>NC_088798.1:74265173-84265173 GCF_011386835.1 Chrysemys picta bellii
GCAGGGCTCCGCTGCACCGCCAGCCGGCCCCCCTCCTGGCGCGTGCACACCAGCCCCAGCCTGCTCCCCCGGGGCACGCAGCTACAGCAGCACGGGCCCCTTCTCCGAGGAAGGGAACACAGCTCAAAGTCTCCGCCCACCCCGCCCCAAAACACAGCAGGATCGTGGCCAGCTCGCCCCCCGAGCTTTGGCGCAAGTGAACGAAGGGGCAGGCAGGGACTGCAGATCAATCCCCGCAAGCCACCTCGTCCTCTAGTTTTTAAAAGCTGCCTTTAAAAATAACTCCACATAAATCATTGCAAGCCGCCTCGTCCTCAGGCTTTAAAAGCTGCCTTTAAAATAACAGCAATGCCACTCGTTGGCAGAGCCCTGCTAAATGCAATGAACAACCAGGAGGACAGTTACCTGAGCAAACATATCTGAAGGTAACAGGAGAAGCTGGGCTATTCCTGGCATGACGGGGAGAGCACAGTGTCTCAACACAGTATTCAAGCCCTGGCATGATGATAATGGTGAGAAAATGCACCATAGCTGGCCCTGTGGGTCCCTTGGATAACATCATGAACCAAAATAACTGTCCCTGTGTTTTCTGAAGGTACACTACTCTGGTGATGGAACCAAACGCATTCGCCCAGAGTGAAAAGACCTTGCTAAATTCTCCCTGCAAATTAGATCTGCTGTGACCTTTTGAGATGATCCAGTTTTTCCATTCATTGCAAAACTCCCTCCCCCCCCACCCACCCAAAACACTAAATACCACATGCTAACCCCCTGCAAAAGCCGACACCCACATCCACAACCGCACAGTAGCCCAGATCAGAACGGGGCTGGAGCTGTGGTTTCTATTAACTCATTTCTAACCCTTGTTTGGAGTGGGTTAAATACATATTGAGTTGAATTATTTAAAAAATGACTGTTCCCGCAGCCCCGTCTCCCCCCGGCTGCAGGGATCCAGGGTCAGGAATCCGACTGGGAGCTTCATCTCCTTTCAGATTAGGGACCGAGTTCCTGGGGCAGGTCTGAATAGACACCCCCTTCTGGAAGCGGCAGTTATTCGGGGTTTGAGAGGGAAGTGACTCAGTGTCAGGCCCCGTTCCGCCACAGATGAGAAATCAAAAGGGAGGGTCCCAAAGGAGGGGAGAAAAATCATCGCGTAAATATGCCCGGCATTTCCAGGGAAAGGCAGCTCTTGGTTAGGCTGGCTAGGGCTGACTCCGCTCTGAGGAATCAAGAGGCTGGAAACACCCCCAGGAGGCTCAGCTGGGGGTGTGTGTGGCTGGGGAGCGCTCCCCTTGAAAGAGAAAAAGAGCGAGCAGGTCACCCCGAAGCTCCCCTGCAAAGCGGCCCGAGGACGCAGCAGGCACCGTGTTCTATGCAGGGCGACCTGGAAAGAGGTTTCCTGGACAGCGGGGTTAGGAGACCAGGGGGAGGACGGGAAAGCGGATGAAACTGTCCTTGGCCTGGGGCGTGAGGGGGCCCGAGCGGGGGGTAAGGGAAGATTCCCCTGGCCTGGGAGCAGAGCTCGGGGAGCTCAGAGATGCAGCCCCTGTCACTCATAGCCTCAGTCATGGCCTTAGCCGATTTTAGCCAAGCTCCAGTTGCATTGCCAAGCTCTGGGTGTACCCAGCAGCCCTGCCCTCCCACCGCCCTCAGCCGGGCAAGGGAACGGGGTGCCCGGACGTAGGGATTTTACCTGTCCGGCCAGATGTCACTCCCGACCCACGCGCCCCTCGCACGCACCGGTCTGCCCGGCAAGGCTGGCCAGGCATCGGGGGACCTCCCCGCTGGGACCCGAGGGACCAAACAGCACCAGCTGGCCTGGGTATGGCTGCAGTGAGGGCGAGCGGGGTCCCCAACAGGGCGCAGACCCAAGGCAGCTGCGTGGAACTGGCGCGGTAGCGGCAAAAGCCCGGCTCACTGCGCCTTCTCCAGAGCCCTCACCCCCCAGAGCCGGGCACTGCCCTCGAGCGGGCTAGAGCGGCCGCCCCACGCCGAGGGGACTGCGCAGGGAAAGCTCCTTACCCCATTGCTCTGCCCTTGATCGCCGCCCGCCAGCACCCGCTGCCCCTGCTCCAGTGGCTCATCCTCCCCCCACTCCCACCCTCTTCCCCTTGGGTCCAGTGCCTCATCGCCATGGCCCATCCTTCTCCTGCCCAGAGCCCCTTGGCAGAGCAGGCAGTCTGGCTGCTACTCCCAAGCCGATCGGGGCTCCCCTTCCCTTGCTGTAGCTCCCAGAGCACCCACCCCCAGAAGGAACAGGCTCTCCTGACCCGCCGTCTTAGCCCGGCTACCCGAAGCCAAATTCCGAGTCTAGGGGCAATAGGAAACGTACTGAGGGTGGCATTTGTTTTGGCACTGGCAGGGGTGGCGACTGGGGCTAAGGAGGCAGGAGAAAAAGTCAAACCGGAGTGGCGCTGGCACCGGGGAGGAGGGGCATTAGTCGGTGTGACCCCTGAGCTGTCTGACAGATCCAACCCCAAAATGCAGCTCCCCAGGACTTGGCGTTCACAAGCCGCCCTGACCCAGACCAAACCCTGCTTTCTAAAACCTCTCCCCAGCTTCTTCCCAAGGCGGCGAGAGGTCTGCGGAAGGAGGGGAAGCTCCAGGGGATGTCTAGAGCCGGTCGGCTTCCTAAGGAACGCCCTGCACGCCCCTTCTAGCGGGGCATTCACACGCCCCTCGGTGTCCTCCAATTCTACAGCGACTTCACTTGCTAAGGGAAAGCATTAGAAGAGAAAACCAAGGATCGGGATCGCTTGCCACGTGCCATCATTCTAACAGAGGACTTGAAAAAGATTTGCTCTTTAAAGGGTAAAACCGAACCCAAATATTTATGCTCGGTAAAGGGGATAAAAGAGCAATGCACACTTAATAAAGAAGATGTTTTCCTCGGTGGTAAGTGATCTAACCTAGCAAAGGAATTCTTAATAGCCACCCAGTGCCCTCTCACTGTGTGTGCAGCATCTGCAGCCCACCCCGCTACCTACACCGGGAATTTGAGCTTCTCTTTACTATTCCCCTTCGTCAGTGAAGGAAATGTACCATTGTTACGTTCCCTCCCCTCAACCCCCCAGGTATGGTAAATCCACTGCTGCAGAGACAGATTTTAAAAGCAAGGTTTCAATTATGCCTTCCCCCTTGTACTGTCCTCTAAACACACCGAATTAGAGGAGAAACATCCGAAAAGCAGTTTGACATCAGTACTTACGGCTTGTCAGCTGCGGGGGACAGCCTGGAAAAAGGGATACTTGCAGCACCAGGTCAATTTAAAGTGTTTGACTAATTTGAAACGAAAATTTTAGTTTTTAGATCTGTTGGAAAAGCAAGATTGTATCGAACAATTGTCTTAAATTATACATCTAAACCAGCTTCTAGAAACCAGATTTATCATCATGGGTTTTAGACAAGACATTTAAATGCGCCTTCGAATTACAAACTGAAAACATCCATCTGCCTGTCTAAACAACCAGAAGAAACATAATTTGAACTTTTGAAACCATTTTTATTTCTATCTTTTGTGCTTTTAAAACTAATCTCACCAGGAATATCACAAAGCGATCTAAACCCGCTAAACTAGCTGGAAGTTAGTTCACCAGAATCCAGACTACAGAAACTGAACGGATTCATTTTAATTCCAAAGTGACATTTTTAAAGTTTGCTGTTTTGCCCTTAGGTTTCCGATCGTGACAATTTATAAAGAATGACCGTTTTCATGACTGCTGATCGAGTTTTTGCAACGAAAAAAAGTTTTTATTTAAACTTCAGAAAGATACAGCAGGCATTGTTAAAGATTCGAATCGAAATTTATAAAATTTAAGTACAAAATATCCTATTTACACGACAGCTGTGAGAGACAACTTATCAGCAAATCAAATGTAGGGAGTTCAAAAACTAATTATGTATGTTCCAAACAAATTCTTAGATGTAAGCAATAATTAATAGAGAAGAGAAAATGAAGGGAAAACGAAAAATAATTGAAAATGTGTCCAAGTAAAAAACTAACACCAAATTTTTAAAAAAGCTCAATACACGCGTTTTCGTTAAAACGTATTAACATGTGTGGGAAAATATTTAATATTTTGTTTTTATCAATATATTTCGTATAATCAGCCTGATTAAAATTAACTTGCAAGACAGTTGCTGTTAAGAAAATGCATGAATGGATCAGGTGAACTCCTTTTAAAGGCTGTTTGTTTTCTGAGAAACTGAACAAGTTTCACTGAAAGCACAGATCGCAAAACTTTACACTCTAATTCTCTCTGAATGTGAAAATGATGGAAGTTCTGAAGTCAAAAAGACAATTTAACATAAGTGCATCAAACCAACAGCTGCTACTCTGAAACATCTACAGAATATTCAAGAAAGCTTAAAGCCAGAATGTTTCCATTATCTCTAGTTTCCACCAGTCCCTTTGTGAGGAAATACAGTGACGATATAATTATTTCACATCCATCTTATTCAAATTCAGAAGCACTCTAGCTTTTAATGTGTATTACTTCAATATGAAACATGCTTTTACTAATAATTAATCTTGTAGCTATTTTACCATTTAACATTTACATTGTTTGTAACATTTAAAAATCTCAAAGAGTAAAAACTGTGAAAGAATGAGCAAGCTACAATTTAACAATATTTTTATGTAATTGCTTTAATACTAATTAATACATTTTGATAAAAACATACAACACTAGAATCCCAGACTGAGAACAGATATATTATAGTAAATTAGATTTAAAAAACTGAGACAAATGGATTCAATTCATATCTGCTCTACCCTAGTGTACACTGAATGGGACAGGCGAAATCTTTAATAAACTTTAATACAGAACAACTGAACCTCAGAAAATAGTACTTAAGTAATTTGTTTTATTCTTTAAAACAATAATCCAGCAAAACTGAGAGACAATAGAGTTAAATCCTGCTTCTTAGCATAACCCTGGTGTACACTGAATGGAGTAGAACCAGAATCTTTCACAAGACAGATATACACCCAGCTATATTCTCCATGTTCTTCTTCAGATCTTACAGTTGTTTAAAAGGATTTGCTGATCCCTGGTGAACTTTAGAATCATCAGCAACTCTTTTTCATACCCAAAATCAGTACATCAATTGCTATGCACTCTAGAGCGAGCTGAAAATGACCCAATTTGTAAGAATAAAAAGAAAGATAAGAAGCCATAAGGAGAAGTAACCACGGCCACCATAGGCTACTATAAAATAAAATACAGGCCCAGCGAACCCACACAAGGCTCTGCACCCTTGGATATTTGAGACTATCAGAACCCCACAAAACCAGGCACTTCCGTCCTCCTGGCGGCCTGGGGGAGAGAACTGAGTTCGATATTTAAAATTCTGACAGTGAAGCCCTAGAAGTGGGGAACCAGTTGAGTTCTAAAAGCCAAACTCCTGAGACTAAGGAGAATCCCACCTAAAACATGACGACCCCACAACAAACAAAAAAGACCCCACCCAAATCCCAATAAAGGGGGGAAAGAGGAAGAAAATGCAGGGCCCGATGCTGCTAAAAGGCTTTGCCTTCATAAGATCCTGAACCATTCGACTGCCATGCAACTGATTAAAGAAAAACAAATTAATGTCCTTTATTTACATCGCAAGCTATAGATGGGGGGAAGAAGGGGAAACCCACACTTTTATACCCGCAGACATTCAACATGTCAGGATGATGGGCTCATTTTATTTTCAGGCCATTTGCCCACTGGCCTTGTTGATGTTCTAGTCTATTATTAATAATCATTATTTTCAATAGGTCTGATTCATTAAGTGCCATCTGCGATTCACCCCCCGTCACTTGTGTCTACTTCGCTGGTGGAGGGGGCCGAACAAATCAGCGTCAAAGTCAGACCCGATCCAGAGATTACTACTACAGCGGCCCCGGGAAGCAGCGGAGATCCCCGGGCGGCGGGCCGGGAGCGGGCGCAGGCTTACCGGGGCTCGAAGTTCACATGGAGCGGGTGTAGGGGACGCTGGGCTGCGGCGCGGTGGCCCCGGCGGCAGGTGAGCGCACCTGCGCCGCGCGGGAGCTGCCGGGGGCAGGAAGGAGGCTGGCTGCGGCGGAGCAGCAGAGCAGGCCCGGCCAGAGCCCGCCGCTCGCAGCGCACGCACAGCCCCGGCGCTCGGCTCGGCTCTCCCCGCAGACGGCGAGTCGTGGCAGCCCGGCGTCGGCACGTAACCCGGCGCTCCGTACTTGACACCGCTGCCGTCAGTGCGCCTTCCCCCTGCCTAGCCCCCCTCTGCGGCTCGCCGCGCGGCAGCAGAGAGGGTGGCGGGCCGGGTGTCCCGGGGCAGGGGCGGATGGGCCCAGCCTGCCCGCGGTCTGCGGGCCGAAGATCCGCGGGGGAAGTGCGCCGCTGCGGCCGGCTGCACCGCCCCCTCTTTCCCGCAACGCGGAGAGCTCGGCCCGAGCCCGACCCAGGGCTCGCCCGTCCCAGGCAGCAGGTACGGCCCGCGCCCCGGCTGCCGGAGGAGAGCGGCCCCCGCGAACCCTGACTTCTGGGGCGAGCATGGGCCGCGGGTTGTTAACAGCAACGGCACCTCCCCAGCTCGCCACCAGGAGGCGACAGGCCCCTCGGTGCACAGCGCTCCTTTCCGCCCGGCCCGCAGAGGGGAGGGCGGCCTAGCGCCTAGGGCTGAGCCCCTCTCACCCCCAGGAGGTGGCGTTGCACACTCAGCTTGTGCCCCAAGCCATGTTGCACACTTAGAGTGCCCCCCTCTCACCCAGGCTGTGCCCTGGGGTGGTGTAGCACAATTAGGCTGTGCCCACCTCACCCCTACATGACAGTGGAGTGCACATACATTATTATGCTTCACTCACCTCACTGCTAAGTAGAAATACAAGCACCCTCCGATCCACCTAGTATCTTTATCTCCTGTACCGTAGTGCAGGGCAGAGAACTGTAAATCTCCCATCAAGGCCTAATCCAACTCCCATGGAAGTAAAGGAATCTCATTGGCTTCACTGGGAATTGGATCAGGCCCTCAAAGTGCCAAGACTGTGAAAATAACGTGGAGGAGGGATATAGTCATAGAGTTTATGGCTAGAAGGGACCACATGTTAATCTAGACTTCCTATTCATCCATTGTCATTAACTTCCAAATCGGATTTACTCAGTTCGTATGTTCACTTTTCTAAATGCCAGCCTTACAAAGCTTGCCTTGGGATCTGAAAATTCAGCTGTGTCATGCCCTATACATCATCCTCTGTAATACAGATTGTGCATTTACTGCATACCTCTGTTGATAATACACAAGGCAGAATAGAATCAAGTTTGTTTCTTGTAGCTTTTTTTGGCTCCACAGTGCCAACCATCAGTATACACCTGTTTTTGCCAGTAAAGCAACCACATAGGGCTCAACAAATGCATCAGGAATAGATACATTAAGTAATAAGGTATCATTGCAATGCAGTGAGAGAATATACCATCTCCTCAGTAGTATAAAAAAAGTGGAGGAGGGAGAACATAACAGGTACTTACCAACCGGAAAAGAAAAATATACAGCTGCTAACTAGAAAATGGTTTCTTTAGGGCTGCAGCTGCTTGAGGCTGCCAAATTTAAAGGGCCAGCTGCAGAAAGGCATGCTGGGAAAAACAGCAGGGAAGGCTGCTGTAGGGACAGATAGCAGTGTTCAGTAAGTTGATGAGGGAAGGTGTTGGGTGTATCTGGAAGTCTGTCACAGTCATTATGACTGTGGCTATATTTCAAGAAGGTTGTACTATAGGTTTGTTGTAAAAATGTTATGGCATATAGAACTTCAAGAGAGTAAATTACTATGGTAATTTTAGCATTAATGTCAGTGGAGAAAGGGAAAAGTGAGGTGAAGGAAATAGCTGTGTGCTATAATATAAAGGGTTAAGAAACTGCTCAAATGTAAGATAATCTAAATAGGTGGCAAAGTGGACAGTCGGAGTGCATATAAATATAGTGAATGAAGAAGAAGACTGTGCATAGGTTTGAGCTGGTGCTGTCTGTTGTGGGCTATTGGAGCAGCAGAGAGGTATATTTATTTGGGATGGTAAGTTGTGAAGCTTCTGTTTGCTAGCACAGTGTGGTAGTGCCTTGGGATCTTATGAAAACCTTTTCTTCTATATTCTGTTTTCAGGTGACTTGTTCGTTACAGTATTTACTGGGGAACTTTGTTTTGCATAGATTTTACTTTTCTCTTTCTTCTTCATTAAAGACTCTTGCTTGCAGTTGAGCATTAAAATGGGAGACTAACCAAACCGTAAAAGCAAACTAGAGACCAAGTGAGATTTTTTTTTTTAGCCTAGAATCTGGGCAGAACTGAAATGGAGATCTTAATGGGCCATTATCTGTAGCCCAAAAAGAAATCCTACAGGATGATGTTGGCTAGTCCTCCTCTCCATAAAGTCAGTGCTGCCTGTAATCCAATTTCGGGATACAAAATGCTGATTTAGCTGGAATATATCAAGGTAATCAATTTGTCTAAAGACACATGGTAGTCTGACATAACTCTGGCTTCTGCAAGCTGACTGTCATGGAGTCTCCTGGGAAATATGTTGTGCTACATGAAGAAGCACCTGCAGCCCTTAACATGTGATTTTATCCAATGCAAGCGTGTTTCCACTTACTAGAAAAACAAAGCCAGTCATCAAGATCTCTGGACTCTTCAGATCACTTGTAAACCCATGAACTGCTACCCTGTGTCACAGTAACTTCATGGGGTAATAGCAAGGACAGGAGAGAGCCACTTTCTCCTAGTAAGGGAGTGACACTTCTTTCTTGAGCTATAGCTTGCAAACTGTCAGAACTGTCCTATGAGTGAGTTTGAATGATTACAGAGATGTCTGATGTGCTCTGGTCTTACAACACAATTTAAATACTCTGAAGTATTTAAAATCTTTATTTTTAAAAGGCTATCCAGGAAGATCTACTGTCTTGATCCTCAGTCAGCCCTGCTCCCCAGCTTCTTAGGAAGATTCTAGTAGCTGGGATAGCTAGCCTAGAAGGCCTTCACCTCTTCTCTGACTAGAGCTTGCAGTCACCTCAAGGAGTCTAAACCTGCCTCTTGTGATGGGGGGAAAAAGCTACTTGAGCTGTACTAAGAAATCCCGGCAATTACAGGCTAGTGAGCCTGACTTCATTACTGGGCAAACTGGTTGAAACTATAGTAAAGAACAGAACTGTCAGACACATAGATAAATATAATTTGTTGGGGAAGAGTCAACATGGTTTTTGTAAAGGGAAATCATGCCTCATCAGTCTACTAGAATTCTTTGAGGGGGTCAATAAGCATGTGGACAACGGGGATATAGTGTACTTAGATTTTCAGAAAGTTTTTGACAAGTTCCCTCACCAAAGGCTCTTAAGGAAAGTAATTTGCCATGGGATAAGAGGGAAGGTTATCTCATTGATCAGCAACTGGTTAAAGTATAGGAAACAAAGGGTAGGAATAATTGGTCAGTTTTCAGAATGGAGCGAGGTAAATAGTGGTGTCCCCCAGGGGTTCGGCACTGGGACCAATACTATTCAACATATTCATAAATGACTTTGAAAAAGGGGTAAACAGTGAGGTAGCAAAATTTGCAGATGATACAAAACCATGCAGGATAGTTAAGTCCAAAGCAGACTGCAAAGAGCTACAAAGAGATCTCACAAAACTGGGTGACTGGGCAACAAAATGGCAGATGAAATTCAGTGCTGATAAATGCAAAGTAATGCACATTGGAAACTACAGTATACATATAAAATGATGGGGTCTAAATTAGCTGTTAGATATCTTGGAGTCATTGTAGATAGTTCTCTGAAAACATCCACTCAATGTGCAATCGCAGTCAAAAGCACTAACAGGGGGAAGGGATAGCTCAGTGGTTTGAGCATTGTCCTGCTATGTTGTGAGTTCAATCCTTGAGGGGGCCACTTAGGGATCTGGGGCAAAAACAGTACTTGATCCTGCTAGTGAAGGCAGGGGGCTGGACTTGATGACCTTTCAAGGTCCCTTCTAGATAGGATATCTCCATTAATTTAAAAAAATGTTGGGAATTATTAAGAAATGTCTAGTTAATGAGACAGAAAATAGCATATTGACTCTATAAATCCAACTTGAATAGTGCATGCAGGTGTGGTTGCCCCATCTCAAAAAAGACATACTGGAATTGGAAAGGGTTCAGAGAAGGGCAACAAAAATTATTAGGGATATGGAACAGCTTCCGTATGAGGCAAGATTAATAAAATTTGGACTTTTCATCTTGGAAAAGAGATGACTAATGCGGGATATATGATAGAGGTCTATCAAATCATGACTAGCGTGGAGAAAGTAAATAAGGAACTGTTATTTACTCCTTCTCATAATACAAGAACTAGGGGTCATCAAATGAAATTAATAGGCAGCAGGTTTAAAACAAACAAAAGGCAGTATTTCTACACACACAATGCACAGTGAACTTGTGGAACTTTTTGCCAGAGGATGTTGTGAAGGCCAAGACTACAACAGGGTTTACAAAAGAACTAGATGATAACATGGAGGATAGGTCCATCAATGGCTATTAGCCAGGATGGGCAGAGATGGTGTCCCTAGCCTCTGTTTGCCAGAAGCTGGTCCTGGGTGACAGGAGATGGATCACATGACGATTACCTGTTCTGTTAATTCCTTCTGGGGCACCTGGCATTGGCCATTGTCAGACGACCGGATACTGGGCTAGATGGACCTTTGGTCTGAACCATTATGGCTATTCTTATGTAAACAGGAAAAGAAACTATTGGCCTTGCTTAGACTCTGACTAAAGCTTCAATAAAACCAATGCCTAGCCAAGCAGTGAAAGTCTTTGCGTAAAAGCATTACATATGATGGAGTGCTGAATGGCTCACGAGACTGGTAATGGAACACAGGGACACACCTCTAGGTTACTGGTTCAGATCAGTACAGGTTGGTAGAGGTGAAAGTTAACTGCAGACGTTAGGTCGTAGAACTATTTTGGTTTCAATTCCTTTAATGATGGATAGGTGTCCAAATCATGATGGATGAGACCTAGAGATCAACTTGCCTTCCCTTGAGGCGGTCAGGACTAAGAGCAATGCGGGGGAAATGTATACACCGCTACCTCGATATAACGCAACCCGATATAACACAAATTCAGATATAATGCGGTAAAGCAGTGCTCTGGGGGGTGGGGCTGCGCACTCCGGTGGATCAAAGCAAGTTCAATATAACGCGGTAAGATTTTTTGGCTCCCGAGGACAGCGTTATATCGAGGTAGAGGTGTATTTCCACTCAGCCCATTCTGTGGATGAAGAGAAGACACTAATGTTCATGTCAAGCCAATACTTAAATTAACTAATTTTCCTTAAAAGTTACAATTAAAAGTAAATATCTGTAATTGAGGATTGGCTACAGAATCGTATAGTTAATTACGGAGCATTTTCTCATTGATGGATTTTAAGGTACTCTTCAGGTAGAAAATCTAGAATAAGCAGAATGTGATAATTACTTAATCAGTGGCCAAATACTTCATTGGCTCCTTGAAGTCCATGGTAAAACTCAATGGGGGGGTTGCCATTGACTTCAAAGGGCCAGGATTTCACCCTTACTACATCAATTGAAGGTACAGGTGGAACTCTGGCCTACAGCAAAAACTGGTGCTTGGCTAAAAGCAAGCAAGTTTTAACAGTTTTACTCTAGATTTATCCAATATTTTCCCTTTTCTCAATAATAATATTAATGAAACTTGATGTTTAGACAGAAGTTGTTTATGTTGTGCATAATGGGCCAGTGTTAATGTCCAAGAAATACATATCTTCTCCTTTTGGAGTTTAATTTTGTCCCAAATATGGGTTATGTATTAAAAAGAACCAACAACTTTTCCCTACTGTGCATAGAAATATTTAGAGAAAAGATCTTAAATTTCTATAAACTCTTTTAAACTTGAACGTGTGTGGGTACTGACAGTGTCTTCAATCCAAATATGACTGCATTGGCTGTGGAGCAGAAGAATCAGAAAATGCAATTGACTAGAAACACCATAACTGCCTAGTTTAGTTTGATTATCCAAACTGAGTGAAATGTAAAAGGTGCAGTCACTAGTGTGCAAGGCCATGATATAATACACATCATGCTTCCCCGGTCCCTTCACAAAACCTCCTGCAATCTTGCTACCTCCACTTGTTCGTAGCTTTGTGTCATCTGAGTTCGGAGACCATGGAGTTAGCTCAGATTTCTCAGTCCATAACTAATATGTTAAATTGTTCCTTCCACTGAGCCCTGTGGGAGTCCAATTATTCTTCCAAAAGGATTTTCTGCCTTCGGGCCAGCTCTTTGCCTCTTTTTCAGCCCTTTCCCATCACTCCCGCAGTGGAAAAAGAGAGTATAACAATGGCTTACATAATGACTGAGTATTTCCCAAGTATTGGGCAATCCTTGGGTGATGTAGAGGCAGGCGGCAGGAGAATGGTTGTGAGGTTGGTTGCAATTTGGCATTCCCTGACTGCCATTAACAGTCCCTTGAGGCTGTAGGCGGCTGGGTGGAATTTAAAGTATCTCTGAGGGTGGTTGAAGGTGCATAGCCCAAGGATTTAGGAGTGTGAGGAGGATACAACATTGTGTAAAGTCACCTTGGATGCCCCCGGTCCTCTGCAAAGCCCAGCTCAAGCAGAGCCAAGGAATGAGACTCCAGCTCTTAGCCAGTTGGAAGGAAGGGTTCAATCTGTTTTGTTCTTTAGTACTGCTACATTTTGGATCATATTCACAAACTACTTGTGAGTGATCGCACAACAGGCTTTACTTAAATCAAGGTAAATTGCACTATTATACCAGGCTGTCTGGTTATCCTGTATTCTGCACAAAAATATTGCATTGAGAGAAGAGTAAGGATGCAAAGATAAGCACTTCAAAGTCAGGAAATGACAACGTTAAGGTTGCATCACAATATATTCTTTAATTACCTTGCTCACATAGTATTTGTTCTGTAGGATCCTTAGCTCAGTGCACAGACTGCATGGTGTGCAGTGACTAAAGAAATGGTGCGACACTTATTTAAGTCACTTATTACAATTGAAATGATGAATGCAAGACAATTTCTACTGGGTCGGTCAACCCAAATTAAAACAGTAGGTCTCTATGGAAACTAAATTACTTATTTTCATTTTTTTTAACTAAATCAAATTATTTGTGAATGTTGGTTTTAGTCTCTCTGTTCAGGGAGAGCTCCTGCTTATTCCACTGGAAACCAGCCAAGCTGCATACTCAATGAGGCATGGGGCTGCCAAATTTCAGCTTTCTGCCCTCACCCACTTTGGCACCAGAGACGTTAGTCATTTTTGCATATATTTCAGAAATTTATGACCAGTTGAAAACAATGGAAAAGCTTAGGCAACCTGCAGTACAGCACACTAGTTAGAACTCCTCCTCTATGAAACCAATCAGGTTTCTTTGACAATGTATTTCAAGTGAACCCCTTAGTGGGTGGTGGGTAGATGTTTGTTTATTTCAATGCGTAAGGATCCCCAAGGCTCTGGGGGTGCCCTGACCTACATAATATAATTCAGGTTCCATACACCAAACTAATTTTCCTCCCCAAATGAAAGTCAAACCTTCTCCTCCCAGCAGGCATCTATCAACTCTTCTCCACTCCAGCCCACCCACCCCCCAATGTACAGGAGGAAAGATGGCCCTTGTGTACCTGAGTGTCTAACCGATCCAGGCTTTGGCTTACCCCAGGGGTAGGAAAGCCCTTCCAGGGCCATCTTCTGAATGAAATTGAGGGAGCTCCAGCATGAATCCATCCATGGATGTGAACTGTGGCCGTATTGCATGTGGAAAGAGGTGATCTCTCATGGTGCCTGTTCCCAAACCTGCTTCAGCCTTTAAGTGGTCTCATGGGCTAGCCCCAAGCACAGCATGTTACAATCAGTGAGAGGTGATGAAGGCCTGGGTAAATGTAATGAGGTCCCCATCTGGAATCAGAGCTTGCATTCTTTTTACCAAAGGCAGATGGAGCAAAGTGCTCTTAGCCACAGCACCAACCTGGGTGTCTCAGAGCAGCTTTGGGCTCACTAACCCTTTTTAATAGCACAAATGCTGGATGCCCTCCCTCCATCCTGCATCATCCCTGCTGCTTCCTCTGGTTGCTTTTCCTAACCTTCTGCCAGGAGATGCCCTGCAATGGATAGTCCAGTATCAGTGGGGTTGGCAGAGGCGGGGATTTAGTGCAAGGTCTCAGTGGATCGAAGACATCATAACCTACAAATCCCCACTAACCCCCCCACTGGCGCCATCTATATGTTATACAGGAGGGTCAGGGGAGAGAGTTGAGCCCTGCAGTGCCTCACATGAGAGAGTTCTTAGGGCGGATGAACAAACACGTCTCACTGTTTGGCCTTCCCACCTAAATAGGAGCACGGACACGCCACCCAGCTCCACCAGCCCATGGAGGATTGACAGAGGGCCCAAAAAACTCTAGGAACTAGACTTAGCAGTTCCCAGTGAAAGCTGGTTGCAGGAGGGAGGGATTTGGTGGCTCTCATTGGAAGCAGCAGGGGTGTATCGCCTCCTGAAGATTTTGGCAGCACAGAGGGGCTGCTTCTCCATGGCAATGCCCAGCCTCCCACTCAGCCTTGGAGCCATGCTGCTATCGACTGTATTGTTGCCTTCACAGATACCTGTCTGGTATCTGCAGGGCTTTGAAAGGCACATGCCATGCAAAGCAGCTGCTCCCAAGTCCCATCAACTCCCTCCATGGAGTCCTACCACATATAGAGAGTGGAGCTGGAGAGACTTCCACAGGAGGGGGGTTGTCCACCCTCTCTCCTGCACCCTGGCTTTTTCTCCCCTCTGCAAGCATAGGTGATGGAGGGGAACATTTACCCCTTGGTCATGAAGGAGTTTCCCCTAGAGACTGTGGAAAGAGTGCATTCCTTCCAGAAACATCTCACCAGGCTGTTAGTCATTGCCTTCTCACAAGGTACCGTAGCAATTAAGAAACAGGCATTGCAACACAAAAGAAAGATGATCTAGATATACAACAAGGCTACTCAGCAGAAGGGATTGAATTGTTCTGGGTTGTCTTTTCCATTTTTAAAGCCTCTCACTGTAAAGGTATATTCATGTTTTATATATACAGTTCTACATTTTCAAAAGTAACTACTGATTTTAGCTGCTTCCATTTTTGGGTGCCCAACATGTGATACACTAAAAGGCCCTGGCTTTCAGAGGGCGGATGCTTACCATATCCTTGGTGTCTCAAGCTGGGTGATCAGTACTCTACCCTCCCTCGCCCCTCCAAATCACTAGTCTCTTTTTAAAATTTAACCCCTGGTTCTTTTCAGAATGTACTGAATCCTGGTAAATGGCTTCTTAGTCCAGGGAAGAGGCTTATTAAGTGTGGTCTTTTCCGAAAAGATTTTTAAAAATCCCTTTTTATAAAAAGACAGCAACACAGAGCGTCATGCAGCCTTTGCTAGTATTACTGCTTTAGTGCACTGTAATATTTTTATTACAACCCCCACTGTTTAGAATATATTGTAGAAATTTAATATGAATTTAGGATTTGCTTTAAAGCATTATCCGTCAAGCCTAGTATCTGACCTCCAGAAGTGGCCAGTACCTGATGCTTCATAGGAATATAGAGATTCGCTGCTGTGCCCATGGAGCTGGTTGTCATGGAGCTGATTATGGATTTCCAAATTTGTGGCTGGCACTGTGCCGGAGAATTGAGAGTGAGCAACTGTGTCTCCTTGGAAGAGGTTCCATAACTTCAGGGTTGCCCATTGGGACACTGAATTAAAGCAAAAGGCAACAAATTTAAAGCAGTTAAATGCTCCCTCCCTTTTTTCAAAAGTACAAAATATGTTGTTAGCCTGTGGAACTCACTGCCACTAGATATCGTGGAGGCCTTCAGCTGGGTAGGATTTTTAAAAAGGATTAGGCTTTTATCTAGATAATGAAATCATCCACTCTTACATTAGACAGAGTACAATGTATATGGATCATCAACCTTCAAAAGTCTCTTTCAGAGGAGAAGCCAACCTCCAACAGCATGAGGTTAGAAATAAAGGCACAGAATCTCAAAGATATTTAGGTGCCTAACTCCCATGGATTTCAATGGGAGTTAAGCACCTAAATGCCTTTGAGGACCAAACTACCCACTACAGTCTAGTTACTGACTAGTGTTGGAGGAGACAGGATGTGGAACAAGAAGACCCACTGATTAGATCTGATATGATGAGTCCCATGTTCCTGAGTAGATGTGCTGTGGCTAATATAAAGCACTACTCTGTCTAGCCATTCAATCCTGAATTTTAGGATGGCAGTTAGAAATGCTGAAAAGGAAACCTCAAATATGTAAATAATAGGGTTGTCGATTAATCACAGTTAACTCACGCGATTAACTCATGATTAACTTTAAAAAATCGCGATTGATCAGAGTTTTAATCGCACTGTTAAACAATAGAATACCAATTGAAATTTATTAAATAGTTGTAGATGTTTTTCTACATTTTCAATATACTGATTTTAATTACAACACAGAATACAAAGTGTACAGTGCTCACTTTATATTATCATTTTTGATTACAAATATTTGCACTGTACAAATGATAAATAAAAGAAATAGTATTTTTCAATTCAGCTCGTACAAGTATTATAGTGCAATCTCTATCATAAAAGTGCAACTTACAAATGAAGATTTTGTTTGCTACATAACTGCATTCAAAAACAATGTAAAACTTTAGCACCTACAAGCATAGGCGCCGACTTCCCCTCTGCCCCGTGGGTGCTTGACCCCCCTGCCTCTGGCCCCGCCCCTGCCTGCTCCTGCACCACCATTGCCCCGCCCCAATTCCACCCTCTTCCCCCAAGTCCTTGCCCCTGCCCTGTGTCTTTACCGCCTCTTCCCCCAAGCATGCCACATCCCAACTTCTCCCCCTCCCTCCCGGAAAGTCCTAAGCACCACCAAACAGCTGTTAGGTGGCGGGCGGGAAGCCCTGGGCCGGGGGGGGGGAGGAGCAGCAAGGACACTGTGCTCGGGTGAGGAGGGGGGTAGGGATAGCTTGGCTGCCGGTGGGTGCAGAGCACCCACTAATTTTTCCCCATGGGTGCTCCAGCCCTGCAGCACCCACGGAGTCGGCGCCTATGTCTACAAGTCCATTCAGTCCTACTTCTTGTTCAGCCAGTTGCTAACACAAACAAGTTTGTTTACATTTATGGGAGATAATCTGGCCCACTTCTTATTTACATCACCTGACAGTGACAACAGGCGGTCGTATGGCACTTTTGTAGCCGGCCTTGCAAGATATTTACATGCCAGATTTGCTAAAGATTCATATGTCCCTTCATACTTCAACCACCATTCCAGAGGACATGCTTCTATGCTGACGATGCTCATTAAAAAATAATGCATTAATTAAATTTGTTACTGAACTCCTCGGGGGGAAAATTGTATGTCTCCTACTCTGTTTTACCCGCATTCTACCATATACTTCATTTCATAGCAGTCTAGGATGATGACCCAGCACATGTTGTTCGTTTTAAGAACACTTTGCAGATTTGACAAAATGCAAAGAAGGTACCAATGTGAGATTTCTAAAGATAGCTATAGCACTTGAACCAAGGTTTAAAAATCTGAAGTGTCATCCAAAATCTGAGAGGGACGAGGTATGGCACATGCTTTCAGAAGTCTTAAAAAAGGGCAACACTCTGATGCGGAAACTACAGAACCCAAACCACCAAAAAAGAAAATCAACCTTCTGCTGGTGGCATCTGACGCAGATGATGAAAATGAACATCCATCAGTTCGCACTGCTTTGGATTGTTTGGATGCATGTCCTCTGGATGGTGGTTGAATCATGAAGGGTCATACAAATCTTTACCACATCTGGCACGTAAATATCTTGAGAACCGGTGACAACAGTGCTATCTGAACTCTTGTTCTCACTTTCAGGTGACATTGTAAACAAGAAGCAGGCAGCATTATCTCCTGCAAATGTAAACAAACTTGTTTGTCTGAGTGATTGGCTGAACAAGAAGTAGGACTGAGTGGACTTGTAGGCTCTAAAATTTTACATTGTTTTATATTTGAATGCAGTTATTTTTTGTACATAATTCTACATTTGTAAGTTCAACTTTCATGATAAAGAGATTACACTACAGTACTTGTATTCGATGAATTGAAAATACTATTTCTTTTGTTTTTTACAGTGAAAATATTTGTAATAAAAATAAATATATAATGAGCACTGTACACTTTGTATTCTGTGTTGTAATTGAAATCAATATTTGAAAATGTAGAAAACATCCAAAATATTTTTATAATTGGTATTCTCTTATTATTAACAGCATGATTAATCACGTGATTAATCGCAATTAATTTTTTTAATTGCTTGACAGCCCTAGTAAATAATGATGTTAGTGGATTACAATTGTACAGATTAATTTCAATCCATGAAAAAGAAAAAGGGTCCACATGTGACGGGGTAGTTTGTCCCCTCTGAGCAGTATGGCCTACTGGTCAGTTTACCGCAGCCCCTGGCATGGCTCTTTAAGACTTGAAAGGTCTGATTATAGGTACAAGGACCTGGGAGATATTAGGAGAGAGGAAGCAGGCCAGAGAGTAAGTTGGGCTTAGGAGGAAACCCAAGTACTACTTCTTTAAGGGCCAGGAGCCTTGCAAAGCTCCCGTCTCCCAACCAATGGGGATGAGTTGGGAGAAGGGGCCAGCTAAGTGCTGCCTCTTCCAGCAGTATGGAGGCTAGCAGATGCTGCAAGGAATATGAAGGCTCCTGTCCAGTCCTGAGTTAACAGGGAGCAGACACCAGCAGGAGAAGGCTACCAAACCTTCTCAGCCTGAGGATGCAGTGGGGCCAGCTGAAAGAGACAAATGGCAACCCAGCTGCAGAAGCTCCTGGTAAGGAGATGGATGATAATTCCTTGAACTACCCAAGCTAATGGGGGAGGGGCTGGGGCACTTGCAATAATCAGAGACGTAAAGACTGAGAAGAAAACCGCGAGGGGGGTGGGAGCAGAGCTTAGAGGGCAGGCTTCAGAGGAGCTCTGAAAGCCAGAAGAACCTTTTCTTTATTTAGGATTTTTTGTTATGGATCCTTTTGTGGAAACTTTTGTAATAAGCTACAAGAAGGTGTCAGGGTTCCCTCCCCACTCTGAACTCTGGGATACAGCTGTGGCGACCTGCATGAAAGACCCCCTGAACTTATATTATACCAGCTTAGGTTAAAAACTTCCCCAAGGCACAAATTCCTTTCCTTGTCCTTGGACGGTATTGCTGCCACCACCAATTGATTTAAACAAAAATTCAGGGATGGGCCACTTGGAATCCCTATTCCCCCTCCCCAGTATCCCCCCAATCTCCTTCACCTCCTTTTCTGGGGAGGTTTGAGAATAATATACCAACCAATTTGTTAGCAATGTGAGCACAGACCAAACTTTTTATCTTTAGGACACTAACATCAATCAGGTTCTTAAAAGAAGGACTTTATTATAAAGAAAAAAGTAAAAGAATCACACCTGAAAAATTAGGATGGAAGGTAACTGTGATGGGTTGGATCACAGAAACCCCGTTGGGAGCTGCCACCTGATGTGCCAAGACTACCTCTGCTCCTGTTTTCCCCACCAGCTCAGGACTCCAGCACCCTGTCTTGCTGAGCCAGACACTCCCGTCTGCTCCAACACAGACCCAGGGTCTGAATTACTTGCCCCAAAGCTGCAGGTTTACCTGAAAACAGCTCACAGAAGTGTACTTGTCTTTAGCACTCAGATGCCCAACTCCCAATGGGGTCTAAACCCAAATAAAACCGTTTTACCCTGTATAAAGCTTATGCAGGGTAAACTCATAAATTGTTCGCCCTCTATAACACTGATAGAGAGATATGCACAGCTGTTTGCTCCCCCAGGTATTAATACATACTCTGAATTAATTAATAAGTAAAAAATGATTTTATTAAATACAGAAAGTAGGTTTAAGTGGTTCCAAGTAGTAACAGACAGAACAAAGTAAGTCACCAAGCAAAATAAAATAAAATGGGCAAATCTATGTCTAATCAAACTGAATACAGATAAGATCCTCACCAGTTCCAGAATGCTCCCTTTTACAGACGAATCTTTTAGCCTGGGTCCAGCAATCACTCACACCCCTTTGTTCCAGTTTCTTCCAAGTATCCTGGGGAGTGGGGAGGCTTTCTCGTTAGCCAGCTGAAGACAAAATGGAGGGGTCTCCCACGGGTTTAAATAGACTTTCTCTTGTGGGTGGAGACCCCCCCTCCTCACTCCTATGCAAAGTCCAGCTCCAAGATGGAGTTCTGGAGTCACCTGGGCAAGTCACATGTCCATGCATGACTCACATTCTTTACAGGCAGAAGCCATTGTCCACATGGTATCTTGTATGTCTCCAGGAAGACTTCTTATGTGGATTGGAACATTCCAAGATGCATTGTTCCCCAAATGCTTCCTAATCGGGAACTTAACCTTGTGAATTCCTTCCTAAAGAAGCTGACCAAATGCCTCACAAAGCTAACTTAGAAATCAAGCAAATATACATAACTTTGAACACACAAATGGTGCCTGCATACAACTAGGATGAACATAACCAGTAGATCATAACCTTTACATAGATATGTTACATTGCATATGTAGCAAAACCTTATTCCAGTTATATCATACATACATTTATAAGCACACACCCCCCATAAAGCCTTATGGGGTACACTGTCACAGTAACTTTACAGAGTAATAAAAATATTTAAAACACAGAGGACTCCCCTCTGGACTCAGCTTCACAGTTACAAAAACAGGAATAAAACTACCTTTGTAGCATAGGAAGATTCACAAGCTAAAACAAAAGATAACCTAATGCATTTCCTTGCCTCACTTACAATTTCTGTAATTCTTGGATTATTCCAGGTATATTTTCAGGAGGAGATGTCCCTCCTTGGCTTCTCTCTCCGTCCGGAGAGGGAACAAAAACAAAGAGAGCACAAATAACGCCCCCTGCCAGATCTGAAAGTATCTTCTTTCCTTATTGGTCCTTCTGGTCAGGTGCCAACCAGTTTATTTGAGCTTAACCCCTTACAGGTAAAGCGATTCAGTATAGCTGCCCTTATCTCTGTGTTTATGACAGGAGGGTATTATTGGGTCAAGTGTGCCTGAAGTGAAGTTATTGGCTTCCTAAGAAGGGAAACTGAGGAAGGGAGCATGGGCAACACCACACTAACTCAGAAGATGGTGCTGCAGGGCAGACATGCCCTACAAGGCCACACTGATCTATTAGTTAATACTGAATAACAAGTGATACTGAATTTAAACACTCCTGTTATGGTTTCTCTGATCACATTCAGATTGACTCATTGAGCCCCAAATCACTTATGTCTTATTTGAACTGTATCTTGCATCCTCAGCCTTTGCCGAGGTAAATTGTATTTGGCTATGGCTATTAGGACTTGTCTTCACTGCTTTGGATGCATATGCTACCTTGTCTACACTGAGTTAATTTGGATTAAGGACTGTTGTGAATTTGATTAACTAATGCAACTATATAAACACAGATATGGTGCTGGTACCCAAACCTGTAACTTCAGAGGAAGCTACATACAACTGGGACTGGAGATCTGAGGACTCTGAGAAGAGCAGAAGCAGTACTGTGCACACATCATTAATTTATATGTTGATCAGTCTCCTCTTGCACAATTTCAAGGTAAATGAGAAAAAGTGTCTTGGAGAATTTCACAGGTCACCAATCAGATATGAGCAGATTAACCTTCTGCAGTCTCTACGGGGTGAAAAGGAATTTTGGCAACACCTTTGTAATGTGATAATCTTTCTCTGCACAGTCAGTGGTCGGTTCAAAATGTCTCATCTTCATTCATAAATTTACGCTTAGCTCCTTGTCCCACTTTACAAAGACAGGCCTATTACATATATAAACCTACCTGGCTGTTTAAGATTTGTTAGGGAAAAATGCAATCATACAGGCTGTGCATGTTTCTCAGTAGACTGTACATTATTACATATTACATTCCTTTGCAGATGTATTAGTTTTGCTGGCAAGGATGGAATAAATATGCCCCAAAGCAGATTGTAAGTGAGATAGAAGACTGGTGGCAGGAAAGAGCCTGCAGCCCATGGGATGATGAGAAGTGTTGCTCTTGGGCTGCTGCCCTAAGATGCTAAATGGGGTAGGACCCATAGCTATATGGGTGTGCCTTGCCTCCTGGGAGGCTGTCATAGTGGTTGGAGCAGGAGTGACCTTACGCTTGGTGTCTGCATCTGATTGCTCCAGTCCCACTGACTCTGAGCTGAGGGCGGGTGTGTCATGGGAGAGGACTGTTGCTGCTGGCAGGGGTGAAGTGCTGTGCTGCAAAGCTGCTTCTGTAGGAGAGAGGAGCTGTGCCAGATTTTCCTGTTCCTGATGACGGTTGTCTGAAGGCAGGGAAAACAAGGCTTGAGAAGTGACATTCATGGGGCAGGTAACCCTGAGGAGTGACTTAGTAGTAGCCTCTGGGAGAAGTGGCAGAGGCAGCCCCACCCATAGCTTAGTGGCAGGGAAGGGGCTTTTTCCTAGTTGTTTAAATGTTGCTTTTTTATTTTCTAGCACCTTGGTGGGCTGCTGTTTATGCTCAGGCTGAGTGGAGGACCTGGGAGAGAGCGAGCAATTCCTTCCCAGCAAGCACCTGATCAGAGCAGATGAATTCTATTCTGGAGAACTGAATACGCAAAGGTCCTAGATTTTCCTTCAGTCATCTGGCATTAGATCTAGAGAGGAGATCATCGCGGTGCCTTGTGATTCCAAACTCTGGAGAGAGTCCATTCATGATATTTTCCTACCAGATTAAATCAAGTGCCCCAGACAGGCTTTGAAAGGAATGCTCCCAGGTGTAGATGTATTTTTAGAATGGGAATTAAAAGGCAGGGGCACAGAATGATCTGTCAGTCTGGGCAGGGAGGCAGAACAATGCTGGCGGGCTCTGCCCTGATCAGAGCGTTCTCTGTCCCTGGGACTCATAAGGTAGTCCAGCCCCGTCATTCAACGGTGAGACTAAAGCCAACATTGTGGTTCTCTTTGAACCTCCTTGTAAGAGGGAAGCTGGAGAAGTGGGAATGAATAGAAACAAAACCCTTGCCTGAACCATTCACATTTTTCAGATCCTGTTAATAAACCATCTTAGAATAAATTGCCTAGATTTCCTATAAAATAAAAATGCCTTTGAGGGAGCTGAGCAGAGAACCAGAAGAGTAGATTAAACAGCTGAGCTTGCTGAAGGAGGTAGGAGCCGGAGAAGGTCAGATAACATTAGCTGTGTATATTATCAGATGACAACAAGAGAGCAGGGAAACATCTACCTGGATGGGACAAGCAGATAGAGGATTTGGGTACTGCCAAAGGACAGCTGATAATTCTAGTGGCAGTCCTACAGGGAAAGAGAGAGCAGAGCCACTGATTGCCAGTGACTGCTGACAAGTCCAGGGATATAAGAGAGTGCAGCTACCAAATAAAGCTCAGAAGCTCAAAGTAAGAATGGTGCCCCATGGAAAGGTGTCATCTATTGGAGAGGATGCATAACTAGACATGGGAAGCCCCATAGTCCTTTATTTCGGTTGGCCGGCCTGCCTGCCCATATTTGCACATCAGCCTTGTTGGCGCAAGCCCTTGCACAGTGCATGTGTTGATTGCACCCCAGCCCAAGAAGAGGCTCTGTGTGGGTGCAATGAAAGCTAAACTTCAGGGGTAGCCTCTCCCACAGGGCATTGGTAGATCTCAAGCCCCTTGCAGGCCTGCTTACTCCCTTACTTACAAATAAAAAAGGGAGCAGGCTGTGGATGAAGAATGGGCATGTCTGCAGAAACCTGGATTTAAGTGCATTCCTTACTGTGCAAATGAGGCACTTAGCAACCTCTTAGGCCTTACTAGGCAGGAAAACCTGGGCAGTCTCCCAGTACTGCTCTCAGGAATGCAGGATCAGGTTCCCATGTGTTGCCTGGCCTGGCTCATCACCTTTTACCTTGAGCTTATACATCCAGCACTCCATACCAGTGCTATGCAGAGCAAGTACGGCATGTGGCCCCAGAGAAAACCTTCAGTGATAGTAATATCATTCCCTGATCCCACTTACCCATTGTCAGAGCTAACTCAGCAGCAGTTGAGTGAGATGAATTTCCTCTTGGTGACGGGGGAGGAGGTAAACACAACTAATTTTTATTATTTATGCTAAAGACACATCAGGCAGCAACCAAACCCTGAAATCTGACAGTGCAGTGAGAGAACACTAGGGGCCCACTTACTGGTCAGCAGGAATCCTAGATTGTTTCACTGTTCTCTGGCCCTTTCCTGAGAAACAAAAGAACATTCACACGCTGGCATCTTGGAGTACAGATAGGGTGACCAGACAGCAAATGTGAAAAATTAGGACTAGGGGTGGGGGGTAATAGGAGCCTATATAAGAAAAAGACCCAAAAATTGGGACTGTCCCTATAAAATCAGGACATCTGGTCACCCTAAGTACAGATATGATGTTGGCCAGTGGTTATGGGATCTGTTTCTAAAACCCTGCTCCTATTAATTGTGAAAATAAAGATATCTTTCAAACTTCAGGCAACCAATGCCTGGTGCGTGATACTTACATGCATGATACTCACGTACCTTTCAGCAATGCAAAAGCACCAATAGCGCCCCACGTTGTTCATGCAGTATCCATTTAGCTCGGGTGCAAGATGAGTCGTTTGCAGTTCCTAATCATTGGTGGGAGAAATAAAGTTAATTTTCAAGCTGTGCTACAATGCCTCATGCATACACAGCCACAGATGCCTTTTGAGAGACCAAGCCAAAGCCATGAGGGATGGGTGGCCTGGGATTATGCGTTTGGCTTCTGATGTCAGAGGGTGTAGTTTCAAATCCCCCCCTAGTTCTAGCAGTGGATGGGAAAGGTGTGGCACCCATACGTTTTTTGGGGGAAAAATACAACTTGATTCCTCATTTGCAAAAGAAAGGGCAGCCTATAGCTGGGCATGTTTGTCTATCTGTATTAGTCTTGCTTCAGATTCAGGAGGCTGCAAGTGCAATTGCTGACAAATGTGGGAAAATAAAGGTGTCCTTGTGCAGCATAAAGAAGCGTGCTCACGGTGCAGCGTGAGGTCTGGGAGTGTGACTAATATTGGGTGGGTGCTGATAACATTACACATGCCAGCAAGAACTTGCCTTGTTGGGGAAAACATGGTGCCTGTCAAAGCCTGAGATGTTAGCTCATGGCTGGTAAACCCAAAGCCATTCATTTGCTGGTGGACCGGTATGATTTCAGCATTCTCCATGGATCAGTCCGGCAGTGGTTGGAAAGTTAGGTTACAACGTGTCTTTGGAGCAAATTTCTCATGCTTAGTATGCAGATTCCTTCCCATGAAAGAGAAAGAACCGCAGACATTTTTGAGATAGTGTTTGCATAGTTTACAAAACACTTCCCACTGGAGACATCAAGGGACTTTGTGTTATGGCAGGAAAATTACCCTAACTCTACATTTTTGAGATAATTCTCTGCTTATACTCTACTTCGTCCCATTTGGAGATGGTTTCTTTAATTTAGCCATGTGGAATCATCACACAAGTTAAAACTAAGGTGATTCCCCTCCCCCACCCCATCTTTGCAAGGGCTTGTCTTGGGTTTGAATGCTGGGATCCTTCATGCACACAGCAGATACCATACCTTTATGAGAACATGTCACTCATTTATCATTGCTTTTTCCCCTTTCAAGAGGATTTTGTATAATATGCACAAGGAATTATCTCGGAAATTTAAATCCAGGCCTTCCCTCTGTGAGGGCTTCTCTGTAATTTGAACTCAGGACCTCACAAGCTTAAGCAAGAATTATGACCCTAGAAAAACACAGCTTCTTTGTTTGTCTTTGCAAAGGCATCTTAGAAGGGACAAAACCAAGATAATTGAGTGCCTTGTTGATATTTTGGTATGGTTTTCATCTAGGGTGTGAGAGGCTCTGGGTTCAAATCCTAAGTAGGCCTCTGCAGAGGTTAGGAGAATACTATAATTTCATATTTTTGAGAATTCCTTTACAGTTTGCTTTCTAAGGGGGCAAACCAAAGGGAAAGAAGCAGCGTGTTCTGCCGGTGTCCTAATTGTCACCTATGGTGCAGGAAGTCCTGGGTCCAAATCCCCCAAAAGCTATTGCATAGGAGCAACTTGACACATGAGTAGTGCTTTGGGTTCCTCACAGGCATGATGTTATTACCTAGCGGCCATTCCTAAATACTGCAGGACCTTTGGATTTCAACACTAATTTTCTTCTTCTGTCACCTTCTCCCTGTCCACCAAGGAGAGGACAAGAAATAACCAGCTTATTTTGTAGCAAGGGAGATCTAGGTTAGATACTAGAAAATATTTTCTAACTACACAGATAGTCAAGCACTGGAACAAGTTACCTAGGGAGGTTGTAGAATACCCATCATTGGAAGTTTTTAAGAACAGGTTGGACAAACACCTGTCAGGGATGGTCTAAGCATGCTTGGTCCTTCCTCGGTGCAGCAGGCTGGAATAGATGACCTCTTGAAGTCCCTTCCAGCCCTATAGGTCTATGATTCTGTGACATCACCCGAAACATTCCTCTTGTTGCAATAGCAGGCGAGAAGGGAAGAGCACCATTCTACACAAGACTTGGTGCAATTGCATCATGTCCAGCACGAAGAGGAATATGACAAGAATTCGTTCAAAATGTGTGGAATCAAACTAGGATGAGGCGAGAATGCCAGAGGGCTTCATAGTCCCCACAAACTGCTTTAGCTAGAAAAGGTCAGAACAATAGGCGGCTTTCAAGATTCCAGCCAAAAATTACAACCTGGCAGGAGAGTAGTTAGTTTAAACAAAACTCTTTGCCCCACAAAAGGTCAGCTAAAATGGTTTTAATTTTTTTTATCAGGTATATATAAAATTTGTTTTGTGGTTTATAAGATGGCTATCTTGGCTATTTAAATATTTTGGAATGAATACAAAATGGTATTATAGACTGGTTCCTTGCATGAGTGATATGAAATATTGCATAAGAGTTCAGCAAATACAATGCCCTCAATAATTACAGGCAATTAAACTCTTTTTATAGCACCTTAAGTGAACACAGCACTGGCCAGCAGAGAAGATATGCTGTGGAAATAGATTTTATCACTAAATAGCTTATATTCTATTGGCTATGAGAAAATTGGTACAATACAATGTGAAGAGTTGGTGCAATATAGAACTCACTTAGAGTGTGCTATGGTCTTTATAGGTGGAATGGTTGGTGAAATAGATGTGCTTGCAAACTATTTGAAGGCGAGATGTAGGATAATCCTCTGAAAGCAAGCATGTGCCACAGAGGGCAGCAAGAGCCATGGTAATGAACGCTGTTCTCTTTAAACCAGTGCTGAAATTCGGAGAGGAAAGAAAGTGAAGGAGTTCTTGCAATGTTTCAAGGGAGGTATAACCCAGAGAGCAGAGCACAGGAAATCTGCATTGAAAATCCCCACCAAACAGGCCCCATCAGACCTTTGAATGAACTGTTTGATCATTGTAGCTTACCTCTGGTTTTCTTACCTTCTAGCTCATTACTTTAATCTATGCTTTTATAAAAATTCTTGCTCAGAGGTCACTGTAAGAAATTTGGGGTCAAATTTTGATGACTATGAGTTTCACTAATGCACGTAAATGTGTGTTTTGCCTGTGCAATGGAAACACAACTTTTTGAAAATCTAGCCTTTTTTTTTTCACATTAGAAGTAGCACAGGGACCAAGCATCTGATCAGTTGATCTAACAACATAAAGAATGCTAACAGGCCCTAGTTCCTCCAGTTTTAAAGATGATCTAGAAAGGTATTTTTCAAAAAGAAAAAACTGTCCCCCCCCATTTAAGATGCCAAAAGAGTAACAAGGTATGTTACTCATGGAGCAGGTCCTCAAGGAATCAATTCTGAAGCACTTAGAGAAGAGGAAAGTGATCAGGAACAGTCAGCATGGATTCAACAACGGCAAATCATGCCTGACTAACCTAATTGCCTTTTATGAGGAGATAACTGGCTCTGTGGATGAGGGGAAAGCAGTGGACATGTTATTCCTTGACTTTAGCAAAGCTTTTGATATGGTCTCCCACAGTATTCTTGCCGGCAAGTTAAAGAAGCATGGGCTGGATGAATGGACTATAAGGTAGATAGAAAGCTGGCTAGATTGTCGGGCTCAACGGGTAGTGATCAATGGCTCCATGTCTAGTTGGCAGCCGGTATCTGGAGTACTGTGTCCAGTTTTGGGCCCCACATTACAAGAAGGATGTGGAGAAATTGGAAGGAGTCCAGCAGAGGGCAACAAAAATGATTAGGGGGCTGGAACACATGACTTATGAGGAGAGGCTAAGGGAACTGGGATTGTTTAGTCTGCAGAAGAGAAGAATGAGGGGGGATTTGATAGCTGCTTTCAGCTACCTAAAAGGGGGTTCCAAAGAGGATGGATCTAGACTTTACTCAGTGGTACTAGATGACAGAACAAGGAGCAATGGTCTCAAGTTGCAGTGGGGGAGGTTTAGGTTGGATATTAGGAAAAACTTTTTCACTAGTAGGGTGGTGAAGCACTGGAATGGGTTACCTAGGGAGATGGTGGAATCTCCTTCCTTAGAGGTTTTTAAGGTCAGGCTTGACAAAGCCCTGGCTAATATGATTTAGTTGGGAATTGGTCCTGCTTTGAGCAGGGGGTTGGACTAGATGACCTCCTGAGGTCCCTTCCAACCCTGATATTCTATGATTCTATGATTCCATGTGTTTAGACTGAAAACTGGCAATACATTGAGAAACAAAATTGACTGGCTATGCTACCATCTAGTGGTGATTTAAAATATAGCCCATGGTAGATTGATGGGTTGGGTGTGTGAACTAACAAAGTTGACCTTGCTGAGAAGCAGGCTCTGTGGCTGTGCTTTTCCTAACCTGATGTCAGATAGACAAGGTGGAGGAGGTGATATCTTTCACTGGACCAACTTCTGATGGTGAGAGAGACAAGCTTTCGAGCCACACAGAGCTCTTCTTCAGGTCTGGGAAAGATACAGGCAGTGTCACAGCAAAATGCAAGGTGGAACAAATGGCTTATTACAACAATCTGTAACCCACTAACCCCCTCTTTTTGTCCTATAACTGCAGAGGGTGTTAACGGGCCTCTCCACCTTGAATGATCCCTTACAATATGTGCTAACTACTCCTGCTAAAAGAAAGAAGAGCACTTGTGGCACCTTAGAGACTAACACATTTATTTGGGCATAAGCTTTCGTGTGCTAAAACCCACTTCATCAGATGCATACAGTGGAAAATACAGTAGGAAGATATATATACACAGAGAACTTATGCCCAAATAAATGTGTTAGTCTCTAAGGTGCCACAAGTACTCCTCATTCTTTTTGCTGATACAGACTAACACAGCTACCACTCTGAAACCTACTCCTGCTAAACAATCTTTAGCTGTGATGCTGGGAATACCACTTCCCACTGTGCTTAGGGTTGCCAACTGCCTAACTGCACAAACTCAAATGCCCTTGCCTTGCCCCTGGCCTGCCACTTCACAGAGGCCATGCTCCTTCCTGAACCCTTCTCTGAGGCCCCACCCACTGCTCACTCCATCCCCCCTTTCTCCATTGCTTGCTCTCCTCCACCCTCACTCACTTTCACCAGGCTGGGGCAGGGGGTTGGGGTGCAGTGCAGGGTGTGGGCTGTGGGAGGGAGTTGGGATGCAGACTCTGGGCTGGGGCAGGGGATTGGGGTGTAGGAGGGGGTAAGGGATGTGGGCTTTGGCTGGGCGGCACTTACCTTGGGTGGCTCCTGGCCAATGGGAGCTGCAGAGTCGACACTTGAGGCGGGGACAGTGCGCAGAGACCCCCTGTCCCCCCAGGGGCCACACGGACATGCCAGCCGCTTCCAAGAGAGGCGCAGAGCCAGGGCAGGCAGGGAGCCTGCTTTAGCCCCGCTGCACTGCCGGACTTTTAGTGCCTAAAATCTCCCAGTTTGGCTTCAGTACCTTCCGGGAGATAGAGCCTGTTTACGGGAGACACCCGGCAAAACCATGAGGTTTGGCAACCCTAACTGTGCTCCGCATCCAGCAGTGATCAGCAGTTCAGGTTTGGGTTGTGCTGCAGGGACCTACAACTGTCCTAGGACTTTGAAGAGCATGTTAGTGAGTGTGCTTCAGGTAAGAGAGCAAAGGGAGGTGTACAGACCCATCCTACCATGGGCACTAAGGTGTTAATGGGCAGGTTAGCCATCTCCTCAGCTGCAGCTGATTGCTGGGCCTGCAACACCTGGGGGATAAGAGGCTGCAGCTCAGAGGAGAGGGGAGGCTGCCAGAGACCCAGGGGTACAGAGAGGAGCTGTCCTTGGCAGCAGCCTGGCAGGAAGTCAGACCCCCACCAAGGGAGAATCAGAGAATGTGAGTCTGCAAAGGGCCTATGCGAGAGGGGAGGTGGGGGGCAGCAGTGGATTGTGGGGAGCTGGTCCCAGCTGCTTAATGCAGGGTCCTGGGGCTGGAACCCAGGGGGTGGGCTGGGCTCCCCTGCCAGCCCCCAGCAAAGGGGATAGTCAAACCCAGAGGAGCAAAGCAATCAGGACTCTGCAGTGGCCTGAGATTATTGGGGTCCTAGTGTATGAGGCTCTTTATTTCCTTGGAAGGGGAAAGACTATAATGACTCAGTTGGAGTCTTAAGAGGAAACACACTCAGCACAGAGCCAAATGACTATTGGTGGGATGGGGGAAACTGAGGCAGAGTTGCTGAGACACTATGCACAACCACAAGAGCCATGCCTGGACTGGGCAGCTTTTCTGTTTTATAGGTTAGATGGTGTGTATGCACCCTTAGAATTTGCCAACCTCAAATGCTCCAAAATCATGAGATTGGTTTAAAAATAGGGCTTCTGATTTTAGGTTTTAACCATTAAACACTGATAAAACACCCCAATACAAAAATAAATAAACGAAATTTCGTGTTGATTCAATAAACACTGGAAATGGTTATGCAATTTGTGTTGACTTCACCCATTCCCAGTGCTGTTTGCTTATATGGGTGATGTCCTTATTCCCTGGCTTGTATCTAAGGGTTTGTCTACATGGAGCAGTAGTGCGGACTACAGGAGTGTTACTACCTAAACGCTAGTGCATTGCACAGTAATTGATCCGTGTAGACCCTGTTGGTGTGCACTGAGATTTCCTTAGTGCATTTTAAGGTAGTACTGTTTCAAGCAAGAGCTCCAACCCTCCCAATTTTTGAACATCTATATGGAACTCAAAATTGTTAAAAATAAACCCTGAAAAGGGACATTAATAAACCCTGGAAAAACAGAAGCCCTGCTTACGTTGTTTCCTACTGGTTTTTGAGTCTTTGGGTGTCATATTTTCCAGCTTTTCTCCACAACCAAGAGGGTGAAAAAAGTTACTTTTATTTTTTACATAAAAACCTAGATTCTCACATAATCCCAGGACTCCAGGAACTGGGGCTGTAAGAAAATCACCAGATAGGGTGAGAGTCACAAAAAAATTGGCAGAGTTGTCAATATTGATCTTACAAAGAGGGCAGTGAGCTTCAGTCCTGGAAGATTTTGATGAAAGAAAAAATCCAATTGGAGACTCAACCATGATTCTACTCCCCTCCTTCACCACCACCATCACCCAACTTTTCCATCTCCAGTCTTGTGTACTTCTTGCATGGGAAGATGGGAGATCTTTTTGGAGTTGGTTAGGGTGGGAAGGCTATGGGTATCAGTGGCATTTCATCCCCTCCCTACATGGGGAAATCTGCCTAGATCACCTGGATCAGGAGGAATTTGTGGGACCTCAAAGACATCTAGCACCTTCATTAAATTCTGGATGGCTGGGGAATCCAGCACTCAGTCTTTCCAGCTACCAAGTGGCCTGACGGTTTTTAACCACAAATTCTATGTGCCACTGATATTATCATTTTTTATCTGAACTCTAGTATAGAATCATAGAATATCAGGGTTAGAAGGGACTTCAGGAGGTCATCTAATCCAACCCCCTGCTCAAAGCAGGACCCACACCAACTAAATCATCCCAGCCAGGGTTTTGTCAAGCTGGGCCTTAAAAAACTCTAAAGATGGAGATTCCACCACCTCCCTAGGTAACCTATTCCAGTGCTTCACCACCCTCCTAGTGAAATAGTATTTCCTAATATCCAACCTAGACCTCCCACACTGCAACTTCAGACCATTGCTTCCTGTTCTGTCATCTGCCACCATTGAGAACAGCCTAGCTCCATCTTCTTTGGAACCCTCACCCCCAGCAGTTGAAGGCTGCTATCAAACCCCCCCCTCACTCTTCTCTTCTGCAGACTAAACAAGCCCAGTACCCTCAGCCTCTCCTCGTAAGTCATGTGGCCCAGCACCCTGATCATTTTCGTTGTTCTCTGCTGGACTCTCTTCAATTTGTCCATATCCTTTCTGTAGTGGAGGGCCCAAAACTGGACACAATACTCCAGATGTGGCCTCACCAGTGCTGAATGGAGGGGAATAATCATTTCCCTCGATCTGCTGGCAATGCTCCTACTAATGCAACCCACTATGCTGTTAGCCTTCTTGGCAACAAGAGCACACTGCTGACTCATATCCAGCTTCTCATCCACTGTAATCCCCAGGTCCTTTTCTGCAGAACTGCTGCTTAGCCAGTCGGTCTCCAGCCTGTAGCGGTGCATGAGATTCTTCCTTCCTAAGTGCAGGACGCTGCACTTGTCCTTGTTGAACCTCATCAGATTTCATTTGGCCCAATTCTCCAATTTTTCTAGGTCACTCTGGACCCTATCCCTACCTTCCAGCATATCTATCTGTCCCCCCAGCTTAGTGTTATCTGTGAACTTGCTGTGGATGCAATCCATCCCATCATCCAGATCATTAATAAAGATGTTGAACAAAACCGGCCCCAGACCCTACACCTGGGGTACTCCGCTTGATACTGGCTGCCAACTAGACATTGAGCTGTTGATCACTACACATTGAGCCCAACAATCTAGCCAGCTTTCTATCCACCTTATAGTCCATTCATCCAATCCATACTTTTATAACTTGCTGGCAAGAATACTGTGGGAGACTGTATCAAAAGCTTTGCTGAAGTCAAGATATATCACGTCCACTGCTTTCCCCATATCCACAAAGCCTGTTGTCTTATCATAGAAGGCAATCAAATTGGTCAGGCATGACTTGCCCTTGGTGAATCCATGTTGACTGTTCCTGATTACCTTCCTCTCCTCCAAGTGCTTCAAAATGGTTTATTTGAGGACCTGTTCCATAATTTTTCCAGGGACTGAGGTGAGGTATGTAGTTCCCTGGGTTCTCCTTCTTCCCCTTTTTAAAGATGGGCACTATATTTGCCTTTTTCCAATCGTCCGGGGCCTCCCCTAATCGCCTCGAGTTTTCAAAGATAATGGCCAATGGCTCTGCAATCACATCAGCCAATTCCCTCAGCACCCTTGGATGCATTAGATCCGGACCCATGGACTTGTGCATGTCCAGCTTTTCTAAATAGTTCTTAACCTGTTCTTTCATCACTGAGGGCTGCTCACCTCCTCCCCATACAGAGCTGCCCAGTGCAGCAGTCTGGGAGCTGACCTTGTCTGTGAAGACCGAGGCAAAAAAAGCATTGACTTCTTCAGCTTTTTCCACATCATCTGTCACTAGGTTGTCTCCCCAATTCATTAAGGGTCCCACACTTTCCCTGACCTTTTTCTTGTTGCTAACATACCTGTAGAAACCCTTCTTGTTATTCTTCACATCCTTTGCTAGCTGCAACTCCAGTTGTGTTTTGGCCTTCCTGGTTACACCCCTGCATGCTCGAGCAATATTTTTATGCTCCTCCCTAGTCATCTGTCCAAGTTTCCACTTCTTGTAAGCTTGCTTTTTGTGTTTAAGCTCACCAAAGATCTCACTGTTAAGCCAAGCTGGTTGCCTGCCATATTTGCTATTCTTTCTGCACATCAGAATGGTTCCTGTGCCCTCAATAAGGCTTCTTTAAAATACAGCCAGCTTTCCTGGACTCCTTTCCCCTCATATTAGCCTCCCAGGGAATCCTGCCCATCATTTCCCTAAGGGAGTCAAAGTCTGCTTTTCTGAAGTCCAGGGTCCGTATTTTGCTACTCTCCTATTTGGACAATCCTCGTATTTTGCTAGGATTGCCAACCCTCCAGGATTGTCCTGGAGTCTCCAGGAATGAAAGATTATGTCATGTGTTGAAACCTCCAGGAATATGTCCACCAAGATTGGCAGCCCTACTCCAGTAGCAGACAGGGGAGCCAGTCAGGAATGAGGTCCCATGGTGGCAGGCAATGCACTCAGACAGTATGAAGCCCTGGCCATAGCAAGACTAGTTACAGAAGGACTGGATGGAGAGTGAATTTTGGATGAGTAAACAAAAGTATTTAACCAGATGCCTGCATTTAAAGAGTTATGCTCAGGGTATAGACACGCGTCATGTTCCTGTGTCATCTGCTCAATATAGAATACTTACAATGCACTGCTAATGAGTGTGCTGTAGACCAAGAATGATTTGTGGAAATTACTCTGAATTTAGAATGCTGAATAAATTAGAGAAAATTATAAACTGTTTGTTTGTAGAGAATCCAGAAGCAGAACCTCCCCTCCCCCCCACAAAAAAAAGATTCACTGCAGATTAGTTGCCCAGTGCTGTTTATAAGTTTCCAATTATCTGAAAAACTTTCTGAAGAACAAGAAGGAGGGAAGTCACTTCACCTCTTTTAACCTCAGCTTCTTCCTTTCTAAAATGGGCATGATATTATTAAGCTATATTTCTGGGGGACTGTGAGCCTTTACTCAATGTTTGCAAAGTGTTTTGAGTTCCATTATTAGCAGGGTGCAGTATAAGAAGAGGAATAAACCACAGAATATAAAGATATGGTACCAATTAAGGATGCTCCTGAGTAGGTCATCGGCAGCAGGAATCAAACCGGGGGTATCTGAAGCTGAAGCATGAGCTTCTACTGGGACACAGCTCTCTAATTCAAAAGTTGTAACAGTCATAAATCTGTATGTGATCCAGCCACTAGAGGGAAACATAGCCATGCTGTGTAAGCAATGGTTACAGGAGGCTAAGGAAGAGAGTGACCTGTTTGTATTAGGGCTTTGCTAGCTGGCAGTCAGGTGACATGCTGGGTCCCTGGCACGGGAGATACCAGCTACACATGTCAGGCCAGGTTGTACAGGGAAGCGTGTAAGGAAGTGTGAGTCCTGCAGGTTAAAGAGAGCCCACCAGGGTGGCTGTTGCCCATAAGCGGTACAGCTACAACAAATACAAAACAGAGTTTGCTCCTAAGTATGTATCACAGCAGATCAACATGAAATATTGCAAAGATACCAGGAGTGGCAACCAAGAATTAATACCAGATACCAGGTGTGGCAACCAGGAGTTAATATAACAAGGGAGCCAGAGACCTGTTTTCCCCTAAGGATGTGGGTCGCTTAAATGCGTCCACTGTGGTACAAAATCATAGCATGTTTTCTAGAAAATAACAGAACAAAAGACAAAAGTAAAACTGTAAAAGATAATTAACCAACACAAACATACTTGCAACAGTAGTTTTTGGACATCCCCATAAAAACACATCCATCGCCTGGACTTCACGTCAACTAAACTCCATGCCTAGTTGAAGGACAGGAGGGCTTGCATTAAATCAAGAGATGGGAAAGACCTATGAGCTCATCCAGCAGTCTCCCTGGCAATGCAGCTTTGTTCCCTCTAGTGCTCAGAATTGGAGAGTGTGTTCAGGTTCTAATGGTTTCTTGTCTAGCTGCTCCATTTGCTATGCTGGATATTGTGTTTAACAGAACTGGTAGTTGATTTGATCTCTGTCAGGGAGGTAATTGCTTCTTGGATGTTTGTGTTGAAACATACATGTCTAATTTCTCTATTTATTTTTGCTGCTTTCATGTGTTTTCCATAAACAATCAAAAACTTCTAGTTGACTGGAAACTCTGGAGATAGCAAAGCTATTTATTTCACATCTCTCCCTCTGGCCCATCCCACATTTTAAAAATGTTAGTGTCAGTAAAAAGTGCGAGACTGCTAGCCCAGGAGACTGAAAACCTCTCTCTCTATTAGAATATGCACAGCACAAGCTGTAGCAATGCAAGCTTCCCCTCTTACAATGGGTGAGAAAGAAGTTCAGTTACCATGGCCTATTCAGTCCTTTGCCTTTCTGCTGAAACGGTGAACAAAGAGGTAAATTTCATCTGTGGTTTTTGTGATGTAGAAACTTTCCCACTAGGAACTGAATCTACCAACTCATTTCACATTTACTTTAGCTCCATGTTTTGCATTTTATAACTTCCTTCAGGGCTTGATTATCTCTTGAATGGAAACATGGTTGCTCCAGTTTGTGAGGTCTACATTTTTTCCCCCTTAGGGCTTTGCACTTCTCCATGCAGTGCTTAAAAGTCACCCACATTTCTGGGTTTTGTTTTCCTATTTATTTGAACCTATTATGCGAACTCTCATGTGGTTTTAGAGTATTAAGGCCAGAACCCTTGCATTCCATGATTTTTGCTGCAGAATTCACCTCTTGCTGCAGAATTGGGCTCTGGGACCTCCGCTTTAATTAAACCAAAAGTTCCTAGTCTTCATGATGGCACAGAAAACTCAAACCTGACCCAAGTGTAAATTGATACAGTGTTCGTTTATTGGCATGTTTGTTTTTGTATTACAGTAGCACCTAGAGGCTCCAAATGAGATCAGGGCTCCATTGTGCCAGGTGCCGTATGAACTCATAGTAAGATATTGTCCTTGTCCCAAAGAGTTAGCAATCTAAATATACAAGACAGACAAAAGTGGGAAGGGAAATGTCTTTCTGAGCCTGCAGACAGCCCAAAACAGTAGTTTGGAGGGGTATGAACTGGCCCATTTACCACAAAGGCTGTAAACACTGAAACATAAAGCTGACAGTTTTAAATACCAACATTACCTGTAAAAGCAACAGAGAGTCCTGTGGCACCTTTAAGACTAACAGATGTATTGGAGCATAAGCTTTCGTGGGTGAATACCCACTTCGTCACACGCATGTAATGGAAATTTCCAGAGGCAGGTATAAATATGCAGGCAAGAATCAGTCTGGAGATAACAAGGTTAGTTCAATCAGGGAGGGTGAGGTCCTCTGCTAGCAGTTTAGGTGTGAATAACTACGATATCCGCACAAGGAAATAAGGAAACAAATCAACAGAGCCAGACGTGTACCCAGAAGCCTCCTGCTACAAGACAAGCCCAAGAAAGAAACCAACAGAACTCCACTGGTCATCACCTACAGTTCTCAGCTTAAACCTCTCCAACGCATCATCAGTGATCTACAACCCATCCTGGACAATGATCCCTCGCTTTCACAGACCTTGGGAGGCAGGCCAGTCCTCGCCCACAGACAACCCGCCAACCTTAAGCATATTCTCACCAGCAACCACACACCGCACCATAACAACTCTAACTCAGGAACCAATCCATGCAACAAACCTCGATGCCAACTCTGCCCACATATCTACACCAGCAACACCATCACAGGACCTAACCAGATCAGCTACAACATCACCGGTTCATTCACTGCACATCCACCAATGTTATATATGCCATCATGTGCCAGCAATGCCCCTCTGCTATGTACATTGGCCAAACTGGACAGTCACTACGTAAAAGGATAAATGGACACAAGTCAGATATTAGGAATGGCAATATACAAAAACCTGTAGGAGAACACTTCAACCTCCCTGGCCACACAATAGCAGATGTAAAGGTAGCCATCTTACAGCAAAAAAACTTCAGGACCAGACTCCAAAGAGAAACTGCTGAGCTCCAGTTCATTTGCAAATTTGACACCATCAGATCAGAATTAAACAAAAACTGTGAATGGCTAGCCAACTACAAAAGCAGTTTCTCCTTCCTTGGTGTTCACACCTCAACTGCTAGCAGAAGACCTCACCCTCCCTGATTGAACTAACCTTGTTATCTCCAGACTGATTCTTGCCTACATATTTATACCTGCCTCTGGAAATTTCCATTACATGCATCTGACGAAGTGGGTATTCATCCACGAAAGCTTATGCTCCAATACATCGGTTAGTCTTAAAGGTGCGACAGGACTCTCTGTTGCTTTTTACAGATACAGACTAACATGGCTACCCCTCTGATACTTAATATTACCTGTGTTGCTGCTGACCATTTTAGCACAATAGTCAGTTAATGGGCATGTCCCACCATTCCAAACTCACCTACACCTCCTCGTGGCCAAAAGTCTCAAATGTCTCTTACCCAGCCGCCAGTCGGCTAGCAGGTCTGACAAGTTCTGTACCGCATGGTCAGTCCAAACATCTATGGCATGCTGAAAATGTGAGAATGGCATAAAATAAATGGAATCTGAAAATAAATAACATTGGGCCACTGTACTAAGGGCAGTGTTAATTTTCATATTTAATTAGAAATCTCCCTTTTATGTTCATCTGAAGCTGTCGTAGAATTTCCCTCAGATTGCTGCAGAAACAAGAAACTTTGCTTTTTCTTTTAGATCCAGCTTTCCACAGAGCTCACAGGGCCTTCAAACTAAGGGAGTAAAATGACAACAGTCAGGGTATGTCTACACTACGAAATTAGTTCGAATTTATAGAAGCCGGTTTTATAGAAATCGGTTGTATACAGCCGATTGTGTGTGTCCCCACATAAAATGCTCTAAGTGCTCTAGTCGGCGGACCGCGTCCACAGTACCGAGGCTAGCGTCGACTTCCGGAGCATTGCACTGTGGGTAGCTATCCCACAGTTCCCACAGTCTCCGCCGCCCACTGGAATTCTGGGTTGAGATCCCAATGCCCGGATGATGCAAAACAGTGTCGCGGGAGGTTCTGGGTACATGTCGTCAGGCCCCTCCCCCTCCGTCACAGCAACGGCAGACAATAGATTCGCGCCTTTTTACCTGGGTTACCTGTGCAGACAACATACCACGGCAAGCATGGAGCCCGCTCAGCTCAGCTGAGCTCACCGTCACCATATGTCCTCTGGGTGCCGGCAGACGTGGGACTGCATTGCTACACAGCAGCAGCTGCCAACTGCCTTTTGGCGGTAGACGGTGTAGCATGAGTGATAGTCGTGGGGGTGGCAGCCGTAGGGCTGCATTGCACCAGCCCCTTGCCTTTTGGTAGAAGATGGTATATTATGACTGGTATCCGTCGTCGTCATACTGCAGTGGCTGTGAATCATGGGCACCTGGGCAGACATGCTACTGTCTCGATGATGATGGCTATCAGTCGTAGTATAGGTTTCAGAGTAACAGCCGTGTTAGTCTGTATCCACAAAAAGAAGAACAGGAGTACTTGTGGCACCTTAGAGACTAACAAATTTAAATTTAAATTTAAATTTGTTAGTCTCTAAGGTGCCACAAGTAGTCGTAGTATACTATTTTCTGCCAATTGCCCAGTATTGTCTGCTAAGCACCCAGAAGAGGCCGAGGGCGATCTGGGTGCTGGCAGACGTGGGGCTGGCAGACGTGGGGCTGCATTGCTACACAGCAGCAGCCCCTTGCCTTTTGGTAGAAGATGGTATATTATGACTGGTATCCATCATCATCATCATGCTGCACCGTCGGCTGCCAGCTTAAGATGTAAAAAATAGATTTGTTCTGTATTCATTTGCTTCCCCTCCCTCCGTGAAATCAACGGCCTGCTAAACCCAGGCTTTTCAGTTTAATCTTTGGGGGGGACCATTCTGTGTGACAGTTGTTTGTGTTTCTCCCTGATGCACAGCCACCTTTCTTGATTTTAATTCCCTGTACCTGTATGCCATGTCGTCACTCGGCCCTCCCTCCTTCTCCTGGTCCGTCAGATACTAGTTTCGTGCCTTTTTTCAGACCAGGCGCCATAGCTAGCACTGGGATCATGGAGCCCGCTCAGATCACCGCAGCAATTATGAGCACTATGAACATCACGGGCATTGTCCTGGAGTATATGCAGAGCCAGGACATGCCAAGGTGAAACCCGGACCAGCTGAGGAGGCGATTGCAGCGTGGCGAAGAGAGTGATGGGGAAATTGACATGGACATAGACCTCTCACAAGGCACAGGCCCCAGCAATGTGGAAATCATGGTGTCACTGGGGCAGGTTCATGGCGTGGAACGCCGATTCTGGGCCCGGGAAACAAGCACAGACTGGTGGGACCGCATCGTGCTGCAGGTGTGGGACGATTCCCAGTGGCTGCGAAACTTTTGCATGCATAAGGGCACTTTCATGGAACTTTGTGACTTGCTTTCCCCTGCCCTGAAACGCCAGAATACCAAGATGAGAGCAGCCCTCACAGTTGAGAAGCGAGTGGCGATAGCCCTGTGGAAGCTTGCAACGCCAGACAGCTACCGGTCAGTCGGGAATCAATTTGGAGTGGGCAAATCTACGGTGGGGGCTGCTGTGATCCAAGTTGCCAGGGCAATGAAAGACCTGGTGATATCAAGGGTAGTGACTCTGGGCAACGTGCAGTCAATAGTGGATGGTTTTGCTGAAATGGGATTCCCAAACTGTGGTGGGGCCATAGACGGAACCCATATCCCTATCTTGGCACCGGAGCACCAAGCCACCGAGCACGCAAACCGCAAGGGGTACTTTTCAATGCTGCTGCAAGCCCTGGTGGATCACAAGGGACGTTTCACCAACATCAACGTGGGATGGCCGGGAAAGGTACATGCTGCTCGTGTCTTCAGGCACTCTGCTCTGTTTCGAAAGCTGGAGGAAGGGACTTTCTTCCCGGACCAGAAAGTAACCATTGGGGATGTTGAAATGCCTATCGTGATCCTTGGGGACCCAGCCTACCCCTTAATGCCATGGCTCATGAAGCCGTACACAGGCAGCCTGGACAGGAGTCAGGACCTGTTCAACTACAGGCTGAGCAAGTGCCGAATGGTGGTGGAATGTGCATTTGGACGTTTAAAAGCGCGCTGGCGCAGCTTACTGACTCGCTCAGACCTCAGTGAAAAGAATATCCCCATTGTTATTGCTGCTTGCTGTGCGCTCCACAATATCTGTGAGAGTAAGGGGGAGACATTTATGGCGGGGTGGGAGGTTGAGGCAACTCGCCTGGCCGCTGATTACGCGCAGCCAGACACCAGGGCGATTAGAGGAGCACAGCAGGGCGCGGTGCGCATCAGAGAAGCTTTGAAAACGAGTTTTGTGACTGGCCAGGCTACTGTGTGAAACTTCTGTTTGTTTCTCCTTGATGAACCCTCCACCCCCCACCCCCCGACCTGGTTCACTCTACTTCCCTGTAAACCAACCACCCCATCCTCCCCTCCCCACTTCGAGCACCGCTTGCAGAGGCAATAAAGTCATTGTTTTTTCACATTCATGCATTCTTTATTAATTCCTCACACAAGTAGGGGGATAATTGCCAAGGTAGCCTGGGATGGGTGGGGGAGGAGGGATGGAAAAGGACACACTGCATTTTAAAACTTTAACTCTTATTGAAGGCCAGCCTTCTGATGCTTGGGCGATCATCTGGGGTGGAGTGACTGGGTGGCTGGAGGCCCCCCCACCGTGTTCTTGGGCGTCTGGGTGAGGAGGCTATGGAACTTGGGGAGGAGGGCTGTTGGTTAAACAGGGGCTGTAGCGGCGGTCTCTGCTCCTGCTGCCTTTCCTGCAGCTCAACCATACGCTCGAGCATATCAGTTTGATGCTCCAGCAGACGGAGCATTGACTCTTGCCGTCTGTCTGCAAGCTGACGCCACCTATCATCTTCAGCCCGCCACTTGCTCTTTTTTCATCCCGCCATTCAGCCCGCCACCTCTCCTCTCGTTCATATTGTGCTTTTCTCATGTCTGACATTGACTGCCTCCACGCATTCTGCTGTGCTCTATCAGTGTGGGAGGACATCTAGAGCTCCGTGAACATATCGTCCCGCGTCCTCCGTTTTCTCTTTCTAATGTTCACTAGCCTCTGTGAAGGAGAAACATTTGCAGCTGGTGGAGGAGAAGGGAGAGGTGGTTAAAAAAGACACATTTTAGAGAACAATGGGTACACTCTTTCATTACAAGGTAGCATTTTTCCTCTGCCTGGCGGTTTGGTATGAGAGATCACTCACGCAGTGCCCCAGGCAACATATTTCGGCTTGCAGGCAGCCATGGTAAGCCACAGTCTTTTGGCTTTTTTAACCTTCTTAACATGCGGGAAAGGTTTCAAACAGCAGCGCATTTCCCATATCAAGGATGAATTGGGTTGGCCATTTAAAATGGGTTTTCAATGTAAAAGGAGGGGCTGCGGTTTCCGGGTTAACATGCGGCACAAACCCAAGTAAACCCCCCCCCCACACACACACACACGATTCTCTGGGATGATCACTTCACCCCTCCCCCCACCGCATGGTTAACAGCGGGGAACATTTCTGTTCAGAAGAGCAAGATCGGGTACCTCTGAATGTCCCCTTAATAAAATCACCCCATTTCAACCAGGTGACCGTGAATGATATCACTCTCCTGAGGATAACAAAGAGAGATAAGGAATGGATATTGTCTGCATGCCAGCAAACACCGGGACCATACGCTGCCATGCTTTGTTATGCAATGATTCCAGACTACCTGCTACTGGCCTGGCGTGGTAAAGTGTCCTACCATGGCGGACGGGATAAGGCAGCCCTCCCCAGAAACCTTTTGCAAAGGCTTTGGGAGTACATGAAGGAGAGCTTTCTGGAGATGTCCCTGGAGGATTTCCGCTCCATCCCCATACACGTTAACAGACTTTTCCAGTAGATGTACTGGCCGCGATTGCCAGGGCAAATTAATCATTAATCATTAAACACGCTTGCTTTTAAACCATGTGTAATATTTACAAAGGTACACTCACCAGAGGTCTCCTGTGTGCCCTGAGGGTCTTGGGTGAGTTCGGGGGTTACTGGTTCCAGGTCCAGGGTCACAAACATATCCTGGCTGTTGGGGAAACAGGTTTCTCCACTTCCTTGCTGCTGTGAGCTACCTACAGTACCTCCATCCTCATCTTCCTCGTTCCCCGAACCGTCTTCCCTGTGTGTTTCTCCATTGACGGAGTCATAGCACACGGTTGGGGTAGTGGTGGCTGCACCCCCTAGAATGGCATGCAGCTCCGCGTAGAAGCGGCAAGTTTGCGGCTCTGCCCCGGACCTTCCATTTGCTTCTCTGGCTTTGTGGTAGGCTTGCCGTAGCTCCTTAATTTTCACGCGGCACTGCTGTGTGTCCCTGTTATGGCCCCGGTCCTTCATGGTCTTGGAGACCTTTTCTAATACTTTGCCATTTCTTTTACTGCTATGGAGTTCAGCTAGCACTGATTCATCTCCCCATATGGCGAGCAGATCCCGTACCTCCCGTTCGGTCCATGCTGGAGCTCTTTTGCGATCCTGGGACTCCATCATGGTTACCTGTGCTGATGAGCTCTGCGTGGTTACCTGTGCTCTCCACGCTGGGCAAACAGGAAATGAAATTCAAACGTTCACGGGTCTTTTCCTGTCTACCTGGTCAGTGCATCTGAGTTGAGAGTGCTGTCCAGAGCGGTCACAATGAAGCACTGTGGGATAGCTCCCAGAGGCCAATAACGTCGAATTCCGTCCACACTGCCCCAATTCCGACCCGCAAAGGCCGATTTTATCGCTAATCCCCTCGTCGAAGGTGGTGTAAAGAAACCGGTTTAAAGGGCCCTTTAAGTCGAAAGAAAGGGCTTCGTTGTGTGGACGTGTCCAGGCTTAATTCGATTTAACGCTGCTAAAGTCGACCTAAACCCGTAGTGTAGACCAGGCCTCAGAAATGATTGACCAAAGATCTTCAGGAAGCTTGTGAGCTCTGACTAAATTGCAATGGATTATCTCAATTTTTTTTGCAACTGACAGGGACTTGGCATTAAAGCTATTTTATCTGTGTCATAACAAACTATTTGGTGGAAAAAACGTTGGTGGTTCCAGATGAAGCAAGAGCTACACAAACTCAGTGCTGTTTCTTTTTTAGTGAGTGCAGAGAGGAGCCACAAGCAGAATTAAAATGCAGAGTTTTTTCCTGCCAATACAAGGTGCAGTATCAGGGAGGCATGGCTTTGTTTTACTTGGACCAGAAAGCTGTCTTCATTGGAGCAAAAATCTAAACAAATATAATTTGAAAACTTATCCACATGCCACATCCACAATAGTGGGTGACCTGATTTGTGAGTCCACTATAGATAATATTGTGGTGAAAGACATGGAACCTAGACTACACAGCCATATAATGTTATATCAGAGATTTTAGTGTACCTAGAGCACTCTCTTACCATTCTAGATACATATTTCCTATTGAGATATCAAAACAATATTGATTTTTACAATTGGTCACTGGATTTTTTTAGTAACTTTACTATTGTGTATTATTATGCCATGGACTTGTTTTACAATAACTGTTTGCTTCAATTGTTCTTCTTTAGATACTAATTTTGATATTTTCTTTTATTGGGGTGGTATTGTTTCCTTGCGTCTTTCTTTCATTTCCTTGACCGGAGAGGGATATGTTCATGTTTATAAAGCAGAATGTAATTTTACAGGATTTAACTAGGAATCTTTCTTTATCATCAATCTTAATCCTGATTGTGATTTTTCAAAAATTCCAAATAAAGAAACAGCATCACCTCTTAAGCAAATAAAAATGGACTTTTCAGTCTCATCCCAAATAGTGAAACTGAAAATCTAAGGGAGACTGATAGGATTTCATCTCCTATTCTGCCAAAGCAAGAGTAGTAATTAGTGACTGAAGAAGTTATACCGGTCATAGTGCACGCACAATTTAGAAAAACACTGGAGATAATGGAGAAGCCAATTTTAAGAAATACAGATTAAGAATGGCCATATCATCAGGGTAGTGAGATCATAAGTGAAATCTAAGACCTTGAAAGAAAAAAAAATGGACACTTGCCCATCCAGTGGAAAATGCCACAACCTTTTAGCTCCTAATGTCTAGGAGAAGTTTACATCACACCATTCACACATGCATTCAGAACTGTAGCTGGTCAGGAATGAAGAGAAACTATCAGGAAGGCTGTGGGGAGAAAAAAGAATCAGACAGCAAGTGACAGACAAAGCCAGTGAGTGGACAGGGGTGCATGATGAAGTGGTCCGTCACTGAGCGTGACTGCTGATTGGCTGGAGTTTAGTAGAAGTGGGGCTAAGAAGCTATAAAACATATCCTAGCTGTGAGTCAGTCTGGCCTGGGAGCTTGGCTTAGACACAGGGCCCCTCTAGCTTTGTACGACTTAGGCATGGTCTACACTAGATGCCTTTGCCACTATATAGTTATGCTGGTTTGGGGTGACACAACTGCATCTGTTCCCCTCAGGCACACGTTCAGGCCTTCACCTTTCCAGCTATTGCCATTCTTGGGCAGAAACACGGTCTCTTTCCCTCCTGACCGGGGCATTTCCAGTATGCACAGTTGCTGGCCTACACTGTGAATCCCCCAAAAGGCAGACTGCCTCACCAGGCCTGCTGTGTCTTCCTTCCCCAGAGGCTGAAAACAGCATAATTGCCACAGTTAAGTTACCACACAGCTCTTTCTAAGCAAGCACATTTATTCTTAAGGTAAAAGCATTACAGAAGAATCCTATTAAAACAATAAAAAACCTATATACATGCTAATAAGCTCACCAGAGATCACCCCAACTCCATCAAGGGCTCTGGCAGGTGAACAGTTCTTCAAACCCCACTGAGGGTTTTCCTGTGGTTACAAGTTCATAACTGCCTGCACTCAGAACAAAAACCTTGGTGAGTTAGTGCTTTATACCCTTTGGGTCTTTGATCTGTCCCCATGGAACAAGTGGTCAACAGACAAAGTTCCCTTTCTCAGGGTGAAGATACAAAAGGCTGAGTTCTTGCATAAGCAGAGGAGTTACATTTACTTACACCTCCCCCTAGGGATTTTCCCCCAAATCCACGGAACTTAAATTTCACATTGTTTCAACTAGCCTTTTGAAGTTCATAACATAGTCCCCATAACATGGCCCCATTAGCCATGTTTCCACCCTAGAGGCATTGCACGCAATCCCACAATAACTCATAAACATTTGCATTTTTAATACAATGAACTCTTATAAAATACTTAAACCTAATTCAGTCAGGTCTGTCCATGATATTGCAGGAAATTGCTATCTGTCACAAAGGGGAGTGATTTTTGTACCAGCAACAGACCTAGTGTAGATGCAGTTATATAGGCAAAAAGTACTTTTCCCAGTATAGTTCAGGAACTGGTATAAGATATACTCACAATAGAGTGTTTTTATGGATTTCAGATGCGTCTCCCCTAGGAGGGTTTGCCAGTATAGCTACACCGGTACAGCTACCCTCGCTAACTCTTTCCAGTGTAGACAAGGCCTATGTTGGCCTGGGAAGCATACTTTAGAGAAGAGTTCTTTTTGGCTTTGGAGGATTTCATTGACCTGGGAATGACGTTCGCCTTGGAGCCTGACTTCAATTGAGACCTGCTCCATTTACAAAAGACTCAGTTTAGCCTGGGAATTGAGGCTTGGCAGAGGCTGGATTTAGTCTGGGATGGTTTAGCCCAGCTGGGGAAACTGGGCTTAGACAGAGGCTCATGCCAGACTGAAAAGACTTTATTTAGCTTTGACAAAGACTTGTTTTAATTCTGAGGTTTCTTCCTTTTGCTGGGAACTGTATGGGAATCTTTTCAATCTAAGCCCTGGTCTACACTATGGGGTTAGGTCAAATTTAGCTGCGTTAGGTCGATTTTAAAATGAATGCGTCTACACAACCAACCCCGTTCTGTCGACCTAAAGAGCTCTTAAAATCGACTTCTGTACTCTTCCCTGGCGAGGAGAGTAGCACTAAAATCAACCTTGCTGGGTCGAATTTGGGATAGTGCAGATGCAATTCGACGGTATTGGCCTCCGGGAGCTATCCCAGAGTGCTCCATTGTGACTGCTCTGGACAGCACTTTCAACTCCAATGCACTAGCCAGGTACACAGGAAAAGCCATGGGAAATTTTGAATTTCATTTCCTGTTTGGTCAGTGTGGCGAGCTCAGCAGCACAGGTGACCATGCAGTCCCCCCAGAATCGCAAATGAGTTCCAGCATGGACTGAAAGGGAGACACTGGACTGATCGCTGTATGGGGAGAAGAATCTGTGCATGCAGAACTTTGATCAGAACGAAGAAATGCTAATATATTTGCCAGAATCGCACAGGGCATGATGGAGAGAGGCTACAACAGGGACACACAGCAGTGCCGCGTGAAAGTTAAGGAGCTCAGGCAAGCCTACCAAAAGACAAAGGAGGCAAACGGTCACTCCGTGTCAGCGCCCCAGACATGCCGCTTCTATGATCAGCTGCATGGCATTCTGGGGGGGTGAACCCTACCACTACCCTGCCACTGGCCATGGACACCTGCAAGGGGGGAGTCTCACGCAACAGAGTGGAGGATGAGGAAGAGGAGGAGGAGGAGCATCAGGCAAGCGGTGAATCCGGTGAATCCATTCTCCTCAGCAGCCAGGGCCTTTTCATCACCCTGGAGCCAATACCCTCCCAAGGCAGGATCCCCGACCCTGAAGCCGGAGAAGGCACCTCTGGTGAGTGCACATTTGTAACTACAGTACAGGGTTTTAAAGCAATAGCGTTTAATGTTTGATTTGCCCTGAAGAATTGGGATGCATTCGCAGCCAGTACAACTACTGGAAAAGTCTGTTAACGTGTCTGGGGATGGAACGGGAATCCTCCAGGCACATCTCCATGAAGCTCTCCTGGAGGTACTCTGAAAGCCTTTGCAGAAGGTTTCTGGGAAGGGCTGCTTTATTTTGTCCTCCACGGTAGGACACTTTACCACACCAAGCCAGTAGCAAGTAGTCTGGAATCATTGCAGCACAAAGCATGGCACCGAATGGTCCTGGGTTTTGGTCGCATTCAAGCAACATTCGGTCTGTATCTTTCTGTGTTAACCTCAGGAGAGTGATATCATTCATGGTCACCTCATTGAAATAAGGGAATTTTTGTAAGGGAACATTAAAAGGACCCTGTTCATGCTGGGCTGTTTGCGCTTGGCTAAAAGGAATCATCCCAGAGAATAGCCACACTGTGGGGTGGTGGGAGGTGTGTGCTGCACATCCACCCGAAAATGGCAGCCCCTCCTTTTAAATGTGAAACCCAACCGGCAGTGCTTGCTAACGGAAAGGACGGCACTGCAGTTTGAAACCATTCTCACATGTTATGAAGGCGTAAGAAGCCAACCCCGTGTACCAAAACCATGGCTGCCTGGAAAACAAATTCTGTTGCCCAGCCGTTTGTGATGTGTCACCATACTGGCAGGCGCTCAATATAAAAGGCAAAATGTGACCTTGTACCTAAAGCACATGTGCTGTCTGCTCTGAATTGCTTGATTCACTGTGAAAGAGTCTCCCTTTTGTTCTCAGAAATGTATCATCTTAAATTTTACACTCCCTTTTTATCTCCACCCAGGTGCAAATGTTTCTATGCTCCCTCTATCATTTCCGTCCCTGAGGTTATCGCAGATTAGAAGGCGAAAAAAACGCACTCGTGATGACATGTTTTCTGAGTTCATGAAGTCCTCCCGCACTGATAGGGCACAGCTGAATGCATGGAGGCATTCAGTGGCAGAGGCCAGGAAAGCATTAAGTGAGTGCGAAGAGCAGAGGCAGGAGGCGATGCTGAGGCTAATGGGGGAGCAAACGGACATGATGAAGTGTCTGTTGGAGCTGCAGGAAAGCCAAAAAGAGCACAGACCCCCGCTGCATTCATTGTATAACCGCCTGCCCTCCTCCCCAAGTTCCATATCCTCCTCACCCAGACACCCAAGAACATGTGGGGGGAGGCTCCGGGCACCCAGCCACTCCACTCCAGAGGATGGCCCAAGCAACAGAAGGCTGTCATTCAAACAGTTTTGATTTGTAGTGTGGCTACAATAAGCAATGTGGCCTTGTCCTTCCCTCTTTCCTTCCCTCCCCCTGGGATACCTTGTCAGTTATCTCATTTTTTTTAATTAATAAAAGAATTAATGCATGGTTTCAAAACAATAGTTACTTTATTTTGAAGGGGGAGGGTGGTTGGCTTACAGGGAATTAAAATCAACAAAGGGGGCAGGTTTGCATCAAGGAGAAACACACACAACTGTCACACCGTAGCCTGGCCAGTCATGAAACTGGTTTTCAAAACCTCTGGGATGCGCAGTGCGCCTAGCTGTGCTCTTCTAATTGCCCTGGTGTCTGGCTGCCCAAAATTGGCCACCAGGCAATTTGCCTCAACCTCCCACTCCGCCATAAACGTCTCCCCCTTACTCTCACAGATATTATGGAGCAGCAATAACAGCAAGCAGCAATAACAATGGGAATGTTGGTTGCACTGAGGTTTAACCTAGTCAGCAAACAGCGCCAGCGAGCTTTTAAACATCCAAAGGCACATTCTACCACCATTCTGCACTTGCTCAGCCTATAGTTGAACTGCTCCTTACTACTGTCCAGGCTGCCTGTGTAAGGCTTCATGATCCATAGGAGCAAGGGGTAGGCTGGGTCCCCAAGGATAACTATTGGCATTTCAACATCCCCAACAGTAATTTTCTGGTCTGGGAAGTAAGTCCCTTCTTGCAACTGCTCAAACAGCCCGGAGTTCCTAAAGATGCGGGCATCATGCACCTTTGCCGGCCATCCCATGTTGATGTCGGTGAAATGTCCCTTCTGATCCACCAGTGCTTGCAGCACCATTGAGAAGTACCCCTTGCGGTTTACGTACTGGTTGGCAAGGTGGTCCGTTGCAAAGATAAGGATATGCATTCCGTCTATCGCCCTACCACAGTTAGGGAACCCCATTGCAGCAAAACCATCCACTATGACCTGCACATTTCCCAGAGTCCCTACCCTTGATAACAGAATGTCAGTGATTGCATTGGCTACTTGGATCACAGCAGCCCCCACAGTAGACTTGCCCACTCCAAATTGATTCCCGACTGACCGGTAGCAGTCAGGTCTTGCAAGTTTCCACAGGGCTATCGCCACTCGCTTCTCAACTGTCAGGGCAGCTCTCATCTTGGTATTCCTGCGCTTCAGGGTGGGGGGAAAGCAACTCACAAAGTTCAAGGAAAGTGGCCTTATGCATGCAAAAGTTTCGCAGCCACTGTGAATCGTCCCATACCTGCAACACTATGCGGTCCCACCAGTCTGTGCTTATTTGAATCGGCATTCCACTGTATCAACCAGCCCCAGTGCCACCATGATGTCCCAATTGCCACAGCCTGTGCTTTCAGGAACATCTGTGTCCATGTCCTCATCACAATCATCCTTGAGCTGGCGTCTCTTAGCCCAGTTCTGCACATACTCCAGGATAATGCGCGAGGTGTTTACAATGCTCACAACAGCAACAGTAAGCTGAGCGGGCTCCATGCTTGCCGTGGTATGGCATCTGGACGGGTAACCCAGGAAAAAAGGCATGAAACGATTATCTGTCATTGCTTTCACGGAGGGAGGGAGGGGCGACTGACGACATGTACCCAAAACCACCTGCAACAGTGTTTTTGCTCCATCAGGCATTGGGAGCTTAACCCAGAATTCCAATGGGTAGCGGAGACTGCGGGAACTGTGGGATAGCTACCCACAGTGCATCGCTCCGTAAGTCAATGCTAGCCATGGTATTGAGGACGCATTCCGCTGACTTAATGCGCTTAGTGGGGACATACACAATTGACTGTATAAAATCTATTTCTAAAAATCGACTTCTATAAAATCGACCTAATTTCATAGTGTAGACATACCCTAAGTTACTTCAGTTCCTACAGGAGCTAAAATTAAAAAGTATATTCTTCTAATGCTCCTGAATCTATCTTTCTGCTTCTCCCCGCTCCACAGTTTCTTGAGTCTACGACTCACAGTTCACATATGTTTGACTACTGAACAGAATAATGGGACTAAACTCCCCAAATGGTCTCTGTTTTGTGCACATGAAAAACTTGTGTACGCTCTTGTGTGCATCTTTCCAATACTACACTAACGTGCCTTGCTATCTAGCCTCAGTGATGGCATATTTTGTGAGAGAGAAATGTTGCTTTCCCTGGTAATTTGCATTCTCCTAGTATCCATGGTTTGCCAATCCTACTGTGGGGATACTCTTCCCAGGCAGGCTGCAGAGCAAAATCAGATTAATTGTTGTTCAGCATGGGGTTAACTTTCTTCTTGTTGGACCCATGTTAGGGTGGCAGTTTTCCAAAGCTGGAAATCTTAATACATGTCTTAGACACTGGAGTTATGTCTCTAATGAACACATGGAATATTTGAAGAGAACCATGAAACTATTCCAAGTAGGATGACAAGCTGAATAACACACTGTGTTCAAATTTGGGTATGGACTGAAATATTGGACATAGGTACTAGGGAACAAACTAGGGTGACCAGATGTCCCGATTTTATAGGGACAGTCCTGATATATGAGGCTTTTTCTTATATAAGTGTGTCACAGGGTACACACAGGTTTCCACTCTCTGGTGCCTGTGCCCTGTGTTGGCTGGTTAAAATAAAGAGTCCCCATGCCTTCTTTGGTGCTTCACCCTTGTGTCTTTATTTATAGTGCAACAGTGTTATCTCCCTTTTTCCCCCAGCGGCTATCCCCAGTCAGACCTTCCCAGGATCTCCTGGCCCGTGAGGCTGCTTTCCTTTGGTGAGGAGACAGAGGGTACGTCTATACTTACTTCCTGGTCCGGATGTAAGCAATCGATCTTCTGGGATCGATCCCGGAAGTGCTTGCCGTCGACGCTGGTACTCCAGCTCAGCGAGAGGAGTACGCGGCATCGACGGGGGAGCCTGCCTGCTGCGTCTGGACCCGCGGTAAGTTCAGACTAAGGTACTTCGAATTCAGCTACGTTACTAATGTAGCTGAATTTGCGTACCTTAGTCCGAAGTGGGGGGTTAGTGTGGACCAGGCCAGAGACGTAACCCTTTTATCCCCTCCCATGCTAGTCTCCCGACTGAGCTTTCCCCTGGGCTTTTATAGCCGTCCTCCTCTTCAGCCCAGCTGTCGCTACTTAACTCAACTCATAGCATTGAGCCAGCCCTCGTTAGGGCTTGCAGCTGGGCCCCCACACCTGGCCTCCCTATCAGAAATTAGGGCCTCACCAGCATTTTAGCAGGGCATTCAAGGGGTTTACCCCTGGCCTGCCACAAGGTGCCAGGGCCGCCCAGAGGGGGGGGCAAGTGGGGCAATTTGCCCCAGGCCCTGGCCCCGCAGGGGCCCCATGAGAGTTTTTCGGGGCCCCTGGAGCGGGGCCCTTCACTCGCTCCGGGGGCCCCAGAAAACTCTCGTGGGGCCCGGGCCTCCAAAGCTTTTTCCGCTCTGGGTCTTTGGCAGCAATTCAGCGGCGGGGGGTCCTTCCGCTCCAGGACCCGCCGCCGAAGTGCCCTGAAGACCCGTGGTGGGGGATCCTTCCGTCCCGGGACCCGCCGCCGAAGCTCTGGGTCTTTGGCGGCAATTCGGCGGTGGGGGAGACCCCAGACCCCCTGAATCCTCTGGGCAGCCCTGCAAGGTGCCTATTACCCCCCATCCCTGTCCTGATTTTTCACACTTGCTATCTGGTCACCCTGGAACAAACAGATAAGAGAAAATGGCTGTGTTTTGTCCCCCTTATCTGTGTCTGCAAAACCTATGGTAGAATGTAACCAATAGTGAATACGTGTCCCAGGGAGGGAAAGTTTTCTGAATAAAATGATTTACATTTTCTCATAAGAACACAGCTTTTTAGCCTGCGATCTGGGTGACTGTTCTCTAATGCATTTTGAAGGAGTTACACCTTTTTGGCTTTGTGAACCTTTGTGATGCGTACTATAAGCCATTTAGCTATAGATCTTTTCAAGGCTTCCTTCGCTTTAATTGCCAAGTGGCAGAGAGCAGAAAGATGGGTTTCAGGGAGGATTTTATGCTTTTGGTGTAAGTTTTGATTACTCTTTGAACATCAAGCATGAGCCTGCTTCCTTTGCCTTCAGAGGTTTAACATCTGGCAGCAGGATGGAATGATAATATCCTCTCACCTAGAGAAAAAGCTTTCTGCTGAGGAGCAAAGGCTAGATCAGTCCTTAAATCATGCTGTCCTCTTTATGGAAGAGGCAGAGCTGGTCTCTGTGGACAGAGCCACTAGTTCTGTATTTCTTCTAGTAGCAATGATCACAAAGGATACTTCAGTGGAAAGGAAACTAGAGAACTGTACTCAGGATGTTGAATGATGAGCTGAATAGGGCTCTGAGGACCAAGCTAAGGTTCCAGATGAGTCGGTTTTGACTGATGTTTGACCAGGGCCGGCTCTGGCTTTTTTGCCGCCCCAGGCAAAAAAGCCTCCGCTGCCCCCCGCCCCCCGGAGGGGAGCGCGGCACGGGAGGGCGCCGAGCCCGGCCGCGGCCCCGCTCTCCCTGGCTGGCCGGAGCGCCGCGGGGAGGGTGGCGAGCCCGGCATGGGCCCTGCTCTCCTCAACCCGCCGGAGCGCCAGGAGGAGGGCGGCCCCGCTCTCCCCGGCCGGCCGGAGCGCCGGGGGGAGGGCGGCGAGCCTGGCCGCGGCCCCGCTCTCCCCGACCGGCCGGAGCGCTGGGAGGAGGGCGGAGAGCCCGGCCACGGCCCCGCTCTCGGTCCGGAGCGCCGCCGGGTGCCCCAACAGCCCCAGTATGTTTAAAACAAAAACAAAAAAAAACCAACCCTGAGCGCCGCCCCCCTCCAGGTGCCGCCCCAAGCACATGCTTGGTAGGCTGGTGCCTGGAGCCGGCCCTGTGTTTGACACTGCTTTTAAGACTCTCTTGACTGACAAATGAGACACGAGCCTTCGGGAACTGGTCTCTAGCCTAAATGATGATCCACTTGGGAGAGACTGTAAGAAACATTTGATTTTGGTGTGATTTGCTTATTTGAATGCCAGTGATTGAATTGTAGCCATATCCTTGAATAGGATCTATTTGCTGTGTCTTTTCTGTAGGCCAGCAGTGACTCTTCTGGAGCATCCTTTTGGGTTAACTTTCACTCTCAGCTTCCAAGTTGCTAGATAGTGTCTTCTTGGCTCTGGGTGCAAATTGACTCAGTTCATCCAGTCAAGGTAGATCTCTCCTACCCCACTCCATTATTTCTCCTTACACTAGAGCACTCCAGTGGTGAAAAATCCATCACCCCTTTGGCCCACAGGGTCCCCCAGCTTTTCCCTGGATCTCCTGGTTAAGGGCGTGTTGGGAGAAAATGGGCGAGCTTTGTTCTTCATCATAAAAAAGAAAAGGCCACTGCCACATGCCCAGATCTGAATCCCAGATTCTCCACACCCCAAACTTGTTCTCAGTGTTTTGGATTCATATTTGGGCCAGGTGGGCAGAAGCCAGAAGGAATTGCCAGTGATTCAGAACAGCTTCCCTCTAGACAGAAGAGATCCAAGATCCAACACTCAAAAGAGCAGGCTTGATACTAGCTCTTTAGCTTCTACGTTACTTTCCTCTACTTCATGAGAGGAGAACTCTAGCCAGGACCTAGTACTGTGGGGTCAGAGGATGCTGCTGTAGGTGAGGTAAGGGCTAGGGACAGATTTTGCATGCTGGTGTTAGAAGCAGCATCAGTTATGGGCTCATTGGTGACTCCCTAGGTGCCAGGGGTTATGGGGTTATACCAGTAAGTGTTCTGTTTGGGGTTTCTGCCACACCACCTTGCAATGGGGTGGGGAGAACTGGATTGGGGTGGGGGTGGAGGGGCAGACCTTTATCAATCCCCCTATCTGTGTGTACTAACACAGTGTGGGATTGGGGAAGGACTGATGGAGAGTTGAGGGCTGCTGCTTTCTGTGCTCCAGTAGCTGCCTGGGCATATCAGCAATGGATGTTGTGGAATCTGCAGCCTCCTTAGAGAGGCAGCCATGAAAGATAATGCTTTGCATGTGGCCCGTGTGTGGTGTACATTGATCATATGCATCTGTGCGGGTGATGTACAAGTCAGTTTCATTGGAGTCTCCCTGAGAGCAACATGTCTTTGGGTCTAGTCTCTAATGTTCTCTTGCTTGATTTCCACACAGTGCTCCCGGCCCCATAGCATTCCATCAGTGACCTCACCCAGAGCAGGCTCTTATATTAGGGTCCCTGGAAAGCAGCAGGTGGAATGTGTGCCGTGACTCCTGGGACCAGGAGACGGGCTGTCAAAGGGAGGGATCCTAGGTGATGAGTCTGGAGGACAATACATGCTGGGGTGGTTGGATGAGGCTGGGAGTGGCATTTCTTGGCTAGGGGAAGTAGCAGATGGTTCCACTGGTTTTCATATGTGTCGCTGCACTCTTATGTGTAGACACCTGAGTCTCTGTTGAAGAAAAAGAACCTTGCCTGCTCAACTTGCCAGCAGCCAAGGTCCCCTCTTGAAGAGTGGATGACCCAGGAGATGTAACTGCCCTCTACAGCTCAGTCAGCAGCCAGCTCTGATGGGGACATAAGTGAACTGTTGGTGTTATAGCTAGAGCAACATCCAGGACACTGTGTCATGAATGAGGACAGGTAGGGTGAGGGAATAGTGCTAGGCAGTAGTTCTAGCATTGTGTCCTTTGTGAAAATGAGGTTAGGCAGGGGACCTTTAAATTAAGCTCCCCCCTCCATATGTGGTGATTATCATTTGTTATTTGTATTCTGGTAGCACCCAGGGGTCCATTGTGCTAGACTCTCTAAACACACATAGTAAAGAGATGGTCCCTGCCCCTGCACGTGCCACGCACTGGTGCTCTCTATGGTAATTGACATACTGGCTTAATCCCTGCCTGGCCATTGCTGGGGTGTCTTGATCCCCACTTTTTCAGATGGTGCATAGGGGCTGCCATTTTTTCTGTGGGGCTAGTCCAGGGGCTGATGCCCTCTGACTTGCTGTCCCCTGCAGCCCAGCCAAGCACGCTGCCAGGGTTTTGGCTCTATCCTGCAAGTCTCCATTCTTTTATGTAATGTTCTCAATTTGCCAGCTGGAGCCAGTGACTGCATTGTTGAGGATCTACCTGTCCCCCACCCTCCAGCTGTTCTGGGGCTGCAAAGATGTTCTGGCTCTGTGGGTCCAGCAGCAGGTTCCAATGGGAGCAGGTTACCTCCAGTATGAGAGAAAGACCAGCATCATCTGTGAAACTGGGCTTTCTCCTTCTCCCTTCTGCCCATTGGGCAACTGCACTGTTCACCCTGGTCCCCATCCCTGAGTCTAACCCACTGCCTGGCCTTCACCCTGCTCCACTAGCTACCCATGCAGTCGCAGCAGCAGCCACCCTGCCCCAGTCAGAGATCTCTGGAAATCCCCTCCGTGATGTTTTGGGGTTCATCTAGGCCAGGAAGGGGTTCAATCAATGTCTGCCTTGTAGCCCTGGCTGTCTTGTGTCTAAGCAGCTTTAGTTCAGAGTTCTGACCCCAGCAGCCTACCAGCAGTTCGCAAGCCTCACTCACGCTTTGCCCAACCTGGTTACTCCTTGCCGGCTGACCTTAGTACCCTGCCAGCCATGAATTTTCCCCCAAATCATCCTACTGCAGGGACCAGTCCCTCTCACTCAGCCCTCACAAAAAAAGTGATAGCTTCGCTGCCTCTACAGAGACAGTAAAACATTCCAACCTGTCAGCTGTCTGGCAGCAAACCCTTTACTGATCTTAGCCAGTACTGATGATCTATAATGAAAGCAAAACAAGTTTATTAACAAAAAAGCCTGGATTAAGTGATACTGAGTAAAAGAGAGAAAGGTAGAGATGGTTGCAAGCAAATAAAAGTGAAAACCCACATTTAAAAGACTAAAACTTATTCTAGCAAGATGCGGTCTTTGTTCAAGATAGTTTCTCTCACCCCAGTCATCTTTCCAGCTTTTCACTGGCCAGCCTGGTCAGGACCCTTCACAGAAATCAAATCACTTGGTTTCTTTGTCTCCTTAAAGTGAAGGATAAAGATGGAGTCTCTCGCTGTCCCGTATATTCCCAAAGGAATTGTCTGTCCTAAAAGTCAGAAAGGCCTCCTGCGGATTCACTCTCCGGTGTGTCTCTGGGGTGCAGGAGCCATGTTAATTCTAGAGTTCAGGCTCAGGATAACCGCCGCTGGTTTAGCTCGATGGCTTTGTTTACAGCTAATATGTAAATTGAGATAAACCCACATTCCTTTGTGGAGGACAAACCTGTTTATCACCTTTACTTAGGCTAGGCCGTCTGGTCTTAACCATGTTCCAGTAACAGTACACAGAGCGAATGTGTTAATTTCATACATAACATTGTTATGTATATTTCACAGTGCTATTACTGACCAGTGTGTTAGTCAGTTTTCAAATGACACCTCATGAGCATATTTTGTACAACTACGACTGCAGAAGTGTGTAGGTTGTGAACACAAGGGTGCGTAGGGTCACCCCTTCCCATCCCAGTATGCTAAGTGCTCCCACGTATGCAGAGCTGATTACCATATGCAAATGAGTTTGGGGTGAGGCCATGCAGGGCTGTACACTGTGGGGATTTGCATATCTGGGTCTGAAAATTCCACCTCCTCTCAGGAGCTCCCATGTGGGCTCTGTCTCTTACTACTGTATGTCCCCAAACCATATTGGCCCTCAGTTAGTCCCAAGAGGGCTGCTGGGTGCTGAACACTTCTGAAAATCTGGTCCAATGAGTGTCCTGTAGTCCACGTAGATGCAGCTGATGTCTGCATGGACTGCAGATAGGTGATTAGCAGAGTTATTGCATTCTGTGACCTCTGCCACAGCACTGGCTATACAGCATTCCCATTCTGACCTCTGGCAGGACATCTGTGTGTGTGGCACAGATGGACAATGACCTTCTGAAACTATGGTTATCATGGCACGTGACTGGTGAAAGCTGGAGGGAATCGGCCCATGAACCAGGGCCTCTGCTCATGATTGCACTGTGATTGGCAGGCAGTAAGGGTGAGGAATAAGGGACATCCTTAGATCCTTTGCTATATGTAATAAACTAGACACGTTTTTTCCCCAACTTATGTTTTCAAAGCCTGGAAGCCCTGGATTAACAAGCTCCTTGGGTCTGCACTCTGTGTTTACTGTGTGAGAGCACTGAGATTCCCAACTCTCTTCTCTGCTGTAGTCCACTGGCCTTATAGAACCCTGCTTATCAGCACACCTCCTGGCTATGCTATTGGCTCACCTGCACTATTCTCTACCATATCCCTGGATTGAAGAGGGGAAACTGAGGGCATGGCTACACTTGCAGATGTAGAGAGCTGTGAGTTAAATCCTCCTTCGGAGAGCGCAGTAGGGAAAGCGCTGCAGTCTGTCCACACTGACAGCTTCAAGCGCACTGGTGTGGCCACATCTGTGGCACTTGCAGCGGCATTGGGAGCATTGGGAGCAGTGCATAATGGGCATCCATACTGGTGACTGCAACGTGCTTTTCAAATGGGGGTGGGTGGGGTGGAGTGTGACAGGGACTGTGTTGTGTGTATGTGGGGGGAGAGAGAGTGGGTTTTGGGGGGACTGAGAGCATGTCAGCATGCTGTCTTGTAAGTTCAGACAGCAGCAGACCCCTCCTCCCCCCTGCACACAGAGGTCAGGTGACTTGCCCAGCACCACAAAATAAGTCAGCTGGGTATAGAACTGGAGCCAAATGGAGCAGTTGGAAATAATTCTTTGTTACTGGTGTAAAGCAAGGAAAAAGCAGCAAAATTAATCTACATTTTTGGGGGGGTTCATAAAAATGTGAAATATTTTTCATTCTTGGTTTGGTGGGGGGGGGGGTGAATGGGTGAGGCAGAAGGCAGTGCTTTCCACTTCTTCCCTCCTACACAAAGCAATGGTAAATTGGAACACAGACCAGGAGGAGAACTGGGGTGACAAGACTGGAAGTTGCTTTTGGAAATGTCCTGGATCTCCTGGGATCTTCCCTCTTTAATTGTTCCTGCTGCTCTCAGAATGAGTTGCAGCTAGACTGTGTTGGGCAAGCATTTCCAGGGCTGACTGCACACTTACAATTAGCAGGGAGGAAAGGATGGGGGAAAAAGCAGCTCTCTGGTCGAAATCATACTAGAGAAAGTGAAACTTCTCCCACCTTTGGAAACCAGGTTCTACAAAACTTGGAGGAAAAAGGCTGGGTACCGGAGAGGAGACAAAATCAGGCAGTTTCCTCAAGCTGCTGCTTCTTCAAAGGGAAGAACCCCACCTCCCATGGACTGGGTAGGGGACCAATCCTGCAAGGTGGCAATATCCTCAGTTCCACTGACTTAGGCACTGAGCACCTCTCAGGATGAGGCCTTAAGTGCTTGGGGAAGAGGGGATTTCCTGGCCTCTGACTGCAAAGCATTAATTTGTTGTAACTAATTAGAAGTTTAAGAAGCGGGACTGCGTGAGCTAAATTCTAGCAGGAAAGAAGAGGAGAGTGTGACAAGGGGAACGATGGGTGCCCTAGATTTATTAGCATTTAGCCAAGGTCTCTAACTTTGTGGAAAACCCTCATCCTTAACAGACAGTGGGAGGACTATGTGTATACTAAGGGAGATTATGGATTAGATGGTGCATGGGAGTTTCCTGAATTTCATATGCTCACAATATATGGACTGGTCAGGATACCCAGGAGGGAGAAAGACAGGTGAAGTTCAAAGGACATGTTTGTTGCTATGGTGTTCACAGAATCATAGAATTTCAGGGTTGGAAGGGACCTCAGGAAGTCATCTAGTCCAACCCCCTGCTCTAAGCAGGACCAATCCCCAATTAAATCATCCCAGCCAGGGCTTTGTCAAGCCTGACCTTAAAAACCTCTAAGGAAGGAGATTCCATCACTTCCCTAAGTAACCCATTCCAGTGCTTCACCACCCTCCTAGTGAAAAAGTTTTTCCTAATATCCAACCTAAAACTCCCCCACTGCAACTTGAGACCATTACTCCTTGTTCTGTCATCTGGTACCACTGAGAACAGTCTAGATCCATCCTCTTTGGAACCCCCTTTCAGGTAGTTAAAAGCAACTATCAAATCCCCCCTCATTCTTCTCTTCTGCAGACTAGACAATCCCAGTTCCTTCAGCCTCTCCTCATAAGTCATGTGCTCCAGCCCCCTAATCATTTTTGTTGCCCTCCGCTGGACTCTTTCCAATTTTTCCACATCCTTCTTGTAGTGTGGGGCCCCAAACTGGACACAGTACTCCGGATGAGGCCTCACCAATGTCGAATAGAGGGGAATGATCATGTCCCTCGATCTGCTGGCAATGCCCCTACTTATACAGCCCAAAATGCCGTTAGCCTTCTTGGCACAAGGGCCCACTGTCGATTCATATCCAGCTTCTCATCCACTGTAACTCCTAGGTCCTTTTCTGCAGCACTGCTGCCTAGCTATTCGGTCCCTAGTCTGTAGCAGTGAATGGGATTCTTCCGTCCTAAGTGCAGGACTCTGCACTTGTCCTTGTTGAATTTCATCAGGTTTCTTTTGGCCCAATCCTCTAATTTATCTCAGTCCCTCTGTATCCTATCTCTACCACTCCTCCCAGTTTAGTGTCATCTGCAAACTTGCCGAGAGTGCAGTCCACGCCATCCTCCAGATCATTAATGAAGATATTGAACAAAACTGGCCTCAGGACCAACCCTTGGGGCACTCCGCTTGATACCGGCTGCCAACTAGACATGGAGCCGTTGATCACTACCCGTTGAGCCCGACAATCTAGCCAGCTTTCTATCCACCTTATAGTCCATCCATCCAGCCCATACTTCTTTAGCTGGCTGTCAAGAATACTGTGGGAGACTGTATCAAAAGCTTTGCTAAAGTCAAGGAATAACGCATCCAGTGCTTTCCCCTCATCCACAGTCCCAGTTATCTCCTCATAGAAGGTAATTAGGTTAGTCAGGCATGACTTGCCCTTGGTGAATCCATGCTGACTGTTCCTGATCACTTTCCTCTCCTCTAAGTGCTTCAGAATTGATTCCTTGAGGACCTGCTCCATGATTTTTCAGGGACTGAGGTGAGGCTGACTGGCTTGTAGTTCCCCGGATCCTCCTCCTTCCCTTTTTTAAAGATGGGCACTACATTAGCCTTTTTCCAGTCATCTGGGACCTCCCCCGATCGCCATGAAGTTCATGGGCAAAGTTCCATGAAAGTGGCTTTACATGAAGCAACAAAAGTGCACATGCTTGCTGCTTTCCTTGGAAGCAAGGGAGAGCCCTAGTTTCCCTCCTGTTGCTTGCTGAGCATGTTCCTGCACAGGATGCTCTGTAGCAGGCGCTATTGTGCACCGCACAGCCCAGCGTCAGCAAACCCCGACTCAGTTTGACAGTCACTACTCAGATTGTTCCTTTGGCTTCAGTGGTAGTAGTCAGCTGCATGAGGTCTGCAGGGTCATGCCCGTAATGAACATAAGAACATAAGAATGGCCATACTGGATCAGACCAAAGTTCCATCCAGCCCAGTATCCAGTCTGCTGACAGTGGCCAATGCCAGGTGCCCCAGAAGGAGTGAACCTAACAGGTAATGATCAAGTGATCTCTCTCCTGCCATCCATCTCCACCCTCTGACAAACAGAGGCAAGGGAAACCATTCCTTACCCATCCTGGCTAATAGCCATTAATGGACTTAACCTCCATGAATTTATCTAGTTCTCTTTTAAACCCTGTTCTAATCCTAGCCTTCACATGAAGATTTAAAAGGAGAGAGGATGGCTGTAACACTGTTTGCTTGTAATCTTTGGGTCAAAATCTTCCGCCAGCTTCATTGACTTCAGCAGAGTTACGCCAGAAGAGAATTCGGCCCATACTCCCTTTCTCTTTATTGGTCTAAAATAATGAGACTTTTCCCCCACGATGAATGTTTTTCTGGTGCTGTCAAAGATCGTTTCTGGAAAGGAAAGCTTTGTTCATGAGTTATGATTACATCACAACAGCAAAATTAAAGAGGTGAATTCTTGAAAAGTTGAACCCAAGAGTGCGTACGGTTCCTGCTGAGGCGTAAAGGGATGGGATGTTTATGTGCTAGTTACTCTGTGTTTCCTTAGGCCATCTTTCTCAAGTCTTAAATGTGGCAATTGGGGGTAGTTGTGACTCTTAATTCCTGGAAAGGAGGAGAAGTTTGACCGCTTGTGTCAGGAACCATGTCCTTCAGCTGTGGCTGCCCAGCCATCGGGCAGACAATGAGTGCAGCTGGGCCACAGCAAAATCACCTGATTGACTAAGGCAGTCAGGTGCCTTGCTCTTAAGCCCTGCAGCTGCAAAGGGTCAGTGGCTGCTCAATGCACATGCCCATGGCTTATCTGCCTCCCTGTGCTTGCCTCACTCAAAGCCGTGCTCCTGCTCTGCTCCGCTCCAGCCTAGATCATGCTCTGCAGCCAAGATTGTTCCAGTCCTGTCCCAGCCTCACTCCTGCCTTCGAACCAGCCCTGCTCTTGCCTTCCCTTATTCCAGGTAATCCAGTTCTGACCTTCGGCTCTGACTGCTGGCTCCAACTCGGTCTCAACCCTTGGCTCTGGCATTTGGAGTCTGACATTGGTTCTGACCTTCAGCTTCGATCCCTGGCTCTGTCTGTGCCTTGGCGTTGGGCTCTGACATTTAGTCTGACTGCTAGGACTGACCACCTATGACCTGATCTCCTGACAGTTTGAGCTGCCCCTAAAAGGAAGGGATCATTCAGGGGGATAGCGGTCTGGTTCTGTGGGCATGGATCCCAACAAGACCAATGTCTCGTGCCGTACAGAAGTGGCCCTGCAAGTGCAAGCCATAGCACCTGCCACCCCAAACCTGACCCCCTGGTGAACTGAAGAGTCCATTGCTGGATAAATTCCCTAAGGAGATCAAGGATGATCTGGCATGGATGCAGCTCCTGCCAGGCCTCGACGATTTCATCAAATGCATCAAGATTGACAACTGTCTGATGGAGGACTGCCAAGAGCAGTGCTCAGTCTTTCATGCCCTGCCAGTCACCCAGGACTTGCAGGGAAATGAGGCATTTGGTAACTAGAGAGGCAACCGGCCTGGACTTCTAAGAAGTCACATAAGCCCTGGTCCCTCTCTACACAGAAATATTGAATTCCCTACCAGAAGAGAACCCAGGAAAAGTTTTAATTTAGCCACAATCTTGGCCTTCCTTAAACTGGCTGAACCCCCTAAAGAATGGACCAACTTCACTACTAAACCTGGACTCAATGATTTTTAACTAAAAATCACAGCAACAAGGCTGGAGAAAATTGTGGTCAAGAGACTAAATGAGCACCAGCTGCAGTTATGAAACCATGAGCACGTGCTGATAATGCAAAGACAATGAAACACAATAACTACCAGAGGAACAGTAGCAGTAGATACAGAACATGCATGGAGCGGGGTAGAGTGAGAATTAAAGGGTAATGTCTGTCAACTTGGCTTTGGTCCCCAAAACTATATAACCAATACAATCAACTCAACAGTCTTTGATCTGTAAGGAGGCATAACCCTAAGGCCCCAGTGTCCTACCTTCTCAGAGCACGTCATACAGATCCTTTTTTATTATTTGTATTACAGTAGCGCCTAGAGGATCCATGGTGTTAGGTGCTGTACACAGAGAGACAGCCAGAGCCTGCCCTGAAGAGCCTGCAATCTAAATAGATAAGACACAGTGTTGGGGGGTGGGAGTGGGAGGGCAGAGGCAGAGAGATGAAGTGAGCTGCCTGTGGTCACAAAATTAGTCAGTGGAAGCAGTAGGAACAGAAATCATATCTCCTAACAGTCCACTGTCCAGTCCAGTAGACAACACTGCCTCCTATTTGCTCATATTTCTAAACAGTCCCAGGGCATACACAATCAGCAACATTAATGCAGGCTAATTCCTTACCAGATGATGACATGTTAATCCAGTTCCAAAAACCCTTTCTAGTTTTGTTCATGGTACCAGCTGATTTTAGCTATTTGTGGCTACAAAATTCAGATCTTCTCTTGCCAGTACCTTCATATGTGGTGTTCCTATTGAAATAAAAGGGAGTAGTACCAAGCATGCCGGACCGGCCTGTTAATGTTGCTTTAAAGAGCCTCACACTGTCCATTCAATATTTAGGACAATAAGAAAGCAAAAAGACTAGAAGCACGACATGGAATACACAACAGAAACATTAGGTGTTAATGGGCAGAACAGTTCCCTCTTAAAGCTAAGGGGTAGAACAAATACTGAGGGGAAATATAATGCCTTTTTATTAGCCTCCTTGCAGACTTTGCCATACTTCTTATACATTTATTTTTCTTTAAAAAGCTAGATGCATTGGGCCAATGGTATGTGTGACGAACTGGGACTGTTCTTACTGTGGTCTTTGAATGCTGACAGGGGAGCGTGGCTAGGATAGTCTGCATTGGGGGATGGGAGACTGACCAACGGAGAATACCTGAGCATGTAACATGAGAACCCAGGAAGGGGTTAGAGGCCAGGTGACACCTTTGCCCGGGAAACGGAACAAAGGCTGTGGGAGGGGTGGCTGAGGGGAGAGTTTCAGAAGCTGGCTGGTGACATGGCTGGGAGGCAGACGGGGCTCTGACCTCCCAAGGGGGCTAGGGTGCCCTGAGACCCCAAGATGGACCTAACTGAGGGGGTCCTGTTCTCTGTACCTGCAAGACCTGTCTTGGACTGTATTCCTGTCGTCTAAATAAACCTTCTGCTTTACTGGCTGGCTGAGAGTCATGGTGAATTGCAGGAAGTCGGAGGTGCAGGGCCTTGTGTCCCCCCACACTCCGTGACAGTATGTAGCAAGAAACAGGCTAGAATGCTCATTTCTTACGCATTTGAAGGAAGTTGGCAAAATACTAAGCTGGAAATCAAACTGTGTGTCAAAAGACAGAGGACTGTAATGCTGCCAATTATTAGTTTTATTTCTGGCCAGCATGATGATTTGTGTAGTAAGGAATCTGTACTGCAGGGTTTAGTCCACACAGAAAAGTAGTAGCAATGCTCTACAGCTTTCTTTGGGGAGGTTAAAATGCTTTACAAATGTTGTTATCCACATTTTCCAGATGGAGAGAATGAGGTTAAGAGACTTGCCCAAGGTCACTCTACGCATCAGTGACACAGCTGAGCCCCACAACGCCTGATTCTCAGTCCACAGCTCCACCCACTAAATCACATTGTTTCCCTGGGCTTGTCTACACTACAAAATTAGTTCGAATTTATTAAAGTCGACCTGTAGCCTCTGATTTTACAAAATCAATGGTGTATGCGCATTCTGTAGGAGGAGCGCATCCCCACTACCATGGGTAGCATTGACTCACAGTTCCTGCTGCCGATTGGAATTCTGGGTTAGGCTCCCAGTGCCTGATGGGACAAAAACATTCTTGTGAGGTGTTTTGGGTACATAATGTCAGCCTCCCATGATGTACTTGGCTCTTCCCTCCTTCCCTCTCTCCCTGAAAGCAACGGCAAACAATCATTTTCGCGCCTAAGCCTGGGTTACTTGTGCAGATGCCATAGCACAGCAATCATGGACCCCGCTCAGCTGTATGCTATTGTGAGCATCACAAACAGCTCGCACATCATCCTGCGGTATTTGCAGAGCCTAGCCAGGAGCAGCCGCGCGGAAGAATGTGATGCCACGCAAACAGCTGTGCTGGAAGTCATTTGCGCATACTGGCAGTGGCAGCCAGGCTTGTTGACACAGTGGAACGCTGCTTCTGGGACAGGGAAACAAGCACAGACTGGTGGGACTGCACTGTGATGCAGGTATGGGATGAGGAGCAGTGGCTGCATAACTTTCGAAAGTGTAAAGCCACTTTAATGGAACTTTGTGAATTGCTTTCCCCAGCCCTGAAGCACAGAAATACCAAAATGAGACCTGCTTTGGCAGTTGAGAAGCGAGTGGTGATAGCCCCGTGGAAGCTTGCAATGCCAGATTGCTTCCGGTCAGTCGGGAATCAGTTTGGAGTGGGTAAATCTACCGTGAGGGCTGCTGTGATCCAAGTAGCCAGGGCAATCAATTCACTTTGGCTAAGAAGAGTAGTGACTCTGGGAAATGTGCAGGACATAGTGGATGCCGCGATGGGGTTCCTAAGTGTAGTGGGACGATAGACGGAACGCACATCCCTATCTTGGCACCAGACCACCTTGCCAAACAGTACATAAACCGGAAGAGCTACTTCTCAATGGTGTTGCAAGCACTAGTGGATCACAGGGGCCGTTTCACCGACATCAACGTGGGATGGTCGGGAAAGATACATGACGCACACATCTTTAGGAACTCTGGTCTCATCAGAAAGCTCCAAGAAGGAACTTTCTTCCCAGACCAGAAAATTACCGTTGGTGATGTTGAAATGCCAATAGTTATCCTTGGAGACTCAGCCTACCCCTTGCTCCCATGGCTCCTGAAGCTGTACACAGGCAGCTTGGACAAGACAGTAAGGATTTAGTTGGGGATTCGTCCTGCTTTGAGCAGGGGGTTGGACTAGATGACCTCCTGAGGTCCCTTCCAACCCTGATATTCTATGATTCTATGATTCTAAGGAGCAGTTCAACCATAGACTGAGCAAGTGCAGAATGGTGGTAGAATGTGCCTTTGGATGTCTAAAGGGGTGCTGGTACACTTTACTCACTAGTTTCAGAGTAGCAGCCGTGTTAGTCTGTATCCGCAAAAAGAACAGGAGTACTTGTGGCACCTTAGAGACTAACAAATTTATTTGAGCATAAGCTTTTGTGGGCTACAACCCACTTCTTCGGATGCATAGAATGGAACATATATTGAGGAGATATATATACACATACAGAGAGCATGAAAAGGTGGGAGTTGTCTTACCAACTCTGAGAGGCCAATTAAGTAAGAGAAAAAAAACTTTTGAAGTGATAATCAAGATAGCCCAGTACAGACAGTTTGATAAGAAGTGTGAGAATACTTACATGGGGAGATAGATTCAATGTTTGTAATGGCTCAGCCATTCCCAATCTCTATTCAAGCCTAAGTTGATTGTATCTAGTTTGCATATCAATTGAAGTTCAGCAGTTTCTCATTGGAGTCTGTTTTTGAAGCTTTTCTGTTGCAAAATTGCCACCCTCAGTTCTGTTACTGAGTGACCAGACAAGTTAAAGTGTTCTCCTACTGGTTTTTGAATGTTATGATTCCTGACGTCAGATTTGTGTCCATTTATTCTTTTGCGTAGAGACTGTCCGGTTTGGCCAATGTACATGGCAGAGGGGCATAGCTGGCACATGATGGCATATATCACATTGGTAGATGTGCAGGTGAACTAACCTCTGATGGCATGGCTGATGTGATTAGGTCCTATGATGATATCACTTGAATAGATATGTGGACAGAGTTGGCATTGGGCTTTGTTGCAAGGATAGGTTCCTGGGTCAGTGTTTTTGTTCAGTGGTGTGTGGTTGCTGGTGAGTATTTGCTTCAGGCTGGGGGGTTGTCTTTAAGTGAGGACAGGTCTGTCTCCCAAGATCTGTGAGAGTGAGGGATCATCTTTCAGGATAGGTTGTAGGTCTTTGATGATGCGCTGGAGAGGTTTTAGTTGGGGGCTGAAGGTGACAGCTAGTGGTGTTCTGTTATTTTCTTTGTTGGGCCTGTCTTGTAGGAGGTGACTTCTGGGTACTCGTCTGGCTCTGTCAATCTGTTTTTTCACTTCAGCAGGTGGGTATTGTAGTTTTAAGAATGCTTGATAGAGATCTTGTAGGTGCTTGTCTCTGTCTGAGGGATTGGAGCAAATGTGGTTGTATCTTAGGGTACGTCTACACTTACCGGAGGGTCCGGCGGCAGGCATTCGATGTTCTGGGATTGATTTATCGCGTCTGGTTTAGACGCGATAAATCGATCCCGGATCGATCCCGGAAGTGCTCGCCGTCGACGCCGGTACTCCAGCTCGGCGAGAGGAGTATGCGGCATAGACGGGGGAGCCTCCCTGCCGCGTCTGGACCCGTGGTAAGTTCGGACTAAGGTATTTCGAATTCAGCTACATTATTAACATAGCTGAATTTGCATACCTTAGTCCGAAGTGGGGCGTTAGTGGGGACCAGGCCTTAGAGCTTGGCTGTAGACAGTGGATCGTGTGATGTGTCCTGGATGGAAGCTGGAGGCATGTAGGTAAGTATAGCGGTCAGTAGGTTTCCGGTATATGGTGGTATTTATGTGACCATCGCTTATCAGCACAGTAGTGTCCAGGAAATGGACCGCTTGTGTGGATTGATCTAGGCTGAGGTTGATGGTGGGATGGAAATTATTGAAATCATGGTGGAATTCCTCAAGGGCTTCTTTTCCATGGGTCCAGATGATGAAGATGTCATCAATGTAGCGCAAGTAGATTAGGGGCGTTAGGGGACGAGAGCTAAGGAAGCGTTGTTCTAAGTCAGCCATAAAAATGTTGGCATACTGTGGGGCCATGCAGGTACCCATGCCGCTGACTTGAAGGTATATATTGTCCCCAACTGTGAAATAGTTGTGGGTGAGGACAAAGTCACAAAGTTCAGCCACCAGGTTAGCTGTGACATTATTGGGGATACTGTTCCTGATAGCTTGTAGTCCATCTTTGTGTGGAATATTGGTGTAGAGGGCTTCTAAATCCATAGTGGCCAGGATGGTGTTTTCTGGAAGATCACCGAAGGATTGTAGTTTCCTCAGGAAGTCAGTGGTGTCTTGAAGATAGCTGGGAGTGCTGATAGCGTAGGGCCTGAGGAGAGAGTCCACATAGCCAGACAATCCTCATGTTAGGATGTCAATGCCTGAGGTGATGGGCCGTCCAGGAGTTCCAGGTTTATGGATCTTGGGTAGCAAATAGAATACCCCTGGTCAGGGTTCTAGGCATGTGTCTGTACAGATTTGTTCATGTGCTTTGTCAGGGAGTTTTTTTAGCAGATGGTGTTGTTTCTTTAGGTAATCCTCAGTGGGATCAGAGGATAATGGCCTGTAGAATGTGGACTTAGAGAGCTGTCTAGCAGCCTCTTGGTCATATTCCAATTTATTCATGATGACGACAGCACCTCCTTTGTCAGCCTTTTTGATTATGATGTCAGAGTTGTTCCTGAGGCTATAGATGGCATTGTGTTCAGCATGGCTGAGGTTATGGGGCAAGCGATGTTGCTTTTCCACAATTTCAGCCTTTGCACATTGACGGAAGCAATCTATGTAGAAGTCCAGTCTGTTGTTTCGACCATCCGGAGGAATCCACGCAGAATCCTTTTTTTTTTTTGTAGTGCTGGTAGGGAGGATTCTGTCGGTTAGTATGCTGTTCAGGGGAATGTTGGAAATATTCTTTGAGTCGGAGACGTCGAAAGTAGGATTCTAGGTCACCGCAGAACTCTGCCCCTCTGCCATGTACATTGGCCAAACTGGACAGTCTCTACCCAAAAGAATAAATGGACACAAATCTGACATCAGGAATCATAAGATTCAAAAACCAGTAGGAGAACACTTTAACTTGTCTGGTCACTCAGTAACAGAACTGAGGGTGGCAATTTTGCCACAGAAAGGCTTCAAAAACAGATTCCAATGGGAAACTGCTGAACTTCAATTGATATGCAAACCAGATAAAATCAACTTAGGCTTGAATAGAGACTGGGAATGGTTGAGCCATTACAAACATTGAATCTATCTCCCCATGTGAGTATTCTCACACTTCTTATCAAACTGTCTGTACTGGGCTATCTTGATTATCACTTCAAAAGTTTTTTTTCTCTTACTTAATTGGCTTCTCAGAGTTGGTAAGACAACTCCCACCTTTTCATGCTCTCTGTATGTGTATATATATCTCCTCAATATATGTTCCATTCTATGCATTCGAAGAAGTGGGCTATAGCCCACGAAAGCTTATGCTCAAATAAATTTGTTAGTCTCTAAGGTGCCACAAGTACTCCTGTTCTTTTTACTCAATAGGTTAGACCTCAGCGAAAGCAATATTCCTATTGTTGTTGCTTCTTGCTGTGGTCTACATAATATCTGTGAAAGTAAGGGGGGAAAGTTTCTGGCAGGGTGGGGGGTTAAGGCAGATCGCCTGGCTGCCAATTATAAGCAGCCAGACACCAGGGCAATAAGAAGAGCACACTGAGGCACACTGCGTCTCCGAGAGGCTTTGAAAACCAGTTTCATGAATGATCCAACACTGATGTGACAGTTCTGTGTTGTTCCTTACCAACCTGTCTCCTTCTTCGCATGTACTTCCCTGTAAACTAAACCCCACCAACCATAGTGTGCACAGTGAATAAAGAGCCTCTTGTACTCAATTCATGCATTTTTATTATGCTAACAAACACTGAACAGAGACATCAATGAATAAGAACGATAACCAGGTAAGGGCCTGATAACACAGGGAGGGAGGGGCAAGGACACATAGCTTATTACAATTGCACTGTCTAGCAATCAAAGCTGTGGGAATCAGAGCTTTCTGCTCCATGAACCATCCCCTGGAGTTGAGTTCAAGGGATAATGGAGCTTCTCCCCCTCCCCCCGCATTCTAGGACATCTGGGAGAGGAGGATATGGAACTTGGTGAGGAGGGCAACTGGTTCATCATTGGGTGCAATGGGACTGTAAGGTCTAGCTGCCTTTCCTGCGCCTCAACAGATGCTTCAACATGTCTGTTTGCTCCCCCATAAGCTGCAACATCTCCTCTTGCGTGTTACACTCTTGTTCCCTGCTTGCTTTCCTGCCGATGCGCATACTGTCTGACAGTGTGAGCCTCCATGCATGTCAGCCTCAGAGGAATGCATCAAATCTCAGAACATGTCTTCCCTTGTCCTCTTTTTTCATCTTCTAATCTGGGACAGCCTTTGTGCTGGAGTGGAGGAAGCACCCAGAGAAAATGGTGCAGCTTCAAGGAAAAGCATGAATTGCAATGAATGAAACAATTCACAGCAGTAAATACATTCCCTGAGATACTCGGCCAAATTTTGTGTTTTAAAAGAAGAGCCTGCCAGTAAGGCACAACACATGGCAGAGTGCTGGGCAGCAGATTTCGGTTTTCAAGCAGGCATGGTAAGCACACACAAAAGGGTAGGTGGTGTGAGGGCACACCTGGGGAAATTTTTTAGTGTGGAAACTCTTGGCACATAAACAGGCTTTTCTGGGGAGAACCCTTTGCGTGGCTGCACCAGCCGCCACTGTATCCCAATTGTTTACCTCAAATTAAACATTAACCACAAATTGAATTTAACCCCTGTAGTGTTATTACAAGCGTGCACTCACCAGAGGCGTCTTCCCCGCCATCACAGTCCCACACCAGTGGGTCCTGGGAGGGGATTGGCTCCAGAGTTAGGAAAAGGTCCTGGCTGTCGGGGAGAATGGATCCTCTGCTTGCCTGCTGTGCATTCTCCTCCTCCTCCTCTTTCTCATCAACAATGTCCTCCTCATTGTTGCCCATGGCCACCTGGGTCCCCTGGGAGGTATCCACGGAGAGTGTTGGGATACTGGTGGGGTCCCCACCTAGAATCGCATGCAGCTGCTCATAGAAGCGGCATGTCTATGACTCATCACCAGAGTGACTATTCGCCTCCCTTGTCTTCTGGTACACTTGCCTGAGCTCCTTTATTTTCACATGGCACTGCTGTGTGTCTCTGGTGTAGCCTTTTCCCCCCATGCCCTGTGCAATTTTGACATAGATGTCAGCATTTCTTCTGCTTGTTTGGAGCTCTGCCTGCACAGACTCTTCTCCCTGCACAGCAATCAGATCCAGTGTCTCCTGTATGCTCCACACTGGAGCATGTTTGCGTACCTGGGCAGCCGTGGTCAGCTGTGCTGGTGAGCTCTCCATGCTGATCAAACAGGAAATGAAATTCAAAAGTTCCCAGGGCTTTTCCTGTTTTCCTGGCTGAAGTGCAGTGGAGCTGAAAGTGCTGTCCAGAGCGGACACATTGGAGCACTCTGAGACACCTCCCAGAAGCCAAACAAGTCGAAATACACTGTGCTGTGTCTACACTACCCCTAATTCCCGGGAAGGTCGAATCTAGCGTTACTCCTCTTGTTGAGGTGGAGTGAAAATGTCGATTTAAAAGGCCTTTTAGGTCGGCGGGAAGGGCTCTGTAGTATAGACAAGCACATTATAAATTCAATCTAATGCGGGGAATGTCGATCTAACGACGTAGTGTAGACCAGCCTACAATTCTCTTGCTTTCCTTTCTTGCTGCCAGTTTATGTTCTCCCCATCCCTTGCAAATGAGCCAGCAGAAGGCTGCCAGTTATGCTTATTAGCAGCATTCCTGCTCTATGAACGCCTCCTGTCCAAATAGGCTATCTGCTGGCTTGCACTGGGTTACAGCCTTGGGGCTGCTCCAGTTTGCAAACACACCCATAGCTAATGGGGGGCTATGAGTTCCATGGGGCAATTTACTAGCCCCTTGTGCCAGCTCTCATTGGCGGCTCTACTACCCTCTCACTACAGCCAGAATTAGAACCCTATCTTGCTGTTTTGTAGAGGACATAGACTCTCTAGTACTCATTAGGTCTAGCGCCTACAGGCATCCACACAGAGAAGTAATTTAATCATCTCCAGAAAAGGCAATCCATGATCCTTCCTCCTAGCAACATAGGGAAAAACTTTGGGGAATTATGGTCTATGGCAAAGTTAGAAGAATCTCTGTGTAACTTCCTACTACGGGCTAAGCAGAACAAAGCCAGATCTGAGGGTTCCGCTGCTCTGGGCAAATCAGCAACTGCCCACTCCTGCCAGCTATCAGTCACACAAATACTTAATGTATTGCTGGCCCCATAGTTTGCTTGGTGACCCCCTCCCCATTGTTCTATGTAGCAGGGCCAGCATATGCCTAAGGCTTTCCACATAGCAGGACCCAGACCTATTTTGAAGGGGCATTTTAATCTAAGTACAAGAAACATAAATAAGAGAAAAGAACTCTATCAGTCCCTGTGATTCAGGCCATGTCTGGAATCAGAAGAGAAAGAGAAAGGATATTGACTGATAAAGAAAGTGACACAAACCTGTTGGGGCGGGAGAGAAAGAAAAACAACAGATCCAGGATCAGATATCAGAGGAAACATGTTTATTTGAGGAGAAGGGTTGCAAAGGAGGAGATTCCACGTTGCTTAGTTCAGGGTGGACCAGAAGGGATTGCCTGTACTGAGAAAGCAAGAAGGTGGCACACAAATAGGCTCTAAAAGAGACAGATGGCCCAAGGTATATATGCAATGGACTTTCTCTGCCCAGCTCCTTTGCATCAAAGCCACATAAAGTTATGATAGACTTGGAAACAGTGAATTATGGAGCATGTCAGAATAGTTAGGGAAAGGAGGACAAATTACCTAGTAAACAAAGGAAAATATTATCCCTTATAGGTTCCATCTCATTAATGTCTGAGTTGGGATTGTCTCACTGTCTAGGCTTAATGTCCCCTCTAACCCATTTTCAATATAAAATATGGCCTGGCAGCCACAAATAATGAATTCATATTTATCCAGCACTTTTTTTTTTTTTACCATAAAGCACTTCTCAAACTAGAATGGTCCCATGGAAATACAACCATCTCTGGGGTGGAGAGCAGCCATCTATAAAACAATAAGGAGGGTGGGTAGAGGAATATTGATAAAAGGACATGTGGGAATCCCCTACTTGGGTTTTTGGTGCCCCTGAAGAGCAAAAAGGTCACTTTTTAAAGTCTCAGTTAAGGGACACCTTCAGAAGAAATGGTTGAAGATCTGAGCTGCTCCTACTGCAGCACTAGAGAGTGGAGGAATTAGAAACCTGAATTTTAGTCCACTCAAGCCGCTTCCCTGGTTAGGCACAGCTAGGAGAAGGGCAGCCCTACCCATTTCTCCTGCAGGGGAAATCTACGGCCCAGATCCTCAAAGGTATTTAGGCACTGACTCCCATTCATTCCAATGAGAGTTAGGCACCTAAATACTTTTGAGGATCTGGGCCTGCATCAGCATCTGAAAGAAATGCTTGGGAAAGAGTTATTTGCGTAGAGATTTATAGGTAAAGAAGAGGGAAGCCAGGGCAATTTCCCCACTCCCCGTAAACTACCTGTTCCCTGACTCCAAACAGTTGGCAGCTTCCTTGCCAGGGAAAGTATTTCCCCTCCTCCCTATATTTCTCTGTGGTTTCCTGAGTATATTGTTATATGACTTTCCTTCCCTCTCCATAGGAATTTCACCCATAAATCCCTGTAGTTGCAGAGATTGTATTGAGCGTCCTGGGAATTGAACAGGTATCAGATACCACAACTGTGTTTTCCAGGCTTTTATTATTGTACTTTTCCTTCCACTAAGCAGCCGTGTTGCTCTTTTAGCCAATCATCCTATGTCTGCTGTTTGGTTTGCAATTATTTTTTTAAAATACTATTTTGGTGCCTGCTAAAAGCATCAGGAAATCATGCCAGTTATTCTTAGACTAAGATCTGAACCATAGGATATAATGAAACCCAGCTTGAGCAAGCAAACAGCAAAAATCATTGGTCTAGGAGAAGTGGTCTTGGACTAAATGTTGGACTCAGATGTATTACAAACTTTAGAGATTCTTTAAAGTGGTTGCCTAAGGTGGAGGATTGGGGGTGGTGGTGGACTGCATTGCTCAGAGGACTGCCAATGTTCAGAGGTTCTCAGCGTAGGAAACAGGACCCTCAGAGAGGTCACAAACAAGTGCCAGAGGGTCAAGACAACCGTGTTTTGCTGATATTGCTAGCTTATTCATAGATTCATAGATTCTAGGACTGGAAGGGACCTCGAGAGGTCATCGAGTCCAGTCCCCTGCCCGCATGGCAGGACCAAATACTGTCTAGACCATCCCTAATAGACATTTATCTAACCTACTCTTAAATATCTCCAGAGATGGAGATTCCACAACCTCCCTAGGCAATTTATTCCAGTGTTTAACCACCCTGACAGTTAGGAACTTTTTCCTAATGTCCAACCTACACCTCCCTTGCTGCAGTTTAAGCCCATTGCTTCTTGTTCTATCCTTAGAGGCTAAGGTGAACAAGTTTTCTCCCTCCTCCTTATGACACCCTTTTAAATACCTGAAAACTGCTATCATGTCCCCTCTCAGTCTTCTCTTTTCCAGACTAAACAAACCCAATTCTTTCAGCCTTCCTTCATAGGTCATGTTCTCAAGACCTTTAATCATTCTTGTTGCTCTTCTCTGGACCCTTTCCAATTTCTCCACATCTTTTTTAAAATGCAGTGCCCAGAACTGGACACAATACTCCAGCTGAGGCCTAATCAGAGCAGAGCAGAGCAGAGCGGAAGAATGACTTCTCGTGTCTTGCTCACAACACACCTGTTAATACATCCCAGAATCATGTTTGGTTTTTTTGCAACAGCATCACACTGTTGACTCATATTTAGCCTGTGGTCCACCATAACCCCTAGATCCCTTTCTGCCGTACTCCTTCCTAGACAGTCTCTTCCCATTCTGTATATGTGAAACTGATTTTTTCTTCCTAAGTGGAGCACTTTGCATTTGTCTTTGTTAAACTTCATCCTGTTTAACTCAGACCATTTCTCCAATTTGTCCAGATCATTTTGAATTATGACCCTGTCCTCGAAAGCAGTTGCAATCCCTCCCAGTTTGGTATCATCCGCAAACTTAATAAGCGTACTTTCTATGCCAATATCTAAGTCGTTGATGAAGATATTGAACAGAGCCGGTCCCAAAACAGACCCCTGCGGTACCCCACTCGTTATGCCTTTCCAGCAGGATTGGGAACCATTAATAACAACTCTCTGAGTACGGTTATCCAGCCAGTTATGCACCCACCTCATAGTAGCCCCATCTAAATTGTATTTGCCTTGTTTATCGATAAGAATATCATGCGAGACCGTATCAAATGCCTTACTAAAGTCTAGGTATACCACATCCACAGCTTCACCCTTATCCACAAGGCTCGTTATCCTATCAAAGAAAGCTATCAGATTGGTTTGACATGATTTGTTCTTCACAAATCCATGCTGGCTGTTCCCTATCACCTTACCACCTTCCAAGTGTTTGCAAATGATTTCCTTAATTACTTGCTCCATTATCTTCCCTGGCACAGAAGTTAAACTAACTGGTCTGTAGTTTCCTGGGTTGTTTTTATTTCCCTTTTTATAGATGGGCACTATATTTTCCCTTTTCCAGTCTTCTGGAATCTCTCCCGTCTCCCATGATTTTCCAAAGATAATAGCTAGAGGCTCAGATACCTCCTCTATTAGCTCATTGAGTATTCTAGGATGCATTTCATCAGGCCCTGGTGACTTGAAGGCATCTAACTTTTCTAAGTGATTTTTAACTTGTTCTTTTTTTATTTTATCTGCTAAACCTACCCTCTTCTCATTAGCATTCACTATGTTAGGCATTCCTTCAGACTTCTCGGTGAAGACCGAAACAAAGAAGTCATTAAGCATCTCTGCCATTTCCAAGTTTCCTGTTACTGTTTCTCCCTCTTCACTAAGCAGTGGGCCTACCCTGTCTTTGGTCTTCCTCTTGCTTCTAATGTATTGATAAAAAGTCTTCTTGTTTCCCTTTATTCCCGTAGCTAGTTTGAGCTCATTTTGTGCCTTTGCCTTTCTAATCTTGCCCCTGCATTCCTGTGTTGTTTGCCTATATTCATCCTTTGTAATCTGTCCTAGTTTCCATTTTTTATATGACTCCTTTTTATTTTTTAGATCATGCAAGATCTCGTGGTTAAGCCAAGGTGGTCTTTTGCCACATTTTCTATCTTTCCTAACCAGCGGAATAGCTTGCTTTTGGGCCCTTAATAGTGTCCCTTTGAAAAACTGCCAACTCTCCTCAGTTGTTTTTCCCCTCAGTCTTGATTCCCATGGGACCTTACCTATCAGCTCTCTGAGGTTACCAAAATCTGCCTTCCTGAAATCCATTGTCTCTATTTTGCTGTTCTCCCTTCTACCCTTCCTTAGAATTGCAAACTCTATGATTTCATGATCACTTTCACCCAGGCTGCCTTCTACTTTCAAATTGTCAACGAGTTCCTCCCTATTTGTTAAAATCAAGTCTAGAACAGCTTCCCCCCTAGTAGCTTTTTCAACCTTCTGAAATAAAAAGTTGTCTGCAATGCAGTCCAAGAATTTGTTGGATAGTCTGTGCCCCGCTGTGTTATTTTCCCAACATATATCCGGATAGTTGAAGTCCCCCATCACCACCAAATCTTGGGCTTTGGATGATTTTGTTAGTTGCTTAAAAAAAGCCTCATCCACCAGCTTGGAGGGATGACCACCACCTAGATGGGAGGGGGAGTCCCAGGGTGGTCCTGGTATGGAAAAAAAATCAAGAGCCACTGGGCTAGGTCAACAGATCAAATCCAGTCCAAGTTAGTAGCAACTGAGAGTTATTGCTGCTTGTTGACCTATGTGAGACAAGCTGGTAAGTCTTAGGGGAGTGCTTAGTGGACAGATGTCCACACTGCATGAACCACCAACATAGCTGGCATTCACTGGCACCTTTATTGGCAGTCTCAGTGCAGAGAGGCTAAAGATTAGAATGGGCATGAAGCATGAACCACCCCATCACCTTTAGCCATGGTCCTGCAGGGCACTTGAGAAGGGCTGCTTTCATCACCACTGCCCACATGGTATCTGTTCTTTGAGTAAAGAGAGGGCTTCAGTCTCCAGGGGTGGCATCTACTAGCAGAAAGGCTGGGATTGTCAAAGACGCCTAAGGGAATAAGGTGCCTAACTAATGGTGCCATTGAACATTTTATTAGAATTATTTTTTGTTACTTTCTTGTAGTAGCAACTAGGACCCCACTCACCGACTAGGAAACAGTTGTGTTAGGTGCTGAACAAAGACAGAACAAAACAACTGTATTGGCCTTAAGTATGGCTAAGGATGGTTTAATTCCAGCCTTAATTCCAGAACAATTAGAAATGGAAAAAAAGTCAGCGGGTTGCCTCCTGGAAGTGAGTCTTAGGCTCTGATTCAGCAAGGTATTTAAGCACCTGCTTAACTTGCTTTTAATGAGATTAGTCCTGCTTAAAATTAAGCAGGTGCTTAAGTATCTTGCTGAACTGGGCCTTACTGCAGGTTTCTCTGGACCTAGAAACAACGCAGGGTAATCTGAATTGGGGGGGGGGAGGACAGAAAGCCAAAGAGAAATATGTTTAGCAAAGGTCTTAACAATGAAAAATGTTTCTGAGACTCTATGATAAATGTGCCTGATAACACAATACATTGCTTGAAGTTGAAGAATTACCCAGAGGAGGACGTGCTTTAAGTATCCTTGGTAGTGGGAGTATGCATTTAAATAAAATAGATGGCTTCCTATCCGCTGAAGATCTGAATGGACTCATGCACTATCAAAAGGCAGTGGTAACTTCTGGGAGAAATGTACATGCATAACACTGAATTCGGCTCTGCATGGGAAAAATGGTAGAATACAAGGAATTTGAACATTTATTAATTCCACCCATTCTGGATAATTCCACTTTTTTTTGGAGATATAGATTCGCAATCATAAACATGGAGGGCCCCGGGGATCCAAAGGTACATATTACACCATCATTATCTATCACCCCAATTTATTTAAAAAATCATTATTGGCTATAACCATCTTTGGAGTCTCCCAGTGAATTCTTGCCTGACTTTTCTTTTAGAGTGTAAGCTTGGTGGGGCAGGGCCCCTGCCTTTATCTGTGTATTGTATCGCTGCCAAGAACTCTACTGACATAATAATAACAATGCACATATTTGCATCTGATCCCACTTCAACTGAAGTCAATGACAGATGGCAGCAAAGCAGGCAGGGATCACAATGTATGCGATTATCTCACCCCCTTGCGTCAATTACCACAACAATGGGAACCCACTGGCTCGGGATTCCAGGGGCAGAATTTGCCTTTTTGAAAATCCTCTGCTATTAACTACTTTTCTTAAACTGCTGCGGCTGGCACCTTCAGCAATGATTTCCTATGGGATTATAAGGAATACAGACAGGGGAGCATCATCTTTAAAAATAAACAACTTTTCTGAGTTTAAATTGCCTTCTCCTGGAAACCCACTGCAGTGGGAGAGTCTTGTTATTATCTTGCTTGTTTATTAAAAAGAGACAGCAGGGGTCACCACATGAAAGAAGCCATTTTCTCTTCAGCAGCTATCTTTTCTTTTGCCAGTTTCTTTTTTTTTTTAAGCTGCATTTGACTGGGGTGTCATGCACAAAATTCCAGCTCCGAAGTAATCCTGAGACAGGAAAGTAGATGTGTAGGGCAGGGCGGCCCAACCCCGTTGTTAGCTTGGAGTTGTGAAATCTGCAGGGCTGGTGCCCCGGCAGCAGCTGAACTAGATAATATTCCGTTGCAACCGGTTAAACGGCGCTTCCTCCTGCCCCGAATGTGGCTTAGCGGATTGTCGGGTTGACGAAGGAAATGCTCGTGTTTTGACCGGAGCTGTAATGCAGTGTGGAGATGGGCAGGGCTTGAGAGGATGTGATCGGAATGCCAAGCGCTGCAGAAATCAGCTATCTAGTTCTCCCTCCCTCCTCCCATCCTGGGGACCCCCCTCCCGGCCACCCTCTCCACTCTAGGCGAGATCGGCTTTGCCCGCATTTCCAGCCCACCCCTCTTGCAATTGCAAGTCGCACCAATAGAACAGGGCAATGCTGGGGAGTCAGCCAGGCCCTTTGGCAACACAAATGTAAACCCAGTGACTTACTGGTAGGTTTCCCCCCACCCACCCCCGCCTGCTGCAGCCACCTGCTCCTCGTGTCCTTGCTGCAGGCTGAGGGGCGAGACATCAGCAGTCCGGCTGCCCGGGGCTCTCTGCGGCTCGCGGGGCAGCTCCCGGGGACGCTCGGCCTCGAGGCATGGCATAGAGGTAGGTGACAGAGAGCGCATCAATGTGGCACCTTCTGGAGGGGTCGCCAAGGGAAGCCCTGAGCTGAGCATCTGCTCGGGAGACCGCGGGTTGCCTCGCGACTCTCCCTGCAGCCTCCACCCACCATACGGGGGTCCCCTACACCGGGCGTCCCCGCCCAGCCCTGCAGAGGGCTGCATCCCCGAGGGGGCGGGGAGTCCCCGACACCCTCCCCCAAGGGAGCAGGCTCCGGGCGGGGAGGTTCCGGGGAGCGCTGACACCGGCTCTCCCGGGGGGCAGGGAATCCCGGAGATCCCCTGCACAGAGCGCCGCGCTCAGGGTTCCCCGGGATCCCTTCCGAAGGGCGCTGGGGGCAAGATCCCCGGGGATCGGGGCAGTCACCTGCTCCGCTGGGACTCACCTGCCCAGCAGCTGGGACTGGCTGGCCCAGGCAGGACTCAGGCAGGGGCCGCGCGGGGCAACGGGGCCAGACCCTGCCCAGCCAAGGGGCTCCCCGGGGAGCCGCGATCCCCGGCGAAGCAGGTCAGCACAAGCCGGGTGAGCTCTGCGGGGGCCGGGGCATCCCCTCGGGGCCCCAGAGCTCACTCGGGTCCCCTGCCCGGCGCGGGCGAGCAGCCCCCTGCCTTCCCCGGTTCCCTCCACCGGTGCTTGGGGGCAGGGCCCCCACGGTCCATGTGCCGCGCAGCTCCGCGCCCTGGTGCCTGGGGAGGCTGCTGCGCCGCCCGGGGAGGTGCCGGCCGGCCAGCGGGCGCTGAGATTACGCTGTTTCCGGTCCTCCAGCGCCTCTGTTTCCCCTCCCGAAGCGGCGGCGAAGCGGCAGCCCCCCAAATGGCCTGGCCAGATGCGGCAGGTCTGCTGCTCAGCGCCGCGACTGGAGGAGGCTCCGTGCGCCAGCAGCAGCAGCAGCGCCCGCCCCGCTGCGCCTCCCGAGCAGCCGCAGCCCTGCAGCCCGGACAGCAGCCGGCGCCGCAGCAGCCGCCGCAGCCGACGGCATGAGGCGCGATCCGACCCCCGGCTTCTCCATGCTGCTCTTCGGGGTGTCTCTCGCCTGCTACTCCCCCAGCCTCAAATCAGTGCAGGACCAGGCGTACACCGCGGCCGTGGTGGTGGAGGGAAAGGTGCAGGCGCTGCCCCCCCCGCCCGGCAGTGGCAATGGCACCCGCGAGCCCCCTGCCTCCGCTGGGGGGGTCCTGGTGAAAGTCTTGGACCTGTGGCCCCGCAACAGCGGGGGGCTGCAGCGCGAGCAACTGATCAGCGTGGGCAGTGCGGGCTCCCCGGCGCCCTGCTTCAAAGTGAAGAGGAACCACCGCTACATCTTCTTCCTGGAACCCACCGAGCAGCCCCTGGTCTTCAGGACATCCTTCGCCCCCCTGGACACTAGCGGCAAGAACCTCAAAAAGGATGTGGGCAGGATCCTGTGCGCAGACTGCGGTGAGTTGCCTGGGGCTGGGGCTGCCTTCCTCTCCTCTACCGTCTACGGCTGTTGCAGGAATTAGTGGGGGTTAGTCTGGGTGTGTGGGGTGTCGGAGGCTGCTGGGGGCCAGGCAGATGGGAATGGACAGCCAGCAGACTCCCTCTGCCTAGCGCACCACCAAACAGTTTGGGAACTGCGTTTGGTGGCTGGCATGTGCTGCTGGAGACCTGCCATCCCAGCATCGCCCCGAGGTTACACGTAAAAAAAAAAAAGAAAGTTTAGTGTTTGTCGTGTGTTTGTTGTGTCTGTGGGGTTCTGAGTCAGGAATAGGTACCTGAACCTGGAGACCGTTTGTCTCTCCCCTTAGTGACTGGGAAATGCTGGCAGGCTTGATTTGGGGAGGTGAGACTCGAGGGGAGCAGGTGCGGGGGGGGGGAATTGAATTTGATTTGCTGAATATGACTTGCTCTGTTTTAAAAACTCCTGATCTGCATGTTGAACGCTGCTTCTCCTAGTGTAAGGCAGGCACGCAACTCATGTAAACAACGCCTTCCTCGCTGCCCCATGTCAACAGCCACAGAAATGTAACTCGAGGGTTGCAAGCTGACTTTCTCGGTGGCTGTTTTTCTATATGTGGATCGTTTCTGTTCCGGTGGGTTGTTCTGCTTTCTTTTTTTTTTTTTGAGAGAGAGAACGCTAGCCAACTCTTGTGAGGTGAACCCCATTTGTGTCTTTGATCTTCGATTTCCTTGAAGAGTGCGAATGCTGCCTGGAACAGAATTTCTTTCAGTTGTGACGATGACCTATCCTGGTAACTTACTCCTGCTGGACGTTGTCAGTTGTGCTCTAACACCTCAATGGCAATCCGTATTGACTGCATCCATCACCTCTAGGCTGGTTGCAGTACAAGCATGCAGGTGATTAGGGAGATAGCATCCAGGGTTCTGGTGGAACGGTGCAGCTGCATAACACGCTCCTTGGTGTCAGAAAGTCAAATAAACACGAGCTGATTTGATACAATTTGCGACTGAATTCAGAGTCTGTTTTGAAATTGGATTTCGCTGTTCTTTTTGTTTGTGCTTCAGTCGCATTATAGCTCACTAAAGTATTTTGTTGTCAGTCTCTTATATTTTTCATATTTAATGTTTCTTTTTGTCCTTGCTTTTCTTTGATAACTGCAGCCAATCTACTGAATGAAAGACCTTGTAATAGCATGAATTTCTGGCCCCATTAACTCTGTAGCCCCTAAATTGCATCCGATGCACTGCTTTCCTACAGCAGATAACATGTTTATAAATGCAGAGACAGATATTTTGTTGACATGTGTATGGATTTTGGAATAGACTGGCTAGCAGGGATGTGCAATAACTATTGAAAAGTTTGGCATCTGTCAAAATGGTGTTCTAATTTTCTGAAGTTTTTTCTTCCACCATATTTAGTTTTTCTTAAAGTAACAAATTGTGTTTGTTCTGTACTGTATAAATACTCTATATCTTAGACTTCATCACATTATTTTCAAATACAGATGTCAAATTAGTTCAACAGGAAAGTGTTGGTTTATTTATTACTGCTTCTTGCCCTGGAATTTCATTATTGCCGTCTAGAAAAGCTGGTATATGGTTTTAAAATTTCATGTTTTGATGATCTTTGATTTTTTTTTGTTTGCATTGAATGATTTTGACTAGGTTTGGGATGTGAGCTTGGCCCTTAGTTTGGCTTTAATTCTCAGACACCACACCACCACACCATGGCCCAGGATGTGGTGAGAACCCTGTGGTGCAGTGGAAAATGAACAACGAATTTCTCCTTAGGACAGATTCCAATTTGGTCAATGAATTATAAATATATGCAATGCATATCTCAAGATGATTCAGATTCCCTATATAGGTACTCACTCATCAGGTTAATAGACCTTTTTCCCATTAAAGGCTATGTGACATGCTAGTTATACTTAGCTCTATAATGAACATTTAATAGTTTTTTTTTAAAGTAGGCTTTTCTGGGGCAAATCCTTTGCCATTCAAGAGGCAGGCTCTGTCTGCTCTTTAGCTATTATCACAAAGAGAAGTTTACAATTGCAATTGCTGGGAGAGAGAGAAGAAACCTCACATATAAATTGCTGTTGAGAAGAATGGGCTAAGAACATAAATATCAGGAGACCTGTAGTTAATTTATGTATGTATATAGACCAACATGAACATATAACATTTAGTGAAATAACTGTCACAAAATAAAAAAGTACATACCATGAAGAGTACTGGTAAATTTCATGGGGTTGTCATCTGGAGTCAGATGGTACCACATCAGCAAGTAGGTTGCACGTTTTAGTCCATCAAGAAAAGTCAGAATCCTGCAAGGATCTAAGCAACCTCAAGTGATTTTGCTGAGAGCCGAGAGTGCTCTGCTCCTTCCTGGATCTGGCTCAGAGGGTTAAAGGAAAGTGCGTAGACTGCCGTAGCTAGCCAGGTAAGAGCTGCCATTCTGACCACGTCACCTTTTCGGCCCTAATGCATTTATTTCTGCATTTTCAACCGTCTGAAGAAGGCCTCTTGGCTAAAGAATCTGCAGGTTGTCAGTGCTGTTGTCTCATCAGAACTGTATGGCAGGTTGCAAAATAAAGAAGCTGGGATGTAGTAACTGTCAGAAAGGTGGTTATGTTAAGTAACAGAATTGAAGAGCAACTTCATGGCACTAACATTTTGATGACCCATTGACTTCTGCTCTCCTGTGTGCCAATACAATACTGCCAGGTAGGACTGATCTTTCGATTTGTGATGCACCCAGCTGCTGGAGGTGCATGTATTGGGCAATCAGGCCATGATTTGTCTTCTCCCTGCTTGCCTTGTGCTGGAGAAGAAAATTGGGCTGCGTGGTGTTTCCTGCTGCGAAAGAGGGAGATGGAGGTGGTCCATGAACTCCAGAATTAGCATGGGATTGAGGGTCCCCTGTTAGATCATGGAGTGGTCTCTAAGGGAAGTGGTGGGTACATCATTGTTTGGGACGTTGAAAACTAGACTGTGTGGAGCACCGGAGAGTGGAGACTAGGGAATCCTCCTGCAGTGGCAAGAAGATGGACTTAATAGCTCTGCTCCAACGTTATTTCTACAAGGACTGGGACCTCCAGGGTTCTGTTCTCAGCTCTACCCCTGACTGACTTTGGGAAAGGACAGGGAAGAGCTCTTTGCCTCAGTTTATGTATATGTAAGATGCATAGAATAGTCGTCATCTTCTCTCAGTGGAGTTGGGGGGATTAATGAATATTTGGGAACACTGGGTGTTCCTTGGATGAAAGGTGGGATGCTTTCAACAACATGGTGGTATTATGTGTGTCATGGGATAGCGTGGGTTGGGATATCTATCTGCCTGAAAGGCCATTTAAAAAGCCTCTTTGACAACCAATATTCTAGCTGTGATATTGCTTCCTATATTGTTATATATTTATTTTCTTTAGTCAGTATCCTTCACATGGATTTTCTTTTGGCATCCATTTGCTGCTTGTTTTGGGGTGACCTCTTATTTCTCTATGCTCGTGGGGGTGGACCAAGGAGGAAGGAATATGTCCACGAGGTAACCTTCGCTTTCCCTCAAACATTTACAGTGACCAGTGGAATCCCGGCTTTGGCCTACTCCTGATTCTGTTGAAGATGATGGGAAATTGTGTCACTGACTTTACTGGAAGCGGGATCAGACCTTTAAAGAGCATTCAGCATTTTCAGTTGTTTTACACTTTAAATGACTAAATAAATACCGCTCTGCAAGCTTAATATATATTTTAAAATATCTAGTTTAGTGAGGGGAAGGATGGCTTTGTTGTTAAAGCATAAGATATGGAGTCCGGAGACCTGGGCTCTATTAATGACTAATTCTGTGACCTTGAGCAAACCAATTGAGCCCTTTGTGCCTCAGTTTCGCCACAGGAATTTTAATATCAACTTGCCTCCCAGAGCAGGTTTGTACATCTCTTTGAGACCCTCGATAGAAAGCATTATGGAAGTCCTATACAGGGCATAGTGGTTGCTACTACAATTAAATAGGGCTATTCACAGCAGTAAGAACTATGCTCCACAGAAAGTATGTCCAGGCTTGGGCTTTATTACTACAGTTGATGCTCCTTACAGATAGAGTGTCTGATCTTGCATGCAGTAGACATTCAGAATTCTTGCTGACCGCAGGGCCAGTTTTGAATGCACAAGGATTGCAGGTTGGGGCCCTAAATATCACATCACTTTTGCTGGGAGGTACATTTCTCAACTTGCTGAACTTGGCGTTGGCTTTGCCACATCTGCTGGTGTTAATCAGGGATGGGTGCTCAAAGTTTTGAGCACACAATGGCAAATATGCCCTCCTGCGAACTGAATATCTGTGGTCCCATCCAAAACAGCGTTTAAAGCACAATACTAGCAGCTTGTGCACAATCTGCAGAAAATGCTTGTTCCTTTTTCTTTGGGTAATTCATTCAACACATTTCAAATAAACAGTGAACTGAATATAATGCTGGGGAAAGGTGCTGGCTTGACAGTCTCTCTTTATCCCCAGAACAGGTACAACACAGGCAGCAGCAGTGTCAGCTTCCCCTGCTCATTGCCCCGCTAATTAGAGCTGTCTGAAACTATTTCGCACCACCTTCAGAAAACTCACACTTCCTTGGTTTTGCAGGAAAGCGAAAGCTGTCTCCTTCTTGCCTTGAGCTTTTGCAAATGGAAAATGGTCATTTTGCTGCAGAAAGCTTTTCCTTCTTGTAAACATGGCACATTCACACAGGGTGCCGACTCACAGTTTTGCTCAGGTACAGAATTTTGCCTCTGCCTGACATAGAAGGTAGCTCAGACTTTGTGACCGATTCTGTCCTTGGGTTCTCAGCTGAGCCTGCCGAAAAGGGGGCCAAGTATTTATTTTATTGCTTACTGTTGGGGGCATAGAACTGTGCCTATCCCAGCGGGCAGGTGCACATATTTTAGAAATAAATGAAAAACATAGAGGTTGAGCTATTATTAAAACAAACCAAGTCTATAAAATGAAGACCTGTCACTCTACTGATTCCTCTTAGTTCAGAAAAGCCTGGGTAAATATACATCCTTGCAGTGTGCCCTAGAGGTCAACAGAGACTGGAGTACCCAGGCACTACCACAATCCAAATAATAAATGAGTTCCAGAGCTAAGGGCCTTCCACTCAGAACTCTGGCCACCTGTCCTGTGACAAAAACAGCTGCAGATTTTTAGCTCCAGCGCCCCCCAATTATCACAACTACTGGGGTAAAACACTGTGGGGAGCAGGTTCTCACATACACAGGATCTGAACCATAAAAGGCTTTATAAATCACAACTAACGCCTTGAATTGCGTTTGGAAACAAATCAGAAGCCAGTGCATATGTACAGCCATCTCCATCAGAGAAGCATCACTATGTAAATGGGTAGCCATACTCTGCAGCAGCTGAAATATACAAGTGTTCTTCATGGGTAGGCCTAAGTAGAATGCAAAATAGTAATCTAATGCAAAGGAGACAACATGTCTGTTGCAAGGTTGTTTTGTGATGAGGGAATATCTTGGGAATGAACTGGGATCCACCAATCCATTTTACCTAGGCCACTAAATAGCAGTCATAATAACAGGCCTTGCCAGATTTGGTAATCACTGATCACACTGGTGAAATTCTCTATCTTTTAAAGAGTCATTCCATTTAATAAATGACACAGCGGTCCTTCCAGCAAGCACCCAAGCTGCAGGAAATCCCTTAGGGTAAATTATACAGTGCTTTGTGTGTGTGTCATACAGTGAAAATAAACAGCACAAGTGGATGTAAAATTTGACTGACATCAAGGATTGCAAGCACATCTGTAGTGGGATTTTCAAAATGGCTTGTGGAACATGCAGTAGGAAAGCAGAGAGCTGCTTGTTGGCTGCTCTTGTAACCAGTGGAATTTTCAAAGCTAAGAGGTGCTAGGGTGCTGAAAATTTGTCTGCCTCCTGGGAAAATCTTGGCAATTGTCTCTAGTTAGACATCTAATAAAGCTGCAAGGCTAAGGACGTCTTCCCCTTCTTCACCTTTACTGCCTGTCCTTCACAAGGCATCCATAAATGATCCCTGTTTCATGGAACCCCCACTGGCACTCACAGCCCCCTGACACACAGACATTGCCATGTTCCATTGCATACAACTGTTAGAAATCCCAATGGTTAAATAGCACAGCCATGATCAGATAACTGTCCCCTAACAAGCAATTACTCTGCTAATGATGTTTCTCTGCAGTGGTGCCCATGCACATACTGGATGAAATTAAGCTGAGTGCTGTTAAAACACGCATTGGGGCAAGCAGTGAGGCACAGACTCAGTGCAAAGTTGGTGCAGCCGGTGGCTCTGGCAGACAGTCTTAGAATGGTAAGAGAGTCCTGCTGAACAGAGCCCAACGATGGCAGTGTGCCTGGCAGGTCCGCAGGGGACACCCCTATGCTAACCCCACAGGTGAGGAGAGTCCTAAGGGACATCTCCACGTGCACTGTTAGAGAACGTGGGATCTGGATACCAAAGTGACAGCCAGCCACAGAGCGCATCAGTTTCTCGATCACCAGGTGAGTGCAGCATTAATTCTTGACACATGCATGGCCATGCATTGGGGGATGTCAGTCAAGGGCCTCCTGCCTTCACCTTAACGCACAAGGTACATGATGCTTGAACTAGATTATGGCAACCATCGTCACCAGTTCCCCAGTCCAAATCACATGACCCTGTTCTTTGCAGCATGTCCTGCATGTTGTTGTTACACTAATGCCAACAGTCCACTTGTCTCCATCATTGATTGGCCTGTAGAGAGCAGGTGAGAGTTCATTTCCTCTGACTGGTGTCAGGTCCATCTGCTGGTCCACCCGACTTTTAATAGGAGAACTCAGCTGCTGGGGAACCCTCAGTGCAAGGCACCACTCTATAACTGGGACACTGGTGTCTTCAGAGCAAGAGAGCAGAGTCGCACTCATTTTAGAACCAGCTGCCCTTTGTAGCCCTCCAGTCCAATCACTCCTAGCAGCACCTGCATACGAGATGGTGACCATCCTCTCTGGATCTTACCCTGAACAACCATTGCCTCCTGATGGAGATGAGCAGAGATCTCCTCTTGAGGCCTGCCCTGGTCCCAGCGCTGCAGCACCCTCTATCTGCAGCTTCCTCAGGGAAGACAATTCATTGGAAGTATTCTCATCTCATGGAATATGGTGATGACATGAGATCCATTACAGACACAGAGAGGCAGGATAGTGCACAAAAGATGCAGGTGGGACAGATCTATGTGGGACACAAGATGGCTGATTCGTGCTCTGCTGGCTGAGGCCCATAGGGACAATATTTACACCTTGGTTCCTTCTATTCAGGGCCTGTGGCACATAGTAGTTCAGTCTCCTGTGGGCTGTAATGCTCCAGTCTAATTTTGGTTGTTGGGTTTAGTGTGTGGGTGCTTGGGGGTGTTGGTGGCCTGTGAGATACAGGAGATCAGATGAGATGATCTGGTGGTCCCTTCTGGCCTGAGGATCTATGTCAAGTCACTGAAGCAGAATCCCAAACAAAATTCCGATGGGTTTATCCCCCGCAGCCTCTCATACCCAAAAAGGTCACCTCTGAACCCATGTAGCAATGGCAGGGCAAACTCACCAGTTTTGATAGCTGTTGTAACAGGACTCAAAGCACGGATGGGGGATGGACCATGAGAGGAAAATGGGGACAACAGATGATATTTAGCTGAAAAGAGTTTCTTGTCCCAAAGCTGGCCCTTGCTTGCCAAAGAGAAGTGTGTGAATGTGTGTGCGCACAAGCGCACACAATGTTTGGAGCTGGGTTGTATGTGAGCCAGGGCCCATCCCTCATGATCCCCAATTCCTTCCTTATAAATACCCTCATTTTGCTTTGAGCCCAATGGAGAACCTGTGCTAATGTAGATAAAAACAAATAAAAAGGACAGAGCCAGAGTTCATTCCCTGGAACACTGTCAATTTCTGTTTCAATTTCCTGCATTTTAAGAGTTTCTAAGATAGTTCAGGAGAAGACTTTCTGTTTTTTCTTTGACAGAATAACCATCTAGTATTTAACAGAAACTTGCCAGCATGAAGGAAAGTGCCAGCATGTAATATTTTCTATTTCAGGGAGGGAGTGTGGTCTAGTGGCTTGGGAATCAGAAGACCTGGGGTTTGGTCCTGCTGACTACCCCACTGAACTGCTCTGTGCCTCAGTTTACCTATCTGTAAAATGGGCATGGTCATTCCTGTGAGGCCTAATTAATTGTTTGCAAAGTGCTTCGGAATCCCCAGATGTTAGATGCTATAGAAATGCAAAATACTGTTGTTGTTGAGCATGGAATATTTTTGAATTATCTCTGTCTGAGGTTGGTCATGTGGTCAAGGTTTTAAAGCAGTTGTTTTTTTCTGAGCTGTATGAATAAAAAAATTCTGTGAGGTGGAAAGCACAGACCGCCTAGTAAATTATTCCCCAGCTCAGCGGCCAAGGAGAAGAGGCCACTACCCATGTGGGAAATCCTGGATGAAACCCAGTTTTCAAAGGAGCCTAGCGGAGTTGGGCACTCAGATGTCACTGAAATTCTATAGGGCTTGGACACCTAAGTCCCTTAGACTACTTAGCAAAACGCAGCCTTAGTGGTCAGGCTGAAACCAACAAAAACAGCAAGTTGTCAAGGCCACAGCAAGTATTAAAATCCTAATGATGAGAACTACAGCTAGTCAGCTGGGGCTGTTTACACTGCCCTGCAGCTCAGTCTGCGGGGCTATGGCTTGCAGAGTGCACCAAAGTGCTGTGCTGTAACTCCCCCATGTGGACGCTGCAGGCGTGAGCTTGAAGGTCCCTAGTTCACCTGAACGTAGTCCTGTCTGAAGAGGACTACAATATTGCGAACCGGGGGCCTCCATGTTTGCACCCCCAGTGTCAACATGGGGGAGATACAGTGCAGCACTTTGGGGCATGCTGCAGTTCACACCCCCGTAGTCTGAATTGCAGGGCAGGGCAGACATGCCCTTCGACTCTGCTCTCCTTCCATGGTGTAATTTCGACGTAACTCCACTGAACTGAATTGAATAACTCTGGATTTACACTGCTGTAAATCTGACCCTTTGCCTCTAAATACTGTTCGCTTTTGGCAGGTGGAGTGAACGTTAGATCTTGAGATGCAGGAGTCACCCAGTTAACGTAGTTTTCCCTTGTGCATTGGTGTTTTCCTTGGCTGTTGGTTCTGTCCCTTCTTCACGTGATTTGCAGAGAAGTTACAGTGTGCCAAACGTTGACCTAATATTCTCTGTCCCCTAGTGAGTGTATGCAGTGGTTGTGTAGCCCTGTCGGCCCCAGGGTATAGAGAGACAAGGTGGGCGAGGTAACAGCTTTTATTTGACCAACAGCTCAGTCCCTCAGAGTTTCTCAAGGTAAGTTAGGCTAAACCACGTTGGTGATTTCTTTCTTGCAGTCAGTTTGGCTCTTCCAAGGTTTCTGAAATTACAAAAAAAGAAGAACAGGAGTACTTGTGGCACCTTAGAGACTAACAAATTTATTAGTCTCTAAGGTGCCACAAGTACTCCTGTTCTTCTTTTTGCGGATACAGACTAACACGGCTGCTACTCTGAAATCTGAAATTACAGCTCAGTTTGGGAGAAGTCAGGTGGGTTGGGAGCTGGGTATGAGGAACTCTGGTGAAAAGCCCAGTGTGGTGTATTTGTGCGGGTGCTTGGCACAAGTGAAGGCTTGGATTCTGCAGTCAGATCTGCATCGGCGCAGACGGATGCCTGCAGAGGATCTGATTGCAGCCTCAGGATCTAGGTCTTAAAGCCAACAGACTATGGAAGCGATTGGGGGAAAAAAATGAAGATGGTGATAAGCTAGGGCTGTGTCCAATGTCTGGAGTGAAGCACTCAGGACGATTAAAAGGCATTTGCAGAATTTGTGGAAGGACACACTGTACTTAATAGGAGAGTGAGGCAGCTTCTGCCAATTTGCAGGCAAGAGGCGGATATTTGCATTGATTATGATCAGCTGCTGCTAATTGGCTGAGATAACGGTTTAATTATAATACAATGGCATTGGGAACCCTCCTGCATTCTGTCTGCTCTCTAGTTGTGGCAATAGCTTGGCATGACACCACTGGCTGGAATTATTTTTGTTTACTGGGTCGTGTCACAATCAGTACAAAGTCCTCGTGGCTAGCATTGGATTGAAATTTAGCCTCTGGATTATCCAAGGGCATTTTGTCCTCCTTAACCCTTTTGGGCAGCCGGGTGGGTGCAAATCAGGAGCAAGCCCATTGAAGTCACTGGTGCACAGCCGTCACGAGATCAGAATCAGGCCCATTATGTCCGGCTGGAAAGGCACACAGTCCCAGCTTTACGCGGAGCTGCGCTGATGTGGACAGATTAAAACGTTTCATGTACACATTCATTGACCCTGTGACTGTCACACACAACTTGAATGGAATAGGAGGCTATTGGCTTGTGCCCACAGGGCTGAGAAACGACCTTTTATAGACGTTGCTGAAGGAGCTGTAGGGCATGATTATTGTGATCTTGTGGCTAGGTCCCTCTTTGCTCCTCTTTGCCTACACGCTGCTCCTTACACTTTTCCAATCTCCCTTTTGTCTCCCTTTGGCCTTGCCTGTTCTCAGCTCCTCTCTCCTCCCCAGCAGTCCTGGGTATGCCCCTTTGCACCTCAGCTGCCCACCCAATGTTCCGCCCTATCTCCCGTCCGAGGGGCATCGCGCGGACAGCAGGGGAGAGCACAATCTTTGTTCACCCCTCACCAGCTCAGCTACACCCTAAGCCGCCAACAAAACTGTGCCATCCAATGTAGCTAGCACCTTTTTGGCAGGACTGCAGCTGTAAATCCAGGCTGACATGCACAACTGGGAGGAGAACTATCATGCATCTTCCTCCACCGCCCCAAGCCATGAGTCTCAGGAGCAGCTTCTAGCCTATCAGGTGCAACAGGGTCTTCAGACCCTGCTTAGTGTCTTGTTAAATCCTTCTCCGTTAGCTGGGGAGGGACCAATGATGTCCGCCCCCATCACTGCAGAAACCTGCAGTGGGACCCAGACCTGGGGGCAAAGGGAATGGTGGCCCATTGGAAGGGGGATAGACATGGGATCTTTTGGTAGTTTAGTCTCCCTGGGAAGCCAGCCTGCTTCCATGAGAGCAGAGGAGCTGTGCTCCGGGTATCCATACTCTAGCTACAAGGGACCCTTCCTTTTTTCATTCCTAAGGCTTTGGCTGCAGGACACCTTACTCCCCTTTTGTTTGGCTGAGTTTGAACAACTCTGGCTGTAACAGGCCATTTGCTCTGTGGGACAACCTGGTTTTAGTGGGATGGGGCATCAGCCACCTCTTCCTCTGGAGTCCTAGTGGACTAGCGATGCCCTCATTTATGGGCATGTGTTCACAGACCCCAGATCTGGAACAAGCTTTACCCTTTGTCTACTCCTGTCTTATTCAGAAAGTCTGTGATCGGTGTAGGTTTTTGCGTAGTCAACTGGGAGGCTGGTGCTGGGGCTGAAGCGCAGGATGTGCTCTGATTAGCCGAGAACTGGACTTTTTCCTCAAGGAAAAAAAAATTGTTGCCAACTCCTAGCTTTTCAGCCCCAAAACATACAGGCAGAGAAGCGCACCCGTAAGAGCTCTTTACTTTTCACGATGTAGCTGGGATCAGAATTTTGGGAGGCTGGGAGAGGCATTTCTGCCAGCTATAGGCCAATCTGGAGAATTGTCATGCTCAAGTCATCCCAAAAGAACATCTCTGTGAAACATACCAGGTAAGAAATGATGTGTGTGAAATAAAAGCGCTGCGGTGGGCTTGTGCTCACAAGAGCATCCTGCTATGCAGAAGAGGGAAGTTTATTCTCTGATCCATATGTCGTCGGACCTGGAAGCCTTTGTCCAGAATGTGAGAGCAGAATTGGAGTCAATGTAAGTTGAATGCTTAGCAGGTGGAGTGCAAGCATTTCCCTGTCCGTGGCAGCAACCACAAAACACCCACGTTGGTAAATATACGTGGTGAGGCAGGGCTGGCTTCCTCTAACGAGCTGTGTGATTTGGGAAATCACTTAACTATTCTGGGCCTCAGATCAACCATCTGTACAATGGAGAGAATCATACTCTGTGGGTGTTTGGAGGTTAACTAATGAATGTTTCGAAAGGGCCTTGAGGTCCTGGGATGAAAGCTGCTGTATATTGTAGGAGCAAGTCTAAATACAGTGGGTTATTTTTAGCACCCCTCTTCAAATGACCCACACTCCTGTGCCACGTCAGTCAGGGGTTACAGTCACTTGGGGGCCAGGAAAGGCGTTAAATCGGGGATGTGTTCTGAATGGGGCGGTGCGAGGAGGGAGTTAGAGAAAGAGAGGTGCTGAATGTGCCGTTTCAGAGCAAAGGGCGTTTGGGGATGTTTCTGTGCACAATGTGGGCAGCTGGACTCCGTTTCTGTCTGTCACAAGCATGCTGGGTTTCAGGGGAGCAGGCAGTGGGAGCAGTTCATAGACCTTCCTGGCAGAAATACCTGGTCAGCTACTAGCCTGGGCAGCAACTAGGATGAGACGGAAGTTCCTTTTGTTAATTCCCAAATTCCCTTCTCCTAGCCCCAAAGAATGCAGGGAGTGCCTAGTGTCTTCCTTCCTTGCAAGTGTGCTGATCACCCTGCTAACTGGGAATCAGCACAGCAGTGTTTGCGCCTAACAGAAGATGCAAACAATTTTTCCATAACTGACTATCCCACATGCTATTTGGAAAATCTCTAACCTTCAAGAAGGGCTAGCAGCAGCAAATGGAGGAGCTGCCCAAAACAGCGTTAAATTAGTGGGAACGGTGTTGTGTACCTAAGCACTGTTTGGGACTTGCCTGGACATTGCCTGCATAGCTGCATAGACTCCACTATCAACATCGGCTAACCAGAGTGCGTATAACCACCCAGCTAAATGGAGCTGAGCATTGCAACGTACTTGACCAATAGGTGTTCCGATGTGATTGCAATGTATTGCATTGTTATTCAGGCAGGGGCGACAGCCTATTTTGCAGGGTGTGTCCCGCATGAACTCTTTGAAGTGAGAGGCACGTCACACACAGGCCTTTGGTACGTAAGCAATGGCCAAACCTTAGTCCCTCAGTGGGAGTTTTGCCATTGATTTCGGCAGGATCAGGATTTGGCGTCATAGCCTGTTTCATCACACTGCTGCTGCATGGCTTCCAAGTTTTTACATAAGAACGGCCACACCGGGTCAGACCAAAGGTCCATCTAGCCCAGTATTCTGTGTTCCGACAGTGGCCAATGCCAGGTGCCCCAGAGGGAATGAACAGAACAGGAAATCATCAAATGATCCATCTCCTGTTGCCCATTCCCAGCTTCTGGCAAACAGGGGCTAGGGACACCATCCCTGCCCATCCTGGCTAATAGCCGTTGATGGACCTATACTTCATGAATGTATCTAGTTCTTTTTTGAACCCTGTTACAGTCTTGGCCTTCACAACATTCTCTGGCAAGGAGTTCCACAGGTTGACTGTGCAATCTGTTAACCAGATTGATTCTTCCTCCACTGGATGGAGAGGAGAATTTTCTCCACCTTAACAAGGTTGTACAACACCTAGTATAACAGGACGCCGATCCTGACCAGCATCTGAGAGTGCTACAGTAATATACTTAATCCTTAATAATAATAATACATTCTGCTCAAATATTTTGAGGTCTGGGCAGCAATAATCTCAAGAGCTTGTTGATCTTTTGAGCTCTCCATTTACTTGTAATAGTTAAACCCAGGTAATATGAATATCTCCCGGCATTGCTGCTCTAGGAGGTGTTCTGCTGAGGATGACTGATCTGAAATCCTGATGCCTGTCTGTGCTGATTCCTCAGTATGGAATTCACCAAGATGAAAGAGACAGGGTTGTGGCCTGCTTTAAAACAAGGAAAATGTCATCTTCAGAGGATGAGATTTTACGTTCCTAGCCAATAAGGGCTTGTCTTCACTGCAGAGTTAGCCTGGGCTGTCTCCCCTAGCCCCACTCCCGTCCATACGCACAAACCTCTTACATGAGTTTAGTGGTGCTTTCAACCCGAGCTAGCTGGCCCTGCTGCGGGTATAGGCGAAAGCCCAGGTGCTGCTTTCCTCAGGCTATTAACCCCCCACATTGCAGTGAGGATGCAGGCTAGCTCACTCGAGTGCTAATAGTCCTCCAATGGCTTCCCACAATAACCCGTATGCCTAGAAAGATGGACAAATTCTCCCACAATTCACCAGGAAGGAATCAGAGATCGGCCCAGCTGGCCGCAGCACAAAGAACCATGGGATGTGCCCCCAGAAGTCCTAGCGATCCCCGTGGGGGAGGGCAGCAGGTCACTCAGGCAGGGCTCTGCAGCATGGCCACTCACAGCAGGCTAGGCTAACCCGGGTGCTGATCCCCTGAATTAGCTCTGCAGTGAAAACAAACCCTAAGCAACATGGTAGAGCTGTGGAGGCAAGGGGATTTCTGTAGCCGGTGGCTCACTGGGAGGGCAGATAAAAGCATGTGCATTGGCGGGGGGAAGCCTGCGTAGCCATCAGCCTGGTCAACTCGCTGCATTCACCATTCCAGGCTGTCTGCATGGCAGCAAGAGCCAAGAAGTGAAAATCTCCCCCGTAACTCAGGACACTGTAAAGGCCCCAAATGAGCCATATGCTGAAGGCCCTATCCTCAGCTCTCAGCTGCAAGAGGCCCTCAGTTCTGGGCAGGCATGTGCTGCTCTGAACTAGGCACACGCTGGGCCTGACTGCAGTCTCACTCCAGTTTTAGGCAGCTGCAACGCCACTGATCTATAGTGGAGTTACTCCTCTTTTCCTCTGGTGTAAGTGGATGCAGAGCTGCCTCCAGTGGATTGGCTTCTTCTTCCACAGAGGTGACATGTAGCTCTTGATAGTAGGGGGGCACAATTTAAAGATTCGGGGGGGGGGCATGTCCCTTTCCCACTCCTTCCGCACCTCCCACATCCTCTCTAAGCCAGCACCTCCTTGCCCCCACTCCTCTCACAGCTCCTTCCCCATTTCTCCCAGGGCCTCCCCGCTGAGGGCACAGTGCAGGCTGGAGCCAGCTCCAGACACTTACTGCTGAGCAGGACTGTGGTGCAGGCGAGGAAGGGATGGCACAGCACTCGGAGGGCTTCCCTTCGCACCCTCTGACTGAGCTGTGCTGCCAGCCCAGTCTTTCTTCCCTGCTCTGGGCGCCTCCTAGTGGGGCTCAGAGGGAGCGCTAGGTGCTGGTCCCTTTCCCAGGCATGTCACTCAGCCAGACTCCCACCCTGGCAGAAATCTGGGTGGGGGGAGGTGATCCCACGTGCTCCCCCCCCCCCCCCGCGTCGCCTCTGTTCTTAAGTGTGAATTAGTGCATGCGGCACACCCTCATGCCTGTTAGCTAGTCATTTGGGGCCATACGTTGTCTTTGAGCTGCTGGTGACACTTGAGTGTAGGATCAAGGGGTGTTGCTGGTGGCTCGGCTCTGAGAGCTGAGGCAGGAGATAGGCCCCTAGGAGGGACAGCCGGATCTGACGTGTACAACAGAGATGAATTATTGTGAGTTATTTGTTATGTGCTGACAGAGTGCTACCTGACCTAGAGAAAGACAAGGACCCTGCTGCAAGGAGTCTAGGGCTAGAGTCTCAAAGGTATTTAGGCCCTTTCCTTTGAGGATCTGGGCCTTATTGACTAAATAGTTCTGCGTGTGTCCTGAATGGCGGTAGGCAGGAGAGGGGACATGGGTTTAGTGAGGAATCAGGAGATATGGAGAGTCTCTGAGGAGCTGGAGAGATTTTCAGATTGGAAAGGGCTCCTGCGTCTCATGCATGAGGCGTGCATCATATTTTATATATGTTAAATATGTAGATGGTGTGTGACATGGAAAAATGGCCACTTTCACAATAGGTCATCCATATATAAAACATGTTACATATACAGCATGTGTAAGTTGCATAGATTTTTGTTCCCCATGGATTGATGCTACTGATGGCTTTGGGTTGGTCTGCAAGATTCAGAGACAGGAGATCTGGTTCAGTTTCTAGCTCTGCCACTGACCATGGTCACTTAGCAGCTCTGTGCCTCAGTTTCCCCATCTGTGAAATGGGGATAATAATGCTGTGTAAAAGGTTTTGGGATCGATGGATGAAAAGCACCAGTTGTTATTTTATTACATGTCAGTATCAGTTATTTGCGTTAACACTGCTAATAATTAAAACCTTCCATTTCTCTGGGATCTCAAAGCACTTTACCAGTGTGAATCAGTTAAAGCTCATGTCACCCCTTTGAGGGGTGTCATCATTACTATCCCCATGTTTTTACAGATGGGAACACTAAGGCATAGAGCTGCTAAGTCACCTGCTCATTGTCTGAGGCAGGACCAAGAATATTACTTAGCACGGCTGGAAGGTGTTGAATTGGGATACCTGGAGGGGAAGGAAGCCCTTTGCTTGTCCCGAGGACTGGTATAGTGTGGGCAGGGTCAGTGCCAGCTCCCCCTGCTCATCCTACAGCCACTGGCCAGCTGGTCTCGCCCCCATACCAGGGAGCAGAGCTACGTGAACAGTGCTCAGCGCAGTCCACAGCAATGAAAACTCAGTAAGTTTCAGGTTTGAACGTGGAATTTAAACTAGATGACTTAGGTGTGAAACATGTTTGGGCCCCTTGAAAGTTTAGCCACATTTTTCAAGTGACACTTTGTGTGTGTGTGTGTGTGTGTGTGTGTTATGAGGTACACGTGGGAACTTCCGCTGTATTAAGATTGCTGCTGACAATCCACCAGACACACAGTTTCCTGAAATCCAATATACATTTGTTGTGCTAAGTCATATAATCAGGACTTGCCACTAGAGGGCACTCATAACACTGAGTGCACATCATATTACTGCATTGCATCCTGGAGAGAGAGAGATTTTTCAAGGCACTTTTATAGCTACTGGCTGCTTTTGGAGAGACTCTTGTGACAGTAGAAGCCTTGGTAGATCACAAGGGCAGAACAGATCCTCACCCTGATGAATGCCTGCAGAATGTACAGGGCTTAATGAAACTTCCATATTTCATCTGGAGCCTTGCCTTTGCTGTGCTGGGTTTGAATGATCCTGAAACTTGCAAACGGGATCATATATACAATTCTACGGACCAAAAGTCTCCACAAAGCTAATTGAAACCCACACAGACCCAAACAGGACTTTTTGTACAACTTTACCTGCTGAGATCCCCTCTGAAGAGATGAGGGGAGAATTCATTCTCTATGCCCATCTCTTTGCTCAGACTGCTAATCTCTGAGCCATCCAGTCCTAGATCATGGTCAATTTCAGTCTGTCCTTTCACAAGCACAATGGGCCTGAGTTGCTTCATACTGGCATAACTCAGAAATAATGCCCGTGATGTCAGGGGAGTTACACTGGGATAAAACAGGTGTAAGGGGAGAACCAGGTCCCCTGCTTCCTTTGATGTAGCAATCTGTGTTTTCGCTTTGTGACCCTTCACTGACTGTCAGCGTCTCTCCCCTCCTCTCCTCTCGTATGCAGGAAGGAAACACATCGTGGTTGCATGAAATCAGTATTCCACTCCCAGCTCTGCCATTTGGGTGCTGGGAGACCCCTTGGGCAAGCCAAGGGGCTTGCTCTGCTTACCTGCTCTGTGCCGCCGTCTCCCCATTTGCAAAATGGGGATGATCATGCTGCTCTGACAGGGCCATGAGGTCTGATGCGTGAATGCCTGTAAATGCTGTGTGATGGGTGGGTGGAAGGTGCTACGGGGTGCTCAGAATCCATTCACCAGGCCTTGCCACTTTAAAATTTAGCTCCCCCTTGTGGCAGATGGGAGGAATGCAGGCAGTGCCTCAGCAAGGTTTAAAAAAATCTGCCTCTGAAATCACAGCTGTCCGTATCTGTGTCTGATTGAGACAGGTGATGTGTGACAATCCTGGCCTCTGTTCATCTCCCGGTCAAGGCCTGAGTTCTGGGCACTGTTTCTTTTGCAGCTCTTGGAGCCATCACAAGCACTGAGCAGTTTGAGTTCAGCCTTCTGCCCTCTCCCAGGTGATAGCCGCATGTTGCAGGGCAAATGCAGAACCTGAACTCAGGCCTTGGCAGGGTAAAATTCATAGCTCCACAGATTCCAAGGCCAGAAGGGACCGCTGTGATCATCTAGCCTGACTTCCTGTACAACACAGGCTGGAGAAGTGGCCTCAGATAATTCCTTTTGAACTAGAACAGATCTTTAAAAAAAATTCCAGTCTTGATTTACAAAATTGCCCGTGTTGGAGAATCCCCCACAATCCTTGGTCAGTTGTCCTGCAGTTTCCCCCTTGAGCAGCGGCAGTAGCAGTGTGCTGAGCTGTGGCCGGGAATTTGCTCACCACCTGGGAGAGAAAGGATGAGTTGTAAGTTTCCGTGCTGTGGCCAGGCTGTGCTGGGAACAGAGTCAGGAGCAGGAAGGGAGACAAGTGAGCTGTTCCTTGAAGGGACCTGGCTTCCTGTCCTGTGTGATTACTGCAACCCTGAGCGGGCAGCCGGAAAGGCTCCTTGGCCACACTGCCTGGAACCTGTTTACACACAGCTCTCAGCGCATCTTCCCTGTATCCCAGGGATGTGCCTGTCACATCACAAACCAGGGATCTCTGCTGAGCTTGTTCAGTTGGGACATGTGATAGGCCAGGTCACCCCTGACCCTCTGTAGAGTGTAAAGAGAGAAAAGGCAAGGAGGTAACCCCATGTGTGCAGGGGCTAGCCACAGGCCTCTTGAGGGGTGCAGGCACTGCTCTGAAGGGGTGCTAGGTGCCTGAAAGATTAAGAACATGGGGGGGGGGCATGGCCCTTCCACTGCCGTGTGCACTGGGTGGAGTGCATGCTCCATGCGAGTGTAGCAGACCTACCACTCCAGGTGTGCAGGAATTCTGGGTGACTCAGCCACAGCCCCTCCTGGGTTCTGCTGCAGCCTGTACCCTCTGCATTGCTCTGGTTGTAAGAACCATGCTCTAGAGCCAGAACTGTAATGCTGGGGAAAGCCCAGGCAGGGTCAAGGAACGTGGCCTGTCCCCAGTAACGAGGCTTTAGGGGTGGGGGCCCTGCAGCACCTGCCTTTTCCTGGGAGAGCTCCCGTACAACTGCTCCCATCCAGCCCAGAGCTGCTTCTGACTCTGGGTTCTGCAGGTGAAAGGTGTCCGGCTGGCAGCCCCAAAAAAGGCCACAAAATGGGTGTGGCCGGGAGACAGGCTGTATAAGATCCTCCTGTTCTGCCCCCCCCCCTCCCGGCGTGCCTCAACCCTAACCCAGGTGGGGAAACCACTGCTAGTCCCGACTCCATGGCTCATTCAGCCCTCAGGTGAAGCTACTGACAAAGGGAGGTTTTATGCCACTGACACGTGTCCATTGGGCATTGGACTGAGAGCCTCCCGCTCCCTCCACATGGCCCCGGTGATCAGCCAGTGATGAGCTTTCACTTGTCGCTACCACGGTGTGGATCCAGCCTGGCTGTGCTTTTACCCTCTCAGCCATGCAGTGTTCTAGGGGGATGAGGCGCAAGGAAACGTTTGCCAGCACTATCTAGCAAAGAGTGGAAACTGGAGTGTTACAAGGAGAATGTAGCATTAACCATGCAATTGTGAGGGCTCCTATCACATCGAGGCTCGAACCCGTGACCTCTAGAGATAAAACCTGAGCAGTTACAGTTTAAGATAACTCTCTTTAGTTGAGACTGCAAGAGATGCCTATCCTCTGCAGAGCCACACAGAGGGGGACCAGTGGGTTAAACAGGAATTCATCCAGGCCCAGGTCAGGGGGCTGCCTCTCGAGGGGAAGGCTTTTGTGAAGCAGGCAACAGTCATGCAGGTTGGGGATGATAAACAAGCTGCATTTCCTGGCTAGCAAATGTTGAGCATAGGAAGTAACTGGATCCAGGACGGCCCTTCTGAAAGCCTCGGATCGCTTTGCAGACTGCACATGCAGAAGTTGCTTCGCTCACCTTGGAATTGAGGCCACCTCTAGGGTGGAGCCAGCAATCTGTACAATGACAGTTCAGGGACAAGAAATGAAGAATAATTTAATCAAACGGGGATTTAGGCTGGCAACAAATCATTAGAATTTAGGCCAGGCCTTGGGGTTAACAGCCCTAGTCTTGCAAAATGTCCCTTGGGCTCTTAAGTGACCACATATGGTCAGGAGCACGATTTTATGTCTCAGCCACAGATAGCACCCACAGTGCCCTCTAAAAACATGCCGGGGCATTGGCTTATTACTGACTGAAAGAGAACAGTGGTATATGGTGAATGACCAGCAGTTCATGTATAAGCTGTTCTCCCTTGGATGTCTCTCAGCCAGGATCATGCCAACTCCACAGGGTAGTATGTATCTTCTGCTGCACAAATCCAGCTGATGCCACATATCCCAGAGCTGGTGCTGTTTACTTGTCTGCTTCACTCTGGTGAAGATGCTGACCTTCTCACACAGGTTTTAGACCATTCTAACTCCATTGACTTCCTGATATAAATCAGAGGTTGGCCTTGCAGCTTTAAGTCTAGATGTGTGAGGTTGTGTTGCCTACTGGTTATGGCAGAATGCCTGGGTTCTATGCCAAGCTCTGTCACTGACTTCCTATGTGAGATCTGGAGCAAGCCCTATTAGCCTCTCTGTGCCTCAAATCCCTGCTTTGTCCAGTCTTTTAAATCTGGGTCCCTGATTCCAGTAAGCTCTCCCCTATTTATAACTGGCTGAGCCTCCAAGGTCCCCATCTGATGGTAGATACTGTAAAACTCCTTACATCTGACCCCAGTCAGAGCCTGCAGTGCTATCAGCTGAAAATAGCCGCAAGCCCATGGGACCAGCTGCACAGTTGTTTTGTGGGTTGTCTCCGTTTTGCTGCTGGCATGTTGGGTTTGGAGGACATCCCGCCCACACAGCTGCGTTCCAAACTCCAGAAACGATGTTTCCCCATGATAGCAGCTCTTTGAGAGAGGCTGAGGCTCCTTTAAACACAAGCACATGGGCCATGAATCCAAAATGGCGCCACAAGGACCAAAGCTGTTGCACATGTGTCTTTGCATCCCCAGTGCCGTGGGTGGGAAAGGGATTAATGGATATACATTTAATTTGCAAAACACCTGGAGATCCTTTGGGATTTAAGATCCTGCCTTCTCTAGAGCTCTGTAGGAATGTGCAGAGAGTGCTGTGAGAACTTAAAGTCCTTCTCTGTCCCTTCCCCTCAGTCCGTGTCCCAGACAGCCTCTTGGCTTCTCCAACAGCAGCATCAGAGACAGTTCCCATGTACGCACTGGGGATCAGACACCCACTGGGGACAAGGATTTCTCAAAAGATCAGGCTCTCGTATCCAAACCCTGGCACGTCAGGATCCCAAATTTCTGGAACACTTGGTGCTGAGAGATGGGAATTGCATTAAGGTTCTTGGTCATGGGGATGCATGGGAGGCCTTTGCTCCACAAACCTGGAGTCATTTTACTCCATTGCACACGCTTCAGAAAGGTCTTGAAAGAGCCTTGAGAACGCGACAGAGAGGGGCAAAACGAAGTGGGAACTGCTGTGGGCACCTGTTAACTTGCTGCGCTCCTGGGGTCCCTTGCTCTTTCAGAACGACCCAGCCTCCTCCAGCTTCACTGGTTTCCTCTTGCACCACGTTCAATCTGCGTCAGCTGCGGCTGGGGAGCAGCACTAGTAATTTGCCTTTTTCCATTTACAAGTGGAAAGCGTCTTAAGGGAAGGAATGAAGTCCGTGGTGCGCCAGACGCTCGGGTCTGTTAACTGTCAAGTTAAATCCAGTCTGAACGAGGAGATAGTCAAGCACTCCCGAGCTTCCGATTCTGGCTAAAAGAGGCTGCCTGCTCCAAGTCATCTCGCTCAAGGATTTATTAAGTGGGTTGGTCCAACAATGCAGGCGGCCCCGAGGTCCTTTCCATAAAGCCGAGCAGTGCAGACACAGCTGGTTACAAGCTGCCTTAACCTCTTCAGACTAGGCTGACAAAAGCGGTTAATTGCATAGGTGAGTTCCATGCAAAGTGTGAAGTTGTATCACCTAGGGGTTAAGGCTGGATACCTGGGTTCTGTGCCTGACTTCCGGGCTATGAACTGGAGCAAGCCCCTTTGATCTCTCTGTGCTTGGCTTTCCCCCTCTGTGAAATGGAGACAAAGCTACTTCCCTGCCAGGCCCAGTTAAGGATTATGAAGTGATCTGGGTGAAAGGCTCCAGCGTAGGGTGAAGCATCGTCAGTTGTCAGTGGTACCCAGCTAGAATCTCTCTCCCCTGTCTGTCTGGGGTGGGGCACTCTGAGACGAGCGGGAAGTCCTCAAAGCCATTGTATGGAGAGAATTATGCCAAGTGAGAATAGAACTTGCTGCTGTCCCGCCCAAGCTAGGAGCCCCCGAGAGTTTAGTGCTCCCTGCAGGAGGAGTGAGTGAAGGGTCCTCGAATGCCACTCCATTGCCACCATGCACATGTGCACACAGTTGCAAGCTCTGTGGGACTGTGTAAATGACACAGTGAAGCTGTTCCTCGGGGTAGGGTCTGTAAGGCCCCACGGGTTTAGGACCCAGGCATGCAGAGCTATAACTAGCTTGTGCTGCACTTCCCATGACCATCTGTGGACACAGACCATGGGAAGTTCCACCTCAAGGGTTTGATGGACAGCAGCCCCATGGACTCCTGATTGGCTCCCGGCCCTCTATAAACCCCAGGGGATTTCCAGGAAGTGTCCAGGCAATGGTGTGCATCTCCTGTAGCAGCCATGACCTTTCCTGGCCTGACCTTGGCTTGATTTGGACTTTGCCTCCTGACTCGGACTCTGACCCTTGGCATCGACCCTGGCCTGGAACCTGACTCTGAATTCCTCTGCCCCTCCCCGCCGAGGTTTGCCCCTGGTCTGACAGGCTAGTGATGGGGCCTGAATGATGACCTGCAGGAGACATGGACAATGATGATCTGTGACCTTGATGGCTGCAGAGCTTGGTAACGCCATAGCAGCAGCATGTCAGCCCAGGGGAGCTGTGAGGCAGGAGCAGAGATTCAGGGACACCCTCTGTTCCAGTGGCTCCTCCTCTTTTCACGTAAAAAGCAACAGAGGGTCCTGTGGCACCTTTGAGACTAACAGAAGTACTGGGAGCATAAGCTTTCGTGGGTAAGAACCTCACTTCTTCAGATGCAAGTAATGGAAATCTCCAGAGGCAGGTATATATCAGTGTGGAGATAAGGAGGTTAGTTCAATCAGGGAGGGTGAGGTGCTCTGCTAGCAGTTGAGGTGTGAACACCAAGGGAGGAGAAACTGTTTCTGTAGTTGGATAGCCATTCACAGTCTTTGTTTAATCCTGATCTGATGGTGTCAAATTTGCAAATGAACTGGAGCTCAGCAGTTTCTCTTTGGAGTCTGGTCCTGAAGTTTTTTTGCTCTTGCGTAGAGGATAAATGGACACAAGTCAGATATCAGGAATGGCAATATACAAAAACCTGTAGGAGAACACTTCAACCTCCCTGGCCACACAATAGCAGATGTAAAGGTTGCCATCTTACAGCAAAAAAACTTCAGGACCAGACTCCAAAGAGAAACTGCTAAGCTCCAGTTCATTTGCAAATTTGACACCATCAGATCAGGATTAAACAAAGACTGTGAATGGCTATCCAACTACAGAAACAGTTTCTCCTCCCTTGGTGTTCACACCTCAACTGCTAGCAGAGCACCTCACCCTCCCTGATTGAACTAACCTCGTTATCTCCATACTGATATATACCTGCCTCTGGAGATTTCCATTACTTGCATCTGAAGAAGTGAGGTTCTTACCCACGAAAGCTTATGCTCCCAGTACTTCTGTTAGTCTCAAAGGTGCCACAGGACCCTCTGTTGCTTTTTACAGATTCAGACTAACACGGCTACCCCTCTGATCCTCTTTTCACCTTCATTGTCTGGGTAGCACCTTTCTGGAACAGGAGTCCCGGCGCCAGCTTGGTCTTGTCTACACTGAGGGCTTGATGGCAATCAAGTCTAGTGGTGCTGCGGCTCCACCAGTGGAAGGATCGTTGGGAAGCCTTAGTGGAGACCGATCATTTGCTCAGGACATTGTTAGACAATGGGGAGCCATTTCCTGGCATTCCCACTAGCGCATCCACAGAAATCCCAGTGCAGACATAGAATCCACGACGTGAAGGGAGCTCAGCCAGGAGGGTCTGTTAGTTAAGGCTGGATGGGCTGGGAAGCAGACAGGGGTTAGGGGGCGAGCCTGGGAGTGAAGACAGCTAGATCTCTGCTCTGTCACAGGTCCCTGCCTGCACTTAGGCAAATCACCGAGTCTCTCGGCACCTCAGTTCCCACGTGTACAGTGCGGATAACAGCCCTGCCCTACCTGACATTGAGGATTACACATAGGCGCCAACCCCGTGGGTGCTTCAGGGCTCAAGCACCCACAGAAACCCTGGGGATTGGGGCAGACAGAGGTTGATCCAGTGGCTGGAAGCGGAAGCTAGACACATTTAGTTTGGAATAAGGCCCAAAACTTGTACCAGGGAGGGTGATTCATCATTGGAACAATTTACAAGGGTCGTGGGGGATTCTCCATCACTGGCAATTTTTCAATCCAGATTGGAGGTTTTTCTGACAGATCTGCTCTAGGGATTATTTGGGGGCAGGTCTCTGGCCTGTGTTACACAGACTAGATGATCCCAGCAATCCCTTCTGGCCTTGGAATCTCTGACTCTCTGGAATCACCTAGATGGGAGCTGGACATGCTCAGTCTGAGACATTCTTGGAGCAGGAGGATGGGAAGACCCATGTTCTCCACGGGCAAAACTGTGCTAGCGACTGGTGGGCTGGGTCGTTGTTTTCATCACTTCTATTTATGTCTGAATAGTTTGGGCTCTTCCTTTCCTGCTGGTTTGCTCTGCCCTATATTTCCCTGAGATGTGGGCCTGGTATCCTTCATTTGGCAGGGGGATGTGTACAACCACCAGCTGGAGCTGGGTACAGCCCCTGGGCAGTGGTAATCTTCATGCCTGGGGCTCTGGGATGCCCTGCTGTGTTCTCTGTAATCTGCCTTCTGCTTTACCTAGCACTGCATAAACCCCCCATCATGCAAGCCCTCTCTTTGCTTGGGGGTGGGGGTAGGCAAGGAGCATGTCAAGCAAGCACCAGCTGTAGTGAAGAGAAGAGTTCAACTGGTCTCTCTGTGTGGGGAGAGCTCAGTAGTTGCACTGCTCTTTCATTTGCTATAACCCATACCCTGGGGAGCTTGCTGCTCATTGGCCTGCTCCCCAATTCGCACCCTGACAAAGCTGCTCACTGGCAGTGGTTTTATCCCCCACATGGCAAAGCAGACATGGGAGTCGATGAAAGAGATTTGTACCTGGGAAGTGGTTGGGAAGGGAAACAAAGCTTGAAAATGGAGTAAGCAGGGGCCTGTCCCAGAGCCAAATTCAGCCCTAGCATAAATGCGTGAAATGCCAGTAATTTCAGTGGGGTAAAGGCCACTTGCACCACACTGAAAGGTGACATTTTGCTGTTGAAGTGAGGGTTGCTTGGTTTCCCATGGGTCAGAGTTATTGTGACCATGTCTAGAGTCCTGTGACTGACAGCACCTTCAGAAGCCAGTATTACACACACCCTGTATGTTGCATGGAGTTCAGCTTGCCCACGTAATAGGCGCGTTTTGTTATACAGCGTGTGCCTAGACACACATAGTGTATGTTTTTTCAGAAATTAACTAAATTCCGTGACTCCATATGGCTTGGGCAAGTCATTTCCTGGCGCCTTTCTGTGCCTCAGTTTCCCCATCTGTAAATTGAGGATAATATGCCTTATGTACCTGCGGAGCACTGTGAGTCTACAGCCCTGTTGGCAAAGTGCCTTGACAGGGTACCGAGCTATGGAAGTGCTGAGGATTATGATTATCTTCTTCCTCTCTTCACACGAGCTGGGTGCATGCGTATGTGATATTCATCTGCTCCCTGGATGGCCTTTGGAGAGACACGTCTCTCTGTGAGGATGGTCTCTGGGGGCTGACAGGGCAGCAGTCAGACAATCTCACTCCAGCACACTTCAGTATAATGCAAATCGTGGCTGCAGGGTGCTCTGATCTAGAAGAGCAGCCAGCCCAGGGCAGTCAGTCTCATTGCATTTTACACTGATGAAGCGTCTGAAGATAAGAAACTAAATCCCTTTTCAAATGACAATGCAGGCGCCTTTTTCAGTGACCAACAGTTCGTTCTAGCTGTTCAGGGCTGCAGCCCCAAGGTAGAAGCAACAGCTGACAGTTGAAAGGGAGCTGACACTTGTCCGCTGAGGAGATCAGTGCTTCTCATCAGAGAGTCTCCGCCATAGGTGCCGACTTTTATTTTTCCCTGGGGATGCTCCACCCCTGCTCCGCCCCGAGGCTCCGTCTCCACTCCGCCCCTTTCCCCAAGGCCCCGCCCTTGCTCTGCCTCTTCTTGCCCCTGCTCTGCCCCTTCCCCTAGGCCCTGCCCTCAGTCCACCTTTTCCCGACCCCCCGCTTCGCCCCCACCCCAAGGCTCCCACCCACTGGTTGCTTGCTGCTCTCCGCCCTCCCCAAGCCGCCAATCAGCTGTGGCTGGTGGGTGCTGAGCATCCACTGTTTTTTTTCTGTAGATGCTCCAGGCCCAGAGCACCCATAGAGTTGGTGCCTATGGTCTTCGCACATTCTCACTATGTATGTTTCACTATATTTGTAGATTCCAAGGTCAGAAGGGATCAACTGTGATCATCTAGTCTGACCCCCTGCGTAGCATAGACCAGAGAACTGCCCACAAATAATCCCTAGAGCAGATCTTCTAGAAAAACACCCCTTCTTGACTGAAAAATTGCCAGTGATGGTGCATTCATCCTGACCCTTGGTAAATTGATCCAATAGTTAATTACCCTCCCTGTTAACAATGTATGCCTATTTCCATTCTGAATGTGTCTAGCTTCAACTTCCAGCCATTGGATCATGTTAGACCTTTCTCTCCTCTATTGAAGAGCCTATTATTAAATATTTGTTCCCCATGTAGGTACTGACCATAATAGTCACCCGGTAACCTTCTCTTTGGGCTGGTCTACACTGGGGTGGGGGTGTCGATGTAAGATACGCAACTTCAGCTACGGGAATAGTGTAGCTGAAGTCGACGTATCTTATTTCGACTTACCTTGGGTCCTCACGGCGCGGGATTGACAGCCGCAGCTCCCCCGTTGACTCTGCTACCACTACTCACCCTGGTGGAGTTCTGGAGTCGACGGGAGCACGTTCGGGGATCGGTATATCACGTCTAGATGAGACGCGATATATCGATCCCCGATAGATCGATTACTACCCACCGATTAGGCGGGTAGTCTGGATGTACCCTTTGTTAAGCTAAATAGATTCTTGTGGTTCTTCTCTGACCCCTCTCCAATTTATCAACATTGTACTTGAACTGTGGGCACCAGTACTGGACACAGGATTCCAGCAGCGGTCACACCTGTGACAAATACAGAGGCACAATAACCTCTCTGCACCAATGCGAGATTCCCCTGTTTATGCATCCCAGGATCACATTAGCCCTTTTGGCCTCAGTGGTGCACTGGAGGCTCATGTTCAGCTGATTATCCACCATACTGTATGGATTTCTATATATAGTGTATATATAGGTGTGTTGACTAGATAAGTAACTGCATTTCATTGTGGAGTGCATGTATTTCAAAATAGTGTGTATTTATTTTTATGAATAATTATGCTATGCATTTATAAAGCATGACTAGTGGTAATGTGTATATATACCTATCTCATAGATCTGGAAGGGACCCCAAAAGGTCATCAACTCCAGCCCTCTGCCTTCACTAGGCAGGACTAAGTACTGATTTTGCCCCAGATCCCTAAGTGGCCCCCTCAAGGATTGAACTCACAACCCTGGGTTTAGCAAGCCAATGCTCAAACCACTGAGCTATCCCTATGATTTTGGTGCGTGTTACACAAGCTCCAACAGATGAAATTATGCCCCTCAATTATAAAAACGCATCAATTCTCAGTCAGCAAAATAATATTCCTAGGAAATAAATCAACTGGGGGTAGAGATAGGTGAATTTAGAGAAGATTGTGGCAAACAGATCCAGGTCTATTAGGAAAAAATCTGTGCAGAGGCAGGGCTTTGATATTGTGTGGTCTACTGCGGTAACAAGCACACATCTTCCCAAAAGTGGGATCATTAAGGGGGATTTTATTCAGAACATTTTGTCAGCTTAAGGTTGTCTTTCCTGGTGAGAAAAGCACACGTAGAGTAATTTACAGGCTGATCTGTCTGAAAGAAAATCCTCATTCTAGAATTCTTACTTTTATGACACTCAGTTCAAAGTAATTTTCTGTTTTTATTATGTAGAACACAAGCCATAGGAAGCCCACTTACAGGAAATAAACCCTCTTCTTCCACGCTGCAGCTTTACCCTGACAATGTAGAATATTCCAGAGTCCTCTTCTTGTATTTTCCTTCCCCCACCCAAGCCACATGGGTCCTTGTGTTGTTTGAAGTTCAGCAGGGTTGACAGCTTGGGGTTCTTCTGGGCAGGACAGATGGACGAGAGTCTCGATTCCATCCTTCCCTGTGCGCTCCATCCCTCAGGGAGCATTTCTGTAGACTTTTATGGAAATGCTATGGGAGTCTACAGCAGCAATCTGGTTCTCCCTTCAGTTCTGCAGGTTGTTTAGAGTCGTTTCTGTAGCACCCTGCTGGGTCCATCCCTGTTAAATTCTGTAGAATTTTTCCATAAGGGATGGGTTGTTTTGGGCCAGCCAGAGATGGTCCTCAGCACACTCCAGAGTCCTGCACAGCCACAGGACTTTCCCATGGCCCAGGGATCTGGCTGCTGCCCCTACCTTCTTCTCTTCTCTGCAGATCCAGTGGCCATGGAACTCTCTGGCTGCCAACTTTCCATCCCTTCTCTCCTTAAAGGGACATCACTGAAGGGTCCCGCTCGCTCTGAGCCTGCTCCAAGGAAATGGGAAGACCCCCATGACCTCAGTGGCAGGTGGATCAGGCCCTTGGTGAAGAGCAGGAGGGAGGGAAAGGCTGTCACTCTGTGGGTAAGATTTTCTAAAGCCCCATTGGCTTCCAGTGGGATTTAGGCTCCTAAGTGACTTTGTTGCTTTTGAAAATCTTCCCGTATGTCCCCTATTACTCTGGTACTGTGAGGCCGCTCCGAATAGGCTGCACCAGTCAAACCTCAGCCTTTGATGTGCGCCGTGCATGTGCTGATTGGAATAACCAAGGAGAGAACTACTCATAACCCTGAGTAGGAGCAGAGAACATCTTCATGAGACAGCCCTGCACCAGCTCCTGCCTGACTGTGTGAGGCTAAACACAGGTGATTACTGCCTGGGGTGGATGGAACCCATATGAAGTCACCAACACCTCCCCCGCCCCATCCCTGGCCATCCAACCCCAGCACTCCCTTGTTGATCATCTTGGCACATGCCCTACTGTCAGGGCCGGCTTTAGGCACCGCGGGGCCCAATTTGAAGGATCTGCCGCTGAAGTCCCGCCGCTGTCTTCGGCGGCAGCTCAATTGCTGCCGCGGAGGAAGGATCCTCCGCCAAAATGCCGCTGAAGACAGCGGCAACGATTGAGCTGCCGACGATGACAGTGCTGGGACTTTGGTGGCAGCTCAATCGGCTGCCGGTGCCTTCGGCAGCACTTCGGTGGAGGGACCTTCCTCGCGGCAGCGACTGAGCTGCTGCCGAAGAGAGTGGCGGGACTTCGGCGGCAGCTCCTTCGGGATGTTGCGGGGCCCTCTTAGGGGTGCGGGGCCCGATTCCGGGGAATCGGCTGAATCGCCCTAAAGCCGGCCCTGCCTACTGTTTCACCCGCTCATTTCTACTCTCATATGTGCTCATAATAAACTTCCCCAGACAGCCCCAATCTGCAGCACAGCGACTTTACTTTGAAGTCAGCCTCTCGGACAAATCCCCAGCATAGGAGATATCAGCTGCCAGGAGCTTAGCTGTAGGCAGAGAGCACTGCCAGGAATAGCATGGCCTAGCAGCAGACCGACCAAGGAGCTTGGAACTCTAAGCTCCTAGGTTCGAACTGGGCACGGCACCTACCTTTGCACTATCTCAGTTCCTTCCTGGGTAAAAGGGGAACAGTCTGCCCCTCAGGGGGGTGAGGAGCCAGTCGTTAATGGGCATGAGTAGCAACGGCTGTGTGTAAGCCAAGGGCCAGCATTTGATTTATGTGTAACTTACAGAGCTGTTCAATTTTCTGCCCTCAGGGAACATGGCGTCTTTGGGTCCCTTCAGTGCCAGTCCACATGGAATCTGTGGCGTGGAAATGACATGGTGAGAATCAGAAAGGCAGAAAAGGGCTGCTGGTGAAGTAACGTGATGGACATTTTGTCTGCCTTGCTCTCAGCATGGGGGAGAGGCGGCTCGCCAGAAGGGACAGTTACCTTCCCAATAAGATCCTGGATTTCCGTGACACTTCAGTCTCGTGTTGTGTGCCTGTGACACTCCCTAGGCTACCCACCGTTGTGAAGTTCCCCACTACCACCTGCCCTTAGCCAGGCAGCCTTTTCTCTGCCTGCTGTGAATCAGCAACCTGAATCCACTGCCTTTGGCAACACAAGCACTGCCTGCCAGGCCCCTGCAGGGCTTGCGCTCTCAGTGCAGGCTAGTGAACGGCGCTCGCCAGCCCCCGAGCCCTCTCTGAGCGCTTTCATAAACGTGGACGCGCTGTCCGTTCACTTCCTACGTGCAGGATGCAGAGGTGCTGTCTCTGCCTTTAAATATACCTGCAAAGTTTGTTGTCTGTAGACAATGTGGCTTGTTTTCTCCTGTGTGCTCCCTTCCTGCTGATTTCACATCTCTTCGTTAAGCTCTGACTTCGTTGGTAAATGGGCATCCATCGTGTTAGCCCACGATGCTTAGTTTACATTCTGACAGTGAGAGAGGTGAATAAACATCTCTTGTCTGACAAAAACCTGGTTTTTGCTTCTGCTGATGACTTAAGCTGCAGACTCTCAGACCATAATTTCAGTCTATAAACATCACTCTATACGTAGTGTCTGTCCATCCATTTCATAATGATATTATTAAGCAGTGTGCCAGCAGCTTGCATTGGAGACCTCACATGGCATTCTTTGGTGAACCAGAGTGTACACGTCTGACACGGGATATTCCTGTGACCCCCTTGCAGCGGCGACTCCAGGCACCAGCACTTCAAGCGCGTGCCTGGGGCGGCAAGCCATGGGGGGCGGCGAGCCACGGGGGGCGGCCTGCTGGTTGCCGTGAGGGCGGCAGTCAGGCAGCCTTCGGCGGCTTGCCTGCGGGAGGTCCGCCAGTCCCGCGGATTCGGCGGCAATTCAGCGGTGGGTACGCCGAAGCCGCGGGACCGGTGGACCTCCCGCAGGCATGCTGCCGAAGACAGCCTGCCTGCCATGCTTGGGGAGGCAAAAAAGCTAGAGTCGCCCCTGCCCCCTTGCCAGCGGCAGTGAGGGGTTCTTGGGTCACAGTGCTGGACAAGTCTGGCAGGGAGCTGAAGAAAGCAGTGCTTTGTGCATTCGAGGCTGAGGACCCCATGCACTGATCACCTAGGAGAACTGCAGGTTCAGACCTCGGCATGCAGCCTTGGGGACAAAATGGAAATGTGCAAGCAGGGGGTGCACCGGCATGGCAGCTATCACCTGTTTAGCACTACTTAAGTGGGCTCGGTAGCAGCAATGCTTAGCACTTGCACAGAGCTTTATATTTAGGGCCCTACCAATTTCATGGTCCATTTTGGTCAAGTTCATGGTCATAGGATTTGAAAAATCTGAAATTTCATGATTTCAAATATTTAAATCTGAAATTTCACAGTGTTGTAATTGTAGGGGTCCCGACCCAAAAAGGAGTTGTGGGTGGGGGTCGCAAGGTTATTTTAGAGAGGGTCATGGTACTGCTACCCTTACTTCTGCGCTGCTGCAGAGGGCGGCGTTGCCTTCAGAACAGGGCAGCTAGAGAGTGGCAGCTGCTGTCCAGGAGCCCAGCTCTGAAGGCAGACATGCTGCCAGTAGCAGTGCAGACAGAAGTAAGGATGGCATGGTATGGTATTGCCACCCTTACTTCTGCGCTACTGCTGGTGGGGCGCTGCCTTCAGAGCTGTGCACCTGGCCAACAGCCACCACTCTCTGGCTGCCTAGCTCTGAAGGCAGCGCAGAAGGAAGGATGGCAATACTGCACCCCCCCTAAAATAACCTTGCAACCCCTCCTCTCCTCCCCGCAACTCCCTTTTGGATCAGGTCCCCCAATTTGAGAAAGCTGGTCTCCCCAGTGAAATCTGTATAGTATAGGGTAAAAGCACACAAAAGACCAGATTCCACAGGGGGAGACTTCACGGCCCGTGACAAGTTTTTCATGGCCGTGAATTTGGTAGGGCCCTACTTATATTGTAATGAACTGGCTGGGGTGTATACACTACTGCCCTCTACTGGAGGAACTCTGAAGTGCTCACCTGTGTCTGGGGTAACTGAAGATCTCTTTAGCTCATGGTGTAAGGGCCTACGCCAGAAGTTCTCAGTTCTATCTAGGGTAGGGTGACCAGACAGCAAGTGTGAAAAATCAGGACAGGGGGTAGGGGGTAATAGGAACCTATATAAGAGAGAGACCCAGAAATCGGGACTGTCCCTATAAAATCGGGACATCTGGTCACCCTAATCTAGGGTGACCAGATGTCCCGATTTTATAGGGACAGTCCCAATTTTTGGGTCTTTTTCTTATATAGGCTCTTATACCCTCCACCCCCAGCCCGATTTTTCACACCTGCTCTGATCACCCTAGTTCTATCGCAGTGTTGCCATGAAGCTCCCTGTAGCTCTGCTCTGCAGCACAGCAGTGCTTGCGGAGTCCTAGGTGGCTACAGGTTCAGAGTGCTGCACAAACATTTACAAATTAGCGAAAGTAAATAAACGGCCACAGCTCACACACGGCGTAGTTAACAGCGTACTGACAGAATGCTATTGTACAAACTGCTCGGAGAAAAGCAGTGCAGGGAATCCAGGCAATAAAGAGAACCCATTACATGAATAGTTATGGATCTACCATGACTTGAACATTTCTCCACGCTTGCCTTAGGGAGTGGGAGAACCATTCGCATTTGACTGCAGTACTGACTTCCTGAATCTCCAGGCAGCACCAGTGCTTCTGCTGCTGCTCGTAGCTTGCCCATAAAGCAGGAGAGAGGAGCTGATGAGATGGGTGAGGGAAACCTCATACCGACATGCATTTTGTCAGTTTCACTCTGCTGATACTTGGGCAAACTCGGAGCAGTGGCAGGCACTGGATATACTCCTAGAGAGGAGGACCCAAGAGAGAGACTGGGGAAAGGGCAGAGAAGCAACCACAGTCAGGAGGCCCTGGATGATTTCTTCTCCCATCCAGCAGGGGGAGGGGAGACAAGGTTTCAGGTGGATCACAGCCCTACTAACTGGAGATCCTATGGAAACTGGCAGCTCCCCTGCCCAAGCATGGTCCAGGGTTAGCTCCTTGGTGGGAATCCCACTACCTTTCCCTGCCTCGCAGATGGGAGTGGGGAGACTGGGTTTCTTGCCACGTTCTCATGGGTGCAGGGACCCTGAACTTTGGAGGCAGCCTTTGACTAGTGGATTTGCTAGTCTTTGATGGGTGAACCTTTCCCGTGGCATGGGCCCAGCCCTGCCAAGGCCCCCAGCACAGTCAGACTCCTGATGCTCTCCTTTGTTAGGTGCTCTATTTATCAGGCCTTCAACAGAACAGAGAGAAACCCACTCCCGAGCAGGGATCTCTTCACCCTGAGACCTAGGCTAAGAGTCCCTTCCCCAGTCATTGAACTGTAGCAAGCAAAGGAAGAAAACAAGGCCGGAATGTACCTCCTGCTGGCAGTCTGGCCTGCTCCCGTGACCTTCCCAAGAGGCAGCAGCAGGTTGTATATCTCCTGTTGGATTAACTGGCAGGGTATTATTGGCTACTCAACTTCGTAACCCCTGCTGGGCCTGCATCCCTCCTGTAATAGTCCTGGGATAAGGAGTTTTACTTCCAGGGATCAGCTGGTGCCGGGGTGCTTACTGCCTAGAGGATCTCTGTCTCTGACCCTGGGAGGGCCAGATCTCACCACCACTTCCCATGGGCGATACTGGCAGACACAGACCTGTGCTCAATGCAAAGCGCATAGAAATGTGCAGTGTATTTTTCTCATGGACCAAGTGAATTTTTCAGTACAACTTGCACATGCCTTAAATCAAAGTTTAATGTTTGCCAGACAGTTACTCGGGCAGAGCAAAGCTTGCAACAAACCAAACATCACTTGAACCTGATTGGATGGCCGTAACTTTAAAAGGCATCCCTGGGGTTGTGAATGGGCAGGAAGGCGTATGTTGCCATGCTAACAGCATCCGATTGATTTTTGGCACTAATAGTCTTTAGTTAATACAGAAATTCAGCTTAATTTCTGGTTATAAAATAAATCCCAAACTGAGGTAAGAGGCCAGATGCTTCAGGGAAGCCGGGAGGCGGGTGAGTGGAGCTAAAATGGCTGCTGAGATCCTGAAGCAACAATACACCCAGGCCTAAAGTCCTTACAAATTACCTCCAGTTATCAGACCAAATTACAGATGATGAGGTGGATGGTCAGGGTTAGCTCTAATTTTAACAGGCAGAGCTGAATTCATTAAAATGAATGCCCTTCCAAGATCCCAATTCATATTCCAATATTAGGGTTACCATATTTTGTGCCTCCAAATGGAGGACACTCCACGGCCCCCGGCCCCGCCCCCAGCCCCGCCCACACCCCCGCCCAACCCCGCCCCCTCCCCAAAGTCTCCGCCCCCTCCCCTGCTTCCCGCGAATATTTGATTCGCGGGAAGCCTGAAGCAGGTAAGGGGGGTGTGGGGGGAGGAGGCGCGGCCCAGGCTGGCCCCCCAGCGTTTCCAGCCTGGGTCAGCTCGGGCCCTGGGGTGCCGGCCCCGGCCGACCACCCCCGGCCCGCCCAGCACTGCCGGCCCCCGGCGGCCCGGCGCACCCCCCGGCTCCCGGCCCCGCGGGCCCGGCTCCCCGCCGGCCCAGCTGACCGGCTCCCCGCGGGCCCGGCTGACCCGGCTCCCCGCCGGCCGGGGTCCCCGCGGGCCCGGCTGACCCGGCTCCCCGCCGGCCCGGCTGACCTCCCGATTTTCCCGGACATGCCCGGCTTTTGGGGATTTCCCCCCGGACGGGGATTTGAGCCCCCAAAATGTCCGGGAAAATCCGGACGTATGGTAACCCTATCCAATATCTACTCTGATATTCCCAGCAAGCTGTATTTAGGAAAGAGAAACAGGACAGAATTAAATAAAAATTTCAACTTGATAGCAAAGAATATAGGGGAGTGACCCTCTGCCAGCCTGCCTAAATACCTAACCTACTGGATCAGGTGCTCCCCACATGTAATGTGCGTATGTTCCTCCTTTCCTACTATCCCACCAAGATCAATACCATGAAACTTGCCCCCCAGATCCCAACCTGTTATGTCCCAGAGGATACACTCCCCCAAATCTTCATAGAAACAAAGTGTGCTGCTTCAAAAGCATTACCAAAGTACTACCTGCTCCATGGTCCATAAGGGAATCAATCCAACAAGCTGAGATGCAGCCATGGAAAATAAAAAGCCTTAAAAAGATGGAACTAACCCCAGTTCAGGTTCACCACTCCCAGGATTGGCCTGAGGTTCCAGGCTTCCACTAATACATGCATCAAACATCGCCCACACAACAGAGACAAGTAACCCCAGCCTAAAACAACACTGCACTGTTTGTAGGAGGGACACCAGCCCATCATCCATATATGCATACTGTGCACTGACTGGCCCAGTCCTTTACACTTCTGCCTGCAACAAATACAGCCCCGGAGACACTTACTTGTGTGCCTGGCTATGGATAACAACCGCATGCCAATACCGAAGGCTCTCCTTGCATGTAGCCATGCTAACACTATTTTGCACCAAACCAAACCAATCTGTCTATAGTAGCATAAGGCAGAAAGAAAGAAAAAGAAAGAAAGAAAGAAAGAAAGAAAGAAAGAAAGAAAGAGTGTATCCACCCACTTGTGACACTTCCTTCTCTCTCTCTCGAGACCAGGACTGGCTCCAGGGTTTTTGCCGCCCCAAGTGGCGGGGAAAAAAAAAAAAGCCGCGATTGCAATTGCGATCGGCGGCACTCCGGCGGCAACTCCACCGCGCCGCTTTCTTCTTCGACGGGAATTCGGCGGCAGGTGCTTCCCTCCGAGAGGGACCCGCCGCCAAATTGCCGCCGAACAGCCCGACGTGCCGCCCCTTCCCCTTGGCGGCCCCAAGCACCTGCTTGCTGAGCTGGTGCCTGGAGCCGGCCCTGCTCTAGGCATGTTGATGCCCCCTGAAAATCTAATTGCAAACTGGGCTGTATGCTTACCTGGAAATGCCTTTTAAAATATGAATAAACTGCTTTCTAGGTATTTCTCACCTGGTGAAGCATCGCAACATTAATCCAAAGCCACTTCCAATAAAGTGCCAGGATTGAGCCAATCAAAACAGTCTACCAAAGGGGTGACTCCCACACAGTCCCATGGAATTCGCTTTTACCTTATATTGGGCTCTAGCAACAGCTCTGGTCCCCCTCCACTGGGGGGTCACTACAAGTTATTTAGCTTCATTTACTTGGGCCTGAGGAGGTACCTGATATTCAGCAGGGCCGAGCACCGAGCAGTGTCATTGTCTCTCCCTCCCCCATTTGGGAAAATACTGGTCTTAATTTTACAGTGCCCTCCCGGTGGGATTAGCGGAGTTCCATCCTCTTCATCACGATTCAGCAAATGCCCCTGGCTAGCCAGCCTCAGATAGGGTGACCTTATGTCCCGTTTTGGCCAGAATAGTCCCTTTTTTAAGCCCTGTCCTGGCTGTCCTGACTTTTTTGGCAAAAGTGGATTTGGCCCGTTTTCTCTTGCCAACTTGATCAGCTGGCAAGAGCAAACAGGCCAAATGCCCACTTTTGTCAAAAAGGTGGGGTGTGGGGGGTGGGCAGCGACTTCAGCCCCACGCAGTGAGGGAGGCAGGGCTGGGGGGGGGCAGGCAGGGCTTGAGTGAGCAGCGACTCCAGCCCTGTGTGGGGATGGGGGCTTGGGCGAGCAGCTTGGGCCAGCCCCATGTAGGGGGAACATGGGAGGGCTTGGGCCAGCCCCATGTGGTGTCCCATTTTCCCTTTGGGAAATATGGTCACCCTAGGCTGAGAGGAGCATTCAGCAGCCTCCGCTCACGCTAACCAGGCTAACATCCCCTTGATCCTGGCTCGCGAGCCAGGGCTGTGTTGGATGCTGCCCATATTGCTAAAGGTGAAGGCATTTTGATCATTGTGTGCACAGGTCACCTTTAGAAACAGTGGCCACTAAGATTAGGCTCTGGAGGGGCCAGGTTATCTGGTTCTCACCAGCTTCTCAGCGGGCTCCTCACTGATTTTTTAATGAATGTCAAGCTTTCCCGAGTTAAAAGGTTTCGAGGTTAAGCAGGTGTTTAGCAGAATTAGCCAATCAGTTAGTCCCTATCATTCTCCCGCAGCATGAGCACAAAGACAAAACATTAACCCTTCGTCAACCAGTAGAGCTTTAGGAAGGCTTTATATCACCGAGTCATTACAGAGGAGGGAGAACTGTCCAAAATCAGGTTTAATCTCTTTTCCTCTCTCTCTCCCCCTAATTTCCAGCTGATCCCGCCCAAAATTCCCCAGTGTTTGCTTACCTGCTGCAGTGTTCCAGTAGAGAGACAGGACAAATGGCCCTGGTTTCTAGGCATTTTTACAAGGTTTCAATAGTTTCTTTCACAGATTTCTAGAAGCTGAGAAACATCAGGATGTTTTAGCCCAGTGGGTCCCATGCCAGGGCCCTGCCAGGTGCTATGCAGAGCTGCTTCCCTCACAATAGTGAAGCATCTGTCAATCTTCAAGCTGCTAGCTTCCCCATCAGCAAAATGGGCAGATAGTACTTGATTCCCAAGGGTGGCGGGGAGAATCTCACTGGGCCCCTTTGGGGCCGGGGAGTTTTCAAAGCTGTGTCAGGCCAGCTAAGGAGGTCAGAAAATCAGGTGCAGCTTGGCCACTCAAGGGGCCAGATTCATCCCCGATCTGTGCAGGTGCTGGCACAGGGTCTGAGCTTGCATGCCCCTGTTCAGGGGTCAGTTCAGCCTCTGGTGCAGGCTAAGGCAGCCCTGACTTACACACCCTATGGCCTTAGCTCTCATGAAGCCTCCTCCAGCCTGCCCTTCACGTTTTCCCCGGCGTCTGCCCTGTCATGGGGTTTTCTGTGATGGCACAGAGCTGGGAAATGGGGGGCTGGTCTGTACTGCGGGCAGTTCAGCAGGTGGGAGATGTAGAGCAGGGAAGAATTCTCCCCCGGGTGTCTGGTTGCCCAGGCTTCTGCTGGGCGGCCCACAAGAGGACGTCAGAACCCCATTGTCAAAAGCATCCAGGGTCGGCTGTCAGAGCTCCTTCCCCCATTCTGGGATGTCACAGGTTCCCTCAGTCTGAAGTCAACCCTGACCCTTCAGCAATCTTCCCCTGGCACCCTGCTGGCTCCTGCATTGGTAGCAGAGAGGAGTGGGTGCCACTATCACCAGCAATGGGCGCAGGGTGGGCTGTATCCCTTCCACACGCTGCTAGCAGGTGGGTCTGAGCACTAGCTCTCTGCCTGCCTCATAAGCCCTGAGTGATGGTCACTGTATTTAAACAGAAACAGAGGCAAGTCACCCTCTTCCCCCTGCTGCCAGAGCAGCCTGCCCTGCTCCCTCTGACAGCTGGCAGCTGTAGCCAGCACCTGCTGCAAGTATGGCCTGGCGTGGTCACTCTCTCACACTGCTGGAGAAAAGGGTTTGGGGGGGTCCCTTCTGAGACCTCACTCCCAGGGAGCGGAACCAGGAACGACAAATGACTGTGCCGGGAAAATCAAACCTGGATCTCCCGGGTACAGTGCCAGCGTGTATCCCTCTGGGATTGGCTGTGGCTAAACTCAGGGTTGGCCAATGAACATCCAGAGCGCTGGGGCATCCAAACAGGAGGGGGGCCTGAGTGCCCAGGGCTCAGCAACATTTGTAGTAATGCCCATGCACCCCTCATGGGAGCCCAAAATACCCCTTACCATGCATGTTAGCATATGTAAATTAGCAATGTCAATTAGCATTAGGCAATGAGGAGTGAGCAATGTAAAAGCTGGCTCTTTTCAGGAGCCACTGGAGAGTGGCCCAACCCACAGGTAATGTACAGCCTTAGCAAGGTCAGGGGCTGAATTACAGCCTCTCCCCAGCGTTGTCTCCAGCCACCCAGTGACCCCCGATCTCTGGCCTGTGTGCTCCCCACCCTTTCCCCACTTGCCTCTCCTGGCTCCATCCTCATTCTGGCTATCTTCCCCCTGCCCTATTCTCCTGCTATAAACCCCCATCCTGTATCCACAGGGCTCCTTACTTTGCAATGTCTGTTTTCAGGCTGCCATGAGGGTTGCTGTTAGAACACTTTCACCTGCACCTCCTAGCTTACTTGTGCCTCTTATGTGACTAACTTCTGAGCACCTGGAGCAGCCCCTGGGCACTTCTGGAAACGTGGGAGCCATGATCCCCCGAGGCTGCCCTTACCTGGTCCCTTGGAATGCTCAAGTGACTGGACACATCCAAACACTAGCTCTGAAAAGCCCTTGGGTGCCCAGCTTGCAGCTGAGCCCCAAGGTGTCCCCAAAGGGCTGTGACCAAGCTCATGCATTAGTGCTGGGGTAGTGTTCTGGGAGGGTTGCGAGGGTCCTATGGGGAGGTTGCTAACAGAAGGGCCAGCTGGGGACAGAGCTCACATACAGGGCAGGAAACCCTGCCACGGAATTGCCTACAAAATCTTTCCTCGGGGTGGGGGTTTGTCTCTACCCCAGAAGAAGCAGTAGAGTTCACCCCTAAGACCCCATGAACCCCCCTTGAGTGGGGGTGTGCTGCAAGCCTGGGCCATCTGCACAGAAACCTGAAGCCTCCCCGCTGACTGTAGAGAACCCTGCTACCCATGTCTGAGTCTCCTTCACCCCCTGGAGGAGGAACATGCCTGCTGTTGGTCAAGGGGACATCAGGCGCAGGAGTTCTGGCTGTGCTCAGATAGAGTAGCTGTCAGCTGGCTGATGACAACATCACAAAGCAGGGCCCAGGAAGTGTGGGAGAGGAGAGGAGAGGAGGGGAGGGGAGAGGGAGGTGGGTGGGTACGTACAGAGGGGTGAGATGGGAGAGAGAACAGGTGGAGGACAGAGGAAGGGCGAGGCACTGTAGGTGCAATAGCTCATATTGATTTCTCTTTCAATAATCCCGTGGTGCAATCAGGGAAGGGCCGGCTGCTGGAAAGCCAGATATCTGCCTCCCCAGGGCTCAGGAATGCAGGGAGTCTGTCTCTGGCAGAGTTTAATAGCCTGTCTGGCGTGGTTTGACTGGCATCCCTGCTCCCAGCAGATACACTAATCCCGCCGCCGTGTAAACAGGAGATGAAGAAGGATATCTGTGATCGTATGTACGTGCTGGCGAAGTATTAGGAGTGGTTAGAGGGAATTAGAATTGTTTTATAATGGGGGACAAAAACATATTAAAAGTTGATGGGCTCTCTTGGGTAGGAATACGTGATATTTAATCGACCTTCTCCCTGGCCCGGCTGCCTCTAGATGCCATGAGTTGTAAAAAGAAGGGGGAACAAAAAGCAGACTCCTGGTAGTGAGGCCACATGATTCCAAGATGCAGGGCTGTTGTAATGAGGCAGCTGGGATGGTAACCAAAGAGAAGTCTGTGATAACACCGTATCCATGTCTGAGCTTTATAGCGAACCCAGAGACCTCATTAACTGGAGGTCTGAAAATGTGGGTGCTTAGCAATTCAATAGTCACCTTCAGGGAATGCGGCGCGCGATCACATTGCGAGGCTTTGCTAAATTGTGTAGTGTTGCTATGGTTCACTTCACAGTTGCCATGTTCCATATTGGAGGTAGCTGCATTTCAGTGGCAAATGAAATAGTTCCTATATACAAGGTTTGTCCAGAGTTTGGGATCCTTTGAGATAATAAGTGCTCTAGCACGTAGGAAGTGACTAAATTGTTAATTGTCTTCCAGATCTTGCTAAGTGGGGAACCCTGGCACAGGAACAGAATCATGTGGAGTTATTTGTTTGGGCTTGAATTACAAATTTTGCATCTGACTCCAAACTTTCCCAGAGTTCAGGGGTGTTTGGTCCTGGGGTTTTGGATGACTCGTTACAGAGATCAGAGATCAGCTGCCAAGTTCAGATTCATTGCCAACTTTCCCAGCACTGGTGAGGGAATAGGAGGGCTAATGTTGGATCCTGGAGTTTTGGGTCAAACCCGTCCTATCCCATTGGGTTGATCCCATCCTAGTGTTGCCAAATCTTGTGATTTGATCGTGAGTCTTGCCATATTTGGTGTTTTCCTTAAATCCGCAATTCCTGGAGTCCTGTGATCACAGAAGAATCTCAGCTTCCATTTTAAAAATAAGTACGTTTCTGGCCCTCCTGGTTGTAGAGAAATGCCTGGAAACATGAACCCTAATGGCTCAGCAAAACAGAAGGCAAGTAAAACAAACCCAGTGATTATGATTTTTCAAATTCTCATGAATTTGAAGCCAAATCTCAGGATTTTTTGTGGCGACTCATGATATTAGAATGCTTTGGATCTGCAATGCTGAAAAAGAGAGAAGAGTTTCTCTTACAATCTGGGCCGCTCCGCTTCCCTCCACCATCCTGGTCACTCCATAGTAAGAGATGGGAGATCCATGGATAACTATCAGAGAACAGAGGCCATCGCACTGTCAGCAGAAAGCATGGCAGGCCAGCTGAGCAAACAGTGGTGTCACTGGACCTACCTACTAAGTCCTAGGCACCATCTCACATCTGCTCAGCTCAGGGCCTCAGTTGTTGCTGGGCCATATACAGAGTCAAGTGTACAGGGCCCATGTTTCCATGGGAATAGCTCCCCCAGCAAGCTCTGCATACTCCCAGCAAGGCCATCAGGCCAGCTGGGGCATGTGAAACCATCCAGTGTAGGCAGAGCCCTCTGCTAGCCTGTGGTACTGATGGCAGATGGGTGGGGAAAGGACCCAGAAAGATAGGGCGCAGGGCACTGGGAATACACAATGCTTCAGCCACCCTGGTATGTAGCAGTCAGTTACTGGGGGCTGTTTGGGGGTGGGGCACTTGGATTTGTGGGACTTTGTGCGACTGCACAGGAAACGCAGGCCTGAGACTGCTGCTGGGTTTGCCCCTCAGGCTCAGTGAGTCCCTGAGGCTGGGGAGTGCCCTGGAGGAGGTGGGTGCCCCACAGGCCCCGTTGCGTGAGATCTCACAGGACTGGTGGTGATATAGCAAATAATGAGGTGAGGAAGCGGCTGCCCAGCTATCTGAGAGAGGGAGGACCTTCTGCACTCCACATGGACTCAGCCTCCTCCCTGGGGAGCCCCAGGCCCAGGGAACAGTCACCAGGAAATATTCTTGGAAATCATGAGGCCCTGGGCTGCCTGTCTCACTGACCCTGTGGCAGGCACTTCCTGTGCTCAGAAGGGCCCACAGTGGGTCCTGCGGCAAGTGCCCTTGGCTGTGCATGGAGAACAGCCTTTCCCCCACTCCTCTCACCCTAGACTTGCCTGGCCCTAAACTTGAAATTTACCACAGATTACCCATGAGCCTCTGCTGCCAGCGCAGGAAGGAGCTCAGAGGTGGCGAGTGAGTCAATGTGCCCGACAGCTAGAGCTTTCAGATGCGTGACCGAGAAACAGGCCTCCACGGGTAAGACGTGAGTGTTGGAGATCGACACATTTCAGCGCACAGTTCTGTACGGCTTGCCATGCCCTTAGTCACATGCGGGCAACGTTGCACGTCTGAGCCAGCATCCCCATACACACCTGCCTGAAGTTAGACAACTACATTCACATCTGCATAGGAGTAGCCTGTGTCTCAAGAATGCTGATCACTTGCGACTCCCACAGTGGAGCTGGGGGTAATGCCTCTGAAAACTAGGTGACTGGCTTTAACCACCCACCTCTGAACACCCTGACCGTATTTCTTGAGTATGTCTCCAGGGTTTCTAGAGGGGCAGTTTCCGTCTCAGCTGTGAGTTGCATGCTCATTATCAGGAGGTCATGTGAGTGTCTAAGGAATTCCTTTCAATTGCATTTTACAGGGCCTGGTCAGTGTATTGAAACCACTTTGCAAGATAAAGCAACAACAGGAAAAGGGATGTGTGATAATGACAGAAAAGTGTATCAGGCATGCCCCAAAGGTGTTAAACCCAGGGCCTGTCTTAGTTCATATAGACTGGAGGGCAAGGTTAATGTACGTAGGTAATACCTCTCCCTTTGGTTATTGTTGCTGAGTGGTAATGGGAATTCTTGTGCATACATCCATAGCCGGACATGGACAGTCACATCTCCCAGACCCGGCCCTAAGATTATCAGAGTCTGGTGCTTTCAGCAATGGGGCTTTGAGCAGGCTGTCTATACGGTTTTGCTCCAGAGCTCCAAGAACTGCTTGAATAACATTGTGTGATACACAATGCAAGCAGGGTTCCCCAAGAGGAGCTGTGTATCCAAAGGACAACAAAGGGAGTGACAGCTGCTCCTTGGAGGAGCTGGCCTCTGTTTGCACTGGCTTCCCTCAGCCAGTTACAAACAGTCCATTTGCACACTATGGTACATCCCAGCCTGGCGCCTGTTCCTGGGCCGGATGACGCCATTTATTGAAACCCCAGCGGTTTGTGCAGTCCCAGCCCATCCCAGTGGAGAGTTGTGCTATGGCAGTTGTTTGGGGACCTTGCTGAAGTATTTTTAGAAGTGTGACACGCAATGCCGTACCCCTTCAAAGCACTCTCCAAACATTAATCAGCCCTTGGAGGGAGCAAACTACAGAAGTACCAGCAGCCCTGGGGAAACTGAAGCACAAGGAGGTAAAATGACTTGCATGAGATCACACAGAGTCCCAGTCTGCTGGCTTCCAGCCCTAGGTCTTTCCCACAAGACCATTCTCCCTTTCTTAGAAGGTGCTACCACAACAGGAGGAGGTTGTCACCAGCCAGCCCTATACAAGGACTTGATTGTTCTACCACGGCATCTCCCCCTTGCAAAGAAGCTGTCAGACACGCACAGTGGCAGCAGTTCCCAGATGTCTCTGGTGGGGCCCACTCAAGGCGACATTCCTGAGTGGGAGAGGAGGGTTGAAGGCTTGCTGTCTCAGGCCCAAGGTTGGGATACACGCACAAGCAATCTCTGTGTGACCCCTCTCCAGGCAGGAATGTCTCATTGGAATTGATCCAGTCCAGAATCCTCTCCCTCAGAGTGGCCAGTGCCAGATGCTTCAGAGGAAGGTGTCAGAACCTGATGGGAGCAGCTGTGGGATAATCTGCCCCCCACATTCAGTCTCGCAATAACTGTGATAAACCTGGAGTTCCTTGTTATCCATTTGCACATCCATTCCCTTTTGGAATATTACTACATTTAAAGCAGGACAACTTTCAGTGTCTACCCAGCCGATCGGTTGGGATTGGAATCTAGGACTTCAAGCACAAAGCAAAAACTGTGCCTCTATTCTTCCAAGCTATTGCCTGCTTCTTTGCCATGTCTGTAATTGCTTGACCAGGACCTTCTTTGGGGCCTTCTCCTCAGTGCCAGTAGTGCTCTGTCCCTCGCTTCACTCACTGGGACCTCATTTCTCCTCAGGCAGGAGAGGTGCGAGGTGACAGTGTCTCAGGCTTTGGGGTGGGTGTGAGCAGTGTCTGCCAGGGGCCCGGCTAGTGGAGGTGCTGAAGTCGAGAACAGAGATACAAGGGGCTCTGTGTGTGGTGGAGCTGTCATTATGCATGATTACATGGCTTGGTTTCAACAGCTTCTTCTTGACCTTGGTATAAATCTGCGAGAAGAATGGGAGATGGGATATTTAATGGAGAAGCTCACCAAGGCCATTGGGGAACTCGGTGTCTGCCAGAATGGAGGATCCAGAAAGCTGCTCTCCTGAGCAGAGTTTGCTCTGCATCCATGTTGTGTGTGTGAGCTTCCCTGGAGACCTTTGGCAAGGTTGCATGGATGCCAGTTTGTGCAAGGCTCTGCCTTACTGGGAATCCAGTTGGGAGATCCAAGCTTGGTCCTTTTGCTTTGTGTTCTGCTTCAAGGCCAGCACAGGTGTGGAGCCCTGTGGGAGAATGCTCAACCCTTGGGGGTATGGGGAGGGAGGGCAAGCCTTGTGCAGGACCCCACATCAGACCTTCCTAAGCTGGAAGAAGGGTCACAGCCACTGTGATGTAAGACTGGAATTGGGGGAGAATGGGGAAAGGGAGACTTTTGGATCTCTGAGTGGGACAGTAGCATGTCATGGTCCACAGTCCTGACAGCTGAGGACAGATGCAGAAGGATCTATTAACAGGGGAGGTCATCCACAAACACTACCAACACCGTCTCTGTTCCAGGGCCGGCATGGTTCCTGACTGAGGGCAAGTCTACACTACAAAATTAAATTGACCTAAGTTACGTCAACATACACCACTGCAGTAATTAAGTGCGCATCTTCACCAGGAGCACTTGTACCGATTGTACTGCCAGTGTGGTGCCTTGTGGGTTGGCTTCTGAAAGGCAGCAACAGTCGATATAAACAACTCAGTGTCTGCACTGACACTGCGCCGAACTAGCGACATCGACCTAAGTGTTGCGCTTCTTGCAGAGATGGAGTTATTAAGTCGGTGTAGTGGGCAAGTTACATCGGTGGGAGCTACATTTTAGTTTAGACACCTACAGAGTTAGGTCGATGTAAGCTGCCTTACGGTGACCTAACTCTGTAGTGTAGACCAGGCCTGAGAAGAATCCAGGATACTGCTGGTGAATAGGTGTGTCGGGGGACGCTTCTTCTCTAGTTTCTTGGTCAAAAATGGGAGGTTTGGCATCAGGTGAGATGTTGCCGGGTCTGCTGGGTCCAGAGATGCTGTCCTGAGAGTTGGACGGACTATGGCTTGCCATAGGTTTTCCTCTTCAAGTGCTCCTGGGCATCTTTCACAGTGGGTATGGGTCACAATTGCAGGTGATGACTTGGATTCCATCAGGACTTGTACAGTGTCTTGCTGTGTGAATTTGCCAAGTGAGAAGATGTATCTTCTCTCCTGAGCTCAGTGCATGGTTGCTGCTGTCCAGAGAGGGTATCACAGATGTAGGTTAGCTTCTGTAGGAGGAAGGACGATACCAGATACATCCTATACAGCTGGTTTCTGGAGCAATGTTAAAACCTGAGTTGGGTGGATGGATAGATGGCCAAATCCCGAAGCGCTTCTGTTCTGATTTTACTCTGAGTAAAAATTGAATCTGGATTTCAGGCTGTGACTCATGCATTAAATAATCCTTGTGTCTATTTATCTGCTTCTCAGTGCTTGTCCTCTTGTCATTGTATTACAGGAGAGCTTAAGTAAGAGGGACTGACTGATCTTTTGCATTTTGTTTTTTAAATTCATCGCTTGATCTGGGACCTTGGTGCAAAGCATAAATTAAATACAATCATATGTGAATTACATTGCTCATAATAGACAGCCACCCCCCAACCAACCAATCTCAAATAACACTAGCAACAGTCTCCTGGGCAGATATGTCTTGCAGTGTGCTGTAAAGGTCAGTAAACTCTGGCTCTTCCTCCGTACTGCCAGAGGCAGTGAGTTCTGCAGCCACAGACCCTCCACATAGATTTCAGTACTCAAGAGCTCCTGTCTCGGGAATGTCAGCTGCAAAGCCTTGGTTGGTTTGAGCAGGTGCGTAAGTCCCAAAGGTAGCCAGGAATCCATTTTTCACCAGTCTGATCTGTGTTGCACCCATTGCTCATCTGACTCTGCTTTATAACTCCCTGACAATAAACAAAGGGCAGTGGGACTGGAGTATGTAGAAGGTAGGTAGGGTGAAATGGCCTAGGTAAGGGCTGTGGGGAGTATGTTTGCATAAGGAACAATGTGCTGCTCAAATCAGGCGTTTCAGGTTAAAGATCAATCTGTCTAAATGTTCCAGAATGCTCATAACAGTGGTCATCTCGCCATGGGAGGCTGTTTGGGACCCAGATTTTAACATGCTGGATGAGATGCAAGAAAATCACAGGACGCAAAATGAAGCGACACTTTGTGTGCCAGGGAACGCCTGAGAAACTGGATCTGATATTGGCCCTTAGTCAGCACCGGGATTCCAGGGGGTCCCAGGATGATATTAACAGCTTCGCCCGAGGCCCTGGAGTAGCTGAGACACTGGGACACAGTGTAAGGAGTGTTTTTCACACTTTGGTCCCTGTATCACCGGGGCCCTTGGAGCCCTCCCTGGTTGTCTGCAGAACGAAGCATTGGGGGAATGGGGTGTCAGGAAGGGACATGGGTCCATGAGGGTCTTTAGGAAGGGCTCACAGAGTGAACCATTGCTGTAGAGAATGCAGAGCATGGCCGTATAGCCAGCGTTGCTAGTGATGAAAAACATGCCAGTGCAAGAGTTGGGTCTCTGTTGCACTTAGGGTGCTGTATGGAGCTCAGAACTGGAACACTTTGTCCTAGAAAACCATGTGTGTTAGTCCCGAGGTCTCCAAGGCCTCCACTCCCATGTAGTGAAATCCAGTTACAAGAAAGTGGGACAGGAGAGACCTGATACAAACTCATGGCTCAGTACCAGCTTTAGACTGGGAATGACAGAGAGACAGGATCTTGAAATGATTACGGGATTGTTGATTCAAACCATTTGCAGCTTTCCCAGATGCACAGAAAACTAGGGAGGATGCAGTCGATATAAATATAAAAAAGTCCAGTGCATGGGGCTGGATTGGGCAGGCTGGGCTAAATGGCTTGTTTTCTGTGCCTGACATTTCACAAGGCCTAATTAAGGACCTATTAGCTGATTAGCATCACCTGAGAACAAAAATCAACTCGATTAATTAAGGTTAATAGGCGGCACCTGTCCTTAATGGTGCACTGAAATGTTTTACTAAAAAGGACTGTGTGAGATCCTAACCTATTCAGGGTGCAATTCTTCCCCGCTGCAGTGTTGCAGAAAAATCCCCCAAATTAGGTACTTAGAAGTAAAAAGATTACCACTTTATGTTTAAAGAGACACTCAGATTAAAATCATGTATTTAAAAATAATAATTCATTTTCTTGCATCTGGAATTAATAACACCATAGATTATTAGAAGTCAATGAATGTTTAAAATCTAGTTTACTTTTCCTGCAAGTCAATTTTTTTTGCATTTTATTCAGTTTGGACAATTTAAAATAGACTTGCCTGTTTCATTTGTTTGTCAGGTCAATTTTACTCTGGTTCTCCTACACTGACACAGTCCTGCAGCATAGGGGATGCATGTGATGAAATTTTCTGACACACTAGCTATTAATATTTGATTTGGACACGTTTGGGAGTACAGGAGTGCCATGAAAACTGTAGTAAGGAACTGAACTGGGACTCCTACATGTGCACTGTTTTTATATAATTACATAGCAAAAACCACATTAAAGAATGTTAAGATTGCAAAGTCAAATACTCAAACTTTAGAAAATGCTAGAGTTAGTGTTGCCTGGGCCATCTTAATTCAGCCTCCTTGTGCATCTGCATTATGAGCCAGTATTTAATTACATTATCAAATACTGTGGGGAACTGAGGCACCGAGATATTAATGTCAAAAGCATACACTAAATTTGGATGTGCCAGTCAGGCTCAATGGTTAAAATTTGGCAGTTATAAGCAACTGAAAACCAGGTCTTATAATGCAAAGCATCAGGTAACCTTAACTATAGGCATCACTACAGTAACTCCTCACTTAAAGTCGTCCCGGTTAATGCTGTTTCGTTGTTACATTGCTGATCAATTAGGGAACATGCTTGTTTAAAGTTGTGTAATGCTCCCTTCTAACCTCGTTTGGCAGCCGCCTGCTTTGTCTACTGCTTGCAGGACGAGCAGCCTGTTGCAGCTAGCTGGTGGGGGCTTGGAACCAGGGTGGACTGGCAGCCCCCATATCAGCTTCCCCATCAGCTCCCCGCTCCCCTAAATTCCCTGTGCAGCAGCTGCCGGCAGTTCAGCTGTGTCCCTCCTCCCACTGCCATGTGCTGCTCCTACCCTCTGCCTTGGAGCTGCTCCCTGAGACTCCTGCTTGCTGTGTGGGGGGGAAGGAAGGAAGTGGAGGGCTAATGTCAGTGTCCCCCTCCCCCTGCTCCTGCACCCCACTTACCCCATCTTCCATAGAGCAGGGGGGACACACCAGGGCTCTGGGTGGATGGAGCTTGCAGCAGCTGAGGTCTCAGCAAGCTGATCTAATTAACAAGGCAGTGTACTTAAAGGGGAAATGTGCATATCTCCCTCCATTCCTGCTGCCTTGTAGAGTGAGAGAGTTAACTCTTGAGGGCTCAGCCAATTGCTAGTTCATCATTTAGCAGTAAGGGAAATATCCCACCTTCTGACTCCTCCACCTCAACCAAGCTTCACGATCATCATCACTGTGTACCAGTATTAAATTGTTTGTTTAAAACTTATACTCTGTGTGTGTGTGTGTGTGTGTGTGTGTGTATATATATATAGAGAGAGAGAGAGAGAGAGAGAGAGAGAGTCTTTTGTCTGGTGAAAAAAAATTCCCTGGAACCTAACCCCCTCATTTACATTAATTCTTATGGGGAAATTGGATTCGCTTAACATTGTTTCGCTTAAAGTTGAATTTTTCAGAAACATAACTACAACGTTAAGTGAGGAGTTACTGTACCTGCACTGCCTGCGATAATAATGAATCATAATAGTACTTTGTAATTCTGAGCCAGCTTTAGCCTGAGGATCTCAAAGTGAGTTGCAAATACACCTCTACCCCGATATAACGCGACCCAATATAACACAAATTCAGATATAATGTGGTAAAGCAGTGCTCCGGGGGGGGGGGGTGGGGGGGGGCTGCACACTCCGGTGGATCAAAGCAAGTTGGATATAATGCGGTAAGATTTTTTGGCTCCCGAGGACAGCGTTATATCGGGGTAGAGGTGTATTAATGAAATAACCCTCATATACATGTCTGGGTGGTATCTCCATTTTACAGATGGGGGAACAGGGAGCTTGGAAAGGTTCAGTGTCTTGACCAGGGTCACCCAGCCAGTCTGTAGTAGAACTGGGAAGAGAACCAAGGTGTCCTCTTCTGAGTCCTTTGCTTTCAGCCAAGAGATCATTCCTTCCTCTCCTGGTCCCTGTATGTGTGATGGTTTACCCCTGAGGTGGAAGGAGATGAATGACCCTCGTGAAATCTCCTCGAAGAGCCATTACAGCAGGTACAGACCAGACAGGGCTGGCTACAGCACCCTCTGGAGGGAGCAAGTCGCTAAAACTTTTATGGCCTGATTTTCAGAGCTTCTGAGCCACTGATGTCATGTGGAGCTGCGGGTGCTCTGCCCCTTTGGAAACCAGGCCGCTGATGTGCAGGGGAAAGAAAGCAATATCGCCAGACAAGAAGGAGTCACCTTTGGGGGCTGCAGAGGGTTGGATAGTGGAGCCTGAACCAGATCCCTTAGTTCTGAATTAGACCATGTGACTGGCTGAGATCCTGGCTGGGCAGAGCTGAGATGACAGAAGTTGGGGCTTTGTATGCCAAGAGCTGGACAGCAACACTGGCTAAACAGTTACAAAGAGAATTCCCATGCCATCATACGGCAAAATGTGGTAAAGGCTTTGAGGGCGGATCATAAGAGGGCCAGCTGGTCCAGATTCTGTTACATGAACGGCCTCGCCTTAGTCCCCAAAGGGGTGACTATAAATGTTTAAAGAAAAGCAAGGAGGCTTCAGGATTGTGCATTTTCCATGGGAACCTAGGATAAGGGGCTGGAGCAAGTTGGAAATGTAATGTGGTCCTAAATGGGGGGGATGGTGAACTGGCCAATAACCTGAATGGAAATGGAGAAATCCAGGGGTAAGTATTAATACATTCAAACTAGAATTCTCTGCGGGTGGACGCTCACTCCAGGACCACAGGCTCCGCTGCCCAAATCATATGCAAAATTCTCCACTTATATTTATAATGAAGTCTGTCCCATGTGACCGGTGACCATGAGAACACCCATATGGCTGACAAGCATCCGTTCCCTGCCGAGCTGATATTCTGATAGAAGTGCAGTGGAATGGTATACAGTCCATTGGGTGACAAAGCTGTTGGGCTGAAGATGGGCGGTGGCCTCTTGGCCAGGATTCATGGTTTTATTTGCTTCTGCTAAGATGCAAAATTTTGGATTCAGAATTGTAATAGAGACTGGGCCAGATCCAGAGCTGATATAGATCAATGAAGTCAATAAAGTTGATGGAGCTTTGCTGATCCACACCTGCTGAGAAATAGCTATTCTTGTTTGTGGATAATTGTGTGTATGTGTGTGTGTGTGTGAGAGAGAGAGAGAGAGAGAGCTGTAAAACTCTCCTGCTGCAACAGATCCTTTGTGTGAGGAGTGTGTGGCAGAGACAGGGTTAACCAGAGCTTGGACCATGATGTCAAGTCTGGACCAGCTGGGGGTGCCTGAGTGGGGTGGGGAGAGCTCCCTGGGGCACAGGGAGGGTCTGGGAGCCTACACGTAGTTTATCTTCCGTGTCCTAAGTGGTCCCATCAATGTCCAGCAAAAATAAAAGCCAAACTATAGATTTATGCTGGTGATTTAATCCCTGATAAGCACAAACCTGAAGGCTCCCACAAAAGCTCACTGGGGTTTGACAGATCAACTGAAACATATGGCACAATGACACCGACAAGGGACAATGGGTGTTCCTCTGCTAGATGCGGCGCAGCATAATTTATGACGAGTGCCCAGGCCTTTCTGTCAAGGGACTCGTTTGCATCTGTATTCTCTGTCTGCATTAGAGACCCATTCCTGCTGATCCTCCCAGCTCAACGTGGAATCATTTTACTTGCTCCCTCTAGCAGTGTTGTGGTGAATCTATGTGAACTTGATCCTGCCCCTCCCCCCGCCCTCTTTCCCTGGTGAGCAGAATCGGCTTATGGATTCTACAGAGAGATGCTCTCTTCTTCCATCCCACCCTCCTCACCTCTGTAGGTGACCGGAACTACGCGTCTGCTCCTTGTACTCCTTCCCTCCCTTTGTAAAGGCCCCTGCCTCTTATCAGCATCCAAACCAGTGCAAGCCGCTTGCGCCCCTTTGCCCCTTCCTAGTCTCATCCCCACGGCGCCAGTAACGTTCCCGTCAGAGCTGTAAATTGCTTGAGTAGCATGTCTGTGGAATGTGATTGGACTGTGCTCATACATGTCCTTTGTTTGCCCTGGGTTGCCAAACACAAAGCAGATGGTTTTATTGTATCAGTGATCAACAAGCTGCACCCTAACGAGCTTCCATCTAAGGTCTGACTAACAAGATAATAAATTAGTGGATGACTTCCTATTTCTCCTTGATATTGCCCACTTCCCCAGACCTCGGGTGCCTGTTTGCTGCGGTGCCATGGCCAGATGTTGACATTCTGTGCACCTTTTCCATACTCTTTGTTAAGAGAATTTAACGCTGGGGCAAGAAGCCAGATTGAGGGCCCTGGAGACGGGAGCTGTGAAGAATGGGTGCAGCACATGGGGCAGCACGACACACACTGCCTGTGGGCCTCAGTCTTGTTCTGCAGGGACAGAGTCCTGGGTTGTCAGGGAAGAGACAGTACTTAGTCATAATGAATATAACAGAGATTTTTTACTGAGGCTGCTGGTCACACATAAACCGTAGAATCATAGAAGATTAGGGTTGGAAAAGACCTGAGGAGGTCATCTAGTCCAACCCCCTGCTCAAAGCAGGACCAACATCAACTAAATCATCCCATCCAGGGCTTTGTCAAGCCGGGCCTTCAAAACCTCTAAGGATGTAGATTCCACCACCTCCCTAGGTAACCCATTCCAGTGCTTCACCGCCCTCCTAGTGAAATAGTGTTTCCTAATATCCAACCTAGATCTCCCCACTGTAACTTGAGACCATTGCTCCTTGTTCTGTCATCTGCCATCACTGAGAACAGCCGAGCTCCATCCTCTTTGGAACACCCCTACAGGTAGTTGAAGGCTGCTATCAAATCCCCCCTCACTCTTCTCTTCTGAAGTCTAAACAAGCCCAGTTCCCTCAGCCTCTCTTCGTAAGTCATGTGCCCCAGCACCCTGATCATTTTCATTGCCGTCTGCTGGACTCTCTCCAATTTGTCCACATCCTTTCCGTAATGGGGGGCCCAAAAGTGGACGCAATACTCCAGATGTGGCCTCACCAGTGCCGAATAGAAGGGAATAATCACTTCCCTCGATCTGCTGGCAATGCTCCTACTAATGCAGCCCAATATGCCGTTAGTCTTCTTGGCAACAAGAGAACACTGTTGACTCATATCCAGCTTCTCGTCTACTGTAATCCCCATGTCCTTTTCTGCAGAACTGCTGCTTTGCCAGTTGGTCCCCAGCCTGTAGCGGTGTATGGGATTCTTCTGTCCTAAGTGCAGGACTCTGCACTTGTCCTTGTTGAACCTCATCATATTTCTTTTGGCCCAATCGTCCAATTTTTCTAGGTCACTCTGGACCCTATCCCTACCTTCCAGCATATCTATCTGTCCCCACAGCTTAGTGACATCTGCGAACTTGCTGAGGGTGCAATCCATCCCATCATCCAGATCATTAATAAAGATGTTGAACAAAACCGGCCCCAGGACCGACCCCTGGGGTACTCCGCTTGATACCGGCTGCCAACTAGACATTGAGCCGTTGATCACTACCCGTTGAGCCCGACAATCTAGCCAGCTTTTTATCCACCTTATAGTCTATTCATCCAATCCGTACTTTTTTAACTTGCTGGCAAGAATACTGTGAGAGACCGTATCAAAAGCTTTGCTAAAGTCAAGATATATCACATCCACTGCTTTCCCCATATCCACAGAGCCAGTTATCTCATCGTAGAAGGGAATCAGGTCCTCACTGGTTCTCTAGCTCCCAGGCTAATACAGCCTGTGCTGTCTCATGGCACCACACAGGGCTTCCTTAAATCCTGGCCTGGAGGAAGCAGTCAGGGAATGAACTGCTGACTATACTATAGGACGCACAGGGAACTCATTCCCTTGGACTTCCAATAAGAGGGTCAGTTGTTGACCTATGACAGAAATGGTCTATTTAAACATTGTACTTATCATTCTGTGGTCAGTTGTGGATCAGTTTGCCAGATTTTGACACCATACTTAAGTGGAAACCTGGAAATTAATAATCAATCCATCTCACATTAGATACAAACCAAAACCATTGGCCGAATGCTCTGGGCTGTCTGGGTTTGCTTTGTGTCATTCAATCACAAAACATCAGTGGGACTTCGGGATCATTCATTCAACCCGTGTCCCCTCGCCTTTCTTTTAAAACAGTTTATTTGTGCTTTGACTGGATATTTCCAGGTAAGAACCTGGGTAAAAATACATGAGAAATACACACACAGATATAGAGGTTTTCAAGGTGGCACTTTTTAAAAAGAGAAAAGCATAGGGCCACCACTACTGAGGTCAATATTTTCTTGGAGTTAGGTCTTTGAAGATGTTGACCTGGATTCTCCATAACTACATATTTCAGAGTAACAGCCGTGTTAGTCTGTAGTTTTGCTCCAATCCCTCGGATAGAGACAAGCACCTACAAGATCTCTATCAAGCATTCTTAAAACTACAATACCCACCTGCTGAAGTGAAAAAACAGATTGACAGAGCCAAACGAGTACCCAGAAGTCACCTCCTACAAGACAGGCCCAACAAAGAAAATAACAGAACACCACTAGCTGTCACCTTCAGCCCCCAACTAAAACCTCTCCAGCGCATCATCAGAGATCTACAACCTATCCTGAAAGATGATCCTTTACTCTCACAGATCTTGGGAGACAGACCGGTCCTCGCTTACAGACAACCCCCCAACCTAAAGCAGATACTCACCAGCAACCACACATCACTGAACAAAACCACTAACCCAGGAACCTATCCTTGTAACAAAACCCGATGCCAACTCTGTCCACATATCTATTCAAGTGACATCATCATAGGACCTAATCACATCAGCCATACCATCAGGGGCTCGTTCACCTGCACATCTACCAATGTGATATATGCCATCATGTGCCAGCAATGCCCCTCTGCCATGTACATTGGCCAAACCGGACAGTCTCTACGCAAAAGAATTAATGGACACAAATCTGACATCAGGAATCAAAATACTCAAAAACCAGTGGGAGAACACTTTAACCTGTCTGGTCATTCAGTGACAGACCTGCGGGTGGCTATATTACAACAGAAAAACTTCAAAAACAGACTCCAAAGAGAGACTGCAGAGCTAGAATTGATATGCAAACTAGACACAATCAACTCCGGTTTGAATAAGGACTGGGAATGGCTGAGCCATTACAAACATTGACTCTATCTCCCCTTGTAAGTACTCTCACACCTATTATCAAACTGTCTGTACTGGCCTAGCTTGATTATCACTTCAAAAGTTTTTTTTCTCTTAATTAATTGGCCTCTCAGAGTTGGTAAGACAACTCCCACCTGTTTATGCTCTCTGTATGTGTGTATATATATCTCCTCAATATATGTTCCATTCTATATGCATCCGAAGAAGTGGGCTGTAGTCCACGAAAGCTTATGCTCTAATAAATTTGTTAGTCTCTAAGGTGCCACAAGTACTCCTGTTCTTCTTTTTGCATAACTACATAGACAGCACCATATTGCTATACAGCTAGGCACATGGGTGTTTGAGGCAGACTTGCTATAATTGGTTAAGTCAGCATTATTTATCCAGCATCTAAATGAGAGACTAACACAGTTTTCTAGTTACAGTGGGATGTCGTTTTAGCTTGAGGTTGCTGTTTATCTTTGTTTCTTACATATTTTAAAGAGATAATTAATTGTAGTTCATGGCTAGCGTTCCTCAAACTCCATCTTGGGACTGTCCAGTCCAAGCTGTGAGCTGTTCCATGTCTCCTACTCCTTGTAGTGACAGCTTTGTCTCTTGGGAAGCACAGAGTGGTGAGGTATTCCCATGCTGCTATTGCTTAGATTCTGAATAAACATCTTCCTTTGCTATTTCATGCATGTCTCCAAGTATGTGATGCGTTGGGGTTTTTTTTACTGGATTGTGGGTCAACATCTTATTGTATGTGTGACCAAAATGTTTGTATGTATGGGCAGTCCAAGAAAATGTGTGTGTGGAGATGTATTGGCACAGTCTCCCCAACAGAAGTTGGAAAGTTTCAGAGTTTGGGTGCCTAGAAGTCATGGGTACAGTATAAATGCCTAGATCATAGAAATCAGGACTGGAAGGTACCTCCAGAGGTCATCTTGTCCATCCCCCTGCACTGAGGTAGGACCACGTAAACCAAGACCATCCTGACAGGTGTTTGTCCAACCTGTTCTTAAAAACCTCCAATGACGGGGATTCCACAACCTCTGTAGAGCTTAATTATCTTTATAGTTAATAAGATTTCTTAATATTTAACAAATTTCCCTTGCTGAAACCTAAGCTGATTTCTTCTTGTCCTATGCTTGGTGGACCTGGAGAACAATTGATCACCATCCTCTTTATTGCAGCCTTTAAGAGACAAAGAGATCACTTTCTTGAGGATTCTGGTATATAGAAGATGCAGTGGTTACTGTCCAGTGGAATTCTCCGTGGGATGGGGAGGAGTTAGCGGATGTGTGTTTTGGAGGACATCTGCCTACAAATCGTCTTCTATGGCCCCTCAGACTCTGCTTCCCACTTTTACTTTCTTGGTTCTGCCTTGTCTATCTCAGCACTGTTCAATGCCGCAGAGAGAAGGGCAAGTTTGTCCTACTGAGCTGCCTGATTTCTGGAGTCTTTCCAAGCTGGGATGTGAGTCGCTGTATGCCTGGCCTGGGCAGGTGGTAATGTTGAAGTTGGAGATATTTATAAAAGTCTGATCTTTGAAGATCAGAGCATCAGGGCATTTTTGGGCGAGTTGTTCGAATGCTTTCAAGTGTGAACCTTGGCAGAGCTGGTGCAGGTGGGTCAGACTGTCCCACTCCCATCTTGATCCTCAGTGGCAATGGACAGTAGAAGTTGTGGAACAAACCTTCTGCTGGCCTGTGCACCTCCCCTGAAACTGTCTGGGTTGTTAAGCCAAGGCAGACATTAGCCCCATGATAAGCCAGTGATTGGGCAGTGGGTACCCCATGCTGGTCTGAGTATGAGCCATTCATTTTAAACCATTCTACTATGTCCATATCTCACCAGCATCTTTTTTGGGGTGTGTGTGTGTTGAGGAAACCAGAAGAACTAGCCAGGCTGCTCTAGGGGATTTACTCTGAAAACTTCTGTATGTTGCTGGAGATAAGAGCTCTAGGCTCTGGTTCAGGCTCTGACTTTACAAACTCATAGACATTAGTGAAGGAAAATACCTGCATTAGATGCATATCCACTTAGTGATTTGTTTAGCCCTGCGATACATGCCTAGCTCCACCCTTTTCTCATAAACCCCTTAACCACCCTGTTGCATCCCTCTAACTTCCCTGCACTTTGTTGATCTGTTTCTGGTGTCACGGTGCCCAGAGTCCTGCAGCTGTTGAGGTGGGGTCTCCCCAGAGTTCTGCCCTCTCAGCTCTGGGGCACGGTGCTGGTGTGTACAGATAGCCCAAATATACAGTCATTTCTTTTGCTGCTGTGTCATGTCACAGGCTCATTTACAGTAACCCCTCTAGTCTCTTTCAGTATCACTCTTTTCAGCTTCTCAACCCTGGAAATGGCCATTGTGCTGCTGTTTTATCCTACTAATGAATAACCCTCCAACTTCAACTGCCTCTAGTCTTATCAGAGTGAATAAGAATAGATATTTCTATAGCATCTTTCATCCACAAGGACTCTGAAACGTTTTACAGGCTGTAGACGTAGGGATAACTCTCCTGCCACAGCAATGCAGACACCTTTGGGGTTGGGTGCAGCAGCAACACTACGCAACAGTTTTTAACAGGGAATGAGCAATAGCTTCTCCAGGTGAAAGTAAAGGGGGAATATAGGGGAGCTGGTGTGATAAGTGTAATTGGGGATTTGGCCAGGATGCCAGAGGGATCTCTCCTGCTGTGGGATCAGAGACTGGTTTTCCGGCTTGTCCATAGTAGCACAGTGCCCCCTAACACCTCTCAGAGCTTTGCCATCCAAGCACAGCCAGGCCCTGGCTTAGTTTGAGATCTGACCAGATTCCAGCCTGCCTGTCGCCTGAATATGGAGCAATCTAGTCTGGAACCCTGGAGCCCCAGCCGGATGCTGCTTCTCCCGGCTCTGCGAGTTCTGCTGCAGCGGACACGTCAGTAAGAGAGGAGAAGCCTCTGGGAACCGGTGTCTGTCCCTCTTATAGGTTCTGTTGCTTCCCAGACCGAGGAACCCCTGGCTCATGCTTTCTTGGGATTATGGGGCACATAAGCCGGCTCCGCGGTGGCCCGACTGATCCTCACCTGTGATGATGCTGTGGCCGGGGTGTGTGTTGCTCTCTGGGGGCAGGTGATGGAACTGCTTTGGGGTGAGGAGACAAGGAGCATACAAGAGACCTCCCCTCTCCACTCCCTTCCTCTGCACAGCCTGCCTCTCTCTGGGTCCTGCACAGAGGCCCAGGGCTGCAAAGCCCTGCTGAGCCATCAGGGCTAGAAGAAAGGGGTGGGGCAGCTGTCCTTCAGTGCAGTGGGGGGTGGGGCAAGGGAGGTGCTTTCTCCTCTCCCAGGCTTATTGTATGGGAGAAGGGGGTTTCTTTGACCCCTGGGCTCTGTCCCAGGACCCTTAAGGATCTCTGGGGCCTGGTATCCATCAGCCATGGAGTGCTTCCCCAGCCTGTGCGGTGCCTTCCCTATAGCATCCCCAAGGGCATCCCCTATACCTCCCCTATACCATCCCCAAAGGGGTGGAGGAATGGGCAGGAGGGGGAGCCGTGTAGCAGGCAGAGAGGGAACAATACCCTGGCTGGATCCCCATGGTCTACTATGAGCACGGCGTGAAGTCGGATCATGCAGCTGCTGCAGGCTCTGCTCCTGGAAGGGGCAGGGCCTTTAAGCGACCCTACAGAGTCCCCTGCAGCTCTTTTGTGGCAGAGCTAGCATACATCCTGGGCTTGACTGGTGCCAGCTTTGTCTTTTCCGTACCTAAGGGACCAGCTCTGCTCCGGCAGGGACCAGGCCTCCATGATCCAATTGGGCCTTTTGATCTCTGATGGCTCTGATTCTCCTTGACCCCCCTGTAATGGGGTCACCCCCATGTCAGGGTCCTGCACTCCCCAACCTCCTTCCGTTCCCCTTTCCCACTACAAACAGCAATGCACTCATCATCTCAGAAACCCTCCTGCTAAACCCCAGGTCTGGCTGCCCCTGCACCCTTGGCAGGCCATGTTCCACCTCCACCCCAGCTCTCTCTGCAGCTCCTCATCGGCAGCGCCTCCTGACCGGTTGGCAACAATTGCAAAATGAAAATGTCTCCTGCAGCGTTTTTCAGTTTTGCCACAAAAACATTACAGAGCCAAGAGCCAGAAGCTTCTCCTGCAGCCCGGTCTGTGCTCGGTGACCTGGATGGGACCTAGGCATGGCCCTGTTTAGCAGTGCTGGGAGCGATGGTATCTCTCATGTAAGTGCTCTCAAAATAATGATCTGATCCTCAGGAGTGACAGACGTTCAGGTTGAGACTGATGTGTGGCCCCATCTCTCCTTTTCTTTCAGACATGGCATGATTCCTGCCTTTCTCTGTCCCCGGTGTTCTGGAGGGGAAAGGTAGCCTGGTGGATCTACAGCTGACCTCAGAGATCCCAGATCCGTATGCTGTATAATTAGTCAGGAGGCTACATATGGGACGTGCCAGAGCAGACGAGGTGAGTCCATCTGAAGAGAACAGCTAGCAGCTCTAGTGACAGCATGGGCATGAATTCCTTATGGAGTGGCTGTCAGGGCTCCAGAGCTGCGACTGCAGCCAGCATATAAAATGTATCCCTAAGGGTTCCTGCCGGAGCTGAGAAATGGGCTCTACAAGGAATATGACTCAGTGAATTGGGATCATGTAACATTAAGGTGACAGCTTGTGAGACATACTGGTTGTGTTGCTCCATCTGTCTTTGCTGGTTGCTCCCAACGGTCTTGCTTTTTGGTTGATTTCTTAGAGCCATTCCCAGTCTCCTCCTTAGTGCCGAGACAGACTCCTAGTGATAAGAGATGGGACAGACCTAGGAGCTCCCCGTGTCTGTTGATCCACCTAGCCAGTTCAGTGTTGTTACCTACAGTGCATTGCCCAAAGCTTACTCAAGCCTTGGCTTAACTGAATGCAGGTGATGAGGTTCCACCTCTCCCTTTGGGAGACCCTGGGGGGTTTTCACCTTCCTCTTCAGCCCAGGGCATGGGTCACTTGCTGGTTAGAATTAGAGTAAATGGTGGATTCTCTGAAACTTGAAGTCTTTAAATCAAGATCTAAGGAGTAACTCAGCCAGAGGTTAGAGTCTATCACAGGAGTGGATGGGTGAGGTTCTGTGGCCTGTGATGTGCAGGAGGTCAGACTGGATGATCATGATGGTCCCTTCTGGCCTTAAAGTCTGTGAGACAGTCTGTGTACTTCATGGCTAGGACGTGCTCTGCGAGAGCCTCCATTTTTATTTGCTTACTTCCATCCCATTTGCCTAACTGCTGCAAGCTTGGCCCATCCTGTCCTATTGTCCTCGCTCCTGAGTATATACACTGTTCCAATATTGGCTTCACTTTGTGTATGACAAATAGTGACGAATGATCTGTCGATACTTGTAAGACAGTTTAGGATCAGATCTAGCTAGTGCTATCGTCAGCAGGGGACTGGGAGTAACGACTCCTCATAGTCTAGTCCCAGCTTGGACAAGGACTTGGGCAAGTTTGATCCATGTGTATAATAGGGATGCTGATCCCTTACAAAAGGCATTTTGTAGGTTAATTAATGCTGGCAGTTTTGAGTTCCATGGAAGAAAGTCGCTATAGAGGTGCGAAGGGTTATTATTAAGGTCAACCAAAATGCAGTAGCCGATCTATTGAATCCTGACAGTAGGGAATAGGATGTGATTGCTCATTAGTCGTCCCCATGCCAGTGACTTCTGTAGGGAATTCCTAGATTTTGAAGCCCAGCGATTCCCCATAAACAGTCATCCACAGTTCACTGCTGGACAGTAAGCATGATGCTGTAAGAAGCAGGGGCTGGGAATGCGTATCCTGTCTGATGATTTGGGGTCTGGTGTTTCTTAATTCACCATGTTAGGCAGGGAAAGAGCCAGGAAGGCAAGGTGGAGCTGCTATTGTATCATGGGAAAGGCCGATCTGCCCACAGCAAGAGCAGATGGACTGGTCATCTTGGACTTGCTTGCTCTTGCATTTACTGGTGAGCTTAAACCTCGGTGTACCAAGTGATGTACAGATTGTGTTTAGGGAAACGTCCTATACAGTGAGGAAGCCCCGTGTGGCCTATGAGGTGTCATGATTTTCTTTTTAATTTCCTAGGGATGAAGGCGAGCGAGGAAGAGGATGAACTCTCCACAGAACTAAAGAAGATCCAAAGGCAGTGGACAAGGGTCAGGGAGAAAATAGGCCTGAAACATTGTTGTTCAGAGGCTGTCAATCACCTGTTAGATTGACGGGGAAAGGAATGCGGGATCATTTCCAGATGGATGGGGTTGGATTTTTTTCTCCTTGTGCTATATTGTTGTATTGCCTTTGTTATCCATTTTGATCCTTCTCTTCTGAAAATGTTCACCCCGCTCTGTACTGTATACAACGGCTGCATGTGCTTCCAGCATCCCAAAATCTCCAGTGCATTCTGTGCGGATAAAGTTGGTAAAATAAAAGCCATCCGCTCCTCTGAAGTTGTTTGCTTTGCCAGTGTTTTCTTTGGCTGATGTGTTTGAGGCATGTCCTCGTGTATGCATGAGTGTATGTGTTGGAGTTAATGGACAAGGACGAGGGATAATTTGCAGGTAGCTGGATGGATAAAAAATGCATCGTGCAATGCTGCTGGAAGCCTAAGTGCTTGTCTGTGGGTCTCTTTTCAAAGATCCTCCTGAGATAATGGCTGTAATCTTTCCAGGACTGGAGTGATGCACAAGCAGAGGCAGCAGATTGGGTCTCTTTGCCCTCTCCCCATGTGTGGTCACGATTCAACAGGATACACAACACACTTAGCAAGCTGCACCCAGACCTGATTCCTCTCTCTGTCCCACGTGGCACTTTATAAAAGCCTACAGGGCAAAGCGGGCGTGGAGTGGGAGGTGCCCAGTTGATTGAACTATACATGCAGAAAGGACAGCACAGGATGTGGATGGAGCCTGCTGCACGTGATGCGGAATGACAGCAAGACTGGTGGCTAGCTCCAACAAGTCATGTTTCACTGGGACCTGAGGGGTCATGAAGAGGAACAATGGCCTGGAACTAGGAAAGGGAAAATTCAAGCTTGCACGGAAGCCTTTTTCCATCTGAATGCATCTCCATTTGTTAATAATCCCACTTTGGGCTTCCCTATTGCTTGCGATGGAAGCTGGCCAAGTATGGTTTGATGAATCATGTATTCAGTAAATTCCATGAGATTTTAAAAAAATGATTCAGTGAGTCTTTTTCTTGTTATTTTTATATTTTTTCAGCCCATGGATCTGGCTGGATAATCTGTAAACAGAATTGGCTCTTGCAAAACATTTCAGAAGAGATCTGTGTACCACTTTCTGTACAGAAGACGGGTGGCCTAGTGGACAGAGTACAGACTTAGACTTAGGCTCAGGCGACTCTGGGTTCTCTTCCTAGCTCTGACACGGGTTTGCTGGGTGACCTTAGCAAGCTACTTCTTTTCCCAGGGTCTCAGTTTGCAATATGGGGATCATGATAGTGACCACCTTTGTAAAGCGCTTTCTGGGGATGAAAAGTGCTGTGTTATTATTTAAGTCACATTATTGTGCCTTTTGTGCAGCTGCATGATCACAGGATGGGCACCTGGTCACACTTCTCAATGCTTATTGAAAGGATTTCAGCCTGCCACCCTTCCATCCACCCCCCCCCCCCCCCCCCGCCACACACACATACTCTCACTCTTTGGGCAGCAAAATGGGTACGATTTCTGCTGCACAGGAATGGGGCAGGTTATGGGGAGCCCTCCCAGAGCTCCACATTCTTTACTACCTGTGCTTGGGGAGGGACAGAGCTGGTGCATGCTTGACTATGTGGATCTTCTGGTTAAACCCCACAACTTGTGGCCTGGAGTGGAGAATTTCTTCCCTTCACCATCCTGCTGAGCACCAAGCCCTGGTCTCAGGTCTGGTGCAGGGAACGGAGGCTGGCCCAAAGGAAGGGATGTTGCCGACAGGAGACTGGTGACACATCCATGGCACTGACTCCTTGCCCCACAGCGAGATGTGGCACGCCCATCAGTAGCCCAGGTGCACTGTACTTCAGGAGAGGGGTTAGTACGAATTGTCTGCTGGCGTCCTGACGGTCCCACTCCCGGTTTGATGCTTACCACCCTCATGTAATCCTTGCAGAGAGGCCAAAGACAGATGGGGCAATAGAGACTGAGCTCCTCTCTCGCTCGTGGAGCAGGGTTCACCTGCTCAGTTCACTGCGCTACTGCTGCTCAGAACCACCGAGTTAGCTCTGCTCGTCAGCATGAAGCTCACTGCCTTCCATGCCAAAAGATCCCAAAACACTTGGCCACCCACATAAACATAGCCAGTATTTAACTGCAGCCACCTATGGGCTGCAACGTATCGGTTCCTTTCCAGCCCTGACATCTGTGCATTGTGGAGAACCCCATATTCCAAAACATACCTTCAACCTGAGTGCTTGCCATGGAGCTCACAGAATACATCATTAATCAAACATCACTAGCCCAGCATTCCTGCAAAGTAACTCGCAATGGTTGAACCCACAACGGGGAAGTCCACAACATCATTATCTCATGGCCCCTGGTCTATGTAGATCCAGAGAGAGGATAAGGGGAACAGATTACACTCTGCGTATTTTCACATCCCAGCACTAGGTGTCAGTGCAGCACCCCTCTCCTGACATCCTCCTGTGACGATGCAAGAATTCCCTGCCATTCTCTGTGGCTAATTCCTCCTTTGACTCTTTTGAAATCCTCCTGCTCACTCATGGCACTAAGATGACATCAGTCTGCAGACAGTTTAATTAAACAGCTTTCCTCTTGCAGTCATTACTATGGTCTCATAATTAAGCAGCACTTAATCGACACACCAAAGCTGTACTTCTCTTGCTCTGAAGTTGTGGTTGATTCCCAAGTGCCAGTAGCAGGTGAGAGGTTGTTTTGCTCCTTTCCCATGCTCCTTCTCCATCTTGGGCTATACGCCAGCTGTGTCTCTCTGGCTTCTGCTCCACAACCTGTGTCCAAATCCACTGGTGTTTCCATCTTGCTCCTTGTTCTCTCAGCTCTGCTTGCTGGCAGGCTTGAGTTTTGGAGGATCCCCACCTGGTTTGGATGTGTTTCCCTAGAGCACCCTTCCCCATTCCCCCGATTCTGGCCTCCTGTTTCTGCCCGACCCTCAGTTGCTGCCCGAGAGTTTTACCTTTGCTGGCTGGAGTGGGGCTGGGCTGAGAGGGGTTTTGCTGTGGTCTCAACCATTGGTCCATGAACAGGTACCCACACCAAGCTGCCAGACTCCAGGGCGCCAGTCCAAAGAACGATCATTTCTAGCTATTGTGTTGTTAAGGCAACCCAGGGTCCTCCGCAAACCACAACTAGGCTCTGTCCCTGCTCCATGGCCCTGCCTCCCTACTTGGCATGGCAGTGACAGGGACCTTCCCATCTCTCCCAGAGAGGCTGGGCCAGCAGCATGGGGCCTTTTTCCTCTCCTGGATGTGGAGTAGCAGCTGGGCCCCATTTCCTCAGGAGCAGTCGGAGTGGCAGCAGAGTCCTTTCCTCATCAGAGAGGCAGAGGTGGCTGCAGGGGATCCCAGTACTCATACCCTGGCTGCTATGCTATCTGCGTGGGTGGGCTGGCCATGCTATACTCTTTCTCTCCTGCCACACACACACAGTCCTGAGCAGTGCCCCCAGAGCAGTGAGTCAGAGGCTTGGTCTACACTACCCCCCTAATTCGAACTAAGGTACGCAACTTCAGCTACGTGAATAACGTAGCTGAAGTCGAAGTACCTTAGTTCGAACTTACCTCGGTCCACACGCGGCAGGCAGGCTCCCCCGTCGACTTCGCGGTACTCCTCTCGCCGAGCTGGAGTACCGCAGTCGACGGCGAGCACTTCCGGGTTCGACTTATCGCGTCCAGACTAGACGCGATAAGTTGAACCCAGAAGTTCGATTGCCAGCCGCCGAACTAGCGGGTAAGTGTAGCCAAGGCCTTAGAGTTAACATCCCACTGAGATGCATGGGGGCAGTTCACCCTCTCAGAGCGATTGTCTCAGGCTCTCTGCAGACTCAGGCAGACGTTGCTGCATCATTTATGCTTTGGTCACATTTTCAAGCTTTTCTTTGCAACCACGAGGAATAGAAATTTCCTTTTTTTAAATGAAAGCTGAGATTTGGTGTAATCACATGACTGCAGGGGCTGGGGCCGACAGTTGTGCTCAGGCTGCCGGGGAGAGGGAGAGCTCAGTGGTTTGAGCATTGGCCTACTAAACTCAGGGTTGTGAGTTCAATCCTTGAGGGGGCCACTTAGGGCTCTGAGGCAAAAATCAGAAGTTGGTCCTGCTAGTGAAGGCAGGGGGCTGGACTTGATGACCTTTCAGGGTCCCTTCTAGTTCTATGAGATAGGTATATCTCCATTTATTATATTATAATCCAGCTCTGTCTGTAGTTGCTGCTGGAGCAAAGATTCCCAGAGAATATCTATTATAAAACCCTACCTTTCACATGCTCATAAATTTTCAAAACAGGCCTCTTTTGGGCTGAGAACCCAGCCTTTTGAGTACCTAGTCATTTGGGATTAGGGCTTTAAATTCGGTTCATAAAGGGCTGGACAGCCAGCAGAGTTCCAGGGGCATTGGCTTGATGTCCTCCTTGCCTGTATTTGCTGGCTAGCAGCCACGCTGCTGCATTCTGTGCGAGCTACAGCCCGGTGCTTAATTTGTAATGAAAGAAGTGCCAGGGCTCAAGCAATTTTTTTACTTTCATAACTGATGTGGCAACCCCGGGGCTCAGCCCTGGCAAGCCCCGGCGCAAATTAAGCACTGGCTACAGCTGCCTGAAGCGTGGCATTCATCCTCAGATCGAGGGAGTTGCGGTCCCCTCGGGGCTGTTTCAGGTGTGAGCGCTATCCTTGGTAGTGGGGTTGGTGGGAGCAGACACTAAGTATGCAGTTAGGCTCCAGTGCTGCAAAGATTGAAGCATGTGCTTGGAGGCAATGGGATCATTCATGAGTGTAAAGTGAAACCCATAGAAAAGTCTTTGTGGGTTCAGGGCCTCAGTTGGTCAAAGGAACTTACAAACTGTTACTCCTGAGGGAATTCTGCACCAAAAAATTAAACATTCTGTTCAAACCCCCCCCCCCCCCCCCCAAATTCTGCTCACAATATTTTAGAATTCTGCAAATTTTATGTTCAAAATACCTGTCAGCAAGTATGTTTGTAACAATACAAAGCAACAGAGATTCCTGTGGCACCTTTAAGACTAACGGATGTATTGGAGCATAAGCTTTCGTGGGTGAATGCCCACTGCGTCTGACGAAGTGGGCATTTACCCATGAAAGCTTATGCTCCAATACATCTGTTAGTCTTAAAGGTGCCACAGGACTCTCTGTTGCTTTTTACAGATCCAGACTAACACGGCTACCCCTCTGATACTGTAACAATACAGACACACACAAAAATTCCCCCAGAAGTAGAGAGTTAAAGAAACCCCTATGACAACCCAGTTCCTGTTTCTCTGCCTCCTCCCCCCGGAACCCAGCTGGGGGGCCAGACACCCTCCCAACCCCAGGACCCAGCTGCGGGGTGTCCCCCCAGTCAATACAGCTTAACCCCCGAGAGCCCAGCCGCAGGCCTCCCCCCCAGCCCAGACACCCACACCCACTCCCCCACAAAGCCCAGCTGTGCTCCCCTCCCAGATACCCACACTCCCTCCCACTCCAGAGCCCAGGGGAAGCAGCCTGATGGCTCGGTCTGGGCTTGCACGGAGTTTCCTCCTTGCCTCAGGGCGTGCTGAGAACAGCAGTTGCTGGGAATGCTCCAGCTCCCTCTCTCTCCCCCCGGCAGTGTCTTCTATGTGCCCGCCAGGCTCTGCTAGGGCCAGCGGCCCCCAGTGGTGGACAGAAGCAGTGCAGCCCATTTCTGTGGGTGGGAGGGGGGAAGGAAATTCTGCGTGCACAATATTAATTTCTGCAAAATTCTGCATTGCACGGTAGTGCAGAATTCCCCCAGGAGTAAAGCTGTGCTGTGCAAAAGGAGGGGAACCTGTAAGGTTTGCAAGCCAGTTAACCCTAGAGGCAGGAGCTTACAAACTCTGGTGGGCCACAAACAGAGAAGTCCCTGAGCAAAAGGACTTGGTTAGCTCAGCAGGGTGCACGCCTGCAGGGCAAGGAATAGGAAGGCAAACAGAATAGCTCTGGCCATTTTTCTTTTCCCTTTTAAAAGCATCTTGCTGCATTGCCTTTGGTTTTGCTTTTGACTTCTCCTTTAAAACAAAAAACATTCTAGCAAATGAATTGCAAAGAGCTGTGTTAATACAACATCAGGGCTGTGCAGTCAACATCCCAAGCATCAGGAAATGCAAATGCCAAGGTTCCATCAGCAACTTAATGAGACACCCCCCTCCTTGTACATGTGGAGTGTTTTCTAGTCCTATTAATTTTAAGCCCAATACCATATATTCTGTTTTATGACCTAGAATGCATATTGTAAAATACTGGGTGTGCATCACAACTGACCGAATGCGACTGTAACCACAGCTTTTGCATTATTTACTTTACCTGCATAATTTTATTATTATTTAAGTGCAAACGGGGCTCATTATCAGAGTATTAATGTGATTTTTTTTCATTTAATTTCCAGTGGACCAGATTTGCTCCAGGTGTAACTACACTGGAATTAGACCCTGGATAAACTGGACCCAGGATGGCTGCAAGCAGCCATGTTGCTAAGTGTGGCAGCCCTGTTGTCTCAGATATAACAGGTCTTTCAGTTCTGTCTGCTTTCTTTTATTTGATCAATAAGCACCAGCTGTGGCGTGGACACCTGACACCACCAGCTCATTTTAGAGAGGCTGCCAAGTGTGGTTATAACTTTTGATCACTGTCAGCTCAGGCTGGATTTGAATTGATGACTTGGAGGAGAAATATTCTAAATCTGAGCTCGGTGGACAACTGGGGACATATTGCCAGCTGCAAAACAAGCAAATAAGATGGCTGGATGTATAACAAGGGGTATCGAAAGTGATGATGCTAATAAATTCACTAGCGAAGGCCTTGAGATGTCTCCTTTGGTGTTGGGTACCGTGTGGGCCACTGGGCTTCAGGAGCATTACAATTGTGATGACTGAATGTATAGTAGGTACCTACTCTTTGAAATATGTTTATTATGGGCTATTGCCTTTTTCTTTCACTAGAGGAGCAAGACCTGATTTTACTGTCTCTAGCAAAAATGAAATGCCACTGGCTGTGGGTATAATTGAGCAGGCAGGGTGCAGCATCTTTTCTTGGAAGCGTAGACACTGGCGTGTCCCAAGCTGCTGCCAGTGGCAGCCATACATTGTGTGGGCAGGTTGGGGAGGCTACTGACTTGGTTGCTTTTGCAACCATTGTAAACCAACTAGGTTCACCAGGCAGCTTGTTGCTCTAGCAGTCTGCAGTGTGACTCTTGCTTTTGGCCTGATGGGTTCAAATTGTGAGAGAGAGCTTGTCGAGAGCAAAATACTTTCAGGAGAGCTGAGGGCTAGTCTCAGCTTTGCCATGGCCTCACAACAGACTGGGTTCTTGACCATGTTGGTGTGCTGAGCCTACTGACCAATACTGTCCCAGTGTTTCCTTGTGCTCTGCTGTTTATCTCTATCAGTTGTCTCTTGTCTTATACTTAGATTGGAAGCTGTTGGGGGCCGAATCTGTCTTTTTGTTCTACAATGTCTAGCACACGGGGCCTGCTCTATGACTGGTGCTATGGTAATACAAGAAATAATAAGTAGTTCTGGTATTAATTAATTAATTAATTAATTAGTTATGTTATTGCCTTGGAATCCAGTCATAGATCATTGTCTGATTGTATTATACACACACACAACAAAAAGAGCTGCCTCCAAAACCTACAGCTAGAGTACAAGACGAGAAACAAGAGGTGAGTACAGCAAACACAGCAAAACAAGGAAACAATACTGCTCCCGTTACTCCTATTGACTTGTACCTTATGGCCTGGGTAGTGCCACTAACTGTGTGAGGGGGAAAGTACTATTCATTGTGAGTAAAGGGGTCAGAATCTGGTCCCCTGACGTTCAGCTGAACTCTCTGTAAAATGGAGATATTGTTGCCTAGCTCATGCAGGGAGAGTGAGACTTAATTCACTGAGGTTTGTAAGCACTTGGAAATTCTTGGAGGGCTGTTACTGAAATCCAAAGGTAACAAAGCCTGTGATATTGACGTAAAATAATGTCACCAATGGTTTGTGTCCACCACAGTGTGTAATTGCATTATGACATGTTAATGAACACGATTGCAAGTTGCAGAATAAGCAAGGAACAAATGGGATTAACAGGACTAGCAATAAGCGCTTGTTCCTTGCTTATGCAACAGTTTACAATTGTTTGTGCTAGTTGGCATGTGTTCAAACATGATTCCAAACTGTAGTGTAGATAAGCCTTAGAAGGGAGACGGGTCAGAGGAAAGGATTTTCTACCAAATCTCTTCTTGTTTTCCCACCCACCTCAGGTGTATGCAAATGACACAATCTGCATACATCTAGTGATATCATAAACCCCACTTTGTTGTGAGTCAAACTTGGGTATGACATCACCAAAAGAGGCCCAGCTGACCTATCAGAAAATGGCTTTTGACAGTTGGGAAAAATGAAGGTTTACGAGTGCACCAGGGAAGTGCACCAGGGCCTGGAGAGGAAGCTGCCTGGTGAGGGTAAAACTCAGGGCACAGAACTGAGATTGAAGAGAGGTCAGACCCGGCTTGAAATCAGAAAAGGGCTTTTTCACCAATGGCCTCATTCACAGGGTGCAGGTAACCTGCGATAGCAAGGGAATAGTGGGGGAGGAGTTACATGCTGGAATGGACACAGACCTGGCTATCCCTAACATCCCTAACATGGGTAGACATAGCAGGAAGCCAGAGGTGGGATGGCTGGCCCAATCAGTCTATGTACTTTGCCGTACAGACTGTGATGAGAACACATCTAGCATTTTTAAAACTAAGGTCATGATTAAAATAGCTGTTGCTTGTGGAGGTATATGCCATACAGGACTCGGAGCCTGAAGAGACGCACTAAGCTATCCTTACCATATTCTGCTCATTCACTCTTCTGGGCTGAGAGATTTTTTCTGGGTGTGTTGTTGATGGGCTCTGTTAACGTGATTTTTGTCATTACCCTGAGCTGTCATGCCGAAGGGCAGGTGAGCAGACAGGGTGCTGGAGGTGGGCCTTTTTCACGACAGTTTTGCAAGGCTGCCCTAGCAAATCTTATTCTGTGTTGCAATATGCTCCTTGTCTAGATCAATATACTTGGGCTACTAGATGGATTGGAACATGAACGCTGGAGCTGCTAGCTCAGGTGGGGAAACAGAGTGTGTTTTCTCAGGAAAACTGGCAGAAAACCGTTTCTCTTTGTCATTGGAATGTCAACATTTTTGAAACCAGACCTTGTCTATGCCCTTTGCCCTGCAATGTCTGCCCACCCTCCTGCCTCTTGGCACCTGCTTGACATTTGTGAAGGTGAACAAGAAAGCATTGTAACTTCAGCATTCACCCAGATTTCAATAATTTGATGACATTTCCCCCAATTTCTCCTGAATTCGGCACAGACACTTCAGAAAGTTCTCCCAGACACTAGCGGGGGGTTGACTTCTGCAGAGTCCCTGCCCCTAGCCTTACAGGATGTTACGATGAGGCTGTACTCCATGCTGATGCCGGGCTCATGGAATAGGGCATCAGTTTTCCGAGGGCTCTTTTCCCACAGGATTGGGATTTGAACTCATTAGATGTGGCAGTACCTTGAGCATCCTGTAGGGATGATCCCAGCGCTGCTCAGGAGAGTTGTGATGAACCTCTCTTTAGTTCAGAATGCTGCATACGGGAGCAGCAGCACCTTCTTCCGAACACAGTGGTCCTTTCTCAGACTGGAATTTGTCCTGGTTCAGGCAGCAAACCCACTGAAAGCAATGGGAGTAAAAACTAGTCCTTTAGTAAACGTGTTCCCTGATGGCTAGAGATCAAACAATAGGTTAATGGGATTTATTGTAACTAGAGCTAGTCAAGAAACATTGGTGCCAAAAAGAGTTTGCTGAAAAGCAATTTTTTTTTTGGTTTGCATTTTTCAGGTTTCCAATGAACCCCTCCACCTCCCCAAAACTAGACATTTTTCAGTTGTCAAATTTGGGCTTTTTGACTGAAATGGGAAAAATGTCAAATTAAATGGCCACAGGAAATGTCCAGTTTGATGAAAAAGCCATTGAAAAAAGACAGAAATTTTTCAGCCAGCTGTAACTGTAACTTGCAGCCTGTATCCCTCTTGCAAGGCCTGTCAGTCTAATCTTGATGAGTGTAATAACTTACCCATCATGGATCCAAGGCCCAGAAAGGTGCTGAGGTTAAACTGACTTCCTAAGAAACTGGTTTGGTCTCTGCGGAAGAACTCCATCCACTCTTGGCAACCAGCAGCCTTGTTGTTGGAAGCCTTATGTCCTTGCAGGACTGTGAGATGGCATTATCATCTGAAATATTTGAATGCTCTTTCTCATAAACTCACACCTGCTTACAAAGGTAGCTTGTTCCCCTGGCTTGCAATCCTTGTGTTATCGTGTTAGACATGCATGCAAGCTTTTCAGGAGCTTCCCTGTTTATTTTGAGCTCTTCTTATTCTTATCTCTCTGTTTTATTTGTGATTTCTTTATGTTTTATTGGTTCATTGACTTTCCTGGGCATTGTTTTAGTTGAGAAGTGTGTGTTCTCAGTGAAAGGTGCTGGGTTCTTAGCCCTGGTGATTGTACTCCTCTCTCTGGCCATAGAACAATGAGCAAGCATCCTTACATTGCCTTGCCAATGTGCCTCAACACTGACCTGGGCACACCACGTCTAGGGTTAAAATGTTCCGGGCCTCCTTTCGGAAAAGAATTTTGATTAGTTCCCATACTGTATCAGTAGCGAATTTGCTTTTTTGGGAGGCAAATACTTGATTCAGCAAAGCATGTCAGCATGTGCTTAACTTCAACTGGGTTAACTCTAAAGTATGTATGTGGGTTGGGGGGAAAGGTGACTTTAAGCCACCATTACACCCCTCAGATCCTGGATATAGCTTGGGGTTGGCTGCAATATTAACTAAACACAGGTATAAGGAGGCAGTGTTTTCCTAGTGGTTCGAGATGCAAACTTGGATTCAAGACTCCTGGATTCTATTCCCACTCCTGTCTCCAACTTACTGTCTGACCTTGGATCATTTACCCACCTCCCTATATCTTAGTTTACCCATGGGTAAAATAGGAATAATACTGGTTAATATTTTAGTGTTTGTCTTAAAATAATTAAAATTTCTACAGAGTTAGAGGATCCTGAGATGAAAGAGGTAAAGTATTGTTATAATTTCAGCAGTATAAATGCTCAGAAATGACTAAGATTGTCCTATGGAGCAACGTTTCCTATGAAAATAATGATCTGCTGTTCAGCCAGGCCAGGGTAGAAATAGACTAGGTCTTGTCCCAGGAATATGCAGAACTGCTTGGCAGTGCCCCAGTCAGGAGAGAAAATTCTCTGCTCTGTCCTGACTACGAGGGGTTAATATGATAGTATGTGCTGTTATGGAGCAGCTTGCAGAATACAGTTAGCTCCTGTACTGACATATATAATAATAGTAATCGTGGACCTGTGATCAGGGCACCTTCCTTTCAGTCAAACACTGCGATTGCTGGTACCAGCCACAGGTTATAAACTCATTTTGGCAGAAGGCCATAAAACTCCTTTTCGCCGTGAGACATGGAGGCGTCTGGTGTCAGGCTGACACAAACCATTTGACGGGGGAAAGTTCCTCTCCCTGTGGGATTGTATAGGGCTGATCTCTTTAGCGGTATTAGGGGTACACAGAGGGGCTGATAACAGGCATTAATATTTATTGCTGTGGGGTTATTGGGCCTGCTGTTCAACCAAACTCCTTAGCCTGCTTTGGTTATTATCTGCTGAGTGCAACAGGTTTATCAGCAAGTTCAAGCATGTTTGGACTGCAAGGTCTTTCCTGGTGTCTGGAATGTGAAGTTGCTGCAATCTGCCTTTAGCATCATGCTCATCATTCAAGATACCGTTAGGCAAAATCTCTCTCTCTGTCCTACCCCTCTGCTTTGGTTTCCTGGCTGTTCATGAGGCCCCAGTCCGCTCCATCGCTCAGCTGGGGCAATGTTTCCACTGTGCAGGGATGGGAGGGGGGCAGGATAGCAGGAGTTCAAGGGGCCTCATGGTACAACCGTGTTCAGTAGCTTTCTAGGAATGGGCTGGGAATGCGCTAGGAGATCCAGCACTGTGGGAATTCTCTGGTACCTTGCTGGCCCATGGGAAACAGGCTGTGGAGTGGTGATAGTGCCATTGTGTGGCATGAGGGGAGCCGTCCTCCTCCTTCCCCTGTGGAGATCCTCAGTGGCCAAGGTTTGGTGTGCAGCATATTGCTACTATGTTCATTGCTCAGTGTGTTCATTAGCTTCTCAGTGAAGGCAAGGTAGCAACACACTGTGCTATGGCGGAGCAGAGCATGTGCCCCCTCATGTATTCATTCCCTCTGGGGCACCCTGGCACTGGCCACTGATGGAAGACTGGATACTGGGCTACATGGACCTTTGGTCTGACCCAATGTGGCCATTCTTATGTTTTTATGATCAACCTACCAAGGCCAACTGATTTTTTGGCTCCCGATGGTTTATTACCACATGTTTCCAGCAGGCACATTCACACTGTTACTATTGCACAAACCACATAATCAAACAGGATAATAACTGCTATTCATGTGGCTTGTTCTAATCACTTGGACAAAAGGAAACGAGGCAACAAAGTTGTTAGATTTTGTGATAAAGTTTTATTTTCCCCAGGCTCACTAGCACACACAACCAAAACCAAACCAGTTTGGACAGAGACAAGGTGTTTGATACCAAAAAACAAGGCCAAACCAGTTGCTGATGAAGTTTCCTGTCTGAGCAAGGACATGCCTGCAACAGGACAACTGGAAAGTGTCTTCCTTCTTATTGTCACAGGAGACAATATTGTTGTTAATTTCTATCCCAAGGTGAGTGTGCTGTTGTGGAGGTCTAGAAAAGCTTGTGAATGAGGTATCCCCTCATCAGAGGGTTGCTGCCTTTTTGAGAAGATCTCTGGCTCTCAAAGTATGCAAGGTGAACACTTCCAGATGGCGTCGCTAATCCTGTGGGAACAGGCTGAGCGTGTCAATAAATGATGCAGCTCCATGTAGAAAGAGGGATGTTTGGATAATTACAGTAGGTAATTAATTGGATAATAACATGATAACAGAGAGTACAAGATAAGCTGTTGTCATTTCCAGTGCACATGCATTATGCGAGGGATAATTACAATGGTGTGTGAGAGATGCTCCAGTTAAGGTGTGAGAAGCTGGTTTTCGGATGTTGATAATTTTGCCAGGCTTAATTCCTCCAGGGGCCACACGGGGTCTTCGTCTCCAAAGAGCATTTGTTGATAGTTGTTTTTCCAGTTGTGTCAAACAATTTAGTTTGGCTCCTTTTTGACATGAAAGGGAAAACGTCTGTCCTGTGGGCTTTGGAAAAGATGTGACTTGGGAAGGTTGGATGGAATGCTCGCGTTTGTCTCAGGCCTGCTCTCAGAGACTCCAACACAAATCTCTTGAGCCTGGTGCTAGGTGGAAAATATTGCAGCTGACCCAAGTCCTTCTTGTCCTGCTCTTTCTCTCATGCCCTTCTCTGTAGTGTCTAGGTGCCACCCACACAGATAAAAGACCCACCCAAATCTTATGCTGGAAAGGGCCCAAAATATCTGCCCCTCACTTGGAATAGCCAGCCCCCCATGCGATCCCTGAGGTGATTGCTTTGCAGAACTGGCAGTTGCTTGGCTGGTCTATTGCTCTGCAGGGAATGAATGCGCAAGATGGCTGCAAGGCAGGTGGGCTGCTGTCCCTTGGTCAGGCAAAATGGTCACCAGCTGTGGAGGTGGGGGGAGGAGGGGCCTTCTACTGGGAATGCCCAGTCACCAAGGGTTTCGGCTGGGGCCGTTGACTGCAATGTTCCCTCGGCTGCAGCAGGGAGACACAAATGTAAAGGTGGTATCTGAGACAGCTTGGGTCTAGCCTATGAAAGGTCAGCGCTGTGAATCGCACAGGGAGCCAATGGGGAGGCAGGCTGTCCTTGGGCCCTCCTGCTCCTGACCAATAAACTAGTTACGGTTTCTGTGTCACCTTTTTGGTCAAACCCAAGTAAAATGTGTTGCAATGGTTTGCCCGAGTTGCTGGTGCTGAGCAGCATCCATCCTGAGGAATAATTCAAGGCAGCTGGGTTTCCCTGGGACTGACAAGACTGTTGTTATTATGCTTGATTTTCTCTGTGGTCCAGGAGATAGCTGGGTCATTGGCTGGACAGAGGAAGTATGGGTTGGTCAGAGGATCCACTGAGAGCAGTTCTGCTGGAGGGATCTAGTAGAGCCTGTGTCAGAGAAGAAGACAGGCCTCCTGGCCTCAGTCAGAGCTGTGCCAGAGGAGTCTATGAGCTGCTTGTATCCTAGTTGGTCAGGCTCAGGTTGAGTGTCCTGCCACTGGTGCTCAAGTTGTCTGTGATTACACTTCATCAGACAGTCTAGGTGCCCTGTGGGAGTGATGTGGAGAAGGAGGACATCAGAGGCCCAGTGCACCAGTTGGAGGGGTGGGTGTGGGTGGAGAGAGGAAAATCACTCAGTCTTCATAGAAACAACCTGCCGACTGGGTAGATGCTCAGCGGGCTGGTGATGTCACTGGGGGGAGAATACCAGTGTAGGTGCTCAGAGGGGTATCACTGCCTATGGAGCATGCAGATTCAGCATAGACTGGAGAATGGCAGTGACAGGCAGCCCCCGGGAGGGTGGCTCCAAAGGCCTCCCTGACAGAGCATCTCTGATTTGTTGCTCAGCCCCAGGAGGTGGGAAAAGGGGGCAAATAGCCAACCAAAAGGCTCTATTTTGCTAGACGATGGGAGCTTCTCGCATCATTGCAAGGCTGGCCCCAGCCCAAGTCTGGTCACTCACAAAGACATCACTAGAGTCAGTGACACTAAAGTCATGACTCTGAAAATTGCTGTTTCACTGAATGTCTCAGTGTAAATGTGGACTCCACCATGGGTTGGCAGGGCAGTGTCACATCTGTCAGCCCAGGGACAATGGCAGGTTGTTAGAATTTAGTTCCTGCACAATAGGTATGCTAAAGAGGTTGCCTGAGCAGGGAAACTAGTTCTTCCCAACTTCCCTCAGCGTGGGTCTAGGGGTTTGGAGAATGGAAAGCTACCAGCAGCAAAACAAAGAGGCCAAGGTTGTGATGCTAACCTTTGAAAAGGACTCATGGGGGAAGACTCAGAGAGACACACAGGACGTTTTGGACAGAAGAGGGGAGGGGATGGACTGGCAAAGGTCAGAGAAGGCTGTGGGAGAAGACTCCATGTTTGAAGCCATGTACTGCAGCCAAGATGCCTGATTCTAGACAACTCTGGTGCCAGATAGGGTTGCCAACTCTGACTGATGCTATTCTGGGAGATTTTTTTCCCAACATGATGTAATGTCATTTTTTAAAAATATCCTATTAAAATCTCCTGGATTGCTTTCAATAGTCATTGATGCCTATTGCGGGAGACTCCAGGCCAACCCTAGTCCCAGCCCAAAGAATGCTTGGGAATGGCGAGGAAACTGAGACAGGGAACTGTGAGTAGGGTTTATTATCGTATGGATCTGTGTATTCCTTGTGCTTTTCAGGAAAGAGTGATAGTGTAGTAGAATCCTGTGCAAAGTGTTTTTGTGCCCCATGAATTACACTATTCACGTGCCTGTTGACAAAATAACCTATGGGTCCAGCCCACCTCACAGACAGAGCTCTGGGAGAGGCTCCATTTATGTTCCGGGGGAAGTCTGAGGGGTCAGCACTGACTCCAGGCAGTGGGTAGCGTGATCCATCCCTCAGCAGGGGGTGCCAGAAACAAGGTCTGTACACTGCGAGTGTGATCAGAGGCCCTATGACAGCGGCAGTGCCTAAACTCCGTTCACACCCTGGGGACTTAAAACACCCGGGAACTCAGCAGCGGGATCCTCTCAGAACAGCCTGGTGAGTGGCCAAGAGGGGGTGCCTGACTGGAGCTGTGATATCCGGACATGAGTGTTGTGCTGGTTTCCAAGAGCCCTGCCTGACATGTCAGGGCTGTGCTGGTTCCTGGGGCCCGGACACGTCAGCGTTCATTTCCAGAGGCAAAACACTCCCAACATTTTATTGTGTGCTCGGTAGATGTGGGAAATGTTATAGACAGGAAAGTGTCCAAATTTCCCCAGACTTGGGACCCTTAGCCCAGGCCAAACGAAGGGTGTTGCTTCCTGTAAAAAAATCATTGCAGGAAAAGGGCCTCCGGGCAGAATTTTTATTCCCCGCCAAATAATGGGTCAAACCTGTAAAGAGAGTTTATTTGTGCTGGGATCATGAATCAGCAGGAAAAATTGTGGGCGGGTTTGCCAAATGGAGGGCAACAAGAGGAAGTCTTGAGCACCAAATCATTGCTGCCCTGAGCGAGCAGTACTCCGCCAACACCATAGGGACGGCCCCGCTTACTTTGTACATTTAGTCCTGGGACATTGGGTACTTACTGTGGGCACATAATATCATGCTCAGACTCATATCAAAGGCATTGTTAAGCCAGAACACAATTGCCATCTCAAGCAGAGGTGTTTGTTCAACTATACTCAGACAATATTGCTTGTGAAGTGTTTGCCATTTTCATCAATACCTAGTTTCTTCTAGTTACATGTTGTTCTTGTGCTGTTACTTGTTCTTCAAGGAGTGTCTTCCTGGAGGGTGAGAGCAAATCATAGAATCATAGAATCATAGATTATAGGACTGGAAGGGACCTCGAGAGGTCATCGAGTCCAGTCCCCTGCCCGCATGGCAGGACCAAATACTGTCTAGACCATCCCTGACAGACATCTATCTAACCTACTCCCAAATATCTCCAGAGACGGAGATTCCACAACCTCCCCAGGCAACCCGTTCCAGTGTTTAACCACCCTGACAGTTAGGAACTTTTTCCTAATGTCCAACCTAGACCTCCCTTGCTGCAGTTTAAACCCATTGTTTCTGGTTCTATCCTTAGAGGCTAAGGTGAACAAGTTCTCTCCCTCCTCCCCATGACACCCTTTTAGATACCTGAAAACTGCTATCATGTCCCCTCTCAGTCTTCTCTTCTCCAAACTAAACAAACCCAGTTCTTTCAGCCTTCCTTCATAGGTCATGTTCTCAAGACCTTTAATCATTCTTGTTGCTCTTCTTTGGACCCTTTCCAATTTCTCCACATCTTTTTTAAAATGCGGCGCCCAGAACTGGACACAATACTCCAGCTGAGGCCTAACCAGAGCAGAGTAGAGTGGAAGAATGACTTCTCGTGTCTTGCTCACAACACACCTGTTAATGCATCCCAGAATCATGTTTGCTTTTTTTGCAACAGCATCACACTGTTGACTCATATTTAGCTTGTGGTCCACTATAACCCCTAGATCCCTTTCTGCCGTACTCCTTCCTAGACAGTCTTTTCCCATTCTGTATGTGTGAAATTGATTTTTCCTTCCTAAGTGGAGCACTTTGCATTTGTCTTTGTTAAACTTCATCCTGTTTAACTCAGACCATTTCTCCAATTTGTCCAGATCATTTTGAATTATGACCCTGTCCTCCAAAGTAGTTGCAATCCCTCCCAGTTTGGTATCATCCGCAAACTTAATAAGCGTACTTTCTATGCCAATATCTAAGTCGTTGATGAAGATATTGAACAGAGCCGGTCCCAAAACAGACCCTGCGGAACCCCACTCGTTACGCCTTTCCAGCAGGATTGGGAACCATTAATAACAACTCTCTGAGTATGGTTATCCAGCCAGTTATGCACCCACCTTATAGTAGCCCCATCTAATTTGTATTTGCCTAGTTTATCGATAAGAATATCATGCGAGACACATGTGGAAAGCATACAAATTTGGGTGGATAGCACCTTTACAGTTTTTGGGGGGGCCTTTCTGAGCACTGGGCTACAAATGGCTAAACGTTTGGGCGTTAAATGTTTCTCAGTGAAAGAAATATGTTAATCTGAAAAGTCAATGGTTCCTCATTGGCACAGTTAGATGATCTCCCAGTTAGACTGTCTGCGGGACACCATACGCAGGCCTGAATAAATACATGGAGAACATATCAGGTAATATGCATTTGATTTTCTGAACGAGCGACATGTAAAAACAATGGGCCAGACTCTGTTCCCAATGACACCCATGTGACTCACTGCAGAATTTAGCCTGATAGTTAATCAATATAATAAAATTCCAGGATTGTCATCTGTTTGTGCAGCACTCTGAAGCCTAGACTGTTGGTTGAGTCAGGGTGAAATGGTGGAGACACCTGCAAGCATGGCCGAGAGCTCTTTTTGTTCAGAATAGCCCCAGGTTCAATAACCACTGGGATTCAGTCTGTTCCCATTGAATTTTTAAGTTCTCAGCCATGTTGACTTTACAAGTTACACCGTACAGTGTACAGCTGCAGTAAGACATGTATCTATACCATGCAAAGTGTCACTATTGTGATATCAGAGATAACTTGACCAATCACCACCTTACTCTACAACTAATTTGCATGCAATAATTTCATGGTTGTATGAGGGAAACTGAACAGATGGTGGATGCGATAGCACAGGCTTTCAGCTGCTAGGTACTTATTAAAAGGGATGATTTACCAGCAGTTACCCCTGTTCCCCTTCCTGGCGTTGCTTCCACAGTCACATTGTAGGCATGCCGTGCCTAGCTACGAGGCTGCAGACCTGCTTTTGAGCAATATTTGCGAGCTATTGAGTGCATACAGTTCTCCTGAGCCTGATGTTCCATGGTTTGATGGAGACATGGAGAGGTCTGTTTGGTGGCCACTCCAGCTAGTGGATAGAGAGGAGCTGAGGGGCACTCAGAGGGTGTGGGCATCTTCGGTCTATGGCAAGCTGGGGCTGGGGGAGTTGTGTATGTTCCTTAATTGCCAACTACTGCAGAGGAATGGTGCCATGGCTGCGAATCCTCCAGCAGGACCCTATGGAGGCTCTATCAGGAAAGAGAACATGAAGGTAGATGTGGTTTATACTCTGAAATGTTGTGATCATTCTGTAGACATGATTCACTGCCTGGATCCAGAGCCAACCTTCTGCATCCACAAAGCCACGACCCTCTGTGATTTAATGGACCCCTGAAAAACTCAGCTAGTCTCAGCTTTCACTTTCTCCTTTGGAAGGAAGGTTTCAGTCCTTGTCCTGGTGCTAACAGACTTGAAACAGAAAGCTGATCACAGGGTTGAAAGTCTGAGCCTATGAATTCTCCTCAACGTTGCTAACACTCCCTGTACAGTAAGCAAGGGCTGGCCTCCAGGACCTGTAAAAAGACCCCACTGTCTTGTGGATGAGGGTCTCGCCATTGGCAGGTCTGGAGTGCAGTGAAGCCAGGTTTCTGCTGATGGTACTAAGCTAGTTTGCTGCCTAGGTGTTCATTGTGAGAACAATGTAGATAAAGTTTGCAAAGAGCCATGTAGCCATATGAATGCCAGTTGCCCCGGAAAGCACTAAAGGTACGGCTACACTGTGGTTACTACCGTGGCGGGCCCCTGCCAGCTGACTCGGGCTCACATGGCTCCGACTAAAGTAGGGTGACCAGACAGCAAATGTGAAAAATCGGGACGGGGGTGGGGGGTAATAGGAGTCTATATAAGATAAAGACCCCAAAATTGGGACTGTCCCTATAAAATCGGGACATCTGGTCACCCTAGACTAAAGGGCTGTTTAATTGCAATGTAGATGTTCTGGCTTGGGAGGCAGCCCGAACTCTTGGACCTTCCCGTCTTGCAGGGTCCTAGAGCCCGGGCTCCAGCCTGAGCCTGAATGTCTACACTGCAATTTAACAGCCCTGCGAGCCTAAGCCCTGCAAGCCCATGCCATCTGGCAAGGGTCAGCCATTGGAGTCTAATTGCAGTGGAGCCCTGCCCTTAGAGACCAGACTCCAAGGCAGGTGGAAGCTGTCCATACCATGGAAGCTTTATCAGCCTCCAGAACCCATGTGTGTGTGGACAGTGGCTCCCGGACCCCTCCCCATACTTTCATGTGAAAATCAGTTAAATTCTGGGGGGACCCTGAAGGATTCTCACACTGAGCCTCCCTCAGGCTGGCTTAGTTGTGATCAGAGTGGGCAGGAGTCGATTACATCTGGAGATAATGGACTAAAAAATAGCTTTGCAGGGCTGGGCCATATTCGCTTCAGTGTGCTAAGGATCAAAAAGTCACTAAAATAATAATTCTAAAAAAGACCCAGCCAGCTTTCTCCAGTGTTCTGGTATCCAGGAGCGTTTGAGGGCTGGCTCTGTGCATTGCCCCTCTGCTGACTGTGCGGAGAGGAGCTGTAGAATGGAGGCTGGGACTATGAGATCAGTCCAGAGAAGGAAGCAGAAACAGCACGTGCTTCTGTCACTATACACTGACCTCCATCTTCTGCCTGTGTAGAGGTTATTTCATGGGGCAATATGGCAATGAGTCCATGCCTGTTAGGAGCGCTGTTCATCAGCTGATGATGCTGAGAGTTTTTATTTTTGTGGCAGGGCAGACTTATGTCGCCATCAGTAATAATAACTTAAATTTATGCCGTGCCTTTCATCTCTGCAGATCCCAAAGCCCTTTAGAACCTGGAATGTGTGGAACCCCTTGACCAATAATGGTATGGAATGTAGCAGCTGTGATCACCATGAGGTGAAGACAAAAACTGGATCAAAGCTAAAGAAGCAGGGGATGGGGGTTAAGGAAACAGAACCATAGGTACCAAAGATGGAATCTGGCCAGGGAACCTACACTAAGAACACTATTACTGCAAATGTGCCCTGTTGATCTCTGACCGCACGTGATGCAAGACCTTGGGTTAATCTGTCTGGGGGAACACCGCAGAGTGCCCGCTAGCACCAGTTGGGGCATTACTTCAGCACTGAGAGGGAAGAGGGCCACTTACTGGGTCATCAGTACCAATTCTTGCAGCCCCCTTACAGGTCTCCCTGCAAGTGCCCAACCCTGGATGACTGGACAGCTTTCCAAGACAAGGTGGCCTGTCTTTTTGCACCATGGTAACCACCTTAAAGCTGTTAAGAACCCATGTGAGGCTTCTCTGCAAAGACACCGAGGGATGGTGGGAGAGGGACTGAAGCTACTGCAGGGACCTGATGTCACTGAAGGAACCAATGGCAGCAAGCGGGCACCATGGTTTAAAGCTTGCCTTGGTAGCTGCTCCAAGAGGACAGCTCGAGTTACCCAACCTGGCAGTGAGTTGGCAGTACGTGGGCTCTTGTCCTGCCCATCGGGTAGATCTAAGTGTAGAGCTACCCACATGGCTCATAATAGTCTTGATTGGCTTAATTGTTGTTGTTATAATTCCTGATATGCCATGTACAGCAGCAGGGGGCTGGGAATGGGATGTTCATATCTGATCCCTGCTACACCTTGGAGCAAGAAATGACACCATGTGTTCGGCTGAATGTTTCTGGAAGACCGTCGTGTCCGGCTGGTTGGTCTGGGCTTTGGGCTGCTAGCTGTAGAAGTGACACTACAGTTTCTGCCTCCTCCAGCCACTAGCCAATTAGCAAGACAGAGAATACAGGGAACAACAGGCGGCGCCATTTCACTGCTTCCTCCTCCAGTGTCTTGCAGCCAAGATTACTCACTGATCCCCACATTAAACACTTCCAACCAGCCAAGACAATTCTAAGCTGCTTTATTTGGCCAATGCACAAACCAGCTCTTAGGTTTTCATGCCAGCACCTTCTATTATTAATTGCTATTTGTATTGTGGTAGTGCCTATGGGCCCCTCTCAGGAGCAGGGCCCCATTTTTCTGTCTGTGGGAAAAGTGAAGCAACTGTTCACAGTGCTGCAAGCTCCTTAGACGGTGCATTGCCCAGTGTTTGGCAGTAGTGCCAGGGAATACACTGAACCTGAACAGCCTTCTGGCGCTGGCTGGCACTGACACACCTGCTCTTGGGAGCCTCTCCAGATTTCACGTCAAATACTAATTGCGTCTGTGGTTCGGCCAAGCTTTGTGTTAACTCTTCCCATGCAGTTTTTATGCATATGCATTCGCTGGTGCTAGATTGGCCCTGCCCCATTGAGCTGAACTGGCTCCTCAAAGAACCCGAGCAGGTAGGATGCAGAATGCTCTGTGACCTTCAAGGAGCTTTTCAGGGGCATGGGGTGACCTGGTGCATGAGGACAGGGTGCATGCTGGAGAAGAGTAGCAAGGAGAGATGTGGTGGATAGTTAGATAGATGGGTCTGTATGGGATGGCTGGATAGATAGAATGCTTTTGAGGAAGAGGAGAACCCACTGTTAGGTCCCTCATGATGCGGAAGAGACTTCATTTCCCTTGGTGTTTCTCTGCATCTCAAAGCACAAAGTATAGCATACTGTACACTTTGACTCTAAACTCTTTAATCAGGGACCATTTCTTTGTTGTATGTTTGTACAGTGTATAGCAAAATGGGACCCTGGTCTCTAGTCCCTACAGTAAATAATAATATATTTTTATTGATAAATTATGTCCAGTGTGGAGTTTGGCAAAAGTTCCTTTTTTTCTAATATTTTTTCAGTCCCCATGAGCTGTAAAATAATGTGACAACGAATCCACTGAAATTCCCAGAAATGTGAAAAAAAGAGCAAAACTAATGGCAAATACACACAGTGGCTTTCTCCCCCCATCCGCAAAGGGTAACTGATAAATTCTCTGCTGCAGGAACTACAAGAAAAAACACAGTGACGTGGCTTCCAGCATTATCTTGGAGCATAACAGGGAACAGATTCTTGGACTACGTTTTGAGAGGGGGACTGGATCTCTCTCTCTCCAGGGTAACCTGTGAGGAATGCCCCTCTTAACTTGGTTAAAGCCGTGTGCTTAGGGCCCCTATTTATATTGGGCTGAACAGGTCACCATGAGGATGAATTCCTTGCCCTAAAGAGCTCACAGTCTAAATGGATACATATATGTATCTGCAGCAAGGCAGATTCAGGTTAGATATTAGGAAAAGCTTTCTAATTTTAAGGGTAGTTAAGCTCTGGAATAGGCTTCCAAAGGAGGTTGTGGAATCGCCATCACTGGAGGTTTTTAAGAATAGGTTGGACAAATAACTGCCAGGGATGGTCTAGGCTTACTTGGTCCTGACTCAGTGCAGGGGGCTGGACTTGATGATCTCTCAAGCTCTCTTTCAGCCCATTTCTATAATTCTATAATATAGATGGATGCAACAAATATGGTTAGTGGGAGTGCTGAATGCCTCTCATAGCTTGGTTAATAAATAATAATAATAATTAATAAATAACTAGGTCTTATATAGCACTTTTCCTCCATAGATCTCAAATTGTTTTACAAAGGAAGTCCGAATTATTATCCCCATTTCACAGATGGGGAAACCGAGGCACAAAGGGGGACATGCTCATTTCTTAAAGTGCTGGAACTGTGTTAAAATCCTTTCCAGGTCAACTGTAGGCGTGCTGGTAGGTGGGCTGCCCTTGATAGAAATACTTACAGATTAAAAAGAACACAGGTGTGAAGGCTCCTGAGAAATGCCATAGGAAAGGCATAAAGGAAACAATTCTTCAAGGTGAAGGAAGAAAAAGAAACAGTGAGAGCTGCTTAAGGGCTCGAAAGGCAGAAAAGGGTAGTTCCTAGAAAGTGAAAAGTCCCTTCAGAAAGACTTGTCTCAGTCAGACTTCCTCCAAGTAACATGAGGGCGGCAAACTTAGAAACTTTATTTTGTTCAGTGTGCAGGACAAGACATCCCAGTGTGATGGGGCAGACAGGTCCCACACTGCCAAGGAGAGACTTAATGAGAACCTGTGGCCTCAGCTGACCACACCCTGCTACCTGGGCAGCAGCTGTCAGGCAGAGAGAGGGGAGATAAAAGGAGGATAGCTGGCCCAGTTCAGGACTGTCCGGGAAGGAAAGCAGAGATCTGCTTCTCCTGGTGTGAAAGAAGCATGGTTTCAGCCCCAAGACTGACTTAGCTTGCTGGTTGAATAAGCCTCCTGGTGGAAGAGACGACCGGGCGCTGGGAGGCCAGCTGAAGTACTGTTCATTTGACAACCCTGTTTTGACTTGTGGATTTTCCTGATTTATTTTGGACCTTAGCTCTCTGGAAGGGGTAGGACTGAAGTGAGCCTTGGATGGAAGGCAAAAGCTCAGCTACATTGGACCTCCAAGAGACAGCCACCTACCAGTGGAGCCTTGTGATTGGCTGAGTTGTGCCTGGATGGGCCACAAGAGGGTGCTGCAGAAGGAAATCCGATCACACCTGGTCAAGAAGGAAGCCTGGATGGAGCTGTGGCAAGCCCACTCTGGAGGGAGGAAAGGACACTCTAGTGATGGTTGAATTGTGTGATGACAACCTTGACTGGCCTAAGGATAACAGAGAACTGAATGCTGAAACTGATGTGGGGGAACTCTGCTCCAGTGCTATATGAAGGGCAGGTTGCCTGGATAAACCAATTACATGATTTGCATCCCAAGGGAGAGGTCTTGATGCCGTGCCATTGGGTGGAATCTCTTCTGTTGTTTCCCAGAGATGTTTTTTCAGGGGCAAAGACAGTATGCATGGAGAGCAGCTCAGTCATGGGAGGCGGGGTTCCCAGGATGGATGTGTTGAGCCTAAAGGTGTTCCAGCTGATTTGTCACTCTAAGGGGTACCTTTCCCAGCCATGGCTCTGGCTTACCTCTAGGTGTGCAGACCCCAGGCCACTGTACCTGAGTCATTGATCCTACAGCCCTGGGTTGAGATGCTTTTAGTAGGATAGAGAACTGGAGTTAGTGTTAGATTCTAAGGGCAGAAGAGACGTGCCCCGGGATCTGAGCGCCTGTATCACATAGGCCATAGGACTTCCCTGAATTAATTCCTGTCTGAACTACAGCTATCCTTCAGACAAACATCCAATCTTGATTAAAAAATTGCCTCTGATATAGATCCACCATAGCCCATGTTCCAGTGGTTACTTATCCTCACTGTTAAAAATTCTTACTCCCTGCCAGTGTCTACAGGCATCGCTGCAATTCCCTGAGCTTCCCCCCTTCACTGCACCTCATGCTTCTTTGGTACTAGAAGCCCCTGATTCCTCTGAGGTGGGGCTCACCATGTAAACCGAGTTGGCTTAGCCCCGGGCTCTCCAGCTCATGGGACAAGCTATCCTGTTACAGGGATCCTTGCATGTATAAACAGGGCAATCTCTAGCAGAAGCAGAGAGGTTATTGTACCTCTGCATTTGGCAATGGTGTGGCCGTGGCTGGAATCCTCTGTCTAGTTCTGGTGTCCACAATTCAAGAAGGACGTGGATAAACTGGAGACGGATCAGAGAAGAGCTCTGAGAATGATTAGAAAACATTTCTTAGAGTGATTGAGTCTAAAAGAAGGTTAAGGGGTGACTTGATTACAGCCTGTAAGTACCTACATGGGGAACAAATATTTGATAATGGGCTTGTCAGTTCAGCAGGAAAAGGTCTAACATGATCCAATGACTGGAAGTTTAAGTTACAGAAATTCAGACTGGAAAATATGCACAGGGGCTCGAGAACCTTCCACAAAACATTTTCATGTGAAATTATGAATCATAGACACATCCCCAACAAACAGGCAGCAGCCCCCTTCCCTGTGTGCTAGGGCTCAGTGCATTCAGGCTGCGGCCCTGCAGGAGAGAGCTATCGGCCCACCATACCAGGGATGCGAGAGGCATGTTGCACGGAGCTTTGACTGTGGTCAGTCACTTTGGCCCAGATTTTTAAAGCTATTTAGGTGTTGCTGTGCGTAGCATCACCAACACCTTACTGATTTAGGAGCTAAAATCTCATTTTCAAAAGGGATTTAGGCACTGTACCATGCCACTGCTGACTTAGGCCCTGATACAGCCCAGGTGTTATGGCCCCGACAAAAAGCATGCAGCTGGCCTGCTCTGACAGGTTTCATCAGTGCTGTGTTTTTATGCTCCTCCTGACCAGACCTTGCCCACTTTGTGGGGCTCTCCAGACACAAACACAGACGAGATGTGGGTTTGGAGATCTGCCCATAGCTCCTGTTTGGTGCAGAGGCGGCAGTCAGGCTCTTCAGTTAATTAATTATTACAGATTCTGGAAATCCATCGGGTCAATCTGAGGAATCGTGCTCGTGTCTCGGGGAATCCTGAGGTTTTCATATTGGGAACTCTCAGGGGAAGATTGTGCCATCCTACCTGACGTTGGGCAGTATTTTATTACTATTGATTTCAGTGAGACTTCTTGAGGAGTAAGGGGCTACTCAGTGTGAGTAAGAGTGGCACAATCCAGCCTTGAATGAGTAATGAATTGGTTTTCCAATGCACCTGTTAAAATGGCTCCGTAACGGCTTTAGAATCAATTTGTCTTTGTGTTTTCAATACCCTATCCACCCCACAAAAATATATAAGAATGCTAAGCTACAAACCTATCATGAATGCTGATGAACTGAATGTGCCCCAGGTCATAAAAGGGAAACATGCCCTGGTTAAAAGAGGCATTCTCCCCTCGATGCATCAGCATTTTATGCTACCAGCTCCTACAAATGCCAATGCAGGAATCCCTGAGAGAAGGATTTGCTGGGTATTGAAAGGCTGTCTGTTCATTGACAAAAGTGCATTAGTAGAAAGCTAACTGCAGTGGGAATGACTGGCAAATCCAGCCTGGAACTGCAGTTTGCAGAAAAGATTCAGGGAGCTACCTGTATGCTCTCGTGCATCAGTTTGGTTCCTGCATGTGGATAATTGAAATATGAATGGAAGGAACATGAAACAAAAAATGGGTAAGGGAAAGAAAGGTCCCAGCGCATGAATAACCCATTTATTATAGCGCTAAGTGGAGAGGAATGTTACTTGCTAATATCAGTGCACAGATGGGGAATACATTCAGCAATATTCATTATTGTGCGGGTTTGACACTTCATTGCTATTTGAGGACATTCCAATCCACTCCAACTTTTTGTTGCTATCGGCAATCTCAATGTGACTTTTAAAGGATAGATTTCCCAAGATGGGAAAGCACCAGGTCACCGTAATTTTATCACAGAGGAAACTGGAGATGAAAGATTTTTCTCATTTCACGCTCCTGGATTTTTCGGCCTGAGGAGAAGCACTCCATTGTCGTCAGTGCAGACATTTGACAAAGAGGTCAAGTATACAGCTTTGGGGGGATGTTCTCCCCCCCCCGCTCTGATAGCAGCTCTGGTCCTCCTTTGCCTTAACTCCCCAATGCTAAATCTTTTCTCTCTTCTAGCATCCCATAACACTGCTTCTTCTGGTAGTAACGAGCCTTCAGCTTGGCTGTTTATGGCAAGAGGGGTCATCCAGTGTTTACTTTGTGCGTGATGATCAAGCAGAGTGAAGAGGCAGCTTCCTGACTCTTATTTACATTGCCCTGGCCACTGGGGGAAATAAAGGTTCTTTTCAGAAAGGCAGCATTCCCTGACACAAAAGGCCCAATCCCGCAACAAGATGGGCTGAAAGTTGCACCCTGGCCCTGTCAAAGTGCACAGGCAGCAGCAGAGGGACACATACACTTTCCTGAGCGAGCAGGCAAACTGGATGGAACCTGTGCTGCTAGGCACAAGCTCCTGCTTGCTTTTTCTAGGGAAGGGAACACTTCTTTGATTTCACAGCCCTCCCCAGGCCCTGTCCTTCTGCCCCGCCCCCTTCCCAAGCAGCGAGTTTCACTCTAGGTGACCTGATGGGAGATGGCAATGGACTGGATTGTTTGAGAGTTAGCTGGCTAAGCGATCTCCTGCCAACTGGCTGCTTTTGTCTCTGAGGTTCAGAGAGGTAGCGTGAGTTGCGCGTTCGGTCACTGACAGGTCTTGGTTGACAGCTCCCTTCTTGTTTTGCAAAAATTGGTTGCTAGTTGAGACATGACGAAGTTTTGAAAGAGGGAATTTTGTTTCTTGTACAGTTTCCTGCGAAAGGTCACAGTGCCGCCCACGGTGCCACTCCGGGAAAATAAACACACACAGCTGCTGCAGCTGCGACTGACGCACATCAGGCAGTTTGAAAGCATGCAGGGTCACCATGGAGCTCCAGGGATGGGATCTACATAGAGCTCTGGGGGATCTTTATAGAGCATCGACTCTATATGAGATCACTATGGTGTCAGGTCCAGACAGGATTGCTACACAGTGCCAGCTCTATATGGGATAGGTGTAAGGTGCTGTCGCTAAGCGGGATCAGCTCTGTAATAAATTGTTAGAGAGTGCCAGCTTTCTGCAATGCAAACTTCCATTAACACAGCCTCAGAGCTGAGAAATGCCCAAATCAGGGAGTTAAAAAGCTCTGCTCTTCCTGTCACTCGTACCAGTTTCACATCATCCTTGCACAGGGTTCAGCCCTGAATGTGCAACCTGTCTGAGTTAGCATTCGGCTAGGAACACTGGCTTTGGCTAGCACATATTTCAGCTTTAACATTGTGTTCATGAAATATTTTGTATTTAATTCCCCTAATTTTGGTTTAATGAAAGAAAGAGTGAGCAAGTAAAAGGGAATTGGGGTGTGTGTGGGGAAAAGAAATAGAAAAGAAAGGCCTGGGGCTTGCAGCCATAAACAGCTGCCTCAGCACGGAGCCTATATCATCCCTCCATCTCTATAGTTCTGTGGGCCTGTTTCTCAACTTGTGCACTCTGCTTTTACACCGGTGTAATACAATTGACTTCAATGGAGTTACTGCTGGCTTACACCACTGGAACTGAGAGCAGCATCAGATCCTAGAGCACTCTGCTACTGCTGTTGTGCTACAGTCCTTGTGCTTCTGTTACAGTTTTGAGCCCACCTGGTACTTTTGTTGTTAAGCTTGGAAAGGTTTGATTTTTGTTTGCTATGGATTCCGGGGGGTAATATCGATGCTCATCTCCAAATATTTCTTCTAGTTTTTTACTGATTCAAAGCAATGATTCTCAAGCCCTAGTCTCACTGGAGTGTTGACTGGTCACGTGGCACTGGCTCTCCTTGTTCTCAGCTGCTCAGTTGCATTACATGACAGCCAAAAATACACTCAGTGTTTTCCTAATTGTCCATTGGCTAGGTAAGGAATTACTACAGTGACCAATGAGATATTATGTGATGGTGAATGAAAGAGGAGGTGATCTGCTCCATTGAGGGTAGGTGGGGAAGTGTCTATACTATGGAACAACCTTTGTAAGGTTCAAGTACTGCAAAGTCTGAGAACACGTCACCGAAAGGCTTTCACAGGCAGAGAAGGAAAGAAAATACCAGTCCATGTTCCAATAGACTGTAGCAGCTGAGATGAATAACAGATTCAGAAATTACAGCATTAATCCTATTTCATTATATTTGTTTCTTGTAAATTGACAGACAGCAAAGCTAGCTCCAGTTGTTTGTGAGGGCAACATGTCTTTAATTTTCTCTCTCTCTAAATTTTCATCATAAAAGAAATAACTTTCCATGGTTAATGGAGGGGAAAAAATGACTAAGTAACATCTGAGCCTCGGGCTGCAAGCAGATCCATGTGGGCAGAGCAGTGTGCCCACGAAGAGCCTAACTGACTTTAATGAGGCTCTGTATGGGCATAAGGGTATGCCCATGCAGAACAGATGATCGGGGTCTCACTGATTGCAAGTGACAAAAAGTTAAGAAAATAGTCTCAGAGCCAGGCAAATATATTTTCCCCACCCTCTTACTACAAACTGTCCTGTGGGGCTGAGACCAAGCCTGTGATGTTCCGGCCAAAACAAGGGTTTTTGGAGAAATCATGAGCAACGGCAAAGGTGATGGAATGTCACCAGCTGAGCTCCGCGTTGGTGAAGCAATCTCTGTAGATTGTAAATTCTACGCAGTGTCACTACACTGCAAGTTCTGCTCTGAGTTACTCCCTTGAAAAATCCAGAGTAATTCTGTTGGCTGCGCCAGTGTAAACGAGAACAGAATTTGAACGTGTGTCTCTTTGGATAAATACATATTGGAGTCCACGGGTTATTATATCCTATATCTGAACTAATACAACTAGATCTACTGAGTGGATTTTTACAGGGGCATTACATATCCTTAAAAGCAGGCTTGTAACTGAAATAATGATTGCTTTTAAACAAAGTTTTACATTCTGAATACAAGAAGTTAAAAACATAGGGCCAAATTACTCAGTTTTTACACAGTCCTTACACTGGCAAAATGCCCAGTAAAGTCAGTAGGTGTTTTTCCTCAGTCAGAACCAAGTAAAGGCTTAATAATAATACTAAATAATACTAAATAATAGTAATAATAACAATTAATAATCTTTTCTGGATTCAGTCCATGGAAAAGAAACCTTTGCTTTGCTCTGCAGGTTTGACTAAGTTAAAACTCTTCCATATGTGAGGTGTTTGTTAACTGTTCAGTATAAAGGGTTTTGCACCAATGTGAATCAGGAGTAACCCCAGTGATGTTAAGAGTGATGTGGTATAAAGGAGTGCAGAATCAGGCTGAAAGGCCGGAATACAAGTTCACGTTGTTGGCACTCGAGGCTAGATCTGCAAACTGCTGTGTGGTCGTTGCTCTGGGAATAGCCCAGAATAAATTGCATGCCCAAGTGCCCACCTGAATTGCTGGGCACAGAATGGGGCCCATAGAATGTTTTCAGACCACATGGAAATAACCTGTCTAGATTGACCATAGGAAGAGGTGGTGAGGGGGCAGGGCTCTGGGTATTGTCACTCAGGTGTAGTATTACAAGAATTGTGTGGGCATCTTACACTCAGGCTGGGCATGTTTAGACAAATGAAAACCTTCCATCTGATGATAAATGAAATTCCACAAGTGTGTATATGTTACAGCAAGAGCCCGATCAAATGAACACAACGGCAGTCGACAGAAGTGGCCCTAAATTTCCCAGGAACACTACTGTCTTTGTTTAAAACTACAATTTTAATTGTCAAGATGCACAGTAATGACCGATGGCTTAAGTCGATCCTTATTGTTCGCATTTCAGTAGTGCCAGTGGCCACGGCCATGTTAGAGCCATTGCACTAGGTGCTGTACAGACACGACAGTCCCTGCCCCAGAGACCTTACGGTCTCACTAGCAAAGAGAGACAAAAGTGGGAAGGGAAGCAGACACCCCAGGTTATGCAGCAGGTCAGTGACAGAGATGGGAGGGACAATGTCAGGTCATCTGACTCCCAGGCAAGCGTCTTACCCCCTGGCTCATACTGCCTCTTACAAAGCAATAGGTGTTTGCAGTATAATGACAGAACCAAACAGCCAGGAAAAATTGCTTTGGAACGGAAGAACCCTCTGAAACAAGATTGTTTGCTTTTGTTTCCAGAGCCAAGTAAATCATCTTATTAGCATGTAAACACACCTTTCACAGTCCAGCTGGCCCTTTGAGGCAAGTTGGCCTCAGCCTTGCCCATGACTTAGCAGCTGTCCCTCAGCCTCACTGATGAGCTGGTGACACGGGCTAATCAGTGACCCCAGCCAGACATAGTGGGGCTTAATTAGGACGACCAGTTCCAGCTGTGGCAGCGAAGCAGGGTGATAACTATTTAAGTAGAGCCGGTAGCTCAGGAGAGGGAGGAAGACCCTGGAGGGAGGAACAAATTGGAGTTCCCCTCGGAAGAGCTTGAGGAAGTCATGCTGGGAACCTGCAGGGAGCAGAGTAGGCTCCTGGGGGGAGCTCTGAGCTAGGGCCTAGAAGGGTAAGGGAGCTGCAGTTGAGCCCAGGAGGGGCAAAGGGCCCTTTGTTTCAAGCCGAACCCTGGAAGGTGAATGATCTGTTCTGGGACTTGGCTGAAGGGCTGAGCCAGAGAAGACCCAGTTCGGGAGGCTCGGGAAGAGACTGGCTGGGAGAGGTTACTGTGGCCGAAAAAGCGGCCACCAGAAGGGCTATGAGAAGCACCCTGCCATGCCGTGCCCTGGCAAGAGGGGGCACCCTTGAGGTGAAGAAGTGCACATACAGCACCTTATCCCATTGACTCCCATCAGGATAGACCAAGAAAAGGGCGCTGGGGAGGGGACAGGAAAGGGTGGGAGTGGACGTTGCCATGTTTGATGGGAGTGGGAGACATGCTGGTGAAGATGGGGGAGAAATTCAATTTAAGCCAAGAAGGCTGCAGGTATGGCTAGCTTTGTGCACCCCTCTGCACAGGGCTGGGTTTCACCCCATGTGATGTCCCAGCACACTAAGGAGCCCGGCTCCCTTTCAGGAACTGATCCTTAAGTCAGCGTCTCTGTTGCAGCATCTCCAAGGAGTCAGAGGGAAGGAATAGTTTGCTGCTCCTTTGCCAGGGTGACTCCCTCCATTAGGAGGATAGAGGCAAGTTCTGTTTTCTGGAGTGTGGGAGGGATGGGACCTTTCTGGGCTCTTCTGGGATCCTTCAGGGTAAGGCAAGGGCTGTGAGGAAGCAGTATTTGGGGTAAGGTGTTATGGGACTGTGCTTGTCATGGTTAAGCCCTGCAGAGGGGCTGACAGGTGGCTTAGTGCTTTTTCAGCCTGAGGGCAGCTACTTTGTCCAAGCGGGGAAGATTTCCTGGCAGGGGGGTTTTCTTGGACCTTTCCAGGTGTGCACAGGCCTGGCCTTTTCATAAGGCCACCCATTATTGCTAGATTAGAAGAAGGACCCTTACCAGCTTCAGCAGGTAACATGCCACAGGTCATATTCACCCCCAGGATTGTGTTGGTTTTTCCTGTACTGCAGTACAAACAAAGCATTGTACGGCAGCCCAAACACAGGATCCAGGCTTTACCAGGTAATAGCAACAATGATGCTATTGTAAGGAGGAACAGGAGAGGTATTGGAAGGAGAACCGGTCCCGAAGGCACAACATCCCTTTCCTGCAAACAGCCGCCAGTGTACTCAGCAGGAACAGAGTCCTCCTATGCCCCCATGCTATGGAGCACAGCTGAGCTGCCCTGTGGATGTAGGAGGCCAGCGTGTCACTGGGAATCATGCTGAGAATTTCACTGCATCCAGGTACTTACAGATACTTGACCATGGCTCTGACCTGCCCATGCCCATCCCTCTGCACTTTACTATACATTCCTAGATTATAAAGCCAGAAGGGATCACTGTGGTCTTCTAGTCTGACCTCCTGTATAACAGGCCAGAGACCTGCCCAGAATTAATTCCTGTTTGAACCAGAGCAGATCTTTGATTTAAAAATTGGCTGTGATGGAGAATCCACCATGACTCTTGGTAAATTGTTTGTTAAAAATGTGTGCCTTATTTCTAGTCTGAATTTGTCTAGTTTTAACTGCCAGCCATGGGATCATGTTATACCTTTGTCAGTTACATAGAAGAGCCCATTATCGAATGTCTGTTCTGCATGTTGATACTCATAAACTGTGGTCAAGTTACCCCCTAACCTTCTCTTTGTTAAACTAAATAGATTGAGCTCTTTGAGTGTATGACTGTAAGCCTTGTTTTCCAATCCTTTAATCCTTCTTGTGGTTCTCCTCAGGACCCTCTCCAACTTATCATCATCCTTCTTGAACTGTGGACACCAGAACTGGACACAGGATTCCAGTAGTGGCCACACCAGAACCAAACACAGAGGCAAAATAATCTCTCTAATCCTACTGGAGATGGCTGTTTATGTCTCCAAAGGTCACATTAGCTCTTTTGGTCACAGTGTTGCACTGGAAGCTCATATTCAGCTGATTATCCATTATGACCCCCACATCTTATTCAGTCCCTGCTTTCCAGGATATAGATCTCTCCCTCCACCCCGCCCCCTGTAAATATGGCCTCCTTTCTTTGTCCCTAGACTTAACTCATGTTTGCTTGTGGCCAGCTTACCAAGTGATCCAGATCACTCTGTGTCAGGGATTTATTATTTACCACTCCTCAATCTTTGATATTCTGAGACAGTTTGTGCCCTCCAAGTAGCAGAACTGTCCTACTCCCACTGTCACTTGGAGTCTGGGCAGGACGTGGGCCTGTAGCTGGATTGTTTTCACTGGATAGGTGTAGAAGCCAGCCAGTTTTATTTTACTAAGACCTGATCATGGTCTTTCAGTTCAAAGGAGTAGTAGCTTGGGTTGGACCCAAGTAGGTATCTAGCTCACTCTTTCCATGAGCAGGCTAAGAAGTAATGACAAATTCAGGACTTAAAAATGAAGGAAAGCTTCAGTTCGAATTGTCCTGCTTTGGCTATCCACACTGGGTTTCTGTTACCAATTGTCCGAAAGAACCCGAACCGTTTCAGAAGTGTTGAGAGTCAGATGTGCTGCACCCATTCTCTCGGACAATGAAAGGCCCTGAGTGCCAGCACTGTTATGAACTATAGCTGGGTTTTCCATTCTCTCCTTTCCCCTGCCTAAATTCACAGAGCAACAGATTTTCCTGTTCCCAGTGCTGCCGGCCATCTCTCTCTGTTCACTGCACTCCTTACCCCGTTCCTCGCTCTGATTCTCCAGAGGTGGAAAATCAGTATCCATGCAGTAGGCTTTCAGAGGATGCCCCTATGGTTTTCCCATCCCTGGAGAGAAGGATGCAGATTCTGGCTGACTTTAAAGGGGCTGATCTCCTAAGAATGGCTGGCACTTCTTCACTGCACTCCAGGCCCCACAGCCCTGATGCTTAGCAAAGAACACAGTATTGCTTCAGGGCTATACAGCTACACTTGTAGCTGGGCACGTGGTTCCCAGTTCGCATGGATGTACCTCCGTTAGCTATGCCAAGCTAGCTCCCTAAAAGTAGCAATGTGGCTGTGATGGCACAGGCGGTGGCTTGGGATGTACCCGTGAGTGCTCCCTGCATATGTATGCAGGTGGCTAGTCCCAGCCTCCGCCCATGCTGCCCCAGCTATGCTGGTATGTCTGAGTTGGGAATCACATCACTAGCTCCACGTGCAGATGGAGCCTACGGCAGGGGTGCTGGAACAGGAGGCCATGGTCCTCCCACTTTTCGCCACAGGCCCCATCCCTGCCCCACCTCTTCCTACTGAGGCCACGCCCCCCAGCCTTGCCAGCAGCTGGAGCCCAGCCGGGGAGCCCAGGGAGTTGCCCGGGTGGCTCTTACCATGGCCGGCCTGATGCTCTGACGCTCCACCCCCCGGCTGGAGCCGAGTCGAGGTAAGAGCCATGTGGGCAGCTGTGGGGAGCTGTGGATGCTCCATCTGCCCTGGGAGGGGAGCCTGTTGGGGGTGGGGACATTGGCTGGGGGTTGCTGTCTGCCCCCCCCGACCATGGGGAGGTGGAGAGGACCCAGCTCCCCGGTTCCGCTCTGGCTATCAGCTTGGCTGGAGGTGGGGCCTCGGGGAAGAGGTGGAGCAGGAGCGGGTCCACAGAGACCCCTAGTCCCCCCAGTTTGGGGAAGACTCCGCTGACCATGGCTTCTGGCTGTCACCAGACTTCAGTTAGCAGCATTCAGTAAATGTGTTAGATTCCTGCTCACCTCCGAGAAGGAGGTTTTCCACTAGGGAATGATTTCTGGTAAAGGTATCTGATCTGACGAGCTCTTCAGCATTCTCCTTTCCCAGGGTGTTAATGAGCATTGAGGGTGCACAGCAGTGCCAGGGTCATGCTATACAGCACTAAGCACTCGGAGAGCACGCAACCCAGCAGCCGCCATCCCACAAATATTTGAAAGTACCCAGATAATTTGACGGCACCGATCTCTGTATTTGCAGCCGCGAGTGCTTGTTAAAACACATGTGCCCAGAAAACAATAGCTTCCAAACTCTCATGCTGGCTCCTTACACTCTGAACATAAGGCCGTCCATCACTCAGCAGTGGCACACGGTGCCACATACCACCCTGACCAAATGACGTGCATTGAGAAAGATCAATCAAGCCCCTCAGAGCACAAATTCAAATGCAGATGAAGCTATTTTTATAGAGATTGCAGAGAGGCAATTTTTCGGGGCTAGCTAGCTAAATGTCACACACTGCGCCTGCACCTGGCATGGAACCCCATGACTGGCATGGGCAAGCTCTCATTTAGGCACACGCATGGAATTTGTATCAGTAATTTAGGGAGCTAATATTGAAAGGCCTCCCCACCCCCCCAATTCCCCATGTCATTGTTACAGTGAACCCTGAAGTCCCCCCTGGCCCTCCCACTGCCTACCAGCTCTTCATTGTAATGGGTCACTAGAGTAAAGAGAGGCTATGCAGGTCAGCGACAAGGCAGTGGTGACACAGAAGAAGATCAGTGTTGATATGAAACTCCAGACGCAGCAGAAGATTTCAAGGAAAAAGGGTTTTTTAATTGTTCTAAATCGCTGAACCGGGACCCTCTGTAACCCCTGGATCCCACTGTAAATCCAAAACTCACAGTTCAGGCTGGGATACCATTCTGCTACCTCGCACTGTTGTTTCAATGACCTATGGTAGATCCAAAGTATAACCCCCAGTGCCCCCTTTACCCCATATGGCGTCATAGTCCTGATCGACTCCAATTAATTTCCTGGTGTATCAGTCTCCTAGTGAGTATCTCTGGATGCCTGAGGGCTTTGTCCAGGTATTGGCCTGGCTTTGCTTCTCCTGCTGTGATCAGCACTTCCCAAAAGGTGTGAGTTATCATGGGGTGTCATGCTCCCAAGGAGGATGCTTGGGTCAGATCTGCTGACAGGGGTTTCCTCCCAGCATGCTTGGTAAATAACCAAGCCTGACCCATCAGTAGGAGCACAGAGCTGCCTGGACACTCACGATTTTCCTGCGTTTTCATTTTAAATAGGGAACTGTGCCCAGCCCCCATTGGCTTCGAAATCACTGACAGGGCTTCTGCTTAACAGCTACCCCCGCCCCTCCACAGCCTCCCCTCTCATTGTTTGGCCCCCTTGTGTCACCCTTATTTTAAAATTGCTCTGACTGTGTCAATGTTTCTCCCTCTGGAGTTCACCCCTGCATTTAGGCCCTGCTATGGCCCCGTTGCCTCACTCAGAGAGTAAAGTTGCTGTCTCAGGCAGCCCCTATGCCAAGGGAATCCCCAGCTGGTATAAAACTGGCTTAGGTGGGTCTCTGCCATCCCATCTTCCACCCAGTGTAAGGGACGTGTTGTCGCAGGCTAGAGGCATGTGAGGGGCTATTAATGCTGCCATAAGTTAGAGAGCCTGAAGATTGGCCTCTGGAGAGTTGGGCCCTTAGCTTTTGTTCCAGCTCAGCTCCTCGTCAATGAGGCAGAGTGCCTCTGCTCTCCCTTTTCTGTGATTCCTCCTCTCCTTTGGGGGCAAAACAGGGGAAGGATGGGCTTGTGGTTAAAGCACTGGACTGGGACTCAGCAGATCTGGGATTAATTGTATCTGCCATATGCTCCCCATGTGACCTTGGCTAAGTCGCTTAGGCTGTCAGTTCCCGTCTGTAAAATGGGGGATTCTAGGACTTCCTTTGTCTGTCTAGCCTATTGATTCTCTGTGTGTGTGTGTGCATGTGTGCACACGCAGTGCCTAGCACAATGGGGCCGTGATCGCCATTGGGGCCCCAGGCGCTACCATAATACAAACATCGTAATCCCCTTCCAACAGGTTGCCAGTTTCTGTGTCTAAACTTCTCTTTCCAGCTGCCCTTCCAACAGAGTTTTCTCCCCAGGTCACTGTGAAATCCAGGCTTCGTTTGAACCTTCTCCCCAAGTCCTACATTAACTAGGGGAAATACACTTGCTGTTTGACCGCTTCCTGATATAGGCCCCGATTCAGCAATGCACATACATAAAGTGAGGGATGGGTTTAAGTACTTTGCTGAACTGGAACCATACTCTGGAGCCGTATTTGGATTGCACCAATAGCTCTTCATCTGTTTGCCTTGTTTGTGAAACAGCACTGTCCTGTTGTTGAGAGGCAGGCACTGTACACGCTCCTTCCTGGAGTTTTCTCTGTCTTCCAGAATACGGTGGTTAGAATTATCCACAACAATTAGGTTACCCGTTCCCATAACACAGCACCCCAGGGATGATGGTCACGTCTGGTTGCATCTGAGAATCATTAGGAGTTCTCATCTATTTGGATAATGAAATTGCTTTGAATGCCAGGTGGTACAGAAAGGACAAAGCACTTTGTAAATATATACCTCCCCCACCATGTTCTCTGTGGCACAGGGGAAAACACTACTGCCTAATATGATTGACCTGCACCTTGAGCACCAGTCTTGAGGTCTGCTAAGCTTAGCAGCGTCAGGTCTTGTCAGTCGTTGCATGGGAACCTGTTTTGATTGTTGTGCTATATCTGGATGAGCAAGATCCTTTAAAAAGTGACCTTCCCCGACCAAACACTGCCATAAGGGAACTCTACCTTCTGCAAGGACAGAGCAAGCTCTGCGAGGCCAATCCGGTTATTAGTGGGCAGTGTCACAGTACAGATAAGAATTGTTGTTTGCTCAGATTGCTGCTACCCGAGCCCTACTTTGTCTGTAGAAGTTATTCAGGAGCCTGATTCCTCTGCTGGTGCTGTCGAGGTCAGATCACTGTAGGTTCCCTCCAACACACTCGGTTTTAATCTCTTGTAAGTAAACTATACTGTACCTGTGCTGAGACACCACAGTGCTGTGTGCGGTTTGTCTGCTCACCGGTCTCAGTGAAAGGGTAGGCATGATCACACCACAACGGGAGATTTGAGGGAAGAGGGAGAAAAGCACCATGAGAGGAAGAAAGTGTGAGGAGATGGAGGTATGAGATCAGCGCAGTGTGCTCTGGTTAGCTAGTGTGAGATGTTTAGAGGTCATTGTGGTAGGTGCCTGTGGAATACCTTACCCAGCGAGCCAGGACACTCAGCCACACGGCAAGGGGGAATACATAGAGATTCATTGCTACTTCCAGTGTGCAGCAAGCGGACCAAGTAAATCTAGCAATAGAGGAAGAAGTGCAGGTACACTAGAGTTCATACACTGCTCATTCCAGAAAGAAACACTTTGTGAATTACAGGGAAATCCATGATAAATGGCTGCTTATCCTTCTCTCCAACAGCCCTATACACCCTAGCCTCAGACAGTCAGACCCTTGACTTCACTGTGGTCCCTTTGCGCTTCTCTGGTGGAAGTCACAGATTAGCAAAGCTGCCCCAGCATAAGGGAATACCTGGATGGTGTAAGGTCAGTGTACCTCTTTGAGGCAGGGATGGTCATTTACTAGATGTTTGTACAGCACCCAGCATAATGGGGCCCAGTCCAGTTGGCCTCAAGATGCTGCTGCTGTATCAATGCTCAGTAATACATCACCCTGGACTAGCTCTGCCTATCCCCCACTGACATATTGCGCCTTGGGGGCCACTGGCAGCTCGCAGAAGTTAGAGTAGCTGGGTGCAAGACCATAAAAGAGAGCCCTTTGTCCCACCTCACCCCCTGTGTTAGGTCCTGTGCTTAGCACAGCTTGGCCAGACACAGGGATCGAGGCCCGACAACCTTTCAGTCCACACAGTCCACCTGCACTTGCTAAACTGTCCAAGTTCTTCCCATGCACAATTATCACCCCCTCCCCCAACAGAGCTAGAACTCACCCTCTGTGCTTTAGGCCAGTCTCCTGATGAACTGTGTCAGTCAGGTAACTGACAAAGATGCCTTTGGAATGGGCATTGCTGCTCTCCAGGATGGGGAGGGTGCCAGGGGCTGCCCCGCGTGCAAACCTCAGACACCATTGCAGTCCCTGTGAGCACCCTGAGGTTCAAGCCTCCCCAGCAGGGATGGAGGCAAAGCCACAGCCCTGCCACACACACCAGCCCAGTGCAACTGGGTGCACATGGCACCTTCCTCATGGCAGGCCCAGCACGCAATCTCCCCACTCAGCAGTGTGTGAGGCAGACATGTCATCTGGACTGACAATGACTGCTCTTCCTCCTCTGGGGCTGGTGCCGCGGGATGATCCCCTTTGCCTTGTCTCTGGGGCATAAACTGGTTTCACTTTCCTGAAGTTTGGGAAGTGCAGTTATAACTGAACCCCACTGTGTTTGCAAAAATCTTTGCGAGGCAAGTGGAATTACACTTCCCCTCTCTCTGCATGTGTACTTATGGAGATGATTCATGAATGACTCCACCAATAATTCCAGCTGGCAAGCAGATTAGCATCATATGTGAAAAGCAAAGCTAGAAATTTGGACTTCTTAGCATTTTGCCAAGAGACAAATAAAATAAAATAAAGAAACCACTTGAACCCAGTGTTTGCTGGTTTTCAATTTCACCATCAGCAAACAGCAACTTTTAATACTATGTATATCCTGTATATAGATCCCTTCAGGTAACATAGCCTTTGAGCTAGGTAAGTATTCTCATACTCATCTTACAGATCAGTAAGCACAGAAAGCCTGAAGCCAATATTTTTCAAACTTGGGTGCCTAAAATTAGTCACCTAAATAAGTGACTTGATTTGCAGAAACACTGACTGCTGAGAACTCCCAGTGAAGAAACTGGGAGTTGAGCACCTCTGAAAATCAGGTTGCTTGTACATAGGAATGTGGAGTTAGGTGCTGTCTTATGCAGCCTCGGTTGAATATTTTGGCCTACATGATCTGCACATGGTTACACAGCACATCAGTCGCATAGCTGGGAATAGAATCCAGAAGTCCTGATTGCGAGGTTCGTGCTCTGGGTTATTGCCTCACCACAAAAATCAAAACAAACCAAAAAGGCTGTTTCTGGCTCTGGAAAGATCTTTACTTTTAAAGTTGCAAAGCCTGCACAATTTTGCTAATAAATATTGTTCTTGTGTACAGCGCAGAATGTCTGTCACGCCTGGAGTTTAGGGGGATGGTAATGGTGCTGTGGTCAGTTTCAGTGATTGGACTCATTTCTAGGGTAATTGTAATTAGACTGAGCCATTCCATGCATAGCTTTACATGGTTTTTGTTTGATTGTGTACCTGTATGAATTCCTGTCATTTGATTGTACTCTCTGATAGGGGCAGGTTTGCCGGCATTGGTTAGTGTTAGATCATATCGGTGCTGGGCTGCTTAATTTAGCCTCATCTCAGACCTGCCAGGGAAAACCGGACTTTCTGATCATCGGTCCCCCTTTAAGGTGTCTCAGTTTGGGCACCCAACAATAGAGGTCCCCAAGATCATTAGTTGCTATTAAATCTCAGCATATATGTGCAGCATGTCCAAGGGTAATATTACTATGGGAACCTTAACTTGTGTATCTCAAGTTGTGGTGACTTTAAGGGGGACAGACTGGCCCAGGTGCTGGGGGTGCTGAAAACACCCCAGTTTCTCCAACAAATGGCCTCTGTTTTTATCTGTGTCCAGCCATGCGAAATACTAGCCGTTTGCCCAAGAGGTAACAAGGCCAGTGGGTGATCTGTGCTGGAGAGGCGTGTGGTGGTTAGGGCTTTGGGGAGAATCTGTGCTCTGGCCCGCGTAAGCATCCTCGTCGCATGTGCCCCAGCCAATCCGGGCTTGTGCTAATGCTGTCTTTTGCCTTTAATAAAGAAAGAGAACAGCATCCAAAGGGAATGAAACATCATGCTCCAGGGTGTAAACTGATCAGCTGCTGGGGTCAGAAAGGAATTCAAGCCCCACCCTGCGCATTGTTTTCACTTTTTCCTGTACTTTAGAATCTAAAGTATCAGGCATTGACTGCTGCCAGGGAAACAATACCAGACCATGTGTGTACGGGCCTATGGCAGCCCAGGGCTCTGAGAGACTATAGTGCAGTTTGAGGCACTATTTAGTGTTTGAACATCTCCCACCCATCATGGTTAACCATTTTCACTGACTCCATAACGGCAGAGCTTAGATGTAAATCACAAAGGTGGGAACTGCTTGTCTGCGGAGCTCACTGCCCTCAGTGTGTGTGGGGGAGCAGTGCAACACCCTGTAGGGCCCTGAGGAGTGCAGTGCAGTGCAGTCTGTCTGTCTGTGTGGGGGTGGGTGGGAAGGGGATGAGCAGTGCAGTGCAGTCTATGTGTGGGGGGGGAGGTGAGCAGTGCAACACCCCTCTGAGGAGTGCAGTGTAGTGCAATCTGTGTGTGTTGGGGAGAGGGGATGAGCAGTGCAGTGCAGTCCATGGTGGGTGAGCAGTGCAGCACCCCCATAGGGCTCCGAGGACTGCAGTGCAGTGCAGTCTGTGTGTGTTGGGGGGATGAGCAGTGCAGTCTATGTGGAGGATGAGCAGTGTAACACCACCATAGGTGGTATTGAGCAGTGTAACACCACCCTGAAGAGTGCACTGTAGTGAAGTGCAGTCTGTGTCTGTTGGGGGAGGGGGAGATGAGCAGTGCAGTGCATTCTATGTGTTGTGGGGGGGTGAGCAGTGAAGCACCCCCATGGGGCTCTGAGAACTGCAGTGTTATGCAGTGCAGTCTGTGTGTGTTGTGTGTGTGTGGGTGAGCAGTGCAGTGCAGTCTATGTAGGTGGGGGAGCAATGTAGCACCCCCACAGGGCTCTGAGGAGTGAAGTGCAGTCTGTGGGTGTTGCGGAGGTGTGGAGGAGCAGTGCAGCACCCCAGCACAGCCCTGCCGGAGGAACTAACTGTGTAGGGTTACCATACGTCCAGATTTTCCCGGACATATCCGGCTTTTTGGGCTCCAAATCCCCGTCCGGGGGGAAAGCCCAAAAAGCCGGACATGTCCGGGAAAATCGGGACATGCGGGGCTGGCCGTGCGGGTGCTCGGGGTCCGGGGGCTCGGGGGAGCGGTGCCGGGCCGGGGGCTCGGGGTCCGGGACAGGCCGGCGGCTTGGGGGCCGGGCCGGGCTGGCGGAGCGGTGCCGGGCCGGGCCGGGGGCTCCGGGGCCGGGCCGGCGGTGCGGTGCCGGGCCGGGGGCTCCGGGGCCGGGCCGGGGGCTCGGGGACTCCGGGGCCGGGCCGGCGGGGCCGGGCCAGGGGCTCGAGGGCTCCGGGGCCGGGCCGGCGGGGCTGGGCCGGGGGCTCCGGGGCCAGGCCAGCGGGGCCGGGGGCTCCAGGGCTGGGCCGGCGGGGCCGGGCCGGGGGCTCGGGGGCTCCGGGGCTGGGCCGGGGGCTCCGGGGCCGGGCCGGCGCCGGCGGCTCGGGGGACGGGCCGGTGGTGCCGGGGGCCGGGACAGCGGTGCGGTGCCGAGGGCCGGGCTGGGGACCGGCGGTGCGGTGCCAGGGGCCGGGGGTGCTCGGCCGGGGGCCCGGGGGCCGGGCCGGGGACCGGCAGTGCTGGGCGGGCCGGGGGTGCTCGGCCGGGGGCCGGGCCCGAGCCGACCCAGGCTGGAAACGCCAGGGGGGCCAGCCTGGGCCGCGCCTCCTCCCCCCACACTCCCCCTTACCTGCTTCAGGCTTCCCGCGAATCAAATGTTCGCAGGAAGCAGGGGAGGGGGCGGAGACTTTGGGGGAAGGGGCGGAGTTGGGGCGGGGGACGGGGCTGGGGGCGGGGGCGGGGCCCCGTGGAGTGTCCTCCTTTCGGAGGCACAAAATATGGTAACCCTATAACTGTGGATGGTAAGAGGGGCTTGCACAATAGCTAGGTTCCAGGCAGGGACTTGGAATCCCATTGCCTGGGGCTCTGTGTGTCCAGCTGTTTGTGACAGGCTCTCTCTGTTAATGTACACCCCACGCCAGTGACAGGGGAGGCCCCTGATCATTCCAGACTAGCTGTATCCATTGTGGGATACCAGTAGCAGCTCTCCCTCAATGGCCACTTTGTGCTGCCTGTCAGCATGATAGGTCCCCTCATACAGCCCCCAGCACACACCCTGCTTCCCTCTGCCTCTTGCTGTAGGAACAGGGAAAGGGTCCAGGACAAATTTCAGGATCACAGATGAAGCAAATGTTACGGGGCTGCACACAGAGGGCTTCAGAGCATCATAGCTCTTGTCTCTTTTGCTACAGCACCATCCATAATTCATTCCCTGTAGCAGCTGCAGAGAAGGGCAGCGAGAGAACCTGATAATGTCTCACTCAAGGAGGGAAAATGAGAATTTGGGCTCCGTCAATGGAGAGGCCAGACCTTGACAGTGTCATCTGAGGACTTTTTATCACAGGCTATAGCTCGACTAGACATGGGACCAAGCCCTTAAGTTCAGGGATGTCTGGCTCTGGGAGTTTGGTCTGAGCTGTTCTCTTGTACGAGAGCCCAAAGTGCTAAAAGCAGAAGGTTAGCTGCGCTCCGGGGAGTGGCCAGTCTCAGGCATTGTGCAATGGGTTTTGGGGTAACTGCAGCCCTCTGCAGGAAGGAGACGAAGTCGATGGAGGTTCGGTTACTCTGGGAAAAGGAGGACATGGGAGGAGGAAGAGTGTTTTCAGAGAGTCCTTTATTCACTTTCCATGTACCATTTGCCCAGAGTGAAGTCTGGAATGCACTGAAGGGTTACATGTAGCGTAGTGGAGGATCAGCGGGGAGGGCTTCTCTCTGGGCGGGAAATCCCCCCTTTGGCTGGGGTTGCTTATTAGGCTGAGTCAGTAGATTGTTTTCCTGGTTTATGATGTGTCAACTATTGTTTAGCTTAATTGCCTGGAATATTAACAGGGCCAATATAATCCTATTAGGTTAAGGAAAACTATTCCTTCCCTGGAAGGAAAAGACGCTTCAGTAGCAAGGTTGCAAGACAACACGTCTGCCGTCAGATACTCTTACGAAGCTCAGGCGGCTATGGGACTGGGTCAGATTTCTCATTCCTGCTTTGCCCCTGGGACCAGGGAGGGAGAGCACACACACGTGCACACGCACGCAGGGGAGGCCAGAGTTCCAGACTCCATCCTAACAGCACTGGTTGGAATGATGAAGACGGGATGCCGAGTACTTTTGAGCCTTAGCTAGGGAGCTCTTGGTTGTAACCACTGCCTTGGACAAATTCTGGCCGAGTCAACTAGTCTGCCTGCTGGGGAGTACAGGTAGGAGCGGCCACTCCGCCAGCCTTTAAATGAGTGTGGTATGCCCAGCACCCAGTCTCTACAGTCTCCTCACCCCTCTCTGCCTCCCTTTGGGTCCTAGCCAGGAACAGTGCTCTGCTCACTGGCAGGATGCTGAGCTCCTAGTGGGCAGAGGGCACACCCTGCTAGCACCTGTGCGGAGCCAGGCATGATGGAATTTTATATTAGGAACATAAGACTTGGAAGTATGCTGTTTGTTGCCTAGGCATCTCAACAGAGTATAATGAGTCCAGGGGTGAGCACAGCTTGCACGGTTCAGAAATCACATCTGGATAAAGGGTGAGTGATTTTCCTCACTGCCTGCTCCTCAGCAACAACGGGCAGGAAAACTGGCAAGATGAAACTTTTGGATGGGTTTGAGTCAGGCTGGAGATTCCAGCAGAGTAAACATGGAATATAATTCAAACTTCCAAAAGAGTCTGGTTCTTTTGGGGGCCAGAGGAGGGCAGGAGGACAGAGGTATTTAACCAAGCCTGTTCTCTCATGATTCCTTCTGCAAGACCCTTATATCTGACGCTAGAAAAGCCACCAGGTTAGTGTTCAAATCCAACTAAGGTAGCCAAGACACCAGGTGTATCAAGCTGGGCACCCAAAATCAGCTTCCATTCTAGAAAATATTGGCTTTAATGACTGAACTGTGGGAGTGGCAGGAATTTTTATATCCAGATAAGAGCACAAATCCTAGGCACTGAAAAAGCCCATCTGGGCCAACACGCTGATCCTTTTATGGTTTCAACTTAATCCCACCATCCAGCTTTTTCCCCAGATGCCTTAATCCTCTCCCTCCCCAGAAACTAACCCAGGTGTCTCCTGAACACCACTGCGTCAGTTGCCTTCGTCAGCCTTTAGTCCTGTGTTCGCTAACTAGAGTGAATGCGAATGTGCTTTGTATGCTGGGGTCTGTCTGATTTACATTTCCCAGCTCCTACCCTGGACTCCTCCTTGGTTTTGGTTACTCTCTGTGGGCTGTCCTTCTATTTCTCTGTTTCACATTTGGGATAATTTTGCTCTCGTTACTCCCTGCTGGTTTCTGCTCTATTTTCCTAAGCAGCAACTGAGTGCCACTTTATTAGGGTGGGAGACAGTTGTCAGGAAGCAATGTTCTCTAGCGAAAAGATCAGGCATTCAGGGGTTCTACTCCCTAGTTCTGCCACTTTGCCCTTTGTCCTTCAGTCCCCTGACGGGGATCGCAGGTAGGGCCAGCCCTAGACCAAATGGCACCCCGGTGAGGAGCGTTTTTGGTGCCCCCCTCCATTTATTAAACTCTTGAATACCTTATTTTGTGTTGCATTTGTAGCCCCTTTCACAACTTAGATGCACAATTTGCATGCATGACTTATCCCTGTCATATAAGATGAGAAATTTGCACTCTAGGATCTGTAAATCTGTATTTATTCATGCCATATATAAGCCCCACCCCTTATATACTCGCGAGGGCATGGCTGACATTTGAGGAGGTTCTCAGAAAGTCTGGAAGGTTCCGTGAGATTCTACAAAGGTCCAGAACATTCTAGGAGGTTAGTGAAAAATGAATCCACATATGGAATACCTGAAACATTTTACTTCAAACATTCTGTTTTCCCTTTTGTCGCTAATAAGAACAGCAGCAGCCTGAGCCTGGCGCCCCCCCCAAGCCCAGCACCCCAGGCAGTTGCCTGGATCACCTGCCCCTGAATCCGGCCCTGATTGCAGGAGTATTGTATGTTGCAAGGCTCAGACTGTAAAGTGAGTTAAGATCACAGGTGTCAGGCCTTTGAAAGTGCTGAGTATTATCATCACAAGTTTGTGACAGAGCAAATTCAGGGCTCGATTCTACTCCCGTTTAAGCCAAAGGCAAGGCACCCACTGAGCTCAGTGGGTTAAATTCGCCACAGTGCAGAGGGTCAGCACACAGTGTAATGGGTTCTGCCGACCCTTGAAAGTCAGAGCTGAACTCTCTGGGGATAGGCTACCCAGTTCCAGGAGTTTGGGGGCTGGCAGGGTATGTCCACACTACAGCTGGGAGCGAGCTCATGCTAGCAGGGTTCGCGCTAGCGTGCTGAAAAAGGCAGTGTGGATGTTGCGGCTCGCGCTGCCACTCGCTTTTGCAAAGCCACCTGATGCCCAGCTTTGGTGCCCAAGCAGCAACTATCCACACTGCTAGCTTTCAGCGCGCTGGCTCGAGCCCCACTAGCTCAAGGCTGTCTACCCAAGCTGCAGCCTGAACATGGCCACAGAGAGCCGGGAACAGCAGAGGAAGAGAGGAAGTGCTTTCCAGGATGACACTGGGGTCTGAAAACTTCAGGCTGGGCTCTCTTTGGCTATGTCTACACTGCAATAAAACACCCGTGGCTGGCCTGGGTCAGCTGACTGGGGCTTGGGGACAGGGAAAGGGACATGAAGTCTTTCTTGCTAGTTCAGTATGTTGAGTTTTCCTGCATGTCCCGCTGGAGCCGAGAACAAGCAATTATAATGGCCTCCTGGGAGAAGCCCACTCAGGGTTGTGGCCTACAGTCCAGCGCTTCTGAACCATCTAAGTCTCACACTGCATTTTGACCTTCTAAGTGATGCACGGATATTGTGCTTCTCTGCCCTGGGGTGAATTTCAGCCATTACCTGGGCCCTGAGTTATTTATAGGCATTATTAACTTTACCACTTGTGCTAAATCCTTCTGCTTTTTGGGAAGCTTTGGGGGGTATTCACTGCATGTCAGGGGCACGTACTTAATTTTCCATCTTCAGAGAAGAAGGAAAAGAAAAGCAGAATGTTTCTGTTAAAAACAGAGAGCAGATTGAATGAGGGCTTTTGTTACCTAAATCTCTGGTTATTAAGGGTGAAATGAATGCCAGAGAAGGTCATTACAATTTCATTATAACACAAAAGGAGGAACAAACACTTTATTATGCTAAACAAAAAGGGTTATGGGCAAGAGAATAAGGCAGGGAAGCTATTAGCTAGGTTAATTAAAATAGGACAAGATGGTTGAATAATTCTCTGCCTAAGAAAGAATAGAAGAGAAATAATTCATCACCCATGAGGAAAACAAATATGGGGGGGATTTTAGGCCTGTTGTGCCAGAAATTCTGCTCCCTCTGAGCATTTCTTTTTAGACAAGATTATATCCATGCCTATTGAAACATAATTGATTTTCCAGAAATCTCAAATGCAAAAGATGCTCTGTAGTCAGAATGAGCGGTGTAAGAAAGCTAGAAACAGAGGCGTAATCCTAAGGGTCTTAAGGCCAGAGAAGGGACTACCATATCAGTATGACATCCTGTATCGCACAGGCCACCAACACCCCTCCCACAGCACCTGCTCACTAAGCCCAACAACCGATGTGAGACCAAAGTATATCAGCCCACAAGACACTAGACGCTTATATGCCACAGGAGGGACCGAGGCCCCTGCAACGGCAGGGAAATGATTGTGTGAGATACACCCAGAGAATCCTGGTAAGTGACCCGCACCCACATGTTGCAGAGGAAGGTGAAACCCCCAAGGCCACGGTCTCACCTGGGGGACAATTCCTTCCCGACCCCACCTATGGGGATCAGTTAGACCCTGAGCATGTGAGCAAGAATCAGTCAGCCAAGCACCTGAGAGAGAGAGAGAATGCCCTGGCCTTCCCCATCCAATGTCCCGTGTCCAGCCGTGGCCATTCCTGATGCTTCAGCAGAAGGAGACTAACCCCCCCCCAATATATTGGAGCTGGTGGTGGGGGAATTCCTTCCTCACCCCTGCAGGTGGCCAGGTGAAACCCTAAAGCATGAGCTTTTCAGCGCACAAGACACAAACTGGAGGAGAGCCCCAGGGCTGTTGAGCTCTGCCCCCCACCATCACAAGCAACCTGTCACCCATGTGGTGATTGTTAAATGTTGCAAAAATCCCATTCCCATGAAATCTGAACAATTTGGTCCCATCATATTTATGTCTCTTATCTTTCAGCCCTGTGCAGAATGCCAGCACCATGGCTAGACATCACTCAACGCACCGATTTAGCCCTCTGGGGTGAATGTTACCCTACATGTCAACATTCGCTTGAATTAATGGCCGCTCTCCATATGGTTACCCATTCACTCTTCTCATGGCTAAACAGCTTCAGTCCGAGAGTAGAAACAATGCCATTGAATTGACAGGCTCGATCCTGCTGCCATTGAAGAAAATAGCAAATCTCGCATTGACTGGTGCAGGATCACGCCACTGGCAGCCAGTCTTACCCTGTGAAGAGTGAATAATGAATAGGGGAAGTGAATGCTCTATAGGCTGAAATTTTTCCACGTCAGCTATTTGGCAAATGTTTGTGAGGATTGAATGCATTTATAGAGACCAAGAGTGGTTCAGGAACATTTCGCAAACAGGAAGAAGGCGTCAATTCCTCAGTTAATTTATTTGCAACTTATAATTAATTCATCCAGCTCTAGCTATTAAACTAGCTCTAGGCTGGGCAGCCAGGAACCAGTGGCTTTCTGATTGGTTTGAAGAAATGTGTTAGTCTATATAATTTTTATGTAGAATTCCAGAAGAACTCTTTGTGGTTTGCTACAGAAAATATTTGTTTCAGTTTTGTTAAAATCTCCGGGAAAGAGTAACACATACCATTCTTGTTTTAATATCATTGCTATATGGATGGGGAAAGCTCTTTAAAATAAATACAAAGATCAATCCCTTTCCTTAAGTCTTGAGCAAGATTTAGAATTGAATCAAGCAAGCTTTTTTTTTTTTTTAAAGAGTCTGAAATGTTTCTTTCATTTCTCCTTTCTATCAATTTTTTTAAGCCTCTGAACTTTTGAGCTTTGGCTATGACTGGAAATGGAAATGTCCAAATAAGTTGATCAAAGGGTTTCGTTTACTATTTCTAGACTGCCAGAAATCTCACAAGAGACCCCTTGCTATTTCCCTTATGGAAATATCTGCATAGACTTGAAGGAGAGAAGCAAGTCTGACCTCCTGCACATTGCAGGCCACAGAACCTCACCCACCCACTCCTGCAACAGGCTGAGAACCTCTGGCTGAGTTACTGAAGTCCTCAAATTCTTGATTTAAATACTTCAAGTTCCAGAAAATCCACCACTTACTCTAGTTCAAACCAGCAAGCAACCCCATGCCCCATGCTGCAGAATTTAACATACAAAGATAACCTTTATAGGACAATTAATTCAGCCTATAGAATCTTACATCAGGAATCTCATTCCCTACTAAACCTTTTGAGATTTATTAACATTTCATTATCATATTATAATTATTAATTGTTACAATTCTTTTTATAGTGCCATAAAAGTACAAGGCGCTTTACATAGGTTAAAGGTGGACTAGAAATTCTAAATGAAAACTGAGCTAATCCCGCATTTTGGTGCTGAATGTCTCAAGTAGCCAGACCATGTGGGCTACTCAATAAAGTCATAATCTCTAAATCTTTCAAGTCATAGATTTGTAGATTCCAAGGGTAGAATGGACCACTGTGATCATCTAGTTTGCCCTCCTGTATAATACAGGCCAGAGAACTGCCTCCAAATAATTCTTAGAGCAGATCTTTTAGAAAAACATCCAAACTAGATTTAAAAACTGTCACTGATGGCGAATCCACCATGACCCTTGGTAAATTGTTCCAGTGGTTAATTACTCACAGTTACAGAATTACACCTTAAGAAGTTCTTTGCCCTACATGAAATCCTTTCAAATCCCTTGCCCGGAGCACTGCAGCTATCACCAAGTGATGTATTCTGGGACAGCACAGCTAACTATGAATCGCATGGGTTACAGTGAAGCTTCTGGTAGTAGAGAGATTCCTTCAGTGAACCAGGAGTTACTGAAAGGTTATCAGAGGGGAAGAAATGCAGATGGGAGCTAGAATGTATTTCTGTGCTGAATGCCCCCTTAGCCTAGTTAGGAAGAGGCCATTTGCAGCAAAGACTATCTCTGCTTTGCAGTTCATTGCAGTGCTAACCAGGGCCGCTCAGGAGGGTGTGGGGGGGAAAGTGGGGCAATTTGCCCCAGGCCCCGCAGGGGCCCCCATGAGAGTTTTTCGGGGCTCCTGGAACGGGGTCCTTCACTCGCTCCAGGGGCCCCGGAAAAACTCTTGTGGGGCCCGGGCCCCTGGAGCTTCTTCCGCTCCGGGTCTTCAGGGGCAATTCGGCGGCAGGGGGTACTTCCACCCCGGGACCCGCCGCCAAAGTGCCCTGAAGACCCACGGCGGGGGATCCTTCCGCCCCGGAACCCGCCGCCGAAGTGCCCTGAAGACCCGCGGTGGGGGGTCCTTCCGCCCCGGAACCCGCCGCCGAAATGCCCTGAAGACCCGCGGCGGGGGGTCCTTCCGATCCAGGACCCGCCACCGAAGTGCCGGGTCTTTGGCAGCAGTTCGGTGGCGGGGCCCCCCTGCCACCGAAGACCCCAGACCCCCTGAATCTTCTGGGGGGCCCTGGTGCTAACACACGTGCCAAGTGCCCCATGTTGGGTGCAGTTACATCTGCAGTGACTCCCCCCCCCCCGTGTATTTCTGCAGTGGACAAGTTTGGAATATGTGGGCATGGAGTGGGCTGAGTGCAGATCGGATAGGGGCAGGTGTGATGTGTGTGTGTGGGGGGGCATTGTATGGGAGGAATAGGTGGGTGTGAACTGAATCGGACTTGGGACAGGTGGAAAGAATGTGTGGTGTGGGCTAAGTGGGACTAAGTGTGGGCTAAGTGCCACGAATGTGGGCAAAGTGTGTAACTGTATTTAACACAACACACATTTGTGTTAATTAGCATCTCTGGGGGGTTTTGTTTGCAAATCTGCTGGTGAACCTCAGCCCTGGGGAATCTCATGCATCCAGGAGAGGCTGAGCTCACTTTGCTCTTTGCCACTGGGGGCCTTGACAAAAGATAATTGACTCCCCCTGCCTTACAGTGTATCTTACATGATCCATGTGCGGATATTTCCCATCATGCTCACAGGGCTTCTGGAAGGGGTTACACAGCATCATATTTTAGGTAGTTGCTTCTAACGCGCATTGCCATGCTCTCTGGACATCTTATGTTTAATTTAAAATGAGCAATTCAATAAGCATGAATTGCCCAAATGCCCCTTTGTGCCTCCCGTGCCTGGCTGTGATGGAGACAGTGACATTGTTTGTGGCAAAATTGTGGCTATAGGTCACACAGCCTCCCTGGGCTGCTGCAGAGTCACCTCACTTCAGGGGAGCTCCAGGACCAATCGAGCCTCAGAAAGCCACAGTAGCTTCTGCAGCAACCTGGTGCCCAGGGGAGTCCTCTGACCGTTTGGGATTGTGGGGACACAAACCCCACACTGCCAAGGATGGGGTTAAATAGCTCCTTTGGGCCCAGGTGGCCCCACCCCGCTGCACCTGCAAAGCCTGCACTGGCTGGAGGAGGAGCTTAAAAAGGGAGTGGAGTAGCTCAGTGGCAGGTAGACACTGGAGGTGAGCTGTCCTGCAGGCTGAGTTCCTGCTGCTTGACTGCAGTGACCTGACCAAGCCCATACAGAAGGGACCTGTGCTTCTCAGAAGGTGAGAGACTTTGGCTTGGTGTTTAATTCTTTGCTGGACCTGTCTGGAAGAAGTGGTCCTGGGGAGCAGCTGCATAGCACTCCAAAGTGCAGGACTCAGCTACCTACCACTGGGCCCTGGATTCAGCCCAGTGGAGAGGATGGGCCTAGGTTCCCCCACCAACCCCTAAAAGGGGACAGCTATGGAAGCCTGTCCCTTGGCAGGGAAACTAGTTGGAGAAGACACTGAAGATACAAAGGTCTGGACCATGAGAACCTGACCCAACGGGGATGCCCTGAATCCCTCATGTAACCCCAAAGTCTTCCCCATTATTGGACTTCTTATATATCCTCTGAAGGGGGTGGACTTGAACATGTGACCTTACCAGAGGGCTGAGTCACTGAAAGGACAGACCACCGCAGGGCAAAGTGGTAGTAAAAAAGGGGAATGCCTGGGATGGAGACACATACCACACCACCACCTACTCACTAGGTGGCACTGGCTGTGACTGTTTCCCTTTGCTCCATTGCAGAGGATGGGATGGGGCTCTGGCCTCTCCACCTCCCTTGTTGGGGTGGATTGCACCCCAAAGAGCACTAACAGGAAGCAGTAACAATGCTTAGGAGAGTGCAAGGAGCTGCAATTGTGCCTGACCTGCGTGCATAGTGGGGAGTAGGAAGGCCCCTTACATCTTCCTCCCTCCACTGCACCCCCCTCCCAGAGGGCCCTGCGTAATCTGACCCTACAGTCATGGAGTCAGTCAGAAGGAACAAATTCCATGGGTCAGTCTCAGCAGCAAGGGCATCCTAGCAGATCTTCATTGCTATGACAGGGTGGGGGTGGTGGTAAAATCAGACCAACAGGGAGGACCTTGCTGCAAATATGAATAAAATATTTTGCAAGAATCTTAATAGCTGCTCTCCTGTTAATATACGTTTGTTCATGGAAACATAATGGAGGGCATATTTAGGGAGAACTTCTATAAGCTCATAGAGGATAATGGCATTGGAAGCAGGTGCCATGGGGTGCATGAAAAATAGACTGCAGCAAGCAGCCTATTTCTGCATAATTAAACAATTAGTGGACACGGGGAAAGCAGCAGATAGACTATCACTGGCCTTTAGTGAATAGTGTGAAAGGTACAACAGGGATCTTATTTGAGACATCAGTTCAAATTGGTTTGGATACACATTATGTGACATGGGTCAGGGACTTCTTGATGGATAAGTGGGCATAAATGACAGCAGTGTCTAGTAGGGGGCAGGGTGGCATGCAGGTAGAATCCTCCAGGGGGCTGTTCTGGGTCCTGTTTGGATTTATATCTCAGAAGCAATCTAGAGGAGGAAGTAGAAAACAACTTAATTACTTTCTTAAAAGAAATGTTGCAAATGTCTGGCAGAACAGAGAGAAAATTACAAGTGTAGGCAAAGAAGCTTGAAGAAGAGCAGAAATTAATAATCTGGGTTTGAAATCTGTGAAGACACAGCTAATACCTTTGGGCAAGAATAATTATGAAAGTAATTCTGTAATGACAGAGAGCTGTTTAGAAAGCAGTAGCACTGAGACACACACCTGGGTGTGAGAGCAGATGACAAGTCAGATAGGAGGTTGTAATGTGTTGTGGTGCTTCTGAGCTGTGCATCCACAGGCATCAGATCATGGAGCAGGAGATCATGGAGCCAGACGCAGATGATTCCTCTTTACACACTGCTGCTGCGGCTATCCTTGGACCAGTGCTTGGTGAGTGAGCTGCTGAAATGAGACAAATGAGGGAGGGCCCAGAGAAGAAGAGCAAAGGTGATAAAGGGGCAGAATGAAATGACTGACCAAGACAGGTGAAATGAAGGAACAGAATGTGCACAGCTCAGTTAACAAGTCAAAGAGGCTTCATACGTCTCTGCTGGTGTAACATCCCTGAAATCAATGGAGCTAGCACCAGAAGGATGTTTGGCCCTTACTATGCACAATTAGCTGAAGGGGAGTTAGGAGAAGGGAGGAAATAGAATGCTGACATGCCCTCGGGGCTTCATCTCATTCAATGATGTGCTTTGTCGTTCTCACACCTGTTCATTCTGCAGACCGCCTTGTAGGAAGGAAATGTTGTTGTGGATTATCCCTGGCCCCTCACTAAGTCATATGACTTCCTGTCACCAACTCATCATCCCTGGATGCTCCTCATGGCAGGACTTGGCATTTCGGTGACTCTGCCTCACTCTGCTCCTCAGTGGTCTGCTATGGTGCTGGTTTGTTCTTCCAGCCAGGTCACACTATGGTTCCACCTTTTCTGGGGTACCAGTGTCCCGTACACACAGTGTGCAACACAGTGGTGGTGGTAGTGAACACAACTAGGTTCCTCTTTGGCATCACAGTTCTTCCACAGCAGTGGCTTGCAGGGCTGCTCCCTCGAGTCCCTCAGAAAAACTCAAAAAAGCCAGACAAAAATATAAACTTAAGAAACTTCCACACGTCCTTAGGTTCTTCCCGGTGCTCTACTGTTCTGCTGACCCACAGGGCTGAAATCTTGACTCTGTTTCAAGGCCCATCACAGCAGCTAATTCCACTCCTGTAGCTTTTTCACAGTTCTCCCTGGCTTGTGCCAGGTCCTTCCAGTAGAGAGGGAACTCCAGACCACACTCAAGATATAACAAGGTGGAGCTGCCCGAGTTTTGGTCAGTGAGGTTATACACCCCAGCACACTTTCTCACTGTGTTCTCACTCTTCTGGTGAAGTGAGGACCATGAGAAATGGCTCCATGGCTCCACTGTGAATCACTTCTCTGCTGTAGCTTCCTCTGAGCTAATAGTTGACCTTGATGTCCTAAATTGTAACTGCTTTGCAAGTGTTCAAGGGTAAAGCTTTTATGAGTTTAGAGGAGAAAATGATAATGCTTTGAAGGGATTTTAAATGGGGCTGGATGTGGTCAGCTGTGGGCAAGGCAAGTGGATTTTGCAAGTCCATTTTGGATGGATTGGAGTAAGGGGTGAAGCAAGGGCATGGGCTTTCAGATAGGAGAGTGTAACAGTCTCACAGAATGACCAAGGCCCACCGAGTGGAGAGGAATGGACTAATAGACCTCGGGGAGGTTATGGCAGGATTTAGGGAAAGAGAGAACTGTCAAAAATGATATTGAGATTCAGGGAGGATGGCAGAGTTGTTGACAGTAATGGAGACGGGTGGAGAAGTTGTGGGTGTGGAGGAAAGATGAGTTACGGTGTGAGTGCCCTTTGCATCATATGCAGCAAGTCAGTACAAAACAAATGACTCTGCAATGAATTAGCAAACCTTGTGCTACTGCAGGTATTGTCTTTCCGATAAGATATAAAACTGGTGACCTGGCCAATTTGCAGTCATTAAAGATCCCATGGCAGAGTTTGCATGAGTAGCAGCGTTGTTCATTCTACTGTCCTGGCAAATTCTGGTTTGGATTACTATTGTCTACTGACCTAAAATTTCCCTTGTAGAATATTAGTTTGTTTTACTCCAAAAACGGCTGCATTTCATGCAGCGATTCACTGCCTGTAGCTTTTTGAAATGGTTTTTGGGATGCATTAAAATGAAACAAGAACTAGGGGCACCAAATGAAATTAGTAGGCAGCAGGTTTAAAACAAACAAAAGGAAGCATTTTTTCATACAACACACAGTCAACGTGTGGAACTCCTTGCCAGAGGATGTTGTGAAGGCCAAGACTAACAGGGTTCAAAAAAGAACTAGATAAGTTCATGTAGGATAAGTCCATCAATGGCTCTTAGCCAGAATGGGCAGGGATGGTGTCCCTAGCCTCTATTTGCTAGAAGCTGGGAATGGGCGACAGGGGATGGATCACTTGATGATTACCTGTTCTGTTCATTCCCTCTGGGGCACCTGGCATTGGCCACTGTAGGAACACAGGCTACTGGGCTAGATGGACCTTTGATCTGACCCAGTATGACCGTTCTTATGTTATTAAACAAGCTAGATGCAAATGTTAAGTATCTTTGGAACAAGAGGTGTTAGATAAGGAAAATGCCTTCTGCAAAATATTGTCTAGCCCATCCCCCCCAGGGCCAATGCAGAACTGTTCCTTCCAGTATTTTGTCCAGGTTTGCTTTAAATATCCCAAGCAATAGAGCTTCTGCCACTTCCCTTAGGGAGTCTGTTCCTGAGCTGATAAGCAGATAAAGGTGACACACATGATCTGAAATCTAAATCAAAGGTCAGTTTATGTACGTTTTTTCCCCCTATAGCATGTCAGATTCTGTAGTGTGGAGCTAATATAAGACAGAACAGCATGTTACCCTTGACTAACTGACTAACCCATCTAATCATCCTACAGCCCGACAGTGGTGCAGACTGAGTGTTGTCTTTGCTCTTTACAGGCTGCCAGAGTTGTTGCTGGGGCAGAATTTTTTTTGCAAAAAATGAATCTTACAAATTATAGTCTTGTTAGAAATGTAATTAAAAAAACCCAAAGCTCAAGCACTTAAGGTTATTTCACTGTGGAAACCTCCTAGACGTTGTGATTTCTCTTATGCATTTCTCTGGGCCAAATTCTCACTCACTTGAGCCAACGTTGCATAGCTCTGCAATAACATTCGGACCTGCTGAAATACAACAGGTAGCACGTTGCGCCTGCATTCCAAGCTTCTGGCCCCAGAACCACAGGGTATGTGGAACCCATTGAAGTCAGAACCTGGAAATCTGTTTGCCACCCATGACCTAGGTTCTGAACTCCTGAGGTGACCAACAGGCAGTCCCTTCTAGGCCTAACCTGTAGCCACCGGAGCATGGGGTCATTTGAAGGCAGAGGCTCTAGGTTGCAGGATGAACCCTCCTTCACCTAGTCCTGCTCACCCCCACTCCCTCTCTGCCATTCCTCAACTATCTGGACTCAGTTGTCTTTGTCCATGTTTGTGCATTGTGGGTACACGTGCGGGGAGGGTCAGTATGCAGGAAACTAACCTGCTTTCTCTTTGGCCGTGCTGCTTGGTTGCAGTTTCTGATGTGTCACCACTACAAGTAAGAGCTTCACAATAGCTTATGGGTTGGCACAAGGCAGTGCATTGCAGAACTCAGCCCAGTGGCTTTGGACTCCACCGCTCTGCCTCAAACAGCCCTCCTCAGGTGCATATGAATGTGGGACTGGGCGGTGTGGTAAGAGTATGTCATGGGGAAGCCAGCTCTGTGGGATGCAGCCAGGGCCAGCCGTGGCTGGACTCTAAGCAAGAGTGGAACTGCCAGCTGCAATGGAGCACTCAGCTGAGGGGTTGTTTCACTCCCAAGGCGGGTCAAGCCTTGCAATGCGGCTGTTGCTTCAGAGTCTGCCCATGAACCTACACAGGGCCTCAAGCAGCTGCTTACAGCACTCAGATTTAAGCCTGGCCCGAAATGCAGGGGAAGGGCCGAGGGAGAGATGCCTTCTTGCTATCACTTAAGTATAAACACTGCTGAAGGTAACTTACCGCCTTCTCTGGCGGAGGCTGTAGCACGCTGGGGCCTTCAGCACTGAAACAGCAACTGCACAGACATATGAAGGAAACATAAGAATGCATGGAATTTTTTCCAAATGGGAAGTAACCCCCTGGCTTTCAGTTCAGCCTGACTGGTTTTCCGGGTTCTGGGCCAACAAGGACTCTATTTGCTTCATTTAGCTGTTGTTCAGGTAATTGCAACGGGGACTAAGTGGAAACACACAACAAGAAAGATCATTCTGAAGGAAAGCACAAAGCTCTCTAAAGGTGTGAGAAATGAACAGGGGAAACTAGAGGCACACTGAGGGAGAGGAGGACTAAGCCAGTAAGAATTGAGTCCAGCTAAATCAATATAAGGTGGTTGTCCATGCACATGGGTTGCAATGATTTAACTGAAGCAGTTTCCAAACTGAATTAAAGTTGTAAAGTTTTCACATGTAGACAAGGACTTACTCTCAGGCATTTAGCTTGGAAGAAAGGCTAGGGAAAGACTGCCTGTGGCAAGCTGTCCCATAAAGATATAGAGTAGGAGCTACTCCCTGTTTGGCTCCACAGAGGAATACGTTTCGGCTCTGGTTTTTGTACATTTTAGATTTCTACTATATGAGCAGTCCAATACTTAAGATAACAGGGGTTACATCATCCAACATCATTCAGTGGGCTTGCTGAATGCAGGATTAATGTGGAGAAGCTATTCTAAAGAGAGCTAGTCACACTATTTGTTTTCCTTTTGCTATACATTTGCAGTAGCAAGTACAGCAGGTTTTTAATGAGATTTGATAATATGCTCTCAGCCCCGTGTGTTGTAGCACAGACATAGATGGATATCTAGCTCTATCTCTGTAGGATAAATCATGTCAAGACGATGGATCTTTTCATTCCTTAAAAATGAAAAGAAGATGCAATTTGAAGTGTCCCGCCTCAGCTAGCTGAGCTAGGTTTCCATTATCAATCATCCAAAAGAACCGGCACGATTCTCGTAGCTGTCTTTCCACATGTGGCAAGCTTTAGGTTAAGAGCTGCGAGGCATGCAGATGGCAGATATGAGGATGGCAAAATTCCATTTGTGCTCCAAATAGAGATCAGGTGCTTGTCAGATGGAACTTATCTGGGGCCTTACTGAAGAAAATCAATAGCCACATTTTTCTGAATACTCAGAATGGCAACAAAAGATGTGACAGGAGAGTGGAAAAAAGTACAGGATTTGTTACTTTCAAATAGATTTCTCCAGTTTGAAAGCTTCTATAAAGGAAGCTTGAAGTGTCACCTGCCACTGACAATCCAGCCAGCTACCATCCAGGATTGAGCCACCCATTCTTAGGTAAGATTATTGAGTGAGACAACTCTGAGTACCTAGGTGGCTCAGATCTCATTGACCCTGGTCCTTCTGGGTACAGACCTGGGTTTGGCTTGGGGGCAGCTCTGTCTCAGTACTGCTGATCACAAGGTGCTGTTCGCTATCTTGCAGATACCAGTGAAGGTTGCTCTTCAGTGGCTTGGCTGCAAGGGTTCTTGTCTGTGGGGTTCTGTAGAGCTCCAATTTGTCCCCACTCTGCTCAATATGGATAAAGAGACATGGGCTATGATATATACTGGTTATTACAGCTCTTTATTTTTCTCTCCTCCAGTCCTGCAGTGCTTGGTAGAGATTGGGTTGTGGATAAATGGTGGCTGGCTGAAGCTCAGTCTAGATAAACCAGAAGTGATGTGGTAGGATTTGGGAAGATATGGCCAATAAGCCATAGAATTGTGCAACTTCAGGAAATCCTGCAGATATTTCCCACTGTTGCTAATTTAGGGTTATGCTCCCCAAAAGCCACAACTTATGGCCCTAGTGTAGACATGTCATGTAACCTTGCTCATAGCAGGTTTATTGATATACAGGTGATTTAAGAGCTCAGTGTTGCCTAACTCTGCTTCCATTTAAGTCAATGGTAAAACTCCCACTGATTTCAAAGAGAGCAGAGTTAAGCCAGTGCTGAGCACTTTGGAAAATCCCACCTTCTCTGTTGAAAACACCGGTGGACTATTTACAGTTGCGCTTCCAACATTGCTACCATCAGTGGTGATGCAGTGTGGAGAGTTTGCAAACTGGGGGGAATTTTGGATCACCGGCTGCTTTTACATGGTCACAGAGCAGCAATGACCAGGGTCAGCTCTTTTTCATCTCCATCAGACCAGGAGGGTGAGATCACCTGGCAATTAGACGGCTTCAGAGCAGTGCCTTAGAGTAACTCAGGAAGTGAAGCTAGAACAGAATGCAGCAGCTTGAGTCTTAAGTACTGATAGTTTTTCTCTATGACCTGATCCAATGCCCATTGAAATCATCACTGTGCATCCATTGACTTGGGTGGGTGCTATATCAGAGAGGCGTGGTCTTTCACATGTGAAATACAACACTGGTCCTGGCCACTTGTGGCCATTAAAGCTTGTTGTATTGACCAAATTCCAACTATGTTAATGACATTTTGCCTATAGTACCTACTGGTCAATTCACCCTTCAGTTTCACTTGGATATTGTAGTATAGTGTTACAATGCACTGGTACAGTTCACACCAGAAATGGCTACATTATAGATATGGATCAGTCCCTTTGTATAATTCCAATATGTAATCATAGAATCATAGAATATCAGAGTTGGAAGGGACCTCAAGAGGTCATCTAGTCCAACCCCCTGCTCAAAGCAGGACCAATTCCCAGCTAAATCATCCCAGCCAGGGCTTTGTCAAGCCGGGCCTTAAAAACCTCCAAGGAAGGAGACTCCACCACCTCCCTAGGTAACGCATTCCAGTGTTTCACCACCCTCCTAGTGAAATAGTTTTTCCTGATATCCAACCTGGACCTCCCCCACTGCAACTTGAGACCATTGCTCCTTGTTCTGTCATCTGCCACCACTGAGAACAGCCGAGCTCCATCCTCTTTGGAACCCCCCTTCAGGTAGTTGAAGGCTGCTATCAAATCCCCCCTCATTCTTCTCTTCTGGAGACTAAACAATCCCAGTTCCCTCAGCCTCTCCTCATAAGTCATGTGCTCCAGACCCCTAATCATTTTTGTTGCCCTCCGCTGGACTCTTTCCAATTTTTCCACATCCTTCTTGTAGTGTGGGGACCAAAACTGGACACAGTATTCCAGATGAGGCCTCACCAAAGTCGAATAAAGGGGAATGATCACGTTCCTCGATCTGCTGGCAATGCCCCTACTTATACAGCCCAAAATGCCGTTAGCCTTCTTGGCAACAAGAGCACACTGTTGACTCATATACAGCTTCTCGTCCACTGTGACCCCTAGGTCCTTTTCTGCAGAACTGCTACCTAGCCATTCGGTCCCTAGTCTGTAGCAGTGCATGGGATTTTTCCGTCCTAAGTGCAGGACTCTGCACTTGTCCTTGTTGAACCTCATCAGGTTTTTTTCGGCCCAATCCTCTAATTTGTCTAGGTCCCTCTGTATCCGATCCCTACCCTCTAGTGTATCTACCACGCCTCCTAGTTTAGTGTCATCTGCAAACTTGCTGAGAGTGCAGTCCACACCATCCTCCAGATCGTTAATAAAGATATTAAACAAAATCGGCCCCAGGACCGACCCTTGGGGCACTCCGCTTGAAACCGGCTGCCAACTAGACATGGAGCCATTGATCACTACCCGTTGAGCCCGACGATCTAGCCAGCTTTCTATCCACCTTACAGTCCATTCATCCAGCCCATACTTCTTTAACTTGGCAGCAAGAATACTGTGGGAGACCGTATCAAAAGCTTTGCTAAAGTCAAGGAATAACACATCCACTGCTTTCCCCTCATCCACAGAGCCAGTTATCTCCTCATAGAAGGCAATTAGGTTAGTCAGGCACAACTTCCCCTTCGTGAATCCATGCTGACTGTTCCTGATCACTTTCCTCTCCTCTAAATGTTTCATAATTGATTCCTTGAGGACCTGCTCCATGATTTTTCCAGGGACTGAGGTGAGGCTGACTGGCCTGTAGTTCCCCGGATCCTCCTTCTTCCCTTTTTTAAAGATGGGCACTACATTAGCCTTTTTCCAGTCATCTGGGACCTCCCCCGATCGCCATGAGTTTTCAAAAATAATGGCTAATGGCTCTGCAATCTCACCCGCCAACTCCTTTAGCACCCTCGGATGCAGCGCATCCGGCCCCATGGACTTGTGCACGTCCAGTTTTTCTAAATAGTCCCGAACCACTTCTTTCTCCACAGAGGGCTGGTCACCTTCTCCCCATGCTGTACTGCCCAGTGCAGCAATCTGGGAGCTGACCTTGTGCGTGAAGACAGAGGCAAAAAAATCATTGAGTACATTAGCTTTTTCCACATCCTCGGTCACTAGGTTGCCTCCCTCATTCAGTAAGGGGCCCACACTTTCCTTGATTTTCTTCTTGTTGCTAACATACCTGAAGAAACCCTTCTTGTTACTCTTAACATCTCTTACTAACTGCAACTCCAAGTGTGATTTGGCCTTCCTGATTTCACTCCTGCATGCCTGAGCAATATTTTTATACTCCTCCCTGGTCATTTGTCCAATCTTCCACTTCTTGTAAGCTTCTTTTTTGCGTTTAAGATCAGCAAGGATTTCACTGTTTAGCCAAGCTGGTCGCTTGCCATATTTACTATTCTTTCTACACATCGGGATAGTTTGTTCCTGCAACCTCAATAAGGATTCTTTAAAATACAGCCAGCTCTCCTGGACCCCTTTGCCCTTCATGTTATTCTCCCAGGGGATCCTGCCCATCTGTTCCCTGAGGGAGTCAAAGTCTGCTTTTCTGAAGTCCAGGGTCCGTATTCTGCTGCTCTCCTTTTTTCCTTGTGTCGGGATCCTGAACTCAACCATCTCATGGTCCCTGCCTCTCAGGTTCCCATCCACTTTTGCTTCCCCTACTAGTTCTTCCCTGTTTGTGAGTAGCAGGTCAAGAAAAGTTCTGCCCCTAGTTGGTTCCTCCAGCACTTGCACCAGGAAATTGTCCCCTACACTTTCCAAAAATTTCCTGGATTGCCTGTGCACCGCTGTATTGCTCTCCCAGCAGATATCAGGGTGATTAAAGTCTCCCATGAGAACCAGGGCCTGCGATCTAGCAACTTCTGCTAGTTGCCAGAAGAAAGCCTCGTCCACCTCATCCCCCTGGTCTGGTGGTCTATAGCAGACTCCAACCACGACATCACCCTTGTTGCTCACACTTCTCAACTTTATCCAGAGACTCTAGGTTTTTCTGCAGTTTCATACCGGAGCTCTGAGCAGTCATACTCCTCTCTTACATACAACGCAACTCCCCCACCTTTTCTGCCCTGCCTGTCCTTCCTGAACAGTTTATATCCATCCATGACAGTACTCCAGTCATGTGAGTTATCCCACCAAGTCTCTGTTATTCTAATCACATCATAGTTCCCTGACTGTGCCAGGACTTCCAGTTCTCCCTGCTTGTTTCCCAGGCTTCTTGCATTTGTGTATAGGCACTTAAGATAACTCATGGATCGTCCCTCTTTCTCAGCATGAGACAGGAGTCCTCCCCTCTTGCACTCTCCTGCTTGTGCTTCCTCCCAGGATCCCATTTCCCCACTTACCTCAGGGCTTTGGTCTCCTTCCCCTGGTGAACCTAGTTTAAAGCCCTCCTCACTAGGTTAGCCAGCCTGCTGGTGAAGATGCTCTTCCCTCCCTTAGTTAAAGTTAAGATGGCTACAATAAGTATCATAGACTAGAAAATAAGTGCCAAGAACATGACAGGTTAAATAAAAAAATCACAACAACTTTTACAAGTAATCATTAAATGACATTTAAACCTAACATTAAGTAACTTGTGAGAACGTAACAACCTTATCTTATCATCTGCATGTTTTAATAATGTACACGGAGACTTGAATTCCTTTGCAGTAAGTATGTTCCATAACACAAATCTAGTCATGTGAGTTCTGAAGTAATATAATGGATGTGTCATTTAGCTTCATTAGAAATGAATTAAGATTGTTCAGGAGGAAAGGTGTTTTATAAGTCCTGATCCTGAAACTGGATCTAGATATGCAGATCCCTGTGTCTGGAGCCCTGTACTGGGACAGGGAACAGCCCATGTGGATGTGATAAACAGGACTGGTGCCTGAATGTAAGATCAATATCTGCCAAGATAAAATTCATATGCATGAGCTATTTCTTATTCATGCCACAGAGTAGCTCATTAATACTGAAAGAGTGTTTACAAATCTATTTTGTTTTGTGCCACTGATGCTGTTCTTTCACATTTTGCATTTCCCATGGCTAGGACAGCGAGGCTAAGATGGTTACTTTCACTTTTGTTTTTTAGTCACTTTTGCTTTCTGATACCTTGGCTTTCCTGTGTGCTCAGTTGTTGGGTGTATGTTCACACTTGCAGGGCAATGTTGAAATTAAAAAATAAATAAATCTGATTATTCATTGACTTGAAAAAAATTCAGGAAAACATTTCTTGCCATAGTCTGCCATCAAAACGCCCCCAAAAGTCTGCCATATACAGCCTAGATAGTGTCTCTTAAACTGTATTTTAGACCTTAATTTGTCTGAGAGGGAAGGGGAAATGAGCACATGTAGCTTATTTTAGAAATTAGAAAAAGCAAAATTAAAACAGCCTCTCAGTTCTTCTTTAAGCGATTGTTCGTGCAGATGCCTCTCTTGGAGCCTATGTGTATAAAGTTGGGTTTTATAACAGGATGGCCTGACCCTTGAGGGTGTGTCTACAGCAAAATGAAACACCCATGGCTGGCCCATGTCAGCTGACTCTGACTCGTGGGGCTCCAGCTGCGGGGCTGTTTAATTGCGGTGCAGACGTTCGGGCACAGAATTCATGGGAGGCAAGGCTTGAGACCTTTCTGCTTGAGAAATCAATGTAAGCCTTTTCGCACTCTGGGACTTATGGAGAACCCCCATCCCTCTGATGAGTTGAGACACCACGCTGAGCCCGCAGGCCACGTCTTATAAATCTCATTTGTCTACCGCACCAGCATTAACCCCTGATAGAGGCAAGAAGGAGCACTGTTTCTGTTTCATTCTCGATTTTTGGCATCAACGCATTTATTCATCGTTTTGAATTCTACATGGTTACCCTGGCTTCTTTAATCCCTTCTTTGGATCCTATGGGCTGGTTCACAGCTCTCTACCTGCAAAATGCATATTTTCACATTTCGATACATCCAGCACACAAAGTGTCTGAGATTTCTGGAAGGAAGGTCAGTCACACTGCTAATACAGAGTCCTGCCCTTTGGCCTTTCCACAGCTCCATGGGCCTTCACCCAGGTTCTGGCCAAGCTCAACTGAGGAGACAAGGAATCTGGATATCCCCCTATCTTGACATCTGGCTAGTTCAGGCAGAAACCCCACAACAAATGACCAACTCACTTCCACTGATGCTAATTCCTTTTGCTTCAGTGACACTCAAGATCAACAGAGAGAGATCCACATGAACCCCAACCTGGAGCAGTGTTAGATTCCAGATCCCTGGTGGCATGCTTTTCTCAACAGAGATATCCGACAATGACAAATCTCATTAGGCAGCTCAAACGCTTCCCAGAACACCAGTGAGGACATGCCTCATGCTCATAGTGCACATGGTGGCATGCAGTTAATGTCACACCACATGCCAGATTTCACCTTAATTCTTTGCAAGGTTAAGATCACTATACCGCATGGACCAGTTGGTCACAATTCCTCCAGAAGTCCTATCTTTAAACTGGACAGAACCTTTCCATGTTTGCAGTGGAATTCTCTTTTCCATGCCCCTACCTAGGAAGACTTTAGGAACAGATGCTTCCACTCAGGGCTGGGGAGTGCATCTCAACCAGCTAGGCTGTCCTACACATCAGCATTCTAGAACTCAGAGCTAAACAGCTGGTGTGCAAGGTTTTCCTGCCCCATTTTCAGGGCTTAACAACCCAAGTGCTGACAGACAAGAGCACAACAGTGGACTATATCAACAGACAAGAGGGAGCAGGATCCTCCCTATTCTCTCAAGAAGCCATACATAGTTGTGAATAGTGTACCCTTATCACACCACACTGGTAGATCTCCACCTACCAGGCCTTCAGAACAGCCTGGCAGACTGACTTAATAGGGCCTTATCTAAGAAGTGCCAATGGTCCCTCAAGGATCCAGTCCTCCACAAAATCTTTTGCAGGTGTGGTTTGCAATGGTACACCTATTTGTGACATGCGACAACCACAACAAGAAATGTCAGAAGTTTAGCTCCAGAGTGGGGTGCCAGTCCAGGCTCCCTGAGAGAGGCCTTCTTTGTTCCATGGACTCCAGAATTACTGGCTCCCCATTGAGCTCAAGGCTGCCTGCTACCTTTGTCATCTTTTAATACCTTTTAATGAAGACAGCTGTGGTGGCGGTGTTAGTAGTAGTAACAATAATAACAGCAGCAATTACATATAGGTATGGTAGCGATTACCTTCCCTAGGAATATATGGGAAATCCAGGCCTTCATGGCAGGTCCCTTGTACATGGTCTTTACAAGGACAGAGTCATCTGTAGGCCTCACCTAGAGATTTTACCTTAGGTGGCTTCAGACTTCCCCATAAATCAGTTTTTTTTCTCTCCTAAGCCACCCTCTTCCCCAGAAACAAAGCTCTACACATTAGATGTGGGGAGAGCATTGTCCTTTTACTTAGATGGAACTACATTGTTCAGGAGAACACAGACTGTGTGACCAAGTTCCTCCTCTATCTTGGTGGGTCCTGCACTTATTGGCGGATTTTCTTGCCTCAGAGATTCACCATGTGGGTTGGGGAACAGCCCAGAGACCTTCCCCTCTGGAAGAACCCACAGTCCAGGTAAATTGGGAGGTTTGGGGGGAACCCGGGCCCACCCTCTACTTCAGGTTCCAGCCCAGGGCCCTGTGGACTGCAGCTGTCTATAGTGCCTCCTGTAACAGCTGCATGACAGCTACAACTCCCTGGGCTACTTCCCCATGGCCTCCTCCAAACGCCTTCTTTATTCTCACCACAGGACCTTCCTCCTGGTGTCTGATAACACTTGTGCTCCTCAGTCTTCCAGCAGCACACCCTCTCACTCTCAGCTCCTTGCGCCTCTTGTTCCCAGCTCCTCACACTCTCGCACTACAAACTGAAGTGAGCTCCTTTTAAAACCCAGGTGCCCTGATTAGCCTGCCTTAATTGATTCTAGCAGCTTCTTCTTAATTGGCTCCAGGTGTCCTAATTAGCCTGCCTGCCTTAACTGGTTCTAGCAGGTTCCTGATTACTCTAGTGCAGCCCCTTCTCTGGTCACTCAGGGAACAGAAAACTATTCATCCAGTGATCAGTATATTTGCCCTCTACCAGACTCCTGTACCCCACTGGTCTGGGTCTGTCATAACTGTTTGTTGCATTTGCTGAGAGGGTTCTGGGGCAACCCGTGTCCACCCAGAGATTGTCCAAGTGGGTCTCAGACTGTATAAGAACTTGCTATGAGTTAGCTAGGAAAGATTTCCCCTGGTCATATATGGGCTCATTCCACTAGGTTTCAGGCAGCTTCAGCTTCCTGTTTGGGTAATGTGCTTGTATCAAAGACATGCTGAGCAGCACCATGGCGCTTGGATCACATGTCTATCACTCGGTATTCCCTATTGCAAGGTTCTAGATCAGATGCTAGTTTCGGTAGGTCTGGCCTGCAATCAATATTTAAGTAGAACTCCTCTTGCCCCCTCCAAGCAAACAGGAGCTGATTGTTAGTTCCCCAAGAGTGGAATCTGTGTGGGCAATTGCTCAAAGAAGAGAGAACAGTTACTTACCCTACAGTGGCTGCCATCCTTCTCCCCTTTTCCAGAGTCCTGCAGCTATGGGACTTTTTACTGGCAAAGGAACTGAGAGATAGTTGAGGCCATGCCACCCTTTATGCCCTCAGCTGTGGGGGGCAGAAAAGAGGAAAGAGGGCGCCCACAGTGAAGTTGTTGCCACAACCACCACTGCTACTAAATAATAATCCAGACTGGCATACAGGGGCACAAGCAAACCACAAGAGGAATCCAGATGGACAACACATTGTGAAGAACCACACTTATAACAGGGTAAATAACCATTCTTTCACTTCAAACTACTTGTGACAAAAAACATGCCAAGTGGAAAATGCAATAGTAATGTTGCTTTGCACTTACGCGGTACTCAAATGACTTAGAAAGATGGAAAAGTGTCAGCACCACCAGTTTACAGAGGTGGGAACTGAGGCAAAGAGAAGCTGACTGACTTGCTCAGGGTCACATAACAGGCTAGTGCCAGAGCCTGGAATGGCAGAGGGGCTAAATTCTGGCCTGCACCGAGGCTGTTCTGATAGTACAAAGCCGATGCAAGCTGGACTGGAGAACTGTGAGGGCAGTCTGCTGGGTGAGGCAAGTGGCCAATGGAAGCATGTGACTACAAGAACCAGCCAGGGGAAAAGACTGGCTAGTGAAGGAGAAATAGAACTCAGGAACAGGTTTGCTGAGGTGGAAAAGGAAGAAGGGGCACAACAGGCAGTAACAGAATGGGAGGGCAAGGAAGAAGAGAAGAACAGCTAATCCTACAAGAAGAGGGGAAGAGTCAATGGAGATAGAGTTCAGAGCCCCAGGAGGACAAAACTCGCAGAAGATTGCAAGTGAGAACACAAGCCAAGAGGACTTGCAGCCAGAAAGAACAGAAGGAGGAAGGCTGAAAAATCACAACAACACCAGGAAGAGGCAGATCTATGTGATTGGGGACTCCCTACTAAGAAGAACAGACAGACCTGGAACCAGAGCTGAACTGGAGAATAGAAGGATGTACTGTCTGCTGGTAGCTAAGGTATGGGATATGGACCTGAGGCTGAAGAGGATCCTACTGGGAGCTGGAAAGACTCCACTGATTGTCCTTTATGTTAGAACAAATGACACCGCTAGATTCTCGCTGGAACGCATCAAGGGAGACTGTGTCAGGCTGGGGAAGACGCTTAAGGCAATGGAGGCTCAGGTGATCTTTAGTGAGATTCTACCTGTCCCTAGAGGAGGAGAGTGAAGGTGAGACAAGATTATGATGCTCAACAGATGGTTCAGGCAGTGGAACTATAAGGAGAGCTTTGGGATGTTAGACTACTGGGAGGCATTCATTGACAAGGACTGTTCTTATGGGATGGATTCCACTTGAGTAGAGAGGGAAATAGACTTCTGGGATGGAGGTTGGAGCTTTAAATTAGGAATTTGGGGAAGACAGTGGGGAGATGATTATGGAATCTTCATGCCTGATTCTAACATTGAGTGGGAGGAAAATCAAGTAATGGAGAAAGGAACAAAAGAGGATAGGAGAGGAAAGATAGTGCCAATACCAATGACAATAACAGTCGGGTAGGTGATACTGGCAGATTGACTGTACCCAATTGGGTGAGGAATCTGGGTGAAGCCAAGCAGGAACAACAAAGATGTCTGTACACTAATGCAAGGAGCCTGGGTAACAAAATGGAGGAACCCGAACTACTGGTGCAGGAAGTGAAACCAGCTATTATAGGGATAACAGAAACATGGTGGAATAGGAATCATGACTTGAACATGGGTATTGATGGGTATGTGCTGTTCAGGAAAGACAGAAATAGAGATAAAAGTGGTGGCATTGCATATTAATGAGGTAGGCTGTAAAGAAATTAGAAATGATAGAATAGATAAAGCAGAATCTGTTGGATCAAAATCACTTTGCAGAAGAAAGCTAACAGAGGCTCTACTGGGGTTGTGCTTGGGGTCTGCGACAGATCCCCAGGATCTGATTTGGATATGGATAGAGACCTCTTTGAAGTGGGCATTCACCTACGAAAGCTTATGCTCCAATACTTCTGTTAGTCTGAAAGGTGCCACAGGACCCTCTGTTGCTTTTTAAATGAAATAAATACTACTGGGAATTGTGTGATTATGGGAAACTTTAATTTCCCAGATATAGATTGGAGGAAAAGTGCTACTAATAATGGTAGGGCCAAGGTATTTCTGGATATGATAGCTGGTAGATTTCTTCACCAAATAGTCACTGAAACAACAAGAGGTGATGCCATTTTAAATTTAGTATTGGTAAGTAGCAAGGACCTTATAGAAGAACTGGTTGTAGAGGACAACCTGGGCTCACATGATCATGAGCTAATTCAGGTTAAAATAAATGGAAGGATAAAAAAATATAGGTCTGAAACTAGAGTCCTGAATTTCAAAAGTGTAAATTAAAAAATTAAGGGAAATAGTTAGGGAAGTGGATTGGACTGAAGAACTCAAGGATCTGAATGTGGAGGAGGCTTGGAATTACTTTAAAGTTGCAGAAGCTATCTCAAGTCTGCATCTTAAGCAAGGGGAAAAAATTCACAGGGAAGGGTTGCAGTGCAAACTGGGTGAACAAGCCACTCAAACAGGTGATTAAGAGAGAGCCTACAAGGAATGGAAGATGGGCTGGGTCAGCAAAGAAAGCTACCTCTTGGAGGTCAGACAGTGTAGGGGAGAAGTGAGAACTGCCCAAAGCCAAGCAGAGTTGGACTTTGCAAAGGGAATTAACCGTAAAAGTTTTTTTTTTAAGCCATAAAAAGAAAAAGAAAACAAGGAAAGTAGACATGGGACCACTAATCACTGAGAATGGGATAGAGATTAAAGATAATCTGGGCATGGCTCAACAGCTAAACAAATACTTTGCCTCAGTTTTTAATAAAGATAATGAGGAGCTTATGGGAAGTGACAGGGCGCCTAATGGAAACGAGGATATGGAAATATAACTTACCACATCTGAGATGGAAACCAAACTCAAACAGTTTAATAGGGCCAAATCAGGGGGCCGGATAATCTCCATCCCAGAATACTAAAAGAACTGTCATATGAAATCGCAAGGCTAATAGCAAGGATTTGTAATGAATCTGTAAACTGGGGGGTCTTACCATATGACTGGAGAATTGCTACTATAGTACCTATTTTTTTAAAAAAGGGGAAAAAATTGATCTGGGAAACTACAGGCCGGTTAGTTTCACGTCAATTGTATGGAAGGTCTTGGAACAAATTTTGAAAGAAAAGGAGTTAAGTACATAGAGGCAAAGGGTAGAGGGGATAGAAATACCACATGGTTTTACACGTGGTAGGCTGCCAGGCCAACCTGATCTCTTTTTTTGAGAAGATAATTGATTTTTTTTTTAAACAAAGGAAATGCAGTAGATCTAATTTACCTGGATGTCAGTAAGGCATTTGATACAGTTCCACATGGGAAATTATTCAATAAATTGGAGAAGATGGGATTTATATGAGACCTGAAAGGTGGATGAGGAACTGGCTAAAGTGGAGACTACAATGGGTCATACTGAAAGGTGAATGGTCAGGCTGGAGGGAGGTCATTAGCAGAGTTCCTCATGGATCAGTCTTGGGACCAATCTTTTTTAACATTTTCATTCATGATCTTGGCACAAAAAGTCGGAGTGTGCTAATAACGTTTGCAGATGACACAAAGTTGAGAGGTATTGCCAATATGGTGGAGGACCAGAATATCCTACAAGATGATCTGGAGGACCTTGGAAACTGGAGTAATAGAAATGGGATGAAATTTAATAGTGCAAAATGCAAGGTCTTGCACTTAAGGACCAACAACAAGAATTTTTGCTATAAGCTTGGGATGATCAGTTGGAAGTGACTAAGGAGGAGGAAGAGCTGGGTGTATTGGTTGATCATGGAATGACTATGAGCCGCCAATTTCATGCGGCTGTAAAAAAGATGAATGCAATTCTAGGATACATCAGGTGAGGTATTTCTAGTAGAGACAGGGAAGTATTATTGCCATTATACAAGAAACTGATGAGACCTCCTCTGGAACACTGTGTGCAGTTCTGGTCTCCCAGGTTTAAGAAAGATTAATTCAAACTGGAACAGATGCAGAGAAGGGCTACTGGGATGATTAGAGGAATGGAAAACCTACCTTCTGAGAGGAGTCTTAAGGAGCTTGGCTTGTTTATCCTAACCAAACCAAGGCTGAAGGGAGATATGATTGCTCTCTATAAATACATCAGAGGGATAAACACCGTGGAGAGAGAGGAGTTATTTAAGTTAAGTTTCAATGCTGACACATTGGATATAAATTTACTATCTAAAAGTTTAGGCTTGAAATTAGACGAAGCTTTCTAGCCATCAGAGGAGTGAAGTTCTGGAACAGCCTTCCACAGGCGGGCTGGAACAATTTTAATAGTGGGGGTGCTGAGAGCTATTGAACCAAACTGTAAACCCTGTATATGATGGAAACCACTTCACGCCAGGGGATGTTGCAACACCCCCCTGCAGCCCTAGTTCCACCTATGGCCTTTCAAGGGGAGCAGTGGGGGAAAAAATTAACTGGCTTCAAGAGTGAGCTTGATAAGTTTATAGAGAGGATGGTATGATGAGGTTGCCTATAATGGCATGTAACCAATCTGCGACTGCTAGTAGCAAATATCTCCAATGGCCGGTGATGGTACACTAGATGGGGAAGACTCTGAGTGACTACAGTGAATTCTTTCCCAGGTGTCTGACTGGTTGGTCTTGTCGACATGCTCAGGGTCTAACTGGTTGCCATATTTGGGGTCAGGAAGGAATTTCCCCCCGGGTGAGATTGGCAGAGACCCTGGGGTTTTTTCGCCTTCATTTGAAGCATGGGGCATGGGTCACTTGCAGCTTTAAACTAGTGTAAACGGTGGATTCGCTGTAACTTAAAGTCTTTAAACCACGATTTGAGGACTTCAGTAATTCAGCCAGAGGTTAGGGGTCTATTACAGGAGTGGGTGGGTGAGGTTCTGTGGCCTGCAGTGTGACTGATTGGATGATCACGATGGTCCATTTTTGGCCTTTAAAGTCTATGAATCAATGAGATGAGAAATAGGTTTAATTGGCTGCCTAGGGATTCTCCTTCTGTAAAGGGAATCCCCAGGAGGTAATGAGGCAGCATATCGGCTCTACATCACACAGCCTCCTGGTCCTCAGCGCAGGGGACATTTTCAAGGGAAAGTGGGGATGATAGGGTATTTCTGCACTCTAGAATGGCCCCTTGGGAGTGTGAACACCTGGGTGTAAGAGCAGCCTTTGGGTTGCTCTAACTTATGCTGGAAAGTGGGCTGGTCCCTGGGCAGTCCCAGGATCCAAGGCCAGAAAAGTGGTACATGTAAGGCCACCTTCATCTGCCCACCCTCCCCCATCCTGTGCTGGGATAGGAGCCCGAGAGACTCTTCTGAGCCCTGGTCCTGTATTGCATTCTTGGGAGACTGCTGCCTTTTGCTTATATTTATACTTTGTTTGATCTCAGACACTGAAAAATAATTGAGCTGAAAATACTTATAGCTGTATACTGCCTTTTCTGAACTGTTTCTCATTCCCAGCCAGTGGCAGAATTGCAGTGGGAAAATGTAAGCAGCTGGATTTAACATTGTCAAGACAGCTCTGACTGCAGCCAGGTTAAATTAGCTCCCTATTTTCCTTGCCCTCCCCCTTTGTCCCTCCCCACTATAATTCACTGCATCTCTTTAGGTGTCTGACAACTGGGGGAGCAGTAAGCAAATAGTTAAAAGTTTTGCTTCTCCACCCAGTGGTGTGGTGGGTGTTGCCTGTGTCAGAAACAATATAAGAACAGTCGGAAGTTGCAGCTGGCAAGTAAGATTTGGAGTAGAAGTGGTGGGGCATTTAGATCTGGTGGGGACTGTCTTTTCCCTGAGACTGTAAACACTTGATCTGTGCAGAATGTCCGAAAACAAGAGAAAGGGGAGAGGAAAGGGCAAAAAGAACAAAGAAGGGAAAAAAAGGGAAAAAGAACCAGACCAAGGAAAAGGTACTTTCAATTTTTAACAAATTTTACTGCAATTAAAAAAAAATCCCTCTAGCAAGAGAGTACTTGTAGATTGCATGAGTCAACTGAAATAATAAATAGCATCTACCAAGCAAATCTGTCTCCATCTCATTCATATTTCAGGCAGGTAGATATCTTTTTTTATCAAATCCTCTTTATTCCTAACCCCCGCAAGAATTTTGGGCAGTGTTTTCTCTAGAAATAGCAACACTCATGATTTCATATACAGTGGTGACATGATAATTAGAGGTTTTCAGGCTAATAGTTTTTTCTTTTCCTAATGTAAATATCAGTCTCTAGTTAGTCAGGGATGGGGGAATAAACCTTGGGATAGATGAACTATCATAGAGCAAATCTGATTTAATTTGCAGCATCATTATTAAAGCAACTGTATTGCATTTCAGCTAAAAGCACGTGTGCTGGAAACCTCCACTCTTGTTATTGGTATCGGATTGTTAATTACAGGCTCTGAAAGATGTGGCTGCTGCTCCCTGAACCTAGCACTGTAATCGCTTAGCTGATGTTGGGTAAACATTCATACTGCGTTTAATTCCTACTGTTTTGATGCAGAATAACTGTTTTGTGCTGGAGAAGAACGGAAATTATTTCTGGAAAATACAAATGTTCTGGTGGTGATGTACCAGAGTGGGGTCTCTCTCTCTCTCTCTCTCTTCCCCCTCCCCCCCCATTATACTGGGGAAACGACTATTCCTGGTGGTTACTTATCTGTTGTTTATCTGACAATTTATTTGGACAGTGCAGCAGGTCTATAATGGTTTCGTTTTTTATTAGTGTGGAGAGAAACTAGAAGCTGGACTTTTGTCCTGGGGGAAACTTTCAGATGGATTAGAGCTAAAGCTGGCTCCCACCTTATGGACCACATTCTGCTCTCCTTCACACTGGGGGAAATTCAGAGTAAGGCCATTGACCTGAACAGACTTGCTTGGGTTTTCCCTGGTGTAACTGACAGTAAAATTTGTCTCTGCCCTTCCTCATAATCTTTTTGGTATTGTTCCCTCCCCTCCCCCCGAGTCTGTCCAGGCTGTGTGACCATGTCATGAAGTCAGGATAGTGGGTGTTAGTGTGATGTCAGATGTCCATGGTGACATGTTATGGTGTCATGAACAGAAGGGTCTGTCTTTGCTGTAGGATTAAAGACCAGCTGATCTGGGAGGGAGAATGTTTATCTGTGAATCAGAACTTTCTCATGAAGGGGAACTCACCAGAGACAGCTGCTTCGGAGCAATGAGGGAGGGGTCATGCCTGCTACATGGGCAACTGGGCAAGGGCAGGGGTGGGGCCTGGGTAGTTGGGTTGCGATAGGTACGGGGGATGGTGCCTGCCCCCTTAGTCATTGGGCTGTGACAGGAGGAGGGGCGCTGTCTGGGTGGTTGGGCTGTGACAGGCGGGGGGGGGGGCGATGCCTCCCCCTGGGTAGTTGGGCTGCGATGGGTGAGGCGATGGTGACTCCCCCTGAGTAGTTGGGCTGTGACGCGTGGTGGGTAGGTGGGCTGTGTGTGGGGGATGCGGGGGGCGGGGCTGGCCCTTGGGTAGGTGGTGCTGCAGGCAGGGGGGATGCCTGGCCCTTGGGTAGGTGAGCTGTAGGCAGGGGGGTGCCTGGCCATTGGGTAGGTGGGCTGCAGGCGGGATGTGTGTGTGCCTGGCACTTGGGTAGGTAGGCTGTAGCAGGTAGGGTCGGGTGGTGCCTCTGTTGTTTTTAACCCTCCTGTGGAAAGCTCAGAGTGAGACAGAGGGAAAAGCAAAGAAGAAAAGGGACTCGGCCTGGAGAGATTCAGACGCTGCTCTGGGCTTGCCTAGTTCCTTTCAGATGCCCCAGACTTGCCCTCCAGCAGGGTGCGTCACTTTCTGTAAAGATGTCTGCATTACATTACTTGCACGGCAAGTGGGATTCTCTGGTGAAAGAGAAACATGCCCCGTGTTGTTACTGATCTGACCATGGAGTTGGATGCAGGAAAGTTCTTCCCCTTCCCAAGCTGTCATCCTTTAGAGAACCCAGAAACGTCATTTGGAAGACAAAGGAAGACACAGTGCAGCCTGCAAAAAAAGGGGGTGGGGGTGGGTGGGGAATGCTGGACACTTTTTGGCCCATTTCTTCAGAGGTATTTAGGCTCCTAACTCCCATTGAAATAAGTGGAAGTTAGGCACCTAAATACTTTGGTGTTTTTGGGGTTTGCCCCTCTTTTCCCCACAGGAATATTTCTGAAGGTGCCAAATTCAGTTCATCCAGCTCCGGCTCTCACCCAGCATCAGCAAGTTAGGGAGTTGGCCTTTGTCAGTCTGTACTGACCAGATGTCTTACCTGGTCCAGAAAACTAGGCCGGATTCTCCTCTCATACAGCCCAGCTCGACGGAGCCAGGGAAGTTGCTCATTTTCCCCAGCGTGAGAGGAGAACTAGGCCTATGGAGGGGCTAGACTCAATGTTCATGTCCGTGCATCAATAGCCAGAGCCCCGCACTGTACAACCCCAGGAAGGGGAGATGTCGGCAGAGATCAGTGAGGCCTGATGGGATCCAGGGGAACATTCTTTCTGACCACAAATGATGTGACATACGCAACACGAATGACTTTTCCAGGACTGTTACCTCAAAAGAATCTACAGTGCCTGAGAAGAGAATAGGATGTGAACGGGAGGGTTCTGATGGGACTGTTGAGTCATCTAAGTTATTTAGGCAGAAGTCTGCAGTCACAGAAATATCATTGTAACTGGGATGGAACCGGTGGTTTTAGTCTTGGAGAGAAGAATGCAGAGCTCCAGGGGAGCTACATGGAATTTTTAAGAATTGTAGCTACACTGCAGATGGCTAGTGCTGCACATGCCACTGGATACTGTAACTCACTGAGTCAGTCAAGCATGGGGCAAAAGGAATATGGAGAAGATTAAAACACATTAAAAAACCCTGGAAAGTAGCCGATTATTTACTCTGGTTCCCATTTATTGAGCACATAGAAACTGATCTTACCTAGCAGGTGACCCAGGTCAATTGAGTCCCTTCTCTAGTTCTATTAAGTTTGGTTTACCCTCTACAAAACTTATAAGCTTGGTTGTCCTTTTTCCCTCTCAAGTGAATGTGCTGCTGGTGGAAGGTGTTAGATTGGCAGCCCTGGAGAATGAAGTCCTCTCTTGACTGTTTCCCTGAGCCATCCTGGGACCGTTTAAATTCTTAAGACTGCAAATATCATATAGCATCCCTGTGTCTAGATAACAGCAGTCCAACTTCTGTGAGACAGAGACCAACAGAAAGTATTAGGTTCAGCATGCAACAGTAAAAACCTGATTTAGGAACAAGACTAGAGGGAGGTTGTTGTTGTGATGTATTTGTTTCTCATATCTCTTGCAATGTGCTAGGTGTCGTTCCTGCCCCAAAGCACTTACAATCCCAAGTCCTGGTCCTGCAAACATGCAGTGTGACAGAGCCATGCTACTCCTACATCTGCACTGGGTCCTAGAGGAAGAATTCAGTGTCCATGTCTATCAATCCTGGCACTGCTCTCCAGCATGGCAATCACAGAGAAAGCACTAGAGACTAGAGCACCCTCAAACCTATGTAACTTAGGAGAAGAGAATTTTCCAGTACAGCTGTCAACCCCCGTTGTCTTTAGATCGGCATAACTGAAGAGCCGACTTCCTGGGAAAGTGCTAGCCTCATTCTGAGGATGAGGAGCCTATATAAGGCACATCCTGCAGTTTCTACCCACTACTTTTGCTGCAGGCTGGAACAAGAGACATGGGGAATGCACCAGTAGTGCTGAAGGAGTGCAGGTCTGGAGGAAAATTCTTCCCTGGGAGAGGAGCTGAGACTTAGCTAGAAGACTAGACAAAAGGAGCTGAGGGGTTTGGGTGCCAGAGGACCAGAGATTTAAGCAAGACTCTGGTAAGCAGTGAAGCTGTTGCCAGTCACCCTTCCCCGTCATGACACCTATGTGATGTACCTTGGAGAACAGGGCCAAAGTAATTGGTGACCAGGGGAAAAATCTTCCCAGAGCTGGGAGAACAGATGCCAGAAGAGCCATGATCAGGGAAGCTTAAGCTTGTGTGCAAACCTAGTTGCTAGGATGAACAAGAGGGAGACGAGCTCTGATGCCAGAATGCTGGAGAGCACCTAGGTGCGTCAGGGGTGCAAGGAAGCCTTTATAGCATCATAAACGAGGGGAAGAGAAGCCAAACTTCCAGAGGGGAAGAACCCTGAGAAGTTGGAACTACTGACAGTTTGCTAAGGAGATTGTAGGGTAGTTTGCGAGGGAACGACAAGAGAAATGTGAAGTTCCTTGTAGATTGAATTCCTTAGTAATTCCATGTATTCTCTCTTACCTTTAGCTGGCTGCAAGGAAAATGTTGTGTGTGCACAGAATTGGTTGTTATTCACCATTGGTGATCAGGTAGGGGGCACAGGAATCATGCCATTCTTGTGACCAGCCACTGGTAAGGGTTAACTCTGAAAACTATGGTGTAACGGGAATGAAGGGGAAAGGTTTCCAAAGGTCCCTGCTGAAGAGCATTGCAACAGATGTGTCTTTGTATGTGTTTGGCTTTCACAAGAGTCAGGATTTGATTGTAATTTCCCTCTGGGAGGTGTTAACATTAAAAGACATTCTGAGATTAGAGAGTAAGTCTTTGTGAGGCTCTTGCAGGCTATGGTAAAGAACTTCAGGTTATAAAAAACCAATAGAAGGGTTAATCTTACTGTCAACATTATGAATCTCCAAAGTATTGAATGGATAATCAGACCCAAGTACAAAGGTGAACTGATGATTCGCTCAGTAATTCTTGAATGATGTGATTTACTCTTAATTCTGACGTAGGTAAGAATGCCCTCTTGCTATAAGTGTTATCTTTGGCTAGGCTTAGTTCTAAGCATTTAGTTAAGCTACAGTGAATGCTCTAAGCCTGAAACTGTCCAGTGAAGATGGGAAGAGACAAAAGCAGGATAGATTTCAGGAGCCATGCCCCAATTTGTTTCTGATGGAGCAGTACTAAGGATGAAGTCTGTCCATAGCTCCTTAGATCTATTCTGCTTTTACCTCTTTGCAATTTCACTGGACATTATAAGGGGGGTTCAGTGGATTTTTCACCAGGAATGAATTTGGCCCCATATTTATGGAATTTTTAGGGAAAGCCCCAGTCTGATTAAGGGCTAGTGTTTCTTCTTGGTAACAAAGGAGGCTGTTTGTTTGTGTGGAGTTGAAATCCATGCAGGATCCCCGTTTTGTGCGTTTCCTCATTCTCATCCTGAAGTGAAGCTCTGTGTAAAGCACCGTGGTTCCTGAAGAGAAACTGGAGAAATTATTTCCTAGTAGTATGTAGCGTCCGAGCCTGGGGCTCCTTCAGCCCTCGCCCCAGCCCCACCTCCAGCTTCTTTGTGCTGCTGAGGTCTTGCAAAGGGACAACTGAGAATTCCCCTGAGTCCTAGAGCCAGCATAGGCAGCCCTAAGCTACTCACTACTCCTCTCTTGTGTAGGGAGCAGGGAAGGGTGAAGGAGGGGGCATTCCGGGGCAGGAGGGTGGGGCAGAGAGCACAGTGCCCCAGCCAATAATCCTGGTCTAGTGCAGCAGTCCATATGAGCCTGCTCCAGCCAACATCACTTAGAACAGCCCTTTGGCTGGCTCAGGACAGAGGGAGCAGAGAGATGGTCTGGAGCCTCTTTTTTCACCTGCTCTCCTCAGCTGCGTGAGTGTGGACTCAGCACAGCTGAGGTGTTTAAACACCCTCCAGGCAGGATTTAGGGGTAACGGGGAACTGGTTTGGAAGTCTGCTGGTGCAGATGTTTACGTGATGCCTTGCAAGTCTGTACAGAGTGCCCGCCTACCGTGCCTTCTGGCGGCTAGTCCATGAGGATCTCTAGGCAGGTCATCCAAAGATCAGATGCTATTCAGGCTGTTCCTGCATATCAGACAGGAAGTTGGAGGGGATGACAGAACCGGAGAAGGTGTAGCAAGACGAGCTTCCCCCATCAGGCCAGGGGAAAATGCTGGCCTTCCGAAAGGGCGGAATAAGGAAACACATTGTTGTGGGTCAGCCCCATTTCTCTATCCAAGTGGTTCATTCTGGTCAAATACCTGTCAGTGCTGATCTGGACAAACCTTGCAAGGTTCACCCGTCCCCACACAGAAGGCTCTTGACTGTATGTAAGCCTCATTTCTTGGATCTCTTGGCTGGTACAGAGGGCCCATTTTACCCAGGGCTTTTTTAGGAAGTTATTGAAACTGTAGCAAGAGCACATGGAGCAGCATCTCTTCCCTGAGATGAGGCTGATGTTTATGTTGCTGTTTTTCTTTTGGCATGGTTAATAAAAAATATTTGTACTAAACCTAAAAGTAAATATTTAGATAATTAACAAACTGGTAATTATCTTTGGCAGAATCTCTCACCAGTGCTTATAAAGGATCTCTGGGCAGGTATGCTGGTGAGTAATGGTTCTTCAAGAGATTAGTGGAAGCTTCCTCATGATTTGTTGTACTTTGCATGTGTATAGGCCAGGGGTCGGCAACGTTCGACACGCAGCTCACCAGGGTAAGCACCCTGGCGGGCCGGGCCAGTTTTATTTACCTGCTGACGCGGCAGGTTCGGCCGATCGCGGCCCCCACTGGCTGCGGTTCGCCGTCCCGGGCCAATAGGGGCGGCGAGAAACCGTGGCCAGCACATCGCTCGCCCGTGCCGCCCCTCGCCGCCCCCATTGGCCCGGGACGGCAAACCGCGGCCAGTGTGGGCCACGATCGGCCGAACCTGCCAGGTCAGCAGGTAAATAAAACTGGTCTGGTCCGCCAGGGTGCTTACCCTGGTGAGCTGCGTGTCGAACGTTGCCGACCCCTGGTATAGGCAATGATAGTGAAGTTGAGATGTCTATGGAACCTTCAATTTGAGGATCTCAAAGCCCTTTACTAGCTCCAGCTGATCCTCACAACCTCACTGGGGGAACGTAAGTTGCACTTGTGACTAAGGACATAATTTAGTCTGCAGAATATTTCACTGGTGATGTGTGGAAAGGAAAGTACCCAGCTTGGTCTCAGATCCCAGGCTGAAACTGTCTGGCTGGTGGTTAGGGGGAAAAAACTCTTTCTACCTGCTAACTGATTTGAGACAGAGGAAATATGGAACTCCAGAATGGCCTACCCTAGTCATTTTTTGGGATGGAAGTTACTTTAAACTCTGTTAAAACCACACTAAACACAGGTGATGCGAGGGTTTGTTATAAACCGTAGATCAAAGCAAGTTTATTACATCATTTGCTAAGGTCTACAGATATTTCAAACAAAGTTATCTGTGTGTGTATCCGGATTTGCATGCTTGTATTATTTCACTGTAAAATCAGGTTAAAAATAATATGCCAGATTCTCAGTGGATATAAATTGGCTTAGCTCTGTTGCCTTCAGTGGAAATACACTGGGTTGGCACCAGCTGAGGATCTGACCCACTGATTTTCAACTGAGGTTCACTCTGAGTTTTGGGGCTCATTTAAATCTGAAGCTTGGTGGGGTGAGTTGAGAGTGTGTGTGTGTGTGGGCGAAAACCCACTCTGATTGAAACTCCAAAGACATGATTGCACGAATCCGGGGCATTGGATACATTTCTAATTGCTGTTAAAGGCAGCAGGCATCACATGGCTAAACTTTTCTTGCAAGCACACTGCTCTTGGGAGTCCTCTCTTTGTCTCTTTTCCTCCTTCCCCATCTCTCCATGCAAAACCTATGAAACCACTTGTTAGCGGAATCTGCTTTCCAAAGCAAAGACTGAAAAGAATCCCGTGTCTGACCTGATTTCACGACCTCTCCTGGAACTGTGGCCAGCGGGTTGAGCCCACAGCCACTGAAATCCATGGTAAAGTTACCAGTATCTTTCCCAGGTTTGCTGAGTCACTTGCGTGCTCACTCTCCCTCCTTCCCTTTTAATAACTCTCCCATTGTGAACCGTAATGCTACTGATTAGGTGAACAGCCAGTGACAGCCCCTGGAAGTGTGCTGCTGTGTGTGGGATGTGCCTTTCATCTCTGGTTCCCTCTCGGCTGTGACACACACATAGTGTATTTGCCAAGCTCAAAGCCCACTACACCATAAGCAAACAGCTGTCTTCTGCTGCTGGCAAACCTGTGAAACTGCTCGACTTAAACGGCAGGGCCTGCCAGCTACTGCTCCTAGAGACTGCTGCCTTGGTGCTAGGCAGAGGGCCCTCGGATGGCAGGGGTTGTAACATTCTCTGTTTTCAATTGACCTCTTCCTTTTTTTTTTTTACCTGAGAGCATATTCCTAAAAAGTCAGCCCATGTGTTTAATAATTCAGTGCACAGCTATGGATTGTTTTTCAGGCCCTTGCAGCACATATAAGACCCTCCAACACTGTCAAAATTCACCAATGAGAAAGTTTTGCTATTGTCCCAAAGCGCTTCCTCTGCTGACTCAGAAGCATCAGAATGATTCCGTAGACACATGGCCCAACCAGGCTTATTCAGGGAGGGGCAGATGAGCACCTAATGCTGCCTGCTGCGGGCCAGACTGGCAAAAGAGCTCAGCTCCCAATATGCACTGACTTTGAGCACTTTTGAAAATCTGGTGCTGCTTGCCAATGAGTTGATGATGCAAATGTCTCCATGAATTTCTTTGCAGCTGGCGGCTTCCATTTTGTAGGCTCTGCATTTGTGTTCAGAGGTCAATCCCCCAATTTCAGCTCCAGTTCCAGAAAACACTGTCAGGGTCAGAGAAGAGGAGAGCCAGGTCTGGGCAGAGGAAGTGGAGGGAAGGATATTCTTGATCCTGGTAGCTAGTGCAGAATGTGTCTATCACTTGCTTAATGTTGTTAGCGTAGAACTCCGGTTTTTTGAAGGCTGCACTGGCTTCCTGCTTCCAGGTGCAATACCAGTTGTTGAAAGCTTCATAGAATAAGCTCTATTGTTTTGGTTTTGGCTGCTTGAGAAACAGCCTCTGTGTTTCCCAGAACGCTAACGGCAGAAGGCTTTCTTGCTAACAGGTCCTGGATTTGTAGGTCTGGGTACTGCAGGTGGGATGCTGCAAATATTGGGAATTTTCTTCCCCAGTACATCCATCAGAAGCAGAGTTTGTTGACCTTCCAAGGACTGTACATGTCTCATCTACTCATTCAGGTTTTTGCCCGCGGGGTGAGCGTGAGGAATGTGATGAACTTTACTGTGGCCTGGTATTTTGTTTAGCATTTGTCAATAACTGGTTTCAGGTTCCTGTATATGTGCCTAGCGACTGCATGATAGGCACATTTAATAAATCCTAAAATAAATAAAATGAACTTTCCAGCTAGCTGTTGGGTAATAAACAAAGCCAAAACATGCGTCAGGAAAGAGGTTGAAACATTACAGAGATGCCAGTTATATGACTAGGAAAAAGGGACTCTGCCCAGAAGAGAATTCTTCCTGGATCTAACATGGAATGATGACTGAGTACCAAAATACTGAATTCTGTACAGTAAGGAGTAGGTTCACATAACAGAGCAGGGCAAGGGGGTGAGATCTCAGAATGGCAAATTTAGGAGAATTTAGAAATGTAGTGAGTAAAATACAATGGAAGGAAGTATTAAAATCTGTGAGTATGGAAGAAGCTATAAAATGCACCATAATGGAGGCTCATTAGATCAGTTTTTCTCAACCAGAGGTACGTGCACTCCTGGAGGCACGGGGAGATCTTCCAGGGGTTATATCAACTCATCTAGATGTGTGCCTAGCTTTACAACAGGCTCCATTAAAAAGCACTAGCGAAGTCAGTACAAACTAAAATTTCATACAGACAATGACTTGTTTATACTGCTCTATATACTATACACACTTATATGCAAGTACAATATTTATATTCCAATTAATTTATTTTATAATTATATGGTAAAAATGAGAGAGTCAGCGATTTTTCAGTGATATTGTGCTGAGACACTTTTGTATTTTTATGTCTGATTTTTGTAAGCAAGGAATTTTCAAGTGAGGTGTAACTTGGGGGTATGCAAGACAAGTCACATTCCTGCAAGGGGTACAGTTCTCTGGAAATGTTGAGAGCCACTGCATTAGATGCTGATTTTTGCCTGAAAAAGGAGGATGAAGCCATACTAGCTAATTCTAGTTCCTTTCATGAGGAACAGCTCAAAGATCAGAAACTAAAACCAAAAGTTTGTATGTGAAACTGAAATGGAAGAAAGACAAACACCCCTAATATGGATAAATTTGTAAGGAAAAATAAGACATCAAATCAAGAAAAAGAAATAGTAGAGAGAATCATAGTGCTTTGCATTTGATAGCCCTGTCCATCTGAGGATCTCAAAGGATCTCATTAATGAATCAAGTCTCATTAACATCCTGTGTGACGGGTTTGGTCACAGAGACCCCCTTGGGACTGTCACCTGATGTGCTGAAATGACCTCTGAGCCTGTTTTCCCTGCCAGCTTGGGACTCCAGAACCCTGCCTTGTTAAGCCAGATATGCTAGCCTGCTGCAACACAGACTCAGGGGCTGGGCCACGTCCCCAAAGCTGCAGACTTTAACCAAAAACAGCTCAGCAGGTTACCTCTCCAGCACCCAGACACCCAGTTCCCAATGGGTTCCAAACCCCAAATAGATCAGTTTTACTCTGTATAAAGCTTATACAGGGTACACTCATAAATTGTCCGCCCTCTATAACACTGATAGAGAGATATGCACAGCTGTTTGCTCCCCCCAGGTATTAATCACTTACTCTGGGTTAATTAATAAACAGAAGTGATTTTATTAAGTATAAAAAGTAGGATTTAAGTGTTTTCAAGTAATAACAGACAGAACAAAGTAAGTCACCAAGCAAAACAAAGCAAAAACATGGAAATCTAAGCCTAATACATTAAGAAACTGATTACAGGTAATATCTCACCCTCAGAGATGTTCCAATAAGCTTCTTTCACAGACTAGACTCCTTCCTAGTCTAGGCCCAATCCTTTCCCCTGGTAAAGTCCTTGTTAGTTCCAGCACACATCTCAGATGGAAAGCAGGGGCTTTCTCATGACTGGCAGCCTTTGTCCTGCTCCACCCCCTTTTATAGCTTTGGCACAAGGCAGGAATCTTTTGTTTGTCCTGGTCTCTCCCCCCCCCTTCTAAATGGAAAAATACCAGATTTAAGATGGATTCCAGTATCATGTGACATGGTCACATGTCCTGTGAGACCCCAGCCGCCATTCTTCCTGGGCTGGCCCACATGTACACAGAAAGGTATGCAAGTAAACAGAGCCATTTACAGTTCATTGATTCTGAAGCATCCTTAATGGCTTCCACTTAATATGTTTACATCAGTAATACAAGTTTATATCGTATTCTCCTAACTCCAGACATAGAAATAATACATGCAAACATATAGGATGAACACACTCAGTAGATTATAAGCCTTGTAATGATACCTTACAAGAGACCTTTTGCATAAAGCATATTCCAGTTATATCATATTCAGTCATAAACATATTTTCGTAAAGCATATGGAGTGCAATGTCACAAATACTAGAGAGAATCATAGTTCTTTGCATTTGATAGCCCCATCCATCTGAGGATTTCAAAGAGCAAACATTAATGAATCAAGTCTCATTAACATCCTGTACAATAAATTAGTGTTGCCGTCTCCTTTCTACAGAGGGGAGAGCCCAAGGAGGTTAAATGACCTAGCCTACAGGAAGGAGGGAGCAGATTGTGTCGCCTACAGTATTCCCTATACAGTGCTCCAGAGGCATATAGGGACCCAAAATGTATTGCAACAGGCTAGTGGAGAACTCCTGGTATAGGGAGTGGGCCACAGTGCATGGCAGTAGGTGGTTCTCAGGTGCACTGCACCCCACAGGCAGCCTGGGATGGGCTGTCATAAATTAGCCCAGTGGGGAGCTGCTCTAATTTATGCAGGCAGCTGTTGCAGTCCCCGGAGCGCTCCAGAAGGCACGAAGATGAGCATACAGCCATCTTCGCATCCCAGCCTCCTGCCTGGCTTGCAGCTTCTTGCTGTGCCTCCTGGAGATGCATCACAGACTCAGACCCCAGATGGCTGAGTTGGGAATAGAATCCCCATCTCCTGACTAACAGCTGTATCTTCTAACCATGAGGTCTGTTGATCATGGGGAGGAAGATTAAAATTAATCCTGATACACGATTCAGATCAGGGCTTGAAAAGGCCACTTGCCCTTGGTGACTAAGAAGCTTTCTTGGGCAAGTATTATCAACTTCTGCAAAATCCGAGCTTTCATTTTTTAAAATTATGACTGTCACTCTTCTGGTTGCAAGGTTAACCTTCCTGATGGGATCCGAGGCAGGGCTGCCTTCCTGAGTCTGACAGACAGGAAGCTCCAATGTCTTTGTTGCTGCTTAGAGCTTTCATAAGCTGCCTTGGAGGGAACTGACCACAGTCTTGTCAGTTTTTGTTGCTATTAACAGGAACCCTTTGGGCAGAAGAGAAATCAACAAGAACAGTAAGGTTACATTTTAAAAAGTGAATGAAAGAGAAATTTGTTCAGATCAGTTTTTCACAGCCATCTCTATTCCCAAAGTATGTATTTTGGTTGGTTGGTTGAATTGCTTCACTTGTGATATCTGCCTTGTTCATGCTACTTTTAGAAACTTCTGTGTGGTGTATATACTTTAAGTGCAAACTCACCCCATCTGGGCCCCCACCTCTTGCAATGTTTTGACTCCTTTGATTTTTAGTAAGATGTAATTTGTTGTATTTTTAAATCTCATGATTGGCCTTACAATCTCATGACTTTCTGTGGGGCTTGACTCATGATTTTCAAACCGTTGGGGCTGGCAATACTGAATCTACCTCGTCTCTTCCTTTGTTCCTAGATATTTTTGTTCATTCGTTTACCTCATAGTTCTTCTCTTCCCTCTGACATCTTCCTGTGCGTGCCCACTCTCCCCTGCCCTGATGGGAAAACATTGTGCCTCATCTCTCTTGTTCCCCCAGTCACTTTCTCTCTTCCCTTTCTGCTCTCCCCAAGTTCCTCTTCACTCCTCCAAACCTTTCACCAGCCTCGCCCTCCCTGACTCTCAGATTCCACCCCCTCTTTTCTGCCCCATGCAGTCTTCATCTGCTTGCTGTCCTCGGGAAGGTTCCTGATTCAGGGGAGCACTTGATCATGTCATTAAGTGCTTTCCCAAACATGGATGCTTTTCTGAATTGAAGCCTTAGAGGGTCATTCTGTTCCCTGGAGCCCTGCAGATGCACACAGCAACCTGGAGGTGGGAAAGGGACCGAGACTAATACAGAAAATGCCAATAGGTGCGCTCTCATCCTGAATGCTGTGCTCCGTGCCAGTTACACTAACCCTACAGAGAAACAGAATGGGTCAAGAGATGAGCAATGAAAATGCTTACAGACCTAAGGAAATTTTGGTATGAGGCCAGAATGAAAAGACTGGAGATGTTTTGAGTAGAGCAGGGTCCTCAAACTGTGGCCTCTGGACCACTGACCGTCTTTAGAGCTGTTCAAGATGGTATGCAGTGCACTGGCTAGCCATATAGTGCTATGCAACACATAGCTGCAGTTCCCACAAGGTTGGTATGTGATTGTGATCTGGAGGAGAGGTGGTCTGTGCTATTAGGAATGCAAGGGACAATAGCCCACAAAGCCATCTTTCTGTGCCGTTGTGAGCCATAGGATGAAAGTTTTACAGCCCCAAGTTTAGAGAAGGGACAAATCAGAAGGGACATCATAAAAATGGATGGTGGACAGAAGGTAAATCAGGATATCTTTCTTCACCTCTCCTCTAATGCTAGAGAATAGCCAATGACACTGAAAAGGAACACATTTAAAACTGATAAAATTATTATTTTTTTTACATAACTATCCTGTGGAACTCTTTGCCATGAGATACAATTGAGGCCAAGAGTTTAATAGGATTCACAAGAGGATTGGACATTATATGAAAAATAACAACACCCACGGATCTATTAATTAGGATAAAAATGTGTAGGGGGAATATAAAGTCTCTGGCATCAAGGCATACACAACAGTTAACTGGCTGGGCTTAGGAAGAACATTCCCTTAAAGGCAGGTTATTCATACCATTCATTAGAGGATTTCTTGCATCTTTCTCTGAAGCAGCTGATACTGGTCACTGTCAGAGACAGGATTCCAGTCTAGATGGATGTCTAATCTGATCCAGCCTGGCCATCCTATGTTCCACAGGCCCTCTCTTCAGCCGGGTACAGTCTCTCCTCACTTGCCTTCTGTGCCTGCCCTGAGTCTCTCAGGTGACCCTGTTCTTTCCCTGTGGGAGCTGCACAAAGCTCTCCTTGCTGGCATGGCTGGTTTGCTTGGGCACTCCTCAAGGCTCTGGTACCTGGGTGACTCTGCCTCTCAGGCAGACAAGCAGCCGGTCAACAAATCACTGAGTCCTCTGCTGGATCCAGCAAAAATATACCAATGACCTTTTCTCTCTGAATCCACTTTAACCCAGACAGCTCTGTGTGGAAGTGATCATGGGTCTCCGAGCCTGCGTCAACTAGAAGGGTTGGAAGATGTCTCCAGTTCAGTTGACCCCAACATTCATGACACAACTTACTATATTTTTAAAGGTAATTTTGGAAGGTTGGCAATTCCTAAACTACTTGGCACCTTGAAACTCTGCCAAAAAATTCTTCTCTTGGCCTAACTTGAGCACAATCTCATACCAATATCTGGTTCTTATCAAAAATTGGGGAAGTGGGTGAAAATAAGGCTTATTGGTTTCAGTCCTAGCCCTGGAATTGTGACTAGTGCCTCCATAATAGTGGCCCATGCATCATTGACAGAAATATCACTAAAATACAGGAGGAAATGGAACCATGAGCTATAACTAATATGGGATTATAGAGAACAAACCGCATCAGAAAAATGTGATGGCTTTTTTGATAAAATGACAAAATAGCTGCATGAAACAAGCTGGAATACATAGATTTGGATTTTAGCAAAATCATCTGGTACGATATCTCAGGAAACCTTAACACTCCAAATGAATTCCAGCTGGCAAGAACGCTGTCCCACAAAATGAAAACTGGGTGGAGGCCCATTAACAGTGGGTCATGATAAATGGCAACGTGTCAAATTTCTGGGGGGAAAGTACAGTCGTGGTACTTGAATGTTGCCTGTTGCGTTACATAACTAAGATTCGCTGTTAGCTAATCTCCATAGCCCCCTCCCAAGGGTTTGGGATAGTATTCAAGGTGTTTCCTATGGGAATTAAAGGGAGCAAACAAGGGAATGCTGTGAACACTGAGGTAGTTTATCTTAAGTAAACTTGGCAAGCTTGTCCGTACCTCCTCTGTCACAGGATTGACGTTAGGTCCGTCCAGCTCCCCTTAGACTGAATGGACAAGCCCCCACTTAATTCAGTGGTGATTTGATTGTCTTTCTCTGCTAAATAAGGGCCCAAAGGGACATGTCGAGGTTAGAAAAATTAGATTTTTTTATTCTCCTCCCCCCCAAATTATAGAATGTGCCTTACAACAACTTTAAAATGCCCCACTTTCCCATGCACCCTAATGGGATGGAGGAGGTTTCAGCCCTAACCTGTAGCACAGAGTGGGGTTCATGCCTAGAAGGACATTCAGAAGGCAGCGTTCAGCTATATAGAGGCGGTGCCCTGCTTCACTGAATGAAGCAGCTGAAATAACGACAATTGCATCTAAATAAGGTTTTGGAAGCTTACTTTTTCTCTCTATATTCTTAATGAGAATGGAAGCTAAATATAGGAAATTCCACTGATTTGTTATTAAGGAACCTTTTTTCATGCAGGTAAATTTTGTGTGTGTGTGTGTGTGTGTGTGTGTCCCTCTAGTGGCTGGTTACAGGCTGCAGCGAGACCAAGTCATTGGTGGAACAATGGCTATGAATAAAGAATCGGCTTCAGCTCATGTGGCAGAGGCTTGTGTATTAGGAGCTGATGTTCCGGTGCTAGACATGCGTCTCATGGGGCACCTTGTTTTGGTGCTAGTACCTCGGGTTGCCTTACGGCATGCATTAGGGCTCTGTGTCCTATCCCGGTCCTGATGAGATCAGCCTGTGACTGTTCCCCAAAGTGAGCATTGGGCCTGGCTTACCTAGTGGTGTGAAGTGTCAATGGACAGACCTGCGGGCAGCCTGCTATTTTTCAATGATTTGCAGCGTGAAACATGTTCGATACATAACACTGTGAGTAAGGCAGCCCCTGGCCATATTTCCTGTTCTGTGCTGGTGCCAAGGCACACAGGGCTGGTCCTGCCCTACAGGCAGCCCAGGCAGTTATCTAGAGCAACAGGATTGAGGGGGCGGCAGCAAATAAACCTGGCAAAGAAAAAACAACAAAACCCTTCCCCTGCCACTCCTTGCTCTGCCTCCCTCTGGGTCCTACTGCCCTTCTTGCTTCCCCTGCCACTTCCTAAGCAACCACCACCCAATCCCACCCTCACTACCTCCTCACTGCATCTCCTTCCCTCCACCCCGCAGCAGACTAGACCCAGCAAAGGAGTTAGCTGAACCCTGATTGAGGCACTCAGCCTTGAAACCCAGGTCAGAATGCCTCTCCTCCAGCATGGGGGAGACTGGCCACCCTCCATTGGTGTCCAACCCCCTCTGGCAGCAGAAGCTTTTCTCACCTGTTCAAGTGCTTCAGCGCCATGCTGAGTCAGGGCCCCGTTGAGTACGAGTGGGCAGCTGTGTGCATGGGCGTGTTTGCATCTGAAGGGCACTGCAGGGAGAGTCTGAGTTGTGGGGTACCGTAAGGAGGGCGAGTGAGTGACGCGGTGCACGGAGCGGATGAGAAAAGGAAGGGGTCAGCAAGAGAGAAAAGGAAGGCAAAGTGGAAGGAAAGCAGAGAGGTCGAAAAGACAGCAAAGAAAGAGGAAGTGGAAGGGTTGGGATGGGCAGAGAGAAGAAAAGATGAGAAGGTTCTGCACTGGAGGAAAACAGGTCTGAGAGGAAAACAACAAAGGGGGATTAAAATATCCCCCCAGATCCATTTGGTGGAAGGGAGTGACGGGAAGGAGGAGGGACAAGCTCAATGGAGCTGGAGTGAGTTTTAACAAATGTGGCATCAGCAAAAGTTGAAATTGAAACTAAATAACCCTATTAAAAGCAGTGAAAGGCCGGAGTAGATGGATGTGTATGGCAGGGAGAGAAGGGAGTCAAGTGCATGGCGCTTTACCTAGGGCAGCTAGTGCAGAGGGCGGGCCCTGAAAACAAGCATTTGGTGAGCGTGGGTGGAGCTGTGTGGGAGCAAAAAGAGAACACGAGATGTGAGGCTGAGCACCAGAGAGCACGCTGTGTGTCAAAGCACTGCCCGATTCAGAACCATCTCGCCCTCGCCTTCCAGCCTCCGCACGGGGAGGAAGAGAGGGAGGGAGGGAGGAGGCACTGGTGGAATAAGACATCCTGTTTTGCTTGTGGGAAACTTAGAGCTTGAGATCAACAGTTTCAAACATGGCCTGATGCTTTAGAAGCCTCTGTTCTGGGCTGCCCTGCTTGAAATACACTAAACCTGGGTTTCAGAGGTGCTGAGCCACCGCAGTGCCCGTTGACTTCAGCTAGAATTGTGGGTACTCGGCACCTCTGGGCCTTTGTGCCTCCTTGTCACGGGTATTGCTTTGCTCAGTGGCACCACCCTTGACTTAGTCTCACTGAAAGTCAATGGGACTCGAGAACCAAAGACACTTGGAAAAATAAGCTTAGGCTCCTGAGTGGAGCAAGGCTTCAATGCCTTTAAAAACCTGGCTGTGGGTGTCTCAAACTGGGCACTCAGCTTGAGCTCAGTTGTGACCCACACAAGGTTGGGACTGTTTGGGAGCTGGTGAATCCCTAAATTCACCTCCAAACAGTGCATAAGGCCGGCGCCTGTGATGGGGGCCTTCTGCAGTGGGACACCTTGGAGGAATTTCTTGTGCATGAAAGAGAGAGCCCTGTCTGACGCCTGCCTTTTAGCACTGCATATAGCCAGGTGGGATGTTGTCCGGGTTTCTCTGTATGATGCATGTTGGGGAGGGTTTCTGCAGTTGCAAATGACTATCCAGTGGGTCCCTTGGCATAATGGAAGGGGGAATGAACCCAGGAATCTAGTTGCAAGAGCAGGGTGGTTCTAGCTTGGGTGACACAGCAAGGATGCTAATGGTATAGGGAGAACAATGTGGGAGATTTTCCAAGGCACAAAGGGCAGTTAGGTAATAAGAGTTGGGTCCCATTTGTGCCTTGGAAAATCTCCCCCCTTAGTCTTGGAGAAACACCCAGCCACTAACAATCATGGAAATGTGGAGCTGGAAGGGACCTTGAGAGGTCGTCTAACCCAGCCACCTGCACCAAGGCAGAACCAAGGAGACTTAGACCATCCTGACAGGTGTTTGTCCATCCTCCTCTTAAAAACCTCCAATGACTGGGATTCCACAACCTCCCTTGGTAACTATTCCAGAGCTTAACTACCTTTAGAGTTAGAACGTTTTCCTAATATCTAACCTACCTCTCCCTTGCTGCAGATTAAGCCCATTATTTCTTGTCCTACTTTCAATGGACATGGAGAACAATTGATCACCGTCCTCTTTATAACAACCCTTAATATATTTGAAGATTGTTATCAAGTTTCCCCTCGGTCATCTTTTCTTAAGACTAAACATGCTGCATAGGTCAGGCTTTCTAAATCTTTTATCATTTTTGTCACTCTCCTCTGGACTCTCTCCAATTTGTCAATATCTTTCTTAAAGTGGTGCCCAAAATTGGACATCAGCTGAGGCCTCAGCAGTGCCGAGTAGAGCAGGACAATTACCTCCTATGTCTTGCATGCTACATTTATAGGTCCCCAAAAGAGAAAGCAAAATCTCATGTTTCAGTTCCCAGGCTCAGCTTGAGCAAAAGGTAAAGACTGGAAGACAGGCAGTGAAAGGAAGTCCCAGCTCCAAAAATTCCCCACCTGACAAGAAGTACAGAGAAAAGTAATCAGTGCGGGAAAGGAGGAGAAGGAAAATGCTCTTCATTTATGAAGATGAACCATCATTTTCCTGCTAGTGCATGTCAGCAGTAAAAGCTGAGATGCAGGGTCTACTAGAAAGAACTAATGCAAAACAACCACCAGTGGTAACATTGTTAGATTTGAAATGTGAAAAACTAACAAACTGGGTTGGGTTACAAACCTCAAAAGCATAAGTCAAGACCACAGAGCAATAACTTGCCCAAGCAGATATGCAATCTCAGAGCAGCAATGGAGTTACCATTCAGAAGGTCTCATACTTGAGTGTGTAGAAGATTGGGCTCTGACGGTGCTGCTTAGAAGTGGCAGAAAACCAGGGAAGGACTAAGAATATTCAGGTTCCTGGCTAAACAGATGACTCAGACCCATATGAATTCCTGGAGAAATGGTTGCTCGGGGCCCTTCAGTTAGATGTGGAAAGTGACCAGTTGTTACAAGAACCTGGTGGTGGGGGTCAGGGGGGGGGAGGAGGAAGAAAGTTGGTGATGGAAACCGTAGGCAAAAGCTTGAGTTTAGTAAAGTCCCTGATTTCAGAGCTAGAAAAATATATCTATGCAGCCAGAATGAAGCAAGGTGTGAAATGCAAACACAAGACCATTTCATTCTTTTCTTCCTTGAGTCATTTCTGATACCTTTTGATGTGATCAATGGGGCAGAGGTGAGGGAGGCATGGGAAGGGAGAAGATGAAGGGTCTAGAGTGAATGACTGAAGGAACAGAGAAAGAGGGAGATGAAGGAACATGATGCCATATTACTTCTGAATGGCTTCCAATAGAGTTAGTGGGGGCAAGACATTTAACGGATTTTAAGATGGAGCTGGATAAGTTTAAGAACAGGATTATGTGATGGGGTTGCCTGAGACAGCAGGGGACTGGACTTCATGTCTCATCCAGTCCTATGTTATTAGATTCTAAGGCCAGAAGGGCCCACTGTGACCATCTAGTCTGACCTTCTTTGTAGCATAGGCCAGAGAACTGCCCCCAAATAATTCCTAGAGCAGATCTTCTAGAAAAACATCCAATCTGGATTTAAAAATGGCCAGTGATGGAGAATACACCACCACCCTTGGTAAATTGTCCCAGTGGCTATTAATCCTCCTGATAAAGAAAATTGTGCTTTATTTCTAGTCTGAATTTGTCTAGCTTCAACTTCCAATCATTGGCTCTGGTTATACCTTTCTCTGCTAGACTGAAGAACTCATTCTTTTGTTCCACATGTAGATACTTATAAACTGTGATCAAGTCACCCCTTAGCCTTCTTCTCTCTATTAAGATAAACAAATTGAGTTCCATGAGTCTGTCACTTTTCTAACCTTTTAATCATTCTCATGGCTCTTCTCTGGACCTTCTCCGATTTACCGACATCTTTCTTGAATTGTGGACACGAGACCTGGACACAAGATTCCAGTAGCGGTTGCATCAGTGCCAAATACGGAGGTAAAATAACCTCTACTCCTACTAGAGACTTCCCTGTTTATGCATTCAAGGATTGCATTGGTCCTTTTGGCCACAGCTTCACACTGGGAGCTCATGTTCAGCTGATTTGTCCACCATGACCCCCAAATCTTTTCAAAGCCACTGCTTCTCAGGCTGGAGTCCCTCATCCTGTAAGTACGGCCTGTGTTATTTGATACAAGATGTATAACTTTACATTTGGCCAGATTAAAACACATATTGTTTCTTGTATAACTTTACATTTGGCCAGATTAAAACACATATTGTTTCTTGTGCCCAGCTTACCAAGAGATCCAGAATGCTCTTCATTAGTGACCTGTCCTCTTCGTTTTATTGACCATTCCCCAATTTTTGTGTAATCTGCAGATTTTATCCATGATGATTTTATGTTCTGTTCCAGATCATTGATAAAAATGTTCAATAGAAGAGGGCCAAGAACCGATCCTTTTGCAAGCCCTCTAGAAGCACTCCTGCTTGATGATGATTCCCCATTTACAATTACATTTTGAGACCAGTCAGCTAGTTCTTATTCCATTTAATGTGTGCCATGGTAAGTTTGTATTGCTACAGTTGTGTCCTGACTGGTTGCCCCCCATTACTTCTCCTTAGCTGATTTTTTTTGGATTCATAAAGAATGATTTTGTAGACTCTGGAGATGGAAAGACCCTGAATGAACTCTAAGGCCTTGGCTACACTTACCCGCTAGTTCGACGGCTGGAAATCGAACTTCTGGGTTCGACTTATCGCGTCTAGTCTGGACGCGATAAGTCGAACCCGGAAGTGCTCGCCGTCGACTGCGGTACTCCAGCTCGGCGAGAGGAGTACCGCGGAGTCGACGGGGGAGCCTGCCTGCCGAGTGTGGACCAAGGTAAGTTCGAACTAATTCGAACTAAGGTACTTCGAACTTCAGCTACGTTATTCACGTAGCTGAAGTTGCGTACCTTAGTTCGAATTAGGGGGGTAGTGTAGACCAAGCCTAATAGGCCATATCCCTGGCACCATTGCAAGGATGTTTCCTTTTGCACAGTTACAAAAGTTTGTCCAATCAGGTTATAAATGCGCCAAGCAATGAGGTTCCACCGCTTCCCCAGGGAGTGTTCAACAGGAAGATGGATCTCATGCTCTGGAAGTTTTCCCAGATAGTCAGCTCAGGGGCATAACAGCATTTGGATGCTCTCCCCCACTTCCAAGAACAAAATGCAAAATTCCGCCTTCCTTTCTGTTCCTGCTTCTTTTGCCACCCTCTTCATCGGTACCTCTGTTAGTTGGTCTCTATTATTATATTCTCCTTTGTTGGCTTGCACTTGTTACTGGAAAGATCTCTGAGAAGATTACCTACATTTTCCCCACCTTCATTTCTCTTTCCAGATCCCTGAATTGATCATACTGATTTGAGCAAACAACATTTGCAAGCATTTGCTCCATCAGAAACTGAATTTGCTTTATCTGCTTCCCTGCCTTTTATTTCCCTTTCTGTTGATGTTCTAGCAAATGAGATTGCAGAAAGGAAAAAGAAGTGAGGTTTTTACTCACGAAAGCTTATGCCCAAATAAATCTGTTAGTCTTTAAGGTGCCACCAGACTCCTTGTTGTTTTTGTAGATACAGACTAACACGGCTACCCCCTGATACTTGGCAGAAAGGAATGTTTGTGGAAACAGCAAATTTTAATCGAACACAAGACATGTTGCTGTAGTGCCTTTGGTGGGTTTCCCCTGAAGTCCCAGTTGGATATTAAAGCTACCTTCTCCTGGTGTAACCTTTGAAGGGTGATGGTAGTACTGTTGGCTGCTCTTCCACAAGAGTCCATCCCTCCTCCTACTCAACTGGTGCAGATGTTACAAATCTGAGGCTTAGATAGCCGCTGTTGTGAGCCAAGCTCTGCTTCCCTGACTCTCACAAGTAGCTCCATTCTCTTCAATGGGGAGACCATGTAAGGAAAGCAAGCAGGATTTGGCCTGATGTGTCCTGTCAGTCTAAAATTGTCAGAGACCGAAGGGAGTTAGGCACCCAAATGCCATTTAAATTCAATGGGATTTGGAAGCCTAAGTTGCTTAGGCTCTTTAAAAGTCCTAACTTAAGGGACCATTTTGTTTACATTCCCTTTTCTTTGTTTGGAAGGTAAGTGGAACCCCAAGAGGATGGCGAGCAGGCCTTTGGTTGATACTGGAGGACTCTTTTGCCACTGCTTAAAGCATTTCTAAAACAGATAGAGGGACTTTTCATCTTTCTGCTGGAAAATTAGTGAGAACAAGCGAGCCTTTAATGCAAGCCACAGGTCCCTCCTGGGGAGAACCTGATAAAAAGTGACTTTTTTTTTTAAATACCTTGTGGTGAACGTGTCAGGAATTCTACTAAAGATAGTACCCGACTTGAGAGACAGGCTGAAAAAAGTCTTTGGAATGGAGCCTGAAAGCAGTTGGTACATATCATGGAATTCTATTGTCTGTAGTTTTATAGATTCCTCCTCCCCACTTCCACCCTGCTGATAATGTTAGAAACTGTTAGTTGGGTTTCACTTATACAGACGGTTGAGCACTTGCTTCATTTCAGAGGTTGCTGAACATGGATATTTCTAGCTATGAGATCACCTTATAGGCTTGTACAAACAACTGGGGATGTTCTCAGCCACATAACTTCTGGAGTGATGTTGAAGTCATTTCAGTTAGGCCACCTTCTTTTCCCCCCACCTAACCTTGAAAAATTGCCAGTACAAAGGGCAAACTTGTGAAACTTCTTTTAGGAACCCCACTAGAATGCTTAATATTTACTTCTCAGTTACCTCGAAAGGCTGCAAGCCAGTGTGAAAAGAGGAGAACCTTGTGTTGGGCATTTAATATATGTGAACTGGTCTTGAACACTTCCTAGCCTGTGAGGTATGCAGGTTGTGCTGTGTGCATTACAGTCTTGACTTGACCTATGACCTTCAGGTCACAATAGTACAGGCATTGATAACACTGGTCTACAATTTTTGAGAAGTCGTCTGCTTCAGAGATAAAATGTGCTATTTATTATGTATTTTGATGTGCTGAATTCAAATATGACAATTAAAACAACTGATTGGCTACTGTTTCTAAGATATTTAAGTTTTTACATTTTATGTCTATGTATATTGTGTAGATAGTAGAGTTTTAATCATAAATTGTAAACCTAGGTCTTTTCATGTGTTTATGGTTGCTTTACATGATAATATTTCACCTATCCTGTTTATGTAACACTTTAAAAATCAGCAAAAGGGTTATATAAAATTGATTATGAAACAAAAGGCAAAAAACTATTATGTACATAGTTTAATTCTATTCAGTGTCTACTTGGCGCTTCTTGGCTTGTCTCTTGTATTCATTAAATGGAGCATCTCTTGTCACTGTCCAGCAATAGTCTGGAAGCATTGATGGGCTCCATTTGCCCTGATAGCGTTTCTCCATTGTTGCAATGTCCTGGTGAAATCGCTCGCCGTGCTCATCGCTCACTGCTCCGCAGTTCGGTGGAAAAAAATCTAGATGAGAGTGCAAAAAATGTATCTTTAGTGACATGTTGCAACCAAGGCTTTTGTATGCCTTAAGGAGGTTTTCCACCAACAACCTGTAGTTGTCTACCTTGTTGTTTCCGAGAAAATTTATTGCCACTAACTGGAAGGCTTTCCATGCCATCTTTTCCTTGCCACGCAGTGCATGATCAAATGCATCATCTCGAAGAAGTTCACGAATCTGAGGACCAACAAAGACACCTTCCTTTATCTTAGTTTCACTTAACCTTGGAAATTTTCCACGGAGGTACTTGAAAGCTGTTTGTGTTTTGTCAATGGCCTTGACAAAGTTCTTCATCAGACCCAGCTTGATGTGTAAGGGTGGTAACAAAATCTTCCTTGATTCAACAAGTGGTGGATGCTGAAGACTTTTCCTCCCAGGCTCCAATGACTGTCGGAGTGGCCAATCTTTCTTGATGTAGTGGGAATCTCTTGCACGACTATCCCATTCGCAGAGAAAACAGCAGTACTTTGTGTATCCAGTCTGCAGACTAAGCAAGAGAGCAACAACCTTCAAATTGCCACAAAGCTGCCACTGATGTTGGTCATAGTTTATGCACCTCAAAAGTTGTTTCATGTTGTCATAGGTTTCCTTCATATGGACTGCATGACTAACTGGAATTGATGGCAAAACATTGCCATTATGCAGTAAAACAGCTTTAAGACTCGTCTTCGATGAATCAATGAACAGTCTCCACTCATCTGGATCGTGAACGATGTTGAGGGCTGCCATCACACCATCGATGTTGTTGCAGGCTACAAGATCACCTTCTATGAAGAAGAATGGGACAAGATCCTTTTGACGGTCACGGAACATGGAAACCCTAACATCACCTGCCAGGAGATTCCACTGCTGTAGTCTGAAGCCCAACAGCTCTGCCTTACTCTTGGGTAGTTCCAAATCCCTGACAAGGTCATTCAGTTCACCTTGTGTTATAAGGTGTGGTTCAGAGGAGGAGGATGGGAGAAAATGTGGGTCCTGTGACATTGATGGTTCAGGACCAGAAGTTTCATCCTCTTCCTTTTCCTCGTCTGACTCAAGTGAAAATGATTCTGGTGCATCAGGAACCGGCAGTCCTTCTCCGTGGGGTACTGGGCGTATAGCTGATGGAATGTTTGGATAATGCACAGTCCACTTTTTCTTCTTTGACACACCTTTCCCAACTGGAGGCACCATGCAGAAGTAACAATTGCTGGTATGATCTGTTGGCTCTCTCCAAATCATTGGCACTGCAAAAGGCATAGATTTCCTTTTCCTGTTCAACCACTGGCGAAGATTTGTTGCACAAGTGTTGCAGCATATGTGTGGGGCCCACCTCTTGTCCTGATCTCCAATTTTGCAGCCAAAATAAAGGTGATAGGCTTTCTTAACCATAGTGGTTATACTGCGCTTTTGTGTTGCAAAAGTCACTTCACCACAAACATAGCAGAAATTATCTGCACTGTTCACACAAGTACGAGGCATCTCTGCTCACTTTGGCTAAACAGAAATGTGTCCCTTTGCAAAATCAAACACTGACAAATAAGAGAGCACGACACTGTATGATTTCTAGAGCTGATATAGAGCAATTTGTTCAGCAGAGTGATGTAAGTTTCGTTATGATTGCATCATCCATGACTTCTAGGAATAACATGATGCAATTCATATCGTGTATGACGCAATACCAGCTTCAGATTGCATCATTCATTGTTTTGCCTAAAAAGCAAGTACTGTCCAAACCCAGTCATAGATTTATTCATAGATCCAGTCAAAGATGTATTTTAGTCATTTCTGGTTTAAATTGAGATCCCTTCCCTTTATAACGCACTTATCCTCCGCCATTCCCAAGTCAAGGGTTGTATATACTGACCCAATAGCATATCTTGAAAACTAGAGCCAATCAGCAACTTTAAGCATCATTTTCGTTCTTAGTGACCCAGAATTAGTAAAGTTTGACTACATTTATTTCAGAAGCATTTTGGCTGTAGAGCAGTGTAACCTATCCATTCCTTGGACAGAGTCCCAATTCTATTTTGACATATGTTGGCAATGTGAAAAAGCACCCTAAAATCTTGGTGCCTCCCAAAACAAGATACAGTCCCTGCTCAATAGAGCTTCAAATCTAAGACCTGGTCTACCCTTAAAAATTAGATTGACCCAGCTATGTCGCTCCGGGCTGTGAAAAATTTTGCTTCCTGAGTGCTATAGTTAGTTTGACGTAACCCTCAATGTAGACGGCTAGGGTGTTGGAGGAATTCTTCTGTCTACCTAGCTATATCCTCTTGGAGAGGTGGATTAGCTACATAGATGAAAAAAACCCATCCATTGCTGCAGGAAGTGTCTATGCTACAGTGGCACAGCTGCACTGTGGTAGCTGTAGCAGCTGTAGTGTAGTCATGGCCTACACGTGACGGACATGAGTGCATGTCAGGCACACAAAAGGGAGAAGAGAAGGACAAGGCTGATGATAATATCCTTCAGTTATGCCATAAGGCATGTGCACACCCTGATGGCTCCATTATATGTATTTATTTCTGTTCACCTTATAGACGAGATGGGAGTTTTTAGGAGGGGATGAATAATTCAAGGGACTTGGTGGACAAGTTTGGAGTGGACATTCCATGCATATAACACAATGTAGGCTCTTATGTTTGCAAATTTGTCCCTCAATCTGCAGAATTCCCCCGCCCATGCCCACACTCTCTTTCACTTCCCTGCAAGAGAATATAACTTCTGCAGTTTCTTCTAATTACCAGCACCCTCTAGTGTACTAATCTGTGCAGACACCCTTTCCACGAAGAGGATTACTTTTCCCCTTTAATTTACAGCTACCCTACATATCTCCCCGGCTTTAGTGCTGGCACCTATGCGGCTAACAATGCTGTGAAAGACCAAATGAGCAATTGGATAGGAAGGGCCTGATTCTCCTTTCTGTGTAGTACTGGTGCAACTCCAGTGATTTCAGTAGTGACTCCTGATTTGTCCTAGTGTAAGTGAAGGAAGAATCAATTCCCAAAATTTGAAATGTAACATTCAGTTTCAACAAATACGATGACAGAATCCTATGACTAATTGACCATTTAATTCCCAGGTCTCACAATGGACTTTTTTATTTGTTTGTTTCAGTAATTTAGGTTGTTTTATCTTAGATTGTAAACTTCGTGGGGCAGGGATGATAGGCCCCCATGTTTGTACAGCACTAGAGCACAATGTTAAATGAAGTGTAGCTAAGGCCATAAGGGACCACCGTGATCATCTAGTCTGACCTACTGTATAGCACAGGTCAGAGAACTTCCCCAAATGAATTCCTCTTCATACTAGAGAAGATCTTTTAGAAAAACATCCAATCTTGATTTAAAAGTTACTGGTGATGAAGAATTCACCACGGCCCTTGTTGTTTCAGTGGGTAATTACCCTCACTGTTAAAAATCTGCAACTTATTTCTAGGCCGAATTTGTCTAGCTTCGACTTCCAGCCATTGGATCTTGTTATACCTTCTTCTGCTAGACTGAAGAGCCCCTTATCAAGTTTTTGTTGCCCATGTAGATACTTATAAACTGTGATGGTCACTTCTTCTCTTTGTTAAGCTAAATAGATTGAGCTCCTTGTGTCTTTCATTATAAGGCAGGTCTTCCAACCCTTTAATCATTCTCATGGCTCTTCTCTGAACTTTCTCCAATTTATCAGTGTTCACTTGTGGACACCAGAACTGGACACACTATTCCAGCAGTGGTCACACCAGTGCCAAATACAGAGGTAATAGAACCTTCCTACTCCGATTTGAGATTTTCCTATTTATACATCCAAGGATTGCATTAATGGACTCAAGTATCAGAGGGGTAGCCGTGTTAGTCTGGATCTGTAAAAAGCAACAGAGTCCTGTGGCACCTTTATAGACTAACAGACGTACTGGAGCATAAGCTTTCGTGAGTGAATACCCACTTTGTCAGATGCACGATGGACTGTTTCACCAAGTGACCAGTACAGATTCTCTGGTCCCATGCTAGTGGACTTGCAGCTACTCATAGACATTAAAGTCTAGAAGGGACCATCATGATCATCTAGACTGTCACCCTGCACATTGCAGGCCACAGAACCTCACCCACCCACTCCTGTAATAGACCCGTAACCCCTGGCTGAGTTACTGAAGTCCTCAAATTATGAAATAAAGACTTCAAGTTACAGAGAATCCACCATTTACTCTAGTTTAAACCTGCAAGTGACCCAAGCCCATGCAGCAGAGGAAGATGAAACCCTCCCAGAGTCTCTGCCAATTTGACATGGGGGGAAAATTTCTACCTGACCCCAAATATGGTGATCAGTTAGACCCTGAGTATGTGGACAAGACCTACCAGCCAGACACCTCCCTGTCTAGTGCCCCATCTCCAGCCATTGGGGATATTTGCTGCTAGCAGTTGCAGACTGGCTACATGCCATTGTAGGCAGTCCCATCATACCATCCCCTCCATAAACTTATCAAGCTCAGTCTTGAAGCCAGTTACGTTTTTGTCCCCCCCCCACCTTTGGAAGGCTGTTCCAGAACTTCACTCCTCTGATGGTTAGAAACCTTCATCTAATTACAAACCTAAACTTGTTGATGGCCAGATGACTCTTCAGGATTAGGTATCAGAGGGGTAGCCGTGTTAGTCTGAATCTGTAAAAAGCAACAGAGGGTCCTGTGGCACCTTTGAGACTAACAGAAGTACTGGGAGCATAAGCTTTCGTGGGTAAGAACCTCACTTCTTCAGATGACTTGCATCTGAAGAAGTGAGGTTCTTACCCACGAAAGCTTATGCTCCCAGTACTTCTGTTAGTCTCAAAGGTGCCACAGGACCCTCTGTTGCTTTTTTCAGGATTAGGGTCCTTCAGGGAACCCCTTTAAGGTCATCTGGAAACTGAGCAGTTCCTAACATATATCTCTTAGTAATCAAACATAACTTTGTTAATAGAATATATTCCAGAATCAATCAGGTACAAACCAGATATTACCTTTAGGAATACAAACATTGTTAGCTATATAGACAGTAGAAACTGCTGCCTTTGTGCTGGATACTATATTGGTTTAAATAGTAACACAATGGATGCTGCTTTTCCATCAGATTGCTTACATTTGGCTGCACTTCTCTCCCTCATGTGCTTGGCTGCTGAGGGTCTAACTGGCATGCCTGACCTTGGCATGTCTAACTGATCCCCATATGTGGGGATGGGAAGGAATTTCCCCCAGGTCAGATTGGGAGTGTCCTGGTTTTTTTTTCACTTTTCTCTGCAGTGTGGGGTGCAGGTCACTTGCAAGGATCATTTGGGTACATCTCAGTTAACCCATTCCTGCCACTGCAGGGACCTGGGGCATTGGTGTACCTCGGCCCCGCCTATTCTTTGCCTGTGGCACATACTAGTTTAGTCTGTAATACTAGGGTTTTGGTTGTTGGGTGTATTGTGCAGGTGCTGGATGATGCTGGTGGCCTGTGATATTCAGGAGGTCAGACTAGATGATCTGGTGGTTCCTTATGGTGTTACATTCTATGATTCTGACTTCCAGGTGAATTTCCTGGCAAAACACATTCAAAATTAAACACATACAATAAAAATATCCTGCAGTTATATTTTATGCAAACCAACTCCCATTAATTCAGTGCTAAAAGAGATAAATCAAGGACTTGGGTCCAAGATTTTTAGAATTTTGCATGCACGATGCAAAAAAATGCATAATTTGCACATGCATTTGTTGCAGTCATGATCATTGCATGTGTAAATGGCCAGGTAAACATCCAGCTGGTCCTTTGCCTGCACAGGTTTTGCACTTGTGTGTACTGTTGTGTGGTAAAAGCACATGATAATTCTACATGCACATTTTTGAAATCCTGGTCCCATGGAAGTCAGTAAGTGTTTGGCCATTAGCTTCAGTGAGGCCAGGATTTCAACCCAGGGCACTATCTCAAACCAGAAACCTACATAGGAACTTTAATTATGGTAATATGACCCCTTGAGAGAGACGGGGAGAACCAAAGAATGAGAATGGGAGAGATGGAAAATGCACAACTTAGCAACTATTCTTTTTACAGCACTTATGGAGCTCTTGTTTGCTAGGGTAACAAATAGCACAGAGTTTGTCATGTTGCTTACATCACCGCAGACTCTTGTTAACTTTTTCTCTTTTCTGATTTGAACTGCCAGGGTTTGACCGACAGTATTAAATAGAGTGCTGAAATCTACAGCTTAGATGGTGTCTGAGGACCAAGAGAGTAAGGATCTAATTTTTGCAAGGCATAGAGCTGCTCCTGTGAGATGCCCAGTGGGGAGTCAGGTCCTCACCACCTCTTTGAGTGGTGCCCTTAAGCCCTTGAAATATTCCACATGTCATTGTCCCTGGTATCTCCAGCCCTCCTCACCAGCACTCAACGTCAGCCAGGCCTAAGGACGCAATGCTGCCCAATTTTGTAGCAAGGGGCTGGGAGCTGAAACTCCAGAAGTGCCTAATCACACCTTGGAATTACTAAAATAACAGGTGTAGTTTGAGGGAGACCTGGTCGTGTGTTAATTAAAAGGCCTAAGGATTAGTACAGCAGAGTCTGCCAGTCGTTAAATACTGCCCCCAGGAAATTAAAATCGTATGTTGCGGTTTACCTGGCATATGCCCTGCCGACGGCAGTGGAGATCTGAGGGAGCCAGTGCTGTTTTCAGAGACAGTTGAGTTAAATCCTGTGAGAAAGTCTGGTCATCCTTTTCACATAAATGGGAAATATAAGTTGCCTAAAGCATGATGTTTATTAGACACTGGATTACATTTAATGTTCTCTATTTGAACTCAGAGTCTGTAATTACCCACTGATGGGTTGCAGCAGGATTTGGGAGAAGACTGTATAAGTTTAATACTGAACATCTCTTCCACATACACTGTGAGGATTGGGTAGATGTTTACTCCGTGTATGTTGGGTGAGGGGTGTGCTTTGCATCCCCACCCCCATTTTAGAAGGCATTACTTAAGGACAGTGGTAGTCAACCTTGCAGAGGTGCAAAGTTCTGCCCTAAAATTTTGGCATCAAATGCCATCAGTCACCCCTCTGCAAAGTAATATTCTGCAGCATTTGCGGTATGATGTTGCTTCACTGTAACGCATCACGTATTGATGAAGTTCTTTAACACACGGGTTCCTCAGCCTGAGTATTGCAGTCCTAATGCGGGGTGTGAACAAGTCTAGCAGGTGGCAACCACCAACCTTTTCTTTATGCCCTTCTGTGGTAACAGGGTCATGATATGAAAGAGGTGGTCTGACACAGACATTGCAACAGCACATCAAGGCATCACCCATGACTGTAGCTTGTAACTTGCCTCTCCTCTTTACCCATTCTCCTGCCTCTCTGACTGCTGGAAGCCAAGCTAAACCACCACCTTCCCTAGCTGCTTGGAGAGCTATCATCCTGGCCACTCAGGTCCCTCTGCATAGTGCTTCCAGCATTGTTTCTTGTGCATCAGGTGGTGGGAGAACCTTCCTGTGATCAGTGCTCTCCTTGCTCTGCCGGAGACTAGGCAGGATTAATAGATTCATAGATTCTAGGACTGGAAGGGACCTCGAGAGGTCATCGAGTCCAGTCCCCTGCCTGCATGGCAGGACCAAATACTGTCTAGACCATCCCTAATAGACATTTATCTAACCTACTCTTAAATATCTCCAGAGATGGAGATTCCACAACCTCCCTAGGCAATTTATTCCAGTGTTTAACCACCCTGACAGTTAGGAACTTTTTCCTAATGTCCAACCTACACCTCCCTTGCTGCAGTTTAAGCCCATTGCTTCTTGTTCTATCCTTAGAGGCTAAGGTGAACAAGTTTCCTCCCTCCTCCTTATGACAACCTTTTAGATACCTGAAAACTGCTATCATGTCCCCTCTCCGTCTTTTCTTTTCCAAACTAAACAAACCCAATTCTTTCAGCCTTCCTTCATAGGTCATGTTCTCAAGACCTTTAATCATTCTTGTTGCTTTTCTCTGGACCCTTTCCAATTTCTCCACATCTTTCTTGAAATGCGGTGCTCAGAACTGGACACAATACTCCAGCTGAGGCCTAACCAGAGCAGAGTAGAGCGGAAGAATGACTTCTCGTGTCTTGCTCACAACACACCTGTTAATACATCCCAGAATCATGTTTGCTTTTTTTGCAACAGCATCACACTGTTGACTCATATTTAGCTTGTGGTCCACTATAACCCCTAGATCCCTTTCTGCCGTACTCCTTCCTAGACAGTCTCTTCCCATTCTGTATGTGTGAAACTGATTTTTTTTCCTAAGTGGAGCACTTTGCATTTGTCTTTGTTAAACTTCATCCTGTTTAACTCAGACCATTTCTCCAATTTGTCCAGATCATTTTGAATTATGACCCTGTCCTCCAAAGCAGTTGCAATCCCTCCCAGTTTGGTATCAGCCGCAAACTTAATAAGCGTACTTTCTATGCCAATATCTAAATCGTTAATGAAGATATTGAACAGAGCCGGTCCCAAAACAGACCCCTGTGGAATCCCACTCGTTATGCCTTTCCAGCAGGATTGGGAACCATTAATAACAACTCTCTGAGTACGGTTATCCAGCCAGTTATGCACCCACCTTATAGTAGCCCCATCTAAATTGTATTTGCCTAGTTTATCGATAAGAATATCATGCGAGACCGTATCAAATGCCTTACTAAAGTCTAGGTATACCACATCCACAGCTTCTCCCTTATCCACAAGACTCGTTATCCTATCGAAGAAAGCTATCAGATTGGTTTGACATGATTTGTTCTTTACAAATCCATGCTGGCTGTTCCCTATCACCTTACCACCTTCCAAGTGTTTGCAGATGATTTCCTTAATTACTTGCTCCATTATCTTCCCTGGCACAGAAGTTAAACTAACTGGTCTGTAGTTACCTGGGTTGTTTTTATTTCCCTTTTTATAGATGGGCACTATATTTGGCCTTTTCCAGTCTTCTGGAATCTCTCCCATGATTTTCCAAAGATAATAGCTAGAGGCTCAGATACCTCCTCTATTAGCTCATTGAGTATTCTAGGATTCATTTCATCAGGCCCTGGTGACTTGCAGGCATCTAACTTTTCTAAGTGATTTTTAACTTGTTCTTTTTTTATTTTATCTGCTAAACCTACCCCCTTCCTATTAGCATTCACTATGTTAGGCATTCCTTCAGACTTCTCGGTGAAGACCGAAACAAAGAAGTCATTAAGCATCTCTGCCATTTCCAAGTTTCCTGTTACTGTTTCTCCCTCTTCACTAAGCAGTGGGCCTATCCTGTCTTTGGTCTTCCTCTTGCTTCTAATGTATTGATAAAAAGTTTTCTTGTTTCCCTTTATTCCCGTAGCTAGTTTGAGCTCATTTTGTGCCTTTGCCTTTCTAATCTTGCCCCTGCATTCCTGTGTTGTTTGCCTATATTCATCCTTTGTAATCTGTTCTAGTTTCCATTTTTTATATGACTCCTTTTTATTTTTTAGATCATGCAAGATCTCGTGGTTAAGCCAAGGTGGTCTTTTGCCACATTTTCTATCTTTCCTAACCAGCGGAATAGCTTGCTTTTGGGCCCTTAATAGTGTCCCTTTGAAAAACTGCCAACTCTCCTCAGTTGTTTTTCCCCTCAGTCTTGATTCCCATGGGACCTTACCTATCAGCTCTCTGAGCTTACCAAAATCTGCCTTCCTGAAATCCATTGTCTCTATTTTGCTGTTCTCCCTTCTACCCTTCCTTAGAATTGCAAACTCTATGATTTCATGATCACTTTCACCCAAGCTGCCTTCTATTTTCAAATTCTCAACGAGTTCCTCCCTATTTGTTAAAATCAAGTCTAGAACAGCTTCCCCCCAGTAGCTTTTTCAGCCTTCTGAAATAAAAAGTTGTCTGCAATGCAGTCTAAGAATTTGTTGGATAGTCTGTGCCCTGCTGTGTTATTTTCCCAACATATATCCGGATAGTTGAAGTCCCCCATTACCACCAAATCTTGGGCTTTGGATGATTTTGTTATTTGTTTAAAAAAAGCCTCATCCACCTCTTCCACCTGGTTAGGTGGCCTGTAGTAGACTCCTAGCATGACATCACCCTTGTTTTTTACCCCTTTTAGCCTAACCAAGAGACTCTCAACACTTCCATCTCCTATGTCCATCTCTACCTCAGTCCAAGTGTGTACATTTTTAATATATAAGGCAACACCTCCTCCCTTTTTCCCGTCTATCCTTCCTGAGCAAGCTGTATCCATCCACACCGACATTCCAATCATGTGTATTATCCCACCAAGTTTCAGTGATGCCACCAATGTCATAGTCGTATTTATTTATTAGCACTTCCAGTTCTTCCTGCTTATTACCCATACTTCTCGCATTTGTATATAGGCATCTAAGATACTGGTTTGATCTTTCCTCCCAGTTTTGTCCTGACCCTCCTTTCTCTCTGCCAATATAGCCCACACTCCCTCTCGTTTCTGACCCATCTCCCAGGTCTCCATGTTCCCCACTTACCTGCGGGCTATGCTCACCTGTCCCCGTCAAACCTAGTTTAAAGCTCTCCTCACTAGGTTAGCCAGTCTGTGTCCGAATAGGGTCTTTCCCCTCCTCGAAAGGTGAACGCCATCTCTGCCTAGCAGTCCTTCCTCAAATAGCATCCCGTGGTCTAGGAAGCCAAAGCCCTCCTGGCGACACCATCTTCACAGCCAGGCATTCACCTCCATGATGCATCTGTCTCTGCCCGGGCCCCTACCTCTGACAGGAAGAATCGAAGAGAATACCACCTGCACTCCAAACTCCTTCACCCGTACTCCCAGAGCCCTGTAGTCACTCTTGATCCGCTCACTGTCACACTGCGCAGTATCATTTGTGCCCACATGGATGAGTAGCATGGGGTAGTAGTTAGAGGGCTGGATAATCCTCGACAATGCCTCCGTAACGTCTCGGATACGGGCTCCCGGCAGGCAGCATACCTCTCGAGATGAAATGTCAGGGCGACAGATGAGCACCTCCGTCCCCCTCAGCAGAGAGTCTCCGACCACCACTACCCTACGTTTCCTATTTGCAGTGGTGGCAGCAGACCTCCCAGCCTTAGGGGTACAAGGCTTCTCCTCCTTTACTGTAGGGGGTGATGCCTTCTTTCCTGTATCAAGAAGAGCATAACGGTTACCTATTACCACGGAGGGAGGGTTCGGAGCAGGGGTGGAGCACTGCCTGCTGCCAGAAGTAACCAGCTGCCAGTGTCCACCCTGAGCCATCTCCTCCTCCACCAGTGGTGTGGTGTATCAGCAGTCCTGTGTACTGGGACAGCTACCTCAGCTGTCTCCACATGGACACTGTCCAGGAATTGCTCGTGGATTTGGATGCTCCTCAACCTAGCCACCTCCTCCTGGAGCTCTCCCACCTGCTGCCTGAGAGATTCCACCAGCAGGCACCTTTCACATTGGATGGTCCCCCCAGCCTGGATATCAGTAAGTGGAAATTGCAAGTTACAGTCTCTGCAAAACCACACCAGGATCTGGGTAGAAGCATCCATGCTCAGGCGCTATGTCTGGCTACAGGCGCAGGTGGAGGAGACAGAAGCAGTGCTGGCACAGGTGTTGCGGGTCTTCCTAACCATCGTAAGCCTCCCTCTGTCAAACTCCCGTCTGCAGCCCCCTGCCTGCTGAAAGGGTTGTTTAAGCAAGAAGTTTTAGGTTTTAAGGGGAATAAAGGGAAAACAGATAGAACTGGCAAGGGACCCTCGCCCCTTCCCACTCCCCTTCCAAACTCCCTTGCGAAACTCCCTGTTAGCAGCCCCTGTTCACAAAAGCTCCCTGGTTGCTTGTGCGCTGCTTTATAAAGCCCTGGCCTGTATGAATGCCCCGCCCACTGATTAAGGCTCAGCCACTTACCAGAGGCTTCTAGCTTTCAAACCTTCCTTTGAAGCTCACAGCTTCCAACTGCCAGCCACAGCACACGGTCCTTCAACTAACCAACCAAACAGACTGACAAACACAAGCTCAGCACACAGCAAGTAACCCCCAAACACAAACAAACACACGCTACAGACAGTCACTTACCCCAAAAGGGTGCTGTATCACTCCTCTCTTGCGAAACTCCCTGTTAGCAGCCCCTGTTCGCAAAAAATGATGAGAGGAGCTCTCATCAAACTGGTGGGCTACGTGTATTGTCCTAAAAACCAGCGTGTGGCTCTGGAGTCAAAGGTTGAGTGCCACTGTTATAGGGTCTCCACAACAAAGGAAGTTTGATTTTTTTCCCCTTTTAAAATGGTGGCCATGGAGTATATTATGAACTATTTCTTAATTTATAGAGGACCTTTCCTGGGATCCCTTCCTTCTGCTTTATGCTTGTTGTGGGGTTGTTTATATATTGTACATTGGGGTGGGGTGTGGTTTCATTTGGGCATGCTGACCATTTATGATTGATTATGTTTTTGGTTAAGGTACCTAGATGCTTTTGGGCATCCTGTAGGTGCCTGAAATATATGATGTGTTATTATCAAGGCACTGTAGTGCAACCCCAAATATAAACAACAATAAATTAAACATGTCTGGATCAGACCTTATAAGGCAGATCTTAAAGAGATCCGGGTGTGACGTTATTGATATAATCTGGGACCATATAGATCATTGTTGCAACCAAGGTCCTGTAGTGGCATGCAAATCTTGTATAAAGGGGGTCAAATGGGGAGTCTAAGACAAGGTTATGGTTTACTGGTTATGATTATGCTGTCTATATGTGTGTATCAATTTTGTAGTTGAAGTTATGAATATTGGCTCTATACTGTCTGTATTTCAAACTTATGCTATGCTGCTGGGTGACATCCCGGACAAACTGGTGTTAGCTCTGCCTAGCCTGCTTGATGGCCCATTAAGGACCATCAGCTATACAATGGACCCATTGAGAGAAGGCAAATATGCCTTGAGACTCAGCAAAGTATGCAGGAACTTGCCCATGTGACTCCAGACTCCATTTTGCTGTAATTTTCCACAGTAAGAACAAAGAGATGTTCTTACACCTGGAAAAGACTATATAAGGCTGATGCCTCATCTCCATCTTGTCTTCAATCCTGCTTCATACCTCTGGAGGAACTTTGCTACAAGCTGAAGCTTTGAACAAAGGACTGAGGACCCATCCCAGCGGGGGATGTATTCCAGAGACTTGATTTGAACCTGCAATTTATTCTATCGCTGCTGCAAGCCTGAACCAAGAACTTTGCCATTACTGTATGTAATTGATTCCATTTAACCAATTCTAACTCTCATCTCTATCTTTTTCCTTTTATGAATAAACCTTTAGATTTTAGATTCTAAAGGATTGGCAACAGCGTGATTTGTGGGTAAGATCTGATTTGTATATTGACCTGGGTCTGGGGCTTGGTCCTTTGGGATCAGGAGAACCTTTTTCTTTTACTTGGGTATTGGTTTTCATAACCATTTGTCCCCATAACGAGTGGCACTGGTGGTAATACTGGGAAACTGGAGTGTCTAAGGAGATTGCTTGTGAGACTTGCGGTTAGCCAGTGGGGTGAGACCGAAGTCCTCTTAGTCTGGCTGGTTTGGTTTGCCTTAGAGTTGGAAAAAACCCCAGCATTGAGCTGTAACTGCCCTGTTTGAGCAATTTGTCTTGAGTTGGCACTCTCAGTTGGGTTCCGCCAGAACCGCATTGTCACACCGGACAACTTAGTTAGGGCTAAAATTTCGGTTTTGTAACTGATGTTGTTTGCCATTGAGTAGGCGACGGGTATGCAAATCCTGGTGTCTTGCTGCTGTTCAGGTTACAGGTGTTAACAGTAACAGTAAATCTGGTTTAGAATGCAGAGAATGACAGCTGGAGCATGACCACACATTCAGATGGGTTACAGAACTGGATGTGTGTGTTTTTCATATCTTGGTTGGTTTTGGTGTTAGCTTAGTTCTCTAGGCCTATGTTGGTGGTTGTCAGGGGCGGCTCTGGCTTTTTTGCCGCCCCAGGCAAAAAAGGCTCCCATCGCCCTCCCCCCTCCCCCGCACGGCAGGGGAGGGCGCCGAGCCCAGCCGCGGGCCGCTCTCCCTGACCGGCCAGAGCGCTGGGGGGAGGGCGGAGAGCCCGGCTGGGGCTCCACTCTCCCCGGCGGCCAGAGTGCCGGGGGGAGGGCTGCGAGCCGGCCGGGGCTCCTCTCTCCCCGGTGGCCAGAGCGCCAGGGGGAGGGCGGAGAGCCCGGCCGGGGCTCCGCTCTCCCCGGCTCTCCGGGAGGAGGGAGGCGAGCCCGCTGCGGCTCTGCTCTCCCTGGCGGCCAGAGCCGGAGCACCGCACCGCCCCCCTCCAGGTGCCGCCCCAAATACAAGCTTGGTGGGCTGGTGCCTGGAGCCGGCCCTGGTGGTTGTTTGAGTATTTAATTTCAGTGACTACAGAATGAACCTTCCTTCCATGCAGCTTTTGTGGTTCTTCACAGCCTCTTCTCCACCAGGTTTATAGTATGATTTTTAAGATGTTTTATGGGGAACTTGTCACCTTACTCATACCTCAAGTAGATCTTGTTGAATTTCTGTGCAAAAAGCCCCACAGGACTAGTCTTAGTGCAGCTAAGCCTATTTAGTCCCAAATCCTGGGCCTTTTGAAACTTAACAGCCAAGCTCCCATTCATTAACATACCCATAGCCACTTATACTTACCCACTAGAGCGGGACAAAAAATGTCAAGAAGGATTTGTGAAATTCATGCAACTAAGTGCCATTAATTTTTTTCACCAATATTTGCAAGCATTGTATTGTCAACCTCAAGTATCCAAAAATCATGAGATTTCAAAAATAATAAATGTGGGGCTTTTTTATTTGTTTCCTGGATTTTGAAACTTTCACATCATATTTTCCAGCTTTTCTCTGCAACCACAGGGGCTAGAAACTTACTTATTTCTTTTAAGTGAAAGCAGAGAGTCTCATATAATCACTTGATTCCGGGAGCTGGGTGTCACAGGCTTGTCTGAGCCAATGAAGCATAGACTCATAGACTCATAGACTTTAAGGTCAGAAGGGACCATTATGATCATCTGGTCTGACCCCCTGCATGCTGCAGGCCACAAAACCCTTCCCTGGACTCTGCCGTTGAAGTCCCCAATCCTGTGTTTCAGTGACTTCATCGGCAGAGACCCTCCTGCTAGTGATCCCTGCCCCATGCTGCGGAGGAAGGCGAAAAACCTCCAGAGGCTCAGCCAATCCACCCTGGAGGAAAATTCCTTCCCGACCCCAAATATGGCGATCAGTAAGACCCCGAGCATGTAGGCAAGAGTCTCTAGCCTGACCCCTGTTGGCCATTATACTATTTCTGTACCATTGCTTGGTTTTCCTTGGCTACTATGTTTTACCATTAAACCATTCCCTCCATAAACTTATCTAACTTAATCTTAAAACCAGACAGGTCCGTCGCCCCCACCGTTTCCCTCGGAAGGCCGTTCCAATATTTCACCCCTCTGACGGTCAGAAACCTTCGTCTAATTTCAAGCCTGAACTTCCCCACGGCCAGTTTATATCTGTTCGTTCTCGTGTCCACATTTAGTACTAAGCTGGAATAATTCCTCTCCCTCCCTTGTATTTATCCCTCTGATATATTTAAAGATAGCAATCATATCCCCCCTCAGCCTTCGCTTTGTCAGACTAAACAACCCAAGCTCCTCTAGTCTCCTTTCATACGACAGGTTTTCCATTCCTCTGATCATCCTAGTAGCCCTTCTCTGCACTCGTTCCAGTTTAAGTTCATCTTTTTTAAACATGGGAGACCAGAACTGCACACAGTATTCCAAATGAGGTCTCACCAGCGCCTTATACAACGGAAGCAGGACCTCCTTATCCTTACTAGATATACCTCGCCTAATGCATCCCAAGACCGCATTGGCTTTTTTAACCGCCACATCACACTGTCGACTCATAGTCATCCTGGGTCCTTCTCCTCTTCCGTTACTTCTAACCAATGCATCCCCATCTTGTAACTAAAATTGTTATTAGTCATCCCCAAGTGCATCACCTTACACTTTTCACTATTAAATTTCATCCTATTTCTGATACTCCAATTCACAAGCTCATTCAAGTCTCCCTGCAGAATATCCCTATCCTCCTCCGAATTTGCAACGCCTCCCACCTTCGTATCATCTGCAAACTTTATCAGCCCACTCCTGCAATCGGTTCCGAGGTCAGTTATAAATAGATTAAATAAAATGGGTCCCAAAACCGAACCTTGAGGCACTCCACTAGTAACCTCCCTCCAACCTGACAGTTCACCCTTTAATACCACCCGCTGCATTCTCCCCAGCAACCAATTCCTTATCCACCTCTGGATTTTCATATCGATCCCCATGTTTTCCAGTTTAACCAATAATTCCTCATGGGGTACAGTATCAAACGCTTTACTGAAATCCAGGTATATTAGGTCCACCGCATTTCCCTTATCTAATAAGTCTGTTACTTTCTCAAAGAAGGAGATCAGATTCGTTTGGCACGATCTGCCCTTCGTAAAACCATGTTGTAAATTATCGCACTTGCCATTAACCTCAAGGTCCTCAACTAGTTTCTCTTTCAGAATTTTCTCCAGCACCTTGCACACTACAGATGTTAAACTAACAGGCCTGTAGTTACCCGGATCACTTTTTTTCCCTTTCTTGAAAATAGGAACCACGTTAGCTATTCTCCAGTCTAACGGGACCACTCCCGAGTTTACAGATTCATTAAATATTATCGCTAATGGGCCTGCTATTTCCCGCGCCAATTCCTTCAATATTCTCGGATGAAGATCGTCCGGTCCTCCCGACTTAGTCCCATTAAGGCGTTCAAGTTTTGTTTCTACCTCGGATATGGTAATCTCCCATCCTGTATGCCCCTCTGTAATGGTGCTAGTATCCCTAATTCCTTCATTGGCCACATTAAACACCGATGCAAAATATTCATTGAGATATTGCGCCATGCCTAGATTATCTTTAATCTCCTCTCCGGCTATAGTCTTCAGCGGTCCCACTTCTTCTTTCTTTGCTCTCTTTCTATTTATATGGCTGTAAAACCTTTTACTATTGCTTTTAATTCCCCTCGCTAGGTCCAACTCTACACGGCCTTTGGCCTTTCTCACTCTATCTCTACATTCTCTGACTTCACTAAGGTAAGTTTCCTTACTGATCCCTCCCCTCTTCCACTCTTTATACGCTTTCTGTTTTTTCCTAATCGCCCCTTTGAGTCGGTCGCTCATCCAGCTCGGTCTAAATCTCTTGCTTAATAATCTTTTTCCCTTTTTGGGGATACAGGCCTCTGACAGCTCATGCATCTTTAACTTAAAGTAATCCCATGCTTCTTCTGCCTTTAGATCCATCAATACGTTTGCCCAATCCACTTCCCTTACCAGTCCCCTTAATTTGTTAAAATTGGCCTTTTTAAAATTATAAACCCTAGTCTTTGACTTAATTCTGTTACTCCTTCCATTTAGTTTAAACCGAATTAGCTCATGATCACTGGAGCCCAAGTTGTCCCCTACTACCAGTTCCTCGACGAGGTCCTCACTACTTACCAGAATCAAATCTAAAATGGCCTCCCCCCTCGTCGGTTCAGCTACCACTTGATGAAGGAATTGATCAGCAAGCACATCTAGGAACATCTGAGCCCTATTATTGCTACTAGCGTTTGTTCCCCAATCTATATCCGGGAAGTTAAAGTCCCCCATAATTACACAGTTTCTATTAGTATTTACTTCCCTAAATACATTAAATAGTTCCTTATCCATATCCTGGGTCGATCCCGGCGGTCTATAGCACACCCCAAGCACTATCCCCGGAGAGGCTCTAGTAGTCCTTTTACCCAGTGTGAGTATTGCCCAGACGGACTCTGTATTATCTATTCCATCCACTATTATTTCTTTACAGCTTATTTCACTATTGACATACAATGCCACCCCCCCACACCTTTATCTTTCTCCCGGTCTTTCCTAAACAGCGCATACCCCTCCATACCTGTGTTCCAGTCGTGACTGTCATTCCACCACGTTTCAGTTATTCCTACGACATCTGGTTTCAATTCTCGGACCAAGAGCTCCAATTCCTCCATTTTATTACCTAGGCTTCTCGCATTGGTGTATAAACACCCTAATGTATGTCGTTTAGCCTGTCTCCCATTAGTAGCACTATATGTTGCGGGCCTCTTTGTGTCCGTCCCCCCTGTCCTTCTTATGTCCAATCTCATCTCCCTGGCTATGTCTCCTCTTATTTCACTCAGCTTTTCAATACTGGAATCTGGCGTGGAGATTAACTGTGCATCTCCCAACCGTCTCCCCAAACTTCCTAGTTTAAAGCTCTTTTGATAAGATGAGCCAATCTCCCTCCCAGAAGTCTATTTCCTTCCCTACTCAGGTGAAGCCCATCCCGCGAGAACAGGTGTCTGTCCCCGAAAGCCTCCCAGTGGCCATACATCCCAAAGCCCTCCTTATAGCACCACTCCCTTAGCCAACTATTTATTCTCACAATCCTATCAGCCCTTTGCTGCCCTTCCCTCGGAACAGGCAGAATCCCACTAAAGATAATCTGAGCCTCTATCTCCTTGAGCGTCTTCCCCAGCCTGGCATAATCTCCCTTGATTCTCTCTAACGAGAACCTAGCTGTGTCATTTGTTCCTACATGAAGGATTATCAAGGGGTTCTTACCTGCTCCTTTTAGGATCCTTTTCAACCGCAGGTCCACATCGCGTATCTTTGCGCCTGGTAGACAGCACACCCTTCTGTTCTCCGGGTCCGCCCTGGTCACAGGCCTGTCCAATCTCCTCAGTAAAGAGTCTCCAATTACATACACCTGCCGTTGCCTGGCAACAGTGCGATCTAGTAATCTAGTCTCTGATCCCTCTAGTCCTGACCTGTGTCTGCTCCTATCTTCCCTTATGCTGCCCCTTATGCCTTCCTGAATCCTACGGGGGCCCAGAATTGGTGCTGTCTCCATCAACTCCTCCCCTCTCTCTCTTGGACTAGCCGCTCTTCTCTTCTTCCTCACCCTTTCACCTTCAGTCACCACCTGCTGCCCCTCCACCTCGTTATCCAAACACCCAAACCTATTCCTGAGTTCTATTCCCCCCTCACTGGCCCTTCTTTTCCTTGGCCTGCTTCTCACAGTCACATGCTTCCACTTCCCTTGTTCTCCCCCTTCCATTCCCCTCTCGCTGCCATCTACTACTGCCTCCTCCTCCACCCTAGAGCATTCCCCTCCAGCCCCGCCTTGCCTATCCTCCATCAGCTGCTCAAAGCCCCGTCTAAACTCCACCAGGGTCTCTACCTGCATCTCCAGCCCCCTAATCTTTTCCTCCAGTAACAGTATAAGGCGACACTTCATACACACATACCTTTGTTCCAGGTCCCCTGCTAGGACTATATACATACCACAGCTCCCACATGCCGCCATCTGCATTCCGTCTGCTGCTGCTTGGCTCATGGCTGCTGTAGTCTCTGCCCACAGCACCTGGGGACACAGAGCACACAACACACCGTGCCCTCCTGCCTCCCCCTTTCCCTCCCCCTGCAAACTCCCTCTCAAACTCCCCTGTTAGCCGCCCTGTTTGCTGCCTCCGGTGCCGCTGCATCTAGTGAAACGAGCTCACCTAGTCTTACAGAAGTCAAATTAATAGTCAACTCAGGATAGTCCACCTGGGCCTTACATTCCTCAAAGTAAACAAAACTCATTCACCGACTCAAACAGAAAAGTGCAGAATTATCCCAAGTGGCCTGGTCAGGGGCTAAGTTAAGACGAGATCCTTTCTCCTTTATCCCTACTTCACCCATAACTGGCCCCTGGAAGAACTAGCCAGACCTTTATATACCGCCGGCTGGGCCTTGATTGGTTTCTGACTGTTTCCAGCCTTTCTAGCCAGTGGAGGACTGATACTTGTTGGTTCCACCTACAGCTGATTCTTATTTATTCTCCATGAACCTCTGTACTGGCCACAAGAATGATTGCAGAAAGCTAAAATCTTGCAAATGTGTGTCCAGACACCCATCACAAAATGGCTTTGATTTCCCTCCCCCATTAATAAAACTTTCAGGTGTTGAATCAGGGAGCAGAAACAGTAGCATACAAGTTAGGTGAATGGTCACATACCATGAATTTGGAATACTCAAAGATTTGTTGAAAGAAATTGTTTGTGACCAATCCACATCTGAAATACGCTTTTGCAGGGAGTGTCCATCAAATAACTTTGAATACAAATTAATGTGTAGAATTTAAAGTATGTGCATGAATAATTATCCAAGCTTTACTTGCAAGCAGTGTCATTCTGCTCTTCCATTTGTACTTAATATTGTCACCTAGTGACTGAGGAACACAGATTTGTTTATTTTTCCTTGGGACTTGGGGACATTTAACTTGCCTCCATCGTCTCCTTAAATGTTTGTCACTGCTCATTTTCATATGGCATGAAGTTAATGGGTTTGACCATCCCAATCTGTGCAGGGGAAAAAAACCTGTTCAAAGCATTAAAGAAGGGGAGCACAACTTAAATACGAACATACTTCATACTGTTCCCAATAACTTCTTCAGCTGTAAGTGGAATTTCATAAAGTACATTGGTTCAAAAAATGGGAGCGAGACTGACGTCAAAGCTATAAATTACTGTAATTAAAAGTTAATGGAGGAAGTTTTGATGTAAACTAATAATCCTGCTAAGTGAGAGACCAAAGAATCTCAATCTATTTATTTTATCCAAGAGAAAACTAAGTGAATTGATCATGGTCTAAAAGTAACTACATGGGGAAGAGATTTTTGATGGTAGATAGCTCTTTAATCTGGTAGAGAAAGATTTAACGAAAACCAATGGTTGGAAGCTGAAGCTAGACAAATTCAGACTAGAAATAAGGGTCACTCTTTTAATAATGAGGTTAATTAACCAGTGGAACATCTTCCTTAGAGATGTTGGATTCCCTATCATTTGCATTCTTTAAATCAAGACTGGATAGCTTTCTAAAAGACACTACATCTCTAAGAGATGTTATCGACTTGATGCAGAAATGACTGTTTGAGATTTTTTGGCCTATGTGATGCAGGGCATCAGATTGGATGATGATAATGATCCCTTCTGGCCTTAATCCCTATGAATCTGTACACACACAGACACAAACACATTTGATAAGCCTATTTTTCACAATAACCTTTCACAGTGCAAGTTCTCTATGTACCTGAGTTCTGGGAAGAGAACAGAGCTATTTCCCTTTAACATGCATGCATGCTTTTTGGTGTAGGATTCACTTCAAAGCAAAGATCAGTAAAACAGAAGGTTTTTTGACTTTGCAAAACTAGAGGTGCCCAGGATCCAAGTTCCAGTTTACTGGAACCCCTACGTTTGAGAAACATGAGGGGACATTTGCCCCATTTCTAGTTGTCCTGCATCTCCATAGCCCCGTCACACTCCTCTATCATCCATGCTCTTTGGGCTTTTCCCAGGCTTGAGATGAATGTAGCCAGAGTCACAGTGCCTGCCACACTTGAGGAGAGGCCATTCCTGGAGCCCTTCCTCTGAGCAGCTCAGGTGCACCCCCTCTCCTCTGGCGCAGTCCCTCTTCTCAAAAGGATCCTTTATTTCTCTGAATGGAAGGCAGTGAATTGTAAGACAGGTGTCTAAAACCTTTTCATTCTGTAAACCACCTCTTAACTGAGTGTTAGACCTCCACTGCCATTCATATGATTTTGCATAACTTCCCAATGACCACTACCACGATTGCTGACATGCAGAAATAATGCTAGGGAAGTATTTCTTGCATTTTGTTCTCTCTTTCTTCAAAAAGCACAGAACACTTATTGCACTAAATGCACTGCCCGCTCCACAGCTCTCTGTGTATCCCCCCTCCCAGCTGCACTGGTCCTCTCTCTCTCTCTTTCACTGCACACGTTTCTTTGTCTACGGCTACACTGCGCAGCTCCTGCGGCAGCGTATGGGGCATATGTAGCTGCGTGCTGCAGTGAAAAGCAGGCTGCACCCCTACTGCAGCATGTAGCTACTTGTGTCGGAGAAAGGCCTCAGCAGCAGGGAGCTCTCAGAGCCTTTCCCTGCTGCCTCCCCACTGCCAGAGACTTTCCTCACCACTGGAGCTGGATGCTGCATTGCTAAAAATAGCAGGGTAGACATGGGAGGTGCTGCTTGGGCATGTACAGAGCTGCGTAGGGTCCATACCCAGGTCCTTACCCAGAGGGTTCTGGCATGTCTCTACTTGCCTAAGCAGTGCCTCACCATCTACACTGCTATTTACACCCATGCTAGGGGGCATGTCATGTATGTACTCTACGTGCCACCGAAAGGAGTGTGCAGTGTATATAAACCTTTTGCCACCTGCTCCGTTTCCCTTCCTTTCCTCCTGCACATGTTTTCTTGTTCCCATTGATATACTGGACCAACTCTTCAAACTGATTTACACCAGCTATCTGCATTGACTACAGTGGAGCTATGCAGATTTACACCAGCTGATTTGGTCCACTACCTGCCTTGCTGTCTTTTTTTTCCTTGCTCCAACTCCACTGATAGCTGGCAGCTCTGTTGTTGCCTCCAATCTCCAGAGACAGAGTCTGTTTCACGTTTTCAGCTGCTTTGTCCAACTAATTCACTTTAGGCTGATGTGTTCCAGCTCCACCATAGTTGAAGGTTTTTTGAGGTTTGACCAAGATTGATTCAGCTGTTTGATGCATGCACGCATAAAACAAACACAAAACATCCTTCCCCATGCATTCAGGTGAGATTTTAAACTGTGAATTCCAAGAGAATCTTTAGACTTTTCTGTACATTTAGCATATGTCTTGGTTAGTGGTGTTGTTACTCTGCCTGTTTTCATTTGTATATAATAACCTTCAATAAAGAAAGTATTTAAAAAACCCAACAGTCTAGGATTATTTAGCTTGTCAAGATGAAAGAGGGGAAATATAACAGAGGTCTGTAAAATGATGACTAGCTACTCCTGGGGGAATTCTGTGCCAAAAAATAAAAAATTCTGCACACAACATTTTAAAATTTTGCAAAATTTTGCTTATTTGTCAAAACAACACAACATAATCATGCTGGTTTCAATTATTTTGTTAATTTATTTAAACTACAGTACAATGGATGGAGAATGGGAGTGGGGAGCATTGGAGGAAATCCCCAAATCCCCTCTGTCTAATAGTAATGTGGCTAGAATTGACCCTTTACTTCTAGTTATTAGTCAACAAATATATGCAGCCATATGCTCAGTATCACATCATAGGCAACTGAAGAGCAAGTGAGGGCTGGGGACTCAAACTCACAATTTATATTGGCTACTGACCATCTCCAGAAAGGTCAGTAGCAAACAGTTCATGGAGCACACTTTGATAGGAAATTTTTTCAGTCCAAAAATTTAGACCAGTTCTAATCCCTAAAGCAACATAAGCATGTGTAAGGTCATACTGTCCTTTACAATAAGGCTCCTTCACACCACTCTGGCAATGTAAAGGAGCCTTAACATTTTTACACCTGTTTTATACTGCTGGGGGAATTCACTAAGAACAATGGGAACAATTCACTAAGCAGGCAGGCTGCTACATTCTCCTCTGCCTGCCGGGACAGAACCTGCCCCAATCCTATCTCCTCAGAAACACCCCAAAGCCCTGCCCCTCCACACCAAGCGTGCTGCAATAGTGAGCAAGAGGGACAGAGTGTCTCTCACTCACACAACTGCCCAGCCCCACCCCCTGATAGTGATTTACCTCTCTACCAGCTGCTCCGGGCGCCCAAATCAACCTGCCTGCACTGCTGGGGAGGGGCGCATGACCGCTCTTGCAGCTTCCCTTTGCTTCTCCAGCAAAAGTCATTTTTCTGTGGGAAAACAAACAAATCTGTGGGGGCCATGAATTCTGCACACATGCAGTGATGCAAAATTCCCCCAGGAGTAACTGGTATAATGAAGCCCATCTGATTTTCTATCTCTTATTGTTGTCCCATAGCACAAGGATAGACCACTCAGTGAAATTAAAAGGCAACCAATGTATATTGCATAGTGAAAATACTTTATCTGCAACATATAATTAACAAGTGGAACTCACTCCTGCAGGATGTTAAGACAAATATAACTTATTAAGACTTTCTTTTAAAAGGTAAGATTTAAAATAATACATGTTCAAAGAGAACAGACTGCAGTTACAACTGTTAAGACAAAAATTGCAAAGGTTGCTGATCCTCATGCTTAGGGCATAATATAATCCCTGACTGTGGCTTGTTAAGGGTGAATGGTACAACCTTATCCAATTTTCCAGATGCATAGTTAGTTTATTTCCCTTTTCTGAAGCATCCAGTAAAGGTCACACTCAGAGGCAGGTCTCATACTAGAAGTCGACCTGTCAGGTGTTCCACTTCTTGGGATTTGTAAAGCTCTTTCCCAGTCATCTCTATTCTGTTATGCCTCCACCTGTGGCCCCAGGAACTGATGCCTCTCACTCTTTAGCCGTTTGCACAGGTAGAGTTTTCAGTGTAGGAGCCCTGTTTGGCTGTAATGTCGAATAGCAGAGTGACCACTTGTACCAGCATTTGTTTTCCCTGGTAGGACATGTTTCAGCCTTCCGCTCTTAGCAGCAGAAGAGCTAATGCACAGTACACCCCCAGATTGTACAGGCAGGCACATGAGCACCAGGAAATCTTCAGTGCATGCAGCTAGAGGGGAAGAGAATGACCTCCTACCCCCATTCCCTTCTTCAGTAGTCAAATAGTACAACTCTGAGCAGTAGAGGTGAGATCAACAGTGTGTCTGTCAGCAGCAGCAAAGGTAAAAGAAGATGTCATAGCAAAAAGGTTAGCAGCAGCAGCAGCAATGGCAGAATAAGAAAAATCCACCGTGAGCTCCCGCTGCGCTGTGTTCAGCCTGGCTTGCCAGTCTGAGAAGCAGAATAAAACCTCATCTCTTTTTTGCACCTGGAGATGCACAGAGCCTGCCTTTGTGCATGAGACAAACGGGAGCTATTGGTCTGGAAATCTGCAGCAGATGTGGGGCAAAGATGGAAACTGGTGAGCCCGCCCTTCATCTGAAGTCAGGGGCCTGCTTCCTTCCCAGCATATTCAGCTGTGACAATCCACCTATTTGCTTTTTTAAAGACATAATGATGCTAACAATAAGTATTTAGACAAGGATCCAACCTCTGAGTCACTATAGAGTAAATGCAGCTGGAGATCAGATGCTTCTCTTAGAGCCCCAGCAGAGGGAAACGTGACTGTATAACTTCCCTCGCCCTGTGCCCCTTAGAGGCAGGTTTTCACACTGGTCTGATTTCTCTTTTCACAGCTGTTCCTCCAAAACTGAAGAAACTGAAGAGCCCAAATGTTCACGTAGGGGAAAAAATTTCACTGAAATGTGAGGCTACTGCAGGGAATCCCCAGCCCTCCTACAAGTGGTATAAAGATGGGAAAGAACTGAAGAAGAGCAAGGACATCCGAATAAAATACGGGAATGGCAAGTAAGTATGAAACTTGATTGCTTTGCACGATAATAATTAACAAATATCTGTATAAATGTCATACATCAGACTGCCTCCTGTCAGTGTTCAAGTAGCTGTATCTATTTTTCCTGCACCCGTACCACCTTCTGCAGGGATGCTGTCAGATTTCACAAGCTAAGCACGTTGGTCTGGATTGGTACTTGGATGGGAGACCACCAAAAAATTTCTACAGTGTTGTAGGTGGCATCCTGTTTTTGGAGTTAGTATTAACTGAGGTCCCAAGATGGTGTTTGAGGGCACTGTGCTGCTGGAAGAATAAAACTGACCACTTGCAATCATTTTTACAAGAGTAGCATTATGAACCGCAGAGTCCTGGGCAAATTCCATTTCTGATTTCCTAAATTTGACTTACAGTTTCAATTGGATGTACTATTCCTCTTTACTTCCTGTCCTACACTGTTGTGTACTATTGCAACTTTCCTAAGTAGGAGAAGGGCGCCAGGGGTTCCACCAGTACAGCTTCTTTCCTGGGGAGAAGGATGGAGGAATTTATGAAGGCTAGTGCTGAGAGCTCTCTTGCTGGGCTAGTTTCGCATTAAGCGTCACAGAAGTCTTCTGAGTCCCAGCAGTGGAGATTAGTAGGAGCATCGCGAGCAGATTGAGGGAAGTGATTATTCCCCTCCATTCGGCACTGGTGAGGCCACATCTGGAGTATTGCGTCCAGTATTGGGTCCCCCACTACAGAAAATTGGACAAATTGGAGACAGTCCAGCGGAGGGCAAAAAGAAAATGATTAGAGGGCTGGGACACATGACTTATGAGGAGAGGCTGAGGGAACTGGGCTTATTTAGTCTGCAGAAGAGAAGAGTGAGGGGGGATTTGATAACAGCCTTCAACTACCTGAAGGGGGGGTTCCAAAGAGGATGGAGCTTGGCTGTTCTCAGTGGTGGCAGATGACAGAACAAGAAGCAATGGTCTCAAGTTGCAGTGAGGGAGTTCTAGGTTGGACATTAGGAAAACCTATTTCACTAGGAGGGTGGTGAAGCACTGGAATGGGTTACCTAGGAAGGTGGGGGTTTTTAATGCCTGGCTTGACAAAGCCTTGACTGGGACGATTTAGTTGGGGTTGTTCCTGCTTTGAGCAGGGGGTTGGACAAGATGACCTCCTGAGGTTTCTTCCAACCCTAATCTCCTATGATTTGTTTTTGGCCATCCTTTAGTCAGCTTTTGTTGATGGAGACCCTAAAGGAGGAGGACAGGAGCTCCATATCTTCCTCAGAAGAACCCAGGGTATTTCCCTCTCTTGCTCTGGGAATGCATTGAGCTGCAGCTGTCTGAATGTGTGGGACATTTGGAAGGTATGGGAATTAAATCTTTCCTGCTTTGCCTTTAAATTGCTGCTTCCTTCTCAATGCAAAGAAGAAACTGGCCTCTTGTTCTACCTCTTTTGTCCCCTACCCATACAGTAGCTAATTCAGAGACTTCACAGAAGATCCAGCAGCTGTTTTCTCCTAATGTGGCTAAAGGTGATGATGAGGAAACTATCTTCCTAGTTCTGTAGCAGGGGAAGGGATGGGTTTCCACAGGGGTCCCTTTGGACAACACTTGGTACATGTGGGACAAAGCTCTTTTAAAGTGGAGTCAGTGTTGAGCCAGCCAGGAGCAGGGGGGAGTTGGGTAGCCAGTGCAAGGATGTGTGTGTTGCAGTTGGTGATGCTTGGCGTCACCGATCAGCTCCAGGGGCCAGAAGCCTGAGCTGATCTAAGGCCAGCAGTGTCTATTGCATAGCACCAAGGAGGGTGAGAAGATGAACATTTGGATCCTTCTCCAATGAAGTGGCCACAGTGACATCCCCCTCTCCGCCCAATAAGGGTTTAATGCTGCAGAGGGAAGGGTCATATAGATGGAGGCATATCCATGTCAGGAGATACATCAGCTGTCACCAAGGGTGATGAGCCTGGAGACAATGCCCCCCATTTTGTGCAGGAAAGAATTCTCCTGCCAAGCCACAGTTCTGTCATGTTAGCCTCTATCCCAGTGTCCTGGAGATAAGAGTCTTTCTATGGATGCAAGCCCTGCCCCTCAGCTGCAGTGTGTGTACGTGATGCAGCCTGAGTCCTGTGAATCAGGTGCAAGGCACAGTGTGGACCCTGCCCTTTAAGAAGGAACTGCTCCAGCCCATCTGTGCCCATTAACAGCCTTGATGGGCTCTGCTGGAGGACAAGTGTCCCCTATAAAGGGCAGCAGGAAGCTGCAAGCTCGGAAGCTGTGATAGGTAGTGAGGAAAAGTTCTTGCAAAGCAGGCCCTGAGCTTGGAGGAGCTGCCCCAGCTAGGAGGGCTGGAAGTAGCTTGTTGAGGTAGGAAGAAGACCCTGATGCTAGGGGAATTTGGAAGTCAGAGCCTGAAGACTGAGCTCCAGGCAGGTAAAGCTGGCAGTGGTGATCCAATTCTGGGAATGAGGGCTGGGGACTCCCTACCTAAGGGGAGAGAGACACTGAACTGGGGCTGGGGCCTCGAGGGCCAGATTGTGTAGGGACTAAATAAACTGGGACCTCCAGGAGGGGAATGTTTTCAAGGACCTTTGGACTGCAGGTGCAGACTTTAAGAAGCCCCTGCAGCAGGGGAGACTGGCAGGGTGCTGCAGACTGTGTTTAGGAGGCAGCTGCCCTATAATCAAAAAGGGGCTTCTCTGACCATAGCCACACCCCTGCCTAGCTTTCTGGATAAATACCCACCTGCTTATGCAGGCCAAGGGCAAACTCTCCGAGACAGTAAACTGCCACTTTTTTTGTATTTCTCTGTTCAGATGCTATAGGTGAAAGGGATACACTATGACATGGGCTAGTGAGTGTCTGGTAGCATCTCAGTGTGGGAGGTCTGGAGGTAGTGGGAGCTCTGTGATGAAGAGGGGAGATGACAGTGCCTTCCTACCCAAACACTGTGTTTGAACATAACACCCACAAGGCCTGTCTAGTAATTGGATCATCTCACTCCCAGCCCTACCTTCCACCTAGAATCCCTCACAGGTTTACTCTGACACTGCTTTCCAAAACATTCATCATACTGTGGAGAATACTACTCTCCTGGGGGAAAGAGGTCCTTTAATCCAATGGTTAAATTACCTACATCAGTGGCAGTATTTCACAATTCAGAAAAAAGTTCTGTTGATCCTTGCTGGGTCTCTTTCCCATCGGTGAAACATGGGGAAGTATTAGGCACATTTATTCTATAAGATAACATAAATATCTGTGAAGCACCCAGATCATATGGCAATGGGGTACCCAGAAGGGAAGAAGCCCCCATGGTGAATATGAGGTGGAGGTTTCCTCTCTCACGGCAGAAGTACTAGACGGTAATTAATAGTGCAGAGGCTTTTGCTGAGATTGTTCTGGCCATCTTCTCTAACTAGAGCCACAGGACCATGAACAAGGCTCAAAAAGAGAAGAAATCCCAAACTTTGAAGTAGAAGGGCTCTCCAACCACCGGGTTATAGCCCAGGTTAGCTGCCCCCAAGCTGACAGAAAAATTAGCTTTACTTCAAGACATTGTCTCCTGAGCAGTAAACAAAGTGTGTTCAACAGCACACTGCCACAGTAGAAACAGAAATACTGGGGGAGCCCTGACTCAGCCCAGCAACATCAGAACTAGAGCAAAAATGAGAGACCAGCGATATGATGAGAGATACAGCAGGACAAAGCAAATGTCTGCTACAATCTCTATGCTGTTGACCCCTTTGCTGTTAATTCCCTGGCCCTAGCTGAATCAGGGTTGACATGGTGTGGAAGCCACAGCAGGGGCGTAGGTGAGGGCATAACTCATACAGTCTGCATGTGCCCTTGTGCTGGAGAACGGGAAAGGGCAGAGATGTCTGTCTGCTAACTGCTTGTTCACAGGAGCCGTGGTCCATGCAATTGCTGAAGCCAGGTTGTCCTTCTCTCTAGCTTGAGAAAACACAATGCTGTTTTCCCTCGCTGGTTCCTTCACACCAAGACAAAACTCTGAACGTGAGTTGCTCTGCCTGCCCCACTGGTGTGCTGTTAATGCTGAGCTAGGCTCTAGCCTGGCTATATTTCAAGCTACTGAGACCGGATTAAAGAGACGGGTGAAATGACATAGGAATTGTCCATGGGCAGCCCCATATTTTGAGCCATAGCCTAGATGCCGATGGCTAGGTGTCAGCTCTCTTTCTTCTACTAGGTCTCTTCTGTGGGCTCAGTATGGTCAGAGCATTGAAAGTCCTCCTTCACCATGAGAGTCCAAAGAGCAGTCCCCAGTGTGTATTGTCCCCCAAAGCAACCACTGTCTTGGCAAAATGTCCAGGTGCATCCGCTTAAGGAATAGACTGCTCTCTGCCTACAAACTAAATCCCTTTTCTACCCTCCTCTTCAACAGGTCAGCTATCATTTTCACTGCAATCAGGCATTCCACTGGCTCGTAAGGACAGGGGATTTCAGTCTCCTTTGGGGGTAGATTAGTTTCTAACCCTGTCCTTTGCCCTTCCACACCGCACAACACCCATGTAAGCCCCCATTTAGACCTCACGTGGAGCCATTCAGTCTTCGTATGCTCTTCTAATCCAAGAGTCTCCAGCAAGCCATGCAAACATTTTACACACACTGCTCTGCATGTCCTGTGTAGGAGAGGAACCGTCCCCCAGCAATTCTATGGTCTGTGCAATAAGCTACCAAACTAGGCAAACTGGTTGTATTATAACCATTCTGTATTCGGTGAGAACTTCAAGTAAAGATCTTTATCAACCACCCCTATTGCTTCTGCCATGAGACAGACTACTCCTTGGGCAAATCTTCACTTTTCTGTGCCTCCGTTTCCCCATGTGTAAAATGGGGATAATTATACTGACCTTTGTAAAGCACTTTGAGGTCTACTGCTTCAAAGCTCTTCAGAAGCTAGTTGTGGTTTATACATGCATGGTAACATTTAGGGAGTCCCATGACACTGGACAACATATCCACCTACATAATTTATTGGAATGAATAGAATGGGGACATTGATTTGTTTATGCAACATCATGGAAGTATTGGATGTAAAATATTTTCCATGACATTTTCTCCATGTATAATCCTTTACATGACAGAACAATCGACCACTAACCAGGAAGTAACTGTAAAGAGCTGGCAAGAGACAGCAGCTATTGAGAAGTTTTCTCTTCTAGGAAAGCTTGGGAATGTGGCAGCAGAACAACACACCCCGCAGGCGCTGAGTCATAATAATTTGACAATTAGTCATTTTTCAGAGCAGTGTTGACATTTTATGTATCATGTAACTTCCCAATCCATCCATTTCTGACTTTGTATGTCCTGACACAACAAAGAAACAGTCTATAAATCTAGGACTGTTTGGTCACTTGGAAGTCTGAAAGTTAATTTTCTGCTGCTGTATCCAGTGCATAAGAGTGTGAAAAATACTACATCTATCCTTATTATGGCATGTATAGAGTATTCATTTTTAAAATTAGAAGTGACTAAAAGAAATCAATTACAACACATTGAGCCATTTTACCACCTTACAACGTTGATTATTTGCCATTAGAACAATTTTAATCCTATAGATTTCAAAATCACCCCAAAAATTATTGGCCTCACTCATCACTAATCTTTCTGTGATTAATGTAACACCTCCTTCCTATGGAAAGTTAGAGAGTCAGTCAAGAGAGGGCTTTGAATGGACGTATTAACACAATCTAACCATGGCACTGTAACAGCCCCTCTGTAATTGCATATGCACACAGTCTGAGGGCAGATGGTGTTGGCTGTGAATGGACTTGAGTTAAGGGGGGTCAAGGATGTTATGTAGAAATTACCCATGACGTCCTAGGTAGACACAAAGTACTTATATGGTCTTGTTACTGTAGTGTCTGAGCACCTCACAATCTTTAATTCATTTATCCTCACAACAGGCCTCTGAGGTAGGGTAGTGCTGTTATCCCTATTGCACAGATGGGAGAACTGAGGCCCAGAAGGATTATGTGACTTCTCCATGCTCCCCCCAGGAGATCTGTTTTGGAGCTGGGACTCCTATGTATCAGGCTAGCACCCTAACCCTTCTCTCAACCAGAGATCTCTTCCTCCGACTGGCTGTAACATCTTCCTGCCTCTGTCCCTGACCTGAGAGCCCTCTGTCTCCTGCCTGGCACCCTCTGACAGATAGCAAAGCTGGCTTGCTGGAAGAAGGTGGTTCCCACCTGCCCAAAGAGTGCCTGGGTAGCACTGTGATGGGTGCCCGATAATTCCCATAACAGAAGTAAAAGTGTGAGGAAGAACCAATCCTCTTCCCTCAAGACACTCCTGTCAAGTAACAATGCTGCATTTACTAGTTTCCATGGCACCAAGTTGGCCTGCGGCCAGTGACAGGCCAGAAACATGTTTGGTGATAAAAGCTCTTCCTTCTGGCAGAAAAAAGTCCCAAATCTTAACACACCCCAAAACAGGAGTCCTGCTATGTCACCAATGAAGAGTGCGCCTGACCTGAAAAGAAACCTCAGTCCCAAGGTGCACCCCAATTCCTCTTCTGACAGACGTCCATCCCAGCACCCTGCTCCTATCCCTGCTTTCCGGCGAGAGAGCCTTGAAAGCACCCTGGCATTTCTGACTCTCCCTTCATGGGGCTGGTTACCTATGCAGAGCCAGGGACTTGTCTACCAAAGTGGTAATCAGGCAAACCTTAGGGCTGCTCTAAACGTGCCTGCCCCTTGCTCTAACAAGGAAGATCTCCCCTTTCCCTCATTTGTCACACAGAGGGTGGGACAAAGCTGTTGGCTCAGTTAAATTGCTGATGGCAGGCAGTCAGGATTTTGGCAGTGATTTGGTACTTTCCCTTCTGGCCTTGGCTGAAAGCATGAAACACTTTAGAAACAGCCCTTTTCAAATCCCAGGTGAAGGATCCGGGAGCTCTGTTTGTGTCTGCAAATATCTTGCCCATCACAGCTACAAATACTCCAAAACAGGCTCTAGTAGAGCGGGAGAGACCCCGAAAGAGAAGACAGGAGAGACTGAAGTCCATCAGTGCTGAAGGGCTCCCAACAAGCAGAGGGGGGTCCCTACTCCGTGCTCCAGGGGAACCCAACCAAGGTGGCCTTGGAAAAATGTCTTTCTGAGCCAAATATGGACATAGAACTGAAAGGGACCTCCTGGGTCTGTGGGCCCAGTTCCTTGCTTTCATAGACAACCCTATCATATTATACTGTTCATGAATTTATCAAGCTCCATCTTACAGTTAGTTAGGTTCTCTGTCCCCAGTGCGGCTATTGGTGGTAAGCAACCATCAAATGAGGATCTATTCAACTCTGTAGGTGTAGCAAGAACCACCATGGCTAAATAGCTGACCCCACACATACTCTGTGGGAATGTTGGTATCCCAGCGAGGTGGGGACTCCCAGAACCTCCAGGGGCAGAGGATTCAAACCTCTATTGCCCTTTGAAGGGTAATGTTGGGGAGGGAAAATCTTGGGCAAGGAGAGCAGGGAAAACCTCTGTTCTTGAAGAAAGCACCAAAGACTAATGCTCCCACAGAGCTGATGGGACCCTCTGTTTCAAGGTTTAATCCAAGAGACCCATTTAGGGTAAGCTACATGATATTCAGGTTATCTACTTGAGTCAGGCTGAGTGGATACAGGTATTGCACAGAGTTGGGCTTTTTGGTTTCTTAGAAATCCTACATGTGTCTGTGTTACTGTTAGATCATAGATCTAAATCTAATTCTTTGTGATCCTCTTGAAATATCTTATTCTCTATTCAGCGGGGTCCAGTGAATGGAGCACTAGAATGGGAGTCAAGAGACCTGCTCATTGACTTAACCTTCCTGTCCCTCAGTTTCCCCACCTCTAAAATGGGGGTTCACACCCCACTATAAAGCACTTTGAGATCTAGGGACGAAAAGTACCATATAAGAGCTAAGTATTGTTAACTGAATAGAGGTGAGTGCTTTTTAAATGGGAGAGACTCGCTATGAAATAGAGTGTATTGTACCAAGGAGACTAGCAATTACCTGTAACTCAAAAGCTCAGATTTCTCATCAACTATCTATCTGCTTTGTTAACTACAAGCACAACCTTCCAGCGCCACAGGGCAGGGGAGTCGTCCTTCTCAGTGAGTTCACAGGAGGGAGGGGAAAAATCCTGATTCCTTGCTTCTGAACTGCATGTTCCATCGCTAATTAGGAACAGGCTTGGACAGGCCTGCCTTGCACAGAAAGGAAACCTACCTCTTGGGTGGAAGAAAGTATTGGCTGGTGTTTTATTGCCTGCTAAATTTAAATAACATGCCATTGATAGGAATGTGAAGAGATTTTCCAGCAAGAAATGAACACAATAGCAAAACCACAGCAGAGTGAGTTAAGCTGTATTCAGATCACCAGAGCAGACCTTCCACTACCAGTGCTGATCATAGCATGTGAGATCTTTTCCAAAGCACTGGAAAACAAAGTTAAGATTGAGTTACTCTACTCATGGTGCTTTGCCAAACTGTCAAACCCTGACTATTATGGGAGTTTGGGGAGTTCACATTTGTCTAAGAGCAGCAATTTAGCTTGTATTTCTTCTAACCCTCTGTGGTATTACTCATCACGAGATCAACCCAGAGAGAGATGTGCATATGGATCTTCCATTGAAGTCAGTGGGAGCTGGCTGGATCAAACACCTGATGGTCTGCTGGTTCTGGTTGCTTTTGTATCCCATTCCTGATCTGTGCTCTTTTCTCTGACATGAAGAGAGATGACAGACTTTGAGGTTTGCCCGTCACGGTAGTTAAATGTTTTGGATGTTCAGTTTGGATCTGGTTGACCGTTTGATAAGCTTGTGGGAGGACCGTCCTACTTGCAGTGTCATCAAGCAACTCTGTTATTACCCTGTGGGGTACCTTCTCCATCCCATTTCTGAACAGTACTCCCAGGAGGCTGAGACACAAAGTTTGAATTCATTGCTCGGGTTAGTGGGGGTTACCCCATTGTCTTGAGCAGAACTGCACCTCTTTACATCAGTGGTGAATTTGGCCTGCAGAAAAATGTGCATCTTACTCTGCTAAAAAGAAATTAAAGTTATGGTAAAACAAGATGGACAATTTGTTTGAGGTTGTTGCACAAACTAGAAATTACACAGGCAGGTTTAAGCGAAGAGGGAACACAACTAAAGGAGAATTTAAAGGCAGTCCTACTCTAGAGTAAATTGGCATAAATGCCATTGAAGCAACAATTGGATGACGATGGTTTTAATAGGTTGGTGTTAGGGTCTGAGCCTGCAAAAATTTGAACATCTGGGTAACTTTCCCTACATGAGTAATCTCTTTGGGTATGTCTACACTGCATTGTAAATCTGGGTTTGTGGAACACAGGCTTGCACACTTGGTGTTTCCAAGCCTGGGCTTGTGTCCACAGTGCACTGTAACCCTGGTGGACTTGGGTCTCACAGCTGTGTTAATGCTTCCAGACTGCACTAAGCAGACCTTCTCACTCAGGTCTGTGGCTTGAGCTGTGTCCACACTGCAAAATTACAGGGCATGGACCTGTCACAATGGGACTCAAGCTCTGACCCACCCCCTGCTGCTTGTTACAAGAGTTTGCAATCTGGGGGCAGTTTTAGATAGAAAGCAGCAATGACCAGGGTCAACTCTTTTTTTTCATCTCCTTCAGACCAGGAGGTTGTGATCACCTGGAGATTAGACGGCTGCAGTGCAGGGCTTTAGAGCAACTCAGGAAGTGAAGCTAGAACAGAATGCAGCAGCTTGAGTCTTAAGTACTGATAGTTTTTTCACCATGACCAGATCCAACACCCATTGAAATCATCACTGTACATCCATTGACTTGGGTGGGTGCTATATCAGAGAGGCAAGATCTTTCAGGTGTGAAATACAACACTGGTCCTGGCCACTTGTGACCATTAAAGCCTTTTGTATTGACCAAATTCCAACTAGGTCAATGACATTTTGCCTGTAGTACTTACTGGTCAATTCACCCTGCAGTTTCACTTCGATATTGTTGTGTAGTGTTACAGTGCACTGGTACAGTTCACACCAGAAGTGGCTGCTTGAAAATGTGACATGAATGCACTGTTAAGCTTCAAACACCAGAAAGCAAATAAAAGGGACACCCGCCCAGTTGTCTATTAAAAACCTTGTGATTGTGGTGGAGCCTGACTCATGAGTGTTGAATGCTTGAGGTTGGCAATATTGGAGCTAGGCAGAAGGGCTGGGGGGCAAAAGGCACCTACAGGGCTGGTGGGGTGTCAGGACTGAGCAACTTCAGCTGAGCTTGAGGACTAGCCAGCCCAGCCTCCCGGCAGATTAATGAGCTCAGCTGGGTTGTGGTAGAACTGCCTGATTGGCTGAGGGCAGCCAAGAGTTTTGCCTTTAAGCTCAGCAGCAGCAGCTCACTGGCTGCTCAACACTCCGACTACAGCTGTGATTGCTCTTTCTCCTACCTTGCTCCTCTCCTGCTCTGGTCCTGTTCTTGCCTTGCTCCTGATTCCTGGCTTGGGCTCTGGTTTCTGTCCCCCACATTGAACCATGGAACTGGACTGCTGGTACCTGGGCTTGCCAGGGGGAGTTAGAATCCCACTGTGGGTCATACTACTGTTCCACATTTAGGAATTGGTCAGGATGTGGGGTTCCCAAGCCGGAGACGTTGTGGGGTTCATTGAAGCTGCATACAGAGCATCCGACATAAGGTGCAGTTCTACTCTCAAATGAGATTGGAAAAATGGCATTATGGGTTTTCAAGCTTACAATCTCTCCTTGGCTGCATGTCAAATGGGCTCAATTTACCAACGGATACTTCCTTCTAGCTGCCAGCCCTGAAAACTCCTCCGAAGAGCTAAGAAATCTAGCTCCCTCCTTTCCACCGTTAATACAGATCCCGGGAGCCCACTGTTTGTCCTTAATTTGTGCCACCCCCAAGGCTCTGCAGCCATGGAGCACGGTGAACAATCTACCCTGGGCCTCAGACCTGTGCTCCAGAATCTACATTTTCTTTCAAAGAAATTGTTGTTCTAGCCCTTCTGCTTGGGAAGAAAACCTCCCAAATGCGTAAAACATCTATGGGGAAAGGTGACACCAAGTCAATTACATATCAGACTAAGTCATGCAAGAGAGCCCTCATGCAAGAGAGCCCACCCTGATTGTATTTTCCTGTTAAATACAGTAAAATCAAACTTGATATTTTTTTTTGTTTAAATGTACTTGAAGCTGCCCCAGAATTTCCAGTTTCCTACAGGCATGTGCTGCTGAAACCAGGGACCTTAACTCAGAACTTAGTCCATCTTGTAGAGCACACTGGCCTGTTCAGTACACTTGCACAGGGGGATAGCATTGGGGGACTGTGGGGTTGCCCAAGTGGCCATGCAGCTGGAACTTATGTATTGGTTGATTATTAACAACTTGGTTAGGATGCATGGCCCAGAAGAGAATCCAGCTCACTCTCCCAGATTCTGCAGGGCAGGGGGAAGTATAATCTTGCTTTGTCCCCCATAACGTCATCCTCTCCAACTCTGGATACGTCGAGAGACCAGCGGTGTGGAGTGAGAAGTCGCTATTGTTACACAGCTGCATATCAGGAGAGAGCAGCACTTAATCTGAGGAGGTCCTTAAACCTGCTTCCTTGGAAGAGAGTCAGTGCCTGAAGAAAGTAGGAGAGTGGGCTCAGGGGATGTCCGAGTTGCCTCCTGGGGACCCAGAAGGATGTTAGTGGGAGAAGTAGCCTTGGCAGACAGCTGTCACACAGTCAACATGTGGCAAGGGCGGAATGCTGGCCTGGGGGGACAGGAAATAAGGACTCCAACCCGCCCTCCCCCGGGAGAGGATGCTGCTTGTCTAACCACTTCCACCACCTCACTTCTCTCTTTTGTTCAGTTTAGGTTATTTTATGTTTCCTGTTTGCTGTCTGTTTTTATCACCTAATCTTGACATAGCTAGATTATGCCCTGGAATACATAACTGCGTGCTTGGAGTCATGCATGTTGTTTTCAAACATCCACAGGCGTGTCTGGCTTTCAAAACTGTATTCTATAAAAAGTGAATAAAACGTCAGGTTAAGGAATAGGTTGGTTCAAGTTTGCGTCTGAGGTTGGGAGAAAATTCAAGGTTGTGACTCATTTCTGAACCAGTTCTCCATCCCTAATGCAATCCAGGTGCTTTCCCATGGCCATATCCTCCACACAATCCATTACACTTCCTTTTAATGGCCTCTTCCATTTGATCTCTCTCATCCTGTTGTCTGCTTTGGAAGATGAATTTCCTTAAGTTCCTCAAATTAGGGGACTGAGTGCAAATGCAAAATGATACAGCTGCTTCAGATTCTTAGAGTGAGTACTGCACAGGACAATAGTTTTCTGCTTAGAGGACAATTAATGAACTGACCATTCCCAATCTTCAGGCCAGATATTAAACTACTCAGTTTAGGTGAGATACACCCCATGCAGAGGACCAGAACAAGACTATGCACCATTTAGTCCATCCAAATGGGACTTAAGGTGGGCTGCAAGTGGTACATACATATGCCTTTATGCTAGCTCTAAGCACAGAGGTGAATTTCACTTTCTCCCCATTCATAATGTTATCAAAGCAGAGTGGAATTTAGTTAATATTTAACCATATCATCCCATTTAATGTCCTTTGTAAGGGTCACCTTTATGAATTTCCTTTCTAGTATCTCCTGATGGGAGTTCTTTTATCTAGCATATTTGATATACACAATACTCTCCTAATAGCAAATATAAGGGCCACCTTCAATGTAATCTTCAAATTCACACTATTAGAGGAGAATAAAATTAATTCCTTTATGGCCTCCTCTGTATTCACTCAAAATGCATTATCTCATAGGCAGAATGTCCAAAACTCCATTTTGGTAGTCTAGTTTTAGGAAACTAATAATAATTGTGATATCTTTATAATTTTATCTAATAATTCTCATCTTGAAGGATCCCAAAACAGTTTACAGCCTATCAGTATATAGAGCTCAGGCACCAATGTAGACAGCTCTGGGGTGCAGTGTGGTAGCTGTTTAACAGCTTATGGCAACACTACATAAGTAGTTTTATTAGGAGATGAATTGGGGTGGGGGGAAGCTGTTTCTAACTGGAAATAAGGAGGGATTGGATTTAGGGAGGAAAAAAATGGAATTTGACCTGGACACTGCTGCTAATATTTCTCAGAATTTTTAATGGCCAAAATTGGTCTGGATCTTTGTTTTATGTCTCATCTAAAAGTCAGGAAAACAAGAGTATGAGTTGAGATCATTGAGTATCCCCAAATATAGTATTCACTATGGCTAAGTAATATACAAAGGCTACAGGAAATAATCAGTATGTGACTAAATCATAGGTTCTGAGGGGGAAAAAACAATAGGGCAGAATCTACCCTAGAGTAAGTTTAAAGTCAACGTAGTTACACCGAGGATGAATTAAGATATAACCCTGGCCCTTTTGCTGAATTAAGCCTATATGGAGCCAGGATAACTGCCTTCCTCAAGAAGAATGCAATGGCCTGCCATGAGGGTAACACTCATGACTAGATCTCTGCGGGAAATGGCTTTCCCGTCCTGCAAAAAATGTCAAAATATTAGAAAAATGTTCCCATCCCATCTCAGGACAAACGATCAGAATCTTGGAAACTTTGGAACTCCTTATCCTAAATGATCAGTGTCAGCAATAACCTCACTGACCTATCAGTTTGGCCAGATTTTAATCCATTTAATGTGTGCCAGGATAATTTTATAGCTTTCTAGTTTTTAATCAAAATATTGTGTGGTACCAAGTCAAAGTATGTTATGTCAATACTATTTATCAGTCACACTTTGTAATCTCATAAAAAAAATCAAGTTAGTTGGACAGAATCTATTTTCCATAAACCTGTGTTGATTTGCATTAATTACATTACCTTCCTTTAATTACTTATTAATTGAGAGACATATTATCTTGCCCAGGCCTGATGTCAGACTGAGAGGCCTATAATTAGCCACATCATCTCATTTACCCTTTTAAAAATATTGACAGACTAACTTTTTTCCAGACTTCTGGAACATCCCCAGTGTTCTAAGTTTTATTGAAAACCAACATTATCAGTCCAGCGAGCTCCTCAGCCAGCTCTTTTAAATCTCTTGGATTCATGTTATCTGGATGTGTGGACTTAAATGTCTAACTTTAGCAGATGCTGTTTAGCATCCTTCTGAGATACTAGTGGAATGGAAAGAGTGTTAGCATATTCTTTGACTACATCATCTGTTCCTTCCCCAGTGTAGAACAGAAATATTTATTGAACACATTTACCTTTTCTGCTTTATTATTGATAATTCTACAAATACCATTGATGAGATTCTTTTTGTTCCTAATATACTTACAGAACTCCATTCTATTGTCTTTAACCCTGCTGGCCATAGATTTATCCTTGTGTCCCTTTCAATTTTCTACAATTGAATATAAGGACATAAGAACGGCCCTACTTGGTCAGACCAAAGGTCCATATAGCCCAGTATCCTGTCTTCTGACAGTGGCCAATGCCAGGTGCCCTAGAGGGAATGAATAGAACAGGTAATCATCAAGTGATCCATACCCTGTTGCCCATTCCCAGCTTCTGGCAAAAAGAGGCTAGGGACACCATCCTTGCCCATCCTGGCTAATAGCCATTGATGGACCTATCCTCCATTAACTTATCTAGTTCTTTTATGAATCCTGTTATAGTCTTGGCCTTCACAACATCCTCTGGCAAAAAGTTCCACAGACTGATTGTGCGTTGTACCTTTTCTTTGTTTTAAACCTGCTGCCCATTAATTTAATTTGGTGACCCCTAGTTCTTGTTTTATGAGAAGGACTAATTAGTGCTTCCTTTTTTACTTTCTCCACACCAGTCATGATTTTATAAATCTCAATCATATCCTCCCTCAGTCATCTCTTTTACAAGCTGAAAAGTCCCAGGCTTATTAATCTCTCCTCATACGGAAGCCGTTCCATACCCCTAAGCATTTTTGTTGCCCCTTTCTGAACCTTTTCCAATTCCAATATATCTTTTTTGAGATGGAGTGACCACATCTGCACGCAGTATTCAAGATGTGGATGTACCATGGATTTATATAGAGGCAATATGATATTTTCTGTCTTATTATCTATCCCTTTCTTAATGCTTCCCAACGTTCTATTCACTTTTTTGACTGCCACGGCACATTGAGTAGATGTTTTCAGGGAACTATCCACAATGACTCAAAGATCCCTTTCTTGAGTGGTAATAGCTAATTTAGACCCCGTCATTTTATATATATAGTTGGGATTATGTTTTCCAATGTGCATTACTTTGCATTTATCTTTATCAACACTAAATTTCATTTGCCATTTTGTTGTCCAGTCACCCAGTTTTGTGAGATCCTTTTGTAGCTCTTCACGGTCTGCCTGGGACTTAACTATCTTGAATAGTTTTGTATCATCTGCAAATTTTGCCACCTCACTGTTTACCCCTTTTTCCAGATTATTTATGAATATGTTGACTAGAGCTGGCCCCAGTACAGACCCATGTGGGACAACACTACTTAACTCTCTCCATTCTGAAAACTGACCATTTATTCCTACCCTTTGTTTCCTATCTTTTAACCAGTTACCAATCCATGAAAGGACCTTTCCTCTTATCCCATGACAGCTTATTTTGCTTAAGAGCCTTTGGTGAGGGACCTTGTCAAAGGCTTTCTGAAAATCTAAGTACACTATATCCACTGGATCCCTCTTGTCCACATGCTTGCTGACCCTCTCAAAGAATTCTAATAGATCGGTGAGACATGATTTCCCTTTACAAAAAACATTGCTAGTTTCTGATTAATATTCATTGCTACCAATTTTTCTTTTCTTTTTTATTTCTTCATTTAATCATTTATACAGACAGCTGCCTTCACTTCCCTTCTAAACCAGGTTAGCCTTCTTCCTCGATTGTGGCTTTTGGGGCATCTAGCAAAGTGTTCATAACAATTCCTGATTATCATTTCACATTTTTTCTGATTAAATTCTTCCTCCCAGCTGATTGGGCTCATAATTGTTTTCAACATTGTGAAACTGACCCTTTTAAAAGCACCAAATATCTAATTCTGGGCTGGACCTAATTCTCTTTACACACTCTAAATGTGATGAAGTCATGATTGCTTGTACATAAGCTACCATTAATTTTTAGTTCTACAATCAGTTCCTTTTTTCCTATCAAGATGAGGTCTAATATAAAATTCCCCTGTGTTGGACGAAGCACTTTTTGAGTTAGGAAATTGTCATCTATAACATTTAGAAATTCACAGGGATGTTTTAGTATTGTCAGCAAGAGACCTTTAGCATGTGTCACTCCAGTTGAAGTCCCCCATGATCTTGCTGCTTTTTTCCACTGCGTATTATAGATAGATGTGTAAGGAGCTGGTCATCCTGTTCCCTAGTGTCATTGGTGGTCTGTAGCGGACACCAGCTGCTACTCCATCTTGTGGTTTATCTGTTGGGACATTGATCCGTAAGCGTTTAAGATAATTTTCCTCTGAGTTATCAGTGACTCGGAAACAGGTAATACCATTTTTGAAATGGAGTGCCATTCCCCCTCCCCTTTTGTCCACTCGATGGGGTATGACCATTGATTTTTAACATTCCAGGTAGAATCAGCACATGAAATGTGTACCTTAATAAACAGAGGATCCTTCCCGAGAATGAGCATGATCTCATCCAGTTCTGATGCTAGCACACTTCTCATTAGCAGCTCCCAAGCTCTTCTCCCATATACCTGTTCCCATGCTAATTAAACTCAGAATGCAGGATAGGTGGTAATGTTAGTTCCAACAATGTATAATTTGTTGTTCTTTCCAGGTGCTTCTAGCCACTAGGAACCCAGGGACTCACATGGACTTCAGACCTTGTGTGTTAGCAATACCCAGGGTGTGGATGCTGCCTCTAGTTGCTAGCCTAAGTGAGGCTAAAACCAGCCACACCACTAGCTCAAGTAGAAGAGGCTGGGGTTTGGGGGTTGAGAGCCCTGGGTTCAAGTCCTGATGCCAGCTGTATGCTGCAAATTTGTGTTCAACCAGAGCACATTACACAACGGTGCCTATGTGGTACTTGAACCCTGTGGAGTTCAGAGTCAGTGATCAAGCTCAGAGTCAGAGATCAGCACTAGGTGACTCAACCTGTTTGGGACAGATGGTGGGAAAGGGCTTTAATTTCATAAACATTGTTCATAGTTGAGTAAAAAAAAATTCTACTTTATTTTTCAACAGAAAAATTTCCAGGCTGCAGTTCAATAAGGTGAAGCTGGAAGACGCTGGGGAGTATAGCTGTGAAGCCGAGAATGTGCTAGGGAAAGACACAGCAAAAGGCAGCCTTAATGTGAGAAGTGGTAAGTTGAGACACCAGAGACTGTCAGGAGACAGCTATTGCCTTTCTTACACTGGGGGAGCATGTTCTGCACATGATCTGTCTTGTGTATTGTTTAATACTTTCAGGATATCAAGTGAAATAATCTTGGGAGATAAAGAAAAATGCAGCCTAAGCATAAATGTTTATCGTCACCATCTGCCACTGGCAGAGTGGTTGATCTACACTTTAAATAAACTGCAGACTAAATATTATTAAAAAAACAATTGAAGGCGGTGGAAGTGGAGGTGGTGGATTTATACTTTTAGAAGCATTTCTGAGAAGCAAAGTTAAGGTATAACTTCTCTATGACTGAAATGCCGACCGATTTTCATCCAGTAAGGTCCCTCTCCCTGGGAGTCACGTGTGGGCTAGTGAATGGAGCCAGTGGTTGGGCGTCAAAAGACTTTAAGTTTTGTTACAGACTTGGCCATGCCACATGATCCTCCTCCTGCTTACTACTGCAAATAATAATACTGCTCAAATAGGATTAAGTTGTGTTGCTCCCAGCTTTAAATGGGACTATTTTCAGTATTAAGCACGCCTTCGGTAGTGTTTGCAGACTTGGGCCTCTACTTGTAACTTTGGGTAGGTTAATCAAACTCTCTGTATGTCTTAGTTAACCCATCTGTAAAAATAAAGGATACTTATCCAGATCTGTAAAGGCCTTCAGATGCAAAATGCTAGTTGTGTGTTAAGCATTGTGTCTGAAGAGAGCCTTCAGGCTTTGCTATATCTTTTCCCTTTACGAAAAGAATCCAAAGTTAGTTAACTGGACAGCACAGCCTCTTTAAACTGTTTGAACTGCATTCTCAAATCTGGACAGTCATTACGATAGCAACATATGCATGCGCAACAGGTAACTACGCCTGGAAATCAGACACAGCGTGCATGTATTTTATGGTCTCCACTTAGGCAGCTGTGTTGTGAAAATGTAGCCCTTTTATCAGTCTCAGATGGATGAAATATAAGTCACTGACAATCCTTTCCGCTCAGTGAGGATGGAGTCTGCCTGTGTGATTGTACTAGCACAACTGAGGTCTGATAGGAATGCCAGTGAAATGCAAAGCAGAATTATGGCAATTTAACGCTGCTAGTTCCCACAAATTCAGATGGCATACACATTATGTAGCGTATAAATGTTTCTTCAGACAACAGGTAGGGTATGATATAAGAGGTGTGTGTTGGAGGAAAGGACAAAGGGTTTTCATTCATTCCCTGCCTAGCTTGGAGGTTGCATCTCAGACAAATGTCCACAATCTCACCTGGAATTTGCAAGGGCTATTCTGGCCACTGAAAACCAGAAATAACATATGCAAAGTTCTGGTCTCTCGGCCTAATTCTCTGGGCTGTCCCTTTACTGAGTGGGAGCTGTAGATACTTTCAGTAGTATGCTTTCCATGATATTTGCTCCTCTTTGAGTCTGTATCTTCCTCTGGTGGGTAAACTCCACTGTCTTGTCTATGAATTAAATTGTAAGCTCCTTTGGGGCAGGTCCTGTGCCTCTCTTTCAACATGAGCCTACTGCATAAATCGCTTTCTTATTCTATAAAGGACATCGATAAAACAGTAAAGAAAGCAGGAAACACAAATACAGCAAAATAGGAAAGAACACGTACGCGAGACATTCACACTGAACAGTGGTGGCTGTACTACATAAACGGTCAAAGAAAACCAGACACAGGTTACTCATGCCCTGATCCTAGGTCTTTGATTCATAATTCGTCAAAATGGACTTCACCTGAGTAAAGCAAAAAAGAGAAAAGGAAGAAATAGGAATAAAACCCCAGGCTGTGAGAACAATCACTATAAAATCCCATGTCTTCTGCAAGGAAAATCTCAAAATTCTAGATCTTTTTATGGGTGACAAGACAGATGCCAATTTAACTGATACGATAAAGGTACGGTCTGACCCAGATACCCTTGCATGTGGCTGCTCCATTGTGCAATATAACAGCGTGGTACTGCTGTGGGTTTTTTGTTTTGTATTTTTAATTAAAGGGAGAGTTTAGCTCTAGTGAAAGGTACTGGACTGATACCAGGCACTGAGATTCATAGGGCTGATCCCAGCTGCTGATCTCCCACACAGGGTTGCAGCCAGTGCTTAAATTGTAATGAAAGAGGTACCGGGGCTTAAACAATGATTTAATTTTAAATTTATGACTTTGAATTGGCAATAATACCACCATGCATTCAGTCATAACACATTTATTTGAAAGAGTAGCCCACTGTCTAAGGTGCCACAAGGACTCCTCGTTTTTTTTGCTGATACAGACTAACACGGCTACCACTGAAACCTGTACTGTACTAGTGTTATGTTTACAACCATGTATTCTACATCATATACAAAGTAGTAGCTTGTGCAGAAAAAAATTAAAAGCAACTGCAGGAAAAAAAAAGTCTGAATATATTTGCTAGCTACAGACCTCTTCACCTTTGCCCTGGTTCTCTCCTTAGTATTGTTACACAATGTTATTCTCACACCTCCCTTATTCTCTGCCCTGCTGTACCCGCCCCCCAAACACACACACGTCCACAACCATTCTTTGTTCAGTTGAAATGACAATAACTACAGTATTATATTGTTCTACTACTTAACAACCAGCTATGGTGCTTCACAGTAACAACTTTTAAATGAGTCACTAAAAATAGTTAACGATGTCTGCTTTGTTTTCTATATTGTTAAGGAACATCATTAAGAGCAATGAAAAATTATATTTTCGTATGGACCGAACAAATGTAACCAAACTAAAAAAAAAAAAAGATTTAAGACCTTTCTTTACCCTAATCCTGCACTGTTTGAGAGAAGTGGTGTTGGATACAGCCTTGTGCTTTACTTCACCAGAAAATGCCAGCAAGTATATTTGCATCCCCTACTAGAGCTCTGCATGGGACTATTTTTTTTAATCCTGCTCCCGTCCCACCCTGCGATACCCACTCCTGCATTGTTTGAATTCTTCCCCGCTATTATGGCAGCGGGTCCTGGGGCTCCCAGTCCTGCTGCAAGGCACTACTCCCTACCGTTTTTTTTTCATTCGCTCCATTTTTCTGCCCTAGCTTTGCACCCGGGTGGCTGCACTGCTCGTCCCTCCCTTGTTATGACCCTGATGGATACAACTATGTTGAGAATTTGAAGAAAAACACGTTTCAGAGGAAAAAATAGAGATTTTTTTTCACTTTCCTAATTGGTGCAGCAAGCCCAGAGGGGTGGGGGCTCAGACCTGACAAACCCCAGCATAAATTAAGCACTGGCTGCAGCATTATAAGTGGAGACCTGGGTGGACCCCTAAAGCTAGTAACGAGCCTCCTGGGCCAATGGGAGTGTGTCACCCCCACCTCCCAATGGGCACTAGGGTGACCAGATAGCAAGTTTTAAAAATCAGGATGGGGGTGGGGGGTAATAGGAGCCTATATAAGAAAAAGCCCCAAATATTGGGACTGTCCCTATAAAATCGGGACATTTGGTCACCCTAGTGGGCACTCTGTCCCCTTCTAGCTATGGCTGTGCTGCAGGTGGAGGTTGATAAGGCTGCTACAGTCTTGGCTCACAGAGCAGGCTCTCTTAGCTCATACTTTAGAGGCACATGCGTTTTGATCCATAAGTCTGGGGTTCAATCCCTGCTGCCCACAACCCAACCAGGGGGCACTATAATTTTTGCAAAGTAATTTTTACTCCTCCCCACCGACACTTTTATTTATTTATTTATTTCCTTTTGAGAAAGGTGTCTATTCCAAGTTCTAGGATCCTTGGCTAGGAATTGAATTGGAAATGTAATCCATAACAAAGGCCACAAATAAATAAGAGCAAAAAAGGAGCCACTCGTTACTCTCAAAAATGCTAATCAGCAAAAATAAACATCCTCCCCATCCCCCTTCCCCCACCCTCAATTCTCACTGAACCAAAACTTTCCATCCCCCACAGCTGAGCCCCTTATAATGGATGGCCTTTTCAGGGCAACATGTCCAAGCTACTGCAGACAGAGCCGGCTCTAGCTTTTTTGCTGCCCCATGCAGCAAAAAAAAGTGCCGCCCCCCAGACCCCCAGCCGAGCGCCGGGCCGCGCCGCCCCCCCCCCAGCCGAGCGCTGCTCCACCCCCCCCAGCCGAGCGCCGCGCCACCCCCCCCCCCCGCTGAGCGCCGCCGGAACCCCCCTCAGAGCGCTGCCCCCCCCGCCTTGGGCCGCGCGCCGGAGCCCGCCCCCCCCTGCGCCAAGCGCCGCCGGAACCTCCCCCCCCGAGCGCCGAGCCCCGCGACGCCCCCCGGCGCCGGAGCCTGCCCCCGCCCCCTGCCAAGCGCTGCCGGAACCCCCCTCCCGCGCCGCACCCCCCCCCGAGCGCCGAGCCCCGCGCTGCCGGAGCCCGCCCCCGCCCCCCGCCGAGCACCGCCGGAACCCCCTTCCAGCGCCGCGCCCACGCTGCCCCCTCTCCGAGCCCCGCGCAACCGGAGCCCGCCCCCCCAGCGCCGCGCCACGCCGCCGGAGCGCCCCCCCCCAGAATGCCGCGCCGCGCTCCCCCCCGCCGCCCCTTACCAGGTGCCGCCCCAAGCATGTGCTTGAGTGCCTGGTGCCTAGAGCCGGCCCTGACTGCAGACCAGGGAGCAGGGAATTCTAAAGTTCCTCGTGTAGCACATGCCCAGTCATCAGCCTCCTTTCTGATAACCCAGGGGGCTCCAGCACAAGTGCTTCTGCCAAGCACAACCACAGCAGGACCACATGGAACAAGACCTCTCTCAGCCAAGCAGGCCCATGAAGAACTTTATTGGCTGAGATTAGCCCCTTAAATGCAGCCCAGGCAGTCAGTCCATACACAGCACTAGTGAGAGTTTTCAGTTGCTGAAACTGAAACATTTTCACTTTTTTTGAGGAAAATTAGAATTTTCCAACCACCTCCTTCAAGTAATCTACTCTTGAAGTGCCAGTGACATAGATTGTACTGACGAGGCCACATCCAAGAAACAGAAATGCCGCCCCGTCCTTACCAGATGCATGTGGAGAACCTGAGTTTCAAACCTCTTTTTGCTTTTGTTTGTGTTTTCCTTTAATTGCTCTTTCCCACTTTGCTCTTTCTGCTCACCTTTCAGAGAGGTAAGTGGTGGGCATCCCAGTACTGCATCCACAAGGTGATTTCCCAGAAGTGTCTCCTAGGCCTTGTGGTCCTGCCGGTGTCTCCTTTTCCTTTTGCAAATGTTGAGGGAGATAAGGAGCTGTGCACTGGATAGTGATGGTGCCAGCTGGTGACACCTGTCAGGCGTCTTGAATATAGTGAATAAGGAATGCGCATGCCTAGAATTTTCCAGTATTTCCATTCCAAAGCAAAGCACTAGTCTATCTAGTCTGATATATTTCCTTGGGTAGTGGCTACTATATTGCACAGAGGAAGGCGAAAAAACAAACAGTTCGCCATTGTGAACCTGAGAAATTCCTTCCTGTCTTCTGCTAACTGATCAGTTTAAGCCCTGCGGCATACATGCTGATCATCTATTGCATTACTTTATCTTGCATAGCTACAAATGTTACTTACAGTCATAAGCCTACCTTTTCTTAAACTCAGTCAGTGTTTGTCTCAGTGGCCTCCTGTGGTCCCATCTTTGGTTACTAGTCACCATTATGTCAAGGAAGGAATCCGTCATTCAACTGTCTCATCTACGTGTCAAATTCAGGGCTGTATATCCATTTCCTCCTCCTGCTTTTTAAACACAGGGATAATAATAGAGTGAAACTTCTTAGATCTGGTGGAATAACAAAGCAATGCACTGTGCTGGGGCACTCCTTAACATAACTGCTTTCCCTGATTATTCAAATGAGAACGCTGAATAGGCCAACCCCTACAAACACATTTAAAATCCTCCTTGAATATTCTGTACCAGCAAATCCCTCAACACCTGTTCCAACACATATCCCCAAAATAGCTAATCGACCATGATCTTTAGCTGCAAATGAATATTTTGTTCACTACTTTCTACCTTAATTTCCCCAGGAACAACGAATGCACCACAAGTCTTACCTGCTTCAGAAACTAAATTAGTTGTAATGGAAGACGAGTGTAAGTACCTCCCGCCCCCGTCCCCCAGATTCTTTCTCTTTCTTTATTTTGCTTTGATAACACATTTCACTTTAATATTTTATCACATCCTGGCATATACTTAATCTCCACTTCTGTTCAGTTTCCAAGAAAAGCCTTGATCACTAACTAAATCCTTCAAAGGAAATGTTTGTTTCTGATACCCAAGCTCCAGAGAGAGAGGAGCAATTAACAAATGTTGGAATCCTAACTTGACAATCAAGGTGCTTTAAAAGTTTTAGCCAGGGCCGGTGTAACCACTAGGCAAACTAGGCGGCCACCTAGGGCGCCAAGATTTGGGGGCGCCAAAAAACGGTGCCCAAAAATTGTCTTTTACACTATTGCTCCAGGTGGGGGGATGGGCCGCTCGCAACCGCGTAAGCACCTACCTCTGCGGGCGTCCTCTGCAACCGTGGGCCCCGCCGCCTCCCTCCACCGTGCCCCACATCACTGCCCGCCTCCGCCCGCCCTGCCAGCCGGGAGCTGCCGCCTCCCCGAGCTGCCACATCGCTCCCTAGCCCGCTCCCTCTGGCTCTGACAGTCCCGGTCCCCCTGCCGCAGCAGCGGCTGCTGCCCAAGGGCTGTCGGCTGCAGATCGGAGTGTCTGACAGCAACCCACCTGCAGCTGGCCCTATTGACAGCAATGCAGTGGCGGGGAGGGGCAGGCTGGGGGAAAGGAAGAGGAGACCGTGGCCACCGCTGGTCCACCTGTGGGGGTGGATCATGGCCCTGCCAGAGGATACAGGGTTAAAGAGCTGCAAAAGTGTAACCGTCCTCAGCACATGCCACCTTCCAAGGCTTCATCCCTGCAGCCCTGTGGAGCAGGTAAATAGAGCCCCATTTTGGGGGAAACTGAGGCAGAGAACAGGGACGTGACTTGCCCAAGATCACCCGGGGAGCCATTGTCGGAGTCCTGCTTTGAATACAGAGATTGAGGCTTCCAGTTCTGCGCTGGCTCAGACCATTAGACCAGAGGCCTTCAAGCCCTGAGCTCTGCACCCGCCCACACAATGTATTAATCTGGGATTCAGGGGCAGCACACTGCAAGTTTTCCGTGAAGAAACATGGCTGTCTCAAGCCCTTATGGCTACAAGGAAAATCTTCCAAAGCTGATGGGCATCTAGCTGACACAGTTATGTCTGCCTGAGTCTTCAGCCAGCCTGGGACAACAGCTCTAGGAAATGCGGCAGTATCTGTTAAATCTAATTATGACACTGTCAGAGCCAGATTTTCATGTAACGTGGGTGTCCAGTTGTGTGGTGCACAACCACTGCAAGTGTGCGAGCAACTCAGGTTAAGTGCAGGCTGCAGCACCCAAGAGATTTTTGTTCTCCCACTGAATGACAGCAGATGCACCAGTAACTTTACTAGGTAGAAGTTTAGTGACCACATTAGGGCCATATCCTCCCCACTCCCAGCATTGGGCCAACTGCCCCTCATCATTCTCCTGATTGCTTGTATTGTTATTGATGGGAGATCTGCTGTGGATTGAGGTGTGTATATGGACCTGCCTTTGCAGGCTCAGTCCTGGCCCAGCATTCGAAATAAATTGCCCTGAGTTTCAGAAGTACTGAGAACCCTGGAGTTCCCACAGACATTGGGGGAACCGCAGGTGCTCAGCATCTCTGAAAATCAGACCCAGAATGACACTGATGCCTCTGCCCTGGGCCAGAGCTCTCTGAGTAAGGGGCTTCAGCAGCGATTGGCATGGGGCAGAGTAAAGCAACCAGGATGGTCATGACAGAGGCTGGAACACTGTCCTCGCCTCACACCTGTGGGGAAGACAGGTCTTCAGACACCCCCTCCCGCCTGCATTGCACTTTCCAGCCCAGGTGCAAGGAACCATTTCACACCAGGTGCTGTGGGGAGCTGAAACCCAGAACGGGGAAGTAACTTGCCTGAAGTCATCCAGTGAGTTGGTGCCAGGGTGGAGAATAGAAGCCAGATCCCAACTCCCAGCTCTGTGCTCTGATCCCCAAAACAGCCCTTTCCAGATCTGGGGGGGAGGGGTGCGGAGGGGCGACTCTAGCCACCTGCAGGAGACCCATTTATTTTCATTAAATATGTAGACTAAATAATGAAATTAATACATTTTCAAGCCGAACGTATATTAATTCTAATGAACAATGCCACATTATTCAGTATTCATTTTTGAAACTTTATAATATGCGATGCTCCGGGGCAAGGGGAGGGGGAGGGGGAACGCAAGGTGGAAGTTTCGCCTAGGGTGCAAAATATTCTTGCACCGGCCTTGGTTTTAGCCATGCTTTAAGAGATGCAAACTCTTTCAGTGAATAGGTTTTATTTATATAGGTTATATATATGCATACTTTATTTTCTATTTTTCAGTTTGTTTTTTATTTTTTCCACAAGGATAAGTAGGAATATAGGAAACCAAGAAAAAGTACCTTTGTAATACATGCATAGTATGGATAGTAGCAGGCAAATAGAATTGTACTCCATCACTGTATTTTTATCATACATTTCTAGAGAGCAAGGGCAGATTTACTGATATATTTCATTTGGCTGAAATGTTTTTATCGTTCATTTTTATTAGATTATTCCTTTCGTGAAAAACATAGAACATTAAAAATAGAACTACAAAAGCTAGCCACCAAGCAAATCTATAAAAGCCTGATGTCTGTCAGATATATTTATTATACTGTCAGTTCATTCAAGAGTATAATGCTGTTTCTATAAATGAGTCCCTCTCCCGACTAACCTAACACAAACAATACACTGACATCCCATAATGATCTCATCTAAGCTGGCTTCAATGCTTAGAACTGTAGATCAAACAATTACAGTGCAGACTGCTGTACCTCTGTGGTGAAGATTTCAGGTCTGGGGCCATAAACATTTTGGATTCATTGGGAATACTCCTGTGAGGAAAGTCAGTCTCACACTTAAGTTTGCAGGATCAGGGCTTAGTTTCAGCCCTTAAATCACCTTCTCTCCCTACCAATCTTTTGAGTGTGTTATTTCCAGAACCTAACAGCAAATCATTTATATATGTAAATGATATGTTAAAAACAGTTACATGAAGATTACAAACCAAGGTGATACTACTTGTACATTTCCAAGAAATAATGACTATCTGCTGTGCCTTGCTGTTCATCTAGCACCTGACTGTGTGATAGCAACATGGACCACTTCGCCCGTGGAACTAATATGCAGGATTGGGTCATTTAAGGACTTGATCCTGCATCCCATACTTCTGGCTAGTGCAGTCAGGATCCTCTATCTGTTGTCATTAAATATATAATGTTATATGTGTGCATGGACCGTGACAGATAAAGGAACTATAGTGTCTCTGCCTTGAAGAACATATAGTCCAAAGGCCTTACCTTGCTCCAAACACAAGTAGTTCTGTTGGGTTGGATTGCTAATGGGAGTGAAGTTTTTGGGATAACGCTGTAAATTAAGACGTGACATGACAAAAGAAGGTAAGAAATGCTGGGTTGGGGAAAGGTTGAGTTTATAGTGGTTACAATTTTAATGTGGATTCTTTCTGTTTGGAAGGATCCATTTTCTGGCTATTAAACTACCTACCAGTACCCACAGAAATTATCATTGTGGTGTACCGATAGGCATATTATTAAGGTTTCCTAGTAGAAAACTAAGCAATTTCCCACCTTCCCACCCCAATGTTTTAAGAAAATAAAAGTCCACATGTATCTAGTTCTGCCCATGCATTTTATAGTAGGTAAAGTTTTCAAGTATATCAGGTAACAACATCTGGATACAATTTTATTAGGGTTCCTAATTAGAAAAACAGTTTGTCTTTAAAAAGGGTTCATTCTCTTAGAGTCCATCCCCTTCTAATTTAATCCTGTGCTTATGCTAAATGCTGCATGAGCAACATCAGGCTAAGATGTGGCAAATTATGGCACCATAAACACAGGTTTCTCCAGCAGAATCTGCTGTCAATTACACCAGTATAAATCCAGAGTAATTATGTGCTTCACTGGAGTCACTCTGGATTTACACTGGTTTAACTGAAAGCTGAATATTATGAATTCCCTGCAATATCAAGCAAAGGGAGAAAGCTTTTACGGGAGTTTTCCCTGTGTAACCAGTGGGGAAAATGGGCCTACACACTGTATTCCAACAAGAAAAAGAGAATCAGAAAACTGCTATGTAGGTAAATTTTCATTCTGTTTGTCTTCTTTCTTTTCCACCCAAGCTTGCAGCTGTGTGAAAGTCTCCCTGTTTCGGTAAATGTCACCTCCACTTTGGAAATGATGGCACATTGTTATTTTGAAGCCGGGCTCTGTTTTTTCTTTATTATGGAGAGGTAGGAAGCTCTCCATAATTAAGGCAGTAATTGGCTTTTTCCATTACAAGCTTTACTGTGAACCCCATCAAACCTCACCAAAATGAAACCACTCTACCTGAAATTTCTTATGTGGTCACTGAAGACCAGTGCCACATCTGTGTGTTTTAAAGTGTGTGGTAAGTGGAGAAGGTGTTTGTGAGGTGGCAATAGGTAAAATCAGAATTGCCTCACTCTTGTAAAATTATGATCTATAAATTCTCCATGTTATATTCAAAAAAATAAAAAATAAAATAAAAAGCTTAGCTTAGAACCTCTAAATGATCCTTACCTCAGGTTGGTGCCGTTCATTGTTTTGGGGAAGGTTTGTAGGTTGTTACCTGCACTTTTCAAACCTCTGAGAACTCCCAGGGGATTCCAGGGAGTTTATATGGTGCTTACTTGTGGATGTAAAGCCACAGCTCACCAGTAGGGAGCAGTGTATGGGGTGCTGCAGCCAGGCAGTCCACTACTTTGCCCTTTGTTCAGCAATTCATGCTGGTGCGAAGGAAGCACCCGACTTTATGACTTGGCAGGTGAATTAGACCCAATGCTTGTGAAAGCAGAGGGAGATCATGGCTACTGGTTGAGGTGTGCTGTACTTTTTCCAATTCTAATATATCTTTTTTGGGATAGCTCAGTGGTTTGAGCATTGGCCTGCTAAACTCAGGGTTGTGAGTTCAATCCTTGAGGGGGCCACTTAGGGATCTGGGGCAAAATCAGTACTTGGTCCTGCTAGTGAAGGCAGGGGGCTGGACTTGATGACCTTTCAAGGTCCCTTCCAGTTCTAGGAGATAGGGTATCTCCATTAATTTAATTTAACCAGAACGGCACACAGTATTCAAAGTGTAGGTGTACCATGAATTTACACAGTGTCGTCATGATATTTTCTGTCTTATTATCTGTCCCTTTTCTAATGGTTCCTAACATTCTGTTAGCTTTTTTGACTGCCGCTGCACATTGAGAAGATGTTTTTCAGAGAACTATCCACAATTATCCTTTTCAGCAGTTCTAATGCCCAGGCAGTTATTTCCCATTTTGTAGCTGGGCATTTAATTTTTCCCAAAATGAAGTACTTTGCACTTGTCTTTAACGTCATAAAACTATCTGAGCTTCCTTATGCATCATCCTTTCTATTGCTTATTTCAGGGGTGTCTAGAGTTAGGGCTTTTAATCCGAGGCACAACAGGACCCAGACACCAAGATGCTATGTTGCAACTATAGATAGAATATGATCGGTCCTATAGGTATATTAAAGATGAATGGCTGGAAAATGTGACACCTGGAATGGTGTGTGATAGAATGAAAAAAGAGAATGAAAAAAGTTATCCTTGAGATATATAAGGCAGTTTGTCTAGTGGCTAGAGCAGGGAACTATAACAGCAGAATGGACTGATTTAAATAAAATTTTAATAATGATTTAAAACAGCACGCAGAAAACCTTGATTTGAATAATCAAATTTAATCTTATTTTGCATTTTAATTTTTGATTTTTTCTAAAGAAAGTTTTTCTAAATATAACCTTTACACTAAATTTGGTGGTACTTTGTGCTGTCCAGAAGGACACATTATACCTAAATACATATATACAAATTATATAGCTTAACTTACATTTATTCAGATTCCTAATTTTTACTTTTTGTATTATGTTGAAAATAGTCAGAGACACATTATGTATTTACTAGATGATGATTTGTGTCAAACTGTGTTGGAAATTGGAATTTAATTAAAAATTCACAAACAGCATTTTAAAATGTTTTAGCTAAATAAAACTAACAACTGTGCTGGATACATAAAAAAAAGTTTATTAAAACATTTTGCATTTAAAACTAATTTTATTAAACAGAGGAAGTATTCTCTGTAGTCAGGGCCGGATCCAGGCACCAGCCCACCAAGCTTGTGCTTGGGGCGGCACCTGGAGGGGGGCAGCGCGGTGCGGTGCTCCGGCCGCCGGGGAGAGCGGAGCCGCAGTGGGCTCGCCGCCCTCCCCCCGGCGCTCTGGACGCCGGGGAGAGCGGAGCCCCGGCCGGGCTCTCCGCCCTCCTCCTGGCGCTCTGGCCGCCGGGGAGAGCGGAGCCCCGGCCGGGCTCACCGCCCTCCTCCCGGCGCTCTGGCCGCCGGGGAGAGCGGAGCCCCGGCCGGGCTCTCCGCCCTCCTCCCGGCACTCTGGCTGCCGGGGAGAGTGGAGCCGCGGCGGGCTCACCGCATTCCCCCCGGCGCTCTGGCCACTGGGGAGAGCGGAGCCCCGGCCGGGCTCCCTGGCCTCCTCCCGGTGCTCTGGCTGGTCGGGGAGAGTGGCCCGCGGCCAGGCTTGGCGCCCTCCCCTGCCACGCTGGTGGGGGGGGCGGGGAGGGAGGGTGGCGGGAGGCTTTTTTGCCTCGGGCAAAAAGCCAGAGCCGGCCCTGTCTGTAGTTAGTGAACTGAACTGATGGTTTCTGGTCACCGTGTCCTTCAAGATTTTAGAACCAGTAGATCTCATCCTCTCACACCTCATTTTTATTCATAGACCAGAAGAGGAAAACAAGCTTTCCTTCTTTTACAACTCCCAATTGGTTTTTCAACTTTAAATGAACTAATCATTGGACCGAACTAGTTGAATAAACTGAATGGAGAAAATATTCTCTCTGCATCTGCACAAGAGGCTACTGCTGTCAAAAGCTGGGTTTAGCGCTTCAGCAAAGTCTGGTGCTGGTGGCTTCGCCAGTGACTTCTGCTAATTCAGTCCACAGACTTTCTTTAGAACATTGGCAACAAACATGTACCGTTTGAATATTATTATTTTATTAAATTTAAAAGATTTTAATAGATTATAGTAAATTTAGGCCTTATTATGGGTTATTTAAAATTTAAATAGGTTTGTTTTTAGAAAGAAAATCTATTGAATTGAAATTTAAAAATCCAGTTTAAATACAAACATTTTTTTTTGTTATCTTAGAAAAACTTCTTTTTAAATCAATCCTGACTGGGAGTCAGGAGAGCTGGGTTCTATTTCCAGCTCTGCCATTGGACTGTTGTGACCCTCTCTGGGCTTCAGTTTCCTCATCTAATAATGCACTTTAAGATGGCTGGAGAAAATAGGGTTGTCCACTCTCTAATCACACAAACCCAAACACCGTTGGCCCGCTCCTTCCCCAAGGCCACACCCCTTCTCTGAGGCCCTGCCCCCGCTCACTCCAGCCACCCTCCCTCAGTTGCTCGCTCTCTCCCACCCTCACTTCACTTTCACTGGGCGGGGCAAGGGGGTTGGGGTGCGGGAGGGGGTGCGGGCTCTGGGCTGGGGGGTGGAGCTGAGGGGTTTGGAGTGTGGGAGGGGGTTCTGGGCTGAGCCTGGGGCAGGGGATTGGGGTCTGGGAGGGAGCGAGGGGTGTGGGCTCTGGGAGGGAGTTTGTGTGTGGGAGGGGGCTCAGGACTGGGGCAGGTGGTTGGGGTGTGGGAGGAGGTTCGGGGTGTGGGCTCTGGAAGGTAGTTTGGGTGCAGGAGGTGGCTGGGGCAGGGATTTGGGGAGCAGAAGGGAGTTTGAGTGCGGGAGGGGGTTCAGGGCAGGGGGTTTGGTTGCAGGAGAAGGTGTGGGAGGGAGTTTGGGTGCGGAAGGGGGCTCTGGGTTGAGCCTGGGGCAAGGTGTTGGGGTGCAGGAAGGGGTGAGGGGTACAGGCTCCGGGAGGGAGTTTGGGTGTGGGAGAGGGCTCAGGGCTGGGGCAGGGGGTTGGGGTGTGGGAGGAGGTTTGGGGTGCAGGCTCCGGCTAGGTGGCCCTTACCTTGGGTGGCTCCCAGAAGTGATGGCATGTCCAGCAGCGGCCTAGGCTCAGGGGCAGCCAGGCAGCACTGCACATTGCCCCTGCCTGCAGGCACTACCCCCACAACTCCCATTGGCAGTGGTTCCCCATTCCCAGCCAATGGGAGCTGTGGAGTCAGCGCTCGGTGCGGGGGAATTGCGCAGAGACCCCCTGGCCATGCCTCCGCCTAGCAGCTGCAGGGATATGCTGTCTGCTTCTGGGAGCCGCGCGGCATCAGGGCAGGTAGGGAGCCTGCCTTAGCCCTGCTACGCCACTGGACTTTTAGTGGCCTAAAATCTCCCAAATTGGCTTCAGTAGCCTCCGGGAGATTGAGTCTGATTCCAGGAGACTCCTGGCCAAACCGGGAGGGTTGGCAACCCTAGGAGGAAAGCATCTATAGAAGTGTAAAGTTGTTGGTGGTATTATAGGGATTCAAGAAGATGGATGCTGTGATGCTGGCAGGTGCTTTTTGGGGCCCGGATGGCAGAGGAGAGAATAAGTCGGACAACCTTGTGAGCTTCAAGAGATCACTTGAGAGATTCTTCTTGATCCTTGACAAAAATACAGAATATTGCAGCTGCAAGCAGTTGAAACAGGCCGTTTCACTGAAACAGGCAGCCAGGTTATGTGAGTTAAGAAACATTTACAATCCCTTCTCTTAAGAAGCCTTAATGGCATAAAATGGACTGAAGTTGTGACTGTTCCGCATTATCTGTTGTTTCAAGTGAAGTGTTCTGCGTTCTGTTGTGGGCGCCTGTGCCTACACTATGATCCAGGGGCATGGTTCCCCTGCTTGTGTACACATACAGGTGCTAGCTTGCGTGGAGCGAGCATGGCTATAAATAGCAGCGTATCCATAGTGACATGGGTAGCGGATGCAGGGCTGAGCCGGGCCAAATACAAATGCACCTGAAAACCATGGTGCGTATGCAGCATGGCTCAGCTGCGCCTCTGGTGCCACTGCCTGTGCTACTGCACCTTCACTACTATTTATACTCGTGCTAGTTCTCATTGAGCTTCCACAAGTATGTGTGCACGGGCAGCATCATCAGGGCCTTAGCTTGTTGTGCAGATGTAGCCTGTGTTGCACTGGCGCGTACTTAAATAAACCTGGCTGTCCCTCTGTTGTGCCCTCAAGACCCTTTCGCAAACAAGATGAGGTCATTTTAGCGAGCAACATTTTACTGACAATCTAAATGTTGGGATATACCCAGATCAATAAAAATGCAGGCACAGAAATCGTCCCCATCAACTGTCAGCCTAGTGCAGTCTGCTCTGACTTGCATGGTTTGATTTAAGAGGATCAGAAACATTCACAATACTTCAAATAGCGAAACCCCAATATTAAGGATCAGTTCAGACGTTAAAGCGATACCCTTTTGACGGTATTGCAGTGCTAGTTATAAGACAGCCTTAGACTGAGAAGATGGTAAATATCAGCATAGAAACCCATGCTCTGCTACATCAGTATAAATTCATTGTCACTTCATGGACATCAGTGAGTTAATCCAGAATTACACCCCAGTGTAATTAAGAGGATAATTTGGCCCAGAGACCTCACTGTACTTCATCTCTGATGGAGGGTTGGGCAAACTACTTTGAAAGGAACCTCAGATTCTGTGTTTTATCAGTAAGTACATTAGGCATATACAGAGCAAGTGATTTGTATACACTCTCAAACCAGCTGAATTCATCTGTCAAACCTAATGTCTAAATATTGAGAGTGTGAAGTGTCTGTACTCTATGAACCCAGCGTTCAATGTTATTTAAAAAAAAAAAAGTGGTGAAAAGCAGGTCTTAACTGGCACGGTTCTCTTGCTCTGATAAACAGTAGCTGTGGTTCATAAAAAATAAAATACAATTTATAGTCTAAACTGCATTAATTAACCCTTTGGAGACTACAGATATAGTATCTCTATGACCTCCTAAGCATTAATTTGGTTAGCAGCATGCTGAAAATCAGTGGTCATAGGGTTAAATCACATCTGATGTAGGAGCTATAACATTCTTTCTCAAGTTCCTGTGCATGCGGATCCCACTTCTGGGTGTGCTCGCACCCTCTGTGCTGCAGTGTGGAAGGTTTTTCTTTCGCAGAGTCCCTAGGGGTTGCACATGTCACATGCTCTTGCGCACCCCTTCTTAAGAGCAGGGAGACCCCAACTGCCATCCAGTTCCGACAGAGTGTTGGAAATTCTCTGTGTCCCTCTTAATTAGATAGCTATAGTGTAGGATGAATGGACAGCTAGCTTTCACTTCATTAGATTTTTTTTGTTTTCTGGCCTGCTGGCAAAAAGAAAAAAAAAGTAGGTAGTAGTGGTGGAGGACTTTTGGGGCTGCTATGTCTTAGTCATGCTTAACAGGTTTTAAATTTCATTTGTCGAACAGAAGGGTAAATATTCAAGGAGAGCTGTATAATGTCTATGTGTGAGTATTTTAGGCATTTGAGAAACGCAGACTGGAGTCCAGAGTGTCCTCAAGATTTTCCTCATGGAGAAATCCATGAAAGCAACTTCGAAGAGATTCTGAAAGAACAGGGAACAACCTCTGTTCCTCGAATGCACCAGAGATTAGGGAAATCACCCAGAGTTTTAGGGGTTCAAAGAGATCTTTCAGATCTGAAAGGACCTTGTCTCAGCAAGCTAAGGTCATTTGGAGACAAGATTTATTCAATTCCTTTCAGGTCAGTGTCTAGAATTACTGTATCAGGCAATGCTGGCTACATATAACTACATGCAATGGGGAAGAATCACAGATTCTATGATAAACTCCCTGCAGAGTTAGAAGAATTTACTTCCATCTGCTCTGAAGAAATGTTGATTGCAAAAAATTTCTGCAAGCAGCTTTGGACTCAGTGGATGTGATCTATGGCAACTGGAACTGTTGTCATGAGAAGACTCTTGGCTTTCTGTATTGGGCCTGCCTAGGGAGGGCCAGACTATACTAGTGGGACCTCCCTTTCAATGGTCAAGATCTTTTTAGTGCTAAGACAGATGACACATTGCATTCTCTAAAGGACTCTAGAGCCATATTAAGGTTGTTTGGTCTCCTCACTCTGTCCTTTAGAAGAAAGCAGTATAGACCTCAAGCTTCTACCAAACAGAGTCCTCAACCTGCCGCTTCGACCTGTTTCTTCCATTAGAGGCCTTTTGATCAAGGAAGAGAGAGATCAAGATTCCAGAAGAGGAAATTGTTTGATCCATCTAATATCTTGGCACCATCTGCTCATCCTCAAAAGAAGCACTTTTGATGCTATGGTTGAGGATACATATACAATCTACTTGAATTTATTCCCCCGTCCCTCCCCCCCCATCTTTTTTTAAAGGATTGAGCTGGAATAACCATGGACCAGTGGGTTCTCCAGGTCATCCAGGAGGGTTACATTATAGAATTCCACACCATTCCAGATGTATTTCCAAGAATGTGCCAGTTAATTTCAGATCTGAGGACTCATCCTCAGAACCATGTAAAAGTCTCCCTAAAACTATTAGGCAACATGGCCTCTTGTACTTATCTAACCCCTTTCTCAAGGCTCAGAATGAGACCTCTGCCATCCTGGATTAAATGGGTGTTTTGGTCAAGTGTCCACCCTATAGGGATAAGAATAAAGATGGCAAAGCCAGTCCATAGAGTCCCTGAACACAAGCAATATGTCCTGGGAACTCCATTTCAGACTCTAAATCCTACCAAGATTCCCATCACCGATGTATCCCAATAGGGGTGGGGTGCTCATCTAGATCAATTTCAAATGCACAGTGTTTGTTCTATAAAGGACTCCTTGAATCATATTAATGTACTGGAGCTAAGAATGATTTGCTTAGCATTCAGGTCTTTCCTTCCACTACTACAGGGTCTGTCAGTTCAAGTGCTGTGGGCAATTGCACAGTGATTGTCTAATATTAAACAAACAAGGACAGGCAAGTTCAGACCCTCTTTATCAAGAAGCCATAATGCTGTGGAAATGGTGCATTTAGTATCACATCAAGATTATAGCACTTCATCTGCCAGGACAGGCCAGTGTCTGTGCTTCATCTGGACCCTGCATCTTTGGACTTGACAGTGTGGAAGATTTTTGGTTAATACCCAAGTATAAGGAACGTTCATTGTAGGTACAAACAGTCTTTTTGGAGAACAGTAAACTTTCTACTAGAAAAAACATACATGGCAAAATGAAAGAGATTTTAAGCTGGGGTGAAGACAAGAGGATGTGTTTCTACCTGTTCTTCTATTCCACTCATTCTGGATTACCTTTTATTTAAAACAGTTTGGTTTGTCTTTAAGTTCCATTAATATACATTTAGCATTTTTGGCTTGTCACCCACCAGTTACAGGTTTGTCTGTCCTTTCTCATCTAACAGTTGTCAGATTCCTAAAAGGTTTGAATCTCACGTTTCCCCCAGCTAGACATATACCTTCCTGATGAGACTTGAATTTAGTGCTTTCGGCTCTAATGGAACCGCTTTTTGAACCATTATCACGTTTTTCTAGTCAACACTTACCTATGAAAGCTGCTTTTTAGTGGCTATTACTTCTGCCTGCAGTTAGCAAAATCCAAGCTCTCATCTCCTCCTCCCACCCCCACCCCGGTACACTGTTTTTCATACAGACAGAGTCAAATTTAGACCTCACCCTAAATTCATACCAAAGGTGGTGTCGGACTTTCATATTAATCTGTATATTCAATTACTGGTTTTCTTTCCTAGACCTCATGCATCTGACATGCAGAGTATGAAGTTTTGATTCCAGAGGAGAGAAGCCCTCCTTTACTACCTAAATACAATGAGACTATTTAGGAAGACCCTTAGGTTGTTTGTAGGCTATGGTAGAAGAACTATTGGCAGCCCTCTCTTGACTGAAAGACTGTCGAGAGAGGGCTGTATTAGAACTGTTGTGAGCTGTATTAGAACTGACTATGAGGTCAGTAAACTGAAACTTCCTTTGAACATCTTGGCTCATTTTCCTTCAACAGCATGCTGCAGTAGGGTTCCATTGATGGAAACACATAGGGCAGCTACATGGTTACCAGTTCATGCATTTACTAGGCATTACTCATTGGAGGCTTCCTCAAGAGTTAATGCTCAAGTTGGAAGAGCCAGTCCTTCAATCTTTGTTCAGAGAAACTCTGTATCTCCCTCCTCCAAAGAGTCGAACGGCTTGCCAATCACCATGAGTGGAATCCACATGGACAGGAACTCATAGAAGAAAGAGTGGTTACTTGACTGTGATCCTTGGGCATTTGGATCCCATGACCCACCCTCTATTCCCACAGCTCGGAGTCTTATCACTGAGCCTTTGGGTGGTGAAGGATGTGGCTGGCGGTTGGGGTTGCCCCACTCTTTATGCTTTCAGGAGGGGAAGCTTGAGAGCACGCAGAGCGCATGTGTGACCCCTAGGGGACATTGCCAGAGAAAAAGCTTCCAAATTCCTGTGCAGAGGGTGTGAGGTATTTTAACATCTCAAATAATCAGTGACTGTAGGTTAAGCAACCATTCTTCTTCCTGCACAATTGTTAGCTGCTTTTTCAATCAAGCATGTAGTTTGTGCAAGGGGAAACTGGTAGTACCATGCTTAAGTCAATATGTGAGCAAGCAAACAATTGATTTTTCAATTCGGGGGCCAAACCAAAAAGTCTGAAAAAAAAATTGATTTGTATCTAACCAAAACTGAATGTTTTTTTTTCTCGAGGAAATGAAAAATTGGGGAAAAAAGGGTCAAAATGAAATATTTTGAATGTTGATTCGAATTGACATTTCATTCTCAAATGTTTCAAAACAACATTTTTGAAATGGTTCATTTTAATATTTTCAAAATGGGACATTTTGATTTTTTTTTCTTTTTTTTTGTAGCCAAAACTGTTTGTCGAGTTTGATCCAAATTTGCAAATAGTTTCAGTGCGCCCAAAAGTGCACATTTTTTGGCTAATTTACTATTGTCGTCCTCCCCCCCCCCAAATCACCCCTCTCTAGTCAGTATTCTTACTTTAGAGCAGAGACAATTTTTGATTCTCTTACACTACATTCAGGAGTAGCAGATTTGAATTCCTAGATAATTTAATAAATAGAGCTCTGTTCATATAAGTCCAAAATATGACAATTTGAGCTGGGCAGGAAATGGTTTCCCAGCCCACAAATGCTTTTGAGAGTTCAAAATATTTTACCATCACCAATTGAGATGAAAAGCTGAAATCTCAAAAAATTTCATGAACCAAAAACCAGGTGAATTAAAGTGTTTTTTGCTTTTCCATTTCAAGGTTTTTCTTTGTAACCATTTGTCATTCTAATTATTTAATTGAAAATTTCCCAACCAGCTCCAGCCACAATGTTCTATTTGCTACATAATGTTATTTTTTTAATTAAACTCTGAATATGTATATTTGATGTTGTTCTTATTGACGGGGCAAATAATAGCACTGGTAAAAGCTGGGCTCTAGCTCTTTCCAAATCTCAACTGAAAATACATCCTTCCTCCCCGCTGCCCTGCCACCTCTTCATTTCCCTCTCCTTTCATTGCTGGCTTTGTATCTAAATGGAGATTTCTTGGGGCAGATAGGGAGGGTGCTGCCTGCGTTGCTTTGAATCAGATATATTACTGCTGTCAGTCGGCTCAAAGTGGTGCTTTGTGTCCATTTTGCCTGCGTGCGTTCAGATCTCACCTGCCTGCTGGCGAAGGCGTTCACTTGTATTGATTTTTCATGCTTTCATTTCACCACTTTTTTCTGTAATTGACATTACGACTCCATAGAGCATTTTGGGATGCAGTTCATATGTGAATGGTGCTGCTGTGTAAACCTTCGCCTATCCCCTTATTTTAACGGAAACATCTGACCACCTGAATTGCAGCCACTACTGCCATAAATTGTTCCCTCCATTATTCAGACTTCCAGTTATCTGAATACTTTTGATGTCTCACAAAGCATTTTGGATAAAGAGGGTTGTACTGTGTACCAAATAAGGGCTTTATCCTGTGAAGTGAATCAATAGGAGTTAGGGGTGCTCCGCTCCTGGGGGATCAGGCCTGAAAGTTGTATTGTGCTGTATGGTCCATCAGAGTGGAATGGTTCTGGAATTTCCTTTCTGGATCATCTGGTGTAATTGTGAGGTGTTCAGAACAGAGTTTGAAAAAGAATGTAATGGGGAAACACTCATGGCTACAAATAATCTAATTTCTGCACTTGGACGTGTTTCCGCTCTCACTGAAGTTAGTGGCAAAACTCCCTTTGACTTCACTTCAATAGTTTTACATAACCACTCATCAAATGGCCCAAGATGACAGGAGATATAAATACACACATGTCTAAACTAATGTATTTGCTTGTAAATCTGTGAATTATCCTGCCAGGTCAGAATGTGACAGAAATGCGATTCTCATTTAAGGAGGAGATATTCTACCAACCTAAATTCCCCCTAAATTTTCAGTTGGCTAAGTTATTCCTCACACTGACAACTCAGTTAATTGTTCTGTACTGTGGTGTGTGCTGCTGAACAGATGCTACATTTTCCTCCAGAAGTGGCTGCATTTCAGAGGTAGATGAAGTGATGCCAGTGAATAGCACTGTGTGTATATCAGTTTTATTGGGATCTTTAGCATAATGCAAACATAAAACATGATTTTTAAAAAATTAACAAGGCAGTGTTAGAAAAACTACCTAATTATGCATTTTTCAGAGAGGAATAGCTCTACTAAAAGATCTGCTTCTTAGTTGCACAGTATGCAACTTTTAACCAATTATGAAAGATCTATTTTATTTCTGTTTCATTTTGTTTAAAGAACAGTGTATATTTAAAATCAGATTAAAATCACATGAAATCCATGTTAGAGTCCATGTTGTGCCCTATTCTAAGGGCACTATCTGAATTTTCCATATCTTTTGACCCTTCCTTAATGCTATATATATAAACTCTGCCTTTTTATATTGAGTGATATATGTGCTTTCTACTGTAGGTGGCTATGGATTCTGTGCTTCATTATTATTTCCCTCTCTCTGTTCTTCACCCTCTTTGTTTACTATGGAACGCTTACTCCAGAGCATATACTTTCCCTGTATGATTTATGATGTCTGACTTTGCCAAAAGAATGCCATGGAGCTGCTTGCTAATAATTGACAAATGACTTGGTTGTGCAGACTGATGGCCTTGTTCTGCCTTTGCCCTGTAGGTTTGTACCAAGGTTTTGGGAGAAGGCTGCTCAGAACTGACTCAACTGCTCTAGTTTTAGTTTGAAAGGAGATGTCTGAGTTCTACCATTTGTGACTCGGTAGATGGAACTCTTTCTTCTGCGTCAGAACTGAACCAATGTCCCTTCTTTGGGCTAGGGGCGATGTGCTGCCACAGGAGCCCTCTCCTAGATGTGACATAAAATGTACAGAGTGGTGACTTTAAAAATTCCAAAGTGATTTGGACACACAATTCTCATTAATTTTAATGGGAATGGGGCATCAAATTCCCCAAAGCAGCTTGGAAAATCTGTCATAGTCACTAAAGATCCCATGGCATTTTTTCAACAGCAAGGTTAACCCCAGAGTCGTAGCCGAATGACATCCTGCCTCCCTTAGAACCATTCTTTGTTTTAATTTATATACAGTGCTCATTGCTCTCTGTTCTAAACTGCTTGGTTCTACTATATGCGGTTAAAGAGCTGCTATGTTGCACCCTAGAGTTGACTGCATTTCTCTGATTGGTGAAGTGATTCCTCTGTATAATAACAAACAAACAAAAACCAAACAAACAAACAAAAAAAGCACAAAACCACCTTTGGGATGAATGGAGCTGTCTGCTGGAAAACATACAGGTTATTGTTAAGAAAAAGTTGAAGAAAGCCAACTTGAAAAGCAGCCCTTATGAGATGTGCAGTGTAGAAATAGCATTGCTGAGAGCATAGCCCAAGCAGTGCGGTGGCACTGCTCAGCACAGCTGACAATTAAATGATTTGTGTTGCCTAAACGAATAGCAAACAATGGGTGTCAAAATGCACCTCTTCATTATATATAATTGAGAAAGTAAAATGTGAGGGTAATAGTCTGAGTCACAGGCAGCTGAGGCGATGGATCTGATCAGCTTAATGAGCACAGAGAGAGAGAGAGAGACTCCATACAAAGCTGGATCCACCAGCAGGGGTCCTTGTAGAAGTAAGAGTTGCAGAACAAACCATTTAAGTTGTTCTTGTGCTAGGCTTACATTTGTGAAAACGTCCTACCTATTTGAGGGGATCACCAAAACGGCAGGATTTGGGGAGTCCGCTGTTACTTGTAGCTGTTGTGTTGGCTCACCTCATATCCCCTGGGGGTGAAGTCAGGAAGTAGGAATATGAGGTCTTTTGCCACTGGGTTGTCGTCAGATGTTTGGCGTGCGTTCTTTCTGCGTGTGCACCAACTGACCAATAAGCTCACAAGACTTGGTTTAGTAGTGAAGGCACCCGGCCAGGTTTATTGCTAATGCTGGAATGCCCCGGCTCAATGGTTACAGGTCACACTGACACATGTATGCCTGTGACAATGGACAGCTCAGTCAGTGGCGGGATTTTCCACTGTCCCCTAGGCCAGACGATAGCTTAAAGCAAGGTAGCCCAACATTTATAGACTGAGACAAACAATCTGGGATAAAATAATTTACGTATCACCTTGTGTGTTTCATGACATGTTTGTTACCTCTCCTTGTTCTTTCCTCCTAATGTTTCAGACAACATTCCTATTCACCACCTGTCTTTGTACTTTTACTCCTGATGTTTCAGACAAAATATCACTATTTATCTCTTTTGTCAAACCATTTTATTGTATGCTAGGTTGGGGTGTTCTTGTGCTGGCCTGCTGGAATGTGTTTACATATTCAGTGTGTTTTAGCCATGCTAGCAATACTGTTGCTGAGTTTGTGTACCGGACACTGACTTGCAGGCAAGCAACTGCTTTTGACGGGGCCTGACTGTTGTTCACAGCATAACTTTTGCTGACTTTGGTTCAGGCCTCAGGCCCATGCTTCAGGCTCTCTTTCTACTACACGGGTCACTGACTTCAATCCAGCCCATGGGATTAGTTACCACCTGATGGCTGCTTGGTGACCTGTTGGAAAAGAGCTGGAGGTTCCAGTTCAACCCTTATGGAAAGTGCTATAAAATGTAACAGACAACAATAACCATTTGATGAGTTTTTTCACTATCTCTAGAAATCAACAGAGAATTTGATTCCTTCTGTAGAATTCTTTAGGACAGTTAAAAAGGCAACAAGAAATACCGTATTCTCTACTACATTCTGTAGGGTTTTGCAGTAATTTCTGAGAGAATCTCACTAAGTTGCTGTAGAACACTGTTGGTTTCAACTTTCTTTAATTTTAGAGGACTTTTCCATATGGGAATTCCCAGCTGGGAGAAGTATCCCTAACACAGAAAGCATCAACACTACCTTTTTTGGTAGTCTCATTAGAGAAGCCAAAGCTGAATGACCACGAATACTGATTATCGTTCCATCAATAGAGGCCGCCCCTCTAGGGCAGAGTTCAGGTAGATTTGTGGGCTTGTACTGCCACTGTGCTGTCCCTTTTCTGGGAACAAATGGTGGCCATCAGTTTCTAGGCCATGGAGAGCTACTTTGTTATGGAATCACAGAGAGCCACCAAACAACGACTGTGTCATCCCACACACTGCATTGTGATTGGATACTGATCCAATGCACATACAGCCATTCAGGGCATCAGCATCATATCACAGCTACTTTGTGACTCTGCAACTCAATGCAACACATTCTCTCTCTGTTCTTCATCTGTGACCTCCTCTCTGGCTGATGAGGGGGAAAGATTGGGTGTGAGGGTGGGTGTGCATTTCTTCATCTCATTTGCCCTCCCGGGTTGATGAGGAGTGAGGAAACAATTTTTTTTCTTACTCCTTGTCTCTGGTTCCTGGCTGCTGGAAGGGATGTTTGCGCAGAACTCTCACCCCACCCCCTCACACTTTGTATGCAAGGGGTAATGCTGTGATTGGAGCATGAAGGGTGTCACTCAAGCCCCACAGACTCCATGAGAGCTGCGTGTAGGTCTAAAGCCACAGCTTGAGGATTGCTGCTCCTGGGGCTTCTGCTCAGGCAACCAAATCAACTGAAACCCACTTAAGGGAGAAGACTTGCAAAGCAAAGGAAGTAATGGTATATCCTCTTGTGTCTTTCTTGCAGTAACGACCACACTCTCCTCCTGGTCAGGACACGCCAGAAAATGCAACGAAACAGCCAAATCCTATTGCGTCAATGGCGGGGTGTGCTACTACATCGAGGGGATCAATCAGCTGTCTTGCAAGTGAGTGAGGGTTTTGACACACAAGTAGCCTGGAATGGAATCGGGGATGGTTGTGCGATTGCAGAAGGAGTGATGTCTCTTGGAAGGTTCCCTGGCGATTGTGCTGGTTAAGCTGCGCAGATTTAGCAAAAGGGTGTTTTTTGATGGCGTTGCCTTATCCCTAGGGCCCTTCCAAATTCACAGCTGTGAAAAACGTGTCACAGAGCATAAAATAAGCCCTCCCCTGTGAAATCTAGCTATTGGATGGAAGAGAGAGGGGCAGGGCTGGAGGTGCCCCAGCCAGGGGCTCCTACCATTCCCCTGGCTCCAGATGCTAGTCCCCAGGCTGGGAAGAAACAGGACTAGCTCTTCCCCTGCACAGCTGCAGAGCTTCCTGAAGAAGGGAGAGGTACCCAGAGGTGGGTCTGATCTCCTCCCCGCCCCAGAAAAGCAGCTGTACAGGGGAAGAGCAAGTCCTGTCCCTCCCCAGCTCAGCGGGGACTGGCATCTAGGAGCCCTTAGATGGGGCACTCCCAGCAGCAAGAGGGAGATCAGACCCACCTCCGGGAACCTCTTGTGGCTTGTGGCTGCAGAAAGTTCGCAAAAGTGAGGGTGGCAATCCTGTGACTCCACCCCCTTTTGGGTTGGGACCCCCAGGGTTACAACACTGTGAAATTCCAGATGTAAACCTTTGAAAATGTGAAATTGATTAATTTTCAAATCCTACGGTTGTGAAATTGACCAGAATGGACTGTGAATTTGGTAGGGCCCTACTTATCCCCAAGTACCATATGTCACTTCTATTGAAACTTCCTTTAAGGATATGATTATGCTGGAAGTTTGAAAAGATGTTTTCTCTCTTCCCCCTTCCCTTACGGCTGCAGGGAAGGGTGGGATCTGCATTTCCCTGTGCAACTCTCCCCAACCTAGGTCAAGGTTCAGCATCAGAGTCACCATCGTCCCCGTTAAGAATGGATGGGGCCTTCCTTGGAGCATGCAAATCTCACTCTCACTTCTCAACCAGAGGGGACCCTGATGAGTGACTCAAAGCCCTCTCTCCTCCCCCTCTCCCTTAGGGGCCTTCTCGTCCCTCCCACAGCCCGGTAGGCTAAAGAATGAGGCTTGTGAGTGAGTCTCCCATGTGACATTTAGAACTCTAGCGCCACACCAAACTTGGTTTACAAAAGGGCTTCTTGGGCATCAGTGAAAGGGAATCAAGTGTTGTGTTTACTGTGTTCCTTTTTATATTAGGACCAACAAAAAGCTCAGGGAGCCATACTAAGTCATCAATAGACATGGAATTTTCTTGAGAGGGTGGAGGGAAAGTGCACGGTATAGGGGAATGGTAATCTGCCATGAGAGCCTTTCACCTCTAGATCACTGTCTCAAACCTAGACAAGGCCAGCAGTAACCCAAAGCTAATACCATCTCGTGGCTTCACATTGGCAGCCTATGTGAAACATGGGTTGAGGGGCTCAGTCTAATGGCCAGCATCAGAAGTCTGCACCGCAGAAATAACCAAGACAGTCCGCAATCTAAGCAGACAGGCACAGAACAGAAGAGGCCTTGGAGATTAAGCTGCCCTCACCCTTTGAAGTGGTCTCAAAGTTGAGGACCACCCGCAAGGCAGGGAGTGGGAGGCAGGGCCGGCTCCAGGCACCAGGCACCCAAGCACATGCTTGGGGCGGCACCTGGTAAGGGGCGGCGGGGGGAGCGCAGCGCGGCATTCCGCAGGGGTGGCGCTCCGGCGGCGCGGCGCGGCACTGGGGGGGCGGGCTCCAGTTGCGTTGGGCTTGGCGAGGGGGCGGCGCAGGCGTGGCACTGAAGGGGGGTTCCGGCGGCGCTCGGCGGGGGGTGGGCTCCGGCGGCGCGGCGCTCGGCGGGGGGGGGGGCAGCGCGGGGCTCGGCGCTCGGGGGGGGGGTTCCGGCGCGCGGCGCTTGGTGGGGGTGCGGTGCGGGCATGGCGCTGGAGGGGGGTTCCGGCAGCGCTTGGTGGGGGGCGGGCTCCGGCGGCGCGGCGCTCGGCGGGGGGGGGCAGCGCGGTGCTCGGTGCTCGGGGGGGGGTTCCGGCGGCGCTCGGCGCAGGAGGGGGCGGGCTCTGGCGCTCGGCGGGGGGGCGGCGCGGCGCTCGGTGGGGGGGCTCGGGGGCGGCGCTTTTTTTTGCTGCTTGGGGCAGCAAAAAAGCTAGAGCTGGCCCTGGTGGGAGGTTTGCTCTTCTATTGAGTATACTGTATCAACTCTGTGCACGAGTTCTGTAGAAGATTAAGTCTCCCTGGCTTTCTATCCAGCCCCCGCTACGTTGTAACATGAAGTAAACATGGCAATTGCTCAGATCTGTTTCAGTCAGGGATAGGCCAACAAGTCTGGCTTCAAGTAAGTACTTGAACTGACTAAACTACAAACTATTTTGGAAGGTCAACAAAGTTTGGTTAAGTTTTTGTGTGTGTTTATTTCTACCATATTTTGCATGCTTTGGCACTCCTTTGTTTGGCAGGGATCACAAGCAAAGAGCTGATATTCAGCCAAAGAGCCTGTTTTCCCCATATTTATGACCCTGCGGTGAAAAGCTTGGATGCATACTTGATCCAGTGAGCTCAAATCTTTCCATGTGAGCAAAGCACCAATAGCCCTTATATATCATGGGCTTGATTTTCAGAGGTGCCAAGAGCCTTCAGCTCCCACTGACTTCAGCTGGAATTGTGTGGGCTCAGCACCTCATAATATCAGGCCCTTTTAGCCTTAGCATTCCCTGGAGGAAATGCAGGAGAAGCTGTAAAATGCCTTACAAGACTGTTGTGCAGCAACAATATTCTGGATCAGGTTTGGAAATGCAGTGTAACAATAGTCTGTCTTGTCACAGGATATAGAGATTGGTCCCAACCACAAGGCTGGATCCGTGGCTGGATCCAAGGGTTGTGGCTTGGAACTACATCTGAACAATGAGCTGAGCCAGTATCTTAGATCTGAATGCCCTCCTGCTTTGGGAAAGCTTGAATCCAGATCTGAATTTGGCAAATTGGGCCTATTTCTATTTTTATATGGAGGGAAATACATATTGAAACTTACTAGACAGTTCTCTGCATCCGCAACTTGCTTAACTTTACAGGCCAGATCCTTAGCTGGTATAAATTGGCATAGCTTGTTTCATCGCAGTGACGCTATACCCGTTTTCATCAGTTTGAATCTGGCTCAAAATCAATATGCAGCTGTTATGACTGAACACATTTTATTGTTTATGAACTACATCCATGACATGCCCATCTGAGATGATCTTCTGGCTCGTGGTATGTTGCCAGTTTGGACTTTAATGGTGCCAGTTTGGGCACCCTGAAAGTCCCCTTTGGAAGGAGGGGAACAAGTTTTTTCCCCCTCTTCACATCACTGGTGCAGGAGCAGTGCAGAGGAAAGCTTTACTAGTCTGAAAGCATTTGGACTGGTCTTGCCAAAGCGGTCCTAGCCTAGTCATGAAAGAGCACATCTTACAATTAGGACATTGTGATTGCTGTCTCATGGAGTTTTTTTCCTAACTTGAATTCCATTATGATTTTAGCAGCCGAAGCCTCATGAACCACTAGAAATAGACATAAATACTACAGAGATGATCCCATTTAAAAGCTGCAGATTTTGTTTTCAGATGGTATGATGCACTGATTAGCATCTCTAATGAGTCTCAACTTATTGGCTGCTAAAAGTGTGCTGGGATTGAAGGGTGTGGGGGTGGGGAGAGGGGAAAGCAAAGCACTGATCAGAATGAAGTGATTTCTAAGGTCCAAAATATCACTGTTCACCTGCCAGAGCTTGAAAAGAAAGCCCTGTACCACTGGAACCCCAGGTTTCCTACACTGTAACACCTTCATTTCTGATCCTGATGTCCTCAGAGATACTGGGCATTAAATCTGCTACTGGTCCCTTGGTCTAGCAGGGATTTTTAAACACGGATCAGGGACTGAATATGGCAAGTTTTGGGTTTCAGGCCAGTGTCATTTACAGTCCCTGGGGAATTGGAGGCACAACCACTAGCTCTCTAGTAACTAGTGTGACATTTGAATTTATACATAAACTATCTGAAATTCAATGTATAATTCCAGAACATTTTATTTTTTCTTGTAAAATGAGGCATTCTTAGTGTAGGTGATTGGTGACCGACAGACAAAAGACTTCCACTACAGAATAGCAAAAGATTAGACTACGGAGCAGATACTTTCAGAACATGCTTGTATGCTGACTATCAAGACAGTCTGATTAGCTGCAGAAATGTGGAAAGCTGGTTCCAGGTGAGGGAGAAAATAACAAGTTCAGAGAAGAATTCAGAAAGGGGAGGTGGGGTGAGGGGAGGAATAAATGGTTTGATCCATACTTCTTAGCCTTTCCACACTACATTATGGGTCCTGTCCCTGTCCCTGTCCTAAAATCCACCCCCATCTCTACAGAAATGGAGTTGTAGGGCATTGGTCCTTTCATTGTGCAGCCTGTTAAAATACTTTTGAATCACAGCAGACTGTTTATGACACTTAAAATGTAAAAATTAACATTGTCTAACATTAAAAAATGCACCAGAATTAAAACCCCAGATGGGAAAACACAAAGACTTTAGAGTGGTAAATGTTGTGGATTGGGCCCGCCTCTCCAGAAAACATACCAGGCAATGCAGTGAAAACAGTGTTGATAAAAACCTCGTTTCAAACCCGGTCTTTGTTCCTCTTTATCGCTGGCAATGAATCCAATGTTTGGATTCTAAGACCTTCTTCTGGGCTGTATTATTTTCCCTTAGCAGTCCGGAAAGCAGATTCTGGCTCCTACACCAGCATGGTGTTATCAGCTTTTTCAATATTCCCTGTCTGAGATTCAACAGTGAGGAAATATGACTTGGGAACATTCCGCTTGTCCACCATGTGTTTTTATCTCCTTAGTCACCTTACTGGAACATATTTAATTATTTAGAGTGGTCCACAAACACAGGCGAGTCTTTCTGTGGATGTTATCTCTGCAAAAGAGCCAGTAGGCATCTGAAATTAATTCCTCTCCTGAAGTGGCTTCATGCCTGAGATGGTGCAGATATTTTCCATATGAAAGAGAGAGTGGCCCATGTTTTTGATTGAACTTTTGTAGCAGGGTCATCAGCAAATTGCTCCTTCCAGCCACCAAAAACCTGGGGAGGAAAATGCAGTGAAATTTTTGCCTGGAAAACCACATTTCAGTACAGTTCAACATTGGGGGGAGCGGGGGAGGGGAATCTAGACTTGGGTTACTGGAAATACATGCCCTGGAATTTCTAATCTGTGGCAGACCTCTCCATAAATTTTTGAGTCTTTGCAGAGTGTTTGCATAATTTATCTGGGGCAAAAATTTGTCTGGGGATTGGTCCTGCTTTGAGCAGGGGGTTGGACTAGATGACCTCCTGAGGTCCCTTCCAACCCTGAGATTCTATGATTCTATGTAAAAAAAAAAAAAAAAATAAAAACATCTACACATTTTGGTTGCAAAGAAAACCTGCTTATGCCCCAGGCAGTGCCGCCATCCTGAATCTGCAAACAGACCACCTGAAATTAAACCTTAGAGAGGTGTGACAGGCCCCAGGTATATTGCAGCCTGTAGGCATATAAACTAAAAAGGACTATAGCACTATATATATATATATATATATATATATATATCCACCTTCATTTTCAATATATATATATTGACCCAACAGCACTAATAAAATGAAGAGCCTCTGACCCTGGGGGAAGTGGGGGTGGGAAGAATCATAGTTCAAGCCCCAGATGATCCTGCTAGGAAAAGTCTTAGAAGTGGGCCTTATAGCTTCCCCCAAAGGTAAAAATAATCCTCAAACTCAATTCCAGAGTCCTTAAGAACATCTGCAGTCGGTCAGACAAATCTCCAGCCTCAGCTAGAGGATCCCAGCACACATCAGCTGCTGGGCTGGAACATGGTCACTGGGTATTGATGAGCTGTGCTTAGCTGAGTACATGAGAGGGGAGAGGTCAAAGGTGGCTGTGCACCATTCATGCACTCCCGTGGTCTTGGGGACAGCCATGGGGCGCTTCAGCTCCTTGGCACAAGCTAGAGCAGCCTTAGGGTTGCTCAAATTGAGGGTTGGCTAGCAGATCCTTAGACTCCATTGCACCACTTGGGGATCACCAATGCACAATAGTGCACCACCCATGCTCTCTTACCCTTTAGGATTGCCAACTTGGTAATAATTGAAGACCAGACACTCCAGCAGGAGTGCCGGAACCTGCCCCGGCCTGCCTCTTCTCCCTGAGGCCCCACCCCTGCCCTGCCTATTCCCCCACAAAGCCCCAACCCTGCTGACGCTTCACATGAGGCCCCACCCTGCCTCTTCCCCCCCGAGGCCACGCACTCCATCCACGCCTCTTCCCTCCTGTCGCTTACTGCTTTTCCCCTCCCACCTCGCCACCCGGGTCAGGAAGGACTCGCCTGTGGAGCTGAGGCTGGGAGCTGCAGCCGCCCAATGCAGATAGGCGGTGGCCCTGGCTGAGCGGGGGCTGCAGCAGGTGATGACCCACCGCCTCCCCCGCCCACAGGAACCAGACTTTGGGTGTCCGGTCAGTAGATCTGACCGGACGCTGTCGGAGCCCCTTTTTGACCAGACTTTCTGGTCAAAAACTCGGCACCAGGCAACTCTATTACCTTTCCATGTACTGGCATGCACCCTCTGCTGTGGGTTGGAGGGTTACACTAAGCCAGGATTCCCCTAAGGTGGAGTACTCAGCTGCCCAGTTAAGGCAGTTTTATGACCTTTCAACATCATCAATACAGTTGTGCAAATAACCAGTTTTACAGTTTAGTGGCCAGACTGAAAGATTGAAAAACAAACAACCAAAAAACTTGTTTCAGGTTGACCTAAAATGAAATGTAAAAACAAATGTTTTGGGAACCAAACAAGTTGATTGAATTTCGTGTTGGGTGGAACGAAATATTTTGTTTTGCTTTTGTGTAAAATTTAAAAAAAGTTGTTTCTAAGGGAAAGGTCTAACTGTTGCTAAACAAAACGTTTTGCCTTTTTTGCATTTTTTTCATCTGAAGCAATTCATTGAATTTGATACAGATGCACTAAATGTTTTGATCAACCTGAATCTGCATTTTTTTTTGGCAAGGAAATAATTTAATCCAATTTTTTTTTACCCAGCTCTAGTTAGTAGTGTTGTAGAAAGGGACTGAAACATGGGCAAGGACTTGGTGCTCAGCTTCTAAATTACATGGGACCAGAAACCATCAATTGCCTTACAGAACCAAAATTATGAAAGATCATTTTTTCAAGAATCAGCTTGCAAGATTTAAAGATGCCAATAAATGAACATTCTAACCTTTGTTTTGGCCCTGAGCATAGGATTATGGGAGAGGAAAGGTCTAGAGGTTTGGACAATCACAAGCTGAAAATGAAAGATGTCAGAGGTGGGGAAAGATTTTAAAAAGAGGGAAGTGTGTGACATAAATAGTCAATTTGATTGAAAACTACTCAAAAATGTACATAAATAATTTGCTAAAAAAAACAAGCATTTTCCATGTTTTATGAGTCAGGTTGCTTCAAAATTCCACAGATTCCCATTTATATTTTCCTAATAAATCCACACACTATGGGAGAAAAAAATCCACAGAATTTTGCAACATTTCATGGACACCCCCAGCCCTTATGCGTAGTACCACCTTTGCTGTGTCAAGCTGATATTTTGCATCCAAGGTCTCCCCACCATCACAGCTGCCTTGCTTAGTATCTACAGTTCATCTTCTTCACAGTGTCAGGATCCATGGAGTGCTTCTCAATCAACTTAATAATGTGACTGGGACAAGAAAATGATAAGTTGTCCTCTGCTGGAAAAGTGACATGAGCCTCCTTTAGTTAGTCTTCGCTCAAGTGCTCCCCTTTCTCTGCAATCACTGATTTGTTTCTTTCTCAGCACCCTGTTCTGTATTCTGCTGCTGCTTCTCCAACAATTCCTACCTCAGAGCTTCAGGAGCAACTAATATTTTATTTATATTTTATTTATTTTTGATTTATTAAGTGTTTCTCTCAATATCCCTGAGTCCAGGGTCAGATTTATAAAATCCACAATGACACAGTTATAGCTACAACATCCTCCCTCCACCCCAGGCATGCAAATTATGGTGCCCATTTATTTTTCATTATTCCCCTATTTTAAAAAGCTTCAATCATCCCATTGGGGGGGGGGGGAGGGGCACAGAGGCAATGCCATGTGATGTAGCTGACCAGTCACATACCACAAACAACAAGCAGTGAAAAGGTGAAATGACCAGGTTGCAAACAGTCAATAAGGTGATAATTGACATGCACGGCAAGAACAATAAATACATTGGCAGAGTTCAGGGTCTGTTTGTGAACAATTTGCAAACAGATAGAAGGACTAAATTATTTGGATAATTTATTTGCAATGAATAATTCGGCCAGCTATAGGATTCAGTCTCTTTCCTACGCTGTGCATGGCTTCTCTGCTGACCAGGGGGCCAGTAGTCCTAGCAGTGGTGGTTTGGTTATGGAATCCTAGAAACATAGGGCTGGAAGGAACCTTCAGAGGAGACCGGGGCTCCAGCCCCCGGAGCTGAGGCAGGACCAAGGATGCCTAGAGTGGACACATATACCTATGTGGCCACACATCCACTAGGAACGGGACTGATGCCCACTACCTCATATCACATAGGTCACCAAATAGCCATTGGATGCTAATCTGGGCTGGGTAGAAACTGGTGAGCTAGAGGTGAAAATCCCCATCTCCCATGCCAAATCCCTTACCCAGCCAGTCCTGGACTGTCTACCATGCAAAAAGTCAACAGTAAGATGAAATGTCGCTGTGTCCAGGCTGATTTGGGGCAGTTACACTTTTCGGTTCTTTTGCTGAGGTTCCTGACGCTGCGGGGTATGTTCCGCTCCCCACCCGTCCCGTCGTGCTCCCGGGGAACCTGGTTAATGAGCAACAGATTCTGTAAAACCCTTTTTAAGAAACAGCCTGAACTCTATCCTGCTGCAGCTGAAGCCAATGGGAGCTGTGCCGTTGTCTTCAGTAGGCATGGAAGTGGGCCAGTTGCAGTTCGGCCCTTACTGTACAGCAGGTGCCTGGATAAGGCCTTGGCATTTGCTCGCACTGCTTTCTCCTCTTCTTGGCGGCTGTTTTGTGGAGCACAGCCTGTCGGTGCACTCAGTGCATGATTCTCTGGGACTGGTTGGGGGATAATGACAGAACAATGCTCTTTTTCAGCCCTCTGCACAACTAAGCAGCATGCCTGAAACAATTCTCCATTCACTTATTTAAGTGCCAGGTGTCCTTTTGCTACATTTTCTCCATATCCTCGTAAATTAAACCACCTTCATTTTCATGCTCTTCTTAGTGACAGATTACGTTCTATTCTGAGGAGTTTCCCAAATGGGTATTGTGATCTTAATTAAAGAAACAATGCAGAGAGCAAAGGGAATGTGCCAGTTGTTAGAGGCTGGTATCACCTGAAAGTGGGCAGGGAAAACTGACACACAGGGCTGGTCTGCACTGGGAACTTCCATCGCCATAGCTACATCTCTCAGATGTGTGAAAAATCCACCCCCCTGAGAGAGGCAGCCATACGCCCTAACCTTAGTGTAGACGGCACTAGGCTGCTGGAAGAATTCTTCCGCCTTTCAAGGAGGTGAATTATCTACACCGATGGGAGCACCCCTCCCATTGGTGCAGGTAGGTCTACACTGAAGTGCTGCAGCTGTAGCATTTTATGTGTAGACAAGCCCATAAAGATCCCTCTCAGAGCCATGTTATAGCAGTGTGCAGAGATTAGTTGTATCTGCTTTGAAACAGGGACCAGACGGTCCCTCACTCCATGTGGGTATGCAAGGGGCCTTCCCTCCCCCAATGTATGCTCTGAATGAGGGACAAGGACGGTGGTAGTCCTACTGTTTGGGGGAGCATAGAGGTCCTCTCTCGTCAGCCTGTGGGGGTGCAGATCACGCCGAAGGGGAAAGGGCAGAGACAGGCCAATGACGCCAATCCCCTACCAAACAGGCACATGGAGCTGGCCAGGCACAGAGAGGGAATTGAGTTAAAAGATGGTGGCCCCTGAGTGCTCCCCAGGTGGACCAGGGAGTGGGACAAGACATTGTGCTCCCCACAGGTTGGTGCAGCTGAGGGTGGCCTGTGCCTACCCCCTGCCATGCGGGGCCTGCAGTGGTACCAGCCCACAGCTGAGAGTAAGATTGGGAACGAGGGAGATGCTAGTTGTGGAAAGACCCTACCCCCGAGATGGGCCACGCAGGAGCTTTGGAACTTAATGGGGTGCACCCAGCTCTGAGAGAGACCTGGGACAGCCAGCAAAGGCTTTGCAGGTAAAGCCCAGCTGAAGGCTGGTCACATGCACACAGCAATGGCAGCCTTCTGGAATGTCAGCATTCTGCGCGTTCTGTATGTAAGACAACATGCTTTGTCACTAACAATGCCCGGACCCCAGAGGTTACCAAATCCCTGCAGCATGTGCTGGATCCCAGGGAAAGAGCACGCTGCTTCCCATCTCACCCCCTCCTGCCACGTGGAGCGAGAGACACCACGTTTCTCATTGTTCTGCGGTATACTTCCTGGATTCCTAGATTCCAAGGCCAGACGGGACCATTGGGACCATCTAGTCTGACCCCCTGTATAACACAGGCCAGAGACCTGCCCCGGAATAATCCCTAGAGCATGTGTTTTAGCAGAGCATCCAATCTTGATTTAAAAATTGTCAGTGATGGAGAATCCACTTTGACCCTTCCTAATTGTTCCAAGGGTTAATTACCCTCCCTGTTAAACATTTATGCTGTGTTTCCAGTCAGATCTGCAGGCCCATATCTTCAAAGGTTGGAGAATCTGGGCTGTAACCTGTTGGAGGACAATACTAAGGAAATGATATCCCTCTTCATACATTTAGTGCAGCAGGGACTCAGGTAACAAAGGGAGCCCTGGCTGGAGATGGTGTCAGATACTTCACACTTTCCAGGTGCAGCCTTATAGCTCAGGAAGCTCACCTCTAAAATCAATGAGCTAATGAATGCAGAATGCGTGTGGTGTGATGGTGTCTCAGTAGATTGCCACAGCCAGCCGAGGCTCAGCTGTGCGATTGTATTAAGGATGGGTAAACCTTGAGAAGGTGGAGGTTTTGTGATCATGCAAACTAATTTTGGCAGTCACAAAACTTGCTCAGGTTCACAAGTTTTTCTGTCCTATTGCTTCAAACCTGGTATTTTTCCAACAATGATTCAATATAAGTAAAAAATAAAAGCCGACATTTTTCTACACAATGGGGAGCCCGGGGTATGTACCACATTATGCATGGAAGGTTCTTTCTGCCCTCGACTGCTAGGCTCTTAGCAGTGAGACCTGGAGATGGTGTATACAGTAGCTGTTATTGCATTAGAATTTCCCCATGTATCTTTTTTCACAGACGCTATATATTTATTTTGCTGCTTAATTTCTCGCCAGTTTCTTCTGCTGGGATTTATTCCCTCTGCCCCTCTCCTCTCATTTTTCAATCTTTCCTGAGTGGGCTGCAAATACAATAATGTTGTAGTTCTGGCCCACTACCTGCAAATAGGCTTGGCAGACTTTGAATTCTCTGGGGCGGTGACTTTCTTTTTTTATACAGTAGAATCTCAGAGTTACGGACACCTCGGGAATGGAGGTTGTTTGTAACTCTGAAATGTTCTATAACCTTGAACAAGACATTACGGACTTCAGCCATGGGGGAGTTGGGACTGCAGTTTCAGGGTAGGGTGGGGTCACAGTTCCAGGTGGTGGGGGGGTTGGGGCTTCTGAACCTAGGGGCCACTGGAGCTCTGGGTGGGGGGCTCCAGGCTTTTGCCCCACGAGAGCACCAGGGATCAGGGCTTTAGACCTGGGGGGAGTTCTGAGGCTTGGAGCTTCAGCCTCATGGCTCCACTCCTGGCTTTAGCCTCGTGGGGGGTGGGAGGGGGGGCTGGGGCTCGGGGCTCCCCACCACTCCGCTCCTGGTTTCAGGAACTCCCGCTCTAGGTATGGGGGGGGGAACCCCTAGGGGCCAGAAACCGGTGCTCCTCTTGTAGCTAAAGCCCCGAGCCCCAGTGACCCCCGTGGAGCTGAAGCCAAGAACGGAGTCATGGGGCTGAATCCCCGAGCCCTGATGATCCCCACGGGGCTGAAGCCAGGAATGGAGTTGTGAGGCTGAAGCCCTGAGCTCCAGCGCTCCCCCGGGTCTAAAGCCCAAGAGTCAGATGTCCCGAGCCCCCTCCACCTGGAGCCCTAACCGCCCCAATATCCCATGGCTGAAGCCATGAGCCCCAGGGTTAAAGCCCCAAGGCAGTACAGTGTTTGCTTTTTGTTTTTTTTTGTGTCTGCTGCTGCCTGATGAATAACTACTGGTTTCACATGGCATCCGGTTGACCGGTAAGTCCATAACTCTGGTGTTCGTATCTTTGAGGTTCTACTGTATGTTTGTATAGTGATTGCCTAACACAGTGGATCCCAGCCTATGTGAGGACTTTAGGTGCTATCACAAAATAAATTTTAAATTCAGTGGCAAAAAACTGTTAACACAGAGTGAAGCTTGCTTGGAGGTGGGTCATCCCCTTGCAGAATGCTGAGTTCAGTAAAATTCGAACATCTGAAAACCAGGAAATGCACAGTTAAGGTTACCCATGCAACCTTAACTCTGCCCTTTTTCAGCACAGTCCCAGTACGCCCTGTTAACACACACACCTTTTGTCTGCCCATGCCCCATTGCTGAAACGTACAAGCTCTTCACATCCTTTTATAGCCCACTCACTCTGACCCACAGGATTCTATTGAACACTGTTAAAGGACAAAAAGAAAAAAAAGTTGCCCATGCCACCTTCCCTCTGCCCTCTTCAAGCAGTGTCTTAATATGCACATAGCACCCGCTCACACTGGCCCTGTGGACTGTATAATTCAGGAGGTTCCAGATCCTGGCGTACACTGTCACACACCAATTCCCCAGAAGAAATGCCATATGTATACAGTTTAAGAAACACTTCACTTGAAGACAGTAGAGGGAAGATGGCGTGGGCAACTTACATAACATAAGAACGGCCATACTGGGCCAGACCAAAGGTCATCTAGCCCAGTATCTTGTCTTCTGACAGTGGCCAATGCCAGTTGCCCCAGAGGGAATGAACAGAACAGGTATCATCAAGTGATCCATCCCCTGTTGCCCATTCCCAGCTTCTGGCAAACAGAGGCTAGGGACACCATCCCTGCCCATCCTGGCTAATAACCATTGATGGACCTATCCTCCGTGAACTTATCTAGTTCTTTTTTGAACCCTGTTATAGTCTTGGCCTTCACAACATCCTCTGCCAAAGAGTTCCACAGGTTGATTGTGTGTTGTGTGAAAAAATACTTCCTTTTCTTTGTTTTAAACCTGCTGCCTATTAATTTCATCCCTACTTATAAGACGGAGTAAATAACACTTCCTTATTTACTTTCTCCACACCAGTCATCATTTTATAGACCTCAATCATATCCCCCCTTAATCATCTCTTTTACAAGCTGAAAAGGCCCAGTCTTATTACTCTCTCCTCATATGGAAGCTGTTCCATATCCCTAATCATTTTTTTTTGCCCTTTTCTGAATCTTTTCCAATTCCAATATATCTTTTTTGACATGGGGTGACCACATCCACATGCAGTATTCAAGATGTGGATGTACCATGGATTTATATAGAGGCAATATGATATTTTCTGTCTTATTATCTAACCCTTTCTTAATGATTCCCAACATTCTGTTTGCTTTTTTGACTTCTCCCCCACCCCTTTTTTTGTGTGTGTGTGGTGGGTGAGAATGAATGGGTTGTAAAAGGAGGCAAAGGTTCAGCAACTGGGGGGTTGGCAGTGTAAAGGTGTGTGCATGTTAACAGCACGTAATGGGGCATTGCTGAAAGAGGGCAGAGTTAAGGTTGCACGGATAACCTTAACTGTGAAATTTCCTCATTTTCAGATGTTCAAGTTTTGCTTGACTCAGCAGTCTTCAAGGGGATGACCTACCACCAACCAATCTTAATTCTGCATTATTGTTATTATTATTATTATTATTTTGCCATTGAATTTCCTAGGAAAAATGTCCAGGAAAAGCTCGGTTAGTAGTCATTTAGGCAATTGTTTATATCGTGTCCCACAGTTAGCATACTGAGCCAGCTCCCCCCATCCCCACCCTGCACACACATCATCTGTGCCCACCAGTTGTGCTTCAGTATGCCTCCCAAGCTATGCCCCTGACCCATTCAGAGTGTTTCCTCGCCTCCAGCCTGGCCCCCTCCCCACTACTATAGCTGGGCCTCTCCACCACAATTAGGGAACGCATCTCCCTGAACTCTTCACTCTTTGGTATACAAACGTTTCTATTGCCTCCCTTCTCCTATAAAACATCTCACGTGCAGTGCCTGGAGCAAAGTGGAATTGTGTTCGATTGCAGGGGGGTTGGGGTGCACTGGCAGAGCTGGTGGTGCAAAGGTGTTGGGGTGCACTGGTAGAGCTAGTGATGCATGGGGGGTTGGGGTTTACTGGCAGAGCTGAGGGTATGGGGGTTGGGGTGCACTGGGAGAGTTGGAGTGCATGGAGGATTGGGGTGCACTGGCAGAGCTGGAGGTACAGGGGTTTGGGGTGCACTGGTAGAGCTAGGGGTGCACGGGGGTTGGGGTGCACTGGCAGAGCTGGGGATACAGGGGATTGGGGTGCACTCACAGAGCTGGGGGTACAGAGGGGTTGGGGTGCAGTGGCAGAGATGAGGGTATGGGCATTGGGGTGCACTGGCAGAGTTGAGGGTGCAGGGGGGTTGGGGTGCACTGGCAGAGCTGTGGGTGCAGGGGGGTTGGGGTGAACTGGCAGAGTTGAGGGTGCAGAGAGTTGGGGTGAACTGGCAGAACTGGGAGTGCAGGGGGGTTGGGGTGAATTGGCAGAGTTGAGGGTGCAGGGGCTTGGGGTGCACTGGCAGAGTTAGATAAGTTTATGGAGGGAATGGTTTAATGGTAAAACATAGTAGTCAAGGAAAACCAAGCAATGGTAGGTAAATAGTATAATGGCTAACAGGGGTCAGGCTGGAGACTCTTGCCTATATGCTCGGTGTCTTACTGATCGCCATATTTGGGGTCGGGAAGGAATTTTCCTCCAGGGCAGATTGGCTGAGCCTCTGGAGGTTTTTCGCCTTCCTCCGCAGCATGGGGCAGGGATCTCTAGCAGGAGGGTCTCTGCCGATTGAAGTCACTAAAAACAGGATTGGGGACTTCAACAGCAGAGTCCAGGGAAGGGGTAGGGACGGTTTTATGGCCTGCAGCATGCAGGGGGTCAGACCAGATGATCATAATGGTCCCTTCTGACCTTAAAGTCTATGAGTCTATGAGTCTATGAGTTGAGGATGCAGGGGGTTGGGGTGAACTGGCAGAGCTGGGGTTTCAGGGGGTTGGGGTGCACTGGCAGAGCTGGGGATGCAGGGAGGGTTGGGTTGCACTGGCAGAGCTGAGGGCTGCCATGCCTCCCACACCTGAGTCTATAATCTTTCTTGCCTCTCCTACCATCTATCCCTGTTTATGCCCCTCCCCATAACCTCCCTCCCCTCGCTGCAGCCCCAACACCCTTTGCTCCTCCTTCCCCACTCCTCCCTCCCCTAACAGCCCTCCCTTCCCCATAAGGAGTCACATGTCTGCTTCCTCCCCTCCCCCCACCCAAAGACTGGTTCCATTTCCACAAAATAAAATTGCCACCCGTGATCCACAAATCCCTGCCACCTCCAGCCATTCAGTCCAAAACTCTGTCTTACGTGGGGGGCTCTGATTAACTTACCCATAGTTCCCTTAATGAAAGGGTGAGTTCATAGCCATCCAGAGGGCTGGGATTCATCCAGGCATCCTCCCTGGTTAGCATTACAAGGCAGCAAAAGGGAACCATTGGGGGGGCAGAGGCAGGGTCTCAGGGGGAAGGAGTGTGGCAGTGGGGTGGGGCCAAGGTTAGGGCACCGCTGTCCCCCAGTTCTAGGGAGCTTCTGGCAGTAGGACATAGAATCATAGAATCATAGAATCATAGATTATAGGACTGGAAGGGACCTCGAGAGGTCATCGAGTCCAGTCCCCTGCCCGCATGGCAGGACCAAATACTGTCTAGACCATCCCTGATAGACATTTATCTAACCTACTCTTAAATATCTCCAGAGACGGAGATTCCACAACCTCCCTAGGCAATTTGTTCCAGTGTTTAACCACCCTGACAGTTAGGAACTTTTTCCTAATGTCCAACCTAGACCTCCCTTGCTGCAGTTTAAACCCATTGTTTCTGGTTCTATCCTTAGAGGCTAAGGTGAACAAGTTCTCTCCCTCCTCCTCATGACACCCTTTTAGATACCTGAAAACTGCTATCATGTCCCCTCTCAGTCTTCTCTTCTCCAAACTAAACAAACCCAGTTCTTTCAGCCTTCCTTCATAGGTCATGTTCTCAAGACCTTTAATCATTCTTGTTGCTCTTCTTTGGACCCTTTCCAATTTCTCCACATCTTTTTTAAAATGCGGCGCCCAGAACTGGACACAATACTCCAGCTGAGGCCTAACCAGAGCAGAGTAGAGCGGAAGAATGACTTCTCGTGTCTTGCTCACAACACATCTGTTAATGCATCCCAGAATCATGTTTGGTTTTTTTGCAACAGCATCACACTGTTGACTCATATTTAGCTTGTGGTCCACTATAACCCCTAGATCCCTTTCTGCCGTACTCCTTCCTAGACAGTCTTTTCCCATTCTGTATGTGTGAAATTGATTTTTCCTTCCTAAGTGGAGCACTTTGCATTTGTCTTTGTTAAACTTCATCCTGTTCAACTCAGACCATTTCTCCAATTTGTCCAGATCATTTTGAATTATGACCCTGTCCTCCAAAGCAGTTGCAATCCCTCCCAGTTTGGTATCAGCCGCAAACTTAATAAGCGTACTTTCTATGCCAATATCTAAGTCGTTGATGAAGATATTGAACAGAGCCGGTCCCAAAACAGACCCCTGCGGAACCCCACTCGTTACGCCTTTCCAGCAGGATTGGGAACCATTAATAACAACTCTCTGAGTACGGTTATCCAGCCAGTTATGCACCCACCTTATAGTAGCCCCATCTAATTTGTATTTGCCTAGTTTATCGATAAGAATATCATGCGAGACCGTATCAAATGCCTTACTAAAGTCTAGGTATACCACATCCACCGCTTCACCCTTATCCACAAGGCTCGTTATCCTATCAAAGAAAGCTATCAGATTGGTTTGACACGATTTGTTCTTCACAAATCCATGCTGGCTGTTCCCTATCACCTTTCCACCTTCCAAGTGTTTGCAGATGATTTCCTTAATTACTTGCTCCATTATCTTCCCTAGCACAGAAGTTAAACTAACTGGTCTGTAGTTACCTGGGTTGTTTTTATTTCCCTTTTTATAGATAGGCACTATATTTGCCCTTTTCCAGTCTTCTGGAATCTCTCCCGTCTCCCATGACTTTCCAAAGATAATAGCTAGAGGCTCAGATACCTCCTCTATTAGCTCCTTGAGTATTCTAGGATGCATTTCATCAGGCCCGGGTGACTTGCAGGCATCTAACTTTTCTAAGTGATTTTTAACTTGTTCTTTTTTTATTTTATCCGCTAAACCTACCCCCTTCCCATTAGCATTCACTATGTTAGGCATTGCTTCAGACTTCTCGGTGAAGACCGAAACAAAGAAGTCATTAGGCATCTCTGCCATTTCCAAGTTTCCTGTTACTGTTTCTCCCTCTTCACTAAGCAGTGGGCCTACCCTGTCTTTGGTCTTCCTCTTGCTTCTAATGTATTGATAAAAAGTCTTTTTGTTTCTTTTTATTCCCGTAGCTAGTTTGAGCTCATTTTGTGCCTTTGCCTTTCTAATCTTGCCCCTGCATTCCTGTGTTGTTTGCCTATATTCATCCTTTGTAATCTGTCCTAGTTTCCATTTTTTATATGACTCCTTTTTATTTTTTAGATCGTGCAAGATCTCATGGTTAAGCCAAGGTGGTCTTTTGCCACATTTTCTATCTTTCCTAACCAGCGGAATAGCTTGCTTTTGGGCCCTTAATAGTGTCCCTTTGAAAAACTGCCAACTCTCCTCAGTTGTTTTTCCCCTCAGTCTTGATTCCCATGGGACCTTACCTATCAGCTCTCTGAGCTTCCCAAAATCTGCCTTCCTGAAATCCATTGTCTCTATTTTGCTGTTCTCCCTTCTACCCTTCCTTAGAATTGCAAACTCTATGATTTCATGATCACTTTCACCCAGGCTGCCTTCTACTTTCACATTCTCAACGAGTTCCTCCCTATTTGTTAAAATCAAGTCTAGAACAGCTTCCCCCCTAGTAGCTTTTTCAACCTTCTGAAATAAAAAGTTGTCTCCAATGCAGTCCAAGAATTTGTTGGATAGTCTGTGCCCCGCTGTGTTATTTTCCCAACATATATCCGGATAGTTGAAGTCCCCCATCACCACCAAATCTTGGGCTTTGGATGATTTTGTTAGTTGCTTGAAAAAAGCCTCATCCACCTCTTCCACCTGGTTAGGTGGCCTGTAGTAGACTCCTAGCATGACATCTCCCTTGTTTTTTGCCCCTTTAAGCCTAACCCAGAGACTCTCAACACTTCCGTCTCCTATGTCCATCTCTACCTCAGTCCAAGTGTGTACATTTTTAATATATAAGGCAACACCTCCTCCCTTTTTCCCCTGTCTATCCTTCCTGATCAAGCTGTACCCATCCACACCAACATTCCAATCATGTGTATTATCCCACCAAGTTTCAGTGATGCCAACAATGTCATAGTTGTATTTATTTATTAGCACTTCCAGTTCTTCCTGCTTATTCCCCATACTTCTTGCATTTGTATATAGGCATCTAAGATACTGGTTTGGTCTTTCCTCCCAGTTTTGTCCTGATTCTCCTTTCTCTCTGCCAATATAGCCCACACTCCCTCTTGTTTCCGATCCATCTCCCCGGTCTCCATGTTCCCCACTTACCTGTGGGCTTTGCTCACCTGTCCCCGTCGAACCTAGTTTAAAGCCCTCCATCTGTGGACATACTTTATGTAGACTCCAAGTGTCTGAATATTGAGATACACTGACATCTGCGATGGAGTCAGGCATTTCACCACTGGCCTAACTAAACTGGCACATGGCACCGCAGACTCTGCTGCTCCTGACAGCAGATTTTGGAGGCCATGGCTACACTACAGAGCTTACAGTGGAGCAGCTGCACGGATACACCTGTGCCGCTATAGTGCTGCTATTGCAGATGCTCTAAGTCACCCGGAGAGAGCTCTCCCATTGCTTAATTACTCCAAGCCCCGCGAGCGGCGCTAGCTATGGCGGCAGGAGAAGCTCTCCCGCTGACATAGCGCTGTCCACACCGGTGCTTAGGTCGGTGTAATTTACGGCACTCAGGGGGTGGTTTATTTACACCCCTGAGCAACATAACTTATACTGACGTAAGCTGTAGCGTAGCCATAGCCTACGTCTAGTGTCGTCATGTTCAAACATGCCATGATATTCCTCCCAATGGCACCACTTTCAGAACAGGTTGTGTGACTATGAATTGACTCCTCTGGGAACCTGAGACAATGACACAGTGGGATTGCCTTACCCATTGAAGTGGAGATTTTTCCAGCCAGGGGCTAGTAGCAGCATTTGCAAATTATTAGCAATAGTAAAATAGCATTAGTAATAGTAAAAATATCCTAACCAATAATGAATAGGGAGCTCAGTCCGTTTAGCTGATCAAAGAGAATATTGAGATTGACTTGATTACAGTGTATAAGGAGCAAATATTGGGTACTAAAGGGCTCATTGAGCTAGCACAGAAAACTAGAACGGGAAGTTCAAGCCAAACACATTCCAGTTAGAAACAAGGCATGAATTTCTAACAGAGGGTGATCAGCCCTGGAACAAACTACCAAGGAAAGCAGCGAATATTCCATCTCTTGAAGTCTTCAAATCAAGACCAGCCTGGATTGTCAATCACAAGTTAATGGGCTCAGGCCAGGGGTATCTGGGTGACCTATATTACACAAGTCAGACTAGATGATCTGTTGGGCCTTTCTGGCCCAAAAATCTATGAATAATATTTTGCACGTCTATACTGGCTTTAGTTTAAGGTTCACAAAGCATGTTACAAACACTGAACTGCCTAGCTTCCTAGCCGAGTCTGAATGTATAACGTGAGACTCTCAGCTGCCCCAGAGCGCCACACAGCGCATTCAGGAGTGAGTGGGACAAGGTTGGGTGAAAGCTGTCTTTGGATGCCCTGTTAGAGGGGAGTCCTCCAGCTCAGAGGTGTCTGCATTCCCCTTCTGGGTAATCGCTGCAGTACTGATGGGGAACCATGCAGCCCTAGTCTGCACAGCCCTCCCTCACACAGATGGGGAATGAGGTCTGGACCCCTCCTCATGCACTAGCACATATATGTTTGTGTTTCCAACAAGGGAGGGAAAAGTTACAATCAAAAAGAAAAAACAACATCCTCTCCATTTCTAAAGCGTTCAGGCGAACATTCCACTTTCTAACCCCTCCCTCCTTTTCAAAACAGGTAAATGTAGGACCAAAGCAATTTGACAGTATTACTTTAAACAAGTAAACACAAGAAGTTGAAACGCAGCCCTTTTCTTTTCTTGTACTGAATTGCCACTGAATTATTTGTATATCCATAGTGTATTCGTTAAGCATACACTTGGCAAGAAAAAACAATTCTATTTGCCCTTGAGCAACAGTACAGAGTTAATCTGTCAACATGTGTTTGAACTAAAAAGCTTTGATCATGCTAAATGTTGCATATGGTTAAAAAATAAACAATTCCTTCCCTCTCTCCTGTAATTTATCTGTAGACTGGTAGAAAGTACTAGTGTGAATTTGGCGGAGGGAAGATGTCTGTTTTCTATGGAGTATGGAGCTGTCAGTAATTCAGTCAGCATTATATAAAAACTAGCATGCCCCTCTGCAGCTAGTAGATCACACTCATCCCTGGTGTAACTTCAGTGAAGTCAGCAAAGTTATGCTGCGGAGGAATTTGGTGTCTAATTCCCTTTTCCTGTGTGAGCCAAAAATGCTGATGCTACTATGATTATGACAGTAGGTCTACCCATGAATCACAGAAAAATTACACATAAGAACTAAAGTGCTGACCGTAATCTAATCATCCTTGAGGTCAGGTTGAATGTAGACATTTAAAAATATATCAAGACAACTGAAACTTTGATGGGGCATATATAATGGAGTGGCAGAGAAACAGGAAACAGCCCCAATCTCAAGCTTCCAACTTTCCTCCCTTAAATGAAACATATCTCTCGGTCTCTGATTTGTTGGCTGATAGGGATCTAGCCATCACTGTAGGCCAACAATTCTTTTCAATCTAATGAGTACTAGGATCTCCACAGGATGAGAGTCCGGGGCAAACTATTCTGGTGAAGGGTTGACAATGGGAGGCTCTAAAGTAGTGATACTCAGACCTCAGTGGGTCAGGAGCCAAATTAGCGATCAGCATTACCCAAAAGAGCCACAGTCGTGTGACTTCATTGGTTCATTTACTATTATATCTATATCTATATTATTGTCACCGCAAAATGACTGACCAAGTATAATTATTTTATCAACTACAATTGGTTAGTAACATAGTAAAAGCATCCTGATTGGTTAATAATTAAATCACACAGTGTTTTAATATCATGTGCCGCAAAGAACCATGGGAGACACATTAAAAGAGCCACTTGCAGCTCCCAAGCCTCAGTCTGAGTATTGCAGCTCTAGAGTGTGTAATATACAAAGACTGCTGCCAGCCGGAGCCCAGCTGACTGAATAGGAGGCAACCCTGGCCATTGTGATGTCACCAAAGGGTAGGCGGCCTGTGCCAGGAGAGGGAGTTGGGTGATGAGAGAGCTCATTTGGGGTCAGAGAGAGAGAGGTGTGTGGGTTAGACAGAGAGAGTGGAGGGTCAGGGACAGGTACGGACAGTGTTGGGGAACTACCTGGTTAGGCTAGGAGAAAGGGTGGAGAAGGAGAACGAGGAAGAAAGGAGCCTTCATCGGTTTTGGAGAATCATTTGAATTGTTCAGGGTTAAACCTCCAAACTCCAACTTTTTGAGGTTCATTCCTATGGGTCAAGTTAAAAGAACCTTCCAACAAAGCAACTTTTCCGTCCTTTTGGACTGGCCTTGCCAACAACATGCTACATGCATCGGTGCTAAATGTCATGGTTCCAGTGCCTCCCATGTGTAACTCTGCCCCGCAACACTGAACCCCAATAACTAGACACACTCAGGGATCTTGTCCAGGCATTTCACTGGTTTGCAGCTGCCTGAGCCACAAAGCAAAATCTCTACTCTATTACACACTGTAATGACTGGAGTGGAGTTCCTCTGGATTTGCACTTGTGTAACTGATGGCTGAATATGGCCCTGTGCTTGCAGATCATCCTGGTGCAGTAATAGTGACTGTGGGAGTCATGAGACCCCTGCAACTGAACAGACTCTCAGGGGCTTCTTCCAGTGAAGCTTTATTGTCTATCCCTTACCATGGAAAACCATTTAGAATGCTCTCTCCATAACCCCAACACAACAGTTTCCCCTGGCAGAGTGCTGGAGCTTCCTGCAGTGCCTCTAGAGAGTAACAGCATTAGATGGAGTAGGACACTTGCCGTGCACCACTTCCAAATAGCTCTATCACCCTGTGGTACTTGCTGCCAGTCTATGTATATAGTGACATTAACGCTAGTCTCCGAGAAGGTTGCTCAATAGCACAGAGCCTGCCTACCCCTCTTGCCAGGTGGCGGGCTGGTAGAGGTGATTAGCAGTCAGCAGGTGAGTAGGAAGGTGGCTGGCCTAGAATGAAAAGATGGGTTTGCTGACACCTGGCTGCTGGAGATTAGAAAAGAACAGAATATTAACATAAAGGAAGCCTGATTAAACAAAGCAGAGATTGAATGCAGGAACTGTACATAAAGCTTTTAACTTTATTTTTCCATTCATCACTATGCACTTTTATTTCTAACCATAGCCTCGAGGATGCTGCCAGATTTGTTCTGTGATTTGTCCCCTTTTCCTCCTCCAGATGTCCAAATGGATTCTTCGGACAGAGATGTTTGGAAAAACTGCCTTTGCGATTGTACATGCCAGATCCTAAGCAAAGTATGTTTGAAGACAAAAAAATGCACCACACTACTTAAATCTCCTGGGCACAGCACAGCACTGGACTTAGAGTGGTCTAGCCAGGGGTGTGTTTTGATATAATGTTTGGGTTAGGGTTTAGGGAAACAGGTAAGGGATCAGGCTGAAAGCAAATCATAGGAATCGTGGAAGGGATCTGAGGTGGCATCAGGAGGGGCCACATTTCAGTCCACTTTGATATCATTTTGCTATCTTGTTTCTCTCTTTCTGGTTTTCTTTCTTTCGTTAGGTGTCCGATCGAATTCACCGGGGACCGGTGTGAGCACTTCGCAATGGTCAGCTTCTCCAGTATGTCTCTTTCTACTTCTCTTTCTCCCTGATTATCGTAGCACTGTGTGACATCTTTAAAGCAGGTTCTTCCATTCCTTTGGGCCCCGTTCTCCTCTTTTTATGCCCGCCTAGCTCTGGCTGACATTAGTGGGAGCTAAGTGAGTGCTGCTAAGAGGAAAATGAAAGCCCTCACTGTCTCACAATCATTTTGAATGGTTCTTGCTTTCACTTGTAATCAAACTTAATGTAGGATTTTACAGTTTGCTCTTTTCATGCAAAATCCAAATAAGCAAAGATTTTCAAGTGTGCTGTGGGGAACAGGTTGAGTAATAAGAAACTTCTATTAACATTATTATCACATGAGGAACTGCTTTGCACAATACACAGGAAACCTTTCCTGAACTTTGAAAGTGGGATCTGTGAGTTTCTCTGTACCAATTTGGGAATCATAGGTAGGGTTGGGCTGAAGACCACCAATTACTTCAGAAGAACGGCCATACTGGGTCAGACCAGTGGTCCATCTAGCCCAGTATCCTGTCTTCTGACAGTGGCCAATGCCAGGTGCTTCAGAGGGAATGAACAGAACAGGTCAATTTATCAAGTGACACATCCCCTGTCATCCAGTCTGAGCTCCTGGCAGTCTTGGCCATCGATGGACCTACCGTCCAGGAACTTATCTAATTATTTTTTGAACCCAGTTATACTTTTGGCCTTCACAATATTTCCTTGCATTTTCTCAGAGACTAGACTGTTTACTTTTCCAGCAGCTAAGCCAAGCTTCACTCATTGTGAAATTGAGATTACCCATTGTGAGCTTTGGGTCAAACCCTGAAGTCTTCTCTAAGGGCTGGATTATGGCTGTTCCTTTCAGAAGTTCTGGGTAGTGCACTTCCTGAAGGGGTGTAGCCGTAGATATCCCTCCCTGAGACAGAGTTCCTCCCACATCTCCCCATGGGATATGGCAGCCTTACACTGCCTCCGACGCAGGGAAGTGCCTGACTTAGATGACTGAGTTCTTCATTTTTACTAGGTCCCTGTTTGTAGTGGGAGTGTAAAACTCAGGGGGAAATTCTGATCTCAGTGTAAATCAGGAGTAACACCATTGAAGCCATTGGACTTGCTCTGGATTTACACCAGTGTAACTACGAATCCAGCCCCAGGTAAGGACAACAGGCGTTGGCCTTTTCAAATGGCCAATTATGCAACCTTTACACTGAGTAGTACATATGCGAGTAGCCCCCTTGACTTCAATGGGACTGCTCGTGTGAGTAAGTACTATGCAGAGTGAATAAAAGTTGCAGAATCAGGCCGTTAATTAGCAGCATACACTCAGTTAAACAAAACGTGCAAGCATTTGTTGTGTCCAGTGACAAAGTGTGTGCTCTCTATGCGATCCTGGCTACCTGGCTTACAGATGTGTCCCAAGTTCTGGCAGCTCAGCCAGTCTTTCAGAATTTGTGCATTTATGAGGTTTGTGAACATGGATTGGGAGCTTCTAAAATGTTTGCCCAGATATTTCTCCTTAGCTTTTGTCATTGTTTCGCCGCTTTGGAAAATGTACACCAGGTACAATATATAAAGATTTAGGGCATTGCACAGGATGTATTTTTAAAACTTGCTCAGTTCATCCGGTTATTATTTGCCCCTAATTTTCATCAAAGGGAAGCCTTATAGCTAAAGAACACCAGATCCTTCTAAGTGAAACTCTCCAGAGAGGTCACCATTGAGATGTCATTATCTGCCAACAGTCATCACATACCCGGTGGTATCTACGATCTGTCCTTGCAAATTCCTAGATCACTGATAATAGTTGATAAGAGATAATAAATGTAGTAACAGCTGGGAAATGGTAACTTTATAATAGTTTCTACTGCATGCACAAACAAGATGCAATGGGCTTTGTAAATGAGGATTTGGCTAGAGATGAGTGAAAATTGGATTTCTGTCCCATGGAAAATTTTGCTATTTTAACATTTTGTTTTTTTCCCAAATTGGGATGCAAAGTTTAAATATCAAATTTTTGCTCAGAACAAAACATTCCACAAAAATTAATTTGGAAATGGCACAATATTTTCTTTCAGAATTTTTGATCAAAATGACACATTTTGATATTTCTGAATCAGAACATTTTGTGAACTGACTCAAAATGTTTCATTTTGTGCTAGTTCAACATTAAACAGCATTTCCCGATAGTAACACATTGATGTGTGGGAGTTATAGTTCAGGTAGGACTCCTCTCTTCCCTCCTATGGGCTCCCTGGCCAGGCCACATTTACTATGATGCACCCACAGCCATGTGACTCCCATGATAGTCAGGGAGAGGCGTCATAATTTTTGCAAAGATGACGGCATCCTGGCTGGGCTAAACCCTGGAGTCCATATTCTGAATTTACTCAGACCTTGCTCGGGTAAAACTCCCATTGACCTCAGTGGATGCAGGATCATACCATCTATTTGCCGGATAGCACTGGAGGTTTGTTCTTCTCTGCTAGTCAGAAGAATCTGTTCCCAGACTCTATGCTATGGAGAAGCTGAAATAATTGGATGATTTCTCCCCCATAGAAAGATTTTCCACTTTGCTCTTATAATCATGTGATTCAGTGGCTATTGCAAGTCCCTGGTGCTAATTTTTGTCCTTCTGCAGTACCTCCAGAAGCTGTTGTCATGAGAAATTCTAATGATATTTGCTGTTATGTGACAGTACAGTTAAAATATTGAAATTCAGTTTTTCTCTGGATCATGCTTATACTATTTCAGTTTTTCATCTGCTGGTGGGGGGATTTTTTCCAGGTCAGTACAGAGAAACTCACTGAAATTAGCACTATTGGAAGAAATCTGGAGATTCTTAACTCTGTTTGATTTTGCCCTTATGCTGGTGAATGGCAACTGATGTCAGCTGGTGTTTGCCTGAGTAAAATTTGAGTAAGGATTTCTGGATTTGTCCATAGAAGGTTACACTGAATGCTGCATTTAGTTATTTTTTGTTGTAATGCAAAAATAATCAGAAATGTGTGGAAATCCTGGAACAAAACCAAAAAGTATGAAGAATAGTTACTTATTTAACAGAACCGGGGTCCTTGGAGATGTTTTGTCCATGTGGCTCCCATGTGTGGTGTTGTGCATGTGCCCCATGAGTAGCAAATGTGGGAGCCACAAGGACAAATACTCAAATTAGAACTGTTGTTTTACTTTATTTATTGTAGCACCTTTCATGCAGGGTGCCACAAAACATCTTTAGAGGCATTTGCAAAAACGAAGGGTTAAAATGGCAGGGGAAGGAATGACAGATTTACTGAGATTAAAAGAAATCTGAGATATATCAAAGGATAAATAAATAAATAAGGTCCTGATCCTGCATAGGATGCACCATTAGGATCCCTGTGACCATGAAGAGCTCTACTGATTTCCCTGGGCTCTGCACAGGTTCTGACATCCAACCTTGTGAAACATATTGTAAGATCAGGGCCTGAGCGCCGAAAGTTGATCATGTTTAAACAAGTGGGATAGAAGTGTTTGCTGTATAGATACCAACAAGACTGTGACCTACATTAGAAAGACATTTAAATCAGTTTTAATTTAGATTGAAGGAAAATAAACAATGAATTTAAAATGCATACCGAATATAATTAAATATATAAAAGAGAGATGTACCTTTGATATTTTAGAGTCCTATTAAATGAAAAGAAATAGTCTAGGCTTATCTCCACTGTTTATGAATCATCAAATCATCTTGTGAAAGTATTTTTCATTTCACACTCTTCATATTTATGTATAATTATGTCTCTGCACAATTATAATTACAGATGTATATAATATATATACAGCAATATGGATATTATCATCATCATATAGATTGCAAGCCAAGAATGTTGAAACATTTATCAATAATCATATCCTCTGCCAGCTTCTAAAAGTCATATCACATAGCTGTGATGTAATCAGAGGACTATGAAGGTCACAGCGTAAATATGACCTAAAGTGTAAAACCTCAGTAAAACAGAATGACTTTGGCAGCATTTTAACCAATAAAAATGTAATGTGAAAATGAAGAAAAGTTAGCTTTCCTGATTGGCTGAGTTGACTTTAATGTCACAGTCTTACCACCCATTATGCCTGCTCTCTCCCCATCCCACTGTTCATAACAATAGCTAAATCAAGCTGTAAGTTTAAAAGAATTACACTATTTGTGTTCCATGTTTGTAATTTTTCGGTGTTTCTTTATTAAGCCCCTGCTGTATCTTGAGGTGTCAAGAGTCTTCGTCTCATGCATATCAGCATCCTTTTATATCTTTGCATAGTCTTATAGCGCAGTTACCTCCCCCTCTCCCTTTAGCCCCTTGACTATAAGTGGTACAATGACTGGACTGGAAGTTTACAGTACAGAACTATCATTCTGTAGCCTGAAAAAGTGATGAATATTGCAGCATGATGACTCAATGTTACCTATAAAGTCTCTTTTGCAATGCAAGGGACAATAGTTTCCCATAGAAAATTTAAAACTCCAGTGTATGGCCCAAATTCTGCCCTCAGATATAATTATCCACCTCCCACTGACACCAGTAAGAGTTGTCATCTGTATTTGGCCCCAAACATGGGCCTTGTCCAAATGTCTTTGAAGTCACTGGAGGTTTTTCCACTGAATTCAATGGGCTTTGGATGAAGCCCCATATGCTTGCATAGAACTATGTTAAAACAGTTTTAAATCCTTGTTTTAAGCATACTACAGTTTCAGTTATACTGTGCTTGGGTGCCCAGCTCCAGTTCAGATCACAGGACTCAGTAATAGCAGCAGCTTTCTTGGATTCTTGAGCTTATAAAAGTAGAAATTTTGTCTGTTTCTTTTGTTCACATTCACTTCAAAATGTTTCTTTCGCATAAAACATTGTTGGGTACCACATGGCTGCACTACACATACATCAAAATATTTTTATTTACTTAGATTTCCACCATCTTTTGCTTCTGTTTTCCTGCAGTATGACTCTGTAGCCTGAAATGCAGCAAAAGAGCTAGATTGAGACTCAACAACATCATTTGCTAACAAAACGTTGCAGTTGCATCGCACTGACTGCGCAATCCCTACTCCATAAAACCATTCCATTGGTTGTTACCATATAACCCTGTTCCATAAGGAGCCACGGCTTTGGATGTAATGTTGATCTTTCCTGGCTGAGGAAGCCTCTTAAAGCCATAGCTGCAGCAGCTATTGTCTCTTCAGTAGAGTCTTCTCTCTCTTTTCCTGACTGAGCTGTCACAGCACACTTAGCCAGATCTCATGGTTTTCAGTTTTATTAGCATCACTAACTGGGGCACAGTGTCCAACCCCAGGGTCCAGTTCCATTAGTTGCACAGATTGTTATAAACTTTCCCAAGACATCTGGCCAGCACAGAGGGACCTAGCTGTGTGATGATGTGAAGTGATTTAGGGACAAAGCACAATCAGGTGGTCAGTGATCTCAGCTTGTAGGTGGACCATTAACAACCTGTCTCCACTGGGAGCCTGTACTTCATAAGGCTTTTATTAGCCTTTTCACTGACATTATAGCACATACTCCCATACACTGCTGGAAGTTCACACTGCACTTACTTCTCTATAACCTTGGGAGTCAGGTGTCTGGGACAACCTGAGACAGAATATGGCATCTTAATAGGAGTTCACGTGCTAAAGTCATGGGAGTCATAGATGTCGAGATAATTCTCAGGTGCAAGTGACAGAATCATTTCCAGGTTTAGTCCAACACTTCATTTACTGAAATACGCCATTGCCTGATATTCTGTGATATCTTGAACAGTGGGGCATCATCTTCTTGTTGGCATTAAGGTGACTACGTGTTCCTAAGCCTAGGTAGGTCTCAGGGGCAAAACCCATTAAGTCAAAACATGCTGCCACTGTGTTTTCCCAAAATTTAAGACAAAATTGCTTCCCAAAAGGAAGACTGAGTTAATCCAACCAATCCCATCCTCTCCTAACCACTCAGGTTATATTTCTCTTCCTCTTGAGCACTTCACCCTTCGGGGAATCTCCAGCAAAACCAAATTAATGTTGGTGGTATTCTTGCAGCTGTGGGTATGTTGCTGCTAAATAAATATTAGCAATAAAATGGTCAGCGATTCTCCAGTACTGAACACATCACAAGTTCAGGGTATCTGCACCTGTATTTCCCTCTTCATAGTCCACTCCAGGAGTGTCCAGTCAGGTGTCCAACCATCACCTGTCTCTGGGCAGGGACCTTTGTCCCATTCTCTTCTGACTGGGGCTTTTAAGGCTGCACAGCTCCCTGCCTTACACTGTGATATCCCCAGCAAGCCAGTCTGCCAGTGCCTGTGCATTGCTTTCTCTCTGAGGGCTACGACCAGCATATTGCCAGCAGTTACAAATTACCACCCAGCTCTTTCTAAGCAAGCACATTTATTTTTAAGGTTAAAGCATTATGGAGAATACATAATAAATACAATAAACAGATTTAAACACACACCCCTTACCAGAAGCCACCTGCCAGTCTTATGGGGCCCTCATAGGCCATTCTTTCCAACCCTTCCACAAGAGTTGAATCCCCTCTTGGACAGAAGAACCTGTCTGTTTTTTGGATCAGAAAGAAACCCTGTGTCAATTCAAACTCAGTCTTTTAAACTCAGTGACTCACCTGAATCTCCCCCCACTGTTTTTAATTCCTGGAGGAGCTGAGGTAACCCTCCCCCATGGAGTAGAACGCAATCATACATCAACCATTCTGACATTTAATAAATGGTCCCCAAAGATACTGCATGGGGTTTCAATATCTGTCTCAGAACATTTACTGGATTTTCTTTGGGAAGTCTGAGTTTTCCTGGGTTGGATTCTCATCTCCCAGGGAAACCCTAGGAGTTGTGATTTCTGCATTTGTGGTCAGGTCTTAGGCTCCTCCATTCACCCTGGTGTAATGAGGGAGTTATTATATTGAAGTCAAGGAGTAATGATAGTAAAACCAGTGTATGGTAGAGGAAAATGGGGTCTTATCGTTCCTTAGTGAAGGAGCTAAACCCCTAGTGGTCCTTCCCAAAAGACTGCACTGTTTAATACTGAATCTAGAGTTAAAGGAAGCAGCAAAGCTCTTCAAAATACTTGGCAAGTTTCCCTCCATTTATGCTTCAACAATAAACTGTCTCAGCCACATGAGGGACTATTTTGTTTCCAGCTTCAGCAATACCTCTTCTTGGATGTGATGTTGTTACCATAATGACTCCGGTTGACGTGGGGAATTTTATCAGTGGATCTCATGAGAGCACCCATGCTGGGACTTGGGGACAGTCTTTACCTTTCTTTCTCTGCACACGTATACGCTTGTGTCACAGGGCTGGTGCCAAAACCACTGCTCTTGCAAAGATGACTTTCTGAAGAATCTTAGGGCTAGTTTACACTAGAAGTGCTACAGTTGCACCGATGCACCTGCACCTCTGTAGTGTGTCTGGTGAAGACGCTCTGTGTCAATGGGAGAGAGCTCTCCTGTCTGCATAATAAAACCTTCTCTGTGAGAGACGGTAGCTGTGTCAGTGGGAGAAGCTCTTCCGCCAACATAGCGCTGTCCACACCAGTGCTTAGGTCAGTGTAACTTAGTCACGCGGGGGGTGTCTTATTCACACCCCTGAGCAACATAAGTTATACCAACATAAGTGGTGGCGTGTTCAACCAAGCCCTTAGTCAGTAACAATATTGGTTACCATTTCTTGAGATCAGATCTGTCCTCCTCTGTTTTATACAACAATATCCTAAGGGACTGGGAGAGCCCTCTTTTTCAACCATCTCCTGAAAAGATTGCCAGAGCTCTGGTCAACAGGTCTCCAAGGGTTTTGTAAAACACAGAGATAATTCCCTCACACCCTGGTGAACTGGAGGCATTGAAAAAATTAGTGCTATAAACAACCTCCCTTCCCGCAAAGACAGTTCAGGGATCAGCATGTTAACTCAAATGTCTATATTTAAATTTTATCCAGCTGAGATTTATGGAACAGTTTAGAATTTTGTGACACAGTGTAGAATTCTGCTGGGTCCATTTATGTTTTTTTCTTCTGAGTCCTGAAAGTTCACCTCAAGTTTGCTATTCACTCTTTTCCTGTTCATCTTGCTGTTGATTTTTCTAAGTGTGTATGCTGCTTTATTTGCTGCTTGATGACGATATTAAAGTTGACGTCTATGACCTAGAATGGAGCTAACTTACACTAATTTCTGATTTAACCTAGTATAATCCCCATTTTTCTTCCAGATTTTGTACTTAGCTTCTTTTAAAAATGTAATTTTGATAAGTCAGTTGGTGGCTTCCCACCAGTCTGCAGAGAAATCATACATCAACATCTTCTAATCCTTAGAGAGAGAATAAACTTTGCCCTGAATTTTATAGTCCCATAGGAGCTCATTATTCAAGCCCTATTTCTAAGTGGAGAGATATGTATTTATTGCACAGTGCTCAGTATAGTGACATGAAAATGTGGAATGGAAAAGATTTACTCGAGCAGTCAATGTTGTGGAGTTAGTGTATATCCCAGCAATTTTGCTTTTGGTGGAACCTTTTATGAAAATGTATCCTGGATTTCTAGAGGTATGTGAGCTATATGCGTCTGTTAGATTCTGCTTAATGTGAATATTTGAAGCATGGCCATAATATGTGAAGGTATGTAACTGAACGTTCCTGTACAAGTTTCCCTTTCTGTAGTTGAAATCGCCTCTGCAGATGTGGATTCTAGAAAGTATTATTGAGACCTGGTGGAACCGTGTGTTGAAGACAGTTTTGCCCTATCTGTTATAGCAGCAAAATCATTTTTATCTTAAGGTGAGACGGGGCCAGGGATGACCCAGCATTTGCTGCTATGGACAACAGCTGGTCATTTCCCTATTGTAGACATTATGAATTCAAAGAATTCTTTGCTTTCTGGTGGTAGATGCGGGGATAGACATTTATTAATCTAAGAAGGTCCCTTCGGAATCCACATCTTCTATCAACCCTTTACCTGGACACTCACTGGTTATGTTCTGTACAATAATCTCAACAGCATGCTCCCTGCACCATCATAAGGTTCCTTTCCATAGACAAGACAGGGTGGCCTTCTCACTGATCACTCTTTCCTGGGAAAACTGCCTTCCTAGAGGATCTTCTGAGTCAGAAGCAATTTCCGCCTGCAGCCCCGGTGTCAGACACCACATCCCCATTACGTGTCTCGATGAATTTCTCAGCTTTGTGCAGTTGCTCCAGAACATAGGGATATCTACCATGGTTGACCTGGAAATAAACTGGATACAGCATTGCATATTTCCACACTAGCTCTGCTAACTGGCATCTAATCTTCCCCAAAGCTCTCCTCCTTTTCAGCTGATTAGTACTATCTTCCAGAAATAGGGCCATCCAGATTTATCAGTGGAGATTGATCTTGTTTGTAGGATGATCAGTTGTAATAATAAATACCGTAGATTTAATAGCAGCTTCCAGTTAATGGCAACATATTTCCAGGACCCAGTCCTTTGAGTAAGCACAGCTGAGTGCTTCAGCTGTGTGCCATGGCTTCCAAATATGTGAACTTAGCTTTCACTGATAAAGTTTGGGTCCTGGGGGGCCTACGTAAGCAAGTTAGCTGGCAGCAGAGCAAGGGAAGGACTTTACCTCTTCAGATGGCTGGCTCAGTCGGTGGACAGCCCAGCACAAGGTGGTTCAGCATCAGGAGCCTGGTGAGAAACAAGACACTGACCTTCTGACAGCTACTGAATGGCGGGCAGTCAGCCTACTCAGCATTCTAGAACAGTACCAGCCACATGGCATCCTCAGTGCACTTGGGACTTGTCTCTTCTACCGGGGTTTTCCCGATCCACCTCATCATGCTGAATAAAGGGTGTACAGGAGGGAAAAAAGCTATGGGTTGCATCACATTATGGTATTGTGCAAACATGGATGGGATGGAGAAACAGCCTCTGATGGTGATTGGAAAGCACAAGTGCCCTCGTTGTTTCCCTAAAGAGCACTGAAATCTACCTGCGATCTACAGAAACTCAGCCAATGCATGGATGTCTAGTGTGCTGTTTGAGGAGTGGCTGGAACAGGAAGCTGCAGCTACAAGACTGATACATGTGCCGCTTAATTGACAATTGCTTGGCTCATTCAGCTAATGTAGAGCTGTCGCACGTCGTGTTAAAATTCTTGCCTCTGAACACAACTTCAGTCATGCAGCCAATGAACATGTGTCATTAAAAATGTCAAAGGTCACTGCTGTGCTTGTCTTAATGCACAGGTTATTGCCTCTCTGGATACTGACCCACACCTGCGAGCAGTGGACGTTGCCAAAAAACCCAGATCTGATTAACTTCATCTTGCTATGGAGTCAGAGGCCTCTGTTCTCCCCAGACTGTTCTAAACCACTTCAAAAGGGAAGGTTTTCACCAACCAAAAATTGTGGACACTGATGTGCTGGCCAGTGCTTCTGTTCCTGAAAACCCAACCGCAGAGGAATTTGAGGCCATTGTTGAGTCTGACGGTCATCTGGAAATAGAAGGGGAGCTTTCTTATGCTAAACTCCTGGAGACAGCAGTGGCTGGAAAGACCCACCAGGCTGATGAGGCACCAGAGAATAGTGCCTTTGATGATGAACCCAAAGAGCATTCCCCCACAGAGCAGCTACGTGCCGGGGACATTTTTGGCAGGATATGCCAGAGTCATGGCTTTGAGAACGGTTCTGAGGCTGCATGTAAACCTGAGAAAGATTTGCAGGTGGAGGTGGCAACATGTAGAATGCAGAGAACATTGGACAAATTTTGTTCTTAAAAACATTTTTACTTATATAATTTTTTGTATTTGTTATAAAATCTTTTGCTGCTTTAATTTGTGTAACACATTAGGTGCACTCAGTACAGTACTGTTCAGCATACAGAGACATTGTACTGTAAGTGTTTGATAAGTTTTCTCTGGGTTTTTTTAAAAGCTTTTGCTTCATACAGTACTGTAGAGTGGAGTTCCACTTTACACTATTTCTTGTGACACACAGCAAACTCCTAAATTTGCTCTAAGCATTATGGTACATCATGTGTCCATTACTGTGTGCCATGTTTGGTTTTCTTCATACTGAAAGTTAATAAATAGTTTCACAACTAGTGTACTGTACAATTCATCATTGTTCCGTGCTCATTTTTCTATGTATTTCCCCTGAAAAAAAGTTGCTTATTGGCAACTTCCAGATAATAGCAGCTTTTAACTGGGAACCGAGAGGTTGCTATTAAGCAGAATCCACTGTCTCTCTTAGGGCCCAGTCTATCCCCTTTTGAAATCAAGGGGATTCCTACCCAAAGTGAGGGGTCTTCATGTTAAAGATATGCTTGATCCTCTCGGAGCAGATATGATTTGGACTCACACTCTGTGCTGGTTTTATGCATTTGAGGCGAAATTCACTCCCATGCACTACATAAGTCCTCAATATAGGGCTTTAATGGGTTTTCAGTGGTACATACACCTGAATTTTACCCTTTCTATGCACACCACTTAATTTATTGAACAATTTATTTCCTATGTGATAACCAAGATATAGGGAGAAGAATAAAGGGCAGAACATTTACTTCTGTTTGATACAGTCCTGGATCACAGAAAGTATGTTCTCATAAAAAGAACAAACTTGTATACCCTTGTCATTGTCCTTCCTCTTTTTCCTCCTCTGTCTCTTATTCATCTGAATTCAACAACAACATTGTAACACTTTAAATTCCACAATCATCACGCATCTACCCTTTGGTGATATGATAACTGCTGACCACTTAATTGTAGGGTAATTACTGTGGCATGTTGTGGCCGGGTAATTTCAGGGAGTTAGTGGTTTATCATAATAACAGGGTTATTTCTTAGTTCTGAACTACAGTGCAGGTTACACATTGGGACCTACTAAGGTTAATTACATAGTAATCACAGGAGCCTGCTAATACGCTTTGCAGTACCAGCAAAAACCTGCTATGTTTTTTTTATTAATAAGGTACTGAGCAAGCTAAGTTGCTATGCAATTAATGAAAAGTTATGGGCTAATTGAAGTATTACCCATCATTCCATTCTCTTCAGCGCATCATCTCCTTTCCTCATGTTTCTATAGGGAGAGCATGGATTGTTCTCCAGACTTTTTGGAACAAAGTTGAACCTATGTGGAATGAGCATTGACTTTATTATCAAGAATTTTATGTGCCTGCCCTCAGATTTTTTCCATCTGGTTTTCTTTCTCAGACCCGTTGGGCTGCAGAGGCCAGTTCCACTCAGGCAATCCAAAGCTGCCTTGAAGAGGATAATTTATGAGAGCACTGACCACCTGACCTTTGCTTTTTAGGTGCTCTGGGGGCCCGGGGAGCTACGGCAAAGATACCGTCCCAGAAATCTACAATTCCACGATGGCCATCTTGTTATTGTTATTCACATGGAGATGCCTGCCTGACATTTTTAAAGCAAAATGCGGCCAGAAAATCAACAGGGATTGTATAACCATAGGTCTGCCATTCTTATACCCACCCCAGCTGCAGAGAAAATACACAGCGAAGCTCAACTGTGATGTCACAATAGACAAAGAAAATGCTTCCAGTAGTAGTTTTCCAGCCAATGCTATTTTAGCATATTATTGTTTTAGTTAAGGGAATAATCTTTCAATTTAAAAACATATATTCTGAACAAATGCCTTTCCTTACCCGAGGTGTTGCTAATGACACCACAAAACAGTGATAGCACTTACCATCAAATTAATTCTTTGTTATTTGTATGCTTTATGTCCTCTGGGTGAGATTCATCCCTGGGTAGGGGGCCAGCACAAGGCATATGTATTACTTAATTCCCACTCAAGCCCTATTCTAAGGAGTGAAGTGGTGACCCAATGATGAATATTGCTGTACTGTAGCATTCAGGCTTGTCTACATTGGCAATTTACAGATTATGATGCAGATCAGGGCCATGTATCATCTTCCAGGTGTTTGATTCAATAAGGTTTCCTCTTTTTTGGAACACGTTCACTTGCATCCCATATTTCATGGCTGTTTCCTCCAATTTTTCTGCTCTGCTCTGGAGCATCGTAGAAGGTAGAAACATAAATTTTAAATGCTAGCATTCCTTCTTCACGTCTGTTCACTGCCCTTTCCCATTGCAGCTCCAATGTGGGGGAATTGCCTGGCCCATCCACACTTGATTCAGATTATCACTTACCAGTGCCATCATCTCCCGTGTATTTCAGCACTGCTCAGGCTAGTGTATTCACCGTCTGAGACAGCTGCAGTGATATAAGCTTGTGTAAAGTTTGCTTCCTGTTTCCAGTGACTCCGTGGGAACAGAAGCAGGCCCTTATTGTTGTTTATTGTGATACTAGGGTAGTAAGAGAAGACACACTGATTATAAAATCACTGGCCTGGGATTGAAGAGAACTTGCCTCTGTTTTTGGGTGTGACATTGACTTGCTGTGTGATCTTTGGCAAGTCACTTAGACCAAAATTTGCAAACTTGGATGCCTAAAGGCATGCACCTAAATCAATAGCTGGGCACCTAAATACAAGTGGTTTGACTTTTAAAGAGCTGTGGGTGCTTAGTATCTCTGAAAATGCAGTATTTTGGTTCCAAATATGAACTGAGGTACCTAAGTTTAAGAACTCAAGTGTGAAAATTTTGGTCTTCACCTTTTCTAGCTTCAATTTTTCCTTCTATAAAATAAGGGGTTGTGAGGCTTAATTCCTTAAAGTAACTCCTTTAAACTGTGTGTCTGCAAGCTGAGGTGGGAACGAATGCCCTGAAAAATGGCTGCAAGTGGACTATAATGCCCAAAGCCCCAGGCTGAGTTGGGCTGCCTGTTAGACACCTCTGTTGTGACCAAAAGTAGAGAACACGGTGCAAAATGCAAAACCTTTACTTCCCTAACATGCCACGGGGGAGCTGTTTGCACATACACCCCCCGAATTGTCCCCAGCTGTACATATACAGTTTGTCTTGTCTTCCATGGGAGGCTGATCCACTGGGTACCTTGTTCTCTCCTCACAGCCCTCTTACAGTCCACCCAGCTCTGGAGAAGATTAGGAAAATTACTGAAGAGAAGTCATCATTTTGCAACAGAACAGTGCATCTTGAAATCACTTTCTCAGCACAAGGGAATATTGCTTTTCTGCTCAATCTGCATGGAATTACATGAATTACAGGCATGAATTGAGTCTCGATGGTGGGATTTTTCAAAAGTTTAGGGGAGCTAGGTACCCAACTGCCATTGAATTTCAGTGACAGTTGGTTTCTAAGGGCCAGATTGTCAAAGGCACTTAGGTGCCTAAAGATGTTGGAATGTACAAAAAAGTGTCCAAGTGAGGTAGATGTCTAAATCCTAGCGCTTAAGCCTTTTGGAAAAAACACCTATCTGCATCTTTAGGCACCTAATTATCTTTAAGATCCCAGCCCTCATGTGCCCATATGTTTTATTAAGTCCTGTATTGGTGCTGCTGCTTCAGTGACCTTCTGTGAGGAGGTTTAGCTCGTAGAGTGATGTGATCTTGGCCAATAGCAGAGCTGGAGCAATAAGAGCAGCTGCCAACTTGGATCCATTAAATTGAAAAAACTTCCCTCAGTTTTTACACTGTCTGTCCCCCTGTATATATATCAACTTTTTACTTTCATTCTGAACGTTGTTGGGCAGCTCAGGGTTGAAATTATTTTTATTTTCACATCAACTTTTCCCTGTAGTTGTGTTTCCTGCAATGTGATAGACACAAAAAAGTCTGAGAGCCAGGAAATGTGCCCCCAAATCCTTCACTGAATATGAAATTAGTTCAAATGTCTCAGATACAAGGTTTTTGCCATAAATGTGCAGTACCTTCAGTCGCCCTCTCTGAGTTTGCTAACAAATGCCAAGCTGGTGAATGCATATTGATGCAGAACACTGTTGACCATGTGCCAGTAGAAAGGAAATGGTATAAAGATACTTTAGATCAGCTGATTCTGTCTCAGCTAACTGGACTGCGTTTGATTACCCAAGGATGTAATAGCTGTGCATTTGTATAGTACATATTGCAAAAACATAGCTATGTGAATGCCTAGTTAATGTTAAATATTTAAATTGAAAAAAGGCAGGAAATGTTTGTTTGGTAGCAATATTAACTCAAGCACGTATAGTAGGCCCCAGTGAAAACAATTATGGCTCACAGTATTAATTCCCCAGTGTAAATTCTAGGTATGGAGAATGCCAAAAACACTGCAGAAGTATGAAATATCAGATACAGTAGATGTTGGTTTTTTAATGATGACTACTGTGTTGGGTGTAATAAATTATGTATTAAAGCAAAAATTTTCAGGAAGGTTCAGCCAGCACAATTAGGACCAGATTTTCAAAAGAGCCCCAAACCCAACATCTGGCTATAATTGTCACAATGGGATCTTCTGAGTGCTGAATATTTTTGAAAATATGGCTCCGACTGCGGATGCTCAGCCAATGAAAATCTGGCAGTGCGTCCTTTTGAATAACCTGGGCCTATGTACCCTAAGTATTTATCAGAATGATTGTATGTGTAATATAGGCAAATTATTGGTATTATGAGAACTATGCATTTCCTATGTTTAAATATACAATGCCTAAATACTTAATGCTACCTTAACAGATATATATATAAAAAAAGTTATCCAAGGGCTAAAATGCAAAGTGCCTAAGTGACTAAGCCACAGATATTTAAAGATATTTAGGTATCTAAGAATGCCAGTAGGTGCCTAATAGGATTTATTGACATGTTTAAGTAGGTTAGGCGCCTAAATTTCATTGTCATCAAAAAGATTTGAGTGCCTAACATGCTTAGGAACTCTTGAAATCCCACTAGGTGCATAGGTGCATCTTTAGATGTCTAAATACCTTTGAAAATCTGGCTCTTAGTTGCACGGACTTTCCAATGTACCCGGGGATGCTTGACCCCTGGTTTTTCCTCAGACCCTGCCCCTGCTTCTGTACCCAATGACTGGAAGATAGCTAATGTAACACAATATTTAAAAAGGGCTCTAGAGGTGATCCTGGCAATTACAGACTGGTAAGTCTAATGTCAGTACCGGGCAAATTAGTTGAAACAATAGTAAAGAATAAAATTGTCAAACACATAGAAGAACACAACTTGTTGGGCAAAAGTCAACATGGTTTCTGTAAAGGGAAATCATGTCTTACTAATCTATTAGAGTTCTTTGATGGGGTCAATCAACATGTGGACAAGGGGGATCCAGTGGACATAGTGTACTTAGATTTCCAGAAAGGCTTTGACAAGGTCCCTCACCAAAGGCTCTTAAGTAAATTAGGTTGTCTTGGGATAAGAGGGAAGATCCTTTCATGGATTGAGAACTGGTTAAAAGACAGGGAACAAAGGGTAGGAATAAATGGTAAATTTTCAGAATGGAGAGGAGTAACTAGTGGTGTTCTCCAAGGGTCAGTCTAGGACCAATCCTATTCAACTGATTCGTAAATGATCTGGAGAAAGGGGTAAACAGTGAGGTGGCAAAGTTTGCAGATGATACTAAACTGCTCAAGATAGTTAAGACCAAAGCAGACTGTGAAGAACTTCAAAAAGATCTCACAAAACTAAGTGATTGGGCAACAAAATGGCAAATGAAATTTAATGTGGATAAATGTAAAGTAATGCACATTGGAAAAAATAACCCCAACTATACATACAATATGATGGGGACTAATTTAGCTACAACTAATCAGGAAAGAGATCTTGGAGTCATCGTGGATAGTTCTCTGAAGACGTCCAAGCATTGTGCAGTGGCAGTCAAAAAAGCACATGGGATGTTAGGAATCATTAAAAAAGGGATAGAGAATAAGACAGAGAATATCTTATTGCCCTTATATAAATCCATGGTATGCCCACATCTTGAATACTGTGTACAGATGTGGTCTCCTCATCTCAAAAAAGATATACTGGCATTAGAAAAAGTTCAGAAAAGGGCAACTAAAATGATTAAGGGTTTGGAACGGGTCCCATATGAGGAGAGATTAAAGAGGCTAGGACTTTTCAGCTTGGAAAAGAGGAGACTAAGGAGGAATATAATGGAGGTATATAAAATCATGAGTGGTGTGGAGAAAGTGAATAAGGAAAAGTTATTTACTTGTTCTCATAGTATTAGAACTAGGGGCCACCAAATGAAATTAATGGGCAGCAGGTTTAAAACAAATAAAAGGAAGTTCTTCTTCACACAGCACACAGTCAACTGTGGAACTCCTTGCCTGAGGAGGTTGTGAAGGCTAGGACTATAACAGGGTTTAAAAGAGAACTAGATAAATTCATGGAGGTTAAGTCCATTAATGGCTATTAGCTAGGATGGGTAAGGAATGGTGTCCCTAGTCTCTGTTTGTCAGAGGGTAGAGATGGATGGCAGGAGAGAGATCACTTGGTCATTACCTGTTAGGTTCACTCCCTCTGGGGCACCTGGCATTGGCCACTGTCATCCGAAGAAGTGGGCTGTAGTCCACGAAAGCTTATGCTCTAATAAATTTGTTAGTCTCTAAGGTGCCACAAGTAGTCCTGTTCTTTTTGCGGATACAGACTAACACGGCTGCTACTCTGAAACCTGTCAGTAGACAGGATACTGGGTGGATGGACCTTTGGTCTGACCCAGTATGGCCGTTCTTATGTTCTCCTCTGCCTTTTCCCGCCTCTGCCCCCACCCAGCCTCTTCCTGTCCCCGCTCCACCTCCACCCCACCTCTTCCTGCCCCGTTCCGCCTCCTCTCTTGAGCGCGTGCCGCACCCTCATTCCTCCCCCAAATGGCACACCATAAAATATAAATATGTATATATAACGTGGGTGGGAGGGTGGGTGTGTACACCACATATGTGGAGGCATTACCAATGGGATACATAGCAGAACCACATGATAAATTGCAAAGCCGTAAGGTAAATATTTTTCGTTAACATTGGTGCACTTCGATTGGTCTCTGCCTGCTAATTCTCTTTCAGGTACATATTGTAACATTCTGAACCCCTGATCAACTTTGACCTGCCCTTGAAATGTTTCCTTCTTTGCTCCCCAAATATGGTATTTCTTTGCAGATGTACACCTGTCTGAGGCCCAGGACAGGGGAAATTCCACATTTAAGAAAGTAGGGAATGATTCCCAGGCAGTTTAATTTAATTATAGGCAACACAGGTAACGATGCCTGTAGTTAAAATTGCTTATAACTTGCTATTCTAACACACTGTTTTCAGTTGTTTATAACTTTACCACACTGAAACGTTAAACCATTTATATACATATAAAGAGCTGGCTGAAAAATAAAAATAGTTCACAAAACTTTCAAGAACTTCCAAGATGGTTTCATTCCTTTGCTTTTTGAAACAGGTTGATTTTCATTTTGTGAAATTTTCTACTGAAATTTCTTAAGGCAACATGTATCAATTTACAATTAGAAATTTTTTTATTTTTAAACATTCTACTGTGGGACTAAACTGACCAATCAAAACTGACAATGAAGAAGAAAACCCCTTGCATGAAATAAAAAACTCAAGATCAAATCTAGAGAACAGTAAATGAAAGTGGATACAAAAAACCTGATAAGTGAAAATTTTTGAGATAAAAAATGTTTGCTAAAATTTCTGGGGAAATATTGTGAAAATATTTTTAATCACATCCATCTGAAGCTGCTCAGACGTTTGGAATGTTAGAATAAGTCATGTCAGGAGATGAATTACTGGGTAAATCAACTGAGCTAGACAACAATGCATTTATCAGATGGGTCCATAACTTAGCACATTATCTTCATATATATACATTTAAAAAAATCAATTGACATGATAGAAAACTGAAATAAAATAAATCTAGAACCAGGGTTTACATGATAAACAAAAGGTTCGGAAGAATACCTTAGTTAGGTCCGTTTCTCTCCTGCCCTTCCATCTTGTGTTGTCATTTATACCTGTGCAAAGTGGTTGTGAAATGCTACCAGATGGCAGCATTTTGCACTCCCTTTGGCCAGGTATAAATGGTGAGTCAAAATGCAAAGCAGGGAAAAATGAGGCTCTGCGGTAAGGAAATGGCAAAAGACTCAAAAATGGAGCATAAAAGAGGAACCTGCTTTAGATGAGACTATTACTGTAGTCCATGAGGGTTAGTGCTAATCCCCCAAAGTTCAGTACAATCGCAGAGAAACACTTGTCTTTCTCTACCTCTCTCAAAACTCAGGCTCGGCCTTTGCACATGCAATACTCCACAACAGCGATCAAATGGAGAACAGATTGCTTGCTGTCTGTATGGAATTCATAATACCAACTGTGAAAAAGAGACTGTCAGAACTTTCTGAGCTGCTCCCAAATAGAGTTAACTCTACACTAAGATCTACCACAAAACTGGTTACTGTAGAAATTGGAGCATAATAACATTCATGTCCACAAATTAGGAATGATCATGTTTTGTGTATGGTGGCCTCTGCTTTATATGCAACGATGTATGTACAGGGTCTGAATGTTCATGCAGGCAAGACTGCTGTTGATGCATATATGTGTTTTCCTGTATAAGGCTGAGCCATCAACACCCGTTGGGTGTGATACTATACAGAAACTCTCAGCTATTTTGAATATTTTCAGTTTAACTGCATTGTTGGGCTATTAAGTAAACTGTATTTCTCTCAGCAATATCTCTCTAACATAAATTGCTTGCTTATTTTAACTAATTTGAAGTTTCAATGGTATATGATCAGATTTTTGTTTAATTCAGCACTACTCCTGTTCTTTCTAATGAAAGCAAGGTCACAGTGTATGTCAAAGGTGGAAGAGTATAAACGTCAAAGAAACTTTGAGAACAATTCTGATTTTTAGATTCTCAGGGATTGTTGTCTTGCACAAGCAACTACATATTTGCATAATTAATTATGTACAGCACATACACAATGAACTACACTCCTGTAAGAGCTACTATAGCCAATAGACGTGCACTGTCAACATGCATGTCAGTGGATTTTAAAAGCTGTGTTGCAGGATGCACCTGTGTATCGGAGATCAGACTTCAGACTATGTGCACAGAAGTCTCCTCATTAATTAAGGATAATAAATTGTATCTTTTTGCTTGGAACTGTTTGAAGGCCTGCACATCCGGAAAGGCTTGTGAAATTGACGAGTGCCTACTCCGGGCGTGCAAGTTCAGGAGACAGTTTTACAAGATCCTTGGAGCAGCTATGTATGCTGGCCTTTCTGGTGTCAGGATATGTCTCCCAACTGTGTACGTTTATTCCAACTAAAAGCTGAATTCCATCTCAGGTAGTAATAGACATGTCTCATCTCTAGAGAATTCATGATTAACTACCATTGCTATCTCTTTGAACATTTCTTTACATGGAGCAATACCTCTTGTGGGAATTAAAAACATATTAATGCATACATTGTGTTCCTAGTTACTGCTACTGAGACAATGAATAGGAAAAGCTAACCTGCTTTAACCACGCAGTGTGTATATATTTTGTATATTCAGAAATCTTTGACAGACCTGTTTTTCTTTTTTTCTTTCTCTTCCTTATCCTCTTTCTGCATTGGCAGAGCATCTTGGATTTGAATTAAAGGGTATGGAACAACCATTCATTTGTTAATCAGAAGCCATTAAGAGCTGCCCACAGTCCTTAACATTACGGCTTTGATGGGATGATTAAAAAATCAGCTGTTCTGCTCTTTTTACTGGCACCCAGAAAGATATTTGGATCAAAAAAACCCAAATGTGAACCTATAAAAATACACATGTATTTGTAGCAGCACATTTTTCTTTGTCATGCTAAGAAGCACTATGTGCAAGGCATTACTGGAATACTAAATTGTTATATGTCTCCTCACTGCAAATCTTTTTTCTGTATTTAACTTGAAGAGCTGGGGTTTGTGTTAGTTTGAAAGGTGACCAGCAAATGTAGCTTGGTAATGGACAAATATTCCAGTAACAGAAAGTCTAGAATTTAGGCCACTGGGGAACAAGAAGGGCGTGATTCCGGAGTCGTTCTGCCTGTAGCTCTCCCACTGAAATCAAAGAGAGTGCAGTGGGGGGTCAGAGTCATGATTTTCTCACAAAATATGTGCTTGGTTTGAAAGAAATTGGTTTCAAGAGGTAAATCAATTCAAATCAGCAGAATTATCCTGGAAGTGTAGTGAAGTCAATTGGGGAGTGTCTTTCCATTGACTTCATTGAGCATTGATGTAGCTCAAGGAATATAGGCTAAAGTTTTCAAAAGCACCTTAGGCCCAGACCCTCAAAGGTATTAAAGGATCTGAGTCTTAGTGACTTACAAGCTTTTGAAAATTTTACCATTAGATAATTTTAGGAACAGGAAAACCCCATTTGGCCAAACACATGGCTCCTTTCTAGGTGATCATAATGCCGCTCTTTTGTCCTGCATTCCCCTTAGCGCTCTCTCCAGCAGTACAGTGCAGGGGTCTCTTGAGTTCACATTTTGTGCTGCAGTCATATTCCCTTGTACTGCGTCCCCTCTCATTTGTTTTCTGTGTGTGGCATAGTTCTGGCAGAGTTCTCTGTTTACCCCTATTTTTTACATTGCCATTTGCTCAGTGTGCAAAACCATAAAGAGCCAAGGTCCACGGTCCTTATTCAGGGCCATACCATGTTTCTGTATTGAAGGAGCTGGCATAAAAATGGATGGAATCATATTTCCTCAAGTTCTTACTCAGTCAAAACTCCCAGTGCAGTTTTGGTAGGTTAAGACAGCAGGATTTGGCCTGCTGACTATGCTGATGCCTCTTTGCAAACCTCTCACATTCCTCCAGGGGCCATATTGTTCTCACGGTTGCACCCATGTAACCACATTGGCTTCAGTGGGGTTATGCTTGGGTAACTGAGAGCAGAATTTGGTTTAAATTTCCAGTAAAAGCTACCTCCATTCTGTAAACACTTCCTTTATCGCTTCCTGCAGATCCCTGAGACCTGCTGTTGCCTTGTGTTGCATCCTTTCTAAGTGAATGTCTTCCTTTGAGCAATATGGTGCCCAGCTGTGCACACAGAGATCCACAGGGGATCTGATAAGTGCCCTGAACTGTTTTTCCCTCTGTTTATATATCTTTAGTCCAGATTCAGTGCAGCCAGAGAGATATGTTAGCTCAGTATAGCACAGAGCAGACCTACATGGTTAAGACACTTTAATTCCATTTGATGGGCTCACTGGGGCATGAGCCGCTCACCTCTGGCGTCCAGGGACTAAAGTCTTTTCTCAGCTATCCGGTGCAAATCACTAGACACTAACGTAATGAGAATGGGCTTTGTCTCCCAGGGACCCAAATCCTTTCTTCCCCAGGGTCTGGTCCTGGGTGCTCCCAACTCCCACTGGTTTGAATGGAAATGGTGGGACTGGGGATCTTGCAAAAGAGGGTCAGCACCCGTTTAGATCGGGCTCCCAGTGCAAAGGGGTTTGATGGTTTCAGCACAGCCCCCAATGGATATTTGTCCACCTTTCCAAACTGCCACACCATTGAGCAGAATTCAGCACAGGTAGTAGCCTCTGCTCCAGAGTAGCCCAGAACCAGCCTGCCAGGACTGATTCACATCCTCCCAGCAGGCAGTTCTGTGCTACAGAAAGTGAGTTCATTTTGGAGAAGGAATTATAGAGAAATTGGTGCTGCTACTACAAATACACTTTTAAATAACATTTAGAATTGAGGATTTTTGACATCCCTTTTTAGTTTACTTCTGTCTTGTTTTCCTTGTCCATTCCCAGTCTCATTATTAGGCAATAAACATTAATATGCTGGATCTTTAGCTGTCTTCTCTACTTCATCCATTCTTCACTTTCCATGTGTTTGCTGTAGTACCCATGGCTGGAACTGTGACTGTGTCTGCATTACTTGACATTGAATGATTTGTCCATAATGTCATTGTTTTAGAATGATGATGATGACTATTATTTATTAATTGTTATAACATCACAAGTGTGCATGGCACTTTAGAGACAAACATTGACTGGCCCTACCACAAAGATCTTATAATATAAATTAAACATAAAATCATTGTATAGATATTTACATTATTTTCTTTCTGTCACTGTCCCAGTGAGTTTATGTAACATGAAGGGATTATGTTATCAGCCATCAATTTACTGAGGCTTCATGGAGCCAACCTAGATTATTTTCAACAGTCATGCATTGAATTGTGCTGCACAGTGAGTTTGGGATTTGATCCATGGGAAAAAGGGTTGCAGTCTAGATGAAAGTTGTGGAGGAAAAACTAACTCATTAGGTAGTTTTTCCTCCCCCATCACTATCCCTCCTTTTTTCCATTAAATAAAGGCAAGGTTTGCATCTGAAAAAAAATAACATTTTTGCAGCAAAAATTGTGAACAGTGAAAATTCTCTATGAAAGTATCATTTCATCTGGTTTCAAGGTAGAACCGGATCACTTTCCCCCTCCTTCCTCTCCCACTATGAACAAATATGTTCACCCAGCAGAAAAAATCCTGAACAGATTCATCCACAAGCAATAAAAATCACATCTAGCTGCTTTGGCAAATTTGTATTAAATCTCTCAAAACTCAGGCTCGGCCTTTGCACATGCAATACTCCACAACAGCGATCAAATGGAGAACAGATTGCTTGCTGTCTGTATGGAATTCATAATACCAACTGTGAAAAAGAGACTGTCAGAACTTTCTGAGCTGCTCCCAAATAGAGTTAACTCTACACTAAGATCCACAAAGGTATCTTGTTAAGCCATCCATAATTTTTTAGAGCTGACTAAAATCTAAATGAATTTGCTGTTTTTTTCAAAATTAAATGCTAAAAATTTGATTACGTCAACTAGAATTGGTTCACAAAATCCACTGAAGGGAGGTTTATATTGCATTTCTGAGATTGGGGCAGCTGGTCCTGACAGCTCAAAAGAGTAATGTTTCCTATTTGTGAGGTGAGCAATGCCTGAGGCCTGTAGAGCACTGCTCACCTCAGCGAAATAAAATCATGCTTCTTGTCTATTTTAGCCGTCCCTGTTGTTTTTGTGCTTGTACTATCAGTTGTGACAGTGCAGTAGCTCCTCCTTCACCATTAGTCACACTGGAGTTATAGACGCTGACAATGAAAATCTCCCAATCTTTGGTCCCCTCCAGTCAGGTCATGGCCCCGCTTGTATTTCTTAAGTTTGATGACCTCCCAAGATGGAATGTACATTTTCATTAATGATTCCAACAACAACATGATTGAACTGGAGAACTTGGACTGTTTGACTGAGTGAAAGGGGCTATACTGATGAAATCCAGGCGTGGAAAGGTGCAGCTCTCCCTTTCCATGTTTCCACCAGTACAGAATATGCACAGCGTTCCCCACCAGGCAAAAATACAGGGAAGGGGAAAGCAAAAAAGCTGAGCTAACCATCCCAATCCAAATGTGAGTTCTTCCCAAAAGAGGACATATGATGATTTGATGTAATGGGGAGGCCAGAGAACATCAGATCAGACCGCATGCTCCAACAACCAACAACAAATCATCAGTATGAGTCTGCATCACAAGTGAAACAAATCACCTCTGTGCAAAGGGTCAGCACAGGACCTCAGCACCATTTAGGTCCCACCTTAACCCTTTAGGGCTAGTGAAGAAGGTTTGGGCTGGCCGTCTCATAGGGGTAAATTTTATCCCAGTTGAGGAGGAACTTGATGAATTGCTCCTCAGAGGACACGCTACCCTAACCCAGTATTGGCCAAGGAACGCACATGGAGGCACCAAAGCTTGGGAGATTCTTGATGTCATCCTCTGTAATGAATGTTGAAGGAAGATGCCTGTAGTGGTGGAACTAGGATGCAGAAAGGACAGAATAGGTAAGAAATTCTCTATTCTTGTCACCTGTAATAACGACTATGCTAAAAGTCTCCTCTCTGGCCTGCAGTGTGAATAGCTGTGTATGCTGCATTCATTCCCTACCCAGAACTCGTGTTCAGTTCAGCAGAAGCTTAACATGCAGGACATGTGCAGCCTGTGTCATAGAGTTTCACAGTGCAGAGCAGAGTGAATGGAGATTTTCCCCGCTTTTTGGATCACTGCTTTAGAACGAATGTTCACAGTGAACAAAGTGAAATATTTCTGATTTATTTTTACACGTTGATAAAAAGAAACAAAACCAGGTGGATTTTGACACTCTCTGGCTTCTCAAGTAACTACTGCTGGTTTTCTCCTGTTTAGACCCTCAGAAAGAGAATAACTTTTTCTATATTAGGTACTTCCAAAAGTGGTGGGCTAAGACAGGCTCAAATCCCAAATTATATTCTCTTAGCCTTTTCTTAAATACTTTTTATCCTACTACCAGGAGATGACTCTAGCATTCCTAGCACCTGATGCCATTCTTACTTTCCTTCTGGTTTTACCTCCTATAGCTTTGCAGTTGCTGGGGATACCAGATATAGTGTAGTGAGGGCACTTAGTGTCTCCTGGTGGAACATTCCACCCTAACAACTTCAGCAGGGTTTTTCTTGCCTAATTTCTATAAGAAAATGTTCTAGAGAATGCTAATTAAGGGACAAACCCCAACAACCCGGAATGCTGTATAAATAATACATGCTATTGGGGCATATTGACTTATTCATGGTACAAATCTTTTTATGGTTCTCCCTCCCATTGGGTTCACAAGATGATATAGTGGGCCAAATTTTTCTCTCAGTTATGCAGTTGGAAATCCAGTTACTCCATTGATTTCAGTGAATCTGCACCCATGTAACTGAGGGCAGAGCTTGGCCTACTGTATTCATACAAGAAGAATAAATGCCCCTAGCCATGTGATTGGTTGAGGATATTTGGGTTGAACTAAGTTGAGGCAATCTGAATCTTAGCTTTTCCCCTGACTCCATCCTGAACAGTTTTATGGACCTGATCAGTTTGGATAAATTACTTCTCTCCAAGAGTGTGCTGTTAATCTGTTGCAAGTGACTGATTTCATTGGCGCTGAAAAGTCTTCCATTACAAATAACTATGGATCTCTCTTGCTCATTACAGCCATATCTTAATAGAAACACTAGATCACTGATGAAGTTCAGTTTAATTTCTCAAGTGTATGTGAGTTGTACAGTGTGGTTGAGACCATGCAGTGTCCCATGATACAACTCATTCCTGGACCACAATTGCCAAGAGGATTAACTGAGATGAATCTGTGTTACTGTTTGGGTTGAAAAATTAATTAGATTACTTCCCAGGATTTCATTAAAAAAATCCACTGCTGTTATTGGTTACTGGATTTTCAATACTCTGTCCCCTCCCTGTCTTCCAATAGCCAAACCACCTCTCCTCCATGCCCACCCAACCTTTGATTATTTAAAAGTTTTTCCTTTCAGCATCTGTGTGCTTTTGTGCATCAGATGTTGTGGTTATGGAATAACTCTAGGACCTATAGCATGCAGTTCCTGCAAGAAAAAAAGCAGTCCTGAGTCCAGCAGAGAGAGATATGCTGGACCTTGTGATGGGGCCATTGAAGGATCAGTGTATATATGTGTGAGGATGGATGTGACAATCGGAGTCCAGACACCCCAAAAGAAGAACAGAGGTTCTGAACCCCAAAGAATAAGCAATTGAATCAACTGGTTGTATCTGATATTACTGTGTATAAAAATGTGTTGTGTCAGGTCTTTTATGAAAGCTTGTAATGTTCTGGCAATATTCTGTAATATTTTTATTCCCACCAGGTCTCTGTTGTGTGTGTGGCAAAGTGAACTGATAGCTGGGCGCTGGTTTCACTCCATTGGGGGTGACGAGTAGTTAAGTGTTGGGTAGTTAAGAACTTGGGGAAACAGAATTCGGGGGACTTGGCACTGAAGGGCTGTTGAGGTCACCCTGCCAGGGATTACTAGACTGGTGGAAGCCAGGGTGAAAAAGTACACTCATAGGCTGGCTACTGGTGTCAGAGCTCTGAGCCATGGTAGCCTAGCGTTAGGCCCCCCAAATTACAGGGCAGGTAGTGACAGAACCCCTTACTGGTCTGGGTGGTGCCCAAAAAAGTTGGTAGGATTTGAACCTGTGTGGGGAATCTCCCAGTAGCCAGCCTACAAGCATAAGGGTGACCTCAACATCCCCTTCTGGTCCCAAGTCCCCCCAAATCCATCTCAGGTTACCCAGAAAACCAACATAAAAGCACAATCTCAGGCTCTACATGTCTGTAATAGCTAATTTCCCTTTTATAATACAAGTTACCTATTCCCACTGAACAGTTTCCCAGCATGCTCTCTGACCAAGACATGCACTTCACTTAGATGCTGGTCCTCAGTTTTTGGGTGTCCTTCACTTCAAAACCCCTCTCTCTTAAGGGTTTGCAGTTTTTTTGTCTTTCTCTCAGACTATGGTGATTCATGGAGGGGAAATTCTTCCTCTCTTAGGTTGGGTCTACATTAAAAAATTAAGTCGACCCAGCCATGTCACTCAAAGGTGTGAAAAATCCACACCCCGAGGTACGTAGTTAAGCTGACCTAGCCCCCAGTGTAGACAGCGGTAGGTCAATGCAAGAATTCTTCCTTCGACCTAGCTACTACATCTCAGGGACGTGGGTTAGCTACAGTGACCAGAGAACCCCTCCCATCATTGCTAGGGTGATCAGATAGCAAGTGTGAAAAATCAGGATGGGGGTAGGGGGTAATAGGCACCTATATAAGAGAAATCCCCAAATATCGGGACTGTCCCTATAAAATCGGGACATCTGGTCATCCTCGTCATTGCAGGGGGTAGTTACACTGAAGCAGTACAGCTGTCCCACTATAGTGGTTTAAGTGTAGACTTAGCCTCAGTTTTCCAAGACTGGGATTTGTTTGTTTTTTTATTTCAAGTTGTTTCAGTGTTTTCCCATTCATGCTAATGGTCCACCATTGTCTCTTCCTGGCTGGACAATGGACGGGTACTTGAAGTAAGTTCTGTGTAAACAACTGGTTTAAGAGGATCCCATCTCTGTTGTGAGGTGTGCTTGAAATTGTAGTTCTGGAAATAAGCATAGTAGTCTAGATTAATAATTACATACATTTCTAATCCCAGTCTGTCTATGTATCTCCTAAGGACCATCAAGTTAGAACATCACAAGCTTTCATAACGACCTGACTTGACATATTTGTATACACAATAACATTGTATACAACCAGTTGGTTCAGTTGCTTATTCTTTGGGGTTCACACCCTCCGTTTTCCCCTTGGAGTGTCTGGACCCTAATTGTCTCAGTGGGTATGGTCAGGGTCCTGTTTATTGGATTAGCAAGGCACCTAGGGAATTTGCTGGAAAGGAAAGAGAAGAGTTGTGGGGCTATTGGAGATCATGGACTAGAGGTCACAGAGCTGTTATAGGGGAGGAGAGGGGCCAATGATAAGTTTGCTGGGATGCAGAAGGGAGGGATTACTGGGCTGAAGGAGGAAGCCATGAGAAGAGGAGGAGAGAATGGTAGGAGATCTCGATGTGTTTGGGGAGGTTTGGGATAATCATCCAAGCCTTTGGGTGCTTATCAGAACTGGACCATGGAACACTTTGAGATCTGCTGATGACTAGTCTACATGGGTTGGATTCTGCTCCTATTTGTGTGTTCAGAACACATTATTTTCACTGGAGTATGTTTTTAATTAGTATATTTTTCTAACCTTTGCAGAAGCTGAAGAGCTCTATCAGAAGAGAGTTTTAACCATCACTGGGATCTGCGTTGCATTGCTTGTGGTTGGAATAGTATGTGTGGTCGCTTACTGTAAAACCAAGTGAGTACCAGCAAACAAATCAAATCTAACAGCAATATTCAAGCTTTGAGTTCACACTTCTAGCTATGGCACTCACTGACCTAAGATAATACTCAAAGGAGATGCTGTACTGTGCTTCTCACTTACAGCAGAGAAAATGCAAGGTCTAATAGGGCAGGGGAGTGGAAGTCAAAACTCTCTCTATGCCTGACCCTGTTTAGAGTTTGTAGGGGTACCAGATTGTGCGGGACATTATGCATTTCAGCTGAATCAACCCCATTTTGCTAAGCCAGGCATTGTACTGTGGATGAGAGAACAAGACTCCCTGTAGCAATGGGAAAAATCCATTAGGCTGGGACCTAGGTGACCATGACTTCTGGTCTCATCTCTCAGAGTAGCAGCCGTGTTAGTCTGTATCTGCAAAAAGAACAGGAGTACTTGTGGCACCTTAGAGACTAACAAATTTATTTAAGCATAAGCTTTCGTGGGCTCCAGCCCACTTCATTGGATGCATGGAATGGAACACACAGAAGATATTTATACATACAGAGAACATGAAAGGGTGGAAGTAGCCATACCAACTGTAAGAGGCCAATCAATTGAGATGAGCTATCATCAGCAGGAGAAAAAAAACCTTTGAAGTGATAATCGAGATGACCCATAGAAGGTGTGAGGATACTTAACATGGGGAAATAGATTCAATTAGTGTAATGATCCAACCATTCCCAGTCTCTGTTTAAACCTAAGTTAATTGTATCTAATTTGCATATTAATTCAAGTTCAGCAGTCTCTCTTTGGAGTCTGTTTTTGAAGTTTTTTGTTGCAAAATTGCCACCTTCAAGTCTGTCACTGAGTGGTTAGAGAGGTTGAAGTGTTCTCCCACTGGTTTTTGAATGTTATGATTCCTGATGTCAGATTTATGTCCATTTATTCTTTTGTGTAGAGATTGTCCGGTTTGGCCAATGTATATGGCAGAGGGGCATTGCTGGCACATGATGGCATATATCACGTTGGTAGATGTGCAGGTGAACGAGCCCCTGATGGTGTGGCTGATGTGATTAGGTCCTATGATGGTGTCACTTGAATAGATATGTGGACAGAGTTGGCATCGGGCTTTGTTGTTCCTGGGTTAGTGTTTATGTTGTATGGTGTTCGGTTGCTGGTGAGTATTTGCTTCAGGTTGGGAGGCTGTCTGTAAGCAAGGACTGGCTTGTCTCCCAAGATCTGTGAGAGTGAGGGATCATCTTTCAGGATAGGTTGTAGATCTCTGATGATGCGCTGGAGAGGTTTTAGTTGGGGGCTGAAGGTGACGGCTAGTGGCGTTCTGTTATTTTCTTTGTTGGGCCTGTCCTCTAGTAGGTGACTCCTGGTACTCTTCTGGCTCTGTCAATCTGTTTTTTCACTTCAGCAAGTGGGTATTGTAGTTTTTAGAATGCTTGATAGAGATCTTGTAGGTGTTTATCTCTGTCTGCGGGATTGGAGCAAATAGGTTGTATCTTAGAGCTTGGCTGTAGACAATGGATTGTGTGGTGTGTCCTGAATGGAAGCTGGAGGCATGTAGGTAACTATAGCGGTCAGTAGGTTTCTGGTATAAGGTGGTGTTTATGTGACCATTGCTTATTAGCACAGTAGTGTCTAGGAAATGGACTGCTTGTGTGGATTGGTCTAGGCTGAGGTTGATGGTGGGATGGAAATTTTTAAAATCATGGTGGAATTCCCCGAGGGCTTCTTTTCCATGGGTCCAGATGATGAAGATGTCATCAATGTAGCGCAAGTAGAGTAGGGGTGTTAGGGGACGAGAGCTAAGGAAGTGTTGTTCTAAGTCATCCATAAAAATATTGGCATACTGTGGGGCCATGCAGGTACCCATAGCAGTGCTGCTGACTTGAAGGTATATATTGTCCCCAAATGTGAAATAGTTGTGGGTGAGGACAAAGTCACAAAGTTCAGCCACCAGGTTTGCCATGATATTATCGGGGATACTATCCCTGTGGCTTGTAGTCCATCTTTGTGTGGAATGTTGGTGTAGAGGGCTTCTACATCCATAGTGGCCAGGATGGTGTTTTCTGGAAGATCACCAATGGATTGTAGTTTCCTCAGGAAGCCAGTGGTGTCTCGAAGATAGCTGGGAGTGCTGGTAGCGTGGGGCCTGAAGAGAGAGTCTACATAGCCAGACAATCCTACTGTTAGGATGCCAATGCTTGAGATGATGGGGTGTCCAGGATATCCAGATTTATGGATCTTGGGTAGCAAATAGAATACACTTGGTCGGGGTTCTAGGCATGTGTCTGTACAGATCTGTTCCTGTGCTTTCTCCGGGAGTTTCTTGAGCAGATGTAGTTTCTTTTGGTAATCCTCAGTGGGATCAGAGGATAATGGCCTGTAGAATGTGGAGTTAGAGAGCTGCCTAGCTGCCTCTTGTTCATATTCAAACTTGACAGAGCCAGAAGAGTACCCAAAAGTCACCTACTACAGGACAGGCCCAACAAAGAAAATAACAGAACGCCACTAGCCGTCACCTTCAACCCCCAACTAAAACCTCTCCAGCGCATCATCAAAGATCTACAACCTATCCTGAAAGATGATCCCTCACTCTCACAGATCTTGGGAGACAAGCCAGTCCTTGCTTACAGACAGCCTCCCAACCTGAAGCAAATACTCACCAGCAACCGCACACCATACAACATAAACACTAACCCAGGAACCTATCCTTGCAACAAAAGCCCGATGCCAACTCTGTCCACATATCTATTCAAGTGACACCATCATAGGACCTAACCACATCAGCCACGCCATCAGGGGCTCGTTCACCTGCACATCTACCAACGTGATATATGTCATCATGTGCCAGCACTGCCCCTCTGCCATATACATTGGCCAAACCGGACAATCTCTACACAAAAGAATAAATGGACACAAATCTGACATCAGGAATCATAACATTCAAAAACCAGTGGGAGAACACTTCAACCGCTCTAACCACTCAGTGACAGACTTGAAGGTGGCAATTTTGCAACAAAAAATTTCAAAAACAGACTCCAAAGAGAGACTGCTGAACTTGAATTAATATGCAAATTAGATACAATTAACTTAGGTTTAAACAGAGACTGGGAATGGTTGGGTCATTACACTAATTGAATCTATTTCCCCATGTTAAGTATCCTCACACCTTCTATGGGTCATCTCGATTATCACTTCAAAGGTTTTTTTTCTCCTGCTGATGATAGCTCATCTCAGTTGATTGGCTTCTTACAGTTAGTATGGCTACTTCCACCCTTTCATGTTCTCTGTATGTATAAATATCTTCTGTGTGTTCCATTCTATGCATCCGATGAAGTGGGCTGGAGCCCACGAAAGCTTATGCTCAAATAAATTTGTTAGTCCCTAAGGTGCCACAAGTACTCTTGGTCTCATCTCTGCTGACTCTTGGTTATATTTCAGTGGATTTCATAATAATTACTGTTGAGCAAGGCTTCATAAGCTTTCCTAGAAGACAATCAAATACAATTCCCTCCATTTTACAAATAAGTTAACTGAGAGGTTGCACAAGATCATTGTAGGCAAAACTGGGCATAGAACACAGGTCTCTAATATGCAAACCCAAGTCTCATTCAAAACCACACCACCTTGCCTAATTAATATGCCAGATTTATGTGCCTGAGTGGCCTTCTCTAACCAAACACTGCTCTAACCACTAGCCACACTTCTTTCCCAGAGCCAGCAATAGAACCCAGCATTCCTGATTCCCAGCATTCTGCTGCTGTCTAGAAAATGGCTGTACAACCTGTTAGCAAAGTGTGTGCACCTCGGTCCCCCTTCAGTTGCTGCTCCTCACAGAAGATAACAGTCGCTCCTTTAGCTCAGATGTAGAGGTCTGAAGGTCCAGGGATCAGCCCTCATTGACTGCCCACTTAGTGAGTTCTCGTGGTTGCACATAGCTGAAAGTTGAAGCTAGAGGCTGGAAGCTGAACCTAGACAAATTCAGACTGGAAGTGAGGTGTAAAATGTTACCCGTGAGGATAATCAACCATTGGAATAATTGACCAAGGGTCATGGGGGATTCTCCATCACTGTCAATTTTTCAATCCAGATTGGATGTTTTTATAAAAGATCTGCTCTAGGAATTATTTTGGGGAAGTTCTCTGACCTGTGTTATATAGACAGTTGGACTAAGATGACCGCCATGCTCCATTCTGGAATCTACGAAACTGTGAATTTTCTTTTCAAAAACTATTAGTTTATTTAATTCACAGAGGGAGGAAACGTCTTTAAAAGTGAGTTTCACCATTATAACCTGTCCGTTATGGTGCGATGTGCAACAAAACCCAGGTGTTCCACCTTGCGACCATTTGTCACACGTTGGCTTGTATCACACAGCGGTAGGCTTGAAGGCGGAGAGTTATCACTGACTCTGATTTGCTGTGAGGCCGCTATAGGGAACTCATGTAACTTCTCTGTACCTTAGTTTTCGCCGTCTGAAAATGGGGATAATAATACCTCTCTGCGTTGCAGGAGGTGTGTGAGCCTTAATCAGTTTGAGAGTCTCAGTGAAAAGGACAAAACAATCTTATTATTAACACAGATATTCCCTTGCTTACTGAAGGTTTCAAACACACGTCTCTCATTTGCCCAGGTAGAAATAATGGAACAAATCCTGAAGTCCTAAGTCAGTTTTCACGGCATCTACACTGTGGAAAAAATCCTACCCCACTGAGCGTGCACGATGTCCCTAAGGGGGTGAGAAGGAAATGAGAACATGTCCCTGCTGATCTGCTGCAATGGCTGGGTTAGCTGGGCCTGGGCAGTGTGGGAATCAGCTGTGCCCTGACACACATCCTGATGATCTTCCTGTGTTGGTGCATCCCAATACCATGCCTTACTGTGGGCTGTGCCTTAAAGGCATATGTGGCTCTAGCCCTCTGTAAAGTCTTCAGAAGTTAATTCAGGGGTGTTATACTTAGAATTTTGACCATGTTTCTTTCAGCTGTGGCATTGGCCCAGGATATGCAGTGGAGACAAGCTAAATGGATGCTAGAAGGTGGAGGTTTTGTTCTGAAACCATGCTGCATGGGTTAACCCAGGCAAGCAGACATCTGCCTTCTGTAGACCAGCAGCTGGTCACTGTACATCCAGTATCGCCTTGCTGTGAGCAGCCACCAGGCCACACTTTACCTTACTGACTCATCAGACACTTGTGCAATTCTTCTAGACCTTGTCTACACAGGCAAAAATAGGACCCATAGATCACCAGCACTGGTGCTCCAGGGGTGAGAGATGGGGTGTAGACAGGACACAGTAAATTCCTGAGCTGCCCTGTCTTCATCTCAGTTTCTACCATGCTGCCATTGGTGGAACTGCATCAGAAGGCACCCAGAGTGAATTCCAGGTCCTGCTTTTGCCAGCATAGACACAGCCTGCTCAGCTGGAGAGACAGCGCTCAGTCCATATCTAAGCATGGGCTTCTCACGTTGGCCTTGTCTGCAATGACAACATTGCCCTCCATTAGTGGGAGCAATGGGAGGAGCATCAGCAAAGGCAGACCACGTGCATTTTTGCCATCATGTCATCTAGTAAGCCTAGATGATATGATGGATTAAAATTTCAGTGGCTTTCAGTGCCCGTGTCTATAGTATAGTATATATAGTATAGTGTTTCCACCATTGCTTCCACTAGAGGAGCTGTGCAGCGCAGACAGCCCTTGAGTGCTTAGATTTGTAATTGGGACCAACCTGCAAAGTCTGATCCAAACTTTCCCAAATACCACCTGACTTCAGAACAGCCATTTTGGTATGGGCCCATCTCTGCTTACGTGCTTCAGAAAATCTCAAACGTTGCAGAAAGATCCTAACATTGTGGAACATTGTCTTGTTCTCATGATTTTCCACTGCCCCTGGCTACAGTGTGCTGAAAGTGTCTCCGAGACAAGAATTCGAAGCATGGCCTTGTCCTCCTTATTGTCTGTCTCCCCTACAGGGCTTTGGGTGTGAAGAGTCCAAGGAGATATTAGAATTCTAAGTAAACTCTATGAATCCATTTCTCCTTTGTGCATTTTTAGAAAACAACGAAAACAAATGCATAACCATTTACGGCAAAATATGTGTCCCGCCCATCCGAACCGGAGCCTTGCCAACGGCCCCAGTCACCCCCAGCTGGATCCGGAGGAAATTCAGATGGTTGATGTAAGTAGCTTTTGTATAAGGCAGTGCAGAAGTGTATTGAATGCCTTTTTTCAGCCAGTGATTTCGTTTAGGTGTAACATTAAGAATTTGACGTTCAAAGCTGAAATTGAATGGAAATTTGTTTTTTTTTTCAGTTGAAAACCATTTGGGTTGGGGTCAGGACAGAAATGTATGAATGAATGAACTAATCATATTTAGTTCTCTTCCACTCTGTGAAATGCTCCTGGTATTTCCTGTTCATTGATGATATCCCAGAATGCATCATTCTGGACCACTACAATTACCATGGACTACATGGCTGGTGGGGGTGAGGCTGTTAGGTGTGCATGACACTTTATGTCGGGCCTTATTCTGCCACTGTTGCTTCTAATCAGTAGCACTTTGCACAAGGTAGTGAGTCCCATTGGGGTTCTCAGATGCCACACTGATGGGCATAATTTAAGACCATAGGCTCTGATCTATCAAAGCACTGAAGTACATGCTCAGTTTAACGTATGTGGGTAGTTCCATTAAATTCAATGGGACTGTGAATGTGATTATATTGATTTGGGGCATTTAAAAAAAAGGAAAGCGGGAGGAAATCAGATCCATGATGAGTAAAGACACGGGACGGGATTCTTTCCTGTGCCAGCGCTCCAGCATTTCCTAACTTTTGAGTACTCAGCTTTGCAACCTTTGCATTGTATTAACATTTTTTGTATGTGATCATTTATATGTTGTCCCGTGTATGATACATAATGGGCCGATTCTTGCTGGCTCCTGGAGACAGGTATAATGGGTCCCTTGTCAGCTGCACATGTGCCAAGCACAGACAGAGAAGTCGGGAGCTAGGTAGATAGACAGGCATGAATACAGACAGAAAGAGAATCTGAAAAAAGCAGCAGTTGTGCCTTTCCAGGCTGTGGCCCCACACAAAACCTTGCAAAATCTATGCTGTGAGTAGGAATAATCCATGCAAGAGCTGTGGTTGACCACTGCCAGATCAGGGACCACATTGGTATAAATATTCATAGAATCATAGGTTTCAGAGTAGCAGCCGTGTTAGTCTGTATCCGCAAAAAGAAGAACAGGAGTACTTGTGGCACCTTAGAGACTAACAAATTTATTAGAGCATAAGCTTTCGTGGACTACAGCCCACTTCTATATGCATCCGAAGAAGTGGGCTGTAGTCCACGAAAGCTTATGCTCTAATAAATTTGTTAGTCTCTAAGGTGCCACAAGTACTCCTGTTCTTCTTTTTTCATAGAATCATAGAATATTAAGGTTGGAAGAGACCGCAGGAGGTCATCTAGTCCAACCCCCTGCTCAAAGCAGGACCAACACCAACTAAATCATCCCAGCCAAGGCTTTGTCAAGCCAGGCCTTAAAAACCTCTAAGGATGGAGATTCCTCCACTTCCCTAGGTAACCCATTCCAGTGCTTCACCGCCCTCCTAGTGAAATAGTGTTTCCTAATATCCAACCTGGACCTCCCCCATTGCAACTTGAGACCATTGCTTCTTGTTCTGTCATCTACCACCACTGAGAACAGCCAAGCTCCATCCTCTTTGGAACCCCCCTTCAGGTAGTTGAAGGCTGCTATCAAATCCCCCCTCACTCTTCTCTTCTGCAGACTAAATAACCCCAGTTCCCTCAGCCTCTCCTTGTAAGTCATGTGCCCCAGCCCCCTAATCATTTTCGTTGCCCTCCACTGGACTCTCCAATTTATCCACATCCCTTCTGTAGTGGGGGGACCAAAACTGGACGCAATACTCCAGGTGTGGCCTCACCAGTGCCAAATAGAGGGGAATAATCACTTCCCTCGATCTGCTGGCAATGCTCCTACTAACACAGCCCAATATGCCGTTGACCTTCTTGGCAACAAGGGCACATTGCTGATTCATATCCAGCTTCTCATCCACTGTAACCCCCAGTCCTTTTCTGCAGAAGAAGCTTTGCAAAACTAAGCTTTGCTTAGTCTACAGACTAAGCGCCATGTCTCCAAGACCCTCAACGTTCATCAGTGCCCTTTCATAGTTCCCATATAGCCTCTCCTTGGTATATTGAAGAGCCCACAACAGAGCCACAGAAAAGCCACTACTTTTTAACCTTCTGGGCAGCTGCTGTTCTCAGCTCTTTAAACTGGACACAGCTACATGCGATCATGTGCTTGTTACATGGTTTGATATATAGACTCGTAGACATTAAGGTCAGAAGGGACCATCATGATCAGGGGTCCTCAACCTTTTTCTTTCTGAGGCCCACCCCAACATGCTATAAAAACTCCACAGCCCACCTGTGCCACAACAATTGTTTTTATGCATATAAAAGCCAGAGTGGTGTTAAGGGGTAGCAAGCAGGGCAATTGCCCGGACCCCACACCACAGGGGGCATGCAGAGCTCAGTTGCTCAGGCTTCTGCTTCAACCCCGGGTGGCAGGGCTCAGGGCCCTGGACTTCAGCCCCATGCGGTGGGGCTTTGGCTTTCTGCCGTGGGTCCCAGCAAGTCTAATGCTGGCCCTGCCTGGCGAACCCCCTGAAACCTGCTCGTGGCCCTCCAAGGGGCCCTGGATCCCTGGTTGAGAACCACTTATCATGATAACCTAGTCTGACCTCCTGCATATCACAGACCACAGAACCTTGCCCACCCACTCCTGTGATAGACCTCTAACCTCAGGCTGAGTTACTGAAGTCCTCAAATTAAGTTACCGAGAATCCACCATCTTCACTAGTTTAAACCTGCAAGTGACCCATGCCCCAGGCTGCAGAGGAAGGCGAAACCTCCCCTCCCCCCAGTCAATCAATGAGCAGTTGCCTGATGTTTGGGACTCTCTTTATTACAGTATATTTCTAAAAACGTTTCTGCCACTGACCATGTGATACGGAGGGAAACAGAGACGACGTTTTCAGGAAGTCATTCCTGCTCCCCATCTCACCATTGCTCCACAGCCACTCCAACTTCAAGCCAGAGGTGAGTGTGCCATTTCCCCCCCTCATACACACACACATCCATCCTGTCCCTGCAAGAATATCTCAGGAGTGTAGCAAGAAAAACATTTTTTAAGTCAGAGCAAATACCAAATGTTTTTCTTTTCACCTGCTTGTTCACTGTTCATGAGTGTTTGCAATATTCTGTCACTTTGAGTAAAACAGAGAAAATAGATACACGAGAGAAAAACACTGAAGATTATTCTACATGTAGTTTGATTTTGTGATAGTTTTGAAGAAAATTCTTTTTAGCTTTGGGGTTTGGAACATATATAACTAAAATTTTCAAAAGTACCTAAGGAAAAAATTTTCAGACGCTCCTAAGTTCCATTTACAAAAAGGATGTAGGGCCCGAATTTTAAAGGTATTTAGGTGCCTAAAAATGCAAAATGGGCTTTTCAAAAGCACATTAGGTGCTCTCCTAGCTGCATCATTATGCACCTAAATATCTTTAAAAATCTGGCCATTAGGTGAATAGTCACAGTGTTACTTTAGTGTTTGGTAGGTATTAATGAATCCTTTGCATTCCAAGTGTTCGGAGAAAAGGATCAGAAGGCAAAATGTTGTTTTCTTTAGAAGACATTCTCTTACATACGTTACTCTAGCAGTGTGGCTATTCTGTTATTCAGTCCTCAAAACTTGGTGATATTTTTCAGGTATTGTGCATTCATGAGTTGCACACACAAATACAATAGACATGTGCAATCCTGAGTTGTGTGTGTAAAAGTATATGTGCGTGCACAACCCCAATTTACATGGTCTCATTAAGTGTTTTTCACTCACTTCACAATAGTTAGGCCTTCTGACGGGCAGGTACCGATTGGGTTTACAAAGTGCCTAACTCTCATCAAAAGTCAGTGGGAGTTAGGTGCCTAACTCACTTAGGCATTTGTAAATCCCACAAGGCACCAAAATACTGTCATGAATTGGTGCTTGATATCTAGAACGCTGTCTTCCTGAATAAACTGCAGTGAGCAAATGTTCTTGAAGACACACCCAGAGCAGATCAGTTGAATGTGAAGCTGCCATTTCACTCCTCTTCTTTTCTAACCAGAACACCATTTGAACTTGTAAATGTTGTTGATGGTTTCAGCTGAAAGTAGGCCTGGGTTTAACCATAATTAACAAGTTCTTTGGATCAGGACTGTTTTCCTGCTCTGGCATCCCTGTGTACCCCACCTAATTCTCTACTGGCAAACTTCATTGACTCCAATTGCCTGATCTGCACATGCCATAAGGCAGTGAGGCATCTGTTTGTCCTCCTGTGTGCCTACAAGCAGTTGCACCCAAATTCATTGTGGACAAAACAAGTGAAGGCCAGGTTTTGAAAACTGGCCCCCCAGTTAAACACATTACTTTTAGAAAGAGAAGCAAAGTGGATCCAGAGTGTGGATTCTTTCAGAATGGCTCTGAGCCACAGACTGTCTGAAGGAACAGGTGTGGTGTAGCAGGGCATGGCAGAAGTTCTCCCTGACTGTTGTTGATCTGTGGTTTGCTCCACAGGCAGGAAAGCCACACGTGGAGCTTGGACCGGACGGAGAGCCTGACTTCTGATTCGCAGTCTGGTATGATGCTCTCTTCAGTGGGAACCAGTAAATGCAACAGCCCTGCCTGCGTCGAGGCCCGCACCCGACGAGGAGCTGCGTATTGCGTTGAGGACTCGAGAAGACCCATGATGCAATACAGGGATTCGGTGGATTCGCTGCGAGACTCGCCACACAGCGAGAGGTCAGCCCTCACTGCTTTGTGCCATCAGCTCTGGGGCAGATGACTCTGTTATGGGTCACTAGGGTTCGCTGGTGGAAGTGAAGGACAGTAGAGAGGGGCATCCAGACCAGATCCATGTTGGACATAAGATACTGCACCAGAGCAGTGCTCCACTTGGGCTGGTGTCCTGTCTTTGAGAATGGCCCAAAGCAAAAGCTTCAGACACAGATGCAAAACCTCTCGCAATTGACAATTATGCAATAGCTTGCCCCTGGTGGAAATTTCTCCCTACCACCAAGCAGTTCATGTTGCTGTATAGTATGCCCTGAAGCATCAGAGCTTTTCTCTCTTATACATTTTAAGTGTAAATAAGAGCGAAAGTTTGACAGCGTCAGGGTGACTTCTGGGGACAGGGTGGGGCGTAGATCTTCTCTCAGTCCATGGCTGAAGACTCCAAGCTTGCTGACCACCTGTGGCACAGGGACTAGAATTCCTCTCCCAAAAGAGAAGCCCCTATCCTGTGAGCTACAGCAGCTGCTCCAATAGCTTAGTACAAAGAACCTGCAGCCGCGAGCAGCTCTGACACATTCCAGCCAGTAAAGAGCAGCGCTACATGTATGCATCAGCCCCTACTGGTCATGGCCTAGGGATGGAAAAGTAGCTGATGATCCAGGCAAGGAACTAATCTAAATGAAGATGAAGTAGAGAGGAGGGGTTGGATTCATGGAGGATTGGGTTGTTTTTAAGGGTGAGAGGAGACTGCCTGGATTTGAAAGCCTTCACCCTGGCTGGCTCACTACTAGCTGGGCTTGTTACATCGGCTCTCAGCTGGGAAAGGTGATAGATTTCATTTTCCTTTTGGAGGGAGGGATTTTCTCCAGCCCAGCCCCCCAATGCTGCTGCAGCAGTATAACGGGGCTGACCATGGGAGAATACCCCCAGGATAGGCACTGCATCAGGCTGTCATGGAGACCTCATGCAGGATCCCTCTCCAGCCCTGTCTTAGGGAGCACGCTGGGGCTGGGAGGAATGTGTCAGAGGTGGGAGGGAGTAGAGCTGTGGGGATTCTAGCCAGTGCTGCTGCCATAGGCAGCCAGGGAAGTCCTGCCTCCATTGCACACTCGCCCTCAGATCAGCCTGGAATAAGCCAGAGCCTCCTCTCCTGGGCTGCACCTGTGTGTGCTGCACCTCCAGAGAGCCCCAATTGCACCTTGAATATGGACAACATGGTGAAGGCTCGTGGGGGTCTCCCAAGGCTGGGGGGAGGATCAGGCTGTACCAAATACACCGTGTCCAGCGCAGCAGATAAGACACAGACAATGCAGGGGGGAAGGCCAGGGGATCAGAGTACAGCAATGTCGTATGCAAGTGCCACAAGCCTGGGGGCAAACAAGATGAATCGGACAAGCTGCGTGCAGGATTGATGGCCCCACTGGTGTTGTGGAACCAATGGGAGACAGTCAGGAAAGCTGGCCTATTGAGTCTGAAGGCCATGCTCTTCATAGGAGGAGAAAGCCAGACACATGCCTGTGCTAGGGGACAAGGGAGTCACCTTCTAGTGAAATCTAGATGGCAAGAGAAGAAAATGACAGCATGGGCACTCTGGGTCCCAATGAGTGAGAAAGGAAATAACAGTGCCCGACAAGTCTCTGGCCCAGATCAAAGCAGAGTAAAAGCAAAGACCAGGCCCTTAGCCAAGAGATAGTGGAGACAGGAAAGGTACCGGATCTGGTGTTAAGCATCCTGGTGGTTTGAAATACCAAGATGTCTGAGGTGGATGCAGCCAAACCAGGGGGCATCAATGGAGATTTAACATAAACTCCACTGAAGTGTGCAGTGAAACTTGTTCATAAAGGCCACCAAAGGGAAGCGCTGTATTAGTGCTGGTTACAATAGGTGGCCACAGAAAGCAGCATGGTTAATATGGAGGAACACTCATGGGGCTAAGACTACCTGGCTGTTAAGACTGGGGAGGGTGGCTAGCTGGGGTCTCTCAGCATAGATCTCACTCACTGTGCCTCTTGTTTGGCAAGGTGGAGAATACAGTGAGAGGCACCGTCACTTGCATTTGCTATTAACCAATTAAGAGTCATAGCAAAGCTGAGCATAGGGGAGAGCCAGTGGGGAAAGGATCTCTCAGGGCTTAAGCTCCTAAGGAAGGGGAACATGGGAAGCTGGAATCATAGGGCATTTTACTGACACACATCTAATGGTAGGAAACCGAGGCAGTTAGTAAGAAGAGGCCCCACAGAGTGAGGTACCAAGGGAAAGATGGAAATAAGAAGGACGATGCTGGGTGTTGAGCAGTTCTTCCCACCACGCAGAGTGCACAGGTTCACAGACAGACTCCTGTGCTGAAAAAGTATGTCATTTATTTGCTGCTTCAGTGAGTGATAGGTCCATCAAACCAGGGCACAGCATAGGGTTAAATGCAAGTGACCCCCACATTTGGGTGCTCGCCTTAAATACACACTTACAAAACTTATTCATTCTATATTGTATAAACACCTTTCTGCCTAGCACTAAGATTAGTTTGCCAACTCAGTTGTTACCTGATTGGATTGCTGACCCAGTTGTTTATCTGATCCGATTGCTGGCTCAGCTTTTCAGCTGGCTGTTCTCTTTCCTTGCCAGACAAGCAGGCGTCTTTTCACATACATTCTACATATTCCATCCTACAATGGGGGACCAAAGAGTAAAAAGCACAAATGCAAGTGTGTGATTTTAAAGGGAAATCCAGAACAAGAAAGCAAGCCAGTGACTAAAAGAAGAGCTTACAAAGGACTTGAAAATTGAACTTTGCAGAGGCAGGAAGTGAGGTGGGATCTTCTAGAAATCAAATAAGGGAGACGAGAGAGAGAGATTGAAATTCATAGATTTACAGAATCTAAGACAAGCAGGGACCATGATGATGATCTAGTCTGAGCTTCTATATAGCACAGGTCAGAGATTTCATTCCTGCTTCAAGCCCAGAAACCTGTGGCTGAAGCAGAGCAGATAGAACTTGATCTAGAGATCCCATGTGAGGGAGAATTTACCACATTCCTTAATAAGGGGGAGAGGGTGTGTTTGATGGGTGTGAGAGAGGGAAGGAGTCAATGGAAATAAGATTTCTACAAACATATCTAGGAAAAGCAGAAAGGGGAGGGAAGTAGAGGAGCTCTGTTAAGGGAGGAGGAAAACCCAATCCAGAAGAGTGCTGGGATGGTTATTGGACTGAGGGAAATCTGAGTCATTGTTCTAAGGCAGGGGTCAGCAACGTTTGGCACGCGGCTCACCAGGGTAAGCACCCTGGCGGGCCAGGCCAGTTTATTTACCTGCTGATGCAGCAGGTTTGGCCGATCATGGCCCCCGACTCGCCGCGGTTCGCCGTCCCGGGCCAATGGGGACAGTGGGAAGCCGTGGCCAGCACATCCCTCGCCCGTGCCGCTTCTCGCCGCCCCCATTGGCCCAGGACTGCAAACCGCGGTGAGTGGGGGCCGCGATCGGCCGAACCTGCCACGTCAGCAGGTAAATAAACTGGCCCGGCCCGCCAGGGTGCTTACCCTGGCGAGCCGCGTGCCAAACGTTGCCGACCCCTGTTCTAAGGCTTTGTCTGGATTCAGTGCGTGGGTCTCTTTCTTTATTTCTCCTCCGTCCCCTCTATTCATCTCAGGTGTCTGCACCTTTACAGAGGTAACTGACCCGATTCCATTGCCTCTTGGATTCTTTCCTGAAGCTCTGATCTCTGTCTCAGAGCTCTTCCACAATCTCCACCTGCTGTATTTCTGCATGTCTCCCTCCCTTCGGCCCCATCGCTCCTTTCACGATCTCTAGGCTGACCTCGCTGCTGCTCTCAGCCTCCTAGTCCCTTCCACACACACACATGGCTTCTCTCTTTTCAGTTGATTCCATCAACCCTTTCATTTCTCACAACTCCTCTCTTGATTCCAGTGCCTCCCTCTCCTGATGCTCTGTCTGCCCTTTAATCCCCTCCCTCTGCATCTGCTGCTTCTGTGCCTGCAGCCAGGCTGCTGAGTGCCCTTGGGCAATATCCTAGGCCTGCACTGAGCTCCTCCATGTCAGTTCTTTCTAGTGCTTCCAAAGCGTGGCATCTCTTCTCCTCCTCCTGCTCCCTCTGGACACCTCACCCTCCTCTGCCCGCTTCTCTGCCCAGCAGCTTGCCAGTATTTCCCAACCGCCCATAAGAACTCTCCCCTGCCTCTGACCCTTCCACCTCTAACTCCACCCTTTCCTTCTTCACGCCACTCTAGGCTTCCCAGGCCTGACTGTGACCCTGCCTCCAAACCCTCCACCCCATTGCTTCCCATCTCTTGTCCTCCTCCCCTGCTCTTTATCTCTAGCCACTCCCTCTGTGACTCCTTTCCATCTGCCCACCTGCACCAACTGTCTCCCAGCCTGGAAATAAACTCCTTGGGATGGACTTGTCTCTCTACCTACCATCTTAGCTCCACCACCCTCCTCCACTGACTTTCTGGGTTTTACCACACCTCCCTACCTGCCTGGGTTCTGACTTCTGCTCTCCCTCAGACCCTGAAGGCAGAGGATCTTGATCTCTCCTGCTAAGTATCGTTAAGGAGCTGGTGAAGGAAATGGAACATGTGGCGAGAGCCTTCCCTGATGTCCTCACGAGTTCTCTTCTCAGAGAGGAAACTGCAGAACCTATTAGAATTGGACAAAGGGCAAATGTGAAGCAAACCCAGTGACTGCACAGCTGGGTGTTCCATTGCAGATCCTAGCGAAGTCAAGGAGGTTCAGTATCCAAATGAAACCGCTGGGAAAAGGGAACCTAGCAACTACAGCTGAGGGGAAATTTTCAGACAACGTTCCTTTTTCACTGAAAAATGCAGATTCAGGTTGACCAAAAATGTTTTCAAATTCACGGAATTGTTTCAGCCCAACAAAAAAAATTCTGAAAAAATCAAAATGTTTCAAATTTTTGTGTGTGAATTTTACTTCAATTTGATTCAAGAAAGAAGTTAAAAAAGCTAAGAAATTCCTCAGAAACCAAACAAAACCTTTCATTTGACCCAAAGCTGGATTTTTTTTTACTTTTTCGGTTTGCTGATTCCTCCCCCCCCCCCCACCCATTTTTCGGGCTGGCCACTGACCTGAAAAAGTGGTTATTTGCCCAGCTCTGCTAGCGACCGGCTACCATGGCACAGATCAACCAGGTGATCAGATCCCCCAGTAGAACTACAGATGCTGTGGCCCAAGGCAGCACAGCAGCTGACATTTACCTTGATTTCTCTAAAGCTGTTATTACAGCCCCCGCCCGCCAGCATGTAGAGAGGAATGCCAGCCTGAGGGCAAAGACTGGCTGGCAGGCTGTAGGCTCTACAAGCAAACACGACACCCTCAGAACAGGGAAAGCATCAACAGGAGCCAGGCTCCAGGTCTGTTCTACTAAACAGTCACTGTAATCCCTGTGGAATGAGTGGGGGCAGGACATGAGCTCCCCCTGAGTCAGGGCTAGATTCTGCCGCTAGGAAGCAGAGGTGCGGTGCACAGGGGCAGCCCAGAAGCAGGGACTAAGTGTGACTCAGCCCCTGTTTCTCCCGGGGGGCTTTTTGGGAGCATACACCAGAGCAGTGGCTCCACCAACCTGCGGGAGAGCACAGTGTGCACTCCCCTTTGTGTTCAGCTAACAGGTGTGGTGGTGGGCATGGAGGGACAGGACCATGCCCCTCCACCCTGCCCACTTGTGGGCAGCTAGCACCCACGTGGGCACTTGCAGGGAGCGAGGTAGTCCCCAGTTGCTAGGTGAGGAGGCCATCACCTTTCATCCTCCCCAACCCCATCCCAACAGGGGTTGGCCATCATCTGTGCAGCCAACCCCAAGCTTGGAGGGCTAATAAGCAGCAGAGGAGCTCTCCAAGCAGCACGAGTGATGTGGCAAGCTGGAAGAGCCAGGCAGCTATAAATTAGATGAGATTTAGGATAGCTAAATGCAAGGTGAGGCACCGAGGGAGATCCCATTATCAGCCCAGATAGAAACAGGAGGCTGCTGCTTAGAAAGCAGCCGTGCGGTCAGAGAGCCCTGCAGGTTAGAGCGGAGGTTATTGGAGATGAGCTCACGCTCTAATGCTCTTGCTAACAGAGCAAATGAAATCCTGAGTGCGTGTCTATAAATAGAGGGATCTCTCCTAAGCCAAAGGAGGTAATAAGGGCGTTTTATACAGCCGTGGTGTGAGTGTGCTGAGGATATTGTGTGCACTTTGGGACCCTGTGTTAGAGAAAAGCCATTGCAGAGCTAGAGGGAGGGCAGAGAAAGGCACTCGAGGGTTTCACAGAGGATGAGAGCCTGGGATGGTGCTGGTGGAAGGGCAGATACCAGGAACGTTGCACAAAACATATGTGTTGGTAAAGCAGGAAAGGGACTGCCCTGGCGCAGAGGGAGGGGGAGAGCCAGAGGACAGGTCTGAAACTAAGGGCCTGACCCAAATCCCATCAGTTTCAATGGAGAAGGCCCCAAAGTGGATCGTGTGACTATAAAGGTCCGGGTTGTGGCTGTGTAGGGAGCATAGCAGAGGTGACCTGTCCTGGTGCGAGCTCTCTGAGGCATTGCCTCCTAGAGCATAGGCAGGGTGCGGCTCTGCACCCTTTGAAACAGGGTGGCATCAGCGTGGCTGGGCAGGGCCAGCCATGGTTGCTGGCACTAGGTGTGCCAGAGAGGCTGATTCTTCTGGCAGCACTAGACTGGCATAGTCCAGGGATATGGACTGTGATTGTCCCTGAGCAAGGGTACAGGTGTCAGGGAGGGCATGCTGCCCTTTCCTTTTCTCCTTGTGCACTCGTCCAGGAGGATGATCAGGCAATGGATGTAACTGCTGAATGAGGCAAATACGTGGGGTGAAATGCTAGACATTGGCTTTGTATGTCTCTTGGGATCTTTTCCAACCCAGCCGTCTAGGGCTTTCTCATCTAAGAGCAGGAGTACAGGAAAAACCCAGAGAGGAGAGAGAGGCTCCTGGTAGGGTCCCATCTCCTCTGTATCAATTTGTTACTCTGTGAGCTGGTGTCCCTCCTCTATGTGATGATTGGTTTATGTTCCGACCCCCCTGCTTCACTGTACCTCCAGTGAGCTCCGTGGTGTCACACTGGTGAAAGGGCTGCTGGACAGATCCAGCATGCACCTCTTTTGTGCATATCATTTAAATGAGCTGTGTGAGTGTCAAAAAGCTACAAACCCATGCACCTTAGGAGAACTTACTGTGTCACCCAAATATACAGTCATCCCGGGCCATTTATGTAATCAACTCTGTGTCACCCGAATGTACAGTCATCCTGGGCCATTTACGTACCAACTCTGTGTCACCCGAATGTACAGTCATCCTGGGCCATTTACGCTCCAGCTCTGTGTCACCAAAATGTAGTCATCCTGGGCTATTTACGTACCAGCTCTGTTTCACCCAATTGTACCGTCATATTAGGGCCATTTACTTATCACTTTTCTATTCTATCTATAAAATGGCCCTTTCCATATAGCTCAAAGGCCAAGCACAAAATCTAATATAACCCCACAAATCAGCCACTGCTTGGAGGGAGATCAAAAAATAATCCCCTCCCACTCATCTCATCCTCTCCCAACCAGCTCCTCAAGCCTCTGTTCTGAGGACCTTGCAATGGATGTTAACAAACGTTGGGCTTGATCCTCCAAGGTGCTGAGTACCTCCCATTGCATTGTGTTGCTTTGGTAACAGAGGCACTCTTCTCTTTGGCTCTTGAGTGGTCCAGCCCTTCAGCATGGGGTTAGAAGCTGCAGTTTTGCTGGAGGTAGTATCTTTTGGAGGAGCCTTAAAAGTAACATTCCAATTGTTTCTGGTCCTAAAGTTCCCATGGCGCTTTTTGAAAGAGGAGGGTTTTGAGCTCCAGTGTTGTGGGGAAATTTCACCTTTATTAATTAAATTTACCTATCTAAATTCTCACTGTTGCTTCAACTGGACGTTATCCTTCGCTTCCTAAACTGTTGTGCAGGGTGGCTGGCATTGCGAGATGGATGGTGCATCTTACCTCGGAAGTGGCTAGATTTCATTGGTGAATGTCATAACCCCTGTGTTAGCTTCACCCCAGTATAGACACTCAGAGCATCCAGTTTTCACATGCAGGTAACTTAAGCTGCTGCACAAGATGCTGGCATAAGACCATAGGGCTCACCGTACCAGATGGGATCAACAGTACAATGGGTCTATTCTCCTGTGAGCAACAGTGGCCAGCACCAGGTAGTACAGAGTAAGGTGTAAACCCCCATTCTGAACAAATATGCACTCACATGCCCATTGGGCTAGTGGGTGACTTCAGGTGTCCAAATGGAGGGCTTGTATGGCCTGTAATAGATTCATAGATTCATAGATTCATAGATTATAGGACTGGAAGGGACCTCAAGAGGTCATCGAGTCCAGTCCCCTGCCCGCATGGCAGGACCAAATACTGTCTAGACCATCCCTGATAAACATTTATCTAACTTATTCTTAAATATCTCCAGAGACGGAGATTCCACAACCTCCCTAGGCAATTTGTTCCAGTGTTTAACCACCCTGACAGTTAGGAACTTTTTCCTAATGTCCAACCTAGACCTCCCTTGCTGCAGTTTAAACCCATTGTTTCTGGTTCTATCCTTAGAGGCTAAGGTGAACAAGTTCTCTCCCTCCTCCTTATGACACCCTTTTAGATACCTGAAAACTGCTATCATGTCCCCTCTCAGTCTTCTCTTTTCCAAACTAAACAAACCCAATTCTTTCAGCCTTCCTTCATAGGTCATGTTCTCAAGACCTTTAATCATTCTTGTTGCTCTTCTTTGGACCCTTTCCAATTTCTCCACATCTTTTTTAAAATGCGGCGCCCAGAACTGGACACAATACTCCAGCTGAGGCCTAACCAGAGCAGAGTAGAGCGGAAGAATGACTTCTCGTGTCTTGCTCACAACACACCTGTTAATACATCCCAGAATCATGTTTGCTTTTTTTGCAACAGCATCACACTGTTGACTCATATTTAGCTTGTGGTCCACTATAACCCCTAGATCCCTTTCTGCCGTACTCCTTCCTAGACAGTCTTTTCCCATTCTGTATGTGTGAAACTGATTTTTCCTTCCTAAGTGGAGCACTTTGCATTTGTCTTTGTTAAACTTCATCCTGTTTAACTCAGACCATTTCTCCAATTTGTCCAGATCATTTTGAATTATGACCCTGTCCTCCAAAGTAGTTGCAATCCCTCCCAGTTTGGTATCATCCGCAAACTTAATAAGCGTACTTTCTATGCCAATATCTAAGTCGTTGATGAAGATATTGAACAGAGCCGGTCCCAAAACAGACCCCTGCGGTACCCCACTCCTTACACCTTTCCAGCAGGATTGGGAACCATTAATAACAACTCTCTGAGTACGGTTATCCAGCCAGTTATGCACCCACCTTATAGTAGCCTCATCTAAATTGTATTTGCCTAGTTTATCGATAAGAATATCATGCAAGACCGTATCAAATGCCTTACTAAAGTCTAGGTATACCACATCCACTGCTTCACCCTTATCCACAAGGCTCGTTATCCTATCAAAGAAAGCTATCAGATTGGTTTGACATGATTTGTTCTTCACAAATCCATGCTGGCTGTTCCCTATCACCTTACCACCTTCCAAGTGTTTGCAGATGATTTCCTTAATTACTTGCTCCATTATCTTCCCTGGCACAGAAGTTAAACTAACTGGTCTGTAGTTTCCTGGGTTGTTTTTATTTCCCTTTTTATAGATGGGCACTATATTTGCCCTTTTCCAGTCTTCTGGAATCTCTCCCGTCTCCCATGACTTTCCAAAGATAATAGCTAGAGGCTCAGATACCTCCTCTATTAGCTCCTTGAGTATTCTAGGATGCATTTCATCAGGCCCAGGTGACTTGCAGGCATCTAACTTTTCTAAGTGATTTTTAACTTGTTCTTTTTTTATTTTATCCGCTAAACCTACCCCCTTCCCATTAGTATTCACTATGTTAGGCATTCCTTCAGACTTCTCGGTGAAGACCGAAACAAAGAAGTCATTAAGCATCTCTGCCATTTCCAAGTTTCCTGTTACTGTTTCTCCCTCTTCACTAAGCAGTGGGCCTACCCTGTCTTTGGTCTTCCTCTTGCTTCTAATGTATTGATAAAAAGTCTTCTTGTTTCCTTTTATTCCCGTAGCTAGTTTGAGCTCATTTTGTGCCTTTGCCTTTCTAATCTTGCCCCTGCATTCCTGTGTTGTTTGCCTATATTCATCCTTTGTAATCTGTCCTAGTTTCCATTTTTTATATGACTCCTTTTTATTTTTTAGATCGTGCAAGATCTAGTGGTTAAGCCAAGGTGGTCTTTTGCCACATTTTCTATCTTTCCTAACCAGCGGAATAGCTTGCTTTTGGGCCCTTAATAGTGTCCCTTTGAAAAACTGCCAACTCTCCTCAGTTGTTTTTCCCCTCAGTCTTGATTCCCATGGGACCTTACCTATCAGCTCTCTGAGCTTCCCAAAATCTGCCTTCCTGAAATCCATTGTCTCTATTTTGCTGTTCTCCCTTCTACCCTTCCTTAGAATTGCAAACTCTATGATTTCATGATCACTTTCACCCAGGCTGCCTTCTACTTTCACATTCTCAACGAGTTCCTCCCTATTTGTTAAAATCAAGTCTAGAACAGCTTCCCCCCTAGTAGCTTTTTCAACCTTCTGAAATAAAAAGTTGTCTCCAATGCAGTCCAAGAATTTGTTGGATAGTCTGTGCCCCGCTGTGTTATTTTCCCAACATATATCCGGATAGTTGAAGTCCCCCATCACCACCAAATCTTGGGCTTTGGATGATTTTGTTAGTTGCTTGAAAAAAGCCTCATCCACCTCTTCCACCTGGTTAGGTGGCCTGTAGTAGACTCCTAGCATGACATCTCCCTTGTTTTTTGCCCCTTTTAGCCTAACCCAGAGACTCTCAACACTTCCGTCTCCTATGTCCATCTCTACCTCAGTCCAAGTGTGTACATTTTTAATATATAAGGCAACACCTCCTCCCTTTTTCCCCTGAGCAAGCTGTACCCATCCACACCAACATTCCAATCATGTGTATTATCCCACCAAGTTTCAGTGATGCCAACAATGTCATAGTTGTATTTATTTATTAGCACTTCCAGTTCTTCCTGCTTATTCCCCATACTTCTCGCATTTGTATATAGGCATCTAAGATACTGGTTTGATCTTTCCTCCCAGTTTTATCCTGACTCTCCTTTCTCTCTGCCAATATAGCCCACACTCCCTCTCGTTTCCGACCCATCTCCCCGGTCTCCATGTTCCCCACTTACCTGTGGGCTTTGCTCACCTGTCCCCGTCGAACCTAGTTTAAAGTCCTCCTCACTAGGTTAGCCAGTCTGTGTCTGAATAGGGTCTTTCCTGTCCTCGAAAGGTGAACGCCATCTCTGCCTAGCAGTCCTTCCTCGAATAGCATCCCGTGGTCTAGGAAGCCAAAGCCCTCCTGGCGACACCATCTTCGCAGCCAGGCATTCACCTCCATGATGCATCTGTCTCTGCCCGGGCCCCTACCTTTGACAGGAAGAATTGAAGAGAATACCACCTGTGCTCCAAACTCCTTCACCCGTACTCCCAGAGCCCTGTAGTCACTCTTGATCCGCTCAGTGTCACACCGCGCAGTATCATTTGTGCCCACATGGATGAGTAGCATGGGATAGTAGTCAGAGGGCTGGATAATCCTCGACAATGCCTCCGTAACGTCTCGGATACGGGCCCCCGGCAGGCAGCATACCTCCCGAGATGAAATGTCAGGGCGACAGATGGGCGCCTCCGTCCCACTCAGCAGAGAGTCTCCGACCACCACTACCCTACGTTTCCTATTCGCAGTGGTGGCAGCAGACTCTCCAGCCTTAGGGGTACGAGGCTTCTCCTCCTTTACTGTAGGGAGTGATTCCTTCTTTCCTGTATCAAGAAGAGCATAACGGTTACCTATAACCACGGCAGGAGGGTTCGGAGCAAGGGTGGAGCACTGCCTGCTGCCAGAAGTAACCAGCTGCCAGTGTCCACCCTGAGCCATCTCCTCCTCCACCAGTGGTGTATCAGCAGTCCTGTGTACTGGGACAGCTACCTCAGCTGTCTCCACATGGACACTGTCGAGGAATTGCTCGTGGATTCGGATGCTCCTCAACCTAGCCACCTCCTCCTGTAGCTCTCCCACCTGCTGCCTGAGAGATTCCACCAGCAGGCACCTCTCACATTGGATGGTCCCCGCAGCCTGGATATCAGTAAGTGGAAATTGCAAGTTACAGTCTTTGCAAAACCACACCAGGATCTGGGTAGAGGCATCCATGCTCAGGCGCTCTGTCTGGCTACAGGCACAGGTGGAGGAGACAGTAGCAGTGCTGGCACAGGTGTTGCGGGTCTTCCTAACCATCGTAAGCCTCCCTCTGTCAAACTCCCGTCTGCAGCCCCCTGTCAGCTGAAAGGGTTGTTTAAGCAAAAAGTTATGAATGTAGTTGCTTTATAGGTATTAAGGGGAATCAAGAGAAAACAGATGGAACTGGCAAGGGACCCTCGCCCCCTTCCTGCTCCTCCTTCACCTGGAGAACTCCCTTGCGAAACTCCCTGTTAGCAGCCCCTGGTCGCAAAGCTCCCTGGTCGCTTGTGCGCTGCTTTATAAAGCCCTGGCCTGTATGAATGCCCCGCCCACTGATGAAGGCTCAGCCACTTACCAGAGGCTTCTAGCTTTCAAACCTTCCTTTGAAGCTCACAGCTTCCAACTGCCAGCCACAGCACACGGTCCTTCAAACAACCAAAACAAACAGACTGACAAACACAAGCTCAGCACACAGCAAGTAACCCTCAAACACAAACAAACACACACTACAGACAGTCACTTACCCCAAAAGGGTGCTGTATTGCTCCTCCTTCACCTGGAGAACTCCCTTGCAAAACTCCCTGTTAGCAGCCCCTGTTCGCAACCACTTTTGGAAATAGTCCTTACAGTCTGTAAAATGACTTGAGACTTGGTTTTTCTGGGTGAAATTTAAAGCACGAGGGCGCAGTTGTGTCAGTTACTGTATGAGGCGCGTGGGCGCATCAGTTACTGTGTGAGGGCGCGGGTGTGTCAGTTACTGTGTGAGGGGCGTGGGTGCATCAGTTATTGTGTGTGGGCGCGGATGCATCAGTTACCCTGTGAGGTGCGGTTGTGTCAGTTACCATGTGTCTACTACAGGCCACCTAACCAGGTGGAAGAGGTGGATGAGGCTTTTTTCAAGCAACTAACAAAATCATCCAAAGCCCAAGATTTGGTGGTGATGGGGGACTTCAACTATCCGGATATATGTTGGGAAAATAACACAGCGGGGCACAGACTATCCAACAAATTCTTGGACTGCATTGGAGACAACTTTTTATTTCAGAAGGTTGAAAAAGCTACCAGGGGGGAAGCTGTTCTAGACTTGATTTTAACAAATAGGGAGGAACTCGTTGAGAATTTGAAAGTAGAAGGCAGCCTGGGTGAAAGTGATCATGAAATCATAGAGTTTGCAATTCTAAGGAAGGGTAGAAGGGAGAACAGCAAAATAGAGACAATGGATTTCAGGAAGGCAGATTTTGGTAAGCTCAGAGAGCTGATAGGTAAGGTCCCATGGGAATCAAGACTGAGGGGAAAAACAACTGAGGAGAGTTGGCAGTTTTTCAAAGGGACACTATTAAGGGCCCAAAAGCAAGCTATTCCGCTGGTTAGGAAAGATAGAAAATGTGGCAAAAGACCACCTTGGCTTAACCACTAGATCTTGCACGATCTAAAAAATAAAAAGGAGTCATATAAAAAATGGAAACTAGGACAGATTACAAAGGATGAATATAGGCAAACAACACAGGAATGCAGGGGCAAGATTAGAAAGGCAAAGGCACAAAATGAGCTCAAACTAGCTACGGGAATAAAGGGAAATAAGAAGACTTTTTATCAATACATTAGAAGCAAGAGGAAGACCAAAGACAGGGTAGGCCCACTGCTTAGTGAAGAGGGAGAAACAGTAACAGGAAACTTGGAAATGGCAGAGATGCTTAATGTCTTCACCGAGAAGTCTGAAGGAATGCCTAACATAGTGAATACTAATGGGAAGGGGGTAGGTTTAGCGGATAAAATAAAAAAAGAACAAGTTAAAAATCATTTTAAAAAAGTTAGATGCCTGCAAGTCACCAGGGCCTGATGAAATGCATCCTAGAATACTCAAGGAGCTAATAGAGGAGGTATCTGAGCCTCTAGCTATTATCTTTGGAAAGTCATGGGAGACGGGAGAGATTCCAGAAGACTGGAAAAGGGCAAATATAGTGCCCATCTATAAAAAGGGAAATAAAAACAACCCAGGAAACTACAGACCAGTTAGTTTAACTTCTGTGCCAGGGAAGATAATGGAGCAAGTAATTAAGGAAATCATCTGCAAACACTTGGAAGGTGGTAAGGTGATAGGGAACAGCCAGCATGGATTTGTGAAGAACAAATCATGTCAAACCAATCTGATAGCTTTCTTTGATAGGATAACGAGCCTTGTGGATAAGGGTGAAGCTGTGGATGTGGTATACCTAGACTTTAGTAAGGCATTTGATACAGTCTCGCATGATATTCTTATCGATAAACTAGGCAAATACAATTTAGATGGGGCTACTATAAGGTGGGTGCATAACTGGCTGGATAACTGTACTCAGAGAGTTGTTATTAATGGTTCCCAATCCTGCTGGAAAGGCGTAACGAGTGGGGTACCGCAGGGGTCTGTTTTGGGACCGGCTCTGTTCAATATCTTCATCAACGACTTAGATATTGGCATAGAAAGTACGCTTATTAAGTTTGCGGATGATACCAAACTGGGAGGGATTGCAACTGCTTTGGAGGACAGGGTCATAATTCAAAATGATCTGGACAAATTGGAGAAATGGTCTGAGTTAAACAGGATGAAGTTTAACAAAGACAAATGCAAAGTGCTCCACTTAGGAAGGAAAAATCAGTTTCACACATACAGAATGGGAAGAGACTGTCTAGGAAGGAGTACGGCAGAAAGGGATCTAGGGGTTATAGTGGACCACAAGCTAAATATGAGTCAACAGTGTGATGCTGTTGCAAAAAAAGCAAACATGATTCTGGGATGTATTAACAGGTGTGTTGTGAGCAAGACACGAGAAGTCATTCTTCCGCTCTACTCTGCTCTGGTTAGGCCTCAGCTGGAGTATTGTGTCCAGTTCTGGGCGCCGCATTTTAAAAAAGATGTGGAGAAATTGGAAAGAGTCCAGAGAAGAGCAACAAGAATGATTAAAGGTCTTGAGAACATGACCTATGAAGGAAGGCTGAAAGAATTGGGTTTGTTTAGTTTGGAAAAGAGAAGACTGAGAGGGGACATGATAGCAGTTTTCAGGTATCTAAAAGGGTGTCATAAGGAGGAGGGAGAAAACTTGTTCACCTTAGCCTCTAAGGATAGAACCAGAAGCAATGGGTTTAAACTGCAGCAAGGGAGGTCTAGGTTGGACATTAGGAAAAAGTTCCTAACTGTCAGGGTGGTTAAACACTGGAAAAATTGCCTAGGGAGGTTGTGGAATCTCCATCTCTGGAGATATTTAAGAGTAGATTAGATAAATGTCTATCAGGGATGGTCTAGACAGTATTTGGTCCTGCCATGCGGGCAGGGGACTGGACTCGATGACCTCTCGAGGTCCCTTCCAGTCCTAGAATCTATGAATCTATGAATCTATGTGTGGGGTGTGGGTTTGTCAATTACTATGCAAGGGTGTGCTTGTGTTAGCTATTTGACCTTGGTAGTTTGGACCTCAGGGTCAGGTATTCAAATGGGAAGAATAATACCTGGAAAGCTCTTGTCAATCAGGATCCTAATGTAGTTGTTTCTCTTTTCAGGTATGTGTCTGCTCTGACAACACCAGCACGTCTATCTCCTGTCGACTTCCATTACTCACTTGCTGCACAGGTACCTATCTTCGAGATCACCTCCCCCAATTCTGCTCACGCGGTGTCCCTTCCACCTGCGGCACCCATTAGCTTCCGAGTGGAAGAGCAGCAGCCTTTACTGCGACGCTATCAGGTGCCCTTCCAGGATATGCAGAGATACGACAGTTACTACCAAAGGAAGAGCTACTTGAATGAGAGCATGGGGAGCCTGCCTTCGAGCCCCTTCCGCATCACGGAGGATGACGAGTATGAAACGACACAAGAGTACATCCCAGCACTAGAACAACCAAAGAAAACAGCTAGCAACAACAGGCGGTGGAAAAGATCTAAACTCAACGGGCAGGTCTCACACAGAGCCCGGACGGTCAGAGACTCCTTCTCAGGAAGCAGTGCTTCATACAGTGAGTCTGATGAGGAGCTCATGGCGGAGAGCACCCCGTTCTTAAGCATTCAAAACACTGAGGCAATGAACACAGATTCACCGCCGCTGTATCGGCCGGGAGACAGCAGGACTTACTATTCCTTCGAGAGACAAAACGCACAGGTGGAGAGCGGGCAAAGCAGATCGACACACACAAGACCCAAACAGGACTCGGCTCCTCTTTAGAAGCCACACACGCACCCACAAACACACCTGTATCGAAAAGGAGGAAAGATATTTTTATTTTATATAAAAGAGGAAAAAATATAACAAATCAAATGTTTTATTTTCATTTTAGCAAAGTTGTCTTATAATAGCTAACAGCAAAGACTTTTTTATAGGGAATCTCTATTTATATGTAACATCTTGACTTACAGCTTCCGAGAGAAAAAAAACACAAACAAAACAAAATAAATAAACAATAAAAAAAAAAGATGGGCCAATTTTTGACAACTTAAAAATAGAAAAAAAAATCGTGGTGCCTTTTTTTGCTGTATGCTAATGCCAGAGTCCATGCTGAGGATTATGTTTCAGTAGCATTCTTAAGATCATAGGTTTTAGTTCAAGACAACTTACCATGTTAAGGGCACTTTCCCATTTGAAAAAACAGCACCCTCCACTTTTCCCCATCTCTGGATGTTTGTGATCTCGTTCTTTAAAACATTGTTATAACACACACAAAGGACGTGTATGTATGTTCTCATAAATACCTCCTACGGGGAATCTGTCTTGCCCACTCAAATAGTTGTAGTTTTGCTTATTTCAGGGTGGGGAAATTACATACCAGAATGCAGAAATAATGGGTTTTTTTGCAACATAGGTAGGAAAAGGGAAAAAAAGCATACAGTAGCAACAACCCTTACAATATATTTGTTGACCGTGTTACTTGTGGGGTCCCAAGTAAAACTGACTCATTTTGGCACGGTTTTGTGAAGTTGTAGTCAAATGAATAAAACGTTTACATGGATGTGGTAAAATATTATGTATTTATATATGGTTGAATCCACTTTATTGGTGCAGACCCTGATAGGAAGGGAAATAGCCCGTTGCAGCAGTTACAGATAAGCGCTCTTGACTGGTCAATTGTTTTAAAAGACGGCATTACAGTATTGCAAGAAACAATGTGAAGCTTAGACAGGGTTACATATTGGCCATGATAGTGCGGAAGAGTAGAACAAAGGACATGGAGAAGTTAGTGACAGCACGACCACCAGTATAGCCCTGCTAATTGCTGTGAATCAGCTACAGATAGTGTTGAGCATGCTCCATATGAAATTAATCCCTATTTAAAGTCACTGCAGTGCATTTCCAGGACCCTGCCCCTGGCCAATGAAACAGGCGGGCAATGTATCAGGAAAGCCATTCAGTGGATTCTTCTGTATCCATGTGCCGTATATTGTAAAGAAAGTTGTTATTGTAATGTGCCAGTGTTAACATAATAACTTGCTATCAAAGATAGACATCACGTTTGGGGCAGCCTTGGCCCCTGGACCCGTGGCTTAAAGAGACAGTGCTGTGTGTCCAAGCAGCGGAACATTCACATGTGAAAGTGCCCCTCCTTTCAGTTCACTGCAGCAACCCTGTTTACATTGTAGCCTGACTTATTTCTTTTTATATTTTCACTTCTGCATGTCCTTTGCATTTCAGATACTGTAGATTGGATGCATGGTGAAGCTGTGACTGAGAAGATAATACAACAATTGACAGTGTATTTCATTTAACTTTTAGCAATAAAGTAACTAACCCTCTATTCCTCACCCACAATGGGGTCAGATGGAAACTCTGCTAATTAGTCATAAGATGATTGTAAACATTTGCTCTGGATTGTCTGAATGTCTGAACTATTGACTGTTTAACACTTGAACATTTTTTATATTATAAATAAAATAAGAAATAATTAATGTGTTTCCAGCATTAATCTTAATCAGTGATCAGATTGGGGGTGGGAGGAGTGGTGTTACACAATCCCAAACACCCACAGTCTGAAGCTCCATCCACAGTCCTAAACTCCACTTACATCCTAGAGTAGCTGGATGTTGGATCTAAAATTCTCAGTTTCAAACTAGCTGAAAGAGACATTTCAATGTCCACCATTATGCTTCAGAGTTAACACCGCATTGAGGTGAATGGAAGGGGACGGTCAATCCACGCTTTTCTCAGAGCTATCGTTGCATTCTGTGTTTGTAAATCGAGTGAGACAGCACTGCATCAAGGCGCATTTGGAAGGTTTCCTTTGCAACTGTAAGGCTTAGAAACATGACTCCAATTTTTCAAATGTGGGCAGTAATATTTGGGAGGCTTTCATTTTTGTGTGGCCAAACTGACACCTGGTGGGGCAGGAGTCTCAGAGTGGCTGAGAGATGGAGCTGCAGGTGCACTACTGGAAATCAGGCCCAGGGCATCTTAGGATGGACACATTAAAAAAGGAGGAATGCAAAATCAGAGGCCACTTTTGAAAATGTTGACCTTTCATTTCAAATGGTTATTTATTTATTTTTTTAAAGACAGCTGACATTCTGCCACTGCTGAAGGGGCCAATGGGAAGGTGTCAGTATGAAAAGTCAACTCCCAGACTTGTTTGCAGGCTGACCAGCAGCCTATGGCCATTGTTTATGGGAAGCTACCCAGCGGTCTTAACACCTCGCAGCGCTTTGTAACAGACCATAATCCTGGTGGATTTTTCTCCTTCTAAACTCCAGATTGTGTTTACAACTGATTAGCTTCAGTCACGAGGTGTCGATGAAAATGATTGCCACAGGGCTGAAATACAGCTCTGGAATTGGTACAAAGGCATCTTGGCTATACCGGCTTTGTCTCAACCCCATTGTCACAGTGCTGTGGGGACAATGAAATGTGTGCACGCTAGGGAGAGAGCATGAGGCCCAAACAGCCTGTGGCTGGCCTTGGTGCATGTGGGGGGGAGGGGAAGGGGGGAATAGAAGGAGCTTGTGTACCACATGCAAATGCCTGGCAGAGGCACAGTCCAGCACTCTGGGCCCAGGGATGGGTGCTGGCAGAGCCAGGCATTAGCCTGTGGTGAGGGAACTATCATCCAGCCCCACACAAGCCCATGGCTGGTGCAGCGTGCACCCCTCCCACACACTGGACAGCACGGGTAATGATTGTGTCTCACTGGAGCACTGGCCCTCCTGGAGCTCTGCCTCTGCCCGGCAGGCAAGGCTGGATGTCAAAGGCACAGCCAGCCCCAGAGAATGAAGGCAAAAGCGCCCCCTGGTGTCCATGACTGAGGCACAGGATCTCAAAGATATTCAGGGGCCTGACTGTTTGAGGTTCTGGACCTGAGTGACTCCCACAGAAGGAGTGCAAACGGGGTCAGGATTGCCCCCTCCCCAGCAGTCCATTTCAACATCAGCCTCCGAAAGCCTTTGGACCAAATTCTGCCCCCCCTTAAACCTTTCCTAGTCACCTATTCCTTGAACTCAAGGGCCTGCCTGGGGTGTAACCAGGGAGCCTGTCTACATTTGCCCTGGATGTACATGCTCTAGCTTTGCTCAAGTGAGCACACTAAATCTAGCAGTGTAGCCTCAGGAGTGGGGAGGGGCGGGCAGCAGACAACTAAGTACAAGCCCATCCGAGACACAGTACACACTCGGGGCATAGCCTCTCATCACTTGCACCACTAAGGCTACCTTGCTAGTGAGCAAAGGTAGAGCCCCGTCCGCCTGAGCTGAAAACATCGGCTGTGTAGATGTATCCTGAGCAGCAGATGGACAGTCACTGCCTCCTACAGATTTGTTAAAGCGCGTGTAGAGCATTAGCTACATAGGGCTGGGGACTGAGGGTTTCTGGGTCTAGGTCTGGCTCTGCCACAGATTTGCTGTGTGACCTTTAGGGAGAAAAATCAGTTGACTTTTCTGCACTGTGCTTTCGTACGAGGTTGAAGAGGGCTGTGGCTGCGTCCCCACTTCACAGGGCGTTGGGCAGTTTCAGCAGCCATGGCTGCAGTGTGCTCTGAAACTCTCCTGTGGAAGCAGCTGTAGCAGGGCAAAGCATTTCTTGGTACTGCTACTGACATGCTGGATGCTAGGCTCAAAGCCCCCAGAGACACAGTGACTGAGGGGTTCCTGGTATCTGTTCCTCCCAGTGGCAGTTTTGCCTCAGAAAAGTGACTGACAATCAGAGACATAGCCAGCAACTGTCATGATTAATGAAAATGATTAGGGGGCTGGGTCACATGACTTATGAGTAGAGGCTTAGGGAACTGGGCTTGTTTAGTCTGTAGACGAGAAGAGTGAGGGGGAATTTGATAGCAGCCTTCAACTACGTGAAGGGGGGTTCCAAAGAGGATGGAGCTCGGCTGTTCTCAGTGGTGGCAGATGACAGACCAAGAAGCAATGGTCTCAAGTTGCAGTGGGGAAGGTCTAGGTTGGGTATTAGGAAATACTATTTCACTAGGAGGGTGGTGAAGCACTGGAATGGGTTACCTAGGGAGGTGGTGGAATCTCCATCCTTAGAGGTTTTTAAGGCCTGGCTTGATAAGCCCTGGCTGGGATGCTTTAGTTGGTGTCGGTCCTGCTTTGAGCAGGGGATTGGACTAGATGCCCTCCTGAGGTCCCTTCCAACCCTGATGTTCTATGATGTTATGATTTTAAGCCCTTGCACTGGGCACAGCTGCTAATGGCACAGACAGGTTCTTCTGGTGTGGTGGGGGAAGGATTCTCATGGGACAGCAGCTCTGGGGTCCCACATTCCTTACAGCCCATTGTATGGTCACATAGGGCAGCAGCAGCTACAGTTCAACAAGCCTCTTGGCAGACACAATAAAGGCCCGAGGGGCATGCAATGGGAAGGACCCTCATGTGGGCCAGCCACGATTGCTAGCCCTGTGCTGAATGAGCAGGCTGCTGCCTGTCAGGCTCCCTGTGCATTACCACCCCAAAGGCCAGTGTTAGGACTATAGGCCCACCCCCTTCCACCTGCCCAGACATGGGGGAGGAGGGCCTACATGCTGCATCTTTTTAAGAAGGAAAACAATGATCATGCTCCTCTGTACAGTGGGGAACCCTGGGATGCACTGGCCCTAGCGGCCAGCTCTAGCTCTCCATGCCACCCCTAGCATGGGTCATGGCCCAGCAGTTGCAATCTGGCCCTTTGTCAGCACATGGTGCAGTGAAGGTGACTTGTGCTTCTCCACCTCAGTTTCAGATGCAGAGCGGCTTCTGAGGATGGCCCAGCAAGACACTTAGTAAGGGACCAATCCAAAGCCAAATGGGCGCCATTCCACTGACTTCAATGGGCTTGGAGCCAGCCCTAAATGCTGGAACCCAGAAGCAAAGGAATGGGAAACCCATCTGTAACCCCAGACATGAAATGAAGTCTCAGGCAGGCTGGAAAGAAGCAGTCTGTGGAAGAGGCCGGGGCTGCAGGACCAGGGATCAGCAGGCCATAACAAAGGCATGTGAGTGTGTATCCATGAGCACAATCCATAGGGCTAGATTTTTCGGACATTTTAGGTGCACAGCCACAGTAGCCACGTACCCAAAGCTTGGCAAATGTGTACACGCACATCATGGCCAATATTTTCATTAATGACTTGGCTAATGGAGCGGAGCGTATAGTGGCAGCTGACACCAAGCTGGGAGGGGCTGCAAGCACCTTGGACGCCAGGTTTAAAATTCAAAAATGACCTTGGCCAATTGATCTGAATTCAACACGATGAAATTCAATAAAGACAAGTGTAAAGTACTTCACTTAAGAAGGAAAAAAATCAAATGCACAGCCACAAACTTTCTGCTTGGCACTGGTTATGCCCCAGCTGGAGTCCTGTGTCCAGTTCTGGGCACCACAATTTAGACATGATGCGGACAAATTGGAGAGAGGCCAGAGAAGAGCAGCAAAAAATGATAAAAGGTTTTGAAAAACCTGACCTGTGAGGAAAGGTTAAAAAAAACCAACAATCTGGCTACAACAATCTCATCTTGAGAAAAGAAGACTGAGCGGGGACCTGATAGTCTTCACATATGCTAAGGGGTGTCTAAAGAGGATGGTGATCAATGGTTCTCCATATCCACTGAAGGTAGGACATGCAGAAATGGGCTTAATCTGCAGCAAGGGCAATTCAGGTTAGATATTAGGAAAAACTTTCCAACGCTAATGGTAGTTAAGCTCTGGAACAGGCTTCCAAGGGAGGTCACAGAAGCCCCATCACTGGAAGCTTTTAAAGACAGGTTGGGCAAACACCTGTCTGAGCTGGTCTAGGTTTTCTCGGTTCTGCCACAGCGCATAGGGTGACCAGATAGTAACTGTGAAAAAAACGGGACAGGAGTGGGGGGTAATAGGCGCCTATATAAGAAAAAGTCCAAAAAAACGGGACTGCCCCTTTAAAAATGGGACATCTGGTCACCCTAACAGCACAGGGGGATGGACTTGATGACTTCTCGCTGCACCTTCCTGCCCTGCATTGCTGTGGTTCTATGATTTCATTTGCATAGGCAATCCTGGTGCATAAATTGGGTGTGAATTTGTTCCTCTAGCCTGTCAGAAAACAGGGAGGTACTTTTCCTAACTAGCGTAGAGCTAGTGGTGGGGGGTGCTCCCATGTCATGCTGGAGAGCCTGTCAGTACCAAGCTCTCCTGATCTGTGCCCGCAGGTACTACCTCCACAGAACTATGTGCTAATCCATGTCACCGACATGCTATGGCAGATGCAGCCACTCGCTCCGTCCCCATAGCGGGGTGGGAGGGGTTTTTCCTCTTGGCAGGAGCAGCGGAGGAGTATGGATTCACCCCCCAGTTGTTGCAACATGGCTAGGGAGCAAAGTCCCCTTGGGCCCCACTGCGCCACCTGCAGGCAGGAGGGCACCTTCAGCAAGGACTAAAGCAATCAAAGTGAATGAGCCTGAGATTATTCTGGTCCTGGTGGGAAGTCAAAGCATCCACCCTGGAGCACATGGCTGAGCCCACTGTAGTCAGAGCCCTCCAGGATAACTAAAAGTGGGTGAGATTTCAGGTGTGCCCGCAGTGTAACAAAGTGAGTGCTTTTTAACTGCAATTAGCACACTAGTCCCCACCCCCTGATCCCCTCGGGGAACTGCACTGGCTAAATGCTTCGCTTTGACGTGGGCAATTGAATTATGCGCCCTGAAATCTTCACCCCAGCAAAGTGTTAGAGACTCCGGATGAGCATTTTTACAGCCGCAAGCAGCTTATTCCCTTGGCGTGTGACAGCGTGGGCCCTGCAGGATGCAGCTCGGCTTGCCAGCGAACAACCCAAGTTTGGCTCACTCGATTGATGCAATGGCTCGGACAAGTCAAATACGGTGCACAGAAAAGGATATTTTTTATTTACTGTTTCCTGCACTATGGACCTAATTCTTGTCTCAGCTGCACCAGTTTCTGGCTGGATGAAAGGACTGACTGGAGGTCTCTTGATTTATGCCAGGGCAAGTGAGGGGAGCAACTGGACATCCAGGTCCACCTCTGGCTAGTACTGGGAACGTGGCATACTCAGTGAGGGAGGATTCCCCAGAATGTGAGGTGCAAGCTGGAGACATGGGTTCATGTCTGCTCTGCTATCTGCTCCCTGTGTGGCCTTCATTTGCCCAGCCCTGCATCTCAGGGGTCTCATGAGGGTAACTGTGTTAAAGATTGTGAGGCGCTCAGACATGAGAGTAACAGGGACCAGCAAAGTACCCTAGATGGCCACCAATGGGCACAGCAGTTTTGATATGAACTCGTATTCTCACCGTGGGAGTAGCCCCAGGTGCAGTCTGTTCTTCATCACCATAGGAATAATGAGCCAGGCCCTGCTGCCCAGATCCAGCCCCTTAGCTTGGCTCCATGCACAGAGCAGGCATGGGTCCCATCACAAGCTGTTTCCTGTGGTTGCAGGAGGTGCCGTAGATAGGGTGACCAGACAGCAAGTGTGAAAAATCGGGACATGGGGTGGGAGGTAATAGGCGCCTATATAAGACAAAGGCCCAAATATCAGGACTATCCCTATAAAATCTGGACATCTGGTCACCCTAGCCATAGATGAGCCTCCCCCCTCCTCCCCCCGCAGCGCTCTCCAGATGCTCTGCCTGTGTCTCCTGGAGATTTCTGGCAGCACAGGGAGCAAAGCAAGAGCTGGAAGGTAAAAAGGAATCTTATGTCAAGGGCCTCCCATTTGCTTGGCAAATATTCCCTGGGATAGCTCTATTTCGGTATTTAAAGAAAAGTTAAATACACAAGCCAAAGGGCTCAGAATTGACTGTGCTGCCAAGTGTAAACATAAGGGTTCAACATGACCGTGTCTTGCAGACTTATGTGGATTTATAGCCAGGGCTTGTATCAAGACTAAAAAGCATACTGCGGTTGGGAACAAGCTCTTATCCCACAATCACTGGGGCCCTTTGATGCTCCTGGCCCATCCAGGAATGATTTAGTGGCGCCGCTGAAAGACAGCTACAGAAACAAACCCCAGTGAAATAATGCTAACAAAAGAACGATGTGACAGCTGGAGGGGACCCAAAACCAGAAGGCTGGCAGTTCACAAGGGGGCCACCTATTTTGGGTGCCCAACTTGAAACACCTAGAACCTGTTTTTAAAAGTCACTGAGCACCTGACGCTCCTTTTGCCTTCACTAGGAGCTGCGATGCTCAACACCTCTGCAAGTCAGGCTCAAGGTGGACACCCAGGGGCTGTGGCACCACAAACTAGCAGAGACTTGAAAGGTAGGGCTTAAAGAATTAGATGGGCCCAAGCCATCATTTTCAAAGGCAAATACAACCTGACCCTTCTTTCAGGGTAATCAGAGATCTGGCCTTGATACCAAGTGTTTTGGTTTTTTATTTACAGGAAATTTCAGGGGGGGAAATCTGTACTTTCCCATGACCAGCTTTCTTTGAAAAGCCATTTGCTAAAAATGTGTAGTTTCCCCAAACCCACAAGTGTTTAAATCAATGAGGGTTAGGCACTCACATACCTTTGAGAATCTGCCTCTAAGTGACACGCAGGAGGGTGTGGACGAGGTCACACAGGAAGTCTGGGACACGGCAGGGCATTGAATCCACAATTCACAAGGTTCTTGTGCTAACCGTGACACCAGTCTCCCCCACTTGGCTAGGGACCTCACAGTTCAAGGGCCTGGTACGTCTGCCCTGTAAGGCCACAATTTTGCATGTCGCTCTCTTTTTGGCCTGGCATCAGCCTGAGAAAATCTTTTAGCCGATAATTTGAGCTTTTTAAGTGGCAGCACACAGAACTGCTTTCAACGAGTGAAAGAAAACACCATCTTTCTAACCTGTTTATATCTGCTCCTAACTCAGAAATAGTCAAGGCTATAAACTTCCAACACCTTTTAGACATTGAGCCTGAATGAGATCTAGTGCCTAGAACTAATGTTACATTACAATCTGTAATGTTTTAATCATTCAGTTCATCCATCCTGGCTATTATGGGCTTATTTCTACTGATTTTTGCATTGCCAGACCCTCGGCAGGTGTAGATTGGTGTGTGACCCCCCCCAGGGTCACCTGCTGGGGAACTGCTGGTTTGACCCTAGTGTAACTGCTCTGCCTTCATCGGCATCCCTCCTGGTTTATTCCTGTGAAAGTGAGAGGCGAATCAGGCTGTGTAACTTGTGTGGGGGAAGCCTTCCTGGCTCTGTGACAGAACTATTACAGGTCAATTAGTTAGCAACGGGACCTGCTTGGCACGCAGTGGCAATTCAGAGACAGAGCAGCCATTCTAATTCTGCCTCTCTGCAGAGATGGTTTTATTTTCATTTTGGAAATTTGTGCTACGTTTCTACAAAATACAATGGTGAGAAATCAGAATCCCAGCTATTCTGAGCCACGCTGGCCATGCAACAGCTGGTGTAAAGCTGCTGGATCCAGCCTGCACCAGTCCCATCTCAGTTCCCCGCGGATGGTGTGATTTGGGGAGAAAGAGAAAAGGCTGGGACCACCTTTTACCTTCCCCAGAACAGTCCCTGGAGATTACGGGCAGCTGTGTGTAAATTAGAGTAGCATTTGGGCTGCTTTAGCATAGGCCAAGTGCTGAGCTGTGTCCAGGATCAGGGGAATGTAAAGGTAGTTTACAGCTGGGCACCCTGCGCAGCTCAGCTGTATGAGTGAATTGGGCCCAAGATACCTAATTCTTACCAAAATATACAGTGCTATTTTAGGGAGTAAATGGGCACACCCTGAATGTGTGCATGTGCCAGATTATGCATCTGCATAGGTGTGTTCACCCCTAGTTGGTGCAAGCCCCTGTGCATACACGGGAAGAAGTCTGGCAGATGCATGTGTGCACATGCACAGTGTTAGTGTTTGATTTAATGTATTGATGAGACATCTAATAAACAAGACTCAATCAGTTTGATTAGTCAAAGACAAAGCCGCACAACACGGAAGGGAAAGGGTTAATTCTTTACCAATCTGATCTGGGAAGCAGAGTCTCTAAGCCATTATGGGGACAAGGTAGGGGAGGTGATATCTTTTATTGGACCAACTTCTGTTGGTGAGAGAGCAGGGGTGAAAGTAACTTAAAGGACTTACCGGTACGCCGGAGTCCTGAGCGGGGGCGTGGCCTCAACCAGAAGAGGCGTGGCCTCAACAGAAAGAGGCGGGGCCTGTCAAGATTTAAAGGCCCTGGGGCTCTGGCTGTGGCTGGGAGCCCTAGGGCCTTTAAATCACCCCAGAGCTACCAGCTGCAGAGGTGGCTGGGAGCCCCAGGGCTCAGGGGCAGATTAAAAGGCCCGGGGCTCTGGCCGCCGCAGAGCTCTGGGCCCTTTAAATCACCGCGGGAGCCTGGCTGCCGGAGCTCCGGCAGGGATTTAAAGGGTGTGGGGCTCCCCGCAGTGGCATGAGAACCGGGCCCTTTAAATCCCGGCCCGAGCCCAGCTGCCGGAGCTCTGATGGCGCTTTAAAGGGCCCGGGGCTCCCCGCAGCAGCTGGAGCCCTGGGCCCTTTAAATCACCGCCGCGGAAGCCGGTCCAGTCCGGCATGGCGTACTGACTCTTGCCGGTATGCCAGACCGGACCGGCTTACTTTCACCTCTGTGAGAGAGACAAGCTTTCGAGCTCCACAGTGCTCCTCATCTTCTGAAATCGTGTCTCTTTCACCAGCAGCAGTTGGTCCAGTCACCTCCTCCGCCTTGTCTCTCTAAAATCCTGGGACCAACACGCCTACAACAACACCCAAGTTGTTTACAACATACAGAAGTATTCACGCATTACCCAAGACTTACACACCTCTTCTTATCAGTTTCTTATCTTTGGAATATATTTTTCAAGGCACAAAGACATCAGACCAACCATCCTTAGAGCTCTGGACCAGCACCTGGTGCAATTTGACAGGCCCTAACAAGAGCTACATCTTACCCTAGGCAATTCCTACTGTGATGGGGTGTTCACGCCATACCAGCCTTGAATGGGTTAATGAGACTGAGAAGGGCCACACCTGAGGGGAATTAGGCTAGCTAAACTAGGAGAGAGCACCAACGGTTAAAAAATAGTGTGTGCTCAGCACCCACCAGCAGCCCTGCAGATCAATTCCTCCCCCCCAGCCCCGCCGAGCAGTTCCTTCCACTCTCTCCCAGTGCCTCCCACCCACTGCGATCAGCTGTTCAGCGGCGTTCAGCAGGCACTGGGAGGGAGTGGAAGGAGCTGCTCGGCCGGGCTGACTGCGGACGAGGGGGGAGGGAGAGCACTTGGGGGAAAGGGTGGAGTGGGGACAGGGCAGGGGCTGAGTGGGGGGTGGGAAGAGGCGGGGCAGGGGTGGAGGGTTGGGGAAAGGGGTGGAGTGGGTGCGGGGCCTGGGGCAAAGCAGTGGTCGAGGACCCCTGGGAACTGGGGAAGTTGGTGCCTCTGTTTATGATAAAGCCAAGAAGCTGGCAGCTAAAGGAGGCTACAATGTGGAGGCCTGTGGTCAGGGGCGCTGGAACAGGGAGGGCCAAGGGGACATGGTCCCATCACTTTTTACAGGAAGTAAGGGAGAGCGATGCAGGGGAGGGGGCAGAAAGGAGTGAGTGGAGGCGGGGTTTTGGGGGGAAGAGGCTGTGCTGTAGCAGAACCTCAGGGGAAGGGGGGTGTGAGGGCAGGGCCTCAGGGGGAAAGGACGGCATTGGGGGCGGGGCCACGGTTTAGGCACTGGTGGCCCCCCCCACTTTTAGGGAGCTTCCACCGCTCCTGCCTATGGTCACTGTCTAGTCTTAGAGAGGAAAAGGAGGAAACTAGGGGGAGATTAGAAGCCCTGGAGTGCTGGCCCTGGCCCTCAGGGAAGGACAAACCCAGAGGAGGCTGGAGAAAGAGCCTGATGGAGGTGAAGTAGGAGCAGCCCAGGAAATGGTAGCAAGGTTTGGGACTGCAGACCTTAGCTGCTGGTTGTGGGGTCCCTGGGCTGGAACCTGGAGTACAGGGTTCCGCGGGTTCCCCTACCAGTCACTGGGGAAGTGGCACAGATTGAACAGTGGGACTCTGGTGCCCAGAAGGGGCAGATGATAGTGACCTGGCCGGAGGGCCAAGCCACAAAGAAAGAGCAAGTAATGACAAGAGAGTACCCTGAGTCGCAGAGAGAGAGGCAGCAGGGCATGTGGATGAGCAGCAGGAGGCGTGTTGGATCTGAAGAGAGCTAATTCCCAGAGCATCCAGCATGAGGCACCCTAGAGGCAAGTGTACCCTGTGACACCTACGCATATCCAAGAACAGAGTTCATACACAGTTCATCTACTAATACAATTTCTTTTAGCATAAGCACAAAGGATGCTGGGAATGTGGTTCATGATCTACACAACTTTAGCATAAGTGCAAAGCCTTTTAGAAATACATGGTATTTGCTAACATAAAGGCGGCATTGTTCTCCTAGCCTTTCAGTACGGTCACTTATTTATAAGGTTCCATGTACAGGACAACAGTATATGAGACTATAATGATTCCAACTTCTCGAGTGTTGACACAAATCCAGTGCCTTGTCAAACGTGAATATACTAGGGCTGGAATGTACTCACTGAGAGCTATGCAGTGGTGAAGTCTCAATGCTAAAAAAATCACCTGAGTGGCAGCTGTGATCCAGATGTTGCCAAGGTTTTGGGGCAATCTGGTTTGCAATACTGAATTGAGTTCAATATTACCAGTGATAAACTTGCCTTTGTTAATTGCAAGATAGCTGCCTCCCTAAATACAGGGTATTTACCAGCCCCCATTACTGTTCTATTGGAGCACTTCATAGTCTTTGATGTAGTTATCTTCCCAACACCCTGGTGATGTAGGGCCCTGTTGTTATCTCCATTTTACAGATAGGGAATCAGGACAGTGGGAAACTCACTGAATTGCCAAGGTCATAAAAAGAAGAACAGGAGTACTTGTGGCACCTTAGAGACTAACAAATTTATTAGAGCATAAGCTTTCGTGGACTACAGCCCACTTCTTCGGATGCATATAGAATGGAACATATATTGAGGAGATATATATACACACATACAGAGAGCATAAACAGGTGGGAGTTGTCTTACCATCGATTCAATCTATCTCCCCTTGTAAGTATTCTCACACTTCTTATCAAACTGTCTGTACTGGGCTAGCTTGATTATCACTTCAAAAGTTTTTTTTCTCTTAATTAATTGGCCTCTCAGAGTTGGTAAGACAACTCCCACCTGTTTATGCTCTCTGTATGTGTGTATATATATCTCCTCAATATATGTTCCATTCTATATGCATCCGAAGAAGTGGGCTGTAGTCCACGAAAGCTTATGCTCTAATAAATTTGTTAGTCTCTAAGGTGCCACAAGTACTCCTGTTCTTCTTTTTGCGGATACAGACTAACACGGCTGCTACTCTGAAACAAGGTCATAAAGAGGGTACATAGCACACAGAAAGTTCAACCCAGCTCCCTGAATTCCTAGGTAAGAACCCTAACCCATAGGCCACCTTTTCTCAATGCTGTTAATATGGCTTGTCAGCAGTTTCACTTTTAGACTAGGAAAATATTGCCTTTCACCACGGACCTCTTGTTTTACTTGCGTCCAGATTAGAAGAGGCTGCAAGTCGCTACAATGTGGTGGTTGCCGTGACAAGAGATGGTGACCTTCTCCATTTCCTCAAGGAGGATTTTCTTAACTGCAGTCACGTGTGCGGGTGACTCAAGATACGCATTAGTGCAGTCTCTAGACTGAGTGTCTTACTGTCTTCATCCCCAACCCCTTCTGTATCCCTGTGTCATCGTCTCCTCCTGCTCTTCTCTTAGAGCTGGTCTACACTGGGGGGGGGGGAGGTATCGATGTAAGATACACAACTTCTCCTACGAGAATAGCGTAGCTGAAGTCGACGTATCTTAGATCGATTTACCTCGCGTCCTCACGGCGCGGGATCGATGGCCGCAGCTCCCCGTCGACTTCGCTTCCGCCTCTCGCTCTGGTGGAGTTCCAGAGTCGACGGGATAAATCGATCCCCGAATGCGCTCCCCGTCGACTCCGGAACTCCAGCAGAGCGAAAGGCGGAAGCGGAGTCGATGGAAGCGGATTCGTAGCTGAAGTTGCGTATCTTAGATTGATCCCCTCCCCTAGTGTAGACCAGCCCTTAATGTAAGCTCCAACCCTGTCTCCGGATACCCTCACACAGACCTCCTGCCTCCATGCACTGTCCCACTGAATGGAACGATGCTCAGGTGAAGAAGACCAGGCCTTAGAGAAAAACAGAAGCTGCACTTGATCTCCCACGTGCTCGTTATGCGCTGGCTCCTCATCATGAGTGGTTGATCACAACTGCGGTCTCTGTGAAAGTGCCTTCGCTTTGATGAAATCAGCTATGAAATCAACCTTGGCTTGTTAGGTTGAGCGTCTTATAGTGGTAAAACATCCCGGATTGCTCTATGAGCATGTACAATACTTTTCAGTTGCACTATATTGTTTCTCTAGAGAAATAATAACTGCTGTAGGCCAGTCGTATGGCGAGGCCACATTTATAGGTGGTGTTGGAAGCTTTGACTTGCAGGCCTTTTCCTTTTAACTTTTCCAGGGGATGTGCACTTCAGGGAGGAGGCAGGGTGATTTCTAAAGTGCACCATGTTGTGCATTAATTGGTCCAAGTAGACTCTGCTAGTGAAAACTAGTCTCCCTAGTGTGCTTTAATGTAGTACTACAGCACTGGATTAACACAGCCTAGGGAACCTTTAGTGTGCACCAGCAGGGTCCATACGGACCTATTAATGCACAACACACGAGTGCATTTAAGAAATCACAGGGTTGGAGCTGTCCTGTGTATCACCCCACTGGGTGGCCAAGCCCTAACTCTGTCCCCTTCCAGTGAACCCTTCCCTGCCTTGGTTTGTAGATGGAAAACAATGCAATGGGCCTCACTGTCATTTGCCTTAACGCCTCTTTACATCACTCTGGCAGTTAGGGTTGCCAATTTTGATTGGACCTATTCCTGGAGGTTTTATCACAGCATAATCTTTAATTCCTGGAGACTCCAGGACAATCCTGGAGGGTTGTCAACCCTGATGGCAGTGTAAAGTGGCCTTAATGGACACCCACTTTAGGGCTTTAGAGATGTAAATGAGAGTCAAACCTAGGGCTGCTCTACACCAGGAGCTACATCAACATAGCTACATCTCTCAGCAGTGTGAAAAATCCACACCCCTCAGAGACGTAGCTATACCAACCTAATCCTGGTGTAGACACTGCCAGGTCAATGGAAGAATTCTCCTGTCAACCTAGCTACCACCTCTCGGTAGACCTAGCTACTGCCTCTTGGGGAGGTGGGTTACCTACGGTGATGTTAGATGCAGTACCACTGTAGCATTTCATGTGTAGACTTAAATGAGCACAGTCTGCTTTTGTGCCTTCTAGTCCATCTTCTCCCAGCAGGTCAGTGTATGCTCTCATTCCTTCCCACTCACAGAGAATCAGAGTACCATGACAGGTTTCAGAGTAGCAGCCGTGTTAGTCTGTATCTGCAAAAAGAACAGGAGTACTTGTGGCACCTTAGAGACTAACAAATTTATCTGAGCATAAGCTTTCGTGGGCTACAGCCCACTTAATCGGATGCATGTAGTGGAAAATACAGTAGGAAGATATATATATATATACACAGAGAACATGAAACAATGGGTATTATCATACACACTTTAAGGAGAGTGATCAGTTAAGGTGAACTTTTATCAGTAGGAGAGAAAAAGAAGTGGTAATGAAAATGGCCCATTTCCAGCAATTGACAAGGAGATATGAGGAACTGGGGGAGGGGGGAATAAGCATGGGGAAATAGTTTTACTTTGTGTAATGGCCCATTCACTCCCAGTCTTTATTCAAGCCTAATTTAATGGTATCCAATTTGCAAATTAATTCCAATTCAGCAGTCTCTCATTGGAGTCTGTTTTTGAAGTTTTTTTGTTGTAATATTGCGACTTTTAGGTCTGTAATCGAGTGGCCAGGGAGATTGAAGTGGAGTACCATGAGTTTGTCTAATCGTCTTTAACTTTGACTATGGAGTATTCCTCAGGATTCTGCAGTTGATTTCTGGTTTCTTTGTTGTTAATAATCTTTCTTCCCTATCTGGTCACTCCTGGTTATTGCACTAGATTTGTGGATGAGTCTTTTGTAAGACCTAATGGACAAGTTTTCCACAATGACTCTGTGTTTGTTTGGTCCGGAACATTGGATACATTTAACACCTCCTGATTTTCTTACTCTTTCACATGAGATGCACCGGGGTGCTTTACCACCTCAGTTTTGCACCTGTTGCCCACAGAAGGAATTTTGCAGAGGTACATCTCTATAATTTCTCAGCTGAGTAATCTACAGCTAGCTCATATAAAATAATTGCATTCTATATCTGGAGCTAATTATACCAGTCAATTCTCCAACTGCATCCCACTCTCCAAACAAAGGTACTCTCTCAAGTCCGATTTATTTTTAGATCCCTCCTCTCCAGCCATGTGTATTGCTATAATTTGTCCATAAATATCTGAAACCATTTTTATCAGACGGGTGTGAGCCTTCAGCTTTCCCCAGCTTTGCTCCGGACATGTGTGGGACCTCAGTCTGAATGTCCTCCACAAAGCTCTCTTCCTTGCTAACCTGGTATGGGAGACAGAAATGGATGAGAGACGACCAATCTTGCTTGAAGTTTGCTATTATTTAAAACAAAATATAAATGTCTTCCCCTGCCCTAACCTCCAGCCCCAAAGCCAACATGACCAGAGGCCCAGTCATCCTCCTGTACTCAATTTGCTTTGTATGTTTACATGGCTCAGTTCCTTAGCCTCACCTGGATGGGGCCTCGGGAGTGTGTTCTCTGGGTGAATGTTCAGGCCGGCTGGCCATTTTGTTAGTGCACTGGTCCCCAAACTTTTCAGGGTCACGGCCCCCCCTTACCCCTGTCTGCGCCCCCCACCCCCAGGTGCTGGACCTGGGAGCAGGGAAGCGGCTCCCGGGGTGGAGGGGGACATGGCCAAGGGAAGGGGGCCGAAGCTGGGGCTGCAGTTGGGAGGTCTGGGTCTGGGAACCAAGCTGCAACTGGGGGCTGAGGCTGGAAGTGAAGCCATGGCTGGGCCATGATTGGGGGCCGAGGCTGAGGGTGGGGCCAGGAGCTGGGTCCATGGCTGGGGATGCGGCTGGAGCGGAGCTGAGGCCGGAGCGGGGATGGGTGGCACTCCCTCCTTGCCCCCCCCTGGGGGGGGCTGGCTCAGGCCCCAATGTGCCCCCCTGAATGTTCCTCCATGCCCCCCTAGGGGGTGTGCTCCACAGGTTGGGGACGACTGGGTTAGTGAAAGGGCATCATTTCATTCAGCAAATACACCATTCAAATTGTGCCATGTCTCACTCTTAGGGCCTGGGTCTGGAAGGAGCTGCTGAGCAAGGCCACCCAGAAGGGGGGGCAAGTGGGGCAATTTGCCCCAGGCCCCAGACCCTGCAGGGGCCCCGCGAGCCCTGGCCCGGCGGCGGTCCGGGTCTTGGGCGGCGGGGGCCTCTTCAGTGCTGCCAAAGACACGGAGCGACTGAAGGGCCCCCCGCCGCCGAAATGCTGCCGAAGACCCGGACCGCCGCTGGGTGAGTACAAGCTCTGCAGCTCCCCTGCTTTGCCCCAGGCCCCCTGAATCCTCTGGGTGGCCCTGCTGCTGAGCGCCCTCAGATCTTACCCCAGTCAACGGGTGCCGATGGAGCTGATCAGCTTGCAGAATCATAAAATATCAGGGTTGGAAGGGACGTCAGGAGGTCATCTAGTCCAACCCCCTGCTCAAAGCAGGATCAATCCCCAACTAAATCATCCCAGCCAGGGCTTTGTCAAGCTGGGCCTTAAAAACCTCTAAGGAAGGAGATTCCACCACCTCCCTAGATAACCCATTCCAGTGCTTCACCACCCTCCTAGTGAAAAAGTTTTTCCTAATATCCAGCCTAGACCTCCCCCACTGCAACTTGAGACCGTTACTCCTTGTTCTGTCATCTGCCACCACTGAGAACAGTCTAGATCCATCCTCTTTGGAACCCCCTTTCAGGTAGTTGAAAACAGCTATCTAATCCCCCCTCATTCTTCTCTTCTGCAGACTAAACAATCCCAGTTCCCTCAGCCTCTCCTCATAAGTCATGTGCTCCAACCCCCTAATCATTTTTGTTACCCTCCGCTGGACTCTTTCCAATTTTTCCACATCCTTCTTGTAGTGTGAGGCCCAAAACTGGACACAGTACTCCAGATGAGGCCTCACCAATGTCGAATAGAGGGGAATGATCACGTCACTTGATCTGCTGACAATGCCCCTACTTATACAGCCCAAAATGCCGTTAGCCTTCTTGGCAACAAGGGCACACTGTCACCTCATATCAAGCTTCTCGTCCACTGTAACCCCTAGGTCCTTTTCTGTAGAACTGCTGCCTAGCCATTCGGTCCCTAGTCTGTAGCAGTGCATGGGATTCTTCCATCCTAAGTGCAGGACGCTGCACTTGTCCTTGTTGAACCTCATCAGATTTCTTTTGGCCCAATCTTCTAATTTGTCTAGGTCCTTCTGTATCCTATCCCTACCCTCCAGTGTATCTACCACTCCTCTCAGTTTAGTGTCATCTGCAAACTTGCTGATGCTGCAGTCCACACCATCCTCCAGATCATTAATGAAGATATTGAACAAAACCGGCCCCAGGCCCGACCCTTGGGGCACTCCGCTTGATACCAGCTGCCAACTAGACATGGAGCCATTGATCACTACCCGTTGAGCCCGACGATCTAACCAGCTTTCTATCCACCTTACAGTCCATTCATCCAGCCCATACTTCTTTAACTTTCCGGCAAGAATACAGAGCCAGAGCCATAGTCACGATGCCCCCTCTGCACTCTGCCCTGCGCTGCCTCCCTGATGGCACACAGCGCAAGAGACCCTGTCCTGTACAAAGATGGATGGGGGCACTAAGAGAGACCTGCAGCTATCTCCCTGCTCGCCTGCCACCAGGGGAGGACTGCCCTGGGCAGGATGGGTATAGGCTAGGGGGTTTCCTGATTTCTTTGCCATCTTGAACAGGGGATCTGTGATGTGGTTCCTCACCAGACTCATGTTGTGATGGTACTCTCCACAGGACCCATCTCTCTCCTGGACACTAGCGCTCTTTTCCAGTCAGTTCAGAGCCAGTGATCCCTCCCCTCCTCTTCACCCTCCCCACTCAAGGCTTCTCTCTCCTGGATATTGCTCTCCAGAGCTCCCCTCCCATGAGGCTTTTTGCTGGCCCCCCATATCTGGTTGTAATAGCAATTCACAGGGGTTCTACTTTCTTCCTATAGATCTCCCCATTACAGACCTGACCAGCTAGGATGGCTATATGCTGCAAACAACCATGAACAGCCCTGTCCCCTTCTTCTCCTCTATGGGCTAGAGTCTCCAAAGTCAATTTGGGTGCTTGGCTTGAGGCATCTTAAAGTGGCCTGGTTTTGAGAGGGCAGCTGCTCAGCGCTCTCTGCCCATCAGGCCCCTTTGAGGTGTCCCAAGTTGGACACCCCCAAAATTGCAGAAGCCAAATTCATTAGTTACTCTGGAAAATCTTGGCCTAAATCACTTTCCCCTAAGAAGGTTGATGCTTTGGACTGGGCCCTTGGGCCTAATCCCTCCCAGCTGTCTGGCAGCACAAAGGGGATGGTATGCCAGCTTGATAAGCCTTGGGCAGAGCATTCTCCAGCTGGCATGAAACCAAAGTACCTAGCGCTCTGTTATTTACCCCTTTGCATAAAGCACAAACCAGGAGCACCCAGTGAAATTAAAACAAACATAAGGAAGTATTTCTTCACACACTGCACAGTCATCCTGTGGAACTCATTGCCGAAGAACGTTGTGAAGGCCAAAAGTATAACTGGGTTCAAAAAAGAAATAGGTAAGTTCATGGAGGATAGGTGGCCAGGGACGCAAGATGGTCAGGGATGCAACCCCATGCTCCGGGTGTCCCTAAATCATGGCCTGCCAGAAACTGTGATTAGACGACTAGGGATGGATCGCCTGAAAATTGTGCTGTTCCATTCATTAGAACATAAGAACGGCCATACTGGGAACGGACAAGTCTTCTCCCTGCTCCCCACCGGGTCCAGGAGGGCAGCAGCTAGTGCTGGCTTTACACCACTGCACGTTGGCAAGGAGCAGGGGGCATAACAGAAGACCATAAGAACAGCCATAGTAGGTCAGACCAAAGGTCCATCTAGCCCAGTGTCCTGTCCACCGACACTGGCCAATGCCAGATACCCCAGAGGGAATGAACAGAACAGGTATCATCAAGTGATCCATTCCCTGTCGCCCATTCCCAGTTTCATTCCTTCTGAAGCACCTGGCATTGGCCAGTGTCGGTAGACAGGACACTGGGCTAGATGGACCTTGGTCTGACCCAGTCATGTCTCTCTGTGTGCATACATGTGCACACACACACACAGGACCTCAGTTGCTCTGGTTAGTGCACTGGGACAGAAGGTGAACTCCCCCCCCCCCCCCCGAGCAACGTAGTTGTACCGAGCTATCCCCCTGTGTAGACAGCGCCATGGCAATGGGAGATGCGGCTTAAGTGAAGCTGCTTCTACGCCAATGGGAGCTTCGTTTACGCGTTACAGCGGCGTTGCTGCAGCATTTCAAATGTAGCCCTGCCCTCCGGCTCCTAAACCCATTAGTTGTTCCACTAATGAGCACAGCAATGTCTAAATTGCTTTAAAAATCTGGGTCTAAGAGCTGGAGCAGCCCCAGCCCCATCAGGAGGCCCTCCAGTGGCTGCAGTGAATACTGCACCCTGCCATACTGCCCAGCTGTGACAGGCCAGGCTGGGCTGAGCCCCAACAGCATAGGCGCCGGTTCCGTGGGTGCTCCGGGACTGGAGCACTTATGGGGAAAAATTAGCAGGTGCTCCACACCCACCGGCAGCCAAGCTCCCCCCTCCTCGCCTCCTTCCCCCCCCCAGCACGCTGCGTCCCTGCTCCTCCCCCTCTCTTCCAGCGCTTCTCTCCCCTCCCCCCCCCCCCGGCTGCCTAACAGCTGTTTGGCAGCACTTAGGACTTTCTGGGAGGGAGGGGGAGGAAGCGGATAAGAGGCAGGGCAGGGGCAGGGACTTAGGGGAAGGGAGCGGAATGGGGGTGGAAAGGGGCGGGGCTAGGGTGGGAAAAGGCAGGGTGGGGTGGGGACTTTGGGGAAGGAGAGGAATGGGGGTGAGGTGAGGGCAGTGCAGGGGCAGGAAGAGGTGGGGCAGGGGCAGGGGCAGAGCCAGCGTGGGGGGTCAAGCACCCACCGTGCAGAGGGGAGGTTGGCGTTTATGCTCATCAGCCCTATTGACCAGCCACACCGGGCTCACTACAGTTTTGGAGGCAGAAGGAGACTCGTGGGAAAGTGCTAGTGAGATGGGATCAGTGAAAAGTCCTGCTGTGCCAGGGACAGCTCTGCACAGGAGGCACCGTCAAGGTGCAGCAGAGACGCAGGGGCTGGTGGGAGCGCTGAAGTGAGGCAGCAGGTCGCACATGATTCAACACATGAGCAAGGCAGAGAGCTGCACTTAGAAGTGCTGGCATTCCAGCAGCACGGCACCGTGACAGCTCATACTGAGTTACTGAAAGGCATGGCCTGGTGTTCATTGCAAAGAGAATTGGCTTGCTCACTTGGCCAGGCTGCCTTGGAAAGCCAGGGCTGGTGTGTGTGAGAGCATGGGTGTGTAGGGAGATGGAGGTTCCTTGGTGCCAGCGAGTCTGGGAACAGCAGCCCTCGGAAAGGCAGCCTGCATTCCAGGGCCCTGCAGCTGAGGCAGAGCACGCGCCCATTTATCCTGGGGTGGGGGGAGAAGCAGAAGAAAGGAGTTGGAGAAGGAAGCAGTTCAGAGCCTGGCAAAGTGGGTGCCTAGGAATGCTTGTTGGGAACAGGATCAGAGAACAGGGGTTGCATTATCTGGGAAGCCTGAGCAAGGCCAAGAAAAAGAAAAAAAAACAACAACCGGGATGAGGAGAGAGAGAGAGAGAGAGAGAGAAACGAGCAGGTTCAACTCCAGAGGCCCTGGGAAGGTGTGCAGAGTCAAAGCAACAGCCCAGGAAAAACACTGCAACTGACGAGCATCTTGGAGGAATATGCCCAGGACCAGAAAGGGCCCAGCCAGGGCAGATAGGAGACAGAGATACAGGGTGTGTGTGTGTGTGTGTGTGGCGGGGGTTAATGCCTCCAGGCGATAGCATACAGGAATAGGGGAGGATGACAAGGGTCATGCCGAAACAACAGCGTTTACGAGATACGGACATTCTGAGGCAGGCAGCAACATCTCCAAATGTCACTTGGGGCCACCTGCAGGCAGGCTAGAAACTAAACCATGGTTGTGTGCATACGTGTGTATATATATAAAATCTCCAGTGGGGCACGAACCCAGGACCTGCAACACCAGCCTCAAGTGCTCCAACTAAAGGATTAACTCTGGTAGTTATCAGAAACAAGCAGGTTTTTATCCTCTCTGGGGCCAGTCACTAGGGGGAGACATAATTGCAGCGGGGCAGTCATGACCCCCTGACACCTGCTTGTCACCCCACTGAGAACCACAACCCGCATGATGAGGACTCCTGAGCTGTTGTTTCAGGCTGTCTGCAGCCAGGCAGGCAGTGCTGCATTGTTCTATGCTTAATTCATACTTTCAAGGTTATCGCCACAAGCATAGGGGCTAGAAACATTTTTTTCCAATGGAAGGGTAAGAGAGGGTGATTATCACCCCCTGCCCAAGAAACCTGTTCACACCTGTCATCACTCCCAGGTTGAAGATGCATTAAGCCATCAGCTTCTTCCTACTCAGCTGAGCTCCCTTCACAGTTCTTATAAACTTTGCTACGTCTTGTAGGATGAGCGGACACCTGAGCCAGATGTGAGGGCCCTCAGCTAGCTAGACAGCAACATTTGCCTTGTGACAGCTCCCTCCTTATAGGTCACTGGGACAAAAATGGAGATGAATTGAGGTGGAGTATGTTTGCCCATCACCAGCTAGAGCACTTCTGGGCTCCTGCCCGGTGTTGAGAGCACTTGAAAAGCGGTGAGATTCCAGGGCACTGCAGGCAGCCTGCAGGGCTGTTTTATTCTGTGATGGTTTTTGGTTTCATCAGCAAAACTTCACCCATCGCTTCCCCCACAAAAAGGTAAGGGCAGCTGAGCAGATTGTATGGACCCATCACCCCTGTATCTTCACTGTTGCAAGGGCTTTTGCACAAACCTCCGACTGGTCAATGCACAGAATTTAGCTATGGCACACGACTCCCTGGAAATGCATGTGATTTAGCTACTATGTGTGATGCTTACTAGGCCATTCATGGAATGCAGCCACATGCCTCCTGCTGGGAGATGCACAGGATACCACTCATGAGAGGCATTGCACTGGGACTCAGGAGATCTGGCTTCAGTTCCTGGATCCCCACAGATTTCCCATGACACTGGACAGGTCAGGCAATCTCTCTGTGCCTCCATCCGTAAAATGAGGGTGATGACACATCCTGAAACTGTCCTGTCTTTTTAGACACAGGCTCTTCAGTGCAAGGGCTGTCGCTCCCTATGTGATTGTATGGTGCCTAGCACACAGCAGCCCTAAAACAGGCCAGTTCTAGGGCAGGGTGAGCAGGGCAGGCACCCCGGGTGCCTTCTTCCAGGGTTTGGGATTTTTTCCCCTCCACTCTGGTTTTGCTTCACTGATTGGTTTGGCTTTTGGGGGGTGCTGAAAACATTTTCCACCCTGGCTGGCTAAATAGCTTGGGCCACTCATGGCCCTGATCTTGGTTATGGTCTCTAGGCACCAATAATAAATAATAATAATGCAGCCACTTGATTCTCACAGGGAGAGGCATGGGCTGGAGCCACAGAACTCCCATCAAACATGCGGCCAGTTCTGAATCCACTGAAAATGCAGCTGTTCATGTCTCTCTGTCCCCTAGACATATCTACATGTGTGCAGAGGGAACTGAGACTTGCTAAGTGACTAAAGCATAGTTTGATCATATTAAATGACACTCTTCCTCCCCACACCCCTAGCACTGATGGGACTGTTCAGGAGATAGGCTAGAGATCCTATTGTTCACCCAGGAGGAAACACCTAGGCAGAAAATCTGCGTGTGACCATGTAATTATATCGAAATTCAAGGATTCGGTACCCAGGAAGACACTGGAAATCATTACACAGTATGAGCCTCAGTGAGAACGTTACTTCAGACCAATTCTCTTTCTCAACAGATTCAGCTTTATTGTTATTTCTTTATTTGACATGATTCTTAGTGCATCCTTTCAAATAAACTATCAAACTGTACAAAGAAACAAAGAGATCAAAAGAAGAGGTGAGGTAAAAGAAGAGGTAAAATTGGGCGGAGGCTTTTAAAGTGGTAAGAAACATTATGGAAACCCAATAGTCTATAAACTCTCAAAATTTGACAAGAGTCCAAACAAATCTCTTTTTTTCCTTAAAAAAAGCTGCAAAAATATAAACTGTAAATTACTGTAATTAGCAGCTACAAGATCCTTTAAAACTGGAACTTGGTTATTGTGAACATGCCTAGAAAACGAAATGAAAATAAATAAATAAAGTGCCATGGGCCTTTGAAATGCAGTGGAATCATTTCTATTACAACAGCAAATAATTGGACCACAGACAACAGAATGAAACAGAAACACAATATCCCGTTGAAAGAGTATAGTATGCTCAGCAAAATGGATTTAAGTACAATACAAATGGACAGGGGTTAGGTTTCCCACCTGCCCCAGTCACGTAGCGAAGCTTGTATCTGCAGGACTGCTGCTCAGATGGGGCCTCCATCCAAAGCGGCCGAAGTTATGGACACAAAAGAAGCAGTGGTTCAGCTATTTAGTTTAATAAGCGTCAACAGTAGAGCAATGTGTCACAGCAAAGCCATATGGGATTTCATTGCAAAACAAAAAAGAAACAGAGGCGACTGCGTTTTTAAAAACATTCTGCTACGTTGTGAAGCCCCCTGTATTTTCGAATCGCCTTCCTGACAATGCTTCCCAGCCATCTTGCCTTCGCAGTGTTGAACCTTGACATCCAGTTTCAAAACCATTTAAAAGTTTCCTTATATATATTTATTTATATATATTTATATGTATAAAAACCAAGCAATAGTGCCCGAGATACCACTATTGCCACGCACAGATCACTTTTTGCACGCACATGGTAATAACACTTTTTGATTCTCAGTAAATATCCCGCCAAACCTGTATTATTGCAATATGGAGAATTTTGCTCCTCGATGTTGTGTTTCTTCCTGCTGTTTTGTTGTAAGTGCTGCTGGTGCTGCAGACCTGCTGCTGGTTGTTAAAAAGGAACAGATTCTAGACTCCGAGAACTTGTCATGTCTCCATATTGCCAGAAACTGCAGGAGTCCGGAAACTCCAGTGATGCAGGGGAGAGCTGCTGGAGAATGAGCAGCCCAGCCCTTGTACAAAGAATGTGTCCCTTTATTGTATGCACACAGGGAGCAGTAGTAAATGAAATACTAAAGGGGGTACAGATGTGAAGAGAAAGTAGAGAGTCAATGACACTGAAATCTCAGGGCACTGGGGAAAAATTAGGAAAGTGTAAAGCTTCTTTGATTTCTTTCGCTGGATCAGAATCCACGTCTTGTACATCTACCGGTTTTGTTCATATGGTTTCCTAGGTATAATTGTGCTCATCGATCTAGTCAAGGAGTACTAAGCCTCACTGATTGATTTCGCCCGCACTAGCGTTACCTGTTAAGTGTTCTGCTCTATAACGTCCTTTTCCACCTTGCTGTGTACAGACAAGTGTCCTTGGCTCAGGGAAGGGCTTGAATGTGTCTTCCGCAAGGAGATATCATCAGCTTCCACCATGAAAAGGCTGGCTTCGATTTTCTCCAGATCATCTGTCCCGACTTTTATCTTCACGCACAGCAGGTTAATGTATGTCTCGTAGCGGCTCTTCTGCAGAGGGAAACAGAACAAGACAAACAGCTGGGTAATAGGGAAGGAGTGGGGCAAAGATGTGCTGAGAATGCTGAAGGTATCCAAGAATGAGCTGGGGCAATCATCTATCACCTGCATACAACAATGCACCGGGAGAACCTTTTTGCTTTCAGGCAGGGTTCAGTCAGACGTGGATTGACTCAACCTTGTGGTATATGAGCGTGGTGGGAATCAAAGCAAAGAGTGGGATTGTTGCTAATAGCAATATGTTTATTCTATGCCCACTGTGCAATAAGCCTTTACCTATGGGGGGGAGGGATAGCTCAGTGGTTTGAGCATTGGTCTGCTAAACCCAGGGTTGTGAGTTCAATCCTTAAAAGGGCCGCTTAGGGGTCTGGGGCAAAATCAGTACTTGGTCCTGCTAGTGAAGGCATGGGGCTAGACTTGATGACCTTTCAAGGTCCCTTCCAGTTCTAGGAGATAGGATATCTCCATTATTATTATTTTTTTTACCCATATGTAAATACACCAACACTGGTGAAAAATTAACCAGTAACCATAATAGTGTTCGACTCTCTGATTTCTTGTGACGGTAACTACAATCTGTAGGGGGAAGTATTAGTTCTAATATAGACTCATAGACTCATAGACTTTAAGGTCAGAAGGGACCAGTATGATCATCTAGTCTGACCTCCCGCATGATGCAGGCCACAAAAGCTGTCCCAACCCCTTTCCCTTGACTCTGCCGTTGAAGTCCCCAAATCCTGTGGTTTAAAGACTTCAAGTAGCAGAGAATCCTCCAGCTAGCGACCCCCGCCCCATGCTGCGGAGGAAGGCGAAAAACCTCCAGGGCCTCTGCCAATCTACCCTGGAGGAAAATTCCTTCCTGACCCCAAATATGATTTTAGATTTAGCTGTGTGCCATTAACTGGTTCATGATTACCCTTAAATGCTCCATTTTCCTTTTGCGCTTTGTATTTAATTTCAAGGCTAGATTAGGTCAGTTTTTTGTGGTCCCTCCTAACGTGTAAGTCCTGCTGCACCTTGGACCATCTTCACTGCCTTTGCTGGACCTTCATAACCTCTGCGAGCTGCCCAGACTGGAGCACCATGCTCCCAGGGTGACATTCCCTTGTTTGATGAGTTAACTGATACATAGCGCTGGCTCTCTGCATACGGGTGAAGTTCAGATGAAGAGGGCCATTCTTCACCTTAATGTGACTCTCAAGTGCTCAGTATTTTCTACCCCAAGCCCACTTTGGGCATCTTTAGCTACTGCCCCACGTGGCTCCATCCATCAGGGTTTTCCTAATGGACCTATGCCCAGGTACTTTTTCTTAGAGAACCCTGTATTTCAGAACCCATCAGCGTAGGTGAGAGGTGTAAGTCAGTGGTTCTCAACCATGGGATATGAAGAGGTCTTCTAGGGGGTACATCAACTCATCTAGATATTTGTCTCATTTTACAACAAGCTACATAAAAAAGCACTAGTGAAGTCAGTACAAACTAAAATTTCATGCAGACAATTATCAGAGGGGTAGCTGTGCTAGTCTGTATCCACAAAAATAATGAGGAGTCCGGTGGCACCTTAAAGACTAACAGATTTTGTAAGCTTTTGTGGGTAAAAACCCCCACTTCTTCAGATGCAGACAATGACTTGTTCATACTGCTCTATATACTATACACTGAAATGTAAGTACAATATTTATATTTCAATGGTAAATGAGAAAGCCAGCAATGTTTCAGTAATAGTGAGCTGTGACATTTTTGTATTTTTAAGTCTGATTTTGTAAGCAAGTAGTTTTTCAGTGAGGTGAAACTTGGGGATACGCAAGAGAAATCAGACTCCCGAAAGGGGTACAAACATCTGGAAAGGTTGAGAGCCACTGGTTTAAGCCATTTTTTGCCAACAAGGAAGTGTGTCCTTTTCCACTGAGCCAACTGACATTCTGTTTGCGATTGTGGGTCAAGTAGATTGTACACAGAGCTCAGGGACCTGGGTTCTGGTCCTGGTTCTGACACCGGCTTCCTGGATAACCTTGGATCACACCCAGCAAAGCTAGAAGCTCTGGCCCTCTGTGGGCTCTTCCAAGGTTGCAGAATTTGTAGGTAGCCTAGAATCCTTGTAGCAGCTTTTATGCCACTCCTCCTGTCAGATGTAGGGTGTCTGGCTGCTGGAGTGGGGTGTGATCATGGTTTTCCGATACCTAACTATTGACTGGTCCCCTGGAACTGCTGGCAGTTAGTGTAAGTGAGACCAGTTAGACCCAGGACTGGGGGAGTGTACAGGTCTCTTAAATCCAACCTTAGCCGCCACTCTGGTCCAGACAGAGGGTCTGACCACCTCCTTTCTGCAGGACAGAGGGACAGTTCAGGGGCCAGGACAGTAGGCTGGGATTTGATTTCTCTCTTTGTTGTCTGTTTTGGAAATTAATACAGAAAATCATTTTATTTAAATTTCAGTGCACAAAAAAGAACATTGCCATCAGTACATACTGCCTTGCCCGACTCCACGGGCCTCGCTGCACGCGCATACACATACACACACACACACACATGCGCACAGACACAGACACGCCCACACACAGACACACACGCACATGCATAGACACACCCACACACGCACACAGACCCACACACACCGACTCACATACACAGACACACATGCACACAGACACACACCCATACAAATGCACACACACACAGACACACACACGCACACCCATACAAATGCATACACACACAGACACACACATAGACCCCTCCTCACACACACACACACACACACACACACACACACACACACAGACACGCACACGCACACAGACACACACACACATGCACGCACAGTAGCTATTCCAGGCTTATCAACTCCCATCAGATTTGTCCAAGGACTCATTTATCACAAGAAAGATGAAAGCTCCTTTACCTCGAATATTAGGTAATGCTCTTTCAGCCTATATTCTTCAGCCTCTTTTGACTTGAGGCTTTTCTCTACAGGATGTAATTTATGCTCTGTTAATTCATCTGCAATCTGCCTCATCTTACTTTCATGGGACCTCAGCTGTTCCTCCTGTGGAGAGAAGCAAGTCAACTGTTCAGATGTACTAATATGCAAAAACAAGGGCAATGCCAGATTGCAAACGTGGGATTCTTCTTTTCAAGGACGTGCAACATCCAGCTGGAGCTGGGCTTGTGCTCTGTGCTGGAGCCAAATGAATGCATTCAATTCCCAAACTCACCTGAGAAGTAGCAGCCAAAATATGGGCCCCTGAGGAGGATCAAAACCCATCAATCATTACTGTACCTCTGTAATGCAAATATGAACGGGGCCATGTCATTTAACACCCACCCAGAACTGGCTGCATTTCCTGAACTGAGGTATAGCTTCTAAATGGGATTTAGGCTCCCGGCATCCATCGAGGAGCTGCCTCAGTGTCTTGCTCCTTCAGCAGAACTAGGCATTCCCCTCTGACCTGCAGGATATCTGCCCTTGTGACATGGTATCCCATTGGCTAAAGGTGGAATCCCCCTCCCTGGGGCTCAGTCCTGTAGAGAGCCAGGTTATTGCTCTCTCTCCTTGCTGCTGAGGTGTGTTTGTGTTGTATTTGCTGCTCACTGGAGAGCCCTATACAATGCTACAGTGTGCTTGGTATTCTCTGTAGAGCAGTACCAGCTACATGATATCTGCCTCTTATAAAAGCCCATTTCAGAGAGCAGATACCTGCCCCGGGAGTAGCTGAGCATTTTCCAGCAGCACTGCCTCCTGGCATTGCCAGACCACTGCACCAGTTTACCCAGATCAACTGCTCCACTTTCTCCCTGGGGCTCTAATCGCTGATGAGATGGGAGCTCGGAGCCGCCCCCAGCTCCTTTGTGGGCTAGCGCTTGCAGCGCTGAACAGGATGCAGGCAGCAGTAATGTGCTGGAATCAGTTCAGGGAGGAAGATCACTCGAAAAGTCTGCGAGAGTTTAGTTACTTTGATTGGCACCGTACCAGGAGCAAAGGCCCAGGAACCCCAGGGATGGTTTCACAGAGCAGAAAGGTGGATGATGGCAATGGAGGGGGAGTGGTGGCTGCAGACAGGACCAGGCTGCTAAAAGGGTCTGTGTCACTCTCGGCTAGGGCTGGCTGGAACACCAGTTCAGGTTCACAAAGGAATGGAAAGCTTTGGCATTTTGTTTTTGTTCTGCACCTGAACCAATTTTTCATGTAAAGACACGAGAGAGGCCCCAGAATGGCCAGCTGGTTCTGACACTCCTCAGGGAGCTGGGCAACCCACGATGAAGGGCCTGTTCTGTCTGCTCCCAAGCAGGGACTTGAACCTGCATCTCCTACGTTCTAGCCACTGGCTAGAGTCAGCCCCATCTCTTGCTGTCTCTCCTCTGGGACCTGTTCCACTTTGTATAGCTAATAAATATTCATTAGGACAGCAGAGACTCTGGCACCATAGCCCAATGGTAAGGGAGCCAGCTGGGACATGGTTCAGGTCCCTGCTCCAGATCAGACAGCTGAGGGACTTGAAGCTGGGTCTCTCCTATTGCAGGTGAGCGCCCTGACCACCAGCCTGTTCTGGGGTGGTGTCTCCATCTCTGAGAAACTTTCCTGTTGCCCGCAAAAAGGTCTGGTGTCAGTGGCACTTTGCAACAAAAAAATGTTTGGTCGAAAAAATTCCTGACCATCTGGACTCTTGGCACAATGTTGCAGAAAGAGCATGATTCAGGATGGCCTGATGGGCACAGGGCAAGAGGGAGCAGGACAGAACCAGACAGCAATGGCTACACGATGCTAAGACTGGCTAGAGCTGAGCCCATGGACATCGGAGACAGGATGACGCAGCATCAAGACCATGGCAGCAAATGATGGAAGAAAAGAGCATGAATAAGGGCAGCAAGAATGACTCCGAAATGGATCCTAGACATTGCAGATGGAAAAGCCCTGCTGTATCAGTGATGACTGGCTCCACCTGAGAACAAAATATGGCATCTGATTACTAAACTAGTTCTCAACGGGCACCTTTAAGTGCTGGTAGTAATAATGTATTCTGACGTTGGCTCTATAAGCTACTGACTTGAAAATTAAATGGGTCTTTCTTCCAGATGCCATTCCCACAAGAGGCAGAGACGACTTCTACTTGCTGCATGGACTGCCAATCACAGGACAGCCGAGAAAGCTGCCTGAAAAGTAACCAGATAACCACTCCTGGCTGCACTTTACAAAAAAAGGAACCAATTACTAGGCATTGAGGGCCCAATCTGGCTCCACTGAAATCCACGGGCGTTTCGCCATGGAGGTCTATGGGAATAGGGTTGCCCTTTGCCCCTGGAAATGGTGAGAAATTGGGAAATGCGCCGAGCAATGGGAGACACACTCTCTGAGAAGAAGGAAGGATTTGGGGGCCAGAACAACCAGCCAGCAGGTTGAGTGTTTTCCTTGAATATGGCCATGTGTGCCAGTGGGCTAATGGGTCAGCATTTAGTAACAACAGGATACTGCGCTACCCGAACACATGCCTTCTGGGTATCTTATTCCTGCTCTGGGGTGGAACGAAGTGTGCAATGCATGACTGGCTGAGCACGTAAGCATATCCAGGTTTTCATGAGACCGTGCCCACTCTAACCACGTCCACTGCCCTTCCAGCCTCTATAGACGTAGGCAGGCACCTTTCAGTGTATGCAGGTTGACCCAGCAGTGGCATACAGGTGCGCACATTAGGAGCCAGGATCAGACCCTGTGATTTGCCATGGTGTGTGACTGGCCCTCAATCTCAGCCCTGCAGATAGGTGGGTGTGACTCACAGGATAGCGTTTATCTGTTAATCGCATGAAGGCTGGGAATGAACCTGAAACAAGCAGCTGATCTATCCTGGCCACATTCAAAAGCATACCCGGCAGCTCCCAAAATCTCATGCTCAGCACTGACCTGCTTTCCAGCCCCTCCCCCTCGCGCATGCATTACCTGGCACAGCTTAGTCATTGAAGATGGCAAGAGGGGACGGCAGAATTTCTTCATGGAGCATATGGCAGCTGGGAAGGCGGGGGCAGAGAAAATGGCAGCCACTAGGTTTATTCTCAGTATCCAGGAGAGCATTTCTTCTTTGCTTCTGTGACAGGGAGAGAGAGTTTGTTTCTGTCACTGCGCTCAGCCCTGCGTGCATTAGGGTTGGTTCTAAGGCAGCCCGTTCTCATGCAGCCTTGCTTTGAAGCCCTGTCTTTCTGTGCACCTTGGATTTGTCAGGTTTGGAACCGAGAAAGTTACCAGCTAATTGAAACTGGTTCCTTATTGTCTACAGGATTGTCAGTTACATTTCCTTTTCCCCCTGTAAATTGTCCCAGTGAAAGCCACTAAGACTCCAGCTCTCTGCCTCCACTTTGTCCACACAAACTGACCTACACCATTTGGTTTTATCCCCAGGCCATGCAGCAATGCCAGCTTCCCATCGATGGGCTCTGCCCTGGTTCTGCACAGCCTGTGTCCTGGGCTGAGAGGGGAATTGAGTCTATGGTCCATTCAGTTCCTGGCTTTTCTGATGAAACAGCCAACAAAGGCGTGGATCATTGCGGATTTGTGGTGGGGATTTGATGCTGTGGAATCCTGTTCACTAGGGACTCACTCAGATCTAGCAGACAAGAAGATCTGTTGGTCTCAGCCCTGGTGATCGCTACCAACCTGGGCTAGATCCAGACAGATGGCCTAGAGGTGACAGACTCCATTTTCCTATTAGCAATTGCCACAGGCTTTAGTCACATAGAGCCTAGGAGAGTCGAAATCGCCACAGGATTTGACCATCTACTGAAGGGTTAGAAACAAATAAGCACAGCTGAGAATGTGAGCTCTGGCTTACCTGATCACCCACGGCTGGGCCAGTCCAGTGAGAAATACATTCCATTTCCCTTCAAGTGAGGTCATGGAAGCAAGACACATTTGTAACTGAATTGGGCCTTAAGCATGGAATATCCTGCCAAGCCATCCAAAAGTGCAAACCTAACAATGAGCTCTGCTGTGGACCCTGCCTCCTGCCAGGTGGGCATGCATCCCGGCGACTGTGTGCAGTCCATGGTAGCCGGGGGCGAAGCACAAGAGGGGCAGAGAAGTGCGCCACATCCCAGACCCTTATCCCGATGCTGCAGTTTCCCAAGGCCTGATTCTGATCTCACTTGTACTGGTTTTATGCTGCTGTAACTGCAATGGGAGTTACGCCTGATTTGCACTAGTTTAACAGAGATTGGAATCAGGCTCCTGAGTCTGCGCGATGGGTCGGAACCTCTGGCTTCTGTTCTGACTGGAAATACACTGTAAACAGCCTCATTCTCCCAGGCCTTGATTCTGATCTCCCTTGTAGCAGTGTCAATCAGAATAATGCCATGGAAATCAGTGGAGTTACCCCAGTGTAGAACCAAGTAAGTGAGACCAGAATCAGGCATACAGCATTGTGGCCCTTCGCCTTTTGGTCCTGAAAGGAACCAGCAAGTGTGGAGGCTGGAGAAAATGGCCCCCCTACACAAATGGAAACAATACCAGAATAATGAACTGGCAAGGAGTTGGGGCCTAGTCAATAGCCCTGCAGGTGACTGTGGGCTCAGCGCAGGCCTCACCAGATCTGGGAACTGACAAGCCCAATGACTGGAGTGGGGGACTCACGTCCTACAACTCCAGGCCTAGGTCCTTCCTGAGCTCCTTACTCTGCTTCTGCTCAGTCTTTACGTGGCTAAACCCCACCTGAAGTCAGTGGAAGGGTCCTTAAGTCAGGGCTGAGGAACAGCTGAGTAAGGAGCTCAGGACCTGACTCCTACACATCAAGGATTGTCCACTACTTTGCACCATCAATTGCCCCTGTGGAAGGTGATTTAAAACACGACCATTCAATTTGATCCCTTATTACACCCCCAAAAATTGCCGGTGCCCAGAAACCAGCCTTGAGCCCCAGCTTGGTATTGTTCACATGAGGAATAAAATCAGCCAAATGGGAGTCACCTGGGCTGCACTACTGTACTCACGGAGCTTGGAAGAGAAAAACTCTCCAGTCGGCTGTCTTCAGCTTGAGCACGTTGGATTTTTTGCTGTAGTCAGAGGCTTTGGTGGCTAAGGCGTGGTGAACTCGGATGGCGTTTTTCAGATCCACTTCAGAGAGATCTTTGTCAGGTTTATATTCATCCTGTCACAAAGGAGCATTCATAGGATAATGACAAGGCCGGCATCTGTGGGTTTCCTTAACAAACCTGCCCTTTTCTCTATCCTGTGCCATAATGACAGAGTACCGAGACCAGGAAAAGGCTCCCCTCTACAGTAAGTGCTGAGGTGATAATGCTAATAATTAACGACATTCTGGCACCTTCTTCCATCATTACATTCACCAGGAAAATGACAGGTGCCACATACCCACAGCCTACCAGAGAATGGACAATACGGGGTTCATCCTGAAATCTTTATTCACGTGAGTAAAGCCCCTTGAAAGTGAACGGAACTGATTTTCAGCTGCTGTAAATTGGCTTCAGCGCATGGGCTTCTGGAGCTACACTGATACACTGCACTGCACTGCACTGATACACTGGAGCTACACTGATTTACACCAACAGAGAAGATCTGGCCCAATGGCTTACGCTTTCCCTCGCAATAGGAGGAAGCGCAGTATTAACCATTTGGAGCTAAAGGGATGTCTCCCTTCAGATGTGCATTGAGAGTCCCTGCACTAAGTTCAAACACAACCCAAGAAAGCTGACAGGAGGTCAGGTTTGAATTGCTTACCCTACCCTCTGTGTCTCTCTAAATATTAGCCCTGAGATATTCCTGCCACTTTACTTGGCATGTTCCCGTGTAATCCAGTACAGGAGCCCTGGCAAATTGCAACAAGGTCATTGCACTCACATGGGGCTCAGAGAGTTTTCCCAAATGCAGATGATTTCAAAACTAATGAAAATAATCATAATAAATAATTTATAAATCCTCATTGCTGTTGCCACTTTTGTCCTCAGATCACACAGAGCCTTACAAAGATGAGAGATTAACCCCTGTGCATTTAAATTCGCCTTCAATCCTCAAAATAAGGCTTATATGGACCTTAAGTGGTGCTGCTTGCCCTCTGCACAGGGATGAATTTCACCCTTTAATGCATTAAGTTCCACTCACAGTGCAGCCCCTTTAGACCACAGCTGTGCATGGCAACACTGCATAGCTGTTTAGGACAGGAGCCGCTGGGGCAGCCGGGCGCCGCTCGGCCAGGGCCGCGCCTCCCCGGAGCTCTCCTCCTCGCGCCCCCCGCCCCAGCTTACCTGCTGCTGCCTCCAGCTTGCCCCTGCTTCTTTTCAGACTTCTCGCGAAGCTCTGATTCGCGGGAAGCAGGGGAGGGGGAGGAGCAGGGGGCGGATCGTTCAGGGGAGGGGAGGAGGGGGAAGACAGCTGCGGGCCGGACGGCATGGTAAGGCTGCAGGGGATGGGGGGAGCCAGGAAGGGGCTTTGTCTGCCCAGCGGCGCTTGGCCGCTGCTTTTCTATCTATAAATAGTCAACCGGGGGGAAATCCCGGACATTTTTAGATTTTTTAAAATCCCCCCCGGACGGCTATTTATAGACCGAAAAGGCGGACATGTCCGGGGAAATCCGGACATATGGTAGCCCTAGAATCTATATGATCCTGGCAAGTGACCCAGAGGCCCTATCTCTAGTGTCTCAAGGTGACTCTCATAACACATCACATTAGAGGCCAAAATCTATTTTTCCCTAGCTCCCAGTGCTACCTATTTAACATGGGATGCAGAAATCAATTTGTGTTCTCTCTGCCACTGACATCATTGCCGTTCTGTGTTCAGAACCCAGCTGCTCTCCTATAGCTGCATTGGCTTTGCAGGGCTAACGGGAGTACCAACATCTTTGTGCCTGGGAAGTAGCAGCATAGCCAGACAGTGAGCAGATGCCAGATGTGGAGTAAGCAGGGTCCATTAATACAGAGTTGTGTTTCTCACTGTAAAAGTGCCTGAAAGCTGCTTTTCTGAAGCAGTCAGCACAAAAATATCTGGTTTGAAATACTGCTACGTGTATGAGCACATACACCACCAGGCCTCGTGTGATAAGATGCTAAAAGGAACCATGCCAAGAAAAGTCTGGCAGCAAATTCCTACCTTGAGGTGGCTGACTCCTTAAAGGTGAACCGCAAAGAAAATCTCAGTATTGCATCACATTGGGGCGGAAGGAGGGGGGGACCTGGCTGCATACTGCTGAATGGGATGCAATTTTGAGGGGCTTTTCCCTACAGAGATGACTTAGTGTGTGGCATTTTGATTTTCCTCAAGAATTCTAACATCACAGCACATCATGGGGCTGGTCTAAAATGATTGCGGTTTTTCCACCCTGGGGATGCTGAAATCTCACGTAACAAAATATAGCCACATACATGCAGAGCTATGGTTGACAACAGGAATTGAATCCAGGACCCACAGCACCAAAAAGGCCAGTGTCTATGGTCTGAGCTAAAAGAGCACAGGTTTGCTCATAAGTACATTGTATTTTGTTATAGGAAGGGGTACAGCTGATCAGGAACTTTCTGTCACTATGATTTTCCAATGGAAAATGCAGTGTCTCCAAAATTGAAATTTTTTGTGGGAAATGTTGCTGAATTCCATGGGAAGTTTTGCAGAAAAAAATCAATTTTCTGTCAGGAAAATCTAAATGAAATATTTTGTTTAGGGTCAGTTTGACCTGAATTGGAATATTTTTAAATGAATTTAACCAGAAAGGCTTCCTTTTAAATTAGATACTACAACTTTCAGGTACTATGGTGATAAGCATGGTATACGAACCTGCATAGAACAGAAATCAGTGAAAAAAATTAAACTGCATTTCTCTACTGCATTGCTTTATTGGAGTTGTCATTTGGTCCCCCATTGTCTCTGATGAGAAAGGCTGCCGGGAAGATTACACCTCTCACAACGCAATGTGGACCCAACTGCTCAGTCTGCCAGGCAGACAATCAGAGTAAGACATGACCACACACATGAGGCCAATGTATTATATATACATTTCCATGAACTTCAAAAGGTCCCAGGAGCTACCCAAGTGTTCAAACCTTTTGGGTCTGTAAAACTGGGCTGGGAATCTCACAAGAGCAGGATCTCTAGTGAGATTTCCAGAAGGGCTGGAAATATGGCAAGAATAACTTCTTTGGTAGTATACTGACACCTCTGCTTCCAGTTCCGGCAGAGACAAGTGACAATGAAATATAGTGTGTGTGTGGGCGGGGGAAGGAGGGGACAGAGCGTCAAAGAGATAATCTTAAAACGAAAGTGCGACTCTGTTCTGAAAAGCATGAATGTCATTGGCTTCCACATTTATTGCCCCTCACTGATTTCAGCATCAGATGTGCTTACTTCACAAGTCAAAAGATAGTTTTTCCGACTGCTGGCCCTAGGGTTTGAGTGTCAAGCTAGGTCATTTCTGGCTTGTGCATCATCATTGATGGTAGGTTCTGCACTTGAAAGTTAGGGCCAGATCCTGCCAAGTTACTTGCATGTATTAGCTCTTTGGGGCCACTCTTTGTTACACATGTGTAAAGCAGCGAGCACAACAGGGCCCTGATCCCTGATTGGGGTATATAGATACCATCACAACAATAATAAAAATTGATACTAATGGAGTCCCACTGAAGTCAGAGGGTCTCCATGTAACCCTAAATATACACATAGTCTTATGTCTTTGTAGGACTGGCTAAGTAATAGACAATTTTGTCAGTGATGCATGAGGGAGAATAGAATGCAGCTCTGTCTCCCATAGCTCTGCTGGCTCTATACAACGAAGAGGAGTAATGTGCAATACACGTTTATTTATGGAGACCAAATCTGACTCAGCATGAATTGGACAAGGTTTGTAAGATGCCATGTTCACACAGACACTGTCTAGAATTGGACCACACAATAATCCTGATTCACCAACCCCCTACACTTCTGTTTGACATTAAACACAAATGCAATCCCATCCCAATTCAACAAAGCACTTAAGCCCTGATCCAAAGCCCACTGAAATCAATGGAAAGACTCTCATTGACGTCAATGAAGTCAGGCCCTTAATCACATTTTGAACTTGGATTTAAGGTTAAGCATGTACTTAATTGCTTTGCTGAACCAAGGCCTGTAAGTCCAAAAACTTAGTAGCAATCAAAATGTTTTCAATCAGTGTTTTTATTTAAATTTCAGTGAAAACTGATTGATATTCAGATCAAACTATTCCTTGCAGCATTTGTAGGAGTTTCACGCCAACATTCGTGTTGGTTGGTGCATCATCATCAGTGTTGTTGTTGTAGCTGTGGTAGCACCTTTTTCTTGCAATTTCATGCCTCCCTTTTTGCAGTTGTGCTTTAGTTACAATTTCCAGCCATACAGCCAATCTTACACTGAAAACAAGCTGAAATGCCAGTATTTTACACTTCCGAAATGACCTAGTTTTTGTTTGGATACTGGCTTTTTCCTCAATGAAAACTAGGCCAAGTGTTGGTGAGAATATCTCTGAACTTCAGCAACCTTTACTGTTAGAATGGGGTCACTTTCAAGTTTTAAATGTCCTCAGACGCTTGAATGATGAGGAGTTTATTTCATTTTATCCTAAATATTTTCCGGGCCTTTCTTTTGTGAATTGGACCACACAATAATCCTGATTCACCAACCCCCTACACTTCTGTTTGACCTTAAACACTTGAACTTCAGGGTATCTCGTAGTTTATCTCATCCACTTTCCCTTTCCCTATTCTATTCAGAATCTATTAAAATGCTTTAGAAAGACAAGGTGGGTGAGGTAATACCTGTAATTGGACCAAATTCTGTTGGTGAAAGATTCAGGCTTACCCAGAATTCTTCTTCAGGTCTGCATAAGCTCAAAAACTTGTCTCTCTCTCTCACCAACAGAAGTTGATCCAATAAAAGCTATTACCTCACCCACCTTGTCCCTCTAATATCCTGGGAACAATACAGCTACAACAACTCATTGGCTCACATTCTCCGCTGTGCCAGTTTCTGCTGGGCGTAGCTGAAGATGGTGTTGGGAGCCTGGGACCAACAGGGAATCAGCCAGCCATTCCCCTTTGTCCTGGTACACTCTCTACAGCAACTCCACATCTGCTGGGACTCCAACACGGGAATCCCTCATTTGGAAGATCCTGCCAGCTTTTTGGCCCCTTTGCTCCATCTGAGGAGCTGGATAGGAGGAGAGAATCAGGCCCGTTGAGCCTGATTCTGCTCCCTCACACAGTGATGAAAGTCAGGAATAACTCCAGTGTGAGGCCAGAATCAGGTGGTGTTATTATGGAGATGTAGCTCAGAGAGAAAAGGGACAAGGGCTTTTCATGATCCAATCTACTGATGGGGTGTGGAGAGGCTTCCCACTGGCTAAGGCCAGGGCCAGCTTTAGGACTTGCAGGGACCGATTCAAATATCCAGCGGCGGTCTGGGTCTTCGGTGGCACTTTGGCAGCGGGGGGTCCGCTCCGCGTCTTCCCGCATCACTGAAGGACCCCCCGCCTCCGAAATGCCGCCGAAGACCTGGAGCAGACCCCCCCCACTGCCGAAATGCCGCCGAAGACTAGGAGCGGACCCCCCGCCGCCGAAGTGCCGCCAAAGACCCGGAGCGGACCACTGCCAGGTGAGTAAAAAAAAATTTTAAATTTAAAAAGGCGTGGGGCCCTCTTAGGCACGGGGCATGATTCCGGGGAATCGGTGGAATCGGCCTAAAGCCGGCTCTGGCTAAGGCTCTGAGAGTACGTCTACACAGCAACCCCCTCCCGCAGCAGCGAGTCTCAGAGTCCAGGTCAACTAACTTGGGCTCACACTGCAGGGCTAAAAATAGCACTATAGACATTTGGGCTCGGGCTAAGCCTGTGGGACCCCCCCCCCTCGCCCGTGTCTCAGAGCCTGGACTCTCTCATCTCTCCACACAAGCCCGAGTCAGGTGTCCAAGGAGCTGAGACTTGCTGCCGTGGCTCTGTTTTCGCTGTGTAGACATACCCAGCAGCTCATCTCTGCCCTGGCTCTCCCATGCTCGGAACAGGATTCGTGCCTCCTGGGCTAGGTTTTCTGAAGTAATGCCCAGCTTGCTGATTCTAGGGCTTAGAGGAGTTTTACTTACCCTCCAGCCTGCTCTTACCCTTTTGCAAGGAGTTTGAAAACTCGCCCTTTTAAACATGCTCAGTACCATATTAGCACGAGGGAGCACCTCTGTAAGCTGACTGCCCACCTGTACAGGCATCGGGCAATTACCGAGGGAGCGCCCCCTCTCCTGCCTAGGCCAGATCACCAGATCCACTCTCAGGTGGAAGGGCTGCAGGATCAGGCCCTCTGGACGATCCCCAAACAAGCAGCTCTTCAAAGCAGTCCTACATAATAACACTTAGCTCTTCACACACAGCCATAAATCCTCTCAACACCCCTGTGAGTGAGGTAATTATGGCTTATTATCCCCATTTTACAGTGGTGAAATTACTTGCCAAAGGCCATACAGTGAGTCAGCAGCGTGGCAGGGATTAGAGCTCAGGAGCTCTACGCTTGTTCCTCAAGACCCGCTAAGGGATCCAGAAATTGCTTCTCCAAACTATGCTCGGACGTGCCAATCCAGCAATTAACAAGAGGGAGTCAACAACATGTGCCATCACTGCACCATTAGGTGCATTGCTTCTATCTATCTATCTATGACAAGATGAGGGATGTAATCTCTTTGGTTGGACCAAGTTCTGGTGATGAAAGAGGCAAGCTTTTGAGCGACACATAGTTCTTCAGGTCTGGGGTAGCTCGAAAGCATGTCTCTTCTATCCACAGCAGCTGGTCCAATAAAAGAGATTACCTCCCCAACCTTGGCTTTCTCCTAACTGTGAACAACATGGCAACAACAACTCTGAAAACAACAAGGGAGGGTGTCTCTCTCTCTCTCATTACCATACTAACTGCACACCAGGGTCCAATGGGACTCTCTGTTCTTACTATCTCATACGCAGGACCAGATCCCTGCTCCCTGGCCCAGCCTCTTTGTGCTGCAAGAGTGGAGTGAGCAGCTGGGGCTTGTCATTGTATAAGGAAATCCCCGGATGATGTAGAGTGAGCTACATTGGCTTTGTCCCACCTCTTTCTGGCTCCCCTCTAGTGCTGGTGGTATGATAGGGGCATGGCTGGAGCACCTGACACTCCAGTGATCCAGGACCAGTGGAAAGGCCCTTTGGTTTCCATTGCAGCTGGTGTAAGTTAGAGCCACCCTGAGGCTGTTCTAACTTATGTCCCAAGATCAGGGGAGAGTGGCGAATGCTCTAAACCTGTTGCCATCTCCACTGCTGGGTCCTGCACTGAGTGTAGCTTGGCTAGATGCGGCCTTAAAGGTCCAATTGTGTCCCTGAGTGTGCATACACAGCTCCCCACTGCCTCTGCTGACAGCTAGTCTGGTATTGCTCAGGGCAGAATCTGTGTTCCTTATTGTCATCATGGTCTGGAGGCTGGTAATATATAACTGATTTATACACTATCCATGGAGACCACTTCGCACTCTGTGAAATGCAGCTACCTCTGGGGTGAAATGTGGCAGCTACTTAACAGCACACAGCAACAATCTGCAACCATTTAGAGTGAATGTGAATAAGAATGCCATAGCAAACCAAAACTGCAGCAGAGAATTGTATATAGGCAGATTCCATTTATCCCTCTTGATGTCTGCCCAGGACTTTGGGGTTAATATCGCCTATGAACTGCCATGGTATCATGGATGACTACAAGTGGCTCTGACCTCAGCTTTTCCATCCCTACCAAAAGAGAGCATCTTCCCCAGCATGGTGACCCTTCCCTTAGCTCCACCTGGGGGACTGGCTGAGTACTCACTAAGAAGGAAGTAGCTAACATCACCTCTTCCTGTAGATGCTGCAATCTCCCTCCCCAAGCGCTGCCCTAGCCGGACTCTGCTAAGCTGGAGATCTGCTGCAGTCCCAGCTGATGGCAGCATGGATGTAAAAATCCAAACTGGCTGAGAGCAACAGGCACCAATCAATTACCATCAGCCCCTGCCAGATCTCCGAGAGCCCCGTCACACACACTCCAGGATCACCACCAGCACCACACAGACATTGTCAGGGTGTGAGCATGGGGCTGAGTCACAACTTCGTGCTGCCCCGAGGGGCCCTCGTGCCTCTCTTATATAATTCACTATTTGTTTACTTCTGTTGTGTTGGAGACGTTACTGCGATGCACGTGGTTGCCTACTCACAGGAAGTGCCCTAGAGGCAGACACGAGGATGCAACCAGTGACAATACCAAAGGGCACCAGGAGTGGGATTCTACAGCTGTTCTCTTGAGCTGGGCTTTGTGCTTTACCTCATCCATGGGGAGACACAGCAAGCAGAGTTGTGTGGTGGCCCCCTTAGGAAATACATACACGTGTACAGTCTGCCAGGAAAGAGGCAGACACTCCAGCATCGATCCCTACTAAGGACCCAACTCAGCGAAGCACTGAAGCCTGTGCCTCACTTTAAGCACGTGAGTTTCCCATTGAGGTCAACAGGACTATTTGCATGCTCAGTTAGGCCCATGTGAATACCTCATTGAATCAGGGACCGATTATAGATAATGACAGGGCAGGAAAAGACCACCCTGACCCTCCACCGACCTCAGCTACAGGGCCGGCTCCAGGTACCAGCGTAGGAAGCAGGTGCTTGGGGTGGCCAATTCAAAGGGGTGGCACTCCGTCCAGTATCAGTGCGGCACGTCCAGAGCTTCGGCGGCAATTAGGTGGTGGGTCCCTCATTCCCTCTCTTCCTCTTTGAGCTGCCGCCGAATTGCCACCAAAGAGGAAGAGAGGGAGGACCCGCCGCCGAACTGCCGCCGAAGAAGTGGCGCGATTTAGGTTCCGTCGAAGAGCCGCAGCTCGTCTTCTTTTTTTTTTTTTTGCCGCTTGGGGCAGCAGAAAAGCTGGAGCCGGCCCTGCTCAGCTATGAAGGGCTATCCACTGCATCAGGCCCCACCAATATCCTTTCTGACCCGGCCACCTTCCTTGTGAGGACCATCCCCCCAAAGGCCTAGCCTCATTTCTCCTTCTTTAACCTCAGAACATTGCTCCTTGTATTGCCATCTTCTAAGACTGGGAAGCCTTCACTACAGCATTCCCCTGCGGATATGGAAGACAATCAAGTCCTCCACCCCGAGTCATTTGATTACATACAGTTAATTCCCTCCAGCTCTCCTTAAGAGCACCTCCTGCTCCTATGCACAAAACACGCTGGAAGTTGGAACCTGCATCGTGAGAACGGGCTCAGAATCGCTGCCTCCTTCTCCAATATTTGCATCATTTTCTAGGAGTCTTCCCTTGTAGCAACATTTCGTACAGCATGAAAGAATAAATATCAGCATGGGACAGAGTTGGCCATTTTTACCTTCTGCAAATAAAGAATGGTCCCTTTAAGCACAGCATAAAACTTCTTCCATCCTCTTCTTCCTCTCGGGGCTAAAACGAAGAAAAGCAGCTCGTTACATGTGCCTGTTAACTACAGCTTCCTCTTCCTCCCTGGTAACGCCGAATGGAAGCTGCCACACCACTTGTTCCGTAGGGTCGGAGTTGGGGGCCTGGACAGAGTAGCTCCATGGCAATGCCTGGCACTACAGAGGGCGCCGTCCAGCCTGGGCAGGCTGAGAAGGGAGGGGGGCTCTGCGATGATGGGTGAGGATGACAAATGTGTCCTGGTGATTAGTATAGGGCTGCTCAGAGAGGGGAGACTTTGGGCCATAACCTTAGGTATTCCTGGGGTTTTAATGGGTCTCAGTGACTGGGCCATCCATCTCCATTAACAGAAATAACCTCAGTGGTTTTACTAATTGCCAGTAATTAACCAACAGATTTCAAACACATTTCCCCGTATCTCTCCTGCGCTCCTATTTCACTGCAGTGTTACTTGGCATCTAGTTGCTAATGGAGCTCAAGCACGTACAGTGCGATGGCAGAATGCAGACAGGCCAACGCCGCACAGTTGAGACCCTGCATCCAGACTCTCCCCAGGTTCAGGGGCTCGTGGGGTCTGGGGTTTCGGCTGGGCTCATGCTAGAGAACGGATCTGGGTCTGGACCTTCCCTATAGCTCAGGGTGCTGGGATCCATAGTTTGAGTTAAGCCCAGTATAAGGATGGGGCCAGCTGCAAAGCTCGGCCGTTCCTGATGCCTGGGGGCAGCTGGTGGCAGTGATCTGGTTTTGACCCACCCCTTTTAGAGGAGTGGTTGGGGCTCTGTTGGGGCTCTAATCATGGGGCCAAGCGTGGGGTGGGATGGAGATACACAGCCCCACTGCGAGCCCCAGGATGTGCTCATTGCTATACCCCAAGCATGCAGAGCATTTGCACCATTCTGTGACCAGCCAGGTCTGAGTGCCCCACCTACTCCCCCACCCCCAGGCTGGTTAGCATCCCAGGGAGACAGGAGATTGCAGAGGCTGTAATTGTGGTCTTCCCTGAATGTGGGGCTGCCAGGGGAGAGCCCCCAGCCCGTGTAGGGACAACCATCACATCTCCCTTTGTTTGCAATTTTGCCACACCAAGGAAAAAGCAAAACCAGAAAAGGGGAGTGAAAAGCACTGAAATTAGGTGGTGAAAGTTCTGAACTGGATGGCAGAGTTCACCCCCCTGCACCAGGGGAAATATACCATAGCACAGCCCTATGCACCATTGAAATCCTCAAAATAGGATTGAAGTGGTGCATTGGCCTTGACTTGGCCCTCTGCCCTGGGACACCCAGAAGTCAGTATATGGGGTCCCAGCTACCAACCCTGCAAACCAGTTAGGTTTATCTCTCTGCATACTTGTTTGCGGCATTCACCCAGCTCTGGTCTTGATGCTAGACCCAACTCTTACTGCATGTCCTGGTACTGTCCTCTCTGCCCTAGGTGTCCCTTACTGGCATGTCATGCTACATGCTGCACTTCTCTTCTAACACGTACTTCTCTTCCCATCTGTATCAGCATGGGTTTTCCGGGTGAGGACGCCGTGCTTATAGGTAATTGCATTCAGCGCCTGGGGAATGTCCAGGAAAGGATTGCTGCCATCTACGATCCGCGTCACTTTCTTTGCACTGGCTCCTAGTTTGTCGTCCACGAGTTCCGACAGCGATTTTCTCAGCTCATCCTCGTCACTTGGAAAGAAACCCAGAGAAAACCTTGAACAAAGAACATTCGTCTTTGACACTTTGTTTTACCTGCTGGAGGGACCAGGCCTTGGTTCGAGCAAGTCACTCATTACAGTAGTGGTAGAATGGTGAACCAGGTTGTTATATACTGAAAAGCATGGCGTGCCACATATTTGGGGTCAAATATGAAGGGTCAAATTCTCCTCTCGTGAGCACTGCTGCAGCCCTGTTGACTTGAATGGCATTGAACTGGGCATAACGGCGAGAAGCATTTGACAGCCCGTGATTGTTCTCATTGCAGCTTTGTGACATTACTTAGTCAAACAGGAGACTGGCCGTTCATGTGGGTATCAAACATCCCCAGAAACATCATGGTTAATGCTAAGAAAGCATATGTGGAAGGGAGATTCAGCCTCATGCTTCAGGGCTTGGGCCCACTATTAGAGACCTGGGTGAGATCTAATGTGGGAGGCAAATTACCCCAAATCAGCTACTGTGGGGTTCTTACACCTTCCGTGGAAGCATCTGGGTACTAGACTAGACAGATCTCCAGGCAGGTGTAGAGTGGGCTGGAGAACATGGGGCTAGGCCCACCTGATTATAGAATGAGGCCCACTGGAGAGCAAAAGGTGACTGGAGCAAGAGGAATGAAAGCCAAGCTCACGTGGTGATGGAGCCCAGCTGGGGAAAGGGCTGCAGAGAGTCGAACAGGACACTCAGAGGAAGGAAAGCTCTCCAGGCAGGAGGCCCTGGGAGAGACCTTGATGGAAGGAGGGACTGGGAAAAGCTCTCCACACAGGGAGGCATGGGAAAAATCTTGACTAACCAGGGAAGTGATTACGGGGTCTACACTGCAATTAAAGACCTATAGCTGGACTGGGTCAGCTGACTCGGGGCTTGTGCTATGGGGCTATAAAATTGTGGTGTAGCTGTTTGGGCTTGGGCTGGAGCCCAGGCTCTGGTACCACCCCAGAACAGCCAGTGCCTAAATGGCACAACTGGGACCACTACAAATTAGCCTGGGGCCATATCAGAGTTCAGATGTAAGCTATGCAATAATGGGCAAAAAGAGACTTCAGCTAGCAGGGATGTCACCAGGGCATCAATGTATAAGAACATCAGAACCTAAGAATGACCACATTGGGTCAGAGCAAAGGTCCATCTAGCCCAGTGTCCTATCTTCCAACAGTGGCCAGTGCCAATTGCTTCAGAGGGCATGAACAGAACAGGTGATCATCGAGTGAAGTATCTGTCTCCTCCGATGGCTGGCCTGCTAAGGACCAGAAGTCTGGGCTCCTCTAGTGAATGGCCAATGCCTTATTGTCATTGCACCATGGGGGCACTGGAGCTTGGGGTCAGGGTGGGGGCATGGCATTTGTGCCCACTACATTTCTCACATGGACCTCACGTCTCCCCTTCCAGGGGCTGGGTGGATCTACTTGGATGTGATAGTGTGTATTGCACTAACACTCTTGTGAGGCACTGTGGAGAGGGGGCTAGCTACGGGCATGGGAAGAGGGGGTCAAGTGCCCAGAGTGTGGGGAGTGACCTGGTTGGGTATCTAACTCGTCTGGATCTCTGAGAATGCAGCAGGTATCCTGGCGCAGGGGGTCTATGTCACCCATGCGAGTGTCTGTGCTCAGCAGTGTGGCTGTGTGATCCCTGCTCCAGGCAGTACTTGTGTTAATGCTAAGGAACCTAGAGGTCTCTCATGGTGCAACCAGCTTGTCTGCAATAAAGCAAGGAGCCCTGCAGCCAGGCAGCATCTGCCTCCTCTTCCTCCAGGGTCTCAGGCTGATACAGAGAGAGGAAGGAGAAGAGTTCATGGAAATGGGGGGTGAAGGGGTGGGAGGAAGAGATCTATGAAGTACCAGCTAAATCGGGCGGGAACTGAATTGCCCCAGCCTTTAGAAGGCTGATGCCTGGGGGCTCTGTTCTCCCTACTCACGGTGTTCAGGAGAGGCTGTGCGCATGGTAATCCAGCGTTTTGCAATAACACGATAATCGCTTCCCTGTTTTCAGCTGAACTAGCTGCACTTTCTCTGAACTCTCTTATATAAAATTTCCTGCCAGATGCCAGTGCATTAGAGCAGCCTTAGTGGAGCTAGAGGGCTCCCTCTAGTGGCTGATTTACAACAATACTCTGGTTTTGCTGACCATTGCCTGCAATGAAGTTGATCTGGTTGCTTTGGCCTGGTGGGATTTCTCTCTCTCTCTCTCGTTTATTTAGGATGGGATTTTCAAAAGCACCTAATGGAGTTCAGAGCGTAATTTCCATTGATAATCATTGAATACTTTGTGGGATAGGGCCAGCTACATAAGAACAGCCATACTGGGTCAGACCAAAGGTCTATCTAGCCCAGTGTCCTGTCTTCCAACAGTGGCCCATGCCAGATGCTTCAGAGGAGTGAATAGAATAGTGCAATTATCAAGTGATCCATCCCCTGCCATTCAGTTCCAGGTTTAGAACTGGCAGACAGAGGTTTAGGAAGACCCAAGCATGGGGTTGCCTCCCTGACCATTTTGGCTAATAGCCACGACTTTATCTAATTCATTTAAAATTCCAGATATACTTCTTGCCATCACAACATCCCCTGGCAATGAGTTCCACAGGCTGACTGTGCGTTGTGTGGAGAAGTCCTTCCTTATGCACTTCCAACAGTCTCATCAGCAGTGCAGGGCAAAAATTTTCTCATTAAACTTTTTTTGGGGAAAAAGACTAAGATTCAACAGCACTACAACATTTTGTGAATTCATCTTGGTTTCTCCAAATTGTTCATTTAGGAAAAACTTTTTTTTCATGGTTTGAAATGACTTTTGTGTCACCATTTCCTAGAATTTTATTTTTGAAAATTCAGAATTATTAAAAAATGGTCAAAATCAAAACAAAATATCTTGTTTCACCCAAAACAATTTCCCCCCATGACTTTTCAATGCACCAATTTTTTTAAAATAAATATTTTCCGTCTAAGGCAAAATGATTTCCCTCCACCCAACTTTTTGAAATTGCCAACAAACTGAAAAATCCATTATTCACCCAGCTCTATTCATCACCCCATTGCTTTTCAGGAAAAATAAAACCAGACAAAACATTCTCCAGTGTAGCCAGGCAACTGCAAGGCATGTGCAACTGGTGCTGGGAAATGGAACCTCTCGGCCACAAGTCACTTGTGCGCATCTGGCTCCAGCTGGTAGTGACCATCTGATGGCCACTTTGTGAAATGACTTAGTGGGTCTCAGTCCAGTTCCTGATACATAGGTGGGTGCATCATAAACACAACCACCGCCAGAGGCGAATTAGGGGTTTGTGGGGCCCTTGGGCCAGCGCAAGTGGGGGTCCCTCCCCATCCCCACCACCTGTAGTCCTCCCCACTCCTCCTGGTGCTCATGCTGAGGAAATGGGGTTGCCCCACCCCCGCTCCCACCCAGCATTTTGTGCCCAGACTCTGCTCCCCAGCAGGATCACTGGGTGGGTGGAGCGGGTTGGAGCATGGTTTTACCCATTTTTCCAGGGGGCCCACAATTGGCCAGAGCCCCTGGGCATGGGCCCTGTCAGCCCAGCGGCTAGTCCGCCACTGACTACCACAGCTGGTAATAAACTGGCTCCATAGAGAGACCAGGGACTGAATGGGCCAGGATGAAAAAAGGTCTCTCCTGAAGGACAAAGCGGGCGGGCTGTCCAGAACGTAGCAGATCTGTGTGTAAATAAAGGGGTTGCTGCTAGAGTAAGAAGAGTCCTAAACACACATTTTTTTTATTATTTTTTTTAAAGGATGTGGCAAGACCCACTTCATGGCTCACTTGATTCAGGCCCATCAACCGACACATGAGGTTTCAAGGCGAGGCCAGTGCACCCTGAAGAGTGTATTTCTAGCACAGCTGTTCCACCCCACCTCCACCTTGGACAGCTAATATTTATATGCAAAGGATCTTCCCTGTTTCTATCTTGGCTGTTTTTTACCTAATACCCACATCCCCTTCAGGCATGCGAGTTTCTAATGGGAAAGCAACCAAGGCTTGGCTTACTGAGCAATATATGATTCTCTTCCTTTTTTCAATTACATTGTTTGAGTAGCTTGTACAGTAAATTTCCATAATCAACCGACTGTGTGCATTGTAATGGACTGGATGACATTGTGCTCAGGGGGTTGCAGCAGTAATTAATCCTGGTGGAAGGGAGGTAGATAAGTTCTGGTTTCAGCAGCTGTGCACGTTTTCCACCTGGCCCCGTGGTGGCTCTTGATGGGACGTCATCCTGAGCTTGTTTCTGTTAGTTAATCCCTGGGGACAACTGCACGGGGAGTGAGCGCTGCACACACCACCCGCCACTGCCCGGCATTAATGGCCTGATTTGCAGTGGTGCCGCAGGCTCTCAATGCCCATCAAAGCCCACTGGAGCTGCACAAGCTAAGGACTTCTGAAAAATCAGGCTACAACTGCATCAATACAAGAGGCATCTGGAATGGGAGGGGTCAGAAGGCCAAGAGCAATGGGATGGGGATGAGCTGGTGCTTAGCAGAGGATGAGACAGGAGGTCTGGAAAAAGAGAGATTTGTAATGGGCCTTCCATGAGCAGAACCATGCACCTCCGTGGAGCCTCCCTGAGGCCAATGGGCATTGCAAGAGTGGGGCCTAATGTTGTAAACAGATGGAGTTTAAACCAGGTAAAGGGACTGGGGCTGGAGTTAAGGTTTTGCAAAATTATTATTATTATTATTATTGGAGATGATAAGGATGACATTGCTGACCACGGTAATTATGGTATTAATTGCTCTGAGGCATATCACTGGCCCTCATGGGATGCTCATGGGTGCCTTCTGCACATGTGTGATACAGAAATAAACCCACCCACCAACAGGGACAGGCGGACTGGTCAAAGCCCAGCTTCTGAACTGAGCAGTGAATGTTTATCGTACTGGGGAGCTCACATCTTGTTTCCTTGGCGTGACAGTCACCCCTCCACATGCAGATACGTCAGATACTCCAGCAAGGCGGTGTACCTCTAAAGGGGTAAAATCCCCCCTATGCAGAGGGCCAATGCTATGCCTTACCTGGTGCCTATGCCTTGCGCTGGCCCTAAATGGGGTTGAATTTCACCTGTTCAGAGGCATACGTCCTTTCTGGAGCATTACCAGTCTCTGCGTATGTTAATACTGCACTTTCCTGAAGCTTCTTGAGCTAATGATCCAAGAGCCATCAGCTGCTTTGAAAGAGACCTTTCGGGTAAGAGGGCACTGAAAAATGATACTTACATGGCCCACTCCAGCTTCTCATTTTTGATTGAGTTATACAGCGTCTGAAACAAGAGCACAATATTAGCTCTTAGCAGCTTCTCCAGGCAATGGGTCCCATTTTTGGACACCTCCCAGGTGAATGCCCTTTATACGGCCTGTGGTGCAAAGTGCTCTCAGAGAGATGTTTGGTTACGGCCCTGTTACAGGAGAGCTGTTTGGAACAGAGGGGCAGTCACCATTTTCACAGGCCTGACTTTTATTTTTCCTGGTGGGTGCTCCACCCTCACTCCACCCCGAGGCCCTGCCCCTTCCCCTGAGGCCCCGCCCTCGCTCCACCTCTTCCCACCCCTGCTCTGCCCCTTCCCCACCCCGAGGGCCTACCCTCACTCTGCCTCTTCCCGCCCCACCGCCTCCCGCAAGGCACCCCGCCCACCTACTGCTCACTGCTCTCCACCCTCCGGCGAATGCCTCCTGCCAGCCACCAAACAGCTGGTCCACGGATGCGGTGCTGGTGGATGCTGAGCACTCGGTATTTTTTTTCCATGGGTACTTGAATGCCGGAGCACCCATGGAGTCAGCGCCTATGACCATTGTGACGGCAGGGCCGCCCAGAGGTGGGGGCAGGTGGGGCAATTTGCCCCAGGCCCCGGGCCCCATAGGGGCCCCCACAAGAATATAGTATTCTATAGTATTGCAACTTTTTTTTATGGAAGGGGCCCCTGAAATTGCTTTGCCCCAGGCCCCCTGAATCCTCTGGGCGGCCCTGTGTGACGGTGCCTCTCTTGCAGGCATATGGTGACGCTGGTGTCGGCAAGGGGTAACTGCAGTTCTGCTCAGAGGGGAGCAGCTTTCATTGGACTTCAGGCATGTTACGGGGTGTCACAGTCCCCATAGGGGCTGAAGGAGTTTAATACCTCCCTGCCTCCCCCAAAGGGCGAGAGCACGACTGGGGTGCTGGCATTTGGAAGGGAGGTGTCAAGGATTCTCCGGGCAGGGACAGACTCCTGGTGATTGTGAATTCCCTGCTGCACAAGTCAGCAGCTGTGCCGGGAAGGCCAGCCCTGCTTTAGGGTCCTGTGTCCCAAGCTGTGACCTTTGTTCCTACAGCACTGGCTACATCTCTGAACTGGAGCGATTCCTGCGTGAACTCCTGCCTTCTCAGAAACTGTTGGAAGGCTCCCCGCCCAAGGCGAGCGGTGGGCGTTTGGAATGACCCACGTCCAAGAGGGGAATCCCCAAAGAGCCCGTCTGAGCCGTGGTTACACTGCAATTCCCACTGGTAGAGCTGCACCTACTGGGACGTACAGGTTTGAAAGATCCTACTGTAGAAGAGACTTCAGAGGGGAAGGCGGTGTCTGCAGTAGGGAATTTTAGACCAGAATTCCCATTGCTATCACTACTAGCTTAGCCATGGGTGGAAGGTTTGTCTGTAATTCCCTACTGCAGGGGTAGTCACTAGGCTAGTGCCTTAAACACAGGCGACCTGCATTCTCCTCCTGGTAAGTCTCTCTGTGCTTCACGCTCCCAATCTGTGAAATGGGCAGTGATGTGTAACAGCCTCGCTGGGGTGCTGGGTGACAGGACTAGCTAGCACTTGTAAAGGCCAAAGTAGTGTTAAGGCAGAGCTGTGCCAGCAGCTGGGTGAGACCTAAGGAATTCCTGGCTCTCTTTTCTGGGCAGAACCTACTAGGAGCTCCGAATACAGGGTGGGTTCACTGGCAGGGAATGTAATAAGGGGAACTGAAGCCCCCTATTATTTTGGGTGCATTGCTCTGTGTTCAGATGCAGTGGCGCTGCGGGCTACGTAACTACTGAGACAGACAGCTACACTTTGGTACACTTCGAGGACAGTGAGAAATCACAGAGTACAAACAAAAATAGGTCCGTTTTCTGGCACCAGAAAACGGACATATTCTGACATGCCAAGTTATCACAAGATTCTTGTGCTTTCTTAGTTTAGCTAAGACTGCTGCAAAGCTTCGACACTACCCTGGAAGGAAAACGGAAGGTACATTTGGACTCTGACAGTCAGGACCACCAGAAATAACAGTGGTAAGGGCCTGAGGTGAGGAATCAAGCTAGCCATGTTCTATTCCTTTGCCTTTCTGTTTGGGTCCTCTCCTACCTATGGGCTATTCAAATTATCAGCTCTTCAGGGCAGCGACTGTCTCTCACTATGTGTATGTACAGTGCCTAGCACAATGGGTCTGCCTTGGAGATGGTGCCTTTAAGTGCCACCCTAATAACACTAACATTGATATCGCATTACCTTCAGCAGATCCTTTGCAAAGTCCTTCCCATCATTTAAGCCATCCAGGTTTGCTATAAATTGTTGGCATGACATCTTCTTTCCAATATTCTGCAATGCAAAGAAACAGAGCCTTAAACCCCTGGATAGCTCCCAGTTTTATCGAACTGCTTTGAGCAACTGATTGTGGACCTGATCCAAGAGCCTAATGCTGAACACTCGTGAATGTTGTAGCTCCTCTCTTCTATAGAGGTTCTTCTGTCAGGCTCATCGCTGTGGTATCTGATGTTTGCAATCTGAACCTGGCTCCACATTTTTCAAATCTAACCCCCCCACACACACCAATTGGGCAGTGTTCCCAATCCAAATCTGGAGCCAGCCTTCTAACATGGGCTTACCTCTGGCAATCACACATTACTGAATCCAAATTGAGGGTCCGACACAACAGCCGAGTCACAAAACCCAAGCCCAGGTGCCCCTACTATAGTAAATAACACTGGGCTAGATTCCCTGGAGCCAAAGTAGCACAGAGTGGCTGTGAAGTACTGTGAAGTGTCTGATTGAGGGGTTGGGTGGGTTATTTTTAGCAATTTTTATGTAGATGTCCAAAAATCATGGGGGTTCTCTTGGTCTACTCTGTAGTGAGTACTGTAATGTATATATAGTATGTACTGTAAAGAGTGATCTGTTTGTAACGTTCCCAAGGCTGCTTTCACGTCAGACGGTTTCAAACAATTCTACGTTGAAGTGCACTAGGGAACCTTTAGTGCACACCAGCAGGGTCAACACAGACCAATTAATGAGCAACACGTTTGTGCGAAATCATACTCCCCCAGTCCACATTACTGTTCCGTGTAGACAAGCCCTTGACACAAGTACCCAGTTCTGGTGTCTTTCCAGTATTTCTTGGATAAACACTGCTTTCATTGGCTTTGTACTGGGGGTGTTTTTCAGTTAACACCTAAAACCACAAGCCTGAAAAGGGCTTTGCTATACTATCAAAGTAATTAAAGCCAGCACCCATCCTGGGATGGAGTGAGAGGGGTGGCTCAGGGGTGAGGAACTACTGTATTCACCACGGTGCAAGAGGAGAGCACAGGGGCTGTCATCCAGAAGGACAGCAATGATGGCTTGTTGTGTGTATCTGTGGGACCCTGCTTACAGTGACGAGGGTGAATCAGTGCAAAGTGAGGTGGGTTCTGGAGGTCGACAGGGTGGAAAAGAAACTCGAAAAACAAATGAAACAAGCACCTCCCCCCCAACCCAAGAAATGCTCCCCATGCACTAGAAATGAACCCTCAATTGGCGTGAAAGCCCATCAAATAGCAAAGGAGGCCAACTGGGAATGTGCTGACTTCCTGGCAGTGTTTATCGCTGTGCACAGCCTTCACCACTCCACAGCACTGGTTGCTTTCAGCGCTGATGCCGCTTTGTCCCATATCACTAGCTAACACCATGTGGGCAGGCTTTGAGATTAACACGGCTAGCTTTGCCCCCTGCTGCCCCATTAACTGCGGTTGAATTGAGGACACGTTTCTCTCTGAGCGGCTCTGGTTGCTGGTGCCACATTTGAATGACTCTGTCTGATATTCCCAATTATGCAGACTATCACTAGCAAGGTCTGGATTAGTCAACACCCAGGGGAGGTCAGGGAGGAGAGCAATAAAGCGCTGTAACAAATCTGCAGCCTCCTAGGGCTTTGCAGTCAACACGGTGGCTATGCAGAACTCCCCGGCAGCCGCAGAAACACAACTCACTCTTCCAAAAGGACAAGCCAACCTTTGCAAAGGTGGGGGCCTACATTCATGCCCCCTCAGTACATATTCATGGAACTTAATAGAGCCTGATTTTTCCAAACAGCCGACCACCCAGCAGCCCCTATTGAAGTCTGAGCTAATACTGAAAATCAGGGATCTTATTTAGAAGCCTAACTATAGACACACATATTATAAAGTCTTGCCACGTCCCTGCTAATGAGTTAACTCTGGGCAGCCTAGGAGCTAGAACGCAAAGTGAAGCAGTGCTGTTTCTCTCCAGTAGAGGTCAGTGGGACTCATGCCCACTTGCTAGCCAGGGTATGGCAGTGCTACAAGCCGCCACCTTAACAGAATGGTGTGGATGGAGCTTGGGGGAGAAGCATAACAGACCAACAATGGACCTCCAAGAGAGGGACCTGGTGCTGGTGACCCTGAGGTGTTGAATACCCTCACCCAGGGAGGGGACGAATGTCTTCGCCCACTGGGGGAGGTACCAAGTATCCTTGAATCAGCTAGTGGAGTTTCTGTCTATTCCTGCTTGTATGCACAAATGCCCCATAGCCCGGTTCCAGCACGGAGCAGTGCTGAGGAAAGCAACCATTTTCCGAGCTAGGCAAAGGGATGAACACATACCACTGCTATGTCCCCTAGGCCAGGCTCCCATCAACATTAACTAGTACGGACCTGCTCATTAAATCTCTCCAGCATAATGGGCCAGCATTATCCCTGGTGTCAGTGGGTTCTCCTGCCACTGAACAGTGCTTGCTCATAGCGGTGTGAGATCCCTGCCTCTTTAGAGTCCCTGAGCCGAGGTCAGATGGATGCTGACACCACTTGTGGTTTGTTTCTTTTAGAGATAAGTCATGACCAGAATCCTGAATCCAAATCCCAAAGCTCCAGAGGTGCCTGACATCCAAACCCAGGTTTAATTGTCACACACATCCCCTGTGTTTAGAATGGGATGTAAAAAGCCACCCAGACCCCAAAGACCCTCAACTGTGGAAAAGTTTTGCAGCTGGAACCCATCACTACTTCACAGAAGTTGTTCCACATTCGCAAGGAGTAAACACATGTTGTTGCCGGCAGCATCTTCAGGGGCTGAATGCTCTCATGGAAACCACTCCAAAGGGGTCAGATACTGAACACGGATGCACCGATCGGCTGCAGCTACACTAGAAAAAAACATCATTCAAAATCAGACCAAAGGAGACATTCTTGTGCCACAAGACCCGGTTCAGCAAGATACTTACGCACATCGCTTAACGTGATGCATGGAAGTAGTTCCATTCAATGTGAGCTCTCACACGCTTACAGTTAAGAACTTTCTTATGTACCTTGCTGAATCAGGTTCTCATTGCATAAAGGGTTGCCTGCAGACCTTGGAAAGAGATATTTCCCTGAGCAACTGACTAGCCACATGCACAAGGTCAACTTGCCTTTCTATGAAGCCTCAGGCATTGGCCAATGGCAGAAGGAGGAATCAGGGCAGTGATTACTGCTATGTTCCCCTAGGAGAATGAACTTTTACCCAACACTACATCCTGGACACAGGATGAGAAGTGAAAAATCAGGTCTCTGTGTAGCTCACTCATATAGAGTATTCATTTAGAGCTCATACATATAGAGTTACCTCCCTGATGTGTTTGAGATAGATAGATAGATAGATAGATAGATAGATAGATAGATAGATAGATAGATAGATAGATAGATAGATAGATAGATAGATAGATAGATAGGGTCTGATCAGGGGCGGCTCCAGGCACCAGCGCACCAAGCGCGTGACTGGGGTGGCAAGCCGCGGGGGGCAGCCTGCCGGTTGCCGTGAGAGCGGCAGTCAGTCTGCCTTTGGCGGCATGCCTGCGGGAGGTCCGCCGATCCCGCGGCTTCGGCGGCAATTTGGCAGCGGGTACGCCAAAGGCGCAGGACCGGCGGACCTCCCGCAGGCATGCCGCCGAAGGCTGCCTCACTGTCGTGCTTGGGGCGGCAAATACATAGAGCCGCCCCTGGGTCTGATTCTGCGCTCACATAGTATTATCCTGGTGTACCTCCACTGGAGCTTTAGCCACATGGTTGTGAGAGTAGAATGAGGCCTAGGCTGCTCAACTTGCACAGTTGGGTAATTAAATGCCAATCCGTCCAAGATGCATGTCTCCAGCATCTGATGCAGTCAAGCATCAGTGACTCCTCCCTGCTTCTCCCGCAGACCTGGTAATATCCCTTGATGAAAGGCTGGCTAGGTGTCCTCATTAGGTGGCTCAGCAGGTGACAGAGCTCTGAGCAGGAGGGTTAGCCCAGAGGTTTAGATGAGGAGAGGAAAAGCAAAGGTGCAGTGCAGGCTCCAGATTCAAAAGGCTCCTGACTCAGAAGGAAAATGAGGCACTGCGACATAGCAGGGAGCTGAAGACATTGCAGCTCGCTAAGAGCACTGCCCTCCTCGCTTGTCTCTGGGAGGTCTGAGCACATCTGATGAGCTTTAAAGTGATGCCTGACATTGGTGAACACATCATCCAGAAAGCACAGCATCCTATCACATTCCCGGCCTCTGAAAACTCTTCTCTCTGTGGCTTCACAGCAGGATGTGGCTTAGTTTACACAGATTGATTTCTCAGTGCTCACACATGCTGCCTGGGGCCAGGGAGCTCTGGGGCAGTAAGTATTGGATGAGAGTGGTATGCTCATGAAACCTAGCCTGGGATGGCTGTCAGGAAAGTGTGTAAAGTAGGATGTCACTATGGAAGTGACACCACAATCCCTTGCAGACCAATCATAGTCACCAAGTGGCACTACGTGGTTGTGACGCTGGCAGACCAGGTGCCAGCTCATACCAAGGTTCCCATGTCTCCACTGGACACTAAGAGATGCACAGCTGGAATCTGTCTGGCTCACCTGGTGGTAGAATAGGTATCTGAATCATAAGCAAGTGTTTGGACTCTATTGAATGCTCGTGAGCTGCTGCCTGCATTAATCTCACTTGTAATGTCTGCGTTCCATAGGGTAATGTAATGTTTGAGTGGCTGTATTGTGAGCCTCTCTGACTGTCTGAATCGCCAGACGGGAGAGGGAATTTAATTAGTGTGAAGAGTTGCTCTTCTACAGAAATTATTAGCTCCCTCCCCCTGAAAGAGGAGACCCGTCGATACCAGATGGGCTTGGATTGGATCTTACAACTGGAAACTCCCCACATCTGGACTGAGAAACCATCAACAAAAGGACTAGAGATTCTGATTGTTTTCTGCTCTCCTTCCCATGAAGATGAGTCCTGCAAGTGGATTTCTCCCATCAGCTGAGATTGCAGCTCAGAGTCCATGGCAGGAGGGGGATAATAAACCCCAAACCAAAGGAACTAAGGATCTCTCTGCTGCTTGGACTCAGGGTGTGTGTGTGGGGGAAAGGGGGCAAAGTGTTTCTAGGCATGAGCAAGAGATCCCCAGCTGCCTAGCCTGGGTTAGCCCTAAAGGTTAAATGGAGCTTGCTGATGATGGAAGCCTCTATTACCTTTCGAAACTTTAGACTGTAACTCATTTGTGTGTCTGTTTGCTGGCTTTAACCTTGTAAATAATTAATCTCCCTTTCCTAGTTAATAAATCTTCATTTAGTTTACTATAAGATTGGCTACATGCTTTGTCTTTGGTATGAGACCTAAAGCACAATTGACCTGGGGTAAGTGACTGGTCCTTTGGGATCAGGAGTAACCTGAATATTGCTGTGATTCTTGGTGTAAGGGGGCATTGATCACAGAGATAAGCCCACCAGGGCGGCGAGACAGACCGGAGAACCCAAGGGGGTGACTGTCTGTGACTCCATGGTAAGGCTTTTAAAGTGCCTGAGGTGCAGCTGCTTGGAGAAATCTAAGTTTAGAACTCAGCCAACTTAGAGTTTGTGCCTGGGTTTGAACAGTCTGCCCTGTGGCTGGTACCCAGTGGCCCTCTGTTCTAGCTGGCATTGCACCATCTGTAACATGCCATTTCTTCTTCACAGCAACTCTCAGAACAGCTGCAGACATGGCAGATTTGGTTCAATGCTGATGTTGAGTTAGAAGGGATGGGATAAAATGGCTGTCTTGGCCTTTGCCAAAATGCTCATGGAAAGCAGTGGAGTTATGCTGATTTACTCCAGCCGAGGATCTGGCTTCTATAGCTCTTTTCAGCAGTAGCTCTGAAAGCATGACACTCCAACAGGTCAGGGTCTTCATCCCCATTTTATAGGTGAGGAAACTGAGGCATAGAACTGGAAAGTGACTTGCTGGAGGTCCCATGGAAAGGTGATGGGCAAGTTGGGACTAGGACTCAGATCTCTGCACTGGACCCTGCTGCCTCCTCAGCAAAAGCACTAGCAGCAAAAAGCCTGTGTTGTGTGCAGTGTTCTACTGCACACAGGGAAGGAGAGAAAGATGAAAGAGGGCAGTGAGCCTTGGATGTGTAATTACGGTAACTGCATCTCTCCCTATTGTAAGGGATGATGGGGAAACTCCCCTTCCCTAGGAAATTAGTGAGGTCTTCACCAAGATTAGCATCTCTAAGGAAGAGTTCAGGAGCAGCCTGGGAAATACAGACCCACAGACGTCCTCAAAGGCCATGAGACTGGGGCTCCAGCCACAGAGGGGTTCTCGGCAGCAGCACTCCCTGTGCTGCTTCATGAGAGGTTGAAAGGTTGGAAGGGAAGGATGGATGGGTGTGTGCCTAGTGGATCTAGAGCTATATGGATCCACTGTCCAAACCCCCTTGCAAATGGGGAATGCAGGGGCCATGGATGTTATTTCACCCTGAAGGCTGTGATAGTCCTGACAAAGTGGCTCTGCTGTCGTGTGGCCTGGGTGCATAGGGATTCCACTCCTTGGAGAACTTCTGTGCATGGTCCATTTACATGGGCTTTGTGCAGGAGTCAGGATTTGGCCCAAGGACTAGTCGGATTTCACTCACAAAGACTGCAATAAACAAAGTGCCTGGATCGCCTCCTACTTTGTTTACACCAGTATGACCTCAGTGTGACTCCTCTGAGGTGATGGAGTTACTCCAGATTTACATCTATCTATGGAAAAACTAAATGACACCCAGATACTGAATGATGACTCATATCCAAATCACATCATTGTGCATGCAAATGACTGATTAGGTGAATTAGGCACATTCAATCACCCAGTTTGCTTGCACAACAATGGTGGCTTCTGGTGCAAAGTAGCTGTGTATTTTGCATATGCATTTGCATGCCTAACATTTTGAAAAAAACAGCTCCATTATTTTATGATTCATTAGTTGCTGAGTGCCATTGGTGTGCCACGATGCCACACAAAACCAACCTGAAGAAGGTAGAGTTCCTGCCCCAAACTGCTCACAAGCTAGACTGGAGAAACCAAACCATTTGGACAGAGGGTCCAATCCTGCAGGCTTCACACAGGCAAAACTTTCATTGCTTTCATTAGGGGCTTGGCCTGCATAAAGCTTGCAAGATCAGGCTCTGGCTTCATCAAGCCTAAGCTCAGCCCCTGGATGATGCAGAGGTGAAAGGTCCAATCTCAAAGGGGTGCAGATTTCCTATTGTTTTAACACTGCAGAACTGCCAACCCCAGACAGTCAAAAGTCATGAATCAGGGACCCCAAATCGTGAGATTGGCTTAACAATCATGAGATTTTAAAAGAACACTAATGTGGGGGAGGGGATAATTTTTGAGCTCTTAAGGGTCACGTTTTCAAGCTTTGCTCTGCAACCACTTTTTTTCCATGAAAGCTGAGATTATCCTGTCATTACATGACTCCAGGAGCTGTGGCTTTAAGAAAAAAACCACATGAAATATGATGAGGGTTATGATAAAACTGCAAGACGCAGCAACACTGTGATACTTATTCATCATTGTTATGTTTTGGCCAAAAGCCTTGACCCAGGTGTAATAATAACCAGCAGTCATGCACAAGAAGGTTGTGTGGCCATTGCAGACAGAACCCAAGTGGTCTCTTGCATCCTGTAGTTAGCTCCTTTCCAGAAGATCTCAGGAACTGAAGTAGTCAACAGCAAAGTCACATTGCGGTGTTGCCAACTCTCATTTTATCACAAGGCTCCCATTATTTGGTATTTCTCTTAAAGCCCCAGCTACAGGAGTCATGTGATTATGTGACAAACTCAGGTGTCATTACAAAAATATGTTTCAGTTACAGAGAAAACATGACCCAAGTGCACCAAGCACTAGTCAATTCCAGGCTCACTGCACTGCACCTGCTCCAGCAACGAACTGGGGTTAACCCCTTCCAAGCAAGTGGGATTTCACGCTCTCTCCCACCTCTCAGCAATGTGCAGTAATGTGTTGAAACACGTCTCCATTATGTCAATAAATAACGTCATAGGTGGTGTTACAGCACCTGTAACCAAACAGTTAGGAAGAAGGAGGCAGATCAAATCACATATGCTGCCTCCCTTAGCATTTATTTTAAAATGAGAAATGTCTATGAATCTTTGATTTGTTATTAATGATGTATTTAGAAAGGTCCCTGCCCCTAGAAGACTGTTGTACTGAGTGATTCTTGGTCAAAAGAAGATTTTGACTCATTGAAACCCACTGGAAGGAATGTAGACTGTGGGAAACATTCAACATGTTTTTAGGGTCTGCTGTGATGGGGTGTCAGAGTGGGTGCTGTGAATATTAGTGAGAGGAACCCAGATGCTAATGCATGATCAATAGCTTTTTAGTTTGAGGAATCCTGTTGCCATTGAAGTCTATGGGAGTTCTGCCACTGATTTCATTCAATAGAAGCAGGACTGGGCCTCTGGAATGTAGCAGGGAATCACCCACCCACCCCAGAAATACATGTAATTCAGATACTTTTTAAACTATATTGTTGTAATGCACAATCACGTAGGTATCCACACACACAAAAGGACTTCTTACACAAGAAAAAACCAAATCAAATGCCAATACTTCAAGCAAAGCACTACAATCACTGCACTTACCACCTGGCAAAGGGTTAAAGAGCAGAAAGAGAGGATCCAGGAGCAGAAGGAGGAAAAAAAGGAGGAGAAGAAGGAGAAGAAGAAATTAATGTCACACATGCAGAAAAATATAGAAAAGAACTTCCACAGCGAAGGGAAACCTCCTTAGCCCAGGAAACTCACATTGATCCTCATTTCTACAGCCAATCACAAAATATCAATTGTTGTCCCTGGACAGTTAGAAAAAAAATGTTGCTTTTGAAATTTACGATGAACATTTTCCCTGTGAAAAACCATAAATGCAAGTGTTTTGGCTCTTTGAAAAAATTCCCATTTTCTGTAAAATTTTGGAGGGATTGGTTTTTCATCAAAAAAATTGAATATTTTGACTGAAAGGGAATTTTGTGTTTTGGATGGAAAGCCATTTTTGGTTGGGGGGAAAAATGCTTTGATGAAAAAGAAAGTAGACCAGTTGTACTCAGTTCAGACAAAGGATTTGTGAGATGTGCTGTTCATGCACAATCCTGTTCCAAACCCAGATTAAAAAGCATGAAACACCATGCTCAGTGCATATTTATTTTCCTGACGGGCATCTGGAAATCTAGCCGGTGACTAATGTAATGCTATCTATGCTATACAGCACATACACTACTCTTGGGAACCTGTGATTTATTAGCCAGTAGGTCAGTCCTGCCAGCCTTGGGAGGTCCCAGAATGTTATTTATGGTAGCCTTGTAATGCAGGGCGCTACACGCATTCTATTAGGGACTCTTGCTAACGGAGGGCAATGAGACATTTGCTGTTTGTGCTGCTTCTGTCTCTGTTGCACTGCAATTTCTTTTTTCTCTGTAGCTTATTTTAGATGTAGCTCTGACATCAGGGCTTCGAAACCTCTCTCTTTCTCTAGCATCTAGTCATTGTGCAGCTGGAAGCTTGGCCTTGTCATTGTTAAGCCAAGCGGGGCGCTAGCCGATGGCTTGGATTGGATTCCGAGAAAATTGTTCAGGTTGGTCATGCATTTCAATGTCCTCATGGCAGTGGGGTACCGTAAAGTTGGGCACAGCAGCCCCCCATGGAATACTGCTGAGCGTGGAGCAGAGAAAATAGCACCTGCAATTGCCCCAGCAGATGGGAGGTTGAGGGCGGCCGTGCAACATGCCCAGATGCCCTTGTGCTGCTGGGGGTCCAGGGCTAAGCAGGATCTTGCCCATTATTTTTGACCTGTGTCCTGTGTCCCTGTTTAAATATCCTCCTGACTGGCTTATCTGTTTCATGGCAGGCTGAAGCCCTATGGTATGTCAGTTGCTCCTCAGGCCCTTCTCCTGCCCTCTGCTGCAGGATACACCTCCATCCCAGAAAGGGCTGCAACTAGAATTTTCCTAAGGCGGGGGCCCAGAGCTCTTCCTTCCCTGCCCTGCGCCCTGCCCCGTGCTCTCTCCCCCACACTCCTCACTACCCTCAGCCACATCCACTCCCCCTCCCTCCAGCTCCGCACACCCCTCACTCCAGCTGCTCAATACCCAGTTCTGAGCTTTTCCCCTCACATTGCCCTGCAGCCAGCTGCAAGCTCTCCCCCCGGCACCAGCCCTGCGCTCTTCCCCCTATGTTGTCCTACACCCAGCTCTGAGTTCTCCCTGCCCCATACCCAGCCGCAAGCTCCTCCACAACAATATGGTCACGCTGAAGAGCGCCATCCCCACCAGGGGCCAGCCCCATCCTCCTTATGCATCTCCGCTTCCCCAGGAAGCACCAAAAGGATCCAGTCCTCCCACCGTCCTGCAGACTGGGAGTGTCTGGAGCCCCCATCTCCACTTCTCCCCGGGGGCTGGGGATGCCCAAGGTCCCTGGGTGCCAGAAGGGTTGCAAAGGTGGGGTGTCCTACCCAGGCAAACATAGTGCCACTCAAATTTAATCCACACCCCCCCATGGCGCCCCGGAGCCCAGACAGCCTTAAACCTCTCTCTCAACCTTATGCAGATCTGTGATTGAACCTGAAAATCCATTTGGCTGCTAGCTCAGTGTAGACTTCTCCGGCCTCACTCCATCTGCAGGACATTATTTCCTTGTCCTCCCAGCCTGAAGGGCAGGAAGAAACCTCCTCTCAGCACATGGGTGGGGCGGGCCACAGGGGTGCCTCTGTCAGAATTGCAGCCAAATCTGATCTGGCCCTAAAAACGCACAAATTCAAACTAATAATCATCCCATGAGCAGCGTGTGTGTGAAGGAGGGAGCGGCGGGCGCAGCAGAACAGCATCCGAGCGGGCTGCTCGGGCTGTGGCCTGTGAGGCCCTATGGATGCCATTGGGGGTAGCGCTCACTCCTCTCCCCCCAGGCTCAGTGGCAGAAGGTGGCTGTGATCCTGCCGTCAATGAGCGTTTGCAGCCAGATGGCTCATTCTAGGGGCGGTGCTGGTGCAAACACCTGGTCCCCACCACCGCACGCTGAGAACATGGGTGTGAGAACTCAACATCCAGCTGGAAGGCCAGAGCAGCAGGCTGGTGACTGCACTCCAGGCAAGCCTGGCCCGCTCCTGGTAACGCCTTGGTCACACCCCTCACTCCCAGCACCCGCATAGTCCGCTGAAACACGCCGCACTGCACCTACAAGCTCTGCAAGGGGGGGCAGCTCAGCTCCCGACTGGATTCGCCCCACTGAGAAGGGGTTCACACGGGAGCAGGACATGGGGGCTTGCATGCAGACAGCTAATTAAAGATCTAAGGGCCAGACTGCGCACTGGGGGCACTAAGGAGATGCCTGCCTTCGGAGGCAAAATCCCTTTCCTGGCAAGCCTTGCTATTGCTGGGGGCTAGTGTGTGGGAGGAGCTAGCTCATGGCCACACCTCTCCAGCCCCCTGCCTGGCCCCTAGGCATGACTGCCATCCATGGGGCTGCACAGGGGTGAAGCTGTGCTTGGCCTTTGCCAGTCTATGCATGTGGGGTGAGCAGGCTCTCTGGGCTCACTCTAGGGAAGAGGGCAGTCTGCCCCCCCCCCCAGCGAACCCGGGATTAAAACACAGGGGTAGGGTGACCAAACGTCCTGATTTTATAGGGATAGTCCCAATATTCAGGGCTTTGTCTTATATCAACGCCTATTGCCCTGCACCCCGTATGCCGATTTCTCAGACTTGCTATCTGGTCCCCCTACCCATGGATATAGGAAGGCAGGGAATGCTGACCCATGGTGGGAGGGGCCAGGGCCAGTGGCAGCCAGGTGAGCAATTGGCAATGTGGTTCCAACTGTAACAGCTGTGCAGAGCACAGACCTGCATTTGAACAGCCCCTACAGGATGTCCGGAGATCCATGCATGTCAAGGGGAATCCAGGGCCTAGAGTTCTCTCCTCCTAGGAGAGCCAAATGAGGACTGATTTGAGACTCACTGCCCACAGGCATTTCCTCACGCTGTGCCCCTGTGCGACATACAGGCTTGGGGTCAGATCAGCAATGCCTTTGGGGGCAGACTAACAATGCTGACCACACCCTATGTCCCAGGACCGTGCTCCTGCTGGAGTCAAAGGTAACAGGACCATCCCCTTCATGGGGTAGGACTGGGATGCCAGTCATTTTTCTGTGCATTTCCTGGGCTCCCTGTTTTCAAATGCTACTACCCTACAGTCAGTTAGGTTTCCCCTCTCATACATGGCCTGGCTGTGAAGATGCTCATTTCTGACCATGTGCAGCGCTAGGAATCCTTTGGCACCTGGTGAAGTCGCCCTAAATACCCTCTTGCCATTGTCAGACCAGCCTTGCCTCCAATCAGTGGCCTGGGTCCCCTATACTCCGCCGTCCTGCTGCAGCATGCTTTGCTGTGGGAGGTGACCCAATGCATCTCACAGTGCTCAGTGCATGGTGCTGTGTGACATGAGCTGGGGGGAGGGAGGATCTCAGTCCAGGTCCTAGCAAGCAGGGATCAGACTTGTGCATGGAGGGAACTCTGCTGAAGTCAATAGAGAACCAGCTGGGGTGAATTTAGCCTCAGGTGCCTCCATTGTAACAACCATCCCACAATCAATGGCAATATCTCAGCTCACCCCCAGGAGCAAATGGTCAAGGGGAGCCAATGTCCCTCTGCCCCCAGCTCCAGAGGGTCCTTCCCCGGCAGGACAGACTGGGAACAAAGGTACACTGCCACTAACTGGGCTGGACCTGTACCATACCAAAAGGGCCAGATCCTAGCCCCATTGAAGCCAATGGGAGATTTGCCATTGACTTATGTGGGGCTTGACACAAACAGAGGCTCTGTCTCCAGGGCTGTCTTTCAGGCACTGCTGGGCATTCACCTGGCCTGGTCTCAAGAGTGCTCTCTTCTGACCCACCCTGCTTCTCCAGGTACTCCGGCAGCATGGCCCACAGAACGGTAAAGACTTGGGGAGGAAGGAAAGAAGGAACGAGGCCTCGATAAGCTCTACTTACGTGGCCATGAAGATCTGTGTTTAGCAGCATCAGGGCACAGGTCAGTGTATGAATCCCATCTGAAACACACAAAAAATGCAAATTACTCTTAATTAGCGCTCTCCAGACTGTTGTCCTCAGAGCACCTCGACCCCTCTATCATCTCAGCTCCCCCAATGCAAAGGGGAGACAAACTGTGGCTTTTTGTGAAAGTTTTCATGCTGTTGGATTTAACAATACACTCAGCAGTGCTGCTGGGTCCAATGAGAGGGTATGTAGTGGGCTTGTTACATAAGAATGGCCCTACTGGGTCAGACCAAAGGTCCATATAGCCCAGTATCCTGTCTTCTGACAGTGGCCAATGCCAGGTGCCCCAGCGGGAATGAATAGAACAGGTATCATCAAGTGATCCATCCCGTTGCCCATTCCCAGCTTCTGACAAAACCCGAGGCTAGGGACACCATCCCTGCCCATCCTGACTAATAGCCATTGATAAACTTATCCTCCATGAACTTATCTAGTTGTTTTTTGAACCCTGTTATGCTTTTGGCCTTCACAAAAACCTCTGACAAGGAGTTCCACAGGTTGACTCCACAGGTGAAGAAATACTTCCTTTTGTTTGTTTTAAAACTACTGCCTATTAATTTCATTTCGTGACCCCTAGTTCTTGTGTTATGATAAGGAGTAAATAACACTTTCCTATTTACTTTCTCCACATCAGTCATGATTTTATAGACCTGTATCATATCCCCCTTTAGTTGTTCCTTTTCCAAACTGAAAAGTTCCAATCTTATTAATCTCTCTTCATACGGAAGCTGTTCCATACCCCTAATAATTTTTGTTGCCATTTTCTGAACCTTTTCCAATTCCAATATATCTTTTTTGAGATGGCCATATGACCACATCTGCATGCAGTATTCAAAATGTGGGTGTACCATAGATTGATATAGAGACAATGTAATATTTTCTTGTCTTATTATCTATCCCTTTCTTAATGATTCCCAACATTCTGTTAGCTTTTTTAACTGCTGCTGCACATTAAGTAGATGTTTTCAGACAACTATCCACAATTATTCCAAGATCTCTCTCTCTTGAGTGGTAACAGCTAATTTAGACCAGATCATTTTATATACGTATAGTTGAGATTATGTTTTCCAATGTGCATTACTTTGCATTTATCAACATTGAATTTCATCTGCCATTTTGTTGCCCAATCACCCAGTTTTGTGAGATCCCTTTGTAGCTCTTCGCAGTCTGCTTGGGACTTAAGTATCTTGAGTAGTTTTGTATCCACTGCAAATTTTACCATCTCACCGTTTATCCCTTTTTTCAGATCATTTATGAATATGTTGAACACCACTGGTGCTAGTACAGACACCATTTACCTCTCTCCATTCTGAAACTGACCATTTATTCCTACCCTTTGTTTCCTATCTTTTAACCATTTACCAATCCATGAGAGGTGACAGCTTACCATGACAGCTTATTTTGCTTAAGAGCCTTTGGTGAGGGACCTTGTCAAAGGCTTTCTAAAAATCGAAGTACACTATATCCACTGGATCCCCCTTGTCTACTTGCTTGTTGACCCCCTCAAAGAATTCTAGTAGATTGGTGAGGCATGATTTCCCTTTACAAAAACTGTGTTGACTCTTCCCCAACAAATTATGTTCTACTATGTATCTGACAATTCTGTTCTTTACTATAGTTTCAACCAGTTTGCCTGGTACTGAAGTCAGGCTTACTGGCCTGTAATTGTCAGGATCATCTCTGGAGCCCTTTTTTAAAATTGGCGTCACATTAGCTATCCTCCAGTCATCTGGTATAGAAGCTGATTTAAATGATAGGTTACATACCACAGTTAGTAGTTCTGCAATTTCACATCTGAGTTCCTTCAGAATTCTTGGGTGAATACCATCTGGTCCTGGTGACTTATTACTGTTTAAGTTATCAATTTGTTCCAAAACCTCCTCTAATGACACCTCAATCTTGGACAGTTCCTCAGATTTGTCACCTAAAAAGAATGGATCAGGCTTGGGAATCTCCCTCACATCCTCAGCCATGAAGACTGAGGAAAAACATTCATTTAGTTGCTCCACAATGGTCTTATCATCCTTGAGTGCTCCTTTAGCATCTCGATCGTCCAGTGGCCCCACTGGTTATTTAGCAGGCTTCCTGCTTCTGATGTACTTAAGCATTTTTTTGCTATTACTTTTTGAGGTTTTGGCTAGCTGTTCTTCAAATTCTTTTTTGGCCTTCCTAATTGTATTTTTACACTTCACTTGCCAAAGTTTATGCTCCTTTCTATTTTCCTCATTAGGATTTAACTTCCACTTTTTAAAGGATGCCTTTTTGTCTCTCACTGCTTCTTTTACTCCCTTGTTTAGCCACTGTGGCACTTTTTTGGTTCTCTTACTGTGTTTTCTAATTTGTGTTATACATTTAAGTTGAGTCTCTATTATGGTGTCTTTAAAAAGTTTCCATGCATCTTGTAGGGATTTCACTTTTGCACTGTACCTTTTAATTTCTGTTTAACTAACTTCCTCATTTCTGTATAGTTCCCCTTTTTGAAATTAAATGCTACACTGTTGGGCTGCTGTGATGTTTTCCCTGCCACAGGGATGTTAAATTTAATTATATTATGGTCACTATTATTATCAGCTATATTCACCTCTTGGACTAGATCCTGTGCTCCACTTAGGACTAAATCAAGAATTGCCTCTCCTCTTGTGGGTCTCAGGACTAGCTGCTCCAAGAAGCAGTCATTTAAGGTGTCAAGAAACTTCATCTCTAACGTTAATGATTTCAGTGGTCTTAGCATAAAGGCCAGCTTGCTAATGTTCTCTGGCTCTATAACAGCACTGTAATACCCCCAGGATCACTGTCTCTCTCATTTTTTATACCCCCTAATGTTTGATTGCTTTTCAGCTCCTCACTGCATATTGGGCAGAAGTCATCGCTAAGCTGGTCACAGTGGTGCCCAGGAGTTTCTCCTGAGTGTTAAATTAGTACCCTGGTGGAGGTTTGAATGATTCAGAATCTTTCTTCCAGTCTGGATGACTCTGCATTTGTCAGCTGTGAATTCCGTGGCCACATGGCTGCTCAGTCACCTTGCTAGGGTAGGTCCCTCGGAAGTCCCTCTTCAGGTTTGACTAACCTCAATCAGCTGCTATTTTTGCCGCCTCATTGCTCACCCCCGTTTCCAGCTCATTAATAAGTATATTATGGGACACCAATCCTGGTACAGAGCCACGTGGGACCCCGGTGCTAATTCCTTCCAGTATGAAAATGGACCATTTATTTCCACTCTCTGTTTTCTGTCCCTTGGACTGTTTCAGAACATCACCTTTAACCCCACGACTTCGCTTCATTAGTGACCTCTTCAGAGGGACTTTGTCACAGGCTTTTTGAAAGTTGAAATAAATTATATCCACCTATTGTTCCTTACTCCCTATTTTGTCAGAACAAACAAAGAGTTTGAGCAGAGTATGAGCCAGTCACAATGTTCTTTTGCAGAAGCCAAACTGGCTTGGCCCATCACATCATGACCCCCTCGGTGTTTGTAACTCTGTCGTTACTGTTTGTACCTGCTCTGGGATTCCCTCGCTGGCCCTGCGTATTCTTTTTACAGATAGGTGCTGTCCCTCCAGCCCCCTTTGGAGAGTTGCTGCTTCAAACGAGATTGTGTACTTCGGTCAGCAGCGTCTTCTCCAGAGCCTTCTGAATACCTAGATTGGTACCATCTGACCTGTTGCTATTTAAGAGGCAGAGTGCCACCTGCACAGGGGCCAGTGCAACTCCCCAAACTGTGCACTACACAGTGTCATGGTTTAAGCGCATCCCTGACCATGTGGCCAGTTCTTTTCATGTGCCACAAAGGTGTGGCGAGGAGGTGGAGTCATGGCCCATGCAAGGGAGGCAGAATTTCTTCTTTAGCCCCGCCTTCTCTGGCTTCTTTGGTCACCACTTCCTCCGTCTGCCTGAACAAACCCTGCGCTTTGTGGCCCAAACAGGGCACATCCCTTGTATATTCACCCCTCATGTCCAGCGTTGTGAATTGACTCTTAAGGCCAGGCTGAGTTTGCCAACAGCTCCATGAAGGGAGGTGGTGCCCAGACCTGCCTGGCCTCATGGGGAGCTCGAGGAGGTATGGTGCCTGCCAGAGTCCCCTGCTGAACAAAGGGATGAGGTGCATCTCTTAGGATGCTCAGCGTGCCCCATGGTCACGAGAAGGGAGTGGCTCCCGCTGCCTTGGAAGCGAAGGGAGTGTCATTGTGCCCAGCCCTTGCATGGAGTGGGGGTACGGTGGGATTGCTTGGGCCGCTGCAGTCCAGTTCTTTGTGGTTAAACAGCATCACCAGCATCCAGGAGCAGGAATAAACCTTCCTGTGAAGAGGGCACTGGCGAGGGAGATCTTCCTCCTTCTATCATTTCTTTGCTTGTGATGAAATCACAGTGCACAGCCAAGCTCCTTACTGCCCCATTACTGAGAAGGGATTTGCTGTCTCCATAATGCTGGGATCCTGGAGTCAAATCCTGAGCTCTTTACTCAGCTTGCATTCCCTCCAGACGCAGGCAGACTCCTGCTGAAGGCAACGTGACTGTGTCTGAGCTGGGGCTGGGGAAAACCTGAGTGGAGCCTTCTGGATTTGGATTTGAGAGCTCTAGGAACATTCCCAAGTGCAAACGCAAGGGGAAACCTCTGCCAAGCCCAGCAGAAGAAATCAGCCTCCCGCCTCCCCCCTCAAACCCAGGGAAATGGAATATAAAAATACCCAAATTGGAACAGCACCAATCAAAGCAATGAGATTGCTGTGACTTCACAATAGCTTGTGCCCATTCTGCTCAGCAGAGCAATGGGGAAGCCCACGTAGTGATAAGCACTTCTGCTGTTCTGGAAGCTGGAGGCAGATTTGAAAATTAACTTTTCAGCTACAATTGGCATATTCAAAACCAAAGGGGAAAAGGAGCAATTGGTACTTCTGAGCTGCCTGCTGACGGCAGCCAAGTGGCCTCATTTCTAACCCTGGCAGCCTGTGTGTGTGTAGGGGGGTGCGGGCACGTGCGCATGCATGCTTGTGTGTGATGCAAGGGTCTTTCAATGGGCGGGTGTGTTCGCACATGTATGCAGATATGTGTGCACCAACCTGTGTCTGGGTGGCTGTATGTGTGTGCGCGCCGAAGATGTGCAGGCAGGCATGTGTGCGCTAGGCAACACTACCAATTTGGACAATATGTCCAACCCGCCCTAATGCTGTCAATTGCTTAAATGGACACTGGCAGAATTCGTTACAATAAACCCCCAGAGAAATGGTTTCATTATTAAAAACGCTTTTTAGCTATCTTAAAACTAGATCTGGGCCATTTTATTTATTGATTTATTTTATTTATTTATTTGTGCATTTTTTTCAGGCAAACAAAACTAGTCACATATTTGGGTTGAATCGGCAAATAGTTTTGGCTGAATAAAAAATTTAATTTTTTTTTTGAAAATGAAAACAATTCATTTTGACATTTTCAAAAAATTTCCGTTCAGCCATTGAACTGAAAAAAATATTAATTATTTGCTCAACTTAAGATAAAATATGCTCCTTTGACCCAAACATTACAGCCTCCTGTTAGCGCATGGGAGCCGGAAAACAAAACTGTCTAAAAGAAAGGTGAAACTGACCAACCTATTTTCACTGCCCACGCAGAGAAAAATGCAAAAAGGAATCAAATATTTTAAGGAGCGAGAAGAAAACTAGGTTGTACATGGATGTCGTTCTTCAAGCATCATCAGTAACATAGGGAAGGACTCTGTTTTTTATATGTATATAGGCCCAGGTTCATTCCTGGATCAATGCTCCTTCTGCACAGGGTCCAGGTGGGTGATGAGAGACGTAATTTACATCCCCACCAGCAAGCTGGGGGTGAATCCTGCCCGTTCCCCTTAATAAGGTAGCTTTACAATGTTATTGGGGAGCCTCCCACCCTAGAGTGACTCTGAATAAATAACCCATTTACATATGAACAACTGTCCCTGGCAAGCAGTATCCTGAATGCCCTTTGCTGCCAGGGCCGCCCAGAGGATTCAGGGGGCCTGGGGTCTTCCCCCGCCGCCGAATTGCCGCTGAAGACCCGGCACTGCGGCGGTGGGTCCCAGGGCAGAAGGACCCCCTGCCGCAGGTCTTCAGGGCACTTTGGCGGCGGGTCCCGGAGCGGAAAGACCCCCCCGCCGCCGAATTGCCACCGAAGACCCGAAGCGGAAGAAGCTCTGGGGGCCCAGGCCCCGCGAGAGTTTTCCGGGGCCCCCGGAGCGAGTGAAGGACCCCACTCCAGGGGCCCCAAAAAACTCTCGTGGGGGCCCCTGCGGGGCCCGGGGCAAATTGCCCCACTTGCACCCCTCCCCCCCCCGGGGTGGCCCTGTTTGCTGCTATTGAAGATCTGAGTATTTAAAAAAGGGATTTTCCCCTTCCGTGCTCAGCCTGTTCTTCTGCTTGACCCTGTACAGTGAGGTCATCATCCTGTGCGTATAATGGCCTAATGGCTGCCATGTAAATGGCCCTCATGTCACAGACCTATAATGATGGGCTCAAACACACACACATGCACAGGGGGTGTGAATCCCAGGTCACCTTCACTGACTCATGGACTTTAAGGCCAGAAGGGACCATCGTGAGCATCTAGTCTGACTTCCTGCACATCACAGGCCACAGAACCTCACCCACCCACTCCTCCTTTGATAGACCCCTAACCTCTGGCTGAGTTACTGAAGTCCTCACACTATGGTTTAAAGACTTGAAGTAACAGAGAATTCACCATTTACACCGGTTTACAGCTGCAAGTGTCCCATGCTGCAGAGGAAGGCAATTAGCACATAGGAGAAGAAGGAATGTAGAAAGTGCATTTCAGCTTCGCTACCAGATAGCTTCAATTATTAACCAATATGGTAAAAATCTGGGTACCCCCAGTGCTTCCTGACATGTAGAGGAAGCATGTCCATTTCAGGATGGGGGACTGGGACACCTCTAGCATCCTAGGAGTTGCTATGAGGAGCAATCACTGTGCCTAGTTGAGCAAAGGACCACAGCTGTGCCTGGCCTGGACACGGATGAATGCTACATGCACCTTTTGCCCCCACCTGGAAACATAATGCTTGATCCTGCTGCCATTCAGGTGAGTGGAAAGTCTCTCCCTGACTGAATGGTTCAGGAGCGGATGCACTGGGCAGCCCCCCAGTCCAGCAAAGCATGAGCTCTGTCAATGGGTCAACTCATGTGCTCAAAGCAACATGTGTGTGTAAGTGCTTGGCTGGATCAGGGTCTTACCCGGGGACCAGTCCTCTCAGTGGCACCTGATTTCATAGCTTGGTCCAATGCCCAGTAAGCAAGGACAGGGGAGCAGTTTCCGAATGAGTCTTGTCACCAGCTGCTGTTTGGAACTTTTTATTGTTCTCAGAAGGAGGGTTTTAAAAACAGTATCAGCTGCATTTCATACACAACACTGATGAAAAAAATGCTCCTTTCGCAGTTAGAAGTAGCAGCGTCAGCCCCAACACTGTCTTCTCTTTCCTGTCTGTGGCCTCGGTCACTACAGGGGCAGGCTCTGCAAAAGAGAGCAGAACAAAACCTCATACTTCATTTGCCTTATTCCATGTACACGTATCGAGCAGCGAATCACCTAAGGGCTCAGCAGCATGGTATGTTCCACACCAGGCAAGAGGGGCAGGGGAACGAGTGGCTCCATGCACTGAGAATGAGCTATGGCCCACCTCTGTTGGCTGTTCAGTGCCAGAAGCCTTTGCCTGCAGTTTCAAGAGCTCAACGAACTGTGGCGATCGATCTTACTTCCTGCTCCTGGGGTGTCCCTGTCAGGGCAGGTGTCACAGCACAACCCTCATGTGCAGCCCCTTGTGGCCCACAGGAGCACTGCCTTCACCTCCTTCTTTCAATCATTTACTCAGCCGCCAGTACTACAAACAGACACCCCCTTTGTGTGGGCTGTGATTTATTAACTCGACTACAAAGTACAAAACCCTCATCTTTAGTCCCTCAGGTCCACGCCCTGCTGGGGTCCGGATACGGTTCAGGTAGGCTCCCTCTCCCCAGTTCCAGACTCTCCAGCCCTGTCTCCTGGAGCTGGGTTATAATTTCCATGCTCCCTGGAGAAGGGCCTCAGCCATCCTCTGGGAGCTGGGGTGTAATTCAGGCCAGTGGCAGGCCTCAGCCAGCTTCTCCCCAGCTGGCCCTTTTCCCCAGGCAATTCTTTCTCTCCTAGCCTTGGTGGGGTCAGCAGGCAGACAGCTGCCTCGTGCAGTGCACGCTTCTCTCTGTTACATGGGAGGAGACAGCCTATTCTGCCCTGCTCTCCTGGGCTCAGACTGCCTGGCAGTAGAGAGTGGAAGGCTGCCCAGCCTGCACTACAAAGTTCCTGGTCCGAGCTCCTTAAAGGAACAGTAATGGGTTTTTCCGCCCAAACACTAATTATTCCCCAGAACTGCTTCCTCTCTGCCAGCATCTGCCTCTGCCACTTACTGCACCCTTGTGAACTCCCAAAACCTTAAAGGGCCACGCCAAGGGGTGGGTTGGCTGAGCCCTAATCTGTACTGCTCTTCATGGGGCCAGAGCATCCCAGCATAGCAGGGTGGCAATTGATTGCAGGTTCTGGGGGGAAGGTTGGCACTGATGTAGCTGTGAGGATGATGATGATAAACCCTCTCGCTGCAGCCCGTCTATAGTTAACCCACACAAGGCCCCCGGGAGGGACATAAGTGATTGCCCCTATATTACAGATCATTCAGCTGAGGCACAGGGAAGGTAAGTGACTTGCTCAAGGTCACACAGTGAGTTAGGAGCAGAGCAGAGAACCTAATTTGGAATTCCTGATTCCCTCCCCCACTTCTGTAACCAATAGACAACACTCCATCATTTTACATGGCTGAAGAAATAAAGAGCAGAAAATCATACTCTGATGCAATACTCATACTCTGATGAAATACTCTGATGCAACTTGTATTTATCCAGAGGGAATGTAATATTTCCCTATCCAGGCTTCTGGGCTATAGAGGACATGATCTCCTGAGACACCACGGTCTGGGAGTTAGGCACCGAAAAACCTTTGAGGATCTGGGCCAAAATGCATACAACACTGGCCTGAGCTCCAAGCCACTGGGAAACTGAATGCCATGAATGGAATCAAGTGAAAGTGAGTGATGTGGAATATGCATGGAAGATGGAGGGACACAGTATCCTCCAGACTGGTAGATACTCTGCGGCAATGCGGGAAGATGCACTGCACAGCTGCAATGCCAGCATTTCAGGGGCTAGGTATATTGATGATGATAGAAGAGCTGGAAATAGGTGGGTGACTTGAGGAAAACAACCTGTCAAACACATGGTCTCATGACAAATGTGTCAGTGAAGCACATAAAGAATGTGACAAAAGGAACTTACCAAATTGCATTCAGTGGAGCCTCCAAGAACCCAAATTCCTTGTCTACATGACACTTGTCAGACAAAATCTTGCTGTCAAAATCTGTTTTATCTTCAAGAACACCACTCTTAGGGGCCAGGTTACCTCCGGTCCAGCACCAACTTATTTGCTGTTTTGAAATATGTACAATAATGTGTTTCATGATCATTCACGGAAGGGACATTAAACCCCAAAGTCTTTGCAACAGCCATTGGCATTAATTGTACAGTCATACCTTATGGGATAGTTTGGGGTCCAGTTATGAATTCCATGCTGTTTTAGGAACAATACTGGTACTTGTAACAGTCGTTGTGAAGGCGATCATCCATCTTGTAGCAGGAAGCTGGCAGCTATGTCTGGAGACTGTGTGACAGGGCTATCAAGGTCCATTAACATTTACTTCCTCTGCCCTGGTAGAACAATGAGGTTGCTACCAAGAGAACCATTGACTTTTGATGACTCTGCCCCAGTAATTCCTAGGGGGTTGGAGCATGGAAAATCCCCAGCAGGAGTATAGAAACAAACAAACAAAGGTGGCACAGACTGCTTTGAAAATGACATGCTCTGTAAGGAAATGGAGCCATTCCACCACTCAAACAGACCTCCCCCGGGGAAGTGGGGCTTTGCCTTCACCCAAGGACACGGTCCAAATCCCAAGGATTCAGTAGCAGTGAGGATTCAAGAGTGGGGTTGTGTTAAAGATGTTTGCTGATTTGCCTAGATTGGTAAATGTCCTGTGCTCTCTAAGGGCTTGTTTACACTGGGACACTCGGGAAATTAATCTGAACTAACTAAAGATGTGAATTTAAAGTGGATTAGTTAAACTGCATTAAATCCCTGTGTGAACACTCTCATTCAGAATTAAAGTGGCCTTAATTTGGTTTAGTTTAATCTGAATTCGGATTAATTTTCCTGACTGTCCCTTTGTAAACAAGCCCTAAGAGTAAAGTGTGCATGTTTAAGAAGTTCCTTGCACAGCCACATGTTCCTGAAGAATCAAATTATAAACCAGACATCCCATGGGGCAGAGGCAGGAGGGAAGTGCTGCACTGATCTTGGGGTCGAGAGCAATTGGCTGGTGGAGTCTCCCATCCCAAGGAAGGAGTTCAGACATGCAGTCTACACCCTGGGAGTGTGCCTAGAGGAGGAAGCAGAGACAGTGCCTGGCCTCTCTACAAACCCAGCAGGCTGGAAGCAGGTGGAATCCAAAGGTTCACTACCGCAGACTGGTGACCATCCACAAGGGGCAGACTCAGCCAGGACAAATTGATTATAACTCACTGCACAGCATAGCTTTGTCATCATGTAACTGCAATCTTGTCTTGAGCTGGTGTTTGCCCTTCTAGGCAGCTGACTGCATACGGTATGTTATATTCCACCAACTGTACAGTTCAGTTCAACCCATGTTTGACTTTCAGCCATCTCACAAATGTCTGAAAACCACTCATCTTTTGCAAGCTAAATTTGGAAAGGAGCTATCCCAAATTGGAGACTGGATTTGCTAGCCTTTTAGTTAGCAAACATACAATGTAGTGTAAGAATGTTCTCCCTTTGGATCGCCAAAGCTAGTCAGGAATTGCAGATGCACATGAGCTGTTTCTAATAATGTTATATAGTATTGTTAAATGGACACTATGGTTAATTTAGACCCAGCATTTACGTTGAGTAGCACTTACTCACACAAGCAGATTTGAAAGCACTATGTGAAGTTGAAAGGATTTGGCCTGAAGATTTTATAAAAATATGACTTTGCAAAACCTTTTATCAACAGAAATATTTCTGTGCAATCAAACAACAAGTGAAACCACTAGAAACAGCCAGTTAGTTTGGATTTAAACATTCCATCACAGGGATTGCAACCAAGAGTCCTATGAGGTGAAATGCTGGCTATTCTCCCACCAAAGCCTGCCCCACCTCCATTCCCACCTGTAACTTCACTTGAGGAGATCTCTTTTCCTGACCCCTGTGCTCCTCTCAGCAGAAGACAATATGCTCAGCACAAATGACAAAGCTGTCAAACTCATGTTTGCAGGACTGCACTATAATGGGCTGTCCAGACTTCTGCTTGCAAAGTATGCCCAGGGCATTTCATTGTGCAATCCCTTTGATCTTGTAGGCATCACACACACACCTTCTGTTTTTTCGCATCTTTGTACTGGGAATTGCTTGACTAAATATTTCAAATGAAAAAATATCTTTCCCTCCCCCAACTGCATTTTATAGGGTTTGTTGGAAAAATGAATACAGATCATGGGAGCAGCAATATAGTCATAGGAGGTTGCTCAAATTAAAAGCTTAGCTGTTTTCTCTACAAAATGAGACAACAAATATATTGACAAGACCATTACACATGAAGGTGTGTCATGGTAAGGAAAACACCTGCGTTACCATCGCCAGTAATCTAGACTGGGGTTTTCAAATTTTTCCCTAGTGTGGATGACATCTTAATGCAGATATTCTCCTATGGGGCACTCCCTTTCCATCTGCAACCAAGTGGATCACCTCCTCTCCCCCACATGATCATGTCACTGATTTGTAGCATCTGCCACAATGTCTGCCATGGGGAAGTCTTAGGATAATGTATCTGTGGATTTTAGTGGCCCTTAGTGAGATAAGCCTGTTGGGTCACACTTTATATTAAGGTTCCATTTCTAAATCGTTTATAAAAGGCTAATAAATATTTAATAGAGGTTTTAATAACCAGAGACTGCTATAGGAGCCCACAGGTTGCTTAGAAGCATGGTTTAGAACCACCTTGTTCTGCTGTGTTTATAACCACGTACACCACAGATTACTCCTGCATGTCACATCCATTAATCAATTATTAGCTATGGACTATTTATAAATGTCCCCCTCCCTGAAGTGTGACCCTGCTTTGTCCTTCAGGAAGGAATTGCTCATGCTCTCTGAGTCAGCACTAGTCAGCACTTTGCAGATTACCAGCAAGCAGACTCCAGGCCACCAGCAGACCCCAGGCTGCGCTTTGGGATCTCTGCTCTTGGTTGTACAGCAGACCAGCTGCTATGCGCGCATTGTCAGCACTGTCAGGGAGGGTGAGGTGTCTGACAGGAGGCGGGGAGGTACCTTCCGACGTGCTCTCTTCTGGGTTGCACTGGCAGTATCTCCGGGAGAAGTGGATCAGCACACGCTCCCGTTCCTGCGTCTCTCCCATCAGAGGGAATGCTTTCAAGAACGTTCTGCAAATAGAAAAGGACATTTCATCTTATGGGTCTAGACGGAAATCCACAGCCCAGGGCCCTTCCTGAGCTGTGCAGGGAGCAAAGGGGCAACAGCCTTTCTGCAAGACTATGGAGCAGCTGTGGAGCTGCTCTGTGGACTCTAGCTCAACCCCATGGCCTGCGTGCTTCTGTGTGACCCCACTCAGAGAGCGGCATCTTCTCACCCTGCCCTGCCCCCGATGGCCTGTTCCCACTAATATCCTGCATGCTGGGCTCCATGCCAGCTCAGCTCCCTGAATCCAGCCCTGTCCCTCGCACAGGAGAATGGTGCCAGCTGGGGCTGGGTTTGCCTCATGATCAACGGGGCGTTACTTTAATTTGGTGTTTTCCACAGAGAGATGGGTCCTAACTAGAACCCCAGACCCAAACCCCTTCAAGCTCTGGCCAAGTGTGGTTCGTGCAGCTCAGACCCTGTTTCCAATGGGAGCATATCGTGCCGATCATTATATCACGGTAAATATTTAACCACAGCTGGGATTCCTGTTACCCCAACACATCTGTCAGCCTCCAGCTGTCATTATACACACAATCAGTCATCAAACCTTAACTGCATGAGCGGGGTGCCACTACATGGCAAATAATGATACCACATGGCAAATTGGAAACACGGGGCTTCTAGATCAATTTGTCCTGGGGTAGGTCTTTAATGAAAACAGAGCGACTCACCTGAGTGCTTTGTCCAGGGTGAGCCCAGTGAAGTCAAAGAAACTGAGATATTCTTCTGCTACCAACTTGCTAAATTCATTGCTGTAATTAAAGAGGGAGCAATCAGCTGACCCATAGGGGAAGAACACTCTCTTTATAACAGGAATCTCAGAGTCTCCTCTCCTGGCCAACCCAACTTCCAGCAGGTACTTGCAGAGATTCTAAAATCCCCCGCCTTAAATCCTTGGGGTAGATTTCACAGGCATAAAGGGCAGTTCAGTGACCCTTGATGGATGTTTAATGAGAGTTGAGCACCTAACAGCCCTTTGTGCCTGTGAAAACAGAGTTGGGGGCCTAACTCCCCCAGTTGCCTTTGAAAATCTGCCCCTTTATTGCCTGTGTAGTGAACTCTGGCTGCCTACACAGAGACAAAACAGTCAATGGTGAGCATTGAATCTAGGACCCCCAGCACAAGTCCCTGCCGTTTGAACGGAAGGAGTCGTTCAGCTACGAGTAAGTACAGTAAGAAGCAGGGTCTTTGCCAGGTCCAGCCACTAGGGGGAGACATAGACAATGACTTTAGACAAAGCCAGTGGATTAGGCTTGTTGAGCTGTTTTGATGATGTCAGAGTGATGGAGTAACTCTTGCCAGTACACAGCTGGGACTAGCTCACTGAAACACACACACAAGGTCTTACGCCTGTTATGTGACTGGGATGGAAGGAAACGGTGGGAGGGGGAGCAGGGAAAGACAACCAGGCCTCCCTGTGGGGATGGAGTGTGTGAGAAGAGAGGCTGGGGGAGGGGAAGAGTGAGGAGGGGGCTGAAGGAGAACATGGGTTTTGGAATAGCCCTCTCAGCTGCATCTCTGGACCTGGCCATCTATAATACCACTTGGCGATCACAGGAATTTTCACCAGCAATGATTCTCTATGCCATGTTTTAATCTTTATGGAAGAAGGTAAGTTCATAGATTTATAGATCTGAAGGCCAGAAGGGACCATAAAACTGACCTCCTGTAAAACACAGGCCAGAGAATTTCACCTAGTTACTCCTGTACTGAACCCAATCTCTTGTGTTAGACTATCATTATTTGTATTATTTAATATCTGTATGACCATAACGCCTAGGAATCCTAGTCATCATGGACCAGAACCCCACTGTGCTGGTGCTGTCCAAACAGAACAAAAAAACAGTCCTTACTCCAAAGAGTGTCCAATCTAAGTATAAGACAAGAAACAACAGATGGATACAGATGGGCCAATGGAGGCATACAAGGAAACAATGAGACAGTGTTGGTCTGCATGAGGGCAAAGCATCTCTTCCAGAAAGGCATCCAGTCTGGATCTGAAGGTGTCAAGAGATGGAGACTCCACCGCTTCAGTTGGTCATGTGTTCCAGGGGTTAATCACCCTCACTATTAAAATTAGGTACCTTTCTCAGTTTAATTTGTCTGGCTTTAACTTCCAGCCATTGGTTTTCCTTGTACCTTTCTCCGCTAGTTTAAAAACTCTTTTAGTACCCAATGTTTTCTTCCAGTAAAGGTTCTTATATGCTGTAATCAAGTCACCGCTTGATCTTCTTTTTGGTGAGCTAAACAGGTAGAGCTCCTTTCGTTAACTCTGGCTGCTAGTGCTGGGCCACACATTTCTGCTGACAGGCTGAAGAGCTTCTGAAGTTGGGCTTGAGGGGAAGGAACCCAAATGAGGAACCTTGGGAGCCATCAAAAAGAGCAGGTTGGAACAGATATCAAGCCACAAATCCTCTCTGCTCCAAACGACAGAGGAAAAGCATCTGTCACCTGCTCTTTAGCATCTCTCATCCTTTATAGGAACTACACTTCAGAGTGGAAGGAGACAGTGCAAACGGCCCCCACAAAGCTGTTGTTAAAGATTCGTATAGGCCAAGATGTGCTGTGATATCCATGAGCCGTACTCTGACTGCAGTGAGCCACTGCATTCGTAAGATATTAATGCACTTTTCAGGTGCCTGAAAGCTCCTGGCACCAATATGCCCCTGACACAGCTACTGACAGCCTGCTACTGCACTCTCTTCATGGCTTAATGCTGTGTGACTGGGAAGGACATGGCTTGACTTCCAGGTTCAGCGTGCGGCCCTGGCAGACAGAAACCAGGTATTTTAACTTGAAAACCAAGCCAAATTGACAAGGGAGGCACTGAGTGAGAATAACCAAAGGATCCTGTTGTGTCTCTTTTACAGGCTCCATTTTCTTCTGACTATAAATCATGTTCCTCCCGGCGCTGTAAAGCATCTAGAAGATGTTGCCTGTCAAAATGGCAATTGCAGCTGAATATAGTGTTCCATCTCCAGGGCTTGCCCATGAAAGACATTTTGGTTGGGGACGGAGGAGGACAAGGAACGCCACATAGTTGCGAAGGGCATATTTTGAAAACGCCTTTTATGTCTGATTAACTCATCCGCTGTTTGCTGGTGTCATTGCATTTCATATGAATTTTTAAATGATCTGCAGAGCCATTATGTACAATGTAGCCAGCACGTGCGGACCACAATCTATTTCCTAAACAGCCATGTCAAGCTGCAGGCTAAGGAATCCTCAGCAGAACATCGGGGTCTGATTTTACACCTGGGCTGCCTAGAATCAGGCTCCTAACGCTCCGTCTACACTGCACTCAGAGGTCTGACTGCCGCATGTGTAGTCACGCCCCAGCTAGCTTTGATCTAGCCTGGCTCCAATAACGATAGCAATGAAGTGGTGGCAGCGTGGGTTAGCCATTCAAGTACATATCTAGGATCCCAGGTGGGCTTGGACATCCCGCATTGCCATGGCTCCACTGCTATTCTAATTGGATCTAGCTAGATCAAAGCTAGCTTGGCTATTTCAAACTGTGCTGCAGTGTAGACAGACCCTTCCTCCCTGTGTGAGTGGCGTATGGGGGCCATAAACAGCTGCTGAGGGCCAGGGGAGATTTCCACCATGCAGGCAATGCATTGGGCTGCTGTAGGTGGCCCACAGTGTATGGAGTGTTCTGGGGCGGAGCTGACGGGGTGTTGCAAATATGAGAGGGAGGGGCATAGCACACACCACTGCAGCCATTCTGGCTCTCTGCAGCCTCAAAGGCAAGCATGGATCAGCGTTCACATCACACTCCCCATCAGTACCCGGGCCGGGGAAGCTAACGATCCAAACAGCGGACCAAATTCAGTGCTGAATCCTGGTCACATGCCACCTGAGGCACGTTGTGCATACACTAAGAAGAAGGAGCAGCCTCGAATCAGGAGGTAGGAAGGTGTCATAAGCTGAAAGCCACCTTTGCCCACGCACTTCGGGGCAGAAGAGAATCTCACCCTGTATTCAGGGACCGAAATAAGTGACCTGATCTTTCAAAAGTGCTGGTCAGTTGCCATGATCTTCAACCCTGATCCCGAGCTCAGTGGTAACTTCTGGTTGACTTCTGAAAATCAGGCCACTTATTTAGGGACCTAACTATGGGCTCAAGGGCCTAACTTCATGCCTCCAGTTTTGAAAATCCTGACAAAGGAGTTTTGTATAAAAGCCAGTGCATTTCCTGTGGCTGCAGAGATACCCAGCCCTTGTTCAGATCTCTCAATGTGGCTTGTTTGCTCTTTGCCTGTGGCACTGCAGCCTAGCGATGCCTCCATTAATATTTGATATTAATACCAAAAATTAATGAACGAATAATTGATGGATGTTTGCGAGAAATGGGTAATTATCTCAGCTTAACAGCATATGCCCTTTGGAGCACCAGTAATTCATATAATGATGGCCCTTTTGAGTCTCATGAAAAATGTGATGCTTAATGCTAATTATCCTACATTGATATAGAGCCTTTCATCTCAACGGATCCCAAAGCATTTTACAAACTGATATGCCAGCCACACAGGGATCGTTCATCTATCATTGTAATGCTGCTGCGTCTGGAGTGAAACAGTGTTCAACAACATAACACAACGGCTGAGGTCAGGAAGAGAAAACTGGCTGCAGTGAAAATTGCAGGGTTAATTTAGGGAGGCAGAATGTAATGATCTATGTTGGAATTTGTCCAGGACATTGAACTAACATCTGCATTAGCACAAAGGGGCCTTGTAGCGCTACCTAATACAAATAATGAATGACGGTATTATTTTTATAAGTCCAAAATGTGCGAGGAATTTCGCACAATAGAGGACATCACTGCCCCAAAGCCCTTACAAGTTTAGACATAAACCTCAGAGATAACTACAGACAAAAGACGGATAAGAGAGAAGGGGAACAAGGGGTATGCTTAAGGCCCCAATCCTGCAAGTGGATCCAAGTGCAGAGCTTTACTCCTGCATGGAATCTCATGGACTTAATAACTGAAGGCGAGCAGAGCTGTGTTAATGGTTCCTTTGCAGGATCTGAGCTCAGGGTCATGGAATTGTTGGTTTATCCATGTGGGCAACTTGCTGGTTCTGCTGTATTTTTGTTTGTTTAGGTGGCTTTGGAATCAGAATTGGACTTGAACTTTTATTTTCTGTAATGAGAACTGTGGAGACATTAGCAGCCACAGCTGGTTAGGACCTTGGCTTTCCATGTCAGCCAAAGGGAGGCTGCGCCAGTGAAGCAACATTTCTGAGCCTCACCCTGGGGAATTGGCTTAGCGTTAAGTTAGAGGGAACAGAGCCATCCAGTTGCATCTCCAGCTCCACTGCCTACAGTGCCTGAGATTTCCGTGGAGGTCTCCCACCCAGTGCTTAATGTGTGCCAGGGCTTGCCAGGGCTGAGCCGCGGCACCTCTGGGCTTGGCAGTTCAGAGCCCTGGCACCTCTGGGCTTGCTGCATCAGTTATGAATGTAAAAAATTGCTTGAGCCCCAGCACCTCTTTCATTACATATTAAGCACTGCTCCCATCCACACGTTACTTTGGCTTGATCTTGCCCAGCTTACGATATCTGACAGAGTCCCACCATAAAGCAAGTGGTGCTTGATTTTATTAGCATTTGTATTTATTTTGAACGTACAGTGTCACGGATCCCGTGCTGCAGGCACAATACACACATTACATGCATTAGAAACAGCTCATCAAAATAGATCAGAGAGATTTCTAATGAAAAACATAACTCTTGCAGAGTCATTCCTGCCAGAGACGTGGCCTCCATGTCCCGCTCCCTTTCCCTTCGCTGGGAGAGGATGCAGGTCATGCAGCGTGTCCTTTGGGTCGTCAGATCTGGCTTTGGACAAATCAAGGCAGGAAACACATTCAAGAGCCCAGGACACACCTCACTGGGAAAGCACTGCACCAGCCCCTCTTCATTAAACCCAGAGACTATTTGCTCCAGTGCCTTGGAAGATCCCAGCTTCCGCGGCATCGCACAAGTTAAACGTCCCCATTCCTCCCTTCTGTTCGTTTGCATTGCTTGCCACCTCTGTGCCTGGCTGGAGTAGGAGGATCTATTGCAATGGATCTCCACCCGTGCATAAAAGGGGCAGCTGAAGGCACTCAGCCCCTGCAAGGAAACAAAAAACATGTTAATTAGCAAACAGGTTTCACTGGCAGCCATGACTCTCTCAGGAAAGATTAAGGACTAGATTCCAGATCCATTGGGAATCAATGGGAATCTTTCCATTGCTTTCCATGGGCACTGGATCAGAGGGAATAGAGCCTGGATCAGGTCCTAAATTGATACCAACCAGGGCATCCCTAGGGTAGAGAGACTCCAGGTCTGGCCCTATATGAGTTCATAGTATAATTTACACAGTACAGGGAAACCATTGCCTGGAAAGCAATAAGACTCCCAATCAGGGGTTTGAGAGTTCGCTTGGCTAGTGGGCCAGGCCAAGCAGAAAATCCCATAGGACCAATATCTAACCTATGGCTAGTGTTTTCTCCCCCCTCCAAAGATTGCTCCTCTTGTGAAGGAGCAGTGACTAATACAGGTTCTTAGATTGTTGTAGTTACTAATACTCCTATGCCAGAGCCAGGAGCAGAACCCAGGAGTTCTGACCCTTTCAAATATTTCTCCCCTGAATATCGGCACAGGGTTAGAAGTGGATACATACTGCACTGTTTTAAGATCCATTCTCGAGCCACAATATTCTACATAACCAATTGGGTTATTCTCCAAGCTTAACTTTGCCCCTCTACTGTGAATTCAAAGAGATTCCCTCTTAAGAGTAAGTAACAAGTGCAGTAAAACTACTTACATGCCAGGGGAGAAGGTCACATTGCCACATCCAGTCCAGGTTTGAAGGGTGTGGCCATGGGGGCTCTCCAGCCCACTACAGGGCAGCTGATGGCTCACCGTGCAGTAGAGTAGTTGTCATCTCTGTGTATGCTCGTTATTGTCTGAGTGGCTTTGTGAACACGCTCTCTGCTGGGGCCTCAGTATTCTTATTTCATGGCAGGTAATGCAAGCAGCATTCTGAATCAGTGTCCGAAATGCCATCCTATAGGTCCCCTGATTGTCACCTGCGATGGGGCAGTCTATGCTTCATTGGTGTTTGTTCTTGCCCTTTGACTGGCAGAAGAGGGGCTGCAGGTACTAGATGATACGAGCTGGTCTGATCCTTCTCTGTCCAGAGCTCCTGTTCGTTTCAGCAGGAGTTGTAAACGTTAGGGCTGCAGGCCTAATATTCTAATTGTAGTGGAGCCTGTGAGTGACTGTGGCACTTTTAATATAAGCTGCCCCTAAACTGGGGTCAGATGTCAGATGGAAAGGACAATGTGGGGCGCTTACTTGCAGGGCCAGGATCCTCCCCTTTAGGGGTGAAAGTAACTTAAAGGATTTACTGGTACGCTGGAGTCCTGAGCAGGGAGTGGGGCCTCAACTGGAAGGGGCGGGGCCTTTAAATCTTGATTTAAAGGGCCCCAGGCTCCAGCTGTGGTAGTAGTGGCTGGGAGCCCGCAACCAACTGCAGAGGTGGCTGGGAGCCCCGGGGCTCAGGGACCATTTAAAGGGCCCGGGGCTCTGGCCACCGCTACTTCAGCGGAGCCCCAGGCCCTTTAAATCGCTGCTGAGCCCTGCTGCCAGAACCCTGGGATAGCAGTGGCGGGGCTCCGGGGTGATTTAAAGGGCTTGGAGCTCCCAGCCGCCACTACCGCAGCGGAGCCCCGGGCCCTTTAAATCACCGCCGGAGCCCCGGGGGTCACCTCTGCTACCCGGGGGCTCTGGCAGCGGGGCTCTGGCAGCAATTTAAAGGGCCTGGGGCTCCAGCCGCTGCTGGGAGCCCCAGGCCCTTTAAACTGCCACCTGAGAAAGCCGGTCCAGTACGGCGCACCGGCTCTTGCCGGTACGCCATACTGGGGGGCAGGGCCGGCTTTAGGCTGATTCGGCTGAATTGGGCCCCACGCCTAAAAGGGCCCCGCAGCCGTCCACACCTCTCCCCCAGCTCACTTCCCCCTCCTCCCCTCCCCTGAACGCTCCGCCCCCTGCTCCTCCCACTCCCCTGCTTCCCGCGAATCAGATGTTCAAGGAAGTCTGAAAACAAGCAGGAGCAGGCGGGCTGCAGCAGGTAAGCTGGGGTGGAGGGGGACGGTGAGGAGGAGGGCTCTGGGGAGGCACGGCGCGGCCCAGTCCGGCCCTGGCCGAGCGGCTCCCTCCGGCCCCGGCCCGGCTAAGTGGCTCCGGCCCCGGTCCCAGCGGCTCCGGCCCAGCTCGGGCCCCAGGGCCCCAGCGCCGGCCGAGCACCCCCGGCCCCAGCCCCAGTGGCTCTGGCCCGGCTCAGGCCCCGGTTCCGGCTGAGCGCGCTGGCCCTGGCCCGACCCCAAACCCCGCGACCCTGGCTGGAGCTACGGCCAGAGCGCAGCCCGATTCCTGGGGGCAGGGCTTGCCGCAAGCCCCGCCCCCATGAATTGGGCCCCGCTCTTGCTAAAGCCAGCCCTGCTGGGGGGTACCGGCTTACTTTCACCTCTGCTCCTCTTCCCCTTGTATGCAACCCCCCATTGGACAATCCAGGCTTACCGGTAACAGGCACAAACCTCACAAATATACAGAACAAGGAAAGGGAACATCAGCCAGGCTTGAAAGAACAGCAAGAGGAAACAGCCTGAGAACTAACCCTTACTGGAATCACCCAGGGAGATCGAAACTGACATGGTATAGAACTGTGCAGTGATAGGAGAGGTTATCCCTTTGTAGCATTAGCAATGACACCTGCTGTTCATTTTCTTTGAGAGACAACTGAGTCCCTGCTTTGTACATGACTGAGCCCAGTGGAGGCATTCAATAAAAAACAGTGTTAAGAGTTTTATTGGGGTTCTCCCCAACAACCACCTCTTCTAAGCAAAGTCCCTGGAGTGGTGGCTTACATCAGATTTCAGTATATGTTATGTCAGAAATGGGTCCTAATCAAAAAGTCCAGATCTGGATCTCAAACCCCTTAGACTCTGGGGGTGTTAGTTTCAGGGGTCTTGTTTGGACCTATTATAAAGTCAGAGCAAGAACTTGTTCATCTGTGATCATCTGTGAAATTCAGATCATGATCCTGGTCCACTCTCTGAACATCTCCAAAGTTCAGGAGTGTTTGGTTCTAGGTGTGTGGGTTGGGCTCATGTCAATTTCACACAGCGCTTATTACCCAGAAAGATCCCAATGCTCTTAATTGAACCTGACTCTGAAGCAAGCCCAACAGTTCCCTGGAACAGCAGATCTTTCACTTTAAAAATCACTTCTACTTTTGTCCTGTTCCATTCTCCCCAGTGTTCACTTTTGTCCCATATGGTAGGGCCATTTTCATGCCAGCTTTGAGCTCAGCATTGCAAATCAGATCTATAGCAGTAGACTTCTCCCCAGATCCAGATCCTCTAACACTTGCCTTGTGACCTATCCATGATGTAAAGAGCCACTTACTTTTTCCCAAGCTGGCGTGCCACATCACAGCGCTTGAATCCTTCAAGGTGATAGAGGCGCTTGGCCAGTCTCTTGGCAGCATCACTATCTGCCTTGCAGCCATTTGCTAATGTGTCTGTGCTGCCATGGTCAAGCTGTTCGGTGCTGCCCATGTCAGAGTCCGAGTCAGAAAGAGTATCTTTTAAGCTGGCATCACTGCATGGTGAACAGAAAACAATTAAAGAAACAAACGTGGTATTTTCTGGAAACCCCAGAGCTTTGGACAATACAAGCCTTATACCAAATCCCAAACCACTCTGTCATTAACGTGTTTTTAGAAAAACCAGTGGCCAGGACCTGGGCAGTGTGAGTGCCACTGAAAATCAGCTTGCGTGCCGCCTTCGGGACTCATGCCATAGGTTGCCTACCCCTGGTCTATTCCATGTCATTCAAGCTTCAGGCTAGCTGCCATACTTCATGCAAGTCAGGTGTTTTCTAAGCAGCTTAATCAGTGTTTAGCCTTGGGTTGGGTGAAATGGTTAAGATATCATATGCAACCACCCAGCCACCATTCCCTTCACCTTCATTCATCTCCTGTTTGGAGAAATACTTTGGGCATCTCTCCAAAGTGAATTCAATACTGGGTGAAAGGTGCTGGATTGACAGCCCTGGGGACTGAAGTCTCCAGTCCAGAGAACAGGTCCAGCATGAGCGATAGTCAGTGCAAGTTTACCCAACACTGCCCACCAGTGTGCTTCAGCATGTGAGAAGGGAGTTCAGCCTCTACCCCCCTTGGCCTCACTGCTGAGAGGGTCAGTAAGGGGCCGGTTGGTGCTAACTGAGGCAGTGGGTTGCGAGATGTGGATATCTGTCCACTGGGAACTGGACTGAGACCCATCAGCTCATTTCACATTAAGGCACAGAGTTGTTTGGAAAACAGAATTCCCACCCCTTGACATTTTTTGAGATTTTAAAATTTTTTCTTGTCTGGTATTGGGACAAAAAAAATCAAATACAACAAAACAAACAAACAAAGACCTGACATTTGTTATGAACTGAAAATCCAAAAAAAAGTAAAAAAATTCATTTTAGGGCAATCAAAACATAAATTCAAAACATTTTGTTTTGAGGTTGACCTTTATTTTTTAATATAGAATAACAAATTTCTAAATGAAAATAATTTCAAACTGAAAAAAATGAAATGTTTTCTTTTGAAAATGTCAAAATGGAACATTTTGAGATTTTTCCAAACATTTATTTTCAATTTTTTTCTAAACAAAATATTCATCCAAGTTCCCATGGGAAATGTTGGCCTTGATGAATTGGCATTTTTTGATTAAATATAGTTAATCAAAAAATTCCCAGACAGCTCTTCTAAGACACATAACAGCAGTCAGAGTAACAATTCACTAATGGCTTGGACTGCATTTAAGTCAGTAGGCTAGAGATGAAGTCTGCATACCTCATTCTCCAAACCCTTGACTCATCCATCACTCTCTCCACTTTGAAATGATTCATAGATACATAGATTTTAAGCTGAGAACATCTGGCCATAGATTTTAAGCTGAGAACATCTGGCCATTGGGGGAAGGGATAGCTCAGTGGTTTGAGCATTGGCCTGCTAAAGCCAGGGTTGTAAATTCAATCCTTGAGGGGGCCATTTAGGGATTTGGGGCAAAAAATCTGTCTGGGGATTGGTCCTGCTTTGAGCAGGAGGTTGGACTAGATGACCTCCTGAGGTCCCTTCTAACCCTGATACTCTAAGATTCTAATCTGACCACCTGCATAACACTAGGCCAAAAAAATTCACCCAGTAATTTCTCCACCATGACATCTCTTTGAGCTATAGTGGATCTTTTCAGAAAGATATCCAATATTGATTTAAAGACAGAGAATCCAACCCATCACTAGTTAAGTTGTTCCAATGGTTAATTACATGAAAAAATTAACCCTTATTTCTGGTCTGAATTTGTCTGTCTTCTCTTGCTAATCACCGGATCTCATTATGCATTTTTCTGCTAGATTAGAGCCATCTACTATCAGAAATCTCTTCCCTATTGTAGACTGTGACAACAGCAATTGTTCATGCCGCCTGCATTCATGAATCCCCACCGACTGGGCACCATCTATGATAAGCCTCACCGTGGGAGGTGCTTTAATCAACAGTCCCATGCTGATGGTCCTGAGCTGCCCCTGCTCTCTTCCTTTATCTATGTACTCCTAAAACTCTTACCACTGTAAGAGCTGGGAAGGAGGTGATTAATATATGCTGGGCTAGCATAGCTATCTATCTATCTATCTATTTATCTCACATTACCAATATGTATTATCTGCACCATACATATATTAGTATAAATTAAGCACAAATAGCATTAAACATACATAGTAGCTGTATAGCCTAAATTGGCCTATGCTTTTTATATAACCCTGCTCCTTATGCTAAAAATCCCATAATTCCTTGCATTCACTGAAGTAAGATTTGGCATACACAGATACAAATCTTGTCAAAATCAAGATACATTCATTCTATGTCTTAGCACAAGCTAGGTAAGAACCTTCACGGACCAGTACCTGCAGTGCTGCTATCCGAAACAAAAATAAGGAAGGAACAGAAAACAAGTTAAGGAACTGGGACAAACTGATGGGTTGGATTTCAGTGACACATAAATAGATGTGTAATTTGTAAACTCATCCTATAAATACTACCATCTGAAATGTGTAACTTTGGGAGCACACCTTCTGTGTGAGGTGAATGTAACATCACAGCACAAGATGGCTTCCCAGAGACTGGTATCATATTGAACCTTTCTCCTGTACTATATTGCTATTATCTTAGAGCAATAAACCTGACTGACATTAGTTATTTGGCTTTTGAATGTATTTCATAATGAACCAAAGTAGTGTCAAGTAACCGACTATGCAGTTTATCCCCAGAAGTATCCAGCTGTAATAGGCTGGTGGGTGTGGTCTGCTGGGGAATAATCTCTGTATGTCTGGGCCCTGTATTCGAGTCTCAGTACAAATACTCCCTTAACCTGAACATTCCAAAACCAAATACTGGAGATGAATTACCTTCAAGTCCAAATTTTATTGCTGAGTGTGAAATGCAATTCATCTGCATAAAGCCCTAGGTCCTGGGCTTTGTGTGGCAGAAGGGGTTGTGTGGGGGAAGGTTGGGAGATGAGTTTCACCCGTCGAACCAGGGTCAAGGTGCAGACTAGATCTCAGCACCATCCTCTTCCCCAGTCAGTGGCTAATACACCCTCAGCAGTGGCCATATCATTCTACACCACTTGCCCCCAATGGCAGGGTCAGTGGACCCATAGAAATGTGGACTCTGTGGCCTTCTCTTAGTTTTCCCCAATCCACCCTCTGGGCTAGCCTGTTTACACAGGGTTGGTAAAGCCTGTTTCACTGGGAACCTTGTAATTAACTGAACGTATTTTATGGCACATCCAAACCTGCTCCAGATTTCCCTTTGAGATGTTCGCCTCACCAGCCAAAAACAACTAGTCTCTGTTGCCTTATTGTGTAGCGAAGGAAGTTTTGTGCAGCGTGTGTGTCACTTGCTGGCGGTGAAGGGCTTTGCCAGAGAGTCTTGTCTTGTATTTTCTGCCTCTCTGCTCACAAGGGGGTTCAGCTCTAACCTGAAGTGCTTACACGGCAGGGTGAGTGTTTGCTCTTCTGGGGATATTTTCATCACTGCTGCTTTTTCATTCATGTTCTTAATGGCACCAAGAGATCTGCTTTGACCGGACACAACTCGCTCAGCGCATCAGTCTGAAACTAGCTTGCTAATCTCTGCTGCTTTTCAAATGCCATTCACTGGCTCGGCTGTCCTGGTGAATCTGCTTGCACAGATCAGCCCTTGTTCTGGAAGCAACTTCTTTTTAACTGCATCTGAAGTTGGGACTTAGGAAAGTGAAGGGCTGATAGTGCTGAGCTGGCCCCAGCAATGGGGCTATAAACTGTAATGACTCCACCTCTCCCTCTTGGGCACCAGGGCAGCAGAAGACAATGGACTAAGGGCAAGGCCAGGGTGCTCAAGTGGGTAATGGGCACCTCAAACCATATTAGAGAGACTTGCTCACCCCCATACATTTCAATACTGATCTGAAACTCTTGTCCTGCTTCCTTCGCCTCTCCCAGCTCTGCCAGTCTCTAGACTCCCTCTCCAGTCCCGGCCCCATAAAGGTTGGTCAATGCACCGTGATCGTGCCCAGCAGGATTGTTTGGGGCTGAATCATGCCCAGTATTTGGCAGGTTTGTAATGCACACAGATGGGGGCTGGGAGGACACCTTCAGACTCCTTTTCACTCGTGACCCAAATAAGAGTCAGTATTATTCCATTCTCGCTCTAAGTCCAGCCTCATTGGCCACTAGGGTGTGCTGCAGAGTCAGGCTATCTGTAGCGGGGGTAGTAGGGTGGGGTTAAGTTCAGTAGGGGGGAGAATGTTTTAGCCTTTTAGTTGGCATTACATGTGCCAACTTACAATGTGATCTAAGTACTAATTGTGTATGTACCTGCAGTTGAAGACAGAGGTTGTATAAGCCACGCAAATAAATGGGTGTTGAGTGGATAGATGGCTGATCCCATGGCCCGTAGCCCTTTGCAATAATAAAATCACCCCCAAAATCCATAATAGGAACACAATTGGCAGACAAAGAGGAAAGCTGGCAAAGCAGGTGTCAAACAAGCCGAACAAATACCCCTTAGTAAATGAGTCCATACAAGAGGAGGCAAGTGCAGAAAGTCCTGATCCAGGCTGTGCTCAGCCCTTGGCAGGACTGAGCGCCCAAAGCAGCCATATTTAGGAAGCACAAATGGAAGAAGAGCTGAACCCAAGCATAAAAGTTTGACCCATGGAAAAATCATGGAGCACGTCTTCAAGGAATCAATTTTGAAGCACTTAGAGGAGAGGAAAGTGATCAGGAACAGTCAGCATGGATTCACCAAGGGCAAGTCATGCCTGACTAACCTAATTACCTTCTATGAGGAGATAACTGTCTCTGTGGATGAGGGGAAAGCAGTGGATGTGTTATTCCTTGACTTTAGCAAAGCTTTTGATACGGTCTCCCACAGTATTCTTGCCAGCAAGTTAAAGAATATGGGCTGGATGAATGGACTATAAGGTAGATAGAAAGCTGGCTAGATTGTCGGGCTCAACGGGTAGTGATCAACAGCTCCATGTCTAGTTGGCAGCCGGTTTCAAGCGGAGTGCCCCAAGGGTCGGTCCTGGGGCCAGTTTTGTTCAATATCTTCATTAATGATCTGGAGGATGGCGTGGACTGCACTCTCAGCAAGTTTGCAGATGACACTAAACTGGGAGGAGTGGTAGATATGCTGGACGGTAGGGATAGGATACAGAGGGACCTAGACAAATTAGAGGATTGGGCCAAAAGAAACCTGATGAGGTTCAACAAGGACAAGTGCAGAGTCCTGCACTTAGGATGGAAGAATCCCATTCACTGTTACAGACTAGGGACCGAGTGGCTAGGCAGCAGTTCTGCAGAAAAGGACCTAGAGGTTACAGTGGACGAGAAGCTGGATATGAGTTAACAGTGTGCCCTTGTTGCCAAGAAGGCTAACGGCATTTTGGGCTGTATAAGTAAGGGCATTGCCAGCAGATCGAGGGACGTGATCACTCCCCTCTATTCGACGTTGGTGAGGCCTCACCTGGAGTACTGTGTCCAGTTTTGGGCCCCACACTACAAGAAGGATGTGGAAAAACTGGAAAGAGTCCAGCGGAGGGCAACAAAAATGATTAGGGGGCTGGAGCACATGACTTATGAGGAGAGGCTGAGGGAACTGGGATTGTTTAGTCTGCAGAAGAGAAGAATGAGGGGGGATTTGATAGGTGCTTTCAACTACCTGAAAGGGGGTTCCAAAGAGGATGGATCTAGACTGTTCTCAGTGGTAGCAGATGACAGAACAAGGAGTAATGGTCTCAAGTTGCAGTGGGGGAGGTTTAGGTTGGATATTAGGAAAAACTTTTTCACTAGGAGGATGGTGAAGCACTGGAATGCGTTACCTAGAGAGGTGGTGGAATCTCCTTCTTTAGAGGTTTTTAAGGTCAGGTTTGACAAAGCCCTGGCTGGGATGATTTAGTTGGGATTAGGTCCTGCTTTGAGCAGGGGGTTGGACTAGATGACCTCCTGAGGTCCCTTCCAACCCTGATATTCTATGATTCTATTATAAGGCACTGATGAAACACAGCAGTTCAGATGGGGCGGGGGTGACAGGTTTACTTGAGTAAGGACTGACTCAATACGGAGTGAAGACATCGTGATTTGGCTGAAGGGCCAAATCCTGCCCAATGGTACGTGTGCACAGTCACACTGATTTCAATACGAGCTGCAGGCCTATACTGGAGGCTCCCATTCTGCAGCTGCTCTGCAGGCCGGATTCCCACTGGAGACAATGGACGTCCGGCAGCTGAATAGGCACATTTTACACTCTGTCTCCAAAGGTGAAAGGTCAGAAGTGCACCGAACCATGTGCCAGGGTGTGATTCCTCCACCCTGCCCCCTGGTGAATGGAAGAATAATGTAGCTCCCTACACTTGCAGGACTTAGTTTCCTACGTCGGCCGCGTTACACAGCATCAGCATCTATAATTCAGACTGACCCCATTTCCTTGTGTTATGGCTATTTCTCTTGTAAGTGACTTTCCCCTTTGGATTGCAGCATCCTTCATGCTCGCCAAGGGCTCTGTGGTCATATGGAAAATAGTCTGTATATGCCTAGCCTTATCCTGGGCTGGGGTCCTACTATAAAAGAGATAATGAGGACAGGTGTCACCTCCTGATGAATACTGATTGTTCATTGTGGCATGTACACAGGGAAGCACAAAGGAGAATGCTGGCATACTAATAATAATCTGTAGTGTCCAGGAGCTCCAGTTAGGTCTATGGGCCCCCACTGTGCTAGGCACTGTACAAACACAGAACGAAATGACACTCCCGGCCTCAGAACTCACAGTCTGCCTTACCTGATGGAGTTAATAAGCTTCAAGGCATCTTCCTCAGCTCCATCGACGTGGAATCCATTAGGGATATTTTTCAAGGATAACCGGCTGAGCACATTTTCCGACCTGCTGCTGGTAATTGAGTGCCTCAGAGGGCTCCCCAAATCCTCCTCCGCTGGCTTCGCGGCTGCCTGCTCTTGCTTCTCCGCCGCCATGTGTTGCAGGGCTCCTTTCTGCTGGGCAACCAGTTTCTGTTCTAAAAGTTCAGGGCTTTCCTTGACCCTTTGCTGAATCAGCGGAGTGAGCGGAGCCTCAAAACTGACACAGCTGTCTGTCTCATCTGTGAGGGAGAGCACGTCCAGGGAGTCCAGGCTGCTGTAGTACGTGCCCTTCATAAGGTCGGACTCCACAATTTTTTCAAAGGTAGAGCTGAATCCATCCCTGATGTCTTTCAATTGCAACTCTTCCTTGTCATCCTCCGTGCAACTTTGCTTGGCTTCTCCAGCTGCAAACCTGGAACACAAGGGCAGACGTGTGAAATACCTGGGTTACTCTTGCAGGTTCAAGGTGTACATGATTAGAAGAAGAAGAAGGATGGCACAGTGGCTTGAGGACTAGCCTAGGAGTCAGGTGCAGCTCCCTGCTCTGTCCCAGACTCCCTGTGTGACTGCAGGCAGGTCTGAGGGCACAGAAGGAGTGAGGCACCTAAGTCCCTGTTCTGGGACCACCACGATGCACAAATCTCCCTCTGCAGGTACCTAAACTCCCTCAATTCCTGCATTTTTGCAGTAGACGTTCCCTTGTTGGCTGTGTTTCTGCTGCTGGGCACATGCATTCCTGACTCTCTCTAGGTGCCTGGGCGCCTGCCTTCACCTCAACCCCAGAGCAATTCACTAACCGGGGAAGACAGGCACTCAGCCCACTTAAGGCGCACGCAGGGCCCTAACCGGTAAGTGTCTTCAGTGGCCACCACCAGATCAGGCCCCTCAGGCAAGTTCACACAAAAAAGCAAGGGTGGGGAAGAGGGAGGCAGAAGGACCTCCCTCCTAGCTTTTAGCCCAGGGTTAGGGTACTCACCTGGGATGTGGGAGATCCCAAGTTCAAATCCTCCCTGCAAAAGGATCTGCCACTTCTGTGGTGAGTACACTAACCACTGGGCTATAGGATATTCTGAGATGGGGCTTCCTCCATCTCTCCTGCTGAAGCCATTGCACTGCGGACAAATACCTGAAGAGTCATTGGAGCAGGGGGCGTGGATCTCTCACCTGCTAGGTGAGTGCTCTACCCACCAGGCTACAGAGCCATTCACATGTTTGTGCACACCATCTGGCCTGAATGACTCTTTGAGAGAGCGAGATTTTGAGCAGATATAGGCTCAGAGCCACTACTCCAGAGCTCCACAATCCAGAACGTTGGGAATGCTGGGTCCAGCTGCACAGCTGACCCCAATCTTTATAACGGGCCAAGCCAAACCCACAGATCCGAACCAGGGAAGTTTGCATCTGAATTTGTGACAGGTCCCAACTCCATAATGGACTGAAGCTAACTTGCACCCCTGGCTCCCGGGACTCTGGTGAAGCTCAGATTTAAACTTCCCTACTGACTCTATCTCCATAACAGTACACTCTCAAAATCCACAAACCGCAGCTCTGAAGAGCACCGAACTCTAGCTCTAGATCAGAATGCTGTGGGTCAGACCTATCTCTGCCTTCACGTGATCATGGTCTCATTTTCAAGCCAACTTGGGCTGGTTTATGCCTTTGTCTGAAAATCATGACAGACACTAATAGTGTCAGGGAAACCGAGCAATTCTGACTAAGTTTGGCTTTGAATCTTTGGGTTCATTCAAGTACAAAACTCAACACAAAACCCAAGAGGTGCAGTGGAACTCAAATGGGTAAAGTGCTCTGTGTTGGAAGCCCCTGAGCAGGGAAAGTGCCAGTTTTCGCACAGAGTGAGTAGAAATGAAAGTGCTGAAATATTGCTCCTGTAGTATTGCGGACCTGTCTGAAATACCCTGGGAATCTCATGAGATTCCCAGCTCATCTTCCAGCAAAAGCCATTCACACTTACTTGTGCTGGAGTGGGGCTGCCTTTTAGCACCGTGATCCAGGTGGAAAAGCCAGGGGGCGATAAATGCATTTTTCTCTTTCCCTACTGTGTTTCTCGGCACTGTATTATTATCATATCAGATCTGGTTCACATCTTAATGATTGCAGCCCAGCTTTCCAGAGGGAACATGCTTTCCTGAGATGGGAGTACTGTGGGTGCATCGGAGCCAAAGATACTGCTGACTCTGGTGACCCAGAAAACTTGCATGAATGGGTGCAAGTCCAGCTATCGTTATTACATTTCTGGTAACACCCTCAAGGCACTAGACAGACATCTAGGAAGATACAATCCCTGCTCAAGTCCCCTGCTCAGCCAGGGTCCACAGACCAGTCAACCTTTGATAGCATTCCCAATATGGTCAACCCCTGCTAGGAGATGCTAGGAGCATCACACCTGAACCTTGCATGGCCTGTAGGGATTTGGAATGAGTTTCCACAGGGAAAACCAGGTTTGTTTGAACTATCCCCTTTTCAAACCTCAGGCTGGAGACCCAAGAGAATGCGGTTCTGACACAGATTTTGCAAACTCATTATAAGCCAAACCTGAAAGAGAGAATCACAGCACTTGCCAGGAGTCCTGCCTGCCAGCTTTATTCTGGACAATGAACGTATACTGTCTATAAACATCTCCTTGTGCAGAAATAGCCAATATTGCAAGATGGCCCAGCACCCTTGTGGGATAGCTTGGCTGCTGGCTTTGGGAAAGGTATTCCCACATACAGGAGCAAGCAAACCAGAATGTATATAGCACAGACACACATCCCACCCACAGTGGAAAATGCCAGGACATTATTCTACAAGGCTGGGATGGACTCTCACAAGAGCACAGCCCCAAATCCAGACATCAGGGTGAAATGTAGGGATTCAGATCTGAATGCCCCCAACCTCAAGCTTCTCAGGGTTGGCTCTTTGCTCACACCCCTACTGTGCCCATCTCTCTGACCATGCCCAGCCAGCCCTGCACTCTGCTCCTCCCCACATAGTACTGTACTGTTTGCTCCAGGATTAATATTTCCCTTCTTCTCAAGAAGGTGATTTAGCCCCAGTGTATGTTGTCGAGACTTAAATAAATAAGCCGTGATGAATGAGTGCTGCACCCCAGCAGGGAACATGTTAATGAGCTACAGGCGGAGCCGGATAATAGGGAACCTGGGCAAACATTTTTCCATCAGCATCGTACTATTGCCAACTGAGTTAATGAGCAAATAAAGCCCAAAGACAGCAATTTTAGACTGTTTTAAAAATATATATATACCCAGTATGTACCCACCGGGTAGAATCTTTAAATAAACGCACTGCTTTCCAGGTGTCATGGAGAGAGGGCATGACACCTGCATTTCAGGGGGGCTGGAACAATTTGTACAGTGGGGGTGCTGTGAGCCATTGAACCAAACTGTAAACCCTGTGTATGATGGAAACCACTTCAAGCCAGGGATTGCGGCAGCACACTCCTCTCCCCCCCCCCCCCCCCCCCCGCCCTCCGCCAGTACCCCTAGTTCCAGCACCTCTGGCAGGAGATCTGTCACTGCACAAATAGAGCTCTTTGCTTTTCTCTTCTGGTTCCTGGTTCTGCTGAAGGCGAACAGGAGAGGGCAGCATTGGGCAGGAGTTTCTCTATGAGATCCATAGCCTTTCTGCGCTGACTGACCATGTGAACAAAGGGACTTGGTGACCGGGCCCATGGGGTCTCAGAGGAATGCATGCAAGGGCCTATTACAGCAGGACCGTGTACTGTAAATGTCCTTATTGCCCTTTGAATGGGGAAGGAAAGGGGCGCCAGGTCAGCACAGCACTGGTCAAGTTCAATTCCATTACTCTCCCAACAGCACTGTCAGCTGGCTCTCAATACTGGGGTCTTGTTAATACAGTGCCATTGTTTAGTGGTGTTAATTTAGCTGCAGAGAACAGCCCATACTCAGTAAATAGCTACTTTTACCTTCATCATCCACCCCTTACCACGAATCCGCAGATTTCCAGCCTTGTAGTCACACTGGTGAGGACTTTTCAATGCACGCTTAAAATGGACTGTAGTCATTTCAGCATCCCAGGAAATGCTGCGACGCTGGTAGGCAGCTGGTGTCCATACTATGAGGCCATACCACTCATCCCTGCTTGAAAGTTGCGAGGGCACTGCACCGCCCTGAGACTGATGTTTTGCCACTAACACACTACTATCAACCTGGGACTGATTATGCCCCGGTGCGTCACACAACTGCCCATGAGCAAACACTGTGAACTCGGATCCAACCCTCATCAAGTGTTTCATCCTGAGGCCTGTTTATGGACAAAGCGCCATTCCAACACCAAATCTGACTGGCTGCAGCATGATTGGGTTTTGAAATCTTATGCTGTGGCCATGCAGGAAGCAGTGAAGGCTTCTTTGCCTCTGCCTCTGTGATGGGCCTGACAGGGGACGTGTTCTGGATCATCTGGTTAATCGGAACTGTTTGCACCAAATGACAAAACCAAGAACTTTTCATTGGCAGGGGCTTAAGTGGCTCCTGGGGGGGCCACACGCAGAGTCCTCTCTGCTTGTGTTCAAGCCCCAGAGGTTTGCAGGAGTTCTGGTAGTGCTGTAGGATGTGCCATTTGCTGCCAGTGCTTTAGGTCAATGTCCCTATGACTTCAGCAGAGCTATGTCACCTAGAGTGTCAGTTTCCCAAAAGGAATCAATGGTTAGACTCCTGCTTCAAAAGCCATCACATACCATGAGTAAGGCTAAGATTTTGTCATGGTTATTTTTAGTGAAAGTCACGGACAGGTCATGGGCAAGAAACAAAAACTCACGGAAGCTGTGACCTGTCTGTGACTTTTGCTGCTGCAGCTCTATAGTTTCCCCTGCCACCGTGGTGGCTTGGTGGCTGGGAGCTGTGGGATTCTCCCTCTGCCTGTGGCAGCTGGAAGCTACAGGGGGTGCCCCCCTCTGCCCATGGCGGCTGGGAGCTACAGGGTGACCATATTTCCCAAAAATGAAAACAGGACACCCCGAGCCGCTCACCTGAGCCTCCCCCCCCCCGCACTCCCCCCTCGCCCCCCCCAACAGCGAGGCTGTCACTGGAACGGAGTCCCCTGTCTCCCTGTCGCCTGTTGCAGGAACCCTGCCGGGACCCTGCTGGCTGCCAGCTCCAGTCCCTCAGCCCCTGGGGCTGAAGCACAAAATGTCACGGAGGTCTCCAGACATCTTGGATTCCGTGACTTCCGTGACAAACATAGCCTTAGCCATAAACTATTTCTCCAGCTATCACCCCATCTGGAATCTCCCATCTTTGTGGGAGGTTATGGAGAACGTTGTGGCTAAACAACCAGCAATCCTGAGACTCTTTGGGGCTCTTCAGACCTAGTATGCCACTGAGGCTGAGCTGGTGGGTGTGTTGATGGTCTCACCCCTGGGGATGGATGAAGTTTGGAGGTCCACATACATTCTTTCAGATCTATTACTATCACCTGTCTTTCATGCCATTGACCGCAAGGTGATTTTGATACATCTCCTAGCAGGAGTTGACCATGTGGAGGATGCTATCAAAGGTTGACTGGTCTATGGACCTTGACTGAGCAGGAGCTTTTTTGGACTGGTTCTATCCCTTTTTTCTGAAAGCATCCAAAGGGTGGTCCTGGGCATTTGTTCATGGGCCCCAAGGGCACTCTCCTGAGGGGTGCCTAGGAATTCACTTTGTCACCCCTCCTGATGGGGCCTTTACACCGGTTAATGAGAACACATGAGGGGGCAGCTCTCAACTTTATATCTCCTTCTCTTCTAACCCAGCTGGTATGTGATGGAAGGTTTCAGCTGGTGTCGAACTGAGTCTGGGGCTCAGGTGAGCGTGAGCTGCCTGAGACTCGATGGAGACTAGGTTGGGATAAAGCTTGTAGGATGGGAAGGAAATGGAGGAGATGGCAGCAATTATGCCATCGCCCTTTACCTGGCAGTCTTGCTGGATGGTGGCTGTGATTGTCTCATGTGTATCTTATCAGCCATGCTTGCTATGGAGATTACATACCTTCTTTCAGATGTGGACCTTACTACAGTTCTCCCGGCCTATGTCACCTAGTGGCAGGATGGCCGTAATGTGCTCCCCACCCAGCCGCATCATCAAAGTGATTGGAAAACCCAGCTAGCGCAGAATGCGGCATCCACTTAGGAAGCAACGCACCTCCCTGGGAGCACATCAGGCCTGTGCCCTGTGAGCGGCACTGCTGACACCAGGACTTCTAGGGGAAGGGAAAGGGGTTGGTTTTGGCCTTTCGCTACCAGCATGGTTTGAGTTCCAGTGACTTGAAAGGTGCCTCACTCTCTATGTGGCACCCTGGCAGGCTAGGTCAGCTCAATGCTTGAGGGAAGAGACTGGCAGCAGGGTGTGATCAGTCTAATTGCCCTGACGCTGGAGCTCACTTCCTCCGTGGTCCCACAGCCTGTGGCCAGCCTGCAAACCCACCTGTTTCCCCAGGCTTCTCATTTGGGGGGGAAGGAAGGTAGGTTGGGAAGGGGACTTGGGAGGTGGGTTATGTGTGTGCTGGGAGCTCAGGGTGGGGATGGCAGAGGTGGTCTCCTGGCCTACTGACCTGCTCTGTTAGTGATCATGGATAAAGCTCCCAGGGCACTGGATGGGCCTTTTATAAATACATGAACTGAGAAAGCAGAGAGCCCCAGACTGCACTGACAGCATATTAGTGCTGTGTTTGCAGCAAGATTTGGCAGAGGAAAAGCCGGTGTGAAGGGTGGGTGCCACCATGTCCCATTGCAGGAAAGGGATACATAGGGCCATGCAAAATGTTTGCAAACAGCCCATTCCCCATTCAAATTCAGGGCCAGGGCAGGTTCGTCTGTGTTCAGAGACACCAGCCCAAGTTCCCAGACAGCTTGTGCAAGAACGCCCAAGCATCCAGCAATACAAAGCAGCATCCCCCTTCCAGTGCTTCCCTCCCCCCGATCACGGAAGCCTCCCACCTGCTGCTGGAAGTCTTTGGCAGGGGCCTGAGCGACCTCCTGCTCTACCCAGGGGTTAGGTAGGCCCTTTAGCACCTTTCCTGGGGCCTCAGGTGGTTCTCTGCCTCCTGCTGGCATGACTGCTGCCTCCTGAACTCCCAGTGTCTTCTGGGGCAGGTGGATGCATCCATACCCCTGGCTGCTTCAACAAAGGGGGACCATTCCCAGCGCCAGCCAGTCCCCTACTGAGTGCAGGGCCCAGGTGCCTCAGAATCCCTGAGGCGATCGCTAAGGAATCCTGGAGTTCCCTAGCAACTGCATGCTGACTGGATGCCCCATAATCCCTAGCTCGTGGCTGCCTAGCTACCACATGGGGGTGATGGTGTGTCACTATCCTTGCCGTCTGAAGAGCCCTGCCAAGCAGTGGGAGGGAGCACTTCCCAACTGCCAGGATGGTGTCTGGGGATCAGCCTGACCCCAAGCAGATCTTGTAAGGACTAGGGAGGCAGGAGCTACTCCAGGCAGACCCCCAAGAGTTTGCTCCGGGTATGGTTAAGCAATCTCCCAGCCTCCTGGCCAACCTGCAGGAGTTGAGGGGGGTGACCAGCTTCAGCTGGAGAGGGAGAGAGGCCCCCTGCAGACAGCAGAGGTGAGATGGGAAGGTGTGTTGGGATTGTAGCTACTGGAGATATAGAAGGCCTGCTAGGTCACCTAGGTCCATGCCCTCACAGATTCAGCCAGGGCTCAGGCTATTTTGGGCACACGTGTTCAGTTCATTCGTTGGGGGACTGGACTGGCTGATACCTAGGCCAGATACTGCATGGCTATGGCATGGTTCTCCTTGCCTATCCTGAATCTCTGGAGCAGTGGTTCTCAACCCACGGCCCAATCAGCACACAGCTGTGGCCCATGTGACATCCTCAGTGCCACACAGGAAGTATATATATCGTGTGGGTGAGGCCCACATAACACAGAGAGCTGTGCAGATACAAAATTTGTATCCACATCCAATCTGTGATCCGCATAAATGGTCTGTGGATATCTGCAGATTTGTAGGGCTCTAATCTGGACCTCCATCAAAAGTGGGAGCCTCTTGTATGGCTGCTAGAACCAATATAGTACATAAGGGCTTCTTTCCTTCTTTGGTCACCTCTCAGGGTGTGGCTCAATGCCTGCTGGAGTCAGTGGAAGGACTCCTATCAACTTCAGTGGGTGTTGGATCAGGCCCTTAGCGCCCCCCCCCCCTCCCCCAGCACATAGGCTCAACCTCGCTGGCCTCCCACTGACGTCTAAGGAGTATAATTCAGAGCAGAATCCAGGCCACTCATCTTAAATACAAAACAGTGATCACTGGGCATGAACTAGTGGGGTCTGGTATCTTGTATGCCTTTGGCTTCATGCATTGGGGGGGACAGATAGCTCAGTGGTTTGAGCATTGGCCTGCTAAACCCAGGGTTGTGAGTTCAATCCTTGAGGGGGCCATTTAGGGATCTGGGGGGAAAAAAGCTGTCCAGGGATTGGTCCTCTTTTGAGCAGGGGGTTGGACAAGATGACCTTCTGGAGTCCCTTCCAACCCTGTGATATTCTGTAACACCTAGTCTGATCCTGGGTTCACCCCAGGGTGGCTCCATTGATCTCACTGGAGTTCCTCCTGACTTACACACAGAGAATGAGAGGAGAATCAGCTCTGTAATAGCTTTTGTTTAAACACCAGCTTTTGGCTTGTGTGTGGCACCAGCTCCCCGGGCGCCAGGTGCCTGGGAAATACCTGAGGCTGATGGAATCCTGCCTTATGTCTGATGCCAGTGACCACAGCCCCTAAGGAGCCCCTCCCATCTTTCAGTTTCATTTGTGGAAGGTTTTCCTACTCCGAGAATATTTCTCCTCTGTGGCTGGATCACTTCTCTCTCCAGTCTGGCTCTGTAGCTATGCCTGGTCATTGTGGTGTACGCCAATAGGGATTCGTGTGTGGGACCCATTGTCTATTCCAATACTGCATGCCTAAGGGAGCCAGATTGAGGGCTACCTAGTCTGAGGTGTGCTGAAGGAGATGGATAGCTGCAGTCTGCTCCCCCTTCCTCAATCCCACAGAAGCCTGCCCCATGTAAGCACTGTGGGGTCAGGGCTCCATGTGTTGAGGGGGCTGGACGCGGCAGTGGGCTGCTCTAGGTGGAACCATCCTCCCTTAAGCTCATGAAGGGTAAGAGGACATGGACAAAGGCAGCTGATGCTGGCTGCCCCTCTGCTCAGCGAAACCCACCCTGAGTGGGGCTGGAGCACATAAGCGCAGGACTATAATATGGGAGTGTGGCTCCTGAGAGAGCCATGCTGTCATTGGAGGAGTGGATGGACTGCAGGGGCTATGTGGAGGTACTGGCATCCATGAACAACCTGAAAGCTAGGAACAAACCACCTGCCTGTAGCATGGGAGCTGCCCTCCCCAGTGAAGTGGAGGAAGCTCTGCGAGTTGAAGGCTGGAACGGGCCAGGGCTCAGGTGCAGAGGGGACAAGCAGGGCTGTCTGTCTGGCGCTCCAGCGGAATTCATTCTTATCTGCATGAGTCTGAAGGTTTCCTGACGGCTCTTTAATGCCTGGGAGAATCCAAGCGGAGAAGTCGTCAAGGCCTAAATTGGTGCCTGATTTCATTCCTTCACTATTAAATCGAGGGGGCTGGGCTGGCTCATTGCCAAGGCTGCTGCTTCCTTTCTGGCTCCATGGAAGGGGCTTTTCATACTCACTACTGCTGCAGAATCAGGGCGGGCCTGAGGGGAAAGGTCGGGAGTGGCAGGCAGGGAGCACTCTGAGGGGAACAGGGAGTGGGACACAGCAGGGTCTGACTGGCTGATCCCTGAGCCATGCTCAAGAGCTTCCTCCAGGGCAAAGCCAAGGGGCTCGATGGGCTGAGGGGCTGAGCACCCAGCGCACCCATGGATACTGCTTAGAGTGGTGGGAGCTCAGCACCTCTGACCATCAGGCTGATGGGATTGAGCTCATGCTGTAATACCCATCGGCTTCCCCCCATCCCAGGGGGAGCAGCCACATACCTGCCCTCCTGTCCCACCACAGACAGCACCGTGTTCTGGACAGAGAGGCAAACAGAGTGGGGATGGTGGACAGCCTCTGCTCTTCATTTCTGTCCCTGGATCCTGCCCTGCCTTTGAGCCCAGAGACCCAGGGCAGCCAAGTGATTGCACGCCGAGATGCGCCTCAGTGAGAACGACAGCGTGGGGCCCATGTTCATTGTGTCGCAGGGTCGCCTGGTACAGTTCCAGAGAAAGCATTTGTTTCTAGCGGCTGGCCCTTGCCCCCCTTGCTAGGCTCTTCTCTGCTCATGCCCCACACCAATAAGACCGTCTCTGGCTGCAGAGGGAATTCTGCCCACAGTTATGTTGCCTCCTTCAGCTGGGCCAAGGTTTGCAGAACTGTGTTCCTCCCAACCTTTTCTTCCCCTGCTTGTGGCTCCCAAAGATGGGCCCTGGCCTAGTTCATTATGACAGTTGGACTCCTTGAGCTTGTTTAAAGGTGGCTGCTGCCTGGCTTGAATCACCTCTGTCCTTCCCCAATGGCTACCAAGGGCCTCATGGGGCCTTGTAGGCAGCCTGGGATCACCACTGCACACTGAAGCACTGGTCATTACCCCTTGCCCCAATCACATCCCCTGCACCAGCTGCAGGGAGGGGAAGCTGTAGAGCCAGGGTGCCAGTTTCATGCCATGGGAAGGTCCCCCTACATTAGGGTGATCCTCCACTTCTGGCGATGCCGGATTTAGGGCCATTCTGCACTAGCAGTGCAGTGCAAAGCTGCTGCAGTACAAGGGCCTGCTAATTTTTTTGCATCGCCTGGCAGCTATCTGCATCTGTGATCAGGAGCAGGATGTTGGAGAACCACCCTGCCAAGGGTATGCTGCTGGTTAGAGAAGACACTGTGAAGAGGATGGTGGCTTGGAAGTCTGATAGAATTGCATCCCCAATTGTCTATGGGCTCAGCTGTCCACAGCATGGGAAGCTCAGAGAGATACAGGGAAAATACCCTCTCCCTTGCATTGGCATTGATCAGAGATGGAGAATCGGTCATGAAATAATTGTCTCAAATTAAGGGAGATATCACAGGGTATGTGCACCTCGTCAAGGGGTGTCCAGCCATATATGGTCAGCAGGGAGCTTAAGCCCCAAGGTTTCTCTGACAGTCTAACCCACAAAACGGGAGAGTGTGACCTAGCAATCAGAGTCCTTTGGGTTACCCTTGCTCCCAGGGCAGTAGTCAGAATCCTTTAGGGCTGTCCTTGCTCTCAGGGCAGCATGGCCTAGCAGTTAGGGCAGATTGGGCCACCACCCAGGGACTCAGGCCCTCAAGCAGGGCAGAGCAGCAAACACACAGTTTGGTGTGCTCAATAGTTTAGCATTCTGACTCTGATGAACGGTAGACAACTGCAATCTCTAGTCCTAAAATGGGGGAGCTGCCACCCCAGTGGGGGCTGGCAGCAGGGGATAGGGGGACCTGGGCCTACCTAGCCTAGGGCCCTAACAGTGGCGGAGTGTTCTGCCACTGGGTCAGCGGGGATCCACCCAAAACACGCCAACAGATTCCTCTGTCCTAAGACTGGACTAGTGTCTATATCCCCTGGACCACTTCCTACCCAATCTCCTAGTACAGCAGTCCATGGGGTCGTCTGCTGATGAGGTCTGCGGCAATTCAGTCCCCTCCCAGGTCTCTGCTGTCCGTCCAATGTCTGCCTGGGGTTCGGCATGCCTGGCCTCTGTGAATTGAGGCTCCCAGAGCTCCGTGGAGGGAGTTCACAATATGCGTCCTGCCTCCTCGGTAGTCTGGCCCAACTAAACTCAGCTGCTTCCCTTTATATCCTGTCTCCAGGCTGAGCATGCCCAGTGGGGACAGAGGGACCTGGCTTCCTTAGCCTTCAATTCACAGTTAACCCCAGTGGTGCCAGTGTGGGGCAGATGTGCCCCATCACAGGAAAAAAAAATGTACCACAGGCTAAACTCCAGGATGCACTTTGCAAGAGAAGTCACTTAAGGTACGGCTGCACGTCTCAACACCTGCATCTACTGACTTGGGCTGTCACTACTGGGCTAGAAATAGCAGTGTAGATCAGGGATCAGCAACCTTTGGCACGCAGCCCACCAGGGTAAGCACCCTGGCGGGCGGGGCTGGTTTATTTACCTGCTGCGTCCGCAGGTACGGCCGATTGCGGCCCCCATTGGCCGCGATTCACCGCTCCAGGCCAATGTGGGCTGTGGGAAGTGGTGGCCAGCAAATCCCTCAGCCCACGCTGCTTCCCGCAGCCCCCATTGGCCTGGAGCGGCGAACTGCAGCCAGTGGGAGCCGTGATCGGCCAAACCTGCGCACGGGGCAGGTAAACAAACTGGCCCGGCCCACCAGGGTGCTTACCCTGGTGGGCCCGTGCCAAAGGTTGCCGATCCCTGGTGTAGACATTCAAGCTTGGACTGGAGCTTGGGCGCTGAGACCCACCCTCCTTGCCAGGTTTCAGAGCCTGGGCTTCACCTGAGCCCAGACAGCTACACTACTGTTTTTAGCTCCGTAGTGCGAGCCCTGCGAGCGTAAGTCAGTTGACCCAGGCTCTGAGGCTCGCTTCAGCATGTTTTTTTTGCAGTGTAGACATACCCATAGACAATGGACTGGCCTGTCATGGAAAGGCATAGGAACGCTACCACTAGGTGTATGCGCAGTGACCCTAAACAGAGAGCTACTATGGATTCTGCAGAACAATGACTCCTCTCCTGCAGTGATGCAGGGGGCCAAGCTATTATCCTCCCACCGTGGTATCTCTGAATCTTGCTGCTCGTTCTAAAGGCCAGCAGCCTTTCATGATGCGTATAGAAACTGCTCACTGATGGTACCGTTGGCTAAGCATCATGTAGACACGCTTGCTCATTAGGATCACAGTTTGTGGATGTTTTCCCGAGGAATGGCAGAATGGAACACTGAAGCAGAAGGAGCGTTTCCCTGTGAAAAACAGCCACAAACTGCGACTCAGGTGATACAACCCATCTGATGGAGTGAACGGCTTCCATGGCTAAAGGTTCAGCTGTTTGTGAAGCTTGATTACCAAAGTGCATGCTGCAGAGAGTTGGTGGGAACTTTCTGATGAAACATTTTTGTCAGAAGATGTTGATCCATCACAATGAAAACCGTTTGCAGGAAAGGGTTGTCTTCTTCGGTGAATTTCTCCCGTCAAAAAATTTTTGGACATTTTTCTTCAAAATTAACGAAAAAGTCCCATTTTGATGTTTTTGAAACAAAATATTCCATTTTTTCCATTTGAAAATATTTTTGTTGTGATATTTAAGCTGATTTTGTAAATCGTTTTACTATAAAGTAAAAAGGTCAACATCTACCAAAATTTCCAAAGAAAATATTTCAATTGACGTGAACAGATTGTTTTTTATTGTCAGTTTGTGAAAAATTTTGAACTTTCAACTTTTCCTCCCAATTTGTGTGTGAAAAAAATTCAAAAAAATCTCAAACATTTTCCTGAGACAGGAAAAGAATTTCCCACCCAGCTCTAAAGTTTGAAGCAGCGCTTAGGAAGCATCTGTTCGTAGTGCTGAATTGCCGGGGGGATGAATGTGTCTATGTGCTAGTCTGAAAAGGTACCTCTAGGAATAACTGTGAGCAGGAAAGGTTGGGCAGCTCACATGAACCTCCTGAGGCTGAGTCACTACTCCACTACCCCAGCTTTAGGTCAGTATAATTCTATTTGCATGCCAAGAAATGACCAGCTGTGTAATTCACGCCCTCTCCCCCCCAGCCCACTAGTAGCCAGATTACAACCCTGCTTCCCTGAGCCAGCTCACAGCTGGGCTTTTCGCATCTTCAGGAGGTAGCTCCATGATTACCAGCTAGTCTGCTGCTCCCTTAAATACCTATTTCTTAAAGAGGTCATGTCAAGCAATAGGATTGGCTGGCATCGAACTCCTTAAAAGGGCTAGACTGCCCAGTTACTGATTTGTTTTTCCAATGATTTTATTTTTTCCTGCTTGATTTTGACATTAGAAATTCAGATCTCATTCGCCCTGGAAGACTACGATGCCTGAAGAACCAATTACATCCCAAGAGTGATACGAGCGAATGCTGAGGACCAGAGAGGGGAAAGTGTTTTCAGCCATTCTTTGGGTGAGACCCTCACCCCCATTCTGGCGCCTTTAGGCTGAACAAAAGGGCTGGGGCAGTGTAACTGGGATCTATGAGACCAAGTGGCAGCCCTGGTACAGGCGCTGTGGTAGAGAACCATAAGCCCTCTTCCTGAGAACCCCCTGCCTAGAGGGTATGTCAAAGGACACAGCACCCAACACTGCAGAGATTCTGAGTAGCGCTGCAACCCATAGGGCAACCTGCGGGGAGGCTGTCATAACTTGAAGAGGCTGCTAGAGCTGTCTAAGTTCCACCAGGGCCTCCAAAGCCCCCAGAACAGCCCAGGAGTGGGAGACCATGAAGTTGACTTAATGGTGCCTTTGCACCCTCTCCCCAGGTTGTGAGTTCTGGACTGCACTCCCCTGAGCAGCTCACTACAGCATTCCCTCCCTTGGAGTTGTTTGGCCCCCAATTTAACATCAATGACTAATTAATGTTGTGCAGAATGGATGTCTTCGTTAAAGATCCAACACCTTCACCTTTCCCATGAAGGAGGGAGAGGCCACAATAAATATCCCAAAGCCCTCTGAGACGTCCTGCTGCAAAACCAGGGATGACCAGATTTGCTATACCCACAAGTTCTACAGTGAACAGGGTCACATACACTCTTAAAAAAACTCCTCCCAGGCCTCTTTCTCCATTTTAAAACAGCAAAAATAAGGACACAAACCCAATGTTTTGAAAACCCTTTGCAGGTCATCTTTCTTTTAATTTTTCAAGGAAAGAGGGGCAAATGTTTTTACTCTCTTCCCCTTTACTTCCATTCAGGGGCGGCTTTATGTTTTTTGCTGCCCCAAGCACGGCAGTCAGGCGGCCTTCGGCGGCACACCTGCGCGCAGTCCGCTGGTCACGCAGCTTCGGCGGCGTTTCTGCAGGTGATCTGCCAGTCACGCACCTTCTGCGTACCCGCCGCTGAATTGCCGCCGAAGCCGTGGGACTGCTGGATCTTCCGCAGGTATGCCGCCAAAGGCGGCCTGACTGCCACCCTCACAGCGATCGGCATGCCGCCCCAGGCACGCGCTTGCTGTGCTGGTGCCTGAAGCTGCCCCTGCTTCCATTTTACCCTGCTTAACATAAACCAGCATGCCTCATTTTAAATATCAAAGGGTTTGGCTGCAAAGAAAGCCAAAGGCTGTTGTTTCACCCTAGCCTTCTCTGTCATTCCCTCTTACTTCCCCTCTTCTGCCTCCGTTCTCTCATCCCTCCACCCCTTCTTTCCCTCTGTCCATGGGATGCATTCCCGTCCCACTCTCCTAAGTGCTTCATCTGAAGAAAACGAATCAGGGCCCTAACCCAGCTTCCAACCAGTTTCCTGGTTTAAACCTTCCAGGCAAAGCTGCCCAGCTGCCCCAAAACCTTCAAACAGGCTGGGAATGGAGGCGGTGGTGCTCCAAAGGGAAACCAAGGCTGATTCTAAGAGAAAACATGGGTCAAAACAAGGCTACAATGGGAGAGGTGTTAGGTCAGCAGATTCAGCTTCCTAAGCAGGGGAGGATCAAAAGGAGGAGGGAGAGCATGGTCTTGGGGCAGCAGGGGGCAGGAAAGAGAGGGTGGCCCTTTCAGCAGCCGTTTTGTGGCCCAACAGCCACATGATTTCCAGCGCTGACACCCTCTCTGAATTCAGTTTCTATTGACAAAACCCAACACTGGGCTCCTGCTAGAAAGGGTGAGTTTGAAAGTGGCCACGTGGCTCCCAACTAATGCTGGAAGAAGAGGGGGGGCTTCCTGGAGGCTGGGAGGAAGGGGTTGATGACTTCACTTTAAATACCTGAGACAAGGCACCCGGCAGTAGTAAGCCACTCCCTGGTGGCCCTGCTTGGGTGGCTGATGCAATCTGCAATTCAATGCAATAGGTCTGAGGCGCAGACCCTGGCCAAGGCTTCGGTACTATTCTACACAGCTGTGGAGTCCTAAGAGAAGAAGTGCTGGAACACGGCACTAGGGGCCTGCATGGGAGGCATACGGGGAGCTGGGGCAGTGGCACCACAAGGCCTGCAAAAGTGGGGGGACCTATTGTGACTGTGGTGACTGGGTTTCCTGTAGTGGCCTTTGAAAAGCATCTGCCATGTTGAGCTGTGAGCTTCTGCTCACTGGGTCCTTGGAGCAAGAGTGAAATTCCGCAATGGCAGCAGTTACCTGAGTCGGGGGGCAGGAAACCCGTGGTTATGGCAGGTGCCCAGCTTGGGACCCCTTACCAGTGCCAGAGGGTGGGTGGGTGCTCAGCAATTTCAGAATATCGGGCAGGTTTGAGGTGTCTTGGAAGATCTCAGCTGGACGCGGGGTGAACACACATCCTGCTGCAGCTGATTGCTCTACTGGGCTCAGACTGCAAAGCTGCATTTTTCACCACAGCTCTTTTCACTATTGCACGGCCACTGCCTTCTTCAGTGTAGCAAATTCAAAGAGGTGACGCTGTGCGGTGACACACTGAGGGGCCCCGCCCTCTAACTGACCCTTTATCGTTCTCAGTGAGCATGGGGACTGATTCCCTGCACAGCATTACTGGGCAGGCAGGTGGATGGCCAATGCTTTGTAGGGCTTCATTATTATCACTAGAATTGCCCTAACACCCTAAGGATCCCAGCCAGGGATCAGAGCTTCAAAGCACTGGGCATTGCACATACCAACGTCTCAATGCCACTCCCTGCCCCAGAGAGCTCACAGTGTAATAAGATACAGACAAGAGGTGACCGATGACTAACAGACAGGTAGGTGGGAGTGGTTCTAGCGGAGACAGATGTGTGTGATCAGTGATATGAGCTTCCAGCCTACCCAATGCCAGTGATTCGTTAGGCATCCCGGCAGATGTAGGTTTTACGAAGGGATTCAAACACAGACCCAGTGACGGCTTTCTGGGCTCTTATGGGGAGTTCTTCTCATGCACAAGGGGCAGCACAGGAGGAAGTGTGACAGTGCTTATGGGGGAAGCAGACAAGCAGATGATCGAAGCTGGCATCGTTGGGAGGCAGAAGGCGGAGCTGGCATTGTGATAAACAGTTAGACTGGATAGGTAAGGAAGGACTCTCTGGTGTGAGGCCCGAAAGGTGAGGACAGGAAATATGTGCCTGATGCGCTGGAGAAGGGGAGCCAGTGAAGGACAGCAAGCAAGGACAAACCTGGCATTGCCAACCCCAAGCATTCAAATATCATAAGGCCACTCCAAAGTCATGAGATTTAATAAATAACTCTTGGGTTCTTTTAAGTGATCCTCTAGCTTTTGAGTTGTCAGGGCTCACATTTTCAAGCTTGTCTGCACACCCTCAAGGGCTCGAAACTTTAATTTTTAAACAAAGCTGAGATTCTCACCTGACTCCGGGTGCTCGGGCTTTAAGAAAAACACCAACAATATCACCATATTTGTGAGTTTCGCTGAATTTCACTCTTGTCAAACTACTTTGTGTCACCCCTCACTCTGCCCTCCAGGGCGAGTTCCATCACACGGAAATGAGTTCCTGACCAGAGTGATCCCTTCCTTCCTGCAAAATAGGAGGAACCTCGGAGAGGCCATCCACCTGATCTCATATCTGTAATCACCACCAGCAACGGAGATTCCACAGCCTGCCTTGGCAGCCTCTTCCTTTGCTAAATTGTTTGCAACAATTACCATCATAGTTAACTTAAATTTCCCCTCCTGCAGCTGAAACCCATTTGTTACTCTGTGTTCTGTTTGTACTAACAAGAAGCTCTGGGCCTTTGCCTCCTTACCACACCCTCCCAAAAAGTCAGCACACTTGTGTGGGGGTGAGAGAGAATTTTAGTTCTCAGGACAGATAGTCCCGTTGGCTGTGCTGGAGCTCTCGGTCTACAAAGCAGTGCCAGCTTCCCCCGTACTGTCTTCTTTTATCCATTCACTCCTCTTAGCCTATCCATGTCTACCTTCCAGACCTTTTACCTTTGTTGTTGACAGCCTTTGAGCTCCCCGTAGAGAGAACCCATGTGAATGGTAAGAGATGGTGCAATCAGAAATTGCACTGTTGGCTCCCAAGATCCATACCGCTAAGGCTGAGTGACACAAAGAACAGGCCGTGACTATCTTTTGTACGAAGGGGAAGCCACCCTGAACGTAAATGTCTGCAACACAAGTGTAGAGAAGGAAGGCGGGCAACAACTCCTGGGGAGGCAGCCTGCAACCAGTCAAGACCAGCGCCCAAGAGGGAAACAAAGTGAGGTGACACCTTTCATCAGAGATGAAGCGAGACAATCATAGTCAAGGTCAAAAGATTTTCATCCCTCACCAACAGGAAAGAATTTTAAAGAGATTAGAAATAGACTCTCTAACACTCAGGCCCATAGACACGTCCTGGACCTGACTCAGCCAACACTCAGCTTTGGGCTTGTCCACATGGCGCAACAGTGCGCATCAGTAGGGTGTGAATTCTAATGTGCACCAACTTGTCGCACACTAACTGGCCTGCATAGACACTGTTGGCGCACACTAAAAGTTCCTGAGTCCCATTCCAAACATTACCTTGTTAGCATGCACTTTTCGTGTGCACCAGCAGGGTCTACCTAGTGGGTGAATCATTGGTGTGCATTAGAATTCACATCCCACTACTGTGCACTACTGCGTCGTGTAAACAAGCCCTGAGATTTCAGATAAGGTCAGACCCTGAATCTGATTGAACTTGATCTTGTGTGTTGGAGTGGCCTGCCCACAGAGAAAAGTTCGGTACTGAAATATTAAATAGCATGGAAGGAGTTTGCTTTATACATAAGCTAGGATCCATATATTTACTTGCATTACACTCATAAGTCTTTGTAACTGTATTGGAGTAATGATATCTCAAATTGCCTAGGCTCTTTTCCAATCATTCTTTCCATCATTAATGCTCATGGCAACACATGCAGAGCAATGGTTATTTATGCAACTGAACTGAGCTGGATTTTTATGCATAAAATTGTTTACATTTCATTTCTTGCTGGTTAATTAGTCATAATAACTTAGAACCGCATTTGCTGTATTGGCAGTACTGAGTCTTGTGTCTGGAAAGAACACGAGTGAAATTAGGCCTTTAATGTTCTGCACTGAAGGCAGCAGCCTCCTGAAGAGTTGTGTTAAGGTTTTATTGAATGGATTTGGAGCACTGTCTGGCCATTCATCTTCTGTGGAAGAAATGCATTGGCAGAGGCCAACATTTTCAAACTTAGGGGCCACGATAGCTGTCTAAGGGTCTGAGGCACCCCTTTGAAAAAAGTTTGCTGAATTTTCTTTTAAAGATCCCCCTGCTGTTTTGAAGTCCTAATTAAATGAAAATATTTCCATGAACAGACAATTTATAAGAAAAATGATTTGATCTCAGTGGTAAAGGAAACTCACGTACAGGTTCCCTAAAGGACCAAATCCTGCATTGCCTACTGGAGGTGTGCTGGGAGGAGGGAAGCAGAGAGCTACTGTCAGTGTGCTATATAGCTGAGCCGCCATGCCTGTGCACAGGGGGAGGCAGTGTGATCTAGTGGATAAAACACTGGTCTGGGAGTCAGGAGGAGACCTGGGCTGTATGGCCATGTTGTATAGACTCATAGACTTTAAGGTCAGAAGGGACCATTATGATCATCTAGTCTGACCTCCCGCATGATGCAGGCCACAAAAGCTGCCCCACCCGCTTTCCCTTGACTCAGCTGTTGAAGTCCCCAAATCCTGTGATTTAAAGACTTCAAGTCGCAGAGAATCCTCCAGCTAGCGACCCCCGCCCCATGCTGCGGAGGAAGGCGAAAAACCTCCAGGGCCTCTGCCAATCTACCCTGGAGGAAAATTCCTTCCTGACCCCAAATATGGCAATCAGTAGAACATGCAGGCAAGATTCTCTAGCCAGACCCTCATTGACCATTGATACTATTTACCAGCAATGGCACGCTGTTGATTAATTGACTAAAATCACGTTATCCCATCAAACCATTCCCTCCATAAACTTATCTAGCTTAATCTTAAAGCCAGAGAGGTCTTTCGCCCCCAGTGTTTCCCTCGGAAGGCTGTTCCAAAATTTCACCCCTCTGATGGTTAGAAACCTTCGTCTAATTTCAAGCCTAAACCTCCCCACGGCCAGTTTATATCCATTCGTTCTCGTATCCACATTAGTACTGAGCTGAAATAATTCCTCTCCCTCCCTGGTATTTATCCCTCTGATATATTTAAAGAGAGCAATCATATCCCCCCTCAGCCTTCTTTTGGTTAGGGTAAACAAACCAAGCTCCTCGAGTCTCCTTTCCTTGTATGATCTTGGGTGAGTCATTTTGCCTCTCTCTGACTCACAGGTTTCCTCACCCACCCTGTGTCTAGCTTCATTATTTTGACTGTAAGCTCTTTGAGGCAGGCACTGTCTTTCACTATGTGAGTGTTTCAGGACAAACCCCTGTCAGGCACCCTCCTGCAGACAATTTCAGCAATACAGGCACAGCCCACCTCAGTTTCCCCTTCATCTGCACATGCAAAGGACTAGCATCTCTCAAACCCTTTATGCAGCAACACTGGCACAGTCTACAGATCCGTCATAGGGAAATCAGTTCTTCCCCAAACCCCAAAGTTACAATGCAGCAGCTCTTCAATCTCATTCAAAAGTCACCATTTCCAGTTCCCCCACCAGAAGGGTGACCAGACGACAACTGTGAAAAATTGGGACAAGGAGTGCGGGGGTAATAGGCACCTATGTAAGACAAAGCCCCAAATATTGGGACTGTTCCTATAAAAATCTGGTCACCCTACCCACCAGAGAGCCATTAACCCCTCTGCCCCAGGGCCCCACTCTCCAGGCCATCCACCCAAGACTCCTAGGCCCACTCCTCTCCCTCGAGTCTTCTCCTGTGGCCCCAACTCAGATCTCCTGTGAGAAGGTTCCCTGCAGTGTCTCACTCCCCCAGGCCTCCTCCTCTGTTAGTCCTACCTCTGCTCCTGGGATCTAACCCCCCCAGCCCCCGAGCCAATCCCTAGCTCTGGGGCCAGTTTACACGGCCCATACTGGCTCTTCCCCTCATTCCTAGGGGCCACTGCACAAACCTTCCCATAATTCATAGATTCATAGATTATAGGACTGGAAGGGACCTCGAGAGGTCATCGAGTCCAGTCCCCTGCCCGCATGGCAGGACCAAATACTGTCTAGACCATCCCTGATAGACATTTATCTAACCTACTCTTAAATATCTCCAGAGACGGAGATTCCACAACCTCCCTAGGCAATTTGTTCCAGTGTTTAACCACCCTGACAGTTAGGAACTTTTTCCTAATGTCCAACCTAGACCTCCCTTGCTGCAGTTTAAACCCATTGTTTCTGGTTCTATCCTTAGAGGCTAAGGTGAACAAGTTCTCTCCCTCCTTCTTATGACACCCTTTTAGATACCTGAAAACTGCTATCATGTCCCCTCTCAGTCTTCTCTTTTCCAAACTAAACAAACCCAGTTCTTTCAGCCTTCCTTCATAGGTCATGTTCTCAAGACCTTTAATCATTCTTGTTGCTCTTCTTTGGACCCTTTCCAATTTCTCCACATCTTTTTTAAAATGCGGCGCCCAGAACTGGACACAATACTCCAGCTGAGGCCTAACCAGAGCAGAGTAGAGCGGAAGAATGACTTCTCGTGTCTTGCTCACAACACACCTGTTAATGCATCCCAGAATCATGTTTGCTTTTTTTGCAACAGCATCACACTGTTGACTCATATTTAGCTTGTGGTCCACTATAACCCCTAGATCCCTTTCCTGCCGTACTCCTTCCTAGACAGTCTTTTCCCATTCTGTATGTGTGAAATTGATTTTTCCTTCCTAAGTGGAGCACTTTGCATTTGTCTTTGTTAAACTTCATCCTGTTTAACTCAGACCATTTCTCCAATTTGTCCAGATCATTTTGAATTATGACCCTGTCCTCCAAAGTAGTTGCAATCCCTCCCAGTTTGGTATCATCCGCAAACTTAATAAGCGTACTTTCTATGCCAATATCTAAGTCGTTGATGAAGATATTGAACAGAGCCGGTCCCAAAACAGACCCCTGCGGTACCCCACTCGTTACGCCTTTCCAGCAGGATTGGGAACCATTAATAACAACTCTCTGAGTACGGTTATCCAGCCAGTTATGCACCCACCTTATAGTAGCCCCATCTAATTTGTATTTGCCTAGTTTATCGATAAGAATATCATGTGAGACCGTATCAAATGCCTTACTAAAGTCTAGGTATACCACATCCACCGCTTCACCCTTATCCACAAGGCTCGTTATCCTATCAAAGAAAGCTATCAGATTGGTTTGACATGATTTGTTCTTCACAAATCCATGCTGGCTGTTCCCTATCACCTTACCACCTTCCAAGTGTTTGCAGATGATTTCCTTAATTACTTGCTCCATTATCTTCCCTGGCACAGAAGTTAAACTAACTGGTCTGTAGTTACCTGGGTTGTTTTTATTTCCCTTTTTATAGATGGGCACTATATTTGCCCTTTTCCAGTCTTCTGGAATCTCTCCTGTCTCCCATGACTTTCCAAAGATAATAGCTAGAGGCTAGATACCTCCTCTATTAGCTCCTTGAGTATTCTCGGATGCATTTCATCAGGCCCGGGTGACTTGCAGGCATCTAACTTTTCTAAGTGATTTTTAACTTGTTCTTTTTTTATTTTATCCGCTAAACCTACCCCCTTCCCATTAGTATTCACTATGTTAGGCATTCCTTCAGACTTCTCGGTGAAGACCGAAACAAAGAAGTCATTAAGCATCTCTGCCATTTCCAAGTTTCCTGTTACTGTTTCTCCCTCTTCACTAAGCAGTGGGCCTACCCTGTCTTTGGTCTTCCTCTTGCTTCTAATGTATTGATAAAAAGTCTTCTTGTTTCCTTTTATTCCCGTAGCTAGTTTGAGCTCATTTTGTGCCTTTGCCTTTCTAATCTTGCCCCTGCATTCCTGTGTTGTTTGCCTATATTCATCCTTTGTAATCTGTCCTAGTTTCCATTTTTTATATGACTCCTTTTTATTTTTTAGATCGTGCAAGATCTCGTGGTTAAGCCAAGGTGCTCTTTTGCCACATTTTCTATCTTTCCTAACCAGCGGAATAGCTTGCTTTTGGGCCCTTAATAGTGTCCCTTTGAAAAACTGCCAACTCTCCTCAGTTGTTTTTCCCCTCAGTCTTGATTCCCATGGGACCTTACCTATCAGCTCTCTGAGCTTCCCAAAATCTGCCTTCCTGAAATCCATTGTCTCTATTTTGCTGTTCTCCCTTCTACCCTTCCTTAGAATTGCAAACTCTATGATTTCATGATCACTTTCACCCAGGCTGCCTTCTACTTTCACATTCTCAACGAGTTCCTCCCTATTTGTTAAAATCAAGTCTAGAACAGCTTCCCCCCTAGTAGCTTTTTCAACCTTCTGAAATAAAAAGTTGTCTCCAATGCAGTCCAAGAATTTGTTGGATAGTCTGTGCCCCGCTGTGTTATTTTCCCAACATATATCCGGATAGTTGAAGTCCCCCATCACCACCAAATCTTGGGCTTTGGATGATTTTGTTAGTTGCTTGAAAAAAGCCTCATCCACCTCTTCCACCTGGTTAGGTGGCCTGTAGTAGACTCCTAGCATGACATCTCCCTTGTTTTTTGCCCCTTTAAGCCTAACCCAGATGCAACAGGGCTCCCCAGCCCTCCCAACTGAAGTCACCAGCAGCAGCTCCTGCAGCACCTTCCTTCTGCTCTCAGGCTGCTCTCACCTGCCCCTGCCTCACTCCTCCTCTAGAGTAGTCTCTCCTCTTTACATGGGCCAGCTGCCTTCTCATCAGCCCAGTTGGGAGGCAACTGAGCAGGCCCAGAGGCTGGTCTTAAAGGGGCCAGTCATCCTGCAACAGTGCGTGTGTGTGTACAGCATGGAGCTCAGTGGGGCTTGGGTCGTCCCTGGGGCCCCTCGGCACTGCCATGTTATAAATAAGAAGAACGTATAAGGTAACTGGCAGTAAGAACACTACAGGCAGCGGAGAGAGTCGTTACTATAAGCAGCTGAAAAGCATCAGGCTGGAGCTGAAAGCAGCCCAGTGTTACTGGGGATATACAAGGGTACGGTTGGTCCAACATACTTATCTGGCCCTGTTCCTGCACTATCTGAACACCTTGTGATGTGCCAGGTAGTTCTCACACCATCCCCGGCAGGGAAGGAAGGGCCATTAACCCCACGTTACAGATGGGGAACTAAGGCAACAGAGCAGCTACGGCCCAGATTCTCAAGGGCACATAGGCTCCTAACTTGCACTGAAATCACTGGGAGTGAGGTGCCAAGTGACTTGCCCCAGGTCACACGGGAAGCCTGTGGTAGAGCAGGGACCTTAACTACCCTACATACCAGCCTTGGGCTCTGCTCCGGCAGTCAGAGCCACACTGGCAGACCAGTCTGCCCTCTACCCTCCCAACCTGGCTCCCAGGAGAATTTTCTTTACCATCAAGGCTCCACCCAGGCCCGAGCAGCTGATGGCAGAGAACTGGGCTTGGGGATAAAACACACAGTGAAAACTTTAGTGAGGCTTGGGAAAACAAAAGCTTTGCTGAATGTTGTGTAGGGGAATTTGCATAAATCAGAGTAGAAATGTATGTAAATGGGAGAGTGCAAATGTATGCTAATATATGGAAATGACAGCAGACACATCCAAAGTTGTTGCTGTTTCCTTGTTTGTTACTAAATATTTCATGTGAAAATGTTGCTAACACATACAAAGGTCGGGCATGGGACCAGGTTTGTGGAGCCCAGAGCTCTTTTCCCAGCTCTGACACTGACTCACTAAGTGACCTTAGGCAACTCAGTTTCCCTATATGTAAAATGGGTTAATGGGACTGACCCACCTTTGTAAAGGCCTTTGAGATCTCTGGATGAAACATGCTATACAAATGCAAATGAATTGGTAATTATAAATGAATTATCAGTTAACTATTAATTACTAATTAGGATATATTAAACAGGGTTTAGATGCTTTGTGACAGGCATCCACTGCACAAAATGGGGGAAGCAAAGAACAATACATTCACTTACAAAAAGTAAAAGAATAGGCCACATTCACAGCTGGTTCAATTCCACTGACTTCCACAGAATCTCACCTAGTCCCCCCAGCTCTGAATTTGGTCTCACCTAATGAGTCACACAGGCTATTCAAGGCCAGAATATGGGGGATGGTCAGCTTTGCAGATAATGAATGAAGACACATTGGTTATGACATATTGGGCCAAATTCAGCCCTAGTGCAAGCAGATGGATCGCTGTGGATTTTAGTGGAGTTGCACCTGCTTACACCAATGATGAATTTTCCCCCACCCCAGATGCTTCAACCTCTCATAACTATGATGCTTTCATAACTGTGACACAACAGACTGTTGAGCAGCACAAAGCAGCTGGAACAGAGGGAAAGAATCTGGCTCCCTCCTGGTAACCAAGAGATGTTTCCGGGCAGGGCTGTCAGTTATAGTGTGGCAGTTATATAAGCATTTTGCAGTTGTTTCTGGGGTGTGTTTTTCCCTATGTACTGGGCTTAGAATTTAAAACAGATTATAAATTAACCTAAGTAAATACATAAATAGCAAAATTAGTTATTGGAATACAGAACACAGTCTGATTGTACTCTCTCCAAACCGTTGGTCTGCCATTTCAGAACTTCACACCTTTAGCATGCCCAGAACCTTAAAATCATTACTCCTCCAATGGTGAACCACCGTTACATCTTTCTTGAGCCCTAATTCTTCAGCGGAGAACTGTTCTGCAAGTGATCTGAGAGAAGGCTTTATTCCTCCATTAGTTTGGAGCTTGCGCAATATATTAAGGATTCCATTGATATTAGCATGCGTCACTGTACACCAGTTCTTTTATTATATTTTTAATTGGTGTCTTGTATGTTCACTGAAGCCATGTTGCTACTGCTTCTGGCTTTGGTCCAGGCAGAAGCTCTCAGAGGGTCACCACTCTCACCATTAGCTCTTGGCCAGACCTCTGAAGAGCCGTTTCAATGAACTGATGTGGAGTTTCTCCTAGTCTCAGGTTGTGGATCCTGGTGGGCAGCACAATTTGCTGCTCTCCCGCTTGCAAAGTGTCCAGCCCGCCCTCCCCATTGCTAAACTACCATCTAACAGAAGGCATCAAGGAGGATAACCATGCCCCAGACACTGACAGGAATTAAAACTCATTCTTAGGGAACTGAGTAGCTACTTGGGACTCAAACAAACATCAGCCAAACACTGTTTGCTTTTGTCCATGCTGGTTTTGCATAAGTCAAGCAATGGGGCCACCTCTTTTCTAAGAAGATTGCTCCACAAGATCGTTGATCTCACATTAGGAAACCTTCCCTAAATTAGGTTTCCTAATGTGCAGCACCCTTGTGAAACAGTTCTCACATCCCCATCCAGAATCATTCCAGATCTTTGTACTCTCTCCTCTCACATCAGACCAGGCACCTCACTAACCACTCTGATTGCTCTTCTTTGGACTCCCTGCAGCCTCTTTCTGCCGCTGGGATCCCACATGTACTGTGGTGTACGAATCACCTAGGACAATGACTCTGTGCTGATTAGGGCTTGGACCACTAGTGCCCATGGAAATACCGAGGGGAGGGAAGCAGAAAATCCCATGCAGATCCCCTCGCATAGCGCTCTCCAACTCATTCCACAGGGGAGTGCAAGGGGTAGCAGTTCCATCAGCAAACCCCGTAGATTCTGGGGGATCCTGAGGTCAGTGCCATCTGCACAGAAGCCCAGTGCATCCTTACCACTTCTGGACCCCAATTTGGCTCTCCCTGGCTCCCTCCAAGAGCAGCTGCATGGTCAGAGATCCCCCCTCTCCCCCCTGCTTCCCCATCAAGTCAGGATTCCCAGCACAGAGGGGGCTGTGAAATAGCAAATCAAGCTACAAGTTGCATTAAGTCTCCATGGGTTCTTCCGTGAGGGTTGGGGGTGGGACAATGCCTGCATCTCCAGTCCCACAACCAGCCCTCTGTATTGCCCCTGACCTGCCCCCTGCAGATCTCTAACCCCCCAGTGGGGGCTCCGCTGGATCCTGGGGCAGAGAAAGCATGGTGCACCAGAAGTGACTGCTTCCTTTTCACAGAGAGCAGGAAAGCTGCACAGAGAGGAACTGTTGTTAGCCAGGGGATTTATAAGGAAAAGGACCATTCCAGCCTTCCCTCTCCCCCTGCACCAAACTCAGTTAATCCTGGGAAAGACACCCAGGACATGTGAAGGGAATGAACCTATCACGTGTTGATCTAAAGCATGAACCACTGTGGCATGAACTAAGAGTCCAGGGCAGGGGCTGCCGCATCCCCAGCACCCCTCGTTCCAGTACTCTGGTTAAGGGCCAGATTTTTAAAGGTATTTAGGCACCTAACTCCTATTGATTTAATTGGGAATTAGGTGCTTAAACAGCTCTAAAAATCTGACCGCAAGTCCATTGGGACTCAGGCAGTAGAAGACTCGTAAACTTCCAGCCATGGGGGGGTTGGGGAAGAATGGGACATAAAACCACAGTACTAGCAATCATTACATACACTGGGCCACTGGGGGTGGAAAGCAGGCATGTGTATTCCTAGCGTTTTATAACCCACTGTGCCCATGGATCTCCTGCTCTCTTGTTTCTGCTCTCTCCCAGGTTGTTCCCCTCTGACCCTGTAGCAGCTATCACGGTTTGTTTTGTGGTGTGTGTTCAGGGAGATCTGTAAACTCCCTCTCTCCAGCAAGGGAAAGGCACAGTAGTGTTAAAAACCTTTCCTGGAATCAGAGGAACGATGGGAAGAAATTTGTGTCACTCAGAAAATAATCTACATCATACTGCTATGTACAGCAATCGCCTTTGGGAAGGTGGAAAGGGAAAGCTGCTTCTTTAGCCAACTGTTTTTTTCCCAGCAGCAAAAGTGCACACGGGTTTGCTCTTGCAGGATCGCACGTAAGCACTGGTTTGTTATTGTAGGGTTGCATAGGAGTGCTGAGCCCTGGCGTTAACTTGTTACAGGAAGAGAAGAAGCGAAACTCTTATTTACGAAACACCCCATCTAACGAACGTAGGTGCTTGCTAATCAAGTCAGCCCTTGCCAGCACTTACTACACAGTGGTTTTCCCCTTAGAAAAGGAAATACGGCTTGATCCTGCAAGGTGCTAGATACTCTCGGCTTCCATCAAAGAGCCTGATCCAAAACCCATTGAAATCTATGGGAATCTTTCCACTGACTTCAAGGCGTTTTGGATCAAGCCCTGAATCGCTGGGAGGTGGAGTGCACAGCAGCTCCCAGGAACACTCTTGTTATTGGCAAATGTTGACTCTATAATGGTGACTGTTTGACAAGAGCTTTGCAAAATGATATGATACAACAGAAGACAGTAAAGGAGGGTTCATTTGGGGCCAAAGCCAACCATGAGAGAGAGCTTTAGACCTGATGGTAGACCTGATGGTTTCCCCCCCTAGATTTAAGTGGGGGAAATATGATGCACATTAATCCAAGCAGTGAAACAAATTGAGAGAGAATCCCAGTTACCTTAGCTGTTCCTCTGAGTCCCCAGCACTTAACACCTCTGGAGAGTCCAGGAAGGTCTGCAAATGCACACCACTGAGCAGCTCGCTATACAGCTCCTTGCTTGGCGAGTCCCTCTCCTCCAAGTCAGAATCACTTCTCTTTGGCGCTGTGCTGCCCTGCGTCTCTGTTACCTCCTTGCCATCAAAGTCCCTCTCCTTCCTCGGCTCAAACTCTGCATGCAAACCGTTCGTCAGCACCAGACTGTTGACACTGCTGCTGTCACTCTCTGATTGTGCTTGCTGTACCCTGTTTCTCTGCATTTCGCTCTGCTTCCATAGGTCTGGTGCCATTTCCAGATGTTCGGCCCCATGGCTAGTTCTGTCATTGGCTGAGCTTCTGCGTTCCTTTGCTCTGGATGGCTCAGCGCTATTCAGGAGGCTGGCTTTTTCATTGGAGGGATTTGTGGGCTCTGCTGGCTGTTCACTCCCATTATTACAGGCTAACATGGCTAGCTGCAAGCCCGAGGTATGTGGCTCATTATACTCTGCAGAAGATAATGGACAGTGAATGTTTTCATTCATGTTCAGCTTGTTCTCACAGGGCTTGCCCTTGGTTAACTCAGGCTCAGTATTATCTACAAAGGAGGAGAAACAGAAAATCGTGAGCGTCTGAAATTATCACCGTTAACAACGTTACTGTTTAATGACAGTTTCAAAGTGCAGAGGAATGAGACAAACACGCATTCAGACTCCTGGGCGGCAGCTGGGTGGGTGCCACTTCTCGGAGGTGATGGCTGGAGTGGGCTGAAAACTTTGAAAACTCATGCCCTTGCCTTAAAATAGAAGCCAGGGGAGGTAGCACATGTCAGAACTCTTTGTGCATATGGCCTATGCAACAGAGGAAAGCAATCGTATGATCCAAACACAGCCACAGTCCCAAAAGATCAGCTCCTTCTCATGGAGCAGCAGGAGACACAAGAAGGCACGTGTGGCCTGTTTCCTACATAACCCTCCCAGAAAAGTGCAGAGTCAGTGCCTGTGAGTCTGCAGTTGGATCAATAGTCAGTATGCCCAGTTCAAATGCACTTGTCCCCATGCTCATGCTGTGGCTCTGTCCTCCTCTAGTGGTTGGACCATATATAAAGATTTCTGAGTCTTCTACAGCCTTTGAGCTAACGGTGCTTTCACAGGCAGTTGAGCTTCATGCTTTTAAATCCTGAGGTTCCCAGATTCAGCCCTGCTGAAAACCTGCTCTGGTGCCCAGTGGACTGTGGGAGGTGTCTGTTACAGGTCAGAGTGGGGCAGATACTGCTCCTTTGAAGCCTTTGGCAGGGCCATCAGGCTAATGGCTCACAAACAAGATCTCACAGGCTGTCACAGCACTGAGCAGGACTTGGTGGCTATTGACATGGGTGTACCACTCTGTCTAAAACTCTGGCAGCCCCAACCATATCACAACAGCCCCTGTAACACCACACAGACAGAAAACAGGCTGGTGTTTGGTTTGCCCAACTAATCACCACCCACAGCAGTGGGTATTGACAATGAGGGCTGTTCCATGATCTAGCTTCATACCCATGCCTGGCGCTAAGGTTGCATTCATTCAGAGAATGGCCTGGTAGCACCAGAAATGCTGCTGCCATGTTTCCCCCCTCAGCTTAAAACTCTCCTTTGCCATGAGGCCTACAAGAAACTTGACAACGGTTAGGCTGGTGGTGGACTGAACCCACTGTGTGTCATGCTGACCCAGACTGTCTGAGTGTTTCCTTGTGCTCTCCCTCCTGTCCAGCACCTAACACAATGGGGTCCTGGGCCAGGACGAGGTCTCTTTGTTGTTATTGCCATCATAACCTCTGAGGATAGGACAACCTCTGAGGATAGGACAAGAAGCAATGGGCTTAAATTGCAGCAAGGGCAGTTTAGGTTGGACATTAGGAAAAACTTCTGAACTGTCAGAGTAGTTAAGCACTGAAATAAATTGCCTAGGGAGGTTGTGGAATCTCCATCATTGGGGATTTTTAAGAGCAGGTTGGACAAACACCTGTCAGGGATGGTCTAGATAATACTTAGTCCTGACTTGAGTTCAGGGGACTGGACTAGATGACCCCTCGAGGTACCTTCCAGTTCTATGATTCAGTGATAACACCTAACAACAACAGTAATCATAGTTGGCAGTGGGTTCATTGCCTGCCCAGAAGGCTGCTTTTCATGGGAAGGTGTCCCAGCATTGCAAGCCAGAGATTGCTGGTGCACAGGGGTACTGCTGCCAGTTGGCATGCCCATAAGGGGGTGCTGCAGCTGGCTGGCACACCCACGGGTGAGAGAGGACGTTGGGTAGGAGAGTTCTCATGGTGGGAAGCACATCAGTAGAGAGGTGACTCTGCACAGTTGTCGGTGCCTGAGGATAGATGTCCCAGTGGTGAGTAGAGTGAAGCTCCAGAAGATGGCAGAATATCAGGGGAAGCACCAAGGTGGGTTTGGGCATCCACTGGTGTGGGGAAAATATTGCATTCAGTTAGCAGACTCATGCGGGGCATAAGGGTATTTGGAAACACTGCAGCATGACAGGTTCATGTCATTGCAGCCTCGGAGGTACTTCCTCCCAGATGTGTCTGTTGATACGTTACCTCCCAGTTAAAAGGCAGATTCAATCCCGGGCGTGGGAATAATAGGCGGGCTAGTTGCAATTTTTATAACACCTTGTAGTACAGCAGAGATGTGCAGGCTTGCAAAATTATTCCTGCTGACTCTCTCTATTTAAAAATAGTTCCTTCACTGCCAGAGTAACACTTCTTTCCCCTACATGTAAATACTGCTGAAACATGTCATCTAGTTGCCACTTAAGACCATCACAAATGTGTCCTTTATGAATATCCTAAGAATTGCTACCCAGGCAGGACAAAAGAAGGTCAACATAGAACAGTGGACAAATTATCATCATCTATCTATCTATCTATCTATCTATCTATCTATCTATCTATCTATCTACAGCACTACAAAAAGACACCTTACTTTTTTTTAACAGATATTGATGCCAGTCTTGCAAATAAAGTAAGCTGTTGCTGATTACAAAACAGTATTTGCATATAAAATAGTTTCAGTTTATATCCAGCCTTGACATGCAGCTGAAAGCAGTGACCTACAAACTGAACTTAAATATTGCTGAGGTTTCAGTATTGTTGGGTGTAGTGAGGCGGTGTGGTTCCCCGCCGCCCCAGAGAGAGACGAGCCTGGGCTAACCTCTCTACATTGGGGTTCAGGCAGAAGTGTAGAGGCATCTGAAATAATTTAAAAAGAAAAATGATTTCTTCACCCAAAGGAAGAGGATGGGATATTGGTTAGTGCAGGAACCAGGCAGCTAGGACTCCTGGGTTCTATTCCTAATTCTGCTGCTAACTCACTTGCTTGAGCAACTCATTCAATTTCTCTGCTTCAGTTCCCGTAGGTGTCAAATGGGGATAATGTACTACTGTAAGGATTAATTAATGTTTGTAAAAGGCTTTGAAATGTTTGGATGCCATATAAGTGCAACTATTAATAATTATTATGATTGAAATTGGCTACTCCCTCAGCCCAAATGCATATTGGCTCTTGAGAACACAATACATTCAGCTAGCTCTGCTGCCTGTGTTACAAGTTCTGACCCACTGAAAGAGGTGGAAATGTGAGAATCTTTAGTCTGAAATGGGAAAAGTGATGGAAAGAGAGACTTGAAAGGCAATAAAAAGAGATGATCCCCTCTTCTTCTCCTTCGGCGCAAGGAACACTTGAGAAGCAGGAATGTCTGGCTGTGCTGCACAATGGACATTTCACTGCACAGTGTGTCAGAAAGACCAATGGGGGTTGCCAGTGGCCACTGCCTTCCGTGCCCAACACTTCCAAGCAACAGCAAGGAAAGATAGGCTTATGCCAGGACCTGGAATTGGGCCCCCTTTGGAAGCTGGGGAATTGTAGATCTGAACTATCGTAGCTGAACCCAGTACTGTACTTTTGGTTCCAGGCCAGACCCAAACCCAGAAGGGGCCTTGTTTTCTGGTTCCAGTTTAGATGCAGTGGAAAGCTCATGAGAATGGCTGCTCTTGCAAGGGTTCTGCCATTCAGGGTCACAATGGCACATGAACAGCTCATGAGATTTTGGCACCATTAAATCTGAACCCAAGCCCCAGTCTTGATTTAGCCTCAAACCCACAGCATAGCCCAAACCCAATCTGGGTCCAGATCCTAACACTGCCTCTTTAGCCCATTGCCAATGCTTATGTAACCCTTCTACCAGGCAGAGTTAACAGCAACAAGGCCTGGGTTCCGTACCCAGGGGTTCCCTTTCAACAATACAATGCAAAACAGCTCGAATCCCTACCCAGTGACCTGGGAAAATTACACACACAACCCTGGGCACCTCTAAGAGGCAATACTTCCCTTCTTGCAAGCACAGAGTCTCGGTGTAGCAAAAAATCTTTAATAACAGGAGGTAAACAACTCAGCATTAAATTGGGAAAACACCACAACTAGGGTTCATAAATGCAAACCATGAACCAGAAGACCCACCCCCCAGTAGACTGGGTCGTGTCCTTTCCCTTTGGCTTCTGAAGTCCAGCAACCCAAAAGTTACCCCACTCGCAGAGGCTGTCCTTGGTCAGTGCAGACCCAGAGTTCAGAAGTTCATCTGTAGAGTTCACCTTCCAGCCTGGGTGGAAGGGGGTAGAGGTATGGAGGCACCTTTCATGCTCTACTGCACAGCTGATTGCCACAGCATCTGTGGCATTCTGCTCCAGTCTTCACTGCCAGCCACACCTCTCCACCAGCTATTCCACTAACCATGTCTTTCCACCAGCCACCCAAACCGCTAGCCATACCTCTCCACCAGCCATTTTGCCAGTATGTCTTCATCCCCCCCTTTAACACAGCTCTCAGTGATTTCAGCTGTTAGTAAGGGAGCCTTACTGCTAGTGCACCTGTATAGTCTTCTTGCATCAGCACCACTAGCCCAAAGTAGGTCTAATGCTTAGACCTAGGTATCAGTGATTTCAGCTCTGCAGCATGTAACAAGACATTTAATTGAATCTAAATTAGCTCTGTTAATATACAAGAGGAGAAAAGAAAGATCAAAGTGGTGTTTGAAGCCCACAAACCAGTCCAGTCCCATCCCACCCCACCAGAAACTGCCTGCCCCCAACTTCTTTCTATTCACTAGGCTTTGGAACTGGCCTAGCAAGTGCTGCTTAGTTGAGGGTGAGTCCCTCAATCATAAAATGCCTAGTACAGTTCTACTGTCCTTGATTCACATAACTAGGATAAAAACCCTTTATTACTCCTGCCCCAATAACAAAGAGACTGGGGATCCCATAGCAGCCAAAATGACCATTTGGGCAAGCAGTCCCATCAGGCTAGGCAGGGTGGGTGTGCCCATGCAAACGAGATCAGCCCCTGAAGGCCTTTTCCACAGCTCACCACCAGATGTCAAGGGAGAGCTCATTCTGACTCTGCTTACACTTACATTAGGAAGTGGGCCCTGCCTGCCCCAGAAGACAGGCTCTGTGGGTTACGCATACTCAAGCATCATGCAGGACTGCGCCCATAGGTAGGGACCAGAATCTGTGCTCTCCCCACGCGCTTTCATGGACTCAGAAAGATGCAGAGTGGAGCAGACAGAACAACCTGGAATTGGGGCAAGAGGATGAGATGGCTGAAATGATCAGGCATGGCTAGCACAGACCTTCAGATAGCCTACGTGCCTGCAAAGATAACATCACTTAATGGAGAAGAGATTGAGGCAGAGTAATCAGCAATTCCTAGGGGTCCTGGAAAATGACCAAGGAGAGAAGAGGGTCACGTTTCTCTTTAGACTGAGCTTGGCGACAGCATCTCATTTTAAGCAAGGAACTCTCCTGAAAGCAGAATGGGCTTGGAGAGTGCCGGCAAAGAACCCAACTGAGAAGAAAAGCAGAGACCAGATCCCATTATCATTTTGTGATATACCACCTAGAGGAGGGACTAGCTTCCAACACCCACACAACAATCTCCCCTTCCCTACCCAGGTCAGTCACATCAACACCCAGACCTCAAGAGACTGAAGATTTTCTTTTTACTGAGATCAACATGTTGAGAAATTGGCTTCCTTTTGAAAGCTGGCCACAGGTTCTGTATTTGTGTGTGTTTGGTGCTGACATCACTGAATTTGTAGGACAGAAGGAGCAAGCTAAGACACCATCGGAGTAAGGTCTCCTGAGGTGGGAAAGGGTTCCATGGGATGTAGCGTAACAGAACTCCTCATGCTACGGCACATGATAGTCAGGGCCTACCCACGTCCTACTCACCATTACAGCAGTAAGTCTACCTTTGCATTATACACCTGCACAATCCCCTAAAAGGACCAAGCTCCCCACTCATCTGCCATGAGCAGGATCATTATAACCATGTTTTATATAAATGCTTCCTTTTTGCTGTTTTACTGGAGTTAGGTTCACATCATGACTGAATACTGCTCTAACACACCAGGGCAATTTTTAATATTTGCAGGATATGATTAACTAGAGAAATCGGATTCTTTTCCTTTCCTCCCTACATTTGTTTTGTTTTCTTTGGCATCACTCTGTATTGCCACCTACCCTCCAGCCCCAGCAAGAGGTGTTGAGTAAATGATCAAATAGCTAGGTGGAAATGGGTAATGCCGGCAGTAGTTTTAACCAGCTTTAATGAATTCTAGTTAACCACTACTCTGGGTTAAAGCATGTTCAGGCCAATAATCTAGTTCATTTCTCTCTCTGTTGATCATCTAATCTATCCCCCTGTGTATTATTCTAGGATATATATTACTGTAGTTAACTCTCTCCTCCCATGGATATACTGTACCTCTGAATGGGAATACTGGTTGGTCAACATTGTTTTTTTTGGTTCAGTGGCCAGACCAAACAATCTACCCACCCCTCTCAAAGCAGTCAGTTTTGAACCAAAACTGGATTTTGGAGGGGTGTGTGTGGAGGGGAGAAGGTGTTTCTGACCCAAACAAAAAAATGAAAAAATTTTGTTCAGAGCAACCCAAATATTCCAAAAGTCAATTGAATTGACATTTCATTTAGAAAATGTTGTTTCAAATCGACATTTCATCTTGAAAACATTGTTTTGAAACCAAATGTCAAAATGAACCATTTTGACATTTCCAAGCTAGGGTTTTTTCAGTTTTTTCCCCAGCTGAATCAATTAGCTGAATTTGAATTCACAAATGGTTTGGTGCCCTGAAAAATGCACTTTGACAAATTTACTATTCTCTGAAAAAATTCACCTAGCCCTAGTCAGCATAGCTGAATGGCATTCTTCCGATCTCCATGGACTGAAATCATAACAGACCCAAGTGGCCTGTGTACTGTTTAATATCAAACGAGGTGTGTTTTTTTTCAAGTGTGACCCTCCACAGTATAATATTTATGATTCTATCATAGGATTTAGCTTGTCTCTCTCATTGGAACCTATGACTGATAGACTGAAGCATCAATCCTCAGGCCAACTGAAAACCACTACTGCACACATACTCAAACTGCTAGTCACAAATCTTATTCTTAAAGGCCACGATGGAGTACCCTCCCCAATCCTTGTAAATAAGAATTCACTGGACCTATGTAAAGCTGTGAAGAAGGTGCCCCATCACTCAGTCCAGGACTTGGGGCAAGGCCATTTTACTGATATATACCCATGATGCATCCCTATATAGCTTTCCCCTGACGACGGGCAGTCTCTCTCACTATTTGACTGATTCATTTGTGTCCCTCTGGAAATTCAGAGCCCCTCATTAGCAATGTTGATGGCCATTAGAAATCAGCAGAAAATGTGGATAAGCTCTCCCAGTGCTTGTGGGACTCAGTGTATGTTCAGCATTTCTAATGCTGCATTTAGAATCCCTTCTGTGCCCAGAAGAAATAAAGCAGCCTATGTCACCCCAGCAATGGGATGAGGTCACAAAGTGCCATGTTTCCAAACACAGGTGTCTAAGTCGCACAATGACACCAGCAGGGCATTGTGCATACACCACAGGCAGGCATACAAGCTAAGTGGGTCACTGTGCAGGCACTAATAATTTTTGCACATTCAGTTTTACGCAGTCTGCATCTGCATCTAGTGCATGTGGATTTCCCCACAGTCACATATGCAGTGTACTAGGAGGCATCTGGGTTTGTAAATGTAGCCCAAACTGTCCTAACCAATGCATGACATCTACAGTCTGCAACAAGGGACCAAATAAAAGTAAGACACAGTTCAGAGAAGACTAACCTACTCTCTCACCCAATCACCCTGATGTCTTCTCATCTGCACCTCTGTCCAGTGCTTGGACCAAGCTTGCAAATGCATGAGGGTTGAAAAGGTGCAGTTAAGTGAGAAGTGGAGAACAGTTTGAGAGCTGCTTAGAGTGACCAAATAGCAACTGTGAAAAAATGGTACAGGGGTGGGGAGTAATAGGTGCCTATATAAGAAAAAGTCCCCAAAAACGGGACTGTCCCTTTAAAAACGGGGCATCTGGTCACCCTAGAGCAGCTTCCCCTGCCTGCTAGTGGAAATCCATGTTAGATGTTTTCCACTGATTCCTACTGGTTCCAGTTGACCAGCTAGGTCATAGGGGAACAACTGATTCCCCAATTTCATCTGCTAGATGCCACTAGGAGCCAATAGAAACCAGGCAAAACCCTGGGACCTACAGAAACCAATAGGGATGAGTGGCAGTCTACTGAAGTTGTCACTAGAGTGCTGTCGAATTATTTTCAACCTGCCTCCTCCAGTCAGAAATAGATACTGGTTTTGAGCCTGATTTCTAGGCTAGATAGGCTCAGACAGTTGCTTTTTTCCAAGGGCCCTTACTCAATCCTTAGTCCTTAGGCAAACCTCCCATTGAGTCCAAAGAGCTTTTCCTGAACAAGGACTGAATAAGTACAAAGTAGCACCTTACACCTGTCCTTAGACCTCGTGCAATTCCAAATTCATCAGTGGAAACCCTCAGGAAAATGTTTATTATTATAGCATGGGGAGCCCCAGTGCTGGTCCAAGATCCTACTGTGCTAAGTACTGTCCAAACAAAACAAAACAACAGTCCCTGCACCAAAGAGCTTACAATCCAAGTATAAGACAAGAGACACCAAATGGATACAGATCGATGGATGGGGGAGTACAAGGAAACAATGAGACAATACTGGTCAGCCTGTTAGGCTGCTGGTGTGCTGAGACTCCTGCCTAACCATGATCAAGAGTTTTGTAGGCAACAAGGCAAAGGAGAGATTTGGCCCTTACTGTGTTTTCTTTTTTATTTCATCGATTCCAAGGCCAGAAGGGACTATTGGGATCAGATAGCCTGACCCCCTGTATAACACAGGCCGTAGAACTTACCCAAAATTCCTAGGGCAGATCTTTTAGAAAAACATCCAATCTTGCTTTTAAATCAGTTGTCCATGATGGAGAATCCACCATGACCCTTGTTAAGTTGTTCCAGTGGATAATTCCTCTCACCGTTAAAAATTTATGCCTAACTTCAACTCTGAACTTGTCTAGCTTCAGCTGCTAGCCTTTGTGTAAGGGGACTGTTGCCCCCTTACTAACATTCAGTGGGGGTGTTTTGGTTGGCTAGCTTCCAGCACCAGAAGGGGAAGGGTCGATGGGAAATCAGGAGCCTGAGACTGACAGTCCCCAGGAACAATGGGGAGAAGCCAATGCTTCAGATCAGCCTGATTGACAGGGCGGGCAGGCTAATCAGGGAGTCAGGAGGCCAGAGGGGTCCTGTCCTCCGTGTGTGAACTGGAATGGCCTGGGTCAGACAGAGTGGGGCCGAGCTAAGGAGAGAGCAGGGGCCTGAGCTAAGCTGCTGGGAGCAGAGCTGCAGCCCCAAAGCCAGAGCACAGCCCAGAGAGAGCAGACCTGCCCTGGGAGGAGAGCTGCAGCAACCAGAGCCAGAAGGGCCAGACAAGCAGCCAGGAAGCAGATCAGAGCTGGGAGCAGAGTCACAGGCTTGGTCTACACTAACCCCCTAATTCGAACTAAGGTACGGAACTTCAGCTACGTGAATAACGTAGCTGAAGTTCGAAGTACCTTAGTTCGAACTTACCTTGGTCCACACTCGGCAGGCAGGCTCCCCCGTCGACTCCGCGGTACTCCTCTCGCCGAGCTGGAGTACCGCAGTCGACGGCGAGCACTTCCGGGTTCGACTTATCGCGTCCAGACTAGACGCGATAAGTCGAACCCAGAAGTTCGATCGCTCGCCGCCGAACTACCGGGTAAGTGTAGCCAAGGCCACAGAAGCAGCCTGCAGAGCGGACCTGTCTGGGAGCAGAGTTGTAGCAACCGGAGCCAGAGAGACCAGAGAAGCAGCCCAGGAAGCTGAAGGCAGAGCAGCAGCAGCAGCCGGGCTGAGGCAGTGTGGAGCTGGAGCTGGGGCTGGAGCAGTCCGGAGCTGGGTGCGGTGAGCAGCTGGGGAGAGTGAGGGGGACCCTGGGCAGTGGGCCCAGCACAGGGAGACGCCTCAGCCAAGAGGCCCTGCAGGCCAGACTTGGGGGGGATCGTAACCCTGACAGGGCGGGGGCGATGCTGGGAAGAAGGGTCCTGCCACCTAGAGCCCGAGAGTGTGTGGCCACCGCCAGAGCAAGTGTCCAACCCGCAGCGTCTCTGCAGCACAGCCAGGGCCTGAGAAGGAGGCCTTGGACCTACAAGGAAGAGACTGTGAACTGCCCTGATGTTCCAGAGACACTGTTTGTGATGTTCCCTGCCACAGAGTGGGGTGATGGGTTTTCCTTTAACCCTTCCCATTTTTCCTTATTCTTTTTTTAAATTAATTGTTAATTAAACAACTTGTATTTGCTTTAAATTGTATGAAATGATCAGTGGGTCAGGGAGGTGCCCAGTGCAGAGAGAGTATCCCAGAGTGGGGACACCCTAGCCCCTGTCCTAGGTGACCACAGCAGGGTTGGGGGTCGAGCCTCCCAGGAATCCTGGGCCGAGCCTTGTTGGGGTTACGAGGACTCCACCAGACAGGAGAGTGGAAGGGGAGTCCTCAAGGGCAGAGAGGCCTCTGGATAAAGGAAGTAGGAGCAAGGACTCAGATCTTTTCACTAGCCCACTTCACCAGGGTAGTGCAAAAGCCAGGAAAGTTCCCCACAATAGCGGAACCATTCCCCCACTTACATTTGGATCATGTTAGACCTTTGTCTGCTATTGGAAAGCACATTATAAAATATTTGTTTCCAACATAGATAGTTACAGACTGATCAAGTCACTCCTTAACCTCTTCTTTATTAAGCTAAATAGCTTGAGTTCCTTGGGTCTATCAGTATAGGGCATGTTTTCTAATCCTTTAGAGACACAGTGGCTGAGGTAATATCTTCTGAAGTTGGTCCAATAAAAGGTAATACATCGCGCTCCTTGTCTCTAATATTCCAGGACCAACATGACTACAACACTTCTGATCCTTTAATCATTCTCGTGGCTCTTCTCTGAACCCTCTCCATTTATCAGCAGCCTTCTTGAATTGTGGACACCAGAACTGAACACAAAATTCCAGCATTGGTTGCATCAGTGCCAAATACTGAGGCAAAATAGCCTCTCGTCTCTTCCTATAGATTCCCCCTTCTCACCTTGGAATCTATCAGTCTGCGAAAGGATCAGCTGATGTTTGACATCATCTCAGAACAGTTCCCACAGCTGGTTAGTTCAGATATTCAGTGGGTTCCTAAGATGCACAAAGACGCCGTCTAATTGGAACAATAATAATAACAGCAAGTTAACCTTCCCTCTCTGCTTTTCTCTTGGTGCTCTAGAGCACTCATCACCATAGTACTTAAATACATCCCAGGTATGTTAGATCTGCACAGGGAGGCTCTTAGTAGCTCATGAGAGTCTTCTGACTTTCTCTTTGTAGTGACTCCCATCAGGGGGCAACAAACCCAGAACCTTTGGCACTAGAAGTGTAGCCCTGTAGCTAAACGAGCCACCCCTCAGTTGGCGGCAGAAGTAGGGTGACCAGACGTCCTGATAAAATTGGGACTGTCCCGATTTTGAGGAGTTTGTCCTGCGTCCTGACCGAAGTATGGTCGGAACGCCATTTGTCCCGATATTTTGTTTCGGACATGTGGGGTTTTTTTTTGTTTGTTTTTTTGTTTTTTGTTTTTTCACTCAGCCGTCCGGGTCTTCGGCAGCAATTCAGTGGAGGGTCCTTCAGTCGCTGACGGTCTTCGGCGGCATTTCAGAGACGGGTGCTTCTGTATTTGGTGGCAAGGTTTATTACCCGCCGCCGAAATGCCTCTGAAGACCGTCAGCGACTGAAGGACCCTCCGCTGAATTGCTGCCGAAGACCCGGACGGCTGAGTGTAACAATTAAAAAGGCGCCCCCCCTTGTGGCGGTCCCGATATTTTCCACTTAGCATCTGGTCACCCTAGGCAGAAACCAGCTCCATGGGGACATGTAACACACACTGGGCCAGTCAGTTACCCCTGGTAAAGCAGGCTCTTCAGATCACTCCTACAAATCCATCTGTTCCATGAGACTAATGTGAGCAGAATTCCACAGACCCTTCCACTGTCTGCTGCTTGTTTGTACCTTGAGAACGTAAGCGCTGCAGGTTGGGGACCTGGTATTCTCTTGTTGATATGGGTGTTTCTACTTGTTGCTGCCTACACCCAAAGTGCTGTGGTTTATACATTGTACTATCTAGTATTCAGGATAGTCACCATTCTCATGAATACTATTACTATTATTAATACCACTAATAAAATATTAATAATTAGTGTAGTAAAATACATATTTATGAGTCACCCTCTGCTCAAAGACTCTGCATCCTTAATGCACTAGCATAAGAGAAATTACACCTGAGAACACAAAAACCCACAGGCAGGAGCTCAGCTTACTCTTGTCATCCCTAGATCTCAAAGCACTTCACCCAGGTCAGTACTGTTATCTCCATTATACAGAGGAGGCGGCTGAGTGATTTGGCCAAGTGGTAGAACCAGGAAAAGAACCCATCTCTCTACAGTTGCGGACCCCTCAGATCCATTGGGCCAGGGCACTTTCTTTTACAACATCTGATGGCACAAAATGATGCAAAAGAGCCCTCGGCAGAGATGCAAGAAGCCTGCGTTTAGAGGCCAGGTGCCTCCTTGACTCACTCGCCTGAGAAACGGACTAATTCCCTTTATTGGCTTCATGCCACAGTCAGCGTGACAGGGAAGACAGGCAGGACTGAGATGGGGCATCCTCTGCAGGTGCTGCAAAGTCCACAGCCCCCCTGAAGAAACCCACTTTCCAGATCGTATTGTTAAAGTTCAGGGATGGCAGAATTGGGTCCCCGCCTTCTACAAGGTATCAGTCAGGTTCAGAACCATGCTTCAGCCCTTGTACACAGGGGCGGCAGTGCTTGTCTGCCCTGCAGGGGCTGATGTGCAGCACCCCCTGCTGTCCTGACACCCCCTGAACCCAACCCTAGTGCCTACCATAGCAGCAGCTGTTCAGAAGAGGAGCATGTGCACCATCACCATGAGGACTCAGGGTCCTCCAAGTTATACAAAGGCCTCCCTCCTGCTGGTACCAACAGGGCCAGGACATTTGGTTCTCCTGCTGCTGTTGGCTGCTATTGCTGCTCTCTGTGCCAATCTCATTCTTCCCCTCCCAAGATACAGATGATCGGGCACTGTCAGGAGCATAGGCTATTGGCTCTTATAAACAAGCTACATGTCCGGAGCTTCTGAGAAGCTTCGGCTATCCAAACCCTGCATATGCCTCAAGCATTGGTGGTGATGACCACAAATCTTCTGGCTAGTGACCTGCTGGGTTTGTCATGGGTCGATGTGCACTCGGCTTGCAAAGAGGCCTCAAACATGCATGGAAGCCTCCTTCCATGCATATGAAGAATATAGAGCTGCACACAGGAATAGTAAGAAATATGCATTAGGGATGGCTCAAGGCCTGAGAGTACACAGGCTTGCTTTTTCTAGAGCAGGAGTGGACAAACGTTTTGGCCCGAGGACCACATCGGGGAATAGAAATTGTATGGAGAGCCATGAATGGTCACAAAATTGCGGTTGGGGTGCGGGCTCTGAGGTGGGGCTAGGGATGAGGAGTTTAGGGTGTAGGAGGATGCTCTGGGCTGGGACCAAGGGGTTCAGAGGGCGGGAGGGGATCAGGGCTGGGGCAGGGGTGCAGGTTCCAGCTGAGGGTGCGGGCTCTCGGGTGGGGCTGGGGATAAGAGGTTTGGGGTGCAGGAGGGTGCTCCGGGTTGAGATTGAGGGGTTTGGAGAGCGGGTGGGGGATCAGGGCTGGGGGAGGGGGTTGGGATGTGGGGAGAGGTGCAGGGGTGCAGACTCTGAGCGGCGCTTACCTCAAGCACTCCCGGAAGCAGTGGCATGTCCCTTCTCTGGCTCCTACGTGGAGGCCTAGCCAGGTGGCTCTGCACGCTGCACGCTGCCCCATCCGCAGGCACTGCCCCTGTAGCTCCCATTGGAGCGCGTAGGAGCCAGATTGGGACCATGCCGCAGCTTCCGGGAGCGCCCCCCGACCCAGCGCCCCAGCCGGAGTGCCAGAGCGGGGCCGAGCCGCTGATGCAGCCCCGACCTGGTGCGGCTCACGGGCTGGATTTGGCCTGTGGGCTGTAGTTTGCCCACCCCTGTGTGTAAACTGTAATACTGCTAGGCCCAAGTGGCAATGATATTGTTATATAACTATATATTATTATTATTACAGACAGGGCTGGTAGCACCACCTATTAAGGTTGCCCAACACTTTCTATTATAAGACCCTGTTTTAATTTGCATGTAACTTTGCCAAACTTCAACCATTTGGGCTGAAATTTTCCGTGTTGGTTGTCTGCCTCAGGCTGAATTATTTTTGGAAATTTCAGCCAAAATTGTTTAGCTGTTTCCAAGAATGAGGCTAGGAAAACATACATTGTTATGCCCATGTTAAAGAATTCTGGTGATCTTTTATATGAGAAGCTCTAGCGCCTGTGTGCTTTGGAGTGGGGGATTGAAATTTGGTAGAGAGGTGGCCTCTGTGTCAGGGCTGGGTTTTGCCATCCTGTGAAAATTCACCCAGATTTAGCCCAGGAATTGCAGTTTGCACATCCTCAGTTGAGATTTGTTACAGCTTTGTAGCTAAATTCATGAAGATTCTGTCTGGACTGAGCATGTTCCTGCCTGGGGCAGCAGGGGACTGAACAGGACTTTCCCTGAAATTGCTGCTATGAGCCAGACAAGGACCGATGAGAGGCATTGGAACTAAAGCCGGGAGCCTGTCTCCCCTGTGCTTTCAATGTCCCCCCCGCAGCTGGGTCCAGACAGCACCACATACAGAAGTAAAATGGCCTCTCTACTCCAATGTGAGATTCCCCTGTTTATGCATCCCAGGATCACATTAGCCCTTTTGGTCAGAGCAAGCTTGTGTTCAGCTGATTATCCACCCCGACCCCCAAATCTGTTTCAGAGTCACAGCTTCCCTGGATACATCCCCCATCCTATAAGTATGGTCTAGAGTATTTGTTCCCAGAGGTATACATTTACTTTTCGCCATATTAAAACATATTGTTTGCTTTCACCCAGTTTACCAAGCAACCCAGATCCCTCCAACAGTGACCTGTCCTCTTCATTATTTACCACTACCCCCATTTTGGGGCCATTTGCAAATTTTTCTCAGTGATGATTTTATGCTTTCTTCCATGGCATTGATAAAAATGTTAAATAGCATGGAGCTAAGAACCAATCCCTGCACACACGTGCTTGATTATTATTATTAAGGCTAAGTTTTTGTCACCAATATTTTTAGTAAAAGTCAGGGACAGGTCACGGGTAATAAACAAAAATTCACAGAAACCTGTGACCCATCCCTGACTTTCGCTAAAACTGTCCCTGACAAAAGTGGTAGGTGGGTTCAGCACCCACTGCTGCTGGGGCTCCCGGGTCCCCCACCGCTGCATTGCGTGGGAGCTCTGGGGTCCCCCTGCCCGTGGGGCTGGGCTGTTACAGGATCCCCTCACCTCCAGGGCAGCTGGGAGCTGCAGGGTCCCCCAGCTGCTGGCCACGGCTGGGCAGCTGCAGGGTCCCCCAGGGAGCCCCAACTCCTCCAGGGTCCACCAGCCCCCAGGGCAGCTGGAAGCTGCAGGGTCCCCCAGCTGCTGGCCACGGCTGGGCAGCTGCAGGGTCCCCCAGGGAGCCCCAACTCCTCCAGGGTCCACCAGCCCCCAGGGCAGCTGGGAGCTGCAGGGTCCCCCAGCTGCTGGCCATGGCTGGACAGCTGCAGGGTCCCCTTGCTGCCCGCTGTGGCAGGCCAGCTGTGGGGAGTCTCCCCACCACCCACCATGGCTGGAGAGCTGCAGGGAGTCCTCGCTGCCTGCCACAGCGGGACAGCAGCAGGGTCCCCCCACCAGGGCAGGGGCTGGGAGCGGTGCGGGGGTGGGGGACTGGCTGGGAGCTCCAGCCCCAGGGCAGAAAATGTCACGGAGGTCAATGGAAGTCACGGATTCAGTGACTTCCATGACCTCTGTGACATAACCATAGCCTTAATTATTATTATCCTTAGTATTAGACATGTGCTGACAGCATCTGGTGGCAAACACCTTAGATAGCTTATTTGCCACAAGAAAGCCAACCTCAACAGTTCAGCTAAGTAGCAAAACACTGCGAGCTCTTCACCATACTCATTCACTTTGTAGACCCATTCCCTACCCTTTGTCTGTTGAAGTCTCGATTGTAAACCCAGCAGGACAGATCTCTTTTCTAAGGGTAGATCTACACTGCAATCACAAGATGTGACTGCACCTTACATAGCCAGCCCCAAGCTAGCTTTAAGTTACCTAGCTTGGTGTCAGGATCCCAACCAGGGCTGTCAGGGCCAAGGCTCAGAGCAAGGACAACCTGACACAGGGAGGAGCAGAGGAGTTCATAGTCAGGTTCCAGGCCATGGTAGATGCCAAGGGCCAGAGTCCAAGTCAGGTTTCAGGGGGCAAAGTCCAAATCAAGCCAGGAGCAGGAGCACCTATTGAATTGCTGGGGAAGGGTGGGAGAAAGCCTGTCCACATCTCAAGCCCTGCCCTCTTCCCCAGCCCTAACATAAGGGGAGGACCCAGTGATCAAATAAATCCAGTGGACAACAAATGAAAAAAACAGGGACAGGAGTGAAGGTCACAGAGACAGAAACAGGGAGCAAGAGGGGGGCACTGAGCAAAGAACCCCAGACAGCGCCCACTGCTCCTCGAAGGTGTCCAGGGAGCCAGTGGACATGGCCCAGAGGAACTGTGCCTGGGGACGTGACTTGAGGGACGATCGGAAATAGGCCCTGCAGTCACAGAGCACCCCCCATCCAACTTCCTCCTCCTGGTATGTTGGACGGCCACCTTGGCCAAGGCCAGGAGGAGGTTGATGAGACGGTCCTGTGACTTCATGGGGCCACAGAAAGGGTGTGCATAAATCAGGAGAGGCGAGGAAAAGTGCAGGTAGAACTTAAGGAGAAGGTTCTGGAGGAGCCAGAAGAGGGGCTGCAACTTGCAGGAGCAGTCATGGCAACTACAGGCAATCCACACCATTGCCTGGACACTTCCTAGAATGCCCTTGAGTTTATATAGGGCAGGGAGCCAATCAGGAGCCATGCAGCTGCTGTCTGTCAAACTCTTGAGGTGGAACTTCCCCGAGTCTGTGTCCACAGCAGGTCATAGGAAGTGGAGCACAACATGTTTACAGCTGCTGCTGGGTGATAGAGAGGCTAGCTGCCTGGTAACTCTGGAAACCTGGGTTCTAGACCTGTGAGGCCTTAAACTTGGGTACCAGAGCAGTAAAGCATCATCAGCGGCTAATGCTGGGAGTAATTACCCAGATCTTTATTTCTCTGGGACCCAAGTTAGCTCAGGTATGTTTACTTCTGCTCATCCTAGTAATGGCTGTTGTCCAGAACCTCCAGTGGTAGAATATTTCGCCCAAAAATGTACCCAACTGGTAGATCTTTCTTTAGATGGTGCGGCTTCTATGCCACTGAATTGCTCCCATCCGAGGTTCCCATGGAGCAGGAGGGTTACTGATCAGTGGCTTCAGAATGAATGTGCCCTTTGTTTGTTCTCAGAGCACTGCCTGGGGGTCCAGCAAACTTCCCTGTGGTCATTCCAGGTTATGTCTGCCTGTTTCTTCCTTGTGTTTGTGGTGGAGACAAAGACTGGGGCTGCTGTGAGTTTTGGAAGAGAGCTGATTACAAAGGGAATGGTTACAAATGAAGCAAGTTTGCCTGATTTTAGTTATGGCTGGACACAACACAGCAGTTCTTTTATGAGCTTGGTTTGGAAACCTACCAGCTCTTGTTGAAGCTGAATGGCCAGTGGAAATTATTTATTTTTAATTTTCCTCCCTGTATTCAGATCTGGAAGGGTTCCCACTGCCTGGCTGCTACCGCACAGAGAAACTTGGAAAAGCTACTGTAGCTTATTTGTGTTCTTTACTTCTGAATGAAGGCAGGAGAGACATGGGGAGGGGGAAGTCTATAGACTATACTCAAGGCAGGCTGGGATATCTGAGGTACATGCCTCTTTTGCTTCTGTGCTCCTGGGGCTATCCTTCGGCGATTGAGGGAATGTTACTGGGCTTGCTTCTCTTTGAAAGGGGACTGCTTATTTCTTGTTTTGTATCAAGACCCAAACAGACGAGATTGAGAGACAGAAAGGAAAGGCATAGGAGAAGGTCACATTGTGATGCAGCTGATGGGGCACTGGAGAGGAGGAGAAAACAAACTCACCCAGCTCCCATGTGACAAGTTGAGAGCATTGGCCTGAAAGAGGCAGCTGGGGCAAGCAAGTGGGGACAGAAGAAGAGAACAGTTTGGCTTGGACATCCTGAGTCTGGTCCCCCCTGCCTTGCTCTTGTGGAGGCACAGACACCTCTGCAAAGGGGCTGGCATGGCAGCATGTCTCATCCTCTTTGCACAGGTGCCAGTGAGTATGCAAGGTGCCACCCAGAGCAGGATCAGGCCCGCTGGGTCTCCTGGCAGTGTCCCCATTGCAAGACTAAGGGGTCTACTCCAGCCCTATTCCTTGACCCTCCAACCCCAGAGCAGTGGCAGAAACTGCATGTAGTGTCTGAGCCAAAGCCCATCAAAGCCAATGGGAGTCAGTCTGTTGATCTCAGTGGGCTTTGGATTAGGCCCTTGGGGAATGGTGGCTGCTTTGCCTGGCCCAGTGTCTCTTTCTGGGGAGTCTGTGATAAAAGAAGAGATTGCACCTGCTATTAGTAAACCAAGATCCATGCCACTGCTCAAGCAGTAGCAACCTCAGTGATCCATCCACTGTCATCCAGTCCCAGCTTCTGGCAGTCAAAGACTTAGGGACACCCAGAGCATGGGGTTGCCTCCCTGACTAGCTTGGCTCATAGCCATTGATGGACCTACCCTCCAGGAACTTATCTAATTCCTTTTTGAGCACAGTTATGCTCTTGGCCTTCACAACATCCCATAGCAACAAGTACCATAGGTTGCCTCTGCATTATGTGAAGAAGCACTTCCTTATGCTTGTTTTAAACCTACTGCCATGTCATTGGGTGACCCCTGGTTCTTCTGCAATGTGAAGGGGTAAATAACATTTCCCTATTCACTTTTTCCACACCATTCATGATTGTATAGACCCCTATTATACCTCCCCCTCCACTCCCCCGGTCACCTGTTTTCTAAACTGAACAGTCCCAGTCTTTTTAATCTCGCCTCATACGGAAGCTGTTCCATACCTCTAAGCAATTCGGTTGCACTTATCTGTACTTTTTCCAATTCTAATATATACCTTTTGAGATGGGGTAACCAGAACTGAATGCAGTATTCAAGGTGTGGGTGCACCATGGATTTATATAGAGGTATTATGATATTTTCTATCTTATTATCTATCCCTTTCCTAATGGCTCCTAACGATCTGTTTTTTACCGCCGCTGCACATTGAGTGGATGTTTTCAGAGAACTATCCACGATGTCTCCAAGATCTTTCCTGAGTGGTAACAGCTAATTTAGACCTCATCATTTTGTATGTGTATTCGGATTATGTCTGACTGCAAGGGCTGGAAACACACTGTGTTTAAATGAAATCTGAGATTCTCATGTAATCCCAGGACTCCAGGAGCTTGGACTTTAAGAAAACTACCAAATGTTGCAAGACATTGCAAGAGTTGCTAACACTGCGGAGCAAGTGGGGTGGGGCGGGGCGGGGGGAGGAGCAGGAATCTGGCCCAAAATGCTGGCTACAGCAAAATTTCCAGAACAAAGACAAAATAACTGACTTCCCATGTACTTTGTGCCCCCCTCATTCCCTATATTCTCCTTCTCATGTCTCCTGATACAGCTTGCCAGTGCACCAGTTGCATCACATGCACCTACATGCCGATGCAGCGTTGCTTTGCTGTCGTTCAGGACCCATGCTTTACTCCCTGGCTATGATTTCCCTCCTTTTAAAATGTTTGTTTGTTTTTCTCTAAAACTCTCTTTCTTCAGAACATTTTTCTTTCCTAGTTTGGCTTTTCTCCAGAATCTATTTTTACCTCCAGCATATTCTCTCTCTCTCTCTCCCTTTCTCCTCTCCTTCTAAATTATCTCCCCCTCTTCCCCCCACCATTTCTACTTTTAGACCTTACCCTCCTCCTCCTCTGATTCTGCAAGGGTGTGGGTTTTGCTCACCCTACAAATGCCAGGGATGAGTGTTTCGGAGGATGAGAGGGTGCTGGAGTGAATGTGAAGGGGTGAGCCCCACTTGCCAGCTCGCTGGCAGCCTTTTCCAGGCACCGTATGTAAATTCTGCAGTGTCTGGGGAAAATGTTTTGTCTCAGTCCCTGTGTTAACTCAGCTAGCACCACACAGCACATGCCCGGGTATTTGATTGTAGAATTCTGAAGCTTACCCATTGGGTCATTTCCACCGGTATTTTTAATCTTCAAGGTACATTCCCCTTCCCTCTGCCTCATTTGCTGAACTCCACAAAATGCAGATATATCACTGCCTAACAAAGCTGCTCCATCTTGTTACTGGTAAAACTGCTGCAAGACACTTCTTAATATGTCATTTCTGAAAGTTACCTTTCAAGTCTTTTTTTGTGTGTATGAAGAAAAGGTAATTTGAGGCACTAGCCTGCATCTTGGCAGAATTAATCAGCAGAATTCCCAAGTCATAACAGGCAATTTCTTCTCCACGTCTCTTCCCCTTCCCCCAAACACAAATCACTCTGCATACAGACACGCATGTATGCAGTTACAGCAGCTTCTCCTAACCTAGATTTTCAACCCCCCCAGCTAAAACTCTACCCTTCTTTTTTTCTAGAGTCAGAAATACAAAAATGTTTTAAGTTTCATTTTTGTTTTAATTTTTTTATTATTGGATAAAAAGCAGATTTAAATCCATCTTTCAGGTGACACACAAAACTGAGGTTGGGAGCACTTGTGGTCATGAACAATTCCTTGGCATTTTCCACAAGTGTAGTTCTGTTGACCTCAGTGTGCTGGAAAAATTCCAGTCTGGAACATTACATTCTGCCACCCTGGATCCCTCTGTGTCATTTCAGCTAGCTAGAGTGTTCTTCACTTCCTGTCCCAACCTATTGTGTAGCATTACTGTGCGCTGTTTAATAGCTGCTGTGTTCCACCACAGAAGTGGCTGCATTGGAGTAGTGGGCAAAGTGATTTTTTACACATGCGTGTTCACACACGGCCCAGATCCTGCAAGTGCTTACTCCTGTGAGTAATCCCTGCTCATGCGAATCATTGAATCCAATGGGACAACTGCCTGTGTAAGGACTGCTGTGAATAAATGTCTGTGGGATCTCGCCCATAATTCTTGTCACCTCTTTGATCAGGAGTGACAGGCGCAATATAAAGTCTGACATGAATGCTATTATTTTAACAGGTGGCCTGTCATGTTGTCATAACTTGATCTGCAATCAAGTTTACAAAGTGTGCATTGGATATAGACCGTTAATGGAACTTATGGAGCGTGTGCGCGCACTAGAGAGTCAGTGTCTACGAGGGGAGTGGAATGAGAACAGCTGAAGATCTGAGTCTTTGTCTTCCAAATAAACCTCAGCTTTGCTATAACTCTGCCTTGGTACTCTGTCCTTCTGCTACCTCCCAGCTAACAATGACAAGCTCCTTAAAATTCTGTTTGCAGTGTAGTTGTAGCCTTGTTGGTCCCAGAATATCAGAGAGACAAGGTGGGTGAGGTAATAGCTTTTATTTCTGTTGGTGAGAGAGACAAGCTTTCAAGTATCAGAGGGGTAGCCATGTTAGTCTGAATCTGTAAAAAGCAACAGAGTGTCCTGTGGCACCTTTAAGACTAACAAAAGAAGTATTGGGAGTATAAGCTTTCATGGGTAAGAACCTCACTTCTTCAGATGCAAGCTTTTAAGCTTACACCTTCAGCCCTGAAGAAGAGCTGTGTGTGGCTTGAAAGCTTGTCTCTCTCACCAACAGAAGTAGATCCAATAAAAGTTATTACCTCACCCATCTTGTACCTTTAACATTCTGTCCAATTCCTTCCTCTCTTTGTGTGTGTTTGTGTGTGCGTGTTTTGGAAGAGCAGCGGCCAGGAACAGCATGAGGGGCACTGTAGCTGTCTTGGAGAGATGTCATTGTTCTAGTGCTCTTCAAAATTAGGCAGTAATTTAAACCTGAGAACCTTCCCTAGCAATTAGAGGGCTGTGCCTCTTTGCCCACGCTCATAGCAAAAGCTGTCTCAGCAATGCCCCCTCCCTAACTACCTCCTCTGTCCTAACTCTGGGGTTTTCCAGGGAAATAGATCAGGAGTGATTGGTATTCAGCCCCAGATATGAATGGGATCATTCTACCCCTGACATGCCTGATGACTGGATGCCTCTACCCCACTTGACCGCTGAAGTTTATTGATGGCTCCAAAAATAGATGGGCCAAATTCTGACCCTCCTGCTCAGCAGAGGCCTGTTTGAAAGCCCACAGGGAGCCTTTCCATTTACTCTGATGAGCTTTGGGTCAGGCTCCAGGTATAGACCAGCCCCGCAGTTTAGCTGGGCTCTGGGGACATGGGGCAGGACTGGTACCTCCATCTCACAGAAATTCCTCCATGTTCTCTCACTGCGGGGCCGGGGTTTGCCTACCGCACAGAAAAATATGTGGGGCCTGCCTCCAAATCTGGCAGATCCCAGGAAACCTGTGTGAGGCCACGGACATCCTCCCAGATGCCCTATACATCTGTAACCTTGCAGCATGGCTCCATTGGAACTGTGCTAACAAGGACTTGCCCACGGCCCCTAGGAGGGTATATGGAAAAGAGAATGGAACCTGTAACAGTATTACCAAGTTCGTGTGGCTGGAGGAGGGATGATGCATGTCTCCCATGTCCCCATCCACTCCTGCCTCCAGTCTGCCCACTGCCCAGTCTCCATCCTTTCCTACAGCAGGGACTGCACACCTCATGAAGGTGGCTCCCTGGCTCTAAGGAGCTGGTGCCACATTGGCCACCGTCTGTGCAGAAAGAAGTGAAATGAGTGCAGGGAGAACAAGGGGCCTCAATCTGGTTCAGTGAGCTTGCAGAGGGAGGCTGGTGCTGGGGTTAAGGCTACAGCTGAAAATTCAGGAAACCCAGGTTCTGTTCCCTGTTTGCCCTTGGACTTAGTCTCTGGGCCTCATTTCCTCATGTGTACAATGGGGATAAGAGCACTGCCCTACCCTGGGGGAGTGAGGACAGATCTATTAAAGATTGTGAGGTGCTCATGGCAATGGGAGCTGTATGAGAACCTCAGATATTCTGGCCATAATTCAGTCCTCTACTGCCTACCTTAGCTCTGCATAACTACCAGCAATCAGATGTGCACCAAGAAAATATGACTGCTGGCATTGAAAAATTACTTTTTTTTTTTGGTTCAGGAGCATATATCTCTTTCGCAGGGCCGGCTCCAGGGTTTTGGCTGCCCCAAGTAGCCAAACAAACAAACAAAAAAGCCGTGATCGCGATCTGCTGCGGCAATTTGGCAGGAGGTCCTTCGCTCCGAGCAGGAGTGAGGGACCGTCCGACGAATTGCCGCCGAACAGCTGGACATGCCGCCCCTCTCCAAAGTGGCCGCTCCAAGCACCTGCTTGGTAAGCTGATGCCTGGAGCCGGCCCTGCTTTTTGGATCCTGGCAATTGTTGCTGGCTATACCTGTCCCTTGAGGTTTAACCCATCGCTCCATGTCAGTTTAAACAGCATGGCCTGCATCCTTGGTTTCCAGGGTAAATCTGAGTCCACAGATAAAACAGTTCCCCACAGCCTAAAATACACCAACCACATGTTAAATCCCCGTCCCCTCCTCCCCAAACACACACTTTTGGGATAATCAGAAATTACTATGTGTGGCGGTTGCTTTTTCTTGAGGCCAAATACTGTAGTTCCTTATTTTTAATTTTTATTAGAACCTGCAGAGCCATTACCATGCATTTGGAACCAAATGGCATGAACATTTTCAACTTGGGAAACAATACCACTTTTCCTAGTTATAAACAAACACAATAAAAGTAGGTCTTAAAATCCTTAACTGCTTTTATGCCTGCACTCTTTGTAGTTACTCAAATGGGAAAAATAAACTGAGCCAGTTATTCTGCAAATATTCTTTCTCTTACCCTGAGTTTGCAACTACACAACGTGTTATGTACGGAACCTTTCTCCAGCCCTTTGCATTAATGAATTAAGCAGTAAGCCCCCTTTTGGTGGCCTAGGGAAAAGGGATCATCTACCTTGTGCAGATGGGGAAACAGAGCCACAGATGTCATGTGAGTTGCCCAAGGTCGGACAGAGTGAGCGTGATGGAGCCAGAGACAGGATCCAGGGGTGAGATTCTGTACTTTTAGAACTCACAGCCCAGGTGGAAAGGGGGTGAAGGTAGCTTTAAACCACCTCTACACCCTCCTGATCCTGAGCTGTTCTGAGGGCTGGAGACGAGGCTGCTGGCATAACTGGGGGCCTCTCAAAGTTACAACAGCCTCCCCAGGTTGCCTGATGGGCCGCAATCTCTGCAGTGCTGTGTGCTGAGGCCCTCCCACAAACACACCCTTCCTGCCCTCAGCCTCAGCCCTGCCCCTGCCACCTGGGCTTGGGAGCGGGCCCTCAGAAGGCAGCCTTGGAGCTGTCTTCCACCGTACCTGCACCATGGAATCCTCCCAGCTCAGTTGCAGGATGATCAGGCCACTTTACACACGCTAGTCTTCTTACCCAGTGTCTAGGAGCCAGCGCGGGAGGGAGGCTCCCATGGCTGGTCTCCTGACTCCCATCTTGTGCTTTCGCACAAGATCATCTCCCAGAGAACATCTTTTAAGTACAAGGAAGCCCTTTGTGCCAGCCTTTTATCTAATTATTCTTCCTGCTATTTCCCATACCCTCAATCCTCACCTTCTCCAGGAAGAACTTGGCACACGTGAGGGTGTTAGAGATACAAAATGAGCCCCTTGTATGTATATCTTGTGTGCTAAATTTGAGCCTGGATCACCAGCAATGTGGCACTTGTGCTGTAGGATTGGTCACTGATGTGCCATTGTTCTGATTCTGTTCCCTGGTTGGCTAACGTAAGATTTATAAACAGCAGTCCCTCTCTCTGTTCACAGATTGTCCACAGACATGAAACTCTTTCAACAGATTGTAACAGAGCCTGTCAGAATGGCTGCAGGAGCCTTTCCTGGTTGAGCCGCCTCACTAACACATATTCCCGGACATTCTTGCAATGGCTGTTTGCAGGCATGTGAGCAAGTGGGCTTGCGAATGCCAACGACATGGATGGGACTCCTCCCAAGGATATCTGGGAGTGGTCCTGGGCTGTATGCACCTGGCTGTGCTTCGAACTATTTGGCTTCTGTTGAGAGGCTGGGACTCTTGGTGCACTGGACAACCCAGAATCCAGACCCAGCACTGCAAGCTGGGTGGTGGCAGGCAGGTCCTTCTAGCTCCGTGGTAGGAGGGTGAGGATTGATACAACCCAGATGGAACCAGGGCAGCTTTCACTCTCCTGCAGCTTAACATCTCTCCTCCCCAAGAACAGGCTCCCTCTGGCATAGGGCATGTCCTTGAGCTTCTCCTGACCTGCCTGATGAAGGCCTGAAGAATGCAGCCACGTCTTGGTGGGCACCAGTGCCAGAGTGAGCTGTTGTCATTGTCTGCAAGCGATGCAGACTGAGGAGCCTTTCATCTGAAGGCAACTGCCAGTCCTGGTTTGGGACGGGAGGGTTGACAGTGTGAGTCAGCTAGTCAGAACACCCTCCTTCACCAGACTCCCCTGGGGAAGGGAGGGGGAATAGCCAGTGATGTCAATCTGCAGGAGACATTTATGATCAAGCACCTTCTTCTTCTTTTTCCATATGGTTCGTGTAGAGCAGCAACTACAATTTTACCTGAAGTTGATTGAGCCAAATGGCTACATCAGGAGTAGCAGAATTTATTGCAGTAATGCCTCCTTCTTATTTATAAATTGGGCAGTAGGTAGTGATATGCTCGATGGTCTGTCATGGGAACCACATTCACACACCAGGGAGTCCTTGATTTTCCATTTATGCATTAGATGTTCGCATCTACCATGGTTGGTTCAAATTCGGTTCAGAGTTGACCAAGATGACCATGGAAGGTCAAACCCAGGAACCTTCTGTGTGGGATCTGACACAAGGTGCTTATTTTTTGTCTTGTTTAGCCCAATCTGCTTTCCAAGCCTCCTTCTGATCATAGCCCGATTGCATGAGGCTAAACAAATGTTCCCAGAAAGGCTTGTAGGACTTAAGACTTTGCAGGGGGGCATTGTCAAGGTCTCGGTGACTAGGAAGGCATCTGTTTTCACAGGCTCACTGAGCTTCACGGAATGTTGCTGCAGTTCAGTGTTTTGGCGGGGGAGTGATGTTAGACAGGACAGGTAGCCATGGTGTTCGAGTCGACTTAAGGAGTCCCATGATGCACCACATCACTGTATTTAGCTGGGTATCCACAAGTAGTGTGTGGCTGCATCTGCTCCATATTGGTGCATAATATTCAGCTACTGAATATACAAATGCTATTGCAGATGTTCACAACACTGATGCTAAAGCACCCCAGGTTGTACCTGCTAGTTTCTGGATTATGTTGGCTCTGCTTTTTATCTTTGCAGCTACCTTCTCAAGATGATCATGAAGGAGAGAGTGCGGTCGAGTTTCGCTCTGTGATATGTTGGAGTGTAATCATCTTGTAAATTTTTACCACAGAAAGCTACTTTCAGTGTGTTTTTGGCACTCTTATTATCAAGATGAAATGCGCTTACTATTGTTTTTCCAGGGTTTGGTTTGAGCCTCCATTTCCGGAAATATTGTTCCATATTTTGGAGGTCTTCAGTTAATGCTTTCTCAGTGTCATGGAGGTTTGTGCTTGGATTGTCATGGCAAGATCATCTGCATATCCAAATTTTGGTGATTTAGTTGGAGGCATGTCACTTATGTAAATATTAAAAAGAGTTGGCGCAAGTACAGAGCCTTGTGGTAACCCATTATTTATGATATGGGGTGTGCTGGTCTTATTACCCAGGTACATCCTCAGGCGTCTGTTACTCAACATGGTCCACAACAGGCAAAGTGTTTGGTAGCAAGGTATAATTTTAGCAAGTTTCAGCATCAGGCCCTTAATCCATACAGTATCATACGCAGATGACAGGTCAACAAATACTGCGCCAGTCTTTAGCTTTTTTTGATAGCCAGCCTCAGTGTGATTTGTGAGTGCCAGAACTTGGTCACAACAACTATGTTTTGGCCAGAAGCCTGCCTGTTGGACAGGGATAATTGGCTCAGTAAAAGGGCATATTCTTTTGAGGATGATACATTCAAGAAGTGTATAGGTCGTAGATAATAGAGAAATTGGCCTATAGCTTCCCACTTCATTGGGGGGGTTTCCCAGGCTTTGGAATGGCAATTACCATTGCCTCATGCCAAATTTCAGGGATCCATACTGTCCTTAAGGTAGCGGAGTACAATGTTGCTAGCAATTGGAGTCCTTTGGGGCTGAGATGGTGGAGGAATTCTAGCGGAATACCATCAGGGCTGAAGCCTTCCCTTTTTTCATTGCGGTAAGTCGTTCTCTTACTTCTTCAATGCTGACAGTGGAAGATTCTCCTCAGGAGATTGATGCAAGTGTTCGGTAAAGTTCTTGATACACGTCTCTTCTTTTGTGTTTATCAAGTGGTCCTTTTTGTGTTCTCCACCAGTTTGGAGGCTATTGAGTTTGGCTGGATTTTTGGTGGCCAGTACTCTGTGGGATTAGCAGCCCCAAGATATCATAGTAGTGTACAGGCTTGACGACTTGACTGTGTAAAATCAAGGTTTTGCATGCAATAAAGCCAGCATTAGTGTCTTGCTGTGTCAAGGGAGTATAGCGGGGCTTTTGCGGTATGAGAGCTCCTGGTCTGATTGTATTGACAGAGCAATTCCTGCGTCTCTCTCGTCCAGCAGGGAGTGTGATTTTTCCAGAAGCATCTGGGAATGTTCTTCTTTCCTTCTACTTTCCGGAGCCCTGTGAACCATTGATAGCATTCCGGTCTTGCTGGAATCCCCTAGGATTCAAGCCCCTAGGAAACAGCTGGTCAGGGAGAAGACCCTGCACATCCCAGCTGGTCCAGAGTAAAGTGGATGAGGTCTGCCACCAAATCTACATGGGGAGCCACCTATTGCCTTGCAGTCCAGGTCAGTCACCAAATAAAGGGAATGGCCAGAACTTTCTTTTCAGCGAAGTGGGGGAATGCAGGGTCCTCCATCAGAGAGGGGCTGCCTTTAGTATCTGGTCCAGCAGAGATACCTGGCCTCAGCACACCTGTCTCTGCTAGGCCCAGATAGCACCTGGAGCATCCTTATCTAGATGAAGCAATATCCTAATTTCAAGGCTATTCAGAGCTCTCAGTGCCGTGGAAGCCTGAGGCCTCAACTCCAATGGGCCTGCCCGTGCTAGGTACCCACCGGCATTAAGACATTGATGAAGCAAAAATCTTCAGTCCCAACATGCTGATCTGAATGAAGACATGAACTGACTGACACCTCCAGCTAACTTCAGATCAAACAGCATCGATGCCAATGCACTCAGGGCTAGGTTAGCTGGACTTTTTCACCCCTTGCCACTAGGGGAGAGCTGCCTAAATGTTGGGGGTCGAGTGGGCTCCTGAAGAGGACAGAGTACCTGGCTCGGATGAGAATTTGCATCAAGCAGCAGCACAGCAGTGTGTGTGAAGGCCCTGTGGACTCTGAAGGGTTAGGCCTTCCCAGTGATCCTGAGCACTGATTCTCACTCACCCCCTCGAAGATGTGGGGGCAGGGGCAAGGTCTGTCATGCCAGACAGATGCTGATGTAGGCAGCGCTGGTACAGGCTCCATGCCCAGCTCTGTCGGGGGCAGCATTTTGGGGGTGGGACCTTCCGCTGCCTAGAGCAGCAAAAAAGCTGGCGGAGCTCCTGAGAGCAGTGACCCAGCATTGACAGACAGCAGATGTGTGGAGAGCTGACACAGCTGAAACCTACGGTATTGTGGCCTGGAGTTGTGAAACCTTGAGTTATCAGTGAAGTCACCATCTTTGCCCAACCATAGAACCTGGTAGCCAAAAGAACATGGAAGCAATACGTTGATAAAGGAAGAGCAAGAAGGAGCCCATGAGGAGCAAAGCTGAGATAGGTGGGTACCTACTGCATGGGCCATGGGCCAACTGGGGTGGGGCAGTTACTTGGTGGAGCTGCCGCATGCGTGATGAGCACAAAAAGATGTGGTGGTTGAAGCATGGGGGTGCCGGTATTCCATGGCAAAGGTTAGTATGAGACATCCCCCACTGCAAACGCTGGTGTTAAAGCATCAATCTGCCATAATGGGGGATCTTCAGACAAAAAGTAGTTAATACTCTTTTTATGTATTGAAAAGCTGAATCCTGAACTGTTGGTTGGCACAGCTACGGATTCTGTACGCAGGGCTGGCCTTCCCCTAGCACTGAAAGATTGGGACAGAGTAAGTACAAGTGTAACCTCTTTGGGGTTTAGAGAGCATGGCCCTTTAAATCTTTTTCCTAAGGGGGAGGGGGAGAGTAAGAAAAAAGGAGGGAAACTCCAGGGGGCAGCGCTGGAGCTCCAAGGAGAGGCGGAGGCAGCCTGCAGGCCCTGGAAAAGTGAAACAAAGAGAACCTGCTTGAGGCCTGGGACGGACAGGGCCGATCGGGGACACCCCAGGACAGGAGGCAGGAGGAGCACTGTGCCAGGGAGGAATTGCCGAGAAGGATAGTCCGGAGCTGGACCCAGTATCACTGCTGCCCAGAGCTGCATGGGGCTGTGAGTACTGGGGCTTGTGACTCTGCATTGGGGACAAGGAAGGAGGTTGCTAGCTAGTTAAGTGGGGAGGTGGTCGCTCTGTGTGGCTTTGCAGAGAGCAGCAGAAGAGGGCACCGGAGGGGTTTGTTGGGGGAAAGTTCACTGGCGCCGAAGACGACCAGGAGCACCCAAGACTCACCACTGGACTGGAACTTTGCTCAGGACTCCTGAACTCTGTGTGCAGACACATTGCTCAGTGTCTGCCCTTCCAGACTGTGCTACCACTGGGGCTGTGGGGCCTTGGCTTGGATGCAGCCCTGTCTTACTGCTCCCCCTATATTTCCCCTTGTTGCTTTTCTCCTCTCATCCCTCTGTAAATAAATATTTCCCTTGTTATATCCACTGTACTTTTCCTGTGGGTGTGGGTGTTCACTCTGGGGGGTTTGGAACAGGTGCCCCTGGGGTGGAAGGGATTTCTCCTGCTGCATTCCTGCGCACGCCTTCTCTTGGCCAGAGCTGCCTGCAGAGCAGACACCATCTTGGCCACGAGGGCACTAAATTTACACAAGGAAAGCAGACCTCCCTTTGATCAGGACCAAGATTCCACTAGCTTTATAAAGTCGCACGTTGTTGTTAATTATTATTATTTGTCTGGTAGTAGCGACCAGAAACCCCAATCAGGACTCCACTGTGCTGGGTTTTGTACAAACACACAGCAAGATACTGTCTGGCCTACAACAGATTACCCTCTAATGCCCTGATCCTGCAAACACAGAACAATACATAGATCTTTTCATCAGAAGACCTCAAAGCACATTACAGAGGAGGGCAGTAGCTTTATCCCCTTTTTACAGTGAGGTAAACTGAGGCACAAAGAGGCAAAGTGACTTGCCCAAGATCACTCAGCAGGCCCATGGCACAACTAGGAATAGAATCCAGGGCTTGAGTCCTAGTTCAGTGGACTAACCACTAAGCTACATTTAAGATGAAATAACTTTACTCCCATAAATACTTCCATTTGCCTCAAAGTTATGTACATGCTTAAATAAGGGACCAAGAAAGGAGCTTAAACTTGAACTGGTCAAAACTCTTACATTCTTTTAATTTTCAAAGGCAGTTTCATTCCATTGTTTCAGAATGGATCCTCTTTAAAAAATAGCTGTGGTACTTCTGTAATTGGAAGATTGATTTTTTTTTTCCAAAATTGTACTTTTCAAAAGCATTTTTTAAAATGTTGCCAGCAGAATTTTTCTTTTCAGAGCAGTTTTTATTGTGAACACTCCCACCATGTGACTAAGCCAACAAATTAAAATTGGCAATAAGGAAACAAAATTGGGAAATCCAAAACAGTGAGCAAAAAAACAAAAACTGAAAACAAACAAAAAAATCCCCCATTCAGCCTTTGAAAAATGGCCAGATTTCATCAAAACAAAACAAAACAAAAATTTTGAACGAGAAATTTTGAGCTACTCTGGTACAGACTAAGGTCTAGTCTACATGTGACAGTTGTACGGGTATAACTCTGTCTGTTAGAGGTGTGATATTTCTAGATTAGGGGTGTGATAAATTTATACTGATACAACTCCTAGGGTGCATTCTAAGGGTATAGCTTATTCCCCTTTTATAGGGGAATAGCCTTACTACTATATAGCACATTTAGACTGATACAACCTTGTCCAGACTGGAGGGGATGTACTGCTTTACTTTACCAATTCTGTTCTATTTTATATATGTTCTTATACCACATATCGATAAAGCAGTACAACTTCCTAGAATGGACAAAGCCTAAGATATGGTTCTTACAATTTGCTGTAAACTTTGATACTATGAAATAGAATTGGTTGGGAATTCTTTGACTAAATATTTGTCATCAGAGAATGCCTGTCTGTCGAAACCAAAACTGTTTGCAGAAATGTATTGTTTTGATTAAACTTCTGCCAGGAGGGAATCCCCATTCCAGGATGGACTTTCTGGTCAATACCAGAGGCCTCTTGAATAGCCAATTAGGGCATTCGCCTAATATGTAGGAGACCCAGGTTCAAGGAGTTGCTCTGTCTGATTTGGAGCAAAGACTTGAACCTGGGTTTTCCACATGCCAAGTCAGTTCCCTAGCCACCATCCCAGCTTAGAGCCCTAGTCACTAGACTATTGGGCCTAGTTGACACTTAAAAATTAGTTCAACCTAGTTATGTCACTCAGGACTATGAAAAATTTTCCACCCTGAGTGCCATGGCTAGGTCAACCAACCCCTGGTTGTAGATGCAACTAGGTCAGTAGAAGAATTCTTTCATCGACTTAGCTGCCACCTCTCAGAAAGGTGGATTAACAACACCAATGAAAAAACTCCTCCTGCCAGCGTAGGAAGCATCTACACCGTGGCACTAGAGCGGCACAGCTTCAGCACTGTAACTATGCCGCTGTAGCGACTGTACTGTAGACATTTGGCTATTTTAGGGTGAGGCCCTCTTTTTTTTGCAAAAAGTTTCAAAAGCTCTGGGTTTCGTTCTGATGTGAGATGATGTGAAAACTCGACATTTTTCAAGGAATGGAATTTGTGTTTTCTGTCTAGCCCTACTACGAGTCCAATTCTCCTGCCTTACACCTTATGTAGTCTTTTAGACCTGGGTAATGCAGTGTTGCCAACTCTCATGATTTTATCACAAATCTCGTGATATTTGGGCTTTTTTTTTTTTAAACCCCAACACCTTGGAGTCACGTGAATGCATTAGAATCACAGCTTTCATTAAAAAAAAAAAGTAGTTGCAGAAATAAGCTTGGGAAAACCTCAACGTTTCAAAAGAACTTAATAAAATAAAATAAAAAGAACTTAACTTTTATTGTTAAGCTCTCATGATTTTGGGGCTTGACTTAAGATTTTTGAATGCACAGTGCTGGCACTTTTGCAATGTCCATGTCGTTCCATTTTAACATGGCAGTGGGTTGGACCCGCTTTGCCTTCATGTAAGTTACTACACAAGAGCAGGCCATACATATTTAATGGATGAATTGTTTAATTTATAAAATGCCCCTAGCACATTATTTAATGCATGGAACAGACAAGAACCCCAATAATTGTAAACATACACTATATCACCAGGAGAGACCGCCTCCAACTCCAACACAAAGAAATCCAAAGTCACTCCTCTGAGTGGAAACTAAGTAAATTACCGTGGTCATGTATCTTGTAGTGACACAACAAACTCAGGCTCTGCAGGACCAACAGGGAGGAGTGAGTTCCAGAGACTAGGGCCCATTAACTGAGAAAACCAGGGATACTGTTCTGGAATTAATGAGACAATCTTCTAAAAAGGCTCTTTCCCATCAGAAGTTGACATCCACTGAAAGTTTCTGGACAAGCTACGAGGCAGTGCAGCCATCAAGATGAAGACAAAGAGTAAAATCCCTTGAGACCACAAGATTGGTGCAAAAGAATGTATAATCTTAAAGGTCACCCATTATATTAAAGGCACATTTATAACCAATTTATAAAGGTTTACTAAAGGATAGATGCGATCAGCATGTCACAGACAGGTGGTTATAAGCACATCAACAGAAAGCATGATAGACAGTTATAAGCCATGGTTATCAACAATCTGTTGACCTATGGGACTGTACTATAATTGATTAACTCTTTTTAAAACGTCTATTAATCATTTATTAACCCTTCCTAACCTAGTTATAAATATACCCTCGATGAACATGTGACCATCTTAAAACTTATGGCTGGGTTATTTAGGGGATTTCTGATAGGCTAATGAGTCTACCACCTCTACAGCTGGTTTGAATCCAGTCCAGAATGGGCACCACCACCTGAGAGCTGTTGGAGAGCCAGCATGAAATAAGACAATGGTCTCAGACGGCTTTCTAGAGGGCTCTACTCAGCCTCCTTATTGGCAGATGTATCAGAGACTGACCAAGGACTGAATGGACATGGAGAGTAAATGCCTGTCTTGCACCACCGGGATGGTCTGTTCTGCACCAAGACTGGGTCCTGCTGACTAAGTGTGGGGAGGAACCTCCCTCTGGTGCTGCCTGTGCTAGACCAGGGCCACCCAGGGGGGGGGGGGCAAGTGGGGCAATTTGCCCCAGGCCCCACAGAGCCCCCCATGAGAATATAGTATTCTATAGTATTGCAACTTTTTTTAATGAAAGGGCCCCTGAAATTGCTTTGCCCCAGACCCCCTGAATCTTCTGGGCGTCCCTGTGCTAGACCTGTTCTGTGGATGAATGAGGGGCCTTGTCCTTCAGCATGCTCAGCCTGGTACCTTTCACCAGTGCTAAATTAACTTTTTTTTAAAAACTGAAAAAAGATCAAGACATGTTTATTTAATGGAGCTCCCTGCAGGAGCTAGAAAAGATGAGGTCATTCTCTGACTCCCAACGAAAGCTGACAGCTCTAACTAACATTAAAGCCGGAGCCAACAGGAACTGAAATAGCATGATCATGAGCACGTGGCATTGAAATCAAGCTCCAGGCCAATCTGACCCAGCCACATGCTGCTACTCTGAAAGTTGCCCAGACCCCAGAGACAAATTAATTGTTCCTTAACCAGGCTCAAGACCACCTTTGTTCTTGATGTTAGTAGAAATCATGCCAAAATCCAGCATTGCGCAGGAGATTCTGATGAATCTTTCAAAGTTAATGAGGGGTGATTGCTGATGACAGGGTCAGGGAGAGCATGAGCAGGAGAAGTAAAGGGGAGAAACGCTTTGGGAGGCTTCAGCTGGGGATATGACCATGGCAGAATCTCTAGGAGGAAAAGGATAAGTCCCTCCATCCTTTCTCAGTGCCTCAGTAAATGTTTTGCAAAGTGGCCTCTGTTTTTCATAGATCCTAGATTTTAACATCAGAAGGGACCATTAAGATCATCGACTTTTGGATGCCCAACTGGAGAGCCCTTAGCATGTTATTATAAGCAATAAACTTTAGTTCTGGAGAGTGTCCCAATGCAATGTCATTCCACTGCTAGGGCATCTCTAGGCAACCAAGCACCGTGCTGGGAGCTGGAAACCGCCACCTTCTAAACCCACCGCTACCAACAGCTGAATCTGTGTCCTCCACCAAGACAGGCAGGCTGGCATTCTGGGCAGCGCCTCCAGCCCGACCAAGCTGGGGAGAGAGGAAAGTGGCTTTACACGACCATTTGATCCTTCAGAATCTGGGCTGCTCCAAAATAACCCCAGATGTAAGTCAGAGGAGCAGGCGACTCTTCTAATTTATGGCAATCCATCGAAGCCAGCCTATGGGCTGTGAAGCAGGCCAGAATCCACACAGTACTATTCATCTACCTCCTTCCCTCAGCCTGTTCCCTATCCTGGGGATTAGGAGGGGGGCATCAGCGTGCTGCACTTGGGGGAATTTACAAGCTAGTTGTGGTGCATTAACAGCCCCTATATGTGATGGAACAGCTTAGAAGGGCCAGAATCTGTCCTTAAACTGTTTTGTGCCTCAATTTCCCCATCTGCACACTGGAGATGGGCACCTCGTGGGGCAATGGTGAGGAATGGAGTGCTAACATTTGAAAGGCATGTGGAGGCTTTTCGATGAAAGGGGCAATGGATAGAGATCGCAGCAGAAGTAAATAGCGTCTCCTGCAACATACCAGCCTTCAGCACACGGTGGCTGTGATAGCGGTCCATACCTACACACGCTAAGCTAAGAGAGAAAACCTAAATGCTCATTAAAGCATCTCTTGGCAGAAACCCCATCCTCAATTACAAAAATCATTTCATTTTTTTTTTATGACTCAGAAGCCTGTGGGGTCTCGTAATCTAATTAACTAACGCGCCTGCTCCTGCAGCTCCACTGTCCCAGAGCATACAAATAGCTGAATCCCTGGCATTGTGTATACCCTCCTGGCCAGCCAACCAGCAGCATCCCTTCCACTGGGCCACCCCTGCCTTCCTGAGCTCTCATTGGGCAGTCCATGAACGGAGGACACGGATTGGCTAGTGGGGCTCACAGAACATGCACAAAGTAATGGGGCTCCCTGCCCCTCTCCCCCGGAGAGCTGCGCAGTAGGAGCAGAGAGCTGTCTACAGATAGACAAAGGATGGTGGGTGAAAAAGCACTCCATACTGCCATGTTCTTGGGGGGCACTAGAGGGTAACCTGTCCTCAGTGTATTATAGAGCAGGCTTCAGGCTGCATAACGACCTGGGGTAGGTACAAGGGGCAGCAGGGCAGGCTGTCCTGGAGGCTCTGCCCTCCAAACCCTTTCCTCATGGAGTGGAGAGCTGGGCTTTTCTCTGTTAACTCGAGCCAGTGGGGCTTCGTAATCCATGGCACTCAGTCTCTAGTCTCCAAGAAGACAGGGGGCTGTACCCAAACTTGAGCCCAGAACGTCCTCCCTCACCCCCTCCTGCACTCCAAAACCCTCTGCCCCACCCCGTAGCCCCCTCCTACACCCTAAACCCCTCATCCTGAGCCCCACCCCATAGCCTGCACCCCCACCCCACAGCCTCTACCCCCTCCCACACCCCAACCCCCCGCCCCAGCCCGGAGCCCCCTCCTGCACTCTGAACCCCTCATTTCTAGCCTCATCCCAGAGCCCTCACCCCCTCCTGCACCCCAACCCCCTGTCCCAGCCCGGTGAAAATGAATGAGTGAGCGAGGGTGGGGATTGGAGTGACCTGGGGTAAGGCCTCAGAGAAGGGGCGGGACAGAGGTGCAGCCTCAGGGCGGGGCAGGGTCAGGTTGTTCGTTTTTGTGCAAATAAAAAGTGGCAACACTAGCCTCCATCTCACTACCACCCCTCCCCCCTGTAATTCCCCCAGTAGTGGCTGGTCCCTGACTGAGTTCAGAGGCAGTACAAAATGCTGATAATCAGAGGAGCTCCATGGGCATATGTGGCTGCTCCTGAGGGCATCAGGAACTGTTACACTGAAACATGTTCCCTCCCGGCTCCTAACAACCACACATGTTGGGGCTGGTGCAAACTTAGCCCCTGCTGAGGGGATGGGCGGGGGGAGAGGAGGCTTTATAGTTAATTGAGCTGACAAACACAAACCTCAATTCAAGTGTTCTCCCAAGTTTGGCTGCAGGCCCTTCCCTCCCTGCTGCTAGTTCCCTCTGCTTCACAGACACACTCAGGGCCCGATTTGTGCTTATCCTGTGCCCCTCTGTGTGGGCTATACTAGCACAGGGACACCACAAAACAAGGACATGGCTCATCCCTTCACCAGGGAATTTCCCTGGAGCTGTGGAGCAGGGGTCTCTGGCTCTAGTCTCCTGCCCTCCTGCAGGAGGCCTTGGCAAAGAAGCCTTGAGGGATTGGCATAGGGTGCTTGGGGGAATGCCCAGGGCATTCTAGAAACCTAGATATACTGTGCCTCTATCTTGATCATAGGGACAGCCTAGCACCAATGCCAGGCTGAATCAGCGGCATTAGACCTTTTGTATTCCTGGGCTGGAGGGAATAGGGCCCAGCTGACCTGATGGCAAGAGTGATCCAGGAGAGCTGGCGGCTCCGCTGTGCAGGGCGCTATAACCCAACAGAGTGCTGCCAGCCCCAAGCGTTCACCAATCACGAGACAGGGCCACCAACGTTACGAGATGGTTTAAAAATCACAAGAGTTGCAAAATAATAGATCTGGGGATCATTTTATTTGCTGTCCGGCTTCTGAACCTTTAGGGCACGCTCATGCCACATTTTCACAGGTTTGGTCTGCAACCATGAGGCGAGAAAATTCCTTTTTTTCTTTTAAGTGGACATTGAGATTCTCAAATAAGCCCATGACTCCAGGAGCTGGGGCTTGATGAAAATTTTCAAATATCATGAGACATGCCAAAAAAAATCATTACAGGTGGCAGTACTGCTAACGCCCTGCTACAAGCAATCAGCTGTTCCGGGGGTTGTTCCCAGAATTCCTTCCTTGCTACTGTGCCCCATTTTATCAGCCCTTGGAACTCCTGGCAAGGTTGCTCAGCAGCCTGAGCTCCATCCCTTGGCTTTGCAGCCAGTCTTTGCTGCAATCTCCTACAGTGGTCCCAGCTTCCCCCTGGCTACATGACAGGAGCAGCCAGCCTTATGGGATGGAGGAGCAAAGGTGTGTGCAGTCAACTCTCACGCGGACACATGCAGGGGTCCTATTCGAATCACACTTTGTGCGCAGCGTGGCATGGAAATAATTTGGGGTAAGCACCTCCTTGCCGCTCAACAGTGCACATGGCTCTGCATTGCACATGTGCTCGGAGCTCCCTTTTGGAGTTCATAGAGGTACCATTCAGCCTTATCGAAGAGCACACCGGGGAGTGTTATACAGCCCATAGGCCACTTGCAGCCTGCGACCATGGTTACTGTAGGGCTCCAGCCTGTCCGGGCTCTGCTGAATTGTTTTCAGTGGCAGACGGAGAATGTCACCAGCAGAGCAGGGGGGACAGAGGCCTACTTTTTGCAGGGGGAGCCATTGGGCATCTGCACCATGACTCACTGTGGGGAAGACTGTGCTGCCCTAGCCCTGCTAGAGCAGAGGAGGAGACTCTAAGGAAGAGACTCACGGGGAAGAAGAGAGTGATGAGAGAGGCAGTGGGGAGAGAGAAGAGCAGGCATTCTGGGGAAGAGGGGTGGGAACAAGTGGGGGCTGCCTCCCTGAACTTCTTCAAGGCCAGGTCAGCACTAGGTGGAAGCCCAGGGAGGCAGAAAGAAATGAGGGGCAGAAGACAAAGGGCCTGAGTTTTTTGAGTTCCTGGATTTGAGTGCCTGGCCCCCAGTGGAAGCTAGAGCACCTTTGGGGCTGCTCTAACTTATGCTCTGCTTCCCATGGTCCCCTACGGTCTCTGAGAAGCCAAGAATAGCCATAGTGGGTGTGCTGTAGCCACAACCCCAATCCACCCCATCTGCCACTCGCTGGGAGCTGGGACAGCAGAGAGCCCTTAAGCTAGTTGTAAGCAGCCAAGGAGGGCCCAGCAGGTGTCAGGAATGAGGACTTGCAGTTGCCCCTGCCCACTATCTGGCAGCCTACGAGCCCAGCTGAGCCACAACATGCCTGCAGCTGCAAGCTCTCCTGAGCCTGCCTTGTTCCTCTGCAGCTCTACTCTGCTCCCACCCTCTCCCTTGCCTGCTTCTGGCTTCAGTTGTGACCCTGGGCTCTGACTCCTGGTCCCGGACTCAGGGTCTAACCTTCGGTGCTGTTCTTGGCCTGTGACTCCTGCTCCAACCACTAGGCCTGACTGCCCACATCCCAGTTTGTAGCAGAGGGGAGGTTTCCTAGGGGCTCTTTAAATGCACTTTAAGGACCTTTCATGCTGCTGAAGCAGCCAAACGGGGCCTGAGTGTGATGGAGCCTCAGGCACACAGTACGAACAAGGAATGGGTGGGTAGGAAGGGCAAGCCAGGAACAGAAGGGTGAGAGGAGAGGAGCCGTTGATGAGGTGGTGCTTGGAAGAGGCAAACACATTGAGGGATAGGCTGGCAGGAGGGGAGCAGCACTTCCCCTGCTCTGCTGGAGCTTTCCTCTTCCCTCGATATGGCTACCTCTCTCCCCAGTCAAGACTTGCTTCTACTTGGACTTATTAAGATGCTTCTGAAGAGCAAACTCTTTGCCTTTGAAATGCGCCAGCCTGCACCAATGGCTGGGGTTGCCCCAGAGGAGGAACCGCCCGGACATCCTTGCTTAAGCTTTATCCCTTCCCCGCATGTTACTCACCTGAAACCCTGGCAGGGAGAGCGTGGGGCAGGGGAGGATGAGCAGGCAGAAGGAGTAAAGATGACCTACCTGGAGGTGTTGATCACCACTGATGTGCCCCTCAGTGCGGCCCCAGGCCTGGAATTTGGCCACGAACCCAAATGTGTAGATTCCAAGGCCAGACAGGACCATCGTGATCATCTAGTCTGACCATCTGTGTAGCACAGGCCAGAGACCTGCCCCAGAATAATCCCTAGATCAGAGCTTTGAGACAAACATCCAGTCTTGATTTTAAAATTGTCTGTGATGGACAATCTACCATGACCCTTGGTAATTTGTTCCAATGGTTTATTTACTCTCACTGTTAAAAAACATACACCTTATTCCCAGTCTGAACTTCTCTAGTTTCAGCTTCCAGCACTGGATTGTGCTAGATCTTTCTTTGCCAGATTAAAGAGCCCATTATTTAATATATCCCCCCCCCCTCTCCCCTCCCGTAAATACTTACAGACTTCTAAATAAGTAACTACTGCTGCACACGAGCATGCAACAGAGACACGCGGGATGGATGGCCACAAGAACAGTGGCTTTGGGGGATAATAAATAAATCTGAAGATTTTTAAGGCATTTTAACCAATACAGCTACAGTATATACACAGACCCCGCCCCCCCCATGATTGGCTGGGTTACCTCTGATGTTACAAAACCCCCAACCATGAGCTATCCACAGAGCAGGAGCCAAGCCCTGTAAACCAGCAAGGAAGTATTGAGGGGAAGAGGAGCAAAGCAGCCTGGCCTGTCCCGTTGTGATACAGGCTCCCTCACCAGATGGTGGTCCAGCAGTGGGGAAGGATGTTAATGCGGGGCACTTGGGAGCCCCATGGCTTCACTGTGCAGGCTCACAGCTAAACTGTTGGCAGAACTAAAAGGTCCTTTGTTTTTCTGCAGCGCCCTGCCCATGAGGACTGCAGAGTGCTCTGCAAACCTCAGTGACTGAAGCACCACAGGTAGGTAGGAAGTATTGTTTCCATTTTACAGTTGGGGAACTGAGACACAGAGAGACTGAAGCCCACATCCGCCACAAAAGCATTTGAGGTCCTAACTCTCATCGATTTCCATGGAAGTTAGGAGCCTGAACACCTCTGTGGGCCTTAGTGAGTTGGCCAAAGTCACACAGGAAGTCAGTGGCAGACCCAAGAACTGAGCCTGTAACTCATGACTTCGAGGCCTGTGCTTTAACCACTCAACCATCCTTCCTTCTGTTAGAAAGTGGTCTTATTCTCGGGGACACCTGGCTGCCATCTGTTCCCTTTGAAAAGCACATGGAGCCTCCTGCTGTGTGATCAGAGGCCTTGGTCTCCTCCTCTCTCGGTTTTCACTTTCTGGGAGCATGGAGGGTCATAGTATTTTGTTTGGCTGCAGTTTGTCAAAAGGAAAATTCATCCTCTGTAATATGCTGTATGGCCAACCCCAAGCATTCAAAACTCCTGAAACATGACACTGGCTTAAAAATCAGGAGATATTAAAGACGATGAATTTGGGGGTCTGTTTTCTTGACTTCTGGGGTTGAGCTCATATCTTCCATCTTTTCTTTGCAACCATGAGGGCTAGAAACTGACTTTACTTTTTTAAATGGCAGCTGAGACTCTCACAATCACAGGACTCCAGAAGCTGGGGCTTTAAGAAAAGCATCAAACATCATGAGACTTGCACTAAAAGCACAGGAGTTGGCAACAGGGAGACATAGAATGGCTCCAACCTGCTGGCTCAGGAGGCAATGATGTTTTATACAACCCTCTTTCCCCCTATCCTGCTGAAGGGCCACCTGCTCTGGGAACATGCTCATTGGAGACTAGAGGAAGTTCTGGCCAATGTTGGATATGGCCCTGAGGGGAGCTGAGCTGTGGTACTGACTCGCTCACAGCATGGCTATTCCAGGGAAGGCAGCACAGAGACCGAGCTCCCATGGGGATTGCCCTGGCCTCCAGCAGATCCTTTGGGATCTAGAGTTTCTTTGGCCAGGTCCCTGTCTGCCCATGGGAAGAGGGGTGCACAAAGTTCACTCCCCCAACAGAAGGATGAAGAATAGATTTCATGAGCCAGATCCTGTTTATCTGTTGTGCTTATCTGGCCCCCATTACTGTGGAGTCCAGGCAACCCACTATCTGTAATCCATTTCTCCTTCCGACACCTCTGGGAGGCAGGCCTGGGCTGTTATCCTTATTGTACAGGTGGGGACCTGAGGTTCTAAGTGACTTAGCCAAGGTCACACAGCAAGTCCATAGCAGAGCAGGGATTTGCTCCTGAATCTCCCTAACCACCAAGCCTTCCTTCTCTATGCAGCATCCTCAGCTGGTGTGAATCAGCCAACCTCATTGACTTCAACAAAGGTGCACCCACTTACACCAGGTGGGGATCTGGCCCCACGAGTGCCCATATTCAGCCCCCCGCCCACCAGACATGTTACTGTCACATGGGGAAGGGTTTGACACTTACTGTTTGCATGGTGCTTAATGGGTTAGATGGTACCTTTGTGGTGGAGGTGCATCTGGACCCTCTGGCAGTGGGAACTCCAGGAGGGGTTTTCCTCGACCCACACAAATGAGTGTCTGGCAGTGTCAGTGTCCACACCCTGAAAACAGGGGCAGCAGGAGCTCAGTCAGCTCTTCTGGCTAGCGTGTGCAGGGAGGGACGGACAGACAAATTAACCACCCAGCTCCCTTAAGGTAAGCTAGTGCCAATGCAAAGCTAGGAGTGGCTGTACACCCCAGCCGTACTGCATCCGGCCCCTGCACAGGGGGAGCGGAGAGGCTCTTTGCGCCAGATTTGGGCCCATTCTCCCCAGTCTACCCTTGTCCAGCCAGGCAGGTCCTGATGCCATGAGGCCCATAATGTTGTTCTGGAGAATACAGCGTGTGTGCAGCCAGCCTCTAGTATTGAACTAGAGCCGTGACCTTCTGAAATCTCCTCAGGAGGAGCGAGGAGCTGCTTTCCGAAGCGTGTGCGCATGTGAGACAGGGATAATTAGGCAGGAAAGCCCCCGGGCTCTGGGGGGGGCGGGATTCTGCAGGCCTCGCTCCCCACAGCAATGTCTTTGAGTCTGACACAATGCTGGCCCCAGTGCAATGGACACATTCTCTGATCTGGCTTCCTGCTGGACAGGACATGGGGAAGATGGCTTTGGCCAGACGCCTCACTCTGGCCGGCTCCCTGTTCTGTACAAAGAGATTTCAGTGACGGCTCAGGGCGAGGTTGTCACATGCAGCCAGGGCCTAAAGGGAAGGCTGACACAAAACCACTCTGTTCCCCGGGGAGCTCCCTGCTTCTGCAGGAGGGAGGAGACACCCCTTCAAAGGGGACAGCCTACACCTCCCAAGGGGCCGGCAACGGGAGGGCAGAGTCTTTGTTCCCTTTACCACCCACTTCCAGCTGAGCTGCTCCTGGACAGGGGAATGCATCTCAGTAACAGCCTCTGTGCTCCCCTGCACAGGTGCACTGTAGTTCTGGCAGGTCCATACCTGGGCTGTCCAAAGAGCCCCGACGAAAGGCTCATCTTTACTTGGGCTACCCAAGGGGATAGGGCAAGGCCACATATTCCCCACCCCTCCCACTGGCAGCCAAAAGCTTAGCCTTAATGTAGAAACACCACCTTTACCTCAGTGACTGGGACTCTTAGTAAAAATACCATGGGTTTTTTTAACACAGTAATGATTCCACAGGCTGCACCTTGCAGCAGGGCCACTTTAGTACTTGTTAAGTGTCTTCTGCAATGTTTATGGCCGAGCGGTTAGAGCAGGAAACTTGCACACAGGACTCTGAGGTTCTCTGCCCAGCAATATCACTAATTGTGGTGTGACCTTGGGGAAGTCACTTCACCAATCTGTGCCTCAGTTTCCCCAGGGGATGATAATGTTATCGCTGGGGCAGAGGGTTAATATGGGGAGAAAGTATCCAAAGAATGGAGACAGCAAGACTGAACTCCCATGTCATTTCAGAACTTCATGGCCCTGGACTTTGCACTTCAAAATGATTTTGAGGGGGAAAAATACAAGAGGTCACCATTTATACCTGTACTTAACTTTTGGGGGGAAAACAGCTGAACTGAGAACCATTTAGATTGTGGCTCAGCCGTCCCCCAGCCATACCCTCCGGGCTCAGGCTCCCACTTTCAGACTTTCCCCTTGTTCTCTCTGGACTTGTGTAGGAAAAATCTTGTTCACAAAAATCCTAACTGAGCTGCACACTTCGAAGTACCCAGTAATGTACAAACTGATAAACACATGCGGGTTTCTTTTTTATAAAATGCCTAATGATAATATGCTACATTTTCTCGCTAAAAATATCATCCACTCAGATGTGGAGAATGTAGGCTGTAATACCAGCTACTAGAATGCAGGCCCGGAACACCATGCCCCATCATCCAACAGCCACAAATCTCTGTTTATCCTAGCAATTAATCCTCCCCTATGTTTGGTGATATTATAATTACAGAAACATTGCCATTCTGATGGGCTTGTTTCCACCAATGTATTTTACTTTATTTACATCACCACAATAGGCTACAGTGAACAAAAAAAAGGGGTGAAATTGTATTTAGGGAGACAATGCCACATGTATTCTCAATGCATTTTGTAGATGTAAGTCACCCTGGCTCCAAATTACACGTTTATTGTGTGAGCACACAATGAGATCAGATTAAATATTGACTAAAACTGGCCTAACTCACAAAATAATGAAGAGCACAATAGTATGATTTAATCCAAACCACTAGAGAAATACACATCTGTAACATACAACATGCCTTTCCCACAGAAATACTCTTTGTATTCTAGCTAGCCTTCGGCATGAGAATTTCTTCCTCATAAATTATGTATTTTTTTTTCAGTTGCCAACACATTCCCTTTACCGGTTGCAAAAAAATGTCATATCATCTGGTTTATAAATGGGCAGGTGGTGATATCTCTGCATTCTCAAAACTGAGATGGGGAATCAAATATGGCTAAAGTCAAAAAGTATTTCCCCTTTGTCCCAAAAATGTGAAATATGCCATTACAGTGCAGTCATTATAGGCACCTCATTAGAAAGTACTTTCACACCTAGCCGAGGATCAGCAAACTATCCTGTGTCTTCTCCTTCCCCACCCCCCCAAAAAAAGACAAAAAGCCCCACCAAAAAAAACCCCCAGCAAGACAAATGCCAATATAACAATTAAGATAATAATATAGTGCAGAGTGGGCTAAATACACATTCTTCCCGGATGCTAGGCGTAAAAATTCTGCAATACTGTCCTGGATCATTCAAGATTAAAAGAGAACTCTAACCTAGCAAAGACAAAAAGACAGAAGGTAAGAAAAAATCCCACTGATCAGTAAAGCCCCTCCATAGTCCAGATGCAGTCCTATCACTTCAGCTTCTCTGTACCATCTCCATGACAACCGTGTAATTTGGATGCTATAACCACTGCTGAACTGATCTTTAAATGTAGCTTTGTTATAAAACATAGTACAGAATATGTCAGAGTCTTGGTAAAGAAAACTTGCCCTATAAATGAGGGAGGTAATTAAATAGTCCCATTTTCATGTTCCACTCTCAAATGGTCCAGATATTTTAAATAGCCAGAAGAATTAATGTGTTCCTCTTAATGGGCAGATGATTTGGAAGTCAATAACAATCCTCATCAATTGTTTTTGGTGAGTAATGTGTCCGAGTACTACACCCCAAATTCCCAGTCCAGACACCCAGCTGAGAGTTGGAAAATATCTGAAAGCAGATTCAGAGAATGGGCATCTGGATGGACGGACGGACGGACGGACGCACACACACACACACACACACCCCAACTGAGACAATTCGATCCCTAGCATTGAAGCACAAAGCTGATACATCAAATAAATAATAATAATAATGATGCTGCCATGCCTAACCAAGCAAAATAGGACATAAGATGCCATGGGGATGAATCAAGTAAATGATCAACAATGATAATAGTGTATATTGTCCTTGCACTTACCGGAGCAATAAGCCTTTTTTAGTTCCCCCCCAACGCAGCTCTCTTTTCTCCTCACCAATCCATGCAAAATAATCAGCAGCTACACATAAGGAGTTGCCCCATCCCCCATACCTTACTAGACTTTCCTTTTATTGGTTTTTTTCCCCCTTGCAGTGGGTCACACCTCCCAGGCTTTCCTTCAGGTGTCAAGAGATTGCTAGAGATCGAGAAGGAAGGATGGGAGGGAAAGGGGACAGAAAGGGGAGGGGGGAGAGATAAGACTAAAAGGGGAGGCAGAGAGTGATTGCAGTCAATGAAAGGGTGGAGGGAAAGACCTTGCTACATAAACCTAGAGGAATAGATTGCAGCTAAGCAATCGGCTAGAAGACACTCACTATAGTGGAGTGTGAGCAAACTGCTAAGAATATTCAACGGTTTCTCAAAGCCCAGAGGGACAGATCTGCTATCGGCCAGCCAATCAAATACCTTCAAACTGGAGCTAGCAAAATCCTGCCAAACAGACAGGCTGTCTTTAAGAAATGTAAAAAAATAAATAAACAAACAAACAACAACCTTGGTAAAATTTGCAAGGCTGATGAATGCATTCACAGGGCCTACCCGCTCCCCTATTGCCACCTGCCTCCCCATCCTTCCCCCTGCTGGAGCTTTCCAGGGGCTGTGTACCACCAGCACCCTGCTTTGCTCTTTCCATTCCCATCTGGTGTTAGGCTGTGCTCTTCCCATCCCCAGCTGCTGCCCCCCCGGACAGGGCCTTCCCCCTGCCAGGCTTGCCAGGGAGCTTTTTCTAGGAAGCCCCCTTCATGGCTTGGGGAGCCATGTTCCAACGTTTCTCCCTACCAGCGTGAGCAGGCCTCTGAAGCCTAGGCTTTGGGTTTTAATGGGTTCATGGAAAATGGACTCTGTTTCCTGTTCTGATGGCATCTCGAGTCTCTTCTAGGGTTGCCAAGCCTCCAGGATTTTCCTGGAGTCTCCAGAAATTAAAGATTATTATTTAATCAATTATTATGTCATATAATGAAACCTCCAGGAATACGTCCAAGCAAAAGTGGTAACCCTAGCCAGACACATAGGGCGGCTTCCGGAAGGAGCACATCGGATCTTGGTGCAAAGCTGGCTCCACTGGGAAAAGGGCAAAGCTCAAGAGAATGAGGGGCTAATTTGCAAGGATGCTCAGTGTTTGCCCAGAGGGCAGAAGGTCACCACTTTCACCAGGGAAAGCAACATGAGCACTGGTGAGAAACACAAAATCACACCCTAGATCACATTCCCAACCACTAGGAAATAACGAGGTACGTGTGTGAGTACCAACATGCCTTTTGTACCCTTTCGTATGCAGTGTAATGAGCATGTGCACGTTCTAGTGGCTGGAGGCCCACAGAGGACTAAAGGCCTGCTCTGTTACTCACAGCTAAAGCAGTTTCTCCATCAGCTATCCTGACAGAGGCCTGTATCTTGGGGGCAAGGCTCCTGATTTCTGTCTCTCCTACTCAGTGATATATGTCTGGTGTAGATGATGACGGCATGATTCATTGTAGCCTTCATGCCAGGCCTCAGAGCATAAAGGACCTTTCACTAGATTCCTACTGGAAAGCTTGCCCTACAAGAAGCATGCCCATACAAAAGTCTTCTCTTGGCTATTCAAGGTATTGTCAGCAGCCTGAGGGATGGCACTAGATCTCATAGACTTTAAGGCCAGAAGGGACCATCATGATCATCTAGTCTGACCTGCACATTGCAGACCACAGAAACTCACCCACCCACTCCTGTAATTGACCCAGAACCTCTGGCAGAGTTACTGAAGTCCTCAAATCATGATTTAAAGGCTTCAAGTTACAGAGAATCCACCATTTACACTAATTTAAACCTGTAAGTGTCCCATGCCCCATGCTACAGAGGAAGGCAAAATTAAACCCAGGGTCTCTGCCAATCTTACCCAGGGAAAAATTCCTTCCCAACTCCAGATGTGGCGATCAGTTGGACCCTGAGCGTGTGGGCAAGATCCACTAGCCGGACACCTGGGAAAGATCTCTAATGCCCCTTACTACAAATACTGCAGTAGTCTACAGTAATACCTCCAGACACTGCAGTGAGACCATTACAACCAGTAGTATCCTGCAGCATCATTGCAGAACACGGCTGTATATTTTCCCCCGAGGAGTAGCTCTATAGTGTAACAGACAGAGTTGTTTGCCAGGGTTCGTATCTGTAATGAACCATGTAATGAGCCACCCTGCAGCTATACTCATGAGTTACCCAACAAATGCAGGTGTGAATGAAGGTTACTGGGCTGTAGAAAGATATTAAATAAAGATCATGGCAATGGGCAAGACCAGTATTAGTCTGACAAATTCAGGTGTGGAATTCTTAACTTCCCCCAGGTTTTCTCATCTAAAATTCAGATTCAAGTTATACTATGGTGAACATCAGACCTGCTCATCTTTGCTCAATGTTAATGAATTTGTAATCAGCCAATTATCAGGGTAAGATGCTTTAAGAAGCCAGGATCAATATTCATCAGTATTTTGCACTGCTAGGGTCTGAAGGTAAGTACCAGAATCCAATTGCTGTACAGCCAGTCCTATGGAGGGATATTTTGCAGCATGACACAGTGAGGTTCTGGTTTCTAAGCAGAATACATAGGCTAGCTGGGATGCATAACAACAAGGGCTATCAGTCTTGGTTCTTCAGGGAATGAACTGATGAACAGCTAGAGTCAAGAAGAAATGTCTTCCCACCCATGGTAGAGAGCTGCATAGTTGTCCTAGTAATTTATGGCAAATAATTAACAATAGTTATACTTTTCTCCAATTGCAGGTAGAGCCACACTAGTTAGGTTCATGTACCCTGGACATGCTGTAATATTTTTGGCATTACCAAATATCACTATTACAGATAGTTTTACACATTCTGTTTGATTGCACAGGCAGTTTGGTCTTGGAGAGTTTGTTGTGGTGCAGTTCTGTTTGGAATCTGTGAACATAACAGTAAACAGGATTTGAATGGTAATCATCTCTCTGATGGAATCATTTCTTAGGTGCAGCAGCTGCCAACAGGTTGTACATTCACATCACATGCGTGAGCTTGGAACCATCCACTCAGCAATGGGACTGTGCACATACCCTCAAGCACACAAAGATTCTGACCGCTAGATTAAAAGGAGCCGGGGGCCAGACAAGCTTCACTTTCTGTTGATCAAGCACTGTCATTGGAAGGATCTTTTGGTGTCTTTTCTCTTAATCCATCACTGATACCTTGTTGCCTGTATTATATGTTAGTAGTTAGCTTACTTTCCTCTTAATAAAAATACAGATATTCATTTGAGCTGATCACAGTTTTTCATTCTCCCCCCCGCCCCCCGGCCTTTTTTCAAAACCATTTCCCCCCATAAAAATGAAAATGTTCATTTCTCACAACAAGAGTCCTTGCCAAGTATTTTTTCTGAAAATGTTTGTATCAAAAAGGTTATCATAGTGGTTATCAATACTTTTCAATTGCAAAATTATCAAAAACCATTTCAATGATGTTTAAGATAAAAAAAATTTGGGGGGAGGGGAATTTGGAAATCACAATATATTTTGAAATAAAACAAAAACCATTTCCATTCTGAATTCTTCAGAATGAAAATAAATTTAGAATTTTTTTCGTAAAACTGGTTTTGGATTTTTTCAAACCATCTCTACGATGAATGGTTTTATACCAGACATATCATAACAGTGTAGTCGCTTTGTTGTCTTAGTACATCATGTTGCAGCTTCCTGGCCCTGCTTTGGCTGGGCACATCATCATGGGATGCACCCAGCCAAAGCAGGTGAAAAGACTGAAGACAGCAAGATCAGCTTCAAATGCTGTATTTCATCCACAGCAGTGTGTATATGAGCCATATGCTACGTGCCTTTTGTACCTGGGCAAAGGTATCACCCATTATGCACAGTCAACCTGTGTAACTTATTGCCAGGGGATGTTGTGAAGGCCAAAAGTTTCTGTGTGCTTTGTGGCTAGGGATTCTCAACCCTTTTGCAGGTGCCTGTGTTTTTTGGAAATCGGGTGCAATAGTTGTGTGGGCAGAGGCTGGGCATCTAGATGGAGCCCAGAGCTGGAGTCTTCAGAGCGTTTTTGTATTGTACCATGAGCTTGGGGCCTTTCCACCTTGCCCTAAACAAAGGCTATGGCTGAGGTTTTCAAAGCCAACTGGGGCATGGTATCTGAATCTGTGGGGGTTGCAAACAGGTCTCAGGGGTCATAGCTACCTTCCCTTTCTTTATGGCTAGATTGGAGAGGGAAAGGGATTTTCTGTTGCAATGTGAGGTTATGATACGGAAGAGGTTGAAAACCGCAGAAGTACTAGGGGTTGGAGCCACACAGCACCCTTTGATGTTAATGGGACTGGTTAAGCACCCTAGTTGGCTTTGAAAATCTCAGTCTAGATCCACTGTATAATATCAAACTTACCCCCTGTGACGTTGTGCAGTCTATATGGTTTTATAAAACCACCCAACCTGAGTGAAGGAGGGGCGGGGGATTTTGCTGGCCAGCGAAAGGTCTGTCATAGCTGGTAGCTGTGAGCCTACAGCTGGATCAGGGTCTCTTTCCCTTTTGGGGGACACAGGAACGTTAGGTATACTGCCTCCGCCATGGTCAGTGTCCAAGTCTCTGGCAGTAAGTTCAGGAGGAGGGTGTGACGTTGTGCAGTCTATATGGTTTTATAAAAACATGATAATAAATGAATATAATGTAACTGGAATATGCTTCATGCAAAAGGTCTCTTGTAAGGTATCATTACAAAGCTTATTATCTACTGTGTGATATCATCCTATTTGTATAAATGTACCACTCTTGTATCTAAAACTAGAAATATCAAATATAACTCTGAGGGCCTATTGTAATTATGCAAAGTGTGGGCTATTAATGGTGGTTTGGAATCTTGATGACTCCCATTAACCAGGACCATTGTCTGCAGATGGCTCTGTTTTACCTGTGAGTCTTCCTGTATATGTGTGTGCTGGCAAGTGGCTAATAAAGTCTTGCAGTGACATGTGATCATGTCACCTGAACTGGAATCCATCTTTAAACTGGTGCTTTTCCAGTGAGCGGGAGTGGAAACCCAGAGGGACAAAGGGTTCCTGCCTTATGCAAAAGATATATAAAGGGGTGGGAACAGAAAAAAGAGAGAGAGAGAGGAGCCATCATGAAGAATCCCCTAGCTATCACCTGAGCTGGAACAAGAGCTGTACCAGGGGAAAGAATTGTGCCCAGGCCTGGAAGGTGTCCAGTCTGAGGAAAAAACTTACTGAAGCATCTCTAAGGGTGAGATTATCTGTATTTAGTTTGATTAGACATAGATTTGCACATTTTATTTTATTTTGCTTGGTGACTTATTTTGTTCTGTCTGTTACTACTTTGAACCACTTAAATCCTACTGTCTGTATTTAATAAAATCACTTTTTATTTAGTAATTTACTCAGAGTATGTATTAATACCTGGGGGAGCAAACAACTGTGCATATCTCTCTATCAGTGTTATAGAGGGCGAACAATTTATGAGTTTACCCTGCATAAGCTTTATACAGGGTAAAACAGATTTATTTGGGTTTAGACCCCATTGGGAGTTGCGCATCTGAGTGCTAAAGACAAGCACACTTCTGTGAGCGGTTTTCAGGTAAACCTGCAGCTTTGGGGCAAGTAATTCAAATCCTCGGTCTGTGTTGGAGCAGACGGGGGTGTCTAGCTCAGCAAGACAGGGTGCTGGAGTCCTGAGCTGGCAGGAAAAACAGGGATAAAAGTAGTCTTGGCACATAGGGTGGCAGCTCCCAGGGGGGTTTCTGTGATCCAACCTGTCACACCCCCTTCCTGGAGTTTAGTTTTATTGGTAACTCAGCAGCAGCAGCTAAACCTCAGCCTAAGCTTTCGCACCATGGCTCCTACTTCTTAGGTTTTCCTGCAGGATCTCCATGTTTCTGCTCCTAATTCTCTCTGATCAGAGGGGCATGCTCACCTCCCTTAGATCGCGTGTAGTTAGCAAGTTGCACCTGCCACAAGGAGTCAGCAGAACTTGCTCAGGAACTTTATAAAGGGTTCTAACTCCCGCTAACACAAGCCCCTGAATTGCCAGGCAAAGTCATAGATCCTGTTGTAGGAAACTATCCAGCCATCTCCTACTCATGATGCTTAGTGGGCACCCTTGGTAGTGCTGGGCACTGCAGAATGCTGATGGCCCAGTCCAGAGATACATAGAGAACTTCATTGATTTCTGTGTTTGCAATAGCGTTGTCGCCATGTTGGTCCCAGGGTACCAGAGATACAAGATGGGTGAGGTAATAGCTGTTATTGGCCCAGCTTCTGTTGATTCCATTGATTTCAATGGAAGTTAGGCTCCTGAGCACTTTCGTGGATTTGTGTCAAAGTGTTTTCTTAGCTTTTGCAACTAAAATGTTGCAAAATTTGGAATGTGCCCAGAGATGCCTGTGCTTGGCTGGCATTCACATCCTCCCAAGGTTACTCTGCTATGGGAATCCTCCGGCTTTCCCCACCAGGCACATGCTTAGAGTAATAACCTCCCCAAGGAGCTACAACCCAGACTGGGAGACAGGTGTCACCACAATTAAAGCACAGCTTCCCTGTCACATATGGGTGACATCTGGTCATATGGGTACCCTGGGTGTAGAGGGGTGGGGAGAGGCTCCCTGCAGAGGCCAGGGCAGCACAGAGTCAGCTCTTGCAAATGTTCTCTCTCTGTTGGCCAAGAGAGCTGGTAGGAACACCAGTGCTGCACCCACTTCCCACAACCCTGCTGAGCATTCCTCCCTCCACTCCAGAGCAGCTATTCACTACAGCTAAGGGGAGCCCTGGGACATTTGCCCTGCAGCTGTTTAAGTAACTGCTTAGACCATTGAGACATGGAAAGGTGCTGTTCCATATTGGGGGGCACCACAACCAGTGTATGGGGGGGTTCATGCAAATCTGCCAACTCTTCTTGAGGGATTGGTACATGAGAAATATGTTAGTCTGGCCCTAGGTTTCTGGAAGAAGGTTAGAGAGATAGAACTAATTAATGCTTTCTTTAAAATAGATGGCCTGCAGTATGATTTCCTCCCCTATAGCATTAACAGCATTAGGGCTACTACTGGACTGCATGGATGGAGAGAGAAAGGGGAAGAGAGAAGTGGGAGGCGGTGCCTTTTGGAGAAGGGGAGAGGATGGAGGGAGCCTGTTGGGACAGGAACCCGAGGAGGTAGGGTGTGTGTTAGAATCCAAAACCAAAAAGGGAAAACAGCAAACTCAGAAATCAGGGTTATCCATAGAATCATCAGCAGAACCCCACCTTACTGCTCTGGGTTTGTCTCCGTGCAGTTAGTTCTATTTTATCAGCCTTCCTGGGCCTATTTGTCCATTCCACAAAAGGGCTCGTCCATGTAGCAAGCTGCCTCAGGCTCTGGGCTGGAACCAGGCTTCCCGTGCGGAGGAAGTAGCAGAGCTGTGTCTTCTTCCTGGTTAGCCCTGAACTGGGCTTGGAGGCCTCTCCATGCCTGACCTTGGCTGCAGGTGTAGTGGGGATTCAGCTGGGTCCACAGGCTCTCATTAACCCTCTCATTGCCAGCATGGAGCCATTCTGTTTCATGAACCCCTTGCTGCCAGCACGGGGTCTGTCTGCCCTATCCCATAAGGTAAAAGAGCTGTCATTTGAAGCTTTGGAAGAAGGCTCTGTTTTCCTCAGGGTGATAACATCTGCAAGGAGAATCAGTGAGATCTAAAGGCCACAGCCGGTCCCCTACAGTGTTGCATAAAGACAACTTGATGCAAAGGCCCCATCCCCAATTCTTGACAAGGTGGTCTCAGTATGCCGTCTAACTTAGTCCGTAAATCCTCCAGTGGGCATTGCTAATCCTTAGACATTAGCTCATGACTCAATCAGATAGTTTAGGTGTTATAAGGGCTTTAAATTACTGGGACAAATTCATTCCTGGTGTAACCCAACTGCAATTAATGGAATTACACTTGCAGTGAATTTGATTTGTTACCCAGACAATCAAATCTATTCTCAGAGGTTGTCTAAATAGATTAGACTTTGAATGCAAAACAGCTGTGACTTGCTAATATGCCAGTATTTTAGGGTCTCTGGGCACATTCCACTATGTCTAAAGCAACCTCCAATGTCAAAGAAATGTTTCATTCATTCTTAGATTTTAAGGCCAGATGGGATAATCATCATAATCTAATCTGATCTCCTGCAGAACAGGCCATAGAATTTCATCAAGTGATTTCTGCATCGAGCCCATAATGTCTGGGGCCTTGTCTACATTACAGATGCATTGCTGGTATAGCTAAACCAGCAGAGCCCCCTAATGTAGACACAATTTATGCCGACAGAAGGAGGTTTTGTTTAGGTATAGTGACACCTCCCAGAATGACACCAGCTAAACCTACAGAAGTACTCTTCTGTCGATAATCTAGCGTTTCTCAGCTGCAGATTTGTATAGGACCCAGATACAGTTTAAGTAGCTCCCCAGTCCTTGTTGGCCTTTTTTTAACTCAATTTCCATTTCCTAGCCATTGCTGACGTCTGTCTAAATGCTGATTATCTCCACGGCCACTCAGCAGTTCAGCGTGCGCAAGGGTATCATGTGAAAGATTTTGAGCTTTTGAAATGATGCGAAGCTTAAGAAGCTGCAGTTCCAAGCAGCTACAGATGTAGCATTCCGCTGGCTCCCTTTTCTAACATATACATGCAAACGCACCCTCTTTCATGTCAGCCACCTAAGCAAATCTTCACTGTAAGATCTTCCAAACAACAGAGCATTTTTAATCGAAGAGATAATTCAATTGCTCATTTCAGCCCTGCTCTGTGCAGCTGTCAGTCTCTAGCACCAAAGCTGCTGTCAGAAGCCATAAAGGTTTAAGGTTCATCCAGGCATCAGCATGGCACTAAACCACAAGGGACTGGGGGAGGGTGGGAATGATGGGATGGATTAAATGCATTTATTATAAATACCTCAGAAACTACCAGCCAAACCATCCCCAGCAGAGACCAATGGCATTAGTGCACCTCCAGGCATCTGCAGGATCCGTAATGTGTTTGCAAATCTCACATTTAAATAGCTGAAAGGGGGATCAAACAAAGCTGTGTGGCTGAGATGCTCAAAGCCACATAGGGGGTTTGGATGCCCAGTTCTCATTAAAAATTAATGGAAATTGGGTGTCCGAACCCTTTAGGCAGCTTTAAAAATTTCCATCTCCATTTATAATTAATGTGTCCACTGTGTGACAAATATTTATCTAATAGGTCACGTTATGTGCAAAGAGGGCGTGTAGTAGTTTTGGGCCAAGGTTCGGCCGTCAGCGGGGCTGTGGGGTATCCCACCGCCTTGCTCTGGTCTGGCGGCAGTCTGGGACCGCAGACCCACAGTTGGAGGCTCAGGCCCGTGGGCAAGGGTTGAGGCAAGAGGTTCAAACGCAGGCCCTTAAGCAAGGGCTGAGGCAAAGTCTATTGCAGCCCAGGCCCTAAGTCAGGGCGGGGCAGTAATCAAATAGTCAATCAGAGGCCCAGGCCCTTAAGCAGGGGCTGGGTCAGTTTGTAGCAGGTGCCAGCCTTTCTAGGCCAGGGAAAAAGGAGGGAGTCTGCCACCCAAGGAGTGGGTGGCAGGGGGGACGCAGGCCCTCCCACTCCACTGTGTCCCAGCCCAGGGCCCTAGCAGCAACGGAAACTTGCTGCTGTCAGTGGGGATCCTAGCCACAACACACTGACATTGGCTCTGGCAGTGCAGCAGTCAGACTGGGTCGGCTGCCCCCGGGCTACTTCCACATTCCCCCTCGTATGGTACCTGAGCCATCTTAGTGTTGTCGGTGCTCTCCACCAGCATTGGCTCCTCTGGGTAGGTAGCGAAGGACAGGCTCGGCCAGTCCTCCTCGGGGTACCCGGCACGGGGCAGGCTCGGCCAGTCCTCCTCGGGGTACCCGGCACGGGGCAGGCTCGGCCAGTCCTCCTCGGGGTACCCGGCACGGGGCAGGCTCGGCCAGTCCTCCTCGGGGTACCTGGCATGGGGCAGGCTCGACCGGCCCGGTGAGTCAACAGGCTGGTCGCAGCCTGCGGCTGTTTCCCAAGCAGGAGCTTGGCCATGGACGTCTGCTCTCTCCACCAGCCTGGGCTCCACTGAGCTCTGCAGGCGGGTTTTTATATTTCTGGGTCGGGGCCGTGACATCGGAGGGGCGGGTGCCGGACCTGGTGGCTCCGCCCAGGTCGGTATTAGGGGAGGTTCGGCCGTCAGCGAGACAGTGGGGTATCCCACCGCCTCGCTACAGGGAGGTGTCTAGTGGTTAGACAGGGCCCTAGGAGTTGTAGTGTCTTCTTGGAAGTAAGTCTCAGTGCATATAGTTACTAGGTATGATGGGCTTTTACTGGCAGAGCTCCAGCAGTTTTCTCTACGTTAGCAACTCATACACTACTCCAACCTCTACCAGCATGGGGGTCCCCAGGTTACAATACAGTGACTTACTATAGGATGTTCTGAGTTCTAGTCCCAGCTTTGCCCTGAGCTTGAGGAGGAGAGGACTAAAGCCTACATTTGGAGCCTTCAGCTGAACAGACCGATTTGGCTTGTGTAGATTTTAAGGCCAGCAAGGAGCATTATTATCATCTAATCTGAGCTCCTGCACAACACAGGCCAGAGAATTTCACCCAGTAATTCTGGCCTCATGCCCATATCTGAGCTAGAGCACATTGCGATGAACTGGTAACCACAAGAGATGCCCCATGGTTGGGGTTTGAAAGTAGCCAGTGTCCCCATTGGGGCTGGGGTTAATTCTGGTAAGCTGTTAGCATGCTCATAGGTTCTGGTATTGTTTTTAATGTGGTTTCTCTGTAATGCTTTTTTACCTTAGGAATAAAGTGGGCTTGCGTAGGAAGTGCTCTGGGTACCTTATAACTGTAGCAATTACACCTTTTAATAGTCTCTGAGAGAAAGCAATCAGGTGTCCTTTGGCAGCTTGTCTGTGCTGAGAAATACAGCGAAGGCAGGGGGCTGTGCAGCCTGGAAATACCCCAGCCAGAAGGGAGTAAGAAGTGATTCTTCACCCATGAGAGGTGATGGCTGGGAGACCAGAAGCCTGAGAGTGAGAGCTCTGGCTGGACCCCGAGGGGAAATACAGGGGCAGGTGCCCTGACCTGGGACATACACCTATTAGGAAGACTGCAAGCTTGATTTAAAGGTTTCAAGTGACAGAGAATAGATCAATTGTTCAATAATTACCCTCAGTGTTAAAACTGTGCATTTTATTTTTAGTCTGGATTTATCTGGCTTTATCTTCCAGCCATTTAATGTTGTTCTGCTTTTGTCTGCTACAGCCCTCTACTATCACAAATCTTCTCCCTATGTAGGTACTTATAGACTTAGGATCAGGTCCCTTTTTCACCTGCCATGGGCTAAACCACAGAGTGAACTTCTCCAATCCCTCATTGTAAAGCAGGTGTGCTGTGATGGGGCAAAATTCTTTATAAACCAGAAGTGAGTGTTGATTGGCCACATGGGCTGTCAATCACCCAGAGAGACAGAGGCAGGACTTCCCTTTCCTACAAAGGGTTCTGGGTAGAGATGCCCTCTGTTAAACTCCCTGGCTTTGGGGGTGGGGGAAGAATCTGAGCTGTAGGAATGTAGTCCTGTTGGAGTTATGTTATGGAGGATGTTCCTTATTGCTTTAAATCTCTGAACTGGGTCTTGCCACTTTATTGGACAACCTTGCAGTGTACTTAGCCACCTGCAGCTTGCAATCCTATGGGCAGGTGGAGAGAGCTGTCTGTGTCTTTCAGACAATGAATATGAAGTGGTTAGACTGAGTTAACATTGGTATGTAATAGCCTGACCCAAGTCTTGTCCCCAGTTAATCTGATGGACGAGATTTAAAGTCAGATATTGAAATGGTGCCCCATCACTTTAATTTGATACCTGTTAGCATGCCAAGGGCACCCAAGGAAGGGAAACTGCTTTGTATACTCCTAAATCCAGATCTGCTTATTACCAAGTTACCAGCAGCTGGGTGTAAACTTGCTGTGCAACAACAGAAGCACCTAGAGGCTATGGGGATTAGCCAACTCCAGCAGAGAGCCAGACTGAAAACTCTCCCTGCAGCTGCCTGTAAACTGAAACAGAATAAATTCCATCCCGGGATTCCAGATAAAGATGAGTGTAAGTATCAGCTTTTTGTAGAGAATAGCTTATATGATGAGTATCTGCGTGGGAAGACCAAAACATGCCCTAGTCCTGAGAGAGAGCCTTTTCCCCACATAGGAGTCCTTTTTTCTGTCTTCAGATTTATAAGAACATTTACTCTACTTTGGCTGTGGGTTCATAATTGATTTATTAGAGAGTGATGGCACACATTACCTGGCTTGTGTGGTAGTCAGGACAGTGCTTCCTAAACAGTAAAGCATTATTTGTTATTATATGCAAGAAACAAATAGTGTTGTTGCAAAGCTTTGTTTCATATCATGCTAAATTCTGAAAGGCTATATTGCTTTGAGATAGCAGGTTAGCTTCCCTGTTGGTCTAAGTGAGCTAACACCTGTGAAGCCAATGCAATTAGGCCTGTTTATGGCAGCTGTGAATTTGACCAAAGCTGTGTATTTTTCTCTGATGTAGAGTTGCACAGCCCAATCATTGTCATGTTAAGATAATGCCATGGCCAGGGGAGGTCAAGGGGTAATGTACCAATTAGTTTCATCCTATCCTGGTCATGGCACCCTGATCATAGCTATAGAAAACAGCCTTTTCATTCCTCGTCCCTCACAACATTTTTGTGCTTGCACTGTTCTCTCCTCTTACTTTAAGAGGAAGTGTTCAGCAGATCGGTTTCTATGTATTTCTTTAGAGGGGGATTGAGAACAAATTCTTGATGTGCTCTAAAAATCCTTGTGTGGACTAAGTGTGTGTGTTCACATCTAAAATAACAATGTGCCATGAATTGTGTTATGGGGGAGAGGTCTCAAACGCCTAGTGGACGGGTCACACAAACATGATTGGTAGTTGCAGGGAGCCTCAGCAGAGACATTTGTAGATGGCACTCCCTACAGACCCTCCAGATCAGGGTTAAGGTATGTGGTAGCACTGGATTAGCTGCTGCTGTCTGTGTGGAGTAAGCAGAGGGTTCCAGGGTCTGGGGCTGTCATCTTCCACTAGCTTTGGGATTCACTTGACAAATAACATGGAAATTTACCTTCTTTGTAAATCACAGTCAGGGTCCTGGCAAGCCAAAGACTGGGTTCTTCACACTGTAGCTGAGCAACACCTCATCAGCCTGCCTGCCCATCCCACCGCCCAAAGCCTGGAGTAGTCGCTTAGCGTTCTAGCAGCCACACTTCAATGTTAGTTTTGCCATGTCCTGATTACTTTCAAATCTGAGGATCAGAGAGGAGTCAGGAGATATAAGGGAGAATAATCGTACTCTGCACTAAGGTGGGGCTCAGCAAAGAGCTGCACAAACATTGACTGTGCCTGCCAGTACCCCAGGGAGGGAGATGGGTGTTGTACAAGACTCACTCTCATGGTGCACCCATCCGTGATGAGGCCCTGCGCTGTAGCACTTCTGTGGCATTCTTCGGCCTCTGCCCACCACAAAGGTCACTGAGCCTTCTTGCCAAGCCGCTGTATAGCGGCCACCCAAGGCCTTCTGGGCTAACAATGACAGAATCTCAGAAACTTAGGTTGGAAGGGACCTCGAGAGACCATCAAGTCCTGCCCTTGCGCTGAGGCAGAACCAAGGAAACCTAGACCACCCCGACAGGTGTCTAACCTGTTCTTAAAAACCTCCAGGGACTGGGGGGTCCAGAGCTTAACCACCCTTATAGTTAGAAAGTTGTTCCTAATATCTAACCTAAATCTGCCTTGCTGCAGATTAAGTCCATTACTTCTCATCCTACCTTCAAGGACGTGAGGAACAACTGAGCACCATTCTCTTTAGAAGAGCCTTTGACACGGTGGTTCTCAAAGCCGGTCCGCCGCTTGTTCAGGGAAAGCCCCTGGCAGGCCGGGCCAGTTTGTTTACCTGCCGCATCTGCAGGTTTGGCCGATCACAGCTCCCATTGGCCTGGAGCGGCAAACCACGGCCAGTGGGAGCCGTGATCAGCCAAACCTGCGGACGCGGTAAGTAAACAAACCGACCCGGCCCGCAAGGGGCTTTCCCTGAACAAGCGGCAGACCGGCTTTGAGAACCACTGCTTTAACACACCTGAAGACTTATCAGGTCCCCCCTCAGTCTAAGTTGGTCAACACCTAATATGCCTGGTTTCTTTAACCTTTCCTCATTAACCAGGTTTTCTAACCCTTTGATCATTTTTGTTGCTCTCCTCTGAACTCTCTCCAGCTTGCCCACATCTCTCCCAAAGTGTGGCACCCGGAAAGGGACACAGAACCACAGCTAAGGCTTCACTTGTACTTGCAGAGCAGGTCAGTTACCTCCCATGTCCAAAGACCACATCAAAACAAAGGTGTTCAGCCCTGCTGGGCTCAGCCTGCAGCCCCCTCCTTCCAGGCTGGCTCCCAGTGACAACAGCCTGTCTCATTGCCTCACCACTGGCTTCTGGGCTCCAGGTAACCCAACCGTCCGGGTCAGGTCTATCTTCCTGCGCAGGACACCGGACAGGTCTCAGCCAGTTCCTAGCTTGAGCCCAGCATCTTGCCTCTCATTAGAGCAGCCTGAGCACTCTCCACCCCAGCTGCTGGGCTTTCCTCCCCTTGATCCAACACACAGCACAGGTGTGGCAGGGCAAGGCTGGCTGGCCACAGGCCTCCTGGCCCTTACATGGACAGGTTGCCCTGTTGCAGGGTGTCGCAGGGTATACTCATCGCTGGGGGTGTCTCCTCCTAGCCACTCAGGGGATTAGTTCCTTCCAGGTCTGGGCCCCCTTTCTGCTGCATACTCTGTTGTCACTTTCTTTCTGTCTCTGCCACTCCAGTTGCTCCTTCTTTGTTCCTTGGCCTTCCAGCCAGGTCACTAGCTGTGTTTTCCCCCTTGCAGGATATCAAAGTCTTTCCTCACCACCACTCTCAGGCAGTCTTCCCTATGGTGCCACATACCTGGTGGCTGGTAGCAGAACACCGGCCCACCCTCTACTTCAGGTTCCAGCTCCGGGACATGTTAGTCAGTAGCCAAGGTCTGTTCCCTCCTAAGCCCTGTTGCCTTTTCCCTGAGCCTCTTCCATACCTTCTAGCTCTCCGTCCCCACCTCTCGGTTTGCCAGGCCCACAAATCCTTCTTCCCATGAAGTAACTGTAGGCTACCAACCTCTATAGCCCCAAACACCCCTCTCTTCTCCCAGGGAGTGACTGCTTCCTTGCAGCTGCTTGCCGTCATAAACCCAGCTCTGCTAGGCCTTGGCTACACTGGCAATTCACAGTGCTGCACTTGCTGCGCTCAGGGGTGTGAAAAAACACCCCCCCTGAGCGCAGCGAGTGCAGCGCTGTAAAGCGCCAGTGTAATCAGCGCCTGCAGGGCTGCACGCTCGCTCGCAGTGCTGCAAGCTATTCCCCTCGGAGAGAGAGCTCTCGCAGCGCTGGCGGTGCGACTACACTTGCGCTTCACAGCGCTGCTGTTGCAGCGTTGTGAATCCGCGAGTGTAGCCAAGGCCTTAGTGCCTCTTCAGCTGAGCTCCCTCATTTGCTCAGGGGATTACTTAAGCCACCTGATTCCCCTCAGCTGTGGCCTGTCTGGTTAATTGGCCCCATTCTTAGCATACATTAACCCTTTTCAGGGCAAGTGTGTGTGAACACTGTATCACAGAGTGTTGCTTTTTAAATGAAAAATATCCAAGGGTCCTGTGGCACCTTTAAGACTAACAGAAGTATTGGGAGCATAAGCTTTTGTGAGTAAGAACCTCACTTCTTCAGATGCAAGTAATGGAAATTTCCAGAGGCAGGTATAAGTCAGTATGGAGATAACTAGGTTAGTTCAATCAGGGACGGTGAGGTGCTCTGCTAGCAGTTGAGGTGTGAACACCAAGGGAGGAGAAACTGCTTCTGTAGTTGGATAGCCATTCACAGTCTTTGTTTAATCCTGATCTGATGGTGTCAAATTTGCAAATGAACTGGAGCTCAGCAGTTTCTCTTTGGAGTCTGGTCCTGAAGTTTTTTTGCTGTAAGATGGCTACCTTTACATCTGCTATTGTGTGGCCAGGGAGGTTGAAGTGTTCTCCTACAGGTTTTTGTATATTGCATTCCTGATATCTGATTTGTGTCCATTTATCCTCTTGCGTAGTAACTGTCCAGTTTGGCCAATGTACATAGCAGAGGGGCATTGCTGGCACATGATGGCATATATAACATTGGTGGACATGCAGGTGAATGAGCTGGTGATGTTGTAGCTGATCTGGTTAGGTCCTGTGATGGTGTTGCTGGTGTAGATATTTGGGCAGAGTTGGCATTGAGGTTTGTTGCATGGGTTGGTTCCTGAGTTAGAATTGTTATGGTGCGGTGCGTGGTTGCTGGTGAGAATATGCTTAAGGTTGGCGGGTTGTCTGTGGGCGAGGACTGGCCTGCCTCCCAAGGTCTGTGAAAGTGAGGGATCATTGTCCAGGATGGGTTGTAGATCACTGATGATGATGATGATGCTGTTAGCCTTAAAGGTGCCATAGGACCCTCTGTTGCTTTTTACAGATTCAGACTAACACGGCTACCCCTCTGATATTTTTCTTTTAGTTTTGTTTAAATCAAGGTGCTGGATTGACCATCTCACACTGAAGTTCTCCCCTAATTATCCTTGTAACAAGTATGGCATGGGCAATAGCCATCCAAGCGTCTCCTCCCATGACCAACCAACGTGGCTCAGTGGTGCTGGAGGGAGGGACTGCCTGTGGATGAGGGGAGCTCTGTCTCTATGGCCCTTCCATTCCTTCTCCTCTCTGCTGAGACAACAAGAGGGCCAACCAGTACCAATTGTGATGTGGACATAACCACTAGGACGTGATCTGAGACCAGGCATTTCATTTCTGATAGGTCACCAAAGAGCCCTCAGCGGCTGAAGTCATTGCCCACTATCACTCTTGGCCCATTGGTGTGCCCTTGTTCTACGGTGTCATTATGGACGTTCGCTCCTTGATGTGCTCTGTAGAACCCCGTTAGCATGTCTGCTGTATGTGCTGTCAGTGTATCTGAGCTGGAGATAGCTACAACGCTGACAGTGAAAACTTACCCTAGATTGGAGACAATTAGTCCTTTGTTTGAGAATAATTGGTTTAAAATAGAACAGAGTGGTTCAAGGAGAAAAAACAGACACAGGGCCTGATTCTCTGTTCCTCTGTGCCGGGGCTTAGGTCAGGAGACAGAGTACGTGAGGAAAGCAGCCTCAGGGCTGCTCTAATTTACACTCCGATTCCCATGGCAGCTTATGAGCCTGGGAAGCAGAGAATGAACAGAACAGAGAGCACTCTGACCACCTTTCTATCGTGCTCCCAATTCACCTCCTACATCAGGGGCTCTGCCAGCTCTACGCCAGCCGAGGAGATCAGGGTAGAGGCACGTTGAGCAGAGAAGATACAGGGAGAGCTTGCACTGCTGCTGTACCCATTTTATGGGTAAATAGAGAACTTAAACCCTAGCACATTTCAGCAGCACTCCATTCACTTTAAATGCAAATATAAGAGCCTCTCTGTTCCTACTCTCCCCACCCCCAAGACCCTCAAGTCCCTGTTTTTAGTTCCATACTGTAGGTCTCTACAGCCATTTGGCTCAATCCATCACAAGCACCTCTCTGCAAGGGTCATTACGAGAAACCTTTCTGATCTCCAGCTGTGAAGTAAGTGGGCAAGAGCTCTGAGCTTGGAGACAGCTCATAAAGGCTTCTTTGGAGGAATTGGTGCTGCTTTGGCTAGCAGTCTGCCAGAGTAAAGTCCAGCACACTAAACCAGACAACATAGAGCAGTTAATCAGGCCAAGCTTGGCATCTTTCTCAGTTCATGTGATCTGTGATTCTGCAAAACAAGTATAGAAGAGGGTTCTTTCGTGGCTCTTTGCCTTCGCTGTTTAAAATTCAATAGGTCACTTTCTAACCAGGCAGAAAAGAAGCAGCATTGGAACAAATGACCCCTTCCTCCCCTCCATGATACTAGTTTGTATGGAGGGAATTGTCTAGTTTGAACTTGGCACACAAACTTCTGACCTGCGGTGGAAGGACACCAAAAGGCTTGCAGTATATTTCAGCTGCTTCCTCGCCTTGCTAACTTGATGCTTTCCTTGGCAGAGATGCAGCATATATTCGAACCTCTCTTTTCAGCCTGAACTGAAAGAATTTGAAACAAATCAGTTGTTTTGGCGAATTTCACCTGTTTGTGGTCCATCTGCAAACAGGTCAGGGCCACCCAGAGGATTCAGAGGGCCTGGGGCAAAGCAATTTTGGGGCCCTTTCCATAAAAAAAAAGTTGCAATATTATAGAATACTATATTGTGGGGGCCCCTGCAGGGCCCGGGGCCTGGGGCAAATTGCCCCACATGCCCCCCGTCTGGGTGGCCCTGAAACAGGTTGCAATTTTCTCATTATTGCAAACAGTTTCACAATCTTTCCTGAGTTTATTTTACTCTGGCTTGCTGTTGGAGCTTTGTTCTGATGGGTCATAGAAGTCACATCTGGTTTGTGTAAATCTGAGTGTAATTTTTTTTGCAAATGCTGGTGGCAAGTGAATCTGTAACTTGCTTTCCATCAGTTCTCAAGAGTGTAAAATGTGCTTTGCGTGAGCATTTGTACTACTAAAGTCCTCCGTGTGAATGTGCACAGAATGGAAACACCTAAGGGACAACACAGCTGACATGAACTTGTTTAAACATAGGAGTAGATATTTGTGGACTTTTTGTATGGCTCTATTTTAATGAGGAGAGGGAGCCTATCTCCCAGCGCTTTATCCAGCTACCTTAACCTCTTCAATTTTTTTTAATCAGACATCAGTGAATTTAGCAAGTTTTGTCCTTGTCTTTAGTTCCGCTCCTTTCCCCTTCACCCCAAGATCAAGGGCAGAGGCAAATATTTCACAGTGCATTTATTTCCTTCACTAAACCTTTGTTAAATTGTCCTTCTGCTTAGATAATTTCCCCGATCCCATTCCTTAAGAGTACATGCAACTCACTGGGAACTATGCATCCCCGCTGCACCTATCCACAACGATATACGCTTGTCTGCAGTGTGACAGACCCAGACCAGTGGGGTACAGGAGTTTGGTAGAGGGCAAATACACTGGTCACTGGATGAGTAGTTTTCTGTTCCCTGAGTGACCACAGCAGGGGCTGCACTAGAGTAATCAGGAACCTGCTAGAACCAGTTAAGGCAGGCAGGCTAATTAGGACACATGGAGCCAATTAAGAAGCTGCTAGAATCAATTAAGGCAGGCTAATCAGGGCACCTGGGCTTTAAAAAGGAGCTCACTTCAGTTTGTGGTGCGAGTGTGAGGAGCTGGGAGCAAGGAGCTGAGAGTGAGAAGGTATGCTGCTGGAGGACTGAGGAGCACAAGTGTTATCAGACACCAGGAGGAAGGTCCTGTGGTGAGAATAAGGAAGGTGTTTGGAGGAGGCCATGGGGAAGTAGCCCAGGGAGTTGTAGCTGTCATGCAGCTGTTACAGGAGGCACTATAGACAGCTGCAGTCCACAGGGCCCGGGGCTGGAACCCGAAGTAGAGGGCTGGCCTGGATTCCCCCCAAACCTCCCAATTGACTTGGACTGTGGGTTCTTCCAGAGGGGAAGGTCTCTGGGCTGTTCCCCAACCCACATGGTGAATCTCTGAGGCAAGAAAATCCGCCAATAAGTGCAGGACCCACCAAGATAGAGGAGGAACTTTGTCACACTGGTGTCAGGGGTGGGATCTTGGGGCGCACAGCGTGGCAGAAGAAGGAGGGTGATTTAAACAAAAAAATAAAAGGGAGAGGGTTTATTTTTTTTTACCACAATGGATGACGTAGTGCAGGCACTGATACAAGCTACAGCAGCCCAGCAGGAGGCTACCCATGTCCAGGCAGCCGCCCAACAGGAGGCAGTGCGGCTGCAGCAAGAGACTAATCGCCTGCTGATGGACCAGGCTGCTCAAGACTGAGCTATGTTGCGGGAACTGGTAAACCAGGTAAAGTCCCTTACATAGCAGAACCGCGGCCATGACGGGACGCGGCTCATACGGGCCAGCCATTGGCTGCAGAAAATGATGGGGACCCTAAAATTGATGAGGCATCCACAGCAGACTGTCAACCCCCAATCTTCTCTGAAATATCCCCAGATTTGTTCTCCACTCCCAGACAGGGTAGAAAGACAAAAAGGGAAAGAAGGGCAGCTAAGGCCTTGGGAACCCGAATACTGACCCAAAGCCAGAGGGTCACTCTTGTAGGTAGGCGGACCCGCGCAGCTGAAAAGGAGGCCACGCAGGAGGGAGAAGCACCTGAGTCTGACCCCCACTCTAATGCTCCTGAACCAGTAGAGGCAACAGAGACTGTGCCCAAGATCTAGGGGCCGATTAGCCCCGGGAGAGGAAATTTTGGACTGGACCAGGCAGAAGACCCAAGGTATGGAGCAGTGTACAGACAACATTAGGAAGGTGACTGAAATAGATGGGGTCCCCGTGGAAGGAAAAACCCAGGGACCAGGACCCTACTTCATAATGAAGAAGGATCTCTTATACCGGGTTGCACCAGTACAGGGGCAGAAAGTACAGCAGATCCTAGTACCTCAAAAACACCAGAACGCTGTATTAAGTCTTGCTCAAAGTCATCTTTTGGGGGGGCATTTGGGGAGTAGAGAAGACCCTGGCACAAGGCCTACGACGGTTCTTCTGGCCCAGAGTACATGAAGTGAGGAGGTACTGTGCCTCCTGCCCGGAGGGTCAGCTGCGCAGTCCCTGTCCCCACTTGAGGCACCTTTAGTACCCCTTCCCATCATAGAGGTCCCCTTTGAGTGAATAGCCATGGACCTAGTGGGACCCTTGGAGAAGACTGCTTGGGGCCACCAATATATACTTATTGTTTTGGACTATGCTACCCAGAAGCCGTCCCCCTGCGGAACACGGCCTCTAAAACTATAGCCAAAGAGCTGGTGGGGATCTTTGCCAGAATGGGGCTACCGAAGGAGATATTAACCGACCAAGGAACCCCATTTATGTTGAAGCTAATGAAGGACCTCTGTACGCTGCTCCATATACATACCCTGAGAACTTTGGTCTACCATCCACAGACAGATGGGTTGGTAGAAAGGTTTAACTGAACCCTCAAGGCTATGATAAGGAAGGTGGTAAGTCGGGATGGGAAGGATTGGTACACCCTACTACCCTACCTTATGTTCGCTATCCGGGAGGTACCACAGGCCTCAACTGGGTCTTCCCCCTTAGAGTTATGATATGGGCGTCACCCCCGTGGCATACTAGATATCGCCAAAGAGAACTGGGAAGAGGAACCCAATGAGGGGAGAAATATAATAGAGCATGTAATGCAGATGCGAGACCGGATAGCCTGGGTTACCCCTATTGTACGGGAACATTTGGAGAAGGCACAGGAGGGCCAGCAAACCCATTACAATCGCCAAGCAAAAGTGCGACAGTTTCAACCAGGGGATCGGGTTATGGTGTTGGTACCCACGGCAGAAAGCAAGCTTCTGGTTCAATGGCAGGGGCCTTATGAGGTGGTTGAACCCGTGGGGGAAGTAACCTACAAGGTGCGGCAGCCAGGATGCAGAAAACAAGAACAGATTTATCACCTTAACTTTCTGAAACCCTGGCATGCACAAGAGGCATGCACAACGGTCCAAAAAGACCTAACCCAGGAAAACAAGCCTTCCAAACAAGTGAGTGTCTCCCGATTTAACACCTGACCAGAAGAATGAGGTGTCTGAGATGATCTTCCGGAACCAAGATGTGTTCTCGACAAAACCGGGTCGAACAACCGAGACATATCACCACATCGTCACGAACCCTGGGGCCAGAGTAACAATGAGGCCCTATTGGGTGCCAGCGGCAAAAAGGGAGGAAATAAAAGCAGAAGTTAAAAAAAAAAAAAATAAAAAAAAAAAATGCTGGAGTTGGGGATCATCGAAGAATCCCACAGTCAGTGGTCCAGCCCAGTCGTGCTGGTGCCCAAACCTGATGGCACCACAAGATTTTGCAACGACTTCTGGCGACTAAACGAAATATCCTAGTTCGACGCGTGCCCCATACCTCGCATAGATGAGCTAGTGGACCGTCTGGGTAATGCCTGGTACTTGACTACCCTAGACTTGACAAAGGGGTACTGGCAGATTCCCCTTGCAGAAGACGCAAAAGAAAAGACTGCGTTCTCTATACCAGAGGGTCTTTTTCAATATACTGTCCTCTTTTGGACTACATGGGGGGGCCCCAGCTACCTTCCAGCACCTCATGGACAAGCTATTATGCCCGCATAACAGTTATGCTGCTGCCTACTTGGATGATGTGGTCATTCATACCCCAGACTAGGAAACCCACCTGGAGAAGGTGGAGGCAGTCCCTGATACCTTCAGGTGAGCTGGCCTTACAGCAAACTCTGCCAAGTGTGCTGTAGGCTTTACAGAGGCCAGATATCTTGGCTACATTGTGGGAAAAGGTCTGGTAAAACCCCAAGTGAACAAGTTCGAGGCCATCCAAAATTGGCCCCGACCAAGTTGCAAGAAACAAGTCCAGGCATTCCTAGGTGTGGTGGGGTATTACCGACGATTTATCCCCCACTTTGCCACAAGGGCAAGCCCCCTGACAGACCTAGTGAAAGCCCGTGGACCTGATCTGGTGAGATGGTCTGATGTAGCAGAGGAAGCATTCACAGACCTATGGACTGCCCTCTGCAATAACCCCGTACTGATAGCCCCTGATTTCACCAAGGAGTTTATCCTGCAGACGGATGCATCAGAAGTAGGGTTGGGGGTTGTTCTATCACAGATGGTCGGGGAGGAGGAACACCCAATTCTATACCTCAGTCGGAAACTCCTTCCAAGGGAACAAAAATATGCAGTGGTGGAGAGAATGCCTCGCTGTAAAATGGGCCATGGAAACATTGCGCTACTACCTGCTCGGGCGCAGATTTGTCCTTGTGACCGTCCATGCCCTTTGTCAATGGATGCAGCGGAACAAGGAGAAGAACACAAGGGTGACCAGATGGTTCTTATCCCTCCAACCTTTCCAGTTCCATGTGCAACACAGAGCAGGGAGCCGTCATGGCAATGCCGATGGCTTGTCACGTGTGCACTGTCTGGCATCTCAAGCTGCCCAACCCCTTGGCGTTGAGCAGGGGGGAGGGATATGTGACAGACCCAGACCAGTGGGGTACAGGAGTCTGGTAGAGGACAAATATACTGGTCACTGGATGAGTAGTTTTCTGTTCCCTGAGTGACCAGAGCAGGGGCTGCACTAGAGTAATCAGGAACCTGCTAGAACCAGTTAGGGCAGGCAGGCTAATTAGGACACCTGGAGCCAATTAAGAAGCTGCTAGAATCAATTAAGGCAGGCTAATCAGGGCACCTGGGTTTTAAAAAGGAGCTCACTTCAGTTTGTGGGGGGAGTATGAGGAGCTGGGAGCAAGAGGTGCGAGGAGCTGAGAGGGAGAGGGTGTGCTGCTGGAGGACTGAGGAGCACAAGCGTTATCAGACACCAGGAGGAAGGTCCTGTGGTGAGAATAAGGAAGGTGTTTGGAGGAGGCCATGGGGAAATAGCCCAGGGAGTTGTAGCTGTCATGCAGCTGTTACAGGAGGCACTATAGATAGCTGCAGTCCACAGGGCCCTGGGCTGGAACCCGGAGTAGAGGGTGGGCCCGGGTTCCCCCCAAACCTCCCAGTTGACCTGGACTATGGGCTCTTCCAGAGGGGAAGGTCTCTGGGCTGTTCCCCAACCCACATGGTGAATCTCTGAGGCAAGAAAATCCGCCAATAAGCGCAGGACCCACCAAGAAAGAGGAGGAACTTTGTCACAGCAGCTACAGAGCCTTGGCTATAGCTACGCATGCTTTTAGCTCTACAGCCTCTTGTTCAATCCCCAGTGTGTCATCCAAAAGGACAGCCATTGCAGGCAAACAGAGTGGGGTTTCTTTAGGAATAAGGAAAGTGAATCAGGAAAAATATGGGCCCCCTTTCCTTGTGGGCTCAGAGCTAGTGCTATGGGTGTGAGACCACATATGCTGCTGATCTCCATCTCTTTCCTCTCCTTCTTTAGACCCATTAGGGGCCATGATTGGGAAATATTTGATTTTGTTTTTTATATCTTTAAAAATTAGTTTAAACTAATCTGATTCTCTCATGATTACTGCATGGCATCACTATAGGGCAGAGTTAAGGTTGTTAAGATGCCTTATGTGCATTTCCAGCCTTAACATGTTTGGATTTTTTTTTCCAGAGTAACCTGAGCTCTGAAGTTCCTGGGTTGGCAATTATTGGTTTGGGATCATTACAACATCCCTGCAATGTTATTTTTACCCTGCCACACGCTGCCTGGACCTTTAAGGCAAGGTTGGCTCAGTCTTGCCTGTGACCAGACAGCTATCCCCTAGCTGAGTGTGAGGGTAACTGGGTAATTATGAGTGAGCCCAGCTATGGTGGAATCAGAGAGATGACTGCTTAAGCAGAGCTGTGAACTCAGCCTAAGGAAGGAGACCCAGGAAAGGGGAGTGAGGGAAGGTTCCCTGTCTGGGAAGGACCTGGGGTAGTCCAGCTGGAAGAGACCCAAAGAGAGCAGGTCAGGTTCCTGTGGGAGGGCTTTGTAAGGAGCTGGAAGTTCCCTGGGAGAAGCTGCCAGAGTCCCCTTGGAGGGAGGCAGTGGGGAAAACCTACTGGGAGGAAACTGCATAGGAGAAGCTCTGAAGGGGCTGGGAATAGGGGTTGAAGAGCAGAGAACTTCAGTGGAATTATTAGTTTAGAGATTTATTTGGACCTAAAGTTGGACCTTTGGTTACCCCAGAAGGAGACTGAACTTTCAAGTGACCTGGCTGGAGGCCAGAAGACCCAGACAGAACCAGACCATTGAGAAGCCAAGGAAGTATCCAGCAGGGGGAGCTAGAGGTAAAGTCCCCTGCAACATTGCTCCCTTCCAGGAGAGGGTGCTATCGTGGTAAGAGCAACTGCTTACATACCCCTAAGAAGGAACTAAGAATATGGATCAGTAACTTAACAGTTTTTTGTCTGTGAATTTAATCCAACTCCCCTACAGGGGGGTGATAAGACTTCAAAGGACTCGCTCCCTGTCATCCTAAGATCTTTCCTTACTCCGTCTCCTCCATGACTCTGCTCTATTCAACACAAACTTCCCTATTTGATTTGTTTTCTGCACACCTATTAGCCAACATGAAATGGCACTTTCAGTTTATTGACCCAGTCGGCTCAAAGCCCCAAATCACTCACAATATTTGCTTTGCTCCTTGTAATTTCCTGCAGCTCCTGCCTGGCCATCCGCAAGCTTGGAGATCTTCCTTTGAAACTTCTCTAGATCAGTTTGACACGCCCCAGGACAAACAAAAGGAGCCGAAACACACCAGAAAGAACGGAAGGGGATTAGAAAAGAGCAACAAGAATGACTAGGGGGCTGGAGAGAGGGTGGTTTAAAAGAACTACAGTGGGTGGTTGGGCAAGAAAGGGTGGTGACAGCCATGGGTGGCTATTTCAAGGGTGTCAGCAGCAGCTTGGATGGAGAGGAATAGTTTAGGGTCATTCAAAGGGAGCTAACTAGGGAGGTTGGGATGCAGCAGAGCAAAGGGAAAACACTGGCTTACTAATAATCAGGGCAACTCTCCATCCAGTGAGTCTCTGTTAGTAGAACAGTCTCCCAAGGGAGGTGGCAGAACACCTTCACCTGAAACATTGAAAACCAGGCTAGACAAAGTGCTAGGAACTATGCCAGCAGGACCGATCCTGCCCTGGCTAAGCCAACAGACCACTTCCACTTCTAATAGCTCCCACTCAGACCACCTCAGTGCCACGAACAAGGCCCTTTTGAGCTAGAAGTTCCACGGGGTGGTCTCCCTTTGTTTCTCTCTGGTCCCACAAGTTCTCCCTGCCCCCTGCTGCACATGGTAGCAGCTCATCACTAGGGTCTTTAATCTTGGAGACTAACCTGTTTTCTGCTAATCTAGCCATGCATAATCCGCTGTATTTCCCCTGTCTGCCATGGCAGACATTACAAAAGAACCCCTAAAGTTAATTAAGCAAGCCCTTCCCCTTCATTAAATCATGCAGCCTGTCTACTTACATTAGGCTTTCTGAGGCGTATCTTCACTAGATCCAGGCTCTGTTTACGCCACTCAAGCATCCTTGTACTAGCTGTTCTGTATGCGGGGACACTGGGGCATTTTCAGCCAGGATGCAGACAAAAGAAGACGACCACAGAGCCTCGGTTGCTAATGGAGCGATTTAGTGTGAATAATTAGAGGCTTTTGTAGCTAATTGGATCTGAACTGTACTAGATATCCAGTGCAGGAGAACAGTTTGATCCACCCTGTCCTTCCCAAGATGGCCAAACAGACCTTAAAATAAACCATATCCTGCTAGCCCCGTACTCACCTCCCTTCTGTTTATAGTCTTTATTTTCCTCCCTCCCTCCTCCAATCAGCCCACTCCCTCGCCATGGTCCAGCTCCTATAAGGACCTGCCATGGCTGCTAAATTAACCTCTTGATGCCCTCAGTCGTCTTTCACAGGTGAACTGTGTCTGCTTGACTGGGGGGTTTCCTGGCTCTCTAGCATTTCCCTTGCTCAGCGACAGCACCGAAGGCACTGTGTGGAGCACAGTGCTCCTCTGACCTGCAGACACCAGCTGCAGACTTTTCTCTTGTGATAAGCTGCTCTTTATTTTCAGCTCTCTTTTCGTACAAGCAGGGAAATGAACTATTAGTAGGGACAGGTCGTGCTTCTCCATCTGCATCCCAGGGAAGGCTGAGATCAGCCGAGGCACCTGCTGGCAGGCCCTAGATATATAATCATGGCCCAGGTGGGAGGCGAGGCTGTAGATGCAGGGCATGCTCACAGGAGGGCTCTTGACTCTGGATCTCACTCCTTCCAGGGGTCTGATCAGAACTAGGGTTTGTCATCGTCTCTACTACAAGGCTCGGAGCAGCCAGCCAAGGCTTTGGCTAGTCTAGCGTGCTGTCTAATGTCTATTCCTCCTTCCCTTTTCTGTTTATATTAATCTTTCACTCAAAGCCTGGGCACTTGACACATTCTTAAAATAAAATGTACATGATAGACAAATTCCTTAGTCACTGGAGTCTGTGTAGCTATGGGGCCCCTGAACCCCACCTGCTATCCAATGGCATTTCCACTCGGCCAGTAATAGTTTTGTTGTTGGCATGTATGACTCTCACCACTGCATAGAAGTGAATATCAGTGCACCGAATCGGTAGCCTCCAGATGCAGGAGAGCTCCCATCCACTGGACACCCCCCCCCCACCTCACCCCCCAAAAAAAACAGACTAGATGTAAATAGCTGAATGTGCTCTCTGCTTGGGATGGTGCTGGGAAAAGCTGCTTGGCAGGGATGTCAGCTACTAGGACAAGTAGGAAGGCAATGTCAGGAAGAAGGACATGCAGTCACCCGACTTTAGGAAAGGCAAAAATAGACCATCCTGCTGGAAAGTAGGACAAGCCTACCCAGAATAGGACATCTGGTCACCACAGCGGGAGCAGCAACTGAGTATCTCCGAGACAGCTTCTCTGTACACACAGCTATCACTTGGGGTGGGAAACAATGATGGGAAATGGGGTGGAGAAAAAGCAGCATGAGGCTTTAATGGTAAAATGTTGTGCTTTTCAAGTTTACTGGAGTGTTGACATCTCTACTGACGTGAATTTTACATCTGCTGCTGGCTGCCAAGTTGTTTGTCGGGCAGAAGTGATTTCCTGTGCCCTGCTGCTGCTCTGCACAACTCCATTCAGCACAATCCCCTTTGCACACCTCTGTGTGTCCTATCCCCTCCTGGTCAATCTTCATCACATGATAAAAATCTTGGATCCTAGAATAAATGTTTTTTTAATGGTTAGTTGTAGCAGAGCTAGGCTTAGAGCCTAGCTCTGCCACACAATCACTGTGAGACCTTGGGCAAGTCACTTAACCACTCTGTGCTTCAGTGTCCGCATCAGTAAAATGCAGGTGATGGTACTTCATTGCCTCAGGGGGAGGAGGGAGCATGTGAGACTGAGATTAATGTTTGTAAAGTGTTTTAAGACCCTTTTGCCACAGTGGCCTAGATCCTGAGCTGCTGTAAATCAGTTCAGCTTCACTGTAGTCCATGGAGCCACTGAGTGAAACCAGCTGAAGGGTTGGTTTCAAAGTGTAAAATGTTACGTGCTCACGACATGATTAGAACAGGAATGAATGATTGGTGGTTATGCTTCATTCATGTTCAGAGGCACTGCAGTGAACCAGCCGTGGGTTGTACCTTCTTTCTTCTTCAATACACTAGTAAAGTAGCCAGGAGGTTTTATTTAAAATAAACTACCATAGCCACCAGAAGAGCTCACCTAGGATTTGAATCTGGAATCTTTCCTCTCGTAAGCACGAATTTTACCCTGGCACTAGCAAAACTCTCGGTAGCTTGTGCTTTGCCTCTCTGTAACTTAGGTCGGCAGGATTCTCTCCAGAACTCCCACAATCGTAGCAAGGGTTAATCTGGCTCCTCTCACACCCAAGCGCCCCATGGCACTCAGTGCTCATCTTATGTGGTCTTTTTTCAAAGGCAAGTGTAAATCAGATCTCTGGTATTAACTCAATATTGCAAAAATGCCCTTATTTTCAAAACCTCTGCAAGGGCTTGTCTGCTATCTGAACCCACAGCAACATACCGCTGTCCGGGAAAAGGACCAATTTAATTTTTTTCTCTCCTGTGAAATGGTGGCTATGAATTAAATATCAGGCAACATGAGGAATACTATTATCTACTGTGGAATGTACAGTACATCCACGACCCTGCCTCTTACTCCAAGCCTTCTAAAGAAAAGACACCATCCACGCTGCTCAGTACACTACATTGGGATGGTTAAATGGCTAATGCAGTGTGACTCCAGAAGTAATACCTTAGGATAGGACTTCATGCATCTTGAATTACAGTGTTACTCTAAACCTACATAATTATGTGAATCCATAATGTACTGTATTACAATGTGGCATTAGCTGACTTTGTATGTACTCGAGAATACAGCACAATGTGACCATAAGCAAGGCGAGACTCGAGAGCTAATATTCCATCAGGAGGAAAGCTGTATTGCTCAGAGCGGCCAGTTGTTTTTAGTGGATAGTGCTTAATCTGAATGTCCCCATATCGTTCATCACACGGGTGTATTTTTAGGGGATTAGATGTGCCAGGTGTCTCTCACTGACGGAGCATCTTACTGAGTGCCTCTCCGACAGTTGGACGAGGATAATGGATAGCTAGTTGGGACTCAGCTTAATGCAAATAGAGAAGATGCCTATAGGGTGGGAAAGCAATGACAGATTATGGGTCAGAGCCTCAACTCGTGTAAACTGACCGAGCTCAAGCACAAGACCGGACAGGGACCAGAATTGCCATTCCACCAGAAACTTCAAAATTTCCCATGAAATGAAAATTCCAAAAATCTTTCAATTTTGGAACCACCAAAATGTGTTGTTCCGCTAACGGTGAAACTCTGTCCTGTTTTGATTATTTTTGTTTAGACTTCAATATGACATTAAAATATTAAATAGAATATTATACAATATTAATTAATGGAAATATTTAATGTATTTCTTATAGAAGAGTCAAAACAATCTTTATCCAAAAGAAACACTGCAACTTTTTCCACAGAAAAATTTGGTTGAAATTGACACGTTCCTGTAAAGGTTTTCAATTAAGCTTCATTTTTGGAGGGAAAGCTGTTCCGTCAAAAAGTTTTCAACCAGCTCTAGTTGAAAGCAGCCGATGACCTGCCCCTATACATCACATGCCTGATTTAAGGGTTTATTATGTCCCCATTTGTTATGCTGGTTCTCAACTAGGGATCTTGTTGGATCCTCACATGCTGCTGGAGCACTTTTCTTCATCTTCTCTTGGCAAGAAGGTCTTGGCTATTTCCTATGGATACAAGGGGCTCAGCACGTTCACCCATGCCTTTGTTACTCGGGGTGAATTACATTGGGTACACTTTAAGACCACTTGTAAAGTGCAGCCAGCACAGAACGCCTGTCTATAAAGAATGTTTCATATAGGGTATGTAGCTGTTAGTCTTGTTTTCTATGTACTGCACCTTTAAATTTCTTACTATTGGTGCAGCTTGTTCCAAATGAGAGACACACACTGTGCACTTTCATGAAGACTTGACCTTGATTCTGTCTTGTTTTAGATCCCATCTTCATTGCTGGAATTCTTGTTAGGATTTTCCCTGCACAAAGAGTAACTTTACTCTTTTGGTCTGGGTAGAGACACAGCCCTGGTAATACGGAGAAGCTTGTGGCACCCAAAGCTCAGCACTGCAATCAGATTTTAAAAGGCACAGCATGTTTGGATAAAGGCTCCTAAACCCAGGGCCAGTGCTTCCATTTAGGCGACCTAGGCGGTCGCCTAGGGCACCAGGATTTGGGGGGGCGGCATTTTGCTGCTCTCGGCGGCAATTCGGCGGCGGGGGGTCCTTCCGCGCTCCGGGTCTTCGGCGGCAGTTCGGCGGTGGGTCCTTCGCTCGCTCCAGGACCCGCCGCCGAAGTGCCCCGAAGCCCCAGAGTGTGGAAGGACCCCCCCGCTGCCGACCGGGAGCACGGAAGGACCCCTTCCTAGGGCACCAAAAACCCTGGCGCCGCTCCTGCCTACACCCTGTTTTATATTGCAGAAACAAGAGAATAGAGCAGTGAGCAGTTTGCCAGGCAGTGGCCTGGGGCAGGCAACACAGGAAGAAATGTGCAGGTCCTACAAATTCAGGAACTTTCACTTCCACAGAGCTCTGTGGAAAACTTTCATCTTCCATCTCTCTTCTCTGCAGTGACAAGTCTTCACAGGGTAAGCCACACACTCCTGGCCTGATCTGCAAAAAGCTGTCTACTCCAGCATCAGCACGGATGTCAACTCCTACAGCTTTTGCCTCATTCACCTTAATGAAGTGTTTAACATCTGGGACTCCTTGGTGACTATTTGGTGCAACACTGCAATGGGCAGTTTTAAAATAACACTGGGCCAACTCTGGATCTCCTGACATATGTGTAAGTGGGGGAATGGTCCCGCTATTGTGGGGAACTTTCCTGGCTTCTGCACTACCCCGGTGAAGTGGGCTAGCGAAAGGATCTGAGTCCTCGTTCCCACTTCCTTTATCCAGAGGCCTCCCTGCCTCCGAGGACGCCCCTTCCACTCTCCTGTCTGGCAGAGTCCTCATAACCCCAACAACACTGGGCCCAGGATTCCTGGGGGGCTCAACTCCCAGCTCTGCTGTGGTCACCTAGGACAGGGGCTAGGGTGTCCCCACTGCATGGTATGCTCTCGGCACTGGACACCTCCCTGACCCACTGATCATTTCATACAATTTAAAGCAAATACAAATTGTTTAATTAACAATTAATTAAAAAAACAAATAAGGAAAAATAGGAAAGGTTAAAGGAAAACATGTCATCCCGCTCTGTGGCAGGGAACATTACAAACAGTGTCTCTGGACATCAGGGCACTTTACCGTCTGTTTCTTGTAGGTCCCAGGTCTCCTTCTCAGGCCCTGGCAGTGCTGCAGGGACGCTGCAGGTTGGACACTTGTTCTGGTGGTGGCCACACACCTCTGGGCTTTGGGTCTGTAGGACCCTTCTTCCCAGTGTCAGCCCCCTGTCGGGTTAAGATTCCCCTCCTGGTCTGGCCTGCAAGGACCCTTGGCTGGGGGTATCTTTCTGCACTGGGCCCTTTGCCCAGGGTCCCCCCTTGGCTGGCCCCAGTTGCTCACCACACCTGGCTCTGTGGCTGCAGCTCTGCTCCCAGCACAGGATCTGCTTCCTGAGCTGCTTTTCTGGCCCCTCTGGCCTGCACAACTCTGCTCCCCAGCTCAGCTTGGGCCCCTGCTTTCCTCTTAGCTCGGCCCCACTCTGTCTGACCCAGGCAATTCCAGCTCACCCGGACGACGGGACTCTCCTGACTCCCTGATTAGCCTGCCCGCCCCGTCAATCAGGCTCAGAGGCTGAGGCTGACCTGGAGCATTGGCCTCACCCCAATCTTTTAGTGCTGGGAGCTAGCCAACCAAAACACCCCCACTGAATGTTAGTAAGGGGGCAACAGTCCCCTTACATATGCACGTAGTTCCATTGATTTCCTGGTGAAGGAAAGCAGAATTTAGCCCCCTGGTTTTCCAGAAGAAGAATGTCTGCAGAGGAACTTTCCCACCACATTGACCTTGGTGGAAAAAGAGACAGATTCTCAGACCACTCCTTGGAATTTCTCCTTCCTCCAGCAATTGACTCTTCTGGTGGATGACCTGGTGCACACTGAAGTCAATGGAGTGTCTTGGAAGGTATGTCGAAACTAGGGTTTCTTTTAAATGTCAGATTAACTAATTGCTAATTAACTTGGGGTAGTTAACATGTTTGTAAGGCGAGTGTGCACACTCCCCAAACGCTTGATCCAAGTGACAAAAGTTTGTGCTTTAGGTAGAGAACATTTGTCACCTGGAACAGATTTCACTATAGCCTTGTCATCACGAGAGAAAAAGGTATGTTAACTTGTGCTAGCTAATATGGGGTAACTAATATGAGGTAAAACCCCAGTGAAGGCAAGGCAAAGTGCAGTTCTAACATGAATTAGCAGATCAATGTAAACACTAAGGCCTGAAGTTCGGTCAATCCAGGTACATTTCTCCCTGAGCAATGTAGCCAAACCCATCTAACCTCCGTGAAGACAGCGCTAGGTCAATGGAAGAGGAGGTGAATTGCCTATGCTGATGATTGAGTATGTAACAAAGAAATCTTTCCTCCCAACTGTTTGTCAGACCTCTGAATTCAATAGGTATTACCACAGACACCAAAGATTTTTTTTTTTAACAGTCTGTCTAAGGCCTTGCCTACACAAACATTTTCCCAGAATAAGCTAATATATGAATGTAAACTGATAGTATACTGCTATAACTCTCCATGTAAATGATCTGGTATAAACTGGCTTTTCTTCTGTTTAGTATATGTCACTTGGGAAGGGGTTTAAGATAAATGGAAGAAAAGCCAGTCTTATACTAGAGTTAGGGTTGCCACCCATCTGGATTTTACCCAGACAGTCCAGGCCTTGGCTTCTGTGTCCGGGTGCCATTTAGGGTTGCCAGGTGCCTGTTTTTTTACCAGAAAGTCCAGTCAAAAGGGGGACCTGGCAGTACACCTGACCTGACACCAACAGTCCGGTTACTGCGGGGACAGGGAAGGCATTGAGTCATTAACCCACGCCAGCCCCTGCTCAGCTGGGGCTGCCTCCTACCTGCAGGCAGGCTCCTTGTCAGGATGCAGCAGCTCCCATCCCAGCCCCAGAATGGAGGGAGTCCAGCTAGGGAGGGGAAAGGAGGTGGAGACGATCCAGTGAGTGATGGGGGTGGGATGGGGAAGCGAGTAACAGGGGTGGGGCCTGGGGAAGAGGTGGAGAAGGGGTGGGACCTCAAGGGAAGAGGTGGAGCAGGGATGGGCCTGGGGGAAGGGACTGGGCAGGGTTGGGGCCTCAGGGGTCCAGTTACCAGCAATTAGAAAGGTGCCAACCCTAACCAGAGTGTCTAAAGGGGAGTTTCAGGGGTGGCAGGTATGTATAATTTTTGGTGCTGCCGAGAACGGGTCCAAGTCTTGCCCCTACCCCACCTGACTTGTAAGCCGATATATATTTTTTAAAATACTGTAAACATGGATGGAAACAGTAAGCCTTTAAGAGTTTCCTATATTGCACAATGTGGGGGGTATAGGGGGATGAGGGCTCTGGCTGGGGGTGCAGGCTCTGGGGTAGGGGTGGGGCTGGGGATGAGGGGTTTGGGGTGTCAGAGGGGCTTTGGGCTAGGGCAGAGGGTTGGGATGTGGGGGGGGGATTATCAGATTTGCTTGTTACTTTGGGGTATGCTCATTTATTCGGGTTACTCTTCTGGGGGGGCAGCACTTTCAAGCTGCCACCCTCATATGCCCCTGGACTCAGTAGTCTGGGTTGAGCAGCACTTCCAAGCTGCCACCCTCATTTGTCACAGGTTCAGCACGTCCCTATCCCCACTTTCACATCACAATTGTACTGGTAGTAACCCACTTGATGAGCAAACCCCACAGGATTTGGGGGTGCTACAGGGATCTTTAGCTTAAGTAAAAGAAGCATTGCTGCAGAGTAAATGGGGAAGCTTAAAAACACAAAAGAGTAAAGTTCAGAGATAGAGAGAGCGGCAACCAGCTTAACCATAAAAGTTATTTATTGAATAATGGTGATAACTACACAAGGAGAGCCTAAACCACAACAGTTACATTATTAAAGGTTAATACCTGAGGTAGAGAAGAAGACAGACAGAGAGAGAGAGAAAAGGATCTCACCTACTCCATAGAGCTTGAACTGGTTGGGGTTCCCAGGTGATGGTAGTTCAGGGTCCTGAGTGCTGGAGACAGGTAGAGCCCCCAGCACAATCAGTCAGGAGAATATGGAGTCCCAATGGAACTGACGCATGGTTTGGATCCAAGCATCAGAACACTTATTTGGGCATAGGTAGGGGTTTTTGTAGAGAAAATACAATGGTTCAAGGGAGAACCCTAGATTTGTTTATGGGTAAACTGATGACTCAAGGGTTTTCTTTAGGCTAGACAATAGGAGTTGATCACTCTTGGCTATGGATGATGTTCCTTCCAGGGAGCTCACACTGCAATTAGGCTGCTTCAATATTTTGGATATCAATCAAGGATTCATTACTAGAATTGGTCTGATAACTGCTGAGCTGGGTGTGTGCAGGCGTAGGTTCATGAACATCTGGAGCAGAGATCTTCCATGATGCAGTGCTTCCCTGTTTTTCTGGTCCCAGAGTTCAGTGTGGTTCTTGTGTTGGAATTTCTGTTTTCCATTCTGTATGCTAATGGTGATGTCTCCCTGTCCCATCTTTCATGCAGATGAGGCTAGGGGAGTTGCCTCTTTTCTCCATTCTGTATGCTAATGGAGATGCCTTAATCTTGTCACCCATGTCAGGAGGGGTGTAGGTGTGTCTTCCAACGCCCTTCACTGCTCTCTGCAAGTCTTTCCTCTGATCAGATTAGGTTCAAGCAGAGGCTAGTCAAGGGCGGGATGTTTTTCATGAGTCAGACAGACTGGATACTGTGCCTGGTGTCCCAAGAACACAGAGCTGACTGCTATCAGGTGAGGGCTGGGGGGTAAATCTGGGGATGAGGGGTTCACGGTAACGGAGGGGGCTCAGGGTGGGGCAGAGTTGGGGTGCAGGGGCATGAGAACTCTGGCTGGGGTGTGGGCTTTCGGGTGGGGCGGGGCTGGGAATGAGGAGTTTGGGGTCCAAGCAACACACTCACCCAGCACTGCACATATGCTCCTAGGGGCTAGGCCCCTCTCAGGTCCAGGAAGCCCCCTCGACTCCCCTCTGGTGGATGCTGGGGGGAGGGGAGTGGGCTGCCATAACCTGTGACTTCCGCCCCTTCTGCAGCCTGCTGCCCCTCACCGTAGCCTCACAGGGGATGGGGCTGCCCCTTGCCCAGCATGGGGCAGGAGTGGTGGCTGTGGGTGAGGGGCGGTGCGCAGATCACATGCTTGGACACTCACCCAAGCCCCAGCAGCTGCTCAGGTGAGATCCAGACTCAGAGGAGGGGAAGGCCGGGGGAGGGGAGGCTGCCAATCATGTGTGCACCTCCTCAGGTGCAGCAGCCGCCTCAGCCTGCCGCCGGCGCCGCGCCATTCTTGTACTGTAGGCAGCAGCGGCCGGTGGCAGCAAGGGAGAGCAGAGCAGAACGGCAGGGCAGCCGCCCACTTGAGGCAGGGATGCTCTGGGGCCAGGGGGAGGCACACGGGGGCGGCAGACAGGGCCAGGGGAGAGACTCGGCTCTGAACATTGGTGGAGCCGGGGCCCTGAGTATTCCTGGAGCCTGGGCACCACAGGCCAATACAACTCACCGCCCCTGGGGAATTTTACCAGTATAATTATACCTGTCTAACTACTTCAGTATAATTTACAAAATTCTATGTTGATGAAGCCTAAAAACAATCCCTTCCTATTAGTTGTCCATAGAGTTTCCCAGAGTAGCAGGGTAGATTAGATCTGCATTTCTATTTGAAGAAAGAATCAGGGGAAAAAATTGTTTCAGGCTTTCTTTCTGCATAATAATAAAGCAAACAGAGACACACTCTATGGATTTCTTTTGCTGGTCACCTTTTATAGAGGGTAGCAGGACTACAGGTGTAGTGAAAGTCATAGGCGCCAACTCTGGGGGTGTTCCAAATAGTGGATGCTCAGCACCTACCAGACACCTGTCCATCAGCTGTTTGGCAGCCCCCCCCCCCCCCACCAATCAGCTATTCGTCAGGCCAAATCAGCTGCTCGGTGGCAGGCGTGAGGCAGGAAGAGGTGGCGTGAGGGTGGGGCCTTGGGGAAAGGGGCGGGGTGGAGTCTTGGGGCAGACTTGGAGCACCCACCTGGAAAAAAGAAAGTCGGCCCCTGTGCTGAAGGTGACCTCTGGCAGTTTTTAATCAAAGGTGATCATGTTATTTAGCGGGGAGGGAAAGGGGGAAATACCACCACAGCCAAAAGATAAGCTCTCCATATGGAAGCTTCTCTGTGGATCCAGCAACACTCACCCCTGCCCAGCTGCAGGTTTGTGTAGATATATCCTCATTCCAAATAATGGGCCTGATTATCTGTTGCCCAGCATCTTTGTGCAGGGTTAGCTGTACTTTGCACTGGGGTAATGGCACTACCAACAGAGCGGGGCATAATTTCTTAGCTGAAATTTTAATGAAAAATGCAGATTCAGGTCAACTGAAACATTTCACGAATTTATGTCGATTTCACCAAACTGTTTTGATTAAAAAAAAACCCTACACTTAAAAATTCCAACAAAATTAAAACATTTTGTATTGATGTTTTCTGAAACATTTCACTTTTTTTCAATTCAGAAAATTGCCTTGCATTTCAAAACTTCCTTCAGTTTTACTAAAATAAAATGTTTTTAAACAGTTGGGACAAGCTCAACCTTTGTTCGACTTGAAGTGAAGCTTGGTTTTCATTTTTTACTTTTTGGTTTGCTGATTTTTTGTTTTTGTTTGAATTTTCAAATCCTCAGCCAACTCCCGGATCGGTTAATTATTCACACAGCTCCAACCACCCAACCAGGATGGCAATACTTGGACATACTGTGCCCTTGCTTTGCACAGCTGTAAATGACCACACAAGGGGGCCTGATCTAACCCCCAAACACTGGAGAAGCTCAGAGTACCTCCGTGTGTGCAGACGTGCCTGGCTCTACCTACCTACTTCGACTCTCACGGCGCTAACCCTGCATGGTGGCCTCTCTTTGTCCCTCGTCAGGGGATCAAGCACACGCTCCCAGGTTCAGTTAGGAACCGACTCTGCTCTTTCCTCCCTGCCCTTCGAAAGGTTTTTGCAGCGGCTTCCGCACATTTCTGCTCTCGTTGCTGGTGCCGTTCACTTCTGGAACGCCCTGCCCGGTCTCTGTGACATCCTCACCTGTGTTCCAAGCTCCACCTGGTGCAGGGCATTGTGCCTGATATGATCCAGCCAGCTGCAGTGCTCCCATCTCCCCCTTTCTCGGATGTGGGGACGGGCGATACCTCCTCTTGCCCACTGGGATGTTGCTGATGCATCTCGTTAGCCCACTACCATCTGTTGGGTCTCTGGGCCAGTGAGTCTAGCTGGCCCACAGTACACATTTAGCCGGGCTTAGCGGTGCCTCCTTGGGGGTTCCTACCCATCTCCTGTGGGAGAGGCTGCATGTTCACAGCCCTGGGCAACAGCCTAGCAACAAAGCTAACAACGTATTCGACCCACTGTCCCTCTCTTGTGGTATCTCTCGCCTGGTCCTGCGTGGCACCTTCCCTCTGCCCTAGTTCCCCTTGGTGCTGCTAAGTCGTGGCTGGCATGGAGCCCATGTTGCAGGAGCCCCACCTGGCACTGATTAAACAGGGACGGTATTTTCCCCCAGATCTCTCACTGCTCCAGAGCCAGGGGGACCCATTCCTTCCCAGTGCCCTTCAGGACTTTGCTCCGGCTCCTCCAGCTGCATCCCAGGCATTTCTGGTTTCCACTGGCTGAGCCAGTGAGGTTCTTGGGCCCCCTCTGGTGCCCAGACCCTGAATGTGCACTGGTACAACAATCAGAGAGCAAGGCTCAGCTGTGCTGTGTGCCCCGCAGAGCAAGCCAGCCTGCTTTGGGGATATTAACCTCTCCCCCTGAGACACAGCATGGGAGACAGAAGGCACTGCCCGTCACCATGCAGATGTTCTCCTAGTTACCTGAGCTCTCCTCAGAGCAGGGAGCCCCCTTGTCTCTGCTACAAGGCAGAGAAACTTGGGGCCTGATTCTCCTCTTGCTTCTACCAGGGTGAAATGGGCTCCCTGTGCTGCCATCAATTGAGTTCTGTGGAGTGGGGTTGGGGGAAGGGGTGAGGCAGGCCCTGCAGTGATGGCACCAGCAAACTAAACAGATGGCAAAGCTTTTTGGGGGGGGGGGCAGGGATTCAAATGAAATGGTACTGCAGAGGCTGGCACCATCCCGTGCTGCTATCTCTGGTGATATTGGGTGTTTTCTCTAAAGCCCCAGCTCCTGGAGTCATAGAAATAAGTGAGAATCTCAGCGTTCATTGGAGGGCAATGGGGAACTTCTAGCCCTGGAGATTGTGGGGGAAAGCTGGATAAGATGACGCCTACAAGCTAAGACACCGAAGGGGTGTCAAACAGAACACAAATTCATCATAATATTTTTTTTCCAAATCTTGTGATTTTTAAGCCTCTCCTGATTTTGGGGGCCTGATTCCTGAGTCTTGGGGGGCTGGGTTTTGTGAGGCAGAGGAGAAGGGGCACCTGGAACGGGGTAATGATCACCATGAGAAAGCTACCGTGTGCCCTGACTGCAAGAGGGCTGGGTGTGTCTCTCTGTGTCATTTTGTTCCTCTCCTCTCTGTGGCTTGCTCTCTTTCCTCTCTATCCTCCAGTCTCAGCACTGGAGGGTGGCTTAGTCCAGGCCCCTGCAGGACATAAGGTGGAGTAAGACGTAGGTTTGGACATGCTGGGGAAGATTGCTCTGGGTTCCTCTTTCTGCAAGGAGCCCCAGTGTGCTAGCCAGCAGAGGTCAGCCTGCGCAGGGAGGGTGCAGATTTGCTGCTGGAGTCGGCTAGCATCAAATTGCTGCCCCCTCTCATCTGTGAGCGAGTCAGAGAGCAGGGGAGGAACAGTGCTGTCCTAAGACCCATTCCCTCCCTCTGCTGATCCTTGCTCTGGGCTGGCGCCTGCTTCAGTCAGACAACACAGAATGCAGGCTTCCATCATGCTGGCTCACTGGAGCTCACAGCACGGTGGAGAATAGAGATAGGCAGGAAAGGAGCAAAGTTTCTGAGGAATTCACGTGCTGAGGGAGAAGGAAGAAGGGGTTGGAGTAGGCGCAAGCAAACCCATCCAGCACATCACTTCTCATCGCCAAATGGCAGCGGGAGAGCACAAGGCAGATGAGAGTTTGACAAAACCCCTCCCCACTCAAAATGAGGTCTAGGGCCCTGGAACCCCAATGCTCCAGCCCCCCACCCAGCCAAGGGCTACAGCTGCTTAGCCTCTCCCCACCCAAGAGGAGCCCATGACATACCCCGCTCTGCAGCGCCTCCAAAAGGAAGGCCGGTGCCTTGATACAATTTCATCTTCTCCACTCCCCCCCCTTACATTGGGGCTCTGAGGGCTAAGGGGGACTATGCAAAGGATTACTGTAAGGCCTGGGCTCCCCTGAAGTCCCACTTAGTTTTATTTGGGGGGTTTCACTAGGCCCAGTGCTGATTCTCTGCACAGGATGAATTTCCACCTACGAGACCAGGAGCGGAGCCCGCTTCCTTAGCCATCTTTCCACAATGTGATCTTGCTAAGATCCCATCTCCTCAGCACCCAAGACAGAAGGGGAGACCCCAGTGAAACCCCAGCTCCTCATCTGGATGACCCCACCAGCAAACCACTGCTATGGGGTTGAGCGTGCATGCAAGTCCCGTGGCCCAGCCTCCCTCTGCCTTGCCTGCTCCATCAATATGGGCACTGAAATGTACAAGCATCAGTGTCTCCCCACCCCCCACAGGGGTCTGAGGGAGGCAAGGGAGGGACAAGCATCTTGTCAATTTTAGTACACGGGCAGCTGGCATGGAAGAGAGGCAGCAGGCAAGCATGCAGGGATGGCAGAGTGGGCATGATCCTGGGAGCTGGTATGTATAGGCATCCCAGGGAAGCCTGGGTAGTGTCAGCAGGCAGGCAGGGACTAGCTCATGTCATATTTCATTGGCGCGAGCCGGGGAGAATGGAACCGGACAATAGTGCCACACGATCCTCCCAGCAACGAGATACTTAGCATTCTGCACCCTGCCTGTGCCTCCTTCCTGAGACTGGGAAGAGGGGCAGTGTTGGTCCAGCACATGTAGACAGCAGGCAGGGACGTGATTTCCTCTCACTCTCCAGGCAGCGGTTACCCTGTGTCCCCGGCGCGCAGCGTGATCGCTGATAGACGAGACATATTCTCAGCATCTACCTTCTGGGCAGGAGCCGTTGCTAGGAGACAGAACCCCGGGGAGTCTGTAGTGCCAGCGTGCTGATCCCATGGCGTCAGCGAGAATGGATGAAACCACTTGACGGCCCCGGGGGAAAGATGCCAACTCCTGAAAGGGCCAGCATGGAAAATGGCCCAGGAGGCTGCGAGACACTGGATGGAGAACCACTCCTCGGTGCCGAGATCTTGTTTTCTGGGCACCGAGAGTGAGGGGGACTGGGGGAGGGAATGCTGGGAGACAGAGAGAAATTAGGTGAATCTAGAGAGAAGATTTCTTGAAGGGTTAGGCTCAACTGGGAGGGAGAGAGGGGGGTACTCTGAAAGAGGATTGTCCCACTATTCTTCCCCTAAGGCCTGGGGAAAGGTATCTTCCCCACCCTGTCACTGAGGGGACTAAAGGTAACATTGATGTTGCTTGGCAGCTGCTTTCAGGGGAGGCAGGGCTGGCTGTTTGGGGGCCATGTGGACTGGGGAGCAAAGCACAGGGACTGAGAGGCCCAATGCCTTGCTGCCACACCCTATGCAGCAGGTCAGTGACATCACAGCTCTTTGTCTTAGTTTCCCCATCTGTAAAATAGGGCTAATGTCCCCAGCCTCCTGGGTTTAATTCATTTCTCTTTGCCAAGCACTTTGATATACTTGGGTTACAGGGGCTATAGAAAGCCAGCATGGTACCAGTTTTCTTTCATGCTGATTATTTCTATTGGGAACTCAGCAAAAGCAGAACCATCCCTTGAATTTCCAGACTGCTGGGGCCAGTTTGGGTTTTTCTGGGACACAAAGGAAAATGATCCAGTAAGAAAGAGAGTACCAGAGTCCCTCTCTTCCTTGGCTTTCTGGAGCTTCAGCTTCTGGGGGACATCTGAGGAAACCTAATCTGAAATACAACAACTCCAGGGGAGAGTTCTAGTGGCTGGGAGGGTGGAAGGCAAATTAGAGATGAACCTTCACTGTGAAATGGGAATGCAAGGAATAGGGTCTGGTCCTATAGCACAGCCATGCCCGCACATGCTTTACATGCAGAGGTTCCTATAGATAACACATTTAGGGTGTTGTTATACATACCAACGCATCACGTTGAGTGAGGTGATGTAACAGCCCATTGCCTGGGGCATCAGCAAGGTTTTGACCCTTCAGCACCACAGCTCAGACCCCTCAAGCTAAAGAAGTAATTCCCTTATCTAGCAGCAGTGGTAGGCTGTTATCCTCTTGTAGTCACCCATTAGAGCAGGGGTCTCAAACTCCCAGACCGTGGGCCAACTGTGGCCTGCGAGCCTCCCCAATGTGGCCTGTGGGGCTCCAGCAGTTTTGGGGCCGGGTCTCTCCCTAGGCCCCACCTGCTGCCCCCGGGCACTCCCCCCACAGGGGCCCCGGCAGCGCAGCGGAGCTGAGTGGCATCTGCCTGCTCGCTCCAGTGGCTGCCAGCCCCTCCCTGTGGCTCAGGGGTGGGGCGGGGCTGTGCCTCCATGCGCTGCCCCCACCCCAAGCGCCCCTGCAGCCAATGGGACGCTGCGGGAGTGGTGCCTGGGGGGCAGAAGCAGGTGGCAGCCCCCCAGTCCGCCCCGCCTTGGAGCCCCAGGTTAGTGCCACACCACCGACAGCCTCCCAGAGCCTGCACCCCCACCCCCTCCCCACAAACCCCCTCCTGCCCCCAAACTCCCTCCCAGAGCCTGCACCCCATCCCCACACACCCCCAGCCCCCAAACTCCCTCCGAGAGCCTGCATCCCCTTTCCACACACCCCCTCCCCCAAATTCCCTCCCAGAGCCTTCACCCCATCCCCACATACTCCCAGCCCCCAAACTCCCTCCAAGAGCCTGCACCTCCTCCTGACACACACCCCAGCCTCCAAACTCCATCCCAGAGCCTGCATCCCAGACTCTCTCCCCCACTCAAACTCCCTCCCAAAGCCCAACCTCTCACCCCTTCTGCACCCAAACTCCCTCCCAGAGCCTGCACCCCAATCCCCTACCCCAGACCTCCTCCCCCACCCAAACTCCATCCCAGAGCCTTAGGCAGGTGGGGGGTGGAGTTTTGGGGGGGCAGGTTCTGGGTGGCATGAGTGACATTGGCCCACTGGGAGGATTTGAGGACTGGCACTGGCCCTAAGGTAAATTGAGTTTCAGACCTCTGCATTAGAGGGAGATGTGATGCAGATTCCACCAGTATGTTCCAGTCAAACTAGAGTTCTGGGACATCTCATTTGCAAAAAGATGTCAACAAATTAGGGGGAAGATACAGAGCAGGAGGACCAAAGGGAACAAGCGACTGACTCATAAACAGGGCAGGGGGGAATAATGAATTTTTCCGGTCAGTGACCAAACTGAAAAATCAAAAATCATTATCCTTTCAGCTTGGACTGAAATGACAAGTTTTGGTTTTTCTTACCAAAATGAAAAAAATAATTTGAGGTCAATTAAACAGCTTGTTGGACCCAAAACGTTTTGTTTTGGATTTGGGTTACTTTTACCCCTTTTTTCTTAGTAGTTAAATTAAATTTCATAACAAAACAACATTTTTAAAAAAAAAGTCTAAGCAAAACATTTAGATGTTTGGCGAATCTGCCCTATCCCCCGCCACCCCATTTTTATTCAGCCTAAACTTTTTTTCGAATTTGCAACTGGTTCCCGGTGACATGAAACTGCATTTTTTGGTGAATAGACTACAGTAAAACCTGCCAAGAATGACTGTATGGGGAAGGGGTCAGCATCTCTAAAGTCACCGTCCTCCCATTGAGGTGTGTCCTATTGAGGTGTCTAAATATGTGCTTCAGAGCCTAACTTTAAGTCTCCTGTGAAGGTGACTCACTGCCAAAGCACCCCCTTGTGGACAGGTGTGGTGTGGTGGCTCTCTCCCCATCAGGTGCTCCACACCAATGGTCATTCTGGTGTTGGGGTGGGCTCTTCTCCTGTAACTCGGACCTCTGGCCTGGTCATGATTTAGTCCACCCCCTTCTGGGGTAACAGATGGTCCAACCACAAACAGTCCAGATGTCTTCACACAAGATCTTCGGCCTCCACTCTTGGCCCTCTGTTCCTCACGCTCTTCTCTGGGGACTTTCCACTCTCTTTATCCCCCATCTCAGGGGCCAGGACTCTCAGGACTTTCCCCGGGATCCATTAACAAAACCCCAAACTTACAGTATATGAACTCCAAACAACTTCTGCCCTCCTGGGGCTTGACTGCTTCTCCTTCTCTACTGCTCTGTTCCTCCTCTGAGCACCTCCCACATCTCTCTCCCTGGTAGTCCAAAGTCTGCCCTTTTAACGGGAGGACCACAGGAGCCAGTCTACTTCCAGTGGCTCCTTTATTCCTCCCCTGGCCTCTTGCCAGACTTCCCTAGTCAGGAAAGGAGCCAATTCTCTCCCTGGGCTTTCTCCTCCACAATGCAAGCTGTCTCACAATAGGAGACACCAACTTAAGAAAACCAACCCAGCCCTAAGCCTGCCTTTTGTCACCAGGGAAGGACAAGAGAGAGAATTGTGGTTGTTCTGGCTTGTCATGGCATTGTAGTTCCTTCCTGTGTTGCCCCCCTGCTGACAGTTGCTCCAGTCGCCCAGTGGTCCAGCTCTTCTCACGATGCGACTCTCCAGCCAGGTCACACCGTTGTCCCCACCCCTTCTGGGGTAACAGAAAGTCCAACGGGAGGAAAGGCCAATCCCTCTGTCTGGTGGCACCCTCAGTTCTGGGCAGAGATCTGTACAACTTTTCTCAGAGGTTCCAATCTCCTTATTCCTGTCTCAGGGGCTACATGCCAGCTTTCTAGTGGCTGGCAGGGGAACCCCCACCCCACACACACTGGGGTCCTGTCACACCCATTATGTATAGGGTGGCTGTGGTCCCCAGTCAGGCCCTCCCAGTGAAAACCGTGGCCATGTTCTGCTGACTATAGAGTGCAGACCTCAGAGCTCATTCCTGCTCTGATGTTGCTGGATTGGCAGCAGGGGTGGATTTCCCTGTATGTGTCTTTCAGATACCGGATTCCCTACCCAGAGAGGGGCAGGCCCCAGGGAAGGAACCACAGGGGCACACCAATTTCATTCTGCCCCTACCCAGTAGTGGCCATTAAAACCAAAAAGACCACTCTCATGCTTACATGCTTTGCCAGATCGGGTCCTATGTCATGATCTCAGGGGAGTCATGGGATTAATAGCTGAATGCCTGCTTGTAATATTTCAAAGGGATTTGAGAAGGTCCTGCAGACTCTACATATTACATGGCAGATGCTGAGAAGAGGGAGCGATTGATTCTCCCCTTCTCCATGCTACCACTAGCTCTGGTGGTCATGTCTGTCTGTCTGTAGGGACATCTGTCCCATATAGATAGGGGGACCAGATAGGAAGTGTGAAAAATCTGGACAGGTGGCGAGGGTTAATAGGCACCTATATACAACAAAGCCCTGAATATCGGGATGGTCCCTATAAAATCAGGACATCTGGTCACCCTACATATAGAGCTAGTCTGTCCCTGTTATTCACTGCCAGCACTCATCTCTCTCTGTTTCCATTATGACATGGCCTTTGTTTGAACTTACACATAAATTCCCCATGTCCCATTTCCTTACATAGATATACATGAACATACAGGATCCTTAGAAGCACAGTCGGTCTTCCCAGAAATACACCCCAATCTATTGACTTACATCGAGAGAGAGAGAATCTAATGCCATGTAATATATTAATGTTTATTATTTAGATTGCAATAGCACCCACAATGAGCACTTTCCAAACACAGAGGAAGACACAGTCTCTGCCCTGGAGGCCATACTGTCTAAAGAACAAAGACAGGCAATTGGAGGGGGGAGTCACAAAGTGACTGGGGGGAAGGAAAGGGGTATGGCTTGTTAATCCCATGGACAGTCTCCAGTCCCCATCTCCATCCTCAATCTCCAGTTCAACCCCATCCTCCTCTCCCCTTGCCAGTTTGCAGTTTAAACTCCACTGCCCTTGTACCCCCCCCCCGCCCTGCACCCAATGCCCTCCCTTCATATAGATGAGCGGCTCAGGCAGAAGATAAATAAATGGAATAGATAAAATGGGGACTTAGCTTGAGTCTTGCAGGCGCCATGGAGGAGGCTGATCTTCATGAGGGATTTAAACAAGGATTTGCATTTAAATATCTCCCTCTCATTACAGTATGTCAGATCTGAACTAATTTCCTTTCCCGGTACAGCCTCTCTGGCTCTGTAATGCCCCCTGCCCTCGACTCCGTGCACCTGATTGTGGCATGGCTGGCTGTGGCTGTGTCTTCAGGGACAGCAGTGTACAGCAATTGAGGGAAGATGTGTCAGCACTGTTAGGACGGAGGCCCTGTTGTCACAGTGCTTCCAATGCGCCATGTGTGAAGGAAGCTAACTCCTCTCCAGCCTTATTAAAAAGTCGCTACTGAACAATCTGGGGCTTTTGAGTTCTCTTTCCTGCTCTCATGCTGGACTGGCCATGAATGCAGGGACCATCCACATTGGGTCTTTCCCCTGGTTTCCCAACCAACATCCCAAAGTGGGCACATGTTTTTAATCAAGGCTATGCCATTCTTGGCTGGAGCTGTTAAGTGGAGACTCTTTATGTGTCTCCAGGAGCAGGCCAGTCAGCTTAGTACTCCTAAGGAGCAGTAGGTATGCTCTGTGGAGCAAAGGCCATTCCAAGGAGGAACCACACCCCATGGAGGTGCATATGACCTCCCATTGAGTTATGCCATAGGGAGCACTGCACCAAGTAGAGCTCCCTGGCTTTGTGTTATGATACTCAACTGGGCCTATTGTCTTTGGCTGGGATTTTCAAAGACATCTGTGGGACTTGGGTACCCACCTCCATGGGATGTGAGTGCTCAGCTCCCCCGGGCTCCTTTGGAAATCCAACCCTTAGGCGCAGGCATTCAGTATTCATTATTATGGTCCAGATAATTTGCATCCAAGAGCTTTAAAAGAGCTGCCCATGGTGCTCATTGGACCATTCATGTTGATTTTCAATACGTCTTGGGGCTCTGGAGAAGCTCCAGAAGACTAGAAGAAAGCTAATGTTGTGCCAATTTTTAAAAAGGGTAATTATAGACCTGTCATTCTGACATTGATCCTGGGAAAAATAATGGATCAGCTGATACGGGACTAGATTAATAAAGTATTAAAGCAGGCTAATGTAATTAATGCAAATCAACATGGGTTTATGAAAATAGATCTTGTCCAACTAACTTGTCTTTTTTTATGAGATTACAAGTTTTGATTGGTAAAGGCAATAGTGTAGTTGTAATAGACTTCTATAAGGCATTTGACTTGATACTGCACCACACTTTGATTAAAACACTAGAATGATATAAAATTAACAGGGCACACATTAAATGGATTAAAAGCTGGCTAACGGATAGATCTCAAAATGGAACTGTAAACAGTGAATCATCATTGAGTGGATGTGTTTCTAGTGTGATCCCACAGGGATCAGTTCTTGGCCTTAAGCTATTTAACATTTTTATTAATGACCTGGAAAAAATATAAATTCATCACTGATAAAGTTTGCAGATGACACAAAAATGGGGGAGTGGAAAATAATGAATAGGACAGGCCACTGGTTCAGAGCAATCTGGATTGCTTTGTAAACTGGTCACAAGCAAAGAATATGTATTTTAATACGGCTAAATGTCAGTGTATACATCTAGGGACAACAAATGTAGGTCATACTTACAGAACGAGGGACTCTATCCTGGGAAGGAGTGATTCTGAAAAAATGTAGGTGTGGGGATGGATAATCAGCTGAATGTGTGCTCCCAGTGTGACACTGTGGCCACTGTGCAGGGGACTAGACTAGAAGACCTCTTGAGGTACCTTCCAGTCCCACAATTCTATGATTCTATGAAAAGGGCTAATGTGATCCTTGGATCCATAAACAGAGGAATCTTACGTCTCAGTAGAGAAGTTATTGTACCTCTGTATTTGGAACTGCTGTGACCACTGCTGGAATCCTGTGTCCAGTTCTGGTGCCCACAGTTCTAGTAGGATGTTGATAAATTGGAGAGGGTTCAGAGAAGAGCCATGAGAATGATTAGTGGATTAGAAAACCTGCCTTACAATGTCAGACTCGAGGAACTTAATCTATTTAGCTTAACAAAGAAAAGGTTAAGGGGTGACTTGTACTTATGTAAGTGCTTATGTGGGGAACAAATATTTAATAATGGGCTCGTCAATCAAGCAGAGAAAGGTCTAACATGATCCAATGGCTGGAAGTTGAAGCTAGACAGATTCAGGCTGGAAATAGGCATACATTGTTAACTGGAAGGGTAATTAACCATTGGACAATTTACCAACAGTCAAGGCGGATTCTCCATCACTGGCAGTTTTTAAATCAAGATTGGGTGTTTTTGTAGAAGCAATTCTCTAGAGATTATTTGGGGGTAGTTCCCTGGCCTGTGCTATGCAGGGGGTCAGACTAGCTGGTCACAATGGTCCTTTCTGGCCTTGGAATCTATGAATCATTGAGAGGGGAAAAGAGGAGCAGATAGCTGAGTTCCTCCCTCCCTGTGCAAGCAACAGTAAATCACAGAAGAGTGAATTAGGTTACTCAGGGGGGCCAGTTGGAGGAGGGGACATCCAAAGTCCATCCCCCTCATTGCTTAAGGGAGAACAACAGAACACGGTGGTCGGGTACTCTACTGATGTCACTTTGTTCTGTGACAGGCCCTCAAAGGGACCAGCACTGTGTTGTGCTTTCTCAGGCTGATCGCAATAGTAGGTTGGCAGTGGGTGAGGAGGGCTGGTGTGTGCGTCCTGAGAACAGGCTTATTAATAGTACACGGGAAAATTAACTAGCAAATCCGTAGCAATCTCTCAAACACTCGGATAGCTATTTACCTGTCCTGGAAGTGTGTTCCCACCTGATGCTTATTATTTATTTATTGTGTGTATTCACAGCAGGGAAGATGGAATTTGGACAGGCGTCCTCAAGGATCTCAAAATGTAATTGTCAAAAGAGGTAGAATGGGACTCCTCAGCTGGGGGGGAGAGAGGGGTGTTTGTAGTGGGGTCCTGCTGTGATCGCCCAACACTAGTCAACATTTTTTACCAGTGATCTAGAAGAAAATATTAAGTCTTTGCTGCTCAAGTTTGCAGGTGACAAAGGCTGGTGGAATGATAAATAATGCTGAGGAGAAGCCATTGACACAGAGTGATCTACCCCACTCAATAAGTTGGGTGCAATGAAATGTGATTTATAATGTAGTGTAGCTCCAGGCATGGCATTATATGCAAATTACAGTACTGCCAAACCCAAGTGTTCAGAAATCTGGAGCTAGCCTCCCAAATTTCATGAGAGTGATTTAAAAATCACTACATTTTACAAAATAACGGTGTGTGGGATCTTTCTATTTGCCTTCTGGATTTTGAGCCTTTAGGGGTCACGTATTCAGGCTTTTCTCCAGAAATATGAGTGCCAGAAACTTGCTTTGTTTTTTTAAATGCAAACTGAGAATGTCACATAATCTCTGGACTCCAGGAGCTGAGGCTTTAAGAAAAACAACAACCAGCATGAAAGTCAGCAACACTGAAATTATGTAATTGCAGAGAGCACAACTATTTAATATTGGGGGGGGGGGGTTAATAACCATTGAAACAAATTACCAAGGGAAGGGGTTTTCTCTCCATCACTCATCAGTATGCTCTAGTTTGGTCAGAGTGATTGCGTTAAATGCAGCAGGGATCATTGGGTAAAGCTGTATGCACCAGGTCAGTGGTTATTAACCTGCGGCCCAATCAGCACACAGCTGCGGCACATGTGACATCCTCAGGACCATACAGGTAGTATATATATTGTGTGGCTGCAGTCCACATAACACATAGGGAGCTGTATATATGGTCCACAATGGTAAATAGTCTAGTCCAGTTGTTCTCAACCTATCATCAAGGTTCCTTCTAGCCTTAAAATCCATGAATCTGGAACAGCCTCCAAAGAGAGCAGTGGAGGCAAAAAACCTGACTGGCTTCAAGACTGAGCTTGATAAGTTTATGGAGGGGGGACATGATGAGACTGACTATAATGGCATATGGCCCATCCATGACTGCTATTAGCAAATATCTCCAGTGGCTGGAGATAAGACAGGAGAAGGGGAGGGCTCTGAGCTCCTACAGAAAATTATTTCTCAAGTGTCTGGCTGGCGGGTCTTGTCCACATCTGATCGCCATATATGGGATCAGGAAGGAATTTTCCTCCAGGTCAGATTGGCAGATACCCTGTGGGAGGGGGTTCGGCTTCCTCTGTGGTGTAGGGTACGGGTCACTTCCTAGTTTGAACTAAAGTAAATGGTGGATTCTCCGTAACTTGAAATCTATAAATCAATATTTGAGGACTTCAGTAACTCAGCTATAGGGTTATGGGCTTATTACAGGAGAGAGTGAGTGAAGTTTTGTGACCAGTGGTTCTCAACCTGCGGTCCAGTCAACACAGAGCTGCAGCCCATGTGACATCCTCAGGGTTTGCGGCCCACAATGGTAAATAGGTTGAGAACCACTGGACTAGATGATCATGATGGTCCCATCTGGCCTTAAGGTCTGAGTCTACAATCCATATTTTCTGGAATTTTTGATGTCACCAGCAGCTCATCTTGAAAAGCTGGAGCAAGGAATGCATGTTAGGGTACATCTACACTACAGCGGGGAGTCGGTTTAAGATACGCAAATTCAGCTACGTGAATAGCGTAGCTGAATTCGACGTATTACAGCCGACTTACCCCGTTGTGAAGACGGCGGCAAAATCGACTTCTGCCGCTTTTTGTCGGCGGCGCTTACTACCACCTCCGCTGGTGGAGTTAGAGCGCCGATTCGGGGATCGATTGTCACGTCCCCACGGGACGCGATAAATCGATTCCCGAGAGGTCGATTTCTACCCGCCGATTCAGGCGGGTAGTATAGACCAGGCCTTAGAGACTTGATTTTCCTGTCTCCACTGCACAGTTGCATGTCAAAGTCTGACACCCTGTGGAATAGAGCAGTACTGTAATGACTACAAGTGGGAAATCCTCAGCTCTTCGGCACTGCCTTTGTTTCTGAACTGAGCTCTGTGTTCTAATGTAGTTGTTCGTTGTTTCCTTTGCAGAGACATTCACAATGAACAGTCATTTGCTCATCACCTGGTTTTGGGGTAATGTCCTTCTCTGGCATTTTACTGAATTTTGCAGAAATCGGTTTCTTCAGGCTTTCTTCCCCTTGCCTCCCATGCGGATAAATTGGAAATAATCCCCAAATCAGAGCAAACTGTAGCAGGACGTGTGCTGGTTTGAACTGGGCTTTGGGAACACTGTTCTGTATGAATAACCTGACTAGCTTAATCTTAATAGCCTATCTTTTGTGCATATAAAATTTTGGCCAGGGAACGTCACTTATTGGATAATTTGCCTCAGTATAAATCTAGAATCTCCATTGAAGTCAATGAAGCTGCTCCGGATTTATGTGTGTGTAAATGAAAGCACCACCTACCTTGTGGTCTCCTGTTCTGAATATATTGCTTGTAAGAATAATATCTAGCTCCCTTTTCATCAGATCTCAAAGCACTTAACTCTATCTAGAGTGTGAATTTCACCTGCTTTCCAACCACTGAGTCACTGACAAGGCCAGCTTCTTGGATGCAGTCAGGTTCTTGGATGCAGCACAGCACCTTTATGGCCAACCCTGGGCTCAGTTCTTGGTTCTGTTAAGAAAGCAATGGGGAAAGAGATTCCACTTCCCTGATCCTGGGGCCACCAAGAGCTGTAGCAGCTCCCAGCACAAGCTTAAGGACTTCTCCAAGGTACACCATCTACAGTGGTCCTATAGGCATTGACCTCAGTTCTCTCTGAGTGCCCCCTATACACAGCTGACCTTGATAGACTCTGCCACCCAAAGATTCCTCTGCACTGGGGGGGGGAGCCCTCGTCTGCCCCTTTAGGGTAGCTTTCTTGCTCCCGAGACAATATGAAGCAGGCAGAGCAGGGATCAAGGGTCTGACCCCGTAGGTGGAGCTTGGCTGTGGAGCTGGTGTATCCTGCCTGGCTATGCAGCTGGTTTGAAAAATGCTGAATTTTGAATTAAAAAAAATATGTATTATACACATTTCCCCATTTTTCACCCCGCTGTAGCCAGGAGGCTTCCCTGTGTGGAGGGCGACAGAGCTGGGGTAAGGGCATTTCTTCCATGCCCTCACTTCCTGCCGTGGCACGGCTGGAGCAAAGGAGATCTAGCCAGAGCTGCTAGATCTGTGCGGATGTTGCTCAGCCAGGCTTGTTGTGACCTGCTTAGATGAGTCCCAAACTGGCTGCCAAACCGTGGATGCACTTGCAGTGTGGACAGGGCCTAACATGCAATGGTGACATTACTGGCTATAAACCACAGTTACAAGCTGTGCCCAATTCTCCCTTGCCATGCACCTCCTCGAAACACTATCCCATGAAGCATGAAGAGCGCCACCTACAGGCTGGGAGTCTTAAAATTCTACCTGCCCAGAAGGGTGGATCCCACTGAATAAGACTGAGTTCCTGTGAGAAGGATGCTTCATTCCAGTAGGACAAGGTGCAATGTTGCAACGGCAGAGCTGCAGTGATCCTTGACCCCATTTCCGGCAGCCTGTGATGCTGCTTTAGAATTCTTTTCATCCAAATACTGCCCAAGCCTCCACTGCTTAGCTTGTGCTGCCTGACAAGATCCTAGCCCCAGGTGCTATACCTGCAGGACGTACACATTCAAATTGCAAACAGTGCTTCTGTGGGCATCATAAAAGCCATACATCTCTGACAGAGCATTTGAAGTGGGGCTTAATAAGTCTGTCTCTAAAGTTACCTTCCTTCCAGGAAGCATGCAGTCAACAGCACTTTGATGGTTTTTGGCAAGTGGCAGAGAGAAACTGTGCTATTCTTGTAATCTCTTCTCCTCCGCCTTGACATGCTTTAAATGTAAATGGGACCATTTACCCATTTTTGTGTCCAGACAGTCAGTCTGTCAGCACTTTAGTGTATGAATTTATCTTCCAAATTAAATGAGTAAATGGTGCAAACGTACTGGTATGCAGCTGTATGCTCTCGGGGCTGGATTCTCAGCTCACCGCAGGAGTCAATGGAACTACATCAGTCTCTGCAGAGAATCAAGCCTATATTAGGCAGGGCAGGTGGTCCCCATGGAAAGCCTGAGTAACCACCATCCTGTGGCTCTTTATACAGACCTGATGGAGTAAAGAACCTGTGAGGCTGGCAGATATGACCACCCCAGGGAATTCCCCTCACTCCAAAGTGTGTAGGGGGCTCCCTGGATGATGTAAACCTGGCATGATGGCTCCATGCTGTCTTCCCTTGTAGCCCCCAGCATGAAGAGATTAGAGATAGGGGCATGGCCATGGAGAACAGGGTGTGGCCACAGGTAGCCAAATGTAAGTTAGAGCTGCCCTGAGGTTGCCCTAACTTATGCTTGGTGAAGTGGGGGTTGTGAAGCCACCTTTGCTGCCCTGCACCTCCTGTGCCAAGCATAGTATGTTCGGCGCTGCAGCCAACCCCAGTGAGTAGCTGGTGCAGACGACATGCAAGGCTGCTCTGTGCTGTTGCATCGCCCAAGTCCCAAGGGAGTAAGAACCCTCCTTGCCCCATACTGGGGCTCCCTGGGCCTTGGGCTCCTCCTCCACTTCTTCCAGGTGGGCAGGCAATGGACAAGCAGTGTCTGCACTGCCCCATTGCGCAGGGCAGTGCTAATGTCCCCATCACTGGAGTCCTTACAATTAATTGTTCGAGAGTAACTAACACAGACCCATACCTGCCACTCTCTGCCAGCTAGTCTGGTTTGAGCCATCACCTACTGTGCCAAGACTCCAAATGGCTGGCCTGTGGGGGCTGAGGCTGTAATCAGGCGGTTCTAAGGGCAGGCGGTTTGTTTCTCTGCTTTAGGTAAGAACTGGTTCTGATTTTCCTGGAAGCACTTAGCTCTTGAAGGACAAGTGTTCTCGGAAGGCATTGCCTGGCTGCTTCACACTCCCCCCCCACACACACACACCCTCCTGGCAGTCCCTGCGGCAGCCAGCCACTCACCCAGAGGAGCCTCTTCTCCCGGCCACCAGTGTCAGAGGCTGAGACTATGGGGGGTGGGAAGGTGTATTCCAGAGCCACAGTTCTTGGCTGGAGAGGGTGAGGGTGGCGGAGGCCATGGTATGAAATAGGACAGACATTTTATAATGGTGGGGAGGAGCGGGTGGGGTTACCATACATCTGGGTTTTCCAGGATGTGACCTCTTTTCTGATCCTCCATCGGGTGGATTTTTCAAATAAGCGGAAATGTCCAGGATTTCTGTGGAGCAGACGTTGCTGCAGCTCAGAAAGAGCCATGTCCACGCCCTGATGGGTCCCTCTGCTGCAGCCACAGCTTCTGGCTCCTGTCTACCCCGGCCCGGCCTGCCAGGTAAGCGAAGCCACCAAGCAACTCTTGGCCAGGCCACTTGCCCCACTGCGGGGCCTCAGAGTCCAGCCAGGATGGGTGACAGGTCTACAGGGTCCCTAGGGGGTGGGCGGGCCTGGATCCCCCCCGACTTGCCACTGGAGGAGTGACTGGACAATTGGACTGCAGTACTAAACCCTGGAAAGGAGGAGCATAGATGGTGATACGGCTGAGGGCCGTGTCGTGAAGAGGGCGCCGTGGTCCCAGGAGTGATGCGGGTCAGAGAGCAGACATGATGGCAGGTGAGGCACCATCAAGAAGGATGTATTGACCTGCGGAACTAATCCCCAAGATGGCCAGCCGGAGGTGCCAACATGGTGAGTGGAGCCCCATCACACCCTCACTCTGTGTAACCATGAATATGCACAGTCTGAGAAAGAAGGGGGAAAAAACCCTGTTAAAAGGGACGAAGGTTCGAAATGATGACTATCCAGAAAAAGGGCTGGCATCAAAGCAGGCGCTGTCCATAGAACACTGGATTCCCTCTAGGACAGACAGCATGCTGGGAAACTGTTCAAAGGTAATAAGTAACTCGTATTAGAAAAGGGAATTTAGCTACTACAGACGTGTAGAGCCTGAGATTGTGTCTTCACGTTTAGTTCCTGTGGAACTTGTCCACGTTGTTTTCCTCACTATTTCTTCTCCAAATCTGTGATTTTTCTATTACATGAACTTTGTTTATTTTTACCCCAAGCAGGTCTCTGTTGTGTGGAGTGTGAGGCGCAAAAGGAACTGATAACTAGGGGTGGGTTTTGCTCCTCTGGGGGAGACAAGCCAGAGGGGAAAATCCAGCTGTCTGGTAGTTAAGAACTTGGGGGGATGAATTTGGGAGCAGAAGGGCCATTGGGGTCACCTTGCAGGAGTTATTCAGCTGGTGGAAACCAGGGTGAGACCTTTACACTCATAGGCTGGAAACTGGTGTCAGAGCGCTGAGCCATGGCAGTCTAGCATTAAGGCCACCAAAGTTACAAGGCAGGGAATGAAAGAACCCCTTATGGGTCTCGATGATCCCCAAAGCGACACGGAAGCCTCGTCTCATGCAATTCCCAGCCTTTTGTCTAGAGCTTGGGGGCCCCCACAAGCTTGGGTGAGCCTCAGGTAAACATCTGAACCAAACTTGTGGACCTTCATCCATCGCTAATGGCAATATCCTGTTCCAGGGGTTTTCATAGTATGGACCATGCTTTGGGCAACTCCCCTCCCATTTGCTATCATGCAGCATCCCTGTGATGCCTGTGTCAGCTGTGCATCTGGAAAGTCTAACACAGGTATTTGTAGCTGTCTTTAAAGCTTTTCAGACAAGTTAATCACACTCACTCCTTCCACTTTCCATCTCCCCCTCCATCACTTCGCTCCCCTGTACGTGTTGCCCAGCCAGGTGGTTCTATTCCTCATGACACCCCTCACCCCCAGCCATTCCTCTCCTGCTGGCAGCTGAAGTCCCCTGGGTGACAGTTTCCTGAGGGCTGCTCCTGTTTTCCCTCCTCTTCTGGAGCAGTGGCCCCTGGGAGAGGCAGCTGGGGCCCCAGAGATTCATGGCTTCATAGAATTGAGCTAGATTTGGGAACTTCACTACCTGCCACCTTCATCCGTGGTCACACTACTGGCACAACAGTTCTTTGTGGTCTGTGCTTGTGTCATAGGCCAGCGGTTCTCAAACTGTGGGTCGAGACCCCAAAGTGGGTCATGACCTCATTTTAATGGGGTCGCCAGGGCTGGCATGAGACTTGCTGGGGCCCAGGGCTGAAGCCTGAGCCTCACCGCCGGGGCCCAGGACCGAAGCGTGAGCCCTACTGCCTGGGGCTGAGGGCTTCAGCCCTGGGTGGCACAGCTCAGGTTACAGGCCCTCCACCTGGGGCTGAAGCCTTTGGGCTTCAGCTTTGGCCTCTCAGCCCAGGGCAATGGGGCTTGGGCTTCTGTCCCCTCTTCTGGGGTTATGTGGTAATTTTTGTTTTCAGAAGGGGGTTGCGGTGCAATGAAGTTTGAGAACCCCTATATAGGCTGTATGCTGCTTTAGCTCACATCCAGGCTCAGGGTTATGGGATCTATCCCTGCGGCTGTGAAGTTCTGGGTGGGCATGGTAGGCAGCAGAGTGACAGCCTTGTAGTTCTTATTGGTGGGCATGGAGTTGTTGTGGTAGCTAATGCGTCCATGCTCATTGTTCAGTGCAGGAAAGGGGATAGGGGCTTGGGATCTCCCAGACATACCGACAGTTGCCCTATAGTAGATATCAGTGTGCAAGGGGGGTTTCAATCCTACCCATCCCAGAGCCCTTTCTCTTGGGGTTCCAGTGGGGAGGAGTGGGGGGACAGTGGAGAGAGGTTGTTTGAGGATAACTGGGTTTGGCCTTAGTGAGTGGCCTTGGCTGCTCACCATGTGACCGCCAGGTCTGGGAAGTCAAACCCCCAGCTGTCAGCCTGCTGGCAGCAATTAAATGAAATATCGATTGAGGAATTGTTGTCTGCAGGTTTTAAAGATAAGATCGATGGGGACCAGAAGCTTTCGGCTCCGTTTACTAATTATCCCAGAACTTGGGGAAGGAATAATTCTTGAGTCATAAATAGGTGGCGAGAGTTCCGGGGTCGCTGGCTGCTTCTTGTGTCCTCCCCACTATGATTATCCTCTCGCAGCCCCGTCGGCCCATCTGCCTTACTGCGCTGCGGGTGGGCCCTGGCATCCCCATGCCAGGCACGTTCCAGCCCTTTAAATCACCAGGGCTAATGATTGCTGAGCGGCGCTGGCTGAGGCGGCTGTTTGGTGCCAGGCTGTCTGGAGGCTGGGGCTCAGAAATATACTCTGCTGCTCCCACTCCAGAAGGGGATGCAAGTGTCTCTGGGAAGTAGGGGCGGGGGGAGAGAAGATTTTTGTTTTTTATCAGCAAATTATCTCCCAATTGGGTCCCTTTTCCAGGACCTTGCATTAGTTACAACTTCCCGTAAGCTGGGCATGTTTCTTGTCTCCAGCTGAATCCAGCCCAGTGATCTCAAATAGCCTAATGTGACAAAGCTCCATTATTTTATTAGCTTAAATTTCCTTTGATGTCTTTCTATTGGGCTGAATCAGGGAAGGAAGGTGGCAAGGTTGTCAGTCCTGTGCAAGACTTTTCTGCTTACCGTCACTGAGTCTGATGGTAAATGGTCCAAATGAACACACGTGCCTGTGTGCATCACCAGTGGGGCAGGACACAATTCTCCTCTCGCCTCTGCAAGATCCTCCACGGGGGGACATCAGTGTTTTTCATGGAGTGATGCCAAGGAGCTGGCTCTGTGTCTCATCCCATGGGATAGGTAGAAATTCTACCTTTAAGAACAAGTGCAAAGTGTGCATCGGGGATCCGTGGAGCAGCTGAGAGTGGGGAGTGCAGGTGAGGGGAGAGATTCCTGCCTTTGGTCTGTAGAGTCTCTGTCCACAAGGGACCAAATCACGAGTGGAGGTTTTTCCAACAGATCCACTCGAGTAATAACATCGAGGGGTGCTCTCTGGCCTGTGTTTATACAGAATGTCAGACTATATCACCATAATGGTTCCTTCTGGCCTTGGGATCGCTGAATCTATGACCAAACACTTTGCACACAGGCAGACTGTCACTATGTGGATTAAAAGGCAAGCAGCACCATGCCAGTGCTAATGACACAGACTGAAACCTGCCCTGCTCATCTCCGTCACCTAATGCAATGGCCGGAAGTGTCTCTGCCTCGGCATGAGTTGCTCTCTCCCCTGTGTTAAACCACACGGAATTATGGGGCCATCTGCGTAATGCTTTAATGGCTGCAATGTGACCCATCCAGCTATAAAACTCATTGAGATCAACCTGCTAATGCAGACAAAAATGAGAAGCACTTCAGCTGGCCAGAAACACCAGCCGCCAGGAGGCAGAGCCACCCTGCTGTGGGATGGAAAAGGATGAGACAGAGGGAAAAGAGATCAAAGGCCTCCGAACGCTGGAGGGCTGTTTTCTAAGCTCCTCGCACCTTTCCACCAGTGTGACTCCACTGACATCAGCGGGGTTACTCCTGAGTCACACCAGCGTCAAAGGAGATCAGAATCAGTCCCAGTGCATTTGACATTTATGGCCCAGATCTCTGAGCCTTTTTTCATATTCCAGCCACATATCATTCATCGCTCTGATCACCTCGCCTGTGTGTCATACCCCTTCCCACCCAGCGTCTGTTGTTGTCTGGACCATAAGCTCTCCAGGGCAGGACTATGTCTCCATAAATATCTGGACTGAGCTCAGCTGGAAGCTACTGTAATATAATTTGTAGTATTGTGTTATACAGACACTTTGGTGGTGTCCATCAGCATATCGCTGGACATCCTTTATTTGGGGGAGAGGTGGGCCTATTCCAGTAAAGGTTGCAGGTTCAGGACACAAAATGGCATATCTCTTTCAGATGTAAGTTTCCGGTTGTTGGTATAGTGCCCTAACCCTGGGTTTGCATATAGCAAGATTTGATACAATGAACCCGTCAGTATCAAATGCTGGTTATCCATACGAAGGGCATTGATATGCTTGTTTGCATAGAAGTACCCAGAATGCTTTTCCTGGCCATAGGCGTTGCATTCCACAGAGATGCTGATCACAGAGCTAGGGAGACAAGCTTAGAGAGGTTCATAGCTGCACCGAGTCAGTTTGGATGGAGAGAAGTTGGAATGACCACGGTGAAAGGACCCCCGGTCCATACTCCCTCAGAACACGCAGACCCACTTGTAATCACCTTATCCATTTGTAAGCGGGCGCAGTACTCCCATCATAACACAGGGCTGGAGCATTAACCAGCAGCAGGGTGCAGAGGGTACCCAGTTTCCAATGCAGGGGAAAGAAGAGGCACCCACTGCCAGAAGGATGGTGCAGTGGGGTTTGTAGAGCTCCCTCAGTGAGGTCAGAGAGCTGTGGATGTGGAGGACTTACGAGGATAGTATATCTTTCCAAGCCCTGTGGCTGTGGGGGAGAAATATGCTGGCCCTGCTCCATGCTGGAGGCTGAGTTGGCTGGGGAAAGCTGTAGCACTGGTGGACCTACAGGGAGCCTGGGAGCAAATGCAGGCATTTCCACGTCTAATGTGGCAGGCTCAGGATCCTCAGGGGTGGCTGGGGGCAGACTCCTGCCCAATCTGGAGGCAACCCCCGGCACAACGGCTGAGGTAGAACCCAAGGAGCGGTCCACCTTTCAGGCCTTATCCCTGTGGGGTATTGTCTCAGGCGGGGGTGACGGGGTCACGCACTATCCAGGGAGACCTCAATAAAAGCACTGTCCTGGTATGGGTTTAACCCATGGTCTCCTGTGGCTAGTCACTCCCCTTCCCTGTCAGCAGGCTCTGTTTTCATGGTGATGGAGTTATGTACCTGCAGAGCTCTTCACGAATGGGAGCGGCATTTGTAAAGTAAATGGCAAGCCCCTGAGAGGAGTGACTGTATTGGGTATTCCTAGAGGCCTTGGTTAAAAATATAACAGGAAGGTGTAGATGTTAAATTGGCCACCAGAGGGTGCTCATGTTGCCTTACAAATGAGATAAAAGCAGATTGCAAGGGGTAAGGGAAAAATCATTTGCAATGTGATATAAAGGCTAGAGATCAAAGTGGATTCCCTGGAGTCCACCAGAGTCTCTATGCACACGGAATCACACACAGTCTGGGCTTGGGGGCTGATTGTCCTATTGATAAGTATAACGAGATGTTAATATAGCAGCACTGTCAGGGTTAAAGGGCCTGAAATATCACCTGTTCCATTATTTTTCTTTTAACTTGACCTCAAGCTTTGCTGAAATTGGCCATCCCCCAGACTAAAGGCTGCACCATGGTTACAAACCCAGCTTCTCTACTACCTTACCTATAAACAACCATGACAAACATGGGGAACAAATATTTTAATAATGTGCTTTTTGATCTAGCAGAGAAAGGTCTAACACGATCCAATGGCTGGAAGTGAAGCTAGACAAATTCAGACTGGAAATAAAGTGTACATTTTTAACAGTGAGAGTAATTAACCATTGAAAAAAATTACCGAGGGTCATGGTAGATGCTGACCATTTTTATATCAAGATTGGATGTTTTTCTAGAAGATCCACTCTGGGAATTATTGTGGGGCTGGTCTCTGGACTGTGTCATACAGTGGGTCAGACTAGCTGATCATAATGGTCCCTTCCGGCCTTGGAATCTATGAATCTCTACAAGCACCATCACCAATGTTAAGTCCCCTTACCCAGCAAACGACAGAGCCTTAATGAAAAGGGAAGAATCTTGCCCAGGTGCTCAGTTAGCCAGCTGCAGGACCTCACTCAGCCCCAGGAACAAATCTGAGAAGCAAAGATCACTCCATCCCATTACAGTCTATCCATTAGCAAACTTGACAGGGAAGCCAGAGTATTTTCCAGACTATACCAAGCATGAATGTTATTGCCCAGGCCTGATCACTCTAACATCCTGTACAGCAAAGCTTTATTTTGAGTGGTTCCCTGGTTATGGAGGAATGTATATGAAACCCACTGGTCAGTGTGTGCTGTTTTCATCTGTGCCTGATCCACGGAGGATGTCACTCTGCTACAGCCCCCTTACTTACAAAGTCTGGCTCTTTAGCTTGTGCTTTTAGTACTGGACATCCCTGGTTCAAGTCCCAGTGACTTATCCAATGTGGCAGCTGTCACAAACACAAAATTATCTTCTTCCTTTCCAGCTAACTTGTGTGAAGGCAGCAACCCAATGACTGAAGTGTGAGCTTCATGACAGTGCCCCAGCACAAGGAGATGAGCCATTTGAATGCGTGGGCCTCGCGCACAATATTTTACAGGGAATTTTTCTCTGCAAATTTCACTTTCTGTTGCACCCATGAAACCATGTTGGCACCATCTGGTGGCTAGTTGAACACCTGCAAATTGCCGTAGGTCTAGAATAACTAGGTTGGAGCCATGGGTGGTCTAGTGGGAAGAGCACAACACTGGGAGTCAGGAATTGTGGGTCCTGTTGCTGGCTAACTGTGTGATTTGGAGCAATTCAGTTCACCTCTCTGTGTCCCAATTCCTGTCAGTTAATGGGGATGTGAATATATGCACGGATTTCTCTTTGCTTTTCTCATTCTGCCACAGACCCACTCCCAAATGTATGATAACGTGTCCAAAGAATTCTGCTTGTGTATAAGTCACATCCCTCAGCTTGTCACCAGAAACCTTCTCCACGGACAGATATTTGCATTGTACCCCTGGTAGGTCAGTCTCTTTTTTAAAAAGATGGGCCTGAACTAGAAATTAGCTCCGTTTCACATGTGTGGGTCCCCGCCTCTCCCTGGGGGTGTGCTAGGGTGACCAGATGTCCCGATTTTATAGGGACAGTCCCGATTTTTGGTTCTTTTTCTTATATAGGATCATATTACCCCCAACCCCCTATCCCGATTTTTCACACTTGCTGTCTGGTCACCCTAGGGTGTGCACATGTGTGAGTCCCAGCTGATCCCGGCCCCCCTCATTGAAGCAGGTGTCCAGGGTTACTGCCCTGGGAACTGCAGGGCACCAGTGGACATGCGGCTGACTGGAGGCAGGGCAGGGGCTGACTGGAGGTAGGGTCCGGCTTCAGGCAGGGCAAGGGGTGCGGGGCTGTCTGGAGACAGGGGTGTGTGGGGTGGGCTGGCTGGCTTCAGGCAGGGCCGCAGGAGGGTGCGGCATGGGTTGGCAGGGCTGGAGACAGGGCAGGAGGTGCGGGGCTGGCTGCAGGCAGGGTGTGCGGGTACGGGGGTACAGCCCACCCTGTACGGTAAGTGCCCCCTCCTCCTCCCTCACCCACCGGGGTAGCAGCAGCAGCCCGGGGCTCGGGGGCTATTTACAGGGCCTGGGGCTCCCCTACTTCCACCGCCCCGGCCCTGTAAATAGCCGCCGGAGCCCTGGGGAAGCGGTGGGGCTCCGGTGGCTACTTAAAGGGCCCGGGGCGGTAGAAGCAGGGGAGCCCCGGGCCCTTTAAATAGCCCCCAGAGCCCTGGGGTAGTGGGGGGGCTCCAGCTGCCTCTGCCACCCCAGTCCTTTAAATAGCCCCCGGAGCCCCACCGCTTCCCCAGGGCTCCCGTGGCTATTTAAAGGGCCGGGGCGGTAGAAGCAGGGGAGCCCCGGGCCCTTTAAATAGCCCCCAGAGCCCTGGGGTAGCGGGGGGCTCTGGGGGCTATTTAAAGGGCCGGGGCTCCAGCTGCCTCTGCCGCCCTGTTCCTTTAAATAGCCGGTGCGCCGTACCGGGGTGGCCCGGCTTCCCCAGGGGGAAATTTAAAGGGCCTGGGGCTCCCAACAGGGGCTGGAGCCCCAGGCCCTTTAAATTGCCACCAGAGCCCCACTGCTGGAGCCCGGGGATATGGCTGCGGGGCTCTGGGGGCTATTTAAAGGGCCGGGGCAGTAGAAGCAATGGGAGCCCCGAACTTTTTAAATAGCTCCCAGAGCCCTGCAGCCATACCCCAGGCTCTTGCTGGTACACCGTATCGGGGCTTGGGCGCGGGGCCCTCTTAGGGGCGGGGCCCGATTCAGGGGAATCAGTTGAATCCGCCTAAAGTTGGCCCTGCTGCAGATGATAGCAGCCACGTGGGACATTTAACCCCAGCCTTGAGGAGGAGGGGGCTGCAGGGGATCCTGCCAGGGGAGGCACAGTCCCTTCCTGTGCTCCTATGCTGCCCCTCCCCTTGGGGCGGCTCCCTGTGCTTCCCAGCTCTGTGGGCTGCTGCAGAGGGTGTGTCATGCAGATTAGTCCGCCTGCACTTTGACCTCTTTCCGGGCCATCAGCACTCTCATGGGCAAGTGGAGAGCTCAGCTACAATGATCTCTGGCCCCGTGCATGTCACCTAAGAAGGTGGAAGGCTCCCCCCAGCTAGGCTCTTGTCTTGTGCAATGGCCTGCACCAATCTAGCCCATACAGCATATGCAGAACAGCCCTCTTCGGCCATCCAATCTAACCCCTTCATTGCTCTCTACAAGGCACCTTCTGCCCTCCGATACATCTGTGTAACCCCATCGGCTTCACCGAGCTCACGAGGGCCTGGCTGTCAGCAGCTATTGGCTACGTCCTGCCCTCTGCCATCATCTCGCAGGGTGCTCAGCTATGCTCCTCAGGAAGCCAGTGGACCTCACTGTTCGGAACGTCCCCCTTTGCCTGAACTTCCCCTTCCCCTTGTCCTGCTAGGGTGATCAGACAGCAAGTGTGAAAAATCGGGACAGGAGGTCGGGGGTAATAGGCGCCTATAGAAGAAAAAGTCCCAAATATTGGGACTGTCCCTATAAAAGAAGGACATCTGGTCACCCTATGTCCTGCCATCTTGTGAGACCGCAAATAATTCACTCCATTTATGTTATTACCTGGGAGGTATTTCTAGCTCGTGATTATGTCTCCCTGTATATTCTCTCTTCTGGACTATATACATTGTGCTCTCAGTCCCTCCCCGTAGGCTGCATTTGCTGACTGGTGTGTCATTTCTGCTGGCCTTTCGCCTTTTGTTTAGTGTGTCTGCATTCTTCTTAAACAGCAGGGACAGGAACTCTGCTCCGTATCCCAGCTGTGCTTCCACCAGGGCTATCGGTAGGGGTAGAATCCTGTTCCCCACCTTTTACATAGAGCTCTGCCCGGGAAAGCCTGAATTATGTGAGAGTGCTCACTGCTCCCATGTACATCGACGAGACTGCTTGGGTGAGTGCCCAGAGCTCCTGTGAGGAAGGGTGGGTAGGCACAGTGTCACAGTTTGCAAGGTGTTTTAGCCACATTCAGGTTTGAAGGTGCATCATGACTCTGCTCCCAGACAGAAATCTGTCTCGAGGAGAGAATTGTATTTCCCCTAAAAACACAACATCCGTAGAATGGTAGAATAAAACAATAATAAATGCTCAAAAGGCAGGACATTGTTGACATTCCACCACCACCTGTAACCCTGCCCCACAGCTTCACAGAGTTTCAGCTCAGAAAGCACCATTAGGATCTTCTCTTTTGACTTCCTGCATAATACAGGCCAGAGAACTTCTCCCAGTGATTCCTACATGGAGCCCATACCTTGTGGCTGGATTAGAGCGTGTGCTCTAGAGAGAGATCCAGGCTCAACCCTTCCAGTGTGGACCACCCATCTCTGCTACCCTGGAGGAAAATCTACAAAACCGTTGGTTAACTGCAATCCCACCCCCCACCACAGGCCATTGTTTAGTAGTAACATGCAAGAGGCTCTCATGGAAGTTACAAGCTCTGCGCCCCTAATTCATACAGGAAAGCATGAACCTCCAGCAGTCCTCTGTCTCCTAGGAAGCCCCAGAGAAGTTACAGGCTCTGTAGTGCTAGCTGGACCTCCAGATTTACCCCAAGTGTGAACTCAGCTGTATAAAGTGAGTGAAAGCTCACAAGAGGTGTCAGTACCTTATAACAACAAATGTTGATGGGGAAAGGTACAGAAGTGAGACAGACTGAACAGGTCCAAACAAAAAGGCCTCCTGATGTAACTCAAGGACCATGGTAACAGCAGTGTGGGACCTGAAATCAGTGAACCAAAACTAGGCCTAACTGGTGGACAAAATAATGAGGGGAGGGGTTATTCCACCCAGCGCTCCTTTTGGGGACCTTAAAGAAAGAGACTTTGGAGAGAAAAATTAGCTACTGGAGCAAGCTTCACAATCAGCAGCTACTGGGAACCCAGCCCTTCATCATCCTGATCCTGGAATGTCCTGACCAGACTGGGCCAGAGAGAAGGACCCAGATGACACTGTCACCTCTACTAGCTCCAGCTGAATCCCAACCACCACCTGGGATGAAATGGGATCAGACTGTAACAACAACCACAGCTCCAGTCAGTCGCAACTAACTTCTTCTCCTTTCTCCATAAAGACAGTAGTTACCAGCTTCAATACCATCTACAAGACTCTCAGGCAAGTGGGGGGGGGAGGGCTTCCTTTTAAAAACTGTCTCCAGACATAGGTGCTGGAGCTAGAGGTGTCGGGGGGTGCTGCAGCACCCCCTGACTTGAAGTGGTTTCCATTATATACAGTGTGACATTTCACTCCGTATTATTTTTGAAAATATGCTTATGATATGAATATGACATAACTGAGATGTACTTTATGCAAGATGGGTCTTGTAAGATATAATTGGAAAGGTTATAATTTACTGAATGTGACTATCCAATTTGTATGCCTGTATCATGTCTGTATCTGAAGTTAGGAATATTGACTATGTATCTGTATTTCAACTGTGCTACTTTGGGGGACGCCCACTGCTAACACTTGAGGTACAACAATGGAAAAGCCAGACAGGGCGGATGGCCCATCAGCGAGGACAATGGACTATGAAAAGACTTGACCTTCCTGTCTTCCTATACCACCACTGACTCATGGACACTGTGATACTACAGAGTCAGGTGGTCTTGTCACCTGATACTAAACAATTACCTGGGATTTCTTGTAACTTTCCACTGAAAGGGAAGGGGGGGGCGGTCAAGTTTGGGAAACAAAGGATTCCCACCTTATGGAAATCCTATTTAAGGGTGGGGAGGAAGGCAAACGGGACTCCTCCCTAAGGTCTGTTTGCCCAAGAAGAGAGACTGCTAAAGCCACCTGAAGGGAAGGCAAGGGGGAAGTCCAGACTGAGACAGGGTCCAGTCTAAAAAGGAATATAACTGGAACTCTGAACCACAGAAAATTTGCAACCTGCCTAAAATAACATGTAGGGTGAGAATTTACATTTTGTAACCTGTTTCTTAAGTATACTGAGCTTAGCTTGCATATTTTGCTTTATTTGGTCAGTAATCTGTTTTGTTCTGTCTATCTCTTATATTCACTTAAAATTCACCTTTTGTAGTTAATAAACTTATTGCTTGTTTATAATATAACCCAGTTTATGTCATTTCTAACAGGGATGGGGGGGGGGCAAGAAGTTGTGCGTATCTCTCTCCACATTGAGGGAGGGGGCAAATTTCATAAAACCTTTGGGTTTGTATCCTTAAAGGGAGTGGGCACCAGGGTGTTGGGGCAATCCCCTAAGGCTGAATCTATCCAGAGCGGATCTCTGTCTCTCTGTGCAGCTGGGTGTGGCCCTGCCTGTGTGCTTGGCTGGAAGAGGCTTGTGAGCCCAACCCAGCAAGGCCAGGTAAAGGGGACCCAGGCTGGCAGAATAGGCTGACTCAGTGGCACCCCAGCACATCAGGTGACACCCCAAAGGACCCAAACCCGTCACATAGAGGGTTTACTGTTTGGTTCAATGGCTCTCAGCACCCCCACTATAAAAACTGTTCCAGTCCCCCATCTCCAGCTAAAGGGAAAGGGAACCAGGGATGTTGTTAAAAGGAAAGCCTTTAATTAATACTTTATTTTGCAAATGCTTGAGCTGTTTTTCCTTCTTTTTATCTTTACTAAAGGTTAAAAGGATTTCAGTGGTGTGTTTGCCATGGTGCTAAGCAAGCTGAGGGCTCTGCAAACCAAACTCCAAAGCTTATGCTGGACGATAACTTTAGCCCATATAGTCCTCCTAAATCAGTGGTCCCCAAATTGTGGGGCACGCGCCCCTAGAGGGGTGGAGGAACATTCAGGAGGGTGCAACGGGGCACAGGCCAGCCCCCACAGGGGGTGGGGAGGGAGCACCACCCAGCCCTACTCTTCCCCCAGCTCCACTATGGCCTTGCCCCAGCTCTGCCCCTGGCCACATTTGCAGCTCTGGCCCCAGCTCCACTCCGGGCCCCGACTCCTGGCTGTGGCTCCGCTCCTGGCCCCAGTCACAGCTCTGCTCTCATTCGCTCTCCACCAGCAGACCTGCTCTGTCTCTAGCCCCAACTGTTCCCCCATCCCCAGTTCTGCCCCCAGCTCCACCTTCAGCCCAAGCTTGGTGGCTGAGCCAACTGTGCAGAAATGGAGAGGGGCACGATCAGATTCCATTACTGGGGGGCGGGCATGACAGGATGACTGTCCTAAATTGATACAGCTCCCCTGACTATGAAATGTGTCATTCTGGTTATGTCTTTCTACTCTGACACTGTCCAACAGCTGGCTTGCCAAAGCCAATACAGCTTGAATGAATACTATGTGCTGCACTACCTGGTATCTGATAGTGGAGAGTGCAGATTATTCACAGGAAGGTATAAAATCCCCCATGATGGAGAATATACAGTCGTATGCTTATATGGCTAGTTCGTTCCTAACACCAGGCATTTAGTGGTTTACTTATGCCCTGAAGCATGTGGTTTTGTATCCTTTAAAAATGTTTGGTAAGAATAATTTAATTGTGGGCATTCTTGTTATCTATGTAAGTGTCTAACCCTTTTTGTGGCTCATAAGTTTTTGCCATCAGTGATCTCTTGTGGGGGTGAGTTCCACAGGTAAATTGGGTATTGAGTAAACAAAACTATTTCCTTTGTTCAGTTTTAAATATGTTGCCTTTCAGGGTGAGGTGCCTCTTAGTTCTCACATTCATCCTTTCCCTATTTTCCCAGTCTATTCTTCTCTGATCTTTCCTCCCTGCCTTTCTCGGAGACAGCCATCAAAAATGGATCAACCCTTGTTTTTTAATAATATTTAAAATTCAAAGGAATTTTAACCAATAGGGTTGCAGGAAGCAAATAAATTTGGGAGGGGGAAAATGAGGATGATGGAGAAGTGGGGAGGATACAGGAAGGGGGAGTGGGGAAGAGGAAGTTGTTGCTGAAAAGATGACTCAGCACTAATGTCACAATTCCATCAGTGAGGAGCAGACGGGGGAAGGAGGATGTGTCATGGACTCACAGAGCTTGCCCACTCTTGGCCCCGTGCAGTCCATGGGGGGGTGCCCCTTTCAGTGCGACAGCCCTTCTTGGGGGTCCACTCTCTCTCGGGGTTAAGCCCCTCCACCTCCTGGAGCCGCACCTCTCTGAGCCTTAGCACACCTGTTTCTCACCGTGGGCCCCCTCAGGGAGTCCACTCGCTCTGGACCCCCTGGGCCTCCACCACCCTGTTCTCTAGACCGGAGTGACTCCCAGCCAGAGTAAAACAGGAGGGTTTATTGAGAATTGAACACAGCACAGGAAACTCTCAGGGCCTCAGGCCTGGCCTCCCTCTGCTCAGCACATCCCAGTAACACCTAGGGAAACTGAGTCCCACCCCCTCCGCATGCAAACCATTGAAACCCCACCGAAAACAAGAAAAAAACAAGAAAATCCCCCACTTCATCACATCTCTCCCCGCTTCGAGGTTGAACGGAGCAGGGTCACTGAGCCAGTGACCTGGGGAAGTTCAGGGGCCCCGCCCCGTGGTATAGCATTGGCTATAACATTGGAACTCCCCTTCCCCCTGGCACAGCCCTCTCTGCACCCCCCTAGATCAGCGGTGCCCCCTTTTGGGGGCTTCCACCCAGTTGACACCCCGTGGGTTCTGCTTGGCCGCCATTTCCTTCATCTTTAGGCACTGTGACACCTTGTGTCCCTTTTGGCCACAGTAATTATATTTCAGGTCCCTCAAGTCCCACTTTGGAGAGGTCTCGGGGTGACTCCCCTTCTGAGTCCCTGATGTGTGTCTCCCTCCTGCCCCCAATCTGCTGTCCGCAAACTCATCTACCAGTGCCCCTGCACTGCGCAGATCCTTGGGCTTCCGGTCCACATCTTAAGGTCTGGAGGGCAGATGTCATACAGCTGCTCCAACCTCACCAGGTTATACATGTCCTCTGTGGTAGTGGCCCCTGCGCCTTTCCCCCACTTGCGGAGATATTCGCCCAGCAAGTTGGTGACTTCCTTGCAAGTGACACCTGAGGTCTTGCGTACACCCCAAAATCGTTTCCTGTACGCCTCGGGGGTCAGTTCAAACTTCCGCAGCAAAGCCTGTTTGAACAGGTCATAGTGCCCCGTCTCAACACCATCCATTTGGCTGAATGCCTCTATGGCCTTGGGCCCCAGCAGGGGAGTCAGACAGCAGAGCCTGTCTGCAGGGTCAATCTGGTTCAGTTCACAAGCCTTCTCAAAGGCTGTGAGGTAGGCATCGATATTCCCCCCTCCTCTTGCCCCAAGTGGACGGGGCAAGAGGAGGCACGGGGAATAGCATCACCGGTGGTAGGGGCAGAACCTCATTAACACAGGCAGAAGCCTGGGAAGTGCCAGGCTGCCTTGGGCCAACATTGTAAGGAGTGAGTCAGAATGGGGAGGAGAATATAAAGTTGGGATAGTGGGAGTGCTGGGACCTGAGCTACAGCCCAGGAGCAGGTCTCTGTGGGACTGGTGAGGGGGTGCTGGGCAAGCCCTTCCTCTCTGGGATACCTGAGATTGCAAGTCACCAGCCAGGAGCTGTCATCCATTGTCATCAGGGCCAGCTCTAACTTTTTTGCCGCCCCAAGAGAAAAAAAAGAGTGCTGCCCTCCATAGCGTCGCCATAACACCCCCCCTCAGCACCGTGCTGCCACCCCCCCCACGCGGAGCGCTGCACCGCCGAACCCCCCCAGCACCATGCTGCCAACCCCGCCCAGCTCCCCACGGAGCGCCGCCGAACATGCCAGCCTCCCGCGGAGCACCGCTGAACCCTCCCCGCCGAACCCCCCAGCTCCCCACGGAGCGCCACCGAACCCCCTCCTAGCCCCCCCATGGAGCGCTGCGCCGCCGAACACCCCAGCCCCCCGCGGAGTGCCGCCGAACCCCCCAGCCGAACCCCCCAGCCCCCCGCGGAGCGCCGCGCCGCCGAATCCTCCCGCTGCCACGCACACCTCCTGCCGAGCGCTGCTAAACACCCCCACCGCCGAGCTGCACTGCCGAACATCCCCCCCGCGGAGTGCCCTGCCCCGCCGCGCCGCCAGCTCCCCCCCCCGGAGCGCCGCTGCTGAATACCCCCCCGCAACCACCAAAACAAAAACAACCCACCCCACCCCCAGCGCCGCCTGACCAACCCCCCCCCCAATTAAAACAAAAAACCCTGAGCGCCCCCCGCCACCCCAAGATTGGCCGCCCCTTACCAGGTGCCACCCCAAGCACGTGCTTGGTCGGCTGGTGCCTGGAGCCGGCCCTGATTGTCATCCCCCGGCGGTGGAAGTCCAGGCTGGTGCCTGATCTCTCCTCTTACGGGGGAGGGTGCTGTGTTGAGCTGAGAGGAATTTTCCTGCTCACGTTTTAAGTCGTGCGAGCCTCCACGTGAAAGGCGGTGAGCTCGGGGTGCCCTTAGACACAACTTCAATGCCAGGGCGTCCCAACATGGAGAATAGGCTTTGAACTAGTGGAAAGGTAGGAAAGAAAAAGCTTTTTGGAGATATTTGCTTTGACCCCGAATATGACCAGACCAAATAGTTGCTGCTGTTCTCTGAAGGTTTGAGCTGGACTGAACTTAACCCCCACATCCAAATGTGAGGACCGAAACTTTGGGCTTTGGCCCCCAACTCTAGCTGTGATAAATATTCCTTGGGTTGTAGCTTCTGCCCAGCTTGTGGGAGCTCTGGGCCTGAGGCTAGAATCATAGAATCATAGAATATCAGGGTTGGAAGGGACCTCAGGAGGTCATCCAGTCCAACCCCCTGCTCAAAGCAGGACCAATTCCCAACTAAATCATCCCAGCCAGGGCTTTGTCAAGCCGGGCCTTAAAAACCTCCAAGGAAGGAGACTCCACCACCTCCCTAGGTAACGCATTCCAAAGCTTCACCACCATCCTAGTGAAATAGTGTTTCCTAATATCCAACCTAGACCTCCCGCACTGCACTTGAGACCATTGCTCCTTGTTCTGTCATCTGCCACCACTGAGAACAGCCGAGCTCCATCCTCTTTGGAACCCCCCTTCAGGTAGTTGAAAGCAGCTATCAAATCCCCCCTCATTCTTCTCTTCTGCAGAATCCCAGTTCCCTCAGCCTCTCCTCATAAGTCATGTGCTCCAGACCCCTAATCATTTTTGTTGCCCTCCGCTGGACTCTTTCCAATTTTTCCACATCCTTCTTGTAGTGTGGGGACCAAAACTGGACACAGTACTCCAGATGAGGCCTCACCAATGTCGAATGGAGGGGAATGATCACGTTCCTCGATCTGCTGACAATGCCCCTACTTATACAGCCCCAAATGCCATTAGCCTTCTTGGCAACAAGAGCACACTGTTGACTCATATCCAGCTTCTCATCCACTGTGACCCCCTAGGTCCTTTTCTGCAAAACTGCTACCTAGCCATTCGGTCCCTAGTCTGTAGCAGTGCATAGGATTCTTCCGTCCTAAGTGCAGGACTCTGCACTTGTCCTTGTTGAACCTCATCAGGTTTTTTTTGGCCAATCCTCTAATTTGTCTGGGTCCCTCTGTATCCGATCCCTACCCTCTAGTGTATCTGCCACGCCTCCCAGTTTAGTGTCATCTGCAAACTTGCTGAGTGCAGTCCACACCATCCTCCAGATCATTAATAAAGATATTAAACAAAACCGGCCCCAGGACCGACCCTTGGGGCACTCCGCTTGATACCGGCTGCCAACTAGACATGGAGCCATTGATCACTACCCATTGAGCCTGACGATCTAGCCAGCTTTCTATCCACCTTACAGTCCATTCATCCAGCCCATACTTCTTTAACTTGGCGGCAAGAATGCTGTGGGAGACCGTATCAAAAGCTTTGCTAAAGTCAAGGAATAACACATCCACTGCTTTCACCTCATCCACAGAGCCAGTTATCTCATCATAGAAGAGCCAGTTATCTCATCATAGAAGGCAATTAGGTTACTCAGGCATGACTTCCCCTTGGTGACTCCCGGAGCCAGGTGCTAGTCAGCATAAGGGAGGGGATCCAGATTAGGCCCTTAGTATGTGGCCACGCTATTTATGCCCTCTAAGGAAAAACTCATCTGGGACCCTGAACTCAGGGATGTTCTCATTTTGATTTCATAAGCGGCTTTCCGAAAAAGTCCCTCCTTCATCTGTGATAAACCCCTGTGATAAACCCTAGGTGCCTGTGCTCCAAGCCGGTGGGGAGGTGACCGAGGAGTCTGTTCATTAGTTCTCCGATTTCACCCAATACTCTGTCTGCTATGTGTAGGGCCCTACCAAATGCACGGCTGTGAAAAGTGTGTCACGGACCGTGAAATCTGGTCTCCCCGGAGAAATCTGTACTTTTGTGTACTTTTACACTATACTCAAGCCGGGGTCAAGACCCAAAAGGGGGTTGCAAGGCTATTGTAGTGGGGCCACAGTATTGCCACCTTTATTTCTGCGCGTCCTTCAGAGCCGGGTGGCTGGAGAGTGGCAGCTGCTGGCCAGGTGCCCAGCTCTAAAGGCAGTGCCACCGCCAGCAGCAGCACAGAAGTAAATGTGGCATGGTATGATATTGCCACCCTTACTTCTGCGCTACTGCTGGTAGTGACAATGCCTTCCGAGCTGTGTGCCCAGCCAGCATCCACTGCTCTCCAGCTGTCCAGCTCTGAAGGCAGTGCAGAAATAAGAGTGGCAATACCACCTACAATAGCCTGTCAGCCTAATAGGGCTGTCAATTAATCGCAGCTAACTCACACGATTAACTCAAAAAATTAATCAAGATTAAAAAAATTAATTGCAATTAATCACCGTTTTAATTACACTGTTAAACAATAGAATACCAATTGAAATGTATTAAATATTTTTGGATGTTTTTCTACATTTTCAAATATATTGATTTCAATTACAACACAGTATAAAAGTAGACAATGCTCACTTTATATCATTATTTTTTATTACAAATATTTGCACTGTAAAAATGGCAAAGAAATAGTATTTTTCAATTCACCTCAATTGTAGTGCAATTTTTTTATTATGAAAGTGCAACTTACAAATGTAGATTTTTTTTGTTACATAACTGCACTCAAAAACAATACGATTTAAAACTTTAGCGCCTGCAAGTCCACTCAGTCCTACTTCTTGTTCAGCCAATCGCTCAGACAAACAAGTTTGTAGAAGTTTATGGGAGATAATGTTGCCCACTTCTTGTTTACAATGTCACCTGAAAGTGAGAACAGGTGTTCGCATGGCACTTTTGTAGTTGGCATTGCAAGGTCTTTACGTGCCAGATATGCTAAACATTCGTATACCTTCCATGCTTCAGCCACCATTCCAGAGGACATGCTTCCATGCTGATAATGCTCATTAAAAAAACATCTCCTACTCTGTTTTACTTGCATTCTGCCATATATTTCATGTTATAGCAGTCTTGGATGATGACCCAGCACATGTTGTTCATTTTAAGAACACTTTCACTGCAGATTTGACAAAACGCAAAGAAGGTACCAATGTGAGATTTCTAAAGATAGCTACATCACTCGAGCCAAGGTGTTGAGAATCTGAAGTGCCTTCCAAAATCTGAGAGGGATGAGGTGTAGAGTATGCTTTCAGAAGTCTTAAAAGAGCAACACTCTGATGAGGAAACTACAGAACCCGAACCACCAAAAAAGAAAATCAACCTTCTGCTGGTGGCATCTGATTGGCTTAGATGATGAAAATGAACATGCGTCGGTCCACACTGCTTTGGACGGTTATCAAGCAGAACCCGTTATCAGCATGGCCTCTCAAATGGTGGTTTGAAGCATGAAGATATATATTAATCTTTAGTGCATCTGGCACATAAATATCTTGTGATGCTGGCTACAACAGTGCCATGCGGATGCCTGGTGACATTGTAAACAAGAAGCAGGCAGCATTATCTCCTGCAAATTGTAACCAAACTTGTGTGTCTGAGCAATAGGCTGAACAAGAAGTAGGACTGAGTGGACTTGTAGTCTCTAAAGTTTTACATTGTTTTATGTTTGAATGCAGTTATTTTTTTGTACATAATTCGACATTTGTAAGTTCAACTTTCATGATAAAGGGATTGCATTACTGTACTTGTATTAGGTGAACTGAAAAATACTATTTCTTTTGGTTTTTACAGTGCAAATATATGTAATAAAAATAAATATAAAGTGAGCACTGTACACTGTGTATTCTGTGTTGTAAGTGAAATCAGTATATTTGAAAATGTAGATAATATCAAAAAATATTTAAATAAATGGTATTCTATTATTGTTTAACAGTGTGATTAATCACGATTAATTTTTTTAATAGTTTGACAGCCCTAGTTTTTAAATACACATTCATGCCTTGTTACAACACTATGAAATTTAAGATTTAAATATCTTAAAACTATGAAATTCAATATTTTAAAAATACTATGACCATGAAATTTACCAAAATGGACAGTGAATTTGGTAGGGCCCTAACTATGTGTAACCAAGGAGGGAGGCAGCCCCACTGCGCAGACAAACATTGGGCTAGACTGGGGCTCCAGACATGGCCTGCAGCCGGGAGAGGGGCAGAGGATATACTATCCTGGGAGCCCCGACAGTATGTCTACGCTGCAGCTGGGAGCGAGCCGCCCAACTCCGGTCGACAGACACACACTAGCAGTGTGGATGTACAGATGTAGTGCCTCCGCCACTCCAGAGCCATGGGGGTGGGGGCAGTAATCTGCTAAAGCTATAAAGAACTGCACTGCCCCGTCCCACACTCGCAGACTCAGCTGTGCTGACCTAAAAGTAAGAGGGTGCAGAGTGGCTCTGTCCCTTGCCTATCCATTCCACTCGCCTACCCTGGGGGCGGAGTATGTGGGTGGGCAGCGGCTCCTTAGCACCTGGACCCACGAGCCGGGCAGCCCATCCAGGGGGATCTCGCTGTCCCTGGTGCGGCTGTGGAGGCCATATCACAGCCATGTCCTTGGATTCACAGCTAAGAGGCAGTTTCTTTCCATTTTTGGCACGCTGTTTCTGGAAACCAAATGGAGCCTATTGACCATAGGACAGCATCCAACTGCTGTAGATTGCAAGGGATGGGCAGGATGGAGTCGTCGGAGCACAGACCCGATGGAGCCACTCCCTCACCGACGGGGCTTCTCTGAAAGTCCTGGTGCAAGAAAGGTGAAAGGACTCAGCAGAAAGATGCAGCGTTGGCAGCAAGGTCCTTCCCTCATGGGAGCGTGCGTGTAACGAAATAGGCTGAGCCCAACGCTATAACGCCTGGATCCCAACAGTGTTCTTCCTTCTCTGCAGTCCTGGGCAAGGGCTGAGGGTCACGGTGGGCGAGGTTAACGCTGTGCTCACCAGAGAGCAGGGATTATCCCATTGCCCTGTCCCATTCAAGTGACATGGGGAGGGGCGGGGGATGTTGGTGGCTTATAGCCAATTCCACCGCACAATTTGTTCTTTGGATCCACTCTCTGACTGGGCTGCTTAGCAGTATCCAAAGTGGGGCTGGCTTCACCAGAGGCAGGGAAGTTACCCTTGCTCTTCATTCAAAGCTGTGGTAGAATTTCAACAAAAGGAGGCTGGGAGGCTCTAAGATCTCCCCTGACATGACACCACTTAACCTGCTGTCACATGGGACAGACTCCTCATCCCGCCAGACCTGGTGGCCAGGGAGAGGGGTTCATCCCAGTGTCCTGAGTGGGAGGGCTCTGATTCCCATTCCCAGCCCCCCGAGACACAGCGGCTTCTTATAGAAAGGCCATTTCATGCAGCGCCAAATCAGCCACAGTCGTTCCAACTTCCTTGCAGGCCCATGTCCCAGCTGCATTACATGATGCACTCTGTGCTGTGAAGAATGATTTAAGGGTGTGGAAAAGGGGCTTTAGTATTTCCCCATTGGCAGTACAGACTTTAGTATTTCCCCATTTCATATTGTCCTTTGTATTTTCCATTCAGGAAGGGCTGTGTATACAAATAATTAAATGGAAGAAGCGGCGTGATTAGGGCAGATGATTATTGTCAAATTATGATTTATCTTGTCGTGAAATTAGTATTCCCCTCCCCCCCAAGGGCTCAGCCTACCGCGGAGAATGGCCACCGCTTGTTTGATTAATAGCTGTCTTTAGAAGGTCACCTACATCTATTGCAGATTAACTCAGTGGGAAAAGTTCTTCCAGTAATTCAAGCTGTTGTTCTCACAAGCTGTCAGCTGGTAGTGAATAGGATTGTTCCATCCGTTACAGGCCTGCTATTTTTTCCCCCCCCGGACACACATGGATGATATATGATGTGCAGAGACATGGATGACTGAGAAAATGCTCCATGGAAAGAAAACAAAAACAATTAAAAAAAAGAAAAAAGACAGAAAGAAAGCTCTGGATTGTGGCTTTAACCCAGTGTGCGCATTGGGGGGCAGTGCCGAGTCCTGGCTGCGCTGGGTGAGAGTTGGGTTCAGTGACTCCCACAGCTCAGGGAAGGCCCAAACTAGAGCAGCTCCTGTGATCCCCTTTCAATGGCATTTGCTTCCCCCCCTGTAGTGAAGTCAGCAATCCATTCCATAATGACTTGATCTGGGCCAGATTTTAGACAGACTCTTTACAGTGAGGCAGGGTAGGCTGGGAGTCTCTGGCTCAGCCAGCAAAGATCCCTTTGCATTGGTTGCCATCATGTCTTGTCTCTTCTCTGCCCCGTGGGATGCTGCCCTTGCTCTGCTGACTGCTGAGGAGCAGTGTCCAAGTCAGGATCTGAACCCTTCTCCCCAATCCTTCAGCTCCAAGATCACAAGGACTAGGATAGTGACTAATGTTAAGAGATGTGCAAACCATGTGCACAGCAATAACAACAACTTTATTAGTCCTACAAATTTAGAAACAATGTTATATGCTTACGTACCAGCAGGTGGCGCTCTTTATATTAAGTATCTACATGTGCTCACCTCTATCCAGCTCTTTATATTTCTATATAACTGCACCCTAACAAAGGTTCTAAAACACAATCAACCTCCACCCACACACTCACTCAGGCAATATGTCTCCAAATGGAATTTCTATACAAAGAAATGTTTTTGCACCTTTGGATTCTGGCCAGGGACTGCCCAGATGGGTAAAGAGTAAAGATTTGAAAACCCCACCCTAACATTACAGTGCTGGATGAATTGTAAACCAGGTTTTTAATTCTGTTCAAGATGAAACAGGGATAGGTACTTGGGAATCAGAGGCTTCTGCATGTTAAACTGGATAACAAAAGGGTAAGGATAATTCTATATCGTGATAAGATAATTGATACATATGATGGTTTAGCTTCACCTTCCTTTTTTACAAATTAATATTATTTTAACACGGTAATTTAAAAAATCTTTCCCTCACATCCATCATAAATCTAAACAATGTTTTGGACAACAGGTTGATTTGACTGTAACTCAGGTATCTCAAAATGCTAATCAATTTTTTGTCATTTAGTAAAGTCCAGAGATATTACGTGTGCTACATAGCTTATTACATACAGTCCTGTTATTCATAGAAGCTTTCTTCAGCATTGTTGATCTAGAGCAGTGGTGTCAATCAATTGTGTAAGGACCAGCAGGCCTCAAACCTCGGTCCATGGAGGAAGGAGTCAGGGGAGTCATCACACTCTAATCTTCCACCTGGCAGTTCACAGACAGCAGCTGGAACCAGTATCCATGAAGCCCAGTTGGGGCATAAGCCCTGCCTCTATGCTCTAATTGGAAGGGCTCCAAGGCTTCTGATTGGGCCTATTTAAGCCAGAGAAAGAAACTGGAAGATGTCTGTACAACTAAGCTTTGCCCTGCCATGACTGTTGGTCTGGTGTTTACCTCTTCCTGCCTTCTAGTTCTGGCCTCCTGACTCTCGATCCCTGCCCTCCTGTTTGTCTTGATTCTGATCTCCTGATGTTCCAGCCCAGCGTGGTTCCTGATAATTGGCTCCAGGACCCACAGCCTGTGCCTGATGTTAACCCTTGGGACATGCTGCCCATGCCCTGGCCCTGACATTAGGTTCAGACTTCTTGTTGCTAAATCCATAACAAGGTCTTTGTTGGTACAGTCAGTGGATTTAGCATAGTTTTGATTCATAGATTATAGGGCCAGAAGGAAGCATTAGATCATCTTGTCTGACCTCCTATACACAGGCCAGTTACTCCCATATCGAGCTGAGTAACTTGTGTTTGATTAAAGCATATCTTACAGAGAGGCAGCCAGTCTTCTTGTGAAAAAATTGGGAGTTGGAGAATGCTTCCCTTGGCAATTTGTCCTCATTGTCAAAAATGTATGCCTTTTTTGAGGGCAAGCTTCTTCTGTGAACTTCTGGGGAGAAATCCTGGCCCCATTGAAGTCCGTGGGAGTTTTACCATTGATGTCAATGGTGTTCTGTTTGATCACTTCTGGTATCTGGAAACTTTCATCAAAGATGTACATTAAGGGGTGAACCTTTAAAGGCACCCATCATTGGCCCAACTGAGCTCCCCACAGTGCTGCCAGTTCTTGGGATTTCAGCACAATTATCACAATATGTGGTATTTTTCTTCAAGCCTCAGCAACTGGAGTCCTGTGATTATGTAAGAATCTCAGCTTTCATTTGAAAGAAAAAACAAGCTGCTAGTCCTTGTGGTTGCAGACAGAGCTTGAAAATGTGAATAGTAATGGCTCAAAGAACCCAACACTTTAAACTTTTAAAACCTCGTGATTTTTTGGGGCTTGACTTACAATTTTTTTTAACTGTGGGTGAGTCAGCTCTCAGGATGTGAAGATACTAAGTGGGAGGGAAAGGAAGGGTGAGAGTCCAGCAAAAATAATGTGAGTGATTTAGTAAATCAATGTTAAGGCTCTACCTTGGATTTCTACATCACGCCTCTCAGCGTTGTATCTAAATTCTCATGTGTATAAGGAGAGCCAGAGGCTGGAAGAGGGGGATCAATAGTGTGCGGGTGGAAAGCGAGATGACAAACATGGCTCCTGGAAAGGGATTGACAGGAGAGCTAACATCCCTGGTGCATTGGAAGGGGCTGGCTCCCCGAGCACAGGTGAAAAAGGCACTATCAGTGGGAAGAAAAGGGACTGTGCTTTGGGATCAGGCTGAGAATCTAGCTCTGCTGTTGTTTAAGCCTCTTTATTATTGCATGGTTGGCGGGGTCTGGGTACTGTAGTATCTAGCTCTCCTGCTAAAGCATCTGCTGATGTGTGCGACATCATAGTAATCACTGATGTGATTGACTGGCTGTCTAATGCATTATTACAGCAGTATGGAGTCAGTCTTGCTATATACAGGTTACCTGGGATAAACTGGGGAGCTGAAACTACATTGCCCAAGCAGGCCGTGTCCTGGGAGAAGTGAAGGCTCCCTGTGGCAGGGGCAGCCCTAATCAGCTCCTGCCACTCCAGCCCCAATCAAGGGAAAGGGGTTGGGGCTAAGTCACTAGCTAGGACTGGCCTGGAAACTGGCCACACCTGCCAGCCTCGTTAACAGGGGCTAAATGCTTGGGGGGAAGTGAGCCCAGGTGGGGAGGTGGACTAAACCAGGAGGGGAAGGTAGACTCAGAAGGAGCCAGGAGCCTGCTACCCTGTTGCCACTGAGGCCTGTGCTAGGCCAAACCTGTAAATACTCTGTAAATAGTTGGAGCTTGGTGGTGGGGACCAGACGCAGGAATAAAGAGCACGGGTGTGGCACCAGCTTGGAGTGGTCCTGACTCACGGGGGAGCGGGGCCTGGAGGCTGAACCCAGCAGGGCGCGGTGAGACCCCATTACATTCCCCCAAAGGATCCTGAAAGAGAGACCACAAACATATCCAGAAAAATCGCTGGGGCTGTCAATGATCCAGAGATCACGTTTCTTGCATTGTTTTTAACCCAAATTCCCTATTAAAGTTACACTCTCTCAAATCTTTTAATTAAAAAAATTGTAATCCAAGCACCAAACAATGGCAAAGCCTCATTCCACACCCTGCATGTGTGACAGAACCCAGTGACGAGAGGGAGTTCCCTTCACATGAAAACCAAACCGGAACAATCACGTCTGGGCCACAGCTGGTGAAAATCAGCATAGCACTAGGGAAGGTAATGGAGCGAAGTGTGTGTGTGTGGCGGGGTGTGTGTGTACACTGCATAATTTACTCAGTACTGCCAATCCCAAGAGTTTAAAAACCATGAGTCTGAAGCCAAAAAAAAATTGAGATTGACCTAAAATCTTGAGATTTTAAAAAGAGAATAAATCATGTTTTATGGTCTGTCGTCATCTTGTGTAGCTCCCGCCTTCCCACCCACCCTCGCCAGTATCATGATCAGAGATTAAAAACCCAAACTGAAATACATACAAAATCTGCACCCATGTAAACACAGCTCCTGGATCCCACTGTCCCTGCCTCCAGCTCCCCTCCCTCCTACTGCCCAGAGACTCCCCTCGTGCCTGGTCCCCCGGCAGGTCCCTGCATGCCCCCACTAGGAGCATTGACAGCCTCCCACTTCCCCTGCCCTCATGAATAGGCTCCCACATCCCCAGCAGGTGCTGCAGGCCCCCCCACTTCCTAGCACCCCACCTCCCCTTGCAGGTTCTAGCAGCTGCCCCTTTTCTCTAGCCTGCGGGAGAGGAGGCCGCCCTGGGTTCCCACCTCCATCAACTCACCTTGCACCTGAGCCCGCCTAAAGCCAGTGGGACATCACAATATGGCCAGCCCCCACCATTCAGAACTCAGGAGCTGGACCCCCCCCCCAGAGCCATGGGATTGGCCCCAAATCCTGGGTTGATTTTTAAAGAGTAGCTCATGTTATTTGGTCTGACTCCTGGTGTTTGAGCCCCGCCGTGTGCGTGCGCTGGGGGCAATTGGTGTTACTAGGTTCGCAGAGCGCAGTGATTCTGCCCACGCTGCAGGGGCTCTCGTGACTGCCCAATGCTGCAGAACTTCCTGCTGCTCCCCACCATTCTAATTCACTATTTCTGCCCCCCCATCTCCCCACCTCTGCAGCTCCTGGGGTTTTTCACCCCCTCCTCCTTTCCAGGTGTGCAGAAGGGTTGGGGGAGAAGGACGGAGCAGACTGATCCATTGCTCACATGAGGAGAGCTGCTCTTTCTGCTCCCTCTCCTCCCCCTGTACCCAACGCCCCCGCCTCTGCTCCTGGCAGGGGGAATGCTGTCTGCCTCCTGCAACAGTTTGGATTGGCTGCTCTTCCCCAGGAAGTGGGGCAGGGGGGAAGGCAGCCACTGTGTGTGAGCAGGGTGGGGTTCCCCCCTGGGCAGAGCTGAAATTCTCAAGGGTTGGCACTTCTGGCCTTATGAGGAAACTCGCTCCAGCAGGGGCTGAAATCCAGTCACTGGGGGGTATGCCTGCAATAACATTGCTAGTGTCAGCAACATGGCACACAGCAAACCAGGGGCAAACTAACAGCAAAATGCATTGAAAAACTATAGTCACGGGCCAGGCAATAGCCTCCAGAATGAATCTGCAGGGGAAAACATGGGTTCCTTCTGCACCGACCAAGGGGAAGAGGATGGCTCAGATCCACCATCACAGCTCTGCACAACAGACACTGGCTGCATTTTTCACATGTGGGGGTTTAAGCATTGTAGGCCAGAGTCTCTATTACTATTATTCATTTCTTATTTCTTTAACACCAGCCATGTGCAGGGCTCTTCAGTCTAGCAGACATCAGTCTGACAAAATCTAATGGCTGGAAGTTGAAGCTAGGCAAATTCTGACTGGAAACAAGGTGCAATTTTTTAACTGTGAGAGTAATTAATCATTGGAGCAACTTATCATGGCTGTGGTGAATTCTTCATCACTGCAACTTTTAAAATCGAGATAAGATGTTTTTCTAAAAGATCTTCTCTAGTTCAAATAGGAATTAATTTGGGGAAGACCTATAGTTGGTCAGATTCTGCAGGTCAGACTAGATAGATTATCACAACGGTCCTGTCTTGCTTTATAATCTATGGATTCCTGCCTGAGAGACATGCAGCATGATGAGTGAAAGCGGATTCAGAGTCTGACTTGGAGAACCCCAAACTCTGCCTTCATGTTTCTCTGTAGCCTGTTTCCTGCCCTATACCTGCAGCATCCACGAGGGAGCACCATGTCCCACAGGGGAAAGGGCCATTTTGTGGAATATTCATATACTCATGAAGCTGCCGGCCCATTACAAGGCTGGGTGGCATTTGAGTTTTATTTTTTTATACTTCTGACAGATAATATCAATGGCTAGTTTTAAGCATTGTTATCCATTGTTATCGATTTTAAATTGCCTTGGTTGCAGGGAATCATGGGGAAGGGGTCAGACAATAATTATCTAATGACAGATGTTCAGCTTCGAAAAGCAAAAGCTTTATAATCGTTAACACACACCTTGTCAGCATCACGTCAGAACATACAACGTAACTATCCTTAAATCAACTCCTGATAGGTTCTTAAGCAGCATTTTCCTTACTTTAGCTGTACATTTTTATTCTTATCAATGGAACTATTTTTTCATTGCTTTGTGTGTACAGTGAAATCGATGTTGACTGAACAAAATCGAATCTTTCCAAGCCGACTCATTACCCAGCACTGTATTAATGCCCAGTGCGACATCCAGCCAGCAGTGGGCTCCCTGCAGCCCAGGAAAGGGAAGTACTGCCAGAAGATCAGGCTCCTGGGGGAACCAGGAACTGTATGTGAGCAGGGGCAGCTGGCCAGCGGAAGGAGCCTGGGAATGGGCTGCAGAGGGCAGGCGGGGAGAGTTTGGGGACTAGAGAGCTGGGACGGGGCCCTGTTGCTGGTAGGGAGCCTGCTATAGCTGCAGAGGAAAGATACAGGGCTATGGTCTACAGGCAAGAGGACAGTGCAGAGGTATGGGAAGACATTCTCTTTATTCGTGAAGCGCCGGCAATATTTCAGTGCCGGGTGTGATGCAGTCAGACCTGAGAGTTCTAAAGGGGGGCTGAAGCCAGGTCTGTCGGTCTCAGCGTGGTTAAGCCCTTGCTCCCATGATCTGAAAGGGGTTACCGCAGTTTAATTATGGATGTTTGACTCCAAGGGCAGCCTGGGACCTTTAAAACCCTCTTCCAGAGAGAGAGACGGGAGAGGAGGGCTGAGAAGCAGGTTGCAGGAGGCTGGATGCAGCAAGGGGAAAAGGCTTTCCCTAGGTAAGGAGCTGTTGTTCTCAGAGAAATAAACACAAGATTTCCATCTGGGGAGAGGGGCCTTGGTTCCCAGCATAGCTGGGCCAGAGAGGGTGGCTGATGATTGGTACCCAGCATAAGACGAGGCAGTACTCCAGTGCAAGTTAGGGAAAGTATTTTTGTTTTGTTTAATTAAGCCTCTCAGGCCAACCCTGGGCCAACATTCGCATTAAACCTCCTGCACTGGACTGATTTACCCCAGACCTACTCAACACCAGAGGGTGAAGTGCTGAGTTTTGATACAACGGAAGAGGCGCTTTGCTGGGCAGGCAAGAGCTGTGCTTTGGGCTAGCTCTTCTGTCCTCGAGAAGAGAAGCGAGACCAAGAGGAAGGAGGCATTTTACGTATATTTTAACTTTCTTTTCTTAATGTCATAATTTTTCATGAAGGAGATAAATTGTTCTGGTTGGTGTAAGGGGGGAGACCCTGACATGGAGAAAGGGAAAATTGAGTAGAGAAAACATCCTGCCATGGATTGCCACTTGGCTGTGGAGGAATCACCCGAGAGAAGTAATGGAAGCCCTGTTGCTTGGGACATTGCAGCAAAATTGGACAGGGTCACTTGAACTAAACTGGACAAAGAGATCCGTCAGTGTACCGTAGGGAATAATCCTACATTGGCAGCAGATGGGATAAGTAATCTAAGAAGGCTTTCCCATTGCTGGGCTATTATATGGGCCAAACCCCCCATTCCTCCAGCAATGAGGCTGTGGATCAGCGTAAGAGTCATTTTTAGACCTTTGCACACAGAATGGCTGTGTTTGGTTTGCAACGTGTTTGCAAAAGTTTGCAAACCGAAAATGTCATGCAGTGAACCAGGGAGAGAGCGAGTGACGGGAGAAAGGAGGACAATTAATATGCAGCTGGTGCACGGGCTTGAGTGAAAGGAGTCGAAGACGGCCACCCGGAGCTGGCACTTAGAAACGCACGATAAAAGCTGAATGCAAAGCTGGCAAATCAAAACAGATGCAATAAGCTGAGGACAGCAAAACAGGCAGCCAGCTCACAAACAAAGACAAGGGAGCCCACAATTGGGGGGGGGCAGGGAGCGGGTATGGGATTGGCACAGAGAAAGGAGGAAGCCAAAGCTAAGTGCTGATGAGCGCTGTCAAGGGAAACAAAGGCATGGTCTTTTGGAAATGGGGGATCAAGAATAACAGCAAGTGTGTTACTGCCATACATGGGCACCAGCAAAAAGGGCTGCTGGCTCCTCTCGCACCCCCTGGAGTAACTGCTGCTCCTCCGGGAGCCCACCTGGACTCAGGCTCTGATACATTCAGACTAAATTCTTTCAGGTTCAGTGCACGATTCCTTCCCCCTCTCCCACCTTCATGTTCTTTCATTTGGCCCCTATGCCAGGCACATCTCCCCGATCCCAGAGCACCACACCCTCCTCCTCGTCTTGTTCCAGTCCCCCTATCAGGCCCAACCCATGGCAGGCTGGGGCTGGCAGTGCTGGGGTGTGCCAGTGCCGATGGGGCTGGTAGGATGCTGAGTACTCCACGCACTTGGTAGCAAGCTCCGTGGGTGTGCCAGGCACTCAGTGCATTTCTGAGAACACCAATGCACTTTGGTTAGAGGGAGGATTTCTTTACATTCTTAATTCTGTTAATCTTTCTTTCTTCCACCCCTCTGCTCATTTCTGTTGCTGTTCTCTGAATTTCTTCTCTTTAGTCCTCATTTAAAAGAAAATAAATTGCTCTGTACTGATTGGAGCAGTGGTCTGGGGGTCCCAGCTTATAGGTTTGATCCCCTGTCTGCCACTGACCTGCTGTGTGGCAATAGGTGAATTGTATCAACTCCTAGCACCTCAGTTTATCCATCTGTAATATTCTGGCCATCCTCACAAGGTTGCTTGCAAAATGGCCTAGGACTGTTGGAGGAAAGGTGCCATAGAAGTCATTCTCATTATAATTAAGAACAAAGGCTGGCTCTGAATACATTCTCAGTTTAGTGGCATAAGTTGTGTGCCCGCACACACTAGTTAGCATTTGCATGGCCAAATAGTATTTGAGCATGCGAGGCAGGGCATCATAACCCACGGGTCTCAAACCTGGATCCACTGGGTATCATCGTGCTGCAACCTTCCACCCAATAGCTTACTGGTATGTGCTAGAATTGGGATTCCTCGAAACCCAGTTCAAAGAGAAAGCGCCATCATTGGGCCCCGAATGGTGGGGCCTGCTCCCCCTACATAAGTCAGAAGGCAGAACAGGAAGTTGTTTGTACAACTGGGCTCTGCCCTGCTTTGGACTGCTTATCCAGATTTACCTGGTCTCCCGATTCCTGGTATCTGACTCTGTGTTCCTGACCTCGGCTCCTGATTTCCTGGTTCTGAACTCCAGCTGGTGTGAAGACCTGCTCCTCATCCCCGCCATATGCTAACCAGTAGGCCCGGCTGCCTACATCCCAGCCCTGACAGGTAGTTGGATGTTTAATTACTAGATTTGTATGCCCAGTTGCCATACGCATGTGCAAACACAGGTTGATGTAGGTACAGAATTAGAGGACATCTGTGAAAAATCACCCCTTGCTGTCCATGTTAGTGGCATGAGGAGAGGACTCCCTTGTGGGATATTGTAAACTCTCTTCCCATGTGGATACTGATTTATGCGCCTGGGTATTCAGCAGTTCTGAAACCAATAAACAAGGCTGCAACATGCACAGACACTCTGCAAGGGAAGCAATTTGGATTTAAATCTCCGCGTGCCTTCGTGCATCTGTGACATGGGGATAATGATGCTCCCATAGATTGCAGTGGGGTTAACTCATTCAGGTTTGTGCAGCTTTTGGAGAGATGGAAATCTCTGCAGAAGTGCCACATTCCTGTAAGGTGACAACTCACTTATAGTGCAGGTTACCTGCAGAGCGCAATGGGTGGCACTGAACTGATTGACTGCACCGCATCACCTTTCCTGAAGATATCAGCTGTATAAAACTAGGGATGGAGCATATTTACAGGGCAGAGAGCAGCTCGGCCCCCAAACGCGAATGCCCTATTGAAACCACATGCCTTGTGACTGTAGAAAACAGCTGTGGAAAAGTCAGATGGATGACAGGCAAAGATCAAGTGCAACACACTGTTGGGGGATTTCATTTGTCAGTCTTCTTCAAATTCAGGGGAGGTGTGGGAGAGACTGGAGTTATAGGCCACTAATGGCTCCTAAGTGTTTGTAAGGTTACATCTTCACTAGGAACACTGCACTGCTGTAGCACTTCAGCGTAGGCTCTCAGTACAGTGATGGGCTCTCATATCGCTGTGGTGAATGCACCTAACCTGAGAGGTGGTAGTTGAGTCAATGGAAGAATTCTTCCATCAACCTACCGCTGTCTACACCCAGGGGTAGGACAGTTTAACTATGTCACTCAGGGGTGTGGATCTTTCACATCCCTGAGCGACCTAGCTGGGTCGACCTGACTTTTTAGTGTCAACCTGGCCTGAATTTGTGTGCACACAGTGCAGTGAAATGCCATTGCAGTGAAATTGAAGTAATTAAGAGTTTTGCCATTGCCTTCAATGGGGCCAGGATTTCACCCTGAGAGATCAGAAGAAGGTGTAAGTGATGACAACACGGACTACGCTGGACTCGGCTCCTCCTGACTTGTGGCCTGTATGTTTGGGATTTACACTTCCTTGTTGGTTAGAGTCTTGTGTGCTTGTCATCCAGGCCCAGAATATTAAACGTAGAGCCTATGGACCCAATCCTGACTTCAGTGGGAGCTGTCCTGTTTGCCACGATGTGATGAGTGTTGGTTTTGCTTGTGTGGGTATATCCTTTAAGAAAGGAGATAAATCAGAGTGTGGAAATTATCGAGGTGTTACCTTGCTATCTACAGCAGGGAAAATTCTTGCTCATATCCTCTTAAACCGATTACTTCCCCTTGCTGAGGAAATATTACCGGAATCTCAGTGTGGTTTTAGACCATCCCGTGGGACAACCAGCATGATCTTTGTTGCCTGTCAAATCCAGGAACAGTCACGAGAGCAAAATCAGGACCTGTACATGGCCTTCATCTATTTGACAAAAGCCTTTGACTCTATCAATTGTGAAGCCCTGTGGAAGGTGCTGGCTAGATTTGGCTGCCCTCCAAAATTTATTAAGGCATCCTAAGGCATCTCCAGGATCAGATGACTGCCACTGTTCTCGGTAATGGCCTGGAGACAGACCTTGACAGACAGAATGGCCTTTCGTCATCAAAACTGGGGTTAAGCAAGGATGTGTTATTGCCCCAGCCCTGTTCTCCTTCTATTTAGCAGTCAGTTTGGTCCTCATTAAAGAGCACCTCCACAATGGAGTTGACATTCAACACAGAATGGATGGGCGGCTTTTTAATCTTTGACGCCTCCACTCGAAGCCTAACGTCCTCAGGGCATCCATTACTGATCTTCAGTATGCTGATGATTATGTCATACTTGCACACATTGAGAATGACCTTCAGTCCACACTGGATTTTTTTTGCACAAGCTTACAGAAACCTAGAACTCTCACTCAATATTGAGAAGACTAAAGTGCTCCATCAGCCTGCTTCAGATCTTGTACATGACCCATCACAAATCACCATTGAGGGGCAGACTTTGGAGACAGTCAAGCACTTCTGCTACCTCAATAGCCACCTTTCTTAAAACGCAAAAATCGACAGAGAGATCCAGCACAGGATCGAGTGCACAAGTGCTTCCTTTGGGAAATTGCTCCGACGCATTTTCACAGACCATGACCTATAGCAGGACACCCAGATTCAGGTCTATAAGACAATTGTTATTCCTACATTCCTCTATGGATGTGAAACCTGGGTGACCTATCGACAGCACTTCAAAAGTTTGGAGAGGTACCACCAATTATGCCTCCAGAAGATCCTTTGCATCAAGTGGGAAGATCGCCGCAATAACGCCAGCATCCTCACTGAAACCAATGTCACCAGCATTGAAGCAATGATCCTCATGCACCAACTCCACTGGGCTGGCCATTGTGTTCAGATGCCAGACTCTCACCTCCCAAAACAAGTCTTCTACTTTTCGGTCACCCACAGTCAGAGATCCCGTGGCGGTCAGAGGAAATGCTACAAAGACACACTGAAAGCATATCTCAAAAAAAAAAAAACAAAAAAAACCTGATGTGGACATCACAAGCCACCAACTTAACCCAATGGCACCATATCCTCCATCAGGCAGTGGCCCGCTTTGAGGAGAAGTGCTTTGCCCTCAAAGCTGAAGAGAGAGAGAGAAGGACGGAAAAAGAAAGAACTTTCTCCCAGCAGGCAGCTGACCTGCCAGGAAATGCTTGTGCCTACTGCGGGCATATCTGTGGTTCCAGGATCGGACTCCTGAGTCATCTCAGGAACCATATGTAAATCTGTGGTAGAGATCATCCTTGAATCAAGGGATCGCCAATGATGATATCCTTCAGGCTACAGCTCTGCACCTAAGAAATGGACCCAGTTACAGAGATTCAAGCAGTTAAACTAACTTTACTTGTGTATGTTAAGCTTTCAAAAGGAACTACACCATTAGTAAACAACACAGTATTTCTCCAGGATCTAACTGCCTGTATATCTATTTAGCAAAGCACATTAGATCATGTTTAAAGTTAAGCCTACATTTAAGTTCTTTGCTCTGCTGGGGCCTTAAATAGAACTTGTTCTAGTGCCATCTGGTGACAATATTACTCCCCTTCTTAGAGAAGAACAAGAAAACTCACCAAGTTTACTATAAACAGGCTTGAAATTTACAAAATACGCAATATATAGTTCAACTCCCCCACCACCAATATAAATCACTATTTAGTGCCAATCAAATATTCCAGAACATTGTTATTGAACTTCAAACTATAGAACATAGTCATCTTGCAGCAACACACTCAATCTCTCAGGTGACATTAGCTCTCAGCATGGGTAATTTAATGATTGCCCATTTCTTTCAGCTTCTCTTTGTGTTCTGTCAACAAGGCTTTAGGTGTAATGACAGGTGCCCTTCGGGTGAATCAAACTGTCTTGTGGTCTGAGAAAAGACTTCTTTGAGTCATAATCAAAACCATCTAGATTGATTTCTTGGCATTTAAGGAAGTACCTTCAATTGCACTTTCCTGATTCTCTATTGTGCATTTGCTCTCTGTGTGTGTGTGTGTGTGTGTGGGGGGGGGGGGGGGGGGTTATAAGTGTGACAGTACCAGGCTGCCACTGATATGAACATTCTGGAGAAGTAGTAAAACTTAACGTTTCGGTTGTAAGCTCTGGACTGATGGATCTGTTCATCCTTAAGCTTTTCCTGATCTGTAGCAAGACTGATGACTTTTGGCCATTGCTGGAGAGTTGTAGCATCCAAAATCAAATGGAAACAAAGACTGATTAGTAGTTGAGCAGGGGATCCCATCTCAACAGTGGAGAATTTCTGTAATCCAGCATAGCCAGGTATGGCTCTCCTTTACTCAGCTTGGTTTTTACTAGCAGGGGATTTCCACTCTATGATATGTTTTCTGTTTGCTCACTTGACTGGATAGCAGGGCACTAGCACTGGTAGATGTGCCATGAGGAAAACCATAGCTAGTAAAGCCACTCTCACTATTTTGCATGAACGTATTTTCATCCAAAAATACCCTTACTTTTCAAAAATGAAAATTTTAATGAAAAATTGTTGCCCTTATCAACACTTTCCACTTTTTCTGAAGAATTTTCAGCAGTAGTTTTTTTTGACAAAAATTATATCAAAATCCTGGTGAAAACAGGGCGTTCGTAACTGAAATTTTTCAAAAATGATTTTGGCAAAGAATATTGTGGAAACTTTGGCAAAACCTGGAAAATCTTTTTCTGAACTTGGTGAATAGAAACAACTTAGAAATTTTGATTTTTTTTCTTTGTGGAATTGTTTCCCCATTTCTGTCCAGCTAGAACAAGCTATAGACAAACTGCTGGAATTCTTGTGAATCCTACTAGACCTTGTCTGAGACCAGCACCTCAGGTATTGCATAGTGGGCCAAAATAACCTGTTTTCCTCCATCACTTTGGAAATGTGTGTGTTCTTTCAGGCCCTCCAGTTCCAAATAATGACTATAAGCACCCAGCTTTCATACCCAGTGTGAAAAAACCTGTTGCCACCTTTTGCCATGGGCGAGATGGCATGTCAGCAGAGGTCACGGGCTCCTTAGACTTTGATGTGTGATGCTATAAGCAAATTGGACATTTTTCTAATCTTTCCCTCAATTTGCACATTCTGATTCAGGACCCAAACAACAAATTCTTGCCCTGGCACTCACACTTCTCTCCCATGTGTCCCAAATGAGTGACCTTTGACATGTCCAGTCCCAGTGGTTGTGGTACCACAAGTCTTTCACTTTTCAAAATTAGATTGTCTGTAACTACTGTTTCCTCTGTGATGGGCAAGGCCAGATGGCTACAGTAAAGTAGTGAGGAACAGGTATGTTAGCTCCAGGCTAAATAAATCCCTGGTACCATGGTAACCAAATGGCAGTTGCTCCAGGTTAATCAAGACACCTGGGGCCAATTAAGATCCTTCTAGAAGGCAGTGGAGACAGCTAGATTGATTGGGACACCTGAAGCCAATCAAGGATTGGCTTGAACTAGTTAAAAGCCTCCCAGTTAGTCAGTGAGGTGTGGGTGTCAGGAGCTATAGGAGGGAGCTGTGCTGTTGGAGGAATGAAGCAGTACAAATCTATATCAGGTGCAAGGAAGGAGGCCCTGAGGTAATTGTGAAGAAGATATTGAGTGGGGGCTGCTGTGGGGAAGTGGCCCAGGGAATTGTACACGTCCTATTTCCAAAAAGTCAGCTTCCATAGCTGCTAATTTTAGGGTCCCTGGGCTGGAGCCCGGAGTAGAGGGTGGGCCCAGGCTCCCACTTCCCCTCCCTGATTAATCACTGAGACTGGGAGACAACAGAGACTGTGTGAGGGAGGGCTGCTTCTCCTCACATCCCTTGTTGGCTTATGATGAAAATGGCTCAGTAGAAGACACAGGCTACGTGGAGGGTCACAGTGAGCCTCTGAGGCTAGCAAAATCTGCCAGGAAACGCAGGACCCACGGAGTCAAGGACAGTACTTTGTCACACCTCCCAGAGTGGCCAGAGCTCTGTCATTTGTGGCACACTCAATCATTCATCTTTTTCCCAACCAACAATAAAAGTTTTCTGCAATGTAGATAACTGGGGATTTTGCTTCATTGCAATCCGTAGGTCTGTTAATTTCTTGTATAACACAGGCAAACTGGACATGGTTCAAATGACCTCTCCATATCATCATGCCTGGCCAGAAACAATCTGTTGACTTTATCAGTGACTGGTAGATCCTCTCCTGCTCTGGGTTTAAACAGAAAGTCTTATTTCTGCAAACGCAGCATTATTCTTTGTAGCTGCAAGGGTTCTTTCCGTGATTCCCTCCCAAAGCTTGTGGTAAGACTCTACTGTAGTATCTCTCCCGTACACATCCAAAGGAAGCCCACACAAATGCCTCTCTTTCAATATATCAGGGGGTAGCCGTGTTAGTCTGTATCTACAAAAACAACAAGGAGTCTGGTGGCACCTTAAAGACTAACAGATTTATTTGGGCATAAGCTTTCGTGAGTAAAAACCTCACTTCTTCGGATGCATAGCTATGCTATGCTATGCATCCGAAGAAGTGAGGTTTTTACTCACGAAAGCTTATGCCCAAATAAATCTGTTAGTCTTTAAGGTGCCACCAGACTCCTTGTTGTCTCTTTCAATATGTGCATGTTATTTCTATGGATGGGAGAGAGAGAGATGCACAAGCCACTAGCTTCCCTTCATTCAGTAATACAGCTCAGATGCACCCTACTTCTTTACTCCTATCCTCAGCCTTGTCTACCATGGGAGTTAATCCACCAAGGAAGCTGCGCTGGTGAAGACCCCTACTGAAGACTGGTGCAATGGGATTTGCTTGGAAACCCATCCAGGACAGCTTGAAAATCCCAGTTTACCGATGGGAAAATGGGATGCTCAGAAGAACCTCTGGCCACAAAGGGGAGGCCTGTTGAAAATAGACATGTAAACACCTACCATACAGCAGAGTCACCCATTCAGGCACAAACTCAATAAAGAGAGACCTTCCTTTGTGCCTTGAGAGACACGAAATCAAAGCCCTGTCAGACCAGTGGGGGAATGAATTCCAGAGGCTAAGGAGCTCCACTGGAAACAGCCTGCCTCTGGCCACCAGCCGTCAACTTGTAGGGACAGCAAGTTTGTCCAAGCTGTTGTGGAAGATTTCAGGAGAGGAGAGGGGCCTGATTCTGACCTGTTCCTGGATTTATCCACTGGAGGATGCATGTAATTTGAGGATTAGCTCTCGGTTGCAGTGGAAGCGCTACACATTTATTTCTCCTAACTGGAACAGTGCTTTCCCAATTGTCTTTATATTTCACAGCAGCTTCTTGGGGGATCTCCTGTCATCTTCCTGTAACTGACAGTTCAAGGATTCACCCATCTACCTGCCGACTGTGCATGTCTTGTTAGAGGCATTTGCTGAAGCACATAATGTCAGTGAGGAGGTCAAGGTTTCCATAGGGGATAATGGAAGCACGTGGCACTAAGAGAGAGGAGGAAATAACATTGCAGATGCTGTATTCTACCTACTGCATATCCTCCTTGTCAACAATCATTGTGCAGCGTGGCACATACCTCTGGGTCTATAGCTTTTTAATAGAGATAAGCAGTGTATTCTTTGCACTACAGTTTGGTGCCACTCGAAAACATGAGTGCGTAAAACCAGCACCTTCTCACTCCCTCATATCCGCTCCCTGGTGCATCAGAGATAGAGCTGATCACAGCAGTGAGCAAAGTAAGATTTTTTTCCCCCTGTGTTTCCCAGTTGGGAGCCCTGCAGACCCAGCCTAGCTCCAGATGAGGGAGTTGGTGTCTGTTCTTTAAACGGAACTGGTTCATCCACACTAACTGCGCATATACACCTCTACCCCGATATAATGCAACCCGATATAACACGAATTCAGATATAACGCGGTAAAGCAGTGCTCTGGGGGGGGGGGGCTGCACGCTCCAGCAGATCAAATCAAGTTCAATATAATGCAGTTTCACCTATAACGCGGTACGATTTTTTGGCTCCCGAGGACAGCATTATATCGGGGTAGAGGTGTACCACTTTCAGCTGCACCCCTGAGTATAAGGAGCTGTTTTCTTTCCCTCTAGTCTCTGTGATAAGCCTGGGATCCAGCTCTATATTCCATTCCATTGGCGTGGACCTTGATTGCTGGTGCTGCATGAGAAAGAAAGACCCCAGTGTGACTCAGATCCCAGGCTGAGTTTTCAGGGCTGGCAGTTAGAGAAAACACCATTGCTTGTAGGCTGAGCACTTTTGCTCTGGGATCAGGGGGAGATGGTAAGTAGGGGACCCCAGAATGCCATTTTACATAGACATTGTTTAGGTTAGGACTGTGCTTTAATGAATGGGGAAAGTGACAAGCGTCTTCCTGTTTTATATACACACTGCAGGCTGCCCCTCTGCACTGCATGAGCACTAATCACTCAGAAGGATAACCCTTATCTGTCTTAGAACAAGGTCCCAGTTCTCCTTTCATACTTCCGTGACTCCAGGGAAATTAATAGAGTTACACCAGATTTGGAAAGGGAATTGTAATGGCCTCTCAAAGGCAGCAGGGTGTGCTCCCACCTACTCACACTGAAGAGGGTGAGGCCAGGATTGCAGCCATGCCTCTGACAGTACCCAGGGTTCTGAGGCACCTCCAACCACCACATGCCCTTAGCCTGGCAGAGTCTGCAGAACTGCTGCTTAGCCAGTCAGTCCCCAGCTTGTAGCAGTGCATGGGATTCTTCCATCCTAAGTGCAGGACTCTGCACTTGTCCTTGCTGGTTTTGTTCAATATCTTCATTAATGATCTGGAGAATGGCGTGGACTGCACCCTCAGCAAGTTTGCAGATGACACTAAATTGGGAGGAGTGGTAGATACGCTGGAGGGTAGGGACAGGATACAGAGGGACCTAGACAAATTAGAGGATTGAGCCAAAAGAAATCTGATGAGGTTCAACAAGGACAAGTGCAGAGTCCTGCACTTCGGACGGAAGAATCCCATGCACTGCTACAGGCTGGGGACCGAATGGCTAGGCAGCAGTTCTGCAGAAAAGGACCTGGGGATTACAGTGGATGAGAAGCTGGATATGAGTCAGCAGAGTGCCCTTGTTCCCAAGAAGGCTAATGGAATATTGAGCTGTATTAGTAGGAGCATTTCCAGCACATTGAGGGAAGTGATTGTTCCCCTCTATTCAGCACTGGTGAGGCCACATCTGGAGTATTGTGTCCAGTTTGGGCCCCCCACTACAGAAAGGATGTGGACAAATTGGAGAGTCCAGCAGGGAGCAACAAAAATGATTAGGGGGCTGGAGCACATGATTTACAAGAAGAGGCTGAGGGAACTGGGCTTGTTTAGTCTGCAGAAGAGAAGAGTGAGGGGGGATTTGATAGCAGCCTTAAACTACCCAAAGGGGGGTTCCAAAGAGGATGGAGCTTGGCTGATCTCAGTGGTGACAGATGACAGAACAAGGAGAAATGGTCTCAAGTTGCAGTGGGGGAGGTCTAGGTTGGATACTAGGAAACACTATTTCACTAGGAGGGTAGTGAAGCACTGGAATGGGTTACCTAGGGATGTGGTGGAATCTCCATCCTTAGAGGTTTTTAAGGCCCGGCTTGACACAGCCCTGGCTGGGATGATTTAGTTAGTGTTGGTCCTGCTTTGAGCAGGGGGTAGGACTAGATGACCTCCTGAGGTATCTTCCAATCTTAATCTTCTATGATGCTATGATTCTCAAACTTCTGAAGATCATTGTATGTGGCTGTGACGTTCCTCTGGTGGTATCTGGACTGGTGATCTGCAAGATCTCCAATCCTTGACTCTGGGAGCCAGCCTTACCCTGCTGTGTTGTAAGAACCCCCACTCTTGGGCTGTTCACGTGCAGCCTCTGGTATGTAAGCTTCTCCTTGGATTCTGCAACCAAATGATACTAGCCAATATCTCCAGTCCCAGACACAACCTTAGGAACCTCCGTCTTGCAGTGTCCAGTTATGTCTGCTGGATGCTGTTAGGTTATATGAGTTTGTCAATTTAACAAAGAAATTGATATGTGCCAGGCTTGTTATCCCAAGGGGAGTCTCTGACATGCTTCAAATCAAATGCACGGCTTCAGGTAGAATAAACAAACAGATTTATTAACTACAAAGATAAATTTTAAGTGATTATAAGTCCAAGCATAACAAGTCAGATTTGGTCAAATGAAATAAAAACAAAACACATTCTAAGCTGATCTTAACACTTTCAGTGCCCTTACAAACTGAGATGCTTCTCACCACAGGCTGGCTGGTTGCTCTTCAGCCAGGCTTTCCCCTTTGATCAGCGTTTCAGTTGCTTGGTGTGGTGTCTGTAGATGTAGGTGGAAGAGAGAGGAAGAACATGGCAAACATCTCTCTCTTTTATCATGTTCTTTCTTCTCTCTTGGGTTTGCTCCCCCCACCCCCAGAGCCACGGTTCCCCGTTCCCAGACAATGGGAGCTGCAGGGGGGCGGTGCCTGCAGGTGAGGGCAGCACGTGGAGCCCTCTGTGCCCCCCTCCTCCAGGGGCCACAGGGATGTGGTGCCGGCCGCTTCCGGGAGCGGCGCAGGGCCCACGGGGCCATCGGGGTGGCAATCCCACAGGCTGGATCCAACGCTCTGATGGGCTGGATCCGGCCTGCACACCGTAGTTTGCTCACTCCTGATATAGGCAATACAGTTATCAGATCAAGGCTACAGGTGGAATTCTCTCAGTAAATCAGTGAATTAACAATGATAGGGAAAGGAACCACCAGTTGATCAAATGATCGAATGAACAGAGCCAGTAATCAAACTGTAACACACGGGCAGTTCTTACACATACTAATCCCAGCATTTTAACCAGGCATTTCCAACTTCTCAGTCCTTTGAAACAGTATCTGGACTCCTACAAAATGACTGTTTAGTAAGTGGCTTATACAGCAGGCTCCCACTATGGCTAATATCCCTTCCCTTTGATACAGCAGTAACTGGTCAGCAACTTTAATTCCTCTTTTATGGCAGAATGGTTTATGCTCACACACTTTTACAACCCAGGTTGACAAAGTGATTTAAGGTAGGATTAGGTTAGAATTTGAGTAGGGAAATTATGAATGGCACCTACTTAATATAACTCTATATACACATGCTATTACCTACACACTCCCACACTCATTCAATGGGTTAGAGAAAAATGCTGCAGCTGGGGGCAGGCATCCCTCCCCAACCAATCACAAGCAAGGAAAAGCAGGAACAGGTTACTTACTAAAGAGAGATTTGCTCTTCAACTTGTGTGGTCTTTGGAACATCAGATTCAGGGCTGCAGTGCCAGGGACCAGGTGATGTGGTCTCTAGTCAGCACTGCATGCTGGCCGTTGGGCTTCCTCCAGGCACTCAACTGGTCAGGCTGGGACAGCCTGGGGAGCAGTTGGTCTCCTCTAGGCAAAGCAGGAGCATGAGCCTTTCTTAGTCGTGTGGTGGCCCGGCAGGAACATGATGTCTTCTATGGTTACCTTGACCTTTTAAGGTTGCAATTCTAGCTTGTTCCACCCTATGGCACATTCCCAGAGGTCCCCCAAGCAAATCAGAGGATCACAGGTTTCGGACCCTGACAACATGGTCCAATCTTGGTCAGGGGAGGGCAAGCTTGGTCTTTTGTCAATTTGGAAAGTCGTTGCCTTTCCCCCGCACCCCAACCCCCTGATAACTGGCAATTATTCTGCACTATCCTTTGTTAGACCTGTCCCAGAACCAGTGGGGCTCCCCCTGCCGGCCACCCCCCAGCTTGCTGTAAGGCAAAAGCAAGCTTCTGGATCCCCAGGTGTGTTAAACCTTTGGAGCCTGAAAAGAGTCCAGCCACTGAGCCATCTTTGGAGTCCCTTGGCACACTCTGAGGGCGCAAACCCTCTGTGAAGCACCCCCTCCTGAGAGCTGATACCCGCTGTCCAGCTGCCCAGCTCTTGGGCTTGGTACTGACCCTTCAGACCCCCTGCCACTTACGCTCACCCTCTCCCAGAGTCCCACTCCAAGGTATGAGCCTTCAGGGTTAGTTTAACTCTCTCAGGAAGCACATAGTAGTTGTGAAGTATAGAACATGTGCAGACACTTGGGCCAGAGTCTAACACATCATTTTCTCTTCATGTTAACGGATAAAGCACAAGAGAGCACGGACACATAGAACACAACAAACATGCTAATCACAACGCCCCACACTAGCTCACCCTTCCCTTGGGGCCCGCCTGCTCATAGTAGGTAGCACCCCCTGCGTAACGCAGGTCCCTCTGTGTTGGGGTGCATCTCTCTCCTCTTGAGGTTGGAGAAAAATGCCCCCCAGAAGAGTATCTCCTGCCTTCTTGAACATGATTTTTGTCCTCCTTGGTCAGGTAACATCCTGCTCCCTGCCAGCTGACTTCATTGCCTAGGTGACCTTCCCCTTGCTAAGCCAGTACTCCTGGTTGGGAGCCATATTATTGTGTAGAGCTATTCCACTTGGATGGGGGAGCACTTAACATCAATGACCCTGTTTTGTTATTCCTTTGCCACCAGCCACTGGAATTTCAGCCCGATGTGGAGGCAGGCAGACAACAGAGAAGGCAAGAGGTTGCACCTTCACAATGGAGTTTGGAGCTTGGTAGAGGTACATACAGAAAGTTCATAATCTCACACAAAATTCCTATATTGGACAGGTACATTCCCCCAAATTCATCAGAAGCCTGCAAGCCACATGTTGCAAAAACATACCAATCATGGGATACACAGGGGATGACATCAGGAAGCATCTCAACTTCCAATGCAGATGGCTCTAAATTCCTTGGGGCTTTGACACATTCATGGGTGTGACTTATGACCCCAAGAGAACGGGCCTTATTTTCTCACTCACTCTCACTCTTCACACCTCCTCTTAAAATGCATTTGAAGACCCCTTATCAGCAAAGATTTGGGGAACCAGCCATTTGTAGCTTAACCAGGTGAAAGGTCCCCTTGCTCTCTGCAGTGAGGGTGAGCAGCAGAGCTATTTTAGATCCTGTTAAGAACATAAGAACGGCCGTACTGGGTCAGACCAAAGGTCCATCTAGCCCAGTATCCTGTCTACCGACAGTGGCCAATGCCAGGTACCCCAGAGGGAAAGAACATAACAGGCAATGATCAAGTGATCTCTCTCCTGCCATCCATCTCCACCCTCTGACAAATGGAGTCAAGGGACACCATTCCTTACCCATCCTGGCTAATAGCCATTAATGGATTTAACCTCCATGAATTTATCCAGTTCTCTTTTAAACCATGTTTTAGTCCTAGCCTTCACAACCTCCTCAGGTAAGGAGTTCCACAAGTTGACTGTGCACTGTGTGAAGAAAAACTTACTTTTGTTTGTTTTAAACCTGCTGCCTATTAATTTCATTTGGTGACCCCTAGTTCTTGTATTATGGGAATAAGTCAATAACTTTTCCTTATCTACTTTCTCCACATCACTCATGATTTTATATACCTCTATCATATCCCCCCTTAGTCTCCTCTTTTCCAAGCTGAAAAGTCCTAGCCTCTTTAATCTCTCCTCATATGGGACCCGTTCCAAACCCCTAATCATTTTAGTTGCCCTTCTCTGAACCTTCTCTAGTGCCAGTATATCTTTTTTGAGATGAGGAGACCACATCTGTACGCAGTATTCAAGATGTGGGCATACCATCAATTTATATAAGGGCAATAATATAGTCTCCGTCTTATTCTCTATCCCCTTTTTAATGATTCCTAACATCCTGTTTGCCTTTTTTACCGCCTCTGCACACTGCGTGGGTGTCTTCAGAGAACTATCCACAATGACTCCAAGATCTCTTTCCTGATTAGTTGTAGCTAAATTAGCCCCCATCATATTGTATATATAGTTGGGGTTATTTTTTCCAATGTGCATTACTTTACATTTATCCACATTAAATTTCATTTGCCATTTTGTTGCCCAATCGCTTAGTTTTGTGAGATCTTTTTGAAGTTCTTCACAGTCTGCTTTGGTCTTAACTATCTTGAGCAGTTTAGTATCATCTGCAAACTTTGCCACCTCACTCTTTACCCCTTTCTCCAGATCATTTATGAATAAGCTGAATAGGATTGGTCCTAGGACTGACCCTTGGGGAACACCACTAGTTACCCCTCTCCATTCTGAGAATTTACCATTAATTCCTACCCCTTGTTCCCTGTCTTTTAACCAGTTCTCAATCCATGAAAGAACCTTCCCTTTTATCCCATGACAACTTAATTTACGTAAGAGCCTTTGGTGAGGGACCTTGTCAAAGGCTTTCTGGAAATCTAAGTACACTATGTCCACTGGATCCTCCTTGTCCACATGTGTGTTGACCCCTTCAAAGAACTCTATTAGATTAGTAAGACACAATTTTCCTTTACAGAAACCATGTTGACTTTTGCCCAACAATTTATGTTCTTCTATATGTCTGACAATTTTATTCTTTACTATTGTTTCGACTAATTTGCCCGGTACCAACGTTAGACTTACTGGTCTGTAATTGCCGGGATCACCTCTAGAGCCCTTTTTAAATATTGGCGTTACATTAGCTATCTTCCAGTCGTTGGGTACAGAAGCCGATTTAAAGGACAGGTTAGTTAATAGTACCGCAATTTCACATTTGAGTTCTTCCAGAACTCTTGGGTGAATGCCATCTGGTCCCGGTGACTTGTTAATGTTAAGTTTATGAATTAATTCCAAAACCTCCTCTAGTGACACTTCAATCTGTGACAGTTCTTCAGATTTGTCACCTACAAAAGCCGGCTCAGGTTTGGAAATCTCCCTAACACCCTCAGCCGTGAAGACTGAAGCAAAGAATTCGTTTAGTTTCTCCACAATGACTTTATCGTTTTTAAGCGCTCTTTTTGTATCTGGATCATCAAGGGGCCGCACTGGTTGTTTAGCAGGCTTCCTGCTTCTGATGTACTTAAAAAACATTTTGTTATTACCTATTGAGTTTTTGGCTAGCCGTTCTTCAAACTCCGCTTTGGCTTTTCTTATTACATTTTTACACTTAATTTGGCAGTGTTTATTCTCCTTTCTATTTACCTCACTAGGATTTGACTTCCACTTTTTAAAGGAAGTCTTTTTATCTCTCACTGCTTTTTTTACATGGTTGTTAAGCCACGGTGGCTCTTTTTTAGTTCTTTTACTGTGTTTCTTAATTTGGGGTATACATTTAAGTTGGGCCTCTATTATGGTGTCTTTAAAAAGCGCCCATGCAGCTTGCAGGGATTTCACTTTAGTCACTGTACCTTTTAATTTCTAATTAATTAATTAATTTTTAATTAATTTTAACCCCAATGCCATTTAAATGAAAGAAAACTAAGGTTTATACACTCCAGGCCATGCTTTCATGGACCAGTATCCCACACATGGATATTCAGCTTCCTAGTCCATGTAATTGGCTTGGACACAAGGTTCTGCAAGGGGGCAAACAATGTAAAAGGGGTTATAGCTCGAGGAAAGAAATATCAGCCCTGTAATGCACTTTCTAGCACGCGTCTCTAACCCGTTCATCCAGGGAGCTGGTGGCCCTTTACGAGCAGTCACGAGTTATTGTTATTAAGTATTTGTAGCATGGTAGTGCCTAACTGAGATCAGGGCCCCATTGTGCTAGGCATTGTACAAATATATTGTAAGTCACGGTCTCTGCCTCAAAGAGCTTATAATCGAAATAGACACGGGTGGGTGTGGAACCAGAAGCATGGAGAGAGGCAGGTCACATAGCAAATCAGTGGCAGAGATGGGAATAGAACCTAGCTCTCTTGACACTGTCTTGTGTCATTCCCACTAGGCCATGGTACAATGCAAAGGGTGTATCCATACATCAGCGGGGAGGTGTGATTCCCAGCTAGAGCAAATGTAGATTTGCTAGCTCAGGGTGGGCAAACTTTTTGGCCTAGGGCCGCATCGGGTTTCCAAAATTGTATGGAGGGCCGGTTAGCGGAGGCTGTGCCTCCCCAAACACCCAGGTGTGGCCCGGCCCTGCCCCCTATCCAACCAATCCTACTTCTCGCTCCCTGATGCCCCCATCCCAGGACCCCTGCCCCATCCAATCACCCCTTCTCCCTGACCGTCCTCGGAAGCCCCGCCCCGACTGCTCCCCGCCGCCCCATCCAACCCCCCCTCATTCCTGACTGCCCCCAAGGGGCCCCATTTAATCCCCCTGTTCCATGCCCAGACCCCTATGCACACCCCTGCCCCCTGACCACCACCCCAAACTCCCCTGCCCTCTATCCAATTCCCTCTGCCCCCTGCCCCTTACTGCGCTGCCTGGAGCACTGGTGGCTGGCGGCACTACAGCCGCGCTGCCCAGAGTGCCAGGACAGGCAGCCGCACCACCCGGCTGGAGCCAGCCACGCCACCGTGCAGCACAGAGCACTGGGTCAGGCCCTGGCTCTGCAGCTGCGCTGCCCCAGGAGCTTGCAGCCCCACTGCCCAGAGCATTGCGTCGGCAGCGGGGCGAGCTGAGGCTGCGGGGGAGGGGAAACATCAGGGGAGGGGCCGGGGGCGAGCCTCCCGGGGCAGGAGCTCAGGGACCGGGCAGGAGGGTCCTGCGGGCCAGATGTGGCCCGTGGGCCATAGTTTGCCTACCTCTGTGCTAGCTCCGCTTGAGCTAGTGCCTAAAATAGAAGTGGCAGCTCAGGCTAACCTTCCAGTTGCTTGCCTAGGGTCTTGTCCAGATGGGCTTGTCCTCAGGGTGGCTAGCCACTCCCACTGCTCACGCCACTGGGGCTACACTTCTATTTCTAGGCACTAGTTCAGGTAGAACTAGCTTGTGTACATCTAGCCAGGCTGGGAGTCACACCTCCCAGCTGCTGTGTAGATGTACTCAAAGTGGTGGTGTTATAATAAAACCTCTCACTTCTATCCACAATGAAGATTTGAAACTACAGTGAGCTCTGAACACAAACAGGTCATGGCCATATCAGAATAGCTAGTAAGACAAAAAATGAACAACCCTTTCCTTTGTATAAACAACACACTCTAGTTTAAGGATGCCCTAACTTCTTTACATTCACACAGTGACCCCATCATCTCCGTCTTTACAAACAATCATTTATAATAAGGAGCAGAATCGAAACCATTGTTACGTTTCTTGGGGGTAGATGCATTCCTGAGGCTGCAAGAAACATAAAGGGTCAAAGGTTGTGGTGGTTTACACCCTATCCAAGCATGCTGCGTGTGCTGCAGTTGTACCAGGTGCATCAGAGCTAAATGTGGTCCTATGGTGTAACAAGTGTCCCCTTTGTGCTAGCTGCTGACTTAGGCTGATTTTTCATTTTGAAACACTAGCTCTTCCTTAATGCTGAAGGTCATGTGGAAAGTGCAGGTTTTCCAAGTGAAGGAATCCAGTGGTGGTAAAGATGATTCATATTGGGAGGAGCTACTCTCTAGCCTCAGAGCAGGAAAAGATAAGAGAAGGACAAAGGGAATAGAGGATGGTACAGAGTGTGTGAAAGTGAGAAGGACTAAAAAAGTTGGGGGATTAGACCGATTTAATTAAACCAGTACTACTTTGTGTGAAGGCACTTGTATTTCAATTTAAGAATGGCTTATTGTGGTTTAGATTAGCCCAATAAAATCTGAATCAAGCTAAAATGAAATAAGGAACTCTTAGGCCTTGTCAACATGCACCAATTTAGTTAAACCAGTGCAAACTGGTGGATTTAACTGCGTGGATTTAACTGAACCAGTGCAAACCTGTGTGCAAAACTTGAGTGTGAGCAAGGCATTCTGATCATAGAATCATAGACTATCAGGGTTGGAAGGGACCTCAGGAGGTCATTTAGTCCAACCCCCTGCTCAAAGCAGGACCAATCCCCAACTAAATCATCCCAGCCAGGGCTTTGTCAAGCCTGACCTTAAAAACCTCTAAGGAAGGAGATTCCACCACCTCCCTAGGTAACCCATTCCAGTGCTTCACCACCCTCCTAGTGAAAAAGTTTTTCCTAATATCCAACCTAAACCTCCCCAACTGCAACTTGAGACCATTGCTCCTTGTTCTGTCATCTGCTACCACTGAGAACAGTCTAGATCCACCCTCTTTGGAACCCCCTTTCAGGTAGTTGAAAGCAGCTATCAAATCCCCCCTCATTCTTCCTTTCTGCAGACTAAACAATCCCTTTTCCCTCCGCCTCTCCTCATAAGTCATGTGCTCCAGCCCCCTAATCATCTTTGTTGCCCTCCGCTGGACTCTTTCCAATTTTTCCACATCCTTCTGAACTAACAGGTTGTCTACACAGAAATTTCTGCCTGTTCAGTTAAAGCACTTTAGTTAAACCAAAGTAAAACCCTGTGTGGATGCTCTTCTTTTTGGCTCATTTTGATTTAGCTTAAACCTGTTCCTAGTTGACTTAAGCTAATCTGCAATAAGAATGCCCATTTGGCCTGTGGCCCCAATTTAATACTGCACCTTTACTTAAATTGCTGCAACTCTCCATGGAAATGTCTACAGGCCCAAAGTCAAACCAGTGCCAGTTTATGTAGAGATGAGGCGTTAGCAGAAACTTCACTTGAAAGACAAGAGTGGGAGTGACAAGGTAATAGGTTTGCGCCTAATATACTGAAATTATCTATCTAGGGTACTTATGTGGCTGCCTCCAGTACCACGCTATCTGAGCCCTTCGTCATCAGATGGATTTAGCCTCACAGCACCTCTGAGAGGCTGGGCGGAGCTATTATCTCTCCGTGCCTCAGTTTCCTAAGGGTGGGATTCACAGAGGTACTTAGGTGCAATACTATAGCCCCTCATCCTAAGCCTCACGAGCTCAAGCCAGCTTCCCTGGGCCAGCCATGGGTGTTTCATTGCAGTGTAGATATATCCCGAATCTCCTTACCCTTCCTCCACCATGGTAACTGAAGTTCATGAGAGAGAGAGAAAAAAGATATTTTATGTAAAAGCATGAATCACCCCAACTGATTGGTTGAGTAGAATTTTGCACTATTGATTTTTTCATGCCCAGCGTCCTGTTGATTTCCCATGGATCAATGGCAGCATATGGTAAGAGGCGAGACAAAGAGAGAAACTCCAGAGAGTGATTTATCAGCCTTTGTCATTCAAATAATATTGGCCGATACCAATGCTGTAATACTGGTCTCATTCACCAGCAGCTGTAGGGCATCTGTTCCAATGGGAGAAGTAGGAATTCAAAACCTTCTTTGCAGGACATTAGGATATAAGGAGGATCACTTCAGCAGAGACGATATTCCGGTTCCAAAAGGAATAAAAGGATGGAATGGCATAGCACATGTCTTCCTGGAACAGAAGGGGTTACATACCACATTCTCCCTTAGCACAAGGGACTAAAAGCAATGGTGCCTGAATAGTAAAGAGACACAACAATGAGCCCTTTAACAATATTGCCACATTATTATTTTGATGGCGCGTTACCTAGATGCTGTCATTTATCATGCGATAATGCCAGGCTGAGCGCTAGCCCAGAAGTGGAAATTAAGATATCCTCTCTTCTTTCCCACTTTTGTCCCATCTACACTAGAGAACCTATCATTTAGGAAAACGTGGTTTGAACAAAGGCGCGCTACACCCCCACTTAACACATGGTTCGGTTTTCAGTGTAGATGGGTCTGATGCCTGTTTTAACCATTTTCCTGGAGCATGCTGTGATGCTGGCAGATCAGGTGCCTAGGCCTCACTGAATACTGACAACTACATAGCTGGAATCCAGTCTGGTTCGCCTGGGTATTCGTTTTGGTAAGTAGATATTAGAATTGCAAGAACATGTTTGGTGCTTAGACCTTATGGATAGCTTATAGGTTGCTGCAGGTATTAGTCTCACTTCTCTGTACTCCATGTTACACAATGCAAACATTTGCTATTGCTTTATAACTCATCAGACAGGAAAGAAGACTTCTCCAATGCAAATGCTGGCTTCCTCCAGAAGATGTTAGGTCCTGCCCAATGAGGCACCCTTGGAAACCAAATGAGCCATTGTGAGACATCAAAAGAACAAAGACTTGAATTGCACTCACCACCTCCAAGAAGAGGCGACCTGGCTCATGGGCTCTGGGGAGAAGGGGATAAAAATCCCAGACAAGATGAAACTGGGTTCTTTCTGCTGCTTGGACTCGAAAGGGGCAAGAATCACTAAGCATAAGCAAAAGTCCCCAGCTGTTTCGCCTGGGTTAGCCTTGAAGGACATATGGAGTTTGCTTATCATAGAAGTTTCTGTTATCTTTTGGAATCTAAAACTGTAACTTATTTGTGTGTGTACATTACCTGCTTTAACCTTGTAGATAACTCTCATGTCCTTTTCCTAGTTGTTAACGCTTTAGTTAGTTTATTACAGGACTGGCTACAAGTGTTGTCTTTGGTGAAAGACCTAGGGTACAACTGACCTGGGGTGAGTGACTGGTTCTTGGGGCTGAGAATATCCTGAATATTGTTGTGATTGTTGGTGTAAGGGACCATCTATCCCAGAGACAGGCTTGCCTGGGGTGGTAAGAGAGACTGGAATTCCCCAGGGGACCGTTTGTGACTCCATGGTAAGGCTGTTATAGTGCTTGTGGAGTTCACACGTTATCTAATTATAGAACATATAACCAATGTGGGCTTTGTGCCCTGTTTCCTCACAGTCTGCCCTGAGGTTGGCACCCATAGTGTGATACATGCTACAGTCTGCATAAAAGCCCAAGGCACAATAAAGTATAGGAATATGCTTTGGTCCCATCAGGCTTGAGCTGAAGGATTTTCCCCGCCCCCCAGGTTTGTCTTTCTGTAATCACAAATCCCTCTACTGTGAACCCATTTCTTACCCCGGTGGATTTGAGCAGTTTGTGGCGGTTGCTTAGAAGCTTATTAGTTATTCTGACATTCTCAGTCAACTGGTTCCTCTTGACCAGGAATCAGTAGATTCAGGGCAGCTTGTCTTCTGGTTGACATCTGACCTTTGCAGATCATAAAGTCACTCTCTGTGAGCCAGACTGCGACACCCTTACTCTCACTGATGAGCAGCTACTTGTATTGAAATTAATGGCTCTGCTTGTCGGAGTAACTACTGACAGCCCATCCATGGCATTCAGACACCTAAGTGCCTAAATCCCTTTTGAAAATGAGATGGAGGCACCTGAGTCAGTTAGGCATTGCAGAACTGAGCTCAGCAGCGCCTAAATACCTTTAAACATCTGGGCCTTAATCTCTCTGTGCCTCATTTCCCAGCAGCAAAGTGGGGGATAATAGCACTGCCCTACCTCACAGGGGTGTGGTGAGGACAATACATCAAAGACTGTGAGGTGTTCAACTGCTATGGGAATGGGGAGCCAGGTAAGTCCCTAAAGCAGACAGAGAGATCTTGTGATAAATAAGTAACAGAGCTTGGAAAATAATCTTTTCTGCAAATAGCCATTCAGATTTGTTAATGGCCATGTGCATATTCATAGTGGTGTTCCCTTTTCCTGGCATGAATTATTTAGAAAAATGAATCCCCTAAATACCGGAAGTGCTTCTGTGCTGTTATCAATCAGGGAATTGAAGCAATACCGTGTGACTTATCTGAGCAATCGTGGCTGTGGAACTCGGGTGGGTGTTACAATGCTCCCCAGGTGATATTTACCAAATACATTCCAATAACCCATGAATTTGAGAACATGGCAATCGGCTCTCAGATATTGTGTGACTAGAGAAGAGCAGCTGCAGTCAGCAGATGAATTCTTCTCTGTGAACTGTTTATTCAGCTCTAGTAATAATAAATCATACTGCATGTTTGCTGTGCTATCACCTAAGAGATACATCTCTCCCACACACACAGTATCCTGGGGTTTCAAGTACTTTGAGAGTTGGTCTAGGAATCTGGGGACTCTGTTCTCTGGCCCTTGTGAGCTATAGCAGCTGTCCATTCACATTTCATCTTTGTTTCCATTTCCAAATAATTTCACCACCACAGTCTTCATTACTGAATTGTGTAGTTCTTTTGTACTGTACATATTGGTCACATAAGAAAGTCCAGAATCAGAACTTTGTTGCACAGAGTTTAAGGCAGGGGTGAGCAAACTTTTTGGCCCGAGGGTCACATCTGGGTGGGGAAATTGCATGCAGGGCCATGAATGTAGGGCTGGGGCAGGGGGTTGGGTTGCAGGAGGGAGTGCGGGGTGTGGGATGGGGTGCGGTGTGCAGGAAGGGGCTCAGAGCAAGGGGTTGGGGCAGAGGAGGGGTGCGGGGTGTACAAGGGAGCTCAGGAAAGGGGATTGGGGTGCAGGAGGGGGTGCACAGTGCACGAGGGGACTCATGGCAGTGGTGCAGGGAGGGGTGCAGAGTGCAGGGGGGTTCAGGACAGGGGGTTGGGGTGCAGGAGGGGTGCGGGTTGCGGCAGGGGGCTCAGGGCAGGGGGTTGGGGAGAAGGAGGGGTCCGGGGTGTGGCAGGGGCTCAGGGCATGGGGTTGGGGTGCAGGAAGGGTGCGGGGTGCGGTGGGGGTTGGGGTGCTGGCAGGGGATTCAGGGCAGGGAGTTGGAGTGCAGGGAGGAGTGTGGAGTGCGGGAGGGGGCTCAGGGCTGGGGTTTGGGATGCAGGAGGGGGATCAGGGCAGGGGGTTGGGATGCAGGAGGGGTGAGGCAGGGGGCTCAGGGCAGGGGGTTGGAGTGCAGGAGGAGGATCAGGGCAGGGGGTTGGGGTGCAGGATGTGGCAGGGGGCCCAGGGCAGGGGGTTGGGGTGGGGAGTGCAGAAGGGTTTCAGGGTGTGGGGTGCGGGCTCCGGCCCGGCGCTGCTTACCTGGAGTGGCTCTGGGGTGGCAGAGGTGCTCACCAGGGCCAGGGCAGGCTCCCTGCCTGCCTGCCCTGGCCCCGCGCCGCTCTGGGAAGTGGCCGGCACCTCATCCCTGCAGCCCCTGGGAGAGGAGGGGCAGAGGGCTCCGCGCGCTGCCCTTGCCTGTGGGTACCTCCCCCGAAGCTCCCATTGGCCGCAGTTCCCCATTCCCGGCCAATGGGAGCTTCGGAGGAGGTACCCACAGGCAAGGGCAGCGCGCAGAGTCCTCTGCCTCCCCTCCCCCAGGGGCTGCAGGGATATGGTGCCGGCCACTTCTGGGAGCGGCGTGGGACCCATGGTACCCCGGGGGTGGCAATCCCATGGGCCAGATCCAAAGCCCGGAGGGGACAGATCCGTCCTGCAGGCCGTAGTTTGCCCACCCATGGTTTAAGGGCAAAATGGACCATTAGATCATCTCGCCTGACTTTCTGCATTGTACAGGCCATTACATGTCACCCCATCTCCCCTATATTGAACTCAATGACTTCAGGTAAAAGAAAGCTCGCCAGTCCCCAGGAAACTAAGCTATTGTGTACCACAGGCAGAGAACAGGAGAGACTTTGCATCCAAACCTCATCAGATTACTACTGAATGGGGTTTCAATCTGAATCCTTCCCGGTGAACTTGCTTCCATAGGGCTGGTTCAGGGTGGAATCCAAAACCAGAAGGAGGCTATTTTTCAGTTTAATTTTCAAATAGAGGAGAAATCATGTGGAAATCTCTCAAGAACAGCCCGCCTTGAGGGATATTTGCCAACATCCTGAATGGCCATCTCATGAGATCAGAAGACTTGGCAAGACTTCATCCATTTGGGACTAGAATTGTATGTGAACAATCAACAAGATTTTGGTGCTGCCCAATTGGAAGCCTAGACCTGATGCAGCGTTAGATCCTAAAGCAGAACCCTAAACCTTATCGAGATCCTGCTCAGGAGCTGAGTGCTGCCTCCCTCTCTCTAATTGGGATTTATAATGCCAGACTTGGAATAGAACGTGATCTGTTCATTTTGTGATATCAAATTCAATCTCCCTGTAACATACCTGGTGCCAGCCGATGCTCTTGGCAAAAGCCTCTCACTGAAGATTTATCACTTTTAATTGGGGTCAGATGCTTAACCTTGGTGATTCTTGCCCACATGCATTAGGCTGAAATAACCGCCAACTCTGGGCACCGGGGAGAACTATTGGCAGCGCCGGCTTGGAAGATGTCTCACTTTGTCCTGGAGTAGTGAGCAGAGACCATCTATTGGGGTCAGGTGGGCATGTCTCACGTGATTGATTTCCACTCCATGTGGGGACAGCGGGGGCACTGCTTGTCTTCAGCACTTCTTGCCTATTACTTCTGTGTTTTTAGCAGCATGAAATATTCATTTGGGAGAGATGGCTCCTGCGCCTATGATTTTCACCTAGAACAAACAGGACACTGGGTGGTATTTTAGAAGTGCATCAACTGGCTGCCGTATCCGAGGACAAGCGGTGACTTTCATTGATGATCTGCTTGTATTTGATCACGTTCCTTTTCATCTCTGCTGCAGCCTCAAATGTGTCTTCCAGAAACCACAACAGAGGAACTTTAAGTTCAGGCAAGATCAAGGTTGAGGAAATGAAATATCAAGGACATTCACTGAATCACTGAGTCCCAAACTGACGGATAAGCTATTGCTCAGTAGGCCCTTCTGAAGGCCAGAATAGAGATTTATGGGTATGATCACATGGGGGTGGGGGGAGAAGCAAACCCCTGCAATACTGCATAGCTGTGCCAGGCATGGTGCATCTGGTACGTTCACCTGGGTTAGGCTGGTTTCCCTGGTAACGTGTTGGATCTTGCTGCCATCTTACCCAGGATCATCACAAGGGAGTCTCTTCTCCGCAAGCTGGGTGTTGTTAGCAGTTTTATACTACATGATCCCAGACACATCACTATGGGCATGCTGTGCTGTGGCCATTTGACCATTGTTAGGAAGGGGTTGTCTGGTCTGTGAATTGTGTGCATGAGAGACAGGAAGGAAGGGAGGTGGGCAAGGATCCTCCATGGGAAACATTTAAAGATCCTAACAGATTCCTTCCCATTGTTCCACCTCTAAATACTGGTAATTCACGGTCTGCTGGGGACTAGGGACGGGGTTAGCTGCTGTGGGTTTAGGTGAGCTTTGGGTAATAGGTTTAGTAATTTAGTGTAGGGTCAGATAAAGTCAGAGGCAGCATGTTTCAGTGGATAGATCCCCAGATTAGGAATCAGGAAACCTATTCCCAGCTCTGCCACTGAACTTTGCTATGAATTTGGGCATATTCATCTGTTTGTGCCTCTTTCTCCTCCCGTCCTTTGCCTGTCATGCCTGAGTAGGCTGTAAGCTCTTCAGGACGCAGCCTGTCTGATCAGACAGTGGCTAGTACAATGGGGCTCTAATCTGATTTGGGGCCTATAGGTGCTACCATAGTACAAATCATTTTTATTTAGCCCGGGCTGACATATGATGGCTGGATTTGGGATAGGTTCATTTGACTGATGGGAAATTAATTAGATCAGACTGAGGGTAAAGTTTTCCAAAGAGCTTAAGTACCATTTTCATAAGTGGCCTGGGAATTTAGACTCCTAGGGGTGTGTCTACACTGCCATGTAAGCCCAAGGTTAGTAGAACTTGAGTTTGCAGCCCCTGGGTGTGTTAATCTAGGACCTGTGCATCTTCACTCATTTATAACCCCAGATTAGGAATTGTTGAACCCTAGGTCCCAACCTGGGACTCCAGCATCTGCACTGCATTAGGCAAGCCTGAGTCCAACCACCCCTATCCCAGACTTCCTACTGCCTTCCCAAAACATGGCCACTCTAGCCCTTTGTTCGTAGTGAAGTGTGGGAAAACTTGACTAGCCACCAAACTTGACAGTCCAGAGGACAAAGAAAGCCAGCTCTTGGGATTGTGGAATGCTTTTGGTGGACTTCCACAGCATGAGTCCAGTGTGGCTGCATCTACACTGCAAAGCAATAGGGCTTGAGCCCTGGGTCCTGGCTTGACTCAGGCTTGGACCCTTGACCCTCATGGGGTACTGGGAACCTGAGTCTGAACCCTGGGTTAGCGTGATTTGTGTGTAGACAGAAGGGGGTTTAGACTTAGGCCTGAGTTTGAACCCTGGGTTTATATTGCAGTGGAGACGTACCCCAAGTCTCACTGAAAGTCAATTGGACTTAGAGTCGTAAATCACAGAATTCCTTCAGCCCAGGAATTACCCCCAGCAGTGAACAATTTCATACCAAACCTTTCTGTACAGCTGGTTAAAATGTTTCACAGAAAAGGTTATTTTTGTCCAAAGATGGCCTTTTTTTCCCCAAAGAATTTTGAAAGTTTTTATGAACATTTTTGACATTATCAAATTTTCCATTTTTGTGACTTTTTTTGGTGATATTTTGACCAAACTTTTTACTACATTCATTTTCCGTTTTTTGGACCAGCTCTGAATGAAGTGGTCCGGTCACATCGTAGAGATGTTCAAAGGAAGAAAACAGGATGGCATTGGGAACAGTGTGGGGGTGCACTAAATACAGTCAATGGCGCCTTCATCAAGGTGATACAAGGGTTTTACGCTCCATCTCAGACCTCTTGTGCAGCCTCTACCCACACTAGGGAGTGAATGCACCTGGAGTAGGGCCAGCAGCTCGTCAGTGTGAATAGGGGTTGCACAATCAGGACCCTGGTTTAGGATTAGGTGCAAAACAACATACAAGGGGCTGCGTTAGTGGCAGCCCATTGTAATGCCACATAGGGGAAGCTCAGCTTGTGTCCTGGACTCCCTAAAGCAGCGGTTCTCAACCAGGGGGCCACAAGCAGGTTTCAGGGGGTGGTCGGCGTTAGATGCACTGGGGACAAGGGCAGAAAGCCAAAGCCCGAGTCCCACTGTGCAGGGCTGGCCCCCCTGTGGCACAGGGCCCCGGGTAATTGCCCTGCTTGCTACTCCCTAATGCCAGCCCTGGCTTTTATATGCAGAAAGCCAGTTGTTGTGGCACAGCTGGGCCGTGGAGTTTTATAGCATGTTCGGAGTGGGTTTCAAAAGAAAAAGGTTGAGAAGCCCTGCCCTAGAGCGCTCAGGACTTCGGAAAGTAGCAAAGGCAGGGAGTCACATCTCCCGCTAGTAGTACCTGGCCAGTAGTACCTGGCTGCTACCTGCATTGGTATTGCTAAGCTACAGCATTGAGGGTGTCTCCAGCCATCCGGTCTCTGACACGATGCAGTGGGTTGGGGGCACTGGGTGTGTAAGCAAGGGCTGAATGAGCTCTCCCCCTGACAGCTAGTGATGGGGCGGGATGTGGGGAAGACTTAGGGCCAGACTGTATTTCCATGAACACACCTATTCTGCCTAGGTATCCAGCAGACAGAGCTTTGCTGCCCAAGTGATCTGTTCTGGCTGGTGCTGGGTCACAAATCACTTTAGTGCTGAATGCAGGGGTAATGACATCTTTATTGTATGAGTAGAGAGCATCAGAACTGTATTCAGCCTCTCCTGAGCCTGTCCACTGAACTGCACTCGCTGAGCAGGGAGTTCAGATGCCAGATCCCAGTGGACGGGAGAGAGGCTGGGGACAGGTGTTCTGCCCTGCAGTGTGGGCTCTGCCTGAGTCATAGGCACCATGTGACTTGCCCCCTCCACTGTTTAAAGACAGAGCTGATTAGTCCAATGAGAGTCTTTTGTTAAGTGATGACTAGAGCTGAAATCCCTGATAATCAGGTCTAAGTGCTGAAGCCTTGGGTCTGCTGTGGGACAGTGTTTCTGTGGAAGAGACAGCCCAGCCTGCACTAGCAGTGAGGCTCCCTCACTGAGAGCTGAATTCACCTGCACGACCACCAATGTTATATATGCCATCATGTGCCAGCAATGCCCCTCTGCTATGTACATTGGCCAAACTGGACAGTCACTACCCAAGAGGATAAATGGACACAAGTCAGATATCAGGAATGGCAATATACAAAAACCTGTAGGAGAACACTTCAACCTCCCTGGCCACACAATAGCAGATGTAAAGGTAGCCATCTTACAGCAAAAAAAACTTCAGGACCAGACTCCAAAGAGAAACTGTTGAGCTCCAGTTCATTTGCAAATTTGACACCATCAGATCAGGATTAAACAAAGACTGTGAATGGCTATCCAACTACAGAAGCAGTTTCTTCTCCCTTGGTGTTCACACCTCAACTGCTAGCAGAGCACCTCACCCTCCCTGATTGAACTAACCTCGTTATCTCCATACTGATTTATACCTGCCTCTGGAAATTTCCATTACTTGCGTCTGATGAAGTGGGCATTCACCCACGAAAGCTTATGCTCCAATACTTCTGTTGGTCTTAAAGGTGCCACAGGACCCTCTGTTGCTTTTTACAGATTCAGACTAACACAGCTACCCCTCTGATACTTGAATTCCTGGGTGGAACCTCAGGAGACTGACTCACAGAGGTCACAGCAGAGAGGGCGGTGGCAGCAGAAGGTGACGGTGCAGGGCCATCGGCGATGGAGCAGATGACGTCCTGGTGGAGTGAGCGGTGGCACGACGAACGACAGCAGCGGAGTGAAAACTGGTGCAGTGGCAGCAGCAGGCTGTGATGCAGGATGAGTGGCGGCAACTCTGGGCCACTTGCAGTAGCAGCAGCGGAGGCATTGCTTGACATTTCTCCACCCATCCGGGTGGGAGGCAAACTCCCGTGAATGCACCTCTGAACTCTGGGTCTCTGCTGACCAAGGATAGCAGCTGCGAGTGGGCGGTGGGGGAGGGGGAGGGGGAGGGGGAGGGGCAGGGGAGCGGTTTTTTAAAGGGAAATTTGTTTGTTGGACTTTCACACCACAAGGTGAGAAATGGAGGCAAAGGACACTGCCCCATGTACTCTAAACACATGGTCAGATGTGTGTGAATCACAGTGGTGGGGTTTTCCTAAATTAATGCCAGCTTCCTTTCCCCTCTTTATTACAAGTTTTCTCTGCAATACACAGACTCAGTGCTTGCGAGAGGTACCCAGGATGGCATTTAATTTGAGCAGATTGCTGGGTTGGGGCTCAAGCCAGTTCTGTGTTGTAATGTTAAGAGGAACCCCTGGATATTTAATCCAGCCCTTGTTGTTGCCGACTCCACCCGGCAGACGGTTACATGTGGTGCCAGCTTGATGGGGGGAAAACCCAGCAAATTACATAGAATATGGCCCGAAGGGAAAGCAGCTCAGTGCAGCAGTTCCCAATATGCTGAAAACTTTAGCAAGCAAGTAAACAAAGGGCCTGCCCAGTATTAAACATTGTGATGTTTCTACTTCCGCCTGTAACTAGAATGTCTCTCTCTAGCCACCCAGCTAGCTATCTGAGTTGTGTCCAAGCAACACCCTTTTTTTCACAATACCACCATGTGCCAACATTCTGGAAACATCTGGCACGCTATCCCATAGTGCCCCAGGTAGGGATAGAGTTCTGGGGGGACCTGTACACAGAGTGACACCAGCAACACATGGTGCAATGCATTCTGGGATGTCCCACTGTGCAAAATGCTGGGAGAAAGGAGGCCCAGTTATACTGGCATAGTTGTAGTATCCCATATACAGTGCAGAATAACACTGCTACACCCTGATTCCAGGGAGACAATCATGGGCCAATCTAGGCTGCTGGCGAAAGTAAAGCTCTGAGCTGTTGTAGGTACCGACCAAGTATTAACCCTGTTGGGTGAGGACACAAACTATGTTTGCAGCCATGTCACTATAGCATAGAGGGAGCCAAAGATAGAGAAGAACCAGAAGAATCGTCTTGACTGCCAGAAGATACCATTGTGGTGGAAGCAGTATAAAATCCTAGATGGATGGATGGCTAGACAGAGGTTCTACCAGGATTTTATGATGGAAATAGAAACATGGCAACATTCAAGAGTCTTTCTAAAACATCTGTTTTAGCTCAACCACAAGCTATTGAATCACTGGGCGAGTTCTCTGGCCTATGTCATACCGGAGGTCAGACTAGATGATCACAATGGTCCCTTCTGATTTTAAAATCTCTGAATCTCTGAAACAGTTTGTGCTGCATCTTTCATCGGTGCTGTCACACTGGTGTGTTAAGTTCTGCCAGATTCATATTTTTGTAAAGCAACAGGACAGATACAGAGCCGGCTCCTGCAGTTACACCCATACCGTATAAAGCAGGGGTTCTCAAACTGGGGGTCGTGACCCCTCAGGGGGTCATGAGGTTATTACGTGGGGGGTCATGAGCTGTCAGCCTCCACCCCAAAACCCGCTTTGCCTCCAGCATTTATAATGGTGTTAAATATATTTAAAAGTGTTTTTAATTTATAAGGGGGGTTGTACTCAGAGACTTGCTGTGTGAAAGGGGTCACCAATACAAAAGTTTGAGAACCACTGGTATAAAGGGTGAGAGAAATGCAAGAGGCAGCCACACTTCCCCAACGCACCACTGTCTGAAAGGATAAGGCCGTCGCTGCACAAATACTCAGGCTAGTCACCAATCTGTCAGAGAGCAAGCAGCAACCTGCTGCAATCATGTCAGAGACAGACAGCAATGAAGCACGGACAGTGATGGGAGACAGGCAATCTGGAAATACCAGCCCAGCTGAGCTCGTGGGCAGGGTGGCGCTCCAATGAGGACCCAAAGGGGAGCAAAGTAGGGGTGTCAACTGAACTTTTTTACACCTCTGTAAAAGATCTAGAAGTTATGAATTAGTTCTGGTTGCTGGGAGTGGCGTGGGTCAGTTTCAGGACTGGCTCCAGGGTTTTTGCTGCCCCAAGCAGTGGGAAATTTATTTATTTATTTTTTTAAAGCCGCAATTGCAATTGGCGGCACTCCGGCGGCAGCTCCACCGCGCCGCTTTCTTCTTCGGCGGGAATTCGGTGGCAGGTGCTTCCCTCTGAGAAGGACCCACCGCCGAATTGCCGCCAAACAGCCCGATGTGCCGCCCCTTCCCCTTGGTCGCCCCAAGCACCTGCTTGCTAGGCTGGTGCCTGGAGCCGGCCCTGGTCAGTTTTAATGGGTTCCTGCATAACATATGCAATGGCTACTGGCAAAAACTGGCTATGGGGAGTGGAAGGAGACCCTTCGTCGTGAGAGTTTGAACTGGCACAGACCCCAAGAGCTAGAAAGTGATCAGTTCTGCAAAGTCTATCCTGCTAAGGTCACAGGTGGGGAGATATAGGGAGGAAATGTCTTCTATAATCTGAAAACCCACAAGAGAAACAGTGCTGTCTAGTGAATAGGGCACTATTCTAGGATGCAGGAGACCTGGTATTTATTGCTGGCTCTGCTACTGACTGGCTCTGTGACTTTGGTCAGGTTGCTTCCCCTTTCAGTGCCTCTCACCTGTTGTCCGTCTTATCTATTGAGATGGGAAGATTTTGGAGGCCAAGACAATGTCTCGCTAAGTGTTTGTGCAGTGCCTAGCACGATGAAACCTGTAAGTGACACTCTAATACAAATAAACAATGGTAATAGGTCAGTGATTGGGTCAGAAAACAATGCAGAGTGCTAGAGAACTGTGCGGGAAGTGAGATTGGGCAGGAAGGATCCCAGCAGCTGTCCCTGGCACAGAAAATGCTCTTGTATGAAAATATGGTTCAGTGTGTCCAGTGCTGATGGCAGGGCTGGCTCCAGCATTTCTGCCGCCCCAAGCAAAAAAAAAAAAAAAAAAAGCTGCGATCGGTGACGGCAGGTCCTTCGCTCCTAGAGGGAGTGAGGGACCTGCCGCCCCCGAATTGCCGCAGGTGCCGCCCCCTCCCTTGGCTGCCCCAAGCACCTGCTTGTTCAGCTGGTGCCTGGAGCCGGCCCTGGCTGATGGTCAGGTTCCGGTTCAGGGCAGGAAGCATGTCTGTACAGCCTGTGGTTGGCATTATGTAAATATATCATTGTTAGCAGTGGCAGGTGGCTCAGTCTAAAGAGCCTTCTCCAGTGCAACTGCACGTGCGGGAAATATCTGAGCCCAACTACCAGGGGTCACCCAGCCCAAAAGGGAAGGCAGCATTTTGACAGATCTGCAGGAATAAGTCCGCACTGAAATACAGGTGACTGTTCATGTACTGAGTCACTCTGATGGCAAATGGAAACTGACAAACACCCCTCATTCATTCCTCTCCACAGGGCAGGCTCTGGCTTTTTTGCTGCTCCAAGCAAAAAAAAACAAAAAAAAAACCTGTGCAGCGTGGCCAGAGCCAGGGTGCAGGGGGATTCCCTGCGCTGCAGACGTGCCCCAGGCAGCGGAGTACGCGCCCCGGCTAGCAGGGGGAGAGGGAGGGAGTGAAGGGTGGGAGAGAGAAGTGGGGCGGCCAGGGCTTCCTTCAGCAGGGTGCTCGCCACGTGACCCCTCCCGCTGCACCACCTGCCGGGAGGGCTCCGCGCCGCTCCGGTCGGCAGGCAGGGAAGGACGCGAGCTGCCCTGCCGGGCTTGCTGCAGACCTGGCACTGGCTGGGGCAGATGGAGTGTGCAACCCGCTCCCAGCAGGGCGCTCCCCTCCTCCGCGCCGCCGCCCCCTACAGGGCGGCCGGAGCAGCAAACCAAAAAAAACAGCAACAAACCTGCAGGGGCGGCCGAAGCGGCGAAGCAAAAAAAAAAAAAAAAAAAAAGGATTGGAGGGAAGCCACCCCTTAGAATCTGCCGCCCCAAGCACGAGCTTGCTTGGCTGGTGTCTGGAGCCAGCCCTGCCTCTCCAGCTAAAAAGTCAAGGAGAAGACACTAGGGTTGCCAGGTCTCTGGTTTTCCACCGTAACGCCCGGTTGAAAAGGGACCCTGGTGGCTCCAGTCAGCACCGCCGACTGATCCATTAAAAGTCCAGTCGGTGATGCTGCAGGTCTGAGGCAGGCTAGTCCCTACCAGTCCTGGCACCGTACTGCGCCCTGGAAGTGGCCAGCAGGTCCGGCTCCTATGCAGGAGGGCCAAGGAGGGTCTGCGTGCTGCCCGTGCCCCGAGCACCAGCTCCACACTCCCATTGGCTGGGAACTGTGGCCAATGGGAACTGGGGAAGGGGTGGTGCCTGTGGGTGAGAACAGCGAGCCTCCTGCCCCCCCTTCCCCAGCCTAGGAGCCGGACCCGACAGGCAGGGAGCCTGCCTTAGTCCCGCTGCGCCGCTGACTCAGAGCTGCCCAAGGTAAGCCTGCGCCCCAACCCCGAGCCCCAGCACTGAGCCCCCTCCAGCCTGGACCCCCCTTCTTCACCCCAAACCCCTCATCCCCAGCCCCACCCCAGAGCCCACACCCCCAGCCCAGAGCCCATACCCGCTCCCACACCCCAACCCCCTGTCTCAACCCGCAGCCCTTCCCACATTCCGAATCATTCAGCTCCACCCCTCAGCCTGGAGCTCTCACCCCCTCCTACACCCCAACTCCCTGCCCCCGCCCCATTGAAGAGCCCATAACCCCAGACAGAGCCCTCAGCTCCTCCTGCACCCCAACTCCCTGCCCCAGCCCAGAGCCCCCTCCTGCACCCTGAACCCCTCATTTCTGGCCCCACGCCAGACCCTGCACCCGCAGTTAGAGCCCTCACCCAAACCCCTTCCCCAGCCCAGTGAAAGTGAGTGAGGGTGGGGAAGAGCGAGCCACCAAGGGAGGGGGAATGTAGTGAGCAGGGTCGGGGCCTTAGGGAAGGGGCGGAGCAGGGTGTTCGGTTTTGTGCGATTAGAAAGTTGGTAATCCTAGAAAACTCTCACGTGCTCCAGACAACAGTTGCTGGCAACACAGGAAGATGTGAAAGCACAAAAGCAAGGCTATTGTGTTTCAGAGCAGTGAGAAATGCAGTAGGGATGATGAAGAGTCTACAGCCATGGCCGTCACAGCATCTGTACGTGTTCTGAGCAGGGTCACACTGCATGGAAGTAAGCCTGGCATTGGCCATCCATGCCTTAGCTACACTACGGCTGCCACCGGGGGAGCTGCCCAAAGCTAGTAAACATGGGAAATTGTAGGGAAAAGAGGTTACTGTAGTGACACAACCTAAAGGAAATGACTGTGGGCTCATGACACCGGGGCAATTAATAGACAGCGTCTGTAGGAACTAGGAGGCTGTTGCAGTCAGCATGGGACAGCATTGTCTTGTCACAGTGCTCAAGAGAGAGCAGTGCCCATCAGAGAGCTGGGCCTCCCTGCAGTGCCCATGAGAGAGCAGTGCCCGTTGGAGAGTCAGACCTCCCTGCCAGTGCCCATCTGAGAACAGAGTCCGTCAGAGAGTCAGGCCTCCCTGCAGTGCCTGTCAGAGCAGTGCCCATCGGCGAGCAGTGTCTCCCTGCAGTGCCCATAAGAGAGCAGTGCCTGTTGGAGGGCAGCCCCTCGCTAGTCAGTTGCAATCCTGGCTGCAGGCTCACCTATTAGAGGACAGCAGCATTGTCACTTTACATTAATTAATTGATAATTTATCATGCTTTTCTAGACAGAAAATGGTTCCTGTTCACATGGCTGTTTGTTTCCTGTCACATAGTCAATTCCCCAATCCAATACGCCGGTTGTACACTTATTTTATGAACCATACCTTAGGGTCTAATTAATGCAATTAATCAAACTTTTACTTAGGCAGGCATATCTTCATTTCTCCACTGACTGTCTGCTTGGACAGCTGGGTGTGTTGTCTGCATAGTATTCATCATCTTAAGCCATGACAATGCTCTGGAGTACACTGAGGAGTGTGGGGGGCAGTGGGGGAGACGGAGGCCTTCAGTGACTGAACGACTGTGCTCAAATTTTACAACCAGATGCAGAGGGGCTGATTCTGTCCTTTCTCCCCTCCCTCTCTCCGCCCCCTCCCCCCGCCCAACTCCGCATCAGAAGTAACTCCGCTGCGGTCAATGGAGTGATGCTGGGGTGGGTGAGGACAGGATCAGGGCCCCTGAGCTACCTTCGCTCAGCAATGCAGCACGGAACTGCAAGGCCATGCAGAACACACACTCAGCAGCAGTCAGCGCAGTCCTCCATCTGCAGGAGGGAACCGCTAGCCAGCAGCCGGCTTGCACACACTGCCGCAGCAGGAATGGAACCTGTCCCTGCTGGCCACGGAAATGCGGCTTTGACACCTTCTGCTGCTCAGGGGCTGGGAGAGGGGTCGAGCTCCATTCTCAGCCCTCTGGCAGCCAGAGCAGCAAGCCCAGCTCTCCTCTAAGAGACCTGGGCTAGCTGCTGTTCATTGCTCCATGGCTCTAAGGGCTAACAGGGGCCACTTGATAACATAGAGACCCAGGCAGGAGGATGGTGGGGACTGTGTGGGCAGCAGCTGAGGCTGCGTGGCTGTGGCAGCGGGGTGCTGCTGGTGGAGCCAAGCTCAAGGCTAGGGTGCAGGCCCAAGGCCCAGCCTAAGCATGTGGCCCTGGGTGCGGCTGCACTGGGAGGACTGGCTGGAGCCCAAAGTGCAGGAGGGCCCTAGGCAGGGCCTGAGGGGCTGATGCTTGGGGACTGGGGCAATCTGATGCTGATGGAGGTGACTGTGCCTGGCCACAGTGATGGAGCAATTCCTAGTGAATTCCTGCCTCCCCAGAGCCAGCAAGAGGGGCCTGCACCCACGGGCACGGGATGGGGGTGTGGAACTCACAGCTAGCAATAGGGGTTCCCTCCACACTGTGCTGCCCACTGGAGTCCCTTCTGAGGATGCCCCACCTCCCCCTGGAGCCCCCACCAGGACTCCCTGCTGCCCTCAGAGTGCCCTTCACAATCCCAATTTGAAATTGGCACTGCCCTGGGGGCTTCTCAGCAAAGCAATGCTGTGAGTTGTCTCAGCAGAGCTGGCTGTGCCATCTCCCTCAGCTTTCCTCCAGTGGCACCCCATGCCTCCAGGTGGTGGGTCCCTCACTCTCATTGCTATCTCTTACCTTCCGGCATTACATGGAAAAGTTCTAGAGATGAAATCTCCCTCTGAGAGTCACCTGTGGGACACCCAGGGGGCGCTGAACTCCCATATCCCGTTTCTGGAGCTGGCCCCTCCGGGGAGATGGAGTGGCTGTTCCCAGAAAGGTGAGATCACCAGTACCCCCAAAACCACAATGCAAGCTGACCAGAAATGCTCATTTCAAGGATGGGTTCCCTAGCACCCCCAAGTCGGCAGCCATGTCCCCTTGGTAGGCCAGGCCTTGAGGCTGAGCAGTGTTGAGTGAGAGGCTGCTCTACCTTACTATCTCAGTGGTAAAGGATGCAGAGTCTACACCGCGTAGCAGGAGAGAGGAGCTACGGGAGAGGTGGAATGGTGTCATCAGCAGTGGCCGGTGGAGGGGGTGAGCATCGTCTTCTTGCCCCTTTGCTCACCCTTCAGGGAGGCATGGTTATCCTGCACCCACTGCAATGAGGCCATGTGCTGTCTCTGCCTTCACCATACTAGGCCGTACATTATCAGGACCGGTGGAGAGACTGGGCCATGACTAGGGTTGCCAATTGTCTAATCACACAAACCCAAACACCCTTGTCCTTCCCCCTGCCCCACTCCTTTTCCGAAGCCCCACCCTGATCCCTCCATCCCCCCTCCCTCAATTGCTCGCTCTCCTCCACCCTCACTCACTTTCACCGGGGTGGGAAGGGGTGCAAGCTCTGGGCTGGGGCCAATGGGTTTGGAGTGTGGGAGGGGGCTCTGGGCTGAGCCTGGGGCAAGGGGTTAGGGTACAGGAGAGGGTGCAGGCTCTGGGAGGGAGTTTGGGTGTAGCAGGGGGTTCAGGGCTGGGGCAGGGGGTTGGGGTGCAGGAGAGTGTGAGGGGTGTGGACCCTGGGAGGGAGTGGGTGTGGGGGGGGCTCAGGGCTGGGGCAGGGGTTTGGGGCACAGGAGGGGGTGCGTGGTGCAGGCTCTGGGAGGGGGCTCAGGGCTGTTGGGGTGTGGGAGGGACTTTGGGTATGGGAGGGGGCTCAGGGCTGGGGGTGCAGTGGTCGGTGGTGCATTGGGGCTACGGCAGGCTCCCTGCTTGCCCTGGACCCGCGCCACTCCTGGAAGCGGCCAACCCTCCCTGTGGCCCCTACGCGGGTGGGCCAGGTGGCTCCCTGCACAGCACCTGCCTGCAGGCACCGCCCCCACAGCTCCCATTGGCCGGGAACTATGGAGTTGTCGTTCAGGGCTGGGACAATGCGTGGAGACCCCCTGCCCTCCCCTCCTAGGGGCCACAGGGAGGGATGTGCTGGCTGCTTCCAGGAGCAGCGCAGAGCCAGGGCAGGCAGGGAGCCTGCCTTAGCCCTGCTGCATAGCCAGACTTTTAACAGCCGATCTCCCAGTTTGGCTTCAGGAAGATCGACCCTGATTCCGGGAGACTCCAGGCGAAACCGGAAGGGTTAGCAACCCTAGCCGTGACCCACCTGCTCTGACCCGTTTAGAAACACCGTTCCCATTGGAAGTTCAGCTGCTGTTGAGGACACAGGGGAATTATGGACTCAGGGTACTGCACCAGTTTCAAAGGACTGATATAACCCCTGAAAGGCAAACACCCAAATCCGTCCTCCCGTGAACGAGCAGCTTGGCTGGTCACTTCAGACCAAAGCAGGGAGTCAGATATTTCAGCCCAGCCCAGGTGCAGCCATCCAAGAGCCTGTCTGGAAGCAGCAGAGGATTTTACACTGAGCTACTCTCCCATCATACACTGAGATGAGGGACACATCTACACTACAAAAATTCGTTGGCATAGCTGTGTTGGTCAGGAGTGTGAAAAAACCACATACCCTACCCTGCGGTGCTATGCCAGCCAAAACCACAGGTGCAGACACAGCTATGCGGACAGTGGAGTGCTTCTGTTGGTCTAGCTAATGTCGTTTGGGGAGGTGGTGATGTTTCGCCAACTCAATTCCTTCTGTGGGCATAAGCCGTGCCTACTCCAAGGGACTCTGCTGATATCACTATACAATACAGCATTTGTAGCGAATACAAGCCCAATGCTCTCTCTGCCTTTCTGTCCCTGCATTTGCTGCACTTCATCCTGTCACGGAGAGTGGAGGTGCCCTGCCACTCCCAGAGTGGGATGGTTCCACCAGCGCTTCCTCAGAGCTGGAAGGTGACGACTGGGGACAGGGTCAAATTCCAGATCTCCTCTCCTCCTTAGAAGGACTGTAGTATAAAGGGGAAAGTCAGGGGCTCAGGAATTCCCCTCTGGCCTGTCTCTTCACCCGTGAGTAGAACCCTGAGCCAGGGCATCCTGGGAAGGAATGGAAAGGAAAGCAAAGAGTAGGAGAAAGCAGGAGAGAAGGAGGTATGGAAAACATGACCTAAGGAACTAAGTAGGAAAAGAAAGTGCTGGGCTGGTGGATCCACTCAGACCCAGCTCACCTTGCCGGAGTCACAAGCCATCTATAAATATTTCCTCATTCTGGTGCAGTGAGACCACATGGCCCTAGCGTATTGCTCCTCAGAGGACTGGGGTAGGGTAAAGGGTCTATCCTCTCCTTAGGCTGGGCTATCCCTGGAGAGCCCTCGGCTACCATGAACCCTTTGGCTTCCAGCAAAAAGACTCTGGTCCTCCTTGAGATGCACCACTGCCATCACCCTGATGGGGAAAGGCTCTTTGCGGGGTAGGATCATATCCCCTCTAGAGGGCAGATGTCCAGGGAAAAGTCAAGCTGCTTCACTAAGTGAGTCAGCACTAAATCAAAGCCCAGCCTGGTGATGGGGGTCAGCATACTGTGGGAGGTGTCATCTTCTGGCTGAGATGTAAACCTTTAGATCTCCAATTCCAAACACTCTGACTGGCAGGAGGGTTAGTCCTGGCCAAATACCGATTTGGATAACTCCATTCTGCCTTCACTCCCTTCAGTACCCATGTGGCTTGGAAACTGCTGTAAAATGTTGCTCTGTGCTATGAAACAGTTGCCGTCTTCCAACCCAGAGGTGGCTGCATTTCACTGGTATGCTAAGTGATTCTTGTGTGCAGGTCCCAACCCTGGGAAGGAGCTCCAGGCAGGCAGGCCCCATGTCCATGCACATCCCCACTGGCGCCGTAGGCTTCAGGAAGAGCCTGGCAGGAGCTTTGGGATCCTTTAGGCTGTCAGATGCCACCTGGTGCAGGTGATAGTGAGGTATCCCCTCTTCCAGCCTCTGGAATATAAGCTTTACAGAAAATTCTTTTTGCTTTTTATTTGTTATTTTGTTGCCGCTAAATGAGCTGTCACTTCAGATGCTTCTTGCAACCATCTGCCCGCCCGAATGAGTACAAGATAGCAACCCTCCGCCCTCCCCTGGGCATGCCTTGCCGCAGCTGCTGGCTCCAAGGGAAGGTGGTGGAGTCCTCGGCTGGACTTTCTGATACTCTGGCAGAAATTAGTTCTTCTTTCTGCAAGCCGCCCTCAGCATCGACATGCTGTGTCACCCCTACTGCTTGCAGACGCCAGCCCCGGCTGCTCTGAGGGTTCCCCTCCAGAGATGCTGATGAGTCACTGTCTGGGCAGCCAAAGGAGCCTGCGACAACTGGGCATGTTGGAGCAAGGCTGGATCCCTCCGAGGGTCTCAGCCCCAGCCCCAGCTAGGGCCCCTGGTGCGGGCACCGCTCCTCTAATGATGACAGCCGCTGCTTTGTCAGAGCGGGCATTGGGGTGGGGAAGGTGAGGGAGATGCTGCTGCTAAGTCTGCTGCCATCACCGTTCCCCAGCCCTGCCTCTGCCTTATGGGCCCCTGCCCCTCCTTCCTCTTTCCTGATGACCAGCTGAGGTATTGCGGTCGCCCCGCTCCCCGGGGGCTGCAGGGATGTGACTGTACCAAAGACTTCAGCAGAGTTACAGGCGTCAAAGCAGGGCCGGCTCCAGGCACCAGCCCACCAAGCATGTGCTTGGGGTGGCGCCTGGAGGGGGGCAGCACGGCGAGGCCCCGGCCGGGCTCGCCGCCCTCCCCCTGGCGCTCCGTCCGGTTGGGGATTGTGGGCCCGCGGCCGGGCTCTCCGCCCTCCCGCCGGCGCTCTGGCCGCCAGGGAGAGCGGAGAGCCCCAGCCGGGCTCGCTGCCCTCCCCCCGGCGCTCCGGCAGGTCGGGGATTGCGGGCCCGTGGCCGGGCTCGGCGCCCTCCCCTTCCACACTGCGGGGGGGGGGGGGCGCGGCAGCAGCGGGTGGCTTTTTTGCCTAGGGCAGCAAAAAAGCCAGAGCCGGCCCTGCGTCGAAGGGCCTGGCCCAGAGTCCTTGGTGGTCTTTCCATTGACTTCAGCGGGCTTTGGATCTGGCTCTAAACTGGCAACTTGTGAGTGACTCACAAAGCTAGCCAGGGAGGTGATGTATCTGTTCCAGAATGGGGTGGGTGAGGTTCTGTGGCCTGTGATGTGCAGGTCGGACGATCATGATGGTCACTTCTGGCTGGAGAGTCTACAAGGGCTTTAGGGGTAGGGAGGTCATCCCTTGCACCATTTTCCAAGGAGGGGTGTGCCTACGCTGCAAGCCAAGCTGTGATTGCCATGCATGTGGACACTCCTGAGCTAGCCGTGAGCTAGCTAGCTCCAACGATAGCAGTGAAGCCGAGGCAGCATGGGCAGCAGCATGGGCTGGCCACTCAGGTACGTACCCAGGGTCCCAGGTGGGCTTGTACAGCCCATGCTGCCAGGTTTCACTGCTATTGTTACTGACGTTAGCTAGGGTATGTCCCGTGGTATAGTGGGCGTTGGGGCACTGCCGAACACAAGCCCAAATATAGAGATGTTGCGCATGTGTGTGTGCATCCCTATATACGAATGGCAAACACACCAAATCTAGAGCAGCCTGCTACAGCTTTGCTGGGTTGGTGATTCATGTTTAGCAGCAAGGCATTGTCCTCCACTGCCCTTGTGTGATGTCCCATGATTAAAATATGACCATGTATATCATTGTTGCTACCACTGTTATATAATTGCAACAAATCTTATACAAAGTATGTCATGTAAGTTATCAATGGAAAAGTTACAATATATCAAATATGATTATCCTATTTGTATGCATGTATCATCTTTGTATCTAGAGTTATGAATATTGACTATGTATCAGTATTTCAAATGTGTTTGCACCTCAGGTAACACCCACAAGGTAATTTACATCCAGTCAGGCCAGTGCATTGTGAATGGACCATTCAAGTTGATGGCCCATTAAAGGAAACTTAACTCGCACAATAGACTATAGAATAAGCCTGACCCCACCCAGTGGGTCTTCCTGTGGACAATTTTAGCCAGTATATGGGTAATGGCTGCTCCTATAACTAATCAAAGCATGCAAGGCATGTGACTTGCTCGTGTGACCCTGGACTCCATCTTGTGCCTGTAATTTTCCACAAACTAAGACTAAGCATTCCCTCCACATGGGTGAACGTATAAAAGGCCCTGGAAGCATCTCCATTTTGCCTCTTTCCTGCTCTGATCTCTGGACTATGGACTCCATAGGTGCTCCAGGGTTGGAGCACCCACAGAAAAAAAATAGTGTGTGCTCAGCACCCACCAGCCACCCACCGAACAGCTGTTTGGTGGCGGGTGGGAGGTGCTGGAGGGGAGGGGGCGGAGCACAGGCCGGAAAAGGTGGTGGGGAAGGGGCAGTGTGGGGGTGGGGCTGAGGTGGGGTGGAGCACCCACCCTGAAAGAAGAAAGTCGGTGCCTCTGTATGGACTTACACTAAAAGGAGCATTCCAACCAATGGACTGAGGACCTTCCAATCTTTTGGAAGTTCCCAGAGACTTTACAAGCCAGCAGTTTATTCCATCACTGCTTCAAACCTCATACAAGAACTCTGCAATGAATATATGTATTTGATACCTTTGACCATTTTAACTCTCTTGTCCTTCTTTTCTCTTATATATAAATCTTTAGATATTAGATACTAAAAGATTGGTAACAGTGTGATTATTGGGTAATATCTGAGTTATATGTTGGCCTAGCTGTGTGGCTGATCTCTTGGGATTAGAAGAACCCTTTGTTTGATAAAATAACCACTCATCATCAAGTCTAGTGTCTGGCTGGTGAAACAAGGGCTGGGATACCTAAGGAGACTACATTTCTGACTTCTTGTTAAGCAGTGTGGCAAGACAGACATTTATTTTTGTTCCTGGCTTGGTATATCTTATGGAAGAATAACCACCAGTTTGGTGTGGGTCTGCCCCATTTCTCAGCAGTTTGTCCTGAATCTGATATTCTCAGCTGTGACCCACTGAGGCACAGTGACACCTTGTGGTACATGTGCAGACTGTGCAGTCAAGGTGTGAGTGGAGGCGAAGCCACGGCAATTGTCAGGGTGGTTTTGGGCACTGGATTCACAGCCCAAGCCACCGGCTGCGGTGACTGTAGAGCGGTCCAGTATTATGCTCTAATTGCCCCATGAAGATGCTGCTCGCACGCTCTAAAAGGTCCTTTCTTTGTGCTGGTGTAGTCCCATGTCAAACAGGACTATGTTAATTCCCTCTGTGCACCTTTCAGAGAGTGCCAGCAAGGTCTACATGGGGCACTTAGTGCTCTGCAGTTGAAACCCTTCCAGTCCAGCACAGAATGTAGGGACCAACTTTCACACGCACCAGTGCAACTAGTGCAGACTGCAGGGCCCAGGTCGGTTATCCAGGGGACCAGGTTTTTTGTTTTCTGGCTACGTCTCCCTTGCCCCAAAGTTCACCAGCTGCCCCAGGTATGTCTACTCATGCTGCTGTCACACCTCTGCTTGCAGTGTAGACAGACCCTAGAGCTGGGTGAATGCTGCAAAGGCACGTCTGTGAATCTTGGTTTGAATTTTTAAAGAACTGTGCTCATGCATCTTTTGGCTTTGCTTTCCCAAATCATGCCATGAACGAGTTCCCTGGAAATGGCCTACTTAGGTGTTGTCGGAACATGCTGATGGAAATCCAGCATTGTGCCCAGCAACGAGCCTCAGAAACCTGATTCCAAAGAGTTACAGTTGTCTAGACAAAACTCTGGCCTGGTCTACACTACGACTTTAATTCGGATTTAGCAGCCTTAATTCGAATTAACCCTGCACACGTCCACACAACAACGCCATTTAATTCGAAATAAAGGGCTCTTTAAATCGATTTCTGTACTCCACCCAGACGAGCGGAGTAGCGCCAAAATCGATTTTAGCATTTCGAATTAGGGTTAGTGTGGCCGCAATTCGATGGTATTGGCCTCCGGGAGCTATCCCACAGTGCACCATTGTGACCGCTCTGGACAGCAATCTGAACTCGGATGCACTAGCCAGGTAGACAGGAAAAGCCCCGGGAATATTTGAATTTCATTTCCGGTTTGCCCAGCGTGGAGAGCACAGGTGACCACAGATAGCTCATCAGCACAGGTAACCATGCAGGCCGATAATCGAAAAAGAGCACCAGCATGGACCGTACGGGAGGTACTGGATCTGATCGCTATATGGGAAGAGGATTCAGTGCTAGCAGAACTTCGTTCTAAAAGACGAAATGCCAAATCTTTTGAAAAAATCTCCAAGGGCATGATGGAGAGAGGTCACAGTAGGGACTCAGATCAGTGCCGCATGAAAGTCAAGGAGCTCAGACAAGCCTATCAAAAAACAAAGGAGGCAAACGGTCGCTCCGGGTCAGAGCCGCGGACATGCCGCTTCTACGCCGAGCTGCATGCAATTCTAGGGGGGGCCGCCACCACTACCCCACCTGTGACCGTGGATTCCGGGTCAGGGATAGTCTCATCAGCTACACCTGAGGATTCTGCGGATGGGGAAGAGGAGGAGGAGGAGGAGGAGGAGGACGAGCTTGCAGAGAGCACCCAGCACTCCGTTCTCCCCAACAGCCAGGATCTTTTTCTCAGCCTGACTGAAGTACCCTCCCAACCCTCCCAAGCCAGTATCCAAGACCATGACCCCATGGAAGGGACCTCAGGTGAGTTTACCTTTTAAAATATAAAACTTGTTTTAAAAGCAAGCGTTTTTTAATGATTACTTTGCCCTGAGGACTTGGGATGCATTCGCGGCCAGTTCAGCTACTGGAAAAGTCTGTTAACGTGTCTGGGGATGGAGCAGAAATCCTCCAGGGACATCTCCATGAAGCTCTACTGGAGGTACCACAAAAGCCTTGCCACAAGGTTTCTGGGCAGTGCAGCCTTATTCCGTCCTCCATGGTAGGACACTTGACCACGCCATGCTTGCAGCAAGTAATCTGGTATCATTGCCTGACAAAGCCTGGCAGCGTATGGTCTCGGTGTTTGCTGGCATTCAAGCAACATCCGTTCTTTATTTTGCTGTGTAATCCTCAGGAGAGTGATATCGCTCATGGTAACCTGGTTGAAATATGGGAACTTAATTAAGGGGACAGAGGTGGCCGTTCCTACTGGGCTGTTTGCCTGTGGCTGAAAAGAAATCCTTCCCTGCAGTTAGCCAAGCGCAGGGGGGGGGGGGGAATTGGGGGGAGGGGTACAGCAATCATCCCAGAGAATTCATGGCGGGAGGGTGGGGGCGGGGGGGTTAGTTTGGTTCCTGCAGGGATCTTCCCTGATACCAGCCACGTGGTGGGGGGAGGGATAAAGCGATCATCCAGAGAATTGGATGGGGCGGGGGTGGTTAGTTTGTTTTCTGCTGCTGCTGAATGTTAACAGAAAAACCACAGCACTCAACGGACTTTGCTTGGTATGTGGGAAAGGAGGGCGCAGAAGCCGAAAGACAATGGCTTACCATGGCCGCATGCAAGCCGAATTCTGTTGCCTGGACCTGTGATCTCTTGCAGCAAAGCCTCAGGCATTCAGTATTAAGAGGCAAAATGCGACCTTGCACAGAAATCACATGTGCTATGTAATGTGAATAGTGTTGGTCACCGTGAAAGAGTATAAGCATTGTTCTGCAAAATGTATCTTTTTAAAAAATTATCTTTTTTCCCCTCCCTACAGCAGCTTCAAATTCTTCAAGCCTCCCTCCTCTGTCCCGAAGGCTATCACAGATAAGGCGTCGGAGAAAGAAGACGCGAGACGAGATGTTCGCAGAAATCATGGAATCCACCCGCAGTGACAGAGCTCATCTGAATGAGTGGAAGGACACGGTTTCAAAGTATAGGAAAGAAGCCAGTGAACGTGAGGACAGGAGGGACCAACGTGAGGACATGAGGGACCAACGTGAGGACAGGAGGGACCAACGTGAGGACAGGAGAGACGCTCGAGATGAGAGGTGGCGGCAGGAAGATCAGAGGAGGCAGGATGCAACGCTGGGGCTGCTGTGTGAGCAAACAGACATGCTCCGGCGTCTGGTGAAGCTTCAGGAATGGCTGCAGGAAAACAGAGTGCCACTACAGCCCCTGTACCCTCCTCCCCCCTCCCCATGTTCCATATCCTCCTCACCCAGACATGTAAGAATGCGGGGGGGGGGGAGGGGTAGGCTCCGTACACCTTCCCATTCCACCCCAGTGGACAGCCCAAGCAAAAGGCTGTCATTTTTTTAACCTTTTTTAGTGGCCTTTTCCTTCCCACCGATCCTCCTCCCAAACCCCACCCGGGTTCCCTCCCTCTTTTTCTAATCTATTAATAAAGAATAAATTATTTTTAAATGATAATGACTTTATTTGGTTTGAAAGCAAGCTGGGGGAAGGGGGAGGGTGGGTTCCTTACAGAGAATGAGTCAATAAAGGGGGCGGGTTTTCATGAAGGAGAAACAAACAGATATTTCACACTGTTAAGCCTGGCCAGTCATGAAACTGGTTTTCAAAGCTTCTCTGATGCACAGCGCTTCCTGGTGTGCTCTTCTAATCGCCCTGGTGTCTGGCTGCGCGTAATCAGCAGCCAGGCGATTTGCCTCAGCCTCCCACCCCGCCATAAAGGTCTCCCCCTTACTTTCATGGAGATTGTGGAGCACACAGCAAGCAGAAATAACAATGAGGAGATTGGTTTGGCTGAGGTCTGAGCGAGTCAATAATGAATGCCAGCGACCTTTTAAACGGCCAAATGCACATTCTACCACCATTCTGCACTTGCTCAGCCTGTAGTTGAACAGCTCCTGACTCCTGTCCAGGCTGCCTGTGTATGGCTTCAAGAGCCATGGCATTAAGGGGTAGGTTGGGTCCCCAAGAATAACTATTGGCATTTCAACATCCCCAACGGTTATTTTCTGGTCCGGAAAGTAAGTCCCTTGCTGCAGCCCTTTAAACAGAGTAGTGTTCCTGAAGACGCGAGTGTCATGAACCCTTCCCGGCTAGCCCACGTTGATGTTGGTGAAACGTCCCTTGTGATCCACAAGTGCTTGCAGCACCATTGAAAAGTACCCCTTGCAGTTTATGTACTGGGTACCCTGGTGCTCCGGTGCCAAGATGGGGATATGGGTTCCATCTATCGCCCTACCACAGTTAGGGAATCCCATTGCAGCAAAGCCATCCACTATGGCCTGCACATTTCCCAGAGTCACTACCTTTCACAGCAGCACCTGAGTGATTGCTTTGGCTACTTGCATCACAGCAGCCCCCACAGTAGATTTGCCCACTCCAAATTGATTCCCGACTGACCGGTAGCTGTCTGGCGTTGCAAGCTTCCACAGGGCTATCGCCACGCGCTTCTCAACTGTGAGGGCTGCTCTCATCTTGGTATTCTGGCGTTTCAGGGCAGGGGACAGCAAGTCACAAAGTTCCATGAAAGTGCCCTTACGCATGCGAAAGTTCCGCAGCCACTGGGAATCATCCCATACCTGCAACACTATGCGGTCCCACCAGTCTGTGCTTGTTTCCCTTGCCCAGAATCGGCGTTCCATGGATAGAACCTGCCCCATTAACAACATGATCTCCAAAGCACCAGGGCCCGCAGTTTGACAGAATTCTGTGTCCGTGTCCGTGTCCATGTCCTCATCATGCTTGTCGCTGCGCTGCCGCCGCCGCTGCCTCCTCGCCTCGTTTTTCTGGTCCTGGCTCAGCATAAACTCCACGAGAATGCGCGAGGTGTTTACAATGTTCATGACTGCTGTCTTGAGCTGAGCGGGCTCCATGCTTGCCGTGGTATGGAGTCTGCAGTGTTCACCCAGGAAAAAAGGCGCGAAATGGTTGTCTGCCGTCCGTTGCTTTCATGCAGGAAGGGAGGGAGGGGTGAGGCTGTACCCAGAATCACCTGCGACAATGTTTTTTGTCCCATCAGGCACTGGGATCTCAACCCAGCATTCCAATGGGCGCGGGAGACTGCGGGAACTATGGGATAGCTATGGAATAGCTACCCACAGTGCAACGCTCCAGAAATCGACGCTAGCCCCAGTACTTGGATGCACACCGCCGAATTAATGTGCTTACTGTGGCCGCATACATTCGACTTTATACAATCTGTTTCCCAAATTCGAATTATATAAATTCGGATTAATCCCGTAGTGTAGACATACCCTCTGATATAAAATGATTCTTGTGTAATTAATATTGTCGCCCTCCTGCCGAATGGGAGCAAAGGTCAGGACCTTGCAGGTCAGCTTCCCATTGGAGGAGCTGGTCATGAACACAGGCAAACCCCTCTTTCTGAGCTCACCAGGCATCCCACTGATGCTGATTCCACGGTAGCTGGGACACACGTTGTTCAGCTGGGAAAGGAAAGTCTTTTGCATTGTCACAGTTTCAAGGTAACTGCACTAGTATCCCCTTTCCATGGCCCACTCCAGGAGCCATCATCTGTCTCTGGTAGGGACCCTCGTCTAACTCTCTTCCGCTCAGGGAGTTTGAAAGGTTGCACAGCTCCCTGCCTTACACTGTGCTAGCCCCAGCAAGCCAGTCTGCCTGCATGCCAACGCCTGTGTGTTGCTTTCCCCCCGAGGGCTATGAATGACCAGTGTGTTGCCAGCAGTTACAAGTTACCATCCCACTCTTCCCGAGCAAGCACATCTATTCGTATGGTAAAAGCATAACAGAGAAAACATACTAAGAACAAGAAACAGATTTAAACCACACTAACCCTCCCAGGAGTCAGCCAGCAGGCTTATGGTGTCATTGCAGGCCAAAGTCTTTCCAACCCTTGGCCAGAAGGTCCTGTCCCTTTGCTGGATCAGAAAGAAGGCCCCAAGTCAGTTTAAACCCTGCCTTTTTATGCCAAAGCCCTTTCTTTGTCTGTGAGTCTCTGGAAAATCCAATTTGAACCAGTTTTTGTGAGCCTCCCCAGGGATGTCTCATTGTAATCACCTCACACACACACACTGCTTTTGGTTGCTGGAGGAGCTGTGATAACCCTGAGCTGGGTACAATCCGTGCCCCACAGTGATACATAAATGTAATGCAATATAGTCCCCAAAGCTAGTGCATGCAGATGCAGGATGTGTCCCATGCATTTCTCCAGCACCCTTTGTCTGAGGCTCTGGCAGTGCTTTGCCGCACCCTGAGGGGCATCATTGTACTCACTGGCCAGAAGGGGAAATTGAGGCACACAGGATCCGCTCCTGCCTCCACTCACCTAAGCAACAATGCTCCTGTTGATCTCAGTGGGAGTTGCGCATACTCAACCCACGTAGGACGCAGTCCTGCCAGATGCTGAGAGCTTTCAGTCCCCCAAGGCTGGGGGGCTCAACACTTTGCAGACCTGAACCTGTTTGAGGAGCCTGACCCTAAGGAACCATACTAGAAATCCTCTGAGTGACTGACTACAGGGCACTGCGCTCAGCAAATCAGGGGCCGAGCCAGGAAAAGCAGCTGGGAATCCTGACTCCCAGTCATGAACCCCTTTATGTTAAACAAATCTGAGGAGATCTTTCAGTTTCCAGGCTAATGCCATCATGGCTGGGCTGCTCTCAAGCCATTCCCTTCCATCATTTCTCAAAGATTGCACACTGGCCTTGTTGGCTGTATTCCTTCCTGTGGACCTTTAAATAAAAAGCCCTTTCTCTGGAACTTCACTGCCGTTCAGTCACTGTTCGAATGGTCCTGTTCTGTGCTCCCATTTGCCTCCTTATAGCTGTAAAACCACAAGCACTGGCCTTTGCCCCTCTAGTATTGCAAATGAAGAAGATATTTCTTTAGGAACCCAAGACTTAAATGGGTTAAACCCAAAGCTTGAAGGGGGACAGATCCTACCAGTCCATCCAGCCCAGTATCCTGCTCCCAGTGCTAGAAGGTGAATATCCAACCCAGCAGGGCCTAACTCAAAGCCCATTGATTTCATTAGGCTTTGGATGATTCCAATTATTTATATTAGAGGAGCACCGAAATCAGGGCCTGCTTCTACCAGCCCCACACAAAGACATCATAAGAGGCAGTGCTTATGGGCTACATAAACAACAAGGAGTCTGGTGGCACCTTAAAGACTAACAGATTTCTTTGGGCATAAGCTTTCGTGAGTAAAAACCTCACTTCTTCGGATGCATCACGAAAGCTGATGCCCAAAGAAATCTGTTAGTCTTTAAGGTGCCACCAGACTCCTTGTTGTTTTTGTAGATACAGACTAACACGGCTACCCCCTGATATGGGCTACATAGACAAGAGAGACAAAGGGAGGGAGGGGAACCAGAAGCCAAGTGACTGGCTCAGGGCCGCACAACAAGTCAGTAGCAGAGCTGGGAATAAAAACCAAACTTCTGATTCCCAACTTAGTGGGCTGCCCACTAGATCACACTGCCTGCCTTAACGCCGGATGGGCAAACCCTAGTACTGTTCTTTGCATTGTGGTAGGGCCTAGGCGGGCCAGCCATGCACCACAAGCCAATTGTGCGAGGTGCTGTACAAATGGATGGTCCTTGCCCCAAAGAGCTCCCAATCTAATACTAATCAGCTGCCTGTGGCTGTGGAAGCCCAAACAGGCAGCAGAACCCAGAATGGTTTGGCAATACAAAGAGGTGTTGTGGGGGTGGGGGGTTGTGGACAGCACATGGTGAAAGCCTACTAGAGCCATGCTCAGGGTGGGCTCTTCATGCCCCAGCTTTGGGCAGGAAGGGGAAGATGCATGGTCAATGGAGCCTTGGTTCAGCAGAGGAACGTAGCTGCTGCTCAGTGGCTCTGTTGCCTGCTGCAGGGGTACCACTCCTCCCCACCCCTGATCCCAGAGGCACAGCCCCGTGGGCAGCCAGTGAACTCCGGCTGGGCTCGCCTTCCAGGATCTGGGCCTTGCTGTGTTTAGCAGGGCAACTTGGGAAACTCCCGAGGACGCGCAGAGAGTATCAATTAAAAACCAGAGGGTGGGGGGAGCAGGAAGGATGTGACATATTGACAAGGAAAGTCTGGAGACAGCAGCTGCGTGAGGCAAATGGAGAAGCACAAGAAGGAGCCGAGATGTCCCTGGTATGCATGCACATGTGGCTGAGCAATAAACCAAACCTGGTAGGAGACAGAGCTCTCCCCTCAGATTCCCAGGGTTGTAACAGGTCTGGTTCATCGTGTGAGCGTGGCACCAAGCCGTGCCAGACCCAAGAATGGAAGGGATGAGCAAGAATTGTCACTTTTCCTTCTCTGTGTCAGTTAGAAAGGATGATTGAAAATGGATTCCAGGAGCGAAAATCACAGCTCCCTGCAGCCTCCGCAGCTTACAGCCGCCCGTGTGTGGCAGGGAGTTGAGATCAGCGGCAGCCGAGTCCTCAGCATTAGATTAAAGTAGCATATGTTGGCATGTTCAAAACAATAACTTGCATTTCTGTTGTAGTAAACTGATAGCCACCTAGAAACACACAGTGGTTGCAGCAACTACACAGAACTTCACTGCAGCAACCAGGCTGGCTCCAGGCACCAGCTCAGCAAGTAGGTGCTTGGGGAAGTCAATGGAGAGGCACGGCACGTCCGGCTCTTTGGTGGCAATTTGGCGGCGGGTCCCTCGCTTCCTCTCGGAGCGAAGGACCAGCCGCCAAAGAATGAAGCGGCGGTGGTAGAGCTGCCGCCAAAGTGCCGCAGATCGCGATCACGGCTTTTTTTTTTTTTTTCTTTCTTTTCCTGCTTGGGGCATCTAATCCTTCCAAGCCTCCATCCAGCCAATCTGACACATCAGTGAGAGCTGAGTTTGGCTCCAGGTATGAAGACGCTATTTTGTCAGTGAAATGCAGCCAGCTCTGCGGTGGAATGCAGCAGCTATTTAAGAGTGCACAGCAATGTTTTACAACCAATTAGGAGAGAAAAGGGAGGAGCTATTTGCTAAGGCAGGAGGATGTTAGACAGACAGAAACTAATGCTCTGCAATGGAGTTTGGCCAGGATATTGGGGTTCACCCCCTTTTGCTTAGAACAGGGGTCGGCAACCTTTCAGAAGTGCTGTGCCAAGTCTTCATTTATTCACTCTAATTTAAGGTTTCACATGCCAGTAATATATTTTAACCTTTTTAGAAGGTTTCTTTCTATGAGTCTATAATATATAACTAAACTGTTGTTGTATGTAAAGTCAATAAGGTTTTTAAAATGTTTAAGAAGCTTAATTTAAAATTAAATTAAAATACAGAGCCCCCTGGACCAGTGGCCAGGACCTGGGAAGTGTGAGTGCCACTGAAAATCAACTCGCGTGCCGCCTTCGGCACGCGTGCCATAGGTTGCCTACCCCTGGCTTAGAAGATGAGCTGCAGGATTGTCCACGGAGGTAAGCGGTTAAGACCTCGGTTTTCTGTTGTACATGAAAGTGGTGCAGCAAAAGGGAGTGACATTTCCAAAGTGACTAGTGATTTGGGAGGGCTCAGGTTTGGGTGGCCAGCTTCAGAGACCTGATTTCCAGAGGCTGGGTGGCCAGCAGTTCCTGAAACAGTAGGCGTTTGAAGGTGTCTCAAGACGGCCCCCCTAAATCCCTTTTGAAAAGGTAGGTCGTCTGCATATAGAGGGTCAAATCATGCTCCCATTCGATGAATGCCAACATTTACACTGATTTCAGTGGAACAAAACCAGTGTCCATATAGAGTCGGAAAAGGCTGGGGATGGGAGAAGGAGTTTTGAATGAGGTAGATAGGTGTCATAGGAATGATGCGATCCATACCCAGATCCTGGGGAGTATATTTATACAGCTGATAGTCTCAACATGTTAGAGCTGAGTTAAAATGAATGACGCTGTGCTCAGGACCATGCCAGCCTTCTGCAGTTGATTTGCAGTGGTCAGCAGAGACAATAAACACAGTTGTGCAGTCTGTGTAGCGCTTCTGCGGCCAAACCCTGCTGCACTGCCCTAGCACAAGAAGCAAGCTGTTGAGCCTGGAATTGGCTGATCTCACCTCTGCAGCATGAGCGTCACAGCTGAGTGACAGCCACTATCCAGGACATGGGAATGTAATAACACATCCAAGATGCGGCACTGCAGCAGCTGAAAAAGTAAAGGGACAGTGAAGTGCAAAGACTGCTGTGCTTCTTAAAGGTGAACAGTCACACTCTCAGCTCCTCCTTTGTTGTTGATGGTTTTTACAGCCATTGCATCATCAGTATCAGATCCCACCTTCCAGTTGGAGGCTAGTATGTAGAACTTTGGCCGAAGACCTGAGTTCTATTCCTGGCTTTGGTACTAGTCTGCCGGGTGACTAGTCACTGCCTCTTTCTGGCCTCAGTTTCCCCATGGGGATAATGATACTCACCTGCTTTCTAAAGCACTTTGAAAGCCATTGATGAGAAGTGCTGTATAAAAGCTAGGTAGTATTATCCCTAAGGTCTGTCCACTCAGGAGGGGGAGGCAGGGCCTCCTATCCCTGTAATGTCTAAAGTGAGAAATAACAATCTCCTTTCCCCCCCAAAAAGCAACAACTGTGATGCCATTGAAAATGTGTAGGGCTGCTTTTAAACTTCCTCTGAGAGCAGTGAAGGGTGCCTCCCCCCACCCCTTTACATGTGTTCTTTAGGTTTAGCACATTTGCTGCTTGTGACAAATACTGCACCAGCCTGACAGACTCTGAGAGCAATGTCTTCTGGTTGTTCCTAGCAACCAGGTACTGCATGGCAACGGTCCACCCACCCTTCTACTCACTGCTTCCCGCTTCTGTGCCTCACCCCAGTGCTGTGGGAAGTGATGCGGAGGGGTAGATTGGAGTTTGGTCTCCATGGCCTTCTTCAATTCTGGGCCTCTCTGCTGAGGTTGGCAGCCAGGGGTGGGGAGTGGTGGCCATGTCCATTCTAGGAAAAAAGTGTATTTTGGGTTCCTTCTTAAACAGGCTCCAAAGTCTCCTGTTCTTCTTGGACTCCCTCTTTCTCTCCACCTCCCAACTCAGGACAGGTGGTGGTGGTGTGGGGGGCGGGGAGGTGAAATGCTCCCACCAGCAGACAGAGCAAGGCTGCTCACATGCTGCCATCTGCCAGGACTTCTGACTTCCAGCTAGCCAACCGACGATATTTCACAAAGAAAGACCACCAGAACCGCTGTGGTTTCTAACAGTGTTCCACCTTCATGGTGAAGCTGAGCCATTGGCAAGCAGTTCTGTGTAGCTGGCTTGAGTTGTAGGTAAATAGGCAAGAAATAAACTCTCTAGTGCAGGCATTTGTCTTTGTGTGTTTGTAATGCCAACACAATGGGTCCCCATCCTGACAGGGCATCACTGTGATAGACATGATTAATAATCATACAGGTAGCTCCGAGGTCATGTTTTTAGTAGGGCTCTCGATTAATCGCAGTTAACTCATGCAATTAATTAAAAAAATAATCGCAATTAATTGCAGTTTTAATTGCACTGTTAAACAGTAGATTGACAATTGAAATTTATTAAATAATTTGGATGTTTTTCTACATTTTCATATATATTGTATTCTGTGTTGTAACTGAAATCAAAGTGTATATTATTTGCACTGTAAAAATGGTGAACAAAAGGAATAGTATTTTTCAATTCACCTCATACAAGTACTGTAGTGAAATCTTTGTTGTGGAAGTGCAACTTACAAATATAGATTTTTTTTGTTACATAACTGTACTCAAAACGAAAAGAATGTAAAACTTCAAAGCCTACAAGTCCACTCATTCCTATTTCTTGTTCAGTCAATCGCTAAGACAAACAAGTTTGTTTACATTTACAGGAGATAATGCTCCCATCTTCTTAATTTACAATGTCAACAGAAAGAGAGAACAGGCATTTGCATGGCAGTTTTGTAGCTGGCATTTCAAGGTATTTACATGCCAGATATGCTAAACATTCATATGCCCCTTCATGCTTTGGCCATCATTCCAGAGGACATGCTTCCATGCTGACAACGCCCAGTAAACAAATAATGCATTAATTAAATTTGTGACTGAACTCCTTGGGGGAGAATTGCATGTCCCCTGCTCTGTTCTACCTGCATTATGCTATATATTTCATGGTATAGCAGTCTTGGATGATGACCCAGCACATGTTATTCATTTTAAGAACACTTTCACTGCAGATTTGACAAAACGCAAAGAAGGTACCAATGTGAGATTTCTAAACATAGCTACAGCACTCGACCCAAGGTTCAAGAATCTGAAGTGCCTTCCAAAATCTGAGAGGGACGAGGTGCGGAGCATGCTTTCAGAAGTCTTAAAAGAGCAACACTCCGATCTGGAAACGACAGAACCCGAACCACCACCACCAAAAAAAAAAAATCTGCTGATGGCATCTGACTCAGATAATGAAAATGAACATGCGTTGGCCCACACTGCTTTGGATTGTTATTGAGTAGAACCCATTATCAGTATGGACGCATGTCCTCTGGAATGGTGGTCGAAGGTGGAGACATGAATCTTTAGTGCATCTGGCACGTAAATATCTTGCAACGCCAGCTACAACAGTGGTATGCGAACGCCTGTTCTCACTTTCAGGTGACACTGTAAACAAGAAGCAGGCAGCATTATTTCCTGAAAATGTAAACAAACTTGTTTGTCTGAGCAATTGGCTGAACAAGAAGTAGGACTGAGTGGACTTGCAGGCTCTAAAAATTTACATTGTTTTATTTTTGAATGCAGTTTTTTTGTACATAAGTCTACATTTGTAAGTTCAACTTTCATGATAAAGAGATTTCATTACAGTACTTGTATTAGGTGAATTGAAAAATACTATTTCTTTTGTTTTTTTACAGTGCAAGTAGTCGAAAATAAATATAAAGTGAGTACTGTACACTTTGTATTATGAGTTGTAATTGAAATCAATATATTTGAAAATGTAGAAAAAATCCAAAAATATTTAAATAAATGCTATTCTATTATTGTTTAACAGTGCAATTAATCGCACGATTAAACACGATTAATTTTTTTTATCACACGATTAATCATGATTAATTTTTTTAATCGCTTGACAGCCCTAGTTTTTAGCAGTTCTGCACCAACCAAGTGGCTTTGTCTGTCTTTTTAAAGTTCATTCATAAGAGGACAAAGTGGGTACTGTGATCAATTTTTTTTTTTAATGAGGCCCTAAAGTTAAGCCCCTGCCTGAGTCCATCTTTAAGTGCCTTGGTATGCACCCTGCTTTGAAATGCACCCGGCACTAAAGCTGGAGGATATTTCTCAGAACAACTAGTTTGTTCACTGAAAAACACAATTTCAAGTCTGCAACAGGGTGACTCGGCCATGAGCTGGAGAGCCTGAGTCTATGCCAGCCCTGATTACAAGAGGAGACCACCTGGCAGGAATCGGAGGCTTCCAACATAAAAGGTAGCAGGAAGCCACAGGGAGAGAAGTAGCTGAGGCTGCTAGGGGAGCCCAGGAGCTGGGCGAGAGGAAAGATTTTGTGTTGGTTTGGGGACTTTTGAGTTATTGTTTTTTTAACAAATCCTGCTGCCAGCCTGGTGAAGGGTGAATTAAAGGCTTGGGGCTGAGAAGACAACTGGAAACGGAGTGAGTTTTTAAAGGGGCCCTGATGAAGGGGAAGTGGAGGTGGGTGGTGGTCAGCATGCTATAGGGTCAATCCTTAAACTAGTTGTGAATTTGCCCAAGAATTTCAGACAAAAACAAAACTGGATGTGGAGGAGGACAGGGCTGGGTTCACCAGGGGACTTCAACAACATTCCCAAGGCACCTTCATCACCTCCTGAGCTGGCTCTGAGCACACCTACTGGGTTGGCCCCTGCAGGTGAGATGGGGAGTGCCTGGCTTATGAATCTGCATGCTCACCAGCAGAAACTTGGATCGAATGTGAATATAAGAGTCTTAAGGGGCAGCTAGGCATCTAAATTTCCCTGGTGGATCTAGCCCTAAGTGCAGAATTTCCCTATTGTACTCTGGGAGTTTTAACAGTGACTTCACTGGGAGCAGAGCAAAGCCAGTGCTGAGTGCTTTTGAGAAGTCCATCCTAGGCAATTGGCCAGAGGCCTGCAGTGCTCTGAAATAGACAGCCCTCCTGAACACCAGTCCCATGCCTTGACCATGCAACCACCCTTCTGCCTGCCCAGTTAGGGCTGGGACAGGTACATGTCCCTCAAAGGCCATGAAACTCAGAATCAGCTCCAATTCTTGGTGCCCCCAATGCCATGAGCTAACAGGATTTCCATGTGGTTAATATCTTTATGCTGAGAGGGGTTAATGGCTACTATGGAGCATGTCTTTGATCTGTGGATCACTCACAGATCTGGTTAAATCAATGGGTGTGCTAAGCACCCTTCCTTCAGGCTAGATGGAAGGAGCAATTACATGCTCCTCTATAGTGACAGCTGGAAACAGTGGGAGGCTACTGCCGAAGGCTCTGGGCAGCATGGCAAAACCTGAGCAGAGCTAGGACATGTGGTTGGAGGCAGGGCCGGTGTAACCACTAGGCGAACTAGGCAGCCGCCTAGGGCGCCAAGATTTGGGGGCACCAAAAAGCGGTGCCCAAAAATTGTTTTTTACACTATTGCTCCCAGCGAGGGGACGGGCCTCTCGCAGCCGCGTTAGCACCTACCTCTGCGGGCGTCCTCTGCAACTATGGGCCCCGCCACCTCCCTTCACCACGCCCCACATCACTGCCCACCCATGCCCCCCCTGCCAGCCTGGAGCTGCTTCCTCCCCGAGACCCCAGGCTGCCGCATCACTCCCTAGCCTGCTCCCTCCATCTCTGGCAGTCCTGGACCCCCTGCCGCAGTAGCGGCTGCTGCCCAAGGGCTGTCGGCTGCGGATCGGAGTGGGTGACATCAGCCCACCTGCAGCTGGCCCTATTGACAGCAGTGCAGTGGCGGGAGGGGGGGACGGGCTGGGGGAAAGGAAGAGGAGACCATGGCCACCGCCGGTCCACCTGCGGGGGTGGATCATGGCCCTGCCAGAGGATACAGGGTTAAAGAGCTGCAAAAGTGTAACCATCCTCAGCACATGCCACCTTCCAAGGCTTCATCCCTGCAGCCCTGGGGAGCAGGTAAATAGAGCCCCATTTTTGGGGAAACTGAGGCAGAAAACAGGGACGTGATTTGCCCAAGGTCACTGTCGGAGCCATTGTCGGAGTCCTGCTTTGAACACAGGAGATTGAGGCTCCTAGTTCTGCGCTGGCTCAGACCATTAAACCAGAGGCCTTTAAGCCGTCAGCTCTGCACCTGCCCCACACAAGGTATTAATCTGGGATTCAGGGGCAACACACTGCAAGTTTTCAGTGAAGAAACACGGCTGTCTCAAGCCCTTATGGCTACAAGGAAAATCTTCCAAAGGCATCTAGCCGACACAGTTCTGTCTGCCTGAGTCTGCAGCCAGCCTGGGACAACAGCTCTAGGAAATGCGGCAGTAACTGTTAAATCTAATTACGACACTATCAGAGCCAGATTTTCATGTAACATGGGTGACCAGTTGTGTGGTGCACAGCCACTGCAAGTGTGCGAGCAACTCAGGTTAAGTGCAGTTGAACCCTGGGCAGGCTGCAGCACCCAAGAGATTTTTGTTCTCCCACTGAATGACAGCAGATGCACCAGTAACTTTACTAGGTAGAAGTTTAGTGACCACATTAGGACCATATCCTCCCCACTCCCAGCATTGGGCCAACTGTCCCTCATCATTCTCCTGATTGCTTTTATTGTTATTGATGGGAGATTTGCTGTGGATTGAGGGGCGTATATAGACCTGGCCCAGCATTCAAAATAAATTGCCCTGAGTTTCAGAAGTACTGAGAACCCTGGAGTTCCCACAGACATCGTGGGAACTGCAGGTGCTCAGCATCTCTGAAAATCAGACCCAGAATGACACTGATGCCTCTGCCCTGGGCCAGAGCTCACTGAGTAAGGGGCTTCAGCAGCGATTGGCGTGGGGCAGAGTAAAGCAATCAGGACGGTCATGAAGGAAGCTGGAACGCTGTCCTCGCCTCATATCTGTGGGGAAGACAGGCCTTCAGACACCCCCTCCTGCCTGCATTGCGCTTTCCAGCCCAGGAACAAGTAACCATTTCACACCTTAGTGCTGGGGGGAGCTGAAACCCAGAACGGGGAAGTAACTTGCCTGAAGTCATCCATTCAGTTGGTCCCAGGGTGGAGAATAGAAGCCAGATCCCAATTCCCAGCTCTGTGCTCTGATCCCCAAAACAGCCCTTTCCAGATCCATGGGGGACGGTGGGCAGGAGGGACTCTAGCCACGAGCAGGAGACCCAAGGCCATTTATTTTCATTAAATATGTAGACTAAATAATGAAATTAATACATTTTCAAGCTGAACGTGTTGTGACAGACCCAGACCAGTGGGGTACAGGAGTCTGGTCCTATTGGGATCCAGGATGTGGGCGGGCAAAGCCCGCCCACTGCTAAAGGATCCCCCCCAGCCTAAGGGGGGGTCCACAGGGCCTGGAGACCAAAAAATTACGGGGGACAACTAATAAAAGAACAGGGACAAGAGTGAGGTCAAAGGGTCAAAAGAAGGGAACCTGACAGGGACACCGAGCAGAGAACCCCGGACAGCGCCCACTGCTCCTCAAAGGTGTCAAGGGAGCCAGTGGACGCTGCCCAGAGGAACTCTGCCCGGATACATGAATGAACGGAGGACCGGAAATAGGCCCCACAGTCACAGGAGACTCCATCGGCCAACCTCCTCTCCCTGGTTTTATAAATGGCCAGTTTTGCTAGGGCCAGGAGGAGGTTGACCAGGAGGTCCCGCGACTTTGTGGGGCGACGGATAGGGGGTGCATAAATAAAAAGGTGAGGGGAAAAGTGCAACCAAAATCGTAACAAAATATCCTTGAGGAGCCGGAATAGGGGCTGCAGCCTGGCGCACTCTAGGTAAATATGCGCCAGGGTCTCCCTCACGCCGCAGAAGGGACAGGTGTCTGGGATAGGGGTAAACCGTGCCAAGTACACGCCCGTGCTCACGGCTCCGTGAAGGAGCCGCCAACTGATGTCCCCGGTGGGCTTCGGGATCAGAGTAGAATAAAGGCTGGCCCACCGGGGCTCCTCACCCTCCAGAGGTGGCAGGAGGTCCCGCCACTTCGTATCGGGGCGGGACGCGAGGGTGAGGACATGAAGAACATGGAGCACAAGCGTGTATAGATGTTTCCTTGGCGCGGTCCGAAACAGAACTGGCTGCAGATCGTGCAGCAGGCTCATGGCGAAGGGACGGGGGGCGGGGCGATTGGGTCTACGGGGTAGGGACCCGATGGAAAGGTCTGGAGGGCTCGGAGTGGAGGGTGGGCGGGGCGTGCCCTCTCGCAGGACCCGGTCGAGATAGTCCCGAGCAGCGGGCGGCAAAGCGGCCCTCACCTCCTGAAGCATGCGCCGGGGAGTACGAGGTCTGGAGAGCCCCATGCGCTGAGTGAGCGTCAGGGGATCCAGCCAGTCTCCCCGGTCGTAGTACAGGAGGTCTCCGACTTTGGTGACTTCTGCCAGGACCAACCTCTGTCGCACCATGGGGGACTCCGTCACCTGCACACGGAGCTGGGGGTTGTATAGCAGGGGCTCCGCGAGGAGATCTGCCCCCACGGTGGCCGCCACGGACCTGGTCACTGAGAACAGTTTCCAGGTTCGGAGGAGGTCCTGGTAGAAGACCGGCAGCCCGGAGAGGTCTCGCGGAAGACCTCTCGGATGGAGACAAAAGAGCTGCCGGTCATATCGGAGCCCTCGGAAGCAGCGCAGGAAGGCGTGCGCCAGTACGCTCCACGCCAGACAACCTGCACCATAAAGGAGCCTCTGCAGGGCCTGGAGGCGGAAGATGTGGACCTGAGCGTGCAAACACTTAAGGCCCTGCCCTCCCTCCTCCAGGGGTAAATGGAGAACCCCCGCAGAGACCCAGTGCAGTCCTGGCCAAAAGAACTCCAGAATCGACGTCTGGAGGTTGGCCAGGAAACCTGGGGCCGGGACCAGGGTGTTGAGCCGGTACCAGAGCATGGACAGGACCAGTTGATTGAGCACCAGTGCTCTCCCTCGAAGGGAGAGACACCGGAGCAGTCCTGTCCATTTCCGGAGCCGCTCTGACACCCTGCCCTCTAAACCTAGCCAGTTCTCCGGCGGAGATGGATGCGTGGCAGAAAGGTAAATGCCGAGATAGAGCAGCGGACCCGCGCTCCACCGGACGGCCTGAAGTGCGGGTGGGAGGGAGCTCGCCTGCCACTCGTCCCCTATCACCAGGCCAGAGCTCTTGACCCAGTTGACCCGGGCGGAGGAGGCTGCCGAATAGATGGTCTGGCAAGCCTCCACCCGCACCAAGTCATCCGGGTCCTGGACCATGAGGAGCACGTCGTCGGCATACGCCGACAGGACCAGCCGCAGCTCCGGCTCCCGCAGCACCAACCCCGTCAACCTCCTACGGAGGAGACAGAGGAAGGGCTCGATCGCCAGAGCATACAGCTGGCCTGAGAGGGGGCACCCTTGACGTACTCCTCGCCTGAAGCTGACCGGTTCGGTCAGGGTCCAGTTGAGCCTGACCAAACACTCTGCGGAGGTGTACAGCACCTGGAGAAAACCCACAAACTGGGGCCCGAAGCCAAACGCTCGCAGCGTGCCCAGGAGATACCCGTGGTCCACCCTGTCGAATGCCTTCTCCTGATCCAGGGACAGGAGGGCGAACGACAGACCATCCCTACACCCGAGTTCCAAGAGGTCCCGGACCAGATACAAATTGTCGAAGATGGTGCGGCCCGAGACGGTGTAGGTCTGGTCTGGGTGGATCACGTCCGCCAGCACGGACCCTAGCCGCAGCGAGATGGCCTTCGCTACGACTTTATAGTCCGTGCTGAGGAGCGAGATGGGACGCCAATTCCGTAAATCGCGGAGGTCCCCCTTCTTCGGCAATAAGGCGAGCATGGCTCGCCTGCACGAAAGAGGGAGGACCCCGCCCTGCAAGGACTCGGCCCAGACGGTGACAAGGTCCGGGCCGAGGACGTCCCAAAACACGCGGTAGAACTCCACGGTCAGCCCGTCCATGCCCAGAGATTTATTGGTGGGCATGTGGCGAAGGGCTTCCGAGAACTCGGCCACAGTGAGAGGCAGCTCCAGCCGGTCTCGGTCACCCGCGCTGACCGTCGGGAGTTCATCCCAGAGCATTCTGCAAGCGTTAGGATCGGTCGGATCCGGGGAGAAAAGGTGTGCGTAGAAGGCCCTGGCCCTCCCGCACATCTCCGCCAGATCCGTGAGGGGGGTACCGTCCTCTGCTAGAAGGCAGGTGACATGCTTCTTGGCCCCCCTCTTTTTCTCCAGGGCGTAGAAGAAGCAGGAGCCGCGATCCATCTCCCGAAGGAGGCGGATGCGGGATCGAACAAAGGCACCTTGGGCCCGATGGTCCTCGAGGGTCCGGAGCTCCTCCCGCTTCTCCCGGCACGCTCCGCAGAGGGATGGATCACCGGGACTGGCAGCCAGACACCTCTCCAGCTCTAAGACCTCCCGTTCCAACTGCCCTATCGCCGCATCCCTCCGTTGGCTGGCGTCCCGGGTGTAGTCACGGCAGAAGAGCCGGGCGTGCACCTTCTCCAGGTCCCACCACCGCTGCGCCGAGGGAAAGGCACGCCGCTGCCCTCGCCAGGCCAGCCAGAACTCCCGGAAGGATGCCACGAAGCCCACATCCTCCAACAAGCTATTATTAAAGTGCCAATAGGCCGGCCCCAGCCTCTCCGCGCAGAGAGAGGCTGTCACGGAGGCCAAATGATGATCTGAAAAAGGGGCCGGCCGGATGCTGGAGGAGTGGGCCCGGGAAAGATGGAAACGTGACAAATAGATGCGGTCCAACCGGGAGTGGTACGACCGATGGACCTCCACCTGGACAAAAGTGAATGTCGAAACGTCATCCGGGTGGTGGTCACACCAGACGTCCACCAGGGAGTGATGTTCGACGATCTCCCGGAGGACATCCGCGGCTGCCAGGTGCTGCTCAGTCCCTGAGCGGTCCCGTTCCTCAAGGGTGGCGTTAAAGTCCCCGCCCAGGACCAGGCACTCGCGAGGATCCAAGGTGCCGAGGAAGGCGGACGCCTGCTGATAAAAACACAACCTCTCCGGGCCCAATGTCAGGGCGTAAACGTTGACGAGATTAACCACAAGCCCCTCCATGCGGACCCGGAGGTGCAGCAGGCGGCCTGGCACAGCCTCGGTGACCCCTAGCACCTCGGGCCGTAGGTCGGGGGAGAACAGGGTCGCCACTCCAGCCGTACGAACTGTGAGGTGGCTAAAATAGACCCTGTCCCCCCACTCCAGCTGCCAGCTAGCTTCAGTGGCTGGATCCGTATGGGTCTCCTGCAGGAAAATCACAGAGTACCCCCGCTCCCGAAGGAAGGAGAGCACCTGGCTCCTGCGGAGACCCATCCTACAGCCCCGGGTGTTTAATGTTGCGAAGATGATTGGTGCCATGAGGAGGGCTGGGGGGATCCTCGCTAGCAGAGACACCCACGGCCTCCGTCGGGCCGTGCAACAATCCGTGACCTACCCCATAGGCGATTAAGGAGTCACGGAAGAGGCGGACCCGTTGGTAGGCCGCTGCAGCCTGCCTCCCGATCCTCTTACCCTCCCCCATGAGGGCCCTCGTGGCCCGGAGGATCTGATGGAAATCCCCCCATCGCTGGAGTGCAAGCTGTACCTTGTTGCGGGAGCCACGGACGTCCTCAAGGAATTCCCTTAGCTCCTCTCTCAGCGTATGGGGGGGGTGGGGTTATCGATCTATGGCTATCCCCCAGCGGGGCCCCTGTCACAGCCCCATGGCCCACCGAGACGGGCAAGCAGGGGGCAGACCCTCGATGTGGCGTCCGATGGGCTGGCGCCACGTGGCCCGCCTCAGACCCTGGCTCAATGGGGGGCGGCGGAGGGAAAATAGCAGCCCCTGGTGGGTCGGGACAGGGAAAAACAAAGGCCGCTCCTTGGGGGTCATCCTCTGGGATATGGAAGGAGACAACCCCAGGGGCGGCAATAGCATCATGGGAAGTGGAGGGGACAGGGACGGGGTCGGTGACAGGGGCAGGGTTGGAGTCAGGAATAGGGACAGGGGAAGGGGCGATAGTGGGATCAGGGGCCCCAGCAGCCAGGCCACTGGGTGGGGGGGGGGTGGCACCCCACAAAGGGGCTCAGGGATTTGCAGGGAGGGAGGTGGGCCCTCGGCGATGCCGGACTCGTGCTCCAAGGCAGATGGTAAGGCCACGGCATCCGTAGGTGGAGAATCAATGATGGGGCCCTCACCCGGGAAGGAGGTCGGCTGCCCCTCAGCCATGAGGGAGTCCCCTGGCGACTAGGGTGCCAGTTGCATGGCACTGGCCGTCGCCTCAAGAGGCTCGGTGGCTGCTAGTGGGGTGCCATCTGCGGCCAGGTTGGTGGAAGAGTCCAGGGGCTCCTCGGAGGCGGGAGTGGAAGCAGTAGGTAGGGGGACAGAACATGGGGAAAGGGGGGCCGAGGTGAGGTCGCTCAGATCGAGGCCCGCTGGCAGAGGGTCGTCCTCCCCCTGCATAACCAAGGTCAGACCCAGGGCATCGATCTCCTCATAAATGGAAGGGAGATCACCTTCCACCACCCCAGGGCTCTGCCCGCCTGCACCCGAAGCGACGCTCGCCATGGTGCATGCAGGGGCTTCAGATTGTAAGGGGGCAAGAGGGGCTCCATCAAGGGCTTCCATAGGAAAGGACTCTGGAGGAGGGGTAATGCTATCCTCCGATGCTGCCACGTCTTCCCTAGCCGGTAATGGTGGACAAAACCCACCCAGGGGCAAAGCGGAAGGCTCAGCATCAGTGCCCCCCTTCCTGGTCTTCCGGGGGGCTACCGCATCAGATGAAAGGAGCGGAGCTCGAGCCTTCCGCTTGCCCCGCTTCCCCTGTACTAAGGACCAGCCCTCCATGGCATCATCCGGGGGCTGGCTAACAGAAGTCGGGTCAGGGAGCAAGAGCGAAGGCTTAGGGGCTCGGGGAGGCAATGGTGGGGCAGCATGTAGGAGGGAGGATTCTCCCTGGGGCATGCCCTCGTCCAGGGCCGGCTTTAAGCCGATTCGGCCGATTCCCCGGAATGGGGCCCCGCACCTAAAAGGGCCCCGCAACGTCCGGGGCTGCCGGTGGAGCGGGAAAAAAAAAAAAAGCCGCGTCCTCCTTCTCCCTCCAGCGCTTGCGCTGCCATACAGCTGATCAGCGCAAGCCTGGGAGGGAGGGGTGAGGAGGAGGAATGTGGCGTGCTTGGGGAAGACGTGGGGCCAGGGCGGGGATTTGTGGAGGAATCCAGTGGGGTAGGGAGGGGGCAGGGCTGGGGATTTGGGGAGGGATCCAATAGGGCAGGGAGGGGGCGGGGCTGGGGGTGGAGTTGGGGTGGGGGGCACGAGACAATTTGCGTCCCAGCGTGGGGCCCCACACCTGCTAAAGCCGGCCCTGCCCTCGTCTATGCCCAGCGATATCCCTACCTCACCCTCCTCCACAGGCCCCGCCAGATCGCAGGCGGCAGAGGCGGGCCCCTCCCGCTCGTCTAGGCGCACTGGGGGAGATACCCCTTTGGCCCGAGCGGGAGCATTGGTGGGCCGGAAAGGAGGAGGGGCGGCTTCGGGCGCCGGCGATGATGGGGCCGGCGCCCTGCCGGGGCTCGGGGGTCCCGGATGTCCCTCCGTGCCGGGCCAAGGGGTAGTCCCTCCGGACGTGTCCTATCGCCCAGCAGAGGTAGCACCGGGCCTCCCCCATTGAATAATGCACCCAGTAGCAGGCCCCCTGGTAGGGGACCAAGAAGGACCCCTCGAGCGCCTCACCGTCACGTGCCGCCGGCGGCAGTTGTAACTGTACCTGCCAGCGGAACGAGAGGACGTGACGGAGGGCGGGGTCTTTGCAGCCCAATGGGAGAGGGCTGACCACAGAGATCGGCCTCCCCAGGGTAGAGAGGGCGGATAACAGAGCGGCATCTGGAAGGAAGGGAGGGAGGGACAGAAGTCAGGACCAGTTGGGCGCCCAGGTCTTCTAGCGGCTCCAGGGGGACGTACACGCCCCCCACCGCCAGGCCCTTCTCCACTGCCTCCTAGGCGGCGGCCTCCGATGCTAGGAAGAAGACGACCTTTCCATACATCTTGGAGGCCGCCACAATGGCCGTGGGTCCCACTACCCTCGCCAACGCCCACACGTAGGTCTCCACGTGGGGCGAGGCGGGTACCAGGAGGCAACGGACGCCATGCTTCCTGGTCAAGGTGGGGAAGGGGTCCCGGCCGTTATAGATGGTAGCAGAGGTGGTGGATGGGGGAGATGACGTAGCGTATGCCCTGGAAGCTGGGGGTGGGACACCGACAGAGCTGGTGGAGGGAACAGCAGGGAGGGACGCCGCGGCCGATTGCGGGGCCGCGGCAGTGGGGGCACCCCCTACCATGGAGGGCCTGGCTTTTTTAGCGGGGCCTTTACCCTTCTTTGTGCCCTGGCCCTTCCTGCCAGCTGGGGGACTCCCCCAGAGTCAGAGGGGGTGAGGGACGTGGCAGCTGCGGAGGTCACCTCGTTACCCACCGCTGCCGGCGCTCCAGCAGGGGTGGTAGTAGGTGGCTTGGCAGCGGCTGTTGAGGTAGAGGCTAGGGGGGACGATGGTGGGGCGGGTGGAGGAGGGGCAGCAGGGTCTGCCCGAGGGGTCTCACTCTCCTCGTCCCCTGCCATAATGAGGACGGGGGGGAGAGCAAACACTGGAGGGGGGGTAGGGAAGGAGGAAGCAGGTCGACCACTCCTCTCCGCTAGGCTGTAGGCAGGGGAGGAGGGTGCCAAAAAAGGGGGGGGTGGATGGGGGGGCTATCAAGGGCTAGGGGTCAGTCACCGACTCAGGGAAGGTTTCCGGCTTCTCTAGATGCACTAAGGAAGAGAGGATATAACAGCATTGGGGAGTGCAGTGAGACAGAATCAAACTAAAACGGGGAGGGGCACAAGCGCATAGGAGGGGACATGGGCGCACGAGGGGAGGGGCCAATCAGGGCAAGGGGACCGCAGGGGGAAGGGAGCAACCAGGCGGGAAATGGGGCAGAGGAACCACGGGGCTAGCTTCAGAGGTTGGGGCGGGTCAAACAAACAAAGGCTGCAGAGGGAAAGGGCGGGGCAGGCAAACAAATTGGAGTTAGCGATAGCCTGGGGCAAGGGAGAGGGGCAAAAGGTTGTAAGGGGCAAAAGGGTAGATAACAGGGGCAAAGTTGGGGGCTTGCTGCAGGGGGGAAGGGTCAGTCCAAAAGGGGGGGCACGTGCACCCACGTGCACTTGCAACAAAAAAGAAAGTCCTTGTAAGCTGGCTGCTGTATCAGGCCCAATGGTGGCAACAGGGTGTGGCAAGCCTTGGGGAGCAGCTGAGTCCCAGAGGCAGGAGTCCAAGGCAGATAGTGAGTAGCCAGTGGGGGTGGTGGAGAGTAGGGTTACCATATTTTGTGCCTCCAAAAGGAGGACACTCCACTGGGCCCCGCCCCAACTCCGCCCCTTCCCCAAAGTCTCCGCCCCCTCCCCTGCTTCCCGCGAACATTTGATTCGCGGGAAGCCTGAAGCAGGTAAGGGGTGTGTGGGGGGAGGAGGCGTGGCCCAGGCTGGCCCCCCCCGGCGTTTCCAGCCTGGGTCGGCTCGGGCCCTGGGGTGCCGGCCCCGGGCCCGGCCCCCGGCCGACCACCCCCGGCCCGCCCAGCACCGCCGGTCCCCGGCCTGCCCGGCCCCCGGCGGCCCGGCGCACCCCCCGGCCGCCCAGCACCGCCGGTCCCCGGCGGCCCGGCGCACCCCCCGGCCGCCCAGCACCGCCGGTCCCCGGCGGCCCGGCGCACCCCCCGGCCGCCCAGCACCGCCCACCCCCAGCCCCGGGCCAGCCCCCGGCCCAGCGGCGCCGGATTTTCCCGGACATGTTCGGCTTTTTGGGATTTCCCCCCGGACGGGGATTTGAGTCCCAAAAAGCCGGACATGTCCGGGAAAATCCGGACGTATGGTAACCCTAGTGGAGAGGGCAACAATGATGGTGGGGGGGGGGGGGGACACAGATGGACCAGGGTGTAGGCTCCACACCACACCCCCTGTGTCCCACAAACACAGTCTAGACCCCCACCACAAGAGCACAGTTCAAAAGTTACTCAGTCTGTGAGAACCCCCTCCACGGTGGTCTGTTCCTACACGCTCCCCTACTGGCAGATGGTCCTCTTCTTTTCCTCCTCCTCAGGGCTCCAGCAGCTCCCAGCAGCAAACACAGCAGCTTTAGGTGGCAGTCTGGTGGCCAGCAGGAAGGACCCCTCTCAAGTGTCGATGATGGTGGTGTCCTCAGCAGCAGGAGCAATGGCTGGCTCCCTCCCTCCCCTCCTCTGGGGAGTGGGCCAGCAGGCCCCCCCAAGGGGCTGTAGCTGGAACAGCAGCAACCAAGGGTGGGGTGGGTGGGTCTAGCAGCCAGCCAGCCAGCAAGCAGGTAGCAGAGATGTCAGGGGGCGGGGGGTTAGCCCAGCCAGGGGAGTAGCTGGAGCAGCAGCAACAGACAGCAGTTGTAGGGAGACCCCAGGGCCTAGTAGCAGGAGGAGCAGCTCTCTACCTATCTCCCTCTAGGCCAGAGGGGTACAGGAGTCTGGTAGAGGGCAAATATACTGGTCACTGGATGAGTAGTTTTCTGTTCCCTGAGTGACCAGAGAAGGGGCTGCAGTAGAGTAATCAGGAACCTGCTAGAACCAGTTAAGGCGGGCTAATTAGAACACCTGGAGCCAATTAAAAAGAAGCTGCTAGAATCAATTAAGGCAGGATAATCAGGGCACCTGGGCTTTAAAAGGAGCTCACTTCAGTTTGTGGTGGGAGTGTGAGGAGCTGTGAGCAAGAGGTGCAAGGAGCTGAGAGTGAGCTGCTGGAGGACTGAGGTGCACAAGCATTATTGGACACCAGGAGGAAGGTTCTGTGGTGAGAATAAGGAAGGTGTTTGGAGGAGGCCATGGGGAAGTACCCCAGGGAGTTGTAGCTGTCCTGCAGCTGTTACAGGAGGCACTATAGACAGCTGCAGTCCACAGGGCCCTGGGCTGGAACCCGGAGTAGAGGGCGGGCCTGGGTTCCCCCCAAACCTCCCAATTGACCTGGACTGTGGGTTCTTCCAGAGGGGAAGGTCTCTGGGCTGTTCCTCAACCCACATAGTGGATCTCTGAGGCAAGAAAATCTGCCAATAAGCGCAGGACCCACCAAGATAGAGGAGGAACTTTGTCACAGTGTATTAATTCTAATGAACAATGTCATATTATGCAGTATTCATTTTTGAAAGTTTATAATAAGTGATGCTCTGGGGCAAGGGGAGGAGGAACGCAAGGTGGAAGTTTCACCTAGGGCGCAAAATATCCTTGTGCTGGCCCTGGTTGGAGGGGTTCCCCGATTGCGAATGCAGAGGCTGGGATATTGGTTGCAGCTGTGTGTGCCTGTTCAGCAAACAGTAAGAGAAGCAGTCGTGAGCGTGGCCCTGGAATGGAGCAGAGAGACAGACATGCTTGGGCACAGAACTGACTGGAGGGACAGACTTGGGAATTGTGGGCCAGGAAACTGCCTGCCGTTTGTTCCTGCTTTGTTCAGGGAAATAGGACTTTGCACATTCTTGGCAAACAAACAGGATAGCACCAAAGTACCTGATTCAGATCATCCATTAATTTTTCCTAACAAAAAGAACGATGCAAGGGCCCAAATGTTTGGTTAACTGCTCAGGCCAAAGAGGCAACAATATAATGTTTTGGTAGACTTGCCCTAACTCCAGTAAATTACAAATGCAAACTCCCTCAGTAGAACTTGTTGCTCTCTAAAATTGAATTCTGTCCGTTGTATACCACCAGCAGTACGCAGTGCGTTGTACTAGGGAAGTCACGCCGACTCTGAGGGGACTGTCACCTGTTATCAAATTAATGTTAACCACAGCCCTAAATACACAGAGCTGGGCTGTGATTTCAGGTCAGTATGAATCTGGGTGAGCTCCACTGGACTTCAGATGAGTCACTCTGAGTTTACTCTGGTGTAACTGAGATCAAGATCTGGCCCACAGAATATTTTGTTTGATGGATCCCATCCCAGGATATATAATGTACTGTAAGATATAGAAGGGGGGGCATCGTAACACTCCCAAAGAAATTACATCAAAAATTAACATTAAGGTCACTTTGTGGCTCTGATTTCAGTTCCCAAAAGCAAGGGAATTGGAAGAGGAGTTTGAGCTTATTGCCAGCTGAAACCAAGGGCTGGTTTTGAGCCTAGGTTGAATTAAGAGTCTCTGACTGGAGTGTGATGTTATAAATCATACGTGACTCAATGAGAACAGTGCGAGCGGTTCTGCTCACCAAGCAGAAACAGCCATGCCTGGCTTCCAGCCAGCTTTGCAAAGGAGCTGCCCATTGCACTGGTGCAAGTTCATAGTCTTCTCACTTGTTCTGCTGTGAACGGGGGGGGGGGGGGGGGAGAAGGAAGCTCTGTTCTCATTGAGTTCTAATTCTTTGTACTGCTCACATACAAAAGGGGTTTAAAGCTCTTTCTTTTGGATGGGAAGAGGGGACAGGGGGTTGTTTTTAATTATTTGGGGAGTGGGGGGGGAATCCCTCACATGGAAACGAGCATCAGAGGGGTTCATTATGGGGATAACCTATTTACATAGGGCTCAGGGATTGAGAGATCATTATAGGGGAGGGGAGTATGCAGCAGAAAGTGGCTGGTGGCCAGTGATGAAGTTAGGCACATGTGACATGATTGGCCTAGTCAAAAGCTTGTATGTGACAGTCAAATTAAAACTCTGGCAGCAAACCTGGGCCAGATGTGGATGGGCTAATAGTGTTGTATGAAGACATGCTCACTGGAAGGGGTGTCCCCTGGTGACCATGGACAATATGGTTACAGGAGGACAGAGAACCTCTCATACATACCACCCAGCATGTTGCACAAGCCTTGAAAAAGAGACTAACGGCAGAGCTGCAGAACATGACAGCAGATGGCCTCACCGACAGCACAGAGAAGCCAACAGGCTTGGTCGCGCCATAGTAATTGCAGGGAGAAAAGGGGGTGGATTCCGACAGTGCAGTGACCCCAAGGACCAGAATTATAACCTTAAGAGGGAACGCTTCCACTTGCCCACAAGGAAGATGGCTGGAGCCAAATTCTTCAGCAAATTAGATGCATCATCAGGGTTTTGGCAGATTTCCCCTGGACACAGACAGCTCCAAGATTTGCCTTTTCAATCTCCCGTTTGGCAGATTGCCTTTCAGATGTGAGCAGCACTGGCTGCGTCCCACTGCACCATGTCCCAGATGCTAGAAGGGCTCGTAAGGAGTGAGAGGGTCCAAAGAGGGTCTCAGGCTAAGACCACTGACCATCATGCTGCCCACTCAGTATTGTCTCATAGTTTCCTTGTGCTCCCTGTCAGTCTGCCTGTAGCCACCTGTTGGCTTGTGTCTTATTCTGAGATTGAACATTTTTGGGGGGGAAGGGCCTGTCCTTTTGTTCTGTGTTTGTAAATTGCCTAGCACAGTTGGGTCCTGGCCCTTCTGGGGACTATGGTAATATAATAGAATCCGAGCAGCATGGCTCGCAAACATCAGGCCTGATCAGAGTGACTGGAAATTTGTGCAAAACCTGAAACCAAATAAGGCTGATTGTCAATCTGGGGCTGAAATGGCCTACTCTGGAGGGAAATTGACCCCACGGGGAATAATAAATACCCCTCAGATCTAAGATTCAAGAGAAACTCAACATGCAGAGACTCCAAAGTGTAATGGAATTCAGACACCGCAAGGCATGTTGGATTATGTCAGCGAGTTCACCCCCAGATATGGAGCTACAAGTCACCTAAGAAAACTCCTTCAGAATGGTACGGCAGGGGCACGGATGCCACAGCATGCAAGAGTGCAAGGCTCTAAAGTATTTACGGACATCAGTGACCCACAGGAAGACACCGTTCACCACAGATGCTTCAAAAGGAGGTCGGGGAGCTGTGTTGCTACAGAGACAAGAGCCTGAGTGGCTGCCCATAGCACAGGCTGTGAGAGTGAGGACCGTGACAGTGGACCCACAAGACACAGATGCGCAAGACTTTACAAACAGCTGTACGGAATGTCGTGATTTTTCTCTCTGGTCATAGCTTCGAAGCTGAATCTGCCCATACCTCCTGAAAGGACTTGGAGAAGCATCACCAAGGATGCAGCAATTACTCTCTAAAGAGGAAGGATGGTCCAGTGGTCAAACCACCAGCCTTTTTAGCCACCCAAGCCCTCTCCTCTGGACCAAGCCTGCCCTGACTTTGCCTTGCAGCTTAATGGTAGCTGTACCCCAGTCCCTCTGAAGTGTTCCCCTGTCATATCCAGGCCATGACACTGGCTACGCACAGAAATACCATGTCTGCTGCCCCCAAAGGAACAGCACACCCCAGTTTGTAAGATTTGGCTCCAGGCCAGCACGTTAAATATATCTCAGTGCTGTGGTGGTAAGTACAGTGAGATGAGATCTATTCTTGTTTTCAAAGAATCAAGCGATAGTGAGTAAGAACAATGGAAACAAATGGTTGCATGTAAACCGAAGTCATAACATGCTTTCTAGAAACTAATGATTAGGTTAACCACTGAAGCTTCTCACCCAAGTCTCTTGCAGCATCTTCAACCAAGGTTGGCAGAGATCCTGTTTTCATGAATGTAAATACTATGTAAACAGGCAGTGCATCTGTCCATATATGTCACAACAATATTAATAATCAGTCTGACTTAAGCTTTCACTTAAGACCTCACAGGACAGTCTTTGGCTTGTATTGCTCAGCCATCCTTAGTGACCTGTATTCTCTGCCTGTTGCTTCTGTTTTGATGCTGCCCCGTAATTACTCTCACCACTGAGAAGATGAGAGGAATTGGAATCCCAATGCCAGCGCAATTTACTTGCAGCAAAAGAAAACATTACAGCCCAAGTGCCAGGATATTCCAGCAGGTAGGCCCTTAGCAACCAGCCCTTCTCACGCCCACTGCAGGAGATGGTCCTCCTCCAAGGGGAGCTAGAAGGTACCTTGTTGCTGGGTGGATCATGGCTGGGGAGTTAGGGTTACAGGACTGGTTAAAGGGCCGTCGCGGGGGTTGGAAAACCTTCTGAGATCAAAGCGGGCTCCACCTCTGAGCTCAGGGGTGGAACTTTCTCACTGACCTTATTTTGGATTTGGGGAGGACCCTACTTTGCGACCTTGCTTGAAGTGCCAGTGTGGGGCTGTGGAGAGCACATCCCTTTGACGGAACTGGGATGTTCTCTCTTGGAGACAGCTATAAAAACATCTCCCAGTGGGAGAGCCTTTGCTGATTTTAACTGGGGCACCTTGTTGTTTTTGGCCGGGGGAGTGAAATTGCACTGGGGAATTGTGAATTTTCACCCAACCCAAACTGGCTCTGCTTCTGGAGCCCTGATGGGGGTAGGGTGGAGATAAGTAAACAGGAACTGAGCAGAGAGTGGGCAGGAAATTCTGTGGCAAGGCCGCGGGGGCGGGGAGTGCTGAGTGGCTACCGCGCTGTTGCGATACAGCAGGATGAGCCAGCTGTGGTCTGGGGAATAGGTCCAGAGAGCAGCCTGACCATGTGGTTCTGATGAGCACATGGGGCCAGGCCCCTGATCAGTGACTACGAGGGGCATCTGTGTGGTGCTGTCTGTGTCCTGTGGGAGTGGGCTGCACAGGTGTGGCCGCTACAGTCAGCGAGCAGGGGACGGGACTGGCAAAACCCATGGTCGAGGGTGTGATTTGTGGATCAGATGCAGGGGCAGCTGAGTCCCAGCAGAGGTGCCTGGGCTGGCACCAGCAGCACAGAGACAGACACCAAGCTGCACAGAGAACCGGACTAGGCATGCCACAGTGCAGCGCCTGAGGCTGGGGGGCTTGGTCACAGTGTGCTACTGACCAAGGTGGCTGGTACAGATCCAAGGAGCATGACCTGATGATGGCATTGGTGATGCCTGGTGAATTCCACACACTCTCCAGGCAGGGAGAGGGGTCTGCACCCCACAGTGAGGGGGAGCCTGGAACCCAGGACTAGTCCACGGAGCCCCCACCTGGCTGCAGTGTCGCCTGCTCTTGCGGCATTGTTGTGAGTGACAATGATGCAAGAAGCTCCAGCCCTCCAGCGAATGAGGCTTCTGCTTGGCCATCTGCCCCGCTTGCCGGCCTCCTGGGGCAGAATAACCTCCACTCCACAGCGTGCTCTTTCCCGGCCCCTCCCTAGCAACCGGAAGCTGTTCTTGGGGGTGGGGGAGGGAGATTAAAGAGCCCAGCACTCAGGGTGGCTCTGCCCCCTCTTCCCCCATCCTGTGAGCAATGGGGACAGGGTGGTGTTTCTGAAACCTCCTTGCCCAGGCAGCTGCATGGAGGGGGTAGGGAGGTGAAGAACTTCTGGAGATTCCCCCCTGCCGGGAAGGGGGAGGGGATGCTGCTACAGCCCCCCCAGGCCTGGCAGAGCTGGAGGGCTGAACTGAGTGGCGGTGGGTGCTGAAGGAGGCTGAATTGGAGGCATTAGCTATGGGAGACTGAGCTGATGGGGGTGGGGTGCTGAACTCCCTCACCCTGGGGGCCCCTGTGGGTTCTGCAGCTGGGGCTTGGGCATCCCACCAGCTGCAATCAGCTGGGATTGCCCTTGTGCAACTAGTGAGATGATTGAGCCCTCCAGTCCATTGTAATGCCGAAGCCAACCCCTTTAGTTGTATGTCTGCACAGCACCTAGCACAATGAGATCCATGACTAGGGTCCATTGCTACTGCAATACAAATAAATCTATATTGTCACCTGTCTCTGTGTCGCTCTGAAGTCTACACTGTCTGAGTCGGGGTGAAATGATGGCCACAGCTATAAGCATGGCTGAGAGCAATTTGTTTGGAATATCCCCAGGTTCAATTGCCCCTGCGAATCATGGTCTGGTACCAATCCAAATGTGCGGTGTACACTTACAGCAAGGCATGTACCTATGCCATGTCAAGACTCCTTGACCCTGGTGATATCAGAGGTAACTCAACCAATCTCCGTCTTACTTCTCAGCTAATTTGCATGTGACCATTTCATTGGTTGTATGAGGCAGACTGCACAGCGGGTGGATTACTTGGCTCAGCTGCCACACCTGTGTGACATCACAGGTTTACAGCTACTAGTAAATAATACACTGAGAGGGATTTCTCGAATACCCCTCCCCCACCCCCATTTTGTTGTCACTGAGGTTTAGAGGAGTCTGGGGTCTACTCTGATCACCATGCTGATATCACTCCAGCAAATCTATCCATTTTAGGATTTTATCCCCTCATGGTATCTGAGCACCTTGCATGTAAAATCCGTAGCAGCAGCCAAGTCCCTAGGGGACTTCAGAGAGTCTGACTTTTCTTTTTGTTTGGGGTAAAAGGGCATGCACCACATGGCTTCATGTTTCCTACTAGCTAGCCTGGCCTGCTGTTGTTGGTCTAGGATCCAGATTGGCGCCCCCACTTGTAAACACATTGGTCCATACTTTGTATTTGCAAATACCCTTTCATTGGTGGCTCTGTGAATGCTTTTAAAATACTCACTAAGCTCTGGTCTACATGACAGACCTATAGCGGTTTCAGTGGGGTGTGTGAAAAATCCAAGCCTCTGAATGACTTGGTGCTCTACTGACCTAATCCCCCTGTGTAGACCATGCTATGTTGGTGGAAGAGCTGCTCCTGCCCACATAACTACCGCCTCTCAGGGAGGTGGATTAAGTACATCGAGGGGACCGTGCTCTCCTGTAGGTGCAGAGAGTCTGCATTAAAACACTACAGCAGCACAGCTGCATCTCTGCAGCTCCACCAATGCAGTGTTTGAATGTAGATGTGCCCTAAGCCTGTGAGCCATGTCAGTAAAATTCTCCTCCTTTCAAAGGTGGAGAAACCGAGGCTCAGAAAAGTTGAGACTACCTGGAAGTCCCAGAGGGAGCAAGTAGCAGCCCCCAAGTAAGGGGTGACTAGAATGCTGGGCACTGTTGTCGTTGGAATAGACCCACTTTCTGCTCAGTATAAACAACCTCCTGAGGATACCCAACCTCTGCAAGCCGTTCCCTGATTCGCTGAATCCCTTTCTATCCCCAGTCAGGGGCCATCATGGACACAAGCTCCTTTCCAAATCGCTTTCAGTTGGCTCTCTGGAAAAATCAGATGCTTCCTCCCCGCCCCCCGCCCCCACACACACACTTTAAGGAGATAATAATTCTTGAGATCATTGTCTGGTGAAGCATCCGCACAATCAGCAAGGCTCAGCCACTGAACTGCTGGCGGGGCGCAGAATGTGAATCTGGATCAGCTACACAGCCAGCCCACAGCCCCTGTCCCTCCCTGAGCAGATTCAGCAGTGGGTGGCTGTATTTTTGTTGTTGATTGCTCACAAAAGAACCGGCAAGGATGCTGTTCTAAGCTGAGTATCCATGACACCCTCGCTAACATCTCTGCATAGGAGCCCTTTAAAAAACACTGGTCCCATTTCGCAGCTTTCAGTCACAGAAAAACCCTTCTGTGCTTTCTTGACCAATTGCTTAAAATCCAAGGCTGGGGGTGCAGAGCAGAGGAGGGCTCCCCACCAGTCATCTGTTTGGGGTTTTTTGGGAGGAGAACAGTGATGCTGTCATACTGGAAAAAATCCACACATTCCCTCCAAGGACCACTATTGGGAATAAATGCTGGAAGCGGTTCCACTTGAGCAGATGGCTGAAAAACTTTGGCTGAGAAATAAATTGACTATGACGGTCTGAGGGCCAATCACAGATGGATGAAATTCTAGTGATGTCCCCAATGTCCTGAACAGAGAAGGTTCTCTTCATTTCCCCATTGTGCTAAAAAGCCACGGCAGGATTTTTAATATGAGCTGAGGAGATGTTTTATGGAGAGAGGTGCAGAGGCGGTTCTCCTGTCCCCACCTCCCATGCGGGGGCTTAGCATTTCCTGGATGATCGCATGACCATGGGTACCTCCCCAGGGGAGCTGCGATTCCCAGCTTGCATGGTCGTCCCCCTGCTAGCTCTTGTGGAGCTAGCATCTAAAAATCACAGTTACTGAGTACATTTCCAAAGGGCAGGTGCAATTGTTCTCAGGGCAGCTAGCTCAAGGGACCGTCCGTGCTGCCACGGACACACAGCTCTCTTTAGCCGCTAGCTCAAGGAGAGCTAGCGCAGATACCTCTAATTGAGCTGGGACTCCCAGCTCAAATGTAGCCATCCTCTTAGAGGAGCTGTGTGACTCAGCTGCCTCCAGCACAAATGTGGGTGAAAGGCATGATCTGAAATGGGGTGAAGGGAATGTCTCTCCACAAAAGTGAAAGATAGAAATGGCAGCCCTGTTCCCCAGGCTGCTTACCCCTCCTTACTCCTGGCCTATCTACAATTGCTGTGTATACAGCTACTCCTGCTATGGAGAAGTCATATTGACTCTAATAGAAAATGAGATCTTTTCTATTGGATTTTTCTAAGCCCTCCCCTGCTTTCAGCCCTCTCCAGCCCTCAGCTTCGGCTCCCCAGTTTATAGCCAGCAGGTAATTTCCCCCTGCTGCTTTCTCCTGCCTTCCGTCTTCTCTGGCCCTGGCTTTCTTGCTGCTCTTTGCATTCAGCCTCCCTCCCCCAGGAAATGCTTTCTGGCTATGGCAGCCCTCCTCTCCTGCCAGTCTCCTGGTCCCAGGCAGCCCTGGCTCACTGGGTCTGAGATTCTCCCTGATCTTCTGTAGCCCTAGGTCCTGCCCAGCCCTCTTAATTGACCAAACTGGGAGCACTTGTTCTGGCCCAGGGGTGCTGGTCCTGCTTCACTTTCTGGGGCCAGCTGCCCTGTGACAGCCTTTGCAAGGATTGAGATGCTTTTTGCAAAAGATCGTTAGGACTCATAAAACCCCTATGAGGTACAGCAGCAGTTAAAAGAATGGCTGGAAACATTGGATGAGAGAGCAATTGAAGGGATTTAGGTGTAACCCTGCCGCCATGTGAAGCCAGCAGCAACAAGGGCCGGATTCAATATCTAGGGGTTCCTTTTCACCAATACAACACAAAACCGGCTCGAGCCCCCACCCAGTGACCTGGGACAATTGCACACCACACTCTGGGCGCCTCTAAGAGGCAATACTTCCCCTCTCGCAAGCACGGAGTCTGAGTGTAGCAAAAACTTTTAATAAAAGGAGGGAAGTAACTCAACATTAATTTGGGAAAACACCACAACTAGGGTTCATAAACATAACCCACCCTCAAATAAGTTGGGCAGTGTCCTTTTCCCCTCAGGTTCTTAAGTCCAGCAACACAAAAGTCCCTTTAATGTGCCCGTCCCTTCTCTGTACCCCACTCACAGTTGCTAACCTTGGCCAGTGCAGCCCCAGAGTTCAGAGGTTCATCCACAGAGTTCACCTCCCACCCTGTGTGTGTGTGGCGGGGGTGGGGGGCGGGTAAGGAGGCACCTTAAACTCTCCACTGCTCTGGCACATGTTCATCGCCCCAATGGCTGATTGCTGTGCCTCTCTGCTCTGGCCCTCTCCACCAACATCCCTGTTAGCCGCTTGCCATGCCTCTCCACCAGCCACCTGGCTGGCCACTCACCAAGATGTCTTCAGGGCCCCACACTCAACACAGTTAGTAGGGAAGCCTCACTGCTGGTGCACACTGGGCAGTTTCTTGCAATAAAGACACTGTCACAAAGTAAGTCTAATACTTAGACCTAGGTATCAGTGATTTCAGCGCTGCAGCATGTAATGAGACTCTCAATTGAATCAAAACTAGCTCTTTTATTATACCGTGGCAAGAGACAGGGTCAGATGGTGTCCAGGACCCTTAAACAGGGCCCACACCACCAAGTGCAAGTATCATTTGCACCGCAGTGGCTACAGTTATATTTTTAGTTCACTAGTGTGACTTTATTGACATGAACTGTGACTGTATAGATCATTGTTGCAAACAAGGTCCTATAGTTGCACCAAATCTTTTATAAAGGAGGTCAAGTAAGGTATCTATGGAAAGGTTGTAATTTGTTGGTTACAATTGTGCTGTCTGTATGTGTGTATCATTTTTGTATTTGAAGTTATGAATATTGGCTATGTACTTGTATCTCAATGTGTTTGATTCTAAGTAGCCTCAGTGAAGCATTTGGTCAGCTTCTTGAGAAAGGACTATTCTCAGTAAGTGCCCAATCAAGAAACACTTAACTGACAATGGACTTTGGGAGATGCCAATCTAACATGTAAACAATGGCGTCGGCCTGCAAAAAGCTGAATCATTCCTGGACATGTGACTTGCCCAAATGGCTACAAACTCCATCTTGTTGGTGTGATTTTGCACAGAAGAACAATGGGGTTTCTGCCCACAAGAAAGAGAATATAAAAGGCCCTGGAAGCCCCTCCATTTTGTCTTCAGCTGGCACAAGAGATGGCTTCTCCACCCCAAAGAGATGCCTGAAAGAAACTGGGACAAAGGACTGTATCTACGGGGCTGTGAGTGATTGCTGGACCCAGGCCAAAAACCACAACGTTGGTCTGAAAAGGATTGGGCCCAGTCTGTGAAAGAAGCTTATTGGGATATCTCTGAGTGTGAGATTTACCTGTATTCAGTTTCATACTGTATTAGGCTTAGACTTGTGTGTTTTGTTTTATTTTGCTTGGTAACTAACTTTGTTCTGTCTGTTATTCCTTGGAACCACTTAAATTCTACTTTTTGTACTTAATAAAATCACTTTTGCTTATTAATTAACCAGAGTAAGTAAGTAATGCCTGGGGGAGCAAACAGCTGTACATATCTCTCTATCAGTGTTCTAGAGGGCAGACAATTTATGAGTTTACTCTGTATACGCTTTATACAGAGTAAAACGGATTTATTTGGGATTTTGATCCCATTGGGAGCTGGGTGTCTGGGTGCTAGAGACAGGAGCACTTGCTAAGCCGTTTTCAGTTAAGTCTGCAGCTTTGGGGGCATGGGTCAGTGTTGCAGCAGATTAGCATATCTGGCTCAACAAGACAGGCTTCTGGAGGCCCAAACTGGCAGATAAAACGGGCTCAGAGGTAGTCTCAGCACATCAGGTGACAGTCCCAAGGGGGTCTCTGTGATCGGACCCATCACAACTAGCTCAGTCAGAGCTAGTATAGGTATATCTCCTTGAGCTGGAATTTACAGCCCTAGCTTGAAGAGTAGACATACCGTCTCCACCCATTTTTCCATTATACTTAATGGAAGATGCGTCGGAATCCCTGAGGCTGCTTTGAAAGTGTCAACCCCTGCTTTTTAGAGATGAGTTCTATGGGTGACTTTGAAACTAGCTGATAGTTAGAACTAAACAAAAGCTGCAAAAACACATCCCCTAGTAATCAGCTGGCTTTTTTGTGCTTTTTTTACCCCCTCAAAAATTACCTTTCTCTGGGTTCTCACCCATTTTATGTTTTCCATGAATACTAGAGTGAAAAAGGTCATTGTCAGGAATAGGTTCCCCCTGCCATAAAAACAAACAAACAAAAAACCCAGCAAATCTTAAGCAAAATATTTGCAGAAAGAACACTTCAAGATTTGTAATTGCAAGTATTCCCACTGAAAACCCAATTCTAAGAACTCCACCCATGCATGCCAGGAACAGACACTGGACAAGGTCACATGCCTATCACTCAGCTTTACTTTTGCATACTGAATTCGTGTTGTAGTGGTGATGCACCTGGCAGTGCATGCCTCATGAAAGAAGGATCACAGCCAGCCTGGCTGGAGAGTGCTGCAGGAGTTTGGGGGAGCACTAGTCTTATACAGGAGAGTATTTTGTTAATTAAGTCTAGGCTGTAGAATGTGTTACAATTTTATTTTATATGTAACCCTTTGTTTCCAATTCTTCTACTTGAATCTCTGGGCTTTGTTACATAGACTTGATTTCACTATAAATGTATCTTAAGAGCTGTGTGAAAGCAGAGCGGTGATCTGAGGTGCAACTGGTGAGCTGGGATGTGCTGCTGCTTTGGAAGCAGCAAATTGGTAAATACTGTGAGTGTCCAGTGGACTGGGGGCGACACTCCTGGGAGATGCTCAGGGGTTGGAATGTGCCTATCCCTAACCTGCGCAGTGACAGTGGGTCTGCCAGGTCTAGAGGGGAGTGCTTGTGTTGCCCGTGCCCAGGGGAGTCAGGGAGTAGGTGGTAGCAAGGTACCTTGTAGCCCTCAGTACCCTGGCAGGTGTCACAACTCCCATTGAATGCCATGGAAGTTAGGAGCCTAAATACATTTTGGAGGAGCTGGGCTTCGTTCTCTTCCCTATCAGCATCTGTCCTTACCACTGCCTGATTATTAATCATGTTTATTATGGTAGAGCCCAGGGACCCACAAAGATCTGGGCTCACCATGCAAGGTGCTGTACAAACACAGGCTAGCACATAGATTTGTAAGCTCATTGGAGCAGGGACTAACTGGACAAGACTGACAAAGAGGAGAGAGTATGGAGATAACTGATAAGCAGAATCACCATTTGATATTAACCTTTCCTGGCATGTTTATCTGATTGCTACCCCTGTTGATTATTTTTATTCCCCCTGACAATCAGGGAGCCCTAGCAGGCCCCTTAAGAGCCATGGGAATGGGGGGGAACTGAGAGCATGCGGGAGCAGCTCCCAAGGGCCTCAGGAAATGAAAGCTCTGGTTGGAGGGGAGGGGAGGGGTAACAGGCTCTGGAATGTGAATGTCTCTGACATTTGAATCCACGAGAGTCCCAGTTCTGTCTGAAGCTCCAGTTGTAACATGTAAGCACTGCCCCCATCTTATCCTCCAGAGATTTATACCTACTGTTTAACTACACGTCTTTGAGTGACACATCCCTCCAAGTATCCCTCTGCTAGAGCGACTGCGGAGAAGAGCACACATTCTTTGGATAGGAAGCACAGCACTTGTCACATCCTGCCCCTTCCTGGGCACACACCTTGTTCAACCCTTGTGTCTCTGGGGCATTAGTGTACCCCTTTTACCCCACAGCTTCCTTGCTGGATGCCGGCTTCTGAATGTTGGGCCATCCTAGCTGCTTTTCCTAGCTGTTTTGGGTGCCCTGCCAATCTCCTCTTTGAACCTCACTGATTGACTATACCTCCAACTTCTGGGTTTGAAAAACCACTACACTTTAATTTCACCAGAGTAAACATAACTGTGTTCAGCAACCTTCTACTTCTCGCTCCCCCGATGGAAGGCCTAATGCTATGACTGCCCAGCAGAGCTTCCATTCCTGCTCACAGCTGAGCTCCTCTACCCTCCCCCCTGTGATCTTCCCCAAGGAGCCAACCTGCCATCTTTCAAACCCTCCACAGCACCAAATGGGCAGCCTGGGTGAAGCTTCCATCCAGCCACCCTATTCTCCGTGCACCCAGCCTGGGGGTTCTTTTTGGTCTATGTCCCACAATGTACCCCCTCATGCAACTTCCCTTACCACTTATCCTAGAGCCATTTTCTATCATACAGCTGTGAGTTAACATCGGCTCTTCTCAGATACACTTGTGGGTGTATGGGGTGTTTGTGTCCTAAAACCAACAAGCCTCAGCAGAGAATAGCTCAAGCCCCAGCAAACTAAAGGTGGATACAGCCAGTATGCAATGGATTTCAGCATATTCCACATGACCTACAGCATTTGGGACATGGTTCTTGGCTCTAGTGCTGCTGTTTTGAGATCTGCCACGTTGTAGGAAACAACAATCATGGCGGGGGGTACGGGACATAAGCAAAAATAAAGAAATTTCAATGAAGGCATCATAAATGTTTCCAAGTTCATAGCAAAGAGGCTTCAGAGCATCAATGTGACTCCCATCTTGTCTGACTAAGTGGTTTCACAGTTAGAGAATTCACATGGCGAGTTAGAATCCCCCAACAGCGTGTTGAGCCTGAGAAAAACACATAAACACCTTGCACCAGGTCAAAGAAACTGCTTGCCTCCAAACAGCATCTAGCAGCATCATTGATGACCAAATTCAGAGAATGCGCACTGCAAGGAACGAAAAAGGCCCTAGGATTGATTTCCATCATTCTCCTTTGCACACCATTGTCTTTACCCTTCATATTACTCCCATTATCATAGCCTTGGCCATGTAAGTTTTCAACAGATAATGACATTGTTTCAAGCTCTTGTACAATAGTTTGTCATAAATGCTCCAGTCGGCTCCTTCAGTGGTACAAAACCCAAAAAATGTTCCTTTATGAGCACTTCAACATTGTCTTCATCTGCAAACTTTTGCATAGCCACAAAACGAATGATCATCATCATTTGTTCAATATGACTCACATCTGGTGTACTGTCCAGTATTATTGAAAAGTATTTTGCAAAATGGGCAGCTTCTACAATTTTATTTTTAATGGCATTTGCTAGGATTTGAATCAGTTCATTCTGCATATTTTTTTCCTAAGTAATGAACCTGTGTTTCTTGATTAGTTATTTTACGTAGATGCTCCTTCATGACTGGATCAGACAAAGCTAGGTATTCAACAATTTTTAAAAAGTTTCCATTACTTGGAGTGTATAATTGTTCATTTCTACCACGGCCGGGAATGCCAAATTTTGCCCACTGAGAACTCTCACTAAAGCAATCAGACGCTCTAATATTTGTTGCCAATATTCTTCTTTTTCCTTGATCACACGTAAATTTTCCTTTTTTCAATCGTAATTCAAGTTCTTTCCAATTTTGAAAACATTCCAAATGTTCTGTACTTCTTTCATGTGAAGAGAGAATTGAAGATATGTTTTTCCAGTCCTTCAAACCATTTTCAGTAAGTGATGTACCAACTGCTTGATTTCTAAACAACTTGCAGCAAAAGCAAAACACAGAGTCCTTCGACACTGAATATCGTAACCAGTTTTGATGAATTTCTTCCCCATTAATGAGTTTCATCTTGTAATGCTGAGCAGAGAATTTTCTTTTATTTCCATTCTTAGGGAAGGGAAATTCATGAACTTGTTCAGGTCCATGTTCCACTAGAATTTGCCGTACACCGTCATCACATCTGGGCCATGAAGCTGGGTCTCCATACTGTAACTTGTTTGTAACTTCCTCATCCTTTCTTCCTTCTACTTCATTTACTTCAATTTCTGCATGTGTCTCTGAAGGTGAATAAATTTTCTCCACTTCCATATCAGTCTGATGCTGTGAGCTGCCTTCATCTAGAAGTAAGTTTCCATCATCTTGAGTTTCCAAACTGCTTTTTTGTGGATGTGAGCTAACCTCCTCTCCAAGTAAAATTCCTTCATCTGGATGCTGTGAACTGCTTCCATCTTTATTTGAATTAAAGAGAAGATATTTCAGGGAGGATCTCTGCTGTTTTGCTTGGTCCTTTTCCTTCTCAGCCTTTCATTTATGATACTCAGCTCCTGAGGTTTTTTTTCCCCTCTTTCTGCCATGGGGCATTTGAATATTGTTATGTACTGTGCTCCTGACTGCAAACGTTATAGCGTTAAGGATGGCTGACACACCCACCACATGGTTGGTGATTTAAACCACATTGCAGCCATCCCAACATGTCTTTTCACTGCTTAAAGGTTCAATGATTAGTAACATACACTCACTTACCTATTAAAACAGTTAGTTACAGCATTTACATGGAAACAAAATGACCTTTTTCGACATTATAACCCAACACCGGTTGTTTGGAAAGTAATCCCCTTCCTCATGGTTACCCACTTGGAGTTTTCAGACTAGCAGCCGTGTTAGTCTATATCCGCAAAAAGAACAGGAGTACTTGTGGCACCTTAGAGACTAACAAATTTATTAGAGCATAAGATTTCGTGGACTACAGCCCACTTCTTCGGATGCATATAGAATGGAATAAATATTGAGGAGATATATATACACACATACAGAGAGCATAAACAGGTGGGAGTTGTCTTACCAACTCTGAGAGGCCAATTAAGTAAGAGAAAAAAAACTTTTGAAGTGACAATCAAGATAGCCCAGTACAGACAGTTTGATAAGAAGTGTGAGAATACTTACAAGGGGAGATAGATTCAATGTTTTTAATGGCTCAGCCATTCCCAGTCCTTATTCAATCCTGAGTTGATTGTATCTAGTTTGCATATCAATTCCAGCTCAGCAGTCTCTCGTTGGAGTCTGTTTTTGAAGTTTTTCTGTTGTAATATAGCCACCCGCAGGTCTGTCATTGAATGACCAGACAGGTTAAAGTGTTCTCCCACTGGTTTTTGAGTATTATGATTCCTGATGTCAGATTTGTGTCCATTAATTCTTTTGCGTAGAGACTGTCCGGTTTGGCCAATGTACATGGCAGAGGGGCATTCCTGGCACATGATGGCATATATCACATTGGTAGATGTGCACCATCACATTGGTAGATGTGCACATAGGTGAACGAGCCCCTGATGGTATGCTGATGTGATTAGGTCCTATGATGATGTCACTTGAATAGATATGTGGACAGAGTTGGCATCGGGCTTTGTTACAAGGATAGGTTCCTGGGTCAGTGGTTTTGTTCAGTGATGTGTGGTTGCTGGTGAGTATTTGCTTTAGGTTGGGGGGTTGTCTGTAAGCGAGGACAGGTCTGTCTCCCAAGATCTGTGAGAGTAAAGGATCATCTTCCAGGATAGATTGTAGATCTCTGATGATGCGCTGGAGAGGTTTTAGTTTAGCTGAAGGTGACAGCTAGTGGTGTTCTGTTATTTTCTTTGTTGGGCCTGTCTTGTAGGAGGTGACTTCTGGGTACTCGTCTGGCTCTGTCAATCTGTTTTTTCACTTCAGCAGGTGGGTATTGTAGTTTTAAGAATGCTTGATAGAGATCTTGTAGGTGCTTGTCTCTATCTGAGGGATTGGAGCAAATGCGGTTATATCTTAGAGCTTGGCTGTAGACAATGGATCGTGTGGTGTGTCCTGGATGGAAGCTGGAGGCATGTAGGTAAGTGTAGCGGTCAGTAGGTTTCCGGTATAGGATGGTATTTATGTGACCATCGCTTATTAGCACAGTAGTGTCCAGGAAATGGACCACTTGTGTGGATTGATCTAGGCTGAGGTTGGTGGTGGGATGGAAATTATTGAAATCATGGTGAAATTCCTCAAGGGCTTCTTTTCCATGGGTCCAGATGATGAAGATGTCATCAATGTAGCGCAAGTAGAGTAGGGGCGTTAGGGGACGAGAGCTAAGGAAGCATTGTTCTAAGTCAGCCATAAAAATGTTGGCATATTGTGGGGCCATGCGGGTACCCATAGCAGTATCGCTGACTTGAAGGTATATGTTGTCCCCAAATGTGAAATAGTTGTGGGTGAGGACAAAGTCACAAAGTTCAGCCACCAGGTTAGCTGTGACATTATCGAGGATACTGTTCCTGATAGCTTGTAGTCCATCTTTGTGTGGAATATTGGTGTAGAGGGCTTCTACGTCCATAGTGGCCAGGATGGTGTTTTCTGGAAGATCACGGATGGATTGTAGTTTCCTCAGGAAGTCAGTGGTGTCTCGAAGATAGCTGGGAGTGCTGCTAGCGTAGGGTCTGAGGAGAGAGTCCACATAACCAGACAAACCTGATGTTAGGGTGCCAATGCCTGAGATGATGGGGCGTCCAGGATATCCAGGTTTATGGATCTTGGGTAGCAAATAGAATACCCCTGGTCGGGATTCTAGGCATGTGTCTGTACAGATTTGTTCCTGTGCTTTGTCAGGGAGTTTTTTTAGCAGATGGTGTAGTTTCTTTAGGTAATCCTCAGTGGGATCAGAGGATAATGGCCTGTAGAATGTGGTGTTAGAGAGCTGTCTAGCAGCCTCTTGGTCATATTCCAATTTATTCATGATGACGACAGCACCTCCTTTGTCAGCCTTTTTGATTATGATGTCAGGGTTGTTTCTGAGGCTGTAGATGGCGTTGTGTTCAGCATGGCTGAGGTTATGGGGCACGTGATGTTGCTTTTCCACAATTTCAGCCTTTGCACGTTGACGGAAGCAATCTATGTAGAAATCCAGTCTGTTGTTTCGACCGTCCGGAGGAGTCCACGCAGAATCCTTTTTTTTGTAGTGCTGGTAGGGGGGATTCTGTGGGTTAGTATGCTGTTCAGAGGTATGTTGGAAATATTCTTTGAGTCAGAGACGTCGAAAGTAGGATTCTAGGTCACTGCAGAACTGTATTATATTCATGGGTCTGGAGGGACAAAAGGAGAGGCCCCGAGATAGGACAGACTCTTCTGCTGGGCTAAGAGTATAGCTGGAAAGATTAACAATATTGCTGGGTGGGTTAAGGGAACTACTGTTGTGGCTGCTTGGAGTGTGATGTCATCCCTTTCATAGTCTATTAAGCATTAACACTGTTACTTTTCTTTTATGGACCTTATTTATTACATGTGAACCAGTTATAACAAAGAAAAGTTCATAATTATACAGCCCGATAATAACGCTAAGGTTTAATAACTCATAAAGATAGTCACATTTTGGATTTATAATGCTGAAAGATGTTATTCTTTATTTTTTGGCACCAAGAAACACAATCTTCCACAGTATTCGCTTGATTCTTAACTATCTACCTGTGACGTGTTTTAAAATGACTGTTTGACATGTATCAACTCGCGATATCTCCGCTCTACATGAATTTCCGGCTATGTGACCTTGATGTATATTCGAGTTAGGTGTCACTAGCATGGCAGCTCTTGCCGCGGGCGGATGTGTTTCATTGTGGCTGAGTTATTGCTTATCAAAGTTGCGGAGTGGGTCATCTTGACCCTATGTCACAAATTGAAAAAAAAAATTGCTAAAATATTATTTATTTTTGCAGTAAATAAAAGATTTGACATATTAATAAATTCTCAGAAATGTAGAGAAATGAATTATAATTCATATTCCCTCCATACACGCACAGGAATTGAAATACTGATATCTTCGTTATTTTATTTGGTTTTTTTTTTAATCTTTTCTGTTTTTTTTTTTTCAAATTTGATTTTTTCCCTCAAATTTGGCGCCCCATTTAACTCGGTACCCTAGGTGACTGCCTAGTTCACCTGTATGGACCGCCCCTGAGTATGATAGACAGGATGTCTGCAAAGGAGGGAAAGCTTCACTTACCATCTCCTTATAGATGCTGCCCCCAGTGCCCTCTAACTGGCTAAGGAGGTCTGATTGCTTTGAGAATGGATGGAAAGTGCTATAGAAGAGCTACTTATTCTTTTATTATTACTTGGTTTTAAAGCGTGGCTCTTCTTTTAAAAAGTGACTTAAAATGGCCGCCTCCCTGTCTTACTCAGCAGCTCTGCACCTGCTTAGAATATTCACTTTCAAATCTTCTTACTTCAGTTACTAAAGTCAAGTTTCACTGCCCTTTACTCCTGCTAACCCTGCCGAGCTGATGCAGCTGCTGAAGAATGAGCTGGGTTCTGTTCTGGCTTAGGCATCGTCAGCAGAAGGGTTAATTTTAAATCCAAGTTGTACAACCTGGGGCTGCGTAAACCAGAAATCCCCCAGCTCGACTCTAAGATCCCAGACTTGGTTTTCAGTGCTGGAAAAAACCTCTCTTGACAAGTAAACTAAACAGAGTTGCTCTTGGGGTCACTGAGAAGCAGCCAATGGCAGTTTTACAGACCCCTTTTGCTGCAGATCTGCCCTTTAGACTCGTGGAGGAAAGTGAGGTTGCAGCACAATGAGGGCAGAAAGAGATTTCTAAATACAATAAAACATCCACCCTGGGCTATTTTATTGAGAGGGAAACTATTGTCACGTAAGCCAAATGTTTAACCTGCATGACAATGCCCTGAACGTACAGCTTGAGGCATTGTCCTGTATCTCCCTGTCCCCTTCTCCACCTGCAGGGCAATCAATATCTCTCTACTATAAGCCTCCGCTGAGGTCAATGTTTAGATGGGATTTTATCTATACTTGTGGGTTTAGTAACCATCCATTACATTGGGGTTTTCAATGACCAGCATTTCTGGGGACGAGGGGGTCAAAAGTGTCCAGTGTTGGGCTAACTCTGCTCCTGGTGAAGTCACTGTCCAAGTCCATTGACCTCAGTGGAAGCTGAGGCTTCTGGAATCTTGCCCTGAACTTACCTATTGCAAAGTATGGACTAGGTTGGGTCTAGTGGAGATCCATTCAGCTGAGTGAGGGGGTGAAGGTAGCTTCATGCCCCTTTCTAGCCAGCCATGCCCTTCATGCCATCAGGTAAAACTGGAGCCATGGAAGGGACTGCAGTGGTCTGCAGCATCTGTCCCTGTTCTTGAATACGAATGCAGCAAGCACAGCAACCCCAAAAACCTACCGGAAAGGTGTGTGTGACATCATAAGTTATATGAGTTATGTGGCTCAAAGTTTTCATTGTTGCTTATGCGGGAAGATGACATTGCTCACCCCGTGGGTCTGCCGCAAGTGACAGTCAGCTCCGACTTGTGGCTATAAAAACGTTGTGCCCCATAGCAGCAAGCCACATCATCAGAGTGGATAGCTAACCAGAGAGGGGGACATGGGAGATGGATGAACCTGTGCTGAGTACCACCTCCAACAAGCAACCCCCTGACTCAATGTAACAATGCCTAGCTCTCGGAGAGCACTTTTCGTCAGAAAAGCTCAAAGCACTTCACAATTTTGAACTTATTTATCCTCGCACCCCCACCCCTACCCCCCTGGAAGGCAAGGCAGTGCTGTTCTCCCCTTTGGACAGGTGGGGAACTAATGTACAGAGAAGTTAGTTGACTTGTCCAAGGTCACACAAAATCTGGCAGAGCAGAGTTTCAAAGCCAGGTCTGCCACTAGGCCAATGGCTTAACAAGTGGCCTACTCTTTCTCTCTTCATCATTATCCTTCATCTTCCTCGGCAACCACTTTAAAGCATCACCAAGGTTCCCAGTATAATTTTGTTCAGCCATTACTTAAAATCATTTGCATGAGGCAGCTAATTTTTGTTGAGCCCATGAGTGGCTGTTTAAGCCATATTTCACTGCATGCAGAAATATGCATTCACCTGTTAGGCCAGTGTGGCTTTGCAGCCAGCTTTGTAAATAGTCGTTATAATTAATAAATAAATACCATGCTAATGAAATGAGCCCTTTTTAAGATGCTTTAGGAGAAACCTGCAGTTGAATACAAAAGAGGCTGCAATCACTACCACAAATTGTGAATAGGTCTAAACAACTGCAGTGTCTTAAAACAAGGGTCCAATACTAAGTTGCCATCTTGACAGTCCAGTGACAGAGGAGGAAATTCTCAATGGCACAAATAGAATGTACCCAAATAATTGGGTGCCCAACTTCTGTTGACTTTCAAGGTGAGCTGGGTACCTGACTGTCCGCTGTGCTTTAGAAAATATCCCCCAGAGTATGGCTGGGATGATTCATCTCCCATTTACAGGCTGATCTAAAGCCCATTGGAACCAGTGGAAAGACTCCCCCTGACTTCAACAGACTTTGCATCAGGTCCTGAATGAATGACAAGAGAGACTTTGCGAGAGACAAGGTGTGTGAGGTAACATCTCTCATTGGACCAACTTCTGTTGGTGGAAGGGACAAGCATTCAAGCTATGCAGAGCTCTTACTTAGGTCTGGGGAAGGTAACCAGAGTATCTGAGCTCAATACCAGGCTGGAAAGATTGTTAAGCGCAAGCACACTTAAAAGGAAGTGAGCAGTTAAGGCAGCGATTCCCAAACTGGCTTGTGACCCCAAATGTGCTGTACCATCAGCAGGTGGGGTCGCAGTGAGACCTAGTTTGCAGAGGACGCCATTTTGCTCTGCACTGTATGACCTTGCACGCACCATAATATGCAGTCACACTGTGAGGAGGATGCCATTTTGTAGAGCAACATATCATCCTCCATGTGGCATGACCTTGCAGGTATAGTGTGTGTGTGTGAGGTCAATCGGTATGGAGGATGTCATTTTGCTATTCAAAATGGCATCCTCCCTGCTGTCTGGGGTCCTGGCAGGAAACACTGCATTAAAATGGGGTTATGCTGGCAAAAAGTTTGGGAATCCCTGAGTTAAGTGTTAACAGGCAAGTAGGGTGTGATACAAATTATTGTAATGACCCATAAAACCAACATCTCTGTTAAATTTGTGGTTTTCAGTGTCCAGCGAAGTTATGAATTTAAGTTCCCAGGTTCATCTTTGGAAGGTGTTGTGCGGGTTTCCTTTAAGGACGAAGGCTGAGAGGTCAGATATGGAGCGATCACTTTGTGAAAAGTGCTCACCTGTGGGTGACAGGGTGTTTTTGTCTTTGATCAGTTTTCTGTGTGAGTTCATTCAAGAGCATAATGACTCTCTGGTTTCACCCACATAGTTGTGGAGTGTGTAGGACCCACAGATCTCGAAAGGTGTGTTGTGCGGGGTATTGATCATCATTGCACTGGAGATATGTCTGCAGGTTTTGCGTCTGTTGTTCTGGCAGAGGCTGGTGCTGTTTTGAGTTGGTGGGTCCCAGTCTGAGACTTTCAAAGTCATTGTCATTATTAATTGAATTCTGGTAGCGTTATAAGCCCCCAAACAGATCAGGGTGCTATTGTGCCACAATCCAATCATAAGAAACAGTTCCTGCCCCAAGGAGCTAACAATCTGCGCTAAAGCCCAGAGGCAGCAAGCAGGGATGACAAAGAACCAGAAGGCATGTAAGGAGTAAGTCAGAAGGAGTAAGTTAGATCAGTCCTATTGCTTTGTAATGATCTGTTGGGTTCATTTACCAGTTAAATCCCTGTTAAATTAAACTCTGTGTAACAGAGCTTACGTTTTGAAAGTCTCTTTTTTGCATTTTCTGAGTCCTTCTCTACATCATCACACTGAGACCCTTGTTGGAAAGTCACATTAAAATAGCAACTTCTCTTGAGAAACCATTCACCAGGATATATGATGGGAGGGGAATAATGGCAGGTGTTAAAGAGCTTCAAAAATTCACGTTACTAATTTCATATCTCTCATGCTTCTTTAATAGAGGGGAGGTTTCAAATCTGCCAGAGGGATTTCAGAGCACTGGTCCTAGTGAAACTCAACAGGGCTTGTGCGCCAATCAGCCTTCAGCGCTTTTTTTGAAAACCTCCCTCTCCAATGCTAATTGACTGTGTACGGTATTCATAACTGATCGCTGTGGTGTTCTTTGAGGCTATTTTCACGGCTGTCTGGGGGGGCTTGGATGTACAGTTGTCATTGGAATTAAAGGGAGTTGTGCCTCTAAATCCCTTTGGTGGCTACAAAAATCTCCACCTTAACTTCTTAGCCAGCCATTGTTCTCGGTACCTCTCAAAGGTATCATTATTTTTCTTACTAGCCATGCATATCCCCTTATACAAATACAGCAGGGTATTCATTTTTCATACCATGGAGTACTTACATTACATTATATATGGTGCCATATTTATATTGGATCATATTTGTTAAGCACTGTGAGCCAATGTTCCCTCTATTTTTTCTCTTGCATGTGCAGAATGAATGTTGTTATGTGCACAATATGGAAGTGGTGTGTGGTGGGGATGAGGGGTTCGGAGTATGGGAGGGGACTCAGGGCTGTGGCAGAGGGTTGGGATGCAGGGAGGGTGAAGGCTCTGTCTTGGGGTGCAGGCTCTGGGATGAGGCTGGGGATAAGGTGTTTGGGGTGCAGGCTGCCCCAGGGCCACGGCGGGAAAAGAGGACTCCCCCCCCCCCCCCACCCCAGCCCTCTCCCCGCCACAGTGACTCCAGGGCTGGGTCCGGGGGAGAGTCGCCTCTCCCTGACCGCAGCCCTGAGCACCTGCACAGCCCTTGATAGGCTGCTGCATGGCTTGCAGCTTAGAGGGAACTTAGACTGTGACTGTGTTTGGTGCCACATAAGACACAAAATACAGACAGGCCTGGATCCTCAAAGGTATTTAGTCACCTAACTCCTTTGTGGCTCTGGGCCACAGCCCCTGCCCTGAGGAGCATACAGTCTAGTGCGGATACCAGAACTATGCAACTTGTTCATGAAGCTGTTTAACAGATAGAGCAACTCAGGTCTATTTAATAACCAACTGCCCAAATGTGCATGAACGCAACCGAGCAAAACAGCCTGTGTGACTGAAACAGCTCCAGGTTACATTTTATTCCCACATTTACATTTTTACAACGCAAGGGAATTGAGTGTTACCAACTCCCGCTGTGTTGTAGTAACACCGAACCTTCAATGCTGACCTTGTTCTGTGCTCGTGACTCGGCTTGACGAGAAAGGAAGACAGGACGTGGAAGCTGGGTGCTGTCCCTACAGCAGCCCCCCTTCAGACTCTAACGATACTTATGCTGCTCTATAAACACAATGGGTCTGATCTAGCCCTTGCCCTGCTATCACTTTAAACGCCACCGGCCTAAATCCAGAGGAGTGCAGCAGAGAATGATGCTCCAGCTGTTTAAGCCTCACATCACGCCTGCAAGGTGGAAAGCACCTATCCCCTGTTTCTTATAGATGGGGAATTAGAGAGGCTGTTGGCTGATCTTAAGAGCTGCTGCATATCCATCACTCCTACTGAAGTCAGTGGGAACTGGGCTTGTGCAGGCTCCCAGGCCAAACCTGGGATGTGCCCAGGCTTGCACCACAAGCCAGGGCAGAGTGGGGCTGTGGCTAGAAAAGTGAAAGAGCTGCTCAGATTACCAGCATGTCTGCTAGCCCCAGTCATGCTGGGGGCAATGTGTCCTAGTGGATAAGGCACTAGACCAGGACTCAGGAGACTTTAATTCTATCTCTTGCTCTAGCACTGACCTGATATGTGACTATGGATCGTTTCACCTTCCTGTGCCACTGTTTCTCTTCCCACTTATTGTATGTTTAAACTATATTTCCTTTGGGACAGAACCTGTCTCTTGTTACATGTATGGCACTAGCACAATGGGACTCTCATCTTGGGTGGGGTCCTTGGATGCTCCTATCATTGGGACCCTACCAAATTCACGGCCATGAAAAATACATCATGGACCATGAAATCTGGTCTCCCCCCGTGAAATCTGGTCTTTTGTATGCACCCTATACTATACCGATTTCATGGGGAAGACCAGCATTTCTCAAATTGGGGGTCCTGATCCAAAAGGGAGTTGCAGGGGGTTTACAAGGTTATTTTAGGGGGAATCGTGGTATTGCCACCCTTACTTCTGCTCTGCCTTCAGAGCTGGGCAGCCAGAGAGCAGCAACTGTTGGCTGGACACCCAGCTTTGAAGGCAACACCCGTCCAGGAGCAGCGCAGAACTAAGGGTGGCAATGCCAGACCATGCCACCCTTACTTCTGCACTGCTGCCTTCTGAGCTGGGCGGCCGGAGGGTGGCAGCTGCTGACTGAGGACCCAGCTTGGCAGGTATCAGTGCAGAAGTAAGGGTTGCAATACTATACTAGGCCATCCTTACTTCTGTGCTGCTGCTGGCAGCAGCTCTGCCTTCAGAGCTGGGCTCCCGGCCAGCAGCCACCGCTATCCAGCTGCTCACCTCTGAAGGCAGTGCTGCTGCCAGCAGCAGTGCAGAAGTAAGTTTAGCAGTACCGCAACCCCCCCTACAATAACCTTACAACCCCCCCACAACTCCTTTTTGGGTCAGGACCTACAATTATAACACTGTGAAATTTCAGATTTAAATAGCTAAAATCATGAAATTTACTATTTTAAAAATCCTATGACCATGAAATTAATCAAAACTGACCATAAATTTGGTAGGGCCCTACCTATAAAACTACAAATAGAAATACAGTTTGTTCTTTCATTTCATCAGTGTGACTACTGTCCTTAAAAATGTTTTTTTGGCCTTTGCAACCAAACAGTACTTCTGCAGTGGCCCTTACAAAAAAAAAAAAAAAAGGGGCGGGGGGGGGACTTCTGGGAGCAGGTATGAGACTGTGCTTCCATTTTGTTGCAAAGACAGAACTGTTGCCTTTTCAAGAGTGGTCAGTGTGTTGTTAAATGAAAGCCAATCTCATTGTTCTGGTGCAAGCTGAGATGACTCTTAAATGTATTAAAACAACATTGGTGGGGATTTCTTTTTAGTTTAGTGGAATTATTTTATTTAATTAAATTCAAAATAATGCATGCATATCCAGTGCTGTAGGCGCTGGACACAAATCCAGGGCCAAATCCAGTGGTCCTTATTGTTTTTTTTTTCTCAGTCAAACTCCCATTGATTTCAAGAACCAAGGTAACAATCTCAGGATTTTGACACCCTACAATATCTACAGACTTGATTAGGTTGACCTGAATAAGCTGATCCAACTAAAGTCCTCCCTCTGGACACTACTCAGTCTTCTGCAAACACCTCCACTTACTGCAAAACTATGCCTCTTCCCTGATCCCATGCCACCAGCTCAGGAAACGCTTGGGAACTCAACCTGCCAGGCACACTGAACAAATCCAGGAGCTGTTGGAGCAAGGGCAGAATAAGTTCTGGAGTTGAGCAACCCATGCTGAAATCACCCTGCTGCCAACCTTTTCCCATTTACTCCGGGGGCAACTAGTGCCTCTGCTGACTGCAGCCATCACGGCACCCACTTGAGAGGTATCTAGCATGCACAGCAGTTAGGGCTTTAGAGACCCAATTTAACCCCATAAGCATCACTCAGAAATCAGCAGGAAGCCATCGCAGGCTGCAGAGCACAGTGCCGTGTGACACAACGCTTTGTGAGGAGGCCACTGCGCCAGACGAAGATTCAGAGTGGTCTGGCAATGGGTAAATGTGGCGAAGTCCCGCATCATTCGGAAAAAGCCAGAACTTATTGCCAAGCACAGATGAGAAAAGCATGGCAGGCCAGTGCTGCTCCCGAGACATCCAAAAGCAGACCCTCCAGGCTACCTACCCGCAAAGCAAAAGCTGGGCATCCTCCATCAATGGACGGAACTGATATAACGTAGTTCTTGTCCCCCACCCACAAGCATTACCTTTAGCTCAGCTGAGCTGAGTGTCAGCCCGCTAGCCCTGTATCTAGCCAGGCCCCAGAATGTTTCTGGTCCATCAGTTCCACCCTCAGAGTCCAGTGAAATAGGGACATTATAGAGGTGGGTGTCATCCATGCACTGGAGGCATTTCTGCCCACCCTATCTGTGTCCAAGCTAGGGGGTGCAGATGGGACTTAATACTACAAATTGCTGCAAGCAATACACTTATGCATGTACTTCGTTTTAATTAAGTGCTATAATTTAATAGTGCCAATTGACTTCAATAGGACTGCTTGTGCTTAAAGTTAGGCATGTGCTTAAAGTGTTTTACTAGTTTGAGTGCTGGGCATCTTGTAGGATTGGGCCAATACACACTAATAGGAGAGGGGACAGAACAGAATCATGCAGAGCTCTGCATAAGCGGGGGGAGGGATAGCTCAGTGGTTTGAGCATTGGTCTGCTAAACCCAGGATTGTGAGCTCAATCCTTGAGGGGGCCACTTAGGGATCTGGGGCAAAAATCAGTACTTGGTCCTGCTAGTGAAGGCAGGGGGCTGGACTCGATGATCTTTCAGGGTCCCTTCCAGTTCTATGAGATTGGTATATCTCCATATATTATAAGAGAGCCCTCAGCCAGTTACCTGGCATTCCTCTCTGGACCCTTGCTGAAGAATGTTACAAAGTTAACAAGCAGAGTTTACAACAGTAATGTTAATTAACAAAAGTCTGAGAATATTATTTGAATAAATGAGGTGAGAGCCCAGGCTCTCAAATCAGGTCACTAGCACCTAGCTGAATTTTGGTACAACTAAAGAAAGAAAAACCTCACCCAAAACTTCCATCCGTCTACATAGTGTTGTTGTAACCATGTCAGCCCCAGGATATTAGAGAGACAAGGTGGGAGAGGGAATAGATTTTATTGTACCAACATCTGTTTGCTGAGAGAGACACGCTCTTGAGCCTGCACACTTGTCTCTCTCCCCAACGGAAGTTGGTCCAATAAAAGAGATTCCCTCTCCCACCTTGTCTGACCCAACTATAGCACTGGGGATTAATGCTTTGTCTTTTAACATGTGGGGCTCCTCGCTGTTTTGGAATAGCATGAAACAGTGGGCTTTAGCTCCAGCAGTTTTCAAAACAGTGGCCACTACAAACAGGTGGCTTGGACTTGCAGGGCTCTTTTTAGAACTGGTCCCTGGATTAAGGTAACAAGCCAGCTGGCTGTAATTTGCCATGCCGGAGGGCTCAGTTTGGTTCTCCTTTACTTAACAACAGCTCCCCTGTACCTGAAGAGTTTCACTCCTGAGAAATAAGCTCTCAGACGTGTAGGGACATGCCCAAGGTCTCACAGCTAGCCAAGTGGCAGAGCTGGGATTAGAACTTGAGTTCCTGGAGCCCTGTCTCATGCTGAGTTCACTAGAGAACTGAGCCTGTAAATCACTTTTCCCCCAAATGCATGCCCCGTGCATGGCTGCTAATTTAAACAGAGCGCCCCTGCCTGATGAGAGAGCGGCTCCCACGCCCCACACTGTACGTGCACATTCCAGCAGGGCTACTCAAAGCACAAGCAGCCTCAGGGCTTCATTGAGCAGCCTGGCAGTGACACGTGAGCCATAGAGGCACTTTCAGAAGCGCCCTTAGTGAGTGAGCACATGAGCTAAGAAGCGTTACAATGACTCACCTAAAAGGCTGAGCTGGAGCCCCCACTTGTGGATATGGATCAAGGGCAAAACGTACAGAGCCCTCCAAGGGTGATGTAGAGGACAGAAGCTGAGATATAGCTCAGTCTCCAAGTTTAATTCATATCATGGGGGGGAGGGTGTCTTTTGCCCCCCCTCTGTCCTCCGAGCAGCATGGTGAGACTAGCCATCTCCTTGGCAGCTCCTGACTCTTCTAGCTCATGTCACATTTTTGATTTAAAAAAAAAAAATCACGTTACATTCTGATTTGATTTCTGCGCTGCCCCACCACCTCAGCATTCCCGGTGCCACACCTGGGAGAGTTTTCATAGACGCTCACTGCATCCAATTCTTTGAATGTTCAAAGAAAAAACAGTTACAATATTAGCACTGCCGTGACCTTCAGAGAAGGAGCCTAATTATTCCAGAGCAGGCAGCTTAGTGCTGGGCAGCTGCTAATGAACACTGATGGGAAAATACACCCAGATGCAAATTGGAGAGCTGGCTTGGTGGGTGTACAACAAAGCCCATCCTGTGCCAGTGCAATTTCATGTTGTGGCTACTACTGAACCTTTTCAGGATTTGTATGTCTGAAATGCCCCCTGTATTTCCTTCCTTCCGCCTTCTCATGAACGGTAATGAATATAGCTACTCCAGTAGACAGTTACATACTAGAAGGCTGGCCCCAGCCCTTAGAGGCCAGGTGTGGGTCACTGAGGGAGACAGGAACCATATAGAGATTGACTCACCGTCTGCAGCGAGACCATCCGCCTCTGTGCAAAACAATCTGCAGTGTGTCTGCAGAAAGGGAGCGAGAAAGCAGCCCTCGCAGCTAACTGGCACACCATCTCATTAGATCAGGGCACTGCTGCTTCGGGTCCCCTGAGGTCTCTGGCAAGGGGCAGCAGTGCGGCAGAACTGCAAACGAGGATACATTGCTTGGTAAAGGTAGCTCTGTAAAAAGAGGAGGGGGCTGGGAACAGTGGAAATCAGAGTGGTTCAGGGTAAAAAGCAGCCCCCAATCCTCACCCATTCACCCACATCCCAGAAACCAGCATACTCTTCCCATGGAAGGCTGTGCCTGGAACAACAGCAAGGCCCTCTCAACTCTTAGGGACGGTGATAGCATCCTCCATTTCCAGAGCATCTGAAGGACCCCAGAACATTCTGTCTGTTCTTTATGTATGTATCTGTATGAATATATCTATCCTATTACAGAGCAAAAAGCCATGTGAAAAGAACATTATTAGGGTTGCAAAGTCAAGCACTCAAAAATTAGGAAATGCCTGAATTGAGGTTGACTGTGCAACCAAAATCCAGACCTCTATGTGCATATGTATTATAACAGACTTTAATTACATGAGCATAGTATTTTTTCCACCAGATCCCTACCTAATTCCGAGCACAGGATGGATGGTGCTCATTGAAGGAGCAGCTATTCAATATTTAGTTTTCTCCTCATTGTTCAGTGTCTGGCCCCAGGCCCTATTTACTGCATGCTCAAATCCTGCTCTCAATACAGAATTATGCATTTCTTAATGAGCCTTTCTATGGCACTCATCATTCTATTATCTGAGTCCTTCACAAACCTCAATTAATTGATCTTCAAAACACCCCCGAAAGGTAAGGGGTGTGTGTGTGTGGGGGGGAATTATCCCCATTTTACAGATGGGGAACTGAGTCACGGGGATTAAGGTCAAAAGTAGAGCTGGGCAGATCCTGGAATTCTTGTTTCATGGGAAATACCAACATTTCAATTAAAAAAAAGTTCTGAATCAGAATGAAAACAATCAAAAATGGCAAATTTTCCCACAGAACAACATGCTGAAATTTAATGTCAGAAACATCTGATGTCGCCTTTCAATCAGGTGGATACATTTCATTTTGACTTTTTCAACTTTATCAATTACATTAACATAAGTGAAATGTCAGCTATTATGTCATTGTATGTCACAATATGTATTATAAAATAAATGACATGATGATGTAATATTACATTAAAATGACCATATAATTTATAATGTACAATGCAAAATGATAAAGTCAAAATGAAAGTTATAGATTTTTTTCTATTTTTGTTTCTATACAGTTAAAATGAAATTAGTTGCTTCCAAACCAGAGAGTTCTTGGGAGCACAGGACGGACAGACATCCTGTTCTCTATTCCACTGTCCTGCCGGCCCGGCCCAGAGCAGTTGGGAGCCAACATTACAGGGAAAGTCCAGTTTTGCCACTGTAAGTCAGGGCTGAAGGGCACATGCTCAGTCGTCATTCTGTGTTGGGATGGAGTATGTGCAGTCTGGTCAATACTAGGAGTTGTGAGGGGATGGAGCATGCTCAGTGAGGATGGAATCTTTGGGAATTTTAGGGGCTCTCTACTGACTGAGCATGTGCAAACAGCAGGGTTTTTTCCCCAAAAAACCTATACCTTGGCTAAATTTGGGTTGATTTTTACAGGAACAGCAAAAGATCTATCCCTGACACAAAGGCCACCTCCCTGCCAAATTTCAAGTCCCTGCTCTAAAGCATAGAGGTGTTAGAGCTTTTCAGAGTAACAGTCTCAATTTTTTTCAAAGGAACAAAATGATATATTTTGCCCTAGTCTCATTCTCAGAAACAGCTGAACAGATTTGGCTAAAATGTGGAGAGGGAAAATCAGCCTGATGCATATGTGTTGTCGCATGAAAAAGTTTGGCAAAACTTTAAGCAGTTGAAACCAGGGTCTTATAATGGGACTTGACAGGCAATCTTAATAATAGGTGGTGCTACCAGCCCCATCTAGAATAGGTGTTAGATTGTTTCTGCATTTATCTAATCTGTCTGAGAGTCGCTTCTAGGATAAAGTGAAGAACATGTAGACAAATCATTGGGGTTATACCCTGAATGAAGAAATGGCAGTCGCTCTTGTGAAATTTCATAATACCTTATGTGCATGCAGAATTCCATGTGGCCGCCATGACACCCACCTACCTCCAACCCTCCAACTGCATGGGAGGAACTACCAGGGTCTCAAGGCTTGTTGGTCAAGTAGGCCTTGGACCAAAAGGACATCACAAATTGATTAAAGCTCTTTTCTGGGGATGTTGGTGTCTTCCCATGGTGGGGTCCATCCATGCCTCTTCAGCCCAGACCTTATGTCTCCAGCTGTATATCCCTGACTCCTCAATAGGCTAGTCATATGACCTGTAGCTTCCTTCTATTAAGTGTTTTTTCCCAAGAATGTCCAGCATCAAGATGCTGTAAAGTATAATGTGTTACTCCTCTAATCAGCCACTGATGCTGGAGGCTTAGGTTCTGCTTGGGTGTAAAAACTAAGGCACTCATGTTTGAGATTACAGCCTGAGTGCCTCGCAGTAGAATTGCATTGCACTACCCAGTGCAGGCCACCATCAAGTTGTCGCTCATCAAAATTCTTGGCACAGCCTTGATTTTTCAGGGTACTGAAGAAGCCCAGCTGTATTTTAGCCTTTACACGGTTGCAGTATGGCACTGCATGATGGCACTAGGTGATCATCTATGAGTGCTGAGTATGGTGCAGGGAGAGGACACGGCTTCACACGGTGGTACAGTGTTATGATAGGAAGATTGAAACATTGTGCCTAGAGGCTGGTTCAGAAAGAAGCACAGACCCAACCTCATCCTAGAATCAGTACCACACTTGAGTCGTGCTAGATGGTCAGGAAAGAGGTGATGACTTCTCTCCCACAGTTCTTGTTTTTGTATGTTGCAATGCCACCTGGTTTTGACCATGCTGAAATATGAAGGAAAAAACAAGTCTTTTCAGAAGGGCCAAATGCACCAATGTGTAATACTAATGGTTCTAATGGAGTTACAGCACAAAATCTACAGTTGTGAACATGGCAGGTTTCATAGATTTTGAGGCCAGGCGGGACCATTCATTATCTAGTCTGATCCCTTGCGAAACACAATTGTAGAATTTTAGCCAGTCATCCATGCCTCAAGTCCAATAACGCTGTCTGTATTACAGCAGATCTTACAGAAAGGCATGCAGTCTTGATGTAAAGACTTTAAGCAGTGAAGAATCCACCATATCCCTTGGGAAATTCTTCCAATGGTTAACTATCATTGTTCCTTTAATTCCAGTTTGAATTTTTCTAGCTTCAATATCCAGCCAGATCTTTTTCTATCTTTGTCTGCTAGATTAGAAAGCACTTGTCTATAATATATATTTTCCCTGTGAAGGTATTTATGGACTGTGACCTCTTGTTTCAATTCACCTGGATTCAGGATCACCTGAACGACTTTCAGGTGAGGAGAGATTAATAAGATTAGGACTTTTCAGATTGGAAAAGAGATGACTAAGGGGGGATATGACTGAGGTCTATAAAATCATGACTGGTCTGGAGAAAGTAAATAAGGAAGTGTTATTTACTCCTTCACATAACACAAGAACTAGGGGTCACCAAATGAAATTAATTGGCAGCAGATTTAAAACAAAAAAAGGAAGTATTTCTTCACACAATGTACAGTCAACCCGTTGAACTCTGCCAGAGGATGTTGTGAAGGCCAAGACTATAACAGGGTTCAAAAAAGAACTAGATAAATTCATGGAGGAAAGGTCCATCAATGGCTATTAGCCAGGATGGGCAGGGAGGGTGTCCCTAGCCTCTGTTTGCCAGAAGCTGGGAATGGGCGACAGGGAATGGATCACTTGATGATTACCTGTTCTGTTCATTCTCCTTGGGACACCTGGCGTTGGCCATTGTCAGAACAGAGGACACTGGGCTAGATGGACCTTTGGTCTGACCCAGTATGGCCGTTCTTATGGTCTTATGTTCTTATGATTTTGGCAAACTTTTCCTCAGTTGCATCCAATGGTTTAACATCTCCTGAATTGTATTTTATTACTTAATGCTCTGAGTTTCACCGAGTTTCTATTAGTAACTATTAACCGTTCCTCACAATCCACCACTAATGAGGAAGTTTTTGTCCACAGTCGGCTCATATTCAATTCAGAAGATTTGTGGCATGCCCAGCAAGCCTTGGCCAACTTCTGTTATGAAAGTTTGACCCAGATTTAGACTAAATTTTTCTAAGACATGTACAGGAATTCAGCAGCCAGTTCCCATTGGAGTGGAGCATCCAACTCCCTTAGGTTTCTTTGACAATCATAGCCTTAATAATGACTTGTGCATGTTGAATGGACAATTATTGGGGATAACATCATAATGAAAAGACAGAGATGCCAATGTTTTAGAATAGAACACCATTTGATAAATACAGCAATCTGCCACTTGAGATCTATCTAAACTAATCAATCTAGGTTTTGTTGGAGCTGGTTGGAAAATTGTAGGTATTGCATGAAAAAATTGGTATATAAAAAAATGTGAAATTTTACATGGGGGAAAAAGGGAAAAATTTTCCTCCCCATCCCATGAAATGTTCTGGTTTTTGTTTCAAAAACCACACCAAAAATGATTTTTCACAAAGGAACCTCACTATTCAGCTTAAAAAAGTATTAAAAAGGTAAAATTTCAGAAGAAACAAAACATTTCCTGTCCATGCAATCCCATTGCCATGTTATCTGAGTGCCTATCATTCATCCCTATCGCTGTCTGTCTGGATAGATCTATTGGCCGTGAAAATGAAATTAAGATTAGGCTGCTTTTCTGTTTGCTTAATGCTAAATTGCAGCTCTGTGCTGGGCCACAAGGTGGCATGTGACTGTGGGTGGCAGGCGAGTTCAGTTGTGGGCGATCTAGCCAGAGCAGATGCAGCAGGGAAGGCTGCAGTGACTATATTGTGATGCAGAAGTGTTAGAGCTAATCTGTTGCCATCTGTCTTTATTTTGCTAACCCATTCAGTCGGACTCCACGTAGCTGCATTCACAGCGGATGAGCAGAGCAGGGGAGAGCAGTGGCATGGTAGCTCTTGGATTACTGGCATGAAAAGAATCCTTTTGTTCAGAAGCCAGGAAGATTAGCTGACTGCCCTGCTGTGTTTGGTTGTAGAACTAGAAAGAGAAGATGCAACACTCTTGCTTCCATGGTCTCTACTTTTTAACATCCCATTTCTCCCTTTTTCTCTCTTCATCATTCCTTCTTTCTTCCTTTGCTTTTCTCTGTCTCTCTTTCCCTCTGACGCTCAGCATCTCCTTTCTGAGTGCGCATTCCCATCTCCTCTCTTCCTAAGTTCAGCCTGGCAGTTGGGAAGTTCAGACCAGTGCAGCTCTCCTCCATTGGGCCCTTTACCTGTGGCTCCTGCTGGGAGTGAAATTGACTAGGATCACCTGATCCTACTCAATTTCACTCGCAGCAGGTGCTGGGGATAAAGCGCTTCAGTGCAAGGCTGCTGCGCTACTCTTAATACTCCTGATGCTGGCGCTAGTTGGGTAGACGCTGCTCATCAAGGTGTGTCCTGGGGGGCAGGCAACTGATTTGTTCGTGCCCAGTGGCTGTGCGTCATTGAAGCCCACAGAGTCTCCTGACCCATTTACCAGTCCCCTAGCCACCTGCTACCGTGTCATGACCCACAGTTTGAGAACTACTTCTTCAACAGAAAAGTCGCTGAGTTGTTTAAACTGAAGAGCTCCGTGCTGGCAGGCGATGCCTCTCTAGTACTCTCTGCATTGTACCTGCAGACTCTCTGCAGTGTCATGTACTATGGAGCAGGGAAGAAACCACTTTTCTATCCTGTATAAAAGGAGGGACCCCAGCCAAACTGTTCCAGTGCAAACTTACTGCATTGTAAGTCTGCCTGCTCTGTCCCATTGCTCTCTACGTATGATGCAGAGCCTATGGGCCCAATGATTTTTATGATGCCTTCTTGCAGTGTGCACAGGCACCTACTGGCCACCAGAGATCAAGGCCCTGTTGTGCTAGACACTCTATATGCACACAGAGCTTACAATCTATATAGACCAGACTGAGGGGGGAGAGATTGACTATATCAAGTATCAGACAGGTTTCAGAGTAGCAGCCGTGTTAGTCTGTATCCGCAAAAAGAACAGGAGTACTTGTGGCACCTTAGAGACTAACAAATTTATTAGAGCATAAGCTTTCGTGGACTACAGCCCACTTCTTCGGATGATATATCAAGTATATCATTCATGACATAGGGTAAGAGTTTGTAAGTATGTCTTGTGGGTCAAGAGAGGAACCTCAGTCATGTGAATCTCCCATGGTCCACCACAGCAGAGCTCCTCACCTGCAGAAGGTGAGAGATCCTCAGCAGCTGGGCTTTGCAGGAGTGACTGAAAACAGGGGATTGGAATGGCAACTGTCATGCTCCTTTAACTATCAAGGCTTGTTGCCATTCCCTCCCTTCTTAACTCATCTCTAGAACCTCCCCTGGGGGCTCTCCCAGCTCTTTATGCACACTCATGAAATAAGCCTCACTCGACCTCCATGATCTAGGGAAGTAGATGAGTAGAAGGAAGCTGATTTTCCACCCTGGACATTGACTAAGTCCTCGGAGAGGCCTTGATCTCCAATTCCAAGTTTCCAGAGTACAGAGGCCTGTTAAGCTTCCATCTCAAGGGCCAGTTTTGGATAAATGGGGTGCTTCAGAAGCAAATAAAAATTCAGTGATGAATAATAGATGAGCAACCAGAATCCAGGTTCCATTTAAGCTAGGCAAAACTCCTATTGACCTTAGTAGGGCTAGGATTTCCCCCCAGGATTTTCAGAAGTGACTAGCGATTTTGGATGCCTCATGTTTTTGGTGCCCAGCTTAAGGGCAAGTTTTTCAGAGGATGGGTGCTCAGCACTTTCTGAAAACCAGGCCCCTGTAAGATGTCTTGGGTTGGGCACCCAAAATCACTAGTCATGTTTCAAAATGTAGGCCAGAGGTAGGTTAGTGTGACAAAATGGGCCTTTTCCACTCCTTAGTCAATGGAACTACCGTTGGGCTGATCTTGGCTCATTGCCTATAACTTCCATACCTTGCTTTAAAAGAATTCCAAAGGTCAACTGCCTCCAGGGGAGAGCTGAACACATGTTCCACTGATGTATCTGTTCTGACTTCTCTTAGGCCAGGCCAGGCCAGCCTGCAGCCTTCCACTTCAAAGCATCCTCGCTTGCTGGAGCTCTGGAGACAGCTGTTGCCATCCCAGTGCCAATCCGTTCCCTACAGCCCCCACTCTCAGGAGACATGTATGTGCCCTCTCCATCACTAGCCCCATACATTTACATGCAGCTGGATCTGAGATTTGGGGCCCGATCCTGCACACCCAGGCAATGGGAAGCCTGTGCTGGCTTGGGCCCAATGAGCTCACTGTAAACAGCCCTTCTATCAGACTGGTTATGAAGGCCGGCACACCACACAGTGACTCAGCAATAATGCTTTGGGTAGTTAACATTTCATTATCATTTTTAAAGGCTAAGTGGCTTTTACCACCTGAGAAGCAAATTAATGGCCCCACTAAAGCCCTCCCCCGAGTGCCTTAACGCTGCTGTAATATTGATTTTTTCCCCTCCTTTCCTTCTTTCTTTCTTCTTCAGAACATTTTTCTTTCTCCCTGCATGTATTCCCCCATTATGAAAAATACACACTCATTTGTACAGCACAGAGAGGAGGGAATAATGCTGCTCTCTAACTAATACACTGCTGATTCTTCCCTTCTCGGCTTGTATTATTCCCCACAGCAGACAGACAAGAGGCAGATGGTGATAAATTCCTTCCCGACCCCAGCAGATGATCAGCTTATGCCCTGAGGCACAAGGGTTTGTTTTTTTTATCCCTTGGGAACACTTTGGTCCTAACCGCCTAGCTGAGTGTCGCTGTTTGTGCTCTGCTTGCGGCTGTCTGGGTCTTGTCCCCCTGGCTGTCCCATTGGACTGCCTGTCTCGGCCTTGGGCAAGGAGTTCCGCGGATGGGCTGGATATGCGGTACAAAGAAAATAACTTCCAGTCAAATTCAAACTTTTACAAAAGCAATGGGAGCTGAGTGCCTGGCCCTGATGCCAGTTTGCCAACCCAGGCTGCCTCAACAGGAACAAAGCAGGGGCAGATCCATCCCTGGGCCAGCGCAGAGCCTAGCACTGGGATGCAGGGGAAGTGGCTTGAGCACACTTTATTCAGGGGCTGCCCTAATTTGTGCCCTTGTTGCAGTCTGGGCTCCGTCTCACACTGTGATGCTGATATCAAGCTACAGACCTCTGAGGCTCTGCACTTACACAGCCATCCACAGGCAAGGACCCACCCAACTGAGTTACATGAGTGGCTGGGAGTGGTCTCCCAGCCACTCATGAGCCAACAATGGAGAGGCTCCAGCCAATCCCCCCAGTTCCAGCCCTATACCCCAGAACTGGACCACCTTGCACAGGTCAGAAGCCTGGCCAGTCTAAGTTCATTGCTTTGTCTACACAGCGCACCTTACAAAGGCACGGCTGTGCTGCTGCAGCCGCGCTGTTGTAAGGTGCACTGTGTGGCCGCTCTTTTTTGCCAGAAGAGAGCTCTCCTGGCAACTAAATAAAACCACCCTCAGTGAGGGGTGGTAGCTTTGTCGACAGGAGTGTTTTTTCACACCTCTGAGTGACAAAAGTTTTAATGATGAAAGTGTCAATGTAGACATAGCCAAAATAATGAACGTACAATGTAGACAAACGCATGGGTAAGGATAAAGCAAATAAATACATTTAACTACAGAAAGCTGAATTATAAGTGATTATAAATAGTAGGTGTTCAGGGGGCACTTTGGGATGCAAGGTGAATCCAGAGTGAGACTGCAAAACCTACAGAGCACTGACACCTCTCCCCCACACACAGAGACCTTCTTCCCCAAACCCCGACGCTGACCCCTGACACAGGGTGGCCTGTCTCTTTCAGCCCAAATTAGCGCCTCTCCACCACCACACCTGTGCAGGGCATGGGCCTTCAAAGGAGGAAGAGCCAGCAATGAAGGGTGGGCTGAGGGGAGAGCAGATGGCTGCGGAGAGCCAGAAGGACAAGGCCTGTGAGCAACTCCAAGTAGAAAGAACTGGGATGGAGCAGGGGAGCTGTTGAAGGGCTGGAGAGAGACGACAGCCCCCTGGGCAAGGACGGATTGGGCCCAGCTGCAGTGTGGGGTGAAGATTTGGTGGGTGATTCAGCACATTGATACTTGGGGTGCCACCGCTGTATTGCACAAACACGGGACAGACCTTAGGTGGCCCCAGTCTTGTCTTAAGCCTCTGGGAACTAAACCCTTCACCTCCCCTCTCCTCCCTGGGTGAGATCTCCCAGCTCTGAGCACTGCAGAGAACCCCAATCCCTGCCTCTCTTCTGCCCCCTGACTACTCTGTCATTCCACCCCCACCCCACCCTGCCCCTACCCCTGTCATCCCAACCGCCCCCACTCTGCCCCCTCTGTCATCCTGACCACCCCTACTCTGTCCCCACCCCTCTAACATCCTGACCACCCCGCCCCCACCCCGTCATCCCTTCTTCCCCCACCCCCTCACCCTTCCTGACCCCCACCCTGTCCCCCCATCTGCCCCTTTATGTGCTATTTGAGTCACCCATGCTCCTGCCCCCATAGACAGGATCCTGCCCACACACCCGCGCTCTGGAGGTTCCGGCCAAGTCCAGAGGGCACCACTGGCAGCAGCACCCCCACACCCTACCCCTAAAGCAAGTGTTTCAACTGTTAAATCCCTAATCTGCTGCTTCCCCCTTTGCTGATCTGAATCCCCCCCAAACTCATCCACAAACATGCCCTCCAGGGATGGATTGGCAGGAGCCCATTAACTAATACAAAGGAGAACCATTTAGATCTTCCACCATTTCTTCTTCACTAACTGACAACTCCTTCCAGTGACTTCTCTCTCTCTAGTCGCTTCACCCCCCTGACCCCATCTAAACAACACCGAATCTATGTCCCCCTCTTGTTGCCTCTAACACATACAGAAATAAAAACAGATATTTCTGTCACATTAATAAAACCCATAGCCCTTTTATCACCCAATGCCTGCATATTCCACCTCCATCTGTGGCCTGTTAACACCCCCAGATATCTGTAGCCCCTGATCTAATTTCTTTTCTTTTCTCCCGCAGGATCGCAGAGCACGCCTTGCCGATCCACAGGATGAAAAATACACCCTACTAAGAGACTTTTTTCCTTGATCTTCAATCCAAGCTGACCTGTTTTTTAGACAAATCATCTCTCCCCACCTCTTGAAATCTATTGCTCTTACATCCTGACCCCCACCACCTTTTCATCCATCCCTATCATTATAAAACCCGTTAAAACCTTTCAGATCTCTACCCTAATCACATCCATCAGTCCCCAGGCTTCTCCTGCTCCACCTTAGCAGGGCCCCATGCCTTATTAAATGAACTCCTAGCATTAGTAGACGGGAGATCCCAACATATGTCCTTCCCTGCTTTTATAAACATTACCTGTAAACACCTGTACTACTCCACTGGCTCCGGTTCAAAACCCCTGTCCTGGCTCTCCAGGGAAGCTCCCCAAGCCAGTCCGAAACAAGATTGTTTATAAAAGTCCAAAACCACATGCTCATGTAACGTTAAGGCTCCCCGATTCTCGAGCTCTTTGGGCATGCTCTAAATACGTCATCAAATCCTCAACAGGATTAAAAGCCATTTTAGCAACAGAATAGAAAGTGGGGGAGCTGCAAATAGGGGCATAGTCAGACCTCAGGGTTTGGGTTGGCTCCTTTACATGGACTAGGAAGCCATGAGGCCTGTGTTTTCTGTGGGATGAACAGGGCCGGCTCTAGGTTTTTTGCCCCCCCCAAGCAAAAAATTTTTTGGCTGCCCCTCACCCCAGCCCTGGGCTCTCTCTTCCCCCCCCCCCCCGTACCTCCTCCCACCTCAGCCCTGGGCTCCCCCCACCAGTGCTGACTCCGCCCGCTCCCCCCTCGCTTCCAGCTGGTCTGGTGTTGGCAGGGTCAGGATAAGCAGCGGGGCTCCTGGGCCACGCCTCAGCCCAGGGTCCCTCCAGCCAGGGCTTCCACCTCCAGGACCAGCTGGGACCCAGGAGGCCAAAGCTAGGGGACCGCCCCAACAGGGGGCTGAGGAGCCAGGGCAGGGTGGCCCCAGACGGAGCAGAGCCCCGGAGAGCGGGATGCGAGCCCCGCACGGCAGCGCCCCGCCCTCTATGGCCACGCTGCTGCTGCTGCTTCTGGCCTCCCTGCCACAGTCCCTGGGCGGCTCAGGCCACTTCGCTAAGCCCTGGCTCTGGCGCTGGGGGGCGGCCACCCTGTGGCACCTGCAGGTGGCTCTGTGCGCCCGGCGGGGCGACACCCAGCCCGAGTGTCCCTCGCTCGGAGCCTGCCCGGCCCAGCCACAAGGTGCGGGTGCTGCTCCCCTGCAGCGCGAACTGCAGTGGCCCCAGGGCGCCCCCTGCCCACGACGCACTGCTGCTGCCAGGGCCGGCTCTAGGCTTTTGCCACCCAAAGCAAAAAAAAAAAAGATGGCCGAAATGCCGCCCCTGAAAATGTGCCGCCCCAAGCACGTGCTTGGTTTGCTGGTGCCTAGAGCTAAGCTGCAGAGATGTATGCAGGATTCGCCATTCCAGGCTGTCCTCTAACAGGTGCATTGCCGTCTATTCCAATGATGCTGTAAAATGTAGACAGTAAAATATAAAGGCTGAGTTATCCTTACTATACAGAGCGGATCACGTTTTGCTCTCACTTATGCCAGTGTAAATCTGGAGTAATTCCACTGGAGTCTCTGGGGTTACTCCAAAATTACCCTAGTGTGAATGAGAGCAGAGTTGGGCCCATTAACCTTCTCCGTTCTTGGGTATGGAGGGTTTTAAGCATATGCTCTCTCTGCCTTTGTATGTTAATGGAATGTGCTGCTTTGGGTTTTCAAAGCACATGAGTCAGGACTTTCAAAGCGATGCTTCTTGCAGCCACGTTGTATTTAGGCATTAAAATTAGCACCCTGTAGAGCAATACAAACAGCTACGCCATGTGCAGCAGAGCCCAGTTACTGCTCCTCCAGCAACTGCAGCGCTGAGCTTCCTGACTTTGGGGCCTTCGAATTCTCAGCCTTAATGCAACATTAATGGATTTTTTGGCACTGAATATTTATAAGCAAGGGGCCTGTTCACAGCTCCCCGATTCCCCACTGAGCAACCCAGGGTCCCCCCCCAGCCCCATTCCTTCTGAGAGATCAGATATTCAACTTCCCACTCACCATCAAGGGCCTGCTCTGGGCTCCCCTCTGGCACCATCTGCTCCTGGGGGGCCAGACACCCAGACACTCACCAGGGTCAGACACCTGGAACACTGAGCTCCCCAATGCAGTGGGCTTCCCAGCAGCCCCTAGTAGCTCTGCTTTGCCTCCTCTGCTTCAGAAAATATAATTCTCCCCCTGCCCCACCCTGTTTGCCCTGCACAGCCAGCAGCCACTTCTCCTCACCCCTTACTCTTTGCTGTCTCCTTCCCCCCTTCCCCCGCTGTGTTGTGCAGCACCCCGTTTCTCCCTTGCTTCCCATGTCCCACTAGCTCCCTCCTTGCTCCTCTGCTTCCTTTCTCTGGCTGTGTCTACATTGTAGCTGGGAGTTGTAGGTGGATACATGCTAGTTTGGCTTGAGTTAGTGTCTAAAAATAGCAGTGTGGCCGCAGGGGCTCGAGTTAGTCACCCAGGTACGTTCCCTGGGGGTTGGGCAGGACTGTACTTGCGCAGCTGCCCACCATGTTGTGATGTCTAGCTCATGAGCTGGGGCAGAGCTAGCGCCTGTCTGTTTATCTGAGCTGCTCTGTAGACATATCCTCTGCCTTTCCTTTGTACTCATCCCTCTTCCTCTCTACCCTTATGCTCTCCCTGCCTGTCTCCTTCATCTTCTCATGGTTCTTGATCTCCCTTCGCTTGGCCTAGAGTGTCACGGTGCCTCATGGGATTTGTAGTTCATGCCCCCATTCATGCCTGGGGACAGGGCTGCTGAGCCAGATTACTTCTCCCTTATGTTCTCATCTCTGACCAATTCATTTGGTGTATCATGGGAAACATAGGACTGCACTGACTCATGGGAGTTGTAGTTCAGACAGGGAGCCCGGCCCTCAAGAGAAAATGAGATGGATGCACCTGAACTACAACTTCCATGAGGCATTGAGGCACTGTATGCAGATGCAGTTTAATATCAGACTGACTCAAAATATTTCTGTTTTCAGCCATGCAACATTTGTCGTAGGCTATGTTGGTTCCCTGATATGAGAGAGACATGGTGGGTGAGGTAATATCTTTGATTGGACCAACTTCTGTTGGTGAAAGAGACAAGTTTTTGAGCTATACAGAGCTCTTCTCCAGAACTGGAAAAGGACTAAGGCCAGATCTACACTACGCTACACTACACTACACTACACTACGCTACACACTTACCTCTGTATAACTATGTCACTCAGGGGTGTGAAAATCCACACCCCTGAGTGACATAGTTATACCAACCTTAACCCCCCATGTAGACAGCGTTATGTCAGTGGGGGAGCTTCACCTGCTGACATAGCTACCCCCTCTCGTGGAGGTGGAGTTATTAAGCCGAGAGAAGAGCTCTCTCCCATTGGCTTACAGCAGCGGTTCTCAAACTGTGGGTTGGGATCCCAAAGTGGGGTCACCAGGCTGGCTTAGACTTGCTAGGGTCTGGAGTTGAAGCCGAAGCCCAAGGACTTCAGCCCTGGGAAGTGGGGCTCAAGTTACAGGCCCCCTGCCTGGGGTTGAAGCCCTCGGGCTTCAGCTTTAGTCCCCTCACTCAGGGTGGTGGGGCTCAGGCTTTGGCTTTGGTCCCCCTCCACCTGGGGCAGCAGGGCTTGGGTGGGCTCAGGCCTCCTGGGGTCATGTAGTAATTTTTGTTATCAGAAAGGGGTCTTGGTGCAATGAAGTTTGAGAACCCCTGGTTTAGAGGTCTTCACCAGAAACGCTGCAGCAGTGCAGATGCGTCGATGCAAGTTTGTAGTGTAAACCTGCCCTAAGGGTACGTCTACACTTACCGGAGGGTCCGGCGGCAGGCAATCGATGTTCTGGGATCGATTTATCGCGTCTGGTTTAGACGCGATAAATCAATCCCAGATCGATCCCGGAAGTGCTCGCCGTCGACGCCGGTACTCCAGCTCGGCGAGAGGAGTACGCGGCATCGACGGGGGAGCCTCCCTGCCGTGTCTGGACCCACGGTAAGTTCGGACTAAGGTACTTCGAAGTGGGGGGGTTAGTGGGGACCAGGCCTAAGAGTGTCACAGAAAAACACAAAGTGGGACAGATTGTTAAGCGTAAGGGTTAAACCCTTGAAGGAGACCATTTATAATGACTTGGGCAATTAACACCTCTGCAGTCACAGGACAAAGGAGGGTTAGTAGTAGTGTCCATTATTTTTAGTGTCTAGCAGAGTTTTACATTTTAGTTCCCAGGCTCATCTTCAGAAGGTGTTGTGCAGGTTTCCTTTAAGGACTAAGACTGAGAGGTCAGATATGGAGCAATCCCTTTGTGAAAAGTGCTGACCCACGGGTGAAAGGGTGTTTTTATCTTTTATCATTTTTCTGTGTGAGTTCATCTGAGCGAGTAGTTACTGTCTGATTTCCCCCACCTAGCTGTTGTTGGGACATTTGGGGCTATGGGTGAGGTACACCCCATGCTGTGATGGGCATTTGTAGGACCCACAGATTTTGAAAGGTGGGTTGTGCTGATCATCATAGCAGTCGCGATATGTCTGCAGGTTTTGCATGCAGGGTCTGGTGCTGTTTTGAGTTGGTGGGGAGTTGCTTCTGATAATGGGGTAGGAAATGCCTGGTTAGGAGAGGCTTTTCCCTCCCTTTCTCCTTCCTGAAGGGAAATCAGAAGTGTGCTGAAGAAGAATAATGTCCAAGCAATCTTCTCTGAGATCCTTCCTGTCCCACAAGCAAAGGAAGACAGCAGCTTCTGGAAGTTTTTATTATATGGAGATATACCTGTCTCATAGAACTGGAAGGGACCTTGAAAGGTCATCAAGTCCAGTCCCCTGCCTTCACAGTGGGACCAAGTACCATCCCTGACAGATTTTTGCCCCAGATCCCTAAATGGTCCCCTCAAGGATTAAACTCACATCCCTAGGTTTAGCAGGCCAGTGCTCAAACCACTGAGCTAGGTAAGAGGTGGAGGGTTTTGGTTTTGTGCAACATTAGTCCACCTTGTATGGGGAGAGAGGGCTGTATAGTTTGAATGGCCTCCACCTCAGTAAAAAGAGAACCCAATCCTCCTAGGGGACAGGCTGGCTAGAGTAGTCAGGAGGGGTTAAATTAGTACAAAAGGGGAGGGGGGAAAGAGGAAGGGTCTGAGCACAAAATCAAGATATTTAGAACAAAATTAATCAAGGAATCAAAGGACATGAGGAGAAAAAAAATTTTAATTGCCTATACACCAATGCTAGGAGCCTGGGTAGCAAACAAGAGGAATTGCAATTGCTCATTTATGAGCATAAATTCAATCTAGTTGGTATTACTGAAACCTGGTGGGATGATTTGCATAACTGGACTGTTAAAATCAATGGTTATAACTTATTTAGGAAAGATTGAATGGGCAAAAGGGGAGGGGGAGTGGCACACTATGGCAAAAATGGCATTACGTGTTTCCGAGTCACTGATCATTCAGAAAAGAGTGATCCTGAATGCTTATGGGTCAATGTCCTAACAGATAAAGCACAAGATGGGGTATTAGTTGGTGTCTGCTACAAGACCATCAAGTCACACTAAGGAAAGGATGACCAGTTCCTTATGCACCTATCTATAAAGTGCAGGGAAAAAAGCTATGTGATCCAGAGGGACTTTAGTTTGAGTGAAACATGCCAGAAATCTCATGCTGCCAGTATGAAAACATCCTTGGAACTTCTAAATATTATAGATGACAATTTCCTAACTCAAAGAGTTATGCATCCACCACAGGGGAATTCTACATTAGACCTCATCTTGACAGATAAAGAGGAACTGATCACAGAACTAAAAATTAATGGTAGCTTAGGTACAAGTGATCATGACTTGATCACATTTATAATGTGCAAGCAGGATAAAGTCCAGACCAGTACTATATACCTTGTGCTTTAAAAGGCCAATTTTACAAAGCTGAAAACAAGTATGACCTAAATTAACTGGGAAGAAGAATTTAATCAGAAAAACTTGAATAACTTGAATGATAATTGGGAATTGTTTAAGAACACTTAAGCCACAATCAAGGTAGAAGTATTGGTTAAAAAATTCACCTGGTTTAAAAGGGAAGTGAAGGCAGTGATAAAAAAACCTATATTTATATAACAAATGGAAGAAAGGAGAAGTTGACAGTAGTGAATATAAATCAAAAGCTAGGAATTGTAGAAAATTGATAAGGGAAGCAAACGAACACAAGATGAACTCTATGGCCAGCACAGTTAAGGACAATAAGAAGGAGTTTTTAAACTATATTAGGAACAAAAAGAATCCTAACAATGGTATTGGTCCATTATTAGATGGAAATGGTAGAATTATTAATAATAATGCAAAAAAGTCAGAAGTGTTCAATAAATATCTCTGTTCTGTATTTGGGGGAGGAAACAGATGACATAACTATATCATATGAACATTCTTTCCATTCCACTGTTATCTCAGGAGGATATTAAACAGAAACTACTAAAGTTAGACATTTTAAAATCAGCAGATCCAGATAACTTGCATCCAAGAGTTTTAAAAGAGCTGGCTGAGAAGCTTGCTGGACCACTATTGTTGATTTTCAACAAGTCTTGGAAATTTAGGGAAGCTCCAGAAGACTGGAAGAAAGCTAATGTTGTGCCAATATTTAAAAAGGGTAAATGGGATGACCCAGGTAACTACAGGCCTGTCAGTCTGACATTGAGCCCAGTCAACATAATGGAGAGGCTGATACGGGACTTGGTTAACAAAGAATTAAAGGCCAATCAACATGGGTTTATGGAAAACTAGAGGCTATGAGCATCAGAGCATCCTTGGGACAGGTAGACCTGGTGCAGGATCTTTTGTTCCCATGGTTTGGTTCCCCTTTTGGAGATCTGCAGAAGAGTCAGCCTGGGATGAGATTGTGAGAAAGGCCTAACTGTGGGCCGCAGGAAGAAGCAGCCCAGGGATACAGCAGAGGGTCTGAGCAAACAGACCTTATGTGCTTCATACAGGGTCCCTGGGCTGAAACCCAGAGTACAGGGCGAGTCTGGGGAGTCCTACTGGCCCACACAGGAGAAGAGCTCAAAGGCCCACAAAGCTTGAAGTTAGGCCAAAGCTCTGGCAAGACACTGCGAGACTACTGGTGTATTGGACGTCGTTTACCCAGGAAAGGATAGGATTAAAAGTGGCCTGGCCGGAGGGCCAGGTCACAAGAAGAGGCAGACCACTGCAGGGCTGAAGAAGCTGTCAGCAGGGGGCACCAGAGGAGGAGGAGAGCCACTACACCATGCCCAGCCACAAGGGGGCGCCAGCGGTGAGTAGATGAGAGTGAGAAAGAAGGAGGAGAGCCACCAAGCCACTCCCATCCATGAGGGGGCACCAGTGGTGAGTAGACGGGGACACCAAAGGAAGAAGAGACCCGCCACACTACTCCCAGCCATGAGGGGCACCAGTGGTGAGTAGACGGAGGCACCAAAGGAAGAAGAGAGCCGCCACACCACTCCCAGCCATGAGGGGGTGCCAGCGATGAGTAGCCTGTTTGACAGGGAATGGTATTGGGAGGGGCATCACTGATGGGAGGGGCATCATGTGTCTCAAGGGAAACGTGCCACAAGGGAGCGGGAAGGGGGGATAAGTGCACTGGGGAGCAGTTGCCCAACAGGAGTGAGCAGCCTCTATGGAAGAGAAGAGCCCAGTGGGGGCCCTCCACCAGGCTGCGACGGGCGGGAGCGGCCAACCTCCCCACACAGAGCAGTGCCTGGTGGCCCATGCCACCTCCTGTGTATCTTGTTTGAACAGTCAGTGGCAGTGATAAAAGCTTTTCCGCAATTGCACGTTAAAGAAGCTGGACCTAAAATGAATTTTGCCCGGCTCTCTGCTACTGACAATACAGAGGGGATATTATGTGTGGGGAGAGAAAGCCCTTTTTGTCTGGGAGCGGAGACAGCGGCGTTCTGTTCTTGTGCACATCTAAAAACAAGGCTGGGGAGCGCGGCTCTTTAAGTTCAGCTGAAGCAAAAACACACAGGCCCGTCTCACAATTAAACACAGTATCAAACCGAGAAAGGATCAATTGAGCCTAGACCAGAAAGCTCACCATGTGACAGATTCCAGAAAGTACGTGATACACCATGCCCAGGGCTAGTGCATGCCTGCTGCGCTTCCCAGTACATGATTAATTTGACTCAGGGCAGGAGGCTGCAGGCGAGGAATCTGCAGCACACGCTGGAAAGTTTTAACACTTTGAACACTGGTTGTGTAGCCAAGCAAGAGAGCGACAAAAGCAAAGAGATCACGACTGGGGGTAATCTTGAGTAAATGGTGCATTTCCAAATCAAGGCCAGAATCAGATACAATCTTAATCCCCATGACAGTGGCTTTCCTGCACTGTTTTCTCCCCCCTCTCCCACAACTATATTGTTTTCAAAAAAGGGACTAAAGGGGAGGTTTGGGGGGGTTGCTTGATTTATTTCTGATGGCCACTGCAAATCCCCCTCAGTTAAGAACACTCATACCTACTGAGAGCAGGCAGGGAAGACGGCCTTTAGGTTTGCTCTGTAATCAGCAAGGGTATGGCCATTCCCCTTGCCCACTCTTACAGGCGGCCTTGCAGACACCCAGAGATTAGAAATAATTAATGCATTAGCCCCTTAATTGCTGAAGAGAGGAGAAAGCAAACATGCAGTTTCTCTGGGAGACAGAATGATGGCGCTGCAACACCAACAGAACTCAGAGTTCCGGCAGCAGAGCCGAGTGCCTTTATAACACCCTCTTATAAACTATTTTATCATATAGGTTCCCCATTTCCTGCTCCTTGGTGCACTGTGGAACTAGAAGCCTTTGAATAAACAAAGCAATTTAAATGGCTGAAAATAATCCTGGCAATTCTGGCTGATGGGTTGCCTGGGGTACCCTAACGGGCAGGTTATCTGCGCCAGTGCCGCTAGCGATCTGTGATTGGAATTGGAGCTCCCAAGATTACATTAAGCCATTAGCGTATGATCCAACCAGCACCGACCTGCTGCGGTAGGAGAAAACAGCGCGGAAGGTGGGAAAGAAGAGAACTCAGGCAGGCAAAATCCCAGACTACTATGGATAGGTTTATGCAAATGAACTCTAGAAACAAATAGAGTATATACAAAAAGAACAGGAGTACTTGTGGCACCTTAGAGACTAACAAATGTATTAGAGCATAAGCTTTCGTGGACTACAGCCCACTTCTTCGGATGCATAGAGTATATACAGGATCTGACCGTGCAGCATCAACAGGACCTGGAAAAGGTGGCCTCCGATTTACCAGTAGCCACAGCATTGGTTCTGTTTCCTGGAATCCAGTCTCTTGAAGGCCAAGGGAAGAGATAATCTCCCCCAGCTTTGCCTCTGCACACTGCAGCCGTGGTCTATAACACATAACCACTGCACCTTTCATCCATAGACTCCACAGCGCTCTACAAAGGAGGTCCGTATCATTATCTGCGTGGATGGTGGCTGTGAAGTAGCTAGAGGAGAATTTGCCTGGAGCAGGAGCAATATAGGGCCATGAAATTGGAACTATGCTGCCCTCCTTGCACGCCTTGACATAGGGGGCATGCTGGGGCAGGAGGGGCCTGCCGGTAGTGCATGGCTTGTGACGCAGCCCATAGGCAGCCTGGCCAAAGCTGTCAGACATTAAAGCAGCCTACAGACTGCTCTGATCTATGCCAGGGACCACACTGGCTCCAACCAGCCCAGAATCAGGACCACTTCTGCCCCATCCTGGGCTGCCCCAGATTCAGACCCCCTGGCACCGAACTGAGCATTGCTGGAATAGAGGTGGAAGTGCCTCTAGTGATTAGAGCAGGGCACTGAGAGTCAAAACTCCTGGGTTCTTTTGGCAGTACAGCTGCAGAGTTGCTTGTCGGTTAACCTCTCTGAGCTCCTGTGATGGGGCGTGTGCCCCACACAGGCCCTGATGGGGTTAATATGGGCCTGAGAGGCCAATTATGGAATCTGGCTGCATGTGGGGGAAGAGCCAGGCTTAGCTGCTCATGAAGCCCAGCTGGGCAGGAGCAGACTGGTTAGTTCAAAGCCAGGAAGTTAAGAGCAGAAGAGGGGTGCAGGGCGGGAATCTGCAGTCACTGTCTGGTAGCAGAGGGGTGAGGAGGAGGACACCCAGCAAGGCGAATGAGCCCTGGGATTCTAGCCCTGAAAGATGGGTACACCCAGAGAAGTTACAGGGGAGAAAGCCTGAGAAGGCAGGGTAGTAAGCCCAGGGAAACAGCAGCAACGAGTGGGACTGAGCAGACCTTGGCCACTGATTATGGGGTCCCAGTGAAGAAGGATAGCCTGGGTTCCCCTACCAGCCACTCAGAGAGTGGCACAGGACCTGGAGATGTGGCAAGGAGACCATCTGATACAGTGCCCCAACAACTGGTCTGGTCGGACTTTGTCACCTCAGAAGAGGGGCTACAGAGTGGCCTGGTCAGAGGGCCAAGTTGTGAAGAGGGAGCACCCTGAATCATGAAGAGAGAGACGGGGGTCACAACATGAGAAACTGATGGCAGGGACACCAGATGGGACAAGAGGTAATTCCCAGGCCCAGCCACAAGGAGGCACACTGGTGGTGAGTGGAACCCCGTCACGGCTGTTTCTCAATCATAAAATGTGGCTGATAATACCTGCCTCTGAGGGCTTCTGGGGTTTAATTCCCTATTTGCAAAGGGCTGGGAGATGCTCAGCTAAAGCAGTGTCATGCAGTGTCAGGCCCGATTGTGGGGGTCCAAACAAAGCCAGATGGTCCCCCCAAGGGGAATGCAGAAGGAGGCAACATCAGTCACCTGGAGGCTCTTCCTGTTGGGACCTTGGCCAGTGAGCAATTTCCGTTCATCCACCAGGAAAGATTCAAGACTGAGTACACATGCAGATCATGGGTATTCATTTTATTATTAAACCAGAAGGTGCTGTGGCTTCTGCCGCTGGGTGAAGATGATCATGGTGCTAATAGGACAGGCTTTGAATTTCATTTTTCAGGCAGGCTGACAGAGCAGGTGGGCTGACTCAGCCACCAGAACCAACCAGAGTTGCAGTCAGCAGGGGCTGTCTTCAAAGAGCATGGGTAACCAGGAAACACAAACAGGAAAAAGAGGAGGCAAGAAATGCCCCAGCTTGGGGTTCATTGCAGTCCTCTGACCCCTGGTCATAAAGCCCGCCTGTGGCCAAGACATTATGCCTCACTCTCTCTTGACTTGCCCCTTGTCCCATCACTTAGGGAATGTCTGCACTGGAGCTGGCAGGTGTACTGTCCAGCCCCAGAAAATGTACCCGTGCTAGCTCTGAGTGATCTAGTACACTCAAAATAGCAGCATAGCTGCAGTGGCACAAGTGTTAGGACAGGCTAGCTGTCCTGAGGGCGATCCTATTCAAGACACTGTACTCACGATGACTGGCTCATTATCCTGCCGTAACTACACTTCTAGTTTTAGTATGTTACCTGCCCTAGGTCTGCTTAAGCTATTTCCTGGAGCTGGAAATTAGACCTCACGTTTTAATCTAGACAAAGCCTAGATTAGGTCTACACCTAAGAATAGCTATGTCGGTTAGGAGTGTGGAAACAAATCCCCCACAACTGACATTGCTAAGCTGGTGAAAGCCCTAGGATAGCTGCAGTTCCACTGTGTGTGATGGGGTGTCCACCCCTGATTAGCATGTAAGAGGTTAATAGGGCCCTAGTGATGCTGCACAGGAAGCAGCCAATAGGAGAGGGGCTGTGAGGAATAGTCAGTTAGGACTCAGCAGGACCATATAAGAAGAGCCACAGGGAAGAAGAGCTGAGTCAGTTACTCACTGGAGCTCAAGGAGGAAGGCCTGGGTCCCTGGCAGACAGAAGGAAGCCAGCATCATGGACAGAGCAGTGCTGCTAGCAGGGACCAGGGGAGCTAGGGAAGAGCTCCTGGCTGGCTGCTGGGATTTGCAGGCTGAGGCTCTGAGGCAAGGGCAAAGAGGATGCTGGGGCCACTGTGGAAGTGTCCAGACAATTGGCTGCATTTGCCACTGGGGAAGTGGCGGGACAGCTGGACTTCAACACTTGCTCTCAAAAGGGGGGAGCACAGATCAAGACACAGCCAGAAGGCTGTGTCATGAAGAGAACACCGTGTTCCCTGGAGTGATGTGGGTCTGGGAGCAGAAGTGATGGCGGGCGAGGCACCACTGGGAGTGGGCATACCGACCTGCAGAGCTAATACCCATGATGACCAGCAGGAGGCACCAGTGTGGAGAATGTAGCCCCATTACATGCTGGCAAAAAGCATTTTTTTGTCAGTATCAGCTGCGCCTCCACTAGCATGATTTGCTGGTATAGATCTACAGGTAAATCAACACCAGCAAACCTTGTCAGATGTAGACCAGGCCTCACACTTGTGGCAAGCGAGTGCGGGGAGACAGCATCCAGTCCAAATAGTAATGATTTCACACTCACGTTCCCTTGGGATCAGTGATGTCTAGAACTGGGCAAATAATTGATATTTTGGTTCATTGGTAAAACCAAACAATTTAGGGGGCAGAAAGTCACTTTGGATTTACCCAAAATGAATATGTTTTGGTCTTCTTGGAAAGACAAAATAAAACCAACCAACCAACCCTCAGAAAAATAGTTTCATTTTCAGGCAATTTTAACTGCTGTTTTTAGTAAAACCGAAGGAAATTTGGGAATGCCATTCACCAACCCACCTGTGGAGGAAACACTGCTCCCTAGAGCCCTCTCGGTAGAGCACTCAGCTGGGCTGTAGAAGGGCTAGGTTCAAATCCCCACCCTCCCTGAGGTGGAGCTGGCATTTGAACTTGGGTCCCTCACATTACAGTTGAAGGCCCTAGGCCTGGGATAGCTTAATCTCTCCTGTTGAAGCAATTGCACTTTGTGTAGCTACTTAGTCATTGGGCCAGAAAATAAGAGAGTGAGGTGACTCCATAGCCTGGTGGTGAGGGGGCTTCTCCCCCTGCACTGGGAGGGGGGGAGTTCCACCTGGGTTCTAGCCCTCTTCTAATGAGTATTTAATTATTTATACAAACTGGAATAGCTCCAACAGGAGAGATTGAGATTGAGAGCAGTTCCCCCTCCCTCCATAGTCCAGTGGTTCCGGCATTCACTTGTGCTGTGGGACTCCCAGGTTTAAATTCTTGCTCTGAATCCAGTGGAGTGAGGCTGTGAACCTGGGGTAGGGGGTGCTGGAATAGGAGGGCTCGGGAGTCATAGCTCTCCCACTTTTTACCGTCCGTAAGGGCGAGCGACAGAGAGAGAGGAGGGGAGAGGAGCGAGTGGGGGGCAGGGCCTCAGGGGGAAGGGGCAGGGTGGGGGTGGGCCTCAGGGGAAGGGGCAGCATGGGGGCGGAGCCATGGTTTGGGTGCCGATGGCCTCCCCACTTTTAGAGACCTTCCATCGCCCCTGTGGTCTAACCATGTTCCCTTAGGGCAGAGGGGGGCACTGCCTTCTCCAATGGCCTGGGTGCGGCCCCTCGTGAATCCAGCCTGAACGTTTTTTGCTGGCTGAGACTATTCAGCAACTTCACTGCAAATTCATGCCTCGGTTCCGTTGCCCTGAAAGTGCATTTTTCAGTAAATAAACTAGGTGTCCGAAAACTTCCGCCCAGCTCGAATGGCAATATGCAGTGCAAGGCCAGGGGGTCAGCCGCTCTGAGAGCCTTCCTCTGCACCAGGGAAGGGGGCAGCTGGGTTGGAGTTAACCCCCGGATGACCAGGGAGTGCCTCTGCCACCTGGCCCGGCGGTTCCTGCCCAGCAGGCACGTGCATGGAGGTGCCGATGGAACAATCGCCATGTGGCCTTTGGAGATAGTTTGTGTTCAGACATAATGGAATTTTCCTTAGCACGAGATGCAGCTCTGGACAGTGCCCACTGGGAACCATGGGAGTCGAGGAGCAGAGCCCCTCCACAGGCTGCTCACCAGATCTCGTCCTCCTGCCTTCCTCACCTCCCTTTGTACCCCTCACACGGAGTAGAAGAGATACCAATCTCTCAGAAGCATGGCCTGTTCTGCTGTGCCAGAAATCCCTGGTGATCCTGTAGTCTCCTCCCAAGACTAGCACTGCCTTCCCGGCAGGAGCCCGCCCTCGCAAAAAAAACAGCTAAAAATCTGTCTTCTCTAATTAACTAGGCGAGCTGGGCTGGAGTACGTGTTTGGGATCGCAAACCTCCAGCCAGGGGAGACTGGGCAGCCAGCACAGATGACACGCTGGGGCTGGGAGGCAGGGGAGCAGCTATGGGAGAGAGAGGCCTTGCTCTTTACACTCCCCTATTATCTGATTCACAGAGTGTTACTGGCATCAGTTTCAAAGGTGTCCCTTGCTAATCTTCCAAGCGGTTCCAGGATGGTGGTTTTGACCAACAGGAAAGGCAGGGGGGTGAGGAGCAGTAAAAAGCAGACTGCACCTTTTCACAGGCTTAAAAAAAAAAGGTGTGGGGAGGAGAGGTGGGGCATTTAGCTTGCCTGGGTTGGAATATGCAAGATCCACTCTGCGGCTGTTCACCCTGCTCTCAGAAATGCTTCATGTGAAGCGCTGAGAGGAAATAGAGAGGCAGCTTCCAAATATAGTCTCCCTCCGTCCATCTGCCCTCCTGAGCAACGCTGGATCCCAACCTTGCGGCAATAAATGCACTGCTTGCTCACGGGCTGTTCTTAATATAGCTCACGACAGAAACGGCCCTGATCTAACCGGCCTTGGCCAGCAGTAAAGGTGACTTGACCCTGATTTGGGATCTGAACCACATGGCGGGGGGAAGGGTAGCAGGGAAGGTCCCTCTGAATTCTCAGCAGAGAAACTTCTGGTCTGATGTCAATTTGCATTGGATTCCAACGAAGTGTCAGTACAAAAAAAAATCCCACAAAAATCCCCGGGAGGCTGGCACGCTGGCAGCCTTTCCAGCATGAAGGCAGGCTGGAGGCGGAGCGTGAGAAAGGCAGTCTCAGGGCATTTGTCTCTCGGAAAGGGCAGTGCCAGTACCATACTCTGGGGAAGGAGCAGACAGAAAGGAGGGAAGGAGGCGGCGAGACAGCAGATCCTCTCGCTATTGGCATACAAATGACAACATGGGCTTTTGGGTCCGCTTGCGAGTAGAGTTGACCCTTTCCTACAATTGGAAAGGCCGAGTTTTCAAAACCCGGCTCCTGTATTGGGCACCCCCAGAATCTGTGCAAATGGGCATGCCAGATGATGATGTCAAGCGAGGATTTGCACAAGTGCTTGCATTCACGTCTGGGCACCCAGTTGGCGTGCAAAGGTGTATTCACAGACTTCCCCGTTAGTGCAGCTGAGTATTTGGGATGTAGGCACCGGTGCTGGAAATGTGACCCAGCTCCATGGACGGCTGTTGGAAGTTATTTAGCACTATCCATTAGGCCCTGAAAGCATGCTCACACCATAGAAGACACCCAGTGACAGCCTCTGCCCCAAAGCGTCTAAAAGTTAACTCTAAAGTCGCTGGCCCCAATTGTGAGCAGTGGCAAAGGCAATCCTAGTGCACCTCCTGGAACATGGGTCTAGTGCAGGGATCGGCAACCTTTGGCAGCACGTCCCTGCCACTTCCCACCGCCCCCATTGGCCTGGAGCAGCGAACCACGGCCAGTGGGAGCCGCGACTGGCCAAACCTGCGGATGCGGCAGGTTAACAAACCGGCCTGGCCCACCAGGGTGCTTACCCTGGCAGGACGCTGCCAAAGGTTGCTGATCCTTGGTCTAGTGGTTTGGGCACTAGCCTAGCATGTAGGAGACCTTGGTTTAATTCCTGCCTCTTCTACTGACCCACTGTGTGATCTTGGGCAAGTCACTCAACCTCTCTGTGCCTTAGGTCCCCATGTGTCTAATGGTGACCCAAGCACTGCCCTGACCCCCAGGGGTGGTGTGAGGAGAAATCTGTTAGAGTGTGGGATCTATTGATGAAAAGGGCTAGGTAATATTATTATTATCGTTGCTTTTGCAGGGCCCGGATCTGGGGCCTGGCTGGACCAACGGTGTCCCTAGCCTGAGTCACAGCAGCCTTCACACTGCTCTGACTTATCCCTGGCCACCAACAGGGGCCATTCTGGCAGCCAGGAATAGCTGGCACACTTGGCACTATGGCACCTTCCCCCTGGCCATACCCCATATGCCAAGGGCTGGGCGGGGTCACAGCAGAGAGCAGCCATATCAGATTTATGCCACCCTTACAGAAGGGCGATTCCCATTGTGTCCCTTTCGTGCAGGGAAAGCAGGACCAAGGGACCCAAGACTCAAACCCATTGGGGCTGGGAGCGTTGGTGGGGAATGTGGCAGCATCTAGTCTCCAGCTGCAATGGTAGCGTAACAGGATCCTGGGTGTTATACAGGCTGTGTGGGAGGGGCTGACTGGGGACTGGGCACTTCTCCTAAGGCCACATGAAACCTTGGTCTGAGCTCCGGCAGCCTTCTCTATTGCTCAGGCAAGCAGAGGCCAATTCCCAGGCATCTCTGTTCCGCCCCGCAGCTTTCAGGGCTGGGCTGTGGTATGAGCAGAGCCATGAACAGAGTGGTAAAGAGCCACCTGTCCCCAGAGGGAGCTCCAGGAAGCCTCCAGGAGCCCTCCCAGAGCCCAGCTGGCAGCCTCCTTTGGGACAATGCAGCGGCCGCTTTGCCCTCTGAGCCTGGCTAGCTGCAGCACTTGGCACTGGGGCTGGAGTGCCTTTCCCTCCCCGTTGGAGGTGCCAGGGGATGCACAACGAGAGCAGGGCCGAGGAGCACAGTGACTGTGGCTGGCCTGTGGGCGGGGTGCTAACGGGCTCTCATCCACCCCTCCTAAGGCAGGGACCATCTGGAATGTCAGCGACTCACCCAAACACCAGGCTGGCCCCCCGCCTCTCTCCAAGAATGCCCGGGTAAACAGATAGGCCCCCTGGCCTGCCTTGCAGGTCAGCAGGCTCTGGCTCTGTCGCACTGAGGGAGGGGAGCAAATTCCAGAGTGCAGGGCTCTCTGTGGAGGCTGCCAGGCCCCATTTCCCCTCTGTGGGTCTCCAGGAGACGGCGTCCCAGGCCAGAGACGTGTTTTGCTGCCTGTGCTGGTCGGAGCGTTGTGGGGGGACTGAGAACTGCTACCTCCCTGTTTTCTGCTGCAAAGTCTCGCCTGACCTCTGCGTGTCTTTTCCTGCGGGAGTGTGGAGCCAGACTGGACAATCAAGCTCTCGCTCCCTGCGAACAAGGCATCATGTTTTCCAGGCGGCAGCATGAGTTCTCCCTGCACTCCGCGATGGCTGCTTTAGTTGTGCTGCCTGGCTTGTGTGTCGCTGCCGCACCACTAGCTTGGACCCGTCCATTTGCACAACGTCACTTAGGATGGTCTGGCTCTCCATGCACAGGTGGGAGGAGCAGAGGATCCAGTCTGCGCCCTAGCTCTATTCTTGTGGCGAGGAAGCAGACAGAATTCGACAGTCCCCAGATCTCCCCATTGTCTCCCAAGAAGGAATCCGGGGGGGGGGGGGGAAAGGGGGGAGAGTGGGGTGTCACCATACAGACTTCCCACTGGGGACATGTCTGGCATGGCCATGACCCTTCCCCCATTCCACACATGGGCATGGCACTGGGGGAAGCCCACGCTGCACCTGTGCAATGGGAGTAGCTATTGCTGCATGCCTGAAACAAGCTCTGTGGTCGCTTCCACTGGCGTGGTGCCCTCTGCACTCTCTCCCGCTCACCAGTGGCTTTCCAGCCCCAGTGTAGCCTGTCGGTCTCATCCTGACGGAGCCATTTGCTCTGGACACACGGCCAGGTCAGACTTTTCCCTAGCCAGGACAATTCTAAGTCCTGCGATGTTTTTAGCTCCTGGCTCATTTTGCACAGTTCCTGTCCTCTGTCCGATAAGGTGCTGTGCTTCAGCGGATTGGCTGTTTCTGCACCCTGGTTTCCTACTTGCCAACGCACGTCTCTCTATAATCCATCCAGCCATGTGAGTGACTGGTTTTATTATGATTTTGTTAAGGAGCCACCAGATGGCGCTGTGACACATAGTCTTTTTCTCAGCGTGTGAGCAGCGCACAGATTTTGAAGTAAGGCTGGATTGCTGCAGTTTCTTTGTACAGAGCTGTTGCAAACAGCAAAAGAGGTTGCTCTCTACCTTAATCTCTTCAACTAGAGACCATTCATGGGGTAGAGCTGGTTCCTGGGAATGAGGGATTGGTGGTGCACCTGAGAATATCTGAAAGAAAGGATTGTCTGTGTGCTGTTTGTGACCACTTCTGTACAAGGGCTGGCCTATATCACGTAAACAAATAAATTACACTAAAAGTATGTTCAGACTCCACATCACTGATTTCTCTCCTACTGGAAATCAACCTGCAAAGTCCTGAAATCTGCTACCTCTGAGCGGAGGGGCAACAACATTATTCTGAATTATATTTATTATTTGCCAAGCACCATTGATTTGGAGGATTTGGGCAGAACCAGGGGCAAAATGAAAAACTAGTTTTATGAAAAAGAAAACATTGAAGTTGGTTTCCTTTGGAAGTGTTTCAAAATGGGCCCATTTTAATGTTTTTAACATTTTGCTTTTTGAATTTTTTTTTATCAAAAACACCCTCAGTGTGGCTAGGGACTTTTTTTTTCAGTCAATGAAAAACATTGATAAAGTTTTCAGTAACTTTTTTTTAAAAGGTTTGAAATTGTTTACACCTCCCCCCCCCCCCAAATTTCAGCAATGCAAATTTTTTTGCAAACGCCATTTTGAGTGAGGTGGGGGGAGAAATTTTTGTGTGTGAATAATTCCCCACCTGCTCTAATAACAATGACATTGTGGGACTCCATGTTTATTGCTGCCATGGAATCCAAATCAAACACGCTCCATTTACTCGTAACATTAGGTGGGTTTGTTCCTTGCAAACTCAGCCTGTGCACTGACAGCCAAGCTGGGCTCTTTCCTTCTCACATCTTATCACCAGTAGTAAAGATTGTGCTGGCCAAATTAGACCCTCAGAGGCATGACTGCAATCCCATTGTCTTCAGATTATACCCTCAAGCAACCTGGGCAGTCCTGGGTCCCGCTGGCCATCCATTGCACAGCTGTAACTGATTAGAACTTAGTAAACAATTCGGTTGATGCAGAAGCAGGAATGGAATCTGCTCCCTCTCCTGTAGCTGGACTGGCTCTGCAGCGCTTGCGGGAGTACAAAGGAGAAAACCATGGGTCTATCCCTAATGTCCGGAGCTCGGACTCTGATACGTACAGGGAGCAGATCGACCATTGTTACACACTCCTTTTTCTGAATCAATCCTCACTTAAAGGTGGGGAGGAAATTGGTAAGGGTCGCCCTTTCCAAAGAGCTCAGCGTGTTGGGTATATGTTGGGCTCTGAGCTCTTTGGCAATTCTGTCGGAGAGGATACATCTGCACTGAAGCTGGGGGTGGATGTACATATGGTAGCTTTGATCAAGCTAGAGTGCTAGAAATAGCAGTGTAGCCTTTGCGGTGCAGGTGGCGGGATGGGCTAGCTGCCCCAAGTAATCCCGCCCAGGACCCTGGGAATGCTAGCCCATTCTGCTGCTTGGCTACCCTTCCCTTTTCAGCACTCTAGCTCAATCAAAGCTAGCACGTGTACAGCTAATTGAGGTGGAAATGACACTTCCAGCTGGAACGTAGATGGACCCTGAGCGGCACAGTGGGAGCTGCTGGGGGCTTGAAAATCTGGCTCTTACGCGGCTGCGATCTGAGCTCTGTGCAAACCTGGTCTCCATTGTGGGTGTGAAGCATCTAAAAACCTGGCCCCATCTAGAGGAGAAAGGGGCCGCTGCCTGGGGCTAAGGAGGTGCCTGGCGCTACAGCCATGGCTGTCGAATGGCGACCGTGCAGTGACAGCGCTGGCCAAATGACACTGGAGGACCAGTTATGAACATCCGACTCCTACTGAATCCAAATCCCCCATGCAACTGAATCCCAGTCCCAAAACATTCCTCATCTTCCTTGCTCTCCTCTGAACTTCTTCCATTTTGTCAGTCTTTCCCAACAGCCAGGGCCCAAACCGGTATATTGTCTCCCCATCCAGTTTGAATCACTGGGCCAGATTCTCAGCAGGTATAAAGCTGCGTAGCTCCTGTATTGAAGCCAATGGAGCCTGCTGACCCCAGGTGAGGGCCTAGCCAGTTGCTTGGCTTGCTTTATGTGTAATGCTCCTATTAACATAACCCAAAGGCAGGCTTTTCTCTTATTATGACAGCATTGCATTATTGGCTAAATCCAGTCCATTGACCCCTCTAAGCTCCACATCACTCTCTGTGTATTACTGATTATCCAGATTTCCCCCATCTTCTGATTGTCCAACTGTTTTACCTTCCCACATGGACAGGTTATGCTTTCTAGGGGGCAATAGAGCAGAACTCCTACTTGAGTCAATGACATTTTCCTTCAGTAAAGCCTGATGAATTTAGCCCTTGGATTTTAAGCTTCTTGGGGCGGGAGGACAGTAGGCCCAGTTCTCCAGGCTGTCTGAGGACAGCACGAAATAAATCCCAAGGAGGTTGGGTAAAGTGGCATTAAACTATCTTTATGCGTCCCCAAGCCTTGGGCTGTCCCAAGATTAGAGCATCTGGAAGGCTCTGTAATCTACGGGCTGTTCTGATCTACACTGGTGCCCATGGCCCCCAGGGATCACACAGGCATAAGGGAGCCCCAGCTATAAACCTTTTTCCCGACTACTCCCCCTTCTCCTGGCCACGCCCTTTTCCTTTACCTATGCCCCTTAGGTCATTAGCTGGGAGCGGGGATGGCTCTATGTCACCCAGTTAGACAGGGCTAAAGGCTGTTTTGTGCAAAGCAGCCCTCTGTACTGGTGAATTGAGTCCAGCCTTTTCCGCTGGGCCTTGTCACATGCCAGGCACAGCACTGGCCCTTCGCAAGTGACAACATTTTCCATTTGTCTGTCATGAGGCTCAGTGTATTGTTTTCAGGTGGTTTCTCCAGTTTATCGAGATCATTGTGCGTTTTTAATGTTGCTGCCCTCCTGCACTTGGGTGGGCCTGATTTATGTCCCGTGGGCATTTGCTTTCTCCACTCACAGAGATGTTAATCTCCCCGTGCCTCGGTTTCCCCATCTGAAATGGGAGTCATCTTGCAAGCTCTTTGAGATGTATGGGTGAAAAGTACTAGACAGGTGTTGTTATGGATGTCTGTGCCAGTTACACCTGGGAAACACAGTGCTGCGTATGCAATGGACATCTCCCTTGCGGATCAGAGAGAGGAATTTTGCCCTGTTAGTTTGGCCTGATTTGTTTCTGACAAAACCATGTTGCCTGCTGTTTATCACCTTTTTTTTCCCTCTAGGAGCTGAAGAGAGCAAAGGAGATCAGTGAGAATAAAACATGACCTTTATTATCTGTGCAGGGGGCTGGGACTTTCCGTCGACTGGCTGCACATACCAATAGGGCGTAAGCTAAGTGGATGCCAGCTAATGTGTTTGGTGCTGGAATAGAATCAGCACACGCAGCTGTGAGCCCAGGTACCCTGGGGTCTCCTCGGCTTGCCAGGAGGGCAACCACCCAAAGAGATCTCATAGTAAAAAGAAGGGAGGTAGCAAACCCCTACCCCAGAATATACCCTTTCCCAAGGGACTCCTTGGTGAGGCCTGGGGCAGGAAGGCTGAGTTTCTGTGTAGGGACAAAACATACAAAATACCATGTTCTGATTCATCTTGAAGACATAGGAGCTTAAAAACTGCCACGGCCTGGATCAGAGCAAAGGCCCCGCTAGTGCAGTATCCTGTCTTCAACAATGGTTAGTCTTCACTGCCTCAGAGGCAAGACCTGGCATTTTCTCTTTGCTGGGGATTCTGCAAACTCTTTTTTTTTTTTTTTCCCGGCCTCAGTTTTATTTGGTGGAGAAGGGCTGGAATTTCCCTGTGAGTCCTGAGCAAAAATGAACCCCAAAATCTCAAGGCAAAACTCAGCCAGAAGCACTATATTTCTCCCAGTTGGAGCCAGCTAGAGTTACATGCTTTCCACATGAGATCATAAACTGGAGTGTCTCTAATCAGGTGCCCATAACTGTACTCAGTACTCCTGGTGTGATCTCCTCGTCAGCACCCTGTACTGGGCCAGACATTACCCATCTCTTTGGGTTTGTGTTGTGCTCTTCTGTTTCTGTGCTCTGACCCTAGGGCTCAGTGTGCTTTCTCCACTGCTGCCAGACTTGGCATAAAAAAAATACCCCAATTTCCACTTCTGGCTTTTGCTGCAATCAAATCCTTCACTTTGGTATGTTTCTTTGACCTGCAAAGGTTTGGGTCAGGTGTTCAGAGCTGCAATCAAATACCTGCAAAACTCCCATTGAAACAGCTGGCAGAAAAGTTGGTTAATTTCATTAATGAGGGAGAGAGATTTTTGTCAGACAATCAAGTCTGTCTTTCAACCATACAGTACATACCTCTTGGGGCTGAGTGTCTTTTTGAGTCCCTTCCTTACCCCATATTGAGTCCTACCGAGGGTCAGTGTTTTCTTTCCCCTGTGAAATCTCTTGGAGAGCTTCTACTATGGCCAGTTTCTGAGGTCTCCTCATTATTGTGATTCCCCAGTTCTATATCACCATCTCTGCTGACCATGGCTGTTCCCTCCCTTCTCTGTCCCATTGCTCAGGTGCTCAGACCCTGCAGGGACGGAGCTGATGTAAGAACCTAGATAATGGACTGGCTGTCGGCATTTGCAGGAAGGATATGAGACAGTTGGCTGAGACGCATCCTCGGTGAAAGGGGAGAGTTGTTAATAGGGTGAAAGGACTTGAGGGATATCTTGTGGGCTCTGATTGCCTTCCAGACAGTACCGGGTTTACAACGGTGGTAGTGTTGTCATGGCACCCGGCCCCCCACTCAGAAGGGGCCCCGGCCCACTCTGCTTGCTCCAGTGCATCTTCGGCTCTGGGCAGTCTCTGCTGTCCAGCACCTGTGGGGCCCCACTTAGGACTGACCAGTGCAGAAGCTGGGCCAGTCTCAGCCAGGGGCGGGGTGGTGGGAGGGGGGACAGTGTGTGGGGCTTGGCTGGGCCCCTCCAGGCAAGTGGGTCCTGAGGGAGCCCAGCTGGGACAGGACCTAGCCTGGCTGATCACACCACTCTCAAGGGCCCAGAGCGATTCCCTGCCCTGGGACCACCCCCGGCTGCACTGCCGGCTCAGCCCAGCAGACACAGTCACCTCCCAGCAGGGCCGGTGAGTGTGGCTGGGGGGCAGGGCGTGTGGGAGTGGGTCTGGGGGGGGGTGCTGGGCTGTGAAGGGGTGGGGGGCACTGGACAGTGGGGGAGGTTTGTGTGTGTTGGGGTGCTCGGGAGTGGGGGTTCTGTGTGCGGTGCTGGGCAGTTATGGTAGGGCTGTGCGGGGATGCTGGGCAGGGGTGTTGGTGTGCAGGGCATTATGCATTTGTCTGTGGGTCTGTGCGGGGGCACTGGGCATAGTGGGTCCGGGGGGTGCTGGGCATAGGGGTCTGTATGAGGTCTCTGGGCAGGGGGCACTGGGCATAGGGAGTGGGGGGGGACATGCGGGGGGGGGGGGTCAAGGCTATGTGGCATGGCATGGGCCCGCCCCTGAGGGGAAGGGCACACTGGCAGCACAGGGCCGGGCAGGCCAGTGTGCACCTGGTGACTGCTGGTTTGTAAACAGTGTCCTCGCACCGGGCTGGGTGGAGCAGGGCTGCCCCCGCCATGCCATGCCCCATTACCCCGGCCGACTCCTCGCTCCGGGGACTATCCTTGCTGTGCCTTGCTCCATTGCCTCCATGGCGGTCCACAAATAAAGTATGTTTGTCAACCGGCCCACAAAAGATTAATCCGGCTCTGCTTCCAGACCTGGGGATGGGTTTGACACCCAGGAAAGCAGGCAGGGGTTGCAGTTTGGAAGTCCTGTTTGAACGGAGCTGACCACGGAAGCCAATATTTTGGTGCTGCTCAGAGCAGCTTTTTCCATCTCTAGCATATTTGGAAATCGCAGCGTTTCCTTCCCGACGCAGCCTGCCAGGGCAAACCATGTCTTTGGGACCTTCAGCCCTGCTGCCTGCAGTCGGCTCTTCTGGGGGCTGCCCTTGAGAATCTCAAGTGAGAAACATGGCGGCACAGCTGCTCGCACCTCTGTGCCCTCGGGACTCAGTCACACCTGAGTCTGCCTCGGCTGCCTATCGTCCAGCAGGTGAGCTGCAATGTCTTTCTTATGGTATCCAAAGCTTTAGATAATATAGCACCAGTATCCCTCAGGGACTGTCTGCTGCCCTTTCTGGCACTTGGCAGAAGTGGGAGTGGCCTGTGGACCATCACAAGAAATAATCGGGAGAAGAAGGAGATGGGACCATCGCCATTCAGGTCCTGTGACTTTGGAATGCTCTCCCCCACAAAGCTGTTTCCTTTGTTTGTGTGTCTGTGTGTGGGGGTGGAGTGTCGCTATTTTTGCTGGGCTGGTGGGCTGATGCTGGCTGGGATTCTTGGACATTAATTTGATCACATTACTCAGCTATTTTGCTTTCAGAGAGCTCATGAGACACTGTGGTGCCTTTGGGTTTTGAGCTCCATAAAGGAACACTTCACTCATTTCTCGCCTAAAGTCCTAGGGTGAAATCCTGGTTCCACTGACGTCAATAGCAAAATTCCAGTTGGCTTCAATGGGGCCAGGATTTCATCCCGGGAGCCCCTACTCAGGTCTGGTTCACAGACCAAATTGCTCCCATTTAACTAAAGGTGTGGTTTTAAATGGATGTAGTTAAAGCGGGGCCACTTTGTGTGGATGCTCTTAGGCCAAGTTTACACTGCAGACCTAGGTTGGTATAACTACGTCGCTCGGGGGCGTGTGTGTGTGTGGGAAATCCACACCCGGAGCGACGTAGTTATACCAGCATACGAGCATCTTTGCTTAAGCGCTACAGTGGTGCAGCTGCACTGATGCAGTGGTTTAAGTGTAGACCTGCCCTTAGATGGGTTTAAAAGCTGGTTTGTAATTGACTTAAGCAAAACCAATTTGGGACACTCCTACCATTTGGAGAGTACCTACCCTAGGAGGGGTTCTACCAATGTAACTAAATCAGCCTCTAAACTGATTCAGGGCTAGTCTACATTGGCAACGCTAAAGCACTGCCGCGGCAGCACTTTAATGTGGTTTGTGTGGTCGCAGCAGAGCTTTCCCGGCACTCTAAAAAGTGTGGGTCCCAAGGCTGCTGCACTGTCTACACTGGTACTTTACAGCGCTGAAACTTGTTGCGCTCAGAGGTGTGTTTTTTCACACCCCTGAGCGAGAAAGTTGCAGCGCTGTAAAGTGCCAGTGTAGACAAGGGCTCAGTGAAACTGGTGCACAAACTGTGTGTAGACACAGTCTCCGCTCTTACTGGACAAAGCCAGTAGGGTGATGCTCAGCAACCCACTGGCTCAGGTGCCTAAGTATGGATTTACGTGCCTAATTCTGTAAAAAGCAACAGAGGGTCCTGTAGCACCTTTAAGACTAACAGAAGTATTGGGAGCATAAGCTTTCGTGGATAAGAACCTCACTTCTTCAGATGCAAGTAATGGAAATTTCCAGAGACCGGTATAAATCAGTATGGAGATAACGAGGTTAGTTCAATCAGGGAGGGTGAGGTGCTCTGCTAGCAGGTGAGGTGTGAACACCAAGGGAGGAGAAACTGCTTCTGTAGCTGGATAGCCATTCACAGTCTTTGTTTAATCCTGATCTGATGGTGTCAAATTTGCAAATGAACTGGAGCTCAGCAGTTTCTCTTTGGAGTCTGGTCCTGAAGTTTTTTTGCTGTAAGATGGCACCCTTTACATCTGCTATTGTATGGCCAGGCAGGTTGAAGTGTTCTCCTACAGGTTTTTGTATATTGCCATTCCTGATATCTGACTTGTGTCCATTTATCCTCTTGCGTAGTGACTGTCCAGTTTGGCCAATGTACATAGCAGAGGGGCATTGCTGGCACATGATGGCATATATAACATTGGTGGACGTGCAGGTGAATGAGCCGGTGATGTTGTAGCTGATCTGGTTAGGTCCTGTGATGGTATTGCTGGTGTAGATATGTGGGCAGAGTTGGCATCGAGGTTTGTTACATGGATTGGTTCCTGAGTTAGAGTTATTATGGTGCGGTGCGTGGTTGCACTTCCTAGACACCACAGTACAAATAAGCGATGGCCACGTTAACACCACCCTATACCGAAAACCCACCGACCGCTACGCCTACCTTCATGCCTCCAGCTTCCACCCCAGACACACCACACGATCCATCGTCTACAGCCAAACGCTGAGGTACAACCGCATCTGCTCCAACCCCTCAGACAGAGACCAACACCTACAAGATCTTCACCAAGCATTCTCAGAACTACGATACCCACACAAGGAAATAGAGAAACAAATCAACAGAGCTAGATGTGTACTCAGAAGCCTCCTGCTACAAGACAGGCCCAAAAAAGAAACCAACAGAACTCCACTGGCCATCACCTACAGTCCTCAGTTTAAACCGCTCTAACGCATCATCAGTGATTTACAACCCATCCTGGACAATGATCTCTCACTTTCACAGATCTTGGGATGCAGGCCAGTTCTCGCCCACAGACAACCCACCAACCTTAAGCATATTCTCACCAGCAACCACGCACCGCACCATAACAACTCTAACTCAGGAACCAACCCATGCAACCCTCTGCTATGTACATTGGCCAAACTGGACAGTCACTACGCAAGAGGATAAATGGACACAAGTCAGATATCAGGAATGGCAATATACAAAAACCTGTAGGAGAACACTTCAACCTCCCTGGCCACACAATAGCAGATGTAAAGGGTGCCAGCTTACAGCAAAAAAAACTTCAGGACCAGACTCCAAAGAGAAACTGCTGAGCTCCAGTTCATTTGCAAATTTGACACCATCAGATCAGGATTAAACAAAGACTGTGAATGGCTATCCAACTACAGAAGCAGTTTCTCCTCCCTTGGTGTTCACACCTCAACTGCTAGCAGAGCACCTCACCCTCCCTGATTGAACTAACCTCATTATCTCCATACTGATTTATACCTGCCTCTGGAAATTTCCATTACTTGCATCTGAAGAAGTGAGGTTCTTATCCACGAAAGCTTATGCTCCCAATACTTCTGTTAGTCTTAAAGGTGCCACAGGACCCTCTGTTGCTTTTTACAGATTCAGACTAACACGGCTACCCCTCTGATACGTGCCTAATTCTGAGCACCCAAGTTTGAGAATTTAGGCCTAGCAGCACCGGGAGCATCCTTCTAGCCAACGCAGTGTGGAGGAAAGGAGGCTAGCAATGAGGCCATGTGGTTTGTTACTGTACCTCGTCTGAGCCACTCAGTATTCACTCAGACATTGGGTGGAATGCGTTACGACCAGAACTGGATGAGTACAACACCGACTGCTTAGTGATGTACTGTGACTGTGTTTGCTTTCCACAGACATATGGCATTGCCTTGATTTCACCTCGGCTGCAACCTTCATCTCTGCTCTCCTGCATTGCTGCATTTCCCTTCCCAGGTCTCCAGACTCCGGCATGTGGAGGATGCTGCTGCCTGAATTCTCTCCCATATGGAGAAACATGGCCACCTTACCTGCCTCCTCGGATACAGTTGCTAGCTCTCGTTTTCTCCAGGAACCAGCTGGAAATGGCTAATGCGTGCTGACCCTCCATGGCCTTAGTCCAGCTGACCTTGTCTCCCTCTGCTCCCCTCCCTGCAACAGCCATTCACCTGCCACCAGCCTCCACACCAGAATCTACTTCTCTCCAGCTACCTGGACCAGCCTTCCCATATCTCTCTGCCACAGCTCCTCCCATTTCAAATAGCAGCTGAAACCACCTCTGTTCCCCTGGACTGGCCCTCTCTGCTCCCCTCTGCTAGCATTCAAGATTTAGTTTTGGCCCTGCATTTTTAGATGAAGTGTCAAATCCACCCTGGGGTCCAGTCTGGCTTCTACCTGGCTCCCAAATTGGAAAATCTGCCAACAAGGAGTTTTGCAGCAGGCCAAAGCAGCTACAGAGTCCCTTGCATAGGGTTGCCAACTGTCTAATCGCACAAACCCACAAACACCCTTGCCCTGCCCTGCCCTTCCTCAAGGCCACATCCCTGTCCCACCCCTTCTCTGAGGCCCTGCCCCCATTCACTCCAGCCCCCCCTTCCGCCACTGCTCACTCTCCCCCACCCTCAATCACTTTCACCACGCTGGGACAAGGAGTCGGGGTGCGGGAATGGGTGCAGGTTCTGGGCTGGGGGGTGGGGCCGATGTGTTCAGAGTGTGGAAGGGGGCTCAGGGCTGGGTCAGGGGGCTGGAGTGTGGGAGGGGGTGAGGTGTACGGGTTCCAGGAGGAAGCTTGGGTGCAGGAGGAGGCTCAGGGCTGGGACGGGAGATTAGGGTGCAGGAGGAGGTTCAGGTGCGGGCTCTGGGAGGGAGTTTAAGTGCAGGAGGGGGCTCAGAGCTGAGGCAGGGGGTTGAGGTGAAGGAGGGGGTGTGGTGTGCGGGCTCTGGAACAGATTTTGGGTGCAGGAAGGGGCTGGGACAGGGGGTTGGTGTGCAGGAGGGAATTTGGGGTGCAGGCTCTGGCCGGGCGGCGCTCATCTCAGGTGGCTTCAGGAAGAGGTGGCATGTCCCTGTCAGTGGCTCAGGGGCAGCCAGGCAGCTCTGCGTGGTGCACGCTGCCCCTGCCTGCAGGCACCACCCCCGCAGCTCCCATTAGCCGCGGTTCCCTGTTTCCAGCCAATGGGAGCTGCGGAGTAGCACTCAGGGCGGGGGCAGCGAGTGGAGATCCCCTGGCTGTACCTCCGCCTAGGAGCCGTCGCCGGACATGCTGGCTGCTTCCGGGAGCTGCATGGAGCCAGGGCAGGCAGGGAGCTTTAGCCCTACTGCACTGCTGGACTTTTAGCGGCCTAAAATCTCTCAGATTGGCTTCAGTAGCCTCCGGGAGATTGAGCCCAATTCTGGGAGACTCCCGGCCAAACCGGGAGAGTTGGCAACCCTCTCCTTGTAGCAGGGTGGAGATGGGGGCAGCGATTTACCAGCGTAGCCCAAACACTGTGCTGCTCTCGCTGGGAAGCAGGCATGAAATCTGCGTCAAGACTTCCATTGACATCAATAGATCAGGCCCCCAGGGCCCCCCTATAGTGGTTCCTGCCCGCTGCAACCCGCTGCTGCGCCCTAGTGTGAATTAAAGCTCTTCTCTTGTCCAAAGGACTGTGAGGAGGGGGTGATGGAGGCACAGCCACCGCCGACCCAGGCCCTTGTGGTCCAGGGACAACAAGGCCTTGTGGGGTCATAAGAACATAAGATCATAAGAACGGCCATACTGGGTCAGACCAAAGATCCATCTAGCCCAGTATCCTGTCTTCCGACAGTGGCCAATGCCAGGTGCCCCAGAGGGAGTGAACCTAACAGGTAATGATCAAGTGATCTCTCTCCTGCCATCCCTCTCCACCCTCTGACAAACAGAGGCTAGGGACACCATTCCTTACCCATCCTGGCTAATAGCCATTAATGGACTTAACCTCCATGAATTTATCTAGTTCTCTTTTAAACCCTGTTATAGTCCTAGCCTTCACAACCTCCTCAGGCAAGGAGTTCCACAAGTTGACTGTGCACTGTGTGGGTCAGAGGAGTAATTTACACTTCTCATGCAACTTGGACATAAGGACAGGCTGTGTGAAAAGGCTTTACAAAATGAACTGATTGGAGCCTTCTTGCCCATCCTGAGGCCTTTGGTAAGTGCTAACCTTTGATGTGGTGCACTCATTGGAGGTTGATCATCCCCATGCATAGACTACAGCCATGCTTTCAGCTTACCTGCATTCCAAGGGCTCACAGAATGTACAGAAGACTGTATCATCATATTGCACTAGCATAACCCCAAGTTTCCCCTGCCCTGGGCTTGGGTAACTGCTGCTACGAAACGTCAGACTTGGAAAGTTGACCTTGTGCCGCCCTTCATTCTGCTCCCTTTTTCCAAGGGCCCATCCCCCGGAGCAGGGTCTCGCTGATAACTATGGTAGGTGCCCTTCGAAAGCCACTGCAGGAAAAGCCAGTCACCACAACTCCACTCCAGAACTGAAGAATGAACTCTTACCCTCTTTGTCACAAGTAAATCCATGAATGAGTCCCCTCCTGGCACCTTCAACCAGCTCCTGGAAAAGCCCATTTCCAGCTGGCAAGCCTCATGTCTCCCTTCCACCAGTCCTTGCCTGATGGCTGGAAACCCACGGACCATTCCATGGTGGCTCCTACCAACCCAAATGGGCCATTACAGAGTCCTGTTGTTACGTCACTGTCTCATGTCCAACCACAGGTTAGATGTCCCACAGCCCCATACAGAAATAACAGTAACTCATCACCTTACCTAAGGTTCTCCGCAAGCGCCATGCAACTGACTCTTGGTGACACAATTAATGCCATGCGGGCGCTTTGCATGCGATGAGCTGACCCTAACACCTGGGAAAGTTTGGTAAGTGTCATTATCCCCATGTCCTCAACAGCGAAACAGAGATCCAGAGAAACTAGCGCCTGTGTTTGCAAAAGTGATCACTGATTTGAGGTTCCTCAGTTTTAGGGTGCTCAGCTCAAGCCACTGAGGGGCCTGGTTTCCAGTTGAAACCACTGGGAGCTACAGTCGCTAAGCAGCTCTGAAAACAGACCAGAGATCCCAAAAGTGGAAGACCCACCAGGTCCGAATTCAACGGTTCCTGGTGCCCCTGCTTGGGGCCACTGGACCATGCAGCCTTTCCATTGATTAGGTACCCAATGCTGGACATCTGAAATCCCATCTTCATTTCATTCCTGAGGAGCAGCTTGATTGCTGTAGCCTGGCTCGTTTATCACTGGACAGCTGAGACAACTGGATGTTAAAGGCTGTATTTCCACAGGGGAAAGCGCCGTCTTTCATGGAGCACAGTATGCACGTTTTGCTGTGTAACATGACATACAATGTTGGGACCAACACAGCTGCACCCACACACGCATTCGTATGGGCGGTATCAATCAAAAAATGCTTTAGAAAGTGCTAGTAAAGCTTCAGGAGAGCCCCGAAGAAAAAACCAGTTAATTTCTCATAGCTTGCTTGGAGCTTTACTTTGAAGACGTCAAGGCTCAAAGGATATCTTGGGTAGAACGTGTTCAAAAAGGCAACCCCATCTCAATAAAACAAGCAAACTAATGCTAGAGATGAGGCAAAGATAAACTAGGGCTTTATCTTTTTCATGGCATGTGGTGAAGTCTGTGAGTACCACAGCCTTATCTGCTGTATACATCTGCAGTGGTGTAGCTAGGTCGGTCCCAGGACATTAGTGAGACCAAGTGGGTGAGGTAATATCTTTTATTGGACCAACTTCTGTTGGTAAAAGAGACTTCCGAGTTTACACAGAGCTCTGGGTAATCTCAAAAGCTTGTTTCTTTCCCCGAGAGAAGTTGGTCCAATAAATATATATTACCTCACACACCTTGTATATAATATTGATATTTATAACTTGCTTTATATAGCATATACAGGCCCCACCTGAGATCAGGGCCCCTTTGTGCGAGGTACTGTATAGACACACACCCTGCCCTGAAGAACTTACCGTCTAAACAGACAAAGGATGGGATGAGAAACAGAGACATAGGGGTGAAGTGACTGGCCTAAGGGCACTCAGCAGGTCAGTGACAGAACATGAATAAAAGCCAGATCTCCTGAGTCCCAATCCAGTGCTTTGGCACCAGACCACACTGCTTCCATTCACATTATATTATCAGTTGTGTATTGTATATCTCTCAAATATCATATATGGGTTCATTCTAGAACACACAAAAAATTATCATGGCATGTGAAATACATTGCTGGTAGATGCCAAAATGGCAACAAATGTGGCCACTGCTTCACCTCCGAACACAAGGAGTGTCTGTGAATCACTGTCGTGATCAACAGCCACTATCCAGAGCGGTGATGAACATTATAAATATTTATACACAGCTGGTGGACACCCCATTCACATCTCCTTGTTGAGCCGGTCTTTAGGAGATTCCCTCATGGTCAGTCCTAAGATTTTGATCTCTGAAAAGTCAGACAGGGTAGCTAATATACACCCATGGATAAGTGTGTCCCTGTGGTATATACCCTATGAGCACTGGAAGAGTCTTCCTTCTACTAATCCTACCTCCTGAATGCATTTTAGCAGCTAATGGGGGTTATTCACGTATTTCTGCGTGTACCTGAGCCACAAAAAATGTTCCATAAATCCCATTGATTTCTATCTAGTGGAGTTATTATTGTTAATTATGATTTCTTACTTAGACTATGGTAGCTCCCAGTTTGCCAGGCACTTCCACATTGATAGGTGACATCACAGTCCTTGCCCAGAGAAGCATAATATCTAGCAAAGGAGTTAGAGACACAGTTAATCTATTTGATTATCTAATATGTTACAAAGATTTTATTTGCCTTCCCTTGAAACCACGTTGCTCCTCCCATGTCCAAAGGGATAACATGTTCCAGAAGGAAGGACACTTGGTGGGTGTATCAGTAGCCGTCAGCTTCTAGAGTAAACCTTGAAAAAGCAGCTGCATTAGCCTGTCCCTGAAAAAAATGTATGTATTGAATATCATATGGGTATGCTGACAATACCGCAGTTCATCACTGCAGTCTGGCAGCTGCTAGAGAAAGCAGCCTAGGGCTTGTTTACAGGGGGAAACTGACCAACAGAACTACAGCGGTATAATAATACCGCTGTAGTTCTGTCACTCACTTTCCCTATGTAGAGAAGTCCCCAGTCTTGGGCCCATGATCTTAATAAGGGTTTATGGTTGGTTTTATGGTAAGTTTTGTTCCTTGCTCACTCGCTCTTTGTGGAATTTCACAGCTCCAAATACTGCACCATCTATCTCACTCAATCTGTGCATGGTTTCTTTCTGTTTTCGCCAGGGTGCATGACTCATCTGTGTCAGGCTTCTCGCTGCCATCTGGTGAGCTGCGTGAGTTCCCAGCTCCCACTCCAGCAGGGGACACTCGTCAAGCCAAAACTGCAGGTGAGCCTGGGTCGAATCACGCAGATACTTGCACAGACACCACCTCGGGGTTAGCTATCTCAGACTATTTTGGGCATTACCCTGGCTATTCCCATTGTTACCTCTTTTGAAATGATTCAAGGAGGGATTCTAGCAAAGGAGACAGGCACTCTGCACAGGAATTTATCACTGCCAGAGACACGTGGCATTCAGGAACAGGGGGAGTACCAGGGCCGGCTCTAACTTTTTTGCCGCCCCAGGCAAAAAAGAAGAGTGCCGCTCTGCCGTAACACGCCCTCCCCTGAGCGCCGCCCCGCCGTAACACACCCACCCCCTGAGCGCCGCGCGCCAACCCCCCCCAGTGCCGCGCCGGGCCGCCCAAACCCCCCCCCCAGCACTGCGCCGCCCAAACCCCCGCCCCGAGCGCCAGGCCGCTCAAACCCCCGAGTGCCACGCTGGGCCGCCTCCTCCCCCCCACCCCCAGCGCCTTGCTGGGCTGCCCAAACCCCCAGAGCACCTCGTTGGGCCTCCCAAACCCCCGCCCCCACCCAAGCGCCTCTCCGGGCCGGCCAAACCCCCGGAGCGCCTCGACGGGCCGGCCAAACCCCCGCCACCTCCCCCCCCAGTGCCGGGCTGCCCAAACCCGAGCCCTGCGCCGCACCACCCAAACCCCCGCCCCCCCGGAGCGCCACGCTGCCCAAACCCCCCCGAAGCACCAGGCCAGGCCGGGCCGGGCCGCTCAAACCCCCAGAGCAGAGCGCCGCGCCACCGAAGCAAAAAAATAAAACCCTCAAACGCCGCCCAGCCGAACAAAAAAAATAAAATAAAACACCAGAAGCGCCCCCTGCCACCCCAACATTGGCCGCCCCTTATAAGGTGCCACCCCAAGCACGTGCTTGGTCGGCTGGTGCTTGGAGCCGGCTCTGGGGAGTACTGATGCTAGCTCTAGGGTGTTTGCTGCTTCTGTAACTGGGTGAACTCCTTCACTAGTCCCCATTGTTCTTTGTTCATTATGGCTGGGACTTCAAAGGGGCCTACGTAGAGCGCCGGACCCATTGTCGCATTAGCTCTTATTAGCATTTCTGGGGCATGACACTTGAGATTAATGCCTGGGTAATGACGAGAGCTGGTTGAAATTCAGAATTTCCATCCCATGGGAAATTGTCAGATTTTGAGATCTGGTTTTGTCCCAAATTGGGACAAAAAGTCAAAATCTTGAAATGTTTCAATTTCAACACAACAGCACTTTGCAATGGAAAACTGATCCGTCAGAAAGTGGCACACCAGCTCTGCAATGACTCTGCTTCCTCTTCTTCTGGGAAGGAATAGCCCATGTTGTTACCTCCGACCTCAACCTGCCCCCACTGTGAACATGCCCCAAACCGAAATTGTTTAACCCTACTTCTCTGCTGTGCTCGTCTAATCTATAACAACAGACAAACCAAAGCTGGGAAACAAAGCAATGGGCAAACAAACCCAAGTCAACTTCTCCACTGGGTGCGTTAACAGCCTGTGCTAATACTTTGTGTTTGTAGCACTGATGTGCCCATGCGGCCACAGTAGAGAGCTGAGATTGGTTAAGTTATTTTCAAACTGTGTCCAATGCTTTCAAAACTATTCACAATGCCCAGGGTTCCTGCCCAAGGCAGATTTTCTCTCAGTGCTGTACTCAGTAACTTGCTATGTAGCTCCCTGCTCCATGCACTCAGCTGTTCTTCTGATGCAGTGCCAGCCTCGTACATAGAAACCAGACATTTGAAACCTGCTGTAAACTCAGATCACTAGATACAATGGTGTTGCCTACAATCTTGGAAACTACAGGCCCAATCCTGTATGTCTTCTGTAAAATTTCCATTGACATCAATGGGAGTTTTACATGAATAAGGACTAAGACCCAGATTCTCAAAGGTATTTAAGTGCCTAACGTGCATTGCCACAAGGTCATTCAGCAAAGCCAGTCTCCTTGGTCCAATCACCAACAGAAACTCAACTGTTTTCTGGCATCTCTCATTATCATTGGCAAGTAGAACACTGCTACTGCTGCTTCATGTATGTTAAAACTCTTTATAGCTTCCTCAAAGCACAGCCACTTCTAGCTGCTCAACAGGGCCACTTTCTTTCCTCGTTTTTGCCTTCCCTTGCGTGGTGCTCCCCATTTTTCAGCCAGCTCTAACAGAAATATATTTTTTTGCCCAAAAATGTTCAAAATTTTTCATGAAACCATTTTTTCTTGTTTTCACTTTTCAATTTTTTTTGCCCAGCCTCTAATTTCGGCATTCTCCCTTCCAAAATCTCCACGCATCACGGCTCTTTTGAAAGATCTTCGACCCCCAACCCTTTGCCAAACTGCTGTGTTTGCAGGCAGAGGTGATTTAGGAAAACAACTGCTAGTTTTTTTTTGAAGAAGATGAAGTTAATTCAACTACATGAGCAGGACAGAGATCTGATTCCAGTTCAGACCAGTTCAATGAAACTCTCCAAGAATTTCAAGCCAGTATCATTGCAGCATGAGAATGTGTTGTCATTAGCTCGTCGATGATCAGGGGTTTAGGACATCCATCCAGCACATTAGAGCGGCGGGTCAGTCAGGAGTAAGGCCTAGTCCTGTGAAATGCCAAGCACCCTCAACTCCCAGTGAAACTGATGAAAATCAGGGGCTCTCTGCAACTTCCAACAGGTACTCAGCACCCCAGAGGACTGGGCCCTACTTGAGAGAACCCTCTCCCTCTTTATGCTATAGAATGACCACTCAAAGAAGCAGCTAGTGACAAGGAATTGTCTCAACATGAAACATACCCCCCTTATGTTTGAGGAACTGACATCCCATCAAGGATGCTGTAGATCAGTGGTGCCCAAACTTTTCCTGTCACCCCTTCCCCTTACCAGTAATGGAATCTGTCCACGCCTCCCATCCATTACTGCACAACCAAGGCTTCCTCAGCAGTGGAACTTGGGCTGAAGGCGGAGCTTAGGGCCGAACTGGGAATGGGGAGGAGCTGGGGCTACAGGGAGAGGGAATGAGGGCAGAGATGGGCTGGAGGCAGAGCAGGGTGGAATGGAGCTGTAGTGGGGATGGAGCTGGGCTCAGGGTGGAGCAGGGGACAGAGTGGAGCTGCGGCTGGGGATGGAGCTGGGCTGGGGGCAGAGCTGGGCTGGGTGGTGCTTCTTCCCTGCCCGCCATGGAGCCTGGCCCAAGTCCCACTGCGCACCCCTCCGAACGTTCCTCTGCACGCCTTAGGGAGGCACTCCTCACAGTTTGGGGACAACTGCTGTAGATGTTGGTGCTTCGCTGCACTCATTGCCCATTGCTGTTCTGAGCTGGCTATCGGTAGCCCACAGTACTGACACCGCCCTGCCACACCATCTGTTTGTGTGGTTCTGGCCCGAGCTCAGTGTCCTTGCACATTCTGTATCCTCTCCAGATAGAAATTCTTGCAATATGGACAATTGTGGGCCTGAGTGCCTTGCCACTAACTCTGCAGGATGAACCCAGGGTGAACTCCACTGATGGTCCATGTAAGTGGGATGAGGAGCACACACTTCAGGCCAGAGCAGGTACGTCTACACTGCAGCTGGGAGCCTCATGCTAGCTTGGCTTGAGTGAGGGTGCTGAAAAGAGCAATGTGGACACTGCGGCTCTGGGGGGTCTGGCTGGCTTGGACTCAAGCAGCCAGCCCAAGCCTCTGCCAGTGCCACAAGGTCCACCCTGTTCTTTTCAGCTGAGCTAGGGTGAGTCTGCTGACTCGGGCTGGGAAGCTCCCTCCCAGCTGCAGTATAGACAGACCCATCCAGGCCCCACGCCGCCATCTGCTTTGGGCTGCTCCGATGGCACAGAGCAGCCATAAAATCAGCTGATCAGGTCGCCTGAAGATTCCCCATTTACCGAAATCCCTGAACTGCAGCTTCAGCAACTCTCCCCCCACCCCTCTCAGAGGGGTCATTCCCACAGGCAGGGCGGTGTCCCTCTGACCTGCTGAGCCCCAGTTGCAAGAAGGGTGCCTTGGGACCCTTCTAACACCACGACTGGACCACCACTGGCTAGCTCTAAGCCTGGTGACTCATAAAGTTGGGTTAAAGCCACCCTTCTCCTCCTCCTCCATCCAGCCTTGCAATGAGCAGAGTTTGGCTGGGCTGAGGTAATACACAGTACTACCATGACGGCTGCCCTCTTGGCTGATAGGGGGGACCTGAAGTTGAACCGGGGTCCTCCACAGCTAAAACGCTCAGTCTGTACAACTCGAGCTAAAGAATCAGGCCCTATAGCATAGCTGGGGCCAGTGTCTTCTGTGGCCCGGGAACAGAGAGAGATCCCTACTGCACACTAGCCAGTGGGTTACGCTATCCCACAACCGCACCTCGCACCCATACAGGCTGATCCTGCAGCCCTTCCTCACATGATTAGCCCCATTACAGTCATAAGGGTTACTCCTGTGAGCAATGGCTGTAGGAGATGGGTGTCCCATGGATTATTCTCGTTCCAGACAGGCTGTTAGTGGCATGTTCTCCTCCCAGTGCGAGGTGCCCATCTTCCCCTGTTCAGCTTGTGCACTTCTAGCTTTGTGTAGGTTTTCTTTCTAACAAGGAGCCAATGTTTACCCCCTCTTTCTGCTGCCATTCAATGACCAGCTTGCTTGTCCCACTGCTGCCCGTCCCCTGGTCCTTCTGCAGCTCTTCTGCTCTCCCCTGTTCCTGGATACCTGCTGGAGCTCTGTACTTCTGCTGCCCCTAGCAGATTTCCGCAGCTGACCTTGAGTGTTCCTCCTCACCTGCTGCCTTTCTCCCAGCTCCAAGGTAAATCTTCTCCCTAAACCTGCTTTGTTTTCAGACCCACCCCTTCATCCATTTCATGTGCAGTAACTATCAATTGGCCTGGCACTGAATGCCCAGATTAGCACCATAATTTACCCAGGTGACTAGAATTCCACTCTTTGCCAGGGTTTCATTGCCAAGATATGACTTTGCTGACTCCTTTTACAGAAAAGCGGGGGTGTGGCCAGATGTAGGAAACTATAGTCCCCTCAGTCCCTTGCAGTCGAGAGGGAGCTGGATCCTTTCAACCCTCGTGATGGGTCTGTACCACTTTACGTTTTCAAGGCTGGCTAGCAGCCGGCTTTTTATAACGAGAGATGAAATTCTCCTTTGCGTTTCCAGGTCTCCAGACTCCAGGGCCCCCAGCAGGGGACTCCCTGGAGGCTTCAAAGAGTCCCTTCTCTTCCACAGAGAAATGCCAATTTGTGTGGATTCCTACCAGCGTGCAGGCAAAGCCCGAGACAAAGAGCTTTGTACAAAACAATAATCAAGCATAACCTTTCCCCAGTGCTCATGCCGCGCCCCAACCTGTGGTGATCGGCCTCTATCTATCCTGGTGCAAGCTGGATTCAAACAGCAGCTAAAGGGGAAATGCTCCTTGTGTTCACACTGGTGCTGAGCACATGATCAAAAGCCAGAGTATTAGCTTGTATTTTTGCTGAACAAAGCAGCAGTGGCAAGTGAAAGCGCCTTGGGCTGCCAGTGGCACCCACCTGCAGCCAGGGCTTCACCTCTGGTTCATAGATTCACAGATTCCAAAGCCAGATGGGACCATTGTGATCACCTAGTCTGACCTCCTGTGTAACACAGGCCAGAGAACTGCCCCCAAATAATTCCTAGTGCAGATCTTTTAGGAAATCTTCCAATCTAGATTTTAAAATGGTCTCTGATAGAGTGTTGCCAACTCATGTGATTTAGTCATAAGTCTCATGATCATTATTGTTTTCCTTAAAGCCCCAGCTCCTGGAGTCAAGTGGAGATGTGATGATTTCAGCCTTCATTCTTAAAGAAAAAGTAAGTGTCTAGCCCTTGTGGCTGTGGAGAAAGCTCCAAAATGTGACCCCAGTGCACCCTAAAGGCTCTGAAGGCAGAAGAATACCAAATCTATTATTTGTTATCAAATCTCATGATTTTAAAGCCAATCTCATGATTTTTGGGGAGCCTAACTCCTGATTTTTGAACATTTGGGGTTGGCAATACTGCCGTTGGTAAATTGTTCCAATGGTTAATTATTCTCACTGTTAAAAATTTACACCTTATTCCCAGTCTGAAATTGTCTAGCTTCAGCTTCCAGCCAGTGGATCGTGTTAGACCTTTCTCTGTTCGATTGAAGAGTCCCTTATTAAATATGAGTTCCCCATTTAGATACTGTGGCATTTTAAGGATCACTCAGACCAGTAAAGGGTTTCTGCCTTGTAACCTTGGGTACCTTAATGCCGTGCTACTATGGCTTAGAGTTCTGACACAAGCATAAGAGTCTTACTTGGCTTCCACCAGCCTAGTTTCACCTTGCAGAATGACCCCAACAACCCCTTCCAGTGCCGAGTCATCCCAAATCCATCTACCCCAAATTCTTACCTACCAGACACTGGGGCTATTCCCCTCTGTTCGTCACCGCCAACGGAGTGACACCAGCCTCCAAGTACCAGTTTGCTTTGCCAAACACACGCCACACCATTTACACACCAGAGACCTGCTTAGGGTAACAATAAACACTAATTAATTAGTGTTAGTTAATCTTGAAGGTGCCACCAGACTCCTTGCTGTTTTAATAAACACTAAGTGTATTTAATAGAAGGATCCTAGATTCAGAGATGAGTAGGACCCTACTAAATTCACAGCCATGAAAAACGTGTCATGGACGTGAAATCTGGTCTCCCCCCGTGAAATCTTTTCTGTGCTTTTACCCTATACTATACACACTTCATGGGGGAGACCAGCGTTTCTCAAATTGGGGGTCCTGACCCAAAAGGGAGTTGCAGGGGAGTCACAAGGTTATTTTAGGGGGATTGCGGTATTGCCACTCTTACTTCTGCGCTGCCTTTAGAGCTGGTCAGCTGGAGAGCAGTGGCTTTTGGACGGGTGCCCAGCTCTGAAGGCAGCACCCCGCCAGCAGCAGCACAGAAGTAACGGTGGCAATAACATACCATGCCACCCTTACTTCTGCACTCCTGCCTTCAGAGCTGGGCAGCCAGACAGTGGTGGCTGCTGACTGAGGGCCCAGCTCTGCAAGCAGCAGCAGAGAAGTAAGGGTGGCCATACCATACCATGCCATCCTTACTTCTGCACCATCCTTACTTCTATGCTGGTGCTGGCGGTAGCTCTGCCTTCAGAGCTGGGGTCCCAGCCAGCAGCCACAGTTCTCCAGCTGCCCAGCTCTGAAGGAAGCACCGCCAGCAGCAGCAGCAGCGCAGAAGTAAGGATAGCAGTACTGCAACCCCCCTACAGTAACCTCGCAACCCCCTATAACAGTGCCTTAGTGGGTCACAACTGAGGATGCCAAATTCAGGATGAACTGTTGAGAAATAGAGCAAACACAACCCTAAACTGGTGGTTAATCTTTTATAAGATATATCAAACCAGCCACAAAAGTAAACTCCTGTTTCACCACACTGGCTAACAAGAAAACATAAAGGCAGTTTCCTCAGGCATTCCAGTTCTTATATCACCACCAAAAACACTGGATTCAGAGATGAGTGGTTCTTTACAACCAATCTCATCAAATAATAGGTTCTTCTGATCCCAAAGGACCAGCCACACACCTAAGTCAATATATAACAGATTTTACCCAAAAATCACGCTGATGCCAATCCTTTAGTATCTAAAACCTAAAGGTTTATTTATAAAAAGAAAGAAAGAAAGGTGAGAGTTAAAATTGGTTAAAGGAATCAATTACATACATTAATGGCAAAGTTCTTGGTTCAGGCTTGTAGCAGTGATGGAATAAACTACTGGCTTAAGTCAAGGCTCTGGAATACATCTACAGCTGGGATGGGTCATTCAGTCCTTTGTTCAGAGCTTCAGTTTGTAGCAAAGTTCCTCCAGAGGTAAGAAGCAGGATTGGAGAGAAAATGGAGGTGTTTCCAAGGCCTTTTATAGCTTTTGCCATGTGGAGGGCATCCCATTGTTCTTACTGTGGAAAATTACAGCAACAAGATGGAGTTTGGAGTCACATGGGCAAGTCACATGTTCATGCCCAATTTCCCTCAGTCATTGCAGAAAGCCATTACCTACACTCCAGACAGCATGTTTACATGACAGTCCACTCAGTGTAGATGGGCATCTTTCATAGTCCATTGTCAACCAAGGCTAGGTCTACACTACCCGCCTGAATCGGCGGGTAGAAATCGACCTCTCGGGGATCGATTTATCGCGTCCCGTTGGGACGCGACAATCGATCCCCGAATCGACGCTCTTACTCCACCAGCGGAGGTGGGAGTAAGCGCCGTCGACAGGAAGCCGCAGAGGTCGATTTTGCCGCCGTCCTCACAGCGGGGTAAGTCGGCTGCGATACATCGAATTCAGCTACGCTATTCACGTAGCTGAATTTGTGTATCTTAAATCGACTCCCCCCTGTAGTGTAGATGTAGCTCAAGTGTTTCTTGATGAACCACTTAATTTGAACAGGTTTCAGAGTAGCAGCCATGTTAGTCTGTATCCGCAAAAAGAACAGGAGTACTTGTGGCACCTTAGAGACTAACAAATTTATTAGAGCATAAGCTTTCGTGGACTACAGCCCACTTCTCTTACTTAATTGGCCTCTCAGAGTTGGTTCATGCTCTCTGTATGTGTGTATATATATCTCCTCAATATATGTTTCACTCTATATGCATCCGAAGAAGTGGGCTGTAGTCTACGAAAGCTTATGCTCTAATAAATTTGTTAGTCTCTAAGGTGCCACAAGTACTCCTGTTCTTTTTAATTTGAACAGTCCCTCCAAGATGTGCTGGCTAGCTAACATGTGGGTGTTACCCCAGGAGCAAACATTTGAAATCCAAGTATAGAGCCAATACTTATAACTTCACATACAAAAATGATACATGCATAAAGATAGCATAATCATAACCAGCAAATCATAACCTTTTCATAGACACCTCACTCGACAACCTTTGTACAATATTTGCTGCAAATATATAACAGTGGTTGCAACAATGATCTATATGGTCATATTTTAATCAGATAACATCACACACACCCCCAACTCCTTTTTGAGTCAGGACCCCTACAATTACAATACCGTGAAATTTCAGATTTAAATACCTAAAATCATGAAATTTACAATTTTTAAAATCCTATCACTGTGAAATTGACTGAAATGGACTGTAAATTTAGTAAGTCCCTAGAAATGAGATAGTGAGGAAAAGCAACACAGACAAGGTCCACAGAAACTAAACATAAAGATGCAGCTTCAGGCTTCACACTTCAATATTAGACAAATTCCCTTTTCTCATGTCAGTTACCTATTTCCTCTGAACAGTTTCCCAGCGTGGCCTCTCTCCCAGAGGGGATCCAGCCTTTCATGGCCAGCACCCTGCTTAAATGATGGTCCTCACTTTCTCGATCTCCTTCCCTTCAAACCCCTTTTCTTTTGAGGGTTTGCAGGTTGTTTTTTCTCTCTCAGACTTTGGTGAGTCCTGGTGGAGAAAGGGGCATTTAGTTTTCTAGGAAAGAATTTCATTTTTTCAAGATTGGGGTTTTCTTTTCAGTTTCAAGTTGTTTCAATGTTTTCCCATTCCCACTAATGGTCCACCATTGTCTCTTCCTGGCTGGGCAATGGACTGATTCTTGAAATTAGGTTTGTATAAACAATTGGCTTTGGGGGAGCCCCTCCCTGTTGTGAGGTGTGCTTGACGTAGTACCAGCCATGAGTACACTATTCTAGATACATAATGTGACACTGCACCCCAGATTCATCATAGTGGTATGATTATAATGTAATTATGACCTAATTATGATGTACCTTGTACAGAATGTGTCATGTGAGGTGTCATTGGAAAAGTTAAGATTTGCTGAATATGATTATCCTATTTCTATGCATGTATCATTTTTGTATCTGGAGTTATGAATATTGACTATGTATCTGTATTTCAAGTGTGGTTATACCAGGGTGACACCCACTAGGCAAGATTCTTCCTGTCTAGACAGCTAATTGTGAAGGGCCTATTCAAAGTAATGGGCCATTACCCACCTGGTGAGCCTTCAGACAGCCTATGGACAATGGCTGCTATGACTCATCGGGAACATGCAAGGGCATGTGACCAGATCACATATTGCTAGACTCCATTTTGGTACCTGTATTTTTCCAGCAACTGGGCTGGGAACTTAGCTTAAAACAAAGGGGTTCCCACCAGATGGAAAGGCTATAAAAGAGAGGAGTGACATCATTTCTTGGCCTCAGTCCCCACACAAGAGAACATCTGGAAATAAATCCCTTTAAATCCCAGCCGGAGCCCTGCCACCGCTGCCCCGGGGCTCTTGCAGCAGGGCTTGGGCGGTGCTTTAAAAGGCCCGGGGCTCCACACAGCGGTGGAGCCCCGGGCCCTTTAAAGTGCCAGCGGAGCCCTGCTGCCGGAGCCCTGGGATAGCGGTGGCAGGGCTCCCATGGTGATTTAAAGGGCCCGTAGCTCCACTGTGGTAGCGGCACATTTAAAGGCCCCTGAGCCCCAGGGCTCCCAGCCGCATCTGCAGCTGGGAGCTCCGGGGGTGATTTAAAGTCCCCGGGGCTCCCAGCCACAGTCCGAGCCCCGTAGCCTTTAAATCTTGATTTAAAGGGCCTGGGGAATTTAAAGGCCCTGCCTCTTCCGGTTGAGGCCATGCCTCTTCCGGTGGTGGCCACGCCCCCCTGCTCAGGACTCCGGAGTACCGGTAAGTCCTTTAAGTTACTTTCACCCCTGGTGAGTGCACAGGAGAAGCTGGCCTATCCACCTATCTAAAGCCCTAGGTTGGCTAAAGAGCTGGCAGGAAAGCCTACTTCTCCCTCCAGTAGCTAGCTTTCCTGTGACTGGAGGACGGGGCTGCAGGAGACGGCATGTGTTGTGCTTAGGTGACCACCTTTCCAGAATGCAAAAACGGGACACATGCCTAAGCCCCGCCCACTCCAGGGCCCTGCCCTGCTCCTCCTCTTCCCCCTGAGGCCCCACCTCCTGGCCAGGCTAGAGCCAGGCAGTGGTAAGAGCCATCCAGGGAGACTGGGCTGCTGTGGGGATCCCCGGACATTCCACCTGCCCTGGGTGAGGGTGTGGAGGGCCTAAGAGCAGCCCTGGCCCATGTCCCCATCCCCTCAGGGTGCACCACCCAGGGCAGGTGGAGGCCATAGCAGCCCGGACTCTGGACTTCATCTTTAAAAAAGGGAAGAAGAAGGGTCCGGGGAACTACAGGCCAGTCACCCTCACCTCAGTCCTTGGAAAAATCATGGAGCAGGTCCTCAAGGAATCAATTCTGATGCACTTAGAGGAGAGGAAAGTGATCAGGAACAGTCAGCATGGATTCACCAAGGGCAAGTCATGCCTGACTAACCTAATTGTCTTCTATGATGAGATAACTGGCTCTGTGGATGAGGGGAAAGCAGTGGACGTGTTATTCCTTGACTTTAGCAAAGCTTTTGATACAGTCTCCCACAGTATTCTTGCCAGCAAGTTAAAGAAGTATGGGCTGGATGAATGGACTATAAGGTAGATAGAAAGCTGGCTAGCTTGTCAGGCTCAATGGGTATTGATCAATGGCTCCATGTCTAGTTGGCAGCCGGTATCAAGCAGAGTGCCCCAAGGGTCGATCCTGGGGCCAGTTTTGTTCAATATCTTCATTAATGATCTGGAGGATGGCGTGGACTGCAGCCTCAGCAAGTTTGCAGATGACACTAAAGTGGGAGGAGTGATAGATAGGCTAGAGGGTAGGGATAGGATACAGAGGGACCTAGACAAATTAGAGGATTGGGCCAAAAGAAATCTGATGAAGTTCAACAAGGACAACTGCAGAGTCCCGCACTTAGGACAGAAGATTCCCATGCACTGCTACAGACTAGGGACCGAGTGGCTAGGCAGCAGTTCTGCAGAAAAGGACCTAGGGGTTACAGTGGATGAGAAGCTGGATATGAGTCAACAGTGTGCCCTTGTTGCCAAGAAGGCTAACGGCATTTTGGGCTGTATAAGTAGGGGCATTGCCAGCAGATTCCGTGACGTGATCATCCCCCTCTATTCGGCATTGGTGAGGCCTCATCTGAAGTACTGTGTCCAGTTTTGGGCCCCACACTACAAGAAGAGTGTGGAAAAATTGGAACAAGTCCAGCGGAGGGCAACAAAATGATTTTTTGGCTGGAACACAAGACTTACGAGGAAAGGCTGAGGAAACTGGGATTGTTTAGTCTGCAGAAGAGAAGATTGGGGGGGGGGGGGTTGATAGGTGCTTTCAACTACCTGAAAGGGGGTTCCAAAGAGGATGGATCTAGACTGTTCTCAGTGGTAGCAGATGACAGAACAAGGAGTAATGGTCTCAAGTTGCAGTGGGGGAGGTTTAGGTTGGATATTAGGAAAAACTTTTTCACTAGGAGGGTGGTGAAGCACTGGAATGGGTTACCTAGGGAGGTGGTGGAATCTCCTTCCTTAGAGGTTTTTAAGATCAGGTTTGATGAAGCCCTGACTGGGATGATTTAGTTGAGGATTGATCCATCTTTGAGCAGGGGATTGGACTAGATGTCCTGAGGTCCCTTCCAACCTTGATATTCTATGATTCTATGTGTGATTCTTACTACTGCGTAGTTCCAGCTTCTGGCCTGGCAAGAGGCGGGGCCTCGGGAGGAAGAGGAGGAGCAGGAGGCGGGGCCTCGGGGCAAGTGGGGAGCTAAGGCCCATGTAAGCCCCCCACTGGGAAGAGGCTGGTGCCAGCCCTGAACAGCCCTGAACATCTGGCAGGCGCAGAGCAGCGCCGCAAGGAATCCTAAACCAGTGCTGTCCCAGAGTCATTCATCCCGGGACCAGGACTTGAACTCTGCATTTTGGGACTGTCCCTCCCAATTAGGGACAGGTGGTCACCCTCGTTGTGCTGCAGGGACATGGCGTGCTGAGAGTCTGAGCTCGGGCGTGGGAGACAGGCCCAGAGAGCAACCTGAGCATATGGCCCTGTGAGCCTGCACTGTCGGAAATAATCAGCCACAGCCCGATTTTATCGGGACTGTCCCAATATTTACTTGTTTGTCCCGCGTCCTGACCGATGTTCGGTCGGGACACGAATTGTCCCAATATTTTGCCCTCCAGCGCATAGGCAGAGAGGGCTTGCGCGCCCCCCGCCCCAACTCTGCCCCGGCCCTGCCCCGATTTTGTCCCCTCCCTCCCCCATTGGATCCCTCCCCAAATCCCCGCCCCCAGCCCCGCCCCCTCACTGCCCCATTGGATCCCTCCCCAAATCCCCACTCTGGCCCCGCCTCTTCCCCAAGCACGCCGCATTCCTCCTCCTCCCCCCTCCCTCCCAGGCTTGCGCTAATCAGCTGTATGGCAGCGCAAGTGCTGGAGGGAGGGGGGAGAAGCAGGACACGGGAGCCCACTCAGGGGAGGCAGAGGTGAGCTGCTGCGGGCATGGCCGGCTCTGGCTTTTTTGCCGCCCCAAGCAAAAAAACGGGGCAGCCAGAACAGCAAAGCAAAAAAAAAAAAAACCTGCGGCGCGGCCGGAGCGTGGGTGCAGGGGGACCGGCTGGTGGGGGAGGTGGAGGGAGCAGACGGGAGAGAGAGAGAAGGGGGCGGCCAGGGCTACAGCAGGGGCGCTGCCACGCGGCTCCTCCTGCTGCGCCGCTTCCTGCCGCCTGCCGCGAATGGCTCCGCTCTGGTCAGCGGGGAGGGAAGGAAGACGACTGCCCTGCAGGGAGCTCTGGTTCTCCGTGCCGCCGCCCCCTACAGGGAGGCTGGAGCGGAACAAGAACAAAAAAAACCAACCAACCAAACAAACAAACAAACAAAAAGCGGCCGTACCGCCCTAGGGTTGGGCAGAATGCCACCTCGAACAATCTGCCGCCCCAAGCACCAGCTTGCTCAGCTGGTGCCTGGAGCCTGCCCTGGGTGCAGGGGGGCGGGGCGTGGAGCTGCCGGTGGGTGCTTTCCTCTGCCGCACCCCCTCCCCCCCGCCGCGTCCCGATATTTCGTGTCTCTCATCTGGTCACCCTAGCCCAAAGGGAAGGAGGGGTCTAATGTGGGGCTGAGGAGCCATGGCTGGCAGGGTTGTGGAAACCATTTGTAACTGGTGGAGGCAAGCATTCTCTGATGGGCTCTATACTCCATGCTGGCACTGAAAGGGTTAACTGGAGACCGAGAGCATCTGGTTGGGAGAAGCTGGATGATGAGCTGTGATGGGTGCACCAACCCCGCAGGGGCCTGGAGGTGTTAAGCAGAACCTGTGGGCTCACTCATCCTCACCCTGCTACATCTGCAGGAGGTGTTGAGCCTGGAGGGAGGACATAAAAGAGGGAAAGCCCAGCTCAGCTGTGACTGACCGGGAGGAGAAGCAGAGGCCAGGCTGGGGTCAGAACCTACTTAGAGACTCTGAAGTATCAGAGCTCCCTTGAGGCAGATGTGCCTGGTGCAGAAACTTTCTGTTTCTCAATGAATTTGGTTCCCCTCTGTTTTGGGCTCTGCAGAAGCGTCAGCTGTGGGAAAGGCCTGGCTGCAGGCCATGGTAGAGACACAGCAGAGGGTCTGAACAAACAGACCTCATCTGCTACATGCATGATCCCTGGGCTGGAACCCAGTGTACAGCATGGGTTTGGGTTCCCCTGCTGAGCCGCCTAGGGTGGGGACATGAAAATCCTGGATCCGAGGGCTGCCAGGCGCAAAAGTTTGAAATTGGGCTGATCTTGCAGCATGATGCTGCCAGACCAGTGGTGTACTGGACTTGGGTTTCCCTGGCAGGGGTAGGGTTAAAAGTGATCCGGCAACGCCAGGAGCCCAAGTCACAGGAAGAGGCAGACCACCAGAGGGCCGGAGGATGGGAGACACTACACCATGTCCAGCCAGCAGGGGGTGTGCCTGCCTGTGAGGTACATGCTTACATGAACGGGCAAAGGCTCAGGTGAGCAGGGGAAGAGCCCTGCAATGCCTCTCCGGTGGCTAGAGTGGGAGAATAGACCCAGGGAGAGGCAGGTATATATGCACAGGGAGGGGCTCTGGGAGAGGGCCAGAAGGAAGGCCAACCTAGGAAGAAACCCAGGGAGTATATGCATCCGAAGAAGTGGGCTGTAGTCCACGAAAGCTTATGCTCTAATAAATTTGTTAGTCTCTAAGGTGCCACAAGTCCTCCTGTTCTTCTTTTTGCGGATACAGACTAACACGGCTGCTACTCTGAAACCAGGGAGACAGCAGATCTTAGCTGCTTGCTGCAGGGTCCTGGCCTGGAGCCTAGCGAGGGAGAGTCTGGGTTCTCCTGGGAAAGGGGGTATGGACACCCCCTGAGACACGGTGGAGAAGGACTATTGAGTTTGGAGCCGGGAGAAAGTCCTGAGGGTGCTGCTCCACACAAGGGCAGGAGGCCGATCCTGCAGAGCCCGGGAAGTGGTGAAGGGTCTGCAGAGGAGTGAGCGTGGGTACGGGGTGAAGAGTTATGTTTTTTTCTGAGTTTAGTTTATTGGACTTCTTGCTCTCCTGGAAGGGGAGAGACTTTAAAGTGATCTGCCAGGAGAGTCATGTCACGAGAAGAGAGACCACAGCAGGTCTGGAGCAGCTGTCAGCAGGGGGCGCTAGGCGGGGAAGGAGCTGCTACACCATGCCCCGCCATGTGGGGCGTGCCATCAGTGAGTCCACTCTTCTACAGGATCCTTTAGGCATCTGGGATTTTGGCTGTACTCCCATTGCCTGTTCTTGGCAATGACACCAGGATTCTGTCCATGCTAATAATAGTGTTGGGGTAGATCTGTGTGCGGGAGCCATTCCTGGGTGAATTCCTGCTTCCCCAAAGCTTGTAGGTGTTTGGAACAACCTACCAGAGAAAGGAGCACCCACCACGCTGCCCACCGGGGTGGGCAGTCTGCTGCCCTGCTATGTCTAACCAGGATTAAAGTGGCTTTTTGAAGCTGCTTACATGTTTGGATGTTAGAAGAAGCCCCAGAGGAGTGGGGAGATGAAAGGTACAAGCATGATAAATGCCATTTATCATATGTTTGTGGAACTTACTGCGTGGATTTAAATTAATCTCTTTGCAAAATTCAAGGCACAAACAGAATTCCTGATGGTGTGGGAGAGAGGTTTGAGTTGTACTCATTGAAGAACATAAGAACGGCCATACAGGGTCAGATCAATGGTCCATCTAGCCCAATATTCTTTCTTCCAATAGTGGCCAATGGCAGGTGCTTCAGAGGGAATGAAAGAACAGGGCAATTATTGAGTGATCCATCCCCTGTCATCCAGTTCCAGGATCTGGCAGTCAGAGGTTTAGGGACAGCCAGAGCATGGGGTTGCTTCCCTGACTATCTTGGCTAATAGCAGTTGATGGACATGTCCTCCATGAACTTATCTAGTTCTATTTTTGAACCCAGTTATAGTTTTGGTGTTCACAATGTCCCCTGGCAACGAGCTCCACAGGTTGTCTATGTGTTGTGGGAAGAAGTACTTCCTTATGTTTGTTTTAAACCTGCTGCCTGTTAATTTAATTGGGTGACCCTTGGTTCATGTGTTATGAGAAGGAGTAAATAACACTTCCTTATTTACTTTCTCCACACCAGTCATGATTTTATAGACCTCTATCATATCTCCCCTTAGTCAGGGCCGGCTCCAGGCACCAGCCAAGCAAGCTGGTGCTTGGGGCGGCAGCTTGTAGGAGGTGGCATTCCGCCCAATCCTAGGGTGGCACGGCCGCTTTTTTGTTGTTGTTGTTGTTCGTCTCTGGCTGCCCTGTAGGGGGCGGCAGCGTGGAGGATGGGAGCGCCCTGCAGCAAGCCCGGCAGGGCAGCCCGCCTCCTTCCCTCCCAGCCGACCGGAGCGGTGCGGAGCCCTCCCAGCAGGGGGCACGGCAGGAGGGGCCGCATGGCAGCGCCCGCTGAAGCCCTGGCCGCCCCCGTTCTCTCTCTCCCCCCACTCCCTCCCCCTCCCCCCGCTAGCCGGGGCAATTCTGCAGGGCAGGGAGTTCCCCTGCACCCTGGCTCCGGCCACGCTGCAGGGTTTTTTGTTTTTTTTTTGCTTGGGGCGTCCAGAAAGCCAGAGCCGGCCCTGCCCTTAGTCATCTCTTTTCCAAGCTGAACAGTCCCAGTCTTTTTAATCTCTCCTCATAGGGAAGCTGTTCCATACCCCAAATCATTTTTGTTGCACTTCTCTGTACCTTTTCCAGTTCTAATATATCTTTTTTGAGATGGGATGACCAGCACTGCACACAGTATTCAATGTGAGGGCATAACATGGATTTATGTACTGGGATTATGATATTTACAGTTTAGACCATGTCTACCCTAGCGAGCTCACAGCTGTACCGATGCAGCTTGCTGCTGCAAGATTGCTTGTGTAGCCACTCTACGTCGACAGGCAAGAGCTCTTACATTGACATAATAATAAGCAGCTGTACCTATGTTGGTGGGAGAAGCTCTCCCGCGGACATAGTGCTGTGCACGGTACCGCTTATGCCGGCGAAACTTATGTCACTTGGAGTGTGTTTTCTTCACACCCTTGAGTGACATACATTTTGCCGACATAAGTGGTAATGTAGACGTGGCCTTATTATCTCTCCCTTTCCTAATGGCTCCTGACACTGTTCGCCTTTTTGACTGCCGCTGCACATTGAGCAGATGTTTACAGAGAATTGTCCACAATGACTCCAAGATCTCTTTCTTGTTTCGTCACTGCTAATGTAGACCCCATCATTGTGTATGTCTTTTTGCGATTATGTTTTCCAGGGTGCATTACTTTGCATTTGGGACAAATGTCATAGGCTGCTCATCACCTTACTACTCCTGCATGTATAGCTATACCTCCCTGAGCAAAAAACCCATCAGGGATCATGGCACCTGTGACAGATCCAGACCAGTGGGGTACAGGAGTCTGGTAGAGGGCAAAGATACTGGTCACTGGATGAGTAGTTTTCTGTTCCCTGAGTGACCAGAGCAGGGGCTGCACTAGCGTAATCAGGAACCTGCTAGAACCAGTTAAGGCAGGCAGGCTAATTAGGACACCTGGAGCCAATTAAGAAGAAGCTGCTAGAATCAATTAAGGCAGGCTAATCAGGGCACCTGGGCTTTAAAAAGGAGCTCACTTCAGTTTGTGGTGCGAGTGTGAGGAGCTGGGAGCAAGAGGCGCAGGGAGCTGAGAGCGACAGGGTGTGCTGCTGGAGGACTGAGGAGCACAAGCGTTATCAGACACCAGGAGGAAGGTCCTGTGGTGAGACTAAGGAAGGTGTTTGGAGGAGGCCATGGGGAAGTAGCCCAGGGAGTTGTAGCTGTCATGCAGCTGTTACAGGAGGCACTATAGACAGCTGCAGTCCACAGGGCCCTGGGCTGGAACCCGGAGTAGAGGGCAGGCCCAGGTTCCCCCCAGACCTCCCAATTGACCTGGACTGTGGGTTCTTCCAGAGGGGAAGGTCTCTGGGCTGTTCCCCAACCCACATGGTGAATCTCTGAGGCAAGAAAATCTGCCAATAAGCGCAGGACCCACCAAGATAGAGGAGGAACTTTGTCACACTAGTGTCAAGGGTGGGATCTTGGGGTGCACAGTGTGGCGGAAGAAGGAGGGTGATTTAAAACAAAACAAAAAACAAAAACAAAAAAAGGGAGAGAGTTTATTTTTTTCACCACAATGGATGACGTAGTGCGGGCACTGATACAAGCTATGGCGGCCCAGCAGGAGGCTACCTGTGTCCAGGCAGCCACCCAACAGGAGGCAGTACGGCTGCAGCAAGAGACTAATCGCCTGCTGATGGACCAGGCTGCTCAAGACCAAGCTATGTTGCGGGAATTGGTAAACCAGGTAAAATCCCTTACAGAGCTGAATCGCGGCCATGATGGGACGCGGCTCATACAGGCCAGCCATTGGCTGCAGAAAATGACACGGGAGGATGATGTAGAGGCATACCTTCTGGCCTTTGACAGGACAGCCCTACGGGAGTCCTGGCCTCGAGATCAGTGGTCTGGCATCCTTGCCCCATTCCTGTGTGGAGGCCCAGAAGGCCTACCATGATCTGCCTGAAGAGGCTGCGGCAGACTACCCCCAGCTGAAAGCAGAGATCCTGGCCAGATCTTGGGTAATGACAGTAGTGCGGGCCCAGCAGTATCATGGTTGGAGGTACCAGGAAGACAAAACCCCGCGGTCCCAATTGTACGACCTCATCCATCTCGCACGAAAGTGGTTGCAAACAGAGTCCCGGAGTCCGGAAGAGATACTAGCGGTTCTGGTCATCGACCAATACATGAGGGGACTACCACCAGACCTTCGTGCCTGGCTAAGCCAGAACGAACCCTCCACCTATGACGAGGTTGTCGCCCTGGTAGAGAGGCGAAGGACAGCAAGGGAGCTGATCCGACCAGTTAAGGAAAAGGCACACCGGGTTAAACTAGCAGCACCAAGCTCTAAAGTTCGGGTGACTGGGCCACCAGGAGGGCCCTGGTGGAAAAAGAGAGAGGCTGAAGGCCCATCAGAGGCCACAAAGAGTCGGAGCACTGAGGGAGAAGAGGATCGTGATGTTAGACTGCCCAAACCAAGAGACCGGGGAACGCCTAGGGCTCCATACGGATGTTATGCCTGCGGGGAGTGTGGACACGTAGCTGCACAGTGTCCCAATGCTGAGGAGCCTATACAGTGTAACCTGGGGAACTGGACAGACCCATGCTCCCTAATCCACCTTGTGGGGGTCTCACTAACCCCACATATGTATACCAGACCAGTGAAACTAAATGGGGTAGGGACCATGGCACTGGTTGATTCGGGGAGTGCTATCACGCTTATCTCAGGGAAGCTCGTGAAACATAGTCAACTGCTGCAGGCTAAACGTACGGGGATAACATGTGTCCATGGGACAGTTAATTACTACCCCACCATCCCAGTAAAAATCGAGATCCAAGGGAACACTACTGAGGTAGCATCAGGTGTAGTCCCTAAACTCCCATACCCGGTGCTCATAGGGAGGTACTTCCCAGGGGTTGGAAACTTACTCCCAGTAGGAGGATTGGAGAAAGATGGGGACCCTAAAATTGGTGAGGAATCTACAGCAGACTGTCAACCCGCAATCTTCTCTGAAATATCCCCAGATTTGTTCTCCACTCCCAGACAGAGTAGAAAGACAAAAAGGGAAAGAAGGGCACTAAGGCCTTGGGAACCCAAATACTGACCCAAAGCCAGAGGGTCGCTCTTGTAGGTAGGCGGACCCGCGCAGCTGAAAAGGAGGCCACGCAGGAGGGAGAAGCACCTGAGTCTGACCCCCACCCTAATGCTTCTGAACCAGTAGAGGCAACAGAGACTGGGTCCCTAGATCTTGGGCAGATTAGCCCCGGGGGAGGAAATTTTGGACGGGACCAGGCAGAAGACCCAAGGTACGACAACATTAGAAAGGAGGTGACTGAAATAGATGGTGTCCCCGTGGAAGGGAAAACCCAGGGACCAGGACCCTACTTCATAATGAAGAAGGATCTCTTATACCGGGTTGCACCAGTAGAGGGGCAGAAGGTACAGCAGATCCTAGTACCTCAAAAACACCAGAACGCTGTATTAAGTCTTGCTCATAGTCATCTTTTGGGGGGGCATTTGGGGGTAGAGAAGACCCTGGCACGAGTCCTACAACGGTTCTTCTGGCCCGGAGTACATGAAGAAGTGAGGAGGTACTGTGCCTCCTGCCCGGAGTGTCAGCTGCACAGTCCCCGTCCCCACTTGAGGACACCTTTAGTACCCCTTCCCATCATAGAGGTCCCCTTTGAGTGAATAGCCATGGACCTAGTGGGACCCCTGGGGAAGATGGCTCAGGGCCACCAATATATACTTGTTGTTTTGGACTATGCTACTCGCTACCCAGAAGCCGTGCCCCTGCGGAACATGGCCTCTAAAACTATAGCCAAAGAGCTGGTGGGGATCTTTGCCAGAATGGGGCTACCAAAGGAGATATTAACCGACCAAGGAACCCCATTTATGTCGAAGCTAATGAACAACCTCTGTACGCTGCTCCATATACATACCCTGAGAACTTCGGTCTACCATCCACAGACTGATGGGTTGGTAGAAAGGTTTAACCGAACCCTCAAGGCTATGATAAGGAAGGTGGTAAGTCGGGACGGGAAGGATTGGGATACCCTACTACCCTACCTTATGTTCGCTATCCGGGAGGTACCTCAGGCCTCAACTGGATTTTCCCCCTTCGAGTTATTATACGAGCGTCACCCCCGTGGCATACTAGATATCGCCAAAGAGATCTGGGAAGAGGAACCCAATGAGGGGAGAAATATAATAGAGCATGTCATGCAAATGTGAGACCGGATAGCCCGGGTTACCCCTATTGTACGGGAACATTTGGAGAAGGCACAGGAGGCCCAGCAAACCCATTACAATCGTCAGGCAAAAGTGCAACAGTTCCAACCAGGGGATCAGGTTATGGTGTTGGTACCCATGGCAGAAAGCAAGCTTCTGGTTCAATGGCAGGGGCCTTATGAGGTGGTTGAACCCGTGGGGGAAGTAACCTACAAGGTGCGGCAGCCAGGACGCAGAAAACAAGAACAGATTTATCACCTTAACCTTCTGAAACCCTGGCATGCACAAGAGGCATGCACAACGGTCCAAAAAGACCTAACCCAGGAAAACAATCCTTCCAAACAGGTGAGAGTGTCTCCCGATTTAACACCTGACCAGAAGAATGAGGTGTCTGAGATGATCTTCTGGAACCAAGATGTGTTCTCGACAAAACCGGGTCGAACAACCGAGACATATCACCACATCATCACAAACCCTGGGGCCAGAGTAACAATGAGGCCCTATCGGGTGCCAGTGGCAAAAAGGGAGGAAATAAAAGCAGAAGTAAAAAAAATGCTGGAGTTGGGGATCATCGAAGAATCCCACAGTCAGTGGTCCAGCCCAGTCGTGCTTGTGCCCAAACCTGATGGCACCACAAGATTTTGCAACGACTTCCGGCGACTAAACGAAGTATCCCAGTTCGACGCGTACCCCATACCTCGCATAGATGAGCTAGTGGACCGTCTGGGTAATGCCCGGTACTTGACTACCCTAGACTTGACAAAGGGGTACTGGCAGATTCCCCTTACAGAAGACACAAAGGAAAAGACTGCGTTCTCTACACCAGAGGGTCTTTTCCAATATACTGTCCTCCCTTTTGGACTACATGGGGCCCCAGCTACCTTCCAGCGCCTCATGGACAAGCTATTACACCCGCATAACAGTTATGCTTCTGCCTACTTGGACGATGTGGTCATTCATACCCCAGACTGGGAAACCCACCTGGAGAAGGTGGAGGCAGTCCTCGATACCTTCAGGCGAGCTGGCCTTACAGCAAACCCTGCCAAGTGCGCTGTAGGCTTTACAGAGGCCAAATATCTTGGCTACATTGTGGGAAAAGGTCTGGTAAAACTCCAAGTGAACAAGTTCGAGGCCATCCAAAATTGGCCCCGACCAAGTCGCAAGAAACAAGTCCGGGCGTTCCTAGGTGTGGTGGGGTATTACCAATGATTTATCCCCCACTTTGCCACAAGGGCAAGTCCTCTGACAGACCTAGTGAAAGCCCATGGACCTGATCTGGTGAGATGGTCTGACGTAGCAGAGGAAGCATTCACAGACCTACAGACTGCCCTCTGCAGTAACCCCATACTGATAGCCCCTGATTTCACCAAGGAGTTTATCCTGCAGACGGATGCATCGGAAGTAGGGTTGGGGGCCGTTCTATCACAGATGGTCGGGGAGGAGGAACACCCAATTCTATACCTCAGTCGGAAACTCCTTCCAAGGGAACAAAAATATGCAGTGGTGGAGAGAGACTGCCTCGCTGTAAAATGGGCCATGGAAACATTGCGCTACTACCTGCTCGGGCGCAGATTTGTCCTCGTGACCGACCATGCCCCTCTTCAGTGGATGCAACGGAACAAGGAGAAGAACACAAGAGTGACCAGATGGTTCTTATCCCTTCAACCTTTCCAGTTCCATGTGCAACACAGAGCAGGGAGCCGTCATGGCAACGCCGATGGCTTGTCACGTGTGCAAAGTCGGGCGTCCCAAGCTGCCCAACCCCTTGGCATTGAGCAGGGGGGAGGGATATGTGACAGACCCAGACCAGTGGGGTACAGGAGTCTGGTAGAGGGCAAATATACTGGTCACTGGATGAGTAGTTTTCTGTTCCCTGAGTGACCAGAGCAGGGGTGCACTAGAGTAATCAGGAACCTGCTAGAACCAGTTAAGGTAGGCAGGCTAATTAGGACATCTGGAGCCAATTAAGAAGCTGCTAGAATCAATTAAGGCAGGCTAATCAGGGCACCTGGGCTTTAAAAAGGAGCTCACTTCAGTTTGTGGTGTGAGTGTGAGGAGCTGGGAGCAAGAGGCGCAAGGAGCTGAGAGTGAGAGGGTGTGCTGCTGGAGGACTGAGGAGCACAAGCGTTATCAGACACCAGGAGGAAGGTCCTGTGGTGAGACTAAGGAAGGTGTTTGGAGGAGGCCATGGGGAAGTAGCCCAGGGAGTTGTAGCTGTCATGCAGCTGTTACAGGAGGCACTATAGACAGCTGCAGTCCACAGGGCCCTGGGCTGGAACCAGGAGTAGAGAGCGGGCCCGGGTTCCCCCCAAACCTCCCAATTGACCTGGACTGTGGGTTCTTCCAGAGGGGAAGGTCTCTGGGCTGTTCCCCAACCCACATGGTGAATCTCTGAGGCAAGAAAATCTGCCAATAAGCACAGGATCCATCAAGATAGAGGAGGAACTTTGTCACACACCATAATAGTTGTCTACCAAATATCAGGACTATTAAGAAACCAGAATAAAGATGTTGCTGCCATTTTACAACTCATCCGAGACCATGGAAAATGTGTATTGTCTCTTTAGGAGCTTTGGCCTAAAGACAGCTCAGGGGGTTTGGAATGGGAAATGGAGTCTTTGGTGTCTACACCACTGCTTTGCCTCCATTTCCATTGGGCCATTCCCATTTGCTGATTATCCAATGGTCTGTATGAAAGGGGTTGGTGGGCGTAAGCTTTTTGGGCAGGGAATATCTTTTTGTTCTGTGTTTGTACAGTGCCTAGCACATTGGGACCCTGCTCCATGACCAGCGCTCCTAGGCACTATGGTAGTGCAAATAATTAATAAGAATCTGCTCTCACAGTAGCTGCTAAGGCCTACCTTTTCCAAAGAGGTCACTGATTGAGCCCCTAGACCACATGTGTCAAACTCAAGGCCCGCGGGCCACATCCGGCCCGCCATACAATTATATCCGGCCCGCGAAATCGTTTTATATATCTGTTTTAATGGCCCTGTGATATGACGCCCCAATAACACACACTACAAATCCCATGATGCAGTGCAATTGCCGCCAACGGCAAGCCGCGGTTCAAGTTCGCGGTCTGTTGATGTATACAACGCTAATATCAAATCAAAGCTAGACCCCAACAATGGCCAAGAGAAAAATTGATTCTGAAAACCGAGGCTTTCAAAGCCGGTGGGAGAATGAGTATATGTTTACTGAAATTGCAGGTAAACCAGTGTGTCTCCTTTGCGGGAGTAATATCGCTGTAATGAAGGAGTATAACCTAAGACGGCACTACGAGACGAAACATGAGAACAAATTCAAAAACCTGAGCGCAGGACAGAAGCTACAAAAGGTAGAGGAGTTGAAGAAGAATTTGACATCCCAGCAGACGTTTTTCACCAAAGCAAAATCACAAAGTGAAGCTGCTGTGAAAGCAAGTTTCATTGTGGCCGAAGAGATCGCCAAATCAGGACGGCCGTTTACCGAGGGGGAATTCGTAAAGAATTGTATGATGAAAGTGTGCGACGTCCTTTGTCCAGATAAAACGCGAGCGTTTGCAAATGTAAGCCTCAGCAGAAACACTGTTGCTAATCGGGTTTGTGAGATGGCGACTGATTTGAAAACACAGTTGATTGAAAGAGCAAAAGATTTTGTTGCATACTCCCTTGCCGTGGATGAAACTACTGACGCGACTGACACTGCACAGCTGGCGATATTTATCCGTGGTGTGGATTCCAATTTGTGCGTAACAGAGGAAATACTGGACATTAAATCGATGCACGGGACAACGAAAGGAGAAGACATCTTTGGAAATGTATTTCAAAGTGTAACCGACATGAAACTGCCGTGGGAAAAACTCGTTGGACTTACAACAGATGGCGCACCTGCTATGTGTGGTGAAAAAAATGGACTGGTGGGAAGGATGCGCTCAAAGATGCGGGAGGAGAACTGTGCCGGTGAGTTGACAGTGTATCACTGCATCATACACCAGGAATCGCTGAGTGCTAAAGTCCTAAAAATGGATCATGTGATGAACACTGTAACACAAACCGTCAACTTTATCAGAGCCCACGGTTTAAATCACCGCCAATTCCAGTCTTTTCTGCGGGAAATAGATAGCGAGTTTGGCGATATGCCATATCATACGGAGGTCCGGTGGCTAAGTCGGGGAAAAGTTCTCAAAAGACACTTTGAGCTGCGAGAGGAAATCTGCCAGTTCATGGACAGTAAGGGGAAAGACTGCACAGTTCTGCGGGATGAAAAGTGGAAATGTGAGTTGGCGTTCCTGGCTGACATAACGTCGCATCTTAGCGCTTTAAACCTTCAACTCCAGGGACGGGAGCACATAATAACCGATATGCATGATACAGTGAAGGCATTTCAAGTGAAGCTGCGCTTATGGGAGACACAAATGCACCAATGCAACTTGTCTCACTTTCCCTGTTGCCAAGTAATACGGAACCAAGAAAGTGCCACAGTTTTCCCAAATGCCACCTTTGCTGAAAAACTCAGCGCGCTGCGCACTGAGTTCGCACGGCGCTTCAGTGACTTTGAGGCACAGAAAAGTAACTTCGAGCTGCTTCGCAACCCATTTGCAGTCGATGTGGAAACCGCACCTGTAGAAATGCAGATGGAGCTGATAGAACTGCAATGTAACGGGACACTGAAGGCAAAGTACGACACTGCGGGGCCAGCACAGTTCACTCGCTTCATTCCTGAAGCGATGCCGCAGCTCCGCCAACATGCGGCTCGAATCCTGTCCATGTTTGGCAGCACATATCTGTGCGAGCAGCTGTTCTCTGTGATGAAAATTAACAAAACGTCACACAGGAGTCGCCTCACTGATGAACACCTGCAATCGATCCTGAGAATCTTCACAACACAGAACCTAACCCCAAACATAAACGAACTTGTTGCAAAGAAAAGACTCCAAGTATCAGGCTCTGACTAAATAGGACAAGAAAATGGAATGTTATGATTTGTTATGATTATACTTTTGCTTTAAATTCAATTTTTTATTTATATTTTCAGATTTTTTAATATTCCAGCATGTACAGATTTTGAAAGAATTGTATTGACAGGATATTTTTTTATGAAGAGCAAAATATTTTAAGTTGAAATGTATTTATTTTGGAATGATATCCTGTATTTTGGTTCATATTAATGGTTAAAAAACATAAATATTTAGTCTGTTAAATAAATGGTTATACTGTTCGGCCCGCGAGTTTTGAGTTTTGGCCCCCTGTGCAATTGAGTTTGACACCCCTGCCCTAGACTGACATACGTTGTGGCCATTTTTGAACACTGAGCTGTAAATTGATTCCTTAGCAGGTGTTTCCAGCAGACGAGCAACTGGACTGGTGCAGAGTCTGCAATGTGCCTCCCCATGACCCAGGGTTGACCCAGGTCTGTGAACACGGCAATGACTTTGGTCTCCAAGTCTGCCCACTTGGCCCCTCTCTCCAGTGCTGACATGTGCATAGGATGCAGGGTGGATTTGATTTAAATCACTAGTCAGGAAGACTCTATTTAATCATGGATTTCTATATAAAAGTGCATTCTTGTTGGCTGTTATAACCTTAATACATAGTCTTCACAACTGAGAGATAGATGCAGGTTTCATTTTTAGAAGGTACACACTATACATTTTTTAAGTGATTTATTTTGAAAACTTTTCAGATTAGTTTTACAGCTATATCAGAAAATGAATCATTGCTTGATTATTTCATTTACCAACGGTAATTGAAGCAGATATTTATGAAGTCATTGGGAGGTGAACTATCTCCAATTCAACAGGTTAATCATTAATATTTGGAGGATTTTCTTGCCATGCTGTATTAGGAGGAGAACATCACCAGGCAGACATTTAAATTGTTTTATTTAACTAAAGCAACAATGTTATGTATTCTGGATTTTTTTCTTCAACAGCAAATGTATAATATTTTAACAAAACAAGCATATGAATTTTGGAATTTAGTTAAACATTCAAGTTTTTTAAAATCAGGTTTTTGTTAATTGTTTTTAACTAAAATAGTTAAATGAAATAATTTAAAAAAAAATTAAATCGACTGTCAGCCAGATCAACATGAGAAACTTAAAATATTGGCTTCTGTAGCTAACTCAGTCATCTTCACCTTCATTTTCCTGTCTGTTCATAATCTAGAAAAGAAAAACAAGCTTTCCTGCTTTTTCAGGTCCCAAACGGTTTCTCAATTTGGAATGAACTAGTCCAAAAGAAGAAAATATTCTTTCTACACCGGCAGAAGAAGCTACTGCTATTAAAAGTGAGATTATCACTTCAACAGTCTCTGAAACGAAGTGCTTAAGTGACTTCTACCAGTTCACTGGCATGACTTTCTTTAAAACATCATCAGCAAACATATATTTCTAGAATGGTTCTTATTCCCAAACTGGGTCTCTTTTATGGCCTGCTGCCATTATAGGTTTTCCCTTCTAGGTGTGGTGAGAGAATGGTGTGGTAGATCTCAAATCAATGAAGGCTACACTCAGAAAGACCTCAAGACTTCTGGAATATGCTGCTCAAACAGTTTCACTTTTGTCTCTACTGCCTGTCCCTCCCTTCTCACATTTATCTCCAGACTTCGTCTCCCTGTCCAGATCTATTCTGCCCCCAACAATCTTCTATTCATTGAAGTTTTTGAAACTTTGCACTTCTAGAGAGAGGAAAGGGATTGATTCTGTGTCCACAAATTTGCAGAGGGACAATAGGGTTGAGGTCTGTTATTTCTCACCTCTCTATATTATTTATTTATTTATTTAAAAACATTTTTGCTGTTAACAAGCATGTTATCTCTGGAGACCCAAATCCACAGTTTGAGAACTGCAAAACTAAGCATCTCTGATGGTATTTTCTAGACTGAGCACAGAGTCCCATTGGGTAGATAGAAAGATTAACCTAAATAATCTATACAGAAGCCCCAGGAACCCCATAAGATTGGGTCCCTAATCCATAAACTATTGGAACTCCTTTATAAAACTTTTCTTAAACATTATATGAATATATTGTCTCATACTATAGAATTAGAATTTATAATCCCTATTCCATGATGAAATATCTTTGAGCTATAATGTATCTTAATCCTCAAAAAGCATTTTATCAAAAAAATCCGATTTAAATAAAAATAATCTGATTTTTTTATTTTTTTTTAAATCATTGATTTTTATCTACCCTGATATGATGTAAGAAAAGGCTCTCAAGGGGCAGAGCATATCCCATATGAAATATGTGGGTGGCAGGTTGCAAAGAATTATACCTCTCAACAAGTAATTTTGAATGGCAGAGCACCGCAAACTCTGCCTCGCCCACATCTCCGATCGCTGCTGGCTGCAGCAAATGGCACAGGGGCCCGTGCTTGCTAGCTAAAATAGTATGCAGTGTGAGGGCATTCCGTGCAGAATAGCAGCCTTCTGCACTTTGCCAAGACATCACTGCACACCAGGCAGAGACGTTCGGATCCAGGGATGTGTGGTTTTCGAGCAGTGAGCCAACTCTGCTCCCGTTGAAGTCAACAGTAAAACTGCCATTGGTTTCAAGGCCAGCAGAGTGAGACCAACTCCAGGCTCTTTTGCATATCCTACCAAAAATTCTTAAGTTATGTTTGTGTTTCATATGCTCTCTACAATAGCTTTAGGGAGGAAGGATGGTCCAATGGTTAGGGTGCAAGCCTAGGTCTTGGGAGACCTGAGTTTAAGTCCTTGCTCTGCTACAGACTCTCTGTGTGACTTGGTCAAATCACTTAGGCTTGCTATGCCTCGGTTCTCCATCTGTACAATGGGGATCACTGCACAGCCCTGTCTGAACAGGAGCACTGCGAGGATGAATGCACTAAGGATTATGAGGTGCTCACATACTAGGGGAATGTGTTGCCTTAGAAGTTCCAGCCACAGATGTTTCTTTAAGGCTGGGAATTCTAAGGACTGTCAAGTGTCCAAATCCTGTTACATTTCAATGGAAACCTGGCTCCTTGGAACTTCCACCCCTAGCCATTCAGCTCAGCTAGGCCCAGCTGTAACTTGGATATATTAACTTGAGAGAGAGAGACTCAGGCCTGGTCTACACTACGACTTTAATTCAGATTTATCAGCTTTAATTCGAATTTACCCTGCAACCGTCCACACAACGACGCTATTTATTTCGATATAAAGGGCCCTTTAAATCTCCACCCCGACGAGCGGAGTAGCGCCAAAATCGATTTTAACGTTTCGAATTAGGGATAGTGTGGCCGCAATTCGATGGTATTGGCCTCCGGGAGCTATCCCACAGTGCATCATTGTGACCGCTCTGGACAGCAATCTAAACTCGGATGCACTGGCCAGGTAGACAGGAAAAGCCCCGCGAACATTTGAATTTCATTTCCTGTTTGCCCAGCGTGGAGAGCACAGGTGACCACAGATAGCTCATCAGCACAGGTAACCATGCAGGCCGATAATCGAAAAAGAGCACCAGCATGGACCGTACGGGAGGTACTGGATCTGATCACTATATGGGGAGAGGATTCAGTGCTTGCAGAACTTCGTTCTAAAAGACGAAATGCCAAAACTTTTGAAAAAATCTCCAAGGGCATGATGGAGAGAGGCCACAATAGGGACTCAGATCAGTGCCGCGTGAAAGTCAAGGAGCTCAGACAAGCCTATCAAAAAACAAAGGAGGCAAACGGTCGCTCTGGGTCAGAGCCGCGGACATGCCGCTTCTACGCCGAGCTGCATGCAATTCTAGGGGGGGCCGCCACCACTACCCCACCTGTGATCGTGGATTCCGGGTCGGGGACAGTCTCATCAGCTACACCTGAGGATTCTGCCGATGGGGGAGAGGAGGAGGAGGAGGAGGAGGAGGAGGAGCTTGCAGAGAGCACACAGCACTCCGTTCTCCCCAACAGCCAGGATCTTTTTCTCAGCCTGACTGAAGTACCCTCCCAACCCTCCCAAGCCAGTATCCAAGACCCTGACCCCATGGAAGGGACCTCAGGTGAGTTTACCTTTTAAAATATAAAACTTGTTTTAAAAGCAAACGGTTTTTAATGATTACTTTGCCCTGAGGACTTGGGATGCATTCGCGGTCAGTTCAGCTACTGGAAAAGTCTGTTAACGTGTCTGGGGATGGAGCGGAAATCCTCCAGGGACATCTCCATGAAGCTCTCCTGGAGGTACTCCAAAAGCCTTGCCGCAAGGTTTCTGGGCAGTGCATCCTTATTCCGTCCTCCATGGTAGGACACTTGACCACGCCATGCTTGCAGCAAGTAATCTGGTATCATTGCCTGACAAAGCCTGGCAGCGTATGGTCCTGGTGTTTGCTGGCATTCAAGCAACATCCGTTCTTTATCTTGTTGTGTAATCCTCAGGAGAGTGATATCACTCATGGTAACCTGGTTGAAATACGGGAACTTAATTAAGGGGACAGAGGTGGCCATTCCTACTGGGCTGTTTGCCTGTGGCGGAAAATAAATCCTTCCCTGCAGTTAGCCAAGCGCAGATGGGAAATTGGCCCTGAGCTTTTCGCGTTTGGCTAGCAGAGATCTTCCCTGTTACCAGCCACGCGGTGGGGGGAGGGGTACCGTGATCATCCCAGAGAATTTATGGCGGGAGGGGGGGGGGCGGCGGCGGGGGGGGGGGGGGTTAGTTTGGTTCCTGCAGGGATCTTCCCTGATACCAGCCACGCGGTGGGGGGAGGGGTACAGCAATCATCCCAGAGAATTCATGGCGGGAGGCGGGGGGGGGTTAGTTTGTTTTCTGCTGCTGCTGAATGTTAACAGAAAAACCGCAGCACTCTACAGGCTATGCTTGGTATGTGGGAAAGGAGGGCGCAGAAGCTGTAAGACAATGGCTTACCATGGCCGCATGCAAGCCGAATTCTGTTGCCCGGACCTGTGATCTCTAGCAGCAAAGCCACAGGCACTCAGCATTAAGAGGCAAAATGCGACCTTGCACAGAAATCACATGTGCTATGTAATGTGAATAGTGTTGGTCACCGTGAAAGAGTATAAGCATTGTTCTGCAAAATGTATCTTTTTAAACAATTCTCTCTTTTTTCCCCTCCCTACAGCAGCTGCAAATTCCTCAAGCCTCCCTCCTCCATCCCGAAGGCTATCACAGATAAGGTGTCGTAAAAAGAAGACGCGAGACGAGATGTTTTCAGAAATTATGGAATCCAGCCGCAGTGACAGAGCTATCTGAATGAGTGGAAGGAAACGGTTTCAAAGTATAGGAAAGAAGCCAGTGAACGTGAGGAGAGGAGGGACCAACGTGAGGAGAGGAGGGACCAACGTGAGGAGAGGAGAGAGGCTCGAGATGAGAGGTGGCGGCAGGAAGATCAGAGGAGGCAGGATGCAACGCTGGGGCTGCTGCGTGAGCAAACAGACATGCTTCGGCGTCTGGTGGAGCTACAGGAATGGCTGCAGGAAAACAGACTGCCGCTACAGCCCCTGTACCCCCCTCCCCATGTTCCATATCCTCCTCACCCAGACGTGTAAGAATGCGGGGGGGAGGCTCCGTACACCTTCCCATTCTACCCCAGTAGACAGCCCAAGCAAAAGGCTGTCATTTTTTTAACCTTTTTTTAGTGGCCTTTTCCTTCCCACCGATCCTCCTCCCAAATCCCACCCGGGTTCCCTCCCTCTTTTTCTAATCTATTAATAAAGAATACATGATTTTTAAATGATAGTGACTTTATTTGGTTTGAAAGAAAGCTGGGGGAAGGGGGAGGGTGGGTTCCTTACAGAAAATGAGTCAATAAAGGGGGCGGGTTTTCATGAAAGAGAAACAAACAGATATTTCACACTGTAGCCCGCCCTGGTGTCTGGCTGCGCGTAATCAGCAGCCAGGCGATTTGCCTCAGCCTCCCACCCCGCCATAAAGGTCTCCCCCTTACTTTCACAGAGATTGTGGAGCACGCAGCAAGCAGAAATAACAATGGGGAGATTTCTTTGGCTGAGGTCAGAGCGAGTCAATAATGAACGCCAGCGACCTTTTAAACGGCCAAATGCACATTCTACCACCATTCTGCACTTGCTTAGCCTGTAGTTAAACAGCTCCTGACTCCTGTCCAGGCTGCCTGTGTATGGCTTCATGAGCCATGGCATTAAGGGGTAGGCTGGGTCCCCAAGAATAACTATTGGCATTTCAACATCCCCAACGGTTATTTTCTGGTCCGGAAAGTAAGTCCCTTGCTGCAGCCCTTTAAACAGAGTAGTGTTCCTGAAGACGCGAGCGTCATGAACCCTTCCCGGCTAGCCCACGTTGATGTTGGTGAAACGTCCCTTGTGATCCACAAGTGCTTGCAGCACCATTGAAAAGTACCCCTTGCAGTTTATGTACTCGGTGGCTTGGTGCTCCGGTGCCAAGATAGGGATATGGGTTCCATCTATCGCCCCACCACAGTTAGGGAATCCCATTGCAGCAATTCTGTATCCGTGTCCGTGTCCATGTCCATGTCCATGTCCTCATCATGCTTGTCGCTGTGCTGCCGCCGCCGCTGCCTCCTCGCCTCATTTTTCTGGTCCTGGCTCAGGATAAACTCCACGAGAATGCGTGAGGTGTTTACAATGTTCATGACTGCTGTTTTGAGCTGAGCGGGCTCCATGCTTGCCGTGGTATGGAGTCTGCAGTGTTCACCCACCCAAGAAAAAAGGTGCGAAATGGTTGTCTGCCGTCCGTTGCTTTCATGCAGGGAGGGAGGGAGGAAGGAGGTGAGGCTGTACCCAGAACCACCTGCAACGATGTTTTTTGTCCCATCAGGCACTGGGATCTCAACCCAGAATTCCAATGGGTGCGGGAGACTGCGGGAACTATGGGATAGCTACCCACAGTGCAACGCTGCAGAAATCGACGCTAGCCCCGGTACTTGGACGCACACCGCCGAATTAATGTGCTTAGTGTGGCCGCATACATTTCGACTTTATACAACCTGTTTTCCAAATTCGAATGATATAAATTCGGATTAATCCCGTAGTGTAGACATACCCTTACTGTATATCACAGTGCAACATGGATGTTCTTGAAGCATTAATAAGAAGCTTTAGTACGGTAAAAATAAAAGGATTAGGTCCTCTTATGTCCGAGATCATGGAGTGCTGTTCAATGTTATGGACTGGCTTTGAGTATTGTTAATCATTATTATTTATGTTGCTCCCAGAGCGTGTGAGGTGCTTGCTTTACTTTCATGCACGATGACAGTGGTCTGCCCTCAAAAGCTTATGGTCTAAGGCAGTGATTCTCCATCAGGGGTACATGTACCCATAGGCGCCGATTCCATGGGTGCTCCTGGGCTCAAGCACCCATAGAAAAAAAATAGGGGGTGCTCAGCACCCACCAGCCACAGCTGTTCCACAGGGCTGCCCATCAGCTGTTTGGCAGTGCTTGGGGGAGGGTGGAGAGCAGCGGGCGGGGGTTTCGGGGGAGGGGGTGGAGCAGGGGCAGGAAGAGGTGGAGCAAAGGCAGGGCCTCCGGGGAAGGGGTGGAGCACCCACCGGGAAAAATAAAAGCGCCTGTGCACGTACCCCTGGGGGGATGCAGGGGTCTTCCAGGGGGTACATCAACTTATCTAGATATTTGCCTACTTTTACAACAGGCTACATAAAAAGCACTAGCAAAGTCAGTACAAACTAAAATTTCATGCAGACAATGACTTGTTTATACTGCTCTATATACTCTCCACCGAAATGTACGGACAATATTTATCTTCCAAACTATTTATTTTAGAATTATATGGTAAAAATGAGAAAGTCAGCGATTTTTCAGTACTAGTGTGCTGTGACACTTTTGTATGAGCAAGTAGTTTTTAAGTGAGGTGAAAGTTGGGGGTACACAAGACAAATCAGACTCCTGAAAGGGGTCCAGTAGTCTGGAAAGGTTCAGAGCCACTGGTCTAAAGGCCTGATCCCACAAAGCTGCAGGAAGTTTTACTCATGTGAGCAAGCCCTTTAGCATCAATGAGACTACTTAAGCCAGTTAAGTGACTTGTGTGTGTAAGCCATTTGTGGGATCAGGCCCCACATGGGCCACAAGTGGGCAAAAGGGGAAAAGGAACAACACGAGAGTGATTTAATTTGATTTTCTTTGCTAAACAGTTTGTGTAATGAACAGCTCCAAACTACTGCCCTTGTTTACACCCCATGCAATGCTACTGGCTTCAGTGCAGGTGCACACAAGGTGTCAGGGGAGAACTTGCCAGCAAAGATGTAAAATATGCCGCACAAATAACGGGGGGAAATGTGGTTTGGGTTTTATCTTTACATAGTGGGTGGGATTTCTTGGGAGCTGAACCCTTCAGCCTGTTCTGTGCTTAAAAGTGAAGTCAATGTCGCTCCAGTGCTCCGAGGTGTGAAATTCACACTCCTGGGAGCCATAGCTGTGCCCCCTCAGCCCCTCATGGTAGGCACAGCTAGGTCAATGGAAGAATGCTTCTGTTGCCCTAGCTATCCTCTTTTGGGGAGATGGATTCCTAAGACACCATCACTTCGGCACCATAGCTGGGCGGCTGTAGCACCTGTCGTGTAGACATGGCCCTAGTGACTTTCAATGGGACTTGTGCTCCTAAGTCATTTAGGCCCAGATCCTCAAAGGTATTTAGGTGCCTAACTCCCATTGAAGTCTATGGAGGTTAGGTGCCTAAATACCTTTGAAGATCTGGGCCTGAGCTGCTTTCGAAAATCCCCCCTATGAGTCATGGTGTAAATTTCCAATCCACCGTGTCAGAATGACATAGACACTGTTGCTCCGGACTCAGCTCCTATCTCTGGCCCACGTGTTTGAAATGTATAACCTCCCTCTCTCTGGCTGACCAGTGGATGTTTCAAATTAAAACTCCCCTCCCTGTCACCCAGAGACAATCCCATCCAATGGCCTTTGAGTGGCTCTGAATCAATGCACTCCAATTTGGCCAGGGGAAAGGTGCTCCCCCAAGGCACATTTGGGTTCCAAAGTTTCCCAGGTCCCCGATACGATGTAGCAATTAGAGGGTTAAGTTTCTTCCAGGCCTTGCTGCATTAACTGGAAAGGAATGAAGTGTCAAGCATGTTCTCACCACAGCAGGCTGTTGGAAAGCAACTCCCTTTCTCCACGCACACACACCTCCCACTGCTCAGACCAAATTATTTTCTATCCTCCAGAGACCCAGTATGCCAGACAAAATCTGCAGCATGACTCTGATTCATTGCAAAAGGATGCAGATGTAATATTCCCTTTTTCACTGGGTTTCCTGCACGCTAATTCACACTACAGCTCCTGCATTTTGACGAGTTTTTACTGCTCTTCTTCTTTTAAGGCTCTGACCCCGCCCTGCACGGGGTGACATCCCCCCTCCCTCCCCAAATAAAGAGGTTAACCTCACATCTCAAAACGTGCAAATAAGCAGCTATCTCCAATGTGCTAATTAGCTGACAGTTTGGAAGTAAATAGGTATGATTGGTAGTAATTTCCTGGCTGAAGGGATAATTATTTGTTTCAAACAGTCTGCAAAATAATCCCCGTAAGGTGAAATAGGAAACTAAATTCAAAAGAGGTTTCCTATTCCCACCAAGCAGGACTGAAAACTGGTTTGAAATTCCTTTTTTTATTTATAGTGCATGGTATCCATGGAAACCTACAGAGGAGGTCATGGTAGCTAGGCCTCCGTTTCACCCTGCTCAAGGGATTACCGTTTCACAGTGCTACACAGGCGTGTAAGAAAGTAGATTCACAATTCCTTGCAAATAGCACCCTCCTTACCCCAAGCCTGAACCTTCCTGGAGGGTTGTGAGATGAGATTTATTTTGGCTTGTAAATCTGCTTTGAGATCTTAAAGTGATTGGAATACCATTCCCGGCACCCATTAGTAAAAGTACCACTGAAAATGCACGGGCTTCCAAGTTTATCCTACTAGTGATTCACTCTGCAGTTGGGTTTATTTCTTTTTTCACTTTGATAGTTGAGTTCGCTTTGATCAACAGATTTGGATGAGTTCATGTTAGTACAAGATGGTATGTCCCATCTTGCCCGTTTTCAAATCAGCAAGTGAGACCAGCTCTTTAAAGCCGAGGAAATCGGCTCCCAAAATGTTTCAGGTGAACTTTCAACTTAATTCACTGAAGTGAGGAAAACCCAAGTGTGATTTATGCTGCAAATGAATTCTTTCACTGTTGACACCCAGTGGCTTGCATACAGGTTTTATTCTTCTTCTTTACAGATCCCAGCTATTCATACGGAAACCAGCTCTTTATCAATACGATCAAAGGCATGATGCATGGGAACAGGTACTTGGTGGAACAATCAACATTTTTATACTCTGTTAGCTTTGGGTCTGGGCCTGTAAGGTTCTGGGTGCCTCCACCTCCCATTGATTTCAGTGAGGAATTGAAGGTGCTCAGCACCCTTCATGAACCGCTCAGCACCATGTAGGGCTGAACCCTTGGCAATTATGAACACAAGAATCTCCATATTATAACTCGAGTGTGTGCTATTTAGCAGGACAGAATGATCACTACTTTTTATACTGTGGATAAAAACCAGTTACAGTCTGTATAGTGATGGATACACTTTATAAGTGATCACAACCATGCACTGAATAGTAAATATAAAATAATGCTAGTTTCCTACATGACTGCCCTGCTAAATAATGAGTAGGGAGTGTTGTCTAGTGGTTAGATAGTGGTAGCTTTTAAAAAGAGGTCGGAGCCATATTTTCAGGGTCTCAGTACTCACATTTAGGGTGAGGTTTTCAAAAGAGTTCAGCACCCACATGGACCCAATCTGCTCAGCTCTTGAAAATCTGGCTCCAGGAGCCAAATACTTTTTTCGCACAACATGTAACTAGACTATGTAACTCATTGCCACAAGAAGTTGTTGAGGCCAAGGACTTAGGAAATTTCAAAAAGGAACTGGTCGTTTATATGGATGTCAAGAACATCTAGTCATTGTTATTAACTATGATGATTTGGGAAGGGATAGTAAATCTTCTACTTATGGCTTAAGCCAGCCTCTATCAGAGATCAGAATAAAGACCTAATGTTGAGGCTAATCTGCCTGCTGTGGGGTTCTTGTACCTTCCTCGGACCTATAAGGTGCTGGCCACTGTTTGCAGACAGGATACTGGGCTAGATGGACTGTGAGTTTGATGCAGTGTGGCAATTCCTAGGCTCACATAAAATAGAGATAATAACATGTACTAATGGTAGGCGTGGTTGCTTATTGCAAGTCTTTCAGATCTCCTGATGAAAAGACGTGTGTATATATGTATATGATCTAGGTATTACTATTATTTATTAATGAATGTTTGTGAGGAGCTTTGAGATCCTTGGATCTAAATGTGTTAGATTTGTCATATGGATTTGTGTTATGCATTTGGTCTATGCTCTGAGTATTAAACACAGATAAGAGATATCTCTGGCCTCTTTACTTGGTACATTGGAGGAAACCATTTGTTCTCCTCTTGGGATTCAACATATCTTTCCTAAAGCCGATTGAGCAATGTGTTTGAATAATTTAGCCATTCAATTTAGGCCCCCTACTCCCTCTTTTTTCCCCATCCATGATTTTTCCACGGACAGGTTGTGCTTTTTATGAACTTCTTAGAATTATAGAATCATAGAAGTGTAGGGTTGCAAGGGACCTCAAGAGGCATCTAGTGCAGCCCCCTGTGCTGAGGCTAGACATCTAGACCATTCCTGACAGGTGTTTGTCCAACCTGCTCTTAAAAACCTCCGATGATGGGGATTCCATAACCTTGCTTGAAAGCATGTTCCAGAGCTTAACTATTCTTATAGTTAGAAAGTTTTCCCTAAGATCTAACCTAACTCTCCCTTGGGTGCAGATCAAGCCCATTACTTCTTGTTCCGCCTTCAGTGGACATGGAGAACAATTGATCAGTGTCCTTTTTATAACCGCCCTTAATGTATTTGAAGGTTGTTTTCGGGTCTCCCCTTCAGTCAACTTTTCTCGACTAAACCTGTCCAGTTTTTTTTAAATCTTTCCCCATAGGTCAGGTTTTCTAAACCTTTCATCATTTTTATTGTTCTCCTCTGGGCTCTCTCCAGTTTGTCCATCTCTTTCCTAAAATGTGGTACCAGAACTGGACACGCTACTCCAGCTGAGGCCTCACCAGTGGCAAGTAGAGTGGGTCAGTCATCTCCAGTGTCTTTATGACTATCCTGTTAATGTACCCTGGAATGATGTTGACTGGTGGACCAAACTTATATTAGGACTAAGACCTATGAGGTGAACCAAACTCCCAAGATGCTTTGAGAATGCTGTTAAACTATTGTAAGATCTGGAAAATGCCAGTTTGCAAATGATATAAAATTATGTTTAATATACAACCCTGTTATTTAATTTAGCAAACAATTTTGCGAGGAATGTACTAACTAATGGATGTTTAGCTGACAAATTTAAAGTATTTATTGGAAATGTATATCTGTATATAAATGGCACAAAGAATGAAGTGCCACATGCTGATCTTGAAGTTGGAAGTGTATGAAATGTGATGGGAAGTTTGGAAATGTGCTAAAAATAGGGATAAGTTTGTATATGAAAAAGGAACCAACCTAAAGTGAAACTGCAAAGAAGATACTTACAATAAGGTCCAATTGTAAGCAATGAGTCGAACCAGACAGCACAGTGATCAGTCTGTCATAACTGTCGTTGGCTGCAAGCTTTTGTTTCCACAGACTTGGTAACATATATGCTTTTCTGTTATGTTATGTACTAATCATTAATAAATACCAATCAAGCTTGGGGATGTGAGGTCTCTTTAATGACTAAATGAGATTGGACCCGAAGTGGCAACAATATTAGCCTTTTCCACAACTGCATCACCTTGTAGGCTCATATTCATTTGTGATCCACTATAACCCCCAGTTCCTTTTCAGCTTTACTACTACCTTGACAGTTATTCCCCATTTCGTAGTCATGCATTTGATTTTTCCTTCCTAAGTGTAGTACTTTGCACTTGTCTTTCTTGAATTTCATTTCTTAATTTCAGACTAATTCTCCAATTTGTCAAGATCATTTTTAATTCTAATCCTGTCCTCCAAAGTGCTTACAACCCCTCCCAGTTTGGTGTCGTCTGCAAATTTGATAAGTATGCTCTCCACTCCATTACCCAAATCACTAATGAAAATATTGAATAGTACTAGATCAGGTCAGACCCCTGTGGGACGCCACTAAAAATGTCTTCCCAGTTTGACAGCGAACCATTGATGAATACTCAGTCATTCAACCAGTTATGCACTCACTTTATATTAATTTAATCTAGACCACATTTCCCTAATTTTCTGATGAAAATGTCAAGTGGCACTGTGTCAAAAACCTTACTAAAATCAAGATAAATCAAGTCTGCAGTTCCTCTCCCCTAGCCCCATCCGTTAGGCTAGTAACCCTGTCAAAGAAGGAAATTAGGTGATTTGGGCATAATTTGTTCTTGATAAATCCATGTTGGCTATTCCTTATAACCCTATTTGCTTCTAGGTGCTTACAAATTGATTGCTTAATCATAGAATCATAGAATATCAGGGATGGAAGGGACCTCAGGAGGACATCTAGTCCAACCCCCTGCTCAAAGCAGGATCAATTCCCAACTAAATCATCCCAGCCAGGGCTTTGTCAAGCCTGACCTTAAAAACCTCTAAGGAAGGAGATTCCACCACCTCCCTAGGTAAACCATTCCAGTGCTTCACCACCCTCCTAGTGAAAAAGTTTTTCCTAATATCCAACCTAAACCTCCCCCACTGCAACGTGAGACCATTACTCCTTGTTCTGTCATCAGGTACCACTGAGAACAGTCTAGATCCATCCTCTTTGGAACCCCCTTTCAGGTAACACTGCTCTACAGCCAAAATGCTTCTGAAATAAATGTAGTCAAACTTTACTAATTCTGGGTCACTGAGAACAAAAATTATGCTTAAAATTGTTGATTGGCTCTAGTTTTCAAGATATGCTATTGGGTCAGTATAGACGACCTTTGACTTGGGAATGGCGGAGGATAAGTGAGTTATAAAGGGAAGGGATCTCAATTTAAACCAGAAATGACTAAAATACGTCTTTGACTGGATCTATGAATAAATCTATGACTGGGTTTGGACAGTACTTGCTTTTTAGGCAAAACAATGAATGATGCAATCTGAAGCTGGTATTGTGTCATACATGATATGAATTGCATCATGTTATTCCTAGAAGTCATGGATGATGCAATCAACGAAGCTTACATCACTCTGCTGAACAAATTGCCCTATATCAGCTCTAGAAATCATACAGTGTCGTGCTCTCTTATTTGTCAGTGTTTGATTTTGCAAAGGGACACATTTCTGTTTAGCCAAAGTGAGCAGAGATGCCTCGTACTTGTGTGAACAGTGCAGATAACTTCTGCTATGTTTGTGGTGAAGTGACTTGTTGCAACATGTTATACTGCGCTTTTGTGATGCAAATGTCATTAAAGATACATTTTTTGCACTCTCATCTAGATTTTTTTTCCACCGAACTGCAGAGCAGTGAGCGACGAGCATGGCGAGCAATTTCACCGGGACATTGCAATAATGGAGAAACACTATCAGGGCAAATGGAGCCCATCAATGCTTGCAGACTATTGCTGTACAGTGACAAGAGATGCTCCATTTAATGAATACAAGAGACAAGCCAAGAAGCGCCGAGTAGACACTGAATAGAACTAAACTATGTACATAATAGTTTTTTGCCTTTTGTTTCATAATAAATTTTATTTATATAACCCTTTTGCTGATTTTTAAAGTGTTACATAAACAGGACAGGTGAAATATTATCATGTAAAGCAACCATAAACACATGAAAAGACCTAGGTTTACAATTCATGATTAAAACTCTACTATCTACACAATATACATAGACATAAAATATAAAAACTTAAATATCTTAGAAACAGTAGCCAATCGGTTGTTTTAATTGTCATATTTGAATTCAGCACATCAAAATACATAATAAATAGCACATTTTATCTCTGAAGCAGACGACAACGTCTCAAAAATTGTAGACCAGTGTAATTGAAAGCAGCTATCAAATCCCCCCTCATTCTTCTCTTCTGCAGACTAAACAATCCCAGTTCCCTCAGCCTCTCCTCATAAGTCATGTGCTCCAGCCCCCTAATCATTTTTGTAAAACAAACAAATAAATAAATGAGATATCCTATCTCCTAGAACTGAAAGGTCATCAAATCCAGACCCCTGCCTTCACTAGCAGGACCAAGTACTGATTTTGCCCCAGATCCCTGAGTGGCCCCTTCAAGGATTGAACTCACCACCCTGGGTTTAGTAGGCCAAAGCTCAAACCACTGAGCTATCCCTCCTCAATAATTTGTTCTGATATCTTTCCCGGTATCAAAGTTAGTGTGGCTGGTTTATAATTCCCTGGGTCCTCTTTGTTCCCCTTAGGTACTATGTTTGCCTTTCTCCAGTCCTCTAGGACCTCACCCATCCTCCATGAGTTCTTGAAGAGAATCATTAATGGTTCAGGAATAGCTTCAGCTAGTTCCTTAAGTACCCTAGGATGAATTTCATCAAGCCCTGCTGACTTATCTAAATATTCCTTAACCTGTTCTTTTCTTATTTTAGCTGGCATTCTTCCCCCTTGTTAATATTAATTATGTTAAGCATCTTGTCCCCATTAAACCTTTTAGTGAAGACTGAAGTAAAATAGGCATTAAACACCTCCATTTTCTTGATGTCATCTGTTATTAACTCTCCTTCCCTGCTAAGAAGAAGACCTACACTGTCCTTCATCTTTCTCTGGCTCCTAATGTATTTAAATAACCTTGTCCTATTGCTTTTTATGTCCTTTATTGGGGTAACTCATTTTGTGCCTGAGCCTTTCTGATTTTGTCCCTATATGCTTGTGCTATTCTTTTGTATTCCTCCTTAGCACTTTGTCCATGCTTCCACTTTTTGTAGGATTCTTTTTTGATTTTTAGGTCATCAGAGTGCCTGGTGGAACCATATTGCTCTCTTATTATTCTTTCTATCTTCGCATCAGGATAGTCTGCTGGTGCACCTTTAATACTGTGTCTTTGAGAAACTGCCAGCTCTCCTGAACTCCTTTATCCCTCAGATTTTCTTCCCATGGGACCTTACCTACCAATTCTCTGTTTCTTAGAATCTGCTTTTTAGAATTTCAATGTCATTATTCTGCTGTTCTCACTCCTTCCTTTCCTTTGAATCGTGAAATCATCATTTCATGATCACTTTCACCCAAATTACCTTCAATCTTCAGATTCGCTGCCAATTCCTTCCTGTTAGTCAGAATCAAGTCTAAAATGGCTGCCCCCCTGGTTGCTTCTTCCACCTTTTGAAAAAATAAGTTGTCCCCAATGCATTCCAAGAACTTACACGACACTTCTGTTTTGCTATATTACTTTTCCAACAGAGTCTGGGTAGTTAAAATCCCCCATTACACCAGGTCCTATGTCTTGGATATTTGTTAATTGCCTTAGAAATGCCTCATCCACCTCTTCCTCCTGATTTAGTGGTCTATATAATACCAAAACCAAACTCAAGATTTATCAGAGCTGTGTACTTTCAACACTACTTTATAGTGCAGAATGCTGGGGAATGACAAAGTATGACATGTCCAAACTGTCTTCATTCCATACAACCTGCCTCAGAAAAATCCTCTGTATCTTTTGGCCCAGAACAATCTCAAACCAAGACCTATTCACACAGTGCAGCCAAGAAGATATGAGCACCATCATTACCAGGAGGCGTTGGAGATGGATTGGCCCTGTGCTTCAGATGGAAACTTATTCCATCACCAGAATAGCAATCTAAGTGAAAATGAGGCCACCCAAAAACAACATGGCAAAGAGCTGAGCTGAAAAATCTTGGGCACAGATGGGGAATCATTGAAAGACTTGCCAGAAACAGACAGGAGTGGAGGAGGTTCAGCGCTGCCCTATACACCAGAGGCATAATGGGTATGTACTAACTAACTAGCTAGTAGACCCTACCATGACATTGCCCCTGCTTTTCCTCCATTATTTTCATCCAGAGACTTCTGACTGGTCTGCCAAGTGTATATATTCTAGATGTATAATGCAATGCTCCTCCCTTTTTTCCATCTGTCCTTTCTGAACAAGCTCTACCCCTCTATACCAATATTCCAGTCATGAGATTTATCCCACTAAGTGTCTGTGATGCCAGTTAAGACATAATTCAGCTTATGTACTAAAACTTCCAGTTCTTCCTATGTATTCTCAATACTCTTTTGCATTTGTGTATAGACATCTAAGATGCTGAGCAGATTCCCCCACCGTTATCTCTTGTTGCTCCTATGACCCTTTTGTAACTTTCCATTTTCCCCTGCACATCTAGCCCTCTGTTAAGGTCACCTTTTTATATACCCGTGGGCTTTTGTCACCTGCTCCCCATGAACCTAGTTTAAAGCCCTTTTCACTAGCTTGACTAGTCGGTATGCGGAGATGTTCTTCCCCTTCTTGGTCAGGTGGACCCCATCTCATTCCGACTTGGTCATTACCTGCAGCTGTTCAAAGACTTGTGGGGCAAACTTTAACCTAGGACTTGGTCATGAAGTGGTCACGGTGAGAGTTCACTCCTCCCACTTTGTGGCTGGTCACCTAAGTCACATGGTATCCATTCCATTCCCTGGTTGGTTGACCTAAGTTGAGAAACAGGAAGAAGGCCTGGACAAACTATCGGGACTTTGAATGTCTGGGGGGGGGAGGGGGAGGAAAAAGAGGGGAGTTGACTGGAATGGCAGAAAAAGCAATAGCAGGAAATGTAGGCTGGGGGATTTAAGGCATTTAAAAGCTTTTCCACTCTTGCCCAAGAAAGAGCATTATATTTGGGTGGGTACCATTGTTCATTCTTATACCTGTCAAGTGCACAGACTGAATCCATTGGTCCCCGTTTTACACGGTCATATCCCCAGCCATTCACCACTGTCGTTGTGTGTGCACCTGATCCCCACCTCAGCGGATGTGCTAACACACCCCCGTGTCTGTCCCGTTAGGTTCAGTGCATTAGTGCCACACCTTTCCCCTGAAAGCTTTGGGGAGGCACTAATGTAAGTCTCTCACTTGTCTCTCGTATGCGACACTGCTGAGTGCACTTACAGAATTGAAATGCTGGTCTCCCCAGTCTGTCACCATTTGCCATGTCCCTGTGTTATCACCAACCTGTTGGCACTGGTGTGTCCAGGCTGGGACTTAGCTGTTAAGGGTGAGGTAGGGCTCAGATCTTCAGATCTGCCGAAGAGTTCTGGCTCTCCAGCTCCCATTAAAACTAATGAGAAACAGGCTGCCAACCCCCCTACTTGCCTTTAGAACCCCCCACCTCAAATCTCTGGAGTCAGAGGCCAGGAATAGTACAAAGGTCAGAGCCAGAGTCAGGAATGAGTGATCGCAGCTGCAGCCAGCAACCTCCTGCTGCTGCTGGGCTTAAAAGCACGCCTGCTGGTTCCCCTCGGCCAATCATGTGCACTGGTCTGCCTGTAGACTGAGCTAGCTAGTCTCAGGCTCAGCGGCAGGCTGTTGTTCCTGACATACAATATTGAAAGGGGGCCATGCCACCATATGCACCCTAACATCCCATTCCTGAAAGCTGCCTGTGCAAAGATGCTGCTGATTCCTTGGTGGAAAATACCTGGTGTGGGCACAAAGATCCACATCCCAGACTTGACAGTGCTTGTTTTTGAGGACACTCCTGGAGTAAGCTGTCAACAAAGCTGGCAAATCATAAGAATCAACAGTAAGGTCGAGAAGCCTCGCCTCCCGGGTCACAAACACACGAGGGAAGGTGGGTGATCAACCAGAACCTCCAAGACTATGACCTCACCAACCAGGTCACTCTAGCCTTTGACCAGTCTCTCTTGTACCTGAAGGAGGTCTGCTAGTGATTGGTGCTGTGCCAGCAGAGCATCACCGCCTGGCTCCTGGACCGCACTCCCAACTCATACTCTAAAAGTCCAGACAACTGCAAGAGCTGAAGAGTTTGCAAACCCCTGTTGTCTTCAGTATCTGATTTTTTCCCCCCTTTTACTTTTATTAGCTGGGAAATGGCCCCGCCTTTTTATGTTCTTTAATTTTAGGATATAAGAGCGAAGTGTGGCTGTGAATATGCATGTGTGTGTGCGAGCACCCATCCGGGCTACACGGGGAAGGCGGCTGAAAATTTTCCCCTGTCTAAACAGCCCTAAATGTTGTCTCATAAAATTACCCACTAAAGTATGAGTCTAAAAATCCTGAGACTTGAAATGCTCACCTGTTGCTACGTAAAAGTTGCAAAACTTCTGCTTATCAAAAGCGTTCTGTATTAGAATATCTCTGCTGAGGGGGGAAGGAAGGAATAAGTCTGAGAAGGAAGCTTTAGAATTGGCTCTGAGATTGTGTTTACACATTAGATGATAATTTGGTTTCAGTATTAAGATATTTACCAGCTCCAAGTATAGATCTTTTGGACTTGGGTAAAATTCTTTGTCTAGTTATAAATACATTGATAGCCACCTTCCCAGACCCTGCCTTACAATTTATAAGAATCCGTTATTTTTCTATTCGTTTTATGATTTCAACTAATTTGGTGATCTAATTCCAGTATGGAAACTAGCTTGTTGATATGCCCTTGATTTGATGATTATATTGCAGATGGAGATGAGGCATCAGCCTTTTATAGTCTTTTCCAGGTGTAAGAACACCTCTTTGTTCTTACTGTGGAAAATTACAGCAAAATGGAGTCTGGAGTCACATGGGCAAGTTCCTGCATACTTTGCTGAGTTACAAGGCGTATCTGCCTTCTCTCAATGGGTCAATTGTATAGCTGATGGTCCTTAATGGGCCATCAAGCAGGCTAGGCAGAGCTAACACCAACTTGTCTGGGATGTCATCCAGAAGCATAGCATAAGTTTGAAATACAGACAGTATAAAGCCAATATTCATAACTTCAACTACAAAATTGATACACACATATAGACAGAATAATCATAACCACTAAATCATAACCTTGTCTTAGACACCTCATTTGACCCCCCTTTATACAAGAATTGGTACCACTATAGGACTTTGGTTGCAACCATGTTCTATATGGTCCCAGATTATATCAATAACGTCACACATGCACATAGCTTGATGCTCCCAGATGTGAACCCCCTTGTCCTCTTTTACTGGGTGGGGTAAGTGGGGGAGAGAGGACAGTCATGTACCCCATTCTCCCCTCACCCATGCTGCTTCTTCTAGATAGGCTCTCCCTCAGTCTGTTCTGGATCCTCCTCCTCTTCTGCAAACTTCTCCCTCCTTCCCCCCTGTGGCCTTAGGAATGCAGCTGGGGCTAACGGTAGGGACCATCTGTTCACACTCAGAGTTACGACACTTGTGTTTTCCCACATGAACTTTCTTGTTAATAAACCTCCCTTGCTATTAGGGAGATTTTCCTGTGTTTGCTTGACTCTGCTCCAAGTTATAGAACATGCTGTGTGCTCCCAGTACCCCTGGGGCTTGCTCCTCTGGTCAGGACATCTCCCTTTCAAAGTCCAATTTGGACCCTCCCTGCCATAAAAAAAAAACCCAGGACAGCTGGGAAAGTGAGCATGCATCCATTGTGTGAGCAAAATCCCCTGGGGTGCGTGCAAACAGGAACCGGACTGTTATTGTTTGCATCTCAGTAGCACCTAGAGGCAGCCACTAAGATCAGGACCCAGCTATGCTGGGCCCTGGACACAGTAACAGACAGTTCCTGCCCAAAGAGTTCACACTCTAAATAGGCAAGACCAACACAAGTAACTTGCCTTAGCAAGTCAGAGCTAGGAATAGAACCCAGCCACCTAGCCCCCGGACCTTGCTGCCTCTCCCCTAGGTAGCTAGTTGTGGATATAAGCAGGTTGCACTGTTCACACAGCCACATGCTGTACACGTCCACTTGTGCATGCTGCTCCAGGGCCTGGAACGTGCCAGTATGTTGTTCAGCCTGCCCAGTGAGGGGCAATTTGGCCCTTTAGTAGGGTCGAGCTAGCATTGCTGTGCATGGATGGGAGTTGGGGCAGTGCAGCTAAAGTTGTGGACAAAGGTCAGAGCTCGGCGGGAACGCTGGGTGAAGGAAAATCTCCAGGTGGCTAAGGAGAAATGCATGTGCCATTTCACACTTGAGTTGACCTGGCAATGAAAGCTTGGTGCTCATTCAATCTGAAACTCGTAGAGACAGGCAAACACCCAGCCCTGCCCATGTCCAACTTTTTACCAGACATGGGTAGGGAATGACCATGGCTGCTAATAACTCCCTTGGCTACTGTGGTACCTCCAGAAATAATCCTGTGCTCCAAGAGCAAAGCCCTGCTGGTTGTAAACTCAGGCCCAGTGGTTGAGGTAATAATGCAGGTCTGAGGCACCAGGGTTCAAGTCCCCATTCTACCACAGGCTTCATGGGTGACTGTGGGCTGGTCACTTAGGTGCCTGTCTCCCATGAGGTTCAAGGCCTCTCTGATACAGGGCTTAAATCCCATTTGTAATAAACAAGATGTGGGGTTGTCAAGAGTGCTCAGCACTGTGAGCTAGCTAAATCCCCATTGGCTTCAAGGGCAGCAGAGCTAGGCCAAGGTTGAGTACTTTCCAATAGCCCACACTAAGCGATGGGCATGTGTTTTCAGAGGCTCTCTCCAGCACTGTTACCAGGGAGGGAGGGTGGTTAGGGCCCTCACCTGGGCTTGATAGACCTGGGGTCAGTTCTCTGCTCAGAATCCCCGTGTGACCATGGGCAAATCGCCTAAATGATGGAGTTGAACACAAGGAGTTAGCATTGCGCTCAGGTGCTGCCTACCAGCTGGGGCCCTGCCCAGGATGCAGGAGGCTGAATGCCTGTCTGCCCCTAGTACTGGACTCCCACTGGCTCTCAGGTGGGAGATGGGCACCTGGGTCCCTAGAGGGAGGCAGCAGTGCATGTGCCCAGAGGTTGAAACATGAAAAATCCAGCGTGGAGTGAGATTAGACACCTGCAGGGTGTGGCGGGAGTTTTGGTACCTCACAGTGAAGCCAAAACTGGATTTAGCCACCTAACTCCATTTGTGCATCCAGGCCTGGCTCTCTGCTCTTCAGTTTTCCATCCATACAAAGGGCATCATGTTCCAGCCCTTCCTCACAGGGGGATAAAAACAGGAAAGGTTGTGAGGTGCTCAGGTACTCTGGTGATGGAGACCAGATAACTACCTTAAAGGGCACAGTGCCTTTCCTCCAGAGCTGTCAAAGTGCTTCACACAGCTAAGTATCACTATTCCCATTGTACAGATGAGTGATGGACACACAGAGCACACGAGACTTGCAGGTCACAGAGTTCAGTGACCAAGCTGTAAGGAGAATACTGATGGCCTGCTCTAACTACTAGATACTACTGCCTGCCCGAGTAGTTTAAGAAAGGTTTCTGTGGCGTGTGCATGTTGGGATGTCCCCCTAGAGGCACTTCTGAGAAGGCAGAAGTGAGTGAGGGAAGAGGAGGGTGTTAACAGGGATCTGCCCAGGAAGGGGTATCATTTGTGGTTAATTTCTAGGGCAGCTAATTTCTAGCTGCCCCCTGTTGCCGTATCAGTGTGAGTGTCCTCACGGTTCTGCCATACTGAGCTCCTGGAAGCCGGCTGCCAGACCTTTGTTTTGCTGCAGTGAAAAGCATCATTACACGGCTGTGGAGAACCAGGTGGCTTAATAAATATGTAAATAAGCATAAGTGGCAGAACTCCGGGATTGCCAGCATAGAGTCCCTGTTCCATGTTTATACACCCCTCCTAAATATATACTCTGTGCTGAGCTACTCCAGTGACTGGTGCCGTGGTACATACACCTAACGCCGCTAGCTAGATCATAACACCCATCTTCGCTGTAGCTGTCATCCCTGGCGAGATAGGAGAGGAGTCTCCCTTGTGCCTGGTATGGGGTAACACAATGCAGTCACAGCCCAGTCAGGAGGAGGAGGGATACCAGCACCGAGAAGAGTTTGATGAGAGGGGAGAGTTCTCCAAAGGCTAGTCAGAAAGCAGATCAGGAGGATGGGGTTGGAATCATGGTGTCTACAGCACTGGAAGGTGCTCATCGCACCTGAGAGGCTGGGTGATCAGGACACTGGCATGGTAGCAGGCCAGTCCCAGGGCAGACACTCTTCCAGGTCAGTGACAGGGCTGGCTCTAGCAGTGCACGGTGTATGCATGCCCACTGGCCATTCTGTTGCTCCTTGCCCTCAGCAAAACCCAAGCCCCAGCCAGAAGTGCCACTGCACGTGGTCATGACCAAGCATCCAGGTGCAGTCGCCTAGTGCTTTGAGCACTGCCCTGCTATTCAGGAGAGCTGGGTTCTAGTCCTGGTGCTGCCCTGACCTTGGACAAGTCACGGCCCTACTGTGTGCTTCAGTTTCCCCCATCTGTAAAATGGGAATAATGATACTGACCTCCGTTGGCAAGTGCACGTAGCCCTGAGCTGCCTGCACCAATGCCAGTGATCCTCCAAATTCCTCCCTGAACTCCTAGGTTCAGGTTCACCATGCACCATGGTAGCAGCCACCAAACTCTAGCTGAGATGACAGGGTTGTACGTATAGAACTTATGCCCATTACTATTTAAGGGGACAGGCAAGTCTCTGGTGAGCATCATAAGATACTCCCTTTTGCCCAGCACTGGGCATCTGCCTTCTTATCATTTGAAGTCCCTGCGAGCCAGGGAACAAGGCTCAAACTCGGGTCACAGATGTGGCAGCATTAAGACCAAGGACTGGTGGGGGGTGACTTTTATCTGTGTTATCTAGTGTTACCTGTATTAGAGGCACAGTTCATTCCTCTGGCACAGCTGTCTCCCAAGGAAACCTCCCAGAAATGATGATTCATTATGATTTGCCCTGGGACTGGCCTGCCTCTCTGCTCATGATATACAGCCACATCTGCAGTGAGCAGAAATCCCTCTCGATAGAGTGGAGAGGCTGCTGCAGGGGGCTTTCGGGGAGGGCTCCAGAATGCCCTTCTGCCCGTGGTCTGGAACAGCCCTGATTTGCTGACTTTTAGGGCATGCTACTGGACCCATTTGTTTCTCCCAGCCTTTGTGCAGAGATCAGAGAGAAGGAAGCAATAGCTGATGTTCTGGGATGGTCTCGTTTGCATTAAGAGCTGCCACTTGATAGAAGGAAGAAACTAGTGGTAGGGAGGATGGTATAGTGGGGAACCACATATGGGCGGTGCGTGCACTCCCTGTTCGGGGACTCTAACACCCTGCTCTGCTTCTTCTGTCCAAGGACCCAACCCCATTCAGCCCCTTTCCCCCCCCCCGCCCCCCGCCGCTCTCACCAGCCGGACGGTGCCCAGAGGAGCCCCAAGCCCCACCTGGCCAACTAGGCTTGAGCCCAGGCTGCCCAGAGGAGCTCTGAGCCCTGCCGTGGCCCAGCCCCGGGGCTGCGTCAGGGAGCATTAGTGGAGGTTCGGGGAGGCTTAACCTCCTCCAGCCTCCATTACCCGCCACCCATAGGACCACACTAGAATGACCCTCCAACCTGAGTGGATCTTGGAAGGAGAAGCACAGGTTGCAGGGGAAGACTTTGGAAGAAGCGCCAGGAAGTCAGTCTGTGTGCACATGGCTGGAACACCAGCTGCAGCACATCTGTCAATAGTACTCTTAATAAATAGCCACCATGGACTGTGGGTAGGGGAGGCTGGGGGATGCCATGCCCACACTCTGCCCCCAGGGCCCCGCTTCAGCAGAGCCACTGGCTCCAGGGGCTGGGTCCACGCTACCCGCCTTCCTGGGGCTGCAGCAGTGCCATGCACTCTCCCTCCTGGCACTCCGGGGTTGCAGGGGCTGTGGCAGTGCTGCATGCTCTCCCTCCCGGCGCTCCAGAGCTGGTGGGGCTGCAGGCACTAGCCAGCCTGGGGTAGGGACTGGCAGCTGGGGTGGGGGGCCCTGGCTTCCGGGGGTGTGGAAGGGGCAGGGCCTCAGGTGGAAGGGATAGGGCTGGGGGCTAGCCTCCCCCAGCCAGCGGTTCACATGCAGTCCATGATAACCACATTAGTGCTAGAAACATAGAGTTCTCCCATGTTATTACAAGGCACACAGAACAGACTCAAGAAACCTGTCCTCTATTTCCAGCTCTTCCCTAGACTTCCTGTGTGACCATTTCGTCTACCCTGTGCCTCTATTAAATGGGCATTGTACTTCCCTGCCTCCCAGTGTGCTAAATCCATTAGTGGTCAGGAGGCATTCGGATACTGGGGTCATGGGCTTAATAGCAATGTGTTGCTAGTTGTGACAGGAAGTGGAGAATACCATATAAAGCCGAAATTGTAGGAGGAACATAGGTCATCACTGGTTACCAGTGCAATTATCTACCTTGGGACTGGCCAGGCCAGCAAGGCTACAACACCCCTAAGCTCATGAAAAATGCAATGAGATACTCAGTAGAGACAAGCGCTCAGTTTCATTGCGTGCCCAAAGGAAAGCCCCTCCAGTGACTGGGTTCAATACTGACTCACACCGGAGTCTCACTGCTGAATCACTAACTCCACTTCCTGGAGTGTTTCTAGGGGTTCTCCTAGCTAAGTATTGACAAGGCTTGACCCAGCCTGGCTCGCGAGAGCTGTAGCGATCGTAACCTGAGGGGGCATGACTGCAGGCTAATAAAATTCTGTGTCTCGTTATGGCATGTATTAAACGGAAATTTGCATGTGCGTATTCATTGCAAGGCATTCAGAGCACACTGTCCTGTCTCCAGCCCAGCAGCTCTGTGCAAACACCAAAAAGAAACCCTGCTAAGTATCCTACCACATGGTATCCTGGAATCTTTACAGACCATTTCACCTTCACAGATAGCCTTGGAAATGTTCTCTGCATTTCCGGCCCCTGCGGTAGCCAGATAGTGCAGCCGCCGCCTTCTGCAGCGCCCCAGCCCCTCTTTAGCTTTTCCCATCATGCCACACAAACGCAAGACTCCAGGATTTACACCAGGGATACGCAGACCAGTTGGTGTCAGATAAGTTCTTTGCCCCGGGCTCAGGGGAAATGTGAACTGTTATCTTATAGAGGTTCAGAAAAGCTACAGCTGAATTGCTTTTTTAAAATGATTTTTCACATCCCTGCCCTTTGCCCTTCTGGGATCTAGGCAGGGAATGTGCTAAAATATCTTGGGAATACTTGCTCCCTGGATATCCCTGGAAACAATGGAAATCTTACAATAAAACCAGCTTTTAGGGAGTGTCGCAGAGGTGGGGCAAAGCATCTGAATTTTAGGGCTGGAAAAGCAAAGCCCTTTGGTTTCCAAGTGTGGAAGGAGAGCAGACAGGCCAGGGAAGGGTTAACTAGACACTCGTCTTGCTGTTTTTTCCAGGCCCTGCTGCACCAGATTTTTCCGTTTCTCTTGGCAGACACTGGACTCTTGGGCTCAGAGAATCAGCTGACCATGTGACCCTGGAGAGTCCCTGGAATCTGATGGCCAGCACCAGACAGAGGAAGTCACTCTGCGGCTTATTAGCAAAGCAGCAATCTCTGTCTAGGGGAAGCCGGAGCCAAGTGAGTGGCAGCAGCCGCAAAACAAACAGTATCGTTCAGGAGATGCAGAAACAAGACTAGCTGTATTAGCAGCCCTTTGTCCCTTTAACAGCATTCTCTGAAATAGATGAAAAGGCAAAAATGCCTAGTTATCAGCTTAGTACTGGTTAACAGTTTGTCCCACCCTATGCTTCACCGATATCGGATAGTTTCTCCTCCCGTTATTCTCTTCCCAATACTGTAGGATCCCAATTATCCAAGGAGAAACACCACATTTATTTGGTGAATTCACATAATCAGCTGCCAGTGTGAAGAGGGAGCCAAGAGACAGGGACACAAGCTGGCTGACTATTGGACAGGGAGGTCGGGGTGATCAGTAGAGCTGAATGAACAGGAAAAAACTGGACTCCAAATATTTTGGTGAATTAATGTGCTGGTTTCTGTTTACTGTGATGTGTATCACTTCTGAATCACAGTTATTCAGCCAGCTGCTGGGGCGGGGTGTGTTGTAGGTAATTGTGAAACGGTTCAGACATCCACAAAGTTTTCACGAGTTGGATTCTTCAGTATTTGCACCAGGAGAGTCTGATTTGCTAGTCATTATTCCATATTCCACTTGAATCTGGCCCTGATTCAGCAAGCTGCTTAAGAACATGCCTGATTTTAAGCACATGTTTACTCCCTTTGCCTGCAACCACATTTTGCATGTTCTTAAAGTTAGGTTTGCTGAATCAGGGCCTTAGTCACCCAATCAGAGTTGGAACAATTGTAGGTTGCCAACCACACTTGGAATAATAAACAGGGACTAGTCAAGGCAAACAGCTTGCAACAACTCCTAAGCTGAACACGACTTGTCCAAAGCATTCAGCAAACACTTATGAAATATGGGCCAAGTTCATCTCTGTGGTAACCCCATTGCAGCCAGGGGTTCATCTGGCTCAGCTAATGCAGTCAAAGAAAATCAGGACAGTGTGCTAACCAAAAAGGGGCTCCCTTTGTAACAGATCACTTTATGCCTTGAGGTGACCACTTGCTCCCCTAAAACAGATTCCCGGAGCTAGGTCCCGGTGGGCGGTACAGCCCGTTGATAGCAATGGCTGTTCTCAGTGGCCTTTGTACCACATCTCTGTCTAGAGAGATGCCAAGTCTGTTGGGTTTGCATCCATCAGCGATTGAACAGCAGCCCTGAGATTTCATCAGACCCCAAAGGCAAATCCAGATAAAACACAACAACCTTTTGTGGGGAGGGAAGAGCTTAATTTATTCCAGCAGTGCTTTAAAATTCAAAATCAATAGAAACTAAAACTACACCACACAGCTGGCTTTATCTTACTGTATATCATACACTGCACCTGCATTATCTGTATTACCCCAGCACCCAGAGAGTTCATGGCCCCATTGTGCTAGGTGCTGTACAAACATAGAGCAAGAGATAGTTCCTGTCCCAAAGAGTTTACAGCCAAAATAGACAAGATAGGCAAAGGCTGGAAAAGGAGAAACAAAGGGACAAAGAGGTGATGAAATTTGCTCAAGAGCATACAACAGGTCAGCAGTAGTGCAGGTGGGAATAGGACCAGGTCCCCTGACACCCAGTCCCATATCCTAGCCACGAGACCACACTCTCTCCTGATGGGCTTTAATTCAGGCCTCTACAGATGTGCTGAATCTGGTGGTGTGGGTTCTCTCAGCTATTGAATACCAGCCCTGACATTCCCTTGGACATCAAATCCAAATGCAGGTAAAAAAACGTGGGACGGGGGGTGGGGAGAAAATGTAATTTATTCTCACTGAAGTCTCAAGGCTGGTATTCAAAAAGCCAAAAATCAAGTACAAAACCCAAGTATACACTATATAGCAGGGCTTTTTTAGTTGAGTCCAGTTCATAACATACTTATTGCACCACAGTCTTAGAGATAAGGGATTGAATTCTGCTGTTATTTGCACATGTGCAACTCTGCTGACATCCAGCTGGTTTGCCCCAATGGCAAGACTTGACCCATCAATTGCAAAATTTACTAGACAAATTAAACCATTTGTGAAACTGGTAATAATAATCTATTGCTATGAAGCATGGGATTATCTAGCTGGCTTGATAATACTTGCTTGTGATACGATTGTCCATACAAAAAAGCCCCCCAGCTCTTTTCTTTAAAATTACTTTTATTCTAGACCAAGGAAAAACAACAACAGGAAAATGGAAAGTAAATGAAAAGCCTCCATGAAGAGAGCACAGTGTGTGGGTCTCCTCTCTGCCACACTGCAGCAACTTGGAGAACAAAATGGCTGCCCTCTCTGCAGGCGGGTGGAGGGGTAGGAATAGGTGAGGAAGGTTTGGGGTGTTTTAATGCTAGCTAGCAGGGTTTTGTTTTGTTTGTTTGTTTTTTTACTTTTGCTTATTTGATGTATGGTGCAGGACCGGCTCTACCATTTTTGCCACCTCAAGAATGGACGGAATGCCGCCCCTTAGCATGTGTCGCCCCAGGCACGCGCTTCCTCCGCTGGTGCCTGGAGCCGGGCCTGGTGTTGTGGAATAATTCTAAAACCTGCCAAGTTTACCCTGTGGCCGGGATTATCTTGGCAAAAGGGATGTTTAAAGGCAATGCACCTTTCAAAGGACTTGTGAGTTGAGCTGCTGCGGTTTGGTTTCTCTAGTGAAGAATACACACATAAGACACTGATTATATAGTGATTCCTTTAGATTTTTTTAAGTGCACCAGTTGATGTGCAATCTCCAGGATTACTTGTTCAAATTGGGTGGAATTTCTCTCTCTACCAGAGCACCAGCAAAGTGCATGTGCCCTTCTTAAGTCCCAGTTAAGCCTTGAGGGCTTGTATGGGGCCTCTCACCCCGTAGGACAGGCACAGGGGGCAACGCAAGCTTCACATGCCCAAGATTGCCCCATTCCACCCTTTGCCTCACCTCTGCACTGTAGGGCTGCCTGGTAGCAAGGAGGAAGTTTAGTTCCATGCCCATCCAGTCTCTGGTCCCACGGCTGCCTTTGGTTTATTAACATATAATATGGTCATTTTCACCTCAGGGGCCAGCTACATGGATAGCTCCTTTGACTTCCAGAGAGCCACGATCTGGGGTCTTGAACAAGATCAGACGTGGGGTGGCTGGTCCCTCCCTCTGCTCACGCCACTGTAGCTACCCTGCTATTTTCAATGCGCTAGGTCGATCGGCGCTTGCGTGGGTAAGTCCAGCCGAGCTGGAACTGATACCTCCAGCACCAGTGGAGTCATGTCATGGTTGACTCTACAACTGGTGCAGATTGCTTCTGCCAATGCACTGCCTAGCGTGCTGCCAGGAGAGTGGGGGCATGGAGACACAGCTCTGCCCACATCCCACCCTGCCTGCCCATGCACCCACCACAGCAGCCTGAAGGAGGAACTCGTCCCCATGTGCTGTCACTTACAATACATCCCCATGTTCCCCAGTGCAGGCCTGTAGGGCGAGTTTCAATCTTGCTTTCAGCCGTGACTCAGGCAAAGTCCCATGGATTTCAATGGGAGCTGTGGATGGAAGAGCACCAACTGTGGATGGAAGGGCCGTGCAAGAGTAGGGTGACAGACACCTCAGCTATCGCACTATTCAGTGTGCGTCCTCAAGGAACAAACAACAGAAACAACTTCAATTTGTGTGACACCTGGCTTTGGATCAAGCTCAATTGAGTAACAGATTTGCACAAAACAGGGGGCGGAAATCATTTAAATGGGGAAAAAAACAGTATTTTGGGGAACTATGTCATCATCTGACAAAACTAAAGGAAAAACCATTCCGAAGAGCTAGATCCGAGTGACTGATAGGCAGCCCTAAACTGAAATGACATTGCTTATGAATGCATCATTCAGAGCCGAAAGGTTCGTACACAGAGATAAACAGGAATCTGAGTAAACCTGGCAGCCCTTTAAAAGATATTAATAATGTGCTGTACACGTCGATCAAGGCCTTCTGCAATCTCCCTGCAGGTAACAAACACTGACAGCCAGGACTGTAAATAACGCCACACAGTGACACCACGAGAGCCTTTGCCTGGAGTTATAGGCTCAGAGATCTATGGCCAAATTCTGCCCTCATATACCTCACCCAGCTGTTGACTTTAGTGGAGGTTGCCGGGAGGCCAATGAAGGCAGAATTAGACCCATGCTGTAGATACCAGGGTGACGAGTGTAATATAGATACCGTCTCTCTGCCCTTTCAAGTTATTATAGGGTGGAGGGGTTAGCAGGCCACGAGGCCTTTGCTAGCCAAAGAGACACTAGGAGATTGGGGAAATGGGGCCTTCGTGGAGGGGTTGTGTCTAGAGCAGGATGGGTTGTTATGGGGCGTGATTGGGAAGGAGGCCACGTGGGGATGGAGTGTGCATGGTTCTTAGCAATGACTCCCATAGGTTTGGCTCCATATTTGAACTGCAGGGTATTTTCCCTAGATTCAATGCTTTTTCAGGCTCCCCACCACCTTTGTTTTGTAATATGAATGCTGGTGGTTTGAGTGTCTTCGGTTTTGTTTCCGTGGGAATCCTGAAAGCATTGCAGGCATTGTTATTTCAGGTTAAGAGTCACAAGTAAGCAGGTTTCAGAGTAGCAGCTGTGTTAGTCTGTATCCGCAAAAAGAACAGGAGTACTTGTGGCACCTTTGAGACCAACAAATTTATTAGAGCATAAGCTTTGGTGGGCTACAGCCCACTTCTTCGGATGCATATAGAATGGAACATATATTGACACACATACAGAGAGCATGAACAGGTGGGAGTTATCACTTCAAAAGTTTTTTTTCCACTTACTTAATTGGCCTCTCAGAGTTGGTAAGACAACTCCCACCTGTTCATGCTCTCTGTATGTGTGTATATATGTCTCCTCAATATATGTTCCATTCTATATGCATCCGAAGAAGTGGGCTGTAGCCCACGAAAGCTTATGCTCTAATAAATTTGTTAGTCTCTAAGGTGCCACAAGTACTCCTGTTCTTTTTACAAGTAAGCAGGGGAAACTTGGGAAGTAAAAGCTCTCCCTATTCCTATGAGCTGTGAACCTCAGCCAAAGCTCTACCCCCCAGTTTTGCCATTTCTAGAAATGAGTCTCTCCTGCAGATTTATTCCTGATGCCAGCTCTCAGGGTCCAGGGCTGGGCGAGATGCATGGGGGAATGCAGAAGAAAGAATCTCTCTCCTTCCCCCACAGGCAAAGATTCAAACCTCTTGGGTCTGCAAAAGTGGGTTGGAAATCTCGCAAGAGCAGGCTCCCTTGGGACATTTTCTGCATCTTCCTGGTTCTTGTCAGGCAGGAAATACCAAGCCAACAGCTTCTTGCATTACTTCAAAACTTCCACTTCTGGGACCGGCTGGAATCCTGAAAGCAGAGGCCCAGATGGGAGCAAACCCAATGGAGAGAGGTAACCAGCCCTTGGGAAGCTCTCAGAAGTTTCTATTCATGGGCAGAGGGCAGGGTTTATGTGAACTGCTTCACACATCCCTATGGACAGTGAATATTCTGCTCACTCTGCGCCTGATGTGTAACCCCTGTAAGAGTGACGTCTGGTTGCCCTTAGCACAGACATTTTCATAGGAATGAAGCCACAACTGCATTGAAATTCCATGTCATGCACGTTGCTGGGAAAACATCCATTTCCGAGCTCAAGCCATGCTAAAGCAATGTAACCCTTCTGGTAGGCATTAGCAGCAGCCACCGGCTTCAGATATCTAGAGGAGCCAACTAATAAAAACCATCGGCTCACATATCCACTCAAAAACCTGGGAAAAACAAAACACTTCCCAAGGGTGCCCTTAATAGACAAGACTTCCCCTCTCCCAAGCACAGAGTCTGTGTTTGAAACAAGGAAAACTTTACTGGGAGAAGAAGGGGACATAGACTCACCTCAGAAAAACCAGCAATAAGTCAATACTACGTCTCACTGTATGGATCCCAAGTAAGACTTCCTTTCCCAGGGCTGTCTTTGGCAATAGTCTTTAAACTCAGTTCTCTGCCTGCAGTCTGTGTGCCTTCAATGGGAGGGTTTGATTTGCACAAGGGCTGAGCACCCACAGCTGTAATGGAAGTCAACAGGAGCTGTGCTGGAGTATATGAAGTGCACGCTAAGTCCTCTGAAAAATCTGCCCCTAGTCATCTTAGATTGAGCACCCAAAATCAGTGGTCAGGTCTTAATCTCTCGGTGCCTCAGCGTCCCACCTGTAACACTGTGATGATCCCCACACAGACACCTCACCGCGGTGTTGGGAAAAGAAATCAACGGCTGTGAAGCACTCAGATACCACATCGGTGAGCGCCAGAGGAAATCCCACGAGGAAATTCTTAATTCTGTCTTCGGAGCGGGGTTGAATTGTGTGCAGTAAATAAGGCTGGGGTCACACACCGAATAATGAGGAGAAAACAAAATATTGACCAGCTGCTCATTCAGTGAGCTCTGTCCCTCCTGTGTGCCGAATGAGGCAGGGATCCTCTGGGATCAATAGTATACGAACCTGTAATTAAAGCCTGTATCATAATGCGTACGCACAAGAGGGGCGAATTGAGGTTGCATTGGTAACCTGAATTCTGCCATTTCCTATGTCTTGAGGGCTCGACTCTGCAACCTCAATAATGCTCGTTAGAAGTGGTGTTTTTGTGTGTAAATATTATTTATATTCCAGTAGTATCTAGAGGTCTCCATTATCTACCTGTGGCACATAAGAAGCTGGTCTCCTATGGCTATTGCTTGTGCTCTAATTTCGGTTGTTGGGTTTAGTGGGTGGTTGGTGCTGGTGGCCTGTGAAATCCAGGAGGTCACACTAGCTGATCTGGTGGTCCCTTCTGGCCTTAGCCTCTATGACTCTATGGCAATGAAGACCAGGGCCATATTGTGCTAGGCACTGTACAAACTCACAGGGAGAGACAGCCTCTGCTCTGGAGCGCTTCTGCTCTGAATAGACAAGACAAACAAAGGGTGGGAGAAGAACTAGAAGCACAGAGGGGTGAAGTGAGTTGCCCAAACTCACATGTCAGGTCAGTGGCAGAGCTGGGAGTAGCATGTGGGTCTGCTGTGTTCTGCTCCATCCACTGGGCCACACTGCCTCTCAGCCTAAGGGGCTTTTCCCACCTCACTGTATTGGGCATTGAATTGGGACCTATGTGAAGGGTGAAGTCTGGTGAGAACACAGTTCCATGCTGGAATTCCAGATCCACATTTCTATGGGCCCATAATCCCAGTTACTCCACAGTACTCAACTGAATGGCTCCAGATTGACACCAGTGCAGAATCTGGCCGTACGTGCCTGACCTCCACCCAAAAGCATCCCGGCATTACACCAGAGAGCTCGGCCGTGCTGTGCTTGGCCTACGTGGCTCCTTCCTGTCTGCCACTTTCGTTAGTGCTTAACCCAATACATTGCATAGTATATTATGATCTGAGCAAGAGATGCCATGCAAAATGTATTTAACGTTAAACCCCTATTATCCAAACCCAACCATGACCCCCCGAGCTGCTCTCTCCAGCCAGAGCTGGAAGAAAGATTTTCAAAAAGAAAGTTCAAAAACTGATTAGAGATAATAAGGTAGGTGCCACCGTGGAGCTGCGAGCATTTCCAATCGGTCTATTGATCTGCACTGCAATTCATTAGTGCGCACCAGGTAGAGCCTGTGCTGCCTTTAGAAAGTGCTCCAAGTGGGAACAAAAAAATCAGGGGAAATCCTGTAATGCTGCAGTGCAGGGCTGCGCCAGGAAGGGGAGACTGGGCAAATCTGCTTTGGGGAGCACAAGAGGGAAATGCTTGTAATGTTGTAACGCATGCCTGAGCCAGGGAGCAGAAACCCAGGGGAGAGGGGGGAGCTCAGGTAATGTTGCAGCACTGATCCAGGCTGCAGCAAGTGGATGGGACAATAGGAGCCAGTCCTGCCATCCAGGGACCATCAGCCACTTGGATCAATGTTTCTTTGTCTCGCCACCCTGTCTCTTTCATGTTGTATTTCCTCCCACCTTCCTGTTCCCCCTCCCGCTATCTTTGCACCATTTTCTTCTGGTTTCAGGGAAAAAGCAGGAAGCCTTTTGGCTGTGGGACACAATTCCTGCTTGGGAGAAGGTGCAGTTGGCCCCCTGCTCTCAGCAACTCCTGCCCAGCCCCAGCTGGGAGGTAGTGAAAAATAACAGATCCATTAGTTAGTAGGGACGGGCCTGAGCTGCAGAGTCAGTGCCAAAGTTGAACGTTCCTGAAATCCCAGGGATGGCTGGATGCCGGAACCAGACCCAGCTCAGGGAAACCCAGCTCCAACCTCTTGAGAACCTCCAAGGTTAGCAGGAGGCACTGGAGTTGGAAGCACTGGGCATATGGAGAGCCAATGCAGTGAGCTGGGTGCTACCATGAGGAGCTCACCCCAGAGGCAGGCTGGACGATTTGCAATAGTCCAAGCTGGAGGTGACAGACACACATCACTGTGGCCAGGCCCTTGTGTGAGGGGAAAGGGCAGCCAGAGATGACAGAAAGTCTTTCTAGCTACTGCTAGCTCTGTGTGCAAGTGCATGGATGTGCCCAGCAGGATCCAGAGGCCTTGCCAATGAGAGGGGGATCACCGGTGAGTGGTCAGCAGCTCACATGACTCCCCTAAGTGCTTCCTCCTTCCAGTGAGCGACACTGCTCAGTATGTGGGCTCAGTTTGAGATAGCTGCTCTTGGTCCATGTCCTTGTCTCTCCCAGGTGTTGAGCCGTTTGTGCGCCTGCTCCAGTCACGCCTGCTGGGAAGAAGACGTAAGCTGGGCACTGTCAGTTTGTTGGTGTCAACCTGGCTCATAGGATCTCCTGGCTCCTGGCTACAAGAGGTTTCATGGTCACACATAAAAGAGAGGCACTAGGCTAGATCCCCCAGCACCCTACGTGGAAGGGCTTCGGAGCAGGTGCCTTCACATTTCTCTGGGAGCTGCTCAAGGAAAATGACCGAGCCAGGTGGTGTGAGCAGGACAACAGCAGCTGTTGGCTGGCAGTGTGGAAGGCAGCTGATAGGCCCAGCAGGGTAAACACAAAGGTTTGCCCCTTGCCCATAGCCATGTGAAGCTCACCCCTCAGTCTCACCACGTCAGGCTCTATGCCCTTGTCCTGGTCTGACACTCAACAGTGAGGCAGTCCAGGATGTCTGCGGAGGTCAGGTGTTGGTACAGCTTGGTCACCACTTTCTTCTCACCTTCACAATGGCGTAGCCCAGGTGAGAGTGGGTGTCTACCCCACAGAGGTGGTGAAAAGGTTAATGTGGGCCTAGGAGGGTCAATTAACCCACCTGGCTGCACCTGGAGGGTGGGCCAGGCCTGATTAAAGATGAGTCCCAGGTGCGGAGGAGCTGGGCGGGGCTATAAACAGAGGAAGACTAGAGCAGAGGGGGCTGCAGGGAGAGAGGGAACACTCTGCAGTCTCTCCCTTGGTGACAGAGGGTGGAGAGACCGGAGGGGACAGGAAGGCTCCTGAAGGATGAGGAGGAAGATGCAAGCTCCTGTGGCTGAACCTGGGAGATGCTGATTGTTACAAAGAGCCCAGGAAGGGATGGGGGAAATGCCTGAAGAAAGGCTAATGGCAGGAAGGAATCCAGGGAGGTGGTGGCAAGGTGTCTGATGGAGCAGACCTTGACTGCTCGGCCTAGGGTCCCTGGAGTGGAACCCCGGGTAGAAGCTGGGCCTGGGTTCCCCTCCCAGCCACTGAGAAGGTGGCACGACGCCCCTAACATATGGGGCAAAGGACAATTTAAAGCCCTGGAAGAAAGGTGTAAGGACCATGGGTCTGAGAGCAGGGGCTGAGGAGCAGATATAAAGACATTAGATTCTTCCTGGACTTTCTGCGGCTCTGGAAAGAGTGGACCTAAAATGTGCCTTGGCCTGAGAGTTGAGAAGAAGCAGACTACCACAGGAGGGTGTGACCATTGAGAGGGGGATGCTAGAGAGGAAAGAGCTGCTACATCAGCCCCAGCCATGAGGGAGTGCACCAACGATGAGTCCACACCAGGAACGGGAGGTTGGAGGAAGTACCAGGGGAGTCTGGTGGCTATGAATGATGGCTCCCTGTTGAGAATCAGCCTGGTTGTTGACCATTTCAAGATGGCTGGCAGGTAGATTGTCTTCTTGGGAGGGTGAAGAGGCGTGGATTCATTTCACACATGGTGGCCTCATGATGCCCAGGGCGTCTGTTTGCACAATTGGAGCACATTCCATTACAGTGGGTGTGCACAGCCCTCCAGCTTGGTTTCTTCACACCTGGCAAGATCGCCTCTGACCTAGGTAAACTTAATCTACAATGCGCTGTTAGCTGGGTTGAATGTGCATATTCTGCGCTTACAGTATGAAAAGTACAGCAGCAAGCATTCTCTCCCTGGAAATGGGGCCCTTTGTCAGGACCGGTGTATGTGCAAGGACCTTTCTTTTCGGCTTTTATTTTGTTTAAACTTTCCCAGGAATTTATCAGTGTTTATTATAAAAATTTTAAAAATGGGGGGAAAATGGTGCAAAAAATTAACTTCAGTCTTCTGGGTCAATATTGGGGGTTAATATTGGAGCACAGGAGGCCCAGGTTTCTGAGCTACCCTCTTTCCTTCCAGAGCAGGGAGCTGGGGCTGGGGAGTTCCAGTACTTTGGGTGGAGATCTGTAAAAACGAAATAATAGCTTTTGTAAAGCGGGGAATTGTCAGTAAAAATTGGTTAAAAAAAAAACAGTTAAAGTTGTTCAGTTTAACTCCCCCTCAGCACAGACAGACACCCACAGACACATGTATAATGGGCTAGATTCTGATCTTACACCAGTTTTACACTGGTGTAACTCCATTTGCTTCAGAGGCATTCCTCTGAATTTAAGTGAGAGGGAGCAGAATCAGGCCCTTTTGTTTGCCATTTTGAAAGGGGGCACTGCTCACACACCCCTGCTGGTCACCCAGGAGCCATTCACGCTTCTGCAAAGTGAGTATAACATGCTACACTGATGCATTTTGCATCCACCTTACCGAGGGGAGCAGGGCAGGCGGAAACAGGCCCAGGGTGATGTAAGTGGCTTGATTTGATCCCCCTTCGCCTTTGCAGGAGGCACATCCCTCTTGGGGAACTGCCAGGGAAGGAGCAATTTCTGAAATAGCAGAGCACTATTTTTACCCAGCAGTCCGTGGCAGAGCTGTGTAACGTTGCACCAGTCGTGTAAATCACAGGCAGCTCTGAGCTGCGGGAGTGGCATGTAGCAGTGTGTGGAATGAAGGCCACAGCAAGATGATACACTCCGTGGTCCAATCCCTGAGCCTAGCCAGGCTTTGATGGGGGCAGGCCCTGGGCAGGCGATGGAGGGTGAGGGTGATTAAGGTGGCAATGTGCCAACGTTGTGTTACCTGCCTTGATCACTGGGGTTGCCAGGATACAAACCAGAGCAATTTCAGGGGTTCTTTACTATACACTGGCATGCAGCAATGCTCCAACTACCACCTGCCCCAGGCAATGTACACACACACACACACAACTGGTCTGTTTGGGCTGAACCAAGTTCGGCCAATGAAGGCACAGACAAAACAGGCTGTACCTACTGTGGGAAGAACTTGCCTGTCTCAGACTGTGGCTGGAAATTATGGGACATAATGAAAGAAGATAGAGACCTCCTGCCAATGCTAAAAGGGATGAGCCCATCCTGGGGTGACAGGCTGCTCCCAAACCTTCTGCTAGGCTCCACTCTTGGAGGACACGTGCTGTGGACGTCCAAATTCCTGGGAGCTGGTGAAATCCGGGCACTGGAGTATGTCCACTAAGCCTTTATTGATACATTTGCACAGCAGGGGCCCACCACAGGTCACTGGCTAAGCGCCCAGTGTCCTGTCCAGGATACACTGGGCTGGCAGTAAAACATGCGATGGATTCCACGGGGGCCGGTTCCCTTTGGTTGGACCAAAGTTCTGGTCAAGAACCTGGAAGGGAGAGCCCCAGCGACACTACAAAGGCTTCTGCTGGTGCTGGCCATCAGTCATCATCCCCACCACCTCTCTGGCCTGCTTTTGCTGGTTTCCAGTGTCATTAAGGGCAGGGTTTGGCCTCCTGGATCCATGCTATGCAATCCATTTAAAAGGATAATATAGAGCGCCACACTGAGGGTCTGGGCCAGTCAATGAAATCTATGTAGAGGGGCTAGACTAGCTCTCCAATGGTCCCATTGACTCGACTAGGAATTGGCCTGGGCCCTGGGGAGGATCTAAGCCAAGATCTGCCTTTCTCCTTAGTGCTTGTGGCCAGCAGTGGCTGGGGGTGCGCTCAGCCCCTGGAGCAGCAGCAGCTCCCTGGACTGAGTCAGGAGCATCCCGAGGGCTCCGCAGAGAGCAGGGTACAGCAACAGGCAGGGTTCACCGCCCTTATGAGGGTCCCTGGGGTGCGATCTGTGGGGAGGATGAGCCAGGAGGGTAGGGAAAGCGATCAGGGCTCAGGGGGCACATTAATACATGCAGTAAATATCTATCTCATAGACTATTACTCTCATCGCTGCGTTCCCCGTGCACTGCCCCAGGGGAACGGACCCTGTAGCACATGGCAAAGGACAGTGCCCTGGATCTAGTGCCAGTGGTGGAAACAGGACTGTGGCTCTCCTCCCCTCTTGCCACCTGCAGGTACTAGTCTGGGGAAGCCCTGTACTCCAGGGAAAGCCAGGGCTGCCAGTGGGACCAGCCTGTGGGCAGAAGGAGGGGATCCCTGCCTTCACCCCCTTAGCTGCTGTACATCCTCCATGCAGCAGAGACTGTCTAGCCTTTGACATCAAGGGTAACATTGCGCGGATCTCTCGGGCCTACGGTACAGTCAGCTTAGCTGTATCTTTGGTGCCTTCCCGGAATGCCCTGTCATTTATCATTGCAGAATGGGCAGGTTTGGTGGGGGAAGGAGATGCCCTGAAATGGCCCTTCGCCCACATCCCAGTGTATAATTGGGAACAGTAAGACGAAGGGTTGTGAATCAGGTGACGCCAGCCCGATGCCGGAACTTGGTTAAAAATCTACAAAAAGAGACAAGTTGGCTACAAATGTCCATGCCTAGAAAATGATTTCAAATAAACCCACGTACGTGATATCTGGCCCTGCCAGGCTGCCTGGACCAGGAGCGCACTGGGACAAGGACTGTGCATGTATCATGTGTGCCTGGCATAATGGGCCCTGATCCCTGCTTAGAGCTTTTGTAATATTGTAATTGGAAAAATCATCATCATGAATAGCAGCCCCAGGTACAACGCACTGGCAAGCCGAGGGGCAGCCATGCTCTCCACTGACTTCAATGCACAATCATGTCTCTCTTCCTCCATCCCAACTTCTGGCTGGCAATTTCTCAGCTCTTCCACCCCCTGGTTCTCTCCCGGCCACTCTCTGGTTTTGTCCAGTCTCCCTCCATATATGTATGTTCTATTCCCAATTCCATTAGCTGGCGAGGCTGGCAAGTGATGGGGCAACAGCTGACCTGGGTCTTTGCTGACCAACACATCACAATTCCGCTGCTCTGGCAGTATCCACGTTTGCGCCCCCCGAGGGCAGACCTATGGGGAAATTAAACTTAAGAGGGAAAAAGTTAGATCCAAACTTCTGCATTGCTTAGCAAAGTTTTGGGTCTAGAAAGAGGCTTAAGTTGAGGGGGTTCTGATGAGGGATGAGCTCAAACTGTATAATTGTGACCCAGATCCAGATTTCAAACACCCCAGAGTGTCTGTATTTTGATTGGGGTCCATCCCTCGTTCTCGTTTTATCCAAGCTGCTTTGCCTTCCTAAACATCCAAGTCCTTCAGCAGCACAGCCCTCTCACTGTTGTGAATCGCCTTCCTGTGCCCTGCGCTTTGAGGTCTCCAAGGAGTCGGCTGCTGTTGAGTGAGACCGAGCTGCTGCAGAATGTTACACACTGCACTCTCTCCTGGTGATTACACTGGGCGATATTCTGTACAGCCATGGAGGGGGGAGGCTCTGGTGGCTTTACACCCTGGGGAATCTGGGCTGCTCTGGGTGCTGACACAGGCGCCTGGGGGCTGCTGTATGATGCAGTGTTGCCAATGAGAAGTGCTGCCTGTAGTGCAAACCCATGCTGCCCTATCCTGGCACACCCCCTGCATTGGGCTTGGGACCCCGCATAGGACACCGGCTGGCTCAGAGGCTGTTATGGCCAATTCACAGCACAGCAGCAGCGTGTGGGGCTGTCATGGGGGCAAGATTTTACCCACTGACTTTACTGTTTCTCTCATTTGCTGTTTGCCCTGACTCTAACCTGGAGAGACTGCAGCTGGGGTGGGGGTCCCAAGTGGCATTCTCTGCACAGCCCACACTGCCTGCCTGCGTAAGCTCCCAGTCGCAGTATCTCCCCGCACCCCACCCACTGCCCAGATCCTTCATGCTGCGGCTGCTCAGTACTCAGCCATCACCAGACACTGGTCAGTCAGCAGCTAGATCTGTCGTTCTGTTCCAAGGAGATTTGATTTCTCAGCTTGCATCTGAAGAAGTGAGGTTCTTACCCACGAAAGCTTATGCTCCCAGTACTTCTGTTAGTCTCAAAGGTGCCACAGGACCCTCTGTTGCTTTTTACAGATTCAGACTAACACGGCTACCCCTCTGATACTTGATTTCTCAGTGCACTGCGCCCGGTGTCTGTGCTGTGACCCGTGGCTGAGCTCTTCCTGCCTCCATCCACCCCAGCGAGGGGGTCACCGCTCTGCAGAACAAAATCCCATATTGTTCCTTCTCACGGCAGGCCGGCTGCATCCATTTGGCAATTAACCATTTCCCTGCTGCCTCCAGGGGTGGGGAAGGCACCCCTGGGCCTGATGCCAGGGCAGTGCCACGAATGTCACCAGTTCCAGTGCTGAACGTGGGAACGTGCTACTACCACTGACTCACAGTGTGGCCTTGGGCAAATCCCTTTGCCACCATGTGCCTCAGTTTACCCATGTGTAAAATGAGATCCACCCTCCTTTGCAATACCCTTTGGGAAGTCCTGTGTCAGAGCTGCTGGTGAGGGTTAGCAGATGAGCTGCGGCAGCACTCCCTTCCTTCACCCCATCTCACATGTGCTGGCTGGGAGGCGGGGTCCTCCAAAAGCTGCTGGGACTCCCCAGCCCAGCTTTCTGCAGGAGCTGTGGCTGGAAGAGGATTCCCTTTCCTCTCTAGTAGCAGGGGAGGGATAGCTCAGTGGTTTGCGCATTGGCTTGCTAAACCCAGAGTTATGAGCTCAATCCTTGAGGGGGCCATTTAGGGATCTGGGGCAAAAATCTGTCTGGGGATTGGTCCTACTTTGAGCAGGGGGTTAGACCAGACTCTGATGGTGCAGGGTTATTCAAACAGAACCTCTATTTCCAGTTCAGCCAGTAAAAAAATGTAACAGCCAGCCCAGGGGCTCATTATTCAAAGGCTCAGCAGCTCAGAAATACTGTTTTAGGGCTGAGAACAACATATGAGGGTCCAAAGTTCCCACAGAGCTCAGTTCCCAGTGTGCACTGCTCTTTGGAAAACTGGGCCCCTTATTTTGGTGCCTAACTAAATGGGAGCCGAACTCACCTGCAAATCTGCTCCCTGCGAAGGGAGCAGGCGGGGGCGAAGTTTCATAAGCATCTGGGTGACTATGAGTCCTTGTCTGTGTACAAAAGCTGCACTGCTTTAACTGCACTAGTAAAACCAATACAAGCCCTCTAGTGTGGAGGCAGCAATACTGGGAGGAAGCTGGTTCTCCTAATATAGCTATGGGAAGAGGAATGAGCTGTAAGGTGTAAGGCACCTTTATACTGCTGTTTCTAGGTCCAATCTAGAGGTGGTACTGGTATAACTATATCAGTAAGAACTCCACCCTGTCAGCCGACAGTTATGCTGGGACAAAAGCCAGGCTAAGGAGTACAGGAGCTCACTGGGATTGGTGCTCCTAAATCCCTTAGGTGCTTTTGTAAATCTGCCCCTCTGTGACTTGCGCCAGACCCCGGAGGGAGTCTGTGTAGGCCAGTATTTAGAGATCCTGAGTCCCAGTCTCATGCTGAGGCCACGTCAGACACTTCCCACTCACCCCACTGTGATGGCTGCTGCCTCCCTTTCAGTCCCCTCCAGCCTGTAGCCTTTGTATTATTGAGGGGTTGGTATGACCAATGGTATCTTAAACCGGAGTAACCTGGCTCAAAGGTTCGTGCTCGCTAAGTGCAATGTTAGAATGAGCAGAGAGAGACCTACCCTTAGCAATGTCATTAGGGCTGGGGACCTAGGAGCACACGGGGACCGAAAGCAGTGCCCACAACAGCATTCACAAGTTATCAAGCGTCCCTTTATTAAAACCCTGACTACCCAAACAATCACCACCATAGTACAGAGATATAAACAAAGATGGACCAGTACCATAAGATGCCCATCATCAATGTTCTCATGCTCACATCTCTAAGGGTACCTTCAAGGTGGGAAGCTGTCTCAATACGTGGCTGCCTCCTGATGGATTCTTCCTCCCTGGGCATGCTGGGGAACCCCTTATATGCCGTGTTACACTCATCCCCTTAGGCATAGGCATGAGGATTCCAACCCCTTTTCCCTTATCAGGACTTCCACACCCCATAACATTTGGGGAGCCCCGCTTTTCATAGGCTTCCTCTTAGTTCCCCTTACGTTTGTTAGCCTTTACGCCAACAAGTGTCCGTGGGACCCTGACTTCGCCACAGAATTTTCCCTGCTGTTACAACCGGGCATCTTGCGGGACTGATGCACACATTGTGGCCTGTTTCCCTGAACATCACCTGTTAGCACATGCTTTACAGTGAGCCTGTAACTGTCCTGGGACAGGGTTACTCCGGGGTCACCTCCTTATGTCAACCCTTCGTTAGGCCTAAGTTAAGATTTTACAGGACTCAGCGTGTAGGCCTGGCATTACAGCCTTACTTTGCTTGTATAGCTAATACACATGCATCACTCAGAAATGCTTGTCAGCCTTATCCCGCTCTAATACTATCCTACTTCTTCCTATACCTGTCCCTGCAAGTTAAATCTATTGATCATACATGAATTAACCACAGCAATAGGGAGCACAATTAAATGATGATATCAGGTGATGCAGGGCTTGTTACCCTGGCTGGCAGCTGTTAGGAGCAGGGTTGGTGCTAGCCCCCCTCTCTCCAGGGTGCCCCCGGGCCAACCCCGAAGCAGGGTTTGCCCACCCATCACAGCCCCATATGAATGGGAGCTGTTATTGTGTACTTTGGAATTATCGCCAGCTCGCTGCAATGCCCTGTGACCCCCACCCCAGCCAACTCCCCCCAATCTCTTCCCAGGGCTGCGGCAGAGATATTTGTTCCAGGAGGGTTACTCTGACCTTGACCTGGAGCAACTCTGCAGCGGCGGCGGCTGCAGGAAGGGACGTGAGCTCAGCAGCCTGCCTTATGGAAAAAAAGAAATCTCCTGGCTCTCCCCCCCCACACACACACATCCATTTGGCGGGCACTGTGGCCTCTGTGAAGCTTTATCTTGGTTCTCTAAAAGGCTCCCCGGCTGACATACACACCGTATGGGAGCACTCAGCCGAAGACAGCTGTAAATCTCCCAGGGCCTCATCTTGTGGGGCACATTAGCTGTTTTAAGCTTGTCAGCTTTCAGCGATGGAAATTGACTGTTTAAAGCCATGCCTCCTCCAGCATCGTGCTCCAGTGAACGTCTCCAAGGCAGAATTGCATCCTGATTTTATTGGGCATTACACTCCCCCAGTCCTAGGAGAGTATGTTTTCCTAAGCTCAGTTTCCTCAGGTCCCACGGGTGGTATATCTGTCACAGAGCAGTCTCCTCCCATTCTATCTTATGCCGTGCTGCCCTCACCGCCCTGAGCGGCTGGATATACATAACATTGCAAAGTGCCCTGGTCCGAACCAACTGTCTCCTCCAGGGGCAGTGCATTCTGATGGCATCAGATCCCACCGAAGCGAAGTCTGTGAGGTTTATGAAAATCAGACCAGACTTCAAGGGGATCCAGTGGGATTACAATGCAGCGATGTGTGTGCGCTTCTCAGCATTCAGTATGGCCTCTGATCGGAGAGACGGTGGCTGCTCTCACGCTGCATCAGCAGCCCATACCGAGCCACTTTCTAGGAGTTTGCCTAGCGAGAACGCTGCACGGTGACCCGAGAATTCCATGCGGCTCCTGTTCAGTTGCTTGGAGCCGATATGCAGTGGGCTGAATCATTAATGTAACTCTTCCTACCCGGGGCTGAATTTATATTAAAAAAAGATACGTCTGAGTGATAGGCCCCTCCCATCTGGGGCACAGCTGCACCCGCGCTTTTCCAACACCTGACCCAGAAGAGCATGGCCAAGAGTGCAAGGAAACAGCCTAGCCACAAGCCTCTGGCTGGAATTTCCCAGAGCGAATCAGCTGCCAATCTCCATGGATGGAAAATCTCATCCCAAGTGCCCACGAGCGTGTGCCTGTACAGTGCCTGCCCAGGGGAGCTACAGACAGCAGCAGTGAGAGCAGTGAGAGCAGTGAGAAGCAGGATGCAGATGGCCATGAATGAAGGAAAGCACTGTGGTGTGGGTGCCAGGCCGGGGCGGGGCTGAAGGGAGTACATAGCTCAGGGCCTCATGACATGCTAAGGGCCATGCTACGTCCATGTCTCCAGCACACTCACTGTTCTCCAACCACGCCCAGCCTCTCTCCTGCCGTGCAGGAGCACAAGGATACAAGCCAGGGGACGAGACCTGGCAGGAAATCTTCCTCCCACAGAGAGCATCCTGGTGCTCTGGAATGCCACAGCCCTACACTGCGTGAGAGCTGCAGGGTCAGGCCTAAGCACTAAAAGCTGAACAGCATGCAGCCATGTAGCCCAGGCCTTCCACACCCAGCTGGAACAGGAACCATTCCCCACCTCTGAGCAGCTCATACAAACATCCATCCTCAGGCAAAGCAGCCCCTGACGTCAGAAGTCCAAGACAGTTCGGTGACCAATTCAGTGAGGGTCAGGTGTCAACCTCCCTTAGCCTTTTTCTGGTAGGGCCCAGTTCTGTACCACTGGCATCATTGGGCACTTTGCCCCTTCAAGAGAGCCCCAAATTCTATTCCTCGGTCCAAGTAAATAGCAGCTGGCTGCCAAGTCCACAAGATGACAGTACAGCACAAATGCCAACATTACAGTGCACAGATCCAAGCAGCCTCAGTAGGCTTTCAACGGAGATTGACCTAAATCAAAGCTCTGTCTCGGTGCATGTCTGTTCCCCCTGAACTTTGGATCCAGGTGGGAGCTGTGTTGCCTGGGGCCAGCTCTACGTTGGATTTTATGCATTAAAACAGTAAGAGGGGAGGCAGCAAAGCAGGACACTCAGTCAAGAGCCTTTGACTCTTGAAGGAGCCAGGATTTCAACCAGACCAGTGTGATCAGCAGTAATTAGCATCTGTGAGAACGAAAAGGGCTTTGGAGAAGAATCCTCATTCGTAGGGCTAGGTGATTAGCATTGTGATCGTCGCCTCAGAAACCAAAGCTTTCACATGCTGCTAATTTTCTCCTTGGTTACAGCGGAGGGGGAAAGGAACTCTTCGAGGCTGCTAGCGCAGCAAGAGGCAGAGCACCGGCAGGAGGGGGCATGTGTGCTGATGAGCGACGGGGCATTGATCAGCATGCAGCGTGATCAATTGCAAGCACAAAATAGTTGCCCCAAATTAGCTGAGCATCTGATGACTTGCTGCATGCGCAGTGGGGGTCTGTTATAACAGCTCAGGGAGCTTTCCTCCCAGCTGTAAGCGGCATTCAGCTGTGTTTCAGAGACCAGTCGTGCCACACGTCAGTAGAGTTACGCAGTGTGGTGTGTCTTGGAGGAGGAGAAGGGCCTTTCAAGTGTGGAGTCTGGGTTATGCCCACCCACAAACCCAAAATGAAGGCAAAGGGATGCCACGCAATGGGGAGCGACAGCCAGGGCCGCCGAGAGCAGGTTCGGGCTCCGGTGAAAAAAAAATTTTGGGCCCCCCAGCAAGGGCGGACCGGCTAAACAGGGCCGACGAGAGGCGGGGGAAGCCAGGCCCCAGGCCCCCTTCCGGACCGCCGGGCCCCGGTAATTTGTACCGGCTTCCCCCCTCTTGTCGGCCCTGCTGACAGCTGAGCTGCAGACAACGAAGAGACAAAGCACAGACATGGCCTAAAATCAATGCCAAGCATGCTTTGTAGCCGGATGCAGGCACTGTGATCTCACCTGCACAGGGCTCACCCTGGATTTCAGGCTCTCTCCCGATTCCCACCCTGTGACAGGGAGCAGACCCAGTCCTTGGGCAGCTCCCAGTCTGCACTGGCTCCCAGGAAACACCATTTTGTTGCAATTCTCTGAAGTCTCCGGCCATTGCTGGTGCCCAGACACAGGCTGGAAGCATACAGAGCTGCAGTCCCTCCAGGGTAGGTGAGAATGGGCCAGCTGAGGCCTTCACAGCCCCTGCGCCCCTCTGATAATGCTGGCTTTTGTTCCTGGAAACCTGAGACAAGGTGTGCGAGAGAGCAGAAAGGCCAAGCCAGTGCCCCTCCCGCTACCAATATAGGCCAGCTCTGCCCGAGGAACACTGCCAGACCTCCCTGTGTGCAGGAACCGGCAAGGAATATGGGAGTAGCCTTGGGAGCCACTGATATCAGGTAGTGTGGAGGGGGCTGATTGTCAAAGGTAGGCAGGGTGTGGGGTTTGCAGGGTGGCCATTTGGAGTGAGGCCACAGAGTGGCTGGATAAGGATCCAGTGGCTGGAAGTTGAAACTAGACAAATTCAGACTGAAAATAAGGTGAAAATCTTTAACAGTGAGAGTAATTAACCATTGGGACCATTTACCCAGCTTCCCAGTGGATTCTCCATCACTGGCAATTTTTCAGTCACGATGGGTTCCTAAATGATCTGCTCTAGGGCTTATTTGGGGCAGTTCTCTGCCCTGGGCTGTACGGGCGTCAGACCGGATGATCACGATCCCTTCTGGCCTTGGACTCTGTGAATGGGGTTGGGAGGAAGGTTGGATAGCAAGGGAATGGGGGATGGTGAGGAAGGACAGGAAGTGGCTGGGTAAGGGACACTTTGCCCTAGATGGGGTTTTAATAAGAGGAAGGAGGGGGAGTTTGGATCCTATCAGGGAACATGTTTTGCAACACGACAACTATGTAGCCGTGTGACTTTGGCTTGTACCCTTCCCCCACCCAGTCTCTTACCACCTGACCTACTGCTATTGAGCTCTCACTTGTTGCATTGTGTCTACCATTAGGGCCGGCTTCCCAGAAGCGCTCAGCATGCACCCAGTGGGCTGAGTTCTGCTGACGTTCTGGCCACTTGGACCCAGATCCTCACAGTTGTTAAAGCCCCTAGCTTCCATTGAAGTCAGTGGTGCCTAGATACCTTTGAGGATCTGGGCCTTGGTGCCAAAATGGGAGCTGAGCTCTTTGGACAACCTGGCCCCAGCTGTGAGTGCTGAGACCTTTTGACCTGACCATGGCGTGTCAAACCCTTGGGTCGGACTATGTCTTCCTCTCTGTCTGTTCAGTGCTAAGCACGCATTGGGGGCCACCAGCACATAAACAGTAATAGCAGCAGACCAGAATGCATGATCCCTGGTGCCACTTGGAGAGGGAGTAGCTGTACAGAAAGGGAATCTCTCCTTCTGGATCTGTACCGGGGTGCATCTGCATCCCACCTGCAGCCACCATACCCCATCACAATTTCTCATCTCAGTCAGCACCCACAAGTCTTCTGGCATTTTCCAGTAATCGCCCTCCTCCAGGATATCTTCCATTCCAATTGTTTGCCTCCAGGGCCTCAGCTCGCATGTTTGCAGACTGAATCACTATTTATTTCCTCTCCATATTGCTGACCTCTCTGGGGCACCAGGCCTCCTGCTTTAGTATCTTCTGCAAATTGAAGTCACATGTTGCTAGCGTCCCTTTCCAGCTGGCTCGATAAGGCTTGTAGCACCCATGGAAGACCTTTCCCCTCAGCATGATGCCCTGCTCTGTAGCTAGTTCTCAGTCCGTGGGACAGGACTTGTCCCCAAGCCAATCTGAATTCAGGAGTCCCTGTAGCAAGCGCTGGCCCAGCGCTGCAGGAGAGGGCGCTGCCTCCCAGTGCTTCAATAGATTGAAGTGTGGGAGGGGGAGCTGGAGGGGAGCACTATGTCCCCAAGCCAAGGAGGGAGGGGCTGTACGCCTTCCCCCATGACCTCTTACCTTTAACCCCTGCTGCCTCACCCTTCCTGCAGCTCCCTCTGCATGAATACGCAACGTGCTGCACAACCTGGGATTGGCTGCCGCCTGGCTGCCGCAAGGGGCTGAAAGTGCCATCCAGGATCGGTGTGGTATAGGGCCATCCCCTCCCACCCCCTTCTGTTCCCTGCCCGTAACCCCCTTTTCCTGCTAAGCTGGCCGAGGAGAGGGCGTGTGGCATAAGAAACCCTACATCAGCTCTGTGAGACGCTGGGGAGATCCTGCCAGCTGAGTTAATGACTGGGTTACATCAGGGTCATCTGGCCCATCAACGTTAACATAGGTGACTCCATTGGGGTAACATAGAACAGGACCAGATCCTGCCCTGCCAAGTGCACACAACTCCCATTCCAGGCAATGACCCTCATCCTCAGCTGGTGTAAATCCAGCTAACTCCACTGAAGTCAACAGAGCTATGCTGATTTACATCTTTGGGAACCAGCTCCCATTCCCTAGAGTGACCTCGCCGGGGATGTTCACCGATTGCCACCCATATCATTAGTACCATATGCACGGAGTGCACTTGAGTCTTTTCTGGTTCACGCCCATGTGTGAGGAGCCCCTGTTCAGGAGCCTGACTGTCCGATCTGCTGATTGGGTGACTCCATGCTGCTGTGGACACAGGGCTCCAGTCACAACCAATGACGAGCCCAACATTTCAGCTACTGTGGGAGCAGCATGAGTGTGTTGAAAATTGCCTGAACCAGCCATGTGTTGTGAATGCATCTGCAGATAATGGCTCCAGAGTCCTTCCACTGCTGGGCAACTGGCAATCCTGTTCGATGGCTCCAGCTTCAGGCCTTTTTCCATTGTGAGACGTCCACTTTCTCAGATATGCTGGAGTCTAAACTGTTCTGCCTGCTTTGTGCATTAGCATACGACACCGCTGTGGTGTCTAACCCAGCTCCCTGGAAGCAGATGGTCCTTGAAGTCACAGTTGCCTTGTCTCACCTCCTAGCAAGATTTTCTTCATATTATTCTTTTTATCTATATATTATTTGCCTTATGGTTGTGCCTGGAGGCCCCACTCAAGAACAGGGTCCTATTGTGCTAGGCATTGCCTGTGTAACCCTCTGGTATTACAGGTCCCCCATTTTCATGCGCTGATCCACAAAGGATATGTGTTGTTAGATCTTTAGCTAGGAAGCTTTAGCTCAAGCTGTAGCCGCTAGTGTGTTTAGCTTTGGATGTCCCTAGTTCAATCCCCCTGTGTTGGGCTAAGAGGGTGTCTGTCACATATGCACAAATAGTATGAGACAGTCCCTGCACCAGGGGTTGGGGAGGAGTGTTTTTCCCCTTCCAATCCCCAGCTCAGGTTGGGGACTTACTTTCTGTGAAAGGAAATCTATTGTCTCAAACAATAGAGGTTGATCCATGACTTTCCGGGGGGATGAAGACTGGGTTGACATACAACAGGGCCAAGCCACGGTACTGGGCCAACCCTTAGTTTTGACTTTGGAATTTGAGCTTCCTAGGAGATTCTCTGCTAGATGGAAAATTGGGTTTAGACCAGAGTTGAAACCAAGCCACAACGTTTGGATTCCGAGCTAGGTTTGACTCCAGATGCCCCTGCCTCCTTTGTGGGTTTCAACCGGACCCATTAGCAAGAGAGTGAGCCAGATACAACATCCAGAGCTGGATTTCACCTGCCCCAAAGTGTTGGGGTTTGAGTCGGACCCATCCCTAATTTAGATGCTTATATGAGGTTGTTAGATGCTTATGTGAATTCTGATTCCTTCCTGACACCGGAGACATGAAAGTGTTTTAGCTGTGGAAATGAATAATTTCCAGAGCATCTTATTGAGATGCTGAAAATCTTGGTAGTAAGTGAATGGATTTGTCTAGCCACACCCCTCTCGCCATCCCGGTTCCGTGGTGTCCAAAAACCAATGGTACTTACTAACATTGAAAGCAATTTCCATCCACCATACTGCACGCTGAAGTGCAAAGGGAAAATACACAAAAGCAGCACAAACCACAGCCTGTGAGAGCTGCGAATTATCTGGAGTTCACAGTCCCTGCACCAGCGCTTTCACCGAAAGAGACTCCAAAAAGAGAAGAGAAAAAACACTTAAAAGTACATAAAATTAGAGCTGTGAAACCCCAGCTGGGGAACCTGGAAAGTTCCCCAGGCTCTCAAGCCTCAGGCGAGCTTCATAAAAGGCAGTGGAGGGGAAGGGAAGGCAGCTCAGGGACCTGCACAACTAGAACGAGTCACAATGGGAATGAGGATATTTTTTGTAGTGGCTGGTTTGCTTAATCACTTCATCCAAACTCCCCCCCTGCCACACACATACAAAACCCCACTGTCACCAGACATAGATGCATGCACACCGGCTTCCAGTGGTGAGCCGGAGCCGGTTCGCACCGTTCACGCAAACCGCTTGTTAAATTTAGAAGCTGGTTTAGAACCGGTTGTTAAGGGGTGGGCAAACTCCGGCCCGCGGGACCGTCCTGTCCGGCCCGCCTGAGCTCCCGGCTGGGGAGGCTCCCCGACCCCTCCCCTGCCTTCTCCCCTCTCGCAGAGCCCGGCGCCAGCGCTCTGGACCGCTCCTGGGCAGCTCTGCAGCTCCTGCCGCTTTGAGCGGCATGGTAAGGGGGTGGGGCTGCGAAATCCAACGGGCCGTGCAGCATCGATACACGCTGCCCTGAACAGCATGGGATGGGGGCCAGGCCAGGGCTGGAAGGAGGGGTTGGATAAGGGGCAGGGAGCAGTTGGAGGGGGCGGAGGTACTGGGGTGCAGTCAGGGGATGGGAAATGGGGGGGGTACGTGTGGGAGTTCCAGAGGTCTGTAGGGGTGGTGGTGGATGGGGTCGTGGCATTTAGGGGACAGGGAGCGGGGCGAGTTGGGTAGGGAGTGGGGCCCTGGGGGGGCAGTTAGGGTGGGGGGTCTCGGGCTTGTACTCACTGGGCGGCACTTAATAACCGGTTCCCTACCGGGTTGTCGTCGGCACTTCGGCGGCAGGTCGTTCACTCGCTCCGGATCTTCGGCGGCACTGAAGGACCCGCCGCCGAAAACCCGGAGTGAGTGAAGGACGTGCCGCCGAAGTGCTGCCGAAGACCCGGTAGGGAACCGGTTATTAACATTTTGGCAGCTCATCACTGCCCGCTTCCACTCCCTACATTCACACACACAGACTCCCACTTCCTACACACAATCCCATTCCCTACATGCAATTCCCACACAGTAACATATGTCTCATCCCCAAATCCCCTTGTCAGTAATCCACGTGCGAGGGGGGCACCAGTGTCAACAGTTCTCACTAGGGTATCGTGAGTCTTGTGATAGTTGAAGTTCTTAAACCCCAGCTCCCAGAGTCAGGGGATCAGGTGAGACTCTCAGCTTTCACTTAAAAAAATAAAAAGTTTCTAGCCCTCATGGTAGCGGAGAAAAACTTGAAAATGTGACCCCCAGCAGCTCAGAAACAAGAAGGCAAAGACACAAACCCAGCCCGATTGTTTTAGTCAATTTCATGATGATCTTGGCCACCAGCACTGCAACGCACTCTCGGGTTGGGGTGAGGGCAGAGGCTCTGGACCCTACAGCTCGGCTCCCCCCAGCCCTCTGGTGCACCCTTCTCCAATCATACAAGGTCGTTCTGTGGCAGGTAACGGCTGCCCTGCCTTGGGGACGGTGCAGAGCATGGGCAGGCGTTGTACCTCCAGCAGGTACAACCCCTCCGGAGCTCTGCAGTGCAGTCACTGTGCTACCCCACAGCACACTCCCTCTGCGGTGTGGCCATGGCCCCTCCTCTCTCTGCCCCTTTGCAGGAGGAACCTAGCAGGGACTGAAATGGTGGCAGGTCCCTGGGGCGAGCGGGGGGAGCACAAGCAGGGAAAGGCCCTCTCCCACCCCATATGCACCCATGTGAGGGCCAACTGCAATCTGTCTGTCTCTTGGGGGCAGGGGCATGGCCTCCTTGGTGCCTGGCGCAGCACAGATCATGTGGTGAGTGCAGATCAAGCTGGCTCACATATAGAAACAACGAATGCTGGGCCCAAGAGAGGACTGTGGGCTTGAGGGACATGCCTGATGTCCAGTCATTAAAGGGACCAGCCTCCTGGGTGGGAGTTAGACCCAGGACTACAGCATAGCCCCTGGGGACACTTCATACAGACAGCAGGGTGCAGGGATGGCATGGAGGCGGCAGGACAAGGAGGCCCAGCTGTGCCAGGACCCTCACAGAGACCTGTGCTTTCACATCAGCCTGCAAAGTGGGGTGTTGGGCCAGGGACCTAGCTAAGGGCCGTGTCTTGACTTCAGCCCAAGGCATTAAGCGAGAGACCTCACAGAAGCCTGTCTCTTGACACTAGCCAGCCAGACGTGGTTCCTGAGCCAGGAACACTCAGAGGTCTGCACCTTGCCGTCAGTCAGGCCTGCTAAAGCTGCTGAGCTAGTGACCTCACAGAGACCTGCCCCTTGACGTGAGCCCAGCAAGCTACAGCTGCAGAGTCACTGACCTTGACTTCAGCCAAGACATCAGAAGCCCATAATGTCCTATCAGCCCTGCGAGCTGATGCCTCTCAGAAACCTGCGCCTTGAAATCAGCCTGGCAAGCTAGCGGGACTCATCGATTCCAAGAATTTTAGGCCAGCAGGGGTCATGGTGATCATCTAGTCTGATCTCCTGCAACACACAGGCCGGCGAATGCCACCTAGTAATTCCTGTGTCAGGTCCACAACTTGAGCTAGAGCGTCTCTTTCAGAAAGACAGCCAATCCTGGTTTCCAGACTTCAATCCACCCCAACCCTATGTAAGTTGTTCCAATGGTTAATTACAGTTGTGAAAAAATTGACCTTTGGTTCTAGTGTGACTTTATCTACCTTCAGCCACTGGATCTTGTTCTGCCTTTGTCTGCTAGATCAAGGAGCCCTCTACTCCTGCTACAGCCACAATACACATCTGCCATCAGAAATCTTCTCCCATGTAGGCCCATTTTACACCTTTTAACCCTCTCTTCAATTAACTGTCTAGATTGAGCTTCGTAAGTTACTCACTATAGGGCAGGTTTTTCATCGAATGTTTTTTGTAGCTGTTTTCTGAACCCTTTCCAATTTTCAACATCCTTTTAGAAGTGTGGACACCAGAACTGGACACAGGATCCAGCAATGGTCACACCACTGCTGCATACAGAGGTACGTATACCTCACTACTCCTACTCACTATTCCCAACTTATATAGCCCAGCATCACATTAGCCCGCTTAGCCTCAGCATTGCACTGGGCGCTCATGTGCGCTTGATATCTGCCAAGTCCTATTCAGAATCAGTGCTTTCCAGGATGCAGTCCTCCCACCTGTAAGTGGGTCCTACATTCATTGTTCTTAGGGTACTTGGATGAATTAAAATACATATTGCTGAAAAGAGCCCAGCAGACCAAGTGATCCAGATCTCTCTGTGGCACTGGCCTGTCGTTATCCTTATTTACCACTTCACCAAAGTTTTGTGTCATCTGCAAACTTTAGCAGCAGTGATCTGATATTTTCTTCCAGATCACTGACAAGGAAGACATTGAATAGCTCAGCCAATTGCACTGCAGCCTGAGCTGAGGTCTCTATGATTCCTGCATCTAGGCCAGTGCAGGGGGTGACATGAATCTATATTTGTAGTTGTGAATCACTTGATCAGATTATGCAACCACCAACACCTCTGAGAAATCAGCTGCACAGCCGACATTCACAGACTTTGCCCTGAAGTTTGGCTTCCCGGCTTCTGTTTATCACGGTCCAGGCAGCTGAAGTTTCGAGCTAGTTTTCACTCAGCTCAAAAGATGCCGTAAGATGGCTGAGTCCAGGGCAGCTCTAGATCATTGCCTCCACAACTGCAAAGTCTAAAGGCTTAGCTGTGCCCTGCTGGTGATGCTTGGTGGAAAGACTTGCTAAACTCACTGGTCTCTGCTCCTCTTTGGTGGTCAGACTCTAGATCAGACCAGGCCTTTCTGCTGGCCATAGCATTGCCCCCTCATTCCCCCCACCCACCCCACCCCACCACCCTCAGTTGTCTAGTTTGAAGTAAATCAATCCCTTGCTTGACAGATGTTCAGAGCTGGACACCAGGATGCATATGAAATTCCCCAATAGGCAAACCACCATACAGTCCGGTGCAGTGAAAGATACTAGAACAAGGAGGCAAAGACTCCAGCAGGAGCAATAGTGACCTGGTGAGAAATATGTGCCAGGCGGAGGACCTGGAAATCTCTGTGATGCCGAGTCAGGGTTAGCAGCACTGCTGGACAGTTGTTTGGTGTGGAAGTGGAGGATAGCTTTGGAAGAACAGAGTGAATTCAGAATGTAATTACCCAGGATGGAATTTGGCCAGGGCCCTACTCTCAGTGAGGATGCCGTGGGATTTTTAATAGTCACATAAGGTCAGGCGCTCTAGTTTTATGTCTCATCTGAAAGATGGCACCTGCCCCCTTGCACTGAGTTGGCTCTTGCATAGTTTGGTCATTAAACAGGGAACTGGCTCACCCTTTCCGCCAGCCCCGTGGGCTCTCCTAGGAGATCTCCTGTCCCAGATCCTGACCTTGCCCAGCCCAGCTCAGCTTGTGAGGAGATCTGACAAGATTGTCATCAAAGCAGGCACAGCAGCAGAGCAATTTGTGGTGTGCCATATGACTATGTACAGGATTAGGAGCTGGGAGCTTCAATCTAAGGGCTTCATTAATATCTCCAGGAGTTACACCTCAGTCTCTTTCATTCTTAACTACAAAGGCCTGGCCTGGCCAAACCCGGATGGTTCACACTGTAACACCGACTCAGCCTGGCTACATCTGCTTTGCCCTTCCAGTTTCCGCAAAGATAAGAACATATTGCCAGACCCGAGTCTGCCCATCGGCCCAGTCTCACAGTCTTTCTGCTGGCAGTGGCCAATGAAGGTTGCATTGGGGTTTCCTTCACTGACCCCCTCTGAAGCACCAGGCCAAACTTCTGCCTGGTGCTTCAGAGGGGGTCAGTGAAGGAAACCCCAATGCAACCATCTAACACTCTATCACTGGGCGGAGAATGGCTTCCTGGAGCATAAGATTTGCTTAGATGTGTGACATAACATACCATAGCTATGATATGAGGCCCAGGACACTTGTGTGTGTGTGTCTGTGTCTGTGTGTATGTGCATGTTTATGTGTGTGAGTGTTTGTATACAATCACAGTTCCTGAGATCCCCAAGCACAGGAGCTGCTCCTTCCAAGCCACCCCACAGGGGTGGGAATGCATGGGGAGGAGACGGGGACACAGCCCAGCTCCAGTGGCTGGATGCAGCAAGGAGAACATGCTGCATCACCAAAGAGAGACTGTCACTTGCACAGTCTCCCTGCGCTTCCTAGGGGCTATTCCACAAATGCCCTGGAGCTGCCCATGGATAGTGAGGACCCCCACACACACCCTATTGCCCTCCGATGCGACTCTCCCAGCAGTGAGCACTGTCCGGCATGCATGCCATCGCAAAGCACACGCTTGCTCCAGCCCCCCTTCTCCCCTGTTGTTTTCTTTCCGAGTGTGGCTCTGACACGCTGCGCCCTGCTCTCCCAGTGCCTGTATGTGTTAGTGGGCATATTTATCCTGCAGCTGCCGTGCTGCAGCTCCCAGTACAGCCAGCCAAGGTCAGCCGCGTCGGTAGCTAGGCAATTCACCTGACAGCCCTCAGCTTCCCCGAGCGCAGGAGGGGGAGGAGGTGTTTGTCTCGCAGCCAGCGCTGTCCCTGTGTGCCCAGGAGGGCAAGAGTTTGCAAGGAAAAATACCAGAGTGAGGCCTGCGCCGGCAACACTTACCTGGCTAAACCCACTGGCCATGCTGCTCTCAGCACAGCGCCTTAGAGTTTAGGCTCCCTGTACATCACAGGCCACTAAACAGCACCCAACCCACCCACAGCTGCAATGAGACCAAAGTATCACAGCCCTAAGGAGACTAGAGTATGATGTGCCACAGGCAGAGGATAGGAGGGACTGACGCGCACCAGTGGCAGGGAACTGATTACAGGAGATGCACCCAGGTGAGCATGGCCAATGATCCCCGCAGGCGGCAGAGGAAGAAATAAAAAACCCCAAGGTCTCTGCCAGTCTGATCTAGGGGAAAATTCCCTCCCAATCAGGGGCGGCAATCAGTTGGACCCTGAGCCTGGGAGCAAGAACCACCAGCCACGCCGCTGAGAAAGAGAATGCTTGGTGCCATCGCCAAGCCATGGCCCTCCCCACCCAGTGTCCCGTCTCCAGCCGCGGCCATCCCAGATGCTTCAGAAGAAGGAGACCCCTGTCAGGAGTCAGGCCCTGCAGCTGCACCTGCTCAGCCTCCTGACATCCCCATGAGCACAGCTGGGCTGGCTGAGGAAGGCAGCTGGCTTGCTCTTAAGCCCGGTAGCAGCAGTGCTTTGCTGGCTGCTCACGGCATGTGCCCATGGCTGTGATAGTGCCTGTGCCAGCCCATTCCCAGCCTTGCTCCAGACCCATTCCTGCCTCGGACCCAGCCCTGCTTCTGCTGAGCCTCACTCCAGGTATCCCAGCTCTGACCCTTGGCTCCGATTCCTGACTTTGGCTCTGGCATCCGACCTCTGACTCTGGGCTCTGACCCCAGTTATTGCGCCTGCTCCAACCACTAGGCATGACTACCCACGTCCCAGTCCCTGACACCTCTGAAGCATGTGATTTTAGCAATATCAGACATGAACCAGAAGGGACCCTCAGGGCTGCCAAGCCCTGATCCCCATCACCACAAGCAGCCCTGTCATGCAAACCCCCTCACAAATTTATCCACCTCTCCCGTAAAACTAATGAAGTAGTTAACCTTGTTAAACCAGCCCTATCGTAGACCCCTTCAGCGCCCCGATGTCCTCACACATAGAATTCTCTTCAGAGGGGTGCAGGCTCTCTCCCGGGATTCCATGTGTGCACCATAAAAGGATAACCCCAAGGAGGCCGAGAGAGATTGCCAGTGGCTTGGTGCCAATGCTCTCCTGGGACTGATTCTCTCTTGAGCTATATTCCCTGGGCATAACTCCCTCAGCACTGCAGGCCCCTGCACATCTGACAATCTATCAGCGTTCTCTCCACTTCCTGACTAGCACCAAAATAAGGATTCCACTATCGGCTGAGTCTGTCAACGATGCATGAGGCAGAATCAAATCCAGCTTCTCCTGGCCTGGTTGCATTCGCTCTGCGGGGTTAATGGGCACAAAGCTCTGTACAGCAGGCAGGTAAAACTGACTCAAAGACAACAGTGAGCTCAGGAACCTAAGGGACTGGCTACTGAGCAGGAGTATGTCTTCTAGATGGAATCAGCACTGTTTCACCGTGGGTCTTAGACCCATACTGCTCATGGCGATTCTCCTTTAGCTCAAGTGCTTTTGGAGCTGGAGGATCTGAGTTTGATCCTGTTCCTGCCCCCAAGGCCTGAGTAGCTATGGGGTGCAGCACAGTGACAAGCATGGGGTCCTCAGGTACTATATAGTGTGGCTCTTTGCTGCCAGCCCCACACGTGATGAGAAATCGCCTGCCTGAGAGATGGGATCAGCAGCTCCTGCTTGCAGCGTCTGGCACTTAGGGCTGCCAGAATTTCAAGGCTATTTTGCTGTGTTCCGTGGAGTAGACCAGAGCAGCCTTCTGCTTGCTCCAACCCTGAGCGTCCGGAGCTCAGATCCGCCTGATTCAATGGCTGGAATGGCCAAAAGAGGTGGCAGGTTCAAGCCCCTCTGTTTGAAATGAACAATAACTCCTGTAGGCCCGCAGCTTACCCTTTGCATTTGTAATGCATAATGGTTTGAGAGAGAAGGCTGACTCTTTCTTTGAGATCTTTCAACAGCTGTCTGATAGGGAAGACCTTTCTTTCCCCTCGTCTGGGCTCCTTTCCAATGCGGTTCTCTAGAGGTAGGGAAGAGAATAAAAATCACAATAATCCCATCCCAGAGCCCCGCCTAATCCACCTCATGTGGAAAATTACACGCGCCCCAGCAACCTGGCTTCCTGGGGATTCTTTCCTCCAAATTTCCCACATATTCCTCTCAGCTAATGTTGGTAATGCTTGTTTCATCCAGCTGAGAGAACAGGAGCTTTGTACAAACCTGAGAAAACAACCTCTCAGTGCAATCAAGCCTTTTGTGTATCTTCCTTTTGTCTTTGGGCAAGGTAGGTTTGCTAGAGAGAAAAGTACAGTTCACAATAAAAAGCCATCGCTAGCAGCCTAGGAATTCGCTGTGTAGTGGATCAGGTTAACTGTCATAGCAGGAGGCACTCTTGGAATTCCAGCGGCAGGAATCCAGAGGCAGTGGGTGCCATTGAGAATACTTATTGCGCTGTATATTTGTGCTCCTTTCTGCACACCACTCAGTTTTCAATGGCACCCACTCTTTTGTGATTAGCATTATTGAATTGCGATAGCACCAGCAGCTCCCATCAGAGTTCAGGGCCTCATTGTGCTAGGTGCTGTACAGACACATAGAGAGAGAGAGTCTCTGGCCCGGAGACCTTACAGTTTAAGGACATGCCTTACAGTTTAATGATGCCTATTTCATAGATCGGGAGCTGAGGCACAAAGGCCACACAGGGAGTCTGTGGCAGAGCTTGGAACTAAATGCAGCTCTCCGGAGCCCCAGAACAGTGCATCAACCACAGCCCCATGCTTTTTGCAAAAAACTATAATAGTACATTCAACTTCAGAACTCAAACACCCCAAACCCGGAGATTGAGTATTAAGACTCCCCCAGTAACTCTTCCCTCGTGTGTGCATTATAGGGTGACCAGATGTCCCAATTTTATATGGACAGTCCCGATTTTTGGGTCTTTTTCTTATATAGGCTCCTATTACCCCCCACCCCCGTCCCAATTTTTCACATTTGCTGTCTGGTCACCCTAGTGCATTACAACGGGGCCTGTCATTGCATGATCAGAGGCCAATGGGACATATGGGTCAGTAAAAATGGGGTTTAATTATGTGGAGGGGTAGCATTACCAATGGCTGGAAGTTGAAGCTAGACCAAATTCAGACTGGAAATAAGGCATACATTAGAGTAATTAACCAATGAAACAATTTATCAAGAGTCAATCATGGGGGATTCTCCATTACTGGCCATTTTTAAATCACGATTGGATGTTTTCTAAAAGCTCTGCTCCAGGAATTATTTCAGGGCAGGTCTCTGACCTATGCTGTACAGGTGATCAGACTAGATTATCACAGTGGTCCCTTCTGACCTTGGAATCGATGAATCTACAAAGTATTTCATTCTCTGGTAGTGCTAATATCTAGCACCGAAATAGAGATTTGCATAATCAAAGTAATACACAAAAATTAACTAATCAAACTCACCACAGCACTGTTAGGTAGGTAAGTATTAGCCTTTGTACAAGTAGGGAAACTGAAGCCCGTAGGGGTTAAATATCTCCTGCAAGGCCATGCAGTAAGTAGGTGGCAGAAGTGGGATAAGACTTTTTCCCTCTGAGCTAAGATCAGCTAAACAGAGCAAAAAAGTTATTCAGATAAATTTATTTTGTGTTTTTTTGCAAATTATCTAACAGATTTGGATTCTTATTCAGGTTTTGTTTCATATTATTTCATGACTGGTTTATACAGGCATACATCAGCCTATGGATAATTTGTGAACTATTCACTGCTACTTTTGCTTCAAATACTCACTAGTCAGTGTTTGCTATTTATTGCTGTGTGATTGGTCATCTAATTCACATGGGATTGTTTTTGTTCCCTGATTGGATGTCTTGCAAAGCCACAGAGAGCTTCCAAGATGGCTGCCAAGCACTTCTAGCATGAATTCATGTATGAAAACACACCTGTAATTCCTCTGGAGCACATAGCCTCTGAATTAAGCTATCACACGCACAACTAAATTGCCCTATGAGGTCCCTCCAGAGCGCTGGGACACTGTACATAGCACAGGCATCTATGTTTGTGACTATACGTCAAAATTAAACTTGCATGCTTCAGCTATTTGGCTGGCATTAACGATTTTATTTGCACTGCTTGTGAGTAACAGCTGCCCGGTAGTTTAAAATGTGCTCATATCCTAATCCAGTCGTTACAGCAGAACAAAGGAAAATACACACCATTGTAAATGCTGATGAAAAATAGATATATAAAATCATTTCCTTCCTGCTGTTAATAGCAGTAGCAAACATCTATATTACGGTAGCACTCAAAAACTCCTGTCAGGACTGAGGTTCTGCTGTGCAGCGTGTTGGACAAATCAAGACAATCTCTGTCCCACTCCTGATGGGGATGAGAAAGGTCGCTCTGACTTCTCTGTCATTTTTGGTCCATAGGTGTGAAAGCTCTTCACAGAGGATGAGCACCAGCCCTCCCTTCTTCTCTCCCCCCATTTTACAGTGAGGCACAGAGAGATGAGGAAGTTTGCCCATGGTTTCTCAGCTTGCTTGTGGCAGAGCCCGTGTTGTTCTGTCCCTGTTGATCTATCGCAGTACTTATCTAGCCATCATCACTGGAGTATCTGAGCCCCTCACAATTGTTAATGGATTTTATCCTTGCAGCACCCCCCAGAGCTAGGGAATTATCATCCCCCTTAGAGGGGGAATTGAAGCAGAGGGTAGATTAAGTGAGTTAACCAAGGTAACACAGGAAGCTCGTAGCTCAGCTGAGAATAGAACCAAAGTCTCCTGCATCACAGGCCAGTTCCTACCTGCTAGAGCATCCTTCTGCCTCTGTTGTTGCCAGGGCCTGATGAAATTCACCCTAGGGTACTTAAGGAACTATCTGAAGCAATCTCTGAACCATTAGCAATTATCTTTGAGAACTCCTGGAGACAGGGGAGGTCCCAGAGGATTGGAGAAAGACAAACATAGTACCTATTTTTAAAAAGGGGAACAAAAGGGACCTGGGGAATCATAGACCGACCAGCTTAACTTCAATACCAGGCAAGATATAGGAACAAATTATTAAACTATCAGTTTGCAAACACCGAAAGGATAACAGAGTGATAAGGAATAGCCAATATGGATTTGTCAAGAACAAATCATGCCAAACCAACCTAATTTCCTTTTTTGACAGGGTCACTGGCCTAGTGGACGGGGGGAAGCTGTAGTCATGATCTGTTTTGATTTTAGCGAGGCTTTTGACACAGTTCCACTTGACAGTCTAATAAACAAACTAAGGAAATGTGGTCTAGATGCAGTTACTATAAGGGTGGATGCATAACTGAAGGACCGTACTCAAAGAGTAGCTATTAATGGTTCACTGTCAAACAGGGAGGACATATCTAGTGGGTTCCTGCAGGAGTCTATCCTGGGTCCACTCAATATTTTAATTAGTGACTTGGATATATCTTGTGATAACTCATGAGCTAGTCGCCCTCCAACAATGCTGTTTTAGGAAACTGTCACCTAGGCACATGTACACAAGTCAGCGAAAAAAACATTAATTTAGGATGAAAAACATATTTTCTGTATCAAAGTTCATCTACAAATATACCCCAACGGTGTTGCGCTGTTATCCTGTATTTTAGTAGTTCTATGTACATGTTTGCTTCTAGTCAGAGTATCTTGTATTGTAATAGTAGTAACTGTGCCCCCCTCACTAAGCAAGCTGGTTTTGTACATAAATGTAATTTGCATATGATAACTGATAATGTCTTTGTAGGGTGCTGTTGAACCCCATGAGCATATATGTTGCAATAACTCATGAACTAGTGGCCCTCCAATTATACTGTTTTAGGACATTACATATGCTAATTGATAACACATTGGAGTGACGGTGTTTACTGTATTCAGTCATCCTAAGGTAGAAGTCCAGGGAGGTTGGTCCCTTCAAATCCAGGCTTGTTAGGTATCCTCAACACACAGTGAACCAGTGCTGGTCTCTTTGCCTAACACTCTTGATGGGGTTTTCTGTGTTGCACAATGTAAGATAGCAAACAAACAAGCACAATATTCTGCTTTTAACCTTATAAAATGATTTGCAACTCTGAAAGCAAGCTGTCATGTGATTACATGTTTCCATTGATTGTTCATCAAATTCATCTTCGCTGAGGAGCTCATGTTATCATCACCGCAGCTATGTGGGGTGACTGTATTGTGGAAGAGGAAGAACATGCAGAGACAGGAAGTGCAGTACTGAAATAGTGAGTGAACCAGACCGACCCACCACTGTTGACAACATGGACGGTAATTCCATGAGAGGCACAAATGGTAGAAGGTGGTAGTGTTCTCTGCAGGCAGTTCATCACAGATCAGGCCAGGATGTTAACCATGAACAGTCAGGAGCAAGATGTGATACTCAAAAAGATACATTGGAGGAAACATTTGAGCTTTTCGACAAAGAAGACATTCTCCACATTGTGACAAGAGAGACAACTAGAGAGGCAGATCACATATGCAGAGAATGGAATGACAGCAATCCAGACAAAAACAAGGAATATAAACCGCTCGACCCAACTGAGTTGAAAGCATACACTGGCCTCCTAATTCTGGCTGGCGGGTATTATGGAAATCACGAAGGCCTGGTGGAATTATGGAATCCATGCTCAAGATGTCCTTTCTTCCTGGAAATAATGAGCCTCAGCGATTCAGGGCAACCTCTCAGCATTGGGATTCAACGACAAAAACACATGAGAAAAACAGAGGGTATCAGACATACTGGCTGCATTGTACAACTTACAGACAACGTTTGTACAGCAGTTGTGAAAGTTTTATTCTCCTGGGGCAGGCTTAACTGCCATTGAGCAGCTGATGCCTTTAGAGGCCGATGTCCTTTTAGACAATATTTCCCAAGTAAACCACCAAAATGTGGTATCAAGATCTGGCAGTGTTGTGGTGCTGTGACATCATATCCTCTGAATGGAGAGGTTTGCCTTGGCAAACACCCTACATTACAAAGAGAAATGAACCAAGGTACCTGCATTATGATGGAAATGGCTCAGCCCTGGCACAAGACTGCAAGAAACATGGGGATCACAGGCGCCGACTCATTTTTCTGGGTTTGTGCTCCACACACACACACCGCCCCAAGGCCCCACCCCCGCTCCACCTCTTCCTGCCCCCACTCCGTCTCCTCCCTCTAGCGTCTCCCGCCCACTGCTGAACAGCTGATCAGCAGGAGCTGCCGAATAGCTGATCAGTGGGTGGCTGGTGGGAGCTGTGCACATGCTATTTTTTTTCCATAGGTGCTCCAGCCCCGGAGCACCCACAGAGTCAGCACCTATGTTGAGGGTAATTTCTTTGCCACTATTCAGCTTGCTGAAGGTCTACTCAATGAAAATTTGACCTCTGTTGGAACAATCTGATGAAACTAGTCAACTATACCCCGTGAGATGCATCCACTTCACAGTAGAGAGAAATTGTCATTGCTGTTCAGCTTTGCTGGGCCACTCACCCTGTGTTCCAAAGAAGGGCAAGTTGGTAATAACGCTATCGATGATGCATTGTGACAAGGGTGTCAAAGGAGACAAAAAGAAACCCCACATGATTCTCCACTACAATAGCACTAAAAGTGGTATTGATCACATGGACCATCTTGCAAGAATGTACTCCTGCATGCACAAGGTAAACAGCTGGCCAATGGTTCTTTTCTTCAACATGCATAATGTTGCTGTCATTACAAGTGTCCTCGTTTGGATCAACAACAATCCTGCTTGGCACGACATTCAACCAAGACAAATAAGACACTTGTTCCTTGTCAATCTAGGAGAACATCTCGTAGATGCACATATCAAGAGAAGAATCCTTGATACCCATCATCTCACCATGCCCATCAAAGCAGCACTCTTGTGGGGATTTCATGAGGGACTTTTGTAGCCCAAATGCATTCAGAAACTTTAATGTTTTAGGTGAAAAATCTTCCTTTCATTAGCAAATTGAAAGAACTAGCAGGAGTCTCATTCAGTGTGAGCCTATAGGCAATTTTCATACATCAGCATACATGTGGAGGGTCCAGCACATACAAATTCATTGCATTCTCCACATGGCTTGAGATTCTTCCAGTCAGCAGATCTTGGGCAAATGTGGCAGTGTCCATTGCCAAGCTTGCTAGGTGCTCCCGTGATGGCTGGCATTCGATGGGAGCCGAGGGATGAGTGCTCCAGGGGTACAACGTTACCCCACAAATGTGGATGAGGGCTAATGCTCCAGATTTTGCTTCTCTTAAATAGCAGCTAAGCGCTAGAAGATGTCCAGATGCGAATCTGCCCAGCTGGGATGCTGCTGCCTTATGCTAATGTTTCACTGCAAACATAGCCCATTGGGACAAGCACGCTGAGGGTGACCCCAGGGTGTGGGTGAAGTGGTCTAGCGAGGGTGACAGGCCTGTATTTCTAGCCAGCAGACCTAACTAGCTGATTAGAATGCAGCACTGGGCAACCCAGGGTCCAAACCCACCACCTCGTCTTTAAATAATAGCGTAATGAGCTCATTTACATTTCATTCTTTTCAGGGAGGCACTGCATGTTATTAACATTTGATTTCCTACTGCCTCTTGCTGGTTTAGGAATACATTCTGGCAATTAATACACACAGCTCTCCTTCTGCACCTCACCAACATCCCCACTGCAGGCTCCTCCACCCTCCAGACTGTCTCAGGGAGCCTGCTCTTTTCCCCTGCTCCTCTGGGAAATCTCCATCACTGCTCCAGACACCACTTTCCAGATTGTCTATTTCCCTATCTCAAACCCCATCCCTCCAGACTTCCCCTCCCTATTCCAGACCCTCCCACTGGCCTTCATCTATTTCTATGCTAGGCTCTGCCTCCAAACCACCCACTTTCCTGCTCCAGACCCTCCCCCTGAATCTATCCCACTCCTCTCAGCGTTAGCCCATCTGTGGCTTTCCACTTTCCACCCTGGGTGCACTGCTTTTCATGTTTTTTCCCCCTTTTTAAAAAAAAAAAATCTCCATTGAAAGCATTAATACTCCATCCAGGCACTTGTAATTCACTGAAAGGATCACATAGTCTCTCAGCCACAGTGATATAAAACACTATCAAGTGTCTCCTTCATAGGTACAAGCATTTTTCTCCCCAAATAAATTTCATAAGGATATTAATAAAATCTTAAATACAAAAGCACACCCTTGTTGCAGCACAAGGTGATGGGGAAAGGTTACACAGAGACTTCCATTAGACCCTGTTTTCATTATGCCTCATGAACAGGAGTGGGACATTCAGCAGTGCCTAAGGGGTTTAGGTGCATGAGTCCAATGGAAGGTCATTGGCATGTGTGCTCCTCAGTCACTTGGGGAAACCTGTTACAGAAAACTCTTGGCATTCGTTTTCCCTCATATGGCCTCGGGCCAATGATGAACTTTGGTGGCAAGGTGACGCACAATCTGCCCCACACTTGTGAGGAAGGCGATTAGTGCAAATCCCCCTCTTGCCTGCGGCACTGTGATGTTCATGAGTGCCAGGTTGCTGCCCGCCCTGTGCTGTGGCACTCCCTTTCCTGCCCGGGCCTGGAGCTCACAGCCCAACTAGATCATTGTCTCAGTACCAGGCCAATGGCAAAAGCTTTGACTGGCTCTAGCAGGGATTGGATGGGGAGTCTGCACAGAGAGGGGCAAACTGCAGGGCAGAGAAGGAAGGAGGAGGAGGTGGAGTCAGGAGTCGGGTGACAGCTGGAGTCAAGGGTCAGAAGAGTTGCAATCTCCTTTCCCCAGCATGGCCAAAGGGGGAGCCGAGGGACCCGAAGGCTCCTCGCGGTGACTATTTGGCCTCTCCAGACAAAGGAAGCTTCTCCTCGAACAACCTATTTCTTTGGATCGTTCAGGACAAGCTGCTTCCTCCTCCTGCTTGGCTTGATGCAGCCCTGGAGGACGCTCTTCTCCTCAGGTTAATAAATTAATGGAGATATCCCATCTCCTAGAACTGGAAGGGACCTTGAAAGGTCATCAAGTCCAGCCCCCTGCCTTCACTAGCAGGACCAAGTACTGATTTTTCCCCAGATCCCTAAGTGGCCCCCTCAAGGATTGAACTCTCAACCCTGGGTTTAGCAGGCCAATGCTCAAACCACTGAGCTATCCCTCCCCCCATGAGACTTTCCTCCCATTTAAGCCGAATTACAGGCCCTGTAGGTGAATTGCAATCTGCTCCCTGAGTGGCAGGCATTTCGCGAGAGCTCTATTGATTTTTTGGTGCAGCTTCCAAACCCTGTCCCTGCTGCTAATTTAGCTGGGACAGCAGCAGGTCCCTTCTCTCGGCACTGCTGACTGCTAACCCTTTGATTTGCTCGCGACCATTCTCTTCAAACAATTCCTCGTTGCCAGAAGAGTCGGTGCTTCAGCAGAGAGGGGCTTTTTTTGGAACATATGTTTTTAATGGGCATTTCGTACACAGCGAGGACACAGGGGAGGAATTCTGCTGTGCCCTGCTATTTACATATTTTCCAGCACACACAGCCCAGGCATTGGACGAGTGAGGAAAGCTCAGCAGAGCGAGGACTACAAGATGGAAGCCCGACTATTAGTGTTCTTTATAGCATGGTCCAAACTATAGAGTGAGAGGCAATTGAACTGGGTGAATATCTGAATATCACCACCCCAACCATTCAAATACCACGAGTCAGCCCCCCCCAAAAAAATCCTGAGAGCAGTTTAAGACTCCAGAGATCTTAAAATACAAATACATATTCCATTTTTTCTGGGTTCTGAGCCTTTAGGATCCAAATGGATCACTTTTCCAGGCTTTGCTCTGCAAGCATAATGGACCAGAGACCTCCTCTTTTTAAAATGGGTGCCGAGATTCTCATGAATTCACATGACTCCAGGGGCTAGGGCTTGCAGGAAACCCCCGAGTATTGAGACTTGTGAGAGCTGGCAACCTTCCATCTATAGTGTGTGACAGACCCAGACCAGTGGGGTACAGGAGTCTGGTAGAGGGCAAATATACTGGTCACTGGATGAGTAGTTTTCTGTTCCCTGAGTGACCAGAGCAGGGGCTGCACTAGAGTAATCAGGAACCTGTTAGAACCAGTTAAGGCAGGCAGGCTAATTAGGACACATGGAGCCAATTAAGAAGAAGCTTCTAGAATCAATTAAGGGAGGCTAATCAGGGCACCTGGGTTTTAAAAAGGAGCTCACTTCAGTTGTGGTGGGATTGTGAGGAGCTGGGAGCAAGAGGTGCAAGGAGCTGAGAGGGTGTGCTGCTGGAGGACTGAGGAGCACAAGTGTTATCAGACACCAGGAGGAAGGTCCTGTGGTGAGAATAAGGAAAGTGTTTGGAGGAGGCCATGGGGAAGTAGTCCAGGGATTGTAGCTGTCATGCAGCTGTTACAGGAGGCACTATAGACAGCTGCAGTCCACAGGGCTCTGGGCTGGAACCCGGAGTAGAGGGTGGGTCCGGGTTCCCCCCAAACCTCCCAATTGACCTGGACTGTGGGTTCTCCCAGAGGGGAAGGTCTCTGGGCTGTTCCCCAACCCACATGGTGAATCTCTGCGGCAAGAAAATCCACCAATAAGTGCAGGACCCACCAAGATAGAGGAGAAACTTTGTCACAAGTGCCTGAGCTGTACCGAGAGTAGCATTGTGATTGTACATGATATAATGCCTATAGGTGTGTGGAGAGACTAGTGTTACACCTTTAAATAGGTATTGCTTGTGCTTTGCCATGCACAGCCCTCCCCAGTGCACAGGGGGAATCGCACCATGGCTATCCCTGGGGCCCCCTCTGTGGGGCTGTAAGTTCTGGCAGCAGTGCTAGCTGGCAGGCCCATCGTGCCATCTCCAGTGCTTAGAGCCAAATTCTGGCTTCTAAGCTGCAGCCCTGCATGGATGAGGGAAGGAAGAGCTCCCTACCCCCTATGGGGCACCAACCATGACTTAGCCCTGTGCGGAGAGCCAGTGCAAAGCCTAACATGTGCAATAACTCTCCCACTGTAGGTATTTTCTGGTAAAAAACAACATAAATAGGAATATATCGAAACTTATACCAAGCAAGAAAAACAGGGTGTGGCATAGCTATAGAGTCCCTTGTCCTTCACAGTCACTAGACAGCACCAGGCTGTTTGCAGGGGGAGCTTAATAAAGACAGGGGCTTTCCAAGAGGGCAGTTTCTTTAGTTACTGCTTGAGGCCTGGCTCTTTGTGTTTGTCCTCCTGCTACACAGGGCTAAAAAACCCTGTGCCTGTGCAACACGGCCAACCCACTGCTTCTGGCATAACAACGTACCACCAACAGCGTAACAATGCTTGACTCCCCTGGCTGTCTGCTCCCAGCGTTTCCTAGTCCAAAGGCAGCATTAGTGATCCTGTTTTCTTTTCAGTTGTCACTCTGTCTTTTTAAGAAAAAAAAAGATAAGAGGGGAAAACCGGAGGAAAAGAAGAAGAAATAAAGAAATCCTGCAGGTGCCCACGGAGCTCTTCTCTCTGGAGTGCCTGGGGTTGGCAGGGCCAGGTGAAGGCTACACTCAGTGAAGTTGTAGTGACATCTGGGATGGCTGCTGTGGCAGTACCCGCCTGCAAGGCAGGATGTCTTCTCCAGTCTGGGTGGCATGTGCAGTGCTGCAGAAGAAGCTGGGGATTAACATGGCTGGCATGGAGCTTTGGGATGCTGCTGCGGGAGGGAAGTCTTCATGGACTTCTCTGACATGGGGATCGGCATGTCTTGAGGGGCTGCACCTGATTGTCCTGCCCAGCGTCTCTCCACAGCTCTGCAAGCTGATGAACAAGGACCTGGCCAAACAACCCAGGTGGAACATGATCCTCCCCATCCTGGAGGAGATGCAGGAGAAGTAGCGTGGAGCCTCCCCACAGGCCTCACGCTCCAGCTGCCAACCCTGTGCCTGCTGTACCTACCTGTGCTGGGGTCTCTCAGACCTCCTCTGCCCCTGCTGGAGATGTCAGCTTCCTGACACCCCCTGACTTAAGAAAAGCTGCTCAAGCAGGGCTACCAGTGAGACTTAGTCCTCCAGAGACCTAGAAGGGCCAGGAGGAGATACTAACCAATAGGGAGCCAGCAGGCCAGTTAAGAAGGCTTGCCTGCGCCCTCTGAAGGGCAATGCTGAGTGGGGCTGGGACAGGAGAGGAGCGGAGCTCCAGGGCCAGGTCAGGACTGAACCATCCCCTTTGTGTTTGCTAGCTAGCTTGGCAGACAGTCAACTCTTGAGATTGTTTGTTATTAACCATTTAAGGCTGACGCCGCATTCATGGCACCAGCCGTTCTGCCCCAGGCAGGTTGCCATGCAGCAGGTACAGCCACAACAGCCACCTCACACCCATTGTCTGCTCTGCTGAGACGAAGCATGGAGGCATTTGGGAAAGCCGTGAGCGAGTGAAAACAGGTGTCTCTAATGGAAACCTCCAGTCAGCATTATGGAGCAATGGCCGTCATTCCATTGTTAAGGTTGCAACTCAGTCTGCATTATAAACAGGATGTTGATCTCCTTTCAGATCCACAAGAAAAGTCTTATCAGCCTGAAAATTGGTAAATTGGATCTGGGCTGAGGTGGAGTTTTCCTACAAACGGTGAACTCCACTAGTAATCTCCCTCTGGCCTGATAGTTCACTGTTCAGTATGCCCCACTGTAGTCTCCCCTTCAACCAGTTCCTTATCCACCTTTCAGTTATCATATTAATCCACATCTTCTCCAACAGAACTAATAATTTCCCATGTGGAACTGTATCAAATGCTTTACTGAAATCCAGGTAGATTAGATCTACTGCATTTCCTTTGTCTAAAAAATCAGTTATCTTCTCAAAGAAAGAAATCAGGTTGGTCTGGCACGATCTACCTTTTTAAAACCATGCTGTATTTATTCCAACTACCGTTTACCTCTATGTCCTTAACTACTTTATCTTTCAGAACTTGTTCCAAGACCTCGCATGCAATTATGGGCAAACTAACAGCCTTGTAGTTTCCTGGATCACCTTTTTTCCCTCCCTTAAAAATAGGTATTCTATTAGCAATTCTCCAGTCATGCAGTATGACCTCTGAGTTTACAGATTCATTAAAAATCCTTGCTATTGAGCCTGCAATTTTATGTGCCAGTTCCTTTAGTATTCTTGGATGGAGATTATCCACCTCCTCCTCCATTTTGCTCCCATTAAACTGTTTGAGTTTGACTTCCACCTTGGTGATGGTAATTTCTACTTCTATATCCTCATTTCCATTAGCTGCCCTGCCACTTCCCATAAGCTCCTCATTACTCTTATTAAAAACTAAGGCAAAGTATTTGTTTAGGTGTTGGACCATGCCCAGATTATCTTTAATTTCCACCCCATCCTCACTGCTTAGTGGTCCACTTCTTCTTTCCTTGTTTTCTTTTTCTTTATGTGGTAAAGAACCTTTTACTGTTGGTTTTAATTCCCTTTGCAAGGTCCAACTCTGCTTGGCTTTGGGCAGTTCTCACCTTTTCTCTATACTTTCTGACCTCCAGGAGGTAGATTTCCTTGCTGATCCAGCCCATTCCTTGTAGGCTTTCTGTTTTCTCTTAATAACCTGCTTAAGATGCTTGTTCATCCAGTTTCGTCTGCAACCCTTCCCTACCAATTTTTCCCCTTGCTTGGGATGCAGGCTTCAGATAGCTTCTGCAACTTTGACTTAAACTCCAAGCCACCTCCACATTCAGATCCTTGAGTTTTTCAGTCCAGTCCACTTCTCTAACTACTTCCCCTAATTTTTTTTAAAGTTTGCCCATTTGAAATCAAGGGCCCTAGTTGCAGACCAATTTTTATTAGTATTTACATTTATTTTTAATGGAGTTAACTCATGAGCACTGGAACCAAGGTTGTCTTCTGCAACCAGTTCTTCTATGTGGTCTATACAAACTACTAGAGGGGGACAAGGAGCCATCGTATGTTAACCTGGGTTACTCAATGAGTCTTTGCACTAGAAAAGTTCTAACCATTGTTGATAGGGACATAGGACTGAAAGGGACCTCCTGTGTCATCAAGTCCTTGCTATCACAGGCAACCCTGTCATCATCCTGGTCATAAATTTGTCTAGCTCCATTTTCAAATTAGTTAGACTGTTTGCCCCCCACTCCTCCCATTGAAGGTTATTCCAGAACCTCTCTCCTGACTGTCAGAAACCTTCTTCTAATTTCCAGCCTATGTTTACTCATGGCCAGTTTATACCCATTTGTTCTTGTGCCGACATTGTCCTTTAGCTTCTATAGCTCTTCTCCCTCCCTGGTGTTTACCTCTCTGGTATATTTAGACAGCCATCAGATCCCCTCCACCTTCATTTTGCTAGACTAAACAAGCAGTCTCCTCGCATAAGACAGGCCATACAGTCCCCTGATCATCCTAGCAGCTCTTCTCTGGACCTGATTCAGTTTGAATTCACCTTGCCTGAAGATGGGTGACCAGAATTGAACACCGTATTCCAGGTGAAGTCTCATCAGGGCCTTGTCCAATGGAAGGAACACTTCTCTGTCTGTACTGGAAATACCCCGCCTGATACATCCTAAGCTCTCATTTGCTTTTTTCATGGCTTCCTCACATTGGTGGCTCTGTCATTCTGAATCCCAAACTGCCATTGAACAATTGCCAAGGTTAGCATAGGTCATCCAGTCAGGAGCAACACCATGTCACTTAGGTCGCCAATCAATGAGTAGTTAATACCCATTGCAACTATAGGCTGAAATTTGTTCACACCAACTATTCATTGAATAATTGCAAACACTGGACACATTCAAAAAAGTCACAACTGCCTCTCCATTAGGAGAGGAAGGGTCCAGAGGTTAGACTCCAACCCTAGAACATGGGAGGCCTGGGTTAAATTCCCTGCTCCCTATCAGCAAGTTCCACAAAGGGGACTGACAGAATGGATCTGTCACATGTGGGGGAGGACAAAACAGCTGACTCCAATTAACCAATCTGCTCAGAGGCTGGGGGACGGGGGGGCTGGGCTTATATAAAGCAGACCCAGCTCAGTCCAGGAAGGAGAAGAGGAAAGGTAGCACCTAAGGAGGTTGAGGGAGTGCTAAGGGAAAAACAGCTCCAAATAGTAGCAGAAGGAGGGGAAGGCCTATGTTCAGTAAAAGGTACTGAGTCTGGGGACTGAGGAGCACTAGCTGGGGTCTGCCTCCTTGGGAAACTTTGGATTTGCCTGAGAGATAAGAGAACTACAGAGAAATGGGACTAAAGGCTCTGGTGGCAGATCATGATGAGCTAAATATGGCTACACCTTTTTGTAAGTACACCTACATTCTCTCTGGCTCCCTCCCCCCCCCTTTTTTTTTCCTATGGTGCCCTGGTCACCCTGGCCTCCCAGGCAATAGCTTGTGGACAGGGAGTTGGGCTCAGCATTGCAGTGCCCAGTTTTAGGTGCCCTGCTGCCTAATGGAGTCCACATGCCTAAGCTAGGTGCCCAAGTTCCCTGTACAACGGGTGGGGAGAGCTAGGTGCTGAAGAGTGGGATCCCCGAAAGCGAGCAAACTGTGTGAGAAGTTGCCTAAGCCAGCCAATAGGAAATGCTGAAGAGAGGGGCATGGCCTAAGCCTCACCGCTCAGAAAGATGTCGGTGTCTGTCTCTGCTGGGGATTTCCAGCTGTGACTCCATCCTGGAGTGAAGCCCCTAAACCCTCTGCTGCAAAAAACTGGCTGTGCTGCCAACCACCCCTAGAACCTCTAGCCCTGTGGTTCAAGCAGGATCTGGGAGACTCAGTTTCAAATCCTGACCCCCGACCTGAGGTAGCAAAAGGGTTTGAACCTACATCTCCCATCTCAGAAGGGCCCTAACCACTGAGCTCCAGGGCAGGTCCCTCCTTAGTGTCTCCTGTTGGAACTGTTCCACTCAGTATAAGTAATTAGTCACTGGAACAAGGATGGGAACTTGGCTGTCCCACAACCTGGCTGGGTGCCCTAATCCATAGGGTATCGACTCCCTGTCACTGGTCCAATGGGCAGGGTGCTCTCCTGAGATACAGGAGACCTGGATTTGAAGCTGGCTCTCCCCCGTCCTGGGTGAATGTTCCAACCACTGGGCTAAAGGATGGGATGGGGTAGCACCACCTCTTCCTCCAGCTGGGTTTTGGGTGCACCTTGATCGATGAGGCAGCCTCTGACCTAGCCTACCAGGACAGGTCCCAGAGGCGAAAGATGGGCAAATGCCTACTTTGAGGACACCCCCAGGGCGTAGGTGTGAGCTCAGCACCCAGGCATCAGGACTGAGATGGCCATGCACATGCCCAATGGCAGATCTTTATGCTCCCGAGGGCCTTTATTGGTGGAAATGTACCTGCCTAAGGAGTTTTGGCACGTACAGAGTTAGGCAGCAGCTGGGCAGGGGTTTTGAGGATGTAAATTTTGGGCTTAGGCACCTAAATGCCTTTGTGAGTCTGTCCATTAGCCGCCCTGGGCTTCAAGTCCCCGTCTGGAATCTATAGTACATCCCTGCCTCCCAGGTTGCTGTGAGGATCAACATGTGGAAGATTGTAAGGTGCTCAGATGCTGCGGTGATGGGGGCCATTTAGGTGTTTCTGTTGCAATTCATGACCAGAAAACAGCGCCCAGCGTGGAGAAATTCTCTGTCGTGAGTGCAGCTAGCACTAGCTGAGTCTAAAGTAACTGATGCCCTTAGAATGCTTTGAGATCCTTCCATGCAATATGCAATTCACAGAGCCAGATCTGGCCCTCACGCCTCACACAGCTCAGCAGTCAGTGGCCATTATGAGATGGCTGAGAGTAGAATTTGTCCCACTCATGGTATGTCATACTGCACCGTGAGTGCAGCATATGTAGGTTATACCCAAATGGATTGATTGGGGGAAATGGGGGAACGCTTGTACCGGAGCTTTGAGCTGAGGGCTCCCCCCAAAACCTCTGACATCTGTGTAAATGAGATGAAATAGGAAGGGGCGAGGCCCCAGTGAACATAACATATTGAGGGCCCCAAATTTCTCTCAACATGCCTGCCCGAGCTAGCATTGATCTAGCTAATTCAGGTATCAAAGCAGTGAAGATGCAGCAGGGTGGGCCCTGGGTACATACGTTCCTCACCCGTACCAGCGTCCATGCCACCACATCTGCATGGCTGTCTTTAGCCATGCTGGCTAGAGGAAAACTGCCCATGCTGCAATCACACCTCCGAGCACAGCGTAGACACACCCTTCGTGCCCACTCAGCACTAGAGACGTTCCGTTTTCCTTGCAGGCCTTCCAACTTCAGAGTCCTGTCTGGCACTGCCCATTTTCATGTCTGTCTGTTTGACTCTCCAGCCACATGCTGTAGTATGTGGCTCATCCGGGGCTAAATTTCCGTATATTAGTGCGGTCTGTTTCTGAGCATTTCTGTGGTGTGTCCCTCTTCCCTGCTAGAACTGGAAAGGGAATGTGTTGTTATTTCAGTATGTCCAGACACACTCCCCCTTTACTGTGTGCTCTAGCATTATGGTGCCAGGGCCTATATAAATTCTAGCCCATTAGAGGGAATAATTTTTCTCTCTCTAGCAAAAGGCGTGCAGGGGTCAGACTGGGCTCAAAATACTACCCTCCCCCAAGGGCCTTTCCCAATCCCAGAGTAGTCGGACTTACCTGTCCAAATCCTGCAGTGAAGTCTGGAGGTGGCAGTGTGGTCCAGCAGGTCCAGCCCTGGCCTGAGAGACAGGGAATCTGCCTTCTAAGCCCATCTCTGACCCAGATCTGCTGTTCCATCTTGGGCGGGTCACTTTGCCACCCTGTGTCCATTGAAACTGTGTGCTCTTTGGGGCAGGGACTGACTTCCAGTAGGCAGTGCCCAGTACAATGGTCCCGGATCTCTGTTGGAACCTCTACGTACAACTATATAATAAATAATAATTGTCATCCAATAGGTTTCAGTGTTAACAGCCAGTTGAGACAAAAGAGAGCAGCTGAAGGGACCCAGACACGGTCACTGATACCTTTAAAGATACAGGGCCAGATTCTGCACTGTGCTGAGTTCCCACTCATCCTAGCTGAGCGGGGAGATGGTTACAACTCCCTCTTCCTCTGCTGAGCCCTGGTCCAATGGGGGCAGCTCTAACCCACACTGGCCATCCCAAGGCACAGCCTGCCAGCTGAGGATGGCCGGAATGCAGTGTGCTCCAGCCATGCCTCCTCCCTGCCCCAGGATGCTATCGGCTGTGGGGAGAATTGTGGGGAGCTGGCCACGCTGGCTTTACAGCTGCTGAGAACTCCTCCATGCTGGGAGACTCCCCAGCTGAGCTATCTAATCCTTCCATAGACTCATCAGTTGCTCTGAAGTTGTGCTCAGGAAGGTGGAGGGGATCTATCCAGGACTGTCGAGACCGCTTGGGAATAAAACGCCCCGGCAAGCCAATTGCATCATTCCCATCAGGAGGGGGAGATCCGGAGAAAGAAGCAAACTGGGAAGGATCTGGAGACAGTGAAAGACACTTGAGTGGCATAAAATCCATGTGCAGAGAGCTGCGTCAAACTGGTCACATTGCTGCTCAATTCCCAGCCAGACATTTCACCCACGTCAACCCCTGTCTGCCGCCGACTGACACTTGGGAGAAATCTTGCACTGCGGTGAAGGTGTCGGAGGAGCCGCATGAGGTGCCCAGCACCAGCACTCTCTGCCTCTCCCTGCCTGACTCCCTTCCCTCTCCTTGGCGACAGCACACAGCAGGCTGCAGTTCAGCCCCGGCCTCCCCGCTGTTGCAATGCACTGCACCTGCAGTGGCAGGCACGTTTCCAGTTGGCACGTGCCATGAGACAGGGCCTGCCTTTGGGGCCCACATACCCTGCGGCTGGAGTTCCCTGCGGCCTGAAGATAATAGAGATGTTGGGGCTAATCTCGGCCATTCACTAGGGGGAAGAATGTTCCTAGCACTTCTGGTAGCAAAGTGGAAGTGGAAGCTGGGTGCTAGGGTTGAGAGCTTGCCATTGTCTGCACCCGTCTGAGTCCCTGCCCCAGAGGGCCCAATCTCCTTGTTCTGTGTGTGTACAGTTCTGTACTCTGCCGGTTCTTCGTGGTCTTCCTAGGAGCTGCCCACTGCCTTTGGGGGCCCAGAAGGACAAATGCCAAAGTCCTTTGCTTTGCAGGGCTAGTGCGGGGTACGCCAGGGCTGGTTGACTGCTGCAAGGGGGGGCTGGCTCCTCCACTGAGCAGCCAGTTACAGAACAAATGAAAACTAAGGCGATTGCTGTTGTCGCTTTGTGGCTTGCCCACTAGACCAGACTACCTCACTGGGGTGCCCCTCGAGGAGCTGGCATCTGTGGCGGTTGGGGCCTGACTCCCATGGGCCCCTCCAGGAGATAGTGCCCCCACCCTCCTCCTGGGCAAAGGGAGCTGGGTTGGCAGCTGAGATCCCCCCATGTGCACATACTAGCTTTTCCCCCTCAGTGCTATTTCATTGTGTGGCAGCTAGTGAGAGGGATACATTCCAGACTGAGGCTCAATGACACAGTCGTTCCATGCCAGCTTCTAGGCAAACCAAAATGAAGGTGGCATTTGTTGCTGCCCTGAACCCTCCAGCCTCGGGGGATGGCATGGGCTCAGCCACTGGCAGCAAGGGGCTAGGTCCTCTGGGCAAAGCCCATTTAGGTCTGCTTCTTCCCAGTGTCAATGCTCTCTGCTCCCTCTTCTGGGCACCTCGTGGGGTCTGTTACCCAACAGCCTCCCAGTGTCTCGTCTCCCTCAAAGGCTTTACCGGGCTTAGATTCCAGGGCTGCAAGTCACCTCCAGTATCCTCTGAAACACAGCTCAGCTTTCAGCCATCTCTGTCAGCCCAGACTCGTGAGCACGCACAAGGAGCTGACGTGCGGGAGAGCTCTGCTGGCAGTACTGACCCGGTAGGCAAGTGCCTTGCAATGCAAAATCCGCATTTCTTGCTTAGAGCTGCTGGCACTCTGCCACAGACCTTTCCAGGCCCTGTGTCATGGTGCTGGGAGCCAGCTCTCCTGAGCTATAGATAGTCTCCCGTCTGCAGCTGGACATACATGAAACCTGCAAAATAACTGTGTGAACATTCAAGTCTGAGATGAAGGGGGTCTGGGAGGTTCTCGGCACTGCAGTCCCGGAGCACAGCTGGAACTGATCTCAGCTGGGGCTGATGGAGAAGACCCTTGGATTTGTAAAGTGTATTTTGAGGAGAATGCTCAAATGGAGCCAGGGCCGGCTCCAGGTACCAGCTTACCAAGCAGGTGCCTGGGGCGGCCACTTCGGAGAGGGGCGGCACGTCCAGCTGTTCGGCGGCAATTTGGCGGACGGTCCCTCACTGCTGTTCAGAGTGAAGGACCTCCTGCTGAATTGCCGCCGCAGATAGCGATTGCAATTGCGGGTTTTTTGTTTGGCTGCTTGGGGCGGCCAAAACCCTGGAGCCGGCCCTGAATGGAGCAAAGGGATTGTATTGCCACTAGAATGGTGAATTGTATCATAACAGCAGCCAGGGTTTCTCAACCCGGGGGTCGGGACCCAAAATTGGATTGCCGGAATGTTTCAAAGGATCGCGTGGCAACTCCTGTCTGTCCCACAGGGCTGGCTGGGCTCCCTGCTCCAGGCACTGCAACCTCTGGGATCCCAGCACCACTCAGGTTTGGCCCAGTTGTTATGACGGGAGTCCAGGAAAGCCAAATTTGAGTGTGTGGCTCTGTACCCCATGAGCCAGGTCACAGCTCCACTCTCACAAAGGTGGGCAAGGCCAAACCTGAGCAGCGCTGCAACCCCAGAGGTTGCAACGCCCAGAGCAGAGAGCTAAGTTCAACCAGCACTACAGCACAGGAGCTGCAGGAGCCGCCACTGTGGGGTGAGTGCTGGGCAGGACTCAATGCCTTGGGGAGCAGGATCTGACTGAAACCACCCCAGGACCTCCATCTCCAGGGTCGCAACAGGCCATAAACATTTACTAATGGGTCCTGAGTAGTGTTGCCAACTTTCCACTTACACAACCGAATGCCCTGGCCCTGCCCCACCCCTCCTCCGAGGCCCTGCCCCTTCTCTGAGGCCCCAGCCCCGCTCCTTCCATCCCCTCTCACTCACTCGCTCATTTTCACCGGGCTGGCTCAGGGGTTTGCGGTTGAGGAGGAGGTGAGGGCTCCAGCTGGGGATGTGGGCTCTGGGGTGGAGCCAGGGATGAGGGGTTCAGGATGCATGAGGGGGCTCTGGGCTGGGGCAGAGGTGGGGGGGGTGAGGGCTCTGGCTGGGGGTGCAGACTGTGGGCTGGGGATGAGGGGTTGGGGTGCAGGAGGGGGCTCCTTGCTGGCATTGAGGGGTTTGGAGGGCAGGAGGGGGATCAGCTGGGGTAGGGTGTTGGGGTGCAGGAGAAGATGAGGGGTGCAGGCTCCGGGGAGCACTTACCTCAAGCAGCTCCTGGAAGCAGCAGCATGTCCCCCCTCCGGCTCCTATGCAGAGGTGTGGCTAGGAAGCTCTGAGTGCTGCCCCATCCACAGGCGCCACCCCTACAGCTCCCATTGGCCGCGGTTCCCCGCCAATGGGAGCTGCGGTAGCAGCGCTTGGGGAGGGGGCAGCTCACGGAACCCCCTGGCTGCCCCTACATGTAGGAGCCGGAGTGTGGACATGCCGGCTGCTTCCCGGGACCTGTGCAGAGCCACAGCAGGTAGAGAGCCTGCCACCAACCAGACTTTTAACGGCCCAGTCAGCAGTGCTGACCAGAGCCGCCAGGGTCCCTTTTCGACCAGGCGTTCCGGTTGAAAACCGGACACCTGGCAACCCTAGTCCTGAGCCCAGAAATGTTGCGAACCACTGGGGTAGGCCAAGCGAGGAAGGATTCCAAAATATTCCATCTGGCAGCTCTATGGTGATGCAGCAAAATACTTGCACAAATGGAATCTCTGAACAGCCCTGGCTTCAACCCATTTAGATTTGACAAAGCACATTGAAGCAGGGTCGTCTGTGAATCAAAATGCTCACGCTGCTGTGTGAGCCGGGAGCTCATAGAATCAGAGAAACTAGAACCCTATCACTGGGCAACAGGTCACAGCTAGTCCTTAACAACCACTGCACGACTAGTCCCCATAATACATTTGGCGAATAGGGCCATTCTGTTAACAGCACCTATCGCCGTTTGTGACTACAGCAGGCATCTCTGCCCTGAATTCTTTCCAGAAATCCTTAAAAGAACAACATGTTCCTTGTTAGAACTGTGCTGTCAATCAACGAACAGAAGAAATGCTGCTCGTGCAATCCCGTTTGTGTGCACCTGGGGGCAGCACAATTGCCATTTCAGATTTCTCCACTGAGTTGCACCCATGCCCCTAGATGAGCAGGCCCTGGCACAGGAGGTTAGTAGTCATTAAATCTTGTGCTATTCCTTATGCTGAACTCTCTGTTTTGTTTTTGGGGGATTTGTGGGTGGGACTTACACATAGGGGAGGTAGGGTACATAGGAACCTAGGAATTGCCAGACTGGATTAGACCCAAGATCCCGCTAGTCCAATATCCTGTCTCCAACAAGGGCAAGAACTGCACAGTAGGTAGTTGTGGAATAATCTGGCCCCATGAAGGTATCAACCAATCTCCTAATAGTTAGAGAGAGGTTCGGCCCTGAAGCCAGAGGTTTAATCTCCTTTTCTCACACCCCTTTTTTACCATTTGCTATTCTATCTCTGGTTAGTGGGCTGTAGTCCACGAAAGCTTATGCTCTAATAAATGTGTTAGTCTCTAAGGTGCCACAAGTACTCCTGTTCTTCTTTTTGCGGATACAGACTAACACGGCTGCTACTCTGAAATCTGGTTATACTTGTTATCCATACACCTGTCCAATCCCACCTTGAATCTTGCTAAATTCTTGGCCTCAATGACATCCTGTGGCAATGAGTTCCACAGTCTAACTGTGCATTGTGTAATGGATTGCCTCTCTTCCAAGGACATGACTCATCCAGTTGTGATCTGGCATTCTGGATCTCTCGCAGTGAATAATTAGTGTGTTCTGCAAATGATTCTAGGAATGAGACATCCCTCCCTGTGCCTACATCTGCATCTCAAGACTCTCCAAGAGTGGCTCTCCTTTTAGAGAAGCAGTGGAGTTTAGCATCCAAGACACTGGCCCATGAAACCCGTGTCCTGTTCCTAGCTCTGCTACTTATCTTCCGGGGGACCTTGGGCCAGTCACTTCAGCTGTCTGTGCCTCTGTTTCCACTCTGAGACCTTGTCTATTTAGACTGTAATCTCCTCAGGGCAGGGGCTGTCTCTTGTGCACCACCCAGCACAGCGGGGCTCCCAGCGGGGCTAAGACCTCTAAAAGCCACAATTAATAGTAAGTTAACTTGAACTCTGGGTGTCTAATGCCTGGATGTATTTTTCGTAGATTCGAAGGCCAGAAGGGACCCTTGTGACCATCTAGTCTGACCCCCGTTATCACACAGGCCAGAGACCTGCCCCAGAATAATCCCTAGGTCAGATCTTTTGTAAAAACATCCAATCTTGATTTAAAAATTGCCAGTGACAGAGGATCCACCATGACCCTGGATAAATTGTTCCAGTGGGCAATTACCCTCCCTGTTAACAATGTATGCTTTTTTTGGTACTACAACATTCTTGTAAGGTTTTGAACTCCCACTATAGTGAGATTTGCTCTCAATCTGAGCACCAGCTTTGTTAACTTTTTTGTCTGGGGAAGTGCAATGATGTGGCCTCCATCTGCTCAAGCCATATCATGCCCACCTGCATTGTGTGCGTATGGCGCAGTGTTTCATCATGCAGTGGTGGTCTTTTCCCTTATGTGAGGGTCTTTGGGGTGATGCGGGGTGGTTGGGAGCATCGGCAAAGGCCTCTCGAAAATGTGACGTGCAGGCTGCATCGGACGAGATGTTCATTTGGCTATGATGGCCTAGCATTATGGGGCATTTTCACAGGAGTAGTCCGTTACTATGCCACAAATGCACGGCAACTGGAGGAATTGTGGATGCAGGATATTTTAAATACAGAAATGTCTATATTCTGTATCTAGAAGATCAGTATCAACAAAAAGCACGTCGTAATGCAGGGCTCAAGTCTTTGCCGCCCTCCCCAGTCCTTTAGGTTCTGTGCTGAAAGAAGCATAGCTCCTTTAAACCACACTTACACTCCCCTACACTTACATTCAGGGTCTAATCCTCATCAGCGCTACTCTAACCTGTGCCTGGCTGCAGCTGCCCCCAATGGGCAGCTACAAATCACTAGATCATAAGGGCACTCCAGCCAAGGCCTCTCTTCCCCATGGTGCTCCCAATATACCCAGGGCCGGCTCCAGGATTTTGGCCGCTCCAAGCAGCCAAAAAAAAAAAAAAAAAGCCACGATCGCGATCTGCGGCGGCAATTCGGCGGGAGGTCCTTTGCTCCCAGCGGGAGTGAGGGACCGTCCGCCGGATTGCCGCCGAATACCTGGACGTGCCGGCCCTCTCCGGAGCGGCCGCCCCAAGCACCTGCTTGCCAGGCTGGTGCCTGGAGCTGGCCCTGAATATACTCCCCACTCTGGAGATGCAGGAGCGGGTAGCAAAGAACCAGTGGCCCTATGCTACGCAAGGATTTCCCCCACACCAGGGCAATCTGTGGGGTGACCAGCTATGCCAGCTTTGTGGCTTCTTTGAGAGGCATTTGTGGGGAGGGTCATGATCTGGTTCCTACTGAAACCATTGATTAGGTTTAGACCAGTAGCATAGCTGGGGGGAGCAGGGGAAGCGGCCGCTCCCCTGAGCACTCACTCGGTGCTTCCCAGCATGTCCAGGTCTTCGGGCTCCACTGTGTGCATCTTGCGGCAGCGGCTCCTGCTCCCCCTGCCCTCGTTTTGTGGCGGCCGGGTGACGCTCCTCCCTGTGCCCGCTGGGAGGTGCCTGCTACGTTGCGGCTCCAGCGCGGGTTTCCCACAGGCAGCTCCGGGTCTTCGGCAGCAATTCAGCAGCGGGTGCTTCAGTTGCTCCAGGTCTTCAGCGGCAGTTCGGCGGTGGGTAATTCGGCGCGGCGGGTTCTTCGGCAAGACTTGGGTTTTTCTTTTTTTTTTCTTCTTCGCTGCTTCACAGCAGGTGGCGCCTTTTTTTCTGTGTTCGCTCTCCCTGCTCTTAGAACCTGGCTACGCCACTGGTTTAGACCCCGTGTGCGCAGTGGGCCAGGAATGAAATCATTCATTTTTAATGGCTTGTTGTTTCGGCCTGGCCACTGCAAAGGTGACTCTGCTAAGGTCCTTGCAGCAAGGGCTGCAGGGTAACATGCAGGCCTGCTACACAGCCCACAGGCTGGGAAATGCTGAGCTGAACTAACTATCTCAGGGCAGGTCTGAGGGAACCCCTCAGTATCAAGCCCCTGGAATGCAGTGAAGGAAAGCACAGTTTGAGTCCCCCCCAGCCTGAAGGAAACGGAGCAGGAACTGATGCACTATTGGGTACTGAAGGAAAACTGCAGCACTTCCCAGTGTTGGGCGTTCACTCCCTGTAGAAGGATGGAGTGGCTCAGCCATTTCAGCATTCGCTCCTCCAGAGGTTCTCAGAACTCAAATGGTCCGAACCCGAGAGGCTCTTGGTGACTGAGGACGTCGGCCATTTGCCAAGGTCCCTCCAGCACCACGAGGGTGTAAAGGTGGACAAACATGGCTGCCCTCGTTGTGAACAGCTGGCCACCGTGATAGCATAGTTCAGCAGAATACACCGGGGGGACTAATATCTCTAGGGGGATCCCTGCAGCAAGCAGAGGGTGAATGATTACCTCCTACTGTTCATGGAAGGGAAAGCCGGGATAGCGGGTACATCAATCAGAGCGCAGGGATCTAAAAGGTTGCACGGGAACCACTCTGCAGACGAATGAACGTTGCAATGCTGCACTGATCTGTCAGTAAATGTCCATCCAGTCTAACCAGCCTGGGCTGAGTCATTCAGTGATGTCTTCTCCCAAGTCTGTGACATCACTATTCAGCAGCACAGATTGGATGCGGAGGTCATGGCCTCAGGCAAACTCCCCACTGAAGACAATTGAAGGCTAGATTCAAATTGAGTGAGGATGTCCGCAGTTAGCCCTGTGGACTCAACTGTGAGGTCACAAGCAGAGGACTGGGTCATCGCGAAGGAAGCAGGCTCAAGGAGTGAACTGGGTAAAATAGAAACGTTTGTATTTAAAACGTTGTCTGAGTGTCTAGCCGGCTTTTAACGTAGAGCACAGAGGAACTAAATAAGGGTGAGATTATCCCTGCGAGTCAGAGGCACTCTGGGATCATCACTGCAGTGCAATTAAATGAGCTGGATCCTCAGCTGTGTAAATCAGCATGGCTCCATTGAGGTCAATAAAGCTACACCAATTTGCATCATCTGAGGATCTGGCAACATATCCAGGGAAGAATCTAAGCATGAGAAGTGTGCACAGAACTGAAGTCATATGACTGCTAGACACTGCCCGTTGGGAGTCTGGGAACTCCAAACCAACCCCAAAATCTTTTCAAAGGCTCCTCCCCTACAATGTTCTTTGTCCAGCACCGCGAGAGGTGGCGCAGGAGAAAGCACCGTGTGAATGTGATGTGAAGGCAGGTGAATGGCAGAGAGCTTGGGATGGATTCAGGGGAGGATCAAAGGTGGCTGGCAGCACGACAGAGGGCCAGAGACATCAGACAGTCAAGGGAATATTTAAGAGGGTGAAACAAGCACTAAAGAGGATTAGCAGAGCATCCAAAGGTTAGGGCCAGGGAAGCATGGGATAATAACCATCTGCCATTTAGATAGCACCTTGCATCCTGGAGCACCTCAAACTGCTCTATCAACTGCAAGCTAGATTCCTGTCTACCCAGTGGGACTACTTTATCCACTGCTGTATGCAGCCACCTCTGGAGCATCAGCTGTTTAGTGGACCACAGTAACATCACAAACCAGTTTAGGACAGGGACTGAAGAGTGCTACATACAATAGATTCGTAGATTCTAGGACTGGAAGGGACCTCGAGAGGTCATCGAGTCCAGTCCCCTGCCCGCATGGCAGGACCAAATACTGTCTAGACCATCCCTGATAGACATTTATCTAACCTACTCTTAAATATCTCCAGAGATGGAGATTCCACAACCTCCCTAGGCAATTTATTCCAGTGTTTAACCACCCTGACAGTTAGGAACTTTTTCCTAATGTCCAACCTAGACCTCCCTTGCTGCAGTTTAAACCCATTGCTTCTGGTTCTATCCTTAGAGGCTAAGGTGAACAAGTTTCCTCCCTCCTCTTTATGACACCCTTTTAAATACCTGAAAACTGCTATCATGTCCCCTCTCAGTCTTCTCTTTTCAAACTAAACAAACCCAATTCTTTCAGCCTTCCTTCATATGTCATGTTCTCAAGACCTTTAATCATTCTTGTTGCTCTTCTCTGGACCCTTTCCAATTTCTCCAGTGAAAACTTCAGGGGGAATGTTAGGGGGCTGAATGCAATTACCCTGGGATCTTTACTGACAATGAGCGTGCGAGACCTCAGTTTTATTTCTCATCCCAAAGTCAGTACCTTCAGAAGCATAATTTCCCCATCCCTATGCTGAGGCACTGATCTAAAGGCAAGAGTGCTCTGTTATGAATTACCAGCACTGCTTCCTACAGTACTCCTTAGAGATCTCCCATACAAGTATTGCAACAGCCCAACAGTGTTTAGCATATAATACTACATCGCACAACAATGCAAAGGCAAATCTGGCACTGAAGGTAGCTGGGGGAATATCAGGAAAATTAGGGCTCATCGATGCATGTGACATAAATGCCTGGATTGATAGTTTATGGAGTTGGGAAACTTGGAAGAGGAGCATTGGAAATGTCCGGGCAAGCTTTGGAAGGTTAGGAACTGTCAGTATGGTCAGAAAATCAGCTTCTACGGCTGTAAAGACATGGTTGGACCAGTAGACCACTAATCAAGCCCCAAAGAACCAGAAAAGCTTGTGAGGTTGCTAGAAAGATTAGAATAGGGTCAGAGGAGCACTGTGGACCTTCTCTTCCATCTTTCTTCTCACTTTTAACTCTAGTGATCAGAGAGGAGTGCAGCTGAATGGAAAACTGCTTGTAGAGAACAGGCCCATGCCCCATAACTCTGAATTCAAACCGCCTTGAATATTTATAGGGCAGTGGTTTGGAAGCTGTACCCAGGTCCAAATGTTACAACTGGCTCTGATCTCTCTGATGGGCTGAACCAAAGTCCTGACCCCAGAACACTCCTGAACACTGGGGTGTTCAGTATACAGACCCCACTACTGCAATACAACCCCTGGCGAGTTTTGCCTGTTGGAGATACGCTGATCGGGGTGGTGGTAGGGATGGATTGAGAATATTAAGGTGAAAAGTGTGACATTCTCTCAATCACTTCACATGTTGGGTAGAAACAAATGAGCCAGAGAAACCCAGAACTTGAGCCAAACATCTGGCATTCCGAATGGTTGGATGAAGTTTTTGGTTCCCTTTTCAAGGCTCTGCGTTTCCTGACTGCAGTTGGCACCAGAAGCGGATGTGCCAGAATACCTTGCGCAAGGTTCTTCCCACTACATTTCCACCCCAACAGGTGCCAGGCGGAATTGCAATTGTCTCAAGCTGGCCTGTTTCCACAAGACTCTCAATCCTGGTTTTGGAGGTTTAGGAGGTTCCTATAAGACTTCTGTGAGCTTACCCTGAATGAAACAATGAACCTTCTGAAGTCACCCATTGTTAACGTAAACTATCAAATTTGGTTTGATGGGGCAAATATTTATGATCAAAATAATTTACTATCGGACTAGAATGACTTGCAATATCCAAGAGCACCAAGCTCCCTAAAGAATCTGATTTGACAGAGAATCCAGGATGGACCATAAATTCCATTTAACTGGTTTCCAAACTATTAAATATATTCCAGATATTTTTCAGGATCTTCCAAGAGATGAATTAGCTGTCAGGACCCTGGAGATTCAGCAGGACACTAATTATTGAAAGAATAATGTTTGTCACAGTCACGACACTTGTCAATGCTAGGGGATGTCTTAGGAGCTTAGTGTAGGGAGATGGGCCCAGCTCCTCAAAGGGGATAGGCACCTAACTGTTATCAAAATCAGTTTGAAGATCTGGGACATGGAGCCTTTCAGCACAGCGTTCCTGGTGTGACTCTAGCTGCAGCAGAAGTGACCCACAGTTGTTACCATCTGATGCCTATCTGGTGGTTTATGGGAAATGAATTGATGGGCGTCCCAGTTCCTACTGGCTGGATGTCCCTAATCTTGAAACTATCTGCCTCCCTTTTTTGTAGGCTTCGTAGAGAAGCCAATGATTCAATGGGACATGGAGAATGAGTTAAACTTTGACCCTCCAAGATGATCCTCGCAGCTTGAGACTTAGGCACATTGGCAAAGAGCTGCGAGGCAGCGTGCGCTGCTGCCCCCCATGCTGTGCCAGTTCTATACAGAGAGGATTTCAGATCCCATGGCTGCCAGTCCGGCAGGACTCATGACCACCAAACTCATTAAAAAAAATTTTCAATAATTGTCAATACTACTGCAGCTCAAGAAACAGTTAGGAGGAGCGTCTGTGCATGAAAGCCACCATGACTATCACTGCAAGAACAAGTACGTGGCAATTAGCAATGCCATGAGGATCAAACCAGGCTTTGAAAAAAGAACCACCTGTAGCAATAAGATGCATCGTACTCCTCACATATAGGTCACCTTTCATCTACAGATCTCAAAGGTCTTTCCAAAGGTGGGAAAGCATTATCACCCCTATATTCCCAGGGGGGAATTGAGGCACAGAGCAGTGATGTGTCTTACCCAAGGCCATTCAGTAGGTCAGTGGCGAAGCTGGGAACAGAATCCAGCTATCCTGACTCCCCATCTGGTGCCTGGCCTGCTAGGCTGTACTGTCTCCAAAAGGTACAGAGGTAAAATACCTGCCCCTCGAAGGTTGTTTTTTGCTAAAGTTGCTTCTCCGCAGATTAAGGGCCTGGTAACGGTAAAATACCTGCCCCTCGAAGGTTGTTTTTTGCTAAAGTTGCTTCTCCGCAGATTAAGGGCCTGGTAACGGGCTCCCCTGTGCAGCGCAGATGCCTGCAGAAATGTCACGCTTCTGCACAGGGTAGATTTTGGCTGGTAAGTGATTACGCGCCTCCTCACTGATGCTCTCTTAGGAAATTTTATACACACGCACAAAGCAAGGAAAGCTGCGGTGGCAAGCAGGGAGATCTGTGAAGCCGAGGGTGGCAGTGATAAACCTCCTGGAACGCATGGCAATTAATCTTGTGACGCTGTGAGTCAGCCTAACCCAGAACCACAGCCCGGCGCTGGCGACGACGCACGCCACCAACTCCCGCCCCAAGGAGTTAATCTCGGCTTTGGGGACTTTCAAATGCCATCAGGCTTAGGAGACATTAATTCCGAGGACTAACACCGAAGGAGGCATGTTCAAGGGTGAGCCCTCTGCAATGAGATGTGCACACACGCTGACAGCAGCTTGCTCGCCTTTGGAACACGTGGCTGGATGGCGGGCAAGCACTTGTGTGCATATCACTGGAATGCATGGAGGGAATTTATGCAGCCTTTGCCTTTGGGAATAAGAAAATCAAGAGAGTGGCCTGATCCAAAGGATAAAGCACCAAATAAAGTGACACAAAAGGGCATGTTTCCAGTGGGCCACGCCTGGGATAAAGCACTTCAGTTAATATTAACTCTGTGCATTTAATTCCTGCTGGGAAGATCTCTCTTCCCCCCCCAAAAAATCTGCAATGCTCCCCTAAGTTTGACAAGCTTTCTGAGGCAGAACCTCTTCCAATTTTAGCCTTAGGCATGAATGCAGTTTGCAGTTTTGACAGCAGATGTCTCTCCTATTATGATTTATCAAAATGCTTTAAATAATGCAAACATATTTACAGGAATAAATTCCAGCTTCTGAGCGCGTTTGTCACTCAGGGACTCGGATCGCGCCTGATTGGTTTTTGGCTTCCCCTCGGATACAGATGTGCAGAGCCCAGTGGGGGGGCGTGAAGTGGGGCAGCCCCCAAGTCAGGAGAGGGAAAGGGAGATTCAGTCCAAATAGTGCTTAATCAATGCGTTGAATATTGTAAGTGATTGTGGCGAGGAACTGACCCTGCCTTCGCGCAGCTTGACAATTTCATGGGCCTGTGGGCCTATGTTTCTGGGCAAACAGTAATATGCTGTTTAAGTTCTGTTCCTGTAAAGGAGACTTTGGGTGCTTTCTCTTGTGGAACTCCTTAAACAAGGAGTGCATTCTGCCAGTGAATTAGATTCCTTCCCCCCGCCCAGCTGTGTCCAATTTTTTTAAGTGTGACATGCACGCAGCGAGTACCCAGCCATAATGCAGAGGGGTGACTCAAAGGCACGACTGGAAGGGCTCGCACTGCAGCCGGATGCAAATCCCATTAGGCGAACGCCCCGCTTCAATCTGAGGCAAGTCTGTAAATCTGTCTAATGGCTGTTGAAGGCAGGGCACCATCGCTGGAGCCTGCTATTTTAGACACACAAAAAGATCGCGGCATACCTGCCTGTGCTGCTGTGATGTGAGGAGAAGTGGCCCAATTAGAGCATAGCACCTAGCCTTGCCGTTTCCATGGCTTCACAGTACAGTACTTCCGTCTCTCGAGGCCATCAGTGCAGGAACCAGCATCTTATCAATGATCATCCTGGTTATAAGACTCTCCTAAGCCATACCTGCAGAAGCCTAATCTCACTAGCGATGCAGGAGAAGATCTTTTCCCACAGGAGCCGTACGCTGATTTCCCGCTATAATTTGGGCCGTGTTCCCGCCTCCGTTTCCATAAACAGCATGGAGAAGGCAGAGCAAATGCAGCACGCTGCCCCAGGGCTCCTTTAAGATGCTCCCATTTTTTATGATCTTGTGAAAACTTGCTCTCCAGTGCACAAGGGCCCTTCGAAACGTAGCTGTTCCTGAAACCGGCGCGGTGTGACCCCATGTAAAAGAGTAGGGAGCAGATCCAGGGGGAAGCATAGGTTAGCACACATGGCACAAGCAGTTGAGTATTCATCCATTCATCTTTAATGGCCTAAAGAATGGAAGTCCGGCCGGATTGGAAGGCTGAACTATGGACAGAGAGAGACAGTGCACAAGCAGGTCTTCCAGACGTTCTTCTCCTTGGGTCTGATTCTCCCCGGGCAGAACATGAGTAACTGCGATTGACTTCAGAATTGGGCCCCTTGCATTCTGCACAGGAAATTAGACTTGAAGGACCTAATCCTGAAAGGTGCTGAGCGTCGGCAGCCCACGCTGAAGGCCACTGAAGTTCAACAGTCCTACTAATGGTGTCCTTGCGTCTCCAAGCAGCGTGGGTGGGGTAATGAGAGAGTGTGTCAGAGAGCAGCGGGAGCCAGCCATGCACAGATGGAGAATGTCTCTGTTTGCAGATGTGTGGCTGAATGCGAGTGGAGGGAGCTTTTTATGTTTGACGTCTGCCTGGTCCCGTCCAGTAGTCAAATTGCACACTCTCCGTCTTTACAGAGAGGGGCCTGAACCAAAGCCTCACATCCAGACTCTGGGTATGTTACGACTCTAACCAGATCCCCAGCTGAACTTTGCAGATCTGTAAAACCCCTCTCATTCTGGGAGGGAGGTTCCAACCCTGGGTCCAGCTCTGGATGCAGGAGGTTGAGTTTTTTCCAGTCAAGCAAGGTACACTGACCCTTTCAAGTCTCATGACTCGACAGAGGAGCCTAATGCAGCAACGCCATGCCGCTGCACTGAGTATTATAGGCAGAGTGCAGCAAATCCTACAGTTAAGGTTGCCTGACACTTTCCATTGACTATGAGCTGCCAATGTGATGTGGCCATGAAAGAGGTGAATGCAATCCTAGGATGCATCAGGTGAGGTATTTCCAGTAGAGACAGGGAAGTGTCAATACCATTATTCGAGGTACTGGTGAGACCTCATCTGGAATACTGTGTGCAATTCTGGTCTCCCATGTTTAAGAAAAATGAATTCAGACTGGAACAGGTGCAGAGAAGAGCTGCTAGGGTGATCCGAGGAATGGAAACCTACCTTACGAGAGGAGACTCAAGGAGCTTGGCTTGTTTATCCTAACCAAATGAAGACTGAGGGGAGATATAATTGCTTTCTACAAATACATTAGAGTGATAAATGCCAGGGAGGGAGAGGAGTTATTTAAGTGCCAATGTTGACACAAGGACAAATGGATATAAACTGGCCATCAATATGTTTAGGCTTGAAATTAGACTAAGGTTTCTAACCATCAGAGGGGTGAAGTCCTGGAACAACCTTCCAAGGGGAGCAGTGCGGGAAAAAAACCTAACTGCCTTCAAGACTGAGCTTGATACATTTATGGAGGGGATGGGATGATGGGACTGCCTACAATGGCATGTAGCTGATCTGCGACTGCTTGCAGCAAATATCTCCAATGGCCAGAGATGGGACACTAAAAGTTACTCCAAAGAATTCTTTCCCAGGTGTCTGGCTAGTGTGTGTTGTCCACATGCTCAGGGTCTAACTGATCGCCATATTTGGGGTCAGGAAGGAATTTTCGCCCAGGTCAGATTGGCGGTGGGTCACCTTTTTCAGCAGCATGGGGGATGGGTCGCTTGCTGGGTTGAACTAGTATTAATGGTGGATTCTCTGTAACTTGAAGTCATGAAACAATGATTTGAGGACTTCAGTAACTCAGCGTCTGTTACGGAGTGGGTGGGTGAGGTTCTGTGGCCTGCAATGTGCAGTAGGACAAACTAGACGATCACGATGGTCCCTTCTGGCTTTTAAAGTCTGAGTCTATACGGCCTTTTTTTCCCCCCAACACTTTCCATTATGAGGCTTTTTTTCTTCAAAGTTGATTATAACTTTGCCACACTTCAGCTGTTCACCCAGGCTAGGTATCTGACTCAGCCTGACTCTTTTATTTGGTTTTGGGTGGCATTTTTTTTTTTTTTTTAGTTTAAGCAAAAATGGTTCTGTCGGTGCTGAGAACAAAGCTGGAGAAAATACTTTGTTTTCCCCACATTGAAAAACTCTTACATCCATTTTGTTGAGAAGCTTTAGCACCTCCATGCTTGAAATCTGGCAGTGGAAGGGGATTTGCCCTGAGGTCAGGGATGTACCTTTTTGCTGTTCCAATGAAAACCCCACCCAAATCTGGCCAAGTTATAAGCCTCTGGAAATGGTTTGCATACACTCAAGTAGAGGATTGTTGGAGTTTGGCAGCAAACTTCTCCAAAGATTCCATCTGGGCAGAGCATGCTGTATCCCTACACAGCTCCAGTGTGCTGACAGTCTGTGCATGCACCATCCCCAGCCAGCTCCTGAGCATGCTCCATCCAAGGTCTTCTCCTGCAATTCCTTCTTCCAGTGGCCACGGGCTGCTGTGGTACCACAGCCCAGGCCTGAGAGCACTGAGACTGTCTTTCCACTGCTCTCATGCTTCCCCTGCTGTCTTCTAGACCAGGGATCTCAAACTCAAATGACCACGAGGGCCACATGAGGACTAGTACATTGGCCCGAGGGCCGCATTAACTGACACCTCTCCCCACTCCACCCCTTCCATGAGGCCCCGCCCCTGCCCTGCCTCTTCCCACCCCTTCTCTGCCCCCATTCCAACTCCTTCCCTGAAATCCCCACCCCAACTCTGCCCCCTCCCTGCCCCCAGGGGGCGCAGGAGGGGTGTGGGGTGTGGCGGGAGCACAGGGCAGGGAGTTGGGGTGTGGGGTGCAGGAGAGGTGAGGGGTACAGCAGGGGGTCAGGGTGTGGCAGGGGGGTCAGGGCAGGGGGTTGGGATACAAGAGGAGTGCGGGATGCGACAGGGGGCTCAGGGCAGTGGGTTGGGGTGCAAGAGGAGTGTGGGGTGCGGCAGGGGACTCAGGGCAGTGGGTTGGGATGCAGGAGGGGTGCGGAGTGAGGCAGGGGGTTCAGGGCAGGGGGTCAGGGTGCAGGGTGGCAGGGGGCTCAGGGCAGGGGGCAGGGTGCAGGAGGGGTGCAGGGTACGGCAGGGGGTCGGGGTGCAGGAGGGGTGCGGCATGGGGCTCAGGGCAGTGGGTTGGGATGCAGGAGGGGTGTGGGGTGAGGCAGGGGGTTCAGGGCAGGGGGTTGGGGTTCAGGGTGCAGCAGGGGGTCAGGGTGCAGGAGGGGTGCAGGGTATGGCAGGGGTCGGGGTGCAGGAGGGGTGCGGCATGGGGCTCAGGGCAGTGGGTTGGGATGCAGGAGGGGTGTGGGGTGAGGCAGGCGGTTCAGGGCAGGGGTTTGGGGTACATGGTGCGGCAGGGGGCTCAGGGCAGGGGGTTCAGCTGCAGGAGGGGTTTGGGGGGCAGGATCTGGCCTGGCGCATACCGGGGGCAGGGCAGGCTCCCTGCCTGTCTGCCCTGCCCCCGCGCTGCTCCGGGAAGAGGCTGGAACATGGGGAAGGGGAGGTGGAGGGGCTGTGTGTTTCTGTTGCTTCAGGCACCGCCCCCAGCAGCTCCCATTGGCCGCGGTTCCCCGTTCCTGGCCAATTGGAGCTGCTGGGGGCGCTGCCTGAAGCAACAGCAACACACAGCCCCTCTGCCCCCCTTCTCTTCCCGGAGTGGCGCCGGGCAGGGCAGGCAGGCAGGGAGCCTGCCCTGTCCCCAGTGCATGTCCGGCCGGAGCCGCTCTAGGTAAACACTGGGGGAAGGGTGGGGGGCTGCGAGGGGCTCGCGGGCCGCAGAAAATAACCCCATGGGCCGCATGCGGCTCACGGGCCGTATGTTTGAGACCCCTGTTCTAGACAGAGTGGATGAGGAGGAAGCAGCCAGATTCAAAGGGGGAGAGGGGAGAAACAGGCAGGGGGCCAGGAGGGGATAGGAGCAGAGTGGGAGGGGGACAGACACTGAGGGAGACAGAAAGGGATAGGCTGATGTAAGGACATGGTAGGGGGCAGAGGCAGAAGGGGGTAGGTTAGGAGGGGAGCAGGGACAGAAAAGTCTGAAAGCCTAAAGCACACTCCCCTCCAGAGCCTGGAACAGAATCCAGGATTCTTGAGGCTCAGCCTTCCTCTGCTGCTAGCAAATATCTGTGAAAGCTGCTTGCAGTGTGTGCAGCCCCCTCTAGTGCCTGGTCCACATAAACAATAACAACCTTCTACTGCTGCCAGTTACTCTGTTTGCTCAAGCAGCAGAGGTCTGTGTGGTGGATCTAAAGGGTCCAACCCTGCTGATGATTTATGTGGGTGCCAATATGATGCTGCATGATAGAACTTCCTTTGTCTCTTTGCTTGCTTTTTTAAAAACTTAGGGAATTGTACATGAAACACCTTACATTAAAAAAACATTATTAAGGTTGCAAAGCCAAGCACTCCAACGTTCAGAAATGCCAAATTTAAGGTTGCCCATGCAACCTTAATGTGTCCCCCTGGGGTTTAGTCTTTATAATACAGTGTTTAGTCACGTAGTGGTTTTTTCCCACAATTCATAGTTTGGATGCTGCCCAGGGAATGAATCAGGGCTGCATTGTTAACAAGGCTGTTCTCTGTTTAGGACCCCTGCCTCATTCGTTGCAGAAGCTGGATAGTGAATGAAACAGTGGAACTGCAGGAAGAGAAGGCGGGGGGTGTCTCATAGTGAAGGCAGCTGAATGGTCCCCTGAGGAACTGGATTCTATCCCTGCCTCTGCCACAAAGCTCCTATGTGATGCTGGGCAAGTCACTTACATCAAATATTTCACAGGTGGCTACTAACTTGTGTTCCTTATTTTCTGGGTGCCTGGTCTGAGCTCTGGGGTCTGATTGGCAGAAGTGCTGAGTGCTCACAGCTGCAGATGGAGTTGATTGGAGCGATGGTTGAAATTACAGTGCTAAGTACACTTGCAAATCAGGTCCTATCTGCTTCTCTAGTGTGCAGATATCTTTAAAAATCTGGCCCTCTGTGCCTCTATTCTCCATGTGTAAAATGGGGGTAAACCCTGCTGCTTGGCTTACAGGGGTGCTGTGAAGATAAATGTTTGTGGAGTACTCAAATGCCACAGTGATGAGCACCACGGAAAAGCCCACAAGGAGACTAATAATTCTGTGTTCAGAGCAGGTTTGAATCCTGGGTGGTAAAGAAGGCCTGGGGCCACACACTGAATTAAATATTGAATATTGAATAGCTACCCATCCTGTGAGCACCGTCCATCCTGTTCACTGCAGGAGACCGGGGTCCTGTGCAAAGATGAGCCTGTGAACATGTAATACACAAAGAGACAAGGTGGGTGAGGTCATATCTTTTACTGGATCAACTTAATACATAGGCAGCCGGGGGCCGAATTAAGGTTGCACGGGCAACCTTCATTCTGCATCTCCTAACACTGAACACTTGGCTTTGCAAGCTTGACATTCTTTTAACATAGCTTCCTGTGTGCAACATTTACCCACTTACCTACCTGGACATTTCTCCAAGATTCACAGGCCAGGCCAGGCCCCTCTAGAGATAGATGCCCATCAACACAATCCTAGCTCAGGAGCTATTGTTAATATTGTGCTTTGCACATCTATGTCCTTATTGCTTCTTCCATTGAGCATGCACAGCAGGAGTTTGTGTTTGTGTGTGCGACACACATCCACGCATACCCCTTGAGTCTTTCTAATTTTGTTCTCTCTCCTAGCATGTGTATGTTTATCAATCACTTGTTCAATCTGTGTATTCAATTCACTGGCTAGTAACTGACTTGCACTCTTTAGCATCCAGTTCTAGTAACTACACTGGTTAGCACATGCACAAAGTGCTGTGCAAACATTAACCAATTCATTGTCACAACACTCCAGGGAGGGAGTAAGCCTCACCCCATGTGACAGAGGGGAAAACTGAAGTAAGGTGAGACAAAGCAACTGCCTATGGCGCTGGAGCAAGTTTGTTGGAGAGGTGGGATCAGAACTCACAACTTCCTAATACACAAGTCTGTGTGCAGGCCACCCCACCTCACCATTGTCTTCCTTTGTTCTCGTGTGTGCATTAAACTTGTTAGCTCACTGAGACACTCCCAGGAGAGTTGCTTCTCATTTTAATTAATATCCCAGTGGTGCATACTGGCATGGTGTTTAGGGTTACCATATTCAAACATTTAAAAAAGAGGACATGCCACGGGGCCCCGGCCCCGCCCCTTCCCCACCCCGGCCCCACCCCAACCCCACCCCTTTTCCGCCCCCATTCCAACCCCTTCCCCAAAGTCCCTGCCCCAACTCTGCCCCCTCCTCTGAGCACCCCGCATTCCCCCTCCTCCCTCCCGCTCTGATCTTGGTTGGGGGTTGCTAAGTGCTTCCCTGCTCCCTACTCGCCCTGCAGCTCCTATGCCCTTTCCTGCCCTGCTCCTCTCACCCTGCAGCCTCTGCACCCCCCTGCCCCTGCAGCCTCTGTGCCCCCTGCTCCCCACTCGTCCTGCAGCCTCTGCACCCCCCCGCCCCTGCAGCCTCTGTGCCCCCTGCTCCCCACTTGCCCTGCAGCCTCTGCGCCCCCTGCCCCTGCAGCCTCTACACACACACCCCCGCTGCCTGCCCTGCTCCCCCCGCTCACCTGGCAGAGGGAGAAATGCAAGCTCCACGTGGAATCAAACACAGCCGTGCTGCTCTGTGGGGGAGGAGGGAGCAGGGGAGGGGGAGGGACTCTGGCTGCTAGAGGCCCTAGTGGCTGCGAGCGGCTTTCAATCAGGCCAGGCGTCCAATCAGCCGCGCCACACTCCGCATGAGGGGAAGGGGGAAATCCTGGACATTTCTACTTGATTAGAAATCCCCCCCGGACGGCTATTTAACACTGAAAAAGCCGGACATGTCCGGGGAAACCCAGACTGATGGTAACCCTATTGGTGTTGGCTTTAGTGGAGAACAGCGAGCAAAGGAAGCTGTTAGCTTTCTCTGAACGATCATAAAAGATCAGTGTAGAGAGTCACTGTTCTAAACGAATACACCTTAAACCAAACTATGGGGCAGTTACCAGGAAGTTTGGGTTATCAGAGAAAGGTCTCCACCCTTCATTAACATTTGCTTAATTATCCAATCCCTTGATTATCTGAAATCATTCAGTGCCTCTCCCCATAATATTCAGGTAATTGAGGCTGTCACCCTACAGCTAGTAACTTTTTCCTTTACATACCTGCCAAGACCGGAAATCAGGTCTCTGTCACTATTGTTGATGGACTCACTCACACTAGGTCAGTGAACACAGCATACACCTGTAGATGGTAGTGATTAGAATTGCAGGGGGAAAACAGGATCTGAACTCAGGTCTTGGCCCATCAAAGTTCACTTTTTACATGCAATAGCATTTCCTATGAGAGCCACTGTGCGTATCGAAGAAAAATGTTTCACCTGTGCTGAACAGAGCATTTCACAAAACCCCTCCCCTATCGTCTCATCTTGTCAACTGCTGTTTATCTCAAATCTCTTTTGAGCCGATCTGTGAACACCTTTAGAAACGGTCAGGCCAGAAGAGAGAGAGCAAGTTTAGATGCAGGACTGCTCCAGGAGAAAAAGAGGGAAAAGCTGCCAAAAAATCAGAGAAGGATGTTCAAACCACAGCAGCGGCTTTCACCTACCCTGAACTCCACAGCCATGTAGTGAATCTATAGTCAGCCTCAGCAAACTGCACTGCAGTCCTGGGCTGTCATCCCCACTGCTAAAATCTCCAGCAAGTCCCCTATACCTATCTCATAGAGCTGGAAGGGACCTTGAAAGGCCATCGAGTCCAGTCCCCTGCCTTCACAGCAAGACCAAGTAGATCAAGATGTGACAGATTTTTGCCCCAGATCCTTAAATGGCCCCCTTAAGGATTGAACTCACAATCCTGGGTTTTGCAGGCCAATGCTCAAACCACTGAGCTACCCCTCCCCCAATAATGACAGAGACTAACTCCTCCCCTAGATGACTAACCTGCCAGCTAGACCCTGACAACTGCCTGGTTCCTCCCTTCTCACAGCCTGCTTGGCCACCCTCTAACTCCCAGCATGTTCTATAACCTCCCTGCTAGGCTCCAGAAGTTCCCAGCCTGGACTCTGCACTGCCCAGATGTTAAACACTCTCATATCACAGATGTCATCCACTTGGGATCTAGGTTGCATGCTACAGGCTAAGACTAGTGCATCAGGGAATTGCCGTTAGATTCCCTTAGTTGCATTATTACGTATCACTGATGATCATGGGCAGCAGAAAAGGATCCGGGGGCTATGGTGAATCACAAATTGAATATGAGTCAACATGGTGATGCAGTCATGAAAAATGCTAACGTAATTCTGAGACGTATTACCAGGAGTGTCGTATGTAAAACACAGGAGGTAATTGTTCCACTCTGCTCGGCACTGGTGAGGCCTCAGCTGAGGTAGTGTATCCAGTTCTGGGCACCACACTTTGGGAAAGATGTGGGCAAACTGGAGAGAGTGCAGGAGAGAAAAAGTGACAAAACGTTTAGAAAACCTGACCTGTGAGGAAAGGTTAAATACTGGGTATGTTTAGTCTTGAAAAAAGACGACTGAGAGGGCCCTGATAGTCTTCAGATATGCTACAGGCTGTTCTAAAGAGGACGGTGATCAATTGTTCTCCATGTCCACTGAAGGTAGGACAAGCAGAAATGGGCTTAATCTGCAGCAAGGGAGATTTAGGTTAGATATTAGAAAAAACTTCCTAACTCTCAGGGTAGTGAAGCTCTGGAACAGGCTTCTGAGGGAGGTTGTGGAATGCCCATCACTGGAGATTAATAAGAACAGGTTGGACAAACACCTGTCAGGGATGGTCTAGGCTTACTTGGTCCTGCCTCGGTACAAAGGCAGGACTTGATGCCCTCTCAAAGTCCCTTCCAGTCCTACATTGCTGTGATTCTGAGACAATATTTGAGTTGTTACCATAGGTGCTGGAACTAGGGTGCTGGGGGTGCTGCCGCATCCCCTGGCTTGAAGTGGTTTCCATCATACACAGGGTTTACAGTTTGGTTCAATGGCTCTCAGCACCCCCACTGTACAAATTGTTCCAGCATCCCTGGTTGTTACTGAGGGGAAGAAGGAGCTGGAGACTGGCTTCTCTCTGTGCGATGGTCCTGCCATTTGATTTGGGCCCATCTCTCTACGCTAAGCTCTTAAAGGAAAGTCAGGACATGAAAGCCGAATTCACCATGATGGAGAACAGAGCCAGGCCTCATAAATTAATATAAATAAGGTGAATGGGAGAGGGATTGGTTCTAAAATACAGATCCTTTTGCCACTGGGATACCAGCTCCTGGCCCACATTGGTAGTGACGGGACGTTACTGCCTTCATAAGGCTATGGGAAATTATTGGAATTGTGCAAAATTTCTCATTTCACTTGTCAGAAGGGTTCACCTATGTTGCTCTCTACCTCTTGAGCTTTGCTCTGAGTTCTGGGTTCAAATAAAGCTGGAATTCTGAGGCAAACTTCAGTTAAAGTTACTGACTTTCACATTAAAGCTCTGTGAAGCTGTGAATTTCACGTCATTTCAATGGAAATCATAAATCAACATTGAGTCTCACAGGACAGGCCCCGGAGCCACTGGAATAGTCCCCCAAGTACTCACTCAGAATGGCTGCGGAGTCTGCTGGTACAGATTTAGAATGGGTCAGTTGAATGGTTTGCAAACCTTTCTGCAAACATGGCTGAAGATTAGTGTTTGTGGTGGACCATGCGCCCAGGTGAGCTTGGTGTGATTGCACATTTCTTGTGGACGTTTCTCGTGGTCTAGGAATGAGACAGTGGGTCTGATTCCAGTTCCTAAGAGGCTGCCATCCACTTCCAAAAAGCTCCACTATGATTGACTGTACTCTCACTGGCAGTCTCAGCAAAAAGCCTGGGGGTTAAATGGGCCATGGAAACTGACTCCCTCTCTCCTTGAGAGAGCAGGTCCCTCTAGATCTGGGCAGCGCCAGGCATTGATTGGACAGGGTGCAAGAAATGTTGCACTTCTTCTGCACCTGTTCTGGGGTTAGACAAAGGACTTTGCTCTCCGGGGCTGTCAATTCAGCAGCTTTCGCCAGCTGTGGGGGAAGAGAGGAAATTTGTTTTAAAAAGGGAAAGCTCATAGGTTTTCGTCTCTGTTGGCTCCGGCGCTATTGAGATCCTTGTTAAGAATTGGCTTCCCCGAGTTTAGCAGCCTGAGAAACGTGTTGAATAAATTACTTTTGACACTTACTCCTACATTTCCAGCCTTGCTCAGGACTTAGCCACACGGCTCCCATTTAAGTCAATGCGAGTTATTAAGGTCAGTGGGAGTTGTGTGGCTAAATCCCGTCACACGGCTTTGAAAACGTCGAGGGAAGAATTCTCCCCCTTAGCCATCAGGATTCGTCTCACACCCGCATGACCTATTCTGTGGAGCCACAGCTAGCTAGTTACAAGATGGTTAGGCATGCCTTGCTGTGGCATCTGGGCATCTGACCAATTTTCAGAGATGCTCTCAGGCTAAAAATCATACATTTAAAAAAATCCTTACGTACATTATAAAAACAAGCGCCACCTTTTATTATTAAAGGGGACAGACTTTTTAAATCTAGGGCTAGATCCTCAGCTGCTTTAAATGGGCATAGTGCCCTATCTGAACCCTACGTTTCTTGTCTGTTTCAGCTGTTTCATTGCTTTGTACACTTCACTCACCATGGACAGTGAAAATAAACTAGTCAGTATCTCTTTTGTTTCTAGTCAATTTCACTTTGCTGTCCTTTTGCCCTAGCACAGCGCAGTCGCTACAAGGGGATGTTTATATTAACAGCCCTTTTATTTGGGCTTTTAAAAATTCCATCAAAACACTTCTCTGCTTTGTTCTCCTCTGCTCGTTTTTCCCCAGCCTACATTTCGGGCTGTATTTGACCAGACATGTCCCTTTCAATATGACAGGCTCCAAGGAAGAAGGGATCAGTCTCTTTGACAGGAACTAAAGTCCTGTTTGAACTGGATTACATGCTGGTGTTGCTTAACAAACACAAGCATGCGGGAATGAGGCGGCAATGCGGAGCCATCTTTGTGCAAACCTGCCCGGTTGCATTCTTCACTTTCCCTGTGTCCAGCTAAAGGGCTGAGCTTAATTTTTGTGCATACAGCTTAAAATGAATGGAGCAAGGGGTTTAAAAACACCTACCTTAGCATGACATATAAACCGCGGTTATTTGTACTACAGAAGCCCCAGCGGGGTTCAGGGCCCCACTGTGCTAGTCTCTGCACAGACACCTAGAGACAGGCCCCGGTCTGAAGAGCTCACAGCCTAGACAGACAAAAGGAAAACAAAGGTGAAGTGACTGGCACAAGGTCCCGCAGCAGGTCAGTGATAAGAATAGACTCTACGTCTCCTGAATCCCAACCCAGTGCTCTGGCCACTGTACCATGTTGCCGCTCAGAAATGAGGGGAATTTGCAACTGGGACAGACTAGTGCCTTGTCTGGGGCCCACTGAAATCCTTGGGAATTCTTCCAGTGTTGTCAATGGACATGGGATCAGGCCCTCAGATGGTACCTTCTCTCTGACAATGACTGATGTAAAGCTGACTCATGGCCCCGATTACAGAACGGACCAGGCAGTTCCCTGTCAGACCTCAGCAGCTTATGGCCAGTGGCAGGATGGCTCATAGCCTTTGCCATTTTGATCTTGGCTCGCAGAGCTGGGGACACGGTTCTATTTAGACCTCTCCCAGGAGCCGATAAAATTCCAATTATGCAAGTCCATTCCTCTCAAAATAGGCAAAAGACCTGCCTCCTGTCTCTTCTGTCACCAGCTGCACCATGGCTGCCTTCCCGTTGTGACTGTCTGAGGGGACAGAGCTGCTGAATTTTTCACTTTCATGTATTTTTCAAAATTTGGAACAAAAGGCCGATTTGTCGGCTGCCCTGCTAGGACTGTGGGTTTGATCTCATTCTTCTCTACTGGGACTTACATTCAGAATTCACGTATGCATCCAGAGCCTTAGACAAGACAGGGATCAATGGGGGGCTCTCTAAACCACCATCTATATGTTTATTGCCGTAAATGCTGGCTAGAGAAATGGAAGCTCAGCAGATGCCTTCCCCATGCCATACATCTTCCCATTCCCCCAGTAGCTGCAGAGCAGTGGAACGGCCAGTTCGGTGTGTATGAGCATTGCGTGTGCATGTTCCTTTATTGAATAAGGTTTCACAGGTTCTGCCAACAAACCGAGATTCTCAACACCTCTGAGCATCCAAGGGTTGCTTGTTGCCCTATCCCGCTGCTCTTTGTAATCCATTCTTTGCTGGTCCTCACTGTGATTTCCATGCTGCAGGGATGAGCAAAGTGCACAGCCCGCACGGGAGCCTCATCACCCAATGTACAGCAAACCCTAGAACAAGAATATCCAAAAAGTGCAAAGCTGTCGTCTGGCGCGTGTAATTGGAAGCATCCCTTCACTGTGTCTGATCAACACATTAGCAGGGGTGGCCAACCTGAGCCTGAGAAGGAGCCAGAATTTACCAGTGAACATTGCCAAAGAGCCACAGTAATACGTCAGCAGCCCGCATGTGCTACCCCTCTCCAGCCCCCAGCGCCTCCCACCCACTGGCAGCTCTGCCAATCAGCACCTCCCCTTCCCTCCCCACGCCCGCCGCAATCAGCTGTTTTGCAGTGCACAGGAGGCTCTGGTGGGGAGGGAGGAGGAGCGAGGGCATGGCAGGCCTTGAGGGAAGGGGTGGAGTGGTGGCAGGACCTGGGGCAGAGCAGGGGGTTGAACAGTGAGCACCCCACAGCACATTGGAAAGTTGGCGCCTGTAGCTCCAGCCTCAGAGTCAGCGCCAATGCAAGGAGCCGCATATTAACCTCTGAAGAGCCGTGTGGGAGCCACAGGTTGGCACACCCCTGCATTATAGTCACAGCAACACTTCCTCTCTCCGCTGCCGCCACCCCTCCCAGAGCAGGCTCAGGGCCCCGCACCCCGGCGGCGGCAGCTCACACGCCCGGGAGCCACAGAGCCCGAGCGCGGCGAGGGGAGAGCTGGGGGACGCATGGGGGCCTCTGTCCGCATGCATCTGCTGCAGCCTGCAGGAGCCCCCAGGCGTGGGGCGGGTGCCAGGCTGCAGCCTGGGCAGGAGGGACGGGGGATACAGCTACTCCCTGCTAGTGGCGCCATTGCCTTTGCAGGGCTGCTGCCCCCTGTGCTGCACCGGCTCCTCCATGACTGGGGTTCGCCGCCCCCGCAAGCCGACGCTCTGGCTCTCCGGTGCCTCCGGAAGGCACCTTCTCCCTGCCGAGCCAGGGCACTGCTTTTTGGCGCCCCCAGGGCCGTCCTTAGGATTTATGGGGCCCTATGCAGTACACCTCTACCCCAATATAATACGGTCCTTGGGAGCCAAAAATCCCTACCGCATTATAGGTGAAACCCCGTTATATCGGGGTAGTGGCGGCAGGGCTCCAGCAGTGATTTAAAGGGCCCGGGGCTCCCTGCAGCAGCCGGAGCCCCGGGCCCTTTAGAACGCCGCCTGAGCCCTGCTGCCGGAGCCCCGGGGTTACTGCCCTATATTCGAACCTGTGTTATGTCGGGTCACGTTATATCGGGGTAGAGGTGTATTATTAAACTGGTGCCTCTATGCCCGACGGCAGCCTGAGCTTGCAGCCCGGCGGGGGCAGAGGGACAAGGCAGAAAAAATAACAAGACGCCCAGCCCGCCTCATGGTGGTGGAGAGTTACAGTTCCCCGCAGAGACCCCTGTACCCTCTCCTTCATGCAGAATGGACATGCAGAAGGTACCTAATTAAAAGCACTAAATTTGGGAATAAAAAAATGTCAGTCACAGGTTTTTTGATATAGCCTGAAGTTTGTCAGAAACTTTGCAAAAACTTTGTAGTGAGGGTGAGTAAGCTGTCTTGCTGAATACAACATTAAATATTATGGAATACATGATGCAGCTCTTCTCTCTTTTACATTTTCTTAATCAGTATTTCTAAGCTGATTTTATATTTTAAATGTACTCTTAAACCTTCATAAAGTAATCATTCCAGATTACTACATATTTAAGTCACTGAAACAGACATTATTTTAAATTAATCAGTCACAGAGGTTTAGTGTGTTCATAACAATGTTCATTGCTTTTAGAAGAAGGAAACACTAATTTACTTTGTGTGATCTCCATAACAATACACATGTTTATGAAATTTCATCAACTTTTAAAAAGATGTTTCCAAAATTTTAGGCATAACAAAGGATTTTATATCTTACTAATGTACCGATTTTGCTGGAGGGTTCTCTTAAAATTAGTTCATCAGATAGTCAGAAGTAAAGAAAGGGAAACTCTTTGTCCAGCTATCTGGAAGCAAAGGCCTGTTGTCCCTTTAAGGGCTCTCTTCAATGTGGGGGGGGGGGAAAGAGGGGGTGAAGGGAGAAATGGTTGGACAGAAAGGACAGGAAGACTTTGGAAGTAAGTTTTTTTACTATAGTAATTAAAATGTGTATTTTAGAGAAGGATGGTGTTTTGAAGGGTTTATTTAAAAAACCATATGTCTGAAGATCCAAGCATTTAAGGCTAAAGATGAATACTCAGATTGTGCATCTAAAAATCTGTGCAAGGATTTTTTAAAGATGTGATTTTATAATCTTCACCAACTCACTAATGAAATATTTTTAAAGCAAATTTTAAACGAAGGTCCTGTAGACTGACATGTCCTGAGTAAATATTACAATAATGCAAAACTGTTTTTGTCAGTACATTCAGAAACTGACAATATATACCTGGGGGTTGGCAAATGCCTGTTAAATGGCTTCATTACCCCTTGAATGGCTCTTTAACAGTTTCAGTGTTGTGCTAATAGGTCTGGCAGGCTGGAGGCTTTTTCTCTTTTAACTGCTAGATCCCCTTCCCAGGAAGATTCGGAGCCTGCAGGAAGCGTCAGAACAGGGATAGGAAAACCAGAGGGGTGGACACTAAGACCCAGTGGTGCCCCAAATTTTCAGGTGCCCTACCCAGCTGCCTATGCCTAAGGACGGCCCTGGGCGCCCCCAACCATTTGGCACCCTAGGCGACCGCCTAGTTTGCCTAGTGGTTGCACCCGCCCTGCCTGTCCACAGATCTTCCTATCTCAATTCACAGGGCAGACAGAGGGTGGGAGAGAGGAAGTGTTACTGTGACTATAATGCAGGGGTGTGCCAACCTGTGGCTCCCACACGGCTCTTCAGAGGTTAATATGCGGCTCCTTGCATTGGCGCTGACTCTGAGGCTGGAGCTACAGGCGCCAACTTTCCAATGTGCTGTGGGGTGCTCACTGTTCAACCCCCTGCTCTGCCCCAGGTCCTGCCACCACTCCACCCCTTCCCCCAAGGCCTCTGCCCCTTCCCCTGGGCCTGCCATGCCCTTGCTCCTCCCCCATCCCCACCAGAGCCTCTTGTGCACTGCAAGGGCACACGGGGGCTGCCACCCGCATGCATCCACTGCAGGAGCCCCCCCCCGGGGGGGGGGCGCTGGGCGCGGCTGCTCCCTGCTAGTGGCGCCGCCGCCTTTGCAGGGCTGCTGCCCCCCTGCGCCGCACTGGCTCCTTCATGGCTGGGGCTCGCCACCGACACTCTGGCTCTCCGGTGCCTCCGGAAGGCAGCTCCTCCCTGCCGAGCTGCTGTAGCAGCCCAAGCCCAGCAACGCCAGAGAGTGGACTCGGGACGGGGGCTGCCGGGGTGGGGTGGGGAGGGCTCACGGGGGTGTGTGCACTCTCCAGGGGAGTTCAGGGGGCGGGGAGGAGGGAACCTGGTCTGGGGAGCAGCCCCTGGGCATGGCTGGCCCCTGGGGTCTATAAAGGTTTGTTGGGATTTGCCCCTCAATGAACCAATGTGCGGGGGGAGGGAGGGGCGCAAGGTGGAAGTTTCGCCTAGGGCACAAAATATCCTTGCACCGGCCCTGTGGACAGGGACTGTGTCTCACTAGGGATTTGCAATAGCACCTAGCCCAATAAGGCCTTGATCTTGGCTGGGGCCTCTGGGTGTTACTGTAATAATTACAAATAATAAAGTTTTAACAGGAGGGTCATTGGAGGTAATTGTCCCGGTCTGCTTGGCACTGATGGGCCTCAGCTGGAGCATTGTGTCCAATTCAGGGCATCACACTTTAGGAAAGATGTGGACAAACTGGAGAGACTCCAGGGAAGAGCAACAAAAATGATCCAAGGTTTAGAAAACCTGACCTGTGAGAGCGTTTGTTTAAACAAACGGGATTGTTTAGCCTTGAGAAAAGAAGACTGAGGGGGGACCTGATAACAGATAAGGGCTGTTCTAAAGAGGACGGTGATCAATTGTTTTCCACGTCCGCTGAAGGTAGGACAAGAAGTAATGGGCTTAATCTGCAGCAGGGGAGATCTAGGTTAGATATTAGGAAAACTTTCCAACTAGAAAGCGTAGTTAATCACTGGACCAGGCTGGACTAGACTTCAGTTGTAGAATCCCCGTCACTGGAGGTTTTTAAGAACAGGTTGAACAAACACTTGCCAGGGCTGGCCTAGGTTCACTTGTTCCTGCCTCAGTGCAGGGGATGGGCACTGAGGTCCCTTCCAGCCCTACACCTCTATGAAGCTATGATTTAATACAGTCACAATCAGAATTGCCCATTTCCTGATTTTTCTCCCTTCTCCGCATTTTTATGTCCCCAGAATGCATTCTAAACTCTTCCTGTACCTTGCTGTTTATTTTCCCTAGGCTCTGTCCATTTAACCTAGTTACTGTTTCTATTACAGTAGCACCTAGAGACCCCAGTCAAGGATTCGGACTCCAGCACGTCAGGTGCTGTACAAACGCGTGGCAAGAGACAGTCTGTGCTCCAAAGAGCTCACAGTCAAGGCCTTGCTGACATAATTTTAGCCTACAGCACTTTTCAAACCGATGAAGTTAAACAGGTTCAATAATCTTTGTGGACGTTCCCATTTGGGTTCAAGAGAGGCTTATTGGAGTTTAACTTACACCAGTTCCTAACTGGCTTACATCCAATTGCAGTGAGCCTGGTTTAAACTGAAAGGCGAGCATCCACCCAGGGGGCTGCGCATTTAACTCAATGGGTTTGAAATCACACCTTTCAGTAAATGGTACAACTTTGCATATAGGTCAGGCCTCAGTCCACTCCACTCTCTCTTCTCTTAGATGTGCTGCATTTTCTCCTGCCATCCCTGCATGATCCCTTAAGTCCCTTGTTCCTTTTCCTCCCCCTCTCGCTGCCTTTTTCCATGTCAGTGGTTTTGCTCCTTCCATTTGCATTGCTTTTCCGGGTCACCTGTTTTTATCCCTTTGCCCTCTCTTCCTTTGTCTTGTCCTCTCTCTTTGTCCCTGTCCTAGTCTCTCTCCCTTCTCCTATCCCACAGGAACTGCTCATATTCCCTCCCTCTCTTCCCTCCTTCCTCCTTCGCTTCCGCCTGCTCTTTCCTTCCTGAAAACTCCCCCCAATAGTCAATTTCCCCTCACCCATCATCTCATTTCCTCCGGTAGCTCCTCCGTCTCTCCTGCCCCGGGCCATCCCCACATGCAGCTTTCCCTCGCCAATTGCTTTATCCCCAAGGCTTACCCCTGCAGCAGGGCTCCAAGTTTACAGAGCACTAGACAGGCATTCACTAATCCTCACACCAGCCCTGGGAGGTCGGCCCCTCGGTTCCGCTCGCAGTCCCTTCTCTGCCCTAGGAAGCCTGGACGTAGCTCATCAATGGCCTGATCCTGCTACCTCTTTGCTCACCCAAATAAGGGCTTGGCAGGATCTCTCCCTAGCTCAGCTTGTCCCTCATTCTCTGCCCCTGAAGAAGGTCCCAGAGATAGAACAAATGGAGCCCAGCAGCTCAGCCCAGGGCAGGTGCAGGAGAGACTCCTCTGGGGACACTGATTTGGCACCGCTCCGGTGTGGGCAGGGAGTGGCACCCAATGGCAGGGCATGCAGCTGGCCCAATGGCAGGGCATGCAGCCGGCTCCATGGCACGATTTTGCCTGAACGCGGCGGCAGTGGAGAGGTCTGGCGTCCGACTGATTGGCTGTGATGCTCTCTGAAGCTCTTCCAGCCACCAAAGCTCCACCCACCCGTGAAGCTCCACCCACCCGTGAAGCTGAAACACCTGGACAGAAGAGAAACAAAATGTGACGCCACTCAGGTTCCTCTCTGGCTTCTGTGTGCCTCTCCCTGGGCTGCTTCTTCTCCTGGCTAGCCGCTAGTACTCTTGCTGGCCGTAGGAGGCGCTGTGGTGCACCGGAAAGACTGCAGATGGGCACCTGGCATTCCTCTGCAGCCATGGAGCTGACCCTCCCTAGCCACCTCCTTCACCATGCCTTCTCCCACTGCTGCTGGCCAAAGGCCTGTTCAAACAGAGTGGCTGTCACAGCTCAAATGGAAGGGCAACAGATTCAACTTTTTTGAACAAGGGGCATCATTTACTGTGGGCAAAGACCTTGTTTTGTCCCCTCCCAAACTTTTCATAGGTCTATATGCCCCATTTCCCCTACCACACACACACACTGCTATTTTGCAGGCTGTAATCCCATGTAATGTTCTATATGCTGACACCAGGGCCGGCTCCAGGCACCAGCCTGGCAAGCAGGTGCTTGGGGCGGCCGCTCCGGAGAGGGGCGGCACATCCAGGTATTCGGCGGCAATTCGGCGGATGGTCCCTCACTCCCGCTCGGAGCGAAGGACCTGCCGCCGCAGATCGCGATCGCGGCTTTTTTTTTTTTGGCTGCTTGGGGCATCCAAAACCCTGGAGCCGGCCCTGGCTGACACAGCTCCTCCTCCTCCCCTCCCTGGCCAGTTTTCTGCCCTGATGCCCATTTTGAACCACGTGTGCTGCCGCAGGTCACTCGAACGCACCCCCGAAGCCCAGTGTGGCGGATGTTAAAAGGCCAGCTAGCTTAACGCATCCATGCGCAGGCCTGGCTGGCTCAATTTGTGACGCTCTTGAGTCTTTCACTTCCAAGTCACTCTTTGCCCCCATCTTTGTTACCATCTGTCTGATGTTCAGGCGTGTAAGCGAAATGAGATGGTGGGTGTCAGTAGGGCTAGTGCATGAAGCTGGAACTCAGCAGACTGGGGTGCTTATCTCATCTCTGCTACTGACTTTCCACGTGACCTTGGGCAAGTCTCCTCTCCCTCCCAGCTGTGGTCAGGCTTGTCTTTTGAGACTTCAAGCTCTTCGCGGCAGGGAGTGTCGCTCACTCTGTGTGGAGTCCTTACGTGTGACTGTAATACACTAATAATATTAAATCCAGGGCATGGTTACTCTCCTGCTACACTTCGGCGCCTTCTGAAGGAAAAGGGGACCAACTATAAAGGCCAAGGGATGTTTTCAGCAGGAAAAAGCTGTGGGGTTTAGTCAGAATGAACCTACCGACAATCCAGCCTTTGTGTCACAATCAAGCCACGCTATATGCTGTAATCTTCACATCAGTAAAGCAGCCCAGGGTCAGGCACCCGGTCTCTGCCTCGAAAGGAAGCAGACCGCACGTCCTTTGCTCGTGCATTCCAGCAGCCTTTTGTGCCAGGCAATTCCGCCTGCTTTTCTTCTCGGCGGGTCCCTGGCGTGGCTTTACCAGGGCCGATCCCCCGGTCCCATGACTATGAGAGAGAGAGAGAGAGAGAGGCAGTGTCACAGCTCATTAATACACCTCTTGCAGTGCCCACCACTTCTGCTCAGCTCGGTCTCCTTGCTGTGTCGCTCTGGTAAACGGGCCCTGGTAACATCCACATATTGACCTGAATGCTTTTCTCGAGCGCTGCAAGGGGGAGGAAAGGCGGATAAAAGCAGCTATTAGAATATATGTGCACCAGTGCATGGGGGGTGGGGATATGAAAAAGCATTCAGCCCCCATGGTCTCATGCCAGGGTGACTGCCTGGCCTGTGACCTGCTGACAAGGCACTGGGCTGTGTTGCAAGGGTCCCAGGGAGACAGTTACCTTGTCATTTTGTTTCCTTTGTATTAGCTCACCACGATTTTGCTCATCTCACTATGCGGCTGCCAGCTGCTGGGATAAAGTTAATATAATGCTAATAGCCTCTTCTAGATGGAAAGGCTGGGCTAGTGGTTACAGCTCCAGGTTGGGACTCCAGAGAGTTGGCTTCAGTCTGCCTCTACCGCAGTCTCCGTGGGAACGTCTACACAGCAAGCGGTGGCCTGCAGCCGCAAGTCTCAGGGCCGGGGTCAACAGACTCGGGCTCATGCTACAGTGCTAAAAATAGCTGTGCAGACATTGTGGCTCAGACTGGAGCTCGGGCTTTGAAACGTAGGGAGGGGGGCTTCAGAGCCCGAGCTGCAGCCCAAGCCGCAACATCTATATGGCCATATTCAGCACAGTCGCATGAGCCCTGCAAGGCCACATCTGTCAGCTAGACACTCGCGGCAGCAGCCTGTGTAGATACAGCCCGTGTGACCCTGGGCAAGTCATGTAGATTTTCCATGTCTCAGTTTCTCATCTGTAAAGTGGGCTGATGGTGCTCCCTTTGTCTGTTTAGACTGAAAGCTCTTTGGGGCATTGATTCTTACACGCGCATCATTGGGATTTGTTGTTTCTGAAGTGTCCCCATCACCTTAGGGGACATAGGGTCTAAAGATAATTTGATGGCACATGCTGAACCCCTGCTGTGAGATACTGAGCACCCGAGTGCCTTACACAGGCTGGTCCCCAATGAGGGGAGGGAAATGACTGTCTCCCATAAGCTGTTGGTCTAATCAGGAATTTGAACCAGGTGTTTTTCTCCTGTGGTCTGTGCATTGCCATAGAGGATGCAGGAGTGGGCCTGGCTCTGGACCGTTCTGTTTGAGGCCTTCTATGACTGTGGTGCCTGATAAGATAAAAGTGAATGGATAAGGGGGTCTGACTTTGTGATTGTCCCAAGGCATGGGTGGGGAAAGGGAATCTCACATCTCCCACTGTGGGGGCCCTCTCTTGCAGACCTAGGGAGAGGACCTCTTTCAGGAGATGGTAGGGGAGTGGGGGAAACGTGGAGAGTAAGTATATTTGGAGGCAGCACAGTCCACTCTTGCTGGCTCCCCCAAGATCAGTACAGCCGGTCAGGAAATGGGATTTTTCCTCATGAGAAATGTGAATGAAAACAACAACAACTAGTTATTGCCATAGAAAATCACTTGTAACTTTTCAGGTTTTCACTGCAAAACTGAACCCCGGTTGCTGGGTGACAATTTTCAATATTGCTGGCCAAAAATTGAAATGTTTTGGATGAAAACCTGGAAAAAAATAGTTGAAATGGCCATTTCCTGTGGAAATTGACATTTCGACAAAAAAGAGCCATTTTTCAATGGAAAATATCACTGTTGGGCTTTTGGGGATTCTGTGCAAACACCTTTGTTTTTCAGGTCTCCTAAATTAGAAGCCTCTTGCGAAATTCTTTCTTCTTCTGGTAGAAAAATGTACAGCACCTAGCACAGCAGGGTCATGGTCCATGACTGGGATTCTTAGGTGCTAACAGAATACAGACAATAATAATAATACCTGAAGCCCATCCAGGAGAACCAGCTACCCTCCCCTCCAATGGAAAAAACTAGGTTTTTTGTACATTTCTAAAGCCAAAATAAAGTTGCTGGCTGCAGGCCCATAGCCGCAGAACTGGAAGAGCCATGGCCATCACTGTCAAGGGCAAAAGAGACAAAGAGAAATGTTTGGTAGCCATCTTTGATGTGGACAACAGTCCCCCAGACATGTTATATTGGAAAGCCAACAGCTCATAGAATCTGTTGTGATAAAGATATGGGTTAAGATAGGCAACACAGTGCAGGGAATAGCTTCCATTCACTTTCATAGTGGATGAGTGGCCAAATCCCCTTCACTGCTTTGGAAACCGCCCCCAACAAAAAGAGAGATATGGGGGTTGGGGGTGTTAGGCACTAGCCTAGAACTTAGGAGACCTGGGTCAATTCCCTGCCCTGTGCCTCCATTCCCCAGCTGTAAAATGGGGGCAAATAGCAATGCCCTACCGCACAGAGGGGCTGTGGGCATAAAGGCATTAAAGATTGTGAGGGGCTCAGATCCAATGGTGACGGAGCCATAGACGTACTGATGATAGATAGAGCTCCAGAGAGTGAAAAGGCGCCGTAAGCAGGAGAAAAGTCTGAAATAAAACAATATAAACGTCAAGCAGAATATAATAATAACAAAAGCCCACGTCCTTGGCTCATGGTAGCATTGACGCCAATGGAGCAATGCTTATGGGCACTGGCTGACAAAGGAAAAAACAAGCAGCCTGGCATTTGTGCTACCTACATTCCCAGCTTTTCATGTCCCCGAAGATGGAGCAGAGTAATGGTGATGGCAGAACCAAGTAATGGTGATGGCAGAAATGGACAAGCAGATTTAGAAATCTGGTGGGCCTGGAAGTCTAAAAGGACCCCTCACGCTTCTGCTCACTCCATGGGTGAGATGAATAATGCCCAGCAAAACACGGAGCCGCGGGCCTTTGGACAACCGTGGTCTGTGGCTGAGCGAGGTGAGAAGCAGGTGAGACAAGGCACTCTTTAACCCAGCTTGTGTCAACGAGTGCTCGCGGGTGAGTTTGCTGATTTGGACAATGAGACCAAGATGCAAATAACGCTGCATTGCTCAGCAGCGCTGACCATGTCCAGACTTTTAGAGCTCATGCTGGCTATGGGACACAGTTCCCGAGGGTGGAAAACAATACTGAACTGTGATGGAGGCTAATGGAGGCGAGCCTCTGGTCTCAGCTGACCAGGTCTCAAGGAGTAAGCTTGAGTTTTGAAACACTGGCATACTGCCTGGCCCAGCTGGCAGAATCTGAACCCAAGTCAGGGAAAGGGAAAGCCACCCAATGTGGGCCCAGCATAGTGTGAGAATACCGAGTTGCTTAGGCAGTGCCTAGCAAAGAAGATGATGCCAACAGCAGAAGAGGAAGCTCAACACATCTGTGTGACTAGAGCTAATGCCCTGAAAGCTGAACTGGAAGAAAAAGAGAGCGGTCTGAAGCATGGGTGATGGGTGACTCCTCCATTTGGGGAGGCTGGGCACGCCCAGACCGTGGCCCCCACCCCAAGGCCCATCCCCACTCGCCTCCTCCCCCCGAATCCCCACCCATGCTCCAACCCTGCTTAGCCTCCTTCCCTGAGACCCTTCCGCCCACCCCTTTCCCCGAGGTCCCCCCCCTCCGCGCTGCTTGTGCCTCTTTCACACACACCCCGGTCGCTCACTGCTTGCGTGCATCACTTTACCCCCTTCCCTGTCCCCCCCATCCCATCTGCTGGCCGGCCAGCTGCTCACTACTCACACTCACCTCTTCAGCCCCTCCCCCAGTCTCCCCAACTGCCACTCACCACTCACCTCTTGGGTCCCTCCCCCGAGGCCCCCATGTGGGGAATGGGAAGAGGTGGAACGAGGGTGGGGTCTTGGGGGGAAGAGGACTAATGGGAGCAGGGCCTCAGGGCAGAGTGCAGGTGGGGCCACATCCGGGGCACCCTTTCAACGGCAGTGCACTCCAAAGGGGGTGGGACGGGATTAGCCTCCCCTGGCCTCTTACACCCACCGTCCATGCTCTGAAGGCCTACTGGGATAGGCGGGCGTGAAAGAAGCAGGCAGCACCAGGAATGATGCTGTGGAGGGGACATTGAGGGACAACGTGGTGAAGGCAGAGGACACTGGGAGAAAGCAGAATCCAGACTTCCAGCCATTATAGTCTGAACAGGACATGCTGGGGAAGGAACTCCAGGAGTTACAGGACAGAGTTTATGGCTTTTGAGAAGAGAAGAATAAAGGGTGTTCCATGCAGACTTAGGCCTTGTCTACACTGAGCCCTGGTGCGGATTACAGAAGTGTGAATTGCAGAGCACACCAAAGTGTTGGGCACTTTCTGATCTGTGTGGACACTGCTGCTGCAAACTATAAGATGTTTTGTTAATGCGAATGAGGTACCATTTAGTTCACACCAACAGCGTCCACATGGGGCAGTCAGTGTGCAACAACTGGTGCGCTCTGCAATTCTCGCCCCTGCAGTCCACACTGCAGCACAGTGTAGACATCGCCTGAGGGCTAGACTCTCTTCTGCAGCCGGTATCAACTTGGCTCAGCAGACAGCAGGGCTGGCTGGAGGATGGTTACCCACCCCCTAATTCTCTGCCGCAACCCCACTCCCAGAGCCGGTCAGAGCAGCTTCCAGGCTGCTCTATACCAAGCCCGCTGGCTATGGACTGCAACACAAACCTGCTGTAGATTTTTAGAGTGCTTTGCACACCACCCGCATCCCTTTCCCCGAGCATGCTCCTCCCCCTCAGTTTGCCCCCAGCAGAGGGGTGTAGGAGCCAGCTTTACACCTGCTAGGAATTCCCCCTTGCTGGGGGAATTGCCAGGAGGGAACTCAGAGGAGGCTTCTGCAATGGTCTGGAAAATTCATCTATAGATTCCAAGGCCAAAAGGGCCCATGTGATCATCTAGGGTGACCGCCTGTGTAACAGGCCAGAGAACCCGATCACCAGAGAGCGAGTGCAGATCCAGTGACAGCATTAATAACACTGAAGGTTACAAAAATCATGAGACTGATTTAAAAAATCACGAGACTTTAAAAATAATAAATGAGGGGCTCTTTTCATTAGCCTCCTGGTTTCACACTTCCAGGCTTTTCTCTGTAACCAGAAGGGATAGAAGCATACTTCTTTTTTCATTAAAAGCTGAGAATGTCAGATAATCACCTTAAAAAAAAACCCAACTACCATGAGCATCATGAGAAACTTGTGAGAGCTGGCAACACTACAGTGGGAAACATAAGTAAAGGAAAAATAAAGCTGCTGTGGATTGAACTGTGGTTGTGCATTATATTTTACCTCTTTTATTGGCCAGTAGTTCCTGCCATTTATTCTTAGACTAGCAGCTCACCTGCGAGTATAATTTGATCTCCACAATTCAAACTTCAAGCCCTTTGGATGGGACACATAAGTCACATGGTACCATTTATGGTTCCTGATTGGATGAGCGTAACTGTCAGAATCAGGTGTCTGGTGTGGATACTTGTGGCTGTGGATTTGAACGTTGCTTCCCCTGAATATTGTGCAGCAGTTGACAGTGTGAAGAACATGCCTGCCAGCAAATTCATTGGCTACAATATTCATGGAGACTGAATGTGAAGGAGGTGTGAACACCATTGAAACCAATTCTATTTTATTTTATTCTATTCCGTTCTCAGCATCCACGGACCTGAGCGCCTTCCAATAGTGCATTAAGTGATGTGACTAACATCTGTTACATGTGGCTTGTTCTCTCTCCTCAGGAGGAGAAAGACGTGTGCAGTGGATGATTTTGCTTCAGTAGGGTTCTGTTTGGGGGAGTTCTGATTTTTTTTTAAATGCCCACACTGCTGTCTCTGGATGTTAGAGAAGGTCGGCTCAGAGAAGTGCTACCTGGAGCAGAAGGTAGGTCAGTTTGCAATGGACCTTAGTTCCTATGGAAGCTCATTCAGCAGGCTGGGACCAGCCCTGAGAACGCTCTGTTTAGTGCCAGAGCCTTAAGGTCTTTTGGATGCCCTGGGCCCAGGCTATGCAGTGTGCAAGTAGGATAGGGTGACCAGATGTCCCAATTTTAGATCACAGAAACCCCCTTGGGAGGTGCCACCCGATGTGCAAAGACTACCCCTGCTCCTGTTTTCCCTGCCAGCTCAGGACTCCAGCACCCTGTCTTGCTGAGCCAGCCACTCCTGTCTGGCTCTAACACAGATCCAGGGTCTGAATCACTTGTCCCAAAGCTGCAAGTTTACCTGAAAACAGCTCACAGTAGTGTGCTTGTCTTTAGCACTCAGATGCCCAACTCCCAATGGGGTCTAAACCCAGATAAATCCGTTTTACCCTGCATAAAGCTTATGCAGGGCAAACTCATAAATTGTTCGCCCTCTATAACACTGATAGAGAGATATGCACAGTTGTTTGCTCCCTCAGGTATTAATATATACTCTGAGTAAATTACTAAATAAAAAGTGATTTTATTAAATACAGACAGTAGGATTTAAGTGGTTCAAAGTAGTAACAGACAGAACAAAGTAAGTCACCAAGCAAAATAAAATAAAATGCGCAAATCTATGTCTAATCAAACTAAATACAGATAATCTCACCCTCAGAGATGCTTCAGTAAGTTTTTTCTCAGACTGGACACCTTCCAGGCCTGGGCACAATTCTTTCCCCTGGTACAGCTCTTGTTGCAGCTCAGGTGGTAGCTAGGGGATTCTTCATGATGGCTCCTCTCCTTCTCTGTTCTCTTCCCCCCTTTATATATCTTTTGCATAAGGCGGGAACCCTTTGTCCCTCTGGGTCCCCCCCCCCCCCTGGAAAAGCACCAAGTTAAAGATGGATTCCAGTTCAGGTGACATGATCACATGTCACTGCAAGACTTCATTATTCACTTGCCAGCACACCCATATACAGGAAGACTCACAGGTAAATACAGCCATCTGCAGACAATGGGAGTCATCAAGATTCCAAACCATCATTAATGGTCCACACTTTACACAATTACAATAGGCCCTCAGAGTTACATTTTATATTTCTAGTTTTAGATACAAGAGTGGTACATTTATACAAATCAGATGATCATACTCAGTAAATTATAAGCTTTGTAATGATACCTTACAAGAGACCTTTTGCATGAAGCATATCCCAGTTACGTTACATTCACTTATTACCGTATTTTCTCTAAAACTATCTCAGTTACATTATGTTGACTTATTATCAAGTTTTTATAAAACCATATAGACTGCACAACGTCACAGCCCACACTGCTGTCTCTGGATGTTAGAGAAGGTCGGCTCAGAGAAGTGCTACCTGGAGCAGAAGGTAGGTCAGTTTGCAATGGACCTTAGTTCCTATGGAAGCTCATTCAGCAGGCTGGGACCAGCCCTGAGAACGCTCTGTTTAGTGCCAGAGCCTTAAGGTCTTTTGGATGCCCTGGGCCCAGGCTATGCAGCGTGCAAGTAGGATAGGGTGACCAGATGTCCCGATTTTATAGGGACAGTCCCGATTTTTGGGTCTTTTTCTTATATAGGTTCCTATTACCCCCCACCCCCTGTCCCGATTTTTCACATTTGCTGTCTGGTCACCCTGAGGGTTGCCAGCTGTCTGGTTTTTGACTGGAACGCCAGGTCGAAAAGGGACCCCGACAGCTCCGGTCAGCACCGCTGACCAGGCCGTTAAAAGTGCAGTCGGTGGCGCAGCGAGGCTAAGGCAGGCTCCCTACCTGCCTTGGCTCTGCACAGTTCCCAGAAGCAGCCCGCATGTCCCTCCGGCCCCTTGGCGCAGGGGCGATCAGGAAAGCTCCGTGCACTGCCCCCACCCCCAGCGTCAGCTCCCATTGGCTGGGAATTGCAGCCAATGGGAGCTGTGGGGGCAGCGCCTGCAAGCATGGGCAGCTTGCAGAGCCCTCTGGTCGTGCCTCCACCTAGTGACTGGACATGCCGGCCGCTTCCAGGAGCAGCACGAAGCCAGGGCATGCAGGGAGCCTGCCTTAGCCTCGCTGTGCCACCAACCTGGAGCCGCCTGAGGTAAGCGCCACCCAGCGAGAGCCCACACCCCATACCCCCTCCTACACCTCAATCCCCTTCCCCCGGTTGGAACCTCCTCCCACACCCTAACTCCCTCCCAGATCCCATACCCCAACCCTCTACCCCAGCCCTGAGCCGCCTCCTGCACCCAAATGCCCTGCCAGAGCCCACACCCCACACTCCCTCCTGCCCCCAACCCCCTGCCCCAGCCCTGAGTCCCTTTCCGCACTCCAAACCCCTTGTCCCCAGCCCAGAGCCCCCTTCTGTACCCCAAACCCCTCAGCTCCAGTCCCACCCCAGAGCCTGGACCTCCAGCCGGAGCCCTCACGCCCTCCTGCACCCCAACCCCTGAGCCTGCCTGGTGAAAATGAGAGAGTGAGGAGGGGGGCTGGAGTGAGTGGGGGGGCTTCAGAGAAGGGGTGGGGCAGGGGTGGGGCCTCAGGAAGGGGCATGGCAGGGGCAGGGCAAGGGTGTTCGGGTTTGTACAATTAGAAAGTTGGCAACCCTAGGCACAGGCCAAGAACTGAGGATTCATTTTCAAAAGGGAATGACTATTTGCAGGGTCTATCTTGCAGTATTCGCTCAGCTGTCATGAGAACATCACTCACAAGAGCTCACATGCAGGCGGCTCCTCACTCCTTTGGGGGCAGGTGATTCTGCAGTGGGTTGGTGCACTCACCTTTCATCTCTAGAGCTGTGTGCTCCCCTCCTGTCCCACAGGCGAATGACTGAGCTGGAGTCTCTCACCCTGGCCCTTAACTGGTCATTTCGGCACATCGCTAAATTGCCACATGCTTTGGCCCAATTGCCAGGCTCTGCTCAGGAGACTTGCAGGACTGGACTAGCAGGAGGAGGCTGCAGGGCAAGACTGGGGTGCATCAGCAAAGCTGCCTGCAGAAACTCGTGACTGGAATAACAGGGGTGGCTGCGGCTCAAGACTAAAGAGCAGAAGTATGAAGCCCAGAAGAGGGGAAGCTGCAGGCCACGGCAGGACTGTGGGGGCAGCTTGAGTGCCTCCTGCCTGCAGAATGCCTGGCTGAAGCCAGCACTGTTCTCTCTCTCTGCCATGAACACTAAATCCACTTGCAACATTTAAGAAAAAACAAGTGTGTGATTCATGCTGGCTAATGGCTCCAGCGCGTGGATGAACAGCAGTGGCAACAGGAGGCGGCCCTGGTTCCAGTATGAAGAGTAACCAGCCCCGACTGGTACCCGTTGGTGCTGCCGGCTCCCTTGTATAGCAGGCACTATATACAAGGATGGATCCAAACACAAAGTGAATGCTGAAGCTGCAGATTCCACCTCCCTCCTCTTAACACAGGACAGGGGCCTTGGCATTTTCCCCACAGCGTCTAGGATTTAGTAGCTTCCTTATGCTGTCTCAGGCCGACCTATTTCTCACCAATCCTGACTGGTCTGGCCTGAAAGCATCTTGCCGCAGTGCTGAAACCAGCCTTGACGCAGCAGTGAAGCAGAAGCAATGATGCTTGCGATTCCCGCTCTAACCGGGAGCAGCCGTGGATTTGTGTAAACTTTCAGGAGAGCAAACGCTGAGCGGAAACAGCGCCCCAGCCAATAGCCTGGATACAGTTCGGGTCTGGAGAGAGAAAATGAACCCGTCCATCGCTTTGGTTAATGAACAGCGGCCAGAGCAGCAACCTTCCCAGCAGGTGGGAAGGTTCATTCAGAGCTGCATGGGAGGCGGAGTCAGGTGTGGGGCAAAGGGCTTGTCAATCTTTTGTGACCTCAGTCGCCTTGTCTTGCAAGATAGATCTCTTTGCTGTGCTTTGTCTGATGAGCCCCTCGCTTGCCGTGCAGACTGAGCAACAGCCTCGCAACACACACACGCACCCTCACACATGCACATACACACGCAGACACACACGCACATAGCTAGATCATGTTGCATCTTCCTACGCTCCGAAAGTAGCCCCTTCTCATTCTGTGAGTGACACTCAATACCCTTTGCCTTCCTGTCTAATCCACTGCACACAAGGAATGTGCGATTCCCTTCACACCCGTCAGCAATTGCTGATGTAACCTTCCTGCATCCTCTCACACCCTGGACGCTCCGCTCTGTAGCATTTCATGCCAAATCCCAGCAAAGAGCTGAGCATAGAAACTCTGGTGGAGGGGAGGCTGAGGGCATGACATGCTGGTATCTGAAGACTAGAGGGTGCAAATAGCTAGAAATACTTCCTTCCAAGCTGCCTGTGGTGTTTGTTACATATCCAAGGGTCGTCTAAAGGGCAGTCTTCTCCGGCTTGGTAATTACAAGCCAGCGCTAGTGGGTAAGGCGACTCCTTGATGCTACTAAAATCATAGAGGCCGTGGGGTATTTGCACACCCAGCTGTTTGAAACACTATGGTTGACCATCTCCACAGCATCGTGTTTTGGGCTCCTCACCATAACGGAAAGTGTTGATGACTTACAGAGGATCACCTGGAGCCATCTGGCCCGAGGAGAGGGATTACAGGGACATCAGTGATGTGCTGCCAATATTTCCACAAGGGTCTCCCACAAAAATGGTCCCCTTCACTGGTGATATGCCCCGCGGGTCCCAGGGCTTCCTGCGCTGCAGGAGGAAGGGGAAGGAACTTGTGTTCCCTTTTAAACACAGATGCTTTCTCGTAACCAGAGTGTGGCAGGATGCAGCATCACTGTGTAAACAAACCTGGACTAAGCTGCACCTTGATGGGGTCGGTTAGAGGAATTTACTGAGTCTAATGATGTAGGACTCTGCTCCACTTGTGTAGTTGGAAATGGGAGGTACGTAGGGTCAAGACTTTCTATTGGGAATCTGGGGAGATTGTCTCCTGAAAATTATTTTGCAAATACCTGCTGTGTGGTGCCATCTGGTCTGACAACAAAGGTGCTCTTCAGAGCTATTTTGAGGCACCCAGGAATAAGTCAGCATTGCATGGAACCAAACAAATGGTGGGTCCCTCCCAACCTACCTGTGATACCAAAAATGAGACGCCTCTCAGAGCAGAGCTTCACAATATGATCGTCCCTTTTCTTTCTTGAATACACAGATCAGCAGTGAAAGGGTGGCATCATTGGGGTTCAGAGTTAACAATGCCTTGACATGAATAGGCACAGGGCAGACTTACCTTAGTGCTGTTGGTTCAGGCTGTCTGCAAACTCAGGCATCAGCTTACTTCTGGATTACATTGTGATGCTTTTCTTTGCAGTCATTGGATTTTTTTAAAATAAGAAAGCTCACATCTGGAGCACAAGATCTAGGCTGATCTCCTGTATAACCCTGGCCAGAGAGCCCACCCAGCTCAATATCTTCTTGTGGAATTGCACCATCATTTATAGAAAGGCGGCAAGGCCTCCATTTGGGGTTTAAAGACTTCAGGAGACAGAGTACGCTAGGTAAGCTGCCATCAGAGAAGAGCACTGACTTGCTGAACCAATCCACAATGACCTGGTTTTAGCCTTGCTCCAGACAGGTAGTGACGCCGTCAGAGGCAGAGAAATCGCCCCCATCACTCCTTTCTTTAACCTGGTGGAATTTTACCAATACATTTCTGGGAGCCCCTCCACCCCAAGAGCCTCCCTCCTTCATATCACTCCTTTACATCCACATTCTACCACCAAAGGAACAAAGACAACTACTTGCTAACTGTCTCTAGGTTCTTGCTAGATGATGTAAAAGACAGGGCTGGGATATTTAACATGGGACAAGGGGAGGTGAAAAAGCCAATAATGGGCCAGAACTAGCAAGCTAGGAATAGTTTCCTGATACTGCAGGTATGTCTATACTGCAATTCAAGGGTGGGCTCGCTGCTGGTGGAGACATACACTCCTTGGAGCAATGAAGCAGTAGCAGCACGGGCTGTACAAACCTATCCAGGCTAGCCCACACTGAAGCCCATGTTGCCAAAGTATCACTGCTCCACTACCAGAGCTGGCTAAATTAACACTATCACTGGCATGGCTAGGTGAGCTGCAATGTCACCCCCAGATTGCAGTGTTGATAGATCCTGAGGTTGAGTAGGCAGGGGAAGATTGTCTACAATGGGGATTTTTGTATTGATGTAAACGTGCGCTGCACCAGCATGCCACATTTTATGTTGCCTCAGTGCACCCACACAAGAGATTTGCACTGGTGCAAAAGTCCCCACTGTAGACCAGCCCCAGGCACCAGCACTGGAGAAGCTCAGGAGAGCAGAGAAAGGGATCTGCTGGGTGCATTCATGCATTAGCATTAGTGCAACTGCCCCAGGAGCTCCTTTGCAGACCATAGATTCTACCACCACCTCTGGCTCTTGGTACCTCCCTGCCCAGCCAGCTGCAGAATTGAATTGGGCTGTGGCATGCACCTGTCCCACCAGAAATGTTGCTCGGTAGCATTTGAGCAGCGCACCCAATGTCAGAGATGCCATCTGTGGCAGCCGCCTCCAGCCTAAGTGCTGGCAAGTGCTGCAAACCCCCACGGGACACAGGTGATGGCAGCTACCTCATTCCTCAGCGGCGTCACTTCAGCAAGTTTGGCCAATGCACGCACAGGCTAGCGTTTGCAGCCGGCATGCCATGCAGCAGATGTCAGCCATCCCACACACTCACACAGTGATTTGCCATCCGCACACTGCACTGGCTGAGCTCCCCGGGTTGTGTGTGCGCCACACACAATGCACGGGGGCCACCGCACTCATGTGTGTCACGCAAGGTGAAGCTGTTAGCCCTTACCCCCCCACACTGCTTGGTGTCCGTGCCACTGCTGCTGCACCTGCCCTGGCACTGTCCATCCATCAGCCTCACCTTCCGGGTGGCAGCAGTCTCAGTGTTCAAGCACGAGTCTCAGGACATCTTCATAGAACCATGCGACACCAAGCGTGGGAGGTTGGCCCATGGATTTGCTCCTCAGATGATGGCCAGTTCTCTGTTTTTGCCCTGCCGGCTCTCAGCTTTCCTTCCTTTTCAGAGCTTTAACCTGACTGCTATTTCACCCGATCTCCTGTCCTGGGCCACAAATCTCCACAATAGGAGGCTTTTAGTCTTTGCAGGTCCTTCCTCAGTCCAGGAGTACCTTTACAGGGTCCTGCAAGATGTGGGGACAGTGGTTCGATAGGTGGCATTCTTTCTTGTGAGTGCTGTGCTGAGAGATCCTACTGTATCCAGGTCATAAACCCGCTCCAGGGCTGGACCCTCACCACTGCCGTCACCGGCACGTCTCATTGAATCAGTCATGCAGGATTGGGTCCTATGGCAGGAACGTCCTTAGCTGACACTGAGCAGGAATTCAGCCCCGTCACTGACTCACCCATATGTCACTTCTCTTAGCCCTGCTGCTCAGTAATACAAACCGGGTGATCAGCAGCGCACCTCACTCCTAGCCGCTTGCTCATTTAATGACAACCCGCCCGGAGCTGGTGGGTCCGGAGTTCTCCCTTGGAGACCACGCAATGAGATGCTCTACCAGATGGGTAGGGAAGTCCCAGCACCAGACGGTTACTATGAACCGGAGTGAGGTGGCTACACATGTGACTTAGCCAGCGGTTGTGGACAAGGGGCAGGCCTTACTGCCGCTCTTCAGCTTCCTCCTCCTGAAGCTGCCTAAGGGCAAGTCTACACTACACAACTAAGTCAATCTACGTTACATCAACATTCAGCCCCCACAGTAATTAAATCACTTTGACATGTCCACACTGCGCTTCTTGTGTCGGCAGTGCATGTTCTCACCAGGAGCACTGGTACCAATTGTACTGCCAGTGTGGAGCATTATGAAAGGCAGCAACAGTCGATATAAGCAACACAATGTCTACACAGACGCTGCATTGATCTAACAATATCGACCTAAGCGCTACACCTCTCATGGAGGTGGAGTCATTAAGTCGGTGTAGTGGGCGACTTACATCGGTGGGAGATGTATTTTAGTGTAGATGCTAATAGAGTTGTGTAGATGTTCCCATTATCATCACGGTGGCCTCCTGTGGCTACAGTTACTGCCAGTCCAGAAATTTTCCACAAAATGTTTTTCCATTCGAAAACGCTGATCCGTCAAAACCGACATTGTTGGAGAAATGTATCAAGTGCGGCTATATGTTCTCCAGTCCAGGTTGGAATTTCTGGTAAAACCCACAGAGAAGAATAGCCAAGAGCCTGTGGGCTAGAGAGTAGGGTTACCATTTGTCCGGATTTACCCAGACATGTCCTCCTTTTTGTGTTAAAAATAGTGTCCGGGGGGGAATTTGTAAATCACTAAAAATGTCCAGGATTTCCCCCCCATGCAGAGCAGAGCGAGCGGCTGGGAAGGCTGCAGGAAAGCCAGCCGCTCGCATGGGGCTCTGGCAGCCAGAGCCCTTCCCCCTGCAGCTTGCCGGGCTGGACTCCGGAGCAGCTGTAGAGCTCCTCCTCCCCCCCCCCCCCCGACATTCTGAGCCCGCCGGCCTGCCGGGCCGTTTGCATCGGGCCTCGGCAGCTCCTCCTCCCCTGCTGCCCAGCGCCCCGCTCCGGCAGCACTGTGCAGGGGCAGGGACCGGGTTGTGTGTTGCGCTGGGGAGCGCAGCCACGTGTCCGGCTCTGCACAGAGCCCAACACCATGTTCTGAGCGGCAGGGTAAGGGGGCCAGGGGGCAGGAGAAGGGGCAGGGAGATTTTGGAGGGGGCAGTCAAGAGACGGGGGGGGTCGGGAGTTCGGGGGGAGGCTTTTTGGGGGGGGTGGAGAAGGTTTTGGGCAGCCAGGGTACAGGTAGGGGATAGGGTCCTGGGGGGCAGTTTGGGGGGGGTCTTAGGAGGGGGCAGTTAGGGGACAAGGAACAGGGAGGCTTAGGTAGGGGGTGGGGTTCTGAAGGGCAGTTAGGAGCAGGGGTCCCAGGAGGGGGCAGTCAGGGGACAAGGAGAGAGGGGGTGTTTGGGAGTTCTGGGGGGGGGGCTGTCAGGGGGCAGGGGTGGGGAGAGGGATCGGAGCAGTCAGGGGACAGGGAGCAGAGGGGTTTAGATGGGTCAGGAGTTCTGGGGGGGGGCTGTCAGGGGGTGGGGAGTGGTTGGATGTGGCGCGGGAGTCCCAGGGGTCTGTCTGGGGGTGGGGGGGTGGATAAGGGTTGGGGCAATCAGGGTACAGGTAGGGGGTAGGGTCCTGGGGGCCAGTTAGAATGGGGGGAGGGTCTCAGGAGGGGGCAGTCAGGGGACAAGAGGCAGGGAGGCTTAGGTAGGGGGTGGAGTCCTGGGGGGCAGTTAGGGGCAGGGGTCCCAGGAGGGGGCAGTCAGGGGACAAGGAACGGGGGGAGGGTTGAGGGTTCTGAGGGGGGCGGGAAGTGGGGGGGCAGGGGCAGGGCTAGGGCAGGACGGAGGCGGGGCTCCTCCCGTCCTCTTTTTTGCTTGCTGAAATATGGTAACCCTACTAGAGAGTCACCTTGCATGTAGAAGGCCCGAGGCCTAGACCCAGGGCTTCCCTAACCACCAGACTCTAGGCTCAGCCTGGCCTTGTAGAGCTGCTCCACTTTGTAGATATATAATTAAATAGTGATTGGGCCAAAGACTCTAGCTCAGTGATTTAGGCCCTCAGCTGGGATGTGGGAGACCCCAGTTCAGATCTCCGGGTCTCTGACATCCCACTGGAGTGCCCTAGTCATTGGCTATTGTGGGCCATACTCTCTCTCTCTCTCCATGCAAGATTTCAAAAGGGCTTGTTTTTGTTCCAAATGTCAAAACCGCAACCCAGATTTCTCGTTTTCTGGCCAGTCCCAGCTGCAATCTCTGGTGGGTCCTTAACATCAGGTGGTGCCATTTCCATCCCTCGTTCTGGAAGTCCTCTCCATCCTGGGCCACTGTGGGCTCGGAGGGCTGGCTCTGCCCTGATGCGTCCCTTTAAAGCTGCTGCCCCTGAGCCAGCGTGCTGCCAACCAGTGCGGCTGGCAGAAGGAGCCTGCCATACATCAGCTGTTGCAGAACAGGCAGCCAGCTCCCTTAACTTCCCTGTTGAATATTAACAGAGCAACAGCAGCAAAACACCTGAACCATTGTTCGCCCAGCAAGGCTGGGCCTGGCCAGACAGCCTGCCCGCTGCCTGCCTTGCCATGCCCCCTAGAAAGGACACGTTTGAATAAAAGACCTGAGCAAGAAGGACAAAGCACAGCCAGGCTGGAGCCAGTGAGCTGCTGGAACACCCCTGGGGCCCCATCCTGCAGCACTGAAGCCAGCAGGGGGTTCGCTATTGAGCGCAGTGGGAGCGGGAGCAGGCCCCGGCGCGCTCGGAGCGAGAGCGCCATCCGGCTCAGATGAAGCACATTTTGTTCAGAGCTTCCTGCATCCTGCCCGCGTTCCCCACGTCGCTTTGTTTCTCCCAGGGAGGGGGGCGTCGAGGTTAAAATGAGGTCAGGCTGCTAATTGCGTCAAAGCGTCAGGCTGGGAGTGGGGAGTCAGCAGCCAAGCTAATGCGGCAGCAATTTAGAGCCCAAATCAGCAGCAGGAGTGAGAGAGAAGGCGTCGGGTGAGGCCAAAGAGAAGAGAGAAGGGCAGTGAGAATGGGGAGAGCAGAGAGGACAGGAGGGAGAGAGGGAGAAAGCAGAGGAGGAGGGTAAGAAAGGAGAGAGGAGAAGAAAAAAACAGGAAGAGCCGTTAGTCACTACAGTGATGAGCACTATGGAAAACCATAGCTAGATAAAATAAATAAATTAATGGAGATATCCCATCTCCTAGAACTGGAAGGGACCTTGAAAGGTCATCAAGTCCAGCCCCCTGCCTTCACTAGCAGGACCAAGTACTGATTTTGCCCCAGATCCCCAAGTGGCCCCCTTGAAAGGTCATCAAGTCCAGCCCCCTGCCTTCACTAGCAGGACCAAGTACTGATTTTGCCCCAGATCCCCAAGTGGCCCCCTCAAGGATTGAACTCACAACCCTGGGTTTAGCAGGCCAATACTCAAACCACTGAGCTATCCCTCCCCAGATACAGAGGTGTGTATGGGGAGGGATAGATGGATGGGTGCATATGGGAAAGAAAGAAAGAAAGAAAGAAAGAAAGAAAGAAAGAAATGGATGGGGAGAGGCCCGGGGACACCAGAAGAGGAAGGAAGAGCTCAGCAGGGAATCAGAGCTGAGGAGAGTGAGAGGAGAGAGAAAAAGGCAGCGAGCTGCAAGACAAGGACTGTGACACTTGGCCCTGACGATCCAGAGGAACTGCATTGCCCTCTCCAGGGGGGCTCAGAAGAGATTGACCATCCCCCCACCCCCAGTTAAGCACCCACCACCGTGGACCTCACACTAACCCTTGTAGCAACCCACTAGACAGCTAGTTAGTTTAGCTTGAGCCACTGGTGTTGTATCCTTACCTTTTCTTTCTCCTGCATCCCCCTCACCTCCAGCCTTTGCTTCTTCTTTTTTTAAACACATTTGTCTGGCAATATTTATTCTTTATATGTCCTTGCTGCTGAGGGCTCATGGGTTCCTTAGCCTCCCTCTGTGTATAGATTGCTTGCTGGTATGTTTCCCATTATTTTACTAAGGGCAAAGGATGGATGTACTGGATAGAAACAGCCAGGATCACTGGTCTTTGCCTTTTGAAGCTCAGTAGCACATTTGCTTTCACCCTCTCCACAATTGCACTAGCTGCCCTGATTTTTCAAAAATAATCATCAAGGAGTTCATTGAGTTAGGTAAATTCCCTTAATGCCCTAGAATGGAAATCAAGCCAGCTGCTTTTAGCAATCCCCAATGTCCCCTTACTTTTCCCTAATCCCAACTAGTCCCTTATTTTTTATCAATGACTCTTTTTCAGCATTCTTCATGACTTCCTTGTTGGCCAGTCCTCTTAGGAGAAATCCCATGAACTGCTAAATCTCAGGCAGGTTTGGGCCAACTCCTAATTTAATCTGAACTGAGTCCACACCCCTCTGGTTACAGCGTGTGTGTGTGAATAAGATGCCGGTGAAAAGATGCCAGATTAACCACTGCTGGAGGCAGAAACCCTCTATTTATTCCCTGGACAGGCATATTGAGGGGCAGCAGTGCAAGCACCCCTCCATCCCCCAAAGCATTGCGTCTCTACCTTGCTCCAAAGGGAACCTCCAGGGCCTGAGAGGCTAGTTCAGGCTCCATGGCTCACTCAGTCCTCTCTGTTGAGCCTGCCAACAAGGAAGCCAGCTGAGTGTTTGTGTGCTGTGGATACTTGTCAACTCAGAGCCGGACGCAGGCCAGCTAATGCAGTACTGTCAGCCTGGAACAGCTTTTGCTAACTTGGCAAAGGTGAGTGCTCACCACTCCCTGTACCAGACTGAACTGCACTCTTGCCTACGTGTGTGAAGCTATGTCATCCTCTAGTGGCTGTGTCAGGGAGGAACCAGGCCCTAACCTTGCTGCAGCTCCAGGCAATTCTCCTACCCCCTCAATGCCCCAATCAACCAGCAGGAGACACAACATGGGGGGAAAAGTCCCAAATACACCTCTCAACCAATGGCTGTCACATGACCTTGCACTCCCCAGACTCTGCGGAATGGGGTTTAAAGTGATTCATGGGACTAATACGCTGCATGTTAACAGTCTCAAGGCCAGAAGGAACCACTGTGCTCAGCTAGGCTGGCCTGCTGCATAGCTCAGGCCAGAGATTTCACCCAGCGAGTCTTGCAGCAGAGGGCTTTGCTGTCCCCTACGGTGTGAGTGGACCCTGGCCAGCCCATACATGGTAGCATGGCTGAGGTCAGGTATCTCTTAGCACTGACCGCAGCTCCTGTTCCAGTTGTGGTTCTTGCAGTGTCCTTTCTAGCTGCTGCAGCTCTACAGCTCCTGTGGCTGGGCCTGGACCCCACCCGCCCAGCTCTTCTCTTGCCTGTTAGCTCCTTTCTCCAGCAGTTCTGTTCATTTCAGACGCCCTTTCTTCCCCGTTGCCTGTGACCCTTTTCTGCCCTTTGATCCTTATCAAATTCATTGCCCTTATCAATTTATTTTCCTTCCTCCCACCCTCTCCTGGGCACAGGCTCTCCCCCTGCCCTCCTACACCACCCCTCCCCCCCCACTTCTAAAGGAGAAGGGTCCAAAGACTTTCCATGGTTCACTCACCAGTCCCTCTCACTCTTCCACTCACAGTCTCCCCAGGTCCCTCTCTGCCTTCTCCACCTGTCCCATCTCCCCAGCCTCAGATTTAGGCTTCTTTCATCCAACCACGAGCCTCAGCCCTGACTTCCTTCTCATGCCCAACCCCTGTTTAGCCCCAGCTAAACCCCATCTCTTCAGCCTGGCTGGGGATCCCCTCAGGCTGCCAGCCCATCTGCCATTGTCCCTTCATTTTCTTGCACCCAAGGTTCTCCTTCCACCCTGCTTGTTTTCATGGAGACAGCAGCCAGGCCAGCCCAGAGAGCACCAGCTAGGGCAGAAGCGTTCCCCAGTTGTCCTCAGCAGAGCAAACTCTGAATGGAAAGCTCCCATTTGGGCACTGCCCCCATGATCATGCAACATAAGAACGGCCGTACTGGGTCAGACCAAAGGTCTATCTAGCCCAGCATCCTGTCTTCCGACAGTGGCCAATGCCAGGTGCCCCAGAGGGAATGAACAGAACAGGGAATCATCAAGTGATCTATCCCCAGTCGCCCATTCCCAAGTTCTGGCAAACAGAGTCTAGGGACACCATCCCTGCCCATCCTGACTAATAGCCATTGATGGACCTATCCTCCATGAATTTATCCAATTCTTTTTTTAACCCTGTTATAATCTTGGCCTTCACAACATCTTCTATCAAAGAGTTCCACAGGTTGACTGTGCGTTGTGTGAAGAAATACTTCCTGTTATTTGTTTTAAGCCGGCTGCTTGTTAATTTCAATGGGTGACCCCCTAGTTCTTGTGTCCCCTTCCTCCCAAATCCTGGATTTCTCAAAGACAGCCAAGCTCTATGGCTAAGGGCTAAAGGGCATCCGGTCCTTGGCGCAGGCAGGCCCGGCAGCTGTGTGTGACATACAGGAGGGTGAGGGTGACAAGACGGCACAGCAGGGCTGGATGTGAACTAGAGGTGAAAGACTGGGTCACCTATGGCCCATTCGTCCATCACATGCCGCAGAGGCAGTGCAGTCCAGGAGGTAGGGCACTAACCTAGCACCCAGCAGCTGTGGGTTCTGTACCTGACTCAGGTGCTGCCCTGCTGCATCTCTCTAGACTGCAAGTGTTCCAGGGCTTTTCTCCTTCCTGGCCCGCTCTTTCTTGCTCTTAACCGAGCCCAATCAGTGGGAACCTGATGTCTGCGCACACAGGAGCAGGCACGCCTCCAAACGCACGCTCCCGCATAGGAGAGGCATTTGCCTCTGTGGTACGCTCTGGAAATCGCCAGCTGGAGCCAAGCAGCTGGGATGCTATTCGAGCCACGCTGAGGGCCCCGCTGACCATCTCTCTTGCTGCGACAGGGACCGAGAGCGGTGGTGGAGCCAACAAGAACGAGAGAACATGCAGCTGGTGCTACCACCTGTGCCTGTCGAGCTGCAGCCAAGCCAATGGCTTCCCCTGAGTCTCCAATGCCGGGGGGGAGGGGGAAAGAAGCTCAAAAAGCCGGGCCAGAAAGCATGCGCCATGTCCCTGGCTCCAGCCCGGAATGCATCAGGGAAGAGAATGATCATTATAATTAATGCCAGTGGGCATGGACTACTCACTCGCTCAACTGTGGGTTGATTCCCTCCCCCTCCCCCCCCCAAGCTGGCTAGCTAGCAGCTCCAAAAATCAAACACCTGTATGGTAGCCAGATCCGTACACTGCTGCTGCACCATCTGCAGGGCCCGGCCTGTGCCAGCTGCCTCGCACAGGGGCCGCGGGAGACCGGGAAAGGGAGAGAGGCCCATAATCCACTCGGCAGCACGTCCCTCCTCTGCCCCGTGGCTCTCAATCATCGTCTCCCTCTGAAGCTGCCCCGACATGGCTTCCAAGGCTGAATGTGCTGGGTGCAGCCCGAGCACACACCTGGGCTTCACTGCTGGGCACTCCTCTAGCCACGCGTGTGTTTTAGCAATGTGTGCCCCATGAATATTAGCTCTGCCAGGGTCTAAAGGGCGCACCGCAGAGTGCCCCGGGGCCTCCGCGTCCAACATCAGTCACATGCACGCAAATCCAGAGTAACACTCTTGACTGACTCTGCATTTACAGTGGTCTCATTGAGCTCAATGATTTGGCTCCATGGGCAGGCTGTGGCATGACTGACCATCCCTCTGCAGCATCTGATGTAGGCCGCTATTGTAGCTCAGCTCTCGGAGTGCCTGAGCCATTGGGCTGAGCCAGTTGGGCAGCTCGGATGTCTCTGCCGTAGTGGATTGGTGCCTTTGGCCTGATGTGGGGTTTGGGGGCAGCATGGAGGGGTCTAGGTTTGTAGTTATGACTTTTTTTGGGGTGCTCTAGTTTTCCTCCCCTGACTTTACCATTTTGTCTTGACTCTCCTTAGCCCGCAAAGTGGAGCCGTGCTCTCACCAAGTGGCTGCCTCCCCAGCTCTGGCCAAGGGCGGGCAGAGGAGTTTGATGGCCAGTCAGTAGGGAACAATCCTGCTATTGAACTAGATGGCCCCAGTGGGTTTTCTCCATCCCTGGGCATTACGCGGCATGGTGCACCCCTCAATGGCTCAGTTACAAACATCGCCACGTGCTCAGCTAGTGAGTCTGTAGCTTTGTACAGGTAGCCTAGGGCTTATTTCTGTGGCAGGACTCAGTCTACAGCCATCAGCCGTGGGGTTGGGCTTGGGGTCATCCAGAAGCTACAAGGAGGGACGGTCGCCTGGAGATCACTTATACTCGGACAGTCATTTAGGCCCAGCTCCCCAAATGGATTTAGGCACCCATTGAAAACCATGCAAATTAGGCACCTAAATACCTTTGAGGCTCTGGGCCATGCAGCTCAGAACTGCCCGCCATTTATAACAATTAGAATAAATGGCCCAGCGCCTGCACCGGGCTCTGCTCATGCCTTTCCCCACTTAGCTAGCGCTGGCTTGCTTTCCAGCCACTCCCAGAACCTCTCCACAAACCTCCATTGTACTTTCTGAAACAGCCTTTCTATTTCACCTCACTGCACCAAGCCAAGGCAGTGTGTGCTAGTGGTCAGATCATAGGGCTGGGTGCTTGCAGTCTTGGGGTGTAACCCTGGCTCTGTGGCTGCCTTGCTGTGTGACCCTCACCTGCAAAAAGGGGCTAGGTCCCTTAGCTACTCCCCAGGGTTGTAAGGCGCAGGCTAAACCAGTGAGTGTGTGGGGCTTTGTGCTCCTGGAAGGGAAGGGGTTACACAGGGAAGCAATGCAGTGTGGTGGTGCATACTGAGATGGGGGGAGAAGGATTGCTGTGTGCTGAGTCTGGTTCACCCATTGACTTGCAGTTTGATCTTGGGCAAGTCACGTCCCTGCTCCTTGTCAGGGCCCACATCTGTCCTGGCTATTTAGACTGTACGTTCTGCAGGGCAGTCCTGTCTCTTACCACATGTTTGTAGAGCACCTAGAACAATCGGCCTTCACTTAGTTGTCACCAGCAGGTACTACTGTTCTAGCAATGTCAAACGCTTCTTAGTCCCTCCGTCTGCTGTCAGCTCAGCCCGATTTCTCTCCCACATTCTGCCCTCTCACCCCTGTAAAACAACAGCATACACAGTGCGTGGAGACACCAGTCAATCTGTGTTTATAATACCTGCCCCCCTGCTGGTATTGCCAGTGGCTCTGTCTGAGCTGGAGCTTTCACCTGCACCCAATGCTGCAACTGCCCAAAGGCCGGTACGTCACTACAGCCTCACACAGCACACGAGGGGGAAACCCTTCCATGATCACGCGGGGCGTTCATTAAGGAGGCTGTACACAGCCGAGCATGTTCATACTGACGCTGCTTTCCAGCACGCAGGCGCCTCTCTAATACACCTTGGCCTTACACACCTGGTTTGCCTCGAAGGCTCAGGCAGAGAACACTCCAGTCTCTTCCACGTGCTGCTCACAGTATGGGTTATAACAGGCGGCCCTGTTTTGCCCTGTGCCTCAGCAGGCCTCAGGCACGTGCAGACTTTGTGCTCTGGAAGGGACCTTGCCAGCCCCTTCCGTGCACCCGGTGACTGGCACAGTCCAGGGAGCAAAGGCCTAATTGGCCGGTGTGCAGCTCTGACACACGGGGGGGTGAGGAGAGGGGGGTTTATCCTGCTCTCGCTCAAACCCGTTTGGCACTGCTACGGCTCAGCTGGTGCCAGTGGCGTTACTCCTGTGGTAACTCCAGTTTCACTGAGCTCAGACTAAGGCTTAGCAGGTCTATATTTAAAGAAAAAGGCTGGCTAATTTGCTGAGCATGGCTAAGACTTGCAGCTGTACGAGCTCAGAAGATTGCTATATGAGGGCCCCGGTGCCAGGGTGTATGGAGAAGCTAAGAGATGGAAGGGATTGTGTGGGGGTAAAATGTTCCCCCCAATTCATCTGTGGTCAGGTTTATAGCATTGATTCATGGGTTTGGGGGGGAGGGGCGTGGGGAGGCGGTTGCCTTCCATGTAAATATCAAATAGCAGCCGCTGCTGAGTACTGGGTACCAGCCTACATGGCCCAGGGTGCTGCTCTGCTATGGCATCTCCTGTTTGCCCTTCTGGTCAATTGCAACCTGACAAGCAATGCCCAGCTAACCCCGACCTGTTATGCCAAGTGCAGCCAGCTACTCCTGCTCCATGTGTGGCACGCTGGTTAGCGGCGAGGTAATGACGCTCTGCTCATGGACTCCCAGCATGTGCCGCTGTGTCCTCACAGGCCATGTCAAGGTGAACAGCAGCCACTGTACCTTTATCATGGCTCTGGCAAGCTCAGCTCTGGACTAATATGCTTTTGCAATGGCTTGTCTTACCCAAGTCCCTGTGATACACTTGCACAGAATACTGGAAGCCTGGTACCAGTGACTTGGTTCATGGCATGCTGAGGTCCATGTGCCTGTCTATCCCTTTTTTACAAGCTACCTTGTTAGACTGTTTTAATGGCTGCCACACATCAGGCACTGAGCTATCCAGGGTGGAAGAGACTCCCAGCTGTTTTCCCCAAAAGGATCTGGCTAGTTGAGAAGCGTAATTTCTCTCCCCATGCCGCCCACTGGGCTGGAGGCTCCTTGTGGTAGGACAGTGTCTAGCTCTGTGTTTGTACAGCACCTGGCACAATAGGGCTCGGATCTGATTGAGTTCCCAAGTGCTACTGGCATACAATTAATAAGTCATAACCCAGCCAGCGACGATGCTGATATACTCTGCACAAGGGCTTGCCCTAACCCTGCTAACGTGTTGCACTTCTGTAGCAGCTCCCACCTGAGGACCTCAAGGTGGTTCACACATCATCATGACCATAGCCTCCCAATGCCATGAGTGGCAGGGTAGTACTTATGACCACTCTGTCCCAAGAGTCTGAGGCCTTGCCCAAGGAGTCCTTGGGAAGAGACAGGAATAGAGCCCAAAGCCCCTGACTCCCAATCCCTTGGCCAGCTGCAGCACAATCCGATATATTGGTACGCCTAGGTCTTCTAATGATCAATGGTTGGCCCACAGTTCCTCTCTCTGTAACCTGTCTGAAATGGCTAGAGAAGGATGCAAGCAAATCACCTGTCACTGTTTTCAGTGTTGGTGGAGCCGTGTTGGTCCCAGGCTACGAGAGAGACAAAGTGGGTGAGGTAGTAGCTTTGATTGGACCAACTTCTGTTACTGGAAGAGACAAGCTTTCGCGCTACACAAAGCTCTTCTCCAGGTCTGGGAAAGGCCCTTCCCCAGACCTGGAGAAGAGCTCTGTGTATCTTGAAAGCTTGTACTTTCCACCAAGAGAAGCTGGGCCAGTAAAAGGTGTTATATCACCCACCTTGTCTCCTTCACTGAGTGGACATTTAGCAATTTGTGAATGTTGGAGCCCTGGCCAAATCCACCAGGAGTCTGTAAACACTCTCAACTGCATACATGCTTAGGGCTCAGTTGTGGCTTAGACCACACACTCATGCAAGGGAGCAAGGGGGAGTAAGAGACCCCTCACACATCTGCACTTGCTAGCCAGAACTCGGGCTGGGGCATTGGAAGGTGAGCAGGCATTGCATGACCTCATAAGGGATCAGAGCATTTTGAGCTCCATTCCCCAATGCACAGAGAGGACGTTGCATGCTGGCTTAGCCCCTGCTCTCTGGAGCAGGTGTCTGAGGAGGGGGTGGGGAATGCAGAGAGCCTTGGCCCCACCCCTGACAACCATACTGGCCAGCTGAGCTGGCACATGGGAAGAAGAGGGATATAATTTGCTGCTGGTATCAGCCAGTGACAAATTACAACACTGTCCCGCCCCCATCCAGCCTGGAGCACAGAGACACAGGGAGCGAATCTGAGCTCAGAGAGGTATGTTGGGCATAGTGACTCGCAGCACTACTCATGGGGTGAAGTAGCGTAGGCCACACCCCAAGGTTGGCTGTCCTTAGCTCCTACTGCGTCCACCCTCCACGTGATCTAGCGAGTGACCCAAGCTGCAAGCTGCACACACTTGTTAATTATCCCCAAAACAGACTCACCCCTTCACAAGCGCAGAGTAAATTTGTTTTATTGAACATTCAGCTATCTAAACTTACTCACTAAAAAAGAGTTCCTGTTTCTAAGCATCCATTTTATCCTTGTCTTGACAGAACCAGTCTAAATACAGTTATCTGTAGCATGATTGCATTGTTTTACAAAAACAAATGGCATGTACTATATGGTAAAACTCTAGGCAGGTCTAGCTGCTCAAATATTCCCAGTAAGGGAGATCGTTTTTAACCAAACGACTCATATGATTAAATACGGTGAGATTGAACAAGTGGTGGCATTCAGACTTGTAGCCCATTATGTTTCCTGCCATGGCTTCAGGAGCTCGGGACCCTAATCTGTTGGGCACCATTGGAAATGCCTGAGTACTTATGGGTGGGCTGGGTTGGGAACTGCTCCTGCAGCAAATAGCTGTGAATGTCTGGACCTCACAAACTGCAATGGCAAGGAGGAGAGACCTTGGTGCAGCTGTTTGTTAGGAAGGAAGAAAGAAAAAAAATATTGGCGCAATACTGCTATGGCCAGATCTCACTCCCAGTGGAGTCAAGGACCGCCTTCCCATTGACTTCACTGGGAGCTGGATCAGGTCCCCAGCATACATTGCCAAGTCTGCAGATCTGTGATAAGGGATCCAAGAAACAGCGTTATAGTCCTGCTCCTCGTGTTGCTTTGGACCCAAGCAGGGTGGGAAAGGGCCAAAGGCAAAAACAAGAAAGCTCATGGGTTGGACACCATTTATTTCGTTTGATTCCTCTTTCAGAAATGCACCATTCACATGTTACAATATGTCCATGAAGATGGGGCTGTCAACACACTCAGTGTTGACACATCTCTACTCCCATTGTGGCCAATGGTTACTTAGTGGGAGGCGAATTCTAGGCAAACACTGAATGCTTCTGAAAATAACACCCATCACTTCCAATCAGATTTGGCCTCAATTTACAAAAGGGACTGTAGTGCCGATTCCATCGCCTGATACAAGTTGGCAATTCCCCAACAAACTCACCACTACCAACAACCCTACGTCAGTTTCCAAGGAGTCTGTAGTTTGGTTGTCCACATGCTACCTGTAATGAAAATTCTAGTGATCAAGCCTAGCACAGTTTAGTTTAGACTCCTAAGTATATTGTAACGAACCCAGATTTAACACAGTATGTATTTTGCAGAACATGTGCTATTCAGCTAACCAGTTAAAAATGTAACATATGCAACCTTAGGGAAAAAATGATTGATTGCGCCATTTGCACTGGCAAACATTTACAATTCACTCATTTATTTTTTAATCTGCTGATAAAAAACAAAAGCAAAACAAAAAAACTAAAAAATACACCCCAAACCCTGAATGCCAAGAAAGGCAAACTTAGGAAAATGCCATGACACAAGAAGTGACATATTCAAAAGGGACATTTTTTTATGCTTTTTTTTTTCCACAACTGCGTGCAACAGAAATGGACAGAAAAAAACGAGATGTAAATCATGACACAAAACATGCATTCATTTTATTCACAAAACAGCCTGGATCGCTAAAACATTACAAACAGCATTTCAATTTACTGATGTAGAGAGAGCTGGAGAAACGGGGATTTGAACATAAGAGAAATATTAGCTTTCAGAACTGCTTCAGCACAGGTCCTGCAATTTTTTTTATTTTTCTTTTAACTTCAGTAAGTTTATAAAAACGATTTCTATAAGTAAACCATTGCAATTAGGATCTTGTTTTCCCTGTATGCAGTATTTCTTGTTCTATATTAATAAACTAACAATGATTTTTTTTCCAAGACTGCCCATTTTGCAGCAATTTTTCTTTCATCTTTAATACCAAGCTTCTTGCTGGTTAAACTTACATATGTGAATGGTTAGGAAAAGGGGTACTACATCGTTTTAAACATATTCTCATTTATAAACATGAAGTTGAGGCATTCTAGAAACTATCCACTCTATTTTATGATGGGAAATAATCAAATAAAAAGTATAAATGAGGGTGTAATTAAACAACTGTGCTAAATTACAGTAGTGCTTATTAGTAACTAGATTTTAAAAGGTTACTGTAAATTTACATTCTCTACACAAGAACTGCATCTTCCACACATAAACAACATCAACACCAAAACACAGAAAGAAACTGATTGTCCATACTCTGTCTATTAAGTCTTGGTACTTTACAGATCCATTTTTTTATTATTATTATTTGAAAAGCAGTTAAATGTTTTACTAGGACTTGAAGATGTTAAAACAAACGCAAAAAAAATATATATATAAAAACAGGAATGAAATCTGCGAGAAAATATTTTTGGTTCTAAAGAGACACAGGTGCATCCATTCATTTCAGCCAAAAAATTCCTTGCCTGAGACAACACAAGCAAGCAGTGACATTGCACTTGGATGACAGAGCTTTGGAATTCTCATTCCTACTGAAACCATCTGAATGCAGCTCCTGTAGGAAGCATCACCTTCTGGAAAGAAAGAGAAAAGAAAACAGGGACACGTTAAGAGTCAGGTGCATGTGGGAAACACAACTGCTACTAAATACGTCTGCTCTGCACATAACCCTGGGGCCGGTCACAGAAATCTTTCCTCGTGAAATCAGTCCCATTACTCCTCAAGGATGAAATCCCAGCCCAAGGTCCCGCTTAAGCCCAAATGAGGATGGGTTTGCAAAATCTGGCCCTGCGGACAGGTTGTTAGGCGGGGCGGGGGGTCCCCAAGAAGCACCATGTTTATACTAGGGACCTTGTCAAAGAGGTATTAGCCGGCAGTAATGCTAATACAATCAACTGGTAAGTTGATTAAAGGCAGCAGCTAAGTAAAAGCAACATATGACAACATGCAAATTTTGTCTGGAGTGCACTGCCCTCCCTGCTGGGGCACGCTTTGCACTCACATTTCAGTGTCTTTGGGGTTCTGTTACTATACAGCTGGACTTGTCCTGCGGGGGAGACTTACGCCTTTTAGCAGTTGCAGCCTTTGGTGGGGGGAAAAAAGAGAAAGAAAAGTCCACACAAAAGAGGAAAATCTGTATTGGATGGGAGACAAAATATCTGCTTTGTAATGCGAGGAGGGAGGGAGTAGCTTAATGTAGGGGATCAACCCACTCCCCCCTTTGGAACACAAGCCTTTGGAAACACAATGCACAATTCCTCCTGTTTCAGGCTAGCCACTTCTCCCTCAACCATCCCATTGTCTGACTGCTGATTAGGGCACAAAGGGAGCCAGCAACTGCTAAGGGGCCCTGAGTGCTACACTGTACCAGGGTGCAGGGAGCTCTGCCGTCACTAAGTCACTCCCACCGTCCTGGAAGGCTGGCGGCTGCCTGACGTACACTGCAGCTCCCAGGCACGATCTGGAATGGAGCTCACCACCCCTGACAACCAGTGGGCCAAATCCTGAGCCAAAACTTTCAAACCCAGCTGCCTAATGTCAAGCTCCTAAATCCAAATGACAAGATTCTCAAAGGTGCTGAGCACCCATCAAATCCTATTGAAATCAATGGGCGCTGCAGGTGCTCAGCACCTCTGAAAAACAGGATGTTCCTAGATAGTCTTGAATATGGCTCTAAGGAACCTAACTTTAGGCCCCCCAGCTTTGAAAATTTGGCCCCCAAGGAACAGGATCCAGCCTTGCTCAGGCAAACTCCCATTCACTTCAGGGAGAAGTCTGCTTGAGTGTGCAAGAAGTGAGGGCTTCAGGATTGGGCCCACTGAGAAAGGCTCAGCACACCTCAGAATTTGGGCTTGTGTTTGCACATTAGTAACTGGTGAGCATGCTGGCCCAGAAGCCTTTGTGGAAAGTTCTCCTTAGCCTCCTCTAGCCTGGGAAACTCAACGGGCACTGCCAGTCCTGCTCAGAGCCAGGTTCAGCCCCCGCTTCTGGAGCACGGGTCCTGTCTGTGCTCTCAGCGAAGCTGTGGTCAGCTGCTGCCGTCCTCCACCACAGGGAAATCCCCTAGTGCAGACTCAGCCTGTAGGCGCTTTAATAAAAAAATGATGCATTTCAAAGGCAGGAAAAGAAAGAGTTGGCCTAAGTCTGCTCCATCACATCCGCACACAGATTTCATAACAATCAGCTGGGCTAGTAACTGAAGCTAATACCTTGGATCATGTTCTCCAAACCCCGCATCTCTGCTGCATCTTTTAAACAGTTCCTTACAAAGTGAGATTCAGGTGACATCTACTAATTAGCGTTCTCGTTTCAAATGAACAGCATTTCACCGGGCAGTCACTCTCAACAGCTCTGCCTGGCTACCACACACATCTTCAGTGACAGAAAGGGAGGTTTGTTTTCAACCAGAGGCAGAACGGTTATTATTTGGCTTTCACTGCAGGTCGCACCTCAACCCTCGTTTCCCGCTGGGTGAAGCCACAAGGTTACGGTTGTGATATGGACAAAAGGACCGCTCGGCACCAAGCTGAGACCCAACAAACTCACTGTGCCTGAGAACTGCCTGACCTGGCGCTGCGACATCGGTTTTTAATATGAAGAAAGGAAGCGTGCCTGCCTGGGAAAAGGATATCTCCTCCACCCACAAGGGCTCATCTTAGAAGGGTTTCACTCAACAGACCGGGGGGAGGGAAGGAGCTACAGAGAATGCTTGCTCTGAAAGGGCATCTGGAAAAACAGCTCTGTGATTGTTCCAGCCATCCACTTACAGTTCCAGACACAATGGAACAAGCTCCTACTTCCCCTGTGTCTGATGTAGATTACAATGTCCGGCTTCCACTGAGTCGGATACAGAAAAGCCAGGCCAGCCTTCCCAGTGCAGCTGGCACGGCAAGGTAACTTTCCTTTACAAAGCTACCCTAGCCTCATGCTGATTGCTGAGCCTGCCCCAAACCTCCCCTTCATTTCAGGCCATTCAAAAACAGGCTAGGCTGGAGCACTTTGGGAAATCAGCAAATTAGAAAACGAGGGACAGAGCCCAAGATGGCAGAAATGAGCAATGCAAACGGGCCTTTCTGGGCACCTGTCAAACAACACGCACATTGAATCATGGCGCATGCATCCACATTTAAATGATAATACCTAGTGTTTTCTGTTCAATGGTAACACGCTTTACCAAAGAGCTCACAAGCATTATCACCCATGTTACAGATGGAGAGACGGCGGCACAGAGAAAGCTGGGACTTGCCCAAGATAAGCAACAGAGTCAAGACTAGAACTATGTCTTCTGCCAGTCGGAGACCTTACCCTCTGAACCACATGACCTTTATTAAACCCAATCACTTAAAAGGACAAACTTATCAAGAGCTCAGCTTTACACCGCAGTCCCTTGCATTTATGTAGTGTCCGGGGAATGCAGCTAGTGTATAGTACCGTTCCAGTACTTAGTACGGGGTTTGATGGGAAAGAGAGGAGGAATGTCTTCACACAGCACACAGTGAACTTGTGGAACTCCTAGCCAGGGGATGTTATGAAGACCAAAATTATAACTGGGATTAAAAAATAATTAGATAAATTCAGGAGACAGTTCCATCAATGGCTACTAGCCAAGATGGTCGGGGAGGCAACCCTACGCTCTGAGCATCCCTAGCTTCTGAGTGCCAGAAGTAGGGAGTGGACGACAGGGGATGGATCATTTGATGATTGCCTGTTCCGTTCATTACCTCTGAAGCACCTGGCTCTGGCCGCTGTCGGAAGACAGGATACTGGGCTAGAGGGACCACTGGTCTGACCCAATATGGTTGTTCTTATGTTCTTATTAATTTCAAACTGCAAAAGGCATGTGAGCTGGCAGAAATTAATTATCCGACCTAGGACACTGGGGCCAATACCCCGGTTCTTGCAGAACGCACCATGGAATCTTTAAGCAGCCACAAACGGTCAAGTCCTCCGGTTTACATCACCTCTGAATGGCAGCACTAGCAATGTTCAGGGAAGAGCGCTGCACACGGGGTATCCTAAACTATCACCTGCTGATCCTTGGGTTTTGCTTCCAAGTTCAGACCTGGCTTGACCCTTCTGAGATCCCACCGTATCACAGCACATGGGGAGAACTAACAGACATCAGAAGAGACCAGTTTTGAGTTGCACCCTTTAAAGAAGAGACCGTCAGAGAGTCAGCATTAGCTAAGGGAACAGAACTATGAAAGATTTTCAAAGCTCACATTGTGCTGAGGACCCACTGGTGAATGATACACAGCAAGACAGAGGAGTGTTCACCGGGGATTACAGGTCTTCCAGCCTGGATACTGAGGGAGATCTCCTACTCAAGAGTGGCAGGAGGCTTATCCTAGGCACTGCCTGCTATAAAGGCAGCAAGACAGGAAACCTACCAATGCCAGATGAAACTTGCTAGCACGTAGGACTCCCCAGGGGCAGCGCAGGGATTCTGAGCTGGTGGAGATGTAATGCAGGAGCCAAATGTACCAGTTAAATCCCTCTCCTTCCGTTCCTGCATAGCTAAGCTGGCTGAGGCTACTGATGGGGAACGGCGGGTTCCCCCAGGACAACTATGAAGTGCTGCAGCAGCACCCAAGTGGATGAGGACAGGATGGGCTAGTGAGGAACAACCATCTTCACCCCAAACTGGTTCCACTGGTGCAAACACATCCAGCCTCTGGCAAGGCTTGACAAAGGGGAGGGGGGGAGAATGACCTGCCCTGCAGAAAGCCCCCCTCCCTCCACTCCTGCACTCTCTTTTTTTGCCCAGGAGGAAGCCGTGGTATTTTTCCAGAAAAGTGTTTATCGGAAACCCGGCGGGGCCTGACATGTACCACAAAATACTCTACGGCCACCATGACATGGCACAAGTGCTGCTTCCGTCCCTGCAGGTAAGGAAGAATCAGGACAGGTGTCAGGAAACATTGGCTCCTGATCAGATCTAAGTGGGATGTCCCCAGGGGCAGCAGCTGGGGTTTCCCCCCTTCCTCTGAAGCATCAGATAGGAACTATTGCCAGGGGCTGGATATTGGATTAGATGGACCAATAGGCTTATCGAGCAGGGCAATTCCTATATTGCCATAAACCCTCAATCAGGTAGCTGCCTGTCCATGCACGCTTCCCTGACTCCACTAATCTCCTGTTGGAGAAGATGGATGCTAAGAAAAGCACTTCAACAGTCCAGCACAAAAAGGCAAACTGATGGAGGAGGCTCAGGGAAGAGGCTGGTGCAGTCTCTTGAGAACCAGTGTCCTTTGCCCAGGTCTTTCCAGGCACTGGTGTTGGTGGGAGACCACTTACAGCAGCAGCAAGTCAGCACGATGGGGAATGCCAAAGCCTCAGCTGATGATGAGCAGTCCTGGCACGGAAGCTGCAGGCACTCAGGGCTGCATGTTCATAGAGGCCTCAGCACAGTGTCCCTTTTTGTGCAACTAACTTCTGGTGTGTGCAAAACTCGCACACCTTTTAGCCCAAACACTTGTGTGTGCAAATGTTTGTATGGGCAAAGTCACTTTGGGTTGTTTTATCTCCTCTGTAGATGTGGACCTCGGGGTTTGGCTCCCCTCTTGCCAGCTTCGGAAGGAAATCTGCACCCTGCCAGAGGCCAGCTCAGCAGCACCGTCTTCCCTGCCATACAAGGACAGACAAACCAGAACTGAAGGATTTGCCCATGCACAGGAGCCCTTCAGGGACTGGATTTATGTCCTAGAGCCTGGACAAATGCCAACTTGAGGCTCAGGTGCCACCAGGGATTTTCAAAGTTGCCTCGAGAGGAAGGACCGAGCATTTTCCTCTATCCACAACTCACCCCGCTTTGGGGATGGGGGTTTTCTTCTTCTCAAGCTCCATCCAAATGTAAACACTCAAATGGCTGCACAATACAGGACAGAAATACCACCTGCCAGAGTGGAAGGCAATGGTATTGCCAAGGCAGAGCAGGGGCCTGCCGGCAGCTGAACCCAGGAAGTATGGAAGCTCTGAGGGGCCTATCAGAATCACAGATGTTCTGCGAGTTTGCACCCAGGCCGTAAGATTACTCGTGGTGAGAGCATGACGCCTAGCCATGTGGGTGTGCTGCGTTCTGTCACAAGAAGGGCAGTAGCACAACTGCCAGGCACTACCTGGGACCTAGAGTGGTTCCTCTGCTGTGCCCACACATGGTTAGTGAGTTCCACTTCCCTGTGTCCAAGGGGATCGATCCCACATGAAACCCCCTACAATGTCCTGCTCTGGTCCTAGCAGCTGAGGACCTATAAGATTGTTGCCCAGATTGTCCCACAATCCACTGGTGCAACTGTGGCTGGATAACATGGTATGCTGTGGTCAAGCCAACCTAGTTAACATGTTCCTGATGCTGCTGTGTAGATGTGCTGTGCCCATCTGCATGTTGGATTGGTGGGATCTATCTATGGCATAGACAGTGATGACGACTACAGTGTTTTCAGGAGCAGGCCCATCCACATGGGGACTGCGTAAAACAGAGACAGGTCTCGGGCAATGGGAGGGGAAGGTGCGCAGCACCGTGCAGGGTCGGGCCCACAGCAAGCTGCTTTGGCTTGCTCACAAGACGATAAGCCGGTCCCGCCTGCTCATAGCACACATCTGATTTCCTGGGCAAATTTATCTTGGGGGCTGAGTGAGCACCACGGCACAATCATTGTTTCTCAACAATTTCTGCAATTTGCAATCAAATCACTGGAGGAGGCAAAAGAGCAATCGGGAAAAGATGCTTTTGTGCTAGCGACATATCTGGTCAGCAGTGCCAGGAGCAAGCGCTGCCTTGGGAGCAGGGCTAGCCCTGGGCCCCAGCCGGGAGTTCAAGAAGAGACATCTTTTGCAAAAGACCTTTCATTCATTCCCTTTGAAGCACTTGGCACTGGCCACTGTCAGAAGACACAACACTGGGCTAGATGGTCCATTGGTCTGACCCAGTGTGGCTGATCTTATGTTACAATCTTATGTTCAGATGGCATCAGAGGAGCCCGGCACCTGCTATCTATGGTCCTGCCCATGCTATGGCTCGAACTGCAAGAGCAGCAACCCTCTTTGGAAGCGTTGGCCAAGACCATTCCAACATGGCTGTTGATAACAGAGTCACTGACCAGACAGGGAGGGATTATTTTAGGTGACAGACAGCCATGCTGGGCGTGCACTCTGCTCCTCACCCCCCGTGATCGACAGCTCACTCTACACCGCACATGGGGTGGCCACAAAACCACGGTACAACCATGTCAAGCCAAGAGAGGTGCCCTCATCTGGGAAGAGCCCAAAGTACTGGCCATGCGCAGAGGCTGGTACTTCCTCGTTCCTCATTCACTATGTATGGGAGGCCAGGGTGCAGCTGCAAGGAGCTTTCCCGCCCTTTCATTCTTCCTCTGACATGGCCTAGCGGCTCCCCGTCCCTCAGGCAGTCTGACGTGCAGAGGGAGGGTAATGGTGATGCTGAGATGAAGTTTATTTTATGCCTCCGTAAAGACTGTGATATTTTTATCCACAGCTTTGCTCCTTTCGCTGGCTATCGGGAGGGAGTTCTCCTGGAAAAGCTTCTCTCTCCTCTCCCCACCTCAACCACCAGGGCCTTACCCCACCGTAACCTTCCTTGACCAGGGCAGGCTAGCAGGGACTGGAGCCCATTAATGCCTTCCCTGCTTCAGCCACAGGGGTTGTGCCAAGTGGCTTGAAGTTGTTCCACCCACTAGGAGCTGAGCAATCCTATCGCTCCCAGTCCCTATCAGCCTAGAGGGCAAGAGACAGGGCTGTGGGATCAAACCCAGGCCTCGTGCTCTGCAGCCCAGAATCACTGCATGGCTGGGTTTACGAAAAGCAGCAGACAGCCAAGCCTGGCACTAGGATCTGGGGGCTCTCCAGGACGTTAGTCTCCGTCTTTCTCCCCTCCTTCCCCAAACGCTTTCCTTTACCTACTCTCTCTTCCTATGGCTAGGGATGGCTACTGCCCTCCATCCCACCACTTGGTGGCCAGGCAAAATGGGCATGGCAGGTCTTTCCCTGGGTTTGGACCTGCTGCTCTCTGTTCAGCAGAGCTAGCACAGCCCCCACCAGCACGTTCAGACAGCTGGTGACCCCTTCGAATTAAAGTCATCTCACAAAACAGGGGACCAATGTGGTTCTGAAGCCTGGGCCATGAGCTTACCAGGGTCCCAAAAGCCAGCTCTACAGATAGCTCAGGAGGTGCATGACTCCCCCCCACCCTCCCGAGGGATTGACTTTCACTGACACCCCACACGGGCCTTATGCTGCTGGGGACACCGGTGCAATCAAGAGGAGTCACGGGGGCCACAGATGGCATGGAGTCAGGGAGGTCGTGTCTCTTAGTGAAGATACGCCTTTAAACATTCTGCCCATGCCCTGCATTGCCTCGTTCCTAAGGGCTCTGGACTGAGGGGCTGCCTGCCCAAATTGAAGCCTGGCAGTGCACCGCCATGCTGACCCATGGTACATGGACACACTCCCAGTGCACAGCAGGCCCAGGTTTCTACATGGGCAGGAGAGGCACCTAAAGTGCCAAGATCCCAGGGGTCTCTCTCACCTCCAGCATTCAGCCTGCTCTGCGGAACATAATGTTTGGAGCAGCTCAGCTGATAATACTGAACCGGGGGCCAGGTGTGCCGATCTGAAAGGCCAATTCAGGGCTTTGTTTGGAGGAATACAGGTGCTAGAAAGATCAGGAAAATTAAGAAGTTCCAGGTCAAAGATGAGTCTGGAAAGGTTATAAGAGACCCAATCTGGAGAGGTGCCAAGCACCCCTGACTCCCCACAGTAGTTGTGTGTGCTAAGTACGTACTCAACCCCTCTCAGGATGGGGCTCTGTATAGAGAAGGAAGATGATGAATGAGTCATGTAAGTGCTTAGACTCATCTATTGAGCAAGCCAGTGCCTGGGCAGAGCCCAACTCACTTCAGGTCGCAGTGAATCAGACCTGTGTGCACCAGGCATTGAGCTGGAGGCTTTTTACAATTGGTTGTTATTCAGAGCTGTTTGAACACTACCATGAACGAACATATCCCAGGCAATGGGCTGATCTCTAACCCTTCACTGCCTCTCTCTATTTGCCCTTTGGCATGTGTGAATGGTCATCTAGGTCACATGGTCTTGTTTCTGTTCCCTGATTGGATAACAGAACCTTTTGTACAACAGGAGAGGCGACTCAAAGAGATTTCAAGATGGCCACATATTTGCACTCGTATTCACAAGAGACCTGAAACTTCCACACACATTCTTGTACAAGGCGGAGGTGCCCAAAGGTCACCAAAAATTAAAAGAGAATGTTATGGATGCCGTTGAACTGGATTCACAGAGTTTGTTCAAATGAACGTATGTGAGTATGTTCTCCAGTGTTTCCCCAGCCAGATCAGAAAGGGAGGAAGTGTGGCTCTTGAGAGATTTTTGAAGAATAACATTGGGACACACAAGAATAACATCGGGACAACACATCCTTGTCTAGCCATCACCAGCAATGGAGAAACAGCTGTTGGGGCACAGAGACCATCAGCAATGCCTCTGCTCTCAAAACAGGAGTCATGACCACCTCCAGGGGGTGCTATCGAGCCAAGAAACTGAGCAGGACACAGTGATGTTGCATGAATTTGTTGCAGTGCTTTGGCCAGCGGTGACAGCTGAAGTTGGTGAAGATTTAATCACCAATAAATTGTGCCGAAACACAGGTGACTTCCCAAATTTGTCTGACTTTATGGAGATGACAAAGTCTAAGAGGAGGATATTTTCATCAGGAAAGAGATAAATAATGAAAGTTTCAGAAGAGGCTGAGATCTGTAGTGTCCACAGCCCTCAGCTCCACCAGGCTCCAGTGAGTGGAAGAATACACTGGATCGCCTTAAAGAGCATGAGAACTGCATCTCCCACTGGCACAGCTCACAGTCTGCCACCCTGTCTTCACCTACCTACGCACATGGACTGCCAACTAGGTGAGCAGTGTGAATGAGAATGCAGTTTCTGGGGCGATGTCATGGAAAGAGTGGCCATAAATGTACAGCATTTGAGGTTTTGCCCTATTTTGGTGACTGTAGTTCTCCAAAGGATGGAATCTTACCTGAAACTTTAGAGCCAATGACAGCTATCAATCCATTTCTGCCTAACCACATCTGGAATTCCTGTTGAGTCACCTATTCTACATCTATGCGTTATTCCAAATTCACTCGGAAAAGAAAGTGACTCGTCCACTCAGAGGCCCCAAATCATAAATTAAAAGTCCGATTTCCCAGTCAGCCGTAGAACAGGAAACAAATCAAACGGGTGAGCTTTCGAAGGGCTTCCCATGCAATTTAACTTCCATATAATTCATACTGCAGGAAGAAAACCCTCTTCAACCTAATGTGAGCTGTGGAATCAATTGACCTGCTTTAGGACTCTTCAGAAGAAATGAACTTTTTTTTTCCCCTCTCCCTTTTTCCAGATCACTGACTCAGCAAATTAGAACAAGAATATAATTTAGCAATACAGCGGTTTTTGAAAGACACCAGTCCCCCCCTAACCCCACCACCCAAATAGATTTTTTTCCCCTTCACTATTCATTCAGATCTGATGCTAATTGAAAACTTAGAACGTGGCTAAGAAAACAGTAAGTTCTCTCCTTCAGAAGACGTCAGAGGTTGCATAATACCCTTGCAACCTGGTACAACATCTTGCTGCCTCCGCTGAGGTTGAGGTGTTTTTAACCTTTGTTGGCTTCACAGGAGCAATCTTCAGCAGCAGGAGGAAGGCACACAGCCTGAGCGGTGGTCAAGCTACCAAAAATCGATCGTGAATTAAATGGAATATACAGAGGACTTTGTTCAGAGGACTCAGCCCAGCCAAAAGTGGTCACTACTCCCAGCACAGAACACTCACTCACGCTTTAGCCATTTCTGCTCAAGAAGCAACGGGGAGATTCATTTCCCTCGTATCCACACAGCTCTTCCAGGTCAAGGTTGTATCTTTGACATGCAAGGGATTGCTTTTGTTGCTACCTACATCGCTTTTGTGCTAGGGCTTTATAAAGTGTAACACACATCCCCACCAAAACAAAACTAACACATGGGAATCAGAAAACATCTCTGGTCAACAGAACGTTTCCAAACAACAGGTCTTCTGGGATTTCAAATTCAAGCGAGAAACTGGACTGCGGGTGAACTGTCCTCCCACAGCTGAACATCAGAAGCCCTGGTCACCCATGGCTAGGAGATTTTATTTTAAAAAGCCAAAATACAGAGATAGATTTATGGGAAGAGCATCTGATGATACAAAACGCCCACGCCAGGGATTCCCCCAAGCCCCAATTTTATTGACCTTTCCTCATTTAAGGGATGGATAAAGTAGTGAATAGATGCATACATGTTGGCGTTAATAAAGCACAGTAGTCCATTGTCATCTCATGTCTGAAACATGCCCAGAGGCACTGTATGCTCCTAACTCACGCCTAACTTTTCACATAATTTATGCTGAAGTTTACTGGGAACAACTGAGTTCTGACCTTGCTCCACAAGGCTCTGGTTGAATTTCAGGCATGTCTGATAACTCAATCCATGCTGCCTTGCATATGGGCTCCAAATTAATAACCCATCTGCCCTGCACTAGCACTCCATCAGGAATCAGCTTCACAAGCCAGCAGGATATGTTTGGGCAGCTCTTTTCTAGCACTGAATCCTGCAGTCCTTACTCAGACTAAACTCCCAGTGATCTTAAAGAGCATTTGCCCAAGTAAAGATTAAGGACCCAATCCTGAAAGGAGCAGAACACCCTGGATTCTCACTGGATTCTGCTGGCTGACAGCAGCTCCCAGGAGACACCCAGCATGCTCCAGTACTGGACACTGAGGAAGCCTATCAGACCTGGCCCACAGTCCAGACATAAAAAAAGGAAAGATCAGGGGCCAGATTCCATTCCCAGTTACACCAGTGTATATCTGGAGTAACTCCTCTTCCTTCAATGGATTCATATTGGTGTCATCAAGCTCAGAATCTAGCCCTAGGTAAGCTTAGGTTGTCTCAGCACTGGACATGTTTCCCAAATGAAGTGGCCATTCCCCAGTTGATCACACCAACTTTCAAGAGCTCATCCCCTAACAATTTGCACACAGCACAATCATTTTCATAGGAATTAACCACAGCCTGTTTCTTCCCTTTCAGAACAAGGGGCAAACTAATGACTTACAGTGGAACACTAGTTTGGAAAAACAGGTTTAACAGATTGATAATGGCAGGGTAACTGCCTTGAGACCTGCCATGAAAAGCCAAGAATTTAGGTCCTGCTCCAAAACCCACTGCTGTCTACGAAAAGACTACCACTGACTTCAGAAGGCTTTGGATCAGGCCCTCATCCCATGATTCACTTACTGGCTCAAGGAATTGTACTAAGCAATGGCTAGCTAGCTGGTAGGTACAATAGTGAGACACTCCCCCTGTTATAAAACTCAAAAGCCCCTACAGGAGTCAATAGAAAGGATACAAATCTACAGAGGATTGTAATCATAATGGCAAGACCTATTTCAGGTGATATTACTGCTAATTACTAATCAGAATATAGTCGATCAGCATGAGGGGATCGCTGACAATTTGTGTGTGATGCTAAAGGCAGGAATTGTTAAGAAGAAGAAAAAAGCCCCAGGATTTTATCATCTCTATCAACATCCAAAGGACAGCAGACCAAGAGAAAGGTTAGGATGTCGGACTACAGCCAGTTACCTCCAGCGCTGCAGACGGCTTCTTTTTGAGTTCCTCACATTTTCGGAATTTGCAAATCTGGTGGCCAGTTTTGCGATTCCTACAACTGCTGCACTGCTCGCAGTTTATCCGTCTTCGGCACGGAGGGCACATGCCACATCTTTTCCGTTTCTTTTTCCCAGAATTGATGGCAGATGCCAATTCATTCTGCATCGGGTACTCTGCCAAGCCAGCCATATGGAGCGCGCTCTCTGCCAGAAACACGCCAGCAGGGGTCATAATGAAAAGGCCTGGGTTTATGGGAAAAGCCCCCAGGTAAGGAAAATCAGATGGGCTGTTCATTGTCTCTGCAGCTGAGACCGCTTCCATATCAGAGATACCAGTCCCGTGGTCATTTGGTAAAGGAATGTGCTCCTGTACCACTCTTTTGAGCATATCTGTAGACTGAGCAAACTGTTGTAGGCTGATCTGTCCTTCTGATGAGATTTCTGACGCCCTGTCTGATTTGCTCAGCATACTAGAGATGTTTTTGTGCTTTGAGGTAGAGTGACTTTTATCCACAGTTGTTGCTTCATTGCCATTAGCTAAGGAGGTTCCTTTCTCTGAATGTTCGCTTACCAAGCTGCTGCTGCTGAAGGTGGAGTAGTGGGAGAGCGGACGCGATTTCTTAAGACTTTTGTTCAAAGGTTCACTTATGATCCCACTTTTGTTCCTCCTCTCGGAGTTGACAGGGGGTTGCGAGTCCTCTTGGTTATTTCTGTCCAACATGTTGGGCTTGTTACCAGCGTCTTGAGGGGCGCCAGAATTAGACATGGTGTTAAAAAAACCAGAACCAAACCAAAAAACCAAACCCCACTCGCCGCAGCAACTAACCAACCAACCACCAAAAACTGAAATAATTATAATCAACAGGGGAATCCTTCCAATGCTGCTGCAGGAGTCTTCAGGGCAACGTCAATGCAGGGACATCGTCTGCGGTGCTGGTACAAAACATACAGCTCTGGAAGTAGAAAACAATAGACAGTTAGCAGTGGCACAAGTGACCGTGCTTTCCAAAGCCACTCTCCAGCTCCCTGCAATGAAAGCCTCAGCTCCACTAACAATGAACCGACGGGGCACGGACCTAGACTGGGATCAGTTACTCTACGCTGTTACGTTTAAAGGGTCACCATCATGGATTTCAAAGGAACGGCCTGGCCTGGCTGACTAGCAGCACCCTGCACTGCTAATGCGCCAAGGATCTGATTCCCCTTTCCCACTGGGGGAAATGAGGAGGAACCCTGCCGAAGCCAGCAGCCCAGATCCTCTCCTCCAGCTGAGCAGTGTTCGGCACAGGTCCGTGAAGTGAGGAAAGATGACTTTAAGTCATCTTTGTGCTGCCCTGATTCTGAGGCTGCTAGCCTAGTCCCTAGAGCACCACTGAATCTATTTCCTTCCCACATCCCCAGCAGCCGTCCCTGCAGCTGAGGATCAGTCAGACACAGTGGCATCTTGTCCATGCCCTCTTTTTCCTAGCCACATACCCAAACAGACAGATTTCTCTTAATGCCGGACTTGAGGTTGCCAGGTCAGAGCCAGGGACTGGCCCAATGGCATTGCACTAGGGTACAGCTGGTGTGAGAAGAGAACCAGGCCCCAGCAATCTAATCTGTTTTCACCATTTATGCGGATTCATTTTCCCTTGTCTCACCCAGCTCAGGCAGCGACTAAATGGGTCAGTCTGTGTTTCTGGCCTGACTCCCTCTCGTGTCCTCAATCACTGCCCGAGCGCTGCTGCTGCTCGAGGAGTTCCTGTAGCTGCAGGGGGGATTGCTTCTTCTTCTTCTTTATTTATTTATTTTTTTTTTAAGAATGAATGCTTGCCTTGGGAGGCAGAGAGGAAAGTGACGAGACCGTCCCGTGATGAGAACGTCCCTCTCCTGATGAGAACGTCCCTCTCCATTCTGTATAGCAGACCCCAGAGGTTTAGCCTACACTGAGCTGGTGTAATCCCTCTAGTGAAGTGGTCCTCAAACTGTGGGTCAGGACCCCAAAGTAGGTCGCAACCCCATTTTAACGGGGTCACCAGGGCTGGTGTTAGACTTGCTGGGGCCCAGGGCTAAAGCTGAAGTCTGAGGGCTTCAGCCCTGGGTGTTGGGGCTCAGATTACAGGCCCCCTGCCCAGGGCAGCAGGGTTTTGGCCCCCCCACACCCAGGGTGGTGGGGCTCAGGCAGGCTCAGACTTCTGTCCCCCATCCTGGGGTCGTGTAGTAAGTTTTGTTGTCAGAAGTGTGTCACGATGCAATGCAGTTTGAAAACCCTGCTATAGTGAATCAGTCTGCAGACAGCAAAGCCAATCGGAGAAGCTTCCTATGGCCACATGGGCCTGATTCTGATCTCACCTACACCAGTGTAGCCCCACTGCCTCCAGCTGCGTTCCTCCTTGCTGTGTAAGGCGGTCCTGGTACTGCTACCCTCAGCATTGAGTGCCCGGGTACGTTTCCTGAAGGGTGGCCTCCCCTGGGTAGTTCCCATGTCTAGGTCACTGCAATACCGCAGCGGGCACAAGTCAGAGCACTCGCCTGCCGGGCGCCCAGCTGGAGGAGAGTGGGAGGAGGAGCCGCTCAGAACTGTGCCCACAACCCATTCTACGGGGGGCAAATGTGCTGGTGCAAATTCCGCAGGCCCAACCTGCTCCCGCAAACAGGGAGGTCAGGACCCAGCTTGGCTGCAGGGAGACTCATTAGTGCAAAGTTCGCCCCCCGCACCCAACGGGCACAAAGCCAGAGTAATCAGGCTTTAGATGAGAAAAGCTTAGGGGCATCAAGTCCACATGCCACCCACCAAGCCGGCTGCAGGGCCACGGGGCCATCGCTTCCTGAGCTGGAGGTTGGCCATGGCCCTCCTCAGGGGTCTCAGCCACTGGACAGGCCCAGCAGCTCCCACCGACAGCACTTTATCCACACTGGCCTATCAGAACCGACCTGTGGTGCTCAAGGGCCATGATGACCTCCTGCCCAGCTGTTCAGAAAAGGTGGCGTAGCAGGACGGGACACTTGGGTGAGCCCTGATTTCGGGTGGATCAGCAATGACAGGGGGCAGGGGAGGGGGAGCAGGAGGGATCAGGGCTGCTTCCCGCCCACCGTCCCCAGCTGGCCTTGCGTGGGGCAATGGACACGCTGGCCAGGGGCCCCCTGGGGCCAAGGCACGCACCCGGGGAGTGGGTTCAGGGCATAGCGACTTGCCCCGCTCAGCCCACCCACTTGGTGCTCCAGTGGCCAAGCCTTCGTGCCCCAACCCTGCTCCCCGGATGGAGCGCTGGGCGGGCGAGCGGAGCAGGACAAGCCCCTGACCCCTTTCCCCGGATGGAGCGCCAGGCAGGCTGAGAGGGGTAAGCCCCTGCGCTCCGACTCCACTTCCCAGATGGAGTTCCGGGCGGAGCAGGGTAAGCACTGGGGCCGGAGCAGAGCCAGGGCTGCGGGAGTGGGCATGGATGCTAAGTGGATGGGCCATGGCCCATCCAGGCACACTGGTGGCTAACACCCCTGCACTGACAATGCCCCCCCACCACTGCCTCAGGGCCTGAGCCACACAAACCCGCCCAGCCTGGCCCATTTGGCGTCACAATGTGGCGTCTCATCTGCCTTAAACCAACAAGCCCTGATTATTCCCAGCGCCAAGAGTGACAGCTGCGTTATCTCTTTGGCACGCTTCTCCCTGCTCTTGTCTATCCGTCATTCCTCCCTTTCTTCTAGGTGTTCTGCAGCGAACATCTTATTCAATACGACTGCATGGCCTGACCCAGCTACAGAGTGTTTAAATCTCTCTGCGGGCCTGCAGTAATTAAAGGGAAGAGGCTTGCAAATACAGGATCATACAGTCTTCCCACATTACATGACCTCTCTGCCAAAGGACAGTCACCCAGACACAGCGGAACCAGCTCTAAAGTGAAATCTGTATCTCCTCCTGGCAAGATCAGTGCGCCGGGAGATCATACTAGAGGAAAGGGAAGAGGTCCCATCTCACCCTAATAAGGGAAATGCCTTGACTCATAAGAGAAATGTTCCTACCACTGTACTATTATCCCTTTCTTCAGCACTTGCATGTTGTAATGTAACGAGCAGCTATGTAGCCTTTCAGCCTGGAGGTCACAACCAGGGGTCAGGGCATTGTGGCTGCCCTGTCCCCTCCCCCCATGTTAGTAAACGGGAGGGGGATCCTGGCTAGCTAGAAGGGGTGGGCCTGAGATATGGAGAAGGCTAAAATGTAGGATATTAGCACTGCTGCAGCAATGACAGGACCAGCTCAGGTAAACTGGTGCAGCTCCCATGGAAATCTATGGGCCAAAGTCAGCAGTGACATAAAAGGTGGTGAGAGGATGCACGTAAGGGATGAAGTAGGGTATCTTGCACCAATCTGGCACTGAGTCAGCGTGCAAAGCCATAACCGCCGCTGCTGCAGTCAGTGGGTCCCAGGCAAGTCTCTCTCCAGCAGCACTCTGGGGTGTTGCACCTTTATTGCAAAAACGCCTGTAACTGGCATGCCAGGGGCCCGGAGGGGAGCGAAGCAGGAAAAGCATCTAACAAGAGGATGTGAGATAAAGTCACCCAGCCTCCTTATCTTACGCCCTCCTGTTACTGCTTTTCCTGCTGCCCCTCCCTCCACCACCCCCTTGGTGTGGAAGTCACACTTGTTTTGCACACCTACGTGCTGAGCGGCTTGCACCCAGCCTGTAACTCTCACCCAAGCTCAACATTCTCAGGGCCCCAATCAGCTGAGTCTGGGAAGGGCCGTGGGAGGCCTTGGATACACCCAAACAGGGACAGTTCTCCTGCACAGGCAGAGAGAGGGTGCAGAGAGACCAGCATGAGCTGGGTGCTGTGGCAGCCTCTGCAGATACCCCCTGGCCGCACGGGGTATCTCCTCATGGCAGGATCAGTGTGCTGGGAGACCACATTGGAGAAAAGGGAAGATCTCCCAGCTCAGCCAGGTAAGGGAAATGGATCGACTGATGAGAGAAATGTTCCTACCCTTCTTCAGCTCTCGTGTGTTACAATTTCAAGTGCATCCATGCATCTTTGCAGACTGGGGGCCATAAACAGGGCTTCCTGGGAGCAAGCAGTGGCAACCCCCACACAAATCAACACACCAGGAGCAGCCTGGCCATCACACTGGAAACAGAAGCCAACGTGGCGAGCGCAGCCAAACAGGGACAGACAAATCCAGCACGGCACAAGGGGGTGCAGAGCCAATTATGGCCTCGGTGAATCAGTGCTAAGGGCTACATGCAAAGATCAAGCACCATGACGCTAGCCCCACGGAATAGTTATACAAGGCCCTTCATCCTAGAGGTGCCCAAAGAACTGGCAGACTGGCAGCTCAGATCTTCTTCCCCCAATTGCAAACCCCACGTGAACAAGCCTTGCACAAGGGACTCTGCAAAGTGAGGGTGGCACCCCTGCCAAACACAGGAGGTGGATTGCATCCACATAGCTGTAGATCGGCACTAGCCCCAGATCCTTCCCCTGCCCCCTGGGGTAATTTGAGGAGGCTGCCACAGCACCCACGCCAGTCTCTCGGCACCCTTTCCCTGCCTATGCAGCACAACCGTCCCTGCTTGGGAGCATCCAGGGCCTGCTACAGCCCTTACTTCGCTGAGCTGATTTAGCCCATAGAAGCTGTATGCAATATGCAGATGTGTCTACATGCAGCACATGCCAGTTCTGACGGGCAGTCAGGACTTCTACAGCTAATGGAGCCGATTTCCTCCCAGTGAGCAGTGCTGGCTGATAGCGCCGCTGTTTATCTGGGAGGCAGATGCTCCCACTGAATACAAAATGGATTGCTCCCGCAGCACCCCTAGTCCCTGCTGGGCTTCTGAGCTCCCCAGGAACAGGCGTGGAGCTTAGGCGCTTCAGAGCTCGTACAATCCGGTGGCTACAACCCCTGCTGAGCTTAGAAGCAGGATGTCTTCGGATAATTAGGACGGCTCCATAATTGGGATAACAGGCTGTCCAGCAGGCTGCTCCAATTAAGCAGCTTCTTCTCTATAGGCAGCCACCTCTGGGGTGGAAAGTGGCAGGTGTTGCAACACTGTGCAACAGTTCAGCCCCAGAAGCGAGCACGAGCCCCACCTGCACTTGGAGCTGGAGAGGTAATGTAGGGAGGTAGAATGTAATTACCCAGCTTGCAGTTTGGCTAGGACTCGAGGGCTAACATCGGGACGGGATTATTAACAACCCTGCACAATCAGAAACGTGGGTTTTAGGAACTTGTCATTAAACTCAGTTTGGGGATTCTGATCTCAACAGGCCTAATGTAGTAAAGGAAAAGGAAAACCCAAGATGTTCTTTCTTGTGTTCACATTCGGGAAGCCTACTCAGGGCTTCAGACATGCTACCTAGACGGAAATCTGCAGGACTTGTGCAGAGCACTGAATCAGGCCTGGTTTTACTGGCATGCCCAGCTCACATTTGCAATCGCCAGAAGTTTCAGTTGTAAACGACTTTGCTAGGGCACCTTTCGCCGCTCCTGACATTTCCTCTGAATCGTGCCTCAGTGTTTTGTTTGCTAGGAAGTGTCAGGGTTAGAACATTCATCACAGAAAGGGAAGACACCCATGTGAAAATAGAGATCTCAAGTTCTCTGTAGTTCAGACCAATCAGGGTAAATATTATACATTCAAAGAATGAAATGGATGCCCCGTGGAGAAGGGTTGATTATAGGATATGGAACCTTGCATCACTAGGTCACTGAATACAGCTTATTGACTGACACTCATTACCATGTCATGTCAGCATAATCAAAACACACTATCCCAGGCAGCACCTTAACAGTTCCCATTCTTGTCAGTCTTGTATGTCTCTGTATAGCTACCCGCTGGTCAATATGTGTCTCCATCAGTTACTTACAAAGGCAGATCCTCCCTCATGGGCAGCGGTAACGGCCCAAATGTTACAGCAGTGTTTTTCAACCTTTTTTTCATTTGCGGACCCCTAAAAACTTTCAAATGGAGATGCCAACCCCTTTGGACATCTTAGACATAGTCTGCGGACCCCAGGGGTACCTGGACCACAGGTTGAAAATCTCTGCGCTATGGCTAATAGCAGTGATCTGATCTTAATAATACCGGTGTGAATGAGAAGTAACTCCACACAAGTAAATGGAGTTACACTAGCGTAACCCTGACGTCAGTGAGCCCATCAGTCCCAGCACAATACCACAGTATCTTTTGATAAGGGATGGTCATTACAAAGCATGAAATTAGGGGAATGATTTTAGGTGCTCATCATAAATGGTTTTACAAAGGACTGCTAGATTGGAGGAGGTTTACTGGCATCCTAGCTGTTGTGAGATCACATAGGGGAGTGAGAATCCGGCCTCTCCCATGGATGGGATCTGCTCCCGGTCAAAGACAATGGCCACATCTCATGTGTACATGCATGTATGGGTATGCGCGTGTGCATGCCCAGCTTCAGCGGGCCCATTTGTATCTCCTAAGCGGGTTTCATCTGACCCCATTTGGCTCTCGCATTAAGTGTAATCCAGGGGTCAGCAACCTTTCAGAAGTGGTGTGTCGAGTCTTCATTTATTCACACTAATTTAAGGTTTCGCGTGCCAGTAATACATGTTAACGTTTTTAGAAGGTCTCTTTCTCTAAGTCTATAATATATAACTAAACTATTGTTGTATGTAAAGTAAATAAGGTTTTTAAAATGTTTAAGAAGCTTCATTTAAAATTAAATTAAAATGCAGAGCCCCCTGGATCGGTGGCCAGGACCCGGGCACTGTGAGTGCCACTGAAAATCAGCTAGCGTGCCGCCTTTGGCACGTGTGCCATAGGTTGCCTACCCCTGGTGTAATCCATGCATGGCTCAGTGAGGCAACCCCCTTTGCTACCCGCTTTCTTGATGGGTACTTCTTGGAGGGCTCTCTGTGGCAGAAGACAGAAGACACAGCCATGATCAATACAGATGAAACCTGTGGGGAAGGAGAGGTGGTTACCTATAGGCACCAACCTCATTGGAGCAGGAACAATAAGTCCCTCTTGCCCAGTAAAAACAATGGGGAGGGAAAGGAGACACATGAGGGCTGGAGGAGATAACGGCAAGGTGGGAGAGACTTCTGGTAGGTCAGTTAGCTTCTCTGAGTGGATTGTGATGGGCCAGATTTCATTATCCCTGATAGCTGAGCATCCAGTCTAACCCTGGCCAGCTCCATGGTGGTGCAGCCTGCCTGAGATGGGTAGGACTGGACCCATCTGTCTCAGGGTCTTTACATCAGTTGACTCCTCCTGAGGTTGTCAGTGATGGTGACCCCATTGTTTACAGCCTTGACTATTGCAGCTCCTTCCCCTACAGCCTCCCCACCTACCAGCTCGCCTGCTGCTACCCATCTTCTCACACGTGACCACACCTCACACATGACCAGTGCCCCATTCCCTCTGCTCCCCCAGCACCAAAACTAACCGTCTTCCAGAATAGCTTTCCTGGGGAGGTAAGCCCTTAGAGCTAAAAAAAAAAAAAAAAAAAAAAAATACACCTAGCAGTGGCTATTCCACAAAGGTAGAGGCAAGATATTGGAAGGGAAGATATAAGAACCAGGATGACAAAGAAAGAAAGAAAGAAGACGAGAAGGAGAGGTAGAGAGGGAGGAAAACAAAGACAGCAACAAACTCAATGGCTGCTCTTGTCGCAGTCAGGAAGCTGGTCCAGGCGCCGTAAGCGGCAGGAGTGTCTGAGGCGGCTGGCTTGCTGACCACAAGAGACTGGCCTTTAGGTTGGCAGCAGCACTGAGGAGTGTGTCTGGGAAACAAAGGGGTCTCCGCAGCAACCCCTCTGGCCATCTGAGTTACAGCACCAACAGGGAGCCCTGTCCATCCTCCCGGCCAGGGAGAGGAGAGCTGTGATGGGGCGAGGGGCGTTTTGGGGGCAGGGCTCTCACAGGCACTGGGCAGGAGAGGGGCAGCTGGATAAAGGAAGGGAGGGGGCTCAGGACTTTCCAAGCTACGTCTAGTTTTCAAGCTGATGGCCCCGATCCAGCACAGAACCAAGTGGGCGGAGCTCTATGGAATTCCCTGCAGGCGCTGGGAACTGCCCAGGCACAGGCCACGCTCTGTGTGTGTCAACTTTGTGGGTCTCCATCCCCACTTCCTGAGGGGATGTCAAACCCCAAGGAGCATCAGTGGCTCTCCTACAGTCGCTGCCCTGTGCTGGCTAGTTCTTACTCCGCGTGGCTTTTTTAACAACCCTACTCCTCTCTTTGCAACCATGGACCTTAATTAACAAATAACTCTATACCAAAAGAAGACATGCACCCCCCTGAAGCCCATCCCCCCTGACGCCTCCGCCCTCCCCCCCGACAGTTCCCCTGGCACAGTGTGTCATCTGGGCTCTGTCAGAAGGTGCTTAGTTTCAGCCAGAGCATTAAGTGTCATGTGACGCACCCATTCATTCAGGTCTTTATACAGGGCAGCTTAGCAGGCTGGAAAGATGCCAGGGTTAAAGGGGACGCTGTCAAGGTCAGGAGGCCCCAGATTGACCCTATCAGATTTAGAGCAGTTTGCAAAGGTCAGGCAGCTCCTGGGGTTCCTGTTTTAGCCCAAATGCTTTGGTGCTGTTATTCTATTGCCCACTCCCCGTCCTCCCTGCTTCCCCCCAGATTATCCTGCAATGGCAAACAAGCCAGCCATGCAGCCAGCCACTGCACACAACCCATCCAGCCACGGGCAACCCTGCAACACCGAGCAACAGTGCACTGATCCCAGGGACACAAGGGCACAGCTGCTCCCAGCCACCTCTGAAAGCCAGCATGGGGAACTTAAAAAGATGCCAGTTTGTGATCCAGCAACCCTACAACAACAAACCAGCGCACATAGCCCTAGCACTCAGGCAGGCAACCCTACAATAACAAACCAACATGTATGTTGAAGGTAAAGGGTGGTTGATAAGGAAACACGTTTCAATGTCAAACTTCCAAAGATTTCTGTGGTGAGGGGGTAAGAGCTTTATAAATTATTGAGACCCCTGGAGATTATCCTGCCAAGCCCAGAGCCTCGTCCTAGGCCACAGGGCCAGGAGCACGCAGCTGGCAGAAGGAAGGAAGCACAGAGAAGGCAGAGGGGATTGATTTTGAGGCCAGTCGGTGCTAGCTCAGCGTCCCATCCTGGACCCTGTACCCTGCGCTGAATCAATGAGAGGCGGCTACTCGCAGCTGAGAGGGGGCAGGAGGGAAGCGCGGGCTCTGCACAATGAGCACTTCCTGCAGGAGGTTTTGCTGCCTAACCGAGGAGGCAACCCACCCTTCGCCAAGACACAGCATGACCCAGAGGGGACTGAGCGGGAGCTGTGAGCCCACAGCACCGTCACAGAAACAGCCCGAAAATGCAACCACATGAACCGCAGGTGGGGCAGCACTCAGATGGGGCTCCCCGCCGTTAACGGTGATGTGCCAGCCCTTGGCAGTCCGCCCCCAGGGAGAGAGGGGGCAGTTCCACTAGGTGCCCTGCACATTGGTTCCTTTTTCCTTCACCATCAGATCAAACAAAAAACCTCAAAGCATGTTTTCTCCATCCCATCCCCCCAAAACTGCTCCAGAATCCCCCATCCCCACCCCGAATCTGCTCAAATACCCCTATCCCCCAAAACTGCTGCAATATCCCTCACCCCTGAAAACAGCTCCAATACCTCCTACCCCCCAAATCTGCTGCAATACGCTCCACCCCTCATCCCCTAAAACTGCTCCCATACCTCCTACCCCCCAAAACTGCTCCAATACCCCTCACCCCTGAAAATGGCTCCAATACCTCCTACCCCCCAAAATTGCTGCAATACCCACTACCCACCACCCCCAAATCTGCTGCAATACGCTCCACCCCTCATCCCCTAAAACTGCTCCAATACCTCCTACCCCTCAAAACTGCTCCAATATCCCCCACCCCCAAATCTGCTCCAATACCTCCCATCACCACCCCCAAAACTGCTCCAATACCCCCCCACCCATCACTCCATGAAACCTCCCTCACTGCCATGCCAATATCCTCACAATGCCCAGATCTTGCCCCCACGTGACTTTCATTACTATCCCTCAGCACCGTCCCTTTGCCCATTGTCCTCTGCACCCCCTACTGCTCCTGCCCTGTCCTTCTCCAGTGCCCACACCCTGTGGAAGCTGCCCTGGGTAACGAGGGCATGGACGTGTTCCTACACAAATCAATGGGCCAGGGGTTGGCCAGGGACTTTGCTGGGTGGCAGAGTGGCTGCAGTGGTTACGGGGTGACACTGCTTCATGAGTTTTCTGTTGCTGTGTCCCTTGGAAATGGGTGGGATACACGGTGCCTGGAGCCAAGGGGCATCTCCAAGCCCTACTCCAGTCCTGGGGACAGGTTCTCCCGATGCACTCACCACCACCGCATACAGCCGTGCAGGAGATGTGTCTCAGGGATGCTCTGCCCTAGGGGATTCCTACACCTTTGTCTTGTCAATGTTGGATTCAAAGCACTTGGACCAGCCCCCACCCCTACTCCCGGTGTGATTCCAGCTAGTGCTTTCTTCTCGGATGTCCCATCACACACCTTCCACCCCACGGTGCCGCAAGCTCAGGGCTCCCACAAGCAGGCAAGCCACTGTTGTGCAGCTTCAAGCCTCACAGCTGCTGCTTATTGCTGGGAGTCGGGGAATCTCCCCCATCCTCTGCTGCGAGGCAGAGAAACTGCAGAAGCCAGAGGAACTGCCAAAGCCTGTGCTCGTGAGAAATGAAGAACGGCCACAGGCACCTGCTGCTTGCCGGGGGTGACCGTACGCTTCCAGCCGTGATGGGGATAGCTGCAAAGCACACGGGAGGGCGCTGCTCAGTCCAGAGCTGCTCTGTGCTCACGTCTATGGCTTGCAGTACACGGATAACCCCTTCTCAGCCAGAGAAAGGAGACCTGGGGTGGGGTGGCATTGGAGACTCCCCACAGACCTCCCTGGTCTGGAGCATTTGAGGGGCTGTAGGTCTCTGCAGCTCTCCACGTCTGGCTCAGCTCTGTTAGAGAAGTGGAGTCACGGAGTTTACGGATGAACTTGGCCCCGGAGGTGGCATTCCTTGCTGCAATGCTGGCTAAGCAGTGATGATAGATCAGTGTGATTGGGGGCTCCAGATAAGAATTTCCTTGGAGGAAGCGGGAAGGCGCTCCCGCTCAGGAGCGAGAGGGAGGAGCAGAGGGCAAGGCACAGCTGCTCAGAGCCAGCTCACATCCAGCCAGCAGACGACCTGGCTTTCAGAGAGGATATCCCGGAGCAGAGCGGCAATGCAGTCAATGGGAATCTTGCAGTGGATCACTATAATTTTATTCACAATCAGTGGAACCAGCCCTGTTGGCAATCCCTTCTTGCTTATTAGAGGTCAGCCTTTTTGGGCCAAAACCAAAGCCCTGGCTCCAAACACCTCCAGTCTCAGAGCAGTGTCCCAACACCAGACTGGAATTCCTCGTTACCATAGGCCAGATCAAAACTCTGAACCCAGCACCCACGAGCTTTGGGGTGCTGGAACCCTGCAGTGGAACTGTCTCAACTGCGTGGCTTGATCCAACCCCTAGATGAAACTGCTCAGCGGGGATTATCTGGGAAGTGGCGTGACACAGGGGACAAGGCATTCGGCTGACTATGTGACTGGGGTGAGACACTTATCTGTACCAGAGAGCTAACGCTACCTACCTCACTTAGGGTACGTCTATACCCAGCCGCTAGTTCGGCGGCTGGCAATCGAACTTCTGGGTTCGACTTATCGCGTCTTGTCTGGACGCGATAAGTCGAACCCGGAAGTGCTCGCCGTCGACTGCGGTACTCCAGCTCGGCGAGAGGAGTACCGCGGAGTCGACGGGGGAGCCTGCCTGCCGCGTGTGGACCGAGGTAAGTTCGAACTAAGGTACTTCGAACTTCAGCTACGTTATTCACGTAGCTGAAGTTGCGTACCTTAGTTCGATTTGGGGGTTTAGTGTAGACCAAGCCTTAGAGATCTGGGGATGGAAAGAGCTAGATATTATTTCTACTCTGTGACTTAACCTTCAAGGGCCATTTATCCAGAGAGCTGCCGATGGCACGAGATACACACGTGGCTGTAAAGACCAAGGCAGGCACTGCTAGAATGGCCCAAATGACAGTGCTTTCCACTCATCCGCAAACTTCCATCCAACATCACTTTCCTTATCCAAAGTGTCATGACTGGGGCTTGGGAAGTCAGGCCTAGTGGTAGGGTTGCCAACTTTCTAATCGCACAAAACTAAAACCCTTGCTCCATCCCTTCTCCAAGGCCCCACCCCTGTGCTGAGGCCCCGCCCCCGCTCATTCTATCCACCCTCCCTCTGTCGCTCACTCTCCCCAACCCTCACCCACTTGCTCATTTTCACTGGGCTGTCTCAGGGGGCTGGAGTACGGTAGGGGCTGAGGGCTCTAGTTGGGGGTGCAGGCTCTCGGGTTGGGCCAGAAATGAGGAGTTCATAGTGCGGGAGGGGGGTCCAGGCTGAGGCAATGGGTTGGGATGTGAGAGGGGGCTCCAGCTCAGGGTACGGGCTCTGGGGTGGGGCCAGAGATAAAGGGTCTGGGGTGCAGGAGGGGGCTCCAGGCTGGGTATGGAGCTGAGGGATTCAGAGTACGGGAGGGGGCTCCAGGCTGAGGCTGCGGGTTAGGCTGTCTGAGGGGGTAAAGGATTTGGGCTGCAGGTGCATGTTCCAGGATGGGGCCAGAAATAAGGGGTTCAGGGTGTGGGAGGGGGCTCCAGGATGGGGCAGAGAGTTGGGGTGCATGCTCCGGGAGGGAGTTTGGGTGTGGAAGGGGTGTTCTGAGCTGAGAGAGAGGGTGCAGGGGGGTTGCAGGCTCCAGGAGGGAGTTTGGGTGTAGGAGGGGGCTCAGGAGGGAGTGCAGGGTACAGGCTCCAGGAGGAAGTTTGGGTGTGGGAGCGGGTTCCAAGCTGGGGCGGGGGGTTGAGGTGCAGGAGGGGGTGTGGGGTGCAAGCTCCAGGAGGGTGCGGAAAGGAGCTCAGGGCTTGGGAGGAGGGGTGAGGTGTGGGCAGCAGACTCCGGGTGGCGCTTACCTCAGGGGGCTCCCCAGAAACTGTGACATGTCCCTTGGCTCCTAGGCGGAGTCGCAGCCAGAAGGCTCTGTGCGCTGCCTCTGCCCACAGGCGCTGCCCCTGCAGCTCCCATTGGCTGCGGTTCTCGGCCAATGGGAGCTGTGGAGTCAGCGCTCAGGGCAGGGCAGGGGCAGCGCACAGAGCCCCCATGGCTGTCCCTCCACCTAGGAGCCAACATGTTGCCACTTCCAGGGAGCCGCGCAGAGCCGTGTAGGGAGGCTGCCACCTTGGCGCCAACCGGACTTTTTACGGCCTGGTCAGCAGTGCTTAGCAAACAAAATCTTCCTGGAGTTTACCCCAGATACCAGTCAACAACCTCCCATCCTGGCACCAAAGCAGAGCTACGGCATTCTTTGAGGACAACTCTCTATGGAATATCCATCGGACACTTAATCTAATAAGAATCCTTCTTGCAGTGATTATGATCTGTAGATCTCAAAGCACTTTACAAAGAGGAGCAAGTACCATTCTATCCATGGTACAGATGAGGCACGGAGCCAGGAAATGACTTACTTCCACAGTGCCGGGGCTGAGAGGAGAGCCCAGGAATCCTGACTCCTAGGCCAATGCCCCTCTTCCTCGGGTCACAAAACACCCCAGAACTTAAATATCAGGAAGTCAAAGGCACATTCAAAATCCAGAACAGCCCCTTTCTTCCCTCCCGCATCCAGGCACGGAGTTGCCACCTTGGATTTCTTTGTCCGAACAGAACCTGTGTTTGCATGGTCCCAGTCTAGTGGCTGAGCCACATAAAAGGTCGATGAGTCTGTTCCCGCCTCTTAGCTCAAGCCATAGCTATACATGCTTTTAGATCCAAGCTTTCCGAGCCATCCGGGGACATCATTACCAGAAAATCCTAACAAGCCACAAAATGGCCCTAACCCACCCTGGCTCAGCTCATCTCTCTCCCTCCAAAAAGCCTCAGAACTTTAAGATGCAGCAATTGTCAAATGACAGACTAAGATCTTGCTGATTGTAGAAATCATTTATTCGTAAGAGGGTGAGAGGGGGACAAGAGAGAGAATGCTGAGCTCCTTGTAAAGCATGTAAAGACGACAGATTGCGATTTCCATCACTCCTGTGTTATTTCACTGTCCGGGGACCAGCATAACTGGGAAGTAATCAGCCTCTTCAGGTGTAAAAACTCTTGTCTTGAAAAATAATTTCCACTTTCCTTTAATTTTAAATAAATCAGTTTCCTCCCGCAGCCTCTGTTCTCTCAGCCCTGCACCAAAGCTGCAGTAAAAGTCTCCCAAAAGAAGCTGAGGCCGAGATGCTCCCAAGGATCAAGAGGGAAAAAAAAGAAAATAAAAGTTCTGCTTTTTAGACGATTTCAGAGAAACTGTTTCCCGTTGTGCATTGATTAGTGGCTGCTCTGTGCCTTTGCATTGTCTGATACTTAACAGGAATGATCAGAACGCCAAAGGAAAACAGACATCTTTTCAATCTCCAAGACAAGGAACTAAAAGTCCATAATTGTGTACACTGCGGAATTTCGGTCTGTCCGTCACTTCTGAAAACGCAGCAATCTGTCGCACAGTTTATTAACCTAGATGTCTATCTATCAAGGTGTCTGTAATGTGCTCGGTCCTATGGCATAAAATACAGCAATTCTCAGAATCATTGCTGTCCTAGAATGGACTGGTTTCTCATCCTTCCATTGGCTAGGAGCATTCCCTGTGGGACATGCAGGGGGTCCTTATTAGGGGAAGGGAAAATTGTGCAGGCCATGCGTGTGATTTTAGCTTCTTCTATTGGTTGAGAACAAGCCTTTGCAAAGGTTGTAGGTAGTTCCACTACCAAGGACCCTTTGGCAAAAATTTCCATCTCCCACTCCTGAGACTATCACCCTGTCCTCCATCCACTGTAATGTCCCCACGCATCCGGAGGGTTGCACAGATATGGTCTCTGCATTAATGAATCCCTAGTCCACTGAGGGCTCTGTATTGGAGGACTGAGATTTTAAGGTGAATCCAAAACTCTACAGAGCCTGTAATGTGAGCATGATGTGCCTTCGTCAGGAGACAAGCTACAGCACATGGGACCAGCGCAGGATAACAGGAGAGCACATTCCAGCCTGAATGAGTTTTATCCAGTTCAGGAATGGAAAGGCTACTACTTTATTGAAAGGACATATCCAAAAGGCCCAATAACACATGCCCACCATGCTGCAAACCTAACAGAGATGATGGGATGTTCACTTTGTAGCCTAAAATGGGCATTCATTTCCCCTATAAAAAGACTAATCGGAACTAAGGCAAAGCTGTTAAATCAAGGCCTCAAAAGAAGGAACTGAACCCATGATAAAGGTTGCAACTAAAATCACTTCATCTCTGTACCCCAATACCTGAGCATGCAACCTACATTGGTTTCAAAGGAAGCTGCACTTTCATGCCCCAGGGAAAACTCTGGCTCTTGGTGATGAAGTTTCAAAGCAGCTGTTAACAGCTCTGCAGCTCACAGCTCAGCTTCCAAACGTCCAACTTGTATGGCAAAAATAAAAGCTGGAATTACAATGCTTCTCTCCCACATTCTTTCCCAGGTGAGGAAGGCAAAATAAAACTTAGCTATGACTTCTAATTACAAATACCAGTCAGTCTAAACAAAGAGAGGTTCCGAGGAACAGAGCAAAGCAACCTGCATGAACCCGACGCTGCTGGGTCCGTTACAACGTTGACCTGAAGACCAAGAGGGATCTGAATTTTGTAGAACTTGTGAAACTGTTTCTTATTGTTTGACAGCAGTCGATTTAACTGGATTACAGCTCAACACACAGACTCCCAGCAGGGAAAAGACACCGATTGCTCCCTGTCAGTTTTTCGTTTTGCCCTGGCTGGTTCCATTCTCCTCCAACCCCATCTTAGAAGCAAGACAGATCCAGAGAAGGATGCAACTGACAATTCTAAAGGTATCATGGCTAAACGTCTCTTCGTCTCTTCGTATTCACTGTTCCATGAAAACCTCAGTGGTGCGTGCATCTAGCCAATATCCTCCAAATGAACAACCCCCACTGCCGATTCTACAGGAGCCTTCCAGAGCTGCAACGGTAGCAATGATAAGGTACCTCTAGCCATTCTGAGCCAGGGGCAATCAACTCTGGTGCCCTCTCTTCATAGGCACATTTTCTGTGAAGACCCCAGCTCTGTCTCAGCCCTCCCATAAATGGGTGGATAAACATTTGGAATTTCAAGACAGACCTTGTGTCCATTTAACACACAGTGGGGTAATATTAACGATTCCCCTAGGCTGAGTCAAGGAGATCATTCGTCTTGAGGGTTTTCAATCTTCAGGCTCGCAGTCAGAATACTGACTTAATAAGTCTTCAGACTGTAAGCTGTCTCCTAAATCTTAAAGGCTTTAGGGTGAGCTCTGTGGATATTTGTGCAATGTACAGCACTGAGCACATTGTTGATTCCTGGCAAATCATCATTGCCATTAGCCAGGAACGCCACCAGCTTTTCTGCCACCCTAGGTGGCGGAAGGTCCCGCCCCAAAATGCCGCCCCCCACAGAGGCGGTGGAAAGTCCTGCCGCCGAAATACCACCGCGGTCGCCGCCCCCCAAATTGTAGCGCCCTAGGCGACCACCTAGGTCGCCTAATGGGTTGCGCTGGCTCTGCCATTAGCTGGACTAGAATTTCGTCACAATTCAAGAGGGTCTCCTGCCCTTGGGTCATTGCCTGGAGCGCCTATTACTCATTCCCAGATTCCATGGGTTGGTCTTCTTAAACAGCCGTTATGTGACACAAATCATCTTCCAGATGCAGAGGGAAACATCACAAGAGACTCTGACAATTCCCCAAGTGATTTCATTATATTGGCTGTGGTTTATTTCTACTTATTCAATACACAGTGTGTCTATTGCCTTGAAACTTGTGCAGATCACAGATTAAGATAAAACAAAACATCAATTACAACTCAGGCATGGAAGGAGACCACAGAGCCTTGATTTCACTGGGCTAGATTGTGGTTGAAAAGATGAACCATGTACCATGCGTCTGAAGACTAAACAGGTTAAGGTCTGACAGACCACCTGACGAGGGAATTTTATAGACAGATCTCCTCCACAATGCTCTTCTGAGGGCTGTCAGCACAGCCTCTCTGCTGATCTCAGCCGCTGCAGTAGTGTACAGGGACATGTATGGTCTCTAAGGAAGCCAGCTCCTAAATTACAAAAGGTTTGGGAGATCAAATGCAGCACATTGAATTGCACGTGGGAGCAGACAGGACGCCATCATAGTGCATGGCCAGCAGCAGTAACATGCTTGCACAGCCCTTCTCCACCAAGCAGCTGGCCATTCTTCTCCACCTAAAGTCTCCAAGCAGTCGCCAAGAGTCGCCCTGAGTAAACAGCACTGCAATAGTCTAGTCAGGAAGTGACATAGATATGGATGACAGTAGCATCGGCAAGGGAAATCAATAGCCACTCAGCTAAAAACACTGGGGGGGAGTGGAGGGGGAGGAGTGTGAGAGTGAGCGAGTCAAAGGCCTAGGTCTCTAGTCCCAGCTCCCCCAGGATGAATGGATAGGAGCAGGGAGATTATCTAGTAACCATGTCTATTGTCTGCAACGCGTGGATTTATTGTATCACCTCTGCTGCTGTATCTGTGCATCCAAGAGTTGCTCAGGGGCCAATAAATACCCTGTTGTGCTTTCCAACCCAGAGGTTTATCGTACTAGTAACAACCCCCCAGAAGAGACATTTTCCATCAAAACATGCAGGCCCCACTCAAGTCAATGGCAAAACTCCCACAAGCTTCAAGGGGTGGTCAGGATTTCACCTGAAAAGCAAAGGAAGCTGCAATCAGCAATGCCACCATCTTGGGGTGAAACCGTACCCTAACACGAACAGCCACAAACATGCTATGTGCCCAGACTGCCAACCTCCTCAGTAGAGGGGAAACACCCTCCGGTCGGAGCAGTCACAACCCTCCTCCACTCCTCCAGTGCCAGCACCACTAGGGTCTTATCTGGCTGGCACCTCATCCAGCACCAGGACTGCCCAGCTGGGAGCTGATGAGATGGAAACACAGACCTGAGCACCAACCACATCATGAGGGCAGAGGGGCCCCAAGCACCAGGCACGACGCAGTTCCATGGGATATGCCTCCAGATCTGCTGCCAGTTGCCACAGCAACTCGAGTGCCCCTCTGTGTCCCACCGCAAGGCATGGAAAGTTGCTCCCTATTTATTTTACTGGTGGTCGCTATGGAAATAAGTAGACGTGCAAATGTCAGACTACCCAGGCGCTTGTTGGAAATCCACTTATCTCCACGGCCACTTGGAATATCCAGATCCGGGGTGGTTATGGAGATAAGGCAACTTAAAATGTCCATCAGAATATGCAAAGACTCCACTTGCCCTGTGGACAACTAACGGCTTCTCTTCTTTCCCTCCGCACTCCATAGAGACGTGCTCCAGGGGCCACGAAGTGGAGGGAAGGACTGGTCAAGCCCCCCTCCACCAAGCATATCAAGAGGCTGCCCACCACCTGCGTGCCCCCTGCGATCCCACAGATGCCGGTGGCTTGGCAGGCTCACCACTCCTGATGTCGTCAATGTGCAGCTCATTCCTCGCCCCCCTCCCCCCCCCCCGCCGCCCCTCGGCTGCCAAAGCTGCTGCGCTCGCTGCCCAAATCCTAAAGCAACTGTAACTAAAACCTACCAGATTGAGACTCAGGAAGGCAATCGCCTGTTTTTTTCACCCCTCTCCCTCAAAATGGGATTGAACAGATCTGTGTGTACGGGCTGGTCTCACAGCCAACGGGCAGCAGCATCTGCCATTCAAGTACCACGGCATGGCTCTCTGCAGGGAGCATTTCATTTCTCTCCCACCTTTGTTGGCTGGTACTGCCTTCCTAATGCTGTCCTTCTCCTTTGTTTGGGGGACTCTCAAAGGCTGTTGTAAAAGGAACCCCTGTAACCTAGAGATGGACAGATAAACCCAACACACTGGAGGCAGACGGGGACAGCCATTTTTCCCCCTTATTCAAATATTTTGCATGTCAATTTGAAGGTGGTTGGGAGGGCCGGACTGGCAATGAAAGATCAATCAAAGCATGGGCAGCAGTAGTGCCATCTTCTCCCACACAAGTGCCTCTTCAACATGTCTCAGCCCTGCCCTCCATAGAGCAGCTGAGTCTCTATGGCCCATTCGGTCCTCAGTCTCTCTGCAAAGAAGGTTGCCAAATAGAATTTGTGACCGGTGATCCACAGATCAGACTAGATGATCTAATGGTGTCTTTTGGCCTTGAAGTCTATGGTTCTATGGTGATTCATGCAACATGGACACCTGCCCAGAGGAAAGTGCACTGAGACCTAGCACAGTTAGCTACAGACGTCAGCAGATACCAACTCCTGCCATGCAACTGGGCTATAACCTTTTGTAACCCTGATCCACGCCATATGATTGGGACCAGGTTAATACTGACCAGCCGCTTCCCAGCACTCTTTTCCTCTGACACCTGGCATCAGAGGAGAACCGTATGTATCTCTAGCAAAAATGGAGCAAAGGAAGTCACCTGAATCCCTCAGACCGGAGGGGAATCTGGCAGAGAGCTGAAAGAGCTGCTAGCAGAACTTCCAAACTTTCCTACAAGCCAGAAGTACAGCAGAGCAAACTGAGAGGGCCCTCCATACTGTTACCTGTGGCAGGCCCAAAGGCTATTGACAAATCATTCCATTCCAAAGACCGCAAACTGGTGCACAAAGCTATCCAAAGCATTTCAACTACATTGTGATCTACGTGACAGTTCCCTTGGGGAAGGCACATTTTTGTTACAAGAAAGCAGCTGCCAGGTGAGACCAACGATCATGACGTTACATACTTGGGTGTTAGAGCTAAGCCATGGGAATCTGAACAGTTAACCAATGGACTTATTAAAGCCTGAATTGTTTGGGGGTATAACTGATAACCAGTTCACAGCGAGATCGACTGGCAAGAGAGACACTTTTGGAAGTTAAAAAAAAAAAGTTGTCGCAGATGCATCACTATGGAAATATTTTGCGATAAACAACGTGTAAGGTCTCAGTCAATCCAGGCTCACAGAAATGGGGGCTGTCTTTCTGTAACAGGAAAGATTACCTCTTATTAGAGGACTAGTACTCAATTTTCTTAGCAACGTAATACCCCATTGTAAATCAGTTTGCTCACCACAGGCTTCCAGATGAGTTAGTACCAGAGATTGGCCAACAATTCACAAAAGGCTCATTTTTGCAATTCTCTGAAATATTAGTTCAAGCACCTTATGCCAAGCCCGTGCGATGTATCATCAAACAGGCTGGCCAAACAGCCAGCGCAAATAGCAAAGAGCATGCTAGAAAGAAAAAGGCCTGGCTGATTCAAGGGATTCATGTTTAGCATCCGAAGTATATCACAACCCACCACACAGTGCTTGGTTAGGATCAGAGGCATGTGGGCAGGGCAGAATCCTTAGTGCCCATATCTAATAGGCTCTGAAGGAGTTATAAAATAACTTGATCGTGGGAACCAGAACAGAAGAAATACTACGACAAAGAATGCCAAATGGCTGCCCCCACTATATGCTGGAGAGTGTTAGAAAGGGGTTGGCAAGCTGCCACGGTAACAGCTAGACCAGTCACATCACGGTGATGTGCCATAGCTACCCCTTAGCACCGGACCCACAAGAGCTACAGAAGACATCTTGACAAAACTAAGGCGGGCAGCAGTGGACACCCAGGATGCTCTCTGACAGTGCTGACAGGTGTAGCACATGCCAACCCCTGTCCCTGACCATGACAAGCACCAAGAGCAGCCAACTGGGGCTCCAGATGACAGAACCCTCCCCAATGCTGACCAGGCCGCTGCAGAAGGAATTGCTCTGACAAGAAGTGGCCATGCGACGGGTTCCGAGATGGTGGCTACTGACAGATGTCTAATGAGAGACAGCAAAATCCTACCTCCTCTCAGGAGGGTGCGGGTCGTCTCCATCCCACCCGTGTCTACCTGGGTGGTTTGCGACTGGGCTGTTTTAGTGTGTGGTTGCCAGTTTTGGTTGATGTGTTTTATTTGGGCTTGATTTTTAAGGAGAGAAAGGTGAAGATTTAACAGTAGCCCCTGGAATCGGTGGATACTGACCTCTGCCATGTGACCTTTGTAATCCTGACCCGGACCACGTGACTAGGGCCGGGAAATAACGATCGGTCTCTGTCACACCTTCGTTCCACTAACTGCGCATAGCCCAAACAGCCCGGCCAGTGAGCCCCATGGTGCAGGGATTCTGCGACGGAAACAACACCAGCCAACAAACAGAAGTGGCTAGTGAGCTGGCTCGGCGGAAGCCACCTTTGGAATAACGAGCGTGTTTCACCAACACGAGACAACGGGCAGCCTGAGCGTGGTGAAGGCACGGCCAGCGTTCCACACCTGGCTCCTCTCCAAAGGGCTCCGAGTCTGATTGGGTTAGGTTCTTTGTCTCCAGGCTAAGACGGGCTAGAAGCAGGCAGCCTGGCAGCAGGGGTGGGGTGCCTTGCCTTGCGCTGCAGTTACCTTCTCTGGCCAGCTCAGGAGTAACATCCTAAGGCTCTGGAGAGAGCTTTACCCTGCCCTCTACAGCCAGGTATAATGTGGGGACCTTGCCATGTGAGGGGGGGCAGAGGAGAGGGATCCTGGGACTCCCAGAGAGTCTCTGGAAGACTCACAAAGAAAATTGACAATCACCCACCCTGGGATCAACCTTGAAGCATTTTGCTCTCTATACAAGCCCTGGAAGCTGGGTCTTGGAGACCCCCAACGCTCCCCATTAACATGTCAATCTGCTCTTTTGTGCAGCAATAGCCAGAGAGCCCAATGCACATTCTGCTGCAAAACACTCAGACAATGAAACCCTCCCTCCACTCTCAGTGGACTTTCAGCCCGACCACCCCGCTTCCTGAGAGGGAGAGAGAGCACGCTACACAAAACCGTTCTCCTGAGCTTTCCCTGCACTCTGTGCCACTTGTCATCTGAGCAACCCTGTGGCCTTTAGTTGCCAAGGTTCCAGAGCTGTTCCAGAATCGGAGTTAGCTCAGCTTCTGCCCTGGAGCAAGGAATCTGAAACGCTGCCACTGGAAACGAAAGAGAGCATCCATCATTTCTCTTGCCAGGAATATATCCAGCCCAAAACGAAATACTGCCTGCGAAACAGCGCACAACAAAAGCCCTCAATTTCATCAGCAATGCAGAGCCAGCTCCTCGCCTATCGGTCATTTCCACGAAGGTCTCGATTGTCTGCATTTAGAGAAAGAATTAAACATCACCAATGCAACCTAAACAAAAACGAGCAGCTAAGTTTGGCCGGGCTGCGGGAAACAAGGCTCTCCAGGGGACGGGCCCAGCTCTAAGTCGTGATCGCTGCAGGGCCCCTGGCCACACTGTACGCCACACCCATGATGCATCAAAAGTCAAAGGCTGCCGAAGGTGGCGGAGCTAGGGCTTGCGGGAATGACAGCTCGCTCTCCCCATCCCCTGTGCAAAAATAAAATCCAGCTGTACCCATCCACAAGCCCCACCTGGGGAGCAGCCTCCAGGAAACTATGAGTGTCCTGCTACCAGCCAGTGGAGCATCATTTAATAACCTCCCCAGGGAAACAGACTTTTAGGGCCTGTCTCAACACCATCCATAGGCCAAAGGCAAATGGTGAGGATACCCCAGACACAGCCCCAGACCCAATACAGACAAGCCAACCAAAATGTCAACAGAAGGCTCTCTTTCCATGGGGCACACAACCATATGCAGTGGCCACGTGCCCCCACAATGCCTGATTGAAACGCCCAGGCTCCAAGGGAATACCGCACAGTCTGCCTGCTGATAAGCTAGCAGCTAGCCTGCCTTAAGAAAACCCCTGGCCCAAATGCTGCAAGTCTGACTCACTTGCCTCTCAGTCCCTTATCTATCTGCTTGGGTGTTTACATGGCTCCATCGCCATGGTATGAGGCAAGAGCAGCGGTGGGCAAACGACGGCACGGGGGCTGCATCCAGCCCTTCAGACGTTTTAATCTGGCCCTCAAGCTCCTGCTGGGGAGCGGGGTCCGGGGCTTACCCCGCTCCGCCCAGCTCCCAGAAGCAGCGGCATGACCCCCCTCCGGCTCCTATGCGTAGGGGCTCCAGATGCTGCAACCGCGGCCAATGGGAGCTGCAGAGGCGGCACCTGTGGACGGGGCAGTGTGCAGAGTCGCCTGGCTGTGCCTCTGCATAGAAGCCAGAGGGGGGGACATGCCGCTATGTCCGGGAGCTGCTCGAGGTAAGCGCCCCCCGGAGCCTGCACCCCGACCCTCTCCAGCACCCCAACTGCCTGCCCCAACCCTGATCCCCCTCCCGTCCTTCAAACCCCTCGGTCCCACCCTCCAGCACCCCAGATTACACACCATAAGCCGGAGGCCTCACCCCCCCACCTGCACCCCAACCTCCTGCTCCAGCCCGGAACCCCCCTCCCACACGCTTTCTGGCCCCCCTCCAGAGCCCGCACCCCCAGCTGGAGCCCTCACCCCCTCCCGCACTCCAACCCCCAATTTCATGAGCATTCATGGCCCGTCATACAATTTCCATACCCAGATGTGGCCCTTGGGCCAAAAAGTTTGCACACCCCTGGGCAAGAGCCTACTGAAGTCAATGGCAGCTCTGGGCATTAAAAACTAAGGGCTTGTCTATACTTACCGCGCTGGTTCGGCGGCAGGCAATCGAACTTCTGGGTTCGATTTATCGCGTCTAGTCTGGACGCGATAAATCGAACTCAGAAGTGCTCCCCGTCGACTCCGGTAATCCTGCTCGCCGCGAGGAGTACGCGGAGTCGACGGGGGAGCCTGCCTGCCGGGTCTGGACGGCGGTAAGTTCGAACTAAGGTACGTCGACTTCAGCTACGTTATTCACGTAGCTGAAGTTGCGTACCTTAGTTCGATTTGGGGGTTTAGTGTAGACCAAGCCTAAGACTCTGATTCAGGATTGTACTTAAGCACATGCTTCATTTTAATCACATGATTAGTCCCATTGCAATCAATGTGATTACTCTGTTGCTTAAAGTCAGGCACATACCTGAGCACCTGCCTTAGAAACAAGCACCTGGAAACATGAATCACCCTGGAGCTCCAAAAAGCAACTGGAAATCACCGCAGTGACAAACAACATGAAAAATGCCACCCGGGACAAAACAGAAGACTATTTGCTCTGTGCACCATCCTCTCCCTTCTCTCCTTGCTTTGGGACATCTGTATGACCAAAGAATCTTTGCCACTTACAGCGTGCCCCTGAAGTTCAAATCCCCTATTAATTTATTTTGAAATGTACACAGTGAGCCCATTTCTGAGTTCCTGAGCACAGCTACAATGAGACGATATTGCAACAATACAACAGACTAACCATGCTCAGTTAAAGAACCTCTTCAAGTGATCTCTCCTCCCTTGTTCTCCACGTCCATAGTGCCCATACACTTGTCGTCCTGACCCATCGCCCTGCCTCTTGTCTGGTGTTTGTTAGTCTTGTCTTACTACTTACATCTTTGGGACAGGGTCTTATCAAGGACTGTAAGGTGTCATGTAAATTTACAGCCCTGTGTAAAGTATAATATACTACTACTATCAATAGAAGACCTAGCTGACTCTAGAAAGGCTGTGTGGTGCAGTAGAATGGGCATTAGCCTAGCATTCAGGTGACCTGGATTCTATTCCCAATTCTACCACTGACCTCCTGCATGACCTAGGGAGAGTAACTACAAGGTATTTGAGGGGCAGGGATTGTCTCTCAGCAGGTCTTTCTACAGCGACCAGCACTATGGAGCCCCAATCTCAGCTGGAGTTTCTCAGTGCTACTGTAATACAAATGGCAATAACTGATATAAGTACTCATAAGGCCCTCTTCACCATCTGAAGATAACAGGTCAACCAGCTACTCCTACTAAGGAAGAAGGCTGAGCAAGAAGTGAGGCTTTACACCATGTCCTCAAGGTCAACAAATTCTGGCTCTGAGAGAATGACAGGGCATATGAGGACCCTTCACCGAGAACATCCTGTCCCCAGGCGTTCAAATCTAGGGACCACCAACCAGTATGTCCCAGCAGGTAAAAACTGCAGAGATGATGCAGAGGGAGAGAGGACACATCACAACTGTGACATCGGTTTCAACAGCAACCTATTGTGATGCCATGAATGGGAAATTCTGCTTTCAGCTAGGGTATGCGCAGAGGAGCTGACCTTCTCTTCCTTACCATGTGTAACTATAGATATTATTGACAGACAGAAAATTATCCCGTTTACCCCCACACAACCTGGCGTTGGAGTAGGACACTTTCAGGCAGTAGCACCATGATCACTGTGGATGTTCAAAACCTGGAAAGACATCCACATTGCATCTAAACACTATCCACATGGGGCCAAGCTCTGGGGTCAGATATGAACGTACAACCCTCCCTGAAATGACAACGAGTTGTGCGCTCACATCGGAAGGCAGAGTGAAACTCAGGGTGTTCTCAAACCTACATACCAGGCTTCTATCAGCTCTTCTAGATCTTGACACACGTCCATATAAAGAGAATTTATTTCCTAGTTTTTTTATCCCCGTCTCCATCCTCCCCTACAATACCACCATGCAGTATCTCTCCGCTTACCAACAGGGGGATATCAATCCCAGGCAAAATAGTGGAAAAGCTGCTTCAGGATTGAAGTAATAAAGAACTGACAGATAGGTATATAATTAATACCAGTGAGCATGGGTTATGGAAAATAGGTCTTGTCAAACAAACCTGATTTCATTCTTTGAGAGATTACAAATTTGTTTGACAAAGGTAACTGTGTCGCTGTTTTTGTAAGGCGTTTGACTTCGTGCCGCAGGACATTCTGATTTAAAAATTAAAGCATTATATAATATCAATAAAGCATACGTTAAATGAGTTAAGCAATGGACTAATTGACAGATCTCAAAAAGTAGTCATCAATGGGGAATCATCATGGAATGGCAGTGTTTCTAGTGGGGTTCCGCAGGGATCAGCTCTAGGCCCAATGCTATTGAACAATTTCATCCATGACCTGGAAATATAAAATCACGGCCGGCAAAATTGGCACATGACACGAAGATTGGTGAATAGTGATGAGGACAGGATCAGCCAAACAGAGCGATTTGGGAAGCGAAGCCCACTCAAACAAAATTAATTTTAATAAAGCCAAATGCAGTTATGCATCTAGGTCATAGCTACAGAATTGGGGACCATATCCTGAAACGCAATGATTCTGAAAAAAGATTTAGGGATCATAGTGGACAAGCAACTCAATATGAGCTCTCCATGTCACGCTGTGGCAAAAAGAGCTAATGCAATCCTTGGCAGTATCAACATAGGAGTAATCAGTAGGAGTCGGGAGGTGATTTTACTTGTTTACAGCACCGGTACGACTGCTACGAGAACACTGCACACAGTTCTGGTGTCCACATTTTTAAAAGGATGTTGAAAATTGGAGAGGGTGCAGGAAAGAGCTATATAAACGATTCAAGGGCTGGAGAAAATGTGTTATAGTGATAGACTGAAAGAGCCCAATCTGTTTAGCTTATCACAAAGAAGATAGAGAGGTGACTAGATTACAGCGTATAAGTACCTTTATGGGGAGAAAATACCGAGTACTAAAGGGCTCTTTAACCTAGCAGAGGAAGGCAGAACAAGAACTAATGGCTGGAAGCTGAAGCCAGACAAATTCAAACTAAAAATAAAGCACAAATTTTTAACGGTGACTGTGATTAACCACCGGAACAAACGACAAGGAAAGGGGTGGATTCTCTATCTCTTGATGACTTCATATCCAGACTGGCTGCCTTTCTGGAAGGGATGTTTTAGCCAAACGCAAGTTATTTGGCTCAACACAGGGGTAACTGGACGAAATGTCATGACCTGTGACATGCAGGAGGTCAGACTAGAAGATCTAATGGTCCCTTCTGGCCATAAACTATATGAATCTATTAATCAAAGAACTATTACTCAAGATAGGTGCAGATACTTCTGCCTTTCTTGTCTGTTACTCAGAGAAACAAAAGAAAGATTACCCACAAGAGTGAGTAAATCCTCCACCATTGCAAGCCTCGTCCCCATTCTGTGCTAGACTCCCAAGCAAACAGGTGGTGTAGAGAGCACCCATCCACTTACCTTGAACTGCAGGATGTAGACCTCATGATGCCAGGTCTTGAGAAAAAGTTCTCTCCATCTCTTAAGAAGAGTTTAGTCTTGGAAGCTGGCTTCCTATTTCCTGAACTTCCTGCCAGGCCCAATCAAACCTATGAATAGCTCACCTCACACACCACCTAGACAGAAATGTTATTTGACTAATTTACATGAGACGTTATGAAGCTATTTTAAAGCTCCCCGGCCAAAGTGCTGTGGAATATACTGTAGGGAATGATCCCACGCTGGTCCAAAGGGAATGGACTAGTAGAGCACGCAGTGAGACATGGCAGCAACAAAACCATAGGAGAGATAACTCAGTGTTGGGCTGCACACACATCATCTCATGCAGCAAGCAGGAGACAGGGAATAATCCAGCTCATTATGACTCATCCGGGAGACTGCGTTCAGTTCTGGGTGATGCAGTACCAGGAAGATGCAGATAAGTTGGAGGGAATTCAGAGAAAAGCAACCCAGAGGACTGGGGGCGTGAGGGACTGATTTACGAGGGCAGATTAAAAGAACGAAATGTGTATAGCCAGCGCAGCTAAGTGATGACTAAGGGAGGGCATGATAAACTGCCTCTGCAACCCTTTAAAGACCATCTCCCAGCCCTGGCAGCTGGCATCCACATCTATGCTTAACCTGGCTGCTAAGGGCAGGAAACCCCACACCACGCAAGAGGCAAGATCTTCCCAGCTGAAAGAGGAGGAAATGCAAGGACATGAGAGAGCTCAGCCTGAACAACTTGCTCAGACCTCTGTTGTGAGTAACCGGGTACCTACCAACAAAATCACTGGCCTGCTGCTTGGGGATAGCCAATGGGACCAGGTGGAAAGACATGATCTATAAAAAAAAATCCCATAAAGCCCCCCTGGTTAGAACCTCCCTGCACATCTCAAAGCTACCCTGGTACTAGGGGACAAACAAACTATTCCTCCACATTAGACTGGAGCTATTTCACGTCCCAGTACTATGGGGGGAAAGACACAGGGAAAAAGAGGTAATTCCAAGCAAGGCCTTACCAAAATGCTGGCGATAATGGCTCTAGTTTGCTCAGGGTGGTATCCCCCTTCCTCAAGATCTGTCTCAGAGCTGCACACAGTTCCCAAGGAGAGAGGCCCTGCGCAGCCCTTGTCAGAGATCCAGTGGCCTACCAAAGAGGCTATAGGGACAGGGCTGCAAGATCCATGGGTGAAGGAAAGATACTCCCAGAGGGATGGAGCCATGGCCCAGGAAGAGCATCCTGCTGAGGAGGCTGGCCTGGAAACCTATTCCATGTTCCCCCTAGACGCTGCCCTTCCTGGCAAGAGAGATTCCTGATGCCCCTTCTACTGCAAACAGGACCAGAGCATGGCTTGGAAGGGAATGGACACACCGCATTCAAGCCTGGCCTTTGAGAGAGCTGGGAAGGATAGGAACAGACTCCATGAAGTGGAAACCACTACTGGGGAAGTAGCTCCTCTGACCCAAGATATTCCTGTCCTGAAGTGTCTACTCAGAATGCAGCTGGCATCCACACAGGGCCTTCTAACGTGCCCAATTCTTTCATCATCCTTCAATTCTTCCTTTTCTTTTTATCTTCTTTACCTAGATGCAGGGGAGAGGGAGGCCAGGAAGAGCTGAGTCATGGAATCCACATGCTTCAAGAGCGAAAGAAACAAAGACTAAAGAGGAGGAAACGGGAGGGTAGGAGTTTTCACACCTAGCCTTGACTGACAATTCCTTTGTTCTCCAGCTTCCCGGAGATAGGCGCATCCCTGTGTATGGATGAGCTGTAGCGCAGGATGTGGAGGGGCAGGGGGCATCATAGGAGATAAACAAATTAGCAATGAGCAAATCATCAAGGAAGATGGCATCTTCTACATGTCCATTTCCTCCAGAGCGCTGGTCCATCCCGCACCTGGGAACTGGTTTGAAAGGACAGCAGTGAGTCCCAATCCTGTTAGAAGCTGAGCAGACTGAATCCCATAGGGATTGAGGGTCCCCAATAACAGAGCCAGTTAAAATTTAGAGAATGAATTTTTATTTTATTTTTTGGTCAACAAATGGCCTTTTGAAAACAAAAAATGCCACGAAGAACCATTGACTTTTTGGAAAATTTTCAGGACATTTTTCGTGACTCTTTATCGGTGGGTTTTCGGTGAGTTAAGAATGACCATAATTGTTTTGATAAAGATTCCATTGAGAACATTTTGCCAAACGAATGGGGTAAAAGGAGTCCTTTTTGAAACCTGCAAAATGGAAACAACCTTGAAATATTTTGCTAATGTTTTATTGTTTTGTGCAGCATAACTCAGCACTTCACAGGCCTCGTCCATTGTGATAGAATAACATACTGGGCTTCTCTATTCTTATGAGTCCCTCTTCTATCACGCCAGCCCTATTAAAAAGTCATACGATCATTCTTCTTATTGACTGACTGCACCTGGGATCTGCAAATCTGGTTGGGTTCTTCCTGTTCCATACATTGCCACTGATAACAGAGATTCTCCTATCAGAAATTAGCTGCTGATTTTCCTGATGCTGCACAAGGCTTGCGCTCCTGTACCTGTATCAGCTCTACCAGGACCCGACTCTGAAGTTAACAGGAGATTTCGTTTCAGGCGCGCAAGGAATGCAGGATTGGACCATTTGTCAGTCAAATAAGCAGATATGATGATAAGAGACACAGGGGCAAATTTTCCCCCTGATTACTTAAGAAAGCTCCACTCACATCAAGTACGTAGCTGATCAGAGGATTTGGCCCAAGCAGATCTGCTAGAATTTCAAATGAAGTAGATAATACCTCTGGCATGAGAAAGACACTCCTATTGCGTGACTGAGCTAAGGACCCAAACAAAAGCATTTTAGGCTTAGGATGCTTACGTTGCCAAGGCTCTAACTTGGGTGACTTTGCCAGCCCATGGTACAGCACATATTCCTCTGGGCAACTGTGACTCCTGATTGACTTGCCCAACATGGCAAGTTCAGCCACCCATCCCTTCATCACGAATCCCCCTGAATGCAGTGCAACACAAAGCATCCTTTAATGGCCCAGCAGCAGTGGCAAAGACTAAAGACAGCACTTAAAATAATCCTGCATGCCTCTGAATCCAGCTGACCTCCCCAGGGCACTGCACCCACTGAACGTAAACTCCAGAGTTTTCCGTTCTACCGATGGGGCAAGGACAGGGAGTCGATGCACCAAGAGCTGTGCTACCCCTACCGCCTCCCTCCTAGAGAGAGAACTGACCCAGCTACCTCCCCAAGCCCTGATTATATGCAGCCCCCAAAGACTCAGGGCTAGAACACCTCACCATCTGAATGTAGCTACGCATTGAGCTGTATTCCTTTCCAGTCCCTGATTTGTATGACCTTAAAGGTGAACTGAAATGCTTTTTTTTAAAAGGGATCTTAAATTATAGAAGAAATTTGAAAAACAAAGATATAGTTTTCTCCTTTTTATTTCTACATTTAAATTGTTGAATCATCATTTAATCAATGGTTTTCATAGCCAAGAGGCCAAACCATGAAAGTCACTGGCTCACAAACCTCACCAGCTCATTGGGTAGAATGGACTTGCGGTTAAAGCCCTGACCAACCACTCAAGACAGCTGGGTTCAACTCCTGGCGCTGCTAAAGACTTCCTGTGTAACTCTGGGCTTGACACTGGCTACACTATAAAATTATATCGACTTAACTTACGTTGGCACATGGCCACCACAGTTACTAAATCACTTGTGTGCATGTAAACTTGGCTCCTTGTGTTGGCAGTGTGCATCCTCACCAGGAGCATTTGTATCGATTGTGTTATCAGTGTGGGGCATTGTGGGACAGTGCCTGAAAGCCAGGGACAGTTGATATAAGTAAGGCAGTGTAAACACTGCGTTGACCTAATTACATCCACCGTGACTCTACACCGCTCGGGGAGGCGGTGTTACTAAACTGGCGTAGAGGCACTTACGTTGACGGGAACCAAATTTAAGTGCAGACACTTCCACAACTAGGTTGACATAAGGCAGCTTACGGCACCCTCATTCATAGTGTGTAGATGAAGCCTCAGGTGAAATCCTGAAATGGCAAGACTCCCTCGACATCAACGGAGCTAAGATTTACCCTGATGGTATGTCCACACTGGAGCTGGAAGATGTAGCCATACCCGTGCTAGCTCTGATCGAGCTAACATGCTAAAAACAGCTGGATAGCCTTGGCAGCATGAGCAATGGGAGGAGCTAGGGTTTACATGGGATCGTACTCAGCATGGCTACCACTGTGGCTCTGTTGCTATTTTTAGTGTGCTAGCTCGATCTACCCAAGCTGGAAATTACACCTCCAGCCCCCGGGTAGACATACCCTTAGGGTCTCTGTGCCTCAGCTTCCCATCTGTAAAATGGGGATAACCATCCTGCCTTTCTCCCACTGTTTGCCTGTCTTGTCTATTTAGATTGTAAGCTCTGCAGGGTAGGGTCTGTTTCGTTCTCTGTGAACATACGACAACTAGCACACCGGGCCTCCAGGAATCACTGTAACAGAAATCACCATCCTCATAAGAGGAGAAGTAGTAAAACAAACTAACTTAGTGGAACAACCCAAGAGGGGTTCTCAGGGCTCGTGTGCATGGAGAATTGCAGCAGTTTAACTTAAGCTGTGAATTTAAACTGGGTTAGTCAAACCAGTTTCATTAAACCAGCGCAAATCCCCATGTAGATGCTCTTACTTTGGTTTAAGAGTGGCTTACTGCAGTTTAGCTTAAGTCAATTAAGAACAGGTTTAAGCTAAATTGAAATAAGCCATTCTTATATATAATTTAGAGTCTCCATAATTTAGAGTCTACAGGGGTCTGCCCTGGTTTAACTAAACCAGTTTAATTAAACCAGTACCATTTTGTGTGTGGACAAGGCCTACAGGTATATATCTCCACAAGATAGTTGCACCACTTTATCTTAAGATGTGAATTTAAACCAAGTTAGTTAAATTGGTGCAAACCTCTAGGTGGGTGCTCATATTTCAGAATACACCAGGCTTGTTTCAGTTAATTAGGAATCGGTTTAAGATGAACCGAAATAAGCCGCTCTTAAACCCAAATCAGAGTGTCTACATGGGGGTCTGCACCGGTTCAACTGAACGAGCTTAAAAACCCACTTGAGTTAAACCCATGCAACTTTCTCATGCAGGGAACAAGGCTCTTGAGCTGCTAACCGGCTGCAAGTGCCTAAAAAAGGGCTCTGAAGAGCTAGTTGGGTGGGGGCTTTACAGCGACAATCCCCAAACACAGCCACAGCTTCATGCAAGGGCTGTTTCACAGAGTGCACGGACAATGGTGTGCGTAACTGGACGTGCACTCACCATTATCTGTGCGTGCAAGTGGCCAGATAAAAGCTGGCCCGCAACGTTTCACTGGTATTATGGTTTACCAGGCAGGGCTCCAGCCACTTTGGCGGAGGTCTGTGGAGCGCTCAGAGCTGGGCCTGGGCGTGTGCCAAACATGCAGGCCTTCAGAGCATGGTGCCTGGGGGAGACAGGTCCTGTTCTGTCAGCACCCCCTGTGACCTTCCCCTCCGGCCGGAGATCCCCCCCTTCCACACACACACACACACACACACACACACACACACACACACACACTGAAAGAGAGACTTGGCCTCCACAGCCCTCAGTCACAAATGACCCACCCCACATTGTCCCTGCCAGCTGCAGCCCTCCCCATAATGGCAAGCACCCCAACCCTGCGCACCCCAACCCCGGCACAGGGTTGTGAAGCCTGCCTAGTGAGCCACGCGGCATTCTCCACACAAAGCCCCTGCAATCCTAGGCCTGGCGCCGGGCTCCCTTTCTAGATGAAATGTTGATGATTTTCCCTTTCCTCCACGTCTCTCTCCCTCCCTGACCTTGGGAGCAGTCGTCACGCAGGCAAAGGGGCGGTGCAACGATTAACCAGCAGGCCGGAGTGGGGTGAGCTCATCGGCTGGATGAATGGGCAGCCTGGCCCAGCTGGAATTCAGAGCACTGCAGACAACACTGAGCCGGACGCATTCATCTGCAGCAGGGGAGAGATGAAAGCGTTTCCTGCGCTGGCTGCCTGGCTGACCACAGCACCAAAGGCCCCCCCCCCCCCCCCCGAACCCTCCTGTTGCTGCTTCAGTAGAAGCCAGTGATCGAGATGCGGGTGGTGGGCACATGCTGAGGACGCGCAGGGCTTTGCTGACTGCGACTCTTTAATCTCCTAGGCCTGCCGTAGTCACAGGCAAGGGCTTAGCCATTGCAACAGAGTCTGCGAAGGAGAGAGAATAGGTGCCTGGCAGATGCACAGAAATGAAACACAGCAGTGCCCTGTGTCTCTGGACTCCTGCTCAGGTTGGTCTGGTGCTGGGGAAGCTGCAGGGCAGATGGCCCTACAGGAAAAAGTCTTCTGTCTTATCACAGGATAAGCACAAACACCAGCACCGCGCTGTCAATACACCTCAGTGCTGCCCTGGGGGTGAGATGGGGAGTTATGGTCATCATGGGGTGGGTTTTAAATGACACAGACGCCCACTCACTAAGGGATGGAAGGAGCCACCAGCTCCTTTCACACAGGAGCCTGATTCAGACCCCTCTGACCTGAGTTGGAACTGAACCAGTGCCCTCAAGGTAGCCAGCTCTCTAGCCCTGTTCCTGAGACCCATGGCTTGCCTGCCAGTCCCCCACAGCCAGGTCCAACTGCTCACTCGCAATCTGCAGGAGACTCATCAACGAACGTTACAAACAGGCCAGCATGGGGCGGGTGCAGCCGCCCAGCCAAGCGCTGGGCAAACACAGGAAAGGGAGAGAAAAGCCGCAGGCGGAGAAAAGGAACAGAAAGGGCAACAGATATCAGGAGAGGAAAGAGCGGAAGGGCCGAGATAACAAGCAGAGAGGAAGGACACACACGTACTCTCCTTTGTCAAAGGGTTACAGGGCTACGGCCAGAGCACGACATAGCTGGCCCAGCTCCGCTGCCCTCCGACAGTGGCAGGGAGGGCAGAGCGGGCAGGGAAGCGGCTTGCAGCACAGACGTCCTCCTGCACGCCCTATACTTGGGTTAAACTCCCCCCTAGCCTGAGACAATTCATCGTGGAAGGACGCTCAGAAAAATGACAACTGATACTAGCGCCCCAGGATCCCGGCAGAGGGCGCAGGGCGGGCGGAGCTTCTGGAAAATGGCCAGGCTCTTCCTCTCCTGCCCACGCCCACCCCAGGGTCCTCTCCTCCCCACCTCTTAGTCCCTCTCAAATCACACCTCTGCCGAGCTGCCTACAATGCCCCTTGTTGATTTGTATGGACAGTCCCTTCCGACATTTCTGATCCCTGGCCTGTGTCTGTCCATCTGCCCTTAGACTGAACTCAGTAGGGCAAGGTCTGCCCAGTCTCATTGGTCTGGAAAGTACCCGGCGTATCACAGGCACTACAGCAAACCACCATGTGATGCGGGGTCAGTGTTGCTGCCAGAATAAGCATGGATCCCTAGGACGGAATTCCTAGAGGCACAGTGCACAGCCCAGCTGCACCTTCAAACCAGCCCCTCTTCCCTGACCAGGCGGTCTGGTCTGCCCAGCGGCTTTGCTGAGAGGTCGAGTGCCTGCATCAATAACCTCCTTGAGCCTGGGTGTGAACACACCCTTTAATTACCATAACTCTCAGGAGGAGATCAGCACAAGCCCCCACCTCAGACAAAAGGGGTGTGGAGACACGCAGGAGTTTTGATCTGAGTGGGTGAAGGGGTTTTGTGGAGTACTGTTTGGGTAAGTAAGAGAGGGGGTGTCAGTGTGTGCGCAGGAGACATGGCACAGGAGAGTCAGGGCCAGAACTGGAAAGCCAAGCAGCAGCCTGCAAGCACAGGGCAACCCTGGAGAAGCCTAGAGATGTCTGGATCAGGGGTGCTGGCTGAACCAAGGTTGGGCCTGCGAGCTAAGAAACGGCTCCTGGTTTTGATTTGGAGAAGCAGGACATGCCTTGTAATAACAAGGCTGCATCAAAGAAATCACTTGGCTCCATCATCAATTTCTATTCCCAACTGGGACATCCCCAGGGGTCCGAACTTGGACTACCCGCTTGGGTCACACAGGGGTAACACCAGCTACAACTGCGGGGCCCTTTTCGCACCTTCCTTGTGCGCTGGGGCCTGGCGATGCCTCTGCTGCAGTACGGGGATCAGCCAGGGAAACCTGAAGATCTGAACTCAGGTCTCAGCAGGTAAAAGGCCTTTCAAATGTCTTTTAACTAACATGTATGTCTACAAGCATTCTTCCAGGGCTTCTGAAGCCAGTGGAACGACTCCCCTTCACTTCACTGGGATTTGGAATGGGTTGGCTTTTCTCTATAAAGCCGTACCTGCTTTAGGCCCTGTCTAGGTGGAGGCAGCCTCTCTCCTTAGCTGATACCATGAAGCTGCCAGAAGCAGAGGCACTTGCACCAGCAGCCCCCGGGTGTCAGCAGGATGGAGGACTGGGGGAGAGCACGTTCAGAGGGGGTGTGCTCAGCTTGGGGACATTCGCCCTCACCCCTTTGGCCTGACACAACTGGAATTTGGAGACTTTCAGGTCAGGCCGCAAAGCTTATTTGTTCTTCTAGGAGGGGAGGGCGTGAGGGCAGGGTGCGGGGGAGGGTCTGTGTTTGGGACATGGGATTTTCAGTGCATCAAAAGCAATCGATTAACTGTAATCAGCTTTAGCCCCTCTTACTGAAGAAATTGGGTCAGTTCCCCTTTAAGGATGAGTTTGCTCTTAACTTCTAAAACCATCCGTCTGATGGGAACTGGGTGGGAGGGGGAAGGGTGTGTTGAAATTGTCACACACAGTGTCACTCGATATGGCACTCGGGCAACAGCGGAGAATAACACAGCAGCGGGATCACTTGTGTGGCCGTCGTGGGGAGTTGTATCAGCACTTTCTTTAGAAATCCTGTTTTTCAGGGGTTTATAACTCAACCATAACAATTTGCTCTGGCAGAAAACTTTGCATACAATTGTAGCAGCCTGGGCCAAATTCTCCTCTCTACATATTTTTGCCTTGCATGAAAGCAGCGTCTGTTGTATTTGAAAACGACCCCCTAAAAACATATATTTTTAAATGAACACATTTTTAATTTTTAAGAAAGGTTTGCTTTCCCGTGACTCAAAAACTGGCCGTTCTTCTACACTGAAACATTTTCAGGCTCTTACTCCCTAACGTAGGCTTGTGCCTTTGGGTATTTTCAGAGGGGGGGAAAAAAAACCAGAAAGCAGCTGAGCTACTGAGATTTCCATATCAGCTGCTGTACACACACACACTGCATGGAAAAAATCCTTAGGAAATTTCTGTGAAAATAAAATAAAATAAAGACCTACGCAGAGCTAGCTGGACACACCATGCCAGGAGGGTCTGACAGCGCGGTTACAGTCTAGCGGGCCAGTAATCCACAAACTAAAACAGATTTATTGTACATGGCAGATCGTAACAGCTCCAAAGAAACCATCACTGTCTACTGTGCTTAAAATGCACTTTCTTTTTTTTTAAAGGGCCAAAATATGGGCTTACAAGATAAGCTGCACCGATTGTTCAGATCTGTTGCATATGTAACCCCTTGCAAAATATATATATATATACACACACACACACACACACACATATATATTCCTCCAACCCAAGTAGCATTGCACTGCCAATGTCATAGTCAAAACACTTGTCGTTACCAGTGGATTACCAGGATGGTTTTCACCTCGGCTAGCAAGATGGATTAGCAGTACCATTGTTTCCACTGTGATATTACCACTGAACACATGGGAAAATAAAAGGAGTGCATTAAATCCGACCCAGGCCCTGCACAAATCCAGCCCAGGCTTAGCTATTTTCCAGCTGGAAAGAAAGTAGCAAGGGACAAACCTCAAAAAAACAAGTTGGGAGGTTTGTCTCGGCCCAGCACCCACAAATTGGGATTTTCACGCGTCTGCGCTACAGCCAGGATTATCATCAGGTTAGAGGATGCTAAAATAAAAACAACCCACAGCTTTATTCCTTTCGTTTTATTTGGGGCAATTTCAATGCAGACAACGTACCCAGATAAGAGTCCAAACAGCTGAGCACATGAGCAGAGCAAGGTTGAAACCATAACAATTCCGGAGCCCGTTCAAATCATTCAAACATTGGAAATCATTCGGGACCCAGGCAAAAGCTTATGTTGGAGATGATAATATCAGAGTGGCATAAAAGAGGATAAGCTAACAGGTTTAGTGGGCAGCTTGTCTGAGTCAGTGTCGCTGAGGGAGGGGGACTGTGCTCCTGATTTACGCCAGAGAAGAGAATCAGGCCTGGGCATGGCTGATTCTTCTCATGTACACATTGGTGTAAATCAGGAATGACTCTACTGCAGTCAATGAAACATTTGCACAAACATAAATGAGAGGAGTACCAGCCCCCACATTTTCAATGTATGTTAAGGCTTGTAAATTTCTCTGTCCCCATTAGACCAGGTGCACAAGGTGGGGTTACGCCATCCAGCTGTGACCTGAGAGATGAGCAGCTGTTACACAAATGGCAGATCACAATGGGACGCACAAGCAAAGTGGAGATCGGTGCCTATTCTGTGACAGTCATTTCCTCACAGGCGAAGCTTGATCTCCTCCAGAGAGGGAAGCCTTGTATTCGCCTATTTCACCCACGGAGTCAATCTTCAGGCAGAATTTTACCGGCACGGTCTTTTGCATTATATAGAACACATTAGTGCCACAGTTCATGAAGAATGCTGCACCACCACACAAGGAAGAAAGGGTTGTCTAGTGGTTAGAGAAGGGGGCTGGAAGTCAGGATTCCTGAGCTATCATCCTGTTCCTATGGGGCAGTGGAGAGTTTGGCCTAGCAGTATAGTCAGAGCAGGGGACTGGGCATCAGAACTCCTGGGTTCACTTCCCGGCTCTGGGCAGGGAGGTTAGCCTAGCAAACAGAGATGAGGGGCTGTGGGTCAGCAAACCAGGCAAAACCTCCGCGATTTTGACAATAAGGTAAAACGTGGCAGTTTCAGCTGAGAGCCTCCGATGAAAGGGGATATTTATCCAGGCAAAGAATTAGACACTCATAACAATTGCACTATCAGGGACCAGCTTTTCAAAACAGGCTGCTTTACAATCCACTGCCAAACATTCGCATACACGAGCTGCAAGACTTTAAAAATAATTGGAAAGAGAGATGTGTTTGCAGACTAAACTTGGAGTAACAAGGAACCAGGAGGCGGGACCATGCCAGTCATGTGAGTCCTTGAAAATAATGACAAGCAACAGAGAGACACAAGCCTGTCCCTTATCCTGTATTTGAGACTCACATGGAAAGAGGTTAAGTCCAGACTCCATATCTGACCTGCCAAATGCTGTGCTTCTGATGCCCTAGAGAGAAAAACAGACCATTGCAGATTCTCCCTGCATGACTGCAGCATGCTCTAAGATATATATGCAGGGTGAGTGTTGGCCTGGAAGCAAATCCAGTCTACAGTTGCAGATTTCCTAACAGGAACATCGTGGTCACTTTGGCCTTACTGACCCGGCTACAGTCAGAGAGGTGACAAAGGGGGAGGAAGGCAGAGAGAAGAAAGCACAGAGTCGGGGCTAGAAATCATGACGCCCACATACGATGGGTGAGCATTTCCCAGCATGTCAAAGAAATAATAAAGAGGAGAGTTTAATTAACCCTGAAATTATATCCTTAAAAACAATAATTAAATGTCAAATAAGGGAAATCAACGCGGCAGGTCAGTGCCAGCGGGTGTTATCGCACCACAGAGATGCTGTCTCCTTCAGGACGCAGGGGCTAGTCCTACACAATCACAGCTGTCCCTTGCCAGATAAGTCCCGAGCGGTGGAAGCGGAAATGAACAACCAGCTCACAAAACCAAGCCAAACAAGTGCACGTGGGTCCATATTAGGGGAAGGATCAGGGTCTTACTCCTTACGTAGGAAAAATTCTGCTGCACTTTGTGTAAGGGCTGAGCAGGCACTGGTCCACTGTAGGCAGGACTCAACCTACTTATTTCTAGCCCACTTTTTTGAACCCCAACCCAGCTCTTCTCCTCCCCCATTTGCTGGCCCCTCGCACTTTGTTTTCCCAGCTGTGTGGAAGGGCAGAATGTTCACAACTAGATCCCAATCTAGCTGATGCCAGTTTTACACCAGACTCACCCAATGGAGTTACTCCTGATTAAACCTGTGTAAGGAAGAGCCGAAAGAGGACCGCACAGAAGGCTGGGGAAATCTCCAATGCAGCCCCAATCCCATTCCTTCAAAGGCAGTTTAAGCGGTAAAGAGGGAAGGTGGGGAGGGAAAGTGATTAGTGAGGCCTGCCCTTCTGTATGTGTGACTTTAGTCAGAGCTGAAGTGGGTTTGGTGTGGACTCAGACCAAGTTCCAGTGGGCATTTTAGCACACGAATAAACCCACTCTTTGACCTATCCCTACTGGAGGTCTCCCTGCAGTGGACAGCACGTAAATACCAGATGGGCAAGAGCATTACATGTATTTATTAAAGAATCATTATGAAAAGGAGCATGTAGGACCTGATCCTGAAACCTAAAAACTGTCGCTCAGCTTCTGACTTGAAACCAAAAGGGAATGCATTACGGGGAAGAGAAGGTGCCACGAGAATCTCATTTTAAAATCATTAAGCAGTGTTTGAGTTCCAGGCGTGAACTAACTGCTGCAGCGTTGACTTTCCAGGGGCAAAACTTCAGCAGAAGAATTTTAATGCATTGAAAAATCTCTTCCAAGCAGGGCTACCAAGACCTGAATTCACCTCGCAGTTAAACAAGCACAAGGCAGCTGAAGCCAAGGAGGTTCACTGGGGTAACAGAGAGGAGAATCTGGACCCGTCTTCAATTCAGAGGATTCCCACAATTTTTCCTTCCTGGTCTGTTTTCATATGCCGAGCAGTCTCTTGGGTATGCAGCGGGAGAAAGTGGGGCTGGACTCTCTGAGTCTGATTCTCCTCTCACTCACACCCATCTATACCAGGAGCAGCTTCATTGCAGCCAATGGACCTCTACTGGTCCAGGAGAAGAACTGGGCCCTGCTTTCTAAAGTCAGGCCGCTTCCTCTCAAACACTACTGAGCAAATCCTGTTCTGAAAGCCTAGTCCCAGTAGTTGGGCCAGGCACTGGGGAACTGCACTGATGGTTCTTGAGAGGGAGGAATTTTCCTCCCCAACCTAGGAGCACAGCTGTTCTGCAGACACTACACTGGCCCTTAGGGTGGAGATGCCCTTGTGTGGAGGCCACTGCTAGCAGATCCATGCACTAGAAGACACACACCCTTCTAGAGTGCTGGCTGTAAGTGCCCAGGTAACCTGCCCAGGGCCAAGCTCTCTCTCTCTCTCTCTCTCTCACACACACACACACACACACACACACACACACACACGGTTCCCAGACACCTTCCCCACTCAACACACAGGGATCTGTAGTCCCCCAATCCAGTAGAGCAGAAGACCGCAAGAGTGTCCCAGGACACAGGATCATGCACAGCTCCAGAAACAGCAATGTTGGTTCGTGACTAGTTTGAAGTAGGCCAGCTGGGGGAGCACATATCTTGCTGTTTGGGGCGTCCAGCCAAAACGATGATTATATCATGACATTACATTTGTAATGTCTGAACTGCTTGGTAACACAGCGACCCTAATGTTATTACATTTAACATCCTTGGGGGGGAGGGGGAACAATACCAAAGAAGCCCACCACAGTAGCTTCAAAAAGGGGAACCACACAAAAAGGAGGAAGCTAGTTGAATGGAAATTAAAAGGTACAAGTCACAAAAGTGAAATGCCAGCAAGCTGCATGGAAACTTTTTTAAAGCACCATAGCAGAGGCTCAAATGAAATGTATACTCCAAATTAAAAAACCTTGTAAGAGGACAAAAAAAGTGCCACTGTGGCTAAACAACAAAGTAGAAGAAGTGGTTAGAGGCAAAAAGGCATCCTTTAAAAACTGGATGTCAAATCCTACTGAGAACAACAGAAAGAAGCATAAACTCTAGCAAGTCAAGTGTAAAAGTATAATTAGGAAGGCCAAAAAAGAATTTGAAGAGCAACTAGCAAAAGACTCAAAAAGTAATAGCAAAAAAAATGTAAGTACAGCAGAAGCAGAAAGCCTGCCAAACTATCAGTGGGGCCACTGGACAATCAAGATGTTAACAGAGCACTTAAGAAGATAAGGCCATCGCGGAGAAGCTATATGAATGTTTTGCATAGGTCTTCTCTACAGAAGGTGTGAGAGAGATTCCCAAACCTGAGCCATTCTTTTTAGGTGACAAATCTGTGGAACTGTCCCAGATTGAGGTGTCTATATAGGAGATTTTGGAACAAATTGATAAATTAAACAGTAATAAGTCACCAGGACCAGATGGTATTCACCCATGAGTTCTGAAGGAAGTCAAATGTGAAATTGCGGAACTAACAACTGTGGTATGTAACCTATCATTTAAATCAGTTTCTGTAACAAATGAATAGCTAACGTGATGCGGAACTTTTACAAAAGGCTCCAAAGGCGATCCTGGCAATTACAGGCCAGTAAGCCTAACTTCAGTACCAGGCAAATGGCCTAAAACTATAGTAAAGAACAGAATTATCAGACACATAGATGCACATGATTTGTTGGGGAAGAGGCAATTCAGTTTTTGTAAAGGGAAATCATGCCTTGCCAATCTATTAGAATTCTTTGAGGGACTCAACAAACATGTGGACAAGGGGGATCCAGTGGATCTAGTGTACTTGGACTTTCAGAAAGCCTTTGACAAGGTCCCTCACCAAAGGCTCTTAAGCAAAGTAAGCAGCTATGGGATAAGAGGGAAGGTCCTTTCGTGGATCAATAACTGGTTAAAAGACAGAAAACAAAGGGTAGGAATAAATGGTCAGTTTTCAGAATGGTGAGAAGTAAATAATGATTTCCCCCGGAGGTCTGTACTGGGACCAGTGCTGTTCAATATATTCATAAATGATCTGGAAAAAGGGGTAAACAGTTAGGTAGCAAAATTTGCAGACAATACAAAATTACTGAAGATGGTTAAGTCCAAAGCAGACTGCAAAGAGTTACAAAGGGATCTCCCAAAACTGGGTGATTGGGCAAAAAAATGGCAGATGAAATTCAATGTTGACAAATGAAAATAATGCACATTGCAAAACATAATCCAAACTATACACACAAAATGATGGGGTCTACATTAACTGTTACCACTCAAGAAAGATCTTGGAGTCATTGTGGACAGTTCTCTGAAAACATCTGTTCAATGTTCAGCAGCAATCAAAAAGGCAAACAGAATGTTAGGAAGCATGAGGAAAGGGATAGATAAGACAGTAAATATCATAACGCCTCTATATGAATCCATGAATTCTGGGTCTCCCCATCTCAAAAATATATACTATAATTGGAAAAGGTACAGAGAAGGGCAACAAAAATGATTAGGGGTATGGAACAGCTTCCATGTGAAGAGAGATTAAAAAAGACAGGGACTATTCAGCTTGGAAAAAAAGACAACTAAGGGGGGGGGGGTATAATAGAGGTCTATAAAATCTTGATTAGTGTGGAGAAAGTGAATAAGGCCGTGTTATTTAGCCCTTCACGTAACACACGAACCAGAGATCACCAAATGAAATTAATAGGCAGTAGGTTTAAAATAAACATAAGGAAGTACTTCTTCACACAATGCAGAGTCAACCTGTGGAACATTGCCAGGGGAAAGCCAAAACAAATTGGGTTCAAAAAAGATAAGTTCACAGAGGATAAGTCCATCAATGGCTATTAGCCAAGATGGTCAGGGATGCTCTGGGTGTCCCTAGCCTCTGACTGCTAGAAGCTGGGAGTGTATGACAGGGAACGGATCACTCGATGGCTGCCATGTTCTATTCATTCCCTCTGAAGCACCTGGCATTTGCCACTGTTGGAAGACTGGATATTGGGCTAGATGGTCTGATCCAGCATGGCACTCCTTATGCTCTTATGTAGTGCTGCAGCCTGGTGCCATCCAAAGCACTTTAGCCAACTACATATGCTTCACCTAGCACTGAAAAGCAGCTAATTCTGGTATGGAACACTGCGGTTGTTTAACAGCTCACAACAATACTCAACAATTTAGAACTGTATATAAAGAAGAATATTGTGTACAATTGAAGTTACAGGTGGATTTAGGAAGGCATGATGGAATTACAAATACTGGAATTTGACTAGAATGGGGCTAAATGGGATCTTTATTGACCGTTAGCAGTCAGACCCTCAGTTTTCCGTCTCCTCCAAAACCTAGGTATATAATGGAGTTTTTCTCTTGGCAATGGAGCAGCTGATTACTTTAAAAAAAAATTAGAATCCAGAGCACATTTCTGATCAGATAGATAGATAGATAGATAGATATTTATAGTAGGTCAAAATCTAGACCAAAACGACTTGTCAGGATCTCTTTAATTCCAGTGCTGCCACCGGGCCCTTCAAGAAGATGCTTCAAAGTTTGTCCTTAATTGGTTTCATTTTTGCCTCATCAATGATTCATGACGCTAGCGGGGCTTGAGAAAAGGGTTGTGGCAGAGCATGGTTTGGAAGCAGCTTTCCGTCCCCTGCACCACGTCTCTGATCAGGCGAGAAAACAGGACAGTTCACAGGGGCAATGCAGCAGGGGCAGGGGTTGGGAAGGTTTCAGGGCTGCCGGGGGGGGAGGGGGGGGAGAAGGGGGGGGGGGGAACATCTGATCAGCTCACTGGAGTTTCTCGTTAAAGCCCAGATCCTGTATAAAGACCCATGTGGGCACATGGGTCTCGATGCAGGATCGGGACCATGCTGAGAACAAGTAGGGCCTGATCCTGGGAACATGCTGATTATCCTGGAGGTTTCCTGGAGCCAACACATGGCAAGGTTGGGCCCTGAGTTCAGTGGGGAAAGGACCTGTTGTATTCAAAGATCATCTAATGGGGCCAGGAGGCTCCTGCAGCTAGAGGGACTGGGTCAGGTAATGTAGGCCCTGAATCAAACACAACTGGCAAGAGGACATGCCCACGCCCTGCACACAGAGCGCCCTGGGGCTGTATGGCCTGGTCCACTCAGCCCGTTTAAAGGATGGGATCCTGCAGGCTGCTATGGCCAGGAAATGGGAGGGGAGGATGCCAAGAGCACAGAGCTGGCGTGCAGGCACAGCGCCACTGACTGCATGGGTGGCCCAGGTCTCCACAAACCACATACATCCCTGGGGATTCTCCAGGTTTGGGGAGGCCCCTGTGGCCATCGCCAATGCTGCAGAAAGAGCAAATCCCCCTCCCACCCCAACCTCGCTGTAGTTCCCTCTCTCAGTCCCTTCTATGGGTGCTACAGCAGGAGAGGGCGATCCAGCGCCAAGATTTCTAAAAAGAAAACCACCCTACGGGCCTTATCTCACATAACACTGAGTCACACTTGTGTGTCTTCATTAACTTCAGTGGAGTCACCCCGGATTACACAGGTGGGACTCAGGTCAGAACGTGGCATTGCATTGCCAGCTCTTGATGCTTTACTGCGACTCTCATGATGCTTGGTGCTTTTCTTAAAGCCCCAGCTCCTGGAGTCACGGGACATGCGAATCTCAGCTTTTCTTTTGAAAACAAAGTTTCTAGCTTTCACTGTTGCAAGGAAAAGCTCAAAAAGGTGAATTCTGAGGGTCCAATAAAAAGAACCCAACACTTATTTTTTAAGTCTTGTGACTTTCAGGGCCTGGCTCATAATTTTTGAATAATACTATGGATATTTTCCAACCGCTATTCTAATACCGATACCAAAGGGTTTGTCCTTTTTAATATTAAGACAGCTTTGCTTGTAATCCAGATAGTAGGATGGTGCACTAATCTGTTTGCATGGTTCAGTGAAATGAAACAATAGATACAAGTAGTGTAAATGGGTGAAAAGCACACCAGGTTTCTCAGTGTTGTTACATAACACAGGGAAGGGACTGTTTTTAATATCCAGGGCCTGATCCCCTGCTTGGAGGAGTGCAAATCAGGAGTGACTCTACTGAACCCAATGGAGTGACACCGAGCTAATGCCAGCATAAGTGGAAAATCAGGCTCTTCATTTGGTCCCGGTAGTGCCACCTGTCACCCAACCACAGGCAGCAACCTCTTGGCTCTGCACACAAGAGGAGCAGATCAGACAGGGCCATGGCAGCCCCCGGGCACCAAGCGGTGCCAAGGGCTTGATGATAGCCCTTATGTAGCTAATCAAGTACTAACGACAGATGCATGGTAGAGTGGACAGCTCATGGGCGTGGATAAAGGGCACAGGCCTGCCCCACTGAGCTGCCAGTTCAAAACCAGGCCAGTAGCCCTGTGGCCTGTGTGAAAGGCGTTGGTGGTCTCAGCCCACTCCCTAGTGCACTAGGCGTGCCCTCTCCGGAGCAGGCGTAGTGTAGATGGGAGGAGTTTGCAGAGCAACGGCCTGTGCTACAACGTTTCTGTGGACGGAGCCAACCGGCAGAGCTGGGATCCTCGCTACACCCAGCCAGTTCAGGGACACTGTGGTTTATATTCCTCAACAGACATCTGTCCTTGAAGAGCCGGCACCTGCGTGAATCAGCCCTCTTTCAGCACGGACCAACAATGTATTGACAGCATTGACTCCAGTGGGTGTGTCAGGGTCTGAGCAGTTGTGCCTGCCCAGAGAGCACAGGGAAAGCAACCTTGGGCTGAGTCTGAAGCTATCCCAATCCTGGCTTGTAGCTGACTCTGCGTCGCCAAGGCAGGAGACAATCTCTCCCCCTCTATGTAACTAGGCTCCTCTTCCAGGCCAGCCAAAGCCGAGATCGGGGACACAGAGAGCACTGCAGATGGGCTAGCGGCAGGGTGGATACAGCCCTGCATATGAACACGCAGCTGTTGAGGTCTGCATCTGTCAGCTGGCCAGGTTCTAGGGGAACAGGGAAGTTCCTGGTAGACGAAGAGGGGCCCGAATTCCTCCACCCTCCCTTACTGACACCACCTTCAGCCTCAGCTGCTGACCTATACGACAGAACGGCAAACAGGTCAGGCGGCCTGCTGCGTTTCCAAGGCTCATGAGTCTGGGAGTGGAGGCATGGACGGGGCCCATACGGATCCAGGGCCTAGACAAAGAGGAGCTCTGGCTGTGTATATTAACGGGGCTTCCTGAACAGTCGGTGGAAACAGTCTCCTCTCATTGGTATGGGCTAGCACTGGGACACACAAGGCTAAAGGGCTCCCTGTGCTCTTTCCCCACACCAGGAGCTAGAGGAACAAAGGCAGAGCAGCAGGGAAGCCTCTAATGCAGGAGATCAGTTGCTGGAAAATTACCACGGCTTCCTAAGCAGCTGCTCATGCAAGGCGAAGGCCCCCACCTGGGGCCTGGCCCTGCACCCCTGAACTCTGGGAGAGTTGCACAACTGCCTTCGATAGGAGCAAGAGATCTGCTACAAGCCACTCTGGCCAGGACAGAGGGAAGAGCCATCTCTTTACCGACATATATTTGGCGAGTTAGAACTGAGATCCAGATGGGGTGGGCCATTTCCACCATTGGCCAAAGGGTTCAAGCTGTCGCAGATTTAAAAACAATAAACAGAGCCAAATTCCCAGCTGGTGTCATCAGCGTAGCTTCACTCACCTCAATGGAGCGGCCTTGATTTACACCAGCTGAGGATCCAGCCCATAGTGTACTACTTTCACACAAATCCTCCCATTGGGAGCAATTTCAGATTCCCTCGTGCCCAGCACTGACATGCAGCCACCTCTACAGTGAAATTTAGCAGCAGTCTAATAGCACACAGCACCACTCCATGGCAGGCTTAGCACAGGAAGTCTGGGCCTGGGGGGTAGAAGTGAATCTGATGTGCCCAGCATGGCTAGATTCTTCCCTGTGTATGGATGGTGAACTCCCATTAAAGCTTGAGAATAGGAACATGCATCAAGGGAAGAGGGGGTGGAATAGACGTGCTATTCTCAAACACTCTCAATAACCCGTACTTGTTATTTCCGATCTGTGCTACAGTAGCACCCAGAGCCCCAAAACAGGATCTGCGCTCCGTTGCACGAAGTGCTGTCCACGCTCACAGTGAGAGCCAGGCCCTGCCCCGAAGACCAGGCAAGCTACAGAAAGACAAGGTACCTCAAATTTGTGGTACAAACCAACAAGCAAAGGGAGGGTGAAGGTAACAGTGATGGGAACAAGGGCCATGAACAATGTCACTAATCCCTGCTGGCCACCATCAGGGAATCTACAGTGGAAGCAAATGGCAAAGCATGGTACGTGCCTAGCCACTAATGCCAGCATTTCCGACTCTGGGTGCCTAAAGCTAGGTACCCACATTTCGATTCAGGCACTTAAGTAAGTTATCTGATTTTCAATGATGCTGTGCACCCCGAATTCCTACTAGAGCCAAAGGCGGCTGCAGGAGCTGAGCCCCTGAAGCAGGAGGCTGACCCCATACACGATCTGCTCCAAAGCCACTGAGGCTGGCGTTTCCAAGGTGACCTTAGTGACTTTAAGAAGGAGTTAGACACCTGACTCCCTTTGGAAGTGCCAGACCCTATGTGTCATGCCCCACATTCCCCGGAGACGCTGGATGACAGGTTAAGCCAGGCGGGTGGAGCAGATGTGCTGGGCACTTGACAGAGGAGCTTCACTGGCTACAGAACTAACTGCGAGAACTAGTGATCTAGAGATCTGTGAATCTACAGATCCGGTGAGAGCATGTAACCAGAGGCACTAAAACCATGGTCCCTTCCCAAGCGGCCTTTGGCAGAACTAGAGAATAGCAGGAGTTCACTATACGCTCTAATTTGAACAGGAATTCATGGGCCTATGACCTGTACTATACAGCTTAGATGATCACGTTGGTTCCTTCTGGCCTTAGAATCTCAGAACACACAATGAGTTGGATCAGCTGTAGCCGTGAATTTGACGCAATGGGAGAGTAAAAACAAAAAATCCCCTTTCTAACATGTGGGGTTTTAACAGTACCTTTCATCCGAGTGTCTCAGTGTTTTATGGCATTAAACTCAGAGGCCTTCTGTGAGGCAGCTATTATCATTCCTATTTTACAAATGGGGAAGCTGAGGCAAAGAACTACGAGGTGACTGGTCCAATTAATCAGAAGTAGAGCTGGGAACTGAACCAATGAGTCCTGACTCCCAGTTCCCTGGTCTACCCATTTGACAGCACTGCCTAGGTTGGGCCATCCCAGGTTGGGTACTCCAAAAATGAAGCATCCAACGTCACCAGTTGCTTTTGAAAACTCTGCAGCACTCTTCATCTGACCATGGGCAGATGAGAAGTCTGGGGGCTGTGCTCGTATTTGTGACCACTGACCTTAGCAGCGATTATTACATTCAACCATACGCATCCATTTGTCAATATCCAGCAAGGTCCTCTGCATAAAGGGAACAAAAGAGCCAAAACCCCAACTGAGTCAAGACCCCACCACATTAGACAGCGTAGGAGTTGGTGTTACTCTTGGGGGAATTCTGCACCACTGCGTGTGCACAGAATTCATGTTCCCCGCAGATTTCTTTGCTTCCCTGTCACGCACCACTCCCTAGCAGTGCAGGTACATCATTTCAGGCACCCTGAGCATCCGGCAGAGAGATAAATCACCACAGGTCTGGGGACACCCCAGCCAGTGGCTCCTACCCTGAGCCAGGATCAACTGCTAGTCCCGGCTGGGCTGGAGACAGGAGAGGACGGGAGATCCTCTTCCCCTGCAAGGAGTGGCTGGGGCTCTGTCAGACCCACCCCTAGAAACCTCCCCCAGCTGCAGGAAGCTCAGCATCCTCCCCTGCTTCCTGCCGCCATTGCTCCTCAGCTGCGGGGGGAAGGGGTCACTGTTCCTCTGCTGCTCCCCCATCCGCCCAACCCCCATGCATCCGGACCTCACATACCCAAACACCCCCACCAAGTCTCACCCTGTACACTCAGAACCCCCCTAGCCCTCCATACCCAAACCCCAACCCACTGAACCTCAACCCCTGCATCTGGAGTTCCCTGAACCCAGACCCCCTGCCTCCAGACTCCCCCCTACACCCAGACCACCCCCACTGAGCTCCCTGCACTCAAACCCCCACTCTGATGAGCCCCACCCCCTGCACCACCCTGAGCCTCCACATCCAGACCTCCATGCCACTGACTTCCAACTAGCTGCATCCAGGCCCTCATCCTACCAAACTCCACTCTCCCAGCACCCAGACTCCCCCACTGAGACCCCCACATCCAGACCCTTCTGCTGAGCCCCAATCACCTTCACCTGGAAGCCCCTGCCGAGTCCCATTCCCTCTGCACCTGGAACCCGCCCAAAATGAGCCTCTGTGCATCCAGATCCCCCCACACCTAGAACCCCCTCTGAGCTGCCTGCACCCAGGTTGTCTGACACAGAACCCTCTCACTCCACACCTGGAACCTCCCACACTGAGTCCCTTCACACTTGGATCCTGCCTGGTTGAGCCTGCCTGCCCCACACCTGGTGCGCCTGGCGCAGAGGGGGAGGGCCTTATGGTATTTCTGGGGCAGGTCCAGGCCTTGTGCTGTGTCAGGGTCGGGTGCAGCCTCACCACTGAGTCCATGTCCCAGGGGTGGGGGGATTGCAGGGTGATCTCCCACCTTCGTGCAGCCAGTGGGCTGTGCTCCCCACTGCCATGCTGGAGCCACTGCATTTATTTATTGACAAACAAAACTTGCAGAATTTTAAAATATGTGCACAATTTTTAATTTTTGGTGCAGAATGCCCTCAGGATTATTGATGTGCATTGCAAACAGTAGAGTTTAATTTGAAGCTGTCCAGAGCTGAGTGGATGGCTATGGGGCATGGAGCTTTTCCTCGGCAGTGACCAGTCAGATCTGTCCTGGGTTGGTGCTGACTGACTGGCATCATGGCCGGGTCAATGTTTGGTTCCTATTGGACAGGGACAACACTTCCAAAAACTGCCGTCACCAACTGCCCTCCTCGATGGCTATCTTGGGGCAATGACTAAGCGGGCCATGGAGACAGAATTATCCCAGTGCTGCTCCCTCCAGGTCAGGGAGACAGCCAGGGACGGGCAGGTGAGTAGGAGTGAAGCATGACCTACTGAACCTGCTCTGGGGAGGAGCCGAGGGCTTTGCTCTCCAGGGGTCAGGCAGAAACCTTGCACCTGCCCAGAATTCACTTAACTGAATTAAAATAAGACAGGGCGACGGCCCTGTGATGTTATCGGAGCAGGAGCTGTGGCGAGACACCAGCAAAACTCACATCCTTCCCCTGGGCCATGCACTCAAGATAAACAACAAAGGCACAAGCAGCACAGCACCCAAAATTAACACGGGAATGGAAAAGTTCAGGCTTGCCCGGAAGGAAGGGGAAGATGTAATACAATGGACATGGAGGGCGAGAACAGCCCAGTCGCCAGAAAAAATCCTGCCTCTGTCCTCTTGCGTGTATCCCCTAGGACAGGAGGCAGTTTCAGCTGCTCTGATCCCAGAGCCCGTCATGAGAAACGGAGTGACAGATGGTCCCTAGTGCAGATTTGGCCTGTGGGATTTAGGGGGGTAAAGGTGACCAGCAAAGCAAAGCAAACAGACTCGTGCCTTTTATCCCCACAAAGGCTGAAAGAATGTTGTTCTTCTTAAAAGATGTTGATTGCATTAGGAACCCAGCTCTTTTGTACCCTCTTTCCCCTGGAAATCTCTATGGACGACTGGAGAACTAGTAAATTTAGGGTAATGCCAGTGCCAAGGAAGTGAAAACTGACTCATTGAGAAGAAAAGTGATTTTTATTCACACTAGTTAGAACTTTCCATTTCTTTTCAGTGACATCTATTCTACTCAGATGCTGGGCATACAGCTGGGAGGAAAGCTCTTGGCATGGAAAACTCAACAGCTCAGCCCCTTCAAGTAAGGGCTGAGAAAGCTCCCGCTCCACTTCTCTGGGAGAAGGACGTCACCAGCCAAAGTCACGAAGGCAATTGCCTGATATTTCCCAGTTCAAATGCCAACAGGAACACTTTACAAACCAGCAAATCCGAGCTTTCCACGCCCTCTCAAGCTATCGCAAAGCAGTAACATAAGGGCCCCACTTCTATTTTTTTTTTTTCCTCTGCAGGTCCCTTGAAAATATCTGGAAGTATTGAGACCCTGAAGCACAGGGAAGGCCTGAGCCAAAGGCCACTGAATCAGTGGAATCTTCCATTGACCCCAAAGGGCCCACAGTGTACGGAGCCTGACCCACTCCCCCGCCCTCCTCCCCCAGCATAGAACATCCCTGAGGGACAAATTCTCCACTACCTGCAGGGGGTAACATTAAAAAGAGACCCTCGGCTAAAAGGTGCTGCTTGCTATCGCGTCTGGCCCTCCCCAATACCAGCCCTGACAACCGCCCAGGCTCTTCTGTTTCAAGGGGCTCCGTGAAGCTGAGTTAGCCCCCAGATTGTAAAAGCAATCCCCGCACCAGCAGGAACGTGTCCATACCTTTGTCCCCTCCGACAGGCAGCTATCGAGAAAGCAACACTAAGCCATCCCCACCTCTTCTCTGCAGGGTTTGCAGCCCAAACACCGGAGCACCGTGGCCATGCAGGAGAGCCAAGAAGCACAGCAACACTGAGTTGTTTCATCACCAACCGCGGGAAAGCTGCAGCATTGGTCTGGTGCTGATCCACCCCAAAGGAACGCCCTGTCCCGCCTTCGCAGGGAGAGAAACTCGGCCTGGCAGACATTCCCTTGCCTGTGAAGCCAATAACCACACACTGCTGTAGCACCTTCTCTCCAGGATCGGCTGCGCTATTTGGTACTGTCCCTGACTTACAGAGAGGGATAGTGAGTGATGATGAAAACGCATGATGTGCCTCACACCCCCGGTCAGCAGTAGATCGGGGAGCAGAATCGAGAACACCAACCCCGCTGCACTAATCACTAGACCACACTGCCTCCCTGTGAGTCCATCGTCCTAAGCATGTGGATTCGGGGGGCGATTTTTTCAAACCTCTACAGCATTTTCAGGTTTGCCCAGCACTAATTAGCACACTGGCTGCCCTTCCCTGCAACCGGGTGGGAGACTGGCTCTTCACCAGCAGTGACTGCAGGGTCACACCTAACCAGGCCTTTCATACCCAGTGTTCTTAGCGGAGCCAAGAGAGCCCCCTGCATCCTCTGATGCGAAGGCAGCACTGACACCAGGCTGGCGATGCACAGATGCTCTCTTGCTGGGCAGCACTCTACCTGCATCAGTTGCCGAGCTGGGCTAACCAGGGAGCAGGTGGCTTGGCTCCTGCACTTGGGTGCACAAGCAATTGGTTGTTAAAGAAATCTTGCGTTAGCGCTTGGATTCATTTTCCAAGTGAGGCTCACGGTCATGTTTGTTACATGTCCAGCCAGGGTGCCAAATGCAAAACACAGGGCCTGGGTCTTCACCGCGCTGCACCTTAGGTCGTCTGTTACTCCAGTGCAGAGCGCTAATATCTGGAGTGTGGCAGTGTCTCCCAGTGGGTAGGGCACTGGCCTAGATGTCAGGAGACCTGGGCTCTGAGCTGCTGCGTGACCACAGCAAGTCACTTTCCCTGTCTAAGCCTGTTTCCTCTCCACCCTTTGTCTGTCTGGTCTATTTGGATTGAAAGCTTGCTGGAACAGGGACTATCTCTCGTGAGATGTTTGTAAAGCAACCAGCACAGTGAGCCCCAGATCTTGACTGGGGCCTCTAGGTGCAACCATAATGATTTGCAGTGGTGTAAATGACAGCCTAAGGTGCAAGGCAATGGAGGTTCACACCCATGTATTACACAAACCATCCACAGCATTTAGCACCAGTTCTGTTCCATATCAAAGTGTTGTACAACCAGAAACTCCTTTGTCCTCACAAACCCCCGAGAGGATAGGCAGGCTGGCATTTTTATCCCCATGTCAGCAATGGGGAAACTGAGGCAGAGAGGCACAGTGACGTGCCCAAAGTCACACAGTTAGTGTCCGAGATGGGACCAGAGCTCAGGCATTCTTAGCTTGCATTGCTGTCCTCCCACCACAAAGCTATGCCTCTCTCATATGTTAGCTGATCCACTTCCATGCCCCAGAAAGGGGGTAGGGGTTGGAAGGGGAAGAGAAAGAGCAAGTTAATAATACGTAAAATAACCCTACGAAGGAGAAATTCAGCTGGCCTTGCCCTATAGACCATGCTCTAGTGTGTTCCACTGAAATTGCATGCTACAAACTGAAAAATGCATAGGCGAGTGTGTAACTTGTTTGCACATACAGCTACCAGGACAGTGCGCACAGAGCAGGTGTTTGCTCATGCAAGTGACCATGTGGTTGCATTATCACCCTTTAGCTCCTGGAGCAATGGCGGCTCTGTGTCCCTCTAGCTGCCATATGCGATATTTTCAGCCTTCAGGACATATATTCCCTGTCAGGCTGTTGAGGTTGCAAGGGGAATCCGACAGAAGCCGAACGCCTCCGGTGTGCTCACCGGCGTGTTGGCAGATTGGCATGCTGGCATTTAGCTGCCAGTCAACATTATGTCTCTTTGGGTGGAACGTAGGTGTGAAATGCACATCAGCCCATTACACAAGTGGACAAAGAAGTGGCTCTCTGCTGTGGAGAATACACTTTACAGGGTCTTGTAACTTACCCTCTTGGCTCTGTCACCCACTCACACAGCCCCTCACAAGCACTGCCCTGCTGGGCACCACAACGCTGCAAAAAGTGCACTATACTGAAGCAGCAATGGCTGGTTTTATTCAGAGAGATGATCTCCATGGGCCCAACATGAAAGCTAATGTCTTCTGATTATCAGATCAGCTGTAACATGAACATTATGACAAAGCCCAACCTTCACAATGAAAGGACTTGTCAGAGCAGCATCCAGCCGCCAGCTGAGACATCCGGGGTGTCACTGTCAACTCACCTTGGCAACGCTCCTTCAGCGTGACCTTCACTGGATCCTCCTCCTCCTTCCCCCCTCCTCCTTCCTCTTGACGCTCTCCTTCCCCAGGGGCCTGGCCTGGTCTCCTTCTCTATGCCTGGCCGCTGGATGACCTCCCGTGCTCCCACGGTTTCATAGATTCCAAAGCCAAAGGGGAGCATTGTGATCATCCAGTCTGACCTCCCGGATAGCACAGACCAGAGACCTGCCCCACAATAATCCCTAGAGCAGATCTGTTAGACATACATCCAATATGGATTGAAAAATTGTCAGTGATGAAGAATCCACTACGGCCCTTGGTAAATTGTACCAATGGTTAATTACCTCCCTATTAACAATGTACGCCTTATTTCCAGTCTGAATGTCTCTAGCTTCAACTCCCAGCCATTGGATTGTGTTAGACCTTCCTCTGCTAGTCTGATGAACCCATTATTAAATATTTGTTCCCCTTGTAGGTACTTACAGACTGTGAGCAAGTCACCCTTCATCTTCTCTTTGTAAAACTAAATAGATTGAGTTCCTTGAGTCTGTCACTATAAGGCATGTTATCTAATCCATTAATCATTCTCATGGCTCTTCTCTGAACCCTCTGCAATTTATCAACATCCTACTTGAATTGTGGGCACCAGAACTGGACACGGGATTCCAGCAATTATTGCACCTGTCCCAACTACAGAGGTAAAATAACCTTGTTACTCCCACTGGAGATTCCCGTTTATGCATCCCAGGATCGCATTAGCTCTTTTGGCCACAGCGTCACACTGCAAGCTCATGTTCACCTGATTATTCTGGGAAGCAGGGACTCTGAAAAAGATTTGGGAGTGGATAGAGTCCCCCATGGTGTAAGTACACCCTACATCAGTGATACTCAGACTGAGGTACGGGAGCTGCAAGTGACTCTTTAATGTATCTCCTGCAGCTCTTTGCAGCGCAATATTAAAACACTGTGATTTAATTATTAACCAATTTAAGTTATTAACCAATCAGGATGCCTTTACTGTGTTATTAACCAATTGTGGAATACACGGTCAGTCATTTTTCCGTGAGAATAATAGATATAAAAACAGTAAAACGAATCATGAAGTCACATGACTGTGGCTTGTTTGGGTGATGTTGATCACTAATTTAGCTTTTGACCCACTGAGGACTAAGAATCACTGCCCCACATTCTTTGTTCCTAGAGGTATATACTGACATTGAGCCATATTGAAAGTCATATTGTTTGCTTGCACCCAGCTTACCAAGCACTCCTGATTCCTTTGTAACAGTGATCTGTCCTCTTCTTTATCTACCAGGCCTTGATCCTTGTCCCACTGCTATCCTGATGACTCTTAGACCTACCTCTCCACCCCTGCCTTCTCTTCGTCCACCCAAGCCCCCAGCTCTCCCTCCTGAGTTCTATACACAGTACACAGCACAGCCTGGACCCCCCACCTTTTCCCATACCCTCTCTACACCCTCCTTCTCCCTCGCCACTGACACCTCTGCCAGCTCTCATCAGTCCTTGGGGTTCTGTGCCTCCCCTTCCCTATCCAGCCTCTTCTCCGTCTCCATCCTTGCTCAGATCTGCCCCTTCCTCTCCATTCCTGCTGTCAAAATCCTGGCTCACACCATGGTTCTCTCCCCTGCACTCAGGCTGCTCTGCATGCCTGTGCTTTTCTGGCACTATAATCGGACTCATTTTATTATTTACTTCCACCCTTCCCACTCCCTTGGGGGCAGCGCTAGGATGCTCTGGGTCTGGCTGTAGGAGCCTGGCAGCTCCTTGGAGCAGGGGCGGTGTCTTTTTAAAACTGCCTCCCAAACACCATGCAGAATTACGGCACCCTGGCAACGCACTGCAGAGTTATTCATATGCCGGCCAAAGGTAACAGACTGCCAACCGCTATCCCCTCACAGGGCAAGTGCGACAGCACCGTGAGCCTCTGCACATCTTGCCCTGACCAGCTCAGTCTCCTTGGTCTGTTCAATTATTGGCTTCTCCGCTGAGAGGGCCAAAAGAGGAGCCCGCCAGTGCCACCTGCAATGGTGCCTTTGGTGAGGTGCCCACACTCAGCTCAGAGAAGATACCACTCCCCAGATGGCAACGTCTCTTGCTCATCACTGATGGGGGCTGGACTAGAACTAGCAGCCTGGCAAGGCAAGGCGCTAGCCCACTGAATCCTTTGAACCAGCCAGTCCTGCTCCTCAGACCTCTCCACCCATTTTCGGGAAAACCCCACACCTCCCCAACCCAACCCTTGGGCACCTCCTCCAGCCCTCCTCCCTCCAGCCCCACTTCTAGCCTCGCCTCCTCCCCAGATCTGGTGTGGCACGTAGGAGGAGATGAACTGCAGCCAGCTTTCCGCGTAACGTTACGTCCCCTCTTAGCAGAGGAGTATATTTTCTCATAGGAGCGCTGCACTAGCCCTTCAGAGACAGAAGACAGGTCTCTGTCCCAACAAGGGGACCGATACTGCCGTCCCTTAATGCTGGGTGCAGTGCTTACTGCTCAGCAGGGTCCCGCTAGCGCCAGCAGGCAGCGAGTGTTGCGAGCTCCGGCCCCACTGTGGACACACCACAAGGGAAATACAAGCACATGAGGGAAGGAAGAGGAGGGTTACCCCAGTGAGCCATCCTGAGATCCCCTCTATTGTCACAGCCACATCTTCGCCGTGGCACAGACTTACATTGGCCATTATTTTTCTCAATGAATATTTCAGTTTTCTTTTCAAAAAGACTGAGCAACGTCATATTCCTGACATAGAAAACGCTTTTCCTCCCCTGCTTGAGTACAGACACTACTACTAATACAGGGGTTAGTAATTTTCCCCAGAGTGTAGACTGACCCCCACACACACTTCCATGTCCTTCCTCTCTCAGATCACACACACACACACCCCTTTGATTTAGCCAGAACGACTAAACCACTCCACAGTTATTTTCCAGATGGCCCCTATTCTGGGAGAATCCAGGAACACCCTCCTCACTCTTCCCAGCAGCTCCCTAATGGGACCGGCACAGACACCACTGTGCTTTGCTCCCATTCCATGCATGCCAGTGCGAGATGATTAGTCCCAATCGGATCCAATCTCAAATCCCCTATTGATTTCCACATACATGCTGCCTAGGACAGCGCTCAGGCTTGGGCTGCACAGCTTCCGGATCATATTTCATGCACTAGCTGGGGGGGGGGGGGGGGGGGGGCTGGTGCAGCCGGAGGGCTGCCCTGTGTTCATTACCCATGTGTTGATGGGGGGTTGGGGAGAGTTATGGAGTGCAAACATTCAGGACCTGCTGAGCACCCACTCCTCCCTGCATCTCTTCTCATTCACACTGGTGTGAACCAGGAGCAGTTCCACTGACTCCACTGGGGTTACCATATGTGGGATGAGAACCGTGGCCCGGCTAGACATGGCCTTGACTCTTCCTGGCCTCTCCAGGCCTTCTAAAACAGTGGTTTTCAAACTTTTTTTCTGGCGACCCAGTTGAAGAAAATGGTTGATGCCCGTGACCCAACGGAGCTGGGGATGAGGGCTTTGGGGTGTTTGTCAGGCTCAAGGCAAAGTCCCTCCAGAGGTCAGAAGCAGGATTGAAGACCATATGGAGGAGTTTCCAGGGCCTTTTATATCCTCTGCCCTGTGGAAGGACACCCCTTTGTTCTTACTGTGAAAAATCACAGCAGCAAGATGGAGTTTAGAGTCACATGGGCAAGTCAATTGTCCATGCATGACTCAGTTCTTTACGGGCCGACGCCACTGTTTACATGTTAGTTTGAACGTTCCCAGGAAAGCTCAGATGTGGACTGGCGTCTACCAAAGTTCATTGTCAGTTAAATGTTTCTTGATTGGGCACTTACTGAGAATAGTCCTTTCTCAAGAAGCTGACCAAAAGCTTCACTGAGGCTACTTAGAATTAAAACACACTGAGATACAAGTACATAGCCAATATTCATAACTTCAACTACAAAAATGATAAACACATACAGACAGCACAATCATAACCAGCTCTGGACAAAGGACTGAATGACCCATCCCAGCTGTGGATGTACTCCAGAGACTTGATTTGGACCTGCAGTTTATTCCATCACTGCTACAAGCCTAAGCCAAGAACTTTGCCATTACTGTATGTAATTGATTCCATGTAACCAATTTTAGCTCTCATCTATATTTCTTTCTTTTGATGAATAAACCTTTAGATTCTAAAGGATTGGCAACAGTGTGCTTTGTGGGTAAGATCTAACTTGTATACTGACCTGGGTCTGGAGCTTGGTCCTTTGGGATCGGGAGAACCTTTTTTCTTTTACTGCGGTATTGGTTTTCATAACCAGCCATCCCCCTAACTAGTGGCACTGCTGGTGATATTGGGAAACTGGAGTGTCTAAGGGAATTGCTTGTGTGACTTATGGTTAGCCAGTGAGGTGAGACCGAAGTCCTCTCTGTTTGGCTGCTTTGGTTTGCCTTAATAGTGAAGAAACTCCAGCTTTGGGTTGTGCCTGCCCTGCTCTAAGCAATTTCTCCTGAATTAATACTCTCAGTTGTGCCCCGCCAGAGGCAGCATCGTTACACGGGGCTCAGGGCTGGGGCGGGGGGTTGGGGTATGGGAGTGGGTCAGGACTCTGGGCTGGGGATGAAGGCTCTGGGGTGGGGCCAGGGATGAGGAGTTTGGGGGATAGGAAGGGGCTCTGGGTTTGGGGGGGGGGGAAATCAGGTCTGGGGCAGGGGCACGGGCTTACCTCAGGCGGCTCCCGGTCAGTGGCACAGCGGGAGGGCTAAGGCAGGCTTCCTGCCTGTCCTGGCACCACGGACCATGCTGCGCCACAGAAGCAGCCAGCAGCAGGTTCGGCTCCTAGGCGGAGGCGTGCAAGCGGCTCCGCGCAGCTCTCGCCCACAGACACCGCCCCCCTCAGCTCCCATTGGCCAGTGCAGAGCCAGTGCTTGGGGCGGGGGCAGCACATGGAGCCCCGTGGCCCCCCTGTCTAGGAGCCAGACCTGCTGCTGGCCACTTCCAGGGCACAGTACAGTGTTAGAACAGGTAGGGACTAGCCTGCCTTAGCCGGGCAGCACCGCCGACGGGACTTTTAACAGCCCAGTCGGCGGTGCTGACCAGAGCTGCCGCGACCCAGTGCCTTACATTCTGCAACCCTGTACTGGGTTGCAACCTGCAGTTTGAAAACCACTACTCTAAACTGCAGCCTAAACCCCATTTCTTCCATGCTGCCGACATCCCCGGGAGCTTCTGACCAACTGCACACACCAGTATTTAATATCACCCCCTTCTCATCTTTTCTTCCCCACTGATTTCTGCACCTCAGCAGCCCAGATCCCCAGCTGATGTAAATGGGCTGTACTGATTTCCACCAACAGAGGGTCTGGCCTTCTGGCAGCAACCCTTCCATGAGTTCTAAGACAGCTGCATGAACCCGTGACACTCTTACACTGCGTTGCACTGTAAAAACAGAGAAGCCTGATCTGGATTCCCCTTACACTGATATGACTCCATGGAGGGAGTTACTCTTGATCCACACCGGAACAGGAGAGGAGTCAGGCCTAAAGAATTGTAGGATCAGGAAAAGAGCATCCGGACTAGTGCAGCAACCCTTTTAACAGCTATTGTTACTGCTTCCCCAGGTTAAAACGTCCTGTGTTTGTCAACTGTGATAGTTCCGAACACCGTGGAAAGCCAAGGGAGTGAATCCAGTGTGCGTGAGAGGAAGATCAGGTCCCTCTGCCTCACAATGCTGCACCGGTGATGCTGGGGCGATGCCAAATTTTCCATAAAGGCACCTCCTGGACTCAGTCAGTCTCTCACTTTTCCCAGCAGCTCACGCTGTCTGGTTACAACCTCTCAATAATAAACGGGAGCTAAGATGTTTTCATCCCAGTGATGCACTGAGGGGAACTTACTCATTTTGTTTCAGCATACACCGCCGTACCGGCATCGCAGACACTGGTGGGCACCAGTGTAAGCCCAGGAGCAGGGATCCAGCCGGAGAGGAGAAGAGGTTTTATCTGATGAATATTCAATACGCAGCTGAAATTTCAGGTCCCCAGCTAATCCTTAAAGATCTCTGCCCCATGGGGAATCGTGAGCTAGGTTTGCGGGATAGAGGATCAGAGGAGCTCAAAATGGAAAAGACTGTATATTACAGATGATAGAGTCCGTCCCCCTGCAAGGGTAGCAGAGGGGCTCAAAGAGAGGCTGGATTTGCTTCTGTGTTACCAAACATTCACATTTACTCCAAGTGTTTTCCAGCATTATCTGTTGAGTTAAATGTCCTTTCAGATTAGCCACTGAGGCCCTGGACTTTCGGCGGAGTGTCAGTTATTTGGAGGATTAGGCTAGTCGCAATTACTAAGACTTCGACGCTAGTGCAGGTGAAGAGACGACAGCTGAACAGCTTCCATTTTAAAAATCCGCAGCCTGTTTGCTTTGTGCACTTGACAGCACTTTGCCCCCCCACCCCACCCCCCAGCCGCACTCTTCCCCCAGTACAGTCGTGCAATCAGCCAGCTTTCTTTGTTGCTTGTGTGGGTCTTTTTCACAGCAAGAGGGGAGAGAAAAAAAAACCTCTTTTGAAATAGGAAAATGGGATCACACGGCTTGGCAGGGGGAGTCCGGGCAGGCCTAGCATATGCTGACACTGACTAGATTTCATGTGGAGGATGTCCCTTGAAGGTGAAAAATTTCACAGTTCAACTCTGCTCCTGCTGAAGACAATGGTAGACTTTCCATTAGCTTCAATCAGAGCAGGACTGGACCAGTGCCACAGAGCCGAAGAAGTTCTGTGTCTATACAGCACCTAGCTCTTGGGGTCCTGGTCCGTAACTGGGGCTCCCAGCCGCTAACAAATGATAAATAAGAAGAATTTGCCTCTCCATAGAGTCTTGCAGGGTCTAGATCCTTTGAGGTGCTCGGGAGACATTTTAAACTTGAATTAATTAGTCACACTCTGGTGTGGTAACGAAGGGATGTCGAGGAATTACTTAGCTTAACACACAATAGAAATGCTGCCATCTCTGGGGTGGAACACGGCAGCTGTCCAACTCCTAACAGCAAAACTATGCCACAGTTTAGGAAAAAAGGTGTAGGATCCCAAATCCAACTGAAACCGCAAGGGGAATTTAGACAAGCACCATGGGGTGCTCGGACTTGGAATTTAGCCAGGACAACAGAGTTGATGCCTCTCCGCTTAGAACAGGGGTCTCAAACACGTGGCCCGGGGGCCGCATGCAGCCTGCAGGGTTGTTTTCTGCAGCCTGCAAGCTCCTCGCGGTCCCCCCACCAGTGTTTACCTAGAGCGGCTCCAGCCCAACGCGAACCGGGGGAAGGGAAGTCTCCCTGCCTGCCCTGCCCCCTACCACTCCAGGAAGCGGCCAGAACGTAGAGAAGGGGGGGCACAGGGCTGTGTGTGTTGCTCTTGCTTCAGGCAGTGCCCCCAGCAGCTCCCATTGGCTGCAATTCCCCGTTCCCGGCCAATGGGAGCTGCTGGGGGGTGGTGCCTGAAGCAACAGCAACACACAGATCTCTGTGCCCCTCCTCCCCCAGGTTCCGGCCATTTCCCGGAGCGGTGCGGGGACAGGCAAGCAGGTGGCCTGCCCTGCCCCCGGGGCGTGTCAGGCTGGAGCCCGCCCCCCGAGTCCCTCCTGCAGCCCAACCCCCTGCTGTACCCCACACCCCTCCTGTACCCCACACCCCAACTCCCTGCCCTGAGCCCCCACCACACCCCACACCCCTCCTGTCCTCCCTGGGGGCAGGAAGGGGGCAGAGTTGGGGTGGGGATTTCAGGGAAGGGGTTGGAATGGGGGCAGGGCCTAATGGAAGGGGTGGAGTGGGGGCGGGGCCAAGGGTGGCAGGGGGAGGTGTCAGTAATGCGGCCCTCGGCCAATGTACTAGTCCTCATGTGGCCCTAGTGGTCATTTGAGTTTGAGACCCCTGGCTTAGAACAAGGGCCAGGAGGTCTTTTAGGAGCACAAGCAGTCAGGGTTTCAGCTGCAGGTCCCGTCAGAAACACGGCACGTCCAGCAATGCAGCATCCATGTCCGAGTGACTAGCTGGGGGGGATGGTTTGGTGTTGACTCAGCAGGGGGCTCGGTGCTGACTTGGCAAGAACCGCGCCACCCATTGAATCAGCACCACCAGCGCCTGTAGTACCTGGGTCTCCCATCTGAGCACTGACCCTGCCCTCCCTCGCAAGGTGGGGGCCTGGAACCCCTCCCAGACAGCTACCCCTTGCCATGCATCGGAACTACCGGAAACCAGCAGCCTGGCCTCGAATGGACCACTGTGATTCAGGCCTGATCTGGTTACTTCCTCCTGCTCTCTCTCTGGATTCGGGAGAAGCCTCAGAGCACTGAGGCAGGCGCTGATGTGCTCCACGCCTCCCCAGGGGCATCACAGCAGCCCTGGCATGGTCCCCAGGGAGGCCAGGAACAGACCTAGCCATTGCCCGGTGCACAGGGGCCGGCTGGCACAGAATCCATCTCATGCATTGCTTTACCTCTGTCCCTGCCCCTCAGCCTACTTACCTCTGTCTTTCTGTCCCTCTCCTCCCCCCAAGTTCCCACAATACAGCGAATTCATCCCGATTTAATCTTCACAGTGCATCAGCGTGAAAAACTTTGCTGTTTTGTCTTAATCTTTACCTGAGGTCATATTTACTAATCCTTTCCCTAATCCCCCAACGCCTTCACAAATAAAAGGCCCCATCCTGCCCAGGGCTCGGAGAGAGACTGAGCCCTGAACTCCCACAGATGGTAGTGGGAGGTGAAGGGGCTCCGCACCCTGCAGGATCGGCCCTGAAAAGTTCAACCAGGGAATAAAAATAAATCCCAGAACACATCAAACCCATGTGAAGACACAGAGGTGCTGGCGCCACTGGCTTAGTTTTCAAGGTGAAACCGTTTCTCCCCATTAAGATGGTTAATAAGTATTTATTAAAGGATCTGATTTAAAGGAACAAAAGTCTAAACACTACAAGAGGGGACCTGGAGAAACACTTGGGGATCTGGAGATGTGGAACTGAGGGAGGAAGAATGAACAGCACATATTTCCCTACTCAAATCCCAGCAATTCATTTTAACTTATGAGCTTCCAACGTTTAACGGAAGGGGACAATAAATAATCTGCTTCTTAAAAGGTACTTGGGAAAATAAGCGCGAGGCTGCATTATTGCTGCTCCTCTTAGATCATGGAAAAATACAAAGGCCTATTAGATCCTGTAGCCCCTCTGTCCCAACACACGCCATGCACCACAGCAAGGCAGGGCAGCTCCCTAGGCTGCATCCTCCAATGCAACAGCCATGGACTGCACCTGCTGTAGCTCTCTTTGGGAGATCATTCCTCAGTCCAAGAGGCCTGCGTGTTCAGAAAAGTTCCCTGATATTCTGCCAAAGTGTTTCCTTGCTCCATTTCAGCCCGTCACTCCTCATTCTAACCCTTTGGCAATCAATCCCCCCGCTCCAATGATGCTTTAAATATTTATCCAGCGCACAACCGCTTCAGCAGGACGGGTCGGGGGAGCCGCACCTCAGAACACCCCACAGCCCTCACCACAGAGGGCGCAGAGCCCTGTTCAGATCCCTTCTCTCCCTTCGTTGGAATCTGCTGAGAGACTCAAACCAGAGGTCTCCCATATCCTGGGGAGCACCCTATCACTGGGCTGGATGACAGGAGGGCGCGCCTGCCCCTTCCTCCCTCCACCCCAGCTATTTGGTGTGAATTCACCTCAAGGGCCCGATCCACTACATCTGCGGGATCGGGCCCCGCAATGCCTTAGGCAGCCAGCACTAAAAGACAAAAGCAGGACACATGCAGGAGCCCCACCCCCTCTGTGGCACTGCTCCCTGCCCGCACCCTTACCCCAAGGCCCTGCCCCTGGACGAGCCAGAAGCCAGAGCCAGGCTGCTGTGGGGAGCCCCAAATGCTCCACCTACCCTGGGCGGGGGCTGGGGTGCTCAAGAGCAGCCCCCAACCCATATACCCAGCCCCAGGGCAAGCTGCCCAGGCAGGTGGAGGGTCTGGGACATTTGTATACACCTCTCCCACCTGCATCCTAGGGTCTGTGCGCTCCCCTCCTTTACCCCCCCCCACCCTAGGGTCCACACACTCCCCTCTCCATGCCCTCCCCCAGTCCTAGGATCTATGCATACACCTCCCCCTGCCCATCATCCTATGATCTTTGTATGTTCTGGTCTCCCTCCTATAGCGATATCCTTGGAAGAGGACAAGCCTCCAGTCCTCTCGCTGGCATGCAGTTGGTGCACACCACTAACTCCCAACTAGCATTAACAGGAATGTCACAGAGAAGGGAATGTCTAGAACTGGGACTCTCGAGCTCTATTCCCAGTGCAGCCACTGATTCACTGTGATGCCCCTCAGCAAACAACTTTCTGTGCCTCGGTTTCCCCATCTGAAAATGGCACTACTTCGCTATCACAAAAGGCAAGGCACTCTCAGGGGGGCTAGAGAAGTGTTAATCCCATGGGACAAGGCACTGGTGAGACCTCATCTGGAATCCTGTGTGCAGTGCTGGGCACCCATAATCAGGCAAGGTGAATTCACACAGGAGCAGGTGCAGAGAAGAGCTATTGGGATGATCAGGGGAATGGAGGACCTCTCTTATGGGACAAGACTGGAAGAGCTTGGTTGGTTTAGTCTCTCAAAAAGAAGGCTGAGAGGATCTGATTGCTCTATAAAATGCACAAGGGAGTAAAAACCAGTGAGGGAGAAGAGCTATGGAAGCTGAAGAACCATGGTGGCACAAGAACAAATGGGTATAAACTGGCCCTGACCAAATTCAGGCTGGAAATGAGAAGGTTTCTAACCATCAGAGGGGTGAGGTTCTGGATTTATGGAGACAAACAAACAACTTAATTGTCTTTAAGAGAGAGCTGGTGAGGGTGGAGGGCAGTGTTTGGCAGCCCTGGGGCTCGCGTCTGGTTTATGTCTGATGTTCCTAACGCTCATGTTTCAGGGCATCAGCCAGCCACCTCGGGGCTCAGGAAGGGATGTTTTCCCCCTCACACGGTGGGGGGTTTTGGTCTCCTTCCTCTGAAGCAACAGAGCTGAAAAAGAGACATTAGGCAGGGTGGGCCAGGACTCTGAGCAGTCTCTCTCTCAGCTGCTTGGCTCTTGCTCCCAGGCTCTGGATCTAACTGATCGCTGTATATGGGGTCAGGTAGGAATTTTTCCCCAGCTCAGGCTGGCAGTGACCTTGGAGGTTTTCACCTTCCTCTGTGGCATGGGGGTTTGTGCTAGTTTGGGGTCCATCAGTCCAGCTCACAGCTCCCTGATGCCATAGGGGGCCAAGCTGGGGGAATTAGCCCATCCCCTCCATGCCAGCCAGCCCAGCTGGGAGATCAAACTGCCCCTTGAGACATCTGTACAGACAGCCACACCCCCGCAAGCCATGGCCTAGCCCTTGGCATTCTGCTCTCCCCAGTGCACCTCCCAGCTCTCCGGCCTGTTGCACAGAGCCGCAATGACTTTCTTTTTTTTCCCTTTTTTAACTGTGCAAACTAAATCATTCTGTCAGCATCCCTGCAAGGATCCGAGCAGACTCACCGGGCGAGACAGCGCGCGCTTGGACAGACCCGCTGGCCGGCACGGCAGGCTGGAATTTGCAAGCTGTCCTGATTCATTAAGGCGCTAACACCGCACGCCTCACTGCTGCAGCGCTCCCCCGGCCAAACAAAATGGTGGCAACGGGCGACAATCCTAGCAGCTAGCATGCCCTGCTCCCTCTCCGAAAGCAATCCGATACCACTCCCCCCACCCCCAGCCCCTTCTCAGCCTCCCCGCACCCGCCACGCAGGACAGGAACAAGGAAACCAGCCACCACATTTGGGGGTGACTGTAGAGAAATGAGCATGGATTTCCCCTACACTGCGGCCACTGGTGAGCAGAGGGAGCAGGCCGGCTGAGGGGAGGGAGCCATGCGGCTAGGAGAGCACTCTATTTTATCGACTGCTGGAGCGGAGGCCGGGGTAAATGGGGGGGTGCGGACGTGCAGCCAGTGCCCCAGGTGCCCGGAGCTGGCACACCAGCCTTTTAAAACCCGTACCAGATGGGAGTCATTTTCCCCCCCTGCTTTAAATAGCCTCTGAAGCTGAGCCAGGAACAGTTTGTTCAACAAACTCCAGGTCCCCTGCTGCCCACCTCCAGCTCAGTGCTTGGGGCGCAGTGCAGAGCTGGCCATTAGCACCGGGGTGGGCGGAGGAGATTTTGGAGAAGGACTCTGGTTCCAAGTGGATCCTGCAAATGCGAGTTCAGGGGAGCAGACAGATAAACCTAGCCGGTTAGCAACTAGCCCTCTCACACACACACACCCCCAATATCTGAGCATCAAGGGATGGGGCAGCGGGAGCCCCACAATGATTAGCAATACGAGGCATCAAGTGCGGAGACAGAGATTTAAAGGGGCACATATAAGAAGGGACACTCTTCCCCTGAGTATGCCCCGGAATTTACCTGCCTTCAATGGGCATCAAATCCCCCCGGGGAGCCAGGCCTGACAAATACACAGGCCTCGCCCACTTGAGCCAAGGGAGAACTCCCTTAGTGAACACTTCTAGCAGGTCCAGATCCTCTCTGTGGGCCAACCACTAAGAGGCAACATTGCTCATCTCCACACACAGGCAGCCTCCAGCCGAGGCCCTCTGGTACGGGGAGCGGACCCAGGGTGATCCTTACCTGGTGCCAGGCGCTGCCATGCCAGTGGCTCTGATGGAGCCCCAGCGACTGGCCCAACGCCTCTGTAATTCAGCTGTCCCCCTGCCTTGCGGAGCCTTATCCCTGTGGTGACACTGTTCTGCCCAAGTTGTAGAGATTAGAGCCTTGATCCGGATCTTAGCTCTGGCGGTGTAAATCCGGAGGCGCAGCACTCAAGCCAGCGGCGTTCTGCCGATGGACACCACAGTAACTGACAGCAGCAGTCCCCTGGTTCTGGAGCCAGGATCAGTGTGACAAGCACACAACTGTACTGATCCATTCCTGAGTTGAACACCTCTCTCAGGGCCTGATCCTGCCTCCAGCTAAGTCAACGAGAGCAGTGCCACTCACTCCCCCTGGAGCAAGACTGGAGGTCAAATGCCCCCTTTTCTACCAAGAACTAATCTCACTTCCCTTAACCCTTTCCTTACCCCTCTGTTCCACCATACCTGGTGTCAGCCCTGGTACCCTCCCCAGGGCAGCACCCTCCCCATGGCAGCAATCCCCTGCCTGTGGCATGCTACCCAACCAGCACGGTGTTCTTGCTAGGTATCTAACAAGGGTCTGATGAGACAGCAGTGTCTCATGCTACACTTTTTCCTCTAACAAATCAGTCTCCTGCCTGGTTTTCCTGCTGCTGTCTCCATAATATTCCGCATGCACGCACGCAATAACCTCCAAATCTTTCCCCTGATCAGCGCCAGGAAGAACCCCGTAGACGAGTGATAATTTAATTAGCAGTTTCATAAAAGGGTGAGGGTGTCTAACAAATCGGAATGAAGTTTTCAAAGCCGCGATAAAGAACATTGATGAGGGAAGCCGTGGACATCAGAAAAGCTTTTTGATAGCATGCCGCACAAAAGACTAATCTACAAGGTCAGTAAGTACGGTATAGAGGGTGAGCTACTTGAGTGGATAAAGGGCTAGCTTTGAAATCAAAGACCCAGTTTCCTTGTGAGTGCTAATAGTTTGGGAAGGAGGGAGGTGAGTATTGGAGCATCGCAACGATCAGCATTAGGACCATTTTTTTTGCGCTCACTTTGTCAAGGACCCGGAGGAAGTACAGCGCAGCGAGGGGGTGGTGTTAGCAGAGGACATGGAGTCAGGGCAGGCAGTCATGTTCAAGGAGGCCAGAGAGGAGCCCAGGCAAGCAGACAAGTTGATTCTGCAAGTGACCACAGAGCAAAGAAAGGCAGCGCGGCTGGGACAGACGGGAAGGGAGAAGGATAGGCTTGGGAGTGGGAGGGAGGTCAGACCCAGAGCAGCAGAAGGAAAAAGGAAAGCCAGAGCCCTTAGCATAGGACAGATCTCCTGCCTAGAGAGTCTGGGACAGTGGGCATGTGAAGGGTGGCTCTTCCTAGGCTGTTAGGGGCTCAACACTCCCCCTCTCACATGTGCCATTTCACCTGATCCAGAGAGCCAGGAGGCTCCTATGCTTAAGGGACTAGCCAGGAGATCTAGTTCAATTCTCAGCTCTGCCCCAGCCTCCCTGTGTGACACGGGCAAGTCATTTATCTCTGTGCCTCAGTTCCCCCTCTCTGAATTTGGGAACGACCCTCCTTGGTCTGTCTTGATCATACGCTCTTTGAGTCCAGGATTGTTTCTTACTGGACACTTAGTGCCCAAAACCCAGGGACCCCATCTGCAGTGAAGTCTCTGACTTGTCTTCTGATCCCCACATCACAAGAGATTTACACTCTCATACAGGGGATGCACAGAAAGCCCACGGATTGGCTGCAATATACTAACTGCCTAGGATAAAGGCAGCACTTCTAAAGAGTGCAAAGCCACAGCACCTCTCAGGGGCGGCTCCCTGGTGCCCTAGATAAAGACACCTACAGTAGGTTGGATGAAAGGGTGGGCCACAGACCCCCGCTGGGGAAGGTGGAGCAGTCGGGAGTGTGCTGAAGCAGCACAGTGCCTCTGGAGACCACAAGGGGGTGCCATCACTGTGCCAGCTTGGAAGGGAAAGTGGTGTTCCAGCTCCTTCATGCCCCCAGCTGCAGAGTCTAGCCCAGTGGTGGGCAACCTGCGGCCCATCAGAGCAAGCCACTGGCGGGCCGCCAGACCATTTGTTTACATTTGCATGGCCGCCCGCAGCTCCCAGTGGCCGCAGTTCGCTATTCCCAGCCAATGGGAGCTGCGGGAAGCGGTGCGGGCCTGGCCACCGTTTCCCACAGCTCCCATTGGCCGAGAACAGCGGACCGCGGCCACTGGGAGCTACAGGCAGCCATGCAAATGTAAACAAACGGTCTGGTTGCCTGCCAGTGGCTTGCTCTGCTGGGCCGCAGGTTGCCCACCACTGGGCTAGCCCCAGCAATGGCATGGCAGGAGGGTCGCAAGGTGCTGGGGGAGAAGCTCTCTACATCAGAACTCTCCCTGGTGCATGTGCCGAAACCCCTGTGCAGAACATGGCCTTCGAGCGACAAAGTACCACACTCAAGAACTGCATCTAAAACACATGCACGTCACATAGAAAACGGGCCTGATTGTTAAAGACAAAGCACACACTGCGTGCTATTTGCATGTGCATTTACTGCAATCAGGCACACAAATAACCAGAGCCAATGATTTGTGCATGCAATTCCTGATTTATATGCACAATCACTTAAACTGCACAGGCAATTTCAAATATAAACCCAGGATGTGATAGGATTCTATATTGTGGCATACACACACAGCAGGGAATATAAATAGCCTTATTGAATAATGGTCCCAGGAAATCCTTCTTGTGCTTTGCAAAGAGCCAGACAATGAGCCCATATTTGGAATGCTTTGAATACTTTCTGGTCATCAGATTAAAGAGATGAAGAAGGTAAAGCAGAGGGCAACCACAACAATGCCACCCAGAGGCAGCAATCTTCACGCATTTATAGAGGTTACAGCAACTAGGTCAAAAGTGTCCAGAAACAAAGAACAAAAGGCTCGTCTACGGGAAGAGCCATGCAGAGATGGACCCAAATTCAGGTGCCAGCCAGGCAACAGCCTAGGGCACAGTGGCGACAGCATGCAGGTGGGCACACACCCTGGTGCTCTCTACTGACCCCATCCAGATCAGGAGCACTGCTGGCAGGCTCCGAAAGGAGCTGCTCCTGCCCCATGCTGTGCAGAACCCGGAGAGATGAGGAAGGAAAATGTAGTCCCCAAGGGCTGGCCTGTTCTCCCGTGGGAGTGACCATAGAGCGAGGAGAAGACAACACAGACAGTACGGATTTGCTTCCTGCCGCCCCGACCTGTCCAACGTTTCCTACACACGACGTACGCAACCGTGTCACCCATGCTGAGTGTGTATTATGCATGCCCCCGCTCACCAGTGGTTACAAGTGCACGGACTGTATGTGCTGGGCCAGATCTTCATCTAGGGTTGCCAAGTTGGTAATATTTAAAAACCGGACACTCCTGCAGGAGAGCCAGAACCTCCCCTGCCCTGCCTCTTCCTGCCCAAGGCCCTACCCTCTGTCCACTCCTCTTCCCCGCTCCCTCCTGTCGCGTGCTGCTTTTCCCCTCTCCCCTACCTCCACCCCACCTGGGTCAGGAGGGACTCGCCTGCAGAGCCGGGGCTGGGAGCTGCAGCTGCCCAACACAGGTAGGAAGCGGCCCCAGCTGAGTGGAGGCTGGAGCGGGTGATGACTCACCACCTCCCCGCCTCCTCCAACCGCAGGAACTGGACATTGGGCGTCCGGTCCATAGATCTGACCGGGCACTGTCGGGTCCCCTTTTCGACCAGACTTTCTGGTCAAAAACCGGGCACCTGGTCACCCTATCCTCATCTAGTGTAAACCAACAAATCACCACTGAGGTCAATGGAACTACACTGCCCCTGGCTCTCTAGGTACAATAAAAGTGGCATGGCCCAATGGATAGGGCTGGGCTTACCTCCTTGTTCTGGGCCACCATAATGGCAGTTTTTAAGCCAAAGCTCTCATCGAAATCAAACAGGGGGATGGCCTAAAAAAAAAAAAATCAATGGGGCTATGGCCCAGCTGCTGCCAACTCACCGTGTGACCCAGGACAAGTCAATTGCCTTCTGTGTGCTTTGGTTTCCGCAGCTGTGAAACAGGGCTCACAATAATGTAAAGAGCTTTGAGATGTAAGGTGCAACTAAGGACTCAGTGGGGTTTCTATTTCTACTCAAAGCTCTCCAGGGCTCCCACAGCTGGGATGCTGATGAGTGGCAACAGATGCCAAACTTCCAAGTAGCAGTCATTCCCCCATTCCCAAATATAATTTTTATATACATATAAACTTTTTAAAAGCACATTTTCTCATTGTGTTTCTAGGCCGGCTCTGTCAACAGCCTAGCAGGCTACCACACCATCCATCAAATCCTAATACAATTCTGGTGAGTTGGAGCACACAGATTCTGTAATTTATAGGAAGACTGTCATTCTCAAAACAAAAAATCCCTAGAAACCCAGCACATTCAGAGTTAAGGTGAAATTTAAATGAAACCCAAACATGGGAAAGAATGAAAATCCACTTAAGATACTCAAACTGCCTTAACTCTGCCCCGTTAGTGGCACCTGCCTCCAATCTTCCCTGCTTTGATCCTTTCATACTTAGCTCCTGCAGGCTTTCACTCACACCATGAAGATGTGTTTGTTATCATGAGGATCAAGGACATTTTCTAAGGGCTTTGAGAGGTTTGCACAGGTCTACATTACAAAGTTAGCTGGCATAGCTATGTCAGCTAGGCATGTGAAAAAAATCACCCCCAGCCTGACATAGCTACGTGGCAAAAGCCCTAGTGTAGACACAGTTATACCAGCAAAACAATCCTTTAGCCGGAAACAGCTTATGTCAGCAGGGGAGGTCGTTTAACTAAGCCAATTCCTTTCACCGGTATAACCGGCGTCTTCACTAGGGGGCTCTTCCGGCATAGCTACACCGGTACGGCTGTGCCAGCAAAGCCTTTGTAGTGTAGACAAGCCCTTACTCAAACTGCTGGAACAAACTATCAAGGCAAGTGGTGGATTCTCCATCTCTTCAGCTCCAGACAGGCAGCCATCTGGAAGATGCTTCAGCCAAACGCAAGTTACATGGCTCAATAAAGGGGTAACTGGGTGAAATGTGATGGACAGTGATATACAGGAGGCCAGATGAGATGATCTAATGGTCCCTACTGTGAATCTAGAAGCACCACCAACCCTTTAATAACCACAGGAATCAGGTCCTCAGGTTTCCATTTCATCCAGGAGACAGCACCTTGGGCGTTCATTCTTCTCTAGTGATCCTGAGGGGGATCACCCCATCTACTGAACCACAAACACTACTTCCAGCGGCAGCAGCAGCATGGGCTTTCCTTGGAGATCTCTCCTCCATGAGCTGACCTAGCCTGATCCTGCTTAGCTAGAGAGATGAGCAGGGCCCACAGGGGTACAGCAGCTGCACATGAACCAAGGGGGCAGAAATGCAGTAGTTGGGTGACATTCTAGGGCACTGAAATGTCAAATACAGGCCTAACTTTGAATACATAGGGTCAGAGCCATAGCTGATGGAAATCAGCAGCACGCCACCGAAGCTAAAGGAGCTGTACTGATTTACACCAGTAAATATGATCCCTTATGTGCACTGGGACTGACAATACCAAACTGTCCCTTACAACTCAGAAATCCTTGAAAAACTAATGCACCCTGAGAGTTCTAGTCTACATGTAAACCATATTCTAAAATCAGAACCACTGAGCAGCAAGAACCAGGCACTGACATGTCTGCTCAGTGCAATTACAGATGCAAGACTGCAACTAACAAATTAAAGAAGCCCACACAGAAAGAGTCTTGAGAAAACCCTAACGGAAGCATTTCAGCTCACACGCACACCTAATGGTAGGGCTGGGAAGTCAGCACTGGGAACATCCTGAGAGCAGCAGAACCAGCAGCATTCAGGAAAAAGCTCAGAGCAGCCGTAGTGAAGGAGCATTAGAGATGCATAGTCTCACGGGGAAGACAAAAGGATGATCAGGGTGAAGGATAGAGGCATCTACTGCATATGTGACGGAGGTGAATGACAGGTTAAATAACAGAGGAATGAAAAGAATGGAGGAACGGTGTTCAAAAGAGAAACTCCCAGTGGAGAACATCAACAGCTGGAGTGGAGACAAGAGGTGGATGATTAGGGTTGAAGGAGACATATAAAAGCCAGGTATGTGCAAAAGCAAAGCAACACCCATCACATGGGAGGGTGAGGTGGAGAATGACTGAGAACCGGGGGGAAAGGTCTGGGAATGAGAACACAAAATTAAAGAAAAAGAAGCCTGAAAAGTAACTGAAAATCATGATGAACTGGAATGGGAACTGCTTTAGACCAGACAAGGTTTAAAGGCCCAAATTCAAACACCATACAGCCACCACCCAAGTGCAGAGGGAATCACTTCCTTGGATTGCTAGATGGCCATCTGACGTCATGCTAATCAAGGACTTTAAAAGCTGCGCTTAAGGAAACTGAAGTCAAGGGAGGTCAGAGTCCAGGATGGGAGTGCATCAAGACCTCAGCGCACTGGGGCAAAATCAGCGCTGGGGCATGTGGATGCAATTCTTGTTCGTTGCAATGACATTGTGCAGGCTTATGCCAGGCCAAATGGGTCTAAAAATTACTGGGCCTAATTCTGCTCTCAGTTACGCTGGCATAAATCTGAAGCAAATCCACAGCACTCAGTGGAGTTACTCTGGATTTACACCTGTGAGCAGAACTGGATCCATGGCCCGCGGGATAAGATCACATGCATCTCTAGGGCCCCTGTAGAAATATCTTGGCAATTCAAATATAGTTTGCCAGTTGTAACCTCAACCACCAACCAGTGGGGCCCAGAAATGATTTTCAGGGGCGGATTCTGTTCCCACAGCTCAATAAATCAGGAATCACTCCAATGGCGTCAGTGGAGTTACACCACTGGAAAATTGGCATAGGTGAGAGCAGAATCAAGCCCCTAGGATGGATCTGAAGCGTGACATAGAAATGGAAGGCTCCATGTCTCACAATGACGTGCCAGGGACGTTTATTACCCACTACAGTCTCTAGCTAGAGAACTAGCGCTTGCTCTTGACAAGAGACAGATTCAGTGGTCTAGGTTCTTTTCCGTCTCTAACTTTTATGACTTCTAAGAGCTTAAATGGGAAGATGCAACATCCCAGCATAAGCATCATCCAGAGAGGAAGAGGAGGGATGGCGGACATTATAAACTCCCAGAGTCCTGTGCTCACAATCTGGCTACATCAGTGGTAACCCGAAGTTCCAACTGTTTGCAATTTAGTGACGATATTTGCTATAAAGTGGGGCTCTCTTTGACAAGTGACTATAAAAATGGCATTGGGGTAGCCATGTTTGTTGGCTCATAGATCCCATATGAAATCTTCTCACCTGACACATAAAAAGGTGGCATTTCCCTTCTGATGCACCATCCCCAGTAACAATGATTTTTCTGGCCAAATTATATCCTGATTGGCAGCTGTGCCTTTAGTAGCACTGCATAAGCGTGAAGGAATCCAGAATGTGGCTGTTAAAGAAGCAGTTTATGATTCCGAGTGATGATACACAGGAAGGGGAGAACCCAGCTTGACTCTCAGATCCCAGGGGAAGTTGCAGGGCTGGAGACTAGGGGAAAAAAAACTTTTTATTTGTAAAATGGGTACATCTAAGATGGAATCAAAGGGACAGATGCCGGAGCCTCTTACAGAGTCACTTTTCAAACATTTTAAATCCTTTGTATTAATTATCCAGAAAGGATTACACTTTCCAATCAAGGCAAAGCACAAAAGGAGCACCCTTTGATGAGACCGAGATGGGTCCAGGGAGCTGGGTGAGAAAGATCACTGACCATGTGACAGACAAAAGGAGAAGAAAAAATATGGAATGAGAGGAGAGATTACAGGCCACGAAACCCAGAAGAAAATAGATTAAAGCAATTCTGCAGCACGCGTTTGCTAGGGGAATCACTTTTTCACACACCAATCCTCATTCTGATCTTATTTGTGCCAGTATAGATCAGGAGTAACCCTAATTAAGGCAATGGGGTAAACCTGGTGTATGTGTCTCAGAATCAAGCCTTTGGTTTATCTCTGAAAACTAATTTTGGAGTGTTCCAAACCTCAGTGGTTAACCCAATATGGTATGTAGGCTGATCCAACCACTTCCATAGAATACACGGGTTCCCCTTTGCTTCATTCTGCTGCTTAAAAAAGTTGTGACCTTACAATCCTTTTCTACTTCTAATAACAGGCTGCCCCGTGCATTGATATGGATTGTCACAGAAGACTCTGCGTTGCCATCCGCCTGCTTCCCCAACATAGGGAAGGGCAGTGTGGGAAAAGAATGCTCGGCGTGTGACAACTGACAATGCTCTCAGGGCCAATACCCACTGCCCCCAAAGACCAGAAGCACCCCAAGAAGAGAGGACTTTTAAGAATGTGCCTGATACACCATGCAGCACTCCCCTGCACTGCACCAACTGGGATGTGTGTGGAGCTCAGAGCAGGGTGAACTGAGAGGTGATGTGTAAGTCATAGCAGGTAAACGGGTTCAAAAGCTTCTGTAACACATACATGTCTGAAGATTAAACCTAATAGCCTGGCTGAGAAAGACATGTGCTCACACAAAACCCAACCCCACACCTGTTTGATTTACAGGATCACATCTCTTCTCTCCCACCAATAGATCAATCCTGACACCTCCCAACATAGACACAGAGTAAATACATTCTGGGCTCTCCCACCACCCCCTAATAACTGAACCCACTGCTTTGCTCCACACCTCTATGAATGAATTCTGGGCTCACCCTCTGCAAACCCCCCCCCACAAAATAAATGAAATCTGTCCCCCAATCCAAGACTGAGGCTCCCCCATCACATAACAACGCCGCTCTGGGGCTGCAGAGCTCCGGGGCACACAGGATACCCTGGGCCTAAGAGAAACACTTTCTGAGAATCATAGATGCTAAGGCCAGAAGGGACCATGATGATCATCCCATCTGACCTCCTCCATCAAGCCTTCATCCCTTCCAGTCGAGCAAGAGCAGCTCTCCCCCGCACGGGCCACTCTGTTCCTTGCTCCCCGTTTACCTGCAGAGAAATCACTGGCTCCCCGGGCCCTGCCCAGCCAGCTCGCCCAGACAACACCCAGCGCAGGTAGGCAGGAGGGGAAGCTGGCCCTGCCCCAACATGGGCAGAGAAGCAATGAGCACAAGAGTCACAAAGAACCTTCCCCTCCTTTAACCGCAGCTCCGAACAGGGTGCAAGCCATACCGGCTCAGAGCCCCTTCGGGCTGGACTCGGCTTCACGTACACCATTGTTACACTGATGTAGGGTGACCAGAGAGCAAGTGTGAAAAATCGGGACGGAGTGGGGGGTAATAGGAACCTATATAAAAAAAGACCCCAAAATCGGGACTGTCCCTATAAAATCGGGACATCTGGTCACCCTACGCTGATGCCACTTGGCCTGGCGTCGGCACAGTCGCTGCTGATTGCTGCCATGGGGAGTGAGATCTGCCACAGCCTCTGCTGACCCCTTCACACGCACTGGCTGCCCTGGGATCTGCCCCTTGTCCACATCACCTTGGAGTCGGACCCCAAAGCTCTGAGCAGATTCCATTGTTTCCTCCCTCTCTGGCTGCATAAGGGCTTTGCTGGTTAGGGAAAGGGGCTGCTTCCCCCCCCCCCACCACTATTTGCTGATTGGTTGTCTGCTCCAACCACCTCTTATCTTCTGCCCTCCCAGCCCCTCCGCTGCAGCCTCATTCCCACCTCCCCTACCCCAGTCAATATTGCCAGTCCTTCCCCCCCCCCCCGAGGCCTGTTAACTCAACTCCTCCCCACTCACTCCATCTCCCACCAAACTTAAAGCTGATCTAAGAGGCCATTTGCCTCCCTTTTTTATGTTACACCTTGTCTGTCCTCCCTCCCCCTTTGTCTGTCTGGTCTATGCAGACTGTAAGCAATTCAAGGCAGGGACTGTCTCTTACTCTGTGCAGCGTGGAGCACAATGGGGTCCTGATCCTGGGGCATCACTGGCTTAACAAACAATCATCCTCCTCCACTCCACAGGAGGTAAATTTCAATGGAGCTGGGTGTCACTAGGCAAACAGGCTCATCAAAGAGGGGTAAAGATCAGTCCCATTGGACCTGCCCAGCTCCAACAGGAGACAACTTGGGTTTCCATTAAGGAAAAAAAGGATTCAAAGCACTAGCAAGAGGGGGAAATGTTAAATGCTCCTTCGGCCAAGGGAGGAATTCAGTCTCCACCTCTGTTACCAAAGCTCGCAGAGCTGGAGAGGGATCCAACAGGAAAAGCTGGGACTGCCCCCAGATCCGGGGTCCTCTGGGGGAGAAAAGTGCCAGAAAGGCCCCCCTCTCTCCTGGAAGTTGAAGTTGAGGCTTGGGGGGGTGGGGGGGTGGAGGAAAGCTTCAGCACTATATTCTTGTTGAGCACCAGAGCATGAGTAAACACGATGGAGGCTTTTCGTGGTCTGGTGAGTTTAAGCTATGAGCTGAAAGTTTAACTATTAATACACTTAATCAAGGGGTCCTTCCTGTGCCCAGGTTTGGGAAAACAAATTTGCCATCAGTGAAGAGGGTGGGGGAGAGACAAGGGCAGGTCAGCACCGCCCCAGCGGAACCAGCCTCCTGAGGAGGGGAGTGGTGGATCTGTGTGGAGGGTGGAGGGGTGGGGGGGAGGGCAGGACTGGAGGGGGCTGGCTCCAGCCTCCTCATTGTGAGCCTGAATGTGGCTATCAAAGCGCATGATGGAGTGGCAGCCAGACAAAGTGTGGAAAGCCACACCACCACGTCCGCAGGAAATCCAGAGTCTCCCAAGCAGGGAAGGCATTTGAATAGCAAAGGTAGAAGAGTGCCAGAGGAGATGCCTGCTGCTAGGTCCCAGACAGAGCGGGATCCGGGCCAGTGCCCAGCCAGGCTGCTGACGGGTGAGCAGGGAGCTGGCCTCAAAACAGCCATCTTGGCGGCTTGGCAGGATTTGTTTCAAGACTCCTCACCCTGAAAGTGGCAGTCACTCCCAAAGGCTCCCCCAGCCCATCCTAAGGATCCCAGCACCAGAACCTGTCCTGCATTGGGAGGGAAACTTCCCACCAAGGGGGCCAGGGCAGTTCCTCATTGGGTGTGAGCTGGCGTAGTGCCATGGACTCCTGGATTTACAGGTCCTTGGAGGATCTGGCCCCAAAGCCAGGGGGTGGGCAGCCACTGGGAAAGCCTTGGGGCCAAATCCAGGATTGGGTAAATGGTGAAGCGATGGCACTCGCACGATCCAGCGGGCCTGCAAACCCAGGAGATGAGAGTGGAAGGGACCAGGGGCTGGTAGCAGCCAGAGATACAGTAACACAGCACCCTTCCCTCCAAGTTTTCACTCACACCTGCACCATCTGCTACCCCCCAGCCCAAGCCCACGTGAAGCCTGGTCTCCAGCCTTTTTACACCCCCAAGAACAGATTCAAGCGGCCAGACCACTGCCCAGAATGAGGCCAGCGTGCACACCCATCAAATGCCTCGTCTGCACGAGCTATGCGCCTGTGCCGCCCCACAGATGCCGCCTGGCCAAGGTAGATGTAGGGCTTGAGCCTGGAGGATCCAGTGGCATGAGAGCAGATGCAGGCCCAGGGAGAGTAACCGACACCACCACTCACAGGAGCTTGGCTCCCACTGGCTTTCAATCTCCAGATTGGCCCTTCCAGGCACAATGGGCCCGATTCTGCTCTCCTGCACACCAGTGTAAATCAGGAGGACCTGCACTGAGATTAGTGGAGTCAGACTGGAGTAAACGGAAATCAGGTAAGGTGAGTGGAAGTCAGGCCTTCTCCCTCTCTCCTTCTCCTCCGCCCCACCACCTACACTTTCTACAGACCCCTGAGTCTGGCTCAGTCACAGGGTGGGCACTGCAGCAAATTCACCCACTCCCCAGTATGGTCTTCCATGGCATCTAAGGTGCTAGGGACCAAATCCTCTGCTTGTGTACATTGGCACACTTCTGTAAAGTCACAGAACTCTGCTGGTTTGCACCAGCAGTGAGTCTGGCTCAGAGCTTTTAATGTCACACAGTAAACCCCCAATTCCTTCATTGCCCCTTTGCCAGACTCAGCCCTCCTCTGGAGGCTTTGGCCTTGGAGAAAGCACATGGGAAAGAAGCAAAATATCAGCAGAACTTGCTCCACTGTGGTGTAAATCTGGTGTGACCCACGCTGCTAAAGGCAACGGCATGACATTGGTGTAACCGAGAAGATGATCAGGCCAGTGATCTGTCTGGTATTTTGCAATAAAATTATACGCCCCCCCTTGCAATAGTGTCTCTCTGCGGGGCAGGCTCCTGCTTTGCTAGGATTCAGCTGAGAACATGATCAACTCATGTCACCAAATGGCTCCCAGTCACTGCTGCACTGGAGCCAGATTGGAACCAGCACCCTAGAGGTGAAAAGCCCCGTATGACCCTGTCCCCCACCCAGAGCCAATCAGTTCCCCTCCCCGCAAAAAAACCTCCAACCCTCTCATTTATAATTCACCTTGCTCTGTGTTACCAAGCTTTGAAAACTGAATGGGCCAAAGGGCCACATCCTCCGCGGGTGTAGATCATCTCCATTGACATTGGTACGGTTATGCTGATTTACACCAGCTGAGGGTCTGGCCCTAAGTGCTACTGGCGGAGCTCAGAAGTGAAGCCACCAGAAAACCACATTGTGCTTAGGAACAAACGATGATACCGACAGGCAGCTGCGTAGGGTGACCAGATGTCCCAATTTTATAGGGACAATCCTGATTTTGGGGTCTTTTTCTTATATAGGCTCCTATTACCCCCATCCCCTGTCCCGATTTTTCACACTTGCTGTCTGGTCACCCTACCGAGCCCTGTGTCACCACGGGCTCCAAACGCATGGCCTGAGAGTGCCCCGGTGAGAACAAGTCAGGAAATGCCATGTGCTCCCCTCTGCCTTCTCTCTGGATCATTGCTTAGGAGGAGAGTTTATTCCCTAACCTATGGGGTGGGCAGGGGGGGTTGATTCCCCAAAACCAATGGAGGAGATGCCACCGGGTCTGCAGGGAGGGGACACACTTAACCAAAGGGGACATTTCCCCTGCTTAGGGAGAGGACAATTTGGCCTCTCTGTGATAGAAGCCGCTTGTGAGATGCACTGGACAAATCCCTACCACAGTAAACCCCATTTCAGCATCCCCCTCTAGCACGACTCATGTCAACTGCATCTTTTATCAAGGAAGAACAAGCTGGTTTTTGGAAAGAGGCACCTGCAAATACATCCTCAGCCAGTTAATCACACATGCACTTTTGGCTTGATCAGTCCTCAGCCTTCAGTGCATCCCACGCTGCTGGAGTGTAACACGGCCCAATGTTATTTCACAGGCACCGCGGTCCAAACTCCGTGCTAGCATAAGCCGGCACGATTGCACCAAAGTCAACCTTGTGGCATCTGGCAGAGACAAAGCTGGATCCCTTTGCTCCTCAGATCTCTGCCCTTAAGTCCATGTCAGTAACAACTTGGCTCAAAGCCTCAAGCAATTCATCTATTTCCCCACCAAAGTGGTGATAACCTGTGAATGATGTGTGCATGCATCCATTCAAAAAGTTTTACATTGTACAAAGCCCTTGCACACACGACACACACACACACTGCCTGCACCACCACCGCCTTCTCCCCTTCCCACCCCCCGTTCAATAACCTCTGCATGCTTCAAATGCCCTTGTTTAGCCCAATGCAGACACATCTAATATCTTCTTTTATTATCTCTCTAATCCAGGGTAAGCAATCACGTTTTGCAATGTGCACTTTGCATTTGCCACCAGTAAACAAAACTCCCACGCAAGTTCATTCAATGAGTTTCATTCATGGAATCAGCCGAACTTTCGAATGATTCCGAACATTTACTATGTCGATTTCATTTGTCCAGCGCTTTAAACTGTCATTTCCTCATAAGCCACTTTGTTAGCTTTAATGTGCAAAGGAAGAACAGCAACTAGAACTTCAAACCCACAGAGCCAAGTCAACCCTCACCAGCAGAAAGCAACAGGCGCTTCTTTTGTTAGTTTACTTTTATTATCACGCTCTGATGGGTTAACCCCCAAAAAACCTCTGGAGTTCAGATCATTGAGTCTATAAGGCTGATAAAATGCACATCTATGCATACACGCACACAATGGTGCCTACTTGGATTTAAGTGACATTCCCATTGCAGGGGAACACAGTAAATGTTACCAACAGCTCCCAATTCCATAGGGGGACACTACTAAAATCAGGCAATAAATTTACACTTGGCAGCAAAGGGAGCTAAACCCGCCCCTCTCTGCCTCACCAATGTGGGCAGAAGCCTTAGAGAATGACACTTAAGGGTTTTGTGCTCAATAAGGCACTAAAGAAGCCAATTTGTTTTTGACATTGCACTGAGAGTTCTCATCAAGGTCTAAATGCCCAGACTGTTTGTTGTTGTCATTTTTTCAAAAGGCGACACCATGCACAATCTTTTAGGAAAGGAATTTTTTGGAAAGGGGCACTCTGTTTTCTATGTCTAACTAAAGGGTACTTTACACGCCAAAGGAAAAACCCAGGTCTGCTTTTCTATTAATCAACACCTCTTAAAGGCAAAACCCTTGCTACTTGGCCTTCAATTTCAATGGCTCATGCTTCTTTCAAAGCGCACATTAAAGCAAAGCTATTTAACTGTTGGAACATTTTTAAAAACCTCACACAAATAAACAAAAGGAAAAAACCCCAGTTACAGTAGCACTAAGTGAAAGCAAGTATATTCAGGCTAGGACCTTTGTCAGCCCAAGTTCTCCCTATGCCTAGGTGCAGCATTGAAGACCACCCAGTGTTTGGGGAATCCTCCAGCACACAGAGGGGATAAATGGGGTTGGAGTTAACAATGAAGTTGCAGTCTGAGCTCTGAATTTCCTGGCTTTGGTGGGTTTAAGCTGGACCCCACACAATTACTTAAAGCAGTTGCTTGTAGGGAAGTAGCCTGCAGGCCAAATTTTCACTCCCAGGTGCTATGGGTGCATTTGTAATAAATCCCACACTTGGACAGGCAAGTCAGGGAGAGAAACACCTAACCACCCTCCTGTATAGGCAGCTACCTGATCTGCAGTCACGGGGTCCTATCTGCATGCATAAGCATGGAAGTTCATGGGTAGCTTTGCGGGAGCAGCTCCTGGAAATTTAGCCTTTCTTGTTTCTTCCAGCAATTTAAGAACTTTTTTTTAAAAAGGTGCAACAGCAAGTGAAGGTGGGGAAGTGTCCCCGTGACAGAATAAGGGGTCCAAGGAGCCTGGAAAAGCCAGGCAAGGGAACCATTAAAGGACCAATGACATTGTCATATCAGTCAGGGCCTATTCCCAAAGGCATCAAAAACACAACTTCCATTGAGTTCAGTGGTGCAAGATCCAGCCCCTACCCCTTGCATGCAATATATCTTTCAAGCTGCATGGTGATAAGAAATGTGCCCTACATCCTAATTCAGTGGGTTACACATGGGGCAATCCCAACCATTAAGTTGTTCTTTTAAAACACGGTATTTCCCAGGTATCCTACAACTAAGAGGACATGGATCCTTTACTCCCTCAAGTAGTCCTCAAATCACGCCGGTCATCCCATCCTCTCCAAGGAGTCTACTCATGGGAGCAAAGATTGCTGGATCAGGGTCACATGGAGCTCTGCACACATGTGATCTGTTATCACTGGATGTGTGTACAGCTTTGTTTATGTTTAGGACCCAGAATAAGTAGCACTTCCTTTTTAATTGCTCATTTGAGCAAAGAATTAAAGGACCCAAACCAAACAACTGGGTGGAATGGGAAGGGCATTGGTTATTGGAGGATATAACATTGGGCCTCAATGAGTTGAGCTAAGATTGAGCAGAGTTTTGTATAATAATCAACAGTACAGTAAATCATTCGCAAAATACACTACAGCTTTACAGCTAGCAGCGTGCGCTGTGGATGCATATTAGATAAATTACACATTGTACATTGCAATCGTCTGCTTCCATTTAATCTTTTATTCTTAGTGTACGTTCAGTGCCCACACATCAAATGCAGGGGGAGTGGAGCTCCAGTGTGAATCGCATATTACCAACTCAAAGGCAAAGTGGGGGAAAAATATTACTTGATTAAAAAAAACAAAAACCTTAAGTTACTTGTCACACATGGCTCAGTTCCAGTGAGCCGCGCATCCTGCACGCCGGCCATCCCTCACTGGCTGCAGTTTGGGAAACAAAACTAAAATGGGCAACAACAAAATAGACAGATTTCAGCTACTCTGTGGATGCAAAATTTGCTTTAAAAATAAATGAAAGAAACTCAGTCCTCCTGTTGCTTTTATATTTAAAAAAAAAATCTGTAGAAAACTCTGAACAAGTGACCCAAACACTTTGAATACCCTCTTACCTACAGAAAAGAAAAAGATCAGCCCAGGGAACGCTGTTCTGCCCCAAATCCTCTTCCTCCAGCTATGTTTTTTTTTTTTAAAGGGGCAAATTAAAGCCGGGAAAACCCGAAGTCTGGCCACCAGCCGCCCTTGTGCTGCTCACCGTCCCCTCCCTCTCCCCAGCAGCGCCAGGCTCTGCATGGCAAGTTGGAGGCAGGCGAGGGAGGGTGGGCGGCCTGGGTTTGTTTGCTGAATCGCCAGCCCCTGGAAAGCAGGGCTAGGAATTGCTGACAGCCCCTGAGCTGCAGCGGCGCTAGCGGGCGCCGCTCTAATCCGCGGCTCACACAAGCAGAAGGGTCAGCTAGAGCCAGCCTGCTGCTTTCAGACACCATTGTAACCCGGGAAACAAACCAGTGATTAGATCAGGAGGGGGTGGGCTCCTGATCAATAATGCAGCGTCCTGGGATAGGGGGGCTGGCTGCAGCCACCGTGCCACCGCCCCGTGTTGGAAACTGACATTTGCCATCCCATTTCCCCCTCCTGTTAATTTCACTCAAGGGGGGAGAGAAGGGGGGGCAGGAAGGACAATTTCAATATTGCAAACAAAACTTTGCTCATTAAACAAACGCCCCGTACTCGCGGCCGCCACAACAACCCCCCTCCCCCTCATGCTCCCGGCAGCAACCCCAATAAAGCAGCAGAGATCTGGGACTTATATGACTCCGAACGCTACAGGACACACACACACACACACAGGGGACTGGTCACTTTCTCCGGTGTCTTTCCAATCGCGGTGCGTGGGGTTTGCCCCACCCCGCAAAAAATACCCAAACCTGGAAGAATCGGGCCGGGGGAGTCGATTAGTTTCCCTTTGGGGGGGACTTTAAAAGGAAACTGCGGGAGGGTGGCTAACCCCCTCCCTTCCCGGGATGTCTCTGCTCCAGGGACCCCTGGTGCCAGCCGGGCTGGGGCGAACTCACGGGTCATCTCCCGTGGAGGATCCCATCCCCCCCCAAAATCCCCTTTTTTGTCTAGACCCAGTGATCTGAGACCAACCTTCTGCAGCACTTCTCCATCCCGGCGGAGGTAGGGACGAGGGGGGTTATGGATAGGGGGGTGGGTGGGAGCAAAGGGTTTGATCTGCCCCCTCTCCCCTGGGCCACTGATCAGCACCTGAACGGAAGGGAAATTACAGGGCAAACTTTTTCCCGAGACTTTTCCCCCAACTCTTCCGCCGCCCGTGAATGCATCTGCATATTTAGCGAGCACAGAGGCCTTTTCACTCTCATGCACCTACCGGAGGAAGAGCGATCCGGAGCAAGAGCAGGAGAAGCAGCAGCGGCAGGGGGAGGAAGGAGGAGAAGGGAGGGATGGGAGCTGCAGCCACCACCACTCCGGGCAGTGCGTGCGTGTGTGTGTGTGTGTGTGTGTGTGTGCGCGCGCGAGCTGTCGCCGGCCGGATTAAAGAGCCAAATCCAGAGCATGCAAAAAAAATTAACACCTGCCAAAAAATTATCTCTTTACAAGGCGAGGGGTGTTTGTCTCCCTCCCCTCCTGTGGGGCGGGGGGGGGGTAAATCAGCCGGGCGGGGGGGCTGCAGCGCCCAGATCAAAGGGTCGCGTGCATGGGAGGGGGGGCTCACAATGGGAAATTGAAAAAAAAAAGAGAAGTGGAGGGGGGGGTCTCTCCTCCAAGCCAGCGTCTCCTTCCCCGCAAACCCACCTCTACATCCCTCCTCGCTCTGGAAGTACATAGACAGCCGAACCACATTGCATAGGGCTGCTGCTGCTGCCCGGGGGCTGCCGGCAAAACCCGGACCGGACCGACTCGCCGGCTGCCCACTGCCGCCTCCTCTGCCATCTCCGCCTCGTTCCCTTGGCCCTGCTCTTTTGCATGCTGAGCGCAGGCTTCTCCCCCCGCCCTCCCCAGCAGCCAGCCCCAAAGTGAGCCGCAGCCCGGGGCAACTCCTCGAGCCGAGCAGGCAGCGCCAGGCCGCCTCCAAAGGAGGTTTTTATGCAATCGCTTTGATTATTATCTGATTAACTTGCACCGTGGCTGCTGCCGCTGCATTCCCACTGGCCACATCCCAGTCCCCAAGCCCTCTGCCATCCCTCGCTGTCTCAAGCACTCCCGCTTTTTGCTCTCTCCTTGTGTTCCGCCGCCACCGCCACCACCTTGAAAAGCAACTTTTAGTTTATCACCGTCCTTCCCCTTTAAACAAAATAAAAACAAACCCCAAAGTGAGATGCGAAACTTCGCCCAGCCGGCGTTCAGCAAGCCGGCCTGGGGAGGTGCTAGCCCAGCCGGGCTTGCTTCTCAGGGGGGATGTGATTTTTATTTGGGACTTTGTTAAACTGGCCCGTTCGGAACTTTCCCCGGCGGGGGGTTTGGTATAATACTGAGGTTCACGCTGCTTCCTGGTGAAAACACGCTCCCTGTGCCTCGCCACAAAATATTTCCAGCACATGGGCTGATTCATTGTGGAGCCTTTTTTTATGAATAAAGGTTTTCCCAGTGGTTCCTTTAGAGGTGTAAATACTTCAACAGACCACTTGTGGTACTCGTGCTAAACTTTGAAGATCCTTTTTATTATATTATTATTATTATTATAACATGTAGATACAGATGTGTGAGAGAGAGCTTGATGGTTTAGCTTTCCTCAATCGATTCAGATTGCTTGGACTCAGAGCGCAGCTTTCTGTGGCATTTCAAGCTATTCTGAGCTGAAATTGTTCATACTAGTCTCTGTACATTATCAATACATGACATAGGCCCTCAGTATAATGCAATGTGTTCATGTATTGTATTTTTATTACATACCTTGGGCACATATATATATATGCCACCTATATATAAATGCCTATATATCTTCTGCTTACTGCTATAAGGCCCCCTTCAAAGGGATATATTACTTGGGGGATTGATTGAGAGTGAAGATTACAGCAAAAATTCAGAAATTGACTATCAAGATATAATTAAGCTGCAGGTCCCTTTTGTTTTCTTTCAACACATGATGCAGACCTTTATCCTTATACACATTACCCCGCTGGCCAGGGGATGTGTTATTGCATTCTTTAATAATGTATTTTTGTATCACTTGTCTCAGGCTGTTTACCGTCTGATAAAGTTTGGGTTTAGCTCACTGCATGACGTGACCTTCTTAGTAACAGAACTCCAGGACAAATAGTGGGAGCTGTCTCAGATAATAATTAATTAATAATAGGATCATGTAATAATACTAAGCACATCTATAGCACTCTCAAAGCACTGTGCAAACCCGGGCAGGTGCTATTAACCCACACACTGACCATGATGTTTTTTCCTCAGTTCTTACAGTCCTTCATGTTCACTTTAAAAAATCATATCCGCTGAGCATCTCCTGCAATCCCGGAGCATGTGAGGGACCCACGCAGCACCCTGTTGATTTCCATGGGGCTCTGCTAGGGAGCAAGGGTCATCTTCCCCCACCCCCACAATGCAACTCTACTTGCAACCTCCATCAATTTCAAGCGGACCAGGACCTGGCCCAGTGCTACTACTGTGCTCAGAGTGCTGGACAAGATAGACAGATGGCAGTCAGCTAATCATAAAACTAGGTCTTAGCTTATAAACCACTTGGACTAGGGCAGGGGTCGGCAATCTTTCAGAAGTGGTGTGCCGAGTCTTCATTTATTCACTCAAATTTAAGGTTTCATGTGCCAGTAATACATTTTAACATTTTTAGAAGGCCTCTTTCTATAAGTCTATAATATATAACTAAACTATTGTTGTATGTAAAGTAAATAAGGTTTTTAAAATGTTTAAGAAGCTTCATTTAAAATTAAATTAAAACGCAGAGCCCGCTGGACTGGTGGCCAGGACCCAGGCAATATGAGTGCCACTGAAAATCAGCTCGCGTGCTGCCTTTGGCACGCGTGCCATAGGTTGCCTACCCCTGGACTAGGGTGTGTCTCTCTCCATGATGCCATACTGAGCTGCTATCTCAACTCAATAAATGTTATTACTGCTTTTCTTTCTGTGTCGCTTATGCGTCACATGTTTTGTTTCGTGTTTGTGTGGCTGATGCCTTAAAAGCCAGGGACTGGGCCCCTGAAAGCTCTGGGTAGAATAAGCTAAAATGTCTCCACTCCCATATCCTCTACAGCATCCAAGTTATTGTCCTTTATATTTCAGGTCGAAAGGCCATGTGACCTCCACTCAGCAAATGTGTAGCTGGTCAATATTTGCTGGTGCCAGAAGCTATTGACTAGCTAGGAGAGCAATAATGCAAAACTCTTTTCAGTCACATGATGCTGTGTCAGCCAATTGTATGACAGTTGGTAAGCAAAGGGTGTCATAAGTAAGTATGTCACACATAATTTGGGGATCATGTAAGTATGACTGGTCTGTGAACTTCTTACTGAAACCTTCCAGCAGATACGTGAAGAAAACAGGAAGGTGATATTTCTGGGTCTTGCAATACAATCTCCGATTTGGTCTGTGATCTCAAATAGACTCAGGACTCAATTCTGCAAATGTACTCACATTGGCTAGCAGTTGCTCATCCATTTACTTTACATGTCCATTTAAGGAGTGGGTACCTCCTCTAGCATTGCAGGAGGGACAGCCAATGTCTGCTATAGGTAAGGCTCCCCACCCTCCATTTCTTATAACTTCTTTGGGGGCTGAAGCATTATGTGGATTCCAATTCCTTATTAATTTAAACTGATTATTTATACAAACCATGTGTGTGACCCACACCTACCATAACAGGACCCTGATCCCTGATCGCTACTACACTACAAATTTCCCCATTGCACACCTGGCCAGATGTATTGCAGGGGACAGGGAGCTGGGGGTTGTCTTCCCCTGAAGCATCAGGGATTAGCCACAGCTGGAGACAGACCACTGGATAGGGTGGACTAATGCTCTGAAGTGGTACAGAGAATCCTTTCCAGATGCCTGACTGGTGGATCTTGCTCACATACTCAGGATCCAACTAATTGCCAGATGTGCAGGCTGGCAGGAATTTTCTCCCCAGTCTGATTGGAGGAACCTTGGAGATTTGCTGCCTGCCTGTGCAGCTTGGGGTGTGGATCACCTGCTGGGATCATCCGGGCATCTCTCACCTAATCAATTCCCTGCCATGGCAGCAGCCTCAGACATTGGTGGCCCCTCTTTTCCCCTCTTCTCTGCCTAGGTACCTATAGTCTCCTGAGGATGACATGCTTTAGTCTCACTCAAGTTATTGGGCTCAATATAAGTGTAACTGGGTAAATATTTCAGGCCTGGGTTTTACAGGAAGTCAGACTAGATCTAAAAGTCTCTTTCCCCTTAAACTCTATGAAGCTATGGAATACGGGGGATATTTTCAAAGGTACAACCAGGAGCTAAGGCACCCGACTCCCACTGACTTTCAAGGAGAGTTGGGTGTCTACCTGGCCCATTGTGCATTTGAAAATCTCCACCTCAATCAAGACAAAATAATACATCATTTCTATGCAAGGCCCATTACAAACACCTCAGGGGATTAGATCCCTACCTCGGACACTGGAAAGTTATACTCAGTTGAAATATTTCTTTCAACCCAATTTTACTAGCTTTCTCATCAAAATGGAAGACTTACACAGGACAGCTACAGTTTTGAGTACGTGTTTCAGGTTTTCCACTGAAAATAAATCTGAAACTGATTATTTTTTTAGTTTCATCAACTGAAAACAAAACAATCTCCACTAAAACAAAAGAAAAAGTGGTTTCTGGCAGAAATTTTTTAGCTTTATGTTGCTGAAATTTGAAAAAAATATAACCTGTTTTTAGGCTTTTGCTTTCTGATGAAAACCCAAAATGTTCTGAAGAAAAATGTTGAAGAAAAATGAAAAACTGTTTTCATTGGCTTTTTTTTTTGGCGGGGGGGGGGGGGAGACACCAAAATAATGTCCCAACCAGCTCTACTTATAGTCACAAGTGCGACAAAAGTGCAGACAGTATGTGTATATTGTGGGGGAGGAGGGAGGATTGAAAATTGAAGTAATATGGGTAAGCTGTTTGTGTTTGGCACACATCTAGTTAATTCCAAGAGTTTTACATATATATCTGGTGGGAACGCAGTACTGGCTTCACTCTGCTCCTAGCGAAGTCAATGAGAGTTTTACGCCTGACTTCAATGGGAGCAGAGTTAGGCCAGCGCTAGGTGCTTTGAAAATGCCATCTTTATGAGGTAAGTTAAAAGGCTAAGGAACTGGAGTCTCAGAAGGAGCAATTTGCAGGCGGCTAGGCCAACAGGAACAGCTGTGTCTGCGAGGAAAGGCAGGTTGAAGCACCACTGCTGCCCTCCACTGGGAGGCATTTTCAAACATTTAAGATAACATTTTCAAAAACACCTAAGTGATCTAGGAACCCAAGTCCCATTCTCAGAAGGGGCTTAGAAATCAATGGGAAGTTAGGGGCCTGCTTTTAAAATCCCACAGAGCACCTATCTGCATCTTCAGGCACTTGCATCCCTATACAACCCTGGTCCTAACTCACTCGCACGTTTTTGAAAATGTTACAAACAAAACCAAAGGCTGCTTTGGAAGTTAGGCTTATGCAGCCTGCACAAAAAATCACACAAAACCAGTGGGCAAGCCAACTCCTAAGCCTCATTATCCATCCATTAGACCACAGACATCCCATAATGTTACTTCCAATTCTAACCACCCCCAAGGCTACACACAAAGATTGGAGTTACGCAGACAGCATATTGGGTACTGCCTGCTAGCGCAGCCTAGCGCTGTATGATACAGCTCCTAAGCCAGTGAGGCTTGGCATTGTCACAGGTATCTCTGCTTGAGGTACCTGTATGGCCCCCATGGCCCCTAAGTTCCCCTCAACACAGCCTGTGAGGCAGGGAAGTGCTATTATCCCTGTTTTACAGAGGAGAAACTGATGGCCAGGGAGACTAAAGATGGGAGCCACAAAAGGACATAGGCGGGTAACCCCCAGACTTAGGCACCTACAGCCCAGTTTTGGCTCCAATGCAATGTCTGAAGTCACTTGGTGCCTCCGTTTTCCTGCGCTCCTGCTTCTGGGCATGTGCACTGCCTGCTTCCATCCGAGCGTCCCAGCATCCAGTTTCTGATCTCTTCCCTAAAACACACCGCTGAGTGATATAAATTACACTGACAGAGGTGCCGGTGTGGACAGCGCTACCTTGGCAGGAGAGCTTCTCCTGCCGACATAGCTACTGCCACTCGTGAAGGTGGTTTTATTATGTCGACGGGAGATCTCTCTCCTGCAAGTGTAGAGCGGCTACACGCGCGATCTTGCAGCAGCATAGCTGCATCGGTACAGCTGTGCCACTGTAAGCTTGCTAGTGTAGATATGGCTTAAATTAACTCTTTACATTGGTCTTTACTGCAGAGGTTGTGAGGGAGATTCCCACAACTGAGCCATTCCTTTTAGGTGACAAATCTGAAGAACTGTCCCAGAGTGAGGTGTCAATAGAGGAGGTTTTGGAACAAATTGGATTAATTAAACAGTAATAAGTCACCAGGACCAGATGGTATTCACTCAAGAGTTCTGAAGGAACTCAAACATGAAATTGCAGAACTACTAACTGTGGTATGCAACCTATCATTTAAATCAGCTTCTGTACCAGATGACTGGAGGATAGCTAATGTGAGATCAATTTTTTAAAAAGGCTCCAGAGGCAATCCTGGCAATTATAGGCCAGTGAGCCTAACTTCAGTACCAAACAAATTGGTTGAAACTATATTAAAGAACAGAATTATCAGACACATAGATGAACACGCTTTGTTGGGGAAGAGTCAACATGGCTGTTTAAAGGGAACTTATGCCTCAGCGAGCTTTTAGAATTCTTTGAGAGGGTCAAATAAACATGTGGACAAGGGTGATCCAGTGGATATAGTGTACTTAGATCTTCCGAAAGCCTTTGACAAGCTCCCTCACCAAAGGCTCTTAAAAAAAGTAAGCCATCATGGGTAAGAGGGAAGGTCTTCTCATGGATCAATAACTGATTAAAATACAGAAAACAAAGGGTAGGAATAAATTGCCAGTTTTCACAATGGTGAGAGGTTAATATTGGTGTCCCCCAGGGATCTGTACTCGGACCAGTGCAATTCAACATATTCGTAAATCTGGAACATATTTAATGATCTGGAAAAGAGGGTAAACAGTGACTGGGCAACAAAATGGCAGATGAAATTCAATGTTGATAAATGCAAAGTCATGCACATTGGAAAACATAATCCCAACTAAATACACAAAATGATGGGGTCTAAATTAGCTGTTACCACTCAAAAAAGATCTTGGAGCCATTGTGGATAGTTCTCTGAAACCATCCGCTCAACATGCAGCAGCGGTCAAAAATAGCGAACAGTGTTAGGAACCATTAGGAAAGGGATAGATAATAAGACAGTAAATATCATAATGGCTCTATATAAATCCATGGTACACTGACACCTTGAATACTGTGGGCAGTTCTAGTCACCCCCCTCCCCCACAACAAAGATATATTAGAATTGGAAAAGGTACAGAAAGGGCAACAAAAATTATTATGGATATGGAACAGCTTCCTATGAGGAGAGATTAAAAAGGCTGGGTCTGTTGAGCTTGGAAAAGAGACGACTAAGGGGGGATATGACAGAGGTCTAGAAAATTTTGACTGGTGTGGAGAAAGTGAATAAGGATGTCTTATTTACTCCTTCATATAACAGAAGAACCGGGGGTCACCCAATGAAATTAATAGGCAGCAGGTTTAAAACAAACAAAAGGAAGTACTTTGCACCGTCATCCCGTAGAACTCATTGCCAAAAGATGTTGTGAAGGCCAAAGTTATAGTAGGGTTCAAAAAAGAACTAGATAAGTTCATGGAGGACAGGTCCATCAATGGCTATTAGCTAAGATAGTCAGGGAGGCAACCCCATGCTCTGGGTGTCCCTAAGCTCATGTTTGCCACAAGCTGGGAGGGGACAATAGGGGATGGATCACTCAATGATTGCTTGTTTTGTTCATTCCCTCTGAAGCACCTGGCATTGGCCACTGTCAGAAGACAGGATACTGGGCTGGATGGACTACTCGTCTGATCCAGTATGGTCATTCTTATGTTCTTAGGTTGGAGCAGGGGGACAAGATCAGGGTCATACCTCTCCCACATGGGAGCCTTAACCACTGGATTACAGAGTCATCTCCCCTCTCCGGCCCAATGGCTGTGTTTATCCTCAGTGAAACAGCTTCAACAGGAGAGAGTGAGGAAGCCCTACATCAGAATACCCCATAGCCCAGTGGCTGGAGCATGCCCTTGAGAGGTTTGAGAGCCTCTGGCAGAGGAGGAATTGAACCTGGGCCTCCCACATCCCAGGCCAATGCACTAACCACTGTGCTAGAAGTTATAAGGTGGGCAGGGCCTCTTCCCATTTTGATTGGAGTGAGGTAGGCACTTAACTCATTCCCTCAAGGAGTGATTCCAGGTGGTGGGTCCCTGTTCACGGGTGGCTTTGCAGAGCTAAGCACCTTCTGCATCCTGCACTTATATGCCTCTCTCTGGGAGAGGGCAGGGCTTAGCACATACCCCTCTGGTCAGCATTTCCATTGGCTAGATTAGGGATCTCCCCGTGTAGCCTGCTGGCTTTTGTTGATCCCATTCTTAGGCACCTCTCTCTCCCCTTCATTGTATAGGGAGCCAAGTTGCCTAACTCAGGCTTTGTGGATCGTAGCGCTGTTCCTGGGATTTTTTAGATGATACCATGCTGAGTGACACAGTGCCTAAGTCCCTGTGTGGATCCCACCCTAAGTGACTTGCCCACAGTCACAGAGGAAGCCTGTGGTAGAGCCAGGGTTGGTTGAACCTGGAACTCCTGAGACCCAGGCTAGCCCCCTCCCACAAAGCCATCCTTCCTCTCAATCAGCTGCTTACCACCAGTGAACTGACTCAGAGTGAGTTAGTGATTAACACCGTTTCCTCTGTTGTTTTCACCTAAACCAGCACACTGAAAAGGTGAACCTCAACGGGCTTCATCAGGTGCATAAATTCAGAAAACACTTAGGCCGTTTTGAAAATCCAGCCCTAGTCTTGTTTAGCAGCACTGTTGGGAGCAGGGAAACCAGATCTCCATCCGCAAAGGACTTCAGGCTGATCGAGTCTGGATGGTTGGAACTGCGACTGTGACCTACCTTGGATTAACAGCTCATAGGGAAGCCACCGACTCACTCCTTTCCTGTAGAAAGAATTTGAGTGTATAAGAAAGTGAGGTCTTATCAAAGCTATTCCCATATGCCCATTGCCCAATCAATTCCTATATCCTTTCCCCTTCCCTGGCCCACCTTATCCCAAGTCCCGCAACCTTTCCCCCCCCCCCCCATGTCCTTTGAGTTTTGTTATACAGGCAGTGTGGTTCAATGGACTGGAAACCTGGGTTGTAGTCCATGAACTCGCTGTATGATCTTGGGTAATCTGTCCCACAATTTCTTCTTTCCTTCTTTGACTTTTTTGGTGCCGAGAGGGTCTGTAGAACACACAGCACAAGGGCATCTTGGGCATCTAGACACCACTGCAATGTAAAGAATGAAGAATAACAGTGCTTCTTCCCAGAGGAAAATATACAAACAAGAGCTGGCTAGCACTAGCCCAAGCCAGCCATTGAGGAGATGAACCACCAAAGAGAAGAGCAACTGTCTCTGGGGTACACATGCTAATTATTTTTGGCCTGCACCATAGCACCTGCCGCAGTGATCCCTTCAGATCTAACAAGGTGAGAGGGGGCAGAACCAATCAATACTGCTTGAGTGGACTTTAATGAATACCTGCTGGTACATGCTGAAATCGGGCTGGCACATCTTCCCTCTGCGTTGGCTTGTAACTTTAGTAGACCTTCAAATGAATAAGAGAAACCACCAGCTACCATGCAGCAACAAGACTTGCTTCATGGATTCTCTACACTTAGACTTAAGATGGCTACTGTAATCCCATCATATTTAAAGCAGATGTCATTATTAGTATTAAAATAACCCTAGAGGGCTCCGCTGAGATCAGGGCCCCATTGTGCTAGGTGCTGCACAAACACATAGTAAAGGATGGCCTCTGTCCCAAAGAATTTCTAGTCTAAACACAGAGAAAAGGGATGGGAGAATGGAACATTGCACCTTTTTTAGAGATAGGAAACTGAGGCATAGAAAGATTACATGACTTGCTCAGGATCATACAAGAAGTTGGCTGAACCAGGATTTGAACCTTGATCTCTAGAGCCTCGTTACAGCAACGTAACTACAAGACCACCCATCTGCCCAATAGCTACAGTGGCCTATTCTAGTGTAAAGCTGCACAGCCTACCCACGCAGCAAGGTCTGCTTTCTTACTGTTGACCAGTTCAACTACTGTCTCAATCTCCTTTTGGGAGAAAAACAAAGATACCTGAGAATGAGACAAAAAATGCACATTTTACACACTCAAGAAAACCTGTCAAATGATTAAATCCTTCCAAATGTCCCTGCTTAGAAGTGGAAAAAACCCCAAAGCATCTGGAGCAGTGTAATTTCCTAGTCACAAACCATGATTCCATGAATTGGGTTTCTTCATGTATTTTACATTTGAAAGAAGTTATTTCCCTTTAAAAAAATCTCACTGTGCTAAACTGTGGGAAAATCAGTATGCTCAGCTCTTGCAAAAAAACCCCAACCAGTTACCTACCTTTCATAGCTGCTGTTCTTCCAGATGTGTTGCTCATGTCCATTCCATTCTAGGTGTGCACGAGCCCACGTACAGTCGTCAGAGATTTTTGCCTTAGCGGTATCTGTAGGGCCAGCTATGGCACCCTCGGGAGTGCCACGCTCATGCGTCAGTATATTAGGCACCTCCAGCCCTACTCCCTCTCAATTCCTTCTTGCCAGAACTCTGATAGAGGGGCAGGAGGGCGGGTAACGGAATGGACATGAGCAACACATCTCAAAGAACAACAGTTATGAAAGGTACGTAACCCTTTTTTCTTCTTCGAGTGCTTGCTCATGTCGATTCCATTCTAGGTGACTCACAAGCAGTATTCCTGGCAGCAGGCTCGGAGTTCAGGGTCATGCGGCTTGCAACACTGCTCTACCAAAGCCAGCATTGTCTCGGGCCTGCTCAGTAAGCACGTAATGAGACCTGAATGTGTGCATGGACAACCCGGTAGTGGCCCTGCAGATGTCTTGAATAGGCTCTTGAGCCAGGAAGGCCGCCGCAGAGGCTTGCGCCCTAGTTGAGTGGGCGGTCACAATCACCAGTGGAGGCACTTTGCCAGATCATAACAGAAACTGGAGTCATGTTGTGATAAATAAGCAATGAGGTTTTCAGAAACAAACTGTGGTCTCTGTTGCACCGACGGAGTCACTCCAGATTTACACCAGGGAGGCTGAGATCAGAATGTGGTAGCCTAGGGCCTGTTTCACCACTGCATCTCCAGTTTCACATGCAAATGATTCCACTGAATCCAGACATAAAGCTGGAGTAACACAGCGATGAATCAGGCCCCCACACTTAACATGTAGTGACTACACATAAATACTCTGCCTCCAATTCTGATCTCTGTTACACCAGTGTGCATGGAGTTACCCCAGCATCACACAGGTGTCGCTCAGACCAGAACGTGGCTCAGACTAACTGAATTTTAAGTGGCCTATACCTGTTCATGCTCATAGAAGAACTTGTTAATTTTTAACCCCAGCTGTCTGCGGTGTGGTGAGCTCTAAGCACAGCAGCGGGTTCCGGCTGGAGTTATCAGGTACATGCAGAGGTCAAACAGCAACTTCCCCAGGAATCCGCTCTCCCTTACCGTATATCACAGAGTGGGCAGAGGGATACAGCTGTCTCAGCTCTCCAGCAAATTTGTCCTCCTGGTAGGAGCGCATGGTATTTTGACACCTAAGACATTGTGGACTGAGGTTTCGACTCCGCTCCTGGGTGGCACAAGCAAAGCGTGCCGTTGTATTCAGGAAATGGATAACTGGGCCCGTGGTTTGAGATATCTCAGTGGTTACTCTGCAACTGGGCCTGCAACTGCATGGAGAACATTCTCGCTGGCACTGCCCATAGAGGCAGGCCCCAAACCACATAGCCAGCTGCAGGAGTGTAGGGTGGACGTTGGTCACCCCAATGCAGCTAGTTCGGGGGGCGGGATCCAGCTGCCTTTGTGCATAAGCCACACCACACAGGGGCAAAGGGGGGTTAGTCAGCAAAGAATAAGGTCTTCAGCTGCAGCAATGGGTGGGGGGAAGCTGGGTTGGAAACACCCCATTTTTACCCTGGCAGGACACTGTTACCCCCACCACCAGCACCACCATATGAAGGATGGTGCAAATCTGTCCCTTCCTGCTCTAACTGTACTCGGTGAGGTATCCTATGGGGGGACTGCAGCTGTCTGGGGGAGGTACGAGTTGGTGATTGCTAGGGTGTTATTTGTCTGTTGGGGGAGGGGATGGATGGTTTGGGTAGCCATCATAGAATCACAGAATCATAGATTATAGGACTGGAAGGGACCTCGAGAGGTCATCGAGTCCAGTCCCCTGCCCGCATGGCAGGACCAAATACTGTCTAGACCATCCCTGATAGACATTTATCTAACCTACTCTTAAATATCTCCAGAGACGGAGATTCCACAACCTCCCTAGGCAATTTGTTCCAGTGTTTAACCACCCTGACAGTTAGGAACTTTTTCCTAATGTCCAACCTAGACCTCCCTTGCTGCAGTTTAAACCCATTGTTTCTGGTTCTATCCTTAGAGGCTAAGGTGAACAAGTTCTCTCCCTCCTCCTCATGACACCCTTTTAGATACCTGAAACTGCTACCATGTCCCCTCTCAGTCTTCTCTTCTCCAAACTAAACAAACCCAGTTCTTTCAGCCTTCCTTCATAGGTCATGTTCTCAAGACCTTTAATCATTCTTGTTGCTCTTCTTTGGACCCTTTCCAATTTCTCCACATCTTTTTTAAAATGCGGCGCCCAGAACTGGACACAATACTCCAGCTGAGGCCTAACCAGAGCAGAGTAGAGCGGAAGAATGACTTCTCGTGTCTTGCTCACAACACACCTGTTAATGCATCCCAGAATCATGTTTGCTTTTTTTGCAACAGCATCACACTGTTGACTCATATTTAGCTTGTGGTCCACTATAACCCCTAGATCCCTTTCTGCCGTACTCCTTTCTAGACAGTCTTTTCCCATTCTGTATGTGTGAAATTGATTTTTCCTTCCTAAGTGGAGCACTTTGCATTTGTCTTTGTTAAACTTCATCCTGTTTAACTCAGACCTCATCCTGGAGGTCCTTATCCAGATGATGAGCGGTGGCAATTATCTCCACTGGAGGCGGGCCAAAAGGGTAAAACAATGCTGCCATGCACTGGGGAGACCCAAGAGGCTGGGGGCGGGGACTCCTCAGTCCCTGCAGTTGTGAACAGGGCGAGACCAGGCAAGAAAGGTGTATGCAGAAGACCGGGATGAAAATGACAAGTTCTATTGGCTTGGGTCACAGGTCTCTCCAGGAGAGCAGGGTATCAGGGGACACTGGCCCGGGGACCACGGGGGTTAATTCATGAAGGACGAGCCGCTGGATTTTGCGTGTGTGGTTGCAGGACACAATTGGTGCTGCTGTCTCCCACTGGGTATTCAGTGCAGTACGAGCCAAAGGGGGGCTCAGTGAGGGGGGGGGGCTGTGTTATTTCCACTCAGCCTGAAATGCACCCCAAAGTGGTCATGAACACAGCACATCCCCAGGGCAGCATCCAGACAGGACTGGCTGTCAGCAGGCAGAGCACCTCACTGTGTGAGCTGAGGACATTCCTCACTAGGGCAATGCTGGAAACGTCAGCGTCCTGTGGCCGGTGGTTCTCCCGAGACAGTTCCAGATTTCATGGCTACCATACCAGTTACAAGGGGACTGTCTGAGGCTCATTGCAGGCACTTGGCCACGCTGTTGATCCAGTGAGTGGGGATGGGATTAGAGGCAAGGCAGCTGGAGATTCAGCCTGCATCATGGTCCTCCTGCAACTTGGGGTCCCCTTTCCTGGTGGGGCGAGGGACCTAGTTTGATCGTCCCACATTGTAGGTTGTTTCCTGGATGTTTCCCAATGGCTGGGAGGGAGGAATATTGTCTCTCTGACCCAACACTACCTTGAGGGGCTGGCAAGACTTTATAACATCAGTGAAGGGCTCCTGGATATCCTCTTCCCCAGCGTTGGCCTCACAGGTCGCCTCAGCTGATGGATGAGCTGACACAGCAGAAGCAGCAGGGAAGCCAGCTGGAGGGTCAACGGCGGAGGTGCAATTGTGTCAGAAAGACCCTTTCTTTTACCCTCAGTTCCCACGGCTGTGTGGGAGGCCAATAAGCAGCTCTTGGCCTTTCCCACTGCCTCTGCAGGCCTGTTCCAGGGAGTGGAATGAGCTGCCCAGGCACAACGAGCTGCTTTCACTCTGCAGCTGACTTAGGTCTTCCAGTTGTGAGGCAATTTCATGTCGCTTTGCTGAGCAAGCCTCACAGATTCAGACCCAATGGTCTGTGTCCATGGAGGCAGGGCCAGACACTGTCTTCCCTGCTCAAGTTCCAGCCAGCCATGCTCCTGGAACTGTGCGCCACAGCTGTGCTGCGGACCCATGTCCCCTCTGCCAAGTGAAGGCCAGTGGAGAAGCGGCTGGTGGTCACCCGTGCCTTGCTTAAGGAGGACTGCTCTGAAGAAGCCATCCCCTTCATGCTGACAATCCAGGCGGGATCACCCACTCTCAAATCATCTGTTTCAGGGTGAGACTGGAGAATGCCATGGGGAGAACATTCTCAGGGCCTCTCCATGCCTCTCATTTCCTGGAGCTCGTGCTAATCTGTAGGCCTGGAAATGACTTGGAGACTGTATTGGTGGGGTGGTATGAACGGATGGTCTCCTCCTAAAGACGGATGAAGATCAGGTGTCTTTGCTGTTACTGTTAGGTTTACCAACTGCCACAGAGGCTGTTGATCGTGACCTGGTGCTAACCCATCTGTGGACACTAGCAGGAGAACGTAAGTGGCTCTGCTCTTTCGTATCTAAGAGATCTGCACTGGCTGCCTGAAGGCTCCTGGGCGGAGCTGATGGTGTGGTACGTGATCTAGAAACCCCTCAATGGCCAGAGAGACCCTCCTTAGCCCGTGCTCTGCTGTAGCACTGGTGATCAACAGGGCTCTCAAGCTGGAGTCTTTAGGAGCTAAGGGGCGGCTGACAGGGCATTTTCTGTGAAGTGGGTTGCCTTTGGAATGTCCTCCCCCTTCTGGGTCCAAAAGAGCCCAAATCTGACCTGTTGGGCACAGTGCAAAAGCCACCTGATTGCTCAGGTGCTCCAATGTGTCGGTAGGATGGGGCAGTACAAGATCTTTTCATGCTCTTTTTGCCATTAGTGATGAAATTCTGCTATGGGCTCATATCACGCTGTGAAATCTGCTACTGACTGACTGCATTTTAAACACTCATCAAAGGCACCAGTGGCCTGGGAGATGCACCTCGCTAGGCTTTCAAGAGAGAGAGAGACATTGCACTAAGCAAATATATGGATTTGGGCAGGAAAATGGCCCGATCGCCCCCATCCCTGTGTCATGGCACCACAGGATCTTTCATAGCCATGGAGAGGGCAGAGCCTCGACTTTATGGCTCACCCCAAGCGCTTTGCCAGCCTCCTCCCAGCAGTGCCTATGAATACACTGGAAAGATAAAACACTGGCCTCTCTGAGCTAGGCCCAGATTCTCCAGACGAGAGCACTCAGCACAAGTGCAGCTGGGAAGGTAGCCGGTGCGATACAGCACACTTCTGCTTCCCTGACAATGAACCTGCTGAGTGCCCAGCTGCTCCCTGACTTAAGTTAGAGCAGCCTGAAAGCTGTTGTCTACCCCAGCTACCAATGGCCTCCAGCAGTTGTTCCAGCAGCCAAAGAACGGCTAGATCTTTCCTCTGGCCACGTTCCTTGTGCTGGTGCCTGAAAGGAATGTGGTGACATAAGAGCCGCTAGCCGTTGGAGGATTCCCCGGCACAGGTGGATCCTCCAGAGGCCAGATCCGCTGGCTTTAGGGCAGCCTTGCCCCACGAGAGCAGCCCAAGACAGCCTCAGTGCGCGAATGGCCAAGCTGCGGTGCATTCTGAGCCACCGACAGCATAAAGAGCGGGGATTGATGTGGCCTGCTGAAGCATTTCATTCGTGGCGGATCTCCAGAGGAGGAGCAAAAAACCATTGACTTTTAATTGAGATTGCAGAGTTAGGAAAGATTCATAAGTTAAATTATTCCCCAGGGATATGTAAAAAGTTACTTATGGCAAGAACTAAATTGGGCATGCTTCAATCAGGAGCTGTCGGGAAACCATTACGATATACAAGACGGCTCTTTCCTCTGGTGAGCATGGTAACAAGGGCCTGCACGGTTCCTGCCGGAGCGGTACAAGCAAGGCCTGTTATTATAGTGACCAGCCCAGATCAGGGCCCCGTTCTGCTAGATGCTGTGCGTACACATGGGGAGACAGTCCCTGCCGCCAACAGCTGAACCATTTCACAGACAGGGCACAGAGAAATGGAGTGATCTGCCCTGAAGACGCCCTGAGGCATGGCCAAGAATTGAACCCAGAGCTCATGAAGCCCAACCCAAGGCTTGGCCTATGAGACCATCCTGCCGCTCCCTGTAATGCCCCTTGTGGCAAGCAGCTGTTGTGAGCTACCCCACTCCTTCCTCCCATGTCCAAATAGCCTTCAGGGAGGGCGATTCTTCCACTGGTGGCAAGGGTGGACCTGCCAGTGCTGTGAGCAGTCAGACAGAGCTCACCTGGACGAGGCGAGCACCATCTCTGCAGGCTTGTAGTACCTGTTTGAGGAACCCCTCCACAGCAGCAATCCCCATTGAATAGGTGTCGATCCAGGGAAACCGCTGGCCAGCCCGCAGTAGCACAGCTCCTTTGGAACCATGCCAACACGTAGTTGAGATGGGGGCTGTAGGAGCACAGAGCCAGGATGGAGGCAGATCCCTGGGGATACCTCCAGGTTTGGGGACTGGCTCCATGGCTCATTGGGAGAGGGCGCTAACCCCATGATCGAACGGCACAATCAGGGAGAACTGTCAGAGATCTCCTTCCCCTTACCGCACTCCAGCAACTTTCGCTGCTCAGTCTGGCCCCTGCTAATCCAGCGTATATGGCTCACTTGGGCAATAGAGGGGGATAGCCATGTGGGAGGCTGGCTCCATATTATTAAAGGCTTTGAACAGCGAGAGTCAAACCTGGGGTGCACTCTGAGTAGGGTGACCAGATGTCCCGATTTTATAGCGACAGTCTTGATTTTTGGGTCTTTTTCTAATATAGGCTCCTATTATCCCCCACCCCCGTCCTGATTTTTCACACTTGCTGTCTGGTCATCCTAACTCCAAGCCAGGCTGAGCCACTAGTGCAGAGCGCAAGGCTCGGGCATTGCTAGCTCTTGCAGGGAAATCAGGTCATCAGATCGCAGAACGTGGCGGCACTAAGGTCTATGTTCAGAGGAGTGTAATATGTCACTGCACCCTCCTCCCTACCTCTGCCCACGGTACAGTACACCAGCTGAGAATCCGAGGGCCGGACCCTTGCTGGAGTAATGCGCATCGTGCCAGTGACGTCTTGGGATCCAGCCATAGCAATGGGTGTAAATCCAGATAACTGCACTGGAATCAATGGATTTACACAGGTGTAAATCTGAGCAGGCCTTACTCTTTCTGAATTTGGCCCTATGAACAGATATCCATTGCAGCCACCTAAACACCCCAGTGCAGGAGTCTCGCCTAGAAGGCGCCCAGGCACAGATCCCCATGCTGAGGTCTCTCGAGGCCCCCCACATGCCTGCGTCTAGAAACGAGCAGCGCAGCTGGTGATGTTCTCCAAATTACAAGACAGCACCAGAGCACAGTCTGCTGTGTCCAGCTCATGCTTCCTTCCAAAACTGTGCAGCCTTGCAACCCGTCAACCCCACCAATAGGCTGGCCCGTCCCCAAACACTGAGGGCCTCAGGAGGTTTCCCCATTTCCATCTCAGCTGGGATGAGTCTCAATCCACACCCATTCTGTGGTTTTGCCCGGAACCCAAGCCACAGCCATGGTGGGATTGCTGTGACCGTAAGACAGTGGTACAGATCTGGGGTTCATTGGGCTGCCGCTGATGACGGACATCTTATTAGATCAGAGTGGATTCAAACCTCACAACAATGGTGACAAGAAAGCCCCCATTGGGTCGGACTCGACATGCATGGCTCCCCCACCTACGTGCTCAAAGCAGATGACCCTTAGCCAATTACACTGACTGACCACTACACAATAAGGAGAGTGGAACCATTCCAGAGCATTCCATACACCCCAGCCAGTACGTGGCATGGAGTCAGCAGCCGCTTGTGATCAGTGTTATCGAAAGCAGCTGACAGAGAGCCGACAGCTTTCCACAGATTTATCCCTCTAAGACCATCCATCACCTAGGCCAATGGGCTTTCTGCTCAGCAGCCCAAAATGGATTGGAATATGTTGGAAAAGCCCGTTAGATGCAGATATTTCTGCCATTCCCCTAGACAGGGAGGTTTGAGGCTGGGCACTAGCTGTGCAGGGCCCCAGTTGCTCTGAAGCACTTAACGGGAAACCTCAGAATCTCTCAGCTGCCCCAACACCCTCCCTGCTGCAAAAGACACGGATACTAGAACCCAGCCAATAGAATAATGCCAAATTGTTGGCTCCCCATGTCAAGATAGAGCCAGGCCCCATCAGTGGGATCCTTCCCTAAGCTCCTCTGGATATCACACAGAGCAATATTGTCCAACCCAACCAGAAGAGCAGGTGCATTTACACCCTCTTGCTCTGTCGCTCCCTGCTCACCCCAGGAGACCAGCTCTAACAGAGGCCATTTTCTCTGTGAAGAAGTCATAAAGTTGCTCGCAGAGCTTATTGATTAGCCTGGTTGCAGGAAGAGCCTGTCTGGATGAACCTGCCTGAATGCTCCACGGGAGCTCTGCCGGGCAATGCTTTGCCATGCCGAGAGCGAGGCACGTAACTCCTCTCGGCCTCCACCACCACAGCACTGTGATATGCCTGAGCCCTGGCTCCAGAGAGCATTCTGCCGTCTGCAGCCTAAGCCCTTCTACACACTCTAGCATTCGCCTTTGCTGCATCATTTCCCCGAGCTCAGCTGAGAGCCAGGTGCTCCGCAGGAACGGCAGGCACAGACTGCCCTCACCCTTACGAGACTTACCATAGCCGAGAGGAACTTTGGCACCGTACAGCAAGTTGTTTCATTAACAAAGATAGACCAAGGAGCACCTAGCATTCAGGAGAGACAAATTCCCCTCTCCATATCCATCCAGACCAACTGGATTTGTCAAGGGGAATGAATTTTATCAACATCACTCCCATATTGTTCCAGCCGAACGGTTATGTGAGCATGAGGAGGCAGCATAGTCCAGTGGTTAGGTAGTCGAGATTTCTGGGTGTTATTCCCAATTTGGCCACTGCCATGCTGTCTGACCTTGGGCAAGTCCCTTCCCCTAGCCATAAACCTGGGTAAGTCTCGGCTGGTTTTCTTCCCCATACCCCAAGAGCACATTATGGATTTCTCAATCTAGATGACTTCTGTTTCAAGTTAAGGAAAGCAACCAAGAATGAGTAACTATAAAGTCTCCAGGAAGGGGAAAGAGCAAAGTGGCTCCTTCTGTAACACGCTACATCTATCTCAAACAACATGGCAGCTGCCTCACAACTGGGCAGTTTCTTCTACGTCTAAAGGTGCAGTATATAAAACCCAGAATGACATCGCCTCTGAATACACCCGCTGACCACCAAATGCCTCTGATGAGCACTATGAGGCTTAAATAAGATTTGCCAAGAGCCCCGAGATGCTCAGAAATTAACTGCATGATTATTCGTACGATTATATTCACCTAGCAACGTTTTCGTGACATCAAGATCGTAAGTACTGAAGATGCAGGGCAATGTACTTTGCAAATGATCACATGGAAGGACCTGTCTAGGCGGTAATAAAGTCCAGCTCTTCAAAGTTAGTATTCTAGTTCCAGAGATCATTGCCCAAATTCAAGTCCTTTATGCAAATCTAGAGGGGGGAAGTGTCCTTTCCAGTGGTATATGACACACCCATTCATTCCTAGTTACCAGCTCAAGTCTGGCCTTTCTTACCACTATATCCAGATAATTTAGTCTGTGTTTGATTCAGCCAAAGCAGATTCCTTGGTGTGTCCTCGCTAAGGAGATCTATAACCAGCCTTGGACCCTCTGGACTGCATGGAACAATAGGTTTTGAGATAACATATTGGGCTGTTTGCACCCTGTGAGATATCCCAAGGGGCCTGGCCGAATAAACCCAAGGCCAGAAATTTGCAGTTAAAAATGGTCGTTCATTAACTACCAAGCACACACAGTCAAACTCAAACAAGAGTCCAGCAATATCATTTCACAACCTCTGTCCAGGCTTAACCTCCATAACTAGTGCAAGAGGTACACTAAAAGAAGCATTACGATAGCACCCAGAAGCCAGCTCCGTTGTGCTAGACACTGTGCAGAGATGGTCGCTGCTCCATACAGCTTACAGCATAAGATGACAGACAACAGGTGGACTCAACAGATGGGGGAGCGCAAGGGAACACTGGAAAGCACAAGGAAAGCACAGTGCCAGGGGCTTCAAACATCAGTTGAGGAAACCTCTGCTCCATGGGACATCCTCTGTCCTCCCCACTTTTTATTGTTCCTGGGAATCTCTCGGGAATCATTCCAGCTGGTCACAGCCCCTCTCTCCAGACAGCTCTCCTCTGAGCTGTCACAGTCACTCGGAAAGTTGCTCCCCTTATCCCTAAGAGCTCACATCTCCAGGCCAACCCATCCCCTTCGAACCACACTTGCGGCCTCCAGGAGCTGCTATAATTGTTATTATTGTTGTTTTCAATTATAAACCTTTTTTGCTTCCTATCTCATACAGTGCTTTTGCAGAAAAGCACTGTCTTGATTTCCTTGCAGTGGTCACAGGCCATAAATCAAATAGCATTCTCTACTGATGCCCAAGGAGGGAGGAGGCATGGGCCCCTGATTTACTATTAAAGTAGGGAGTTTCTATACCAAGTCTGATGAAGTCCTGTACTCTTGCAGATTCCACACCTCTCTGGGCATGTTCAGGCATTAGTGAATGATACTCTAAGTTCCTTCTACCTCAGTGATGGTTTGCCTTCATTGCCCACCTTCCATTCATTCCTTGTGCATGCTATCGCCTGCACTGCGGCTCGGACTGCTTAAAACCCATCCGGTCTAATTAAATATATAAAAACAATGCTAAATACTCGCAGTAATTAACAATCAGCTGCTATGTCCCACCTAAGAGGTGGCAGCATTTCAATCACAGGTAGTGAGATTTCTTTGTATGTACAGTACCTAGTTTGTAAACGTCTGTAAAGTTATTTGGGATTCTTGGGACAAAAGGGGCTCTGGAAGTGTTAGTTATTACTATGATTATTTTAAAAAGTCGCATAGATCCTGTTGACCCCACTGTTGTTTCTAGATCACTTGTATTGTCCTATGTTATGTGATAGTGTTTAGTGCTATCTTTCACATTCTCCTGACATCCACATGAGCACTGTCAGCAGCATCACCAACCACAAGTATCAGAAACCATGCCCCCTCCCCCCACAAAAATCACAAAACTGGTTAAAATCATGAGATTTTAAAAATACATTTTAGGGTCTTTTTTATTTGCCCTCTAGTATTTGATCTTTTAGGGGTCATGTTTTCAAGCTTTTCTCTGCAACCATAAGGGCTGGAAACACACTTTTGAATGAACAGGAGAGTCTAACATAACCCCATGACTCCAGGAGCTGGGGCTTTAAGAAGACACACCAAATATCAATTGGCAACATTGTGTCATGACTGACAGGAGGAAAGAGACAAATAAGCAAACCTCTAAGCCAATCATATGAAAGCAGGTGGCAACCGAAGCAGCTCCAGCCACAGGATGCAGAGCTGCTAGTTGGCAATGCTAGTAATCACCCAGCTACTGCAATGCTCAGCAAAGGAACCTCCAGTCCTGCTGCCTGGATGAGAAGTGACATTCTGGTGGCTAGAGGAGCATCCAGACAGGCACCAACCACTCCCCTAGTTCTGTTGCCCATTTTAAATCCCCAAGGGGCCAAGTCCTGCAATCTTTGCTCGGTCAGAACTCCCAGTGCCTAGATGTAAGGAAGAAGAGTGGCCTTGCAGTGGAAGCAAAAGCGTGGCAGGTCTCACGTGGCCCATGTAGCGGCTGGACAGACCTGCAGTCCCTAAGCATCAAGGAGACACTCCCCCTGGAAGCAATTTACCAGGAAGGGGGCGGAGCAGCAAGTAGTACGCAGACCTATGGTGCCACTGCTCTATGTGCCAACTAATGGAGGTGCCCGGCTAGGTGGGATGGGGAAAGGTGTCTTTTCCTTGCAAGGGTGTCTCAGACTGAACAGCGCAACCAGAGAGCTTCAGGAGGCATTTCACCAAATGCTCCCATCTGCAGTGCGTCTCCACGGCACCCACCCCCAATGGAGGGTTATGGCTAAACGACACAATCTAGCCTTGCAGCCCTGATTCTAGGCCCACTGGATTCAGGGCCCACTGATTTCAACAGGCCAGGCCCTGTGTACTCTGCGCTCCTCAGACAGAAGGGGCTAACAAAAGACAAGGATTATTTGGCCTCTGGTTTTAATTATTTCCAAAGTTGGGATTGAAATTTCCACACACAAAAATTACCTGCCACTAACGGCAGGTAATTTTTTATAAAGACCCATCCCACAGAGAGTGCACAAAGCAATCAGAGCTACAGTAAATCTTCACTGCGGCAGCTGGGGCCAGCCATCCCGCCCCTTTCTCCCAAATTTATGGAGAAGCGGGTCCCTACTGGGGAAATACAATAAAATAAAAAGGTGGAATAAATAACGCTCACCAGTTGAAATGCAGGCCAGATGGGTCTTTTCTGGCCCTTCTTTTTCCTTCCTTTTTTCTTATTTTTCCATTTTAATATTCCCTTCTTTTTCCTCACAATCAGTCTTCAATTTGCTACATCTGCATCCCCATACTGTTCCCTTCCTCCTTTCTCTTTGTACTTTCCCCTTTTCCTTCTTCTCTTCCTGCCTTCCTTTCAAAGCAGAACCCTCTTCCTCTCATTCTTTATTGCCTTGTCGATGAGTATAGTCTTTTTGTACTGCAGTATCCCAATCAAGGATCAGGGCCCCACCATGCTAGGTGCTCTACAGACACATAACAGAGAGATGGTTTCTGCCCCCAAAGAGTTTACAATCTAAGTACATCTCCCCTCTCTAGTGCAGATCCCAGTTCATGCCATGATCCCTCTGGCCATCCCCCAACCTGCCATGGCCCAAACACACGACACGTGACAAAGACCCAAATAAAGGGACAGACACACATGATTCATTCAGAAAGAGGTGGGAGACTTATCCTGTAAGAAGAGCTCATTCAACCACCTCCTGATTGTCTACTTCTGATGTAAATAATTATCATTCAGCAGCTAAAGTGAGGGGAGCCCAAATCGGTGTGGAATGTAGGGAGGTTCCTGGAGACAGTGGGGAGAGGAATGGCGCTGGCTCCTTTTTCCTGGTCTCTGTCCCCTCTTTGGTCTCCCCTGCTCATGCTGGACACGACAATGACAAAACCAATCCAGTTGTATGGAATCCCTTCCCTCCTGTTTGTGTCATTTCTTTAGCCCAGCTCCCCAGAGGGTGACAGCCATGGTCATTCCCTCCCTATGGAGCGCTCCAGCATCATCTCAAGCGGGGCTCCACAGACACGCAAGCCCGGATCCTCAAGGCAGCTTTGCCAACTGACACCAGCTGAGGTGAAGTGAGGACACCTGGCAGAGAGGTAGGGGCTGGGGGCCCTGTCAGGGTGTCTGGACAGAGCTAGAGAAGTGGGTATGGTCTCTTTTCAGGAAGGGGAGGGAGCTATGATGGAGGGGGTTACTTCAGGTTCCTAAGGCAGCTTCTAACAGCCTAACCACTGATAGAAAACACTTCATCTATGCTACACGGCCGAGCCAGCACCCATGTGAAAACCTGAGCGTTTGCTGACAGCTGTGTGTTGAAATCTGCAGTCGTAATGGCTCATTAATGTCATTTTCTGCATTTCATTATTTTTGAGAGGGGGGAAAAAGACAGTAAGTGAAGACAAAGGTCCCCAATCTCGTGGCCCCGAGAGGTTTGCCTGAGTCAGGAATACAGCATCAGTCTCTGTCTGTTTTTCCAGGCCTATCGGCATCACCACTTACCCGATCACTTCCTAAAGATCACCCTGAATATCCCAAGGGGATCCACTATAGCTGAGGTGTCACTGGGAATTCCATACATTTCACAGTAGGTTGGATGTTTTGTATATAGCTCCATTATTCGGTTGTTTTAATTTCCATGTGGTTATGTTTCAGGTTATACAGTAGATATTCTGTGTACCTGACTGCCTAACGCCACCTTCATTTTGTACCTTCCTACAGCTCTACCACTGAAATATAGTGCAACCAGAGAGCAGTCCCTAGGCTGATGTCCATTTTGTCCCACTCCGTTTTACAGGGCAGTGGATTCCTTGTCCTTTTTGCCTAACACAAACATGGCTGCTTTGCCTCCATTGCTGTGTAGCCACTAGTTTCTCTGCCTGGAACTGTGAGCGTGAAGCCCTCTGAGATATCTCCAGCCTGAGAGCGCTATAGAAAAACCAGATGCATCCAAGGTTAGCGGATCAGTATCCAAGTGAGCAACTGCAGTACATACTTGTGAGCACTAGGGGGAGCACAGGGAAGGAGTCAGAAGAGGGAACTGGAGCAAAGGAAAACAGTGAGTTGTGTTTTCAGAAATAAAGGGTCCACTTTAATCCTGCTGGCCACTTCCTTGCTTCAGTCAAACTACAACACAAATCAGACTCTGCTCCATTGTATTTTACTAGCTTTATCTTCCCTCCTGCTGATCATGTACGCCTCGATGAGACATAGGGTGACCAGACAGCAAGTGTGAAAAATCAGGCTAGGGGTGGGGGGTAATAGGGGCCTATATAAAACAAAGCCCCAAATATCGGGACTGTCCCTATAAAATCAGGACATCTGGTCACCCTAATGAGTCAATTTCCCCCTTCCTCCCCACATGACTGAAAATCTTCCACTGGAAGCCATTTTGCATATGTTACACACAAGAGAGGCATGTGGTGCCGTTCCCCCTTCAAAACGAACTGTGTGTGAGTCCCAAACGCAGCCCCTTTTATCACATTCCTGTCTTCCCTTTGTGCTGCTTTTACCTTCTGCTTCCATTGCCTTTGCCTTCCCTTTCCCGGCACTGCTGCAGCTGGCCCACTCAGGTGGTAGCGCACTGTCATGGCAGGGCAAACAGCTGGTAGAGTCTTCAAAGGTCCCTTGTGGATACAAATTAAAGAAAGTTTCCCAGGCTGTAGCCACATGCTCGCTGGGTGCTTGGAAAGGCCGGATAGATCCCAGGGAGGGGGAGTTTATGCTACGTGCCACACTGGGACACACTCAGATGCATGAAGGATGCCTCGCTCACGTCTCCGAGACCACCTGCGTTAAAGCTGAGTAACCCCTCCTCGAGTCCTTGTTAGGGAGAGCTCCTGTTCAGGGCCGGGAGAACCCCAGTTCCAGCCTGGATCTGGAAAATGTTGCACTTCCACAGTCCTTAGCACCTTGCCCTGCCTGGCGCCCTCACGGAGCCCAGGCCTGGCACCCTGTTCTGGGAAAGCTCCTTTGTTTTCTCTCACTGGGACTCTCCCAAACTCAAGACGGCCACGGCAAAAGTTTCTGTCTCCCAGTCCCAGGCCAGCCATCTCTCTTTGCACCTCCACTGAGCCAGGTGATCTAGTTACATCAGTTATCCTGGTTGCAACAGGGTTCTGTAGGGTAGCTGTGACTAATAAGGGTACGTCTTCACTTACCGGAGGGTCCGGCGGCAGGCAATCGATGTTCTGGGATCGATCCCGGAAGTGCTCGCCGTCGACGCCGGTACTCCAGCTCGCCGAGAGGAGTACGCGGCATCGATGGGGGAGCCTTCCTGCCGCATCTGGACCCGCGGTAAGTTCGGACTAAGGTACTTTGAATTCAGCTACGTTAATAACGTAGCTGAATTTGCGTACCTTAGTCCGAAGTGGGGGCTTAGTGGGGACCAGGCCTAATACTGTGTTCTCTAAAGGCTTGGCTACGTTAGGGAACATAGGTAAGGTACACGCCACACTGAAAACTCAAGCTGGGACTTTCAGAGGGGCCTAAAGGAGTTAGACACCCAACTCTGACTTTCAAGGTGAGTTAGGCACCTCACTTTTCACTTTGAAAATTCCAGCTTCTAATCGGAATACCTAGCTCTTATCAGTAGATCTCCAAGCACTTTACAAAGGAGGTCAGTGTCCTTAGCCCTATTTCACGGATGGGGAAACTGAGACACAAAGAAGGGATGTGACTTGCCCAGGGTCACCCAGCAAGCCAGTGGCAGAGCAGGAATTGAACCCAACTCATCTGAGTCCCCAATCAGTGCTTTATGCACTAGGCCATGCTGCCCCATGTTGCAACCAGACCATGTCAGTGGCTAAAACAGGAGTAAAACCACAAGCCCTGACTCCCAGTGCCCCACACTAATAACTAGTCCCTATTTCATTTATTTATTGTGGCTGTGGTGTATACTATAGTCCTTCCGTGCCAATCCACAGCTAGTCAGGACTTTTCATTAGCACTGTGTGTAGCTAGACGGCACAGGCGCAATTACTGTCTCTAGACAGTCAGAGCCTGGCACAGAGTAACGGGGAGGTGTTGTGACCAGAAAGCTCCCAGGAATAGTTCTGATTTTGGTGCCTCCACCGTTTCCTGAGTGAATTGCTTTCCTGGGATGTACAGAAGTGTTGGCGCATTTTGTAAATTCAGCTCACAGCAAACTCATTTGGTTCTTAAGAACAAGCCTCTTTCATTTCATGTTGCACTTTCAGGCTGAGGTTTGATAAGCTGCCTAAGTGTTGGGATCCAAACCTCTTCGGCTGGAAATCTCAGCTTTCAATATGATGCTCCCTCTATTTGAAATGTATCCTTGGCTGGTTTTTAACCACATTCAACAAGCACTTTGCTCCATACAATTTAAGGGTCAGATTCTGCCGCACTTGGTCCCTTGGGGGAAGATGCACCCATGTGCAGGGGACCAGCACAAGCATCAGGCCCTACTTAAGTCTGATGTAAGGCCCCAGAATTAGTGACACTTACAGTATTGCCACCCCCATGCATTTCAAAGCCAGGAATCAGCTCCCCCAATCATCAGATTGGCTGGAACTCAAAAGATTTAAAAAAAAAAATTAAATGCTGAGTTCTTTTTATTTGTGTTCTGAGTTTTTAGGCTGCATTGAGCGGAAAGGAAGTGTTGTCTAATGGATATAGCACTTTGTTCTATTTCCTCTTCTGTCACTGAGCTGCTGGGTGACCTTGGGCAAATCATGTCCATGTTATGTGCCTCAGTTTCCCCAGCTGAAAAATGGGGATATTGATACTGACCTCCTTCATGCAGTGTTTTGAGATCTACTAATGAAAAGCACTATATAAGATGTAGGTATTCTTATTTGTTGAAGGATGAGAGTTTATCTCCCTTTCAAACTATGGGGTTGTTTGTTTTCTAATTCATACTGTAACTCTGAATATCATTGTTACCAATATTAATGACCAACCATTTATTAAAGTCCACCACACTCTACACTGCGGTGAAATCTTGTGGCAATGAGTTCCACAGCCTCAGCAAAGCACTTAAGCCGTGTTTAACTCTAAGCACATGAGTAACCCCATCCCCATTCAGCAAAGCACATGCTTAATTTTAAACACATGCATAATTCCAACTGAAGTCAAGGGCACTTAACCACATGCTTAAGTGCTTCGCTGAATTGGGGCCCAGAGCATGGATTTAAATGTGCAGGATCAGGCCCTAGTTGAGTGGTCACTGAGTGTAACACACACTTATGGCTACCAATTGTACATGATGTAGAAAAATACAGTAACTCCTCACTTAACGTTGTAGTTATGTTCCTGAAAAATGGGACTTTAAGCGAAATGATGTTAAGTGAATCCAATTTCCCCATAAGAATTAATGTAAATGAGGGAGTTAGGTTCCAGGGAATTTTTTTTCCACCAGACAAAAGACATTGTGTGTGTGTATACACACACACACACAGAGAGAGATTATAAGTTTTAAACAAACAATTTAATACTGGTACACAGTGATGATGATTGTGAAGCTTAGTTAAGGTGAAGGAGTCAGAAGGTGGGATATTTCCCAGGGAATGCCTTACTGCTAAATGATGAACTAGCAATTGGCTGAGCCCTCAAGGGTTAACTCTCACACTCCACAAGGCAGCAGGAATGGAGGGAGGGGAAACAGCATCGCAGACAGAGATGTGCATTTCCCCTTTAAGTACACTGCCTTGTTAATTAGATCAGCTTGCTGAGACCTCAGCTGCTGCCAGCAAGCTCTCTCCGTCCTGAGCTCTGTCTTGTGTCCCCCCGCTCTATGGAAGATGGGGTAAGCGGGATGCAGGAGCAGGGGGGAGGGGGACACCCTGACAGCCCCCCTGTTCCTCCCACACACACAGCAAGCAAGAGTCTCAGGGAGCAGCTCCAAGGCAGAGGGCAGGAGCAGCACATGGCAGTGGGGGGAGGGACAGCTGCAATTGCTGGCCTGCTGGGCAGCTGCTGCACAGGGAACTTAGGGGAGCAGGGACTGATAGGGGGAGCTGATAGGGGAGCTGCCAGTCCACCCTGGTTCCAAGCCCCAGGGCCGGCTCTAGGCACCAGCAAAACAAGCTGGTGCTTGGGGCGGCACATTTTTAGGGGCGGCATGGCCGGCGCCAGAATGCCGCCCCTAAAAATGTGCCCCGGCCGCCCTAGCTCACCTCTGCTGCTGCTGCCACGGCGCGCGAAACAGCTGATTCGTGCGCCGCTACTTGCCCTCCCTCCCAGGCTCTCAAACCTGGGAGGGAGGGGGAGATCCCGAGGGGCCGTTTCGCGCGCCGCGGCCACTCGGAGTCTCCCCGAGACTCCCCAAGTCTCTCCTCAAACCTGGGGGGGGGGAGATCCCGAGCGGCCACGGAGCGGGCGCCGCTTCTCCCTCTCCCTCCCTCCTAGGCTTGAGAGCCTGGGGGGAGGAGGCAGGGCTGGGGATTTGGGGAAGGGGCGGAGTTGAGGTGGGGCCGGGGGTGGGGTAATTAAAGAACGGGGGGGGGGTCGGCCAAAATTCTTTTTGCTTTGGGCGGCAAAAATCCTAGAGCCGGCCCTGCCAAGCCCCCACCAGCTAGCTGCAACAGGCTGCTCGTCCTGCAAGCAGTGGACAAAGCAGGTGGCTGCCAAACGAGGTTGAAGGAAGCATTGCACAACTTTAAATAAGCATGTTCCCTAATTGATCAGCAACATAACAATGAAACAACGTTAACCGGGACGACTTTAAGTGAGGCGTTACTGTACATATAATGGGGTTAGAAGGAAAAGGCTTCTTATTTACTTAACTTGTACTAACATTTGTGGAGTGACAGTACAGCAAGTATATCTCCTGCATAGCAAAAGATGATTCGGCCACTCCACCTAGCAGGGACTGAGCACACGAAATAGCAGAACAGCCAGTAGGAACTAGATGAACAATCTTACAAAAAGATATTACAGTTTTTCACAGGAATGGCTCCAAATTCGGACCCAGCACTATCTGAAGCTGCAGCATTTGCACCACAGCTATAGAACGACAAATGTCTTTCATTTAGATGGCACCTTTCGTCCTGACGGCTCTCAGAAAGTACTCTGAAAACTCTGCTATGGTATATGCACCCCATAACCCGCTGCTGATGTGCATCCACCTCTGGGGCGGAACACTGCTGGCATTTTAAAATGCACAGCAACAGCACACCCCCATTTCAGGGCAGGGTGCGAAGAAGAACTCTTTCTTACTAATTTATGCTATAATCAGCATTTCTATTGCTGTAGAGCCCAAAGGCCCCACTCAGGATCAAGATCCTGGGCCATGTACAAACATAAAACACAGCCCCTGCCCCCAAAGAATTTGCAGTCCAAATAGATGGGTAATTTTAGGCAGACAGAATGGGCCAAATGCATCCTTCATGTAACTGCATTGACTGCAATGGGACTACTCAATGTGAATGAGCCAAGCAGGGTTTGACACCTGTTGTGCAGCCCTTGGGTAAGTGAAAACCTCTCAGCTGTAACTTGGGGATAATACATGTCTCATGCAAGAAGCTGGGAAGATTCATTAGTTAATGTTTATGGCACATTCTGAAGAGCGAAAGCTCCAGCCGAAACACATAGCTCGGATCTTTTCACACGGACAATGAGCCACCCACCTTTCGCTAGCCCTCATTCCACAGATCACTCCACGTTCCAAGACTTGCTTTGTCACACTGGTCGGGCGGGGGCATTTTTTGCCACTCCATGCCTCATGATTGCTCAGCCCCTGGAGTTGGTGCTTTAGAAGCAATACTGATGAAAGGTTATTTTTGCATCCATAGAGAGCCTTGTGGTTAAGGCTCTGGACGGGACTCAGGAGACCTGGGCTCAGCTCTCAACTTGGCCACTGCAACAGGATAACACAACCTCCAGAGCGCCCCCTCACGGCAGCGCCTCTGCCTCAGTTTCCCCCTTCTGGGCTCCTCAAAAACAGCGTGGCCTGGTTTGACTGCTGCAGTGCCTTGGCCCTCCAGCTACGTCGCTACCAAGAGTCCACCCCTCCCAGCATACCTGGATCCAAGACAAACAACACAAAATCTCTGTGCCAGTTGCAAACTGGGGCCAGCTAGTCCTTCAGAAGGGGTCTGTCTTCTCTCCTCTAATTCTTCTACCTACCCTTTGAGCTCAGCTTTTGCTTTTCCTGGGCTCCTTTCCATCTCTCCCCTAAGCCCCTCCCAAGCTCCTTTGGGAGGGGGGCACTCTTTCCCACGCAGGCACTCCCAGCCTTCCCACTTGGTGTCTTTCACAACCCTCTCCCTGCTTCCTGCTCTCCTCTAGCTCCTCAGGGCCACCTGCCGTCCTCTCCAAGCAGCCATCTGCCATCACCCTATTTCTCCCCAGCCCTCTACCTTATCTAGCCCAGAGGCCTGATTGGGTCATGTGACCTTCATTTTCCCCATCTGGGGAGGAGCACTGGCTGAGTCACAGGCAGGGATGAGTCCCATGACCCCTTAAAGGGCCAGCCACAGAGGTCCAGATCCTCAAGGGTATTTGGGCTCCTAACTTCCATCGAAATCAATGGTGCCTAAACACCTTTGAGGATCTGGGCTAGATTCCCTGTGTGACCTTGGGCAAGTCATTTAATTGGTCTGTGCCTCAGTTTCCCCATCTGTAAAAGTCCAGTCAGGCTAAGTTCTTTGCGGCAGAGACCATCTCTCACTAGGTGTATGGATGGCATCTTAGCTGTTAATATAAATAGCAAGAAGAAGACTCAAACATCCAGTAGCCTGTTTTAGGGGCAAAAGCTGTCTGCCTCTGAAAAATGGCCTTACATTCTCTCACCACGGAAGGCTGGTTTTGTTCAGAAACTAGCTTGTTTCCACTGGAAAACAGGCCCATTTTCTCCTTTAAAAGCTCCTGCACTTCAGTGAAAATTTGGTTGCCAATCGGCCCGTTTCGGATACAAACCAAAGCCTGAAATCTGGAAGTTTCAATACAAAACTTTTGCATGTCTCCACCTATGCAGGAGAACGCATTGGTGGCATCTTCTCATCTGCTCCATCTTCACATGCCCTTTTCCCTCTTCCTGCCTGTATGCCAGTCACTGTTTTCTGTTCCTCTGCTCGGAGGAATGTTTTCTAAAATGAACACCATCACAGGGCTGTCAGGCAGGGCCTGTCTGAATGAGGGCGATTTCCCAGATTTATGAGAGCGCTTTTAAACGTCTCATTGAAACACATCATGAGAGAGGAAGATTTAAAAGCTGCCTTAAAATTAGTCCCAACTAAGGAAGTTTCCATACCAATGAGGGAAGATCTGGCAGGCCTGGTATTATCCGCATAATGTCAAAGCTCCTGGTGCAGCATTCCAAGGGTTTCGGCACACAGGTTCTCACACAATTTCCTTTCTTTCCAAGAAGTGGAGACGACTCTCAGAAATAAATCCCAAAGAGAATGAGGGCAAGTATAGGTGTTAGGTAGATGGATCTGAAATTCAGTTTCTCCTTTAGTTACCTGCCGTGCCTCCGTTCTGCGTTCCATCTTCACCAATGACAGACATCAGCACAGCGGACTCAAAGGTGGGATTTTCCAAGTGGCCCATGGGCATGAAGCGCCAGGCTGCCAGTGGCTCTCAATTGGATTTGAGCACCTAACTCCCCTAGGCCCTTTTGAGAAGGTCAAGCTCGAGTGCTTTCTCCAGGAGGTTCTCTGCAGCACAAGCAAGGAAAGGAGGAGCGGATTGCCAGAGAGTTTGTAGTCCCTAGTGAGCTGTAGGCCTGATCCAGAAGCAGAAGGCCTGATCCAGATTCCAGGGCTATACAAGAGAGGGGCTGCTGGCAGGGTCCCCCACCCCAGGGGCTGGACCAGTCTGAGTTCGTTATCCTTCACGATGCACTGCAAGGACCAGTGCTTCTTCTGGGCTGACAGGGAGTTGTGGGCTGGGCAGATTGAGGGGCCATGGGGCTGGTTCTGTGGTGGGGGGTTACCCTCTGCACATTGCTGACAGGGTAGGGGTATCTCTGGGTAACTGCCGAGAGCTTGGGGTGGGCGCTCCTGTGTGGAGTGCACTATAAAGTACAATAAATAAATCCACAGTAATGTTTCAGTAGTCACAGGTTACTGCTCGGACCAGATCAGGCCCTGGTGAGTTCCATCAAAACCAGTGCTTCAGACTGGGGAAGGGGCTGCTTGGTCAGAACAGAGCAGCTTTTTTTTTTTTTTAATTTTACAACAACTTACCAAGTGCCCTTTAAGGCACCACAGTCTAGTGGCTAAGGCACGGGACCAGGACTCAGGATCCCTGGGTTCTACTCCTGCCTCTGCCACCAGCCTACTTCACCTCTGTGCCTCAGTTTCCCCAGCCACTATTGTGTAATCAGCTTTCCGGGGCAGGGACTGTCTCACTCTGTTTGTACAGGCCCCAGCACCATGGGGCCTCTTGGCACTGCTGTAATGCAGATAATAATCACCAGGGCTCATCCCAGTTTAAGTATATGTGTGACTGTTTCCATATAATGCAGGGGCAGCTTCGACTGCAGGTTTAGAACTCGGAGCCGAGAGCCTTGGAACTCCTGAAGTTTCCACCCACCTCTTCCACAGACGCACTGCATCACCGTGGGGGAGTCAGTTAATCTCTCTGGCCTCACTGAAGTCAATGGCAAAACTCCCTCTGACGTCAAAGTGTGTTCCAGCAGATGCTGTATGGGATGGTGCTGTACAAATGCAAACAGCACAGGCAACACACAGGAGGAATCATTAACCATCCTAGTGCAATGGCCCCTGGTTTGGGTTGGGATTCCCCCGGTGTCACTGTAAATATGCCTGCTTTGTACTCAGCTTCCCTAATGCTGCCCCTCCACAGCTCCCTAGGCAAATACTGTTTAAGCACGTTACCAACACGTGTGGAATAAATAATAATGGCCCCTCCTGGCGCCCCCTGTTGGAGAGGTCAGTGCTGTCATCCCCATTCTAACGAATAGGGAAGTGAGGTACAGCGAGGTTCAAAGACTTGACCAAAGTCACAGGGAGAGCCACAGGACTGGGGTCACTAGTAGAGACTGCTCGATCAGGAGGGTGGGAGTGGTGAAGACATTATCTCTCTCCAGCCCGGTGCTCTATTGCCTCCTCTGTGGCAGTCCATCTGCAGCAAGGGAAGTCCCTGATAGTGCAGCTCCAATAGAGCCATGTTAGTAGCTGGGCCGGAGCTCTGGCAGAGCCGCCTGGTTTAGCATAGCGCCGTGGTTTATTTTGTGGGGAGGTGGGAGGCCAGCCCCAGCAGAATAACAGTGGAGGAAATCCACAACAGGAGTCATCATGGAGATTTCCTCCCCTTAGCAGGTGATCTGGGTAGAGGGAAGAAAGGCTCTGTGCTCTCTTAGCTCCGCCCTGTGATGCAACTGGCACCTCAGTTATATTCTGCAGAAACAGGAAGTTCTGTGAAAAAAACAGCAAGCCTTAAAAATAGAGATATATTATTCTTATCCTTCCAGGATTCCCCACAGGATCTCAAAGCACTCCAGCAAGGCTCACAGCAGCAGGCAGGTATTATTTACCCCATTTTACAGATGGGCAAACTGAGGCACTGAGAGATTAGCACGGCTTGCCAAAGGTCACCCAAAGAATCACCGGTAGAACCGGAAAGCAACCTCAGGAATCCTGACTTCTATTCCCCCGCTCCAATCAAGAGACCACACTCCCACCTATACCTGGGTAAAGCCCATTTTAGACGCTCTTAAGGTCAGCATCCATAGCAGCGGAAAAGTAGCCCCAGGATTGGTCCACCCAACAAAGCAACTCCCAAGAGACTTGCCATATGATTTAACCCTTGACCACCACCGGCCCAAGCATTGTCAGGATCCTGAGCATTGCCTCGCTAAGACATGTATGAAATCAGCCCTGTGTATTTTAGCCAGTTTTGTCAGCAATGGTCAGACAACCACAGCAATATAAATGCACCCATCTTACCTTCCTGGTGTGGTGCTGGAGTTGGAAACGCGAAAGATTTCATATGGGGACATGACAGTCTCCATGGCTGCAATCAAAGACAAAGCATGGAAGATAGTTACTTAGTTGCCATGGGGCTGTTATATGCCCCAGTGTCCTGGTCAAGCCCATGCATGAAGGGAGGTTAATAAACCTCAGAAGCCATCAGGATAACTGGAAAGATAAAGGGGAACTCACTAAAAGAAAAATCTTAATAATTTAGCACCCAGGTCCAGTTGATTTCCAGCAGAACAGAAGGAGTGTGGCGTAGCAGCTTTCTAAATATAGATTTGAAAATATGGACGCATGTAAATTTCTGTTTCTATCGTAGCTACAATTTTTATTTATACACTCTGGTACCGATGGCTAATATTGTCCAACTGTCATACCACTTGTTTACGGCTATTGAAAAACATTAGCATCTTTCTGTTAAATCATTATTCTATGTATAAATAGCCTGGAAATTATATATTTAAAAATATCCTTTTGCTTACCTTTTGCAATGACAGCTTTGAAAAATGCATTGCTTATGTTATATTAATACTCAGTCTAAGCATAATTTTTCCAACAGGCTTTAATGTAAAGGGCTTATTTTTTATAGTGCTTATGGTAGCCTTGTTTTTAAATTGTTTACATTGTCAATTACAAAGCATTTGAACCTGGCAGCATAGGCCGAGAGAGATTTCAAAGCATTATCAATACTATGAAAGCTGGTCTATTAAGTCTGCAAACAAGATTCCATTGGTAAGTAATGCCATTGGTTTATGTGCCTAGTATCTGGGCTGCATTTAAAAACACATATAAGTCATTTTCTCAAGCTCACTCAGAAAATTAAGCAGTAGAAAATAGACTCTGTACTCTTTCTGTGTGATTAGTTGGGGGGAAATAATATAACAAATCATTGCCCCACAAGACTGCATATCTGTCACTAATGTTGCAAACTATAGCCCCTAGGAACTTTGTGCCAATAGCGGGGACAGAACTTAGAGCCTCCTGCTCCAAAAGCACAAGCCGCTTGAGCTACCGGAGAATCTTTTTTCTGGTTGAAGTACAAGGACTATGCAACACAGTTGAGCAATTTCTAGTAGAGCGTAGTAGTGCACATAGACATTATCCAATTGACTACAAAGTAAGTATCAAATCTCTGTGTTGGTTCCATGTAGCTCTTGCAAAGAATCAAAGAAACTACTTATGATCATCAAAGCTTGACTCTTGCAGTTAAGATGGAATGAGATGGGGCATGAAAAACTAACTGGAAAATATTTTTTAAAAAGATATAGGTAGATTATTTATTTGGTGTCATTTTACAGTGCCGGCCAAATTGATATGGCTGATGCATTCTTTCATCCTGCAATATACAGTTCTTTAGTGAAAGGGGAAGACATAGCCCCAGAATGACAGTTTGGATGGGAAGCGCTCACAGAAACATTGTCATCTCTTCATCCCCCGTTTTGCCCATCTTTAAGGACAGATTAGCGAGGCTAAAAGCAGTCAGAGTGATTTACTAAATTCTTAAAGGTGGGAGGCCTGGCGAAAGCAACCCCAAGGGCCAGAAGCCATGCCCAATGGTAAACAGCGCACTGTGCCATACTCAGCAAACAACAACCCAAAGCACAGAAAAAAGCAAGGGCCCAAATTCCGCAATAGGGGTATAAAGCTGGTGTAACCTCCCTGGAGTCAGTGGGGTTCAGAGTTACACCAGGGCAGCCGAAGGCAGAATTTGGCCTAGTGGCAGACATAGGTGCTAGAACTAGAGGGGCTGCACCCCCTGGCTTGAAGTGGTTTCCATCATATACAGGGTTTATGGTTTAGTTCAATAGCTCCCAGCACCCCCACTATACAAATTGGTCCAGCCCCCGTGGTGGCAGAGGACACTGCGTTGGCTGGCTCGGAAGCAGAGTGAAACGGTTTAGGGGGAGGATCCCCACAGCTCTTGGGACAAACCAGGGGGCGCACATTGGGTGCTGGGCAAATCTTTGCAACTCTCTCCCCCCGTTGGGCCTGGATTTGGTCTCCCATCGGCTGCACGCCCAGCCAGGTCCCGGCTCTTTTCCCTCTCCCTGCTCCCGATCTCGGGAGCCAGCGGCTCCGGCCCAGCTCTTCGGTGCAGCCGGGCGCGCTGGCAGGCGGCCAGGCGAAGTGTGTGGAAATGACACCGCCAGGGCGGCAGAGATTTTCCCTAATTTCTCTCCTTGCCGAGCGCAGCCGGGCTGACATTGGCTGGAAAGTGGAGCAGCTCGTCAGGGACAATCAATGGGAATCGATCGCGCTGCTCAGGCTTGGCGCGGGGCTGGGGAAATAGCACCGCCGTCGCCCCAGCCCGCGGTCACACGCGGCTCCGCTCCCCGTGGCCCCTCCAGCCGGCAAAGTTCGGGGGAAGGGGCCGCCCGCGGGGCGCCCCCCGGCACAGACCCTCCCACCCCCGCGGGCACTTCCAGCTTCACGGGCTGCCGGCCAAGAGGGCAACTTTGCACGGGGGAGGGGGAGCTCTGCCTTGCGCCCACGGGGGAGGCGCTTAGGGTGGGTTCGAGCTGCCCAGCCCCCACGAGGGGGGAACCATCCTCGGTTGCATCCACCACTGGAATTGCGCCCCCGGCCGAGCTCCGCGCGTGGACAGACGTGCCCCACGGGGGATCATCCCGAGCCCACCGGCTGGCTCGCAAGGCTGGGCGGGCCCGGCGGGGCACCGTGGTACTCCTTCCCGAGGGGTTCAGCGGGGTCGCGGCTGGGGCACCTCCCGCTAACTCGTAGTCACTCGTTAAGCACCAGACGAGTTGGCTGCAGCACACTGGGGGCGCCGCTGCTTGGCTCGGGGTTTTAATTCCTCTTCCTTTCATGAGACCCCCGGGGGGACCCGCTGGCTCCCCGGCCTTTGCCATTGCTCGCAGCCCTTGGCCCTCGGCACCGATCTCCCCCGCTGTAGCCGGGGAAGGGGGGGGGACACTAATGCAGAGACCAGGCCACGAACACCCTCCCCGCCCCCATGTGCCGCTCTGGGGTTGGGGGCTGCAGGGTCAAAGTGGTTCCAGTGCAGTTAGCCCTGGGGAACAGAAGCACAAGCCTTCCCCCTCCCGGGGATGCATTTTCCTCCAGCTTAATGGTCTGGGGTAACCGAGCCCCGTCTAATCATTAACCTTGGGCCTGAGATCTGAAGGGTAACCAACTCCACGGGCTACCTTTCCAGCTCCGAGCCGCCTCTCCCCTGGGAGCTGCTGGGGGTGGAGGGTCAGGGAGAGGAAGCCGGGCTGGGGCGTTTTTGGCAGCACGAACTCGTTTGCAGCCTGATCTGCCGCGTGGGCTGGGGGAGGACAAGCTGCTACAGGTTTGCGAGGGATTTGCAACCAGGCGGGGTCTGGGGGTTGATTGACATTCACGTTTGTTGTGGAAGGGCCAGTTTACTTTAATAGGGGGTCTGCCCTCGTCCCAGGCTGGTGCGAAACTCTCTGGTTGCAAGTATCATGGGGTTGCCGTGTTAGTCTGTATCTACAAAAACAACAAGGAGTCTGGTGGCACCTTAAAGACTAACAGATTTATTTGGGCATAAGCTTTCGTGAGTAAAAACCTCACTTCTCTGGTTGCAGAGGCTGGCTGCTTGATTTGGGGTTGGTTGTCAGCTTGCTAAGAATAAATCAGATAAAAGAATGGGTCCTAGTAAAGGTCACAGGCTACAAAACTCCACGCACAATTCTAACAACCCCTCACCTCCATTTATACCTGATTGACTAGTTGTTCCCCTTTGCTAAGCATGCTTAAGAAACTGGTTTCAGCTCAAGCCCTTGAAGATCCTCCTAGGGAAGATGCTAAGCAGAAAGTAATTAGTATTTTATTATTAACTCTCCTTTTAAAAAAACATTGGAATCTGTTCTTTTCAACTGATCTCTTTTGCATCAACATGATTCTTTTTAAAAGGGGTTCTGGCACGGCTTAGATTTCAGGGGTGAGCGCTGGTCCACAGACCGCTTGTTGAGAAACACTGACTTAGACAGGGCTTTGCAACAGACAAAGCCCAGACACAGCTAAAATAATTTCAAGACCCCAATCCTGTAGTTGAAGCCATGTTGCCGTGCACTAAACTTACCCAGCTCTTGCAATTGGAGCATACATCTTGCAATACTGAGTGATTTTATTTCAGGCCCAGTCCTTGGAAACGTGATTATGGATGATTATAATTTCAGTCCTGGTTGCAGAGAAAAACTTGAAATCACAACCCCCTCAAGGCCCAGAACCCAGACAGCAAATAAAAAGGAACCCAGCATTTACTCGTTTTTAAAATCTCATGATTTTTAAGCCCTCCGCCACATGGTTTTGTGAGTACTTCGTCACGCTCTTGGAGGGGCCGGTGATGGCACAACACGTCGCTGGTTATTAAAGTGACAGTGTCACACATGCAAAGAGCAAATGTTCCTGAACTACTCTGACTGCCGGAAAGCCACTTGGAGATGGATCTCTTGAGGCAGTTGTTGCAGCATGGTTCGCCCATGAAATAGTTAATCTGGGCACCAAGCCCACAACTCTTAAGTAAATAAAGATAGTTACTTTTTCACAGAGCAGCCTTAATTAATGGCAGAATTTCCTGTCATGCTTTTCCTTGGTGGCTGTTGTGTTTGCTGGGAACGGCTGCAGGGGTTTTAGCCTTCCAGCTCCGAAGCCTATTGTGTTTCAGTTCCTGCTGTAGACCCATTTCCCCTGGGGGAGTCTCCCTCCCCCTTCCTGCCCCCACAAACTCGTCAGTTCTGGATGCTTCCTAATCTTATGCCAATAGGTCACAGTAGGTCACAGGTTTCACTGTATTCCACTATTGTCTGATGTTGATCTTAATAACAATACTGTGGGATCCTCTTAATTGGGACCCCTCCCTGCCCGGGACAGTTTATCATCCAGATTAGTAGAGGTGGTCATTTAAAATAAAGGGGGCTGAAAAGACACGAAAGGAATAAAAATACTGTGCTGAATAAAGGTGCTATATATGCATTTCAGAATTGATTCTTCTATACTCACGCCATCTCTACACTGGAGTGCCTCCAGTTGGTTCAGAGGAATTATTCCTCATCTACACCATCATAAATGAGAGGAGCAGTGGTCCCTGTCTCTTCTTTTTAAAAACCTTTATTTGACAACTTTGGCATGAATCAAGTTAGAATTCCGCAGCTATTTAACACCTGGTTACAGCCACTCACCACGAACAATAATGGATGCATGGCGCTTATGCAGTTGCTTTTCATTTGAAGATCTCAAATAGCTTTACAAATGTGGATGGGCGGTATTCATTTCTACTGTACAGATGGGGAATGAAGGCACAGAAGCCTAGATCCTTAAAGGTATGGAATCAGACCCAAATCAAGGGGAGTTAGGTGCCTACATACCTTTGAGGGTCTGAGCCAGAGGGCCAAGCTCGTATGGCAAAGCAGTGGTGGGGTGAGGGTTCCAATCTAGGGCTGCTAATCTGTAGACTCAGAGAGGATGAAAATCAACCCTGTGACAGGGCCAGCACAAGGCCTAGATATCACGTAAGTCCCAGTCTGGCCCATTCCAGCTCCCTTTATTTGTCAATAAGAGTCTTTGCATGGAATTCAGAGGGGACAAGATTAGGCCCTGAAATCCTAAGAGTTCACTGAGTATGGAAAGTACTATAAAAATGCAAAGTATTATATGTTTTTGCCTAGCACTCATACAGCACTTGACGTGCTGGTCAGAGGGGAGCTAAAGAATAGTCTCAGAGAAGGTAACTAACCCCATTTTACAAGGAGGTAATGGATGCAGAGAAGTGACTTCCCCAAAGCCACAGCGTAATCAGTGGCACAGCCGGGATTAGAAGTCAGGTCTTCTGAGTCTGGACCAAATCCTCAGCTGGTGTAAATTGATGTTGCACCACTGCTGTCAATAGAGCTATGCTGATTTACTCCACCTGGGGTTCTGGTCCCTTGTGTTTATTCCTCTATGCGCCATGCTAATTAATTGGAACACTACCACCACTGCTGTTTAATGTTCTTTAAATATATATTCAGACACTGTCAAGATAAATCTGTCCAGGCCAAATGCAATTTTCCACGAGGAACTTCTGTGACTGCTGCAGCGACAGCCACTCTATAAATTAATAAAATACATGATTGAACAGGAACGTATATTGTAAGCATGATTCCAAGTGAGTAAGGGCAAACCTATGTAACTGCATACTCCATGTGGAATGAGTGTAGGTAGGTAAGTAATTGGCTGAGCAGGTGAATCACAGAATGAAAGCAGCTGGAGATGGAAAAGGCCTAATAGTTCATCTAGTCCAATCCCCTTGCCAGAGCAGGCTTGTTTTCTGCAGTATATTTTCTGGTGCTTTGGCCAGCAGTTTTAGAGGTCCCAAGCAATAAGGCTTCTTTTGCTTCTATATGCCACAGTCTATAGATCTCACTATCAGGAAGTTATTCCTGATAGTCAGAATACGTTTTCCTTTTCTTAATTACACCCAGCACTAAGTGTGCATGGTATCAGGGCACTGAGATGGCATGGATCCCCATTAGGGCCTTGGCCCTGGACAGCCTTTTACCCCTTCTCCAAAGCCCTGATCCTGCACTGAGCTTCACGGCACCTGCACGGAACCCCATGGATATCAATGGTTCCCTAAGTGGGCACAGGGGTCTGACTGCACAGAGCTCATGGCAGGATTGGAGCCTCGGCCTGTCTGGTCTCACATTACAATCCCGCTCTTGCTCGAGCTGAAGTCAGTGACAAGACTCCCAGTGATTTCAAGGAGGGCGGGCTTGGTTTCTCTGTTTGGTGTTGGGGGGGGGGGGAGGGAAGGGACATATGGGGTCATGTGCCCCCCCCCCCCCGAGATTTTCTGCTTGGCTTGTACTGTACATGCTCAGTAACACTACTGAAGCCACCTTCATTCTGCTCCATACCCCCATCAGCAGGCACGGGTCATCACTGAAAGCATGGCTAATAGGGTGCTTTGCTCCTATTTGAATTCCACAGCTGTTGCTTTCAGTGCCATGCAAGTGGTACACAATTCCAGCAGCTGTATTTCACGGATGGCTGTTATTAATCCAGCCTGAAGATCTCAACATTAGTCTTGAGGTTTTTAGCAGGATCAAATGGCCTTGCAGGAGGACTTCTGATACCTCTGGCACAGGGCTTCAGGTTAGACATCAAGAAGGTTCCAATGCTGGTCTCAGACTCATTCCCCATGCACAGGTGTCCTCCATCGCCATGGGCACTAATTGACACCTTGGAGACACATTAGTGAGGGACTGATGGTGTCCTGTGGTCTGAGCTCCCCTCTCAGGCCTACACCCGGTCTATTCAGATCTTGATGGGGTCAGTGTAAAGCTTCGCCCCACTCAGATCTTGAATCTCCAGAGCTTACACCAGACCTAAATTCACTCCTATTAAAAATAATGAAAATAGCTCATAATTACAGCAAGACTTGGGGGATCTCTATGCCCAAATGGTCATCCAGATCCTGTATGCAGCTCTGAAATCTCAGACACAATCTTTAATGTTAAAATGCAGGACTTTTCCCTCAGAATGTGCATATACCTGTGTGTGATTTGCTCCATTCACTCCCAGCTTTGTTATGTTCCATTCTTCCTTCTGGACGCATGGTTCAAGGATCTTAGTAAACCACTCATGGACTTAGAAAGGCTCAAAGTTGGACCCTTGGAAGCATTTGTGTTTACAGCTTAGCTAGCCTACCCCAGCATCTTCCAAGGACAATGGCTCTATTCTTTGGGGAAACACTAGATGATTATATGACAAAATTCCATACAGACCTCTTCCAGCAGTACATCTACGGCACCTACTCCTGGAGTAATGATGCAATCTGGGTCACAAAATATATGCCCTTCCCCTTACACCTACTGGACTTTTATCCCCTGCGCTCTTCTCCTAATGCACGTTATCTAATCTCTGTTAAACACATCCCTCTATGGTGCCTCAACAGACCTCTCCTGGTAACTTCCTTTGCCTAATTGCTCTCACACATTGAACATTTTTCTTTATACTTAATCGAAACTTCACATTCCTTAGTTTGAATCCAGATTGTCTTACAATACGTCCTTGGTTCAGCCCCAGATAAGTGTCACCCTCCTTTAGATGCCTGTCTGCCAAGTATTTGCATATAACTGTCATAACCCCTCTCTCTGCACTTCAAACGCTCTCCAAGATAATCACAAGTGGCTATGGAGGGGCCTATTGATGACTGGACTCACTCCATGGGGAAAGCATTTCCTCTGCCTTTGCAGATGGAAAACAACAGGATAAAGAAAGGCCCCCAGACTCTGTGACGTGCCTTCTCCAGTATGGATGAAGGAGAAATGAGGTTCAAAAACAAGATGACATCACAGAAAACATCCGGTGCCTGAGGAACCTCAAAGTGTTTGATGTTGACTCTGAGGATTTGGACATATTGATTTAGAGGGTTCTTCTGACTATGGGATGTTTTCTAGGTCCCAAGCCCTGGATGTTCTATCACCATTGGCATATACCACCAGTTTACACCAGTACAACCCTTTGAAGCCCAAGATCTCAACCACCATCTTTTTGCCTAGGAGAACTGACAAGAATGTCCTTTGGGGCCTGCTCTTGCTTCTGAGGATGCCAGGAAGGTTGATCCTGAGCAAAATCGAGCTCTGTCTTTCACCTAAAAGCTAAACGTACTCTCTCACCACCGCTCCTGGACCCTGCCAATGCAGGGACATGGGTATCACCACTACCAACAGCAGAGGTGTCTGTGCAAGGAATAGGGAGTGGCAGGAGTTATTGGGCAAAGGCAGATTCCATTTCTTAGCCTACTGACTTCAATCAGAGAACCCGACTGCAGAGACAAGGCTGGTTGGGTGGCTGGCTGGCTAAGGTCCAGTGAAAGAGGAATATAACTAACACAAGTTAGTAGCACTCCCCTTTCACAAGTCATCCTTCTACCCCTCTAGTCATTTCGACCACACTCGTCACTGTTCTGTTGGAGCACCTGTTTGACGACCCAGATGAAATCATCCCATTGGTTCCACCAAAGCTGCGCAAGCTCAGTGGTTCCGATGAGTTTGCAGGTTTTCTGTGGCTGAACTGGTTCACAGGCCCTGAGGCTAGAAAGCAGTGGAGTGGAAAAAGCCAGTTTTCCAATGGTCTGATCTGGCTGCAAACTCCCAGGCGAGGTTAGGGTGCACCGGGGCTGCATGGGTTTGTGCTGATTCACCAGCACGGCCTCACTAGAAAATCCCACGTGGCTTTGTCCAGCGCAGGTGGTTTGATGTTGTGGTTCGCCCCCGGAGAGCAGCCTCAGGATGCTGGGGAATAATCCCACAGAGAGAGCAACGAAAACCCAGCAGAACTCTGACCGCGGGTTCACAGCCCAGTGGGCTCCTGCTGGTCAGCCCCTAGCCCCAGTTCTGCTGGGTTTTCGTGTCCTGTCCCGGACTACCCTCCCGGAGCCTTCATGGTACAAGCTCACCGCTCCGCAGAACTCCCTTCCCACCTCACACCCCTCCCTCTGGCTCCCCCACCAGCCCTCGCAACACTGCCCCTTGCCCCTCCTTCCCGCTGCTGCCCCCTCCTTCCTGCCCCCATGCTCTCTTTGCCTCCCATTACCCCCACCCCACTCCTGCTCTTATCCAGGACGTGCTCTCCATGCCTGAATCACAAAAGAGGATGGCGGCATAGCAAGAGCCTTGTCTAGCCTGTAGCTGCTGGAGCCCTGCTCCTGCCAGGCCCCATCCCTCAGAGGGCCGGGCCCTGTTTGGGGGTGGGGGGGAGTCTCCTCTCACACCAGTAGCTGCATGCTGCGACTCCACTGGGGCCGCTGGGGTAAGTGAGAGGAGACCCAGCCCCTCCCTTCTGTCGCAAGCTCCGTGGGGCAGGGACACGTCCGTTTGCCCGCACACCCCTGGCGCTGTGCAAACGCGCTCACATTGAGCTCTTCCTATGGGCCAGAGGGCGGGCGGCCAGTGGATCCCGGCTCCAGGCACTGCGTCCATCACTCCCGCTGGCCCCAGCCCCGTTGTGGGAGTCTGCCCTTGGAGCTTTGGTCTGCCCTTCCGCAGCAGGCTGCTCCTGGCACGGCTCCCAGCCTGCGTCTCCCGGCTGCCCTGGCTGGACTCAGATTCCCTACTTCTCTTCTGTGGGCTCCTTTGTCTCAGGGCTTTCCCTGCTGCCGCTCCTGTTCCTTGGTGCCATCTCTCTTCCCTGGGGATGGGTAACTATTCTCAGGCTTTTCCCTTCGCCCCCCACCCCCTGCTCATAGCGACAGGAGCCCAGGGCTTTTTCAAAGCCATTTTCCCTTGTCTTCTTCCTCAGTGCAGCCTCTGTACAGGCCCACGCACCAGCTGGGCCCCCCACCGTGCTACTCCCACTGCCCCTGCTGTGCTGCTGCCGGCACAGCCTCGCTGACTGGCTGCCGCCTGCCTCCCATCACCTGGGTTCTCCAACGCGCGAGCTGATGCCTTAAAAAAGAAATGACACCCCCTCACCACCCCATCTCCCTTTTGATCCTTGTGTGGCTTTAGAGCTGGTCCCCGCCTGCCAGGACCACCCACCCCGGTGCTCGCAGGAGCCGCGTCCCAGACTCCCAACGCAAACAGATCCTTCCAGCCAAGGTCCAGGCGCTTTCAATGCAGAGTTAAAGGAGCTCAGTGTTTAATGAGGGGCAGGACAGAACTGGTCGCTGCAGGACCTGAGGGCACGGACCCTGGGGAACAGTCACCTAAATGCCCTTCCCCGCTCAGACCTGCCCTGCAGTGTCACAGGGCTCCCCTTCCCGCCACCCCAGCCCCCGGGCTCTGCACAGCCCAGATCTTCTCTGCAGCAGCAGGCCCTTCTTACCCAGCCCCCTGGCTCCGACCCTGCCCTCCCCCACAACAGGGGCTCTCCTGCTCCCCCAGCTCCGACCCTGCCCTGCCCTGCCCCATGACAGGGGCTCTGATCGCCCAGTCCCCTGGCTCCGACCCTGCCCTATGATAGGGGCTCTGCTCACCTAGCTCACACCCTCCCCTGCCCTGCCCCACGACAGGGGCTCTGATCCCCCAGCTCACACCCTGCCCTGCCCCATGACGGGGGCTTTGCTCACCCACCCCCTGGCTCACACCCTCCCCTGCCCTGCCCCACGACAGGGGCTCTGCTCCCCCAGCTCCTCGGCTCACACCCTGCCCTGCCCCACTGCGGGGGCTCTGTTCCCCCAGCTCCCTGGCTCAGACCCTGCTCAGCAGTGTTACAGTAGCTCCCCACTTTCCTTCCCATCCCCCTCAAGCCTTGCTCCCCCACCAAAGTCATACTGTAGCATGGGAAGCAAGGGAGCTCCTCAATCTCCTCCATGTGCACTTCTCCCCCCCCCCCCCAGGCTCCCCCACACTCATCCTTGCCCTGTAGCATCACAGGAGCTCCTGTTTGCTTGTCTACCTCCCCTCCACACTCGGCTAAGCTGTGCAGTGCAGCCCGTAGGAGTTCAGGAATGTAACCTGGTCTCCCGCGGTGCAGGCCAGCTAGGCCAGGGGTTCACCTTCCATGTCTCCAGCAAATATCGCCTGCCACTGCCAGTGTGTGCAAACATTCCTGAGACTCAGCCCTGCAAGATCCTGCTCACGGGATCCCCCCAGCCTCTCTATTCCTGCCCCATGGACATCAGCCCAGCTTAACCAAAGCTTTGCTCCCAGGAAGGGCCAGCACTGTGCATACCCCAGTGACTACACATCCACCTTGGAATTGGCCATGTGGCCATCTTGAGAATGCTTTGTAGGGTTGGAATCATCCAATCAGGGCACACAAACAATACCACCTGACTTCAGTGACTAATCACACAGCAGATATGCAAAGCAACTCTCCAGATGAGAATAGTTTGCAAGCACCCCATAGGCTGAAGCATGGTCACTCATTTGTTGGCTCATTTAACATAATAATGAAATTCACAGATATCTCAGGCCTTGCCCATACTGGAAAAGTATCCTAATATCCTAGTAAAAATCAACCCAGTTAAACCCCTAACAGAGATGGATTTAAATCAATGGCAGTTTAACCCTGTCTTATATTGATCTAGTTTAAGCTGGTGCCTTAAGACTTCTCTGCTGACTCAACTCTATTAGATTTGGTGGGGAATCTGGCCTTGAGGTTGTTTGTAGATAATTTGCAAACAGAAAAAAAAATGGGGAGGGGAACCTCCTCTGGGACTATATTGTTTTCTCTGAGTAGTTCACAAAGCTCAAGTTTTCCTCTAAGTCTCAAAATGAGATCTGTGGATCATCAAACTGGTTCCACTAAAAGCAACTGTGTGTTCTCATCTTCGCTTTTATTGCTAAAAAGAAAAGAAAAGAACACAGAGGGCTGTTGTCCTGTGATAGAATGTCAAAGGATCTGAAATTGGGACAAAATATGCTTACGCTGCTTTTTTTGTCCAGTGTTCTGGTGTGGTTGTGCTGATTGCCTCGGTCTGAGTGGCTTTAAAAAATCCCCCAACAAAAGCCTCTGATTGTGCATATAGGTATATGTTTAGGAAGAATTTTATTATCGGGAATTGCCATCAACTCCCTTGTTAAAACTGGCAGCAATTTAGATAGTTAATAGGCAGCTAGACGGAACATGGAGCCAAGAATCTAGGATCGATTCCTAGCTGTGCACCAGGCACCAGCGTGTTCCTGGAGGAGAAGATGGTTCTGACCAGGCAGTCTTTGAGACCCAGCTCTCATAGCACAAAGTCACATGCCATTGGAAGACCTTTTACTCACAGTGAGCCCTGTTCAGCACCTGGAACTGAATAAACCCTTACGCATCTGTCTACACAGCAATCAGATGTGTGACTGCAGCAGCATGGGCGGAGGCCACTTGTAAGTACCCAGGGTCCCTGGCGCATGGGGCTAGCTCACACTACTGCCCTTGCCTCTGTGGCATCACTGATATTGGTACTAGCTCTAGCTGGAGCCAAGCTAGCTCAGTTGTGGCCAGACGTGCTGCAATCACATCCCCCAACTGCAGTGTAGACATACTGGAAGAGCTAGCATAGGTTACAAGGTAAGGAGAGGAGGGATGCTTCGAAACAGATGGTAGATGTCAGAGGGAGGAGGTTCTCCTCCCTACCACCCAGATAGTGTAGGTTGGTTTACTGGCCCTTGCCACAGCAGCAGCAGGCAGTGATGCTGGGCCCAATGGTGTACACCTCTCTGAAGCCCCAGAGTGCATGAAAGTAGGTTCTTCCTGTGGCATATTGAACACTGTGTTAAAATTACAAGCTATCTCTTGAAATATAAGGGATTTCCTGATCCTGCTTGCAGGCTAAGGGCTCTGTAGGCAGGCGTGCAATTTGGGTTTTCAGCAGTCAGTCTGCAAAGAGCCACTCTAGAGCAAAATGGGATGAGCTGTGCCTCTCTGACTAAGGGAGCAGCCTGCTTTGTCTCTCTTTAGTTTAGGTTCCAATGTGTCAGGGTCCTAGATTCTTGAGAAATAAAGTCATGTTACGTTGCAAGCTTACCACTTCCTCCATTATTATGGTGGCCACCAACAGGCAGCAACAGGACATAACCAGACCAGTTCTGAATAACCAACAAAAAAAAAAAAAAACCAAAAGATTCTGGTTCAGTTCAAAGACTGAGCAAAGGTTTCTGCTGCTCTTGGGTTTGGCTGGAGCGTCTGCGTCCCTCGGTGTGGTGTGTACATTCAAGGGGTGACTGTGGAGATCCATGTCACCACATAGACGGAGAGATGAGAGAAGGGGTTGGTGCAGTGGGACCCTTAATTGGAAGTGTCTGTCATTATTGTGTTTTAATACTCATCCTTAACTTTGCATAGCTATATTGGAGAGAGTCCCAGGGGGTCACTCATTAAGCCTGCGTAGCAGGGTAATTATTGTATATCATTATCACCCGCATCTTGCCGCTTCGCTTAAGATCGCTGCTGTCTCTGTTTTTTTAATCATTCGGCAGTAATTTTTCCCTCCCAATTTTTTTTTCCATGTCTGAGGCATTCCCCCACAGCTGTTCCCTCGGACAGCCCCCTCCTGGTCTCCCGACACAGGCATAGATGGGAAAGGCAATGCCAGCGAGAGGCGAAGAGACCACAGAGGAATCTCCAGTTCTCAGGCTGCAGCATGAGCGGGGCATCCATGGTTTCTGGGATTTCACACCAGCGGAAGAGGCTAGACGGACAGTGGCGGAGAAGGACTCTGCAGACCCCAGCCAGCATTCGCCCACAGCTCTTCAGCTGAGGATCTCAAAGCACTGTATAAAGAAGGGTAACATCCAGGGCTACTTTCAGCCACTGATGTCCCCTTGTGGTAGAGTGGGATGTTAGGACCAGCCTGCCTCAGTTTCCCCCTTTTCAGACAATCTCTGTTTATTCCCATATCTGGTAGTTCCTTCCTATGACTTCAGCCAGATCATTAAGTCTCTCCCCTCAAGGCACTAAAGAATCTAGTGAGCCAAGAGGCCAATAACCCTAGCAAAAGGTCAACAGTCTCTGGCCTTTTGGGGTTACTAATCCCTCTGCTAGGCTTGGGAGGGGAATCCAGGCCCACCCACTCCCCTGGATGCCAGCCCAGGGACCCTGTATGAAGCTGTTGGAACCAGTTTCTCCTGCCCCCTTACTGCTTTAGACTCACGCTCAGTGACTTTCTTCCTCTGGGGGTGGGATTACTGTCCTAGGCAGCTTCCTGCTAGACTGGTGCTTGAGGGACCTGCCCTCAGCAGTGCCTAGCAGCCACCCCACCCCCTCTCCTGCAGCCTTTTTATCTGCCCTGCTCTTGCAGGGCTTCCAATCAGCCCAACTGGGGAGGCAGCGCATCTCCTTGTTAACCCTTTAGCAGCTGGGACAGCATCAGGTACGTGCACCCCATGGCAGGTAAGTATCACCGTCCCCCTTTTATGATGGGGAACCTAAGATGCAGCGAGATACAGGACTTGCCCAAGGTCACCCAGTCAGCCAGAGCATGGCTACAAACCCTGTCTCCTGCCCCCCAGCCCACTGCTCTAACCCCTGGGCCTTGCTGCCAGTCTAATATCTGCTTGTGGTCGAGGCAGAAGTGGCTAGACCTGCTGCTTCCAGAGGAGAGAGCTGAGCCTGGCGAGAAGGGAGCTGTGGAGAGAACTGCCAGACGACGTGAAGACAACCGATAAAAGAGTGCACAAATATAGGCAGGGCAAGGAGCCGAGAGCAGCTGAGGCTGCATGGGGGAGGAAGGGCCAGCTCCTGAAGGACACGCCGCTAAGGGCAGTCAGGGGAGCCCCGGTGGAGTCGCAGCTAGCTGGGGGGAAGGTTTTGTCCTCGGCCTCCATGCCAGCACTGGCAGGGGGTTAGGAATGCTAAGAAGGCAGTACACAGCCCCTGGGAGCGAGAGGAGAGAGAATGTTTTCTGCTACCCTGCAACCTCGCTGAGCTCAGCCAGGGGGACACAGCCGGCCCCGCCCCGACCGACAGAGGAGAAAGGCAGGGGAGGAAAAGCCAAGGGAAATAAGGGATCTGGAGCCTGATCCTGGGAGGTGCTGAGCACCCCTCCCTCTATAGCCAATGGGAGTTGAGGGCACGCAGCACCTCGCAGGCCTGGGCCCTAGGAGAAGAATGTGGAAATCTAGGTCTGTGGGCCAGAGCAAGCCCCCAGAGTCACTGAAGATGGACAAAGTGGGGGACATCCGGGCTGGGCAGACACTTGGCAGCAGGGGGGCAGCAGAAGAGGGTGGGCCCAAGGGGGCGGCAGTGGGACCACGCTTTCCTCAGCAGCTGTGAAAGGTTGTGACAGGGCGGGCACTGCCCTTGGGACACAGGCAGACACCCCCCCCCCCCCCCCGCGCCTCTCACAGACCTTTATGCAAACCTGGGAGGAGGCGTGGCAGAGTGTGGAGAACGTTTCCATATTGACTCTTGTTCAGTGGCTCGTGGCCTCTGCAATTCTGGACTCCAGCCAGGGCGAAGGCTGAAAATGGGCCCAAAGTGGTGGGAAAAGGCCGCAGCACCCCAAAACAGGCTCTTCTTCGTGCACAGCCAGCCTGGTCCACAGCAGGAACGCTGGGGTTCTGGCGGGGGAGATTTGAAGCCCAGCTCTGTGTCCCCAGGTCTGTGAGAGGAGGCTCTGCTGAGTGTCCAAGCACCTGATCCCAAACAGCCCTCTGAAAATGGGGGGCTTCAGCACTTAAAAAATGTCCAACTGCCCTAAATTCAGCACCCAGGTTATCACCTCTGAGCTGGGGCAGGTGTGTCTGCCACACCTCATCTTTTCTCAATGGGCTATATTCCAGTCCCAGGGATGTCTACGGGCTTTTTGGCACTGAATTCAATTGGAGCAGAATTAGGCTTGAGCCCTGCTTCCATTCATATGGGATCCAATTTAACTTATCCGTGATACTCAGGAGCATTTCACTTGCTCCAGGAGTGACTCTCATTTTTTAAACCAATCACTAAAACACTCCTGAAGTGGGCATTTAGGTTACAAACAGAAAAAAAAAAAAGACATTATTTCAACCACCCCATTGTTTATGTGTAGGACCAACACTACCTGCCACATTGTTTTGTTTGGCTTTTTGGGGAGGTTGGGGGGGGGAATTCTTTCCTGAAAGGATCCATTTAAAAAAAAAAAGAGGCTAAACTGGAATTTGAAATAGTTTCTGGCTAGGAACGTCAAGGGTTCCAGTTAGGGGCACAATGTTTGCACTAGTTGTGATTGTTTTTGTGGAATACAATTCAAAGGTTGAAGGCAGCGGCCCAGTTTCCTGTGTTGAAGCAGGCTGTTCTGCCAGTTTAACCAGGATCCAAACCATGTCTCGTTGGTTTGCGTTTAGTTAGAAACATCACATTTTAATGTAACTCATTCAATCAGGCAGAGGCTAGGGGGCGGGGGGGAGGTTGTGCGGGAGAGATCTTGCTTTCCCATTAAAGACACCTTCTGCTCTGCCAGTGCTGAATGTAAGCTGGGCATGTCTGACACTGAAATCTGCCCCATCAGATGTAGGCATGTGGCCAAGAGTTTCCCTTTAGAAGAAACAGTAGATGCCTCTGAGATGTGGTTTTATTACCCTCGTTCTCTGGTGCTTTTTGCGTTACTTTCATCTCCACGTTTCAAGTTGTGCAAAGAGAGATTTAAAAAAAAACCAAAAGGTGAAGGGTGTGTGCAGTGGTCATCTCCAAAGAGCCGGGCCTTAGCTTAGCATCTGCTGGTTTTAATTAAAAGCCATTCACCAGCAAAGTCAGAGGCACTTTCCACTACCGGGTTCTGACATCCCCACTACAGAATAGTGACGCTTAAATTCCCTGTGAAATGTCAGTATTAATGATGACATTATAGCGGGTAGAGGCGCCAATCAGAAATCAAAGCCCCAATGTGCTAGGCGCTGCACATAATCAGACGAACCCGAAACTGGGTCATGACTCAAGGTGGCAGTACAGTGAGGAAGTGAGCTGGCCTCCTTGCTATCACCCCTTTGCAGTTATTAACGTCGCTATCGCAGCTCCTCCCTCAGTTGGTGTTTTCAGTTGACATTGTTTTCTTTTCCTTCCACCGTCGAGCCAGACTACAGCCCTGGCTAACGGAGACACCAGAATGCTTCTGTAAGCATTCCCAGCCTAGAACCTTGTCAGTGCCAATGACAGAGCAGCAGTCTGTGCCAGCCAAGATCTGCATACTTACTTTGAATTTGCTCCCACTCCTCCCCCCACCCCTCTCTAAGGGAAACTTTTCCCATAGCCCCAGCGAACTGTCACAGCATTTCCTGACGCAGCGTCCTGGAGCACTAGAATTTAGAGACATCTGAACGCAGTGGATTTGCTTGGCTTCCCACTCAAATGCGAAGCCACAGGGGGACTTTATTTCACACGCAGGGCTTTTCCCTGCCGGTGACTCGCATGCACGGCTACCCCAGTTTATGACCATCTGCTTTTATGGCTCCTGAAAGAAAGGGGTAACCCCGATGTATTAAATAGAGGGGCTGGATTCTCCCCTCCCAACTTTCCCTCTGTTGTCCACACGCGCACACAAACACTCGCAGAGCTGCACTAAATTCTCAGTGGGAGATATTTTTGTTCTCTCAGCGTCAAAGCTATCTGGGGACAGGCTCAGGGACCCATTTTAATAGCTGGGTATAATAAACTATATTATATTTGCCCCCATTACTCACACGCCCTTTGCTTTCATTCAATCTTATTTCCCTTTTGCTAATCAGGGCTCCTGGATTATATATTCCCCTCCACCCCGCAGTGGCTGGCTTCGGTTTTTTTACACTCTCCAGCCTGACCACATTCTGCCTGTCCCTTCACAGCTTGTCTGCATTCTCGTTTTTTTCACGCGTTGACCCCAACAACCTCTCTTCTCGGAGAGCCACTGCATTCTTCCTGTTTTACACACATTCCATCTGCAGTCTCCCCCTAGAATTCCTAAATCTGATAACCAGGGGGTGTGGTTTTGCTTTGAACAGAGAAAGGTTGACCTTTGCTGGTGGAATGAAGGCTGCATGAAAAAAAATTGGCTGAAGAGAACTCCCACTGTTGTTTTACAATCCCTAAATAACACAGAGAGGTTTGCTGCAAACACGCAGTGATTTCCCCGAACCCCCAATGCCCCCCAAAATAAAGAAGTCCAGAAAACACCACAAACCAAAGGGAAAAAAAGGCTCGTGCACAAAAACAAAAGCTCCTGAATTATTTAGCAAACAGTTACGATACAACGGCTAATACTGTTAGCAGACGCCGGCTCCCACCAGCCGCGTGTGTTATGAGACGGCGAGCTGCAAGGGCCAGCAGTGCCGTGCTTGGCAGCAGTAACTCTGCCAAGCCGCCCAGTTGCGATACTATGCTGTTTTAAGGTAGTGATTTTCAACGTGTGGTCCATGGACCCCTGGGGATCCGCAGAATCTGGCTAAGATTTCCAAAGGGGTCCGCACCTCCATTCGAAAAATTGTTAGTGGTCCGCACACGAAAAAAGGTTGAAAACCCCTGTGTTAAGTCATCCTCTCCGCCACCCCAGTGTTTAAATAGTTAATTCAAGGAGGGGAATCGGTGCTTGAGTGAAAGTGACAGGTTTATATCAATTTTATTTGGAATAACTTTCCCCCTCACCTGAGGGGAATACGCAGAACAAAGGGTTTGAAGATGAAACGTTTCTCCCTTTAAACAACAAAACCAGCCCCCTGTGCTATAAAGTTTTAACTGATTGTCACACTAGCAGTAAAAAGTAACAGTCAAAGCATTCCCTTCTCTACCTGCACATGCACAGAGAAGGACAGATGAAAAGGAGACATTTTTCCCCCAACATAAAATCATTCAGTAACATAAATGCTCGCTGTACAGCACTGCAGGGCATGGGAGCTCTTGGCTAAACTACATTTTTGCCGCACCTGTTTTACAAATTTTCTGAAGCGACTAACATTTTTCTCCGTGTAGCAACAGATGAGACATCCTTACAGTGCATTTATTATGCTAAATTTATTGTCTGATTTGAAATCTCCATTAGGATAATGAACGCTACTGCTGCCTTAATGTATTTCAAGCACTGGAGATTGAAAGCTCTAAAAAAAAACCCTCTAGTCTGACACTATTTTGCAGGAGCATGAACTCCAGCCCATTTCCTGGTTCTTAGACTAAGTTTTGCCAAATGGATAATACATTTGATATTTCCATACCAACTTTATTTCCTTGCTCCTGTCAGGGGAGGCCCTCTGCTGGCATGAGCAGAGCCAAACCAGGCAAGGAAAGCCAAGTAACTGCAAGAATGCCTGTTAGTTCGAACGTCTGGAGTCCTACCTTTAGCAAGGAAAATACTTTCTGTGCCTAATTGCATTATTATTTGTGTCCCTGTAGCACGTTCAGGGCTCCCCTGAGATCAGGGCCCCATTGTGCTGGGCACATTGCAAGAGACAGTCCCTGCCCCAAAGAGGTTACAATCTAAACCGATGAGACACTAGAACGAAGACTTATCAGCCCTGCTTTACAGATGGAACACTGAGGGCAGCGGAGAAGAAGTGGCTTGCCCACAGTCTCACAGGGAGCCTACAGCAGAGCCAGGTTTTGAACACAGCTCTCCTGACTCTCAGAGCTTTAATGCCGAACCCATCCTTCCTCTCTTTCTCAGAGCAAACGCACGGTTGTTTTGAAGATAACATTCCAAAAGTGCAGGCATATGATCAAGTGAAACTCTGGGAGCTAAGCTGGCCCAGCCCTCGGGTGGGAGACCTCCTGCATGCCCCAAGAGTTAGCGATGCAGCAGTCTGATTGCAGCTTAGTACTAAATCAAAGCCCTAGCTTGGGGGCACTGTGCTGCTGCAGGGGCTGTTGTTCAAAGGAGCCCTAAAAACTGCAGTCCCAGTCATGTGAGTTGATTAAAGAGCACATGACAATCAGTAAGACATGAGGGGTTAACCCCTAAATGATGTCCCCCCCCCTTCAGTAAAAACTCCCCAGTCAGTGTCTGCTGGATACAGTGCTCCTTTGTGCTCTCTGCTGAGCACCATTAAACAGCTGCCACATTTCACCCCAGAGGTAGCTGCACTTCACTGGCATATGTAGCAAACCCTGCATATTACAAGGCAGGATTGGGCCATTTACCCCCTGAACTGGGGGTGGTGAGGCACCTTCCCACCCTCATGGGAGCACCAGGAGCCAAGATGTCTCTGGAAGGTACGCAGAGAGCACAGGTGATGCTACACCTCCTAAAACTGTACCCTGTGAGTGCCTCTCTGCAGCCAGCCAGTTCTCCTAGCAGCACCCAGCTTCACCCCTGCATGGGGCATTATGGGGGGAGGGGAGGTGGCAGCTTTTCAGGGCCTCCTTGCCGTACACATTCGTGCAGGACCTGGAAACACCACTTTCTGTACAGGGTTTCAGAGTAGCAGCCGTGTTAGTCTGTATCCGCAAAAAGAACAGGAGTACTTGTGGCACCTTAGACTAACAAATTTAAATTTGTTAGTCTCTAAGGTGCCACAAGTACTCCTGTTCTTTGTACAGGGTTTGTTATTGCTTGCAAAGCCCTTGTGGAAGAAAGGGGCTATGAGAGACACAGCACTGGGCCAGCTCTCAGCTGGTGCAAGGCAGCGTGTCTCCACTGCAATCTGCAGAGCTAGGTCACTGGACACCAATGGGGGATCTGGCCCCAATAAGTGTCAACGAGTCTCATCATCAGCCTGCAACACCCAGGAGACATGCCGGGCATTGCTTTCTGGCCCCGAGCACAGGTGAAGAACGTTATGGCAGCATCGTCACAGGGCTGGGAACAGCTAATACATGAAACTGCTGCATGTCCATGAATGATATGCAAAGCCACAAAATGAGATGAGATGCTGAGGGGACATTGGAGGCTGAGTCTGCTCTAACTGGGACCAAATTCCTCCTACCACAGTGCTTCTTTATCGAAGAAGGGTACGAAAATCTCCTCAGAGACTCCCTGATCTCGTGAGTCATGAGTCTTGTCATGTGGCTTTTAGCAGGACCCCTCCTCCTCTCTGTGTACCTCAGTTTCCCCATCTGTACAGTGAGGCGGGGGACAAACCTGGTCTGCACACAAAAGTTGTACCAGTTTAACAATTTTTTAAACTGCTTTATTTAAACCAGTGCCAATCCTTATATGGGCACCTTTAAACCAGTTAAAAGATGTCCATATTTGGGTTGGCACTAGTTTAACTAAATGAATTTTTAAAACTAGTTCAGTTAAAGCAGTGCAATGTTTGTGTGTAGACAAGGCCTGCCCTGCCCACTACACCCCTTTGTGCAGGTAGGAAAACTGAGGCACAGAACAAGGCCGTGCCCTGCTCAAAGCCATATAGCGAGAATCACGACTCCTGGGCGGGTGTAGACAAGGCCTAAGTTAGTTAATGTTTGCAATGTCCTGTAAGTGCTGAGGCTTGCGGTCAATGGTAGCCAGCTCTGTTTGGGTGAGGGACTGAGGAGCAGTTTGCAAAGGGTTTGGGCAGCGTGGCAGCCATCTTGACAGCTGAGAGTCGCCGATCTGGGCTGAGTTACGCTAGGTTTGCTTTCTTCCATGTGCCTGAAACAACAGCTTGGTGCTGGGGGCAGCACAAACTCCCCCAGCTTTGGGCTCACGCTTCCATCTACTGTCGTCTGACCCCTCAGCGCCCTGAGAGGTGTCACCTGGCAACTCCCCATCTGCACATGTGGTTGACACTCCACTACATTTCCTCTCGCCCAGCCTCACCCTTCCTCTGCCTGTGCACTCCCACCTGATCAGTCACCTCTGCGCTGGGCAGCACAGCCCGATGTGCGCTTCCCAGGCACGGGAGGCAGAGGATGGCAGGAAGTGGCCTCTGACCCAGAAGGCTTTGCCATGGTGCAGGTGTCTGGGCTACGGGACATACAGGAGCGGAAGCGGGCCTCTTCCCTGGAAGCAATGGCAGGACTCACACTTCCAGGACGCAGGATGCGGGGGATAGAAAGGAACCACATGCCATTTTTACAGGACATGGGCTCATCACTACCTCTGCATGCTAGTGCCACTCCCAATGTAGAGGGGCCCTGGTAGGGAGCCCCCACAGTCATCCAGTGGAGAAGGTTGATACATCCCCAGAATGCTCATATGTGCACCCTGGGCCAGGCTCTGCTCCCCACACCGTGTAGCAGCCCTCCAGGAACCTGCAGTTCCATGGAGCTTCATCCCTGTGGGATGCAAATGTTCAGAGCCACTCCCCCTATAAGCTCCCTGGCTCCTTGTCCCGTCAGATCAAGGGGTTCTACGTCTATGTAGCTCTCAGGGTACTTATGTGGCCCTCAGCATAGGGGTGTCTGAGCACCTCCAGGTGTCTTCTACCTCATCCAGGTGGCACTCAGCTGTGCTGTCTCTGGGCTGTCCTGCATGAGTGGGCCTCCCACACAGCCCTCTTTCTGCCCAAGCCTTTACTTCTCCTGCTGCCGTAGTCACACCTCGCATCACTTCCCCACTACCATTCTAACTTCCCGTGTCTAGGCTTTCCATGGAGACCCCAAGAACTGATCAGCTTGGCATGGAAGAGAAATGGTTCTTCTCTTCACTGACGTGTTCTGAGTACAGATGTCCATGCATGGGCACAGCCTAGGGCTCTCCCCTCCTGGAATGACCTTGCTCCAGGACTGCAGAGGTCCCCTGGAACACAGCTATTGTGGGAACAGACACCTTGCAGGCTCTCCAGCCTCCTGAGCTGTGCAAAGCAATCAGCTGGAAAGCCAGCTCCACCGTGGCTCCACAAATGGGGTGCCGGCTGTGGATCTGTGCGTTCTCCTGGATGCTGTGTGACAGGATCCCTTCGGACGTGCCGCTGAGCCAGTTCAGAGACTGGCCTTGCTGCAAACATGGCCACGGCAGCCAAGAACTCAAGTGGAATTGGAGATGCTGCTGTCTAAGTGTTGAACATGGCTATTATGCCAAACAGTTGCGGCTGCCTACATCTCTCAGAACTGGGCCTCATGCATTTGCTGCCTGCAAATTCTGCTGGCTAGAGCTAAAAGGTCCTGCTGTGATAGGTCACAAGGGACGCCATTCAGACAGCTCCGCTCTTTGCGGCTCCCAGAAGATCACCCTTGCCTTGGTCAGCTGCTGTTCCAGGCATCTTAGCTTGCTTGAGCAACATCCCCATTGTAAGATTGCCAGCTCTTTGGAGCTGGGACCATATTTGTGTGGTGTTTGTACAGTGCCTAATGCAACGGGGCCCATAACGGGGGCTCCCAGGTGCTCCCACACCACATATAAGAAATAAAATGGCACTAACGTCCAAGATCCGGACTCCTGGCACGTGGCTAGGGCATAATGCTGGCCCAGCTCAGGTTACTGGGACCCAGGTCGGTCCCACAGTGGCATCCCCACAGCTCCCACCCGTACGGCAATCAGCCTCCATTGGGTACCCAGCGCTGTGTGACTCTGAAGATGGTACTGACGTGACACGTGGGTAGCTACCCTTGTGGGATCCCAGGTCTCTACAGCTGGGCGTCAGCCTGGACACCTCGCTTTCCAGGGGCTTCCCACTGGGCCTGCAAGCCTTCCACATCAAACCCCCAAACCAGGCCACTGCAGTGCGAACCCAGAGCCCCCGAAGGTCTGGTGACCCTCACGGAGATTAGATCCCTCCTCTCCCCCATCAGCCCCACCCCACCTTAGGGTATTTGGGGTAGCATGGCCTGCAAATCTTCATCCCATCTCTGAGTGGCCATTGGTGGCAGGCAGCTGTCCCCGTGCCAGCTCGGCAGTGCGTGTCCTGCACCACAACCCCTGTGTTTCAAGGTTGGGCACTGAGCCCAGAGCCCCCCAAATCCACAGCAGTATTTTCAGAGAGCCCCTTCCCAACCCCTCAGCAGCAGCATAACCAGGAGCTGGTCCTCTGGCTTACTGAGGGCACTTAACCCATTGTGCCCCGCAATGCCACATGCAGGGAGGGAATAGCCCCAGGGCGGGGAGTGGGGGGTGGAGCCAGAACGTTACAGCCCATTGACAACCTCTGCACAGCACTCCCCTGCAAGGGACACTAGGTGATATATAGCAGGCTCCCAGGCCTGCCATTTTGCCTTCCTGTCTGTCCAGGGTGGTACAGTACCGGCAGGCAACACCATGTACCCAGCCATCCAGTTCTGCCTGCTGACATGCCCCTGGCCGCGCCACACAGGGTGTGCAAGGGTAGCCCCCCCCCCAGCATTGTGGGTGTGTTTGGAGTGGACAGTGCAGTATCCCTCGCACAGGCAGCCATGGGGAACAGGACTGAGACCAGGATGCCAGGTCATCCTGTGCTTGGGCCCCACACGGCTGCTGACAGCAGACCTTATCCTCCATCTATGGGGAACTGCTGCAGCTCCCATGGGCCCTTCCCCACCCCTTGTCAGTACACACACTCCTGGCCATTGCTCGCAAGCAATGCTCCATGCGGCGTGATACCACAGCACCTGGAGACATGGAGGGGCCCCAGGGTGGTGTATGATCTGCTCCCCACAGTGCTCTGCACGACAGACTCCTTCCACCCCACCTGCATGGCTGTATCACACTCCCAAACTTCCCAATACTCTTGCCTGTCTCTCCACCACCACTACCAGAGGAACAGGGGAGGGGAGCAGTTCAGGGCTGGGTGCTCAAGCAACCCTCAGCTCGGCTTCCATTCCCCATTCCATTCCACCTCCCTGCACTCCCCTCCCCACGCTCAGCCCTGTGCACCCCATAGCCCCTGACAAAGCCACAGTCAAAACAGCAGGCGCCTCTCCTGGCCTCCGCAAATGGGGCCCAGCAACTTTCTAAGCGGTGGTGCCAAGTGCCATGGCATGCAAACAGCTCCACACCCAGCCCCTCAAAGGCTTCCCAGTCCTCCTGTTCCTGGGGTTGAGTGAATGCTGGACACAACATTGGCTGCGAGAGAGCAACCGGAGCTCCCTGACACCACTTCATGCGTGGCCGCAGGGCCCAGGGTGACCCGACAGGATCCAAGCGAGACCATCTTGGCTTGGGGACCAGGAAGCCACTTTTGACACTCGACTCCTGGAACAATTTGAGCTGCAGAGGGAGGGAAATGTTCTGTTTATAGTTCCCGTCAGCCGGCTCCTGTTTCAGGGCTAGCCAGCGTGGGGCCAGGGGTCACAGAACAGCTCCTGTTTCAATGCCGAACATGTGGTGGCAGGTCAGAGTTCACAGTGCTTTCTGGGAAGGGTGGGTAGCAGAGCTGGGGAGCTGGCAGCTTCCACAGAGTAGTCGATTGTGCTGGTTTTACCTCCTACACCACAATGGGGAGCAGAGAGGCAAAGCAGCTATGCAAATGTGTGTGTGCACGAAGAGACAGCACACTGTGACGCTGACCACAAATAGCAGGACAAACTCCATCCCACAGACACAATCATTGACACTACAATGTGCATACATCACAGACACAACCCCCCGCCCACCACGGAGACAGACACACACCACAAACCACACACCAGACTTCACGCACATAGATACCACGCGCACACACCCGACACCTACTGCAGACACTAGACCTCACATACACATCACACACACCCACACAGATCCCACAGACACAAAAACTCACACACACATAGACACAACAATGCACATGCTCCCCAGACTCTAGAATTCACACACAGACATCACACACACCCAAAGCACACACACAAACAACACTCCGGCAGACACTAGAACTCACACATCGCACACACACCTCAGACACACACACACACACACTGCAGACACACACTGCTGACCAGGGCCGGCTCTAGGCACCAGCGTTCCAAGCATGTGCTTGGGGCAGCACTTCTCAAGGGGCGGCATTCCGGCCCTTTGGGGGCGGCTCTTTTCAAGGGGAGGCACTCTGGGTTTTTTTTGTTTTTTTTGCTTCGGCGGCGGCACTCCGGCTTTTTTTTTGTGCTTGGGGCGGCAAAAATCCTGAGCCGGCCCTTCTGCTGACACTAGCATTCACCCCCCTCCAGGCCCTTCCATTCAGCAAGTGCCAATGCCAAGCACAGAGGCATCTGCCCAGCAGCTCAGCTACGCCCAAACACCACAAACCCGCCCTCCACAGACACTCAGGAGAGCATACATAGCTCTGAACAGGATCCTCCCTTGCTCACTTGTGGCAGGGACAGGGCGAGAGAAGCCAGGCGCTCCGTGGCTCAGTGCTCAGATGCACCACAGCTCACTCAGATGCCAGAGGGGAACCTTTGGTGTTCGGTGTAACTTAGAGCAGCCTCGGGCCTGCTGTACACTTTACCAGCGTGTAATGGTCCCTAAGGGGGATTGCACCATGCTCTGGTCATTGTCCCTCCCTGCCCCACCCTCAGCACACTCCTTGCCCCAGTGGTATGAGGAACGCAGGGGTACCACTCAGGACAGTATCAAGGCCCCATGACACCTGCAGAGCAATACAAAGGGACTTTAACATGGGCAGGATCCGGCCCTGTGTGTTCACTTCGGAGGTGCCCAGATACTACGGTGATGGGCATCAAAATAGCTAGCTAGCTAGAGAAACAGACAATATAAACACAAATGTGCACAAATTCCACAGATGCAAAAGGGACACACACGCACCCCTGAACCATACAGACTCTCCAGTAGTTCTGTAATCCGGGGTAGCAGCACAAGGATTTAAGGAGTTCTCTGCTGATAAAGAATCTCTGCATTCATTAACTTCTCCTGCAAACTTTTTGTTCTCTAGAAACCCTGTAATTTTTCCCTACCCTATGTAGCTGGCTGTACCGCACTCACACACAATCCTTGTATGACAGGGTGATCGCATTCTCTCACACACACCCATGTGTGACAGGCTACATTGCATTCAGATACACTCTCCCCACCATGTGGCAGGCTGTATTGCATTCACACACACACACACGGTTCCTTGGAGACAATTCACTGATGCTGGCTCTAATCTGAGGAGACATGGAAGCTGATAACCGACCAGCTGGGGCCCTGGGACCCCCCAACTCTGCTTAGGAGTGGCAGGCTGTGCCTGTGCAGTCCCAGGAGGTGGGCATATTCCCCCTGAACACCCAGGGCAGGACTGTGAGAGGTCCCCTGCATGCCCTGCCTCTGCACCCCCCTCACCCTAACAAGGTGCAGTCACCACTCGGCCGGGGGCCCAACATGCATTGCAGAGAAGCAACGCAAAGCCTGGCTGTGCTGGGCGAATTCCACTGCCACAGACTCGTCAGGGTTGGGTTTTTTCCTCTCCCCCCCCTCACGCCACTTCGCTGACACACTTCAGACTGGAACATCTGTGCTTTCTCCAGTCCTGGCCTCGCCCGGAACAGCGCCTGCTGCAGCCGCTGCCTAATTGCGCCGCAGTTTAGTGAAGAGGAAAAATGTCAGATAAGGGCTAGGCTGAGAGCACCAGCTCCTGTCGTTTGTAGCCTGCGCCAAATTCAAAGCAAGGCCTGGTAGAGATGAAAGGCTATTGTGCTAGCCGCCCAGCGCCTGTGGCAAGCGGGCTCCTAAAATATTAACCAGGCCTCAAGCCTGCAAGGTGCTGAGCTCTCCTGAGAGTGTTCGAGCCAGTCGGCGCAGACAGCCCCGGGATCCCACCCTGGGAGACTGAATCTCCATGAGCTTTTTTTGCAGTTTGCTAATTTTATTCTCTAGTTTGTGCCAGGAAATGCTTCCCCCCATTAATCGGTTGCAGCTTCTCACACGGAGAGCAAAGGGTTGGGGAATTACAGCTTTGACACTAGGCTAGCATTTTAGAAAGCACGAATCACTTCTCCTGGTGCCAGCTGGGTGAGTGGAGCCACACAACAGGGAGAAGATGTGCATGAGCGCTGAAAGTTAGCAGGTTTTACAGCCGGTTGCTTGGGGCTTGTCCATGAGGCAGGGCATGGGGCCAACTATTGGGATAAAATAACCCTAGCTCTGGCCTCATGTATCTGTGCACCTCACCTACATTAATGTATTTATCTCCCTGCCCCAGGAGATAGGGTAGTGCTGTTACCCCATTTGTAAAACTACAGCACAGAGGGTCTGGCTACACTGCAGCTGAACGGAGCCTTCCCAGCCCAGGCAGACAGATGCATGATGCTATGCTTGAGCTAGTGCAGTGAAAACAGTGGCGTGATCTTGCCGTATGGGTGGTGGCTCGGGCTAGCCCACAGAACTTGGACCCAGAGGGTCAGGCAGGCTTGGACTCAGGCAGCTCCAGTCCAGGTCTGGACCCATAAGAATGGCCATGCTGGATCAGACCAGTGGTCCATCTAGCCCAGTATCCTGTCTTCCAACAGTGGCCAATGCCAGGAGCTTCAGAAGGAATGAACAGAACAGGGCAATTATTGAGTGATCCCCTGTCATCCAGTCCCAGCATCTGGCTGTCAGAGATTTAGGGACACCAGGAGCATGGGGTTGCATCCCTGACCAGCTTGGCTAAGAGCCACTGATGGACCTGTCCTCCAGGAACTTATCCAATTCTTTTTTGAACTCCGTTATACTTTTGGCCTTCACATCATCGCCTGGCAAGGAGTTCCACAGGTTGTCTGTGCGTTGTGGGAAGAAGTCCTTCCTTTTGTTTGTTTTTACACCAAGATCTCGGGGGCAACTGCCCCCCTGGCCCTTCAGCACATGATGGCCCCCCTGCCCCTCATCCTTTGAGAAGCACATGGGAGGGAAAGATCCTTGGCATCTGCAAATGAGCGAGCACGAGCACTCTGCTACACAGGGGCTAGGCCTGCAGGAGGTCACCCCTCGGGGCTCTGGCTCCCAGCCTGCCGAGCAACCGTGCCAGATTAAGCCGGTGGCTGGATTGCCCTACGCTCGCCACCACCCATTCGCTTCAGCATGAGCAGACCTGACTGGCACCGCCAAACCCTGGTCTGGTAACAAAGTCCCATCGGCGGGGAGCTGGAGCTGGCACAGTGCAGCACCTATGGCCTGGGGCCCCCCACCAGCTGTCCCGATTCAGGTGCCGGTGATTGGGCGCCATGACTCTACTGAGCCTCATGTCTCATCTCCCCGATCAGTGGCATGGCAGCGGGCTCTATCCCCGAGCCACCCCTGGCCATTACTAGGAGGCACAAAGATACGGTGGAGTGGATGGACTAACACAGGAGAGGGCAGGGACCCTGGGAGGTGTCTACCTCCTCTTGCCTTGTTCTCCTTCCGCCCATGGGAGCCGCCCCCCAGGACACACTTGCAACAGGAGTAGAGTGACCAGATGTCCCGATTTTATAGGGACAGTCCTGATTTTTGAGTCTTTTTCTTATATAGGCTCCTATTACCCCCGCACCCTCGTCCCGATTTTTCACATTTGCTGTCTGGTCACCTAAACAGGAGCTTTGTGCAAAGAAGGATTTCATGCTGCAGAAAAGTGCCAGCTTGCCAGCCCTACAGACCATCGTCCCTGCTCTACCACCCTGCCTCCCCTCCGACCCTGAGATGCGGCTTCTGGGTCAGCCCCCAAGGCTGCTGGCAGAGTGATGGGTCTTGGGCTGCCAGGACATGTGCTGAGATCCCTTAACTCGCTGCACATGGGCCACTCCACAGCACAGTGCTAACTGCAACAGGACCAGAAGCAGGACGTTCTGCCCCAGAGTTCAAGGGGGTGCGGACCCCACATTTGGAGCCTAGCGGCTGTTCTTAGGCCAGCAGCCTGGAGGTGCAAGTCCCCTGCCCTCCCCCCACCCCCCGCCAGCCAGTCCCCTGGCCGCAGCGTCTGTGTGACCCAGGCAGCCCCGCTTCTCCGCGGCCTCCAGAGAGGTTTATATTTTAATGCCGCTTGGCACTTTAAATTGCCTCCCACCCCGCCCGGCGCTGCAAGAGAAAGAGCAAGATAATAACAGCTCCTGTCGCCGGGTCCGGAAGCAGGTCCACACGCAGCCGTCAAATTGGGGCATTTGCATAACCCAGATGGCAGCCCAGGAATTTCAAAGAATTCCCTCGTGATGAAACAGCTGAGCCTCTCCCCAGCTCCGCCGCGCAGCTGCTGAAGGCGAGAGAGACACGCCGCACTCGCAGCTGCAGCGGGGAAGCCCGGGAGAAGGGCGCGGAGGGGCACGGCTCTGCAGACGGCTCCGTGCTGCGGGGAGGGAAAGGGACGCGCTGCCTTTGACGGCTGGCTCCGGCGCCGGGGAGAAAACTAGAGCTGCCCTGCCCGAGGCACTGGATTCACTGCACGTGCGTCCCTCCCGGCCTGCTCCCACGGGAGGGGATCAGGCCGTGGGACGGGGCAGATCGCACGGCGGGGCTGGCTGATCACAGGCGGGGTGGGGAGAGATCATCCTTGAGTGGCTTTGCCCTCTGGCACCACTGTGGGGTGGAGAGAGACGGGGTCAGGGCGCCACTTTGCCCCATCTAGATCAGGTAGGGGGTGGATGGGGGTCACCGAATGTGGGGGTCAGGCTGTATGGTGCCTCCCCGTCTGGGCCCCCTGTGAGGGAGCAGGAGGCCAGGCCCCTGAGCAGCTGCTCGCCTGGCCAGCCCTGGTCCTGCATGTCCCGTTTGTCAGTGCAGTGGCAGGGGCAGAGTTGCAGGGGGAGGCAGCAGCTGAGGTGTGGGGTGGGGTGGACATTCCTGCTCGGCTTTGCAGGCCTTTGAGTCCAATCCCCGGCCGGGGTCTGGGGCGCTGACGACAGTGGCTGCCCCCTCCCCACGTGCCCCTGCGTGGTTGAGAGCAGGCTGCCCGGCCAGCCGACGGGAGAGCCACCGACTGGGGGGGTTGCTGCAGGCTGGGCCACTCACCCAGGGAGGGGGCGCTCCATATACCAGAGCTTTGGCGGCAGGCCAGGGGCAGGCACCCCCCCTCCAGCCCACCTGCTGTGCACCCCAGGGAGGGCTGTGCTAGGGCCCTGCAGCCTGCCCCAGGTTTGTGTGATGGGTGGGAGGAAGGAGGGGCTGGCTCAGACCCTGTCCAGCCCTGCCTAAAGCAGCAACATAGGTCCACTGGCGGGGAAGCAGGAATGGCACCCCTGGCACACGGCTTTCTGCACAGAGGTGCATCCCTCCCTCTTCCCGTGAGCCCTGGTCACAGCAATGACTCCCCCCGGTGGAGCAAGGCACAGCCGGGGTTCCCGGGGGAGAGGAGGCCATTCCAGGACAGGCCTAGGCCCATGACTGCCAGCTTGGGGGGGCTCAGACCGGGGCTCCCATGGCAGTGCAGCCAGGACTCTAGCCGAGGGGCTAGCCCAGTGTGGGAGCCCAGCTAAGGGTCTGTCTCTGCAGTGGGCGAGAGCCCTCCTGGAACCAGGTCCCTGGCTGCAGTGCAGATGGGTCTGCACAATGGCTCGCACCCCCGGGACTGCAGGCACAGAGCTGTGTAGTGCACCGGGGAGTGTGTAGGGCTCAGGGCTGATGAGGGTAAATGGCCCTGGTGTGTGAAACCTGAACCCCATCCCAGCCCCTATGGGGCCCCTTGGGCTCTGAGCCCTCCTCCCCCCTGGCTAGGGGCTCCACACACCCAGCGACACCCGGTCCCCCCGCCAAAAGCTTACAGTGCAAACAGACATGCCAGCCAAAGGGGGGAGGGGAAGTGACTTGCCCCAGGCCAGGAGCAGAACCCAGCTCTCCAGCTGCCACTCTGCAGGGGGGCTGGAACAATTTGCATAGTGGGGGTGCTGAGAGCCATTTAAACTGTAAACGCTGCATATGATGGAAACCACTTTGAATCAGGGGTGCCACAGCACCCCTTGTTCCAGCACCTATGTCCCTCTGGTCAATACCCGTCTCTCTACAGAGCCGTGCCCTTTCCCAGGCCTGCCCTTCTGTCACACAAGATCAGGCTCTGCCCTTCTGCACCCAGTGCACCCCCTCGCTGCAACCAGCCTGAGGATGAGGGGAGCAGGGCAGCTCTGCCCTCCCCCGCTGGAGGCAGGGAAACTACAAGAACTGACCTGAAGCCAAAACCGAAGCTGCCACCCCCAGTGCATTCCCAGATTCACCATGTTTCACCGGATGCATCCCGGAGGCACCTCAGGGCTAATCACAGGGCTAGATTAATTATGCTAATCAACCTTCCCAGCCTGACACCATTAAGACTAATTAGCTGATATCTTCCTTTCCAACCCTTCCCCTCCCCTCCCCCCAGGGAGCCATTACCTTTGGGATTTTAGACTAGTTAAAGCAGCCAAGGCCCATCGCAGCCTTTAGGGGCCCCGGGCCAGTTTCCCCAGCTATCCCTGCAGCCAGCAGGATCGCAGCACCGGCAACTCAGAGCCCCTCTTGCCTTCCAGGGGAGGCGCCACACACCCAGCCTGCCAAGATCTAGTGTGCAGGGCAGGCAGCTGATCCCCTCTCTAGCGTGGCAATGCAGCCTGCAGAGTCCTTCCCACGGGCCCTGCTGTGCCACACTCCGTCCAGTGCCCTGCAGGGGAAAGGCTGTGTCTCTGGGGGCTGGGCAGGCCACCCCACACTGAGCCTGGGGATCCCAGGGGCTGTGTCCTAGGAGTCTGTAGGCCACCCTTTAGCTGACCCCACAAAAGGCCCAGCCCCACTGCTATCCCCAGCCCAGCCCCCATGGCATTCAGAGGGCAAAGGTCACCTTATGGGCTTCACAGGGAGCTTCTGCCAGGGCTGGGGCTGCCCCCAGGCAGCTGGAGCCGGGGAGGGGAGCCCAGTGCAGGAGGCCACAAAGACACTTACCCATGGGAAGTGGCCGCTGGCTTTTGTACAGCACTGCCTATAGTCTGGCTTGACAGGACTCCCACCCCATGCCCATTGCCCTCACCCCGGCAGGCATCTCTCAAGGGCTCCCGGTACCCAGATGCACCCGGCATGGAGGATAATATTGGGGGTACCTGTGGCACTGCCCAGTCCCAGGGTCTGCATGCACAACCCTGCCAGGAATGCCACGCAGCCTGGGGAACACGCATGCCCGAGCACAAGGCATTGATTTCTTGCACTGGTTTTTAAAGGTACAGCTAGAGAGGGAGGATGGGCACACTGCTGGGCACCAGCCCAAGACCCATGTTCAGTGCCTGGCTCTGCCCCACACTCCCACCTGACCTGGGGCCCAGCCACAAAGGGGCTGAGATCCCTGCCCGGCCTCCCAGGGACACAGGGAGGAGAAATATCTCAGACACCGTGACGCACCAGCCCCTATGGAAATGGGGCTGGGCACATACCTAGCATAGGTGCCCAACCAGTGCACTGGGTACCTATTCTATAAGAACAGCCATACTGGGTCAGACCAAAGGTCCATTGTGATGGGTTGGATCACAGAAACCCCCTTGGGAACTGCCAACTGATGTGCCAAGACTACTTCTGCCCCTGCTTTCCCTGCCAGTTTGGGACTCCAACACCCTGTCTTGTTGAGCCAGACATACCAGTCTGCTCCAACACAGACCCAGGATCTGAACCTCGTGCCCCAAAGCTGCAGACTTAACTGAAAGCAACTTAAGAAGTGTTCCTGTCTTTAACACTCAGATGCCCAGCTCCCAATGGGCTCCAAACCCCAAATAAATCCGTTTTCCCCTTTATAAAGCTTATACAGGGTAAACTCATAAATTGTTCTCCCTCTATAACAATGGTAGAGAGATATGCACAGCTGTCCCTCCCCCCCCCCCCCCGGTATTAATACATACTCTGGGTTAATTAATAAGTAAAAAGTGATTTTATTAAATACAGAAAGTAGGATTTAAGTGGTTCCAAGTAGTAACAGACAGAACAAAGTGAATTACCAAGCAAAATAAAATAAAACACGTAACTCTAAGCCTAGTACAGTAATAAAACTGAATACAGATAAAATGTCATCCTCAGAGATGTTTCAATAAGTTTCTTTCACAGACTGGATGCCTTCCTAGTCTGGGTGCAATCCTTTCCCCTCGTACAGCCCTTGTTCCAGCTCAGGTGGTAGCTAGGGGATTCCTCATGATGGCCGCCATTTGTTCTGTTCCACCCACTTATATATCTTTTGCATAAGGCGGGAATCCTTTGTCCCTCTCTGGGTTCCCACCCCCTCCTTCTCAATGGAAAAGCACTGGGTTAAAGATGGATTCCAGTTCAGGTGACATGATCACATGTCACTGTAAGACTTCATTTCCCACTTGCCAGCACACAGGTATACAGGAAGATTTACAAGTAAAACAGAGCCATCTGCAGTCAGTTGTCCTGGTTAATGGGAGCCATCAAGATTCCAAAGCACCATTAATGGCCCACACTTTGCATAATTACAATAGGCCCTCAGAGTTATATTTAATATTTCTAGTTTCTGATACAAGAGTGGTACATTTATACAAACAGGATGACCAAACTCAGTAGATTATAAGCTTTGTAATGATACCTTACAAGAGACCTTTTGCATGAAGCATATTTTAGTTACATTATGTTCACACTCATCAGCATACTTTCATAAAATCATATAGAGTGCAACGTTACACCATATAACCCAGTATCCTGTCTTCTGACAGTGGCCAATGCCAGGTGCCCCAGAGAAATGAACAGAACAGGTAATCATCAAGTGATCCATTCCCTGTTGCCCATTCCCAGCTTCTGGCAAACAGAGGCTAGGGACACCATCCCTGCTCATCCTGGCTAATAGCCATTGATGGACTATCCTCCATGAACTTATCTAGTTCTTTTTTGAACCCTGTTATAGTCTTGGCCTTCACAACATCCTCTGGCAAAGAGTTCCACAGGTTGACTGTGCGTTGTGTGAAGAAATACTTCCTATTGTTTGTTTTAAACCTGCTGCTTATTAATTTCATCTTGTGACCCCTAGTTCTTGTGTTATGAGAAGGAGTAAATAACACTTCCTTATTTACTTTCTCCACACCAATCATGATTTTATAGACCTCTATCATATCCCCCCCTTAGTCATCTCTTTTCCAAGCTGAAAAGTCCCAGTCTTATTAATCTCTCCTCATATGGAAGCTGTTCCATACCCCTAATCATTTTTGTTGCCCCAAGGGCTTCGTCTGGGCATGAGAGCTCCCTGAATACAGACCTGGGGCTCTTATTACAGTCACACCTAGAGGCACTAGCCAACCAGTGGCCCCACTGCGCTGGGTGCTGTGCGGCTACAGGCCAAGAGAGCCCCACTGGGTGCTGGCAGCCTGAGCAGACAGAGGAAAGGTTCTTGTCCCATTTCACAGATGGAGAATGGAGGCACAGATCCACCAGCGTATTTAGGCTCCTAACTCCCACTGAAATCAATGGTTTGAGGGTCTGGGTCTCACAGGGCATCTGACGCCGAGCGGCATTGCACCCAACTCTCCTAAACCCCATGCCAGGGCCGTAACCCCAAGGCCATGCTGTCTGTACTGTTGTCGTCCCACAGAATCACAGGCTCCAGAAAGGAGTTGTGGCCCCTTCACGGCAGGGTACGGTTTGAATGGTGAGTATTGGGCAGTACAGAAGAGCTCTTGGCCCCGGTCCTGCTCTGATCCATGTGGGTTCCTCTCCTCGAGCAGTGTCCAGCCCATTCCACACAGCACACACAGCCCGCAGCTCCCCTGGTGCTGAGCGTGACACAGCAACCCAGATCAATGCCGCATGGTCCCCACAGCTCCGGAGCTGGGGTGAGCGGATACCGCATCTTTGGGCAGCTCCTTCCATTTCTGTGGCTCAAGGTCCCGATCCTGTCGGCCTGCGCAGAGCCCTGCTAGCGGCTGCTCGTCAGCCAGCCTGTGAGGCAATGCTCTCAGTCACCCTCCTGACACGCCATAAAAACCAACTCCCCAAGTAGCAGCATCCAGAGGCCGAAAACCCAGCAGACTTTGATCGGGAGCCTGTCTGCTGAGCTCTAGAGCCATGGTACCTCTAAGGCTCAGCTCCTCCAAGGTTTTGAGGTACCTAACTTCCATTGACATCAATAGGAGTTAGGCACCTACATCCCTTTGAGGATATGGGCCTGAGTGAATTGATAGAGTAAGGATACGCCTGTGCCTGTGCCGTAGCTGTTGGGTTGCGCTTAGCTACAATAGTGCTGGGCACTGTACATTAGTCTGGTCAGAGCCTCCCAGCATTTGGCTCTCAATCCGGCACCTTTCACTTGTACTAAGCTCAGGGCTAGCGCTACCTTTTTTGCTGCCCCAAGCAGCGAAGGGAAAAAAAAGGCTGCCGCCGACTTGCCGACGAGGGAACCACCAGAGGAGCTGCCGCCACAGTGCCACCCTAAGACTGCCCAGGACAGGAAGCTGCCCTTTCCCGTTTGCCGCCCCAGGCACACGCTTGCTAGGCTGGTGCCTAGAGCCGGCCCTGACTAAACTCACCTAAGTTTTTCTCCAACATGTTTGCGTTACAGCTGGGAAGCAGTTGCCAAGCGTTTCCAATTTTCCCCCCTCTCAAATCAGGCCATAATGCCGAAATCTCAAACATCGTCATGACCCCAGATGTTTTTGTTTGGCTTTTTCGGTTTGCGAATATTTTCAAGAGCTCGACTCTTCATCCCAATTTGAGAGGTTCCATTTCAACGAAAAAATGATTGGTCGAAAAAGTCCCGCCCAGAGCTCATTACCCCAAACGTGCTGTGCAGAGAGGGCTTTCCACCCACAGAGCCCAGAACACGTTTGAAAGGGGAGGGACTGCTTTATTAACCCATCTTACAGATGGGGAAACTGAGGCACAGTGCAGGGACGCTCCCATCCCAAGTCTGTGGCAGCTGTGGAATGGAAGGCAGCTGTTGTAATACTCAGGTTGGCTCCCTGTCCACTAGGCCACACTGCCTCCTGCAAACCAGGACTGAGCCCTGCTGGTAACGACAGCTTTTGGATGGGACACCCCCTCAAGGGCCTGCACACTGGGCTCATTAACAATCACTTGGCACTTTTTTCACAAGAGGGATTTCAATTTGGGTAGCTACATTCGCCCAGCTAGCTTTCCCCATTAATTTAATTGGGTATTCGTCACTTCCTGTCCCACACTGTCCTGGTAATGTTAAACAGCTGCTTTGTTCCACCCCAGAAGTGGCTGCATTTCAGTTAGAACTGGGAAAAAACATTTATTTGTCCAATTGCCCCCCCCCCTTTTCTGTTGGCGAATTGTCTGTGAACAGATTGCAAATTTCTCAGATTCATTCAAAGTTCTCTGGTGACTTTCTTCAGCAAATCATTCTCGTTCCACAGCTTGTTAGCCAGCAGCTCGTGGCAAATATTCACAACTGTCGCTCGGTCAGCTAGGTATGTCGGTCACTAGTATTATTTATATTCCTGGATAGGGAGATGTATAGAACTGGCTGATGAGAGCAGAAATGACTTAGCAGAGTGTGAAATTCTCAATTTGTGGGACATTCACACTGAAAAGAAGCTTTTTGTGAATATTTGCACTAGTAACATTTGCCCACTAGAATATGCACGGGAAGGGAACGCACGACTGGTGTGAACAAAGGCTGGGCTGTGACTGCGCTGCCGATCTGACACATTGCTCAGTGCTAGAGCCCCAGACTCAATGCTGTCCTTGCCCTCCGGCCCTACTGGCTGGGCAGGCCACAGTGAAGCCAAAGGCAAATACAAAGAAGGACAAAAAAAACCGCTGCAAGGACTAGAGGGTAAGGCATGCGAGAGACTGCAGGAGCTAAATTTACACCGCCTAAGAGAGCGCCGCAGAGGAGACATGATCACAGGCTATAAATACCTGCAAGGAAACAGCCTGGCCAGAGGGAGTGAATTATTCACAGCCTCGGAAGATGACAGGCCACAGAGCTAGCCAGGCCAGCGGGAGAGAGTTTAGGAAGAGGGCAGCAAGTGGGCGGTGGGACAGACTCCCAAGGGCAGGGTTCGGGGGAGGCAGCTGTCACTGCTATCCAGGATCAGGCTCCCTGGGGCAGAGGGAATGTGGGCGTGGGCAGCGCCGTGCCAGGCTCAGAGACATGCGCTAGAGGGCTTCCCAGGCCCAGTCGCTCATGCTGCTTCTCCCTAGCCTAGAGGCCCTCAGCTCCATGGAGCTGCAATGAGGTGCTCTGGTCAGTAGATGAGGCTAAACCACAAAACGGGAAATCCAGTCTCACCTCCTACCTGCCGCCCTGCAGCCATCTTACAGGAGAGGCCCTAACACGGCTCAGTTTCATTGCCCTTGAGGGACCCCCACTCTCCTTCCAGGAAGTGAGCTCTTGCCTCTTCTTTCTCCCCTCCTAAAAGGAAACAGCTAAACTGGCAGAGCATGGAGGGAGGAAAACCACAGCCTACGTATGCGATTGCCCTGCTGCAAAGGCCTGTGAGGGTGGTGGGAGAGGAACTGTCTGCCCGGAACGTCCCTGCACCGAGAGATGGACAGGCTGCACAGACTGGGAAAGAGCCAGTGATGAGCCTGGAGGGAGGACCGAGGGGCAGACAAATGAATGGCAATCTCCCCCTACTACCATCACCACTCTAGGGCAAACCATCCCCACCCCCAGAGCCACACCCACCCACCTCGAGTCCACGCCCATTCTGGAGCCACGCTCATAAGAAGAGGAGCCAGGGAAAGCAGCATGCCAGCCAAACCTTTCACTGGCTGGCCAGTTGTAGGTAGCCTGCTCGCGTCAGTCATCATTAAAGCAGGCAGCACCCATGAGCTACATAGAGAGAGCCGTGTCATGAGACAACACGGTCAGTAGTCCCAACAGGAGAGGGACCCGCAGGGCTGGCCTGGTGGAAAATGGTTTTCGGCCCCCACTAACCGAGCAGGCCGGCCAAGCAAAAACCAACCAACCAATAAACAGCAGCTGAGGCATGCGACTCCCACCCCACCCCCAGATTCTGATCTGGTGCCCCTGGAAGCTGGTGCCCCGGTGACCCCCTGCTGGCCCGCCTCTGAGCCTGGCTCTGGACACACACAGAAGGCACAATGGGCCTTTGCCCTTAGCCCAAGGGTGAGGCCAGCTACTATTATGGAACATGAGTCTGAGCTTCACCCATAGGGTTGGCAGGTGTCCAGTTTTCAACCGGAACCCCTGAATGAAAAGGGACCCTGGCGGCTCCAGGCAGCACCGCTGCTTCCCCTGGCTCCGTGCAGCTCCTGGAAGCAGCCAGCACATCTGGCTCCTAGTGCAGGGGTGATCAGGGAAGCTCTGCTCGCCGCCCCTACCCCGAGCGCCACCTCCGCAGCTCCCATTGGCTGGGAACTGCAGCCAATGGGAGCTGCGGGGGCAGCACCTGCGGGCGTGAGCAGCACGTACCGCGCACAGAACCGGCTGGCCATGCCTCCGCCTAGGGGCCGGATATGCCAGCCGCTTCTGGGAGCAGTGTGGAGCTAGGGCAGGCAGGCAGGAAGCCTGCCTTAGCCCTGCTGCGCCGCTACCCGGGAGCTGCCTGAGGTAAGCGCCGCCCAGCCAGAGCCCACACCCTGAACGCCCTACCCCAGGTCAGAAGCCCCTCTCGCACCCAAACACCCTCCCAGAGCCTGCACACCATACCCCCTCCCCCACCAACCCTCTGCCCCAGCCCAGAGCCCCCTCCTTCACCCTGAATCCCTCATTTCTAGCCCCACCCTGGGGCCCACACCCCCAGTTGGAGCCCTCGCCCCTCCCGCATCCCAATCCCCTGCCCAGTGAAAGTGAGTGAGGGTGGGGGAGAGCAAGCAACAGAGGGAGGGGGGCTCAGGGAAGGGGCAGGGCGGGGCATGGGTGCTCAGTTTTGTGCAATTAGAAAGTTGGCAACCCTACAGCAGGGAATCAATAGCACTGCCCCAACCTTCACCAAGGCTGGCTCTGGCTTGCTGCCCTTCTGGGCAAGGGCTGGATGAAATCAGGCCTGCTGTAACCCAGGGGAGGACAGCATAGGGTGTCCCCCTCTTCAGTGGCCAGGCCAGCGAGGGGTCGTTGCCCATAGCGTGAGTGGTAGCGGCTCATGCCTTTGACTTCCCAGGTGCCAGCATTCAAACCCCAGGGCTGGCCCTAGCTGGGTTGGTTTTACCTGTACCTGCCCTCAAACCAGTCTATTCCTGCAGCTCAGAAATCTCCACTTACTATTTCCCCAGCCCTTTCTTTTCATTTTCCTGCTTCTCTGGCCCTTGGGTTCCCTCCCCTGTGACTCCGGGGAGAACAGCAGCATCGTTGCCCTGCTTGATGACGCCAAGTCATGCCACATTTCCTAGCAGGAGAGCTGAGCTATTATTATTCCCTGTTTCGATGTTGCATGTGCAGCTACAAATACGCCCAGAAGCCAGGCTGGGAGGCAGGCAACTCAGACAGAACAGAACCACACTGCCACTGCCCAAGGCCCCTCCCCACGGCTTGCCCTCTTGCCGGACTGTGGGGTCAGCCAGTCCCACTGCGCAGCAGGAATGCCAGCGGGCTGGTCCATCAGGGCCTGGAGGTGTGAGCTGGCCAGGGACACCTGGCCGCTCCAACAGGGAACCTAGTGGGTTTCAAACCCCAAAGAGGAGCCTGTTGTAAACTGCAGTGAGAGCCCTGACCTGCCCATGGGGAATATTTCCCAGATCCCGGCCACACGGCTCAGATAGTGCCCAGGTGTTTGGGGATTGGCCAGTTCTCAAGGGCTGCAGCAGCCAGAGGAGGGCACTGGTCTGGGAAGGAGGGAGTGTTTCTGTCCCGAGAAGGTGGGATCAGATGAGAGCTGGGCTTGGAGGATGTCCCAGCATACCCAGCGCGTCTTGGCTGTTGGAGCTATGTGGATGGGGGTGATCTTGCCCTCGAGTGGCAGGTAAGGGCCCTGGGGCAGCTAACAGGCCGTGGTTTGCGGAGCGAGGGCTTAGGGCTGCAGTGCACGTCCATCCCAGGTGCAATTTACAGAGGGCCCGTGTGCTGTGGCTTGGCTGCACGTGATCCATTCTGTGCCGCCTGTCACAAGCTCTCTCCTCCACCAGCCACTCTTCCTGCCTTGCCTCCTGCCACCCCCTCGAGGCAGGAGCCAGACCAGCACTGATGTCAATGGGAGCTGGCCCATCATTGGAACTAAGATGCCCCATGCAGGTGGCATTCAGGGACACTGGGTGCCTGGAACTGCTCCTTCCAAATGGGACCAAAACACAGACCCTGCCCACCTGTGGGTATTAAACAGCCCCTGGTCATTACTGCATGTGCAGGGGATTTGCTCCACTGTGCTGGGTAATGCCATTCAGCCTGCCTAAATGCCCGCTGCAGTCCAGGCACAACACAGTGTCCTGAATGGAGCATTGCTGGGAGCTGTTAAGCAGCTGCCGGGTTCCATTGCTGAGGTAGCTGCATTTCAGTGGTAGGTCAATTGTGCATGTCACCATTTTTAAGCTGTATAGTGAGAACTGGAGCACGCCCAAGTCAGGACCGTACATGGCACTTTACCTCCGCCCCCTGGCATCTGAATGTTATCCACCAGCACTCAATTCCAGCATACATGCTGCACCTCATTTAACAGGAACTTACCAGTTTTAAGGCTGCGACTGAGGTGCCCCAGAGTTGGACTCCACCTGCACAATGCACAGAGCTTGCAGCTACCTCTCTTCTGCCCCCACAGGCCCTATAGGGTCTATGGGAGACCTTTCTGCAGGCCCGAGTGTCCCTGGCTGCCCTGGAAGTTTCAATGCACAGCTAAGTCAGTTACGGCTGCACAGGCAGTGGATCCATGGGTGCAAGCTTCACAAGCCAAGGCCCACTGAGCTCAGAGGAAATCTTGACCTGGACTTCAATGGGCATCGGATCTGGCCATTGGGAACCTCTAGCATGGAAACTAAGCCCACAAGTTGCCAAGGTTCATCCCTCAGTCAAACAAATCCGGTTTCCTCTGGAGCAAAGCTGCAGCCTGCTCCTCACTCAGGGCTAATTCAGCTCCAAGTGGTACCTTTCAAACCCAGCCTGCTCACTGTGGCAGGCTGCATTTCATTTGTGAAATAGGGTTAGGGTTGGGGTTTGTTTGTTGGGGTTGGTCCTGCTTTGAGCAGGGGGTTGGACTAGATGACTTCCTGAGGTCTCTTCCAACCCTAATCTTCTATGATTCTATGAATAGGCAGAATGTATTTCCCCCCCATTCTTCTCCTTTGCAAAAAGAGAAAAGGCAGAGCCTGGGCCATGTCACCCCCCAATATGAGTGGAACGGGGCAGGAGGAGAGCTCTAGAGTGGGAGCTCCCATGCACTGTGTGATCAGAGGGGCGGTGCCCATTCTGGCTGGACCCCGATCCTGCCATTGGACTGCTGCCGTGGTGGGCGGCCCTGCATTCCCTGAGACACCAGGCAGGCTTCATGCATAGTTGAATCACCATTGCATTTACCCCATGGGCTGGTGAACAAAGTCACACCCATCTCACCGCAGCCCAGCTCCAGAGCCCACAGTGGAGTCACTCTGAATCGCCGCTGGGGTAGCAGAGCCCCTAACAGCCCAGTGGGCTCATAGCGCTGCATAAACATTGCTCCCCCCTATTTTGCCAATGGATCCCTCCTGAGCAGTCTGTCAGCTGACCTTTCCAGTTCTGGCCACGTCAGCTCAGCTCCCCACCCCCCTTGCTTTGTTTTTTGTGACTCCTTTGGCCTTTGCATCCCTCTGCTGGGAGTAAAACAAGCAGTTTTTCCCTGGGAAGGCATCAGTCCTGCAGTTGCATGTGCTGGGTAAGGGGACCGAGTAAGAGGCCGATTGTATCTTCATTGTGCTATTGTCCTGATCCACTGGAGGATGTTGGAGTACAACTCATGCGCCCACTCTCCTAGACCTTGCCTTACAGCTGGTGGATCCTACAGTCATGGGTCACATTGTCAAATAGCTGGGAGCAAAGTGTAGCCCTGTGGCCAATGGAAACACTCAGCCCCACCTGTGTACACAATTCAGGGGACACGTGCACACATAGCTTGAAGGCTGCCATGCAGCCACCTCTGAGCTGGCACCCAGGGGAGCTATAACAGCCGACAGGAACACAGGAAGTGAGAGGAGATAAAAGGAAAATGCAGGTGTAGCTGAAAGTGCAGGGAGGCGGAATGTGACAACAGCCGGGCTGCCTGCGAGTGACTGACACCGCAGGGTGGAAGCAGCAGACTCTTCACCTTTTAAAAGGGAATCTTCAGCAAACACTGCAACATGAACCAGGGCTGGGGACTTTTCCCAGCCTTAAATAGAGAGACGCTTGTTATTTGAGGCTCTGCTGCCACCATGTGGGGCCCGTTGGAATGACACATGGGCTGAGGCCTGTCGTTTGGCATGGGTGGCTGGGCAGTGGAAGTGGCGTTTCACTGGGTCTCAGACTCCAGGAAACTGAGACTAGCAGCCAGGATACCGGCCTCCCTGCACGCCCACTGGTCCAAACTGACAGGCAGGACTGGGCTGAGGCTGAGGCCCAGTCACCTGGAAGAGCCAGCAGCCAAGTGTTTGCAGAAACCCCATGCTCTGACACTGCCAGAGCCCACCCTGCATTCCAGCCCATTAGAGCCAGTCTTGGCACCCAGAGAACAGCTGAGGCCAGCAACACCTGTCAGCCTGAGCTCGGAGGCAAGGCCTCTCCTCGCTACCCCCATCAGTCGCATGGCTTGTGAGCTGCTCCCCTCCACCCGCCCTTTGAGCCCCCTCCCTTCCACTATGAGCTATCAGCTCTCTCCCCCATTCCCTCTCAGATTTGGGGTCCCCTCCCTGCATCACTGCTTCCCATCCTGCCAAAGAGGGAAAAGGCTCCTCTGCATTCACAGCTAGGTGGGTGCTTCTTCCCCCAAGAGACCCAATCTTAGGGTATGTCTACACTACGGGATTAATCCGAATTTATATAATTCGAATTTTGGAAACAGATTGTATAAAGTCGAATGTATGCGGCCACACTAAGCATATTAATTCGGCGGTGTGCATACATGTACCGGGGCTAGCGTCGATTTCCGGAGCGTTGCACTGTGGGTAGCTATCCCATAGTTCCCGCAGTCTCCTCCGCCCATTGGAATTCTGTGTTGAGATCCCAATGCCTGATGGGGCCAAAAACATTGTCGCGGATGGTTCTGGGTACATCCTCCCCCCTCTCCAGGGAAGCAACGGCAGACAACCGTTTCGCGCCTTTTTCCTGGGTGAACAGTGCAGATGCCATACCACGGCAAGCATGGAGCCCACTCAGCTCAAGACAGCAGTCATGAACATTGTAAACACCTTGCGCGTTATCTGGACCAGAACCTGCAAAACCAGGCCGCGAGGAGTAGGCTACGGCAGCACGGCGGCGAGAGTGATGAGGCCATGGACATGGAATTCTATCAAACCATGGGCCCCGGTGCTTTGGAGATCATGCTGTTAATGGGGCAGGTTATAGCCGTGGAACGCCGATTCTGGGCCTGGGAAACAAGCACAGATTGGTGGGACCACATAGTGTTGCAGGTGTGGGATGATTCCCAGTGGCTGCGAAACTTTCGCATGCGTAAGGGCACTTTCATGGAACTTTGTGACTTGCTTTCCCCTGCCCTGAAGCGCTAGAATACCAAGATGAGAGCAGCCCTCACAGTTGAGAAGCGAGTGGCGATAGCCCTGTGGAAGCTTGCAATGCCAGACAGCTACCGGTCAGTCGGGAATCAATTTGGAGTGGGCAAATCTACTGTGGGGGCTGCTGTGATGCAAGTAGCCAAAGCAATCACTGAGCTGCTGCTACCAAAGGTAGTGACTCTGGGAAATGTGCAGGTCATAGTGGATGGCTTTGCTGCAATGGGATTCCCTAACTGTTGTAGGGCGATAGATGGAACCTATGTCCCTATCTTGGCACCGGAGCACCAGGGTACCCAGTACATAAACCGCAAGGGGTACTTTTCAATGGTGCTGCAAGCACTTGTGGATCACAAGGGACGTTTCGCCAACATCAATGTGGGCTGGGCGGGAAGGGTTCATGACGCTCGCGTCTTCAGGAACACTATTCTATTTAAACGGCTGCAGCAAGGGACTTACTTCCCGGACCAGAAAATAACCGTTGGGGATGTTGAAATGCCAATAGTTATCCTGGGGACCCAGCCTACCCCTTAATGCCATGGCTCATGAAGCCATACACAGGCAGCCTGGACAGGAGTCAGGAGCTGTTCAACTACAGGCTGAGCAAGTGCAGAATGGTGGTAGAATGTGCATTTGGCCATTTAAAAGGTCGCTGGCGCTTGTTACTGACTCGGTCAGACCTCAGCCAAACCAACATCCCCATTGTTATTGCTGCTTGCTGTGTGCTCCACAATCTCTGAGAGAGTAAGGGGGAGACCTTTTTGGCAGGGTGCGAGGCTGAGGCAAATCGCCTGGCTGCTGATTATGCGCAGCCAGACACCAGGGCGATTAGAAGATCACACCAGGAAGCGCTGCGCATCAGAAAAGCTTTGAAAACCAGTTTCATGACTGGCCAGGCTATGGTGTGAAAGTTCTGTTTGTTGAAAACCCGCCCTCTTGATTGACTCATTCCCTGTAAGCAAACCACCCTCCCCCCTTAAATCACAGCTTGCTTTTAAAGGAAATAAAGTCACTATAGTTTAAAAATCATGTATTCTTTATTAATTGATTATAAACATAGGGAGAGAACCGACAAGGTAACCCGGGTGAGGTTTGGGAGGAGGATAGGCGGGAAGTAAAAGGCCACTGAAAAAATTCAATATAATGACAGCCTTTTGGTTGGGCTGTCCACTGGGGTGGAGTGGGAGGGTGCACGGAGCCTCTCCCCCGTGTTCTTACACGTCTGGGTGAGGAGGCTATGGAACATGGTGAGGGGGGAGGGAGGTTATACAGCGGCTGCAGCGGCACTCTGTTATCCTGCTGCCGTTCCTGAAGCTCCACCAGATGCCGGAGCATGTCCGTTTGATCCTCACCCACCCACCCTGCTCCTATTACCTCACCCACCCCGTTTCTCTAAAATCCTGGGACCAACACAACTACACCACCACCTACAATTTTTGAATCATGTATTTTTTTGGTGCAAGTCAGCCTGCCTGCACCCAGGGAGATGGGCTGGCTTCCACTGCCTGAAGGGGAGAGCAGGGTACAAATCAACAGAGCCAAGGAGTCAGCTGATGGGTGGCAGTAAGTACAAAACTGATTCCAAGTTATTGGCTCCTGCAGGGCCAGCCCACATTTTGGCACCTGAGGCGGGGAGCTCAAATGATGCTTCGATTCTCTCTCGCTTGGGACAAAACTTTGAAAGGTCTCAATTCTGTCTTCTTCCTATTCTACTCCTCTCATGGTACTGCTCTGCTACCTACCCCAATAAAGGAGAACTAACAACTTAAAATGCCTTGTTCAAAAAATTTAAGTAACACTTAACTTTCAAATGCCTGAACAGCAAATGTAACTTTTCGTGTCTGCATAGTAAACACTGGCATTTTTATCTGTTTGAATAATCAAAGTGGTCCTTTCCCTGCCTTTTTGGTTGCAAAGATTTGAACTGCTTCCTGAAGGTCCATAGTCTGGGCCAGCTCATGCTCTGTTGAGATGGTTGCAAGGCCGACCAGCCTCTCCTGTATCATTGTGGAGCGTAGATGTGTTTTTATTAACTTCAGCTTGGAGAAGCTGCGTTCTCCACTGGCAACTGTTACAGGAAGTGTTAGAAGTATGCGCAGAGCAACAAAAGCATTTGGAAAGAGGGTGGTCATCTTATTTGTGCACATATATTCCAGAACAGTCTTTGGAGTTGATCCTGCTGAAGTGTATCTTGAAAGTGCTTTCAGTTCATCACCTAAATGACTTGCATCAATATCGGGCATGTCCTCATGTGTCAACACTGTCTCTAGTGCCCTGGATTGCTGGCGAAGGTCTTCTTCAGCTATAGTGAGGAGTTTTGGAATATCATACAACATCCCAAATATATTGCTGTGTTCCTTGAGCTGCATGAAACATTCAACTGACTGTATTGCACAATCTAGCACCTGGTTAAAGAATTTAACATTGAATTGTTGTTTGGGGTCTCTTATGGGATTGTCCCGTGCCTCGTAATCAAAATGTTGTCTTCTTCGGTAACTCTTGTATTCTTGAATGGGTGGGAAAATAGCTTCAGTCTGAAGTTCCTCTGCCAACTTCTGTGCACTCTTCAGAATGTTTTGAAATCCCTCATCTGACCGGTAAGACTGTAGATATGACTTTGCTTTGTCCAGTTGTTCCATTGCTCCAGATATATCAAGGTAAACACCTTGGAGTCTCTTGCTTACAACATTTATTTCAAACAGTATGTCATGCCACAAACACTAAGCCATACAGAAATTTGAAGTTATGTATGTTTCTGGTGATTCCATTTCCCTCTGCCACTGTTCTCCCACAAACAGTTCCTGTCATAGCATTATCCTCCATAATGGCAACTATGGCATCATCTATCTTCCCAATTTGGTGTTTGATAGGCTTTATCGCCTCCACTCAACTTTCCCATCATGTGGCACTCAGTGGTTTCAGTGTCAGAGAGGATGTCCCGAGATGTTACTTCAAAATTTGCCATTGATGAGTTCATGCAAAGAAAAATACATAGATGCTTTGAATTACATTAAAAAATTCAGCAGCCTTACTAGAAGCTGATGCTGCATCACTGACCACCAAGTTCAATGAATGAGAACTGCATGGGACGAAAAAAGCTGCCTCAGTTCACCTCATGGTAAGGCCAGCCCTGGGTTCCTGTCCTATCCAAAGCAGTGTAGACCAATGAATGTTCATTTTCATTATCTGAGTCATGCTACCAGCAGAAGGTTGATTTTCTTTTTTGGTGGTGCGGGTTCCGTAGTTTGCGCAGCAGAGTGTTGCTCTTTTAACTCTTCTAAAAGCATCTTCCACAGCTCGTCCCTTCTCAGATTTTGGACGGTATTTCAGATTCTTAAACCTTGGGTCGAGTGCTTTAGCTATCTTTAGAAATCTCACATTGGTACCTTCTTTGCGTTTTGTCAGATCTGCAGTGAAAGTGTTCTTAAAACGAACAACATGTGCTGGGTCATCATCCGAGACTACTATAACATGAAGTATATGGCAGAAGGTGGGTAAAACAGCAGGAGACATACAATTCTCCCCCAAGGAGTTCAGTCACAAATTTAATTAAAAATTTTTTTTTTAAACAAGCATCATCAGCATGGAAGCATGTCCCCTGGAATGGTGGCCAAAGCGTGAAGGGACATATGAATGTTTAGCACATCTGGCATGTAAATACCTTGCAATACTGGCTACAAAAGTGCCATGCAAATGCCTGTTCTCACTTTCAGGTGACATTGTAAAAAAATGGGCAGTATTGTCTCCCCTAAATGTAAACAAACTTGTTTGTTTGAGTGACTGGCTGAACAAGAAGTAGGACTGAGTAAACTTGTAGGCTCTAAAGTTTTACATTGTATTGTTTTTGAATGCAGTTATGTAATAAAAAAATCTACATTTGTAAATTGCACTTTCATGATAAAGAGATTGCACTACAGTACTTGTATGAAGGGAGTTGAAAAATACCATTTATTTTATCATTTTTACAGTGCAAATGTTGAGTCTGAACTTTTGATGAGCTTAAACTTAACCCAAACTTGATGTCTCTGTCTGAACTTTTAATCAAAGCTCTGACCTGCGAACTACTCATGACACCCCCTTCCTCTTAAGTAGCCATCTCCCCTTTTCTCTTTCTGAATTTACATTTTAACCTGTTTTATCCTGTAGAATCTTGATTGATTATACATGACCATTATGATCTGTTAATCACTTTGTTTACTTCTGTGTATAAATATTGATGCTCACCCCTAATAAACTTGCCACACTTATTCTGAAGCCTTTCAAGCTAAGGATAGTGTGAGCCCGTTGATCAACGAATTAGTGTCTGGTCTCTGACAGATTGTGAGACCCATACCAACTCCGCACGAACTCGGGTGCTGGAGAGGTGAGTAAGGACTTGCTTTTTACCTAACAATTTGGGGGCTCGTCCGGGATTTCCTTCTGGTGCGGTGCCTCTGTCCAGTGGTAAGACCACTCATATACGAATTGGCAGGCGCCACGGGAGATTTCTCCCAGCCAATTCAATATTGAGGGGTCGTGTACTGGACAGCAGGGTAAATGCCAGTTGGAGGGCTCCTGTCAGACACCATGGGTCAAGGGACTAGTGTGCCTCTTGAGAGTCTGTTGGGGATTGTAAATAAGTTATGGAACAAAGGGAAACTCCCAGTACAGACAGGAATGTCTAGGAGGAAGTTGTACACACTGTGTGTAAGGAATTGGACTGGGTATACCGCGGTATTGGCCGACCCGGAGATGAGGTGGCCTTCGTATGGCTCTTTCGAACAGGCTGCCTTAAGAGGAGTAAGGAGCCAGATCGAAAAAGACCATCCGGGACAGTTATGTTACTGGTTTTGTTGGGACACAGCAGCAGAGCTGTGGAAATCTTTAAAAATTATGGCAGTCAGGTATTCTCCCGAGAGTGAACCCCCTCCATGTTATTTCGATGAAGGGTGTAAACCACGGCGTGTTTTGACTCGTCAGTTGGTCCCCACTGCACCTGCCCCTATTCCTCCGCAGGGGGACTCTCTCCAGGGCGCAGAGGGGAATCTGCAGGACTCCAGATCGGAATCTCTGCAGAGGGATAAGGGGGAAATGGAAGGGCACACCTCGGGAGGAGTAATTACTAGGCAAAAGATCAAGCAGATGCAGCAGGTTGCATAGCCCTCCCCTGGGGACGCCCAGAGGGTCCGGTCGCATCCGCAGATACTTACACCAGGGACGAATACACCCCTGCACCACCAGCTCAGTCCGTTCCCCAGGCCTGGATCAACTACGGGCAACAGCAGCAGCAAACTCAGCCTCCTCAATGACGGTACCCCGAGGGCGAAGGCAAACAATGTGATGGTCTTATTTCCTTAATGTCTTTAGCCGGCTCCTTCCTCACTTTCTCCCCTCCCAGCAAAGAGCCTCGTCTAACCCTTTCAGTCCAAGGACTGCCTGTCTCCTTCCTCATTGATACTGGAGCTACTTTCTCTCTTTTAAATCATGCCCCCTCTCCCTGGCTATCCTCTGAGGTTAAAACTGCAACTGGGGTGGAGGGCAACCCACAGTCTCTGGGACTCACTTTGCCTCTAAATGTTATTTATGCTGATAAATGTTTTTCTCACCGTTTTCTTTTTTTTCCCCAGCTTGTCCGATCCCTTTGATGGGCCGAGATTTACTCTGTAAGCTTGAGGCTACTTTAACCTGCACTCCTGAAGGGGTAGGATTATTGATGACAGTGTTAGGAGATTCGGCCCCAACTCAGGGTAATTGGGAAACCCCCCCCCCCCCCTCCCCTGACCTCACTGACTTGCCTTTAACCCTCTGGGGAATTTCTGACACTGATGTTGGCCTGCTCCTTTTGGCAGAGCCAGTAAGGATTCAAGTGAAGCCCTCCTTAACCCCCCCGTCAGTCCCTCAATACCCCCTGTCGCTGGAAGCCCGGGAGGGCATCCGCCCCATTATCGAGGGATTCATTGCACAAAAGCTAGTCCGCCCTCAGCGCACTCCCTGTAACACCCCTATACTGCCTGTCAAAAAGCCTCCTAAAAAGGACGGAGACCCTATTCGTTGGCGCTTTGTACAGGATCTACGGGTTGTTAATCAGTATGTGGTCCCTCTTCATGCAGTAGTTCCTGATCCAGCTACTATCATCAGCCAAATCCCCTGGGATGCTGAGTGGTTCACTGTTATTGACTTAAAATCAGCCTTTTTCAGCATTCCTGTGCACCCAGACTCTCAGTATCTCTTTGGTTTCACCTGGGAGGGACAAAGTTATGTCTGGCAACGACTTCCTCAAGGCTACAGAGACAGCCCCACGATTTTCAGCCAATGCCTCCGCCACGACTTGGAAGGCTTCACCAGTCCGCAGGGATCCACGTTAGTCCTATACGTAGATGACATCCTATTAGGTAACTGCGAAGAAGCTGCCCTCCGCATCGATGGTAAGGCACTTTTATTATACCTACACACCAGAGGCCACAAGGTAGACCCTAACAAGATTCAGTGGGTCTCACAGAAGGTCCGATATCTGGGCTTCCTGTTAACTCCAGAGGGGAGACAAATGGACCCAGTCCGCATAAAGACTATCCAAAACTGTCCTCTGCCAAACACCAAGAAACAACTTCGAGGTTTCTTAGGATTAATTGGCTTCTGTCGCCCCTGGTTGCCGTCCTGCGGGGAGTTAAGCAAACCGCTCCACCGACTCACTGCTAACCTTGCTCCTGACCCTTTGCAGTGGTCCCCGGACACAATCCAAGCCTTTCAGTTACTCAAGGACAGTGTGGCCTCCTCCATGTCTCTCCGCCCCCCCAATTACAGCAAACCCTTTCACCTTTTTGTCCACGAGAGGGGCGGAATTGCTAGTGGTGTCCTTACCCAGCTATGCGGGCCCCACCATTTCCTGCTTGCTTTTTACTCTCAGCAGATCGACCCTGTCACTCAGGGAACCCCATCCTGCACCCGGACTCTAGCAGCAGCTGCCCTGCTGATCACAAAGGCAAAGAGCCTGACCCTGGGTCATTTTACCATGGTTTGGACCTCTCATGCCTTGTCAGCCCTTCTGCGTAGGGGCACAACCCAAGTCTTTTCGGCCCATCGTCAGCAACAGCTAGAGGCCGAACTCTTAGAAGACACTAATCTAATTTTTGAAAGGTGTGGGCCCCTTAATCCAGCTACCTTGCTTCCTGACCTGCCAGTCTTCAGCACGACTGTGTGGAAGTAGTTTATAGCATCTTACAGATAAGGGACAACCTGTTTGACGTGCCACTGGACAACCCTGATTGCATCCTCTTCTCGGACGGAAGCTCCTTCTATGTTGATGGCAAGCATTTCACCGGTTATGCAGTCACCTCTGAATGGGACATTCAAGAGGCCGCCTCACTGCCAGGCAACTGGGGAGCCCAAGCCGCCGAACTCTATGCCCTGGCCCGAGCTTGCCAGTTGGCCGCTGGTAAGATCGTTACCATTTTTACTGATAGCAAGTATGCTTTTGGAGTTGTGCATTGTCACATCCACCTCTGGAAGTTTCGAGGTTTCCAGACAGCTGCCGGTAAACCCATTCAGCACCTCCCCCTCATCCACAAGCTTTTGGACGCCCTCCAAGAACCCTTGGTCCTGGCTGTAGTTCACTGCCGGGCCCATACTAAAGATGATAGCCCCGTCACCCATGGGAATGCCCTGGCTGACGCCTCCGCCAAGACGGCTGCCGTCTTACCCTTAGCCATGCCCACGTTGGCTATTGCAGCCTCCTCCTTTACTCCACCGCACCCAGTACCAGTACCCGCTGCTGAACTACAGTTGTGGGAGAGCCTTGGAGCCACTCTGGTCAAAGGGACCTGGCTTATGCCGGATGGCCGAGCCTGCCTCCCTCGCTCCACATACCCCGTGGCAGTTCGCTGGCACCATGATAAGGGGGGTCACTACGGCACGCACGCCCTTCTGGACACCGTCGCTCGCTTTTGGTATGCTCCAGGCATTCAACCCTACTGCCTGTCAATAGTGAAAGCATGCAGCACATGTCAGCGTAATGGACCTGCTCCGCCTCTTAACAAAATTAAGGGTGGAAGACCTCCGCCTGCTGCTCCATTTCAACATCTTCAAATTGACTTTGCAGATATGCCAAAGGCTTTTGGGAAAAAAGCACCTCCTTGTTTTGGTTTGCCCTCTGACTTCCTGGGTCGAAGCTTTTCCTACTGCTAATTGTACTGCTGCCACAGTGGCGAAGATTCTCCTTAGAGACATTGTACCGCGTTTTGGCATCCCTCTCGTGCTTGACTCAGATCGCGGACCTCACTTTACTGGTCATGTCCTTGGCCGTTTAGAACAAGGACTGGGCATTTCACACTCCTTTCATACACCCTACCACCCCCAGTCTAGCGGGAAAGTTGAGAGTATGAATAGGGAGCTTAAGATTACATTGGCTAAATACTGTCAGGAAACAGGGTTAAAGTGGCCTCAGGTACTTCCCTTGGTCCTGTTTCACCTTCGTACTCGCCCAACCCGTGTATTGGGATTATCCCCCTTTGAACTGCTCTATGGACACCCCCCTTTCAAAGGCAGGGTGCTACCACGTGCTGATGTTTCACTATTGGGAGGGGATCATATGACCGCGTGCCAGTTTCTCTCCCTACAGGCTCGCCTCCGTACCCTTTGGAAAGCCTCGCAGTTTTCCCAGACCGTGCCGCTGGAAGAACAGATCCACCCATTCCAACCAGGGGACTTCGTCTGGGCCAAAAAGTTCGTTCGTGGCGACACCCTCCAGCCGAGGTTTACTGGACCCCACCAGGTTCTTTTAACAACCCAGACTGCAGTGTTCCTGGAAGGACGCAAATCCTGGATCCACCACTCCCACGTCAAGCCAGCCGTAGTGGACCACAGTGACGGACCAGCAGCTCTTGCCACCACTGAGGACACTGCCTCCGACCAGTGGACCAGCTTACCTCTTTCAGACATCAGACTTAAATTGACTCGGCAAAAATGAGAGGACCTTTTATTCTGACAACTGTATGTTTTTTATTATGCCTTTTTAGTTTATTTTCTGCTTATGAAGCTAATGCTTTTATTAGATATTCCCACGAGGTTAAAACTCGTATTTTAGGAAATAGAAGTAATTGCTGGGTAGGTACTCAATTTCCAGTAAATGCAGAACAGGGACTCCCCTTCACACCCATTCCCCTGACCACTGCTAATATGACTTGGATGCCACCGGCTAGAGTAAAAGATCCAGTCCAACACAATCTTACATGGGACAAAACAGGAGTGCCAATTAACAGATATCTCAGGGTAACCAATCAGACAGGATCACTGTGTTTTGTTAAAGAAAAGGGGTCAACTTTTGTGGGAACAAGTAAATGCAACATGTATTTTAATGGCACCGCCTTTAGTAAAAATCTTGGCTTCAAGCCTTGCGCATCCCACTTATCCCATACGTGGATCCCTCACTCCGATCCAACTTTTTCATGGGTGGGCAAGCCTTCAGAGTCAGCTTTTAAGAAGCCCTGCTCAGATCACGAGGGTGTCCAACTAATTGCTAAGGGACATACGATTGCCTTCTACAACTGCTCAAGCAGTACTACATTGCCCTTTGAAAACACCACTACCAAATTGTGCCTCTGCAGTTCGCACAACGAGCCCTCTGCGTTACCAGGGGAACAGTGGTCCAACGGGTGGTGGGTTACCTCCTACTTTGAGAAATGGAATACCCGAAACGCATTGTATGGAACATACTGAGTGTGCGGGCCCAAAGCTTATTACTTTCTCTCCCCTGATTGGGCAGGGTCATGTTATTTAGCGTGGCTAACACCACCTTCTCGCATCTCCCTCACTCCCCCTCATTTTCCCCACGTTCGTAACATCCGTGAAACCTTCAGAGATATTAATATCCGTGATAGTTTGTCGTGGCAGCGGTGGGCTGGTCTCATTAGCTTGAGGGGTGGTGTCATCCGTCTACAGGGACTACTAGAATCTTTAACCAATGAAACTGCGACCCTATTTGAGAATCAGGCCGGGGAAATGTCCCAGCTGCGCCAGTTAGCTTTGCAAAACCGAATGGCTTTAGACATAATGTTAGCAGCCCAGGGAGGAACTTGCGCCCTCATAAATGAAAAATGCTGTGTTTTTGTAAATGACACCTACTCTGACACTTTTCAACGTACCAAACATCTAAGGGAAATGGCTAAGAACTACTCCTCTGGCCAGCCACCTTATGATATGATTCTTATGGAATTGGCTGCCTGGATTTGGGTGGGTTAAAAAACTCTTGGTGGGTATTGTTGGGGCCATAGTAATCCTTATAATACTGTGTTGCTGTATTCAGTGTGTCCCCTCCCTCATAGACTCATGTGGGTCAGTTTATTCTTTTCCTACTTCAGCCAAGGGCCTTACTCTCTTCGAGTTGGCCCAGGCTGAAATTGCCAAGCAGCCCTTGGCTCCTTAAAATGGGGTGTAGCTTTTGGTAAATAGTTATCCCAAAGCTACAAATGGAGGAATGTTGAGTCTGAACTTTTGATGAGCTTAAACTTAACCCAGACTTGATGTCTCTGTCTGAACTTTTAATCAAAGCTCTGACCTGCGAACTACTCGTGACACCCCCTTCCTCTTAAGTAGCCATCTCCCCTTTTCTCTTTCTGAATTTACATTTTAACCTGTTTTATCCTGTAGAATCTTGATTGATTATACATGACCATTATGATCTGTTAATCACTTTGTTTACTTCTGTGTATAAATATTGATGCTCACCCCTAATAAACTTGCCACACTTATTCTGAAGCCTTTCAAGCTAAGGATAGTGTGAGCCCGTTGATCAACGAATTAGTGTCTGGTCTCTGACAGATTGTGAGCCCCATACCAACTCCGCACGAACTCGGGTGCTGGAGAGGTGAGTAAGGACTTGCTTTTTACCTAACACAAATATTTGTAATAAAAAATATAAAGCGAGCAGTATACACTCTGTATTCTACGTTGTAATTGAAATCAATATATTTGAAAATGTAGAAAAACATCCACAAATATTTAATAAATTTCAATTGATATTCTATTGTTTAGCAGTGCGATTAATCGCAATTTTTTAAATTGAGATTAATTTGAGAATTAATCATGCGAGTTAACTGCGATTAATCGACAGCCCTATTTATGAGCACTAAAATACCATCATGCAAGCGTGTGGATGATATGATTGTTATTTGCATCACTACACCACCCAGGTAGCACCAGTCCCCTGGTCACAGCCCAATTGGGTAGCTACGGGGGATCACCTTCCATCTACTTTAATGCCCCAACAGCATCAGCTGCCTGTAGTGTTCACTGGGGGCGAGCTAACTTGACCGGGGAGCATGAAATGCACTTGGCCTAGTGCGTGTGGTCAAATCTCCCTTTCGTGGCTGGTCTCTGCAAGTAACTGGTTTACAAATATCGCACTGAGCCCAAGTTTGCAGCTGTTCACTGCTGTGTCTCTAGGTGCCCAGCTGACAACCCAACACTCGAAAACTGGGAGGCAGGCCCTCCTAAAAATCACGAGACTTAAATAATATAGCATGGGTTTGCCTTCAGGTGGCTGAGCTTTTAGGGCACTCACTGGCTGCAGTTTCAAGCTTTTCTCCACAATCAATTTCCTTTAATAGCGAAAGTCACAATTCTCACCTAAGCACAGCACCCTGGGAGCCGGGACTTCAAGAAAAACATCAAATATCACAAGACTTGCAATAAAAAAAAAAAAAAATCACAAATGTTAGCAACACTGCCCCTTGGCCTATTCATTCAGAGCTGCTGAGTGTTCCCAGCCCCCACTGGCTTCCTCTGGAGTTACTGCTCTGCACCTCTAGAAACCAGCTGCTGGGTGGTATAAGGTGGGCACCCAGGCTGTGTGGGCACTTTTGAAAACATGAGGTCTTCTGTGACTCCACTTTCCTCTCTATAACATGTGGATAACATGGATTACATGAGGTTCTTCTGAGCTTTAATTGTAAATCACTTGGGGGACCTTGGATGTGAAATGTTATATACATATCCAATAGTATTTACCTGTGTGGCAGTGACCTCTTGCTTGTTGTGCTTATGAGTCCCAGTAGTTGAAGTCCACAGATGCTTGAGGCCAAGCCACTTGAAAGTAGAGAGTTAGTTACCCAGAAACGCCTTATGTCTTAGACAATGGAATGGCCAAGCGTTTGGCGATCACGTGGTCTGGAGTGCCCCAGAGCTGCCAGGGGCTCTAATTCCCACCCACACCAGCAGCCAATGAGAGCAATAGAGTGGTATATGTACAGCAAAAACATTGAGCTGTCTGCCACTCCCGCTTGCCTGCGAACTCTGGGTGTTAGCCCACCTGCGGGGTGAACTCCTCCTCCATCCTAGCAATGACTCATCTTAGCAGAAAAACTCCATGAGATCCAGACCCTAAAAAAGCATTCCTTTCCTGTTGCTCATGGATCATACTAGCCAAGAGGGTTTGCAGGTGTTTCAGCTCCCCCTGCTGGTGGTTACAAATCCCATCGCTTTAAGGTGACCTGAAAAGGAAGGAAAGTGTCTGTGCTGTGTGTGTACACACTCTTGGTTTTGATGTATCAAAGAGGACTGAAAGTTTGGCATTCCCCTTCCTTCTTTACACACCCCATCCCCTAAGTTTCATTCTTTTACTGCTTGGTTTTTAATGTTAGAAAAATCAAGTCAATTTCCCAATCTTTGCTGGAGTCTGTGGGCAGGGGCGGTTCTAGCTTTTTTGCCACCCCAAGCACTGCAGACAGGCTGCTTTCGGCGGTATGCCTGCGGGAGGTCCCCTGTCCCGCGGATTCGGCGTACCCACCACCGAATTGCCGCCGAATCCATGGGACCAGCGGACCTCCCGCAGGCAAGCCGCCGAAAGCTGCCTGACTGCCGCCCTCGCAGGGACTGGCAGGGCACCCCCCGCGGCTTGCCACCCCAGGCACGCGCTTGGAGCGCTGGTGCCTGGAGCTGCCACTGTCTGTGGGAGATCAAGTGTGAGATTATGACATCAGAAGAGATTGAAAATTTAAGAGAAGGGATTTTTAGTCATACTGCTTAAAACTCATTGAAGGTGGTTAATGAAAACGAAGAAACAATCAGATACACACAGAGAGGAGAAAAGCTCTCTGTGAAAGACTCAGCAAGGGCTAAGGGAGCTCCCACTTCAATTCCTCTAAAGAAGTCTTCCAGCAAGAACAGGAAAGAAAAGATGTAGTACTCCTGAGCTTGGGAAAAAAATACCAAAATAAAATTTCAGATATTCATGAAACGGGCGGGGGGGGGGGGGAGGGGAGGAAGGCACGAACAGATTTTGCTCCTTAGCAAGTCACCTGCTGGACAACTGATGGCTTAATTCTAAAGCTGTGTTTCTCTTTACTTGTAGCTGCATGCTTAATTTTTTGCTTTGGAATGCAAGGTCCAAATTTTGAACCCGAATCTCAAAGCACAAAAAAATGCAGAATTTCCCTTTGCTTTCCACTGAAAACCACAAGCCAGCAAAGCACATGAATGTAAGGGTGTGCACACACGCTCCCTCTGTGTGTTCCATTATGGAAAGGTCCTTGCTGCTCTACTTGAAATAGCCTGGGAACGGTAGAAGACAGAGCTTTAAGCTTCAATTCAGCATGAGAAGGTTGAGGAGTGACTTGATCACAGTCTATAAGCACCTATATGTGGAACAGAAAATTGATCAGGGGCTTTTCAAAGGTCTGGCAGGATCCAATGACTGGAAGTTGAAGCTAGACAAATACAGACCAAAAAAAGGAACGTTATTTCTAAACAGTGCTGGTAATTAACCACTGGAACAGTTTACCGTGGGTCTTCGTGGATTCTCCACCATTGGCAATTTTTAAATGAAGATGTGATACTTTTCTGAAATATCTGCTCTAGTTCAAACAGGAATCAATTCAGGGAAGTCCTATGGCCTATATTATACAGGAGGGCAGATTAGACGATCACAATAGTCCCTTCTGGCCTTATCTGTGAATAAGATACTTAAGTATGTGTCTAACTTTAAGCATGTGAGTAGTCTTCAATGGGACTTGTGCTTGGAGTTCGGCAGATGCTTAAGTTTATTTGCTGAATCGGGGACTTATTTAACAATAGATGATGGTGTGAATCCTGGGGCTGTGCTCTTAATAGCCCTGTCTTTTAAAGCTGTTTGAGATCTTGTCAGTTTCTTCTTGGGCCCATTCCTGAGCCAGTCTGACTGGTTGAGCCCTCCAGTGAGGCTAGTTGCTGCTCTTCTATTTAAGGTTCAGCTGAAATGAGCATTAATCAAATCTCTTTCATGTCCCCCTCTTGGTATTTCCCAGGGAAGATGTGAAGACTTGAGACACTTACCCTCCTAAATGTAAATGTAAGATACTTCTCTCCCCAGCCAGCTGAGGGATTTGTTCCTCCCCTTCTACACAATTTAAGTTTAGACTCATACAGGGGGGAGGAGCTGGCCTCAAACTGCTCAGGGCACAAATGGCCCCGTGCTGGCTTCTACAGCAATTCATCTGCCAAGCCTGAGCTCTCCATGCTGGTGTTCCTCCCACTGAACCCTAAATCAGGACAGGAAGCAGCACTCCTCAGCCGTGGGAGGAGTTGGGGGGCACTCATGGAGAAAGGACAGTGTCCCCATTTAAATTTAAAGACATGTCCTGTACATTTATACTTCGCAGATAGGAGGGTGTCTTTTGCCCTGGCACCTGGGCAACTCCCATTCAGACACAGGGTGACTCAGACCAGTGCTAGCTGTGATACTGAAGACAGAGTGAGTAGGAGAGCCTGACGCTGCATCCTGAATGTAGCCATGAGGGCATGGGTGGACTGTCCAAGCACTGGGCAGTGCAACTCCAGGCATGAACACAGCACTCCAGCAAGCATCCATTCTTGGGATGGAGGGAGAAAGAGACGCGCTGTCTGTTACCAGGGCTCAGAGTAGGTAGGGACTCACAGGCAGGGCCGGCTCTAGGTTTTTTGCCACCCCAAGCAAAAAAAATTTTGGCTGCCCCCCATCCCAGCCCTGGGCTCCTCACCGCACCCACCTGCTGCCCCAGCCTTGGGCTCTCCCCACCCACCCCCCCTGCCACCCCAGCTCTGGGCTCCCTCATTCCCCCCCACCATTGCCCCCCACACACACCTCTCCTGCCACCCCAGCCCTGGGCTCTCTCTTCTCCTCCCCCACCTGCACCCTCCTTCCGCCGCAGCCCTGGGTCACTGGTAACTGGCTCCCATGGCAGGTCATGCAGCATGAATTTTACATGTGCACAGAACACAGACAGGATTGGTTCCCAGAACTGCAGTAAAGTGTAACAGTTTTCAGCTTGTGTGATTGGAGGATATCTGGATGCATATTATAAGACTGTCCTACATAAATGAGGAAAAGTTGAGGTGCCTTTATTATTCTTTTGTTCCACTCTTTCTTTCTATGGGGAATTTGCCAATGGAATATCACTGTCTTCCTTTTAAACAAACAAAAAGGCAATGGCTGTTGAAAATAGCAATTCCAGTCCTAATAACTACTGGGAAGCATTTCTTGCTCAATTTTATCCTACTGTTTCTAAGCAAGTTACAGTGGATCAGTATATTTGATTTGGGGGAAATGAAGTAACAGCTGCCCAAACTGAGCTTGAGCACTCCTGAATTCTGAGGTGTTCAAATGTGGAAGGCAGGTGCTGGGGGGGAGGAGGGGGGCTGTGGCTCCACGGGGAAGCACGGCAGCATGTATGCAGCAGTGTGTCTGGTGTTGCGCGGAGCCAGACATGCTGGTCTGAGTGGCACGGTAAGGGGGCTGGGGGGTTGGATGGGGTGGAGGTTCAGGGGGGCAGTCAGGGGCAGGGAGAAGGGGGGGTTAGATGGGTCAGGGGTTGGGAGGGCTGTCAGGGGCTAGGCAGCAGTTGGATAGGCATGGGAGTCCCGGGGATTTGTCAGGGGACAGGTAGGGGGTGGGGTCCTAGGGGGGAAGTCGGGGCGGTCTCAGGAGGGGGCAGTTGGGGACAAGGAGAAGGGAGGCTTAGATATGGGGTGAGATCCTTGGGGGCAGTTAGGGGCAGGGGTCCCAGGAGGGGGTGATCAGGGGACAGGGAGCATGGGGGGTTGGATGGGTTGGGGTTTCTGTGGGGGGCAGTCGGAGGGAGTGGATGGTGGCAAGGTGGGGCTACCCTCCCTCCCTGTGCAGTGTCCTATTTTTTGAATGTTAAAATATGGTATCCCTACCCTTCAGAGTGCAGCTCTCTATTCACAGCAGGCTGCAGCATGAGGTCTCAGCTACCTCACTCCCTCTCCCTCTTTCCTGGTGGTAGTGGCCAAGGGAATGCTGGGAAATTTAGTTCTTTCCCTGCTCCAGGGCTGGCTCTATAGGCAGGGAGCTAACCAAGGAACTACAGCTCCCAGGGCCCCCTGTTGGTTCTCAGCTCCTATGCTGGATCCCTGCCGCCCCTGCAAATGGGCTGCCCCAAGCACGTGCTTGCTTTGCTGGTGCCTAGAGCCGGCCCAGCTCACAGGCTCTGGCCAATACCTTGCATCACACCCTGACGTGCAGTGCCTGGAGCCCTGGCATTAGGTGCTGCTTCTAGCTTGCTCTACCCCAAAGGCAAGCGGATACAGTCTGCATTCCTGACACTTCAGTGGTAGCCAGAGGTGGAGCACAGTGCAGTGACCCAGCTGCAAGGGTAACAGATGTGGGTAACTGCAGCAGAGAGGAAGGAGCACTGTCTCCTAGCCACCCCCAGAGAGAAAGAGGCACCTTGGCCACTGTCAATACAGAGTCCTATGGCTGAGCGCTATACCAAAAAGGGAAGCCATACAACCCCTAACGCAAGTACAGATCTAGCTCTTGCCCATCCCTCTAGATACTCCCCCAAACAAGTAGCATCACTTCCATCTCCTCTAGGCTGGGCACCTGTCATGGTACTCTGCTCCCAGTGCCCAGTCATGGCACTAGGAAAGCACAGAAACCACAGCCTATGAGTTTGATGAAACATTTTCCCATTACAATGCCTCATATACCCCTGTGACCTTACCTATATATTGGGCAGGAAGGGGTGGCAAGATCAGACCTGGTGAATATTGCACACCAAAGTCTGGGGGAACCAGCCTTCTAGGATCTCCCTGAGATGAAGGCAGGTGCTGTGTTCTTCCTGAGGAACAGCAGTGTAACTCAAGAGCTTGTCTCTTTTCACCAACAGCAGTTGGTCCAATAAGATATTACCTCACCCACCGTGGGGGTCTCTGATATCCAAGGACCAACACAGCTACAACACTGCAAACTCTTCAGCAACCTTAGATGAGTTAACTCCCAGCTGGTCACATGACAATGAATGGCTACTTAAACAGTGTCTCAATTGAAGCAAGACAAGCCCTGAACTTGGGTCTTGGTAGGTAGGTAAAGGAAGAAGTGACTTTTCCCCTTTTCCTGTTCTGTTGCGAAGACGCGTGTATTTAGAAGCAATGCCCAGTTCTATCACGCTACCCATGTACATGTTATGCTTTGGGATATTAAATAGTCAATGCTGATTATTACAAAAGAGCATTGGGATGGTAACTGATCTCAGCAGTTCCAATCTTCTATCTACATGACTGGTGTGTAGCTCTCAACCCCTGGGACACTTATCTTCACATATTTCAGAGTGGTAGCTGTGTTAGTCTGTATCAGAAAAAACGAGGAGTCCCTGTGGCACCTTAGAGACTAACAAATTTATTTGGGCATAAGCTTTCATGGGCTAAAACCCACTTCATCAGATGCATGGAGTGAAAAATACAGAAAGCAGTATATACACATACATACACACGGCACATGAAAAGATGGGAGTTGCCTTACCAAGTTGGGGGGGGGGGGAAGTCAGTGCTAATGAGGCCAATTCAATTAAGGTGGAAGTGACCTATTCTCAACAGTTGACAAGAAGGTGTGAGTATCAGCAGAGGGAAAATTACTCTTTGTAGTGACCTATCCACTCCCAGTCTTTATTCAGACCTAATTTGATGGTGTCCAGGTTGCAAATTAATTCTAGTTCTGCAGTTCCTCATTGAAGTCTGTTTTTGAAGGTTTTTTGTTGAAAAATTGCCACTTTTAAGTCTGTTATTGAGTGTCCAAGGAGATTGAAGTGCTCTCCTACTGGTTTTTGAATTTTACAATTCTTGATGTCTGATTTGTGTTCATTTATTCTTTTGCATATAGACTGTCCGGTTTGGCCAATGTACATGGCAGAGGGGCAGTGCTGGCACGTGATGGCATATATCACATTGGTAGATGTGCAGATGAACGAGCCCCTGATGGTGTGGCTAGGTCCTATGACGGTGTCCCTTGAATAGATATGTGGACAGAGTTGGCAACAGGGTTTGTTGCAGGGATTGGTTCCTGGGGTAGTGTTTTTGTTGTGTGGGGTGTAGTTGCTGATGAGTACTTGCTTCACGTTGGGGGGCTGTCTGTAAGCAAGGACTGGCCTGTCTCCCAAGATCTGAGAGAATGAGGGATCATCCTTCAGGATAGGTTGTAGATCCTTGATGATCCACTGGAGAGGTTTTAGTTGGGAGCTGTAAATGACGGCTAGTGGCATTCTGTGACTTTCTTTGCTGGGCCTGTCCTGTAGTAGGTGACTTCTGGGTACCCTCCTGGCTATGTCAATCTCTCTCTTCACTTCACCAGGAGGGTCTTGTAGTTTTAAGAATACTTAATAGAGATCCTGTAGGTGTTTGTCTCTGGCTGAGGAATTGGAGCAAATGTGGTTGTATCATAGAGCTTGGCTGTAGACGATGGATTGTGTGATGTGGTCTGGATGAAAGCTGGAGGCATGTAGGTAGCGGTCAGTAGGTTTCTGGTATAGGGTGGTGTTTATGTGACCATCGCTTATTTGCACTGTAGTGTCCAGGAAGTGGATCTCTTGTGTGGACTTGTCCAGGCTGAGGTTGATGGTGGGGTGGAAATTGTTGAAATCCTGGTGGAATTCCTCAAGGGCCTCCTTCTCATGGATCCAGATGAGGAAGATGTCATCAATGTAGCACAAGTAGAGTAGAGGTGCTAGAACAACGCTTCCCCTAAGTCAGCCATAAAAATGTTGGCATACTGTGGGGCCAAGTGGGTACCCATAGCAGTGTCGCTGACTTGAAGAAACTGCAGAACTGGAATTAATTTGCAAACTGGACACCATCAAATTAGGCCTGAATAAAGATGGAGTAAATGGGTCACTACAAAAAGTAATTTTCCCTCTGCTGATACTCGCACCTTCTTGTCAACTGTTGGAAATGGCCAACATCCACCTTGACTACATTGTCCTCGTTAGCACTGACCCCCTACTTGGTAAGGCAACTCCCATCTTTTCATGTGCTGTAATATATACACTGCTTACTGTATTTTTCACTCCATGCATCTGATGAAGTAGGTTTTAGCCCATGAAAGCTTATGCCCAAATAAATTTGTTAGTCTCTAAAGTGCCACAAGGACTCCTCAGTGTTTTATCTTCACATAGTGATTCCTGTACAAGTCAGAGAAGCCCCCACTGGTGCAGGGAATTCCCTAGGGACCAGAACCCCTGGCTTTATGGCCTTTTTATGCTGCCAGAGCCAGAATGAAAGTCACAGTCCAGGGATGAATTGGATCAAAAATCTTTATGTACAGAATTAAATGTTTCCCCCCCAAAAGTTGTACACTGCTCCCAGCCAGGAGTCACATCTGCTACCTTGCTGGTGACGAGGTCTGATGAGAGGGGATGTGGTGGATGCATGCAGATGACTTCCTCCTCTGGAATTTTTGGCACTTTGTAGAGATGGTTCATGGTGCCTATATTGTATAGAGAATGATGTCCTCTGCTGGTGTTGAGGCTTACAGTGCTTCTGCTTTGATACAGAAGAATAGACTCCCAAGGACCTCAGTGTCAGCTACAGTCCCCACCCTCAGAGTATAAAGCTTCATCTGTTTTCTCATTGAGAAAGTTCACAGCCCTCAAATGGAAGATCCCCCATTGTACCTTGTACTTCCTTACGGATCCCTAGTGACTGAAGCCAAGAGGGTCCCCTCATGGCAATTGAACCAGCCATAGATCTGGAAGCTATGGCCACAGAATCAAGGACTGCCCTGGAGGAATGTACATCCCTCCTTCAGAGATTAAGGGTTTAAATTAATTTCTGCTTTCTTGAGGAAGCCTATCTGCAAACGTTACCTATGGAATCCTGATAATTGCACTTCAACAGGTCGTTGGCCATTCTTGTTTGGAGACTCAATGTACAATACTTTTTCTAGACAATTAATTTCTTGGACCCCTTGTCTTGAGGTGTTCCTTTCTGCTGACTGTCTGTAGGTCTCTCGTTAGCCAGAGTGACAATGAACGATTTCAGTGAAGGGTGCATACAGAATTGCTCAAAGCGCTGGGAAGGCACTTGGTACTGCCTGCAATTCCTCCTGTGAGCCTTGACCAATCTGTTCAGTAGGCAGTGCAGCAGATTGGGCTGGTTGTAAAGCTCCCTTGTGAGGTTGTGGAGCAGGGGATCTAGCTGTAGATTGGGGTGTAGACACTGGCCTTCTAGCCTGATGCAGCCCTGTAAGGCCAAGGGTGTTGTAGGCATAAGGGGCAGGTTGCTAAGGGGGATGATAATAGGGAGTCCTGTTTGGGCTCCTGTATCTGAGGTAATAGAGATTAGCCCTCAGCTCCCCTCTGTACATTGGCTCCGAGTATCCTGGCCCCAGGGTGATACCTCCCTACTGTCAGAGCCGCAGGATGGGAACGACTACTCCCCTTGGAGAGGGGGAGCAGATACAGCTGGAGTGCCACAGAGTGTGCTCGGATTGGTATCACTGATGTGGTCGGTACTGATGTAGGAGCAGTGAAGGCTGGTACTGGAGATGGTACCTTTACTATTGCCAAAAGCAGGGAGTCCGATAACGAAGAGACAGATCTTTAGATGGCGTGTAGGCTTTCGGCACAGTGTAAGTTGATGCTGTAGTCAGGCGGTTAGATGACACTGTACCAGGATTGTCAGTACTGGGGGCCTTGATGCTGAGAGATGGGTGCCAGGCAAGTTTTGTAGCATCTAGGACACCAGTTTAGTGGCACAGCAACTGGTGCCTGAATGGGAACCAGAGGGACTCTTTCGGGGCCTTGTGCTACCCTTTTCAGATGAGATTTGATAGGATTTGTGGCTCCTAGAGCAAGAACCTGGTGAAGGAGACCGGGTTCTCTTCCCTTTGTGGGCTCAGGGCTCTTTTCTCCCTGTCTCCTGAAGTTTCCTAGAGGAGGATGGGTCTTTAGGAGCAGCAATCACAACCCCAAGACCTGAGGAGCCAGCAGGAGCACTTTCTGATACATACTCAGGAGTTTCTGCCCCAGGCATCTCTGGGTCTGAAGAGAGATGCATCAACATCTCCAGCAGGAACATCTGTAAGGATTCCCTAGCTCTCTGCATTCTCTTAGGAAAAGGATTTACACATTTACAGTAACCATCTGGCATGCCCATCGTTGGGAGGCATCACTGCCTCGCACAAAATGCAATTTTTAAAACCTGGAGATTTGAGCTCAGTCGTAGTGCTTGGTCTCAGTATTGGGGCAAACTCGCAGGCAAAACAAACAAGTTTCCTTTTAAAAGGAAGAAAGGAAAGGCTATCAGAAAATCTAACACTAAGGACAGTCTCACGGATAAGTATCTACAGAACAATGGATAAAACACACGGTGAGCCAAGAGACTCAGACACTGCAAGTTCCAACTCACAGCCATGGGTGGCAAGAAGGAACTGAGGGGCAGTTGGGGTTGCCCCACCATTTATGGCCTTGGCTAGAGGCACACGAACAGTTGGGTGCAGGCATAGGCCCAATGGACAGCACTGGCCAAAAGAATCCAAACTCAGCCAGCAATGGAATCTGGATAAGCACACAGAGGAGGAAAACTTCCAAATGTAACTTGAATATAAACCACTATAACGCTATCTGTCTGCAGCTATAGACAGCTTGAAACAATAGTTCTGAGAGATGTAAACTGCCCTTCCACCTCCCAGCACTGTGAACTCAAATCTAATCAGATTATGGCTAGAGGTGCTGATTGTCTAAAGCTACATTCTGATTTGGCTGGCTGGGCCTTTTGAATGATGTCACGTCATGCACCAACTCACAGTAGTGTAAAGGTAGGGCCTTGTGACTCAAAATATACAAAGGCTTGTCTACACTGGCAACACTAAAGCACTGCCACCCCACGGCAGTGCTTTAACATGGCTTGGTGGTCGTGGCAGAGTGCTGGGAGACAGCTCTCCCAGCGCTCAAAAAACACACCTCCACGAGGGGCATAGCTACCAGCACTGGTGCACTGCCTACACTGGCGCTTTCCAGCGCTGAAACTTGCTGCGCTCAGGGTTTTGTTTTTTTCCACACCCTTGAGCGAGAAAGCTGTAAACTGCCAGTGCAGACAAGCCCTCATATTCCTACACGTATTCCCCACAATTCAGGATAGCACTTCCACATGTGCTTAAAAGCTACCCTGAACAAGGTTTCTTGAGTCTGGGGCATTATATTTAATGAGGGAGGGAGGGAGAGGAATGAGGCCACAGATTTTTAAAAAAGGAAAAGTACTTCCCTCTGCATTAATGATTTAAACAATTAACCATTTAGCTGCTTCTGGTTTCCATGAGGGCACTTCTCATTTGGTCATTAGCATCCACTCATTTTCTCCCCTTGCAATACTGGAGACACAAAGTAACACTGAAGGAACAAACTAAATCTTTCAGTTTTTAAGCAAAAAATGTGTTAACGGGTAGATTAATTTCCCACAAATGGCATTTGGAATTTCCATTGGCAAGAGCATGGAGTCAGTGACAGGGCATGTCTGGAAAAAACAAATATTCTCACTTGTAATATCTCAGGCAGCACCCAGTGAGGATGGGCTGAAGCGGCAGGTGACAGGACTGAAATAGTGAGCAGCTGGAAGAGGAAAATAGAGCTTTAAAATGCTCCCAAAACGCGAAGCTGCAACGGTATGGTCCTCGAGCCATTTCAAACTCCTTTGCTAGAGTTAAAGCCAAAACCTGGGAGCTGTTCACTGTTCTAAATTCAAGCGGAGATTTAGAAAGCAACTCAAGGGCTGTAGATATCCAATTTCCAGGCATCCAAACGCGTTGGCAGCTTTGAAAAATCAGCCTGAACTCATAAGAGACAGTGAACTACAATTAGTTGCTGGATTACTGCTGAAAAGGGCAGCTGGGATTGTGGCTACAGGGTGGTGGGATGGAAGGGGGTCCAAATAATACAAGAAATCCTAACAACAAAAGCAAGAAGATTATAAGACAGAAAAGAACAGATATCTCCAAATTAGGAGGAAAATTATAAATAGATTTGCTTTGCAATGATTCTTCAGCATTTGATTAGGAACTACTTTTCAGAGTGGAAGTATATTGCATATGTTGCATAAAACCCATTCAAATATATACAATTAATGAACCACCTAATGACAGTATTGCAGGCTGTGCATAAATAGGCTCCTTCCGCCTTCTCTCTCTCAGCACACCAATGGCATACAACCCTATCCCACTACTTCTACACTCAGAAGGGCCTTATGGCTCTATTTAAATAGCTCACCATTGTTAACTATTGCATGGCTGTTCATTTCAGTACCACCGGCCAGAGACCGTCCTTACTCATTACTGCTGGATACTGTGACATACTGGGGTGGGAAACAACTGGTTGCTGGAGTAGGGAAGAGGACTTCTACACTCTTGTCTGAAAAAAGAAATCTTAAAGTCCACTCTGCCCTTGATTGCACGGTAGAGTGAACAAGGAGATGCATCCCCTCCTGAGACCAAAAGCTTCAATTGATTCCTGGGTACCAAAAAACCAGACCACCTTCCCAGGTGCCTTCTGCCACTGCAGGGGCCTCAGGCTCTGGTGCACCTTTTGTCCTTCCTGTTCTCGGTCTAAGATACACAATAGTTTAGTCTCTAGAGGGCTGAAATACTTTAGTCTAATTCTGGTTTTGGGGCTTGGTGTGGGGGGGGTGGCTAGTTGGGGTTTGGTGGCCTGTGAACTACAGGAGGTCAGACTAGATGATCTAGTGGTCCCTTCGGCCTTAAATTCCACATACAACTTTACTGTCCCCCACCCAGCTTCCACCATTCCCAAACTTCCACAATGCAGTTGTACGTTGTCAATATAAAATTCTGCTACACTTACAAATTTTATGTACCAATGGTACTGTCCAGTTTTCATGCTGGAGTCAACTATTACCTTGATTTTTTGTTTTCCTAAATCTGCCACAATTTTTAATCTGCTTCCCCCAAGTGCAATGGGAGCCCAGGGCTCTGTGGTAGAAGCTGGGTTTATTTTGCCAAAAAGAACATGGGACCTTGAGCACAGCTTGTAAGCTAGCTGAATGACATGTTGTTACTGAGAAGGAACAACAAAAACAAGTTTAAAAAATTAAGTCAAGATCTGCTTTCAGATTTCAGTGCATTTGGTCCAACTCTTCCTTTTTGCTGCAGTATCTTTTTCTTTTAAAGACACTCCTAAAGCAGAGAACTTCACATCATAAAGAGCCTGGTCAAACATGGGTTGGGAACAGTCAATTAGGGTCCAACAAGAGCCCACTGAAATCAAAGGAAAAATTCTCATTAAGCACTGGATCAGGTCCATCCAGGGAATTCCACATTACCCAACTTACCCCTGAAATCCTTTCATGACATAATGGGTCAATTGCCATTAGCACAGGTGCTGGAGATGCATCTCCCTTCATAACCATGGGATGGAGCTGCTCTGTGAGGTATTCAATGCTTGGACTCTGGACTTCACTCATTGCTTGCTCATCAGAACTCATATTTGTCAGCCTTTCAGACACACTGCAAAGCCCCTCTCTTCTCTAGAGGATTTGGAGTGTTTGTACTTGGGACCAGGGGGTTGTTCCTGACATGCTTACTGTGTAGAGTGTGTGTTCTATTATGGGTATTTATAAAAGCCAATTGAACACCCACGATATGGAGTGAGATATTTGAATATCACAAGATTAACATAGGTGAAGGCTCCACAGATTCAGAATTTAAGGCCAGAAGGGATTAGATCATGTAGTCTGATGTCACAGGCTATTAAAATTTCACTATTACCTACAGATCCCATTATCAGTATAGCTGTAGTCCTAACAGCCTTAGTGATGGATCAGGACCCTTCTGGCTAAAGCGTATATTCCAGAAAGGCACTCAGTCTTGATTTGGCAACCGAACTCAGAGGCTTTACATAATGCTTATAAATCTACAATGCTAGTAACTGATACTATGAAATTAAATAGCTACATTTATAGTCAACAGCTACCAGAACTTACTAGAAAAGTAGAACCATCTATGCTATAAGCACCACCTTATCCTCGTAACCAGATTGACTCTCACCTGCCTGTGTACAGTTGAGCTGTGTCCATGCCACAGGTTTAGGTTGCAAAAACCACACACACACACACACACACACACACACGCAGGCAGCTCCAGGCACCAGCGCAGCAAGCACGTGCCTGGGGCGGCAAGCCGCGGGGGGCGGCGTGCTGGTCGCCGTGAGGGCTGCAGTCAGGCAGCTGCAGTCAGGCAGCTGCAGTCAGGCAGCGTGAAGGCTGCAGTCAGGCAGCCTTCAGCGGTGTGCCTGCGGGAGGTCCGCCGGTCCCGCAGCTTCGCCGAAGCCACGGGACTGGCAGATCACCCGCAGAAATGCCACCGAATCTGCCTGACCAGCGGACCACCCACAGGCGTGCCGCCGACGGCCGCCTGACTGCCATGCTTGGGGCGGCAAAAAACAGAGCACCCCTGCACACACACACACACACACACACACACAAAGTGTCACCTGTGCTTGTGCATCCATACCAGCCACTCTGCTCAACTGTGTGCACGCATCTTGGGAAAATTTAAGCTATCCTACAGTGCCTCAAGCCCAGGAAAGTGCCTGCAGGGAGGTTTAGGTTGCAAAAACCACACGCACACAGTGCTAGTGGGAGAATGCACACCAAGTAGCATATCAGGTCACACATTCTGGATGCCCTTCTTCATAGGCAGCTGGGTGGACAGGGGACCAGCCAATATGGATTACACAGGCCCCCACCCCTTGAATGATGCCTATCTACACTGCAAAACAGTGAGACAACCTGTAAGATAACCAAGCTGCCCAGGAGGACAAAACTATGAGCTGCCATGATTACAAAGGCCCCTACAAAGTTATGTACATGCTTTAGTCACCTCCATAGTCCTGTTGCACTCAATGGAACTATACAAATGCATAAAATAACGCAGGTGCAGAACTCTTTGCAAATTTGAGGCGTCAGAGTATTATCCACATTGCATGTTGCCACATTTAAAGCTGACCACAACACTAGCTGCTCACAAACTCTGTTAAAAGCTGTAGTGTAGACAGGGTGTTAGGCAAAGATTCAAACGGGGAATCCCCAAGCTATAGAAGCGCTTTGATAAAATATGCTTTAAGCCATGTTAATGGAAAATACCCTAGACTACAGAGCTGTGGAATTTTCAAACAAACCAACCTGTCCGGTTAGAGACATCTCAGCTTTATTTATAACAAGCACCTCATACTCATTTCTCTCTTGCCCAAGGGAAAGAGCATTAGTACTCTCCTCAGCTATGAACAGGATTGCTTCAGGCTATTTTCTCAAAATTACTATACTCTAAAGAATCTGAGGTATATTGGATCCCTTTTACATGCTAATTTGCTTTCTGTGTTTAAAACAGAACAGACCATAGTATTGCCACTTTCCCTCGTTAAGCAGCCAGTCACAAACAAAAGCCTCTATACCACTCTCCCGACCCTAGCTCGCTTCTTTCCTGTTTCCGCTCATCAGCCCAGCTGAATCCTATACAGCTGAGAGAGTCCACAGCACCACACTCAATCACCCTAACAATGATCAGGCTGCTAACAATCTTTAGTCTTGTGAGCCTTCAGCTGATTTCAGGGGCAGGAGTGCCTGTAACCATCTGGGCAGTACCCAGAGAAAAAATATGCAGTTAAGAGGGGAAATTAATTGTACAATATCTTGTCAAAACAAAGAAAGGGGTAGAAAGGTGTATGCTAATACCAGAGTATGGCGAATGTATCCTGAGTACGTTTATTGGTGAACCTTTGCATTGCTCTCAGACGCAAAAATAGAGAAGTCACAGGAGATGCCCATTGATGGCCTATTGGGGAGTCCTCTGCCCATTGCTTTAAAAAAAAAATTATATCTGCTTCTGGAAACTGAACTTTCCAGGACCAAAGAGCCTCAAGGTATTTGAGTTTGGCCTCCACTAACCTAAACAGCAGACCTGTTTACTTCATTAAGTTCCTGCCTCATGCCCCAGTGTCAATTGATTGGCCAACATGATAGTTATTTATCTCACCACAATGTCCAACTTTTAAGTAGAGATCCTTTAGGACAAGCACCAGCAGTATAACAGCATGCAGCTGCAGGTTTGAGTGAAAACCCTATACAGTGTGACATGCCCCGACCCGGACAGACCAGCACCTGGGGCAGTTCAAATCATGGTGAGGGCTTACTGAAGGTCATGTGGGGGTTCAGCACCACATGAATGAGGTCCAAGGTCCTTTCTGGTCTGAACTCTAAGGACTAGATTTTCCTCAATGTCTCAGAGATGGCTCCATAAAATGCTTAAACCCATTCATGAAATGGGCCCAAAAGAAGGTCTAAAAGGGAAACCATTATGCTCCCCCACCAAGGAGGGAATGGACAACCAGCCCTGGTCTATCTTTTGGGTTAAATTGTTTCTCCAGACTTCACCTTCAATACAAAGGAGGAAAGCCTTTCAGCTGATGGCTCAGACATATGGAGAGAGTTGCCTAAATGTGGCTCTTAATGGCCCAACTATCCAATGGGAAATGCAGAGCATGTTTCCCCAAGAGCAATGTGACTATTGCCAGGTTCTTGCAGCTGACATGGCCAAATGGGAACAAATGATACAGGAAATCCAAGTGGCCCAGAGAGAACTAAAGACTTAGTTTGAGATTGCAAAACGGGGATATGAAAGTAGGGATCCTTCTATGTAGATACAAAAAGATCACCTCGCCCAGCCTGATACTTCAGATGGTGGCACAAAGTCTGCATCCAAAGATTCCATTTGGAGAGACCCTGCAGATTTCATGGGGACTAAGTAGCACTGGAACACATCCTCAGGAATTTGTGATTCACTCATTGCTCTAATTTCCGGAAGATTAAATGATAGCTTTTTTCCCCCACCACGGATGAAGGGATTTGGGACACCAGTATTCTAGGGGTGACGAGATGTGTGCGTCATGTAAATAAGTTCTATAAAGCAAACGTGACCCATTAAGAATGCCCACTGGCCCCAAAAGAAACAGATCCTCCTCCACGAGAGCTCTCCCCCCCAGGGGTGGGCATGGACAGTCAAAAAGACACAGTAACTTAAGCAAGGGAGAGACAAGCTAAACTAACTATCAGGGTATGGAATTATCTATTAAGCTGACACCAAATCTCACACTGAGGCCAGTACAGGACTGACAGCAAACTTTTCTTTGAGGAAGAATGGGAACCTTCGGGTAAGAAGTCAAACTGGCTGGAGGCATCATGAGGTCTGCTGTGGGCATCAGCAATGCCACAGATAGCTCTGTGCTCCTAGGTATGAGTTTATTGCAGCAAGTGAGCCTGTAAACATTGCCTTATGGTGAAAGGAGAATGCAGCTACCAGCTTTGGCCGCCCTGCTGCTCACTGGAAAGTGAGGGGTGGTACTAGGGGGTGATGCTGCTCTCAGCTCCACCCCCTTCCCGGGGGAAGGAGAGCAGGGCTGGAGGGGATGCCTATAGTAACTCCCCACAGCACGGGGAGCAGGCAGAATCTAAATTTACAGGCAGCTAGCTAGTGCTACTGAATTCAGCCCTGGAAGCACTGTTTGTCTTTGAAGGACAGCCTAGATTGGGGGAGCAAGTGGAACAAGATTAGGACTGATGGAGAGGGCAACACCACTGATGATGGATGAGAGGAAGGAAAGAGCTTGTGATTGGATATAAGTGAATGTAGAGAAGTGAATGAATTAGGTAGAAGAATCTAGTCAGACAGAAGGAATGAAAGACCAGTTTAAAAAAGGAAAACACCAAAGTTAAGCAAAAGAAGCAGTCAAGCCACAGTAAATTTAATGTAATTATTTAATGGAGAGGCGTTGCAAGACATTACAATCACACATGCAGATTTATGAACATACTCCCTGACTCAGAGAGGCAGTGGCAATAGGGATTTCCCCCCAATGTCCCTCTGTGGCTGCAGTTATTCAATGTCTGGTTTGGCCTTTGCACCTCTAGAATGCTCAAGATTGTACTAAAAAATGGCAGGTTCTCTCTTTAAAATTCCCACAAGAATAACCGTAGATCCTTCAAAAAATGTCTTGCTCCTTCTTGTAGCTTTGGCAGAAGCGGTCACGTGGAACAACTTCCATCTACAACCCCAACAGTGAAAAGTGCTCAGAACTCACAGAAGGGATGGAGGGGGAGAAGAATCAAATTTGGTTAAAAGTATTAAAGACAGGGGCAACGTATGAGGTAGGGATCTATAGGTTGAGGGAATTTGAGAGCTTCAGAGTAACTAACCTGAGGAGGGGGCGGGGAGAAGAAAGAAGACAGGCTTGTTATCCATCGTTTAAAAATTATGGAACCAGAACGTTACTGAAGATAAGTTGCCATCCTTCTGCTAGGATAAGACGTCACCCACAGGCCCCAAGGCCTACACCACAGGCCTCTGCTGGCTGCAGTGTAATTACATTCACTGTCAGCAGCAGCAAAGCTTGTTCATGTCCTTCAAACTCTCTACAGTGAAGTGACATTTTGACAGATTGCTAACTGCTCTGAGCAAAGATGCAGACTTTTCCACTGCACCTCCCACATACCCAGGTGCCAGAACAGGCAGCTAGTGCTGCTCACACAAGTGCGTGTCGGGGAATTGTAATTGGACAAAGAGGCCTATGATCTGTTCTCCAAGTCATCAAAACTCCAGGTCAGCAAGGCATCACTGGAGCTGCTTAACTTCTCTAAACTGCAGGAAGATGATTGGGATCATCAAGAGAAGGCAAGCAGGGCAGGACACATGTCTGTGATTGGCTGCTGCAGTAGCAAGGGAGAGACCACCATTTGCTTAACACCTATGCTAAACAGTGGTGGATATGAGGAAAGAACCTAGATGGACACTGACAAAGACATTTTATGGTACATTTGCTTGACTAGCGCAGACAGTACTTTAACAGAAAGTCTCTAAACACACACTCAAGCATGCAGCTCCTTTTAGAGTATCAGCCCAGTTACTGAAGAGTCTCAGTTGTAAGTGCTAGAGCAGATTATCCTTTAGTTACTGCTTGGTAAGAAGTGCAGCAGTGTCCCCCAATTCAGGAACAAGTTGGAGGATATACCGGATACATTACCTGTAAAGTTTAGAACCTATCCTATAACTACTATCTAGAGACAATTTCATCCTGTTACTTAACTTGAGAGGAAAGGATCTGAAAGTAACAAGGAAGATTTCAACAGATCTAGGCTAAAATTTGTAAATTATTTAGGCATTGCAACACAGAGCACAGCTACACCTGATTTAGACGCCTACATCTCATTTTCAAAAGAATTTAGGACTATATCCCACTTACGTGCCCAAGACCCCTTTTTTAAATGATTGTAGGCTCCTCAATCAGTTAAGTGTTGCAATGCTAAATTTAGCAGTGCCTAGATACCTTTAAAAATCTGGGCTTTGGTTATTAAATATAATCCTTAAAAGCAAATCCCAGTGTGAAGAGGTTTAAGAATCAGGATTGCTTTAAGCTATCCCACCCCGCAAAAACCCAAATGAAAAAACATCAAGATTCATTTCAAGACAAGTATTCCAAATTGAAATTCAAACGGAATCATTATAGCCATTTAATATAACAGACCAAGTGAGTGGAGTTCTTCTGTAAAGTGAGTTTTCACAGTCCAACATCCAGGAGTGTATGATTTAGGCTTATACAGAAGTGACAGAATAAAGCACCAATTTGACTGAATTCTCAGGCGCTACAATTATAGAACATAACACATTGTTAAAACTACAGGTAGAGCATTGGCAGATAATTTCATGAGGCTGCTGGAATGAAGATAGCTGGATGACATTTTAGTGACAGTTCACAATCTGAAACCATTTATCCTTCCATCTGCTGTACTGCAGTATATCCCAGTCTTCATAAAAACATTTAAGTGATTAGCTCTATCATCAGATATCTTTACAGCCAGAGTTTTCAAGAAGGCTCAGACACCCACAATGCGGCCATTTTTTTTTATTATTATTTTTTTTAAATAAGTAGACATAATTAGCACCCAGGAAAATGGGAACTGTTAGATGCAAGAGTGCTTCTGAAGGTACAACCCTATAAGTCACAGTAGTAACAGTTAAAGTGAACTAGTTAACTGAAACAAACTGTAAAGTCAAGACAACCTCTCTGTTAGCTGCTTGGTTGGGCAACATTAACACCTGTGCAAAGAACCCAGAAACTAAAGCTTCTTGCAACATGTAATGCTTCAGGATATGTCTACATTGTAGTCAGGGATGTGAATGCAAGGCCATGTAGACAGACATTCTTGGTGATCTGTACTCCAATTTGCAGCAAGCTAATTTAAGTGTACATCATGGAATGGGCTTTAGCACAGGCTGCACAAGCCTGCCTGCCTCCACAAGTACATACGTAACTGCTAAGCCCTGTGCCGTGGCATCCTCACTGCTATTTTTAAATGAGCTAGCTAGAATACAACCAGCATGCACACATCTACACAAGCTGCTATTCACACCTGCGGTTGCATGAACTCAGGTCCCAATAAATTTAAAGCCTTCACTTCACCTACAGAAGGTAGAAGTAACTTTACTACAAGTGATGATAGCCATGTGTTAGCCGGAATTATGTGGAATATGGAACACTCCCATCATTTTGCATTAGCGTTTAGCTTAGATCTTATCTACTCTTACCTAGAAGAGACTTCTGCCACCCTTTCTATTACAACTGACCATGCAAGAGCCTCATCCACAGCTTTGAAAGAGGCTCCTTTTGTTTCTCCATCTCTTCTTATAACACTCCTCTACCCTTGCCTCTCAATCTCTCCCCCACCACACACACTTCGGGCCTTATGAGTATGGTAATTTACTTCATGACCACATAAAAAGGATTTATTTAGATTATATATTCCACTCTGGCACTTACAGCAGACTATGGAGACTTTATACACGATACTCAAAACAGATGTGCGGTTAAAGGCAAGTAATTGTTTAGTTATGCTTATCATTGAAGGTGACAAGGAAGACCAAACATGGCATAGGAAATTGTGCTGGTGACTTCACAGTACCCTGTACTTTCCCCAAGTGCCACAGTAGGGTACCAGCGCATTTAACACTGGAGCTTTTTTTTAAATTACTATTAAATATAAGGCCTGATCATAACTGTTAGAAGTTCCAATAGACAAGAGGACTGCACAGAAGTTCATACTAAGCTACAGCTGCAAATTTAGGTACAAGTTATTAAATTCCTGTTCTATGTGGCTGTATCTTATTACTGGTAACAGCATGCATGGTGGGTGAATCAAACCAGTCTGTAGGTTCCCATTACGGCTCATTTTTCTATGGCCATAATATCATATGAACATAGGCAAATACAATTATGCTCTTAGATAATGCTTCAATAATGAAAGCCTTTCCCAAGTTCTTTTGTCCTTTCAGTACAAGTTACTTCACATAATTGTACTTTTTCCAAGAAGCGTTGTATATTCTTAGCACATCACCTGTTCAATATATGACCATACATTCTGTAGTTCTTTCCAAGAGAAGCTCTGCTGTTTCAGAGCCATTTTAATCAGAAAACTTTGCTTTCCCCCCATGCAATAAGTATAAAAACCTCCAAGTGTAAACCGTAGCAGTTACCATGTGTCTGCTATCAAGACTCATTTGAATATGCAAGTTTTTCCTGTAGCCCGCTGCACAGAAAACTCCAGAGGCTGCTAACCTTTACATGCAGAGATGCATAACCAAGGACATTGAGAGATGAGACAACTGGAACAAATTTAGACCAAAAGCAGTGGACATTTATTCCTCATTTGTGCAAGAGTGTAAAGATGCATTTGAAAATGGATGGGACAGACCCCTGTGGCTGGAGAGCTGGAGGCTATGGCCTCTCCTTCAGTTTGATGGCTTGTTTTACAATTATACTAAAGGAGATAAAATTGCAGACTCACCTACTTCACATGAATGTTGCTGGCAAATACACTTGTTTACAAAGTAAAATTTCAAACTACATTTTCATTGAATTCAAGTGAAGACTTTGTTCAAATAAAAGACACATACAAGTACAATTTAAAACCATATGAACATTTGCAAATGTTTAGTGCAAAGTAAGCATGTAAAAGCTACATTTTATGAACGTTCGTGCTGATGTGTGTTTGATAATTTTTACCCTTTTACATCCATTACTTTTAGTTACATAAGGTTTCACTTACCTACATATGCATTGTGTTAAGTCCCATGCAAGTGGGAATAATACCATTAGGCTTTGTAAAATGTTGCTCAGATCCTCATTAAGTAAACTGATTTTTTGGTTTAACAGTCAAGTTGCTGGCACACTACATATCTTGAGTTCATGTAAGTGCTTTAACCTTAAGTTTGTCTTGTTCAGGCGCATAGCCTTTTCTGATGCAAACTGAATTGCTTCATGATTCTGAAATGCAACTGTTTGTGAATGCAGACATTTAAGGACAAGCCACCATTAATTATAGCCTGTAACAAACTGGTTTTAAAATTAAAAGCCTATTCACACAAAGTTATATGTAATGACTGTAGTAATCAGTTTATTACACAGATTAATCATTCTTGAACGTACAAGCCCCAGGGGAGCAGTTGGGTCTTTAAATATACACGAGTTTTCTGTCAAATGAATTTTTACCCTTACATCCAGAAAGACCTAAGCAGTTAAAAAACTTAAGAAAAATAAGAGCTATTAGCTATGTATTAACTGAGAAACCACATACAAACCAAAAAAATATGAGGGAGGGGAGAGAAGAGTTGAAATAAATCAACATCACTTGATGCACTAATAGCTCCAATCCATTTAAATGTTGACCATTTAAACTTAGACCTTAAACACAGGATGTGGGTACGGGTTAATCTTGTTGGTTGTAACTTTTACCTAAGATGTAGATCCTTCAGAATAAAATGAATACAGAAACAGCTTTGAGTTCTTCACCTTGGCTTTCCATAACTGTTATGAGTTTAAAAGGATTCCATTTAAAAAAAATCCTCCCACAAGTCAGTGAACTGTCTCCAGAAAACGATGAAACCCACCACTCCTCCCCCCTCATTTTATTACCCAATTTAAATCAATAAGGAATGCTTTTAGGCTCACAACGAAGTTATGACTGAAGAACTGGCTTTTCACACACACACACTTCTTTGCTAGGAGTCAATGTTGGTACGGGGAATACAGTATTTCTATTTTGTTGTTCCAAGTATGTACAACACGCAGCACTGCTGTATCAGGTAAACATGTGCACAGGGGAAGATGAGGCGTGGGCTCATAGAAAGCAGTCAAATGGAAATCAAAAGGACTTTCTCTTTCAGAGTTCCCCTATCTTTATTTGTAGAGGTTATCCAATAATTTCTTTAGTTACATCGCATACTTCTGAGTCCATTCCCGAGCTATTCTGTTGTACCTGTATGTATAAAAAGAGGATTTGTTTAACATATATCGTCCACTCAAATGCAAGAGATATTTTTAACTCCAGTGGAATGTTTTTTCTACACATGCCTTTAAGCTAAGTTCTCTTCAGCAACATCAGAACTTTCAGTCAGGTAATTTGAAGAGCAAAATAAAGTTTCATGCAAATAAGTGACAACTTAACCCTTTATCAGGGCAGAGAGAGTAATCTTTGCTGTGTTCATAATTATTTCAGCAAGCAGCAACAAAACCAAGTCTTTGGGGCAGAATTACATAAAAACTAGTGTTTTGACAGGAAGACTTAAATTTACATGTTTTCTAACCACTATCTTTGGGCAACAGTGTGTTACTGTTGTAAATTTTATCTTCATAATAGTCTGAAAGTTCAGTATGATGCAATAACTATTTGGCAATGTTTTGCTTCTGCTTTCTCTTCAGTCGTCGTCAGTTGTAAGGAAAAAGTAATAACAGTTTCCCATAGATGCTGAGCTGCAAGATATTGCCAGATTCAGAATAGTGTTACAGCATTTGTTTATTTTGGCTCCAGCTATTATGGTTGACTATTTTGACAGAGCAAAAGAGGGACGAAATCTGGGCCATGACAACTTTCAACTTCTAAGGAGCAACCTGCTCCTTACAGACCCAATCCTACAGTCTTTTTGCACCCAGTGCACCCATTGGGGTCAGGAATTGTGCACACAGGACATTTTGGCTAGAGTCTCAAGTAAACACTGCAATACCATCATAATGTTTGATGCACTACTGATATTTGGGACATCTCCATTCCACCCGTCACAAAAAAGTGAGATACATTTCTTTTGTAAACACTTCACTCTGGAGAGTACACTATTAGCTAGAGGATACTTGGCCACCTTATTATACGGAATTCCAACTGGATCTTTGTTCCAATAAAGCTATTAGTCAACTTAATCTAAGAATGTTTCTTTGCAACGTAACAGAGTTTACTTAGACAACCCATTATATTAACTTCAACATTGTTTAAACTTTTCAAAAGCCAAGTTCAAATGTGTTGATAGCACAAGACTAATATATTTTCATATTTCTTTCGAGAATATATGAGCAGAACTGAATATATAAACACTGTGGATTTGACACTTTTACAGTTGTACCTCTTGCCGAACTGCTGAATACTAATCATGCAGCTTTGATGGCAGACAAGATGCACTGACTTTCCCCAGTATCTGCTTCTGAATTACCAAACATATTATCCAGAAACTTGCTTAATTTCACCTCCCTCCCTACTCACAGGTTGCTGAAGTGCTGTCTTGACTTCATTAGATGGTCGTGTAAGGGAACTGCTGATCAGTTCTGGAGTGGGAACAGCTCAAGGTGGGGAATTAGTTTACAATCATCATCATCAAGCAATTGCTCAGACAAGAAGTTCCCTTTTAAACTGAAGCAATTTGAGTTACATTAATGCGAAAGTTCTGTTGATTTTTGCAATTTGCTCCTTAAAAGCTTGTAAGTCTTCCCCACATCTCTTTACCACTCTTATCCTTCCCTTGCACCTTAAGTATGCTGTCAATGAAGCTGAATCAGAGGTATTGGTTACCTCCGTGTTCTAGATGGTGGGGCATGAACATTAGCACTCCCTGTAATAGAGTTTAACTTGTTCTTCTGCCGACTATGTAGAATTGAAGCACAGACAGTGAAGGGTTTTTAAAATGTGTAACTCAAACTGATGCTGCAAAATCTGTATAAAATATGGTTTTTAATACAGATTACATTTGTGAGATTTTCACAGGTTTATCAGGGTATCGATCATGAAGGCAAACCTGTAGTTAAAGCAACTAAACAGATATAGATTTGCTTATAGGCTGAGCATTTAGTTCATGGATTTGGGGGGTGGGGGGGGAAGAGGAGTTATGGCTTACTTAAAAGTCCCTCAATACAGACTTGAACTAGAAATAGAGACTTCCCTATAGCAATGCCATTAGGTACTACTATATTAAGACTAGTGTCAGTGTGCACTGTATCTACAGTGCCTCTTCTAAGCAATGTCTTTAGAAGACCAAGGTTCCCAACTGATCAAGACAAATTCAACAATTTCAGAGATTAGTTTTTTTATAAAGTAATCCCATTTTCTTTTTACCTCTGACTCCAAGTACAGATTCTCCTGTTTTCACATTAACTGAAGTGTTTAACAGATTTTTAGCTTCCATACTCACTTTTCTCTATCTGTTTTGTAGATCCGTGCAATCTCAGGCACTAAGGGATCATCTGGATTGGGATCACACAACAGAGAACAGATGGACAAAAGTACTAGAGAGAAAAAACATTGCATTAGAATTTAAGTGCTGCTGAAAACACCTGCAGGAAATAAACCTACTTGGTTGCTATTTTAACCCTTGATGTCTGGAGTCAAGATGTGGTGACCAAAACAAAACAGACATTAACACTAATGAATAGTAAATTCCAGAAAAATTAGCCAAATGACTTCATATCCTAAAGTAATTACCATTTCACAGCTGAACTAAGGCTTTGCAGGACCATAACACTTATTTTGAGTACACCATGCCAGTATGGAGACAGCTGGACAGAACTGTTCAATTACAAGTTGGAATCACCTTTAAAAAGGTGTCACGCAATTAAAAAAATATCAGGTATTATGTATACAATTGCCTAAAGGGTTTTAAGACAAGATTTTTAAAAATAAAAAATTTTTAATAGAAATTTAGGTCCTGACTTGCCTGGAAGATAACTGAAGAACTAATGTTATGACACAGTCTGAGTGTGAAAGAGCAACTGAGAAGGGGAAGAGATTTTAAGACCAACTGTTCACAATATTCTTTGTCCATATTACTACTCATTTAAAGTTAAGATTAGACAACTGAGGCCACGTCTAGAATAGGAAGAGAGATCACATTTGCCAACATGTTTTAAACAGTTTTAAAACACTGCTCTGCATCTAGTGTAAACAGGGAAAGTCATTTAGAAGATAACACAACCTTCCCTGTTTGAACTAAGTGTAAAGCTGTACTTAACGCAATTTGTTAAAACTTTCGCTAAGTATTATTAAATATGACCAGTCTTCCAAGACTAGACATAGCCTGAGAAATCCAATAGGCCCTCCAGCAAAGCCAGGAAAGAACAGAGTTGACATTCTGATATTTCTGAGGTTTAAAAATAAGAGGAAAAAAAATCTTGATCTTATTAATACAGAGAAGCAATACTAAGCATGTCTTTAAAAATACACATCTTTACATCTTGCTATGACCTTGTCCATCTTATCATTTGATGCTGCCACGGTAGTATAGACAAGGGCTCTCCCTGCCTCCCAGATGTCCCATAATTCCTACCACCAGCTCAGCTCCATTCATGGTAGCAACAGAAGGAGTCTTAGCACACAGAAGGCCTGCTCTGGGCAAGTTTAGATACATGACATTAGCAGTCCTGGGAAATCTTAAATGTTGTATCTACACTAGCAGCTCTGAGTCCAAATTAAATTAAATATTTGTCTAATCATACTATTTGATGTTTGCTCCATGATGATTTTGGAAACTCCTTGTACAAAAGGGTCTTCTACAAGACAGGACGTATTGTTGTCCCATATGCTGAGTGCAAGAGTAGGATGGATTTCTCACATTCATCTTTAATTTGCCATGCTAAGAAGAACTTCAGAGCTAGAGTGAAAAAAGAAATGATCCCAGTTATTTGGGCCAGGTGCTTTCACTAGCTAAGTTGTATTGGGTGGGGATGAGCGAACAAGAGGTGATCACAGATGCTTGAGTTAATGTAGTTTTCACTGCATTATGGTAGACGCTTTACTAGTGGGGTATATTAGTGTCAAACTATAGTTCCAGGTTTCTAGAACTATTTTAGGAAAGAACAAAAAATATTGGTGTACAATTCAGGTTCTGTATTGGATAAGTTCCTGCAGATATAAGGTCTCTGAAAAGGTCAACCTATTTCTTGTTCTCGGTTAGATTAGTGCCTCTTTTCCTCCAACACTATGTTACCAGTCTACTAAAGGTCACTCTTCAGCCATTTCTGGGTTATACCATCTGTGATATTCCAATTAATTAGTTGAATTTTCATTGGACAGACTATGTTCCGGAAACAAAATCCTTAAAATAGTTGTCAGTGAGAAAAAGTACGACAAAACAGTGTTCTGCGTTAACAGAATTTCTGCACCCTCATCAGTATCTGTACACACAATTTTAGAGAACTTTAAAAGTTCAGGAATGGTCACACTGTTTCAAACTAGTAGTCCCAATGGTCCAATATTCTTACAGCCCAGTCAGTACCAGATGTTTGGAGGAAGGTACAAGAAATCCTGTAGCAGGTAGTTATGGAATAGGAAAAATACTTCCTACACAAGCAGACGAATACTTGTCAGAGGTTAGTTTGACATGATATAGTTTATCCTTTCCAAAAAGACCCTAACATCCCTATTATTGTAAGATTTGGATGTTACGCATAAAACATCCAGTCCTTTCAGAAATCCGCTAAACTCTTTGGCCTCAATACCTTGTAGTTCCATAGGCTAAATGTGCATTATGTGAAAGAGAATTTCCTTTTATCAATTTTTCAATTTCATTCAATGTTCCCTTATTCTGCTATTATAAGATGGTGAAAAGCAGAACCAGTTCCATCTTCTCTATGCCATTGTTCTGAATATCAAGCCCTTTATTCACCTCCTTTCTGAAGTAGTTTGTCTTTTCAATCTCTTCACGTGAAGTTTCTACTTGGCTGTAGTCACTCACTGTCTCAACATATTCCACTTCCCCAGCCCCCTCCCCCCCCTTTTTTATTTTAAAGTGTGACCTGAATAGAACATAGTATTCCAGGTGAGGTCATCTCATTGGATTTATATAGTAGCTTTATTTTCAGAGTTGTCCATCCCTTTCCCTTAAGGATTTTAACATTATCTTTTAATCCGCACAACAGCAGAGGTTTGATTTGAGCTGTCCACAATGATGTTCAGATTTCCCCCTAAATACCCAAGTTGTTAGACAATTTAGAACCCAGCAAGGTTCATGAACAGTTTTTCCATGTTGCACCACTGTGCATTTGTTAAGGCTTTCATCTGCCATTATGCAGTCCATTCACATCAGTTGGTTAGGTCTTTGACAAAGATATTTGCAAGTTTTTCTCCCTCATTCTTTGTCTTGATTTTGTAGATCATTCATTACTACAGACATTTGTCTTTGTATAGAACCTTAGGACACCCTTGTTAACTTTTCGTTGGTCTTAATCCCAATATAGCCTTTAGGCCTTTTAAAGAAAAGGCAAACCTACACATCTGTCACGCTCCAATCCTTCAGCAGAGTAGCTGTTTTAAGGAGGACATCTGGTTTGCTAGCAACTCAGCCCCTGCCATTCTTAAGTGCTTTCAGAACTCTTGGATATAGACAAACCAGTCCTGGCGACTTGTGCTTTACTTTAATCAAGTTGGTGCAGGCACTTCAGTCCTTGACAACACCTCAATACCTGAGATGAGCAGATATCCCCAAAACCACGATGTATGGTTGCCAACCCTCCAGGATTGTCCCGGAGTTTCCAGAAATGAAAGATTATGACATGTGATAAAACATCCAGCCAAAACTGGCAACCCTACTTGGTAGTGAAGGCTGAAGCAAACAAGTCATTTGGCTTCTCTACCATATCCTTATCGTTCAATTGTTAAATTTAATCTCTGGTGATCCAGGCTACCTCCTAGTTCTCTTGTAAATTTCCTGCTTATAGTACATTCTTGTTAGGATTTTTTACATTTAGCTATTTGCTCTTCATAGTCCTTTTTAGCTTTCTTAATTTCCTTCCTACGTGTTTTGCCTACTGAAGTTAAGTGTTCTTGTCTTCACTAGGCTTGGCAAGTAACCTCTTGAACATAGTTATTTATCCATATTTGTTTACTATGTGGCTTTCCACTTCCGTTCCTTCTTTTTGTTAAGTGTATGCATCTTTTATGATACTTACGGAGATTTCTTAAATGAACCATATCAGTTTCAAGGATGAGGGTTTCCCCTACTTTTTGTTTGGAGGTAATTTAACTTTTTTAATCCCCCTCACTCCCCCGTCTAAACTTTATCATGCTAGTTTCTGTAATCGTCTTCGCTAAAGAGGAAGATAATTATGCTGCATTCATTATTACCTAGTGCTCAACTATAGTTACTTCCTGAACCAATTCTTGTGTATTACTTTGGACTAAGGAACAGCTTCTCCTCATACTCTGGAATTAGCTGTTCTAAAAAAATCATTTAAGGTGTCACAACATTGCTTCTTTATACCATGTCCCATTTGACCAGCTTATATGCAAGTAGATGAAGTCCTCCATTACTACCATTTTAGATTGTTGCCTATTTAATCTCACTATTGTGCATTCACTTTTTTCTGATTAGAAGGCCAGCAGTGTAACCTTAAGTAAATTTGTATTCTGACAGCTTTGAATTTCTATTTATAAAAGTCATCTGGTCTTTTCATTCAGAATTTCTCTCACTAGATTTTATGAAGTCTTTAGATATAATACTACTCCTCACCTTTACAGCCTGATCTGTCCAGTTTAGTTTATGACCAGGTGTTAATGTACCCCCTTCCCCCAGAACTTTAGGCAGTGTTGAAATATGGTGGGATACCAATTTCAAGATCCTCTTACATTGCCAGGCATTCTAGTTCACCTGGACTTTAGTCTTAACTTTCATGGCAACAGCGTAAAGAGGTGAAAGACCCTTCTCCCTCTAAAGTGTAATGGTTAGAAGTTAGAGAACCTTAAGAGATATGCTTCCCTATGTACTTAGTCATTGTATTTACAATTTCAGAGTTTACTTTACTGTTGAAATAGAATCCCGCTCTCAGATTTATCATCTCCGCAGTGCTGTCTTGCACATCAGCCACAGAATTATGGCTGACTGCAATTTTAGTAATAATGAGAATCCAATTCCTTCTATCTAAGGATCTAAAGGCAGAAGAAGCCTGGGATTATTTTAAGTTAAAGCTGCATGAGCTGTCAGAGGCCTGTATCCCGAAAAAGGGAAAAAGTATAGTGAGCAAGAGATTTAGACCAAGCTGGATGAGCAACCGTCTCAAAGGGGCGATTAGGAAAAAACAGAAAGCGTACAAAGAGTGGAAGAGGGGAGGGATCAGTAAGGAAACTTACCTTAGTGAGGTCAGAGCATGTAGAGATGGAGTGAGAAAGGCCAAAAGCCGTGTAGAGTTGGACCTTGCGAGGGGAATTAAAAGCAATAGCAAGAGGTTTTACAGCCATATAAATAGGAAGAAAGCAAAGAAAGAAGAAGTGGGACCGCTGAAGACTATAGCTGGAGAGGAGATTAAGGATAATCTAGGCATGGCACAATATCTAAACGAATATTTTGCATCGGTGTTCAATGAGGCCAATGAAGGGATTAGGAATATTAGCAGCGTGACAGAGGGGGATACAGGAGGGGGGATTACCGTATCCGAGGTAGAAACCAAACTTGAACACCTTAATGGGACTAAGTCGGGCGGACCGGATGATCTTCATCCGAGAATATTGAAGGAATTGGCGCGAGAAATAGCAGGCCCCTTAGCGATAATTTTTAATGAATCTGTAAACTCGGGGGTTGTTCCGTTGGACTGGAGAATAGCTAATGTGGTTCCTATTTTCAAGAAAGGGAAAAAAAGTGACCCGGGTAACTACAGGCCTGTCAGTTTAACATCTGTAGTGTGCAAGGTCCTGGAGAAAATTCTGAAGGAGAAAGTAGTTGAGGACCTTGAGGTCAATGGCAATTGCGACAAATTACAACATGGTTTTACCAAAGGCAGATCGTGCCAAACCAATCTGATCTCCTTCTTTGAGAAAGTAACGGACTTATTAGATAAGGGAAATGCGGTGGACCTTGATTTCAGTAAGGCGTTTGATACTGTACCGCACGAGGAATTATTGGTTAAACTGGAAAAGATGGGGATCAATATGAAAATCCAGAGGTGGATAAGGAACTGGTTAATGGGGAGACTGCAGCGGGTCGTATTGAAGGGTGAACTGTCAGGTTGGAGGGAGGTCACCAGTGGAGTTCCTCAAGGTTCGGTTTTGGGACCCATTTTATTTAATCTATTTATTACTGACCTCGGAACCAATTGTAGGAGTGGGCTGATAAAGTTTGCAGATGAGACAAAGCTGGGAGGTATTGCCAATTCAGAGGAGGATCGGGATATTCTGCAGGGAGACTTGAATGACCTTGTGAATTGGAGTAACAGAAACAGGATGAAATTTAATAGTGAAAAGTGTAAGGTGATGCATTTAGGGATGACTAACAACAATTTTAGTTACAAGCTGGGGACGCATCGGTTGGAAGTAACGGAGGAGGAGAGAGACCTCGGGGTCCTTGTAGACCGCAGGAGGACTATGAGTCGACAATGTGACATGGCGGTGAAAAAAGCCAATGTGGTCTTGGGATGCATTAGGCGACGTATATCTAGTAGGGATAAGGAGGTGCTGCTTCCGTTGTACAAGGCACTGGTGAGACCTCATTTGGAGTACTGTGTGCAGTTCTGGTCTCCCATGTTTAAAAAAGATGAACTCAAACTGGAACGGGTACAGAGAAGGGCCACTAGGATGATCAGAGGAATGGAAAACCTGTCGTATGAAAGGAGACTCGGGGAGCTCGGGTTGTTTAGCCTGACCAAACGAAGGCTGAGGGGAGATATGATTGCTCTCTTTAAATATATCAGAGGGATAAATACCAGGGAGGGAGAGGAATTATTCCAGCTCAGTACTAATGTGGACATGAGAACGAATGGATATAAACTGGCCGTGGGGAAGTTTAGGCTTGAAATTAAACGAAGGTTTCTGACCGTCAGGGGGGTGAAATATTGGAACAGCCTTCCGAGGGAAACGATGGGGGCGAAGCACCTGTCTGGTTTTAAGATTAAGCTAGATAAGTTTATGGAGGGAATGGTCTAATGGGATAACATGATTTTAGTCAAAGGAACAGCGTGCCATCGCTGGTAAACAGTATAATGGCTAATGAGGGTCAGACTGGAGAATCTTGCCTACATGCTCGGGGTTTTACTGATCGCCATATTTGGGGTTGGGAAGGAATTTTCCTCCAGGGTAGATTGGCAGAGGCCCTGGAGGTTTTTCACCTTCCTCCACAGCATAGGGCAGGGATCGCTAGCTGGAGGATTCTCTGCTAATTGAAGTCTCTAAACCACAGGATTTGGGGACTTCAACAGCAGAGTCAAGGGAAAGGGTAGGGACGGCTTTGTGGCCTGCATCATGCGGGAGGTCAGACCAAATGATCATAATGGTCCCTTCTGACCTTAAAGTCTATGAGTCTATCTTGTGTATATCTCAGCTTGTGTTTTCAGGAAGGCGCAAATTTGATACGGAAATCCACTATAGAAATATGAACTCCGCAGTACTTGTTTAGGACTACTTTAAAGAGCATAGAATCATAGAATATCAGGGCTGGAAGGGAACTCAGGAGGTCATCTAGTCCAACCCCCTGCTCAAAGCAGGACCAATCCCCTACTAAATCATCCCAGCCAGGGCTTTGTCAAGCCGGGCCTTAAAAACCTCTAAGGAAGGAGATTCCACCACCTCCCTAGGTAACCCATTCCAGTGCTTCACCATCTTCCTAGTGAAAACGTTTTTCCTAATATCCAACCTAAACCTCCCCAACTGCAACTTGAGACCATTACTCCTTGTTCTGTCATCTGCTACCACTGAGAACAGTCTAGATCCATTCTCTTTGGAACCCCCTTTCAGGTAGTTGAAAGCAGCTATCAAATCCCCCCTCATTCTTCTCTTTTGCAGACTAAATAATCCTGATTCCCTCAGCCACTCCTCATAAGTCATGTGCTCCAGCCCCCTAATAATTTTTGTTGCCCTCCGTTGGACTCTTTCCAATTTTTCCACATCCTTCTTGTAGTGCGGGGCCCAAAACTGGACACAGTACTCTAGATGAGGCCTCACCAATGTCGAATAGAGGGGAATGATCACGTCCCTCGATCTGCTGGCAATGCTCCTACAGCCCAAAATGCCGTTAGCCTTCTTGGCAACAAGGGCACACTGTCGACTCATATCCAGCTTCTCATCCACTGTAACCCGTAGGTCCTTTTCTGCAGAACTGCTGCCTAGCCACTCGGTCCCTAGTCTGTAGCAGTGCATGGGATTCTTCAATCTTAAGTGCAGGACTCTGCACTTATCCTTGTTGAACCTCATCAGATTTCTTTTGGCCCAATCCTCTAATTAGTCTAGGTCCCTCTGTATCCTATCCCTACCCTCCAGCGTATCTACCACTCCTCCCAGCTTAGTGTCATCTACAAACTTGCTGAGGGTGCAATCCACGCCATCTTCCAGATTATTAATGAAGATATTGAACAAAACCGGCCCCAGGACCGACCCTTGGGGCACTCTGCTTGATACCAGCTGCCAACTAGACATGGAGCCATTGATCAATACCCATTGAGCCTGATGATCTAGCCAGCTTTCTATCCACCTTATAGTCCATTCATCCAGCCCATACTACTTTAACTTGCTGGCAAGAATACTGTGGGAGACTGTATCAAAAGTTTTGCTAAAGTCAAGGAATAACATCCACTGCTTTCCCCTCATCCACAGAGCCAGTTATCTCGTCATAGAAGGCAATTCGATTAGTCAGCCATGACTTGCCCTGGGTGAATCCATGCGGACTGTTCCTGATCACTTTCCTCCCCTCAAAGTGCTTCAATATTGATTCCTTGAGGACCTGCTCCATGATTTTTCCAGGGACTGAGCTGAGGCTGACTAGCCTGTAGTTCCCCGGATCCTCCTCCTCCACTTTAAAAAAAAAAAAAAAAAAAAGAAGATGTGCACTATATTAGCGTTTTTCCAATCATCTGGGACCTCCCCTGATCGCCATGAGTTTTCAAAGATAATGGCCAATGTCTCTGCAATCACATCAGCCAACTCCTTTAGAACTACACCTTCAAATAGTTGATGAAATTAGGATAAGATTCTTGGCTCCAGCAAGATCCCACTGCATCATTCTAGGAGCAGAGTGGACCTGTAGCCTCACTGGCCAGTTGAGGATTCCTTCAACATGGGGAAGTCCCCAGGAGTGATAAGTGCTTGAAGTGCCCCAGCAACCTGGCTAGCAGACTTCACCATTGGGGCTGTTGGCAGCTTTGAGACAGCACACTCCTGAAACCAAAATGGCCCCTGGGTCTGGGGTAGGCATACATAAAATTACCTCCTCCCTTCACCCTTCCTGTTCTGCCTCAAGCACAGCTGTACCAGACCTAATAATCAAGTCATGCAGTACTTGAGTTAAAAATACAGAGGAAAAATTTTAAATGGATTTTATGTTGGGCCCTAGCTCTCATCTCCCTTCCCAAAAAGGCCAATCAACTCTTATCTACATCCCCTGTCCTGTTCTAATTATGTATAGCCAAACTCAAATTGTGATACTCAATATGCTAAAAATAGGCTATTTACTAAGTCACGAATGTATTCTAAGTAGAGCTTTCAGCCTGACATCATCTCCTCCATCCACCACTGAAGACATCACAGGTTCTTAAAGACTCTATTTTCCAGCTTGTCTTCCTACTCTAATGGGCATTGAACTATGACTTGCGAAGTTTTCAAGGCTCATGCACTAAGGAGACTAACTTTCGTAAGAGATAAGCCTATACACTGTATATAGCCTAAGGGACAGAACTTTTACTCCTAGAAGATACATGTCCCAACTTGTCATGCCACAAATACAGGACACAGTGCCCAACAATGGGGTGATTATCTAGGTGCCTTTATTTTCCTTAGCTAATCTGTAGAACTCTTGTTTATGCCTCCAATTTTTAGGCTACACTGTAATCAACAGGCTCTTTTTGTTCTAAAAAAGTGAGAAGGGGGAATACTGCCCTAATTTTCTGAAGTCTAAAACAATGGTTCAGGTTCATTCAGAAAGATAACAGGTTCCTATCAGACCAACTTCACTATATACTGGATGTAGGTTAATAAGACAATGACAAGCTACCTATACTCCCATCATCAGTTAAAGAGGTATTCTTGATGCACCTGGCAGAATTCAGTTCAATATAAATGATTTTTTTTTTTTTTTAAAACAAGACCAAGTTGAGCACAGCAAAGAGTTTGAGTGTTAAAAATTGCAGTTTCTTAATTTGAGGGAATCCGCTCAATTGTGAGGACAACTTAATTTCCTGACTTGAAACTTTCAAGAGTCACATTAGAAACTGGCAGCCTACCAAACTTAATATTTAAATTGGAATGTAGTCTACTTTAAATTTGCTATTTTAAAAAAAAGCTAGGGGAAGAATATAGTAGGCTCAAACTATAGATGAATCCAGATATTTTAGCCATGCTTACTGAGAGCAAGCTACAATTAATTGAGTTCTCATGTATAGGGTTTTGTTACACAAAACAAGTCTAATGATATTTTTCCTTATGAAAACAATAGAAAAATAAGAGGCAAGGGCCTGTAGCTCCAATATCCTTCTGGACGACGTTCTAGTCACCAGGAAAGAGGAAAAACAGATTTAAAACAACCTTCCACAAGCCTAGCAAGCGCCAAATCTGAGTCTGAAAATATTCAGGCTTTCAAAACTTAAGTTTACAAATTTAACCATTTCAGGAACAATTTCATGAGGAGATTAACAAGAAGCCCTCTGAACTGGAATATGGCAAGATGAAATTACCGTCAATTAGGGTTGCATTTCTGCACTGTGATGAGGAATAAAATGAAACCCAGATGGATATGATTCAGGATAAATTCTTTCAGCTCAGAGTCAAAGTGCTTCCATTTAAAGTGCAGGAAATACTTTGTTAAGAAGGTCCTATTTCTTGGCCATGACAACCTGTTCAAGGAAGAGAATTCTCCAGCACCACAACAATCGATCCATGGTGTTGGGGGACTTCAACTACTCAGACATCTGTTTGGAAAAATAACACAGCAGGGCACAGATTATCCAACAAGTTCTTGGAATGTATTGGAAACAATTTTTTATTTCAGAAGGTGGAGAAAGCTACTAGGGGAGAGGCTGTCCAAGATTTGATTTTGACGAACAGGGAGGAACTGGTTGAGAATTTGGAAGTGGAAGGCAGCTTAGGTGAAAGTGATCATGAAATGGTAGAGTTCACGATTCTAAGGAATGGTTGGAGGGAGAACAGCAAAATAAAGACTATGTATTTCAAGAAGGTAGACTTTAGCAAACTCAGGGTGTTGGTAGGTAAGGTCCCATGGGAACAAGTTTAAGGGGAAAAACAATTGAAGACAGTTTTTCAAAGAGACATTATTAAGGGCAGAAGAGCAAACTATCCCACTGCGTAGGAAAGATAGGAAATATGGCAAGAGATCACCCTGGCTTAACCAGGAGATCTTCAATGATCTTAAAAAAAAAAAAGAAGAGTCGTCCTACAAAAAGTGGAAACTAGGTCAAATTACAAAGGATGAATATAAAACAAATATCACAAGTACGTAGGGACAAAGTTAGAAAGGCCAAGCCATAAAACGAGATCAAACTAGCTAGAGATATAAAGGGTAACAAGAAAACATTCTACAAATACATTAGAAGCAAGAGAACAACCAAGGACAGGGTACGCCCTTTACTCAATTGAGGGGGGGGGGGGCGCGCGGGGGAGGGGAGAGAGACAATAACAGAGAATGTGGAAATGGCAGAGGTGCTTAATAACCTAGTTTCGGTTTTCACCAAGAAGGTTGGTGGCAATTGGACGTCTAACAGTGAATGCCAGTGAAAATGAGGTAGGACCAGAGGCTAAAATAGGGCAAGAACAAGTTAAAAATTACTTAGACAAGTTAGATGTCTTCAAGTCACCAGGGCCTGATTAAATGAATCCTAGAATACTCAGGGAGCTGGCTGAGGAAATATCTGAGCCATTAGTGATTATCTCTGAAAAGTCATGGAAGACGGGAGAGATTCCAGAAGACTGGAAAAGGGCAAATATATTGCCAATCTATAAAAAGAGAAATAAGGACAACCCAGGAAATTACAGACCAGTCAGCTTAACTTCTGTACGTGGAAAGATAATGGAGCAAATAATTAAGCAATCAATTTGCAAACAAACATCTAGAAAATAATAAGGTGATAAGTAACAGTCAGCATGGATTGGTCAAGAACAAATTGTGTCAAACCAACCTGATAGCCTTCTTTGACAGGGCAACAAGCCTTGTGGATAGGGGGGACGTGGTATATCTTGACTTTAGTAAAGCTTTTGATACTGTCTCACATGTTCGTCTCATAAACAAACTAGGGAAATGCAACCTAGATGGAGCTACTATAAGGTGGGTGCAAAACTGGTTGGAAAACGGTTCCAAGAGAGTAGTTATCAGTGCTTTACAGTCATGCTGGAAGGGCATGAGTGGGGTCCCGCAGGGATCAGTTCTGTTCAATATCTCCATCAATGATTTAGATAATGGCATAGAGAGTACACTTATAACGTTTACAGATGATACCAAGCTGGAAGGGGTTGCAAGTGCTTTGGAGGATAGGATTAAAATTCAAAATGATCTGGACAAATTGGAGAAATGGTCTGAAGTAAATAGGATGAAATTCAATAAGGACAAATGCAAAGTACTCCATTTAGGAAGGAACAATCAGTTACACATACAAAATGGGAAATTACTGCAGAGGAAGGAGTACTATGGAAAGAGATCTAAGGGTCATAGTGGATCACAAGTTAAATATGAGTCAACAGTGTAATGCTGTTGCAAAAAAGCAAACATCATTCTAAGATGTATTAGCAGGAGTGTTGTAAACGAGACGTGAAGTAATTCTTCCGCTCTACTCCATGCTGAGGAGGCCTCAACTGGAGTATTGTGTCCAGTTCTGGGCTCCACATTTCAGGAAAGATGGGGACAATTTGGAGAAAGTCCAGAGAAGAGTGATAAAAATGATTAAAGGTCTAGAAAACCGGACCTAAGAGGGAAGATTGAAAAGAAAAAAAAAAAGGGTTTGTTTAGTCTGGAGAAGAGAAGACTGAGAGGGGACATGATAACAGTTTCAAGTATATAGAAAGAAGGTTGTTACAAGGAGGAGGGAGAAGAATTGTTCTTCTTAACCTCTGAGGACAGGACAAGAAGCACTGGGCTTAAGTTGCAGCAAGGGAGGTTTAGGTTGGACATTAGGAAAAACTTCCTAACTGTCAGGGTGGTTAAGCACTGGAATACATTGCCCAGGGAGATTGTGGAATCTTCATCATTGGAGATTTTTAAGAGCAGGTTAGACAAATACTTGTCAGGAATGGTCTCGATAATACTTAGTCCTGCCACGAGTGCAGGGGATTGGACTAGATGACCTCTTGAGGTCCCTTCCAGTCCTGTGTGTGTTTATTTCTATTCTGGTGGCACAGAAACCTCAATCAATATTTCCCCCTCAAGTCAGACCAGGCACTGTACAAACACATAGGAGTAGCAGTCTGTGCCCCCAAAGAGCTGTTAGGCCAAACAGAAAAAATGAAGGGAGTATTAGCCACATTTTACCAGACAAACTCAAGCAGAGATTAAGTCATGTGACCATAGTAACAAGTCTGACAGAAGTAGGAAATGAACACAGACCTTTCAAGTCCCAGCCTAGCACTTCCAACTTGCAACACTGACCTTCCTTTCTGATTGAGGAGACTCCCGGAGAGTTTGAATTCACAGAAGACACCCTCCTGGAATCTGAAGACAACCCTAGTTGTCTAAATTGGCATGGGCTTTAATATAGACATATATTCAGAAGCAGAACAAGTAGCAAGTCACTTTGGCTCAAGCCCTATTTTTAGAGTCTCATGCCTTGTTAATAACTGAAGGTGTATTTTTAGACAAGGAAGGTGGAACAGTCTCTGCCAATTATGTGGTATAGACAAAGTTGCTAGCAACTCCCAATGGTGGTAGTATACTGAGTGATTGTTTCCCACTCAGCCAGAGGAACTTCCACAATGTGTTTGCTTATTCTTGGGGCTAGGCCAGGAGTAGGCAACCTATGGCACGGGTGCCGAAGGCGGCACACGAGCTGATTTTCAGTGGCACTCACACTGCCTGGGTCCTGGCCACCGGTCCGGGGGACGCTGCATTTTAATTTAATTTTAAATGAAGCTTCTTAAACATTTTAAAAACCTTATTTACTTTACATACAACAATAGTTTAGTTATATATTAAAGACTTATAGAAAGAGACCTTCTAAAAACGTTAAAATGTATTACCAGCACACGAAAAAGACGGTTACTCACCTTTGTAACTGTTGTTCTTCGAGATGTGTTGCTCATATCCATTCCAATTAGGTGTGCGCGCGCCGCATGCACGATCGTCGGAGAATTTTCTACCCTAGCAACACCCGGTGGGTCGGCTGTGGAGCCCCCTGGAGTGGCACCTTCATGGCGCTGGATATATACCCCAGCCGACCCAGCACCCCCTCAGTTCCTTCTTGCCGGCTACTCCGACAGTGGGGAAGGGGGGCGGGTTTGGAATGGATATGAGCAACACATCTCGAAGAACAACAGTTACAAAAGGTAACCGTCTTTTCTTCTTCGAGTGCTTGCTCATATCGATTCCAATTAGGTGACTCCCAAGCCTTACCTAGGTGGTGGGGTCGGAGTGAGACATCGCTGTGTGCAAAACCGCCGATCCGAATGCAGCATCGTCTCTGGATTGCTGTACCAGCGCATAGTGAGCGGCGAATGTGTGGACTGACGACCAAACTGCAGCTCTACAAATGTCCTGGATCGGTACTTGAGCCAGGAAGGCAGTCGAGGAGGCCTGGGCCCTCGTGGAGTGAGCCGTGAGGCGCGGCGTCGGGACACCGGCCAGGTCGTAGCAAGCACGAATACAGGACGTGATCCAAGAGGACAGGCACTGTGAGGAGACCGGTGAGCCTTTCATCCCGTCGGCCACTGCAACAAAGAGTTGTGTCGTCTTCCTAAACAGCTTTGTATGGTCAATATAGAAAGCCAGGGCCCTGCGTACGTCCAAGGAATGCATACGCTGGTCTTGACGAGTAGCGTGTGGCTTAGGATGGAAGACCGGGAGAAATATATCCTGGTTCACGTGAAAAGGTGAAACTACCTTGGGAAGAAAGGCAGGGTGGGGGCGAAGCTGCACCTTGTCCTTATGGAACACAGTGTATGGAGGCTCAGACGTAAGCGCCCTGAGTTCAGAAACATGTCTTGCTGAAGTGATGGCTACAAGGAAGACTGTCTTCCAAGATAAGTACAGGAGTGAACAGGTAGCCAATGGCTCGAACGGAGGCCCTGTGAACTTTGAGAGAACCAGGTTGAGATCCCACGTCGGAACGGGCTGGCGTTGCTGTGGGTACAGTTGGTCTAAGCCCTTGAGGAATCTAACGACCATCGGGTTAGAGAAGACTGAGGAAGTGAGTTCTCCTGGGTGGAATGCCGAAATAGCGGCCAGGTGAACCCTAACCGAAGATATCGCCAAGCCCTGCTGTTTTAGGGATAGGAGATATTCAAGAATAAGAGGAATAGGCGCCTGCAAGGGGGGGCGTGGCTCGTTGCATGCACCAACAGGAGAACCGTTTCCACTTGGCTAAGTAAGTGGACCGTGTAGAGGGCTTTCTACTTCCCAGCAGAATCTGTTGGGCGGACTGCGAGCATTGCCGCTCTGTCCGATTCAGCCATGGAGCATCCACGCTGTGAGGTGGAGCGATTGTAGGTCGGGGTGACATAGTTGGCCGTGGTCCTGAGAGATCAGATCTGGGCACAGGGGAAGCGTGATCGGTGTTTGAACCGATAGCTCCAGAATCGTGGTGTACCAGTGCTGCCTTGGCCAAGCCGGAGCGACTAGAATCACCCGTGCCTGGTCTCTGCGTAGCTTGAGCAGTACCCTGTGGACCAGTGGAAATGGAGGGAAAGCGTAGAACAGGTGGTCCTTCCAGGTTAGAAGGAACACATCCGACAGAGAGCCCAGAGATCGCCCTTGCAGAGAGCAGAACGCATGGCACTTCCTGTTGGCTCGAAATGCGAACAGGTCGACCTGGGGAAATCCCCACCTCTGGAAGACTGAATAGATGATGTCCGGGCGAATCGACCACTCGTGCGTTTGGAAGGACCTGCTGAGACGGTCCGCTAGCGTGTTCTGGACTCCAGGAAGGAACGATGCCGTGAGATGTATTGAATGGGCGATGCAGAATTCCCACAGGCGAATGGTCTCTTGGCATAGAAGCGATGACCGGGCTCCTCCTTGCTTGTTGATGTAAAACATGGCCGTGGTGTTGTCGGTGAGGACTAACACGCAACGGCCTGTAGGAGACTGAGAAATGCCTGACAGGCCAGGCGCACCGCCATCAGCTCTCGAACACTGATGTGCAGGGCTAGTTGGGGTGTGGTCCACATTCCCTGGGTATGGTGCTCTCCAAGGTGAGCGCCCCAACCTAGAGATGAGGCGTCCGTGACCAGGTGCACGGATGGTTGAGGGGCGTGGAATGGCACTCCTGCGCAAACCGCTTTGCGGTCCAGCCACCAAGTGAGAAAGGCCAGGAGTGAGGTCGGGATCGTGACCACCAGGTTTAGGCTGTGTTGATGAGGGCGGTACACTGACTATACCCAGGCCTGCAGTGGGCGAAGTCGAAGTCTGGCGTGCCTGGTTACATAAGTGCAAGAGGCCATGTGACCCAATAGGGCAAGGCACGTCCTTATTGTGGTAATCGGAAAGGCTCTGAGCCCTCGAATGATGCTTGTAACGGTATGAAAGCGATTTTCTGGTAGAATAGCTCGGGCAAGTCTGGAGTCTAGGACTGCCCCAATAAATTCTATCCTCTGGGTTGGCTCTAGAGTGGACTTCTCTTTGTTGAGTAGAATGCCCAACTCATGGAATGTTTGTACTATTATGTGGACATGAACTTGAACTTGCTCTCTGGTGCGGCCGCGTACCAGTCAGTCGTCTAAATACGGGAACACCTGTATCCCTTGACGAAGGTATGCTGCCACGACAGCGATACACTTTGTGAACACTCTCGGAGCCGCGGACAAGCCGAAAGGAAGGACTGCAAATTGGTAGTGCACCTTGTTTACCACAAATCGAAGGAAGCGCCTGTGAGGGGGATAGATCACTATATGAAAATATGCGTCCTTCATGTCGAGGGCGGTGAACCAGTCTCCAGGATCCAAGGAAGGGATAATGGTCCCCAAGGAGACCATGCGGAACTTCAACTTTACTATGAATTTGTTGAGTCCGCGTAAGTCTAAAATGGGTCGCAGACCCCCTTTTGACTTGGGGATCAGGAAGTAGCGGGAATAAAAACCCCTGCCCCTTAACTCTGGTGGCACCTCCTCTATGGCTCCCATAGATAGGAGGCCAGAAACCTCCTGTATAAGGAAATGCTCGTGAGAAGGGTCCCTGAAGAGGGACGGGGAGGGGGAGTGGAACGAAGAAAATTGGATAGCGTAACCCCTCTCCACCGTGCGAAGGACCCAACAGTCTGATGTTATGAGGGATCAAGCACGGTGGAAACGGAAGAGGCGATCCCGAAAGGAGGGAGATGGATCCTGGGAAGTGGCTGGGGCACCTGTCCTCGACCACACCTTCAAAAGTTTTGCCTAGGACCTGAAGGTGGTCTAGGCGGGCCCTGGTTCTGACCGGATTGAGGGCTGGTCGACCTTCGCCTACCACCTCGTCCCCGCCTTCTGGCAAAGTCCTGTCTCGGACGAGGCGGGGGAGGGTAGAACCTTTGAGGCTGGGGCCTAAAGGGTCTGCGCTGGGGCCCTGGGACATGCATCCCCAAAGAGCGCATGATCGTTCGAGTCCTTGAGGCTCTGCAGCTGAGAGTCCATCTTCTCTGAGAACAGCCCCTGGGCCCTCGAAAGGTAAATCCTGCAGGGTCTGCTGCAGTTCCGGCGGCAAGCCTGAGACCTGGAGCCAGGAAACTCGCCGCATGGTGATACCGGACACCAGCGTTCTGGCGGCCGAGTCCGCTATGTCCAGTGAGGCTTGTAAGGAGGTCCTCGCCACCTTCTTACCCTCCTTCACTAAGGCCCCGAACTCTTCCCTTGACTCCTGGGGAACCAACTCTTTGAACTTCCCCATGGAGTTCAATGAGTTAAAGCTGTAGCGGCTCAAGAGTGCCTGCTGGTTTGCCGCTCCAAGCTGCAGCCCTCCCGCCGAGTACACCTTACGCCCGAACAAATCGAAGCGCTTAGCGTCCTTCGATTTGGGCACTGCAGCCTGCTGGCCGTGACGCTCTCTTGTGTTTACTGATGACACCACTAGTGAACACGGTGGGGGATGAGTATATTAGTACTCATAGTCCTTGGAAGGGACGAAGTACTTCCTTTCTACCCCTCTGGCTGTGGGTGGAATAGAGGCAGGAGTTTGCCATATGGTAGTGGCATTAGCCTGAATCGTCCGAATTATTGGTAATGCCACCCGGGATGGGGCATCAGCCGAGAGGATGCTCACCACCAGGTCCTGCACCTCTACTATCTCCTCCGCCTGGAGGTCCATATTACGCGCCACCCTACGTAATAGGTCCTGGTGGGCACGAAGATCTATCGGGGGCAGGCCCGAGATTGTTGTACCTGCCACCGCCTCATCCGGGGAAGATGAGGATGCCGCCTCAGGGGGCAAGGGGTCTAACAGAGGGTCTTGTTCTAAGGGTCCCTGAAGCGGAGCATCGCCTGCCCCTGGACCCAGGGCCTGAGGCAGTGTAGGCACGGGAGCCTCCATGCCCCCTGGGGGAGGACAGGAGATGGTGGCCTCCGGGACTCTGGGCTCAGAGCATGCCGAGCGAGAGGCTGATGGTGGAACCCCTTGCGCCTGGTGATACACCCATGGGGTCCAGAAAGACCAATGCGTAGGGTCCTGCGCAGGGTCCTCTGCCGCCTCCTGCCAGTGGCCCAAGTCAGCCGCAGCAGCCTGGCCCTGAGTAGGGTACGCTGCTCTCGAAGCCCCGTCGGAGGAGCGAGACGCTGATCTCGAGGGCCAAGGCGGTGCCGAATGAGCTGGAATTGGCTCGGTACAATACGGTGCCGACCGGTGCCTGTCCGTAGGCGATCGGTCCCTGCGCGGTGCCGGTGAGCGGTACCGGGATCGGTGCCGGTGGCCATGTCGGTGCCGAGATCCGGATCTGGACCTAGATGACGACGACCGCGAGTAGACGTGGTACCGGGACCGGCCCCTCGAAGTGGAGCGGCGCTCGTACCGGTGCCGAGAACTACGTCTTGAGTCCAATCGGTACCGATGATCCTGACGGTGCTGAGACGTAGACCGGTGCCGTGAAGAGGATCTCGGCCGCGAATACGACTGGTGCCAAAGTGATAGTTGGCGCCGGGACTGCGAGCGGCGTCGGGACCTGCTCCGAGATGTGGAGTGGTGCCGTGAGTCCACGTCCGGAGATGGCGGGCGTACCAGGGCAGGCTTGCCCCTGGATTGCACTGCGTGAGGAGCCGACTGTGCCGGTGGTTGAGACGGCGCCGGCTCCGTGAGAGCGATAAGGTCTCTCGCCGTTGCAAAGGTCTCCGGAGTGGACGGGAGACAAGGCTCCACCACCAACCGAGGTGGTGAGCCAGTCCGCACCGGACTCAACGGGCGCGGTGCCGGAGTTGACGGTGTAGCTGGTACTTGCTTCTGGAGCTCTAAAGGAGGACGCGGCTCTACCCCCGGCACCGGGGGAGCTGGCGTCTGCAGGACAACAGTCTCCTGCGCCTTGCGGGATTTCTTGTGTCCCGGAGACAGGGAACGGCGCCGAGGCCCCTGTGGCGGTCGTGGTGCCGAAGGAGGCCGGTGCCGTGAGGCCTTATCCGATTCTGCCCGCGGTGCAGTACCAGTCGGTGCCGCTGGGGCGCTGCGCACCGAGGCACTCGGTGCCGGGGCTGGGCGCGCCGAGGGAGGATCCGGGCTAAGTGCCGCCTCCATGAGGAGCCTAAAGTCCCGCTCCTTTTTGGTTCTCGGTCTGAAGGCCTTACAGATCTTGCACTTATCTGTCTGATGGAACTCTCCTAGACATTTCAGACACGAGTCGTGCAGATCACTCGTAGGCATAGGCTTGGCGCAGGACGCGCATGGCTTAAAGCCAGGAGCCTTGGGCATGAGCCCAGCTATGCGCTGGGGGGAAAAGGGGGGAGAACAACCCCCTTAACCCCTGCTAACTATTTACAACTATTTAAAATGAAGATGAATAACTATCTAACACTATATCACAACTATAACTACAACTATCTACAAAATTAACAGGATAAGCTAGGGAGAGTGGAGAACAGCTATGCCGCGCTCTACAGTTCCAACGACCGTCAGGGGCAGTAAGAAGGAACTGAGGGGGCGCTGGGTCAGCTGGGGTATATATCCAGCGCCATGAAGGTGCCACTCCAGGGGGCTCCACAGCCGACCCACCGGGTGTTGCTAGGGTAGAAAATTCTCCGACGATCGTGCACGCGGTGCGCGCACACCTAATTGGAATCGATATGAGCAAGCACTCGAAGAAGAACCTTAAATTAGAGTGAATAAATGAAGACTTGGCACACCACTTCTGAAAGGTTGCTGACCCCTGGGCTAGGCCATAAACATTTCAATGAGTGCTCAAACCAATCCCAAGAGTTTAAGGATACAATCTGTCCTCCAGAGAAACTACAGAACTTTATCTTTGGATACTTTTACCTCCTCTGGAAGTTTTGGAACTGGGCACTAATTTCTTAATTGGACTAGGAAGGTACAAGAAATTAAGCAAAATCTTCCCCTGCAAGGTACTGCCACTCGTTCTATAATCCATACCGGAGCACTGACTTCCTATTTAGGAACTTTTCTGAAGGTTAGCAAAATGGGGATAATGAGTTTTGGCATAACAAACTGCAGGGTGTAACCACATCAGGATCCACCAAACTGGAGATTAAATTTATGCCAGAAAAAAAATGGAGTGATGATACCTCTTGGCCTTCCTTCATGGATTACTAGGATTAATATCCTGTATTTTTGGACTATCACCTGCTCAAGACAGTTTGGCCAGGAAAAGAGGCCTGACAGCTTTAATCTTACAAACTGAATTGACTAGCCTTTTCCAAACATTCAGTTTCTTGGGTACTTTGTGTCTCCCAGAGCTAGGAAAGAAGACTTCCCTGAACAGATTGGAAGCTTTAGCCTCCCTGAGGAACCTAAGAAGTTTCCAAGAGGCAAAGTGTTTCTGCAGTACCCCTACAGGCTCCAAAGCCCCCCCATGTGCCTTCTCCCTCATTTAACATACAGTAGAACCTCAGAGTTACTAATACTCAGGAATGGAGGCTGTTTGTAACTCTGAACAAAACATTATGATTGTTCTTTCAAAAGTTTACAACTGAACATTTACTTAATACAGCTTTGAAACTTTACTATACAGAAGAAAAATGCTGCTTTTAACCATCTAAATTTAAATTAAACAAGCACAGAAACAGTTTTTCTTACCTTGTCAATTCCCCCCCCCCCTTTTTTTTAGTAGTTTACATTTAACACAGTACTGTACAATATTTGCTCTTTGTTGCGTGATTGCATACTTCTGGTTCTAAATGAAGTGTGTGGTTGACTGGTCAATTTGTAACTCTGGTGTTCAGAACTCTGAGGTTCTGCTGTATCAGTTTAAAAAAACAGATGAGTCTCAAATTGTCTAAAGGGATTTTTAAAGATGCCATCACTCACCCTATTAAAGTCTTTTCCCTGCTGCTGTCCACTAGAGAGACTGGAAACAAGTTTCCCCAATACAGAGAAGTATGGTGATAACGTAGCAGAACACTATTACATTCATCAGCTCTTCTCAGGACAAGCTATTTTTATTCTGCCTACACTGAATTACACTTGCCTGCTATTGACAGTCACTTAAAACCATCCAAGTCTTCTTGAATCTGGCTATGGTCTCTCACCATTTGTTCCACTTCCAATATCAGTTATAAGCTTACAGATTCGATCCCCACATCCCAGCCAAATGGTTGCATGATATGAAGGCCTCTCTTGCAATTAGATTTTTAGCTATATTTCCGAACACTCCTACACCCAGTTGTGCCATTCTGGCCATCTCCAAGTTACATTCTGAAAGTGAACAGGTTTACTGACCACATTACGAATGAAGAGGACTTGCAATCAAAGATAACAATCCTGGATTCAGGGTCTTGGCATTTAAGGGGAATAGGTTTTTTATGGTTGCTGGCATACTATGCCATTTGTCTAAGGTGAGTATCTAGCCTCTTATGTGTGTGTCCATCAAGCCCCCAGTTAGACTATTGTAATACACTCTGCCTGGGGCTAAAAGATACAGTTTCTACAATGCAGCAGTTTTTTCCACTTCAGAGGAGAGCTGCTATGATTATCTTACAAGTGCTCCATGCCCCCCACCTCCCCAGAGGCTTCCCATTAGTTTCTGGATATAATTAAAAAACTTGATTCTATTCTTGAGGGCCTCAGTGGGCTCCAAATTTCAATGTCAGACCACCATTACATTCATTCCCTACTGTGACAATTGCATACACTGCAAATGCTGTAGCAATCAGGGTACACGGGTGAAAGTTTCAGGAGATAGTTAGAGACAGCATTTTCCTGAAGGCCCTCAACTTCATGGAACTCTAGTTGAGAGCCTTAGCTAAATGTTGTAACAGCATGATGCAAAAAACTCATGAATTCATGCTCCCAATAACTCAAGCCAAAGAAAAAGTGAATAAAAGCTTAGATCATTACTGAAATTCTGTTATAGGTGGCGCAGATAGTAATGCCTATAGTAAAGGTTGCCCAGCACTTTCAGTGTCAGAAATGAAAAATAGGGTCTTAACTTTGTTAAGCCAACCATTTAGGCTGAAGTTTTTCCACGACAGGTATCTGCCTCAAGATCTGAACGTATTTTCAGTGAGAATGTGAGATCTCCAGCTAACAGTTCAGCTATTTATGAGAATGAGATTAGGGCAAGTTTTGCCTGTGCTTAAAAACATTACAAGTACCTCACTGAGAACTGCCAGTGCCGCCGTACTGAAATTTGGCACGGGGTCACTGTAATGTCAGAGAAACACCTTTCACCATTCCTATAAAAATCTTCCCAAATTTGGCTGAATTATAAGCCTCTGAAAAACCTCAGCTCACACATGCTCAGTAGAAACTTGTTAGGAGTATGGCAAGTAAATTCTTCAAAGATTTATCTGCAGTGAGCATGCACATTCCCTAGATCAGCGTTTATCAGAGTTCGGGTCGCGACCCAATACTGGGTCATGGCATATAAGGCACTGGGTTGCTCTGGTCAGCATCTCCGACCGGAACGTTAAAAGTCCAGTTGGCGGTGCTGCCCAGCTAAGGCAGGCTAGGTGCCTACCTGTTCCGACATCGCGCTGCACCCCGAAAGCAGTCAGCAGCGGGTCCGGCTTCTAGGCAGGGGGGCCATGGGGCTCCGTGCGCTGCCCTCAACCTGAGCACTTCACTCCGGTTCCCGACCAATGGGAGATGTAGGGGGAGGGCAAGGGGGAAGTGGCGGTGCCTGCAGATGAGAGCCGCGCAGAGCTGCTTGTGTGCCTCCGCCTAGGAGCTGGACCTGCTGCTGGCGGCTTCAGGCGAAGCATGGGACCAGGACTGGTGGGAAGCCTGCCTCGGCACCCCAGTTGCACCGCCAGAGGCAAGTCTGCACCCCAACCCCATGCCCCAATCTCCTTCCCCAGGCCTGAGCCCCCCAATCCCCTTCCTGCACCCCAAACCCCTCATCCCTCCCAGAGCCTGCACCCCCAGCCCAGAGCCCTGACCCCCTTCCACATCCCAATGCAGAGCCCCCCCATCCCCGACCCCACCCCAGAGCCTGCACCTCCAGCCCAGAGACCTGACCGCCTCCCACACCCCTGCCCCAGCCCTGAGCCTCCTCCCCCACCCCAAACCCCTGCCCCAGCCCAGAGTCCCCTCCCATACCCTGAACTCCCCATCCCCCGCTCAGTTGGGTCACAGGCATCAACAATTTTCTTCAACAGGGTCCCCAGAAAAAAAGTTTGAAAACTACTGCCCTATATAATTGATTATGCTCCATCCCAGGGATGAGATACTCACCGCAACTGTTCCTCCAAACCACTAGGGGCACTGTGCACAAGAATGTGCAGTGCTTTCAATGCTTCCCATGCCTGCTGGTACACAGGCAGCCACCTGACTAATACAGAGGAGGATTGGGGCACAAGGGACTCTACTTCCCATGAGAGCCCACTCCCTTCCAGAATTTGCAACCAAACCCATAGCTTCCCAGTTTAAACATTCCTTTGCTGCTATCAAGCAAATAGCTGCGAAACCCACTGGCAAAGCAAGAGCACGTGCACGCACAGGCTCCATGCAGAAGATAAGTTTTCTCCTGCTATCAGTTACTTTAATTAGCTCACATGGTAGAATGTTGTGCTGAAGAAATAAAAATCCCAACGCCAATGATTACTCATGTGAAGGAGAGGTCAATAAGGTTCACAGTTAAAGAAAATCAATTATCTTTTCAAGTTAAGTTTCATACTTAGAAAATTACACACAAAAACGACAGTGAAAACATTAAGGTTGCTAAATCAAGCAACTCAAAAGCTAAGAAATGCCAGAGAGTTAAAGTTGCCCATGCAAGCTTAGTTCAGCCCCCTTGTGCATATGCATTATGTGAGCCTTTATTACATGATCACACAGTATCTTCCATCCCCCCCGCCCCCCTATGACCCCTGCCTAATTCAGTGCACAGGCACTATGGGAATGAATCACGGTTGTGTAGTGAAGGAGACTATTGGTAGGATCCCCTGATTCCTTTGTTGAAGAAACTGGAAGATGTGTAGTGAATTTGGCAGGATAGTGAAGGCAGAGAGGATGATCTCCTGGTTAAGGCAGTTGAATGTTGCCTTGAGGAATTGGTTTCTATTCCTGCATCTGCCACAGAGGTCTTGTGATGCTGGGAAAGAGTGTGTTTTGGTGCTTTACAGGTGGCCAATAACTGTGTGCCCAATCTGAGACACCAGAGGTTTGAATTGGAAAAGTGCTGAGTGAGCACTCAATTGCAACTCCCATTGGCATCAATGGAAGCTATGAACATATCTATATATAAAAATTCCAGGATTGTCACTCTAAAGCCTAGACTGATGCTGAGTCAGCATGAAGCAATGGAAACAGCTACAACAGGGGCTCTCAAACTGGGGGTCAGGACCCCTGAGGGGGGTCACGAGGTTATTACATGAGGGTCACGAGCTGTCAGCCGCCACCCCAAGCCCAGCTTTGCTTCCAACATTTATAACAGTGTTAAATATATTTAAAAAAAAGTGTTTTTAGTTTATAATGGGGGGGGGGTGTCGCACTCAATGGCTTGCTATGTGAAAGGGGTCACCAGTACAAAACTTTGAGAATCACTAAGCTACACGCATGGCTGAAAGCTCTTTGTTTAGAATATCACCAGGTTCAATCACTGGGATTCACTGTCTGTTACCATCCAATTTTTAAATTCTCAGACATTTTAAATTTACAAATTATACCTGTGTGACAGCAAAGGCTTTCAACTATTAGTAAAACCATAAAATGCTAAGTATTCTGAAAATCCTAGGTTTCTCAAATGGGGCACCGAAAACTAGTGGGCATTAATAATTTTGGCTTTAATCTTTGTGCCTCAGTTCCCATGTGTAAAATGAGGATGTTGTCTCACTTCACATGGGTTGTGTGAAGATAATTCATTAAGATACTAAGACACAGAGCTTAGTATTCAGTGCAGGTTTTAAATGGTGTGAAGTAATGTGCAGAGCCACACTGAATGAGGTTAAAGAGAAATATTGAATAGCTATAGTCCATACTGTGCACTGCATTAGGCAAGGGTCCTGTGGGACAGTATGTGATCATGGTAGTTAAAGACTAGCATAATACATATGCACAAGGGGACTGAATTAAGATTGCATGGGCAACCGTCACTGACATTTGCCTTAACTTCACAAAAAACCCATACATTAAAAGAATGTAATCTATATGTAATTTTGCAAGTGAAGTCACTGCACACAGCTCATGCAAGCAAAAGCCACAACCCAGAAGTGGTTAAAGAACAAGTTGCATTAAATTTGTCGAAAATAAGAGGTCTTCATTCATCCTTCCCTTATATTCTTTCTTATTAGCAATTCCTATCACCATAGGAGGTTCACTTATACCGTAGAACCTCAGAGTTACGAACACCAGAGCTACGAACTGACAGGTCAACCACACACACCTCATCTGGAACCAGAAGTATGCAATCAGGCATCAGAAGAGACAAAAAAGCAAATGCAATACAGTACAGTGTTAAATGTAAACTACTAAAAAAAATAAAGGGAAAGTTTAAAAAAAAAAATTGACAAGATAAGGAAACTTTCCATGCTTGTTTCACTAAAATTAAGATAGTTAAAACCAGCATTTTTCTTCTACATAGTAAAGTTTCAAAGCTGTATTAAGTCAATAAACTTTTGAAAGAACCATAATGTTTGTTCAGAATTACAAACATTTCAAAGTTACAAACCTCCATTCCCAAGATTTTCATAACTGAGGTTCTATTTGTAATTGAAGTCTACATATTGTTGCTGATGTAACATGCAATTTAAAGAACTTTCAGCCTGAGTCTTCAGCTACCATTGTTACTAGACCAAATATCATTACAAAACAACTTACAGAAAGCTTCTCCATTTCAGTTTATGAAAAATTAAAGAAAGCTATACAAACAGGAAAGAGAAATTAAGACAAGACAAGCCACTGCCCTGCAAGTTGGCAAGACATCTCCAAGGTGTAATACCCAAAAGTACCTTTGGGAACATGCCAGACCAGTAATGTCTAGCCCTGCAGCCTCGTCAGTGCCAGATGACTCAGAAGGTTATGTAAGAAGTCTTGTAGTGCAGTTAAGCCTCACCCTGACCTAGACAAAGATTCTTCCTAACCTTTCCCCTCACTTCCAGCAGTTAGTGGTTGGCTTATGCCACGGTGAATAAAGTTTTATGTGCTATTTTCTGCTAAGCTCTTAACCTCAGTGACACGCTATAATATTTAGTTCTACAAATTAATTATGCTTTGTATAAAAATCATTTCCTTTTATTCATTTTAAGTTCACTGCCTTTAAGAAAAAAATAGATTTTAAGCTGTGGTCCTTTAAAGAGAGCACTGATTATTCAGTTTGAACTTTCTTTAAAAGAAGGTTCAATCGAACTTAATGGCTTTAGCCGATCGTTAGAGCTGATCAAAATCTCTTGGAACAGTTCTGTCAAAAATCTTAAGACTCTGGAAGTGTCAATTTTGATAAACGTTGAGAGAATAGAGGCCAAACAAATTGCGTAATTATATAGTTAAGATATTAAATATTTTTGTATTATGTTTTAAACTTATTTTAAGGAGTCAGTTTTTCCAAACAGATTTCCTTTCTTTGGTAAATGTTGACTTTGTTCCAATTCGGAACAAAAACTTCAAAAATGTTGGAATTTCCATGGAAAACCTATTTCCTGATGAACTCTACTAATTGTGTACTAAGAACAAAGTTTCTCTAAGATCCCTGAACTTCTTCCAGCGAACTTAGTTGATTCCCCATTCTGCCTCTACATTGAGAGCTGGCATTCAGAGTTGACATGGCAGAGCAAATATTTCCACTGCCTCCTTTTCAGTAGGCATTTGGTGGATTGTCCTTGTATGACCATTTGGGGAATCTGTGTAAATTTATAAATTCCAGTTTGGGAGGATGAGCTCTTTATCAAACAACTCCATTTTGAATGTGGGGCTGAATGCTTTGTTGTATTTTTACTTCCATGCTAGGCTGAATTTCCAAGGGATAGTGACAGGGCTAACAAGGGAGGGTCACTAAATCTTGATGACCTCTAGTCACATGGAGGGCCCCTTGGACAAAGAAATGGCTACCACTCAGCAAACCCCAGTTTTTTAAGTCCGGACTCCAGGAAAACATAACTTAACAATGGATCATCTGGTGGGGGACTGCATCTCATGAGACTGATCAGGAGTACTCTGACAAAGGGGACTGGAAGTTATCAAAGAAAGGATCTCACTGGCAATATTGGAAGGAGATGGAAAAGAAACCAGAGAAATTCCATGTTTCAGAGAAGAAGCCATCTACAGGAGGGCAGGGGTGATAGAAGACTGACAAGTCCCAAACAACACAGAGTGGTGAGGAAATTGAGGAAGGGAAATGTATACACAAGTCTGTTGTTTAGATATGTATATTTCTTGTACTTATCAATGTAATTGTGTTTGAAACCTTTGCAAAGCCTATGTATTATGTGCTTCACTTATGTGCCCCTGGAGAGGTACTGTAAACTACAGTGCTCAAAAGGTTGGATCTCTGAAGGGTGTGCTTGAGCTACTGTGGTATCTTGGGGGTCAGAACAGGACCTGGTGTCTAGAGCTGCTGGACCTGGAGGACTCACTGCCACGAAAGATTAACAGTCTGTATGAGGAAGTGTGCAAGGGAATATGGAGCCAAAGATGATGGCTGTAGCCCACTGAAACCCAGGGAAACTTAAGAAGTGTTTAGGTTCCAGCATGACGACACCCAAACAGCAGCCTGGGGAGTTTTACCAGAGTGTCACATCCTGCTTTTTATTTTATACCAAATAAAACATAAACCATCTTATACTTTGCTTTTAACCGTTTGGTTCCAGCTTCTCTAGTTTCCCTTTTTCTATTTTATATATGCTATTTATACTCTTCGCTCATTGTTCCTTTTAAAACCCTTCCTGTATAGAGAAAAATGTATTTGCTTTGGAAAAAAAGACAGCTCTGTGTGATAAAGTACACAAAGAAAACTAGATGGTGATCAAAGTTTCTGTAGGCAAAGGTCATAAGTAAGGAAATTGGTATCTTAATTTGACAGTCAAAGGACTCAAGATCTAGTTTATTTTCTCTATTGATGCTGGATCGTCACTTCATAGCAGTGACAATTTCACTTTCAGCTTCATGAACGAATAGTGATCCCTGGTCTAGCTCTTTTGTTTCCAACTGCTTCTGCAAACATACAAGTTCTTGAAGGCCACACTATATATTACAGAGTATCTGGAAGTGAGCCAGCCTAACTGCTCCCATTAGGAGCTTTAGTACACAAGAGAGGAGGTAACAGGAGCTGCCTTCATGGACAACCACCAGCATTAGGTGAACATCTAGTGAGAAGGGAAGAATGAACCTGGAAACCCATGTAGTGGCATGGGACAGAAAGATTATGTCAAATTGGACATGAATGGCCCTTTAACATGGGATATATTGCTTGTCCAATACTTCACAAATTATGATCCTCTAGTTTGAGGGAAAGTAAAATGTACCCCACACAATGGCACAGATGGTCATAAAAACAGGACATACCAAGTTGAGATTTTTCAGGGCATGTAGGACAGTAGTTGAGGATATTGCAAGACAATTTGTTTTGGAACAATGTGATCTTAGCAAACCCATGCCTCCATGGTTTTATCATTCAGTTCCACTAAAAGATATAAGTTTGTCCCTATGTATATTTTCCTCTGAATAAAGGAAGTCTGCTTTAAGATGTTTTACTCGTGTAAATTGACTTAAATAGTCTGCTTTTAACAGCTTGTTTTGTTAGATATAGCTATATTATTCTAGAATAGCACCTATACACATGAATTATTCCCTTCCAAGTACAAAACCTACCAAAACAAGACTCTCCAATGCACATGCATCTTCCCATGGAGAAAAGATGAGAATAAAAACCACATGCCAGATGCATAGTCACACTGCTAAGCACACTACTGGAAAGTGCTTTACTACAGTCATGAGCGTGGTATGAAAATTCATTACTACAGGCACTTTCCCACCCCATGTTCTTAAACTCCTAAATGTAAGTTAATTGTTCAAATGCATATGAACAAAGGTACAGACCAGCAAGACTGGGTAATGAGATAAGAGTTACCTCTGCTTATGCCACTGAGATAAATCAAGGACTCATTGATATAACTAGACCATAAGGACAGTGTTTAAGATTCTAGATGAAAAGTATAAAAATAAATAAAAAAATTAATGGAGATATCCCATCTCCTAGCACTGGAAGGGACCTTGAAAGGTCATCGAGTCCAGCCCCCTGCCTTTACTAGCAGGATCAAGTACTGATTTTGCCCCAGCTCCCTAAGTGGCCCCCCTCCAGGACTGAACTCACAACCCTACATTTAGCAGGCCAATGCTCAAACCACTGAGCTATCCCTCCCCTACATGCAGCACTCATGGAGTTAGATATTGAGCTAGAAGTTTTGACCACATGAGTAATCAGGAATAGGCAGGCAACAGTTTTTCACATTAATAAATCCAAATAAATAATTTAACAAAAGTAAGATTACCTCCAATGCTCATTTAGTTACCTTTTGAAATAGTTAGTGCTGGAGACCACTGTGACCGTAGAATATCAAGACAAATGCTGCCATTACTGTTAATATTTGGATGATAGATTCTTGTTGTAAATGCAACCTGCAGAAGAGGGGAAATTTCAGTTTAGGCTCATCAATGTAGGCCGGGGTAGGCAACCTATGGCACACGTGCCAAAGGCAGCACGAAAGCTGATCTTCAGTAGCACTCACACTGCCCGGGTCCTGGCCACCGGTCCAAGGGGCTCTGCATTTTAATTTAATTTTAAGTAAAGCTTCTTAAACATTTTAAAAACCTTATTTACTTTACATACATACAACAGTTTAGTTATATATTATAGACTTATAGAAAGAGACCTTCTAAAAATATTAAAATGTATTACTGGCACGCGAAACCTTAAATCAGAGTGAATAAACGAAGACTCGGCACACCACTTCTGAAAGGCTGCCGACCCCTGATGTAGGCTATACAACACTCCACTATGTAGTTTTATACAAACCACTCACCTTAGGTGGTTTGAAGGGGTAATCTGTTGGGAAGTGAATTGTCAAGAAAAATACTCCACCCTGATAGGGACTGTCATTCTGTTAAAATAAAGAATCATTATTACAAGAGAATCAACTTCAAGGGTTCTTTACACGGAGATGTGAAATTCATATACTTACTGGTCCCATTATTGTAGCTTGCCAATGGAACACTGAAAAGAGGAAAACACAAGTTACTTACTATAATTTATAATCTGAAAAGTCCAAAAGTATTTGCAGTTATCACCAAAGCACTGGTCAGTAAACTGTATGCATATGTAAAACAACCCTTTGAAGAAGGGGTAGAGCAGGGATAGGCAAACTTTTTGGCCCCAGGGCCACATCTGGGAATAGAAATTGTATGGCGGGCCATGAATGCTCAGAAAATTGGGGTTGAGGTGTGTATGGGCGCGGGTTCCAGGGAGGGCCAGAAATGAGGAGTTCAGGATGCGGGAGGGGGCTCCAGGTTGGGGAAGGGGAATAGAGTGCAGGGGAGGGGGAGAGGGTGAAGGCTCCAGCTGGGGGTGCAGGCTCCGGGGTGGGGTTGGGGGATGAGGGGTTTGGAGTGCAGGAGGGTGCTCCGGGCTGGGACCAAGGGGTTCGGAGGGCGGGAGGGGGATCAGGGCTGGGGCAGGGGTTTGGGGCACGGGGAGAAGCTCAGGGTGCAGGCTCCAGGAAGCACTTGCCTTAAGCAGCTCCTGGAAGCAGCGGCCATGTCCCCACTCCAGCTCCTATGTGGAGCCGCAGCCAGGCAGCTCTGCGCACTTCCCAGCCAATGGGAGCTGTGGGGGCAGCGCTTGGGGTCGGGACAGCTTGCAGAGCGGAGCCCCCTGGCTGCACCTACACATAGAAGCCAGAGCAGGGCGATACTGCTGCTTCCGGGAGTGGTGTGGGACAGCCCCAGACCCTGCTCCCTGGCTGGAACAGAACAACGCTGAAGCAGGGCAAGTGCCAGACCCCACTCCCCAGTGGAAGCTCGAGGGCCATCTTAAAACGGCCCATGGGCCGTACTTTGTCCACCCTGGGGTAGAGTGTAGTAAGCCAGGAAACTCCTACATGAAAGTTGAAATACGTAGTACCACACCAACAACACAATCCCTAGAAGTCTAAATCAAACCATTCACATACCATCTAGCCATATTCCCATCCTACAAGACACCATACAGTACATTCTGCTACAGTACAAATCTACACTGCCACACATCCAGTTATATAAGATCAAGGTCAAATATTCAACTACATAGGGACGGTTGACAGATTTTTTTAAACTAGTTTTTAAAAACTTCTTGCAAGCTACGAGAGTTTATAACCTTTAAAAAAAAAAATCAAACATTTGAGCAAGAAAAAAGCCTGACCAACTATACAGGCAAAGAGTGAAACTGACTATACAAGTTATGAACAGCACAAAGTTAAAAGTTAGTGCTTTTTGCTAGCTTTTCAGTTCTAATGATACTGAGGTATTAATTCTAGTACCGCGGTATCAGTACAAGTAACAATTTAGAATACAAGATTCAGACAGATGTAATCCTGAAATTTACTACATCTCTAATTCCTACTTTGATTTTTAGAAGAATTCTGACTTTCATAAATGTCTATTTTAAACTAGGAGAGGAGAAACAAAATATATATTTAATATGAAGCAAATAAGGCCCTAATTGTGAAACTAGACCAATTTTGGATTTGTAGGGAGGAGTGTGGGAAGACACTACCTGCACAGGAGCCATGGGAATTCACACAGGCATAAGGGTCTGCCTGCATGGGTCTATTTGCAAGAGCTAGGTTTAAGTTTAGTTTTAAGACAATGGCCACAAACATGAAGCGTACAATGAGTATACAAAAGACTGATATTTCAGAGAGATTGTAAGTTGGCTGTAGATCAAAGAATGTATATGGTTATTTAAGGTAATGCACTTGATTAACTGGTTGTACATTATGTAGAGTGTCTAGAGTTACCCAGGATAAAAGACTGCTAAAAAGTCAGCAAGTCTCAACCTTTGGGCTCAATACACATTTGTAAACCTTGATGGCTTGTCACAACCCAGAGATTTCTCCCCTGCTGATGCTTCCCCAGACCTGATGCCCCGCTTCTCCTGCAGGGGTCCATCAGGGTGCTCAGAGCTAAGATTCCAGATGCTCTGGCCAGATGTGAACAGCTGAGGACCTCATACAGTGGCAACTGGGAGTGGCAAGCTGAGATATCCCCAAAACAGCCTCTCCCCCATAGCCCGGGGGAGGCAAATGGCATTATGGGGCAGGTGAGATTTGGGGACCTGGAGGTAAAGTGGGGAGACTGTGGTATAGTGTGGAAGGAGTTGTGGGTTTGGGGAAGGAAGTGGGGGCAAAGAGGTGACGAGCCAATAGCTCCCCAAAAAATACAGTCCCACATAAGGCCCATGGAGGGCAGAGGGTAAAGGGGTGGTATGACAGAAGGAATCATCCCAATTATGAGGGAGAACCGCCTCAGGGGCTTGGGATGGGGGCAGGCAGAAAGTATGGAAGATGGCCGGGGTTGCAGGGAAGGGGCTACATTGGGGGCCACTATTTCCCAACCGCCCCCTCCTTGCTCTTGTCCAAAGGGTCTGGGTAGGCTCAGCTCCCTGCTTCAGGTATCACAACCTTTGAGGTCACAGCACCACTCAGGTTTGGCCCAGACCTCTTGATAGGAGCTGGCCAGGCCTGGATTGGCGAGAGTGGCATTGTGACCTGGCAAAGGGGGTCAGAGCACCACTCACACAAACTTGGCCTGATTGTCATAATGATGCAGAGCCAGCTTGGCCAAACCCGAGCACTGCTGCAACTATGTGCAACAGGTCGCAATGCTCAGAGTAGGGAGCCCAGCTGGTTCTGAGATTCTGGTGACTCTCAGGTTGAGAAACCCTGCTATATAAGGAATATAAGACCTCATGCTGCAAGACAGGCAAAAAACTTTATGGGGTTAGGAAGAAGTTTCTCCTACACAGGAGATTTAATAAAATATTCAATTTGGGGGTTTCTTGCTTCCTTTGCAAGGTCTGATGTTAGTCAGAGTTCAAGACAGGACACTGGACTAAACCACCACTAGTCTGATATCCTATCTTCCTATGACTGTGTAGAAAGGAATACATCCAGGAGTTTGTCCTGCCCCCATCGCTCCTCTGGGGGGGGGGGGGGGGGGGGGGGGGGGGGGGAGGAGGAAGAGGAGGAGGGGAGTCACTATATGGGGAGCTGCTCCCTCATCCACCCAACCCCCTGTGCATCTGGACCCACCTCATACCCAGATTGCCCCTCCAAGCCTCACGCCCTGCACCCAGAACCGCCACTGACCAAAACTCACACCGCAACAAGCCTCATCCTCTGCATCTGGAGCCCTCCTGCACCCAGACCCCTGCAATCCCCGCCGAGCCCCACCTCCCCGCATCTGGACCTCACCCTGCACCCAGACCACCCCCCACACTCAAACCCCCACCCCAACAAGTTCCATCCCACATGCACCTGGCCCACCCTGACTAGCTCCCCACATGCAGACTCCCATCCCACTGAACCCTACAAAGCCAGCACCCAGACCTGCACCTCACCAAGCCAGCGCCTGGACCCCCCAGCTGAGCCCTCCACCCCCAGACACCACCCTCCACCGAGCTCCAACCACCTTCACCTGGACCCTCCTGCAGAGCCCCATTGTGTCTGCACTCAGATGCCCCCCGCACCAAACAAGCCCCTGTTCATCCAGATCTCCCTCGCACCCAGACCCCCACCAAGCCGCGCACAGCCAGATTGCCCCACACAGAACCCTAGCGCCCCACACCTGGATGAAGGGACACTAACCCCCTCCATACTTGGATCCTGCTGGGCTGAGCCTGCCTGCCTACATCTAGCGTGCTTGGCACAGAAGGGCAGGGCCCCAGGGTGTTTCTGAGACAGTCCTGGTCCTTGCACTGTGTCAGGGTTGGGTGCAACTTTACTGCCAAGCCCATGTGTGTGTGTGGGGGGGGGGAGGGGGGACACCCCAGCACACAGGGTGATCTACCTGTGTGCAGTCAGTGGCCTGTGCTCCCCACTGCCATGCTGGAGCCTCCACATTTAATTATTGATCAATACAATTTGCTGAATTTTAAAATAGTGTGCAGAATTTTAAATGTTTTTTAGCGCAGAAGACCTTCAGGAGTATATAGGGCAGTATAAACAAGTCATTGTGTGTATGAAATTTTAGTTTGTACTGACTTCGCTAGTGCTTTTTATGTAGCCTGTTGTAAAAGAAGGCAAATATCTAGATGAGTTGATGTATCCCCTGGAAGACCTCTGCGTCCCACCAGGTTGATGTATCCCCTGGAAGACCTCTGCGTCCCATATACCCCCGGTTGAGAACCACTGCCCTAGAAGAAGTCAGACTCCCAGATGTTAACACCCTGTTTTAATACGTATGGTGGATCCCCAATTTTTCTTCCCTACTTTAAAAACAAAAAAACCCAACAAGTATGACCCAGATCTCCCCTTAATACAACCATATTGATGCTGAGATTGAGGATGGAGATTCTTTCAGTGTCTAAGTTGTTTGCCCATAGTAAGAATGTGCCCTCACATTCTTCCTCAGAGAGGATGATATGGAGCCCTCTTCAAAGCTAAAGTAGAGGTAATTGGATTGTGCAGTTTATATCAGACTACAACAATGCATTTCTGTTATTAATGCTTTAGGGGTTTTTTAAGCTAAGATTCTTGTCATGCATCTTTTGTGCAAAGGTTATATTATTTTATGTAAGGGTTATATTTAACGTGACAACCTTATTTCAAAGCTGCTCCTGTATACACTGTAGTCCTGATGGCATCCTCTGTATAAATGCAGATAATGCATCACAAGATATGTTAAGCCTGGGTATCTTGCTGGTTTAGATACGAACTCTGATAGCTACCCCAGCATTTTACCTGCTGTTATAGTAGCGGGCCATGTGTACCACTGTTCATACAAGAGAATATGTAACAGAAGGTAAAAAGAGTTTAAGATGTCTGCAATAATTAAGAGTCACTGGAAGATCTCCACTACCAGGAAGAAAATATTAAGGTGTTGGAGTAGCATCTGTAAGTGTACATGGAGTAACATCTAGCACTTATTTAGGATCTTCCATTCAGATAAGACTTTACAAATATTTCCTGAAGCTGGAGACTCCTGTGAGTTAGGTATTCCCATTTTAGAGATAAGAAAGTGGAGGCCAGTGCCAGTATTGCCTATGAATGTGCATGCTAGATGCCTTATTACTGAGGCAGTACTTACTGTCATCTCCAACAGGCCCTGCTGAACACTGAGCTGGGGGATCACGTGCCAGGTCATTCAACTCCTAAAAGAAAGAATGGATGGACAGTTGATGTTTCACTTAATCCAAAAATCAAATCACATTTTGCCTCTCACAAAAGACTGACACTGGAACTTCAGCGGCACTTTTCCCCAGTGGTGTAGTCCTAAATCTCAAATGGAACTTCATTTATCTGGTGAGGATCATTTCTTACTATGTGAAGTTGGTTTTGAAGTTTAATCAAAACCTGCACTTATGACATCAATCTTTTGTCCCCTGTAAGCAGTGCTGAAATTTCTTGCACTTGCATCTTCAAGTTACTTCCCTTTAGACTGTTCTCGACCATATTAATAAATTGGGGATAGGATCTCAGATAGAGAAACTAATCAGGTCTGAAAAGTTTATCATCGTGCGTCAAGTTATTTCCGTTTAACTATTTGTGCTTTGATAGTAAGGCATTCTTAAATGTTCACAAAATTAAGATAGGTGACATTAAATCCCACTTTTTAAGCCTGGGCCATGTAACAAAAATGAAGTTAGGAATATAGCCTTAATCCATACCAGAACTCCCAAAAAAATCAGACCTTTACCCAAAGGTAAAAATGGCCTATGAATAGGGAAATGCAAGTTACCTGCATGCTTCTGCTGTAGTGACCAGCAGCTATTAATTGAAGTAGCATTACCTTCCCTGCATGCTCTACAGCATTAAGGACATGGATACCTTTTTGCTGGCCTATCCTCCTCCACTCCCAAAGACTAGGGAAAGAATGTTATCAGAATTTGAATTTGTTATGCATGGAGTTGCTGAGGAGCATGTAGCACTCACACTTAAAGAAAGAGGGTGTACTAAATGCCCAACCAATGGTCAAGTTAGACTGAAGAATCTCATTTTGGAAGTCTCATTCTGCTATGGGCACTGGAGTCAATGGTTCAGAAATTGAGGAAATTTCAATACAGTTTTAAGTAGCCACCGAATTTTGAACTTCAGTCCAAAACACACACACAAAAATCCTACAAGCTTCATGAAGATGTCCAAAAATGACTATTATAGATTTATATTTTATGTAAGTAATGGATTATCAGTGATAATCCAAATGTTAACAAGTTGGTCTCACTAGTTTTTCCCCCCGACATCTTACTGTGTTTGAGACACTTTCTCTTACAGTTCAGGGTACTGGGGATTTAAGCAGGAAGCAGTGACTGGAACTCAGATGTGGGTTCTATTTCTGACTCTGCCACTAACATGCTAGGTGTCCTTGGGCCACTCATGCTGCCTCTGTGACTCATCTTCCTCCCCTGTGAAATGCGAATAGATACTGACTTCCTTTGTCAAGCACTCAGATCTACTGAAGAAAGGTGCTATGAGCTAGGTGTTAGGTAGACTGGAGAGGTTTAATGCCAAAAGGAGTTCTTGTTATGAGTTTCCCTGCATTTATTGAACTCCTTACTTTCAAGGTGTTATAAATTAGCTGTTTTGATGAAAGCATTAAGGTGGCTTTGAGAATTTTAGGTTAAGGTATTGTGCTTTTAGTTAACTTTTGGCAGCATTGATTCATTGCCTAGAATGCTACATAAACATGATGAAGTTATTTTCCATTTGGAACATCTACCACACTTGAAACTTCTGCTCCTTCTCATACCCAAGTGTGGAAAATTCAGAGCTCCCAAGCCCCTACTGCTGAGAGAAATGCAGCATTTGACTCTCCTATTGCTTTCTGGATGACAACAAATTTGGGGAGAGGGACAGAGCTTCCTTTCCTCTTCACATCCAGGTTTTTATGCCTCCCCACCTGTTCAGTTATACCTCTGCTGCTTATAGTTTTCCATGAAATTTACATAATATAAATCATCTTTTGCTGAAGTATTGTTCAGGTTGTAACAGCCAAGAACGAGTGGGAAAGAAGCAACGCCCAGGGAGCATTCACATGGAATCTCAGCTTTAAGAGCCTTCTACTATTTGAAAGTTTCTGGCAAATCTATAAGCAGTGTGTGTTTTTAATCTAATCCATATTTTGACATTGCATTAAATGTTTAGCTACAAATGAACTGAAACCAGTCATCTAATAAAGCAAGAAATATTTGCATTAAACAGTCTCAAAGATTTAATTACAGTAACCTGTTTATGCACGTTTCCTCTATAAATGTCACTAGAATAGGTCTCTAAAATAAATCCTTTATGACTTAACTTCTACCTTCCATACCACAGCCTGCTAGGGTTAATACACAAGCCTTAAAAAGAGGCCTTGAATCAAAACAAAGTTTTAGTGGAGCCACTCTGGTTCTTAGCAGGACTAATCCACATTTGAATATCTATAGTTAGATCACTGACAGTATTTGAGGCAGGGGGGGGGGGGGAAGAACAGTGGAATTGAACAGCAAGGATCAAGATAGTTAGCTGTAATGGGAGGAAAGTTTGCAATGTACATGCCCACAATGGATATATAGCCAATACCTTTCCAAAAGTTAAACTGAGTACATTTTAAAATCCCCATCTATCCCCTACCTCCCATCTGTGGGAAGGCAGTTTAACAAAGCTCACATTTAATTAAGGGTCAAATATACTCCTTAACAAAAGGAAGTGAAGCTTTATTTAGATTTACTTGCTGTTTCATTTCTGTACTGTGACTTTGCACCACAAGGATATCATCTTGACCTAGACACAATGGGCAACTAAAGGCTTTCAGATCAGATCTTGTTCTCAAGTATTTCACAGTTTAAGTGCTTCCAAAATTGGATTAAGACCATCCTAGGCTGTATGTACATCCCTACACAGGGAGCCCCATGGCTCCACTTGTGCTTGGGGCAGTGATAGCTTGCAAAGATGATCTTTACCATCTGCTGGGGTGCCTACAACCACTCCTCAGGACAGGCTGAGCGGTCTCCAAGATGTGCTGCTCATCAGGAAGAGCGATGCCTCAGCCCCACTCCACCCCAGCAAAAGGACTTGCGCACCTCATGCTGTCTGAAAACAACTCTCAAGTCACGTGGGGCTGAGGTCCCATCCTTGCCCCTCTATCTCCTTGACTGGACTGAACAGAGAGCAGCAGGGACTCCAGCCAGCCTGAAGACAAGTAGTGGAAAACCCACTGCCTGTTGTCCTGTGCAAGAGAGGCCCCTTTTATGCACCACTACAGCAGAAGAACCAATGCTTGAATGGTATAGTGTTGGAAGCCCTCAATCAAGCCCTTTAAGCATTAGTGGCTGCATGCCCCTGCCACCCAACCAGCAGCAGTGTCACCCAACTCTGCCCCAGCCACTTTAACTATAGCAGCAGCCCTCAAAGTCTCAAGTGTTTAGCTGAGTGCCTGAGCCACCCAGTCCTCTTGCACTGCAGACTGCTCTGATGCAAGCACTGGGCTCTGTCCACACCACTCAGACTGTATGGGATGATACCCCATGACCCCCAAAAAAACAACAAGGAGTCTGGTGGCACCTTAAAGACTAACAGATTTATTTGGGCATAAGCTTTCGTGAGTAAAAACCTCACTTCTTCGGATGCATAGAGTGAAAGTTACAGATGCAGGCATTATATACTGACACAGGGAGTTACAATGACCCCAGTCGTCAATACAATACTGACTATCTCACTTTGAAATAGATATTAACCCCAAAGACTAAAAGATTGAGATACCTTTAAAGTGACAGGGGATCTAGATCACGATGGTGTCATTATTTGAGTGAGGTAATGAAACCAATCTAGGACTGATAGTACTCAAAATTCCAGCCCCGCAACCATATCTTTTACCCCAGCCTAGACCTCCCTCTTACCACTCTTCAACCCACCCACTCCATCTTAGCTATACACTTGTATAGCTGGACCACTAATACACTTAGGATCAAGACTACTACACCTCCCTCACAAGCTACAATACCTTATTTGAGTTTTCACATACAGGACAAACTTCCGGTCCACCACCCTACTACAGGCCTAAGAATCCATTGTACAGCCTCCTCGCTATAAAGTGGAGGCAATAAATCCCACATACAAACTAGTTTTAGCATAAAACCTGTTCACCCAATGCATTATAGAGAGAGTCCACACTACTTTTCCAAACTATGCTATATCATCTTGCAGTGCTACCGTCATGAGTTTCACTACAGCACTGATTAGACACCATATATAAGAGTCTGCTACTATCATGCTGATTGTGAGATCCTCTGGTGTATATCTGAATGGCAGAGGAGGATACAGGGTAGAGTTATGGCTGTCATTAGAAGTTGAGCTGTTACCACAATGATGCTATTTCCTCTTACCTCTAATTAATCTCACAATTAATGAAGTTGTGCATAGTAGTTTCCCTAGGAAAGCCACGATTCATCAGATCAAGTCATATGTATGTAGTCATGTTAATGATGCAACTCCTACTCTAAGCTGCAAATTCAGGTTTGGTCTTATAAAGATGAACTTGATCTCCATCAGCCCTTCATCTGAGGGTTTATTACACATAGTGCAGGTAAACTGGTAGAGCTAGTAACCCTCAAGGACCATTTGTCAGGAATTAGTTTTAGAAGCAGTATCAGCAAGATGGCATTTGAGTGGAATCTGATGCATAAATTCACTGAAACTGGTAGATGTAAGTAACCCAAGTCCTTTATTTCAGACATTGTTTCAGCAAAAAATAGCATCACAGTTCCTGAAGCTTTAGAATGACAAATATGAGGTATTAACGACCACAAGACATTCTCTTTAGAGCTCTGGTCTTACACCGCTACCCCGCTATAACGAGACCCGATATAACACGGGTTCGCATATAGCACGGTAGCAGCGGGGCTCCGGCGGCGCATTAAAGGGCCCGGGCTCCGGATGCTGCGGGGAGCCCGGAGCCCTTTAAATCACTGCCAAAGCCCTGCTGCTGCTACTCCGGGGCTTCGGCAGCAGGGCTCAGCCAGTGATTTAAAGGGCCTTGGGCTCCCCGCAGCGGCCGGAGCCCTGGGCTCTTTAAATCACTGCTGGAGCCCTGCCACCACTACCCTGATATAACGGCGTTTCACCTATAACACGGTAGGGATTTTTGGCTCCCCATGACCGCTTATATCAAGGTAGAGGTGTATTAACTTCAGTAGGCAAATGGTTGACTTTGAACCCTGAAGAGACTAAGATTACAAGATCTGCTGGCAAAGCAGAGGCACTAGTAATCTTTATGTGCCACTGTGTTTGTACCAGCATGTTGGCAGTTTGATTTCCACTAATCATTTTCCCACAATTCAGAGCAGCTGCATTTGCCCATGCAGTTACAATTGCACATGAAACCAGTGTTGGGGCAGGCCCATTTCTGGTTTCCAGGGCACCAAAAATATGTGTACCCACCAAGTGGTTGTCTGCCTTTTGAAAACATGGTCTTAAGATGCACAAAGTACTCAGTTGGTACAAAGATTAATTGTCACCATGTATGCCAGAGACTTCCATGAGATGTAAGATCCACTAAAGCCTCCAGCAGTTTCTAAGCTCCTTGATCCAAGATGAATGAATAATGAAGTCTGCCATCTTGCTGACACTGCTTTTAAAACTAATTCCTGAGGGTTACTAGCTCTACCGGAGGGGTAGCTATGTTAGTCTTTAATGTGCCACCGGACTCATCGTTTTTGTGGATACAGACCAACAGATTTATTTGGGCATAAGTTTTCGTGGGTAAAAAAAAAACACTTCTTCACAAAAGCTTATGCCCAAATAAATCTGTTAGTCTTTAAGGTGCCACTGGACTTCTCGTTGTTTTAGCTCTACCAGTTTACCTGCACTATGTGTAATAAACCCTCAGATGAAGGGCTGATGGAGATCCAATTCATCTTTATAACACCTTTTAAGAAACCTTTAGCCTCCAGGAGGAATGCCAGCTCACCTACAAGAGATTCCATGAACTACTAGTCCTAAATTAAATCCTCATAGCTTCTGCAAAACACCAAGATCATGATCAAGGTTAATGTCTATCTAGAATGGATGTAGAAAGCCTAGACGTATTCTGCAACTTAACCCACAGTCATATAGTCCTATCCCAAGCCCCAAAAATAGAAGAGTGGTGTCCCTCCTCAAACTAAGGTCCCTCACCAAAGGCTCTTAAGCAAAGTAAGCAGTCATGGGATAAGAGGGAAGGTCCTTTCATGGATCGGTAACTGGTTAAAGGATAGGAAACAAAGGTTAGGAATAAAGGGTTAGTTTTCAGAACAGAGAGAAGTAAATAGTGGTGCCCCCCAGAGGTCTGTACGGGGCCCAGTCCTATTCAACAGTCATAAATGAGCTGGAAAAAAAGAGGTAAACAGTGAGGTGGCAAAATTTGCAGATGATACAAAACTACTCAAGATGGTTAAGTCCGAGGCAGACTGCAAAGAGCTACAAAAGGATCTCTCATAACTAGGGACTCAATTTCATCTGCCATTTTGTTGCCCAATGTTGATAAATGCAAAGTAATGCAAATTGGAAAACATAATCCCAACTATACATATAAAATGATGAGGTCCAAATTAGCTGTTACTACTCAAGAAAGATCTTGGAGTCATTGTGGATAATTCTCTGAAAACATCCAGTCAATGTGTAGCAGCAGTCAAAAAAGTGAACAAAATGTTGAGAATCATTAAGAAAGGGATAGATAATAAGACAAAGTATCATATTGCCTCTATATTAATCCATGGTATGCCCACATCTTGAATACTGCATGCAGATGTGGTCGCCCTATCTCAAAAATGATGTACTGGAATTGGAAAAGATTCAGAAAAGGGAAAAATGATTAGGGGTATGGAACGGCTTCTGTATGAGGAGAGATTAATAAAACTGGGACTTTTCAGCTTGGAAAAGAGACTACTAAGGAGGGATATGATTGAGGTCTATAAAATCATGACTGGTGTGAAGAAAGTAAATAAGGAAGTGTTATTTACTCTCTCATATAATACAAGAACTAGGGGTCACCAAATGAACTAGATAAATTCATGGAAAATATGGGCAGGGATGGTGTTCCTAGCCTCTGTTTGCCAGAAGCTGGGAATGAGCAACAGGGAATGGATCACTTGATGATACCTGTTCTGTTCATTTCTTCTGGGGCACCTGGCATTGACCACTGTCAGAAGATAGGATACTGGGCTATATGGACCTTTAGTCTGACCCAGTACAGCCGTTCTTATGCAAGTCACAGGGTCCACCAGTTTGCTGCTAAAACCACATTAATGCCATCAACTGGAGATATGAGCTTCTTGGCTTTGCCAGCATATACTATTTGTAAGAGTTATGAACCACATTTATTTCGCACAGCAGTTATAAGCTCTGCATGTGCCTAGCAGTGGCTAATCATATCTACTTCCAGGGTGGATAAAAACCAATTAAAAGGGTTTTTTGTGTGTGTGTGTGTGTGGGGGGGGGGGATAAAATGCTGTTGAGGAAAAAACCTATCTAAAGATCATTTTAATTAAGATATCTCTGAGCTATAATGTAACTCATCATGGAATAGGGATTATAAATCATAATTCTATAGTAGGAGACAACATATTCATGTAATGTTTAAAAAAAGTTTTCTAAATTAGTTCCAATAGTTCCTGGATTAGGGACCCAATCTTATGGGGTTCCACAGCCTTCTGTACAGATTATTTAGAATTGATTAATCTTTTTATTTACCCAATGGGACTCAGTGTTCAGTCTAGAACAGGGATCAGCAACCTTTGGCACACGGCCCATCAGGGTAAGCCCCTGGTGGGCCGGGATGGTTTGTTTACCTGCAGCGCCCGCAGGTTCAGCTGATCGCAGCTCCCACTGGCCGTGGTTCACCGTTCCAGGCCAATGGGGGCTGCGGGAAGCGGCGCGGGGTGTGTGCTGGCCGCCGCTTCCCGCAGCCCTCATTGGCCTGGGACAGCGAACCGCGGCCAGTGGGAGCCGCAATGGGCCGAACCTGCGGACGCTGCAGGTAAACAAACCGTCCCGGCCCGCCAGGGGCTTACCCTGACAGGCTGCGTACCAAAGATTGCCGATCCCTGGTCTAGAAGATACCATCAGAGATGCTTAGTTTTGCAGTTCTCAAACTGTGGATTTGTTTCTCCAGATGTAACATGCTTGTTAACAGCAAAAATATTAAATAAATAAATAGATAGAGGTCAGAAATAACAGACCTCAATTCTATTGTCCCTGTGCAAGTTTGTGTACACAGAGTCAATCCCTTACCTCTCTCTAAGGGCTTGGCTACACTTACGACTTATAGTGCAATAAAGGAGCCCCGGGCACACTAGCTCACTACCCGTCCACAATGGCAAGGCACGTAGAGCGCTCTGACTCCGCAGCTACAGCGCTGCTGGTACTCCACCTCGGCAAGGAGAAGAACATTTGCTACGCCTTGGCTACAACGCCCAGGCGTCAGCGTGAACGAGGTGTTGCATTACTGCGCTCTGATCGGCCTCCAGAAACGTCCCATAATCCCCTTAAGTCAAGTGGCCACTCGTCATTGTTTTGAACTCCAGTAGGAATGCAGAAATGCCCTTTCAAAACTCTGTTTCTGAAAGCCGGCATGCAAGTCGTTACTGTGGAATGCTGTGAGCAAGTGAGGTGGGGGGAGGGGGAGGTCTGCTGCTGTCTGAATTTACAAGACAGCATGCTGACATGCTCTCAGCCCCCCAAAAACCCACTCTCCCCACACACACACCACACTCCCTCCTACCCCTCCCATTTCCAAAGCACGTTGCAGTCACTTGCATGCTGGGATAGCTGCCCATAATGCACCACTCGCAATGCCACTGCAAGTGCCGCAAACGTGGCCACACCGGTGCTCTTGAAGCGGTCAGCGTGGACGGATTGCAGCGCTTTCCCTACTGTGCTCTACGAAGGCTGGTTTAACTCAAAGTGCTCTACACCTGCAAGTATAGCCATGCCCTAAAAGTACAAAGTTTCAAGAAGTTCAATGAATAGAAGAGTGTTGGGGGCAGAATAGATCTGGACAAGGAGAAGAAGTCTGGAGATAAATGTGAGAAGCGAGGGACATGTGTGTTTTGTTAAAATATTATATGTTTGCTGTTGAAGAAAAAAATCCAGAATACTTAATGTTGTTTTAGTTAAATAAAAATGTAAATGACTGTCTGGTGATGTTCTCCTCCTAATACAGCATGGCAACAAAATCCTCCAAATATTAATGATTAACCTGTTGAATTGGAGATCGTTCAACTCCCAATTTCATAAATATCTGTTTCAATTCCAACAACCAACAAGAATACACTTATGTAGAAAACCATGATTAAATCGAGTCTTCCTGACTAGTGATTTAAATCAAATCCACCCTGTCTACTTCTCAGTGTACTTTCAAATTCTACCAGCTTTGCCAGCAAAGCTTTAAAGTATTACGTACTATAAACCTCAGGAGATTTACAGTCTACTGTCATAGCTCATAAGCACCATGAAACTTCCCTCATGGGACACAAAGCAAGTTCTCTTTTCACCCTCATCTGTAGCTTTGTCTCACTGAATTTCAGCCCTGCAGATACTCGAATTACTGTTCACTTTAACAGAATTTAAACAAGGTCTATGAAGATACACCTCTACCCAAATATAATGCGACCTGATATGACATGGGTTCACATACAATGTGGTAAAGCTCTGACACGCTGCTCTGAGCAGCATGTTAAGGGTGCTGGGCCGGGGGGTTGGATAAGGGGCAAAGGGTCTCAGGGGCGGTCAGGGGCTCTCCCTCTGCCCCCCCAGGGTCTAGAAGGCAGGAGCTGGGGGGGGGGGGGCAATTTTGGAGGCCCTGCAGTCCCAGAGTATCCCGGGGGATTAACGGGGACCCGGGAGCAGTCCACTCCTCTTCCCTCGCCCTGGCCCCAGTCGTGTCGCTCGGGGGAGGGGGCTTGGGGGAAGAGATCCCCCGGGCACTCACCAACAGCGGCAGAAGCGGAGAAGCCCGGCCCCAGCCCGCTCCACTCTGCCAGCCACGGCGCTCCACTTCCCGCCACAGGTGAGTGCAGAACCTTTCCCCAACATCCCACCCCCAGCGACACGGCTAGGGTGGGGCTGGGGCAAGGAAAGCGGTGCAGGCTGGGGCCGCATCGCTCTGCTTCCTGCCGCAGTTGGGAGGTGGCAGAGTGGAGCGGACTGGGGCCGCATTGCTCTGCTTCCCGCCGCAGGTGAGTGCAGAGGGCATCCTTTCCCCAACCTCCCCACACTCACCAGTGGTGGGAAGCAGAGCGCCGCGGCTGGGAGGTGGCGGAGTGGAGCGGGCTGGGGCCATGTTGCTCCACTTCCCGCCACTGCTGGTGAGTGCCTGTCAGAGGACGAGGGGTGTGGATGGGGGTCAGAGCAGTCAGAGGACAGGGAGGGTGGGTAGGATCCTGGGGGTGATTAGGGACAGGGGTCGCTGGAGGGGGCAGTCAGGGAACAAGGAACACCAAATCAAGTTCGATATAACGCGGTGCAATTTTTTGTCTCCCGAGGACTGCATTATATCGGGGTAGAGGTGTAATAGGTGCAGATGTTTAAAAAGTTATGCAGCCAAAAGAACTAAATTGTTTCCCGTACAGCCTTAGTAAAGAGTAGCTCTCATTAAGGATTTAATATTAGGCAAGTGTGAAGTTTAGGCAAAATTGCTGGTATGGTAAACAGAATAGTGACTGACACTTGCCTGTACCTTAAAACTGGTCAGAGCAACTTCCAACTTTCTGAAAAACATTCTCTGGAAAGACCAGCTATATTACTTCTACAGAAACTGTATTTCATGTGCCTGGCCACAGAACATTGACTATTAGTTGATAGTATATTAGCATGTTCAGGACAAGCCCTACATTCTATAGGTTGAGGTTATAACAAATATCCTACCCCCTCCCACTGTCCCAAGTTACTCTACACCTGCAAATGCCTTTGGACATGGATTCCAGAATGGAGGAGTGGGAAAAACAGATTATTTTCATACAGGCATGCTGTTTTGATGAGTACTGCTGCTTTGGTCAGTTTTTAAATTTTATCACCGGCTTGTAAACAATACATCAGTGGCCTTCTGAAGTCTCCCAAAATGCACTGCTTCTGGAGCAGAGCTGGAGTTGTGGGATAAGTACACAGGGTATTGCAAGTGAAAGTGTTTGAGTACAGTGTGAACACAGGACAAAATTTAAATTCATTCAGCATAGCTAACTCAAACACAATCCATTCAGTTACCAGTAATTCAATTATCTGGTTATGACAAGGTCTGATGGCAGCACCTGCCAATTACTGTTGTCCACTTTGAATCTGAGCTGGTACTTGAGCCTTTACTTGCTTCCACATGTTGATAAGTTATCTCCAAAGCAGAGATGCCCCAAAGATGTCCTTCAGGTGGGGTGTAGGTATTATACTCTGCAAAGAAGCTAAAGGTTTTGATTTCTTCAGATGTTTGCAGTGATCTAGAGTCTGGCCACAGACTACTGATCCTCTTAGGGATAAGGAAATACTAGAATAAAAGTCTTTTCCCTTTGTAAGGCTCAGGCATCACTCCTATAGTTTGTTTTCAACAGAACTAAGATCTTTTCTCAACCTTTCCCATAAAGAATCCATGAAAAAGCAGATGAGCTGGAATTTGGCATATAGCTTTGAACAGGACGTCAAGCTAAATGATTTCCCCTGCCTGAAAGAGTTGGGACAAGTGTTCCCCAGATAGTGGGAAGGAAGAAACTCTGGATCTCCTGACCAGTTTGAGGTCATCCTGCACATCCTCAGGTTTGTTTGAAGATCTGCTTCTTCCAACAGGGAAGAGCTTCACAAACTTTCTAGATGCGAGTCAGCAGACATGCAGATAAGGTCTGCTGAGATTGCCCCTTGTGCAACCTGAAGGAAAATTTTCTGCAAGGAACAGACTAACACAACCCAAGAGATCTGACAGTTTATCTTACAGCCTTTAATTTATCCAAGACCTCATCTGTTTTAGGACTAAAGTTTCTTCAAAGCACTCTGACTAGAGAATACAGAACTCCAAAGCAAGTCTCTCTCCTGTGGATATCTGCTGAATGAGATGTGGCCACTGTATCAGATTTCATACTTCATACAAGACCCTCTAGGAGCATCTACAGCTCTTGACAGTCAGACTTCAAACAACTTTGCATTGCCTCTGAAATGACCTGACTCCCAAGAGGCCATCTCGGACCACAACCCCACCAGGGTACTGTCCCTGTAAATTGATCAGTGGCTTCAACTTTTGGATCACAAACATAAGTACTTCTGAAACTCCCATCCCCACAGTATCAGAATATATCATTAGTGAGCTAATCACCCAGACCCCTTCAAGGCAAGGACAAATTAGACAAATTGACTTTGCCCAATGTCACACAACAATTCTGTGGCAGAACTAGGAACTGAACTTTGATATCTCAAATCCCAGTTCACAGTGCCTTACCCACAATGAACATCTTCCTACAGGCCAGAGACTGATAGCTATGTTAGAGAAATAGGGGTAAGAAACTTTCATCTTCCCTACTCCATTCTCCAAAGTCTACTGGACTGCTGCTACGTTATAGCCACTTCTCATAACTTTTTCCTCTAGTAAAGTCTGAGAGAGAGAATTTGCAATTCCAGCTTCTGAGGTGGTTTTTAAGGGAGGTCTTCCTCCATGAAGTATTCTGCTGATTCTCCAGGACTACTTCAGTGCAAAGTACAAACCTTTAAGTCAGTGTCTGCAGCATCAACACAGGAGTTACTGCACAGCACTTTAGCACACACTGCTATTCGCTCCCCATAGTCCAAACTACAAAGCAGTATAGACATGGCCTAAGTGTCAAAATATTTTAAAGGGCTAGAAACTTTTTCAATGAAAGCTTAAAATCTGTAGAAATGTATGGCTTAGGAGCCCTTCCCATACAAAGGGATGTGATTCCCTTCTCCCCCTCCCCCAACAACACCCTGTTTAAAGTTAGCATTTTAGAATATGCATTTCACTCTACTGGAATGCCTCCTTTGTTAGAATAAAAAGGCTATATGTAGTTTTAGTTGCAAGAGCACACGCCACAGCCATTTTTCAAATATTTAGACATAAACGGTCTACAGCCAACATTTGGATTATGGTTATTTTAAAGTACCCCATCCTTCCCCAAAATTATAATTATCTTGGAATATGGGACTAGCATTCAAGGGCAGCCACCATACCAACACCCTTGTGAACAGATGAAAGAATAGTTATTCAGTTTCAGTCTTCCATCTGTTACAAGGACTGAAATTTCTTCAAGTCTTGAGTTGTTAAAACACAAAGAATTAAAGGTTGAGTGATTAAGCCATGTTATGACCTAACCACTTTGGGCTAGACTTGAGCACTGAAACAAGTGCCTAGTACAAATGGTAAAGTCCATGCTAACCATGCCTACTAGTGTTCTGTATGATATTCACACTAGTGCTGTTCTACAGTTGGCTACAACTCCCTCTGGGTATTTCTCAATTCCTGGCACAAACCTGCAGAGAGACAGGACTCTAGGAGACTTTGAAAAGGCCACTGTCTGAACCACTTGTCATTTTAATGCTGTCTACAGGGGTGCTAGACTTGTGCAGAGCGAAAGGATACCAACTAAGCTGGAATTTAACCCATCTGAAAGCAAAGGTAAGCCAAATGGTATTTGACAGGCGTATCAGTTTAGTGAACATGTGTAGATCCAAGTGGTACTCTTAGCATATCTGTAAAATCACAATTATTTTCAACATCGGAAATTACCAGCTAGCTATAGTGGTTTAATTCCAGAAGAGAGCCTTTTTCAAAGTTAGCTTCAGACACTTTAACGTTTGCCAAAGCAACATAAGCTACACCAGAAAAAGGCACTCTTACTCCATAAGTACAGGTCCACATGGGGGGATTATATTGCTATAGGTAACCTGGTATAATTATGCCAATGAATTTCCCCGTGTAGACAAATCTCAAGCTTACAAGCTTTTTTCAAACTGGTACGTTTTGGCACTCATGAGCTACTTTAATTTGATCAATGGAAAACATTAAAATAAAGCTTCCTGAACACTTACAAATGCCATGCAATCACAGCAGAAAAAAATTAGTCCACTGCTGGGTGCATCAGAACAGAAATGGCCTCAAAGATCTCCACATCAGCCACCTGCTATACATTTTATCCAACTTTTGAGTTAGAATTGAAACACGTAATCCACACTTGAAAACACACAGGAAGGTTGCACACTTGGGGCTTGGACTTAAAAGTCAGAGTTCAGGGCTGGATCTTGTTTTGGAGAAGTATGCCATTTGTTTGGCAGACTAAGCAGGGTAGCAAAAGATTCCTCAATAATTTACTCTTGGACAGCTGTCCTTTTCAGATCTCTATTAGATACTATGGGGATGACTACTTAAGAATTTCTTATAATGCTTTCCAGAGTACAAGAGAAACTGACAGTCTCCTACAAAAAGACTAGGAGACAGGAGACTTTTCTGGCCTACAGGAACAGACTTTTTTAGGTGTATTTTCCTTCAGATGTGTTAAGTAACTATATTCTGATGAAGCCACTTGTAAATGAGCAGTAGCATACAATAAATAGCATTGTACTATTATGTCTAGCTGAATATACGTATTCAGCTAATCAGTTTGACAACTATGGTCACTTCACCCTCCACTAACAGACAACCAAGTAGTGGTAGAGGAGATTAAAAGGGAGGAATAGATTAGGAAAAATTAGTAGGCACTACCACCTACCAAAATACAAGAATCTGATACAGTGTAGCTTCCGATTAGCAAATATTAAATCTGAAACTGGGCAGAATAACAATCTACTAGTTACAGCAGTTACAAAGGTCAGTTAAGGCTTTCACTAGAAGGTTTAAAATTCTTACTGGGTAAGTTTTCCATCTGAGGAAAAATACAAGCTCATACAGCAAGTACATGTGTCTATTAAGGTTGCCACACTCAATACTGAAGTTAAACAAAAGCAAACTTGCACCTGAGAAGGACTTCCTGAGTTTCAGGATCTGGGGTTACATAGCAATTCCTACAAAAAGGATTACCTCCAGCCTCAAAAGAAAACTCCTGGGCAGCACCTTACATGTCCTCCACAGAGGAGGGAGACTTTGAGCAGAAAGCTTGTTAGGATCGGAGGACCTTATTCCCTGTATTAGAGTCTTATTTGTTTAGCTTTGATAATCAAAATGAGTTTACCACTTTTGACTCTTGGGGATTATGCAAAGACCACATAACTAAGTGAGCAATCAGGACTATCTTCTGCCTCAGATTTTGCCACCCAGCTTTAAAAAAATATATAGTTGATTTAGGTCCTTCAACTCATAAAAGATCTAGAGGTTTTTCTGCATGTTTACCATTACAAATTTCAGCTTCTGTGGGTGCATATTGTGAGCACTAACCCCCTAACAGAAGGCAAAGTGTTCAAGATTTAATAATGGTTTCCTTTACTCAAGAAAAGTTATTGACCTTAAATACGTGTTGATAAAAACCCAGAAGGTTTGAGGAGTCTGGTTACAATCCCTCACCATCAGTTTTTCAGCTTTCACTTTCTGCTCTTATAATGTCACTAATCTCTCTCTATAGCCTACAGAGCCAACATTTGTCTCGTAAGAGACTACCTGGGTCTTTGAAAGACACCTGCCAGGCCATCTTCGAGCCTCAAAACAACAAAGAGATGCAAAAGCCCAAAACCGCCCCGTGCGGGGTCCCTTCAGGCCAGCTCGGTTCGCCCGACGATGGCTGAGAAGGGACGGTCCCGGGCCGGCCAGAGCTCGCGGGGCTGACAGCGACAACGAGCATCTCTATCTCAGCCACGCGAGTTGGCTGGCTCCGGATTCAGAGCCGCCTGCGCGGAGCCCCGCTCTGGGGCTGCGGGAAGCCCCTTCCCGAGCAGGCTCCCTCTCGGCCGAGCGCACACGGGCCGGCGGGCAGCCGCTCGGGGCTCGCCTCGCAGCAGGGGAGGCCCAGCTCCTGCGCGGGTAGCCCCTACCAGCGAGGTTACGTAAGGGGGGACAGGCTGCCCCACACCCGGCCTCCCTCACCACTAGGCCGCCTCCGGCCCCCTGATAGGGACTAAGGAAGGAACCCGGGCAGCTACCCCCACCCAGTACTCGGGAACCGGCTCCCTGCGCTTCCCGGGGGGCGAGGCCAGGCCAGGCCAGGCCCTTAGCGGGGCCTACAGCACAGCCGAGGCCCGGCTCCTGGCTGCGGCCTGAGCTCGGCCGGGTGCGGACAAGGAGGCCGAGGTGGCGGCCGCGAACAGGAGAAAGCCTCTCTCCCAGGCGGCTGAGCAGGAGCCCGGCCGGGCCCGCCCTGCGCGCGACGCCCCAGCCCGTGAGCCCTTACCTTATGGATTCTCTTCAGCGCCATTGTGTGTGTGAGGGGCTCGGTGCGGGGAGGGGGCGCGCGGCTCGGGCGGTGTGGGGGAGGGAGGGGAGCTCGCTCGGGATTATTTCGCGGGGGGAGGGGCGCGGCGGTGGCGGCGCTATTGGGAGGGGGAAGGTGGCGCGGAGGGAGTCTCGGTGCGGCGGGAGGGCCTCGCTCTCTGTTCCCCCGGCGGCCGCTGGGCTCTTGCTCGCTGCCGCAGCTGCTACCGCATCACTCCGCGGGGCCTTTATGCGCTGCTGCCTCCGAGGCCGTATCACTCCGCCACTATCCCAATAGTCACCAGGGGGGCAGCCGGGCGGAGGGGCAGCAGCACCTGGTGATGAGGCCCGCTCGGGCACAGGGACTATTTCCTCACTCTCTTTTCACACAGAACTCTCCAGAAAGGGGCTCGGAGAAGCGGAAGGATACGATCGGGGAGGGAAGGGTTGGAGTGAAGTGACTTCTCGCGAGAAGAGAAAGAAAGAGGTTCCGGACGGTGGAGGGCTAGAGTAGCAGGGAAACCTAGAGCGGCTGCGCAGTGCGGAGGGGGCCCGGGCCTGGAGCAGGGAGGTTCCGGCTGGCGGCTATAACCCTGCACCCGGCTGTAGTGTGTCTGTCCCCTCCTCTCTCCGGCCTGGGCCCGTATCTCCCCCGCGCTACTCCCCCATCTCCCCTTTACCGCCCGGGGCCCCTTCCTCTCCTCTCTCCGGCCTGTGCCCATTGCCCCCCCCCCCCCCACCTCCCTTTCCCCTCCAGGGGACCCCATCCCCTCCTCTCTCCGGCCTGGGCCCATTGCCCCCCCCACCTCCCTTTCCCCTCCAGGGGACCCCATCCCCTCCTCTCTCCGGCCTGGGCCCATTGCCCCCCCCCACCTCCCTTTCCCCTCCAGGGGACCCCATCCCCTCCTCTCTCCGGCCTGGGCCCATTGCCCCCCCCCCACCTCCCTTTCCCCTCCAGGGGACCCCATCCCCTCCTCTCTCCGGCCTGGGCCCGTTGCCCCCCCCCACACACATGCTGCTCCCTGTCTCCCTTTCCCCTCCAGGGGACCCCATCCCCTCCTCTCTCAGCAGCACGTTCCCCCTCCAGCTCCTATGTGTAGGTGCAGCCAGGAGGCTCTGCACGCTGTCCTCACCCCAAGTGCTGCCCCTGCAGCTCCTATTGGCCAGGAACTGCAGCCAGTAGGAGCTGTAGTGGTGGTGCCTGTGGACAGGGCAGTGACCAAGGCTGACTGACCACACCTCTGTGTAGGAGCTGGAGGGAGAACATGCCACTGTTTCTTGGAGCTGCTTGAGGTAAGCACCGCCCAGAGCCTGATTCCCCCTCCAACCCTCTCAGTCCTAGCCCAGCGCATCCTCCTGCACCCCAACTCCTTCATCCCCAGTCCCACCCCAGAGCCCGCACCCCCAGCTGGAGCCCTCCTACACCCCAAGCCCCAATTTTGTGAATATTCATGGCCTGCCATACAATTTCCATACCCAGATGTGGTCCTCGGTTCAAAAAGTTTGCCCATCCTGCCCACCCCTGCCTTAAGGGCTCAGAATGATAAGCCTTCGGCTCTGCTTTCCTGCTTGGTGACCCACAACATGATCTAAGCCATGGCAGTGACAAGGGGGAGAGATCCTCTCATGGACTTTCTCTGAAAGGAGACATTGGAGCTCTCTAGGAGTAATGGGCATCTGCACAAAGGCTGGTCCTGTGAAAGTCTAGACTTTGTGCTCTACAGGCAGTACTGAAAGGACTTGAGGCCTAGTTGGGAATGAGGTGGGAGGAGGTTCACTTTTAAATTTCTGTGCTAAAGGCTGTAATAATACTTGTTCTTTATTCCCCCATGGTTGTAGGTAACCCTGCAGTGGGAGAAGCAGGAATAAGGCATCCTGCAGCCCGTCATCATACAGACCAGGCTGTGAAGCTACCTTTTCTTCCACATAGCATAATTTCTTGCCACTCAGCTGCAAAAATGTGAAAGTGTCTGGAATAATGCATCTTTTGGTGGCTCCTGTTTTCTGTGCCTCTCCTTTTCCTGCCTGTCCGTTGCTTGCCCTCTTTGATGTACATTTGATGCCTTGTTCATAGTGTGCCATGTAACAGTATTTGAAAGTAATTTAAAATGAGTTGCATGCACACTCAGTACAGTTAAAAGAACACATTGAAAAATCATGCAAGTGAGTACCTGAAGGGACCGGTTCATAGCAAAGTTTGAACTGTTAAATACACAGACAAAGCCATGTGGCACGCAGTCTTCTGGCAAATTGTTCTCAACCATAATTCTACTGTATTTTTTGAACAGTAATTCATCTTGTTACAGCAGTGCCTCAGGGCCGGTGGTAATACACATACACAGAGTAGTCAATTCCTGCCCCTGAAGAGCTAATGATCTAAATTAGATAAGATACTCACACTGGGAGGAAGGGGGTAGGACACGCAGGGAGAGTGAACAAGGTGATGGCAGCAAATGTCATGTTCTATGATTTTTGGAGGGGAGTGGGTTTACTTAAGAGGGGATAAGCTCAATGAAAAGGGAATCAGGTGGGGAATGGGATAGGTGAGGGGAGAAGAGAGTGGAGCTGAGGTGAAGAATGAGGGATAGGGAGCAAACAGCCAATTAACACAAGGCAGAGAAAGTCCAGTTGAAAGTGTAGAAAGTGCTATGGTTTAAATTATAGCATGGACAATTTGTCAACAGCAGCTTCGGAGAAGAATAGCCACCACCAGGCATTTTCTCAGCTTTGTCATGTGCTATGTGGAAATAAAAACAGCAATTCCAGCTATTTAACCAGCTGCTTAGCTGGAAGTATCAGATTTTTTTTTTAAACTGATTATGTAGCAACAGTTATTTTCTGTGATCCCAGCACTTCCACCACTAACAGTGGAATTCATGACTTATTACCCATTTGGAGTATAATAATATATATATTATGACTCACTACATTTGCGTAAGGAAAAGAAAAAAAAATCAAATTGCTTTATTGGTCTTATTTGATTTCATATAGCTCAGTGGCTTGCACATTGGCCTGCTAAACCCAGGGTTGTGAGTTCAATCCTGGAGGGGGCCACTTAGAAATCTGGGGCAAAAATCAGTATTTGGTCCTGCTAGTGAAGGCAGGGGGTTGGACTCAATGATCCTTCAGGGTCCCTTCCAGCTCTATGAGATAGGTATATCGCCATATATTATTTCTGGTTAGGGGCATGCAATCCTATCACTACTTACTCTAGTGGTGTGCTTCTGTGGGCTGGTCTACACTGGGGGGATCGATCCAAGATGCGCAACTTCAGCTATGCGAATAGCGTAGCTGAAGTCAAAGTATCTTGGATTGCATTACCTGGGGTCCACACAGCGCAGGATCGACGGCCGCGGCTCCCCCATCGACTGCGCTACCGCCGCTCGCTCTGATGGAGTTCCGGAGTAGATGGTGAGCGTGTTCGGGGATCAATATATCGTGTCTTAACGAGACACGATATATCGATCCCGGATAAATCGATTGCTACCTGCTGATACGGCGGGTAGTGAAGACGTACCCTGTAAGGGAGAAGGAAGGAAGACACTTCCCTTGTAAGGATCCTCCTCCTGTGTGACAATTGCGAGCCATCTGGAGACCTAAAACTGAGGAAATGGCTCATTAGTTCAAGTGAGCTGGTAGATGAATCATTGTCATGTAATCTATCCTTGCTGACAGAAAATTGGGAGGGTTGGACAAAACAATATGGAAACTTAGTCACATTCTGCCTAATACAATCCAGGTTAAATGTTCAACACCCTTGCTGGACGGGATGTAACAACTACAACCATACTCACTGGGGACACCAGCCTGAAAGAAATCTTTCCTGAACTAGGAATGTAAAATATTAAATGGTTAACCAGTAAGCATTAGTCTTACTGGTTAACCCATCCTAACTGTTAGCCCACAGCCATTGTGGGCCAGCTGGCATGGCCCCAACCCTGCGCCAGCTGGCTAGAGCAGCCCCATGCCTCCGAGAGTAGCCCCAGCCATGCCTGCCAGCCACTCCTTTATATCCATTAACTGATTCAATTTTAATTGTTTAAATAGTTAACTTTTAAAACAATATTTACATCCCTTTCCTGAATCCCCTCTTCTGGCCTTCCAACCACCCCCTCCCCCCACATCTCCAAGCTCATCGTCAGAAGCAAGCTCCCCACAGACACTGCCAGAACAGATGCAAAAGCTGCAGATATATCTACTCTGTTAGAACAATCAACACCCCCCTCAACACACCTTTCAAGAGCCATGGGTCCTACACATGCCAATCTCAACACGTGGTGTACCTCATCCAATGCATTAAATGCCCCTATAACAACTATGTGGGTGAAACCAATCATTATGCTCTTGAATGAACTCACACAGGAAAATTATAAAAGACAAAAACCACTATATTACATGTGGGTGAACACTTATCACAAAGTGATCACTCTGTCTGACCTATCAGTCCTCATCCTCAAAGGAAACCTGCACAACACTTTTAAAAGATGAGCCCGGGATCTTAAATTCATAACTTTGCTAGACACTAAAAATCATGGTCTTAATAAAGATATTGGGTTTATGGTTTATTACAACAATCTGTACCTACTAACTCCCTTTTTTGTCCTACAATTACAGGAGTGTTAGTCACTTCACCTTGAATGGTCCCTTAGAATACGTGTATGTAGATGATGTAGGGAGGAGGGGTTTAGATTTATTGGGAACTGGGGAAACTTTTGGAAAAGGGGGAGCCTATAGAACAAGGATGAGCTCCACCTAAATCAAAATGGAACCAGGTTGCTGGCACTTAAAGGTTATAGAGCAGTTTTTAAATTAAGGGCTGGGGGGGAAACCGACAGGTGCGGAGGAGCACGTGGTTCAGACAGAGACATCTCCTAGAGAATCTTCATTAATAGATCCTCCCTTATGTCCTAGTAAGGAGGAGAGGATGGAAGTTGATAAAATAGAGGTAGGATCTGATGAGAAACAGTCAAATGAAAGAAGTCCCATTCAATTACATCATGTAATGGCAGATAGCTAAAAAGTGACAAGTTTTTAAAGTGCTTATATACCAATGCTAGAAGTCTAAATAATAAGATGGGTGAACTAGAGTGTCTTGTATTAAACGAGAATATTGATATAATAGGCATCACAGAAACTTGGTCGAATGAGGATAATCAATGGAACACAGTAATACCAGGGTACAACATATCTCAGAAGGACAGAACTGGTCATGCTGGTGGGGGAGTGGCACTATATGTGAAAGAAAGCATAGAATCAAATGAAGTAAAAATCTTAAATGAACCAAACTGTACCATAGAATCTCTGGATAGTAATTCCATGCTCTAATAATAAAAATATAGCAGTAGGGATATTTTACCGACCACCTGACGAGCATGTTGATAGTGACTATGAAATGTGCAGGGAGATTAGAGAGACTATTAAAATAAAAAATAATAATGGGGGATTTCAACTGTCCCCATATTGACTGGGTACATGTCACCTCAGGACGGGATGCAGTTTCTTGACACATGAAATGACTACTTCTTGGAGCAGCTAGTCCTGGAACCCAGAAGAGGAGAGGCAATTCTTGATTTAGTCCTATGTGGAGCACAGGATCAGGTCCAAGAGGTGAACGTAGCTGGACTGCTTGGTAATAGTGACTACAATATAATTAAATTTAACATCCCTGTGGTGGGGAAAACACCACAGCAGCCCAACACTGTAGCATTTAATTTAAAAAAGGGGGACTATACAAAAATGAGGAAGTTAAACAGAAATTAAAAGGTACAGTGAAAAAGCGAAATCCCTATAAGCTGCATGGAAATTTTTTAAAGACCCCATAATAGAGGCTCAACTTAAATGAATACCCCAAATTAAAAAACATAAGAGAAACAAAAAAGTGCCACTGTGGCTAAACGACAAAGTAAAAGAAGCAGTGAGAGGCAAAAAGGCATCCTTTAAAAAGTGGAAGTTAAATCCTATTAATGAGGAAAATAGAAAAGAGCATAAACTCTGGCAAATGAAGTGTAAAAATATAATTAGGAAGGCAAAAAAAAAAAATTCGAAGAACACCTAGCCAAAGACTCAAAAAGTAACAGCAAAATTTTTTTTTAAGTACATCAGAAGCAGGAAGTCTGCTAACCAACCAGTGGGGCCCCTGGATGATTGAGATACTAAAGGAGCACTCAAGGACAATAAGGCCATTGCGGAAAAACTAAATGAATTCTTTGCATCGGTCTTCACGGCTGAGGATGTGAAGGAGATTTCCAAACCTGAGCCATTCTTTTTAGGTCACAAATCTGAGGAACTGTCCCAGATTGAGGCATAGGTGCCAACTTTTCCCGGTGCTGGTGGGTGCTCGACCCCTCTGGCATCGCTCCCATTCCAACCCCTTCATCAAAGTCCCCGCCCCAGCCCCACCTCTTCCCCGAGTACGCCACGTTCCCCCTCCGCCCCCTTCCCTCCCCGCGCTTGCTGCCACAAAACAGCTGTTTCGCGGTGAAAAGCATTGGGAGGTAGGGGGAGAAGCAGGGACATGGGGTGCTCAGGGGAAGAGGCAGAGCGGAGGCAAGCTGGGGTGGAGGGGTGGGGAGCTGCCAGTGGGTTTTTCCCTGTGGGTGCTCCAGCCACAGAGTCAGCACCTATGGATTGAGGTGTCATTAGAGAAGGTTTTGGAACAAATTGATAAACAGTAATAAGTCACCAGGACCAGATGGTATTCACCCAAGAGTTCTGAAGGAACTCAAATGTGAAATTGCAGAACTACTAACTGTAGTCCATGGCCTATCATTTAAAGCAGCTTCTGTACCAAATGACCGGAAGATAGCTAATGTGACGCTGATTTTTAAAAAGGGCTTCAGAGGTGATCCTGTCAATTACAGGCTGGTAAGCCTGACTTCAGTACCAGGCAAACTGGTTGAAACTATAGTAAAGAACAAAATTGTCAGACACATAGATAAACATAATTTGTTGGGGAGGAGTCAACATGTTTTTTGTAAAGGGAAATCATGCGTCACCAATCTACTAGAATTCTTTGAGGGGGTCAACAAGCATGTGGACAAAGGGGATCCAGTGGATATAGTGCACTTTGATTTTCAGAAAGCCTTTGACAAGGTCCCTCACCAAAGGCTCTTAAGCAAAGTAAGCTGTCATGGGATAACACGGAAGGTCCTCTTATGGACTGGTGTGAGAGTTTACGCCTAGTGGCCAGCATCCATAGAATAAGCCCTTGTCACAGAGCAGCACGGCCTAGTGGCCAGAGTCCATAGAACTGCCCCTGGTTGCAGGGCAGTAGGATCTTACTGCTGGCTCAGCAGGGGGGTCCTACTGAAACACGCTGAGGCTTACCGGAGGCAAGGTACCAGTCCATCACCCTCCCCCCCCTCCCCGGGTCGCTTTCTACCGGTTTGGGAGTTGGGGTCTCCCACGAATCCCAGGGTTCTCTGCGGGTCTCCAGGTCCATCGCCTCCCCTGGTTCCTCCCTCGGTAGGGGTTCGTGCCGGCCTGTAGAAGCCTCCATTCCGAGCAGCTTTGAGAGCATCAGCTGGTCCTCTGCAGGAGCTTCCCGGTTAGGTCCTTCCCCTGCGGCTGCCAGCCCAGACTGAGCTGAATTCCCTCCCTTTATACTCCCTGAACACTTGGCGCATGCCGAGTACACACGGGGCGGGCCTTCCTCCATCAGAGCTACTGGTCTGACGTCGCTGGGTCTAGTGCAGGGCGGGACTGCCCCGTCACTACTGGTAACTAGTTAAAAGATAGGAAACAGTGGGTAGGAATAAATGGTCAGTTTTCAGAATGTAGAGAGGTAAATAGTGGTGTCCCCCAGGGTCTCTATGGGGCCCAGTTCAACATATTTATAAATGATCTGGAAGAAGGGGTAAACAGTGAGGGGGCAAAATTTGCCGATGATACAAAACTACTCAAGATAGTTAAGTCCAAAGCAGACTGCAAAGAGCTACAAAAGGATCTCTCAAAACTGGGTGACTGGGCAACAAAATGGCAGATGAAATTCAATGTTGATAAATGCAAAGTCATGCACATTGGAAAACATAATCCCAACTATACATATAAAACAATGGGGTCTAACTTGGCTGCTACCACTCAAGAAAGAGATCTTGGAGTCATTGTGGATAATGAGATTAATAAGATTGGGACTTTTCAGCTTGGAAAAGGGATGACTAAAGGGGGATATGATAGAGGTCTATAAAATCATGTGGAGAAAGTAAGTAAGGAAGTGTTATTTACTCCTCATAACACAAGAATTAGGGGTCACCAAATGAAATTAATAGGCAGCAGATTTAAAACAAAAAAAGGAAGTATTTTTTCATACAATACATAGTCAACCTGTGGAACTCTTTGCCAGAGAATGTTGTGAAGGCCAAGACTATACCAGGGTTAAAAAAAGATCTAGATAAGTTCATGGAGGAAGGTCTATCAATGGCAATTAGCCACTATGGACAGGGGTGGTGTCTCCTAGCTACTGTTTGCCAGAAACTGGGAATGGGTGACAGGGGATGGATCACTTGATGGTTACCTGTTCTGTTAATTTTCTCTGGGGCACTTGGCATTGGCCACTGTCAGAAGACAAGATACTGAGCTAGATGGACCTTTGGTCTGACCCATACTGGCCATTCTTATGTGCTAACTACTTGTGCTAAACTGTCCATTTAATCTTCTATTTAGCTGTGATACTGTACCTTTTCCAGACCTGAAGAAGAGCTTTCTGTACATTGTGATGGAGCAGTGGGAGAGTGTCCAGGGGAGATATATAAGCCCTAGGCTAATTAAGGCATGGTTCCCTGTAGTCTAGGGAAGGTTACTACAGGTTAGTTAGAGCACCTGTAGCCAATTAAGGCCCTGTCAGGAACCTAATAAAAAAAACCCTGCTTCAGCTAGACAGAGTAGAGTGAGGAAAGAGTGAGGACTGGAGTTTGGAGGTGTGTTGCTGAGAATTGAAAGACTAGTGATCTGGAGGAAGGGAGACCCTGCCCCAGCAGAGCAGGGCGATTCACTCTCAGTCCTTGACACTGGGAGAGGAACCCTACCCAAGAGGGAAAAGAGTAAGAAACCCGCACAGGTTGAGAGGGGCTGGGGCTCAGAGTGAGGAGCAAACCCAGACCCCTTCCCTCCTCTACCATCTTCCTGGGATACTAGTGGGGGCACTAGGGGCCCTAAAAGCAGAGCAAGGGGTGGTGTTCTAGTCCCCCCACCAAGAAAATTGTGGGACCCCCCCCCGTCATACCAACACTGGCCATTTTGTCACATGATCAAAGGCATGTGCACAGGGTGTGCCCAGGCACACCCTAATGCAGGGGTGGACAAATGGCTCCACTCTCCCAGTGCAGCAAGCCACCAGCCCCTCCCCCCCTTCCCTGGAGCCATGCTCCAGGAATATTCAGGGCTGGGGGCCCTGCTCCACCAATATCTGGAGCTGGGTCTCTCCCCCGGCCCTGCCTGGAGTGTGCCCCGGCCCCCGCCTGCAGATCCTTCCCGCCCGCCTTGCTGCGTCCCTGCCTGGAAGAAAGCAGTGGCTCCCGGCAGCAACTGCTGTCTGCTACCCCAGGATCCTAGTGCCCCCATTTCCTAATGGCAGGGCAGGCTGCCCTTACCCTGCCCTTCCGCCCTAGCCCTGAGCCTTCCAACGCCCCTGTTAAGGCTGTATCCCCACTTTGAACTTTAGGGTACAAATGTAGGGGCCTGCATGAAAACTTTTAAGCTTAACTACCAGCTTAGCTCTGGTTCCGCTGCCACCATTTCAATGGATTCCCTTCCTGGGAAGCCTTGAAAAACCTTCACCAATTCCCTGGTGAATACAGATCCAAACCTCTTGGATCTTAAAACAAGGAGAAATCAATTAGGTTCTTAAAAAGAAGGCTTTTAATTAAAGAAAAAAGTAAAAATCATCTCTGTAAAATCAGTATGGAAATTAACCTTACAGGGTAATTAAACTTAAAGAGCTCAGAGGACTCCCCTCTAGTCTTAGGTTCAAAGTACAGCAAACAAAGATAAACACTCTAGTAAAAGGTACATTTACAAGTTGAGAAAACAAAGGAAAACTAACACGCCTTGCCTGGCTTTTTACTTACAAGTTTGAAATAGGAGAGACTTGTTTAGAAAGATGTGGAGAACCTGGATTGATGTCTGGTCCCTCTCAGTCCCGAGAGCGAACACACTTCCAAACAAAGAACACAAACAAAAGCCTTCCCCCCCTCAAGATTTGAAAGTATCTTGTCCCCTTATTGGTCCTTTAGGTCAGATGCCAGCCAGGTTACCTGAGCTTCTTAACCCTTTACAGGGAAAAGGATTTTGGAGTCTCTGGCCAGGAGGGATTTTATAGTACTGTACACAGGACAGCTGTTACCCTTCCCTTTATAGTTATGACACGCCCCACAAATCACAGATAGTGTTGGACGTTCGGTTTCACACTGGCTGTGATTTCTTCATGGAGTTCTAGGAGAAAACAGAGTTAATAAGACACATGTACCTTTAGACATACTACTGATTATATAAAAACTAACAATATGTTTCATTCCAAGAACAATTGTTAACCAGTTAACTCTGGGAAACTTTCCCGGGAGAGTGCATTAGCCACTTTGTTAGAAGCTCCCGAAATGTGTTGTATTTTAAAATCAAAATCTTGGAGAGCTAAACTCCACCGAAGAAATTTTTTGTTATTTCCCTTGGCGGTATGAAGCCACTGTAGCGCAGCATGGTCTGTTTGTAGTTGGAAACGCCGTCCCCAAACATATGGGCGTAGCTTTTCCAGCGCGTACACAATGGCATAGCATTCCTTTTCGCTGATTGACCAATGGCTTTCCCTCTCAGACAGTTTCTTACTGAGAAACACGACAGGATGGAATTTTTGATCCGGTCCTTCCTGCATTAAAACTGCTCCCACGCCTTGCTCGGATGCATCTGTGGTTACTAGGAATGGTTTGTCAAAGTCTGGGGCCCTTAGCACAGGGTCAGACATGAGTGTTGCCTTAAGCTGGTTAAAGGCCTTTTGACACTCATCAGTCCACTGAACTGCATTTGGCTGTTTCTTTCTGGTTAGGTCTGTCAGCGGGGCGGCGATTTGGCTGTAGTGGGGTACAAATCGCCTATAATATCCAGCCAAGCCTAAGAAGGATTGGACCTGTTTTTTAGACTTTGGAACCGGCCACTTTTGGATAGCATCCACTTTGGCCTGTAGGGGATTTATAGTTTCTTGACCCACCTGGTGCCCCAGGTAAGTCACTCTGTTTTGGCCTATTTGACACTTTTTAGCCTTAACAGTTAGTCCTGCCTGCTGGATGCGCTCGAAGACTTTTTCCAGGTGCTCCATGTGCTCTGCCCATGAATGAGAAAAAATGGCCACATCATCGAGGTAGGCAACTGCAGATTCTCCCAGTCCTGCTAGGAGACCATCTACAAGTCTTTGGAAGGTGGCGGGTGCATTTCGCAACCCGAAAGGGAGTACATTGAATTCATACACCCCTGCCTGGTAACGAAGGCTGACCTTTCCTTAGTGGGTTCATCTAGTGGTACTTGCCAGTACCCCTTGGTTAAGTCCAAAGTAGAGATGAATTGGGCATGTCCCAGTTTCTCCAATTCTTCATCTGTGCGTGGCATTGGATAGTTGTCAGGACGAGTTACAGCATTTAGCTTACGGTAGTCCACGCAAAAGCGTATTTCCCCATCTGGTTTGGGAACTAGAACCACTGGAGATGCCCATGCACTATTAGAGGGGCGGATTATACCCATCTGTAGCATGTCCTGGATCTCCCTTTGTATAGCAGTTTTGGCATGAGGTGACTCCCGGTAGGGTGGGGTTCTAATTGGGTGAGCATTACCTGTGTCAATGGAGTGGTATGCCCGTTCGGTCCATCCTGGAGTGGCTGAGAAAATTGGTGCAAAGCTTGTGCACAGCTCCTTGATCTGCTGTCGCTGCAGACGTCCAAGGGTCGTGGAGAGGTTCACCTCTTCCACGCCACCATCCTTTTTTCCTTCGTAGTAGACACCTTCAGGCCACTCCGCGTCATCTGTTTCCTGGGCTGTAAACTGGCAAATGTTTAATTCTCTGGAATAAAAGGGCTTAAGAGAATTAACATGGTATACCTTAGGCTTTATGTTGGAGGTGGGGGAGGCTATGAGATAGTTAACAGCTCCTAGGCGCTCCTGGACCGTGAATGGTCCTTCCCACGACGCTTCCATTTTATGGGCCTGGAGCGCCTTTAAGACCATGACTTGGTCTCCTACTTTGAAGGACCGTTCTCTGGAATGTTTATTATACCAGGCCTTTTGCTCTTCCTGAGCATTCTTTAGGTTTTCTTTAGTAAGGGCTAAAGAGTGTCGGAGGGTGCTTTGTAGGTTGCTTACAAAGTCTAGAATGTTAGTTCCTGGAGAAGGCGTAAAGCCCTCCCATTGCTGCTTCACCAACTGTAATGGCCCCTTAACCTCGCGGCCATACACAAGTTCAAATGGTGAAAACCCTAAACTGGGATGTGGTACAGCCCTGTAGGCAAAAAGCAACTGCTGCAACACTAGGTCCCAATCATTGGAGTGTTCATTTACGAATTTACGTATCATGGCCCCCAAAGTTCCATTAAACCTCTCCACCAGGCCATTGGTTTCATGGTGGTAAGGGGTGGCAACCAAGTGATTTACCCCATGAGCTTCCCACAGGTTTTCCATGGTCCCTGCCAGGAAATTAGTCCCCAAATCTGTAAGGATGTCGGAGGGCCAACCTACCCTGGCAAAAATGTCTGCTAATGCCTGGCACACACTTTTAGCCCTGGTGTTGCTTAAGGGTACTGCTTCTGGCCATCGGGTAGCAAAATCCATGAAAGTCAGTACGTACTGCTTTCCTCTGGGTGTCTTCTTTGGGAAAGGACCCAGAATATCCACAGCTACTCGCTGAAATGGGACCTCAATTATGGGTAGTGGCTGGAGAGGGGCTTTAACCTGGTCTTGGGGCTTTCCCACTCATTGGCACACCTCACAAGACCGGACATAATTAGCAATGTCCTTGCCCATTCCCTCCCAGTGGAAGGACTTCCCCAACCGGTCTTTGGTTCTGTTCACCCCAGAATGGCCACTGGGATGATCATGGGCTAAGCTCAAGAGCTTTACCCGATACTTAGTGGGAACTACCAACTGTCTTTGAGGATGCCAGTCTTCCTGGTGCCCACCAGAAAGAGTCTCCTTGTATAAAAGTCCTTGTTCTACAACAAACCGGGATCGGTTAGAAGAGCTGAGAGGCGGTGGGGTGCTCCGCGCCGCCGCCCAAGCTTTCTGAAGGCTGTCATCTGCTTCCTGCTCGGCCTGGAACTGTTCCCTTGATGCTGGAGACATCAGTTCCTCCTTGGACTGTGGACTGGGGCTTGGTCCCTCTGGAAGCGATGCAGGTGCGGGGGCTGTTTCCATTGACTGTGATCCACTGTCCGCTGGTGCACTATGTGGTATCTCAGGCTCTGGCTGAGCCTCTTGGGTAGGGTTATCTGCTGCTTCTGCCAGGTCAGGCTCGCTGGTGCCCTCTGGCATTGGAGTTGTAGACGGGTTTGCAAGCGCTGGACTCAGTGCTGGCAATGGTTCTGGTGCTGGTTGCGTTGCCAGTTCCGGTTCTGGGACTGGCTTTGGCTGGGTCTCTGGGATTGGATCCACTACGGCTGTTGCAGTCGTTGGCAGGGGATCCGGTTCCACCACCTTTGTTTGGGTCTCTGGTAACACAGATGGGGCCCTGGTGGATGGCTCAGAAACAGGGATGGGGGTGAAAGCTTGCTTAGCCTGGCTGCGGGTGACTATTCCCACCCTCTTGGCTAGCTTCACATGGTTGGCCAAATCTTCCCCCAGCAGCATGGGAATGGGATAATTGTCATAGACTGCAAAAGTCCACATTCCTGACCAGCCCTTGTACTGGACATGCAACGTGGCTGTAGGCAAGATTACAGACTGTGACACGAAGGGTTGAATTGTCACTGTAGCCCCCGGGTTGATGAGTTTGGAGTCCACTAGGGATTGGTGGATAGTCGACACTTGTGCCCCAGTGTCCCTCCAAGCGATAACCTTCTTTCCGCCCACTCTCAAGGTTTCCCTTCGCTCCGAGGGTATGAAAGAGGCATCTGGGTCTGGGGATCTTTGGTGTGATTGGGGTGTAATGAACTGTAATCGGTTGGGGTTCTTGGGGCAGTGAGCCTTTATATGTTCCAGTTCATTACATTTAAAACATCGCCCTGCTAAGGTATCACCGGGGCGATGTTGGTTGGTGGAGACTGGTGTGGTGGGGTGAGGAGGCGTCTGGGGTTTCCCTTGGGATGTGGGTGGAGCCTTGGGTTGTCCCCGGTGGTAAGGTTTGGTTTCGGGTTGCCCCTTCTGATATTCGCTCCAACTGCTACTAGTTTTTTTTTTTTTCTGCCACCTCCACCCATTTGGCTCCAATCTCCCCCGCCTCAGTTACAGTTTTGGGCTTCCTATCTAGGATGTACCTTTCTATTTTCTCAGGAACACCCTCTAAAAACTGCTCCATTTTTACTAGGGAAACCCAGATCTTCCAGAGATTTAACATTTGCTCCTGATACCCAGGCATCACAATTTTTGTCAATGTGATAGGCATGTCGGGTAAATGACACATCGGGTTTCCACTTTAGGGCTCTGAACCGCCGACGGGCATGCTCGGGTGTTAGCCCCATTCTGAGTCTGGCCTTGTTTTTAAAAAGTTCATAACTGTTCATGTGTTCCTTAGGCATTTCAGCCGCCACCTCTGCTAAGGGTCCACTGAGCTGCAGCCTCAGCTCTACCATGTACTGGTCTGCAGCGATGCTGTATCCAAGGCAGGCCCTTTCAAAATTTTCTAAGAAGGCCTCAGTATCATCGCCTGCCTTGTAGGTGGGGAATTTTCTGGGATGGGAAGTGGTACCTGGAGGGGGGTTGTTAGGATTGGCTGGTGCATCCTGCTTAGCCTTTGCTACTTCCAGTTCATGCTTCCTTTCTTTTTCTCTCTCCTCCATCTCTTTTTCTTTCAGCTCCATAGCTCTCTTGTGGGCCTCCTCTTTGGCTTTCTCTTTTCTGTCTCTCAGCTCTATCTCTTTTTTTTTCAGCTCCATAGCTCTCTTGTGGGCCTCCTCTTTTGCTTTTTCTTCTTTTGTAGTCATTTTCCTGTTTTCTTGTGCTGGGTCACCCCCTCTGCAGTTGACTGAAACTGGGAAGCTCTCAGCTCTGGCTGCTGCTGAGTTAACAGAGACTTTCTAACTAGCTACTCCCGAGGATGTAAAAAGAAAAAAAAAACAATTCAGCTTGTAAATTCCCTCTACCTTGTCTTTTGTTTGCTCATTTGAACACTTCTCTTAACAAAAACAACAAGGAGTCTGGTGGCACCTTAAAGACTAACAGATTTATTTGGGCATAAGCTTTCGTGAGTTAAAACCTCACTTCTTCGGATGCATAGAGACTTAACAAAGGACCTTGTTAAAAAAACGTAACACCTCTGCCTTCAGGCAAGGAGAGATAAGATATGCATCTATCTCCAGCTCTGCTTTCCAAGCAGCTAGAAGGAAAAAAAAAATCTTACTGGCTTTTGGGTTTAAAATGATCCCACCGCTCTGCCACCATGTCAAGGCTGTATCCCCACTTTGAACTTTAGGGTACAAATGTAGGGGCCTGCATGAAAACTTTTAAGCTTAACTACCAGCTTAGCTCTGGTTCCGCTGCCACCATTTCAATGGATTCCCTTCCTGGGAAGCCTTGAAAAACCTTCACCAATTCCCTGGTGAATACAGATCCAAACCCCTTGGATCTTAAAACAAGGAGAAATTAACCATTCCCCCTCCTTCCTCCCACCAACTCCTGGTGAATACAGTTCCAACCCCCCTGAGATCTAAAACAAGGAGAAATTAACCATCCCCCCTCCTTCCTACCACCAACTCCTGGTGAATCAAGATCCAAACCCCTTGGATCTTAAAACAAGGAAAAATCAATTAGGTTCTTAAAAAGAAAGCTTTTAATTAAAGAAAAAAGTAAAAATCATCTCTGTAAAATCAGTATGGAAATTAACCTTACAGGGTAATTAAACTTAAAGAGCTCAGAGGACTCCCCTCTAGTCTTAGGTTCAAAGTACAGCAAACAAAGATAAACACTCTAGTAAAAGGTACATTTACAAGTTGAGAAAACAAAGGAAAACTAACACGCCTTGCCTGGCTTTTTACTTACAAGTTTGAAATAGGAGAGACTTGTTTAGAAAGATGTGGAGAACCTGGATTGATGTCTGGTCCCTCTCAGTCCCGAGAGCGAACACACTTCCAAACAAAGAACACAAACAAAAGCCTTCCCCCCCTCAAGATTTGAAAGTATCTTGTCCCCTTATTGGTCCTTTAGGTCAGATGCCAGCCAGGTTACCTGAGCTTCTTAACCCTTTACAGGGAAAAGGATTTTGGAGTCTCTGGCCAGGAGGGATTTTATAGTACTGTACACAGGACAGCTGTTACCCTTCCCTTTATAGTTATGACAGCCCCAAACTCCTCAACCCCAGCCCCAGCCCTCATCCCCCCGCACCCTAATCCTCTGCCCCAGCACTAAGCCCCCTCCTGCATCATGAACCCCTCTTCCTCAGCCCTCACCTCTGCACCGCCTCCTATCCCCAATTTCCCTCCCACCCCCGAACTCCCTCCCAGAGCCTGCACCCCTCACTCCCTCCTACGCCGCCACCCCCAGCCCAGAGCCTGTACCCAATCTCCGTCCCAGAGCCTGCACCCAATCTCCGTCCCAGAGCCTGCACCCCTCACCCCCTCCTGCACACCCACCCCCTGCCTCAGCTTGGAGCCTGCACCCAGCACCCAAACTCCATCCCAGAGCCTGCACCCTAGATCCCCTCCCCCACCCAAACTCCATCCTAGAGCCTGCACCCCTCCTGCACCCTAATCCCCAGCCCAGGAGCTGCACCCCAGACCTCCTCCCCCCCCAAACTCCCTCCCAGAGCCTTAGGCAGGTGGGGGGCAGAGTTGGGGGGCAGGTTCTGGGCACCACCAAAATTTCTACAAACCTGCCACTCATGCGTGGGGCAGTGTGTCTGGCTCTGCGCGGAGCAAAACATGCTGCTAGGAGCCTCATGGTCCGGGGCAAGGGGGGGTTGGATAAGGGGTGGGGGCAGTCAGGGGACAGGGAGCAGGGTGGGTTGGATGGGGGGGATACCACGGGGGGTGGTTAGGGGTGGGGGGGTCTCTGGAAGGGGCAGTCGGGGAGCAGGGGGGGGGTTGGATGGGGCATAGGAGTCCCGGGGTCTGTCAGGGGGCGGGGGGTGGATAGGGGTCAGGGCAGTCAGGGGACAGGGAGCAAGGAGGGTCCTGGGGGGCAGTTAGGGTCGGGGGGTCTCTGGAGGGAGTGGTCAGGGGACAAGGAGCTGGGGGGGGTTGGATGAGTCGGGAGTTCGGGGGGGGGGGGACCTGTCAGGAGGCAGGAGTGTGGAGAGGGGTTGGGGCAGGCAAGGAGCAGGGGGGGCGTTGTATGGGTCGGGAGTTCTGGGGGTCCTATCAGGGGGCGGGGAGCAGTTGGATAGGCATGGGAGTCCCAGGGGCCTGTCTGGGGGCAGGGGTGTGGATAAGGGTTGGGGCAGTCGGGGACAGTTAGGGGGTAGGGTCCTAGGGGGGCAGTCAGGGGACAAGGAGCAGGGAGGCTTAGATAAGGGGTGGGGTCCTGCAGGGCAGTTAGGGGCAGGGGTCCTAGGAGGGGGTAGTCAGGGGACAAGGAGCGGGGGGGTTGGGGGTCCTGAGGGGGGCAGTCAGGGGGCGGGAAGTAGGAGGGAGTGGATGGGGCGGGGCTAGGGCAGGGCTAGGGTGGGGCTCCCTGGGTGCACACCCTAATGAAATGGGGTGCGCATACCTATGCACGTGATCAAAAGCTTGTCCCTCTCATCCCAACAAAAGTTTGTCCAATAAAAGTTGTTAGAATCCCTGTTTCTCTAATATCCCAGGATCAATATGGCTACAACAACACTGCATACAAACACCCTGTGAGTCAAATCAAATTCAGAACACTTGTTGGGTATGACACACCATGCAAATGTTGCCAAACCACTAAAACTTTCAGATCTCTGTCTGAGTCAGATACAATGCTTCAAGGATTTGCCCAGGATAGGGTTTATGTTGGGTCTAGGGTTTAATTCCACATGTCCATTTGTGATGAATGTCCATTTCTAATCCAATGGCAGGTTGCCAGTAACATGCTGGCATGTTTGCTGTTTCTCCTTCCCCTCAGGTTCAGGTGAAACTAAAAGCGGTAGGAGGACTTGCTGATGTCCTCTTAGACTTACCACACTTACTAATTATTTGTATAGCTCTTAAAGACCTCAGTTAGGATGGGGGCCACATGCTAGGTGCCATACCGACATATAGAAAGACAGACTCTCTGCCCCAAAAAGTTTACAACCTTTAACCTGAATTTGCTGCTGGTATAAGCAGAGGCAGCTCTGTCAAAAGAAGTTGCTCCCATCTACCCCAGTGTTGTCTTTATCCCTTTGTCTTTGCATCACATCTTGCGCATTACCGAAAAAAGAATGAGTCATGGGAAAGGACAATGTTGAGGTGTTATGATCACTATTGTATTATAAATGAGCAGGAGGTTAGACTAGATGATCATGATGGTCTCTTCTGATGTTAAAGTCTGAGTCTATAAACCCTGGTAGCTTGAAACAAATGCCCTTTGCTGTTTTATACCTGCACTATGACTTGTTGTTATAGGGTTGTTCTGAAGTGCTGATTAGTTACTTTTTGTGTGTATATGAACATAGATCCAGAGTTTTTACATTGGGTTCTACCTGCACACCTAAAAATGGGCATTGGAGTGGACAGGTGGATTTTTAAGCTGTGCAAAAGAAGGTGAAAATACACAGCTGCCCTGTCAAAGGATTTAGGGGGCTGATCCTTCACCACTGAACTTATTGGGAGTTCTGCCATTGACTTCAATGACAGCAGGGTCAAGCCCTTATTCATCAACACTCAAAAACGGTGGGGAATGGAGATGATATGGAACTTTGCAAGAAAGTGGTGAGAGCAGCTGAGACAAATAAAGCCCATGACAGAAAATGGAAATACCCCAGAAGTGTGTCAAACGACAGGAAAAATATTTCTGGCCATTCGTTTTAACTGCTAAAATGGCTCTAATAGGCTAAATTATGCCTTTCAAGGCTCAAGAGGCAAAATTCTGTGACTCACAGTAGACTTGCATTTTTTAACCACAAAGTGACAAGTTTTAGATGAAAGCATACCCAGCAAATCATTTTACAGCTATTATAAAGATATCAAGGAAGCCATATTTTACCTGCAGTATTAAAAAAAAATTCTAATGTGTCAAGCCTCAAGCTTATTGAACTTGTCAATAAAGCATTGTTGTAATAAGGAAAACCAATCATTAAATTACACTGTCTACAATTTTTGAGAAGTCGTCTGCTTCAGAGATAAAATGTACTATTTATTATGTATTTTGATGTGCTGAATTCAAATATGACAATTAAAACAACTGATTGGCTACTGTTTCTAAGATATTTAAGTTTTTGCATTTTATGTCTATGTATATTGTGTAGATAGTAGAGTTTTAATTATAAATTGTAAACCTAGGTCTTTTCATGTGTTTATGGTTGCTTTACATGATAATATTTCACCTGTCCTGTTTATGTAACACTTTAAAAAATCAGCAAAGGGTTATAATAAAATTTATTATGAAACAAAAGGCAAAAAACTATTATGTACATAGTTTAGTCCTATTCAGTGTCTACTCGGCGCTTCTTGGCTTGTCTTTTGTATTCATTAAATGGAGCATCTCTTGTCACTGTCCAGCAATAGTCTGCAAGCATTGATGGGCTCCATTTGCCCTGATAGCGTTTCTCCATTGTTGCAATGTCCTGGTGAAATCGCTCGCCGTGCTCGTCGCTCACTGCTCCGCAGTTCGGTGGAAAAAAATCTAGATGAGAGTGCAAAAAATGTATCTTTAGTAACATGTTGCAACCAAGGCTTTTGTATGCCTTGAGGAGGTTTTCCACCAACAACCTGTAGTTGTCTGCCTTGTTGTTTCCGAGAAAATTTATTGCCACTAACTGGAAGGCTTTCCATGCCGTCTTTTCCTTGCAGTGCATGGTCAAATGCATCATCTCGAAGAAGTTCACGAATCTGAGGACCAACAAAGACACCTCCTTTATCTTAGCTTCACTTAACCTTGGAAATTTTCCACGGAGGTACTTGAAAACTGGTTGTATTTTGTCAATGGCCTTGACAAAGTTCTTCATTAGACCCAGCTTGATGTGTAAGGGTGGTAACAAAATCTTCCTTGATTCAACAAGTGGTGGATGCTAAACACTTTTCTTCCAAGGCTCCAATGACTGTCGGAGTGGCCAATCTTTCTCAATGTAGTGGGAATCTCTTGCACGACTATTCCATTCGCAGAGAAAACAGCAGTACTTTGTGTATCCAGTCTGCAGACCAAGCAAGAGAGCAACAACCTTCAAATTGCCACAAAGCTGCCACTGATGTTGGTCATAGTTTATGCACCTCAAAAGTTGTTTCATGTTGTCATAGGTTTCCTTCATATGGACTGCATGACCAACTGGAATTGATGGCAAAACATTGCCATTATGCAGTAAAACAGCTTTAAGACTCATCTTCGATGAATCAATGAATAGTCTCCACTCATCTGGATCATGAACGATGTTGAGGGCTGCCATCACACCATCAATGTTGTTGCAGGCTACAAGATCACCTTCCATGAAGAAGAATGGGACAAGATCCTTTTGACAGTCATGGAAAAATGGAAACCCTAACATCACCTGCCAGGAGATTCCACTGCTGTAGTCTGGAGCCCAACAGCTCTGCCTTACTCTTCGGTAGTTCCAAATCACTGACAAGGTCATTCAGTTCACCTTGTGTTATGAGGTGTGGTTCAGAGGAGGAGGATGGGAGAAAATGTGGGTCCTGTGACATTGATGGTTCAGGACCAGAAGTTTCATCCTCTTCCTCGTCTGACTCAAGTGAGAATGATTCTGGTGCATCAGGAACCGGCAGTCCTTCTCCGTGGGGTACTGGGCGTATAGCTGATGGAATGTTTGGATAATGCACAGTCCACTTTTTCTTCTTTGACACACCTTTCCCAACTGGAGGCACCATGCAGAAGTAACAATTGCTGGTATGATCTGTTGGCTCTCTCCAAATCATTGGCACTGCAAAAGGCATAGATTTCCTTTTCCTGTTCACCCACTGGCGAAGATTTGTTGCACAAGTGTTGCAGCATAAGTGTGGGGCCCACCTCTTGTCCTGAGCTCCAATTTTGCAGCCAAAATAAAGGTGATAGGCTTTCTTAACCATAGTGGTTATACTGCGCTTTTGTGATGCAAAAGTCGCTTCACCACAAACATAGCAGAAGTTATCTGCACTGTTCACACAAGTACGAGGCATCTCTGCTCACTGGCTAAACAGAAATGTGTCCCTTTGCAAAATCAAAGACTGACAAATAAGAGAGCACGACACTGTATGATTTCTAGAGCTGATATAGGGCAATTTGTTCAGCAGAGTGATGTAAGCTTCGTTATGATTGCATCATCCATGACTTCTAGGAATAACATGATGCAATTCATATCATGTATGACTCGATACCAGCTTCAGATTGCATCATTCATTGTTTTGCCTAAAAAGCAAGTACTGTCCAAACCCAGTCATAGATTTATTCATAGATCCAGTCAAAGATGTATTTTAGTCATTTCTGGTTTAAATTGAGATCCCTTCCCTTTATAACTCACTCATCAGCCGCCATTCCCAAGTCAAGGGTCGTATATACTGACCCAATAGCATATCTTGAAAACTAGAGCCAATCAACAATTTTAAGCATCATTTTCGTTCTCAGTGACCCAGAATTTGTAAAGTTTGACTACATTTATTTCAGAAGCATTTTGGCTGTAGAGCAGTGTTATTTAAGCAAATTTAATGCTTGTGAAAAGCACTAGTCTGTTTGAGAGGCCTGGAGAATTAAGTTTTCTATACACAGAGCAGTTACAACATATATAGCAGTAATGCAAGATTCTCCTGGAGTGTCCTGCCAGCGCTCCTCAACTGTGCCCTGAAGATCACTACTTTTAGCAATGAAAGGAAAGTTCCATTCGCTTGTTGGCCTCTCCATCAAGAGCATCAATAACAGTGAAGATTATAGTGGTAGTTTTGTGATGGATGTGCACATGACCAGGGCCGGCTTTGGCTTTTTTGCCACCCCAAGCAACAAAAAACAAACAAACAAAAAAATCAGGGCGGCCAGAACGGCAAAGCAAAAAAGAAACCTGCGGCGCAGCCAGAGCGGCAAAGCAGGAAAAAAAAAAAAACTTGCGGGGCGGCCGGAGCCAGGGTGCAGGGGGACTCCCTGCGCAGCAGACGTGCCCCGGCTAGCGGGGGCAAGGGGGAGGGGGAGGGGGAGGGAACGGGGGGAGAGAGAGAAGGGGGGCGGCCAGGGCTTCAGCGTGGCACTTGCGACGCGGCCTCAACCGCCGCGCCACCTGCTGGGAGGGCGGGGAGGGAAGGACGCGGGCTGCCCTGCCGGGCTTGCTGCAGACCTGGCACTGGCTGGGGCAGATGGAGTGCGCAGCCCGCTCCCAGCAGGGCGCTCCCCTCCTCCGCGCCGCCGCCCAGTATAGGGAGGCCGGATTGGTGAACCAAAAAAAAAAAGTGTCCGTGCCGCCCTAAGATTGGGTGGAATGCCACCCCGTAGAATCTGCCGCCCCAAGCACGAGCTTGCTGGGCTTGTGCCTGGAGCCGGCCCTGCACATGACACCTGTGCATTTGATTTCATGTAGGCTCTCATCAAAGAGTCAGATAGTAACTTTTGATTCCTACCAATCAGGGATGGAGTCAAACCAGTAACCATGAGCTGTGTCTTTTTACCAATCTTCTGAGCCATATAATCTCTTCCTATTTGCATAGCTACAACATCAAGGCATGAATGGATGATCATCATGAGTGAGATCAGAAACAAAAAAGCAGCCTATGATGGACTAACTAGAAACAGAGAGAGCCAGGGCTAGAAATAGCGACATGGACACTGACTAGATAAGTATTACGTTAAAAACAAAATCCTTAAATGTCTATAGTCTCTTAAAAACCTCTAAATCTTAGAAATCTCTGTGCTTCTCCCCGAACCTTTGAGTTACTAAAATAGATGTTTTAAATCTCTCAGTTATAATAATCCAACATTTTCACTGTTTATAATGTTTCTTTCTCCTTGGCCATCTTGGCACTGTGGAATGAGACCGTCAGTTGCACCTCACCATTAGATTTTCTTTTGGGTTCTTATGCTGTTGTAGTTGAGCTTCCAGCTCTACAGGCAGGTTTTTCAATGTTTAGCTATTATTCTTTTGTTTTCTGAATACTGAAAATGTTTCATATTAATTTTTGTAACTCTTAAGCCCTCCAAAGACGATATCTGTGTCTGTTCCCTTACATGTGTGCATGGGAGGTCAAGCATGAGTGGCATTGTGACTATAAACAGTTCTAAATAAAATAAAAGATCCTGTGAGCAAGGAGTGAAGGTCCCAATTGCATGTGCTTAACTTGAAGTCAGTGGGACTTAACGTTAAGCATAGTCATGATTACAGAGTCTCGCCGACTGAATGGAAAGAACAACTCAGTCCTGTTTACTGATGTTCAGTATCACATTCCGCCCATTCATTTTTAATTGATTTTGATTTAAAGCAATATATGTTCAAACAAGCACCTATCCCAGGCTCTAGGTGCTTCTGCCAATATTTAAGAATGCAATCAACAAAAGCAGAACCACAGCTGCTGTCTGCTCCCAAGCCAAAAATAACCAACCATAGCAAAATCAAGCCTGACAGTACTGCTCATCCCCACACAAACGAGAGCCTCTATTACGACCCTCTTTCCTCCAAAGGGCTGAGCAAAGAGATGTTCCTTGCAGACGGCCATGAAGGTCACCAAATTCAGGCTAGTTTAGACCAGAAGTAGATTCTATGTTGAAGGCCCTTCACGGAGAATTCCTAGACAGCATCATTCTCTCTTATTTAGTCCAAGGGGGCTCCAGCATTTCTGCCTTTAACTGTGGCAGTAGGGCTCAGAGGGAAAGGTGGTCCCTCAAGAAGACCAGTCTCAAGTAAGTTAGGGCTTTATAGGTGAAAACCAACATATTAAATTCCATGAAGACACCAAAAGGCAGCCAACACAGCTATCTATCCATCCCTGTCACAGGGCATCTCCATCACCACCTGGTGATCCACAGTGCCTGACTAGTTCAGATGGTTTCACAGTCACAAATGTACCCAGGCTGTTTATCTTTCACCAAGGTGTATATTTATTCCCCTCTTATATAGGAACACCAGGCAATACAGGTGTACACCAAGGATAGGCTTCATAGGTACTAGAACAATTTTTATAGTGGGGGGTGCTGAAAAGCATTGAACAAAACTCTAAACCCTGTATACGATGGAAACCACTTCAGATGACAGGGTGCTGCCACACCCCCTGCACCTCTAGTTCTAGCACCTATGGTAGGCTTCCCTGCAACACTCACTCCCCTGCCCAGGTTCACCCTGTGAGCCTCCTTCTAAGCTACCCCTTGCTTCCTGTTTCCTCCCCTTATATTCTCCCCAATCCTTGTTAGCCTGGTGGTTGTCACCCAGATGCTCACAATCCCCCACCAGAAAGTGTTTAACTGCCCTCAGCTGAGCCTGCAGCCTTCCCCAGGCTGCAGCAATGTCAGTGATCAGGGTGCTGCTGCACCCCATCACAATCCCCATACACATCTATCTGTATTATCTATCTAATAAGATTCCAGTGTTGTCATTTGGTCTGTGTGTCATTCTGAAGCTTAGAATGTCTGTTGAGTCATTGTGAAGCGATGGAAACAACTACAGGCATGGCTGTGGGCTCTTTTTGTTAAGAATATCATCAGGGATCATCCCTGGGATTCGCAGTCTCTCACCATCCAATTTTTAAGTTCTCAGCCATCTTCTGCTTTTTTACACTTTATAAATTACAGCGGTATGACAGCATGGGCTAGAGGAATAAAGCATGCTAATTTACTTATATGGCCCCCCATTACCATAGTATCTCAGAACCTCGCAACCTTTAATATATTTTTCCCACAATGACCCTGTGAGGTAGCAAGTGCTATTATCTCCAATTTGCAGATGGAAAAAATTACAGATGGAAAACAAACAGAGACACAAAGGCCCAGATGCTCAAAGGTATTTAGGCTCCTAACTGCCATTGAAATCAATTACAATCACTGAGGAAGTCTGTGACAGCATATAGAATTGAACCCAGATTTCCCAGCTTCTAGGGTAGCTCCCCAACCAGCTTTTCTTCATAGAATCATAGAATATCAGAGTTGGAAGGGACCTCAAGAGGTCATCTAGTCCAACCCCCTGCTCAAAGCAGGACCAATTCCCAGCTAAATCATCCCAGCCAGGGCTTTGTCAAGCCGGGCCTTAAAAACCTCCAAGGAAGGAGTCTCCACCACCTCCCTAGGTAACGCATTCCAGTGTTTCACCACCCTCCTAGTGAAATAGTTTTTCCTGATATCCAACCTGGACCTCCCCCACTGCAACTTGAGACCATTGCTCCTTGTTCTGTCATCTGCCACCACTGAGAACAGCCGAGCTCCATCCTCTTTGGAACCCCCCTTCAGGATGTTGAAGGCTGCTATCAAATCCCCCCTCATTCTTCTCTTCTGGAGACTAAACAATCCCAGTTCCCTCAGCCTCTCCTCATAAGTCATGTGCTCCAGACCCCTAATCATTTTTGTTGCCCTCCGCTGGACTCTTTCCAATTTTTCCACATCCTTCTTGTAGTGTGGGGCCCAAAACTGGACACAGTATTCCAGATGAGGCCTCACCAATGTCGAATAAAGGGGAACGATCACGTTCCTCGATCTGCTGGCAATGCCCCTACTTATACAGCCCAAAATGCCATTAGCCTTCTTGGCAACAAGAGCACACTGTTGACTCATATCCAGCTTCTCGTCCACTGTGACCCCTAGGTCCTTTTCTGCAGAACTGCTACCTAGCCATTCGGTCCCTAGTCTGTAGCAGTGCATGGGATTCTTCCGTCCTAAGTGCAGGACTCTGCACTTGTCTTTGTTGAACCTCATCGGGTTTTTTTTGGCCCAATCCTCTAATTTGTCTAGGTCCCTCTGTATCCGATCCCTACCCTCTAGTGTATCTACCACGCCTCCTAGTTTAGTGTCATCTGCAAACTTGCTGAGAGTGCAGTCCACACCATCCTCCAGATCATTAATAAAGATATTAAACAAAACCGGCCCCAGGACCGACCCTTGGGGCACTCCACTTGAAACCGGCTGCCAACTAGACATGGAGCCATTGATCACTACCCGTTGAGCCCGACGATCTAGCCAGCTTTCTATCCACCTTACAGTCCATTCATCCAGCCCATATTTCTTTAACTTGGTGGCAAGAATACTGTGGGAGACAGTATCAAAAGCTTTGCTAAAGTCAAGGAATAATACATCTACTGCTTTCCCCTCATCCACAGAGCCAGTTATCTCATCATAGAAGGCAATTAGGTTAGTCAGGCACGACTTCCCCTTCGTGAATCCATGCTGACTGTTCCTGATCACTTTCCTCTCCTCTAAATGTTTCATAATTGATTCCTTGAGGACCTGCTCCATGATTTTTCCAGGTACTGATGTGAGGCTGACTGGCCTGTAGTTCCCCGGATCCTCCTTCTTCCCTTTTTTAAAGATGGGCACTACATTAGCCTTTTTCCAGTCATCTGGGACCTCCCCCGGTCGCCATGAGTTTTCAAAAATAATGGCTAATGGCTCTGCAATCTCACCCGCCAACTCCTTTAGCACCCTCGGATGCAGTGCATCCGGCCCCATGGACTTGTGCACATCCAGTTTTTCTAAATAGTCCCGAACCACTTCTTTCTCCACAGAGGGTTGGTCACCTTCTCCCCATGCTGTACTGCCCAGTGCAGCAATCTGGGAGCTGACCTTGTGCGTGAAGACAGAGGCAAAAAAATCATTGAGTACATTAGCTTTTTCCACATCCTCGGTCACTAGGTTGCCTCCCTCATTCAGTAAGGGGCCCACACTTTCCTTGATTTTCTTCTTGTTGCTAACATACCTGAAGAAACCCTTCTTGTTACTCTTAACATCTCTTGCTAACTGCAACTCCAAGTGTGATTTGGCCTTCCTGATTTCACTCCTGCACGCCTGAGCAATATTTTTATACTTCTCCCTGGTCATTTGTCCAATCTTCCACTTCTTATAAGCTTCTTTTTTGCGTTTAAGATCAGCAAGGATTTCACTGTTTAGCCAAGCTGGTCGCCTGCCATATTTACTATTCTTTCTACACATCGGGATGGTTTGTTCCTGCAACCTCAATAAGGATTCTTTAAAATACAGCCAGCTCTCCTGGACCCCTTTGCCCTTCATGTTATTCTCCCAGGGGATCCTGCCCATCTGTTCTCTGAGGGAGTCAAAGTCTGCTTTTCTGAAGTCCAGGGTCCGTATTCTGCTGCTCTCCTTTCTTCCTTGTGTCAGGATCTTGAACTCGACCATCTCATGGTAACTGCCTCCCAGGTTCCCATCCACTTTTGCTTCCCCTACTAGTTCTTCCCTGTTTGTGAGCAGCAGGTCAAGAAAAGCTTTGCCCCTAGTTGGTTCCTCCAGCACTTGCACCAGGAAATTGTCCCCTACACTTTCCAAAAATTTCCTGGATTGCCTGTGCACCGCTGTATTGCTCTCCCAGCAGATATCAGGGTGATTAAAGTCTCCCATGAGAACCAGGGCCTGCGATCTAGCAACTTCTGCTAGTTGCCAGAAGAAAGCCTCGTCCACCTCATCCCCCTGGTCTGGTGGTCTATAGCAGACTCCAACCACGACATCACCCTTGTTGCTCACACTTCTCAACTTTATCCAGAGACTCTCAGGTTTTTCTGCAGTTTCATACCAGAGCTCTGAGCAGTCATACTCCTCTCTTACATACAACGCAACTCCCCCACCTTTTCTGCCCTGCCTGTCCTTCCTGAACAGTTTATATCCATCCATGACAGTACTCCAGTCATGTGAGTTATCCCACCAAGTCTCTGTTATTCCAATCACATCATAGTTCCCTGACTGTGCCAGGACTTCCAGTTCTCCCTGCTTGTTTCCCAGGCTTCTTGCATTTGTGTATAGGCACTTAAGATAACTCATCCATCGTCCCTCTTTCTCAGCATGAGACAGGAGTCCTCCCCTCTTGCGCTCTCCTGCTTGTGCTTCCTCCCAGGATCCCATTTCCCCACTTACCTCAGGGCTTTGGTCTCCTTCCCCCGGTGAACCTAGTTTAAAGCCCTCCTCACTAGGTTAGCCAGCCTGCTGGCGAAGATGCTCTTCCCTCTCTTCGTTAGGTGGAGCCCGTCTCTGCCTAGCACTCCTTCTTCTTGGAACACCATCCCATGGTCGAAGAATCCAAAGCCTTCTCTTCGACACCACCTGCGTAGCCATTCGTTGACTTCCACGATTCGACGGTCTCTACCCCGGCCTTTTCCTTGCACAGGGAGGATGGACGAGAACACCACTTGCGCCTCAAACTCCTTTATCCTTCTTCCCAGAGCCACGTAGTCTGCAGTGATCCACTCAAGGTCATTCTTGGCAGTATCATTGGTGCCCACGTGGAGAAGCAGGAAGGGGTAGCAATCCGAGGGCTTGATGAGTCTCGGCAGTCTCTCCGTCACATCGTGTATCCTAGCTCCTGGCAAGCAGCAGACCTCTCGGTTTTCCCGGTCGGGGCGGCAGATAGATGACTCAGTCCCCCTGAGGAGGGAGTCCCCGACCACCACCACCCTCCTCCTCCTCTTGGGAGTGGTGGTCGTGGAACCCCCATCCCTAGGACAGTGCATCTTTTGCCTTCCAATCGGTGGAGTCTCCTTCTGCTCCCTTCCCTCAGATGGGTCATCTAGTCCACTCTCCGCATTAGTACCTGTAGAGAGAACATGGAAACGATTGCTCACCTGTATGTCCATTGCTGGTGCATGGACGCTCCTCTTTCTCCTTCTGGAGGTCACATGCTGCCAAACCTCTTCACAATCCTTCTGTCCATGCTGCGCCTGCTCTGAATCTTCAGAACATTGTGGCCGTAGAAGCATCTCCTGACGTCTGTCCAGGAAATCTTCATTTTCCCTTATGCAACTGTAGTAGGTCCTAGCCGGGGCTCGACCCTTCCGGGCAGGAGGGGAGCCACACCGACTCCCTACTGTGGGAACAAGCAGTCAGTTAGTCCCGAAAGTCCGGCTCTTTGGTGCAGAGTCGGAGCAACCACAGTTAAAGCTCAGGCCCTTGACTGCAGGGGCTGAGCGAGCAAGCAGTTCAGAACCCAGGCCCTGGGTCAGGGCGGGGCAAACACAGTTAGCTCAGGCCCTTGGTTGCAGGGGCTGAGCAAGCAGCCAGTTCAGAGCCCAGGCCCTGGGTCAGGGCAGGGCAAACACAGTTAGCTCAGGCCCTTGTTTGCAGGGAGCTGAGTCAGCAAGCAGTTTAAAGCCCGGGCCCTGGATCAGGGCGGGGCAAACACAGGTAGCTCAGGCCCTTGTTTGCAGGGAGCTGAGCAAGCAAGCAGTTCAAAGCCCAGGCCCTGGATCAGGGCGGGGCAAACACAGTAGGCTCAGGCCCTTGTTGCAGGGGCTGAGCGAGCAAATCGTTCAAAGCCCAGGCCCTGGATCAGGGCGGGGCAAACACAGTTAGGCTCAGGCCCTTGTTTGCAGGGGCTGAGCGAGCAAATAGTTCAAAGCCCAGGCCCTGGATCAGGGCGGGGCAAACACAGTTAGGCTCAGGCCCTTGTTGCAGGGGCTGAGCGAGCAAATAGTTCAAATAAGGTACGCCTAGGCTTTCTGTAGCCGAGCGTTGGGTGAGGGGGAAGCCTGCCACCCGTGCGGAGGGTGGCAGGGGGGAACGCAGGCCCACCCACTCCACTGCGTTCCAGCCCGGGGCCCTAACAGCGGTTGCTGCCGCTGCTGGTCAGTGGGGTATCCAGACCGCAACACACTGACATAGGCTCACACTCAGTTGCAGCCGGACCGGGGTCGGCTACCCCCGGGCTACTTCCGTGATTCCCCTCAAAGCCTACCTCGTTCGTAGCGCCGGGATCGGGCCAGTCCACCTGCATGGGCTCCTCTCTGCCCGGGCTCGGCGGCAAGTCTGGTAGCTCTGCTGGGAAGTCCGGCCAATGGTCCTCAGGCGGCTCCTCTGGATAGCAGCAGGGGCGAAGGGGTTCGGGTCCAGTCTCACCCTCAGGGTTAGTGGGGTGCGGTTCCCAGGGATTCTCCCAGTAGCAGGCGTGAACGGGCTCCGGCGGCTCCTCCTCGTAGCGGGCCCGGGGTAGCTCGGGCCAGCTAGGGTCCAGGCCTCGGTCTTCTACGGTCTCCTGGCCGGGAGCTCCCGGCCACACGTCTGCTCCCTGTGGTGGCTGGCCGCAGACTGAGCTCTGGCGGCCGGCCTTTATACTTCCTGTCCCGCCCCTTGACTTCCGGGGGGCGGGGACAGGCGGTGGTGGTCCCACCCACTCTGGTGCCTGCACGTGGGCTCCCTCTTCCGGGCAGGAGGGGAGCCACACCGACTCACTACAGCAACGCAGAGTCGATACTAGTTTCTCCAGCCCTCGAACCTTCTCTTCCAATATGGAGACCAGCTTGCACTTTGTACAGACAAAGTCGCTTCTGTCCTGTGGAAGAAAGACAAACATGGCACAACCTGTGCAGGTTACAACAGCTGATCGCTCACCTTCCATATCACCGTCCTCTTAAGAGCTTCCTCAACTGTTGCAGGAACTACTCAGAGAAACCTGCAGATGAAAGCCTCAGTGAGCTCTCCCCGAGCGAGCTCCCAGGCAAACTCCCGCTGTTAGCCTCTGCTGTTCGCCGCTCAGCTGGTTCGCTGCTGACTGCCCTTATATACCAGTCAGGCCCACTCAAGGCCCACCTGCTTCAGCTACAAGCACCCAATCGCTAACTCACTTTGGAGAGGCCAGGAACCAGAAAAGACCCTCCAAACTGGAGAAGGGAAATTTGAATTTTCAAACAATAAGCACCCACTGTTTACTTTAACCCTCAAACACAGGCTCTGGAATTGCATATAACCTGGGATTTGTGCAATGAGAGTTTGCTAACAATGTAGTTGTAAAATTAATCAGTTTATACCATTAACCTCTGCAACACTTCACCTTTAAAATTGTGTTAATTAACACAACAGACCAGATGAATTCCTGGAATCAATGGAGTTATCTGGGGATGAATTTAGCCCCATCTATTGGAATTGTTAAAGGCTATAAGCTCCATAATATTGCAGGCATGGTGCCTTCAGAGATAAAATCATGTTTTTCCTTCCCAAAACAATAGATCACTTTTTTCTCATCCAGCCCTTCTGGTTATCAAGTTCAGAATGTGAAGTAAAGTTTTGACGGCACTTGTCACCAATGTGACAGAAGGAGCTGCTAGTCCTGGTGGAGGTAGCGGCTAAACTGATACTGTGGCTTGGTAACTGTCACCTGAGCTGAAGGCTGAACTGTAGTAATTAGCTGTTCTCTTACTGCCTTCAATTCCCATCCTTCCTACAATAATGTTCTAGAAATTCTTCTCGGGTGGTCAAGTTTAGGGTGAATTTCCAATTAATTCCTGTGCTTTTGTTCTGTATTTGGGTTCTCCCTAAGGAAAACCTGTTCTCCTTCCCTGTTTTGCCTTCCCTTACTTCCCTGATACTTGATTTAAAAAAAAAGAAAAGAAAAAAAACCACCACCTCATAAAAAAGTTTTTTTTTCCCTTTCCTGGGATGTTTCTGCTACTTCGATTCAGTTTATGGCTATTTGCTGCTGTCTTTTTACTCCGTTCTCTAGCCTTTTTCTCCTCTTCACGTTGCCATTAAGGAACGGACCCTATTCCCTGCAAAAGAGGAAGACAACAGCCTCACTCAGACTTCTCCGTGTATCACACTCATCCCTAGCTTGCGGCCCCATTGGATGGCATGAGTATCTGCTCTCCTTCCCTGCTGCTCCCTGCTCTCCATTGTTCCAAGGGGGAGGAGTTCAGGAGCTGGGAAAGTTCACAATGCCAGGTAGGAGTCTCAGCTGTCCCCTGAGGGAGGGCATGATGTTCAGAACCAAAGGCTAATCCCAGCCCTGGCACATCAGAGGCAGAACTCTCAAGTCATGGGCAGCAGGTGAAGCTTCCCCTGGGGGAGGCTAGCTTCCTGTTCCGCCTCTTCCACCCACGGCCCCACCTCTTCCACCCACGGCCCCACCCCTGCTCCACCTCAGGCCTAGCCCCGCTTGCTGCTGCCCACCACATCCCTCCTCTCCTCCACCCTCTTCCCCTGCAAAGACCCCATCACATCCCTTCTCTTCTCCATACCCCCTTCCCCCACTAGGCCCACAGGCACGCGGCGAGTGGGGGGGGGCCTCACAGAGGAGGGACGTGGTGAGCAGCGGGGACCTCCGCAGAGGGTGGATGGAATGGAGGAGAGGAGGGACTCAGCCAGGTGCCCATGGGTGCCTCAGGGAAGAGGCAGAGCAGGGACGGAAAGATGCAGAGTGCAGGCAGGGCCACTATGGCCCAGGCATCTGGCGGTGGCTGCACCAGGGGAGGCTAAGCCTCCCCTAGCCTATTATACCCGCCACCTATGTCTCAAGTGCTCATTTTGTGGAGAGCTCATTCTCATTTGTTGCCCAGCCAGCCCCACAGTGGTGGCTGCAGCCTGATCCTGCCTGGTGGAAGAGTGTGTGTGAACTTCTCCTTACCAGGACTGAAGAACGGGGAGAAGGGAAGACACAAGCTCGGGGGGAAGCTGCTAGAAGCAGCCACACAGGGAGAGCCATTAAAGTCCCTGTGGAGAAGGACTGGGCAGGAGGAGATAATGTTTTGAGGTGCCCAACTGTCTCCTAGAATCTCCTTGATGGACAGAGCTGAAGGTTAATCACAGCCCCAAAATCTCAGGAGGCAGGACTTTTTGACAACTCCCCTGTCTCTAGATCAGTGGTTCTCAAACTAGGGCTGCCGCTTGTTCAGGAGCTGCGATCGGCCGAACCCGCGGACGAGGCAGGTAAACAAACCAGCCCGGCCCGCCAGGGGCTTTCTCTGAACAAGCGGCAGATCGGCTTTGAGAACCACTGCTCTAGATCACCCTCTGTCTCGGTCATCATATGGCCCCCATCTTCATAGTATCTGAGTGACTCTCAGACATTAATAAAAGTATCACCACAACACCCCTGTGGGAAGTGTGATCTACATTTCACAGGTAGGAGAGTGAGGCACAAGAGGGTTAACGCTTGATTTTCAAAGGTACTGAGCACCCACACTATTCGCTGGGTCAGGGGTGCTCAGCAAGTGACTTGATCATTTCACCTCTCACTTCGTTACATTTCATTTGCTTGGCATCTGTTTTGTCATAAAACCACTAGTTGCCCAGTTTGATTAGAGTCTTCCAGAAAAAAAAAAAAGCATTGACAAGATTTCAATTTCTGATGTAAAAACATGCTGAAAAAAATAAAAACTTCAGAGCTTCTTTCCAAATTAGAATGAAGGAAAAGGGGCATAAACTCATTTCTTATTTCTTTTGCAAGTCACCTTAAGCACATCTTCAACTGTGTAATTCACAAGTAGTGCACATTTAACACACTGACATAGTGTGTTTCATATCCCCCTCTAGTGGTTGGTCCACATAAGATGGCAAGATAACTGCTAAGGCAGGTCTACACTAACCCCCCAATTCGAACTAAGGTACGCAACTTCAGCTACGTGAATAACGTAGCTGAAGTTCGAAGTACCTTAGTTCAAACTTACCTCGGTCCAGACGCGGCAGGCAGGCTCCCCCGTCGACTTCGCGGTACTCCTCTCGCCGAGCTGGAGTACCGCAGTCGACGGCGAGCACTTCCGGGTTCGACTTATCTCGTCCAGACAAGACGCGATAAGTCGAACCCAGAAGTTCGATTTGCTTGCCGCCGAACTACCAGGTAGTGTAGACCTACCCCTAGAGGAGTTATTCCTGACAGGGCTTTGGAGCGGAACCCGGAGCTGGAGTGCGGAGCAGCCAGAGCACAGCTCCAAAGCCCTGATTTCTGTAGCTCAAGTGGTCAAGACCCATGTTTGTAGGTCCTAGTTCAGCAAGGTACTTAAGCATATGTCTAGTTTTAAGCAAGTCCTGGTAACTTCACTGGGAGGGACCATTCATGTGCTTCAAATTAGACCCATGCTTAAGTACCTTGTTAAATTGGGGCCCTGGGCTTATATTGTTAAAAGGTATTTAGGCAATGCAACGCCATTAAGTCCTATATTCAGAAGTGACTTAGGCATTTAGAGGGTGTCATTCACAAGAGGGACATAGACACCTAATTTCCACATATGGTGTCTACATTCAAAATTTAGATCCTCAAATCCCCTGCTCAGCTACTGCCTAATGCTGTAGGCACCTAAACTCAGTAAGGCCTAAATTGCCACTGGTAAAGTCCCCTTGGTGCCTACCTTTGTGCTGGTGGGGATGTGCACATCCCCTTGGTCCTGACACCACTCAGCTGCTTGGCACCTACCTCCAGTGAGATTCACAAAGTAGGCATTTCCCTGCCTCTCTCTCCTGCAAGGACTAATCCAATAGATATGCTCAGAGGTTGTCTTGGGGCTAGGGTGACCAGATGTCCTGATTTTATAGGGACAGTCCCGATTTTTGGGTCTTTTTCTTATATAGGCTCCTATTACCCCCCACCCCCCCACCCCCCACCCCCATCCCAATTTTTAACATTTGCTGTCTGGTCACCCTTCTTGGGGCATATCTATCAGATCTGGCCATGCACAAAACACAGCCAATGGATGATATCCAATAGTTCAGTGATTAGGGGTATCATCAAGGATCTGGAAAGCCTGGGTTCAAATCCTCCCTGTTCTCTCTCTCTCTCTCTGTATATGTAAACACCAACAGTGAGATGCTACAATGCTCAGCCTATGTCTCCATTGTGAATCCTACCCGTAGGAGCCTAAGTCCCATTCAAAGTCAATTAAAAGACTAAATATCTTTAAAAATCTGGTTCTCAGTGCTGAATGCTCTGAGTTCAAATGCTGATGATAACCTATGGGAGGAGAGGTCATTACATGCACATGCACTGAAATTCTGTAAGAAATTTCTCTCCTGAGATATGCATCTTACAACTTAGCAACATTTTTTACTGAGCATATTCAATGTATGATTTTCAAATACCCCTGCATGTCCAATTTCAGCCATTTTTCCTATAGCACAGTGTGACGGACTGTACCAGACCCTTTGAGGCCCTCTGGAGGGCCCTGCAGTCTTACCACACCCCGTCATAGAAAAAGACAGAGTGGGGTCCTCCAAGCAGCCTAGAGTGGCTGCCTCCCCTGCAGCCTATCAGGGCCCAGCAGGCTAGTGTAAAAAGAGCTGCAGGGCCAGAACAAGTTCAGCTCCTTGCTGGAGCTGGAGGAGCATGGATGGGGTGCCTGGCTGGCTGAAGGAGCTACAGGACCTCAGACAGAGCAGTGCTGGCAGAGACTGTCGGGAGCAAGAAGGAGCTCCGGGCTGGCTGCTGGGATTCAACCAGGACAAGGCCCTGAGGCAGGGCCGGTGCAACCACTAGGCAAACTAGGCGGCCGCCTAGGGCACCAAGATTTGTGGGCGCTGCCGCCAATCAAGACGCTGGCTGCAGATTGCAGACTGTAGGGAGGACGTATATGATAAGAACCACACTCCCAATGAATTGCTCTCTGACTCCTGCCATTTAGAAAGCCAGTGAAGTCCTTTAATTGTGAATCGATAATTGTATAGATATTGCTGTGTTGGTAGGTACATTACAGTAATAGCTTCTCTGTCTTGTAGATTGCACAGCAGCCAGAAGGAGAGTGGAGCAGCTTGTGGCGGGAAGTGTAAGACCCCCGCTGGGACTGAGCTGTGCTGTCAGTGCGGTGCAGGCCGGGACCGGCTTGCACATGGCATGCTCTGAGAGCGGGCTGCAGGATTTCCAGGCAGAGGCTCTGCTCCCTGAGGAGAGAAGGGAGGGACGCCTTGGCTGGCAGCTCTGCGGGCTCTCTCACGTGGAGGGGTGGCTAAGCCACTTTAACCCACCTCCATGTGCTCCAGCTTTCTATAGGGTTACCATACGTCCGGATTTTCCCGGACATGTCCAGCTTTTTGGGCCTCAAATCCCCGTCTGGGAGGAAATCCCCAAAAGCCGGACATGTCTGGGAAAATAGGGAGGGAGGGGCTGGCGATGCTGGGCCGGGACCGCTGGAGCCGGTGGTGCTCGGCCGGGGGCTGGGGCCGGTGGTGCGGGGCCGGGGGCCGGGGATGGCGGTGCTCGGCTGGGGGCCCGGGGCCAGCGCCCCAAGGCCCAAGCCGAGCCAGGTGGGAGACGCTGGGGCCAGAGACTCTTGGCCTGGGCCGGCCGGCCGCTGGAGGGAGCCACTCGGCCGGGGGGCTGGACTGGGCCGCGCCCCGCCCCGCCCCAGCCCCAGCTTACCTGCTGCCTCCCTGTTTCAGGCTTCCCGCGAACATTTGATTCGCGGGAAGCAGGGGAGGGGGAGGAGCAGGGGGCGGAGCGTTCAGGGGAGGGGGCAGAGTTGGGGCAGGGACTTTGGGGAAGGGGCGGTGGCGGGGAAGGGGCGGAGTTGGGGCGGGGCCGGGGCCCCGTGGAGTGTCTTCCTTTTTTTTAAATTAAAATATGGTAACCCTACTTTCTACCCTCCTGACCCTGCTTTGGCGTGAGGGCCGCGCACTGTCTGCCTCACAGTCCTGCCTGCCCCACGCCCCCCTGCCAGAGCGAGAGCCCAGCATTCAACTTTCCAGCCCGGGCGCAGGACAGACTCGTGAAGGTAAAGCAGGCAACACGCTCCCATTGCCCTGTTACAATTGCACTTGGCCCGCTGCTGCATGCCAGGGACTGGAGAGGAGAGGGCCCATTTCACCTTGCGGCTCTTTAAATCCTACCCTGCCCGCCGCCCCCCGGCCAAACCCAGATGGCGCCCTCTCCCCCCTCCACACCCAAACCCAGTCTGCTCCCCTTGCACTCCCCAGCCAAACCCGAACCCCCACTGACTGAACCCAGTCTGCTTCCCTTCCCTATCAAACCCAATTCCCTCTCTGATCAAACCCAGTCTGCTTCCCTTCCCCACCTAACCTGATACCCCCATCTCAACCCGGTCTGCTTCCCTTCCGCTCCCCAGCCAAACCCAATCCCCCGCTGACCCGAACCCAGTCTGCTTTCCTACCAAACCTGATCCCCCAGTATGATGGAGTATCCACCATTCTAATTTTATAAAAACAACAAGGAGTCCAGTGGCACCTTAAAGACTAACAGATTTCTTTGAGCATAAGTTTTCGTGGGTAAAATACCCACTTCTTCAGATGCATGGAGTGAAAGTTACAGATGCAGGCATTATATAATGACACATGAAGAGAAGGGAGTTACCTCACAAGTGGAGAGCCAGTGTTGACAGGGCCAATTCAATCAGGGTGGATGAAGTTCACTCCCAATAATAGATGAGGAGGTGTCAATTGCAGGAGAGGCAAAGCTGCTTCTGTAATGAGCCAACCATTCCCAGTCCCTATTCAAGCCCAAATTAATGGTGTTAAATTTGCAAATTAATTTTAGTTCTGCTGTTTCTCTTTGAAGTCTGTTTCTGAAGTTTTTTTTTGTTCTAGAATAGTGACTTTTAAATCTGTTATAGAATGTCCAGGGAGACTGAAGTGTTCACCTACTGGCTTTTGTATGTTACCATTCCTGATGTCCGATTTGTGTCCATTGATTCTTTTACATAGGGACTGTCCGGTTTGGCCAATGTACATGGCAGAGGGGCATTGCTGGCACATGATGGCACATGATGGCACGTCTACTAATGATCACATTAGTAGACGTGCAGGTGACTGAGCCCTTGATGGTGTGGCTGATGTGGTTGGGTCCTCTGATGGTGTCGCCAGAGTAGATATGGAGTCCAATAACGTGTATTAATTCTAATGAATAATGCCATATTATGCAGTATTCATTTTTGAAAGTTTATAATAAGCAATGCTCCGGGGGGAGGGGACGGGGGTGTGCAAGCTGGAAGTTTCGCCTAGGGCACAAAATATCCTTGCACCGGCCCTGCCCTGAGGTAAGGGTGAAGAATGTGCTGGGGCCGTGGGGAAGTGGCCTAGAGATTCATAGCAGTGAACCAGTGTAAATAAAGAGATATGGTGGACAGCTGCTATCTATAGGGTCCCTGGGCTGGGACCCAGAGTTGTGGGTTGGCCTGGGTACCTCCCCTGGCCACTGGGGAAGTGACCAGGACTTTGATACACCCCAGAAGGGGAACTGAACTCTTTAGTGGCCCAGTAGGAGAGCTGGGACCAGAAAGGCCTAGAGAGGGTGAGGACATTGCCTCCAGGGAGGGCACCCTGGAGTATGGCTCAATACCAGGGCTGAGACCATATAAAGACTGCGGGACTAATTAAGGACCTGAGCCCAAGGAGGCTATAGGGAGAGAAAGGCCGCATACACACTCCACCAAGGAGAGGTCCCAAGAGGCGAATGCTACCCCTGTACAGGCAGAATCAAAGTTGATTGCATGGCTGACAAGGGACTAGCTTCCACCATCTGGAGACCCCATCTGTTTGGAGATGCTTCCAAGCTAGACTGTGAAAGAAAAACCGAATCTCTTGTCCTCACACTGCAAAAATACTCAACAAGAGAAATTCTGAACAACAAGAAAAATTTAACTATCTCAGAACTTCAGCCATAAATTGAACAGATCTCCCTTTTTCAGGTAGAGCTAGATCTATGGAATTAACCCTTTAAAGAGGAGAAAAATGTCAGGTAAACCACCACAAATTCTCCCATTCTCTCTCAGGGAGAGGTCCACAGATCCCCAGTGTGGATACAGGGGTGGTTGGTTCATGCCATACCCGGGAACTGAGTTGGTGTTGGATCTGGTGGTTGGTTGGCTCTGGGCCTGGCAAAGGCCAGACCAGATGATGACCTAAGGCTTTCCTCCAGACCTTTCAGCAGGTGGCAAAGGCATCAGGATGGGAAGAGTTGACTTGGGTGGCTCGCATAGCACTATTCCTAATGGGCGAGGCACAGAGAAGGCGAAACCATTGTCTTCAGGGAGGAAGCCTTCGGGGTATGGCCCAATACCGGGACTGTTTAAAGACTGCAGACACACCTGGCTAGAAGGAGCGCTTGTGAGATGTGGGTGCCACACTATTACACGTACCCAGAGAGAAAGGATTCCCTTACTTGAAGGCACTACCACAGCATGCAGGACCCGCCTGCCAAAGCTTGCATCAGCCAAAGACTATCTTGTGAAACTTAGTAAATGTATGCAGGGATGACCAAGTTGCAGCTTTACAGATTTCATCATAAGGGCCCTGCCCATTCTCAGCCCAGGATGCTGCTGCCGCTTGTACTGAGTGAGCTCTGGTGCCCACTGGAGGATTGAGTCCTTTTTGCTCTATTCACTTCAGCAATGCACCAGCATATCCACTGTGAGACTGATGCTCTAGATGCCTTTAGCACCTCTTTTTCCCTCGGATGAAATAAGATCAGGAAGGCTGTTTTGCTCATTCTCTGTTCCTTTCAGATAAAGCATTCAGGCTTGCCTTGCACCCTACAAATGCCCTAGTTTCTGGTTGGGTGAGAAGGATGAAGACAAAAAGAAGGCAATGAGCTCTCATGTTCAGTGAAAAACTGAATTTACTTTTGGGAATAAAGGTGCGATCCATTCTCAAAACCACCTTTTCTTTGTGAAAGATGCAGCAGGATGGATCAACTGACAAAACTTCCAACTCTGACACCCTTTTTGCCAAAGTGATAGCACTCAAAAAGGTTACTTGGATAGTCAGGTAATACAATGAAACTGATTTCATGGGTTCAAAGGGCATGTGCATGAAGGCATTGAGCACAACGTTCAAATCCCAAAACCAAGCTCTATGTACCTTTAGGGTGGCGGAATAGCTGAACTGCTCTAATGAAGCAACATATGCCCTTTTGGTGGGAAATGGAAGATTTTCTGCATATACTCAAAACTGAAAACAGTGCAGAAATGTGAACTTTGAAAGTATTAGCCTGCAACCCGATAACGAATAATCTTGTAAACTCCAGAACATGAGATATTTTGGCTACATGATGCTAAAATGTGTCTGTGTTGACCCCAGTTTTTGAATTTAGACCAGATCCTTGAGTAAGTCCTGTTTTGTTTGTTCTTTCCTATATGCTAACAAAGTTTCAATGAGACCAGAAGAGTAACCCTTTCATTCTAGAAACCTCCTTTCAAATGCCAAGCTGCTAAATGTAATTTGCTTGGCTCTTTGTGAAGAGCTAGACACTGGGATAACAAACCTGGCATTGGATTTGAGAACAATAGTGGATCCTCTGACATGCTCATGAGTTTGGCAGACCTCCTTTCTGATCTTCTGTATTATCCTGGTGGTGATGAGCACTGGAAGAAAAGCATAAAGTAAGCCCTCTGGCCACTTGAACAACAGGGCATCTATGCCTAGGACTCCCGGCTCCCTTTTTTCTTGCAAAGTATTGGTGAAACTTCCAGGTTTGCCTTGGATGCAAAAAGATCCAGAATTGGAGCTCCAAAACTTTTCAGGATGCATCCTTCCAAATGATCATCAAGAGTCCATTCCACCTGATTTTTTTTCTTTTTGCTCAGACAGTTGGCCTTCGCATTCAGGGGCAGCTCTAGCTTTTTTGCCACCCCAAGCATGGCAGGCAGGTGGCTTTTGGCGGCGCGCCTGCGGAAGGCCCCGGTCTTGCGGTCCCGTGGCTTTGGCGTACCTGCCACCGAATTGCCGCCGAATCCGCGGGACCAGCAGACCTCCCGCAGGCATGCCGCTGAAGGCTGCCTGATTGCCGCCCTCGCAGGGACAGGCAGGGCGCCCCCCCGTGGCTTGCCGCCACAGGCACGTGCTTGGAGCGCTGGTGCCTGGAGCTGCCGCTGTTCGCATTGCCAGTGCCCTTGATATGCCAGGCCCTAAATTGTAGCTGGGTCTCCAATCACTACATCAATTATGTTGCTTCCTTAACCTCTTCCTCCTACCTTCCATCCCAAAGGTTTACATATGTCATTGTCAACATATAGTCTGTCATTATCAGAACATAACCATTTTGGCAATGCTGGGGCCAGCTGTTGGCTAGCATACTGTAGTGGTTTGTTGGTGGTGGTCCCCGCTGCCCTGGGTCCATGGGTGGCTACTCTGCCTTGTGTCGCCCACCGTTGGGGAATTAGCATGGCAACACGCAGCCTGGGGCTCTGGCCTGCAGTCAGAGCAGAGTAGCAAACACCATTAGGAGTCCAAGCCCTTAGTCAGGGCAGGGTAACAAGTCTCTAGCTCGGGCCTGTATTTAGGGTCGAGCAACAAACAGTTTGGAGTCAAAGCCCTTTGTCAGAGCAGGCAACAAGTCCTCAGGCAGGGGTGGAGTACCCAGATACAGTCAAGGAGGCTCAGGCAGGATTCACAGAGCCTAGTGTCCTAGCTTGGCGGATTGTAGGCTGATGCAGGCCTCCTGGCCTAAGGAGGGGGAGTACTGCCACCCCACCTGTGTTGTCTAGTTTCCCTGAGCTACTTCCTACCTCCCCCTCTCGGTGTACCTAGATCCATAGAGGGTCGTCAGGCTAGAAGGCCCATGGTAGTCCCGGCAACTCCTCTGTGGCTTGGTCAGCAGGTGGCTCTGGCAGATTTGGCCATTCTTCAGCTCCGCAGGGACCTGCAGCAGTCTCCCAGCTCAGGAGGAGGCATCTGGCTTCTTCGGCGGCTGCAGCACAACTGAGCTCCCAGACCCGCCTTTTATACTTCCTGTCCCGCGCACTGACTTCCAGTGGGAAGTTCCGCCTACCAGGGCTCAGTGAGTGGTTCCTCCCCCTCTGGGTCTGTGGGAGGACACTCCTCCTCACTACACATACTTTATTGCCTTCAGCTCGGGGGGGAGGGGGAAATTATTCCAAGAAGGACCATGTTCCTTGGGCTACCAACTTCTCTCAGAGAATGCTCCACATGTTACCCAACAGACCTCTCTGGTTCCACCATTGCCATCCCTCCTGGGAATTTCTCTGGACCTATCCACCAAACCAGAGATCTCAACACAAGTAATGGAACATTCACTATCCAGTATGGAAAAAAAATCAGAAAATGGTAGGGAAGGGACAGCAGGAAACTCTGGAGAGAGTCCCATATGCAGTCTTGTCCAAGGCACTATTCCTGTGCAGGACATGATCATCCCTAGAATGCTCATGAAGGTGCTTATCTAATGTCCTCAGGCACCTCCTCAGGAGGGTAATTGTTGATCTGATCTTGTCTCATTTTTCAGATGGAACCGCTCTTGGAACTAGACCGAACAGATTGCCTAACCTTTTTTAATTGGTGATATCCATGAAGATGAGGATGAACATACATTTTATGATGAAGCAGAACCCGACACATAAACCTCTCTCTTTTTTTTTTTTAATGCTTTTTCTTTCCAAGTATAAAAACCTGGTCAGCAGAGCTTTTAGCTCTGGCACCTGCTGAAGAGAAGACAGAGGAACTACTATTCCCAGAAGAACAGGCCAGTTTTCTCTTAAGTTTCTAAGGTAACTTCCTGAACCCATTTTCCCTTTTTTAATTTTACTCCTTAGGGGACATGGGGATTGGGAACCTGAGTCCTGAGAATCTCTTCTGCTAACAGGCATCTCTTTTTTTAATCTTTGCTCCTTTGAGAGTGGGTAGAAGGCCTGTAAGGGACACTGTCTGCAGCTGCTGCCTGGGGCTCACAAGATGGTGGCCTCTGACATAAAGGCACTCTTTGCACCAAATCTGAGAGCTCCCTAGCCAAGAGAGAATTTCTTCCTCCGGGGAAGAGTCCCTTCTTCTCCCCTCCATGCAGAATTCCTGACTTCCCTTGGGGCTAAGGGCAGGAGACCAACCAAATCGCCTGATGAGGGAAAGGAGAGGCAAATGATCAGACCTGTGCTGCAAAATGGTGTTAGGGGCTGCTCCTTGCTCTGTCTCTGGAGGATTTCTCCACATTGGACCACTGGTCTTTGCTGTAATTGCCTCCGGTGCCCAAAGGGCTCTCAATCTTTCCACCATCCTTCATGACATTTGTGGCCCAGCTGTCAGATCCACGCTGGTGGGGAACTCTTGGGGAACCAGTTCCTGGGTCAGGATATGGCAGCCAAAGCGAAACCTTTCTGGCCCAGCGGATGTAGTGGCTGGAGTGCACAAGGCACAAACCACTCCTGCACCCTCTGGAGGGACACAGCCTAGGTCTCCTGTTTGGACCTTTCTCCACCATCTTCCTCACTTGTTATCTGAGCAGTGAGTGAGGGGAGAGCAGAAGGGGGATGACATGAAGGTGCTGTAGTAATTTCATGCAGGAGACAAAGAACCCCTTCAAGGTTTTTTTGTTTGTTTTGTTACGAATTCTCTTGCTCATGATAGGTGCTGGATTCCACTGCCCTGCCAATAGCTACAGGATGCAGAAAACAGGGAGGGTCTCCAAAAGATGGGGGCTAGTCTTTCATCAGCAGTCCAATCAACTCTGATTCTGCCCTTACCTCTACAGCCAGGTGACTACCCCGCACTGAGGATCTGTGGACCTGGTTCTGCAAGAGAAAGGCCTTATTCAAAAAGGCAAAGGGCAGACAAGTGCAGTAGGTTGTGAAGTTATTCACCGACATGGTCTCCGCCCCCTCCAGAAGTGGAGGGTACTTACTATAGTAGGGGAAGAGGCCAGCTGGCTATTGCCTATAACGTGAACTAAGATTGAGCAATGTCTCTGTACGAAATTCTGCTTTATCTCCCCTGCAGGGAGAGAGTGTGCAAAAAAAAATCAATAGGGTCCTGTGGTGTTTGAATGGTAGAGTGCATGTTACAGAACATTTATACCACCGTGGAGAGCAGAACTTTATGTACCTGCACTGGGCACACAATATGCATGTATACTCATGTAAACTACGATCACTGACCAAATGTTTTTTTCCATATTGCTTGTAAAGTTATCTGATTAAAATATGATCATATAGATCATTGTTGCAACCACTGCTATATATTTGCAGCTAATATTGTACAAATATTGTCGAGTGAGGTGTCTATGAAAAGGTTATGATTTGCTGGTTATGATTATGCTATCTGTATGCATGTATCATTTTTGTATGTGAAGTTATAAGTATTGGCTCTATTCTTGGTGCTGTATGTAATTGATTCCTTTAACCAATTTTAACTCTCACCTTTCTTTCTATAAATAAACCTTTAGATTTTACATACTAAAGGATTGGCATCAGTGTGATTTTTGGGTAAGATCTAAGTTATACATTGACCTGGGTGTGTGGCTGGTCCTTTGGGATTAGAAAACCTATTATTTGATGAGACTGGCTGTAAAGAACCACTCATCTCTGAATCCAGTATTTTTGGTGGTGATATAAGAACTGGAATGCCTGAGGAAACTGCTTTTGTTTTCTTGTTAGCCAGTGTGATGAAACATGAGTTTACTTTTGTGGCTGGTTTTGGTATATCTTCTAAAAGAATAATCACCAGTTTGGGGTTGTGTTTGCTCTATTTCTCAGCAGTTCATCCTGAATTTGGCATCCTCAGTTGTGACCCATTAAGGCACGGTTACACCGCTGTCTCCATGAAGGGTTGATTTCTGAGCAAATACATGTTTTCATTTTTTGGATCTGCCAGGGGAAGGGGTGGTGGCTGCGCCATGCTGCCGGCCCCCATTATACGACAGGGGAGGGCTTTGCCGGGCAGGGCAGCTGAGGGAAGGGAACAGGAAAAGGGGTCAAGAGGTTATGTGCCCTCAATACTGTAGGCCTAACAATGGCTGGTGGGTGGGATGTTAACATATAACAGAGGCCTGGATCCTGGATGGAGCAGCTGTCATTTTAGGAATGTGGATGGGGGGACTGACGCTGCTAACTCACATCTGCATAAAATGACTGCAGGCACGGGGCACCTGTAACAGAAGCTAGCACAGTTAATCCTAATAATACATTGTAAAGATAAGTACTTGCCTGCCAAAGATTCCCTCCAGAGGATCTTCCTCTTTGGTCCTGGCCTGGCTTGCTGGCTGGGGCTTGGGCTTGGGCTCAGCCAATGCAGGGCAGGAATCAGGCTGCGTTGGGCTAGGACAGGAATCTGGTTGGCTTTCAAGCTGGTCTGAGTCCCAAGCAGATCCTGGCTCTCAGGGAACAGTTCTCTGGCCTTGTCCCACTCATGTGCCGGTGAGTGTTGCCGGCTGTCCTGGGGGCTGGCAGGGAAGGAGAGCTGGCAGCAAGATCTAAAAACTGGGATGGGCAGTTCTATAACTGTAAAATCCTGTCCCATTCTTCATAAAACAGACTAGTCCCATGTCCCCTGCCCAACGTTTTCCTTGCATCTCTCATTTTAATGAAGCCCACTTGAGCTGCTTGGTCTCTGTCTGGCACTGGTGGGCATCCCAATCACGCCCTCCACATCTGCTTTACAATGTCCACAAACAGGTCTTTATTACAGTGGCAGGCAGCAAGAACCTCCTGCACCAGCACTTGTCCTGAGATGGCCATGAGATCCAGGGTGTCAGCATGGTTCCAAGCAGCAGCATGAGGCATGTTGTGGGGTTTGTGGGGTAGAATTGCTGTAGTATCACACTATTACTGATACACTCGAATTCAGGAGCAAATGGGCAAAAATATGGCCCCAGGCCAGCTTTTAAACAGGGGAGGGGACATCCTGGGAACTTGACACCAGAGCAGGGGAGGGCACACAGATAAACAGACATCAGTAATAGTCAACTGCAAAGTAGTGTGGGATAGCCATTATCAGCACAGAGACTGTTGCCCCCTTACTCAGTGGGGCTTTTTGCTTGGCTAGCTCCTAGTACCAAAAGAAAAGGCGAAAGGGGAAATCAGGACCCTGGGACTCACAGTCCCCAGGGGCAATGGAGAGAGGCCAATGCTCCAGGTCAGCCTGATTGAGAGGGCAGGCAGGCTAATCAGGGAGGCAGTAGCCTAGGGGGGTCCCATCCTCCGTGTGAGCTGGAATTGCCTGGAACAGACTGGGGCTGAGCTGAGCTGGGAGCAGAGCTATGCTGGCCAGAGAGAACCAGAGAAGCAGCCCAGGGAGCAGACCTGTGCTGGGAGCAGAGCCACAGAAGCAGCCCAGAGAGCAGACCTGTGCTGGGAGGGAAGCTGCAACAACCAGGGCTAGAGAAGTAGTCCAGGAAGCGGGAAGCAGAGCAACAGCAACACTGGGTCTGGAGCAGTCCAAATCTGGATGCGGTGAGCAGCTGGGGAGAGCGAGGGGGGACCCTGGGCAGAGGGCCCAGCACAGGGGGACACCACAAGCCAAAGAAGTCTTGCAGGGCAGCATTGAGGGGGATCATAACCCTGATGGGGGCGGGGGGCTGACGCTGGGAAGAAAGGTCCTGCCACCTAGAGCCTGAAGGCGTGTGGCCACCACCAGAGCAAGTGTCCAACCCGCAGCATCCCTGCCGCACAGCCAGGGCCTGAGCAGAAGGCCTGGGACATGTGAGGAACAGACTGAACTTCCCTTACATTCCAGCGATGGCTATTTGTGATGTCCCCATGCCACAGAGCGGGGTGATGTGTTTTCCTTTAACCTTTCCCATTTTTTCCTTATTTTTTAAAATTGGTTGCTGTTTAATAAATTGTATTTGCTATGAACTGTATGAAATGATCAGTAGGTTAGGAAAGCATCCGGTGTGGAGAGAGCACCCTGGAGTGGGGACACCCTAGCCCCTGTCCTAAGTGACCCCGACAAGGTTGGGGTTGAGCCCCCCAGGAATCCTGGGCCCAGCCTTGTTGGGGTTACGAGGACTCAGCCACACCCAGAATCTGTGTTAGCTGGGCCCTACCTTGTGCTCAGGGGAGCCCAGAATCCATATTCTGACCTACTCTTGTACACTCTTCTCCTTCGGCTCACCTGTGCACAACACATCAGGATTTTGTTCTATATTTGGGGGGAAACGGTAACATGCTTATAAGCACAGATATATAAAGAATGAACTTCTCAACCTAGTGGGCAAAAGCCAATCTTTATGGGCCCATGCAACCTGCAGGGCCATTGTTAGAATGCTAAGAAAAGAGACGCAGCGATAAGACACAATTGGAAAAAAGTTACCTCTGTTCTGTGCACACATGAGGTGATCAGCTTCAAAGACACTCGCAGAACAATAGGTATGAAATGGTGGTGAAAGTGGAGCCAAGGGTTATCAAGAAGAAAGCTCTCTCTCTGAGTCTCAGAGACAGACAGCAAAGCAGTTTGCATTTCCTTCAGAAGCCAGGAATTGATAGGATTTAACTTGTTTCTGTAACTTCTTTAAGTTTTATGTCTTTAGGGGTATGAGACAAATCAAATATCATGGCTCTCATATCAGCCACTCTTATTTTCTCTGTCCTCATCTATGTGCCATCTCTGTGTATTCCAAGTCATATTTGCTGACCAGATTAGCTCTGCGGAGCAGGGACAATCCTTCACTATTTATTTGTATAGTACCTAGAACGATAGGGCCCTGGCCAGGCTCCCCTCTAGGTACTACCCCAATATAAATGTAGAATAATAATAGGAAGATCTTACTACTTTTTAGTCCTGTTACATTCTAGAGCACCAACACAGCCATGCAATAGTGAGCTGGAGTCTATTCTGGTTCATGCATCATCAATAGATTTGTTAACTATAGAAAGTTCCATTGTAGAATCTTCATTATTTGGATTTCAGAGCCAGAAAAGAACCTGGTTTGATTCTCAGCTCCTAGGGTGAGTTTTCAGAGTCAGCAATTAGAAGTTCCATCTTGCTTACTGAACAAATTCAATTTAGAGACAGACTTGATGAGCATGGAGCTCCTTGATGCCATTGTTACAGTCACTTGTCAGGGTAAACTTTTAAGTCACAATAACAGTCTTTCAAAACCATCCTGGACCAATAATTATCTATCTTTTATAGAAATAAATCCTCTGAGACTTCTACTATGTAACATGCACAACCAAGGCATACGATCTCTTCGCTTCCCCACACACCCAGAAAGCACAGTACTTACCTCTGCTTAGTGCAGGGCCGGCTCTAGGCACCAGCAAAACAAACTGGTGCTTGGGACGGCACATTTTTAGGGGCGGCATGGCCGGCGCCAGAATGCCGCCCCTAAAAATGTGCCCCAGCCGCCCTAGCTCACCTCCGCTGCTGCTGCCACGGCGCACGAAACAGCTGATTCGCGCGCCGCTACTCGCCCTCCCTCCCACGCTCTCAAACCTGGGAGGGAGGGGGAGCAGCGGCGCGCGAATCAGCTGTTTCGCGCGCCGCGGCGGTTCGGGGTCTCCCCCTCCCTCCCAGGCTCTCAAACCTCCCTCCCAGGCTTGGGCGCCTGGGAGGGAGGGGGAGAAGCGGCGCCCGTGCCGCGGCCACTTGGAGTCTCCCTCTCCCTCCCAGGCTCTCAAACCTGGGAGGGAGGGGAAGATCCCGAGCGGCCGCGGTGCGCGAAACAGCCGTTTTGCGCGCCGCTGCTCCCCCTCCCAAGCAGACTTGACAGCCTGGGAGGGAGGGGGAGAAGCGGCGCCCGCGCCACGGCCACTCGGAGTCTCCCCCTCCTTCCCAGGCTCTCAAACCTGGGAGGGAGGGGGAGACTCCGAGCGGCCGCGGCGCAGCGCCGCTTCTCTCCCTCCCAGGCTTGAGAGCCTGGGGGGAGGAGGCAGGGCTGGGGATTTGGGGAAGGGGCGGAGTTGAGGCAGGGCCAGGGGTGGGGTAATTAAATAAGGGGGGGGGGGCAGCCAAAATTGTTTTTGCTTTGGGCGGCAAAAATCCTAGAGCCGGCCCTGGCTTAGTGATCATGATGATAGGTACCTAGAAAAACCTAGCACAGATTGATGATAGATGTATATAGATACTTACAAACAGTGCTATATTTATTAATGGACCAGATAAGCCAAAGCCAGGGCAATAGTAAACAAGGGTATTAGCCAACAGTCAAAAGCGAGAAGGATGTATGGATGATTTCTACATCATGGATCCACTATGACCCCAGATTCCTTTCCACAGTACTCCTTTCTAGGCAGTCATTTCCTGTTTTGAATATGTGCAACTGATTGTTCCTTCCTAAATGGAGTAGTTTGCATTTGTCCTTATTGAATTTCATTCTATTTACTTCAGACCATTTCTCCAGTTTGTCCAGATCATTTTGAATGTGGGGACATTTTGAAAGCTAAAGTCTGAACATACAATCACAATATATCTGAGAAATGGAAAAGCAGCAACCTTCATTTTCCAGCCTCAGCACTCCAGTTCCATGCGTACAAACTCTGAATTCGAAGCAGAGGAATGTTTGGGGTGTGTTCAGAATAGCTTGCATTTGATACACACAGTAGTGCAGAACTGGGATATCTAGCATCAACTGTTTGTTCACATGAATGTAACCAAACTTGGATGTTGCAATTTTTACAGTAAGTAACATTCTCCTTAATTTGAATAAGAACAGGGCTGTAGGAATATGTTTGCTTTGGTTAGAGCTGAAGTGTGTTGGGACACTGTTACCATAGACTCAATCCTGCAAGATGCTGAGCATTCTGGCCTGTCTTGCCAAGGTGCTGAACATTAAGTATGTGCTTAAGTGCTCTCCCACCAATGGGCTTACACAGATGCTTTAAATTAAGCAGGACGGGGTCCAGAGTACTCAGCATCTTGCAGACCTTAATGCACAACTACTATCTGTCCGTCAAGGCTCAATGATCCAGAAACACAGAGAATAGTTGACAGGCAGCATTTTAACTTGCTGTTGCAGAGTGGGCCAAGAGCTTTAAAAAAATTATTAAAGTTAATGTTTGAAATCAAATTTACACAAGTTAAGAGGGAAGGTACTGTACATCTGGAGTCCGGCTTGGGTTATGGGGGATTGCGAGTATCGGTTACAAGGTTCATGAGGTACATACATATCACATACCCAGTGTAAGCAGAGTCAGGATGAACTCTACCCTGACATCTGGTGGTGAATTATGGCGAGTGTGGAAAAGAACTCCAGGGGCTGATCTTGTTTGCATAGGCACACCCACCTGCCTGGCATGAAACAACAGCAACTGAAAGTGGTTACTTTGGCTGGTGTGGGATCCCCAGTTTCTCTGTTATTGGGGCAGGAAGAATAAAGTTTTGTTACTCTGATTCTGTGAATCAAGGCCAGTGGAACTGTTGTATGACAGAAGGACTCACCATTACCTAAGTAGCACTTGCTTGACAAGGGGCATGGGTTACAAAACCCAGTGAATTGAGAGAGAATGGGGAGAGGTATTTGTATGTGATGGTATAGGTTCCCCTTTGAGGGCTTGAAACAGCAATTGCACTATCTCTCTCCACTGTTGAATGTCAGAGCTAACTTTGATTCCATTAGGAGTCTAGTTACAGGATGCTGAGCTGAATTCACTTTGGGCCAATGGTGCACTAGCACTGGGGCTCCCCTATTATGAGCTGAAATCACTAAGAGCTGAAATCACAAAAGAGCTAAAGTTATTAAGAGCTGAGATCACTGAGTGCTGTGTTAACTAGTGGGAGAGCCTGAAGCTATATTGCTAAGCAGCTGGCAGAGCAATTTGTGGGGATGACTGGAGGAGCAGTGAGCGGTGCGGATCCTTGCAGGGACGGTTGGAGCGGCCCAAGGAACGGTGAGAGGAGCTGTTTGTGGGGACGGCTGGAGCGGCTCACAGGTCAGTGAGCAGAGCGGAGCAGCTCGTAGAGACGGCAGGAAGTGGACTGGCTCGTGGTGAAGGCTGCGGCGGAACCCAACGGAGAGATGGCCGGCCGGCCTCGGATCACGTAAGGTGCCCCTTAACACCCTGTGTGCCCCCCCTTTTACTCTGGGGCTGCACTGACCAGGGACAGAGACTTTGGGGGTTGTTGGACTTTTGGGACTCTGGGTGATTTTTGGGTTGCTGGATTCAAGAACCAAAGGGAAAGGACACGGCCCAATTTCCTGGGGTGGGTCTTTTGCTCATGGCTTGTGTTATGAATCCTGTTTGTGGTGCTTTTCCAATTTAATGCCGATGTCGTTTACCTCATGTTATTAAACATTTTCTGCTACACTCAGAGTCCGTGCTTGCGAGAGGGGAGGCACCCAGGGGGTGGTATGTAATTGTCCCACGTAACTGGGCAGGGGCTTGAGCCGGTTTTGCATTGCGTTTTTGAAACGGAACCCCTAGATACAGAACCCGACCCTTGTTGCTACCAACTTAGATGGGCAGAAGGGTTACACCAGCATAGATCCAGATTGGGGTGTGGGAGTTTTTAAAGCATCAGTGGATAGGTGGGCTCGGGTACGCCACCCATGGAATGTATTAAGAGTCCAAGTTGATATTGGTGTAGAGAATAAGTACATGGGTGGGTTGCATCCTTCGGTTCGTCAGGGAAGGAAGTGGGTTATTTCCCTGGTCGGCGGTCTCGGTTACTCGACGTGGTACTGGTGGTGTCCCGTGATGTGTTCCATGTAGATGTCTCTGGACCACCTGATGGTGTCAGACACCATGAGCTGTTTCATGAGCCAGGCGTAGCGTCGACCGACTCCACATGCTTTCAGTACTGGCTCGTTGTGGGGGTCCCATGTGCCCAGGGCTCCCACGATCAGGGCGTGTATCTGGACCTCATAGCCCTGGGCTCTCAGGGTCTCGGCCAGCAGGGTGTACTTCAGCACCTTCTGTGCTCGGGCCTCGTGGAAGGCTGGTGACCTGTTTTCAAATGGCACCATGACGTCTACCATGAGGACCTTCTTCTTTTCCGCGTCAGTCATGACGATGTCGGGTCGCAGTCTGCTGTCTGTCCCGGGGATGGTGGAGTCAACGGTGATCTTCCCCAGGGACGGCGGTGTTGGTGTCACTAGGCATAGCTACCAGGTAACTCAGGGGAGTGGAAGGCCATAAGTGCCGATGAAACTCCTTTGCTCTGGGTCTAAGTGAGCCACAGTGACTCCATCTTGTGAACTTTCACCTACTTCTATGCTAACTGCTTACATGCTGAAGCAGGCTAAAGCAGTAATGTAATGGTCAGCTTTTCTAGCAGATAGCTGCTGTTTCGTTCATACTAACAAGGTCAAAGATAAGCAGACGAATGGGAATTTTCCTAACTGTAACTGCTTGAGGAGGGAGGGGAAGGAGGGGTAGGGGGAAAAGTAACAGACAAAGCCTGCACAGAAACTGCTTGGAATATAAAAGGGAAAACTTGCTTGTATTTGCTGCGCTTGATTTGAGACATGTTGGTCTCCTAGTGCCTATTCAGAGCTCTTGAATAAAGTTGTTTTGCTTCTCCACACCTGGTGTGTCTATTAGTGCGAAGCACACCGGGCAACGAACCCCGCTGCTGCCTCCTCGGGCCCTTTTGGGCTGGCAACAGCAGGATGGCTTTCACCAGTCCGTTCTGGATGGTATTGTGGTGGTGCCGCCAGGCTCCGGAGTGCTGTTTGCATCCACACAGGATGTGGGGCAGGGTCTCGTTGGCGTAGCCACACTTCCTGCAGTGCTTGTCCCGGTTGCCGTGGCAGACTGCTCCATTGAGGGGAACACAGTTGAGTCAGGCCCGGTGGACGAACCGCCAGTCGGTGAACCTGGTAAAGCTGCCCCTGGGGAGGAAGTGATTGCTGGCGTCCCACTTTCTGGACACCTTGAACACCTTGCCCTGGTCCGGCTTCCGCTTGAGGTTCTCGGCGTAGTGGCAGCGGATGGCGTCTTTCAGGGTCCTTTCCAGCATTGTTCTGGTGGTCGGGGTGACGATGGTGTGGTCCGAGGTCTTTATGTGTGGCACCAGTATTCCCAGTTCCCGGCGCTCCTCGCACCACTTCCAGCAGCAGCCAATCCTCTTTCCTAGAGGTCTTGAGGCGTTGTGGGAGCGGGACCCAGAGAGAGAACAGGTTTCCCCCCTCTCTCCCGAACTCAGCCTCCAGGGACTCGCTGAGGTAAGTGGCAACATCCTGCTCAGAGGGGGTCCTGGCTATGCGTTTGTACAGTGTGACACAAAGGATCTGCTTGGCCAACAGCAGCCCTGGGGGAAGTGTCACTTTCCAAAGCAGGTTTCCTTAGCAGGGAATGAAAACCTGAAGTGCTGCCCATTTTGAGAATGGGGCGGGACAGGTCCAGAAAACTGCAGGGTTTGCTTTATTTTCCACTTTTGTCTCTTCTCCCTGTTGCTAAAGCGCTTCTGCAAATAAAAAGCGCGCTGCAGCGGGAATTTCTGTACAAAGCAGCCTGCAGGAAAGGCAAGCAATTTTACACCCACCATGACCACAGTGTGGGTTACCACATCCATCTACCAGGATGCCCATCAAATTTGGTTGACGTGCACTGTTTGTTGAGCCCAGAAATGTATTTGCTGTACAAGCTAAATTTCTTTTGGCCTTCTCAAGTCTTCTGTAACACACCCATGATGTAGATTGGTGATTTGGCCAATTTGTTGTCAATGCCACATAATTACATTGCCACAGCTCATTTTTGTTTGTGCAGATTAGGTGGGCCCTAAAATATATACCTCCAGGAATCAGAAACTACTAGCAGAGTAATCACTTGCACGTCTACAGCACCTTCCAGCCAAGGGACTATACAAACATTCAGGAATGCAGCCTCAAAACACCTCTGTGCAGAACTCTCTAGTGTACTGATTTTGAAGGACCTTCTGTATTTTGGCTGAATCAAGCTGCCCATTCTACTGCTCTGCAAAGGCAGGTGATATGCCACAGACATGAATGAGAGAGAGCAGCTTTCACCGTAAAGACACTAGCTTAGGAAATCATGCACTGACCTGGCATCCAGGACTCTCAGTTCCAATCATCCCTCTGTAGTTCTGTGTAGTTCACAGCCCTTGTTACCGAGCAATGCCTCATGCACCAAACTGTACCTCTAGTTGAGGAGGGATGGCTTCTGTAATGCCAGGAATTGGAATCACTATTTGAGGACAACACTCAGCCAGAGGTTATGGGTCTATCACAGGAGTGGGTGGGTGAGGTTCTGTGGCCTGCAATGTGCAGGAGGTCAGACTAGATGATCAGGATGGTCCCTTCTGGTCTTAAAGTCTATGTGAGTACTGGCCCTTCAAGAAGTTCTTCTAGTGGTGCTCTCTGCCTTTTATATCACAAGTCCTGAGGTGCCTGAGTAAGGATTGCAGCATTTGCCCCTGTAATGGGATGCACTCATCTCTCAAGAGTGCCCCCTTGTGGAGTGTGTGTGCACCTGCAGTTTTTCTAATTTTCCTTCACTCATGGTGCCCCTGTGCTTGTCCGGTGGGTCTTCGGTGACTCAGCCCTCTGGCCAAGTCACACTCTGTCCATGTGCAAAACAAACACAACTCCTTCCGGGGTACACAATCCAAAATGTCCTGCAGCCCTTCCTGGGCTCAGTCTTCTAAAACAACCAGTCCAACAGGGCCAATCGTGGTACCCTCAGTTGGGCATTTCCCTCTCTATAGTCCCCCCTGGGCTCAGTCTTTATCCAGTTCAACAGGGTACCCTCGCTTGGTTCAGTTAGATTGGAAGGCTCCTACTCTGGAATTGAATAGCATCCCAAGGGCTTTTTCCCTGGGGACTCCTTGCCTCTACTTGACCCCAGCCTTTCTGCTGAGCCATCCCTCTTGGGCTCTGTTCGCTGACCACAACTCCCTGCTGAGTCACTCCCAGTAACTACCTGCTTAGTCCCTTGCAGTTCCTGCAGCCAGCCCTGCTAGCAGCTGCTCTGTCCAGCCTTTCAGCTCCTGCAGCCAGGCAGGACCACCTCTTACTCCCCTGGTCCCAGCAAGCAGACTGAACTCACACTGGCCCTGCAGCTCCTTTTATATGAGCCTGATGGGCCCTGATTGGCTGCTCCCTGCAGCCCCTCTCATTGGCTGTGTCCCACACAGCCACTCTAGGCAGCTTGGAGGACCTCTTTATTGCTCTTTTCTGGGGCAGGGCGAGGCAGGGCCATGAGGCCTCCAGCAGGCAGCCTCTGGACCTAGTCCAAACCTTCACAGTCTCACAGGAAAAAACATAAAATCCCATTGTTGAGTTCTCCTCCTTCCCCTGGTTTTCTTGGGTAGTAAGGAAGCAGCTCTTATCACAAGGTTTCCCCAGCTGACAAGTTCTATGAGGGGCCTGCCAAGATGGATTGATGGGTGCAGTGCTTCCAGGCTAGGAAGCCAATGGCATCAAGTCTGTGGCAATCCCATTTCAATCTGCAACCAGGGCCTTGACCTCGGGTTGTCAGTTTTGGTTGGATGTATTCCTAGAGGTTTCATCACATGACATACTGTTTAATTAAATGTTGATCTCCAATTCCTGGAGACTCCAAGACAATCCTGAAGGTTTGACAACCCTACCTGGAGCCTACCTTTCAATCAGTGGTTCAAGGTGATCTGGTGGAGTAATAGGGTGATCTGAGCAAAGGGAAGTTGTGGATGAAAATCCAAAGGAAGTTTCTAATAGGGAGCTCTATTAGATTGCAAAGGAGTCTCCCAAAGGAAGTGGCCGAGGCATTTCAAACTAGACTGGCCAAGGCACTGGTCACTATGATGAGGCCACCCTGCTCTCCACAGTGGGATGGACCAGAAGTGACCTACAGGACTTCTCAGCTTTAGTGCTTTGTGATTTAATTTGACAGGACCTGGCAAGTAAGTACCAGCTGATTGTTCAACTCTCTGTAACCTTGGCTACTGATTTGTTGCCATAGATATTTAACTAAATTTTTGAATTATTCATCAGTGATAAAGGAGACCTTTCCTTTGTCTTTGTAGCATCCCTCACCCCAAGAGCATCACTCACACTTCTGACTGACATGGCGTCATGACGTGATCTTACCACAATGCTCCAGGAACAAGAGGGAAGCCATGACTTGTTATTTCTAATGTGAATAATTGAGAGGGGAAAGACATTTGGTATCATACATTGGGACCATTGGATCAGCAGGCTGAGGCACTGCCTAGTGCAGGGATCGGCAACATTTGGCACATGGCCAGCACATCCCTCGTCCCACGCTGCTTCCCGCCGCCCCCATTGGCCAGGAGTGGTGAACTGCGGCCAGTGGGAGCTGCGATTGGCCGAACCTGCGGACCCGGCAGGTAAACAAACCAGCCCGGCCCACCAGGTTGCTTACGCTTGCGGGCTGCGGGCCAAAGGTTGCCGATCCCTGGCCTAGTGCCTAGTCAACAAGGGGTTAACTTCATCTCCACCTCCTCCATCTCCTTGCTTGGGTGATCAGGGGAAGGGCAACCAGAGAGCGGGGAAGAGAATGGGCCTGGTGCTGTGCTGCACCTCTCAGGCCCTTTCAGCCACCTTTGTGCCTCACAGATTTACATGTGACCCCCTGTGGCAAGTTCGAGCGGCCCAGCATCTGTTCTAGCTTACAGCAGCTGTGTATGGGCGGTTCTGCAGACCTGAATACCTAAAGCTCTGACAACCCCCTCCTGGCCCTGGCATACCCCTACCCTGGAAGCTGCAAGGAAGGGGGTGATGTAGGGCCAAGTATGCCATCCCTACATTGCTCCTGTGCTGGCTGAATCCCACAGGGGAGAATTCTGCCCTCTTCACTTCATCTGGAGCAATATTAAGGGACCCCAGAATCTGGCCCCCAAACCCTTGGGAAGGGCAGATTCTACAGCCAGGGGTCCTAGGTCTGAGGGCAGGGGAGTTCTGTTTATTTGTGTCTCTGCTAATCTCTCTTATGTTCTTGTTCTACATCTGGCTCCCAAATGCTGAGGCTGGACAGTGGGGCAGAGACCTCCCTGACTGAGACGGAGTTTGCTTAGTCTCTGGCTCTGGGCCATTCCCCCAGCCATCTTTGTCACTCCAAAGGAGCAGTGAAGGGTGTGGACTGGCATCAATTCGCTTCATAGTTTCCCTCTAACCCCATCTGCCCACTGGATGACACTGGTGCCATCAAATGGCTATCGGGACACAGCGGGGCTGCCGCTTTCCACAGCGATGGTCCCATTGGGCTGAGTGGTGCTGAGCAGCCTCGCATTGCCCTCTGCACTGATGGATGCTGGAATGTCGCCGGGGCCCATCTCCCCCTTCACATCCAACAGCCTATCGCTTCCCCCTATGTATCCCCTGCTCTTTACACAAAGCCTATAGATTTAGTAACGCAGGGTCTGACCCAAAGTCCATTGATCTCAGTGGGACTCTTTCCATTCACATCCATGGGCAGTGGATCAAGCCCCTAAACTTTAAAGTAACTACCTTGAACAATACCTGCAGCTTCATCCCCTGTCCCAGTCTGCTTTGGGGTCATGCCTGTATTCTGACTTACCATAGCGTGTAAGCTCCTGGGGCTGAGACCGTGTTGTCCTTCTCACCTGCAAAGCACCAGCACAGTTATGGGGCTAGGGAAAATCAGCAGATTATATCAGCTCCCGCTCAGATACAATAGAGATGGGTGCACAGGCCCTTTCTCCCCAGCCCACACAAGCACACTCATGCAAGAAGCAATCGTAATTAAGTTCCCAGCAAGGGAGATGGGGGAAGTTGTGCCCCCTGTGGGCACAACTGTAGGGGACGGTTGGAGCTGGGGTGCGCTTCTAACTCATCTCCTGAAATTCGAGAGGTGCAGAAGTTCACCTGTGGACTAGGCTATAAAATGCAGAGCTCTGTATTTAAAGGGCATGGTGATGGAAGGATGCAGCAGCTACTTACACAATGAACAGAAATCAATTCATACATTTCACCTGTGGATGGGGTCTGTAATGTGTGCTGTATGTTTAGCACAAAGAGGCTGAGAGTTTGCTGGGGGAGGCAGCACAGCTAATTAAACACAGAGACACCCTAGCAGACAGGAATACACATATGTGCAGGCAAACATACAGGGGGTCCCACATACACAGGTGGTGTGTGCAGGCTGCCGTCCATACACACTCATGTATGTGCTGGCAAATGTACACATGTGGATTTATCCATATCTTTGGGCACATGTGTGCAGAGAGGTGCACATGTCACATGTCAGTGCCACATATCAATGCAGACACACACACAAATACACTCGTGCACACAAGTGACCAGTCACTCATGGTACTGTGATAAACATGATTAATAATGATGGGCAAGTACCAACCCCAACCAATCACAGCCAGGCACACCCTAGCATTATGCACATGCACACAGGCTGGCAGATGGCACTTCCACAAGCAAAGACACACCCACATATGCACAATGCCTTCAGATGGCCTATCATGCAGTTTGTATACAGGATCCAGTTTTGTGTTAGACTCATAGACTTTAAAGCCAGAAGGGACCAACATGATCATCTAGTCTGACCTGCACATTGCAGGCCACAAAACCTCACCCACCCACTCCTGTAATAGACCCAGAACCTCTGGCTGAGTTACTGATGTTCTCAGATCATGATTTAAAGACTTCAAGTTACAGAGAATCCACCATTTACACTAGTTTAAACCTGCAAGTGACCTGGACCCCAGCTGCAGAGGAAGGCAAAAAAAAAACAAAAAAAAACCCTGGGTCTCTGCCAATCTGACACAGGGGAAATTTCCTTCCCGAACCCACATATGGCGATCAGTTAGGCCCTGAGCATGTGGGCAAGACCCACCAGTCGAACAGCTGGGAAAGAATTCTCTGGAGTAACTCAGAGCCCTCCCTATCGATTGTCCTATCACTGGATATTTGCTGCTAGCAGTCGCAGATTGGCTACATGCCATTGTAGGCAGTTTAATCATATCATCCCCTCCATAAATTTAGCAAGGTCTGTCTTGAAGCCAGTTAGATGTTTTTCCCCCACTGCTCCCCTTGGAAGGCTGTTCCAGAACTTCATTCCTCTGATGGTTAGAAAACTTCATCTAATTTCAAGCCTAAACTTGTTGATGGCCAGTTTATATCCATTTGTTCTTGTGTCAGCATTGGAACTTAACTTAAATAATTCCTCTCTCTCCCTGATGTTTATCTCTCTGATGTATTTATAGACAGCAATCATATCTCCTCTCACCTTTTGTTTGGTTAGGATAAACAAGCCAAGCTCTTTGAGTCTCCTCTCAGAAGGTAGGTTTTCCATTCCTCTGATCACCCCAGTAGCCCGTCTCTGCACCTGCTCCAATCTGAATTCATCTTTCTTAAACATGGGAGACCAGAATTGCATACAGTATTCCAGATGAGGTCTCACCAATGCCTGGTATAATGGTACTAACACTTCCCTATCTCTACTGGAAATACCTCACCTGATGCATCCTTGGATTGCATTCGCCTTTTTCATGGCTACATCACATTTGCACCATATAGTCATCCTGTGATCAACCAATAAACCCAGGTCTTTCTCCTCCTTTGTCACTTCAAAATGATACACCCCCCAATTTATCGCAAAAAAATCTTGTTGTTAGTCCCTAAGTGTACTGTTAATTTCATCCCATTTCTATTACTCCAGTTTTCAAAGTCATCCAGATCTTCCTGTATAATATTCCGGTCCTCCTCCATACTGACAATATCTCCTAACTTTGTGTCATCCACAAATTTTATTAGCGCACTCCCACTTTTTGAGCCAAGGTCATTAATAAAAATATTAAATAAGATTGGTCCCAAGATCAAGCCCTGAGGAACTCCACTAGTAACCTCCCTCCAGCCTGACAGTTCGACTTTCAATATGACCTTTCTAGCCTCCCCTTTAACCAGTTCCTTATCCACCTTTCAATTCTCATATTAATCCCCATCTTCTCCAGTTTAACTAATAATTTCCCATGTGGAACTATATTAAATGCCTTAATGAAATCCAGGTAGAGTAGATCAACTGATTTTTTTAGACAAAGGAAATGCAGTAATCTTCTCAAAGAAAGAGATCAGGTTGGTCTGGCACAATCTACCTTTTGTAAAACCATGTTCTATTTTATTCCAGTTACCATTTACCTCTATGTCCTTAACTACTTTCTCTTTCAAAATTTGTCCCAAGACCTTGCATACAATTGAGGTCAAACTAACAGGTCGTTTCCCAGATCTTTTCCCCCCACACTCCTTCTTAAAAACACAGACTATATTAGCAATTCTCCAGTCAGAAGGTATGACTCCCCAATTTACAGATTCATTAAAAATCCTTGCTATTGGGCTTGCGATTTCATATGCCAGTTCCTTTAATATTCTTGGTTGGAGATTATCCATCCTCCTCAATTTGGTCCCATTAAACTGTTTGAGTTTGACTTACGCCTCGGATATGGTAATTTCTACTTCCATATCGTCATTTCCATTAGCCACTCTGCAACTACCTCATAGCTCCTCATTAGTCTTATTAAAAACTGAGGCAAAGTATTTGTTGAGGTGCTGAACCATGCTAGATTATCTTTAATCTCAAACAGTGGCATGGATTTGTGAGATGTGTTCACCAGCAGATGGAGCCAGAGAGTCATCTTCAGAGATGCATGGTTGTCAGTAACATACTTGCTGAAACAGGAAGTCAGGTGATAGCTAGAACTTGCAGAGAACTGGGGAAATGTGCTTCTGTGCATTTCCACAGGAGAGATGAAAGCACTAAGCAGAGGTGAAAGTAAGCCGGTACAGGCCAGTACAGCATACCGGCAAGAGCCGGTACGCCGTGCCGAACTGGACCGGCTTCTCCGGTGGTGATTTAAAGGGCCCAGGGCTCCAGCCACTGCGGGGAGTGCCGGGCCCTTTAAATCACTGCCAGCACTCCAGCAGCTGGGCTCAGGCAGGGATTTAAAGGGCCCGGAGCTCCAGCCCCTGCGGGGAGCCCCAGGCCCTTTAAAGCACTGCCCGAGCCCGTCTGCCAGAGCGCTGGCGGTGCTTTAAAGGGCCTGGGGCTCCCGGCAGTGGCTGGAGCCTCTGACCCTTTAAATCGCTGCCAGAGCCCCAGGGCTCCTGCAGCTGGGCTTGGGCGGGGATTTAAAGGGCCCGGTGCTCCCCACTGTGGCAGGAGCACTGGGCCCTTTAAATCCCCTCCCGAGTCCTGCTGCCCCAGGGTAGCAGCAGCAGGGCTCCCACGGTGATTTAAAGGGCTCGGAGCTCCGCAGCGGCTGGAGCCCCGGGCTCTTTAATTAGCCCCTGAGCCCTGGGACTCCCAGTCGCCCCTGCAGCTGGTAGCTCCAGGGTGATTTAAAGGCCCTGGGACTCCCAGCCACAGCCGGAGCCCCAGGGCCTTTAAATCTTGAAAGGCCCTGCCTCTTCCGGTTGAGGCCACGTCTCTTTCGGTTAAGGCCACACCTGCTCAGGACTCCGGCGTACCGGTAAGTCCTTTAAGTTACTTTCACCCCTGGATGAAAGTCATCAGTGCCACTCGGACAAGTCACAATGACATCCAGATCCTGTTGGTTAAAGGTGTTTGCCTGTCACTCAGAGGCTAGAATCCTGTACCCATTCTTGCGATGGCTGGTGATCCATTTTCCCTTCCTCTTTCCATGCGTCAGGAACACAGATTATACCAAGGACTACCCAGAAAGCTGAGCCAGGTCACGGCATGCCTGGGCGTCTGATCTCTGCTGGAATGCAAACCTGCCAAGACCCACTCATTTGGAGAGATCGTCTCCTTTAGGACTCATCGTAAGGCAGATTTTAAAGCATCTCTTTCTTGGCCTGTGTGTTTTAGGGAGACATTATCTCAGTCATTTAAACTGAAGACCTCTCTGGCGACAGGATCTCCACAGCTTAAGCTTTGTTGGAGGCTCAGAGAGGCTTACACTGATCTTTTCTCTCATGAGTTTTTCACACCTGTGGGTCAGACTCCCACTAGTGGAAGCCAGCGCCACTTCACAAAGTCCCTTTAGTTGTAGTTCATTCCCTTTGCAATGTGTAGCAGACACCGCAGGCAGCTAGCCCAGAGCAGCTGTAAGTCGCAAGGCAGCACCAGATTTTTCTCTATAGTCAGTAACTGGCAGAGGTTAGTGTGTCTTTTCGCTCTCTCTACCAGCTCGGGTAATTGACAAGTAAAGAGACACTGAGCGTTCCCATCCCAGCCTGCTAATTCCTTATCCTCACCTCTCCTCACTAGAGATGGGCCTAAGCTAGAAAACTCAGATCTAGATCCAGATCCAAAGTTTCCCCAATTTGGGGGGTATTGAGATCCAGGGATTTGGGCTGGCACATCATAGAGATTGGAGCCAACTGCAAAGTTCAGATCCCAATCCATTCTTTCCCCAAGTCCTGGGTGTCTGGATCCAGACTTTTACTTCTGGATGATGTCTAGCTCTCAGCTGTCTGGTTTTGCTCCCAGATGGTTTGTAGGGATAGTTCAAAGCTGGAGCCATTTCTCCACCACCTTCCCCAGGAGTTTTGGGACCACACCCAGCGCTGATTCTGTTGCTCTTTATTTGTGGCCAGTTTAGTTGCTGGTTTATGGCTGTTATTTTTTCTGTGGAGCTGTTGGTCATGTCATTGTTCTAAAGCTCATTGCCGTAGTCAGGGTGATGCTAAAATCTGCTGTGTTTCCTGTTGCTGATTGTATGGTATATTTCTAGATAGCTGCTGCTGCATTGCTGACCCCAAATATTCAAAAAAATCACAAGATTGGCTTAAAAATCATGAGTTTTTTTTTAAATAAAACATTTTGGGGTCTCTTTATTTGCCTTCTGGCTTTTAAGCCTTTAAGATGCACTGTAGTCATGTTTTCAACCATCTCCCCACAACAATGAAGATTAGAAACTTGTTAAAAAAAAGAATGCTGAGATTCTCATGCCATCACATGATTTGAGGAGCCTGGGATTTTAAGAAAAACACCACTTATCATGAGTTGGCAGTGCCGTTGCTGTGATACTGGTATCACTGATATGAGACAGTGAGACTGAAGGAAGAAGGCAGCATTGTCTAGTGGCTAGACCAGGGCACAAGGAATCATGAGACTAGAGTCCTTTTTCCAGCTATGCCTCTCATTCACTGTGGGGGAAGTCACGTCTCAGCTCCGTGCCTCGGTTTCCCCATCTGAGAGTAGGTGTAGGCTCCCGACATGGTAGTGCTGTCTAGAAATTTGCTGCAGGTGGGGAAATCGCAAACATTTTCAAGACTTGTTATTTTTTCATCTACATTTTATTTTCATCCAAATTTTCTGGCACTGTAGTGGGAGCCATGAGCTGGCCCAGGGAGCTCACTGGAGTCCCTCCCTATTTACGCTTAAGACTTCACTCTCCAGGGCTCTCAGGCAATTTCCTTTTGCCAGCATGACACTCACCTTAAAGAGAAATTCTAATTTCTCCTACTGACTATTGGCTCACTTTTAAGTCAGAAATTCTAATGACAAATAAAATATCAAGGCAGAGACTGAAAGTGACACATACCACGATGGAAACAAATGGTACATCCATTTGACTAGAAACCTATGGTACCCTGCAGCAATATGGACACGACCTCATATGAAAACCTACCGCGGCTCCATGAGAATAAACTGTGTGCAGGGGTGAAATAGGCTACACAGCTGTGAGGGCATGGGGCTCATTAGTATGTGGAAGTGAGTTTCAGATGGCCTGACCAGTTGAGCGTACCCCAACTCACTAATGTCAGACCTGTATCTAAAAGGTTCCCGCTAAGATATCAATAGGCAGCTAATGACATACTGATCCTTTGTCTTATTGTGTGGTGAATGTATGGAGGACATATTCAAAATGACAAGTGGGTCTGCCAGGCTGGACTAAAGTTACCCCATCCTAGACAAAGGACTGTGGTTCAGCCACCTGGAAGACATCTCCAAGGTCCATTGAGAGACAATAGGAATGAAAATTAAACAGGGTCATCAAGACAGTAGGGTGAGGAGATTAAATGGACTTTACATCGGGGGGGGGGAAAGGGGGAACCTTCTGAAGAATCCATTTCAGAGGTTCATTGCACTATAAAGAGAGCGGCAAAGAACCCCAAGACATCTCTCACCAAAGAAGACAAAGAAACCGATCTCGTGGGACTTTGTGGGCGATCCTGACCAGAGTGGAGACCAGTCACCTGGCTGGAAGGTAGAATGGTAAGGAAACTACCTTGAACACAGGCTGTAACTTGTTTTGTTAAGTCTTAGCCTCTAGAATGTGCTTTCCACTTTTATTTGCTTGAAACCATTCCTAACTCTAACCTTTGTACCTGAACTCACTTAGAATCCTACCTCCCTTTGTTAATAAACTCGTTTTACTTTGTAATCTAAACCAGCCCAGTACTCGTTGGAGGTAAAGTGAATGTTAACTCCAGTTAATGTGGCAAGCTGCTGGGTACTGTGTCTTTAAGGCACAAATGAACCTTACTATCTCTCTGAGTGCTCCAGGAGAGGGATGGATATTGCAGAGCACACGGCTTTGATAAAATTCAGGGCTGGGAGTGTGTGGGGAGTCACCCTTGCACAAGGTAACTGGACGAGAAAGACTAGAACGGGGCTGCTGTGCTGTGGGCAGGCTGGTGGGGTCAGAGTGCTGAACCAGGGCTGCACAGCACACAGTGACTCAGGAGCCTGGAAGCATCCAGACAAGAGAACCACAGCAGCAGCAGAGCATTTTGAGGAACCCAGGGTTACAGGGCAGGCGGTAACACCATCTCTGACTTGTCTGGATTATACCCCATAACGTGACAACAGGTGATGAGAAATGTTTAGGCGCCAAGGAGCCATGGGTGTCGGGAAGATTATGGAATGCAGACAAGCCGTCTTTCAGGCACTGCCTTTTCCAGGAGAGACGCTATGCAAGCTAAGGCTTGCAACTACTCCACTTCTGCAAACTACTCCACTGACTCCCACAGAGATTTGCCTGCACAGAATAGTTTGCAGAACTGAAGCCTAAAGTTGCTTTTCCTAGCGTTTGTTAGTTGGATTGTAATCAACAAATGGAATTTCCTTCTGCATTACAACGACAGTTGCTCTGGATCCTGTATTCCATCTCCATGTTTCTGCTGATCGCACTTTTCTTCTGCAGTTTGCAGTAGTTAAAATGTTTCTTTCATGCAGATCAATAGATGTAAATAGATGACCTCCTGAGGTCCCTTCCATCCTTGATATTCTATTGAGGGGGGAGGGATAGCTCAGTGGTTTGAATATTGGCCTCCTAAACCTAGGGTTGTGAGTTCAATCTTTGAGGGAGCCACTTGGGGATCCAGGGCAAAAATCTGTCTGGGGATTGGTCTTGCTTTCAACAGGGGGTTGGACTAGATGACCTCCCGAGGTCCCTTCCAATCCTGATATTCTCTGATTCTAAATAGCTCATACATTATGCTATGTTCTGACGATAGAACTGAACCAAATTATTGCAAGGAATCCAACCACAAGAGGTCTGACGTTAGTGTAGTGACTCACAAACCCCGTGAAAAGCTGGATAGGTGTTACAAATGGATCCATGGGATTCTTCTGAGCTGGAGAGTATTGCAAGCAATAGAAGGCGTAAAATCCCAGTTTCTGAGTAGGCTTATTTCTGCTCCATCCAATCATTTTGTAGCCAGTGGTAAATTAGTTCAGCGGGATATATTTAAAATGAGATTGTATCATGGTATAAATGATACTTTCAATTGAGAGAAAGGAGATCCTTCTATGGACACTCACTCCTGCAAAAGATGGATATGAAGGAGGCTGCAGCGTCAGATGCATTGTGAAAAATAAAGGAGTGAGATTTCTCAACAAATTAATGACCAAGCTTATTAGTTGAAATCAACTATGTATTTCACTTTTAATTATTAGATGGACATTGAGCCTCTGTTGAACACAGGATTTTGCAAATGATCAAGGACACCTGAAAACTTGATTCAGCATCTTCCCAGGAGAACACTTTTGTTCTGTTCTACAGGGTTCTGTTTTGTACACACTACCTGAAATATACAAGTCCTTGACTTCTCCACCAGGGAGGCCTATTCTTTTGGGCATTGGTAAAGTGACCTTATGTCCTCAGTTTCCAAGGACAGTCCTGGTTTTCCATTTGATGGCCCAGTCTCCTTGGAACTTCTTTTGACGACCTGGCCCTCGTGGTCACAATGGGAAATGCTGGACGCTGAGCTCTTGAAAACCTGGCCCTTGGCCTTTTTCTTCTAAGTGATCAGTTTATTTGCCCCAGTTGCTGCTGCTGTTGACTATTGTTGGAACATTTGTTATTTGCTAGCCTTAGCTGCCCCAGCATTGCTATTGTATGAGAACCACTCCACAGATGTCTGTAAAACATCCCTTCCCCCATTCTCTCTGCCCTTACTCATGGTGTTGGTCAGTTACCGCTCCCCTTGACTAGAGCTGGCTCTGGCTTTTTGGCCGCCCCAAGCAAAACAAAAAACAAAAAAACGGGGCAGCCAGAACAGCAGAGCAAAAAAAACAAAAACAACCTGCAGCGTGGCCGGAGCGCGGGTGCAGGGGGACCGGCTGGGGGGGAGGGGGAGGGAGCGGGCGGAGAGAGAGAGAAGGGGGCGGCCAGGGCTACAGCAGGGGCGCTGCCACGTGGCCCCTCCCGCTGCGCCGCCTCCTGCCACGAGGGCTCCGCTCCGGTAGGCGGGGAGGGAAGGAAGAGGACTGCCCTGCAGGGTGCTCTGGTTCTCCGCGCCGCCGCCCCCTACAGGGCGGCCGGAACGAAACAAGAACAAAAAAAACAAAAAAAAAAGTGGCCGTGCCGCCCTAGGATTGGGCAGAATGCAGCCTCCGACAATCTGCTGCCCCAAGCACCAGCTTGCTCAGCTGGTGCCTGGAACCGGCCCTGCCCTTGACAAGCACCATCAAATTGGTGTTTTCATGTAATCGAGCATTTCCCAGATTTTAGCAAGTTGAAACCCGCCCCCCATTTCAACAAAATGTAACTAATTATGACCTCTCCTCCCCCTCAGTCCTATCATGTATTGCTGAAGGCCTACCTGAAATTAGCTGTAAATCAAAGTAGATAATGTAGATCTTCATAATATGCTACTTCTCCTTTCCCTTCTGCTTTGATTGGCAGTGAAATAGTTTACAATGTTGGCACTTAAAATACCATCACTGGCATTTGAGGTAGCACCTATTGAAATGAATGGAGCAGTTCACAGCATGAAGCTATTGTTTCAGACTCTCTGCAAACTCAGGCAGCTGGTATTGCATTCGTTACACTCAGCTCATTAACCGCTAGTGACTTCAAGCCCACATCTTCAAAGCTATCTAGACCCCTAACTGCCATTGATTTCAATGGGAGTTAGGCACCTAAATACCTTTGAGGATCTTGGCCTTAGTTTCTTAAAGTGAAAGTTTAGATTTAGAACTATTCAGAGGTCTGCGCAGGCCGCGTCAACCAGGTAGTTGTCCTCTCCCTCCCCTCCTGGGATGTGGGGATACCACACACTTTGGAATATGCTGATTTATTCTATTCAAAGATTGTTGCACTATTTGAACTTTTTAAAACCCCAGCCTCTGTTCACTTCTTCTCTGGGACTTGCTCTAGTTCTAGTGTCTGTTTGTCTGTGATATGTGATTGACATCAGTCAATACTCACGAGTGTACAGCGCTTTATTTCCTGTTCACGACCTGAGGCTTTTGTATAAAGCAGTTTTTGCTCATCAAGGTAATAGGAAGGCAATTCTGTATTGAAATATTAGTCAGAGCCAAGATTTTCGAAAATAAGAGCCTAACTCAGTGTCACCATCTCTCATGATATTATCGGAAGTCTGATGATACTTACTTGGTAGTTGGCTTTCAAAGCCCTACCTCCTGGAATCATGTGAATATGTGAGAATCTCGCTTTCATTAAAAACAAGACGTTTCTAGTCTTCCCAGTGTAGAGAAAACCTTCAAAACATGACCTATATGTACTGCAAAGGCTCAAAACCCCAAGTAAAAAGAACCCAAGATGTATTGTTTTTAAAATCCTCCTAATGTTTAAGCCAATCTCCTGATCATAGGGGGCCTGACTCATGGTTTTTGAATGCCTGGGGTTGGCAATACTGCTAATTTTAGGCATACGGGTCCATTTTTTAGCCTTGATCCCATAAACACTTACCCACAGGCTTAGTTTAACCTGAGTGACCATTCCCAAAGTCAAGCTAAGCATGAATGAGTCTGGAGGATCAGGGCCGCAGATTCAGGAGCCTCACATTTACCACCAATTATTGAAAATCTTGTTCTCTAGCTCAGTGGTTCTCAACCTTTCCAGATGACTGTACCCCTTTCAGGAGTCTGATTTGTCTTGTGTACCCCAAGTTTCACCTCATTTAAATTTTATTAGAGAATATTTGAAAAATAAACAATACAGAAAATTTGAGGCGTCAGTTATTGGTCATTGGGGGTAACATACAGAGTATAGGGGGGATGTTAGTGTTTTGGGGTTGGGCAGCACACATAATATATACAGACTGCAATGTCCCCAATGGTGGGGGGGTAACCGGTGGGCGGGATCAGGATACAGCCGACAAGCGGTGAGGGTCTATCACCCATACAGAAAGTAGAGACAGTCATGGGTATAAATAAGTGGGCTGGGTAATGGGGATGGGGTGACCCTCACGTGGTGGGATTCAGTTAGGTTCGGTGGGTTCAGGGCTCAGGGGACAAAGTCCAGCAGGGGTTGGTTTATAGATCTCTTCCCCCTTGTGGGTGCACAAGGTCTCCCCTGCTCATTCTCGGTATTGGCGGTGGCCGGTGATGTGCTCTGTGTAGATGTCCCGGGACCAATGTATAGTGTCCGAGACCGTTAGGCGTCTCATGAGCTGCATGTAATGACGGCCCACCCCACAGGTCCTCAGCACGCGTTCGTTACATGGGTCCCAGGCACCCAGGGCCCCAACGAGCAGAGCGTCGGTGTGCACCTCGTAGGCCTTAGTCCGCAGGGTATCAGCCAGGGGGGCGTACTTTTTGAGCTTGCGGGCTCGAGCTTCACGGAAGGCCGGGGTCCTGTTCTCGAATGGAATCGTTACATTGACCAGGATGATCTTTTTTCCAACCTCGTCTGTGACGACGATGTCTGGGCGCAGCGGGCTGTTGGTGCCGGGGACGGCGCGGTTGACAGTGACCTCTCCCAGGCGCGGGTCAATGGCCTTCACTAGGCGGTCCTGGATGGCGTTGTGGCGCAGCTGCCAGGCTCTGGCATGGGGCTTGCAGCAGCATAGGACGTGGGGCAGGGTTTCGGTGACGTACCTGCACTTCCTGCAGCATTTGTCCCGGTTCCCGTGGCAAATGGCACCGTTGAGGGGAACGCAATTCAGCCAGGCGCGGTGTATGAACCGCCAGTCAGCGAACCGGGTGAACCTGCCCGTGGGGAGGAAGTGGTTGCTGGAGTCCCACTTGCTGGTTACTTCGAAGGCCTTACCCTGGTCCGGTTTTCTCTTCAGGATGTCCACGTAGAGCGCGTGGACGGCAGCCTTCAGGGATCTCTCCAGCACGCCTCTGGCTCCAGGGGTGACGATGGTGTTGTCCTCCGTTCCGATCCGCGGTATCAGGACTCCCAGCTCCTGCCGTTCTTCGCTCCATTCCCAGCAGCAGCCCAGTCGCTTCCCCAGCCAGCGTGTGGCATTGCGGGCGCGGGACCACAGTGAGGCGAGATCGCCCCTGTCCCGGGCGAAGTCGCCATCCAGGGGGCCGCTCAGGAAGGTGGCCACATCTCGGTCGGAGGGAGGTCTGCCGATTCGTTTCTCGGTGGCGGCGTGCAGGGCGGTCGTTGCAACGTTCTTCACCTTGGTGTCCGGGCACGTCAGGAGTTGGAAGGCGTGCGTGACGACCGCGATGTCACATAGGTCTCCCATACGGGGGACGCCGGCACCACCGTGCCTGTGCTTGATGTATACGAGCTCGTTGCTGGCTCTCTGGAGCAGGGACAGCCATTTCTTGACCAGCTGCCGGATGGTGTTGTCCGCCTTGTTGAGGGGCACCTTTGCCACGGCAGATCCTCTCAGGACAAAGGCGATGCGGGGGATCAGGAAGGTGTTGAGGGCGTTAATCTTCTGCCACGGCGCCAGCAGGGATGTGTTGATCTTGGCGGCGTCCTTCAGGATCTCCCGGATGGTGTCCTCGGGGGTCTGCTGGAGGCGGAAGCCTGTCGGCGTGCCAAGAATCATAGAATCATAGAATCATAGAATATCAGAGTTGGAAGGGACCTCAAGAGGTCATCTAGTCCAACCCCCTGCTCAAAGCAGGACCAATTCCCAGCTAAATCATCCCAGCCAGGGCTTTGTCAAGCCAGGCCTTAAAAACCTCCAAGGAAGGAGACTCCACCACCTCCCTAGGTAACACATTCCAGTGTTTCACCACCCTCCTAGTGAAATAGTTTTTCCTGATATCCAACCTGGACCTCCCCCACTGCAACTTGAGACCATTGCTCCTTGTTCTGTCATCTGCCACCACTGAGAACAGCCGAGATCCATCCTCTTTGGAACCCCCCTTCAGGTAGTTGAAGGCTGCTATCAAATCCCCCCTCATTCTTCTCTTCTGGAGACTAAACAATCCCAGTTCCCTCAGCCTCTCCTCATAAGTCATGTGCTCCAGACCCCTAATCATTTTTGTTGCCCTCCGCTGGACTCTTTCCAATTTTTCCACATCCTTCTTGTAGTGTGGGGCCGAAAACTGGACACAGTATTCCAGATGAGGCCTCACCAATGTCGAATAAAGGGGAACGATCACGTTCCTCGATCTGCTGGCAATGCCCCTACTTATACAGCCCAAAAAGGTGCTGGTGCGCCTGCCCCTCCGCTAGGGAAACGACGGACTCGCCCTGGATGAGGAACTCCGTCATCAGTACACTACTTGTTTACAAAATCAGACATAAAAATACAAAAGTGCCACAGCTCACTCTTACTGAAACATTGCTTAATTTCTCATTTTTACCATATAATGATGTAAGCAGAGTCAGGATAAGCTCTACCCTGACATCTGGTGGCGAATTATGGCAAGGGTGGAAAAGAACTTCAGGGGCTGATCTTGTTTGCATAGGCACACCCACCCACCTAGTCTGGGACAACAACAACTGAAAGTGGCTACTTTGGCTGGTGTGGGATCCCCAGTTTCTCTTTATTGGGGCAGGAAGAATAAAGTGTTGTTACCCTGATTCTGTGAATCAAGGCCAGTGGAACTGTTGTATGACAGAGGGACTCACCAGTAACTAAGTAGCACTTGCTAGACAAGGGGCATAGGTTACTAAACCCAGTGAATTGAGAGGGAGTGGGGATAGGTATGTGTACCTGATGGGATGGGCACCTTTTGAGGGTTTGGAACACCAATTGTACTATCCCACTTGCTCCATTGTTGAATAGCAGAGCTAAGTTTGCTTCTATTAGGAGTTTAGCTAGAAATTGCTGAACTGAATTCACTTTGGGCTAATGATGCACCAGCACTGGGGCTCCCCTACTACAAGCTGAAATCACTAAAAGTGCTGAGCTGAGATCACTGAGTGCTGTGTTAACCAGTGGGGGGAGCCTGATGATATATTATTGCTAAGCAGCTGGCAGAGCTGAGCAGGTTGTGGGATGGTTGGAGCGGCCCATGGAACAGCAATGGGAGCGGCGCAGAGTGGAACTGAGCCATTTGCGGGGGCAACTGGAGCGGTTCATGGGACGGCTGGTGGAGTGGAGCGGCTGGCAGAGCTGAGCAGTTTATGGACGGTTGGAGCGGCCCACGGAACGGGGAGCATAGCAGAGCAGTTTGTGGGGAGGGCTGGAGGAGCGGCGCGGCTGGTAGAGCGGAGCCATTCGTGGTAAAGGCTGCAGCAGAACTCCACGGAGAGGCAGGGCAGTCGGCCTCGGACCACGTAAGGTGCCCCTTAACATCCCGTGTGCCCCCCCCATTTGTGCCCAGGCTGGGGGGGGAGGGTAAAACTCTGCAGATAAACTTTTGAACTCTGGGGCGGCACTGACCAGGGACAGAGACTTTGGGGTTGTTGGACTTTGGGGTGATTGGACTTGAGGGGAAAAGGACACTGCCAAAACTTACTTGGAGGTGGGTCTTTTGCTCATGGTTTGTGTTATGAATCCTGTTTGTGGTGTTTCCCCAACATAATGCCGCATTGTTTTCTCCTTTATTAAAAGGCTTTTGCTACACTCAGATTCCTTGCTTAAGAGAGGGGAAGTATTGCCTCCTACAGGCGCCGGGGGGGTGGTATGTAATTGTCCCAGGTCACTGGGTGGGGGCTCGAGCCGGTTTTGCATTGCGGTATTGAAACAGAACCCCTAGATACTGAACCCGGCCCTTGTTGCTGCCAACTCAGAGAGGCAGAAGGGTTACATTTTTGGGGGCTCGTCCAGGATCCCTGGGTCAGTACCCCTTCCAAGCACCTGTTGAGTGTTCCACTGCATTGGGAAACAATTGTGTTTATATTTTGAGGAAATTACTGTTTGTATAATGGCTGATATGTTGGGTTAGTTGGGCCCCAGCCCTGCAACCTCTAGCTCAGGGGCCACAGCCTCAGCCCATGATTGGGCAAAAGCACCGGGGCAAATATTGGAAAAGGTTGTGTTGACCCATGCTACGTCAAACTATTGTCGTAAGTTAAGGTTATTTGCTGGGGAAGAGGAGTTTGAACCCTGGTTGGAGCATACCACTGAAATGCTGTGGGAGTGGGCCGTACCCAATGCAGAAAAGCGAAGATGTCTAATAGAGAGCCTTAGTGGCCCAGCATTAGATGTGATTCGCACCCTGAAGCTCATTGACCCTGGGGTCAGTGTGAAGGACTGCCTAGAGGCCCTTGATCATACCTATGGGAGCGTAGAGGGCCCTGAAGACAGTTATTGTAAGTTCCTTAATTCCCGACAACAAAGGGGCGAGAAGATTTCAGCCTATATACAGAGGCTGGAGAGACTGCTTCAGAGAGCTGTCATGAGGGGAGCAGTGACTGCTGAGCAGATGGATCAGACCAGACTGGCTCAAGTTGTAAGAGGGACTCAGTATCAGAACCCGATTCTACTTCATCTCCGGCTAAGAGAACAACGGGAACATCCCCCAAGTTACTCCCAGCTGATAAAAGAGGTCAGGGAAGAGGAAGAAAGGTAGGCTGCCAGCGAGTTTTGGGAAGCTCAAACATTGGAGCCAGCCAGCACACCACCACTGCAAATGGCCAGTGTGCTGATGGTGAGCACCACAGAGGAACTTGCCCAACAAATGCAGGTCCTGACAGAATGGATAGCGGAGTTGCAAAGCACCATTGACCGAGCTAAGATTTCCAGGAATAAGGAGCCTCAGACTGTGGCAATGGAGAAGACAGCCTTCATCTGCCCATTAGGGTTTTATCAGTTTGAACGCATGCCCCAAGGGATTTCTGGAGCACCTGCCACATTTCAACGTCTTATGGAGAAAGTTGTGGGAGACATGAATTTACTGCAAGTGTTAGTTTATTTGGATGATCTGATTGTGTTTGGAAGAACCTTGGAGGAGCATGAAGAAAGACTTCTTAAAGTGCTTGATAGGTTGGAGGATTATGATTTGAAGCTTTCAATTGACAAATGCCAGTTCTGCAGGACCTCAGTAAAGTATGTGTGTCACATCGTGTCCCAAGAGGGTGTGAGTACTGATCCCGATAAAATAGAAGCACTCACTACATGGCCATGTCCAAGTAACTACAAAGAACTCAAGACCTTTCTTGGATTTAGTGGCTACTACCGCCGATTTGTGAAAAACTATGCTACGATTGTAAAACCTCTGAATGATCTTACCAGGGGATACCAGTCCAGCAAGAACAAATCTAAGACCAAGAATAAGGGGAGGTCCCCAAAGCCTCCTGTACAGAGACACTATGGCCCTTTCGAACCATTTGGGCCACGGTGGGATGAGAGATGTGAAAGGGCTTTTCGAGAAATCATTACTTGCCTAACTCATGCTCCGGTCCTAATCTTTGCTGACCCAAGCAAGCCGTTTATCCTGCATACTGATGCCAGTTTGGAGGGTTTGGGAGCAGTACTGTACCAGGAGGTGAAAGGCAAACGTAAACCTGTAGCCTTTGCCAGCCGAGGACTGTCTGATAGTGAAACTCACTATCCCACCCACAAGCTGGAGTTTTTGGCCTTGAAATGGGCCATCACTGAGGAATTTCAAGACTACTTGTATGGTGCTCAGTTCCAGGTGTGGATGGACAACAACCCACTGACTTATGTGTTAACAAGTGCTAAGCTGGATGCTACAGGGCAAAGATGGGTGGCCGCTTTGGCTAGCTATGACTTCAGCATTCAATACCAATCAGGGAGAAGCAATGTAGATGCAGATGCATTGTCCAGGCATCCACAGGCACAAGGAGTTGATGTGATACCCACAGATGGAGTGAGAGCTATTTGCAGTGTGAGTTGCCATGAGCCAGAGGCCCATGAGAGCCTTCATGGATATGCTGCAGAAGCTTTGGGCCTGCCTCCTGAATGCGTGCCTTCTGCTTCAGTGAACTATATTGCATTGGACCAATCTCCTTTGCCCATGCTCAATGCGGCTGAGTGGCAGGAAGCCCAGCTGCAAGATATTGACATTCGTGATACACTACTTGCCAAAAGGGAGGGGCGAAGCCCAGCCGTGGTTGTCCCACCTAACCCGGAGGGTAAACTACTATTGAGAGAATGGACCAAACTAAAACTGATTCAGGGAGTGCTACACCGAGTGACCACAGACCCTTTACAAAAGCAACGGACTCAACTAGTGCTGCCGAAAGAGTACAGAGCCCTGGCCATGAGGGCCCTGCATGATGACTTTGGACATTTAGGGATGGAGAGGACCCTGAAACTTATTCGTAGTAGGTTCTATTGGCCCCGGATGGCTGAAGATGTTCGCAGGAAATGTGAGACCTGCGCTCGATGTGTGCAAAGAAAAACTCTGCCCATGAGGGCTGCATATCTGAAGAATATCATCAGCAACAAGCCTCTGGAGCTGGTATGCATTGATTTCTTGTCTTTAGAAGTAGACAGGAGGAATATTGGGAACATTCTAGTAGTGACTGACCATTATACGCGATATGCGCAGGCATATCCCACACTTGATCAGAGGGCCACCACCGTCGCTCAAGTACTGTGGGAAAAATATTTCTCAGTTCATGGATTCCCAGCCCGGATACACTCTGATCAGGGGCGGGACTTTGAGAGTCACCTTCTGAAGGAGGTGCTGAGGATAGCAGGAATTAAAAAGTCTAGAACAACGCCTTATCACCCACAAGGTGATCCTCAGCCAGAGAGGTTCAACCGAACCCTATTAGATATGTTGGGGACTTTGCGACCAGAGCAGAAGGCAACCTGGAGCCAACATGTCACATTTCTGGTGCACGCCTACAACGCCACAAAGAACGATGCTATGGGAGTCACCCCATATCTCTTAATGTTTGGGCAAGAAGCAAGATTACCCATAGACCTGTGCTTTGGTTTATCAGAGGATGGAGATAGCTATGAAACCCATTAGCAATATGTATCCCGACTAAGAGAAAAGCTGCGGGATGCTTATCACTTAGCTACATCTGCAGCTCGGAAGAACGCAGACCGCAACAAACATTGATATGATGCTAGGGTACATCTGCAAGAACTCCAGCCAGGGGACAGAGTCCTGCTGCAAAATTTGTGTATTGCTGACAAACACAAGAGAGCTGACAGATGGAAGGCAATACCTTACTTGGTGATGGAAAAGCTAGGAGACCTGCCGGTCTACAAGATCAAACCTGAAGAGGGTCCAGGGCAGATAAAGACAGTGCACAGAAACCTTTTGCTCCCTGTGGGGGAATTGGTAGGCACCACTTATGAGATGGGCCACAACAGGGCAACCGGGCAGAACGAAGGTGCTGGACCAAAGCCGCTCTCCAACATGGATAGCCAGCCTCCTGCAGTTAACCTACCTCTATGTAGCACATCCGAGAGTGAGTCTGAGAAGGAAGACACAACCATGGTGTATTCTGGGATGGAGACAAGATTTCAGTCTCGATCAGCTGAATCAAAAGAGAGCTCCTCCTCTTCCGCCCTAAACCCCATGGCAGAAGTATTTAGGCCCATTCCTGACACCCCTGAGCCACTGGTGAGACCCCTGTGTGATGACACACACAGGTTATTGGACAGTGGAGACATACAGGTGGAGGAAGTCCTGGGCATCTTCGACCCTCCACTGTTAGAACTAGAAATGCAGGGGCCTATGCCAGTAGCCGAGGGGCCCTCAAAGGAAGCCTCTCCATCCGTCACTCAAGAGGATGTGCCCCCTACCACAGCAGCAGAGATTCTCAATAGACGAGACAGGGTAATAAGACCAGTAAAACGGTTAACTTATGATGCACCTGGGGTGACTAGTGAGGAGCCAATACATTTAGCACACAGGCTTGTGAAGGCTAAAGTGGGCTATCTGAGGCCCTTTGGAGGGAACCCGTGAGTTGGTATAATAGGGAGTGTGATTTGTCGGGACGACAAATTCTCGGCTGGGGGGAGGATGTAAGCAGAGTCAGGATAAGTTCTACTCTGACATCTGGTGGTGAATTATGGTGAGGGTGGAAAAGAAATTCAGGGGCTGATCTTGTTTGCATAGGCACACCCACCCGCCTAGTCTGGGACAACAACAACTGAAAGTGGTTACTTTGGCTGGTGTGGGATCCCCAGTTTCTCTGTTATTGGGGCAGGAAGAATAAAGTGTTGTTACCCTGATTCTGTGAATCAAGGCCAATGGAACTGTTGTATGACAGAGGGAGTCACCAGTAACTAAATAGCACTCACTAGACAAGGGGCATGGGTTACAAAACCTAGTGAATTGAGAGGGAGTGGGGACAGGTATGTGTACCTGATGGTAGGGGGTGGCCCTTTTGAGGGCCTGGAACACCAATTGCATTACCACCCTTAACCCCCCCCCACACACACACACACACTGTTGAACAGCAGAGCTAAGTTTGCTTCCATTAGGAGTCTAGCTAGAAATTGCTGAACTGAATTCACTTTGGGCCAACGGTGCACCAGCACTGGGGCTCCCCTACTACAAGCTGAAATCACTAAAAGAGCTGAAATTGCTGAGCTGAGATCACTGAGTGCAGTATTAACCAGTGGGGGAGCCTGAAGATATATTGCTAAGCAGCTGGCAGAGCCAAGCAGTTTGTGGGAAGGTTGGAGTGGCCCATGGAACAGCAAGCGGAGTGGTGCAGAGCGGAGCTGAGCCATTTGCGGGGGCAGCTGGAGCGGTTCATGGGACGGCTGGTGGAGTGGAGCGGCTGGCAGAGCTGAGCAGTTTGTGGGACAGTTCACCATGGAACGGGGAGCATAGCGGAGCAGTTTGCGGGGATGGCTGGAGGCGTGGTGGGTAGAGCAGAGCCATTTGTGGTAAAAGCTGCAGCAGAACTCCACGGAGAGGCGGGGCAGTCGGCCTCGGACCACATAAGTTGCCCCTTAACATCCCATGTGCCGCCCCCCCCCCCGTTTTCCGCCCAGGCTGGGGGTGTGTGTGTAAAACTCTGTAGATAAGCTTTCGAACTCTGGGGCGGCACTGACCAGGGACAGAGACTTGGAGGTGGGTCTTTTGCTCATGGTTTGTGTTATGAATCCTGTTTGTGGTGTTTCCCCAACATAATGCTGCATTGTTTCCTCCTTTATTAAAAGGCTTTTGCTACACTCAACAGAGGGTCCTGTGGCACCTTTAAGACTAACAGAAGTATTGCAGCATAAGCTTTTGTGGGTGAATGCCCACTACATTAGACTGATGAAGTGGGCATTCACCCACGAAAGCTTATGCTGCAATACTTCTGTTAGTCTTAAAGGTGCCACAGGACCCTCTGTTGCTTTTTACAGGTTCAGACTAACACGGCTACCCCTCTGATACTTGCTACACTCAGACTCTGTGCTTGCAAGAGGTGAAGTATTGCCTCCTAGAGGCACCCGGGGAGGTGGTATGTAATTGTCCCAGGTCACTGGGTGGGGGCTCAGTTTTGCATTGCGGTATTGAAACGGAACCCCTAGATACTGAACCCGGCCCTTGTTGCTGCCAACTCAGAGGGGCAGAAGGGTTACAATTATAAAACGGATCAATTGAAATATAAATATTGTACTTACATGTCAGTGTATAGTATATAGAGCAGTATAAACAAGTCATTGTCTGTATGAAATTTTAGTTGGTACTGACTTCACTAGTGCTTTTTCTGTAGCAAGTTGTAAAACTAGGCAAATTTCTAGATGAGTTGATGCACCCTTGGAAGACCTCGGCATGCCCGCAGGGATACGTGTACCCTTGGTTGAGACCCACTGTCTATCTTTTATTTTTGAACTATGAATTCTATTTGCTGTCTGTGGGCCTGACCCAAGCCCGGTGAAGACACCCAGGGACTTCACTGGACTTTGATTCAGACCTTATTTCTCTCATAAATGATTCATTAGTGACTTTAATTATTATGGTTGGGATTTTCAAAGCTGTATAAGGTAATTAAACCCTACTGAAATATTCAAGTACTATTTATTCCAGTATGTTCGAGGAGGCTATTTTGTGTGCATTGGAATTCCCCAACCTTTACTACTTCTAATTTGCTGAGCTGTAGCCACAGCAACACATGGCTGGGTGGGGTAGCTAGGCACCCAAACATGTGAGACCATTTTCTTATAAGTACTCCTCATTGTCGGTGCATTATCTGCCAGATGTTAAACTCTTCCTGGCAAACTGCTGATCTTGACAAGTTTCAGCCCAGTTTGACTTCCCCTGTTTTTTTTTTTTTTTTTTTTTTTTTTAAATCAGGGTACAGCCTGTGGCTGATGAAAGGGCTGAGATGCAGGCTCTTCTAGGAATGGCCAGTAACAGTTTATGTCAGAGACACCTGCAGCTTCCCACTCAGCTTTCCAAAGAACCCAGCCCCTGCACTGCAGATTCCTGTGTGACCACAGAACATGAGAGCACTCAGCCTGGGCAGGAAGATTATAAGGGATTAATTGCATGCAGGCTGCTGGTTTCATTTTCATTTTGTGGGCTGCTCTTCTCAATGAATCATCAGACTCCCAATGAGTTTCCACAAACCCCCACCCTGGGTATCTTCACGCAGAGATTTCAGTTGTCGTGTGGCAGAGCGACGGGTTCCAATTTCTGCTCTTGACCTGCCTCGGAAAGCACTAGCTGCAAGTGTGTGGGCCGGGGCGTGGAGCAAACCACCAGAACAGGAGACATCAGAGCAGCTTCAAGAACCACGGGCTGTTAATTGCACAGGTGAGCGCAGCATTCCCCAGCAGGTGCAGAGAGCTCCCACCCTCCAGTGCCTGGGTAGCTGGGCCAGACCTAATGCTGACAGACAGCTTGAACCCTGCCCAGGGCCGGCTCCAGGTTTTTTGCCGCCCCAAGCAAAAGAGTGCCGTCCCTTGAAAAGTGCTGCCCCAAGCACACTGGTGCCTAGAGCCGGCCCTAACCCTGCCTCTGTCTTGTTCTTATTCACTGGTGCTTTGGAGGCTGGAGACCCATGGCTCTGTGATCCCATTGGCAGTGGCTCTCAGCCTATGGACTGGTCAGTCCATGCTGATCTGGGAGGCGGAGGTGGGGAATAGGGTTGGGAGGTGTCTGGCGGAGGGAGGCTCTCTCTTAAACCGCTCCCCAGAATGTTGTCATGTGAGCGGCAATTGCCCTCCTGACAGACCCGCATCCCACGCGGCCCGCTCAGCACTGGAAGACCTGAGGAGTTTAGACTCACCCAGAGTCTGACCATCTCCCTCTAGCCCTGCAGGACCTTGTAGGTGACAGTTTTCCTCCCACAGCTGGTGGCCGGTACTCCCCCTTTTCCCCCCAACAAGCAGAGCTCTCTATACGGTCACTAGGGCCCTGGCCATTGTCAGTCTAACATGAGGGACACTCTGATGCTACGGTGACAGGCACTAATACCAAACCCAGACAGACAGGACCCAGCCTGGGACATCAGGTCATGGCCAGTGCCGCAAGTACAATTGCCACTCTCCGTGGGCGGGAAGGCTCAGTTAATAGCTAGGAATTGAGGTCTGCACTAGCCTAGTGCTTGGAAGACCTGGGTTTATCTCCTTGCTCCCCAATTTCCTCTGTGACCCTAGGCCAGGGGTGCCAAAATGGGGGGATCCTGGGAGGAAGGGGTGGCATAGGAGTGGGGCCTCAGGGGAAGGGGTAGTACAATGGCGGGGCCTTGGGGGGGAAGGGGCGGCATGGGGGCAGAGCCATGGTTGGGGCGCTGGTGTCAGGGGCACCATTTAAAGGGGGTAGGGGGCTTCTGCCCCCCTCCCCTCAGTTTCAGCATATGTCCTAGCTTCAGGCAGAGCTCTTAACTGAGGGCCTGTCTACACTGGCAAAGTAACAGTGCCAGCAGTTACAGTGCTGCTTAGAGAGTGCCAAAGGAAAACCACTGTTGTGTATTCAGACTGACAGCTGCCTGCACAATAGCATGCTCACACTTGCAGCATTTTTCACAAACAGCAAATGTGAAAAATTGGGACGGGAGTGGGGGGGGTAATAGGAGCCTATATAAGAAAAAGACCCAAAAATCGGGACTGTCCCTATAAAATCGGGACATCTGGTCACCCTAGGCCCTTGTGGAGCAGTGCACTCTGGGCAGCTATCCCACAGAGCTCCTCTTTCTATTCTGCCGCATATGTGGAATGTGAGTTCTGCAGGGAGGTGGGGCTTCCAGGTTGTGCCCCTAGGGCAGGGAGTGTTTACAAACAGGCAGAGTGATTCAGATAAGAAAGGGCTGGCAATTAAATTAAGGATCTGGAAGTCTTTAGATGAACCTGTAAAACAGAAATGCCTCTGCGGGGGAGCGTTAAGACAGAACGCAGGGGATTCAGAAGACATACAGCCAAGATTACATTAAGAAAAGAAGGAAATGTGAAGGGGATAGGTGAAAAGAAGGGGCCAAAACCAAGGGAAGGGATAGCATGTGACACCATCACCATAGTATCTGAGCGCCTCACAATATCTAACTTAAAAAGCAACAAAGAGTCCTGTGGCACCTTATAGACTAACAGACATATTGAAGCATAAACTTTCGTGGGTGAATACCCACTTCGTCAGATGCATGTGAATGTCTAACCTATTTCTCCTCACAGTCCCTCAGTCCCTATCTGAGCCCCGCTGCTCCTGAGTTTGCATAGTCATGCCTACTCTGCCTACACATGCAAAATGATGATGGAGCTGCTTTGCCAAAATGATCCCTTTTGGCTGGTGCTGGGTTACAGATCACTTCAGTATTGAGAGCCGGGGAATGAAATGTTCTCCTTATTGTATGAGTAAAGCAGTGGCAGCAGAGGCAACAGCAAACAGCCAGTTAGAGGCGCACAGTGACTGCATACATTGCTTGGTGCCTCTCCCCCCTTTTTGGGGAGAGAGGTGAACCCACCTCTGAACTCTGGGTCTTTGCTAAGCAAGGACAGCCAACTGTGAGTAGGGTGCAGTGGCAGGGGGGAGGAGGTGATGTGTTAAAGGGACATTTGTTTGTAGGACTTTCGCGACCACAAGGTGGAAAACTGAGGCAGAGGACACTGCCTGATCCGCTGTGAGATTGGGTTAATTTAGGGTTGTGTGCTGGTGAATGTGGTGGTTGTGTTTTCCCAAACTAATGCTTGGTTCCCTTTTCCTTTTAATGAAAGTTCTCTTTTGTTATACACACACTCACTGCTTGTGAGAGGGGAAGTATTGGCTCTTAAAGGCACTCTGGGTGGTGGTAAATTTTCCCAGATTACTAGGTTGTGTTAAGAGGAACCCCTTGATATTTAACCCTTCTTGCTGCCGACTCCACCCAGCAGAAGGGTTAAATAAGACTTTAGCTTTATTAACAGCTAAAAAGTTTAACTATATTTTTGTAACATCTAATCAAATACAATTTGTAAATCCCAATTTTAAAATAAAAAATTTGCAAACCTTAAAATACAACCAAATACACCTCTACCCCGATATAATGTGACCTGATATAACACAAATTCAGATAACGCAGTAAAGCAGTGCTCCGGGGTCGGGGAGGGGGGGAGGCTGCGCACTGCGGTGGATCAAAGCAAGTGTGATATAACGCGGTTTCACCTATAACGCAGTAAGATTTTTTGGCTCCCGAGGACAGCGTTATATCGGGGTAGAGGTGTAGTTTTTCTATGGGCTTAAACTAAAATAAGGTTTTTGTTTATAATTGTGGTGTTATGAACCGAAACAAAGGTCTGATCCTATGGGGAGCTGATTAATTAAAAAAGGGGACTATGTTGTAATAATTGGGCCTAGAAATTTAACTTAATTGTGAGCTCAAGTGTAAAAACTATATGTAAATTCATACAATGTCACAACACCCTGTAATGATAAGTGTAAATGGGAGAAGTTGCACAAGGAACACACAAACTAAATCAGTCCAAATGAAAAGGCTACTACTATAACTCAAGCACTAATATAACTTAAAATTGTGTTTGTTAAACAAGAAAAGTGTAAAACCAGCAAGCGGTGAACCAAAATCAGAAATTAGGGCTCCTGTAATTGGTGGACAATATAATGAGGGGAGGGCAAGGGTGCCGGAATGGCCCTCCCACTTTTTCCCCAGCCATAAGGACAAGCGATGGGTGGTGTGGGGGAGGGTGGAGAAGAGCAAGCGTGGCGGGGTCTTGGGTGGAAGGAATGGGGTGGGGCCTTCCCCCACTATTAGGGACCTTCTGCCGCTTCTGCGGGAGGAGCTATTCCACCTATCACTCACATTTTGGGTTCTTAAAGAAAAAGAAAAACTGACTGCTGGAGGAGTGTAACCCACACACCTCTGCAGTGTGGTGTTCTGTCCCATCTAGTGGCAGAGAGAAAGAGCTGCTGACGACCGGGATCTGTCAGTGTTACATGAGCTTCACCTTCATGACTGTCACCCCTGCCATGTCCTGGGACCCCAGGTCCTTGTCATCCTAAGCTTAAGAGTTTCCTGACCAAGCCAAAGAAACCAAGCCAAATGACACTGAGGGTTTTCCCCTGCCCCTCCCCTCCAATGTGTCCTTTTCCTTCCCCACCTTTCCTTCTATCTAACCAGAGTGTGGCTTAGACAGCCAAAAGTGTACATTTTGCAACACAGCTGTACCCTGTGATCAAACCAAGGCAGCCAAATGCAATGCCCTAAACAGCCCAATGCTGGTACAAGTTTGCTGAGTCCCAAAGTAGCTAATAAAACTGCCTGTGTTTCTCCAGCAGTAAAGTTGCAAGTAAAAATCAACCCCAGAGACAGAAGCGGCATTTTTGATCTTTGCTGCTCTGTTCTGTCCCCTTCGTGTATCTTTGTCTTGTCTTCTAGGAAATGGGATTGGACTTTAACAGCTATTGCAATGACAGCTCGAGCCCATTTCAACTAACTTCTTTTCTCACCCTCCCACCCCAAAAAACCCAGTTATTATCATATTTAACACCATCTAAAAGACTGTCAAACATGGGGTTTTTTTCCCCCATCTAAAAACCTCTCTCCAGCTAAAATACAAAAAAAAAGGAGTTTAAATAAGTCTCTCTCAAAGCATTTGAAATGTAAAGTATTAGCTGTTTTTCCTTCTTTTCTGTATCTTTAATGGAAGGTTAAAATGATTTTAATGGTCTGTTTGCCAAGGCACTAAGCAAGCTAAAGTCTCTGTATACTGTGACAAAGTTCCTCATCTATCTTGAAGTATTGGGAGCATAAGCTTTCATGGGTAAGAACCTCATTACAGATTCTTGCATCTGAAGAAGTGATGTTCTTACCCACGAAAGCTTATGCTCCCAATACTTCTGTTAGTCTTAAAGGTGCCACAGGACCCTCTGTTGCTTTTTACAGATTCAGACTAACACAGCTACCCCTCTGATACTTGACTCCTCTATCTTGGTGGGTCCTGCGCTTATTGGCAGATTTTCTTGCCTCAGAGATTCACCATGTGGGTTGGGGAACAGCCCAGAGACCTTCCCCTCTGGAAGAACCCACAGTCCTGGTCAATTGGTTTGGGGGGAACCCAGGCCCGCTCTCTACTCCGGGTTCCAACCCAGGGCCCTGTGGACTGCAGCTGTCTATAGTGCCTCCTGTAACAATTGCATGACAGCTACAACTCCCTGGGCTACTTCCCCATGGCCTCCTCCAAATACCTTCCTTATTCTCACCACAGGACCTTCCTCCTGGTGTCTGATAACGCTTATGCTCCTCAGTCCTCCAGCAGCACACCCACACCCTCTCAGCTCCTTGCACCTCTTGCTCCCAGCTCCTCACACTCACACCACAAACTGAAGTGAGCTCCTTTTTAAAACCCAGGTGCCCTGATTAGCTTGCCTTAATTGATTCTAGCCGCTTCTTCTTAATTGGTTCCAGGTGTCCTAATTAGCCTGCCTTAACTGGTTCTAGCAGGTTCCTGATTACTCTAATGCAGCCCCTGCTCTAGTCACTCAGGGAACAGAAAACTACTCATCCAGTGACCAGTATATTTGCCCTCTACCAGATTCCTGTACCCCACTGGTCTGGGTGTGTCACAATACCCAACGCAAAACCTTGTTTAACGTTAAACAGTGACAGTGTTACATTCACTCCTTTGGCCTCTACAAGTATCAGGGGGTAGCCGTGTTAGTCTGTATCTACAAAAACAACAAGGAGTCTGGTGGCACCTTAAAGACTAACAGATTTATTTGGGCATAAGCTTTCGTGGGTAAAAACCTCACTACTCTATGCATCTGAAGAAGTGAGGTTTTTACCCACGAAAGCTTATGCCCAAATAAATCTGTTAGTCTTTAAGGTGCCACCAAACTCCTTGTTGTTTTTGGCCTATACAGTCCATCTAAATTAGTGCAACAGTTTTGGCACCCAAGATGGGGCCTAAAGAGTTAATACATACCCAGTAGCTAATAGCTTAGCAAATAAGCAATTGGTTTTTAAAGGTGATTTAAAACAAAAATTTGTTTTAAAATTTTACATGTGTTATTCTAGTTTGCAAAGCGAACCATTAATGCTTTTGTTTTTTAAAAGGTTTTTTTTTTAAGTTATAAATTCTTTTACATTTTTTTAACAAATGCTTTGTTTTGTTTTCTTTTTCCCCCCTTTATTTTAGGGTTTGTAGTTTTTATAAACAGTAAAAACTTTAAAGGTTTAATGTAAAAGTATTTTTAAAAAGGAAAAGTAGGAAAATAATGTTTTAAATTGTTAGATTGCTAAAGCAATCTTTTACTAAAATGACATCTTAAATGACCGCCTTCTTGTTAACAAAATGCCAACTTAATTAAAAGCTGCTACAGCATTAACTATGCATTAAATCTCAAACTACCAAAAGCTATTGCAACACCAAACTTTTTTTTGTAATTTTTGTAAAAAAATATCAACCCCAAAGAGCCAGAAGCTGCATTTTCAACCTTTGCTGTTCTTTTCTGTTCCCTTTGTGTGTCTTTGTCGTGTTTTGTCTTCTAGGAAACAGGACTCAACTATAACAGGAACAGCAACAATGACGGCTCCAACCCATCTCAACTAACTTTTTCTCTTCCTTCTGAAATCTCTCTCCAGACAAGAAAAAAGAAAACAGTTGCTGAAATAAGTTTTACTTACTACTCTATATTTAAAATGCTTTAACTGTTTTTCCTTCTTTTCTATATTTTTAATAAAAGGTTAGTAAGCTCTTCAATGGTGTTTGCTATGATACTAAGCAAAGTAATGTCTCTGTATACCAAACCTTGCTTAACACTGTTTAATGTTAAACAGTGACGGGGTGATATTAACACCTTTGGCCCATATAGACCATCTAAATTAATGCAATAGACCTCACCAAATGCTTTGGCATTTGGTCTTTTCAGAGACCCCTAGCTCAGAGGGGATCAAACGAGGCTGCTACTTCCCCCATAGGATCCTGAGTGAGTTCATGCAGCTTGGAAAGGAATCCAAGGTTCAAGATGTTGGTCTAGTCCCCTCAGTGCAGCTTGCCTGGGAACAGTGTTGAGTGGAACACTGCAAAATTCTGTGGCAGCTGCTTGCTACCTGCTGGTGTTTGAGGAGGAGGATGGAGGTTCTCATTAATTTATTCCTCTGTATTTATTTTAGAATTCTCTAAATCCATAACAAGCTCCCTACAGTCTGATCCTCTCTCACCACGGTAACAGAGGGTCACTTGGCCTTAAAGAGCTCCTCAGGGACCCTCAGAAAGCTTTGAGTTTAGATTTTCAAAGGTCACTGCTTGCATTTTAAGGGCCATTTTTGAGCCCTTGTGGGGAAGATGACTGACTAACCACACCACCTAATCAGTGCACATAGGCCAAATTCCAGCCCTTTGTGGGAAGTCTGCATGAGAGGGATTTGCACAGGGGATCGACAAGTAGTCTGGGAAGGACACAGTTGGGATGGAGGGCACCTGCTCATCCAGGCAAGGCTGGGTTAGCAGTCACCTCTTGCTGCACCTTTCCCCCCCGCCCCAGGATTTGGGGCCATTGGATCTGCTCTGTGTTCAGCCTGATTGCCCATGCCCCTGTTGCTTCACCAGCATGCTTACATGCCCCCATGCCACAGTCCCTTGGAAAGAGCCATTTCAGAACAGTACCCTGCAACATGCAGGGCTAAACCACCCCAGAGGTGGCTTCATGTCAGTGGTCAATGCATAAATTGTGTAGGTTTATGAAGTGCTTTGGGATTCTTCACAACACTCTAGAAATCCAAGATCTTATTGTGCCTGTCCCTTTGCCTCATCCCTAGCTGCTTTTTAACAATGTCTGGGACTGTCCTCTGGGCTGTTGTTTTTATCAGTGTTTAAGATGTCTGGGTGTGTCTGTTTCCTGCAGATGTCTCATGAAAAGGAAAGACCCAGCGTCCAAACTTCCCCAATCATCCCCAAACCTCGTGGGGGAAGGGCTCACTACGCGACCTGGGGCTTCATTGTTCTCTGCGTCTTTGCCCTGTATCACATGGAGCAGTCCTGGAACCATGCCGCAGAGAACATCACCTTCTACTTCACGGCCCTGCAGATCGGAGCTCTGCTCAGAGGGGTTTGCAACTTCGTGGAAGAGATTTGGCATGTGCAATCCAGGTGACTGAATTTACAGCTCTCTGCTCTTGAGAGGCACTCTCAGGCTGGCACTTGTAAATGGTCCAGGAAAGAAAGTAAGAGAACTAATCGCTGTGAGGGAGGTGGGCGAATGTAGGTGCATGGTTCCTACTAGCTATACAGGAGCTGTAAAGGAATCCAAAGAAGCATAGGCTTTGCAATCTGGTCTCTGTGGTGGTTTCCCATCTGCCCCACTCTCCTGTCTGTTGATGTCCCTCAGGTTTCTCTACTCAATCCCTCCCTCTTCTCTCTCCCTCTCTCTAGTATCTTGTGCCTTTACTATTGGGAGCAACTCTGCAGATTGCCCATTACCCATAATGCCCAGGCAGGAAGATGCATGACTATTAAGTCACAACTTAGGGCTGTCCCATGCCTATGTCCTACACACCTATTAAAGCCCATGGAATCTACATGGGAGGACATCATCTGAGGGGGTTCTCTCATGTCCTATGTGGGGTCAGGGTTTGCTTCATCTCTGGCGCAGGTTCACGTCCAAACCCACCAGATCTCAGATGTCCCTGGGTGCCATGTCACCCCAGTGGAGCCAGGCTGCCTGGGCCTGCCCTGGCTGAGGTAAAACCCAGGGCCTCCAGTGCAGAAGGCTCCCCAGCAACGGCACTCCACACTGGGGCTGGATTGCCTTCCCCAGTAAGCTCTACAGTGCTGGTTGGAGAGGCGGTGGGCACTGCCGTAGCTGTTACTTCCCCAGCATGGGCCCACTTGCTCCCTGCTGGCTGAGTCCCCACCCATGTGGATAGTCTTTTATAGGGACCCCCTGGGCTGGGAAGAGAAGAGAATGGAGAGAGGTAAATAGTGATGTCCCCCAGTGGTCTATACTGGGCCCGTCCTATTCAACCTATTCATAAATGATCTGGAACAAGGGGTAAACCGTGAGGTGGCAAAATTTGCAGACGATACAAAATTACTCAAGATGATTAAGTCTCAGGCAGATTGCGAAGAGCTACAAAAGGATCTCACAAAACTGGGCAACAAAATGGCAGATGAAATTCAATGTTGATAAATGCAAAGTAATGCACATTGGAAAATATATTCCCAACTATACATACCATATGATGAGATCTAAATTAGCTGTTACCACTCAAGAAAGAGATCTTGGAATCATTGTGGATAGTTCTCTGAAAACATCCACTCAATGTGCAGTGGCAGTCAAAAAAGCAAACAGAATGATAGGAATCATTAAGAAAGGAATAGATAATATGACAGAAAATATCATATTGTCTCTATATAAATCCATGTTACGCCCACATCTTGTATACTGCATGCAGATGTGGTCATCCTGTCTCAAAAAGATATATTGGAATTTGAAAAGGTTCAGAAAAGAGTAACAAAAATGATTAGGGGTCGAGAATGGCTTCCGTAGGAGGAGTGATTAATAAGATTGGGACTTTTCAGCTTGTAAAAGAGATGACTAAGGGGGATATGATAGAGGTCTATAAAATCATGACTGGTGTGGAGAAAGTAAATAAGGAAGTGTTTTTACTCCTTCTCAGAACACAAGAATTAGGGGCCACCAAATGAAATTAATAGGCAGCAGATTTAAAACAAACAAAAGGAAGTATTTTTTTCACACAATGCCACAGTCAACCTGTGGAACTTGTTGCCAGAGGATGTTGTGAAGGCCAAGACTATAACAGGGTTAAAAAAAAAAGAGATAAGTTCATGGAGGATAGGTCCACCAATGGCTATTAGCCAGGATGGGCAGGGATGGTGTCCCTAGCCTCTGTTTGCCAGAAGCTGGGAATGGGTGACAGGGGATGGATCACTTGATGATTACCGTTTCTGTTCATTCCCTCTGAAGCACCTGGCATTTGTCACTGTCGGAAAACAGGATACTGGGCTAGATGGACCTTTGGTCTGACCCAGTATGGCCGTTCTTATGTTCTTATCAATGCAGTGGGGGTCTCTCCTTCTCAGCGCAGGGGTGTGCTGGGCCTGGAGACCCCTCTGCACGCCGATCTGCAGGCGCAGACTGACAGCCCTGTCTCCTTGTTTCCCTTTTCCTCAGACACCGCAGCAGCTGGTGGAGGGTGGTGGTTGCCTGCCTGAGCCCAAGTCTGCGCTGCCACGCGCTCCTGCTTCTGGTCAGCATCTGCGCCTACATGGCCCTGTTCGGCGAGACTGGGCTGCAGCTCTTCCTCAACCTCATCCTCGTCTGCCTCTGCCAGCTCCTCAGCTTCGCCTTTGGGCTTCAGGTAAGGGCAGGACACCCCAGTCCCCAGCAGCCTGGCAATGCACCCCTCTGCTCCCCAGAGAATCCCCAGCAATCCTGGCAGGCGTAGGCCAGGCCTGCATAACCCAGGCTATGTGGCGCTCTGCCCTCCACTAGTGGACAGGCCACGTATAACATTTTGAGTCCTCTAGCTACACCCTTTGGCTAAGGAGCCTGGGTTCTCTAGTTCACATCATGGACTCATGCTTTAAGGTCCCGAATTCCCCACAAGTGGTGACCCATCCCGAGATGTCTCATTGCAGCTGCACATGGGAATTGCAACAACTGAACCTAATCAGTTTCTCAATCAATGTTGTGAACTCATTGGGACCCCCGCTCTGAAGTGGATTGGAGCACGGTTCATCTCAGTCTAGCTTCATTCGTTGCCTTACAGGAAGAACTAGGAGAAGTGGGATGAAACTGAGCAAAGGAAAACTGAGAATGAAGATAGCTCACGTGGCAGGGGCTGTGCTGGGGCTGTGCATCCTGTCTGGGCTGTAAAAATCACCAGCACTAGTAAGCATTCCCACTAGTAATAATAGGAGATGCTTCTTCAGGATGTGATATCTATGGAAGACATTCCTTGGTCCTTTAATCTGGACTGGGGCAAGCACTGAGGATTATGCTGCAGGGAACGATCCTGCATCACAAAAAGGGTGGAGAGCTGAGCTGCTAAGTCAGGCCCATCTCTGATCCCTTGGGAGGTTTAATCTGTTGCAAGGGAGATTCAGGTTAGATATTAGGAAAAACTTTCTGACTCTAAAGGTAGTTAAGCCCTGGAAGAGGCTTTCAAGGAAGGTTGTGGAATGCCCATCACTGGAGGTTGTTAAGAACAAATTGGACAAACACCTGTCAGGGATGGTCTAGGTTTATTTGGTCCTGCCTCAGCACAGGGGGCTGGACTTGATGCCCTCTCAAGGTCCCTTCCAGCCCTGCATTTCCATGATTCTAAGATGGAACCTCGCCGTGTTTGCTGATGAACCCTGCCTTGTCTGCACATGCTGCTCTTCTTCCAACTGAATTGTTTTAGAAGCCACGATGCAGCAAAATTCTTTTCATTAGAGCAACCCCATTAATATTTGATATCATCGTCCTGATGCCACCATCCATCTCGGCAGGGAAGCTAGCGAACTACTCAATTCAACTAGCTTTTAATGAGCACTACCACCCCAGGGTTCCAGTACCATCCCCAGCACCCGCAAAACTCCTACTGGCATTAGAACGTTGGCATTTTTAAACCTGGCACTTAAGTGAATGCTTGGGAGGAGAAGTATATTTAGCTGCTGTCTCCAAAGGGTTAAGTAATGGGAGTGCTGCAGGCTTCCAAAGCTGCCCTCTGCTCTCAATAATGCCAGTGTAAAACCAGGTATTTCTAATGACTTCATTAGGGTTACTCTGAATTGACACTCCAGATTCAAGGATTAGAAAACATGCCTTACAATGATAGACTCCAGAAAGCTCAGTCTAGTTATTTTAGCAAAGAGAAGATTAAGTGGTGAGTTGTTTACACTCTATAAGTATCTACATGGGGAACAAATATTTAATAATGGGTTCTTCTTATAGTTTTCGCTGCTAGATTGAAGATTCAATAGTTGGAGGTTGAAGCTAGACAAATTCAGTCTGGAAATAAAGCATATATTTATAATGGTGAGAGTAATTAACCATTGGAACAATTTACCAAAGGTCATGGTGGATTCTCCATCACTGGCAATTTGTAAACCAAGATTGGGTGTCTTTCTAAAAGATCTGCTCTAGGAATTATCTTGGGGAAGTTCTTTGGCCTGTGTGATACAGGAGGTCAGATTAGTGATCACAATGGTCCCTTCTGGCCTTGGAATCTACGACACCACTAGAACTGAGAGCAGAGTTTGGCCCATGGTGAGAAATAGAGACCCTTACAGAAATTTTGAACTGAGAGGATTTTGGTGTAAAAGGAGGATCTAGGATGCCCAAGGGGTTTGAACACCTACTCTATATAATAAAATTCTGGGATTATCACCAGTCTCTGTGTCACACTGAAATTTAGACTCTCTGTTGAGTCATGGTGAAGTGATGGACACAGCTACAAACATGGTTGAGAGTTCTTTTGTTTAGAATATCACCAGGTTCAATCGCCACTGGGATTCACCATCTGTTACCATCCAAGTTTTAAATTCTAGACCATTTTGACTTCTCAGACTTCACCCCTGCAACAGCAAGACATGTATTTATGCCATGCCAAAGTCCTAGGCCATGGTGATATCAGAGGTAACTCAGCCAATCACCACCCTTATTCTACAGCTAATTTGCATGCAGTAATTTCATGGGTTGTAGAGGTAGACTGTGCAGATGATAGATCACGTGGCTCAGCTGCCACACCTGTGTGACAGCATGGGCTTCCAGCCACTGGTCCACACCAGAGGCTTTGAGCATCTCAAACAGGGCATTTGCAGGCTGGATTTCTGGGCTGTATTCCCAACTGTGCCACTGAAGCCTTAGGCCTCATAGTGGTGTATAGCAGACCTGGAAGTTACACATGTGTGTGTGATCAGAATCGGGCCTACTCTTTGATTTGTGGTAAGACATTTTAACCCTAGTGGACCACCCTTTCCTCATCTGTTAAGGGAAGATGATGATTGACCTGCCTTGTAGGGCTGCTGTGGGAGTTGAGTAGGGTTGGGTTTATAAAGCTCTTTGAGGAGCTCTAGACCTGCAGTGTACGGCTCATGCAAGGGAAAGCATGGCTGCTTGGCTTTCAGGTGTATTCAGAGAGACAGCAGGAGACACAGTCACCAGTGGGTGTGGGAGGAAATCCCGCTTAGCTTGTAAGATGGTTTAGTTATGGCATTTCTTCCTTCAATCTGTAGAGTCCCTCTGCAGTGGAAATGTCTGAAATCTGTGAAAAGAACAACTGCAACGTAGCACATGGACTAGCGTGGTCTTACTATGTGGGGTATTTAAAGTTAGTTCTGCCACGTAAGTAGTTGTTTCCCTGTTTGTATGGGAATACAAAATCCTTTGTAATAAAACTCCTCCTTTGTACACGTTAAGGGGGAGCCAATTAGCCAGTCAGAAAGCTGCTACTCTCACTTCATTTGTCTCTGCTCCATGTTCTCTTCCTCTAAGGCCTTAAAGATTTGATCAGTGAGTTCAACAGAGCCAATAACAATTTGCTGAAGTGCAAGGAGACCTGGAAATTGCACATCCTTCTCCCAATGAGCTGTGAGATATACGATGACCTGCAGAAGGCTGACAGCCACATCCAGTACTGGAAGGATCTCCCGGCGCTGCAGCTGGACCGTGCTGGCACTAAATGGAGAAGCTACAAACAAAGCATCTATACAATTTTGGGTGAAGACAAAAAGGTACATTTATCATCATGCTTCTCTAGCTGAAGGGCCACGGGAAGGACGGATGTGAGCAGAAACGGGTCTGGTACACAAAGTTTAGCTGTGGATCCAAATTCCCGCAAGGGTTGAGAAATTCAGGTGCTGGATTTTGGCTTGGGCCCATCTCTAGCCAGGAGACATGAATAGTGTAAAGGTGGGGCTCCAAGATAGGACTGTAGAGCCTCCAAAGGGCCAGTTCAGAACAGCATCCAGCAGTTGGGATGAAGAGAAGCAGATGCCTTTGCACAGCCCTGGGATTCACACAAGGCCTTTCCTTGCAGCCATAAACCTCTGCAGGAAAATCCCAGTTTACTTAGCTGAATGCAAAGCTCCTGTCTGCACTAAATCCAGCTACAACCTAGGAGCAGCACTGACCCTGTTGTATTGGCAGCAAAAACAGCCTTGGGCATATACCCCTATGCAGTAGGATAAGGCCTTCCTGTTCCAGCCTCCCTCCAACCCCCAATATACACACTGTCAGCTTGATCACCGTCCCTGATTCCGTCTCCCTATTCCCATTTGTCTCTGCCACTATCAGGCCGTGGCAGACACTGAAGTGCCTTGTCCCTCTGCCCGCTTGGACAGCAGAGTGCTGACTGCACCAGTCCGGTTGCCCAGCGTAGAGGCAGACCCACCCCCATGCTTGTGAGCAGGCAAAGAAAGCAGCTGTGGGGAGTCTCTTGGCTGCCCAGAGGCAGCAGGGCCAGGGTCCAGTGGGGAGGGAGCTGGGGTGGTCCTTGCATGGGCACACAAGGCCCTCAAAAGCTTAGGTCTGACCCTGCTTGGCAGTGCTCTGGCAGCTGCTGTGTTGTGCATAGGAGGGGGCCACCAAAGGGTTCAGCCAGCAGCGCTGGGATTCCCGGGGGCCAGCCGCCTGGGGAGGGATGCCTTAGCCGTGGTCTCAGGACTGCTGGGGTAATGCCCAGGTTTCTCCCTCTCCCGTCCCTCTAGTTGAATTACTGCATTGTGGAGTATGCCCCCCCGCTGCAGTCCCTCTACGCTATGTCCCAGGATGAAAGCGCCGCCTTTGGCCGGGAGGATCGCCTGGAGCAAGCCCAGCTCTTCTGTAGGACCTTGGGGGAGATCTTACAACGCTCCAAGGAATGCGCGGGCTGCTACCGGCTCATTGTGTATGAGGGTGAGGAGTTGGGGGACTGCACAAGGGGAGAAGTGCTGGGGTTTTCTCCACGCCCTGATCCTCAGGCACAGGAGTTCACTGCGGCCTCTGGCGCACGCCCAGCATGGCAGTTAGTATCAGGATTATACCATCATCTCATTGGTGCTCTCTGGTGTCACTGTGCTGGGTAAGAGTGGCTCAAGGTCCCCATCATAGGTCACGTGGGCCCTTTAATGCACATGGGCTCCTGTGGCATGGGTGGCTGGGTCCTCTCACACCACAGCCCCTTGGGCCATGGGGAGGTTTCTGCAGTGCACTGGGGACCTTTCATGTGCAAGGCCTCCTGATTAATGGGGTCCCTGATGCCCCTCCCCAGGCTCTAAGACAGGGGGATCCCAAAACACAGCCACTATCCCTCAGATGCTGTGGGGTAGGAAAGTCCCATTTAGCCAGTTTTGCCCTCTGCCTGTTTCTCCTGAGTTTGCTGGAACTGGATGACAAAACCCCAGCAGGGCTTCCTGAAAAAACACTTGGAGAGGAACATTTCTCATTTTGCTCAAATTTTGAGTGAAAATTTTCCATTTTTTTTAGTTTTGTTTTGGTGGGGGGAAAACACACCCACTCACTCTCACTCTTTCACTTTTCTCCAGTGGAGAAAGGGTGGGAAAAGTTTAAGAAGTGTGAGAATGGGTTTTTTTTCCCCTACTTTCTCTCGTTTTTTTGTGTGTATTCCCCCGTTTTCCACTGGGGAAAAAATGTAAAACTGGGGGAGGGGGCAGGGGTTCCTACCAAAATGAAAATTCTCAACAAGATTCAAAAAATTCTTTTTGAAATTCATTGATAAATGAAATGTTTCCACCTTTTGGAGCATGGGAGAGAGAAATTTTTCATTTTGGTCAAAAGGTGTTTTCTTTCCCCTCCCCCTGAAATGTTTGGATGGAAGAGCATCCAGCAGCTTTACATTTCACCCTTTCTTCCAACAATCAGCAAGTCCAATGCCAGACACCTAGCTGCATTGGCAGCTGCAAGGCTTGAACCTGTGAATTTTAGGTTAGCTTATATTGTATGAAGCTCCTGGACCTCTAGCTGTGGCCTGGCTGCCACTAGAGTGGCCCACTGAGTAGGTGTAAGATGCATGGGCAGCAATGGTACCTCTTCTTGCTGAAGGGTTTGGAGACTCTGCTTGCTGGAGACTCAGCTTGCCTTGGATTCCAGCCCATTGAAGCTGGTGGGGTTGTTTTCTGTTTTATTTTCCAGAGTCGGGAGACAGCGACAGCCATTTTCTGTCAAAGGAGATCCTAAAGCACATCAGACAGCAGCACTTGGAGGAATACACCATGTGTGAGGGGAATCACGAGTCCAGCACCTTCCTCTCAACAGAGCCCAATATCCTGATCAGTGACTCGGAGCTACCCGGGCCTCTGCGGAGCGATGGCTTCTGAAACCTGCGGATGGGACTGGCAGGTTACTCCCTCTTCAAGCATACAAAGAGAGAGGACTAAGACAGTCAGGGCCATCCTTAGGCATATGCAGCATACACGGCTGTGTAGAGCACCCTAAAATTTGGGGTACCCCTGGGTCTTAGTGTCCACCCTTCCACCTTTTCCTATCCCTGTTCTGACCCTTCCTGCAGGCTCCCACCACAGCTAGCTGCTGCAGCCTGGTGAGTCTTCCTCCTGAGGGGATCTAGTACTTAAAAGTGAAGAAGCCTCCAGCCTGCCAGACCTATTAGCACAGAAGTGGGCTGTAGTCCACGAAAGCTTATGCTCTAATAAATTTGTTAGTCTCTAAGGTGCCACAAGTACTCCTGTTCTTCTTTTTGCGGATACAGACTAACACGGCTGTTACTCTGAAACCTGTTAAAGAGTGGTACTGAAGCCATTTAACAGGCATTTGCCAACCCCCAGGTATATACTGTCAGTTTCTGAATTTACTGACAAAAACAGTTGTGCATTACTGTAATATTTACTCAGAACATGTCAGTCTTCAGGACCTTAGTTTAAAATTTTCTTTAAAAATATTTCATTTAGTGAGTTGTGAAGATTATAAAATCACATCTCTAAAAAAATCCTTGCATAGATTTTTAAATGCACAATTTGAGTATTCATCTTTAGCCTTAAATGCTTGGATCTTCAGACATATTTTTTAAGTAAATCCTTCAAAAGACCACCCTTCTCTAAAATACACATTTTAATTTTAATTGCTATAGTACAAAAAACATGCTTCCAAAGTCTTCCTGTCCTTTCTGTCCATCCCTTTCTCCCTTCACCCCCCTGTTGAAGAGAGCCTCTTTCCTTCCAGATAGCTGGACAATCGAGTTTCCCTTTCTTTACTTCTGACTATTTGATTAATTAGTTTTAAGAGAACCCTCCAGCAAAATCTGTACCTTAGAAAAATATAAAATCCTTTGTTATGCCTAAAATCTTTGGAAACATATTTTTTAAAGTTGGTGAAATTTCACAAACATGACTATTGTTATGGAGATCACACAAAGTAAATTAGTGTTCCCTTTTTCTGAAAGCAATGAACATTGTTATGAACACACTAAACCTCTGTGACTGATTAATTTAAAATAATGTCTTTGTTTCAGTGAGTTAAATATGTAGTGAGCTGGAATGCTTACTTTATGAAGGCTTAGAAATACTGATTAAGAAAATGTAAAACAGAAGAGCTGCATCATGTTTTCCATAATATTTAATGTTGTATTCAGCAGGACAGCTGACTTGCCCTTACTACAAAGTTTTTGCAAAGAAATCTTTGACAAACTTCAGAATATATCAAAAAACCTGTGACTGACATTTTTTATTCCCAAGTTTAGTGCTTTTAATTAGGTATCTTCTGCATGTCCAGTCTTCACCATTTGGCATGCAGTGGAAAACATGCTCCATTTTGGTTTTTTTTCAAATGTCATTTGCTTCATTTGGGTTCAGGGATTTGGCTGGAAGGGGGTTAGCAGGGAAGGGGAGGGAAGAGAGGAGGGAGACAGTGGGAAGAGGGTGGGGCGTGGGGGGAGTGGGGGCAGGGCCTGGGGCAGAGCAGGGGTGAAGTATGGGTGGGGCCACACGCAGAAGAGGTGGGCTAGGGAGCTAGCCTCCTCAAGTGGCAGCTTTACCCACCGCCCATGACAGCAGGTAAGAGCGGGTTGGCTCCCGCACACCCAGCGTGCGCTGCACTGTCCTTAGGCCGGGGCTGTATTCACAGAGCTGAATGTCCCAGCGCCACACATTCTGCATGAGGGAGAGGGTACAGGGGTCTCTGCAGGGAACTGTGACTCTCTGCCGCCATGAGGTGGGCCAGGCAGCTCAGTATCCTTTGCTGCCACGTCCCTCCCCACCCCAGGCTGCGAGCCCTGGCTGCCGTCGGGCATAGGGGCACCAGTTTAATAATACTGCGTAGGGCCCCATAAATCCTAAGGACGGCCCTGCAGACAGTGCAACATTCAGGCTTCCTTCTTTCCTTCCCATGTACTGTTCTCTCTCGTCAAGCACATCTTGGAAGTCCAGTTCTCTCCATTCCTAGATATAATCATGCTAGCACCCCCTATTGGGGAGCTATTGATAGTAACATCCCATTGGTCACATTTATTTGAGATAGCAAAATTAACCATGATTTCCATAAGCTGCTACATGCTTAACATTATATCATATGCCCATAAGGTATGTATTATCATAGGTCTAATGTCAGCTTGTTGTTTGTTTTTACATAAACTAACTCTTAACTTGCTTGGCAACTAAGGTATTTTCCCCTGGGTTTGGGAAGGTTGTTCTTTCACGCCTTAGTATTGTTGGGTGTATACCTTGAGCGCGGTTTGATTTTGGCATATGTGCTGATTCGGTTGTGTTTTGAGAGTGTTCTGATATCTGTCAGTCACTCATCCATCTGTGTTCCTTCCCTGTCCTGCTGATCGAGTCTCAGCATAGTGCGTATTTCATTCACATCCACATTCTTGTCTTGGATACCTAGTTGGAAACTATTTAACGTTTCGGTGAAATAGCTGCTCATCCGCTGCTTTATTATTTAACTGTTCGACACATGTAGCTTGCTTCCAAGTGCAGGATTTGTCCTGAGGAAGTAGTTTGATCTCAATAGGGTCTCCTGGTGGTAGTTATGGGATGTCTTTAGCTTGTCAGTCACAGCAGGCTTTGGCTTTTTCACATCTCTCTTCCTTTTTGTCTGTCACTCCGTTCACCTCTGCTGGCTGCAATAATGCTAGCGTTATAGGCACCAAGGTACGTGTTCAGCTTCATAGCAAGTGTTGCACCAGGCAGCTAGTAAGGCCTTCTGTGGGCATGTTTCTCCACTGAGGAATGGCTTGCCATATATTTTCTCTGCTTTTTTCAGTTTTATAGATTCATAGATTCATAGATTATAGGACTGGAAGGGACCTCGAGAGGTCATCGAGTCCAGTCCCCTGCCCGCATGGCAGGACCAAATACTGTCTAGACCATCCCTGATAGACATTTATCTAACCTACTCTTAAATATCTCCAGAGACGGAGATTCCACAACCTCCCTAGGCAATTTGTTCCAGTGTTTAACCACCCTGACAGTTAGGAACTTTTTCCTAATGTCCAACCTAGACCTCCCTTGCTGCAGTTTAAACCCATTGTTTCTGGTTCTATCCTTAGAGGCTAAGGTGAACAAGTTCTCTCCCTCCTCCTTATGACACCCTTTTAGATACCTGAAAACTGCTATCATGTCCCCTCTCAGTCTTCTCTTTTCCAAACTAAACAAACCCAATTCTTTCAGCCTTCCTTCATAGGTCATGTTCTCAAGACCTTTAATCATTCTTGTTGCTCTTCTTTGGACCCTTTCCAATTTCTCCACATCTTTTTTAAAATGCGGCGCCCAGAACTGGACACAATACTCCAGCTGAGGCCTAACCAGAGCAGAGTAGAGCGGAAGAATGACTTCTCGTGTCTTGCTCACAACACACCTGTTAATACATCCCAGAATCATGTTTGCTTTTTTTGCAACAGCATCACACTGTTGACTCATATTTAGCTTGTGGTCCACTATAACCCCTAGATCCCTTTCTGCCGTACTCCTTCCTAGACAGTCTTTTCCCATTCTGTATGTGTGAAATTGATTTTTCCTTCCTAAGTGGAGCACTTTGCATTTGTCTTTGTTAAACTTCATCCTGTTTAACTCAGACCATTTCTCCAATTTGTCCAGATCATTTTGAATTATGACCCTGTCCTCCAAAGTAGTTGCAATCCCTCCCAGTTTGGTATCATCCGCAAACTTAATAAGTGTACTTTCTATGCCAATATCTAAGTCGTTGATGAAGATATTGAACAGAGCCGGTCCCAAAACAGACCCCTGCGGTACCCCACTCGTTACGCCTTTCCAGCAGGATTGGGAACCATTAATAACAACTCTCTGAGTACGGTTATCCAGCCAGTTATGCACCCACCTCATAGTAGCCCCATCTAAATTGTATTTGCCTAGTTTATTGATAAGAATATCATGCGAGACCGTATCAAATGCCTTACTAAAGTCTAGGTATACCACATCCACCGCTTCACCCTTATCCACAAGGCTCGTTATCCTATCAAAGAAAGCTATCAGATTGGTTTGACATGATTTGTTCTTCACAAATCCATGCTGGCTGTTCCCTATCACCTTACCACCTTCCAAGTGTTTGCAGATGATTTCCTTAATTACTTGCTCCATTATCTTCCCTGGCACAGAAGTTAAACTAACTGGTCTGTAGTTTCCTGGGTTGTTTTTATTTCCCTTTTTATAGATGGGCACTATATTTGCCCTTTTCCAGACTTCTGTACACCCATTGTTCCCCAGGAGGAGTCTGGCCAATTCCAGGAATCTTACATAGGAAGGTGCATGTATGCAACCAATCTCCTCCCAGGCAGTTAAGAAAAGTAACTGGGGGGAAAAAAACAACAGAAGAAAATACAGTGGTTTGAAAGAGGCACTGGGTTAAAACTAGTTATTGTTTTATTTTATGTATTACAATGCTCCTTTTCATTTGATAAATGGATTGGAACTCATCTGTTTCACAGGTATTTCTGCAAGATCTTCTGCAATTTCCTGCTGAAATGCAATGTATAACTTTTGGGAGTGATACAGAATCCTAAGTATATTAGAGAGGGACTGCAATTCCCCTTTCCCCAGCAGCAGAGTCACAAAACATTCCTAAATTACTGGGCCTTTCAACACAAGTACCAACAGTTTTTATTCTTAAAATGGAGGGAGGAACCTCATTGGTTAAAGTGCAGGAGTGAGGCTTTGTCTACACTAGCACTTTTGTCGGTCAGGGGTGTGGAAAAAAAACCCACACCTCTGACTAATGCAAGTTTCACCGACAAAAGTGCCAGTGTGGACAAGAATCTAAACAATTTTAACTGCCAAATTCCGCATTGCCTTTGACTGGTTGTGGTAAAGTGGTGATGTGATTTGACTGAGTGTCCAGTCCCAGGTAAACTGCTCATTGCAAGTGAACTGGAGTCCCGTTGTCTGAAACGACACCGTTTGGAATACCACACCTTGCTCAGGCTGTCATGGTCGTTGCGGGAGTGTCTGACAGTTTTTCTACTTCCCAGGAGTCTGAATAGTGGTCTACAGCAATGATGTCATTTGTGGTGAAAAGATCCGTTCCTACGTTGTTCCAAGATACGTTGGGGAGGCTGTGGATTTTCACTGCCTCTCTGCTGCATGGTCTTCCCCAGGTGTATCCCAGCTGCTCACCAGGTCTCAGAGATCCTTGGTACATCTGCCCAGTATACAGCATTTCTGGCTACCAGAGACAGGCTTCTCTTCTGGAATAGCTCCGATGTGTTCCTGAAAGAGTTTCAGTCCTCAGTGATCTGGCTATTCTGATTCGTCCGTCTGTACATATGATGCTATCCTGTATGTTCAGCTAGTCTCAATAGTTCCACTGCTCTTGAAAGGCAGGTGGGACCTCTCCCCTGCTGTCAGGCCATCCTGACAGAAATGAAGGACGTGAGCGCTTGAAAATCTTTCTCTTGTTTCCTTTTCAGATTCTTTCTAGACCAGAGGCTGCCAATCTATGGGGCATCCCCCTAGCGGGGCACCAAGGAGCGTTCGGGGGGGGCAGGGCCGGCTTTAGGCTGATTCCCACAAATCGGCCCTGAATCCAGCCAGAGCGCGGTAAGCCCCACGGCCCCGGTACGCCGGCCGGAGCACTGCAAGTCCCATGGCTCAGCTACCCCGGCCGGAGCTCTGCAACCGCGCGACCAGCTTCCCCAGCGGAGTGCGGCAAGTCCCGCGGCCCCGGTACGCCGGACGGAGCCTAGCAACTCCGCGACCCGCTTCCCCAGCGAAGCACGGCAATCCCCGCGGCCCCGCTACCCCGGCTGGAGCGCGGCAAGCCCCGCGGCTCCCTTACTCCGGCCGGAACCCAGCAACCCCGCGACCCATTTTCCCAGCGGAGCACGGCACGCCCTACAGCCCCGCTCCCGCGCCGGCCTGAGCGCTGCAAGTCACGCGGCCCCGCTACCCTGGCCGGAACCCAACAACCCCGCAACCCGCTTCCCCAGCGGCGTGCGGCAAGCCCCGTGGCCCTGCTACTTCGGCCGGAGCCCAACAACGCTGCGACCTGCTTCCCCAGCGGAGCGCGGCAAGCCCCGCAGCCCCGCTCCCCTGGCCTGAGTGCCGGCCCACTGGCCTTCAGCTGGGGTAGCGGGGCCACGGGACTTGCACTCTCGGGCCGGCGCTCAGGCTTGGGGAGCGGGGCCGCGGGGCTTGCTGCGCTCCGCTGGGAAAACGGGTCGCGGGGTTGCTGGGCTCTGGCTAGGGTACAGTAGCGGCCACCCACTTCCCTGGCCGGAGCGTGGCAATCCCCGCGGCTCCACGGCCCCGCTAGCCCGGCCGGAGCCCAGCAACTGTGCTACCCCGAATGGAGCCCTGCAACCCTGCTACCGTGGCCGGAGCGCCGCAAGCCCCGCGGACCCCTCCCCCGGCCGGAGCCAGGCGATCGGAAGTGCCGCCAAAGACTCGGAGCGCCGCCTGGTGAGTACAAGCCCCAGGAATCGGCCGGCACTTGCTAAAGCCAGCCCCGACAAGGGATCGGGAGGGAGCACCACCCAGCTCTGCTCTTGGGCCCGTCTGCCAGCACCGCGCCAGGGCTCCACTCCTGGCCCCGCACGTGGGGTCCTGGCTCCCAGCCCCTCACCTGGAATTCCTCTCCTGGCCCATGACTGGGGCTCCACTCCCAGCCCCATGCTCAGGGTCTTGGCTGCCAGTCCCACATCCAGGGCTCTGCTCCCGGCCCCAAGCCCAGGGTTCCAGCTACTGGCCCTGCACCTGTAGCTCCACTCCTGGCCCTGCGTCGGGGTCCTGGCTGCCGGCCTCACGCCTGGGACTCTGTGCCCGACCCCAGCCTCGGCCGCCTTTCCTCTGTCTGTGCCCCCCCCCCCCCCCCCGGAGCTGCGGCCCCACTCCCGGCCCTGGCTCTGGGAGAGGGTGGCACAGACAGGGGTAAGTAAGAATCTAGACTCTGCCTTGAAACTGGCACATAACTGGCTTGGTTGATCTTTTCTATCAGGGCAAGAGTCTCTTATTCTTGTTCAGTTGCAATATTTTCCTGCAGCCAGGCTGCTGTGGGTAAGAAGTCAGCTGTGTCCATCCCAGTCCCTGTCTTGTATCGTACATCTAAGTTGTAGCATTGCTGTTTGAAAGCATGCGCTAGAGATGTTTGAGGTCACTAGCTTTTTAAAAATGCTCTCTAGTGGTTTATATGCACGTTCTATGCAGATGGTTTCCCACATTTGATCATAGTGGTTGAACTCTTCACACACGAACTCTAATGCAAGGCATTCCTTTTCTGTTTGGGTGTATCTTTGTTCCATTGTAAGAGTGCCTCTTTGTTCACGATATAGAATGTCAGGTTAGGATAGCTGGACACCAGCCACTGGATCATGCATAACCATCTTCACGCTGCAACTTCGTCCAGTAGTTGCCTCAGGGGGTTGCACACATCTGAGAGGCTTGGAAAAAATTTTGTTAGCCAGTTGAGAAATCCTAATAATCTCTGGACTGATTTAGTATCTTTAAGTGAGGGCATCTGCTGAATTGGGTCAGGTTGTAGCCCTGGCGAGGTCAGGAAGTATCCCATGCATGGCACCGCAGTCACCTGTAGTCTCCTCTTGTTTTTATTCAATTTAAGATTTACTTCCCTGTCCCTTTCTTGCAGACAGATGAGGTTGTGGTCAGGATCTGCCATAGCGAGGGTCGAATTTAGGGGCAGGTGACTCTGAGATGCTGGGCTTGGGAGGAGCCGGACTTGGGGTGCTGTTTTTGTTGTTAGTGACAAAAGGGAAAATAGAATGTTGGAAGTAAAATGTTTCAGGTATTCCATAGGAGTTGAGCCTGTCTGCAAGGAAACTTGTATTCATCAGAAGAAGAGACAGTTTGGTTACGAGGGCAGAGATGAGGTGATGGGAAGTTGGGAATTAAAATTCAAGAGGGAGTTGCTCGCTCCTTAATACTGCTCAAAGAAAGATTTAGATAAATGAAGCACCAAGAAAAGACCGGAGGCGGGGAGGTGGGAGGAGCGTTTCTATTACCTTAGTAAGCTGCCAGCAGACAGGAAAACTCTCTTGAACAATTGTACGGATCTTCTCCGGATGCTGACATATGGGGAATGTTCAGACCTCAGTGACACTGACCTCTATGTCGATTTGGACAACATCCATCACATTTTGCCATATGAGAAGCACTCTCCACTCCAAGTTCTCCAATTCATTCATGATGCAGAGCTGAAGGACACTTTTCCTCATGTGAGGATAGCTTTGAGGATTCTGCTCAGACTGCTGGTCACAGTCGTGACTGGTGAGCGCAGCTTTTCAAAGCTCAGGCTTGTTAAAACATATCTTGGATTGGCGATGGCCGATGAGAGACTGACATTGCTTGCTATTTTATCCTTGAAAATGCCATTGGCCAGTCTCTGGATCTCTCTGATGCTGTGCTTCGATTCGTGGGGACAAAGGCAAGAAAAGCAACCTTATGAAATAAAGGACTAGGGGGGTTAACATTCTAAGGCTATCACCTACTGTCACAGTATTTAATACTGGTCCACCCAATGGTGGTGCACAGTTCAATTTCTTCATGTTAGTACATTTCAGTTATTCTTAAAATTTAAAAGTTTCCTTAAGCATAGAGGAAACAAATTGTTTTTTATTTGCTTATATATGGCATGAATAACTTTCATGCTTCTCTCTCTCTCCCCCTCATGGGTGTTTTTTTGGTTTCCTCATTCACTCTGCAGCAACGCTCCTTGTACCTAAGCTATAAGATTCCTGCAGCACCCAAAAATCCTGTGGGGTTTGCTCATCAAGTGGGTTACTACCAGAACAATTGTAACGTGAAAGTAGGGATAGGAACGTGCTGAACCAGGGACATATGAGGGTGGCAGATTGAAAGTATGCTCAGGCATACTCTATTATGATGCGATGCCCAGGGCATTTGAGGGTTACAGCTTGGAGGTGCTGTTTGACTCAGCCTGCTGAGTCCAGGGACATATAAGGGGTCAGCTTGAGAGTGCTGATTAACCCGGTCCTCTCAGATTCGCTCTGTTAATGTGTGTGTGTGTGTGTGTTCATCTGATTCTGGGGCTGGAAGAACCCAGCCCTGGGGAACCTAGGTCCTGTAGGATAGCTCCATTGGGAGGGAACTTGCAGCAGGGAGAAGTAGAGCTCCGTATGAGAACACAAGTGACACAAGCATAGGCGTGCGCAGCCCATTTCATTAGGGTGTGCACCCAGGGAGCCCCGCCCTAGACCCGCCCCTGCCCTACCATAGTCCCGCCCCATCCACTCACTCCTACTTCCCGCCCCCTGACTTCCTCCCTCAGAACCTCCAACCCCCCCTGCTCCTTGTCCCCTGACTGCCCCCCTAGGACCCTACCCCCTACCTGTCCCCTGGCTGCCCTGACCCTTATCCACACACCCTCCCACCCCAAGACAGACCCCCAGGACTCCCACGCCTATCCAACTCCTCCCCACCCCCTGACAGGACCCCCAGAACTGCCGACCCATACAACCCCCCCGCTCCCTGCCTCTCCCAACCCCTCTCCACACTCCTCCCTCCTGACAGCCCCCCCGAACTCCTGACTCATACCACACACACCCCAGCTCCTTGTCCCCTGACCACTCCCTCCAGAGATCCCCCCACTAACTGCCCCCCCAGGACCCTCCTTGCTTCCTGTCCCCTGACTGCCCCCCCACCCCATATCCACCCCCGCCCCCTGAGAGACCGCGGGACTCCCATGCCACATCCAACTCCCCCCTGCTCCCTGACTGCCCCCTCCAGAGACCCCCCGCCCCGGGATTCCACCTCCTAGCCAACCCACCCTGTCCCCTGGCTGCCCCCACCCCTTATCCAACCCCTCTGGCCCTGGACCCCTTACCATGACATGAGGCTCCTAGCCTCCCCATGGAGCCAAACACTGCCCCACGGGAGTGCACGCCCCGGCCCCCAGAGCGCTGCGTGCACGGGGGCATGGCTCATGGGGAGGGGGAGCGTGTCTGACTCCCCGCACAGCTCTGCCCCTCAGAGCACTCCGCGCGGCAGCATGGCTCCAGGGGAGCGGCGAGCATGTCTGCCTCACCGCGGAGCCAAACGCTGCCCCGTGGGAGTGCGCAGCCCCGGCCCCCAGAGCGCTGCACGCATGGCAGCATGGTTCCAGGGGAGGGGGGGAAGGCGGGAGAGGGGTCAGCGGCTTGCTGCGGTCAGCCGGGCGCTCCAGCCCCGGCGCGCGGACCCCGCGGCTTGCCGCGCTGGGGAGTGGAGCCATTTGCCCCCCCCTGCATTAGGGTGTGCCTGGGCACACCCCGTGCAGACGCCTATGGACACAAGTAGTACATTGATAGATGTACAGAACCCCCTCTCACCCTCCAGAATAGTAACCCTAATAAATGAGCATACCCCAAAGTAATGGGCAAAGCTGGTAACAGCCGCGCTGTTTCCATACCAGAATATCATTAGTTAGGAGCCTGATCACTGAGAATCCTGCTAGATGTCTTGTTGGCACCATGAATACTTTTCTACTGCAGGTTTGATCCCAAATGGCATTTTCAGCCATCTGTGTCTACCTGGTGGTGTCCAAAATAGCTGCTTCCCTTATCCAACAGCACTGACCAATGCCTATCTTTGCTATCAAGTAGTGAGAATATTTTTGCCACGTAATATTTCTCCTGTTGTAGGCATCTGGTAGTGAGCTGCATGAAAAGGAGGGTGGCTTTAGCTGTTTCAGACAATGTTTGACCATTCCAGGCACCAATTTTACATTTGCTATCATCATGTAAGATGCTGGACTGGCCCTTTTGCAAGGGTTCATTGGTCATTTTCACCTTTGTGGCAGAGAAACTCTTGGCCATTTCAGTCACAAGGAAAATTGACCAGATTGTCACAGGTGGTTGGCTTCAGTATAAAGACCCTCGTGAAGTGGACATACCAACCCTGTTTGTCAAGGACAAGAGCAAAGGTTGAATGGGTTTGACTGCGGAACATTGTCAGGTCATTGTGTAAGAGGGAGTAAGAATCCTGGTGGTTGACTGAAGCAGCCAGTTTAGAAAAGGCAGTTGCCAGCCACAATCTCTGCAGTTTTATTCAACTTTGCAGTGTTTGCGAGGGAAGGTGGCATCAGCTTGTCCAGTAAAGAATACGGATCAGCCAGAATCTGCAAAGTCAGTTGCGTTGATGGGACAATAATTTCAAGGTGCTCCTCAGCTGTCCACCACCTAAAGTCCCTCTTCCAGTTGAAGGGGGCAGGAAGTTCTGATAAAGCCTCCTTCTTTCAACCAAGAAGAGATCTGGATCTCAGTCCATAAGTTGAAGTCTGGGAAGTTATCAGGGGTTTGTAATATCACACCTAAGTTGCTGAAGAAAGGTCAGAGCATTGTTGGACTGTGGCTGCATAGGTTCTTCCAGACCATCTGGTGCACTGATATCATTCCAATGGCTGGAAAAGGGTTATTCTGCCTCTGTTCAAAAAGGGCCATAAGGTTGTATGTAGTAGCTACAGAGGTATTACACTGTTGTCGGTCCCAGGGAAAGTCGTCACTGATTCGAGACATTAGCACTGGGTGATGTTCTTCATGGCAAAGGCCAGGATCCTCATTGCAGCTTTAGACCTAATCACTGTACTGACAACCAGATCTTTATCTTGGGACGATGGCTGAACTTAATAAGCCGAGTGCAACACTTTTTATAGACGTCCATCAGGCCTTTGAGTCAGTGCATCAGGTAAGTTTTGGGGATCTGATGAGGCAACTTAGCATCCTTGGGAAGAGAGCATCACTGCGAGAAGAGCTCTATAATGGACCGGAAAGCTCCCTTTGAGTTAATGGCAGACACTCAGCATGGTTGTTCGGCAAGGCTGTGTTCTGTCACCCTCGTTATTCAATATCAGCACTGATTGGTTGTTAGAAAAGCTTGAGGAGGCAGCAGTGGGTGGTATTGAGCTGAACACCATTTTGGTTCAAGACCTTGACTAGGCTGATGACATGGTCTTGTTGGCTTAGTCTGGTGACTCACTGCCCCTGACGGCTGATCTGGTCATGCAAGACGCAGTGCGCATTGGTCTGGCTATTGATCCAGATAAAACTACGTCCCTGCCCATTACCAGCAAGCAGCCTCCAGTCCTATAGGGAGGCAGAAGTGCACCTACCCACAGACAGAAACCTAATCTTCTAGGGAACTTTTACATCAGAAATTAAATTACCAAGCGAGTTAAGGCGCCTGCAGGTTTAGGTGGCAGCTGAGAAGGCGTTTTGTGGAGCATAAAATTGGGACTTAGGCACTGACGTTCCTTTGTGGATCCAGGCCTCTGTGACTTTAGCAATGATGCCTTCTTTTACGATTTACTTTAGGGTTCCCATTATTTTTTCTGTTGATGAAATGGGTCCCGGTGAGGCAGATGCTGTACTGGCTGAATTGTTTTATCTGTTTCCAGGTGCAACCTGCCTGGAAGACATCCTCATCCTTCAAAAACATGATGGTAATCTTTCAGCAGCTTTGCTGCAGGGATGCCACCATGCGTGTCTGCTCTGGATATGTTTTGTTTTGCTTGTGTATCTATTGTATGAATCATTTGTCCCAGGCTGAGTGTCACTAGGTTAAAGAATTCACTTGTTTTAGCTGCAAACAGTGGCCTCTGTGTTCCCTGAAATTTCAGCCTGGATACATTTCCTTGGTGCTCTGGTTGTAATTTACATTGGCTCAGTGGTATTATGATCATGTCATCATATAATTAATTTGACTTTTATAGATTTCAAAGGACCACTGTGATCATCTAGTCAGACCTCCTACCCTAGGCAGGACATTCATCCGGTTTTAAGCCAGACCGTCCTGCTTTTCTAAGGGTTGTCCCTGGTCTGACACTAAGATAACACTGGATGTGGTTTTGTCCAGTATCCGACAGTGGACACCATTTTGAAGAGCACACCGCCCTGCTCCCGCTGGTGTGACCTTGCACACATGGTGCATTTGAGGTCACACCGGTGGGGCAGTGTGGTGCACTCTTCAACATAGCATCCCCCATGTGGCATGACCTTGCACGCACCATGCGTGTGAGGTCACGCCAACCGAGGCAGAGTCATACCAGCAAGGGTGGGCCAATGCTGTTCCCAGAAGTTCCAGAATGTTCGGTATTCTAGGAATGCGTCAGTGGCCACAGAACTTCTCCAAAATAATTTCTGTTTGAATTAATTGTTTGGCTGAAATTTTGCTTTCCTCTCATACATAATGCTGAGGAAGTCTTTGTAGCACATTCATTGATCCCCCGCTGTCTATTTTGTATTTAATTTCCTGCTTGTTTGTGTGATGCTGCCTTGTCTTTGCATCTGGTGTTAGTCTGAGCTTTACAATTCAATGTTGTTGTTTTGTATTACATTAATGTCTCATATGGGCAAAATCTTGGTCATGTGAGGGCATAAACACAAGGAACCATGCTTTGAGTAACTACAGAACTCCTTCACCAGTAAGCTCCTATGTTTATTAAGCTCCCTGCTATAACACAACCTAGTCCATTCTGGTAACTGTGGAGGACCAGGAACTCCATAATTTCCTCTGATTCTCTTGGTGAATTATCTTGGAGTCTGCACCACTTATGTTCTGCATTTGGATGTGAGTTTGTTCACTAGCTTCGCACATCTATAGCTCACAATAGAGTTAGTGGGGCTCTGAGCCTTCTCATTCAAGGTGCTGCGTCTTTCAACCCTATGTGACATTACCCAGGGCACAATCTGGACTGTTGAACAGCTTTTATCCCCTCAATTCTCCAGCCTCGGGTGCCTTTTACACTGCTTCACTGTGAGAGCAACCACTCCTGGTCTGCTCACACCCAGCCTCCAGTATGTAAATCACACCCAGCCTCCAGTATGTAAATCACCCCCAGCTATACTGTACAAGTGCTATAGCTAGCCAGCCAGCCACCCATGAATTACATTACAGAGCAACACCAGCAAATTCCCAATCCCAGACTTGTCTCCAGAAATGTGCGTCTTGGACTGCCCAGCACCCTCCCAAGCAATACAAGGTCCTAGAAAGTCCATCGTTTCATTAATAGAAAATGATATGCACAAATCTTGTTATTCCAAATGAAGCTCCCAAACACTTCAATCCAAACACACTGGTTTAGATAAAACAATGAAACAAGTTTATTAATTACAGAAAGATAGATGGTAAGTGATGACAAGTAATGAGGCATGAAAGTCAGAATTAGTTTGTGTTTTACCTTTTATTTCTCTGTAACCAATACCTAGCTTAACAAGCTAAGTGAATTCAAAGCAAAAGTCTCTCTCACCACATGTTCTAACAGTCTTACTGGCTGAATCTTCCAGCCAGGATCTCCCCCAGTCCAATGATGCTTCCTTTGTCTTTCAAGAGTTGTCAGTGTCATGAGTAGAGATGAAGGGAGAGGTTATTTGTGTCCTCTTTTCTCATTTTTTCTAGTTATTTTCTTTTTTGAAAATCATCTCCAGCTGATGTTCAGGAGGCAGAAAGTCTGCCCGGAAACCTCCAGCTGTTCCACTGCTAAGATGAAAATTTCTCACTCACACCCTTCTTCCTGCCAAAGAATGGTCACTTAACCAGGCGATAGACCATTTGCTTATATTGACAACTGGCTGAGGTGTTGGCTAGCCTTTTGTCTCTAGCAGACTGGTTTGAAGCTGTTTCCCTAGACTTGAGACATGTCTTATACAGTAGAATTTAACAACTTTACTTACAATGTTGCCACACATATTTTACCAGGACAATCATGATCAGCAAATTATGGGTTTTCAAATGATGACTGACAAGGCATACTTTGTACAAAATGTATCACAATCTTGTAAAAAGGGTGACTATAAGGGTACTCTATGCATCTGAAGAAGTGAGCTGTAGCCCACGAAAGCTTATGCTGAAATAAATTTGTTAGTCTCTAAGGTGCCACAAGTACTCCTGTTCTTTTTATAAGGGTACAGACCATCACACTTTATTACTGATCTATCACAAATTAACTACTCTGTTAAGATTTGATGCTCATGTGAGTCAGCTATTTTGCACAGTTTGGCAATATACTGATCTATTGTTTTGCCAGATTCTTGACAACACTTTTATTGACAGGATATAAAAGGTACCTGACACTTTTTGTGGGTTGAAAATGTTTTTGCACCACTTCTAGCATCTTACTTGGGTCCTCCCATTCTGCTGCCAGAGCCTTTGTTGGACTTGGGGGTGATCTCTGGTAAACTTATTAGCATGCATGTACATTCTTATTGTTTTTAATATGTTTTCTCTGTAACACTTTTACATTAAGAATAAATGTGCTTGCTTAAAAAGAGCTGAGTGGTACCTTAACTGGAGCAATTACACTGTTTCCAGTCTCTGATGAGAAGCAAAGTAGTCCTGCTGAGGCACCTGCCTTTTGTGGGATTCACAGTGTAGGCAGGGAACTGTGCGGCCTGGAAATACCCCGGTGAGGAGGGAAAGAGATATAGGTCTCTGCCCAAGAGAGGTGACAGCTGGGAAGCTGGAGAGCTAAGAGTGGGTGCCCTTGCTGGACCATAGACGGGGAATATGGGTGCAGTTGACCTGAACTGTGACAGGTGTCAATTGGAGAGTGAATCCTTGGGTGCTGCCACTCCTCCTCCCTGTCAAGGGCTGAGCATGCAATCTCCACAGACCCCTACACCCTGCAGGCTCAAGGAGAAAAGGATGGGCCCAGGGCACAGGCCTGGCACCATGGAGAGGCATAAGTGGCTCCACCTTCCTGCTCACAACTGGTCATTTCAGCTTCCCGCCCCAAATTGGACACTGGCTATTCCAGAGCCTGCTGGGCTGATGAGTCCCCACATCTGTACCTGCCCCTGTTGGCTGCCTTTTATCACTGTTCTCGGGGCGCCTGGGCAGAGACGGCTCCCTCCAAGCTGGGTGTAGGTCAGGAAGGCTCCTCCTGGAGGCGTATGGGGGACTTAGCCATGGAGGCAGGGGGCAGCAGCAGGGCTGTCACTGAGCTGGCTCCCATCAGCTCAGCAAGCCGGTTCACCATGGTGTAGCGGTAAAAGAGAAGTGGCTAACCTAACCTGGAGAAGGCCCCAATGGAGAAGTGAGTGAACTCTGTTTACCCTCAACTGCGCTTCGGCTTGCACTTGGAAAGTTGATTAGAAATCGGCCTCTAGACCTTCACGGGGAGAAGAAGAAAACCCCCAAAAGAGGACCCGAGTGGGACTGCTGCAGTCTGCCTGAGTTTGAAGGCAGCCTGGCAGGATGGCTCAGAGATAGGGAACAGCCCCACATTCATCTCAACTCTGTAGCCTAATGAGGCCTGTGACGTTGTGCAGTCTATATGGTTTTATAAAAACTTAATAATAAGTCAATATAATGTAACTGAGATAGTTTTAGAGAAAATACGGTAATAAGTGAATGTAAGTAACTGGGATATGCCTCATGCAAAAGGTCTCTTGTAAGGTATCATTACAAAGCTTATAATCTACAAATACAAATTATCTATAATCTGTGATCATCTGATTTGTATAAATGTACCACTCTTGTATCTAAAACTAGAAATATAAAATGTAACTCTGAGGGCCTATTGTAATTGTGTAAAGTGTGGACCATTAATGATGGTTTGGAATCTTGATGACTCCCATTGTCTGCAGATGGCTGTATTTACCTGTGAGTCTTCCTGTATATGTGTGTGCTGGCAAGTGAGTAATGAAGTCTTGCAGTGACATGTGATCATGTCACCTGAACTGGAATCCATCTTTAACCTGGTGCTTTTCCAGTGAGGGGGGGGGTGGAAAACCAGAGAGACAAAGAGTTCCCGCCTTATGCAAAAGATATATAAAGGGGTGGAAGAGAACAGAGAGGGGGAAGAAGCCATCATGAAGAATCCCCTAGCTACCACCTGAGCTGCAACAAGAGCTGTACCAGGGGAAAGAATTGTGCCCAGGCCTGGAAGGTGTCCAGTCTGAGAAAAACTTACTGAAACATCTCTGAGGGTGAGATTATCTGTATTTAGTTTGATTAGGCATAGATTTGCGCATTTTATTTTATTTTGCTTGTGACTTACTTTGTTCTGTCTGTTACTACTTTGAACCACTTAAATCCTACTGTCTGTATTTAATAAAATCATTTTCTATTTAGTAATTCACTCAGAGTATGTATTAATACCTGGGGGAGCAAACAACTGTGCATATCTCTCTATCAGTGTTATAGAGGGCGAACAATTTATGAGTTTGCCCTGCATAAGCTTTATACAGGGTAAAACAGATTTATTTGGGTTTAGACCCCATTGGGAGTTGAGCATCTGAGTGCTAAAGACAAGCGCACTTCTGTACGCTGTTTTCAGGTAACTTGCAGCTTTGGGACAGGAGATTCAGACCCTGGATCTGTGTCTGGAGCCAGACGGGAGTGTCTGGCTCAGCAAGACAGGGTGCTGGAGTCCTGAGCTGGCAGGGAAAGCAGGAGCAGGGGTAGTCTTTGCACATCGGGTGGCAGCTCCCAAGGGGGTTTCTGTGATCCAACCCGTCACAGAACCCAGATAAATCCGTTTTACCCTGTATAAAGCTTATGCAGGGCAAACTCATAAATTGTTCGCCCTCTATAACACTGATAGAGAGATATGCACAGTTGTTTGCTCCCCCAGGTATTAATACATACTCTGAGTAAATTACTAAATAAAAAGTGATTTTATTAAATACAGACAGTAGGATCTAAGTGGTTCAAAGTAGTAACAGACAGAACAAAGTAAGTCACCAAGCAAAATAAAATAAAATGCGCGAATCTATGCCTAACCAAACTGAATACAGATAATTTCCTCACCAGTTCCAGAGTGCTCCCTTTTACAGGCTAATCTCCTTTTAGCCTGGGTCCAGCAATCACTCACACCCCCTGCAGTTACTGTCCTTTGTTTCAGTCTCCTTCAAGTATCCTGGGGGGGGGGGGGGGTGGAGAGGCTCAGGCAGGGGGCAGCAGCAGGGCTGTCACTGAGCTGGCTCCCATCAGCTCAGCAAGCCGGTTCACCATGGTGTAGCGGTAAAAGAGAAGTGGCTAACCTAACCTGGAGAAGGCCCCAATGGAGAAGTGAGTGAACTCTGTTTACCCTCAACTGCGCTTCGGCTTGCACTTGGAAAGTTGATTAGAAATCGGCCTCTAGACCTTCACGGGGAGAAGAAGAAAACCCCCAAAAGAGGACCCGAGTGGGACTGCTGCAGTCTGCCTGAGTTTGAAGGCAGCCTGGCAGGATGGCTCAGAGATAGGGAACAGCCCCACATTCATCTCAACTCTGTAGCCTAATGAGGCCAATTATCATCCGTGTCATCATCGTTAACCATTTTACTGCCGATCCCCGTGTGTCAGAAAGGAACAGGATGGGGCTGTACCAGAGATTGGCACCCTTTGCTGGTAGCAGCAGCTCGCTCTGGTGCTACAGCTGGGCCGTTTGGGGGAGATGTCGCTGCTTAGTTCCTTTCCCCCTTCAGACCCAGGGAGCCAACCAGCCCGAAGGGAGCAGCACAGCCCAGGGGGCACCTCAGCCCCAACAAGGGGGTGCCAGTCCTGCAGTGCCCAACCGTGCACTGAGGTCGAGCAGAACCCAGCAAGCATCAGAGCCCACTGAGGGGGACCCAGCCAGCATGGAGCCCCCAGGCAGGAGGAGGGGGCAGCAGCCAGCTGCCTCCGAGCCTTGCCAGGAGTGAGGGGAGGGGAAGAGGCCAGGGAGGCCTGGGGCTCTCCCCTTAATCCCTTCCCCCCCATTCCCTTCCCCCCTTGAGCCCCAGTTACCTGGGTTGATTTGCAGATCCCCTCTGACTCCAGTTTGGGTTGATCTTTCCCCACCTGGGTAAGTGCTGGGCCCAGAGATCAGTGCCTCCAGCTCACTGCCATGTGTCACAGCAAAAGCTGCTATCATGGCATGTGCATCAGTAGCTTGGCAGTGCATCTCTGTGAATATCCTCTCCAGTGCAGGGAAGGGGAGGGCTGCGTTCCTCTGCTTTGACGGAAGCGGGGCTTGATGTTAAAAGATTTGAGAAACGCTGGCTGATTGGATCCCGCAGCTCTGAACTCAGGCATAGCAGAGCACAACCAATGTCCAGTCCTAGCTGCCCTCAGACATTATCTTTCGGAAGGAAAAGGGATTGCTTCTGGTTACTTCCTGAACTCATTCTCTTGCTTGTTTATTGTGTTTGCTCGGTTACCTGCTGGCTCACCCCTTCCCTGCCCGGATGAGACGTGTGGCTGGCTGGTATCTGCGCCGCCCAGCACTGTGAACGTCACAATGTCTCATCTTACAAACAGAGTTAATCAGACTTTTTCTCCTCTGCCTTTCACCCCCGTTTCTTCTCCCTGTGTCTTGTTATGAGCTTTCCAGGGAGACTTGCGCTTAGGAATAATGTACAGTGAGGGCCGATCACCTGGGTTCAGCAGAGCTGATGATTGTCAGAGAGCTGTCTGCAATGCTTCCTGTGCTATTCCCCTGGCGTTGGCTCTGGACGTCCTTACTCAGGTTTTACTCATTCCACACCCAGGCAAAGAGCCCCTCGAAATCAATGAGAAGGGCAGGTGATGAGCACTTCTTGGCTTCGCTCAGTCACTTGAGCATCAGGGGGTTCTGTCTGAGTACGGAAAGAGTAAAACCTGAGTAAGAGCTGCAGGACTTGGCGGATTGTACATTGGTCAGTATCGCCTCTTTTGCTATATTTATTCATAATAATAATAAAACCGAGGTAATGACAAGTTTCCATAGGGAACGGGGCGGCTCAGGGAAGACCTGGGCGGAAAAGTTCCCACAAAAAAATTTTGCTTTGGAATTTGTTGATTGGTGAAAATGTTTGTGGCAATGGTTGGATTTAGGACGGAACAGGGGCAGGTTTCCTGCCGACTGCCTGACTCCTCGGCACTCACTTGGTGTGCTGTTGGGGAGCCCCGGGATTACCAAGTCTGTGGTGCTGTGCAGATTCCTTCTGAGTTGGGGACCCCACGGCTTCCAGACTCCTGGGCCAGCTAGTTCCCCAGGCTGATGACTAGGACTGAGCTGGCCTGGGAACCACAGGAGTCTCAGTGTCTCAGCAGCGCACCCTCTGGGCTGAAGAGGAGGCAGGAGGCTGGGATTCTTGGTCTCAGGAGCCAGGACCTGCAGAGCTTGGGAGACAGTGTGTCCTGGCTCCTCTACAACCAGCCAGGCAGGCTACTGAGGACGCAGGGCTTCCCCGACAACCCTGTGAGGTGGTTATGCAGCCAGTGACTCAATTTCACCCCTCATGCTTGTTCAGTGGCTGTTGTGAACTGACCTGGTGGTTCAATTTGGTTTCTAGTGGCCACATCTCAACAGCGTAACATCACTAGTCCTGGAGATCAGCCAAGGCCCAAACAGGCCCTGGAGCCTGCCCTCCATTGCTGCTGGCCAGTTTATGTAGCTGGATAGGACTCTCTGGGATGTCAATCCAGTCCCTTTCAGCTGCTCTGGGCATGGCAGTGGCGCACACCTCAGCATGAGAGACCAACAGCAAAGGCACTTTTGTGTTTGCTGGGTTAGGAGCACGGAGCCAGAGTGCTGAGGGGACAGTGGCAGGATCATGGGTGCAGAGGAGGAAGCAGTTTGTGATCTGGGGCCTTTGACCTGGTGGTGGGTGAGTTCCAGCAGGAGTCCTGCACCTGGTGAGTGTAACCATGGCCGGGCTGGGGCCATCCAACCCCCCATGTATGAAATGGATGGGGACAGTGTCTCCTGGCACGGCTTTCCCTGCTGTCTCCCCTGTGAGGAACCGACCCGCTCCAGAAATCCAGCCTCAGCCTCCAGGATGACAGTGTCTCAGGCAGAGATGGAAAAGCCTAGTCATTGCCTTGTTGCCCCCCACCCCATCCCCAACTTTGCTTTCGGGAGGCTCCCACACAGGTCACCATGTTGTGTGACAGCGGCAAAGGAATACAGAGAGTCACCTTCTAACACTGACCAAGGAGTTTTATTGGGAAAAGGCCAACAGTGTTATCCATAGAGCTACCCTCTGTGCCGGCTTCATCACTGAGCTTCTGCCTCAAACCATTCCCAGTTGTTTGGTTTCCTGCTATACACATCCTCCCACCCACTTCTCCCTCATAACCCCCCTCCATCACTGGGCCTAGAGCCCTGGGCCTACGGCTCCAGAAGCACAGGCCTCTACCACTTGAACCAAGGGAGATCTTGTTGATCTACTTCCAATCCTCTGTCCAGTGCACATCTCGAGTAGCCAGGATGGGCGCACACAGGGGAGTGAAGGGCTATGAATTCACACTCTCCTAAGGGCCCAGAGCAGCCCTTTGGAGGTGATTAGCCCTGTGCAGTAAAAAGGGGTGCAGTAGTGGACTTCCCAGCCCCCCATGCCCTGCCCCCCTGCAGAGTTGTTTTCCCTTGGGCAGTAGGGCATGTCACAGGGCAACTGGCCCCTGTAAGTGAAGTGAGTCCAGCCCAGGTGTGTCCCAGGTTGATCTGATTCAGAGGGCAGGGTGGCATGAGAGGTGACCGGCTGTGATTGGAGGGGTCAGTGCTGGGAGGATGACGCGGACTCAGAGACTGGCGGAGGGGCTAGCCTGCTGGGCTGGCTGTTCAATGACAGGCCAGGTAAGGCAGAAGATGCCAGAGGTGAGGTCTGAGGTAAGTTGCTGGGCTGTGTCTGGAGAATGGTCCAAGGGCACGGCGTTGGGGATAAATGGACTTTCCAGGACTCCTTGCACTAGGTGCGTGGCCTTGAGGAGCGGGTAAAATCGGACCCAAGGGAACTTCGGGTGGAGCCTTTAAGAAGCCTGAGAAGGGAAACTGAAGCAGTAACCTCAGCGTTATTGTGCCCAGCCACAAGAGAGCAGTAGGAGGCGAGGTGACAGAGTAGGATCTGCCCCAAGAGCACACTTTTGTGCACCACTGTCCCCCACTTTCCCTCTTATGCAAAGGGGCAGAGGGTCAGCAGGCCCCACTGATTTCAGTGAGAATTAATCCCCGTGAAGAGCTAAGACCAGGGCCCTCTCCCTCATCTCTTCCTCACTCTGCGCTTCTGCTTTAGAGATGGGTCTTGGTCTCTGGACTGAAACACCCCTAACGCGCAGGGCGGCTGAATCTGGGCATGGGATTCTGATCCATGTCACGCCTGCACGAGTCCCTTCTTTCGTGCTTCTTTACTGCCCTTGAAACGTTCCACTCTTCCATCTCGGAGCCCGTGTTCCCCTTTCCACCACCAAGCAGTGGTGTAGCCAGGACGGGACACTTGGTTGGGCCCCGACTTCAGGTGGGTGACTAATGACAGGTGGCAGAGGATGGGGGGCAGGAGGAATTGGGGCCACTTCCCCACCACCCTCTCCAGCCAGCCTTGCAGGGGTCGATGGACATGCTGGTCAGAGGCCCCCTGGGGCCCAGGCCTGCACCTGGTGAGCGGGGTTGAAGTTTGGGGGCTTGTCCCGCTTTGCTCACCTGGCGCTCCAGCCAGGTAGCAGGGTCTGGGTGCGGGTAAGCCCCCATTCCCCAGCTGGAGCGCTGGGCAGAGTGGGGTAAGCCACCGCATCTCGACCCGGCAGGAGTGCTGGGCGAGCAGGCGTAGTGGGACAAGTGCTGGGGCCAGAGCCGAGCCAGGGTTGGGGGGGGAGGGAGAGTGGACCTGGATGCTAAGTGGGTGACAGTGCACTCACTGTCTCTCACACTTCCCTAACACACACACACACACGGTCGCTCTCACACCCATATACATTCTGCCTCTCATGAGTCACAGTCCCCCAATACAGATTGTCACACACAGTCTCACACTCCCCAACACACACTGTCACACAGTCCCCCAAAACACCATCACACACTGTCTCTCTGTCTCTCTCACACGCACTGGCTCTCTCTCACACACACATACACACACTCTCTGTCACGCACATGCACACACACACACGCACACACTTGTATTATTGTTGTTACTGCTTGGTACTTCCTGTCAAAATGCTCATGGTGAGCCAGGAGTGGCTAGGGGCTGCACAAGGGCCGAGGTGCAAAGCCTGCCTTGAGCCACTGCCGCAGTGACTGCAGTGTACGAAGCTCGATGTGTGTCAGCAACGGGGGACGGTTATGGGGGTCCATGGGCAGGGGTGGTAGCTGTGCCCCCTCAACACACTGGGGTCAGTGGCACTGGCTGGGGACTGCTTTCAGTGGAGCATAGGGGCACCAGTTTAATAATACTGCGTAGGGCCCCATAAATCCTAAGGATGGCCCTGGGGCTGGGCTAGGAGGAGCAGAGGGTCATGCACATGTTTTCTTGGAGCTGTCTTGGTGTTTCTGCTGAGTTTTGCCCTGACCATGTAGCAGATGCCCCCATGGTGGCAGTTCCAATGCAGTTCCCAGGCTTTCCGCTAAGACCCTTCAGTCCCAGCTGGCATTTCTCTGCCAGTCTGTCATGTGGCAGCTTCTGAAAACCACAGCCGATCAATTGCAGACTTTCAGGGGCCATTCTAGGCATCGGTGGGCAGAGCTTTATGGATTGGGTGACAATTGGAAAACCAGAAAAGCTTGATTTCCACAAAATTCCGTCTTTGCTCACTCTGGATAGAGGGCTGAGGCAGTGAGCTCTGAGTGAGGGGTTAGCGTGAGAGAAGGGCTTTCTCTTCCTGCAGCACCAATGGGCACTCTGTGTCATTAATTCCTGAGTCGTCCTAGTCCTGCCACTGCCGCTGATGGCCTAGGAAAGGGACAGCAGTTACCTACCCGACAGGGCTGCTGTAAAGTGCTTCATGAGTGCTGAGCGTCATTAAGGTGTATCATGCAGGCAGATGTAGGGATCAGCTACCTTCTTGGCTCTGCCCTTCTCAGGACCCCGTCAGCTCTTGGGAACAGGCATTCTGAAATATCTGAAAGAACCGAAGTGTGTTTCAAACGCACATTGGGACAGCCACCCAAATCTATCTATTTGAAGCTGCTTTTCGACCAGGACACACAACTGACTACTGGGTGCATCTGATCTGCTGGGGATCATGAGGCAATAAAAACAGTGTTCGAATACTGGTGAGTCTTTGGCAAATCCTCAACTCCAAACATTGCTATTCTCCAATAGACCCATTGTCCCCTTGGCAACTGTCTGACCAGGGCTGGCCTCCGGCCCTGCCACGAGCCATTCACAGGTAGGTGATCTCTATGACATTAGGCTCTGTGTTGCCGCAGGGCAGTTGGTGCTTACAGGAGCACTGGACGCTCAGCGCAGCAGTGTCATTGCTGCCAGGGTCTCCCTGGTAGTTCTGAGCAGGCTGCGTGCTGCTTTTCCTTTTGGAGCCCAGTTTCTTCCAATCTGTTAGGTGCACCCCGTTCTCCAGATCCTGCGGCATGGGCTCGTGGTACAGGGTGATCTGCAGCGTGCACAGCTGCGGGCCGTAGCGCACCAGCACAATGATGACAACAGCCAAGAGGACGAAAATTACCACGATGACCGTAATCATGGGAAGGGCATCGGCCTTCTTGGTCACACCCCGGATGACAGAGCCCGTAGTGAATCCAGCCAAGTCCGGAGGCTCGTGTTGTCTTGGCTGGCTGCTCGGGGTGGAGATATTCATTGTTGAAGGATGGACCCTCACCTGTGGAGAAGTAAAACAAATTGGACATATGTAGCATGTCATTTGAACCGTTCTAGTCTGTTACTGCCCGGATATCACTTGGCTAAGCGAAATGAGAACCCATCTGCAACTCAACGGCATTTCTCTGTTTGGAGGTAACCCAGGAACTTTTGAATGCTGCAGCTGATCAAATGCAAAATTTCAGGGATATTCTAGGCATCAGCAAGCAGAACCCCATTGGTTTGGGTGAACATTGGAAAAGTCTGAATTCCACTAAAATCACAATTTGATCACTCTGGATACAGGGGAGAGGCAGGGGAGGGTCAGGGTTAGAGTTCACTTCACTTCACTTGACTGTGTCATTCAATACAATTTCAGTGTGATGGATCCTCCGTTCCGGTCCTGAACTGTGGTGTGGCACCCAAACCTTGCCCTCCTGTTCCCCTGGCACTTTGTGGATCCTGGCCTCATAGTGACCCTTCCATGGTACCCTCCAGAGCAGGGAGATCATGTTGGAGGGCCCAGGATGATGGAGATCCAGTCATGGAGGGTCTCCTATATACATGGATCTAAGGGGGGTGATTGGGCCTGGTGTAAGGAGTTTTGGATACACATGTTTTGACTGAACCGATAATCCCAAATTATCTGCACTGTGCAGCACCTGGGCAACACCGAAATGCTGCTCTGAAACATGCTGCATCCTGGATCCTCTGTGACAAAGCAGACTTTGACTCCCTCAGGGAACAGATGGGCAGGATCCCCTGGGAGAATAACATGAAGGGCAAAGGGGTCCAGGAGAGCTGGCTGTATTTTAAAGAATCCTTATTGCGGTTGCAGGAACAAACCATCCCAATGTGTAAAAAGAATAGTAAATATGGCAAGCGACCAGCTTGGCTAAACAGTGAAATCCTTGCTGATCTTAAATGCAAAAAAGAAGCTTACAAGAAGTGGAAGATTGGACAAATGACCTGGGAGGAGTATAAAAATATTGCTCAGGCATGCAGGAGTGAAATCAGGAAGGCCAAATCACACTTGGAGTTGCAGCTAGCAAGAGATGTTAAGAGTAACAAGAAAGGTTTCTTCAGGTATGTTAGCAACAAGAAGAAAGTCAAGGAAAGTGTGGGCCCCTTACTGAATGAGGGAGGCAACCTAGTGACCGAGGATGTGGAAAAAGCTAATGTACTCAATGCTTTTTTTGCCTCTGTCTTCACGAACAAGGTCAGCTCCCAGACTGCTGCACTGGGCAGCATAATATGGGGAGAAGGTGACCAGCCCTCTGTGGAGAAAGAAGTGGTTCGGGACTATTTAGAAAAACTGGACGTGCACAAGTCCATGGGGCCGGATGAGCTGCATCTGAGGGTGCTAAGGGAGTTGGCGGATGAGATTGCAGAGCCATTAGCCATTATTTTTGAAAACTCATGGCGATTGGGGGAGGTCCCGGATGACTGGAAAAAGGCTAATGTAGTGCCCATCTTTAAAAAAGGGAAGAAGGAGGATCCGGGGAACTACAGGCCAGTCAGCCTCACCTCAGTCCCTGGAAAAATCATGGAGCAGGTCCTCAAGGAATCAATTATGAAACACTTAGAGGAGAGGAAAGTGATCAGGAACAGTCAGCATGGATTCACCAAGGGGAAGTCATGCCTGACTAACCTAATTGCCTTCTATGATGAGATAACTGGCTCTGTGGATGAGGGGAAAGCAGTGGATGTGTTATTCCTTGACTTTAGCAATGCTTTTGATACGGTCTCCCACAGTATTCTTGCCGCCAAGTTAAAGAAGTATGGGCTGGATGAATGGACTGTAAGGTGGATAGAAAGCTGGCTAGATCGTCGGGCTCAACGGGTAGTGATCAATGGCTCCATGTCTAGTTGGCAGCCGGTTTCAAGCGGAGTGCCCCAAGGGTCGGTCCTGGGGCCGGTTTTGTTTAATATCTTTATTAATGATCTGGAGGATGGTGTGGACTGCACTCTCAGCAAGTCTGCAGATGACACTAAACTAGGAGGCGTGGTAGATACACTAGAGGGTAGGGATCGGATACAGAGGGACCTAGACAAATTAGAGGATTGGGCCGAAAAAAACCTGATGAGGTTCAACAAGGACAAGTGCAGAGTCCTGCACTTAGGACGGAAGAATCCCATGCACTGCTACAGACTAGGGATCGAATGGCTAAGTAGCAGTTCTGCTGAAAAGGACCTAGGGGTCACAGTGGACGAGAAGCTGGATATGAGTCAACAGTGTGCTCTTGTTGCCAAGAAGGCTAACGGCATTTTGGGCTGTATAAGTAGGGGCATTGCCAGCAGATCGAGGAACGTGATCGTTCCCCTTTATTCGACATTGGTGAGGCCTCGTCTAGAATACTTTGTCCAGTTTTGGGCCCCACACTACAAGAAGGATGTGGAAAAATTGGAAAGAGTCCAGCGGAGGGCAACAAAAATGATTAGGGGTCTGGAGCACATGACTTATGAGGAGAGGCTGAGGGAACTGGGATTGTTTAGTCTCCAGAAGAGAAGAATGAGGGGGGATTTGATAGCAGCCTTCAACTACCTGAAGGGGGGTTCCAAAGAGGATGGAGCTTGGCTGTTCTCAGTGGTGGCAGATGACAGAACAAGGAGCAATGGTCTCAAGTTGCAGTGGGGGAGATCCAGGTTGGATATTAGGAAACACTATTTCACTAGGAGGGTGGTGAAGCACTGGAATATGTTACCTAGGGAGGTGGTGGAGTCTCCTTCCTTGGAGATTTTTAAGGCCTGGCTTGACAAAGCCCTGGCTGGGATGATTTAGCTGGGAATTGGTCCTGCTTTGAGCAGGGGGTTGGACTAGATGACCTCTTGAGGTCCCTTCCAACCCTGATATTCTATGGTTCTATGATTCTATGATAGGGGTGGGATTCATCCAGGATTATCAAGAAGGAAGAGCCCTGTAGCCCTCACTGTGGGGGAAGGGCAAAGGCGCTCTAAGACCTCTGCAGTTTGCTCTCTCCGACCCTGCAGAAGCTATCTGGGATAAATCACATTGACAGTAAAACTAGAGCAGCACAGCAGATGTGCCATTATTATCCGCAGGCAACTTGGCACCAATTGCCAGCAGATTATCTGAAGAAACGGATTATTTAAATGCCTGGTACAATGGCTGCCAGCTCGCCGTTCTGTGGGTGGGCGACTGTTTGTTGAGTGAGGTGTTTAAACATACAAGGATGCTCAAGCTAGCAGATCATTTTTTCATTCCATTTGCCCAAATTCTGTCCGTGGGGTAGTGCCTGCTCACTGGTACCCTGCAGCGTTCTGTCTGCCCCGGGGCAGAGGCAGGTAGCTTCCCTCAGGGTCTACAAAGGCAGTATAGCCACACCTTTCCCTACCACTTCTTTATAAAGGAGCAGCATGCAGAGGCGGATTAAGGTTTTGTGGGGCTCTGGGCCAGAGCAAGTGGGGGGGGCTCTCTACCCCTTCTGCCTGTGGTCCCGCCTCTTCCACCTGCAGCCCTGCCCACAGCTGCACCCCATTTTGCCCCTTCCTCCCGCAGCCCAGCCCTTGTCCACCCATGGTCCCATCCCATTCTGCCCCCCCATTGCCCCCCACAACCAGTTTTCTCCTTTGCTCCCCCCCGTTGGCCCAGTGGCTAGTCTGCCACTGGCAGCAAGCACTGCCCTCAGGGCCTGTTGCACAACTGGGACTGGAGCCATGGCCAGGTCCCAGTCCATCCAGTGTGCTGGCAGCCCAAAGTCTAGCACTGCAGGCAGTGCTGGTCTAGAGCCCAGGGGCGAGTGATTAGCAGCTCATCAGCGATAGGGTGACCATAGATCCCATTTTGGCTGGGACAGTCCCTTTTTCAGCCCTGTCCTGGCAGTCCTGACTTTTTTGGCGAAACTGGGCATTTGTCCCATTTGTTCTTGCCAGCTGATCATCATTTGGCAAGAGCAAACTGGACAAAGGCAGAGATTTGCCAAAAAAGTGGGGTGGAACCAGGGCCGGCTCCAGCATTTCTGCTGCCCCAAGCAAAAAAAAAAAAAAAAAGCCGCGATCGGCAGCGGCAGTTCAGCGGCAGGTCCTTCGCTCCTAGAGGGAGTGAGGGACCTGCCTCCCCCGAATTGCTGCAGGTGCCGCCCCTCTCCCTTAGCCGCCCCAAGCACCTGCTTGTTAAGCTGGTGCCTGGAGCCGGCCCTGGGTGGAACCCCTAGCAGGGCGCAGAGGAATGTGTGTGTGGGAGCAGCAATGTCAGCCCCGTGTCAGTGCGAAGGCTAGGGAGAGTGGCTCTGGCAGGTGGCAGGGGGCTGGCCTCATGTGCAGGGGGCTTCAGGTCGGGCTCAGGCCAGCCTTGTATGCCAGGGGAAGAGTGGGGCCTCAGGTGGCCCCCATGTAAGGGCAGCGGGGGGCTCAGGTGAGTCCAGGGCGCTGAGGGGGAAGGAAGATCTCAGGCCAGCCCCACACAGGCAGGAGGCAGGGAGGTTTCGGGCTGGCCCTGGGGGGATAGGGGGACCTCAGGCTGACCCCGCATGGGGGAGGGAGAGGGAGGCCTCGGGCTGGCCTGTGCGGTGTCTTGTTCTCCCTTTGGGAAAATATGATCACCCTACTCAGGGGAAACCAGAAGCTAGCCCAGTATTTGGTCACTAATTTCATAGATTCCAAGAGAAGAAGGAACCCTGGGGGTCATCTGGTCTGCCAGAGAACTTCCCCAAAATATTTCCTAGAGCAGATCTGTTAGAAAAACATCTTGATTTTAAACATTGTCAGCGTTGGAGAATCTACCACGACTCTTGGAAAGTTTTTCCAATGGCTAATTACCTCCCTGTTAATAATGTTTGCCTTACTGTATTTCCAGTCTGAATGTGTCTAGCTTCAACTCCCCGTGTAAATGGAGTAAACACAATACCCAGCAGCCACCCCTAGAGGGAGTTTGGGGAAGGAGTCAGGAGAGGGAAAGAGAAACTGAAGGATGGGCTCTGACTCAGCAACTCACTGAAGCACACATTTAATGTCAAGCATGTGTAGTCCAGCTGAAGTTAGTGTGAAGTGAGTGGGGTTGCTTATGTGCTTAAAGTTACGCGTGCGTTTACATGTGTTACTGAACCGAGACCGTGCAGAGCTTGTGTGAGTTGCCCTAAAGAATCCACTCGAGGGCCCCTCCCCCCACGGTCCTCTTGCCACTTGTGTATCTCACTCAAAGTGCAAATCACTGAAGCACTGTTCGGGAATCAAATGCTTCACAGCAAAGTCAGCCTGAACTGGGCCGCCTGCCTGTCTTTATCAAGCGGGGAATGAGGACTGTAGCTCTTCTGAGCTGCCTGGGTCTGTCTCCCAATGCTACCATATCCCATCTCCTGCCAGGGCACTCTGCGTTAATTTCAGGTGATGTAAATTACATTTGCGCAAATAACTTACTCTGCAACCAGAGTAGAAACTGCAAAATTCTCAGCTCCCTTCCTCTAAACCAGTAGCTCTCAACCTTTCCAGACTATTGTACCCTTTTCAGGAGTCTGATGTGTCTTGCATACCCCAAGTTTCACCACACTGAAAAATTACTTGCTTACAAAATCAGACATAAAAATACAAAAGTATCACAGCTCACTATTACAGAACCATTACTGACTTTCTCATTTTTCCACATCATTATAAAATAAATCAATTGGAATATAAATGTTGTGCTCACATTTCAATGTACGGTATATGCAGCAGCATAAACCAGTCATTGTATGAAATTTTAGTTTGTACTAACTTCACTCATATTTTTTATATAGTCTGTTGTAAAACTAGGCAAATATCTAGATGAGTTGATGTACCCCCTGGAAGACCTCTGCGTACCCCAGGGGTGCACGTACCTCTGGTTGAGAACCACTGCTCTATACCCTGCCCCTGCTCTGTCGAATTCCCCAGTCAGGGCAGCTCTTGGGCAGCCCAGTCTCTTCACAATGCACCCGAATTTGTGTGCAGTTTGTGCCCAGGACACAGAGTATCACTGAGAAAATGTAAGAAGGGAGGTTGTGAGCTGAGGTGGGAGGAAGTGACTCAGTGACAGGGAAGGGGAGGGGGGTTTGAAGAGAAAAGGAAGAAAAGTGAAAGAGTACCCTGCAGCTCAGGTAATACCTTAGCTTCCCAGTCCCCGTGGGAGTCCAATTCATCTCTGGGGAGAAGCTCTGAGCCTCAGGGTAGAACTCGGTAGAAATGGCTCCCGGCAGGTCAGATGAGGACTGAAAGTGCTTTATTGGAACTGGACTCACTCAAGAAACTGCCACATCATTATACACACACACACACCCACTCACCGGCAAAAGAGGAAATGTCTTTTCACATGCGCTTATGCTGGACTCATGCCATGCCACATCACACTTATGTACACACATGAGGTAGAGAGAGGCACTGCATCACACCGGGAAATGCCACATTAGTACTCTGTCACACATGCGTACTACGCCCTGTCATAACTATAAAGGGAAGGGTAACAGCCCTCCTGTGTACCCTACTATAATCCCTCCTGGCCAGAGACCCCAAAATCCTTTTACCTGTAAAGGGTTAAGAAGCTCAGGTAACCTGGCTGACACCTGACCCAAAGGACCAATAAGGGGACAAGATACTTTCAAATCTTGGTGGGGGGAAGGTTTTTGTTTGTGCTCTTTGTTTTGGTGGGAGTTCGCTCTTGGGACTGAGAGGGACCAGACATCAATCCAGGCTCTCCAAATCTTTCTGAACAAGTCTCTCATATTTCAAACTTGTAAGTAAACAGCCAGGCAAGGCGTGTTAGTTTTATCTTTGTTTTCTCAACTTGTAAATGTACCTTTTGCTAGGGTGTTTACCTCTGTTTGCAGTAACTTTGAACCTAAGGCTAGAGCGGGGTCCTCTGGGCTCTTTAAGTTTGATTACCCTGTAAAGTTATTTTCCATCCTGATTTTACAGAGATGATTTTTACCTTTTTCTTTAATTAAAAGCCTTCTTTTTAAGAACCTGATTGATTTTCCTTGTTTTTAAATCCAAGGGGGTTGGATCTTGATCCACCAGGAGTTGGTGGGAGAAAGGAGGGGGGATGGTTAATTTCTCCTTGTTTTAAGATCCAAGGGGTTTGGATCTGTATTCACCAGGGACTTGGTGAAGAGTCTCTCAAGGCTACCCAGGGAAGGGAATTAGCACATTGGGAGTGGTGGCAGCGGACCGGATCTAAGCTGGTAGTTAAGCTTAGAAGTTTTCATGCAGGCCCCCACATCTGTACCCTAAAGTTCAGAGTGGGGAAGGAGCTTTGACACGCTCCCACCCCCACACAAAGCATTCCTCTTGCCAAGCTACTCTCACTCGCTAGAGTTATATCCCTTTACCCAGGAAAATACCCCCTCACTACAGCTACATGTGCACATACACAGACCCAAAAGTTTGTCTCCTGCACCCAATCTCCACACTTCCCTGAAAAAAAAAATCCTGCCCTCTCCCCATTTTTATACTTTTCCTTAAACGTTATTGGGTTTTTAAAGAAACAAAGTACAAAACTAACCCAGTCTTTCTCTCTGTGCAACATGATCCTGGCCAGTCTGTCCAAGCAAACTCATCAGAGTCACCTGAGACCTTGTAAAAAGTGCCCCACCAGGTGAGCTTTTGGTGAGCACCAGGGCATTGCTGGTCTCATGCCCTGAGTGGGTCAGTTTTCTTGGATGGGTGTTCCCTCTGGTCAGTTTCCTTGAGTGTACCCTTTGGTCAATTTCTCAGTACCTTGCTGTGGGAAGCCATTTAGGAGACAGCGAAGTGTCACTGCCTGTTTCCAGCATTGCCCACAAGCCGCCTGGCTCCAGACAAACACAAAAGGAGGCTCAACCCCTGCCATGCAGTGGTTACGCTCCAGATGCAGGCTATTGAATTCCCTTGCAGTTTTATCAATGAAAAACACCTGTCTGTATGTAAAGAGAGCAACAGTAGCCTTGATATTCTAGAGGGACTAGGTCCTGTTATAACACAGTGAGGAAGTGGATTTAGTCCATTCAGGGCTTATTTTGAACTCACATGTGATTTCTATAGGGGAGAAAGACTCAGTGCTGCGGTAACTTCTGATATATCTCTGTGTGAAATGCCACCCTCTTGTACAAGAGCTCAGAATAGTTTTATGCTAGTGGCAATTAGTCTTGTCGGGTGAAACCCACCCAGAATGCACATGATCCGTACTGCACAATCCACCCACCCCCTTCTCTTCACATGCTTCTGCATGTGCTCATGAATCTAATCCCCACTCTCTGAATGGTCACTGGACCCAGTCTCACTCCCATTGAAACTGAGGAAAGGATGGCAGGAGACAGCCAGTGTGATGGCAGAACTACGGCAGGTGTCATGCAGTGCAGACCGAACAATTTATTAGCATGCTGCAGGTCCTCTAACTGGGTCTATAACACAGCCCTGTCCTGAACTGTTTGTACTAATATCTCACCTGTGTTATTCCACACAGTATGATGGCTGCCTCTCTCTCAGGTACTTATCGGACCCCTCTACTGGAGTATCTGAGTGCCTCAACTCCTCTGTGAGGCAGGACAGAGCTGTTATACTGATCACAGATGGGAAACTGAGGCACAGAGCAGCTACGCGACTGGCCCAAGATCATACAGGAAGTCTGGCAGAGCAGGGACTTGAACCTAGGTCTTCCAAGTCCCATATTAGTGCCCCAACCACTGGCCCAGTCTTCTCTTTTAACACTAACCAGCAACTGTGATTCCAATGACACTTGCCTTTTCCAGAGGGAGTCATAAGGGCCACACGACATACAACTGGTACTTAACAACCAGTCAATAACAGCCACTCCAGGGAACACGAGCCCTCTGACTCCAGTTCCACTGATCCAGATACACCTTCCACATCCTGACATCCCGTCCCAGAGTGATGGGAAAACTGGCGTTTCCCCTTCACTGGAAAGCAATCTGCTAACTAGTCCACGAATCGTCCGCTCTCCACTTTAACAGAAATGATCAGAGTCCAACTGCTCTTACCTTGAGGGTGGCTTTCAAAGGAGTGAGCTCAGGCAACCATCGACTAGGGACTTCATATGTATGGAGAGGAAGGGGCTGGATATGTCTCTGTCCCTTCCCAGCCCAAGAGGCTTAATGCAGAGATTTAGCTGGGTTGCGGGCTGCTGTGACCTGGAATTTGTACTCATTTCAGAATGAAGTAAAACCTTAATCTAGAGATTAATCTCCGAGTGCCACATCTGTGCAGAAAGGGCTGTAGTGGATAATTTGTAAGGCTACGTTTTAGTCACGGGTATTTTTAGTGAAAGTCATGGACAGGTGATGGGCAATAAACAAAAAGTCACGGCCCCATGACCTGTCCATGACTTTTACTAAAAATACCTATGACTAAATCTTACCTGCTGGGAGGGGGGCACTCCTGAAGACTGCTGCTGGGGGAGGGGCGTGGGGGGCAGACCATGCACCCCTGCCGCTGCTGGGGTGTGTGTGTGGGGCCTGGGGCCGCGCTGCTTCTGGGGGGGAGGGGCGACCCGTGGTCCTGCTGCCACTCCGGGCAGGGGGCAACCTGGGACCCCCCTGCCGCCATTGGTCCAGGCTGGGGGGGGCGTGGCCCGAGGCCCCACCACCGCCGCCACTGGTCCTGGACCGCTGCTCCAGGGCAGTGCCAGGGACCAGCTGCCTGGGGTTCCAGAGCACCAGCCAGTGTGGCTGGCCCCGGGGCTTCCCCAGCTGCTGGGGTGGTCCTGAGGTCAGCCGCACCAGTGCTTCAAAATTCACAGAGGTCACAGTGTGACGTTATTGACATGAACTGTGACCGTATACATCACTGTTGCAACAAAAGTCCTATAGTTGCACCAAATCTTGTAAAAAGGAGGTCAAGTAAGGTGTCTATGGAAAGGTTGTAATTTGCTAGTTATGATTATGCTGTCTGTATGTGTGTATCATTTTTGTATTTGAAATTATGAATATCGGCTATGTACTTGTATCTCAATGTGTTTGATTCTAAGTAGCATCAGTGAAGCATTTGGTCAGCTTCTTGAGAAAGGACTATTCTCAGCAAGTGCCCAATCAAGAAACACTTAACTGACAATGGACTTTGGGAGACCCCAATCCACATCTGAGCTTTCCTGGGAATGTTCAAACTAACATGTAAACAATGGGGTGGCCTGCAAAAAGCTGAATCAGTCATGGACATGTGACTTGCCCAGGTGGCTACAAACTCCATCTTGTTGCTGCGATTTTGCACAGAACAAAGGGGTTTCCGCCCACAAAAGAGAGAATATAAAAGACCCTGGAAGCCCCTCCATTTTGTCTTCAGCTGGCTCAAGAAATGGCCTCTCCACCCCAAGAGATGCCTGAAAGAAACTATGGGGGTGTGAGTGATTGCTGGACCCAGGCCATAAACCACAATGTTGGTCTGAAAAGGATTAGGCCCAGACTAGGAAGGACTCTAGTCTGTGAAAGAAGCTTATTGGACATCTCTGAGGGTGAGATTTGCCTGTATTCAGTTTTCTACTGAATTAGGCTTCGACTTGAGTGATTTGTTTTATTTTGCTTGGTAACTTACTTTGTTCTGTCTGTTATTACTTGGAACCACTTAAATCCTACTTTTTATACTTAATAAAATCACTTTTGCTTATTAATTAAGCCAGGGTAAGTAACTAATGCCTGGGGGAGCAAACAGCTGTGCATATCTCTCTATCAGTGTTCTAGAGGGCAGACAATTTATGAGTTTACCCTGTATAAGCTCTATACAAAGTAAAATGGATTAATTCGGGGGAATTAATTAGGCTCCCAGAAGGACTGAATACTGGGTGCTGGGAAAGTCCCTGTTAACTGAGAATCTCTGTGCTAAGTGAATCTTAATTTCTGTGAACTGCAGGGGGGCGTGGCCCAACCTCTTGGTCTGTGCTGTAGCCGACTGGTGTGTCTAGCACAGCAAGATGGGAGTGGAGGGAAGCCTTCTCTGGCAGGGGGGTTTGTTCTCAGTGGTATCCCAGCACATCTAGTGACAGTCTTGAGGGAGTTTCTGTGACCAAACCCATCACACACGGAAAGCGTGACTTCCATGACCTCCAAGATTTACAGCCTTAATCATTTGCAAAGGCAGTTCTGGGGAACTAGCTTTCTCCTCTCCTGCGTCCCTGCTAGTGTGTGTGTGCTTGTTTGTTTGTTTTGGATAGCTTTAAAGTGGGCCATTGAAATGTAATGAACTGGAAAGCACACGCCAGCCACACCAAAAGAACCATGCAGCCCCTGTATGGCGCCCTCCTGCTGCAGCCTTGCCAAGGACACAGAGACCAGGGGCCTTGCACGTGCCAACAGATAGGGCAGTTCTTAAAGCAATGGCAGAGAACAACACACTGGGATCTGGGGGTGCCCCAGGCGTGGAGACTCCCAGGCACTTTAGCAAACTCAGCTGGAAACAAGGCAATGGGTCAAACTGGACCATGGAGTCAGCAGGGGTGACACCATTGATTTCACTCAGAACTTTGCCTGTTTTCACCAGGATTCAGGTTGGCCCATCACATCTATAAACTTCAAGAAGGACCATTCGGATCCCGAGCCAGAGAGCAGAACCCTCAAAGTATGGGGTGGTGGGATGCAGGGGTTTGGCACAGTGGTGGTCCAGGTGTGCATGGCAAATCTGGATTCGGATTCCGGCCTCTGTCCCAACTCCACTGCAAGCCTTAGAGGGAGTTTGCAACCCAGGGGTTGGTTCTAGCCCCTCCCTAATATGAAACCCAGGAGCTGGTGGAGTGAAAGAAACCCACCTCCCCAAAACAAGCCATCTCCTAAGGAAACACCTGGCCTTCAGCCTTGCCCTGAAAGATACCATGATGCATATGTTGAGGTGGGAAAGACCCTGACTCCCATCCACTATGTATAATTTTGGGAAGCCAGGCCCAGAGGTGGATTAAGGTTTCGTGGGGCCCTGGGCCAGAGCAAGTGGGGGGCCTCCTTCCCAGCCCTTTCGCCTGTGGTTCCACCCCTTCCACCTGCAGGCCTGCCCAAAGCCCCACACCATTCTGCCCTTTCCCCGGCCCACCCCTGTTCTACCCACAGTCCCGCCCCATTCTGCCTCCCCCCAACACTGGAGAAGCTCTGTCCCCCCTCCAAGGCCCCGGGGCCGCAGAGGGGTGTGAGAGCGCCCCAGCCCTGAAGTCACAGCAGGGAGCCAGCCAGAGTTCCTCCAGTCCTGGGGCCGCAGCCAGGGTCTGGGTGCTGAGGCTTCCCACACCACCCAGCTCTTCTGCCGGGGATGGAGTCAGGGCGCTGGGGCTTCACCCGCCCACCTGCCTGGTGCTGCTGCCAGGAAGTGGGGTGAGGGCTCAGTGATTTCCTCCGCCTCAGCACTTGTCTCCAGAGGGCAGGGTGCCAATTTTACTGAGGAGATCCACAATTGGCTGGGGCCCCTGGGCATGGGCTCCATGGGCCCATTGGCTAATCCACCACTGCAGCCAGCCACGCCCATTTCACTCACTGTGACGAGGCAGAGGGCAGCAGAGCTGCCTGGCTAGATACTGCTGGAACGCTGCCACCCTCGATGGAAGCTTCTGGTTTCAACTCCATCCCCGCTCCCCAGCTGCTGCCACAAACCAGCCTTGGGCTCTGTAATGCAGGGGCCTTGCCACCAGCCAGCATAACTGTGGCAGAGACCCCAAGGGGCACAGGAGTGTTCCCCACCCCATGGCTGGGGAAAACGCCCCTCCATGCCAGTCCTGAGCTCTGTCAAAACACTGACGGTATCTCCAGGCAGGGAGGAGAGCCGGGGAGGTCTCGGAGACTGGGATGCTGGTGGTAGGGAGCGGACAGTGCCAAAGGGCCATCAGGGAGCAGTAGGCAGAGCCCTGTAGGAGAAGGCACCTGCTTAGATGAGTGCGAAGCCATGCTGGGGCAAGCTTCCGCTCTGGCAGAGCATACGGAGTCGGCTCAGGTGACACCTTCTCTCACAGCAGAGCTACTGAGGGGTACAGGAGCGGAGCTCAGCTGTCAGCCCGAGGGGAGCTGGGCTGCATGGCCTGCAAAGCAGTGAGAGCTGCAGGGAGTAGCTCCCCTGCATGCTGTAGTCCTGGAGTCCATGTGATCTCCATGGCGATCTCCTGCCCAGACCCTGAACTCCCAAGGTCCAGAGCTTCGCATCTGGGCATGCCTCAGTCCTCCGAGATCCTCAGCCTAGGCCAGGGGTGGGCAAACTTTTTGGCCGGAGGGCCACATTTGGGTGGGGAAATTGAATGCAGGGCCATGAATGTAGGGCTGGGGCAAGGGGTTGCGGTGTGGGAGGGAGTGCGGGGTGTGGGAGCGGGTGCAGTGTGCAGGAAGGGGCTCAGGGCAGGGGGTTGAGGGCTCAGGGCACGGGGTTGGGGTGCAGGAGGGTTGAGGGGTGCAGCAGGGGGCTCAGGGAAGAGGGGGTGCAGGAGGGTTTCGGGGTGCGGGCTCTGGCCCGGCGCTGCTTACCTTGAGTGGCTCCGGGGTTGCAGTGGCGTGCTGCAGGGCTAAGGCAGGCTCCCTGGAAGCGGACGGCACCAAGTCCCTGCATCCGAGCCCTGGTCCATCTAGCCCAGCGTCCTGTCTCTGACAATGTCTAGTGTCACCTAGCATCGGCGCTGACTTCTTCTCCCGCCAGTGGGTGCTCAAGCCCCCCTCTGCCCCTGGCCCTGCCCCGACTCCACCCCTTCCATGAGGCCCTGCCCTGCCCCATCCCCTCCCACCTCTGCTCCACCCCCATTCCAACCCCTTCCCCATAGTCCCCACCCCAACTACGCCCCCTCCTTGCCCCTATTCCGATTCCTTCCCCAAATCCCCGCCCCGGCCCCACCTCTTTTCCCCCCTCCTCCCCTGAGCACACCACGTTCCCACTCCTCCCCCTCCCTCCCGGAGATTGCTACACCGCCAAACAGCTGTTTGGCAGTGGCCAAGCGGGGAGCGCTGGGAGGTAGGTGGAGGAGTGGGGATGTGGCATGCTCATGGGGGGAGGAGGAGGTGGGGTGGAGGGGAGGGGAGCTTGGCTGCCAGTGGATGCGGTGCACCCACTAATTTTTCCCTGTGGGTGCTCCAGCCCTGGGAGCACCCACGGAGTCGGCGCCTATGTTACCTAGCAGCTCTGTGTTCTTGGGGAACCAGTGCACAGTACCCAGCCTGTCTGACTCACAAAAGACCTTCCCCCCCCACGCCCCACCCCGCCTTGCCTCTGCTTGAACCAAAACTGCATCAGAAGAAAGACTTACAAAAAGCAATGAAAAGGCAGTGGGAGACACACCTACACCCTTTGGATAAGGATGACAGAATTAAGGAAACTCCCCTAGCCTCGTTTGCATCAAAGATGGGACAAGGAGGCATCTCCATTAGCATACAGAATGGAGAACAGAGATTCCAAGGCAAGAACCGCACAGAACTCTGGGACCAGAAAAGCAGGGAAGCACTGCATGATGGGGGATCTCTGCTTCAGATGTTAATGAACCCATGCCTGCACACACCCAGCTCAGTAGTTATCAGACCAATTCTAGTAATAAATCCTTTATTGGTATCCAAAATAGTGAAGCTCCCTAATACACTGTGAGCTCCCTCCAAGGAACACCGCCCAAAGCCAGGAATAATCAGCTCCCATTGTCTAGCCTGAACAAAACAACTTTGGTATTCTCCCTTGTTTACACCTAAACAAATCAAGTGTTCTCCCTTGAACCATTGTTGTTCCTCTACAAAAACTCCTATCCATGCTCAAGTAAGTGTTCTGATGCCTGGATCCAAAATCTGCATTAGTTCCATTGGGACTTCATCTTCTCCTGACTGATCATGGTGGGGTCTCTGCCTGTCTCCAGCACGCCAGACCCTTAGCTACCACCACCACTTGGGACCCCCGATCGATTCAAGCTTCATGGAGTGGTGAGAACCCAGCTCTCTCTCTCTCTCTCGGTATAGCCTTCTAACCCTGACTTGTGTGATCAGTTATAGTTTTGTAAACCTGACTTTTATAATCAAATTCAGATTTAATATTATAACTGGGTTTTTTTGTTTGGCTCCCCTGTGGTTATTATCTGGCAATACATAATGTTCATGATTAAGCTGGTTGCTTCTCTCTCTCTTTCTTTTTCTCCCCCTCGTGGTGTTTTTTTTTGTTTGTTTTTTTGTTTTGGTTTCCTCATTCACTCTGCAGCAATGTTCCTCGTTCCTAAGCTAAAAGATCCCTGCAGCGCCCAAAAATCCTGTGGGGTTTGCTCATCAAGTGGGTTACTACCAGAACAATTGTGAAAGTGGGAATAGAGACTAGCTGAACCAGGGACATATGAAGGTGGCAGCTTGGAAGTGCTGCTCGACCCAATCTGCTGAGTCCAGGGACATATAAGGGGTCAGCTTGGGAGCAGGGGCGGCTCTAGCTTTTTTGCCACCCCAAGCACGGCAGGCAGGCTCCCTTCGGCGGCATGCCTGCTTGAGGTCCCCGGTCCCGCGGATTCGGCGTACCCGCCACTGAATTGCCACCAAATTCGCAGGACCGGCGGACCTCCCGCAGGCATGCCGCCGAAGGCTGCCTGACTGCCGCCCTCACGGCGACCGGCAGGGTGCCTCCCGCGGCTTGCCGCCCCAGGCACGCGCTTGGAGCGCTGGTGCCTGGAGCCACCGCTGCTTGGGAGTGCTGATTAACCTGGTCCTCTCAGATGTGGGTGTGTGTGTGTGTGTGTGTGTGTGTGTGTGTTCATCTGATTCTGGGGCTGGAAGAACCCAGCCCTGGGGAACCTAGGTCCTGCAGGATAGCTCCATTGGGAGGGAACTTGCAGCAGGGAGAAGTAGAGCTCCGTATGAGAATACAAGTGACACAAGCAGTATATTGATAGCAGTACAGAACACCCTCCCCCAGAAGAGTAGCCCTAATAAATGAGCATACCCCAAAGTAACGGGCAAAGCTGGTAAAACTAGTACCAACTGTTTCAGAGGAAGGTATAACACCCCCCAAAACACACACACACACACAAACAGCAGACAGGATAATCTGCCTTCCAGGAAGGCCTCAGGCTAATCTCTAGGGGTTAAAGATTGAATTTAATACCCAAATGACACTAGTGTCTGCACTGAGTTCAGTGTTCCATTCACATTTAACTCTGCACCAACCCTCTAGTTTGGTACTTGCCTAAAGCTGCCCTAGCTGTGCACAGCTGGTGACCTTGCTGCAGAGTGTAGACTCAGCAGGCTGCAGGGCTCAGGCTGGCCTTGCTGAGCACTAAATCGCTGCTAATATTCACGCTGTAGCTCATAGGGACTGACTCCATGGGTGCTCTGGGGCTGAAGAACCCACGGGAAAAAAATGGTGGGTGCTGAGCACCCACTGGCAGCCCTCCTACCAGAACCTGCCCTTCACCCCCAACGCCTCCTGCCCATGAGCGGGCCCCACAGATCAGCACCTCCCCCTCCCTCACAGCACCTACCGCCTGCCACGGATCAGCTGTTTCACGGTGTCAGGAAACGCTGGGTGGGGACGGGAGAGGAGCAAGGGTGCAGTGTGCTCGGGGGCGGGGCGGGAAGAGGCGGGGTGCAGCGGGGGTAGGAAGAAGCAGGGTGGGGGCGGAGCCTTGAGGGGAAGGGGTGGAGTGGGGGCAGGGCCTGGGGGAAACCGGGGGGGAGCCCCCCCACTAGATTAGAAACTCAGCGCCTATGCTGTAGCTTCCAAATGCTTCCCAGATATGAACCAGCTGGATCCCCATAGCACCCCTGAGCTAGTGCGGTACTGAGCCAGATCTGCTGCTGCCAGGGCCCTGAGTCAGCAAAGCTCTTCCCTTGAAAAGCAGGTGCTCAAGTGCCATTGAAGTCAAAGAGGCTTAAGGGGGGGAGGGATAGCTCAGTGGTTTGAGCATTGGCCTGCTAAACCCAGGGTTGTGAGTTCAATCCTTGAGGGGGCCACTTAGGGATCTGGGGCAAAATCAGTACTTGGTCCTGCTAGTGAAGGCAGGGGGCTGGACTCAATGACCTTTCAAGGTCCCTTCCAGTTCTAGGAGATGGGATGGGATATCTCCATTAAGCCCATACATAAGTGCTTTGCCAAACAGGGACCTAAATCTGTGCATGGTGGGGTGGTCCCTTCCACGCAGAAGGGGTGCTCAGCCTCATGCACCCAAGGATCCTCTCCATGCAGCGTGGGGACAGGGGTGGCTAAACTGGGGTTAGGAGAATGCAAACCATCCCCCCACATCTTATCGAACCTCAGGACGTTCATTGTGTAGCTCTTTCCCTCCCCCGGCTCTGCTCCATTCAGAGGGAATCCATCCCAGTTAGCACACTCCACTGGGCCCACCCTGACAAGGGGTGGGAGTAGGGGCACAGGCCCTCTTCAGGGATACAGAGCTTGGTAAACTGGGCATAAGCAAACTGTGTGTTTTAATATGGCTAAATGTCAACATATACATCTAGGACCAAAGAATTCAGGCCATACTCACAAGCCGGGGGACTCTATCCTGGGAAGCAGGGACTCTGAAAAGCATTTAGGCATCCTGGTGGATAATCAGGTGAACATGAGCTCCTAGTGTTCCGCTGTGGCCAAAAGAGCTAATGTGATCCTGAGATGGATAAGCAAGGGAATCTCGAGTGGGAGCAGAGAGGTTATTTTACCTCGGTATTTGGCACTGCTGGAAGCCCGTGTCCAGTTCTGGTGCCCACAGTTCAAGTAGGATGTTGATAAATTGTAGAGGGTTCAGAGAAGAACCATGAGAATGATTATGGATTAGACAACATGCCTTATAGCGACGGACTCCAGGAGCTCAATCTATTTAGCTTGACAAAGAGAAGGTGAAGGAGTGACTTGATTACAATTTATAATCCTCAGGTGGGGGATCGTTGTGGAGATTTCCACCTCAAAACCTCTCCTACAATAGCCTTTACACCAGCAGGGGGTGCTCACACCCATTATGGACACTTTTCCCATACACAGTCACCCTCTGAGATAGGCAGCAGAAGTAAATTACTCAAGGCTATCATCAGAGGCAGGATTAGAACACAGGACCTCCAGGCTGTTAGCCTTGTGCTTAGCCCACTAGGTCACACCACCAAAGCACTGGTGTTGTTGCTACACAAATACTGTAAATACCATAAAGAAGCTATGTAAGTGCACAGCAAACTGGGCCCGCTGTGTACATTTTATTGCTGTTCACCTCCAGTCTGAGAAGAGAGTTCCCTGACAAAAATGTTGCTAAGGTTTCCTCTGCATCAGTAAACTATGTCTCATATCCTTTTAAACCATAATGGGCAAAAACAGAGTTCCATGGCGTGAGCTCTCCTGTGGATTCAGTCTGTTTCCTTCTATTATTTAACAGGAAGTTCCGAAAGAATCAATCCAGGCCAGCAAATTTCTCCTCGCCCCTCTTTCGCTCAGAGTATGGATAGAGCAGGCTGTGCAGGCACAAGTTACCGAGATGATGCTGGCCCTGAATGTCCATCTGCTCTTGTGGGTATTTGGCTGCGTTCATTTTATAGGTAAGGCAATTAAATCACACTGCAGAGGGGAGGAGCAGATTTTAGAAAGAGTTTGGCTCCCATTTAGGGACCTACAAGAAGTATCTGTTTTTTCAAATGTTCCCAGCCCCCAGCAGGTCCAATTGAAAATCTCAGAATCTGTTTAAGTGCTTATATTGGGAGATCAGCTCTTTAGAAAATCTGGCCACATTAGCATTTCTAAAGTTTACTTCAGAGGGATCACACTGGCATAAAAGAACGCCTATCTTGTGATAACATAGGGACATTGAGGTGGTTTTTAGTATTTAATATACCACTTTGGTATAGAAATAGAGTTACTAGAACTACTGCATTTTGAAATGTGCAAGATATTATTGTCCTGTAAAGTATTTTGCTTCTTCCTCTTGATTGATTGATTGTTCATTTCTTGTAGCTGTAAATACAAATAATGTAGTGCTGTGGACAAGACACTGAAATAAGAACATGAATTACCATCCTTATCCAACTGAAGTTCTGGCAGCAGACAGAGATTATTTAATATTCCGGCTTTTAACTGTTTGTTAACACATGATGTTTGGATGCGGGGCAGAGCAAGTGTTAATCCAGAGCTAGCGATTAATGTTTTGAAGTATGGCCTGCTGCTTTTCCCTTTGTTGTAGACAAGCGGGGCATGCATTCTATTGACAGAGTGCGAAGTAGCTGTGTTTGTTTCTGTATTTAACTGGAGGCAGTGGAAGGGACTGCAAAGTTACTTACTGCTGTTTCTATAACAGATAGCTGCTAAAAAAAAAAAAAAAACTCTTCCTGCATTTTTGGGATGAGAGGTTTTTATTTTATAACTAAACCATATGAAAAGTTGTCCATGAGGTAGAGGCATTGTGCTGTGATAATAGTAGGATTTACAGCATGCAGATCAGAAAGTAGAGAATAAACCTATGCATGTCACACAGAATAATGCTATTGACTCTTCAGTTGCTAGCTGTTCATTTATCATGTAATTCTCAGGAGCAAGAGCATATGTCTTTGAAATTATATCCAAATGATGACTGGACCAAATTCATTATGGATGTAACACCCCTGGCTTCAGGGGAAGCAGGGATTTTGCCCAGTAATTAGATAAATGATTTTAACAGAATTGGAGGGGTTCCTTAGTATGCTATTAAGCTTTCTAGCAGTTATGGACAGTTGGCCTCTCAGCAACAATGCTGATAATTCCACAGAAACCTCTCCTGTGGCTTGACAGAACTGCTATGTCACCCAGCCCTCCAGCTACCTTTTGGATCAGTATTTAAGTACTGAGTATTTAAACTCAAATCCACCTGCCTGTTTACCAGGGCTGGCCCACAACATTTTGGCACCATGGCCCTTCGCTTGGGCCAAAACTCTGAAAGGTCTCAATTCTGCCTTCTTCCTGTTCTACTCCTCTCATTATACTGCTCTGCTACCTACCCCAATAAAGGAGAACTAGCAACTTAAAATGCCTTGTTCAAAAATTTTAAGTAACACTTAACTTTCAAATGCCTGAACAACAAATGTAACTTTTCTGGTCTGCATAGTAAACACTGGCATTGTTATCTGTTTGAATAATCAAAGTGGTGCTTTCCCTGCCTTCTTGGTTGCAAAGATTTGAACTGCTTCCTGAAGGTCCACAGTCTGGGCCAGCTCATGCTCTATTGAGATGGTTGCAAGGCCAACCAGCCTCTCCTGTGTCATTGTGGAGCGTAGATGTGTTTTTTATTAACTTCAGCTTGGAGAAGCTGCGTTCTCCACTGGCAACTATTACAGGAACTGTTAGAAGTATGCGAAGAGCAACAAAAGCATTTGGAAAGAGGGTGGTCATCTTATTTTTGCACATATATTCCAGAACAGCCTTTGGAGTTGATCCTGCTGAAATGTATCTTGAAAGGGCTTTCAGTTCATCACCTAAATGACTTGCATCAATATCGGTAATGTCCTCATGTGTCAACACTGTCTCTAGTGCCCTGCATTGCTGATGTAGGTCTTCTTCAGCTATAGTGAGGAGTTTTGGAATATCATACAACATCCCAAATATACTGCTGTGTTCCTTGAGCTGCATGAAACGTTCTTCAATTGACTGTATTGCATAATCTAGCACCTGGTTAAAGAATTCAACTTTGAATTGTTGTTTGAGGTAGGGTTACCATACGTCCTCTTTTTCCCGGACAAGTCCGGCTTTTCGGCACTCAAACCCCCGTCCGGGGGGAATTGCCAAAAAGCCGAACATGTCCGGGAAAATGGCGGCTCTGCTCCTCCCCTGACTCTTCGGCTCTGTTTGAGAGCGAGCTGCCCGAGCACTATGGGCTTCAGGCAGCCCCCTTGCCTCCGGACCCCAGCCGCCGGCCGGGCACTTCCCCTCCTGGGCTCCGACAGCGCAGGGTCCGGAGGCATGGGAGCTGCCCGAAGCCGGTAGTGCTGGGGCAGCTCGGCTCTTAAACAGAGCCGAAGAGTCAGGGGAGGAGCAGAGCCTCCGGCCGCGGCGGCTCTGCTCCTCCCCGACTCTTCGGCTCTGTTTAAGAGCCGAGCGCTACGGGCTTTGGGCAGCCCCCATACCTCCGGACCCTGCGCCCCCAGAGCCCGGGAGGGGAAGTGCCCGGCTGGGGGCGCAGGGTCCGGAGGCAAGGGGGCTGCCCAAAGCCCGAGTGTTACCGGCTTCATGGTTTGCCGGGCAGCCTCCAGACCCTGCGCCCCCGGCTGGGCGCTTCCCCTCCCGGGCTCCAGCTGCGCTGGGGAAGCGCCGGCCGGGGGCTCAGGGTCTGGGGGCTGCCCGGCAAACCGTGAAGCCGGTAGCGCTCAGGCAGCCCTTTCTGTGTGGCTGGGAGTGGGAGGGGGTGGGGTTAGGGCGGGGAAGGGGCGGAGTTGGGGCAGGGCTGGGGTGGGGAAATGGGCGGGGCCAGGGCCCGTGGAGGGTCCTCTTTTTTTATTTGTTAGATATGGTAACCCTATTTGAGGTCTCTTATGGGATTATCCCGTGTCTTGTAATCAAAATGTCTTCTTCGGTAACTCTTGTATTCTTGAATGGGTGGGAAAATAGCTTCAGTGTGAAGTTCCTCTGCCAGCTTCTGTGCACTCTTCAGAACGTTATGAAATCCCTCATCTGACCGGTAAGACTGTAGATATGACTTTGCTTTGTCCAGTTGTTCCATTGCTCCAAATATATCAAGGTCAACACCTTGGAGTCTCTTGCTTACAACATTTATTTCAAACAGTATGTCATGCCACAAACACTAAGACACACACAAATTTGAAGTTATTTATGTTTCTGGTGATTCCATTTCCCTTTGCCACGGTTCTCCCATGAACACTTCCTGTCCTAGCATTATCCTCCATAATGGCAACTAAGGCATCAATTATCTTCCCAATTTGGTGTTTGATAGGCTCTATCACCTCTACTCGACTTTCCCATCATGTGGCACTCAGTGGTTTCAGTGTCAGAGAGGATGTTCCCAGATGTTGCTTCAAAATTTGCCATCGATGAGTTGATGCAGAGAAAAATACATAGATGTTTTGAATTACATTAAAAAATTCAGCAGTCTCACTAGAAGCTGATGCTGCATCACTGACCACCAAGTTCAATGAATGAGAACTGCATGGGACAAAAAAAGCTCGAGGGTTTAACTCTCAGATCCGTGTCTGCACTCCTCTGTTCTTTCCTCTCATGTTGGCACCATTATCGTAGCCCTAACCTCTCCTGTCAGCTATCGCAATTCCCGTATCTTCCAGCTTTTTAAGAAGCACATTTGTCATACCAGCTCCTGTAGTATCATCAATGTCAATAAATTCTAGAAAATGCTCTCTGACAGTCACCATTGCAGGGACATTTTCACTAGGTTCTGTTGTTGTTACAAAACACACCATTAAAGTCATTTGTTCCATATGGCTGATGTCAGGTGTGCAGTCCAGAATAACAGAGATAATATCTTGCTGACTTCAGATATGCCACAATCTTCTGTTTGACTTTTGTTGCCAGTAACTGTATGATCTCATTTTGAATTGTTTTTCCAATTTAGTGGTGTGTGTACATTTCTTGGGTGGTGACTCTTCTTAGATGCTCCTGGAGTACAGCATCAAACACAGCCATCAGCTCTACAATTTTAAGGAAGTTTCCATTGTTTGGCACATACAGCTGACCTGAAGTGCCATGCAATGCTAGGTTTTGAGTAGCAAGCATTCTCACAATGGCAAATGAACCTTTTCAGAACATTTTGCCAGTAAAGAGACTCTGATGCAATCTTCTCTTGATGCTGATCTTCTATGGTGGCCTTTAACCTTAGTCTCATCTCAAGCTCTTTCCACCTATGGAATGCTCTCTGGTGATTTGCTGCCTTCTCATGGCATGCCAGATTTCTAGCCAGATTTTTCCAGTCCTGTAGAACCCAATGTGGCTGGAACATTAGACTGGAAGAGTTTGCAACAAAAATAGTATGCAGAATTCTGGGTTTCTGAGTACATAAGCCATGGCCTCTCCACTTTGTCACCATTGGGGATTTCACACCAGTAATGTGTTGGATGGAAACTTCTATTTTCATTGTCTTTGGGGAACATGAAGTTTTTCATTTGTTGTGGCCCATGCAGTGCAAGGAAGTCCCTCAGGCTACTGCTCAAGTGGGTCCACAGTCCTGGATCATCTAGACTTAAGGAACTAAACTCAGCAGCAGCTGTTTCTTGCGCCTCCAACACACTCTTCTCTGATCTACACTTTTCTTCAGGAATGTGCATGGTTACATCCATTTGAGATGGAGATATGGATGCTGCAGTAGCTGCCAGGTCACCTGCACTCTGACTAACTGGAAGATCAGGCATCTCCTCACCACTCACATACTCAGTGGGGCCGGAAGGATCACCGTGAACATTTGTGTCTATGTATCTCAGGAGAGCTCCTTCCTGCTCAGATAGAAAAGCTTCCCTTGCTTTCTTTCTTTTTCTGAATGCTGCCCCAGAGGGACGTTTTCTTCTTTCACTCATGACTGCTGTTCTGTGACAGCTATAGTGTCTCTCAACACTCAATTGAAGGGGACAAATAAGCAGGCTGGTAGCAGGGCGTGAGTGAGGGAAGATATCAGAGTCTTAAGGGGCTCCTACTACTTCAGTTGACTGCCTGTTCTCCTCAAGTGGATTCAGGGAAGCAGCAGGAAACAGGAAGCTCCCTTAGGGCTTGTCTATACTTACGCGCTGGTTCGGCGGCAGGCAATCGAACTTCTGGGTTCGATTTATCGCGTCTTGTCTGGACGCGATAAATCGAACTCAGAAGTGCTCCCCGTCGACTCCGGTAATCCTGCTCGCCGCGAGGAGTACGCGGAGTCGACGGGGGAGCCTGCCTGCCGGGTCTGGACCGCGGTAAGTTCGAACTAAGGTACGTCGACTTCAGCTACGTTATTCACGTAGCTGAAGTTGCGTACCTTAAGTTCGATTTGGGAGTTTAGTGTAGACCAAGCCTTAGAAGCTGGTGTTAATCAGTCCAGGCTCCTTGGGGTGCTAGAGAGATACATAAGAGGCTCCTCCTCCTCTCTCTCCCTGCAGCTCCTGCTGCGTTCTGTTATTCCCTCTCACCTTTTCTCCTGCCTGCCTGTTATGTCTCTTGTGCCCTCCTTCCTCCAGCACAGCACTCCACCATCTCTGTGCATCTAGAGCAGAGAGAATACATATGCACCAGCAGCAGACACAATTTTCTACACTCTGGGTCCTAGTGGTGCCCCCCCACAGTCTGGCACCTGAGGCGGCCGCCTCAGTTTGCCTCATGGTAAGGCCAGCCCTGCTGTTTACTTCTCTCCAGAAGGCCTGTACTCTTGGACTACCCCCACGGACTTATCCACCATTTCAACAGCTGTTGCTGGGAGGCAGTCTGGCCTAGTAGGCAGGACCCTTGATTAAGTCAGGACACCTGGGTTCTAGTCCTGTGACCTTAGGTAAATCTTGGTGCTGGTTTCCCTTTGTCTGTTTAACTAGTACGCTCATTTTAAGTTTGTAGGGTTTACTGTTGGATTCAGTTACGGCCTCTGGTCAGCAGCCGGCCATTCAATATGTTGGCATATTTTGTCTCACTGTGTTATTCTTCCACTGATATGGCAGTTCAGGACATATCTTCCGGCTTGTCAGTTTTAATTTCAGAGCAAATTCATACAGATGTGTATGCTGCACTTTATTTCCATTCCCTTGCAGCTGGTGAAAGGGTCTCTGTGTGACGGCTGTATGAGGCTTAGCGCAAATGGCAGAGGACTGAGAGCAGTGCTCTTTGTCATCAGATACGCATCAGCTTGCAGGGGGCAGCTCAGGTCTGCTTTTGAAACAAAGATACCACAGAAGAGCTGTATGGATGGGAATACCACGGGGAGAGAGACTGTGCTTAGCATGTCGCAAGAGTATATAACTAAAAAGTCCTGGGAGGAGGTGAAAGAAGATCAGGAAAATATTCCTAGCAGTGAAATTTATTAGATGGTGGCCTATGCTCCCGAGAAGAAATAGTGGCAACCCGGCTGGACAGTCTGGGGAACAATATGTTGCTGGCCAAGGGAGTAGTGTGGGGGAACAGGAGGAGTTAAAGCTAGTATTAGGTTATGTCTACACTACAAGCTAGGGGTGTGGTTCCCCTTCTCATGTACATAGACATATTTGTGCTAGTTCTCATCGAGCTAGCATGGGTGTAAATAGCAGTGTAGCCTTGGTAGCATGGGTAGCGGCAGCAGAGGCACGGCTGAGCCATGCCAAGTAGGTACCCACCGGTTTTACCATATTTGTACTTGGCATGGCTCAGCTATGCTTCCGTTCCTTCCACCCCTGCTACCGCAGCTAGTAGGATTACCACGTGGCCGGTATTTGACCAGCCTGGCTGGGTTTTTTATGGATTTGCCAATTACCAAAAAAATAATTTAATCCGCCAGGTTTTCCTTTACGTGGGTCTAGAGATTTGCATTATTATCACAATGCACTGGGGTATCGAATGTTCAAAGTGTCTATGTCCAGCTAAAGGTGCTGCAGTGTTCCCACTTCCACAGTTTAAGCGATAACAGATCAAAACTGTGGAAAATACAGCAGTTGGCTGCCCACCAACACGCAAGTGCACGGCATGGGTGTGGTGTGAGAGGGTTTGAGTCACACGAGAGTGAGGAGACGTGCGATGTTAGCAGTCTCGTCTATAACTGTGATCTCTCTAGATACTATAAGTGGCTGTTAAAAGGGCAGGCGTCATGGAGTTGCCTTGTGGGTGGGGTTGTGGAGGGCCTGACTTGCGGGTGGGTGCATTTCAAAGGTGGTAACTCTGGCAGCTACACTGCTGGCGCACTGAGAGCTCATGCAAGTATGTCTGTGTATGTGCCAGGGGAATCACAGCCCAGCTAATAGTATAGTCTTCCAGTGGCAGGTGCCTTAGCTCACTGCACTGCCAAGGGGGACCAGATCATAGCTCTTGCTCTCCAAAGCTGCTGCAGAGGCCCTCTGCCTCCCTGGGTGGGAGCTCCCGGGGTTATTCCCTGGCCACCGTCATAACCCACAGGCCTCAAACGCGGGTCCACAGGAGCGGCCACACTGCAACCCTCCACATGGCAGCCTGCTGACAACTGCTGACCCAGGACCCATGAAGCCTAGCCCCAGTTAGAGACTCTGCCCTGATGCCCCCTTGGCAGAGTCCCAGAGCAGCGATTGATCGCTGGCCCTACTTAAGCCAGCAACAGGAATGGAAAACTATCGGAACAACTGGGATCCACCCTGCTCTGGACTGCGTACCTTGTGCCTCCTGCTCCCCCAGCTTGACTTCCTGGCATCCTGACCTGGCTTGGCTCCGAACCTCTGACTTATGGGTCTGATCTCTGGTTTGTTTCCTGCTTTTGACCTCCTGGTATCCCAACTCAGTTTGACTCTGGTTACCAACTTGTATTTCTGATCTCCAGTCTCTCTTCGGCTTCTGACCTCCCAGTATCCTGACCCAGCTGACTCCTGACTGTGGACTCCAGTTCCAACCACTATGTCTGGCTGTCCACGACCCAGCCCTGACAGCTACCCCCTTTGACCAACCCAGCAAGATTCTCCTCCTCCACTCCTTGACTAAAAAAGCCAGGCCAGTCTGACATGTAGGGGGAAGGGTGAAAAACAGGAGGATCCCAGGAGAACCACCTTCCAGAAAGTTTGTTCACTAAGCAAATTTTCCTGAACTAGTCTAGCTCCCACCCACGCATCATTACAGTACATGCTTCAAGTTCCCCAGAGGACTCTCCAGGGAGCTTCTGAAAACTGTTAGCAACGACCAGCAGGCTGTGCATCCGGGAATCATGTTGTGTCACAGTAGCTTGAGTCAGCAGCAGGTGTCCTTAAGGGAAATAGTTCCAGTAACCGAACACCAGCACGTCTCTGCTTTGAAAGTGGATCTTTGCTGTAACCCCAAGCCAGGAGCTGGCAGAAGGACTAAGCCCTGTACACACCATAAGCAAGAGGCATCACTGCTGAGGCTTAGCCTCAGGGCCAGGTGGTCCAACCTCTAAGATTTGCTGGCCGTAAACTATGCAAGAGACTGGCTGGCACAAGCTTAGCTCGGCTGCTGCTGTCTTGGTGAGATGAACTCCCCCTCTTTGGCTCGCGTGGTAGAGCTGCTATTTATGAACTAGGAGGGTCCTGACTGTAGCCTTGCCGGCAATAACCTGCAGGGTATGCACTAAGGGCACAGCACATATGGCTTGACAGAGGGGTTAAATCCAGCCTAGTGTCTGAGCATCACATGCCTGTGGGAGTGTTCAAGGTCAAGGACAACATGGTGACATTCAGGGATCGGAGCCAAGAACACAAGAGTGGTAGGGATCTCTTAGATCTCATCTCCAGTGCAGGATTGTTCCCTCTAACTAGACAGTGCTTTGACCGAGGGAGAGCGCATGGCCTTTCCAGGTCCATCTGCATCTCTGTCTTTGTCTCTAGCCTAGAAAGGTTGTGGGTGTTTGGTACACCAGACTGCATCTTTGGTAGTTGTGAGATGACCACACTTTTCAAGCACTTGGGCACCTGGCCTCCAGCCCTATAACTCGCCGGGCAGCCACGTGGCTAGTTGTAGGGTTTGATGCACTGCTCAGCTCCTGCATTTAGGGGGGTGCTTCTATCTTTACATTGATGATCTGGTGAATAGTTTATTTTTGGATTAGACCCAGCAGCTGTGTGGGGCAGTCGAGTGACTGGGACACCCTGACCCAGTAGCAGTGAAGGAAGAAGCATGGAAAGTCACAGCAAGAATTCCCATCCAAGATTTCCCAGAGTCTGGGGGTTTGCAGACTGGAGGACTGGTCCAGGTCCATCTTGACAAGAAACAAGCGTGGCCTGCAGAGCCCTGGGACTCTACCATTGCACATGTGCTAGAGATGCAGACTGGGGCACAGAACTGGCTGCTACCAGAGTGACGTCCACAGGAGCAAAGGTCCTCAAGCGACAGGAGAAATCGTAGATCACTTTCTTGGGGTTGTGTGGCCCTAAAGCTAATGGCTGTGAATTACATGCCCAGTAACTGTAATGTTTAGCCCAAGCATCTGTCAGGGGTATACAGACCCATCCTACCACAGGGACTAAGGGGTTAACAGGCAGGTTAGCCATCTCCTCAGCTGCGCTAATTGCTGGGCCAGCAACAGTGGGGGGATAAGAGGCTGCAGCTCAGAGGAGAGGGGAGGCTACAGAGAGGAGCCACTCTGGGCAACAGCCTGGCAGAAAGTCAGACCCCCCCCCCCCCCCAGGGAGAATCAGAGAATGTGAGACTGCAAAGGGACTATGCAAGAGAGGAGGTGGGGGGCAGCAATGGATTGTGAGGAGCTGGTCCCAGCTGCTTAATGCAGGGTCCTGGGGCTGGAACTTGGGCAGGGGGGCTCCCTTGCCAGCCCCCTCACCCCCCAGCAAAGGGGATAGTAAAATCCAGAAGAGCAAAGGGGTCAGGACTCTGCAGGGCCATGAGATTATTGGGCTCCTAGTGTATCAGACTCATTATTGCCCCGGAAGGGAAGACACTATAAACAACCCGGCAGAGTCATAAGAGGAATCTCCTCCGCCACAGAGACAAATGATTGTTGGTGGGCTGGGGGAAACTGAGGCAGGATCACTGTGATAATGCGCACTGCGGTGAGAGGGTGCTGGCTGGCAAAGGCGCCTCTGAACAATACCTGAAAGGCCTGGATTGAACTTTGGGGTTAGAGAGCAGGGTGGGACTTTGCATGAGCCACCCATGCGCCTACACTTGGCTTCTCACGGGCAGACCATTCGCAGTACTCCCCAGGCAGGCCAAGCACTGGGAAGCAAAGAGGCCCGGCAGCCTTGCAGACCAGCCAGCCTGAACAGTAGGAGCGGTGTGTGCCCCCATCCCAGCAGCAGCTATAAGGTGAGCCTGGGGAAGGTGACAGTGAATCCTTTGTCTCCGTGATGTGGAACAGGAAGCTAATAACCTGGATGACTGGATTTGTCCCCGCCTTCTCCCCCATCCCCCGCGCCTTACCTAATCCCTATGTGAGGGACCACAGCACAGCTATGTCCGGGCACATTCCTTAGTGCAGGCAGAGGAGACTGCTCTCAGATGGAAGCTGGTGAAGGTGTTTACACAACTCCCCAGGGAGGGAACTGGATGAATTCAGATAGGCTTGCTTCATCAGGTACTTTCCCTTCCTCCCTCAGCTTTGGCCAGGAAGAACAGGATGCTCAAGAAATGAAGGGGAAAGGAATTGGAATTAGAAAAATCCACCCCCTCACCATCTCTCTGCCCAAACCCAAGCCCTAAAGGTGGATGATAACACTGAGCCAGGCAGAATAAAATGAGAGAAAAAAACAAAGGCAAGTCTCCAAGAGAGAGCACAGTGTATGTTTCCTCTGTAACATGCTGCAGCAGCTCTGAGAACAAAATGGCAGCCATCCCTGATGCCAGCAGACTCCTTTGAAATGTAAAAGTGCAGTACAAAGAGAAAGTTTCGTACAAAATAACTAGTAGCTGGAAGCATGTATTGTTGCAGTGGTGTAGCAGCTGGGCCAAGTAATCCACCATGTATATAGTCTCGCTCATACAACCAATAAAACTGTTGCATGAAAAGTAGTTGTAGAGTAGGGTGACCAGACGTCCCGATTTTATCGGGACTGTCCCGATATTTCCTTGTTTGTCCCGCGTCCCGACCGACGTGCGGTTGGGACACTGGACAAACAAGGAAATGCACCGGAGCCTAGAACCCAGAAGTGCTCCCCCCCCCCCGCCCCGACTCCACCCCCTCCTCCCCCGATGGGCTCCCTCCCCGAATCCCCGCCTCTTCCCCGGGCTCACCATTCCCCCTCCCTCCACAAGCGCTGGAGGGAGGCCCGGGAGACGCAGGGGAAGCGCGGGGCCGGGGTGAGTGAGAGTCCGGCCTGGCCCCGAGCAGGCAGGACTCAGTTGGGTGGTTGGGAGAGGAGGGGGGCGACCCGCGGGGCCAGGCGGCGGCTGTTGTTGTCCCCCCCGGGCAGCGGGACTCGGGAGCAGCCGCTGCTGCAGCTCCCACTGCCGCGGGGGAGGAAGCGGCCATGGCGCTCCGCGGCTGCGGCGCCTCCGAACCCCCCGAGCCGGGGCCTGCTGCAGGGACCCAGCAGCGCGTACGCTGCGCCCAGCCCCTGGCCAGTCGCGTCTGGGCTGCTGCCCAGCTGGTGCTATCCCGCGGCGGCCCCGGGGCGGAGGCATCGGCAGCCCAGCCCTGTTCGTTCCCCTGCGGGACCCGAGCGGGACGGGGGGGCTGGGGCCTGCTGCCCCCACTCCGGGGCCGCCGCGGGATAGCACCAGCTGGGCAGCAGCCCAGACGCTGGCCAGGGGCTGGGCGCAGCGTACACGCTGCTGGGTCCCCGCAGCAGGCCCCGGTTCGGGGGCGCCGCAGCCGCGGAGTGCCATGGCCGCTTCCTGCCCCCGCGGCAGTGGGAGCTGCAGCAGCGGCTGCTCCCGAGTCCCGCTGGCCGGGGGTGAGAACAGCCGCCGCCTGGCCCCGCGGGCCGCCCCCCTCCTCGCCCTACCACCCAACTGAGTCCTGCCTGCAAGGGACCAGGCCGGACTGTTACTCACCCCGGCCCCGCGCTTCCCCTGAGTCTCTGAGTCTTTTTTTTTTTTTTTGGCCCCGCCCCCCGCCACGCCACGCCCCCCGCATCACCCCTCCCTCCCCCCGCGTCCCGATATTTGTCTTGGGTGATCTGGTCACCCTATTGTAGAGTAAGGCGGGTGATGGTTGAGTACCTCTAATATCACAAGGGTCTAGGACTCTTGGCACAGCCTAGATATATGCATTGCTGCAACTGTACACCGCAAAGGTGTAATTCGTAAAGTCAAAATGGCTGAGAACTTAAAAACTGGACTGTACCAGACTGTGAAATCCCAGTGATTGACCCTGGGGATATTCTGAACAAAGAGTGCTCTCAGCCATGCTTGTAGCTGTTCCATGGCTTCACCCTGAGTCAACAGACAGTCCAGACTTCAGAGTCACACACAGATGAGTGACAATCCTGTAATTTTATTAGCTAGAAATGCACCATTTTCAGAGTGAAGAGTGTCAGAACCCTGCACGATAGCTCTGTTCGTGGACAATGCTTGGATTAGACAATAGCCATCAGCTAGCTGGGCTGGGAGCCTGCAGTGGGTTTCTAGTCCCAGCCTGAACAGAAGGTTTTTCTCAGCCTATTTCACTCAAGCCTGGCAAGCAGCAGATCCTTCCCCAGGCCAAACCAGACTGATGCAAGCAGCCACACGGCAGAGAGGCCGAGAGCACCACTGCCATGGGAACCCAGAGCAAACACACCACTTTCCAAACAGAGGTGTGCTTAGGAAACTGGAAGCACCAGCAGGGCAGGGGATCTCCTGGCAGTGGCCAGGGACCTATTCTGAGGGAACGGCTTCACAGAACAGATCTGTTTTACTTGGACAGCTGACGATGTTGAGGAATGTTTGCGTGGGGGTGGACAAACGCAGGAGGCAGCTCTCCTAGGCCCAGCCTTGAGGACAGCGCTGGAGGCAAGCACATGACCCTCATTCATTGCTAGCTGCTTGACTCAATGGAACTGGTAAACAGGATTCAACAAATACCGTAACGTGGCCGTCCCGTCCCACACACGCTGCTTCCCCGCATTGTTTGGCTTTCAGCTTGCTGCTTTTTTATTTTATTTTTTTAAGAGTCAAATGTTTTTTAATTGACTTCCCATAGAACACTGATCTGTCTCCAGCAGGAGCAGCTAGAAAGCAAACCCAGTGAGTAGTGAACAAATGAGAACCAGCCCTCTGCTAGGAACATGGAGTTGTGGTTAAAGCTCTTGATTGGAACCTTTAATCATTTTTTGTTGTTGTCCTGTGGACTTTTCCCAAGTTGTCCACATCTTTCCACAGTATGGTGCCCAGAACTGGACACAGTACTCCAGCTGAGGACTTATCAGTGCTGAGTAGAGGGAAGAATTACTTCTCTTGTCTTATTTGCAACATTCCTGCTAATACATCCCAGAACGATGCTCACTTTTTTTTTTTTTTTTGGTACAACACTATTATATTGTTGACTCCTATTTAGTTTGTGATCCACTAGAACCCCCAGATCTTTCTGCAGTACTCCTTCCTAGGCAGTCATTGCCAATGTTTCCTCTAACTTTTCCCATCCATGTGCAGAATGAATTTTGTTATATGCACCACTATGTGTGGCAGGGATGGGGCTGAGGGGTTCGGAGTGTGGGAGGGGTTTCAGGGCTAGGGCAGAGGGTTAACGTGTGGGGGAGTGAGGGCTCCGGCTGGGGGTGGAGGCTCTGGGGTGGGGCTGGGGGGTTTGGGGTTCAGGCTGCCCCGGAGCTGCATTGGGGAGAGAGGACTCCCCTCAGACCTCTCTCCCCACAGCAGCTCCGGCACTGGGGGAGTCCTCCTCTCTCCCCGCTGCAGCAGCTCTGGGGCTGGGGGAGTCCTCCTCTCTCCCCACTGCGCCGCAGCCCCGGAGCTGGCGGAAGGTAAGTGGATGGCCCTTAGTGGCCTCCTGCGCGGCCGCCCAGGTGTGCACCTTAGCGGGAACTTACAAAATGGGCAATGACCTATTTGTGCAATTGATCATTCCTTCCTAAGCGTAATACTTTGTATTTGTCCTTATTTAATTACATCCTATTATTTCAGACCATTTCTTCAGTTTGTCAAGATCATTTTGAATTCTCCTCCTGTCTTCCAAAGTGCTAGTGACCCCTCCCAGCTTGGTGTCATCCACAAAGTTTATAAATGTGCTCTCCATGCCATTAGCCAAATCACTGATGAACATATTGAATAGAACTGCACCCAGGACAGATCCCTGCAGGATCCTATGTGATATGCCCTTCCAGCTTGAATGTGAACCACTGATAACTACTCCCTGAGTACAGTTGTCCAACCAATTGTGCACCCATCTTATGGACACCTAGGTAGCACAATGGGACCCGAATCTTCGCAGAGGCCTATAGTTACTAGTGTAATATAAATAATCAAGGATAATAAACACAAGGGCCATGGTCATGATGCTGAATGATAAGACATGTCTATGAACATTAAGTGTAGAGATGGATAAATAGTATCACACTTTCAGGGTTAACTGCACCTTTGACACCCCCAACCCCACCCCAGTTTTTCTTGAGGTCACCCATTTAAAGTTTCAGGCTTCCTAGTCGTCACTTCTCGGCCAGAGACCTGCGGGTCTCTGCCTCCAGCCTGGGGGTTTAGACTGGCAGTCCCTCTGCATGTCACTGTGATTTTCCCCATTAGGTCTGACCGGGATCCAGCATCTGTGGGTAACCTTTCTCCAGGGGCTACAACGGTGTATACCAGTTACCTGCCAGCCTTCACACAGCCTAAGAATAGTCATATTTGGGTGAAAGCATTACAGAGAACACCCATAAAAAACAACCAAGGTTCCTATACGCATACTCAAATCTTACCAGAGGTCACCCAGCCCTCAGCCTTTTCCTCAAGGGTTGGGTTAACCCTTGGCCAGACAGGCCTGTCCATTTGCTGGATCAGAAAGAAGTCCCTGGATCAGTTTAAACTCAGGCTGTTTAAAGAAAAAATTCTTTGTTTGCTGGTCTCTGAAACCCCAATATGAACTAGTCTCTGCAAGCTCCCCCAGCTGGTTGTACTTCTCTGGAGTTGTTTACAGCCTGAATGATTCCTGTAATCAGCTCCCATTGTGTTTAATGCCTGGAGGAGCTGTGGTAGCTCTCCTCCCCATAGAACCATAGGACTAGAAGGGACCTTGAGAGGTCATCTAGTCCAGTTCCCTGCACTCATGGCAGGACTAAGTATTATCTAGACCAGAGGTTCTCAAACTGTGGTCCATGGACCACCCGTGGTCCACGAGCTCCATTCAGGTGGTCCGCGGATGGTTTTCTCTAAGGTGTGCGCCTGGGTGGCCGCACACAAGAAAATGAAGGGCCACCCACCTAATTAATGGAGCCATGCAGGTGTGGCTCCACTAACTAGGTGCCTGGACCCTGGAGAAGACGCACATGTAAGGTGAGGTGGTGGCCTTGGGGGAATAAGGGGTAGGTGGGAGGGGCAGTGGGGTGAGAAGAGGGGATGAGGGGGAATTTGGGACATGCCGGGCTGCAGCAGCCAGAGAAAGAGGCGACTTTCTCCAGCTCCAGGGCTGTGACTGCCAGGGAGAGACCTCCCTCCTTCCCACCCTAAGCTCTGTGGCTGCTGTGGCGGGGGAGAGAGGGAGAGACCCCCCCTTCTTCCCAGCCCCAGCTCGGGGGCTGTTGTGGTGGGGGAGAGATCCCCCCCTTCTTCCCAGCCTCAGCTCAGGGGCTGCCACAGTGGGGTGGGAGAGGGCACATCCATCATATTAGAAAGGTAAGACTACTGATATTAAAATATGAGTTGTGTGCTTTTATTTGTAGAACAAAAAAAGTTAATTTATCATTAAGGTTTTTTATATAGTGCTTTTATGCAAAGCATGTTAAAATAGTTAGCTAACGGTACAAGCACCATTTGGTCCGCCGAGACCCTCAGCAATTTTCAAGTGGTCCACAGGAAAAAAGTGAGAACCACTGATCTAGACCATCCCTGACAGGTGTTTGTCTAACCTGCTCTTAAAAATCTCCAATGATGGAGATTCCACAACCTCCCTAGGCAATTTATTCCAGTGTTCAACCACCCTGGAGTTGCATACAATCCGTGGCCCTCAAAGATATATGAACTTAAAACAACATGGTCCCCAAAGTCTAAGATCCTGCATGTGGTTTCAATATCTGTCTCAGCTAGTAACTACAACAATTATATACAGGATTCCACACATCAGATTAAATTCTACCTAGCAGAATCTCCACCTGCAGCTTCAATGAGATATGGGATTTTCCTTCATTGCCATCATAAACTGTTCTTTACTGTTGCTATGGGCTGTTTAGCAGCTGCTGTGTTTCACCCACGAGTGCATATCAGCATTTTTGAAAATTGGGTCACTTAAGTGGCTAAATAATTAATTTAGAAGCCCTAAATTTAGGCTCGTAATTAGGAAAATCTTGGCTAAAGTTCTTTGAAAGACTGAGATGAAAGGTCAAAGTATTATTTGATGATGATAATGATTCCACGCTCTTTTCTGGAAGCGTGTATTGTGTACCTCATAAAAAACAAAGGGGGCATGGACCTTGGGGCAGAGGGCCGCTAGAAGGTCACATAGGCCCTGTACTTACCATTTACAGAGCAGAGTAGCGGGGGAATGTGGGAGCTCTGCAAATTGAGAAAGGAAGGATTTCACCTCACCCCCCAAGCAGGCAAGAGTCAGGCCAGGAGGGGGGCTACTTATGTGACTCCAGTGGCATAACACCCTCAACGTGTGATGCCAAGGCACAGGGTGTTACACAGCCCTCCTGCATTAGTGGGATGGAGTTCTGTCCCTCCAACCCCATGCACTTTGCCCTCATAAAGCCCAGATCTGAGTCTTTTTATGGATGACATGAGTTTCCCCACCCATGAGGAATCCTGCAATCTGCTAGCACGTGTCACTGAGCAGAGGCCTTCTGGGGCCTGATTCAAAGCCCAGTAAAGTCAAGGGAAAGATCAGGCCCCTGGTGCCGAAGAAGAAGATGAACCACAGCTGTCGATTAAGTTCCTGCCACTGACTGTAACCTTCTTAAAGAGATCAAGTGCCTCTCTTTATGCTGCAGCAGAGCACTGGGAAATACGCCTGCGAGCAAAAACTCTTGAAACATCTGAAGTTCCAAAAATAAAAACCGACCGGGAATCTCTAAAACCCACCACATCATTGTTTTAATGTATGTGTGTCTTGCTCTATGTATAAAATAAGGTTAAAGAAGAAATACCACAAATAGAATCCAAAATTCTCCTGCCTCTGGGGAAAAAAAGTTCTCCATGAGTGAGGGAGTTGACATGTCCCTGTAGCCCTCTGGGGAGCCTGGATCAGTGTTATCAGGACTTTCCTGTTCCAGCAGGGCCAGAAACTGCAATATTTCCCATCATGAATCACTCAGCAGCCTCCCACCCCGCACCTAAAACTGCAGGATCTAACCGTAAATCCCTCCAGCCTCGAGAAAAGGTAATTGGGCAGCACTTAAATTCAGTGGCAAGTCATTTGAATTGCTCTGATATTTATTGTAATTGCAGCCCTGCTGGAGGTAACCTGTCTATTATTGTTACTTATTTGTATTTCAGTAGTGCCTAAGGGCTGTTTTCGGGGATTGGGACCATGGTGTGATTGAAAGGCACTCTCCAGACACATACAACAAATTCTTCTATGAGCCGAGTCACTCCGCCCTGCCCCCCGCAGCGTACAACACGTACATTCTTTGTCAGCATCATTCCCCTCCCCGCACACAAGGATTCACCACTTGGCAAGCCTGTCAGCAGTGAGCCTGGACGCTTGGCATTTCCTTTAAACACACCCTTTGTGTTTCCACTCCCGCGCCATCATTTGGGCTGCCTTTCATTGCTTCCCTGGCTCTGGGTTTAGCTGTCTATCTTGGCTGTCTCATCTTCCACTCGAGATGGAAATTAAACCTTCGCTCCAGTGTAGACGTAGCTGTTGGTGTGACTTGATTAGTGTATAAATACCTTCCCCAGGAGAGCATACTGGGTACTAAAGGGTTCTTTAATCTAGGGGAGAAAGACAGAACAAGCGAAGTTGGGACATTAAAAGCAAATTCAAATTAGAAATAAAGTACACATTTTCTGTGCCAGGCTTACAATGGTGCCCTGATACCCAGATCATGTCCCTGCTCCCTGCTACGCATGCACTCTGCCCAGAGGCCCTGCCCCCACTCAGCCTCTTCCCCCTGAGGCCCTGCCCACCGCTTGCGCCTCTCCTTCCCCTCTCACCTGTGTGAGCGGTGGGCAGGGCCTCTAGGGGAAGAGCCCATAGCAGCCCATAGCAACAGTAAAGAACAGCCCACTGATCAGCCCACTGCTCAACAGGTCAGCTGACTGGATGAAAAATCCCATTCTGTCTTTCCTGCTTTAAAGGGCCAGCTCCTAAGTGAGGACAGGAGCCTGGCTAGCTCAGTCTCACTGGTGTTCTGCAGTCGTCAATCTTACAAACGTTGACGTCTTCAAGGCTTTTGTTGACCTTCCTTTAACCGGAGCTAGCACATTGATGGTGCACTGTACTGAAGAACTAGCTCCCTCTAGCTGTACCGAGCAGCAACACAACACGACCCTCACTAGGATCTAGTGCAGGGGTCTCAAACACGTGGCCCGCGGGCCACATGCAGCCCGCAAGGTAATTTTCTACAGCCCACGAGCTCCTCGCAGCCTCCCCTCCGCCCTCCCCCAGCGTTTACCTAGAGCGGCTCCGGCCCGACGCGCACCGGGGGCAGGGCAGGCTCCCTGCCCCCATGCCACACCGGGAAGCGGCCGGAACGTGGGGAAGGGGGGACACATTGGTGTGTATGTTGATGTTGCTTCAGGCACCATCCCCAGCAGCTCCCATTGGCAGCGGTTCCCTGTTCCCGACCAACGGGAGATGCTGGGGGCGATGCCTGAAGCAACAGCAATACACATCCCGGAGTGGCGCGGTGGCAGGGCAGGCGGGCAGGGAAACTGCCCTGTCCCCGGTGCGTGCCGGGCCAGAGCCCGCCCCCCGAACCCCTTCTGCAGCCGAACCCCCTGCCCTGAGCCCCTGCCGCACCCTACACCCCGACCCCCTGCCACACCCCTCCTGCACCCCAACCCACTGCCCTGAGCCTCCTGCCGTACCCTGCACCCCGACCCCCTTCCCTGAGCTGCCTGATGCACCTCACACCCCTCCTGCACCCCACACACCAACCCACTGCCTTGAGCCCCCTCCTGCACCCCGATCCCCTGCCCTGACCCCATGCTTCACCCCTCACCCCTCCTGTATCCCACACCCCAACCCACTGCCCTGAGCCCCCTCCTGCACCCCGATCCCTGCCCTGACCCCCTGCCGCACCCCTCACCCCTCTTGCACCCCACACCCCAACTCCCTGCCCTGAACCCCTGCCACACCCCACACTCCTCCTGCACCCCCTGGGGGCAGGGAGGGGGCAGAGTTGGGGTGGGGATTTTGAGGAAGGGGTTGGAATGGGGTGGGAAGAGGCGGGGCAGGGGCAGGGCCTCATGGAAGGGTTGGAGTGGGGGCAGGGCTGAGGGTGGCGGGGGGGATGTGTCAGTAATGCAGCCCTCGGGCCAATGTACTAGTCCTCCTGTGGCCCTCGTGGTCATTTGAGTTTGAGACCCCTGATCTAGTGGGTTGGGGTGGCCAAAGCAGTTGCAGTCACCTTCCCCTTTCCATTATTTGCCAGGAGGCAGCTTCCTCCTCTCCCCCCACCCTCCCTCATTCCCACATGTCCAATTTCTGGGTTTAGCTGCTTTAGGGCTTCTATTCAACTGGGCTGAAAACTGTATACATAAATTGCCAACCCAGAAGCCAATTCTCTTAAAAGTGCATTAAGCCCCAGCTAAGCTGTCTGGAAGTTACCAAGCATAAACAACAGCGATTGTAGAAATTCCAGGTGCTTGGAGTGATACGCATGCTCTAAAAAATATGGCTTAATCTAAAAAAGCAAATGTGATGTTACGGGCAGTTAGTCGTCTAAGCAGGGTGACAGGATGGTGCCTTCGGTTTGGAAAAGTTATAGTTTGGGGAAAGAAGAGCTATTTGGTTTTGGGGAAATTTCTGTGGTATAGTTGCAGCAGAGTATTGTTCAGGTAGGATATTTACAAACCCTGATGTTTAGGGCATTAATATCGCATCAATGCCTGTTAAGAGGCGTGGGAGAGATTGTGGCCCAGCAGCTGTTGTCAGTGCAGACTAACTTCCATTGAGATTGATGCAAATTGTTTTTCAGCCACGGGATGGAAAAGCAGGGGAACATTTTCCAGGTAAGGGTGTTTGTTGGGAGAAACTTTAGCTGGTAAGGAAACCTGTGGCTTAATATTTATTCATCGAATTGTACGTGATGTTAAGCTCCTCATCTGGCTGGGATACCTTTAAAATGGTTTTGGAAAAAACCTTCTAGCTGAGGGTCTTCCATCCGAAAAATATGCACCAGGCATAAGCTCCCGGGGGCCACGCAAGCACGATCCAATGGCTGGAAGTTGAGGCCAGGGGCGGCTCTATGTATTTTGCTGCCCCAAGCACGGCAGTCAGGCAGCTTTCGGCGGCATGCCTGCAGGAGGTCCGCCACTCCTGCGCCTTCGGCGGCAAGCTTGCGGGAGGTCCGCCGGTCCCGCGCCTTCGGCGTACCCACCGCCGAATTGCCGCCGAAACCGTGGGACCGTCGGACCTCCCGCAGGCATGCCGCCGAAGGCAGCCTGACTGCAGCCCTCATGGTAACTGGCAGGCCGCGCCCTGCGGCTTGCCGCCCCAGGCATTCACTTGGTACGCTGGTGCCTGGAGCCACCCCTGGTTGAGCCTAGACAAATTCAGACTGGAAATACAGTGTAAATTTTGAACAGGGAGGGTAATTAACCATTGGAACAACTTACCAAGGGTCATGGTGGATGTTTTTCTAAAAGATCTGCTCTGGGTCAACCAGGAATCAGTTCAGGGAAGTTCTTTGGCCTGTGCTATACATGAGGTCAGACAGATGATCCCTTCTGGCCTTGGAAACTATGAAAGCTCCAGAAGCTTGGGTTCAGCAGGGCCAGGGTGTGATTGCCCAAAGTCAATGGCATTTAGGCCCTAGGGGCAGACCTAAATACCTTTAAAATCTAGTCCTATGTGCCTAAATTCTATTTAAAAATGGGATTTAGGCCCTTCTGAAAATTTGACCCATTGTTATCACTGAATAATTAAGACCGCCCAATCCCTTTCAGACAGGCCAGCGAAATCGTTTTGGAGGCTTGGACCTCACTGGTTCTCCCCTTGCCCACGGAGAGAAGTGATCTAAATCAGCCCTATACCCAGGGCTGGATTAACCCATCGCTGGGCCCTAGGCAGACATACACACCTGGGCCCCTATCTGGTTGGAGGAGGAAGTAGTTTCTTTACCCAGCCCCCTCCTCTCTCCTTGGCGCCGGGGTTGGGAAAGGCAAAGCGAGTCTCAGCTGTGAGTAAGACTTATCTGCCCACTCATCCACTGGTGCCAATCTGCACGTGAACTGAAAGGCTCACGTTTGAGCAGCGTTACAAGGTCACAATGCCATTCATGCAGGGGAGTGAAGGTCTTTCACTTTGTGTGCAAATCTGCATCAATTAAATAAAATAAATACATTTAAAAAATATAGGCACCCCCACTGAATTTGGGCCATAGCCACGTGCCTAGTTTGCTTATCCATTATTCTGGCCCAGCCTATGCCCGCCGCAGATTAATCTCTCCTCCACAGCAGCACAACTTTCTGGCCAGCCACTGGGGGTAGGAGTGGAGTCAAAGTTCTGGTCAGTCCCCTTCCCCACCAGCATACCTCTCGCTCATCTGCATGGGAAGGGAGCAGTAGCCCAGCAGACCCTGTTCTCCCACGAGTAGCTCATGCAAAGGAGTAATGGAAGTGATACCCGTACAGGGCAGTCCACTGGTGGGCCTCAAGACGGTTTGTTTACATTTGCACGGCCGCCCACAGCTCCCAGTGGCTCTCTGCAATGGCCGGAAATGGCGAACCGTGGCCACTGGGAGCTGTGGGCAGCCATGCAAATGAAAACAAACTGTCTGGCAGCCCGCCAGTGGATTACCCTGACAGGCTGCGTGCAGCCTGCAGGCTGCAGGTTGCCCACCATTGCTCTACGGTACATTCAGGTCTCATTTTCAAGCATCTCTCCACAACCAGAAGGGCTAGACTTTTTTAATTTTTTTTTTTTTTTTGTCAAATAAAAGCAGAGATTCTCATGTAAGCACAAGTGTCCAGGAGCTGGAGTGTGAATGAAACAGCAAACACCTAATGGACAATACAGAGAGGCCAGGCACCCTGGGGAATCCGGGGAAGGGAATCATGGTAAAATTGTTAGTTAATTTTATTAGTTCTGACCTCACATCTTGGGGGCATTGTGGAAAGTCAGTTTGTAGTGAACAGGCGTGCACATCGCTGAATCCTGCACTCAGTCCATGCTCTCAGAGCTGTTATAATTCACCTGGCTGCAACCAGCTGGAACAATGTCAGTAATGTGGTTTGCAGAGAGACGATACAAGAACAATGTGTCAGCCGCCCATTTGTCGGGCTGCTCTCTGGCTTTCAGCCACGTGAGCTGCGTGGGAGGAGAGGCCCAACATTTTCATTCTATAACCACGCTTTGGCAGAGGAATTACATTCATTGATTTGTCTGGAAGCCTGAAAAATGCTAGTGTTGTAAGGGATCATTATCATTCCTTCTGTATCTTCCCTTCGTGTGTGTGTGTGTGTGTGTGCATGCACACGAGTGCTTAATAATAATCCTGGGATATGCTCCATCTGTGTGTGATGGCAACCACGCTGGGATATGCTCTGTATGAGCGCACGCACGCGTACATGCATGAGAACAGCAACACTAGGGTACATTCTGGGCTTACACTGTAAGTAAGGACAGAGCCTGTGTCGTGATGGGGCTGATTCAACCTCTGGGCACTGTCTCTCGGCACCTGCAAAGCAGTTTTCACCACAGTATTGAAGCACTGACTTGGAACAATGGGTGCAAAGTCTCTGTGGCCTGTGCCTATTTCAGTTTCTATTACGTGCAATGATACTGCTGTGCATGGGACTGATTGGAGCTGTAGGATCCTAAGGATCACTTCCCCTGCAGGATTCACTGCTTTCAGGGCCAGCTCCAGGGTTTTGGCAGCCAAAAAAAAAAAAGCCGCGATTGCAATCTGCGGCAGCAATTCAGCGGGAGGTCCTTCGCTCTGAACAGGAGTGAGGGACCGTCCGCCGAATTGCCGCCGAATAGCTGGACGTGCCGCCCCTCTCCGAAGTGGCCGCCCCAAGCACCTGCTTGGTAAGCTGGTGCCTGGAGCCGGCCCTGACTGCTTTTAGAGCTATATGTGTCTACATCCCTCCATCTTCTTCTACTTCTCTGGTCTGGTGGGAGGCCAGGTTGTGCCTAGAGAACAGGGTAGGGCAGGTAGGACTCCTGGGTTCCAGTCCGGCCTCTGCCACTGAGCTGCTGGGGGTTTTGATCAAGAGTAAGACATTCCATCTGTAGACAGTTCCCTCCTATGGTGGTGCAAAGCAGCTGTAACCTCAGTTACACCCAAGGAGACAGTGCTTGTGTGAGGAAGGGGGCATTGGCTAGGGTGAATAGGGGATGTGGTGCTCCACTGCCTCCCATCTACAGAGCCTCACTGGGAACTAGACTCACTCCCCTAGCAGAAACCCAGAGGGTGGGGATGAGAATGAGGGATGAAGCCCTCCTTTGGGAATAGGGAGGGGCGAGGTATTCCCAGCTGCACCCGCTTCACCAAACCTGATCCACAGAATGCCCCGCAGGCTATGAGGCTGCTCTCTGCCTAGACAGACAGGGACTTTCCCACATACACAGAGCCAGGCGCCTAGGAGTGGATTTATAGAAACCTGTCACAAATGGAGCCAGAATGGCCTGAGGGGCTCTGCCAAAAGAAACCCCCTCCCTGCCGCCTCAAGGAAAATACCAGCCCATTGTTTCATTGACAAGCTGCCATTTTCTCTTTCAGATGCTGAGACCACAACTGCATCTCTCACTAGAGGAGGCCCAGCAGGTAAAAAACAAATCATCCTAGGGTCTCAGTCCCTCCCTCTTCATATGTGTCTCTTAGAACAGCCACTGTAAACTTTAGAGAACAGCTGGGATTATGCTTTAGGATGAAATTCACCCCTGGCTGTAGGGGCAATGTAAGGTCCCCAGCATAGTGTGGTGCTTCTGCTATGCAAGGGGCAGGCACATGGAGGTGGACTGGCTCCCCCTCCATCCCTCCTCCCGCCCCCTGCCTGTGGTAGAGCTGAGCTCAGCACCAACTCCACCAAGCTCACCATGTAGAATGTGGGGAGGGATGGGGGCATAGCCATTGGGATCCCAACTGGAGGGGTGGAGAGTCAGTGAAAGAGCTACATTACTTGAACTGCCCACACACACCCAGGTTGGGATGGGATCCACCCCCCTACCCCCACGTAGGTTCCTAGATACCACCTACTTACGCTGCCTTTGTGCTGGGGCACGGAAGGCATCACAGTGAAGAATCTGGCCCCAGTTTGCAGACCGAGGGCCTGGCTTTCAAGGGAGTACAGTGCCCAGCAGCTCCCATTGCAACAGTCAGCATGCTGAGCGTGTCAGAAACCCTGGCCCTGGCTGTAGGTGATGGGCTCACCTGAAAATCCAGCACTAGGACCCAGAGCCTCAGAGGGATTTAGGTGCCTAACTTTCATGGAAACCAGTGGGAGTTAGGCACCTAAATACTTCTAAGGGTCTAGGCCTAAGAGCCAGGTTTGTTTAAGTATTTAGATACTGAGAGGTGCAGACAGGCACCCGTAGAACAAAGCGGGTTGTTTTCCCCCATTAATGTGGACGCTTTTGAAACTGCGGACCTTTAAAAACTCCACGCATGAAAACATGACCTTTTAGCCAATTAATCTGCAAGGGCGAGGGAAACTGGAGCTCTAAGGAGCGCAAGTCAGGTCCAGAAGTGGGACAAACTAAAATGAGCTTTGTGCAATGCAGGAGGAATTGGGGACGCAGCGCTGGTGGGTGTTGGCTGTGCTGTGCATAAGGAAGTTTGCAAGGCCATTGGCTCTCTCCCAACAGCGGTGCAATCAGTTTTCCCACTACCTCACTCCAAATTCCCCTCCCCAGATGTTATCTCCCTGTTTACCATCAGAAACGTTGTATCTGGAAACCGGTGCTCTGGGGAACATTATCTGTAAAAAAATAATAATAATAATAATGGTGGCCCTGAGCTGCCCGGCTGGGGACTAATTCCTGTTGTTTCCCTTGTTTTGAGCTTCTGCTGCACATTTGAAAGCTGCTGTCACTTATCTAGACACCATCGAGTTAGGAGCAGTGGCTGCAAACTTGGACTCAGTATTGCCAACTCCCTGCATTCAAAAATCATGGGTTAGGCTCCCAAAATTACGAGATTGGCTTTAAAATCATGAGATTTGAAACAATAATAATAATTAATAATAATAAACTTCTGGATTTATTTATCTGGCCTTTGATTTCTGAACTTTTAGGGGGCACTCAGCTTTTCTCTGTAACCGTGAGGACTAGAAAGTTACTTTTTTTTAAAAAATGGAAGCTGAGACCCTGCCCTAATCACAGGATTCTAGGAGCTGGGGGTTGAAGGCAAACACCAAATAACACAAGATTCATGGTAAAATCGTGAGAGTTGGCAGGACTGGCTAGATGTGGGAAATGGTGCTTCTCACACATCCAGAATGGAGCTATCAGGTAGGAAGGACCGCAGGGTCAAGAGAAGAAAGGAAAAGGAATTGGAGTTACCAGAACCCACTGTGTCTCCAGCTCCCTGTCCCACCCAGGCCCTAAAACAGGGGTGGCCAGCCTGTGGCTCCAGAGCCACATGCGGCTCTTCAGAAGTTAATATGCAGCTCCTTGTGTAGTCACTGAGTCCAGGGCTGGAGTTACAGGCGCCAACTTTCCAATGTGCCAGGGGGAGCTCACTGCTCAACCCCTGGCTCTGCCACAGGCCCTGCCCCAACTCCACCCCTTCCTGCACCCTCCCCTGAGCCTGCCGTGCCCTCGCTCCTCCCCCCAGAGTCTCCTGCACGCCACGAAACAGCTGATCGCGATGTGCGGGGAGGGAGGGGAAGGTGCTGATTGGCGGGGCTGCCAGTGGGTGGGAGGTGCTAGGAGCAGGGGGCGGGGGGAGAACTGATGTGGGGGGTTGCTGACATATTACTGTGGCTCTTTGGCAATGTACATTGGTAAATTCTGGCTCCTTCTCAGGCTCAGGTTGGCCACCCCTGCCCTAAAGCATAGTGTGAGAGTTAAAGCTGAGCCAGGCAGAACTGGTGGGTGAGGGGCCCACTGGGGCAAAGACACCCACAATCTTGGGAGGTCTGGGTCCCGTGCGATACCTCCTGGCCCCACACTCCATCCACTACAATAAGTTTTTGAGAGGGTGGCTCTGAGACAGTTCCCTAAGCCCCTGGCCTCTTGGGTATGTCTCCACTGCAATTACACATGTGTCTGGCCCGTGCTAGCTGACTTGGGCTAAGGGGCTGTTTAATTGTGGTGTGGATGTCTGGGCTAGGACCCCATGAGGGGGAGGGTCCCAGAGTTTGGGTTGCAGCCTGAGGTCAAAAGTCTACACCGTAATTCAACAGCCCCGCAGCCCAAGCCCCGGTCAGCTGGCACGGGCCAGCCACGGGTTTGTAATTGCAGTGGAAACATATCCTTAGTCTTCCCCTACAGCTCACGCTGTGGAAGCTACCCCAGCCCCAAGGCTGCAGTAGGCATCCCAAAGCTGAGACAAAGGGGCCAGGAACCCCAAAGAGCTGCTCAGGGAGTGGGGAGCTCTTTGGGAGCAAGGTGCTAATGTAGCCCTCAGAGCTCAGAGCTCCCACCATAAACCCTTTGCATGCCAGTGGGGACCAAGTTCACAGCGCTTTACTGCTGTTGGCACAAGCAGCAGCATGAAAAATGCAGCTGCACTGGATGCCCCCCTCCTCCCACTGCCACATCCACAGGCACTGAGACGGGTGCTTGGCTCCTTGGGAACAGCTTCTGTGTGCTGTGTAAGGGGGGATGGGGGGGATTTCATTCCTGGAGAGAATGTGAAGGAAGAGAAGATGGATGCTTGTTCTCTAGCAGAGATGGGACTGACCTGGATCTGTGCTCCCCCAGACTCAGGTGGCCATTGCTTTTGGGATTCCCAGTCAGGCCTGGCTCTGCTCTTCCATTGCCCGCCGGAGAACAGATTTGCCTTAAAGGTTTCTGCGCACACAGGGTAGGATCCCATTCTCCACCCCGCGTGGCAGATCTCAACTCCTCTGTCTCTGCTCACATGGAACTCTGGGAGGGTGGATCTGACAGCCAAATGTTGGCCTTACTTTGTTCCGGCCAGTCTAATCTGGTACGGGGACACTCCCTGGCCCCTCGAGAACAAGGGCTTAACCTCAGTTCAGCTTCCCCCTCCCTTTGCAACACTGCTCAGGAAAAGATCCATAACTTGGCTGCTGGGGAAAGGAGGAAATGCTAATGGGAAGGTGGGTTCCTCCCCTAAAGGCAGAGGGCTGGGTTGCATCATAGTCAGCGGGAATTTTGATGTTACTCTTTTTTGCTTGTGTTAACTACTGTTGATTTCCACTGAAGGACATCCTCCCTGGAGGACAAGCTCTTGCTTGACTGTCCCTGTGTTTTCTTTCTAATGGTTGCTCCACCATCATAGAGGTGGGTAATGTGATTGTGACAGCACAAAAGAGAGGCTTGGGAATTAGATTTCAGTAGTGTTAATGGAACCCGTCTTTGCCAGAACTGGTCAAGGCCATGCAAGCTCTTCCCCAAATACTGAAATACTTTCCTCCCCCCGCTCTCCAAGGGGCTTTACTATGAAATGGTGCTGGTTTTCATATGCTTACTCCTGTCCCCTGAGGTTTATATTTTAATGAATTACTGGAAAGAAAGGATCTGAGAAGTTGCGATTGGAAAACTGCTGTTGTCATTTCGTGTAACTAGGGACCAAGGTAATTCTGGCATCTGCAGTCCAGTCCGGAGATGAAAACTTTGAGGAGACGGGTAGATTTTTAAAGCGCCACGTGGGATGCCTAGCTGCTTTTGGAAACCCCATTAAGCACCAATCTGCATCTTTAGGTCCCTAAATATCTGACCCATGGTGGTGCTCAACAGCATTAAGATCCCAGTTTAACAAAGCACTTGAACATGTGCTTTAAGTATTGTCTCGGCTCCAGAAAACAGCTCAAATGACCTTTCTCCGCCAAGATAGAGCAACGGGCACTAGCTTATTACTGCATAATGACAAGCATTGGAAACACACGCAGGAGCAGCATAGGAAAAATAAGAGACCCACAGAAAACAAAGTTACCCTAAAATGAAGCACTGTTATACCCTCCTCTTGTAGCCCTGACCATTAGGAACCTGATTGATTATATTCTTATGTTATATGTACCTGTGGGCTTTGTTCTTGGGGGATGAATTCACCCCAGGGCAAAGGTGTGGCACAAGACCTAGGCACCACTTAAATGAATTTCAGCCTGATTGAAATCATATCCGCACTTTTTGATTAAATAAAGAATAAAAATAATATAGATTCCAAGGGCAAAACATTGTGACCATCTAGTCTGGCCTCCTGTAGCACACAGGCCAGAGACCTGCCCCCAAATAATTCCCAAAGCAGATCTTTTAGAAAAACTTCTAATCTTGATTTTAAAATTGTTCGTGATGGAGCTTCCACCTCGACTCTGGATAAATTGTTCCAACGGCTAATTACTCTCCCTGTTACCAATTTACACCTTACTACATATACATATAGCTCCTTAAACAATACGATCAACAGGTGTCACACTCTGAACAGCTCATCACTTCTGACTATCTGCTGCTTTTGGGAAGTGGGATTAGGTGTCTTCTGAAGCCTGACCAGACAGAAGATGGGATGGGGGACACAATCCAAATGATTAGCAGAGAAAAACATGGGAAGTGGGGTAGCTTGACTCTCCAGTCATGAATCTCTACAAAATACCTCGGTCATGTCATTTCAGATACTACAGCCATGCCACGAATCACAGCCAGCGTCACAGCAGGTACAGTCAGCATCTCGATCCAGTTACAACATCCAGCGCTATCTGGTGGTGGTTTGAGAATGAATAGGGCCCAGATCCAACACAACCCGAGGGCCCCCTGCCTGCTGACGTGTCTCTGTCTTTCCTATGGGACTGCATTTCCTCTCCAATTCTGACTGCTGTGCAATACAACCTCTCCTCCCTCAGGTCTCTGGGGACAGAGGAAAGAGCAGACCCCTAACGGGGACATGAAGCATGGCCCCAGTCTGGCTCCTCCTCTCCAGGGTCTGTCTGCCCAGGAGCAATGGGTGGGAGGCTTGGCTTGGCTGCCTGCAGAGGGGAAGACTGCTAGCTGGGAGCAGAGACAGCCAGGAGAAGAAGTGAGGCGGGAACGGGACCTACAAGTGGCTGTATGGTGGCCCTCCTGGCTCCCTGCCTTGCCAATGCTCCCCATTCCCCTCACTCCCTGGGGCAGACCTCTGTGCTCTCTGGCAATGGCCCCCTCCCAATCTAGGGTCTGGACCTGCTCCTAGTCACATCAGCCTGTCTCGGGCCTGGTGATGGATGAAGTCCTCTTCAGTGCTACTTCCTCCTCACCACATCAATCTCTGAACCCTATGCTGTGTGGAAGGCCCCTTCCCATCCACCCATCTCAGCCTGCCTTGGGCCCAGCAGGATGACACCTGCTGCTGGGGTGTGAGGGATCTAACTCCATCACTTTGCTCCTGTTTCAGGTATCGTTTCCTCACCATCACCAGTCCCTGCAGGCCAGAACCACAGCTCAGGTAAAGTCGGGCAAAGGGGAAGAGCTTGAGGGAAACTACGGACATGTAGCCCATGTGGCACTGGATGCTAGCAGAACCCACAGAGCAGTGGTGAAGGGAGCATCCTGGCTGGCATGTCCAGTAACTGGCCTGTGTTGTAGCCTGCTGGGCAGCTTTTGTGTTCAGTCAAACGAAAACAGAAGCCATTTAGCAGGCAGGTGAATGGGCCAGTTGTGGGTCTGCATTCGGGAGGCCTGTCTGCTATGGCCTGCTGAGTGTCTAACTTTGGTGCAGGCCTTGCTTTCAATGCTTACCTTCTCCTCCCCCAGGATTGAGGGTTTTTTTTATCCACCTACTGGTTCACCATATGTATTGACTGTGAGCTCTTCAGGGCGGGAACTCAGTGTCGGTATGTGGGTCAGAGGGATACAGTGTCCCTGGTGTCTGGCCTGGGCCTCTAAATGCTACTGCAATAGAAATAATGATAGCAATGGCGTCCTTCATTAGAAGAGGCTTCCCTGCACCACGCTCACTTTACAAAAATGAAATTTTGAGATTCACAGGTGTCACTTTTTCATTCAAACAAGCGATTAACAATGTGTGGTGCTTGACCCACAAGCCCCTCGTCACAACACCCCTGCTGGGTTGTTATCTCCATTTTACTGAGAGGGACATTGAACCAGAGATTCCCTGTGAGAGCTGGGACTAAAACCACGCTCCAGGCTCCCAGTCCCTGGTTTAATCCATTAGCCCATGCAGGTATGGCTAGTAGAGGGCTCCTGTGTCTAGTTCCATGGAAGCAGCTGTCAAATCACATTGCAAAGGATTGAAACAATGGATTTTCAAACGAAAAGTGCTCCCTTACCTTATTTTTGCTTTTCCGCCTTCTGAAACTGAAACTGGCTCAGGGAGGCTGCTGCAGGTGGCTAGAAGTGAGGACTCCTTCCCAAGAGATGGGAGACAAAGGCTGTCAACAGAAAGCTACAAGCTTCAGTCTGCAAATATAAATCCATATGATAAGCAAGTCTGAATTCCTCCTATTTTGGGTCCACATATTTGCTATCTGGGTAGATTCCTCTGGAAACATACTGCACCTTTTGTTTGAAACATTCCTTTAAAGACATAATTTCCCCCCAAACAAGCAAACACAACATGATCCTAAATCAACCCCCTCAGGGTCTGAACATCCCTCATCTCTGAGAAAGATTGAATCTGAAATCAGATCTTAACGTCACAACTGGCTCCTATTTCTGCAATGGGCCAGACTATAACACTATAGCTTTTATACAACACTTTGCATCCTTAGCTCTCAAAGCACTTTTGCAGAGAAAGTCAGTATTATTGCCATTTTACAGATGGGGAAACTGAGGAACAGGGAGGAAAGTGACTTTGCCAATGTCACACAGAAAGCCAGTAGCCAAGCTGGGAATTAAACTCAGGTCTCCTGACTCCTACTTCAGTGCCTTATCCACTAGGTCACACTGCCTAAACACTCTCAACCTGAGAAAGTTTTACTTCAGATTTAGATCCAGGGTGGACTTTTCAAAAGCACCTACGTAATTTAGGAGCACCAAGGATCAACACAACATGTGTTCCTAAGTCACTGAGGACTGGTCTAAGCTCAGAAGCTGCACCAACAAAATTCTGCTTTGTTCGGTGGATGCAGGTGTGTGTCTGCTCAGCTGTGCATCTGCTCTCCTGTCTGTCTCCTACCAAAATAACCATTATTGCGAAATAGCCATTCCCCTTTTCAGTGGTCAGTATCCTGACCTATGGGACTGAAACATGGCCCCTCACCGTCATCACTATTCAGATGAAGCATTATCTCCAAATGATTAAAAACATTAAATGGTTCGAAGTCAAGTCGGATTAAGAGATCCGACCTCTAACTAAACAAGTCCTGCTCTCTCAAACGGTCTCCCAGTGCAATCGAATCTGTTATGGTCATTTGCGCCAAATGCCTCCCTGCAAGAATCATCTTTGACCCCATGAAAGCAGGATGGAAAAGACCCTTTAGAAGACATAAAATATGATTGCTGGATGTCGTCAGCAGCCACCTGTCTCTCACAGGCACCATACCCCATGATGTGCCAGATTTGGTTTAGGACAGAACTATGGATGCCATAACATGGCATAAAGCAGCTTTGCCTCTCCTGGAATTGACACCTCCTCATCTATTATTGGGAGTGGACTACATCCACCCTGATCAAATTGACCCTGTCAACACTGGTTCTCCACTTGTGAGGTAACTCCCTTCTCTTAATGTGTCATTATATAATGCCTGCAGCCGTAATTTTCACTCCATGCATCTGAAGAAGTGGTTTTTACCCACGAAATCTTATGCCCAAATAAATCTGTTAGTCTTTAAGGTGCCACCAGACTCCTTGTTGTTTTTGTGGATACAGACTAACACGGCTACCCCCTGATACTTGATAACGTGTTTGGAGGCTGCTGGGCTGTCCAAGACAGCATGACAACTAACTAACTAACTTTTTGGAGCAGCACAAGCCCCTTACTAGCAGATTTATATTGATAGCTAGAACCAGTGCGGATGTCCACTGCTACATATAGCTATGCCGATAAAAGAAGTCCTCCCACTGCAATCCCACACTGTGCAACTCCTTTAGGTATTGACCTGGCTGATAACCATTTTCAACTCTGCTGCTCATGGGTCAGAAACTCACCTGAGGACAGATTTACAAAGGGATTTCGGTACCTTAAGATGCAGATTGCTGTCTAGTGGGATTTTCAAAAGCACGTAAGTGGATACCTTTGTAACTCTGGCCCTTGGTTTTACATGGCCACCATATACTTCACAGCCACACCTGTGGCACCAGCAAGTATGTGAGAGAGCATCACTCCTTTCCGATGGGAAAAGCAATTGCATTCCGGTGCAGCCTGGGCCAGAAAGGAGGTCAGCGAGCCCCTTAGATTGTGGGGATCCCCAGGATCCTCTGGGCCACTCCTTCTAAAAGAAGAGTTCCAGTTTGCAAAAACCCGTTGCAAGCTTTCTTGCCATCTAATGCCTGGAGGGAGAGGGGAATTCAGCATGGCTCCTATTTATCAATCCATGCCTATTCAGCAAAATACTTGCACATGTGCTTAAAGTTAAGCATGTGCTTAAATGCTTTGCTGAATTGGAGCCTAAAGGAGAAATACTTTAAAGCTGTTTTCCCTGCATTTCTTTCCCACCTGACAACGAGGAGGATTGTCAGCAACAAACACCTGCGAAGTCATGTGATGCTGCTTCAACTTTCCTTGCAGGGATTTGTGCGCAGCTTTATTTTTCTGCCTCGTTCTGCACAGGGTTCATGCCCCAATGTTTTGCTTAGAGTGTCACGTTCAAGTGGACTCCCCAAAACTCAAAGCAAACTGCAAAGGTGAATTTCTGTAGCTGCTCTTGAGCCATCCAAGCATAAAGGAAGTGAAACACATAAGCCAGCGTGTGTCGGAAAGCAAACAATTGTGTGTGGGGGGTGATGGGTATTTCTAGGCCAGTACAAACCTCTTTATTTTAAAAATTGAGAAAAAGGAAAAGATGCAATACGAGACGGAACTCCTGCCGTCTAGCCCAAGAGTTGTGTTTGCCTCAACACACCTGAGCAATAAGATTTCTGGCTACTGCTAAAGTTACAGTACTGCAGGCGCTCTGTTCCCTCAAGCAGAACTAGAAGTAGTTTCCTTGGCTGTTCAACGCTATGCTCTTTTTAACAGATTACCCATAACTCCCAGGAGGTCTGAGGACTTCCTGGGAAGGGCACTGCCTTTAGCTGAGCTGTTTCTAAATGAACACGGGTGATGAGAGCTAATTAAAAATAACCCTGCATTTATTCCACAGCTTCAAATGTGTTGACTTTAATTACACCAACTCCCAGGCCCTCAAAGCAGACAACAAAAGGCCATCTGTCTGGCCCAGCTGAGGGAAAATCAAAATCGGCATCAACATCAGCTGCAGTTAAGCGCCTGCCGTGTTCCTAGCACAGTACGGTACACTTCATTGTAGTGACACTGAGACTTTGCACACACAGGCTATGTCTACACTGCAAGTGAAGGGTGATTGTAGCACAGGTTGGCATATCGGTGCTAGCTTTAATCTAGCTAGCAGGGTAACACCAAAAAGATGCACTCTGGTTGCTACACTGACATATCTACACTGCGCTACATGCCAAGTGTGCTACGATCTCACCTTCACTTGCAGTGTAGACGTACACAGAGGGTTAGATTGTGCAACCCATCCTCCTGTCAATGTACTTCCTTGTACAAGTGATGCTAGGAAGACTATGTAGTAAAGGCCAAATTGTTGCATGCCCAGCACCCAGTGCACTGAGCCCTTTGGAATAGCAGGCTCTAAGCGCTCACTAACAGGAGTATGAGCCGTCCAGTCTGGCTCATAGGCTGTGTAGGAACTTCTCAAACTCTTCATGAAGTTTCACACAACTTTCTCCTGTATGACTGTTGGGTTAGGCAGAAGAGTTATAGAATCAAAGAGCCATAGGATTAGAAGGGACCGCAAGGGTCATCTAGACTAACACCCTGCCAAGATGCAGGATGTGTTGTGTCTAAACCATCCAAGACAGATGGCTATGCAGCCTCCTTTTGAAAACCTCCAGTGAAGGAGCTTCCATGACCTCCCTAGGCAGTCTGTTCCATTGTCCTATTGTTCTTAGAGTTAGGAAGTTTTTCCTGAGATTTAATCTAAATCTGCTGTGCTGTAGTTTGAACCCCTTGCCTCCTGTCCTGCCCTCTACGGTAAGAGAGCTATGACTTTTCTCTAGGGTTACCATCCGTCCGTATTTCCCCGGACATGTCCGGCTTTTGCGTCTCTAAATAGCCGTCCGGGAGGAATTGGTAACAAGGTTAAAATGTCCGGGGGTTTTTTCTCCCTCGCCTCCCTCCCTCCCTTCCATGCAGAGTGTGGCTGCTGATTGGGCGGCTAGGCCGATTGACCCACTCCCATTGGCCTCCAGCAGCCAGAGCCCTCCCCTGCTTCCCCCTCCCTCTCTCTGTAGTCCTCTGTAACACACAAACCGACCCACGTGGAGCCAGAATGGTAAGAGGAGTGGGGGGGGCAGTCAGGGAGTGGGGGAGTGTTGGATGGGTCCCCAGCCTCCACCTGCCACCCCCCCTCCGTGCATCCCCCCCTCGGTGGGTCCCCCATTCCTGTCTGCCTCTCCCTTGTCTGCATGTGCTGGCTCTGGCAGTACACGCAGACAACTGCTGTCTGCTGCCCCCGGGTCCTAGTGCCCCCATCCACTAATGGGAAGACAGGCTGCCCTTACCCTGCCCTTCCACCCTAGCCCTGAGCCTCTCCAACACCCCAAACCCCCCAGCCTTCATCCCCACACACCCTAATCCTCTGCTCCATCCCTGAGCCCCCTCCTGCATCATGAACCCCTCATCCCCAGACCCACAGCCCTCACCCCTGCATCCCCTCCTATCCCCAAACTCCCTCCCAATCCCCTTCCCTCTTCCCACACACCCCCTCCTGCCCTCAAACTTCCTCCTAAAGCCTGCACCCCCTCCCTTTGCACCGCCTCTCACCCCCAAACTCCATCCCAGAGCCTGCACCCCTCACCCCCTCCTGCACACCCACCCCCTGCCCCAGCCCGGAGCCTGCACCCAGCACCCAAACTCTATCCCAGAACCTGCACCCCTCCTGCACCCTAATCCCCAGCCCAGGACCTGCACCCCAGACCTCCTCCCCCCACCCAACCCCCCTCCCAGAGCCTTAGGCAGGTGGGGTGGGGGGTTCTGGGCACCACCAAAATTTCTACAACCCTGCCACCCATGCGAGTGGATAAGGGTCAGGGCAGTCAGGGGACAGGTAGGGTCCTGGGGGGGGGGGCAGTTAGGGTAGGGGGTTCTCAGCAGGGGACAGTCAGGGGACAAGAAGCAGGGGGGGTTGGGGTTCTGAGGGGAGCAGTCAGGGGGTGGGAAGTGGGAGGGAGTGGATGGGGCGGGGCTAGGGCGGGGCTTCCCCCCCCCCAGTGTCCTCTTTTTTGTTTGTGGAAATATGGTAACCCTACTTTTCTCCATCTTTTATATGGCCGCCTTTCAAGTATTTGAAGACCACTATCATGTCCCCCCTTATTCTCCTCTTTTCCTTCAGCCTTTGCTTATGTGGCTTGCATTCCATCCCCCTGATCATCTCCCTTGCCTCTGGATCCTTTCCAGTTTGGCTATATCCTTTTTATACATTAGTGACCAAAACTGGACACAGTCCTCCAGCCAGGGCCTAACCAGCGCCGAGTAGAGCACTGAGTCTTTAGTTTAACATCTCAGCCAGTATCTCTGATGATTGCACAGGTAAGCTAATGCATGCCATAGATGGCTTATTGGCAGGCTATCTGATTTTGTTGGGCAGAGATGAGGAAGAGACAGTGCTTAATTTGTAATGAAAGAGGTGTGGACACTCAAGCAATTTTTTTACTTTCATAAAAGAAGCAGAAAAACCCAGAGTGCCGGGGCTATGAACTGCCAAGCTAGAGGTGCCAGGACTATGAACTGCCAAGCCTAGAGGTGCCATAGAGGTGCCAAGGCTCAGCCCGAGTAAGCCCTTCCACAAATTAAGCACTGGGAAGAGACTTTGTGGTTAAATTCAGGTTGAAAAAAAAAATCGTCTGAGAGAATGCAGTAACAACTGCAGGGTTTTTTCCAGCTTGCAGTGTTATCTTGTGAGCTGAATTTTGGGGGAGATTTCAGTGAAAGCGACAGTTTCCCCAAGGAACTTTAAAAAACAAAGGGCAGCCCTATAGTTGACTCCCCTGCGCTGACATGCATTGTCTGGTGCATTTTCAGACCACATTCTCCCACACTGCTGCGTTCAGGGTCTGCACTAATTTGTTTACAACCTTGGCATTCAGCGTGGCCGGGTGGGGGCTGTGGCACTGCAGAGGCTCAGGAGGCTCTTTGGGGTGGAGGGTGGTGGCTGCTAGCCAGCCGAAGGGGTGGAATTTTCAAAAGCACCTCAATTGACTTATGATCCCCTGGCTCCTGGAAGATCAATGGGACTTGTGCTCTTAGTCACATACACTTATGAAAACACCCCCTACACACACACACCCCCAAGGCCTTTTGTTGGTGAGCTGGCAAACAGCCAGCATTAAAGTCAAGCCGTCTGATCAGTCAGTAACACAAATATCCTGGGCAAACGGCTTAGGTGAGTTTCTGATCCGTCACAGGGGAATTTTTAATTCCCTGTTTTCACGTGGTTTCTATCTAACTTCAAAGCATGGAATGGGGGTGGGGTACAACCACAGTAGGGGGTTTGTTTTGTTTGGGGGGAAGGTGTTAAGCCTAAAAACAAAGCCCTTTTTCACTGGTTGCCACCCGTGGTTAGGAAAAACCAACATTTCCCTCCAGCTTGGTCTATAATTCTTTTAATTGCTACAAACTGTCCATTGACAAGTTTCATGTCTTGTGTTTTCCTCATCCAGATCCAGGGGAATTGGGAGCGCAGGCTGTGTCCCTTTATATAACAGCTTTTAATTTAAACAAGAATTCGTTGCAATTGAACTAGTGGGTTTACAGAGTCCAGCTGCTCTAAATGTAGTCCGACCTTGGAATTCTGCTATCCGTAACACCTGGAATAAACAGGGGTGTCATCCCAGCAGTCAATATAGACCAGAAGACAAAATCCAACCAATGCACCCTGACTGGACTGTGTCTGAGTGTGAAAAGAATGACTTCACTTTGAGAGTAAAATGCCCCCTGTAATGTCTTGGAAAGACTCTTGCCATGCTTCTGACGTAGGCCCTAATCCTGCAGTCTCTTCCAAGCAAGATTCCTGTAGACTTCAGGGAGAGTTCTCCTGGAGTGAAGGCTCGATCCAGCACTGAAGTCAGTGGAAAGACTCCAATTAAGTTCAGTGGGAGTTGGATTGAGCTCTAAATCCTGAGTTCGGGCTTTGAACCCAAGACTGTGGAACAACCAAAGTCCACCCCCGCCCCCTCAAGAGTCCATTCCAGATTTTACACAAGTCCCAGTGCATGCAGCTCTATCTATGTAAATGTTTGTGCTCAGTAAAGCTAATAGTCCTTTAGGGTATCACAGAACCTGGTATTTAATTTGAATCCTGCTTTATGTAACAGCTCAGTGCAGCTTTAACTATGGAGTTGCTACTGATATTTCCATCATTCCAGGCTTTTGGCGTGGGATCTAACATTTCCCAAATACTAAGTACCCAAGCCAGGCTCAGCAAGCAGAGTAGCAAAGAAAGTCCTATAAGACAGTTGTCTAGTGACCATGGATAAATGAGAAGATGCAGTATTTCAGCACAAGGCAAACAACTTGATGATTAATAGAACCATTGTATAGCAACATTTGCAATCTGGATAATCCCATTACCAGTTATGTTCCTCCAGCACAGTTCTACTCTGGGAGGCAGCTGTTGAAGGCTGCTTGAAAATTTCGATCAAAAAGAAGGCGTGTTTTTTGGTGGGTTTTTTTTTGGGGGGGGGGGGGAGGAGGTGTTGGGAAATGTGTTTTGTCTACATTGAAATTTTCCATGGGTAAATGTCAGTTGGCATTAAAAATTTCCCTTTTCCAAAGTGACATTTTGAACCAAAATGTTTCCATTCAAATTGACATTTTATTTCAATTGAGAATGTCAACATTTTTCATTTCAACACTTCCAAATGGAAGTTTTTCGCAATTTTTCATTCTCTGAACATTTTTGATACTCCACTTTTTTTGTCCTGATTTGGACTAAAACAAATGTTGAAATATTGGAATGTTCCACAGGACAAAAATTCCATTTTCTGACCAGCTCCTTTGGTTTCCACTTGGAAAATCTGTTTGTGCTCCAGTGTAGAAGCCCAAAGACGGTGTTACAACCCTTTGCACAGCATATCCTGGATTGGTGCCATTACATCACTGTCTCTCAAAGCCATTGCCATAAGCAGAGGCAGAGAGCTGTGCCAGGAGCTAACCAGTGTGTCTGATAGTTCCCATATACTCTCTGGCAAACCTGAAAACACCACAGAAGTTTCCCTTCCTTGGGATGAACTGTTCAGGTGTGAAGGGCGGTTGGTTGAGCTAGGCAGGAAAGCTGGTTCTCTGAGAGGAATGCTGGTCTTGTGGCTAAAGCACACAAATGGAAATTGGGAAGTGTGGGCTCTATACTTGGCTCTTGCTGCAGTTGTGTCATGCCGCAAATCCCTCGGCCTCTCTGTGCCGGCTATAAAATGGTAGATCATGAGCATTCACTCATCCATGTGGATCTTTTGATGAAAAGGGGCACAGAAGTGCAAAATACGGTCCTGCTCTCATTGAGGCCAATGGGAATTTTGCATTGATTTCGCTGGGAGCAGCTCAGTCTCTCTCTGCAGTAAGGCTAAACGCTCTTTGGGGGAATGGAGGCACCTTGCCAATGTGGCCTCAGAATTACATTCTCCCCGGATTCTGAGTAGAAAGTCTTTAGGTAAAACTACCTTTTCCACAGGCGCTTCAAAACAAGTGACCTCCACAACCATCGCCTCTGCCTGGAGCACAGGATCTTCCCTCTCAGACCCTGTCCCGACGGAGGAAAAATCGGCTCTGACGATGGCAGCGTTTGGTAAGGGCCTGTCTTTTGGTGATGTGGAGGTGAAGCTTGGTGATGCAGTTGGTTTCAACCTTGGTAGGATTATACCAGGAGTAAACTCAGCCTTTTGGGTTAAAGGTTTATTGGAAGTCAAGATGTATTGTCATTTGAGGAAAATACCACTCAAGACAAAAGAGCAAGAGGTTTCTCATTCTAGTGAATATCACCTCTCTGGTCAATACATTTTGATGTTCATTACAACAGAAATAAAAATCTGCTTAATGTTTTTCCTTAAGGATGCAACCCAAGTCCCATAGAAGTCAACAGGGCTAACTCATTGACTTCAGTAGGAGTTAGACTGGGCCCCAGACAGACCTGTTACATTATCATTGACTAATTATTCTTTTCTAATTATTCAGGTGTCATCAGCTTCATAGTAATTCTGGTAGTTGTTGTTATCATCCTGGCCAGCGTGGTCAGTCTGAAATTCAAGTGTAACCGTTCCAAAGATGCAGAAGGTATTTGTATATGCTTGTGTAGTTACAGTCATTCCAGAAGTGCTATAAGGGGTTGTATCCAGAGCTAAATGGCATTTCTGGTCCAGATCCCTGTTTTCCAGATGGCCTTCAGAACTGGGCCCATGTAATTTTGGTATAAAAATCCTTTGTAGGCCGAAACTCTCCATGTTTGGTCTCATCCTGAAATTATTCCTTTCCCTCTTCCCTTTTACACCCACTAATTAGCAAAAAAAACTTGATCTGGCCACTTTGAGTAGAGGCAGAGGGGAATGAGCTTAAGATGCTTTTATTAAAAATGGCTTTGTCCAGTGATGAGCTCCCAAAATCCTAATAACCGGTTCCCTACTGGGTCCTCAGCAGCACTTTGGCGGTGGGGGTGTCTTTGCTCCGGGTTTTCGGCGGCACTTCGGTGGCAGGTCCTTCAGACCTGAAGCGAGTAAAGGACCTGCACATTGCATTAGCACAGATTTTTGCACTGAATAGTAAGATTTCCTGGTGAAGCCTATATTCCAACTCAAGCACTGTCCACTAGGGGGCAAAGCAGCTCAACTGACAGGACTCTCTATGTTAGCCAAAAGGCTTAAAAGAAACAAGTAAGGCAAACATCAGCACTGTATTCAGCTCACTCAGCTTTATACAGTTTTCTCTACTCAGGGCTGAAATACCTGGCAGAGGCTTTACATTCCATTGATTGCCATTTACAACACCACCGGGGTCATTCTGAATAAATCTCGCTTTGCTCATTGATAGATTTTTTTTTTTCACCCAGCACCAACTTTTTTTTTTTTTTTCCAACAGATAAACAGAAGCCGGGGAGCTCCGTGGTATCTGAAAGGTGAGGCTGCTCGGCAATCACGGCTTTCTTCACGGCCCACTATGAAGGATCAGGGATTAGTATCATTTATTCGTATTGCCATAGCACCTGCGAGCTCCAGGCATGGACTAGGACTGATCTCCTTTTTTTTTCAAAACTCACTCTAGCAAGGGGAGGGAAATGTTTAGTGCATTTGGGGTGCAGGGGAATGTCATGTCATTTCTTTGGGATAGGTGAAAAGTGACACTGAGCCTGATCCTGCCCCCAGTAGAGTTAGTGGAAAAACTGGATCTCAAGCCACGTATTTGGGTACCGAATTTCTGAGATGCATTGAAGCCAGTGGGGAGCACAGCACCGTCAGGAAATCAGCCTACTTATATTTAGCTACCTAACTATGTACTTAGACGCCTAAGTTTAGGCCCCCAGATCTGAAAGTGCCTTCACTGAGACAGCAGTGGTCCCAAAGACCAAGTTTATATGACACGCCCCGCACCTCACACTCTTTAAGGTATTTACTCCCAATTTACAAATGAGGGACTGAGAGGCTAAGGGTCTTGCCCAAGGTCACTCAGAAAGTCTGTGGCAAGGAATTAACTGAGGTCTCCCCAGTCATAGGCTAGTGCCGCAGTCACTAGACCACCCTTCTCTAAACTGTCTGACAATCCAATATGAATCAACAGAGTAAAGGGAAAGGATGCCTCTTCCTGACTCACTTTTTTCACACTCCTCTACAACACAAATGGTAGTAATACCCCTGAATGCTGCTGCTACTTTAAAACAATATGTTCCTGGACCTTCTTTGTACAACACAATCAGTACCTAGTGATTGCCAGAGCCCTGGAGGCTGAACTCCGCTGTGTAGCCCCAGAATGGACACAGCATGAGCAACAGTCAGTGCAAGACTCCCCATGCCTAGCAATGTGTTCAACCATGATGTTGAAGGACCATGTAGTGAAAGGGTAATTCAGGCGCTCTATCCATTGTGTCCTTGGCCTCTTCACGGAGTCTGCCAACAACAGTACTAATTGTGCTGATAGATTTGTTACATGAACATTTATCTACTTAAGAATTGGTCTGAAACCACAACTTGTTTCCCAGAGACCACTGAGGAGACATCGGATGAGAAGAACTTTCATTTATACCAGTAGAGATGGGTCAAAACCAGAACAATGATTCCAAGTTCAGATCCAAATTTCACAGGACTGTGCTGTCTTTCACTGATCCAGTTTGGATGCATTAATCCAGAAGCCTCCTACCCATAACTATGGGGAGTCCCAGATCCAGATTTGAATTCTATAGCTTGGGCTCCTCTCTCTTTGTGGATTGTAAATGAACCAGCAACCAAGAGGGGGAAAGCTCTAGCAGCTAGTCCTGGTCCACTGAGCCATCCTTTTTCCTAGCCTTGTCTGATTGTGATGAGAAACCTCTCCTCTTATGACAGTTGCTTTAATTTTCCAAAGACAGTAATTGGCCTGCACCTTCTCTTGTTTAGCAGTTGCTCTCCGGCTACAGCCAAGGACAGCATCACTCTGATCTCCATGAAGAACTTAAGCATGAACAACAGTACAAGTTACCCCTCTTCGGAAAAGGTTTCTCTTTCTAGCCTTGCATTTTAGAGAATTGCTTAGGATATTGTTTCTCTCCTTGGGGAGAAGATCCCTTTGCTTTCTTAATCCATTGGAAAGTGGTAATAAACTGGTCCATGCAAACTTCCAGAGGTCTGAGTTGGTTCAGAAGAGCATGGAAGAATTTGGGTGCTTATCCAAAGCTTACCTGAACTATCTGAGTCCTTTGAAGCACCATTGGCATGTACCATCTGTCTTTGTAGGTATAAGTGAGGGTTACGTTGCCATCTAGTGGCCAGCTGACAACACACTGGGAAGGGACTACCACTATGGGCTAAAAAAGTTCTTCTTTAGCTGGAGGTAGAGACCTATGTTGGAGAGATCAGGGACCACTGTTCTCCTCCCAGCTCCCACTGTGGGTATGATGTGTTGTGATTGGTGTTTGCATGGTTTCATTAACATTAATTCCTTTCCCCCCCCCCACACACACAGCTGGACCATCACTTCCCTAGAGGTTACTATTTGAAAGTCTAGCATTTGGGATTGTTGGAGGGATGGCCAAGAGTTCCCAAGTGGCTCTCCAAGGGTTAGTCCCTGGGGGGATACTTTGCTTGTTTTCTTTTGTCTGCCAAGAAGGCCTGCTAATGCATCATGTTTTGGTTCTTTTGTAGGTGTTATGAAGACAGTGACATGACGGGAGCCATGAAGAAACACTACTAGCTAATCAGCACTGACTTTCTATTTTGGCAGGGGGAGGCATTTCCTTTATAAGTTATTACATCCTTTCCAATCAATATATTTACTCTAAAATCAAGCTCAGTAACCCCATGTGGATCATAAGAGTTTTCTTCAGCTGGAGGCTGCCTCTCATAATGTTTGATGTTCTAACTATATTTCTGATAGACACACAAACTTTCAGTGTGTTCTAGCAGCTCCTAGGGGGAGGAGAGCCAAACCTACAACTTCACAGATGACACAGACCACTCCCTTAATGACCCTTTGGCATCTGTGCCAGACAATCATTGGCTTGCCCCACAGCTGATCACAAACATCCCAGTTCAGCTTTGCACTGAAAGGCATGATCCAAAGCCCACTGAAACAAACAAAAAGACTCCCATTAACTTCAGCAGGCATGGATCAGGCCTGAAGTCAATAGGACTTCAGCAAATGCTTAAGAGCTTTGCTGAATTGAGGCATAATTGCTGATAGTCCCTCTCCGTGCCTCAGTTTTCCTATCTAAAGCAGGAATGATATTTACCTACCTCCCAAGGGTGTTGTGAGGCTACATTAATTCATGCCTGGAAAGCAGTTGGAGGTCCATGAATGAAAGCTGCTGGAGAAGTGCAAAGTATTTTAATTATGATTTCTATGAATTAAACTTCAGCCAGTCAGACATGTTCCTATGACTACAGTATGCTCCCTGCAGGGAATATCCATAACCCTTCCTTGATGGCAAATGTGGCCTCCGAGTATATGATGCTTCCAACAGGTCTGTGCTCTGATGCCTTCTGAATGGGGACAGCAACATCTGTCCGATGAAATGATTCAATTACTTGGAATAACAGAAGTAAAATCACTTTAACAGAATGCAGCCCTTTATTTTCTGCCAGTCTTTGGTTCCTAACTAACAGCCCCAACGAGCCACCATGCTTAAGCCTATGTCTACATTTAAAATGCTACAGTGCCACAGCTGCGGCTGCTCCACTGTTGTGGAGACAATACCTACAACAACCACCAGAGGGGTTCTCCTGTTGCTGTAATTAATCCACCTCCCTGAGAGGTGATAACAAGGTCAATAGAAGAATCCTGTCAACCTAGCACTGGCTACAGCTCAACAAGTTTGCTCAGGGGTGTGGGTTTTTCACACCCCTGAGTGACACATAATCACTGTATGCTGGTGGACCTGAACACCAGCCTGGGACAAACAATCAGCCACATGTAATTACATTTCAGCCCTTTCTTGAGGGCTCTGTTTATTCTTCAGCACACAAAAAGAAATGTGGAATAATGACACAAGCAACAGTCCTGTTTCTGACTGAGACTGGCCTCCAGTAGCGAAAGGGTCTACTCTTCCCCCAACCTGGGGGTCTTCTTGCTCCTCAGAGCCTTTTGCTGCAGCCACCAGAGAGGGTACAATGAACTCATTGATATCCTCCACCTGGGAATCAGACCCAATCATTAGCTACTGTCCAGCTGGGTCAGCTGATCTGCAGCATCTGCCTCCCTGGCCCAAAAAGGAACAAACCACACCCTTGTTACACTCCTTATGCAACACTTAACAGGAAATGTCAATGAGATTCTCTGCTAGGTATTTATACTGTGCTCATCACTGTGATGTTTGAGCAGTGGTACCTCAGGTTTAACACAGATGTTTCTTTGCTAACATGTTTGTGGCCAGACCACCTCCAGAGTTCTGAACTTTCAAAAGCTAAGCAATGCTGGGCCAGGGTAGTCTGTAGATTGGAGTCCTCCAAGGAAGATGCAAAGTGCTGCAGGAAATGATATTGATGGGTACTCCTTCCACCTGCAGTCAGTACTGAATACTGAGCTAGCATGCTGGAGGTAGTGTCCTTTGGGCAAGACAGAGACCAGAGATCCTAGGACACTTTCGGTAATAGCACAGCTGACCTGTTCAACTTCCCAGCCTCCTGGTATGGCAGAATTACATTGTGCTTACCTCCTACATTTTCCTCACTTTCAAATGGATCTGGGGATGTTCTACAACCTAATCCACTGAGCACTGTTAAAGGTGATACGCAAAGAAGTTTGTAAGTCAGACTTTTGCTCTCTTTTTTTTTTTTTGGCTCCTGTGTGATGTATAGGGAGAGTCGGATAGGATTATTTTCAAAAATTCTGCTAGTTCACCTTTAATAACAGGAATTACTATTATTTACTAGAGGGTCACACCCTTTGTTGCTTATGTTGGCTAAGGCTGAGCTGTACATCCAGTGCCCTTGCAGTCTTCAGTGTGATTTCAGGAATATAGAAGAGAGACAAAAACAAAAGCAAACTGTCTCTTGGTGGGTGTGTTGCCTTCCTGCTTATTGCTTCCTTCTCCCTCCCTGGTCCCATTCCTCTTTGTTTCCTGGTTCCTGAACTCTGTTCCAGTTCCTGTAAATACTTAGCTTTGGGGGGTGTGCAGTTACACAGGGCGTGCTGTTACATACCTGCCAGTTGGACTGCAGTTAAGTTTTGTTCAAACTGTTTTGACCTAATTGGTTTATGGTTGTTACGTTTTGATTGACCATCTACCTGAGGGTCCTGCTTCCCTTTCCTTGTGTTTAGGGACTGCTGTTCTGGGGTGCATCAGAGTGTAACACTTGGCTCCTAAAGCAGCCTGGCCTGTCTAAGGAATTCTCCAGCCAGGTAATACATGATAATCCTCGAGAATAGCCCAGACTCCTGTCACTGGCTCCCTCGGTAGCACACCAGCCTAGCCCAGATAAGGTTCCTGCAGCCATGACATCAGAAAGGTTCATGGGTGAGCACCACAGAACCTGTGAGGACCCAGATGACTAATGCAACCCTGTCTCAGACTAAGGTGCCTGCGGTAACCCCAGCAGAAATCCTTTTGAGGCCAGAGAGCACCTCCACTCGACATAGCCGGAAGAGATCTCACAAAGCCCCTCGTTCAGCAAGGTGGCACTGTGTGGTTATGGATTATAAATAGCTAGGTAATAAGACAACACCCACCTACCCCAGTGGGGTTAGGACACCCCAAAGTTGGTTAAATGGATCCTGAAACACCCCCGCGCACTTGTCTCTGATTGGGCCTAAACACATTGGTTCCCTTCCGCAACCTCTGACGAAGCAGAAACTAACCCCAAAAACAAGCACTGCACTCAGCAATGAAACAAGTCCTCCAACAGCACCCGAGACGATTTGGGGGGTTTTCTGGAGGGCATGCACACAACTCCCCTAATCCCTGCAATAGTACAACCAGGAGCTAGGCAGAGGCCTCAGGGCAAGCATGCTCTTTCTAGTCCCACCCTGTGGCAGACAATCAGCCCAGAGTCCGTCTGATGTCCTGCAGCCAATGCCCAGCCCCTGCACTGGAGAGGCATTCCTCCCCTCCAGTGGGGCAGCTGGTGGGCAGCAGGCAATCGGAATGGGATTTCCTCCCCATCCTCCAGGGCTACCTCCCTTTTCAGCCTACCTGCTCCTGGGGACAGAGCTGACCCTTCCATGCTGCAGGCCACTCTGCACCAGCACTAAGTCATCAGAAAGGTGTCCTGGGTCAGTACAGGGCCCACCTGGGTTACGGCACCCAAGACTCACTGCCTCTGTGCCCAGCTCCCTACACATCTCCCTCCTTCCATCCCCCACAGAGCTGCTCTTGTCAGCACAAGAGCATTGTGCCAGTGTCCCATATCCAGGTATGGTGGTGCTTAGACTAAAGCCTGAGTGAGGCTTTCACTTGGGCTGGTCACCCACCCATTTTGCAGTGAGGATGCAGGCTAAACCACTCCAGTCATGGATGGCAGGTATAATAGGCCAGGAAAGGCTAAGCCTTCCTTGGCACAGCTGCTGCCGACCTGCTGCTGGACACCTGGGCCACGGTGGCCTTGCCCCTTCCCCGTTGTCCTCACTGCCTCCTGCTGCTGCCTGACGGTTAGTCCTCCACTACACCACCACCCTCCCTCTGAAAGTCCCCACTGCTTGCCGCGTTCCTCTTCCTCTTGGGTGGGGGAATGAGGAGGGACACGGCAAGCCAGTGGCGGGTGAGGGCATCTGATTGGGGAGTGAGGCAGCTCGAACAGGCACTTGGGCCAGCCCGGTGCTGGAAGGGGGTGATTCAGTGGGGAGGACCGGCGGCTCGGCCTGGTGCTCAGGGGGCCAGCGGCTCGGCCAGGAGAGCTTTCAGAAGAAGGGGGTCCGGCAGCTCGGCCTGGTGCTCGGCTCGACCCAGACCAATGGCCCCAGTGCTCAGTACTGATAGTCCTTCAATGCCTTCTCACAATTCTCCCCATGTGCTCAGAAGGACAGGCAAGTTCTCCCACAATTCACTGGGATAGAATCATAGAGCAGCTCATCTTCCTGCAGCACAAAGAACCAAGTGCTGTGCCCCAGCCCCAGCAATTCTAACTACACAAGCAGGGAGTGCAGCACAAGTGAGGATGCAGTGCAATAGCTTGGGTATGGCTTGGCAGACCCAGGTTGCTCACACGGGTGGCGAGATCCAGATGCCAATCACTTAAGTCTGCAGTGAAAACACACCTACGCTGGCTGAGATTCCCAAGGCCACCTAGGGGATCTGGATCCCCAGTTTCCATTTGATTGTAATGGGAATGTATCATCCAAATCCTTAGGTAGCTTTGAAAATCTCAGCCACTATATTTTGCAATTTAACATTCTAAAGCCCAAATTCCATGACTGATAACTGTACATTCCTCTCTGCCCAGCCTACACTCATGACTCGCTCTAACAAACTTAATTTGCTCCATAGCCTGAAGGAACAGACTTTTCAAAATGCCTTATTTAACATGCTGCACAATATGCACATATTGACTTCCCTTGAGGTGAACATCAAGATGTATCGATCCTCAAGGTAAACATTGATGGCAGTGAAAGAAAAAAATAAATCTCACTTTCACTGACAGAGTCAATATATGTATTGTTACATATACTCCATTGCACCAGTCAATCGGGCACAATCATTTAGCTTGATTTAATTTCATAGGGTGATTTAAGGATGTATTGTGGAGAATGCAGGATTGAAATATGCTGATGGCAATTATTGACCTGCAGCTGGGTTTTACAGAAGATAATAAAGTGTATGGAATAATAAATGCAATGTTTTCACAAGTAACTATTGATTGAGTTTCTAAATATATCCATTAGTTTCATAATTTAAATGTGAATGAAAGGTGGACTACAAAGGATGTTTTTTAAAAAACCTGCCAAACTCTTCTGTAAAATTACGGAAGGGAAAAACATATAGTTTGGCGCTGAATGGAAAATAGAACTTCTGTCCCACTGAAAATTCTGTCTGTCACAGTCTGATCCAGTCCTCCTCTCTGGACAGACACCAGTCTGTTGTGAGTGAACCCCAATGGCTGGATTCTATGTGCTCTTAAACTAACTGGGTCTGGGCAGAACAGGGTTATTATTCCTAGCTCTGAGTCTCTCAGGCACACTCCAGTGTGCAGACCCTGTGTTGCCTCCCTTTGTTGGGTTGCAGACCCTGCTGCCCAGCTGCCTTAGACCCCCACCTCTGTAGGTCACCTTGAAAATGAATTGTACAAAAATAGAGTAAAAATATTTGTAATATTGAATAATACGAGGGTCAAATTCCAAGAATTCTCCTTCTAGTCCCTAAACTGGGGGTGGGTAAACTACGGCCCACGGGCCGGATCCAGCCCACGAATTTTAAGCCAGCCCATGAGCTCCTGCTGGGGAGCGGGGTCTGGAGCTTGCCCCGCTCCAGCGTTCTAGGTGGGGCACTGGGTCAGGGGCCGTACCATGCGGCTTGGCCCCTGCTCTGGCGCTCCAGCTGGGGTGCAGGGTCGGGGGTTGTACCACGCATCTCCCGGAAGCCGCAGCATGGGCCCACTCCGGCTCCTACGTGCTTCAATGGGAGCTGCTGGGGTGGTGCCTGCGGATGGGGCAGCATGCAGAACCGCCTGTCCGTGCCTCCGTGTAGAAGCCGGAGAAGGGACATGCCACTGCTTCTAGGAGATTCTTGAGGAAAGCGCTGCTCGGAGCCTGCACCCCTGAGCCTCTCCCCATGCTCCAACCCCCTGCCTCTGCTCTCCAAACCCCTCGATCCCAGCCTGGAGCACCCTCCTGCACCCCAAACCTCTCATCCCCAGCCCCAGCCCAGAGCCTGCACCCCAAGCCAGAATCTGCACCCCTGCCCCAGCCCTGATTCCCCTCCTGATCTCGGTCCCAGCCCAGAGAACCCTCCTACACCCCAAACTCCTCATCCCCAGCCCCACCCCAGAGCCCGCACCCCCAACCAGAGCCCTCACCCCCTCCCATACCCCAACCCCAATTTTGTGAGCATTCATGGCCCGCCATACAATTTCTATTCCCCGATGTGGCCCTCAGGCCAAAAAGTTTGCCCACCCCTGCCTAAACCATGTGCACATGTACCTCTGAAAAACTGTCCTTTCATGCTAATTGTTCCTAGGGTCCTACTGCCCCTTCTCAAACTCTAAACTCATGGAAGACACAGTCTACAACCAACGAACTCACGCACTGTTCTCCAGCTCTGCCTTGGATCCCTTCCAATCTGCCTCCTGATATCTCCACTTTACAGAAATTACTCTCAGTAGGGTCTCTAATGACCTCTTTCTGGCCAAACCTCAGGCCCGCTACTCTGTTTTCACCCTCCCCATCTCTCTGCTGCTTTTGACATTGTCGTTTATTTCCTCCTTGGCATCCTACCCTCACTGGGCTTTCAAGATACTATCTTCTCCACCTACCTCTTTGACTTCTCTTTCAGCATCTTTTCAGCCTCCTACATACTGCCCTAATACAATTTGGTCAGGTAACTAAGCAGTAGAGTTGTTCCAAATAAAAGTGTGGAATGAGGCCACGCAGTGTATGAGGGAAGATAGTCCCTGAGGGAGTCTGTCTGAGGAAGTGGTCAACAATAGGAACAAGTTTGAGAACCACAATATTGAATCATCCAGCCTGCAGGAACTGATGGGGCCATCTGACTGCAACCTGGACTGTTACTGCAACCTCATCTCCGGGCTCACTGACACTCACTTAGCTCCCCTGTACAAAATGCAGCTGCCAAAACGATCTTCCTAACATGTCACCCTCCTCTTTGGGTCTCACCACTGGTTCCCGCCTTTTCCACTACATCAAAATCAAGCTAATTGCAACTTGCTCATCTCTACTTATGGGACCTTGTTTCTTACTGTGATGCTCCCCACCTCCTCCACTCTCAGTGATGCCAGTTTTGTTGCCCCATTTAATTGAATCTCCCACAACTTTCTCTGCATTTTCTTCCATGCTGTCCCTACACACTGAATGCCCTTCTCAAGCTGATACACTATGACACTATCCTCTCACAAGCAGCCACATGTCCGGGTTTAAGCCAGTCAGTCCTGTTTTTGCCCCTTTCCAGCACTGATATAAAACTGGACGTGGTTTTGTCCAGTATCATGCACAGGGAACGCCATTTTGCAGATCACACTGCTCTGCGTCCGTCAGCATGCCGCGTGCTAGGTCACACAGGTGGGGGCAGGACATTCTGCAAAATGGTGTCCTCCGTGCAGCATGACCTCGCACTAGGGTGACCAGACAGCAAATGTGAAAAATTGAGACGGGGGTGTGGGGTAATAGGAGCCTATATAAGAAAAAGACCCAAAAATCGGGACTGTCCCTATAATATCGGGGCATCTGGTCACCCTACCTCATATGCACCATGCATGAGAGGTCACACTGGTGGGGGTGGGGGGTCACACAGGTGGCAGCAGGGACAGCCAAGGGGATGTCCTGTATTCTGGGGAGGCACAAGTGGCCACTCTACCCTCTCATCATTTAGATCCTTCAAGATCCACTTTTGCCATGTAGACTGCAAGAGGAAGAGAGTTTATGCACCTCCCCACCCCAAAAGCAAATGGATCTACTAATATGTGCCAGCCACTGCCCTGCCCACTGCCCCTGTCACCTGTAACTCCATCCCGCGCCCTCCTCCTGTTGTACTTGTCTTTCAGGATGTCAGCTATTCAGACAAAGGACCGCATGGCCCTCTAGGCCTTGTGCACTTTGCGGGTGCTGTGTGGGCAGACACAATGACAATAACAGCACTGCTACCACACCGGAGCTCACTTCAGCTCCTAAGAGCTGCAGTGCAGTGATTCCTCTGAGCCAAGCCGTACAAGACCAAACCGCAGCGCCTAGCGCCAGCATGAGGAGGGGATGCTGCGAATAACCAGCTGCAGCCAGCCCCGAGGAGCTGCCCCAGAGGTTGCAGACCCATCTCAGTACTCCCAGCATTGCGGGGGAAACCGAGGGGTTGAGGCCTTCGCCGAGGGGCAGGCGCTGTGCGGCACCAGGCTGGTTGTCGCCCCGGTGCCACAGACCTGATGGCTGGCTGGGGGGTTGAGTTTACAGTGTCTCAGTTACGTCACTGAGCGTTTCCGTGACGCAATCGCCTATTTCGATGACGCCATTCGCTCACGGCGAGGGCAGGGGACCAGTACCCCACGCGCCTAACGCCCTCCCTGCCCCCAGCCGCGCGGGGCCCCTGGGTACTGTAGTCCAGCCGCAGGACTACAGTACCCAGGGGGCCCCGCGCCACGCCCCCTCTGCCGGCGCCGCAGTAACGCCGGGTCCCGCTCCCATCCCCCTCCTCCCCCCGAACAACATGGCGGGGCTGGGCAGCGGGGAGCGCTGGGCCGAAGGTAGCGGGCGCTGCGGCACTTGGCAGCGGCTGAGGGAGCACGGGGGGCTAGGCAGGGAGGGGGCATTGTGGGGGTTGGGCAGGGAAAGGAGTGGGGAGGGGACTGGGCAAGGAGCGGGGAGGTGGCACTTGGGCTGGGCAGGGATTGGGGAGGGGAAGGGGGTTGGTAGGGAGTGCGGAGGGGAGGGGGCATTGTGGGGGCTGGGCAGAGAAAGGAGTGGGGTTGGGAGGGGGGATGAGATTACTGTGGGAGTTGAGGAAGAGCCTAGGGCTTGAAGTTGCATTACATTTTTCTCTGCATACCGTTTTGTGTAATCTAGCCCTGAAGCTGTAGTTTCCAGTCCATACATCATTTATATTATTCTGCACTATTATGTTCAATTTGTATTTGGTTCTTGCTTTGTTGATATAACTGGTGAACTTTCTCCTTTGTTTTCTGTTACTTGCTTTGTGTAATGTGTTTCTCAGATACAGCACACACACAAAAAAGACCCCCATTAAAGATAATCCATGGATACTGCTGTGATGAAAGATGAATTTTTCTTTCATGGATTTTTGTATGTGAAAAGCTGTTTCCATTAGAATGAATATTGAGATTATTTATGCGGGATATTATCACAACACCAATTTAACCATAAATTCCTTTATTAAATACAAAGGCTGACTGATAGTTATACAGTTTCTCTAAACATGCCTAAATAATAAGCAATGTACTACTCCAAACAGTAACAAAACATTTATAAGCATTTGATCAAGATAGTTACAAATGGGCTAAACCCAGGGATGCTTAGACCCATACGGGGCCACTCCAATGTGTGCAGACAGATATTAGCAATGAACCCTTTAAGAGCTTACTTTTTTTTATACCCTTTAACAAACAAGTGATGACCTTGCCAATTGCTGACTTCAGTGAGAAATTGATTTGCGGCAGTTCTCCCTTATTTGAAGTCTTAATCCAGATAAAGTTTCCAACCTCCTTTTTCCTGAAGGCCTTTCCTCCATGCCTCTCTCCCTCCTCCTAGCTGACTAGCAGTTTTTCCTTTGCATCTGAGTTCACGTAGGCCCCAATTTTTGAGAACACTGATAAATGGGGTGGGAAGGTCCATGTTGGTTATTTTAAAGACCGTTTCTTTGTCTTATTTAACACCATCTACAGTCACCACTGTTGGTCAGAGGCCTTTTTAGGAACTTTCCCTTATTTCATTCTTTGAACGAGGCATCCTCCCTCTTTCATTCCTGCTGGCCTTATAGCTTGTTACTTTCAAGATCTTTCTTTTACTTGCTAGTTAGGGCCTTTCTTTACAACACATTTCTTTAACCAGATTTATGCTAACTTTAATTCTCTAATTTTATGTTTATTGTACAGTGAAACATGCAATGATATGTCACTGCATTTTTGATAATACATTCATAATGGGAACATGTTGCTTTGCAGCCTTAATTGACGCGATCAGAAGGAATGCATGCCCAACAGAGGAAAACAGTGAGAGTTCTGACTTCTGTGCTTGCAGCGACTGTATGAGAGGGAAGAAGGAGAAGTGCGACAATGAGAGGGGTCAAGCAGGCTCTGGAGAAGCTAGTATGACGTACACAGAGGAGCAGTTGTATGGGGTACAAAGGTAAACAAACTATTTTCAGTAAACCCTACATTAAATTGTATTGGCAGAGGTAAAAGTCTCACGTTCGTGATCTTTTAGTAACCAAATGTCAACTGCAAAGCTGCTGTAGTCCTGAGCAGCTAATGTGCACTTGTGGTCTGACTGAATGGTGTTTACGGGGGTTGTGGGTGCTCTGCACCTTTTGAAAATTGGGCCCTTTTATTATAAGTATCTCTGAGTGGTGAAATCTGCAGTATCAACTATATTCTGAACTTTAAGTTAAACTTCCTTGAGGTGTTATGGGTTTAAGTCACAAATAATGAACAGTTATGTCTATTATGAATATCTGTATTTAGTATCTAGTCAGTTTAAACTATGGAGCCATCATAATCATAGGAGGAATATGCATAATAATAGGTGATTAACAAAAGTTGCTGTATATGAAAAGAATGTCAGTCACTGTGCCTTCCTTAAATGTGAATGTTTACTAAAAATACTGTAACCAATTTATCCATATTGTAATCTAAAAAGTTAGCAAAAGGTCATTTAAAAACAGCGGGTTTTTTAAAGTTACAGGAGCACAAACATTTCCTTTTTAGATTACCAGGTTTTAAACTTTAAAAGGTAGAACTATTTTTAATTACTTTTTTGTGTCGAGGAGACCTAGCTTTATCTAAGACTTGAAATTCTAAGTATCAGCCCAAACTTACTTTTCCAGCTGAAACAGACTCCCTGAGAAGAAGGATTTGATGAAAATAAGCATAACTGTGTGTTTAAATTTAGGCCTTGTTCTTACAGTGACCTCTGCATGGGCAAGACCCCTGTTTCTGTTGACTTCAGCGGGGCACTGTGTGGATGTGTGTGTCCACTGTGTGCAATGCTTCACAGGACTGGGGCCCTGCTCATGAAAATGAGGCATGACTGAGGCAAAGGATAGTATAGCTGAGTATTGTTCACACACACACACACACACACACACACACACACACACACACCCGCATTGTCAGTGCATCTCAGTTTTAGCCCTTCTAGCACTGAGCTGCTTGAGTAGAGACTGAGGAAGGATGGCTCAGTGGTGAGAGCACTAGTCTGGGTTGTGGGAGACCTGGGTTCAGGTCCTGCTCTGCCACAAACATCCCGTGTAACACGGGGCCAAGTCACTTAGTCTCTCTGTGCCTCAGTTCTCAATCTGTAAAATGGAAATAATAGTGCTTCCCTACCTCACAGAGGTGGTGTGAGCATAAGTGCATTAAAGATTATGAGGTGCTCAGGTACAACATGGATGGGGGCTATATAAGTATCTGAGATAGGTAGACAAACATTGTGGTTTGCACAAATAGAGATGACAATGGGGGACCCATCAAGCTCCTTTTCACTTGTTGATCAATGTTGTCTTCTCAGGTGAAAGTAATTTAAATAAGCTCTTCTACTGCAAATGATACATATGCCTGGTTTGCTATTCTATATGAAATGAACCTGGTGCTGTCCAGTTCCTGCTGGCCAGGTGTTCAGGTTCCGAAGTTATGTGCATGGTACAAACGGGCACACTAATGGCTTTCTTACCAGGGCAGGCAAGAGATGGATGAACATGGAGACCAAATTACACACCAGCTCTTTAGATCTCTCCTTTCAGTTGAGGGTTGAGCTGGATTGGTGGGGAAGCTTGTGTTACCTCTGCCTTTGTTGTAACTGCTTTGTGGCTAAACAGATGACTTCAGTTTCTAGGATGCACAACCTGGCACCTTTCTTCAGCACTTACATTTTTACTAAGTGAATTTTAAGTGATACACATGACCCCATCCCTTAGACAGAACTCTGATTCCTCATGCATCTTAGCAACATACAGTTTCTCTCTGCTGCTGCTTTTTCCTCACCTATGTTAAGTGCTGTCTATTTGGTTCTTTGTAAAATTTTCTCTCAACTGTATTGTAGGAAGAGGCATGCAGATAATAATAATAAAAAAAATTTTTTGTCTCTTTTCAGAATAAAGAAGTGTAGCAATTATTATGAAATTTTGGGAGTTGAGAGAGATGCCAATGAGGAGGATTTGAAGAAAGCTTATCGAAAACTGGCCCTTAAATTTCACCCTGACAAGAACTGTGCTCCTGGAGCAACAGAAGCTTTTAAAGGTATGTGAGATGAAGTACGGTTTATTTTAAAAAGAATTTTCCAGCAAGGCTTGCTTCAGACTTTGGCAATGCACCCTGGCTGAAGACTTCATAGAAACACAGGCAGCTTATAATTTTCATAGGCGATGATAGGATGCATACAGTTTTCTTCATAAAATCCCACAGTTGCCTGACAAAGAGTTGTCTTTGTTAGGAGGAGTTTCAAAGTACAGACCTCTGTGAGAAACAGGATAGTAGTAAAATGAAAAGGCAGACAATTCCCTTTGAAGTTTCACAGTGGTGTTTAAGCAGTATTGTTTGTAACGAATAGCCGTCCATTTGATCAACAGTTTCCCTGGTTGTCTAATCACCTATTGTTCTGTATGTGGCCATGGAGGGGATGGACAAGTCCTGTTCCTCCCCAGCCTGGGAGAGACTTGCAGCGAGGAGCCCCCCAGCAGGGGTGCTCCCAGAGCAGCATGGGGGGATCAGATTTCACGGGGAAGGGCTTATTTTACCATCTATGACATGTTTTTCACGGCCGTGAAATTGGTAGGGCTCTAATTATGAGTTAAAAATCATGAAAACATTGAAAGTTTTTGAGTGTATTATTCTGATTCTTTGAATTTTATACTAAGATTATATTATCTGTATCAACAATCTCAGTTTCTTTAGAAGTCTTTAGACTTTAAATCTGTTATACGTTCTCTTTTTTATCTTCAAACTATGGCCAGGACTATCTTAACACAGAGCTTGGCAAAGCCTTGCTTTCAGTTAGCCAGTATTAAGATAGAGAAGACATGAATGTTGTGATCGAGCCCTATTCTTGATAGTCTCTCAGGTGACTGGTGGAACTCCCCTAGCTCAAAACTGTGCCTTTGAATGGGGTTGCCAGCAAGTGGGCATTTGTAAGATAATGGCCATCCCTCACCTCACCCTCCGTTCCTTTCTTTCCTCTGGTGCATGAGATCACTCTAACCCTGCTGCCATTCTCACTTTGCCGTCTGTGGTATGCTGTACATGCAATTGCACTTGTTTAACTAAGGCCTTGTCTTCACTAGGAAAAAAGATATATTTTTAACCCATGCTAAGCTAACCTTTGTTACAAGTCTAGTGAAGACAAGGCAGTTGTAACCTTTCAGCTGATTGAGGTAAATCCTAGGAGGAGCATAGTGTTTATCTTGTCCAACTCGTAGGAATGTAACACAAGTTAACTTAACACAAAGTTAAAAGTACACATCCTACAGGAAGGATGCAATGTCATGTAATTAACCATATGGTGTGTGGACACACACTCTGTCTAAAGCCTACCATGTCACTAACTGGTTTCAGACTTGGTAAAAAGCTGTATTGTCACTCTGCCCTTTAACAGATTTCCAGAATAGTCTCTTCCCCAGTTTTCTGAGTATTTTCAACCCTTCAGTATGCTACAGGAGATGTTTTAACTTCCTGCTTCTATCCAAGATGAGTGAGCAGCTTTCATCAGTGCTAATACCAGTATCCATAAGAATAACTGAAAGGAGCACTCACTTTGCTTTACGAATAACACCTCCAATGGACATCGAGTCTCTCTGTGCAGATGGTTGTGTGTTACACTTTGTCCAACAGAAAATGTGCCTCTATCAACTTGTTGCTACTCATCTTATAAAATTCAGCTTATGAAAGGCATATTGACTCGAAAAGATTGCATGAAGTAAATGTGTAATATTGCTCTCTCTTATTCTGCAGCAATAGGCAATGCTTTTGCCATTCTGAGCAACCCTGAAAAACGAATACGATATGATCAATTTGGGGATGAGCAAGAGACTTTCAGCACTCCCCGGGCTAGGAATTATGATTATTACAGGGAATTTGAAGCAGACATCACACCAGAAGAAATATTCAACATGTTTTTTGGTGGGCACTTCCCTACAGGTCAGTGTTCTGTCTATAGTGTCTTTGAAGTGTAAAGAGTTGGAAAGTTAGCTTTATTTGATACTGCTCAAGAACCTAAGGCCATGTCTACACTACACAGCTAACTCGACATAGACAGCTTACATCAACCTTACTGTGGAGGTTTATGCACTGCAATGTTCCTCCCGCCGATTTAACTCTCTTGCTACGCTGACATAATAAAACCATCACGACATTAGCTTCACAAATGTTATGCAGAGCACAGCAGGCTGCTATGACCATGGCAATTTTTCTTCATTCGGGTCTAACCTGCCAAAAAAACAGCACCAATGACCCTTTAATCGGCCAAATGCACATTCAACAGTCATTCTGCACCTGCTGAACCTGTTGTTGAAGTGCTTCTTGCTGCAGTCAAGGTTTCTGGTGTATGGCTTCATAAGTTATGGGAGCAAGGGGTTGGCTGGGTCTCCAAGGATCACTATTGGCATTTCCACATCCCCAGTTAGAATCTTCTGGTCTGGAAAGAAACTCCCTGCTTGCAGCTTTCTGTACAGGCCAATGTTCCTGAAGATAAATGCGTCATGCACCTTCCCTGACCACCATGCGTTGATGTTGGTGAAATGATTCATCACAGTATGCAGTACCATAGAAGAGTAGCTCTTTCTGTTGTTGTACTCCATTGCAAGGTGATCTGGGGCCAAAATGGGGATATGCATGCCATCTATCACCCTGCCACAGTTAGGGAATCCATTGCCGCAAAGCCATCCACTATTTCCCGCACGTTGCCAAGAGTCGCAGACAGTTTTAGCAGGAGGCGATTAATGGCCCTGCACACTTGTATCACTACAACCCCCCTGGTAGACTTCTGTTTCGCAACTGATTGGTAGCAGTGTGGAGTTGCCAGCTTCCCCACTGTTAGGGCAGCTCTCATTTTGGTGGTCTTGTGCCAGAGGGCGGGGCGAGCTCCGCACACAGTTGCAGGAAAGTGGCTTTGCACATCCGAAAGTTCTGCAGCCACTGCTCATCATCCCATGCCTGCATAACGATGCAATCCCACCACTCAGTGCTTATTTCCTATGCCCAGAACTGACGGTCCACTGTGTGCAGCTGCTCTCTGAATGCCAACATCAATCTTGAATTGTTTCTTTCCATGTCACGCAGCAGGGCAGACACCACGGTGTCATCAGATTCGCAGCTCATGAAATACTGCAGTATCAGCCACGTTGTGTTCATAATGCTCATCACAATACTGGAGAGCAGTCCAGGATCCATGCTTTCAGACAGAGATGATGGGCAGGAAGTTTACAGGGGCTGTTGAAAGGTGATGCCAAACGTAGTAGGAAGCCCATAGAATGATGGGACGGAGAAAACTGCACCATGGGCCACTGAGTCCAGCCCCATGATGCACTGCGATCCCTCCCAGAACACCTGGCGGCAGATGGTGGTGAGTTGCACAGTGGGATAACTACCCATAGTGCACTGCTCTCTCTGTCAATGCAAGAGCACTAACTGGACGTCACAAGGAGCATTATGTGGATGTGCAAAAGTGGTTTAATTACAGTAGTGGATGATTGTCAACATAACTTAAGCTGACTTAACTTTGTAGTGTAGACGTAACCTAACTGTACTTTTCAGAATAGTAAAACCCAATAATTCCTTGGGAATTTTGAAATTCCCCTTCCTGTTTGCTCGGTGATGCATACAATGGTCTCAGCTCATCTTTCCAGGTGACCATGCTTGCTCCACGCACCAGGCGATCCCCCGCTTGGAGCAGTGCTGAGCTGCTGGACCTCATGAGCATTTGGGGAGAGGAGGCTGTCCAGTCCCAGCTGCGCTGCAGCTGTAGGAATTACGATACCTACAGTCAGATTTCATGACAGAAAGGGGCCGTGACCGGGACACACTCTAGGGCAGATCAAAGTGAAGGAGCTGCAGAGCACCTACTACAAGGCATGGGAGGCAAACCACTGCTCCGGTGCTGCGCCCACGAGCTGCCAGTTCCTCAAAGAGCTGGACGCGATATTCGGTGGCGACCCCACCTCCACTGTGAAGACCTCTGTGGATACTTCAGTGGCTCATGTGCCAGTCAAAAGTGCACCGAGCCAAGAGGAGGAAATCTTGGACAAGGATGTGGGGGAGGAGTCCCAGAGGCAGAGGATGACTTGGAGGCCAGAGATGCTTGCAGCCAGGAGCTCTTTTCTACCCCGAAGGAGGCAAACAAGTCATAGCTGTCGGAGATTGGCAAAGCACAAACAGGAGAGGAAGCCCCTGGTAAGTGGCTTTGATTTGGGAATCACTGAAGCGAGTTGTTGTGAGCAGGAGGGTTGCAGAAAGCAGGCGTGTGTCTGTGTGATGTGTGTACCACCACATGCCTAGTCTAAGTGATGGAACAGGGTGTTGATTGACTCCTTCACTTCACGGGAATCTGCCTCAGAGATCTCCAGGAAACGCTCATGAAGATACTGGGCAATCCGCTGCTGCAGGTTCTTTGGGAGAGCTGCTTTGTTTCTTGCCCCATTAAGGGTACCTTTCCCACGCCACTCTGCCGTCACTGGGAGGGACCATTGCTGCACACAGGCAAGCCGCATAAGGGCCAGGGCGGAAGCCACAGTCTTGGAGAAGACCCTCCTTTGATTCCCTGCTCACCCTCAGCAGCGAGATATCTTCCATAATGAACACAGCCTGTGGAAAATGTGGGGACAGTAATGATTGTAAGGTCCCCCCTCCGCTGCGGGCTGTCCCCAAGAGCCACATGCCCAGTCTACAGTACGGTCCTGGAACACTGATTTCCCCTACCCCTGAGGTTACTCACCATTTTGGGGGTCTTGTGTCTCGTGTGCTTGCCTGGCGTCAGCCAGTTAGTGACAGGTATGTGAATAGTGGTTGTGTTTTAAGTCACTGAATCAGTGGTCTGTGTGTTGCAAACAATACTGCTTTCTGTAAAATGTTACATTTTGGCTTCACAGATATGACCTTGGGAGCCCAGGCTCCCTCTTTGTTATCGTCAGCTGAACGGCTGCGCAGAATTAGGAAGTGGCCTCAAAGAACTAAAGAGGATTTTCTGTGTGATGTCTTGATGCACTCTGCGACTGAAAAACAAGTATTGAAGGAGTGGTGGGACAGCGAGAAGGGGGACTGAAAGGAGAATGTGGCGCGCCAGAACGAAGCCATGAAGCTCTTAAAGGTTATGGAGCGTCTAGGTGGTCTGGTGCCAGCATTGGAATGTGCGTGCCATCTATCGCCCCTCTGCAGTTAGGGAAGCCCATTTGTGCAAAGCCATCCACAATGTCATGCATGTTGCCTGGAATCTTGGTCTTTTGGAGCAGGATGCCATTAATGGCTCTGCACACTTCTGTCAACACAAGTCCAACGGCCAACTTTCCCACTCCAAACTGGTTAGCGACCGATCGGTAACAGTCTGGAGTAGCCAGCTTCCACAGTGCAATCGCCACACACTTCTCCAATGGCAGGGCAGCTCTCATTCTCATGGCCTTGCGCTGCAGGGCTGGGGCGAGCTCATCACACAGTCCCAAGAATGTGGCTTTCCTCATTCAAAAGTTCTGCAACCACTGCTCATCATCCCAGACGTGCACTGATGATGTGATCCGACCACTCAGTGCTTGTTTCCCGAGCCCCAAACCAACGTTCTGCTGTAGTCAGCACCTCTGTGAATGCCACGAACAATCTCGTGTCATAGCTAGTACGCGTGGAGAGATCAGTGTTGAACTCCTCTTGCCTTTGTAGTTTAAGGAATAACTCCACTCCACTCCACTCATGACGTTTTAGTGAGAGCAAGCAGCATATTGGTCAACAGTATGGGATCCATTCCTGCATGCAGTACACAAACCATTGAAAGATGGTGCCAAATGCGGACAGAAGCACAGGGATTGCTGGGATGTGAAGCAGTGCATCACGGGGCATTGGGATAGGACCCAGGATGCCCCATGACCCCTCCACCTTCCCACAACTCCTAGCGGCAGAAGAGGAAGAGATGCTCTGTGGGATAGCTGCTCAGAGTGCACCGCTCCAAATACCGATGCAAGTGCCACAAGTGTGAACACGCTATTGCGCAGGCAGCTGACAGTGTGAACACACAACAGCAGTTTCCCTTCAGCCCTCTTTGTGCGGTGATGTAACTGCCGGCGCTGTAACTCTGCCAGTGTAGCAATACCCTGAGTATATGCAGATGTGCCATGACAGCTGCTGTGATATACTGCATGACCAGCCGTGATGTGTTCATAACAGTGACCACAACAGTAGAAAGCAGTGCAGGCTCTGGGCGCACAGTAAACAGGGGCCATTGAAAAACACCACAAAACACAATTGGAAGCCCACGGAATGGTGGGACGGGAAAAAATGAGTGGGGACATTGAGCCCACACCCAGGATGCACTGCGATCCACTCCGCCATTCCACAACTCCTAGCTGCAGAAGATAGCGAGTAGCATAGTAGGATAGTTACCCATAGAGCACTGCTATCACTTTTGATGCTAAAGCACCAACTATGGATGTGCTCCACCAACAAAAGGAGCATTGTGTGAACATGCACAAGCGATGTAATTATACCAGTTTTTGATCACTGGCGTAACTTGCATCAAAAAAACCTCTGTAGTGTAAACAAGGCCTAAGTGAGGGTGTTACAGATTTTGTGGCAAAGAAAAATAAGGGAGCACAGGGATTTGCATTACAACTCCCTATTAAAACTAAATAGCTATGACTTTAGAACACTTTTTTCTTCCTATTTGCTATATGACTAAACATCTTCCTTGCAATTCTTTTGCAAAGCAGAAATTGTGTATGCTTTGCCTACTTCCAAGCTTAAACAAAGCTTAAAACTGTTTTGATATTCAAACCAAATCATAACTTCCTCCAAAAAAACTTTTGAGATGAACTTTTTATACTTTTTCCTAGCTCAAAGGTTATTTTTCTCTTTAATTGAGGAAAATCAATTCAACTGTTTTGGTGCACATGAACAAATCCCATATGCACCAAAACATTTGTAATCTGCAGCATAGGCTTTTGGGGAATTGGAGTTGAAAACCTTTGGAGATGAGCAAAACTACAACTCCACACCTAACTTTTTCTTATGCTGATAGGGTATTCTGCGTGACGATCCTGAGATCCTTGAACTTGCTCCCTCCACTTTGTCTGAAATATTATGAACTTGATGACCTGTGCATGCTACAAAAGCCACTTATTTAATTGGGTTTTGGAGAGATGGAAGATATGGACTCAGAGGCATTAGGGGGTGGAAAGGAATATTTCTGTTCCTTTCCATTTGCTGGCCAACTGAGCCCTGGTCTATACTTAAAAATTTAGATCAATCCCTGAGTGCCGTAGTTAAGCTGACCATACTTCCAGCGTGATGCGGCGAGGTTGACGAAATAATTCTTCTGTCAACCTAGCCGCTGCTGCCTCAGGGAGGCAGATTACCAGCACTGACAGAAAGACCACTTCCGCTGATATAGGAAGTGTCTACGCTACGGTGCTACCGTGGCATAACTGTAGCACTGCAACTGTGCCGCTGTAGTGCCCAGAGTGTAGACATGCCCTCAGTTAATTTGTTACTGTTTGTTTAATGCTGCAAGTAGGTGAGCTTATGGTACCAATGGGATTTTTTTAATGCTGCTGGATGATCATTATGGTGTTGCAAGTAATTGGCCTCGAGCTTTGTGTATGGGCATTTTGATATTTAGACTTTAATAAATGAAAGTCAAGAATTTATTTTAAGTTCAGTTTCTTGTAACAATGTTATCCTGCGCATGTTTGTAAAGTGCTTTGAGAACCTTGGATAAAGGATGTTATAGAAGTGTAAAGTTATATTAATTTCATGCAGGCTTAAAGATGGAGTCGTATTTCTGTGATCCTGATTAGGACAAACATTTTTAATTTGGAGCCTCTACTACAAAAGAGTCCTGAATTAAAAAGGAAAGAGCATAGCTATTCCGGTGTTCATGTAATGTAAAATCCGTAGCTTTAAAAATTGGTAGAGCTTTTTAACAGCATCATTCTGATCAAAATAGCTTGTGCTTCTTTCTTCCTCCATCTTAGAAGTTCTAAAATAAATCCGCTATATACTGCGTCTCTCTTTAGCCTACAAGAAAAGGAAATCCTGAATTGTATTCTTTATCAAGTAGGTACTTCTCCTTAATCTCTTCTCTCATTACAAAATCTTTAATGAGGCAATAAAGAGCTCAAAGAAAGAGAACAGAAATGAGTACAGCAGGGCAAATTTAGTAATTAAGAGCAGCCTAATTTATGGACTGAATGATAAAGCCTATTACTTATATTTAGAGCCTCAGGTTCCCATGCAAAATAGTCTCTCAAGAGGACATGTTAAAACTCATGTGACAGCACGAGTTGCAGTATAAAAACCCCAATGGGTCTCTGTTTTGGTTTTTAGAAAATTAATTGAGATTGTGTTGCACCAAGTTTTGCTTTGCCTTTTGTTGTTGTTGTTTTTCTTAAACATTCCCTTTTTCTTGGCACACCAATGCCCCAACATGCTGCATGACAGCTAGCTCCCATGTGCTGTTTTGGAATTTCAATTCTGAGGTGTATTATTTGAAGTTTATAACCTGGCCTCTCATGACTATGCCTGGTAACTCAGACCATTTACTGTAAGGTGGGATAGCCAGCTAGAATTTCTGAGGAATAATAGATGCCTGCAATTGAATGAAAATGGCTAGTTCACCTCTTTGGGGTTTTTTAATACAGGAAATATTCATATGTTTTCAAATGTAACACCAGACACCCACTATTATCGGCGGCGACACCGAAATGAGAGAGCCTGGACGCAGGACAAAGAGGAGGAAGAGAACAGGCCTCAGGTACCGTGGGAGGAAGCTGTTAGCTTTAAATATTGATCATGGCTATAGTGGGCGCATTTCAAGTTCATATGGGTTTCAGTAGTGTTCCCTATACAGTAGAACCTCAGAGTTACAAACTGACCAGTCAACCACACACCTCATTTGGAACCAGAAATATGCAATCAGGCAGCAGCAGAAACAAACAAACAAACAAAAAATACAGTACACTTCTGTGTTAAATGTAAACTACCAACAAAAAACCTAAGGAAAAGTTTAAAAAAAAAATTGACAAGGTGAGGAAACTGTGCTTGTTTAATTTAAATTAAGATGGTTAAAAGCAGCATATTTCTTCTGCATAGTGAAATTTCAAAGCTGTATTAAGTCAATGTTCAGTTATAAACTTTTGAAAGAACAACCATAATGTTTTGTTCAGAGTTATGAACATTTCAGAGTTACAAACAACCCATTCCTGAGGTGTTTGTAACTCAGGTTCTACAGTTCTTAAAATGGGGAATACCTCTAGAACCAGTAATATTTTTACAATCAGAATGGACTTTTTATGTGGGACCACTGTACTTGTCTCTTTATTTGCTACTTCCAAAATGTATCTTATTGTGGGGGGGACTCAGAAAAGAGCTATGGTCTTTCATCAGTTGAAATGGATCAGTAGTGGCTGAAAATCATTACCATCCAGTGTCAGTTGTGTAGCCTAATGGGAAATATGTTTGTGGTGTGGACAGACAAGTGTTCATATCACATATGGTTGCAGTGAACATTCTTGTTGGTAATCTTGATACAGACACCAAGGACTGAATAGCTACAGACTGCTTTCTGCGCTTCCCCTTAAAAGCCAAAGTTGAGGCAGGTGGGCAGGACAGTGTAAAAGGAAACTTACGCTGTTACTGTCCGGGCTGTTAGTTTTATGGAGTAACAGAAGACTTTTGTCCCTAAAGCCATCACTGTTTCACTTGCACTAAATTCACTTACTTCGAAAAACATATTCAAACAAATAAAAAGAAAATACACATATCTAATTCCAAATTGCACTATGTATTGTTTATTAACCTGTAACATTCTTAAGAGTTTCAGTCCTTGGGTAGAAAATAAATAATGTTGTGGATTTGAGAAAAAAACATTGTAAATTTTAGAAACTACAGGGAACCTGTAGATGTAAACTGTATCCAAGCAGGCTGTTCCTTGACCTGCATTGCCTCCTGGCAGCACAGTGTGCACATGCTTTTTGAGGAGATAGTTATTTGACTTATAAATGGAATTGTGCATTAAAGAAACTTCACAAAACTTTGATTTGGAGAAAACTTGTTTATTTATTTATTTGAAATTTAAGTTATTAAAGTGTTTTTCTAATAGAGGTAATTTTGAAATTTAACTAGTTTGAAATTTAAATGTCACACTTCTTCTGTTAACTCAAGGGTAGTCTCTGTTCTTGTCTAACATCTGATGCGTTGTCTGCCTAGAGACCACTCCTGCCTTTTATGAGCTAGTGGGTCTTATTCCCATCTCTAACTTTTATCATCCACTAACTATGGTTGTCCATTTCAGAATACGTACTCTGCATTTATTCAGTTGCTGCCTGTTTTGGTGATCATAGTTTTGTCAGTTATAACTCAGCTGATGGCCACTAATCCACCATACAGCCTGTTCTACAAATCGTAAGTCCCAATTTTTAAAAAACTGTTTATCTGGTCTAGGTTACTTGGAGTGGGGAGGTAGAGGGATGTTGGACTTAATAGAGAATTCACTAACTTTTCCCATCCGGTCTCTGCAGAAAGCATTATCACTTTGTAATTAAGGGACTAGGGCTATTTCCATTTTATTTGTTGGTTTTCCTAGGCACTACCATAATACAAAACCATCAAGGAGCAAGGCTCCATTGTAACGGGCTATATACAGACAAGTAACAGTAGACAGTCCCTGCCCCAGAGTGCTCACCATCTGGTTTAAGACACTTTCATAGGGTGGTCTAGTATCATTTAGCACCTTCTAAGCGAGCAGGATCTGGAGCATTACAGAGCAACCTGGTTAGCCCTGAAAGGAGTGGGGAGTGCCTAGCATTGTTCTAATCAGGGCTTGGGGAAAACCCACTTGCCTGTTCATCCAGCGCAAGTAGAAATGCTGCCCAAGAGAGTAGGCCAATTTGGGCTGTAGAGCTGGTGGGGGATTTTCCTTGGGGGGAGAGTAGAGCCAACCAAGTACCACTAGTTCTTTTTTGGGGGGAAAGGAGGGGTAGCTAGGTGGAGCTGAGGAGCTGTAAGGCATGAGACCTCCTGTGTGCTCAGGATGGCAGTGACGGCAGCAGCAAAGGAACCTGCAAAGGTTCTGGGGTTGCGAAGGTATTGTTGATTTGAATGGTAGGAAGGATGTGCATGGTTGATTTATACACCAATGTAAATTCAATATCCATGGGCTTGGGGTTGTGAACTGGTGGGGTTCATGACGTGCAGGTGTTTTTCAGTTGGATGAATGGGTGTCAGGGAAACATTTCAGATCCTCCTTTCAATCCAAAGCAGTATTAGCTTGGTGTTCAATCCTTGCTGGATCAAAAGGCTTCTTATGACTGTGGAGGGATATTTAAGGGGAGTTGGAACAAGTAGGTGGGAAAGAAACCTGCAGTACTGAACGCTCAGCCCAAGGGGGTTCTGCTTTTTTAATCCGGAATAAAATGAGTTTGAGGGTTTAGGCATTTGCCTCTTTGCAGTTTTGTCATTTAAAAAGCAATTAGCTGTTTGCAACAAAATTCCCCGCTCCTTTTGGGGCATTGTCACACATAGTCTCCTCCTTCACTTGGGTCTTCTCAATGCTGAGAGTTGTTGGTCAGGTGACAATCTGGACCATGTATGAGAGGAGGGGCATAGCCACAAAGCGTTCGCTTCTGATGAAATCCAGTGTTTGAAAGGTCTGGGTTTGCCCCCTTTAAAGAACAGGGGGGCCATTTCAGATTTCAGTGAGGGGCAACTTCTTGCAGGAGTCCAGGGGCTGCTTTGGCCACTGGCAGCTCTTGGATTTTTTGAAGGATAAAAGGTAAAAATCAGTCTGTTTCATTTGTTGTGGTTATTTCCTATATTGTTGTTAATATTTTATATAGGCTTTCTACAACAAAATTACCAACAGAGGACAAACAGGAAATTTGTAAAGCTAAGCAATCTGTGCTAGGACCCAGTACCAAATAAAACCTAACTTTCAAGCTTATAAAGCAGCAAAGTTCAGACCATACAGAAGACAAATACAGTAAAATATTATTGATTGCAGATAGCTGTGCAGTCACAGCAGTTAACGCCTACAGCTGCTTGCCAGATATCTCTGGTTATGCAGGATCACCCGTCTTTGATTTTTAAAATATAAAAGCATTAAATTCAGTGCTAACACCATACTTTTTAAAACCTTCTTTTCATACCAGTACCTTCCTGGCTTAGTGCAAGGCTCCAACAACAACAACAAAAAACAAACCATCCATCTTAAGCCCTTGACAAAAAACGTATTTTGCTTTCATTTGAAAAATGTGACAGAAAAACATGAACTTCAATTGCTGTTTGACAAGATAACAGAAGTGAAGGTCTAATGATAAAATAACTGGAGGTGGAGGGAAGAAAACTTGAGGCTGTGCATTTGCATTGTGATCCATTTCTTGGCAAGCTCCGAGTGAGGAGTCAGCAGTCTGGCGTTTGTCATAAAAGGGAACACATATTGATTAAAGCACGTTTTAGGGGCTAGTGAAGTAGGAGTATGAATCCAGTCACTGCACTGCTGGAACAGAGGAAGCGCTGAGATCGAGGGGCTCCTTCAGAGAGAGATCACATGAATACAATAATCCTGGGCCACAAGGTGACTGTCAGGCTTGTTGTGGGTTGTATCTGCTCCCACCTCCTTAGCAGAGAGAGCTCTCCCTGTCAGTTCAGAGGTAACAGGCAGGATCAGGTTTCACCACAGCTCCCGTTTTGGGCGGCTTGCTCCCTATCCTGCTGCCTGTGGGGTGGAGTTTCCAGACTTTTCAGTGAATTTCTGGGGGGGTTTGCTGCCTGCCTTTCCCAGCACTCGTTCTCCTGTACCCCTTCAGCAGGACAGATGCCTGGCAGCCAGGATGCTCAGCATGCAGGAAGGCGTCCACCCCACAGGCTATGCCAGCAGAAGATGGCTCCTGCTCCAAGATACTGGCAAGCCTAGTGATCAGGAGTCCCGGAGGATGAGCTTAGGCTCTCCCCAGAGCGCTGCAGAAGGACAATAATGCCAAGGGGGAGCCACTGTGGGCAGGGCCGGCTCCAGGCACCAGCTTGCCAAACAGGTGCTTGGGGCAGCCACTCCGGAGAGGGGCGGCACGTCCAACTATTCGGCGGCAATTTGGCGGATGGTCTCTCACTCCTACTCGGAGCCAAGGACCTCCCGCCGAATTGCCACCGCAGATCGCGATCGCAGCTTTTTTTTTTTTTGCGCCGCTTGGGGCGGCAAAACCCCTGGAGCCAGCCCTGACTGTGGGAGGGCTTTGCTTTCTGCCTCTGCCTGCCCTCAGCTACATGCTTCCTTTATCTGCAGCTGGGGCTGAGGTGCTTCATGGGGGAAGGAGGAAATTACCCCTCCTAAATGGCACCCTATTGGGGGTAGCATAATTGGAACTCGCTGAGGTTGGGCTCGCATTCTGTCCTTTTTCATGGGGCGTTGTTTTTCAGACTGTTCCAAAATTCTTATCGCTGTTACCACAAGATGTCAGCCTGCATGTTTGGCAGACAGCAAGATACTCCCCCAGTGAGTCTTTTGAGTTGTGCCAATCCCAAGTAAAACACTCCCGGACGCTCCCAGAATAGGCAGTCCCTCCTGCTGCCTCCGTGCCCTTTGATCCAAGAGAGTCACACTTCAGCCCTGCACATAGGCACATATGCTCTGCCTCTAAACCTTATCTTTAGGAATTAAACTCCATTGTTCTTAATGCAGAGAATAAAACCCTCAGACCTTGTGAGAGAGGAAGAAAAGACGGTTTTTAATAAACCAAGAAGGAGGGGACAAACCGAACTGTGGAAGGAGGGAGAGGCATGTCAGATGGAGTGTGACCCTCCCTTCTTGGCTGCTTTCTCCTTATGCAAGGCAACAATTCTAAAGATGCAGAGAGAGGAGCCAAGAAGATTAGAAAGAAGAATGTGGTTTAAACCAGTGGAGAAGGCAGAGAGGCTAGCTCTGCATAGCTCCCCTGACTGCAGGGCAGTTTCAAACCATTAGAAGGAAGTGGAACCAGGATCATCCCTTATTCAGAATTCCACAGGATTCTATTATTTGCCCTGGGGTGTCTAAAAAATATTATGTGAGGCAGTGGAAATCTACGTGGAATGGGCTATATGACTACAGTCACATTGCACCCTCAGATATTTGGCCCTGTGCCCTAAATGCACCCTGAAGACTGCTGTCCTTTCAAGTTTGTCCAGTCATTTCCCACTGATGTTGACAGGAGGCTGCTGGAAAGTGCAGGCAAACAAACAAACAAAGAAAGCTGTGTTTGGGCCTTTTTATGTCTTAGAAGTGACTTGACCAAGTTACCAAGAACTCCCCAGAAAAATGCAGTCTCATTAATGCATACTGTACTTGAGTTTGGGCAGTATCAATTTTGAGGCTGCTCCCTTTAGATTCCATTTTTCATTTTAAATCTCTTTAGATATTGTGTCTTCATTGTGTTTTTCTAGCCAGTCATGTTTATTTTATCAGCTGTGTTAGGAAGGTGTAAGGTTGATTATGGAGCAGGGAGATGTGTAATTTCTTTAGCGAATGGTTGAGGGCGCTGTAGTTCTGCAATAGTTGCTGTGAAGAAGTTACAGGTATTTCCTGCTGGGAATATTAATATTCCTTGATATTTCTGAACTGCCTTAAAAACACACTTGTCTCTATGCTGTTTTCACAGGTCCATAGGCCATACCGTCCCTAGAGAAACACAAAACCTGCATGTGCCTTATTATGTTGATAAAAACTTTGAAAATAGTTATAAAGGAGCAGAACTTCAAGAGCTAGAGAAAACTGTTGAAAAGGATTATATAGATTATATCCAGACCAGCTGCTGGAAGGAGAAACAACAAAGTAAGTAATCTTTATTTGTAAGTGTGTAGGTACACATCACATAAAGTCAGAGCGTGGCTTTGCTTGAGAAGGTATTTCCATTATAAGTCCTAGGTTACGGGGATATATAACTTTCTAAACCATGAAGAACAGAGTTGCAGCCCATGTGGCATCCTCAGGGCCATACAGGTAGTGTGTGTGTGTGTGTATGTATGTGTGTGTGTGTGTGTGTATATATGTGTGTGTGTGGTAAATGTTTAGAACAGTGGTTCTCAGCCTAAATTAACTTTGACCTGGCTTTTGTCACCTGGTGAATTTGTTGTTGAAAGCTTGACACAGTTCACTTTGGCTGATTTTAAGAGATGAGTTTGAAGTGTTTTTCAACAGTGAACTTTTTTTTTTTCCAGGTGCTTTCTTTTACGCTTGAATAACTCAGGGTAGCAATGTTTTAAAAATGAAATCCGCCACATTTATTCATCTGATCTTTGACAGAGCCAGAAAATTTTTTGAAAATGGCATTCACATACCATGTTACTTTGTATCACATTTTAAAGAGACAGAGGCCAAAAGCATGTGCTTATTTGAATGTGCCACCTTTATTTGAGTCTGAGGTCAAGTTTTTTACCACAGTCAAGAATTTATTTTACTTTAAGAAAATGCAATGCAAAAAGTGACAATAAAATGTTGAGACTTTAAAATGCACAAAAGTTAGGAAATTCAAAATTATTATTTTCACATCAACCTTAATTTGGTCACATGGCACATATATATTAAAGCATAAACTTTAACACCATGTAGTATTTGTTAAGCACTAATATCTGAATTGATGCTGCATAGAACAAAGATACGGTCCTTGTCCCTTTCTTACATTTTAACAAAATATACACATACAAGGGGACCAAGTTATATTGGGAATCACAAGTTTGAATTTCCATAATTGAAATGACTAGACAAAGTGCATAGTAAACTGAAAAAAAAAAAATTATCATCTTATGTGTTTTAGTAATAGTAAGTAAACCACTTTCACATGGAAGTTTTTCTTTTTAAGTTGATAGTATCCCTATAAATCTCAACCTGAACATATTTTAACAAACATTTTTACTTTTGATTGATCTCCTGTTATGTCCAGCAATCAAATCAATATGGCACAAACATTGTAGAGTGCATGCCTTGTCCAAACAATATTTGCTGTATCAACAAAGAGGCAACAACAGTGTTGCCAACTCTGGTAATCTCATCACACGTTTCATAATATTTGGTGTTTTTAAAAGCCCCAGCTCCTGGATTCATGTGATTTATTTGAGAGACTCAGCTTTCCTTAAAATAAATAAATAAAAAAAATCTAGACGTTGTGACTGCAGAGGAAAATCTTGAAGGCCCAAAAACCAGAAATCAAGTTAAAAGAACCCAAGATGCATGTAAGTTTGTTTTTTGTTTTTGTTTTTCAAATATCATGATTTTGAGAGGCCCAACTCATGATTTTGAGAGGCCCAACTCATGATTTTTTGGGTACTTGTGGACATAGTACCAGCCTATAGATACAACATTGCTGTCTATGAACTTGAATACGATGATAATGGAGTCTCATGTCAATGTCTATGTACAAGGATTCAGCAAACACTGTAGGTGAACACGTATATGTGAGGCAGACCAATACAGGAACTGCAAACATGGTTACATATGAGACAGACAGGATTATCCTTGACCATTGCTTTTATTCCTTGCTTAGTGCTAGTCTTGTTTTTCACTTAAGGTATTAATGGGCCTTGCTTCAAAGCATATAACAGCGACATGACAAATCTGCTGCCACTTGGCTTTATTGTGGGCTCTTCCTTCCCACTTGCTCTGGTCAACTTGATATACTTTCAACTTTGACTTCAGTGTTTCTTTATATAATTTATACTGACTACCATGAGAACAGATGTCTTGCTTTAGGTGACCCTAAAACAGAGATTCTCAAACTGCAGTCCACCAGTGGTCCATGAACTCCATTCAGGTGGTCTGCAGATAGTTCCCTCTAAGGTGCGTGCCTAGGCAGTCGCACACAAGAGAATTAAGGGCCACCCACCTAATTAATGGAGCCGCGCAGGTGTGGCTCCACTAATTAGGTGCCTGGACCCTGGAGAAGACGTACATGTAAGGTGAGGTGGTGGCCTTGGGGGGACTAGGGGTAGGGGGCAGTGGGGTAAGAAGAGGGGCTGGGGGGAATTTGGGACGTGCAGGGCTGCGACAGCCAGAGAAAGAGGCGACTTTCCCCAGCTCCAGGGCTGCTGTTGCAGGGGAGAGACTCCCCTCCTTCCCAACCTGCCTTGGTGGGGGAGAGAGGGTACATCATCGCATTAGAAAGGTAAGACTACTGATATTAAAATATGAGTTGTGTGCTTTTATTTGTAGAAGAAAAGAATGTTTACTTTTTTTTATATAGTGCTTTTATACAAAGTACTTTACAATAGTTAGCTAACGGTACAAACAATATTTGGAAAGATCATTAAGTGGTTCTCCGAGACCCTCAGCAATCTTCAAGTGGTGCGCGAAAAAAAAAGTTTGAGAACCACTGCCCTAAAATATGGCCTTGGGTATTCTCAAGTTAGGGTGACCAGACAGCAAATGTGAAAAATTAGGACAGGGAGTGGGGGGTAATAGGAGCCTATATAAGAAAAAGACCCTAAAATCGGGACTGGTTACCCTATCTCAAGTCGGACATATGAATGAGATGCCTAGATTAAGGCAGCTGAGTTTTTATGAGCATGCTTTGAATGCCAGACATCCAACAACAATTAAAGATTTAAATATTGGGAATCCTGTCCAACCACTTGATCCTGCAAATAGACTGAAGACCACATGTATGGAACTGAACAAGTGTGCTAATGTGGCAGCACTACGTTGTCATCTCACAATCATATAGAAGCACTGTAAGCATGACTGCTTGATAGACTTTTAGCTTCGTGTTTATCTTGACATTCCTATTGTTCTATAGGTGGTGTGACAGCATTCCAAATGCAGGGCTGGCCTTGGCTATGCAGTAGGTAATTTCATTATCAAATGTGGCATTCTGTGAAATCATACACCTAAGGTAGCAAAACTTCTCCGTGGACTTGAGAGGAGCATTGTTGATCTTAACAGTTGGGTAGACATGCACATACCCCAGCACAAATTGGTACAGTACGTCAGTTTTCTTTAGGCTGATTGCGAAATCAAAATGATTGCATGAGCAAAGTGATCAGATATAAATTGAATGTCATCAACCGAGGGAGCAACCAGCACACAGTCATCAGCAATTAAAAGGTCTTTAAAAAGTATATCTGCCACTTTTGTGTGAGCACAGAAGCATTGCAGATTGAACAACTTCCCATCTGCATGGAACTGGATAAATACTCCTGTCAGTGTCATGAAATGCATCCATAAGCATACCCCAAAAAGGATGGAAAAGAATATGGGCGCCAGCACGCAACTTTCTTTGGTGGCATTGGTGACTAGAAAGGGTCCGGTATCATATTTCACAGTATGACCTGTTCAAGAATTTTCCCAGCAACAGAGTAGGGAAATGCCAGGGTCATTATCGCAATTTGCCCTATCACTTTTATGTTTATAGATGTAGATGAGGCTGGCAGCCTTGAGATCCTGTGGCACCAACTCTTGCTCCTAGATAATGTGGAAGAGCCATTTGAGGTGCTTTGCATAGTGGTAGCCACCGTGCTGGAATGTCGTCTGGTCCAGGTGCTTTCCCTTGTAACATCTGCTGTGGCTGTGGTGATCTCATGTAAGGTGGGGGTTATTGCTAGTTTTTCTTTCAAGAAATGTATAAGAGCATTAATTGCTTCCTCAAATGTTGGGAAGGGTGATTAAGAAGCAAACTGAAATGTTCTGTCCATCAGTCAAGTATTTCTTTTTTTGTCAGTTAAGAGTCAATTGCAGTGCAGTTTGCATACAGGGATTATCCTGTTGCACATGGTGCCATATACAACATGAACACCAGCAAAAAAGCTTTTGGTGTCTTTGCAGTCTGCTGCCAATTGTAACTCTGCAGCTTTCTTTTCTCATCACTGCTTCTGTCATTTGCCGAAGTCTGGTCTGAACCACCATTTTTGTTGTGTGGTATGCAGCCTTTCTAGCTGCTGAATCTTTGTCCTCTACATAGGCTTGATGAGTAGCATGCAGTGAGTTCAAGAGCCAACATACTTTGGGGTCCTTCTCAACAAACCAGTCCTGATATTTCCTCTTAATGAAGCAGAGAACTTCAGCAGCCATATTATATGTTGTGTCCCCAGAATGTTTCCAGGCTGTCTCAATGTCCACTGAGGCTTCTGTAACTGAGGGAAATGCTTCCATAAGTTTGTTGGAATTCAGACTGTTTGTCACAGTTTTCCAGGCTTGAAATACTAATTTTACTTCACGGGCTTGAGTTGCTTTCAGTGTTGCTTGAGAGCACTACAGAGGAACATTTAACTTCTCATGAGTCTATGGGCTGACCAGAAGTCAGCGCCTCTCATGACGCAAGTGAGCCTGACATGGCAGAGATCTCTTTGCCATATAGTAACATAATCATGTGCCAGTGTTTTGAACAAGGATGCATTCAGGTCATATACTTGTTGGCCTGTTGAAGCATTGTTGGTGATGACTAAGTTGTATTCAGTGCATTTGGAAAGTAGTAGTAAACCGCTAGGTCGTCATGGAGTTGGCAATGTGAACTCTGTCATTAAAATTGCCGAAAACTATCAGTTTATTGTTACGTGGAGCCAACCTGATAACGTTATCAAGGGTTTGATAGAAGTCCTCCGTATCCTCATCTGGATAGATCATTGTTGGTGCCTATATGCTGATGCCAGTAGCATGACTGTTAGCAAGGCCAGTGCAAAGGAGCATAAATCTGTCATTAACACCCTTCAGCAGTGACACAAATCTGCAGACAATCAAAGTCTGGATGGCAAACCTCACACCAGTGCATCTGCATTCATCCTCAGATTTGCCAATCGAGTAAAAAGTGTAACTAGCACTCGCTGGTGAGTTGCAGCTAGAAGAAATAAGTTTTTTGTTTCACAGAGCCCAGCAATATCGGTATTGTACTGCACCAATGCTCTGTCGAGTAGAGTGGTCCTATGCTCAGGTCCTTCACCTCTGTTGAGGAGAGTGTGAATATTCCAAGCTGTTTGTCTTCCTTATATTTAGACTGCAGAAAAGCTGGATGACCAGTTATATGGGACACTCTGACAGGTTTGGGTGGAGCAAGCATTTTTTAGGGTCCTTTCTTCATCCGATTCCCCCTTTGAGAAGAGCAGCACTGTTCCAAATGGTGTGTAGTTGCTTGTGAGTATTTGCTTCAGGTTGGGGAGCCGTCTGTAAGCGAGGACTGGCCTGAAGCAAATACTCACCAGCAACTACACATCACACAACAAAAACACCAAACCAGGAACCAAACCCTGCAACAAATCCCGGTGCCAGCTCTGTCCACATATCTATTCAAGGGACACCATCATAGGACCTAACCACATCAGCCACACCATCAGGGGCTCGTTCACCTGCACATCTACCAATGTGATATATGCCATCGTGTGCCAGCATGTACATTGGCCAAACCAGACAGTCTCTACGCAAAAGATAAATGGACACAAATCTGACATCAGGGATCATAACATTCAAAAACCAGTAGGAGAACACTTCAGTCTCCCTGGTCACTCAATAACAGACCTAAAAGTGGCAGTTCTTCAACAAAAAAACTTCAAAAACAGACCCCAACGTGAAACTGCAGAACTGAATTAATTTGCAAACTGGACACCATCAGATTAGGCCTGAATAAAGACTGGGAGTGGTTGGGTCATTACAAAACCTAAACCTAATTTCCCCAATACTAATTTCCCCCTACTGTTACTCACACCTTCTTGTCAACTGTCTGTAATGGGCCATCTCATTACCACTTCAAAAGTTATTTTTCCTCTCTTGGTATCCTGCTGACAATTGAATTGTCTCGTTAGACTGACCTCACACTTGGTAAGGCAACTCACATCTTTTCATGTATTTATATCTGCTCCTGTGTTTTCCACTCCATGCATCTGATGAAGTGGGTTCTAGCCCACAAAAGCTTATGCCCAAATAAATTGGTTAGTCTCTAAGGTGCCACAAGGACTCCTCGTTGTTTTTGCTGATACAGAATAACACGGCTACCACTCTGAAACCTGTTGCCTTGTCGAATGACCTGCACTGTGATTGGGTTCTAGAGGGAACGGTATGTGCAGTTCCAGTCCCACTTTCCTGTCCATGCAAGCCATGTGCTGGTCTGGTACAGAAATTGCAATGAGTAAGGGCAACAAACGTGGATGCAGGTTTACATTTTGAGTTCTTTCTCCTAGTGAATGTCGTTGGCCCCTTGTAGTTCTTCCACCTTTCCAGAGTTACTTTTGGAAGGGCAATCGCATGTCCCTATAGATTGCTATTGGCCGTCGGCTTATTTGATGGTGGCCTACGGTTGACTGGTCCACTATTGCCTTTAGGCATCTATGGCATTTTATAGGGCATTGCAAATTACTTCAGTTGTGTACTTGAATACAGGTTTGCGTCTTTTCCTTTTACATAAAAATATTTGGTAAAATGACTTTATGCTGGTGAAATGTGCCAGACGGAGAGCCCTGTGCTGAAGACCGAAATCCCTGTGCACAGAATGAGCTAAACCAGAGGTTGTGGCAGTGCAAGCTTCCCCAGTCTGCTCCGTTCTTGTGCTTCAGGGGTAGGGGAACACGTCAGTCTCCATGCACCTCTCAGTCCTTTGTCTTGGTTGACTCTATATTGAGTCCCTAGCTTTGTCCAATCCTGTCTGTCTCTGGACAGGAAATGGTACTTTTGGTTTCACAGCATAGGGTGGAAGAAATGTCTAGTTTAGTCTGCTTATCTTGTGCTGATGATCCTGGCATTATCATTTCTCATATCCTTAAGCTCTACAGCCGTTGCACCATGCGCTTTCTTGTTTAACCAGCACCCTTGGACCTTCACGTTTTCAAACCAAGAAGAGCAATATCTTCCTTATGTGACCATTCTTCTTCAGCGTAGAATTGTTTTATAGATTTTTTACTATCAGATACTTCAGCTGGCTTCAGGACAGTTACAGTTAAGCATGTAGCTGATCTCCTTCATGTAGGTCTACAAAGGTCTCCTGAGCCAAGGAATGCGAAGCTGGAAATGGTTGCAAGCACTTTGGAGGCCAGGAGTAGAACTCAAAATGACCTTCATAAATTAGAGAAGTGGTTTGAAATCAACAAGATGAAATTTAATAAAGACAAGTGCAAAGTACTACTCTTATGAAAGAAAAATCAAAGGTATAGCTACAAAATGGTGGATAACTAGATGGTGGCAGTATGGATAAGAAGGATTTGGGGGTTATAGTGAATTGAATATGAATCATCAAAGGGATGCAGTTGCAAAAAAGGCTAATATTCTGGAATTTATTAACACAAGTGTCATATATAAGACACGGGAGATAATTGTCCCACTCTGCATGGCACTGGTGAGGCTTCAGCTGGAGTTCTGTGTCCAAGTTAGGACTTTAGGAAAAATGTGGATAAATTGGAGAGAGTCCAGAGGAGAGCCACAAAAGTGATAAAAAGTTTAGAAAACCTCACCCATGAGGAAAGGTTAAAACCACTTGGTATGTTTAGTCTTGAGAAAAGATGACGGGTGGAGAGTTGGGGGGAAGCACCTGATAACAGTCTTCAAATATGTTAAGAGCAGTTTATAAAGAGGACAGTGATCTGTGTTTTCCATGTCCACTGAAGATAGGACAAGAAGGAATGGACTTAATCGGCATCAAGGGAAATATAGGTTAGTTATTAGGAAAAACTTTTATTGTAAGGATGGTAAAGCTTTGGAATAGGCTTCCAAGGAAGTTGTGGAATCCCCATCATTTGGAGGTTTTTAAGAACTGATGGGACAAACAATTGTCAGGGATGGTCTAGGTATACTTGGTCCTGCCTCGGTGCTGAGGGGGTGGACTCAATGACCTTTTGCGGTCCCTTTCAGCCCTACATTTGCAAGTCTAAAAGGGACTGAGAGTTAGAGTGGGGAGAAGGTCCAGCACTGAACATCAGTTCATAAATGCAAATAATCTTCCATTCAGCATTTTACATTTGTACATTAGCTTTCAGCCCAAAGCGCATCTTAAGGTGAGGAGGGTAAGCTAGCCAGTGTACAATCATGGGGAGAAGGAATATGCTTGTTGCTGACATGGAATGTGCTAGTGTAAACAAGGCTTCAGACTCCAGTAGGGCTATATGTATTATGAGATAGCAACTGTTGCTCCATAGTTAAGGTTAATAGATTTTAAGGCCAGAGGGGACCGATGTAATCATCTAGTCCAGGGATCTCAAACTCAAATAACCACAAGGGCCATATGAGGACTAGTACATTGGCCGGAGGGCTGCATCACTGACACCTTTTCATATAAAGGTACAAAAGCCCCCTAGCCCCGCCCCCACTCAACCCCTTCCATGAGGCCCCGCTCCTGTCCCGCCTCTCCCCACCCCCATTCCAACCCCTTCCCCAAAGTCCCCATCCCAACTCCACTCCCTCCCTACCCCTATTCCAACCCCCTCCCCAAAACCCTGCCCCTGTCCCGCCTCTTCTCTGCCTCCTTCCCTGAGCGTGCGGCTCCTCCCCCTTCCCTCCTGGAAAGTGCTAAGCGCTGCCAAACAGCTGTTTGGCGGCAGGAAGTGCCTGGAGGTAGGCAGAGGAGCATGGATGCGGTGCGCTGCGGGCGGCGGGGAAGGGGAGCTTGGCGGGCTGCAGCAAATAACTCCGCGGGCCGTGTTTTTGAGACCCCGATCTAGTCCAACCTCCTGCATGATGTAGGCCATAGGACTTCCCTGAATTAATTCCTGCTTCAAGTCTAATATGCTCTAGTTCAACTACAGCTAGCTTTTACAAAAACCTCTCACTTTGATTTTAACATTGTCAGTGATGGAGAATCCACCACAATCCTTGTTAAATTGTTCCAGTGGTTAAGTACCCTCACTGTTAAAAATGTGTGCCTTATTTCTAGTCTGAATGTGCCCCTCTTCCAGTCCCAGCCATTGGATCATGTTGTACCTTTGCCTGTTAGATTGAAGAGCCATTGATTGTAACATTTCTGTTCCCCATATAGCTATTCATAGACTATCATAAACTTCTCTTTGATACCCTATGGTTGTAATAGGAGCCAGATCCTCAGCTAGTGTAAATCATAGAATCATAGAATATGAGGGTTGGAAGGGACCTCAGAAGGTCATCTAGTCCAACCCCCTGCTCAAAGCAGGACCAACACCAACTAAGTCATCCCAGCCAAGGCTTTGTCAAGCCAGGTCTTAAAAACCTCTAAGGATGGAGATTCCACCACCTCCCTAGGTAACCCATTCCAGTGCTTCACCACCCTCCTAGTGAAAGTGTTTCCTAATATCCAACCTAGACCTCCCCCACTGCCACTTAAGACTATTGCTTCTTGTTCTATCATCTGTCACCACTGAGAACAGCCTAGCTCCATCCTCTTTGGAACCCCCCCCTTCAGGTAGTTGAAGGCTGCTATCAAATCCCCCCTCACTCTTTTCTGTAGACTAAATAACCCCAGTTCCCTCAGCCTCTCCTCGTAAGTCATATGCCCCAGCCCTTTTGTTGCCCTCCGCTGGACTCTGTCCAATTTGTCCACATCCCTTCTGTAGTGGGGGACCAAAACAGGACGCAGTACTCCAGGTGTGGCCTCACCAGTGTCGAATAGAGGGGAATAATCACTTCCCTTGATCTGCTGGCAATGTTCCTACTAATACAGCCCAATATGCCCGTGGCCTTCTTGGCAACGAGAGCACACTGCTGACTCATATCCAGCTTCTCGTCCACTGTAATCCCCAGGTCCTTTTCTGCAGAACTGCTGCTTAGCCAGTCGGTCCCCAGCCTGTAGCGATGCATGGGATTCTTGCTTCCTAAGCGCAGGACTCTGCACTTTTCCTTGTTGAACCTCATCAGATTTCTTTTGGCCCAATCCTCCAATTTGTCTGGGTCACTCTGGACCCATCCCTACCCTCCAGCGTATCTACCTCTCCTCCCCAGTTTAGTGTAATCTGCAAACTTGATGAGGGTGCAATTAATCCCATCATCTAGATCATTAATAAAGATGATGAACAAAACTGGCCCCAGGACCGACTTATGGGGCACTGCTTGATACCGGCTGCCAGCTAGACATCGAGCTGTTGATTACTACCCATTGAGCCTGACAATCTAGCCAGATTTCTGTCCACCTTATAGTCCACTCGTCCAATCAATACTTTAACTTGCTGGCAAGAATACTGTGGGAGACCGTATCAAAAGCTTTGCTAAAGTCAAGATATATCACATCCACCGCTTTCCCCATATCCACAGAGCCAGTTATCTCGTCATAGAAAGCAATCAGGTTGGTCAGGCATGACTTGCCCTTGGAGAATCCATGTTGACTGTTCCTGATCACCTTCCCTTCCTCCCAGTGCTTCAAAATGGATTCCTTGAGTACCTTCTCCATGATTTTGCTGGGAGTGAGGCTGACCAGTCTGTAGTTCTCTGGGTTCTCTTTCTTCCCATTTTTAAATATGGGCACTATATTTGCCTTTTTCCAATCATCCGGGACCTCCCTTGATTGCCACAAATTTTCAAAGATAAATGGTTGAGATCCATTGACTTCAATGCAAATTTATAGCAGTTAAGGATCTGGCACTTTTAAAGCTGAATTTTATATCCTCTCTAAAATCCACAAATTTGAGAGAGATGTTTCCTAGGACTATTGTGCCCAGCAAAGGAAAACATTACAATTTTGCCATTCCGTTAACTAACGAGCAAAAACATATGCTCCCATCATTAGCCATGGTATACGTTAGAAATACATCTGCAACTATATTTACAGTGTTTGAGATTAGCAGTTCCCTGAGGATACCACAGTAATTAAAAACCGTTTAAGAATGATTATCATCTGGTCCAGTGAGCCAGTAATGAGTACAACTGAGACTGTGCTAACTTTAGTACAGCCAAGATTATAAAAATAAACGGTGTTGAATGCAAAACACAGTCATGGAGAAAAGTTCTCTGGAGACCTTTAATCAGCTCTTTTGTAACTTTGGTCCATTAATTCCTTTCTGTTCAGATGTTTAGCCTCATTTGGGCCATGCATTTTGTTAAATGAGTACTTATTGGTAGTAGGTAGTTTGTTTTATTTACTGGAGTTTACTTTGTTGCTGATGGATATCGATATATACAGTTTTGCAAAGTTAAAACTATAGGAACAATGGATATTGTATTGTCTTTGATCTGACCATTGAAAAGTTTTATCTGCTGTCTGTCTACCTCATTATTGGAAACTACAAAGTAGTCATTCAACAGCCTATTAGTCCACTAAATTACATGGTCGGCCGATCACTTTTTTGGTGTCTCTTATTTATTTTAAAAGGTTTGATTGCCAGCTGCAGGCAGTGTTTCTCCTCTTGTGGCTTAGTATTGCACAATAGGCTGGGTGTGCTGTGGCTTTTTGCCTTCCTTTAAAACATCTGATATAGGCCAAGGCGGAAGAAAGGATACCAGATTTGGATGGACCGTTGGTCTGTTATGGTAGGGCAATTTCTATGTAAGACTGAAGTTAACAAAATTCAGGATCAAAGAACACCACATAAAGGCAACTGAAAATAGAGGGTTGAAATATGACATTGAAACAACATATTCTATGAATACCATATTACATTATTTTCCTTTATAAAGATTAACTGGATATTAAAAGATATAAAGACAAATCAGCTTAAAGAATCAGATAACGTATAGGAGATTTACATGATGAAATTCATACCAGCAAAGGCGTAAACATCCCACAGTAAGAAGTTTGACCCCGTGAGAGAACCCGTAACAGAGACTTCATTTCAATAAGCTTTCATTTTAAAGCTAGTTGGCTGAGAGTCCCACTGTGCTGAGACCAGCCTAGTCTTGGCTGACATCGGAAAACATGTTCTTGTACAGGTGCCTGCTCCAAATTCATGTGTGTATTCAGTGGATGGTATTTTAGTGTTAGGGAATGGAGGAATGGGTTCCTGTTTCAAAATAAAAATCCTTAATGCTTGTCAGTCTATAGAGTCATTCAGTAAATACAAAGAACAAAGTCCTAGGCCTTGGCTACACTTGCAGATGTACAGCGCTGTGAGTTAAACCTGACTTTGTGCAGCTGAGTAGGGAAAGCGCTGCAGTCTGTCCACACTGACAGCTGCCCAGTGCAGTGTCGTGGCCACATTTGCGGCAATTGCAGCGCTATTGGGAGCGGTGCATTATGGGCAGCTATCCCACAGAGCACCTTTTCCCATTCTGGCGCCATGGGAAGGGGGCGTGGGTGCGGGGGATTCTGGGTCCTGTCCCAATGCCCCGTGATGCATCGCTTCACATCCCAGAAATCCATTTGTTTCCGTCCACCTTTGGCGCCATCTTTCAACGGTTTCTGTGCAGCGCGATCTGTCTGCGGGAAATGGAGTCCGAACTGCTGAGACATATGCTGACGAGTCTCGCCAGCACGTCACGTTTGGCTGAACTGTTCCTTAAGATCCAAAGTGACAGTGAGGGTGAGGAGTCCGACGATGCTTTCGAGCCGCGTAACGCGTACGACACGAAATTGCTTGTGGCATTCACGGACATGCTCAGCACCGTGGAACGCCGCTTTTGGGCTCGGGAAACAAGTACCGAGTGGTGGGATCACATCGTCATGGAAGTCTGGGATGACGAGCAGTGGCAGCAGAACTTTCGGATGAGAAAAGCCACTTTCATGGGACTGTGTGAGGAGCTTTCCCCCACCCTGCGGCGCAAGGACACGAGATTGAGAGCTGCCCTGCCAGTGGAGAAGCGGGTGGCTATTGCAATCTGGAAGCTGGCAACTCCAGACAGCTACCAGTTTGGAGTGGGAAAGTCGACCGTTGGAATCGTGTTGATGTAATTTTGCAAGGCCATTAATCGCATCCTACTCAGAAGAACCATGACTCTGAGTAACGTGCAGGAAATAGTGGATGGCTTTGCACAAATGGGGTTCTCTCACTGTGGAGGGGCGATAGAGGGACGCACATTCCTATTCTGGCACCACCCCACCTAGGATCCGAGTACGTTAATCGGAAGGGGTATTTCTCTATGGTTCTCCAGGCGCTTGTGGATCACCGTGGGCGTTTCATTGACATTAACACAGGCTGACCCGGAAAGGTGCATGACGCACGCATCTTTCGGAACACTTGGCTGTTCAGGAAGATGCAGGCCGGGACTTTTTTCCCAGAGCGGAAGATCACGGTAGGGGAAGTTGAAATGCCCATTGTGATCTTGGAGATCCCACTTACCCGTTAATGCCGTGGCTCATGAAACCCTACACAGGGAGCCTTGACAGCAGCAAGGAACGGTTCAACTACAGGCTGAGCCAGTGCCGAATGACTGTGGAGTGTGCCTTTGGCTGTTTAAAGGGCCGCTGGCGATCTCTGTATGGGAAGCTGGACTTGGCCGAAAACAGCATCCCCGCGGTTATGTCCGCGTGCTGTGCCCTCCATAATATTTGTGAAGGGAAGGGTGAAAGCTTCACTCAGGCATGGACCTCCAAGGTTCAACACCTGGAGGCTGAATTTGCACAGCCAGAGAGCAGGGCTATTACAGGGGCCCAGCACAGGGCTGCAAGGATTAGGGATGCCTTGAGGGAGCAATTTGAGGCTGAAAACCAGCAGTGATATCTGGTGCCCTGCACAGGAGTGAAGTGCGGTAGTTCCAATCTTTAGGAATCAGTGTCTGCTAAGCAGACAAGCAGACTTGCAGTGCCTGTTTATTTCCTGGGCTAAGGAGTCTTTTACTTTATGCAATAATAAAGAATGTTTTCAAAGGCAAAGAATCCATTTATTGAAAAGAAAAAAAAAATTATTGAAAAGAAACAAGGGGGTGGAGTGGGGAACAGTACAATCACAGATTCGCGTATGTCCTGTCTGGTGTGCTGTGCAGTGAGTGCTGCACTTCAGGACAGCTATACTGCATGGTGATGGGGGTTGAGTGCAGAGGGTAAGGGTCGTGCTTTTCAGGGCTGGGTGGTGAAGATACTGGTGTTGGAAGCAGCGGGTGGCGTGAAGAACACGGAAGTTGGGGAAAATGGGTTGGAGGTGACAGTGGGGCACAACGGAAAGAGTTTTGGGACAAGGTCTGTAGGGGGGGGTGGCATTTGCGGTACTGCTCCTCTTTCTGCATGGCTACCAGCTCCGGGATAGCATCTGCTTGGCGCTCCAGGATGCTTATGAGCCTATCAGTGCTTTGCGACCGGTGCGCTGCGTTTTCCTGGCGGATCCTGCTTTCTCTCTCCCTCCAGTTCTGTGCTTTCTCATTCTCTTTAATAGATTGCCGCATCACTTCTTGCAGCATGTCTTCTTTGCTTTTTCGCGGTCTCTTCCTGAGTCTTTGCAGTCTCTGAGCAGGCGATAAGAGGGACGGCTGAGGTCTCAAGGTTGATGCAGCTGTATAGGCAAAATGCAACATTTAACAGAGGCAGCATTGTTTATACCAGACAGAGTAATGATTCCCCTGCACTTAAGGAGTAGAAAATTTCATTTGTGAAATAGCAAACACAATAGCATAATTTTCCCTTCCGAAACAGAGCGCACACATCCCACGGGAGCCTCAAAATGGTGAGTAAGGGGGACTGATTGTTTCAGGGCTGCACTGTCCTCTGGGTTTCTGTGCCTTGGGGAGAGCCAACAGCTTCAGGGGGCACCTACACTGAACTCTGTCCCAACATTTTCCACAGGAGTTCATCCTGGACGATATCTCACTGCTGAGGGTGACCTGGGAAGCAAGGGAGGGTCTTCTTCTGCAATGCGGCTTCCACCCTGGCCCATATGCAGCTTGCCTGTGTGCAGCAATGGGCCCCCGCCCCTCGCGGCACAGTGGCGCAGACACGTTAGCCTGGCTGGGACAAGGACCACGGTGGCTCTCCCAATAAACCTGCGCAAGCGCATTGCACACGTTCTAGATGACACATTCGAGGAGATTACCGAGGCCGATTACCGCGATGTGATAAACCACATCAATGCACTATTCCGCATCTAGGCATGCATGCCTAACCCTCCTCTCCCAAAGAGCCTGCACCAAAAAAATTCCTTCCCGAAAAAAAAACCTGCTTACCGGGAACCTGCTCTTCTGTTTGTCCTCCACCAAGTACCGGCCGCTGCGACTGATTACCTTCCTCCTGGCTCGAGAAGAGCTCCTGGCTGCATGGCTCCAGGGATTCCGGGGTGTCTCCATCCAGCCCACCACCATCACTCCCATTTTCCTCCTCCTCCTCCTCCTCCCCCCCCCCCCCCATCGGCTCTGAAGTGTCCATGGTGGTGCTCGGAATGGAGGTGGGGTTAACCCCAAGTATCGCATCCAGCTCTTTGTAGAATCGGCAGGTTGCGGGGGGGAGCACCCAAATAGCCGTTTGTGTCGCGGGCTTTGCGGTAGGCACTCCGCAGCTCCTTCACTTTAATCCTGCACTGCAGGGCGTCCCAGTCATGGCCCCTTTCCATCATGTCCCTTGATACCTTCCCGAAGGTATCGTAATTCCTACGGCTGGAGCGCAGCTGGGACTGTACAGCTTCCTCCCCCCAAACACTGATGAGGTCCAGCAACACGCCATTGCTCCATGCTGGGGCTCGCTTGCGTGTGGAGGCATGGTCACCTGGAAAGATTTGCTGATAGCACTCCACACCACGCCAGGCTGAGCAAACAGGAAGGGGATTTTTAAAATTCCCAGGGAATGTAAAGGGTGGGTCACATGGTTGGTTACCTGAGGCCAGGGCAGTAGAGTTTGAACTGATGACCAGAGTGGCTAGAACAGGCATTGTGGGATACTGCCGAATAATTCTGGAGGCCATTTACAGCGCATGGGGTGGCCACACTGGCGCCACAGCGCTGCAGCGGCAGCGCAATACTTGCTATTCCTCTCGGAGAGGTGGAGTACATGCAGCGCTGCAACCACGGAGATACAGCGCTGCAAATGCCTTGCCAGTGTGGACGGGGAGTGAGTTACAGCGCTGGGGGAGCCTTTACAGCACTGTAACTCGCAAGTGTAGCCAAGGCCCTATAGTCACTACTCAATCAAAACTCCCATAGATTTGCAGTGGGACAGAGTAGTGACTACAAGATTTGTCCCATTGTGAGGTTTTTTCCATACTGAATTAGCCTGTTGGCTGTGTGATCTGACAGCTGTGTAAAGTTCTTCAAACAAGTTGGTGGGAGAAAGGAGAGGGATGGTTAATTTCTCCTTGTTTTAAGATCCAAGGGGTTTGGATCTGTATTCACCAAAGAATTAGTGAAGGTCTCTCAGGGCTACCCAGGGAAGGGAATTAGCTTTGGGATGGTGGCAGCAGACCAGATCTAAGCTGGTAGTTAAGCTTAGAAGTTTTCATGCAGGCCCCCACATTTGTACCCTAAAGTTCAGAGTGGTGAAGCAGCGGGCTGTAGTCCACGAAAGCTTATGCTCTAATAAATTTGTTAGTCTCTAAGGTGCCACAAGTACTCCTGTTCTTTTTGCAGATACAGACTAACAAGGCTGCTACTCTAAAACCAAACAAATTGAATGTCATCAGGTAGCTTGTGCATAAGGAAACTTTTCTGACCTGTTCAGAAATCCATGTCTGTCATTCTCCATAGGTATATTTAACTGTTTTCAATTGGTAATTTCCTTAAGGAGAAAATTATATTAGTGAGCAAATCAGAATGACTAAAAATAATTTTTCAGTAAACTCAAAGGATTTTAACAATTTAGTTGCTCCCTTGATCATTTCCTTGCCCCTCCAAAGGTTCCTCCGTACCCCCCAAGAGGTGCATGCACCACAGTTTGGGCACCACTGCACTCTGCTCTTTATTTACATTTTGTATTTTTCTTTGTGGACAATGAAAATAGACAACCGGTTTCATTTTCTGGTTCTCATGCACTAGCACAAGGCTGCAGTGTTTGAATTATCCAAACACTGCAGGAGACTGTTTATTTCATACGGTTAAAATTTGAAATAATGATGGAAATATTTGTTTTTACTTTCCTAAATGCCTAGCCCAATTTGGGCTGACAGTGTCTCCTTAAAGATTTTATTAATCTTATAAAAATGTATTGAGGAAAATGAAGCATTTAAAAACGATTATACACATCAGGCTCAGTAGCATTGTTCTAATGTTATCTTTTTCATCTTTCAGAATCCGACTTGTCGAATTTGGCCAGATTATACAGAGATGAGCGATTAAAACAGAAAGCAGAGTCACTGAAACTTGAGCACTGTGAAAAGCTCTCCAATCTTATTGGACTACACAAGGGGGGCTGAGTAGGCCAGACAAATGCTGGGTTATTTATTGCTGTTTTAACTTGTTTCTATTTTCCTTTGTATTTATTAAAAAAAGAAAAGAAAAAGATCCTAATGAAAAATCTTAATAATTGGTAACTTTGTAATTTTCACCAAATTGGGCAACCCTGAGCCATAGACACAGTATTTGCTCTAATATACTGTATATTCTGTTTGGTTCCAAGGACCAATGGTATTCAGTGTAAATTAACTCCCTAAAATGTAGCTTAGTGTGGCACCAGTCTTCATTTGATATAGTTTTTCTGCCACCCAAGCAACTTTGCTTGCCAGAAAAGTATACATAATATCCCATACACTCTGTATTTTATTTGGACATAGATCACACTCAGTCATTCAGGTGATGTAGTTTTCAGTTGTATGCTGGCATTCCCATATTCATCTGAAGCTGATGTCGTTGCATCCAAAATGGCTTGTGGAAAAAAAAATAGGGGGCATACTCCCTGCTCCATTCTACTTTCCAGTGCTTAGCTCAGGTATTCATCAAGGCCTTGATTCAGCTAAGTACCTAAGCATGTACTTAGGTCTCATTGAAGTCAATGAGATTTAAGCATGTGCTTAAAATTAAGCATGTGTTAAGTGCTTTGCTGAATTTAGATCCAAACCTGTACTATTCTTTTATAATTAGTGATGTAATTAACCCAGACTGCAAGTAGGAACTTGGAATTGTTTGTTCCTGCAATAGCATCTCAGTTGCTAACATTCATTGCTGTGCACGTGGGATGCATTCCTGGAGTCCCTGCTCTTGCCACAATATCTCATTTGAATTCACCCATTTATCCTTTTCTCTCACATGGAAAACTTGCAATGATAACATTCATTGTGAAATTTACAGCTATTCTTTAGCTAAATTTGAAGGATGCCAGTGGACTTAATTAAGCAAAGGTGTATCCCATCTCTTTTGCAATGAGTGGGAGAAGCTTTCCCACAGCTAACTAAGAAAACCAGCTCAAACTTTGAGTTTCATTGTAATCAGAAACTTACAAGAGGTGATAATTCGTTAAATTTACAGTAGGAAAGAAATCTTAGGTGGATTCTTATGACTGCCAAGCCACTGGAGAAGAGACTGCAGATGAATTTTTCTCATGTATTCTATTCAGTGGCACTGTATTTTTATTTTTTAAGCTTATTGTCTAGTTTGATTTTATCTCCAAGCCTTCTCTGTCTTCTTGCTCCAACAGAGATTCTGCATGCAGTTTTTTGATACAGTTCTTATTTAACACATTCTTGCTTTGGTGTGCAATTGTCATGCATGTTTCACTCTAGAGATTGGATTTTTTTTTCTTTGTAATACTAATTTATTACTCTCCTGTTTTATAATCCTCTTTTATAAAATCTGACACTTAATGGAAGGCAGAGGAAGAGATGTACTCATAAGCAGCAGAGAACAAAATGTTTTTACAAATAATCAAGTTACTGGGTGGGTTACTCTAGTGCAGGTCAGCTAGTGTGTGCTGCATTACCATTATAATCTAGTTTAACTGGCCTAGGAACTGTAAGGCTGATCTTCCAGTGGACTAGATCTGATGTAGAGGCTCTTATGCCACACAACCACCCTGCTGCCAGTGTAGCAGGGAAAAGAGGGCATGGCCCAGATGCTTCTGCAACATGTCAATCCTCAGTTGCATTTTGGCCCCTTGTAACTATTTCAGCCTGGTGTAAATTAGAGCATCCTTTGAGCTGTTCTAACAGTACAAAGAGACCGGCCTGCATGCAGCTGCAGAAGGATCAAGGCTATCCAAAGGTGGGTTTTAAACCACCTATGCCTACCCCCTTAACGGGACTCTCCATCTACAAATTTGTTGAACAGACTCTTCTAGAGGATGAAATTGTCTTTTTCCACAAACCAGGTACATTACATGTAGTGGTAATGCAGGCTTCTCCATCTTCAGCCCGGATCTAGTGACAATAGTGACTCTTGTAATGTGTTGACCCCTCTCCACTAGAACTAATCCAATACTCCACCCACTTTTAAACCTCACTATCGGTAGTGCAGGTAGCCACAGTTTGCTTTTTTTTTTTTTTTTAAATCTAGGAGATCACATACAAAATACTACCTTAGGATAATGTTAAGGTTGCAAAGTCATGGGCTCCAAAGTTACGAAATGGCAGAATTAAGGTTGCCCGTGCAGTGTCAATGCACTCCCTGTGTATATGCATTATGATGCAGTCTATAATTACATGAGCACATACTATTTTTTTTCCACGGGACCCCTGCCTCATTCAATGTACAGGATGCACATTGCTGAGGAAAAATGAATCCAGGTTGCATAGAGACAGTTGTCTGTAGGACTGTTTATTGTAGAAATTGGAAGGTGTGTAGGGAATGAAATGGGATTGCAGTAAGAGAAAGGATAGTTTGATGGCCAAGGCAACTGAATTCCGCACTTGAAAAGTTGGATTCTGTTCCTGCCTCTGCCATAGAGTTTCTGTGTGGTGCTGGGCAAGTCACTTAAGCCAAACTTTTTTCACAGGTGGCCACTAGTTTGTGAGAGCCTGATTTGAGACACCTGGGGACTGAGTTGCAGAAGTGCTGAGCACTCACAACTGTAGGTGAAGTCTGTGTTTTGAACATATAAAGTGATATAAAATACGAAGTTTTCTGAAAAATCAGACTACAGGCACTTTGGATACTTTTGACAGGAATCTCTCTGCCTCAGCCCCCAATATGTGAAAGGGGAATAATACCCCCTTTTCTCTCAGGGTGTTGTGAAGATACATAGATTAATGGTTGTGAAGCACTCAAATACTATAGTGATAGAAAACCCACAAAGAAATTAAATCTGTATTTGGTGCAGGGCTTGGATGGCGTGCAGTATAAATAAGGATGGACGTCACAGACTGCTCAATGAGGATAAAACAAAATACTGAGTAGCTGCTTATTCAGCAAGCAACATCCATCCTGTGCTCTAAATGAGGCAGAGATCCTGCAGGGGGAAAAAATAGTATGTCATCATATAATTAAAGATTGTATCATTGTGCACGCTCACAAGGGTGCCAAATTAACATTTCACAGGTGACCTTAATTCTGCTGTTTCCTAATCTGAGTGCTGTACTTGACTTTGTTTATACAAATTTTTTAATGTAGCATTGTATATGTAATTTGATATAAACCACAATAGATTTTATGTGAATAGCAGGTCAGTGTTTACACTGAGTTTAGTATCCTCCAGTTATTTCTAATTTATGCTCCCAGTACTATCAAAAATGTGGTAGGAAAACTGAATGCTATAATCTGGTTAGACACATAACATGTACTGTATATAACTTGAATACCTGATATTTTGTATTTACACTATATTGCACCTTTCATCCAACAATCTTAAAGTGTTTTATAGAGGCAGGACATAATCTACAAGAAGCAGATTAGGAGATTTCTGTGGGACTAAAAAGAGACCATGATTAAGTGGAAAACAAGACTGAAAAGTAAAGAGATGTTTTAAAAAACAGTAAGATGTTCTGTATTCAGAATCATGGCATCATATCGGAGATTAAAATCCTTCTCTGACTACTTCAATGCCAGTATTCTAGAGTATGTGAGTAAAAACAATTAGCAACATAAAATGTCTTGTGCTAATGTTTGTCACTACTTCTGCTTTTGCTAGAAAATAGATAAAATAGATCAAATCTAGTCAAATATTTCTAAGGTAATAGTAACTCGTTAAATGAACTACTTTCTTTAACCAGAAGGCATTTACCAAATTGTGATCAACTTCTATTTCCTGGTCTTTAAATTAGAGTGTTTTTCTGAGCAGCAAGTAGGGCGTGTTCATTTTGATTTAGGCTTCTAATATTTCCTGCCATTATATAAATATGAGCTGTGTAAGGACATTTATTACTTTTAAGAAGGTGCTTGAAGCTTTGTAAGCCCTCCAGGCTGTTTGTTTGAGAATTCCAAAAGGTTTGTGAATATGATTATATTTTTAGAAATGAAGGATTTCACATTCTAATTTATGTACATACTGTGGGTAAAAAGATACTGAATATGAAGAGACGTGGTTGTGGAGTTTTGGGCTTTATCATGTGAAATTGACAATGTGCAATAGTTTCCACAAAGACTTCTAATATAAAATGAATTACTGTCCCACTGGTGGCCATAACCCTGAAGCAATGGTTCATCAGTTACTTGTGAAGATGGAACACTCTTGGCTTCTTAAGCAGCCTGGGGGTGGGGGGACAAGGCAGGGCCGCATTGCCACTTGAAAAGCCTGTTTTCCTCCACACAGAGAAAGCAAAGCAGTTTTTGAAGGCTGTCCTTGGAGATACTAGATTACCTTTTCAGACCAAGCCATTAATGCTGTCTTCCTATCTATGGTCCACTTGAAATTCCCAATCTCGCTTCTTCTTGCCAGCCCCTGAGACAACATAAGGTACAAACTCTATCCTTAGATGTACTCACACAAATATCATTTAAGCCAATGACAGATGTATACCTGTATCCAAAGGGAGAATTTGGCCATATGCTTTGGAAACATGGCTCTATTGTGTGATCTTCTCTGATGCACTGGATTTTGATAGGAACAGCCCACGATAACCCGTTAATTGATACTAGAAACAGTTTTGCACTTTGCTCTGTTGCAAAGTGCAGTAATGTTAGAACATACAGATTATAGTCAGGGTTAACTATGTATTTTCTTCAATATTTGTCCAACTAAAGAGATGTTCACTTTGTGGGTAAATACAGCTGGTAGTGTAAACTAAAGATTTCCATTTCCTGGTGATATTATTATAAATTATTTCTTACCTAAGCAGGCATGACACATCAAAAGGTGCAGCATTTATTTTGTTGGTTTCAAACTTTTGTTTAATGGAAAGTGCAACCTTAGTATTCGTATTTATTTAACTTATTTCAGTAGGAGATGTTAAAGTATTTTCTGAATGTATATTCCATTTACCTTAAGTAAATCCATATTGGCCATACTGTAATAGTGTATCAGTCCATTGAACCTTGACTGTACAGTTCTAATTTATATAAGTTGTATATTTGTGTATATTTCCTCTCCGTATTGTTACACTAGATGATTAGAAAATAAGCTGTTCTGTCCTTACTACAGTAAGAATTCTTGAAAAATCAGTTCTGTCTTGATTGGTGGGTCTGAATAATCAGCTCAGTTCTTGAGACCTTAGTTTGTTTTGACTTGTATACTCTTAATCAGAAGATAAAGTTTTTGTATTAAATGTAATGGAGCCACGCTGTTCATTTTGGAATGTTGATCCGAGCTATTACTGTGCTCCCTGAAGCACTCTTTTGGGATATAAGATTTAACAAGGCTACATCTAAAGCTAGTGCCATCAAAAGTTATCAATAGGAAGTAGCAGGTGAAGCTATCATGCCATCGTTTATGTCTGTGCCAGAGTCAAGCCTGAAAAAGAGGTGCTAAGGCCAAGCCTAAAACCAGATCTGGGTAGCAAACAACCAAATAAGTGCTTAATGTGTTTCTGCCCCCTATCCCTATGCCTCACAGGAGTTTGTGAGGTGCAGCAACAGCCGAACCCATTGTACTGCTTAGCTGCAGCCAAGGCTATCTGTACTTTCATAGATTCATATATTCCAACACCAGAAGCAGGGCCGGCTTTAGGAAGTGCGGGGCCTAATTCGAACATTTTCGGCGGGGCCCCGGCAGCGATGACTAAAAAAAAAAAATCATGTAAAAAAAAAAAAGCCTTTCATTTCTTAGCAACTGGTTCCCTATAAAAAGTTCTGATTTAAGGGATGTGCCACAGTGTGTATTTTTTGTACCAATAGGGTTACCATATGTCTGTATTTTCCCAGGAATTTAAAAAATTCCTCCCGGACAGCGATTTAAGAACCAAAAAGCCTGACATGTCCGGGAAAATACGGATGTATGTTAACCCTACCTAAAGTTCTTTTTTAAAAAGATGGGCCTGAACTAGAAATGAGCTCCGTTTCACATGTGTGGGTCCCCGCCACTCCCTGGGGGGGTGTGCACATATGTGGGTCCCAGCTGCTCCCTGCCCCCCTCATTGAAGCAGGTGTGCAGGGTTTCTGCCCTGGGAACTGCAGGGCACCAGTGGACATGGGGCTGGCTGGAGGCAGGGCAGGGGCTGACTGGAGGTAGGGGCTGGCTGCAGGCAGGGCAAGGGGTGCGGGGCTGGCTGGAGACGGGGCTGTGGGGTGGGCTGGCTGGCTTCAGGCAGGGCCGCAGGGGGGTGCAGCATGGGTTGGCAGGGCTGAAGACAGAGGAGTGCAGGACTGGCTGGCTTCAGGCAGGAGGGTGCGGCAGGGGCTGACTGCAGGCAGGGCAGGGGGTACAGGGCTGATGCGGGCAGGGGTGTGTGTGGGGCTGGTTGGCTTCGGGCAGGGTCGCTGGGGGGAGCGGCAGGGGTTGGCTGGAGACAGGGCAGGGGGTGCAGGGCTGGCTGCAGGCAGTGACAGGGCGGGGGGGCGGGGCTGGTGCGGGCAGGCGGGGCTGGTGCAGGAAGGACCGGGGGTACGGGGCTGGTGCGGGAAGGGCAGGAGGGGCAGGGCTGATTGGAGACAGGCTGGCTGCGGGCAGGGCAGGGGGTGCAGGGCTGGCTGGAGGCAGGGCAGGGGGTGCGGGGCTGGCTGCAGGCAGGGCAGGGGGTGTGGGGCTGGCTGCGGGCGGGCTGGCTGCGGGCAGGGCAGGGGGTGCGGGGCTGGCTGCGGGTGGGGCTGGCTGCAGGCAGGGCAGGGGGTGCGGGCAGGAGGTGCAGCAGGGGCTGGCTGCGGGCAGGGGGTGGATACAGGGGGTACAGCCCACCCTGTATGGTAAGTGCACCCTCCTCCTCCCCCCCCCCCACCGGGGTAGTAGCAGCAGCAGCAGCCCAGGATTCGGGGGGCTATTTAAACAGCCTGGGGCTCCCCAGCTTCCACCGCCCTGGCCCTGTAAATAGCCACCGGAGCCCTGGGGAAGCAGCAGGGCTCCAGCAGCTATTTAAAAGACCGGGACAGCAGAGGCAGCTGGAGCCCCGGCCCTTTAAATAGCCCCGGAGCCCCCCACTACCCCAGGGCTCTGGGGACTGTTTAAAGGGCCCGGGGCCCCCCTGCTTCTACCGCCCCGGCCCTTTAAATAGCCGTGAGAGCTCTGGGGAAGTGGTGGGGCTCCAGCGGCTATTTAAAGGGCCGGGCGGTAAAAGCAACGGGAGCCCCGGACTTTTTAAATAGCCCCCAGAGCCCCACAGCTCTACCCCATGGCTCCAACAGTGGGGCTCTGGTGGCAATTTAAAGGGCCTGGGGCTCCAGCCCCTGCTGGGAGCCCCAGGCCCTTTAAATTGCCCCCTGGGGAAGCTAGGCCACCCCGGTATGGCGCACCGGCTTTTGCCGGTACACTGTACCGGGGCTTGGGCACGGGGCCCTCTTAAGGGCGGGGCCCGATTCAGGGGAATTGGTTGAATCGGCCTAAAGCCGGCCCTGACCAGAAGGACCATTGTGATAATCTAATCTGACCTCCTAAGTAGCACAAACCATAGAACTTCCCCAAAGTAATTCCTAGAGCGAATCTTTAGAAAAATATTCAATCCACTCTTGATTTAAAAATTGCCAGTGATACAGAATCCACCATAACCCTTGGTAAGTTGTTCCAGTGGAATCATAGAAGCTGGTTTCATATCTAAATAGATTAGTGTATGTTTTTCAAAAAAAAGTTCACCAACATGAAGTTAAAAGCCAAAGTCACCTTAATATGATATTAGGGTGGAAAATGCCCTCCCAACTTCTGCAGTCCAACTAAAAAACAAATCCACCATACCGTGGCAAATCAGAGTGACTTGTAACAGCCTGTGTACTGCTTTAAAACCACCAACTAGCAGAGCACGCGAGAGGCCAAGTTAACAGTTACTCCTCTCAAGCCATGAAAATCTTGGTGATCGTGATGCGGTAATTTTATCTAATGAGTGGAGATGGGCAAAACGCAGTGATTCCAGTATTTACGAATTGCTTTCGTTCTAACTTAGAATTAAAGCAAATGTACTTAAATTTCTTGATGAATCACACATCCCTGAAAATGTTGTTTCATAAATGAAATGGTCCTCAAATGAAATGCAAAAGTAACATTCCTGTCAATGTCACTTAACAGCTCTGCAGCACTGCTGGGAACCCCAGCTGGAGCCCGGCCTCTTGGGGCTGTTAGGCTCCCAGTTCTGGCTGGGGCTCTGAAGGGATTAGCAGGCTCCCAGACCTGGATCCTAGCATCCCAGAGACATCTCCAGCCAGGCTTCCCAGGCTGCTACCTACCAGAGCCCTGCCTCCAGCCCAGGATCCTAGGGCCAGCACCTTCCCTTGTGTGGCATGGGATGCCTGCCAGGATTCCGGGGACTGGTGGCCTCCCTGCCAAAGCTGTGAACCCTACAATGCTGGCATGTGTCCAGTAAAAACCTGCCTGCGTTGAGGCAAAAGTTTTTGTGAATATTTAATAGATTCAGCAAAACATTTCACTGCAACGAATCAGCATTTGGTTTGTTGGAAATTTTCTGAACAGCTCTAATGATGAGTTAGCCCGTTGCAGCTAGGAAAATATTCCAAGGAACAATCTAGCCTTTCTATAAAGAGATTTGATCTGTTCCCTCTTCCCAAATCTTTGAGAAATATTTCACAGTTAACTGTCACACTCACACAGTAACTGTTAACATTAGCAGACTCAAGCACATCAGCCAGAAACAAGCCTCACATGAGGAAGTTCCTAAACCCCCATACAGCCAGATGCTTAAATCCCAAAGGACTGACTTGTCCCTTAAGCCTTCCAATATTGATAAATTGAGTATCTTAAAGTTTACTATGTAGGGGAAGCTTTCAGAAGGGTACCTTTTTAACTGAATTCCTACTTGCTCTCTCTCCTATCACACATGATCAAAATAGCTGACTGAACCACGTTCCTTAGCAAAATTGCCTACTCCCTATCATGTGAAATGCCCTGTCTGGCTTCTGATCTGTACCCCAATACTTCATTGTATAGTGCTTTGGCATCAAAGGTCGTAAATGTAAACCATTTGCTTTTAATAGTCCTGTTAATCAGCAGTTGACAGAGGTTATCCATTGTGTACAGCCCAGCTACAGATCAAAAATATATTTAACACCAGTAAATCAATGCCAGTGCAACTGCATTTTGCATAGAACTTGGACTCATTCCCAGTGGGGCATTACTGAAAAAACAAGGAGAATGATTCTCAGTAGAAACAGACACCATATAACTTCATTTCCTTAACAGAATCAGTGCTATTAATGCAGCTGGGTGGGAGGGGCTGGAGTTTTGGAGAAACATAGGAGGGAAACATGCTTTAAGCAGAGTGACAACTATTTAGAAGATGAAACCTACATTCTTTTGTGTCACCTTATTGCTGTAAGATTCTCATTGCTTTCTAACTGCTCCTTTAACATATCTTTCCAGAGTTACACCAGTGTTCCCTAGCTCCTCTCCTATATTTCCTGCTCAGACCAGTAGTTAGAACACCTGACCCAGTCAGTGCTAGTGCTGATTCTGCACCAGCAGTGGGAGAATTGCTCAAGTCTTGTATAGATAAAGCCCCTGCATATGATCTCATCTCTTGCTATGGTTTCAGCTGTCATCTATACAGCAATGGCTACTATTTGACCAGGTCTCAGACCACAATATTATTAGCAGCAGAGCCCTGCCTATTGTAAGAAGAAACCACAGGGAGGGGCCTTGTCTATGACATTTTAACAATTTTCCCATGGTTTACTAAGCCCAAAACTGCCTGTTTAGGTGAAATGTAAGATCCACCTTTTTGAAGGTGCTTTCCTATGGCAACAGTGCCTTTAACCATCATCAGAAACAAAACCCAACACTTCCATTAACAAAGCCAGAGCTATCACTGTGCTTTTGGTAGACTGGTAATTTTGTGTGACAGCCAGGAGAGAAGCACCTTTCCCACTACCTTTAGGTATTGGCATTAATTATTATTTGTGTTGCTGTAGCACCTCTGAGCCCTAGTCACAGACCAGAACCCTATTGTGCTAGGTGCTGTACAAACCCAGACATGATGATCCTTGCCCCAAAGAGTTTATAATCTAGGCAGATAACCTTTTATCCTCCATTCAGTTCCACATCTAAACCTGTCTGATGTCTCCAGTGTCAGTTCCATGAGTCTGATGTTCCTTTTGCTTTACACAGGTGTAAGGAAGGTGTATCTGCATAGAATGGACTGACAGGTGTAAATGTGTTTTAGGCCCAACATGTCTAGGGTTGACTTGCTCTCTTCCTGCCCAGGCTTCCCCTACTTACAGAGTCAGTGATCCCACGAGCTGGCTGCCTAGCAGGAATGTTTACTCCTCTGGCTTGCAGGCCCCTGCAGCTGACACTGTGCTGGCCTCTCTGGCTCATCATGGCCTCCCTTCCCTACTGCCCTGGGCACTCCTCACCCAGCCTGTCCTGCAGGCCTTTTGCCGCCTTGCCCATGCTACCCCAAGCTGTGCCCCTGCCCTCTCCCCCAGTAGCCAATTCCCAAAGGCCCAGTGATGCTGTTCCACTGGAGAGAGACTCTTCCCTTTCCCATCTGTCTTAGTCACCAGTGCCCAGGTCCCACATCAAGGCTGGGGCCGCCCAGCGCCTGGGGTTATGGGTCAGGCCGCTCAGCTTCCCGTTCTCCCTTCAAACTCCTCTTCTCCCTCTCCCTGTTCGCTCCCCACCCCCTTTGTGTTTCCCTCTGCGTATGTCTACACTGCAATTAGACACTCCGGGCTGGCCCATGCCACCTGACTCTAGCCAAGGGGCTGTTTAATTGCAGCGTAGATGTTCTGGCTCAGCCTGCAGCCGCAGCTCTGGGATCCTCTCCCCTCGCAGAGCCACAACGCCAGCCCCAGCCCGAATGGCTACAGTGCAATTAAGCAGCCCCTTAGGCGGAATCAGCGGCCAGGGCCAGCCACGGGTTTTTCCTGCCAGTGTAAGGTGCCACCAGACTCCTTGTTGTTTCTGCCTGTGTAGACATGCCCCTGAGTGGCCTTTAAGGAGTGGGCGTGTCCCCCGCCCGGTTGCCAGCGGGCGGTGCCTCGCTGTCCCCGTTGCTGGGGGCTGTGAGGGAGCTGGGTTGTGATTGGCCACGGGGGAAGCGGCGGCCATTTCCAACGGCGGGGGAAGCGCGGAGATGGCGGCGGGGCCGGGGGAGCCGGAGTGGGGGCGACCGGGTACCGAGGCTCTGGCCTTCCGGCAGCTGCGGGACCTCGTCGCGACCCAGGAGGCGCTAATAGAGCGGCTGCGGCTCCGGGTGCGGGCGTCAGCGCAGCGCTCCGGCGGGGGCCTATGGGCGGGGCTTGGAGCGTTGGTGGGTGGGGCCATGTAGAGGCCCCGCCCACCTCACCCAGTGCTTGTGGCTCTTTGTCCCAGAGGCTTCCTGAGGCCCCGCACTAGGGCGCCCCCCCGGGCTAGGGTGACCATTGTCCCAATATTTGGAGCTTTTTCTTATAAAGACTCTTATTATCCCCCCACCCCCGTCCTGATTTTTCACCCTTGCTATCTGGTTACCCTATCCTGGGCTATGCTGTGGGCTGCCCCAGATGCAGGGGATTGGGGTCTGAGCAATTGGGTGCATGTGCTCATTGGTCCCCCCCCTCCCTGGCTCTCTGGCATTTGCCTGTGAGCAGGTGTGTTTGTGTTGCATGTGCCAGTGCTGTTTTCACGGGCATGCAAGGCACCTTTCCCCTAGTTTTGTTTGTGTTCTAGTAAATTCTTCTTGAGACACCTCTGCCCCAGTGACCTGCTAGCTGCTGGCAGCAGGGTCATTGTACCACACTTGGATTTTATGGCCAGGCCTTTTAAAAAAACATGAGCGATTGGGTGTGTCTGTCCTTGGGTGTCCAAGTTGAGACACCTAAGAAAGGGCTGATGATCAGAAAATGCTGAGCATTTGCCCTTGGAAAGTCAGCCTTCTTTGAAGGGTGTGAAGTTGGGCACTCAAAATCACTAGTCACTCTTGGAGGTCTACCATACTACGTTGAAGCTCCATCTGTGCATGTAACTGATTTATTAAACTTCAAATTCCTTTTGCAGATAGCAATACAGGAGGAGAATTTTGTACATAAGGAGGATTATGAGGCTGTTTTGAAGAAGTTGGAGGTAAGTAACCTCTTGGGAGTAGGGACTTACATCTTCGTACATTTTGAACAGCATCTGGTACCATGGTGCTCCAGTCCTAGTGAAGGCCCCAATGAATAATGTAACGATTTCCATTTCTATTGGAAACTAGGCCAAACAGATTGAAATTAGCCTTGCAGTGTTTATTCAAAGATAGGAGAGCTGCATTTGGACTCAAGGGTAGTCTTGATGCAGCTTAGCAGTTCTAAAAAAAAAATCACTGAGTACTGCATTAATTAGACACCAAAGAGAGTGAAGCTAATGGAAAGGAGTATTAATTGTCAGCGGACTAAGATTCCATGGGGCTACATGTGGCACAAACAGAATAAAAAGACTGTCTTAGTACCACTAACTAGTCTTCTCTGGGTGTGTATTCTCTCTACCACCCCCACCCCTTTTCCTCTCTTTTTAAATCTGTGTGTCTAGCTATTTTGTTTTCAGTGGTGCTGTACTTGCTTGAGCCGTATGTGGTGAGCTGTCTAAAGAACCAGGTCAGTGCCCTGGAGCTTGCTTAGATGTTTGACATTTTAACTTTTTGTGGCTCCTGAGGTTATACAGGGTAACGGTACTAGGAGGCCCATGGAGCATGGATCGGGGGCGGGAAGAGGAGACACATCTGTTCAGCCAGTGGAAGTGCTTGGGAGCTGGTCAATGACCCCCCTTCTTCCCCTCAGGAACTAAGAACTATCACAAACCTCACCACCTTCCATTCCAAGTGCAAGGCTCATTTCTTTGACCTTGCCTTCTTTAATATAAATACATAGCAACAGGTATATTTTAAAAAAAGAAAAAACTCTCCCAGTGGGCAAGGATGAGAGAGCAAACAAAACATGTGAGCTGTGCATTACTACTACTGGATAGTGCTCAGATGCTACCATGAGGAGTGCCGTATAAGAACCTGTGAAAAACAGAACAGAAAATAGCCCTGTTTACTTTGGAGCTGTGAGCAGTTGATCTGTTATGTGATGCCTGGTTGAAGATGAAGCTTAGGATGTTGCTTAAAGGTGATTAAAATGACACATCCATTTTCTTCATTTTAAAAAATAATTTCAATTCCAATAGGTATAAAATAATAGTCAATTTTAAATGCACTTTTCCAAAGTATCAAATATACCAAAAAATCTGCGACATGTTGGCCTCTTCCATGCCAGCTCCATGGTAACTGGGAGATCACAGCAGAGTGCATGCTTAGATGTCATGGATGAGTGGGAGCCAGATAGATCCTCTCCATCACTGAGCTAACAATGGAAAAAACGTGTTCAGTTGTTAGCGTGTTTGAGAGCCTCTTAGCCTGAATGGTAAGTTGTGTATGGTAGGAGCAAGTGGAGCGGGACACCCAGGTCCTTAGCTAGTGAGGTAGCCCACATATATTGTGTAATTAATGGATTTTCCATACTTTGATTGAAGTTCACCAGGAAAGATGTAACTAATAAACGCCTGATTACTTAAGAGCTTGTAAGCAGAAGGATGAAATTGGCCAGTCAAGATCTTTCACTATTTACATTTAAAGAATTGTGTGGCTGGATAATTCAGTAAGTGGCACTCATCTCTCTGAGTAGATATTGAATTAATATTCCTTAGTGATGCTAGGGGCACTGTCCTGCCAAAGGTTTTGTCTTTTGGAGAAGACAAAATGGTGGACTTGTCCACTTGTGGTCATTAAAGATCCAGTGACACGTTTCCTTAGAGTTTGGGTGTTAGCGCCGGTGGCCTGGACATTGTAGGGATTTGCATTCTGCCTCCTTCAACTCCCTTGCAGTTTCAACTGGCTATAGTCATTTTTTTTAACACATCCTGTCCTAACTTGCTTTGTAATTTTGCTGTGCACTGTTAATCAGCTACCACCTTCCATCCTAGCCATGACTGCCTTTCATTAGTGAGCAAAATGATTAGACTGGTCGTAAAGTGCTTTGGCAACTTCTGAAGTGAAACGTCTCTGGAACTGTAAATGATCAACACACGTTAGATTTTGAGGGGGGACCTGATAATAGTCTTCAAATATCCTAAGGGCTGTTAGAAAGAGGACAGTGATCAATGGTTCTCCATGTCCACTGAAGTTAGGACAAGAAGTAATGGGCTTAATCTGCAGCAAGGGAGATTTAGGTTAGTTATTAGGAAAAACTTTAAGGGTAGTTAAGGGTTAACTCAAGGGTAGTTAAGCTCTGGAACAGGCTTCCAAGGGATCCCCCTCATTGGAGGTTTTTAAGAACAGGTTGGATAGACACCTGTCAGGGCTGGCCTAGGTTTACTCGGTCCTGCCTCAGCGCAGGGGGCTTGACTTGACCTCTCAAGCCCCACATTTCTATAAGTCTGTGATTTACACTCTGGCTTGGTCTGGGGCTGGCAGAGAACATAGGGACGCTGTGTGTATTACAGAAAGAAGAGGAAGAGCACTCAAAGACCAAAACCCTGCTTGCCAAGGAAGCTGAGAAGCTGCAGTTTGCGCTCGGGGAGATTGAGGTTTTGTCCAAGCAGCTTGAAAGAGAGAAACAAGTCTTTGAAAAAGCGTAAGTTGGGGAGGGGGAATTTGTGTTTTAATATTTGAAAACAGGCAGCAAGTATTTTGTCTCGTTAGTAACCAAGCTGGATATGACAGCGTTGTACTTAATTAGGGACTCCGTTCTTATGTGGGAGCAAAGTGTGTTTACCTGAATTTAATTGAATTAGAGATCGGAAAATAGTTAAGCACGTACTAAACTGCTTTGCTGAATTGGAGCCAAAAGTTATTAGCAACCATAGCAATCATTTTTTGTTCTGATTGTACAGCCCCTAGCACAATGGGGCCCTCCCTGGACAGTGACTGGGGCAACTGGCCATTACAATAATACAAGTAATAAAATCAGCTTCATCACAACAAACTCCCTTGTTGACTATATTTAACTATGTATTTAAATTCAGTTGACTTAAATGGGACTTAAGCATTTGCTTAATTTTAAGCTCACGATTAAATGCTTTGATGAATTTGGAGCCAAGTTCAGCAATGTGAGGCCTGGAATTTAGGGTTTGGAAGATAAGGCTCTTTAGGTTGCCTCTAAAATGTATTGCTTTGTGATTGGAGAGGTTCAGCAGTGTTTTTTAAAGGGCACTTTTGCCTAAGGCCCCTGCCCTGTAAAGTGATTTGTGTGTAGGGATCATTTTGAAGCCTCTGGACCTTTGCCTGGTCTTACAGGCCTGCCCAAGTGGATCACTTTTCCTGGATCGGGGCTTAAATATGTAGTCCCAACCAGTGTCATTTGGATGCCTGAGTACATAAGAACGGCCACACTGGGTCAGACCAAAGGTCCATCTAGCCCAGTATCCTGTCTTCCGACAGTGGCCAATGCCAGGTGCTTCAGAGGGAATGAACAGAACAGGTATCATCAAGTGATCCATCCCCTGTCACCCATTCCCAGCTTCTGGCAAACAGAGGCTAAGCAGACTAGCTGCCATGCGAGTGCACATCAGGGAATGAGATCTCCAAATGCCGTGGTGGCTGAAATGTTCAGAGCTGCCTAAGCGGGTTGCATGGCCATGTGGGTGCAGAAGGAAGATCAGCCCTTGCAAATGGGAAGGTTCTTCAGCATTTAAAATTACACTGACACTCACGTCACTTGCCTTTATTTTTGTTGCTTCTATTATAGACTTTCCAATGTTAAGAGCAAAGCGCTAAGAGAATCCACCAAAAAAGACAAGCTAATAAGCAAATGCAATGGTAAGTTTACCAGAGGCTGAAGTCTGTTATGCATTGCTCTACCAGCTTAGAAACAAAACGCCAGTAACCAGGATTTACTTTAATTAGGAAGTGTGATGTGACTTAATATCGTACTCCCACCAAGACAAACAGACACACATGCCACCCGCCACTGGGTCTCTCTGGACCGTAGATCCAGGTGCAGGGGATGGGGGAGCACGATCCATGCAGTCACTATTCCCGGGCACCTACGTGGGTGGGCATGAAGCAGTGCAGGGAGTTGGTGGAGGCGTGGTTCCACTCTCCTATTAGTATATCAGCTGAGCTGGTGCAGGAGGGAAGGACTCTGCAGCTGGGAAAGGCCTGGTGCAGATAGGGGCCCCTCCTGGAGAAAAGGAGGAGCAGAGAGGGAATCGTGCTTCTCTGAGTCATTGAGCAAAGGCTCGGAGTGGGCCTACTTGACTGCTAAGGAGAGCTGGCTTTCTCCACAAGCAGACGGCACATTTTAAATATCTACCCACTTCTTTTTTTGGTCAGGTTTTCCTCCCAAATCAGGTTAAGATGCTCCCAAGGCATTAGGCTCAAATCCCAGGCCAGGCAATCAGTCGTGCGTGGCCCAATTCAGGGCTTGAGCAGTAAAACATTTAACAGGGCTGGTGCAGATAGGGGCCCCTCCTGGAGAAAAGGAGGAGCAGAGAGGGAATCGTGCTTCTCTGAGTCATTGAGCAAAGGCTCGGAGTGGGCCTACTTGACTGCTAAGGAGAGCTGGCTTTCTCCACAAGCAGACGGCACATTTTAAATATCTACCCACTTCTTTTTTTGGTCAGGTTTTCCTCCCAAATCAGGTTAAGATGCTCCCAAGGCATTAGGCTCAAATCCCAGGCCAGGCAATCAGTCGTGCGTGGCCCAATTCAGGGCTTGAGCAGTAAAACATTTAACAGGGCAACGCTTTGTTCCACTCAGTCTCTTCCCCTCATCTGTAATGAAAACACCTTACTGTTTAGCTTCAGGAAGCATGACTTGGAGATGAAGGTCCAGATCCCCCTATGCCTATCTTTGCCACAGATATAGCATGTGATCGGGCAAGTCACTTGGGGCTGATCCTGGGATGTGCCAGACGTCTCCTGGGAGGTGCCCAGTGCCTTCAGCTGAAGTCAATGGGAGCTGAGGGCATTCAGGGGGTACTCCACATTTCACAGGATTAGCCCTTTAACCTCTCTGTGCCTCAATATTTCTAGGTGTACTATATTGCTAGTTTCAGAGTAGCAGCCGTGTTAGTCTGTATCCGCAAAAAGAACAGGAGTACTTGTGGCACCTTAGAGACTAACAAATTTATTAGCACATAAGCTTTCGTGGACTGCATCCGAAGAAGTGGGCTGTAGTCCACGAAAGCTTATGCGCTAATAAATTTGTTAGTCTCTAAGGTGCCACAAGTACTCCTGTTCTTATATTGCTAGTGATACATACCTGCCTCACAGGGGTGTTGTGAAGCCTGCAGACATCCGTGCAGCGTTCTGAAGTCTTCAGATGGAAGGGGCTAGACCCAAGAACCTTTATTTTTGGTGTATTTCTGTTTAACAAGCTGTCCTCTCACCTCAGCTGCCCCGGTTAGGACTCATGCCGGCATTGCAGACCGTTTGTGTTTATGATCAGATGCACAATAATGTGAAACCAATCCAGAACTGACTGTAGCTAAATGTCACTGTCAGCATTTCAACAGCACCTGCTGCAGAGCTAATCTCCATTTTGGGGGGTGTTGGAACATTTTCCCCACGTTTTCAGTATCACTGTTTGTAGCTGATACTATAAGAAATCCTTAAAACAAAGGCCAAAAAAAAATCCAGCTGCCATGTTGATACCAGAGGGAATAGAAATGCACCGAAGATTAGCTGCATCTCAAGTGAGTTTTAAGCCTCAACTCCCCCCTCCACATTTTTTTTTTTTGGTAGAAATCGAGAGCCATATCATGAAACAGGAGGATCTTCTGAATGACAAAGAGAATGAAATTAAGGAGCTGCAGCAGTTCATCACCAAGCAGAAGCAAACACTCAAGTGAGTATTACCTCCTTAGATGGTTATCGGCCTCACGCTGCAGCCAGTGGGAGTTTGACGCTGACCTCAGTGGGAATACGGGGTCTATTTTGTCTGTTTCAGTGTTTTAACAATCTACCCATCTGGCTCTCTAGCTGCCTTTGATGTCACTTCAAAAGTAATCACATTAAATTCACTCCAACTACAAGCCATCTGCCTCCACACTGACCCTTTGCCTCTGTCAGTCCCCTTCCGGCTCTTGCAGCATGCCTGGAAGGTCAGCAGGCCGGTGCTGTTTCAGAGCAGGTGGGAGGGGAGTAGGTTCCAAAGTTGAGGGCTCCTCACAGAAAACATCCTGCCAACCCCCAATGTGTAAAGTGAGAGAGAACTAACTCAAGTGCCTCTGCTGATTGCAACCAGGGCAGCATGGCACAAGGGCCAAGGCATCTGTCACGCAGGCGGATCCCAGTGGCTGGGAATGGGTGTCTCCATTATGAAACCCATTAATTGGCCCCATTGCTAGCTGTCTCAGTAGAGCAGCCAAGGACTGAGTTGTCCATGGAGACTTCCCCTCTGGACTGTCCCTCCAGATCAGGGGGTAGGCATATTAATCGGGGGATGTTTGCATTCTGTGCTAGTGTTGTACCTGCTCTGTGGATAAATGGAGAATGAACCCTCTCTGTGGCTGCCGGCCTTGCACCTTTCATCTGCACGAAATTCTCTCTAATAAAAAGCACTGAATTCTTCTTCGGGTGTATCTACAGCATGGGGCCCATGCTGGCATCACCCCCCTAGCCTAGACACAGCCTACATCTGCACACAGGGTTTCTGTTGGTGTAGGAACACCACCTTCCCGAATGACGTTGGCTACATCAACAGAAGCCTCTTCCACCAATGCAGCTGTGTCCACACTGGGGGTTTTGTCAGCATAGCTGTGTCGCTCAGGGGGTGGGTTTTTCACACCCCTGGACAATGTAGCAATGCAGACATAACTTTTAAGTGTGTACCAGGCCTGAGCCGCCTCTTGGCTGAGCAATGGGTCTTCCCTGCACCTTTCACACCTGGAGTCTGATTTACCAACCTCACACTGATTGCCAGGAACAGGAGAATTATGTTGCTAATGCCAAGGAGTGAAATCAGTGTAACCCTCGTTTGCTAACACACCTGGCTACAGAGTAGCAAAAAACTCCTGAGTGCTACCACCGGGGCAGCCTTTAGCTCTGGGTTACCAAAGCTTCCTTGTTAATGCGGCCATTTCCTTAGTAATTGCTTAGAAGATCCCTGATTAACCTGCCCAGAAAGCGACCAGGAGAATTGGTGATAAATTAGCAGCGTGACGCTTGCCAGTGCAACTTTCTGATGATTTTTTTTTTTTTCTTCAGGACTCAAGTGTCAGACTTAAAAATACAGAAACAACAGGAAAGTTACATAGCGCAAGTGCTGGAAAAGAAACAGAAGAAGGGTTTAAAGTGGCTATATTAAACATTACACTACAATCCATGTATCCCCTTGATACGCAACCACTGTAAAGATTCTAGTGCCCACCATTACTGCAGTGGCCAACAAGGCCAATAGCAATATCCTATCACTATCTCAGGAAGGTTGTAGATGGGTTGCCACATTAACCCATGAGTGGGCCCTGGCCTACACAAACATACTTTTCCTGGCCTGGTGCAGAGGGGAGGCCCCCGTGGCAGGGGAGAGGTCAGGGAGGGGGTTGGAAAGCGAACCCACCCTGCACTCATCCTTCGTTGGTGGCTCCTGTCCTGTGGGGCTAGGCCTAACTCCCCATTCCAGGCAGTGCGACCTGGCACATGGGGTTTGTGTTGCCACCACTAACTCAAATTTGGCCCAGCTACCCCTCTGTCATGACAGGTGAGTGCCCAGGCCAAACCTGAGTGCAGATACAGACTCAGGCCACTGCAGGTGTGGTTTAATGCGGTGGCCTTTCACCTCTGGAGCCTGGTACAAGTGAAATTAATTAGATGGGCTTCCTCTTGTCCTCTAAGCATTTGTGTGCTTCACAAAGCCACCACCTCAGCTGGGTCTCTGCTCAGAGCAGGCCCTGGGTTGCAATACTGGCTGTTTCTTGGTCACTGCTGATGTGGGCTGAAGGCTTATAGGGAAATACTCCCATTGCCTAGCCATGTTCTGCCCCTTCCAAGCCAGTGCTGTTTGTGTCTCACAGCTTCCCCTGTCTGACCCCCCATACCCACCAAGATAATGGCAGGGACAATCTCGCAAAGCTTGGTAAATACTGTTAGACCCCAGAAGGCTGACGGGATGCATGTACAGACCAAAGTGACTTCAAATAAATGGTTTTAAACTAAATACCTCGAGATCAGCTTCCCCTTTACTGATCTTTCATGATCTGAGCTCAGTCCTGTGTGTCCCTTGCTGGCTGAAGTCTTGAACGTGGCATCTCTGCACCACGCCCCTTCTCAAGGGGAGGATGGGACTCCTCAATGGTTCAAGAACTGCGGGTAAATTTCCTTCTTGGCCCATTGGACTCAATGGGGACTCTCAGCACTGCATTCCTGCTCCCAGACTTGCAGGTACCCAGGATGCAGTGGGTGGAGGGCAGGATGGGACTCTGACTCTCCTCCCTCCCTCTCCCTCCCCCCCCCAGCAGGGAGACACCCTAAAGTTTCCCCTCTAAAGTGGACAGATGCTGGAGGGGTGCCTGTTGCTTTAAAACAGTCTGTGGTAGGAGGGCAGGAGAAGCTGGGCTGCATCCATTCAGCCCCAAAGGCTTGGCCAGGGGTGCATAACGCTCTGGGTGAGCCTTTCCCCGCATTGCTCCTGAAGCACAGTTCCCGGCAGCCTCCTGCCCCCATCACCCCAGCCTTCCAGTTGCTTCTGCATCACACTCAAGCTTGATGACGCTCAGGGCCCTGCACCCTCCATTCTCTAAGCTCCTGCCTCCCATGGCTGTGCCTTTGTCCCCTGCCACCCTCATGCTTTCCATTGTGCTGCACTGGCCTGGAGCGCTCCCCTTTTCCTTCTCACCCCCCTTTAAACCCAGCTCTCCAAACTCCCCTCCCCCTCCTCTCTTTCCTGAGCCTTGTGTTTTTGGCTGCCCGAGGCCCCACAGTCCCTGTGGAAGCCCGTGGGATTAGAGGGGATGTATGAGGAGCAGTCGAGAGAGGGAGTGGCAGGCTGCATGGGATAGCAATGTGGCGAAGCCAGAGGGGCCCCTGCATTGTTTGATTTGGGGCAGCTGGGGGCGGAAAGGTGGGGAGAAGAACTGAGAGGAGCTGGGAGGGGTGAGCTAGAGAGGGAGCAGCCGTGGGAGGTGATGAGATGGGTGAAGCGGGAGAAGAGCAGAACAAGGAAAAGACAAACTCCACCCTGCAGGTGCCTGCTCTCCTGCCAGGCACAGCCAGGGGGCACCGCCTCTGAGCAGCGACACCCCCCTGAAGTGTGGAGATGGGGTGGGGAGGGGAATGGCGAACACTCAGGAAACTGAGAGGCGCCACGCATGGAGAAACGTCTCCCTTTCTCTTACCTCTACTGCCTTAGTCATAGTCAGGGAGCTTGTAAGCTCTCTCCCCTTCCCCCCCCCCCATCTGCTCTTGAGCTATAGTGGGACACTTTGGAGGTCGAGGGACAGTACATCTGCTGACGTACCAGACCAGGCTACGCTGGAGTCCTGGTAGCTCAAGTAAGATGAAACCCAGGGTGCTCCATAGGTGATGGCTGAAGAGCCCCTGAGGGATGTGTCATGTGCAGTGGGTAGTTGGCAACATGGTCAGTTGATCATGGTTGAGGGAAGTAAAGCTGAGGGAAGTAGACATTTTACTTCTGTTTTTCCCATGGGTGATAGTTCCAGAGCAGTCTCATTTCCCTGGGGGAGACAGTTTGGCCATCAGTGGCAAGTGTGAATCTCCTACTGAGGAAGCAGCGTCTGAGCGCATCCCCTGTGTAAATCCGGAATGACTCCTTTGCTGTGCGCTAGGCTCACTGAGAGCAAGGTCCAGCCCCATGAGGGTTACGCACGTATCCGAGGGCAGAGTTCTCATGGGACAAAGCACTTTCTTAAGGCAGTGCCCCCTCATCCTGCCTCCTACTCTAGCCCGATTAGGATAAGCACATGACTAACCACACAGGGAGGCTTCTTATTATACCATGGCCTTGCCTTGCTGATCCCATCTCAAACAGGACTATGGCATAAGCCTTAAGGAATGGTCTACAGCTGAAAATTAGATCAACCTAGCTACATTGCTCAGGCTGTGAAAAATGTTATACCTTGTGCGATGTGGTTAGGGCGAGCTCACCCCCACTGTTGATATAGGAAGTTGAGAGAAGAATTCTTCTAGCAACCGAGCTACCATCGCTCCGAGAAGTAGATTATATTGACAGAAAAAAAACATCTGTCCATGTAGGATGCATTTATACTATGACGCTACCGGGGCACATCTACAGCTCTGTAGTTCTGCTGCTGTAGTGTAGACATACCCTACACTGCTTCACTGCAGTTCCTGCCAGAGCTCAGCCTATAAAGAAATCCTGAGGCTAATTGGCTGTTTCTGGTCTGGGCTAAATTCAGCTGTTTGTCACATGGGGTGGAACCAGTGGGCTCTGAACCCAAATTAATGGAGGCAATATTGGACCCAAACACCGGACAGCTGAGCGGTCTTTCCACTGTTGAGGGGGCTGCACACGCGCAGCACAGAACTGGGAGAGTCCGAGTGTTCAAACAGCCCTGCCACACTGTGGTTGTATTTCCCATGAACACACTGGGCTACAGCCACTCCTTTTACACAAGTGACTTCAGTGATGTTACTCCACCATTACCCTGGGGTATCTAGAGCACAATAATGTCACCCTCTTTCTCTGACAGGCTACGTGCAGAGGGCCCTGAGTCTAACACACGTGGCTGCAAAGGGCATTCTGCAGAGTTCACAGCAGACAGGCTTGGCCATGCAGGTGAGTCAGTGCACAGAGCGCTTCCCTCACCTATGTCTCCACTGCAACATGAGCCCAGGCTTAGCGGGCTTCGCGTCAGCTGACCCACATTAGCGAACCCGGGGCTTAAGCAGCTACACTGTATTTTAACCCTACATTAAGACATTTTAAACCTATGCTCGAATCTAGGGCTTTGTCCTCCACACTGCAGAGCACAGACCGGAGTCAAAATAACCATATCCCAGAGTCCCTAGCATTCTTGCTCTCCCCCGAAAATATGGCCTTTCTCATCCTAGGACCATGATGCACTGTGGGAAAACTTTACTGCCCACCCTGCACGTTACAGGTGGTTTGAAGCAGCTCCCTTTGCAAAAGGTTTGATGGCTTCACTCTCCATTGCAAAGCCCAGAGGCTCTCTGTAGTGTCCTTGCCGATCAGTGCTCAGCAGAAAATGGGTTAATGCTGACCTGAGCAGCTGTCATTCACAGAGTGGGAAGGAGCTTTTGTTATCAATAATGTGCATTGCAGATTGTTGGCAGTGGAGGCTCCAGGCACCAGCGCTCCAAGCGCGTGCCTGGGGCGGCAAGCTGCAGGGGGTGCCCTGCCGGTCCCTGCGACAGCGGCAGTCAGGCAGCCTTCAGCAGCATGCCTGTGGGAGGTCCGCCGGTCCCGCGGATTCGGTGGCAATTCGGCGGCGAGTACACCGAAGCCACGGGACCGGTGGACCTCCCGCAGGCATGCTGCCGAATCCGCGGGACTGGGGACCTCCCGCAGGCATGCCGCCAAAGGCAGCCTGCCTGCTGTGCTTGGGGCGGCAAAAAAGCTAGAGCCGCCCCTGATTGTTGGGCTAGAGAGGACTGAGGAAGTTGTCTCATGGAATTGTGGGATACTTCCAGCTGACTCTTGGGACCAGCGTCAAGTGGAGCAGTGTATACACTTCAAAGCAATAGAGCTTGGACCCTAGGTCCCAGTTTAACTCAAGCACGGACCTCCAGCCCTGCAGGGTCCTGGCACCCTGAGTCTGAGCCCTGGATTAGTGCAATTGCAGTGTAGACTCAAGGGGGATTAGGCTTGAACCCAGGCTCAAGCATGGGTTTACTTTGCAGTGTGGACGTACCCTTAGTCACCAAAGCAGCAGCAGGAGGGTAGAGGGCACTGTGCTGCTTTCCTTCAGAAGAAATATAAACCCCAAAGCCTGGTCCCTTGTGCTCACTACAATCCTGCGGCACTCTGGTGTGTCTACATGGGATGTTACTCTGCAGCAAGCCAGGGTGTGAGTCTATGGCACAGTGCTCTGTAGCAGTGTCCGGACGGGATGTTACTGCACGGCAGGCTGGTGCACTGGAGAGTCACACCCCGGCTTGCTGCACAATAATGTCCCGCATAGACCAGCCCTTCAGGCCCAGTTCAGAAAAGGATGTAGCCCCACATGCTCAAAGGGCTTTGGGCTCCCCAGTACCTTTGAGGAGCTGGGCCTTAGGTCTTAAGCACATGCTTATGTGATGTGCGGTCTGTACAAACAGTGTCCTGGCCAACTTTCCCCTTGATTAATTCCTGTCTGCTACCTGAAGTCTTGGGGGGCCAAATCTCCAACTGTGTAGCGCCCCGGACAGGAAGGGAGCAATGCCGTAGCCAAGGTTCTGGCTCATTATTCCTAAAACTGCTTTGTGGTGTTGTGGATGCTGTTAACAACTATCACGTCCACTCCAAAGGGGATTCTGTTGAGTGGCATGCGTGTCCCTGCCTTACCTCCTGGAGCACTGTGAGGATTTCTTTATTAATGTCTGTAAGATGTCATGAGAGCCTTTGCTGAAACACCCCGGAGAAAGGAACATTGATGACTATTTAATACATAAGCAGGCGCTCACAGATGGCCAGCTGTGATGAGCTCACACATATAATTACAGAAGAAGAACCTGACCCAGTTACAGACGGTCTGTCCTCCTACTAATGCAGCAAGGATGGGGCAATGGAGAGATCTTTATGGGCAAGTATTTCGTGTTCCTCCAGCATGAGAGCTGAACAAAGCGGCTTGCGATGAAAAGGGGCAGATTCTAAAATGCTCTCCCTTTTTCTGGCACTGAGTTCAGAAATCAAACGCTGGGGATCAAGGATTGAGTGCTGAGCCAGCTGGGTCCTTTTGATGTAACAGGCTGTATGTCCCAAGCCCAAATCTGTCCCACTCCCACGTTCATTCTTCCTCTGCACTCTGTGTGATGTTATTCATCCTGGAGAGGCGAACGGGAATTGAACAAAGCAATCATACCACTTTGAAAGCTTGTGAGAGCCATGCTGCCTCAGCTCTTAACTCTTCTAGGCTGTTTATAAAAGGTCACCTTCAGTAGCACTTTTGGGCTCCTAGCTCTCCCCACCCCAATGATGGTGACATGAAATCACCCTTTGTGCTGAACAAGAGGCTACTGCACAATGGCACTATCTGGCCAGAGCACCGGGGGGAGGGCGGTGAGCCCGGCCGGGGCTCTCCGCTCTCCCCGGCGGCCAGAGCGCCAGGGGGAGGGCGGCGAGCCCCCGGCGGCCAGAGCGCTGAGGGGAGGGTGGCAAGCCCGCCGCAGCTCTCCCCGACCGGCCGGAGCGCCGGGGGGGAGGGCGGCGAGCCCGGCCGGGGTCCCGCTCTCCCCGACTGGCCGGAGCACCGGGGGGAGGGCAGCGAGCTCGCTGCGGCTCCGCTCTCCCCAGTGGCCAGAGCGCCGCGGGGAGGGCGGCGAGCCCAGTCATGGCCCCGCTCTCGGGCCGGAGCGCCCCGCCGCGCCGCCCCCCTCCAGGCGCCGCCCCAAGCACATGCTTGGTTGGCTGGTGCCTGGAGCCAGCCCTGACTGGAAGTGAGAGCTGAGAGCCTGTCTCCTTGGTGTCTATGCCCCTGGCTGGTGCCCAGGCAGAGAGGAGAAGAAAGGTGGTGAGACTGGGGCAAGGGGCCAGAGGGATGGGGGGAGACTGGGAAAAAGAGCCGGTGGAGTGGCTGGGAAGAGGAGCTGAAGGAGGTAGGATGGGGACCCAGGCTATGGAGCTGAGGTGGGACCTCGGATTAGGAGGTTGGGCCGAGGCAGAGGGTATCTGGGAGTGGCACACAGAGCCAAGGGGGGAGAGGTGAAGGGGAGACTGGGATTAGGACTACAAACTGAGGGGGCTGGGAAGAAGATTGGGTCTGGGACAAGGGTAGGTGGGAGGGGCCAGGAGCAGAAGGGATCAGGCTTGGGTAACTTCCTAATTGCTGAGGGCAGGACGCTGTAATGTCAAAGTTCTTTTAGCCGTTTTTCGTGTGTAATAAACGTTGAACAACACGTTAGGTAGACGGCTCCCTCGGTGACGTTCCAGCGCTGGCCAGCACTGATTGCCTCCTCTCGTCAGTGACTGGAACTTCTGGAGGCCAGTCCCTCTCCCTGCTCCCCACCCCCAGCAACATCCCTTAGTTGTCAGAGGTACGCTCTCTGGTCATTTGGCCGGGGACATTCACAGGTACACACGATTGCAGAAAGCATTGCTAGAGGCTCTCAGCCCCAGACTTTAGCACGAGCCAGGCACTAACGGTCGGGGAAAACTTGCCCCAGGGACAGGTTATTCCATAATTTTCCACTAGGGAGATTCTTGCACCTTCTTCTGAAGCATCTGCTGCTGGCAGTGGAGTGGCTGGACTGCAGGGCTGGTCCATGCTGGCAATGCCTATGTGACGCTGTACGCCACCTTTCCATCAGTGTGACTGGGGGAAGCGTTTGCCCACCAGTCCTACCTGGCATGCCCAGGAGGCCTGCAGGCTGGCGCCACGACTCCTTGCTGCCTGTGTCATCAAGTGGTTAGGGCAGAGGACTGGATGCTAGGACTCCTGGGTTCTGCTCGCAGCTCTGCCCCAGACTCGCTCTGCGAGCCTGGGCGAGTCACTCACGCACTCCGTGCTGCATTTCCTGCAGCTGCAAAAAACACAGTCCCTGATGCTGCAAAGAGATGTGTGCAGCAGAGCTCCCATGCGCAGGCAGCGCCGCAGTGAAGCTCAGGCAACTTTTAGCAGGATCGGGCCCATTTCTTTATGTGCTTGTTTAGTTGGTATCAGCTGTGTCCATCGCAGCCTCTAGCTGCATGGGCATCGGTTTTAACACAGCACAGCTTCTTTGGCACCACGTCAAGTCCTGAGCACTCGGCACAACAGTGACTCAGCAGACCCCAAACTCCCCCTCCAGCCCAGCCTGAGGGCACAGATGGGCCTTGCCGCCTGCGCTGAAGGGCATTTGGGCTTGCTCTGGGATGGGGTCTTACTGATGCTGGTCTGGCCTCCTTCTCAAAAATTACTGGATGTTTGCAAGGGGCTCTGAGATCCTAGGACGAGCGTGACACCTTGTTAATTGACTCTGAAAGAAACCTAAGGAAACGGGTGTGCAGGGCACTCAGACTCAGAGCTGCCTTTTTAAGGTGTCTTCTTTACTAGGATGCAGCAGAGATCAATAGGATTTAGGCCTGTGGTTTTCCTCCAAGCTTGTCTTTTTTTTCGACTCCAGCATGGCTCTCTTTGTCTATGCTTAGCTGCCTGCCCAGGCTGCCCCCAGAATAGTGGAGATCTTTAAAGGGCTGAGCTGCATGGACAGATCCTGCGACCAACTCGTTTAGTCGTACATGCGTCCTTGTGTGGCACTGCCCCGGGTGGTTTATGGGCCTTTCATATGCCTTCTGCTTAGTCGCTTCCTCTGTTTCCCTGGCCACACTTGGTGTATCTGCGCCTTCCCACCACCTCGAGAAGTGAGCGAGGGCTTTGTGAGTTTGGGGCATTCAAAGTGGCTGCCGTCTGGAGCCCGGGTTTACAGATCTCGCTCTGGCGCGCCCATGTTTAGAGCTCTGCAGCTTTTTGATAAAGCTAGATGGTAATATGGGCTCACACACTCTCATTGACTTGTGTCCTCCGAAGCCAGAAGGATTCCAGCAGCTCAAGGCTGTTTTGTGAGTGGAGACTGATGGCCAATCAGAATAGGTGTTTCTTATTTATGGCAGGTTTACTGTGGGCTAGATTGTACCTTCAGACTGAGACCTGAGCAAGGTGAGATTCATAAATGACACCACGCCTTACCCCCAGAAGCAGCCTAGGGAGGTCCTATGCTGCAGAGACTGCCCTCAGAGGCACATTTCCCTTCCTGGTTCCTTAGGCTGCAGCTTACTCCCTCATTATGTCTGACCAGCCACTCTCAGGGGAGTGGTTGGGAGCTTTGGCTCTGCTTCTCCTCTCACACTTCCTTACCCACGAGAATTGCAGAGGGTATGGGGCTCCATCCCACACCAGGCTCAATCGGTCTGTCTGTCGTGTGCTTACATGGCCCTCGTCACCATAGTCTCAGAAACCCTGGACCCAGGTAGGCTGAGCAAAGCTGTGAGGTGCCTTACTCCTCTGCTAGGCTGAGCAAGACAAGGGCATAATGCTGCTCTGTCATTTAGCTTTATTAACCTATTGTCATTATGCATCATGGGCCCAACCCACTGCAGGCCTTCAGTGCATTGAGCTCCTGCAGGATCTGTTTCTCTAGTCTTAAAAAATAATACAACTATTTGGATGTAAAATAATAATGATTGGGTGAAAAATACCAAAAGAACAGTGTCAATAATGATCTGGTTGCTTTAGCTTATTGTCCTTTCTGGACATTTCTTGTAGAGTTTCATAGAGGAAAATCAACTTTCTATAGTGCTTGTCATACCATCCCACAGACTTTAATAGGGAATTCTATCCCTGCTACAGAATTCTATAGGACGGTTTAAAAAAACTATGGAAAGGACCTTATTCGCTATTAAGCTCTGTAGGTTTGAGAGTCCTTTCTATAGAAACTTCTTAATTCCTTCCTTGTTAAAATCTATAGGACATTCTCATAAGGACCAGGTGCCCCAAACGTATGCTTCAGAACAGGGATTTTCAAACCCAAATTACGCAGATGTCTGAAAATCCCTTCCTACAACCATACAATACAGTTCACTGCGGCTAGCATGTCTGTCAGGCTCCAGGCATGTCTCTGGCAAAGGAATTGACTGCAGGAGGCGACTCCTCCAGTAAGAGTTGGCTGAGTATGTAGCCCTGATTCTGAAGATCCTGCTTCAAACTGATGAGCTCCGTCAACTCCCATAGACTTCAGCACCCTGGAGGGTCAGGCCCCAAAGGCTGCACCTAAAATAACCCGGTGACCAAGCAAAGCAAACAATTTGCAGTTTGTTTGAATACAGAAGAGTTAATCACCCTGACAGTTATTTCTAGTAACGTCTTTTTTTAATTGCTAAGAGTTATATTTAGTCCCCTATGTGAACTCAATTGAACAGGAGTCTCCAGTTACTTCTAAATCTGGCACAGCTCTGATGCATCAGCACCTGCCGCTGTTATTTTGCTGATCTATATTAACAAACAACAACAACCCAGATCATAATCTCCAGTAAGACCAGTCTAGTACATCTGATTTTATAGCTATGAAGCTGACACTTCTGCATAGTCTCATTGATGTTCAGATGCAGATTCACGTGCTTTGAACCCAATCAAGAAGATCTTTCTTCACGCAACTTTTTCTAAACATGGATGAGCTTGGAGCTGTCTGCTCCAAAGGCAGATTTGGTTTCAAGCTCTGCAGAGACAGAATACATTCTTGGCATTGAGACAAGTTTGGCACCCACTTTGGGAATGGTGTGGTTGGATCCCTCTGCTATGACATGACTGTCTAAGTCAGTGTCAGATGTACTCTTAACAGTCTCAGCTTTATTTCACTATGGTACTGATGTTCGGGGAGCTGGGTAAAGCCTTTGGCATCTGGACACTGAAATGCTCACAAGAACACACGTTACTTGCCACAGTACCCTGAGTACTTCCAAAGGTAATTTTAACCTTCTTAATTTAGCAGTCACTTGTGAATAGAGTTTTGTCTTCAGAGGACGGGGGGAGGGGCGAGGGGAGAAAGGCATCTCTGAAATGAGCGATGCAGAAAAGCCACATTAAATAAATGATCCTGGTGCAACTGATTTTAACTGTGGATTTCCTTCTGTCAGTGCCTAGGCAAAATAAGCCAGAGATCCCCACATATAAAAAAAGAGGGGGGTCCTAGCAGGGTGTTGTCTGCAAGGGCCCTCAACTTGAGAACTTGGTCCAAAAGCATCTACATCTGTTGTCCTTGCATGCTGCAAAACATATCTATTGCCTGGCTTTTTTTGGTGGGGTGGAGGGGAGTCCCAGTGCCTGCTTTTTGTCAGGCCATTACTGGTTGGGGGAGCGAGAGAAAACCAAAGGATCCGTAGTGATAATACTTGTATTTATAAATATTGCCAAGGGTGCCCTGAGCTGCAAAAAGGCAGCTGCTCTGTTATCCTTCATCTCTTAGAGAAAGGGAAATAAATACAACTCAAAGTGACCCTCCGGTTTAGAGATGGGTTTGAATTGCAGGGTTCAGCCCTGGATCTGGATCCAAATGACCTCAGCGTCCAGCAGGGTTCAGATTGAGGCTTTGAGTCCAACTTTTATCCTGTTCTGAGCTATCTAAGGGCCAGATCCCATGCGCCTCTCCTAGGGCCCGATCCTGTTCCCATTGCAAACAATGAGAGTTTTTCCTGACTACAGAACTAATGGCCCTACTCCTGCTCCCCTTGAAATCAATGGCAAACTATCCCCCGGCCTTCAGTGGAAGCAACACAGACTAATGGCGGGTTTGATGTGGCTTGTAAGCAAAATCCACAGCAAGGGACAGGCACTGCCCCCTTGGAGCAGCTGGATATTGTTTCATTAAAACATTTTTTCATTAAAAAAAATTATTTTGCTCAAAATTGGCCAGTTTTTCATTGAGAAACCCGGAAATTGAAAAAATATCAGCAAAAAGTATTGTGGGCTTTGGTAGAGATTGTCTCATTCTTGTTTTTGAAAACTGAACATGTTTTACTGAAAATTGTTTATCAAAACCCGCACATTTGGAGGGGGGAGGGGGGTTCCGTTTTTTGTTGGAAACCCAACAAAACTTTCACTGGTTTAAAAAAAAACCATTTTAATGAAAAATTTTCAACATTTCCCATGAAAAATAATTGTTGTTTTTTCTAAGCCCTGAATGAGAGGCATTTTGCCTCAAGTAAGAAGAATGCCCCTGCACACAGCCAGTGTACCCACTCGACACAAAATAGTGGGGGATGGGAGATGGAGCCCTGTTGCCGCCTCTTCTCAAGGTGTCTCCACTCCTTTGGGCTCTGGCCTGCGCTCGGGGACTGTAATTCTGCCTGGCCCTCACTCAGGATCTCCTTGGACCCTGCCCTCCATGCAGACCCTGTAGGGCCAGGAAGGGTCTGGGCCTGAGCAGTCGGGGGAGGTCATGGGTATGAGCTAATCCAGAGGTGTTAAGTCAATATCTCCTTCCAAATGAAACATTTCCTCCATGTACAATCGATAGCTGCGTTCTGTCTCTCTAGAGACAGAGCAGTGGTCCTGGCGGGCCAGTTTGCCAAGCATCTGTAATTTTAAAACGCCATCCAGGCCCTCCCTGAGAAGCTGGTTCTGAACTGCTGTTTGTAAAGGGATCTGTCACATTCCCAGCACAGGGCCTGTTTCTACCTGCCTCTGTAATCCTGCCTCTGGCTTGATCGTAAAAAATCCCTCCTCAGATGAGTAATCCTTACACACAAGCCATTCACTCCAAAGGGCCTGCCTGCATGAGCAACCACTACTTACCCGAGTAAGGTTTGGCAGGCCGAGGCCAGATCTCTGTAACACTGAGATGTATCAATACATTCTTATTAATCAATAACAATCGTTCACACTGAAATTACTTTCTTCACTGTCTGTGCAGTTTTGAGTGCAATCCCACAATGATAGTTGCAAAATAAATATGCACTTGGGAACCCTCGGGCTACAGATTAGCATTAGGAGGACATACCTATGAAGGTGCTGATACTCAGTAAAATCAATTTGCTGGATGAAAATGAGAAAAGCTCAGCTAATGGCACTGCTTGCTTGTGAGAGGGTCTTTCTCCCTACTGGGTATTCTTTTGAAAGGCAAAAATGAAACTCAGCCTGTTGATTAATGAAAGTGCTTATCTATGATTAACCATCATTAGTATTATAATTATACTCAGGTTTTTTCAAAAGCACCTTGTGCACTTCAAGGCCTAAATCTCATTAAAAGTCAATAGTACTTTGGCACCTAACAGCCAGATCCTCAAAGGTTTATAGACCCCTAATTCTCAGTGGGAGTTAGGCACCTAAACCCCTTTAAAATCTGCACCTAGGTGCCTAAATCCTCTGGAGAGAGTTGTGGTGGATTCTCCATCACTAGAAATCTTTCAATCAAGACTGGGTCTTTCTCTAAAAGCTGTGTGTTATGTTCACGGCACGCACACTGCGAAGTTAGATAAAAAATATGCATACTCTTGCTGGAAGCTTGCAACATACCACTACTTTCTGTCTTAAAATTCAGAATGAGTACACACTTGATCCCAAAAACCAAGAGAGAGAAAACAGGCTGCTCTGTAAGGCAGAGAGAGGCACAACTCACCCCACCTTTCCTTAAACTCAACCTTTTCAGACTGACTCTGATCGTACACTTTGAGGCTTCCTTACCGAGCCCCCTAGCCTGCCAGCAGGACTAAAAAGCCCCCCACAGTCTTAAAGCGATAGCGTGAAATTCCAGTACAGCCCTCAATACATCAAAATATGCTCTAGATCTGCCACAGCTACTGGAATTGAAACAGGAATTAATTCAGGGAAGTTCTATGGCCTGTGTTATGCAGGAGGTCAGACTAGGCGATCACAACGATCCCTTCTGGCTTTAAAATCTAGATATGGATCTAAGTCACTTAGGTGCTTTGGAAAATTTCACCCTGCAGTGATATTACACGGCACAAGAGCTGCCCCAAAGGGCTCAGATTTTTTCACTAATAAAACATTTTAATAATTTACTTGAAAAGTACAGCTGGAAATGATCCAGCTTTAAGGGGCTTGTGTTGTTACAGAATGAATTTTGAGGCTAAGGCTTTCAGAACAGTCTAGGGGGGTTGAGAGATGCCTGGTTCCTGTTAATTTTAATGGGAATCGGGCATCCAAACCCCTTGGACCTGAGTATCTAATACTCATAATAAAGGGAACTTTTTTGTGAACGCTTGTTTGTAACATAAAAAACCTGGGCATGTTCAGTCCTGAGAAAAGAAGACTGATGGGGGAACTGGATAACAGTCTTCAAATATGCTACGGGCTGTTATAAAAAGGATGGTGATCAATGGTTCTCCATGTCCACTGAAGGTAGGACAAGAAGTAATGGGCTTGATCTGCAGCAGGGGAGATTTAGGTTAGATATTAGGAAAAACTAACCAGAAGGCTAGTTAAGCTCTGGAACAGGCTTCCAAGGAAGGTTGTGAATCCCCATCACTGGAGGTTTTTCAGAACAGGTTGGACAAACATCTGTCAAGGATTGTCTAACTTTACTTGGTCCTGCCTCAGTGCGGGGGGCTGGACTAGACGATCTCTCAAAGTCCCGTCAAGACCTGCATTTCTATGATACTATGATCTTTATCTCTGATTTATTCATGGATGTTTAGTATTGTTCTCAGCATCCTGGCCGTTTTTGGGAGGGCGGCCACTAAAGCACCGCACATTAAAGGGGCCATCTAGGCAGAGACCTGTTAGATTATGGAAAGGGTGCTGCCTCCCCCAGTACCTCGCAGCTGAGCAGTCAGTGCATGAGAACCATGCTGGCATTTTGCTAGGGCTGCATCTCACAGCTGTTTCTCAGAGCATAGTTTATAGCTGGCTGCATTTCGGAACTGCTTCCTGAACACGTATGGTCGAGCTGAACTTTTCATTCAGTTGCGTTGCTTGAAAACAAAAATAAATCACTGATACCTTAGCTCTGGCCAGTTATTGTCGGTCGTGCTGCTAGCATATGATATCTGTTTGTTTCTCCTTTCCTAGGCTGGCAACCTATAATGTGCATGTGATCAGGGTTTTGCTCTTTATTATGACCGTATCAAACAGCGGGGATGGAAAACGAGCCCCCGGAGAAGATCAGGTTCTCAAGTCTCAGGGGAAATAGCACCAGCTCCACCAAATATAAAGTGGAGCCTGAGTTGCATTGTTTCAAATGGACCCCTCTGAACCTAGCATGTGCTGCAGGGAATAAAAAATGATCCCCGCAGTGAAAAGAAATACTGTCCAGTTCTCTAGGCCAGGGCAGCCCCCTGAGCCTGATGGATTAAGTGGGGAGGGGATCTTCAGTGACTCTGAATGCAACGAAGCTGCTTCAGAAAAGAACAGCCACACACCTAGCCAGTCCCAAGGGGACTCCCTAAAGGACACATCGGACTCCTCTGTTTCTTCTTACCACACTGCTCTGTGCTCAGAGGCGGCGGAGAGTTTTAAGGACTGCGTGGAATCTCTGGAAGATGAAGGGGACACTCTGTTAACCCAGCCGCCTGATGGTGACCCAGCTGATGAAAGCGATCTGCATCGCAAGAACAAAACTGCACCGGTGAGCCTTTCTGAACAGAGCCTGGCTGGCCTGAAAGGTTTTTGGAGGGGCACTTCTGAGGACCCAGCTGAGCAACTACATGGGACACCAAGTGATTTTGACAAAGCCACATGGGAGCTGCCTGATAAAAATAGCAAAGAGGCTGGTGATATTTGTGCTGCTGCCTCTATGGCCGTAGTTCATTCAGCTTTAAATAGAAGCCAGGCTTCAGGGGGGAGTTTAACAACCTCAGCTGAGAGAACATTTAGCCCCCAGGCAGGCAGGGAGTGTGCAGCAAGCAATCAAGTTTGCAGATACAGAGACTACCTCAGTGCCAAGGAGAAGCAACAGGTTCAGATGTCAATCACGGGCCCTGCTAAGAATAGCTCTGTTCCAGGGTACAGCAGCAGGATGGGGCTAGCCACAAGAGAGCTGCAGCCTGGAGACAGTGGGTCTAAATATTTGGATTCGCCTTTACGATTCAATGCACCGAAACCCAAGGAGATGTTCCTCAAAGAGCGCAATACGAAGGGCAGCAGAGCTCCTGTGATTAGCAAGGCCCCCTGCCCCCAGTATTACGCTGACAACTCCAGTGCTGGGAGCGACTCCGAAGAGGCTGATAATGAAGTTCAGAAGCTCACTGCTCTGTCGTTCCGGAGCCTCTCGTGCCCTCACGGTGGTTCCCTACATATGTACAGTTCTAGTAACAGGACATCGTCTAGCTTGTCCAATTCCTTGTCAGAAGACAGTAATGGAATGAACAGGTGGTCAACGCGTAATGAGCTGAGAAAAGCAGAGGTGGTCAGCCAGGCAAAGGGCAGCAGACAATTCCCAGCTGCCAGCCAAGTCCCAGAAAAAGATCCGCCCAGTTACTCATTCGGGAAGGACCCGTTCGAGTGCGTTGATGTGGTGCTGGAAAGCGCCGACGGCAAAAAGGGCCACTCCAAAAAGAGGACCGTGCCCAAGCGGCAGATCCAGCTCAAGCAGAGAGACAGGAATGAGATGAATTTCCTCAGAGCAGGGGACTGCGCTGACCAGCAGCCCTTTGCAGCACCCAGGAACGACCCCTGCCCAAAGGGCAGGACCATCAGCAATGAATTCAGGATAAACTACAAACAGTTTCTGAGAACAGCGTCATTAGACGACTCGTACAGCAAAACCAGGATGGCCTCCTGCCTGGTGAAAAATGTGCTGGCCAAGAAAATGCAGTACGAGCAGAGGATCAGAATGGAGCAGAAATCGATGCAGGGCAGCTCGATCTCTTCTGTACCATCCTCCGTAAGTACAGACCTCGTGGGGGATTTCACGGAAGGGAAGTCAAGTTCTCTGTCCAAGTCCGACTGCAGCTGTTCAGCTGAAGATCTGCAGAGTCATTCAATGAGCGAAAGGTCTGAGTCAATGAGCCAAGAAAGCACTGATGCCATGCGGCCAACCAAAGGGGTAGTGCTGAACGAGCAGCAAAGGGAAAATGTCTGCAAGCTGAAAAAGACGTTCAACGAGCTGAATGAAAGACTGAAGTCTCAAGAAGCCACCCAGTCCAAGCCACTCCCCATCTTGGCAGATGGCGTGAACAGGGATTCAGGCGACTGCAGGAAGCAGGTTGCCAGAGAGAGGAAAGAATACTGGAGAGCTCGTGCCCTGTTTGAATCCAAGCAGGCTGAGGTGAAAGGCTTGGGTGTTGCCCCGACGTTTTCCAAAGCACAAAAGCCATGGCCCAGTTTGAAGCAGCGAGCGATCAGCAAGAACAAGCACGCGTCATGGAAAGAGGAGAAGGTCTCCTTCAAGCCAAAAAGTTTGGTGGTGCCCAGGGATCCAGCCAGGAACATCTTCACATCCACAACACAGGAGATGAAACTGATCCCACAGAGCAAACCCGAGCAGCAGCAGAAGATGCTGAATGTCTCCAGGCAGCTGACTCCGGAGGGAGGTGCCGAGGAGAAGAGGCCAGCAGCAGTGCAGAGCACCAAGTATTCCTCTCTCATTTTGCCCACTTCCTGCAGATCACGCAGCGATGGGAAAAGCAGCCCCCCTGAAGCATCGCGTGCTCAAGAGGCCAAGAAGACAGAGAGTAAAGGGAGGGGGCGAATACATCAGCCCAGGGACGTCAGAAAGTTAGTTAAGAACACCTATAACTTGTGCTTTAAATCTTCAGACAGCTTCAATATAGACCAAGAAACCAACAGTGGGGATAGCATAAGCCTATCAACAAAGGAGTCCACTGCAACCTCCCCTCTGTTTATACACTGCACCTCAGTGTGTCGCAAAGATGATGTGCAAACGAAGACCCGTTCACATGGAAAAAACCAGGAGCAGCAGTTGAACTTAGATGTGTCAGCGCTTTCCATACCAGATCAGAGAGCGAGTGACCGGCAACACAATGCCGCTTTAAACCCCGTCACTAAGCCCCACGTGGATGAACCTGTCAGTCTTACCGAAAACAAATGCACTGCAGTGGGTGAATCTCCCATCCACATCACTCAAATTCAGTCCAAGAAGAAGGTTGTAGCTGGGAATGAAGAACCCCAGCTAAAGCCTGAAAATAAACCAGTGTGTTACGAGAGGAGTGAGCTAAATGTAACACCATGTTCCAAAGCCACGAGGAAAGCACCTCAGATGGAATCCCAGCTTAATATTAAAGTCAACAGTTCTCTTTCCAAGCATCCACACAGAACACAAGCTGACCACTTCCTTGCTCCAACTTACTCAGCTTCGGATGGAAGAGCTACGAAAGACTCATCGACACAAGCTAATTGCAACTCGCTAGAAAAAAGCAAAGCTGTTCTGTTTCAATCTTCAGCCTCTCCTAAGGACACCAAGAACCACACTGACATCAATCGCAAAACCGCCATGCCAGGTCATTTTCAGGAGGCTCACGCCCACAAGGAGCCTGAGTGGCCATTTCAGAAGGATTTATCCACTGAGATCATTTCACTGACACCTTGTGACAGTCAAGACTTTTCTGTCAGTCCAAAAGAAGAAAACAATGTCTCTGAACAGACCAAGGAAGGCTACAGACATCTACAGCCCATAAAGCCAACAGTGACAAGTACCCAAACATCCCACACAAACACACCAGCAAACAATCAGTCTGTTAACAGTTCGTATCAGCAGAAGGCCCAGAATAAAATGTTTGATACCCCCAGGCCGTTGGATAGCCAGGTGTTTGTGCCAGCAACCCGCATGTCTCCAGAGTGTGCCAATTCCAATGCCTCCTTGAGATCAAAGGAATACAGTGAAGAAACCAGACTACCAGGAGTTCCTTCTGCTGCACCATCACCACCAGCTGGAAAGCTCCAAGATCAGAGGGAGAATTGGGATCACTTGAACAGACAGCAGGCAGGAAACGAGCAATATTTCACAGCCACCCATGCTGAGAATGCCAACTATTTAACAATTCCCATGAAAGCCCAAAAACCCGAAGCAGCTTCTAAGCCCTTAGTGCCCTCCCATCCAGACCACACTTTGATCAGTTCCAATGTGTTCTTCCAGCCAGGCGGGGAAGCACCCGTGAGCACAATAAGCAATGAGTCTCCACAGTTGAAAGCGCCAGAGGGCAAGGCAGCCGCAGACCACTCCGTGAATGACCGGCCAAGCCATGTTCAGCCCCATCACAGAGTCAACGACTCACCCAATTTCTTGAGGAGGAACAACGGTGTTTCACCAGGCAGTAGAAGTGTCCCTAGCCCCACCAGGTCTTTTGCTCCCCAGCCCCAGGCTCACAGGAAAATGCTCATTGATCCAGACAGCGGGAAGTGCTACTACATGGAACCTCCCAGACAGCCGCAGCTGAAAATGCTCTATGACCCAGAGACAGGCCAGTACCTTGAAGTGTTGATACCCCCAGTCCCCTTGGCATCACATAGTAGGCTTTACCCATCTCCTTTTAACCCATTGGTCATGAATCCAGGGGTTTACGGACCTCCCTACATACCATATCCGGGATTCCCAGGGTTTCCTCCTCCTCCTGTGGCAATGCCATCTGTCCATCCCGATCTGCCAAATCAACAGCCCGGTCAAGAAAATACAAATGTAACTGAAACCTTCAGCCCTAGTCCAAAAGGCGAAGCTCCACCAGCTACTCAAGCCACTGACTGCAACTACATGGAGAGTTTATATTATATTCCTACTGGGATGAATTCAAGTCCTAGCCCTAATCAGCCTTTATTCTCCCCAGCTACAAGTTCCAGTCCTTCCATGCCAGAGAAAGGGCCCTTGTTCCGGATGTAAGACCCTCACCCAAATGAACATGCAGCACACGAGGGTTAAAAGTGGGTTTCCCTCAATGAATGTATATTGCGTATTTATTTCTGAACATTCGTACTTGAAAACAAGTCAAGCCTACACCAGTCCCCAAGATGTGGTGGAAAAGGAGAGAGGCCCACTGCCTGACCCCGCTGGTTACACTTTGCTCCCCTTGTCCAGATGTTTGGGCTTCCGAAGCAAATCAGAGGTAACATTGCACCAAGAAGACGGCACGGTGCACATCACTTCCTGTTCATCTCATTGGTTTCTAATGAGAATGCAGAATGCAGTAGCCAGACTAATTAAATGTAACCAGCCCTGACCATCCTGGTGCTTGTGAAGTCAATGGGAGTTTTGCTATTGATTTCAAAGGGACCAGGATTTAGCCTAGCAGCCTCTCATCCATAACTGCTGAGCTGTTTCTTGATGCACAGAACAAAGTATTCTAATGCTGGGCCTGATCCTGGGAGGTGCAGTTCACCAGCCACCAGAGTTATGTGTGCTCAGCACTAAGTGAATCAGGATCGGGCCCTGTGCCAGGTAATTGTCATTTTAGTTTGGTTTTTGCTTAGTCTGTGTTGGTAGGACACTGTCCAGGAGAAACCCACTCTCTCGCTTTGAAAGACAAAACTTCCACTCGTCAGCATTACAGAAATTACCCACACAACCTAGCTTGTATTTGTAAAGATCGCTGTTTCAAGGTGCTGCACACATGAAAGCTGGACTGCATACCACCTCCCGGATTGTTTTGTTCTGTCAAGCAAAGAGTCTGTGCAAAGGGGAGGGCATGCTGCGTTATGGGCAATGGTCACTGGCTGGGAAATTATTTCAGGGAAGTTTTCTACCCTGCAGGAGGGCAGCCTGGCTGGTCACAGTGTGACAGCCTGGGAATCTGTGAGAGCTGTTATGGAACTTGTCCAAGAATTTTCAATATTAGCAAAAAGGGTCAATAATCATTTTTTAAAATAGGTTCTCAGACCCTTGGGAAATCTTAGCTGTTTCCGGCTGCTTTGGGGGACTGGCTGGGTGAAATGCATGCCCTGCAGAGGGAAGGTACCTCATGTAAGTCCTGCTTAAACTCTTAAGGCTCTTACCTGCCAGCTTAAGCTCTTACCTGGACACTGCAAACAGTTGCAATGTGGGCTTGGCGTTGCCTTTTCTTGCAATGATTTGTACTTGTTCTGACATATTTTTCATGGTATCATTAATCCTTTGGTTTCTTTGGCCTACACACTCCCCAGGTATGTCTATACTGCAGTAGGGTTGGTCGCAGCTCGACTAGACAGATTCAAGCTAGCTAGCTCTGGTGCGAGAGCAGCACAGCCATGGCAGTATGGGCTAACCCAGCAAGTCATTACCCAGGCTAGATTAAAAGATTGCAAGTTGCAACTCAAGTTGCACTCATACCCCGTGACTTCAGTGTAGTCATACCTCCCCACCCCACACCGGCTCAGATCCTCAGCTGGCTTAAATCAGCTCGGTACCACTGAAATCATATGAGCGATGCCTGTTTTCCCCTGCTGAGGTTCTGGCCCAAAGAACTGAGTGAGAAATAATTAAGGAATCTGGCACTTTTGTCCCTTTGCTGTATAGAAAAGAAAAATTACTATATGTCCAAAACACTTCTGTTAATAACAATTAGGATAATTAATGTATTTATGTGCATTGTGGCAGCGTCAAGGAGCCGCAATCATGGCCCAGGTGCTGTACAAACACCAACAAAAAGACAGTCCCTGCCCCAAGGAGCTTCCAATCTAAATATAAGACAAAAGACAACAGGTGGAGACAGACAGGCAGGCAGACAAGGGGGCACAAGGAAACAATAGGATGATATGGGTCAGCATGGGAGGCAGTGGCTATTTAGTGATGTATTTAGTAAGTTGCATCTTAGTGCTCAGCAGATGGTCAGTGCTGGAACAAAGGGATCCAGTCCAACCCCCTGGAGGTGTGGAAAATAAGCGAGCAGTAGGAAGAGTGAGAAGGGAATTAATCAGTTATTAAACTTCTTCCAGTGTAAACGATCAGAGCTGCTGCTGGTAACCTGGTTACAGAAACTGTGTTTGCACAAGTTCTAAACTTGACTCTGTGGCCAGGGGAGGTCCTGCCTCTGCCCACATTCAAAATGCAGGCAGTCCGCTGGTGTAGAAAGCACATCACATGCTCCAGCTTGGCGCTAGACCCAGCCTGCAGGCCCAATCCCGCGGCCCTCATCGGCGCGAGTGGCCTTTGCCCCCCGCAGGAATCCCACTGACATCAGGGGCATTGCTCAGGTGAAGAACTGTACGTCTGAGCACACCTCACAGGATCGGGCCCCAGGGGTGTTTGAACTCCAGAGTCCAGGGCGGTGGTGCAGAGCTCTTGCTGCTGCTTTGCGGACAGCTCCCTGGTCACGGGCTCGCTGGTTTCCAGCTGTTCTGCAGGTGTCAGGCTCAGTGCGAGGAAGCAACTAGAGAGGCTGGAAACAAAGCAGAACCAGCCCAGCTGCCTCTCCTAGGAGCCACTGCCCCACAAGAGGAGAGGAAACAGGAGCAGCCCTCAGGGACCAGTCACCCAGGGGGAAGGACTATCTGCGGTGCAGAGAGTGAGGCTGCTCAGCAGTCTGTGGTGGGGAGAAACATGTGGCTGGTTCAGGGGAGAAGGGAGCAGAAGCAATGTGGGGGGAGGTGGAATGAGAGCAAAGGGCGACAGTGTTAGAGGGGAGATATGCCTCTCTGAGGCCAGAGTGTAGGCTGGGCCCCATGCAGGGTTTTAACTTGGTTTAATGAGAATCTAGCTAACAGCTCAACATTGCTATGCTTTAGAGCTGCCAGCCCTGGAGTAGTTGGGCGTCCTGGCTGGGCAGGAGCCAGAGGTGGTGGATCCAGCCGTGCTAGACTCCTTGGAATTGATGTCTGGTCAGGTGAAAGGGGGGTTAATGCAGGTTGAATAGTGAGTGTGAAATGGAAAGGGGTAATTTAATAGTGGTGCATAAAGGTGAACTGCAAATCAAGGATGAAACCTGAGCTAAGCAGCGATTTAGATCCCTTATGCCCTCGCCCTGAGGGTATGCAGCATAGGCATGTGAATAGGGCAACAAAGCCCCGGTGTCGGTCTTCTCTCTGCCACTGATTCACTGGGTGAGCTTGGGCAAGTCGCTCAGATGCGGCATGCCTCAGTTTCCCCATCTGAGGATTATGATAGTGACTCATCTTTGTAACATGCCTTGAGATCTACTGATGAAGTGCATTCTGTAAGTGTGATTATTTATCAAGCTGCTGTGGGAGGCATTCAACAGAGAAATGGTGCTCAGCACAGCAGGGCCCTGCCTTCTAAGCGCTACTGCAGGACATAATAAGAACTAACCCTTTACAAATTCTTTCTAGCCCTCTTGGAAAGCCTCGCAGTACTTCCTGCTTCTCTGAGGTGATTCCAGAATGCATCTTTTGGCCACATCACGAATACCATGGATTACCCAGGCTGCAATGTAGCCTCCGGTATTTGTGATGTCACATCCTGGAATCTCGTCAGAACTAATGAGATTTCATGCAAGGGGCGGACAAGAGAATCGTATACAGGTAAATTAAACTATTTCTCTGCGGAATGCCCATCATGGCCTGGCGAGAGGTGGGGATCAGTATCTCTAGGGAAATCTACAGGAGGAAAACGAGACATATGAGCCCACGAGACCTTTGCAGGTATCATAGATAGCACCTTTCTGTGCCTACTGCAGAGCTTTCGGGAAAGTTCACTGCAGATAAGCACAGCTCGACAACCCTCGCCAGCCTTCTAAGCCACCTTAACTTTTCATCCCTTTGCTGTTTATCATGGATAGCAGCCAGGGAAAAGCTTGATCAGCCTTCTAAATTGCATCCATCCTGGAACGCCTGACATGCTGGTTCCATGGCAAGCTGACCTGTTCAAAGCAAAGGGCAACATACCAAACTATGGCAAGCCATAGATCTATGAGTACCCTAAATCCAATAAAGGAAGCACCCTTCCCTCCCATAATATCATATGTTCAGTGATGGATCTGGCGAGAAGTGTCCTTCCTGACCCTATCAGTGATCAGCAGCAGCCCTGAAGCATGAGATTTTATTACTCAAGAGGCTTTCAAATATTTTCTTTTTTCTCTTAAACCAGGGGAATTAAAAGCCAATAACTATGTTAAATGCAACAGTTAAAGCTGGGATCTGAAAGCCACTTACCCCTGAAGAGGCTCCCACAGGAACCATTCCACCATCCTCATGTGCACTGCAGTATGGTCAGTCATTAGGTTACCCCATAACAATGGGGCAGGCTCGTCATTAGATATATAGGGTAGGATTTTCAAATGCACTCAGTTTTGACTGGCCTAACTCCACTCTCCATTCAAGCCAGTGGCAAAACTCCCATTGATTTCAAAGGGAGCAGGGTTTGGCCAACGCAGAGAGCTTTTGAAAATTCCCCCCTTAATTGACAAATATAAGTGAAATATCTGGTGTTATAGAAATGGGCCAGACACTGAGGGCCACAACCTGCTCTCAGTTACAGTATGTTAGCCTGGAGTGAATCCACTGCAGGATCCACACTGCAGAACATTGTCAGCTTTTAACAAAGCGAAGAAATGTGTAACGGGTTCATCATCTGGGGAATAAAAAAACCAGAAGGCTTTTTCCAAAGGCAAGCACGGGTTCATCTGCTGGAGGGCCTGCTTGTACAATCAGATCTGCTCGCGTAGCAGGTGAAGGGGCATAAATTAGGGTTACATTAGTCCAGACATCAAGATTCTTCACAGGTGCTCTGGTCTGTGGGTCTGATTGCAGGATCAGGATATGGCGTGATCAATATTTGGATTCCTAATAAATACAAGAGTTGATCAGTTGTCTACTGGTGCTAATCTGGTTTTGTTTTTTAAATGTGATCACGTGCAGTGCCAGAAAAAAGCATCGAGAGTGACATTTGACGCTATGACCTGCCAGACCCTCTTCTCTCCAGAGAATATGCTTTGTCCAGCAAGCTGGAAATATAGGTTCAGTTGGACCTGCTAAAAATGTCTTGTTGTCTCCCTTTGATATATCTGTGTCTTTCACCTGTTCTGGGAAAATTCTGTATACATTTGAGAAGATGAAGACACTGAACAAAATAGCTAGTGTTGAATACTTTGTTTTGCTTTGTAACGCAGAGGTTATATCTGCAATGAGATAGGACTGGACACTGGACCCTGATCTGCTCGTGGGTCTAAAGGAACCTTTCTCTACCATGCATAAAACAAGTGCAATAAAGGGCAATAAAAGTGGTGAGATTTGAAACCATTATATTAATCATGTGTGTAAAATTGTATCGGAAGGCGCCTTACGGGAGGCGCGGTATGTTGATGCAGATTCCTGATGTGTTCGACTTGAATGCAATTCTTCTGAACAGTACAGGCCGATTCACTGAAGCGCTGATCCAAAGCACAGGGAAGCCAATGAAAAGTTTCCTGTGGATTTCCATGGGCCATGGGCACTTTGCTAGTCAACTTGCTACCCCAGGTCAGCCTCTGTCCCCATTAAGGGGCTGGTCCTGGAAGCTGTCTCACCTCCGTTTGCAGGACTGGACTGTGACAGAAATCATCATTAATAGACAATCCAGAAAGACTTGAAATAGAATACAATACTGCATGGAACAGCCCCAGACTAAACCGATACTTGTTGCATTTCTGTATTGCTCCACTCCATAGGGTGTTTTGAGTAGGCAAAATATGCAGGATCAGGCTCTTCCTCGTGCTGAGAGCTTCGCTCCTTCTTCTTTTATTATTTCTTTGCCTTTCTGTTGGGCTGCACAAACAGTAATGACTTAAGCCCCACAATGCCTCGGAAGGTAATTAAGTGGCATATTATTTTCATTTTGCAGCTGGGGAAACTGAGGCACAGAGCTATGCAGGTCCTGATTCTGCACTGAAAGCTGTGCAGGTAGGAGGTTTTGGGGGGGACGACGACCCAGGTTTAAGCAAATATAAAACCCATCCACCTGGAAAGAGCAGCGACTGCCTGGAATGGTGCCACCTGGTGCTTTACTTGGCTATTGTATTCTATTCTATAGGAGTTCTTATACCATGCTCAGCAGATCTATGTACTGAGACCTGCCAACTCATTTCACAGAGGCCACTGACCTGCTGTCTTCCCTTCACTAGCAGCCTGCTCCATTTGTGCCCCTCTGAGGCAGGCTGAACTTTCCTCTGTGTATCTGAGCCAGATGTAGAGCCAAGCCCTCAGTGTGTGCTGTGCTGCGTGGAAGGGAAGGGTTATGTTTGCTTGGACCATTTTCAAGCCTTAAGATTCTAAGTGGTTTTCTCCCCACGGGCAATATAACTGCAAGTCTGCTCCTCCGATCTGTTGATTTACCTGGAGGTGACTGAAATTTCACAAAGATAGATCCGAACTGCCTTAGTGCAGCTAGGAATTGTGCCAGTCAGCTGATCGTGCCTGGCCTGCAGCCACCGGGCTAACCCTTCCTTGCACTTTTAGCTCTGAGCAAGGTGCCTGCCATGTGTTAGTGCACGTTGGTGAGCCCGGGGCGGGGGGAGGGGGGAGCTTCTTGTAGCTAAAGGGAAGGGGGCAGAGCGCTAACTGCCATACAAATGTGAGAACATGGGGGGAGTTTGGACAGAAGAGCTGGAGGTGGGCAGGGGGAGGTTATGATGGATTTGTGCTTAGTGCCCAGATCCACCCCCCAGCAGTTGGTGAATTAATAAAGCCTGGATTTCCTGAGGATAGTTACAGAATTCAGGATACACTGACCAGCTGCCTGATTGCTTCAGTCGAAACACAAGGGTCCAGATCACCAGCTAGTGTAAATCAGGCAGCTCCAGCGAAGTCTACAGACTGCACTCAGTTGTCCCAGCTGAGGCCATTGTGTCATGGAACAGCATTTGTTAGGAGAGGCTGTGATTGTCCACAGAGCCTAGTGGAGTTAGGTGCCCCAATGAACCCATCCCTCACCTGTTGGAGACGCAGACTGTCTGAGCAACGCTTGGGGTCTGATTCTGCAGGCCTTAATCAGGCACCACTCCCATTGATTCAGCACCGCAGGGCTGGGCTCAGGCAAAGTTTGGTGACAAAGAGAAAGTGAGCCACGCATTACCACCACCAGAAAAGCAACACTAGCTGTCACTTCCTCCATGGCACCAGGGAGAGACAGGGGGAGAAAGTGGAAGGAATGCAGCAGGGAAGAACAATCAACTAGTCAGGGGGTTGTTGGGGGGCTGTTTGACAAAGAGAGATTAAAGGATTTCTGAGTGGCCAGCTTGTAAATGGGATCTTGCGAATTCTTTGCAAACTCTGGAAGTGTTCAAACATCCAGGCTGGGGTGTGGAATTATTTAGGGTGGCATTATTTATCCAGAGGACAGAACTAGGGGTCAGGGGATGGAATTAAGCTGAAAACACTCCTAGGGGTTAGTGAATGGGGCAGAGGAATACACTTTCCCAGGAAAGGGGTGGAAACCTGAGGCCTGGGGACATTTAACCCTAGACTGGCCAGAAGGCTAGCTAATGAGCTCAACCCTGCATCAGCCCAAGGGAAGCAGTCTGGTTGCTCTCGTAGGACTTCCAGCTGTAACACCTTCATGCGTCTGTGTCTTTATATTTAGCAGAACTATGGCCACAAGTAACCCCCAAACACCACGAATGCCATATGACTGAAGAAGGGGAAAACAGCTGAAAGCTGCACCAATGCCCCCCAGGGATTTGTACCGGGGCCTTAACCAACCGGGTTTTCATTTGGGTAAAAAAACTACAACAAAGCGGGTTGTGCAGAGGGTGACGCTGCCTTGGTGAAGTGTCAGTGATGTCTCATTGGCCCAAAGGCTTTGCTTATTGCTGACCTGCTGCTTCCTTTCAGCGCATTCAGTCTCTCTCCCTTCTCAGTACGTTCCTGAGAGGGCTCGCCGAGCAGGAGAAATGAAGTCACTGCTGTCGGCTGTCTTGGTGCTAACCTTTTTTGATCTAAGAGCAGCAGATGACAGAAAGCATTCTTCCTGCAGCAGCCCCCTCGGGGACTCGGACCCAGTCTCGGAGACGGCCTTCTCTGCTACGTCCCCCCACTTCAACGCTGAGGAAGCCTATTCTGCCCATATGCCTGAGCACCTTCGCTGTGATGCCTGCAGAGTGATAGCCTTCCAGGTGAGTCCCGCCCCACAAGCATTAGGGCCCACACAGAGATGCATTAAAATCTGAAGCAAACCAGTGGAGCACAGAACTGAGGGTTCACCTGATGGTACAGTGACTGTAGTTACACTGAAGTTTATAATACAGTGCCTGTAGTTACACTGTGCTTCCAATACATGGAGATACTATTAACAAGCAAGTGAACTCCATGACTCAATTACTTGTTGTTACTCTTTTAGGGTCACTCTTAACACATGACACTACAACAACTGTGAAACGGTACTTTTGGGTACAGGTACCTAGGCTGAAATCCTATACCCAGATGGTGAAGTACCTGGGTTACCCTCTAGCATTACACTGTAACTGCTGTGTAATTACAGTCAGTGTATTATAATGTATGAGCAAAAGGAGAGATGGACAAGACCTACTACATTCTCTATTTTATTGTTGTTGTTGTTGTTGTTGTTGTTACTATTACTACATAGCAGCCCCTGTCATGGACCAGGACCCCAAAGAGAACAAGAAGACAGTCCCTCTCTCCTTTCAGGATCCTTACACAGGGATTTCCCATGCTGCCCACCTCATTTTGCTACCGGTATTTCCACCTGGTTGACGGGGAGTCCATGGCACAGAGAGGCTGCCTATGCCCCCAACCCTTCTGCCAGCCAGAGGAGCATGGGCCTCTTGGTTGTCCTGTGGAGGAACTTCTGAAGGCTCAATGGGTGGGTTGGATCAGGCTCTCCCCTTCCGTGACCAGAGACTAAGCACAGAGTAACCCAGCCCTAAAGCTCTGTGGGGCAAGCCCTGCCTCCCCCTCCAGCGCTGGAATGGGCCCTGCCCATCACAGAAGCACACTGGTTCTGCTGCGCAGGGAGTGAGGGGGCAGGCGCTGAGAGCTAGAGCATGGAGGGGGAGCAGAATACCAGAGCTGGGATCTGCCAGGTGGAGCTAAGAGGAGAATCCAGCTCCAAAATCTTGGCAAAGGAATTTTTGCCAGAGCTGCTTCCCTTGCCCACATTCCTAGGAACTGTGAGGGAAGAGGAATGGGTCAGCGGTGGGCAGTGTCAGGGGAAAGCCAGGGGAACAATATCCATTCAGGGTCACTGGCGTGAAGCAGGCATTCCTGGGCCAGAGATTTAGGACTCAGTCCTGCAATTGGATCCTACTGGGTATTTTTCCCCTTCCTCTGGTATAAATTCCACAGTTGATGCAAGTGACTTGTAATATGTGACCCAGATTTAATGGCCTTTTATTCATTGTTTATGGTTGACGTTGTGGACTGGGTACAAATTGCTGTGCCTGGCTGTAAACCATCTCACACTGCTTTGCAGTAATAATCTTCTGTCTCAGCAAGGCACTCTGAGGCCAGATTTTGAGAGCCTGACACCCAACACAATTTTGCACCCACTGTTATTCGGAGGCACAGTTTACGTTGTAGACACTTAATTCTCTCAGCCCATTCAGGGACTTTCCCATCCAAATGCCATATGCCATGCTCAGAAAAACTCACTCCAAATCACCTCCTTGTTTACCTCCAAATCACCTTGTTTAATATCTTTATTAATGATCTGGAGGATGGTGTGGACTGCATTCTCAGCAAGTTTGCAGATGACACTAAACTAGGAGGCGTGGTAGATACACTAGAGGGTAGGGATCGGATACAGAGGGACCTAGACAAATTAGAGGATTGGGCCGAAAAAAACCTGATGAGGTTCAACAAGGACAAGTGCAGAGTCCTGCACTTAGGACGGAAGAATCCCATGCACTGCTACAGACTAGGGACCGAATGGCTAGGTAGCAGTTCTGCAGAAAAGGACCTAGGGGTCACAGTGGACGAGAAGCTGGATATGAGTCAACAGTGTGCTCTTGTTGCCAAGAAGGCTAACGGCATTTTGGGCTGTATAAGTAGGGGCATTGCCAGCAGATCGAGGGACGTGATCGTTCCCCTTTATTCGACATTGGTGAGGCCTCATCTGGAATACTGTGTCCAGTTTTGGGCCCCACACTACAAGAAGGATGTGGAAAAATTGGAAAGAGTCCAGCGGAGGGCAACAAAAATGATTAGGGGTCTGGAGCACATGACTTATGAGGAGAGGCTGAGGGAACTGGGATTGTTTAGTCTCCAGAAGAGAAGAATGAGGGGGGATTTGATAGCAGCCTTCAACTACCTGAAGGGGGGTTCCAAAGAGGATGGAGCTCGGCTGTTCTCAGTGGTGGCAGATGACAGAACAAGGAGCAATGGTCTCAAGTTGCAGTGGGGGAGGTCCAGGTTGGATATCAGGAAAAACTATTTCACTAGGAGGGTGGTGAAACACTGGAATGCGTTACCTAGGGAGGTGGTGGAGTCTCCTTCCTTGGAGGTTTTTAAGGCCGGCTTGACAAAGCCCTGGCTGGGATGATTTAGCTGGGAATTGGTCCTGCTTTGAGCAGGGGGTTGGACTAGATGACCTCTTGAGGTCCCTTCCAACTCTGATATTCTATGATTCTATGATTCTATGATTCTTAAAGTGCAGCTCTGCTCTGCAAAGTAACTCTGCAAAAGTGCAGCTTCTTACTCGGCAGATCTGTTCCTCATGGGTGTCAGAGATGAGTTTATCTAGACTTGCTCTGAGCAGGGTTAGGCAACACAACAATTAAACCTGAGCACCTTGTCTACACTAGAGCTGCCCTGGAGTTAGTGATGGTGGGAAAACAGGTTAGGGGGGAAAGGCTAGAGTAGACAAGTGGTGCATCCTTGGGCATGTTGGGCTGATCCAAAGCCCACTGAAGTCCAGGGGAGTCTTTCCACTAACTTCAATGCCCTTTAGATCACACCATTGTGAAACAAATGTTCAGTCTTAACAATGGCACAGCACCTTCCATCCAAAGCTCTCAAGGTGCTTCCTAAGTATGACTGAATTAAGCTTCGCTCCCTCCTGCCCCCAAAAGCTAGGTGGGAATGGACATACAGTTACCAGTGACCTGTCCTGAGCGAACGCACTGGGCCTTCCCTGGGCTCCTGGCGGTCCTGCTCTCCTCCGGCTGATCTCCTTAGCAAAGCAGCATATCCACGTTGAACTCCAAGGCAGGAGCAACTGCTGGGGGCCTTGTGTCCCTGTATTTCAGGGAGCTAATGCACAGCAGCTAATGAAGGAGAGTCCAGATCCCCAGGAGACGCCAGGGCAAGGCATTCATAGCTTGCCGTTCCAACATGGGCAGTTGCAGAAGCTAAATCTACATTAGAGGATGTCCCTGGTGTATTAAAAAGAAAACCTCCTCTTGCAGAGAGGGGCAGGATGCTGCCGTTAACAGCTGGCTCACACCCGTCCCAAAGCGGAGTCTGTTTTCCCGCTAGAGGGTAAAAATGGATTTATGCAAATCACCCCAACCAGAGGCCTGCAGGTGCAGAACGTCCCGGGAGAAAATCCCCTAGAAAACAGCCACACAGCTGCTTTCAATAGCCTTCGCTGGCTCAGGCTGCAGTGGTGTGGCTCCCAGTCCAGCGATACCAGCCCTGTGCGAGTCTGACTACAGCCACTTCTGGGTGAGATCTCACAGCTCTTTCCTACCCAGAAATTCAGCCTTGCAACCCCCATGGGAGGTAGGGAAGCACTGCTGCCCCATCTCACAGAGGGTTAGGTGACTTTGCCGTGTTCATGCAGCAAGTCAGTGGCAAAGCTGGTCATAGACCCCCTAGGAGCCCTGATCACTGATCAGCTGCTGTGTCTATGCCCAATGCCTTTCTGCCCATGAGCTAATGAAAGGGTTTATTTGCTGCATCCAGCTCACTTCCCTGACGTAGTACTGGAGTCTCCAGCTCCCTGGACTTGGCTCATCGATAGAGACTGTTGCACTGGGAACACTTTAGTGGTCTACTCAGCTCCTCAGAGGTCTTCAGGCACCTGACTCCCTTTGACTTCAATGGGAACTCGGCCCTAGTGCCTATGCCTGGCTCCAAGCGTGTGTGTGTGTGTTCTATGCTGGGTTGACAGCCCCCTAGAGCAGTGCAAGCTTCCTCCCATCATGCCCTGCCTCCCCACATGTGCTTCACTCCTGGCCCAGAGGGACCACTCCTATGGGAGAGTGGGGGGTGCAGGCTCCTGGGCCCAGAGCAGCCAGCCAACGAGAAAGCCAGTCATGGCTGTAACTGCTCTGAGTTACAGGGGTTGTTGCTGAGAGCTAAGCCTGAAGCCCACCAAACTCATTACACATCTGCAGCAAACAGCCGCAGTTGGTCACTGACACCCTGGGGCTGAGGCAGGGTTGCCCGTGGGCACTGAAACAGGTCCTTTCCGACCCTGCAGAGGAAAGACAAGCTGAGCCGCAGCTGACCCTGAGAGTAGCTATTTTTTGGCTCTTGTGCCAGGCTTTTCCAAACAGCTCGGCATCTTGGGTATTGATAAATCAGTCCCTTTGGCTACCCTCACCTCTGTTGTGAGTGCTGAGCCTTCAATACCTAGCCTTTCAGCTTGGCAGGGTAACACAGGGCTCATAAGAATTAGTGAGGAAGGAGCCTTAGGCCATCCAATGCAGGTTGTTGTCTTCCTATCTCTTTGCCCAGCTCTCTCTTCTCCATCATTCCCCTCCCTTCCCCTCCCCCCCCCCCCATCTCTTTCATCTACCATCCTTCAGGGCCAACACCTGTTTGGTTTTCTGTTGGCCTCGGGCTTTGCTCCAGACGTTTGCTAACAGGTGGCCTGCTGCTGCCCCTGCATGCCCACTGCAGCTGAGCCTTACTGGTATGTGAGGGGAGGATGCAAACTTATTTTAGCTTCTGGCCTGAAAGAAAGGAAACTCTGGGCAAGTGTTCGAGGACCACACTGCAGATGGGGATCCTGCCCCCGCTCATGTGCAAAGTGGGCTGGAGGCGTCGCTGCACAGCAATCCCTCGGCCTGTGCATCCATCCGTCCATCCCTCACGCACCCACCGCTTCCCCCATGGGTTTGGAGGGAGGGGACATGTGGTCACTTTTTGGCAGATTATTTAACGAGCTGATTTGCATATTTGAAAAGACTGCCCAGCTAACTTTCAGCTTCAATCTGTGGGCAACAGGCCCTGGCCCAGCAGCGGCAGGGGCCATGCATGGAGCTGCACAAACCTTGGCAGCAGGGGCGTGTGTTCTAGAGAGCGCCGGGGTGCTAGGGAGATAGGTGGATGCTGGTGGGGGCCTAAGGGGGAACTAGGGGTCAGTGCTGTTCCCTGCTCCCCTTCGGTCCCTGCTCCCCCAGCAGCTGCTTCCCCGGTTGGATCCAGCAGGGGGTGCAGAACAGGGTGAGAGAAAGGGGTCTTCTGCCTGCCTGCGACTGCGCCCCTAGTGGCCACCAGCTGTAATTGCAGGCCAGGCCTGCAAGATGGTTGGTGGCTTTGCTAGCCGCTGAGTCCTCTCCAGTGCGCTCCGCTCCCCGCCTGTTCCGCCGGGCCCTGCCTTCCCTAGGCCCAAATCCCCCCATTCAGCGGGGGTGGCTGAGGCAGGCCAGGGCAGAGCCAGAGCTGCCTAGTTAGGAGTCCCAGCTGCAATCTCCGGCCTGCTCAGCTGGGGACGGATGAGACGGGCTGGCCGAGTCCAGCTGTTGTTAGGCAGCTGGCACAGGGAGGGGGAAGGAGCCAGACAAAAGCTGGGGAGAGGGGAAAGACATTTTTTCCTCAAGCCCCCATCATTACACCCGTGCTGGCTGGCTGCAATTAGCAGCTGCAGGACGGAAGCTGCCAAGCTGGCTTTAGGAGCCGCTCCTGAGCAGCCCCATTGACCGGGGCAGCCTTGGTGGGGCTTCCTAGCTAGTACTGGCATGGCTGCACCAGTGCAGGTCTGCCTGCCTCCTGGGTTTCTCCTCCGCGCATCCCAAGGGGAAGGAACAGATCCTTCCACAGTAGGGTTGCCAACTTTCTAATTGCTAAAAACCTAACAACCTTCCCAGCCCCCAGCCTCACTTCTTCCCCCGAGGCCCCGTCCCTGCTCACTCCTCTTCCCCCTTCCTCCATTGCTCACTCTCCACACACCCCCTCACTCACTCCCCCCTCTCCTGGACTCACCTGCTGCCTGCAGAGCCAGGCTGGGAGGAGCTGACGCGGAGCCTGCCCAATGGGGGCACAGCAGGGGCTGCTCTCCGGAGCAAGGGGCTGGGGTGGGGAAATCGGAGCAGAAGAGGGGGCAGACACAGGATCACCACCACCACCAGGCAGTGGCACCTACCTCTTGGAGCCCGGTCCGGAAGCCAGCCACTGCTCTCTCAGGCATCAGCAGCTGAGCGGAGAGCAGCTCCTCTGTGTGGCTCCAGCTGCAACTGCTGCTCTTCCTACCCCTAAGTGGCAAAGGCCAGTTACTGCGGCCAACTGGACTTTTAGCGTCCGGTCAGCATAGCTGACTGGATGCTGCCCGGTTCCCTTTTCAGCTGGACATTCCGCTTGAAAACCAGACACTTGGCAACTTGATTCCACAGAGCAGGAGCCGAGGTCTGGAAGAGTCAGTGACTTGCTCTAGCAGTGCCAAGATTTGAACCCAGCTCTTCTGAGTGCAGGGCCTTAACCATGACTCTTACACCAGGGGCTGGAAGGGGGCAGGCATAGAGGCATGACACAGGAACCCCTTTATGCCAGGAGACCCTGGGAGTCATTTATCATCTGTTTACACCAGCAGAATGGTTTCAAGGGGCCACATCAGTATGGAAGATTGGGTCCTGTGTGTGTAATTTAAATATATGGGGGAGGTACCCTGGCTAAGCACCATGAAAGCCCGCAGGTTTGTTTGTGTGTGCACTGTCACATCTGCTCGGTGTTTCTCTTCTACAAAAATCTAGGCACTAGAAGCACATTCAGACAAGTGGGTTTGAGCGTCCCCTGACCAGAGCAGGGCTGTGCATTGCTAACATCCCCACCATGCTTCACGGAGCAGTGTTCCCTCCTGAATATTATTTCAATCTCAGCTGGCACAGACTGATCGTTCTCTGTCTTGTATTGAAGATGCAGGAATACCTGACAAAAGCAGAATCCAAACGGCCGTCTGCTAAAGCGCCGGCCGCTCGCCTGAGCGAGTCCGAATATGTGGACACACTGGAGAACAGCTGCTCGCAGAGCTGGGAAAAGTGAGTCAGTGCACGCTTTGATCTGAGCCCATCGTATGTGCATGGTGGCCAGTATATCTGCCCAGCGTAGCACGGCCTGCTCTCCTCCTCAGCCCCCGGAAAGGAATTGAGCAGCACTTCAGGACCCAGCAAAGCTAAACTCAGAGAGACCCATGAGCATTTCCAGGGAGATGCCTGTGTCAGCTGGGAATGGGAAGGGCACTGGGCTCCCTACAGAAACTCAGTCCACAGCAGTCCAGGGGGAGCTTAGAATGGCTCGGGGGAGAACATATTTAGACAGCACAGATGATCAAGGCAGGCCTTGGATTAGCGGGATTTCTTTAGATTGGGGAGTCTTGTGCTCCAAGCCCAAAGCAAAGGGTGATGGTGGGCGGGGAACCACCCTTAAGCACAGCTCCTGGCGCCATGGCCCTTAGGCACAGCACCGTGGAAGGTGCTCAGCACCCAGGGAAGACACCAGGAAGGTGCTCAGCACCTGGCAGCACTGGGCCCCGAGCAGGCTGGTGACAGAGGAGTAGGCTTTGCCCCAGCATCAGTCAGCCTTGGGGTCTCCCCACTCAGGGCAGCAGCTCCCTGGCCTTTCTTACTGGAAAAGGTGGCTGCCGTCTCGGCTGGCCTGTTGTCCCAGCCCCAAACACCTGACCCATTCAGACAAGGCTGTCGGTGCTGTTCGGTCAGCCTGGATCGCAGCTGGTTGGGAGAGGGGCTCTGCTGGCCCCTTGGCCTGGTGAGCCGACCAGTGACCAAAACAACAATGCAGGCCTGCGGCTGCTCCTCAGAGTGTTAGCCCAGCCCATGAGCCAGGCCACAAGCGTCCGGGCCAGCCCCTCCCAAACTCCGAGACCCGAGTGTGCCAGCTCCTTTGGGGCTCTGCTGCCCCAGAGACAGCCCAGGCAACTGACACTGGGTTTCTTGAGTCCTAGGCAGCGCCCTGACCACTGGCCCATCCTTTCTCTCTATGGGGGCAAGTCTGGGCTTTGCTGTCATGTAGACCAGCCCCATGTGACAGCCACCAGGAAGCCAGGCACTGTACAGGGTCCTGCAAGATGGGTGGGGAATTTCTTCTGCCTGCTGAAACTTGACCCACTATGACACAGCTCCTGGGAAATGGGCCTGGGGCCTTGAATCACCACAGAGGCTCAGGACCTCATTTGAGGAGACAGTGCCAGGAGTTCCCCTTTCCTGCCCTCCCGGGCAAGGCAGGCCCAGCTCCCTCCTCTCTCCCCTGCAGGTGTGAGATAGGGTTACCATCCGTCCGAGTTTCCCTGGACATGTCCGGCTTTTTCAGCTTTAAATGGCCGTCCGGGGGGGATTTCTAATAAAGTAGAAATGTCCGGGATTTCCCCCTTCCCCTCATGCAGAGTGCGGCACGGCTGATTGGACGGCTGGGCCTGATTGAAAGCCACTCGCAGCCACTGGGGCCTCTAGCAGCCAGAGTCCCTCCCCCTTCCCCTCCCCCTTCCCCTCCCCCGCTCCCTCCTCCCCCACAGAGCAGCACCACAGTGTTTGGCTGCATGTGGAGCCTGCAGCTCTCCCTCAGCCTGGGGGGGGCGGGGGCAGGCAAGGGACAGGGAACATGGGGGGGGGGGTTAGATTGGTCGGGGGTTCTGGGGGGGGCTGTCAGGAGAAGGGGGTGTAGAGAGCGGTTGGGGCAGGCAAGGGACAAGGAACGGGGGGGTTAGAATGGTCGGGGATTGTGGGGGGGGCTAGGGTGACCAGATGTCCCGATTTTATAGGGACAGTCCTGATTTTTGGGTCTTTTTCTTATATAGGCTCCTATTACCCCCCACCCTCTGTCCTGATTTTTCACATGTGCTGTCTGGTCACCCTAGGGTGCTGTCGGGAGAAGGGGGTGTAGAGAGTGGTTGGGGCAGGCAAGGGACAAGGAACGGGGGGGTTAGATTGGTCGGGGGTTGTGGGGGGCGCTGTCGGGAGAAGGAGGTGTAGAGAGCAGTTGGGGCAGTCAGGGGACAGGGAGCAGGGAGACTTAGATAGGGGGTGGGGTCCTGGGGGCAGTTAGGGTGGGGGGGACAGGTAGGGGGTAGGGGGATTCTGAGGGGGGCGGGAAGTGGGAGGGGACGGGGCTAGGGCGGCACCCTGTGTCCTCTTTTTTGATTGTTGAAATATGGTAACCCTAGTGTGAGATCTCCAGTGGGCAGTGGGGAGGGAGCTGCACCCCCTGCCCTGGGTGTAGACTGGGAGGCATGCTGCAGCACCCTCACAGTTGGTAGAGGTGTGTCTCCAGTGTGTGATCCCCATCCTGGCTGACTGCCACAGCTCTGCCTACGGCCTCCAGCCACGCTGTGGCCCCTCCGCACTCCCTCTAGCTCACCCGAGGGTGCCAGGGGACAGAGCCCTGCCCTTGGAGAGGGACCTGTTGTGTGAGGCTCGGTCCTGCCCTACCCTGGCACTCAGAACACTGGGATCCAGGGCTGCAATTCAGCCCCTCCTGGAGGCAGGGGCCAGCTGTGCCGCTCAGCTCTGGAGCTGCCCATTTCCACAGCTCCCCAGGCCTCAGCTCTTGGCTTTGGGCTTTTGCAGCCCAGCTCTGCAATTGATCAAAGTACAGATTCCAGCCAAACTCAGGGAGGGTTTTTTATTTAGCTGCAGGCAAATCCCCAAGGCTCAGTGACACGTAACAACAGGGATATAAACAAGGGGGTTAATAGATTCCTGCTCACAGGCCCCCCTGTAATCAGAGGAAAAGCCTGGGCTGCCCTCCCCTCACCAGCCCCAACCACCAACTGCTTGGCCTCACACTCCCCTTCCCCAGGGGGCTTGGGGTTTGTGTGACCATCACTGTTCCCTTTCTCTCGCCAGCTATGGAGTGCAAGAAGTGGGGGGAGTGAAACGCTTTGCAGGGCCTGGCCTGAAGAGCCAGGAGACCGTGAGTGTGATGATGACGGGTGGACCGTGGCCAGCAAGGTAAGCCCACTGTCAGAGCCAGGCAAACATGAGTGGGGGACTAGGGAGCGTGTTAATGGAGGAGTAGCCTTGGGGGGGGGCGCAGCAAAGTTTGAAATACCAAATGCAATTCCCTGCTGTATTTGTGGGGGAACAACCCCCCTGGAAGCCAACTGGCTGTTTTTCTGGATGCTAAATGAGTTGCCAGTGGCAAACTAGGCTCTATTAATGGTGCCTTCCAAAGGAAATGGAAACGGGGCTTGCACCGGTCCCCTGGGGCTCTCGCCTCCAGGCAGGGGCCAGCCTGAGCCCCCACTTCCTGCTGAGCAGCAAAGGAGAGAGGGCAGCTGCTGAGCATGCTCCCCACGCCTGGCTCCCAGCCTGGCACTGTGACGTGAGTAATGTTTGCAGAAGTGCCCAAGGGCCAGATTTTAAAAGGGTTTAGATGCCTCACTCCCAATGGGACTTAGATACCTAAATACCTTTGAGAGTCTGGGCCTGAGTCCCATTTTCCATGGTGAACGTTGCCAACCTTGTGCCAAGCAGTAGCAGATTTCAGAGCCATGCCGGTTGGCGGAGAAATCCGTGGCCCTGAGTGTGGATATTTTTGTAGAGTCACTTGTTTGTTGACACTCTTTGTGCCAGTCCAGGAATGGCGGTGCTCGCACACAGCACCCAGGCAATCCCCTCTTGCAGAAATCTCAGCCCCAGTGAGCAACTCTAGCTCAGGAGATTAAGGCAGAGAGCAAACTTGCTCGATGTTTGCAACAGCTCCCCACAAAGAAACTAGATCACAACACCGCATTGCTTCCAACTTCGTGCACAGCTCACACGCTGAGACAAACAACTTGTTGTCCTGTGTGTGATAGCGCCACCTGTCGGCACCTGCCGTAACAATGACGTGAATTCCTGTTTCTGTTTCTCTTGTCTTTGTAGATTATATAAACTGTGCCACAGCTACCTGGGGGAATTTGGGGAAGAGCAGATCTACGAGGAGTACCGACGCAGGCCGGCTGCCTTGGCAGAGTTCCTGTGCTTCGAAGAGCAGAGAGCCTGTACAAGACTTAGCGACACCAAGAGCAAAAGCCCAAACAAAGCGAAGGCTCTGCAGAGTGAGCTGTAGTTCTGCTCCTGCTCAGCCAAGATTGGCAAATAGGTCTAAGCTGACGAGCGTGTGCAGTCAGCCTGGCCTGCAGATTGGCCATCAAAGGAGACCAAAGTGAAGTTTCTGGGCTTCCCCCCAAAAAACAAATGCTTCCAGGCTCTTTTACATCGTTGTTATTGCTGAAAAAAGATCAATCCCCGTATCCCCGCAGGGCTGACAGGCAACCCAATAATAAGAAAACAACGTGTACATCCGAGCAACCCAATAATAACAAACCAACGTGTACCCAATAATAACAAACCAACGTGTACATCCGGGCAACTCTATCATAACAAACCAAAATATACAATCAGGCAACGAAATAATAACAAACCAATATGTAAATCCAGGCAACCCTATCATAACAAAACGGTATGTACAGTCAGGCAGCTTTATAAGAATAAAATGATATTCTTAGCCCAGCAATTATTTATGGACAACCCTAAAATAAACCAACACAAATACATAATTACATACCATATATCAATCCAATGCCAGAAACACATGGTGGCAGATCCTCGGTGTAAATGATCATAGCTTCAGCAAAGTCTGTTGGAGCTGGGCTGTAGTCAATGGCACTCTGACAATTTCCACCTGCTGAGGATCTGCCCACTAGATCTAATATAAGCTCAGTATATTGAAATAGTTACATCCAGTCTGATTTTTAGAAGCCCCGACTCCTCACAGGTCCCTTTGACTTCCTTTCCCACATTGAGTCATGGGGCATATGTAGGTTTGTTGTTGAATTCCTCAGGTTCCTAGCTGTACATTCTATAAATAATGCATTTTACTAACTATATGAGTATAAATCAATGGCCCATCATTTCCCATTGTATCTCACATCTTTAAGTCATTCTCAGAAGGTCATTTAAATGATTGTCAACCCTATGGCACCCATGGTGCAAATATGTTTCAGGTGGTTTAAAAAAATCTCTTTCTAGGCTGATCTCTCGTATGGGCTAGTGCTCATGCCTGGCAGTGCTAAGGTGTTTCCTTCACCACCTGACTGAGCACAAGGGCATTGATGGCTTAAGTCAGTGTGGAAACTTTCTATCTTTGTTTAGGTGGAGGGGTTTTAAGTGCATTTGGGGGCCTTTTACTCACTGTATGATCAATTGTTTTCCCCTGGCTATTCTTCCCCTGTTATTTCTGTCTAATTTTAAGCTGCCTATCTTTTGCTCATCACCTGGGCTCAACAGGTGACCCTGCTGCCTTCTCTTCCCAGCGCTTTGGGATGTTTCAATCCTTTTCCACCTAACTTGGTTCACTTCTTCCTGCATAGCAGGATTTTTCTGACAGCGAGAGTCATTCCTTTGTGAATGTTTCCAATTGTTAACTGCTTCCTGTTATGGCTCACAGGCCTGCAGTCTGATGAGCAGGCTGTGCGTTTAATATGTTGTTCCGATCCTGTTCTAGGTTCCTGCTTTACATTGTTAATTTCTAGCTGGCCGAGTGGCTGGGCTGAATGGCGCTGTCATTTCAGGGGATGGTTTGTTTTATAAAACGTTATGGTCTGAAAACTGGTTTATTTTGCCACAGGAAAATTCAATGAAAATTAAAGAAAACTTGAAAATGTTGACATTGTGTTGAAAAATCAAAAAAAGTTTGGCTGAAAAGCAAAAAGTGTTTGGTTTTCAGTTTTTCAATGAAAACTCAAAATATCCCATGGAAAGCAGCCACTTTGGGGGGGGGGGGGGGAATTATTTAGTTGAAAACTCGATTTTCTGTCAAAAACCTGCTGAGATCAAAAATTTTTGACCAGCCCTACTCATGGGCCTGGCTTAGTAAAAGGCTCAGGACAGTGGGAGCTGGGCACTCTGGGAGACCGGGCCTGATCTTGTGTAGTGCTGAGCACGTCCTGAGACAGCATTCTTCAGCTCTCATTACTGTCAGTAGGAGTTGGAGGCGCTCAGCACCTGGCTGGATCAGTCCCTGCTTGTGCGTGTTCAGGCAGTTTTGGAAATGTTCCCAAGTGCTGAAAGGTTTCCCAGCTTAGCAAAGCGCGTGCTCGTCTGGAAAGTCACACTGTAAAGCGTGTTGTTCGTTAGTCTTTCACAAAACAACTTTTAATGACTCAACCATTTGCAGCTGATTAAAATGGTTCGCTCTTCCAATCAGGGAATGTGAACAATGTCATGTGACTTTCGGTGACCAACTACGTGTCCCAAACAACGAATAGTCTGAGTGAACTGTTCACAATCGACTTACAGTCTGAAAATTATTCACTCCAACACATTCACTGGAAAAAAGTTAGATTGATTCATACACCGTTTTCTAACCAAGAAAGGTCTGATGTCATGATGCATGCTGTACATAATGAATAGCTCAACCAAGTTCATGAAATGAGACAGTTTGCAGATCCTCACATACTCTGACTTTTTTTACATTGTCCCTTTAAAGAGCTATTTACAAAACCAAAAGAAAAGGTGTAACATTTTTCCCAAGCGCCTATGTCACTTCGGAGTCTGGGACTCATTAAGAGTCAAAGGGAATTAGGCATTTTTGCAAATTGGATTTAGGTTCCCAAGTCACTTACACACTTTTGAAAATTTTACCCACAATCTATGGCAGAATGAGAGCTGACATCAAACTGAAAATGAGGGCCCGAGTCTGCTCCCCCTTTTATTAGTGTAACAACACTGCAATGGAGTTGCTCCTGTTTTACACTAGTGTTAATGAGAATAAGGCCCTAGGGCTTTGGCTACATGGGAAGGTTTTGCAGTATAACCTAAGGTGTGAATTTAAACCATTATAATTCTACCAGCATAACTCCCTCTATGGACACTCATACCAGAATAAGTGTGTCCACACAGGAGGCTGGCTATGCGGTATAACTATAGCAGTGTAACTGGTACAATTTTCCCATGTAGACAAGGCCTTAGTTAAATCAAGTCAAGTTCTAATATGCTCCACGGCCATTATAATATCCCTCCTCATTCTACATGAGAATAGCTACTACATTCACATACAATCTTATCATGTCCCATAGGGCTGAATGCTCAAGATGTTAGGTGCCTAAATACCTCTGAGGGTCTAGTCCTGACTCCTCTTCCCATCATGCAGTCCAAGCAGTGCTGGGCAAGCAGGGCCGGCTCCAGGGTTTTTGCCGCCCCAAGCGGCGGAAAAAAAAGCCGTGATCGTGATCGGAGGCAATTCAGCAGTAGCTCCACTGTGCCACTTTCTTCTTCGGCGGCAATTCGGCGGCTGGTCCATCCCTCCGAGAGGACCGAGGGACCCACTGCCGAATTACTGCCAAAGAGCTCAACGTGCCGCCCCTTCCCCTTGGCCGTCCCAAGCACCTGCTTGCTGAGCTGGTGCCTGGAGCCGGCCCTGTGGGCAAGGCAGGTGGGGGAGCACTGCCTTGTGCAGCGTCACTTTGCATTGGGTCACTTGACCTCTGCAGGTGGCTTCAGGGGCAGTGACCAGCAGCGATCAGATGGCAGCATGGCCAAGGGCTGTGGGAGCAGAGCAGGAAGCTACCCAAAAGCACTGGGCCTCTGTGCAGATGGCATTGGCCTCTGTGGGTGTCCAAAGAACTGTGCAGGACTTAGCAACATTTACAAGACTAGGGGGCCAAACCCCAGCTGGAGCCCTGTTCTTCCCAGCCTCTTAGGGAATGATTTGGAGCAACTCTGGTAGTTTTGTACCCCCTTAGCTTGGCTTTTCCCCGTGTAGGAGATAATGTGGCCACCAAAAATTAGAGATGGAGAAGATGTCTTAGGTCATCAAGTCAATCCCTGCCAGCACAGGATTGTACTTTGGGGCTTATCTATACATGGTCTTTGTATCACTAGAACTACAAACCTCTAGTGTGGATGCAGTTATACTGCTGCTTATAGTTACAGCAGTACAAAATCTGGTGTAGACCAGCCCTTATAGGGTCATTCTTAAGTGCTTTGCTCAGGTCAGTTTCCCACCATTCAAGCACTGGGCCTTGCAGTGCTACCCATGGGTCTTCTCTCATTCCAGATGGGATTCCCAGCTGGGCAGCCCAGCCCATCATTGTCCCAGATCCCACATTTGCCATCCTTCTGGATGTATCAACAGCTAGGTTTCCTCTTTGTGATGCAGTTAACAGTGACTAATTCCAGTGTGTGTGTGATGGGGTGTCCACCCCACACAAGGCAGAGCAAGCTGCACCTTGGGGGGAGCGAGGGATTGAAAGGCTGATTGATGATGGAACCCAGCTGAGAAGGAGCAGGTGGGGCTGGTATAAAGCCAGGAAGTTCACAGCAGAAAGGGGCTTCTGGGGAAATAGTCTGCAATCACCCCCTGGGAGAAGGGAGTTTGGGCTGATAAACCCGGAGGAGTCAGAAGATGTAGGAAGGAGTCCAGGGCAATAGCAGCAGGGTCTGGGAAAAAGCAGACCACAATTGCTAGACATAGGGTCGCTGGACTGGATCCTGGAGTGGAGGGTGGGCCCGGGTTAGAAGTGATGCAGACTGGACAGTGGAACAGAAGACTGCCTGGGACTGTCGTCCAATAGGACTTTGCAACCCCAGAATGGGAGAACTATAGTGACCGGGCTGGAGGGCCAAGCCATGAAGAGAGTACCTCCTGAGTCACACACAGAGAGGGAGGGAAGTGGCAAGGTGTGTGAATGAGTGGCAGAAGGGGGTGTTGGACCCAGAAGGAGCTGGTCCCCAGAGCAGCCAGGAGGAGGTGCCCTAGTAGTGAGAGGACCCTGTGACACCTTGCCCTTTCCCATAGTCCTGGCCCCTGTCATCAGCTGGGACTTGGAAAACATTAGCTCCCCCATCCATCAGCAAACATTCTTTAGCATCTAATGTTGCAGTTAATGCTTAATTTCATAGCAACCTTTGTAACTAATAGGCTACTAGAGAGAATCTGAGTGAATCGTGGATAGACACGGGTACAGAGACGTTATTCCAACAGCAGCACAAGCACTGGGGCTGCTGACACCTTCCCATCAGCCTCCTGCCACCCTGGAGCTTTAGATGGTGAAAGACACTGGATGGATAGCCCTAGAGACCAATGGGGGGGGGGGGGGAAATAGCTCAGCGGTTTGAGCATTGGCTTACTAAACCCAGGGTTGTGAGTTCAATCCTTGAGGGGGCCACTTAGGGATCTGGGGCAAAATCAGTACTTGGTCTTGCTAGTGAAGGCAGGGGGCTGGACTCAATGACCTTTCAAGGTCCCTTCCAGTTCTAGGAGATGGGATATCTCCATTTATAAAAAAAAAAAAAAAATGATTCTGGGTCTTCACAGCATGGACAGTGGCAGCACAAGCATCTTCCATATTCCCAGCCATTGTGCCTCACCCCTGGCCTGGAAACACCAGTGTGAAAGGGGAGTTTGTTCTGCACGGCACATTCAGTGCTTGGCCTATCTACTGTAGTGGTGGTGGATGGTTAGCTAGTGGGAACTGGATCAGCACCACCAAACAGCAGGATGATGGTGCCGACTTTCATCATAGAATCATAGCATCATAGACTATCAGGGTTGGAAGGGACCTCAGGAGGTCATCTAGTCCAACCCCCTGCTCAAAGCAGGACCAATCCCCAACTAAATCATCCCAGCCAGGGCTTTGTCAAGCCTGATCTTAAAAACTTCTAAGGAAGGAGATTCCACCACCTCCCTAGGTAACCCATTCCAGTGCTTCATCACCCTCCTAGTGAAAAAGTTTTTTCTAATATCCAACCTAAACCTCCCCCACTGCAACTTGAGACTCCTTGTTCTGTCATCTACCACCACTGAGAATAGCTGAGCTCCATCCTCTTTCAGCTACTGAGGTCCAGGAACAGATTAGAACCAGCATTATCAGGCCATGCCTTTAAGGGTGTGTCACTCTGGGAGGAGTGTGTGGCCGTAGCTCCCTGAGAAATGGGCTGTGCCCCTTTTCTGGGGGCACAGGCAGGAAAAGCTGAGGGCCTGGTGCTGAACATAAACTGGGGTGAATCTCTGCTAACTATTCCCACCCAGCCACGAGTTTTGTTGGGATAGCTATTTCAAGAGAGAGATGCTTTTATGGGAAGGAAGAGGTTGTGGTGTTGTGAGATACAGGCCAGGTCTACACTAGAAATGTTTGCCAAGCCAATGATGTTGGGCGTCGGGGGCGGGGGAACAACGTGATTTTTACCACATTTCTGCATGGTCCAAGCCAAGACATTGGGATCAGAACCCAGATCCAGAGCTGACTTGTCCAAAAGTTTGGGGCTGTCCTCTAGCCGATGGCATGTCTGTTTGTAAAACAGCTGTGGTGTCTGCAGACCTGAAATGCCCATGTTGGGCCCATTTTAAAGACATCCCCCCCACCTCCTGTCACTGGCTCTAAAGGCATCAAGGTGTCGTGGGCACCAAGATCCAGACTTGAACGCAGTCATCTTTTAGGGTCTAAAATATCCAGGTACCTTTTGTTATTTCTCTTTCTGCCTGTCCAGGTTCCATCCCCTGTAACAGGAAGTGCCGTGGAACAACCGCTTATCCGGAGGTGGCTAGTCCAGAGTTCAGCACGTGTCAGATGTTCGGGGGTGTTCTGACCAGATTTGGAAAAGTCTGCTGGGCCTGAACCAAAACCCCAGATCCAAACACCCACGGCATTGTGGAACGTCACGTCTGGGGGGAATCTACTTCCAAACCAAAACCACCTGACCAATGAATGTACACCACACACAGATCTAAGAGCCTCTGACGGGGGGCACTCCAGTGGGCTGACCCATCAGAGAGTCCAAGAGCTGGCGCAGATACATTGGCTCAGCAGGATGGTGCTTCCTTTATCAGAACTGATGAGCTGATTAGTGCAATCTGTAATTCAGTCCATTTATGAACTAGTCAGTTACACTGTAACTCAGCTCTCCAATGTTTTCACAAAAGAGCTGTGAAAAACCAATAAGTTTAGGAAAGGCTGATCATTCCCCTGCGATGCCAAGCATAATTAATGGAGTTAATATATTATCTTTAAAAACACAGCTCTCATTTCTTTCACAATCAGCAGCCAATAACCGTGGTTATAGATTGACTCCATGAACAATGTCGGGTGTATTGACTAAAGTCCTCCCCATGACCATAAAAAGCGTCACTCTACAAAGTCCCCTTGGAAATCCCAGTGGCACTCTGCAGGAGAATGGGGAACAGTTCGGAAGATTTGTCTCAAACCAAGGTGAACATGTTGTTTGCTATTACCATATTTTCACTCCCTCCCCTTCCCTCTCCCCAAATGCATCCATTTCCTTGCTTACCAGTGTTTGATGTAACTATCTGGGAAGTGGGTGGCAAGCTATCTGTGTTGGTTGTTAGAAGGGGAGGGGAGCAGTGATCACAGGTTCTTTCTTAGACTTGTGTCTGACGTTAAAGGCAACTTATCATTTGATCATTCTTGGAAGCCAGATTTCACAAAGCGCTTCCCTTTGGACTGACTTATTCAACATACGCCTCTGGCTTAGAAGTGAAGTGGAAGCGACTTGGCCCCCAGTGAGGGGTGACTCCGCTGTGCCACTCAGGAATGGAGCACTTGACAGCAAACAATGACTTAATAGTCGGAATGAATGAGGTTCAAGTGATGCCGTTTTGTCGCTGCTGGTTCCTCTCCTTGGCACCTGCCTCACCCTGGGCAGCTCCCCCCTTCGACATGGCCCAGGGAACCCTGGCAGCTCCACTATGTGTTCACGGACTCAGCAAAAGGCTTGCGAGGTTCTAAGAATCAGGCCAAGACTGGAGGTCAGGCAGACCCTTCAGTCAGGCCCCAGGAGAGACGAGAGCCCAGAATCTGAGCCACAGAGGATAAGAACCACAGTCGGAGAAATGGGATCCAAGAAACTGAGAACTCTTGGGTTTTTTCTCAGATAAATTTGCAAGGAACTTGGTTTTATTTTGTACGGGCTGCTGTAATACAGGGACTGATGCTGTTTGCTGCTGAGCGCATGCAGCTGCCACTGAAGATACTGGGTGTGAAGTGCATTGAGCACCCCGCAGCAGGCTCAGCCCTTTGCAGGATTGGGCCCATACTGTGGCGGATTTAGTGTGACTCCTTTACAATGCAAAGTAGCAGTTATTCAAGATCCACCTTCCCCTGGGTGGGGGGGAGGAGGGCAGGAAGGGGTGTTAAACACTAGTATATTCTATAGCAATGATCCAAACCCTGTCAGTGTTACTAGTGAAGGGAGAGTGATCTGAGCACCCAGAATTCCTGGCTGCTAATCCCAGCTCTAACACCAATGGACTGGGTGACCTTGAGCAAATCACTTACTCTCTGCCTTGGATTTCCCATCTGTAAAATGGGGGTGATAGGTCACTACTATCTCTTGGGGGCGCTCTGAGGTTTAACTAGTGTTCTGTAAAGGTCTTTGAATGTGCTACACAAGTGGTGACAATACTGTTAAATCCATTCATTTATTTTAAGGAGGGATATTATGTAGCTATGTAACTGCCATTTGATTTCTCTGTACTGTACCTTTGTGTTTCTAAGGCCTGGCCTACACACCAACTGATATAGCTATTACAGTTAGGGATTGTGACTTTTCACTGATATAATTATACTGGTACCACCCTAGAGTGAATACAATTACACCATTATAAAGTGAATACAATTACACCATGCCAGTATCGCTCATTCCCCTTCCTGTATGGGGATTGCTCTACTGGTATAAGCACATTTATACTGGTTTAGCTGCGTCCACATTGAGGGATTGTAGCACTTTAACTATATCACACTGGCTACGTCTTCACTGGGAGGGGGGTCGATTTAAGATACGCAAATTCAGCTACGCGAATAGCGTAGCTGAATTCGACGTATCCGAGCCGACTTACCCCACTGTGAGGACTGCGGCAAATCGACCACCGCGGCTCCCCCGTCGACGGCGCTTACTCCTACCTGCACTGGTGGAGTACAAGTGTCGATTCGGGGATCGATTGTCGCGTCCCGACGAGACGCGATAATTCGATCCCTGAGAGATCGATTTCTACCCGCCGATTCAGGCGGGTAGTGAAGATGTAGCCTCTGATAACATTTTAGACCCATATAGTTAAAGCTGCACAACTTAGATAAAGCCTAATCTGCTCAGCTTCAAGGCCAGCAGCTGTTGTGTGAGCAGCACTGCTGCAGCATGTGACAGAGGAGACACACATACCGTGCTCTCACTGAGATGTTCCGTTTGTTCTGTCTCACATTGCTGCTCCCTGTAATGTCAAGCAAAGCCACTCAGACTGGATGGTGATGGCTGCTCTTTGCATGGGGAACAAAGACCGATTCTTCACTCTCCAGTGCTGTGGTGAGTCTCTCTGGGTTCCCAAAACAGACAAGCTGCTTTTAGCAACAGCCACCAGCCTGGTGGAAACAGTGGCATCCTTCCAATCAGCGCTGCCTGTTCTCCGCTGTGATCTTTTATTTTCCTGGTGATAGTGCTTCCACCAGCAGTTTCTCTAAGCAGTGACTTGCTTTGTCTTCCATGTCCCTCGGGGAAATGCAGAATGGAAATGCAGCTTCCGCCCGGCACGAGGGGATCCCCGAAATCATCACCGAGAACTCGTATGGGAAGGAGCCGGAGAGCGAGGACAAGGTGAGACCAGCGCTCTGCCTAGGATGCCAGGCAGCTGAGACTGCAGCTTGCCACTAGCTTTAGCTGAGGGAGGGGTCCGTTGTGAGGTGAGGGGCTCAGCTGAGCCCTGAGCGAGGGGAGGCATATGGCTGCACTGCCCTAGGAGCAGATCAAGGACCAGGCTGGGACTTGAGGAATCACAAACTGCCCCCCTTTGGCTCCATGGAAGAGGCAATCTGTGCCAGCCCTTTACCTGGTGCACATTACTGCAGGCTCAGCTAGCATGCTGTGGGGATGTCACTGGCCAGGCTCCACCCACTGACTCCCTGCCACCCCTTCTTCACCCAACTGGGTGCAAGGGCAGGCAGTGGCCCACAATTGCTGCCAGCTGCGATACAGGTAGCCACCACCGGAGAGGAAAGGGGGGCACTGTGGGCACATTGAGCACGTCACAGTCTGCTCCTAAAAAAGTGACACTCCTTGTCTTTAAAGCTCATTGTGGGCTCGTCCCACCCTATCTCCTTGTCTCTGTGTTGCCCTCCGCCCCGGCTCATGTAGCAGCTGGCCTGTCTCAGCACCACACCACTGGTGGGGCTGGCGCCAAAGCCCATTGCATCAATGGAAAAACTCCCATGGAGTGCAACTGGCTTGGTGCGAGAGCCTTCTCCTCTGCAGCCATTGGTGTCTGCAGCACCCTCCTGTAGCCCACTGACTCGCCGGGTATTTTCCCAGCTCCCTGGAGAGTCGTCCCTTCCCCTCTGAAACACAAACATTGAGGCCATTGCGGAATGTGGCAGAGTTACAGCAGGTCGTTACTTTTCTTTTTGTTGGTCAGAGACGTTCCCAAAGTCGGGGCCGTTTTGAAAAGGGATGGAGTGAAAAAAGGGAGGGGAGGAAAAAATCCCCGTCAGTGGCGTTCTATTTCACTCAGTGGCAAAATGGGGGTGGGCGCGGGAGGAGTGGAACAACAACGACCCTTTCACATCTAAAGAAACTTCACTTTTTCAAAACTGAATCGACACACCAAGAGTTCACTTAATTTTCCCTGGGAAATTTTCCTACTAAAGATTAAAAAAAACTGAACAAAAGAGTTCAAAGGGAGATTTTTCATTTGAATTTTTTTGGAGGGAGTGACAGGTATTTTGACCAGCTGTAATTGCGAGAGTCGAAAATCACTGGGGCTGGTAACGCTAGCAGGAGGATTGGGGATGAAGCACTGGGTCTGGGCAGTGAAGCCAGAGGCTTGGTGGTAGCAGAGGATCTTTTCTCTGGGTCTTGGCAACTGTTCCTGGGCCTTCAGGGGACTACATTCACAGATTCCAAGGCCTGAGGGACCGTTCTGATCAGCTAATCTGATCTCTGTATAACCCAGGCTGGAGAACCCAGGCAGTGAGGCTCGCATCTAGCCCATCATTCCTGGCTGAGCTGTAGCGTCTCATTTAGAAATATATCCAGTCTTGATTGATGGACATCAAGTGATTCAGAATCCACCACATCCCTAGATCAAGTGTGCCAATGGTTAATTACCCTCACTGAAAAATTGGTACCTTGTTGCTAGTCTGCATTTGTCCAGTGTCAGCGTCCAACCACTAGATCTTGTTCTGCCCTCTGCTGTCAGAAATCTCTTCCCCATGCAGGTACTTATAGACCGTAATCAACTCACCTCTTATTCTTCTCTTGGACAGACTAAATAGTCTGAGCTTCTTTAGTCTCTCGCAATAAGGTAGGCTTGGCAGACGCCACATCATTCTTGTAACTCTGTTCTGCACCCTTTCCAATTTCTCCACATCCTGTTTGACATGTGGCCAGCAGAACTGGACCCAGTATACAATGCCATGTGCAAAGGTAATAGCACCTCCTTATTCCTACTCAATATGGCCCTGCTCACACATCCAAGCATCACGTTCACCCTTTTAGCTACAGAATCGCACTGGGAGCTCCAGTTCTGTTGCCCCCAAAGTCCTCTGCAGCATCACTGCTTTCCAGGATCCTGTCCCTCCTCCTAAGCGTGACCCACGTTCTTCGTCCCTTGCATTTGGTTGTATCAAAAGGCATGTTGGTCAAATGAGCTGAGCTTACCAATTGATGTATAACTGACCTTGGTCCATCTCGCCACCAATTTGTGTGTCCGCTGCCCATCTTACCAGCAATAATTTTCTCCTTCCAGAGCTCTGAGAAGGATAGTGAATAGCGTTGGGCTGAGAACAGATCCCTGCAGGACCCACTAGCAACAGGGAATGCTGCAGGGGTTTAGGGCTAGCTGGCAGCTCCCTTCTTGGGCAAAACCCCTCAAGCAGCAGGGCCCTTACCAATGAGCTGGTGGGATAAGAGGAAAGCAGTTCTTTCCTGTGGATTGCACCACTCTGCCCCACATCCTCGGGAGTGAAGACACCCCTGGAGAGGCCTTTGCCCCTTGCATGTGAAATTCAGACGCCAAGCCTGCACTTTGCCCAGGAAACCCTAGAGCTTTTGGAAATGGCAGGCAAAGGGCCAACAGCTATAGAACTCCCAGGTAGCACATGGGGTTAACACAGGGTTAGAGCCAGGCCCAACTTACTGAGTTTTGGGGCCCTGTGCACTCTGGAAATTGGGAGGGGGCCCATCACTTCCCTCAAACTAGAGCTCTGCTCCAGCTGTCTGCCCCCACTTATCCTGGCAGCCCCCACACATCCCAGCAGCCCTGACCTACATCCCACTCATCCAACCAGAGGCTTCAGGGAACCGGAGATGCCAGTGCTGGGTCTGAGTGGTGACACCCAGAATCTCAGGGGGCTGTTTGGAGCCGTGCATGAGTGGGCAAGGAACAGATTGCTTTGTCCCCCCCATGCAGGAGCCAGCCAGAATCCCACTGGAGAATGCAGCCCCGTCTCCCTGCTAGCCCCTCACTGTCTGAAGGGAGCATGAGAGGTGGGACAGGGTGGTACTAAGTTCCCTTCCTCCCCTGCTGTGGGCATGGAGTAGGGAACACACTGCACTGGGGGCAGAACTATTGCTCCAGTGTGGGCTCCCTATGAGGGGCCAGCCAGATTCTCAGCTGGGGGCTCCAGATGCAATGTGGCCCTTGCAGCAGGCCCGAGGGCTCTCAGGACAGATTGGGTGAGTATGTTACTCCAAGACAGCCGGGGCATAGCAGATGTGTCTCAAATCTCCCTGCACTGGGGAGATCGCTTCAGAGACCAAGGCATGGGGGAGCAAGGAAATCCGCTCACATTTGATTTCTGTCAAGCTTCTCAGCCTAACTGCCAACCTCTGCTCTCTGCCCCTGCTGGTGCTGAAATCGCCCTTTCTCCATTTCCAGCGCCAAGCCACAGGCACAGGGAGGGAGCAGAAAGAATTCGACATGATCTATAAAATTGAAGACGTGCCCCCATGGTACCTCTGCATCCTGCTCGGCTTTCAGGTAAGGAAGGAGAGATCAGAGGGCACTGCCCCACTCTCTTGCTTCCAGTGCCCTGTTATGGTCATGACATACACACAGAGAAGTTAGTGTATTCCATGGTTTTAAATCTTTCTGGAAGAGTGCAATGTAAGACCACTTTATTTCTTAAAATCCAGTCCCTTACCAGCATAAAGAAACTAGGGTTACCATATTTCAACAAGCAAAAAAGAGGACGGGAGGAGCCCCGCCCTAGCCCCGCCCCTGCCCCTCCCACTTCCCGCCCCCCCAGAACCCCCAACCCTCCCCCCGTTCCTTGTCCCCTGACTGCCCCCTCCTGGGACCCCTGCCCCTAACTGCCCCCCGGGACTCCACTCCCTATCTAAGCCTCCTTGCCTCTTGTCCCCTGACTGCCCCAACCCTTATCCACACCCCCACCCCCAGACAGACCCCTGGGACTCCCACGCCCCATCCAACCACTCCCCACCCCCTGACAGCCCCCCCCAGAACTCCCAACCCATCTAAACCCCTCTGCTCCCTGTCCCCTGACTGCTCCGATCCCTCTCCACACTCCTGCCCCCTGACAGCTCCCCCCCAGAACTCCCAGCCCCCTACCCCCCGTTCCTTGTCCCCTGACTGCCCCCTCCTGGGACCCCTGCCCCTAACTGCCCCCCGGGACTCCACTCCCTATCTAAGCCTCCTTGCCTCTTGTCCCCTGACTGCCCCAACCCTTATCCACACCCCCACCCCCAGACAGACCCCTGGGACTCCCACGCCCCATCCAACCACTCCCCACCCCCTGACACCCCCCCCCAGAACTCCCAACCCATCTAAACCCCTCTGCTCCCTGTCCCCTGACTGCTCCGATCCCTCTCCCCACTCCTGCCCCCTGACAGCTCCCCCCCAGAACTCCCAGCCCCCTACCCCCCGCTCCTTGTCCCCTGACTGCCCCCTCCTGGGACCCCTGCTCCTAACTGCCCTCCAGAACCCCACCCCCTACCTAAGACTCCCTGTTCCTTGTCCCCTAACTGCCCCCTCCTAAGACCCCCCCCAACTGCCCCCCAGGACCCTACCCCCTACCTGTACCCTGACTGCCCAAAACTTTCTCCACTCCCCTCCAAAAGCCCCCCCCGTTTCTTGACTGCCCCCTCCAGAACCTCCCTGTCCCTTCTCCTGCCCCCCCTTACCCTGCTGCTCAGAACAGGGTGTTGGGCTCTGTGCCAGCCGGACACATGGCTGAGCTCCCCTGCACAACACAAAACCCGGTCCCTGGCCCTGCACAGGGCTGCCGGAGCGGGCTGCAGGAGGAGGAGCTGCCGGCCGGCTCAGAATGCAGGGAGGGGGGGGTGGGAGGAGGAAGCTGCTCCGGAGTCCAGCCCGGGACTTTCCTGCAGCCCTCCCAGCCGCTCGCTCTGCCGGGGGAGGGGGAAATCCCGGACATTGTGAGTGCTTTACAAATTCCCCCCGGACGCTATTTTTAGCACACAAAAGGAGGACATGTCCGGGTAAATCCGGACGAATGGTAACCCTAAAAGAAACAAAACCAGAGAGAGAAAAAGCAGGCTACTCCCTAAAACAGGTATTACGCATTGTCTGGTGCAAACTGACAGTGGCTCACACACTTCCCTACAGAGCTCTCTAGCCTGCAAGCAGGACCAGGACACCATTGAACATCTAAAGTGATCGCTGTACAATTTTAATAGTTTTCCTTATACACGTGCCCTTATACGTGACTCTGAGTTTCGGTCTTGTTAGCAGTGGCAAGAGCAAACCCCTGATATTCAGAGGTCCAGTACAAGTCGCAGTGCACCACTTAAGTCCCATAGCACATTGGGACTTAAGCGGTACCACGGCCTTGTGCAGAGGCGAACTTCACTCTCACTGGGAATGAAGGTGGGTTCTCAGATCCGCCCGACAGCCCTAACCAAAGACTCCTTTCCCTTCCCTGCTCCAGCACTACCTGACCTGTTTCAGTGGGACGATCGCTGTCCCGTTCCTCCTGGCAGAGTCCCTGTGTGTGGGAAAGGACCAATACACGGTCAGCCAGCTCATCGGCACCATCTTCACCTGCGTCGGGATCACCACGCTGATCCAGACCACGCTGGGGATCCGGTAGGTTGTCCACACTATCTTTTGGCTGTTGGTCCCTGTTGAACCATTGCACGGGAAGCTTTGAAGGCAAGGCAGAGCAGCGGGCAATTGCAAATGAGGCTTTTCCTTCTTGCTCATGCAGACTCCCCCTGTTTCAAGCAAGCGCACTCGCCTTTCTGGTTCCTGCCAAGTCCATCCTGGCCCTGGAGAAATGGAAATGTCCCCCAGAAGGTAACTGAAGCTTCGTTTACAACCAGGTCATGTGGTAAAGCCCATGAGTCACTTAACAGCCCCTCCAAGTACAACTCTTATAGCTAAGGGTACAACAGGGTCATAGCGTTTAAGGCCAGAAGGGGCCACCAGACCTCCACTAGACTGAAAGGGCCTCCACTAGCCTGACCTCTTGCATATTAGGCTAACAACCCCACTCGAGACCTGCACACTAATCCCAACAACCAAAAGGGGACCAAGCCCATAGGAGACAGTTCTAGTATGGGCACAAAGTAGGGGGGGCTGAGGTGCACCAGTGCCCGAGGCCCCTGCAGTGGCAGGGAACTGATTAAGTGAGAAATACCCAGAGGAACTTGGCAAGCGACCTGCCCCCAACGCCACAGAGGAAGGTGAAACCCCCCAAGGTCGCTGCAGATCTGAGCTGGGGAAATTCCTGCCTTACTCCATATATGGCGTCAGTTAGACTGAGCCTGTGAGCGGGAACAGCCAGCCAAGCGCCTGAGAGAGAGAACACTCAGTGTCATGTGTCAAGTGTCATGGCTGAAGCACAGCTATCAAGAGGTAGTATAGTCTAGTGGGTAGGGCACCAGCCCAGGAGGCCATGGCTCTGTGCCCAGTTCCCTGATGGGTGACCTGGAGCCAGTTCCTTCTTCTCTCTCTCTGCCTCTGTTTCCCCTCCCAGACTGGTCTATTTAGGGCACGTCAACACAGCAAATGAAGGTGTGATTGAAGCACCATTAGGCACGCCAGGGTTAGCCTTAATCCAGCTGGCGTGGGTAACATTGATCACGGCGGCGCAGGTTTTGGTACAGGCTAGCCATCCCAGTACCAGCCCACCAGAGCCCCTGTGTACATACCTGGGCTGCTGGTCCAGGCCATTGCATTTTCACTGCTATTGTTGCCCATGCTGGGAAGATTAAAGCTCACCCAGATATGCTACTAGTGTTACAATCCCACCTTCACCTGCAGGGCAGAGGTACCCTTCGCTGGTCGGCTCTTTGGGACAGGGATTGGCCCTCACTCTGTGGATACATGGTGCCAGCACAGTGGGGTCTCTAGATTTCAAGGGAGATGCACCAGTGTAAACAGGACTAGTACAGCAGTGAATCATGCCCTAGGGAGCAGGGCCTGGAGTGCTGTTATCCCCGCGTGTCTAACAGCCTCGTTTCATGTCTTAGAGGAGATCTACGGCAATTGGACGTTACCACTGAACACATCTCACGTGTGGCACCCGAGGATGAGAGAAGTAAGCTGTGCTCTCTGACTACGCCGCCAGGGGCGTACACAGCTCAGGGGCCGTGGGGATCTGTCTCTCCAGGACACGGGAAAGAAGACTCCCCCCAGACAAACACCCAACTTGCTTACGTCTCGGCCGCATTAGGGCCACGCACCTTGGTGTTTATGAGATTCACCCCTGTGCAGGGGGCCAGTGCAAAGTGCAGGTGCCACTTCTGTCCTGTGCAACCCACAGCAATTTCCCCCTGCTTCTGCAGTCATGTCCAGCCAAGACACACAAGCAGGAGGGCCTTCCAGGTGACTCTAGCCATGGTTGGGTGCACTTGACTGGTCAATTGGAAATACCTTCAAACACATCTCAGGCCAGTGCTCAGACATGCCAGTAGCACTGTAGCTGTGAATGGTGCTGGTGTCTGTCTCAGCGCAGAGCAATTGCCTATTAGTTAGGACACTGGGCTAGGATGTGGGAGACCTGTGCTGAATTCCCTGCTCTGCCCTGTACTTCCTGTGTGACACCGGGCAAGTCACTTAGTCTGTCTGCCTCAGTTCTCAGCTGTGCAATGGGGCTAGCACTGCCCTACCACACAGGGTGTGGGACGATAAATACATATAAGATAGTGCGGTGCTTTGAGATTCGCTGATGGAAAGGGCTATGTAAGAGCCAGGTATTGTTATTAACAAGGTCTATGCTGATAGATGGAGAGATACCGAAGTGACACCATCCTCCCTCAGCCCGGGAAGCTCCCAGGTGCAAAAAAATCCAGTTTGGAATGGGACATAACCCTCCAGGCTCTAGGGCATAAGCCAGCCTCTAACTATGGAGAACTAGGAGGAATCTTTCCCTTGGGGCTGGTTAGCCCCTAACAGCCCACTGCAGGTCTCCCTGCAGCTTCCTATGGAGAAGCTGGTGCTGGCCCCAGCTGGAGGCAGGATCCTGGATTAGCTAGATCCCTGGTCTGATCCAATGTGGCAATTCTTGTGTCCAATGGAAGGTGGACACCAGACAGCACCTCCTGCTGGGAAGTTGGCTAAGACCCAGAAAATGCAGCTCATCATTGGGTTGCCTGGCCATGGCGGAGAGTTTCAGAGTTGCTGGGTTTTATAATGTGTAAAATGCAGTTATTCTCCAGTGGTTTAATCTTCTAATCAAACAAGAGGACTTACTTTACAGCAGCTACAAGAGTTCCGGCTCTCGCGCTGCACTCAAACAGGAGAGGCCTGGCCTGTGGCCTCCCAGACATCATCCGACTGGACTGACTGCAGCTCCCGGGCTTATTCACTAGTCAGCTTCATTTTACCCAAGACACATTTTATATGTTTTTAGTCATTTGCTCTTCTTTGAACCAGGATGCAGCCGTTTAGAATTGCTTGCCTCTTGCATGATACTGGCATGTCCCCTTATGTTGTTCAACCCAACCTTCTCTAACTTGTGAAGAGCATGGGCTGGATGGATGGATGGACGGACGGATGGATATATATATAATGACTGGATGGATGGATGGATGGATGGATGGATGGATGGATATGCCCATTCCCATCCCAGTCCAAAGTTCTTCCATGCTTTATTCCTTTCCCTTCCTCCATGATGAAGCCTTCCCCAGCACAACATCACTCCCTGTGGACAAGGGCTAAACCCTTGTAGCTGATGGCCACGGTGCTCTCTGCCCATGTGGGGCAGAATGTGCTGCCTCCACAGCCCCAGGGATGGGGGGCCGGGCTCAGCATCCAAGGTCAGAGCCATGCAAATGCCACTAGGCCTCCAGGCTCATCCCTATCTGTAGCACCTGCGCGGGTGGAGGAGCCTGGCAGCATGTGACAGCTCGGAGCTGACCACATCTCCACACCTCACATGCTTTCCCCCCCTTTTGCACCATAGATCCAAGGGGCGATCATCGTGTCCAGCCTGGTGGAAGTGGTGATCGGGCTTGTGGGGCTGCCAGGAGCACTGCTCAGCTACATTGGACCTCTCACCGTCACTCCCACCGTCTCCCTGATAGGACTGTCAGTCTTCCAAGCTGCGGGGGACCGCGCAGGATCGCACTGGGGCATTGCAGCATTGTACGCTCCTCGCTTATCATACAGAGACCAGCCACAGGGCTCACAGAGTGACATGCTGCTAGCACATAGTGTCACACCCTCATGGGTGTGCATATCTGGAGGCAAAATCTGGCCTTTAAGCTCCAAGTTACCCCCATCCCAGGGTTAAATTCCATCCCCAGACGCATTTGCTGATTGCAGTGGGGTTTGCCCTATAGACCTGATCCTGCTCTAATTGAAGCCAATGGGAGTTTTGCCTATATTTGCATATTTCATATTAAAAACATGCAGCGCTGCTCCATGTAACTTACAGCAATTGTTTTTTCATAATCAAGATCACTTGATAATGAGTATTCAAGCCAAAAAGGGGGACAAAGGTTGAGAGGGGAAGAGTAGATGGGATTAGTCATTGCTTTGCTGAGTTTTCAATAGGATGCAAGGTTCAAAATCTTGTCTGATAACTGATCTGACTGTGTGTCTGTCTATTCTAGAAGCATATAGGACACCAACCACCACCATATCTAAGTACCAGAGCTAACTGAAAATACCATGAAAGTTCAACCTGTGTTTTTGTCCCAAATTAGGATGAAAAGTTGAAATATCAAAAATTTTGGCCGAGCAAAATGTTCTGAAAAAATTCTATTTGGAAATGTCAAAATATTTCAGCTCTGTTCTACATTAAGCTGTGTGTGCCTGAGCTGCAGCAGTACCTCATGGGAGTTATACTTCAGATGCCTCATGCCTCCATTCACCTCTAGCCATACTATATCTCCCATAATGCATCAGAGGCATGGGACTCTCAAGATGCATTGTGGCAGTTCAGCATGAAGGGAAACTGTGATGCATTATGGGAGACGCAGCCCAGTCATGGAATCTGGCCAATAGAAGAAAATGGGGGCTCTTCAACTCCCATGAGGCCCTACCACAGCTCCGAAAAACACAGGTTAACATCAAACTGTCCAGAAACAAAATATTTGATTCAGTTTGATAAACCAAAATGTTTTGATTCAGCTTGACCTGACCCAAGTAGAAAATCAAAAAAATTTCCCCTGGAAAAATTTTGATTTTGCAGCCACTGCAGGAAAAAACATTTGACAGAAAATGCCTGACCAGGTCCACTCAGCACCCAATACATCCTGCTGTTGTAGCCCAGCTAGTGAACAGTGGATTAGTTTACTCCAGTCAACTAAACATACGTAAGGCAAACACCTCACCGGGATTATCCTTCACCAGTTACTTGTGACACATTCTCAGAAAACAACAGGAACTCCAAACTTAGCAGACACAAAATGATGAATGGGGAAATTGGCCACTGGCACCCACAGGCATGTTTGCCACACCAGCATGGATTGTATGTTCTTCTCATACACCAGATCTGTTCTCCTCATTTCTGCATAGCCCAGTGGACACTGGCTTGCATAGACTGGCCCGTAACTGGTTAAAACCATTTGGGTTCAAATACACTATTGTTAATATTATTCATGGTAGTGCCCAGGAGCTCCAGTCATGGACCAAGATCCCGTTGCACTAGGTGCTGTACAAATGCAGAACAAAAAGATGGGCCTGTGCCCAGAGAGCGTACGATCTCTGGACAATGGTGCAATTCGGCCCTCAGGGAGTTCCCCTTCTGCATTTCCTAGGGATGTCCTAATGACTCTTTTTCTCTTTTCAATAGATCCATTTTTCTGATTGTTTTATTTGCCCAGTACCTGCGAAATGCGACCTTTCGGCTGCCTGGTTACAAATGGGGGAAAGGCTGTATTGTGTTCAGGCTACAGATCTTCAAAATGTTCCCGGTATGGATGGTCCCGTCCTCTGCTAATTACCAATGATGGGTGAAACCTCCCACAACTCAGCGGTCTGGGTTAGATACATACCAGGAGGTCTCCAGACCTGTGACGGAAACATCTATGAACGATCTAGTGCTGCTGGGGCTGTGGTGTTGGGCTAGCAATCGCTAGCACTTACAGAAAGCGTGGCCATGGCTGTGACATTTTGGCACTAACCATGCTGGCCAGAACCCAGGAAAGCAGAAATACTTGGAAATGTGAAATAAATGGGGGAAAGACTGGAATTAACTGAACTTTTCCAGACCTCAAAATACTGTCCTGGATGGGTGCGTGCACTGGTGTCACCACTGCCCTCTAGAGTATGGACTGGGTACTATTCCACTGTGTGGCAGGGTCCTGCTACAGCTAAGGGCTGAGAGAGCTTCTTCAACAGGGGCTGAATTGTGGGGTTGGATGTGCTAACTTCAAACCCTGCTGTTGCTGTGCTGGTCTCAATGGTCCCACAGCACCGGGATCTCTGTGAAGCCATAGATAGTCCTGGAGTTGTTAGTGTAGGTTGGGGGTTTGGATTCCATGGTGGGCAATTCTTGCTGTATTTGGAGCAGTTCTCCCATCCATCTGAGTGTTGCTGCTCAGTGCGCCTGGAGAGTTATGTTACATGGGCCTCTGTTTTTCATCCCCAGATCATCCTGGCCATCATGGTGGTGTGGCTGCTGTGCTATATTTTAACACTGACGGATGTTTTCCCACGCGATGCTGAGGCATATGGCTACAAGGCCAGGACAGACGCCAGGGGGAAAATCATGTCAATTGCACCCTGGTTTCGCCTACCGTACCCTTGTGAGTGAACATGAGATTCTCTTGTGAATCATGAGGGATCAGGGAAAGTGTTTGCAGAAGTGTACACACGTTTCCGTGCAGTGCACAAGTCAGGTTTGCCTGCCATTGGTGCACATACCAGCCCAGCTCGCAGGACACTTTTGCACGCTTCCCCAGGCAAGGCAAGGAGCTGGGGCACCTTGCCCCGCTCAGTATCTTCCACTGATCCTCAGAATTTGCCCCCTCGCTCTGCTCCCCATGCTGGAGCTCAGACTGGGGGAGCGAAATGACCCTTTCCCCTAACCAGATACTCAGCAGAAGCTGCTGTAGGGAAAAGATCACCCTCTACCATCTCCCCTGGTGCACAGCACTGCGCAGGGCCATTGGGGTCCATACTGATTCACAGGGACAGGAGTCCACTGGTAACACTCACAGCTGAGTGGGTGGCCCAGGAGCAGAGGAGAGACGCTAAGGCTGGCCGGGCATGGCCTGAGCTGGCATCCTCCTGCACAGCCACCGCCCCCATGGCTGGCTGCACCACCGGAGCAGAGAAGAAAGCTGGGTGGTTCTCAAGAAGCAACCTGCAGCAGAAGTATATCCCCAGTGTGTGTGTGTTGGGGGAGGGCTCTAGGGGCTTGCAGCTTCCCCCACCCCCACTGCCCCACAGCTGTGTTTGGGCTGCCCAGGTCACCTGTGACAAGCTCAAATCCATAGTGCGCTTTGTCAGAAGGATAATTGGCTGAGCAGCCTTTGCCAGCACACCCTGTGTCTGGCCCTTTGAGATGGGCAGGGCGCGGTCTGGAACCCATGCTAGAGCGGCTCCTGAGCGGGCATGGCCATGTTCAGGGCTTGGGATGCCCGGGGCAGCTCATCCCTTGCTCTGCTTTGCCCGATGCAGGTCAGTGGGGCTTGCCCACCGTGACGGCAGCGGCTGTGTTAGGGATGTTCAGCGCTACCCTGGCTGGCATTATCGAGTCCATCGGGGATTACTACGCCTGTGCCAGGCTGGCAGGGGCTCCGGCGCCACCCATCCACGCCATTAATAGGTACGGTACGAGCAGCTCACCCATCCCTCTAAATCATACACGGGTTTGTGCAGGAGACCCGGGGTTTGCACCACAGCAGGACGATTCCTACTGGGCAGCAGTGGGTGGGAGCCAGGACACCTGAGTTCTAGGCTCATGTGTGCTAGCCAGGTTTTCAATGCCCAGCATTTGGCCCCTCAGTAACTTTGGCCTGGCTTTCTAAGGGGCTGCGCACCCAAAGCTCCCATGAGGGCAGCTGGAGCTGCAGGTTCAGCACCTTGGAAATGTAGGTGCCGAAACATAGCTATAGTGCTACCATTTGGCACCCAAATTTGACCCCCATAACAGGCTACCATTTGGCACCCGTAACCTGGCTGAGCTCGCCCTCCCCAGGTGGTAACTGGGACAACGCTCCCCATCTCCCATGTTTGTCGAGCACTTAGAACATGCCATACACTGTGCAAGTGCCCCGTGCATGAATGTGAACCTCGCCCATGCTTTGTGCCAGGGACGGTTACAACGAGGCTGGGGCATGCCCCGGCCACGGCGCTATCCCCCACTGCAGGGGAATTGCTAGCCACTCGTGGCAGGCAATGTGTGCTGCACCCTTTCCCATTGCAGGGGAGCAGAAGCCGCTGGCTGGAAATTCTCCCACCACAGCCCTGCCCTGTCTGCAACCCCTCCGGTGGAGGCTGTGTCTGCCGCATGCAATCTGCCCCTAAGTGCCCTCATGCATTCCTGCCCTCTCCAAATGCTGCCCTGAGAGCTGCCAATGCGATGGGAAGTGAAATTTCACCCAATGAAATGAATAGGCAGCAGATTTAAAACAAACAAAAGGAAGTATTTCTTCACACAACGCACAGTCAACCTATGGGACTCTCTGCCAGAAGATGTTGTGAAGGCCAAGATTATAACAGGGTTCAAAAAAGAACTAGATAAATTCATTGAGGATAGGTCCATCAATGGCTATTAGCCAGGATGGGCAGGGATGGTGTCCCTAGCCTCTGTTTGCCAGAGGCTGGAGATGAGCGACAGGAGATGGAGCACTTGATGATACCTGTTCTGTTCATTCCCTCTGGGGCACCTGGCATTGGCCACTGTCGGCAGACAGGATACTGGGCTAGATGGACCTTTGGTCTGACCCAGTATGGCCATTCTTATGTTCGATGAAATTTCCTGGGTTTGCTTGTGTTTCCAGAGGCATTTTTACAGAGGGGATCTCCTGTATCATAGCTGGGCTGCTGGGAACGGGCAACGGCTCCACATCCTCAAGTCCCAACATCGGTGTCTTGGGCATCACAAAGGTACCAGCCAGTGAGCTTCTTTGGACACCTCCCCTCTGTGCAGAGTCAGGTGGGATCGCTGTAAAGCTCTCGGCACCTGGACTGATCAGCCGGTGCCCAGCACAGCTACCGGCCTCTCGCCTGTGCTGCAGAGAATATCAGCATCTTCCACTGGTATCCTGGTTATTTTGTGGGTGCAACAGAAGGTGCAGGGTTCAGGCTATAAAACCCTTCAGGGATCCATAGACACCATGGCCCACGTTTTTTTCTTATGATGTAGCCTCTCCATGATGCTATTCCTAAGCCATAAAGAGGGCTTAAATGGCCCGTGCAATACTCTGCTCCTGAGGCTGGAGGGGGTTCTACAGCCAGCACAGAGCTTGGCATAATAGCTCTCTCCAAGCCCCTGGTGTACGTCATGGGCTGGGGACGCAAGAGATCAGGCAGAGGGATAACAGCACTTGGAAGCTGACACAACTTAGAGCAGTACTAGGGCTGCTCTAAATTGCACCCAGAGCCCAGCATGGCACTGAATTAGGGACGTGCTGTGGTGGCTTAATGCTATTTTGTGGCCCAGTGTAGAACCGAAGGAGCAGAAACTCTGGCTTACTCTCGCTCATAGTGCACCAGCCTGGCTGCTCTGCTCAGCTGAACGTTGGTAGCCCCAGATTTGCTGGGTCTGGGGCAGCTGGTGGAGCATTCTCAGCAGCCAAACCTCCGTTCTGGGATTCATGCTCCATCTGGGCCTGAGTCCCAGCTCAGTGCAGGGTCTATCTAGTTTCTGATGCTGGCCCTGAGGCCCTTCCTGGTCACTGTGTTCATATAACGTGTGTCTGCAATAGCACCTCTATGACATTGCTGTGGCCTCTTCTGCCCCTGACACCTTGGACCCGCCTGGTTCCACTTGCCTCACAGTCAGAGTTCGCTTTCTGTCCCTGGGCACCTGTCAGTAAGTCTAGCTATCTATGGTGCTTCTCTGCCCCCTCTTGTGTCTGAGTGCCTCCCACTCACTGCATTTAGCCTCACAACCCCCCTGGGAGGTGGGGGTGGTGGTCCCAGAGCTCGGACTGCAGCCCAAGGCTGGAAATCAACAGCCCCACAGCAGAGAGCCCGAGTCAGCTTGCCCAGGCCAGCTGTGAGGTTTGAATTGCAGTGTAGACATACCCGAAGTGCCTTGCCTAAGTGCTGTGGGAGCCAGGTCAGGGTGTCCTGAACACACGAGACTTTTCGGGTCGATTTTCCAGAACCAGAGAGAAGGTTGTGAAATAAAAACTTTGCGTAGAACAATACCCGGGGCTGGCTGCGGCCTGGGGCCTGCGTCCGGGTTCCAAAGCAGCACTTTAGAGAGCTGCCAACCTCACGCGTGAAAGAGCTCGACCAGAGGCTGCTCTGACTCATAAAGAGGCGGAGTTGCGCAGGACACCGGCTCACAGGGAAGGGAGGTGGTTCGTAGTTGGGGCACTGCACTGGGATATGGAATTTATACGTCTAAGCTCCCTTCCTTGCTCTGTGACAGGTTTTCTCTGTTACCTTGAGCCACCCCCCTCCGTTCCCCACGCCTGGAAATGGGGATAAAACATCATAGGAGTGTGGCAGGGCTAAGATTGGAGGGAAGATGCTGTAGAAGGGCTCAGGCTTGCTGGTGTTTCTCACCCAATGCAGGGTAGAGCACGCACCCTGAGACTAACAAATAGTGCTCAGCCCATAGCGAAAGCTCTGGCTCGCCAGTCTCTTCCCATGAAACAGAACATCCCCGCCCTCTTTAATTTCTAAAGTCTGATGCAGCTTGGTGCACTGAGCAGGGAGTGAGGAGATCTGGGGTCTCAGGCACTGCATGAGCTTGCACAAATCACTTCATTTCACTGTATCTCAGTTTCCCCATCCCACTGTCACCCAGAAATCAGTGCCGGAGTCTGGGTATATTGTCAGTGCCACATGTTTGTTTAGACTGTGTGGCTCAGTCCTTGAGCAGAGGAGGTCACAGACAGCACCCAGAAAAACCACGTTCAGGGCTCTCAGGCCAAGCACCAGTGCCTGGTTCCCAGAGAGCAACGCTGCTGCAAAAATTCCCACTATGTTAGAGAGAGTAAGGCAACAAGCAACTCCTGTCCTGCTTGCAACAGCTCCCCCAAAAGGAACTGTATCACAAACCTAGCAACAACACAGCAGGTCTTCACAGACTGTGCCCTTGTTTGCATGCTAAGAAAAGGAACTGGTAGAACTCTGGGTATGTCTACACAGCAAAAAACCCTGGAGGTGCGAATCTCAGAGCCTATGTCTACAGACTCAGGCTTGCAGTGCTCTCACTATAGTGCTAAAAACAGCCATCTAGACATTCCCACTCAGCCTGGAGCTTGGGCTCTGAAACTGTGTAGATGTACCCTACACAGAGGCATCTGGTATCTCCCACCATAACAATACTTACCTCCTTTGGGAAGTGCTTTGAGATCTCTGGATGAACAGAGCTGTATAATAGCTACGTATTATTAAGCCTGGAATGACTCTAGCCAATTTGCTTCACCTTGTTGCTGGTTTTTCTCTACAGGTGGGCAGCAGAAGAGTGGTGCAATATGGAGCTGGGATCATGCTTGTTTTGGGAACCATTGGCAAGTTCACGGCTCTGTTCGCCTCTCTCCCTGACCCTATCCTCGGAGGGATGTTCTGTACATTATTCGGTAACGTACCTATAAAGATATGTTTATAAATGTAATCAGCAGAGTATCAAGGCAAAATTAAGATTAAATTGCAGTGCTCTTTCCTACCAATCCTTTCCTAATATATTCATTTACATTTGATTGGCCTAAAAGTGACTTATAGAGCTTGCGCCAGGCTGACATTTGCAACGCTGCCTAAGAGAGTTGGCTGCCCAGTGCCCATCAACATTGGCTTTGAAGCTCTCCACTTAACAGCTTGCTTTCCTTTCAGAATCAGTTACAGGGAACAATCTCAAAGATGCAAAAGAACTGCAGCTACATAGCATCACTGGGGATAGGGAGGGTAACCGTGGGATGCACAGCTACTGCCTATATTCTAGGGTTCACGCTTTCCTCCAAACATAAGAGATTATCATTAGTGCGAGCTATACTTTTGTCTCTTGACCCTAAGTGGTGGGGCTGTCAATGCATTATAGCAGCCTTAGGCCTTGTCCATATTCAAAGTCAAATCAGTGTAACTTTAAATCTGTTTCAGAAGTGATTTAGTTAAACTGGTGCAGAATACAGTGTGACCGCAGTTACTTCAATTTCAGGCTGGTTTATATTGATTTAGCTTAACTTGGTAATGAATCAATTTAAGTTAAATTGATATAAACCAGATTTAAATCAAATTAAGAGCGTCCACACAGGTGTTTGCACTGGTCTGATTTAATCAGATTTGGATCACACTTTCAGGCTTGATCTACACTTCAAAGTTAAGTCAACATAGCATAGTCAGAGGTCTGAAAAAAATCACACCTCTTACTGACAAGCTGTGCCAGCCTAACCCCCAGTGTAGACACAGCTATGTCGACAGAAGCATTCTTCTGTTGCCATAGCTACGGTCGTTCGGCAGGTGGTGTTTCTGCACCAATGGAAAACCCCTTCTGTCGATGTAGGCTGTGTCTACGTGATGGGTTGATGCCAGCATAGTTACGGTGATGTAACTATGCCAGTATAGTCTCTCTAGCATTAGACATACCCTTAGTTAAACTGGTACAACTTTCAGAATAGAGATGGCTTTAGTGGTACCTAATTTTTTGCCTCTCAGTCCCAATGACTCAACAGGTGGCCACCTCTACCTCGCACGGAATGCACACAGACCCTCTGTCTCTATAACAAGGCTGACGTTTTCTCTGTTTGCACATTTTCAGGCATGATCACAGCTGTTGGCCTTTCCAACCTGCAGTTTGTTGACATGAACTCCTCCCGCAATCTTTTCATTCTGGGATTCGCAATGTTTTTCGGGCTGACGTTGCCAAACTACTTGGATTCGCGCCCCAATGCCATTAACACAGGTATGCCTCTTGGATTAAAACCTCAAAACATGCTTTAGATCCCCTATTAATATTGCAGTGAATGGAGGACTCTACTGAACTCTTGGCATCAAGTAAGATAGGAATGTGGGTCTCTTGGGCACCATGCTAATGCATGGTACAAGTGATTATCAATATTGCAATTCTTAATGATGTGGAATGACATTAGGAATTTTATGTCGCTTCCATAGGAATGTGGGGGGATTTAGGGCATTTGTCCTGCTCCAAATGAGATCTAAACCCTAGTTAGCTTGCTTTTGTTTGCAGCTGTTGGTCTCTTCTCCCTTTTGATATGTGCCTATAGCTACTCTCAGCATTTCAACACACGGTGTGCTTTATAAACTAGATTTTTAGGAACTCTAATAAAACAAAATGGACAATGGGATATGAGATAACACATACAGAGTCAGTGGGCCTGAGATGCTCATATAAGCCGAGTGAAGAGGGAAAGCAGGAAGGTAGGTAGATAAGAGAGATGTCTTTGAGTATCAATTTAATCTAATCTGGGCCCACAAACGCCTTAGTCATAATCAAAGGTATTGCATGGCATCACTGGAGTTTATTGGTAGGAAACAGCCAGTCATCTTTAAATACACACACTAGTCTTATTTTTCTTTTTCAGACAGACGATAGTAGCATCTAACCCAGTGCTCTGTGTTAATCGGTGTAACATTCTGCATGTTTTATAGGTGTTCCTGAAGTGGACCAAATATTAACAGTGCTGTTAACAACAGAAATGTTTGTTGGGGGTGGCATTGCCTTCATATTGGACAACACCATTCCAGGTACAGCCATTGCAAGCTTTCACCACAAGGCCTTATAATGCATTGGTGCTGTCAGCGGCTTGAGTCACTTTGTGCATGTCTGGTTGTATATTGTTTTAGTTATGATTTCAGTCCTGGCTGGAGAGGTTAAGCTATATTAATTGCTGTTGGCAAACTATCTTCTGGCAGAATCAATGATTCAGGCCTGTAGTTGGAGGTAGAGCAGGATTTTTATGCAATAAAAGCCTGTCTCTCTTTGACTAGAGTTAGATCAGTGATACTCAGACCTCCGTGGTTCAGGAGTCAAATCAGTGATCAACATTACGCAAAAGAGCCACAGTTGTGTGAATTCATTGTTTCATTTTATATATATATTATTCTCACAGCAAAATGACTCACCACGTCTTACTAATCTATTAGAGTTCTTTGAAGGGGTCAACAAACCTGTGGACAAGGGGGATCCAGTGGACATGGTATACTTAGATTTCCAGAAAGCTTTTGACAAGGTCCCTCACCAAAGGCTCTTATGTAAATTAAGTTGTCATAGCATAAGAGGGAAGATCCTTTCATGGATTGAGAACTGGTTAAAAGACAGGGAACAAAGGGTAGGAATAAATGGTAAATTTTCAGACTCGAGAGGGGAAACTAGTGGTGTTCCCCAAGGATCAGTCCTAAGACCAATCCTATTCAACTTATTCATAAATGATCTGGAGAAATCTTGGAATGAGTAAGCTATTTAGTTATTTTGCTGTCCTAACATTCAGGATCTCTCGCTCCCCCCAGGGACACAGGAGGAGCGTGGGCTGGTTCAGTGGAAGGCCGGAGCACATGCAGACAGAACCACAGCTGCAAATTTGAAAAGCTACGATTTTCCATTTGGAATGAGCGTGGTAAAAAGGATACAGTGGTTGAAGTATGTGCCAGTATGCCCTGTTTTCAGGGGATTTAATTCAAGAACAAAAAGGAATTGTGACACAATGGAAAACGTTCAAGAAAACACAGACAACCTGTTCATATGTACTAAGGTCTGAAAGACTCCTGTAATGTGACAGGCGCAAGTCGTTCAGTGCCAGTTAGGTACGATGTACCATAGTTCTAGTTCATAGGTTACTGAAGGAAGACCAGGCCTGGAGAGTTGTGTCAAACGGAAGAGGAGAGAACATGAGGATCAGTTCATAGGGGTTCCCCCATAATTTTGATTCATGACCCCATGGAGTCTACAAAGGGAAACACACCCTAGTTTGAGTCAGTCATCTTTCCCTGTGCTGTCCATTCAGTCTAAGCATGTGTGACAGCTGTTGCCTGCTTACTCTTGAGATAGCTCAAGCCTTCAGTATTGTACATCTGGCTAGTGTGTGTCATTCTAACAAACCCAAAACCTCAAAACAGCAGAGTTGTGGCTGGAGTGACTTCTAACCAACTTTTGCAGCTTCCAACTCTCACCCCAAATTGGTTTAAGATTTGTACAAAACTTGGCTCAGATTTGCTGGAATGCTCATGAATCTAGGCAAAACTAGCCCAAGTTTTACACAGCTCAACTGGTCATCCTGTGTAATAAACTGCTATCCAGACACACTGGGCTAAATTCATTTCTGGTGTAACTCTATAAACTTCAGCAGAATTATACCAGGGATTAATCTGGATCAGCGCGGCCACCATGGCACACTTAATATGGACATAATGTATTTGATACATTAATATTCCAAATCACTTGTTTCTCTGTGTTTTTATTGACAGTGGAGAGAACTGCCCCTTATATTTGCCTCACTAGTCCCGCAACGTAACTCCGGAAAAGTTTATGTTGGATAGCTCTGCTACACCGATCCATCTTTCCTATTGCCTGTTACACGGAGTATAATGAGATCTTAAATAATTGTTAATTATACCCAAGGATGAATAGACAAGTTCATTTTCTGAACTGCCTTGGCTCTGCAGGGCTAACAGTAACGTTGCGTCCCTGATATAAATTGACTCTGAACACAGATCAGTTGAATATTGCCTTTGTGCACAGTCACTTTCCAGAATTGCCTAGTGGGAATTTTTTGCAAGAAACCATGACCAAGTCATACCTGTGAACGCATCTCCCTAGGAACTGGAATGCACAAGCACTGCAGCTTGACTGGACTGAATATGGGTATGTTTAATGCAAAGGTGATCCCTCCCTGGATCTTGATGAAGTGCCATTAATACCAAAATGCAGCTTGTGACTGGATATGCAAGTGTGCTTGGGCTCCCTTGCTGATGAGTGATAGGATCTAAAAGGGGAGGGCCTCTAGGTGACTGACTAGCAACGCTCCCAGAGAACACCCACTGCCACTTTGAATATCATTAATAAACTTCTCAAACTCCATACTTTGTTAGCTCTTTTCTGTTGTCCAAGTCATTTTAAAGATTCTTGGTTGCATCACAACTCTACCCACTAGTAGGCTCCTAACAATAGTGTATGCAAGTGAGCATTTAGCAGCCACATGCCTCCATAGCATCACATCTCAGAATTTAATCAAGTCTAGGCTCACCGAGAGTTTGGAGACCCTTCCAAAGACTATGAAGGCTAGAGGAGGAAGTGGTGTTGGCAATGCAGGAGCACTCTTCTGGGGTGAAATTCACCCTACTTCCCAGCCCCAGGGGGAAAAACATGCTAGTGGTGTGGCATTTCATTTTTTTTTACTTGACACATTTCATGTTCACTTAACATTTGATACAGATATTAGGCTCTAAGCATTTATTAGAAAGGGGAAGGAATAACTCCTTGGTGATTTAGGAGGGGACAGGACTAGTAAATGGAAACAGCTGTCATCAAATGTTGGAGAGGCCAGTGGGTGCAGTTTGATGTTAGCAGGCCTAGGTTGGTAGAATCTGTAAATATCTTGAAAGTGGGCATGGCCTCCAATAGTGTGGATTTATACTAGATTATCAAATTCATCTTATTTTTCCCCTAATCTCCAGAGATTCCTCTACGTGGTGATTTCTCATTCTAAATGTAGTAAATATTAAAGCTGCTGATCTGTACTGCAAATGGGTGCTTAGAGATTACCAAATACCAGTGTGTGAATAAATTACTCAACATGTCTATAATCAGAACAGGAAGCAATCCAATAGATTTGAATGAAAACAATGCTTCTAAAATAAAATGCCTGGCATTGTCAAGAGTATATACAAGTAGAAGGACAGAAAGGATTTGGGTTCATCTCAAAGAAAGTTAGTTCAGCATTAAGTGCACCATTAAACAAAGCTAGCTGAGTGAAAATTAGGATCCATCTCTATTCTGCCGACACTTTGAAGCTACCCACTATACCCATAATGATGATTTAAGTCTCTCTCCAGTGTCTTCCAATAGCTTTTCATTATCAGCTGCATTCAGGTGCAATTTGTCCTTGACACCCAAAGTGTGGCAGGACTCAGACTGTACCATAAAAGCTTCTGAAAGGTTCAGTTTTAGCCGCAGTCCTTCAGATGGTGTCATCAGATGGACACTGTCTACACTTGGGTTTGCAATGCTGCACGCAATGATGGAGTTGAACTGCCATTAGTAGCAGTGAGAAATATACTTAAGGGAAGATGGTCAAGGAAATGCTAGTATGAAGAAAGGAGAAGTAAATCAGATACCAACTTCAAGTCATTACTTTGGACTAGCTTGTTACAAGGAGCACCATTCATTAAGACCTTAAGCATTATTCTTGCTGGGATAGTGTAGAATTATTCCCCTCGTTTCCTCACATTACCAAATGTGAGTGTCTGAGTAGGGTGCATATTCAAGAGACAATCACCAAATCATTTCTACTATTATTTATTTTTTTAAATATTTTTGAAAAAATATAATTTTTTTACAATATTTTCAACTTAAACACTATTCACACTGAACACGTATGGCAGCTTAACCTACCCAAATATGAAGTTTAAGAAGCCAAAACTGTTCTAGCTTTATTAAAAGAAAAAAGTTGTTGTGCTGTAGACTATTGTGTAGTGATGATTAAACAAAGCAAGGGAAAAGCACCACTCAAATCACTAACGCTAAAGTTTTCTTGGTTAAATCCAGCTATATTAAGGTTGTATGCTAGAAGTTACATAGACAGTGTGCTATGTATCCAAGTTCTTGGAAGAAATTGTGATGAAACTCACATCTCCTTAAATGTAATTAGGAAGTGAAATAAACATTTGTAACATGATATACTGTAAATACAGGAAATTTCTTCCAACTGCTTATTTGTTAGTTCAGTAGCTGAGATCTAGGACTCTGTACAGGTCTGTAAAAGTCTGGTACGATAGTTCATTCACACTTCTCAAAAAGAGGAGCATGAAGTAAAGTTTTTTTTATAAGGAAAAAAATTAACATTAGTAAAAATACTGAAACGGAACGTTAGCTAATTTGCATAATGATCCGATAACCTTGCTTTTATTTTTAAGTTAAGGCATTATCAGGTGCAAATTAACACCAGTTGACATGTTTTAGTAACAGACCATCCTTAGTTAAATCCTGTTAAAAAGACAGAGTCTGCAAGAGGTTTTCATAAATTTGGTACTTTGTCTCAACTTGACTGGTGCTTCTTACCTCACTGTCTCCTTCACAGAAAGCCAGGGTCCAATTATGTTTTCATTAAACTTTTGACAGCTTTTTACTTAATAACAGTCTCAGCACTTTTATTAAGCATGCAAGACTAACAAAACTTTGGCAATGCATAAGTGTAACACAGTGACGAGAAGAGAGCTTTTACAATTAAATCTTCTAATACTGGCTTCACAGTGTGGAAATTGTGCTACATCCACCAAAAGAGGGCCCAGTCTACTCATATATTTAGTACTTCACCCCAGGAACAAACTCCTTTGCGTTTGGATTCAGATTACTCTTGACCTGGGGAGAAAGAGACAACCAAATCACGATATTACTTATATCTCACTTTTCCTGACCAAAGAAAGCATTGTTCATAGCCATAGTTCACAAGTTTAAAGTAACAGACAATTTAACATGAGTTCTTGAAAACACCAAATCCAGTACAAAGAGGTTTAGAACCCTTCACCTGCTCATCACTACATGCTAAGAGCAGGGCTATTAATTCACTATTAATATCTTAAAAAAAAAACAAAAAAACAGCAGCACCTAGAGGCTTCAATTAAATCAGCGTCCCATTGTGTTAGGCACTATACAAACAAGTACTAAGGAGACAGCCCCTTCCCTGAAAAGCTGCAAGTTAAAGCCTGTAGTCTCCCTAAAACACCCAAAGCACCAGAGCTTTAATTCAGTCAAATTGACTCTGGACAAGTGTCACATGGTCTTCAACCTTATACATTTGTTTGTAGACACATTCGGTTATGCAACATAAGCAAACAAAAACTTGACGTCAGAAATTTAAATAGTTTTAAGCCATTGACGGACTGCCTTTTCCTTCAAAGAAGAGTTATGTCAAAATTTAATACTAATGTGCTAAACACCCATACTTGAGTACATACACCTGCTTATTTCATAATTAGCCACCCTGTAGTATTTCCAGAGAACTCAGGAATGTAATAACTTCCATGCGGGCAATAAGCAGCACCAAGAGAAACTTCATTTTACACAATTTCCATGTATTGCCTAACAAAGGAAGAGAACGGAAACTGGGATAGCTGGAAGCATGAATTTATTTAAACTCTTAATTGGTTTACACATTAGTTTTATCACCAGCACCTTTGTTACCACTTTATATTTTAGGCCAGTTGTATGTTTTGCTATCTTGAGTCATTGGGCTGAAAGATGAATTGGTTTAGAACAGGGGTCAGCAACGTTCGGCACGCAGCTCGCCAGGGTAAGCACCCTGGCAGGCCAGGCCAGTTTTATTTATCTGCTGATGCGGTAGGTTCGGCCGATCACAGCCCCCACTGGCCGCAGTTTGCTGTCCCGGGACAATGGGGGCGGCGAGAAGCCGCGGCCAGCACATCCCTCGCCCGCGCCGCTTCTCACCGACCCCATTAGCCCGGGACGTCGAACTGCAGCCAGTGGGGGCCGCGATCGGCCGAACCTGCTGCGTCAGCAGGTAAATAAAACTGGCCCGGCCCGCCAGGGTGCTTACCCTGGCGAGCCGCGTGCCAAATGTTGCCGACCCCTGGTCTAGAAGTTACATACAGTTAATTTTATTTTTTCAAGACTTATTGTGAAGTATCAATCTTTAACAAGAAATTTCAAGTGCACAAGAACATTTCAGCAATACAGTTAGTGTGTGGTTGATCACTAGCATTAGAGTCAGGCTAGCAACAAATCTCTCTACTGTCAGATTTCCAGGGAAGTCCAACATTACTGAATGTACCTTGTGTACCTCTACTATGGGTCAACAGCCATTGCAGTGAAGGGCAGCTGCAAGAAGGTGTGCACTGGATATCAGGGACATTAGGCAGCTGTAATAAGTGTCAGCGTGGTATGTCTCAGCACTGCCATGTAGTTCCCTTGCTTTTGGGAGTGTCAGTTATAACATTTTATATTAGTTGCTTTTGCAAGTTAACTGTTCTGGGCTAACAGGAACTACCTGAAACTTGTTTGGGTATTTTTAGTTCATTTCAACATCTTTGTAAATTTAAGAACAGTTCCTATTCTAGGAACCTAGACATTAAAATACTGCCAAGTACTTGTAAAAGAGAGTTAGCAAGATTTAAACTAGGTTTTTGCAGAAGGTTTAGGTTTCTTGGCAAAGTAAAAAGATCATCTCCACCTATTTTAAAGGTTTGGGCTGACAAATCAATAATTAATGTTATTGGCTACAGTCAATACAAATTTAGGTAATCTCTTTCAAAATGTTCTACCAATACATCTCAAGCTAGATCTGGACTGTATTATTTCAGTCCTAAGACTATTTCCAACATGCCAAATTCGGTTATAGTTAACATGATGTCTGGATGTACATCAGACTTTGTCTGCAACAAGAGCTGTTGAATTAAGCCATTGCTGTTAAATGTAACTCACTGTTGCTGTTTGTTGTTTTTATTAGCCATTTTAATGACCTGTCAAGGCACGTAGAGTCTTTTGGAAGGTGATTTTTTTTTTAAATTTCAAATACAAAGTTATCTAAGAACAAGCTGAGAGGAAACATACCACCAGATCCTCCAGTGATGAGCTGTCACTGATAACGAGGTCATTAAACTGATCCTGGATTTGATCCATTGTTTGTGGAAGGTCTCGAGCAGGAATAAACCACTCATGTTCTTCCTCCTCTTCCAGCATTTCCTGGAAACAACGCTCAATAAATTCTTCTTCCCATAACTCCTCTTCAATCTAAAGTTAGAAAGGGGAAAAGAGTGTTCTGGTGGATAAGTGTCTCTATGGCAGTAGTTCTCAACCCTCAACCCAATCAGCACACAGCTGCAGCCCATGTGACATCCTCACAGCCATAATGGTAGAATATATATTGTGTGGATGCAGTCCACAGCACACAGAAAGCTGCATATGCAGCCCACAATGGTAAATAGGTTGAGAACCACTGCTCTATCGTATATCTTCACTGCACATTAACTCGGCACCCAGGTGTGAGCAGCCACACTGCAAAGCCCTGCTTGAGTTACTGTGTCCTCACTGGATCAGTGCTCCCATGTGTATAACTAGGATTTCTGGGGGACACGTAAGCACATAAAAACAACCCCGCTGGGTTATATCAATGGTCCATCTAGCCCAGTATCCTGTCTTTCAACAGTGGCCAATGCTAGATGCTTCAGAGGGAATGAACAGAACAATCAGAGTGATCCATCCTGTCATCCACTCCCAGGTTCTGGCAGTCAGAGGCTAGAGACACCCAGAGCATGGGGTTGCATCCCCGACCATCTTGGTTAACAGCCATTGAGGGACCTATCCTCCATGAACTTATCTAGTTCTTTTTTGAACCGAGTTATAGCTTTTGGCCTTCACAACATCCCCTGGCAACGAGTTCCACACGTTGACTGTGCATTGTGTGAAGAAGTACTTCCTTTTGTTTGTTTTAATCCTGCTGCCTATTAATTTCATTGGGTGATCCCTGGTTCTGGTGTTATGTGAAAGAACAAACAATACCGCCTCACTTTCTCCACACCAGTCAAGATTTTATAGACCTCTATCATATCCCCCCCAGTGGTCTAGCCAAGCTGAAAAGTCCCAGCCTTTTCAATCTCTCCTCAGAGGGAAGCTGTTCCATACCATTAGTTGTTTTTCTTGCCCTTCTCTGTACCTTTTTCAATTCTAATACATCTTTTTTTGAGATGGGGTGACCAGACCAGCACACAATATTCAAGGTGTGGGCATACCATGGATTTATAGAGTGGTACTATGCTATTTTCTGTCTTATTATCTATTACTTTCCTAATGGTTCCTAACAGTGTTAGCTTTTTTGACTGCCACTGCATATTGAGCAGATGTTTTCAGAGAACTATCAGCAATGATTCCAAAGTCTCTTTCTTGAGTAGTAACAGCTAATTTACATCCCATCATTTTGTATATATAGTTGGGATTACATTTTCCAATGTGCATTATTTTGCATTTATCAACATTGAATTTATCTGCCATTGTTACTCCTGGGGGAATTCTGCGCCAAAAAATGAAAAATTCTGCACACAATATTTGTCAAAATAACACTATGTAATCAGGTTTCAGGGTAGCAGCTGTGTTAGTCTGTATCCTCAAAAAGAACAGGAGTACTTGTGGCACCTTAGAGACTAACAAATTTATTAGAGCATAAGCTTTCGTGGGCTACAACCCACTTCTTCGGATGCATATATAGCCCACGAAAGCTTATGCTCTAATAAATTTGTTAGTCTCTAAGGTGCCACAAGTTCACTATGTAATCAAGCCACTTTCAATTATTTTGCTAATTTATTTCAAAATACTGGTCAGCAAGTCACTCCCCTCTCCTGCAGAGCCCAGCTGCAGCCCCCTGGCCCAGACACTCACCCCCCCCACCCCTTTCCCCCTTGAGGCCAGCTGTGGACCCCCCACCCTGGCCCAGACAGTCACACACCCTATCCCCAGAGCCCAGCTATGCGTCCCCTCTCCCCCCAGCCCAGACACTCACAGACCCTGTCCTCCTAGAGCCCAGGGATACTGAGGGAGAAATTGCCTGATGCTGGGTCCCGGGGCTTGCTCAGAGTTTCCTGTGTGCTGCTGCCTCCTTACTTCAGGGCATGTGGGCAACTGCAGCTGCTGGAAACCCTCCAGTTCCCTCTCCCTCAACATAGCCTTGTATTTTATTTGTGAGCTGGGCTCTGCTAGGTCCAGCAGCCCCTAGTGGTGTCCACTGCGGCCTATTTCTATGGGGAAAAATGGAAATGTTGCACGCCCAACATCAATTTCTGCAAAATTCTGCATTATGCAGTGGTGCAGAATTCCCCCAGCAGTACATTGTGTTGCCCAGTCACCCAGTTTTGTGAGACCCCTTTGTAACTCCTTGCAGTCTGCTTTGGACTTATCTTGAGTAATTTTGTACCATCTGCAAATCTTGCCACCTGTTTATCCCTTTCTCCAGATCATTTATGAATATGTTGAACAGCACTGGTCCCAGCAAAGATCCCTGGGGACACCTCTATTTACCTCTCTCCATTCTGAAAACAGACCATTTATTCCTACCCTTTATTTCCTGTCTTTTAACCAGTTACTGATCTATGACAGGACCTTTCCTCTTATCCTTTGACTGCTTAAAATATCCCACGATTCTCTGTACTGCAGTAAACTAAGCCACTCTGATTCTTTCCCAGTGAATTGTGGGAGAACTTGTCTACTTGTCTGTCCTTCTGGGTATGCAAGAGGAACTGTGGGAAAGCAATGCAGGGCTAGCAGCACTCAAACAGTTTATTTAGCCTCTGTCCTCATAGCAAGGTAATGTTACCAGCCTGAATGAAAGGAGAACCTAGGCTTTACCCCACAACTCTAACCAAGCCAGCTAGCCTGGGTTGAAAACACCATTTTGTGTGTGTGTGTGTACACACACACACATGGGTTGGGGAAGCACCTGAGTAAGAGCTTGAGCTAATACTGCAATGAACATTATGTCATGGAGGTTGCAGAAGTCACAGAATCTGACCTCCAGTGACCTCCATGACAGTGGAGGCCCCACAGCTGACCAGCCGCAGCTGGCAGCGGGGTACCCCACAGCAGCCCAGCCCAGCCTCCACGGGCAGCAGGGGACCCCCCTGTATCTGCCCAGGAGCTGCAAGTGGTGTGACCCCCGCTGCCCCTGACCGGTCGCTGCCATCAGCAGCGACCCCAGAGCTGCGCAGCTTCGCTACTGGAAGGGGCCCCCCGCAGCCACTGGGCAATGGAGTCCCTGCAGATCCCAGCTGCTGTGTAGTGGGTGGATGCAGGGTGCTGGACACTCCTCCCTCCCCATTTTGTCAGGGATGTTTTTAGTAAAAGTCAGGGACAGGTCATGGCTTCTGTGATTATTTGTGTATTGAACAATGACCTGTCCCTGACTTTTACTAAAAATATCCATGACAAAATCATAGCCTTAGACATAATCCTTAGAAGTACTGCTGCCAAGCTTTGGAGAGAGTTCTATCTGACAGCAGCATCACTGTGCTGCAGGACCCAGAGAGAATAAAAAGCAGCAAAATGTAGACTGGCACCCCATGTCTGCCAGCATAGCCAGGGAATAAAGGTGACCCAGGGAACAGATTAAGATTCGAAAATGTGTTCAGAGGAAGCTTGAACAAGTCTTTCTCCATTCTTACAGTTTACTCCAACAGATTTGGCTCATGCACTCAAAAGTTAGTAAATGCTAGAATTAAGGTTCCAGGGGCAACCTTAATGCGTATTCACAACGGGGCTGAATTATGAATCAACCTTCAGTTACATGAATGCATTTTCACACAGCCCTCTGCCTCATTCAGTGTACAGGATGGATAGTGCTCAGGGAAAGAGGCAACTGCTCATTATTTCTTTTTTATCCCCATCATCCACTGCGTGGACCTTCCCTATTTACAGAATACAGTTCAGACCCTGCAGTGAACAATGCAATATTCATTTCCATTGACCTAGCTACTGCCTCTCAGGGACACGGATTAACTACAGCCTCAGAACCCCTCCAGTCACTGTAGAGTGTCTACACTGAAGTGCTGCAACTGTGCAGCTCTACCATTTTAAGTGCCTTAATCCCTCCCACAATAAGTTCATCTGCACATCTTCCCTGTGAGATAACAGCGCCATTTTACAGGCAGAGAAACTCAGAAAAAAAGGTTTGCCTAAGGTAACACAGAGTCAGTGGTAGAGTCAGGATTAGAACACAGGCCCCCATACTCCACCCTGTGCTCATTCTCCAAAGTACACAAGTGCCTGGCACCCACAGCTCCCAAGGACTTCAGTTTGCAAGTATTCAGTACTTCAAGAGCAAGGCCCCAGATATCTCAAGGTGGGCACCTCAACACAATTAAATGGCCACTTGCCAAAATTTTGGTTTAAGCGAGTCACTCAGCATCACACTGAATGTCTGTAGCAAAGGCAAGAAGAGAGCAGAACTTTGGCATTCACCTGCCTCAGCTACATGACCATTCTCCTCTCGTATAGTCACCTGCCTGGTTTTCTATACACCTTTCAACTTCTAGAGAAAAGGCAGCAGGGAACCCACAAATGGCTTCATTCACTACACAACCCTGGTTCATTCTCTGAGCATTAACCATCCTATGCACTGAATAAGGCACAGGGGGTCCCAAGAAAAAAAAATTGTCTAATTACATGATCACATGCTATCATAATGCATATGCACAAAGGGCAGAATTTATATTGCACAGGCAACTTAAATTCTGGTGTTTCCTGACTTTGTAACCTAAATAGCATTTTTCTGATAGTTTCTGCATGGTATTTCCTAGGTTTTTCCAAAAGGAAAACGGTGAAATCAATTTCTGTTATATGCAATAGCAACAACTGCCCCATCAGTAGTTTAAATCCTGAACCCTCAGCACTGCAATACAGACTGCTAACATTTGAACTATAGGACTAGCTACCCCCGCATCGGTAGGGGAGTGTGGCAGTAGTTATGGGCTATGGAGACCATGTATTGAGTGAGAAAGGGAGTGGTTGGGGAAGCCCATCTCTCCCTATCCCAGGAGATGAGCAACTGAGGCCATGAGCCAAATCTGGAGGGGCACAGAGAATTGTTTTGGGGGATCCTGGCTTAGCTGCCACAGCTCCCTCAAAGCAGCTCCAGATTCCCAATGCTGGTTTTAAGTAAGGATGTTCATATTTAATTATTTTGGCAGCACAAAATTGCTAACAGTGCAAGTGAGAAGAAAATGGATATTTTCATAAGTTTATAACACAACTAATGAATGAAATTTCATGGTGCAGAGAAAGAGGCACTTTTCTAAATCCAAAGACTTCAAAGAATTTCAGAGGCCTGCTGTAAACAGGTGTAAATCCTTCAAGAAAGAGGTCAAAAATCTTTTATAAAGGAAAGCATTGTGCACTTAAATATAGGGGTCACTACCAACTCCCCCTCTAATACCATCTTGCCTCAACATTCCCAAGACCAAGTAGGGTTCTGCAGGTGGATTTATAAAGGCCAATGGTGTACTTGTAGGCATGTTTTTCACCTGGTTGTATGTTAAAAGCACAGTAACCTGGCCTCTACAAAGGGTCTCATGGGAAGTCTTCCAACCCACAGTTCGTCCCTGTAAGCCACACCATGGAAGACAACTTTACACATAGCATATTTCCATGTCATTCTGTGCTATGAAATAAAACTGTACTTCTACAGTGTTTTTCATTCAGTCATCAACAGATGGGCAGTTACTTATTTTACTGGTGGGGAAATAGAATCAAAGATATTTTCCCAGAGTAACATCAGCAACCCAGTGGCAGAATCAAGACTCGAGCCCAAGTCTACAGACTCCTAGTCTCTACTCCAGTCATTAGACCATGCTGTCTGCCCTGTGAGCTAGAAACACAAATGGAATATACCACCACAGATGAGAAAACTGTAAAGCAACTTACCTGCCTGTTAAACTCCTCTTCGTTTTCCATCCACATATACTCAGCAAATGGATTGTCATCTTCATGAGAGTGACCATTAATAATCACATCTTCATTGATGATGCTTGGGCTAGTACTGCTGCGACTTGGATCTTTCATGGTTGTGCCTTTGACTTGAAGCCTGAAAGTTAATTGCAGTAATCAAAGACTTAAATGTGGCATCTGTATAAACCCCATCCAGTAACCATTAGTAAACACCAGACCAGTATTTACAGACTCCAGTCACCAACAGGAAAATCAAGTGTAGTTCTGGAGCTTGTAAATGACCACCACCCCACAGAATGACAACTTCTGCTAGCTAAGCAAAAGCCACATAATGGCAAAATGTGGGGGAGCCCTAACAGAAGTTCAATTTACATTTTAAACTCTGCTCTGTGTACATTCAAGAGCAGTTTTCCTTGTAATTACCTCAATGAGCCCCATCAAAACACAAAGAGGCCTGGTCTACACCTAAAGCTTACGGCAACCTAGCTACATCACTCAAGGGTGAGAAGAGTTGAGAGAGATAAATTCAAGTAAGTTAAGCCAATCTAAGCCCTGGGGTAGACACCCTACATCAATGGAAGAATTAGTCCTTTGACTTAGCTACTGCCTCTCATGGGGATGCATTTACTACAGTGACAGAAAAACCCTGTTCTGTCATGGTCATAAGCATCTACACTACAGTGGAGTAGCTGCAGCACTTGCCAACACACACACGCACGACTTTGAAAGCAAAGGGTTTTTTTGTAGATATGAGCAAAATAATTGGGAAAGTGTTCAAAAGTGAGTTTTCAACATACCTCTAACTTCTTTTCTGAATTAAGCTCCCCATAAAGACACTCTCCATACTACTACAGATGAGGTAAGTAATGTTTCAGGGGATTGATTTCTTTTGAGGAGACTGGGGCAAGGTGGAGGTGGTCTAAAAAGTGAGACTTAACAGGAAATCATTTCAACCTCAACTACAGACCACCACACATGCATGGATGGACCCACTCAGGTGGCCATTACACTGCTCAGACACCCTGGGAAAGTTCAGAGAGACTGCAGTCACTGTATTTTATTTTGGTTCTCTCATACGCAGCCACTTTGGGCTTGTCTACACTTGAAATGCTACAGCAGCACAACTGCACCACTGTAGCGCTTCAGCATAGACACTAGCACCACTCCCATCAGCGTAGGTACTGTCAGAACAAGTAATCTAGATCCAGGAGAGGGGCACTGTAGGTTGATGGAAGAATTCTTCCATCAATTTAGCGCCATCTATGCTGGAGGTTAGATTGTCTTAACTATGCTGTTCAGACGCGTGTGGATTTTTTCACAGCCCCGAGTGATGTAGTTAAGCCATCTTAAACTTCCTAGTGTAGACCAGGCCTTTGATGTGACAATTCTATAGTTATCCCATTAACAAAAGACCACTGACTGGGGAATTTCATGTAAGAGATCATATTTAGGATAAACTGGAAGACAATACAAGCTTGTCTTAGATCCCAAATCACTCAATATGTTTAGCATGAATACATTTGCATAAATTCTAGAGTCAATTTCTCCTCTTGAGACTTGAGGTCAGGATTCTGCATTAACCCTGCAGTGCACTAGGACGTCATGATAGCATGCACAATTTTTGAGTTCAGGACTCTGGCAAGTATAATATGTGAAAAAATTCAAATGCTTTGTTATAAAACTGCATTTGTAATTTAAACCTAGACTTATGACAAATCCCACAATTTTAGTCTTTGCCAGTTTACAAGGTGTAGGTTCAAGAGTATCCAGTATCATGACCCTTTTACAAGACTGGCAGGCCATGAAGATCAAACAGAAACACACCACTTCTGAATATATTTGAGTTGTAAACAGAACAGTGGTTATTCAGCCCATTTTCAGTTTATTTTGTTTAAGATTTCCCTGAAATTTATCAGTGTTTATTACAAAAATTAAAAATGGGTGAAAAGTGGCACAAAAGTTAATTATTTTTCTAGCTAAATAATGGGATTAATATTCAGGGATGGGAGGACAGAAAAAAACAGAAGTAAGAGTACTGAAAGTAAAAGCAGTTTAATGTTGTGGTTTATTCTGAACTGTACATTAAGAGTACGTACACATGCACATCTTTCGCTACACTGCCTTGCTCTGACAGCCAACCATTTACACTTAGACTCAATTATTAACTCATCTACCTAATGTAATGTATTGGATTTTCTTAACATAATCAGTATTTTCATGTACTTGAGTCCAAAATCTGGGTGAAAAAAAATCAGTAAAAACTGAATAGCTTTTGTAAAACACAAACAAAACTTACACTTTAAAAAAAATGGTAAAAATTGGAAACAAAGAACCTGATAGCCCAAACTAAAAGGCCAATGTTTTTGTCTATGCTGCATTTAAACCTAGACATTCTATTACTAGTCTTGGGAATCTTGACTATTTTGACCCCAAGACACCATGTTTACTTTTGAATCTAATCACCTCATGCATTTCATGGTGTTGTTCTCGCCATTTACTATAATCAAAGGGAGCTGTGTTCACATACAGAGTTCCTTCTTGGCAGCCTAATTTCTCCTCCTACGGGATGTTATAGTGAGGTCATTGATACTACGACATCACAATTATTTGTGTGAGATACTAGTTCAAAACAAGATTATAACTTTGCAGATCTCTTTATTGAGATGATGTAAAAGTGGATCAAGCAGAAGGTGAACAAGATCATCTTTATCAAACCAGCCAGGGATATAGAGAGATACTGTCAAAGTAAGTTTTTGAGTAAGTAATTTGCTGTATCGAAGGATGAGAGTCTTAAAAACCACTAATGTACACCCTGGTGCTCTTACTACAGTAGCCATATTAGCTATTAGGGCTCAGAAACGCTGATCCAAATTCTATCTTTAGATAGATATGCCACAGACTGCTGCAGAGAAATTGATTCTTGGATTATGAGAGTTCTAGGCCAAAGCTTCACTTTGTCTAAATATCAACAAGACATTGAACAAAGATCTTCTATATGCCTTTTTGAAATCAACCTAGTATTTTGTATAGTGTTGATGAGGAAGATTAGCAGCTACCAGTCCAGTTTGTTCCATTATGGATTTTATAATACAAAACAAAGGAAAACAAAGTCCGTTTAACAACAGAAAATGCAACAAAATGAAATCAGTATAAAGAACTTAATGGATTCTTTTTCTGGAGTTCTACTGAAAAACTGTTGTAGTCATATATTAAGCTGAAGACCATTAAAACCAACATGACAATTCATATGCTTGTTTACATTTGTACTTTTAAAAAAATGACTTCATTTACAGTATTTTGCTCTTCACTCTTTGCAGTTTACCTTTAGAAGTTTACAAGATCAAAAAGCTTTCTACAATTTATGTCTTCTTTCCCTTCTATGGCAAGTTCTTCCCCACCCCCTTAGTTTGGAATCAACTTTGATATTAACATTACATTTTGACTTTTTGCACACAAGCATAATTACCCAGATTTTTTTCCAGGAATTAGCATATAGATATAATCTATCCTGTGTTATTAAAATCCACAGAGAAAGTACGAAGAAAGATCTAACTAGTTATTTATAATCCTCCAATATAGCTAAGCACCTCCCAAATATGTATGGTATTATCCTCTGCAGTCTTATGAGGAAGAAATGTTTTTACAAGTAGGAACTGAGGCACAATGTGATTTGCCCAAGATCACACAGAAACTGAATTCAGATTTCTTGAATCCACGCTACAGTGCCTAACCTAGAAAGATAATTCTGTGTATTTCAATTTTCTGCAACTCTTACTGAATAAAAAAAAAAGCACATAATGCAGCATGCAGTATAGCTCCACTTCTCCAAAGCATGATCAATTAATCTTCAGAACTGATCACATTCATTAGGCAGACAAATTAAAATAGTCTTGACAGTTTCTGTAGCACTAGAAATATGATGTGGTTGCACATGTAATTTGACTGGCTCAATAAAGCAGTGATAAAGGAGGGCAAGCTGACTATCTAGGCTTTCAAAAAGCCTTTGAAAAAAATCCCACACTAGAGGCTACTAAAGGAACCAAGTAGTCATGAAGTGAGAGACAGTACACTGTCATGGATCAAAAACAGCTGACACACAAAACAGTAGGCATAATGGTCAATTTTCATTGTGGCTATAAGTGAACAGCCGGTTGCTTCAATGTTCCTTATTAGATTTAGTGTTTAATACATTGATGCTATGGAACAGGGTGGAGACTACAGAAAAGTTATGCCATAATGATACAGCGTCACCTGGAATAGTCCATGTGGTCACTCAATCTCAAAACAGATATTGCATAATTAGAGATGGTTCCGAGAAAAGAAATAAGAAGGATTAGGGGCATGGAAGAACTCTCATGGAAAGAGAGAAAAGTAAATGATCTAGAGAAGGTAGATCAGGAACTTCTGTTCTGTGTCTCATAACATCAGAGCAAAGGGCCATTCACTAAAATTAAAAGGTGGCAGGTAAATTTAGGACTGATTAAAAGGAAATATTTTCACACAAACTTCAAACTAAATATGCATTAAGGACAAGAATTTAGCAAAATTCAAAGAGACTAGATGTTTATATGGATCATAAGAATATCCAGAGCGACAGTAGTCAATACTAATGAAAAGTTTTGAAAGAGATAAAGGCTCATGTTTCAGGTTTTAAAAACAGATCTCGATCTATTATGGATTAAGAGGAGACCCTTCATAGGGGGAGATTAACCCATATCTACTTACTGAGGGGATTCTTGCACCTACCTCCAAAGCATCTGATGCTAACCACTGGACTGGATGGTTCACAGATGTAATTCAGTACAGTAATTCCAATGTTTCTCTACAAAAATTGATCGAGTTCCTTCCAAATTTCTAAAGTATTAAGCAGTACTGTAGAGACTGACTAACAGCATCCTCTTAACATTTATTGATAGCAGTTGACTGAACATTAAGCAAAGTTATGTTACTATGCCAAAAGAATAAAAAACCTCACTGCAGTGCTATAATATTTGTTTACATTACTGCAATTGTATTTCTCTGGCTCAAGTAAAGAGCTTCACTAAGTTCTTGGTCACATTATCTAAACAGATTTAACAAGGGCCAAGATTAAGAAACCAATTAACACTATGGGAAAGCCACATGATAAAATCCATGCAGGATGCAAACATATCACCCTGTATAGAAGAATATTTCAAAAATACTTCAGTTTTCCTTAATGGAAGTTGAACAAACTGAGAAACAAAGCTTTGTTAGTGTGATTTGACAAATAGCTAGAAATCATTATTAATATACTAAACTGAAATCATGCAATAAAGACGCAATAAGAACCTGTAAAACTGTTACAGGGACTTGAGAGCCAAGGCAGTTGGTTCTGTTTTGTTTCAATTCTGAAGTCAGAATTGGTTAATCCAAGTCAGTTTCATTCAGTTAAAGAATGCCTGTATTTTAACCGCAAGACTGCTAAAACTCCTAAAGCATTTTATAGCTAACTGTACAAAGGCATTAATACTAAGATCTACCCATTTACAAATTTCAAGGTATAGTGAAAAAATACTTATGTTATGTGATTTTGGGCAAGCCAAATGTAGTATAGCTGTAAAATGGATACAGTATCTTCCTTACTGGAGTGAAGACCGTTTTAATTAGTGTTTATGAAAAGGCTTTAAAGTGCTGAGATGGAAGGCGCCACAAATTTAATTACGTTCTTAAACATTTTGAAGCGCTCACACAAAAAAGCCCTATAGAAGTGCCAACTATTTGTGCTGGGTTCTGTTTCACCGTTATCTCAATTAGAAGTTTAAGCTTTTTCCGTGGCATCACTCAACTGGACAGAAACTATTTATTACCGGAGCTGAGCTCCCGGGGATCTACCTGCCACCACTGCACTGAAAACCCCTCTGCCCAGCCAGACAGCTCCGGCACTGTTCCTGCCCAGGGCATCCCCCGAACCTGGGGGGCACTCGGCCCTAGAGGGGCTGCCCTGTTGCGGAGCATTCCGCACGGCACCTTTCGGCAGCGAGAACGGGGCCAGGCACCGAAGCGCACGTGGCTAAGTCTCTGGCCCCTCTCCATGCCACTGCCCTTCCCCGACCAGCTCCCCTCCCACGGTGGCTCGGCAAGCACGTGCCTCTGCCTCCCAACGTCTGCCCCAGCGCTAGGGATGGCCACGCCAGCTGGGGACCGTGCCCCGAGCTCTCTCCTCGCGGGCCCCCAGCGCCGCGCTCCGATGTGGAGGCCCCTTCAGGGGTGCACGGCGAGCTGCCAACCAGGCAGGGCCCGCAAACGGAGTAGCCGCGTCACGCCACAGTCCCGCCCCCTGCCGGTGACGAGTCCCCGCGCGCGCCGCTGAACCCCCTCCCCAGGCGCGCGCCCGACGCTCACCACTAAACCGCGCGCGCGCCAGACGCCCCGCCTACTCCCCGCCGCGCGCGCTTTGTTCACCAACAATGAGGCCACCTCGCCGATCTTGTGTGTGTGTGTGTGGGGGGGGTGCTATCCCATCATGCCACGCGCGCCGCCAGAGACACCCCTTTCTTCCCCCACAGTACCCGGATGGAGAGCCCGAGACAATAGAGACAGGCGCCATTAGACGGCCCAAGCCCTCGGCTCCGGAGCCTTCAGGGGAGTCTCCCTCCCCCGCACAGAGTCCGGGGCCGGGAACGGTCCCCGCCGCCTTCCCCCACCGGTCTGGCTCGAACCCCCGCTCCCCGGGCCCACCTGCTGTTGGGAGCGGGACGGCAGAGGGTGCGCGCTGGGGCTCCGAGCTGGTCTCTTCCGCCACGGCCGCCTCGTGCCCCCCCACTCTTTATTCGGGTTCTTCTCCCTCCACCCCTCTCCCCTTCCAAACACAACAGCCAGGCCGGATGTGAAATCACTTCCGCTACCTATGTGACCTCACAAGCCACGCCCCCTCCGCTCCGGAACCAGACGGTGCACTACACATCCCGGCACGCCATGCGCCAATTTGGGGCAGGGCTCTAAGGGAACCCGGCGGAGAGGTGGCGCGCTGCATGCCGGGATTCGCAGTCTTTTCTGCGTCGGCGGCGTCCGTTTGAAGCTCAGAGGCAGAATGCTCGGGCGTACCGCGCTGCATGCTGGGACTTGTAGTCTGAGGGCGGGATTATGCCTCCATCTTGAAGATCGAGGGTGGAGTGATCGAAAAGGCGCATTACATGCTGGGACCTGTAGTCGGAGGCGGCGAGTGGGGAGTGAGCCAGGCCGCCATCTTGTGGCTCTGTGGGAGAGGCCAGGATGGAGGAATGTATGGGGAGGACTCAGTGCATGCTGGGGGCCAGGACTCCTGGGTTCTGTTTGCTTTGCAGCCATAGGGGCTGGGCAGGTGTTGGTGAACAGTAGGAGCTGTGGGGTTATCACTGGGCTCCTGCCCCCTTCATAGCAGATCTTTCACGCCCCCGCCATGTGTTGGCAGCCAAGCACCACCAGAGCTTGGTATCGGCTGAGCTGGGGTAGCCTTGCGCTGGGAACAAACAGCTCAGCCAGCGGGGAACAGGCCAAAACAACGGGGGAGTTGGCAGTAATGGAAACGTTAGCACACCGATGCTGCCATATCCAGCAAAACAGAGACCTGACAGTTTTGTGGGTACTTGGGTACCATGTATTCAATAGCCAAAGTACATTCACCTGCCAACAAACAGCATCCTATCCAGTGTTTGTGACTGTTAATGTGTGATAGACATGTCCATCACTAGAAACAGCTTAGGTGTTAGAATAATGCTCACTTTGTAATACCCTGTTAAATAAAAGCTCTGAGGACAATATTCCTGTTAATATCTCTTTAAACAAAGCTCACTGTTGTAATGATTGGTTTGTGGCTGAGATTTACATGGCAAGGATTTATAGACTTATGAAAAACCTCCTAAATAAATAGTTTTAAAAAATCCGAGTCCTTCTGAGAACAATCCTACAACACAGGATGGGTCGTTACTGTCTAAAGCACATGTGTCAAACTCAAGGCCCGCGGGCCACATCCGGCCCGCCATACAACTATATCCGGCCCGCGAAATCGTTTTATATATCTGTTTTTAATGGCCCTGTGATATGACGCCCCAATAACACACACTACAAATCCCATGATGCAGTGCAATTGCCGCCAACAGCAAGCCGCGGTTCAAGTTCGCGGTCTGTTGATGTATACAACGCTAATATCAAATCAAAGCTAGACCCCAACAATGGCCAAGAGAAAACTTGATTCTGAAAACCGAGGCTTTCAAAGCCGGTGGGAGAATGAGTATATGTTTACTGAAATTGCAGGTAAACCAGTGTGTCTCCTTTGCGAGAGTAATATCGCTGTAATGAAGGAGTATAACCTAAGACGGCACTACGAGACGAAACATGAGAACAAATTCAAAAACCTGAGCGCAGGACAGAAGCTACAAAAGGTAGAGGAGTTGAAGAAGAATTTGACATCCCAGCAGACGTTTTTCACCAAAGCAAAATCACAAAGTGAAGCTGCTGTGAAAGCAAGTTTCATTGTGGCCGAAGAGATCGCCAAATCAGGACGGCCGTTTACTGAGGGGGAATTCGTAAAGAATTGTATGATGAAAGTGTGCGACGTCCTTTGTCCAGATAAAACGCGAGCGTTTGCAAATGTAAGCCTCAGCAGAAACACTGTTGCTAATCGGGTTTGTGAGATGGCGACTGATTTGAAAACACAGTTGATTGAAAGAGCAAAAGATTTTGTTGCATACTCCCTTGCCGTGGATGAAACTACTGACGCGACTGACACTGCACAGCTGGCGATATTTATCCGTGGTGTGGATTCCAATTTGTGCGTAACAGAGGAAATACTGGACATTAAATCGATGCACGGGACAACGAAAGGAGAAGACATCTTTGGAAATGTATTTCAAAGTGTAACCGACATGAAACTGCCGTGGGAAAAACTCGTTGGACTTACAACAGATGGCGCACCTGCTATGTGTGGTGAAAAAAATGGACTGGTGGGAAGGATGCGCTCAAAGATGCGGGAGGAGAACTGTGCCGGTGAGTTGACAGTGTATCACTGCATCATACACCAGGAATCGCTGAGTGCTAAAGTCCTAAAAATGGATCATGTGATGAACACTGTAACACAAACCGTCAACTTTATCAGAGCCCACGGTTTAAATCACCGCCAATTCCAGTCTTTTCTGCAGGAAATAGATAGCGAGTTTGGCGATATGCCATATCATACGGAGGTCCGGTGGCTAAGTCGGGGAAAAGTTCTCAAAAGACACTTTGAGCTGCGAGAGGAAATCTGCCAGTTCATGGACAGTAAGGGGAAAGACTGCACAGTTCTGCGGGATGAAAAGTGGAAATGTCAGTTGGCGTTCCTGGCTGACATAACGTCGCATCTTAGCGCTTTAAACCTTCAACTCCAGGGACGGGAGCACATAATAACCGATATGCATGATGCAGTGAAGGCATTTCAAGTGAAGCTGCGCTTATGGGAGACACAAATGCACCAATGCAACTTGTCTCACTTTCCCTGTTGCCAAGTAATACGGAACCAAGAAAGTGCCACAGTTTTCCCAAATGCCACCTTTGCTGAAAAACTCAGCGCGCTGCGCACTGAGTTCGCACGGCGCTTCAGTGACTTTGAGGCACAGAAAAGTAACTTCGAGCTGCTTCGCAACCCATTTGCAGTCGATGTGGAAACCGCACCTGTAGAAATGCAGATGGAGCTGATAGAACTGCAATGTAACGGGACACTGAAGGCAAAGTACGACACTGCGGGGCCAGCACAGTTCACTCGCTTCATTCCTGAAGCGATGCCGCAGCTCCGCCAACATGCGGCTCGAATCCTGTCCATGTTTGGCAGCACATATCTGTGCGAGCAGCTGTTCTCTGTGATGAAAATTAACAAAACGTCACACAGGAGTCGCCTCACTGATGAACACCTGCAATCGATCCTGAGAATCTTCACAACACAGAACCTAACCCCAAACATAAACAAACTTGTTGCAAAGAAAAGACTCCAAGTATCAGGCTCTGACTAAATAGGACAAGAAAATGGAATGTTATGATTTGTTATGATTATACTTTTGCTTTAAATTCAATTTTTTATTTATATTTTCAGATTTTTTAATATTCCAGCATGTACAGATTTTGAATGTATTGTATTGACAGGATATTTTTTTATGAAGAGCAAAATATTTTAAGTTGAAATGTATTTATTTTGGAATGATATCCTGTATTTTGGTTCATATTAATGGTTAAAAAACATAAATATTTAGTCTGTTAAATAAATGGTTATACTGTTCGGCCCGCGAGTTTTGAGTTTTGGCCCCCTGTGCAATTGAGTTTGACACCCCTGGTCTAAAGGCACCACACATCAGTCCTGCCTGGTGCTGGGATGCTGTGCAGGAGACAAAGGACTAGGGAGCCTCTCACCACATTCAAGCAACAAGCACGGGAGAATACTAGGAGGTGGGCTTGTGTGAACCTGCTGTGCCCAGGCACGTCTGGGAAAGGTGACATGTCAAACCTCCACAAGCCAGCTTTGTATGTGCCACCAGCAACATGTTCTGACAAGTCAGAATGCCTTTGCTCCTGCTCCCCACACTATGGGACCTAAGCCTGCCCTGTGGAATTTTGGCCTAGCTGGCAGGAGCCCTGCAGCAGTGAATTTCCTGGGCAACATCTCTACTCCCATCCCTGAGACAGCCAGCCCCAAATTTGTCACTCAGCCTCCTGTCTGTCGAGCATGCTGGGTGTGGTAACACTGGAGTATTACCACACTCTTTTGTCATGCTGCTCACTATAAATAACTTTCAGCTCATGTGACGGTCTGAAAGAGGAGATGTTACTTAGGCCTTGCCTATACTACTAAGTTATGCAACTTCAGCTACGTGAATAACATAGCTGAAGTCGACATACTTAGATCTACTTAGCGCGGGGTCCACACTACACTCTGTCGACAGGAGATGCTCTCCCGTCGACTCCCTTGCGCTTCTCGTTCAGGTGGAGTACAGGTAGGGTGACCAGATATCCTGATTTTATGAGGACAGTCCCACTATTTGGGTCTTTTTCTTATATACCCTAAGTACAGGAATCAATGGGAGAGTGATCTGTGGTCGATTTAGCTGGTTTTCCACTAGACCTGCTAAATCAACTGCCGATGCATCGATCGCCACACATCACTTCCCCCCTCCCCCCCCCCTCCGGTAAGTGTAGATAAGCCCTGAGAGAAAGAAAACCCCTAATGCTCTAGAAACACATACGAAATGTGCCATGAAATCAGTCACATTGAGAAACGAATAGCACTTGAAGCTCTTTCAGGGCAAATCCACAGAGTGTCCTGCTAGCAATGCTCAGAGAGGACAGGGCAGAACCGCAGCAGCCTGTGTAGGGGGTGCAAACACCCCATGTGCTGTGGACCACACCATGATGGAACTTCTGCACCTCCATGAGTGTGTGAAGGAACAGGGCCAGTGGATCTCTAACAAAGGCCACGCACCGGCTATTAAGGAGGGTGAAGGTGGTGGGAGGGTGACTGCAGCCCTGAGACAGCATTAGCAAACAACAGGGAGGCCAATGGGGATTCCCATCCCCCTTCTACCTCTTTAGGGATCGTCACATAGGGTGACCAGATGTCCCGATTTTATAGAGACAGTCCTGATTTTTGGGTCTTTTTCTCATATAGGCTCCTATCCCCCCCCCCCCCCCCATCCCAATTTTTCACATTTGCTGTCTGGTCACCCTATCATCACAATACAGTCCAGTTACTTCATCTGTGTATGGGGAACAGGAGTTAGTTTAGTACTGATGATAAGGACCATATCAACAGCTGTGGAGAATGAAGTTTCACAGCACAGGTTCCTCTCCACGCTGCCCAAGTTGTGACTGGGCAGCCCCGTCTCTGAGTTCAGTCACCACAGCATCTTCCTTAGCCTCATCATGGCTGATGCAGCCAACAAAAGGAACAACTGTGGATGAGCACAGCCATCCGTTTGAAACCAAGTTCATCAACTCGTTTCTAAGGCCTTGTCTACACTACAAAGTTTTGTCAGCAAAAGGCAGCTTTTGCCAACAAACCAGAGGAGGTGTACACACCAGAAAACTACTTTTGGCAGAAAAACTCTGCTGTTTTGCCGACAAAATAAAACCACCTCAACAAGAGGCATAAAGCTTTTTGCAGCAAAGTTAAAGAGACAAAGCATCAGTGTAGATGATACTGCTGTTTGTTTTGTCAACATAACTGGCTTCCACCACTATCCCACAAAGCCTTGCTCTTGCTCACTGTTTTGATCTCTGCTGCCCTGCAGGCATGTGCCAATCCCCTTTCAAAGCTCCGGGGAAGTATCTAACAGCTGAGCCTGCTGCTCCGTTTGGGGAACAAAGAGCAAATCATTAACGTGGAATGTTCCTGTTCTGCTCTGCACTAGGAACACAGCAGCAGGCAGACTACTGCTAGGGGTGAGGGGGCGGGACAACTGCTGTGCTGCTTTGACATTCCTCAGCCAGGAGAGCTCACAAGAGCTGTTCAGGATGCCGCTCCCGGCTGTGGGAGAATTCGGAGGGAATCACAGAACCAGAGGCAGGCAGAACCGGCTGCTTGGGAAGAGGCTGCTGTGCTGAGCAGGGCCGAGCCAGAGGTGTCCCCCCCACCTCATGATGGGTCGGTTAGCCTGCTGTCTCCCCCACCCTAGACACACCACTCTCCTCTCCCTCCCCTAGCACACTTCAGTTGAAAAGTGATTGACAGTCTACTAGGATGCCTCTGGAATGAGGAGCTTGAGAAACCTGCCCCATGAGGCATTGCAAACCCTTCCCAAAGCCCCCTGCAGCCAGTTGCACAATGGATAGCTACCCCAATGCACTGCTCTCTGTGTTAATGCAAGAGCTGTTAGTATGGATGCACTCTGACAACACAAGGAGCTAGTGTGGACATACAACAGTGATTTTAAAGTGCTTTAAGTAAAGCAGCATAATTTTTGCCAACAAAACTTTATAGCGTAGACAAGGCCTCATTGAGGTGGTTTTATTTTGTTGACAAAACAGCAGTTTTGCGCTGTCAAAAGTAGCTTTGCAGTGTGTATATCTCCCATTTTGTCAGCAAAAGGCAGCTTTTGCTGATAAAACTTTGTAGCTCTACAGCCATTCCCCCAAAGCCTTTCAAGCCCACATTCAAGGATATTTGATTTTGTCACCCTCAAATGTCTGGCCTACAACAGTGATGTTATAGACATCAAACAAGCCAGGCACTGTATGAGACAGAAAGGGACATAGTCCCTGCTCTGACTGTAAGCTGGGCATTATCCAAGACATTCAGGGACGTGGTCCTTCATAACAGAATCAGGAGCTGTATGGGACCTAGGAGAATATAGTTTTTGCCCCCAATACTGAGCTGGGTGCTACAGGCTGATGGTGAGATGGGCACTATATGAAACTGAGGACATGCCTTTTCCCAGTGGTGAGTGAAGCAGTGTATGAGAGGGCGAAGTGCTGTCCCCAACAGCAAGCCAAGAGCTGTATGTGACAAAGATGTTTCCTGTTCCAGGGAGCTTATCTTAAGAGTTGTCACAAGTCACAAAATGCACTGAGTGAGCCACAGGGCAGTTCTGGGTTAGTCTGCAACTGTAAGAATAAGGGAGTCAAAAAGCTTTAAGTTGTCTATGAGTAAATCAAGAGTACAAAACATTTTTATCCTCACCTTTTCTGGGAGCAGAAACAGCTGTCTCCTGCCCCATTTATGTTCGCTAGTAATGCCTATAACCATGCGTTAAACTTGGTTCTCTGCACCAGCAAATGTTGCTGCTGTTTGAGTGGCTGGAATTCCATAGGGCTGACACCTTTTGTAGGGAAGGGAAAGTTGCTTCAAATGGAAGCAGAGGTTGCCAGTCTCCCGCCCCCCCCCCCCCCTTGCCCCCTTATCCCACCTTTTCGCATTGCTGAAGGCTAAGGTCATGCTGGATAACACCAGTTACACCTCAGTTGTTCCAGTTTCCCAGAGCAGTTTAGTTTTAGAATTAGGTGGATCCTGGCAGGGTTGGCAATGGACCTAGATCAAGGATTCATACTATTTTATTAGCACAGTATTTACTAGCATGAGCTGTTGACTCCTCTGCAGGACCTGGCAAGGGTGAGGTCACCTTACTAGTAGAGAAGGCTGCAAGTGCGGTGATGAACAGTATCTCATTCCTGACCAAAAGCTCACTGTACTGCTGCCACAGGTTTCATCCCCTCATCCTTGATTGAGGTGTACATGCAACTGTCAGGCGAGACATTGGGGGCTGTAACATGGCTGATACAACTACAGTATTTAGTTCTAGGTCTTATCCTCAGACCCAATTTTATTCAACCTTCCCCCTCCCAAGGTCTAGCTGGATTTTAATGAATCCATCACAACTCCGGGCTTCGTGATTGACAGAGGATCAAAAATGCCTGTCTGGCTAGCTTAGCATTTCCTGGCTTATTTAGCAGATCTCAGGTTTAGCTATGCCTTTGCATCAATCTAGACTAGAGGTGACAATGTGCTCTAATTAGTGTTATGCTTGAAGTCTATTCAGAATCTCCAGATGGTAACAGGCACCTGATTTCTGCATCATCGTCTGATCTGAAAATCACTCCCACAATGTTCTATTGCAGGGGTCGGCAACGTTTGGCACGCGGCTCGCCAGGGTAAGCACCCTGGTGGGCCGGGCCAGTTTATTTATCTTCTGACGCGGCAGGTTCAGCCGAGCACGGCCCCCACTCGTCGTGGTTCGCCGTCCTGGGCCAATGGGGTCGGCGAGAAGCGGCGCGGGCGAGAGATGTGCTGGCTGCGGCTTCCCGCCGCCCCCATTGGCCTGGGACAGTGAACCGTGGCCAGTGGGGGCCGCAATCAGCCAAACCTGCCTTGTCAACAGGTAAATAAACTGGCCCGGCCGGCCAGAGTGCTTACCCTGGCAAGTCGCGTGCCAAATGTTGCTGACCCCTGCTCTATTGGCTCCGAATTTGCCTTGTGCTAGTTACGTACGAAGCCCCAAGACACCTGGCGTATGTCTGTGCATTACAGTATGAGAACGTTCTTGATATGTCCCCAGGATTGGATTATTTTGAGGGAAGGGGGTTATCAGATGGACAATTTGCTTCTTTTTTTATACCATATTGATTAAGAAACCGTACAATGCATGCATCCACTCCAATTCAGTGTAGGTAGAAGGTGCTGCCCTTATCAATGGTTTGAGTTATCAGTAGTTAGTAACAGTTATTTTCAAAAATTCTGTACTATACCCTCCAAGGGATTACCAGGTAGGTAAGGCAGCCATAAAGGACATTGGGCTGAATTTTCAAATATCTTTAGGCACCTAATGATTCAGAGAGCACCTCATTGGATTTCAAAAAAAAAAAAAAAAACACTAGACAGATTAGGTGCTTCTCTGAATCTTTAGGTGCCTAAATACCCTTGAAATCTGGGTCACAGTGTACAGCATTTCTAGAATAGCTGATCTCTGGACTATGTCACCCTAAGACAACACTATTGTCTTTAATTCTCTAAAGATCCCTTTATGCTCAACACCTGTAGACCATTCAATATATTACTTGTTTAAGCCATACTGTAATAATACACCTTCAATATTTACCACTTCATTGAGAGAACAGTGGATATTAAATCACTAAACTGTCTAGTATTTAGGAGGGTTGCTATAAGATGCTTAAATGGCTAAATTGAGAAGGTGGGGGTTGTTTTTTAAAAGACAGCTCTGGGAGCATTTAAATGTATCAGTCAACTATATATACTGTTAAGAACCAGGTCTCTCCCTCCCCAAAGGCAACTTGCTCCACACCCCCTCCAAAATCTATTAAACAGATTGACTGCCAAAAATAAGTTTAGTGTGTGGAAAAAGTCAAATCCACCACATCCTCCAACTTGTCAATTAATGCACTCCTGGAACCATCTCCCATTCATCTGTTGCCTTTTGCACTAAGGGCAGGATAGCTTCTATATTAACTAAATCAATGGAACTATTATAGGATTTATATTGCAAGTCTTATTCAGGAACTTACTCTTTTCTCTTTCTGAGGGGTATGGCCTACTGGCAGAATTGGTGTTCAAAGTGTATTGTATATAGTTGTTTTTTACTCTGTTTATCCATTTAACAATCAGCAGTTAACTATTAATTAAAAAGACTGAATGCAAAGTAAAGAATGTCAACAGCTTGCTTACTGAAAAGGAAATATGGAAAAATGAATGATTTCAAATTAAAATTTAATTTTGTTTTGACAGCATTTTCGGCTGTGCTATTTAATGAAGATTTGTGCACCCAAAGCCAAGCAGCATTTCACCCTCACATCTTGTTGATGTTCAGAAAGCTGCGTATCAATTCAAATTCTCACTTAAACCAAACATAATAATTCTCACAGAAAACAAGTTGCACCCACTGCCAAGGGATGTAAGTCAAAAGTGTTATTCTTTACATTTCAGCCACTCTTAATTATCTTCATTCATGAAAATCTAAAGGAGTTTGAAACTTAGCATTAATGCAAATGTATTACTTCCAAGAGGAACAATAAATTCACTAGCAGAAGCGCCTAGAACCATTTCACTAAGAAGCATTTTAATTCATTGTGCTGCAGTGTGCGTGCATTAGGAAGGGGAGTAGCAAATGAGCTACTAAATCACACAAACTGTTAAACAAGCAGAATTAAAAACATTCGCTAAAAGTTATGAGAATTAATCAGATACCATGAATACACTGGTCACAACTACAGTAAACATGTTGCTTAACATGCCAAACAAAAACAAATAACTGTTGCCTAGGTTTGTTTATTGGTAAATCACTTTAGTAACCTGAATCCACAAATAAGCAGTATATAATCAGAAAGACTACAGATAAACACAGATTATACATGCAAATTCCTGATCACATGTCACATGTGCAGGTACATTAATAGCACAGTTCTAGGAATTTGACCAAACCAGTTTTATAATGCAGGTATGAAAAATTACATATGAAGAATATAAAGATACTTTTTTTACATTTCAGGACTCAAATGCTGCTTTTGCTTATATCAGAGATGTATGAGCTACAGGATTCAAGTAGCAAGCAGTAAGAGCTCAAGAAAATAATACTGGTCAGAGAGAAGAATAGGACTTTACATTTCACTAAAAAGTACGCTGAATAATAGAACAGGGAAAAAAACCTATCATCAAGAACTTAGAAAAAAACCACAAAATTTTAAAGCTGACTACTTACTAATTTTCTTATTATCTAGATAACAGCAATGACATTAAAAGAAACTGCATCCAACATTTAAAAAAATGCAACCTTTACATTTAAAGACTTTCCAAAGTGAAATGCAACGACAGTCTCACACTCCAAATTAAATATATGCTAGGCTCAGACTGAAATCTGGAATGTTCTAGATGAAAGTAATAAAAATACAATACCACTTTTTATTTTTTATTGAAGAATGGAATCAAAATTGAAGGGTAACTTTTTGAAGCCTGAAAACAGTAGATTTATATAAAGTTTGCTTTTTGTACATGAGCTTTCATAATGGTGCAATAGTTTCTATAGTAGCTTGAAATATCAATTGAAAGAAAACTTTCCTCTGTTGGCATTCCCATATTTTTCATGAACAAAAATTTTCTATTAGCTTCATTTATGTTATAACATTTAACACATGAACAGAGCTATACGCCTACTGTATTTCACTAAAACAAAAAAAGAGTATAGTATTTTCCATCTACTATTTGTACTGCATTTAAAAAAGGTTAACATTAAAAACAAAACCACTTTCCTTGAATCAAGTTTTTTTTTTTTTTTTTTTTGCACTTAAGCCTCTTTCTTTTGCCTGTGATCTTCTGCCATTTTATCCAGAATTTTCTGTAACAACAAAAAAGAATCAATCACAACAAAGCCAACCTGATTAGGGAATGAATTAGATGAACTAAATAAGAACCATAATTCTAAGTATAAAACCATGTTAAAAGTGGTCAGATTTGTGAACTTAAACGTATGAAATAGTAATATGTCATACAATTTACTAACTACTTGACTGCCAAATAAGCCTGGCATTGGGCAAAATATGCCTGGTGGTTTTCTACTGTACCAGATACATAACTGATCCACTGAAGTGAAAATTGCTAGAGCTCCTTTAAAAGCACTGCATTTTCCAGCAGCCTGCAACTTTGAACAAATCAACGAGTAAAATTTACTTTCTACCTATGTCATACATCAAAACCAGAGTCAATGAACATTTATCTAGTCCATGCACGACTATCTACTGTACTTGACAGTCAGTCTAACACAATCTAGGTTGCCCTCGTGTTCTCTCTACCACTTGCCCCCTTTCAGTTCCTGGGCCAGTTTGAGGCATTCCCACTCCCATGGATGCATCCCCTCCACTGGTAACTCTCAGACATGTGCCTACTTCCTTCCTATGGAACAGAGGGAACTTGTATCCAGCTTGGCAATGAACTGAAGTGAAATCAACTCGTATATACTCGATCATAAGCCGGTTCGTTTATAAGCCGACCTCCCCCCCTCCAAGATGGATAAGTAAAAGTGGAAATTTTTTTTATAACCCATTCATAAGCCGACCCTATAATTCAGGGGTCAGCAAACTTTGGCTCCCAGGCCATCAGGATAAGCCGCTGGTGGGCTGAGATGGTTTGTTTACCTCCAGCATCCGCAAGCACAGAGGTAAACCTAAGTAAACAAAGTGTCCCCGCGCACCAGCGGCTTACCCTGATGGGTGAGGACAGCAACTGGTGGGGAATTTTTTTGGGGGGGCAGGGGGAAGGGGAAGAAGAGGGGAAGAGAAGCTGGGAGTCAGGGGAGTAACCCCTGTGACCACCCCCCACATGACCCCATCCCTATCCCAGGACCCCCACACTCTCCCCATCCCATCCCTTTCCACCTTATCTAGGGAGAATGCCTCTGGCCTGGCTGGAGCTGCTCGGGCAGGCTGGGCAGCGTGGCCGCAGCACGCTCCGGTGGGCCGGGCGGCGCGGCCACGGCCTGCTCTGGGGTGTGGGGCCAAGCGGCACAGCTGCAGCCTGCCAGCCCCAGAGCTGCAGCTTCTTCCGAGGCTGGAGAGACTCTGGCCCTGCCTCTTCCCTTCTGGCTCTGCTGGCTGTGCTGCCTCTCCTTGCTCCCCCTGTCGGGGGGGAGGGGCTGTGTCCCACCTCTCCCTCTCTATACCCATTCATAAGCCAACCCCCTTCTCTGGGTGCTTCCCCTTTTTACTAAAAAATTCTGGCTTATGAACGAGTATATACGGTAAATACAGAAGCATGGAATAATTAATGTGGAGACTGACTGTGTTTTAATAATGGTGGTAATTACTGCTTACTGTTAGGATCCTCCCCCCCCCCCGACACACAACATGTACAATATCAAAGAGCAGCTCATAGTACACAAGCAGCACTGATGACAGCATAAACATATGTTGCACAACATTTTACTCAATCAGAAACTCTAATACATGCCCATAAAAATAAAAAAGTTGCCTATTTTGAAGTTATATAAAAAAACAACTTCAAAATATAATATATATAAAAACTTCAAAATAGGCAACTTGATTTGTATGGTGTGTGTGTGTTGTTATATATATATATTAATTAAAAAATAAAACCAAACTTCTCATTTAGGGTTTGGAGTACTATTTTTAAAAAAAAAATTCTGGCTTTGGTCTTGCAGTTTTTGGTCATAAGCCATCCTCAAAGGAACTGTAGCGACAAGATTCAGTCACCTTTTATTCCTTCTTCAAAACTATTCTAAAGCTTACCTCTACTGCAATCAAAAAGTCCTATATATTTTCAATTCACAGAGAATCATAGGGTCCCATACTTGAATTGTTTATTATGCATTCAAATTCCAAGAGGCAACCTTGGTGAGGATTAATTTAAAACTAAAATTACTGTGATATGAAGCAACAGCCCTTAAGCATGTTTGGATAATCCAGTGTTCTAACTGGATTAATTTGTTTTTTCCTTTCAATAAAGCCTCAACAAATCAATACCCTACTCCTTCCCAATAAAGCATCACTTCACTTAAAATGGATAGTTTTACCTTACCTTCAACTTCTGATAATGTGGAAGGCTGCTGCAATGGGTCTTTTTTGCAACATCTTCATTTGTGTAAAACAAGGAACACAGTTTGCAATAAAACCCTGTTTTGGGTACCACATAATTTACACCTAGAGAAGTAGAGACCACAAAGTAACTAATAGAATGAATTAGAATAATTTTTAAAACCTCAAATATATTGCTCACTAAGTGAATCTTACAGTAACAACTCAATTTCCACTGAACAGCTGCTTTCCTTTAAATATCCTTGTTTTTAATTTGTTCAAACCAGAATTTGTAATTAAATATGTACACACTTGCCTTTAGCATGTTTTTGGATTAAAACATGGCCCTTCTATTGGTTCCCTTTTCAAAAAGGTATGCAATGGTTTTAGTTACAATACATAGCGTTAATTTCAATATTAAAGTATCTCTACCCCACATGTCATAACAATTACAAGGCGATTTCATACATCAATCTAAACTAACTCATCACTACTGAAATATATTTTGTGCTGTTATGTCTCCATCATAATTCCAGGCTGGAGAGAAGTCATTGTCAAAGACTGCATGCGAAGAGTAAAAGGGACCAGAGAATATCATAGAAAGAGTGTTAAGTCCTAAAAATGAAATGGCAATCTTTGACCTTACTTCAATGTCTACGGGCAAATCTACACTTAAAATGCAGCTGCACTGCTGTAGTGCTTTAATGATGCTTTATGCCGATAGGAGAGAGAGTTCTCCTGTTGGTGTAGTTAATCCACCTCCCCGGAGAGGAGGTAGTTATGTCGGTGGGAGATGCTCACCTGCTGACATAGTGCTGTCTACACTGTGGGGGGTTAGGTCGGTATAACTACACCCCTGAGCGATATAGTTCTACAGAAATAGGTCTATAGTGCAGACCAGACCTAAGAGCCAGTACGCACTGCAAAAAATAAAGTTAATGAAATGAAAATGTTACCATAATGCAAAAAAGGCGTTTGAAAAGAGATGGGAAAATTCTTACCAACAGGAACATTTGGCTGATATGGTCCAATTCTATATTCGTCTGGAACAACAGATTTCTCCTGGATGCTTTTTGTTTCCTGTTCGTCCTGTGCATCTGTATTTTCGTTTGTATTTTTCTCCGTATCCTGGGTTGCTGCATTGTCAGAAACTTCAATGGTTTCTGTCTTCATATTCTCCTCAGTTTTGGTTCCATTTTCCAAGGTCTCATTTTCCTGCTCTGGTTCCTCAATCTTGTCTACCTTAATTTCAGCCAAACTATCATCATTTTTCCCAGCAGATTTAACTGCCATCCCTGATTTACGCAGTTTCTGATGATCTGAGTCTTCTTCATCACCAACCTCATCTAGAGTGACAAAACCTTCCATGCTCTGGGGGAAGCCACCCACATATCGCTGTTGAGACAAAGAGGTTTTTCATGTCTACAACTGTCATTTTACATGTGTAAAAGTATAATTTTTCTTATTTTTCAAGTTACAAAAGAAGAAAAAGACCCTTTAACTGCATTTTTATTTGAAGAACCCCATATTTCCTCTCCCCGAAGCTACCTATATACTTCCAAAACACTGTTCAAATCACATGAATGAGTATACTGAATTGCTTATTTTTTGCTTGATTTGAAGAATACTTATTTTATTTTGAAGTTTCAAAGTATTTTAGCTTCCATTTAAAAAATATTTTATTTTGCCAGGTTTCCACCTGGCCTTTAGTTTTCAGGTTTTTGCACTTGCTTCACTGGATTATGTTGATTCCTTCACTGCAGTAAATTAACAACTATTCAGATTCTAAAGATTAAAAACTGCCATTCTAAAATTGCAGCTATTTAAAAAAAAACTTATCTTTTGTTTCTCTGCAACAAAGTAATTTAAAGATATTTACAATGTGGAAGACATTCCCACTGGATCCTAAATTTCAAGGATACCTGAAAAGGTCTGAGGGGAGAAATGAATAAGGTGCTGACTAGAAATGTAAGGCTTACCTTACTCTAACTAATCCAAGATGTACCTACCTAGCTTTTTACTGAAGCTACAAGCTAGCTAGGTTATACATACTATTTCTTTTGTTTATATCCAACACACCCTATTCTTAAAAAACCTTATTTTTAGCATGGTCACTAAGGTCTGCCCTTGAAGGGCAGAAAACCTTCTAACCTCATAAAGCAGCTGGGGAGAAAATTGTTCCTATGCTGGAGCACTCAGTTGAGGCAATCTCCTAAAATGTACCACTCAGATACTGACTGCAGTCAACAGGGTCACAGAAAAAGCCATCACACAAATGAGGTGGGGAAACCAAAAGTTACAGCATGTTCCTATTTAAGGATAAACAGTGTTCTTTACATCAGGGTGGATGGGTTTTAAATCTAAACAATTTTAATAATGGTTTAAACGGGTAAGCAAGAAATCTTGATGCAAATCAATTTTAGTCTGGTTTTGTATTTTAGTTATTTTGTGATTCTCACTGGTTGGTGTAATTTGGAACTTTCTGCTAAGCAGGAGGATACACTATATTTATAAACATTTACTTAAACAATTATATAGCTTAACACATTTATTCAGATTTTTTTTGTTTTGTTAGAAAATGGTGACTGACGTATTTCCTATTTACTAGATGATTAATATGTGCAGGTGGTGGAGTCCCTATCAGTGCACCATAGGTTGGTCCTGGCAGGAGTCACCAGGATCAGAGCCCTCCTGGATTATGACCGGGGAGACTGGGTGGATACCTTTGCGCTTGCTCAGCGCATGGGGCTCTCCACCCTTCGAACTCCAGTACTTCAGGAGGTGACGGCAGCCTTGTCACCAGTCTCTCAGGTTTACCTTGAGCAGGTCCTGCAGGAGCATGCTCCCCGCCTACCCTACACCCCAGGCCCTCCGGATCTCTTTATAGGGCCCTTACACCTTGAGTTCCCCCCGGCCGTCCCACCCACACACCTTGAGCCAGCTGCACGACCTGCAGCCAGTTCGCTTTCAAACCGCGCACAGGTACACCTGTACACGCTCATGCTCCATACTCTCCATTTCCTCACCCTCGTGTCCCAACGCTAAGTGGCGGAACCTATTGCTACCTATTGAGGGTGAGGAACCCCGGTGGGCCAGCCTATATTCCACCTTAGTCCTACAGCTCGCCAGGTATATTGGTTGGCGGCTCCTTCATGGAGCTATCAGCACGGGCATTTACCTGGTGCGGTTCATCCCTATCCCCAATGCCTGTCCCTTTTGCGGCATGAGGGAGACCCTGGCACAGGTTTACCTTGAGTGTACCAGGTTGCAGCCCCTTTTCTGGCTCCTCCTAGACTTACTGTTACGTTTTTGGCTGCACTTCTCTCCCCACCTTCTCATATACACACACACACACACCTTATCCGTGGTGCCACAAAGTTGAGGGACCGCCTCATCAACTTCCTCCTAGTATTGGCCAAAGTGGCCATCTACAACACCAGGGAGAGGATGTTGGCTGAGGGGGTTCTCTGCGACTGTGGGGCCTATTTCTGATCCTCCCTCTGTTCACGCATCTAGCAAAGTTCCTCTGGGCAGCGTCTGCTGGCTCCCGTGACACCTTCGAGAAGTGGGCACTGTCCGGGGTTCTCTGCTTGGTGTCCCCTTCAGGTTCCCTTTTTTGATCCTTTGACCTTCACACCTACTTATCAGTTATTTTTTCTGTTGTCCCCCATAATCATGGATCAGTGGATCCTCCCCACAGGCTGCGGGAGGGTCCTTTAGCCGCAGGTGGGCTTCCAATCCAATAGGACTAGATTAATTTTACTTGGGATTTTGTCAAGCTATATTTCAATTAAAACTACACAAAAACAATTTAATTTTTTGTTTATTAGTTAAATAAATGTACTGGAAACAAGGAAAACATTTATCAAAGCATGTCTCATTTAAAACTAACTGATCTACTATATAAAATGTAGTATTATCTGTAGTTAGTGAGGTGAACTGATTGCTTCTGATCACCATGCCCTGCAAGTTTTTAGGACTACATCTCATCCTCACATCTCTCTTTCTCCATAGATTAGAAATGGGAATACAAGCTTTCCTGCTTTTTCAACTCTCAGTCTTGTTTCTCAACTCTGACTGAACTAGTAATTTAACTGAAATTAAGAAAATATTCTCTCTGCACCTGTAGAAGAGGCTACTACTTTTAAAAATTGGTTTTAGCACTTCAAACTCTATTTCCAGGCACTTAGCCAGTGATTCCTACCAGTTCAGTGGTTTGACTTTGAAAGTTTGGAAGCAAACATGGCCTGCTTGGAATTGTATGTAATATCATTTTAATAGATTATATTTAAGGCTATGATTTTGGCATGGAATTTTTTTAGTAAATGTCATGGTATAGATGGGGGCGGGGGAGGCAACAAGTCACAGACAGGTCAAGGGATGCTGAAAGATGAGGCCTGGAGAGGTGGGCGGGTTTGGAAAGCGAGCCTGCGTCGCACACACTCTGCAGTGGTTGCTCCTGTCCCACATGGCTGTCCCACCTCCAACCTGGCACCTGTGGTTGCAGCACCACTCAGGTTTGGCCTGTCCACTCTTCTGTAAATGGAGATGGCAAGGCAGATGAGCCAAACCTGATTGGATACTGCTACCCTGTGTACCAGGTCACAGTGTTACTCGGGTTCACAGACCTTATTCAAATTCACAATTTCTGTGACCCTTCCCAGGACAAAATCGTCGTCCTAATTATACTATGTTTACAATATAGGTTATTTCAAATTTAATTTTAAATGGATTTAGAAGAAAAATGTATCCAAATAAGAATTTTTTTTAATTTCTATTCACCCTACTTTGAATACCTGATCTCAAATCAGCATCACATTCTTTGAGGTACTTTGAGGTACTTTCTTCACAGAAAGGACGAACACAAATTGTTTCTTTCCAGAAAACTAGGTGTGGGTGTTTGTTTTAAAGTCCTGCACAAAAGAATTGGAACTATGTGGAGGAGCACAAATTATACAGATAAGGTCGCTCCCTATCCATACACCATGCCATCTGATTACCTTTTTAAGTTTTTTCTTTGCTGCTGGGGTAGCACCAACATTTCCTTCAGTTTTTGTGGTAGTGTCATCTGCTGCATCCTTTTTCTCTTCAGCAGCCACATCGCCTAAATTAGCAACATCAGTGTCATCTCCTGCTGAACTGCCACTTTCTAGCAATGCTGCTGCTTCTTCCTCATCTACTAGCAGCTCATCTTCAGATTCAAGAAGTAAACTAGGTTCCTCTTGGTCTGCCTGTTCACTCCCTTTTGCAGCTGATTTCTCAGCATCATCATCCTGTTTCTCCTCTTTATCTTTATCTTCAGCACTGCCGCTTTCAGTTTTCTGAGTTCCATCTGTCTTAGATTTTTTATCACTTGGAGAGTCTTTACTATCTGGAGAATACGTTCTCTTTCTGTAGGTGAGAAAAATATTTATCTTCAATATGTTTTGGTTTAATTATTTCAATTCAGGGTTTTTAATACATTATATTTAAAGAAGACATTACCTAGCTTTATCTTTTTTCAGTAATTCAACTCCTTTGTTGGGAATCTAAAAAATAAAAAAAGCTTTCATAAGGTATGGCGGGTACATATTATCTATTAACACACACAGCTGTTACAGGATTCATTCAGAGCATGAATTGCACCTTGGCTGCTCAATTCCATTGCCCATGTTCGATGTCTTCACTTTTCTTCACGACATTCTGGAGAAAACTCCAGTGGTGGCTCTTCCCTAATACCAGAGGTGCTGTTATATTAAGTAGTCCTATTAGTTGCCAAACAGATGGCTTAAAGGCTTAAGAACTGCAACATTACTTTCCTTTTAGTAGCAACATCCCCTTCCCCCTCTCCACACCTTTGGTCTATTTTCTTCTCCTTCTTTTAAAGGGTATGTCTGCACTGCAACAAAACAAAAACGAACAAACAAAAACCAAAACCATGGCAGTGAGTTTCAGAGCCTGGGTCAGATAACTTGGGCTTGTGCTATGGGGCTAAAAATAGCAGTTCCCACTAAAGATCTGAAATGGTGCGGGGGGGGGGGGGGGGGGGGGGAAGGGGTCTCAGAGCCCAAGCAGGAATATGTACAGCCTTGTAGCACGAGTCCTATGAGCTCAAATCAGTAGTGCTCCGACTCGCTGTCGAGGCTGGGTTTTTGTTGTTTTTTTGCAGCGTAGACATACCAAAACTTAATTTTTCAAAACTGCCTTTATGTGCAATCAAGTCTTTCCTTTTAAACTACAGGTGGAAAGTTCAGAATCACAACTGTCACTTGAATGTGGTATTAGCACTGGAAATCTGTTATTGTATTGGTTACCTATATGAACTTGGCACAATCCATTACACCGCAGAAAGTGCATCGCAGGGCAGATAAACAAAGCCACCATCTCTATTAGTCAGATTTTACACAATTTATTCATTTTGAAGTGCTCAGTTATGAACAGCCTGATCCTTGCCATTCAGTGCCTCAAAACTCTGCATCAGCCTTTGCACATGTATCGCAAGTAGCGGTTTATATTCTCCCTCCACCCACAAAATACACACATGCAGTATAATGGAAAGAAAGATCTGGCCCTTCATCATGTACCCTACCTGCAAAACAGAGAGGCAGGATATGCCATCAGAAATTAAGGGGAAAAGCCTTGTCAAGCTGATTTTTACAGCTCAAACAGAGTTATTCAGGTGAACAAATTTCATTTAATCCTATCCTCTATTCAGAGCAGACTTTAAGAACCTTTAGTAATTAATGTGAGTTTCTTTTTAAATTACACATTGCAGCCTGAAATTAAATTTATTGAAAAAAGTGATCAGTGCATACAAATGTGTTCTTGAATAGGTACACTTCCAGGACAACAACATTTAAACAAATATATATTAGTCATGTAAATGATCAGAAATTTGTCAGTGCTTCCTATATAAGAATTCTGAAAAAACAAGCAACATCCAAATTTAACAAAAAACATTGTTATTAAACACTTGACCCAAAGGTCAGACTGAATTGATTATAAAGATGAAGTCTTAATCACTACAATGGCTTTGTCCTTTAATATTTGGCCATGACCCATTAATTTTAATATATGCGTCATTTTTTGGTATTGGTGGGACAACTTCACAATTCAAATTTCTTAGATTAATTTGTTGCTATGTTTTACAGAATCCTGTGTATTAAAGTTTCTAGTTACAGATAATCCTTGAAAAGTTGACTTTAACCAAACCTACCCACCAACCCTTTTTTTCTGCAAGTCTATATACATCTCCTCCCAGGCCCATTACCAGTGCTGAAACTACCCACTGCAGAATTTTGCATTTCTGCTAGTTTCTGCTGCGTCAGCCACCCACTCCTTTATTCAAATCTTGCACCCTTTGGAGTTTCCTTGGATCAGATGTGCCCAGGACTCATGGAGGAGGCTCTTTCAATAGAGACTGCAAGGTCTGCTGAGTTTGTACAACAGAATTAGCAAGACATCAGGTAGAAAAAGAAAGCCTGCTAAGAGCATGCAAGGTAGTTATTACAATCAGGCCAAGATTTAAAGGTTCAGATCAAGATTTATGCTAGTTCTTATATTCCTACATTAAGAGTTATAATTGGATGGAGAAAAAAAAGTTTATTTATTTATTTATTTTTTTAAAAACTGACATATGCACATTTGAATTATATCTAAGCACTCCACTGCCTGAAAAAGCCACTATTTTGTAAGCCACTTAAGAGTCCCTCTCTTTTTGGGAATAATATAAGAATTGCTACTGCAAAGTTGGTTTACATTACTTAAGAATCTATACAAACACATCCTTTTTATGAACACAAACTCATGAGAAATTAAGCCACCTGCAGTTAGTACTAATCCCCTTAGTCTTGCATCCAAAATACCATAAAATGTAAGTTTCAATACTCGATCTTAAAATGCAAAAAGAGCCCCAAATAAAATCTTCTCTATACTAAAGAGATATTTAGAGCGCAACATAATGAATACATGACTGCCATATGTGGAAATCAAAGGAAGGAAATCAAGAATGAAGTAGTAGAAGGAACAGGTGGAAGAGTAGGTAGGTGTAAAGTTAGAAGTTGGTGGACTGTTTTGAAGAAAAAATAGTTAAGAGGACATTCTGAATAGGATTCTGACATGAACAGGAGTAACGAGGACCATATTCAACTAATTAAAAAAAAAGTAGCAGAAGATGACTTTGAAACAAAAACATTTAACAATCAGAATCCCTTATTTTTCTATACCAATTACTCACTAGGATGCACAGTCCTAGTTCACAAAATGCACAGTCCAGCTGTGGAACTCATTGCCAAGGGATGTTGTGAAGGCCAAAAGTATAACTGGGTTAAAAAAAGAATTCGGTAAGTTCGTGTAAAATAGCCATCGTGGCTAATAGCCATTGATGGATATAAACCTCAGACTGCCAGATGCTGGGACTGGATAACAGGAGATGGATCACTTGCTAATTGCTCTGTTCATTCCCTCTGAAGCATCTACATTGGCCACTGTTGGAAGACAGGCTATACGGACCACTGGTCTGACCCAATATAGCCATTCTTATACAGCAACAATCTACCGGGGAACCAAGTTTCTTGTTTTTGCGACAGTGATACAAGCATACCATTTTCATGATGTGCTACATCAGAACACTGAATACTGACAGCAACTACACTTAAAGGGAAAGGATTAACTGGAAACATTCAGTTTACAAATGGCTACATTCTTACATAAACAAACTTGCTAGCTGCCCTGTAATTATTGCTACTTACTCTCACCCTCACCCCCCCAAAAAATAGAAAATCTCAACTTAAAGAGTTTTCATTTTAAAACAGTACCTACCCTTAATACCAGCTTCTTGTATTTTTCAGACAAGTCCACCTTCACACATCTGCCCTGGAACCAAAGTGCTTTGTTTGAACAATGCTCAACCATAGCCAAAGCATCTTCTCTGGTTTCCATCTCTATGAAAGCCTAAAAAGATTAGAATACATATAAAAACCATAGGAAGTGTATGCAACAATGCTAGAACTAGAAATTAAAACTAGAACATGGCTAAATCCTACAACTTTGATTTCCCTACTTGATGTTTCAAAATGAGTCTCTCCAGTTCCTACACACTACCAACCCAGTTTTACATTATACCAACACCACAAACCAGGTGCACTGATGCACTAAGTCTTTGCAGTAAGCAATATTTTCACTGCAAAGAAGTTCTGAAATTGCATGGCAGGAGCCCAGCTGATCTGAAAATCATCTTAAAGACAGTGTTAATATATCCCTTCTTTGAAATCTAATTAGATGATAGTTTGTGAACAGAAAACACCCTCAAGTCAATAATTGTATTCCGTGCTAAAGCTAAAAGGCTGAAAGGCCTATTCAGACTAGTTCCATTCAAAATTTCTGGAATGGAGTGTTAGACAGTTGCTCACCCACAAGAGCTCTATGATACATGGATCTGGTCTGTTTAACATGCATAAATTTGCTGGGGAAGACAGTGAGGCAGTTTTGGCTCAAGTGTCATCAGTACACAAAGGGTATAGCTTTTGCATCAAACCCAGAGTGAGTAGGGTCTATGCAATTTTAGCACACAGCTGAGATGAGGGTGATCTGGTTATGGATCAAACCAAATTCTGGCTGGCTGGGGAAAACAACTAGAGAATAAAGTAGGTTTGCTACCTGCCTCCTATTAGTGAGGGGTACCCAACTTTGCCCAAAACATTTGCAACATTCTAAGAGGCTTCTAAATCCCTAGAAAAGCATTGAGTGGCCTGTGAGGTTTTGACTTCTCTTGGCTGTGGACCTTCTGACAGGCATCCGTGGTTCTTTCACTTCCTCGATGGATTAATGTAATACATGGCACACTGCTACACTGGAAGTCGACTCAAACTCATTTCCCTTCACTTAGCAGTATCAACAGATGGATCTTTATAACACAAAAGTGTTCCAACAGAAAGCTCTAACTCTCCCCATCCACTCCGGTTACAACTCAAGGTGCTATTGGAAATATAAAGTTCTCTTTAAGGGAACTATAATGTCCTCTGTGGTTTGGGTACTCATCCGAGAAAACCACCTCTCCCCCACAATCAATCTGCTCAGGCACGCAACATAACAGCTGTTAAATTTAGAAGTTTGAGGGGCTCCTCAGAAGGTGCTTTCAACGGAAACCTGTCAACTCTGGAATTTGATTTACTTTGTTACTCCAAAGCCAATGTAGTGACCATGGTACAAGGCTGATCTGCTTACAGAGTCTCTTGCTTGTTGATGGGAGTATGTTTTTATGTTATGGAGTTACACTTTTGTTTGTGGATGGTGTTATATAAAAAATTGTGCAGTTTTCTTTTGGGGGGGGGGGGGGTACCTGTGTCTTGAGATAGGACATTTTAATAAATTAAAATTAAACATTTATTCATTAAGCTACATACTCAGCCAGAAAAACAGGGACAGAAAAAAAGCATATTTGTAATAAGCAGCTAACATTGCTGTTGGATCTTTAATTTCTTTTCATATTCACTGTACAAATTTAATGTGTCAATGTATTTTGGCATCTAACTGCCTTAAAAAAAAACCTCCAGAGCTATTTAGCTTGTGAAGACAACAAAATTTACCATCAGAGCTCATAAGTACCTTGAAGCAATTGCTCACAATTTGCTGTGGCAGGCACACACACACGTTCAAGCTTGCTTCCACATTAAGAAAATGTTCTAATCTACTGTACATGCTCAGTATGCAATTTTCAGACAGCTTTGTGAAATCAAACCCCAGCAATGCCCTATCTTTGGAAGGAGTGAGGGAGTAAAAAGGGCTTTTTATTGTTGCTATGTAATTATTTGTTAAGGTTTTTATGAGCAGTCTATGATTGGCTCTTGATATTGTTTTTAATCAATGCAAAGATCCCACAGATTTTTACCTATATAGGAGCTAATTAAATATCGTGTCCAATACTGCATAGTTTCATAGATCTAGGATGCTTATGAGTTCCTCTCCTTTTACTAGACATGCCCCACTAGGATATGGCTTAACAGTTTTAAGTGAGGTACATGCTGGCATAAATGTGAAACTCCTATATTTTGCCATGTTCTCCAGTAGTTTCCATATTCATACTGAATCAGAAAAAAAAGATGGCAAAATAGAGGTACCAATCTTCAAGATCAAACGTAAACATTTTATTCTGCCTTGAACATTTCTCCCTACTTCCAAAAAACCACTTCAACTTAGTTTTTCAGATATTCAGACAGTATCCACCTTGGAGCTCTAACAATCCATTTAATCAAGTTCCCAACTTAAAATCTTGAAAGAATCTCTGGTTTCTTGCAGGCAGATCTATTGAACTTTCCACTTAATTATGCATTAATCAACTCAGTTATGTAAGTGGCTAGGGTGAATTACCTGGCTTTTCATTCTCATCAGTATGTAATTCTTTATTTTTCCATATGGCTCAGCTAGTTTGATTACGGCATTGTCAGAATATCCTGAATGAGGTAAGTTACTGAGGTGAATCACGCGACCAGGTTCTGGCTTTGGTGGCTCCGTTTTTTGGTCAGGCTTCCCTTCTGGTTTCTAAAATTAAGAGTTCGTGAAACCTTAAAAATAATTACTACATAAAATCTGACATTTATATAACTTAAATCAATAAATGACATTTATATTAAAGATTAAGTTTCTGATTTTACTATATGCATTACAACTGAAACATAAGTAAGGCACCGATTTTGGCTGGTGACTGGGAGCTGCAAAGTCCTGCTGCCTCCCGCAGTGGGCAGGGAGTTGAAGTACCCCCGCCGCGTGACCCCAGCAGCTAACTGGTCGTGGGGGGCAAGGGGACCCCGGCAGCTCAAGAGCCGCCGCGGGGGCAGGGGAACCCTGAAGCTCCCAGCCACCCCGCAGCTGCCTAGTCCCTTCCCATTTTATCATGGATATTTTTAGTAAAAGTCAAGACAGGTCACGGGCAATACAGAAAAATTCATGCAAGCCTGTGACCTGTCCCAGACTTTTACTAAAAATATCCATGACAATCTTACCCTTAAACATAACTGAAAACAAATTAATGCAAAAATTAAACATTAACATAACACTGAATATATTATACTGATTAAAAATAAGATTTTAAAATGCAAAAATTAATTTACCTTTATTCTTTTATATTTGTGGGATAAGTGCACTCTTACTGGTTTGCCAAATACTAGAGCTGGTGTTGTCATATAATATTCCACTGCAGCCTGGGCATCTTCAGTAGTGGACATTTCAATAAATGCCTGAAATTGTATAAGAATTTATTTCTGCATTTACTTCAGTATTACTCTTTTAGGCATGAATACTTTGTCTAAGAGCTTGTGCTGTTGTGTGCCTCTCTGGCAAAATAAGATGCACTTCTTAAAAAATGCAGTCAGGAAATGCAAGAGTCAAAGCTTTTTACAGTAGCATTAATTGGCCCCATAGAGTTAGGTATAAATTGCATATAGCATATTACTTAGGTGTACACAAAAAAAACAGTATATGCTCAGGACAAATTACTGTTAATATAACTTTAAACAATCAAAGTTACAAATTTAAACACAAATTAAATGTAATGTTGCAGAATATTATCTCAGTGTATTTAATTTCTGTGTTCCAAGGGGGGAAAAAAGAAAAAAAGAGAAGACATTAACCCTCCTTCCCCTTAGCGTTCCCCTCCTGTGATGACAAGATGATACCCAGTATATTCCAGGGAACATGGAGAATTCCAAGGACTCATTTGGTCTGAGAACAAGCAAAAAATTTCAATCTAAATAACGAATAAGGATTCGTAATGTAAGTGGCTTTGTAAACTAAGAGTGCTCACTTTCACAAATGCTGTAAAGTTGTGTAGTGTTCACTGATACAGTGAAATGTTACCCAATACTAATTATGCCACCAAAAGATTTAAATAAACTTACCTCATTAATTTTGTTTAGAATCAGATGATTTGTAATTATTCCAAATGGCTCAACGAGCTGCAGCAATTGGTACCTCAAGTTTTTCCCTCTCTGAAAATCCATAATGTGAACAACTCTGCTTGTTTCCTGATAAAAGCAGAAAGAACTAACTAGTAAATTTTAATCAATAGCATGAAATGAAATAGCATGTCAACAAAGACATCATCGAAGGATTACAGCCCCCAAATCTGATCTAAAATTACCTAAGAAAATAAGAACCATTTACCAATGTCCTCTCTCCAGCCGTAACTACATGCATCAGGACAAGGCAGGGAATTCCAAGGGTACATAAGTCAACTCCGTACACAAAAGAAGGAATTTATTCTTACCTAAGATGATGATTGACACAGTCTGGGGATAAGTCTATATCAATTTATGAATTTCTTTCTGGTTTATGAATTGCATTTAACATTGTAGCCCTTCACTGTGGATTGGAACTGACATTTTGTAGCAGGAACAGACTGCTTGGGAAGCTGAAATACAGCCTTCAAAATTGAATAGAACAGTAGTGCTGCTACTGACAAACATTTACTTTTAATGACTCTCTGCCCCAGCAATCTCACCGGGGGTCAGAGCAAGGAAAATCCCCAGCAGAAGAACAAAGAGGTGTCACAGACTGCTTTAAAGGTGACATGCTCTCTAAGCGAGGGAGTCATTTCATCCCCAGAAATAGAAGTCAGCTGGAGGACTGGGAGCAGGAGGGATTTTGCCATCCCCCAGGGACTCTCCAGAATGGCGAGGATTCAGAAGGAGATTGTGTTCTGGTGGGTTTTTTTTGTTTGTTTTGCCTTAGATTTATAAGCTCTACTGTGCCAAAGAGTAAAGGGTGTGTATGCTTAAGAAGTTCCCTGCAAAGCCTATATTCCTTGCTTTAACTATCACATGTTCCCCAAGAGGTTAAACTGTAAACCAGAGACTCCCCCCAAACTGGGCTGGACTCGGGGAGAACATGTAAAGCAGCTGGAGAGGCTTGGGAGGTCTCAGTAATAGCTTCAAAGCCTAGGGCAGTTGGACTGTGGAGTCCCTTATCCCAAGGAATGGGACCAGACAGGGAATCTGCACCCTGGAAATGTACTTTAGAAGCCAGATCTAGAAACAGTGTCTAGACACAGCCCAGACCCACATGGGATAAAAAGTTTGGGTCCATTTAACAATGTGGTGCCCATTCACTTGGTGGATCATGACACTGATCATAGTAGGTGGTGAAACATGACGACTGATATACTTGGTAATTTTAATCCAAAAGAATATACATTAAATAGATTCTTACCTTTTTTTGGGGAAAAAAAAAGATTTGTATATTAGACTAAGCTGTTTGCTTCAACATCCTATAACAACTTTGAATAAAAAGAAATCTACCCTGATACATTTTAAAGATATCCCTATTTTGCACCCTCTCCACCAAAAAAAAAAAAATCTGACAGTCCTTGAAGCACTGTCAAGATTATTATCCCCTGTGCAAATGAGATTAAAATGAACTTCTGTGAGCATAACAGTAATGACTGTCACTGAAAATTGAGATGTACGGCACCAGCAGCACAGAAACAATTTAAGTTTCTTACATCAGTTTGCATCTGCTTTAATGGTGATTAAAAAAAAAAACAGAAAAATTAGTGCATTTGTGTAAGCATTACATGATGTACAGACTGTAAGACCAAAAAGCTCAAACAATGGAGAACAACATTCTCATGTATAGATGGCTATGTTCCCTGCTGCATCTCGACCTAAAACTGACTTATGACTAGACTACACCACTCAGAAATGCAATGTTTGAAGCTTCAAGGAATTTGGAAAAAAGACTTTTGAATGTTTTGGTCAGGCTTGTCTTATTTCTTCCTTCTTCTGTTTCTCAGGTGCCTCTTACCAAGGTATGTAACTACCAAAAGGGCTGAGAAGTGATGGTCAACACTCAAACTCTCTAGTCTATGTTGTAAAACAGAACAACATAAGGAACCTCTCTTACAAAGGAGTTATAAACCTGTTTTTTCAAGGTTTTATGGTTAGTCACAAGCAGGCTAAGGGAAATGCAAGGTGTCTCTCAATATCAACCTTGAGAGATTACCCCAAAAGCCGTGTTTGTCTCCAGGTTTCTTCAATTCTTGACCTCTTTGCTAAGACTAACAAGATTTCCACTTGGTACCAACAGCAATGAAGTCCATACGACTGTCTGGTATGTGGACTGAATACCAATCCATTTTACAACAGACAGCAAATCACAACCGTAATGACTGTCACTATCAACTTGTACTGTATTCAAGTGAGCTAGATATGAAAGATTCTATAAAGGCAGTTTGAGTCCTGTGGCCAAACTGGACTGGAAGTCAGAGACCTGGGCTCTATTCCTGGCTGCACTACTGACGTGCTGCATGATCTGATGTAGGTAAGTCACCTTTCCATGCCTCTATTTCCCCTACCATACATTTTGTCCATTTAGACTGTAAGCTCTTTGGGATAGGAGTTGCCTCTGTGTGTACACAGCACCCAGCACAATAGGACCATCATACAAATAAAAATAATTCTACCACCTCTCAAAGACATCTAATTTCCTCCTGTAGAATATATTAAAATGGGCAAGCTTCATATCAGTGTAGCTGGATATTACTGTTTTGTAAAGCTGATTGTTAGAATGATAATTTAATACTAACCATTCTGTCTTTCTGCATATGTCGTGGTCCTGGCATGTTTCCATTTCCAGCCCCTTTATATTAGAAATTAAAAGTATATAAGCAACACTTAAATGAGTTATGGTTACTGTTGACATTTCATCTTTTTAAAATGCAGTAAGTTAAAGATCGCTTGTAATGCCATAACAAAGTTATTTTTCAAATGTTTAATTCAAATTACTGTAAATTTATAAGAAATCAAATCCACACGTAATATTTTACCAGCAAACCTTGACAATCAAAATCCATGGGTTGTGACTCAAAATTGGGGTCGCCAGAATGTATCAAAGGCCCAGAGGGCTGGTTCAGCTCCCTGCTCCGGGTGTTGCAACCTGGTGCACAGAGCCACAGTACTATTCAGGTTTGGCCAACCTGCCTCTCTATCATGACTGGGGACTGGCCAGGCCAGGCCAAATTTGATCAAGTGGCACTGCAACCACATGCATCAGGTCACAATGCCATTTGGGCCAAACATGAATGGCACAGCAACCGTGGAAAGCTCCCTGCGCTAGGCATTGTGACGAGCCCAGCGCACTCCACAGGACAGAAATGGGAAGAAAGCAGTTGGTTTCACAATCTCTGTTAAGTACCCCCCACCCCCAATGTACCTCCTGCCCAGCAGCCAGGCACACCTCATCTTCCATACCCTGTGTCCCGCTCCCCAGCCCAGCTCTCTCAATGTACCCCTCCCAAACAGCCAGGCGATCCCTTTTGTCATCTCACCTGTCCTGGTCCCCAGATCTTCCCCAATGCATCCCCAGTTCCTTCCCCAAGCCTCCCCATTTTATCCCCAGGGCCCCCAAATCCTCCCATCCTTAGCCCCCCATGGCTCCCTGGGAGCCATGAGGGGGCTATCTCAGCTTGCTGCCTCCCTCAGCCCCAATTGCTGGTGGGGAGTTCCCAGGTTTTCACATCTGGCTGGAGCATCTGGAATCTTAGCTCCAAGTCCCCGATAGACCTCTAGCAGGGGAGGAGGCCTACACTGGGTCTGGGGGCATCTTGGGGAGCGTCTGGGTCACAACAGGCCAGCAAGGTTTACAAATGGGTCCCAAAAAGGTTGAGAACTACTGCTTTTAGATATCGATCCAGAGCACACTGCCGCAATGCTGAAGTCACTTAAGTATGCATTGACCCCAATAACCCAAGTGGAATTCAACAGATCTGCTATAGTGAAAAGTCTCCCATATTTATTTATACGTAAATGAGCTGAAACGTTTTATTAAAGGGCAAAAAAAAAAGTTAATGTAATGTTATGGTTGAGATTTTAGATGCAAACCTCAGAATTATGACCCTACAGCAACACTGATTCTACCATACTGCATATATTAAGGAATAAATTAAAGCACGTCTGTTAAGTAGTTCGTTAAGGTTCAAAATTTAGGCTTATGAAATTGTTATGAAATTTCAAAGTATGAATGAAAAGAAACTAATGAAAGCATCAGTTCTCTTCAAAACATTTTTCTGCAGTGTTTGCAAGACAGATATGCACTAACATGATGCTAGACTCTAGAGAATGACACCCAGAAAGCAAGATTCTCACATCTACTTTAATGATTCATATTACTTGAAGTGGAAAAGTAAATAGCATAAATGAAAGGTAGGGTTGTTGGGTTTTTTTTGTTTTAACAATATATGATTTTAGTAACAAAAGAAAAGTTTAAACTATTTTTGAAGTTCCTGAGTTTACTCTGACAGTGTCAACTTCAAACAAACTCAAAATAAAATGTGTGGCTAAATTAATGCTGCTGTGAAATCCTTCAGTTTCCTTAGCTAAGTTTTGACTCTCATGCTGCATAGAGTTACATGTGCCATTTAGTAGAATCCAACATTTCAGATAACCAGGAATTTGAAAAGAGTGCATTGAAAAAGATTTGTTTACTCATGTTACCTCTTGGCCCAATTGGTGGTCCAAGATGAAACGGAGGTGGTGGCGGCCCCAAAATTCCTGGTGCAGGATTTGTAGATTGCTGCAACATAGACCGATCACCCCTAGAAATGGAGATACAAAACAAAGCATATTAAATCTTTACAAGAAAACTTTTCTAGGGGGCTTGGTGAAAAGTTTATGTCCTCATCACAAATACATTTGATACCATACCCTTGAGGGAAAGAAAAATTACAACTAATTCTAGAAACCTCCCAAACTCACAGTAAGCTTTTCTACAAAGTTTGGGGAGTTTACCCAATTCCTATCAGCCAAAGAACTAATCCTGAAGCAAAAGATGGCCACCTTCATCTTTTGGGTCTATCTGCTAAAAAGATCCAGGTACAACACATGCTGAGAAGCTTCTGAAAAGGTGGAGGCTGGTGGGATTTCTAACAAAGGTGTTATTCCTGGACCCTGCCTTGGAACTTCACCTGTATCCACCACCTCTAGTTAGTAGGTGTCTGAAGAACTCAGGAAAAAAATAACCCTCTTTACATTTAAAAGATTTTTTGCAACCATAAGGGCTAGAAAATATATAGTTTTTTAAACAAAATCCTAAATCTGTTGACGGTTTAAGGCCCTTCTATGCATCTGGGAAAGCTTCCTCCACACAACCGAAGAGTGGATTATTAAAGACATTCTTTTCTACATATAATGCTTCAACAATAAAGTCCTGTCTTAGGATGTACCAGGGATAGAGAGCAAGTGCTCCATCACACTGGAAAACCAGTACTCTACTTCTTCCAATGGTATGTGTTGTCCATTTATAGCTCTGATATACCACCACACATCTGATGATTTAACAGCTTTACTGGCACTTATATGGGATGAGCTGTATAAATCACTAATGGCTACACTATTAATATTATTACGGCTAAATATAAAATTACCACAGTAATAATAATTAAAATTTACTTCTCCATCTTTATTGTATCAAGTTGTTTACAGTTTAAAGATGAATTACTTGTACTAGTAGTTTAACTAAGAATTAAGTGGAAATTTGTAAAAGTTATTCTATTTTAGCAGCTAATAGCTACAGTATTCATTATTGAAGATTACAAATACAATATACTATATGCCCCACTGCAATGTGAGCACCCTAAATGCAACATATTTTTATGTCTAGGGAAAAAGTTTAGTGAAAACAAAAAGTCTTAACGCTGCCTGATCAAAAGAGCAACCCTGAAAATCTTCTCACACAGAATCTTTCAGGTATCTGGCATTTGCATTAGAAGTCTGACCATGAAGTTTTAGCAAGTCAGCCTACGCCTTAGAAATAAGTAGTTTGTGCTTCATTAAAAAAAGTTTGTCCAGCTTCAACCTAATTATTTTGGGACAGTGAAATTTCCAAGGCAGAAATTGAAGACTTTTTCCCATGCTCCACATCTGTGATCATTTGCTGAAGTCATGACCTGACACTGAACCCCAAATTTGAGATTTGGATTCCTAGGTATCAAAGAATTTAACAACCATTTTTATCCCATAGGTTTTATGGTAGGATTACGTCTCCAGATCTGGCAATTTTATAGCTAACATTTCAGTCTTAGTGTAATTTACTTTAAAGGCAGATACTTTCCTAAACGATAGATTTCTTTAGTTCTTTTAGGGAAACGTTTAATTAGATAAATTTTACATGATCACCATGTAAAGCTATTTAATAATTAATTCCTTCAAGTTTTCATTCTGCAATTTATTATTCCCTATTCTCTGCACAAACTCCTCCAGAGAGAACATGAAGGAGTGAAGGAGACAGTAGACATCAAAGCAGATAAAAATCAGGATTTTTATAAATAAAGTCACTTAAAAATCATATTTCAATTTTTTACTTACATGTTTACTTTCTTCCCATTTTAGAGTCTTAAATTGCTAAAATGGCCATTTATATCTAACTTCCTAATCATTAAAAAAATTATGTAAAATCTGAAATTCTACTAAAGTTTCAAGCTTAAAATACTCCTATTTGCTGAAAAAGAAAAGTCTAGAGCAATGGTTCCCAAACTTGTTCCACCGCTTGTGCAGGGAAAGCCCCTGGTGGGCCGGGGCAGTTTGTTTACCTGCTGTGTCCGCAGGTTCGGCCGATTGCAGCTCCGAGTGGCCGTTCACTGCTCCAGGCCAATGGGAGTTGCTGGAAGCGGCGGCCAGTATGTCCCTCAGCCCGCACTGCTTCCAGCGGCTCCCATTGGCCTGGAGCAGCAAACCGCGGCCACTGGGAACCACGATCGGCCAAACCTGTGGACACGGCAGGTAAACAAACCACCCAGGCCCGCCAGGGGCTTTCCCTGCACAAGCAGTGGAACAAGTTTGGGAACCACTGGTCTACAGCCTCATTAACATCTTCAATGTAAACATCAAACTCAAAATTGATATGCAAAAACCAATTCTCTATTTGGAATCAGCATCACCTTTCCATACACTGAACTTCCACAAGTCAATGACCTGATCCTGGTCTCACTGAAGTCAATGGCAAAACTCGCACCCATGACACTGGTGCAGGATTTAGTCATGTAGGCTCCCAAGGGGGTGAGATTTAAAACAAAACCTGGCCTGTGTATTAAAAAGTTAACAATAACTTTGTTAATGTATCAAAAGTCTAAATAACTTCTCACTGTTAACACTACAGCAATTTTATGCCATTAATAGAAAAGTTAATAAAAATAAAATTTTAGTCCCAGATTCTAAAAGCAATTAAGATTATATTTAATTATAAGCAAGAGTAGTCCTGTTGAAGTCAGAATTACGGCTTTAATTTTCAATATTTTAGTAGTGGCATTTAGTTCCCTCCTGCTATCACCAGGATTTATAATATAGTTAATTATAAATTTTTATCTAAAGTTGCAATAAGCAGAAAAATTCAGATTCATTTTAAATCAGATTGAGGATTTGTAAACAGCTACACTCCAGACAATTTCTCTATTTCCTGGATATAATTACACAAGGAGAGCCAACTCAGTTAAGTCAGTGCTGCTTTTCAGCTGGTATAAAGAGCAGTCATCCACATTTCGTTATATGGGTGAAATGTCCAGATAGGATAAAACTTAAAAAAACTCCAAACCCTGCACTCTATCCTATATTGCATGATAGGAAACTGAGCCCCTTTGTTCTGACACACTGAATGATTTTAGTATTTCCAATATTTGACAAAGTTGAAAAAATGCCAACTTTTAATTACAATCATTTCATTGCATTTTGTACTTCCAATATAAAAGTAACTTATATTTTGCATTGTTCTTGTTTTACTTACATTCCATGTCCAGAATCATTATCAGGATTCCACTCTGGATATCTTTAAATAAAAAAAGGTCATTTGTAAATAAGATATAAAATTAGGATTGCAAAGGACAGTATCTACACAAAACTACTGCAAATTCACATTTTTCACAGGAAGCAGGAAAACATGAGCACATTGTACAGGAATAATTTGGACAGCATGATTGGCAGCCATTAAACAAATGCAATTTCTAACAGCCATAAGCACTTTAATGCTAATTAGGAGATTGGGTGTTTTTTCCCCCCAGACTAGGAAGTATATTATACTTAAATATCAAATATCTAGCAATAATCTGTAGTATTACAACAGGAGAGGTTTGAGTCTATACTATGTAGAACAGACTGAAAGGAGAAACTCTTGGAAGTTCGCACTAGAAGCATAACTAGGGAGTATTGCAAGAAGTTACAAACATTGAACACCTGCTAGTTGGCACTGTCTAAACATATGTAAATCATAAGAGCTTAGTAGAGACTAAATTGCCTTTCTCCAGCAAATGTAATTACTTTTTGGCCCGGAGATGCTTAAGGGGAATGGCTAAAACAAGTTTAATGTATTGGTCTTTTCAGTGCACACCAGGCAAATTATTTAAACCTGCTCTGTACTAGTTAACAGCTATCTAATTCTACATGCCCTCATGCCACAAGAATGCTTAAGGTATTTCAAACTCATACATTTCAAGAAGAAGCTGACAACGTCGACTGTGGGTTGCTCCATTGATATGGTGGTTCCACTCCTGCAGTAAAGTAAACAGTTACAATTAACAACATAGGGTCAAATATTTTTTTAACAAACCATTCCCTCTGCACAGCTATGTACCTACTCTTCTATGCAGAGGTATTTAACAAATATTTGTGTATAGATACTGAAGTCTGTTTGTAGTGCTTTAAAGATACAACGAATTTTGACCTACCTTAAAACTGTTATAACCTGACAAAGTGTCCGATGGAAAATGTCCTCTGGAATCTATGGGCTTGATTCTGGCTTCAGATATGCAAAGCTCATCATGAGAAAATTGCTAGAGTATGCCTGCAGGGAGCCCAAGATTTTCCTTTCATAGCCTTGAGATTTTTTCCTAACCCCTCTGCTTTACACCTAACAAAGACTAACATACTTAAAAATACTGCATTCAGTTATGGGTAGCACAAAAGCCAGAAGATGAAAAATCGTAAGGAATTCAGAAAAGAGCAACAAAAATCATTAAGGGGTTAGAGGGACTGACACATAAGGAAAGATTAAAAGAACTGAAAGTGCATAGCTTGGCCAGACAACTATGTTAGGGAAAGATAGAAGTGTACAAGTATTTGAATGATACAGACACCAAAGAGAAGGGGGACTTGTTTAGGATTATACAATTATAACTAGGAGTAATGGAATTAAGCAAAGTAATATTTAGGTTAAACATCAGAAAAAGTTTAATGAAAAGAACCCCTAGAATGTGGAAAAGACTCCAAAAGCCAAGGGGTAGAATTTTCATTTGCTTGGGTCATTAAAACAGGACTTAGTTATCTGGTAGATCTGTTAAAAACCGTATTTTCCAAAGCTTTACTTGATAAACTACTAGCCAGAATCAGATACAAAAGAGGAGTACTGGGGAAGGGCAGAAGGGTCTCACATCTATCAGGTGCAGAGGCAACAACCTGATAATAAACCCAGTACTTCAGTTTGCAGGAAGAGGGAGGTTTCTGGGATTTCTTTAAGGAGGCTATTCCTAGATCCTATCTAGGGGTTCAATTTTCCCTATCAGCCTCTGGCTAGAAAGTATCTGATAAATTTGAACTAGGACTACGACTACTGAAAGAACTGAATTCCACCCCTCGCCGGTCTTCCCCAGTCTTCCGACCATTAAAGGGAGTTCTCTGCTACTCTATTCTTCCCCCAATGGCCAGTTTTGGTTCTCTTCCCTCATGAAGATGGCCAGTGCCTGGCTCTTGCTCACAACTTTCATAAGCAACTGAAGAATGAAACAGACATGATTTCTGAGTTCCACTCTTGATCATCAGGTTCCAAACAAGTAGCAATGAAACTGACCAGAACTTTATCAATTCCACTCTGCTGCTGTCAAGGAAACCCATGATCAGCAGCGGAAGTATTGGAGCAATTAGTTATAGAACAATTCTATTTTCAAGCTTAAATTCTGCACAAATTGATGGCCTCTCTCTGTTCTCCAGAAAAATCTTACTCAGTATGGGCAAATTTTCCATTTTTAAGATGTTAGAACCATCCTCTCCTGGGTAAAGAAGTGAAGTATCTGAGGCTAACTGTAGTGCCTTGCCTCCAAGAACACAGAGTTTTAATGGCCTTGAAGCAAAAGAATAGAATGATAATTCAAGTCTCCCATACAGCATTGTCACTAAGCTATAACTAGGGCCCTGCCAAATTCACAATCATTAAAAATGCATCACGGACCATAAAATCTGGTCTTTTGTGTGCTTTTACCCTATACTATATAGATTTTACAGGAGAGACCAGAGTTTCTCAAATTGGGGGTCCTGACCCAGAAGGGAGTTGCAGGAGGTCACAAGATTATTTTAGGGGGGGTTGCAGTGTTGCCACCCTTACTTCTGTGTTGCCTTCAGACCTGGGGGGGGGGGGGGGGGGAGAACTGGAGAGTGGTGACTGTTGGCCAGGTGCCCAGCTCTGAAGGCAGCGTCCCGCCAGCAGCAGTGCAGAAGTAAGGGTGGCAATACCATACCATGCCATCCTTACTTCTGTGTTGCTGCTGGCAGCGGCTCTGCCTTTAGAGCTGGGCTCCCAGCCAGCAGCCACCATTCTCCAGCTGCCCTGCTCGGAAGGCAGTGCCACCGCCAGCAGCAGCACAGAAGTAAGGGTAGCAGAACCGTGACATCCCCTACAATAACCTTGTGACCCCCCTCCCCCAACTCCTTTGTGTGTCAGGATCCCTACAATTACAACACTGTGAAATTTCAGATTTAAGTAGCTGAAATCATGAAATTTATTATTTTTAAAATCCTATGACCATGAAATTGACCAAAATGGACAGTGAATTCAGTATGGCTGATTTTTTTTAGATATACAAAACGTATCAGAGAGCAGGATGAAATCCTGACCACTCGCTCTGTTAGAGGTTGGTTGGTTGTTCTTAAAAAAAAAAAAAAAAAAAAAAAAAAAAGACATCACTTTGTGCAGGATTCACAAGATATGAGCTCCCACTGTTGGCTCTGCAATTGTGAACTCGTATATCAATGATTCTAATGCACAAACATGTGAACAAGAGCCAGTTTATTACACTATACAGCAAACATTCATTACTTAAAAATAGAAGGCCAAATTTAGGAAAGGAAGATCATTTTAAGCTTTTAAAAGGTGGTGCAAACAGATTTAAGTCATTTAATACAAACAGGCACCCCCTCAACAATAGGAAAATGTCAACTTTAGAGTTTACAATGCACTTTTAATTTGCAAAGTTTCCAAGGCTGGCTCAGCTAGAAGTAAATGTGTATTTGAAGGTTGCTTACAAGTTTATTTTTTAAAAGTGACAAACGAATATCCTCTGTGTACTCTGGCTGGGATTTTCACATATAAAGGAGTTGGGCACCCAACTCCATATTGAATTTCAAATTCCAGTTCTTTTGAAAACCCAGCCTATACATATATTTACAATTTAATTTTTCAAGTGAAGTTTTTTTTTTTTTAACTAAGGTGAAGTTAGCTTGCTTAGTTAGTTTTTTGTTTAATAGTTTTACCACATTCTATTAAAAGAGTTCTAGACTCCTTAAAATATTACTCAGGTTGCTTCAGGTTCAAAGTTTCCCAATTCTCAGGGCATATTTATACACAGACATTGATCTAGGTAGGTGTCTGAAATTAAACTCTTAAATAGGTTTTGCTCTATTTTCAAAAGTTTTAAGTACCCTCAGCTCCCACTGAAGTCAACAGCAGCTGAAGGTGCTCATGACTTTAGGGGGAAAAAAATCAAGCCAAACTTATTTAGGAGCCTAACTTTAGACATTTATTTATTAGAGTCTTAACTATTACTTTTAGAAACCCATGTCTCTTGAATGTTTTACTTTCAAGTTAACCTGCTCATGCTGTTCCCTCTATCACAATGGTTCTGTTTTATTTTACGGGGAGAGCAGGGAGGTAACATTTGCCTAAATCCTGTTCTGTGATGTAGGGGGTCAAAATTGATAAAGTGCCTAATCAGACAATTTGGGCAGTATTTCTTTTCACAAGTAGATGTTAGAACAAGCTGTCAGTCATTAATGAAGATTTATACACATAAAGTTAAAGGAACAACTAGTAACATATGTAGAAAAGGAGTGCAACTTCTTATATTTGTGAAGTCAAGTTAAGTTTTTCCCTTTGGCAGACTTTGATAAAACACACAGTCCCTTCTCTATCCTCCTGATACTATTTTATTTTAGAGGAAAGAGAAGATACTGTAGTAATAAGCTAGAGTTGTTCCAGCTCACAGAAGCATATTCCAATCTGCTTCCCCTAGAATTGGATTCAGATCTTAGTGTTTTACCTGTGACTTAGAAATACCATAACATAAGGAATATCTAACAAAACTAGAGAAAATATGGTACCTATATGATTGCAGGAAAATACTTTCTTCTTGCAGTGGTGTTATTTCTGGATAAGAAAGCAGACCCCAGGATTTGGATCCTGGCAAAATAGAGGAACCGATTTCCAAAATATTTTATATGATGTATTGGAAGTTTAAGCCTGCATTTGGATTATGTTACTAACTTGATCTTAAACGATTTAAAGTGAGCTGGAGAATGTTTGTAAATTTAAAGTGTTTTCAATACACTGTCAAAGGGGGAAAATATTTTTTCACATTCTAAAAAAAGCTTCCTTTCATAATTGGCTTCTTTTATGCCAAGTTTCTGTACAAAACAAAGCAAGCAGAACAGAGTAAGTGAAAGTGCTGAAAAGAATCTTTATAACAGGAGATACCATTATAAAGTATCTCAAGATGTTAACATTTAACTTCTGTAACCAAATAAGATATTTTCATATAATATGGGTTTGTTGTTTATTGTTTGTATCAGTTACAAAAATAAACTTCAAATAAAGGAAAAAAATGATTGGAGTTACCTGAAGTAATAATTCATAAACCTGTATTTGCTTTGTCAAGTTAGTAAATACAACATAACAGCTAAATTCTCAAGTTATATGGACACTTGGGGTTTCTTAATTTGAGTTATTTTACACAAAATATTACTTTAAAATGGTTTCAAGAGTAGGTAATACTTCCAGACGTTACTGTAAAGAAAAAGTTAGTAACAATACCACCACATTAAATCAATTTTAAGGCAAATGTATGTATTCTTAACTTGAATAATTTTCCCCAAAGCCTTCAAATGAAAAATAATGTAACTGATTTTGACCAGAGGGGCATTAAAAGCCAATTTCAAAATTGCTGCCTAGTATATTGAAAATCAGCAAGAATGAATAAAACCAAAAAGCTGAAAGTAAGAGGGCTCTGAAATAATATCTGAGCAAATAAGCCAGTTTGAGTAAATTGTCACCTTGTCAGAGACTTGAACTATAATTATGAATAATTTAAGAGGGAAGTCTGATCAAAAATAAATATACCAGAAGATCCACTCTATTTGCAAGTCAAGTAAAAGAACACTACCAGGAACACAGCGCAGGATACTGCAGCAGCAGACTGATTTTTTTCTGAGCTTCTAAAGGGACAGATGCAACATGTGACAATAAAAAGTGAGTCTGAAGTGTGCCTAAGAAAGTTGTGAAAAAAGGAGAAAAAATGACGACAAATTTCAGCCATAGTATGAGATAGAGTGTTAAAGTGAAATTAAAAAGGCAAGAATGAGCTAATCTAAAATGTGAATTATACTCCTGCAAATAAGTTCCAGGGCTCTACATTAACTCTTTCCCTTTGGCCATGGACAAGGAAAAAAGCAGTATTGTGCAAGAATGCATCTTAACTACATATATATCAGCAATCAAGACAGATGTGGAGGAGAGCTGAATCTAGCTTCCTGAATAGCACAATAGATACACTGCAAAAAATAAATAAATAAAAATAAAAACCAACCAAAAACAAAAACACCAAAAAAACTGCTTAAATGCCAGATGTTTGTGGTTAAGAGAACATGTAGGATGTAAAATATAAATAAGATATCCCAGCAGATGATAACTGTTTGGTCTGAAGTAAAGCAATCTGGGCAAATAGAATATTAATGTAAAGCCCTGGTTTAAAGTGTTCATTAACAATTACTTTGTAAATAAACAAAGTGCCTTTTTCACTCTCAAATTTTCAGATTTTTAAAAGTAATTAGGCTATAGAAATAGTCAAAGAAATAGGTAAAAACAGAATAGATACTACAATGTAAAGGAAAATAGAAGCATCTGATGCATAACTCACCTTATTAGAATGAACTGGCATATCACATATAGAGCACAGATGGGGATAACCCTTCGGTAAGAATCCATGGAAGTCTTCAATATTGCTATTTGGAGGAGCACCTCTCTTTTTCTCAAAAAGAGATCTCTCAGGACCAGGACCACGACCCATTCTGTCATACTCACTTTCATATTTATGATAGTTATGCGAAGTCTCACCATAAAAAGAGTCATCCCTACACCTTTCTCCATCTCTTAATCTGTCATCTTCATAATCCATTCTGTCATAATAACCAGATTCTTGAGAACGACTTCCATGGTCATAGTCAACCACTGGGTTGAGACTAGGACCACGATCATCAAAACTATCTCTTCTAAAGTGCCTTTTTTCTTCCCAATCATCCCTAGGTACTCTGTATGGTGGCTCCCGTGTAGATGATCTGCCATCTCTACCATAACTCAATGAAGGACCTTCTTCAGCTCTCCTCCTTTTAAGTTGTAGAAGGATTTGAGGCAAGTTTTCAGGAGTAATCTTGTCCTCGGGATAGCGACTCAGTTCATCTAAGTCTCTAGCAGACAGACCAAAGCTGGCCAAAATATTAGTGGCCTGGTCTGCATCTCCACGGTGTTGAGAAGACAAAGGGAGTGGACCTCTACTTCCAATGTTAAAAATAGATTGTAAATTATGGGAAGAGGTACTAGCAGAAGACAGTGCACTATGAGATCCTTGTTGGTTCAATGAAGAACTCATTCCAAGATTCATTAAGCTAGCAAGGCGTGCAGTACCCTGGTTCATCCTTCCAAGAGATGCTGGCATACTTAAAGACTGGGTAGCAGCAGCAAGAAGGCCTATTCCTGCAGACAGGTCACGCCCATGACCTTGTGAATCCCTACTTAGAGATGACTGCTGGAATGACTTGGACATTGTAGAACTATAGCTTGTCTACTTTATGGATCAAAATTTTAAAGATGGCTGAAAAGAAAGCTCACACTAGAAAGGTAAACTTCACTTCAAAATCGTAACGCCAAGAAAAAAGGATCAATAATGACTGTAGATCTTCTTCAAGCTGAGAAACACCAGACAATTCTGTAGAAAAACAAGCAGTTTTAGTCATAAATCCCTTTAAACAGATGCAGTTTTAAACTTATGCATCATGTTGATCTAAAAAACATTTAAGATCTCAATCTTACAAGGCTTTTATTACATAGCTTAAACAGATTTGAGATGTACTCAGAACCTACATATATTACTTGATAAAAATACAGTAGTTTTTCCTCCTAATACAAACTAGTCTTCTCCTACAAAAAATGAGTCATACTGAAGATAAGTGAATTTCAGAAGCTTTAGATGTTAGAAAGCATCTCAAGTTTACTAGCACACAAGCCTTGATCTTTAATGGTTTTGTATACACCCTACATTACTATGCTAAGTTCCAGAAGACCACAAAAAACACAAAGCCATGGAAACCAAGATGAATTTGGTATATACACATTTAGAAATGAAAACTATACCACTATAGAAAAGGACGAAAGGGAAGTTATAAGTAACTGAAGTTTGGGCAACAAGTGTCTACTATAAGATCTAGTAAATAAGACCAAACATAATATTCAACCTTTATGCAGTCAAATCAAATTACTGAAGTGAAGACAGATGTGAACAAGAAAAATAAGTTTTAATTTGGTAGAAAGTAAATAAGACCTCTTGCTCAAATTGCAGTTATATGGTTAATACCACATATGAAATGAATCTATTCACTGTACCACAGCCATAACACATCAGCCTGTGCTATCAGATCTCAAGCTAAGTAAGGCCAGGTTTGGTCAGTACTTGGATGGGAGACGTCCAAGGAAAACCCTATTGCTGCAGGAAGAGGCACTGGTAAAAAAAATCACAAGATGGTGCTATTCTTCCCGCCCCCAATCCCCATCAGTTCTGAACCAACACACTGTTAGGAAACACTGATGATACTGCTGTCTTTTGGATGTGACTTAAAATTGAGATCATGACCACGATGGTTGTTAAAGGTCCCTCAACATTTTTCACAAGAGATGAATATTATCTGGAATTTACCTAGGATACCAGAATAGAGTAATATATTCTTCCTAATTACATTTCTTCTGCAGTTTCAATTGGATATGGTATTCTTCACTTCCTACACTGCTTTGTAGGGTTTCTGTACACTTTTTGACAGCTGATTTATTCCAATGCAGAGATGCTGTATTTCAAAGGGATTTCATTTTTGTGGAGAGGTGAGGTAGTGTATTTCCCCTCATATTTATACCTCTACAGACTGGTGGCATGCGCAGTCTAAGCAGTCCAATTCCCCATATGAATGCCCTTCTCTGGTAGCGGAAGATGACTGCATTTGGGTCCTGGAAAGAATACACTCTTTGAATTCCTGCAGGGCCACTCAGCCCCCCTGCATGGCCACTCACCCATAAAAACATAATGGCCTTGCAACAGAGAAAAGAATATAAATCATACAGCCCCAAATCATGCACCCTTCTGTCAGAGGAGGGACATTTTGGGGTGAGACAAGGGAATAAAAGCGGGGGTCTTCCTCTAAAGAGATGAATAGTAGAGAAGCTCTATGGCACACACCAGGGACTTAGCCTTGCAGAGTTTCACGTTCCCAATACTAGGCAAATTCAAAAGTACAAGCAGGGGTTTACGAGTGTGTGATCCTCACAACTGCATACTGAATTTAAATCCATTTTTCAGTGGTGACTAAAGTAAAATATTTTTTCACCAATATTTTTAAGTCTAAAGCATTTTGGTATCCTCTGGGGTGAAAGATGCTATATATGTTATACGTACCGATGCTTTACCAAATATTTATGACTTATATCAGAGATGTAGTGAATCCTATAATAGATATGAATAATACACAAAGCCAACAGAAAGGACTACTGTCAATGCATCCAATGTTATGAGTATAATTTTGCTTTACCTATGGTTAAAAAAAAATCTGCAGCCTTTTGCAGTCAATTGACATAAGTTTCATTGTATAAATTTCAGGTGGGATCTATAAGATTAAGCAGCATGGAAAAAAATGATTTAGAAAGAGCAAATGATGTGAAGAGGTAGAAGGATATTCCAGACATCAGTAGCTACACAATAAATTACTCAGTGGCAAGGATGTAGGGAGGGACAGAGAAGGCAGGTGGCTAGGAGAGATGGTGAGATCCAAGACCCAAGCTGAACATGTTCCAGGAGTCTCTTTATAAAAAAGGGACATTTTTGGACTGTATTGTAAAATGAAGAGCCAATTAAATGTTAAAGTATCAGAGAAATATGTTCAGACTTGCTCATATTCAAGATAAAGTTGGTAGCAGCATTCTCTAATAGTTCACACTACCTTCAAAGTACTTCACAAACTACTTTACAAAGTAAAATTTACTTCATTTTATATACATCTACATTAACTTAAATCCTTAAAGTACAGTTCAAGTATACATTTGTAGCATGGGACAGAATTTGTTTTTTTAATAGTGCCGTTCTTAAGGTCTATCAAGGAACTTTGCAAAACAGTGAGTTAGAAACTGGTAACAAAGGTTGAGCAATACAGCCATATGCCCAGCAATAGCTTGATGCACATAGCTTTGGACATCAGAACCTGCTTAAACTAGCAGTTGAACAGGACACCAAAGTTAGCTACAGTACTATTCAAAAAGCAATATTTCCCTCAAAAGCAGATCCACCACTAATCTTCCTGCCCTACTTCTTGATTGTTAGTTCACTATCATAGCTTTGGTCAGAATACCATTGAACAAAATCAAGATCGTTTGAGTAGTAGCACCTCATACAGAGTTCTGCCGCAGAGAGAAACTGAGTTTCACTCTGTAGCCTGGTTCTACATATGAATTGTTTCTGCAGAGTGTTACTGCAAGGATGCTGCAGATCTGCAAAGAGGAAAAGAGAAAGCCAGAAAAACAGAAATGAAGACTACAAACACAGAAAAGACATAGCAGGGAGAGAAACTCAGGAGAGGATGAAGGAAGACAATTATGTGCGAAACCACTGCTGACAGAATTGTGGGTCTTTTAGTAGTTTGTGTACTATACTATAAATCTGTTTATCCTTGTTAACTGTCCAGAAGTAGAATATAGAGGGAAATTATGTGTCTGGGTGGATGTCTCTAAATATTTCCTTATATCATTGGCATCTGATGATTGCCACCAGTCTTTTGTTTGTAAATTAAGATCAAAAGTAGGAAGGGGACAGAAAGAAAGAAATAAGAGCCACTAATTTCATAGCCAAAGGATGTTTAATTTCCACATGGTCAAGTTTAACATCTCATTCAAAAGACAGCATTTCTAACATTGCAGGCCCTTGAAGGACTACAGTACAGTGTCTATACCAGGTATTGACAAGTCCTGATGAACCTGTACTCCAAGATCTTCTGACTTCAAAGTGAGTGTGCCATCAACTGAGCCACACTAACAAGATGACCATGACTGATCAAAGCAGTGGAAGGAATTGAGGTTTGATTTAGCTCAGTTCAGAGTGTAGTGCTATGAAAGTGCTGTTCCTAGTATAGTTAAAATTGTAACAGATGTGTTTTGGAATCTAAATTTAGAATTATAAAGATTTATAGTCAGAAAATGGATATCAAACAGAGTTTATAGTAAAACCTATTTCAACGTTATATCATTTTTAAAGTCGAAGTGATACTAACTACAGATAAACATGAACAATGTCAAACAATCTTTAGAAACAAGTTGTGCAAGAAAGTTCTCCAAAATAAATCTAATTAAAGGTTGACAAAATGCAAAAAAGAAAAATTGGAACCATACTGAATGTGTAGCTGCCATATACACAGGCATTATTAATGCTGATTTTCAAACAGTACTGGGTTTTTGTTCTATTTTAATATAGAAACAGTATTCATACTCTGTTTCTAAACATTTAGAAGTCTGACAGCTATATTGTGCCATCCATTTCAGTGGAAATTCCCCATGAAAATCAATAAGTTCTACTTTAGCAAATGGATAGCACTACATAAGTCTAAGTTCTAAGGATACATTAATCTTCGGCCATACAAACCTTATCAGCATCTTTAAAGGTATACTTAGGTTGAAAGTATTTTTAAAAAAATTAATTTCCTTACCTGTGTAAATGCCCCGGGTTATTAAAATAAAGTTTTAAAAATCTAAATGACATTTCATAGTTCGTGCTGTTTTACTCTTTGTATTTCTCAGTTTGGACAATGAAAATCAAGCAATTTCACTTTTGTTTCTAGTCAGTTTCACTTTCTGGTTTTCCTGCAGCAGTATAGTACTGTAAACACTTGTAGGAAAGCAATTAATTAAGAGAAAAAAAAACTTTTGAAGTGAACTTTCACTTCAAAAGTTTTTTTTTCTCTTAATTGGCCTCTCAGAGTTGGTAAGACAACTCCCACCTGTTTATGCTGTATGTGTGTGTATATATATCTCCTCAATATTTATTCCACTCTGTATGCATCCGAAAAAGTGGGCTGTAGTCCACGAAAGCTTATGCTCTAATAAATTTGTTAGTCTCAAGGTGCCACAAGTACTCCTGTTCTTTTATATTTGACATGCTAATTCAAAGTCTAATGTGTTAAACTACGTGTAAATTTTCTCCTTAAAAATTAGAGCTACTAAATACACACACAACTTCCATTAAGGAATATTATAACCCTAAGTCTTTAAGGATTGATATACATGTTATGGCACAAATGTTTATGTAATCTACATATGTCACCAAAAACCATTTAATAAAGGTTTCAATTTACAAAAGGGTATAAAGCCTCTGAAGTTCGTTTGCACTCTTGAAAATAATTCTTAATAAGTTTAATAAAAACCCTAGTCTCTAGTTGAGACTCTGTACCAAATTTCAGACAGCAATAAAACACAAACATGAGCACATAAAAAAAGATTGTAATGAAAGTGTTGACTAATTTGACTCTAATAGTACTAATTTGCAACACCAAAATAAACTGACACTAAGTACTGTACACGTTTTGAAAATTAGACAAAAGCGTCCATGTCTATCTTTTATGTTCCACATCCATGTTGCCTCACCTTGTGAAGTGAGTGGACAAGAATAAATCCACACAGGTTTATTTCAGCTGTTTACTAAACCATTTATTCTAGCCACAATTTACTTGTTCCATTTCCAATATGAACAAAAGTCATAACTGTGTCTCCAATGCAATTTTTGTACTTCTATGTTCTTTGTTCAAACTCTGTTTTACTAGTCACAGCAATAATCCATGAACTACAGACATATGCACATTCTTCTTCCTACATTTGTTTCCAGCAACAGAATACCACTGTTAAAAGTTGTTCTGTGTAAGGAAACTGGCTCTTCCTATGGAAGACTGAAAGTATAGTCTGTGGACTTAAAAAGGACTCCAACTTAATTAAAAAAAAAAAAAAAAAAAAAAAAAAAAAACACTTTTAGTAACAGTTAACACTACAGTTTCTGTAACGAGGATTAAAGGAAACATAGGAAAATGTGATAAAGTCACAAAAACAGGCAGGAGAATTAGGAGCAGATGAAGTACAAAAAAATAACTGGTTTACATGTTAAAAAGCTTTGCAAGTCCTCTTCTCAAATGCTAATTTTAGCGCATCTGTCCCTATACACACACACACACATTATATATATATATATATTATACACACACACCCCGCCCCCAAATATAATTAACAGAACTTATTGTAATATAAAGCCGGATCCTACAATCCTTAAAAAGTTATCTATAATGGAGGTGTAATTTCTCTTAATAGGAGGCAGGTTTCATTTCTGCAGGGAGCCAAAAATCCAGGCTGTGTGTTTTTAGGATTGTAAACAGATGCAATAGACAGAAGTTTGTTCAGTTTGAAAGTTATCTGTTCTAACTTATGAATGATCAATACAGTTAATACATTTACAGCAATCTCTATTTTTTCTTTAGTTTAAGCAGAAGCACATTATAATTAATTTCAACTAAACTAAGCTGACTTTTTGTAATCGTTGTCCAATCTTTCATTCTAGAGGGTATGGCTTGAAAAATAAACCCAGTACCTAGAAGCCTGAGGATTAAGTTTGCTATATTTAAATTGCATTAGTTTAAAATCAATCCAATCACTGATTTTAATCTTGTTTTGCATTTATAATTTTTAATTTTCTAAGGAAAGGTTGATTTTCATTCATGGTAACCATTAAAACATGTTGTTGCACTTGTTTAGTTTGTAAATCTAAAGCCTTTACACTAAATTTGGTATGGTTTGCTAAACAGGAGGGATACACTATATCAATACAAATGTATGGTTAAGCTATACCATTGCTTAAATAAATTTGTTTATATTCTTAATTTTTACATTTTGAATATGTCACAAAATGATGCAAGATGCATTTCTTATTTATAGTTTATTACTTTACTTGAGATTGCATTAAGCTGCATGTGGATGAAAAGCAGAAATTAAAAGTGCACAAAACAGCATTTTAAAATTGTTTATTAGTTTAATAAATCTACTTCAATTGTGCTGCAAACAAGAAAATTTATCAAAACATGTTTTGCATTTAAAACTGATTTATTAAACCAAAGGGAGAATATTCTCTGTAGTTAGTGAACTGAACAGATTGTTTCTGGTCACCAAACCCTTCCATTGTAGAACTAGCAGAATTCAGCCTCTCTCACCTTGTTTTTCCTGAGATTGGAAGAGGAAAATAAGCGTTCCTACTTTTTCAACTCTCAACCGATTTCTCAACTCTGAACTAATAATTGAACGGAACTACTTGAATAAATTAAAAAAATATTCCGTAGCTGCAGAAGTGGCTACTTCTGTCAAAACACAGTATAACACTTCAACAAATTCTGGTTCTAGTTGCTTAGCCAGTGACTTCAACCAATTCAGTTGTTTTACTTTCTTTAACACTTCAGTGCCAGATATATACTGCTTAATTTTATTTAATTAAATTATTTTAACAGATCATAGTAAGTTTAGGTCTTAACATAGATTGCCAATTTCAAAAGTTTTTTAAAATTAATTTTAATAAAAACAGTTTAAATAGAAAATTGATTTTAATGTATTTTAATCATCTATTTTTATCCATTCTGTCTCCACAGACACAACAGGTTGCAGGATCAGAGCCATAGTTTGAGACTTGGAAATGCTACATAGCAGATAACTGCATCAGAAAACAGCGTCTCAATTGTTGTAAAAGAAGTTCTATTGTTTACTTTATCACACACAAAAAAATAAGTTACGTCAAATCAATGTTAAAAAATGAAACTTTCTTAACTTTAAGCTAAAGTTTAAGACAGCATGGATGCGGAGACAAAACAGCTCTTTGTCCAAAAATAAGATGCTTGCTTCCTATGTAACATTTAGGGTTTTTTTTAAACCGAGGCATACATTTTTGTTGTACTGAAGTATGCAAATGAGGGGACAACCAGAAAATCATTATTTACCCCTTTTTTGTAAACAAAGGCTTTACTAAAAACAAAACAGCAATCCTAGAAAAAAAAAAACAGATTTAAAAAAATGAAGAGGCTGAGCTAAAGAAAAAGAAACGGGCACAAGAATTATTTTCAAAAGTTGAAAATAGGGAAATACAGGTAAGAGATATTATTTAAAATGTAACCGAGTCAGATTCATCGTATGAACAAGTGAGCCTATGCAACCACATTACCTTATCAGTGCTATCCTTGTGCCTCTCCCCTTTTTCAATCCTGTTTGTTAAATCCAATCCGTACAGAACCATAGAAATACAGGACCCCTCCAGCTCTAGAAAGGTCATCTAGTCCACTGAGGCAGGACCCCAAAAGATATTTGTCCAAACTATTCTTAAAAGCCTGTCATGATAGGGATTCCACAACCTCCATGGGAAGCGTATTCCGCTACTTAACTGTCTAGTTAGAAAGTTTTTCCTAAAACACCTAACCCAAATCTCCCTTGCTGCAGATTAAGCCAATTACTACTACTGCTATCCTCAATGGACATGGAAAACAATTGATCACCATCCTTTTCACACAGCCTTTCATATGTTTGAAGACTTACCAGGTTCACTCTCCTATCCCCCGACAGTCTTTTCTCAAGACTAAACACACCGAGTTTTTTTAAATTTTCCTCATAATTGAGGTTTCCTAAAACTTTCATCATTTTTGTTGCTCTCCTCTGGACTCTCTTCAATTTGTCCACATCATTCCTGAAGCATGGCACCCTGAACTAGAAACAATATTCCAGCTAAGGCAGTGGTTCCCAAACTGGGGTTCGTGAAATGTTACAGGGGGTTCTCGGGGAAAAATTCCCTAACTGGGGAGAGAGCTGTCCCTAGGAACCCCGAGCAGCAGGGGGCCAGCAGCCTGGAGTCCCTGGACTGCCAAGAGCTAAGCAGATCAAAGCAAGCATATCTATCACACTGAGGAGATTTAAACTTCAAGATTACTTATAAGAAATGGAAAGGGAGGTTGATATTTTTTGCTGTTTTTAAAATTAAATAGGCAGCTAGTACTGTTTTTAAAATTATGAAGAACAAGTATAAGTTTTGTTGTAACGTGCATTGTTTGCCTGGACTGTTCAAGACCTGAACGCTTGTGTAGAAGGAACTCAGAGTTGGCTTCTTAAATACCTTCATGCTGTTTCACATCTGATATTCTATGTTTTATCAAGGACTATCATGGTTGGAAGGGACTTCAGGAGGTCATCTAGTCCAATCCCCTGCTCAAGGCAGGACCAATCCCCAACTAAATCATCCCAGGCAGGGCTTTGTCAAGCCGGGCCTTAAAAACCCTTAATGAAGGAGATTCCACCACCTCCCTAGGAAACCCATTCCAGTGCTTCACCACCACCCTCCTAGTGAAAAACTTTTTCCCAATATCCAATCTAAACCTCTAATATCCAATCTAAACGAGACCATTACTCCTTGTTCTATCATCTGGTACCACTGAGAACAGTCTAGATCCATCCTCTTTGGAACCCCCCTTCAGGTAGTTGAAAGCAGCTATCAAATCCCCCTTCATTCTTCTTTTCTGCACACTAAATAATCCCGGTTCCCTCAGCCTCTCCTCATAAATCATGTGCTCCAGCCCCCTAATTATTTTTGTTGCCCTGCACTGGACTCTTTCCAATTTTTCCACAACCTTCTTGTAGTGTGGGGCCCAAAACTGGACACAGTACTCCAGATGAGGCCTCACCAATGCCGAACAGAGGGGAATGATCACGTCCCTCGATCTGCTGGCAATGCTCCTACTTATACAGCCCAAAATGCCATTAGGCTTCTTGGCAACAAGGGTAGGAGCCTTGCCTTATAAGAGGCTTATTCAAAGTGATACAGGATACAAAAGTGAGATCTTGGAAGAAAGTTGCCATTTTCATAATGTAATCAAAATACTGTAATTATAAATAATACTAGTGTGTAATAAGCATGTTATAAAAACAAAATTTATATTTCAAGATCATTGCTTTTATAATTTATACTCAGGTAAAGGAGAAAATCCCTGAACATATTCATTTTTAGGAGGGGGTTTGCGAGACTTGACATTTTAGTGAAGGGGTTCACAGGCTGTTAAAGTTTGGGAACCACTGAGCTAAGGCCTCACCAGTGCTGAATAGAGCGGACATTACCTCCCATGTGTCACATGACACTTCTGTTAATACACTCCAGAATTATATTAGCCATTCTCACAATTGCATCACTCTGTTGGCTGACATTCAATTTGTGATCCATTATAACCCCCAGATTCTTTTCTGCAGTACTACTCCCTAGCCAGTTATTCCCCATTTTGGATCTCCACTGTGCTTTTTCCTTCCTAAATGTAGTACTTTGCACTTGTCTTTATTGAATTTCATCTTGTGGATTACAGAACAATTCTCCAATTTATCAAAGTCCCTCCCAGCTTGGTGTCACCTGTAAATTTTATAAGTATACTCTCCACTCCATTATCCAAGTCATTAATGAAAACATTGAATAGTACCTGACCCAGTAAAGACCCTTGTGGGACCCCACTACAGACTGATAGCAAACCATGATAACTACTTGGAGTATGTGTTTTCAGAGTTATAATAACTTATAGTAATTTCATCTAGGTCACAGTCTCATAAGCAAACTAGGGAGATATCATGTAGGACGGTGTCAAAAGCCATACTAAAAATAAAGATATATCATGTCTACTGCTTCCCCCTTATTCACTAGGCCAGCGACCCTGTCAAAAAAGGAAATAAGATTGGTTTGGCATAATTTGTTCATGACAAATCCATGTTGGCTATTATTTATTATCCTCTAGGTGCTTACAAGTGTACCTTATGATGAATTTCATCAGGCCCTGCCAACTTGAATACATCTAAATATTTCTTTAGTCTGTTCTTTCCCTTTTCTATAATGTGTTCCTTCCCCCTTGCTGTTAATATTAATTTAATTTGTCTTAAACAAAAGGCCCTGACCCTGCAATGAAATACATTCAAACAAATTTTTGCACTCCAGGGGAGCCTAACATGAGACTCCGCTCAGGAGTGTGAGTAAGCTTGTGCATATGCCATTGCAGGATGGGGACCTTTAAGCTCACTGTAACAGAGACCATTATTACTATGTGCTTATACAGCACTTTGCCACAATGAGGTCCTAATCTTGATTAGGGTCTCTATACACTACAGTTATACAAAGAATTTATAACAAGAATTTTGAAAGTGAGATGGAAGATTTTAAACAAGTAAATAACAGTTGCTGTTATTTAAAAACAATACCTAGACCGTACAATGTATCACAGGGGTTTTCAAATTGGGGGTTGTGAACCCGCAGGGCATCGTGAGGTTATTACGTTGGGAGTCACAAGCTGTCAGCCTCCATACCAAACCCCACTTTGCCTCCAGCATTTATAATCATGTTAAATGTAAAAAAAATCAGTTTTAATTTATAAGGGGTGGTCACACAGAGGCTTGCTGTGTGAAATGGGTCACAATACAAAAGTCTGAGAACGACTGAATCAGAAACAGTCACCCATAGATGGAGCAAGTCACAAGTAGCAGTATAATACAGACATCCCAACCTAACCTCTCGTGCACACCAGGATATAGAAGCTAAGCAAAAACTGCATACCTACAGATAGTTCTGTAATTAGACCAAAATATTTTCTTTCCTGATGAGATCAAAATGCTGTTTGTGAACTTGCTGGCACATATTTTACTTGCAGAGAAGACAACTTGATGGGTCATTCAAGTTTTACTGCTGAAACCAAAAACCTCTTTATTTAAATTAAGATGACAGCATAATACATGTGCGAAAACTGAGAAAGCACAGAAATACTATGAAGCATTTATACTTATTTCTAAGAATTATTTATTTGTTGCCATGTGCTGATCAGAGGACTAATCAAGAAGTCAATTATCATAGAGGCAAGCAGCACAGGAATAGATACATAAAGACTAAATGGAGATCAATTCCTTATGAGTTTGGTTGCAGCAGTCTCTCTTCCCACATCAGTGGCAGATCTAACCAAAGCTCTATTAGATGGGACCTTACCCAGTCCCCATCTTTCTCCTTTACATCATCTCAATAGCACTTTTTATTTGTATGAAAACAGCAAGAGAGGAAATCTATCAGTTCCTGATTTTCTCCTGTTAATGAATTTTTAGAAATGAATTCAGCATGATTCCCTAATTCATTCTGGGGTATTTGAAAGTTCATCCTATTTTTTATGATGCAGATATTCCTGATAAAACTAGGGAATAGAAAAAGTTATAGGCAGGATCTGTTTAGTAAGTACTTACTTCTTGCAACATTTAATCTTGGAATGCCTGTAGCATCCCAGTTATTTCCACATCACAACTAACTGAAAGCTCTTCAAGTATGGAATACTCTGCAGATGAACTCTTCAAAAAATAAAGACCCTGTTATAAACAGAGTCCCTATTTAAAAGAGACCATACTGTAGTTTCAGAATTTGTTGTTCATACCTTCCCCTTCTAAAATATCCTATTATCACCTTATATAAAAAGTGTGGATATGTAGTCATGATTGAACAGATGCATTCAAAAGGGTTAACTCCCATTAACCTATGTTGCAATTATTGAGTCAACATTTAGATACATGGTATCAGAGGGGTAGCCATGTTGGTCTGTATCCACAAAAACAACAAGAAGAACAGGAGGACTTGTGGCACCTTAGAGACTAACAAATTTATTAGAGCATAAGCTTTCGTGGACTACAGCCCACTTCTTCGGATGCGAAAGCTTATGCTCTAATAAATTTGTTAGTCTCTAAGGTGCCACAAGTCCTCCTGTTCTTCTTTTTGCGGATACAGACTAACACGGCTGCTACTCAAAAACAACAAGGAGTCCGATGGCACCTTAAAGACTAACAGATTTATTTGGGCATAAGCTTTCGTGGGTAAAAAAAAAAATGTGTCCATGCATCTGAAGTGGGTTTTTTACCCACAAAAGCTTATGCCCAAATAAATCTGTTAGTCTTTAAGGTGCCACCGGACTCCTCGTTGTTTAGATACATGGAGTATTATTCTAAAAATAGAGCAGACTTTAATAAATTGTAAAAAGAAAAAGATTAAGACAAGTATGTGCATTGCAATTTTCACATAGTACAAGGTTTCAACATCTGGGAGACAGATGAATATTTTTCTTCTGATGCTTTTGTAAATAAAGGTAAGGTGCTCAGCTACCAATGATGGGTAACCCTATTAAACAAAGAATACTAAATCTCCTAGATGTGAGCGGCTTATCTCATTCTGGATGGGAAAACAAGACCCCTTATGTTCCCTGAACTTCATGAAACTCGAGAATTCTTTAAACCAAAGTATTTTTTAAAAATTTAAATATAGCTAAAGACCATTAAACAATAAGCTTTTACTACTTTCTGTATTTAGGGCACTATCAGGTAGTTCTAGCCCAAACTGTATGCTTAGTAAAGCAAATAAACATTTAAATGGGACATTCGACTTTTTTTTAAGTCATATTTCTGTCTGAGGATTTTTAACCTAAAGTTAAAAGTAATACGTATGTAGCTATAACTCAAAGCTTTTTAATCTCTCTTTTTCTGTTTTATGCATTTAACAGCATTTTGTATGTGGTCACTTAGGCCCTGTGCATGAAGTTAAAACATGTGCGTGTCTGCTAAATCAGGGCCCTAGTTGCCTATTTGTCTGGCTCTCTCTAGTGGCAACTTTTGTTCTAAAAAAGAAAATGCAACTGTAGAACCACAAAAAAGAGGGGGAGGGCACTGAGGGAATATGTATAATACTTACGTTAGTTTCAGCTCACTTTTTGAAGTTCACTACATTTCAAGTTAATGGTATTCTATTAAAAGAACGTTATTTATAATTTTTTAAGTGTAATTTAAAAGTTTATTTTTCTGAGCCCAGGAGGCAAAGATTTAAACATGCCTGTGCAGTACTTGCAGCACACAGATGGTTCAAATTCCATGAAAGTGAAACAAAGTAGAAAGATATGTTTTTAAAGTTATTTTCTCTCTGCCTTTGGCCAGGATAGACAGCACCATCTCTGGAAGTCCTCAGGAGCAACAGCCTTCAGAGATGCTATTAACAGAAGGCACATGTATTAATGTGCTGTTTAGCCTCAGAATGTGTGTTTATGAAGCCAGCTGCTCACCCCACATATATGTGACCAAGAAGAACAAAAACTTCACCTGCGGCATGTGCACATCCACCTGAGGCCACAGTTTATATGCTTAAACACCAGCGTTCCTGAGTCACCAACCGGTCCCAGGATCTGAACACAGGCCAGGTACCTACAGCAACTAGAAGCAAGTTCACCACGTGGTACGGGGCTGGGTGATCCAAGCGTGGTGAAAGAGGCTAGAGAACAGTGAGTGCACTGAACTGCAGCGGAAGGGGACCAGCAGGATGCTGCGTGTCTCAGAACCATAGTGAAGAATTATGTGGGGGGAGAGCAGGCAGCCCCTACAGCGGACAGAAAACAGGAGCGAGGAACGCACTCACTGATATCGGGTCATCAGAGTCAGGGAGTTCGCACAGTACAGCAGGGTCTGTGCCTGGGGACGGGCGAAGGGGAAGTTCACGGTGCAATACGATCGGGGCCAGGCAGAACGTGCCTCGTACGGTATGCGGTAGGGAGGCCCCGCGAGATGATCCATGCTCGGGAACGCGCAGCGCTGTACAGCGGAGGAGGCACTGTGACCGGGCCAGGGAAGCACGGCATGGGCGAAAAGGAAGATAGGGCCCACACGGCTCACTAAGGGGGGAGGGCAGGGCGCAGTACTCCGAGCCGGAGGGAGGGGGCGCGCGCCACAAGGCACAACAATGGAGGAAGCCAGGCCCGCACGAGCCAGGGCCGCACCGCGGCGCAGGGGCGGCCCGGACGGGGGGCGTAGTACTGTTCCCCCAGCCGAAGTCTCCGCTTGGCTCTCGCACGCGCACTGCTGTCCCGAGGGACCGGCTGAAGCCCCGCTTTTGTCACCATCAGGCCCCACACCACGGGGGACACACACCCGCCCATAAGCTTCGGCCACTGAGCTTGTCACCGCCTCCCGTAGGGCCCGGCCTACCCGTTCCGGTTACCAATGGTCCAGGCCCCCGTCGCTGCCCTCACGCTGTGGGAGAGAAGAAACAGCCAACACCAGCTCCTAACATGGCGGCGAAAGCGGATCCCAGCCCCGCGCCTACCTCAGGCCCGCGATAGCGTCTCCGTCCGCCGTCGCACCACCACCAACGGCTCCAGCCAGGGGGAGGTGGCTGTAGCCCGTGCGCGAGCCTCACACCTCTCGCGATACCCCCACAAACAAACACTTCTCACTGCGCTCTCGCGAGATAACTACTACCGCTCCGCGCGCACACACTCGGTTACTTCTCCGAGATTTAGCGAATTCCCACCGTGTTGCTGCCTCTGAGATGTCGCGAGGCTACCTACCTGCGCCCGTAACCTGTTGCAGTCTCATCGAGATCTCGCGGGAGCCCTTATTCTCCCGCGCATACTGCCGCCACGCCACAGCTCTTGTTCTCTTGGAGAACTCTCGCGATAGCTAGTCGTTGCCTCTGCCCGAACGCGCTTTCTCTCTCGAGATCAGCGCGGAGGATGAATTCAATTAGGCAGGGGCGAGCAACGGCCCTGTGCCCAGCTCCTCCCCTGACGTGTCCCCGACTGTCACCAGCACGTGCCCGTGCCCATCCTTCCGCCCCCCTCCCCCACCTGGTCCCCTCACAGGGCCCTGTCACCAGCCCAAGCCTGTGTCAAGCCCACCTCGCTCTCACCTCTGCCTGCTAACCTCATGGGCCTGTCACCAGCACAGGCCTGCCCCCCCCCCTTCATGGGCCCCTGACTATCACCAGCACTAGGCCTATGCCCAGCCTGCCCCCTGCATCTCAACCTACTCCCCTCACGGGCCCCTGCCCCACTCAGACTGCAACAAGGCCTTTGCCAGGAAGTTAGCACCAGTGATCTATCATACCAGGTGGTTTATTGACAGACTGTGGACAAGGGGGCATTGGGGAGTTCAGTAACGTCCTGACCTGCCTAGATTCACCCTGCCCCAGCATATCACAGCATGCCCCTGTAGCACCCAACGCGGTACCCCAGTGACAGCCCTGGGATTTTGAAAACTGAGGGTGTGTGAAATTGCACAGAAGCCTGAGATGACAGAGGTCTGCTTGCTCCTTTGTCAGATGCTTGCTTCCTGACCTTGTTAGATTATATGCAGACCACACGGTCAGATGCCCATCAGGCTCTTGTAAGGTCACAATTAGTGACACAGGAACATGTCCTCTCCTGCTGGCTTCCACTCCTGTATATCATTGCCTACCTCAGATAGGTTTTCTAATCCATGAATCAAGCACTTAGAACTGACACTGGACTAGAAAGTGAAAGCCTTTCAGCACTCAGCAATGCTAGGCAACAGCACAGGACAGGAAATGAAAAAGAATACTGGCTCCAACCGAATTTGCCCAGGTACTTTAATTACCCAAGCTAGCATTTGGTCAGTATAATGATACTAATGCACTTCAAGTTTCTGTCCTGGCCAGTTAAGAACTGGAGTTTGTATAGCTCCTTAGCTCAGGCTTCTTTCAACTGTTGTCAGTGCAATCATACTCTTTCACCCTTAATCTAAACTGACTGCTTTATCCAATGGAAAAAAGATGTTACTGTCCCCAAAATGTTTGAGGCAACGGGCACTCCGTGCATACTAGGTTTGTTACAAACCTTTGGTGTAGATTAGAAGATTCTGGCAAAAATATAAGAACACAGACTTTTGTATGTAATCCTTTCCACTATTGTCTAAAGTTGTGATGCCACCTTGCAGTCGCATGAAGACAGAATGGTATTGTACTGTCACTTTCAGGTTGTGGAAATTATTTCATAATCAATACTTTTTGCTCCAATTAAATTTTCTTTCTGGGGAATCAATATCTGCAAAGTTTATGAGACTGATTTGCTTTGATTGCTTTGCAAAGGGGAGGGATGAATTCACTCTTCAATATGGAATAGTCCAATTATATCTGAATTATGAGCTTTTCGGGGGGGAAACTGCCTCCTGTTTGAAGTCACCAGTCAGGAAAAAGCTATTTTTTTTTATCCATTTGAGGCCACAGCAAACAACAAGATCATTTCATTGCCTGGAACAAGTTGAAAAGGGGGAGAATTAACACAAAATCTATACTGATGTTGTTAAAGGCCTGGGAGAGTAATTATAGGAAATGTAGAATTTATAAAGTTCCAGCATTAAATCCTTAGAACACAGACACGTAAATCTAACCTTGGAATATATTTATTCCAGTTAACTAACTCCATTATGTGCTACAACACTGTAGAGTAGCAAGGATAAGACAAAGCTTTTTAGATGAAATGTAAGACAATCTGACCACTTTTGCCATTAAAAGTAACATTTAGATTGTAATATCTCTGTGATAGGCAATGTCTTTTGGTTTGTAAAGCATCAACAGAAAACTTATTGAATGATATCCCATGACACTTTTTCTAAGCACAAAAGCAAAGGATATCAACCCCACTGTCCTGGCTTTATTCCAGTTTGGATATTTTCTTCACATTAGACTGCCTGTTGTTTCCCGATTTATGGTGTGGTATTTACATCTGGGCACTGATGTAAGTCTGACTGTGAGCTTTATTGATCACATCTGCACTGCACAGCAATCTATACAGCACTAATATCCTAATGTCTTGTCCCAGCCAGCACCAAGATCAGCATCAAACCTCAGTGGTTTCTCTAGGAGCTGTCTCTCTTCAATTGTTCCAAAGCCATGGTCAGCAGGAACACAAAGGAGATTTTACCCTACCATCTGATCCATTCCCATGTGTATTGAGGACTAAATCTGGTGGATCTGCCCCGAAGGTAGTGCATAATCCTCCCTCTCCTCAGCCTTGTGAAAAGGGAGGCAGGAGCTAAGAATGTTGAGAGCTTCTGGGCCTGGAAGAGGATCTTCACTCGCCCATCTGAGACCTTGGTCAATTATGGGAAGCAAATAGACTAGGGAGAGCTTCACCCACCTTGACCCCTAAAGGAACAGGCAGGCTGAGATCATCACTCTCACTATCAACAAGAGCTTCCAGGGTTCTGCCCCTCCCTTCAGGTAATGGCCCTCCCCAGCTTTTTCTTGCTGCATGTCTGAGGTGGAGCAACCCCGGGGTTGGTCCTGGGAGCTGTGTTCAGCTCTGACAGGATAGGAATAGTTTAAAATTGTATCACAGCAGTTTCTCAAACACCTACTGAGGTGTATAAATTGTCCATATACCACATGCTTTCTTGTGCAACTGTGTCTTTTAGGGAACAGTATAAACTATTCTGTATTTTTCATATGATCTGTCAAACTGTATTAATCTATTTCAGAAGTTAGCATCTGAATAAGTGGACACAATTTTTCCAATATTAACTGCTTTGGGCAGTGAAAATTTCTGAGTATATCATTTGTAGAGTATTGAGTCAAAGGTCAATTTCCAACTGGATAAGAAAAAGTTGACACGTGTGTTTTCAGGTGTAAAGTATTTGACTTCGGGATTTTTAGTCACGTGGAACACCATTTAGTGCTATAATCCTGAAAAGCATTAAATATTTTAATTCATTTCTAAATTCCTGTCACTACCAGCACATTTTCACAATAGTTTATTCTGCAGTGAATGCTTTTCATCTAAGTGCCCCTGCTAAACTGTTTAATTTGTATACAGAAGGTAACATAGTGCGGCATATGTATCTAAGGTGGCGGAGAAATGATGTAGTGTAGAATTTAGGAAGAGTGGGTGAATCAAGACTAACACTTCATACATATGAGGTAGTAAAGAGTGCATGTGCCACCCTTGACACTTCCCCAATCAGTACTTTACCACTTAATGTTCATATATGGCAGGTATTTTCGCATGGAAAGTTCTAGTTTTGTTCTTAAAAAAAAAAAAAACAAACAGAGATCAATAGACGCTTCAGCCTTTACATCAAAGCTCTAGTGGCTTCTAAAGCATGGCAGAGCAACTATCAATCCCATAAACAACTCTCACACAATGTACAAACTTGTGCTCATGTTAAAGCCAGTGTAAGGGAAAACTGGCAACTTGAGTCACTCGGGGGATTTTTTTTTTTTAAACAATTACTGTTACAAACATATTGTTCTAGCTCAAGTATCAGGGGGTAGCCGTGTTAGTCTGTATCTACAAAAACAACAAGGAGTCTGGTGGCACCTTAAAGACTAACAGATTTATTTGGGCATAAGCTTTTGTGAGTAAAAACCTCACTTCTTCGGATGCATCCGAAGAAGTGAGGTTTTTACTCACGAAAGCTTATGCCCAAATAAATCTGTTAGTCTTTAAGGTGCCACCAGACTCCTTGTTGTTCTAGCTCAGAAATTCCCAAACTTTTCTTATTGCCTACTCCTGTCCAGATCTATCAGCTGCCTGTGTACCCCTACCCTTCTCGTCACTGATACTTTCTGTATTCTTAACACTACCTGTCTTTAGCCATCTGTCCATATTTCACTGCTACATACAGATATAGTGAGACGTATACAACCCAAAAAACCCCTAAGTGCTGAGCTCAGACTGGACAATTGATGGGTAACTGAACACGCGCTGTAGGGTGACTGGAGATGAGGGTTCTCATTGGTACAGCTTGAAGTTAATTTACTACCAGATTTTATATTGCAAATTCCCACCAAGTTTAAAGCTTCGTCTGAGTAGCTTATTATGAAAATGCAATAAATAAAATAAATAAAATCCACCATTACACAATTTCTCTTTGTGTACTCCCCTAAAGATGCCTCTCATACCCCCAGGGGTATGTGTATCACAGTTTGTAAACCCCTATTTTAGCTCAAAACAGAATGCTTTTCTGTTTGTTTCAGTTTATTTTATGCACTTGACCATACTTGCCACACAGTTTGTTTCCCTAACTTGGGGAGGGAGAACCCCATACAAGGGGGGAAACATTTAGAAAGGACGCCCTTTGAGGCAGGGACTGTCTTCCCTGTGTGTGGTGTCTATAGTACCTTCCAATGCACTCATAAAATGCTTTACTAGCATTAATTAATTTGAACTCACAAGCCACATGAGGTCATAGTAGATGATTTAATGATCCCTTTTTATAGTATATATATTTACCTGCCTCAGAGATTAAGATGAAGAAACTGATGTACTGGGAGGTTAAGTGACTTGCCCAAGGCCACAAAGTTACGACTGTCAGAGCAGAAAGAGTTCCAAGGACTACTTCCTTCCAGGACACACATTAAAAAGCCCATCCCCTACAGGGAGCAGCTCCTTTGTGGCAGGGGGAAGAGAGACTGAATACCAGAACCTCTCCCCTGCCCACACCAGAAACAGAGGCAATGTGAAGGCAGTAGAGAATGGGTTACCAGGCACCCAGCATGCGCCTTCACCCCCATGAAACAGAAGGTCCTGGCACTTCCTCATCCCAGGGGCAGGTTTTAAGGAGTCCCTGTCACCCGGGAGGAGCTGGAACTGACTTTCACACACCCATGGGGCACAACCACCTCAGAACATCCCCTTCCCTCACACAGGGAACTGCTGATCACTAACCCCAGGCAGGCAGAAGTGGTCAATGGGCTATGGTGCAGCCAAAATATGGATTTCCAAAGTTAAAGGACTAATTTCAACAAGATGAGCAGGCAGGGTTAAACAAACAACTGGAACAAAAACAAAACAAAAAGCCTAGAATTTATTTTTAAATACAATTTTAATAAAAGGGTGAAAGGAAACCAACAATCGATGTCATCCTTCTCCCCGCCTTTCATGTTTTATCTTACTAGGCTCCCACCCTCCAAACACTTCTGCACAGGAATAGTCCCATTCAAGGCATGGGACTACTCACATGCTCACTCCCACCTCTCTAAATATCTTGGCAGTCACTCTTTAAAGCAACAGCAACAGTTCCTCTCTTCTTTTCAGGCAACTACTGCTGGCCCCACTAGCCTCACTTCTGCAATGATCAGTCCAACTGAGAAGGCTTTTATCTGTAACTAGAAGGAAAAAAAAAAAACAAACAAAAAAAAAAACCACAAGTCAGCCAGTGGAGCCCTAAAGATCCATATTTCACAGGGGGAAAAAAAAGAACTGGGGTGGGGATTGTCTGCATTTTTATATATATATAAAAAAAACATGATTGGCCAATTAACCACCCTGTGCCTCATTTTCAGAAGGGTGGATCAGGGGAGGGAAAAAAAGCATTTGCGGCCACATTTTATATTACAGTACAGCACGGAAATGATTGTGTTCGCATCCAGTCTAGGACTAACTCTACAGAGAGTTATTCCACTCTCAAGGATGCAAAGTGCTATCAAAACCTGGCACTGATGGGCACTAGAACAGTACCAGCAGTACCAGGTAACACTGATGGCACGTTTCTCTCCCAGCAGTGTAACACTAGCACAGGCACAGAACTGCACTGGGCAGCTGACAACTGCTGGATTAATAAAACAGATCTTCCATGCTTTGGAAAGCGTGTAAGAGAAATACCCACAAATGGGCATTCCTTTGAGTAGTGTATATCTCAAGTCCCCTCACTTGAGTCTTGTCTCACTGAAAAAACGCTTCCTCTAGCAATCTGCTACAAGCCACGCTGAGCTAGGGGAGCATTGGTTAGCACTCCCAGGCTGGAAGTGCTACCCCAGCAGGCACCCCATTCAAATACCAGCAAAGGCTGAGTATTCTGAATATTACCAATCAAATATTCAATTTGCCCATCACTCTTTGTGGCTCATAGAGGGATTTACACCAGGAAATTTCAAAGGTTTCTCCCCTCCCCACACCCCAACTGCATTAAATATGGTTTCACATCTACAGAGCTCAGCCCAAAGGAGACATTTCCTAAGAGTGAGATGAGAACAACAGCTTTCTTCTTAAGACAGAACTGAATGTGCTTCATTGGCTGCTCCCATATTTAAGGCTCATTAGATCTTTTCAATGCCTAAGGAAGAGTTACCTGTCAAGTCTTCATTTTGCAGAAAGTTCTTTGCTCCGCTGAGACTCTTGGTTTACATTGTTCCCCTTATGGATGCATAAGCTGCAGACCAGTTATAATACCCTAAACAGAGCAGAGAGACACAGCACATCTTGAGTGTTAGACATCTTTTAAACTAATACATATTGGACAGCTGGCATTTGAATTGTGGAAGAAATAAGGAAGTTCCTTGAAGTGAACATTACAAAGAATTCCACGTAAAACAGGGTTTGTTGACCAAATATTCTTTGATCCCTTTGCCTCACTGTAATTATTAAATGGAATTTCCCCACATATGCTGCATAAAATAATTTATAGAAATGCACAAAGTCTTGTGTATTTCATCCATTGATCTGAAAAACAAACAGTTACACATCTAAAAGTACTCCTCTTCTAGAAATCAAAATTCAGTTCACAAGCCCAATTCGCAGAGGAAAGAAGGTCATTGGTTCCATAGAATTGCTGTGAGGGCTTTGAAATAAAACAGGAACAGAGAGATTCCAGGCACTCCTCCATGCTAAAAAGGCTAAACTGGGCCTACAGTTTGTAAAATCATAATCCTATCCATTTTAAAGCCAACCTCTGTCATGTCTACAAGTTCCAGTACATAGCACTGGCTGGGCAAGCATGTTGAGACTGCTGTTTCTTTTGCTAAACCGTTTTATTACCTCTTCCTCCCTGCCACCCACTAAGTAGGGTCCATGTTACTATCAGTTGCATCCTGACACCTAGACTGTAAGCTATCTGGGGCAGGGACTGTTTTCTTTATTACTTATCTGAACAGTGCCTAGCACAATGGGACTTTGATCCTTTATGGAAATTCTTTGGCCCTACCATTATACAAATAAATAAGTCACAGTTCTAAGTTATGCATCCAGCAGGTAATTTTACACACAAACAAGCACACAGTCATGGTATTTGCAAGCACATGTTAGCCAACCTAAATATTTAAAAAGAAAAAGTCAGGCTCCAGAAGATTAAGTGGGTTTTGGGGGAGTAAGATATGTGTGGACAAATGTAAATTCAAGTGTATTAGCATCCAGATGACCGCTGCATTAATATCAGGTAAGGAATGCTAAATACCAAAAAAACCTGTTATTAGTCAAAATTAATACAACTTCCCTGACCCAGGTTTTACGAGGCAAATACTCTACAAACAGTGTAACACTATCACAGGTATAAAGTGACCCTCAATAGCTGATCACCATTGAGTACAGACAAGTGCTTTAGAGCCTCATGGCACTGCCTAAGAAGCATGCAACTGGCCACAATAAGTGCTAGAAAAATTAAGAGCTCATTAAAAAAAATTAAGACTCAGGGTAAGGACTGTTCAGCATATTTTTACTCATTGTCAAGCATCATATAACCAACAATATTTTTCATAAGACTACTTTCTATTAACAACATTTTTGCTAACACCAACCTCTCAGAGGAAGAAGGAAGTTTCTGCTTTTGCATGCTTGTTTTTCTTGCCCTTTTCACATTTTCACTATCTTCCCTGAAAGAAAAGACACATCAGCATAAATACCCAAAACGTTTTAGTTTCAGCAGCACTGACTTAAGCCCATGCAGATATTTTAAAAATAAAATAAACAGACCCTGTTCCCTTCTCATCTCTATGTGCATGCACAGAAAATGGGGTTTAGGTGCAGATCTAACCCAGTTTAGATATTTGCAATGAATCGCCTCAAAACCAACCCTCACGTCAGGAGCTGCAGCCCGTGAAAGGGTCTCGGGACTGCTTGCCAGCCTGTTGGTAATACACCATGAATGAGATCAACTGAGCAGCAAGCTGAATTTGGCAGTGCAACTTAGCAGGTAGGACACAAACTTGGTAGTCAGGAGACCTGGGTTTTAGTCCCAGGCCCTGCCGCTGGGCGGCTAGTGGGCAGGTCACTTCCCTGTCTGTGCCTCACTGAGGGCAGGTCTTCACTACGGGGGGCGGGGGGGGGGGGGAAGGGAGCACGTTTCTCATAGGGAGCAAAGCCACAGATCTCTCTGATCATGTCTCGCACAAACTTAGTGTGTTTGGTCAGGTGCTCTCTGCGGCGACACTGCCGGGGCTTTGACACGTTCTTAGTCGCCTTGTGGCCCTTACTGAAGCCGACAGCCACGGGGCAGCGGTTCGGCATGTCTGCCCCAACTGAACGGCGCCACACCGGAAGGAGGATTGTTATTGTTGGGTCCAGCCCAGCAGCCCCATGAGGCTTGCTGTGGACGAAGGGCCAGGCCCCTCACAGGCACAGGAAGACTGCCGGGTCACAGCTGCACGTGGGAGGCCCCCAAGTGAGCAGGGCCAGTACAGTAGGGAGCCCAGCCTTGCCCCGCTGGAGCCAGCGCACGTGGCCGCTCACCCGGCCCGGCGCAGGAGGGCTCCGCACCCCGCTGCTCAGCCCAGCCTCACCTTCGCCCCGCACCCCATGTCCGAGGGTCACGTACCCAGCTTCTCCCTACACGTGGGGGCGCTGCCATGCCGGATAGCTGGGAGGCCCCGTGCGCAGCAGCCCTGTCCGGCGGCGGGCGAAGAAGGAAAGGAAGGAGGCGCGGCTCGCTGGACCGAGGAAGCAGGGTGCGCACTCGCAGACCCCGCCCAGCGCCGGCTGCTTCCCGCCTCCGCCTCCTCCCGACATAGATGCGCAGGCGCGGGCGCAGTCGGCGGGAGGGTGGGTGCGGTGCGCCTGCGCATGATTCAGGCGACATCTGTGCCTGGGGGCAGCGCCGCTGGGCGCTGTGGTTTTGGGTGATGGGGGGCACTGGGGTGCTCAGGGTACTGGGGAGGGGAGGCGCTGTGGGTTGGGTGATGGGGTTTGTGGCTGTGGTGGGGTGGGATGCGATGCGGTTTTAGGTGCTGGAGGATGGTTGTGGGGTCATGCTGTGGGCGCGTTGGCTGAGGAATGGGGTCGCACGTAGCTCCCTCCTGTCTTGTGCCAGACAGAGGGCCAGCTGCCTCTCATCCAGCATCTCTCCCAGCCCTGGAGGGAGAAGAGACACATCATCCTCCACTAGCTGTGGAGATCTGGGTCTATAGGTAACACAGCCCCACACTGGATCATCCCTCCCACAGCCCCCTCCCCAGTGGGCATCCTCTTAAGTGACCAAGGGACTTCATGATGTAACCTGCCCAGTGTATGTGTGTGAGGGTTGGGATCAGGAGCGTGACAGAATCCAACATCTGGATGCTTATCGCCACCAGCTGCTTCCAACACCTGTAGCTTCACCACCCGGCCCTGCAAATTATGACCCTTACCCACTGCACTCAACCCCCATCAGCATGCAGTATAGCCATCCTCAAGTGCAGCACTCATTGCACAGTACTCCAGACAGAAAGGCTGAGTATGATAACAGGACATACGCAAATCTGTGATTGTACCGTTCCCCACCCCCTTGCCCTTTCTGTTTCCCAAGCAGTTGTGTTTCTTTTCAATAAATGAATTTTCTTTTCAATAAATGCATTTTTTGGCTTTGAAAACATTCTTTATTACTGCATAAAGTAAAAGATACCTTAGCCCAGGAAAGCAACAGACACTGCAAGTCAGCATAGCAAACACAGATTCCTATTAATATTGGAACCACTGCACTCCACTCCCGTGCAGGGCACCAGATATTACTGGTGGTTTTTAGCCTCAAATTACTCCCTCAAGGCATCCCTAATCCTTGCAGCCCTGTGCTGGGCCCCTCTAATAGCCCTGCTCTCTGGCTGTTCAAATTCAAGTGTTGAACCTCCAAGTTCCATGCCTGAGTGACTCTTTCACCCTTCCCTTCACAAATGTTATGGAGGGTACAGCATGCAGATATAACTAGGGGGATGCTGTTATCGGCCAGGTCCAGCTTCCCATACGGTGTTCATGCTCTCTGTATGTGTGTATATATATCTCCTCAATATACGTTCCATTCTATGCATCTGAAGAAGTGGACTGTAGCCCACGAAAGCTTATGCTCTAATAAATTTCTTAGCCTCTAAGGTGCCACAAGTACTCCGGTTCTTTTTGCGGATACAGACTCTGAAAAGTGGCCCTTTAAATGACCAAAAGCACGCTCCACAGTCATTCTGCATCTGCTGAGCCTGTTGTTGAACCGCTCCTTGCTGCTATCAAGGTTCCCTGTGTAGGGTTTCACAAGCCACGGCATTAAAGGGTAAGCGGGGTCTCCAAGGATCACAGTGGGCATTTCGACTACCCTTATGGTGATCTGGTCTGGGAAAAAAGTTCTGGCTTGCAGTTTTCTGAACAGGCCAGTGTTCCGAAAGATGTGTGCGTCATGCACCTTTCTGGGCCAGCCTACATTAATGTCAATGAAATGCCCACGGTGATCCACAAGTGCCTAGAGAACCATAGAGAAATATCCCTTCCGATTAATGTACTCGGAGGCTAGGTGAGCATGTCCGTGAATGCCACAAGCAATCTCGTGTCGTATGCTTTACTCGAGTCAATATCATCATCGGAGTCCTCACCCTCAGTTTGGATCTTAAGGAGTAACTCGACTGCCAAACGTGATGTGCTGGCGAGACTCGTCAGCATATTCCTCAGCAGTTCGGGCTCCATTCCCGCAGACCGAAAGAGAAGACAGAGCACGCAGCACAAAAACATTGAAAGATGGCGCCAAATGTGGATGGAAGCACAGAGATTGCTGGGATGCAAACCGATGCATCATAGGGCGTTGGGACAGGACCCAGAATGCCTCGCACCTCCCACTCCCTTCCCATAAGCCACAGCTCCAGACTGAGAAGAGGTGCTCTGTGGGATAGCTGCCCATAATGCACCGCTCCCAATGCCGCTGCAAGTGCCGCAAATGTGGCCACACCAGTAGGCTTGCAGCTGTCAGTGTGGACAGACTGCAGCGCTTTCCCTACTGTGCTCTCTGAAGGCTGGTTTAACTCAAAGCGCTCTACATCTGCAAGTGTAGCCATGCCCTTTGTGAAAGCCTCAAAGAGATGTCTATATTTTTAGCCTCCTTTCATGGACTTTCCCACTGGAGCAGGCAGCTGGGCTCTGTGATTTTATATTTTGCACGTGTGCGTAGATGTGCCAGCAGGTGGATTTTGTAAACTGAAAAACATACCTGTAGGATTTTCACAAATGAGGCCCAGCACCGATCCTCAGGCACATGCATTAGTCAGTGCTCAAGTGGGAAACGTCTAATGAGGTCCTCTCCATGAGGGCTGGCTTTATTGTTCGTGGAGTGACTGTTTTATCGTGGGAGCCAGTGCGAGGGACCCACATTTTCCACTTTGCATAGGGCGCCAGGATTTCTAGAGCAGTCTGTCTCCTGACGTACAGAGTAATAAAATCGTCAATTAATATGAAGTCAGAACTTACTCCTGACTTGGTGCTAGACTATGAAATTCACTTCTGTAAGCAATCAAAACAAAACACCCCCCACCCCCGTCCCGTTTTTTCACAGTTGCTATCTAGTCACCCTACTTAATACTGTCAGATCTCCGCATTTTAAAATGTAGAACTGGTTTTAAGCAATAAAGAATTTCTGATGCCATCTAGTGGTAGATGGAGATGTACATATTTCAAGAAATCTGCAGAATGTCCAAGAGGCTGAATCCGTCAGTGTTTTTAAGAACTGCCAGGTGATTTCACTGTTTTTCCTCAAGTATCTATTAACAAGGTCTGTTAATAAGGTCTGTGAAAAGAATTTAAAAAAAGAATTTAAAATATAGTGACATTGTGATGCTTTGGGGGTTCACCAAGAGCAGTGAGGGGTTCTGTCACCCCCTGCCCTGAAACCCACAATGCCTCTGTGCTGTGCAGCTTTGACTCAGAACCCTGACACCAGCCACCTGCCCACAGCACGATGGCCTCATGCTGGCTTCTGGTAGGCTGGTGATACCACTAGCCCCTTCCAGCCCTGAGTCTCCTCAAAACCATCTCCCCAGTCTCCTGCAGCACTCAGCCCTTCTCACTGCAGCACTCACACACCCATATCCATAGGTACCGACTCCATGGGTGCTCCAGGGCTGGAGCACCCACGGGGAAGCCAAGCTCCCACTTCCTTGCCTCCTCCCCACCCAGCATGCCACGTCCCCGCTCCTCACCCTCCCTCCCAGTGCTTCCCGCCACCCCACCACCTAACAGCTGTTTAGCAGTGCTTACGACTTTCCGGGAGGGAAGGGGAGGAGTGGGGACACAGTGCGCTCAGGGGAGGAGGCGGAGAAGAGGCAGAACAGGGGTGGGGACTTTGGGGAAGGGGTAGAATGGGGGCGGGGCTAGGGGCGTGGGGGGATCAAGTACCTACCGGTAACAGGGGAAGTCGGTGCCTATGCCCATATCCAGTTCACTGCTCCTTTAAAGAGACAATCCATGGCACCCCTGTTAGTTTGGCTGAAGATTTTACTCTTTCATTTTAGAACACTGCACTGAGATGGCTGTTTAATAACACAAGATTAAGTTTGTTAACAAAGAACAGAGATTTAAGTGATACCAAGTGGAAGGAATTGAGATAGAAATGGTTACAAACAAACAAAAGTAAAAATGTGCTTTTAAGATTAAAGCCTAATTTAACAATCTAGAGTGTTGGTTTCTCACCTATATTCAGTTTCCAGAAACTTCCAACTCCTTGGCTGAAAGATTCCACTTTTCTCTGATGCACAGGAGCTCTGGCCTGTTGTATGTGCCCCGTAATGGAGACCAAAATGGTTCTTGTCCTTGCTTATATCTTCCAAAGTTCAATGACATTGCTTCAGAAGGCAGGAAGGTTTCCTGGAGCTGCAGCTTCCATGACCCACACTGGTTTGCCTGGTGGCTTTGTCTACTTTGCATGTAAATGTAATTTAATTGTCTCTCTTTGCTCAGTTTACATTGGAGACATATTCAAGCAGGTGGAACCATGTTCCTTTGTCCATTGACTTAAGTCTTGATGGCCAAACCCCTTTTAAAAACGCATTTCCAGCACATATTTATAATTATTCATATATCGACCATCCATATACTATGCAAAAATATTGATGACCAGCAGGTTGCCAGTTTATATATGATACTTGACATGACAGATTATGACAATTGTGAGTTGGGGTACGCTGAGAAGGTCAGGTCAGCTGAGGTTCACTGCTACATACTGAGGAGCCCCTTGCTTTCTGGCATTGGGGTGCTCTTAGGATCACAGACATCTCTTGTAAGGTTCTACCTAAAGTCTGGCAATGCTTTTAAGAATCAATATAGAGTATATGGTATATTGCCCAAGCCAAAAAGCATTAGAAGTGTGTTTTGGTGGAGTCCAGCTAATGCCCAAAAAGCAATTTTACATTCTTTGTTCAGTGTTATGGCCAACTGGATGTGTAGTTATTACAAAGGGTAGTACTTACAAAAGGAATGTAGAACCAAATATACAGTAGAACCTCAATTTTATGAACATCAGTCTTATGAATGATCAGTTATATGAACCATTTTTCCCAACTGGGTAAAAACAAAAAATATCATATAACTAAGGTGATGTTGAGGAAAAGCAAGTTGAGATCCCTTCACATTCTGCTGCCTTCAGTGCAATACAAATCGCTTTGCAGTGGTTTGAAGGATGAGAAGAAAGAAATACAGGGCACAATACTGCAACTTGTGTATTGTATTGACTGTCACTTGGAGGTGTTCAGTTTTATGAACTCTTCAATTCCCCGGTAGTGCATAAAATAAGGGTACTATTGTATGTATGTTGCTTGCAAATGTTTCACTAATTTATTGACTCTGCTCTTTAGTCTCACAATACTGGGCATATACTGGATATATCTTGGTTTTAGTAAAGCTTTTGACACAATCCCCCATGACAGTCTCTTAAACAAACTAGGAAAATATGGTCTAGATTAAATTATTACAAGGTGGGTGTATAACTGGTTGAAAGACTGTACTCATGGTTCACTGTCAATCTGGGAGAATGTATCTAGTGGGATCCTACAGGGGGTCTGTCCTTGCTCTGGTACTGTTCAACATTTTAATTAATGATTTGGATAATGGACTGGAGAGCATGCTTATAAACACTTGCAGATGAAACATAGAGCTGGGAGGGGTTGCAAGCACTTTTGAGGAAAGGATTAGAATTTAAAAGGACCTTGACAAATAGGAGAATTGGTCTGAATTCAAGAAGACAGCATTCAATAAGGATAAGTGCAAAGTACTACAATTAGGAAGGAAAAATCAAATGCTCATATCCAAAATGGGAAATAACTGGCTAGGCAGTAGTGCTGCTGAAAAAGATCTGGGAGTTATAGTGGATCACAAATTGAATATGAGTCAATAATGTGGTGCAGTTGTGAAAAAGGCTAATATCCTGGTGTATATTAACAGGCATGTCATATGTAACACATGGGAGGTAATTGTCCCACTCTACTCAGCACTGGTGAGGCCTCAGCTGGCGTCCTGTGTCTAGTTCAGAGTGCCATACTTCAGGAAAGATGTGGATAAATTGGAAATAGTCAGAAAGAAAGCAACAGAAATGAAAAAAGGTTTAGAAAACCTGACCTAGGAGGAAAGGTTAAAAAACTGGTCGTGTTTAGTTTTGAGCAAAGAAGACTGAGGAGGGCCCTGATAACAGTCTTCAAAAAAGGGCTGCTATAAAGAAAACTGAGATTAATTGTTCTCCATGTCCACTGAAGATAGGACAAGAAATAATCAGCTTAATCTGCAGCAAGGGAAATTTAGGTTAGATATTAAGAAAAACTGTCTAAACATTCTAAGTATAAGGCTAGTTTAGTGGAATAGGCTTCTAAGGGAGATTGGGGAAACCGCATCATTGTACGTTTTTAAGAAGTGGTTAGACAGACACCCGTCAGGGATGGTCTAGCTTTACTTGGTCCTGCCTCAGTGTGGAGGTATGGACTAAGTGACCTGTCAAGGTCCCTTCCAGCCCTACATTTCTATGATACTATGATTTCTATAACTCCTTCCATCCAAGGAAGGTGCTGTACAAACATTAATTAATTAATCAATTAAGCTTCACACCATGGGCTATATATGGATCACTTTATTCAGCCTGAAATACCTCAGCTGGATAACAGCATGCTCCAGTTTAAGGCCAGAAGTGAATACATATCTAATTGCAACTCCAGGGGGAATTTGGGAAGAGCAAACATAATTACCAGAGATTTAATTTGGCTAAGAAAACACAGTTGAACAACTCTACTCTTGTGAAAAGACTTAGAAGAGCTTTAATGATCACAGGTGCTCAGCAGTTTATTATTAAGACTACTATTTTATCACAGAGATCACAGAAGTCATGGAATCTGTGACTTCCAAAGACTTCAGTGACTTCAGCCGGCAGGCAGCTGGGAGCTGCAGGGTCCTGCCACTGCCCAGGGTGGCCAGGAGCTATGGGGTACCCCTGTAACCCAGGCAGCAGGGCCCCCCGAGCTCCGAGACAGCAGCGGTACCCCACAGCTCCCAGCCGCCACGAGCAGTGGGGGTACTCCACAGCTCCCGGCTGCTGCTGCCAGGGGATCTCTGTAATTCTCAGCCGCTGCAGGTGGCAGCGGAACCCGGCAGCTCCCCACCGCCCTGGGGGGCAGAGGGAGCTCTGAGCCCCCGTGGGTGATGGGGGCCCCTGGAGATCCCAGCCAGGCCCCTGCAGCTGCCTAGCGGCTCCCCATTTTGTAATGGTTGTGTAATGATATTTTTAGTAAAAGTCAGGGCTTCCGTGAATTTTTCTTTATTGTCCATGACCTGTCCCTGACTTTTACATAAAATATCCGTGATAAAATCTTAGCCTTATTTATTATTACATGGAACTTCCAACAGCACAGCTCCTTCCTCCTGCTATACTGACGTACTGTTTCAATAATGATTTCTAGGGAAGAGTGCCCCCTTCTGGATCACCAGCACCACTTCCTGCAGGACATGGGTGTTCCTTGGAGGACTCATTCAAAGGCCATGGCCACTTTGGAGTTTATGTAGCAGTGTAGCTACATACTGGTGCAAGTCCCTAGCGCACATGCACTGTGATAGTATAAGATGATTCTTGCACTGGTTCAGGTTACCTGGTAACATACAAGTTACTTGCATTTGATACAGTTCCACATGGGGAATTATTAGTTAAATTGGAAAGGATGGGGATCAATATGAAAATTGAAATGTGGATAAGGAACTGGTTAAAGGGGAGACTACAACGGGTCATATTGAAAGGTGAACTGTCAGGCTGGAGGCAGGTTACTAGTAGAGTTCCTCAGGGATCGGTTTTGGGACCAATCTTATTTAATCTTTTTATTACTGACCTTGGCACAAAAAGTGGGAGTGTGCTAATAAAGTTTGCGGATGACACAAAGCTGGGAGGTATTGCCAATACAGAGAAGGACTGGGATATCATACAGGAAGATCTGGATGACCTTGTAAACTGGAGTAATAGTAATAGGATGAAATTTAATAGTGAAAAGTGCAAGGCCATGCATTTAGGGATTAATAACAAGAATTTATGTTATAAGCTGGGGACGCATCAGTTGGAAGTAACAGAGGAGGAGAAGGACCTCAGAGTATTTGTTGATCACAGGATGACTATGAGCCACCAATGTGATATGGCCGTGAAAAAAGCTAATGCAGTCTTGGGATGCATCAGGCAAGGTATTTCCAGTAGAGATAAGGAGGTGTTAGTACCGTTATACAAGCCACTGGCGAGACCTCACCTGGAATACTGTGTGCAGTTCTGGTCTCCTATGTTTAGGAAGGATGAATTCAAACTGGAACAGGTACAGAGAAGGGCTACTAGGATGATCTGAGGAATAGAAAACCTGTCTTATGAAAGGAGACTCAAAGAGCTTCCCTTGTTTAGCCTAACCAAAAGAAGGCTGAGGGGAGATATGATTGCTCTCTATAAATATATCAGAGGGATAAATACCAGGGAAGGAGAGGAATTATTTAAGCTCACCAATGTGGACACAAGAACAAATGGATATAAACTGGCCATCAGGAAGTTTAGACTTGAAATTAGACAAAGGTTTCTAACCATCAGAGGAGTGAAGTTCTGGAACAGCCTTCCAAGGGGAGCAAAAGACATATCTGGCTTCAAGACTAAGCTTGGTAAATTTATGGAGGGGTTGGTATGATGGGATAGCCTAATTTTGGCAATTAATTGATCTTTGACTATTAGCGGTAAATATGCCCAATGGCCTGTGATGGGATGGGATCTGAGTTACTACAGAGAATTCTTTCCTGGTGTCTGGTGAGTCTTGCCCACATGCTCAGAGTTTAGCTGATCGCCATATTTAAGGTTGAGAAGGAATTTTCCTCCAGAGCAGATTGGCAGAGGCCCTGGGTTTTTTTTGCCTTCTTCTGCAGCGTGGGGCACGGGTCACTTGCTGAAGGATTCTCTGCACCTTGAAGTCTTTAAACCATCATTTGAGGACTTCAGTGGCTCAGACATAGGTTAGGGGTTTGTTGCGGGAGTGGGTGGGTGGGATTCTGTGACCTGCGTTGTGCATGAGATCAGACTAGATGATCATAATGGTCCCTTCTGACTTTGAAGTCTATGAAGTGTGAGCCCTATTTTGCACTGGTCCAGTGTATCTGCAGTAGGTATTTGCCGTAGTGTAACTACATATATGTACCACAGCAGTGCAAGAATCCCAGTGTAGACTAGGCCTTTAGGTGAGACCTTTACTAGCCTTTCATCTATGTAGTTACATCCATGCTCTAGACAAGTGCTAATTCTGATCTGGCACAACTTGAGTTAGCTTGTGAGGTCTAACAGAACCACCGTCCAAGCTGAATTGACTGCAGGATCTGAATGTTATAGTGTTTGCATTGCTAAGTAACATATGACAGTTCTGAGATTGTGGGTTCCAAATACCAGTTCATAAAGTAATAAAAGGGAAGAGCCTCTCTGTGACAGTCTCAAATATCCTAGCAGACTACTCACAACTCCTGGCTGCACCTGCTCAACAAAGGTCAAATGAAACATGCACCGTTTTAATGGTGACAAAGTAGTCTCTTCATAGGCAGTGGAAGGATCTCTCAAGACCCCACTACATAGAAAGTGATCTGTAAGTTGGCTGAGAGGTTCTCAATCTTTCCAATTGCAGTTTACTTTCTAAAACAGAAATCATGTGGTGGACCCCTCTCCTCCCAATCCAGATCTCATACTTTCCCTGTGGGTTGTAGCAAGGTCTCAGTTGGTTCACCAAGCCGCTGGGGGTAGTAGGGAGCTACTGCCTCGCCAAAAGGCCCTGGTCACACCTCTCTGTCGACGGGGAATTAGCCCTCAGCATTGGTCTCTGTGACAGGTTGGATCACAGAACCCCACTTGGGAGCTGCCACCCGATGTGCCAAGACTACTTCTACCCCTACCTTCCCTGCCAGTTCGGGGCCCCAGCACCCTGTCTTGCTGAGCCAGACATTCCCATCTGTTCCAACAAAGACCTAGGGTCTGAATTACTTGCCCCAAAGCTGCAGGTTTACCTGAAAGCAGCTAACAGAAGTGTTCCTGTCTTTAACACACAGATGCCCAACTCCCAGTGGGGTCTAAACCCAAATAAAGCTTATACAGGGTAAACTCATAAATTGTTCACCCTCTATAACACTGATAGAGAGATATGCACAGTTGTTTGCTCCCCCAGGTATTATTACATACTCTGAGTTAATTAATAAGTAAAACGTGATTTTATTAAATACAGAAAGTAGGATTTAAGTGGTTCCAAGTAGTAACAGACAGAACTAAGTAAGTCACCAAGCAAAATAAAACAAAACACACAAATCTATGTCTAATCAAACTGAATACAGATAATCTCACCCTCCGAGATGCTTCAGTAAGTTTTTTCCTCAGACTGGACACCTACCAGGCCTGGGCACAATTCTTTCCCCTGGTACAGCTCTTGTTCCAGCTCAGGTGGTAGCTAGGGGATTCTTCATGATGGCTCCTCCTGCTTTGTTCTGTTCCACCCCTTTATATATCTTTTGCATAAGGCAGGAATCCTTTGTCCCTCTCTGGGTTCCCACCCCCTCCTTCTCAATGGAAAGACACCAGGTTAAAGATGGATTCCAGTTCAGGTGACATGATCACATGTCACTGCAAGACTTTATTGCCCACTTGCCAGCACACAGGTATACAGGAAGACTTACAGGTAAAACACAGCCATCTGCAGTCAATTGTTCTGGTTAATGGGAGTCATCAAGATTCCAAACCACCATTAATGGCCCACACTTTGCATAATTACAGTAGGCCCTCAGAGTTATATTTCATATTTCTAGTTTCAGATACAAGAGTGGTACATTTATACAAATAGGATGATCACACTCAGTAGATTATAAGCTTTGTAATGATACCTTACAAGAGACCTTTTGCATGAAGCATATTCCAGTTACATTATATTCACTCATTAGCATATTTTTATAAAATCATATAGAGTTCAACGTAACAGGCTCTCTTGGGCTCGGGTTGCTGCCCGACTCCTCCAGTTTCTTGGGGTACTCTTCAGCCAGCAGTTCTGGTAACCCGAGTCCCTCCTCTGGGTCAGGTTTGCCCTGGTGCAGGGCGTCCCTGGCTCAGCAGCAGGGTCTATGAGGAGCAGCCAGCAGCCTGTATCTGTCTCCCTCCCTGGTGCTGCCCTCACTGGGCTAAGGGCCCCACCTTTTGTACTTCCTGTTCCACCCCTCCACTTCCAGGGGGTGGAGTATGCCTGGACTGGTTCCAGCTCCTCATCCTCTGGTTCGGAGGGAGACCATACCGGCTCCCTACACACCCCACCCCTCAAATCCAGCTCCCTATTTTCGGAGCTGGAGTCCTCACCCTCCCCTAAGCGGGATAGAAAGTCTGTGTTGGTGTTGTTCCTACCCGCCCGATGGTAAATGGTGAAGGCGTAGGGCTGTAGAGCGAAATACCATCGCATAAGCCTGGCGTTAGTGTCCTTCTTCTTACTGAACCACCTCGGGGTGCATGGTCTGTAACCAGTACAAAGGGGGCCCCGAGGATGTAATAGCGGAGGGCGTTGATCGCCCACTTAACTGTGAGGGCCTCTTTCTCAATGACGGAGTAATTCCTTTCTCTAGGGAACAGCTTTCGGCTGAGATAGACAATAAAGTGTTCCTCACTGTCTACCTCCTGTGAGAGGACCGCCCCAAGCCCTACTCCTGAGGCATCAGTCGGGACAATAAATTCACGTTTAAAGTCAGGGCTTAAGAGCACTGTCTCACTACACAGCCGTTCCTTGATGGTTCAGAAGGCCTTCTCACATTTGTTGGACCAGCAAACTTGGCGGGGGCTGTCTTTAGTCAGAAGCTCCATCAGGGGGGCAGCAATGGTCGCGAAGTGGGGTACGAACCACTGGTAATACCCAGCTAAGCCAAAGAATTGACGCACCTGCCTCTTCGTGGTTGGCGCCTGATATTCCTGGAGTGCTTGGACTTTCCCGACGAGGGGTTGTACCTGTCCTCGGCCCAAGGTGTACCTCAGGTAAGTGGTCTCCTGTTGCCCAATCCAGCACTTCTTAGGATTTGCTGTAAGCCTGGCCGTGTGGAGGTCCTGGAGGACAGCCACCACCTGGTTGAGATGTTCCTCTCAGTGGCTGCCATAGATGACCACGCGACGTACTTGGTGTGTGGTTGCAAAATCTGATCCATCAAGTGCTGGAAGGTTGCCGGATGCCCATGAAGGCTGAAAGGCATCCGGGAGAAGTGGTACAGGCCTGAAGGGGTGGCGAACGCTGTCTTCTCCTTGGACTTGGGGTCCAAGGGGATCTGCCAGTACCCCTTCGTGAGATCTAGTGTTGTATTATAGTGGGCTTCCCTGAGCCGGTCGAGGAGCTCATCAACACAGGGCATCAGATAAGCGTCAAACTTCGAAATGGCGTTTACTCTCCTGAAGTCAATGCAGAACCACCGGCTCCCGTCCGGATTTGGGATGAGGACAACAGGGCTTTGCCATTCGCTCTGGGAGCGCTCAATAACACCTGGCTCCAACATCACCTGGACTTCCTCCTCTATGACCTCCCACATTTGCCTGGGCAAGGGCCGGGTCACCTCTTAAACCACCACCCCGGGTTCAGTCTGGATCACATGGTATGCAAGGGCAGTCTGCCTGGGTTTTGTGGTGAACGTCTTGGGGAACGTTCTTACTAGGCAATGGGCCTGCTCCGGTTGCTCAACCGTAAGAGTCTCCGCTAGCTGGGGCTCACCATCGTCAGGCTCCTCTGGAGGTTGCGGCCCCAGGTCCGTCTTGGGGTGGTACGGGGCAATCAATAACTCTTTCCGTTCCTGCCAGGGCTTTAAGAGATTCACATGATAGAGCTGTTTTTCCTTCTGGTGATCAGGTTACCTGATTTCATAGGTGACTGGTCCTATCTTGCGAAGGACCTCATACGGGTCCTGCCAGCAGGCCAAAAGGATTGGGCCTAAGCACCCCAATTGTAGTTTTGCTCCTGGGCTCCTTGGGCTGTGTTTAAGTTATCCTCTGCTCGTGGCAGCCATCCCTGCAGCTTCTCTCAAGAGGTCTAACACCCATAGAGGAGCTCAAACAGAGAGAACTTCGTAGATGACTGGGGGACCTCTCGGATTGCCAACAGTAAAGGAGGGAGCAGTTGGTCCCACTGGCGGAGGTCCTCAGTGAGGAAGCGTCACAACATTCCCTTCAAGGTCCGATTAAAGCGTTCTACCAACCCATCAGTCTGGGGATGGTAGACCGAGGTCTTCAGTTTCTTGATCCCTAGAAGGACGCATACCTGGTGGAACAGCTTAGATGTGAAGTCAGCCCCCTGATCAGTGAGTATCTCCTGAGGAAGGCCCACCCAGGCAAAGATCTTCATGAGCTCCGCAGCAATCGTGTGGGTGGTGATATTCCTTAAGGGGACAGACTCAGGACAGTGGGTGGCATAGTCCATCAGGACAAAGATGTATTGTTGGCCCATCTTGCTTTTTGGAAAGAGCCCCACCAGGTCCATCGCAGCCCGCTCAAAGGGTACACTGATGACTGGCAAAGGGACCGGGGGGCCTTCCGTACCCCAGCTGGCACCACGTGTTGGCACTCCGGGCATGACATACAGTAATCCTTCACTTCATGGTGGACCCTGGACCAGAAGAATCAGGCGAGGACCATAGCCCCAGTTTTCTCCTGCCCTAAATGGCCCAGGACCGGGATGTCGTGTGCGAGTTTCAGGACAGCTGGTTGCTGAGCGTGGGGAACCATAAGTTGGGTCTGGACTTCTTGGGTCTGGGGGTCTCGGTCAATGTGGTAGAGCTGGTCATGATTCAGTTAGAACCTAGGCCTTTGGGTTGCGCGCTGGGCCTCAACAACCTCACCATCCACCCGGGCCAGCTGCTCATAGGCAAACCACAGTGTAGGGTCTTCCCTTTGGTCGTGAGTAAAGTCTGCAAGGCCAGGAGAGGGGCCAGAAGTCTCCAGGTGGTCCCAATCAGGGGTGGGAGCTGGGGCAACTCCGGGATCGGACATTGTGTCAGGAGCTACCTCTGTTTTGGGTGGAGCTCCCTCGAATGCCTCTTCTGTTGGTAGGGATCGGGCTACCTCAATGAAGTCCAGCCAGTTGTGGCCCAGAATAACTGGGTAGGCCAAGGGGGATCCCAGCACCACGGTCATTAGCTGAGTTGCCCCGTTTACCATGAGGGGGACCCGAACCGTGGGGTACAGTTTTACGTCTCCATGGATGCACTAGATCCACACCTCCCCAGTGGTCTGCTCAGCATCTGGGATGAGTGCCTGGTGGACAAGGGTCTGCCCACAGCCCGAATCAACTAGGCCAGTAACGGGGTCCCTGCGACTTCCATGGGGACCATCAATTTTGCAGCGGACTGGTGACAGGCCTGTGACTCCCTGGTGTACACCTGGCCAAAGTCACAATCCATCGTAGTGCAGTCTTGCTGCAGATGTCTGTACTCACCACACTGAAAGCAAAGTCCTACCTCTTGGCGTTAGTGGGACCCTGGGGTTGTCCAGGGCCTGGTACCCAAGTCAAGCACCCAGATGCAGTGCAGGGAGCTGGTTCTGGGCGTCAGGGAAGGGCGGTCCCGCCACCGTCCGGTCATCAGGTACGGGGTGGCCCATAAGGTTTGGGCATGGGCTCCCTTTCGGGCTTCTGTGTGCTGGATCCGGGGGGGGGGTGCAGGCTGCCGTTCCTATTGGGGCCTCCGCCGCTAGGAAGTCCCCCATAAGTGTGACGGCTGCGCTCATGGTTGTGGGCCAGTGCCACAAAACCCACACCCTCCCCTGGGTCGGGAAGATGTGGACAAATTGTTTGAGGATGACCTGTTCAGTCACCTCAGCCGCTGTCTGACACTTGAGCTGTAGCCATTGGCCCTTTAATTCCTGGGCCACGGCCCGGGCTCAGGCACCCGACGTGTAAACCTTCCCTCAGAACCGTGGCCCAAATGTCTCTAGGATGATGTCCAAGGCATCCAGAATCGCTGCTTTCACCCAGACATAGATGCGGGCCTCATCAACCGGAAGTCCCCGGTAAGACCTATGAGTAGGTCCCGTCAGATAGGGGGCGAGGAGGGTCGCCCATTAGTCAAGTGCCCAACCAGCCACTGAGGCAGCCCGCTCAAAGGTCACCAGATAGGCCTCCGGGTCATCTTCAGGCCCCATCTTGGCCAGACAGATCGGTGTGGCGGGGGGGTTGGGTTGGCTGCCCCCTCAGATTGAGCCCCACCCGGGCCAGGCCACAGGGCTGCGAGTTGCTGGAAGCATTGTTGTTTTTGTTTGTGGTGCTGGGCCCCCAAGGTCTGAAGCAATTGCTGCTGTTGGGTGCCCAGCTGCTGTTGCTGGCTCTCGGCCAGGAACTTGAGAAGTTTATCCATCTTCATGCTTCGATTAGGGGAGCTTCAGAGGCCACCTCGTTCTAATCCCTTACCACAGGGATAGGGTCAGGTGCCCACATTCTTCACCACATGTAGCAAGGTCTCAGTTGGTCCGCCGAGCCACTGGGGGCAGTGGGGAGCTACTGCCTCACCAAAAGGCCCTGGTCACACCTCTCTGTCTACAGGGAATTAGCGGAGGGAGGTGTGACGTCGCAGTTGGCGTGACATGGGAGTACCGGCAAGAGTCGGTGATGCACCGCTCAGGCAGGGTGCACCGGCAAGAGTCCATGATGCACCCCTCAGGCAGGGGGGCACCAGCAAGAGTCCGTGACGCTCCCCTCAGGCAGGGGGGCGCTGGCAGGAGTCTATGACGCTTTCAAGGTAGAATGGCCCAGTAAGACCTCTGCAGTCATAGGACAAAAAGGGGAGGGGATTAGTGGGTTACTTACAGATTGTTGTAATAAATCATAAATCCGGTGGCTTATTACAACAATCCATAATTCACTAACCCCCTCTTTTTGTCCTATGATAGCAGAGGTGTTAATAGGCCACTTTGCCTTAAATGGTCCATTACAATATGTGCCAACTACTTATACTAAACAAACTATTCCACCTTGCATTTTGCTGTGACACTGGGGAAGTACCTTCCCCAGACCTGAAGGAGAGCTCTGTGTGACTCAAAAACGTGTCTCTCTCGCCAACAGAAGTTTGTCCAATAAAATATATTACCTCACCCACTTTGTCTTTTTAATATCTTGGGACCAACACAGCTACAACTGCACTGTATGAAATAAATATAACATTTGACATCTGCTAAGTGCTTTATGAGCAGCAACTAATTAATTTCCCCAACACCATGGGGAAGTAGGAAAGTTTTATTATCCCCGTTTTATCAAATGACTCAATAAAACCTAATACTGAAATTATTCCCATCTGTGGATTTCTCAGTGCATCTCTCTGGAGGTCTTAACCCTGCAATCAGATATGCATAGGAAGGCACCTGCACCCAGCTAGAGTTCCATGTGGCTGCAAAGGACCATGTACATGGCTCTGATTACACGATCAGGGCCTTACATTGTAAGCAGCGATGGTCTCTCTTTTTGTGCACTGTACTGCACCGAGTATGTTGTCTATGCTAAATAATTCATCCTGATAAATGGAGGGAGAGAGATTATGTGATTCACAGTCATAGAGGCACTCACTATCAGAGCTAGGATTAGAATTCAGGAATCCGCAGTCTGTTTTTAGACCACTAAACTAAACAAAGAGCATTCAGCTGAGTATCTATCGCACTGTTTTTTTAAATGTGCAGTTCCCTTTTAAAGAAGGGCTTGAAATGAAGCTTCTTTGACACGAAGCACCAAATATTTGTCTTGTATAAGACAATGCATATATACTTAGCTTTTCACCTGAAAGGGGAGAAGGTGGCCCCCGGCTAACTCTGTGTTTCAGTATTGTTGTGATGTTTGTTGACAACCAGAGTGGTGTGCTGATAGATGGAGGGCATGCGGGGCAGAGCAAGACACAATGAGCCAAGGAAGCTAAAACTGAGTCATCAGGAAACACAAAGCCTCAAAACATGAAGCTCTCGTTGGATTCTGTAACTGGGCTTGTTTGAAAGCTTGAGAGTACAAGTTTCTGAGCACTGTGAGGATGCTGCTGGGTGCATCTTGCAATATGCTGTGCATGAAACAAGAATGGAGGAGCACTAGTGCATCTCAGTGATGCACGCAGTGCATTTTGTTGCCGAGCTAGGGACTTGCTTTCAGAGGTTGAGCTGAAAGTCACAGCTCTGTACATAAAGGGAATTACAGCGTCTGGTGTGCCTAACAGCACTGCTGCTGAGTGATCTAAACTTGAGGGAGTGTCACATTCAACCCTTTTCAAAGGCATTTCCTAAACAATGCAAAGGAATATAGTGAACATAGGTGTGGTGTTAGTGAGCACATAGACAGTGACATGGGCAAAGCAGTGGGCTTTGCTATCCAAATGGCAGAGATGCTGGATGTCACCCCAATCACACTCTTCACTTATATAGCATCTTGAGTACCCCCCAGCGCATTGGAAAGTTGGTGCCTGTGGCTCCAGCCCCACAGTCGGTGCCTATGCAAGGAGATGAATATTAACTTCTGAAGAGCTGCATAGGGTGCCGGAGCCACTGGTTGGCCACCCCCTGCCTTATTGAAACAAACAATACCTGGTGTCACGGAGTATTGGGGAACTCAGGGCCCTGCACCCCCGGCTTCCTGCAATTCACCATGACTCTCAGCCAGCCAGTAAAGCAGAAGGTTTATTTGGATGACAGGAATACAGTCCAAGACAGGTATTGCAGGCACAGACAACAGGGCCCCCCTCAGTTAGGTCCAGCTTGGGGTCCCAGGGCATCCCAGCCCCCCCCCCTTTGGGGGGGTCAGAGCCATCTCTGCCTCCCAGCCATCTCTCCAACCCGCTTCCAACACTCTGCCTTCAGCGACCCCTCCCACAGCCTTTGTTCAGTTTCCGGGGCCAAGGTGTCACCTGGCCTCCAACCCCTTCCTGGGTTCTCATGTTACACGCTCAGGTATTCGCCTTCGGGCAGACTCCCATCCCCCAATGCAGACTATCCTAGCCACACTCCCCTGTCAGCATTCACAGACCACAGTAAGAACAGTCCCAGTTCGTCACATCTCCCCCCTTCGAGACCGAACTGAGCAGGGTCACTTTAGCCAGTGACCCGGGGAAGTTCAAACCTACCCCCGTTCCCATGGATGCCCCCACATCCCTCCCATTCCTTGGTGAGAATTACACCAGGCCCCTCCAGTTTCACGCCCCCCCTTAGGTCGGGGGTGCTTGATGGCACTCGCAGTTCGCATGTGGGAAGGTTTATGCGGCCTGTGCCCTTTTCCCACCCCCATACCTCTGGGGTTCCAACTGGGCTGTGGTCTTCTCCCAGCGCTCCAGTCTGGAGGTCTGTGCTTTGGGCTCTCTTGGTTTAGAGCCGCCCTTTTAACCTTGGCCACCCTCCGGAAAGGATCCTTTATGCTGGGCAAGGGTCCTAAAGCTGTTTTCCCCTTGTCCCAGGCCTTCCTCCCCCTCTGACAGGGGTCACAGGATCCGCAGTACTGTCGGACAGTAACAAAGACCCCAGGCCAGTAAAAGCTCCGTAGCAGCCTCTGCTGGGTACGCCAGGTTCCCTGGTGCCCTGAGAGAGGAGTGTCATGGGCCCGGCACAGCAGCTGGCGGCGATACTTCTGGGGTACCACCAACTGCCTCCTGATCCCCCCTGACTCCATTTTCCCTGGGGGAGCCCATTCTCGGTACAGGAACCCCTTCTCCCACAGGAACCTTTTCCGGCCACCTCGTCCCATGGTCTGTACCGCACTGAAGTCGGCCAGGTACCTTATCTTCCGCAAGGAGGGATCTCTCTGCAACTCGGCCTGGAACTCAGCAGCTGGGACAGGGATGGCCACCTGCTCTTTCTCGCCCGCTGGGTCTGAAGCTGCAGCCTCCCTGAGCCGTGTCCCTGGGCGTTCCCTCCCCACCAGGTTAGGGTCCTGCGCCTCAGGCAAGGCACCCCCCCCAAGGCCAGGGCGCAGTGCCCCTCGCCGGCTCTGACTGCGGGTCACAACCAGTGCCCTTTGGGGGTTGCTTGGCCAGTTCTCCAGGTCCCCCCCCCCAATCAATACCTCAGTGGGCAAATACGGGTGTACCCCCACATCCTTGGGGCCCTCCTTGGCCCCCCACTTCAGGTGTACCCTTGCCACGGGCACTTTGACTGGTGTTCCGCCCACCCCCGTCAGGGTCAGGTAGGTGTTGGGCACCACCTGATCTGGGGCCACCACCTCGGGCCGGGCCAGCGTCACCTCTGCGCCCGTATCCCAGTATCCATTGACCTTCCTCCCATCCACCTCCAGGGGAACAAGGTACTCTCTCCGGAGGGACAGCCCCGCGCCTACCGTGTAAACCAAAAACCCTGAGTCTAGAGCATCCAGCCCCCTAGAGGAGCTGGCCTGGAGCTCTCCTCCCTCCTTAGCAGGTGGTACTCTGCCAGCCCCCCTTCCCTGGGAATGCTGCCTCTCGCCGGGCTGGGTCTCTACCCAGTTAACCCTCTGTGGGTTCCGTCTGCTCAGTCTGTCCCTGAGCCTGGGGCACTGGGCCCGTATGTGGCCTTTTTGGCCACAGTGGTAGCAGCCCATGTCCCATGGGTCCCCTTGAGTGGGTCGGATGGTCCTGACGCTGGATGTTTCCCTCTGATGGGGTTTTTCTGTATTTTCCCATGGGGAGGTCCCATGGTGACTCTCTCTCTCTGCGTTGTGGTGGGACTGTTCCTTTGGGACTCCTCCCTGTTATCTCCTGACCGGCTCTTTACAAACTCATCGGCCAGCCGGCCTGCAGGTTGCGGGTTCTCTGGCTTTCTGTCCACCAACCACAGCCTCAGGTCGGATGGGCACCGCTCATACAGTTGCTCCAGTACCAGCAGTTTGACCAGGTCTTCCTTCGTCTGGGCCCCATCAGCCCACTTGCTGGCGTATCCTTCCATGCGGACGGCTAGTTGCAGATATGAGATCTCAGGGGTTTTATCCTGACTCCGGAACCTTTCCCGGTACATCTCAGGAGTCAGCCCAAACTCACGTAGCAGGGCCTTTTTGAATAGCTCGTAGTCCCCTTTCTCTGCCTCTTCCAGTTGGCGGTACAATGCCACGGCTTTGGGGTCCAGTAAGGGGGTAAGGACCCGGAGTCTGTCCGCGGGATCAACCCGGTGCAGCTCGCAGGCCGTCTCAAAGGCATCCAGGAAGTCATCCATGTCCTCCCCCTCCTTGCGTGGGGCCAGGATGCACTTATCAAAGCTCCGTGCAGTCCTGGGTCCCCCCTCACTCACCGCAGCCGGGGGTTCGCTGCCCTTCAATCTCGCCAGTTCCAGTTCATGCTGTCTCTGTCTCTCTTTCTCCTCCCGTTCATGCTGTCTCTGTTGTTCACGATCCTCCAGCTCTCTCAGTTTTAGCTCTTTCTCCCATTCCAGCCAATTCCGCTCCACGGATGCCGAACGTCGCCGGGAGGATCCTCTGCTGGCCAGCGAGCTTCGCCGGGAGGATCCCCTGCTGGCCGGGGGGGTCACGGCGCCCTTGCTATTTGCTGGGCTCCTCCCCACCCTTCCCCTAGGCATAGGAAGGAGGGGTCTCGGGAAGCCCTCAGCAGCCGGCTGACCACTCCCAGCTGGGACAGACACTGGTGCCTGCGCTGCATTTGCCAGGCTGCTTCCCTGAGACACAGGGATCAGTTCATTCGCGCGATCTTCCGCCTCCAGCCGGGCAATGAGCTGTTCTTTGGTGAGCCTCCCACTGCGCAGCCCCCTCTGCTTGCACAGCTCCACCAGGTCGCTCTTAAGCCGCTTGGCATACATCTTCCTGCTGGCCACTCACCGGCCTGTGTGCTCACAGCTCCCCACAGTTCCCAGGGAGACCCCTAGTGTGCCAGCCCTTCTCGAGGTCACCACCTCTCTGCCAGGGTCGAGCTGCAGACTCCTCCGCCCCTGGGACCACTCGCTGCGATCCCCCCGGGGGACCCTGTTACTGCAAAAGTCCTTCTCGCTGGTCACACACTCCCAGGGGTAATAACCGTCTCTCTCTCACTCTTCAGCACGCCTGGTCCCCGTCAATCCCCCTTCGTTTTACTGCTCCCCAGTCACTTACTGCAGGAAGCACTGTCCACGGGGTGCAGTAGATCCCACCGCTGCCACCAGTTGTCACGGAGTATTGGGGAACTCAGGGCCCTGCACCCCCGGCTTCCTGCGATTCACCATGACTCTCAGCCAGCCAGTAAAGCAGAAGGTTTATTTGGATGACAGGAATACAGTCCAAGACAGGTCTTGCAGGCACAGACAACAGGGCCCCCCTCAGTTAGGTCCAGCTTGGGGTCCCAGGGCATCCCAGCCCCCCCCCCCCCTTTGGGGGGGTCAGAGCCATCTCTGCCTCCCAGCCATCTCTCCAACCCGCTTCCAACACTCTGCCTTCAGCGACCCCTCCCACAGCCTTTGTTCAGTTTCCCGGGCCAAGGTGTCACCTGGCCTCCAACCCCTTCCTGGGTTCTCATGTTACACGCTCAGGTATTCGCCTTCGGGCAGACTCCCATCCCCCAATGCAGACTATCCTAGCCACACTCCCCTGTCAGCATTCACAGACCACAGTAAGAACTGTCCCAGTTCGTCACACCTGGCAACACCCTTCATCCCCAAAGAGACTTGAAAACTTCCATGAAACAGGGGGTAGTGCTGAGAGTCACTGAATCAAACAGTAAACCATGTAAATAATGGAAACCACTTCAAGCACCTAAATTCCCTCAAAGCTGCACAGCAGCCTGTTAAGCGCCGCACAGGAGGGGTGGGGAGAGATGGCTCTCCCCCAGTCCCGGACCTGCCATGGCAAGGAGAGGCGCCTCTCCCCGCTGGCCCCAGCCCAGCCTCGGACCTGCTGCGGCCAGGGAAGAGGCGCCTCTCCATCCTAGTCCAGGTACTGCTGAAGGGAGAGAGAGCTGGGGGGAGTCCTTTCTCCCCACTGGAACCCTGGGGCATCGCAAACCGCTTATCCACAGCCCCAACCCAGAGCCCACACCCCCAGCCGGAGCCCTCAACCCCCTGTACCCCAACCCTGAGCCCCCCCCCCCACTCTGAACCCCTCAGCCCCACCCCCATGAATTTTGTCATGTGCATCAATATGGTGCACGTAACCAAATTCATTCCACACACGTGTGGGAAAAATTAGAGGGAACACTGCACAGCACTTCCACTTCCAGCACCTATGCCTTAAAATGAATCCCAAGCAAGGGAGCCTCCCTCCTAAGGAGTGTCTCAACAGGGCTATGTGCTGGGCCTACTAATTTTAGGGCTCAGTCCTGGGAGTTTAGCCATTGACTTCAGTGGGAACAGCATTGGGTCCATAGTCATTTCTAAAGTGCCTGTCACTGCCCAATACATCTCGTTTCACAAGGCTGGGGTGAAACAGTTAAGCAGAAAGCAAACTAAACTGCAAACTTATGGTTTCTGGTTTAAGGCTGAATGTGTTAGAAGCCCTGTGGTTCCTGGGCCCATTCTCCCAGCCCTTCAACATCATGTCAGTGTGGATTTGGTGCTAATTCTCCCCTTTCTCAAATGGATCCAAGCAATGGGCTCTCTGGTGCTAAACAGGAAAGAAAAATAGCTTTTCTGTATGATTGTGGGGACTTCAAACAACAGGCTCTTTTCACCCTGCATCTCGTAATTCAAATGTAATTGGACTCTGCCATATTCGAGAGTCAGTTTAGCTCACCCCTTCGCAAAGCAGCCAGAGCAAATCAGATTCCTAAACTTTGCAGAAGTTGATTCCTTGGCCAGAAAATGAAACTGGAGGGAAAGATATTGATTACGAAAAGAATAATTTCTACATCCTGAAAGTGACAAGGGGGCAAAGCGCCTTCAAATGACATCCATTCTCTTGGCCCCTAATTTGTTGTATTGTTTGAATTGCTCTTAGTAACTTTATCCATCTGCTTCCCACTGATTTGAACGAGAATTGCTCATTTCAAGCTCTTTGAAGAGACAGCTTTTAGCTAAGCGGTGGTGAAATTCCCACTTTCTGGATCTGATCACAAGATGGCATTATAGCCTCAAAAGCTGAGCTAACTGCAATAACAGAAGAGATCTTTCCCAAACCCCTAGGTGTCCTATCCCAGAAGGCTTTTAAAGAAGCTGTGGGTTTAACCCTGCCTGCTGAGCTCTTCCACTTAGTCAACAGATTCAAGGATGCGGTGTTTTGTTTTAATCCTGCCATGTTAATGTCAAGGCTGTGGCTTGAGCATCCAGAAATTCCACAGAATGGCTACCTGCAGTGCTTGTGCCTGTAATGTTGTGAGCAATCTGATTGCACTGGCTTGAGCTAGTTACAGTGCTGATAGCTTATGCCACACACCACCCCTTAATACTGACCGGCAACAGCCCTGCTCTTCCTCTGCTGTGCTCGCCCCTAGCAGACACGTCCAATCAGACCCAATGGTGGAGTAGTTTATGATGTGGCTAGATGAAGATGAGGGCGAGTCATTGCAAGTGCTTATGTGGATCCATGTATTTTAAAAGCATGTTTAGAACAGTTCTTTGTACATCCTGGAACTGATTGGGGACGGTAATAACCTATCTCTTAATAATTTACAGATACAAAAACCAAGAGAGCCAATTCCTCACTTTGGACTTTTGGCTCATTGTAAAAACCGAAGCAAATTTTGAGTTATGGGCACAAAACACCTGCATCTTATCATCGCAGAGGGTCATTTGCAGCGAACCAACTCTTGTGTGCCCATGTGCAATGTTACCCTCTGCTGGACAGCATCAGAATTGTTCAGCCAAACAGCACAGGCCCTACTCATGGAGACTGTCCTTCAGCTCAGGTGGCAGATGCACAGCATATTTTTATAGTTGAGTTTAACCCCAGAAAAACACGGTTTATAATGGAAACTCTGAAACACGAATAGCGACATGGGTGAAGGGCACTAGAGACCCTTTTCTGACCTGTGATGTTGAGACTCGTCTGCTCTTTACTGTGGTTTAAATAAATAATACCACAATGCCATTAAGGCTATGTAATTGCATTTGCCCACTAGCTAGCTTCTCATAGGCTCACAGAGGCGAGAAGGAATCATCATGATTATCCGGTCTGACCTCCTGCACACAGGGCTGGCTCCAGCTTTTTTGCCCCCCAGGAGGCGGAAAAAAAAAAAAAAAAAACGATTGAGCTGCCGCCGAAGTGCCACCGAAGAGGACGAGAGGGAGTGAAGGACTCGCTGCCGAATTGCCGCCAAAGACTGAAGTGGAGTTAGGGTGACCAGATAGCAAGTGTGAAAAATCAGGACAGGGAGTGGGGGGTAATAGGCGCCTATATAAGAAAAAGCCCCAAAAATCGGGACTGTCCCTATAAAATTGGGACATCTGGTCACCCTAAGTGGAGTTGAGCTACCACCGAAGACTGAGTTGCGGAAGGACGCACCGCTGAATTCCCGCTGCAGACCGGACATGCCACCCCAATACTGGACAGATGCCGCCCCTTTCTATTGGCCGCCCCAGGCACCTGCTTCCTTCGCTGGTGCCTGGAGCCGGCCCTGCTTGCACATCTGTTTTCTGACAATTATACGCCGGGTAACTCAGCACATTGTCTTGTTGTAGGATAAATGCAAAAAGTTCTGCTAATTGCTTTGTTGATTCCACTAACCCATTACCCTGGCCTGTTTGTAAGGCCTGGAATGAGGAAATTGTCCTGCCATGGCATTCGGCCATGCAGCCAGTAGGAGACAAACTGGGCTGAGCTAATGTTAGCCTAGCACTGTTTGAATTGTACTTTCAGGCAAACGACTACTGGCTTACATTGCATGAGCTGCTTCTATGAAGAAACACCAAAGCAAGGAGCAATGCAAGCCCCCTACATATTTGCCAAGGACGTGGGTGGATATAGACAATTTATTCCCTCTACAGCTTCTCTGAATGTCTTCAATACCTTTCTTTTTTGAAGACGATAGTGACACTGCTGCCCTCTGGGGTTAGCTCTCTCCTGAAAGTGACAAGGAGGGAGCAATGGGAGCTAAAGCTGCATTGAAGGGAGATACTTCTCCTGCACTGACTCAGAGGCATGCAGGAGAGGTAAAGATATATCCATAAGTAGCTATTTTACTAGTGGGATGAGCTCCATGTGTCAGCCCAGGAGAAATTCTGTACGGACTCCAATGTCTCATACAATCAAAGTATTTCATTAATTGAAAAGACTTTCTGACTATTGAGGGGCCTTTTAAGGCGAGAAGAAAAGAGTACAAACAGCCTCTACCACACACACACACACAGAGCAGTATCTCAGAAGGAACACAGGCCCACTCAGTGCTGGGGCATTATAAAAGTCTGTGCCCTGTTTGGCATATGACTCAGATGCATAGGAAGAACATTGATTATTATTATTTGCTGAGCCAAAGCAGTGTGCAGCGATGTACAAGGCACAAAGACATAGCCCTGGGATCATAGTCTAAGGCTGACATGCATGCAGGGTCACTCAAAAGTGGCTGACAAATAAGAAGGAGATGACTGTAAGTGGGGGGGAAAGTATCAAAACCCTGGTACCAAGGATCTGTCTGTGCTCATGTTTATTAGCAATGCAGATGGAGCTAGAGAGAGAAATGTGCAGCGGCAGTCAAAAATGAACAGAATACTAGGAACCATTAGGAAAGGGATAGATAATAAGACAGAAAATAGCATAATGCCACTCTATAAATCCATGGTACACCCACACCTTGAATACTGTATGCCAGTCTGATCACCCCATCTCAAAAAAGATATATTAGAAATGGAAAAGGTACAGAGAAGGGCAAGAAAAATGATTGTCGGTATGGAACAGCTTCCATATCAGGAGAGATTAAAAAGACTGGGATTTTTCAGTTTGGAAAAGAGATGACTAAAGGGGATATGACAGAGGTCTATAAAATCATGAACGGTGTGGAGAACATGAGTAAGGAAATGTTATTTCTCCCTTCATATAACACAAGAACCAAGGGTCATCCAATGAAATTAATAGGCAGCAGGTTTTAAACAAAAAAAAGGAAATACTTCTTCATACAACGCACAGCCAACTTGTGGAACTTGTTGCCAGGGGATGTCGGGAAGGCCAAAACTATACGTGGATTTAAAAAAGAACTAGATAAGTTCTTGGAGGATAGGTCCATCAACGGCTATTGGCCAAGATAGTCAGGGATGCAATCCCATGCTCTGGGTGTCCCTAGTTCTCTGACTGCCAGATGCTGGGATTGGACGACACAATAATTGCCCTGTTTTCAGGGCCGGCTCCAGGCACCAGCGAAGGAAGCAGGTTCTTGGGGAGGCCAATGGAAAGCGGCGGCACATCCGGGTCTTCGGCGGCAATTCGGTGGCGGGTTCCTCAGTCCCTCTCTTCCTCTTTGAGCTGCTGCCAAAGTGCTGCCGAAGAGGAAGAGAGGGAGCTAAGGACCCACCACCGAATTGCCGCTGAAGAATAAAGTGGCATGATTGAGCTGCCGCCGATCGGCTTTATCTTTCTCCCCCCCCACCCCCCCTTCACCGCTTGGGGCGGCAAAAAGCTGGAGCCGGCCCTGCTTGTTCTGTTAATTCCCTCTGAAGCACTTGGCATTGGCCACTGTCAGAAGATAGGATATTGGGCTGGATGGACCATTAGTCTGAGACCCAGTGTGGCCATTCTTATGTTAAATCAGAAAGATCTGCTAGGGAAGCACAATAGAACGCTGAGGATCTGCTTCCTAGCACTGTGCCATCGACACATGGGGCCTGGTGGGAGCCAATGGGAATTACTCTAGGCTACTTCCCTTCTCCCAGGGAGTGACTGCAACCTACTTCCCTGCAGCCCCTTTCTGCTCTCAGCTTCTGGGCTTTATACTGGCCCCTCCTGTTCCCATCCAGCGGAGCCTCACTGAGCACCCGGCCTCCTTAACCCCTTCCAGTCTTGTGTGGGGTGGACATCCCAGCACAGGCACATTTACATGGGAGAGTTATGGGTGTGAATTTAAAATGCTCTAGTTATACTGGTATCACTGCACATGTGGACACTCTTATTCCAGAATCCGAGGGGCTTTACTCAGCTTAGATACATCCCTTCCCAAATGACATAAGCTAAACTGGTGAAAGGCCAGTCTTCTGCTGGAATAAGCATGTCTACATTTGTGGTCATACCAGTATAATGATAGCATTTTAAAATGCACACCTTCTCTCATAACCATATAACTCTCCAGAGATAAGCCCTTAGGTTCACTCAGAACCAGCAAACTGGGGCCCTGTTCACCCTTCGTATGATATATACTGCTACCACTAGAGCGTTTTCAGTATGCTGGTATAATTATTGCGGTGTAAGTAGAAAAATCTGCAGAGACAAGCCCTTAGTTTGAGGCAGTCCAGGAGTCTTTTCATGCATTTTCCTTCTTTGTCCCCCAAAGGGAAAGAGCGCATTGAGAAAAGCTACCCATCATCCAAAGCTGCCACCAGCCGTTCCAGAGTGCAGTTACATTTAGAGCCCTCTCAAGAATGTGGGCTGCTGATAAGTGCGTCAGGAGCCAGGGAGGGCGCTGGCGGGGAGTTCAGAGAATGCAAACCCTCTGCAGAGCTGCTCCCACTCTAAGGTTTGGTGGGATACTGAGCTACAGACTAATCCCCTCGCAGTGCCTGGAGCTGCCTTGTCCAGCTATGCCTTGAACAGTCCTTGGAAGGTTCCCCAGTTGAGCCAAGGCCAGAAAGCTGGATATTTGCCTCTGTGATTTGTCCTCCAGACCCTGGGACCTTCCAAACTAGGGATCTGATCCTATGGGTAGAATTCCCATTGAGTTTGAAGAGGCTGATCGTGTGCAAGGTGGAGCACCCTCAGCACCTTGCAGGATTGGGCCCAACGGAGGCTTTGGCAAACCAAGGGCCCAGTTTGTCATTGCCCTGAACCTCATGTTACCATTTGCACTAGTGCAAAGCAGGTGTAAATGCTACCACATCAGAATGGGAGCGTTTAGCACTGCCACTCCAAAAGGAGCAGGGCAGGGATGAATGATGCATGCAGGGCAGGGCTGTAGCTTTTCAAAGTAGAGCAAAAGAAGATCATTGATCATGCATAGGCAAAGGCAGAAATGGGTCTAAGGCCTGGTCTACACTACGAGTTTAGGTCGACTTTAGCAGGGTTAAATCAAATTAAGCCTGGACATGTCCACACGACGAAGCCCTTTCTTTTGACTTAAAGGGCCCTTTAAACCGGTTTCTTTACTCCACCTCCGACGAGGGGATTAGCGCTAAAATCTGCCTTTGTGGGTCGGATTTGGGGTAGTGTGGATGGAATTCGACGTTATTGGCCTCCGGGAGCTATCCCACAGTGCTTCATTGTGACCGCTCTGGACAGCACTCTCAGCTCAGATGCACTGACCAGGTAGACAGGAAAAGCCCCGCGAACTTTTGAATTTAATTTCCTGTTTGCCCAGCGTGGAGAGCACAGGTGACCATGCAGAGCTCATCAGCACAGGTAACCATGATGGAGTCCCAGGATAGCAAAAGAGCTCCAGCATGGACAGAACGGGAGGTACGGGATCTGCTCGCCATATGGGGAGACGAATCAGTGCTAGCTAAACTCCGTAGCAGTAAACGAAATGGCAAAATATTAGAAAAGGTCTCCAAGGTCATGAAGGACAGAGGCCATAACAGGGACGCACAGCAGTGCCGCATGAAAATTAAGGAGCTAAGGCAAGCCTACCACAAAGCCAGAGAGGCAAACGGAAGGTCTGGGGCAGAGCCACAAACATGCCGCTTCTACACGGAGCTGCATGCCATTCTAGGAGGTGCAGCATGCCATTCTAGGGGGTGCAGCCACCACTACCCCAACCATGTGCTTTGACTCTGTCAATGGAGAAACACGCAACAGGGAAGCGGGTTCGGGGTACGCAGAAGATGATGATGATGAAGACAATGAAGATAGCTCACAGCAAGGAAGTGGAGAAACTGGTTTCCCCAACAGCCAGGATATGTTTATCACCCTGGACCTGGAACCAGTAACCCCCGAACTCACCCAAGGCGTGCTCCCAGACCCTGAGGGCACACAAGGGACCTCTGGTGAGTGTACCTTTGTAAATATTACACATGGTTTAAAAGCAAGCATGTTTAATGATTAATTTGCCCTGGCAATCGCGGCCAGTACAGCTACTGGAAAAGTCTGTTAACATGTATGGGAATGGAGCGGAAATCCTCCAGGGACATCTCCAGAAAGCTCTGTGTGACAATGTTGGGACTCACCCCCGTGGTGCCTCTTACTGGTCGTCTCGGAGAATTGGTTCGATCCAGTGGAGCGCCCCCTTCTGGTGGCATCCCGTCTGTCATCTCACCTTTGGTTGGTGTGTGGACCCGCGTTGCTCCCAACCCACAGTGTCCTCTTCTGGAACACTGTCCTCCGAGAGGGTCCCTTTGTCCTTCCGGGGGCTGGATGACCCACAGTCCTACACCTTCAAGTCTGATCCCTACAGTCCAGGATCTCGTGTAGTTTCGGCTGGCCGCTCCCTGCGGCCTATGGCTGGGTGTACTGCCAAGGGGAACAAAGCGGGGGGGACCCAGGCCCACCCACTACTCTGAGTCCCGGTCCAGAGGCCCTCTAGCGACAGCCTCGCTGTCCTCCTTCTCCTTCCTCCTCTGTCTGTTCCTCTGGATCGCTTCCCCAACGGCCCTTCTTCCCGCTAGGCCCTTTCCTAAAAGGCCTGCTGCCTGGCAGGCTACGGAGTAGGACCGCCTCCCACTCTCCAAGGCTGGCCTGCGTTGCGCTGTCCGTGGTGCTGGCCTCCCAGCTCTGGAGACAGACCTTCCCCTCTGAAGGCCTGTGACAGACTGACTGCTCGCTCCCTAAGCAGTCTTTTATATGGCTGAGCTGGGCCCTGATTGGCTGTCCCCAATCTGTTCTCTGATTGGCTCGCAACAAGCCCTTCTCTTATTGGCTGACGGAATACGCAGGCGCCCGGGCCTGCTGCAGCCCGCACTCTCCGGGCGTGGAGCAGCCACCCCACCACACTCTCCTTCATGTACTCCCAAAGCCTTTGCAAAAGGTTTCTGGGGAGGGCTGCCTTATCCCGTCCGCCATGGTAGGACACTTTACCATGCCAGGCCAGTAGCATGTAGTCTGGAATCATTGCATAACAAAGCATGGCAGCGTATGGTCCCGGTGTTTGCTGGCATGCAGACAACATCCATTCCTTATCTCTCTTTGTTATCCTCAGGAGAGTGATATCATTCACGGTCACCTGGTTGAAATGGGGTGATTTTATTAAGGGGACATTCAGAGGTGCCCGTTCCTGCTCGGCTGAACAGAAATGTTCCCTGCTAGTAGCCACGCGGTGCTGGGGGGAGGGGTGAAGGGATCATCCCAGAGAATTGGGTGTGTGTGTGGGGGGGGGGGGGAGGGTAGTTGGGTTTGTGCTGCATGTTAACCCGGAAACCCCAGCCCCTCCTTTAACATTGCAAACCCATTTTAAATGGCCAACCCAACGGGTCCTTGGTATGGGAAATGAGGACGCTACTGTTTGAAACCATTCCCACATGTTATGAGGGTTAAAGAAGCCAAAAGACTGTGGCTTACCATGGTTGCCTGCAAGCCGAATTCTGTTGCCTGGCACCGCATGAGTGATCTCTCACACCAAACCGGCAGGCCCTCAATATAAGAGGAAAAATGTGACCTTGTAACGAAAGCACATGTGCTGTGTAATGTGAACAGCAAAATTTAATGTGAAAGAGTGTACCCATTGTTCTCTAAAATGTGTCTTTTTAACCACCTCTCCCTTGTCCTCCACCAGCTGCAAATGTTTCTCCTTCGCAGAGGCTAGCAAAGATTAGAAGGAGAAAACGGCGGACTCGGGATGATATGTTCACGGAGCTCCAGATGTCCTCCCACGCTGAAAGAGCACAGCAGAATGTGTGGAGGCAGTCAATGTCAGACTACAGAAAAGCACAATATGAACTAGAGGAGAGGTGACGGGCTGAATCGCGGGATGAACAGAGCAAGTGGCGGGCTGAAGATGATAGGTGGCGTCAGCTTGCAGACAGAAGGCAAGAGTCGATGCTCCGGCTGCTGGAGCATCAAACTGATAAGCTCCAGCATATGGTTGAGCTGCAGGAAAGGCAGCAGGAGCAGAGACCGCCGCTACAGCCCCTGTGTAACCAACAGCCCTCCTCCCCAAGTCCCATTGCCTCCTCACCCAGACGCCCAAAAACACGGTGGGGGGGCCTCCGGCCACCCCGTCACTCCACCCCAGATGATTACCCGAGCATCAGAAGGCCGGCCTTCAATAAGTGTTAAAGTTTTAAACTGCAGTGTGTCCTTTTCCTTCCCTCCTCCCCCACCCCTCATGGGCTACCTTGGCAATTATCCCCCTAGTTGTGTGATGAACTAATAAAGAATGCATGAATGTGAAGTAACAATGACTTTATTGCCTCTGCAAGCGTTGCTCGAAGTGGGGAGGGGAGGGTGGGGTGGTTGGTTTACAGGGAAGTAGAATGAACCGGGTTGGGGGGGGGGGATGGCTCATCAAGGAGAAACAAACAGAAGTTTCACACCGTAGCCTGGCCAGTCACAAAACTCGTTTTCAAAGCTTCTCTGATGCGCACCGCGCCCTGCTGTACTCTTCTAACCGCCCTGGTGTCTGGCTGCGGGTAATCAGCGGCCAGGCGATTTGCCTCAACCTCCCACCCCGCCATAAATGTCTCCCCCTTACTCTCACAGATATTGTGGAGCGCACAGCAAGCAGCAATAACAATGGGGATATTCTTTTCGCTGAGGTCTGAGCGAGTCAGTAAGCTGCGCCAGCGTGCTTTTAAACGTCCAAATGCACATTCCACCACCAGTCGGCACTTGCTCAGCCTATAGTTGAACAGGTCCTGACTACTGTCCAGGCTGCCTGTGTACGGCTTCATGAGCCATGGCATTAAGGGGTAGGCTGGGTCCCCAAGGATTATGATAGGCATTTGAACATCCCCAACGGTTATTTTCTGGTCCAGGAAGAAAGTCCCTTCCTCCAGCTTTCGAAACAGACCAGAGTGCCTGAAGACGCGAGCATCATGTACCTTTCCCAGCCATCCCACGTTGATGTTGGTGAAACGTCCCTTGTGATCCACCAGGGCTTGCAGCAGCATTGAAAAGTACCCCTTGTGGTTTATGTACTCGGTGGCTTGGTGCTCCGGTGCCAAAATAGGGATATGGGTTCTGTCTATGGCCCCACCACAGTTTGGGAATCCCATTTCAGCAAAACCATCCACTATGGCCTGCAAGTTGCCCAGAGTCACTACCCTTGATATCACCAGGTCTTTCATTGCCCTGGCTACTTGGATCACAGCAGCCCCCACAGTAGATTTGCCCACTCCAAATTGATTCCCGACTGACCGGTAGCTGTCTGGCGTTGCAAGATTCCACAGGGCTATCGCCACTCGCTTCTCAACTGTGAGGGCTGCTCTCATCCTGGTATTCTGGCGCTTCAGGGCAGGGGAATGCAAGTCACAAAGTTCCATGAAAGTGCCCTTACGCATGCGAAAGTTTCGCAGCCACTGGGAATCGTCCCACACCTGCAGCACGATGCGGTCCCACCAGTTTGTGCTTGTTTCCCGTGCCCAGAATCGGCGTTCCACGGCATGAACCTGCCCCAGTAACACCATGATTTCCACATTGTTGGGGCCTGTGCCTTGTGAGAGGTCTATGTCCATGTCAATTTCCTCATCACTCTCGTCACCACGCTGCAATCGCCTCATCGGCTGGTCCTGGTTTTGCTTTGGCATGTCCTGGCTCTGCGTATACTCCAGGACAATGCGCGTGCTGTTCATAGTGCTCATAATTGCCGCGGTGATCTGAGTGGGCTCCATGATCCCAGTGCTATGGTGTCTGGTCTGAAAAAAGGCGCGAAACTGGACGGAGGGAGGGGCGACTGACGACATGGCATACAGGTACAGGGAATTAAAATCAACAAAGATGGCTGTGCATCAGGGAGAAACACAAACAACTGTCACACAGAATGGCCCCCCCAAAGATTGAACTCAAAACCCTGGGTTTAGCAGGCCATTGATTTCATGGAGGGAGGGGAAAGCAAATGAATACATCTATTTTTTACGTCTTAAGCTGGCAGCAGACAGTGCAGCATGACTGATAGCCCTCGGCATCTTCTGGGTGCTTGGCAGAAGATACTGTACTACAACTGCTAGCTATCATCGTCAAGACGGTTCAATCGGACTGCCGGCAGGACTGAGTCTCCCGGAGACAAAGCATGTCTGCCCAGGTACCTCTGATTGAACTGGAATATGACAATGACGGATATCAATCTTAATACACCATCTACTGCCAAAAGGCAAGGGGCTACTGCTGTGTAGCAATGCAGTACCACGTCTGCCGGCACCCAGATGACATATGGTGACGGTGAGCTGAGCTGAGCTGAGCGGGCTCCATGCTTGCCGTGGTATGTTGTCTGCACAGGTAACCCAGGTAAAAAGGCGCGAATCGATTGTCTGCCGTTGCTCTGACGGAGGGGTTGGGGCCTGATGGCATGTACCCAGAACCCCCCCGCGACACTGTTTTGCATAATCAGGCATTGGGCTCTCAACCCAGAATTCCAATGGGCAGCGGAGACTGCGGGAACTGTGGGATAGCTACCCACAGTGCAACGCTCCGGAAGTCGACGCTAGCCTCGGTACTGTAGACGCGGTCCGCCGGCTTCATGCACTTAGAGCATTTTATGTGGGGACACACACAATCGACTGTATAAAACTGATATTTATAAAACCGGCTTCTATAAATTTGACCTAATTTCATAGTGTAGACATACCCTAATGTTCAGCCAGAACAAGTGAGATGAATTCCTACACTTTCACAGCTCTGCTTGGGGTTCTAGCCAGCAGTTCTTCTTGCAGTGGGTAGGAGCTGTGGGGCTAGACTCCAGGACATGCTTTGAAAACATATCCCAGAGGCGGACGATATAGTTCAGCAAGAAGAGAGGAGAAGGGGTTGTTTGACAATGAATCTCTGGAGTGCATGTCTAATGTATGGAACAATCGTCTCAGATCGTATGTCCTGCTTGTCATGCTGTGAAATCCACATGCATCGTCCAGCCTTGACATTCCATTTCTGCTGATTTATTCCAGGGTCACAGTGATATGAAGCCCGATGCTTAGTGTGATAGTGTACCACATAAGGCTTTATGGGGGGAGGGGGCTTATAAATGTATGTATGACATAACTGGAATATGTTTTGTGCTGCCTGTGCCATGTAATATATCTCCGTAAAGGTTATGGTCTACTATATCTATTCATCCTATTTGTACATGTATATCATTTTCTACTTGAGGTTAAGAATATGGGCTGTATGCTTGCTTGGTTTCTAAGTAAGCTTTGTGAGGCATTTGGTCAGCTTCTTTAGGAAGGAATTCGCCAGGTTAAGTACCTGATCAGGAAACACTTGGGGAACAATGCATCTTGGAATGCTCCAATCCACATAAGAAGTCTTCCTGGAGACATGCAAGATACCATGTGGACAATGGCTTCGGCCTGTAAAGACTGAGTCATGCAGGGACATGAGACTTGCCCAGGTGACTCCAGAACTCCATCTTGGAGCTGGACTTTGCATAGCAGGGAGGAGGGGGGGGGTCTCCACCCACAAGAGAGAGTCTATTTAAACCCGTGGGAGACCCTTCCATTTGGGTCTTCAGCTGGCTAAGGAAGGAGCCTCTCCACCTCCCCCCCCCCCCCCCCAGGATACTTGAAGGGAACTGGAACAAACGACAGTAACTACAGGGGGTGTGAGTGATTGCTGGACCCAGGATAAAAGGAGATTAGCCTGTAAAAGGGAGCATTCTGGAACTGGTGAGGAACTTATCTGTATTTAGTTTGATTAGACATAGATTTGTGCATTTTATTTTATTTTACTTGGTGACTTACTTTGTTCTGTCTGTTACTACTTGGAACCACTTAAATCCTACTGTCTGTATTTAATAAAATCACTTTTTATTTAGTAATTTACTCAGAGTATGTATTAATACCTGGGGGAGCAAACAACTGTGCATATCTCTCTATCGGTGTTATAGAGGGCGAACAATTTATGAGTTTACTCTGCATAAGCTTTATACAGGGTAAAACAGATTTATTTGGGTTTAGACCCCATTGGGAGTTGGGCATCTGAGTGCTAAAGACAAGCACACTTCTGGGAGCTGTTTTCACGTAAACATGCAGCTTTGGGACAAGTGATTCAGACCCTGGTCTGTGTCTGGAGCCAGACGGGAGTGTCAGCTCAGCAAGACAGGGTGCTGGAGTCCTGAGCTGGCAGGGAAAACAGGAGCAGGGGTAGTCTTGGCACATCGGGTGGTAGCTCCCAAGGGGGTTTCTGTGATCCAACCCATCACACCCACACATTCCTTTCCACCAGGGGGCCATAAGCAAAACTAATCCTATTCAGCTTGCCTCAGCTTGCCTTGGGCAGCATACACAGAGGGAAAAGCCCTTGTGTGCTGGGTTGTTATTATGCCTTGTAATACAGCAGCTCCTCACTGAGATCAGGGCACCTGTGTGTTAGGTGCTGGGCAAATACATAGTAAGAGTCAGTCCCTGTCCCAAGACAATCCAGGGCAAATATTAAAAATAAGAAAAAGGTCAGAAAATGGATTTTCCATTCTGTGAAAAATGTAGAGATTTAAAAATATTTGGTTGTCCTGAATCAGGACAAAAAGCTAAAATTTTGAAATTTGCAATGAAATGAAATTCTAAAACAATGTCCTTTGGGGCCCATTGAAACACGTCGTTTAGACAAAATTGAACCTCTGATGGGCCGCCTACCTCTCACAAGGCCAGAGTGGGTATAAAAGGGCCAGTTAACCCTGTGACAGGTGTACCTGGGGGAGTCAGGGCTGATAAGCTTTAACAGATGATAAAGCTGGGCAAGCACAGACTGAGCTAGTATAAACCCAGGAAGTGGAGCTAAGAAGGGGACTGCAGGAAGAAATTCCACAGTCACTCCCTAGAGAAGAGGGGAGTAGGTAGGAGATGAGGAGGAGTCCTAGTGGGGGGTAACCGCTTGGATCTTGCCTGGGAATACAGACTCTGGCAGAAACCCAAGAGAGGGTGAAGGATCCACAGTGAGCAGAGGAGTGTCCAGTGGTAACCCAGGGTGGGCCAGAAGACAGAGAAAGAAAGGTAGGAAAGAGCCCAGGGAAACAATGCCAGGGTCTGGGATTGCATAGACTGCAGCTGCCAGTCTTGGGGTCCCTGGGCTGGAACCCAGAGGCGTGGGTGGGCCCGGATTTCTCTGCCAGCCACTGCGGAAGTGGCACAGTCTGGACGATGGAGTGGAAGACAGCCTGAGACAGTTTGTCCAGTGGGACTTTGATGCCTGCAGAGGGGAAGACTATAGTGACCTGGGCCGGCTCTAGGCACCAGCAAAACAAGCTGGTGCTTGGGGCGGCACATTTTTAGGGGCGGCATTCTGGCACGGGCCATGCCGCCCCTAAAAATGTGCCCCGGCCGCCCTAACTCACCTCCACTGCTGCCGCTCGTGCGCTGCTGCTCGCCCTCCCTCCCAGGCTCTCAAACCCAGGTTTGAGAGCCTGGGAGGGAGGGGGAGCAGTGGCACGCGCATCAGCTGTTTCTCGTGCCGCGGCCGCTCGGGATCTCCCCCTCCCTCCCAGGTTTGAGAGCCTGGGAGGGAGGGGGAGACCCCGAGTGGCCGCGGCGCACGGGCTGCTTCTCCCTCTCCCTCCCTCCCTCCTAGGCTTGAGAGCCTGGGGGGAGGAGGCAGGGCTGGGGATTTGGGGAAGGGGCGGAGTTGAGGCGGGGCTGGGGGTGGGGTAAGAAAAAAACAGGGGAGGGGGGCGGCCAAAATTGTTTTTGCTTGGGGCGGCAAAAATCCTAGAGCCGGCCCTGATAGTGACCTGGCTGCAGGGCCAAGCCAGGAAGAGGGAGCACCTGGAGTTACCAAGAGGGAGCAATCAAGTCCCAAGGCAGAGAGATGGAGCAAAGGAGGGGTGTCAGACTGGTTCAGAGCTAGTCTCCAGATGAGCCATGAGGAGGTGCCGCAGCAGTGAGCAGTGAGTGCTGTTTCAGAACCACTGACTTGCTACTCTTTCATTTTTAAATGTCAAAATAAATTTCAAAAGAAAATGTTGTGTGAAAAGGAAAATTTGAAACTTTTTGTTTCGAAACAGGACGTTATGCCATTTTCAAGACGACTTCTTTCCAGTTCCTATTTTTGTTAACAAATTTGATATGATTTCACAAAATTTTAACTGAAATGGCATTTTCTGATGGAAAACTGTTTTAACCAAAACTTTCCCACCAGCTATAATTTAGAGGAGAGTTAACAGGAGCAGCCAATTTCTGGTTTTATCCTTCCAGCAATGCTGTGATACAGCTGCACTGAACCTCTTCCCCAGCACTCAGTCCTCCCAACCCTGGGACACTGTGTCAGGCCCCCATGTCAAAGCGTTGCCCTGTCAAAGAACCAAAACTTCTTTGTTTTCCAGTGAGGAATTAGTTTTTACTAGTGTAGCCTGTATTATATGAAGCCAAGGAGCCTCAGAATCAGCTGAGAGCCCATTGATTTCTGAAGGAACACACTGCCTACTAATTTTTCCTGTTTTCCTCCCTGGAGGAAAGTAGGAAACAATTGCAGGAAGGCAGCTTGATCTGGATTTATCTTTAAATGTTACTTTCACCCAACAGATGATGGCAAGGTCCAAGGGTTGTAGAACTGCAATGGGAACAGAAGGCATGAGGGTGAGCAGAAACTGAGAGAGCCAACCCCTTGCTGGTTTTGAACATGTTCTGAAACTGAAGGTTAGTCTTTAGGCCATAACACCAGAGCAGGGTCCTAGTCACAGAAACTGTGCTGAGCTGGCATAGCGTTTCTTGGCCATCTGGGCTGGAAAAGAGGTGAGCTGGGTTAAATGGATTTGGGAGACATCCAAGTATGAATGAGGCAGAGATCAAACAGCAGTGCACTGTAGGCCAAAGTATGGCCAAAGCTGTGCTGAGAGAAAGAGGAAGTTGCTGGTATGTGCTTTGCCATCAGTTCCTTCATCCATCCCCAAGGTCCTCAAGAACCCGCTATATGAGTAGTACAGAATGGGACACTGGTTCTAGGCCGTGACTCCAGGAACTTCTGGGGAATAGACAAGGAATGGCTGTTTCTGGCTCCTTTAGCCCCAATCAAATGGTCGAGCACGTGAATGTGCCTGCAGCACAAACCCCAGCCAACCAAAACAAATGTTTTAAAATATGTGATGGTGAATACTAAGGGCCAGCCAAATCCTCAGCTGGTGTCAACTGGTGCTGTTCCGTGGGGCCTCTCTGATCTACACAAGCAAAGACCAGGCCCTCAGTCTGAGCATAACTTTAGAGTGTCTTCCCCAGCTGAGATGGCAGGACAGAGAGGACTGCGTCCAATATTTCAGTGGGGAAAAAGAAGGCTCCATTGCAAGGCTTATCATTGTCTCGGCTTCCTGTTTGCAGAGCCCCTCTAGATGGCCTGGGGTAGAGAGGAGATGACCTAGTGTCACATTAGCTCCCCAGGAGAATGGGAGTGTAAATGTGGCAAAATGAAGGAAACTAAGGACATCAAGAAGAGAAAGTGGGGAATTTGAGCTATGGCATCTCATTTCCCTGCTCTGGTGTCTCTTTTGATTTATATTTACTGTAAGTTACATTAATAGCACATAAAACGAGAGAGTAAATTAGTCTCTGTCAGGGGACAAATATCCCATGAGACTAATATTGCCTAATCTATAGTGCTGAGAATGGATGGTTAGTGTATTGGCTGCGTATCTCCTTGGAAAGTTTGAAGGTCAAACTTCCCAGCCAATGAGAGCTTTTAGAGGAATACAGTTGCTCACTTGTAACTAGGGTGACCAGTTGTCCCGATTTTATAGGGACAGTCCTGATATTTGGGGCTTTTTTTTATATGGGCTCCTATTACCCCCCCGCCCATCCCTGTCCCGATTTTTCACACTTGCTATCTGGTCACCCTACTCGTAACGTGTTAGGGCACTAAGGGATCGGTTGCAGTAACTGATTGTGCTTGGAGGAGAAATAGGGCTTATTTTTTCTTGCAAGCTTCCCCATTAGAGAAATGCTATGTCTGAGCAAAGTTGGGGTTAGGAGCCTAGCACAGTGTAAGGGCCCAATTCCAAAGGAATGGAACAGGCTATTTCAATAGCTAAATGGCTCCAAGACCATTCATTTGTCTGAACATACAGTAATCTGCATCTTTTGTGCAAGGCTCAGGATGCACTGTTCACACATGCATTACTATAGAGAGCAGTAGTAATACTGGCCCTGTTATAGTGTCTACTGTCTGAGCATTTCTACATGCTTTACAAAGGGAGGCATCAGACCCATTTTACAGAAAGGGCACAGACAGTACAAGAGACTTGACCAAGTTCACATAGTGTGTCAGTGGCAGAGTCAGGAACACAGTACAACTCCCCTGACTTCCAGTCCTCTGCTCTAACTACTAGACCACACTTCATTCCTGCATGACTTATAAGTAACTTACAGGGTCATCTAATGATGCCTCCCCATACAGAGGTGAAAACTACTGGAGTGCAGGTGTGGAATGGCCCATCCAGCATATGCCCAGAAGTGAGTATAATTGCATGATTTAGCAAAAAGAAGAACAGGAGTACTTGTGGCACCTTAGAGACTAACACATTTATTAGAGCATAAGCTTTCGTGGACTACAGCCCACTTCTTCGGATGCATATAGAATGGAACATATATTGAGGAGATATATATACACACATACAGAGAGCATAAACAGGTGGGAGTTGTCTTACCAACTCTGAGAGGCCAATTAATTAAGAGAAAAAAAACTTTTGAAGTGATAATCAAGATAGCCCAGTACAGACAGTTTGATAAGAAGTGTGAGCATACTTACAAGGGGAGATAGATTCAATGTTTGTAATGGCTCAGCCATTCCCAGTCCTTATTCAAACCGGAGTTGATTGTGTCTAGTTTGCATATCAATTCCAGCTCAGCAGTCTCTCGTTGGAGTCTGTTTTTGAAGTTTTTCTGTTGTAATATAGCCACCCGCAGGTCTGTCACTGAATGACCAGACAGGTTAAAGTGTTCTCCCACTGGTTTTTGAGTATTTTGATTCCTGATGTCAGATTTGTGTCCATTAATTCTTTTGCGTAGAGACTGTCCGGTTTGGCCAATGTACATGGCAGAGGGGCATTGCTGGCACATGATGGCATATATCACATTGGTAGATGTGCAGGTGAACGAGCCCCTGATGGTATGGCTGATGTGATTAGGTCCTATGATGATGTCACTTGAATAGATATGTGGACAGAGTTGGCATCGGGGTTTGTTTACATGATTTAGGAAAGCGGTTCTCAACCATGGGTCCACGGCCCCCTGGGGAGCTGCAAGCTGGTTTCAGGGGTCTGTGGGGCCCTGTGGCTGCCCCCCGGAGCCCTAAGCTGCTGCCCCCTGCAGAGCTGAATCCTGAAGCTGAGCCACAGGGCTGAAGCCCATAGGACTGAACCCTGCACTCCCTGCAGGGCTGAAACCAGAGCCCCGGTGCCCGTGCAGGGCTGCAAGTGTGGAGCCTGGAACTGTGGCACCCCTCGCAGGGGTGAAGCCTGGAGCCACAGCGCTCCCATGGGGCTGAAGACTGGAGGGACCAGGCTGAAACCCAGAGCCACAAGCTCAGGACTTCTGCCCTGCAGCAGGGTGGTGGGTCTCACCGAGGCTTCTGCCCAGTGGGGAGGGATTCTAGGGGCTTCATCCCTGCAGGAGGCACCTGCCAGGGCTTAGGGCTTCAGTCCTGCTCTTTCTGATGTCCTGAGCATCAGCAGGTGCCTCCCGTGGGGCTGACGCCCCAAGCCCCACTACCCTGTTGCAGGGCAGAAGCCCCAACCAGGTGCCCCCAGCACTTGAACTTCTAAAGATTATTGTGTGTGGCTCAGAGGATCAGTAAGTTTGGCCACCTCGGTATATAGTTTCCCAGTGTCTGGGTTGGAGCTCGAGATGGTGTTAAGTCTTTAGAAGGAAGCCCTAGAATATTGAACCTGGCCCTTTTTGCTGCTGACAACAGCTGACAGAAGGTTACCGTCGGCGTGCCAGAGAGCTAGGTCATTGGGGAGAAGTGGGCTGGTGGCACAGGTGCTGACTTTTGGTTTTGATGGTGGGTGCTCCTCTCTACCCCCTTCCTCTGTGCAAGCAGTGGGCAGGGCCTCAGGGGAAGAGACAGAGCAGGGGGTGGGGCTGCAGAACAGAGCAGCAGGCGGGGCCTCAGGGGGAAGAGGCCAAGCGGGTGGAGAGTTAGGGTGACCAGACAGCAAGTGTGAAAAATCGGGACGGGGGTGGGGGGTAATAGGAGCCTATATAAGAAAAAGACCAAAAAATCGGGACTGTCCCTATAAAATCAGGACATCTGGTCACAGGGCCAGCTCTAACTTTTTTGCCGCCCCAGGCAAAAAAAAAGAGCACCGCCCTGCTGTAACCCCCCCCCCCCCGAGCGTGGCGCCGCCCAACCCCCCTCCCCCTCCTCCCAATGCCGCACCGGGCCGCCAAACCCCCGCCCCCCGCACGCTGGGCCAGGCCACCGAAACCCCCGTTCCCCCCCCCCCCGAGTGCCATGCCAGGCCGCCGAAACCCCCGCCTCCTCCGAGTGCCACGCTGGGCCGCCGAACCCCCCCCCCCCCCCCCCCGAGCACCGGGCTGGGCCGCTGAAACCCCTGCCCGCCCCCCCAGCACTGCCCAAACCCCTGCCCTCCCCAAGCGCCAGGCCGGGCCGGGCCGGCCAACCTCCCGCCCCCTGCCGAGCGCCGCACTGCGCCAACCTCCGTCCCCCCCCAGCGCTGAAACAAAAACAAACAAATAAAAAACCTCGAGCACCGCCCCACCGAACCAAAAAAAAACAAAAAACCCCGAGCGCCCCCCGCCACCCCAAGATTGGCCGCCCCTTCCAAGGTGCCGCCCCAAGCACATGCTTGGTCGGCTAGTGCCTGGAGCCGGCCCTGTCTGGTCACCCTACGGAGAGTGTGTGTGTGTGTGTGTGGGGGGGGCGGGATAGGGCCACGGTCCAGGCGCCGGGGCCCACACAAGATTAATCTGGCTCTGTGGGTACTAAGCAAAAGCATCCCCTATTTTTTTTCGGTGGGTGCTTGAGCCCCGGAGCATCCACGGAGGCGGCACCTATGGCTGGCAACATTCAGGGGAACTGCATGAGGGGTGAAGACAGAAGGAACAGAGAGCACTCATGCAGCTGCTCTGCAGCCGCTACTCTCTAGCAGCAGCCATGTCCCAGACTGCAGCCCTTACACATGAGGCTGGGCCAAGTAGATCCATGTAACACCTGACAATGTGCATGGTGCTGTACAAAATACAACTAGCAACATAATCCATTGGGCTGGTCTCCAAATCCCCTTCCACAGGCATGCTCCCAACCCCCTGCCTTTGGCCACATACTGAGTCCCAGGCTGGGTCTACACTACCCGCCTGAATCGGCGGGTAGAAATTGACCTCCCGGGGATCGATTTATCGCGTCCCAATGGGACGCAACAATCGATCCCCTAATCAACGCTCTTACTCCACCAGCGGAGGTGGGAGTAAGCGCCGTTGACGGGAAGCCGCAGAGGTCGATTTTGCCGCCGTCCTCACAGCGGGGTAAGTCGGCTGCGATACGTCGAATTCAGCTACGCTATTCACGTAGCTGAATTTGCGTATCTTAAATCGACTCCCCCCTGTAGTGTAGATGTAGCCTCAGTGTCTCACTGCATTCAGGGTCTCCTGCATACTATATCAGGGACAGAACGGTTGGCTCGGTTTGCCACCACAGTATTCAAGGACAAATCAAGGTACCTATTGACCTAGTGGCCTCTATGACTGTGTCCCATGGAATCTCTCCCTCCTGGACAGGAGGTCACCTGAGGAATAATTCCCCAAACCATGCATTAAAACAGATGTTTTTCATTACTGATCAGCAGGACCCAGCACATTAGAACCTTTCCAGTGTAAATACAGCTAGGGTTTTTTATTTGGTCAGATGGGGCTATTATTAAACTTTTACGATATATATAAAGAGTAACTATTTACTTTATGACTGGGCGATCTCAGACAGTAGGACCATTAGCTACAGCAACATTGCAGAAAACGTAACTGTATATCACCAAATATATTGCATCTATAAATATCTATTTGCTAGGGGAAGACGGGATGCTGTACTTGTTTTGTGCATCATTTCACTGTAATCTGAATAGAAAAGGATTAGGACAGAAGCATGGCGTTATGGTAATGATTCAATACGCTGTAAGCTTCCCTCCAGGAGGGAGAGCATTGCAAAGTAGTACAAGATAACCACAAGGCCCAGGAATCTACTGTTGCCCTTTTTTCCCCAGGCATGTCCCACGTTCTCTGTAAGTAATGGGCTTTAATTCTTCCCGGTAAATGGGCTGCTGCTGAGTTCCAAGCACAAGCCTTATTCTCTCTCTCTCTCTCTCTCTCAATTAAAGAGCTGCAAAGTAATAAAACACCCAACAAAATAGGCTTCTGCTGTATTAATCCTACTGCCTAGGAGATTTATCGGGGTCCCCAACCCATCACTGCTATGTAAATGCCAAAATCCAGTGGAGGAGATAAACTGACCGTAAAAGATCCCATCAATTATTCACAAAGGTTCTGCATTTGTTAAGGTCTCCGTGGCTGCGTAGGGAAAAAGCCCCACAAGCACTGATGTTCTGCAAAGAATTCTGATTGCTCTTGGCGGTGGGCTGAGGCTCTTTGTGGCTTGAATCTCCCCCCACCCTCACAAGACTTTGCCCCCAGTCTAGGAGAGCCAGCAGTGTTTGCGACACAGTTGGGTTTAATCAGAGTCACATGATCTCCTTCCCACCCCAGCTGCTGCCTTTGCAATCACATTTTCCCACCCATTGCAGTGTGATGTGAAGATGGATCCAAGGTGCAGCTCTGTCTCCAGTGCTCTGCCCCGAGCCCCATGCTGTACCAGGCAGCTCTGCCTATGAGCTCTGGATACTGCTTCACCCTTCCCTTGATCGTAGTTAGGGTTGAGTGAGCCAGCATGGATGGAACAACAGTCCCTCCACTTCCCCAAAGCCTGGCTCCCAAAAGTGAATGGGACCTAAGCCCCATGCCATTCCTGGGGCTCTGGAAGGTTTGGTTGGAGCCTCCTGTGCTGTTCTGTCAGTTTCCTGCCCCTCTGGGTTTGGCAGGATGGGAAACAAGGGCTGGAACAATGCGGGGAGCAGCGGTCTCTGTAAGACACGAGGCATAACAGGGACGAAGGGCACAGTCCATGGGAACTGGCTTGGTGAATAAACCCACACAGTGTCTTTGGGAGCAATGAGTCAAAACACAGCCATTTCATTGGTCAGCAGCATTTCAAAGGGGATATGACAACGGAGATGACCTCACAGGCATGTCCCAGTGGGGAGATGACACTGTCACTCTCTCTCCTGCCCTTTCCCTGGGGGCTCAGGCTGCAGGAGGTTAGAGGCTCAGCCGACACAAAGGGCAGCTGAATTTTATTGCCACCCTGCCATTGTCCAGCATGACCTTCACATGTAGCATACATACAGGGGGAGGGCGAGAACTACACCAAGAGAATGGAGACCCCCACAAAGTCCAGGAGCTCTATGTTCACTGAGTCCCACCTACTGGTGCAGACCTAGGGGCTTTCAGGGGCTGCCCAGTGGCACCTGGAATGGGGAGAAGAGGCATCCCAGCTGGAAGTCCCTCATCTGCCTCCTCGCCTCTGATGGGGGATTCCTCTGTGTCCTGTTGGGAGAGGGGTGAAGGAAGACTGCCTACTACTGACCCCCCTTCGTCTCTGTGGTCAAGATAGGACCAGCCAGCCCCTGGGGCAATAGAACAGCCCTGCCTGCTGCCTCACCGCTGCTGGCACAGTGCAAAGAGGGAGCAGATTCAGGAGCTGGAGAGAGTCTGGGGGACCCAGGAGTGACTGGACGAGATGGCAAGGGCATGGAGTAGGAGAGGGAATGGGGAGAGGAGAAAGAGATGGGGATGGAGGGATGAGCGGAATGGGCTGGAGAAGCAGAATGGAGGCAAACGGAGACAGCCTTTGTATCTGTCGAGCCGGCAGTCCTGCTCCTACTGCCCAGCCCCACTGAGTGACAGCGTCATGGGGCAGGGGCTGAGCGACTTGGTGCCCAGAGGGGAGGAGGATGCAGGAGGGGAGATTTAGATGGAAGAAGGGGAAAGAGTGGTTAATCACTGGGAAAGAGGCGGAGTCAGAGGGAAATGGGGGCTCGGGGTAGGAGAGGAAGAGGAAGGACAGGAAGCTCGGGAACACAGGAAGGAACAACATGATTTGTTGCCATTTACAAAGCCTGGGGCCTAACATCCCAGTGAGACGCCTGAGGTCAGGCTCTCAGTTGGGCCAGTCAGGGAAGCCCCCATTGACTTCCACAGAGCTGCCTAGCCTGGCAGCTCTGGCAGCTGGTGCTGGAGGAGCTCACAGGCCCAGCTACTGTCACACTCAGGGCGGGAGCCCATCCAGGGCTGCCCAGAGGGGGGGGCAAGTGGGGCAATTTGCCCCTGGCCTGGCGGCGGTCCAGGTCTTCAGCAGCATTTCGGCAGCGGGAGGCCCTTCAGTCGTTTCGGGTCTTCGGCGGCGGGTCCTTCAGTGCTGCCAAAGACGCGGAGTGACTAAAGGGCCCCCTGCAGCCGAAATGCCGCCGAAGACCTGGACCGCCGCCAGGTGAGTACAAGCGCTGCAGCTCCCCTGCTTTGCCCCAGGCCCCCTGAATCCTCTGGGCGGCCCTGAGCCCATCTGAGCATGGGGGCCTGGGAGGCCATGGTGGAGTTCGTAGCCTGGTTGGGGCTCAGCTGCGGGTTTTGCTTTAGCAGAATGAACTCACCACTGGCAAATCACAGGGACTTTTTGGTATAAAATCTCTTTTCTGAAAGGTCTTAAACCTCCTAAAATGCACCAGGGAAGAGGCCCCAGACACCCCCATTGTAGATTCCTCATGCTGCTCAAGGTAATAAGTGGCATTGACCATAGAATCATAGAATATCAGGGTTGGAAGGGACCTCAAAGCAGGACCAACACCAATAAATCATCCCAGCTAGGGCTTTGTCAAGCCGGGCCTTAAAAACCTCTAAGGATGCAGATTCCACCACCTCCCTAAGTAACACATTCCAGTGCTTCACCACTCTCCTAGAGAAAGAGTGTTTCCTAATATCCAACCTAGACCTCCTCCATTGCAACTTGAGACCATTACTTCTTGTTGTGTCATCTGCCACCACTGAGAACAGCCTAGCTCCATCCTCATTGGAACTCCCCTTCAAGTAGTTGAAGGCTGCTATCAAATCCCCCCTCTCTCTTCTGCAGACTAAATAAGCCCAGTTCCCCCAGCCTCTCCTGGTAAGTCATGTGCCCCTGCCCCCTAATCATTTGCGTTGCCCTCCGCTGGACTCTCTCCAATTTATCCACATCCCTTCTGTAGTGGGAGGACCAAGAATGGACACAATACTCCAGGTGTGGCCTCACCAGTGCCGAATAGAGGGGAATAATCACTTCCTTCGATCTGCTGGCAATGCTCCTACTAATACAGGCCATAATGCGGTGGAGAGCAGTGGGGAGGTGCCCTGGCCCCGCTACGGGTTCACACCTACCCCCTTGCTTGGATTGCTGTTGCTTGGGGAAGTGAACTCCTTTCAGATATCACTCTTCTCTTATGCCCATCCTTCCCTGCCCTGCATCCTAGCACCACCAGACAGCAATGCTGCAGCTTCACCGAATGTCAAGATCTGAGCCAACAGCCGCCCACCTTGGTGCGCTCCCTCCTCTGTTGATATACTTAGCCCTTGGTTCTCACTGCAGCCTGCCCGGAAGCAGGGAGTCCCAGCAATGTCACACAAAAGCCTGTTCTGAAGATACTTCCAGCCTCGTTTCACAACCCCAAAAAGGTTCGTCAGCCGGTTCAGAGAAGCATCTAACTTTCTGGGTCCTGACCCAGTCCCCCACCCCCCAGACCTTCTTCTGTTCTGCTCAGGTTCTTCTCCAGCGCTCCCCACCAGAGTATCTGAGCATCTTCCAGCAGTGCCTTAAGTGACCTGACTAACATCTGTCATGTGTGCTCCGTTCTCTCTCTGCGGGGGGAGGGGGGGATGTTTGTGCAGTGGAGCGCTTTGTTTTGATAGGGTTTGTCGGAGGTTCTGGGGTTCTGAATGCTCTCTCTGTATGTTAGAGAAGGCCGGGTCGGAGAAATGCTCCTCACTCCTGGTGAGGTTTGTGATGGTCCTAAGTTCCTGGGTCAGTTCATCCCAGTCTCAGTCTTTTTGGCTGCTTATCTTGTTCAAGCTATTGAGTTGGGAGGCCACTGATTTGTTTACAAGCTAAGATAAACTGTTGAGTTTGTGTGCGATGCCTTGTTCTGATTTTGTCCAGATACATGGCAAAGACAGCAGTACTGACAGACTTGAAGAATAGGTTTCCTCCTGTTTTTAAACCTAATTTGGTTTATTTCAACCTAATAAAAAGTAATGGGTTTCTTCCTAAACCAGAATGATCTTTGAACCAAGCAGCCCCCGAGAACGCTCGGCCTCTTGGACTTGTGGAAGGAAGTTCCATTGTCCTTGGGAAGCGGAGTTAGGACTGAGACCTTGCACTTGATTGGATATTCTATAGGAAGCAAGTGTAGCAAGCAGTGTTCTGAACTAGCTCTAAAGCAGAGATGAGCCCAGGGCTGGCTCCAGGATTTTTGCCGCCCCAAGCAGCGAAAAAAAAAAAAAGCCGCGATCACGATCAGCGGCAGCTCCACCGCACCGCTTTCTTCTTCAGCAGCAGGTCCTTCCTTCTGAGAGGGACAGGGACTCTCTGCCGAATTGCCGCTGAAGAGCCCAATGTGCCGCCCCTTCCCCTTGGCCGCCCCAAGCACCTGCTTGCTCAGCTGGTGCCTGGAGACGGCCCTGGATGAGCCAGAGCCATGGGGTTCAGGTCCAGGTGAGGAGCTGAATCTTGGCCTCCCCAGAGCGTGGGCACAGGGCCTTGGCACCCCGAAAGAGAGACCTGAGGCATGAGGTTTCCATCCAGATTTCTCGATAGCCCAGGTATATTTGTGTGAGCCTGTTGCCTTCTAGTGGCTGGCCCCAGTGAGGATAACAGCCTGCCACTTGTAGCCAGTGGAGTGCTTCTATTGCACAAGTGATAGGGGCTTTATGTGTGGTGCTGGAGGTCTCAGCTTCTGTCCCCACTGACCCCATCATGCCTGTATGCAGCTGTATTTTGTCCCATTTAGCCCATAGTTTGATTCTTGCCTCATTACATTCTTAGACCCAAGTTCCCATCCAGATGTGGATTCAGTTCTAAAATTCCCCCTCCTGTGGCTGGGGGCGGGGTTCAGTCCCTGGGTTCTGATCCAAGTCCTGCTCTCCTTTTGAAGCTGACCCATCACGAGTTGTTGTCTATTTGTGTCCCCTCCCTAGCAAATAATTAAGGCCCTGCTGAGAGAAGCGAGGAGGAGCCAAGGCGGGAGATGACTGGGCCCATGTTTGACCTCATCCCTTTCTCTTAAATCCAAATGCAAAACATTCAGCCCTTTTGCCTCATGTACACCTTCCCTTACTGAACCCAGGAACTTGTCTGCACTCTGGCACCCCACTCCTCCGTGCCCTGCATCCAGCAATTCACTCAGCACTGCCCCACTGTGACGTTGTGCAGTCTATATGGTTTTATAAAAATATAAGTGAATATAATGTAACTGGAATATGCTTCATGCAAAAGGTCTCTTGTAAGGTATCATTACAAAGCTCATAATCTACTGAGTGTGATCATCCTATTTGTAGAAATGTACCACTCTTGTATCTAAAACTAGAAATATAAAACATAACTCTGAGGGCCTATTGTAATTATGTAAAGTGTGGGCCATTAAGGATGGTTTGGAATCTTGATGACTCCCATTGTCTGCAGATGGCTGTATTTACCTGTGAGTCTTTCTGTATATGGGTGTGCTGGCAAGTGAATAATGAAGTCTTGCAGTGACATGTGATCATGTCACCTGAACTGGAATCCATCTTTAACCTGGTGCTTTTCCAGTGAGTGGGGGTGGAAACCCAGAGGGACAAAGGGTTCCCGCCTTATGCAAAAGATATATAAAGGGGTGGAAGAGAACAAAGGGGGAGGAGCCATCATGGAGAATCCCCCAGCTATCACCTGAGCTGCAACAAGAGCTGTACCAGGGGAAAGAATTGTGCCCAGGCCTGGAAGGTGTCCAGTCTGAGGAAAAACTTACTGAAGCATCTCTGAGGGTGAGATTATCTGTATTCAGTTTGATTAGGCATAGATTTGCGCATTTTATTTTATTTTGCTTGGTGACTTACTTTGTTCTGTCTGTTACTACTTGGAACCACTTAAATCCTACTGTCTGTATTTAATAAAATCACTTTTTATTTAGTAATTTACTCAGAGTATATATTAATACCTGAGGGAGCAAACAACTGTGCATATCTCTCTATCAGTGTTATAGAGGGCGAACAATTTCTGGGTTTGCCCTGCATAAGCTTTATGCAGGGTAAAAAGGATTTATTTGGGTTTAGACCCCATTGGGAGTTGGGCATCTGAGTGCTAAAGACAAGCACACTTCTGGGAGCTGTTTTCACGTAAACTTGCAGCTTTGGGACAAGTGATTCAGACCCTGGTCTGTGTCTGGAGCCAGACGGGAGTGTCAGCTCAGCAAGACAGGGTGCTGGAGTCCTGAGCTGGCAGGGAAAACAAGAGCAGGGGTAGTCTTGGCACATCGGGTGGTAGCTCCCAAGGGGGTTTCTGTGATCCAACCAGTCACACCCACACATTCCTTTCCACCAGGGGGCCATAAGCAAAACTAATCCTATTCAGCTTGCTTCAGCTTGCCTTGGGCAGCATACACAGAGGGAAAAGCCCTTGTGTGCTGGGTTGTTATTATGCCTTGTAATACAGCAGCCCCTCACTGAGATCAGGGCACCTGTGTGTTAGGTGCTGGGCAAATACATAGTAAGAGTCAGTCCCTGTCCCAAAGAGCTCACAATGTGAAAAGACGAGACAGACACAGGGTGGTAGAGGAAGGGACTTGCCAAAGGTCAGTGGAAGAGCTGGAAATGGAAGTCAGATCATCTGACTCCCAGTCCAGGGCCCTACGCACTAGACCTCACTGCTGCCCCTTCTCCCCCCCCCTCCCCATCTCCTCTCAGGTGTAGGGATCCTAGAACATTTTTCTTTGCAAGGAAAGTATAATGTATCAGGCTAAAAAATACTGTCATTTGGTTTGCAGAGTTTACAAGCTCTGTTGGCTTCACCTGCCAAGCCCCCCACTTGTCTCAAGTTGTTCAATTCAAGACCAGATCTTCTGATTTTGCCAAGAATTGTTCCATCTTAATCCCACAATAGCAACCCGTCCAAAGGACTGGAAGTGTCACCATGCGACGCGTCACTGTCTCTCACACAAGTGAATGGGGACAATCCCATAACACAGTGGGTGGCTTTGGCTGCCCTGTGCCCCCTGAATCCTGGCTGGCAGGGTGCCAGCTGGAGAAGCATTGTGTGCTGGCTGTTTGCCATCCCTGGAATACCTCATCCAGTTTGTCAAAAATCAAGGCACTAACTTTGGTAGCTGCAAGGAAAGAACTGACAAATATTTTCCTATTCCGTATTTGCTGAGACCTAGCACCTGCTCCTGCTCCCTGGGGGAGGGGAGGGTGTTTGCTGTTGACTAAAGTTTGCTTGGCTGCTGCTGCACTTGCGGCTTTTCCCTGTCTTCCTCATTAATGATTCCCCTGCCTGAGTTACTGTCTAATCCTGTCTCAGACTCACACTCCCAGATGCTCCACTCCCGACCAAATATTCTGCAGAGAACAAAGTGCTGTGGGCACAGCTAATTTATATGTGGAACCAGCCAGAAGAGAGCCAAGAAATGCCTTTGTTTACATATTTAGTATTGCAAGTTAGAGTTAAAAGCACGTGCTAGCCTGGTAGAAAGTTTAGGTGAAGCAGGGGAAATGAAGCCAGGTCTGCAATCTGAAACTCTGAGAGGACATAGGTGGCCTCGGGCTTTCCTTCTGTAGCATCAGGAAGATTCCCTAAATAACGGGCCAAAGCGCCCCACCATGAGCTTGTTCCTGGATATAGTAAGTCCATTACCCTTGTTCATACTCCAGGGATGTATATAGGCTCAACGGGAGTTAAGAAGCAGATGGCTTTGCTGACACTCTCCCTTCCTATCACTTCACCCAGCAAACCATATAACTTGCTAGTCTGCACTTTTGGGGAAGTGCTACTGCAGTATGGCCAGTTCTGTTGATTGCTTCCTGGGTCTATGCTCTGAATAAAGGGCATGTGTTGTTTTGGTTGTTCTGGTGAGTACTGCATGCATTTACGTGCTCAAATCCCTTTGAAAATGCCAGTCTTGAGGTCCAAATACCCCTGTGTAACAGGTGTCTTGGTGAGGGCAGGGAACCCCAGTCCCTCCTACGCAGTCCTGCAAATCTTGCCATGAGTCTAATTCCAGAAAGTCAAGACAGATCACAATTGCACATTTGTGTGTAGCCCCTTCCACCCAATGGCTCCCAAGGTGCTTTCCTAACTGTTTAGTGCTTTGCCCACCACTGAAATGCAGCCCCCTCTGGAGAGCAGCATTCAGCAACACTACATAAGACAGGAAGGAAAGACTAGGTGCTGAACCCAGACTGCCAGGGCGATGTAGGTATGCAGACTGCAATTACTAACAACACCATCGATATGGCACGCTACAAACAAGAAGTCCTGCTGGAATTCCTCTGGGACACCAGCTTAGCACTCCTAACCATGGTCTTTAACAACCCTGAGGAATCAGGAGGACCAGGGCCGGCTCCAGCATTTCTGCCGCCCCAAGCAAAAAAACAAAAAAAACAAAACAAAAAACAAACCTGCCCACTCCTAGAGGGAGTGAGGGACCTGCCGCCCCCGAATTGCCGCAGGTGCCGCCCCTCTCCCTTGGCCACCCCAAGCACCTGCTTGTTAAGCTGGTGCCTGGAGCCGGCCCTGAGGAGGACCTTGAGGTTTTGTCCCCCATGCTGACAGACAGCTGTTCCAGCAGCTTAGTGCTCCTAAGTATCATGCTAGGTCAGTATTTCAGCGCTGAATCAAAGGAAAGAGATAGCTGCTCTACCGCTTCCTGCTGCACACCCATTGCAGATGGTCCCTAGACATCTCTCCCTTCTTGCCTGTCCTAACTTAGCTTGTCGCAGCTGCCAGACTCACAGCACAAGAGGACATGGCTACAAGGTTTCTTGCAGACTGTTTCTTCTACTGCAACAGAGTATTCGGGTTTTTGGCACGCTGCTCCCCTTTTCTCCCAAGCATTGCCAGCTGGCCCCATTGTCTCATCACATCTGAACTGTCCTTGGCAACAACCTTGATGCAGATCTGAGTAAAGGAAGCCTGTCCACTCCTCTCTGTTATGATGTCACACACACACCTACACACAGCTGTAATCCCTGATCAGCTCCCGCACCCCAAGGGATCTCATAGGAAAGGCAGCAGCAAAAAATACGGACCCTTCCTGCTGCACAGTAAGTTACATTCCTGATCTGCAGAGAGGTAGATGGTGCTGTTGTTCTCATTCAAGCAGCAGCCATCCTGCATTAGGGCACTTGTAAAGAGCAGATGGCTCAGGCAGGATTCATTAAGAGAATTCATCTGATTTATTAAGAGATGATTTTATTTGGGGACAAAGATAATAGGTTATCAATATAATTTTCCTTTGGAAACAATAATCACTAATGATCCGCTGTTCAGTTCCATCACCGTTTAACATCAGGTGCTGCCACCTAGAATTTACAATGTGACAGGAGAGAATTAACCCCTTCAAGCCACGCTGTGCCCACAGAGGGGCCTCAATTTCTACAGGCCCTTCATTGGAAGCAAGGCTTACCGCCGGGGTTGTTTCTATCCTGGAAGACGGGAGGCCTCTTATTTCTCTGCATATCACAGACTACCCTAGATTATCAAATTGAGCATGGTAGTACTGAGCACCCAGCTGTAGCTCGGAGCAGGATTTAGAAGGGTGGGTGAGCAGCATTAGCCACAGGTACTGATGGGGAAACAGGCACAGAGGGATCATGTCACTTACGTTAGGTCACAAGACAAGTCAGCCACAGAGCTGGGAACAGGACTCCCATCTCCTTCCACCACAGGAACATCCAGGCCTTCCCTAATATGCTGCATTCTCTGCGAGAGCATTGGGGAAGGTGGGACTGGCTGTGGGGAGAGCCGGATACTGGGGTAGGGGCTTTGTGATTTCCCTGCAAGGCTTCTGCACTGAGCTCACCCTGCTGCATTGGGCAGGTTTTAAATTTCATCCTTATTCCCTCTCCATTTGAGATCTTTTCACGCACTGATTATCAGGGGGCTGGATCATCTGTCCCTCTGTCAGTTGGCTGTTGCTGATGCTGTTTCTCTGGGAGAGTTGCAGAAGCCTCCATGCTCGGGGCTGGGGTTCTTCTTGCCCTTGTGACCATGAAGAGACAGGTGATGTGAACCCAAATGGATTCTTTATTGAGGAGGATTAGCCCTCACAGACCTGTTGCTCCCTGGTTTTCTAGCTCACAGACAGAGCAACGCAGCTTGTGCTGCACAGGGCCAGCAGCCAGGCTGCCTCAGTCCTGGGCCAGAGTCAGCAATCATGGAATTGATTGCCGACTACATTGCAATGGCCAGACCGCCATACAGTACAGCATACGTGGGCTGTATGGGGTGCAGAAGGAGAGACATCCATTTTATAAAGCGTGTGACAGCATCCCTTTTATGTGGGTCTGAAACACAGACAGTTTATCATAGTCATTAAGCTTTGCACCTGCTTGTGCCTTGAAACTGTAAGCTCTTGGGATGTTCACATTCCACCAATTGTCCAGCACTGTACAAGTAATGCTTCATGCTTCAGGGCATCAGATGATTACCAGCTGTGGTCAAGAAGAAATTCCTCCTTCCTCTTTTGGGTCTGGGATTGCACAACTAGGCATGTGAGGGGGGTCTTACACCTTCCTCTGAAGCATCAGATATTGGCCTCCATTTGAGGCAGGATATTGGGCTAGACCAGGGGTGGGCAAACTTTTTGGGCCGAGGGCCACATCTGGGTGGAGAAATTGTATGCAGGGCCGAGGCAGGGGGTTGGGGTGCAGGAGGGAGTGCGGGGTGTGGGTGCGGTGTGCAGGAAGGGGCTCAGGGCAAGGGATTGGGGCACAGGAGGAGTGCAGGGTGTATGAGGGGGCTCAGGGAAGGGGGTTGGGGTGCAGGAGGGGTGTGGAGTGCAGGAGGGGGCTCAGGGTAGGGGTGTGGACTGTGGGAGGGGGCTCAGGGCAGAGGTTGGGGTGCAGGAGGGACGTGGGGTGTGGCAGGGGGCTCAGGGCAGGGGTTGGGGTGTGGGATGAACGAGGGGGCTCAGGGCAGGGAGTTGGGGTGCAGGAGGGGTGCAAGGTGCAGGCAGGGGGCTTACATCAGGGAGTTGGGGGTGGGGTGCAGGAGCCTTTGGGGTGGCAGCGGTGCGCACCGGGGCCAGGGCAGGCTCCCTGCCTGCCTGTCCTGTCCCCGGCCCCGTGCCGCTCCAGGAAGCACTGCAGCCCCTGGGGAAGAGGGGGCGGAGGGCTCTGCATGCGCTGCCCTTGCCACACCTCCAGGTACCTCCCCCGAAGCTCCCATTGGCCGCAGTTCCCCATTCCCAACCAATGGGAACTGCGGGGAGCGGTGCCTGGAGGCAAGGGCAGCGCACAGCACCCTCTGCCTCCTCTCCCCCCGGAGGCTGCTTCTGAGAGCGGCGCTGGGCTCGCGGCGCCACGGAGGGTAATCCCATGGGCCAGATCCAAAGCCCTGAGGGGCCGGATCTGGCCCGCGGGCTGTAGTTTGCCCACCCCTGGGCTAAACAGATGGCTGTATTATTCCTGTGTGGCAATTCCTATGTGCTTATTGCCACTACGCAATGGCTTTTGGAGAGCGGTGTTTTATGTTTGCCATGGGCCACACTGAAAGCCCTTTAGTGTAACATACCAGGGCACAATGAGCTGTTGAGGCTGTATTTTGTTACACCGTACTGTGGAAACACTGCCTGATATTTGGTAACCATTTGTCACCAATATTTGACATTGTGAAAAATTGTCCAGTGAGCAAAAGCAGAATTTAGGGAGCAGATACTTACAATAAATATCTCCAGGTAATAAGCAACAGGGTTACATGCTTGTTTCATGATAGAAAGAGTAGTAAAGTCTCTGCTGGGTAACCTAAAAGCATCAGGTTGTGAGCAATAGTGCTGGCTGATGATTTAAAGCCCTTTTTTCTGGGAATAGCCATTCATAAGCATCCCTTCTCTTTTTGGCTTGTGGCACCACAGTGAGTCACAGGGTTTGACTCCCCTCGGTACTTCTTTAGAGCGAGTGTTTCATTAATTGCCATTTGCATTTCATTCCAGAATGCGGGGGGTTGGTATGTTTCGGAGACACTTCTTCAGTTTCTAGCATCATTTCCATGCACAAAGAGCTCTAGGCCACAAAGGGGAGCAAGCGAGAGAAACGTGTCTTGCAAGCTGTTTATGAAGCACCATCCCTCCCTGTTTGCTGCGGTGATGATTCCAACATGTGCGGAGGGGGACCTGGTTCTCCCTGCTTGGCATGGTACTTAACGTGACAGTTTTGCCCTAGCAGCTCGAGCCAAAGTGCTGAGGAGAATTTACTGCATGGGTTGCCGTTCTCTTGTGACCCTGAGCAGGGAAGCAGGTGACAGGTGTCTCCTTGATAGTGCTGTGGGAGCTCTGATGGGTAGGAGGCAGCTCACCAGGGATAAACATTAGCACGATATATGCTGTCACATGGGCTGTGGTAGTGGGTACACTGCAAGCACTGGGAACATATAGCTCATAACTCACAGGTGTGGTGTCCCCCTTCTCCCCTGGCCCATAAAGAGTAGAGGGGGCCAAAAGACCCATTCCAGGGAGCTGGAATAAATGAAAGCTCAGGAAATGGCCTGGTAGCAGAAGAGAGGAAATGGTCCCTGGGAATAAGGAGTTGGATGGTGGGAAAACCCAGGATACTGTTCCATTAAGGGCTCGGGATCAAAAGCCCTGTAGTGTCCAGTGTGGGCAGAGCTCTCCTCTTTTCCAGCCAATCGGGAGCAGCTCTCTGGAGGAGGGCGGTATATAGACTGCCTGGGCTGGCAGAACGTGGGAGATGCTGGCATGAGAAGGAAGTCAGAGGCAGTGGTGAGCAGTAACCCTGGGAATGGCAGATGGTGGGCAGGGAAGATCTCCATGACAGAAGAGCCAGAGATAAGTATGAACCTTTAGGTGGCAGTGAGCACTACCGGATTTACCAAGGCGCTGGGCCCAAGCTCAGAAGGGGGACCATAACACTTGCTTTCTCCCCTCTTGCAGAGCTGCACAAGCAGCGGAGCCTCCGAGCAGCAGGATCCAGCATGGGAGCTCAGAACCCAAGGGGCCCTGGGAGCTGTAGTTCCTTGGCCAGCTCCCTGCCTAGAGAGCCTGCCCTGGAGCAGGGAAGGAATTACATTTCCCAGCATTCCCTTGGCCGCTATCAACTAGGGTTACCATTCGTCCGGATTCTCCCGGACATGTCCGGCTTTGTGAGTTTAAAAATAGCATCCGGGGGGAATTTGTAAATGTCCGGATTTCTCACCGTCCCCCCATGCAGAGCACGGCATGGCTGACAGGGCAGCCAGCCAGATCGAGCCACTCACACGGGACTCCGGCAGCCGGAGCCCCTCCTCTGCTTCCCCCCTCCTTTCCCCTGCAGCTTCAGATCACTCCCCTCCTCTCTCTCCCTCCCTCCCCCTCCCTCTCCCTCTCCCTGCATTCACAGATCGCCAGCCATTCGCAACAGGCCTCCAGCAGTCTGGAGCTCCTCCCCCTGCTCCCCCTCCCCTGCTGCCCAGTGCGCCGCTCAGCAGCACTCTGCGAGGGCGGGAACCGGGCTATGTGCTCCGGACCGTGTGGGAGCGTGTCGGGCTCCACGTGGAGCCCGACACGCTGTTCTGAGTGGCACGGTAAGGGAGCCAGGGGGTCGGAGAAGGGGCGGGGGGTTCTGGAGGGGGCAGTCAAGAGACAGGGAGCAGGGGGAGGGTTGGATGGGTCAGGAGTTCTGGGGGGGGGTCAGGGGGCGGAGGTGTGGATGAGGTTTTGGGCAGTCAGGGGACAGGTAGGGATCTAGGGGGGCAGTTAGGATGGGGGGGGTCTCAGAAGGGGGCAGTCAAGGGACAAGGAGCAGGGGGGTTGGGAGTTCTGGGGGGGCTGTCAGTGGTCAGGGGTGGGGAGAGGAATCGGAGCAGTCAGGGAGCAGGGGGGGTTAGATGGGTCGGGAGTTCTGGGGAGGGGGTCTGTCAGGAGGCAGGGAGTGGTTGGATGGGGTGTGGGAGTCCTGGGGGTCTATCAGGGGGTGGGGGGTGTGGATAAGGTTTTGGGCAGTCAGGGGACAGGTAGGGGGTAGGATCCTAGGGGGCAGTTAGGATGGGGGGATCTCAGGAGAGGGCAGTCAGGGGACAAGGAACAGGGAGGCTTAGGTAGGGGGGTGGGGGGCAGTTGGGGGCAGGGGTCCCAGAAGGGGGCAGTCAGGGGACAAGGAGCAGGGGGGTTGGGGGTTCTGAGGGGGGCAGTCAGGGGTGGGAAGTGGGAGGGGCAGGGGCGGGGCTAGGGCTGGGCTCCCACTGTCCTGTTTTTTGACTGTTGAAATATGGTAACCCTACTATCAACAGGAAAGTGTGGGGGAGGGAGTGGGGAAGCTGAGACCCCATGCACCGCAGCTTGCTGTGAATGGAGAGCTGGCTGCTAGAAGGGGGTGGTAGTGTGAATGGGGAACAAGTATGCAAGGGACTAGAAGATATCACCCTCGGAAGACTTCCCCAGACTGGATTAGGGATGCTGGTGTGACCTCGCCTGGAAGCCCCCAAAGAAGGAACTGGGTGGAATGAATGGACAGTGCACCTCTCTATCTGAAGCCTAGCAAGGGAGGTATGTGGACCCCGCTAGGAGAAGTTAAAATGAAAAGTAGGGGAGGAGAGGCTCTACTAGAGCAGTGCTTCTCAAAGTCAGGCCGCTGCTTGTTCAGGGAAAGCCCCTGGCAGTCCGGTCAGTTTGTTTACCTGCCACATCTGCAGGTTCGGCCGATCGTGGATCCCACTGGCCGCGGTTCGCCGTCCCAGACTAATGGGGGCTGCGGGAAGCGGCACAGGCTGAGGGATGTGCTGGCCGCCCTTCCCGCAGCCCCCATTGGCCTAGAGCGGTGAACCGCAGCCAGTGGGAGCCGCGATCGGCCGAACCTGCGGACGCGGCAGGTAAACAAACCGGCCCGGACTGCCAGGGGCTTTCCCTGAACAAGCGGCGGCCCGACTTTGAGAAGCACTGTACTAGAGGACCTGGTTAGCTTTAGGTACAGTACCAGGCATGCAGGAGGATTTCCACATCTGAGCCATGGAAGCAGAAATTGACTTTTCCTTTCCAGATTTATCCAATATTCAGAAAGGGAATCTAGCACCTGCCTTCCAGATTTGAATATTCTCAAAATTCTGGAGTGCTCAAGCTCAATTTGGGCAGCTGTTACTTCATTTCTCCCAAATCAAATATACTGATCCACTGTAATTTGCTGTAGAAAAAGTAAGATAAAATTGAGCAACAAATGCTGGGGTCTTCCCAGTGCTAACTAGGACTGGAATTGCTATTTTCAACAGCCATTGCCATTTTTTTTTAGTTTTTTGTTGTTGTTTAAAAGAAAGACAGTAATATTGCATTGGCAAATTCCCCATAGAAATGAAGAGTGGAACAAAAGAATAATAAAGGCACCTCAACTTTTCTTCATTTATGTAGGACAGTCTAATAATATGGATCCAGATATCCTCCAATCACACAAGCTGAAAATTGTGCCACTTTACTGCAGTCCTGTCTGTGTTCTGTGCACATCCAAAATTCTTACTGAATTCAGAAATGCCTTGCTTTTGTGACCATACTACCTGATATTTTCAGCCCTTGTAAGCTAAGCAGGTTTACATTTAATAATTGGGTGGGAAGCCTCTCAGAAAAAAGTTAGGTGCTGCAGGACCGAGGTTCTCAAACTGTGGTCTGTGGACCACCAGCGGTCCGCGAACTCCATTCAGGTTGTCCGCAGATAGTTCCCACTAAGGCATGCACCTGAGCAGCCGCACATGAGAGAATGAAGGGCCACCCACCTAATTAGTGGAGCCGCGCAGGCTTGGCTCCACTAATTAGGTGCCTGGACCCTGGAGAAGACGCACTTGTAAGGTGAGGTGGTGGCCTTGGGGGGGAGAAATGGGGGTAGGTGAGAAGAGGGTCTGGGGGAAATTTGGGATGTGCAGGGCTGCGGTGGCCAGAGAAAGAGACGACTTTCCCCAGCTCCAGGCTGCAGCTGCCAGAGAGAGATGGCCCTCCTTCCCAGCCTCAGTTCAGGTGCTGCTGCGGTGGGGGAAAGGGGGAGAGACCCCCTTTCTTCCCAGCCCCAGCTCGGGGGCTGCCGTGGCAGGGGAGAGAGGAACGGAAGAGCCCCCCCCCCCCTCCTTCCCAGCCCCAGCTCGGGGGCTGCCGTGGCAGGGGAGAGAGGAACGGAAGAGCCCCCCCCCCCTCCTTCCCAGCCCCAGCTCGGGGGCTGCTGCAGCAGAGGAGAGAGGACACATCCATCACATTAGAAAGGTAAGACTACTGATATTAAAATATGAGTTGTGTGCTTTTATTTGTAGAACAAAAAAACTTTAATTATTAAAGGGTTTTTTTTAATATAGCACTTTTATCCAAAGCGCTTTACAATAGTTAGTTAATGGTACAAACAACATTTGGAAAGATCAGGAAGTGGTCCGCCGAGACCCTCAGCAATTTTCAAGTGGTCCATGAAAAAAAAGTTTGAGAACCACTGCTGTAGGAGGTGTTGCTTATTCACTAGGTAATGTGAGACCTTCCTGTTACAATAGTAAACCAGTGCAGCATAGAATGCACTTTGCTCCTATAGTCTAGAATGGGGTCCTTTGCTTCTATACACAGCCCATTAAAGACAATGAAAAGACTCCCACTCACTTCAAGAGGCTTTGGACAGAACTGGGTTATACACAGGATAACTCCACTGTCTTCACGGGATTCTGGTCCCACAGCGGAGGGAGGGCATGTGACCTTGTTGCAGGGCTGCTGCTCAGGGATGGGAATCTCCTGGCACCCCAGCTTCCAAAATCATTCAGGCTGCACTTTCTGCACAACTATGTGCTAGCTGAGGGGTGTGTGGGAATTGGTGGCCTCTGCTGCAGGTGATAGGCATCTCAGGTATTTAAGCCATGGCCTAGAGGAGTGAAGTGCTTAACTGCAGAGTCTGCAGCTCCCTAGGGCCAGCGCTGAGGATTTAGAGTCCCTAGGGCCGCTGTTACAAGGTTCAAGCATGCTCAGCCTTGGAATTGCTACCCCTCCCTGGACTAGTAGCTGCAGCTACCTAAGGCTGGCCTCTGGCAATTGGCCCCATGGCTATAGCCAGAGAAGCTGCAGGTGGCTCTGTGACTACTGGGAGCCATTAAGCTAGAGCAGATAAAGAAACTGGAGTTAACCTCAAGGAACAGAGGTCACCAGTAGGAAAGGAATGTCAAGGGGAGCAGGGAAAGAGGAAGCAGGTCAGGCTTGCAGCAGGAGAATAGCCCCAGCTAGTTGGGGAGCATGTCCAAAGTAGAAAGGAAACAAGTATGGGGAGAGGTAGTGGTGAGCAGGTAGTAGACTAGCATGTAGATGGGAGCAGAGGGAGAAAGGCTGGTGTCTTCAGATTCCCAAGGGCTAAGTCCTCACTTTTGGGAAATGGTGTTTGCAAGTGGCTTGCTCAAATGGCAGGATGGGTGCTGAGGGAGGGATTTGTCAGAATTGATCAGGTATCTGCTGGCTTTAGAACTTTGAACTGAGACTAGGACCACATACAGTGACTGGTGACATAGGGTGGTACTGGAGACATAGCTATAGAAGGTCTGAATGAGGAAGGAGATAAATCTGTGGGGCGTTTCCCTGATCACTATGAAAGTTCTGCTCACTGTGGACACTGGTAAACCAACATGGGTGAACAGCTCAATGAGAAAAACTGGGGGCTGAGGGAGCTGTGTATGGCAATGCATATAGTCAGGTAGAGGTGTGTGATCAAAATGAAAAATGTCTCTGAGATTCAGTACCGGGTATACTATGGCACCAATGGCACGGCCACACCAGGCCCACACTCGGAACCTGCAATAACTACATGGGGGCCCACAAATATGTTCGGTGCTGAGGCCCACAAAAGGTTAATCCGGACATGGCAGTGAGGGCCTTTATTCGTGGGATTGTTTGGAACTGTTTGCGGGCATTAAATCCACCCCAAGTGGAGGGCAGTAGGACTTATGAGAGAGGCTGTGGGGAATCTGTAGCGGTATGTGGACATAGTGAGCGTCAGTTCGCAGCAGTGTTCCTCAGAGCCGGAACCTACAGACTTGGGCTTGCAGGGATTGTGCTCCAGCCACCTCCTTTCCGAGGCTCCAGAGCCGAACCTCCAGCCTGAGCTGCAATGTCTACCCAGCTATTCTTAGTGATGTAGCATGAGGCTCACTGCGGCAGGCATGAGCTGTAACCTACACCTCCTCACAGGGCCCAAGAGCCCAGGCTCCAGCCTGAGCCCAGTGTCTACACCACAATTAAATAGCCCCTTAGCCTGAGTCAGCTGACCTGGGCAAGCTGCAGAGGTTTAACTGCAGTGTAGACATACCCTAAGGGACCCTGAAAAGGGAGAACAGAGGAAGGCTGCTAAAAGAAATTCTGGCCATGAGGGACTGCTCAAGAAGCAGCACCCCTGTTGCCGGGACCCTGAAGAAGTGGGAGGGATTGTCCCCCTTAAATTAATAATCTGCCAAGGCTGGAACTTTCAGACTTTGAGACTCTCAAATAAATGAACAAAAACACCAGCTGCAGGTCTGCAACAGATTCCATCTCTACTCCATGCTGTTCTACAGGGGAACACAGAATGGGTGTTTCCCATCACCCTACCAGATAGGCCATTCATCCCCTGCACAGCCACCCAGCACGCCAATGCAGAACAGAACCCTGCTAGTTGAAACTGCTCTGCTTATGCTGTATTTTTTTCATTGCAAGATTTTGCAAGAAGAATCAATCACCGGGTGACATTCTCCACAGCGCGCGAGCCGGAGGTCAGATTGGATAGTCAGAAGGGTCCCTTCTGGCCTTGGAATTGAGGAACTCTTTTACAAGAGGGAGCCTGAGAAGACATAGGAACTTGTCACGCTTATTTCTTGTCAAATCTGCCTGAGCTGCTCCTTCTACCTGGGCATCTGTCTGACTGTCGCGTTCTCACACAGTTGTAATGAAACTCCCCTCTCCAAAGGGCATTGTCTCTCCCGAATGCCAGAGAGGCCAAGGAGAGAGCATTTGAAAGGGATCAGATTTCTAGCTGGAAGCAGGTAGGTCCGATGATCTGCTGTGCTAAACAGGACATTCAGCTCAGATCTACAACCCAAGAAACCACTTCCAGAGGAGCTGTGGCCAACGGCAGAAGTTACATTCCCTGAGCCTTGCTAATGCACTCTGCTGATGTGCGGTGAGTGGAATGTAAGGCTGGGGGGCTGGAAGAAGGTTTACGTTAAAGCGGGAGACTCCCAGTATGTATAGCTCCTTCCCCACCTCTGTTTTTTGTGATTCACTCCTGCTTCTGGCCCTGCAGTGGCTGGGTTCCAGCAGTGTAGGCTCCTGTCAGCTCTGTGAGCTAAATGCAGAAGCTTTGAGGGACAGGAGCCAGTTACATATTAGCAAAGGATCAGAGCATAAATCAGTGTGACCCCACATCGAGGGGGCTGGCACAGGATGTAACTGACACCACTGGAGCCTTCTGCCGGATCTACAGATTCAGATTCGCCTCCGAGTTTGGCCCCCTGTCTTTTGCTTCCTGGGCCAGTTGTAGCTGGTGGTCCTGCAGGCCCCTGGCTCAGTGCCACTGGAGCTCTCTGCACTGTCAAGCCCCTGAAGGGAATTCCAGGTGAAAACCTGATTAGTTTTTCCCTGGTTCCAGCTGGCTGGCTGAGTTGCATGACAGAGCAATAGGCCTGCTGGATCTGGAGTAGAGTGTAGGGAACACAGGTTTGACACCTGGGTGATCAGGGGCTGGGAGCGCTGTGGAGGCAACACATGCTGTCTCTGGGGGAAGAGGTGTCTCTCATGTTCCTCGAGAGTGAAGATGACCCTGAGTTCAATGACCCTCAGACTTTGGTGGGTGGTGATGGGGTGTACTGATACCACAGAGTAGCAATCATGAACGGGTTAATAGGTGGAGCAATTACTCTCTAGGGGTGACTAAGTGGCTGGCTGAATACAGCTGGGATAAAAGGCTACAGCTTAGCCTTTTAAGGGGTGGCTGCCACTGGCAGAGAGGTTGGGACTGGAGTTAGCTTGAATAAACTCCCCAGCAACAGACTGGGAGAGATGTGTCCAAGGACTCAGGGAGAGGGAGCCAGAGAGGACAGCTTGGTGGCAGGCCCCTGAAGCAGGCAAGAGGTAGGAGCAGGCCAGGGAAGCAAGAAGCAGTCCTGAACTGCCTAAACACAGTCCCTGGGCTTGAACCCAGAGAGAGTGGGCCTGGGTTCCCCTAGTACTCCCCCCAGGAGGAGAGATGCAAGTCCCGAGTGCAAAGGGGCCAGGGCTACTAAGTTTTGGGTTGGAGATGAAGGCCCAACCCAAAGCTGTTGGACCTCTGATTCTGTTTGAACTTACTTGGGCACCCTGGCAGAGGTGAGACTCTAGGAGTGACCTGGCCACAGGGCCAGGTCTCAAGAAGGGGAGATCACCATGGAGCCTGGAGAATGAGCGCTGGCAGGGGGTGCATGACACGGAGGGTACGCCTGACACGCGCCATGCTCGGCCAGGAGGGGGTGCACTGGCCAGCAAGGGTATATCTGCACTGCAATTAGACACCTGCGGCTGGGCCATGCCAAGTGACTAGGGCTTGGGCACAGGGGCTGTTTAATTGCAGTGCAGACATCCGGGCTTGGGCTGGAGCCTGGGTTCTAGGACCCTGCGAGGTGGGAGGGTTCCAGAGCTCAGGCTGCAGCCCCAGCCAGAAGGTCTACACTGCAATTAAACAGCCGGTCAGTCTCAGCCCTGTTAGCCTGTCAACCGGCACAGGCCAGCTGTGGGTGTTTAAGTACAGTGTAGACATACCCTGCGTGACCCACAACGGGGGTCTGAGCCCAGACCTGACATTTGCAAAAAGTCCTGATCTTTACCCTGGGTCAGACCAAAACTCTGCTTCCAGTGCCCCTAACCTGGGGTGTTGAAATCCACAACCAGGTCTGAATTGTGCAGCGTGGACTGATCTCTGTTCAAGAGTAGCTACACAAGCAGCACACCTGGACATAGGGATGTACAGCATCCCTTCCCACCTGTATGATGCGCTTCCCTTGCAGCCTGAAGGACCCCATCTGTGTACCTTCTGCCACTGCATCTTGGATCCCACCATCAGAAGAGAATCAGGCCATTCCTCCTGTGAGGAAACTCCTCCGATCTGGGTGGGGAGACTGAAATTCCCTGCAGATTGCTGTTGTCTAATGTAATGGCATAGGGAGGACTGCAGAACTGTCAATAAAAGATGTAACATTAGGAGGTGGCTGGGGCCTTAATTTTGCATGTTTGTTTCAGTGTTAGAAGGGTGGGCCTTGAAAGTCACCAAAAAATATGGTATGTAATTTGTGAAGAACCCCTTCACCCCTAGGACACTGGTGGACGTGAGCCCAGGCTGAGAGCTGGTACCATGTGGTGACTGTCTGGGGGCCTGCCTGACATGAGTTAGTGGGTCTCAGTCCAGTTCTCAGTGGAGGGGTGTCCATGTCCCAGACAATGCCCGTCCGCCTTGCACTAAGAGCAGTGTCTTGGGTGACCTGCTGAATGGTCTGTGGAGACTTGGGGAGAGGGGAAGTCAATGTCCTGCCTTCGCTCCACCCCAGAGTGCTGCTCCCTCCAGGGCACGGCTGACCCACAGTTTGGAATTGGCCTGTGGGAGGAGCATGCACTGCTGCTGTCTGTCTGCATTATACCAGCCGCAGGGAGACAGGACTTCTGCCTCCAGGGCTGTCCTTGCTGTACCTAAAACTGAAGTGATCTTTTCTTCCAAAACCATGGGGAGAAAGAATCTGGGGGTCAGGGATGGGGTCATTCCACTGCCAGTTTGATGCCCCGTGGTTTTGTGTCACGGGTTACAGGGAACTTGTTAAGTCGAGGCACCGGGATTCAGCAGTGAACCCCTCCAATGCCACTGAATGGCATCAAACTCCTTTAGGCTCCTTCGAAAAGCCCAGCCCAGGGCTCCACTCCCTGAGCATCTACCCAGTTAATTTCACCCAGACGCTAGGCTCAGTCTAAAACCCAGGGCGGATTCCCTGGGGACTATGTCCAGTTTGTTCCCAAATACTGATCCAAGAATATAAAAGGGAGATTCCCAGTGCCAAGACATGGGGTTACATTGGAAACAGACACCCTGAAAAAGCTGACTTTGTTGCGACTGGCAGTCAGCCCTTATAGATACAAATATGAAACCTACCCCCCCAAACCTTTATTTTCAGCACAACTTGCTGCAGTAAAAACTTGGTTCTCTTCACACTGAAATTGTGTGTCAGTTAGGTCCCCCTCTTCTTGTTATAATACTTTAGTCTTATTTCTTTTGGTAAATCATTTTTATACAGCTCCATAGGAAATCAGCTTTGAATTGATCACCTTTGCCTTCGTTGTCAATGGTTGATGAAATTAGATACCCGATTTTATTTAAAGGAAGGGAAATCCTGCCTGCCTCCTGAAACATACATAGTCTGCTCACTAAATCATTGTGATGAATAACATCGTAATAACCCTGTAATGAAACACTGAACTCATCCAGCATGATCAGGCTATAGAGACATGCCAGAAACTGCAGCTGTAGCAACTTCATTTACCCAGCTCCAGAAAGGGAGCAAGCAGCCTTGCCTTTGTGGGCATTAAATCACATTAGATTCCGTAGCATTTGTGTTGGCGTTTTAGAGGGTTTGAGGGGGATCTCTGGGTGTGAGTGGGGTGGCACCAGGAGAGTGGACATATTCACTGAGCCTTCTCTGTCGCATCTAAACTCTGGTGGTGCAGAGCCCTCTCCAGTGTAGCCTTTCGCTCACGTTCCCCAGAGGTGAATTGCCCCTGGTGCAGTGATGGGTTGCTTTTCCACACAGTCGCTCTGGCTGTCCTGCCCACATGGTGATGAGAACCAGCCCCAATGGCACCTATAACTCTCTGGGGTCTCAGGTCTCACAGGGCTGGTCTGGGGGCCATTAACCCAGTCTGTTGCATAGACCAAGGTTAAGCATGACCCAGATTGCTCTGCCCTCCAGCTGGGGATGAGGTGGGAAGTCAAGTGCCATGGATGGGAATGGGGAATGTATCCAGAACTGGGGTCTCTTTGTGGAGAGAATTATGGAATAGTGGATGGAGGTTTCTCATAAAACAGGAGGATGGGGGAACTGGCCTCAAGCATAGAGGGGGGTGATGCCCTGATTCCCCAAGGGCTCAGACTATTAACTCTCCAGAGCTCCCTGTCAGCATGAAGCAACTTGTCCTCTGCACTGCATGGGGCATGAGCAGTGCAGTTAGCATCCACCCTGTCCCTGGGGTGGGGGGCATTACCCAGGGCCCCTCTATGGCTGTGGGTTGCAGCCAGCCTCAGTGTCTTCTTCATGTCCTGGTGCATGTGAATATTCAACACACTGGGGAAGTGGGAGTGTCTGGATGAAAACTGGTCAGTTTCACAATGGTCCCCAAGAATGGACCAGAAAGGCAGCTGGATTCAAAGGCCTCAAACCTCTGAGGGTGGGTGGGCGGACTGAAATTCCACCTGGAGCTTAGTGGCACAGGTACCTTTTTCTTGGTGGTGGTTGATCTGACACAGCTGTGTGCTGTGCTTTGGCAGAGGGAATGCAGGGATTCCACCAGCCAGAGAGGGGCCATGCTCTAAAGCAGTGATTCTCTGGGACAGTGCAGCAGAGCCTGGTGGTTCTAGACACCTGTTGTTTGTGCAGTGGCTACTTCCTGTTTACCACTGAGACCTCGGTAGGTATCAGCAGGGGGCTCTGTAGAGGTAGAGTGAGCTTGTCCGGTCCCAATGCCTAAGTGAGGAAGCAGGTATTTCCAAGGTGTGGCTATCAGCTTCAGCTTTGACTTCACCGTGTCGGTATCCAGTGTGTGCTGCTTCCCAGCTGGCCTCTTCCGTTTTTCCGTAGCCATATGCAACACCACAGGTACCTATATGACAGCAATGGACACAGCATAGCCCTGCTTCTATTCTGGGAGAGGGCATCCAACAGGTTAGATGGACTGGACTGTCCATGGAAATCAGCAGTAGGACAGACAGGTGGTTGAGCAAGGGGTGCTGGCTGCTCCATCCATCTACGTCCATGTGCAATTAAGTCCAATAAGAACTCTGGGAAATCACATAAGGCCCAGGTGTCAAGAATCCTGAGCTGCTCGCTGTGGGAGTCAAGAGTTCCTCTTATCATGCAGAAAACAACCATGTGAGACACCAAACACATTAAGAACACTGAGCCGTTAGGTAGCGCTCTTCATCTGTGGATCTCCAAAGGTGGGTGAGTATCACTCTCCATGTTTCCTAGACGTTGTGGGTTCTACAAGGCAAGTCAGTAGCAGAGCAGGGAAGCAGATCCCCCATCTCCAGCCACCCAGTGGGATGCCCTCTCCATTAGACCGCTCTCCCTGACAGCGCTGTGCTCCAAAGTGACACGTGCATTTGCAATGCCTGAGGGAGCTTGGGTGAAGAACATGACACAACAACAACACATTTTCTAATCCCATTTCAGTGGATCCCATTTCCTGGTTTGTCGTTTCCAATGGACTCTGTAAAATTCCATTCACCTGCTTGCCTTGGGCGAGTTACCTTCTGAAAGGTGAAATCTCATTAATTGTTAATCATCATCAGGATAAAGGTGGGCAAGTAGATGGCTGGTTAATTTTTATGGCCATTTTCAAGGCTAATTTTAAATGGCCTAACACAGCTCCTACAAACCCCACCAAATACCAGGGAGGAAGGATCTGAAAAGCAGCCGGCAGGTCAAAAATGGCCTGCCAGCGCTGTCCTTGCAATTCAGCTCCCAGAAGGGCCAGCGCTCTTGTCCTACAGAGCGCCACAGCCAATGTCATTAGCCCGGCTTTATAAATAGGGTTGCCATTATTCCACCTTTGGACTAGAAGTTACTACAAGTTCCAGTGAAAACCTGCAGTGTCAGTGATTTGCATGCAGAGAGATACCCAAAGAGATTTCAAATATGTGTGCTTAACTTGGCAAATATAATACAACTTTATTTTCTAGAGCAGCCTTCGTAAAACCCACTGTCCTCAAGTGCTTTTCAGCGTGAAACTGCAGAAAGGAATTTAGAGGGAGGAAATATCTCTGCAACTGAGCTTTTGTAGGAGAGGGAGAGTGGATGGCTCAGGGAGGCTGTTCCAGACAGCAGCAGCTACAGTGAAGAAGGGCCTTGTAGCAGCAAAGGCAAGGGGGGTGAGGGGAGGTAGTAGGAGGTTTTACGAACAAGCAGGACTGTTGTAGAACTGGATCCTGCAGTGGTTGGGGAACTAGTGGAGTTCTTTGAGGGTGGTCAGAGCTCTGTTTTCTGTCTTTCCATGGCCATGGAAGTGGCTGCAGAATCTACCTAACTGCTGGAGACTTGGCTGCCATCTTAGCAGACACATTAAGGATCAAACCAGGGACCTCTAGAGCTAGAAACGTAAACAGCTACAACTTGAGCTAAAGAACCACGCTGCACCCTCTGGGGCTGTAACAGACTTGTATCCTCTGCAGATTGGGCATGCGCTCACCAGTGGTTGACACAAAGTCCAAGTTGTTATGTTCTTAAAAAGAATGAAGCTTCCCTCACTGTCTCCTTTGTCTCACTGAGTGTCCAGGCAGAGGCTGTTCTAAGACATTAAGAACTGCCTCCAGCCCTGTGTATGGAGGCTGTTGGCTCTGTCCCCAAGCAATAACAACATTGACATTCACGCTCTCAGTTATTTTATTGTTTGGAAGGAGGTTGGGTGAAACCTCATTGAAGCTGTTGGACATGCTGGCTGCCTTCCAGTCAGGCTAAATGAGGGAGCAATTACAAGCCGCTGTTTAGCGATAGCCGGAATAATGGAAAGTGCCATGCTGGGGACTGATAACAACTGCCACCACCCAAAGACTAGACTGATAACAAACATGGGGGGCTGGGGATTGATTGGATTGCAGCTGTGTGTCTGAGAAAGCAGCAGCAGAAACATAAGAGAGGCAGACAGGAAACCCCAGACACAACGAGAGAGGCATTTTTAGTGTGACCCTGAGAAAAACTGAGAGGGCGCTCTAGGGTAGAGTACTAGCTGGAAGGAGATTTAGAACTGTGAGCAAAGAAACTGTCACCTGCTGTGTGATTCCTGCTGTGTGATTCCTGCTGTATTCAGGGAAATGGGACTTTATATACACTGTAAATAAAACTGGTTGCATCAAAGCAGGGGCTCTCAGACTTTTGTATTGGTGACCCGTTTCACATAGCAAGCCTCTGAGTGCGACCCCCCTCTTATGAATTGAAAACACTTTTTTATATATTTAACACTATTATAAATGCTGGAGGCAAAGCAGGGTTTGGGGTGGAGGGTGACAGCTCTCAACCCCCCCATGTAATAACCTAGCGATCCTTTGAGGGGTCCCGACCCCCAGTTTGAGAACCCCTGCATCAAAGAAATACCTAACTTCATCATCAATTTCTCCTCCCAACAGAAACAACCCACAAGACCCTGATTATTGGCTAACTGCATGGCTCAGCAGGGATAAGCATATCGATAATCATTTTATTGGAGCCATCCAGCTGATGTGCTCCTCCGTGGCTGTTGGGTAAATTGGGAGCGGCTGCAGGGAGGAGGCTGCTTGCTGGGGTCTGCTCTGAGCATTCAAGGCCACAAGGCCAAGAAGAGATTCTCCCTCTACCCAGAGCCAAAAATGTCAGCTTAAGTGTCAGGTCGCCAAACTGCAGGTCCAAAACCCCAGTCAACTCCTCCCCAGCTGACAAAACCTTCAGCATCCCCCAGCAACTTCTGCAGGTCAGCTGTGTGTAGCTGTGTGACAGAGTGTATCTACCCTGCACCGACCCAGCTGTGGTAGAGCGCGGGTCCGCTGCTCTATCTCGGCATTTACCTTTTTGCCATGCATCCGTTTCCGCCGGAGAACTGGCACGGCTTAGAGGGCAGGGTGATGGAGCGGCTCTGGAAATGGACAGGACTACTCTGGTGCCTCTCCCTCCGAGGGAGAGCACTAGTGCTCAATCAACTAGTCCTGTCCATGCTCTGGTACCGGCTCAACACCCTGGTCCCAGCCCCGGATTTCCTGGCCAACCTCTGGACGCTGGTTCTAGAGTTCTTTTGGCTAGGACTGCACTGGGTCTCTGCAGGGATCCTCCACCTGCCCCTGGAGGAGTGAGGGCAGGGCCTGAAGTACCTACACACTCAAGTCCATGTCTTCCGCCTCCAGGTCCTGCAGAGGCTCCTGTATGGTGCAGGTAGTCCGGCGTGGAGAATACTGGCGCACGCCTTCCTGCGCCACTTCTGAGGGCTCCGATACGACTGGCAGCTCCTTTATGTCCATCCGAGAGGCCTTCCGTGAGACCTCTCTGGGCTGCTGGTCTTCTACCAAGACCTCCTCCGGACCTGGAAGCTGTTTTCAATGACCAGGTCCGTGGCGGCCATCGTGGGGGCTGATCTCCTCGCGGAGCCCCTGCTACACAACCTCCAGCTCCGTGTGCAGGTGGTGGAGTCCCCCGCGGTGCGCCAGAGGTTGGTCCTGGCAGAAGTCACCAGAGTTGGAGACCTCCTGGACTACGACCAGAGAGACTGGCTGGATCCCCTGACGCTCGCTCAGTGCATGGGGCTCTCCAGACCTCGTACCCCCCCAGCGCGTACTTCAGGAGGTGAAGGCCGCTTTGCTGTCTGCTGCTTGGGCCTACCTCGACCGGGTTCTGTGAGAGGGCACGCCCCGCCCACCCTCCACCCCTGGCCCTCCGAACCTTTTCATCGGGCCCCTGCCCCATGGACCCAACCGGCCCCCCCACCCTTTCACCATGAGCCGGCTGCACAATTTGCAGCCAGTTCGGTTCCAGACCACGCCAAGGAAACATCTATACATGCTCGTGCTCCACACTCTTCGCTTCCTCACCCTCGCGTCCCGCTCTGACACAAAGTGGCGGAACCTCCTGCCACCTCTCAAGGGTGAGACGCCCCGGTGGGCCAGCCTATACTCCACCCTGGTTCCAAGGCCTGCCGGGGATATCAGTTGGCTGCTCCTTCACGGGGCCGTGAGCACGGGCATGTACTTGGCGCGGTTTACCCCTATCCCGGACACCTGCCCCTTCTGCAGCGTGAGGGAAACCCTAGTGCACGTTTATCTGGAGTGCGCCAGGTTGCAGCCCCTATTCCGGCTCCTCTTAGATATATTATTACATTTTTGGTTGCACTTTTCCCCTCACCTGTTCATCTACGCACTCCCCATCCAAGGCGCCACAAAGTCGCGGGACCTCCTTGTCAACCTCCTCTTGGCCCTGGCCAAACTGGCCTTCTACAAAACCAGGGAGAGGAGGTTGGCCGACGGGATTTTCTGCGACTGTGGGGCCTATTTCCACTCCTCAGTCCGTTCACGCATCCGGACAGAGTTCCTCTGGGCGGCGTCCGCTGGCTCCCTTGACGCCTTCGAGGAGCAGTGGGCGCTGTCTGGGGTTCTCTACTCGGTGTCCCCGTTAGGTTCCCTACGTTTAGCCCTTTGACCACACTCCTGTCCCTGTTATTTCATCAGTTGTCCCCCGGAATTACTTGGTTATCCAGGTCCTGTAGATCCTCCCCTTAGGCTGGGGGGAGGTCCTTTGGCAGTGGGCGGGCTTTGCCTGCCCACTTCCTAGCTACCAATAAGACCGACCCAGCTGGGATTGACCACACACTGGGCCGAAGAGGCCAAACCCTCTCGCCCCTGCTGGGCATGCTCCAACTGGAGACAGGCTATAAAAGGGAGCAGCTCAGAGCAGGAATATGCAGATGTGGCAGGCTCCTGCCAGGGAGTTGTTGAAGCTCCAGACTGCAGAGGCTGAACCAGTGAAACCAACAGCAGAATCTATGCTGACCACGGAGGACGAGAGAGACGGAAGGCCACCGTTTTTTTTTTTTTATTTTTTTATTAAATGCCGCAAGGGTTTAGTTATAGTGGCAAAATTAGTTACCTTTTTTTTCAGTTGAATGTAGTAACTACCATAACTTTAATACGGGCCAAATTGGACTACTGTATGCTGAATTATTTTACTTTATACTTTTTTAAATTTTAAATACCTCTAAGCGATATTTTGAATTACAGTTACTTTTGGGGGGCTGGGGGGTGGAGAGGGGTATTTTGATTATTTTACCCTTTACCTTTTTGGGGTGGGGTGTTTTGTTTTTTACCATGATTTATAATCACTTTTATTTGAATATGTTATTGCTTTAACAAAAGGTACTTTGGGTTTTAATTTTTTTATCTGGCTTTTTTTAGTAATCAGTTGAATATTGGCTACCAGCTTTATCAAATTCTCTTTAAACGTCCTATAAAATTGTAAAGCCCTTTATTGAACCTCAAAAAAAAAATATCAATTACCCAATGGGTAAAAAAGTTACCAATAAAACTTAAAAAAATAAAATTTAAACTAACTAATGCCATTAAAAAAGCAAGAAACTATGTAAATTCTCATGTGGCTCAAAACAATAAATTATACAAAATCAAAAATAAAGTAATGTATTTAAAATTAATATAAAAAAAATCATTTCCTAAACTCTAAATGGGTTAAACTATTTTCCATCATAAATAAAATTTCACCTACTGTAGTGCAAATAAACAAAAAAGTGCGTCCACACATCACAATTAAAGTTATAGCCTAAAAATTAAAAAATGTTCCTTTCTTTTTCTTTTAGTTTATTTTACAAAAAAAAAAAGAGCCCAATTGCACCAAAAATTATCCTGTACAAACCTTAAATTTAAAGTGTAAATACAGTGCTACAATTTTTGTATTTGGTTTATTGTTTATGGTTGCTTTGCTTTGCATTTTGTGCTTAGTAAAAAAATTGTGTTGTGTGCATTCTATTTAGAAAAAAACAAAAAACAAAGCTCAAGCAAAAATAAAAAAGGTTAGTGTAAGTATTTAAAATAATATGACCAAAATCATCTAACATTATTCCTATGGAATAATGGCCATGGCTTCAATATTAAAAATTCTCATAATTAAAAAAAAATGGGTTTTGGCTTTTGTTTTTTAAATATTTTAAAAAATGAAAAATACATAAATATCCATATAAATGCACCTCTAAAATAAAAGTATAAATAACAAAAATAGTACATTCAACTATTCATAAAACAAACTAAAAAAAAAGCTAAACAAAACCAAATTAAAAAAAAAACTTTTAAAATAAAATTTAAAATTTGGTAAAAAAATGACAAAAATGTAACACAAAAATATCTAAAGCCAAAAATTTTTAATAAGCAATAATAAAATATTTATACATAGTAAAAAAAAGTCATCTAAGGTTTAAATTTAGTTATTATAAATACAATCTAAATATAAGTACTCTAAACTGTACCTTTTAAAGTTTAAAATTTAATGTAATCACCCTAAATGTAACTAATAAACAAAAATTGGCTAATACTCATGTAAAATAAAATAAGTCAATGGCTCTTAAATTATAAAAATATGGTATAATAGCAAATCTTTCCATAATAATAAAATTAAGTTGCTTTAAAAATATATTTTCAAAAATATAGTTGGGTTTTTATGTTTATTAATCAAATACCAGTAAACAAAATTGCACCAAAAATCATAGCAAACAAGCACCCATATTAAAAAAAAAAAAAAGCAATTAAAGCCCCAACTATTGTAAATCAAACAATCTGGTTAAAAAAAGTGCAAGTAAACATAAGTGCACAGCATCCAAAGTGTATGCCATATGCCTTGCCTCTATTACAAGTGAGGGAACAACAATAAAAAAAAACTGTACAAAATAAAAAAGGTATCAAAATATATCGTAAGTAGTATTAAATCTAAAGCTTTGAACTCATTTAATATGAAAATGTTACAAAAAAAGTCAGCTTTGGGTAAAATTTTGGGGGCTATACAAACACATGTAACACAAAATATTAGTGCATTATCAAACCAAAAAATGAAAAGTGTAAAACTCCAATTAAAACAAGACCAAGACTTAAAAATGTCTCTACATATAAATCTATTTGGTGTGTCTAAAATTAACAATAAAACTATACTAGCAATACAATGTGTACAAATGCAAACTTACAAAATACAATACATAAAAAATGGTTAATCTGTTAAGTAATGGGCAATGGCCTTTTAAATAATTCAAAAATCCCCCTACATAAAATCAACAAATTACAAAATAAAAAACAATAAAGTTTAACTAAAATCAAGCCACTCTTTATAAAAAAAGAAAAAAAAAAGGAAAACACAAAAAAGCAGAAATAACTTGGGTGTTGCCAAAAATTATTAATAAAAAGTTATGGCAAATAAAAATAAGTAAAACACACTTAATTTAAAAATATTATAAATTAGTAAAATTAACAAAACATTGTAAAAAGTAAAAACAAAGCAAATGGGTGTGCCCACAACTAACTTGATCCCTAAAAAAATGTCATTTAAACCATTCAGGCAAACAATGTACCATGCAATATTTATCAGGGGGTCGCTGTGTTAGTGTTAGATACATCTGAAGAAGTGGTTTTTTTTACCCACAAAAGCTGATGCCCAAATAAATCTGTTAGTCTTTAAGGTGTCACCGGACTCCTTGTTGTATTCATGCAATATTTAGCCTCTAATGGCACAAAAGTGTTTAATTTAGGCAATAACTGTATTTGTGTAATAACCACTAAAAACAAGTACAGTATTTTAAAAAAAAATAACAAAAAAGGCCTAATTAAGTCATGTAAATGTAATGTAACAAAGGTCATTATTAATAAAATTATTTACCAAGTTTCTCTATTTAAAAAAAAATAAACTGGTCCTTTAATTTAAAAATACGTTAAAAACAATAAAAAAATTAATTAATAAAAGCAAAAAAAATCAGGCAATATGCAAAAAAAGTATCTAAGTTTGCTGAGCTAAAAAAATAAACATTTTAATCCACAATGGTCAAATATTAATTTTTATTTTTTATCATAATATCATTTTTTTTTTAAAATGGTCTCCCAGTGTCACAACCCTTCTAAATTTAATGCTACGTCCTACTGTAATATTATTTGCATTAATAATTTTGTTAACCTTTATTATGCTGTGTTTATACTGCCAAATAAAAAGCAACAAAAAGTTTTAAAGCAAGTAATATATAAAATTAAATTGCTTGTAAATTTATAAAGTAATACAATTATTAATAGCATTAATCATGTATCAAACGGGGGAAATGTTGGAATATCTCTATCAATATACATTGCAATTCATATATCCATGTAATATGTTATAGGTCATTGAGGCCTGGTAGAAATGACACGTGCTTAACATAAATGCGTGCGTTGCAAGTTAGCAAGGACGTAAGGTCAAGAACTATTAAAACTCTTTGTGCAAAAACAATCTTATGTTCCAAACCTCCCCCCCCCCGTCGAAAATAACCCTACCAGCCCCAGCCAGGGACTCTTAGAGAAGAAGCCCCTAAACCAGGGGCGGGCAAACTTTTTCGCCTGAGGGCCGCATCAGGTTTTGGAAATTGTATGGAGGGCCGGTTAGGGCCCCCTGTCGGCCCACCACCGGGACTCCTGTCTCATTCAACCCCCCTGTTCCCTGACGGACCCCCAGGACCCCTGCCCCATCCACCCCCCCCCCTTTTCCCTGTCCCCTGACTGCCCCCGGAATCCCTGCCCCTGACTGCCCCCTACAACCACATCCAACACCCCCTCCTTTCTGACTGCCCCCCCTGGATCCCTGCCCCCATTCAACCCCCCTATTCCCTGCCCTCTGACTGCCCCAATCCCTATCCACACCCCCGCCCCCTGACCACCACGCCAAACTCCTCTGCCCTCTATCCAACGCCCCCACTCCCTGCCCTCTTATCACGCAGCACAGAGCACCAGGCCCCAAGAGCTCGCAGCCCCGCTGCCCAGAGCATTGTGCCGGCGGCGGGGTGAGCTGAGGCTGCGGGGGAGGGGGAGCAGCAGGGGAGGGGCTGGGGGCTAGCCTCCCGGGCCAGGAGCTCAGGGGCCGGGCAGGAGGGTTCCGCGGGCCGGGTGTGGCCCGTGGGCCGTAGTTTGCCCACCCCTGCCCAAAACCCAGGAGATCTAGGGCTGATTAGCTCCAATGGAGGCCTTGAACTTGTGTTTCCCCATTATCTCAAAGGGGAGAGACACTACTGAGGACCCGGCTAGGAGGGGTCAGTCCTTGGCACATGCAGAATCGGGTGTGATGGCATAAGGAGCCAGGTGGGTGTAGTTCCCTGTCCTGCCACAAGGGAATGCTAAAAATAAAAGAGCCCATACTTAGGCCTGGTCTACACTACGACTTTAATTCGGATTTATCAGCTTTAATTCGAATTTACCCTGCAACCGTCCACACAACAACGCTATTTATTTAGATGTAAAGGGCCCTTTAAATCGATTTCTGTACTCCACCCCGACGAGCGGAGTAGCGCCAAAATCGATTTTAACATTTCGAATTAGGGATAGTGTGGCCGCAATTCGATGGTATTGGCCTCCGGGAGCTATCCCACAGTGCATCATTGTGACCGCTCTGGACAGCAATCTAAACTCGGATGCACTGGCCAGGTAGGCAGGAAAAGCCCCGCGAACATTTGAATTTCATTTCCTGTTTGCCCAGCGTGGAGAGCACAGGTGACCACAGATAGCTCATCAGCACAGGTAACCATGCAGGCTGATAATCGAAAAAGAGCACCAGCATGGACCGTATGGGAGGTACTGGATCTGATCGCTGTATGGGGAGAGGATTCAGTGCTTGCAGAACTTCGTTCTAAAAGACGAAATGCCAAAACTTTTGAAAAAATCTCCAAGGGCATGATGGAGAGAGGCCACAATAGGGACTCAGATCAGTGCCGCGTGAAAGTCAAGGAGCTCAGACAAGCCTATCAAAAAACAAAGGAGGCAAACGGTCGCTCCGGGTCAGAGCCGCGGACATGCCGCTTCTACGCCGAGCTGCATGCAATTCTAGGGGGGGCCGCCACCACTACCCCACCTGTGATCGTGGATTCCGGGTCGGGGATAGTCTCATCAGCTACACCTGAGGATTCTGCCGATGGGGGAGAGGAGGAGGAGGAGGAGGAGGATGAGCTTGCAGAGAGCACACAGCACTCCGTTCTCCCCAACAGCCAGGATCTTTTTCTCACCCTGACTGAAGTACCCTCCCAACCCTCCCAAGCCAGTACCCAAGACCCTGACCCCATGGAAGGGACCTCAGGTGAGTTTACCTTTTAAAATATAAAACTTGTTTTAAAAGCAAACGGTTTTTAATGATTACTTTGCCCTGAGGACTTGGGATGCATTCGCGGTCAGTTCAGCTACTGGAAAAGTCTGTTAACGTGTCTGGGGATGGAGCGGAAATCCTCCAGGGACATCTCCATGAAGCTCTCCTGGAGGTACTCCAAAAGCCTTGCCACAAGGTTTCTGGGCAGTGCATCCTTATTCCGTCCTCCATGGTAGGACACTTGACCACGCCATGCTTGCAGCAAGTAATCTGGTATCATTGCCTGACAAAGCCTGGCAGCGTATGGTCCCGGTGTTTGCTGGCATTCAAGCAACATCCGTTCTTTATCTTGTTGTGTAATCCTCAGGAGAGTGATATCACTCATGGTAACCTGGTTGAAATACGGGAACTTAATTAAGGGGACAGAGGTGGCCATTCCTACTGGGCTGTTTGCCTGTGGCGGAAAATAAATCCTTCCCTGCAGTTAGCCAAGCGCAGATGGGAAATTGGCCCTGAGCTTTTCACGTTTGGCTAGCAGGGATCTTCCCTGTTACCAGCCACGCGGTGGGGGGAGGGGTACCGTGATCATCCCAGAGAATTTATGGCAGGAGGGGGGCGGCGGCGGGGGATGGTGGTGGTTAGTTTGGTTCCTGCAGGGATCTTCCCTGATACCAGCCACGCGGTGGGGGGAGGGGTACAGCGATCATCCCAGAGAATTCATGGCGGGGGGGGGGGGGGTGGTTAGTTTGTGTTCTGCTGCTGCTGAATGTTAACAGAAAAACCGCAGCACTCTACAGGCTATGCTTGGTATGTGGGAAAGGAGGGCGCAGAAGCTGTAAGACAATGGCTTACCATGGCCGCATGCAAGCCGAATTCTGTTGCCCAGACCTGTGATCTCTAGCAGCAAAGCCACAGGCACTCAGCATTAAGAGGCAAAATGCGACCTTGCACAGAAATCACATGTGCTATGTAATGTGAATAGTGTTGGCCACCGTGAAAGAGTATAAGCATTGTTCTGCAAAATGTATCTTTTTAAACAATTCTCTCTTTTTTCCCCTCCCTACAGCAGCTGCAAATTCCTCAAGCCTCCCTCCTCCATCCCGAAGGCTATCACAGATAAGGCGTCGTAAGAAGAGAACGCGAGACGAGATGTTTTCTGAAATTATGGAATCCAGCCGCAGTGACAGAGCTCATCTGAATGAGTGGAAGGAAACGGTTTCAAAGTATAGGAAAGAAGCCAGTGAACGTGAGGACAGGAGGGACCAACGTGAGGAGAGGAGGGACCAACGTGAGGAGAGGAGGGACCAACGTGAGGAGAGGAGAGACGCTCGAGATGAGAGGTGGCGGCAGGAAGATCAGAGGAGGCAGGATGCAACGCTGGGGCTGCTGCGTGAGCAAACAGACATGCTTCGGCGTCTGGTGGAGCTTCAGGAACGGCTGCAGGAAAACAGACTGCCGCTACAGCCCCTGTACCACCCTCCCCCCTCCCCATGTTCCGTATCCTCCTCACCCAGACGTGTAAGAACACGGGGGGGGGGGGGGGGGGAGGCTCCGTACACCTTCCCATTCCACCCCAGTAGACAGCCCAAGCAAAGGCTGTCATTTTTTTAACCTTTTTTTAGTGGCCTTTTCCTTCCCACCGATCCTCCTCCCAAATCCCACCCGGGTTCCCTCCCTCTTTTTCTAATCTATTAATAAAGAATAAATGATTTTTAAATGATAGTGACTTTATTTGGTTTGAAAGAAAGCTGGGGGAAGGGGGAGGGTGGGTTCCTTACAGAAAATGAGTCAATAAAGGGGGCGGGTTTTCATGAAGGAGAAACAAACAGATATTTCACACTGTAGCCTGGCCAGTTATGAAACTGGTTTTCAAAGCTTCTCTGATGCACAGCGCTTCCTGGTGTGCTCTTCTAATCGCCCTGGTGTCTGGCTGTGCGTAATCAGCAGCCAGGCGATTTGCCTCAGCCTCCCACCCCGCCATAAAGGTCTCCCCCTTACTTTCACAGAGATTGTGGAGCACGCAGCAAGCAGAAATAACAATGGGGAGATTTCTTTGGCTGAGGTCAGAGCGAGTCAATAATGATCGCCAGCGACCTTTTAAACGGACAAATGCACATTCTACCACCATTCTGCACTTGCTTAGCCTGTAGTTAAACAGCTCCTGACTCCTGTCCAGGCTGCCTGTGTATGGCTTCATGAGCCATGGCATTAAGGGGTAGGCTGGGTCCCCAAGAATAACTATTGGCATTTCAACATCCCCAACGGTTATTTTCTGGTCCGGAAAGTAAGTCCCTTGCTGCAGCCCTTTAAACAGAGTAGTGTTCCTGAAGACGCGAGCGTCATGAACCCTTCCCGCCCAGCCCGCGTTGATGTTGGTGAAACGTCCCTTGTGATCCACAAGTGCTTGCAGCACCATTGAAAAGTACCCCTTTCGGTTTATGTACTCGGTGGCTTGGTGCTCCGGTGCCAAGATAGGGATATGGGTTCCGTCTATCGCCCCACCACAGTTAGGGAATCCCATTGCAGCAAAACCATCCACTATGGCCTGCACATTTCCCAGAGTCACTAACTTTCGTAGCAGCACCTGAGTGATTGCTTTGGCTACTTGCATCACAGCAGCCCCCATAGTAGATTTGCCCACTCCAAATTGATTCCCGACTGACCGGTAGCTGTCTGGCGTTGCAAGCTTCCACAGGGCTATCGCCACGCGCTTCTCAACTGTGAGGGCTGCTCTCATCTTGGTATTCTGGCGTTTCAGGGCAGGGGACAGCAAGTCACGAAGTTCCATGAAAGTGCCCTTACGCATGCGAAAGTTCCACAGCCACTGGGAATCATCCCACACCTGCAACACTATGCGGTCCCACCAGTCTGTGCTTGTTTCCCTTGCCCAGAATCGGCGTTCCATGGATAGAATCTGCCCCATTAACAACATGATCTCCAAAGCACCAGGGCCCGCGGTTTCACAGAATTCTGTATCCGTGTCCGTGTCCATGTCCATGTCCATGTCCTCATCATGCTTGTCACTGCGCTGCCGCCGCCGCTGCCTCCTCGCCTCGTTTTTCTGGTCCTGGCTCAGCATAAAGTCCACGAGAATGCGCGAGGTGTTTACAATGTTCATGACTGCTGTCTTGAGCTGAGCGGGCTCCATGCTTGCCGTGCTATGGAGTCTGCAGTGTTCACCCATCCAGGAAAAAAGGCACGAAATGGTTGTCTGCCGTCCGTTCCTTTCATGCAGGGAGGGAGGGAGGAAGGGAGGAGGTGAGGCTGTACCCAGAACCACCTGCGACGATGTTTTTTGTCCCATCAGGCACTGGGATCTCAACCCAGAATTCCAATGGGCGCGGGAGACTGCGGGAACTATGGGATAGCTATGGGATAGCTACCCACAGTGCAACGCTGCAGAAATCGACGCTAGCCCCGGTACTTGGACGCACACCACCGAATTAATGTGCCTAGTGTGGCCGCATACATTTTGACTTTATACAACCTGTTTTCCAAATTCGAATTATATAAATTCGGATTAATCCCGTAGTGTAGACATACCCTTACTCAGCCTGTGTCTTCACTGCAGAGTTGGCCTGAGCTCTTACCTGATGTTTCTCCAACTCCATTCCTGTCCATATGCAGTCGGCTCACCCAGGCTTAGTGGAGCGTTACACCCAGGCTGGCTGGCTCAGCTGGGGCTGTGGTTAGAGCCCAGGTGTTGCTTTCACTTAGGCTGGTAACCCACCACTGCAGTGAGGATGTAGGCTAAACCACTCGAATGCTGCTAGTCCTCCAATACCATCCCCTGATTCCCCACGCTGTACCCAGGACAGACACATTCTCCCACACTTCCCCAGGAAAGACTCATAGAGCAGCTCAGCTGATTGCAGCTCAAAGAACCATGGGATGTGCCCCCAGGAGTCCTAGCGACACACACAGGTAAGTGCAGCACCTGCGAGAACACAGTAGCTTGGGTAGCACTTTGCAGTGTGGCGGCTCACACTGGCCAATCACCCGAGTTAATGCTGCAGTGAAGACTACCTCACCATGGCTCTCGGTCCCCCTCTACTGGCTGGACCACAGAGAGGTTTAGGAGTCTATACAGCCTTGGAACCAACATAACACAGGCATATCCAGAGACCCCTGCAACCAATGATCCACCCACAGGTGTCATGCTCAGTAAGCATTGTCAGTGCATCTGGGCATACGGAAGATCTGAGCTTAGTTTCTCCATAGTTAAGGATGCAACCAGCTTCCATTTGAAGCCCTAGTTTGGCTTCTTCCCCTCCCTCTATAACTTGAGCTTGGAAAAGTGGTTTGCCCTGAAAATCATCTGATGCACTCGGACAGTGACAAAGAATGTTTGTGGATATTCTGAAGATTATTAATCAAAGTGTTCTTGAGTTGCAGGTCGTTCCACAGTTACACTGGTTTGAAATTAACTTTCATCTAATTTTTCTTTGTTTCCCTCTAATCACCAAAGGCTTGGGGGGAGTCATGTGACCTACAGAAGCTAGCAGCTGCATTTCCCATGGAGCCAATAAAATCACCATCTAAAACAGCAGGATGCTGCATAAAACAGAACTTCACAATGACAGAAACCCCTTGGTTAAAAACTGAGAATTGGGGGCTCATTCTGGTCAGGAGAAACCCCATTAAATTCACCGGAGTGTCAAGTCTTTGAGAAATTGACACCAATCTCCAAAGCTGACATGCTGCACTGATATAAAGCAGGATTTAGGCCAGCACACGGAGGGCCCGGCAGCCATTTTTACCAACATGGTAGCCTGATTCTCTTTCTATAACCAGTCAGGTGGGTTTTTTACAAGTAGGGTTACCATTCGTCCGGATTTACCCGGACATGTCCTCCTTTTTGTGCTAAAAATAGCGTCCGGGGGGAATTTGTAAAGCACTCAAAATGTCCGGGATTTCCCCCTCCCCCGGCAGAGCAGAGCGAGCGGCTGGGAGGGCTGTAGGAAAGTCCCGGGCTGGACTCCGGAGCAGCTGTAGAGGAGCTCCGCCCTGCATTCTGTGCCGGCAGCTCTCCCCTGCAGCCCGGTCCGGCAGCACTGTGCAGGGCCAGGGACCGGGTTTTGTTGTGCTGGGGAGCGCAGCCACGTGTCTGGCTCAGCTCGCACAGAGCCCAACACCCTGTTCTGAGCAGCAGGGTAAGGGGGCCAGGGGGCAGGAGAAGGGGCAGGGAGGTTCTGGAGGGGGCAGTCAAGAAATGGGGGGGGCTTTTTGGGGGGAGTGGAGAAAGTTTTGGGCAGTCAGGGTACAGGTAGGGGGTAGGGTCCTGGGGGGCAGTTGGGGGGGGTCTTAGGAGGGGGCAGTTAGGGGACAAGGAACAGGGAGTCTTAGGTAGGGGGTGGGGTTCTGGAGGGCAGTTAGGAGCAGGGGTCCCAGGAGGGGGCAGTCAGGGGACACGGAGCGGGGGGGTAGGGGGCTGGGAGTTCTGGGGGGGAGCTGTCAGGGGGCAGGAGTGGGGAGAGGGATCGGAGCAGTCAGGGGACAGGGAGCAGAGGGGTTTAGATGGGTTGGGAGTTCTGGGGGGGGGCTGTCAGGGGGTGGGGAGTGGTTGGATGGGGCGTGGGAGTCCCAGGGGTCTGTCTGGGGGTGGGGGTGTGGATAAGGGTTGGGGCAGTCAGGGGACAAGAGGCAAGGAGGCTTAGATAGGGAGTGGAGTCCTGGGGGGCAGTTAGGGGCAGGGGTCCCAGGAGGGGGCAGTCAGGGGACAAGGAACGGGGGGAGGGTTGGGGGTTCTGGGGGGGCGGGAAGTGGGAGGGGCAGGGGCGGGGCTAGGGCGGGGCTCCTCCCGTCCTCTTTTTTGCTTGTTGAAATATGGTAACCCTAATTAATTGCCCCCCCAAACAAATGCAGGCCCAAATATCAGACATCCAATTCCTTGCTTGGGCTTGCAAATCACACAGTTCAATGCCTGTTGCATGCACCCTGCAATTCACGGGGAGAGCAAAAAAGTGGGCAAATTATTTGTGAATGCAAAACAGACTGGACTATTGCTCAGCTCAAAATCATGCTCACTGGCTCCAACGGGAGCCGCTGAGGGCAAGGTAAGGCCTTGAAGTAAAATATTTAAACAAATGTAACAAATTATATTAAATGGCAATTCATCTCACGCTTTTTGTGTCTCCAGGGCAAAGTGGCTGTTTGCTCCGTACTATGCTTCAGGCCTTACGGATCACTGACTCTACATCCATTAGGACTTTGGGCAAGTAGCAATTCCCCAGAAATAGTTTAAAACCAAGGCGACTAAACTCTGATGTATTAGTGCTGCCTCCCTCAAATCCAGACTGTGATCCATCAATTACCTAGCTGGTTAGTCCCTTCCTTCATCCTTTTACAATCTAAATGGCACATTTTATAGTCACCATTAAGTGATGTGATCAACATCGCTTAGCTACTAAAAGAGAGCGAAGTCTTGATTTAAAATTAAGTGCTGCATATTGCCATATTCTTTATATGTAGCCAACAGAATAATTGCAGTGACATAAAAACTAATCACACAGCTCCACAATTAGGCCTTCCCTCCTAGCACTGTGATTGTCCTTAAGTACATTGATGAAAAATTACTTCCATCTCCAAATTATCATCACATGATCATCTTCTTCAATACCTTGGGATAAAAAGCTATCGTTTCACATCAAGTGATTATTGTAAAAGAGCTTGATAATAACAGACAATAAAATATACACAGAGGAGTAGTTCTCTTTCCTCTTGATGTGTGCGTGATTTGCAGGCACTGATATTCGGGGCAGCTCCAGCACCAGCGCAGTAAGCTCTGTCAGGCGGCCTTTGGTGGTGTGCCTGTGGGAGGTCCGCCGGTCCCACGGCTTCGGCAGCAATTCGGCGGCAGGTACACCAAAGCCACGGGACCGGCAGATCACCAGCAGAAACGCCGCCAAATCCACGTGACCGCGGACCGCCCGCAGGCGTGCCGCTGAATGCCACCTGACTGCCGTGCTTGGGGTGGCAAAAAACATAGAGCCGCCCTGCTGATATTTCGGAGACTCCTGTGCATACATCCTCAGAGAGGAGGTCTCTCTTTGTAACCGGGACGGGTGTGTTTGTGCATGCTTCGGTCCCAAGCAGAGGGTCTGTGTTGCCTGTCAGAACAGGTTAGAGGGTCGGTTTTCCAAAGTGCCCATTGGTGTTGTAATTGGCCTAACTCTGCTCCCATTGAAGTCAATAGTACAAACTCTCATTGACTTCAGTTAGACTAACACAGTGCCTTTGAAACTCCGACTCCAGAACCTGACTCTCTCCTCTTATTGCCTCCTCCCTCCTGGCCCTCTCTCCAAAGTACACCCTGTCCCCTCCAACTCAGACTGACACCTCTTCAGGGGTCCCCCCACACCCACGCAGCATTCTCGCTCTCCTCATTCGTACCCATTCAAGGGCTCCCCTTGAGTGGGGTCCTCACTCCACTCTGCTCTGGTGCTATCCTGTCAGGCTGCATACATCTCCAAACCCACTGCTGCTGAAATGAACGGGACTTTTGCCATTGACTTCGATGGGAGCAGGATCAGAGACCCTTACATGGTCAGCAATTTGGGGCAAGTTCTAAGGACCAAATTCAGCCCTGGCATTAAGAGGCACATGTCCCACTGAAGAGAATTACATTCTGTTACCCCAGGGCTCTATGTGAGCCTGGTCAGTAAAGGGCTGTGTGCATGCATGGTGTGACAGAGATAATGAATACTAGCCATATCCTTAGTGAGAGAAAGACAGGCAGAAAGAAAGAAACCATCCCTCTGGCCTGGGGAGGAGCCTCCTAGGGAAAGGGAGACATCTGACCATGCAGAATCCTTTGAGGTCTGTCCTGCTTTTGGTGTTTTTCAGCTGGCTCTACGAGAAGCACAGCTTTCTCTGGGCCCTTGGGGTGTCATTCCAGCTCCACCAGTTTTGTGCAGTCCCTGTATTTGCATGTCAGCTGCAGGAGTCCAGGGGGAAGTCTGTTACTCTGAAACAAATATCCTTTTCTTGCTTTGGTCAGAGACAGGGGCATGTTCTTATCTCAAGGGCAGGAAATTAGATGGTCTCTTCTGTCCATCCATGTGTCTCCATCGACTGGAGATGTGTGAGAGGAGCTCTGCGTGTGTAACTCCCAGCATACTGTGATGACGAGAAAGCCTTCACTCTTCATATCTGAGCAGTGTTTATTGGATGTTAATATTTTTTAATAAAAACCTTTCCCTGCAACTGACAGCCTATTAAGGGAAAAATTCTGCTGTCAGATGCAGCCGACTCAGACATTCTGTTCCCACATAACGTTCCAGGCATGCGGGAGAACAGAATATCAAGTAGTAATCATTCTCTGGACCCGAGAGAAGAAAATTCCAGATTTTCTGTTGACAGAGGAGGGATTGGCTTCTAGCAGCTGGAGATGGAAAAGATCCATTACATCTCCAAATCCATCTCCCACATGGGGAGATTATAATCCCTCACCAGAGAATATATTCTATATTAAACTAGTCTTGTGCCTGAATTTAGCTTAAAGGAACTTTGATGAAGATGGACCAGCCTCAGGGCTCTGCTTTAAGGGAATGATTTTTGACAAATGAAGGTTTTTATTCTTTTTTTCCTTTTTTTGACAAGGTTAACTACCTAAAGCCAAATGACCAGGGGGTTCTTTTAATATGTGATAGTTTTAAGATCCTTGTTTTGGTAACATTTATTTATTCATTAACAAATCGTCCTGCATGGGAGTTACCCAGTTACACCCTTGCTCATCGCCCTGAACTTTAGCAGGATTTCACAAATGCCGAGGTGCTGAGGAACTCTAGAAAATCATAGTTGGTTCCTATCTGCCTCTTTAGGCACCAAACACCTTTAAAACTCTTTTGCACCCTACCCATGCTACCTAGCTAATTTGGAGCACAGGTGTCTAACTCCGGTAAACGACCAGGTTAATGTGCACACACCTGTTGGAAGGGGGCTGGCCCCTGTAAATGAAACAGGTCCAGCCCCCTGGGCCACAACAGGAGCTCCCAATTTGTCTAATGAAGAGGATGGGGCAGGACTTGGGAGCTATAAACAAAAGGGAGAGAGACCCACTGAGGGGGAGTCTTAGTGGACCAGGGCAGACTGTTTCAGTCAGGGTGGGTGACAGCTGCCACAGACCAGGGGACTGGAGCAGGTCATTCTGGAAGGAAGCAGAAGAGGTGTTTCTTGGGGAAGGCTGAAGAGGGTTGAAGGCCAGGGAGCAGCATAGGGGCTTTCCTGCTGACACCTGCTGGGCTGGAGAGCTGAACCCAGGGGAACAGTGAGAGGGCCAGGGGAGTGAAGGATGCTCCCCTGGGAAGGGTGACCTCCTAGCAGAGACGCTGGGGGTTGCACTCCAGCTGGAAGGGCTGGGGTGACTGACCTGGCAGAGGGGCAGATAAGGACTGAGTGTGGGAGTGGTGGAAGACGCCGGAATGTGGCATGTGTTACGTTAAGGGCCAGAGAGGACTGAAGGCTGAGAGCAGCAGAGGGAGATGCCTGCTGGCTCTCTCTGCTGGAGAGCCAGGGCATGGGGAGGGGCACCAGAGCTGAGCTGGGGTGCGGGGAGGGATGCCGGGCCTGTGCTGGGGCGTGAGGAGGGATGCTGAGGCTGAGCCAGGGAGGAATGCTGGGGCTGTGCCAGAGAGCCAGGGCATGGGGAGGGATGCCAGGTTTGTGCTGGTGCGTGGGGAGGGACGCTGGGACTGTGCCGGAGAGCCGGGGCGCAAGGAGGGATGCTGTGCCAGGGTGTGGGGAGAGACGCCGGGGACGTATTACCTGGATTCTGGTGTTTGGACTTATGTGCCCAGGACTTTCTTCTGTAAAAATTAACCCCACAAGGGCCATTTGCACTACTTGGACTATGTCTGGTGACTCAGAAGGAGGGAAACTGAGGCATGCATACTTGTTGTGCTGCAGCCTGCTGCTGGAGAGCACTCCAGGTGGGCCCTATGAGATGCACATACCCATTAAAACTCCATCGCCCAGTCCCTCTAGAGGGGGTTAAAGCAGGCTGGCCCAGGGGCAGAGATTTTGATGGGATGTTCACGACAGCTGGTGAGGAGATTCACTGTCCAATCACATTGACTTGTAGGGTTTTCACTTTGAATACTTTTACTCAGCGCTGATACTGATTTGGAGGTTGTTCAAGCACCAAATCATCTCTACTCAGCGGTTTGTGGACGTACATGCCAGGGTTGCTGCAGCAGTGTCCTGGAGGCTGAAGTGCTCTGCTTATCCATAGCACTGGTGGATGCTGTGCATGCTTTCCCCGGTCAGCGGGCCTTGGGGCGAAAGGGGAGTTCATATCCAGGGCCCATTCAGTCCAGGGGCAAGTGACAACATGGCTCTCATTAGTGCCTACCGGAGCTATCCGTTCCCTCTGTGTATGATTTGTGGGCCAGATTTATCTCTGAGGTACCTTTGTTGATCTCAGAGTGCTGGGAGCCAGTACAGCCAGGTCCCTTATTCAGGTGCCATATGGATTTAGCAGCTTCACTTTAGGCCCACACGCCTGAAAATCTCAGCTTGTATCTTTTGGGCTGATTCAGCAAGAAAAGAGCCAGACGGGGAAAGAACTGCCTGCCCTTTCCCAGTGAGCATGTCATTGATCCCCATCATGAGAAATGGGGAGCAATATAATCTGTCAGCATGGACTGAGTACTGTCTAGCTTAAAAGGCACAGTCTTGTAACCCTAAGTAATGCACATTTCCCATTGGAAAACTGTTGGGTAGTGATCGAAGAGGGGTTGTAATCAGAAAAGTGACTGTGACAATGACATTGGGCAGTTCCAAGCAAAAACTGCTGCTGCTGCGAATTCTACCTGCATTCAGAATAACCAGCTGTGTTGTGCCTCTTACGCGGCTGCCAGTAATAAAGACTCTCCCATTGGACAGTCTGTTGGGGAGGTGCGAGGCAGAAGAGAATCCAAAGCTGAGCTGGCTCTGTAGGACCAACTGGAACTCCAACTTGTTTGTGTCGGTGGACTAAGCAGATCCGAATCCAAGACACAACAGAGAGCAGAAATGTGGAGTCAGAGTCACATGTTTGACTGTAAAAGCACCTGACATAGCTTTGTAACAATGTGTTGGTAGCGCTGGGGAGCGTTGTTACGGCTGCTGAGTTGTTAATGCTGCTAGTGCTGCTGTTCTTGGAGCTCTGGTGCTAGCTGCACAAGCAGAGAGTGCAGCATATTGAGTCAGCAGACCTCGATGTTATTCATAAAGAAAGGCCACAGGCTCAGTTCGGTGGCAAAGACGTTCAGCCAGGTTTAATGTCCGCAAAGCATAGTACTAGCGCCCTGTCCGATGGGTCATGGGGACACTAACACATGTATGCCTATGACAAGGTAAAGGATCAGTCAGCGTAACAGGATGCTGTCCCCTAGGCCGATACAAAGATGCCCCTCCTGTGACTTCTCCTTTTATACATTGATACAAACAAGTTACATGTTGGTTATCACCTGCATACCTTGTACCTGCTAGTTTGAACAAAGCATCCTCATCCATTATCCTGTCATCCCATCCTTATCTTATGCGGGGTCGGTGTGTTCCTGTACCATCTCTTGGGAATTTATGTATGCAGTTACTTAAGAACTCCGGGTGTTCATACTGCAACTGTGGGTTGACAAATGCAGGGTTTTGGCTCCGTGCATTAGACAGGGGCTAATCCAAAGGGTTGGATTTGGATATTCACAGTGCACCCATCTGTGTAGCATATTCCCTTCCCTAGGGGTCAGGGGAAGATTTGGTTCAGACCCACACCTATTTTGGTGGGCCCTTGTAATTCTTAATGCTATGAAAACATTTCCAATAAAATTCAGTAAATAGAAAAGCATGAGGCAGAGCTTTTGCAAACAAGCTCCTCGCCTCCTGCTTACGTTACCACAACACCTGCTCCCTGAATTTTGTTTTTAATCTCCCATCTGCGGCAGACCAATTAGTTTTCCTGGCCAAGAGTCCCTCCTACCCAGGGATAAAGCACAGCATTCCCTGTACTGCACTAGAGGAGGGTCTGGTTTGCGATCCTGTTGCCTCAACCTGAGCAGGATTGGGCCTGTTGTCAGGCAGATTGTTAATTATACTGCACAAGAGGAAAGGAGAGAGAAATAATCACATGTAAATATTCTGCTTGAATCAAAGCTCATGGAACCCGTGGCTCCTCAACGCTTTCTAAGAGAAAATCAGTGGAGAGCTAGCCAAGCAAAACTCTGGTTTCCCATTGCTATGGGGTCTGCAGGCATTTCTGAACATCCGTCACAGCCCTTTCCAGCCCAGATATGCCTAGAGGCACTCCTGGGCTAAGATATGCTTGGTGAAGGAGGGGGTGAAGGAGGGGGTGGAGTGTCCCCCATTAGCCAGGTGCGTTTGCACTAACCCTGACCCATTGGATTAAGTTAGAGAAGGTTGGCGGCTGCGCTAACGTATGATAACTGACTGATAGCTATGGGACTTGTCACCATGTTGAGATTTGGTGAAGTGCAGTGTAACCCATACACCTTCTGGGTGTGGTGTTCTGTCCCATCTAGTGGCACCGAGACCACTTAGAGAGAGATAAAATGAGTCTGCTCTACAGCCTTAGCTAAGAGCTCATGCTTTAAGCTCCAGAGACCTCAGGTTCAATCCTGCCTGCTGATGACCGGGTCTATTGGTGTTACACAGGCATGTTTTGTCCTACCTCCAACATGTACCCAATTGGTGTAGGAGCCAGCTAAGCCACTTGAGGCTACCTTATGCTGGAAGAACTTAGAGCCAGTGTCTGCCCCACTGTGCCACCTGAGTGACACAGACCAGAGTGGGGGAATCTGGGCCACTACATTGAAAGGCGCTCTACCTCAAAGCAGTTTTAAACCCGAAATCTAGTCTGAAGAGAAACACTTTCAGGATCTTTTCAAAATAGAAATGGATATAATTTCAAAGTAAAAAAAAAAAAAAAAAACTTCCTTTGCAGAGCTGTGAATACCAACAGCAGCTGTGTGTGCTGGTACATCAGAACCTGGCAGCTGAACTGACTAGAAACTGAAGAGATGCTGTTGCCCCTTTTGCCAGAGTAGGGAGCCAATATTTGGGACCTTGCACGTTTGTTTCCATTAGGATGAGAAATTTTATGAATCAGGTGTATTCTTAGGTGCATTCTTGGTGCAGTCATGTTTATCTACAAATAACATACACACGCAGTCCTTTTCCCCTGAACACAGTGGAAACAAACAGCAGACATCTTCCTTGCTCAGAAATCCCTAGGTCTGCCACTCCACCGAGCTCTGTGCCCAAGAAGCTCTGTCCCTCTGCTTCCGCTCAGAGTCAATGTTCGCAACTGCTTTTGGGCTTTCTCTGCCTCCAACACACACAGCCTGCTGTTGGCCTGGGTTTGCAGCCAAAGGAACTCCTGTTAATCTGCATATGCTAGCTCTGATCTATCGTGCGGCCTAGTGTGCTGGAAGGTCACCACCATTGTCTGCAGCTGTTTTTACTACATAAAGGAGACCGCTCCTTCTGTTGAGCTTGGAAGAGAATGCTTGGCATACCCATTTCTTTTACAGAGGTCTATGATTGTCTTTAAATCCCCAAAGTGAAATTGACTAGCCCAGTTTGCCTGCCCAACCAGAGCGACCCAAGCAAGGAAAACAAGAGCTTGGTTGGAGAAAGGGAATTGAGTATTACAACTGAATCTCACAATCTAAGATGGTGTTAATAATATAGTAAAAAAATAATGACCAGCTCCTGGAATACACGGGTGAGGGGGAAATGTATGTATGTCACAGCACTGTCAACTCCATGAATTCAAAAACCGCAAGTCAGGTCTCAAAAAATCCTGAGCTTGGCTTAAATATCCCAAGATTTAAAAAGTAATAAATGTGGGGATCTTTATTTGCCTTCTGGTTTTTGAGCCATCGGGGTTCATGTTTTCAAACTTTTATCTTCAACCACAAGGGATGGGAACTTGCTTTGTTTTTATTTGAATGAACGCTCAGATTCTCATGTAATCATCTGACTCCAGAAGCTGGGGCTTGAAGAAAAACACCAAGTATTGTGAGACTTGTGATAAAATCACAAGAGTTGGTGTCATGCCTGAAGCATGGCAGATTGGCAGTCCTAGCCACCTGACCCTGCATCTATTCTGCTGTCTCTGAGACCTTCCATGTCTGCTAAGAGAAGGGCAGGGTCTTACCCTCTGTGGCAAGGATCGTGGTGCAGTTCAGATTAGTGAGGGGTTATGTCACTGCTTGCCCTGCAACCTTGAGTGCCTCAGAATGCTTAACTACCCTACAAGCATGCAGGTTATATCCAGAGTGTCTGTGTGCTAGACAGCCTGGGTTCAGCAGCTCTGACCCTAGCAGCCTGTCTATAGCCCCGCAGCTTTATTGTGGCTCCCACCGACCTTGATTACTACTTTCAGGGTGACCCCAACACATTCCCAGTCCTGAATTTCCCCCAAACCGTGTACTCTGCAATGTCCAGTCCTCTCCTGGGCAGTTCAGAGAAATACTATGATTCATTTGTTCCTCTAACAATACAAAAGCTACCAGCTTGCCACATTAACTGGAGTTTACATTCGCTTTAATTCATAAGAACATAAGAACAGTCGTACCGGGTCAGACCAAAGGTCCATCTAGCCCAGTATCCTGTCTACCGACAGTGGCCAATGCCAGGTGCCCCAGAGGGAGTGGACCAACAGGCAATGATCAAGTGAACTCTCTCCTGCCATCCATCTCCATCCTCTGACAAACAGAGGTTAGGGACACCATTCCTTACCCATCCTGGCTAATAGCCATTAATGGACTTAACCATCAAACACAGCACTGGTGGGCTAGATTAATAGTAAAACAAATTGATTAACAAAAGAGGATTTGAAGTAAGTTCAGGTATGAGGGATAAAGTTTGAAAGGTCACAAGCAAACAAAAGTGAAAACAAGCATTCAAAAGTCTAAAACTCAATCTAGCAAAGTGCAGGCTTGTTCAAGATGGCTTCTTGCCTATATTCAGTTCCCAGATACTTCGACTCCCTGTGGTTGAAGGACCCATCTTTCTCAGCTTGTTAGAACATACATTTCACAGTGATATTAATCACCAGCATGCCATTAGCTCTCAGAAAAAAAGCTCATGCTACACACTTTTATAAGACAGAAATATTATATTCAATCAGTTAATTCAACTGTTTATTACCTAAAGTTCAGCTACCCTCTTTCCCCCCCGTCCTTATAGCCCAGTGAATCTTTGAGATGGATTCTTCTGAGAGTCACCCCTCAAAGTAAAGTTTATTCCAGCTGCAAGGAAAGTGACAAGGAGTCTGGTGATGAAGGAAGCTCTATGTTCTTTCTTCCCCCACATGGTAGCTTAATAGCTCTTTTTACCTAATATGTAAAAATGGGTCTTCATTGTCTTTGCATGAAGATTGGGCCAGTCAGAGAATCAAATACACATGATGCCTTTGAGTTATTAGTTTTTGAAGGAGCTCTCACAAGGCATATTTTGTACAAAGATTATTACAATAGCATGTTGAGTGTGAATACAGGTGTATTTAGTGTCATACCCTCTAAAGCATTTCAGCCTTGATTCCAGGTTTTCTGGCTGTTAGTGACAATTATGCATTCATTTTGTGGCAAACATGAATCATAGACCAGCTTTTTATCTCCAGGCTTAGAGCCTGTATCAGACCGGCCACCTCCAAACCTCCCCCTCATGGCCTGGGGTGACGTTGCAGCACTCTGCCTCAGTTTACCCTTCCATTCAGGGCCCCTTAAAAATGCCACATCACAGTCCAATGGTAATTAAAACACTGCTCTTGTGGGGTCCAATTTATTTAGTCGTTCCACATACTGGGCCCCCCAGTTCAGTGTCTCTCTCCTTGAATCAGGAACCCCCGGCCCTCCTTCCCAGAGCTGGGTTCAGTTCAGTCTATTCCCTGCAGCTGCTTTCTTAGGCCAGCTGCAGCTTCCAGGACTTCTGTCCTGCTTGGCACTCTCTGCCCTCCTCGCTGGGTCAACACTGGCTGCCACGCATGAGCTCCTTTGAAAAATCCCACACCCAACACAAGTGTAGCAGTTGCATGATTCAGAGTAGAAGATAATTGCTTCAGGGATCAGGAGGGAATTCCCTGCCCCATGTTTAGGCCAGGTATGTTATAATAACAGCTTCATAACGTGGGTCATTCCTTTGAAGCAGCATATCAGTGACACAGAACTGCCTTCTGGCTTGCTGCAGAATGCACAGGGGCCAGACTACAAGTTCTTGGGACACAGGGAGAGGCTCCATTTAATTTCCAGTGAGCAGGGAGTTCAAATAAAAATCAGGAAATGCAGAAGGTAAGGCCCGGTTGAATGGGGCTGGCTGCCTCTTACAGGACCAAATAAATTCTGCCCTTGCTTACATGCCATTGACCTTACGGGGATTGCCCATAGGTGATAGACTCCCAGTTCTGGGGGGCATCAGTCCTCCCTTATAGCACTTTCTGTCTGTGCCATGGCATTGAAACTGGGAGGAAATGGGCCTGTACATTCAAGATGCTGAAGAGATTTATTTTTGAACAAACACTATATCAATGGCCTAATTCTTTTTTTTTATGTTCCTTGATGTTTGGGGCACTAGCACTTCAAATCCAGCCTTGTTTGCAAAGGCCCTGGACAAGCAATTCCACAAATTAAAACAAATAATTATGATTAGTTACAAGTGGCCAGCCCAGCCCAGGAGTCAAGCACTTGTACTGTCAGTGAACATACGGTTTAATAAAGGCTGCAGCAGAGAAAAATAACAGTCAACTTGTCTTTATTACAGGGCTCAGCATTTGCACTGTTCCTTTGTTCACTGAGCAAATCCAGCAAAAGTACACACTGGCCTGGTCTACACTGCTGGGGAGGAGCGATCTAAGATACGCAACTTCAGCTATGAGAATAGCGTAGCTGAAGTTGACGTATCTTAGATTGAATTAAAATTACTTACTTCGCGTCCTCCCCCCTCGACTTTGCTTTCGCCTCTCGCACTGCTGGAGTTCAGCAGGCGACAGGAGAGAGATCAGGGATCGATTTATCACGTCTACAGTACATGCGATAAATCGATCCCCGATAGATTGATTGCTACCCGCTGATCCGGCGGGTAGTGTAGACGTACCCCCTTGGAGCTGGTTGTTTTCACTTGCTGCTATGTAGCCTGAGATAGTGATGATCAATTCTCATGCTTCAGGGTAGAAGATGATTGCTTCAGGGATGAGGAAGGAACTCCCTACCCGATGTACAGGCCAGGTATGTGATTATAACATCTTCATAATGTGTGTCATTCCTCTGAAGCAGCAGACAAACATTCACACAGAGTAATGTGGGATGCAATGGTGGATATTGGAGGACAGAGGGGTGACGAGGGTGGTTTCTGTCAAGGGTTGCTGGTGTGAGGTGGGGAGGGATAAAGAGTTCCAGGTCCTGCATTGCCCAGGACACTTCTACAAAGACAGGTTTCAGGGTAGCAGCCGTGTTAGTCTGTATCCTCAAAAAGAACAGGAGTACTTGTGGCACCTTAGAGACTAACAAATTTATTAGAGCATAAGCTTTCGTGGGCTACAACCCACTTCTTCGGATGCAAGTACTCCTGTTCTTTTCTACAAAGAGGAGATTCATTCCTCCCTCTCTGCCAACAGTTTCACCTGCCTCCTGGGTCCCCCAAACCCAAACTGCCACCCAGCAGAGAAAAGCCTGAACTGTCCCAAGAGTACTGCCAAAGCCTCCTGCTTCCCCTTCACAGATTCTGCAGTGCAGCCAGGTGTGTCTGGTGCAACCCAAACAAGCTGTGTGTGTGTCCAGCATTATATTCTGCAGCAGACTGAAAATCTGCAGCATAACATTTAATTGAATATGACAATAAATAACCTGGGGATTGTGTACTGATCTTGCTCATAATTGTATAAAATTAACTGAAGTTACTCAGTTAACCAGAGTTCCCACACTGCCACACCAGAGTGCTGCAGAAACCAGGGCTCATTGCCACAGCATTGGCATCTGGCTTGCTGCAGAATACGCAGGGGCCTGACTACAAGCCCTTGGGACATGGCGCAAGGGCCACTCTTAATTTCCAGTGTGCCATGCGTTCAAATCAAAATCAGGAAAAGCAGAAGTTAAGGAGCAAGATTTTCAGAAGTGATTAGTGCTTTTGGGTGCCCGACTTGAGACACCTCGTAGGGGCTAGATTTGCAGAAACTGCTGAGCACCTGCCCTATGATCATTTGGGCTCTTTCAGGTGTCTCACAATGGGCACCCAAAGATTAAGGCATCCCAATCACTAGTTGCTTTTGAGAATGTTGGCCAAAGTTCATAGCGCATCATCAATGTGCTGCTGCACAGCCTGGATAGTTTAGGGTAAATATCTAACAACATAAACTGAAGGCTGCACATTTCACAGGAAAAACAGGGACAGAACTTTACGATGTGTGCAAAGTGGCTGAGCTAACATTCCTAGAGGAAGCCTAACTTCTTTGCATTTTCTACCCGTTTCTCTGCAACCTTAATGGCATCATTGCATTTAGCTCTATCTGAGCTGTTTTTATTGCTATTCCATCCAGTTCTTTGGTATCTTAGGGCCAGACTGTGACTGTCTTACTGAAACTGGGGAGGTAAAAACTCCCCAACGTGAGTAAAGGATCACAATTTGGCCCTTAGTTTTAATTCCGCTGCTTCTGCCTCCCATTTTTCCCTACTCTCCTCTGCTCCTTTTATTTCCTCTTTCTTTCATTCTTTCTTGGATGGATACACATAGCAACATGAGCTGCATGGGCTGATGGCATTGCTTGGTCCTCTGTGGCTTTCCTTTCTGGTGTCTCTTCTGCCTCCTCTTCCACCTTTTCCTTCCAAGTGTCCCTTCCCATAACCCTGGCACTGGCACTGCTTTCCCTTAACAGACCCTACGTGCACTTGTGCTGGCACTGCCTATTTAGTCATCTGACATTGACCACGGCCTGACCTGCTGCTCACGTGAGAGGCAGAGCTCAGTGTCCTGTCAGTCTCCAGCTGCTATGCAGACATCATTAGCTCCTTTCTCAGCTGTGACACAGGCTGCGGCAGGAGAGTAACTTATCCAGTGTCATAGGCCCGTGACTGATGTGGCTGGCCAAGGCCATTCTCACTACTTCATTAGGTGCCAGGAAGGTGTAGCAGCAAAACATATCCCTTCCCTTCATCTGTTTTCTTTCTCTCCCCGTCCCCATTCTGGGCTGTGTCGATCACACCTTGTTTGGTCCTCTCTGCTGTTCACATTCTGTTTTCTCAGTCACCCCTCTCTATTGTTTTGTGCAAAGTGAAATTTACAAGGATTCTGGAGCCTGATTATCTTTTCACTTGCACTAGTTTTGCTCTGCTGTAAGTCCATTGATTCCAGTGGACTTATTCTGGAGTTGTGCTTGCACTAGTCAGGGCTGGCTCTGGCTTTCTGGCCGCCCCAAACAAAAAACAAAACAAACAAACAAAAAAACCCCGCGGCGGCCAGAACAGCAAAGCAAAAAAAAAAAAAAACCTGCGGCACGGCCGGAGCCAGGGTGCAGGGGGACTCCCTGCCCTGCAGATGTGCCCCGGCTAGCGGGGGGAAGGGGAGGGAGCAGGGGGAGAGAGAGAAGGGGGCGGCCGGGGCTTCAGCGGGGCACTGCCACGCGGCCCCTCCCGCCATGCCCCCTGCCAGGAGGGCTCCGCACCGCTCCGGTCGGCTGGGAGGGAAGAACGCGGGCTGCCCTGCCGGGCTTGCTGCAGGGCGCTCCTGTCCTCCATGCCGCTGCCCCCTACAGGGCGGCCGGAGCGGAACAACAACAACAACAACAACAACTAGGATTGGGCGGAATGCCGCCTCCTACAAGCTGCTGCCTGAAGCACCAGCTTGCTCAGCTGGTGCCTGGAGCCGGCCCTGGCACTAGTGAGCAGAGAACCAGGCCCTTGATCTCTAAAACATTGTATTTTAAAGATTACATTGCCAGTGAGTTTCTCTGTTGCTGGGTTCAAGCACAGATTGGAACTAAGGTTCCAAAATGCAAACTGCGAGGAACTCTTGCTTTGTCTCCAGTGGGAACTGAGTGTCAGTATCTCACAGGAGTGGGCCTAAAGCCTTTGTGATGTTGGGAATGTGGAGAACTTGGGGACAGGAAGAGAGTTTTATGCAGCCTGATACTGTGGTTCTTCCAGAGTCTGAGTTTTTAGGCTGAGGGTGACATTCTGGTCATTTACAAAGCTGGGCTGAGGCTCTCACTAAAATTAATTATTTAACCTCTTGTGGCAAATATGGGGAAGCCATCTTTGTCTGAACAGTTCTAGGTTGGTTGTTTTTAATAAGTCTGTAGTTTAAATGTCTATTTTCTCTACATCCATTTGGATGCCGAGGCGAGCTGGCTCTGATTTTATAACTCTTTTGGGGGCACTTACTTCAGTGACACCCAATTTGTCTCGCGAATACTAAGCGCATTTGGAAAAACCAGATTAACATTATCAGATTTGTCATGGAATGCTGGTGCTAATCCTGCAGCTATTATGCTGAAATCAGCCAGAGGTTTGCCAGAGTAAGGGCTGCAGGATTGGACCTTCAGTGTCTATCCTGGACTAGAGCAGAAGTGCTCTGTAAATCTGTCACTGTGAAGCTGCATACCCATTAGGCCATATCGTACTGTGACTCTACAGCAATCTCCCTGTGAATGGCAATATATTAGCATCAGAAAATTCTAAACATATGAAAGATCAAACACTGGCTCCTCATAGACCATTATTATTTACTATTAGGAGTCAAAGGTCAAGCCATACGTTACTGGAAAATCCACTTCACTGAGATTTACCATAGTCACAGATTTGACCCATAACCTAAATTATACAATAATTTGGGCATTCTTAATAACACACTCCTTGACTGGGTGCAAACTATCTGAGTAACAATATTTAGGCAGAAAGGAGTAAGTTACCAATAGGATTTTAGCTCTATCTTTGAATTGCCTTGTTGCTGTGGGCTGCATATATGGCAAAAAGAAGAGGTTTATATCTCTCTCTCTTAGGTCTAACTTTCTCGCCTCTTTTTCAGCATGGCCCAGGGGATACTAGGTGCAAATATTGCAAGTTAACACTCTTGTATTCATCTGAAACATCTCAGCCTCCCTCAGAAGGTGTGAGAAATAAAAGGAAATAGTCTGAGGAACAAGCAGCTGAAAGTAGGAAAGACCCTTTGGGCCACATTCACAGAAGCTGATGCATAGATGTGTAAATTACACCTCCTATCCCAGTGGGTATGTGGTTTTTTGCATTAGAACTGGCCCATTGTAGGGGCTACATCAGCAGAGGCTGCTGCTGAGTGGATGCACAGGCAAGCTGCCTTGGCCACATGCCTCCTTTCTGGGCAGTACCAACCACTTGTTGGGTAGATCTGGTCCTCTACGCTCCACCATCAGTAGGGAGGCCATAACTTCCCTCCTCACATCCTTCCTCCCCCCCCAATTCCTAGCTAAGCAGTGTTTCCATCACTGGGGTCCTGCATGTGACTGCTAAGGGAAGAGCCAGTGTATAAAGCAGCAGGACTCCAGAAAGGCTCTGCAAAGGCAACACTGTGAGATACACCTTTTGTTGTAGTGAAGATACAGCCTGATTCTTTTCACTACCAATAAAGATACAGCTCTCCACATTCTCACAGCATTTGGCTACAAGAATTCATCCAGGATCATTCATACATACAAGCCAAGTAATTGTTGTATGTAAAGGTATAAATTACAGCAAAATGTTACCTGCATTCAGCAAAGTAAGATTCAGGTGGACATTCTGTGCTAAATTCACCCCCAGGCATATGCTGTTTAAGTCCATGGGATTGGCCATATTCCTCTCTGGTGTAGCTCCATTGATTTAAATGGGTCACACCAGGTTGAGCTGGGCCTTCTGCATTACAGGCTTGATCATCCAACCCTTATTCATGCAAGTAATCTTTTCTCAGCCATTTAAATTGTTCATGTGAGCAAGGACTGCAAGATCAAGCCTCATAATTGGAGAGAATTGTAATTTCTGAGCAAGGAAGTGTTAGTCAGTGGGATCCAGTGCAAGTGGAGTTGGATTTATTATGATTGCATTTATAGCAAAGGATGAAAGTTCCCAATTGTTTCAATGCATCGCACGGTGCAAGCAGCAGTTCAAACTGTAAGGACCCATTGTATGGGACCTGCCTGAACTGCAGAAAGCAGGGGACTCAATTAGAAAGCAGTTAGGGTACATCTACACAGCAACCCCCCCCCCCCCCCAAACAAAAACAAACCCTGCTGCGAGTCTCAGAGTTTTGGTCTACAGACCTGGGCCAAATAGCTGTGTAGACATTCCGGCTCGGGCTCTGAAATCCTTCAGAGCCTATGCTTCATTGAAAGTCCATGGGATGTGGGCTTAAGGTACTTAAATGCTTCTGAACATTTTATACATTGTAACCCAGGTGAATGGCAGGTCCCCAAGTCAGATATTTTTGTGGTATAATTGAGCCCTTAGAATGACCCTGTGCTGTGAGAAAAAAAGGCATCAAGGCCACATCCCATTTGCTTTACTCATACAAGTACTTATCTTTTCTACCTCACACAGATGTTGTTTGGATAAATTTGTTACCTGGCGTTCTTTCAACCCAAAGGGTCTTGGTAATTTTACTCTGTGCGAGGAGGTGTCAGGAAATAAATCAGGGGAGACACGGCCGTCTGACCGATAGATGGCTGGCACAAACAGGACAACACAAGAGTGCTTTCACTTAAAGCTAAATTTTACTAGTCTCAAGCACTTACACACGTCTGCAACAAGATTAGTAAAACACCCCCAACCCTTGATAATTACCAAAGCTGAGTGTGGCTTTCGAGTGACACAGCAGCAGCCCATCTGTCGCTGGGGAAACACAAGATGCATCCAGAGGGAGAGGCCAGTCCCGAAGAGTCCCCTTATTTACACATTGGTAATAGAATGACATGTCCCTTAAAGAAACCTTGTTAAGTAAGCAGTTTCAAGCAAGAGGTTCCTTCTGATTATTGATTAACCAGGTGTGGATTTTTTCAGAACTTGCAGCCTTGAGATCTCAATAGACATTCCTGGGGCATATCCTACTCTTTTAAAAATGCATGTATCAGCAACACAATTCTTATCAGGAAGGACAGGGGGTCAAGCTGCCCTTTCTGAGGCATCCGAAAAACCCCCTCCCCTCCTGCCTTGGTCAAGCTGAGATTACTGAATGGCCAATTTACAGCTTGCTGACTAGGCTGTCTTTAACAATAAGCCATAGTGGTTTTAGGCACTTTACTGGTTCGCCAAAATCTCCCTGTATAAATTCATCAAAGATGGTGAGGCGATCAGGTACAACATTAATGGAGACTATGTAAGTACCCAAGCCAGACAGATATCCACAAAACTCCCTCTGACTTCAATGGGAGCAGGAGCAAGATCTTTGTTTTCAGGCAGAGACACTCTGGGACTTCATTCCGTGGGCCATATGTTGTGTCATTGGTTTTAAATGTTGTGAAATCAATGCGGAACTTGACTTAAAAACCAATGGCACACCATGACAGTGTATGTTGTGCAAGATGATGCAGGAATCATCTGATGAAATAAGTTAATTATCATTTGGAAATTTTCCTTGCTACTTTTAAAAAAATGCTTGTGCACTCTTTTCTTTCTTTCTAAGGCCTTGGCTACACTGGCGCTGTATAGCGCTGCAACTTGCTGCGCTCAGGGGGTGTGAAAACACACCCCCTGAACGCAGCGAGTGCAACTCTGTAAAGTGACAGTGTAATCAGCGCCTGCAGCGCTGCACGCTCGCTCGCAGAGCTGCAAGCTATTCCCCTCGGAGAGGTGGAGTACTTGCAGCACTGTGAGAGAGCTCTCGCAGCGCAGCGCTGTGAATCCCCAAGTGTAGCCAAGGCCTAAGGCTTGGCAGCCATATGGATACAAAGGTTAACATGCAAAGCTTTCAGCTGTTCTTTTAGCAGCACACTGTACGATACTGAGTTCACTGATGCTGGCTGTGTCAATGATATCTGAAGAGTAAATAGCAGGTCTTGCCTCCGTCCCTCCCCTTCTGCTGGTTAAGCAAATTTAGTGTGGGCTGTTGCACAGCTGGTGCCCAAAGATTATGAAAAGGGAATGATCTCTGTGGTCTAATATGGTCAGAGTGACCACACAAGATGACTGAAGTAGCAGAAGTCTTAGCTTTTACAATCAGCACAGAGATCATAAAAAGAGAAAACCAGGAGGGCTAAACATATAGGCAAAGACATCTCGCTAGGCAGCTAACTTCAGTGTGAGGCAAACCACTCCCCACAAAAGGCCATAGCTGCCATCTGCAAAAGTAATTTATTTTAACCATTTCACTTCAATTAATACTGAAATATAATTCGTCAATCATTTCTAGTCTGATTGGTTTTTTTATGGTCGAATATTGCTTTAATGGGATTGATTTTTGTTGTTGGGAATAGGCCTCTTGCCTAAAGCAATGGTGACCACTGAATACTGAGCAGCAGTGAGACCATCTGCCACCTGTCACTGTAGCCTTTATTTATGATTTCTCTTCCTATCACCCCAAAGTTGAATAGGGCAGAGCAATAGAGAAGCTTCTATTAGGTAGAAATGCCAGGTGCTCTCCATCTGGAACCCTTCAGCACTTAAACTGTCCTGTGGGGCTTTTAAGCTGGTTTTGCAGGGATGTAACAAAGAAAACTTCCTCCGTGAGGACACAGCCACCATGATGTTGTCAGGGATCTCACAGGCAGCCTGGCAAAGGGAAGCACCAGATGCACAGTCAGATGCTCTACGCTCACGCTGCCTGTGGTCCGTGGGCATCAAAGGGAATGTCAGGATGTGTGCTGGGGCCCTAATGGGTGGCGCCAGTGTAACCCACATACCTCCTTGGTGTGGTTTTCTGTCCTATCTAGTAGCACTGAGACCACTTAGAGAGAGATAAAATGAGTCTGCTCTGCAGCCTTCGCTAAGAGCCAGTTGGCTTTTAGTTCATGCGGTAGAAGCTCATGCACTAAGCTCCACAGGTCCCCGGTTTGAGCCCGCCTGGCGGCAATCAGGGTTTGTCGGCGTTACACCAGCAAGACCATGTGAAGCTCCATAGAGCACCTGAAAGAGCCACAGCGACTTCAGGCCACACGTAGAGACACGCTGCTGTTATCGGTAGAGCCCTGGCCCAATCTGTCAGGCCAAGCGAGAGAGCCCCCTGCTCAGGTCAGCAAGCTGCTCTCGGGCTTGCATGCAGGGAATCGCATGTCTGGTGTCCTGACAGCATCCACCGGGGACACCCCCCCCGGAGGGGCCAGGGGTATGGGGGGGGGAGGGATAAGGGACAGCCCGGGCCAGGAACGCCCGGCAACGAAAGCAGCGTCAGCCAGGCACGAGCTATAGAAGGGGCGGGGCTCACAGTCTCCGAGGGCTAGGCTTATGGGGGCGGGGCGAAAACCTCCGGTAGGCGGAGCACAGCGAGTCAATGCGCCGATCTCTGATTGGTGGTCGAGGTCACGTGCGCGGGGGCCGAGAGGAGGTGTTTGTGCGCGCGATCAGCGAAGGCTGTGGAGCGTGCGCAGTGAGAGGCCTAGGCTGGGGGCTCAGGTAGGAGCCGAGTGGGGTGACCGGAAGCCCCCGTCCATGAGGGGTTGTGGCGCCGCTCACGGGCTGTGGCAGGAGGGGGCGCTGGGCCTGTGTGGCGTAGGGCAGATTACAGGGAGCCACCGGACTTCCTGTCTTGTCCAGACAGCCGTGAATCTGCTGTCCTCAGGCGGCGCCCAACGGGCTCGTCAGCCGGCGTGTACCTGGCGTCCTACTATCCCCCTCAATGTGCCCAGCTCCCGGCGTGCCTTGCATCCCACCTGCCCCGTTGCAATGCCCTCGTGCCCCTCTGCCTCTTTCCTGCCCTGGGGAGCAGGTGACGGGTGTGTGGTGGGACCCATCCGCCTGTCCCTTGCAGATGAGGGGTCGCAGCAGGTAGTGTGGCCCTGCGGACTGCTGAAAGGTTGCCAACCCTTCAGGTTTGTCCGGGAGTCTCTAGGAATTAAAGAGTGAAACCTCCAGGCATTCTGTACAACTAAAATTGGCAACTCTACTGTGGTGCAGGACCAAGTTGGCCAGGCATACAGCATGGCCCTTCGTGTTGGCAGTCCCCCAGCAGAAGTGAGGGGCCCTGATGGGTGATGTGCTTCCTTGAGCTGAGCCCCCGGTTACGTTGTGGGCTGGGACCTGCTGCATGTGGCCATGGGAACCTTTATATTTAAAAATGGGGAGCTATATGCCACACAGTTGAACTCCTTGGGCTGCAATTTGAGCAACCTGGTGTATTGGGGCAGCAGTGGAATTGCCAACCCTCTAGGATTGTTGTGGAGTCTTCAAGGATTAAAGATTAATCTTTAATTAAAGGTTGTTATGTGATGAAACCTCCAGGAATACATCAATCCAAAATTGGCAATGCTAGGCAGTAGTGGTACCGTGGTGGGTGATACGCTACCCCTTCCCTGCTCTGTGACCTGGGCTGGGTTACAGTTTTAACACTGGAAAAAGCGACAAAGAGTCCTGTGGCACCTTATAGACTAACAGGTTTCAGAGTAGCAGCCATGTTAGTCTGTATCCGCAAAAAGAACAGGAGTACTTGTGGTACTTTAGAGACTAACAAATTTATTTGCGCATAAGCTTTCGTGGGCTACAGCCCACTTCTTCAGTTCCATTCTATGCATCCGAAGAAGTGGGCTGTAGCCCACGAAAGCTTATGCTCAAATAAATTTGTTAGTCTCTAAGTTGCCACAAGTACTCCTGTTCTTTTTATAGACTAACAGACGTTTTGGAGCATAAGCTTTCATGGATGAATACCCACTTCGTCAAACGCAGAGTTTTAACACTAATTGTTCCAGCTCCATCTCTCTCTGCTTCATTGACTTGCATTCCATGTCTTAGGTGAAAACCATTTTTCTCTCCTGCCTATAGCTCTTACTACTTGTCTTCCTCTGTTGTTAACTCTATGAAGCTTTGTGGGATACAGTCTGTGTGAGAGAGAATATAAAATAGAGTTGTTTTGCACTGTTGCTTTCCTTGGAAATTCTGGGTATGTTGGACTCTTTTTTTGTGGCTTTGAAAACATCCAGGGAGAGATGCCTTTCATTTTTCGTATCCAATAGCTTAATCTTTTTAAAATGGCTTTAGTGTAAAGGGACACTGTCAAGTCAAATTTGACTCAAAATTTAGATTTTGCAAAACTTAAAACTGATGTTTCCATGAGTTTTTATTACAGTAAAAACAGATTTTTATACTAAATTTTGTAATTTTTCTGTTTTGTTAGAAATGACATGAAGAAAGGAAGCAATATAATATATTATAAAGCAGTTCTTGATTTTACAACCTGTTGTAAGGAGTAGTGGTAAGGAAAGTAAGAAAATGTGTTTTTTTTAATTTTTTCCTGACAATGAAAAAATATTGGCCTTGTGTCCTTTTAGCTACTTTTGTATTGTATATTGTAGGTCTGGAAATGAAAGGCAGCTTCAAAAAGAGCTCCTCCACTAATCTGTTTTTTACATTAGAAATCCAGGTCCTCTTCTGGAAGATTTTATGGGCTTGTTTACACGCAAACTTGCACCGAAAAAACTGAAATACTTGTAGTCTGTACCTTTTGTTATTATGATACTATTTCTGAGTGTGGACATTCTTATTTTAGAATAAAAGTGTCCAGTCAGTTTTTAGTGACCTAAGCTAAACCAAAACAGATCAGGAGCACTCTTAAGAGTGTCCACACACAAAACATCTGTTAAAATAACAGAGGGTCCTGTGGCACCTTTAAGACTAACAGAAGTATTGGAGCATAAGCTTTCGTGGGTGAATGCCCACTTCATCAGACACCACAGGACCCTCTGTTGCTTTTTACAGATTCAGACTAACACGGCTATTCCTCTGATAATTAAAATAACAAATGGTGTGGGTTAAAACTGATTCAGTTATTTTGGGACAGTTCAGTTACTTTGTGCAGACCAGCCCTTAGTTGACTGGAGAACTAGTGAAATGGTAGCATTATATGAGCCAAGAGAGTGAAAGCCAAGCAGTTGAGAGGGGAAGAGGTTATTATTATAAGCCTACTAAAAATTATTTTGTTTTGTTTTTTAATCCTCCCATTTAACTGCAATGCTTGACTAACATTTTGGATAATGGAAGCCTTTATTAAACATTCAGTACTCCCATCCTTTCTGTTAGGCCAAGTTTACGCTTAAAAGTTTTGTAGGTGTAACTGTCAGTTAAGGGTGCAATCTGTTCATTGATTTTATTAGATTTAACTATGGTTGCAAAAGCCCTAGTGTAAACACAGTTACACCAGCAAAAGGTGGTTTTTTTTTTTTTTTTTTCTGGTTTAATTTATTTTGCTCGCTGAACTGGAACAAACTTTTTTGTTGTTGTTTTTTTTGTTTTTGCTGATGTAATTGCATTTACACGAGTTAGCCTAGTGTCAGTATAGCTATACTGGCAAACCTTATATGTGTTCACAAGGTCATAGTGTGAGGTGGGTGACAAGACCTGCCTTTTACAATGGATCCTACAAGTCTTTATTTCAGCTATATAAGATCATGCAGCTCATATTTGCTCTGAGCACATGTCGTCTTTGAAACAGTTGCATTGTTGGAGGTGGACTTTTTAATGTACGTTTTATTTATTGTACCCTAAAATGGCTGTATTGGACCCTGCCATTTGCTCTGATTCGGTCCCGACATGATGGCTGCATAACTGCATCCAAGGCAGAGGTATCCAGAAAGTGGCCCCAAGGAGTTCTACAATGCAAATAGCACCATCCTTAATATAGAGGTGCATCTAGTGGAGACTTCTGTAGCTTCTCCTATGAAAAGTAAGTGTTGCATGTTGGGTCCTGTTGTCTATGCAGGACCACATCTCACTTGGAGCTGAGGGGGATGTAAATCTACTCCATTTATGGAAACTAAGTGTGATGTGTGAGTTCCTGGCAAGGTGCCAGCATACCCCTTGAATGTACAAAGCATGGCTCCACCCTTGCAATAAGGAAGTGACTGGTGACACTGATTAATTTTTGATATGCTACTACTACATTACCTTCTACTCTCTCATTAGTCCAATTCTGAATTTATTTACATTTAACAATAACAACGTCCTCAACAAGCCTCTTTTTGCCCATCCTGTCGAGGAGCATATCCTCATCCTTTCCCCCTATCCCCTCCAATCCCCACTTACTGTTTTTGTGTCACAGTGAAGTTGAGGTGGAGGCTTATTTAAAAGATGATTGGCTCAAGATGGACAGATATGATAGCATGTTCAATATGTCTCACGTTGGTCTGTGGAGGTTTTGTGAGGCTGAACTTGAGGATGAGAGCCAGGAGCTCCTGAGTTCTAATCCTGGCTCCGCTACTGACTTTCCTCTCTGACCGTGTGCAAATCACTTAAACTCTCTCTAACTCAGTTTCCCCATCTGGGAAATAATGCTTAACTCCCCTTTGTGAAGTAGATGAGTCAGCTTCAGTTAATATTTGTCAAGCACTCTGTAGATCAGGAGTGCTATATAAAGCTAGCTATTTATTATTAACACAAAGATATTCTTAGCACCTGAAATGAGTGATGACAGAAAACACAGATTCTGCTGGGACATAGCCATGTAAAACAAGGCAGTTCTGCTTTGTAAAGCTTTGAGTAAACTTCTTTGGCGTCATTAGAATTTTCACTCTCAAAGCTTCTGTTTCAAAAAAATCCCCAAAAGGCAAAGTGAAACTGAGCTCAAATTAACTGGGTTTTGTTTGGAAACCCTAAATAGGCTTGCTATCACTTGAAATTCAGCCCAAGATTCACCAGAGGCTTGCAAACTTTGCCCCCTGTTTCAGGTTTGTTGTGAAGCCTGGAATCAGGATTTCATTATGAACATAGCCCTACTGGAATACAGCAATATGTGTGCATTTTCCTGTTAAGGAGAAGGCGCAGCTGCCCAATTGCACTTTGAAATGTATTATTGTCTCAGTAAAGTGTTTTTAAGAAATAGGCATGTAACTTTTATAAAACATTTTGTAACCATTAGCTTAAATTGTTCTATTTGGGACGTCTAGGGTGGATATTAGGAAATAATATTTCACTAGGAGGGTGGTGAAGCACTGGAATGGGTTACCTAGGGAGGTGGTGGAATCTCCATCCTTAGAGATTTTTAAGGTCCGGCTTGACAAAGCACTGGCTGGGATGATTTAGTTGGTGTTGGTCCTGCTTTGAGCAGGGGATTGGACTAGATGACCTCCTGCGGTCTCTTCCAGCCCTAATATTGTGTGATTCTATAATCCCATCTCAGGTAGGGAATGAGCTCCTAACTGCTCAGGAAACCACAGTCTAACAAAATAGTGATGCAGGGGTTAATAAACGTAATACATTATTATGAATGAACCAAAAGGCCTGGGGAAGTCCTAGCACTTGCCTATAAGCTGATGGGATCAGAAACCTGTCCCTGTGCAATAAACAGAAAGCTCTGACTGTCTCTTCACTGGGGAAAAAAGGTTGTTTGTTTGTTTTTTTGTTTTGTTTTTTAAATTCCAAGATAACTAACTCAAATTAGTTATCTCACTGATTCTCAGACTGTGGTCGGGACCCCAAAGTGGGTTGGGAGACAGACACAGACACACCCACCCACCCCCCGACCCTGGCAGTGGGGCTCGGGCAGGCTCAGACTTCAGTTCCCTCTCCTTGGGTCTTGTAGTAATTTTTGTTATCAGAAGGGGGTCCCGGTGCAATGAAGTTTGAGAACCCTATGTAAATTTAAACTATATGGTTTATGATATAACCTGCCTGCACAGACACTCTTAAACTGGAATATGAGTACTACTTTTTTGTTTAGCTTGGGAAGGGGTTTAAGCTATGCCCCCCCAAAAGCCACTCTTACACTGGAATAAGAGTGTCCACTTGAGGCATGTGTATGTGTCATATTGATATAACTGATAAAACTTTCCTGTGTAATCAAGACCTAACATGCTCCTTCTCAAGACGTAGTTGTTTTTAAAAGACACTGGCATTTTGAAAAGCCAACACAAACTGGGATTTGTCTGTTGCAAACAGGGTGCCTTCCTAGGCTCTGCTATGAAACCTCTCTTAGGCTGGTATCTGTGAGAGTCTATTCCCTATGGGTAGCATATCTCAGCTATATCTCTTCATCAGGACCACCCTCCATTGGACTCAGCTCACAACAGCTATGGCTGGTCCCCCAGTGAGGTTCCTTGTTCAGCTGTTTTCTAATGGGCAAATTCTCTCTGAGGACCTTTATTTTTGTTCTGTGGTCAGTCCCAAGTTTGGTCCAGTTGCTCCCATTATCATGTAGCCATTCAGACGGCAAGGTATTAGCTGACACCCCACAGTCAGTATGGGCCTGCTATGCCCTTACCCTAACTGTTCAGTCCTGAGATCCACTTGTAGTCCTCAAAATAGGTCATGTGGAGAGCTGCATTACAATGGCAACAAACAACTTCCAGGTGCTGTTTCCAACTGTCAAACAGTAAAAGAGAGGAAGAGGAATTGAAATGAGAGGTAAGCCCTGAGCATCTCCCTGGCTTTAAGCCAGTCTCCCCTGTGTAATTCATTTCAGCATCTGCACTCTAAGTGCAGGAATCTATCTTTAGTTTGATAACCTGCTCACTCTTGTTCAGTATGTGAGTTGGTTTCTAAACTCCAGTGTAAAAACTTTTAACTCTGGTCAGTGGGCAAGAGCATGAGCTGCGTTCTGTTAATGTGTGGCCCATTTTTCTACTTGGTACAAATGTATAACATCTACTAACACATAGAATAGAGAATGTGCATTCTAATATTCTGCTTGTCTTTATTGCTTCTGTTATAACCCTCACAAAGGATGGGCAAGGATGATGGGGGATGGGTCACTTGATGATTACCTATTCTGTTCATGCTCTGTGAAGCACCTGGCGTTGGCCACTGTCGGAAGACAGACACTGGGCTAGATGGATCTTTGGTCTGACCCAGTGTGGTTGTTCTTATGGAAAATGTTGTGTCTTTAATGGTGACAATGAATAATTTCAGGTTAAAATTTGAACTTCATATTACATTGTGAAGACTTCTGCTCAATGTACAATCCCCAATGTTGCTGTGTATTAAGAAAGGTACAGAGAACAATATGTTAATGCCATTACATAAGTTGTTGGTATTCCTTCTCCTTGAATGCTTTGTTCAGTTGTTGTAACTTCATCTGAGAAAGAAAGTAGCAGAAATAGAAACAATGTAGACAAGTACAGCAAAACTCTTAGCGGCATGCAAGAGAGGTTTCATATTTCTGAAGGCATGAAGGGAGGCTAAAAAGATTAGGGCTACTTAACCTCAAGAGGAGAAGATAAATAAAAAAAAAAGGCACCTGATTAATGGTATATAAAACAAGAAATGCTCCAGAGCAGGTCAGTCAGACGCTCCTCTTTATCCTTTCAGCTGCGTGCAGATCTGGTCGCCCCATCTCAAAAAAGAGATATTGGAATTGGAAAAGGTTCAGAAAAGGGCAACAAAAATTATTAGGAATATGGAACAGATTCCATATCAGGAGAGATAAATAAGACTGGAACTTTTCAGATTGGAAAAGAGACGACTAAGGGGAGGGGAGGAAATGATAGTTTTTTAAAATCATGACTGGTTTGGAGAAAGTAAATAAGGAAGTGTTGTTTTACGCATAATCACAAGAACTAGGTCACCAACTGAAATTAATAGGCAGCAAGCTTAAAACAAACAAAGGGAAGTATTTCTTCACGCAACACATAGTCAACTTGTGGAACTCCTTGCCAAGACCATAACAGGGTTAAAAAAAGAACTAGATAAGTTCAAGGAGGATAGGTCCATCAGTGGCTGTTAACCAGGATGGACAGGGATCCAAAACTGTGCTCTGAAGTGTTCGTATCCTCTGTTTGTCAGAAGCTGGAAATGGGTGACGGGATGCATCACTTGATGATTACCTGTTCTGTTCATTCCCTCTGGGGCACCGGGCATTGGTCACTGTTGAAAGACAGGACACTGGGCTTATTTGACCATTGGTCTGACCCAGGATGGCCGTTCTTATGTTCAAAGTGAGACTTCGGTTTTGTGCACATGGGGAAATTGACTTAGCTATTCTGGAATAGCTCCCTGTGCAGTGTGATGCTTCCCAGGGTTGTGAGGCATCTTGCATGAGGAAGCTGTGTCTGTATCTCCCAGAGGTCAGCTCCCCAACTCCGAGGGCAATACAAGCATTCCCCTCTAGGCCTGCGCAGGCCTCACTGCCTTTCTTCAGGTTAAGGAAAGGCACACTCCACCCTCTGCTTATCTCCCTGGAGTGTCCGGCTACTGTTCTACTAGGCAGTTACAGTATTCACAGATCTGTTGCTTCCAAAGAAACCGTACACTCCAGTTTACCAGTTCCATCTCATATCACAGTTCTGCACACAGCACTTAGATATGTTTATAGTGAAATCAAGAATGAATCTCTGTGCTTTGTTTTGATTGTGATAGCAGGTAGAAGTAGTGGAAACAAATGGTTACAGATAAAATAAAATCATAAGTCTAGGCTCTGGAATGTGTTTTAATTAACATGGTACTCTCATGTCTTGTGGAGTATTGCACACCCAACATCCTTCCAGGCTGGGTGTGATCCTGCTTTCATAAGACAAACACGCTGTTAGTTTGTCTCCTTGGTGAAGAATCCAAAGTGTCCCTTGGTGCTCCCTAGATGTAGCAGAACAATCCTTTGCCAGTACTCATAAACAGGACACCCTCTGCTCATTATTCCTTCCAGTGGCTTTCCCCTCTCGTTGATTTTGCAATCTCTTGATTAGCATCAGGCTCAGTATACAAACAGACATAGATTGTGAGGCGGGCAATACACTTATGACCAGACGGAGATAAGCGTCTGTTACCACTTGCCGAAAGAAACATTTTTGAGGTATGTCACCTCCTGGTGACCTGCCTTAATCCCAAATCCTTAAGAATATAATTTTCAGTATAGGTACGTAACTTCTTAAATATTATCTGTGTATACATTTTGCAGTGCTTATGATGATCACATGCCACCCTTTGGTGAACTAATATGCATATATCTGACCCAGGGATCCCTGTGCATTCCTGTACCCTCTGCCAGTTGGCACAAAGTGGTCCCTGGGTTACATATGAACACTATTCCAGAACAGAAGTGACTTCATTCTGGAATAATATTCTGCTATAGCTATGTGAGTCAATTTTCCTGTGTAGATAAGGACTCAGCCACTGTGTATTAATTGATTTAATCAAGAGTAACTGCTTTAATCCATATACATTTAACAGGAGAAAATATCAATGCATGGCTCTGACTGGTCCTAAATGCCCCCAGCACCACTTCCCACTGTCCTGAATTTAGAGCAGTCAGTGCCTTTCTGAAACACAGCCCCACCGTGTCATATTCTGAGATGTAGTCCAGATGAGTGAAGGGTTGTGTCACCACCTGCCCTGTAATCAGAAATGCCCCATTGCTGTGGCTTGCAACCTGGACACCTGCAACCAAGAGATGAACATGCAGGTCACACCATGAGTGTCTGTGCGCTGTACGTCCATGGATCAGCAACTCTGACCCCAGCAGCCTGCCAGCAGCACAACAGTTGCTTGTGGGCTTCTACCAGTTTTGGTTACCACTTGCCGGGTGACCCCCCCAACACACTCCCCGTCACAAATTTTCCCCAAACTGTGTGCCCTGAAGCATCCCACCCGCTCCTGGACCACTCGGAGAAATAATTAGGTTTGTTTGCTCCTTTTAAAAAGACAAAAACACATTAGTTTATTAACTTAACTAGGGCAAATACATCCTTTCCTTCAAACATAGCCCTTATAGTAAAAGTAAAACCCATTTATTAACAATAGGACATAAGTAATGTCAACTAAAAGGAATAAACATAGAAAGGGTTACTTAATCTAGCAAAGTACAGGCTTTGTTCAAGATGGTTTTTTTTTTTTCCCTCTCACCAGTCTTCCTTCTTCCCAGCCATGGCTGACTTTCCCTCAGTTAGAACCTTCCACAGAAGTACAAGGTGCAGGCTTCCTGTGTCTTCCTAGGTGAAAGTTCTTTGCTTAAGCAAGTTTCTCACGTATATTCAGTTCCCAGCGACGTCAGCGGCTCCCCTCCATTTGGTTGAAGAATCCATCTTTCTCAGCTTGGGAGAGCCCTAGCCCTTTGTGCCTGTCTAGTGATATATGCCAAAATGGCTTTCTGTCTCTGCTTATAGCTTCCAAAGTTCAATGACTTAGTTTAAAGAGGGCAAGATAACCTCATGCTGGTCTTCCATTCCTGTGGTCTTTCTATTCCCCCTGCTGACTTTTGTATAAATGGGGCTTCCGTGTTTTAGGTCACACTTTGCTTAATTTCTTTGGAGACAGATAGCTGTCTTCCCTCCTGTCTGGGGAAAACCTGTTTTTCCATTTGTTTGGTCACAGATTGTAAAGCATAATATCAATGAGTATCTATAGTTCCTTATGTAGTGTTAATGCACACTGTTCATGGTGATATTAATCACCAGTGTGCCATTAGCTTTCAGAAAGTATCTTACTTGATACGCTGTTATAATACAGCAATATTGTATGCAGTCAGTAGAGTCATTTACTTATCGTTTGAGGTGCCACGTGTCTTTATAACTCAGATAAAATTTCTCTCTCCTGCAGGGGAGTTGATGCCATGCTGTGTTCTCCCCACCTGATAGCTTTGTTTTTCTTATGTGTAAATGACCCTTCATTATCTCTTCCTGACAAGAAGGCTGGTCAGAGAAGCAAACACATTCCTTTGTCTAGGGCATACCTGTTTACCAGCTCCCCAGACATGCCTGGCTTAAACATTTTTTAGTCAAATTCCATTATAAGTCCAAAACTCTTAATACACACCCCCTACGTACATCATACAAGTATATTAATGGTCAGTGAGTTACTAGTTTTCCAGTGACATATTACATGACTTCTTTTAGATACAGATTGTAGCCATAGTGAGTTGGGGTACACCAAATTGGTCAGCCAGCTGAAACTCATTACCTGATTCCAGTGAGCCCTCTGGCATTGGGATGCTCTTAGGGTCACACATCCACTGTATCCTCTTTCTTTGCTGGCAACTGCATGGCTGAGCTCTGTCATTTTTATTGTAGCTGTGGGATGAAATCCTCACCTCATTGAAGTCCATGGCAAAACTATTGACTACAGTGCAGTCAGGATTAACCCTGTTTTTCACCACATTAATCTATTGAAACTGGTTAGCTTAAGTATGTTAACCATAATTCTGCTTCCTCTCACAAAGTTGCACTTGAGGAATGTTGGGAAAATGATGGCGGAATAGTGAATGGCACCCCTCGTTGTAATTCAATACTTAACCAATGCCAAAGTCTGGTGTTACATGGAGCATTGTGCTGCTGTAGGAGGCTGTATTTCCAATGAGATGTAAAAACAAGTTCTTGTTCACTTGTTATTAAGGTTCCCGTAGCCCTTATACAAATATGGGGTGCCTTGACCAAATTTCAGTCTAGACCATTAGATTCTGCTTTCTTAAATTATCTCTATGGTTTCTCTGATTCTTCTTCTTGTCTCAAAGGGCTGTGTAGTGTAATTAGTGCTACATAAACGCTTAAGGTACTCAAAAATATGGCTGTATCTGTTGGATGAATGTACATATATAGATATTGGATGATTTGGGTCTCAAATATAGTTTGTAAAACACTTGGCTTCATGGGATGAAAGAATCTATAACTTATTCTGGGTGTGTGTTGATAATACTATAGGATTTTCAGTGAGCAGGTTAGAGCAGTCCTGAACCATGAGTTTATGTTGTTTGCCTGCACAGTGAGAATCTTTGCCAATAATTCACGAAGTCTGCTGCTAGTGTCTGCAAAGGAAGGGGAGATGCTTTCAAAACCTCTGAGTCACTGGGTTACAAGGAAAGAGTCCCTCTATAGATGTGTGTGGTGTTTCTGGGGAGAGGTTGTGCCAGGTATCTGCTTTTAAATTTCCAAATACATTTATTTTTTAACAACTGCCTATTTTAAACACAATGTTTTGTTTAACAGGAGTTTTTTTTAAAAGGTTTCACTATTAATTTTAGAACTTTCATTTCAAGCATGTTTCTGTAAAATTGACTTTTTCAATGTCCTCTGCATTGTGCTCTTTTGCAAGAAATCTCTGCATAATTATTTCTTATGTACTTGTTCAGTCTATCAGCCAACAGATGTCAAGTGTAGCAAAATGCTATAATAATATTATGAACTAATAATAGTTATAATGCTTCTAATTGCCTGGCATGGCTTTTGATAGAGGCAGACTCAGAAATTAGAGCAAGTGAATGCTTAACCTTGAACCACAGAAGCGTAAATGAGCACTTAATCTTGCTCAAGGTATACTATACTTGCAGGTGTTTCAGCTGCACCTACCAACCTCTAATCAAGTAGCCAGTTCCCTTAATTTCCTCAAATGGACCAGGAGTAAAAATCATTTAAATCAGTTATTATAGTAAAAAGCTATTATCAGTATGTTCAGAGATGCAGAACAACTCTGGCAAACTCTGTTGATGAGCAAGTTTATTGAAATGGGTTTTGCATACCAAAAACTGAAGCCTGGTCATTTTAAAACTAATGTGGCAGTAGACCACTTGGGTTTCAAAGAATTCTCATGTCTTGATTATTACAACAATGCACACAGATTGCTTCCACATTGGGAAGACTAGAGAAAATGCAGGAATCCTTTATCTTTTATGCAAGTTGATTGTGCTGCTTATAAGTGCCAGGAAGTCTGTCTGACCCAAGCTGAAATGTGTTTTTGGAAGTTGCCTGCTGTCTTTATATGAAGTTAGCTATTCATTACAGATAAAATTCACCCACCCCTGCACAAAGACAGAGTAAATTCACTTTAGGCCTGATCTTGAGTTCTTGCACCTCCCAGGGAAGATGTGGGTGTTCATTGTTTCTCAGGATCAAGCCCTTGGTGTAGGGAAGCTAAGCAGGGTTTTGGGGGTGAGTGTTATGGAATTGACTGCACTCTTCAAAGCCAGGGGTAGGATGCTGGACTGCAGGACAGACTTTCATTGGCCGGTATTCTAGCATTTGCACTAGAATAGTGACTGCAGCATTTTTCACTTAGCATGTGTCTACCCAGCAATGTAAGCTCAGGGTTAGTAGAACTTGAGTTAGCAGACTATGGGTTTGTTTACCTAGGGCTTGAGCATCATTTGTAACCCCATGTTAGGAATTATTGAACCCTTGGTCCCAACCTGTCTTCTCTTTGTTATGTGGGCCTGAATCCAACCACCCAAATCCCAGACTTCCTGCTGCCCTCCCAAAATGTGGCTACTCTGGCCCTTTGTTTGTGGTGCAGTGTAGGAAAACTTGACTGTGCAGAGGACAAAGCAAGTGAGCCCATGGGCTTGTGGAATACTTTTGGTGGACTCCCAGAGCGTGAGTCTGATGGGCCTGTGTCTACACTACAAAGCCATTGGGCTTGAACTCTGGGTCCTGGACTAAGGCATAGATTGTCCACCCCCAAGGGGTTCTGGGACCAGGGTTAGCATGACTTGTCTGTAGATGGAAGTTGGATTAGGCTTGCTCCTAAGTTTGAACCCTGGGCTTACATGGCAGTGTAGACGTACACTTAGAGGCTCACTACCCATAAATCCACAAAATTGTGGATCCAACAGTATTGCCCTGTGCCCTACCTTCAGCATCCTTACTCCACTCCAGCCTAAATGGAGATGGAGAGGTGCTGAAGGGATGCTCACTTTCATGGTGCGCAAGGGATGCTCTGTTTGTCTGCTCTTATATCCCTACCACAGGGTTTATCCTGTGTGAAGAACCTTCTGCCAGGCCCTCTCTGCTTTCACCCAAGCTCACTACAGACAGAACGGTAAGCTTGTTGTTGTAAGCCCTTTTTCCTTTCAAGGCAGTGCATAATGGATCAGGGGGCACAGCTGTGCTTGCTTTACTGCTCATTTCACTTTGTTTTATTCATTTAATGTGAATTTAGTGCTGGTGAAGAGTTCTGGATTCACAGCCCTAGAGACAGAAGTCCTCTGTTTCACCACAGAGCAGGTACAGCATAGGCAACGGCAGTGCAAGATTCTTCACACGTGTGCCTCAAATTTAATGTATAGGCACTACCCCAAGGGATATGAGTAGGACACTTTTCATCACATGGCCTTGGGGTTGAAGGCGCTGCTTGTGATAAGTTTGTATCATAATGAATTCCTTGCTAGAAAGGAGCCATATATATTATTCCTTTGCATCCCTACTGAACTGGGTTGGATTTGAACTGGTGACCTAGAAGGCTCTATTTACCTTTACCAGTGCCTTGACTAGTCCCCTCCCTACATTTTGCTTCCTAACCATCTCTAAACCCAAAGGCTTCTAGTTTAACATAGCCATTGGCCAGTTTTGCCATATGCTTGCCTGGCACATAGAACCTAACATTTGGCTTAATGCTTGTAATGAGCCAGGACTTCAGTGTTCTCTAATCAACTTGCCACTTCCTTTAGACTTTTTTTTTCTTTGAAGGTTTGAATGCTCATTCAAGGTGTTACCTTTCTAGACCCTTTCTGACTGCAGGCTAGTTTATCACCATGAAAAGAAGAACAGGAGTACTTGTGGCACCTTATCACTTTATCACCATGGACACCATGCCTCAGGAACCGCAAGGCACACACCTTTTCCAAGACATTTGTAAAGAAAGATGCTGTAACATGCAACTTTTGTTTAGGGAGAATGGGTTGTCTAAGCAAATAAACAGTTTGTCAAAGAACTCTTGTTGTCACACCAGACACGATTAAGAAAAAGACAAATCTCAGATCTCTTCAGGCTCAAAGTTATAAGGCTCATTTAACCTGCTGATTTTCCTTTGCTCAACAGTTCCTCAGTGGCTGTTAGCCAGGATGGGAAGGGATGGGTCCCTAGCCTCCTTTTGCCAGAAGCTGGGAATGGCGGATAGAGGATGGATCACCTGATGATTACCTGTTCTGTTCATTCCCTCTGGGGCACCTGGCATTGGTCACTGTCGGAAGACAAGATACCGGGTTAGATGGACATTTGGTCTGACCCAGTGTGGCCGTTCTTATATTTTTAGGCATTCCAATTATGTCCTGAGTTAACTTGTTAACCTGCTTGTGTTTTATTCACTCCATAGAGTAAGCATCCTCTTTATCTTTTGTTCTGTTCAGGTACTTGTACCACATTTCTCATTGTGGCATAACTTTTTGCTTTTCTCAGTAGATTGAGAACTCTGATTTTTTTTTTTTTTTAATCTGTGTGGGTTAGATCACATGAGATAGACTTGCCATTTGGTTAATTTAGTTTTTGCATAAATGACAACTTGTCTAAAACTAACCCATGTGAAACCACTTAGGGCTTTTTGGTATTGAGTACTTTTGAAGTATTTTAATTTTTCTTTTGCTGTCCTTGCATTTTATTACCCATTTCCCATAAATATTTGGCTTTTTAACCTGTATAGGCCTTATTTATGTACTTCACCGATAGCACTGGAGAGCTTGTAAACAGCTGGGCAATGGATCATTCTCTCTACTTTGAAAAAGGTTATTGCAGTTTTCCTTATCAGGCCTGTCATCATTGTCATCTCTTGTCTTGACTATTTTAGCTCCCTTTCCTACAACCTTCCCCAATCCCAACTAGATTCCAGCATGTCCAAAATGCTACTGCTGGAATTTTCACACCTACAAAGAGGATCAAATGCATCACCCTAACATCAAGCAACTCCACTTCTTTTTGAATACTCTGTGTGGACTCATGCCAGCCGACTTCATGGTGTGACAGATTCGGTCACAGAGACCCCCTTGGGACTGTCACCTGATGTGCTGAAACTACCTCTGGGACTCCAGAACCCTGCCTTCTTGAGCCAGACACACTAGCCTGCTGCAACATAGACCCAGGTCTGGTCCATGCCCCCAAAGCTGCAGACTTGAACCAAAAACTGCTCAGCAAGTCACCTATCTCCAGCACCCAGACACCCAGTTCCCAATGGGATCCAAACCCCCCAAAATCAATTTTACCCTGTATAAGCTTTATACAGAGTAAACTGATAAATCGTCCGCCCTCTATAACACTGATAGAGGGGATTGGGGCAGAGGAGGGGAGGGGGCTCAGGGCAGGGAGTTGGAGTGGGGAGTGCATTGGGGCTCAGGGCAGGGGGTTGGAGTGCAGGAGGGGTGTGGGGATGCAGCAGGGGGCTCGGGGCAGGGAGTTAGGGTGCGGGGTGCAGGAGGGGTTCGGGCTATGGCCTGACGCCACTTATCTGGAGTGGCTCCAAGGTGGCAGAGGCACGCAGCGGGGCCAGGGCAAGCTGCCTGCCTGGCCTCACGTTGCTCCCAGAAACGGCTGGCACCATATCCCGGGGGGGGGGGGGGGCAGAGGGCTCCGCGTGTTGCCTTTGCTGTGCCTTCAGGTACCTCCGTCGAAGCTCCCATTGGCAGCGGTTCCCCATTCCTGGCCAATGGGAGCTGTGGGGGGTGGTGCCTGCAGGTGAGGGCAGCGCATGGAGCCCTCTGTGCCCCCCCCAATCAGGGGCTGCAGGGACGTGGGGCTGGCTGCTTCTGGGAGTGGCGCGGGGCCCACGGCGCCACAGGGATGGCAATCCCACGGGCCAGATCCTTCCCGCGGGCCGTAGTTTGCCCACCCCGTTCTAAATGGAAAAGCACCAGGTTTAAGATGGATTCCGATACCAGATGACATAATCATGTCACTGTAAGACCTCATTCTCCATTTTTTCAGGGCTGGCCTGCATGTACCCAGGAAGGTTTGCGAGTAAACCGAGCCATTCACAACCAATTGTCTTAGTTAATGGGAGCCATCAAGATTCCAAGCCACCATTAATGGCCAACACTTTGCATAATTACAATAGGACTTCAGAGTAATACTTCATATGTCTAGCTTCAGATACCAGAACGATACATTTATACAAATAGGATGAACACACTCAGTAGATTATAAGTTTGTAATGATACCTTACAAGAGACCTTTTGCATGAAGCATATTCCAGTTACATTATGTTTACACTCATAAGCCTATTTCCATAAATATATGGAGTGCAATGTCACACATGGACCTTATGCCTCTCCTCTCTTTCACTGCTTGTCTGGCCCTGGCTTCCTCTCAGTCCCTTCACGTAGTTCTACCATTTGGAGAGAGAACCTTCTCCTTTACAACCATTACTGTCTGGAATAGCCTTCCTGGCTCTCCATCTCATTTCAGATTTCATCTGTAAAAGGGTGGATTTGATTTAAATCAAATTAGTGATTTAAAAGTGATTTAAATCACTAGTCAGGGAAACTCGATTTAATCATGGATTTCTACATAAAAGTGCGTTCTTATTGGTTGTTATAACCTTAATACATATTCTTCACAACTCAGAGATAGATGTAGGCTTCATTTTTAGAAGGTACACGCTATACATTTTTAAAGTGATTTATTTTGAAACCTTTTCAGATTAGTTTTACAGTTATATCAGAAAATGAATGATTGTTTGGTTATTTCATTTACCAAAGGTAATTGAAGCAGATATTTATGAAGTCATTGGGAGGTGAATCCTCTCCAATTCAACAGGTTAATCATTAATATTTGGAGTATTTTTTGCCATGCTGTATTAGGAGGAGAACATCACCAGACAGACATTTAAATTGTTTTATTTAACTAAAACAATAATGTTATGTATTCTGGATTTTTTTCTTAAACAGCAAACGTATAATATTTTAACAAAACAAGCATATGCATTTTTTAATTTAAACATTCAAGTTTTTTAAAATCTTTTTTTATTTAAAATTGTTTTTAACTAAAATAGTTAAATGAAATATTAAAAAAAAATTAAATCGACTGTGTCAGCTAGATCAACATGAGAAACTTAAAATATTGGCTTCTGCAGCTAACTCAGTCATCTTCACCTTCATTTTCCTGTTTGTTCATAATCTGGAAAAGAAAAACAAACTTTCCTGCTTTTTCAGGTCCCAAACAATTTCTCAATTTGGAATGAATTCGTCCAAAGGAAGAAAATATTCTTTCTACACCAGCAGAAGAAGCTACTGTTGTTAACAGTGAGATTATCACTTGAACAGTCTTTGAATTCAAGTGCTTAAGTGACTTCCACCAGTTCACTGGTGTGACTTTCTTTAAAACATCATCAGCAAACATATATTTCTTGAATGGTTCTTATTCCCAACTGGGTCTCTTTTACAACCTGCTGCCATTATAGGTTTTCCCATCTAGTGAGAGAATGGTGTGGTAGATCTCAAATCAATGAAGGCTACATTCATGCATCCGATGAAGTGGGCTGTAGCCCACGAAAGCTTATGCTCAAATAAATTTGTTAGTCTCTAAGGTGCCACAAGTACTCCTGTTCTTTTTGTGGATACAGACTAACACGGCTGCTACTCTGAAACCTACATTCAGAAAGACCTCAAGATTTCTGGAGTATGCTGCTCAAACAGTTTCACTTTTGTTTCTACTGCCTGTCCCTCCCTTCTCACGTTTATCTCCAGACTTCTTCTCCTTGTCCAGATCTATTCTGCCCCCAACAACCTTCTATTCACTGAACTTTTTGAAACTTTGCACTTTTAGAGAGAGGTAAGGGATTGACTCTGTGTACACAAATTTGCAGAGGGACAATAGGGTTGAGGTCTGTTATTTCTCACCTTTATTTATTTATTTATTTATTTATTTAAAACATTTTTGCTGTTAACAAGCATGTTATCTCTGGATACACAAATCCACAGTTGCAAAACTAAGCATCTCTGATGGTATCTTCTAGATTGAGCCCCATTGGGTAGATAGAAAGATTAACCTAAATAATCTATACAGAAGCCCCTGGAACCCCATAAAATTCGGCCCTAATCCATGAATTGTTGGAACTCCATTTACAAAACTTTTCTTAAACATTACATGAATATATTGTCTCATACTATAGAATTAGAATTTATAATCCCTGTTCTATAAGATATCTTTGAGCTATAATGTATCTTAGTTAAAACTATCTTTAGGTAGGGTTTTCCCTCAAAAAGCATTTTATCAAAAAAATCTGATTTAAATAAAAAAAATAATTTATTTTTATCCACCTTGATCTGTAAACATCTTTTCTTCCTTGCTTAACACTGTGCCTCTGAATTACTCTTTACTGGAGTATTTAATTTGTAAACATTTTGGGACACTACTTGAAAAATGTAATACAAAGCTGTATTGCATTTACTGTAATGATCTGTTATTGCAAACATATTTCACAGCCATACTATGCGGTACCGTGGGTTTTTAATTAAAATGTTGGTTTTTCAAGTAAGCTTGAATAGATGTATAGTAACAAATGGTGGACAATATCCATATGGAACACATTCACTCCATTTTCTTTTCCAAGACAATGAAGAGTGAAAAACAAACAGCTCTGAAAATGGTTCTCTCATAGCCTTGATTCCTGCTTTAGTATAGTTATGCTTTTTTTTGCAGTTGTTTCTCCTTTTGGTAACTTATTAATGCTATTACTTTTCATGGTCCTCCAAAATAAATTGCTGGACTGTTAAAAAGATCTAGCAGGAGCCTAGTATGAGTTAGATCCTGCTGTAAATTGTGAGTTTAAAGCTCCAAAGGTTTGGATGTTGCCTGGGCCCTTTACTCAGTTTCAAGTGACAGCTGGCACAGGCTCAAGAGAAGCAGGTCTCCTTCAAGGTTATGAAACTTTGAAGTGATTGTTAGATATTTGTTAAATTTTAATCCAGCAGTGAAAGCGTTGTATGGCTTTAAGCATTTATCTACACTGGGTGTTGAGTTTGTTGTATGTTGCAGTGTTTTTTGTGTGTGTGTGTGTGTGTGTGTGTGTGTGTGTGTGTGTGTGTACCACTCGAGCTGACCCTGGGCCAACCGCCTATGCAGATAGACTGTACTGATGTAAAAAGTGGCTTGCATTGGTGCAGTTTACACCAGTTTGAATCTGGGGGAAGCTACACTCATGCAGGTCACTTGTTTCGCCAGTGTGGTGCATCTACGTTAGGGGTTTGAGCCAATGCTGCGCTAGTGCAATTACAACAGTGCACTCTGCTCCCAGTTTTGACAAGCCCTCTTGTCCATCCACTCTCTCCAAATTAGTGCTTTCTTGTTGATTTTCTACAGTGGGTTGCCCCAAAGTACAGCATCAGTGTGTGACAAGGGATGGAATTTAATTTTTTTTTCTAGCCAAATTGGCCCGTGTTTGTCTGGTAGCCAATATTATGGGGGACATTTTACAATCAAAATGGAAATAAGCTGAACCTAGTATTCCTGCCAGCGAAAGGGACTAACTCCCCTCCCACCAACAGCCGGGAAAGGGTCTGCTCTGTTATATTCTGGAGCCGCAGGACTGCCTATCCAAGGGTAAAGGCTGTATGCTAATGCTGCAGGTTGGGGAGATGGAAGCCTCCAAATGTGACTGGGAGTTGCAGTTTATGCAAAGCTAGTGTTGGCGTCTCCCCGCAAGAAATATTTTAAAATTTTATTTTTCCTAAAATAAAACAAAGGAATAGTAAACAGGAAACCTCCCAGGATATGCCGTATTCAGGAAACACATTCATTTTGATAATATTAATTTTGCCACAAAGGCTAAAAGTTCTCAGTCTGCCCAGATTGGGCTCTAGATTAATTTTGACCAGATACTCATCCCCAATGAAATGGAGAATCGCTAAATATTTCATGTTTGGGTTGTCACCTAAAATTCCAATTATCATAGATTTCCCTATGAGCATGTTTTCTTATGTCCAGAAATTCCAATTTATCCCAATTGATTTTATATCCTGAGAGGTGTCCAAGTGCATTTATTAGGTTTAATAGTTAGGAGCAGACTGAGAGGTGCTGAAAACAAGAGTGTCATCAGCATAAAGCATGACCTTGTGTTCTGACAGCAGAGGTCAGTGGGGGCAACTCTGTTTTGTACCCCGTGAAGTGGAAATGGTTTTGAAATAATGCCATTTGTTACCACTCTGGAAGAGGGATTCATATAAAAAGTTTAATCCATGAGATAATTGACTACCAAATCTGAATTTAGCAAGCAAGTAAAAGGTAATCCCAGGAAACAGTCAAAGGCCTTCTCCACCTCTAAGGATATGGCAACAAGAGGCTCCTTTGACTCCCTTGAAGCTGCAATTATGTCGATGGCACAAGATCATTAGTTATATTTTCACATCATCTAGGGTAAAATCCTGAGAATTTTGCTGAGGCAAAAGTCTTATGACAGTGGGAGTTTGATGGGTATGTCTACACTTAAAATGCTAAAGCGACATAGCTGTAGTGCTTCAGGGCAGACACTCGTTACAGTGATGGGAGGCGTTCTCTTGTTGCTGTAAATAATCCATCTCTCAGAGAAGCAGTAACTGGGTTGATGGAAGTATTCTTCCGTCGACCTAGCACTGTCTACACCATGGATTAGGTGAACATAACTAGCTCTCTCGGGGAATTTTTCACACTGGCATAGCTACATCTCTCAGGAGTTAAGTTTTCAGTGCAGACTAGCTATGAGTATGGGCTGAGTAAAGACCTTGGGATTTGGCTCATAATTTATGTACATGAAAGTGTATATGAAGACTGCCCAGAAATGACAGATTTGTATCTATTACTTTTGTTCTTCATGATTTGTGATATTTACCAGAAAACAAGAACTTTGTTTCATATGAGGACACAATCAAACATTTCTCTCATTTTTTTTTTTTAAATGCCTGTTTTACTCCCTGTTGGAAATGTCACATTGAAACCCTAAATACTTTACAATTCCTCTGTCACATGCACCTAACTGATTTTGTGTGTGTGTAGTGTGGTGTAGTTAATGTGTTCTTAGGAAGCAATAATCGTGTATGAGCAGGGACTACATCTGTGTCCTCTGCTTTGATGCCAGTACCCACAGCTGAAAAGAAACCTAGATACAGACAAAACGGTGCCTAAATATAGGTTTTTCATGAGGCATTGAATGCTCTTTAAATACATTTTGAAAAATAGATGCTGAGCGTGGCTCTGGTGCTAAGAACACTGAATGGAATGCAGGATGACACACTTGCCTCCCCCTTTCTCTTTGTGTTCCTCCCACTTTGTTGGCATTAATTTTACTTTTTCCCCATTTGCTTTTTTAGGGGGAGTGATTTTCAGACCTCCTCTGCTGGATCCTGCTCAGTTTAGTTTTTTAGGAGGCCTTTACATTACATTCTTCCTTTACATTTCCCCCCCTTTTTTTTTTCCTCTTCCTCTATCTATAATGTTAATATGTTCCAGTCCTTTGCAATTGTGTCACACTTTTCCTCCAAGGATCTCAAAGCACTTACACACTTTAAAATCTCATGGGGATATTTATTCCATTTTTAGAGCAGGAGAAACTGCCTCCCAGCTGAGATCAGCTGAATTGTTCCTGCTATAATAGTACCTAGATTTGAGCATCTGAGCCTAGGCTTTGGAATTGGCTTTCCCCCACTGGTCCAACAGAGCTCAAATCTGAACATTAAGTCACCATGTAAGGGCTTGGCTACATTTGACTTTTCACCTTGAGTTAATTTGAGGGCTCTGCCTAGGGTAAATTGGAAACATTTCTGTTTTGGGACAAACATGTGAGTTCACTGGTAATCAATTAACTCATAGTGCACACAAGCCCATAGGCCTTATTTAAAGGTGTGATGTTAAAACACACAGTTAGCAGGTTCTAAAAATGTAGTGTAGACAGGGCACGCTGCCTTTAGCATGTGCTGAACTAGTCCAGGTAAATCCTACTGTGTTTAGGCCTAAAACACATCTGATTTCGCTGGCTTTTCCTTGAGGTCTCGCAGTGGGGAATATATCTGGCCTACCTTGGTAGGGAGGGAGTTTAGAACATAAGAAAGGCCGTACCAGGTCAGACCAAAGGTCCATCTAGCCCAGTATCCTGTCTACTGACAGTGGCCAATGCCAGGTGCCCCAGAGGGAGTGAACCGAACAGGCAATGATCAAGTGATCTCTCTCCTGCCATCCATCTCCATCCTCTGACAGACAGAGGCTAGGGACACCATTCCTTACCTGTCCTGGCTAATAGCCATTAATGGACTTAACCACCATGAATTTATCCAGTTCTCTTTTAAACTCTGTTATAGTCCTAGCCTTCACAACCTTCTCAGGTAAGGAATTCCACAAGTTGACTGTGCGCTGCGTGAAGAAAGAGTTTACTGAAGATTGACTTTGGGCAGCATGGTTTCGATTTTAATTATGCAGATATGCCCAGAGAATTTTGATGGGCCCATTCTCTAAGTAAATTATGATACACAAGAGTTATAAAGTGATTTGCTTAGTGGCAGAGCTAGGTCTCCTGACTCTCAGGCTATGTCTACCCTACAGACCTTACAGCAGCACAGCTGTACTGCTGCAGCTGTGCCGCTGGAAGGTCTCCTGCCAGCATAATTAAACCACCCTTAATGATCGGCAGTAGCTATATTGGCGGGAGAGTGTCTCCCACCGACAGAGCACTATCCACACTGGCACTTTTGTCAGTGAAACTTGCATTAGTCAGAGGTGTGGGTTTTTTTTCCACACCCCTGACCGACAAAAGTGCTAGTGTAGACAAAGCCTCACTCCTGCACTTTAACCAATGAGGTTCCTCCCTCCATTTTAAGAATAAAAACTGTTGGTACTTGTGTTGAAAGGCCCAGTAATTTAGGAATGTTTTGTGACTCTGCTGCTGGGGAAAGGGGAATTGCAGTCCCTCTCTAATATACTTAGGATTCTGTATCACTCCCAAAAGTTATACATTGCATTTCAGCAGGAAATTGCAGAAATCTTGCAGAAATACCTGTGAAACAGATGAGTTCCAATCCATTTATCAAATGAAAAGGAGCATTGTAATACATAAAATAAAACAATAACTAGTTTTAACCCAGTGCCTCTTTCAAACCACTGTATTTTCTTCTGTTGTTTTTTTTCTCCCAGTTACTTTTCTCAACTGCCTGGGAGGAGATTGGTTGCATACATGCACCTTCCTATGTAAGATTCCTGGAATTGGCCAGACTCCTCCTGGGGAACAATGGGTGTACAGAAGTCTGGAAAAGGGCAAATATAGTGCCCATCTATAAAAAGGGAAATAAAAAAAACCCAGGAAACTACAGACCAGTTAGTTTAACTTCTGTGCCAGGGAAGATAATGGAGCAAGTAATTAAGGAAATCATCTGCAAACACTTGGAAGGTGGTAAGGTGATAGGGAACAGCCAGCATGGATTTGTGAAGAACAAATCATGTCAAACCAATCTGATAGGATAACGAGCCTTGTGGATAAGGGTGAAGCGGTGGATGTGGTATACCTAGACTTTAGTAAGGCATTTGATATGGTCTCGCATGATATTCTTATCGATAAACTAGGCAAATACAATTTAGATGGGGCTACTATGAGGTGGGTGCATAACTGGCTGGATAACCGTACTCAGAGTTGTTATTAATGGTTCCCAATCCTGCTGGAAAGGCGTAACGAGTGGGGTACCGCAGGGGTCTGTTTTGGGACCGGCTCTGTTCAATATCTTCATCAACGACTTAGATATTGGCATAGAAAGTACGCTTATTAAGTTTGCGGATGATACCAAACTGGGAGGGATTGCAACTACTTTGGAGGACAGGGTCATAATTCAAAATGATCTGGACAAATTGGAGAAATGGTCTGAGTTAAACAGGATGAAGTTTAACAAAGACAAATGCAAAGTGCTCCACTTAGGAAGGAAAAATCAATTTCACACATACAGAATGGGAAAAGACTGTCTAGGAAGGAGTACGGCAGAAAGGGATCTAGGGGTTATAGTGGACCACAAGCTAAATATGAGTCAACAGTGTGATGCTGTTGCAAAAAAAGCAAACATGATTCTGGGATGTATTAACAGGTGTGTTGTGAGCAAGACACGAGAAGTCATTCTTCCGCTCTACTCTGCTCTGGTTAGGCCTCAGCTGGAGTATTGTGTCCAGTTCTGGGCGCCGCATTTTAAAAAAGATGTGGAGAAATTGGAAAGGGTCCAAAGAAGAGCAACAAGAATGATTAAAGGTCTTGAGAACATGACCTATGAAGGAAGGCTGAAAGAATTGGGTTTGTTTAGTTTGGAAAAGAGAAGACTGAGAGGGGACATGATAGCAGTTTTCAGGTATCTAAAAGGGTGTCATAAGGAGGAGGGAGAGAACTTGTTCACCTTAGCCTCTAAGGATAGAACCAGAAACAATGGGTTTAAACTGCAGCAAGGGAGGTCTAGGTTGGACATTAGGAAAAAGTTCCTAACTGTCAGGGTGGTTAAACACTGGAACAAATTGCCTAGGGAGGTTGTGGAATCTCCGTCTCTGGAGATATTTAAGAGTAGGTTAGATAAATGTCTATCAGGGATGGTCTAGACAGTATTTGGTCCTGCCATGCGGGCAGGGGACTGGACTCGATGACCTCTCGAGGTCCCTTCCAGTCCTATAATCTATGAATCTATAAGTTCCAGTCTACTTAAAAGGTTTTTGCAGTGTAGCTTAGGAGTGTGGGGGGGAAAACACCATTTTAACTGACATAGCTATGCCAACAAAAGCCCTAGTGTTGACACAGTTAAACTGGTGAAAAACACCTTTTACTGGTGTGACCAGGGTCCCAGGGGAGCCAACTGAAGTCACTCAATTAGGGTGAACTGCAAAGAATGGGGGAGAGGCAATCCCCAAAGCTGGTGGATATTCCAATACTTAGATTTACCAAGCCAGCACTAAACAGCTTCTATAATACCTCACTTGTTATCCAGAAGCCAACAACACAGTTCCCTTGAAGTAACCCAGCCATAGGCTCCACCCAGACACCCAAGTCAAATATGATGAGGATTAGTAAAAATCTTACTCATCATTTAAGAGTTCTACCAATCCCAAAGGATCGAATACATTACCTCCCAGGTTAATGAATATTCCAGATCTTACCCAAATATATGCTTATAGCCAATTCTTATTAACTAAACTAAAATTTATTAAAAAAGAAAAGTGAGTACTGGTTAAAAGATCAGTATACATATAGACATGAGTACAATTGAGATTCAGATTCATAGCAGAGACGGGGAGCTTTGTAGTTGCAAAGAGTTCTTTCAGAATTAGTTCATAGGTAATAGTCCAATGTGTATATTCAGGGTGCTCCAGTCAGGACTGGGATCTTACTCTTGTGTCTTAAGCTTCCCCTGTATGAAGCATCAAGCAGATCTGAGATAAAAAGGATCAGGACCCAAGAGACTTTTGTTCAGTTTTCTAGCAGCCACTTGACTATACAGTCCTGGGTGAACAATAGGCTTTTGATGTAACCTTCTGTTTCCTAAACCTCACTGGTAATTAACTACATGGATTAACATAAAATAATTTATCCATTAAGCAGTTTATCACAAACTTTAAGGAGACATGTAGACAATGACATTATTGCACCCAAGATTCATCTAAATGTTAATATTCCCTTTTGATCTCTGGAACTGTCTGTTTACACGGCTAGCATCTAAGATATAAGTAAATAAGATATACACACACAGTTAGTATCACCTCTAATTCTCTAACAATACAGGTTTGCACTTCAAAGCTCTAGCCTTTCAAGCATGGAATGGCCCTAATTACCATTTCTAACATGTCTCTGTAGGTTGACTCTGGGTCAATTAGTCTGCAGGATGCTTAACCCTTTCGGGCCATGTGTTACACTTTGTATAAAATTTGTTGCAATTATAGAACAGTGGTAGTGATAATGATTTGCATGGTTATATTTTAATCAGATAACGTCACAACTGGTGTAGCTTATTTTGTTCAAGGAACAGCTATACGATATGCTTTTGCTGGTATAAACTGCACCTCCTCTAGGAAGGTTTGCTGGTATAGCTATATTGGCAAACCCTTTCTAGTGATGACAAGACTCTTGTATGCCAAACTAGAATGATATTATTAGTGTCTGGGACAACCACCTCTGATGTGGGACACATTTGTTTAACAGCTCACAGCAATAATACACACTGATAAAGGGAAGGCATCAAAGAATACAGTATCTTGTTGCTACTTCAGGGAGTAGCTAGGAGGCAGAATGTAATTATTGGAGTTAAAATTTGGCCAGAAAACTGGGGATAACATCCCCTATTCTAGCAAAAAGTACTAGAGAATCTTTAATTATCACAAGATGTTGGTTTTGAAACTCCCCTGTAGCATGGCACATCCTGCAGAACAGTGTCCCCTAACACTGTGCTGGGATTTAGGTTCATCACTGACTCAGTGGGGAATGTTACCTACTGGTTTTATAACACCACTTCATGCAGTATCTAGGTGTTCTGTAGCTTGTTAGATGTGACAGGATCCCAGCGCAGTGTGATATGACTGCAGGTACAAGCAGGGAAAACGACAGGAGGAAGGAAAATACAGAGATACTGAAAACATGGAAGACAGGGTGGTGGCAGCGGGGTGAAGCAAGAGATGAACAGAAGCAGGGCTTTGAAGGGGATGAGGAGACTCTACTCAGATGCAGTAGCAGTATTTATTTGTATTGTGGCAGTGCCTACAGGGCCTAGTTGGGGATTGGGGCCCTGTTGTACAAATAAAACAAAAAGGCAGATCCTGCCTTGTAGGGTTTTTTTTTAATCTAAATATCTTGTAAATTAGCTCCTGCCGCATACATGCCCAAATGATAGACTCTACAGTTCCTCCTATACCAGAATGTAACTGTTTAATTCCACAATGAATAGTTATGTTTAAAAATATTCAGGCTAAAGAAAAGAGGCAGTGGAAAGATGACAGATTTCAGAGTAGCAGCCGTGTTAGTCTGTATTTGCAAAAAGAACAGGAGTACTTGTGGCACCTTGGAGACTAACAAATTTATTTGAACCTAAGCTTTCGTGGGCTACAGCCCACTTCTTTGGATGCATAGAATGAAAAATAAATAAATAAAAATATATAGATATATAGATAGATACACACACAGAGCATGAAAAGGTGGGAGTTGTCTTACCAACTCTGAGAGACCAATTAAGAGAAAAGAACTTTTGAAGTGATAATCAAGATAGCCTAGTACAGACAGTTCGATAAGAAGTGTGAGAATACTTACAAGGGAAGATAGATTCAATGTTTGTAATGGCTCAGTTTGCATCAAACTCATGTACAATATGGAGAGACCATTCTGGTTTCTGAGCTACAGTTCAGTCAGGGGACATGGCACAGTTTTGAGCTCATTGTAAAGATCTACCAAAAATCCCATAGAGCTTGATCAGTGACTTGCTGGACCTTCATGTCCACATGCAAAAGTTGAACAAGGAATGGTCTTTAGTTTTCATCTCTCGTCCCCTTTAAAAATCAGAAAGGATTGGTTTTGATGAAATGTTTTCCCACTGCACAGGACAAGCTCCTTATCAACCTTTCACTTGAAAGCTAGAAGATGGCAAAGAGGTCCGGAAAGTCCAGCAGAGAGCACTGCAGGGCTGTCTCCTTGGTGCATGGCTAAAGGCCTGGTTTTAAAATCAGTTATAGTCTTTAAGGCTTCTATCTCCCCTTGTCTTTCATTGACAAAAGACAAAGAAGCACTTGATTAAGCTGTACTTCAAGACCAATCCATACTACATGTACAATACCATTTGAAGAAAAAATACTGACAATATAGGACAGTGTTATACAATCATCTTTTGCACTTCTTAGCCCAGTGCAGAGAGTTTGATATCTTGATTATCACTTCAAAAGTTTTCTTCGCTTACCAACTCTGAGAGGCCAATTAAGTAAGACATCTCCCACCTTTTCATGCTCTCTGTATGTGTGTATATATCTCCTCAATATATGTTCCATTCTATGCATCTGAAGAAGTGGGCTGTAGCCCACGAAAGCTTAGGCTCAAATAAATTTTAGTCTCTAAGGTGCCACAAGTACTCCTGTTCTTTTAGTGGAAAGATGGTGATAATCCTTAGCAGCTATAAAGCAGTTTATATCTTCAAAACTCTTCTAAATGTCTCCCAAGAATGAGTGAGATACTGTTCTGTTAGTCCAGAAACTTCACATTCTTTATCTATGTCGTGTTTCAGCCCAAGAGTGATAATTTAAACCTCACTTGTTTTTTAATAATGGATACTGCTGATGACTGTCTTGCACAGAAGCTGCTACATGGGAATAGATTGTATTGTAATGATGTGTTTTTAAAATGAAAAGTGTTTTGGTTGGTGTAAGCACTTGGGTTTAACATGGCCGGTTAGGCTTCTTGGATTTTTCCTTTGGAGTTTGGCTGCCTTCTGCTTAAGGGAGCGCAATGGTCTATTAAGAGTTTATTTGATCTGACATATGACAAATTGTTTCTAGTGGTGGGTACTTCAGGCAGTCTGTTAGCTGGCAGCCATGGTGTGGGCACTGTGGAAGTCAGGAGAAGCAAGTCCATTGTTTACTTCCTCTTAAGTGTTAGTTGAGATACTATCCCTTCATGCTTTGTCCCACCACATTTCCCTTTTTTCTGTTTGTTAAATTGTGTCCTTTGCATGGATTATTAATATTGCTGATATAATGTCTGTGCTTGCAGATGCCACTTGTGTTTCTTGTCGTGCTTTGGTTCCCAAGGCATATCAGGGGCGTGAGTCTGGCTTTTTGGAACCAGACTCAGTTGCCTTTTAAAGACACGTTGCTCTTTTACTCATTTTATATGTACAATGTTAACTCCATAATGAAGGGTGGAAGAATATTATTTTCACAATACAATTTAGTATCTAATAGCTATTAGCTAAAAGGTACACATCCCCTGTGAGATATTTTAAATACATTTTATCTGTTCTATTACCTGCAGTTTCAAGAACATGTCCCTCAAGCATTTTAATCTTGTTTTTCAGGCTTGTCTCGGAATGAGAAATTGCTCTTATTTGCAACATTGGGGATAATTACCATGTTTACTCATTTCTGTTCTTTCTTTCCATCCATCTATTATTGCTTCCAAGAGAAAATCTCTCAGTAAATCTTGTCTAAAACAAGACAGACTGCTTGATTAAAGGGAGAGCCTGGCTGGTCTTAAAATGGGTCTGCAATGAGCAAGAGAGCCTCTTCTGGCTCATGTGCAGAGGTATACTCTAATGCAGTTGCTCTCAACCTTTCCAGACAACTGTGCCTCTTCGAATAGTCTGATTTGTCTTGCGTATTCCAAGCTTTACCTCATTTAAAAACTACTTGCTTACAAAATCAGACGTCAAAATACAAAAGTGTCATAGCACGCTATTATGAAAAATTGCTTATTTTCTCATTTTTACCATATAATTAGAAAATCAATTAAAATATAAATATTGTACTTACATTTCAGTGCATAGAGGAGTATAAACAAGTCATTATCTGTATTAAATTTTAGTTTGTACTGACTTTACTAGTGCTTTTTATGTAGCCAGCTGTAAAGCTAGGCAAATATCTAGATGAGTTGACGTACCCCCAAGGGTATGCATACTCCTGGTTGAGAACCACTGCACTAGTGTACTGGCCCATTATAAAGCACTTAGGCATGTGGAGCCAATCAGATGCCTGGACTAGCAGAATGTTCCTAACCCTATAATTAAACAATAAGTCTCCCCAGGCAATACATCTCTGGGCAATTACACATCACCTCAGGCATTGTGATAAGGCATGTGGCTGAAGGTCAGGTCTACTTAACTACCCAAGAAATGCAGTAATCATCCTGAAGTGCTCTGCCTGCAGTGCCTCTCACTGCTGTTATGAAATGGAATTGATACATAACAATAAGCTCATCAGAAAGTTCTATTTTATCCAGAGACTAAAAGCCAATGCAGAATTTCTGTAACAATTCCTTACTTTCTCTCTCCGGCTAGTTCTTTTAAATATAACGTCTCTGATGCTTATGACAGACTGACCGTGTTGGAGACCAAAGGTCACTCTAATTATTATTTATTATACAGCAACATAAATGTGCATCATACTTAATACACAAATTACAGGGTCCTTGCCCTGTGAAACTTAGTCTGACCCCAACTCTGCAGTCACTTAAGCATGTGAGTAACTGTACATGTGAGTGGGGCCACTCAGTTCAATAGGATTATGTACATCCCTAAGGGCTTGTCTACACTACGCAGCTTTTACCGACAAGGCTGTGTTGCCTTGTTGCTAAAAAGCAGCGTGTGTGAACGCTCTTTTGCAGTATTTTGTCGTCACTTTTGCCGACAAAATACTTCCAGCCCTGCGAGCGGCATAAGCTTTGTCGGCAGCAGAGCCATCCTGCCAACAAAGCTGTGTTCACACTGCTGCTTGCATCAGCAAAATTTTTGTTTTTTGCGGGGGGGCTTTTAAAGTACCCGCGAAAGACAAAAGTTTTGGCGACAACTGTGCAGTGTAGACATACCCTAAGTATCTGCAGGGTTAGGTTCTAAATTGCAACATAACTTGATGGGTGAGGTGTGCTATAATTGCCCAGAAACGTACTGCCTGGGTTGGAGTGAAGGATGAGGGGAATAGCCTTGAGTTGTGTGGCTTTAGCTGGCAATTCTAAGGTAGGTAATGTTATAAAATGTTAACTTATGTCAAGAGTGTTTGGGAGTGGGAGGACTAGGCCTGGCTTTCATGAGAGGGGGATTTGCATGGATTTGTTCTTTTCTGTTTCGGTATTGGCCAGTCCTACAATGGGCTAGTGATCTCCCTAGTATTAAGGGGCAGAATGAGACCTGGTTGCTACATGGCTGAAGACTGCGACAGGCTCAGACCAGAAACAAAGCAGCTTTGGAGCCCATTGCTCTTCCGATTTTGGAGAGGGAGAAAGATAAAACTGACTCCCTAAAAGACTCCTGTTAGATAAAGTGTCAGGCAAGGAGGATTCTGAGTGCTCCCAGCTCTGCTGGAAGCCACACACAGTGAAGGCTAAGAAGCAGAGAAGGAAGTGCAAGATCAGCTCCTGCATTCCGCTGCCTTGCACAGAGGGAGAACTAACACTGAGAAGAAGCAGTGACTGCAGGCCTTCCAGAGAAGTGACCTTCCCAAGACACCTCTCTGAGTCTGAAATCTCTGGACACATCTCTGCAGCATCCACAGAGCAGGCTGCCCCTAAAAGCACCTCCATCTAGCTAACCCAGCAGATTCAGCAAGGCAACTTCATCCTTCGTTGCTAATGTTGTCCTCCTTAATACAGCAGCTGGCAGCTTCATCCCCTAGGAAGGGAACAGCAAGTGGCAGATTGCTGGCTCCTACAGTGCAGCAGAGACTGCTTTCAAAGGGTTAAGTGCCTCCAACTCATGTCCTCCAGCAACATCAGGGCAGCTTGTCAATTCAGTGGCACTTCTGTCTGTTTTTCCCTCCCTTCTACTCAACTAAGGTATTAACCTGCCTACCTCTCCCATTAGGAAGGCAATCAGGTTTTGTACCCTGGAATGGGAGAAGTCTTCTCCATTCCTCTCCCAAGACCCTACAGAACTTTGTATATTGTGAGGCAAAATGCTCAGACCTTCCTGCCCTCTTGAGGCCAGCCTATTATTGTGTCTACTTCATTAGACTCTTCTCCTCCAGCAGCTGTTCCTCCCTCCCCCTGTTCTCAACTTCCAACATGAAAGGAGCTCCAAAACCCAAAAGGGGACACAAAGGAACCAAAGTCTAAAAATAAGTAGACCTCCGTGACTTAGAACCTCAGGAGCATCATTCTGACAAAAGAATGTTCTATTAAGTGCCTCAGACTCCTCCCATAAATCCAAGTGGAGGATGAAAAACAATAAATCAAGCTCAGGTTCATCCCTCAGTTTTTCCCTTTCTGAATCAGAGACTACCAAGCCTCTGAACAGAGCATTTATCATGAGGATGAGACAATTGCAAAGACCAACTGCTGTGGGTAATGTCTCTGTGTTCTTTACTCTCAGCCTGGTTTTGGATCCTCCTCTCTGCTCCAGTGCCTGGATTGGCTGGGACTCAGAGCTTTTCCGAACAGTCGCAGAATGAAATTAATGCGACTGCTCCTGTTCAGAACCCTGTAACAGCAGTCGCTCTTCTGCTACTTTGGGTAGCTCTGAGCAGGAACAGAAGTTCTGGCGCTGTCTGTCTTCAGACTCAGAAATTATTCTGCATCTGGTCATGCTTGGAAAGGTTTCATTGTATGTAGGCTAGAAACTTACACTTTTTAAAATGAAAATTTAAACCCTCAATTTCTGCAGATTTTAGGCATTGCCCTCCACTGTCACACACCGGGGAAAGCTTCCCATTCACTGACCAGTGGAAAGCAGATATTTTCAAGCCTTGTACTAGATTTTTTGTTTTTGTTTTTTAATGGGGCCCTGTGATAAATGAAAGGGAGGGGGGTGGCTCCCCAGCCAACCAGTTAGCTATAAAATTCCTCTTAGTAGCTGTTCTCTACTTGTTTTACCTGTAAAGGGTTAACAAGCCCACAGGTAAAAGGAAAGGAGTGGGCACCTGACCAAAAGAGCCAATGGGAGGCTCTTTAAAATGAGGAAAAAACTTCAGTTTGTCTGTCTGGTGTGTTCTCTGGGAAAGGGGAAGAAGGGGCAGTTATGCTATGAGAAGCTTTAAGCCAGGTATGATAAAAAATAATCCGATCATAACTAGAATTACTTACAGTAACTCCTCGCTTAACGTTGTAGTTATAGTCCTGAAAAATGCGACTTTAAGCGAAACGATATTAAGGGAATCCAATTTCTGCATAAGAATTAATGTAAATGGGGGTGTGGGGTTAGATTCCAGGGAAATTTTTTTCACCATACACAGCAATGATGATTGTGAAGCTTGGTTGAAGTGGTCAAGTCAGAGGGTGGGATATTTCCCAGGGAATGCCTTACTGCTAAATGATGAACTAGCACTGGCTGAGCCCTCAAGGGTTAACACATCGTTGTTAATATAGCCTTACACTCTACAAGGCAGCACCAATGGAGGGAGGGGAGACAGCATGGCAGACAGAGACACACACCGTGTGTGTGTGAGAGAGAGAGAGAGAGAAAGATGCACATTGCCACTTTAAGTACGCTGACCCCATTCTAAGTACATTGCCTTTTTAAATAGATCAGCGAATTGAGACAGCAGCTACTGCCAGCAAGCTCCCTCCATCCTGAGGCCTGTCGTGTCCCCCCCGCTCTATGTAGATAGGGTAAGTGGGGGACAGGATCGGGGGGTGGAGGGAGACACCCTGACATTAGCCCCCCCCCCTCCTCCCCGCGCACAGCAAGCAGGAGGCTCCCAGGAGCAGCTCCAAGGCAGAGGACAGGAGCAGCACATGGCAGTGCGGGGAGGGATAGCTGAACTGCCAGGTAATTGATAGCCTGCTGGGCAGCTGCCACACAGGGAACTTAGGGGAGCGGGGAGCTCATGAGGGGGCTGCCGGTCCACCCTGGTTCCAACCCCCCACTAGCTAGCTCCAACGAGCTGCTCTTTCTGCAAGCAGTGCACAAAGCAGGCGGCTGCCAAACAAAGTTATAAGGGAGCATTGTGCAGCTTTAAATGAGCATGTTAAGGTATGTCTACACTACGAAATTAGGTTGATTTTATAGAAGTCAATTTTTAGAAATCGATTTAATACAGTCGATTGCGTATGTCCACACTAAGCGCATTAAGTCAGTGGAGCGCGTCCTCACTACTGTGGCTAGCATCGACTTACGGAGCGGTGCACTGTGGGTAGCTATCCCACAGTTCCCGCAGTCTCTGCCGCCCATTGGAATTTTGGGTTAAGCTCCCAATTCCTGATGGAGCAAAAACATTGTTACGGGTGGTTTTGGGTACATGTCGTCAGTCTCCCCTCCCTCTGTGAAAGCAATGGCAGACAATCGTTTTGCGCCTTTTTTCCGTGCAGATGCCATACCACGGCAAGCGTGCAGCCCGCTCAGCTCAGCGCCACTGTTGTGTCCTGGGTGCTCCTGGCAGCAGATGGTGCAGAAGGTCTGCAAACCATTGTCATACACCGCTTCTGTTGCAACTCTGCTCTGCTGCTATTGCCTCTATAGCGAATTTCTCTGTTGTTTGTCATGGGCTCCCGAGTACGTGTGTTCTTCCTCGGGAAATGTGCGCAGTGCTAACAGTAGTCTTCCACTGCAATTCTGCTCTCCTGCAGACGCCATACCATGGCAAGAATGGAGCAAGCATGAACACCTCGCACATTATCCTGCAGTATGTGCAGAACCTGCAAAAGCAGGCGAGGAGGCGACGACAGCGCGATCACAATGGTGATGAGGACATGGACACAGACTTCTCTCAAGGCACGGGCCCTGGCAATTTGGGCATCATGGTGGTAATGGGGCACGTTCATGCCGTGGAACGCCGATTCTGGGCCGGGGAAACAAACACAGACTGGTGGGACCGCATAGTGTTGCAGGTCTGGGATGATTCCCAGTGTCTGTGAAACTTTCGCATGGGTAAGGGCACTTTCATGGAACTTTGTGACTTGCTTTCCCCTGCCCTGAAGCGCAAGAATACCAAGATGAGAGCAGCCCTCACAGTTAAGAAGCGAGTGGCGATAGCCCTCTGGAAGCTTGCAACGCCAGACCGCTACTGGTCAGTCTGGAATTAATTTGGAGGGAGTAAATCTACTGTGGGGGCTGCTATGATCCAAGTAGCCAACCAATCACTGAAATGCTGCTATCAAGGGTAGTGACTCTGGGAAATGTGCAGGTCATAGTGGATTGTTTTGCTGCAATGGGATTCCCTAATTGTGGTGGGGTGATAGACGGAACGCATATCCCTATCTTGGGGCTGGACCACCTTGGCAGCCAGTACATAAACCGCAAGGGGTATTTTTCAATGGTGCTGCAAGCACTGGTGGATCACAAGGGGCATTTCACCAACATCAACGTGGGATGGCCGGGAAAGGTACATGACGCTCGCATCTTCGGGAACTCTGGTCTGTTTGAACAGCTGCAGGAAGGGGCTTACTTCCCAGAACAGAAAATAACTGTTGGGGGCGTTGAAATGCCTATAGTTATCCTTGGGGACCCAGCCTACCCCTTAATGCCATGGCTCATGAAGCCATACACAGGCACCCTGGACAGTAGTAAGGAACTGTTCAACGATAGGGTGAGCAAGTGCAGAATAGTGGTAGAATATGCATTTGGACATTTAAAAGCACGCTGGCGCAGTTTACTGACTCGGTTAGACCTCAGCGAAACCAATATTTCAATTGTTATTGCCGCTTGCTGTGTGCTCCACAATATCTGTGAGAGTAAGGGGGAGACGTTTATGGCAGGGTGGGAGGTTAAGGCAAATCCCCTGGCCGCTGATTACACACAGCCAGACATCAGGGTGATTAGAAGAGCACAGCCGGGCGTGCTGCGCATCAGAGAAGCTTTGAAAACAGGTTTCATGACTGTCCAGGCTACGGTGTGACAGTTCTTTGTTTCTCCTTGATGAAAACCCGCCCCCTTGATTCACTCTACTTCCCTGTAAGCCAGTCGCCGTCCTCCATTTGATCACCACTTTCAGAGGCAATAAAGTCATTGTTTCAAAATCATGCATTCTTTATTAATTCATCACACAAATAGGGGATAACTGCTAAGGTAGCCTGGGAGGGGTGGGAAGGAGGGAAGCACTGGGTGGGGTGGTGGATGAGGGGAGGAGGGAAGGACAAGGCCACACTGCACTTCAAAACTTATTGAATGCCAGCCTTTTGTTGCTTGGGCAATCCTCTGGGTGCCCGTAGCCTCCTTCTCTCCCCCTCCCCCCACCCCGCATTTTTGAGCATCTCGGTGAGGAGGCTATGGAACTTGGGGAGGAGGGCAGGCGGTTATACAGGGGCTGCAGCAGCGGTCTGTGCTCCTACTGCTTTTCCTGCAGCTCCACCAGACACCTGAGCATGTCAGTTTGCTCCCCCATTAGCCTCAGCGTTGCATACTGCCTCCTCTCAGCATACTCCTCCCTCCTCTCATTGCATTCATTTAACGCTTTCCTGGACTCTGCCATTGTTTTCCTCCACGTGTTCTGCTGAGCACTTTCAGTGCAGGAGGACTTCATGAGTTCTGAGAACATCTCGTCGTGAGTGCATTTTTTCGCCTTCTAATCTGCGTTAGCCTCTGGGACGGAGATGATAGGGGGAGGGTTGAAACATTTGCAGCTGTGGGAGGAAAAAAAGGGAGAGTAGTATTTAAAAAGATACATTTTAGAGAACAAAGGGAAGACTATTTCACACTGAATCAAGTGATTTACATTACATAGCACATGTGCTTTTGCTACAAGATTGCATTTTGCCTCTTATATTGAGTGCCTGCCGGTTTGGTGTGTGACATCACACACACTTGGCTGGGCAACAGAATTCGACTTGCAGGCGGCCATGGTAAGGCAAAGGGTTTCGGCTTCTTCAATCTTCATAACATGTGGGAACGATTTCAAACAGCAGCGCCCTCCTTTCCCATAGCAAGCAAAGCCTGTTGGGTTGGCCATTAAAAAGGAGGGGCTGTGGTTTTAGGGTGAATGTGCAGCACAATCCAACACCCCCCTCCCCCATTTCTCTGGGATGATTGCTTCACCCCGCCCCCCGCACCGCAAGGCTAGTATCAGAGAAGATCCCGGTCTGCCATGAACAGGCCTCCCCCCACTGCGTGGCTAACAGCGGGGAGGACTTATTTTCAGCCAAAGGCAAACAGCCAAAGCCCGGCCCCAATCGCTGCAAGGTTTTGTTCTTCAATGATTCCAGACTACTTGCGACTGGCTTGGTGTGGTAAATTAATCATTAAACATGCTTGCTTTTAAACCCTGTATTATATTTACAAAGTTACACTCACCAGAGGTTCCTTCTCCGGCTTCATGGTCCAGGAGCCCGCCTTGGGAGGATTGGGAGGGTATTGACCCCAGGGTGATGAACAGTTTCTGGCTGCCGGGGAGAAGGGATTCTCTGCTTGCCTGCTGTGCGCTATCCTCAACCACCTCCTTCTCCTCCTCCTCCTCATCCCTGATGTGTGAGACTCCCCCCTTGCAGGTGTCCATGGACAGTGGTAGGGGCCACCCCCAGAATTGCATGCAGCTCATCATAAAACCGGCATGGATGGGGCTCTGACCCGGAGCGACTGTTTGCTTCCTTTGTTTTTTGGTAGGCTTGCCTCAGTTCCTTAACTTTCACGCGGCACTGCTGTGTGTCCCTGTTGTAGCCTCTCTCCATCATGCCTTGGAGATTTTGGCAAATATATTGGCATTTCGTCTTTGGAAAGGAGTTCTGCCTCACGGATTCTTCTCTTCATACAGGAATCAGATCCAGTACCTCCCGTTCAGTCCATGCTGGAGCTCTTTTGCGATTCTGGGACTCCATGGTCACCTGTGCTGATCAGCTCGCCACGCTGGCCAAACAGGAAATGAAATTCAAAAGTTCCCAGGGCTTTTCCTGTCTACATGGCCAGTGCATCTGAGTTGAGAGTGCTGTCCAGAGCGGTCACAATGGAGCACTCTGGGATAGCTCCCGTTGAATTGCGTCCACACTACCCTAAATTCGACCCAGCGATGTCTGTCTATTTCAGCGCTAATCCCCCTCATTGGGAGGAGTACAAAAATCGATTAAGAGCCCTTTAAATTGACAAAAATGGCTTCGTTGTGTGGATGGGTGCAGGGTTAAATCGATCTAATGCTGCTAAATTCGACCTAAAACTTGTAGTATAGACCAGGGCTAATTGATCAGCAATGAAACAATGTTAACCGGGACGACTTTAAGTGAGGAGTTACTGTAATTGGAACTCCCAAATGTGTAAGTAGATTAGGAATGTTTAGGAAGACACGGTTAAGTTTATTTTTGTTTATTTCTTGGCTTGTGGATTCCTTTGTGCTAACCCCAGATGCCTTTGTTTTACTTGTAACCTTTAAGCTGAACCTCAAGAGAGCTATCTTGATGCTTAATTTTTGTAATTTTTTCTTTTAAGATCTAGCAAAAAGCCTAAGTTCCAAATGTATTTCCTTTCTTTTTGTTTTTAATACATTTTTATCTTTTTAAACAGGATTGGATTTTTGTGTCCCTAAGAAGTTTGAGCATATGTTTAATTAGCTGGCGGCAACAGCTGATTTCCTTTTTCCCCCCCCCTCAGCTCTTCCCCGGAGGGTGGGTGAAAGGGCTTGAGGGTACCACACAGGAAGGAATTCCCAAGTGTTCCTTCCTGGTTTTCATAGAATTCATAGAATATCAGGGTTGGAAGAGACCTCAAAGCAGGACCAATCTCCAGACAGATTTTTGCCCCAAATCCCTAAATGGCCCCCTCAAGGATTGAACTCACAAACCTGGGTTTAGCAGGCCAATGCGCAAACCACTGAGCTATCCCTCCCCCAGGGATTCATTTTATTTTATTTTTTATTTGCACTTGGGTGCTGGCAGCATCTACCCATTCAAGGTCAGAAAGAAGCTGTGACCTTGGGAGTTTAATACTTGGAGTGGCCAGTATTAATTTTTTAAATCCTTGCGGGCCCCCACCTTCTGCACTCGAAGTGCCAGAGTGGGGAATCAGCCTTGACAGGCCCAACTAACTCAAAGTCCAAGTTGTAGACAAGCCCTAAGACTGCACTGGCACTTTACAGCACTGCAACTTTCTCGCTCCGGGGTGTGAAAAAACAGACAGGCTGTTTTTTTTGTTTTTTTTTAAACAGTGCTGGGAGAGCTCTCTCTCAGTGCTGGTTCCGCCACTACACAGCCACGTTAAAGCGATGCTGTGGCAGCGCTTTAACATTGCTAGTGAAGACATGCCTTTAGGCACTTAAGCATTATCTTGGGCACAGACAAACCTGGTTTCATTTCCTCATACCCATGCATAAAGAAATTCCTACATGCAGCAGAACCGTTGGGTGGTTTTCTGTCCTGGAATCTGTGCTCCATATTAATATCTTTAGTAGCTTCACCATTTAAATCCCCATTTGTTTCCTCACCGTGTCAGTCACCTTTCACATATGGATTGCATCTGCCATCAGGTTTTAAGAAGGAGAAGCTCTTTCTGTAGATGATCAGTGCTGTATGTTGTGCAGTGACCAGGTGGTGCAGAGAACTGATACAGCTTTTCCTCTGATCACAAGTCACTGGTCTACCTTCATTTTGTCTGAAGCATCTGAAAGGTGAAGAATGGCATAGACTAGATATCCATAGTACATTTAAAAAATCTACCTATGTGGAACTGAAACACTTAGGAAATCAAACTTCCTATTCATCCTTTATCTCTAAGCAATAAAAGGAAAGAAGACCATTAAATCTTCAATAACTAGGTGGATCAAAGCTTTGCATAGTAGAGGCTGATAAGGCATAAGGTGAGACTCCACCAAAGAAGGTTACAGCCCACACAACAAGATCAGTGACCACCTCATGGATGGAAGGGAAGGAGTGCAAGCCTCCTAAAAGATCTACCTATCAGCTTTACCTGCTTTGTTGGCCTTGGTCCACACCTCCAGAAAGTTTTAAGTCTGCTTTGTATTAATTGGAAAGAAGAATGCTGCAGTCTACGGTGCCTTAGTGATTGATTCAATACCGTTCCAAAAGAAACATAATGAGCTGTGTTGTAATGACAGTTGTAACTAAAGGGACATTGCACTGATCAAATTTCTAATTTGTTACCTACTGTTTTTACAAGTAACACCTATAATTGAGAGAGATTAGAATAAATATTTTTCTTTTGCAAGTTTCCTTTGTGCATTTGTCAGTACGTTGCGTAAATTTCCCTGTTTCTTTATATTATTTTAATTATGGTAGTGCCTAGGGCCTAACCAAGAACAGGGCCCCATTATACTAGGCATAGTAGAAACAGAGCAATATATAGTTAGACAGTTGATCAGTTTCCTTTGTGTAGGCCTGTTACACAGCAACAAAACAGAAATGACATTTCTATACTGTAGAACTGGTACATGGGGGAAATAAAGCCGAGGGAAGAATGTTGTCCCCTTTGCTTGGTGCGTGTGTCTGCCAATACAACCCACTCATTTCATGACTCTGGAGTTGTGATTAGCACTGTTTTAGATTTGCAGTTCTAAAATTTAAAGTTTAAAAATTGTATTTTCCACTGGCTAACAGTTTTCACCTTGGTTGTTTCAATTTGAGGAGTGCTCTTGCTTGGTGGGGAGGGCTCAGGGCTTATCTACGCTTGAAACGCCACAGTGGCAAAGCTGTAGCCCTTCAGAGTAGACACTGTCTATGCTGACAGAAGGGGTTCTCCCATCGACGTAAGTAATCCACCTCCCCAAGAGGCAGTAGCTAGGTTGATCTGGTGCTGTTTACCCCGGGGGTTAGGTTGGGTTACCTGCATCACTCAGCAGTGGATTTTTTACACCCCTGAGCAGTATAGCTGGGTCAACCTACCTTTTTAGTGTAGACCATGCCTTGGTCTTTAATCTTGAAATGAAAGGTATGGCTAAAAGAGTACATATGATCAAGAAAGATATCCAGTTCTTATAGATTTTACACACCCCTTCTTGTTCTCTTCAAGCTCATAACTGCCCATGTATTTTTTCAGTGATTTACATAAAGTATTGGTCTCACTTTAAAGTTTGCTCATTAGGGAGATAAAAGAACATCATCACTTAACGTGTGTAGCACCTTTTATCCAAGAAACTCAAAGCATTTTTACAGATTGAGAGAAATCTTACTATCCTCTTATACGTAAATATTTATCTCCATTCTACAGATGGAAAAACTGAGATTTGGGGTGGTGAAGTGAGTTGCCCCAGATCACACACTGAGTCAGTGGCAAAGCCAGTAATGGAACTAGGAATCTGGGCTCCCAGTCCTCTGATCTAACCCCTGGATAACACACCTTAATACTAAACATAACCAAGTCTTAAGAGAATGTTAATAGGGCTTCATTTTTGGAAGTTTGTGCTCCATTCCAGAAGTAGTTTATAGTGGAGAATTTGAATTATGTCTCTCTTATTGTTCTTGTATGCTGCAATTCAGTGTCAATAGCTATAAACAATGGCCTGCTTTTTGGTGGCATTGTATAGCTCCAACATGTGATTAGCATAGTTCCTTTGTTGGATTCTAGCTTCTGCTGAGAGTTATGCCCATGGGTTGACTTTAAATAAGAACTGTCACCTTGGCCTCATGTACTGTAGTAGAGTGAGGGAATGCATTTTTCATAAACTTCACAGCTAACTGTTTCTCACAGATCAATAGAGCTGTTTGTAAAGGTCCTTTCTTTCTCCTCTTTTGCAGGCGCTTTGAGTTGGTTCTCATGGTGACTCATGCAATTCTGTTAAAATAGTAGGAATCCGTGACTCGAGAGAGAGCAGTTTATAAAAGAAATCTCGGTATTGATATGGTCCCAACAGTGAGGTGTTAGCTGGGAAGGACTGAAATGTAGGTGTTCAAGCATGGGTAGCAGGTAGGCTGTATTGGTGTTGTATATGTGAGAGCTATGAAACTTCTCTGCTTTTTATCCTGTTTACAGCAAGGAACATTAGCCTAATGGCAGTGCTACAACACTTAGTTGAATACACATGCTAGTGGCATTTCAGGGCAGTGTAGATGCTAATGATTAATAAACTTTTTATGTAGCATTTTTCATACTAATTCCTTCTGAATTGAGCTACACATCTACTATAGCTAGTTTGGCTGGGACCATATTTAATTTTAGAAATTGGTCCTGGGAAATGTCAGTGTGCTGGCTCTATATCTAGAATTACCATATTTAAAAAATTAAAAAAGAGGACACTCCACGGGGCCCCGGCCCCGCCCCAACTCTGCCCATTCCCCAACGTCCCCGCCCTAACTCCCCCTCCTCCCTCCCAGCCACGCGAAAAGGGCTGCCCAAGTGCTACCGGCTTCACGGTTTGCCGGGCAGCCCCCAGACCCTGCGCCCCCGGCTGGCGCTTCCCCAGCGCAGCTGGAGCCCGGGAGGGGAAGCACCCAGCTGGGAGCGCAGGGTCTGGAGGCTGCCCGACAAACCCGTGAAGCCGGTAGCACTCCGGCTTCGGGCAGCCCCCTTGCCTCCGGACCCCAGCTGCCGGCCGGGCACTTCTCCTCCCCGGCTCCAGCTGCTCTGCTCCTCCCCTCTCAGACTTCAGCTCTGTTTAAGAGCCAAGCTGCCCGAGCCAGTGCTACCGGCTTCAGGCAGCCCCCCTTGCCTCCGGACCCCGAGCTGCCGGAGCAGAGCAGCTGGAGCCGGGGAGGAGAAGTGCCTGGCCGGCGGCTGGGGTCCGGAGGCAAGGGGGGCTGCCCAAAGCCGGTAGCGCTGGCTCGGGCAGCTTGGCTCTTAAACAGAGCCGAAGTCTGAGAGGGGAGGAGCGGAGCAGAGCAGCCGTGGAAGGGGAAGTGCCCAGCCGGCATTTTCCCGGACATGTTCGGCTTTTCGGCAATTCCCCCTGGACGGGGGTTTGATTGCCGAAAAGCCGGACATGTCCGGGAAAAACCGGACGTATGGTAACCCTACTATATCTTTCTAATCCCAGCCAGTGTCCTGTTTCCTGGCACCAAACTTGCCTAACCACATTCAGCATCATATGTCCTGTCTCCATACCTGCTTAATGCATACCCAATTCTGTCCCCATTGTGACACTGTACTCCATATTCTTCACAGTGATATTATGATATGATTATGGCATAATTATGATGAATTTTGTACAAGATGGTTCATGTAAGGTGTCATTGGAAAAGTTATGATTTGCTGAGTATGATTATCCTATTTGTATGCATGTATCATTTTTGTATTTAAAGTTAGGAATATTGACTATGAATCTATATTTCAAATGTAGTTGCACCTGGGCGACACCCACTAGGCAAAATGTTTCCAGTCCAGATAGCTGGCTGTGAAGGGCCTGTTCAAGGTAATGGGCCATTAGGATACACAATAGGCCTTAGGAGAAGCTTTCCCCCCACCTGGTAAGCCTTCTTGAGAATGTTCCAGACAGCCTGTAAGTAATGGCTGCTATGACTCAGCAAGTTATGCAAGGGCATGTGACCAGGCTTTTTTTGCCTTGGTCTTCACAAACAAGGTCAGCACCTACATGCTGTCCTGGGCAACACAGTATGGGGAGGAGGTGAGCAGCCTTCAATAGTGAAAGAACAGGTTAAGAACTATTTAGAAAAGCTGGACATGCACAAGTCCATGGGTCCAGATCTAATGCATCCGAGGGTGCTGAGGGAATTTGCTGATGTGGTTGCAGACCCATTGGCCATTATCTTTGAAAACTTGTGGTGATTGGGGGAAGTCCCGGACGATTGGAAAAAGGCAAATATAGTGCCCATCTTTAAAAAAAGGAAGGAGGAGAATCCGGGGAACTACAGACTAGTCGGCCTCACCTCAGTCCATGGAAAAATCATGGAGCAGGTCCTCAAGGAATCCATTTTGAAGCACTTGGAGAGGAAAGTGATCAGCAGCAATCAACATGGATTCACCAAGAGCAAGTCATGCCTGACCAACCTGATTGCCTTCTATGATGAGATAACTGGCTCTGTGGATATGGGGAAAGCAGTGGACATGATATAGCTTGACTTTAGCAAAGTTTTTGATACGTTCTCCCACAGTATTCTTACCAGCAAGATAAAAAAGTATGGATTGGATGAATGGACTATAAGGTGAATAGAAAGCTGGCTAGGTTGTCGGGTTCAGTAGGTAGTGATCAATAGCTCGATGTCTAGTTGGCAGCCAGTATCAAGTGTAGTACCCCAGGGGTCGGTCCTAGGGTCAGTTCTGTTCAACATCTTTATTAATGATCTGGAAGATGAGATGGATTGCACCCTCAGCAAGTTCGCAGATGACACTAAGCTGGCGGGTGAGGTAGATATGCTGGAAGGTAGGGATAGGGCCCAGAGTGACCTAGACAAATTGGAGGATTGGGCCAAAAGAAATCTGATGAGGTTCAACAAGGACAAGTGCACAGTCCTGCACTTAGGACCAAAGAATCCCATGCACTGTAACAGGCTTGGGATCAACTGGCTAAATAGCAGTTCTTCAGAAAAAAACCTGGGGATTACAGTGGATGAGAAGCTGGATATGAGTCAGCAGTGTGCCCTTATTGCCAAGAAGGCTAACAGCGTATTGGGCTGCATTAGTAGGATCATTGCCAGCAGATTGAGGGAAGTGATTATTTCCCTCTATTTGGCACTGGTGAGGCCACATCTGGAGTATTGTGTCCAGTTTTGGGTCCCCCACTACAGAAAGGATGTGGACAAATTGGAGAGAATCCAGCGGAGGGCAATGAAAATGATTAGGGGGCTGGGGCACATGACTTACCAGGAGAGGCTGAGGGAACTGGGGTTATTTAGTCTGCAGAAGAGAAGAGTGACATGGGATTGGATAGCAGCCTTCAACTGCCTGAAAGGGGGTTCCAAAGAGGATGGAGCTCAGCTGTTCTCAGTGGTGGTAGATGACAGAACAAGGATCAGTGGTCTCAAGTTGGAGCGGGAGGTCTAGGCTGAATATTAGGAAACACTATTTCACTAGGAGGGTGGTGAAGCACTGGAATGGGTTTCCTAGGGAGGTGGTGGAATATCCAGCTTTAGAGGTTTTTAAGGTCAGGTTTGACAAAGCCCTGGCTGGGATGATTTAGTTGGGTTGGTCCTGCTTTGAGCAGGGGATTGGACTCTATGACCTCCTGAGGTCTCTTTCAACCCTAATCTTCTGTTTCTATGTCTCTGGAGTCCGTTTTGGGATGTCCGTATTTTTCCACAAACTGGTCTGGGAACTGGTTTGGGAACAAAGAGTTCCCACCATATGCTAAAGCTATATAAGGCAGGGAGTTACATCTGTTGTTTTTCACTTCCCACATGAGTACTCCTAGAAACATCAAAGGAACAAAAGGCTGAAGTGGGGGAATTGCTGGACTCAGGTTGTGGATCTCTAGCCTGTGTAGGAAAACCTGGGGATTCCAAGCTGCAAGGCAAGTGCAGCTTGTTCCTTAAGAATCTGCAAGCCTGCTTGCATCATCTGTCAGGGTGAGAGATTAATTCAAATCCTAACTTCATAGTATGTTAAGCTTAGTTTCTGTTTTTGTTTATTTACTAGGTAATCTGCTTTGATCTGTTTGCTATTCCTTATAATCACTTAACATCTATCTTTTGCAGTTAATAAACTTGTTTTTGCTATATCTAAACAAGTGAGTTTGAAGTGCTTGGAAATCTTAGCTTAAGGGGCAAAGGCTGTTGCATTTCCTCTTCGCATTGAGGGGGAGGCGAACTGGATAATAAATTCATATTAAAAAAAATTAAATAGACTATGTCAGCCAGGTCAACATGAGAAATTTAAAATATTGGCATCTGCAGCTAACTCAGTCGTCTTCACTTTCATTTTCCTGTTGGTTCATAATTTGGAAAAGAAAAACAAACAAGCTTTCCTGCTTTTTCAGGTCCCAGATGATTTCTCAGTTTGGAATGAATTAGTCCAAAGGAAGAAAATATTCTTTCTACACTGGCAGAAGAAGCTACTTCTGTTAAGTGATATTATCACTTCAACAGTCTCTGAATCCAAGGGCTTAAGTGACTTCCACCAGTTCACTGGTGTGACTTTCTTTAAAACATCATCAGCAAACATATTTCTTGAATGGTTCACCCTTAGCTCTGAAGTTTATTATAGCTGGTATTATGAAAGGATGACTGCAGCGTGCACTTTATGCATGTTATAAAAAAAATCCGATTTAAATTAAAAAAATCATTGATTTTTATCCACCCTGGAGGCTTGTAGTGATGTGTGAGGCCAACTCTGAAGACAGCTCCTATTTTTTTAATCTTTGAGGCAACATATGCCAAGGATTGCAACAGTGGATCTTTCCAGACAATGGTCATTCTGAGTGAGATTTTTCCATAGTGACCTTAGGCCTGCTTCCTGCTAGTTACAACAGGATTGGACCATGTAGACAGCATCCAGGGTGGATGGACCACCTAATTGGCCCCTAAACTATTGAGGTAGTGCCCAAGGTGGTGGAGTAAAGTGGAGTTGCCCCCATAATGGTCAGTACTATGCAGAATGATGGTGTGCTTTCTCAGTTTACAGTCATCATCTGCAAGAAGTACTGTTTTTAGTTCCCCTCTGCAGGCAGGCTAGGGGAAGAAAATATGAAGACTTGGGTCACTGGCTGCCAGCCTGGCCAGTCTGAAACTGCATGAGAGACCTTTGTCAACATCAGGTGGTATCACCAAGGTCCTCCACCACCTGGTTTCAGCAACTGCAGTCACATAAGTCAGAGATCACAAGACCATGAAGGCATTGGAACTCATTGTCCTGTTAAGTATCTTCTCTTCCTCCCCCCCCCCCCCCCATTAATTATGGAGGGAGAGATGTCTCCTTGTTCTATTAGAGGGAGGGGAAGGGGAGGTTGCAGCCTTTTTTGGGAACAGCGTGCATAATGATTCCCTAAATCCTAATTCTACTGTGGAATCCTTCCAGGTGCCTCCTTGGTTAAAGAAGAGTGCTATTTGAAGCTGCTTGAGTATCAGCTATGAGCATATTCAGTGAAACTCTTTGTTCTGAAATAACTTGGTAAACTCTAGGATGTGGGGAAATAAGAGAATATTAGTTACCATAACAATGGTGAGATTTAAGGAGGAAGTGTGGAGTAGCAATGAGGAGGAACTTAAGAAACCACTTTGATCTCTACAGTTCCTTAATATCTAAGGTGATTTTACTGCTCCTGGTGATATCTTTTGGTAATGGTTAGAAACCACAAGGGGCTGCTATGTCCTTAACCAGCTGCATCAGTCTCACGGCCATGAGCAAGATCTTTTAGTTGGGAGGGTTGAGAGGGTGGGTTTAGACTGAGGCAAAACAGCTGCCTCCTTTAGTCTCCTGTTGCAGGATTAATAAAAGTGATTCTTTATCAGCCTCATGATCTGTTTGATTACCTGTTGCAGTCGTTTGCTGACTTGACCAATTGATAATTTGAGCCATATCATTAACCCATCGATCTTTTGATTCAGTTTCTTTTGTGACCTCAGTGTTACTCCTGAGGGTATTCTGCGCCAAAAAATTTAAAATTCTGCACACAATATTTTAAAATTCTGCACATTTTATTTGTCAATAAATAAATGTGGAGGCTCCAGCATGGCAGTGGGAAGCACAGGCTACTGACTGCACAGAGCTAGAAGATCACCCTGCGCCCCCTAACCGCTGGACATGGACTCAGCGATAGAGTTGCACCCGACCCTGATACAGCGCAAAGGCCAAGACTGTCCCAGAAACACCCTGGGGCCCTGCCCCTCCGTGCCAAGCACACTAGATGTAAGCAGACCGGCTCAGCCCAGCGGGATCCAAGTAGCGAGGGGCTTAGTGTAGGGAGATCCCAGGTGTGGGTGGCTTAGTGGGGGGACTGGGTGTGAGGGAGATCTGGATGAACAGGGGCTCATTTGTGGGGGTGGGTTCTGGGTGCAGATGCAATGGGATTCGGCAGGGGGGGTGAAGGTGGTTGGGTCTCAGTAGGGGGGGAGGGATGTCTGGGTGTGGAGGGCTCAGCGGGGGGGGGGGGGGGGCGGAGGGGTGTCCAGGTGCTGGTGGTAGGGTGTGAATCTGGGTGCTGGCCTAGTAGGGTTCAGTGGGGTGGGAATCTGGGTGTGGGGGGATAGTCAGGGTGGTCCAGGTGCATGTGGGGTAGAGGTTTGAGTGCGGGGGGTGGTCTGGGTGCAGGGGTGAAGTCCAGATACAGGGAGGTGGAGCTTGGCGGGAGTGGGGAGCTGGGTGCAAGGGGGCTCCGGATGCAGAGGGCGATGCTTGTCGGGGTGTGGGTTCAGGGGGGTGAGTGAGAGAGAGTTCTGGGTGAAAGAGGTGAGGCTTGGTGGGGCAATTTGGGTATGAGGTGGGTCCGGTTGCATGGGGGCTGGGTGGATGGGGAGCAGCTCCCCACACTGTGATTCCTCCTCCCCACAGCTGAGGAGTGATGGGGGCAGGAAGCGGGGGTGAGGGGTGCACCGTTTCCTGCAGCTGGAGAGCGTTTCTGGGCGTGGGTCTGACTCAGCCCTGGAGGCTCCTTACAGGGGAAGAGGAAGTCCCATCTTCCCCAGCCAAGCCAAGCCAAGCCTGGACTAGTAGCTGAGCCTGGCACAGAGTAGGAGCCCCTCCCCTCCCCTCCAATTGTTTACCACTCCGTTGTCTGCCTTGGAGACCCAAAACAACACACCCATATTGCTGGGGAGCAGTGCATGACCACTCTTGCGGCTTCCCGGTCAGAAAGTAATTTTTCAGCAGGGAAGCAAAGGAATCTGAGGGGGACATGAAATCTGCACATGTGCAGTGGCGCAGAATTCCCCCAGGAGATCAGTTTGATCATTGTATTGCTCTATTCTTAATTACTTTAGTGAAGATCATAGTAGTTTTTCCCTTAATGGTGTTTCATGTGATTTTTAATAATGGCTTACTCTTTTTACTAAAATCTGTAAAAAGTACACAGAAGTGATTTGTCCTTTCAAATAGCAACATGGGCTCGAACTACAAAGAATAAGATAAATTAGTGAGTTACTGGAGGACTTGTTGGCCCTCTTCTAAATTAAAAACCTAGATTCCCTCACAGCATAGAGGCAGGCAGCAGAGAAGAGAGGAGTGCTAAGGGGAAGGTGAAACCCAGGGAATCTCTTGAGGGTACGGAGAGAAAAGGAACGGCTTAGGTCCTTGTAAGGAAGGCCTGAAATCACCCGTCAATACACAAAAAGGAAGTGGTGTAGGTACATGTGTGGCGTGGTGTGTAGGTGTTTGGTGTGCATTACAAATCCTTCCATGGTGCATGTGTGTAGTGCATCTAGTGTGCATGTGCAGACGTGGTGTGTATATGAGAGTCTGCAGGGCTTGTATGGATTTATGTATAGTGTGTGCACATGTTTTGGTTATGTGTTGTTCTAACTCTGCACACAGAGTTACATATATTTTTAGAATGCTGAGATGCTTTTGCATGTCTTTTTATTCTTGTTGAGTCCCTTTGTAGTCCTAGAAACAGGGAAACTACCTGAGAGGGAAAGGAGATTGTTATTTCAGTTTAAGAGCCACAAGTGAATAGTGGAAACATTGGGAAGTACAAAAAGCTCCACTTCCATATAAGCTATGATTATGTTAATAAAATCTCTTCCTCTTTGATGGCCAATTGTAGGCAGGCTCCTGTGTACACCCGACTGAGCTCTGTAATGTGCATTTTTATTCATTTCAGAAGAAAGCTAATTCACCAGAATGCATACACAGCCACTGGATGCCTCTTCCTGCTTGGAGGAATGTCCCTTGAAAAAACTATTCAAAATGCTGGCACCTCTAGATTTAATAAGAGTTACAGCATCCCCTCGTAAATAAAGACTAATGGAAATAATAGCTATTTACCGAAAAAACCTCATGCAGTTCCAATGTGAACTATGCAATAAAACTGCAGTGTAGCAGAGGGAGAAGGAAATGAGGAGCTATATATAGGGCGGGGAAAGGGAGGTTTGCTCCCTGTCATTTCAAATCCCAGCTGTAGTGTTGAGCCTGAGAGAGACAGGAAAATTGTTCTAGATGATCAGTGGGTGCAGAGAGGATTTCTGTACCAGCAGTGGTCAGACTATACAGAGAGGCAGAGAGGAGGTCAGTGCTTGGTTTTGTGGGCCGTGTGCAAAGTAACATGTAGGGCTCCCATCTGTATCCTCCTCTAGAGGGACCTTCATCCTAACCTCACCTGCTTGTTACCTGTCTGCTCATTATCCCCATACCTGCTCCAATTGCCAGGCCATGTAATAATTCAAAGTTGAACAAGCTACTTAATCTCAAGGTAAGGGATTGTCTCCAGACACAAGGATGGCATGTGTGGATCAAAGATAGTGAAGGTTATAGAGCCTATGGGGGAGGCAGGTCATGAGTATTTTTTCATATAACGCACAGTCAACCTGTGGAACTTCTTGCTAGAGGATGTTGTGAAGGCCAAGACTATAATAGGATTCAAAAAAGAACTAGATAAATTCATGGAGGATAGGTCCATCAATGGCTATTAGCCAGAATGGGTAGGGATGGTGTCCCTAGTCTCTATATGCCAGAAGCTGGGAATGGGCAACAAGGGGTTGATCACTTGATGATTACCTGTTCTGTTTATTTCCTCTGGGGCATTGGCTGCTGTCGGAAGACAGGATAAAGGCTAGATGGACCTTTGGTCTGACCCAGTATGGCCGTTCTTATGAGTACAGATCAATAGGAGGGTCCTCAGTTTTGAGGACAGTTCTTAAAATACTCCATCTTGAGCATAGTGGGAGGTTTCTTTAGGGTGGAACATTGAATGTGGGACCTGTAGTTTTCATGGGCTGCCCCTCAGCATTAAAGATGTGGACATAGGATACCTGCACCATTTTGGGCAGATTAGCTGCAGCCCTCTTCCTCCTGGCAAGTTTCTATAGCAACCTGCTTTAGGGCAGGATTTGGGCACCCCTGAGATGGATCTGGTGAGCCACTAGACAGGGCACAGACAGCTGCAGTATGGCTAGACCAGGGGTCGGCAACCTTTCAGAAGTGGTGTGCCGAGTCTTCATTTAATCACTCTAATTTAAGGTTTCGCGTACCAGTAATACATTTTAACGTTTTTACAAGGTCTCTTTCTATAAGTCTTTAATATATAACTAAACTATTGTTGTATGTAAAGTAAATAAGGTTTTTAAAATGTTTAAGAAGCTTCATTTAAAATTAAATTAAAATGCAGAGCCCCCCGGACTGGTGGCCAGAACCCGGGCAGTGTGAGTGCCAATGAAAATCAGCTCGCATGTGCCATAGGTTGCCTACCCCTGGACTAGATGATAGATAGCAGTGGTTCTGCATCTCCTGTTCTGTGCCTGGCTCGTCCTCGCTCAAACAACAGATCACAAATGAATAAAGCATGTGGGTGCCCTCTGGAGAATCCTGTTTTCTGTGAATGTCTAAGGTTCTGAAGGAATTCATTAAGTTACTTAATTAATTGACTAAAAGATGTTTAAAATTAAACTGTGACGTTGTTTGTATAAACATTGTTATCTAAATAACGAATTAGATTTTTCATGTTATTTTAAAGGCCTGGTGGTGACTGTAAGTGCTGCTGACATGTATTTGCCAGGAGTCTCTGAAAGAGAAAACATTTACAGTGGCTGAAGGGCCAGCATTAGACTCAGTGGGGCCTAGGGCAGAAAGCCGAACCCCTACTGCATGGGGCTGAAGTCCAGGTCCCTGAGCCCTACCCCCTAACGCTGGCCCTGGCTTTTATATGCAGGAAACCAGTTATTTTGGCACAGGTGGGCTGTGGAGTTTTTATAGCATTTTGGTGGGGCCTCAGAAAGAAAAAGGTTGAGGACCCTTGCTGTAAAAGATTTAGCACGTGCATAATTTTACTCATGTGTGCTGTCAATGGGAAATGCTTATGAGAGTAATATTACGCACATACTTAAATGTTTTCAGGGTTGGTCAAGCTAAGGTTCACAGCTTCATTGCAATGAGTACTTCAGCTGGCTTGCAGCTTGGGGGCAGAACCAGACCTGTCAGTCCCTGGCTGCAGGGGAATGCCCACCGCCTGAAGTTACCCCTTTCTTTTTATCATTCTCTTCCCCCCCCCCCCAATCCCCTCCAAGGAGCAGGCAGCTCACTGAATCCTCCCTGCAGCAAGGCTTTTCTGAAGGAAATTCCAACCTTGTATTTTCAATTTCTGACGAACAGTTTGTCTCAGTAATGTGTCTTTCTCATACCCAGCCATTATCCTAGGGTTTCACTTCCCTTTTGGGGTGATTGTTCACTCAGTTCTGCAGCGTTTTGTGGAGGCTGGTACCCCTGCAGGCTTCAGAGAGTGAGATAGGCCAAGAAAAGCCAACAAAAGTAAGGGACTATGTCTCCTTCTCCCTTTTAATAAGTGTCTTGTTTGGAAGCTCAAGCTACCCACTGAAATGCTAGAATGTGAATAAAAGCATCCATTTCCTTCAAATCAGAGTGATATAACCCATTCCCATCAAGGGCTGTTCCCCATCCTATTTCTAGCCTTTGAGAATCAGGAGCAAACAGATCAGGGCTCCATCTGAAACATTTGAACGCGTTCCTAAAGGGGACTCATCTTCACATTGCCATTTTATCATTCCACAGAACTGTCATGTGATGGCAGCTTTCCGCCCTTCCCCTTTCAATTCTCATCATTACCATTTGATCTGACAAATGTGTCCAGGATAATGATAACATTAATACTGGTGTTAAGAAAGAAGGAATTTTACTCTTGCTTCTTCCTGGAAAATTTTGCTAATCAGAGCTCTTTACAGAGTGTGATAGAGCTGAAACAACCACACAGAACGATATGGCTTATGGAATATCTTGGATTCATGATAAACACAGACATATGGGTACCAGGGTAGTCAGTCAGAAGCCTGTGTTGAGGATGAATTCCTTTAGGTACAAGATCTCCTCTCAGAAGAATGTTAACAAAAGATGAAGTTGGTCATAAAGGAAAACAAGTGGTGTCTCAGAAACAAAAATCCAGTTTTTAGTGAAGCCTATTGGGAACAATGATACGGTTTGTCTTTCTGCCTTAAGAGGTTATGGTTTTCAGGCTTGATTAAGCTAACATTGAGCCTTTGCTGTCTCTGCCTTGCAGAGGAAGTCTGTGATTGCCAAAACCCAGTGCTCCATCCAGCACCAGACAGATTCAGAATGGATACCAAATTCTGTATATTGATCATCCGAACTCTGACCAGTGCCAGTTTTTGCAGAAGTATTTTGTTCGTGCCTCAGTGTCCAGGGGAAGATGCACAATTTCCGCATTTAGGATGTCTAGAAAACATGACCTATGAGGGAAGATTGAAAAAACTGGGCTTGTTTAGTCTGAAAAAGAGAAGACTGAGAGGGGACATAATTTTCAAGTACATAAAAGTTTGTTACAAGGAAGGAGAAAAATTGTTCTTCTTAACCTCTGAGGATAGGGCAAGAAGTAATGGGTTTAAATTGCAGCAAGGGAGGGCTAGGTTGGACATTAGGAAAAACTTCCTAACTGTCAGGGTGGTTAAGCACTGGAATAAATTGCCTAGGGAGGTTGTGGAATCTCCATCAGTAGAGATTTTGAAGAGCAGGTTAGACAAACACTTGTCTGGGATGGTCTAGATAATACTTAGTCCTGCCATGAGTGCAGGGGACCGGACTAGATGACCTCTCAAAGTCCCTTCCAGTCCTATGATTCTATGTCCGTGTTTTAAAGGGAGATCCTGCTTCCTATCCTGAGGCCCATTGCTGTGAAAATCCCATTGTAACTGATCTGTGGACCTATGATGAAGAATAGGTATCTGTGCTTATGCTAAAATGTCGTTTCTTCAAGTAGTAATGTTCACAGATTGGGCCCACCCTGGATACAAATGTATCATCCAGAACAGAGAGGGAAATTAACAAAATAAACCTGATTCTGGGGATGCTAGGGGAGATGAGTCCCAGGCTCTTCATTAGGAGAAATTGCTATGCCTTTTCTTCAGAGCATAGTTAACACATTCTGTAATTTAGGAAAGTAGAACGGAATTATCTTGGCTGTGGAAATTCTCAGCTGGAGGGAATTTCAAGGCACGTCTTCACTAGCAATCGATCTATTGGGGATCGACTTATCGCATCTAGTGAAGACGCGATAAAATAGATCCCCGATGGCTCTTCCGTCGACTCCGGAAATCCACCGCGGCAAGAGGCGGAAGCGGAGTCGTCGTCGGCGCGGCAGCGGTCGATTCGCCGCCGTCCTCGCAGCCAGGTAAGTCGACCTAAAATATGGCACTTCAGCTACGCTATTCACGTAGCTTAAATTGCGTATCTTAGGTCGACCCCCCCCCTGTAGTGGGGACCTAGCCTCAGGTGGCTAGGATGTTCCCTTGCTGCCAGTGACTCACAGGTCTGGTTCTGCCCCCAAATTGCGAGCAGGGTGAAGTACCTACCGTTTGTAATAAATCTGTGGACCTTATTGCGCTAAGAATAAATTTTCAGGTCTGCACAGATACGTTTTCCTATAATTTTCCTGCTGGATTATATACCGCTTAACACATTAGGAACCTGATCCTGATTGATTGCCTCTGGGTGCTATGGTATAAAAACAACATGAATAATTTTCAAGTAGTTTATTTAAAACATGTATTGAAAATGTTTCAAATTTTGCATTGCAATATTGTTATTGATCTGGCATCTTAAGCAGTTCCTTATTTTAACAAAACGCATGTGCTTTACCTGTAAGTTAATCTTTTTACAGTATTCCTTTGGATTGCTTCCTTCTCCCCACCCCACCCCAAGTAAACATGTCTTTTTCAGATGCAAAGAGTGCTTTGTTTAGGAGGCGTCACTTCTATGTTTTCCTAAATGAGTTTAGCTTTGTTATGTTTGTCGGTCATATCATAAGTTCATAATAGTTAGATAGTAAAAACTTACTAGAATGTCGAATTTGTCTGTCTGGAATGATCGGCTAGAGACTCCCCATTAAGCTGAGACCATATTTGATTTTGATCATCGTAGCTACATTGAAACTAGTATCTCAAATTGACACATAGGTAACCTGTAACATTCTGGGTAGTAGCCATATTAGGCATTCATCTTTTAAAACCTTAAAAAAACAAACAAACAAAAAACCCAGTAAACCACCATATTGGGGCCCTCATCCTGTCAGAGGCTGAGTGCTCTCAAATCCCATTGAAGCCAATGCAAGTTGAGGGTACTTCAGCAGCTTGCATGAGGCAATCAGGATCCATGTCCAAATTTCACTAAAAGTTTGATCATTCTATAATGCAGCCTTGCAAAGTTCTACCTGACAAGAGGGTCTTGAGTGATGGGTGAGTAAATTATCATTAGTATTTTTGTTATGATCAGCCATCTTGGTAAAGGGCAGCGGAATAGATTTTATGCTTGGGCTGGTAAGCTTTCCTAACAATTTTGCAAGGCTGCTATAATCCCAGTATTACTTCCTTGATCTTTAGCTGAGAACAGGGTTAGGACTATTATACTTTCTGTCATTTCTGTTGGCTGCAACGTAGAGTAGAGGTGTCCGGTTGGTGGGTCTTGCTCACATGCTTAGAGTCTAGCTGATTGCCTTATTTGGGGTCAGGAAGAAATTTCCTCCGGGTCAGATTGGCAGAGACCCTGGGGGGGTTTTCTCCTTCCTCTGCAGCCATGGGGCATGGGTCACTTGCACTAAACTAGTGTAAATGGTGGATTCTCTGTAACTTGAAGTATTTAAATTATGATTTGAGGACTTCAGTAACTCAGCCAGAGGTTATGGGTCTATTACAGGAGTGGGTGGGTGAGGTTCTGTGGGCTGCAATGTGCAGGAGGTCAGATTAGATGATCAGGATGGTCCCTTCTGGCCTTTAAGCCTATGACAAGGGCACAAGAGAAGTCAGGGGTATGTGCTCCTATAGCATGGCTGATCAAAATTCAGATAATGTTTCTGATAGAGTTATTGGAGACACCTAATACACACTGCATATTTAGAGTTAAAACACAAAAGAATGGTGCATACCCAGCCGCAGTAAGAATTCATGAAATATGTTCCTGTTACTGAATTCCTTTGAATTGTGTCACCTAGGTCTCTACTGGCTGCACTCACTGAGCTGTGCAGCAGTTACTGATGCACAACTAGTAACATCAGTAAAATGTCTCTGCTAATAGAGAGCATAATGGAAGCACTGTTACTGTAGCCACCAATACAGATGAGGTTTTCAGAAGCTCTTGAACAGAACTTTTTTGTAGTGGAAACTCTCAGCTTGTAATGAGCCACACCACTGAAAATATTGCATGCTATGACATGAGCACTTGCTTCTTGGGAACAAAAGGATTTCTGGGTCTGGGTGTCTGTAGCCTCTTAAGCACCTAATTTTCTATGAGAAAAAGTAGAGGATAATTTAAAACAAAGGCCCTTTCTATGTTAGGGAAATTTATGCTGGTAATTACACCAGTGCAAATTTCCTTAATTTTGTATATTGTAAAACAAGTTTATTATTACAAATCATATCTGTTCAGAACCATATATAGAGCCACATCTTTCCATTTTCATCTGTTACAAGATATACGAAACAAAGCAAATTTAACAGCTAAAATGTTTTAAAAATGCAGCAAGCTTTATGAAGTCTCAAACAAAGCCATGTTTGTGGACTGGGGAAAAGTTTGTTTTGTTTTGCGTACTCACACTCTCTCTTTTTTTAGCCTTCTAAAATTTAGTCGGAAAATGTCTCGCTACATCTAAATGTTTCTGTCCTGTAACAAGTTGGCAAGATACGGATGCTTCTCTTTATGAACATATTCCCTTGCATTTAACATCTAACTCTTCCTGCTTAACATCTTCTGTAGGTTACAATTAAGTGTTTTGGGGCATGCAGCATTCCAGGCAGGCACAATCTTGTAGCCTTTAGAGAGCTGTATTGTGATTTGTCACCAGTCTTATCAGTACATTTGAGTCTTATTTTTAGTGAGCTGTAAGTTCTCTGTCACTGCTTTGGTGAACTTCTTACTACTTCTTATCAGATTTTCAGTTTTTGTTTTGGGGATAAATTAATTTTTCTATGTTGAGTTGTGTCTTCTGTTTTATAACAAAGCAAAATCTGTTTCCTGTATGGTGAACAGCAATTGCTGTAAGAATTGTAGATGGGGAAAAATTATATGTGGTTTTTGGTCAGCATTTGTATCTTTCAGCCCATTCCTCTGAGAAGCAGATGGCATTGACTGAAATCACACAACAGTGTCTCCCAAGAAATTGATGGAATTAGGCCACAATAGTGCTGTACTCTGTGTCCCAGATGAGAAACCAGTGGCATTGTTCATAGTATATCGCTAAGGTTAAGTTTTTTGTCAGGGATATTTTTAGTAAAAGTCACGGACAGGTCACGGGCAAAAAAGAAAAATTCATGGAAGCCGTGACCTGTCCGTGACTTTTACTAAAAATATCCGCGACAACTGAAGCAGGCAGCTGCACAGGGGCTTGGAGCTGCCTGCAGCAGCTGGGGCCTGCAGGGTACCCTGCTGCCCGCAGCTCCTGGAACCTGCAGCGGCCGGGAACTTGGGGGTTCCTCCATGGTGGCCAGGAGCTTGGTTCCCCCAGTGGCCAGGAGCTCGGGGGTTCCCCCGCCACCCCTGGTAGCTGGGAGTTCCAGGGGCCGCCAGAGGCAGCAGGGGTACCCCGCAGCTCCCTGTGCCCCTGGGTAGCGGGGGACACTGCAGCTACCAACCACTGCAGGCTGAAGTCACAGAGGTCGCTGGAAGTAACAGATTCTGTGACTTCCACAACCTCCGTGACTAAATCATAGCCTTATGTATCGCATATTAGTGGCCTAGTTCAGAAACTGAAGCATTGGCTACGGGAACAGCTTCTCGCACGCCACGCTGACTTACTACTGTTTTATTTATTATTATTCATGTTCAGGCTGGGTTATGGGTTTCAGCAGGAATCTGAACCTTCCCCATTTGAGTCGGCTGAACTGGCGCCAAAGGTTTTCAGTCTCTTGTTTGGAGACAGTGGTGATGACCAAGGAAAGCCTTGTTCCCATACCCTGCCTTGTGGTTGAAATGCCTCAGTCTTGAACTGCACTTGAGCTCCTCAGTCACTTCTTTGGAGTTGCCACAGGAAATAAAAAAGGACCAAATCTGCAGTGCTAATTCAGGCAAAACTCTTGTTGACTTCTGTGAAAGTTTTGCCAGAGTAAGGGCTGAAGGATTTTGCTTGCAGATTATATCATGATACTTCACAGAAAGGTGCATCTTCATTTGGAGGGATAGAATATTGGTCCCAGCTATGTTTTTGTTAACATGAGGTAATGTGAAAAAGCCCTGGGATGTGAAAAGGCCCAAAAACAGGCCCTAAATTTGCTACCAGAATTCTTCTTCAGGTCCAAGTCTGTGGAACTTGAAAACATGTCTCTCTTGCCAACAGAAATTGGTCCAATAAAAAATATTACCTCCCCCACCTTGTGTGTCTAATAAATATAATACTCAACTGTAGAATGTGGTATAGTAGATGTTGAAAACTGTGAAGAGTGTGTATTACATATTATATAATTGTTTTTGTTTCTTTGAATTCTAGACTGACTGCAATGTCTCATTGCATTGGACTCCTGTCCATTGCCTCTAAACTGAACTTGCTGGTTTTGCTTCTTTCTTCAGTGTGCTTCTGTTCATGCTTAAGTGACAGAATTCCAGTAAGTATCTTCTAATCTAAGAGTGAAAGATGGCTATAAAAGGTCATTTAAATCATTTGAATTACTTGGTACTGGTGGGGTGAGCATAGCCTTATTTATTTCTCCTGAAATTATGTATGGCAGTGCATCACCTCTCATCTTTGCAGCATTTTGCCTTTTTTTTTAAATGTTTTATGGTATAAAATTTCAGAAAAGTTTTAAGAAGTAAGCCTATCTGGATTGCCTGATGCTGAGCAATAAAGAAGACATGGAAAAGGAAACATGCGATTCAGGCAACGTTCACATTTTGTCACATGGACCTGGTTTTATTTAAGCAGCTGCAACTAAAACTTTAATTTCGTTAGGACAAAAACTAAAGCTAAATGTGTGGTCTAGTGGTGAGAGCAGGAGATGGAAGTCAAGAGTATTCTGTTCCCAGCTGTGTTTCTGATCACTGCGGGCAAGTCACTTATACCCATATTTTCAAAAGCGGCATATGACTTTGGGCCCTTTGGGTTTTTTTTGGGATGCCTAACTTGAGACACCTTGAGCCTGATTTTTCAGACTTCAGTTGAATGAATCAACAGAGGGTCCTGTGGCACCTTTGAGACTAACAGAAGTATTGGGAGCATAAGCTTTCGTGGGTAAGAACCTCACTTCTTCTTCTTGCATCTGAAGAAGTGAGGTTCTTACCCACAAAAGCTTATGCTTCCAATATTTCTGTTAGTCTCAAAGGTGCCACAGGACCCTCTGTTGCTTTTTACAGATTCAGACTAACACGGCTACCCCTCTGATAGTTGAATGAATGGGAGCTGTGTGTACTCAGCATCTATGTAAGGGTTCAAAGCTTACATAGCAACAACCGGAAAATAAGAGACCCAAATTTGGGGACATAACTTCAGTTTATATTTAAAAAAATGTATCTAGTTCTCTTGGTTGCAAAGGAAAGCTTGAATACGTGTCCCTGAGTATAACCAATGCAGTGTCACCTGCCAGCATTTGCAGACAGCATGACACACTAGCTCAGAGAGGTGCGAGCTGCCCCAGTCATCTTCATGGGCTCTGAAATACGCTTCTCTGGGACCCTTGGCAACACCAATCCAGCAGAGGACACTGAAGGTATGTCTACCCTGCACACTGAGCCTGTGTCTGTGTCACCCAGTGTATTGGACTCCATGTTTCCAAGCCCATGCTTGAATGTCTGCATGGCATTGTAAATCTGGGTTTACAATTGCTGGACCTGGGTGTCTCAGCTGTGTCAATACATCCATACTGAACTATGCAGTCCTTGTGACTCAAGTATGTGGTTTGATTTGTATCCACACTGCAAAATGACAGGGCTAGGACTCGGGTCACAGCGGGGCTCAGACTGTGACCCACCCCCCTACCAGGGCCCTGTGTGCTTGCTGACCTGAGTCAGAGCTCAGGCTTAGTGTGTAGGGTAGACATACCTTGAGATGGGAATGACCCTCATTACCATTACATTATCAGGGCTTTGCAAGGCTCCCACCATACAGAGTCCTTTGCTCAGTTAGGAAGGGCTCAGTCCCTTCCCTTTCTGTGACAGATCCCAGCCTGTCTGCAGCAGATAGTGGTGGCTTGAGGAGAGGCAAGGCCTCAGCCTGGCCACGGGAGTGGTAATGCGGGCCACCTGCCAGCCCAGAAGAGCTCATGTAGGTGGTCTCCGCTACTACTAGCCTTAAGGAAGGATGGGACACAGGGAACCCCATTTGGGGTGTGTCTAATCTCCTGGACTGGGAATAATCTCAATTTTAACTCCAATTTAACATTGTATCTGGTTTTAAGGAAATGTCCATCTTTGTTTGTAGAACCTGTTTTGGTTTCTACCTTTTGATTCTCTAAGTAAAACAAAATAGTTACCAATTAATGATGTACTTTATGTAAGTAGAAAATATAATGATAAACTTGTTTGTGCAATTGCAAATTTTCATTACCACAGCAAATGTTAATGGTATTTAGACTGTTAGTGAAAATGGGATAGTTATAAAGTGATCACAGGCCAAACAGCTGAAGCAACTGTTTAAATGAAGAAAGACACGTACTGTTACCCTTTACAGTACATTTAGATTTGCAGCACTCGTATTGAACAGAGACCATTCGTAAACATCAGCTGTCTCCATTATGTGTTTCAACAGACATAAAATTAAGAGGCATGTTGGTGAATGTATTATGGGACTGTGTATCATTAAATCCCTCTTGGATAATAATCTAACAACATAAATAAGCAAAGTAATAACGAGTGGCTCATTTATATTAGCTTTGTTGACTCTTGGCTCAGAAAATGTTAACACTCACTTTCATCAATAGAAGCTGACTACTTATGTTTGATTGTAACTAAGCTTTAACCATTTGTCATCATCTTAACAATTCTAATCCTCTCATCATGCACTAAGGAAAAGTAGGAATTAAGCTCTAGTTTCCCTGTATTTCTCAAATTTCTGTTCTTTTGACGTTTAAAATGAAAATGTTCTTTAACTTTTCTATCATTGTAATACACCTCTACCTCGATATAACGCTGTCCTCGGGTGCCAAAAAAATCTTACCGCGTTATAGGTGAAACTGCGTTATATCGAACTTCCTTTAATCCACCGGAGTGCGCAGCCCCTCCCCCCCAGAGCACTGCTTTACTGCGTTATATCCGAATTCATGTTATATCGAGGTAGAGGTGTATATTTTCACCATTGTTTTTAACTGCACATGTCTTGCTCAGAACTATAGACTGATATTTCCCACACTCAAACAGTTTTTTAGAAACTGTGTAACACATTTAAATGCAAACAATTCAAATTCTTCCATTAAATATGCATACACAATTTCTATTGAAGTTGGTGGTGGGTGAATGCAGAATTTGGTCCAGAATTTTCAGTTAGCCACTTAATTTTGTTTTGTTTTAAAAATATTTATTAGAAGAGTAACAACTATAAAATCTATTGTTTTGGGGAATGAGCCACACTGTTTGAGAGGGATTAGGAAGAAACTTCCTTTACAGGCAGGTTATTTCAAATTGTCCACTGATAGATTTTTGTACCTTCCTATGAAGTGGCCACAGACACAGGTTACTAGATTAGATGTAGCACTGGTCTGGTCCATTATGACAATTCCTATGAAATCTGAGATGAAAAGACCTATTGGGTCACATCTGATTCACTGTCTCATCTCCTCCCAGTTCAAGATCATTACTTACAGCATACCCTTAATTATTTTTTGTCCAGTGCAGTTTTAAATGCCTGAAGTAATGGGGCTTCCACTACTTTCCTTGGGAGACTGTTCCACACACTAATAGATCTCATTGATTGGAAACTTTTCCTGTTTGTCATCCATTAGTCTGGGTATCACACACTTCAGATATCTGTAGATAGTGATCCAATCATCACCTTATTGTTTAATCAAGATATAACTACTTAGCTCTTAATATAATGTAAATGCTACAAATAAAAGCCAGCTTAAAAAAAGGTGCAAAAGGGATGAGAGGTTCTAAAACTGAGACTGTCTCTGCATCGTTACAAAATAGCCATTCCTTTCAGTGTAATTCATTTTTGTTACGGAATGGTCCTTCCCTCTGAATATCCCAAAGAATATAAATACACGTGCACAGCTGTGCGCAAACTCTCCAGCCCTATGTTAAAATAAGAATAAGGTTGCAAAGTCAAGCACTCAAAAGTTAGGAAATGCCAGACTTAAGGTTGTCAGTGCCTTAACTCTGGCATTTCCTATTTTGTAAGGAGTAGACAGCCATAATTCTGACACTGCCTAACTTCTGACTGCTTGATTTTGCAACCTTAATAAAAGGTTCTTTTAAGTTTGTGTGTGTGATTTCGTAGGTTTTTTGAAAAAGCAAAATGAAAAAACAAATTCCATCATGCAGCATCACATATTGAAACCTACATGGTTCATCAGCAGGATTGGAACCTTTAGATCCACTGCACAGAACTGTGCTGCTTGTGATTACAATGATGAGTAGCTGTCATCTTATGTGGATGAAGACAAAAGGAGGATTTTGCCAGTTGGTTTCACAGATATTTGGTGACAGCAGAGGAAAATTTGGACTCGGGAATCTTCAGTTCCATTCCATGCTCTGAAAGGGAGTGTGTTCTAGTGGGCATAGACTCTTCTGTCAGTTCCCTCCAAACTTGACTCCTTCTGCCCTGTCCCATTCCTGTCTCTTCCCCACCCCAGGTCCTCACCCAAGTCCCATTCTCCTCAGCTAGCCAGTCTAACCCTAATCTGAGCCTCCAGTCCTCAGGCTTCTCATTCCAGTCCCAATCTCCTTATTTCCGCAAATCCTAATCTCTCCCCTCTAGAATCCCTGTCCCAGCCCCAGTCATCCTCTACCCCAGTCTTAGGCTAGGTCTACGCTACCCGCCTGAATCGGCGGGTAGAAATCGATCTCTCAGGGATCGAATTATCGCGTCTCGTCGGGACACGACAATCGATCCCCAAATCGACGCTCTTACTCCACCAGCGGAGGTGGGAGTAAGCACCGTCGATGGGGAGCCGCAGAGGTTGATTTTTGCCGCCGTCCTCACAGCGGGGTAAGTTGGCTCCGATAGGTCAAATTCAGCTACGCTATTCGCGTAGCTGAATTTGCGTATCTTAAATCGACACCCGCCGTAGTGAAGACCTGCCCTCAGTTCTCTTCCCCATCCAGTCCCAGTCTCTGCTCCCTGGCTCACAGTCCCACTCTCCTTCTCCTCCCTGACTGCTTGACTAAATCTACTCCCTCCCCTCCCTGGTCCGGTTCTTTTCTGATCTGCATTCAAATCAGGCAGCTCCCTTCACCGCACTCTTTGGGCCCAGTGGCGGGGGGCAGGGTGGGGGCATTGGGAGCATTGGAAAGACAGATCCTTGTGTGTAGGAGCCCAGAGTTGCAATTGCAGGGCAAGTCCTGCTCAGCACCAGGGTGGAGAATGCTCAGTGTAGATGGAATAGCCAGGGAATCTAACAAGTTTCTACTGAGCATATGTAAACCGTGATTTTATTTTTTCCTCCAAAGGATTATAACTTGGCCAAATATGGGTGGATTTTCAAAGGGACAGTCAAAGGCACATTCTTGACTCAAACGGCTCCCCTTTGCCAAATGTCAAATCCGTGCTCCAAAGCATGGGGGCCCTAGAAACTTCTCGAAGAGGTTGCCAGAATTTTTTAACATGGGCAAAACAACATATTTTCCCCTATCCTTGGTCTTGGAAATGGCCATACAGTTTTGGCTGAAATTTTCCAAAAAACATTCAGTCTGAGGCAGAAACACAGCATGGAAACTTTCAGCTGAACAGTTAGTTTGGCAAAGTTATAAGCTACTGAAAACAGCGTCTTTATGATGGGAAGTGTGTCACAACCTTCCTAATAGGCAGTGCTACCAGCCTGGGCTATAATATAGATCTGGCTCTGTTAACTCTCGCTTGAAGCTTGCAACCTGCACTAGAATAGGAAATAAGATGCACTGCTTTGTTCAACATAAATGTCATAACAGTTATGCTGGTTTAATCTTTAATAATATATATTTTTAATCCATGTAGAAAGAATCTCAGGTGTCAAAAAACCTGAGGAATGTATTCTTCACGGACACTACATAACCCAGGTGCAATTACTAATGAGCTGTATCTTGTATATCCAACAGGAGTTTGCCCTAACAAAAACAGAAGAAAGTGACTTAAAAGAAGAGACTGGCAAAGAATCAGTAGCAGAGGATGATCTTGATCCTGAAGACTTAGAAGTGTTTTACCCAACACATCAGTGGCAAATAGTCCGTCCAGGTAACACATTGATGGTGAATTATTGTGTCTCTTTGAAACTACGTCTGACATCACTGACAGAAACGTCATAGAAACTAAAAATAACCATCAAATCCAACTGCATTTTTTGGTGTTTAAACAAAGAGGTGTCTGGTGTGGGAAGAACAGCTTTCTGCCTCAGTGAAAGGAAACAAGACTACCACCAAATCTGGTGTTGTGTGGTCATTGTCAGTCTCAAGAACTTCTGCTAGTGCACCTCCAGGACTTTACAACTAACTGAGCTTTCTGTCAGTCAAATGGTAGATGATGTGCCTCCATTACTAGCTCAGAAGCACTTTCTTTTTCTCTGTCTATCAAAAGACAGATTTTATATGTTTGTGGGCACATGCTGTTCTGGTCTGCTGTGGTCTCCTGGGTTGATTAAATATCGCTCGATGGCAAACTTGCTATTAAGAGTAGTAAGTGTAATATTGTGCAGTTTTTAAAACAGGAAAGCTTTCTAATCCTTAGCTGTTTCAAGTCTAGTTTTATTCCTTTAAATCTAAAAGTTACATATTTCTCAAAAGTGTGCTTCTTAATTCTGGCTTAATGTGTGTGTGACTTTAATATCAAACTTTTAAAAGATTACCCCAGTATTTAGTTTGGCTCTTCTGGGTTGCTGGTATTGTCCCAGAACGTAAGATTCTTGGCCATTGCACAGAGGCACCAGCAGAATCTGCAGCTGCCCAAAGACTTGTGGGACATAGCTAGCAAACCTGCAATAGTCAGTGGACTCCAACAGAGAATAAAAATATAAATGAATCTATTTTTGTGCTGGATGCCCTTCATAGCCTGGCTATAATCTCTGTGACTGTGGTTAGAACTGTGTTTCTGCCCCACAGTTCATCTTTGAAAGTATGTTATATTTCAGACTTCTTAAATGCTTTTTATGATAAAGAAAATGAAAGATGGACTACCTCATGTAAAGATTCTCATGCTTATTATTTCAGGAATCTAATCTCCCCTTGTTTCATATGCTGTTAATGTTAAGGATGGCTATGCATATCCACCAAGTGGAGACTAGAGTCAAAGTAGGGATGGCCAAAATATGCGACACTGAGGACTTCGTTGTTAGCTTCCCAAGAGCCTGAGGCTCCCACCAGTTTGTATATACATGTATTTGAAAGTATGCAGCATAAATGCCTGCAGGCATAATATTTGATTTGTGCTCCTATATTCCATGATAGAACAGGTGGCTGATTGAGTTCACAAGCAATAACACAAGAACTAGGGGTCACCAAATGAAATTAATAGGCAGCAGGTTTAAAACAAAAGGAAGTATTTTTTCACACAACCTGCAGAACTCCTTGCCAGAGGATGTTGTGAAAGCCAAGTCTATAACAGGGTTAAAAAAAGAACTAGATAAGTTAATGGAGGATTGGTCCATCAATGGCTATTAGCCAGGATGGGCAAGGATGGTGTCCTTAGCCTCTGTTTCCCAGAAGCTGGGAATGGACGACAGGAAATGGATCACTTAATGATTACCTGTTCTGCTCATTCCCTCTAGGGCACCTGGCATTGGCCACTGTCGGAAGACAGGATACTGGACTAGATGGACCTTTGGTCTGACCCAGTACGGCCGTTCTTATGTTCTTAATAGAAAATTGCTGTTGATCAGCTTCATCCTCGTCATGCTGTTACAGGGGAAAGAAGGTGTCTGTTAGGTCATGTTTGCCAGCTGGACAGTACTTAGAGATCCCCTCTATAGTATGATGAGCACCTCTGCATAAAATTGTCATGTTGTGGTATGTGGTGAGGAATCCAGTTCTGAAATCTTCATTCCTTTCACAAGTGCAGAACAATCCAAAGTGAGAGCAATTACTTTCCATGATCTCCCTAGGATAAATTTCACTGCATTGGGTCATGAAAAGGACCAACACAACACAGTATAAGTGCATTTGTACTCGTTGTTATAGACACATGTTTTCAAATGACTTCAAGAAAAATGTGAGCACTGGGGCAGACTTCAGGAAAGGAAACTTAATCCAAATTCCTTTTGCAGTTCTTGGAGATATTTTTATGTGAACTTTTCTCCCTCCCAGATCAGTGCCTCCTCTGCTTGATTCTGCAGTGGAGTTATAACCTGATGTTTGCCACTGGGTATGGATTGACTGAGATGACACACATCCAGCATTTTGACTTCACTACAAGATCTCATATTATAGGCACAGAAGGTGTGTTTTGAAGGGGACAGGCCCTCAGTTAACACATACACATTTTGGTTTATTGGCGGAAATAGCAAGTCTCCCACTGTGATCTTGGATTTATTTAACCGCTCTGTGCCTCAGTTTCCCCACATGTACATTGGGAAAATGCTTTCCCACCTCACAAGGGTGTAGTAAATATTAATTAATTTTATAGGGTTTTTAATTTTAAGAGCTGCATCAGTACTCAATATTATTGTCAAAAGAATAGTTATAGGATCCATTTGTCTTTCAGATGCTCTTGAGGTTTCAGCCTGCTATAGCTGAACAATTTTCCCATATGTAAATCTTTCTATAACATAAATGTCTTCAAAAAGCCCTTAAACGTCACAAAGGTGTGTGTGTGTGTGTGTATATATATTCAGTTTTTGCACCATTATGTATGGAAGTCTTGTTGCGTCCCTACTCAGTATTCAAACTGGCAGATCACCACCTTTTGTTGAAGTAAAATATGTATATATTTGCAGTTGTTATAAATGTCATTGCTGTTTTTGTTTAGAAGTGACTTCCCCATTGCTTGGGCATTTTGTTATGCTTTATTTTTTAGCTGCTTCAAATTATGCAAACGAAGTAAAGAGTTTAATAAAGTGGGGAGCTCATCACCATTCACTGCTTGTCTTAGGGAAGGAATTTCAGGATACAGTTGTAAATGGCTTAGGCAGTGATTGCTCTTCGAGTTTTGTCCATGTAGAGCCTCACTTTGCAGATGAGCATGTGCCTTTGGTGTTGAACCTTATAAAAATCATTAGGGTTATTGTGACTTGCCCAACCTGAAAAATCCATTAACATCCATCCCCCACACCTCCTCTATCCCTAACGTTTTTCTGAAATGAAACACTTAATATGTACTGTGTGACCCACTTTTAGCATATTTATTCCTCAAACTTAAAAAAAAAATACACACCTTGTCTAAAATGAAAAGCTTGCACTTCTGCAAGTAAAACAGAACATAGTCAAGTTGTCAGTCTGACTAGCCGCACTGCTCTTTTGTGTCAACCCTTAGATTCTGATTCCATTATACCAATTTATTTGTTTTTCCAACACCTACCCTATTATTGAGTTTTAACCTTGCTAAAGACATGCTCAATTGGTGCTAAGATGGCTATACAGGAATGCAGTCTTTTAAGAATGGTCAGAGTTCTGCATTGTGCTGTCCTTTTCTCTGTGAATTTACTTCCAGTCTTCCATCATTTTGATTAAATAAACTGTGACAGAATGTCCTTGACAAACAAACACTTTTGATTAGAAATCTGGATCTTCAGTTTTAAATACTAGGGGAGAAAAAAAAGATTTGGGATTGTTTCATCAGCCATATTAGCATTACATCTTCTTCTGTGCTGATCTCAGCCTGTGACTCTTGTACTTGGGGTCAGTCATGTTGACTAAATAATTGAAAGATACCAATGTTTCTCGGAATTGTTTTTCAATTTTGTCCTTGTGTGATTCCAGTTCATTGTTGCTAATTAGATCAAACTGGATTTCTGCTGAGACTGTGACAGTGTCATCAGGCTGTAATCTGTTAAATCCCGCAATTTTTCTGCAGTTGCTTTTGTAAATTTAGTACCTCTCTGTAGAGTCAGTCCCTTGTTTGATCAAAATACAGCACGCATTTTATACAAGTCCTTCTTGTGCTGAGTGCAAACTTCAATGTGCTTCGGGTAGCTGAATGTAAATGTAGAGAGAGGGTTATCCTGAGAATTCTGTTCCATCAAGTGTCATTGGAAAGCTGGAGCATCAATCTTCCATTTCTGTCAACAAATTATGAGGCTGATAGTGGTTGCAGAAAAGTTATTGAAATCCCAGTAAAATAGGTTAGCACTCTGCTAGGCATTGCTTCTTCCTCAATTAAGTTTAGTGTGCTGGACACCCATAAATTAGAAGTTTAAGAGACTTGCATGTGAGATCTTTGACCTTTTCACTTGTCGCAAATGGCGACCATATCCTTGCCATACTTCTGTCTGCGTTCTTGGTTGCTGTCTTCAGCAACCTGGCCACCAAATTCTGTGACTTAATAAGTAGGTACACACATTTCCCTGTATGGCTCTTGTAGTCTTTACTTATTCATTTCTCAGATTCAACTAACATTATTCTATTAATGTCAGTGTTAATTCTTTCAGGTCTTCCTTTCATTTTTCCTTTCCATATTCACTTTCAACATCTACTAGTGGATCTGTGAGTTTAAAGCTGTCATGAGGAGTATATCTGAGGTGAAGAGCTTCAATCATTTCTTTAAATGGATCACTTTATACTACTTTGAAGATGATGATGGTTAGCATAAAAGAAGGCTGTAACTTTCTTATCGTGTGCAAGTCTTTACCTTTCATTGTGTTAATGGCATAATCACAGTTTGATTTTTTTGTTTGTTTGTTACCGTTTTTGGAGTATCCGAGACAGAGGCTACTGCTGAATGAAGCTGATACTGGAGAGCTGGCTAGAAGGCTTGAAACAATTACTGTCATTGTGGTTGTGTTTTTATGGCATTGATGGCATAGAAATGGTCTTACTTGCAAGATCACCAAACTCATCAGTGTTCTTCTTTTTTACTTCAGAGGGCAAAGTTTCATACTTTGGAGATCTTGGGTAATCTGAAGAAACTGATTTCCTGCACCTTTAGAAATAACCACAGATCCTTTCTCTCCTGCTACTTAACAACTCTGGACTATGTTTACATTCCCCTTCAGAAGAATTATCCGTTTTTATTATTTCAGTCCTTTAATCACTTGTTTCCTTCAGCCTAGATATGTTGAATGAGATAAATTCATACTGATGTTTGGAAATCAAGGCTCATAAGCCACTCACAGTATCGATCAGCAGCTTTCACATTTGCTACAGTTCAAATGAGAGAGAGCTTCCTAGTGAATACATTGCTGTGAAGATAAAATAAGATGGGATTGTGATGTGACGCTCTATATATATTTATGATATGAATATGGCATAATTAAGATATATTTTATGCGAGATGTCTCATGTAAGATATTGGAAAAGTTATAATTTACTGATTGTGATTATCCAATTTGTGTGCGTGTATCATCTCTGTATCTGGAGTTAGGAATATTGACTATGTAACAATTACAACTGTGGTTATACTTGGAGACGCCCACCAGACAATGAGCAGTCAGCCTTAATGGGCCATTAGGAAAAAAGACCATGAGTCTTCGAAGATGTGGATCCCATCCTGTGGACATTGCAAATAAATCTGGTTTCATGGCTGATTTGACACTGCAAGGTAAGGTGATAATGTCACCTGCTAAAAACTGCCACCTTGGACGCTGTTGTTGCTTTTCCATTGGAAACAAAGGCTTCCCGCCATATGTAAATTCTGTGTAAGGCTGGGGAGTAAGGAGAAGAGTCCTGTTTTCCATTGCCGTTCTGTCCAGGAAGAAAGAGTGCTGAAAGTATCTGAAGAGACACAGGAACTGAGCTGTGGGAAAGGCAAGGGCTGAGTCCAGACTGAGACAGAGGAATCTAGTCTATAAGGAGAAATACCTGGAACTCTAAGCTACAGAAACTCTGTAACTTGCCTAAAATAACATTTAGTGTGAGAAATTACTTCTTGAAACCAGTCTCTTTAAGATCTTAAACTTAGTATGCGTGTTTTGTTTTATTTGCTTAGTAATCTGCCTTGTTCTATTTGCTGTCCCTTATAATCATTTAAAATCAGCCTTTTATAGTTAATAAACTTGTTTTTGTTTATTATAAAACCAAGTTTGTGCAATTTCTAATGGGGAGGGGGGTTAAGTTGTGCATATCTTCCTCCACATTGAGGGAGGGGGCAATTTTGAGTTTGCGTTGTATAGATTTCTCTAAAGCACAAGATAATATCATTTTGGGTATACTTTCCAGAGGGGAGCTGCACTAAATTACACTTTCACACTAGATATTGCACTACAGTACTTGTATGAGGTTAATTGAAAAATTCTATTTTTTATCATTTTACAGTGCAAATATTTGTAATAAAAAATATTATAAACTGAGCACTGTACACTTTGTATTCTGTGTAACAGAAATCAATATATTTGAAAATGTAAAAAATATTTAATACATTTCAATTGGCATTTTATTGTTTAACAGTGCAATTAATTGTGATTAATTTTTTTTTAGTTAATCGCATGAGTTAAATGTGATTAATCGACAGCCTTAGTATATTTGGTTCATGTCAGTGACATAGCAGTTAAAATGTGCATTTATTGAAAAAAAGTGTGATAGCTCAGTGTGTATTTTCCTTTCTTTAACTGTTCATTTCCATGCTTTCAAATGGTTAGTCATTTTTATTGTCCTTCCTTAGTATGTAAGCTGTAGTATGGATGTACATATGTATACATAAAGTTAAAATTTTTTGTTTGTTATGGTCCCGATGTTGAGTTTTCATTTCTTTACTTAGATGAAAGCATTCCCGTCCATGCATCTCAAAAACTACTTGTGGCTTATGTGGATAAATTCAGGGGTGAGAGAGAGCTGTCTTTCTGAGCAGAGAAAATGGTATGCAGAGCTTGCTATGACCTTGGGAGTGCCACAGTAGCTGAAGTCTTTAGATCACATTGAGCCATATCCAAAGTAGTTTCCACAGTTTGCTAGAGAAATGTCTTTCTTGCAGAGATTTTCAGGGCTGCTGTCTGGGACTCAGTTCATATGCTTGTGCATTCATACAATGTATGTCTGGGTCTTTTTGTGAAACTTCTTCCTTACAAACTTGCTGTCTCAAGCTGAAGCCATTTTTTTAAAGGAAAAAATGCTGCTAGTTTAAGTAGGGGAGAAGGTGAGAGTTTGTATTCACACCCAAAAAGATCAATGTGATATCTAAATAGGCCGAACTGTATCTTGATCATACAGATTTGTATCCAAATTCTAGCACCATTTGAGAGGAACTTAGCATAGCTCCTAGTGGCTGGCCAAAGGAAGACTGTTTTGCTTATGGGGTAGAGTGACTGCCTACAGACTAGGGTAACAGACCATAGTAACCGAACTGGGATCTCCACTGACTGGTTAAGTTTACTTTAGAGCAGTGGTTCCCAAACTGGGGTTCGTGAAATGTTACAGGGAGTTCTTGGGGAAAAATTCCCTAGTGACGGACAGAGCTGTCCCTAGGGACCCCAGGCAGCATGGGGCTCCGGGCTGTTGGCCCCTAGACTTCCAAGAGCTAAGCAAATCAAAGCAAGCAGATCTATCACACTGGGGAGACTTCACCTCCCTTTCCATTTCTTATAAGGAGTCTTGAAGGTTGATATTTTTTGCTGTTTTTAAAATTAAATAGGCAGCTAGTATTGTTTTTAAAATTATTATGAAGAACAAGTTTAAGCTTTGTTGTAACGTGTGTTGTTTGCCTGGACTGCTCAAGACCTGAATGCTTGTGTAGGAGGAACTCTTTGAGTTGGCTTCTTAAATACCTTCATGTTGTTTCACATCCCATACTCCTTGATGAAACCTAGGAGCCTTGTCTTATAACAGACTTATTCTAAGTGATACAAGCTACGAAAGTGAGATCTTGGAAGAGTGTTGCCGTTTTCATAATGCAATAAAAATACTGTAATGATAAATACTAATTAATAATACATAGTGTGTAATAAGCATGTCACAAAAACAAATTTTATATTTCCAAGATTTGCCTTTTATAATTTATACTCAGGTAAAGGAGAAAATCCCTGGAAATACTCATTTTTAAGAGGGGGTTCACAAGACTTGACATTTTTGTGAAAGGGGTTCTCAGGTTGTTAAAGTTTGGGAACCACTGCTTTAGAGTCTAGCAACTTGCTGGCAGACTCGGCAGCAGTCTCCCCTATTCATGTTTAAAGTCTCACATCACAGAATCATAAGAACATAAGAGAGGCCGTACCGGGTCAGACCAAAGGTCCATCTAGCCCAGTATCCTGTCTACCGACAGTGGCCAATGCCAGGTCCCCCAGAGGGAGTGAACCTAACAGGCAATGATCAAGTGATCTCTCTCCTGCCATCCATCTCCATCCTCTGACAGACAGAGGCTAGGGACACCATTCCTTACCCGTCCTGGCTAATAGCCATTAATGGACTTAACCACCATTAATCGTGTCAGGCATGAATAGAAATCAGCATTCTCTGACTATACTACATAGATCATTGAATGTGTAATAGGAACTAGTTAATTTAATACTTGTGGCTATAGTTAGACTTTCTACTTGTGGAGGCCCATATTGGTACCTACAGTTATTCCAGAGTGCCTCTTTAATGTCTATTGCAGGTTTTTAAAAATCTGTGGTTATTGTTGTTTAAACTGCAGGGGAAAGGTGGAGGAGGCTTATGTGAGCCTACTGCTCTGTTTGTAAGGAATTAAACCATTGTCCGTTCAGTGAGGGAGTTGATGATGCCTTGTTTATAGTTACATTTTCAAAGGGGCCTCAGCCTGCTCTCTGGGTAGTTTGTTATCTGATTCGTGTGTACTTGTCTGAGTTTTTGTGCATTCAGAAAAGGAGTCAGTAGCTATCTGATTTGTGCATACTGGAGGTTTTAAACAGGTGAAAGCTTGCATCTGAAAAAATGTATTCATGTAGTGAACAGTTTTTAAAGACATTTTCTGAAAGTTTTGATTCCCTGTGACTTGATTGGAAAGAGTGATTCATTGGGAATATAAAATACCCCATATGTGCCAATATTTAGACGTCAGTCTTTATGGCGTTGAATATCTTTAGCTGGTCAAATGGGCCAATCCTATTCTTACCAGGTATCAAAGATTTTTAAACAAAATGAGATGATAGTAGACAAGAGTAGATTTCTGCATGCAGATCTTAGGGTCCCACTTCAACTTCCTTGTTACCTTCCTCCTGATCCCCAGGGTCTGGTTACAAAAGGATTAAATACTCCTGCTTTGGCATAAGAATTCTGTGTTAGGGCATATCATTCAGGCTAACTTGATTGAAGTGAGACAACACTAGGTTCTGTTTATGGATTTTGTATTGTACTAGTCAAATGTGGATCTTGCCCTACTTAGTAGCACAGGCATGTTAAGTTCTCTAAGGCTTTACTTTAACTGAAATAATGATTCATCTGAATCTGTGGCTTCTTATTGACCCATACCTAACTGTAAAACATTATCGTGCAAGTGTCTGAAATATTTATGTTAGCACTGGCAATAGCAATGGATGAAATACATAGTTAAACCAAAAGGGTATGTTAGTTTTCACAAAACCTGATGTGAGCAATCCAGGAAATAGAAAGCTGTATCCATCTGGTCAGATCATCGCAGATTTGCATGAACAATGGAAGCAAATTGAATTTTTTAAAAACCTCATTTATACTAGATGACATGCTTCATTTGCAGGTACAGTATTTAAAAAAAGAACCTGCTACACATCTGCAGAGGAAAATCTGTCCTGTAGAATTACCATAATCTCTTGAGGTAGGCCAACAGGAGAGTACTTTAGGCTAATTACAGAAGGTATGAAAACCCAAATGGTCTCCAGGGTGACTGCAAATGTTTAATGTTTGGAAGGGTGACAGTCAGGGTTATGGCCATGGTCGGTTATCTCTGGTTTCATTTCCCCATATGACCCCTAATGCCTGGGGCTCTATCCAGTCATCTCTGCTTAAGTTATATACCCTTTGTCTCTTTTCTAATTGTGACTGCTTCTGTTCATGCCGCCTTCTGTGTTTGGAACAAGCTCTCTTGTTTTGTGCACCAAGCAACTGCAGTCATTCCTTTCCCAAACTCCCCTCTTTCTCTTAACCTGGAGTTGGTGGTGATCTCTCTAATGCTGACTGTTCCTGATCTCATGCCTAATCCTTTATCATGTGTACAAAGATAAGAGGGGAAGAATGGCCTTGTGGCTGAGGTACTAGATGGGGTCTTGTGAAATATGGGTTCCGTTTCTGACTCTGCTACAGACTCATTGTGTGATGAACTGCAGTATAAAATTCTAAAATATATAAACTCTGTGTGCCTCAGGTCTCCATCTGTAAAATGAGGATGGTGATACTTTCCTATCTGCTGTGAGTCACTCATGACACGGTGATGGTGGCTATATAAAAACTAGTCAAACAGAGTTGGAACCGTCTAACTTATGTTGTAAGCTTTTTGACGCAGGAGTATTGTTTGTAAAAGTGTTGTTCACCCTGTTGCGGTAAGTAAACGATATAAAGCTATGCAGTTCTCTGTGCACCCAGTCAGTCCTCCGTGACATGCTTGCTTTACTTTGATTTTTCTATAGCGGAAGCTCCTTTGTGAATACAAGCAGCCCAGGTAGGACTGGTCCAAGTGCAGTCTGTGGAGTTCTGCACATGGCCCACATCTGCCCTTCTCTTTATCATGGAGGTGTGGAGAGTGCAGATGAAGGCATGTGCTACTACATCTTGATTAAAACAACCCATATAGTTTGGCAGCCACTCTTGCTTTATGGGCCAAACAAGGTGTGTGGGTTTTTTTGGGGGTGGATTCTGTATCTCAAGACCATACACTTTAGGAATCTGTCTGATGACCCTCACTGCTGAGCATTTTTGAAATATCATCATTTCATATTCTGCCCCCAGCCCTAGAGAGTAAGAGTTTGCATGATTTGAGGCATACAAAATCAAGGCTTAAGAGTTCCAATATGTGAAATGTATGTATTTAACATTTGCCATATCAGTCAATAACAGTACATATATAAATAATAGGGGTACAGGAGAGGGGGTTGCGGTATAGCAGTTTTAATTTGATACAGTGATCACCACTCTTTTTCATTCGAAAAATATTCAATAAAATTATAACACTTTTTTAACCAAATACTTCATTTTGGTATCATTATAATGGATTACTAAGTGATCTTTCTGATTCACGCTACAATTGAGTGACCTGTATATTCAGATCAGTACACTCATTTGTCATCATAGTTTTCCTTTGCAAATGCTAAAACTGATTTGATCAGTCTGTTGCAACATGCACACCTCCTTGGCATGCACAAAATAAGGCACATAGCAGTTTGGCACTATTACATCCACCTCTCATAAATGTATAGGGTACATTAATCTCACGAGAGCACTTGACTACTTCAGAAGGAGCAAGCATGACATTGTGTGATAGTTCCAAGTCTCTGTTTCCAAAAACTGTTGTGTATCCATCCATATTGCAAAGGATTAAGTGGTGATGTATCTGGATCCAGAGCACTTTTCCACACATGTGACTGACGATGTGCTCATTTTACATTCTATAAATGCTTCAATAGTTAGTGATAAGGTGCTGAGCTTTGGTGTTGACGTGGTACTTTTGCCAGTTTTTGCTGCCTGTGATTTTTGCCATGTTTCACACATGGTGGCATAGTTCTGATTATTCATCGCATGCAGCCATGAGTTTGGTTGCCTGTTCAGTGATATTAGGCTTTGGTGCACTGATGTTGCCCAGCAGACAGAGGGAGTGTCCAACTCGCAGAAACTGCAACACAGTGCCTTTGCCAAGGGCAAAATAGGAAGTTACTTTGTCGTCGGTTTCCTCCGGTGAGATGGCCATATCTTCTTTTCTGATCACCACACCTCCCTGGTTTATTTCAGTTGGGGTGTTGTCTCTGCCTGTGATAAGCTTGTGCTTCAGTGCATTGGTGAAACTTCTTGTCTTGGATGAGCTCTGTACTGATTATGTCAATCAACTGTTTCTTATTTTCAGTAACCGTCAAGACTACTTTCTGTTGAGGTAGTTGTGTTCTTGTCCTCGACCAATGCTCTCTGCTTGCTTCTGTGACCTTCCTTTTGCTGAAGTCTTTGAACCTGTCAAAGACAAAATGTGTGTATACTCCAGCTGTTGCTAGCTTGTGTTCAGTGTAGGCAGGGCAAACTTTTTGGCCTGAGGGCCACATTGGGTTTCCGAAATTGTATGGAGGGCCAGTTAGGGGAGGCAGTGACTCCCCAGACAGCCAGGAGTGGCCCGGTCCCCCCCCCCCCCCCGCTTCACGCTCTCTGACGGCCCCCCCCGGACTCCTGCCCCATCCAACCCCCCCTGTTCCTGACAGCCCCCACACGAACCCTGCCTTAGCCACTCCCCCGTTCCCTGTCCCCTGAACGCCCCCAGAACCCCTCCCCATTCAACCACTCCTTCTCCCTGTCCCCTGCCCGCCCCAGGACCCCTACCCCCATTCAACCATCCTGTTCCCCGTCGTCTGACTGCCCCGACCCCTATCCACACCCTTGCCCCCTGACCACCACCCGAACTCCCCTGCCCTCTATCCACCCTGCCCCCTTACTGTGCTGCCTGGAGCACTGGTGGCTAGCGGCACTACAGCTGTGCCTAGAGCACCAGGACAGGCAGCCGTACCGCCCGGCTGGAGCCAGCCACGCCACTGCGCAACACAGAGCACCAGGTCAAGCTAGGCTCTGCAGCTGTGCTGTACCAGGAGCTCGCAGCCCGCCGCCCAGAGCATTGTGCTGGCAGCGCAGTGAGCTGAGGCTGCAGGGGAGGGGGAACAGCAGAGGAGAGGCCGGGGCTAGCTGCCTGGGGGACCGGGCAGGAGGGTCCCTCGGCCAGATGTGGCCCACGGGCCGTAGTTTGCCCACCTCTGGTGTAGACTCTGAAATTTGTCACAAAGTCTTTTGATGATACCACTTGCTAGCCAGTTTACTACTCAGAGAACTGTGGAATTCTCAAAAGAAGTCACCTACACAGTCATTGAAGTATGTTTAGTTGGCATCTTTGTTGCAGCTGCTTCTTTAGGTTAAACTTAGCCTTCGCAATCCTCATGTCAGAGTCAGTGAACATTGAGGTTGGTACAGGAGCCAACTCATGTCATAAAATATTCACAAGAGATTGACATCAAGAACCTGCTTGTAGGCCTATCACTCTTGAATAGATATAGTTAGTGTCAAATACCTTTGGACCAACCTGTGAATGCTTTATCTCTGCTAGTCTCTCTACTATCCTTGGTATTGGGTCAGAGAACCTTGTGGGCCAGCTATGTTCAAATTCTTGCATTTGGCAAATTCTATTTGTAAGTGGGTCTACATTCTCCTAGGCAGAGTGAAACCACCCCCAGTCAATGTTTACTATTGCCTCTGGGTGCTTAGTGATTGATGCACAGCTATAGCTTCTTACTAGAGGCATCTCTGTCCATTGCATCTTCAGCAATTCTATGTCTATAATTGTCCAATATTTGAAAATTAATTCTCATGAGTGGATATATAACAGGGGTCTGCAACCTTTCAGAAGTGGTGTGCCGAGTCTTCATTTATTCACTCTAATTTAAGGTTTTGCGTGCCAGTCATACATTTTAACGTTTTTAGAAGGTCTCTTTCTAGAAGTCTATAATATATAACTAAACTATTGTTGTGTGTAAAGTAAATAATGTTTTTAAAATGTTTAAGAAGCTTCATTTAAAATTAAATTAAAATGCAGAGTCCCTGGACTGCCCAGGTCCTGGCCACCAATGTGAGTGCCACTGAAAATCAGCTCGCGTGCCGCCTTCGGCACACGTGCCATAGGTTGCCTACCCCTGATATATAAGCATTTGCCAAGTGAGCATGTTTTGAGAGTACAAAAAGAATGTCTTGTGTCTTGGTTCGGCAGGACGGGGGAAGGGGAGAAGAGGGCATACTAACAAGCTATACTGCTAATACAGATATAACATATGTACCTCTTAGCTAATTGTGTTTCATAACAAAATATTAGTGTGAAGTTTTCATTAAAAAATAATTGAAATTCAGTGAAAGTGGAGCCATTCTTTTTAGGTGACAAATCTGAAGAACTGTCACAGATTGAACTGTCATTAGAGGTGGTTTTGGAACACATTGATAAAGTAAACAGTAATAAGTCACCAGGACCAGATGGTATTCACCCGAGAGTTCTGAGGGAGCTCAAATGTGAAATTGCAGAACCACTAACTGTGGTTTGTAACCTATCATTTAAATCAGCTTCTGTACCAGATGACTGGAGGATAGCTAATGTGATGCCAGTTTTTAAAAAGGGCTCCAGAGGTGATCCCGGCAATTACAGGCTGGTAAGCCTGACTTCAGTATGGGGCAAACTGGTTGAAACTATATAGTAAAGAACAAAATTGTCAGACACATTGATGAACATAATTTGTTGGGGAAGAGTCAACATGGTTTTTGTAAAGGGAAATCATGCCTCACCAATCTACTAGAATTCTTTGAGGGGGTCAACAAGCACGTGCACAAGGGGGAACCAGTGGATATAGTGTACTTAAATTTTCAGAAAGCCTTTTACAAAGGCTCTTAAGCAAAGTAAGCTGTCATGGGATAAGAGAGAAGGTCCTTTCATGGACCGATAACTGGCTAAAAGATAAGAAACAAAGGGTAGAAATAAATGGTCAGTTTTCAGAATGGAGAGAGGTAAACATTGGTTTCCCCCAGGAGCCTATACTGGGGCCAATCCTATTCAACATATTCATAAATGATCTGGAAAAAGGGGTAAACAGTGAGGTGACAAAATTTGAAGATGATACAAAACTAGTAAAGGGATAGATAATAATCATATTGCCCCTCTAAATCCACGGTATGCCCATATCTTGAAAACTCTGTGCAGATTTGTTTGCTCCATCTCAAAAAAATATATTGGAATGGGAAAAGGTTCAGAAAAGCAACAAAAATGATTAGGGGTATGGAATGGCTTCCATATGAGGAGAGATAATAAGACTTGGACTTTCCAGCTTGGAAAAAAGACGACTAAGAGGGGATATGATAGAGGTCTATAAAATCATGACTGGTGTGGAGAAAGTAAACAAGAAGTATTGTTTACTCTTTCTCATAACATAACTAGGGGTCACCAAATTAAATTAATAGGCAGCTGGTTTAAAACAAACAAAAGGAAGTATTTTTTCACAGAGTGCACAGTCAACCTGTGGAACTTCTTGCCAGAGGATGTTGTAAAGGCCAAGACTGTAACAGGGTTCAAAAAAGAACTAGATAAGTTTATGGAGGGTAGGTCCATCAATGGCTATTAGGCAGGAAGGGCAGGGATGGTGTCCCTAGCCTCTGTTTGCCAGAAGCTGGGAATTGGTGACAGGATGGATTACCTGTTCTGTTCATTCCCTCTGGGACATCTGGCATTGGCCATTGTCGGAAGACAGGATACTGGGCTAGATGGACCTTTGGTCTGACCCAGTATGGCTGTTCTTATGGTTTCAGTGTCACCTGGCTTGTGAATCAGGAGGGAAATGGTAATAAGTACTTGTATTACAGAATGCTCAACAGTGACCAGCAGTTTCTTTGAATTTAATCTAGAAAGTCAGAATCCACAAAAAAGCACTATATGGACACTAAAACAAGGTATTGCCAAAAACTTGCATTTGGCTACTGGATTAATAGTCTCTGTTGGCTGCACCAACACATAAAAGAGGTGGCTTTTGTCTTCTCCATTTTTTGCAAATTAGGCACAGACTTTGGACTTCTGATAAGTTGCCAGTATAGCCATTGGTTGGCATCTGCCTAGACCAGGGGTTCTCAAACTGGGGTTGGGATCCATGAGGAGGTCACAAGGTTATTACATGAGGGGGTCGCGAACTGTCAGCTTCCACACCAAAGCCCACTTTGCCTCCAGCATTTATAATAGTGTTTAATATATAAAAAGGTGTTTTTAATTTATAAGGGGGGGTCACACTCAGAGGCTTGCTATGTGAAAGGGGTCACCAGTACAAAAGTTTGAGAACCACTGGCCTAGACTAAAGCCATTCTATCTGAAACATCGACTACAAGTAGGCAATTAAGCCCCAAACAGACCTTTTCCTGAATAGAAAATAACTATAGTTGCACCTTACTGATTCCCACTGCAAATTACCTTTGCAAATGACTGAATTTTTTATGGTAGTAACTGAACACACACAATAAAAAAGCAAGGTTTCTGCATCATAAAAAGTACTTTGTTCATTTAATTTGACAAGCATAGCTTAGTTTTAATTATTTATGATTTTTCATAATGTGCACCATAATTTTTTTTAGAAGTAGTAAAGTGAGACCTCAGCACTATGCTGTTTCCGCTATTAAACCTTTGCTGAGAAGTAGTTGAAGCAATTGGGGGGGGTGGGGGGTTGCACAGATTTAAAGAGTGTGGATTAGCAAAGTATGGATTGGCAAGGTCCTACTGTATGTTAATTTTGCCAAGTCTAAGCATCAGTCTTCTAAGCACAGTACTACCAGCATGATATTGGTTTACCAGTCCATTGGAACACACTCAGCACAATTATGTACCAATAATCGCTTCATCTGACTGATTCCCTCTTCACCATGTTTGCATTACTGTACATCGTTGTATTTGTCTATTATTCTTTGCTAATATTTTCCTGTTTGAATGGAGCAATGAGATCGATCAATTGCAAGGTGAACTTGTGGCCAAATCCTGAAACCCTTACTCAGGTAAAGCCCCTATTTTATTCTTTCCTCTAATAGATTTTCTTCAGCACCAAAAGATTGTGATTTGTTTAATTCTTAATCAGTCAGTTTAACTTTTGCTTTTTTCAGTTGTATAAACTGTGAGGACAATGTTTGAGTGGAAGTCAGGTGTGGGGTAGTGGTTTGGGAGGTTTGCCACTGCTTCTGATCTTATAACCTCTTAAGGTATTGTTGTGCTGCTAGGGTGACCAGATAGCAAGTGTGAAAAATCAGGACAGGGTGTGGGGGGTAATAGGTGCCTATATAAGAAAAAGCCCCAAATATTAGGACTGTCCCTATAAAATCGGGACATCTGGTGACCCTATGTGCTGCCCTTGTTTGGGATGACCATTATCCCTGGCCCCTAAGATGCTTTGAAGAAGGAAATGTTTTGCCTCTTGGAATGCACTAGATTGCACCAAAGGGGAAGGTATTGTGGGACACGCCCCAGCATGAGCTTCGTCCTTCCCCCTTCTAAATCAAAGCAATCATTTAGTGCACTGCTTCCAGGGTTGTTATATTTTTCTATAATTATGTATTTTAGCAGAGATCATGAGTAAAAATTTCAAAAGCCCCTAAATTACTTAGGGTAAAATTTTCAAAAGCACCTAACTGAAAGCCTTCAGAGCATCTCACTGCATAGTTTCAGGTAGAACCTTTAGTACAGCCTTAATCCTAAAGATTCTTTTTTTGCAGGGGGCAGAAGGTCTTTATATTCCAAAGTGTGATCAGATTGAGCACATGAGGTCTGATCCAAAGCCCATTGGGTGTCTTTCCACTGACTTGATTTTCTTCAGTGAGTTTTGGATTAGGCCTTAGGCACAGTCCTTTGCCATGAGCTGTAAGAAGTCTCTAGCCCCTGCAGCTCCCTTGTTTCCAAGTACACAGTGGTTCAAAAAAAGTGGGTGGGGGGGGGGAAGAATGGGGGTCTCTTAGAAGATAAGAATTAAGTACAATTCTTAGCATGTAATAAAGCACTTAGCTTCATGCTGCCCTCTTAGACCTTGCTTGTGGTGCTAGGCAGGAATAACTTGGTGACTACACAGAATTACTACTCATGTTAATGCAGGCTCAAATTCACCTGTTCTCAGTATTCTGCTCATCACTTATTAAACCTATGTTTATATGCACAACACTTCATGTTTGTGTTGTGCAGGATCAAGCCATATGTAGAATTTCCCCCCACCACTGCAGTTGTATGAAATAATTTCATACATCAATATAATTAATAAGTGAATTCTATGCATCTTCAAATATATGTCCTCTATTTTATCAAATTTTCTCACCAAAGTTTCAGTCTGGTTAAGGCTAGTCATCTGTTCACCTCTGTTGGGGAAGCACTGTCTTTCCAATGCTTCTAATCTTATCCTCTCTGACACCATTGATTCAGTCTGCATCCAGATTGCCTTCCTTGATTAAGTATCCTGCAGAACAGAAGTATCATTTAGCCTGACATATAACCCATGTCCAGAATGATAATTTCCCTGTTGCCTTTTCCAAAGATGTATGTGTGACCACACACAGTCTCACAGCATGTGGATTAAATCTCCTATGTGGTTTTGACACTTGTAACAGAAATGTGTTGATCTCAGACCTAATCTTTCATCTTCTGTAGTGTCCAATACAGATTATTAAATTTTCTGAAACATAATTTAACATTTTTTTTTTTTATTCCCACTATTCCATGATTAAGAACTGGATCTTTTCCCATTGAATCACTGTTTCTTAGCCCTGGTCTACACTACGAGTTTAGGTCAAATTTAGCAGCATTAGGTCGATTTAACCCTGCACTGTCCACACGACCAAGTCTGTTTTGTCGACTTAAAGGGCTCTTAAAATCGATTTCTGTACTCCTCCCTGAAGAGGGGATTAGCGCTGAAATCTACGTCACCAGGTCGAATTTGGGGTAGTGTGGACACAATTTGACGGTATTGGCCTCCGGGAGCTATCCCAGAGTGCTCCATTGTGACCGCTCTGGACAGTACTTTCAACTCAGATGCACTAGCCAGGTACACAGCAATAGTCCTGGGAACTTTTGAATTTCATTTCTTGTTTGGGCAGCGTGGCGAGCTCATGAGCACAGGTGACCATGCAGTCCCAGAATCGCAAAAGAGCTCCAGCGTGGACCGAACGGGAGGTACTGGATCTGATCGCTGTTTGGGGAGATAAATCTGTGATCTCTGTATGGGGAGATGAATCTGTTCTATCAGAACTCCGTTCCAAAAGACGAAATGCCAGAATATTTGAAAAAATCTCCAAGGGCATGATGGACAGAGGCTACAACAGGGACCCGCAGCAGTGCCGCGTGAAAATTAAGGCGCTCAGGCAAGCCTACCAAAAAACCAAAGAGGAAAATGGCTGCTCCGGGTCAGAGCCCCAGACATGCCGCTTCTATGATGAGTTGCATGCAGTTCTGGGGAGGGGGGGAGGGGACCCTACCACTACCCCAGCCCGTCCGTGGACACCTGCAAGGGGGGAATTTCATGCAACAGGGATGAGGATTTTGGGGAGGAGGAAGATGAGGAGGTGGAGGAGGATGAGGATAGCGCAGAGCATGCAAGCGAAGAAACCATTCTCCTCGACAGCCAGGGACTATTTATCACCCTGGAGCCAATACCCCCCCAAGGCGGGCTCCTGGACCTTGAAGCCGGAGAAGGCGCCTCTGGTGAGTGTACCTTTGTAAATATAATGCATGGTTTAAAAGCAAGCGTGTTTAATGATTAATTTGCCCTGAAGACTGCATTCATGGCCAGTACAGCCCCTCCTTTTAAATGGCCAACCCAACGGGTGCTTGTTATGGGAAAGGAGGGCGCTGCTGTTTCCCACATGTTATGAAGGTTGAAGAAGCTGAAACTCTGTGGCTTACCATGGCTGCCTGCCAAATTCTGTTGCCCAGTCCTGCGTGTGTGATCTCTCACACCAAACCGGCAGGCACTCAATATAAGAGGCAAAATGCGACCTTGTACCGAAAGCACGTGTGCTATGTAATGTTAACAGCTTGGTTCACCGTGAAAGTCTACCCATTGTTCTCTAAAATGTGTCTTTTTAAATACTACTCTCCCTCTTTTTCCTCCCGCAGCTGCAAATGTTTCTGCGCTCCCCCTATCATCTCCGTCCCAGAGGCTAGCGCAGATAAGGTGAAAAAAACGCACTCGTGATGAAATGTCTCTGTGCTCATGCAGTCCGCCCACACTGAAAGAGCTCAGCAGAATGCGAGGAGGAAAACAATGGCAGAGTCCAGGAAAGCAGAAAATGAACGTGAGAACAGGAGGGACGAGTGAGATGAGAGGTGGCGGGACAAGATGAGAGCTGGCAGCAGCGTGATGAGAGGAGGCAGGATGCAATTCTGAGGCTACTGGGGGACCAAACTGATATGCTCCAGCGTCTGGTGGAGCTGCAGGAAAGGCAGCAAGAGCACAGACCACCGCTGCTGCCCCTGTGTAACCGCCTACCGTACTCCCCAAGTTTCATAGCCTCCTCACCCAGACACCCAAGAACGCATGGGGGGGCCTCCGGGCACCCAACCACTCCACCCGTGAGGACTGCCCAAGCAACAGAAGGCTGGCATTCAATAAGTTTTGAAGTGCAGTGTGGCCTTGTCCTTCCCTCCTCCCCTCATCCACCACCCCACCCGGTGCTTCCCTCCTCCCCCACCCCTCCCGGGCTACCTTGGCAGTTATCCCCTATTTGTGTGATGAATTAATAAAGAATGCATGATTTTGAAACAATGACTTTATTGCCTCTGAAAGCAGTGATCAAATGGAGGAGGGCGATTGGCTTACAGGGCAGTAGAGTGAACCAAGGGGGCGGGTTTTCATCAAGAAGAAACAAAGAACTGTCACACCATAGCCTGGCCAGTCATGAAACCTGTTTTCAAAGCTTCTCTGATGCGCAGTGCGCCCTGCTGTGCTCTTCTAATCACCCTGGTGTCTGGCTGCGTGTAACACTGGTCTACAATTTTTGAGAAGTCATCTGCTTCAGAGATAAAATGTACTATTTATTATGTATTTTGATGTGCTGAATTCAAATATGACAATTAAAACAACTGATTGGCTACTGTTTTTAAGATATTTAAGTTTTTACATTTTATGTCTATGTATATTATGTAGATAGTAGAGTTTTAATCATAAATTGTAAACCTAGGTCTTTTCATGTGTTTACGGTTGCTTTACATGATAATATTTCACCTGTCCTGTTTATGTAACACTTTAAAAATCAGCAAAAGGGTTATATAAATAAAATTTATTACGAAACAAAAGGAAAAAAAACTATTATGTAGATAGTTTAGTCCTATTCAGTGACTACTCGGCGCTTCTTGGCTTGTCTCTTGTATTCATTAAATGGAGCATCTCTTGTCACTGTCCAGCAGTAGTCTGCAAGCATTGATGGGCTCCATTTGCCCTGATAGCGCTTCTCCATTGTTGCAATGTCCTGGTGAAATTGCTCGCCGTGCTCGTCGCTCACTGCTCCGCAGTTCGGTGGAAAAAAATCTAGATGAGAGTGCAAAAAATGTATCTTTAGTAACATGTTGCAACCAAGGCTTTTGTATGCCTTGAGGAGGTTTTCCACCAACAACCTGTAGTTGTCTGCCTTGGTTCCGAGAAAATGTATTGCCACTAACTGGAAGGCTTTCCATGCCGTCTTTTCCTTGCCACGCAGTGCATGGTCAAATGCATCATCTCGAAGAAGTTCACGAATCTGAGGACCAACAAAGACACCTTCCTTTATCTTAGCTTCACTTAACCTTGGAAATTTTCCACGGAGGTACTTGAAAGCTGCTTGTGTTTTGTCAATGGCCTTGACAAAGTTCTTCATCAGACCCAGCTTGATGTGTAAGGGTGGTAACAAAATCTTCTTTGATTCAAGAAGTGGTGGATGCTGAAGACTTTTCCTCCCAGGCTCCAATGACTGTGGGAGTGGCCAATCTTTCTTGATGTAGTGGGAATCTCTTGCACGACTATCCCATTCGCAGAGAAAACAGCAGTACTTTGTGTATCCAGTCTGCAGACCAAGCAAGAGAGCAACAACCTTCAAATCGCCACAAAGCTGTCACTGATGTTAGTCATAGTTTATGCACCTCAAAAGTTGTTTCATGTTGTCATAGGTTTCCTTCATTTGGACTGCATGACCAACTGGAATTGATGGCAAAACATTGCCATTATGCAGTAAAACAGCTTTAAGACTCGTCTTCAATGAATCAATGAACAGTCTCCACTCATCTGGATCGTGAGGGCTGCCATCACACCATCGATGTTGTTGCAGGCTACAAGATCACCTTCCATGAAGAAGAATGGTCGCGGAACATGGAAACCCTAACATCACCTGCCAGGAGATTCCACTGCTTTAGGCTGGAGCCCAACAGCTCTGCCTTACAGGGTAGTTCCAAATCCCTGACAAGGTCATTCAGTTCACCTTGTGCTATGAGGTGTGGGTCAGAGGAGGAGGATGGGAGAAAATGTGGGTCCTGTGACATTGCATATCCGAAGAAGTGGGCTGTAGTCCACGAAAGCTTATGCTCTAATAAATTTGTTAGTCTCTAAGGTGCCACAAGTACTCCTGTTCTTTTAACTTATACCTAGATATTTTTCCAAATTTCTCCATGACATTTAACACTGAAAGAAGTTTTGCATGGATCACTTACTTACAGTATGTCATGTGCAAGCAGAAGTAATTTATGCAGCCTGGCAAGTGATATTTTCCCTCTACTGCTAGAGATCTCCAAAGATTCTAAAGCCCTTGCTATGCTCCTGTTAAGCAAGAGAGAGGATCTTAAGTCATTTGTCTATACCATCTCTTAGTGATATGAATAAATGAATCTAATCAACAATCTGAAGTTTAACCCCAGACCAGATTTTTTTAAAGATGTTTTTCTAATCTACATATCACCATTCAACTCAGTCAAATGTTTTCTGTATGTCTAGCGACATTCCCACAAGAAGTTTTAAATTCTCCTTCAACGCCTACATAATATGCAATAGGTTTTAGATAATATCTGCTGTTTGCCGTATTTGAAATGAAACCCATCTTATCTTCATTAATTTCCTTATCATTTAATCTGTCAGCCATGGCATTAGTAAATGTAGTTGTCTCACTAATATGCACGTTATAGTCTGCAGAAACAATCCGCCACCTCTCAAGGAAGAGTTAACAGCAGAGAGAGTGCTGTAGTGTTGTGAGATATTGTGAAGACTTTTATTTACAAACTGACAATACATTTTACTAGGAAAGTAAATCTCATGCAGTGCTCCAAGGAGGGCTGCAAATCCACATGGTGCTGCTGGGTCTTCCCTCTTGTTTACAGCTAGTAGAAGCTAGGAGGAACAAGCGCAGAAGAAGTCACTAGAAGCCATTATGAAGAGCTGCAACAAAACCTGGGATCTGAAAAGGGCTATGGAGAGACTTGGAGCTGTCCTCAGTGACTGCTGCAGGACTGGGGCCAGGAGCTGAAAGCCACCATGAAGCCCCCAGTGCAACCAAATCCTTTCCTGAAAGATATAGTGCAGGAGATTGGAGGCCTGGCGCTCCAATCCTTTCCTCAGCCTGCTGCATCACCCTGTGCCAGGTTGCCGCCTTCTTTGGCCTGGTCTACACTACGACTTTAATTCGGATTTATCAGCTTTAATTCGAATTAACCCTGTAACCGTCCACACAACGACGCTAGTTAATTCGATGTAAAGGGCCCTTTAAATCGATTTCTGTACTCCACCCCAACGAGCGGAGTAGTGCCAAAATCGATTTTAACAATTCGAATTAGGGTTAGTGTGGCCGCAATTCGATGGTATTGGCCTCCGGGAGCTATCCCACAGTGCATCATTGTGACCGCTCTGGACAGCAATCTAAACTCGGATGCACTGGCCAGGTAGACAGGAAAAGCCCCGCGAACATTTGAATTCCATTTCCTGTTTGCACAGCGTGGAGAGCACAGGTGACCACAGATACCTCATCAGCACAGGTAACCATGCAGGCTGATAATCGAAAAAGAGCACCAGCATGGACCGTGAGGGAGGTACTGGATCTGATCGCTGTATGGGGAGAGGATTCAGTGCTTGCAGAACTTCGTTCTAAAAGACGAAATGCAAAAATTTTTGAAAAAATCTCCAAGGGCATGATGGAGAGAGGCCACAATAGGGACTCAGATCAGTGCCGCGTGAAAGTCAAGGAACTCAGACAAGCCTATCAGAAAACAAAGGAGGCAAACGGTCGCTCCGGGTCAGAGCCGCGGACATGCCGCTACTACGCCGAGCTGCATGCAATTCTAGGGGGGGCTGCCACCACTAACCCACCTGTGTTCGTGGATTCTGGGTCGGGGATAGTCTCGACGCCTGAGGATTCTGCCGATGGGGTAGAGGAGGAGGAGGAGGAGGAGGATGAGCTTGCAGAGAGCACACAGCACTCCATTCTCCCCAACAGCCAGGATCTTTTTATCACCCTGACTGAAGTACCCTCCCAAGCCTCCCAAGCCTCCCAAGCCAGTACCCAAGACTCTGACCCCATGGAAGGCACCTCAGGTGAGTTTACCTTTTAAAATATAAAACTTGTTTTAAAAGCAAACGGTTTTTAATGATTACTTTGCCTGACTTTGCATTCGCGGTCAGTTCAGCTACTGGAAAAGTCTGTAGCTATTGGAAAAGTCTGTTAACGTGTCTGGGGATGGAGCGGAAATCCTCCAGGGACATCTCAATGAAGCTCTCCTGGAGGTACTCCGAAAGCCTTGCCAGAAGGTTTCTGGGCAGTGCATCTTTATTCCCTCCTCCATGGTAGGACACTTGACCACGCCATGCTTGCAGCAAGTAATCTGGTATCATTGCCTGACAAAGCCTGGCAGCGTATGGTCCCGGTGTTTGCTGGCATTCAAGCAACATCCGTTCTTTATCTTCTTGTGTAATCCTCAGGAGAGTGATATCACTCCTGGTAACCTGGTTGAAATACGGGAACTTAATTAAGGGGACAGAGGTGGCCGTTCCTACTGGGCTGTTTGCCTGTGGCGGAAAATAAATCCTTCCCTGCAGTTAGCCAAGCGCAGATGGGAAATTGGCCCTGAGTTTTTCGCGTTTGGCTAGCAGGGATCTTCCCTGTTACCAGCCACGCGGTGGGGGGAGGGGTACTGTGATCATCCCAGAGAATTCATGGCGAGGGGGGGGGGGCGGCGGTGGGGGGGGGATTAGTTTGGTGCCTGTAGGGATCTTCCCTGATACCAGCCACGCGGTGGGGGGGAGGGGTACCGTGGTTAGTTTGTTTTCTGGTGCTGCTGAATGTTAACAGAAAAACCGCAGCACTCTACTTGCCCAGACAAGCCCCACCACACTCCCCCCCCCCCCCCCCCAACTGGCTGAGATTGGCCAGGCTTCTGCAGCACTCTACAAGCTATGCTTGGTATGTGGGAAAGTAGGGCGCAGAAGCTGTAAGAGAATGGCTTACCATGGCCGCATGCAAGCAGAATTCTGTTGCCCAGACCTGTGATCTCTAGCAGCAAAGCCACAGGCACTCAGCATTAAGAGGCAAAATGCGACCTTGCACAGAAATCACATGTGCTATGTAATGTGAACAGTGTTGGTCACCGTGAAAGAGTATAAGCATTGTTCTGCAAAATGTAGCTTTTAAAACAATTCTCTCTTTTTTCCCCTCCCTACAGCAGCTGCAAATTCCTCAAGCCTCCCTCCTCCATCCCGAAGGTTATCACAGATAAGGCGTCGTAAAAAAAAGACGCGAGAAGAGATGTTTTCTGAAATTATGCAATCCAGCAGGAGTGACAGAGCTCATCTGAATGAGTGGAAGGAAACAGTTTCAAAGTATAGGAAAGAAGTCAGTGAACGTGAGGAGAGGAGGGACCAACGTGAGGACATGAGGGACCAACGTGAGGAGAGGAGAGACCAACGTGAGGAGAGGAGAGACGCTCGAGATGAGAGGTGGCGTCAGGAAGACCAGAGGATGAAGGAAGCAACGCTGGGGCTGCTCCAGCGTCTGGTGGAGGTTCAGGAACGGCTGCTGGAAAACAGACTGCCGCTTCAGCCCCTGTTCCACCCTCCCCCCTCCCCATGTTCCGTATCCTCCTCACCCAGACGTGTAAGAACGCGGGGGGGGAGGCTCCGTACACCTTCCCATTCCACCCCAGTAGACAGCCCAAGCAAAAGGCTGTCATTTTTTTAACCTTTTCTTTGTGGCTTTTTCCTTCCCAGTAATCCTCCTCCCAAATACCACCCGGGTTCCCTCCCTCTTTTTCTAATCTATTAATAAAGAATAAATGATTTTTAAATGATAGTGACTTTATTTGGTTTGAAAGAAAGCTGGGGGAAGGGGGAGGGTGGGTTCCTTACAGAAAATCAGTCAATAAAGGGGGCGGGTTTTCATGAAGGAGAAACAAACAGATATTTCACACTGTAGCCTGGCCAGCCATGAAACTGGTTTTTAAAGCTTCTCTGATGCACACCGCTTCATGGTGTGCTCTTCTAATCGCCCTGGTGTCTGGCTGCGCGTAATCAGCAGCCAGGCGATTTGCCTCAGCCTCCCACCCTGCCATAAAGGTCTCCCCCTTACTTTCACAGAGATTGTGGAGCACACAGCAAGCAGAAATAACAATGGGGAGATTTCTTTGGCTGAGGTCAGAGCGAGTCAATAATGATCTCCAGCGGCCTTTTAAACGGCCAAATGCACATTCTACCACCATTCTGCACTTGCTTAGCCTGTAGTTAAACAGCTCCTGACTCCTGTCCAGGCTGCCTGTGTATGGCTTCATGAGCCATGGCATTAAGGGGTAGGCTGGGTCCCCAAGAATAACTATGGGCATTTCAACATCCCCAACGGTTATTTTCTGGTCCGGAAAGTAAGTCCCTTGCTGCAGCCCTTTAAACAGAGTTGTGTTCCTGAAGACGCGAGCGTCATGAACCCTTCCCGCCCAGCCCGCATTGATGTTGGTGAAACGTCCCTTGTGATCCACAAGTGCTTGCAGCACCATTGAAAAGTACCCCTTGCGGTTTATGTACTCGGTGGCTTGGTGCTCCGGTGCCAAGATAGGGATATGGGTTCCGTCTATCGCCCCACCACAGTTAGGGAATCCCATTGCAGCAAAGCCATCCACTATGGCCTGCACATTTCCCAGAGTCACAAACTTTCGTAGCAGCACCTGAGTGATTGCTTTGGCTACTTGCATCACAGCAGCCCCCACAGTAGATTTTCCCACTCCAAATTGATTCCCGACTGACCGGTAGCTGTCTGGCGTTGCAAGCTTCCACAGGGCTATCGCCACGCGCTTCTCAACTGTGAGGGCTGCTCTCATCTTGGTATTCTGGCGTTTCAAGGCAGGGGACAGCAAGTCACAAAGTTCCATGAAAGTGCCCTTACGCATGCGAAAGTTCCGCAGCCACTGGGAATCGTCCCAGACCTGCAACACTATGCGGTCCCACCAGTCTGTGCTTGTTTCCCTTGCCCAGAATCGGCGTTCCATGTTTAGAATCTGCCCCATTAACAACATGATCTCCAAAGCACCGGGGCCTGTGGTTTCACTGAATTCTGTATCCGTGTCCGTGTCCATGTCCTCATCATGCTTGTCGCTGCGCTGCCGCTGCCGCTGCCTCCTCTCCTCGTTTTTCTGGTCCTGGCTCAGCATAAACTCCACGAGAACGCGCGAGGTGTTTACAATATTCATGAGTGCTGTCTTGACCTCAGCGGGCTCCATGCTTGCCGTGGTATGGAGTCTGCAGTGTTCACCCACCCAGGAAAAAAGGCGCGAAAATGGTTGTCTGCCGTCCGTTGCTTTCATGCAGGGAGGGAGGGAGGGAGGGAGGAAGTGAGGCTGTACCCAGAACCACCTGCGACGATGTTTTTTGTCCCATCAGGCACTGGGATCTTAACCCACAATCCCAATGGGCGCGGGAGACTGCGGGAACTATGGGATAGCTATGGAATTGCTACCCACAGTGCAACGGTGCAGAAATCGACGCTAGCCCCAGTACTTGGACGCACACCACCGAATTAATGTGCTAGTGTGGCCGCATTCATTTCGACTTTATACAACCTGTTTCTCAAATCCGAATTATCTAAATTCGGATTAATCCCGTAGTGTAGACATACCCTTTGACTGCTGCACTGCCTTTCTCCGAGACCTGGTCCCAGTCTTGAGATGGAGGGAACCTGGCTCAGGTGGAGCAGGGCTGGGGAAAGGGAAGTGCCTCACTTTCTGTATTACCTTTAGGAAATGCTCAAATCCCTCTGATGAACCTAAGTGTGATTGGATCCCCGGGGTGCAGTCTGGGACTGTGGGACTGCTGTGCCCCCTTAACTCATTAATCTGGGTTGTTTCTCACAATGCTTTGCTAGTGACAAGGAGCAAACCTCTCCAGGCGCTGTTATTACTCAGCACAACAACATGTGGAGCCCCACACCCACACTGCTCAAGACGAGCAGTGCAAATTTATTAATTGCTTCCCCACTTCATCAATGGAAAGTGGATATGCACCAGCCTTTGCAAGGCCTGAGCAGATTTACCACACACTTCAGGCAAACTCAGTGGTAAAAATAAATAGTAAAACAACAGAGATTTTAAGTGATTACAAGTGATAGGCAAAAAGTCAGAGTTAGTGACCAAAAGAAAATAAAACGTAAGTACGCAGGTTAAACTCTCAACCCTATTAGACTGGGCAACGTCTAGATTAAGCAGTTTTTCTCACCCCATTGGACATTGCAGTTCATAGTGTACAGGTTTCACTCTTGAAACCTGGGCAAGTCCACTCTGTTGGAGTCTTCAGTCTTCTCAGCGTCCTAGTTGCTTGCAGCATAGGTGGGGGCAGGAGAAAGGCCAAGCATGGGCTCCATGTGTTTTGTTTTATACCCTCAGTCCCATGTGCTTGCAGAACACAAGTCCAGGCATGTCTGGTGGGCATTGCTGAGTCTCCAGGCAAGGTTGAGCAATTCCCCCATGTGTCATAGGCGCCGACTCCGTGGGTGCTACGGGACTGGAGCACCTATGGGGAAAAATTAGCGGGTGCTCTGCACCCCTCCGGCAGCCAAACTCATCCCACCCCTGCCTCGCCTCTTCCCCCCCCCTCCTGAGCGTGCCGCGTCCCTGCTACTTCCCCTCCCTCCCAGCGCTTCCCACCTGCCGCCTAACAGCTGTTTGGCAGCGCTTGGGACTTTCCAGGAGGGAGGAGGAGGAGCGGGGATGTGGCACGCTCGGGGAAGGAGGTGGAGAAGAGGCAGGGACTTGGGAGTAGGGGGTGCAATGGGGGCAGGGAAGGGGCTGGGATGGGGAAAGGTGGGGCGGGGACTTTGGGGAAGGGGGTGGAATTGGGATCGGGCAAGGGCGGGGCAGTGGGGGGGGGTGTCGAGCACCCATGGGACGGAGGGGAAATCGGCGCCTATGCCTGGTGTGGCCTCATGCAGGTGAGTCATTGAATTGTAGCTCCTTTACTGGACAATGGCTGTTGATGGCTGTTTGACACCTCGCCCGGGCGTTAGTTACTCTCCTTGCTGTTGTCTCTCTGGGGAGCTAATATCTGGCTGATTCCCCAATTTACAGCACAATCTCATAACTTAATATGCTCTAAAGATGTACATATTTAGATAAAACAGTGATTTTCAGCTGATCATAACCTGTTCCCTGATACCTCACATGGCATGCTTTATATGCAATATCACTATTAGATACAGATGAGGAATATGGGGGTTACAAGATGCTCCCCCAAGGTATAGTATGTCACACTAAGTGAAGGAGAAATTGGGAAACTGTTGCTATATTTTCTATTAGGTAATTGCAACCATGATGATTTTATAAAGCTGAGGCACCCAGAACATTGCACAAACAGTTAATGGTCATATGATAAATCACGAAATCATTGCAAGATGGATCATGTCAAAACCAGATAAAGGACTGAAAGCTGATTACATGTGCACCAAACTTAGCGGATAATAAGTGAAGACAAAAGCTCTGAAAGAGGATGCTTGAAAAATGGTAAGGCTGGGCTGTGGCAGAGGTCCCGCAGGAGTGAATGACACATCCCATAGGCTAGATTCTGCTCAGCAGTGGTGTAAATCTGGGATAACTCCAGAGAAATAAATGGAGATCATCCAGATGTCCATAATCTATAAGTGATATTGGAATTTGGCCCTTGTTATCTAAAAATAATTAAGTCTAGTCTCAGGCTATTTCTCTCTTCTCCCAAGTCCAGATAATGCATATACAGAAGTTTACCAAAAAGCCTCATTGCAGGAATTAACCTAATGATGTGTTCTGCTGTATTTAGGTAAAGGCTTAAAACAGTAATCCTCAAATGTTGGTGTGCGAACCGCTGATTCTCCAAGCCCCTCTGGGTGTTCCATGGAACTGCTTCTCTCACAACGATGAAGCTTCTGGCAATTTCAAAATGTGGTTCTACTCTGAAAAATGACTATGTATAAATGCATCATCTTACTCACTAGCTCTGCTTCTTGTCTGTATTGGAGTCAGATCTGCAATTAGTGATAAAAATACATTTTTGCTACTCTGTATTCCTGTTAGCCCTACAGAGCCAACTTAGCGAGAGTGAGCTGATTCTATTTCTTCTTGTGCACCATTGTCAACAGTATTTTCAGTCACACCTGTGAAATCCCCACTAAATTCAGTGATGACAAAAGGCAAAATTCAGCCTGCAGAACCTTTACAATATGTGAAGATAGGGGAAAAACTCCAGTTTCAGATTGCAAGCTGAGTTTGCCGTGCTGGCAGCTGGAAAACGCATGTTGTTAATTGTAAGCAGAGCACCGAGATACGGAAATCATTGAGAAATGATAAGCACAGAACCCTGCAATGTCATCTTACAGTGTCACTTTTCAGTGTAGGTAATCACTTTAAGCAGTGATGGTTACTGCTAATACTAGCTGAATCTAGCACTTTGTGTCTTTAGAATTTATTTTGACCACATAAACTTAAAAAAAGAAAAATCTGAAACACTTCTACATTTTTCTTCATTACTTTCTTTGTTGGGTGTTTCTTTGGTATAAACTCTGTTGTCCTCAAATTTGCTGACAACACCAGAATCAGAGGGAGAGCACGCATCTAGGAGAAGGGAACTGAACTGAAAAGGGTCTACAGAGATGAGAGCAGTGAGAGGTGATTGCAGACAAGGGGAGAATTGGCCTTAATAAATGTAAAGTCCTTCAGGGAGAGGAAGAAACTAAAACAAAAAAGGTACAAGTTTATATTTACTTTATCTTGCTTAATATTACCCTGATATTACTTTTAATGTAAGCAGGGAGATTGGTTCAGAGAAGGTGGAGGGTGGGAAGGTATTAATGTGAACACCTTTAACTTTAATAATGAGAACTAGTTCTTAAAAGTTGAGATGCTCTTGTTTAAAGGACCATTAAAATCTTCTCATATGCTTGTCCAATATTAGGTAGATCCTGAGAGTGACTGAGGAATTTTTCAAGTATTCCTCCATTTTTAAACAAAACTGTGCCAGTATGTCCCTCTTCCCTGCAATCTGTTGAGCACAAATTACAGTACTATGGCAATATGTGGATTGGGATGGCTACCCCCACACACTCACTCACACAGTTTGATCATCCAGAGGGGAAGATGATTAGTTCAAACCTAGACTTGCAATAATTTATCACGTTCTTTGCTTTAAGTGCATCACTTGCAAAAAGCAGATGTTTGCCTGCTCCATTTTTAGCTCTGAAAATACTTTGTTTGAGTTTGATTGATGGATGTCCCTGTTACATTAATAGTTGGGCCTTTTCAGAAGGCTGTTATTACCAGGAGACTTTGGTGTGGGTTTCAGTTTTTCTTCTTGCATTGAAAATCTATTATTAATGGTTTTTTTCTGTTTAAAAAAAAAAAGTAGGGGGGATGTCTTCAATTCAAGCAGCTTGCTTCACTCTCTGTGTCCCTTGGAAGCTTCCTTGGTTATGCACTTTTAAAGTCAATGGTACAAATGTTTTTCTGTATTCAGTGTATGGTCGAGGTTTTCTGCTATTTGCTAGTGATTTCTAATTTTATTAGAGGGTTTTTTTAGGATGCACACAAATTGCTGTGTGACAAATGGCTGTCTGTATCCCTCTAGTATTCTTTGAGGTGGCTTTTGCATGTTTCCACTTGCCGGGTGCAACTTCTGATGCTGTTGAGCCTCGAGAGCCTTCTGGAGACCACTGCTCATTTGGGCCCCATGAGTACAGTCTTGTGGCACCAAACGTTCTGAAATGGGGTTGAGTAAGGGCGTTGTGGCTCCAACCTCTTCAGTACATTTCTTGTCATGACTGGTTGCACGTGCAAGAGCTCTGCAGCAATATTGGTGTTGAAGGGGTATCCCAAACTCCCTTATCTTTTACTATTAAACCATTTTATAGTTAAGTAGCTAGTTATGACCATAAGTGTTTAGCTTGTGCTAACCTGCTAATGCCAACTTTTTTATTCTGGACCCTAAGGGTATGTCTACACAGCAAAGAAAATCTATGGCTGACCTCTGGCTCAGGCTGTGAGGCTTTTTCATTGCTGTGGAGAGTTCCAGGCTCGGGCTGGAGTGCGGGCTCTAGGACCCTGCGAGGTGGGGTGATCCCAGGGCTCGGGCTGGAGCCTGAGCCTCTAAGTCTACACAACAATGAAAGAGCCCCACAATCCAAGCCCGGCGAGCAGAGTCAGCTGGCATGGGCCAGCTGTAGGTATCTAGCTCCTGCTAGATATACCCAAAATCATACTTACTGGATGAGCAGCATTGTCACTCTGGCTCTCTGACTAGGTCTCTAGTGGCATTTCCAGCTGAATTGCTAGCTAGCTGTTTGTGTATATAAAGAGATTTTGGCTGTCTCGAGAAATATACTTCTGGCCAGCGTCTGTTTTTGCCTGTGTGGTTTCCAAAGGGTATGTCTGCTTATTGTCGACCATGGTTAAACTGACCAACATATACCAGGTTTTTTTGCCACTTCTCAGGAAGCGCCTCATAGTCTGCACATGTAGTGGGAGCATTACCGAAGTGTTGGTTTTGTTTTTTGAGCTTTTTTTTAATTCTGCCACTGCTCTTCAGTGCAGCACTGGCATGTCTGCAGGAAGTACCCCTTCTGCATCTGCTCTGCTAGATCTTGACGTTCCAGTGACTACTGGAAAGATGAGACTAAGGGCTAGTCTACACTGGCAACACTAAAGTGCTGCCGTGGCAGTGATTTAACATGCCTTGTGTGGTCGTAGCGCATCGCTGGGCCACCTCAACAAGGGGTGTAGCGCTGGGGCACTGTTTACACTAGTGCTTTACAGAGCTGCAACTTGCTGCGCTCAGGGGGGGTGTTTTTTCACACCCCTGAGTGAGAAAGTTGCAGCGCTGTTAATTGCTAGTTTAGACAATGTTTTCGTCTGCCTAGGGGCCAGGGACATCCAGAATCTCCTGACAAGACCATATGGAAGCACAGACGATAGGGTGTAATGGACTTAGGGACTGTGAACGACATGAGCAGGCATCACAAATTAGTACACTTGGGGTGTGTCAGCATTTAAACAGAGAGAGACATCTAGCTAGATAATCCCACAACAGTGGAGAGCACATAGGTAACCAGACTGGTCAATTCAGATGTAGAACAGTGCAGTGTTTAATAACAGTGGGAGGACTACCTGAAGCATTATAGTTAATTTGATATGGGAATGCATCCACAAGAACCCTGTAGCAGTTCAACTCATTCTGAAGTACAGCTATGCTAAGTGGATTAATTATAACAGGATAAGACTCAAGATAAAGAGGGGGTAAAAAAAAGCATTTTATGAGTTGATGTGAGGCCATTTGTGCTGAAAAACCTAAAAAATACACAGAAGAAATTTTTCTGTGTACTCAAAGCCAGGCCTGGATAGGGTTACCATTCGTCCGGATTTACCCGGACATGTCCTCCTTTTTGTGCTAAAAATAGCGTCCGGGGGGAATTTGTAAAGCACTCACAATGTCCGGGATTTCCCCCCTCCCCCGGCAGAGCAGAGCGAGCGGCTGGGAGGGCTGCAGGAAAGTCCCGGGCTGGACTCCGGAGCAGCTGTAGAGGAGCCGGATCCGCCCTGCATTCTGAGCAAGTGTATCAGCACAAAGTGCAGCCCTCCCCTTTTGCAACTGGGAGCGGTTTCTGCCATGCAGCGTAGCAAAACGGGAGCGAGAGCACTTTGTGCTGATACAAGGGCAGCTCTCCCCTGCAGCCCGGTCCGGCAGCACTGTGCAGGGCCAGGGACCGGGTTTTGTTGTGCTGGGGAGCTTAGCCACGTGTCCGGCTCGCACAGAGCCCAACACCCTGTTCTGAGCAGCAGGGTAAGGGGGCCAGGGGGCAGGAGAAGGGGCAGGGAGGTTCTGGAGGGGGCAGTCAAGAAACGGGGGGGGGGGGCTTTTTGGGGGGAGTGGAGAAAGTTTTGGGCAGTCAGGGTACAGGTAGGGGGTAGGGTCCTGGGGGATAGTTGGGGGGGTCTTAGGAGGGGGCAGTTAGGGGACAAGGAACAGGGAGTCTTAGGTAGGGGGTGGGGTTCTGGAGGGCAGTTAGGAGCAGGGGTCCCAGGAGGGGGCAGTCAGGGGACAAGGAGCGGCGGGGTGGGGGACTGGGAGTTCTGGGGGGGAGCTGTCAGGGGGCAGGAGTGGGGAGAGGGATCGGAGCAGTCAGGGGACAGGAAGCAGAGGGGTTTAGATGGGTTGGGAGTTCTGGGGGGGGCTGTCAGGGGGCAGGAGTGCGGAGAGGGATCGGAGCAGTCAGGGGACAGGGAGCAGAGGGGTTTAGATGGGTTGGGAGTTCTGGGGGGGCTGTCAGGGGGTGGGGAGTGGTTGGATGGGGCGTGGGAGTCCCAGGGGTCTGTCTGGGGGTGGGGGTGTGGATAAGGGTTGGGGCAGTCAGGGGACAAGAGGCAGGGAGGCTTAGATAGGGAGTGGAGTCCTGGGGGGCAGTTAGGGGCAGGGGTCCCAGGAGGGGGCAGTCAGGGGACAAGGAACGGGGGGAGGGTTGGGGGTTCTGGGGGGCCGGGAAGTGGGAGGGGCAGGGGCGGGGCTAGGGCGGGGCTCCTCCCGTCCTCTTTTTTGCTTGCTGAAATATGGTAACCCTAGGCCTGGACAGGCCTCGAAAAATGCAGCTAAGAAGGCATCATGAGTTATATGTCCCCAGAGGCAGATGTGTGTTCCTGCTGTTTGTCCTGTCTGGAGGAAGCCTATTCCCTGATCACTGCTCAGTAGGCAGCAGAGGCTCTATGCTTTCTTCAGTGAGGAGATCTCATGAGCCCAGTCACAGGTCTGTCCTCAGATCAGCACCGCCCACTCTGGTGGGACGGAGTAGGATATTTTCAGCTTGAGAGGCAAGATATGGATGAATCAGGGACCAAAGAAGTCTGTGCTAAAGAGGCATAACAGCCATGCTCCACAATCTGCACTGCGCTTTAAGGAGTCCTAGATATAAAGAATGCTGACGGAGAGATTGAGCCTTCTGATGCTGAAACTTTATTGATGTTGAGGCCAATTTAGCTTCTAAGGAATTTGCTGGGCAGGTTCTTTATCAGTGCTGTGAACTTTCTAGTTACTGGAGAATCAAGGTCCTAAGCAGGCACTTATTGTGTTCAGGTCCTGGAAATTCTTCAGTACTAAAGCGCTGTTCTTATGTAACAAGCTGATGCAAGGCTCACTGAGTCTGGGCTTGTGGAAAATTATACCATCACTTACACCTGTGTAAACCTGTGGTGTGGAGTGGAGTAGTGCAGTTGAAACTAAGATCAGAATTTGGCCTTGCAGTTGGAACTTAGTTAATAATTCTGTTGATGATCTATAAGCCAAAATTGAATCCGCTCTGGGGAAGTGGGCTGGGTTCTAAGTACATGCAGGGAAAAAATCTACTGAATAATAAGGCGCCATTTTCCCACAGTTACTTTTCAGAGTTGAACCAGGCTGTAAGGAGAAAATAGTTTCCTTGAACTTAATGGTTCAAGTGTCCTTTGCATTAATAAAATTTACATATATTTCACTCTCATCAATAAAAATGTGTTCTGCAGTGTAACATTGTTGCCTCTGTACTGGGGTTACTTATATTTTACTTGCACTGTTTGATTTGTTGAGACAGAGTTAAAATCTATATGCCAGATCCTCAGCTAGTATGGATTGCTGTAGCTCCATTGATTTCAGCTATACTGATTGACATCACCTGGCCCTATAACTTTTCCAGCATTGCATTATTCAGCACTCGTCCTAAATGATATCTTGCACTTGTACAGCACTTTTCCGTCGGAAGGTTTCTAAAGCACTTGCCGTTTCTGTCCATATGACACCACTGATATTTATCCAACTCTGGAATAGAGAAAGCAGCTAGAACACACACTGAGGGAAGATATATTTTGTGACAGAACCTGAAGTATAAGGACACCTTTTCATATGCAATACTTTGCTTGACCTTTGATTCAGGATGGGGGACATTTGATGATGTAGTAGCTCTGCCTCTGTGGCAGAGCTCTTGGCATTATTGGCACTATAAATTGTCCTGGATACATTCTAAAATTACACAAGATATTGATATATCTTCTGAAAGGATTTCCTTCCCCGGGGATGTTACTGGCCATTATGATGATTTAGTTCTGCTTTGAGTACAGAATTCTTAGCACAGGGATGCAACACTTTCTTTAATCTTCCATTCCATTCAAAGCGGGGGAGGGTGTATTTCTGACTTCAGAGCAGCAGTTGCAAATACAGGGGGATTATTAATGTTACAGTTTTAGAGACTAAAAGTCAAAGATTGGCATCTGTGCTGTGCATGCAAAATTTGTGTGTACACACCTGTTACACATGTAAATCTCATGTTGGCACATGAAAAATGTGGAATTGTGCCCATAAGTATTCAGTTAGTTGTGCAAGTCCAATGCTGACGTGCACAATAGGTTTAGGGACAATTCAAGAATCAAAATTTTCTGATTGGCAGCTAGTGTGCACATTTCCACTTTCTCTGCACTTGAGATGTGAATGTTTTTACAGATCACGCGCTAAATCCTGCTGTCTTTGCTCAGGTATATAGTACTGTTTAAGCCATGGGACCTAATCCTGTACTTTTTTGCACAGGGAACTCCCACTGAAGCAGGATTTGGTCCCATCATAATATTGTTGCATATTATAAAAAGGGAAATAATATCAGTATTTTTTTTAATACTTATGTACTATATATCCTTGGGACACTTGTATAATGTGCTGATGAGTGCTGTAGAAAGAACTATACATTATAGGTGGGGCTGGAAGCTCTGCCTATCATTGAGGTTGTCAAACACATCCCATTTATAAGAGCCTGTATTCAGTTGCTTATAATTTTGCTAAATTTTAAGCATTTGGGCCCATATCTTCTATGCTGGTCTCTGTCTTAGTCTTTTTTGAAAGTTTTAGCCAAAACAGTTCAACTGTTTGAGAAAATGAGGCTAGGGGCAAATGCATTGATTTGTGATGTTATTTAAAAAAAAAAAAAAGTCTGGTGACTTTCAGTGAAATGCTCTAGCACCTGTATGCTTCAGAGCAGGGGCTTGAAAATTTTGCAGGGATGTAATCTTTGTTTCCGAGATGTGCCTTTTGCTGTTCCAGTGAAAATCTGACCAAATTTGGCCAAGTTCTAAGATTTTGAAAAATCTCAGTTTGCACATGCTTAGTAGAGACTAATAGGGATTGTCTACTCATTTTGCTCATGGCAAGCTGGGGTTTGGTCTAGTCCCATTTCAGAGAGGACTAGATCAGAGTGAACTAACAAACAGTTAATGCATGTCAGCAGTGTCCACACTGACAGTCCGAGGCAAGCTAGTGTGGGGTAGCTTTGCACCCCAGCATGCTGTGAATTAATTGTCTGTGTAGACAAGCCCTTTGATTTTAGCAACTAAAATCTCCAAAGATTCTATGCACCCTTAGCATGTTCAGAGCTCTTAGAGTTGACCAGGCTCTGTATGTGCCATCTCCAATGAGTGACTGAGCATGCTGTCTCCAGCCCCGGGCTACAGGGGTGAAGCTGCACCTTCTCTTTAATGGCTGCTCTTTTTTGAGTGCTTGTTCATGTCAATTCCAATCAGGTGCATGCGCGCTGCATGCACAGTTGTTGGAAAGTTTTCCCTTAGCAGCTCCCATCGGGTCGGCTGTGGAGCCCACTGGAGTGGCGCCGGATATAGGACCCTGCCGACCTCGTGCCTCCTCAGTTCGTTCTTACCACCAGTGGCTTTCGGGTGGCTTCTGCTGGCCAAACTTCCGTCTGCCGGTGGGGACCCCAAGATGCGTCCAGAGGGAGCGTCCTTCAAGAGCCCCTTCTGAGAAGTCCAACTATCTCAAACTTTTCCCTTTATTTATACATTAATAATACAATGACATATCAAGCAAGAGGTTTCCTGATGATCATCAATTAACCAGAGATGTTTTGTTTTATTTATTTCTTTTCCAGCATGTCCATGCCTTGGGGCCCTGACAAACATTCCCGGGGACACACACAAACATACTTCTTGTTTTTCTAAAATACATGCATCAGCAATTTCAACATTTTTAGCAGGAAGGGTGCGGGGTCAAGCTGCCCTGTCTGTGGCACCCAAAATACCCTCCCCTCCTGCCTTGGTTACACTAAGGCTGCTGCATGACCAATTTACGACCTGATGACTTGGCTACTTTTAGTAATAAGCAATAATGGTTCAGTGTGGCCTGCTGACTTGGCTACTGTTAGCAATAGTGGTTTCAGGCACTTTACTGGTTTGCCAAAATCTCCCCATACAAGGCGGTACCCAGCCACTACTACAAGGGGATGCCCGAGTCTCCTCGGCCACGAGGCAGCCTGCACGTATGTGGTCCGGCATGCCAGACTGAAGCTCAGACCCCTACAAGCGAGGCTTGCATTTGCCTACCACCTGAAGTGCGACAGCCTAGACTCAGTGGTGAAGGTGCCAGAACACATTCTCGAGTCCCTCGGACGGAGTGCGAAGGAGTCCCCTTCAATAGTCCCTAGCCTTCCTTCTCCCTGGTAGCAGACACGTCAGCTCTGGGTTGGGGTGCACGTTTGGGAGATTTCCAAACACAGGGCCTATGGTCACAGGACAAGCTCCCCTTTGATATCAATATCAAGAAGCTTGGGGCAGTATGACTAGCACGCCAAACTTTTCAGGCCCAGCTGCAAGGACAGTGCGTGGCAGTGATGACAGACAATATCACTGCATGTTTTACATCAACAAGCAGGGTGGAACCCGTTCCTCCCCCTTATGTTGAGAAGCCCTCTGGAATCATGAGTGGTCCATCCGTCCAGATGTCATACACTCCATCTTCCAAAGGTGGGAGTTTCCCCAGGTTCGCCACCCAGATCAACCGAATGTGCCCAATATTCTGTTCCTTCGAGAATCACAGCACTGGCTCGATCACGGATGCGTTTCTGCTACCCTGGGGAGGCTGCATGTTGTATACCTTTCCCCTGATCCCTCTTGTGCACAAGGTACATCTCAAGATTCTTAGGGACATAGTGGAGGTAATTCTGGTGGCCACAGCGTGGCCTCAACAACACTGGTACACCACGCTCTTGGAGCTGTCAGTGGACGCCCTGATCACATTACCACTCCACCCCGACCTGGTCACTAAGGACCACAGTCACCTTCACCACCTGGACCTCCAGTCCCTCCATCTCACGCCCTGAAAGCTTCATGGTTAAACCCCATGGACTTTCTGTGCTCAGGACCAGTAAGAGAGGCCCTACTTGGCAGCAGGAAACCATCCACCAGGGCCACTTATCTAACTAAGTGGAAAACTTTCACTTGCTGGTGTGCCCAGCGGCCTATACAACTCATTCTAGAGTACCCCCTGCGCCTGAAATAACAAGGCCTGGCAGGTCATACATCGAGGTACATCTCACTGCTATCTTGGCCTTCCACTCCGGAGCATCTAGACGCTCCATATTCGCCAACCCCATGGTAGGACATTTCCTCAAGGGTCTGGAACAGCTACATCCTCAGATTAGACAGGCTGTTCCTGCATGGGACCTTAACCTGGTCTTCTCTAGATTAATGGGGCCCCCATTTGAACCGCTGGAGACTTGCTTACTCCTCTTCCTGTTGTGGAAGGTAGCCTTCCTGGTCACAATCACATCAACTAGGACGGTTCGGAGTTAAAGGCCCTTACCTCCAATCCACCCTACCTGGTCTTCCACAAGGGTAAGATGCAACTCAGGCCTCACCCAGCCTTTCTTTCCAAGGTAGTGTCACACTTCCATACTAGGCAAGACATTTTTCTACCTGTCTTTTATCCTAAGCCTCATGCCAGTAGTCAAGAGCAGAGGCTACGCTCATTGGATGTTTGGCGGGCGCTAGCATTCTACATCGAGCGCATTAAGCCATTCAGGCAGTCGAACTAGCTGTTTGTGGCGGTAGCAGACCGGATGAAAGGGCTCCTGGTCTCATCTCAAAGAATATCTTCCTGGATTATGGCATGCATCCGCATGTGTTACGAGCTGGCCAAGATCCCAGCCCCAGCACTTACAGCCCATTCCACAAGGATACAGGCCACGTCAGCGGTGTTCTTGGCTCAGGTACTGATACAGGAAATTTGCAGAGCAGCAACTTGGTCCTTTGTGCACATGTTCACCTCTCATTATGCTGTCACCCAGCACGCCAGAGATGATTCAGCATTTGGCAGAGCGGTGCTCCAATCAGCAAGTCCTTAACTCCAACCCCACCTCTGGAGTGGAGCTTGGGAGTCACCTGATTGGAATTGACATGAACAAGGACTCGAAGAAAAAAGTTACTCACCTTCTCAACACATCTTGAAGAACAGCAGTTACGAGAAGGTGAGTAACCGTTTTCTCCCAGCTGCTCTGTGATTGGGCTAGGCACTGAAACTGAAACTATGGAATCTCTCTTTTGTGTTCCCAATGATTCCTCTGCTAGGGCCAAGGCAATATGGAGAAGGAAGCTGCCTGTCTCAAATGCAGAGAGGATAAGAGCTGGATCTGATGGGGTTTGGAGAGTAGACTGGGACAAAGAGCCTGGAGTGGGAAACTAGGAGTGGAGACTGGGATGATGAGCATGGCAGCTGGGGAAAGAAATGGGGAATGGGTGTGGGGAGACTGTAATTGGATGAGGAGCCAGGAGGGCATTGGCTGGGCAAGGAAACTGGGACTGGGATGAGAAGCCTGAGGGATGGAGACTGGGACTACATGGGTGAGGAGAATGGGACTGGGACAAGGGGCCAGTGGTGGGGAAGGGACAGGTTGGAGGAGACAGGATAGAAGAGTCTGTGCCCACTGGAGCATGCTCTTCTCCAGAGCCTGGAATGGAACCCAAAATCCTTGAGTCTCGCCATTCCCCTGCTGTCAGCAGATGTGTGAAATCCACTGTCAAAGTGTCTCATCCACCTCTAATGCTGATTGACATAGAGGTTGGCAACCTACTGCCGCTATCAGTTACTCCATGAGCTCAAATGGCAGAAGCCTGAGTAAGTGGATCTAAAAGTTCCTACCTCGCTGAGGAGACATGTGAATGTCAGTATGATGCTACATGACGGAATTTGCTTTTTTAGTTTATTTTTTTTTAAACTCTGGGAAATTACATACAAAAATATGTTAAAAGAATGTTATTAAGGATGTAAAGTCCAGGACTCAAAAGTTAGGAAATGTCAGAACTATAGGACCCCTGCTCCATTCAGTACACAGGATGGACCTGCTTTTGGGATGAATCAGGGTTATATAATAAAGGAGGAGGTTGGCTGTAGGACTCTTTACCTCATTTGTTGGAGTACTTGGAAGTGTAGTCAATGAGAAAGGGCATTGCAAGAAGAGAAAGGATGGGCAATTGAACGCTTCCTTGAAGAATCAGATTCTAACCCTGCCTCTGCTGCGGAGTTCCTGTGTGATGATGGGCAAGTCACTCAAACCAAACTTTTCAGAGGTGGTCGCTAATTGTTTGTTCCTCATTTTCCTGGTGCCCAACTTGACACCTGTAATATGGGGATAATAGCACTCCCTCACCTCACAAACCACAGGGGTTTGTGGAAAATAAATTACAGTGCAGTAGAAAAGGCCCTGTTTTCAGAGCAGGTTTTGAAAAATATATAGTAAATAAGACCTGGGGCTGCATGTTGAACAATGAGGAGGAATCAAAATTTTGAACGACTGCTCATTAAGTGAGTACTGTCCAGCCTGAACACTGAATGAAGCAGGGGTCCTCTGGAAAAAATAGTATGTGATAATATAAATTAAAGACAGTATCATAATGCATAAGCACAAGGGTGCTGAATTAAGGTTGCACAGGCAACTATGGCATTTCCTAACTTCTGAGAGCTTGACTTTGCAACCTTAATATTCATTTAACATAGGGTTTTTGTGTGTAATTAAAGCGTTATACAGACTGAGGACCAAGTTGAGGGTTGCTGTCAGTAGAAGACTTTTGCCTATAGACGCCACTTCCTCTGTTGATTTGGTAAAGCTCGGAAGCTCACCTGTTCAGTTAGGGGTTTGGTTTGCATGATGCAAAGCCCCATCACCACCTTATCACTAATGAGTTCCAGAGTGGGTGGTTTGTCAGGCTACCCAATTAGTTTCTGATTTTTAACACTGTAAAGTACCCAGACATGATGGAAGGTAAAGAAGCTTATATATAAACAGCTAGAAGGTTGGAAGGAATGGGCTGGTCTCCTGAAGGGGAAGAGCACCTTTCATCAAGATACAAGGCTGTAGTCTCTCATTTCTTCCCTTTTGCCTACTCATTCATGGAAAGTCCCTAAGTCTCCTATAGTAGCCATCAGGAAGGCAGAATAATCAAACCCCCTTCCCTCCAACTCTTCTACAAATCATGTCACACACACATACGTGATTCTCCATTCTCGCATTCATAAAATCCTACAAATGACCAGTTATATATGGTTGAACTGCAGTGTGTACACTCTACATGCCTGGAACCTTCAGAATGAGAGGTAAGTGGTTTAATTCAGCAAAAATTTCCAACCTCCAAGGAGTGAAATTGAGCATTTTCCTTAGAAGTAATGCACCTGGCATAAGAAGGATAAATGATAACAGGTTCTGTGTTCCCTGATACCTGTCTGCAAGAGGCAATCTTTGAAAATTACCTCCAAGTAGTCTCTAATATGTAGTGCATGAGCTTGAGTCAGACCTCGGCTATGAAACTAGAGTATATAGCACTGTGTGATCAGTAAAATCAGCTGCTGTGCTTACTCACACATTATTAAAAAAAAAACGCATAAAAACCCACTCCATGATTTGTCCCTGAACAAGTAGGCCTTTATTTTTCTGTTAACCAACATGACTAATTTCATTCTTTGTGATCCATCTTAGAGATGAAATAACCCCTTAGTGCTCATCTTAAGTACTGCAGTGTTGACAGGTTGTCCTGACAAAAATTAGGCTAATGTCCCTTATGACTGCATTAGCTATAGAAACGGGGCTCTCTCCAAGGTATCTTCTTATTCCAGCTTTTATTCAGATTCATTTTCACTATTGCTTGGCAGCCTGGCTGACAGGTGCTTTTATTCAGCGCAATCTGTTAGTCTCCAACCTGAATTTTCAGATCACTCACCTGTTATGAAAAGAGAAATAGCTGTCCAGTGGTTTTGTCCATGTGACTAGACTCTTTTTAGTTATGATACCTACTGTAGATGACACAGCTCAAGGTGATCTTGATGCTGGGATGCTAACATGACCTGTTACGTAACAATTTGAAATGAGCCAACAGACCACGACCTACCAAAGGTAGAATTTGAGGCAGTGAGCTGTATGATTTCATTGCTCTCAGTAAAGACTCCAACAGGTACAGCATGTACTGAAATGCTATATTTGGAACCTTGAAGGCGGTCTATTTTTCTCTCATCATTTTATATTACTTACCTGTGTTTTATTTTTTTATTTTTTTTTGTAAGTCCTTTCATCCCAGGGTGCTTTACAAATATAACAAACCAATGTTCAAACTATACATAAGCACTGCTGAAAAACATTCACCTCGGGGGTGGCAATCCATTTGGCAAGTCACAGCAACATTATCCAGCAGTTTAGGACACGCAGTAAGAACACTTATTGAATTGAAGAGGAATTATATCTGGCTTTGGTAATACTGGCAATTTGGTTTATTGTTGACTTGGCTACACAGTGACACATGGGGTTCACACAGACTGGCGTATGTTTTGATAGGCAGTTGAAATATGCAAAGATGTTCTGCATTAAGCCTGATTTTTGAGGTGCTGAATGCCCCAATTCCCACTTTGTTCAGGAGTGACTCACACTTTGCAGGATTGGGCTAACTTGAGCACTGGAGGTACACAACAGTTTGCAGGATTGGATCGAATATGAGACTAAAACGTAAGTTGTTGAATTCTTCATATTTATTCACTAAGCACATGCATCATACTATAAACAAGGGAATGTTGGAATGCATAATAAGTGACTGGCTATAGAAGTCTGAGAAAAGATTTCACTTGTAAAGTGAAGACCCATATTTTGTGAATTTCACAAAAGGGTGACCCTTTCTTCTGATCCATGCTGCTTTTTGCTGATATAGTTTCTGTTTTCACTCTGAGGCCTAGTCTACGTACTACAAAGTTAGGTCGACATAAGCCATGTTAGGTCAATTTAATAATGTATGTGTCTACACTACTGAGTCCCTTCCGCTGACCTAAGTGATCTGTAAAGTCAACTTCTGTACTCCACCTCCGCGAGAGACGTAGCGCTTGATTCGACATCCACGGGTCGACATGGGGTAGTGTAGACATTGTGTTGTGTAGTTCGAATTAATTGGCCTCCAGGAGGTGTCCCACAGTGCTCCACTATTACTGCTCTGGAGAGCACTTTCAACTGCACTGTACATCAGCCAGGTGTACAGGAAACAGCTGCTCCCCTGTTAAAGCCCCGGGAACTTTTGAATATTCATTTCCTGTTTGATCAGCATGGAGAGTTCGTCAACCCAGGTGATCATGGAGACTCAAGGCCACAAACACGCTCCAGCACAGAGTACACAGGAAATGGGTGTATCTTACTGCTGTGTGAGGAGAAGTCTGTGCAGGCAGAGCTCTGATCCAGCAGAAGAAACATTGACATTTATACCAAGATTGCGCAGGGCATGGGGGAGAAGGACTACACCAGGGACACGCAGCAGTGCCGCATGAAAATACAGGAGATTTGGCAAGCATACTAGAAGACAAGGGAGGCGAACAGTCGTTTTGTTTCTGACCCACAGACATGCCACTTTTATGAAGAGCTGTATGCAATTCTCGGCGGCGACCTCACCACTACTCCAAAACGGTCTATGGATACCTCCCAGAAACCCTGGGCGACCTCGATCATTGTTGACAAGGAAGAGGAGGATAATGTGAGGCAGGCAAGTGGAGGATCCATTCTCTCCGACAGCCAAGAACTGTTTTTAACCCTGGAGCCCATCCTTTCACAGGACCAGCTGTTGGCGGAGCATGATGCTGGGGAAGGTACCCCTAGTGGGTACACATTTCAAATCAAACTGTAGGGTTTTCATGCTATTATTTCTAATGTTTAATCTGAACAAAAAAGTAGGTGCAGTGGGTATCGGTGGCCACTCCAGCTATGCAGAGGTTCTCTCCGAAAAAGACTGTTTATGTGCATGGGGATGGCCCAGGAATCCTCCATGGAGATCTCTAGGAAGCGTTCATGGAGGTACTCTGCAATCCTTTGCAGAAGGTTTACGGGAAGGGCTGCCTTATTTTGTCCACCACGTTAGGACACTTCCCACGCCACTCCAGTATTAACTCTGCTGGCATCATTGCGGCACACAGCGTTGCAGCATAAGGAGCGGTTCTGTACCCACACGCTTGCAGCATCTACTTCCTTGCCGCCTCGGTTACCCTCAGGATAGTGATAGCGCATATGGTCACCTAGGGAAAATGGGAACTTTTCAATGCTAGCCCTTACATTGCAAATAATTCAACAAGTAATCCGCTCCTATGTGGTGAAATCTGGGTCACACAACCATGCTTTCCCAAACATGCCTGGTTTTGGTTGGAAGGGATCACCGTGTATTGCAACCAGCATTTAAAAAAAAGGGGGGGGGGGATGGCTTCCTGTTTGTCACCCTACTCCCAACCCGGTGCCACTTTTGTAAAAAAAAAAATTAACTGTTTGGGGGGCTTTACACTGGTGCCTGTCCTCAAGCACCATCCAGGTTGCTAGGGGAAAGGGGGCTTTTCTGAAGTTCCATCCAGTAATCCCAAGGATGTCTTCACAAAAGCTGTAGCACAAGACCTCTCGCCAATGCCTCATGGCCTTACTCACCATGGCTGGAGCAACAAACCGACTCTTGCAATGGCCAGAAATTGTGGTTATGTTTTGGCTTGCAGTGAAGTGTATTGAGGGGTGTTTTTTATAAAAATTAATTTTGCACCAGAAATAATGTATGCACTATCAATGCTACCCTTGTACTTTGTATTCCTTGCAACTGAAACCTTGTCCGTCAGTGCATCCTCCACAACGCGATAGAGACTTTCCCAGATTAGAAGGCAGAAAAAGAAGAGTTGGGAGGACGTCTCTCTCGGAGGCACACATTAACTCATTGAACAAGAGCATGGAGGATTACACTGTCTGAGAACCTGGACATGGACAGGGAGGACAGGAGAGCATGCAGGGAACAAGAGCATTCAATGCAGGAAGAGATGCGGCGGATTATGAAGGAGCAAGCAGACATGTTGAGGCATCTGGTTAAGGTTCAAGAAAGGCAGCTGGCTGCTAGAGTCCCGCTGCAGCCTATGCTGAACTTACTGTCATCATCACCAAGTTCCACATCCTCCTCCCCCAAACGTCCTATGAGGTGGGGTGGGGGGACAGCAGGGGGGAAAGTTCAGTATCCCTTGTACCCTCCCCTGGTGGTTGAGTGCAAGAACCAGAAGGTGCCCATTCCCACACCTTTGATTGTTATTGCAATGCATCAGTAAGCAACCTGTCCATGTTTCTTCCCCCCTTCAACCCTCCACCTTGGTTTATCAACCCTTTTGCCCCAGGTTATCTTACTTTTCTTTGCTGTCTTTGTGTGTTTGTGTGCATAATAAAAAATGAATTGAGGAGAAAAGGCTCTTTATTGATTCAACACGTGGTGGTTAGTGGGGGTGGAGTTTACAGGGGAGAAAATGCAATGAAGGGGACAAGGGTGTTAGTAAGGAACAACACAGATAAGTGTAACATTACTTTGGCTCACTGCTGAAACTGGTTTTCAAAGCCTCACGGAGACGCAGAGCCCCTCAGAGTGCTCTTCTTATTGCCCTGGTATCTGGCTGCTCAAAATTGGCTGCCAGGTGATCTGCCTCAACCCCCCACCCCACCAGAAACTTTTCTCCCTTTGTTTCACAGATATTATGGAGCGCACAGCAGGTAGCAATAACAAAGGGGCTACTTGCTCAGCCTGTGGTTGAACTGGTCCTTACTGCTGTCCAGGCTGCCTGTGTACAGCTTCATGAGCTATGGGAGCAAGGGGTAGGCTGGGTCTCCCAGGATCACGATTGACATTTCAACATCAACAATGGTTATTTTGCAGTCTGGAAAGAAAGTCCCTTTTTGCAGCTTTCTGAACAGACTGAAGTTCCTAAAGATGCGCGCGTCATGCACCTTTCCCGACCATCCCACGTTGATGTTGGTGAAACAGCCCCTGTGATCCACCAGTGATTGCAATACCATTGAGAAGTAACCCTTTCGGTTTATGTACTCTTTGGCAAGGTGATCTGGTGCCAAGATAGGGATATGCGTTCCATCTATAGCCCCACCGCAGTTAGGGAACCCCATCGCGGCAAAACCATCCACTACATCCTGCATGTTGCCCAGAGTCACTACCCTTCTGAGCAGAAGTCTATGGATGGCCCTGCACACTTGGATCACAACAGATCCCGCGGTAGATTTACCCATTCCGAATTGATTCCCCACTGAATGGTAGCAGTCTAGCGTTGCAAGCTTCCACAGAGCTATCGCCACTCACTTCTCCACTGTTAGAGCAGCTCTTACTTTAGTATTGCTGCACTTCAGGGATGGGGAAAGCTCTTCACACAGTTCCTGGAAAGTGGCCTTACGCATTCGAAAGTTCTGCAGCTACTGCTCGTCATCCCATAGCTGCATAATGATGTGGTCCCACCAGTCGGTGCTTGTTTCCCAGGCCCAGAAGTAGTGCTCAATCGTGTCAAAGGTGTTGCGTGACTGTCACCATCAACTGCAAATTGCTCCACTCTGTCTTCCAGCGGGGCTGCTTGCGTGGCATCACATTGTTCCGTGCGGTGGCTCCTGTATCGGCTGTGTAAATACTGTAGGATAAGGCACGAGGTGTTTTGTAATGCTCACAACAACAGTATACAGCTGAGCAGGGTCCATGCTTATTGTGCTATGGATTTAAATGAGTAGAGCATGGTGGGTGTTACTGACCAGGAAAAGTGAGGTAGGAGATGCTTGTGGGAGAAATGGGCAAATTAAGTGTCAGTGCTGGGCTCACAGGCAGAGAGAGGGTGGTGGAGGTGTAAGTAGAACCCACGGCATATTCTAGAGCAGTTTTTGTTCATAGTTTCTTCTCACTCGAAGGGTCCATCATGTATCATTGTAGGCTTCACTGACTGCCTGAGGAAGAGCAGAAACAAAGCCAAAAAGGGCAGCCAGAGATGCTTTGGAAAGGAAGGATGATAAATGTTGGTCTTACTGAGCCCTAAGCAGGCAGAGAGGCCAATACCCGTATAGTGCATATTTAAATAATCCAAACAACCCCCCGCCTTTCCCCCTGCAATTGCAGGCCAGACTAGAAAGCAGAAACAGCTTGGGGAACTGGGAGAACAGTGTGGTCTATTAAGCTGGCAGTTGTGTTTTCAACATAATTAGTTGTCCAACAGAGTGCCCAAATTTAGCTGATGCATTTGCATGTGTAATTAAGTATGCTGTATTGAAAAGCACTTTGCTTGCAATCCTTTGTTCTCTGTTTGCTGCAGATCAAATTACTGACTGGTAGATTTGATTTTGAAATAGTTTAAAAAACATTTTCATTATATCTATTGGGGAAAACAAATTACAGAGGAGAAGGCCTTTTAGATGCCACTAGAACAAAAGGGTGACTTTATAAACCTTTCCAGGTAAACAAGTATTTGAGGCATAGTCTGATGGACTGTGTTTAAATAAATGCAACGATTAAGGTGACAGTTACAATCAGAAAAGTCAGGTAATGCAAAAGTACGAAATCCCAGTGACAACATATATCACTTGTTGCATGTCCTGTAGGTTTTATGGTATGTGTTTCCCAGCAGAGAGTATGATCAACGGCCTCTTTGCATTCCTTCTTGTGGGGCATAATGCCCCTTTGGCACTGTGTTCACAGAATCCTCTTTAAAGCTGTCTTCCCTGGGGGATTCCACCAGTGTGAATGCGCAGACATGGCTCTGGTTACTGGTAAACAAAATCTGTGTGTGTCTGTCTCTGAATCTTCTCATTTAACAAGGAAGACAATAGTGCATTATAGTAGAACTTCATGAAGGATGTGATGAATAGGCTGGAGCACCCACAGGGAAAAAATGGTAGGTGCTCAGCATCCACTGGCAGCCCCCCATCAGCTCCCCCCCCCACCTCCCCCAGTGCCTCCTATCCACTGACAGGCCCCGCTGATCAGCACCTCCCACTCCCTCCCCACGCCTCTTGCCCACTGCAATCAGCTGTTTCGTGCCATGCAGGAGGCTGGGAGGGAGGAGTGAGGATGCCAAGCGCTTGGGGGAGCGGTGGAGCGGGGGTGGGAAGAGGTGGGGCTAGGGTGAAGTGGGGATGGGAAGAGGCGTGGGGTGGGTGGGACCTTGGAAGAAGGGGTGGAATGGGGTGTAGGGCCTGGGGCAGAGCCAGGGATCATGCACCCCCTGGCACTTTGGAAAGTCAGATCACACCACAGACACCATCTCCCATTGCAGTCCGTAGAGGTACTCCCATTGACTTCAATGGCAGTTGGATCAGTATGTATTCACCCTTTGGTATGCCGAATGCCTTCCAACTTGCACAGTTTAAATTGTTTCTCTCTCTCTCCTTTGCCACAAATGTTGTTTAGCAAAAATAGTTGTGTAGTACGCTCTCATTTTATTTAAATTTTATTATTTTTACAGATTAAATTACAGAACATTGTCAAATGAACAAAGTAAAGCAACTTTTGTGTTACAGCATGCTTGGCTTTTTGAACTGTTCTTAGTAATTCACAAGGTTCAATAATTCACTGAAATCACAGGTGTGAATAAGTGAGATTCTGTGCTGTTCAATGTACTAAATGATCTGGAAAAGGGGATAAACAGGAAGGTGGCAAAGTTTGTAGACGACACAAAATTACTCAAGATAGTTAAGTTCAAAGCTCACTGCAAGGAGTTACAAAGGGATCTCACAATACTGGGTAACAAAAAGGCAGATGAAATTCAATGTTAAGTGCAAAGTAATGCACAGTGGAAAACATAATCCCAGCCATACATATAAAATCATGGGGTTTAAATTAGCTGTTACCATGTAAGAAAGAGATCTTAGAGTCATTGTGGATAGTTCTCTGAAAACATCCGCTCAGTGTGCAGCAGCAGCCCAAAAAGGGAACAGAAGGTTAGGAACCATTAGGAAATGGATACAATAAGACAGAATATAGCATAATGCCACTATATAAATTCGTGGTACGTCCATGCCTTGAATACAGTATGCAGTTCTGGTTGCCCCATCTCAAAAAAGATATATTACAATTGGAAAAGGTACAGAAAAGGGCAACAAAATGGTTAGGGGTATGGAACAGCTTCTGTATGAGGAGAGATTACAAAGACTAGGACTGTTCAGCTTGGAAAAAAGATGACGAAGTGGGCAGGATATAATAGAGCTCTATAAAATCATGACTGGTGTGGAGAAAGTGAATAAGGAAGTTTTGTTTACCTCTTGATATAGAACAAGAGCCAGGGGTCACACAATGAAATTATTCGGCAGCAGGTTTAAAACAAACATAAGGAAATCCTTTTTCACACAGCACACAGTCAATCTATGGAACTTATTGGCAGAGAATGTTGTGAAGGCCAAAAGTATAACTGGATTAAAAAAAAAAATAAGGTAAGTTTATGGAGGATAGGTCCATCAATGGCTATTAGTCAGAGATGGTCAGGGATGCAACCGCAGGCTCTGAGTGGCTCTAAGGCTATGACTACACTACCACGGTAAGTTGACCTAAGTTACGCAACTCCAGTTATTAACATAGCCGGAGTTGACGTAGCTTAGTTCGACTTACTGCAGTGTCTATACCGCGCTGGGTCGACAGGAGACACTCTCCCATCGACTTACCTTATTCCTCTCATTCCGGGTGGAGTACTGGGCTTGACCAGAGAGCGTTCTGCCATCGATTTAATAGGTCTTCACTAGACCCGCTAAATCGACCCCGGTGCATTGATTGCCGGAGTGTCAATCCCGCGGTAGTGTAGACATAGCCTAAGCCTCTGACTGCCGGAAGCTCGGAATGGACAACAGGGCATGGTTCACTCAATAATTGCCCTGTTCTGTTCATTCCCTCTGAAGCACCTGGCCTGTCAACTGTCAGAAGACAGGATAAAGGGCTAGTTGGACCATTGGTCTGACCCAATATGGCCGTTATTATTCTGGTGTATGTGAAGTATGGTCTAGTTGTTGTTGCCAGGATATGGTCTGCTATTTAAAGATGCCACTTTCATTGACATCCATGGGATTTGTCGGTGCTCAGCACTTCTGAAAATCAGGCTAATGACATTTGCATTACTTGACTTTTTTGGTTTCTAATTATGCCACCTTAATGGCATATTTTACGCCATTGTGTGTATTTTTGTTGCATTTTTTAAAATAAGAAAAGGATAAAATATCTGGAACTATTTGAATTGTTCAAGTTCCTCTGCTTTTCCTGATGTATAGCCACAGCCCTTTGAAGCTAGTAAATCCTTGGAATGAATGTGGGCCTATTTCCTATGCCGTGAATGCATACATAGCACATCTCTCCTGAAATATGCACTTTGGGCTGATCCATTGCCCACTGAAATAAATAGAATGACTACCATTGGATCAGGCCCTCTATTTTTTTTAACAAAAATGTGTGTATTTTCAGTACACTTTTTCATACCTCCCAACATCTGAAGGAGCTAAAGTGGGAAAGGTGCTGCCCTGTTAGGGTGGAGGTAGTGGTGGTGTTGGGTGCTATCCCTTGTGGAGGGAGGGTTGGCTGCTGACGCTGGTGGGAGGTTGCAGAGTAAGACTGCCTTGCACTCATCCTACAACAGTGGCTACAGTGGTTCCTGTCCCGGAGGGGCTTGCTGGGCTTGGCTACCTCTGAGTGTTGTAACCTGGCCCATGGTTCACTTGTTCACAGTGCTGCTCCATTTGGCCTGTCTACACCTCCATAGATGGAGATGAAGGGGCAAATGAGCCAAATTTGATTGGCATTGTGACTTAATGCATGGGATCGCAGTGCCTGAAGTGGGGAGCTGAGCCCAGCTATCCCTGCAGGAGAGGAACCACTTTAACCGAGACATGGGGTTTTGGGGGTCAAAGAGAACAATCACAAGAAACCCAGGACTGTTGGGAAATCTGTCGTTTTAAAACTTTAGTAAATCAAATAAATTTAAAAAAAAATCACATCCTTCACTAAGAGCTAGCTATTTGTCAAGTTCAATCTTTTTTTTATTTTTTTTTAAGGGTGGTTACAATTTTTTTGTAATGACAAAAGTATTTTGTGTTTTCCACTTTTCCATAATTTAAAAGCAGCTCTTAAACTTTCAAAATAAAATCACTCTCAGATAGGAACTATGCACGGAAGATTTCAGCTCCCAAAGTGAATTTTCAGATAGTTTCAGCAACTGAAATAACTAGGTTATAAAGAAAAGGTATTTTTCAACCTTAGGTATAATAGGCTATCAGTGATCTTTGTAACAAATTATAAAAATCTAGAGAATAACAGAACTATGAGCAGTGAGTGGCATGTATTTTATGAAGGACAAATTTTGCTAGACAAACATGGTCACTTCGTGGATACAATTACAAAATTAGTGTTTGCAATAGAAGTTACATCAGAACTTTAGTAAAATATTTGGTACAGTGTCCAGTTGCTATGGATAGGAGCCCAGCCATTGGCTGATGCACTGCAAACCAGGTGTAATGAGATCCTATGAACTTAGTGGGTGTCTGGTGGGATTCTGCAGTGAAGTTATAGGTCTGATTTTATTAAACATTTTCATTAATGATCTGGAAGAGATGGTAAATGGTATGCTAATTAAATTTTCAGAGGGGACTAAATTAGGAGGAGTTGTGAATGCTAGTGAGGATAACAAAATAATATAAAAGGCCTTAGAGAGGGTAGAAAAGGATCAGGGAATAGCAAAATGAGATTCAGTCTTTCTGCTTCCTCGACCTGTGCCTGTTATATTTCTCTCACTTTTGTATGTAAAAATGTTCCAGTTTAAAATAATGAACAATCCGAGGAGTATGACTCACCTTTGTAAAAGTTGCTGGTGCTTTGACAATCCCTTCGCTGTTGTATGTACTATGCAGAAAGTTCAGTCTCACAGTATATGTCAACCCTCTTCAGAATAAAGCCTATCCATCTGTTTCCCTACTAACACAGCATTAAGCACAGGAAATAAGCTTCCTCTTTGTGCATCTGTAGCATGGGGCACAACAATCCACTCACATAAAATTATATCCTTTCAACAGCCTCAGCCTATTGGAGATGAAGTCTGACAGTGGGGAAGGGCAATTTTACAGGATTATACCACTAGGAAATGTGCATGCACCTCATTATCTGGATAGTCAATATATAGGTCTAGAATACTGGTCCCCAAATTGTGGGGTGCATCCCCGTAGGGGGCATAGAGGAACATTCGTGGGGGCAAGCTCTACCCTAGCTCCGTTCCTGGCTCTGGCCCTGGTTCTGGCTCCACTCCTGGTCCTGGTCCTGGCCCTGGCCCCGGGGGGTGAGGGGGAGGGAAACAGATTAATTATGAGTGGGGGGGATGCAACATAAAAAGTTTGGGGGCCACTGGTTTAGAATCTTGGATATAGCTAGGGGGTGTGCAACATAGCTCAGGGGAGGAGGCTGTATCCTTTTCTTATGAAACTAATAAATAATCTGGCATCGGATAACTTTTGCAGGATACTCAAATTGTCTATCACATAGTCTTAGGTTGGTTTTTTTTATATCACAGTGCTGCTGTTTTGTTTTGCAGGTAACATACACATATTGACTTGTGTATTCTTTTGTTGCCTGTATGAAATAAAGTGCCTCTATCCCCATTCGCCCACTCAAAAGAAAACAGAGAGAAGAGATGGGTAGATCTTATCAGACACTTGCTAGAATATCAAGAGGATTATTTCCTAGAACTGTAGAGCCATTTACTGAATCATAGCTGTGCTTTTCACACTATTAATAGATTTTCCAAGTGTCAAGCAGGATACTTGGTCTGGGGGGGAAACAGAAGGGTGAAGGAGGTAAAGGTGACTAAGGGGATGTTTTGGTGGTTATCAGGGAGATTGTGTGTGTGGGTTGGGGAGAGTGCCACCATCTAGCATCAGCCAAACAAATGCCTTTTCCTTTACCGTATGGATTTGGCTTTACCATCAGTGGAGAGCTGGTTTAAGAATAGGTGTGGGAAGCTCAATGGAGATGTTGGGGTTGGGAGGGTACAATTTCATCGCTCTCAATGGAGGAAGTGATCCATCTTGCACCTGTTTTAATATGACCAAGTTTGGGCCTCAGTATATTTCTGGAAGGAAGGAATTCCATAAGCTCCCGAGGATGTTCAGCCTCCACAGACTTACGGGCTTGTGAATTTACTTTTTATCGTTAGCAAGAGAACGTTGTTAAATGAAGAAAGCACTACAGTATTAAGTGAACTGAAAAATACGATTTCTTTTGGGTTTTTTTTACAGTGCAAATACTTGTAATAAACAATAAATATAAAGTGAGCACCGTACACTTTGTAGTCTGTGTTGTAATTGAAATTAATATATTTGAAAATGTAGAAAACATTCAAAAATATTTAAATAAATGCTGTTTTGTTATTGTTTAACAGTGCAATTAATCACGTGATTAATTTCTTAATCGGTTGACAGACCTTATTTTTATATATATATAAAATCATATAGGTATCTACTCTGTATGTGTACATGTGTGCATGCATGTAGGAAGGGATGATGAGATGCGAAGGCTTTAGCAACAGGAGCTTGGGGGGGGAAATTTATTGGAGCTAATTTTTGTATCCACTGTAAATCCAGGTTCCTTAGTTACCATGACTCATTTCAGGGCTAAAAGGGAGATTAGAAAAACCTCTAAAAATGACTGAAAATTGATTTTTCTTCATTAATGTACTGCCTCAGGCTCTTCCATGGCTAGGAATCAATGGTGGGTCCCATTGGGAATCTGGGAATCTCCCCTTGCCAGTGGTATAAAGCTCTCATTTTTATCCCTGCAGGGGCACAAGATAACAAACGTGAAAGTCATTTACATTTTGTATGTAGAGAGTTGATGCTGGTGCAGTACTGAATTTTGGCTGCCCTGGACTTCAGTTAGGTGCGATTGTTGTGAGGAGAGTCCATAGTTAAGGGTGAGAGTGGCAATGTTTCTCTGGTAGGTTGGGTTATTGTTATTTTGTAAGCTGCTCGGGAATTTAGAAAGTTAGATGTAGTCACCAGGAGACTGGTTAATTGCCAGAGGGTGGGAGAGATGGTCAAAGGTGCATAATTCATTTATCACTTGGCTGTCTGTTGCATCACATTGATATTACCTCCATATCACATATGTGATATACATGAGTGTGCATATGATTTGCCTGATGATCTTCTACTTTATTGCTTTAAAATTGCTGTAAAATAATTTGTGGTTCAATTCTGTCCCTCTTATGCATGTATGCAAGGAGAAGGAAGGGCACAGGACAATCTGGTATATGTTGTGTGTGGCATAAAGGCAAGCAGCATTCTGCATTGATGGACAAGGGCATGCTTACACATATGCCTCTGCAATGAGCCAGGGTGCAAGCCACAGCCTGGAGAGGTGTAGATTGGTGGAGAAGTGGCACAACTGGGTCAGTAGCCAGTCGATGCAAATGTTGCAAAATCAGCAGCCAGCCATGGTCAGTAGCAAATAAAGTACCTTCTTTCACTATATTGGCTTTTTTGGTTCAGGGCAGGATGTAGCTCTTATTGTTTAAGATGGCAACGTGACCAGTCATAGAATCATGGAAGATTAGGGTTGGAAGAGACCTCAGGAGGTCATCGAGTCCAACCCCCTGCTCAAAGCAGGACCAACCCCAACTAAATCATCCCAGCCAGGGCTTTGTCAAGTCAGGCCTTAAAAACCTCTAAGTATGGAGATTCCACCACAACCCTCGGTAACCCATTCCAGTGCTTCACCACCCTCCTAGTGAAATAGTTTTTCCTAATATCCAACCCAGACCTCCCCCACTGCAACTTGAGACTATTGCTCCTTGTTCTGTCATCTGCCACCACTGAGAACAGCCTAGCTCCATCCTCTTTGGAACCTCCCTTCAAGTAGTTGAAGGCTACTATCAAATCCCCCCTCACTCTTCTCTTCTGCAGACTAAATAAGCCCAGTTCCCTCAGCCTCTCCACGTAAGTCATGTGCCCCAGCCCCCTAATCATTTTTGTTGCCCTCTGCTGGACTCTGTCCAATTTGTCCACATCCCTTTTGTAGTGGGGGGCCCAAAACTAGATGCAATATTCCAGATGTGGCCTCACCAGTGCTGAATAGAGGGGAATAATCACTTCCCTCAATCTGCTGGCAATGCTCCTACTAATTCATCCCAATATGCTGTTAGCCTTCTTGGCAACATGGGCACGCTGCTGACTCATATCCAGCTTCTCATCCACTGTAATCCCCAGGTCCTTTTCTGCAGAATGGCCACTTAGCCAGTTGGTCCCCAGCCTGTAGCGCTGCATGAGATTCTTCTGTCCTAAGTGCAGGACTCTGCACTTGTCCTTGTTGAACCTCATCAGATTTCTTTTGGCCCAATCCTGCAATTTGTCTAGGTCACTCTGGACCCTATCCCTACACTCCAGTATGTTTACCTCTCCCTCCAGCTTAGTGTCATCCATAAACTTTCTGAGGGTGCAATCCATCCTATTGTCCAGATCATTAATGAAGATGTTGAACAAAACCTGCCCCAGGGCCGACCCCTTGGGCATGCCGCTTGATACCAGCTTTCAACTAGACATCGAGCCGTTGATCGCTACCTGTTGAGCCCGACAATTTAGCCAGATTTCTATCCACCTTATAGTCCATTCATCCAATCCATACTTTTTAAACTTGCTGGTAAGAATACTGTGGGAGAACGTATCAAAAGCTTTGCTAAAGTCAAGCTATATCACGTCCACCGCTTTCCCCATATCCACAGAGCCAATTATCTCATCATAGAAGGCAATCAGGTTGGTCAGGCATGACTTGTCCTTGGTGAATCTATGTTAACTGTTCCTGATCACCTTCCTCTCCTCCAAGTGATTCAAAATGGATTCCTTGAGGACCTGCCCCATGATTTTTCTAGGGACTGAGATGAGGCTGATGGGTCTGTAGTTACCTGGATTCTCCTTCTTCCCTTTTTTAAAGATGGGCACTATATTTGCCCTTTTCCAATAGTCTGGGACCTCCCCCGATCGCTACGAGTTTTCAGAGATAATGGCCAATGGCTCTGCAAATCACATCAGCCAACTCTCTCAGCACCCTCGGATGCATTAGATCCTGACTCATTGACTTGTGCATGTCCAGCTTTTCTAAGTAGTCCTTAACCTGTTCTTTCACCACTGCGGGCTGCTCACCTCCTCCCCATACTGTGCTGCCTAGTGCAGCAGTCTGGGAGCTGACTGGCTGTGAAGACTGAGGCCAAAAAAAAAAAAAGCATTGAGTATTTCAGCTTTTTCCACATCATCTGTCACTAGGTTGCCTCCCCCATTCGGTAAGGGTCCCACACTTTCCCTGACCTTCTTGTTGCTACCGTACCTGTAGAAACCCTTCTTGTTACCCTTCACATCTCTGGCTAGCTGCAACTCCAATTGTGCTTTGGCGTTCCTGATTACACCCCTGCATGCTCTAGCAATATTTTTATACTCCTCCTTGGTCATCTGTCCAAGTTTCCACTTCTTGTAAGCTTCCTTTTTGTTTTTAAGCTCACTGAGGATTTCTCTATGAAGCCAAGCTGGTTGCCTGCCATATTTGCTGTTCTTTCTGCACATTGGGATGGTTTGTTCCTGCGCCCTCAATAAGGCTTCTTTGAAATACAGCCAGCTCTCCTGGACTCCTTTCCCTTTCATATTAGCCTCGCAGGGGATCCTCCCCATCAGTTTCCTGAGGGAGTCGGTCTGCTTTTCTGAAGTCCAGGGTCCATATTCTGCTTCTCTCCTTTTTTCCTTTTGTCAGGATCCTGAACTCGACCATTTCATGGTCACTGCTGACCAAATTGCTACCCACTTCTACTTCCCCTACCAATTCCTCCTTGTTTGTGAGTAGCAAGTCAAAAGGAGCATGGCCCCTAGTTAGTTCCTCCAGCACTTGCACCAGGAAGTTGTCCCCAACACTGTCCAAAAACGTGCTGGATTGTCTGTGCACTGCTGTATTGCTCTCCCAGCAGATGTCACAGTGATTGAAGTCCCCCATGAGAACCAGGGCCTGTGATCTGGAAACTTCTGTTAGTTGTCCGAAGAAAGACTCGTCTACCTCATTCTCCTGGTCTGGTGGTCTATAGAAGAAGTCCACCATGACATCACCCTTGTTGCTCTTGCCTCTAAACTTAACCCAAAGCCTCTCAACAGGCTTTTCTCCAGTTTCATACTGGAGTGTGAGCAATCATACTGCTCTCTTACATACAATGCAACTCCTCCACCTTTTCTCTCCCACCTTTCCTTCCTGAACAGTTTATACCCATCCATGACAGTGCTCTAGTCATGTGAGTTACCCCACCAAGTCTCTGTTATTCTAATCACATCATAGTTCCTTGACTGTGCCAGGACTTCCAGTTCTTCCTGCTTGTTTCCCAGGCTTCTTGGGTTCGTGTACAGGCACCTAAGATAACTAACCGATTGCCTGCTTTCTCAGTATGAATCATGAAGCCTCTCTTGTTGCACCCTCCTCCTTGTGTTTCCTCCCGGTATCCCACTTACCTCAGGACTTAGGTCTCCACCCCGCAGCGAAATTAGTTTAAAGCCCTCTTCACTAGGTTAGCAAGCCTGCCTGCGAAGATGCTCTCCCCTCTCTTAGTTAGGTGGATCCCATCTCTTCCTAGCAATCCTCCTTCCTGGAACAACATCCTATGGTCTAAAAATTCAAAGCCCTCTCTCCAACACCACCTGCGTAACCATGCATTTACTTCCATAATTCGATGGACCCTACCTGGGCCTTTTCCTTCAACAGGGAGTCATTTGATCCCTATCAAGAAAAAATGTTACAAGTGTTTAATTAAACTTCTGCATGAGGCATATGCAGTGCAAGGGTCCCATTGCTGTAGTAGCTCTGTGTATGATGCTTATGACTTTCACTTTGGTTGTCAATGTAATGGTAACCTATTCTGTTTTCCAGTTGTTTATTTATAGTTTTGTTTTCAACCGCTGCAAAACTTGATATAGGTACAAAGCTTCAGAAATGTACACATAACAGAATAATAGATAACTGTGATTTGGTTACAAGGCAATAATTTAAGTTGACAGGTTTAGCTGATAACATAAAACACAAGAGAGAAATAGGATCAGTTTATAAATGTCAGAGGAACCCCTGAGAGTGAATTGCTGCCTTGAAGCTGACTCTGGGGCTGTTATTTTGTCTAATATATTATAAGAAGAAATAAACGGATGTCTGAAAAAATCTGGCTGACCAAGATTAAAAGAATAGGGCTATAAATTAAATTCTTCCTTTATGTCACTTTAAGCAACTTTCAAGACAGGCAAAATGTGATTAAATAAAAAGATGTTAGTTCTCAAGAAAGACCTGAGAAACACCACATCGTTTTAGTATGCCAATACTTTTACATTCAGATAGGTTTAACATATCCGTGTCAGAAAAGATTTTGGAAAATAGTCAGGTTGGCTCTTGATTGAGAAAGCAGTTTGTCATAAAGCAGACATGCTCTTCTTTTTTATATCTATATATCTATATCTAGATATAGATATATAGATATATATAGATATAGATATATATATAGATGGATGGATGGATGTCTCCAATTGGTGGAAGCGCAGAAGAGAGTTGTTCTCTAAGCCCAGCTTGAATGCTGGAATGCACTGGGTCAGCAATAGTGCAGGAAGCTACTGTCTCCATTGTAACAGCAGCCATTAAATAAAGCGATTAAATATACAGTGGATATAAAATCATAGTAACAGAACATTATCATTGGATCAATGTCTCTTGCTTTGAAAATGTGTCTTCGCTTTGCCTTGACATTTATTTCCCATAAATGCCTCAGCATTTAAGTAGCATCAGGAGTCCTTTATTGTGTGATGATATTTCTGTATGATGGATTTTATCTATTATTTACAACTAAGGGGCTGGGCACTGGTTGGCTCAGGGGATTGGGATGGAGAGCCTTGCGGTCACTGGTTCAAATCTGGTCCCAGAAATACATTACCATCAGGCAGATCTTTGTTGGCCTATGTAAAATGAATTGAGTTCTTAATCTGGTTTGTATTGGACAGATGACCACAACACAGGAAATAACACCACTGTGTGACCTTCTTGACAGTCTCAGCAGGGAGGCCAAGGGCTAAATAGGCATGGTGGCTGAACTACCCTCTGATGCTAGAAGTAGTCCCTTCATGTCAGGGTCAAGGTGCATTGGAAGGTAGTTGGGGGAGCTTAGTTTGCTGTCTCTGTTCTTTGGCTAAAGAGATATCTGATGCTTTTCACCAGCTCTAAACTCATTCTAAAATAATAACACTAAATATGCCCCAAAGCAAAAAGAGATTCCTTGCCCTGTGCCAAAGATCTGGGACATTTTAGAGTGAGTGAATAAGACTGTTGTTGAAACTGAGACTCATCTTTGGCAGGTTACTAAAGTGATTCTCCTTATACTACTGCACCATGAGACTTTGCTGCTGTCTCAAATGATAGGACAAGCTTCTTGATGGAATGAATACTATTTCTTTTACATACATGCAACCAGAGGTTTTCCTGGTTTGTTCTTAGTGAAACTTAATTCAAGAAAGTGTGAAAACCCAGAAGCAGAAATCTGTGTCATTTTTCTGATGGCAAAATCCTTAATTCAGTTGTGCTGCATTTGCAAGCTCACAAACCCTGGGATTCACATTCAGTTTCTATTTTCAGCAACCAGTAAATAAAAGTAACATGTGAGTCATTCAGTCCTACCGTAGGCTGCTTTTCTTCCTTCTCTTTTTTTGTTTCTTTTAAGTAAAGCACATCATCCTTGTTCGTGTCCCCTGGCAACATGGTGAACTAATGTGGCCAGATGCATGTGGAACGTGAAAGCTAGAGTATGCCGTACTGTTCTAACGGGGACATTTATTTCTGGCTATACTTGACAATTCATGAATTACTTGAGAAAATACTGCATTTGTAACCTCGTTATCTCCAGGTGCTTTTGACCTAGTGAGGTAATCCTGCTCACTTTGAGAATTGAAGAACCTTGCTTTCTCCTTATGCTTGTCTTGGTCTAAATGGTATTCATACCTAATGAAGGCTAAGAGGCAAATATATTTATTTGTCTGGAAATCCCTCTCTCTAATTTCATTTTACAATCAGTATGTTTAAGAATCCTCAGTCTGATGTCTCTTGAATGACAGAGTGGAGATGTGGCTTGTCTTTTTTTCTCAAGACTTTACTAAAGCCTTTCTTTTAAAAGCATCTTCTAGCTGCCCCCTGACTAGATTGCTGTCACAGGGGAACACAGAGTCCTTGCTATCACTGCATCTTTCTTCCCCATCTGTGTCATGAGACTCATGATGGAAGATCTATGGTGTCTGAGAGCACGCCTCTCTCATATACATATCTGAACTGTGACTGGATCCTTGGGTTCGCAGCCTGGGACTGTGGGACCGCTGTGCCCCCTAACTCTCTCCAGCCTGGGCTGTCTCTCACAATGCCCTGCTAGTGACCAGCAGCAAACCCCTCCAGGTGCTGTTATCACTTAGCACAACAGCATGTGGAGCCCCACAGCCAGCAAGATTGCATGAATGCTCCCAGAGCCACTCATAAATCACACAGGGAAAGGCACCAGCCAGATCCCTCCCAGCACTGTACCTCAGTGATATACCACCTTGCACTGTTCAAGACGGGCAGTGCAAATTTATTAATTGGTTCACCACTTCATCAATGGAAAGTGGATATACACCAGCCTTTGCAAACCTGAGCAGCTTTGCCACACACTTCATACAAATGAAGATGAACAATAAAACACATGTATTGACTACAAAAGATAGATATTAAGTGATAGGCAAAAAGTCAGAGTTAGTTACCAAAATAAAATAAAATATAAGCACGCAGTCTAAGCTCTCAACCCTATTAGACTGGGTAACATCTAGATTAGATTTTCTCACCCCACTGGATATTGCAGTTCATAGGCATATCATAGTCATTCACCCTTGAAACCTGGGCCAGTCCCCCCTGTTGGAGTCCTTGTTGCTTGCAGCATAGGTGGGTGCAGGAGAAAGGCCAAGCATGGGCCCCATGTGTTCTCTTTTATACCCTCAGTCCCATGTGCTTGGGGAACACAAGTCCAGGCATGTCTGGGGGGCAATGCTGAGTCTCCAGGCAAGGTTGAACACTTCCCCTGGTGTGGCCTCATGCAGGTGAATCATTGAATTGTAGCTTGCTGGACAATGGCTGTTGATGGGTTGTTTGACACCCTGCTCAGGTGTTGGTTATTTTCCTTGCTGTTGCCTCTGCGGAGCTAATATCTGGCTGATTCCCTAGCTTACAGTATGTTTCAGTGACAGCCATATAACACAATTTTCATAGCTTCATATGTATTAATGATAGAAAAATGACTTTCAGGCAATCATAACCTTTCCCCTGATACCTCACACGGCCTGCTTTATATGCAATATCACAGTTATATACAGATGAGGAATGTGGGGTTTACAAGATGCTCCTCCAAGGTATAGGATGCCACATGAACATTTTATAGTTGATCCGTTTTTGTCTGTTTTCCTTACTCTAGAGTGAAAGGACATGTTTGTCTCTTTGTTTTGAGACATGCAGCATTTCCTACTAAAGGGAAATGTAGGATAAGTCAACTTATTTTTATCATAAATATACCATATTAGAATAGGAAATCCTTTAGTCTGGACTTTCCCCCACCTTTGTACATTTAAAAACAACTATAAACTTTGGATGTTCCTTGTTTAAGGATGTGAGAGACACTCCAGACTGATGATGGAGGAGAAGTTCAGGGACCAGTAGCTTTGACCAATTAGATACCTCTGTGTTCTTATGTCAGTGGAGTCCACACACTAGTTCTTCAGACTAGAGGCTTTCATATTATGAGAAGACATATTTATAATAAAATGAATTATCTATGCCTCCAGTGCCCTTCAATAGGAAATGTTGTGTCTCTCAAATTCAAAAAGACAAACATACCCTTTCACGCTATATGTCTTTTCCTTTGTCTGTTTTCCTTAATTTAAGACTAAATACAAAATCTTGGGAGAGAAAAAGCGGAGTGTGTGTGTGTGTGTGTGTGTGTGTGTGTGTGTGTGTGTGTGTGTGAGAGAGAGAGACCGAGAGAGAGGGAGAGATTTAGTAAGATGCCTACCCCCATCTATCAGGCAAACTTCTTGTATTAAAAGAGGAAGTACACAGAAAATGGAATCATACCTCACAGGAAATATTACCATTTCCACTTCATCCATGGAATACAGGTCCATGCTGAAATGTTCTCAGTTAGTTGTAACCTCAATCTTGTGACTAGGCCAAAGCATTTTTAGAGGAATGTGGATGACTATGAATTTCCTATCTTCTTGTTGGCATTTAACGTTGATCAAATATTCCTTAAATCTGGCATCTCAATACGCTACAGAACAGCAAAGTAACATAATATCCAGAATATACCTGTTAAAGTTGAAGGGATCCTCTGCTGCATGCATTGAGCTTGTCTAGGCACCTATGACTATTACTGATTTTTAGATTGAGACATATAAGTACATAGAGGTCTGATTTCTAAGGCTTCTGACCCACTATGATAAAAGTACTACTGTGCCAGTAACAGAACCAGTGTCCCTAGCTCACTGGGAACTCTGCATAACCAAGTGTCACTACTTAATTGAGGAGTCAGCAATCTGGATCTAAGTTTGTGAGGTGGTCAGGGAACGGAGTGTCAGCCATATTAACAGTTGTGTGTCATGGGACTTCCTGGAGGTTAAATGGCACTTGTGTCAAGGTGCCATAAGAACGGCCATACTGGGTCAGACCAATGGTCCATGTTGCCCAGAATCCTGTCTTCCGACAGTGGCCAGTGCCAGATGCTTCAGAGGTAATGAATAGAATAGGGCAATGTGATCAATCCTTGTTATCCAGTCCTAGGTTCTGGCAGTCAGAGGCTTGGGAACACCCAGGGCATGGGGTTGCATCCCTGAGCATCCTGGCTAATAGCCATTGACAGACTTATCCTCCATGAACTTGTCTAATTCTTTTTTGAACCAAGTTATGCTTTTGGCCTTCACAACATCCCCTGGCAAGGAGTTTCATGGGTTGACTGTGTTTATGTGAAGAAATACTTCCTTTTGTTTGTTTTAAACCTGCCGCCTATTAATTTTGGGGAAGTGCTCAGGCTACAGTAAATACCCTGTTCTTTGTCACACTGCAAACCTTGACTTTTCTGCTTGACTCACTATCTTTGCTGTGTGGCGTTAGAATAGAAGTGTCTGACTTAAATATGCCCAGCATGGTAAATCCTGAGAAGAATAAATGTGGCCTAAAATACTCTAACCTTTGTTTGTAGGTCAGGCTGTTCCTGCAGGGTTACATGTGCGATTAAATCTTCAGACAGGGGAAAGAGAAGCCAAGCTTCTAGATAACAAAAATGAAAAAAGTGACATGAAAGACCAGAAGAAAAGGAAAAGGTACAGTAGTATAAAGTACTTGCTGTTCTGCTATACAGAGGTAGATGGGCTTTTGATTTCATTTCTTTTATTAGGAGCCGGATTTTCAGAAGTGCTGAATATCCACAGGTCGCAGAGTCTCTAATTGGCATTTGGGGTGCTCAGTACTTCTGTAAACTGGGCCCTAGCTGCCCTACTTCCTTTTCGCATGGGTGCTAAAACAGTGCCCTCACTGTGCTTTTGGAGAGACTTTCATACTTTGTAAAGCCATGATTCTGAAACTAAACTTGCAGTATGATTTCTTGCGAATGTCACTTGTTCTTTTGAAACTTTCTGTAGCAATGGGGTGCAAATTATTTTCTAGACATTAATGCAGCAGGATAGCTTATGGAGGTTTTTTTCACAGTGGTTTGAGTCAGATACAACAAGGTCTTTACTTGCTGTTGTGCATTGGCTCTAAGCATTCATTTAAGTGTCAGTTTTTGCTGACACACACTCAAGATGTCACCAGCCTTCACTACATCTATTTTTTTAAAAAATTGCTTAAAAAATACAACTCTCAACCATTTCCGTCCTTGTGCTCTCTTTACAAAGACAGGTTTTGTAACCAGGGGGACTTTTATTTCTCAAAATACATGAGTACTACCATTCTGTGCCCCCCACCCCCCACTTATGATCCAGTGCATGCAGAAGCTCATTGAGATGTCCCAACCCTGGGTTTTCCTTTCGCCAGTGAAACAATGCTCACTGCCAAAAGTAATCCCCTTTACCAATAGGATCAGGTTAGGACAAAGCAAAAAGAACAGCAGAGTTAGTTTCTTAGACTGTAGTAACTACATTTTGCCCAATCCTTGGTTTGATATCATAATCATCAAAATGTCAGCTTTGGAACTGAATGCACCCATCCCAAGACTTACAAGTAAAAGATCCTTGTCAATATTCTGGGCACACCTGTGCTCTTTTTTTGCTTATGAAATCTTTCGTGTTTTATACATCCCCAGATAATAGATTAGGGAGATAAATTGAGCAGTTTTTATAGTATTAGGAATTGAGCTCTCGTGTTGCCATGAGGATTTTCAAACCACAGCTTTATGACTGTCAAGATGGTGTCTTAAAGCCACACTCCTAAACTGAGCACTAGATCTAACCTTACTTTGGAGCATTGATTTTTCTGCATGTTCTGTACTAGATAAATGGGAATTTAGTACTCAACTTTTTCTCCCGACAAATGTTGATTGTTTGTATTTTTTTAAGGATAAATTGTTCACCCATATAATGTGTTTTTTTGTTTTTTGTTTTTGTTTTTCTGCAAGGCTGGATGAGATGCATATCAACTCAAACTCATTTACATCACAGGAACTCAAAGAGGCTTTGGCTAAAATGAAGGAAAAAGAAAAGACAGAAAGCACAATGGAACAAAAGGTATTTCCTGTTTCTAAAGCACCCCATGAAAGGCTGGTGTAACACTGTATGAAGCATGCATTAGAAATAACATGGCTACAAGTGCTGGAAAATGTACTGTGGGGAACAATCTTGTAGGGCGGTGGCTTTCAACTTGGGGTCCAAAGAGTATGTCTAAGATTTCCAAAGGGGTATGCAGCTCCATTCAAAATTTTATAGGGACCTGCAAATGGAAAAATGTTGAAAACCACCTGTGTAAGGGGAATCCAACAGACCATATCCTGCTTTGCTTATGGTTATCAGGCAAATATAAATTTTCTGGGTAAAATCCTGATCCCATTGAAATCAATGGTAAAATTTCCCATTGATTTCAATGGCGTGTCAGGATTTCCTCAGCTATGTTGCTAAAGCTGGGATTTCTATATAAATTGAAAGCTTTTGTAAAGATAATTCTAAGCCTTCTTGTTCTAAAAAGCCTTTTATTGCACAGCTGTAGTTAATATATTTATACATGTAGTGTAACATATTTGTTGATAATTGGTACACCATAAACTGTGGCTGGAAAAGCTGCCACTAGTGGTGATCACAGTGTGGACGCTAGTGCACTTTGGAAGTGGACTCAGGTTACTGGTTCAGTGACAGAACAGCCATCAGGTGGCCTTGTGGTCACTAACTACCGGAGTCAGATTTGAACCACAAGTGTGAAAGTTTGAATCTCCATATAATCAACCCCTGAAACCCCCAGACCTCAGATCTAAATTTCTTACTGAGGCTCGTGTCATACAAGTGATGCTAGAAGTGAAATGGCAAATCTCTTCCGTGAACATGAAGTAGGTAATGTCAGTAAGACCTCAGGTGGGATGTTGCTTCCCTGGCTTTTTTGGTTGGGCATCATTATTAGATTTGAATGAGTAATACCAAGAGTAATATGTGAACATTTTTGTGAATACATCTTACTACTGTTTCTTGTGTGGTCCAGTTGTTCATTGTTTTTGTTAATTTAGTTGATTGCTGGTTTGGTTCATGAAAACGTTTGCAAAACCGCAAAGTGTAGTAATTTCTAGTATGAGAATTATTTGTCTAATTTATTATTTGCTATTCATTATTATCCTGTTTAACAGCCTTCACTCAGAATCAGGAAGTAGAAAAAATACCCTCTGACTCTAGGTAACCAATCACATGCCACGGGAAAGAAAAGCAAGGAAGAATCTGTGAACTCCCCATAGTTTGTGACTACCTTTCAGCCTATTTGGTGAGCACTTCCAAATAAGCTGATTCAATCAGATTTGGTTCTTGAATGATTTGCAAACAAAAAGTGGGCTAAATTCATTAGGTGGTTTATTGACAGTGAATTATTAACCAGCTGTAATTATTATGTTTGGATCATTTAGCTCATGAAGGTCCATTCCTGCTCATATTGAAGCCAGTCGCAAAATCCCTATAACTTTAATGGGAACAGGATAAGGCCCCATGGCAGAAGTCAGTTCCAAAAAAAGTCCTCATACAAAACAAATACACTTAAAAAGGCCAAAAAACCCCGCTCTTTTCAAAAAGAGACCTGCTCATTTATTTCTCTGCCTGCCAGCATAACATAAAGTTTCAACCCAGGTTTGTCCGCTCTTGGCTACTCAGTCACACAGAGGCCACCATTCAAAGTAAAACAAACTACGTTTGTGTATATAAGGCTGAGCAAATGGGATGCAGCTTTTTTCTCTTGAGCATCAGAGAGGATTCCTCTGGGTCCAAGCTTCACTCTTGTATGTGGCTGTTGCTTGAGTTGGCTAGGAAAACTGAGGCAAGGGAAGTGAGCAAAGACTGTGATGCCCCCTCTTTGGGTCCCAAAAACACTATACTGCCATCATAGTCCCCATATATCACGAAGATGTTTAGCCTATCAGTTGATTAGAAATGTTATTCCCTTAGTCCAGTCAATGTGTTACAGTTGCTCTAGCAATATTCTTATCATCCTTTGGGCAAGACATCTCCTTTTTCAGATAATTATTTATCTGATGGCAGAATTCTTTTATGAATGTCATTTAAATGCAAAAATCAGTAATAACCCATTGTGTGAGAATGAGCCATGTGTGACACTCCCCAGAGATACTCAGAGTTGTGAGGTATCTCACCATCACCTGCCCTTAGTGTGAAGCAGTCTTGCCTGATGCCTGTTGTAGCTCAGTTTCCTGAAACCAATAGCCTCTGGACACAGACAAGCACTGACTTCCAGAGACCTAACCCTCTCCTGTGCAGGGTAGTGACAGACACGCACTAATCCTCGAGCCCCTCTGCCAGGATCCCCATCTGTAATATCCAGCCCCTGTCACCAAACACTCTCAAAAATAGCCTGGTAAGCTGTCTCCAAAAAGACAGTATGTACACAGCTTGACTGGCACAACTCGGGATCAGGTCCTTTATAACACCACCACCACTGGAATCTGCTTATAGTGAAATCAAATACACCTCTACCTCAATATAACGCTGTCCTCGGGAGCCAAAAAATCTTACCACATTATAGGTGAAACCGCGTTATATCGAACTTGCTTTGATCCGCCGGAGTGTGCAGCCCCTCCCCCCCGGAGCACTGCTTTACCACGTTATATCAGAATTCGTGTTATATCAGGTAGCGTTATATCGAGGCAGAAGTGTATATTTACAAAAAAAATTAAGATTTAAGAGAGAGAGCTAGGATAATAAGAACAGGTTCTTCTTAGAGTGATAGGTGCACCACTGTAGGTGCAGCAGAACCCTTGTGCCTGGGATCGGAGATCTTAATCAGCAGTGCCTGTTGGACCACACGTGCACCGCCCCCCTTGCGCTGTAATTGGGATGTGTATATATAGCACCGTGTGATCCAACCGCTCCCCAGTTCCATCTCTGTGGCCTTTGGTCTGGGATGGAATCTGCAGCAAAGCCCACTTCTCCTTTTCCCCCAAGTAGATAGTGCCTTACCTGTCAGTTTTTAGTGTAGTTAGAGGAAAGGAAAAGTAGTAGGAATACTGTAAAAAAATATATATATATTTTTTTGTTTGGTTTAACTTTACCTTTACCGTTACTTCATAGCTTAGGTTTTCATTTTTCTGCTTCCTGACCTTCCAGATTGGGAAGCTTTTTCCATCACCCTTATGCTTGGATCTCCCAGCTTTGAGTGTCTCTTGCTGGAATGCCTTCCCTGTAACTGATAGCCACCTGTAGTGTATTATTGTCCAGGAGAGGGACATGTCCCACAAAAGTGTTCCCACTGCCATGAATTGACTTCCAGAGCCAGAAGAGACTGGGACATTTGGTTATGACTTTCTCATGGAGGGGGGATAGCTCAGTGGTTTGAGTATTGGCCTGCTAAACCCAGGGTTGTGAGTTCAATCCTTGAGGGGGCCATTTAGGGAACCTGGGTAAAAAAAAAACAAAATCTGTCTAGGGATTGGTCCTGCTTTGAGCAGGGGGTTGGACTAGATGACCTCGTGAGGTCCCTTCCAACCCTGATATTCTATGATTCTATGAAATCGCCGAGTCCAACATTGGACCTCGGCCCAGACTTTCCCCAGCAAATGGGGTGCAGCCAGGTCATCTGCCAATCCAAATTCCCCACATTCCTCTTAGAGAAAGTAGTCTCTTTCTTGCTCTGATGAGAAGAAACGGTATTCCTCCTTTACGCTCTGAGCCACAGCCCATCAGAACACAATCCCCTGTGAGGTTAGTCTCCTTAACATCCTCTGATGGGACATAGCTCCAGGTCCTGTTTGAGTACCACTGGTATGAAACACAAGTCTAAGGACCCTAACCAGGCAGACCTACAGTCCTCGGCATCGTCTCTTGGCTCTGGACACTGAGACAGACCGACTTCAGGAGCTATGGCACCGATAAAGCTACTGGCATCTTTTTCAGCACTGCCAAAGTCGCCGGCCCTGCGTCCTCTGTTCCTTCTTACTGCCGGTGACGGTTGGATGAAGCACCTTTGGCTGGTTTCATTGATGTTGTACATAATTTATAGATAGTTAGTTAACAGTGTTATAGTTAGTCAATAGAGTCCCAGTTGGGACTTTGCTCCGAGCGGGGCATGCGCCACTGCCCTGGCTTCAAGGGCCTAAGAGACGTTACCCATCCTCTTCCCACCCAGTTGCCCAACCTGACCCTCCCACAAGTCAGGGAGGCCAGAAGCAGTCATTTTGAGGGTGCGCTCAAGGACGGCACCCCAGCTAATGTACTGGATCCAACCCGGCCCTTCCGTCTGTTGGGTGCTAGACGTGGTTGCTTTGGTCTACACCCTGCAGTTTATAGCCAACCATCCTTCCTACCCGATGTCCCCATCCATCTTCAGGGACCCTTCTCATGAGCAACTCCTTGTTCAGGAGGTCAAAAACCTCCTGCACTTGGGGGCAATGGAAAAGGTTCCTCGGAACATGGAAGGCAGAGGATTCTACTCCCGCTACTTCCTAATTCCGAAGGCAAAAAGGGGCCTCAGATCCATCCTAGACCTGTGTTGCCTCAACAAGTCTCTCAAGAAGTTGAAGTTTTGCATGGTCTCCCTGGATCCGGGAGACTGGTACGGCACCCTCGATTTAAAGGATGCATACTTCCATATTTCCATCTTCCCGGGGCACCAGCGCTTCCTCCACTTCATATTGGGCCGGTGCCATCTCCAATTCACAGCGATGCCCTTTGGTCTCTCGTTGGCTCCGAGGGTATTCACAAAGTATATAGCACCAGTGGCCGCTTACCTGAGACATCGGGGAGTCCAAATATATCTGTAACTCAACAACTGGTTGATAAGGGGCCAGTCTCCAGAGCAGGTGCGGAGACATCTTCACCTGGTACGTTCCACCTGTCGCGACCTGGGGTTGATAATAAACGAGAAAAATTCAACCTTGACACCAGTACAATGTATAGAATTCATCAGAGCAGTTCTTGACTCCACTCGGCCCAGGGCCTTCCTCCCGGAGACTCGCTTCCAGGCCATGGCGGGCCTGCGGGCCCACCCGCTCACCACTGCCCACAAGTGTCTGAGGCTGCTGGGCCACATGGCAGCAGGTACTTACGTGGTCAGGCACGCCTGGCTCCATCTCGGACCTCTTCAGGTCTGGCTGGTGTCGGTCTATGTCCCCAACTGGCACAGCATGGACTGAGTAGTCAGGATTCCAGACAGCGTCCTGTCATCCCTCCTCTGGTGGCAGTATCCCAACTCAGTGTTGGAAGAAATTCCCTTCATGGACCTGGCCTTGTCAGTGACCCTTGTCTCCGACGCCTCAGACCTGGGTTAGGGAGCCCATCTGGGCGCCCTCAATACTCAAGGTCGCTGATCCAGTCGCAATCGTTCCCTGCATATCACTGTCAGGGAGCTCAAGGCTGTTTGACTAACCTGCCTAGCCTTTCTACCTCATATACAAGGCAGAGTAGTCCAGGGCCTGATGGACAACGCGGCTGCGGTCTTCTATATCAACAGGCAGGGTAGAGCCAGGTCATTTGTCCTCTGCCAGGAAGCCCTCTGGCTCTGGGACTTCTGTCTGCAGCACAACATCCATCTTGTAGCTGCTCACCTTCCAGGAACCAAGAAGGCTTTGGCAGATGGCTTCAGCAGGACGTTCTCATCTTGCCACGAGTGGTCCCTTCATCCAGAGGTGGCCAGTTCCATCTTCTGCAGGTGGGGAACTCCCCGGGTAGACCTGTTCATGTCCCAGCAGAAATGCCACGTCTTCTGCTTGATTGGGGTATGGACAGAGGATCCCTGTCTGACGCCTTTTTGCTCCCGTGGTCGGTGGCTCTGATGTACGCCTTCCCTCTGGTGCCGTTACGACCTAGGGTCCTCACGAAAATCAAACAGGACAGGGTGAGCGTCATCCTCACAGTGCCGGTGTGGCTGCGCCAACACTGGTTCAACATTCTGATGGACCTCTCAGTGGCAATCCCCTTCCAGCTACCGCTCCAGTCAGATCTGTTGTCCCAGAACCACGGCAGTCCTCTGCACCCCAACCTGGCGGTGTTATATCTGACTGCTTGGCTGCTGCATGGCTAAACATGCAAGAGCAGTAGTGCTTGGCTGAGGTTCAGCGTGTTCTGCTGGGAAGTAGGAAGCTTTCCACCAGGGCAACCTACATGGCCAAGTGGAAACAGTTCACCTGCTGGATTGCGGACAAAGGTGTTCATCCTGGGCTTCACTGAGTGGGCTTCACTGCAGCTTATTCTGGACTGTCTCCTGTACCTTAGGCTCCATGACTTGTCCCTCTCATTGATCAAGGTCCATCTTGCGGCCATCTCAGCTTTCCACCTGCCATTTGAGAGCAGGTTGATTTTTGATCAGGATATCATGGCCAGATTCCTTAAGGGCTTGGAACGCCTCTACCCGCAGGTCAGGGATCTGGTCCCTCCGTGGGACTTGAATCTGGTGCTGTCGCAGCTTGTGGGTCCTCCCTTTGAGCCACTGGCTTCCTGTTCCCTCCTTCTCCTGGTTGAAGTGACATCGACCTTCTGGGTATATGAGATTTGAGTGCTCACCTTGGAGCCGCCTTACACGGTCTTCTACACGGACAAGGTCCAACTAAGGCCACACCCAGCATTTTTTCCCAAGACAGTCTCTCAGATTCACTCGAGCCAGGACATTTACTTACCAATCTTCTTTCCGCTGCCACATAGATCGGAGGAGGAGTGCAGGCTACATGCCCTGGACATCAGAAGGGCTCTGGCCTTCTACCCTGACAGGACCAAGCCATTCCGTAAGTCGATGCAATTATTCGTCGCTTTGGCCGTCAGAATGAAAGGTTGCCGGGTATCCACTCAAAGAAATTCTTCTTGGATCACTCCCTGTATTTGCTTCTGCTACGACTAAGCGAAGGTGCCACCCCGGCGATTGTCACCGCCCACTCTACCAGGGCACAGGCCTCTTCAGCAGCCTTTCTGGCCCATGTGCTTATTCAGGACATCTGTAGAGCGGCCACCTGGTCATCTGTCAACACTTTTATGTCCCACTATGCCTTGACCCAGCAGGCCCGGGACGATGCTGGCTTCGGTAGGGCAGTACTGCAAGCCGCTAAGCTATGAACTCCAAGCCCACCTCCGTGGATGCTGCTTGTGAGTCACCTAAAATGGAATCAACATGAGCAAGCACTTGAAGAAGAAAAAACGGTTACCTACCTTTTAGTAAATGTTGTTGTTCCAGATTTGTTCATGTCCATTCTATTGCCTGCTCTTCTTACCCTCTGTCGGAGTTGCTGGCCACGAGGAACTGAGAGGTGCAGAGCCGGCGGTGCCTGATATAACACGGCATGGGAGCACCACTCCAGGGTGTGGGCAGAAATCTCAGACAACTGTGCACGTGGACAAGGCCGTCCATACCCATACGCAAACTACGCAGATGCATAGGGCACCAGGAAATTTGGGGCACCAAATTTCCTGGTGCCCTACGCAGCTGCATGCTGCAACCAGCTCCAGTGGCCAGCCCGATCCCCCGGATGGCTGAACTGGCCCCTCATGGGCTGCGCACAGCAAGGCCCAGGAAAGCTGCCTCCACCCCTGCTTCACCCTTTTTCCCCCCAGCCCCTGCTCCGCCCCGCCTCTTCCTGCCCCTGCCCTACCCCCACTCCACCCCTTCCCACCCAAACCCCGTCCCCTGAGCTATGGGTCCCGGGGGACTGCAGCAGGGGTTGGGGTCGGGCCTGCCCTGCACTCACCGGGCGGCGGGAACTGGAGCGACCCGGCCCCAGCCTGCTCTGCTATGCCGGCTCCCAGCTGCGCCGCTGGTGAGTGCTGGGGGGGTTGTTCTCCTCCCCCCCCCGGCCTTCTCTCAAACCTGGGAGCAGAGCGGAGCAGGCTAAGGCTGGGTTGCTCCACTTCCCACCACCCCGTGAGACTCCTGCTGCCTTCCTGCACTGGGTGCTCCTGCCTCCCAAAGCCCTTGGGCGCAGTCCCCCTCTCCCCTGTGGAGGCCTTGGAGTAGGACGCTCCCCCTACCTCGGAGGCCCGGGGCCGGCCCCCCCGCAGTGGGGCTGCGTAGGGCACCACAATCTCTAGGGATGGCCTTGCACGTGGTGGACTGGACATGAGCAACACATCTGGAAGAACAATAGTTACAAAAAGGTAGGTAACCATTTTTTTGTAGAAAAGTTACTCCAGAGGTAAGAAACAGGATTGAAGGCAAAATGGAAATGATGCAGCTGCCTTTTATATTCTTTTGCCATGCGGCTTGTACTTCCTTTGTCCCAAACACAAGCTTCACGGTACATGGTATGGAAGCCTTAGAGTTCTCTGTCCACAGGCATACCACATGCTTTGCTGACTCATAAGATGTCTTCCCCTGGTTCCTTTCAATGGGTTCATTGTACAGTTTATGCTCCTTGATGGGCCATCAAACAGGTTAGGCAGTGCTGATGCCAGTCTGTCTGGGGGTGTCACCCAGAAACATCACAAGTTTGGAAATACAGATATACCATACATATCTATAACTTTCTTTCTTACAGTCCAGTAAACCTTGAAATGCCCCTTTTTGAGGTGCCCCAACACCACCAATCTCTTCTTCCCCATTGCTTGTTCTCCCGTGTGTTCCGCCTGTTGGGTTCACATCCCTCTTTTCAACCTGTTTTTCCTGTTAACTTCACATGCAAATTGAGGTTCCATTGTGTTGGCTTTAGAATGCTTAATTTACATCAGCAACAGGGGTAGGTGAATAGACATGCTTTTGTCTGGCAGAAGCCCTGTTTGTTCACTCTGCCTTGTAACAGACTTTAAAACAGGGGTCCCCAGGAGGGCCACATGAGGACTAGTTCATTGGCCCAAGGGCCGCATCACTGACACACACCCCCTCGCTGCCCCTGGACCTGCCCCCACTCCACCCCTTCCATGAGGCCCCGCCTCTTCCCACCCCTTCCCTGTCCCCATTCCAACCCCTTCCCTGAAGTCCCCACCCCAACTCTGCCCCCTCCCTTCCCCCAGAAGGGTGCAGGAGGGGTGTGGTGGGGGGTTGAGGTGAGGGCAGTGAGTTGAGGTGCAGGGTGCGGCAGGGGGCTCAGGACAGGGAGTGCAGGAGGTGTGCAGGGTATGGCAGGGGGCTCAGGGCAGGGAATTGGGGTGTGGGGTGCAGGAGGGGTGAGGGTTGCGGCAAGGGGCCGGGGTGCAGGGTGCGGCAGGGGGCTCAGGGCAGGGGATCAGGTTGCGGGGTGCAGGAGGGGTGTGGTAGAGGGTTGGGGTTCAGGCAGGAGGCTCAGGGCAGGGGGTTGGGGTGCAGCAGGTGGTTGGGAGTGCAGGTAGGAGGCTCAGGGCAGGGGGTTGGGGTTTGGGGTGCATTAGGGGGCTCAGGGCAGGGGATTGTGGTGCAGGCAGAGGGCTCAGGGCAGGAGTTGGGGGGCGGGGTGTAGGAGGGCTTCAGGTTCTGGCTCGGAGCCGCTTACTAAAGTGGCTCTGGGGTGGCAGCGGCGCACACTGGGGCCAGGGCAGGCTGCCTGCTTCCCTGCCTGTCCTGGCCCCAGCCCCGCTCCACGAAGCAGTTGGAACCATGTCACTGCAGCCCCTGTGGGAGGGGGATGCAGGGCTCGGTGCGCTGCTTGCTGCTCCTCCAGGTACTTCCCCCGAAGCTCCCATTGGCCGCAGTTCCCCATTCCCGGCCAATGGGAGCTGCGGGGGGCGGTGCCTGGAAACCAGGGCAACACACGGAGCCCTCTGCTCCCTCCCCTCCCCCCAGCCACAGGGACCTCGAGGGGGGCAATCCCATGGATGTAGTTTGCCCACCCCTGGCCTGGAGGTGGGCAGGGAGGGGGGCTGCGGGCCGCTTGGTGGGCTGCAGGAAATCCATGGGCCGCATGTTTGAGACCCCTGCTTTAAAACATAATTTCAGTGTATATATGTACACATTTCCTTATAGAGTGTCAGTGCATGCATTTCTTAGTTTTATTGATGACCAGTTTATCATTGGCTTTCATTTGATACCTCACTAGGCACTTGTTGGATAAGTACTACGAAAGCAGTGTGTTGGGTATAGTGCGTTTGTCAGGCCTGATAGGAGTTGCTCACACAGAGTACTGAACCTTTTGCCGTTGAGGGGATCCTAGGGTCACACCATGTCCTTCAAAAACTATTTTAATAGATATGTCAACAACTGGGCTAAAAACAGCTACATCAAATGGATGTAAAATATTCGATTTTACATCATTTACTGCTGCAAGGACCAAATTCATCCCTGGGGTAACTCCACTGAAGTAGAGTTGACTTAACACCAAGGATGAACTTTGCTCTATAACTCCATTGCTCATTTCCCTTTGTTGGGAGGAATAGGGGTAGTGTTCTGAATTTCCGTACAGTGTATATAGCAATTAAACCAAAGCAAACAGTAGCACAAATTGTAGAGCTACCATTAGATTGACAGTGATTTAACTTTCATCCCTAAATTGTTCTCTTTGACAGCTTGAGCTCACGGATTTCTTTCGCAAGAACCATAAAGTGTGTGTTTAATACTAGGGTATGTTAGGTTGGAATGAGCAATGAAATTGAAAATCTTTTGGGCTCAGATCCTCTCACACAATTCTCTTCCATACAAAGACAAGTGATCACATCATTTCCATTCTCTGATATCTCTGTTCATTCTGAAGTGGACCCTGGAATGGTCTTCCTTTTTTTCATAATCTTGCTGGCCACGCTTCAACGTATCTCACATTAGTCTTTTTTCTCTGCTTCCTTTCTGGCTTTATCTATATATCAGAAGTTTCAACTCTGTCCCTCCACACAGTTTAACGCTACCCGGAACAACTTACCTGAGTCTCTCCACCTTGTTAACTTCTCATCTCCTTTCATATCTCAGCTAAAAATATCTCTCTTCTTTCTTACCTTCCACATGTAACTTTTATATTCTCACGCTCTGCTGTTACTGAACTCTGCAAAACTTTATAGGGTATTGTTTGTATGAGAGATACTATATAAAGTAGAGTTCTATTGCACTGTCACATCACCAGACTGAGTATTTAACACTTTCTTGGCCATTTTTAAAAGTAAGTTTAAGGAGTCAGGGCCTTCATCACAGCAGCCAGCCCAAATTCAGTTTAGAGAATTACCTTGATGTTTCAGTTAGATACAATACTCTCTATTTCCTGTCCTAAACTGTTATGCAAGATTGCTGGATGCTCTTAAATAGCTGCTGCCTTCCTGAGCATATGCAAGGTGCCTGCATTTTAGTGGTTGGTTAAGTGATTCTGGTATTTTGTCATTTTGGAGCCTTTGGGGTGAAAGTCACTGTATAAAAATGTGACAAGATGACGACAATGTTAGTGTTGAATGGACTTAAGTATTGTGGCACTTTTAGCCTTATGGCATATCAAGAGTAATGCTTTTTTATTTTGCTTAATCTTGAATGGTGTGTAGGAAGGGGATAGAGAGATGATATAGAATGGTATGTGCAGATAAAGCTATGAGGTAATTTCTTCTCTCTTCATATTAATATCTAAAGGCCAGATTTTAAAGGTGTTTAGGCACCTAAAGATGCAGATAGAAACTTAGTGGAATTTTCAAAAGCTCAAATTCCCCCCGATTTCAGTTGGAGTTAGGTATCTATACACTTTTGAAAATCACACTGAGTGCCTATTTGCATCTTTAGGTGCCTAAATACCTTAAAAATCTGTCCCTAAATCTCTAAATCAAGGCCCTCAAACTCACTGAAGGTTAAATTCCACTTTTAAGTTGTCTGTAGGCTGGGATGTATCTTTAGGATGATGTACTCCCCCAATCCACTGTTTTATCATCTGTATTTCCTTTGGTTTTACTTCTCTCATTTCCAAGGCTAATCTGGAAGATGTGAGACAAAGGTTTCGTCCCATAGAAGAGCTGAAGAAGGAGTTTGAAAAACTCAACATGAAGATAGAAACTGATTTTGAAGTTATGGTTAAATTAATCAACAAATTCAACAGCTCTACTTCTACTCTGGATGAGAAAGTAGCAGCACTGTACGACCTGGAATATTATGTTCATCAGGTGAGGTAACAAAAAAACATTAACAGCTGCTGTGTAAAATCCAGGGAATATGGTATCATAAATGCGGTTTTATTCTTCTTTTCAGCATCAATAATACAACTTAATTATGGCAATCCGAGGACAATAAGTGATTTCACAGGACCAGTGCAGGCTTATTTTATATCTGCATTTCTAATACGGTATTATTCTAAACTGATAAAATATAATCGCTATTTACCTAGAGGCCAAGTTTTCACAATTTGCGATTTGCTCTCAGCCCTCTGTTTGTATTTATCTTTTTGCCTGTGGTTGATGAAGATGGGTATTATTTGCCATTTGTGTGTATATTTTTATTGTTGAAATTATTAGTCAGTGCCCTGAATGCCTTGCAGGGTACAGGGATGGGTACTTCATAAATATAAATAAAATTATTATTCTTTTATTATTACATGAAAGGCATCTGTTGTCCTGTGTGACTAGGGTGATCAGATGTTCTGGTATTATCAGGACCATCCTGATATGAGGGTCTTTGTCTTTTATATACACAACTATGCCCCTCCACTACAGAAAAAAGAAGTGTCCCAATTTTTTTCATACTTGCTATCTGGTCACCCTTCATGATTATCTCTCCTCACACTTCTCCATACAGAAAGATAACCCAGGCATGCGCGCACACATACAGAAAACCCATCTTTTAGCTCAGAGCGACTTAGAAATGGGATGTGGGCCAACAAGTGACCAGAATTTTTTGGCCACCAAACAGCTGTCTGATGGTAGGTGAAATGAGTTTGTTCCCAGTAAACAGATGCCCGTGTCCCAAAAATCATTTTCAGCACCTATTTGCTTTCTTGTGTACAATCTCGGTGCAGAGACCAAGGCCAGAATGGACCTTGTAGAGAAAAAAATACCCTCTGATATCACATGCAGATGTCACGTTTAGTTTGAAGCAGATTGACAGAGGCAAATATGGGGAAGCTTCCACTGCTGTTCTCAGTGCTGAACTTTCTCTGGGGAGTTCAGTCTCCAGAGATGTTAATCTGGCACTTTTCACTAGCATGAAATGCATTTAAAAAACAGTTTTGGGGAGAAGCTAGAAAAAAATGGACTGATGAGAAGCAAAGTCCATCTGCCAAGCTTCCTGCAAAAGAAAAATCTCTGAAGTATTATTTCCAGAGCTTTTCATCTCCTATTTCCATACTGAATCTTTCTCACAGACATTCACACAGTGGCAAACTTTGGCACTCTCTTTCCTTGCAATACTTTTGCTGCCATATGCACCTGACTTACTCAAAGAATAAACTTGGACTGCCAATGCCCTAACTGCTGGTTATATACGCTCCAGGATCAGGGGGAACCAAGTTCAATCCCTGAGATTCAGAAATGCTAGTGTAGATGGTAAGTGCTCACTGCTTCCTGTTCTGTAGGAACAGAGTGGTGAAGGGAATCATACCCAAACACAAACAGGTGGGACTCTGAACTACTAGAAGAGAGAAAATGGAGGGGAAGCTGTAATATGAATGGAGGATAGCTGCACATGTATGGGCAGTCCCTCCATGTCCCACAGGCAGCTAAGAAATATTACCTGCCTTTCAGTAGGCATAACTCTTTCTCCTCTTTCTTCCTCCAGTTGGTTGAGTGCCCCCTGGATGTTACCTCTATTTAATAATAACTTTAGCAACACTTGCTTAGTGTAATTACTGAAGGACAGCCAAATACACTCCTGGAGCATAACACAAAAAAGAATGTCAGGAGTTCTCTGTCCTGTGACTCAGTTACACCAATGCAGGCCGATGTATCTGAGTAGCAATCCTGAACAGGACATTACAGAAGAGTGTAGAAAGCAAGAAGCCAGGGCTACACAGACCTATTGAGGAAAAATGTTGGCTGCATTCCGTCTTCTTTACAAGGTGATGGACCTCAAAGTTAGACCCTACTGCACCACTAATGCTAATACTCCAGCTCTTGTGTGCTACCCTGTACTAGCTCCTCAGAATGCGACGTGTTCTGTTGATGGGAAGCCCTGGAGTGGAAAATCTTTTGTACTCTGAGGTTTCCTAGCAGAGTATTACTGTCTACTCTGAGGAGCAAGTCATGGGGAAGTCCCAGATTGCTGGCACATAAGCAGTGATTGGTCCTTCAGGATCTAGCAGAGAAGCCACTGGATATGCTGAGGAAGCAGTGGTAAGGAGTCAGGGACTGGATTGGGGTTGGGTGGGGGAAGGACTGGATTGGGAGATTTACCCAACTTGATCTTTCACAGAGAATCAGCTCAGGGTCACAGGTCTTCTCCAGCTCTTATTTTGCCAGAATCAGTTGGCCCCTATGCTAATCAAGATTCAGCTTAGTGTGTTTGGGGCAGCTGTGGAGAGACAGAGAATGCTGTGCTGTTATTTGTAACATGCAAAAAACAAAGCAAACATAAAGAAAACAGCATAACTCCTTTATTAGGGTTACCATACGTCCGATTTTTCCCGGACATGTCCGGCTTTTCGGCAATCAAACCCCCGTCCGGGGGGAATTGCCAAAAAGCCGAACATGTCCAGGAAAAATACTGGCCGGGCGCAGCTGCTCTGCTCCTCCCCTGACTCAGACTTCAGCTCTGTTTAAGAGCCAAGCTGCCCAAGCCAGCGCTACGGGCTTCGGGCAGCCCCCGTGCCTCCGGACCCAGAGCTGCCGGCCGGGCACTTCCCTTCCCGGGCTCCAGCTGCTCTGCTCCGGTGGTGCAGGGTCCGGAGGCAAGGGGGCTGCCCGAAGCCGGTAGCGCTGGCTCGGGCAGCTTGGCTCTTAAACAGAGCCAACAGAGCCAGGGGCACAGGGTCCGGAGGCATAGGGGCTGCCCGAAGCCCGAGTGCTACTAGCTTCACGGTTTGCCGGGCAGCCTCCAGACCCTGCGCCCCCGGCTGGGCGCTTCCCCTCCCGGGCTCCAGCTGTGCTGGGGAAGCGCCCAGCTGGGGGCGCAGGGTCTGGAGCCTGCCCGGCAAACCGTGAAGCCGGTAGCGCTCGGGCAGCCCTTTTTGCGTGGCTGGGAGCGAGGAGGGGGAGTTAGGGTGGGGACTTTGGGGAAGGGGCGAAGTTGGGGTGGGAGCGGGTGTGGGAAAGGGGCGGGGCCAGGGCCCGTGGAGTGTCCTCTTTTTTTTATTTTTTAAATATGGTAACCCTACCTTTATAAACAGAGCCCAGAATGTTTACACCCCAGTGCACACAGAGCCCAGGCCCCTTTTCATAGTTTGCAGTCTCATTTTTCTCTCTCAGATTATTTACTCTTCTTTCTTTGTCTTTTTCTTCCTTTTCCCTTCAGAACTGCAACACCATTTCACGGTGTTAATTTCCTCTCCTCTCTGTCTTATTGACAGTCTTCTTTTCTCCTGTTTCTAATATCTCTCTCTCTCTCTCTCTCTCTCTCTCTCTCTCCCAATTTAAAGCTGCTCCCTCTGCGACTGCTGTCATATTTACTTGTCTCCCATACCCCCACCTCGGCCGCATGCTTGCTTGCATGAGTGCTCATTTGATCTTGGGCTTTCTTCTCTGCTGTTTTCAATGGGCTGGAGCTAAGCATTTGCAATAACAACACTGCATACATTGCTCAGCAATGCATTCCCAGCTCTGCAGGGAGGTTAATGCTGTGGCTCTCAAACTTTTTTACTGGTGAACCCTTTCACATACCAAGCCTCTGAGTGCGACCCCCCCCCCCCCCGTATAAATTAAAAACACTTTTTTATATATTTAACACCATTATAAATGCTGGAGGCAAAGCGGGGTTTGGGGTGGAGGTTGACAGCTCGTGACCCCCCATGTAATAACCTTGCGACTCAATGAGGGGTCCTGACCCCCAGTTTGAGAACCCCTGGTTAATACTTATGTGCTTTAAAAAAAAAAAAAGAGACTGTGAGAAGTAGCAGTTTTCACAACAGATGCCAACAAACAAAATAAGGTTAAAACCTTTTTTTAAAAAGTTTTTATATTGTTTTTACAATTTATATTCCAGTCTTATGACTGGGAGACCTTTCACAGGAACTGTAGCTAGACTATGGGACTTGCTCCCAGGTGAGATTAGAATGACGACTGACCTCACTGCGATCAGTACTAAATGCAAAACTCATGGTTTTTTACTTGGCTTTCCCTCATTAAGCTCTTTATATAGACATACCTGCAAAGTGTAAACTAACCAATCTACTGCTCCTACAGACTGAGAGAGACTTGATATTTCTAGTTTTAAATATTGTTAAATATTACGGTGATTGGGCATAATCAAGGAGATTAGATTAGATTTATATTGCAGTTAAGATAACTAAAAGAGGATTGACTCAGAGAAAGGCAAGGAGATACATGAGGTCAGGTTTATAGAAAAGTTAGAAGAATGTGATCCAAAAGGACTTAGGAAAAAACGGTTGCTGCAAAAGATAAATGATCTCACAACTGGACTCCAAGGTACCATTGATTCTTGCTGAGGAGCAGTAAATTGCCAAATGAATGTTGGGTACCACCTCATAATGAATTATAGATAATGCATATAAACCTAAGCCCTGATTCAGTAGGATTTAGGCAGTGAAGCCAATGGGACTGCTTATATTAAGCACATGGATCAGTGTTTGTATGATTAGGATCTTGCTTGAAGTATCTGACCCATAACCAATTTTGTTAAAGGGACACGGTCAAGATAAAAATATTTTACTAATAAAAATCTAGATTATTACATTTGAAACTAATCGGCTAACTCTGTTGTACTCTATTTGGAGTATTTTGTTACTTTTAGCATTTCAATCAGCTTAGGCAGGGAACCTGAAAATGGTCAGTTTTACCTTGTTGACGCAACAGTCTCTTTTTTGTTGTTTTTCAGTGTTTGTCTCCATCACCAAATGGGAATGGTGGGAATTCTAAAAACAAAAAACTTCCATGAATATACAAAACAATTTTGAAAATTCCTTGAAGACTACTCTCTCTAGTAGATTTTTGAAAAATCCTTGTTTTAAATTTACAAGCACTAAACCAGGGGTCGGCAACCTTTCAGAAGTGGTGTGCCGAGTCTTCATTTATTCACTCTAATTTAAGGTTTCGCATGCCAGTAATACATTTGAACGTTTTTAGAAGGTCTCTTTCTATGTCTGTAATATATAACTAAACAATTGTTGTATGTAAAGTAAATAAGGTTTTTAAAATGTTTAAGAAGCTTCATTTAAAATTAAATTAAAATGCAGAGCTCCCCGAACTGGTGGTCAGGACCCGGGCAGTGTGAGTGCCACTGAAAATCAACTCGCGTGCTGCCTTCTGCACACGTGCCATAGGTTGCCTACCCCTGCACTAAACTTTGCACTAAATAAGCCTGAACTGCTTGAGACTCTCCCTTTAGGTAACAATTGCAAACTACTTGCAGGCACTTTTCTAGATGTTGATTCAGATTTATTTTTCCCTCCTTTTCCTCTGTGATAGACCAAAATCTGTTTCAAGTCAAAGTGCAGCAGATGAATGTAAGAATATTAGAATATAGACGATCAGACCCCTGGTTCATCTACTCTGGAATCCTTTCTCAGAGTGGTCAGCCAAGTATTGGCTGCTTCAGAGGAAGGCACAAGAAACCCTGCAGCAGGCACTTACGGGATAACCTGCATCCAAGGAAAGTTTCTTGCTAGCCTCCATTAATTCGAGGTTGGCTTCTACCTTTCAAGTTAACACAGAACCTTGCACTATATTAATGTAGAATGTCAGGAATAGTTTGTCCATCTCTTGCTTTAACCAGAAGCTTAGAATGTGAAGTTAGTGCATTATTGCTGCTGCTGACGGGCTGCTTGACAATTATTTCGAATACTTCAAGACTGCCAATTACAGCTCACTTTGTGTGTATGTATAACATACAATTCCCTATGTTCCCAATAATGGCCTTCTAGAGTGAGAATAAGTGAGAATTTACTTTGTTTTGACAGTGTCAGGTTCCCTGAGTTAACAACACATGTGTCAGGGGAAAGTTTTGATAGCTAATCAAATTATTTGAATTCTCAGTGATGCGTTGTATATTTGATAATAGCCACCTGTCAGCGTATATTGTTTCTGGAAGTGTGGAATGTGATGCTCACAGGGAGCAGTGTATGATTTATGAGCCATGATTTTTTTTCTTTAAGTTTAAGAAGCTTTCAAAACAAAATTCCAGATAGATTTGGAAAAGATAAAATTTATTTAGATGTTATGTTATTCTAATTTACTCTGCTTGAAAACTTGATGGGAACCCAAGTGATGCATGTTAAGTTTTACATTAGTGTGGAATCTATTCATTCATAGGTGGACAATGCAAAAGACTTTCTTTCCTTGGGTGGACTTCAGCTTGTGATTAATGGACTAAACAGCACCGAGCCTGTGCTAAAGGAACATGCTGCCTTTGTCCTGGGAGCTGCACTATCTAGGTGAGCAGTGCGTGTGTCCTCACTGGGAATGGGGGTGGGGGAGGATGAATGGGAAAGAATAGCTTTTTAAGAGATCAGACAGTCGAGATACTTTTCTTCACCTTTCTGAACAGATGGGTATTTTATCCTATCTGGTACACATGAAAAATTCCAAGGCTAGTGGAAATGTGACACCAGAGAGATTTCCCTTCCCTTCTCCTTCCCTTTGTCTTTTTTCTTCTTCTCTTCTCCAGGGAACAGTTCATTTTTGAATAGTGAGATTGTGACATCAGATACACTTTAGTCTTCTGGGAGAACACAAGTCAAGGTTCTGAATCCAGGGGCCTAATTTTGCTATTGAAATGCACATGTGTAATTCCTAACCTGTAAAGGCTAAACGTGGTGGCAAGAAACTGAATTGACGACGGGCTGATCTGAAAGATGTTTATAACTCACTTAAAGATGGCTACCACAGAAAGGAATCCATTTTTCCTCATGTTACACTGTGTTAAAGTGCTTCAAATTGTAGGAATGTTGGCAGCTTGGGTTTGAATGTTGGTTTTTGTTTTAAAAGCTTTTATAGTGAGTGTCGGGGGGGAAGGCGTGAATGTGAATAATAAACACAAAGAAGTCAAGAAACACAGAGAAGGATGAAAGCCAGAAACCTTTTAAAAAAAAGTCTGCTTGTTCTTATGCCTTGAAATATGGTCACACTTTACATCATTGTGAATTATTTGTCATTTTTTATCCTATAAAAGCTAGCGTTTCTTTTAGAGGCTTACATACAGTGGACCAGATCCTCAGCTGGTGTGAATTGGCATACTCCATTGACTTCAGTGAAGTTACACTGATTTACACCAGCTCATGATCTGTCTCTCACTTTTCAGACCAAGCTTGAATTTTTAGTCTCAGTGAGATCTGCCAAGTAAGCTTAAAAAAAAAATTTCCAAACTCAAAATGAATTTATATGATAGGCTGGTTTCTTTGTCAGACATTCTCTCAGAACAGAAATTCTATCCCTGCTCTATATTCTGATAATTTAGAGTACCATTTAAAACTACATCTTTAGTGGCTTTATTGGACTTTCTGCTAATGCGTAGAAACTTAATTGTAAGTTTCACATCTGTCATATATCAGGGGGTAGCCATGTTAGTCTGTATCCACAAAAACAACAAGGTGTCCAATGGCACCTTAAAGACTGATTTATTTATTATGCCCAAATAAATCTGTTAGTCTTTAAGGTGCCACCGGACACCTTGTTGTTTTTACATCTGTCATAGATACAATGCAGGGAATTTGGAAACATTTAAGGGCAATCTGAAATATAAAGGGGAAAATTTTAAACCACATCTTCCCCGAGAAAGCTAAAGCAACACAGTCATGACACAAGAAATTAATGATTGTTCACTAATGCATGTATATTTTTTCTCACTAAATTACAAATGCCTATTGTGGGGAAGAAGTATATCTTTCTCAGATATAGTACTAAAGTACTGTTCTTGCAAACATTTAATTTTTTTAAAAGAGCTTTCTGACAGATGGTAACCTTCAGTGGTTCAGATGATGTACTGTCTCATTCCTTTGTTCCCATATTTGAGGAACTTTTTATTCTTTTTACCTTGCTGTGCTTAAACTTTTTTATTAAATAGACATTTGCATGCTGACATGTTTAGTTTGTGATATCTGGTTAATTTATTTGCTTGTAAATTATGTAAGTGCTTATTTTGTGTTCCTTTTTAAACTTCCCTGGACATTCAGAGTACTTCACTCAACACATTTTTTTTTGCATTGTGTTTTTTTCTAAATCAAGATTATTATTACTATTGTTATTATTTATTAAGCCTGTATTGTTGCATGGGTGTGGCAGTTAGGTGAAGATAATCCACCTTCTGTGCAGTCTCCTTCATACAACCAATGAATTTGTTGCATACACATTAGCAGTACAATAAGGGTGGTGATTGGGTGAGTTATCTCTGATATCACAGTGGTCTAGGACTCCTGTAATTCATGAAGTCAGAATGGCTGAGAACTTAATAATTAGGTGGTAACAGACCCTGAATCCCAGTGATGATTGAACCTGGTGATACTCTATATGAAAAGAGCTCTCAACTATGCTTGTAGCTGTCCATCACTTCACACTGACTCAACAGACCTTCTAGGCTTCTGAGTGACATACAGAGACAGTGGCAATCCTGGAATCTTATTAATTTATTTGTAATGCAGTAGCACCTAGGAGCCTCAGAAATGGACCAGGACCTCATAGACAGACAAACAGAACAGAAAGACAGTCTCTACCCCCAAAGAATTTACAATCTATTTCCTGGTCTACACATAGATTTTATACTAGTATAACTATTCCAGTTATGGAAGTGATTTTTTTTAACCAATTTAATTTTACCGGTACAACCCCTGGTGTGGACGCAGCTATACTGGCATAAAAATCCTTAAACAGGTGTATCTTAGTCTCCTTCCCATACAGGAATAAGCTTTACTGGTATAAGTACTTTTATACTGGGGTAACTATGCACACACTTAAGAGTACTGTGTGTGTGTAGTGTAAGTGATAAAACTTTTGTGTGTAGACAAGGCCTTAGTATAATACAAGAGACAATAAGTAGATACAGACAGACTGGTAGAGGGGAACAAAAGGAAGCTTGAGATAATAAGAAACAAAAGTTCTAGGTTCTACCCCTGGCTGTGCCACAGACTTCCTGTGTGACTTTGGTCAAGTCATTTACTTTTGTTTGAAGGCAGCCAGTTGAAATGGTTTTATTCCATTTTAGATTAATTGAAAACAATTGTTGTTTAGAACACTGAGTTGTCTCAGACTCTGCACAAATCTCAGACTGAAGACCTTTCAGCTTTAAAATGAATCAACTGATTTTCTTCAAACTTGGTTTGTCCTTGAAAACCATGGGTCAGAGCCCCTTGTGGAAGGGAAGAGCAGAGGCCATGGTTGCTATCTTAGGCCTTGGCTACACTTGCAGATGTACAGCGCTGTGATTTAAACCTGACTTCGTGCAGCTGAGTAGGGAAAGCGCTGCAGTCTGTCCACACTGACAGCTGCCCAGCGCACTGTCGTGGCCACATTTGCGGCAATTGCAGCGCTATTGGGAGCGGTGCATTATGGGCAGCTATCCCACAGAGTACCTCTTCCCATTCTGGTGCCGTGGGTTGTGGGAAGGGGGCGTAGGAGCGGGGCATTCTGGGTCCTGTCCCAATGCCCCGTGATGCATCGCTTCGCATCCCAGAAATCCCTTTGTTTCCGTCCACCTTTGGCGCCATCTTTCAACGGTTTCTGTGCAGCGCGATCTGTCTGCAGGAAATGGAGCCCGAACTGCTGAGGCGTATGCTGATGAGCCTCGCCAGCACGTCACGTTTGGCTGTCGAACTATTCCTTAAGATCCAAAGTGACAGTGAGAGTGAGGGTGAGGATTCTGACGATGCTATCGAGCCCTGTAACGCGTATGACACGAAATTGCTTGTGGCATTCACGGACATGCTCAGCACCGTGGAACGCCGCTTTTGGGCTTGGGAAACCAGCACTGAGTGGTGGGATCACATCGTCATGGAAGTCTGGGATGACGAGCAGTGGCTGCAGAACTTTTGGATGAGAAAAGCCACTTTCTTGGGACTGCGTGAGGAGCTCGCCCCCACCCTGCGGTGCAAGGACACAAGATTGAGAGCTGCCCTGCCAGTGGAGAAGCGGGTGGCTATTGCAATCTGGAAGCTGTCAACTCCAGACAGCTACCGGTCGGTCGCAAACCAGTTTGGAGTGGGAAAGTCGACCGTTGGAATCGTGTTGATGCAAGTTTGCAAGGCCATTAATCGCATCCTACTCAGAAGAACCATGACTCTGGGTAACGTGCAGGAAATGGTGGATGGCTTTGCACAAATGGGGTTCCCTAACTGTGTAGGAGTGATAGATGGGACACACATTCCTATTCTGGCACCACCCCACCTAGGATCCAAATACGTTAATCGGAAGGGGTATTTCTCTATGGTTCTCCAGGCACTTATGGATCACCGTGGGCATTTTGTTGTCATTAACACAGACTGGCCCGGAAAGGTGCATGATGCACACAACTTTCGGAACACTTGGCTGTTCAGGAAGATGCAGGCTGGGACTTTTTTCCCAGAGCGGAAGATCACGGTAGGGGAAGTTGAAATGCCCATTGTGATCCTTGGAGATCCCACTTACCCGTTAATGCCGTGGCTCATGAAACCCTACACAGGGAGCCTTGACAGCAGCAAGGAACGGTTCAACTACAGGCTGAGCCAGTGCCGAATGACTGTGGAGTGTGCCTTTGGCTGTTTAAAGGGCCGCTGGCGATCTCTGTATGGGAAGCTGGACTTGGCCGAAAACAGCATCCCCGCGGTTATATCCGCGTGCTGTGCCCTCCATAATATTTGTGAAGGGAAGGGTGAAAGCTTCACTCAGGCATGGACCTCCGAGGTTCAACACCTGGAGGCTGAATTTGCACAGCCAGAGAGCAGGGCTATTACAGGGGCCCAGCGCGGGGCTGCAAGGATTAGGGATGCCTTGAGGGAGCAATTTGAGGCTGAAAACCAGCAGTGATATCTGGTGCCCTGCACAGGAGTGAAGTGCGGTAGTTCCAATCTTTAGGAATCAGTGTCTGCTAAGCAGACAAGCAGACTTGCAGTGCCTGTTTATTTCCTGGGCTAAGGAGTCTTTTACTTTTTGCAATAATAAAGAATGTTTTCAAAGGCAAAGAATCCATTTATTGAAAAGAAGAAAAAATTTATTGAAAAGAAACAAGGGGGTGGAGTGGGGAACAGTACAATCACAGATTCTCGTATGTCCTGTCTGGTGTGCTGTGCAGTGAGTGCTGCACTTCAGGACAGCTATACTGCATGGTGATGGGGGTTGAGTGCAGAGGGTAAGGGTCGTGCTTTTCAGGGCTGGGTGGTGAAGATACTGGTATTGGAGGCAGTGGGTGCCATGAAGAACACGGAAGTTGGGGAAAATGGGTTGGAGGTAACAGTGGGGCACAACGGAAAGAGTTTTTGGACAAGGGCTGTGGCGGGGGGTGGCGTTTGCGGTACTGCTCCTCTTTCTGCATGGCTACCAGCTCCGGGATAGCATCTGCTTGGCGCTCCAGGATGCTTACGAGCCTATCAGTGCTTTGCTGCCGGTGCGCGGTGCTTTGCCGCCGGTGCGCTGCGTTTTCCTGACGGATCCTGCTTTCTCTCTCCCTCCAGTCCTGTGCTTTCTCATTCTCTTTAATAGATTGCCGCATCACTTCTTGCAGCATGTCTTCTTTGCTTTTTCGCGGTCTCTTCCTGAGTCTTTGCAGTCTCTGAGCAAGCGATAAGAGGGATGGCTGAGGTCTCAAGGTTGATGCAGCTTTAACAGAGGCAGCATTGTTTATACCAGATAGAGTAATGATTCCCCCCGCACTTAAGGAGTAGAAAACACACAGGGTCTACACAATAGCATAATTTTCCCTTCCGAAACAGAGCACACATATCCCACGGGAGCCTCAAAATGGTGAGAAAGGGGGACTGATTGTTTCAGGGCTGCACTGTCCTCTGGGTTTCTGTGCCTTGGGGAGAGCCAACAGCTTCAGGGGGCACCTACACTGAACACTGTCCCAACATTTTCCGCAGGAGTTCGTCCTGGACGATATCTTGCTGCTGAGGGTGACCTGGGAAGCAAGGGAGGGTCTTCTACTGCAATGCGGCTTCCGCCCTGGCCCATATGCAGCTTGCCTGTGTGCAGCAATGGTCCCCCCCGCCCCTCGCAGCACAGTGGCACGGACACGTTAGCCTGGCTGGGACAAGGACCACGGTGGCTCTCCTGATAAACCTGCGCAAGCGCATTGCACACGTTCTGGATGAGACAATCGAGGAGATTACCGAGGCCGATTACCGCGATCTGGTAAATCACATCAATGCACTATTCCGCATCTAGGTATGCATGCCTAACCCTCCTCTCCCAAAGAGCCCGCACTGAAAAAATTCCTTCCCAAAAAAGAAAACTGCTTACCGGGAACCTGCTCTTCTGTTTGTCCTCCACCAAGCACCGGCCGCTGCGACTGGCTACCTTCCTCCTGGCTCGAGAAGAGCTCCTGGCTGCATGGCTCCAGGGATTCTGGGGTGTCTCTATCCGGCCCACCACCATCACTCCCGTTTTCCTCATCATCATCCTCCCCTCCTGCCCCCCCCCCCCCCCGACCAGCTCTGAAGTGTCCATGGTGGTGCTCGGAGTGGAGGTGAGGTTAACCCCAAGTATCGCATCCAGCTCTTTGTAGAATCGGCAGGTCGCAGGGGGAGCACCCGAGCGGCCGTTTGTGTCGCGGGCTTTGCGGTAGGCACTCCGCAGCTCCTTCACTTTAATCCTGCACTGCAGGGTATCCCGGTCATGGCCCCTTTCCATCATGTCCTTTGATATCTTCCTGAAGGTATCATAATTTCTACAGCTGGAGCGCAGCTGGGACTGTACAGCTTCTTCCCCCCCAAACACTGATGAGGTCCAGCAACTCGCCATTGCTCCATGCTGGTGCTCGCTCGGCGCGTGGAGGCATGGTCACCTGGAAAGATTCGCTGATAGCACTCCACACCACGCTGGGCTGAGCAAACAGGAAGGGGATTTTTAAAATTCCCGGGGAATGTAAAGGGTGGGTCACATGGTTGGTTATCTGAGGCCAGGGCAGTAGAGTTTGAACTGATGACCAGAGTGGCTAGAACAGGTATTGTGGGATACTGCCAAATAATTCTGGAGGCCATTCACAGCGCATTGGGCGGACACGCTGGTGCCGCAGCGCTGCAGCAGCAGCGCAATACTCACTATTGCTCTCAGGGAGGTGGAGTACATGCAGCACTGCAACCACGGAGATGCAGCGCTGCAAATGCCTTGCCAGCGTGGACGGGGCGTGAGTTACAGCGCTGGGGGCGGCTTTACAGCGTTGTAACTCGCAAGTGTAGCCAAGCCCTTACTGTGTGGCTTATTCCATTGTTGTTCTGCTCCCATTTAATGCTCTGTTGTCAGTGCTGAGAGGAGTCCATCTTAGCCAAGCCCTCCACAAGGATCAGGATTTTTCCAACCCCTTCCCACGGCCCAGAAAAGAATGCTTTTTTCCAAACATATTCAGATTTATTCAGAATGATGTCACCACTTCCCCCTGAGGTACAGCAAAACCACAAACTTCCATACCTTTGACCCAGTGATATTTTGCTGTCAGTGAGTTCTTGAAGATCTCTTGCTCAGCTTACTATTATCTTTTACTGGAGACTGTTATTTTTGTATTGTCAAAACTATGTATATATGTGTGTGTGTGAGAGAGAAAGAGACTGCCCTCTAGTGGTTGGGTTACAGTAGTTTTGTGCTACAGGCTTGTGTTTTTGAAGTAGAGGGTCATGGGTTCTATTCCCCTTACTACACATGTTGTTTTTATGTATATGGACAAGGTTTTTTTTACAAGTCTAATCCTACTTATGTACTAATCAAGTTGTGTGGTTGAGAGGAGAGAGTGTTGTTATGGAGGAATGCAAGAGTTCATCCATTGTTTTTTCTTCTAAGTTGTTAGTTTTGAGGTTCTGAAAAACTGGTCTTAGCCACCTAGTCTGTGATCACATCAAATGTTGTTCAGTGTGGTTCGATCCCTTTAAATGGTACCAGTATTGTAACTACTGCAACTTGTCACGGTCTTTGTGTTTTAAAACCTCAACAAAATGTTTTCTGTTCAAGAGTTTGCAGAAGTAAAGTTAATGTAAACAATTCTCAAGTGCTGTGATTGCAAATAAAAGTTAAATACACTAACAAAAATAATTGTTAGGCTTGTGCTATAGTACATTTAGGTATCCATAATTCACTAACAGTATATGCCAATACACAACATTATCTGGATTGTCAGTGATTGCATTAGCATAAAAGCATGTTAACATTTATCCAGTGCTGCTAAAATTTAAATATATATAAGTATAAAATATTAAGATTTAGCGTTTTGGAAGCAAGTAAAACTACTGTATGGAAAAAGCTTCTGCATACTTTTGATTGTACGCTGGAGTACCATCAGAGTGACAGAGTGTTAGAACCCGAAGGTAATCAGGATTCACACCACTGGGTCCTAAACATCACAAAAATGTTAATGTTTTATGCAAAGAGGAGCTATGCTAAGACTATTTCCAATGAGAGAAGAGTCTTCTGATGTCCTGAGACTATTTACAGCCCGTAAAATTCCTCATTGTGTAAATCAAGTACAGGGAAGGCCATGGACAGATTGCATCTGTGTGTTTCATGATATCAGAGATTTAAGTACAAAAATAATATTTTTGTGTAGTATCTCAATCTTTAAAAGATTTACATCAGAAAACATTTTTTTCCACATTTGGTAATTTTTAAAATTAAATATTTGTAATAAAGGCATTTTCATAAACAGTGTACGGGGGAAAATAAACTATTTTCAATTTACAGTGCATATTTCATCCCAAGGGATCCCAAAATGCTTTACAAACTTAACAAGCTGATAATCATCCACTGCTGAAATGCAGCCACATCTGGGATGAAGTACAGCAGATGTTTAACAATGCACAGCAGTTTGACACAGTAGTTTAGGAGAGGAGTGATAATACCAAACATATTTATATAATGCTTTTCTCCATAAGTCTCAAAGTAAGTGTCATTGTCTCCATTTTACAGACAAGCAAACTGACACAAAGAAGTGACTGGCCCAAGGCCACACAGCAAGGCATTGAGAGAGCCAGGATTAGAACCCACATCTCCTGACTCTCAATACTGTTCTCTGGGACACATTGACTCCAGATCCAAAATACCTAGAAATAAATGCACCCATTTATGTTTGGGAAAGCACAAAGTGTTCTCGGTGTGTTTGGCCCAGTAGGCCTGCTCCCCACATCCAACATTTTTTTGCCTGTTTCCTCTCTGCCAGCTTTGTGGGAATCTCTCCCTCTCCTGAGGAATTCCTCATTCCAGTATTTTTCTGGGATGTTTTCCTCCTTCCTCTCCTCCGTGTGGCTTCGTTCCTTCCTTACACCTTCTCCTGAAGGTAGCTGAAGCTGCACCTACCACAATGAGAACTAGGAGGTGTATGGGGTATCAGTTAATTAGGCTGCTTTCTCCTGTTTCTTTCTGCTTTGAGAAATAGCTGAGGAATCATCAGAAGAAGCAATGAAGACAGCCAGGGGAATAACAGGGGTTTAACAAAGATGGCAATTGTTTTGCTTACTGTTTGTTTTTCTTACAACCCCCCTATTAAACTAAATGAACATATTCATACAGTAAATGTCCCACTAACCAAATCAACATCCAGTATTCATAAATTACAGAGCAGCCTGACAACACATCCATCACAGAAGGTTTTAGACCCTTCAATGCTACTGTGAGGGGGAGGAGTGATAGAAGAGACCTGCACATTTACTTTCCTAAAAAATACAATACAGAAAAATAAAATCCTTTTTCTCAAGGTCTAATGAATCTGTCTGCTGTGTATAGGTAATTATTCTGTGCTCAATGCCCATCACCATGATATCTGAGCACTTTATCTCTGGACCCTTGAGCTTTATGCCTTCCTTTCTCACAAAAGGTGGGTCTGTTACCACTGTCCATCAGTCATTCAGTGATGTCAGTTCTCCATACTTGTATGATTTTCCCATTATATCCAGTCTCCGTCTTTGTTGGGGTAAAGAAGTGAATAGTCAGTGCCCGCATCTGAAAAGTTCACTTGTCAAGGGGGAAAAGTTTCTACTAGATTTCAATCCATTGAAATAAAGTCAAATTTTGCACTGAACCCAGTTGACAGTTGCTTCTGTTAAACAACCTTAAGGGTCTGTCATAAAGCAATAAAACCCAGTAAAATTAAAATTAAAGCCAGTGCATTTTTAACTCATAAAGACATAAGAATTTCTGGACAGGAAAATAAATCCACTTAACCTAACAAGCCCAGTCCCTATACATTTATTTCAAATCCATCTTCATGTTTGTCTCTGCTTCCTCCAGCTTCACTCTATGTATTGCAACTCTCGATATCTCTTTATTCATTTTCAGTATTTGCTTCAGTGGTCTTGTTTGACAATTTATTTCTATGTGTACCACCTTTCAGATGAATTAATTCTAGCTGGATTCCCCGTTTGCTCGTACTTTCTTGTTTTTTAGATTGCGTCTCCTGTTTTTGTTTAAACTCCTTACTAGTGTGAAATTATCAGCCTCACTGCACTTTAATTTCAAATTAATTTTATTGTGTCACCTTAAAGTTTTCTGTAATGAAAATGAACTCAGCCTGTTTAGCCTTTCCCCATAACAAATAACCTTAAAGGAAAAACTGCAGTGCAGTATAAAACCTGGTTTAATCATTACATATAATTACACAGAAGAGTAAATCCCTAAACATTTTTAAGTGTCTGAAATATAATGAAAAAAGAGTAATTAACAATCAAATAGCAGGCTGCCATTTTTGTAATCTCATGAGATACAGTAGGACAGAGAGAATTCAGAATATTAGAAATGTCTAGAAATCAAGGTTTTGACATTTTGGCTGTGTTTTAAAGGTAATTTCTGTATTTCATAAATACCTTTATTAATTTAAAACTAGGCGAGCCAACTACTTTTTAGTGAAGATGATACTTGGCACTCATGTACTATCTTTTAACTAAGGATCTCAAAGTACTTTGGCACTACGAATGAATGTAACCTGTAGAGAGTGGGGACTGGGGATGCTATTTTGTAGCTGGGAAAATGAGCCCAGATTAAGTGTCTTGCCCAAGGCCATTAATTGGTGGGATGGAACCCAGATCTCCTGGCCCTCCACCAGGTGCTTTCACCCTTGGATCATGTTTCCACAACCAAATTTAAAATAGATATAATTTACTTTATAGCATATTTAACTTTGTTGATTTCCAGTGGCTTTTAATAGGACCTGAATTCTCTCAATCCTAATGAATCTGAATTTCCCATTGGGGAAAATAGTGCAGTTGGCTGGATATTCCCCTTGACATTCTCTAGCAGAGTGAGCAGAAGCCATCTGAAATGTGTATAGAAGACAGAAGGTTGTGGGGGGGGGAGTAGAGTCTTTACATCCTGCTCACCCACTCCTTCCAAGCATGCTCCCCTGCAACCAGCAGAATTACCACCAGCAAATCCTGAGAGAGAATATGTTCTGTGCCATTCCCTCTGTGTGGGTGAGGTGTGGCTAATGGGATCATAGCTCCTTAGGAGGCTATGCTTTCATAGAGGGAGAGGTAACATGGAGAACAAAGTCAGAGGAAGAAGACGGCCTCTCTCTAGGCTCAAAACCTCCTTTGTGTCCAGATCTGCAGGGCTTGTAGGTTGTACCCACTGCATTCATGACCCACCAATCCTTGAGGAAGGCACTTCTCTGGGAACTGTGCAGTAGTGTTTCCTACACCTTTCTCCTCTTCCTGTGGTAAAACCTGTATGATACAGTCCTACCACGCATCACAAAAAATGCAGGATTTAGTGGGAGAGCCATGAGACCCAGCCGCTGAAGTACTGCTGTGGTGTATGGAAAACTCATTATTTATTCCTTCTTTTCTTTAGTAAATGTGTAGTGTGTGCAGTGCTCTAAGGTATTCTAATTGCTGATGTTTCCCTTTAAAATATGTATTCAGCCTGGTTACTTTAAGTTATAATTACCTTCATGAAGAATAAGAGCCTGAATGGTAGTCTAGCAAAGGCATAAACAGTGTTTAGTATAAAAACAACGTGGATTCCATTGTCTCCTCTCCCTGTGTTTATTTCTCGCTCATATATTGTTTTTCTTTTTTACTATAGCCTCTACACTCAGCTAAGGGCTTCAAAGAGTTTTCTCCATAACACCTACGTTATTTTCCTAACCTGCCGTGACTCTTTAGTTTCACGTGTTCCCTGTATTTTTCAAACTAGTAGGTACAAAATGTTCCACAAATAAGAGGCAATTGGGCTACCCTTTAATCACATTGCATGGAATGCTGGAGGGGACTATCATTATTATACTTTAGTGACTAGGTTTAAAAAGTAAACTAAACAAACAAAAAAGATCATAGTGGCGGAAAGAGGCGGAACAACGAAAACACTGAATGAATGACATCTCCTAAATTATGTACCAGTTCTGATTAGAGTTTGTCATGGACAAAGCTGGCCTAGAGAAGATTGCAGTCAGTTACCTCAACATGTACAGGATCCAGATGACAGTTCCCTCTGCTTATGTTCCCCTCTATACCTCCAATTTCTGCTTTTATGGATTTAATGGTTGGACAAACTATGTGCAGTGAGTTTTGGAAGTTATATTGATCCAGCTTTTTCAGTATAAACTTGAATGCCACAATCGGATTTTGTTAGTGAGGTATTTAGCTCTGACCTTACAATATGTGGGGTTCCAAGTTTTTAGAGCTGAGGATTTGGCCATGAGTTGCCTGTCCGTCCAGCTGCAAGGAGTTAAGGGGTGGGGCTCTGACAGAGAACTGTCTCCTCCCCTCTTGTTGCTCTAGTGCAGTGGGAGATAGGACTGGCCTATTTGATGCAGAACTAGCCTGAGATGAGGGTTCCCCAAAAAAGCATGATCCTAAACAGCTGCTTGCTTTGATTGTGTCTAAGGCTGGGTTCCTACAGGTTCCTGCCTATATTGATGAGAGAAAAGGAAGAGATAAGAAATGTCAAGCGCAGTGATCAGGATCCACTTCCAGGTTAGCAGTGCCCCAAATAGCTTGCCCTCTATCGATATGATTTGAATTGGGGATTGTGATGATTTGGGGGCTCTATCTATGTACAGCTTATGAATTTTGTCTCTTTACCTCCATCTTGCCCTGAAATTCCAAGGGGTAGCGGTACAGCAGGGTCGTTAAAACGTGATGGTCCTCTATTCAGATGGAAACACCCATGGACAAAGGGTTAGCTACCACCCAAAAGAACCAGTCTGCCCAGGTGGGTGGGTGGGTAACTAAGCAGTGGATCAGCTGGTAGGGGGCTGTGATCACCTGACAAGGCTGATGGGGGTGTGTGTGTGTGAGAGTGGCGGGGTGTTTCCTAAAAAAAAGGACTGGTGGTTATTTAAAAAAAAAAAAAAGGTATTTTACTGACCATTATAGGGGGAGAGAGCGCAGAAGGAAGGTAGCTGCAGGACAGAGAGAGAGAGAGAGAGACTCTCTGATTCAGAGGAGAAGTCAGCTTCAGGTGGGGACCCTGGACAGCCTAGTGGACTCTGACCAAATCCCAAAGAATACCCAAGAGCGGTGGGGGCACTGAGGCAGGGTTGGGTGTTGTTTTGTTTTGTCTAGATCTGTATATTTCTTGGGCTGTCTAAAGTAACGAGTGATTGGTTTTGGAACCATTTGCAAAGTCTGTGTGTGTTATGTCCCTGGGGAGGTAAACAGTAAAACTGAGTGCCCACAAGGGTGGAGCTCTGGGAAAGATTGTGCTTATGCAGCCAGGGGGTCTTGGCTGGGTTCCGCACTGGTCCTGGTCCCACTTCCATGAATAGGTAACAGACTGAGTATCTGCCTGAGAAGTATGCCAGAGAGACCAAACACATTGATAGAGCTAGAACTTATGCAGACCAAGGTAAGGTTAAAAGCACACAGGTCTATTGTGAGATACCCAAGCACAGCAGCCTGGTGAGTCCAACAGGGGAAACTTTACCATGTCTCTGATTCTCTCTACTCTTTTGTATGGAGTGTTTTAAAATGCTTTGAGAGGTAATTTAACCCTCCCCTAAAAAGGCTTGAATTGTTACTGTACAAGAATTGTTCCCTAGTTCTTCCTCCAATAGTGTCTTTTGAACCATCTTTTTAGCCATTACTACTTCCCCCATTGAGACCTCCTGAGAGTTTTGTATTCTGTGAGTGGGATCTGTTGTGATGTGTCTTGACAGAGAAGAGAGAATTACTTACCTGAAATTGTTGTTCTCACAGCCCTTCCACATTTGCCCATCCGTAAGGAGTTCAGAGCCTATGCCATTCTTGGGATACATATTGTAATCACTTTTTATACTATATACTGCTTTCACTAAAAGAGAGTGATCATCCGAGGCACTAGGAACTGCCTTGCATTTTTTAAAGGGGGCAACTTGCTTTGCTGACAGAAAGACCAATGGCTCAGAATTTTGAACTACCAGAGTCTGTGCTGACCATACACTAGAAGTACAGGCCCAGGGAAGTGCTAAGGTGCACATCTCTAAAGAACATCTACAATTAACTAATTCTCTCTCACACACATTAGATCACAGTAATCTCCTCATTTCTGGGAAATCTTATCATATCCACTTCCCATAGTGTCTCAGCCCCTTGACACCGGACTACATGAGATCTGAATACATTTTAAAACTAATTTGGTTCGCTAGATTCTCCATGCCATATGTCACTCTTCTTTTCTGCTGTATTTAATAAGTTTCCTGGGTACTGCAGCCTGTTTCATAAGCAGCCATCAAAGGATTCTGTCTTCACATCTAAGCCCTCAGCCTTCCATCAGAAGTGTCTAGCTGTCCCTCCAGTGCATTTAATTTTTCACAGATTCTCTCTGTTTTAGTATCTAATGAATTTAACATGGAGTGCATTAGTATAATCTTTTGCAGCAGTCCTTCCCAGAGTCTCCTTTACTGAGTGTCCTGAAAATAAAGGGTCAGGGATGGATAAGGGACTCCAACAGCAGTCAGATGGTGTTGGCTGGACCATAGGAATATGTGGCTGGAAAAAAATCCTACACACCAATACTTATAATTGTTTTTCACTATTCTTTACAGTTGTTTCTGCCTCTACATATAGTCCTTCTGGTACAGTTCAGTTAGAGGTGAAATTTAACCTGAATTTTGAATGTCCTGACTTCTATCAATCTGAAATGGCCCTTCAATATTATTTAAAGTGTGTGTGGTGGGGGGAGGGGGGCCTAGAGACTACTCACAGAACAGCTACAACACAGGTAGTGGCAGTACCGGCTTGCCCCCCTCCATGCTTGTCAACATGTCTGTGGCCCTGCGCCCTGTTCTGGAATGACTTCCTTGGGGAGTGACTCTCCATGGCCGATCCAGTTCTTGCCCCCCTCCCTGCTGAGACCAAAAAGTTTGCATTTGAGAGGCAGTTATAGTGGTGGTTTTGTTTCAGTATGCTCACTGGGATCATGGACTCATTTTACCTAGGCCACTAAAGAACCATCACGTCAACATAGGAATTGCCTTATTACATAATGCAAGTGGTCCCATTTAGTCCAGTATCCTGTCTGACTAGGTGCTGCAGAAGAAGGTATAAGAACCCCTGTAATGGTAAATTATACAGTAAAATGCCAATGGGGTAAGTTTCTGCCTAACCTCAAGCAGATAGTGACTAGGGTAACAGAGCATATTTTAAACACCATTTCCAAATTCTAGTCCAGGCCCAGTGTAAACAGGGTGTCTGAACAAGCAGGAACCTGTGTTGTCAGCTTATGTACAAGTCTAAGATTTCTAACCTCCCTTTGTTGTGTTTCTCACCTTGCTTCAGAAAAAGATTGCATTATCATCAATATGGTTTTAGAGTGTTTGTGAGTGTGAGCTGTAGCAAGCAGAAATTCATTTGTGTGCCTATTTCATAGTCTTGAGAATTTTAAATTAATATGGTGCTGCTCTGTTTATTTAATACTATCTTTATCCAGACTGGAAACTATAATGGCTCTGAAATTTTTCCTTCAAGAAATGCATTTTCTTCTTGAGTGTTTTTCATACTGAAATCGGTCTTAATTTCAGTTCAACTAGCGTGTAAAAACACAGTGAGCAATTATTAATCCCTGAAGGAATAAAGACAGATGGAGCCCAAAATGGAATTGGCTTTATGATTAATTGAATCTTTCAAGAGTCAAACCAAGTCAGAGCTTGATCCCATTCAATCAGTGTCATGAGAGAGATTATTCTAACCTGAATCTCCGCAAGGTAGAAGTTGAAAAAATAAATGTAAAAAATACAGATGTCATTTAATAGAATTGGTCCAATTTACTGTGTCATCTTCTTCCAGCTTTTAAAATGAAATTGGAAGAAACAAAGTAACATAAAGTGTTGTTTTATATTATTTAGCACAGAACCTTGAGAGCATTCATGTGAAAGGTGTTGCACAAAGCAGTAAATAAGGATAATAGTGTAGTGTGCAGATGCAGGTTAATATGAAGAAAATCAGAAGGCATATCTGTGTCCATTGTACATAAAGGTAGAGTTGGTTAATGAGCTGCTTGATTTTAATTTGAAGCTCATCAGATGTATAGATTTGCAGACCTAAAATTAATACAAAGGTCGAGAGCAGAGCATGGAGAATAAGTGGTTTTTGAGGAGACATTTGTGAGAACCCAGAACACAAAACAGAGGAGGGGAAAGCTGAATGTATGGCTAGGGCATGGGACTTGGAGTCAGCAAATCTGGGTTTTGTTCCTGACAGCCACACATTACATGTGAGCTTGGAAAAGTCTCTTCATTTCCCTGTGCTTTAATTTACCATCTGTAAAATGAGGATTATTATCCTTCCGTACTGCATAGAGGGTGACTACATTCAGAAATTCTTGCCAAGTCCTTTGAGATCCTCCAGTGGAAGATAGCGGTGACATTCAAAGTAATAGTATTTATTGATTGTATTATTCTTGTCTTGAGCATTTCCTGATTATTATTTTTTTTAGTCCATAACGACACACCTTTAATAATTTCCTATCCTAGGTTTTTCCCTGGTTTATTAAAATGAAGTATATAAGAAAGGAATACAAAGAAACATTATAAAAAGGAATTTCTCTCTTCAGGACTTTAAAGCACTGATTCCCTGTACAAATTGGCAACACATGTAAATACTGTAACCTGGAATAGTTTTGTTGGCCACCTCTGGCATGTACTGTTCCATCCAGTTTGACAGGCCCATGGGAGAAAACCTTTTCTCTGGAAAACCTCAGGAGCTGCACAGTTAGGTAGTGTAACGAATGGTTCCAGAGTTGCTTTACAAAGGCTAGTTCAGTCCAATAGCTCAAATAGCCTCCATGGATCTTTGTGAAGGAGGAAGGCAGAGGATCTGATTTAGTTGGTGTTGGTCCTGCCTTGAACAGGGGGTTGGACTAGATGACCTCCTGAGGTCTCTTCCAACCCTGATCTTCTATGATTCTAGACTGACCAGGCCATACGCAATCTCCTCTAGCCCCCTGCATACTACCCTTATTTGGTCCTTCCCTCCCCCCCCCCCCCCCCCGTGCCCTTGTGCAGTCGAACTACACCAAATTGCTGCCAGGGGGGAGGAAGTTCCACACCTGTGGCGGAGGGAGCTTGACTTGCCAAATGCTGTTCCAGTTAGGGTTCATAGAAGTTAAAACATTAATTTTAAAGGAGAAAAGATTTGGCTCAGAAGGTTGAATCCACTCCCCAATGCAAGATGTTAAATATGATACTGTGGCATGGGCTGGGGTCAGGTCTGTATCCCCAGGCACTGAGAATACAGCTGTACAGGTGGTTCCCTCCACCCAGAGGAGGGATTGGGCTGATGGACCAGCCAACCCACCCTGCACAGAGATGGTGGGGTGAAGCTGCCATAGGGAATCCCTGATACATCTGCTGAGGATCCACTGCTGCTCTCTGAGTAGGGGGCAAAGGAAGCTGGAATGAGATTTTCCCCAACATCTAAATTCCCTCTAAGCTGCATGGCCACGTGGCCACACAGGCGTGTAGCCACAGGGGCCTGGAGAGGAGAGAGGTAGGGGGTGGGCAAGGAGGGGAGCAAGTTGGGGTGTGCAGGGCTGCCGTGGGCCTCCTCCCCGGCCCCAGAGCTGCTGCTGGCGGGGAGAGGGCTGTGGGGAGTCCTTTGGCCTCAGCCCAAGGGCAGCAATATGATCTGAAAGGTGGTCACAGTGGCAATGCAATAGCAGCTTTCTGAATTTAAGAACTTGGTTAGAACCTCGCTCATTTGCACAAGTGACTAGGAGAGCTGCCGTGAATGGCCAGTTTTTGTAAATTAGCAAGTAGTCGAACAAACATGCTGAACATCAAGGCTAGTGCCTTGCAAAATGCACATTGTTCATTTGTTCTGACAAGTGCAATTTAGTTTCCATTATTCATGATACCCCTCAGCATAGCAGCAAATGTGCCGTAGTGAATTTTGTAAAAGTAAGGAAGTCTTCGTAATGTGAGCACTCTCTGCAGGATTCTGCCATGAAATCTTTGCTGAGAAATGATACGAGGTTACTGTGGGTTTTCTTTTTCCCCTCTGGGAATTACCAGGTTTGTGATTAGTAGACTGCAGATTAGCAAAACAGGAGTTAGTGAGGTTCTATTCGTTTTTAAGTTACAGACTAATGAATTAACTTTTTTTTTTTTTTTTTTTTTTTAAATCTAGGTCAGCGGTTTTCAAACTCCATTGCACCACAACCCCCTTCTGACAATAAAAATTACTACACAACACCAGGAGGGGGGACCGAAGCCCAAGCCCACCTGAGCCTCACCACCCTAGGTGGGGAGGACAAAGCCTGAGCCTTGCCGGCGGGGGGGCAAAGCCTGAGCCCCACCACCCAGGGCTGAAGCCCTCCTGGCTCCGGGTGGTGCGGCTTGGGCTTTGGCCCCAGCAAATCCCTGGCAACCCCAGTAAAATGGGGTCATGACCCACTTTGGGGTCCCAACCCACAGTTTGGAGAACTGCTGATCTAAGTAGTTTAACTAGAACCAGTGAAATCTTTTTTTGTCTACATTTTGGTAACTCTGAAAGGACTGAATCAAGATTTCTTCGGGTTTACATATAAAATGGTTCAGGGTTTAATGTATTGCTGTAATGAAAATATAGTGTAATTATTTGGGCCATGCACATTCTCTTAGGGCTGGCTATTATGCACCACTCTCATTCTGGTCACAGAAGGAGCATTGGGCTGCGTTGTGAAGATAGCACAATGCATTTGCTTATAAAATACAGCATGCTACTAGTGGTGGACTGGTATAATTGGCCGGGGAGTGAGAGACAGCAATGGGTGAACAGGGAGAGTGAAGGACAGAGAAATTGGCATTTTACCAAGCCTAGAGTCTGGGTAATTACTGTCATACTCTATAGATGGAGGTGGGATTTTTATCCATTTAAATTTTTTAATATTTTTAATGCTTTTAGGGCAACTTGAAGTGCAGTCCTGCTCTGCAGAGTGACTCTATAAGCACTATTGTTGCACTGCAAATTTGTCTGCCTCCAGATGAAATGAGTTTAGCTTAAAAATAAAACGTTTTTATTGTTGGCAGCCCTGCAAAAATTCTAGTAAGGCTCTGAGAGTCAAGCTGGGCTTGTTCCATCTTATGCATCAGCACCAACAATGAAGGTACTGTACTGTAGGCCAGCTAGTGCCTCAGTGGCTCCTATGCCGCCTGGTGACCATTAGTGAGTTTGCTGAGCTGTAACTGATTGGAATTTAGTGAACAATTTTGGGATGATATACATCTGCCCTTTGGGGCAACGCAGGTATAGTTATGGTGGTGTAGTCTACGCTATATGTCATAGTGTAGACGCTTGCTACAGAGACAGAAGGGGTTTTTCAGTCACTGCAGTAAATCCACGCTCTCAAGAGGTGGTGGTTAGGTCAACAAAAGAATTCTGCCATTGACTTAGTGGTATCTACACCAGGTTTTAGGTCATCTTAATTGTGTCTCTTGGGGTGTGAATTATTTGCACTCTTGAGCAGCATAGTTAGATCAGTCTAAGTTTTAAACATATCCACAGACAGTTCCCTCTGTCTGAGCTGGGTTGATTCAGCAGGGCTAGTAATATTAAAAAGGAGAAATGCTTATTTAGGATGCTAAATAGCTGACTAAATACATTTTGGGAGCAGGTCTGCTGTGTAAGAAGGAGCCAAAAGTGAAAGACACCATAAAAGAGGCTCAACTTTTTAAAGACACCATAATAGAGGCTCAACTTAAACATAAAACCCAAATTAAAAAACATAGAAAACCAAAAAAGTGCCACCTTGGTTAAAAACAAAGTAAAAGAAGCAGTGAGAGGCAAAAAGGCATCCTTTAAAAAGTGGAAGTTCAATCCTAGTGAGGAAAATAGAAAGGAGCACAAACTCTGGCAGGTGGAGTGTGAACATATAATTAGGAAAGCCCAAAAAGAATTTGAAAAACAGCTAGCCAAAACCTCAAAAGTAATAGCAAAAAATTTTGTAAGTACATCATAAGCCGGAAGTCTGCTAAACAACCAGTGGGGCCACTGGATGATCAAGATGTTAAAGGAGCACTCCAGGAAGATAAGGCCATTGCGGAGAAACTAAATGAATTCTTTGCATCGGTCTTCACGGCTGAGGATGTGAGGGAGATTCCCAAACTTGAGCCATTCTTTTTAGGTGACAAATCAGAGCAACTGTCCCAGATTGAGGTATCATTAGAGGAGGTTTTGGAACACATTGATAAATTAAACAGTAATAACTCACCAGGACCAGATGGTATTCATCCAAGAGTTCTGAGGGAATTCAAATGTGAAATTGCAGAACTACTAACTGTGGTTTGTAACCTATCATTTAAATCAGCTTCTGTACCAGATGACTGGAGGATAGCTAATGTGACGCAAATTTTTTAAAAGGGCTCCAGAGGTGATAGTGGCAATTGCAGGATAGTGGGCCTGACTTCAGAACCAGGCAAACTGGTTAAAACTATAGTAAAGAGCAGAATTAGCAGACACATAAATGAACATAATTTGTTGGGGAGCAGTCAACATCTAAATTCCCTCTAAGCTGCATGGCCACGTGGCCACACAGGCGTGTAGCCACAGGGGCCTGGAGAGGAGAGAGGTAGGGGGTGGGCAAGGAGGGGAGCAAGTTGGGGTGTGCAGGGCTGCCATGGGCCTCCTCCCCGGCCCCAGAGCTGCTGCTGGCGGGGAGAGGGCTGTGGGGAGTCCTTTGGCCTCAGCCCAAGGGCAGCCCCACCCCAGAGCCCACACCCCCAGCTGGAGCCCTCACGCCCCCCTACATCCCAACCCTCTGTCCCAGCCCTGAGACCTCTCCCACACTCCAAACCCCTCATCCCGGCCCACTCCAGAGCCTGCACCCCGAGCCAGAGCCCTCACCCAGCCCTGAGCCCCCTCCCCCACACCCTCCACATATCACCTCCATATTGGTGCACATAACAAAATTCATTCCGCACATGAATATAAAAAATTAGAGGAAATATTGATCAACATGTTTTTTTAAAGGGAAATCATGCCTCACCAATCTACTAGCATTCTCTGAGGGGTAAACAAGCATGTGAACAAGGGGGATCTAGTGGATATAGTGTACTCAGATTTTCAGAAAGCCTTTGACAAGGTCCCTCACCAAAGACTCTTAAGCAAAGTAATCTGTCATGGGATGAGAGGGAAGGTCTTCTCGTGGATCAGTAATTGGTTAAAAGAGAGGAAACAAAGGGTAGGAATAAATGGCCAGTTTTCAGAATGGGGAGAGGTGAATAGTGGTGTCCCCCAGGGGTCTGTAATGGGACCAGTACTTTTCAATATTCATAAATGATCTGGAACAAGGGGTAAACCGTATGGTGGCAAAATTTGCAGATGATACAAAACTACTCAAGATAGTTAAGTCCAAAGAAGACTGCAAAGAGTTACAAAGGGATTTCATGAAACTGTGACTGGGCAACAAAATGGCGGATGAAATTCAGTGTTGATAAATGCAAAGTAATGAATATTGGAAAACATATTCCCAACTATATGTACAATATGATGGGGTCTAAATTAGCTGTTACCACTCAAGAAAGATCTTGGAGTTACTGTGGATAGTTCTCTGAAAACATCCACTCACTGTGCAGTGACAGTCAAAAAAGCTAACCGAATGTTGGGACTCATTAGGAAAGGGATATAAGACAGAAAATATATTGCCCCTCTCTAAATCAATGGTACGCCCACATCTTGAATACTGTGTGCAGATGTGGTTACCCCCTCTCAACAAAGATATTTTGGAATTGGAAAAGGTTCAGAAAAGGGCAACAAAAATTATTAGGGTTATGGAACAGCTTCCATGTGAGGAGAGATTAATAAGCCTGGGACTTTTCAGCTTGAAAAAGAGATGACTGTGGGGTGGGAAAAGGTCTATAAAATCATGACTGGTATGGAGAAAGTAAATAAAGAAGTGTTATTTACTCCTCATAACACAAGAACTAGGGGTTACCACATGAAATGAATAGGCAGCAGGTTTAAAAGAAACAAAAGGAAGTATTTCTTCACACAATGCACAGTCAACCTGTGGAACTCTTTGCCAGAGGATGTTATGAAGGCCAAGATTATAACAGGGTTTAAAAAAAAAACACTAGATAAATTCATGAAGGATAGGTCCATCAGTGGCTATTAGCCAGGATGGGCAGGGATGGTGACCCTGCCTCTGTTGCCGGAAGCTGGGAATGGGCGATGGGATGGATCACTTGATGATTACCTGTTCTGTTCATTCCCTCTGGGGCACCTGGCATTGGCCACTGTCGGAAAACAGGATACTGGGCTAGGTGGACCTTTGGTCTGACCCAGTATGGCCATTCTTATGTTCTTATTTTTACACAGTCACTTTTCAGAATGGAATTGCAGTTTACACTGGAACTAAACAGAACGAGTTTCACTTTGACCATTTTTTAAGCTTGAAAATTTGTCTGAAATATGGCTCAAACTTTACCCCTTTCTATATAAATCGCCACTGTCCCACCCAGAGCCACAGTGCTAATACCTGCTCATGCAAAGGGATAGGAACAGCCCTCTCACACCAGCACTTGTATCACAAAGGAGAACACGCATAAAGCAACCTGGAGACTGTAGTATAGTGCACCATTATACTAGTTACATCCAGTTATTTATGTCATGTGCATTGTTTTGGTCTATAATGTTTTGACAGAACAAGAAGCAATGGTCTCCAGTTGCAGTGTGGGAGTTCTAGGTTGGATATTAGGAAACACTATTTCACTAGGAGGGTGGTGAAGCACTGGAATGGGTTACCTAGGGAGGTGGTGGAATCTCCATCCTTAGAGGTTTTTAAGGCCTGGCTCGACAAAGCCCCGTCTGGGATGATTTAGTTGGTGTTGGTCCTTCTCTGAGCAGGGGATTGGGCTAGATGACCTCCTGAGCAGGGTCTCTACCAACCCTAATATTCTATTATTGTGTAATATCTTGACCCTTAGGATGTATTCCACAGCCTCATCATGCTATTTCTACACCTGAATCCTACACTGCAGGATATATTCATTAGTTTATTTCCATGCCTCGTTATAACAGTCTGTGGTTGATTGAAAAGTGGAGGCTTTGTATAAAGAGAGACCTCTAATCTACTCTCATTTGATAAATGTTTTGTTCTCTTTAGGAAGCATTTATTCTTCTGTGTATATTTTCTAACCTCCACTATACTCTTGAACCTGGCACAGACCAGAAAGGAGATTGGATCAAACTAAAAATAATAGCAATTGTTGGCTTCAGTAAGCAATTTGAACCCATTATTCCTAACTGCAGCCACATAAATCACTGCTGCTAGAGACAATCCTGCATTCGCAGCATCCCCTTGCTGAAAAGCATTGAAATGTAATAACCATGGCAACAGTTACTGAAGGCAGGTCACAGGAAGGGACAGAGCTTTGCTTTATAGAGAACAATGGACCCAACTTTACTAGCAAATGATACTGTAACATGCCAAGGAGATAATCCATGCTGAGATGAGCCAGTCAACCAGCTAGGCTTCCTACTCCCATTGCAAAATTGTGCCAAATTCAATGATGATGATTTTATTTATAGAATTCTTGGAGTGCAGAACTGTTCAATAAAAATGGTGGTGTCAGAAAACACCCCGTTTAAAGTTTTAAAAAAGAGAATAAAAATATAGTGGCCACAGAAATACCTTAAAATAAGAAAGAAGCTGAGATGGATGTCCAGAGATGGAAAGTATATTACCACCTTGTCCACTTCAGATATAATGGTGGGATCCCAAAAACACAAGTCATATCTGAATGCAGACACCCCATATGACAGAGCACAAGGAGAAAGTTCTGAATGTACTCCACATCCCCTTTTGCCATAGGCCTGGGCTTTCGATTGGGCCCATTCATTAATTCCATGCAAGGCGAGAGGGTTCCAGAACTCAGGCTGCAGCCTGAGCCCAAACCTCTACACCGCAAATAAACAGCCCCTTAGTTTGAGCCCGAGTCAGCTGGCTCAGGTCAGCCATGGGTGTCTAACTGCAGTTTATCCATACCCTAAGCCACTTAGCAGGCTGAGTCAGTCCCATTGACTTTAGTGGGATTTCTAAGTAGGTTAGGTACTTTTGAAAACGTTACCCCTTCTTCTCATAAAGAACACTAGGGCCGTCCTTAGGATTTATGGGATCCTATGCAGTATTATTAAACTGGTGCCCCTTTGCTCCACTGAAGGCGGTCCCCAGCCGGTGCCGCTGACCCCAGTGTGTCGAGGGGGGCACAGTCACCACCCCCGTCTGCGGACCCCCAGAAACTCTTCCCCCCCACACCATTGTTGACACACACTGAGCTTTGTATGCAGCAGATGCTGCGGCAGTGGCTCAAGGCAGGCTTCACACAGTCGCATGGCGGCTGCATCTTGCCAGGGCCCACAGCCCTCCTGCACCCCATGCCACTCCTGACTCACCATGAGCATTTTGACAGGAAGTACCAAGCAGTAACAACAGTAATAATGTGTGTGCGTGAGTGTGAGACTGTGTGTTGGGGAGTGTGAGACTGTGTGTATGTGACAATCTGTATTGGGGGACTGTGACTCGTGAGAGGGTGTGAGAGGCAGTCTATATGTGTTAGGGAAGTCTGAGAGACAGTGAGAGCACTGTCACTTTAAGCCCCCTTTCCTCCCGCCCCCCCAACTCACATAGAAGTTTCCCTCCTGTCCTGGCCCCTGCTGGAGACCGAGCAGCGCAGGCAGGCGGGGTCCAGGGAGGGACTCTGCTCTGGATGACGGTGGGCCACGCAGCTCTGGGCTTCCCAGGGCTGGGGCGGCAGAGCCGGAGGTTGGAGGTGGGGTTGGGGAGAAGCCCGCTGGCCCAGCGTGGGGGAGGGGCCGGAGAAGAGAAGATTCCAGCCGCAGCCAGCAAGGGAAATGGTGCCCTACGGAGAACGTATATGATTTTTAAAGATAGGAGAGAGACTCGATCAGAAACTCAAATAACTCTGAACTGGTGAGCTGATAAGTTTTAGCCACCCCCTTTTTTTTTTTAAACTATTTATACTGTAAGCTGTCTGGAGTAGGGACAGACCAGCCCAAGGCCGTGAAATGAACTCCCAAAGGATCTAAGGGTCATCAGAAACCTCACCACCTTCTGCTCTAAGTGCAAGGTGCATTTCTTTGACCTTGCTTTCTCACAGCAATAAGCAAAGGGCGGGGGAGAGGAGAGGAATCTGTTCCAGAACAAATCACTCCCCTCCAAACAAATCTTCCCCTGAACAGAATGAGAGAACAAATACCTGACAGATGTTAGTCATGTTGTTTAATGTACGACTGGAAGGTGCTCAGATATTCAGGTGATGAGTGCTGTATAAGAACCTCTATAGCAAAGATTAGTCTCTCACTATGTATTCACTCAGTGCGTAGGACAATGGGGCCCTGATCTTGTTTGAACCCTGTAGGTATTCCTGTAGTAAAGAAATAATTAATAAATATTTGGCCATCTGATTCCAGGCTTTGTTAATTTTAGACCTTTTAGACTGATTAAAACTTAGCAAAAATATATGATTCAAAATTGGCACAAAAGGCAGGGATAGTAGTCAATGAGGGAAAAGATGCTGCTTTTGATCTAAAAACCCTTAAAGGTTTGGGCCCTACGTGCCTCAAAAGCTGCTTCTCTCCAGGTGGGATCCTGCAGCATAAGGACTGTGGGAGTGGTTGAGCTAGCATAACCTAGATTTATACAGAAGGGGGGCTGGTGGGAGGGCATTCTTTGAGAGTGCCCTACCTCACTGGAACAGCTCCCTTCCCTGGTTCATTGGAGTCTTAGGCCTGGTCTACACTACGAGTTTAGGTCGACTTTAGCAGCGTTAAATCGAATTAAGCCTGGACACGTTCACATGACAAAGCCCTTTCTTTCGACTTAAAGGGCCCTTTAAATCGGTTTCTTTACTCCACCTCCAACGAGGGGATTAGCGATAAAATCGGCAATAGAGGGTCGGAATTGGGGTAGTGTGGACGGAATTCGACGTTATTGGCCTCCGGGAGCTATCTCACAGTGCTTCATTGTGACCGCTCTGGACAGCACTCTCAACTGAGATGCACTGACCAGGTAGACCGGAAAAGGCCCGCGAACGTTTGAATTTCATTTCCTGTTTGCTCAGCGTGGAGAGCACAGGTGACCACGCAGAGCTCATCAGCACAGGTAACCGTGATGGAGTCCCAGGATCGCAAAAGAGCTCCATCATGGACTGAACGGGAGGTACGGGATCTGCTCGCCATATGGGGAGATGAATCAGTGCTAGCTGAACTCCGAAGCAGTAAATGAAATGGCAAAATATTAGAAAAGGTCTCCAAGGCCATGAAGGACAGAGGCCATAACAGGGACGCACAGCAGTGCCGTGTGAAAATTAAGGAGCTACGGCCTACCACAAAGCCAGAGAAGCAAACGGAAGGTCCGGGGCAGAGCCACAAACTTGCCGCTTCTACGCGGAGCTGTATGCCATTCTAGGGGGTGCAGCCACCACTACCCCAACCGTGTGCTATGACTCCCTCACTGGAGAAACACACAGGGAAGAGGGTTCGGGGTACGAGAAAGATGAGGATGGAGGTAATGTAGATAGCTCACAGCAGCAAGCAAGTGGAGAAACCGGTTTCCCCAACAGCCAGGATATGTTTATCACCCTGGACCTGGAACCAATAACCCCCGAACTCACCCAAGGCGTGCTCCCAGACCCTGGGGGCACACAGGGGACTTCTGGTGAGTGTACCTTTGTAAACATTACACATGGTTTAAAAGCAAGCGTGTTTAATGATTAATGATTAATTTGCCCTGGCAATCGCGGCCAGTACAGCTACTGGAAAAGTCTGTTAACGTGTATGGGGATGGAGCGGAAATCCTCCAGGGACATCTCCAGAAAGCTCTCCTTCATGTACTCCCAAAGCCTTTGCAAAAGGTTTCTGGGGAGGGCTGCCTTATCCCGTCCGCCATGGTAGGACACTTTACCACGCCAGGGCAGTAGCACGTAGTCTGGAATCATTGCATAACAAAGCATTGTAGCGTATGGTCCCGGTGTTTGCTGGCATGCAGACAACATCCATTCCTTATCGCTATTTGTTATCCTCAGGAGAGTGATATCATTCATGGTCACCTGGTTGAAATGGGGTGATTTTATTAAGGGGACATTCAGAGGTGCCCGTTCCTGCTCGGCTGAACAGAAATGTTCTCCGCTGTTAGCCACGCTGTGGGGGGAGAGGTGAAGTTATCATCCCAGAGAATTGGGTGGGGGGTGGAGGGGGGTTAGTTGGGTTTGTGCTGCATGTTAACCCGGAAACCGCAGCCCCTCCTTTTACATTGCAAACCCATTTTAAATGGCCAACCCAATTCATGCTTGATATGGGAAATGAGGGCGCTGCTCTTTGAAACCATTCCCACATGTTTAGAAGGTTAAAAAAGCTAAAAGACTGTGGCTTACCATGGCTGCCTGCAAGCCGAAATCTGTTGTCTGGCACTGTGTGAGTGATCTCTCACACGAAACCGGCAGGCCCTCACTATAAGAGGAAAAATGCGACCTTGTAACGAAAGCACATGTGCTGTGTAATGTGAACAGCAAAATTTAACATGAAAGAGTGTACCCATTGTTCTCTAAAATGTGTCTTTTTTAACCACCTCTCCCTTCTCCTCCACCAGCTGCAAATGTTTCTCCTTCACAGAGGCTAGTGAAGATTAGAAAGAGAAAATGGAGGACGCGATATGTTCACGGAGCTCCAGATGTCCTCCCACGCTGAAAGAGCGTAGCAGAATGCGTGGAGGCAGTCAATGTCAGACTTCAGAAAAGCACAATATGAATGAGAGGAGAGGTGGCGGGCTGAATCGCGGGATGAACAGAGCAAGTTGCGGGCTGAAGATGATAGGTGGCGTCAGCTTGCAGACAGAAGGCAAGAGTCGATGCTCCAGCTGCTGGAGCATCAAACTGATATGCTCCAGCGTATGGTTGAGCTGCAGGAAAGGCAGCAGGAGCAGAGACCGCCGCTACAGCCCCTGTGTAACCAAGGCCTTGGCTACACTTACCCGGTAGTTCGGCGGCGAGCGATCGAACTTCTGGGTTCGACTTATCGCGTCTTGTCTGGACGCGATAAGTCGAACCCGGAAGTGCTCGCCGTCGACTGCGGTACTCCAGCTCGGCGAGAGGAGTACCGCGGAGTCGACGGGGGAGCCTGCCTGCCGCGTGTGGACCGAGGTAAGTTCGAACTAAGGTACTTCGAACTTCAGCTACGTTATTCACATAGCTGAAGTTGCGTACCTTAGTTCGAATTAGGGGGTTAGTGTAGACCTGGCCCAACAGTCCTCCCCAAGTTCCGTAGCCTCCTCACCCAGACGCCCAAGAACACGGTGGGGGGGCCTCTGGCCACCCACTCACTCCACCCCAGAAGATTACCCGAGCATCAGAAGTCTGGCCTTCAATAAGAGTTTAAAACTTTAACTGCAGTGTGTCCTTTTCCTTCCCTCCTCCCCCACCCATCCCAGGCTACCTTTGCAATTATCCCCCTAGTTGTGTGATGAATTAATAAAGAATGCATGAATGTGAAGTAACAATGACTTTATTGCCTCTGCAAGCGGTGCTCGAAGTGGGGAGGGGAGGGTGGGGTGCGGTGGTTGGTTTACAGGGAAGTAGAGTGAACCGGGTGGGGGGCACGGAGGATTTATCAAGGAGAAACAAACAGAAGTTTCACACCGTAGCCTGGCCAGTCACAAAACTCGTTTTCAAAGCTTCTCTGATGCGCACCGCGCCCTGCTGTGCTCCTCTAACCGCCCTGGTGTCTGGCTGCGCGTAATCAGCGGCCAGGCGATTTGCCTCAACCTCCCACCCCGCCATAAATGTCTCCCCCTTACTCTCACAGATATTGTGGAGTGCACAGCAAGCAGCAATAACAATGGGGATATTCTTTTCGCTGAGGTCTGAGCAAGTCAATAAGCTGCGCCAGCGCGCTTTTAAACGTCCAAATGCACATTCCACCACCATTCGGCACTTGCTCACCTGTAGTTGAACAGGTCCTGACTCCTGTCCAGGCTGCCTGTGTACGGCTTCATGGCATTAAGGGGTAGGCTGGGTCCCCAAGGATCACGATAGGCATTTCAACGTCCCCAACGGTTACTTTCTGGTCCGGGAAGAAAGTCCCTTCCTCCAGCTTTCGAAACAGAGCAGAGTGCCTGAAGACGCGAGCATCATGTACCTTTCCCGGCCATCGCACGTTGATGTTGGTGAAATGTCCCTTGTGATCCACTGGGGCTTGCAGCACCATTGAAAAGTACCCCTTGCGGTTTATGTACTCGGTGGCTTGGTGCTCCGGTGCCAAGATAGGGATATGGGTTCCGTCTATGGCCCCACCACAGTTTGGGAATCCCATTGCAGCAAAGCCATCCACTATGACCTGCACGTTTCCCAGAGTCACTACCCTTGATATCACCAGGTCTTTCATTGCCCTGGCAACTTAGATCACAGCAGCCCCCACAGTAGATTTGCCCACTCCAAATTGATTCCCGACTGACCGGTAGCTGTCTGGCATTGCAAGCTTCCACAGGGCTATCGCCACTTGCTTCTCAACTGTGAGGGCTGCTCTCATCCTGGTATTCTGGAGCTTCAGGGCAGGGGAAAGCAAGTCACAAAGTTCCATGAAAGTGCCCTTACCCATGCGAAAGTTTCGCAGCCACTGGGAATCGTCCCACACCTGCAGCACGATGCGGTCCCACCAGTCTGTGCTTGTTTCCCGGGCCCAGAATCGGCGTTCCACGGCATGAACCTGCCCCAGTAACACCATGATTTCCACATTGCTGGGGCCTGTGCCTTGTGAGAGGTCTATGTCCATGTCAATTTCCTCATCACTCTCGTCACCGCGCTGCAATCGCCTCCTCGGCTGGTCCTGGTTTTGCTTTGGCATGTCCTGGCTCTGCATATACTCCAGGACAATGCGCGTGCTGTTCATAGTGCTCATAATTGCCGCGGTGATCTGAGCGGGCTCCATGATCCCAGTGCTAGCTATGGCGCCTGGTCTGAAAAAAGGCGTGAAACTAGTATCTGACGGACCAGGGGAAGGAGGGAGGGAGGGAGGGCCGAGTGACGACATGGCGTACAGGTACAGGGAATTAAAATCAAGAAAGGTGGCTGTGCATCAGGGAGAAACACAAACAACTGTCACACAGAATGGCCCCCCCCAAAGATTAAACTCAAAACCCTGGGTTTAGCAGGCTGTTGATTTCACGGAGGGAGGGGGAAGCAAATGAATACAGAACAAATCTATTTTTTACATCTTAAGCTGGCCGACGATGGTGCAGCATGACTGATAGCCCTCGGCATCTTCTGGGTGCTTGGCAGAAAATACTGGGCGCTTGGCAGAAAATAGCATACTACGACTGATAGCCATCATCATCGAGACTGCCCAGGTGCCCATGATTGACAGCCACTGCAGTACGACGACGACGGATACCAGTCGTAATATACTATCTTCTACCAAAAGGCAAGGGGCTGCTGTTGTGTGCAATGCAGCCCTACGTCTGCCAGCCCCACGTCTGCCAGCACCCAGATCACCGATGAAGGCTACCAGTCATACTGCACCGTCTACTGCCAAAAGGCAATTAGCTGCTGCTGTGTAGCAATGCAGTACCACGTCTGCCGGCACCCAGAGGATATATGGTGACGCTGAGCTGAGCTGAGCGGGCTCCATGCTTGGTGTGGTATGTTGTCTGCACAGGTAACCCAGGTAAAAAGGCGCGAATAGATTGTCTGCCGTTGCTCTGACGGAGGGGGAGGTGCCTGACGACATGTACCCAGAACCCCCCGCGACACTGTTTTGCATCATTCAGGCATTGGGATCTCAACCCAGAATTCCAATGGGCGACGGAGACTGCGGGAACTGTGGGATAGCTACCCACAGTGCAATGCTCCAGAAGTCGACGCTAGCCTCGGTACTGTGGACGTGGTCCGCCGACTTCATGCACTTAGAGCATTTTATGTGGGGACACACACAATCGGCTGTATACAACCGATTTCTATAAAACCGGCTTCTATAAATTCGACCTAATTTCGTAGTATAGATATAGTGCAACAATGTGAGGCCTGTCTGTTTGTACAGGTGTTGACCTCAGATAGGGAATGTCTTAAGTTTCTTTTTTGGGGTTGCGGATTTCAGTCCTTTAATTGCCTTTGTGTCAGTCATTTAATTGTTTAGCTCTTAATATTCTTTTTAGTAGGTGTTATTAATTAGCACATTTCATATTCCTAAAAAAAAGAGCAAAACCCCCTTAATGTTAACCAGAAAAAAACACCCCATGGACCAAACAGCAAAAATCTTATTGATTTACAAGAAGGAGGCTGTAAACACTGCACCTCTGCTAACGAATAATGCACAATTTAAGTATCTCTAAAACAGCATAAAATTATGTAACCTTATTTGAAACCATCAATATACTGATCAAACCTGCTGTAGTGTCTAAAGATTCTGGACATGATTTTCCTTTGTATCTTCCTTTGACTTCAGTTGAAGTTGTGAGTGCTTGGAACCTCTGCAAATCAGCCCCTCTTTCTTTTTGATTCAAATTGGATTTTGATTTTAAGTGAGATGAGTTTTCTTCTCCTGATAATTCTGTGCATCTGAAGTGATTACAGCTCCACGTGAGTGCTCTTTTCAGCAGATTTTGAATGCATTTTCTTCCTGTTTCAAAGATTCCTTCAAGTCTTGTGATGCTGGAGGAAAACTCTCCTAGTAGAAATTGCCACTTCCGCCCCTGCAGCTACGGACTAAAACTTTTATTTTTATAAAACAAACACGGGCTAATTCCCAAAACTTCTGTTCAGACCAGACGAAGCCAGCTTGGGCAGCACCTTAGGCATCAAGAGCCAGAGCCAACGAGTATATTATTTGGAGGCAGGAGGGGGAGAGGAAGGGTTAATAAAGAATGAGCTTTCGTGTTGGTTTTAACCTCTCTAAAAATAGACATCACCCTCTTTTTCTAATTGGCACCATTTGTCATACTTGATTCATTTCCTCTCCCAAACTGAGCTCCTTCATGAATATTCATCCATGCTCTACAGAAATCTTTGCCTGTCTTCAAAAGTTGAGTTTATGGTGCTTGTGTCATAACAATGTCTCTCTCTTTTCAAAAACTCACCAAATATAGGGCCTAATCCGGAGAGGTGCTGTAGTATCAGCAACTCTCATTGATTTCTAACTTCACTGGGAACTGTGACTGCTCATTAGCTCTCAGGATAAGGCTAGTAACTAGCATCCCATTCCAGTTGTCATAGCAGCACCGTATATACCAGTATTGTGAAGACTGTGTCACCTTGTTAATTGTAAGACAGTGGTTTTCAACCTGTCGTCTGAGGACCCCCTGAGGGTTCGCAGACTATGTCTAAGTTTTTCAAAAGGATCCACACCTCCATTTGAAATATTTTAGGGGTCTACAAATGAAAAAAGGTTGAAAATTTCTGTTGTAAGAAAAAAAGATCACCTTAGGAATTTTCCTGATGTGGAGATCTGTCCAAGAGCTGTCTTTGGAACTACAATGAGTGTGGCTTCCTTTGGAGGATCCTCAGACAGGCTAGTTAGTTGAAGAAAATGCAGGGAGAGAAAAATGGTCTCTGCCTTCTTCCTCCAGGACTCCAAGAAGAGAATACAAGCTCTACAGTAGGAACCAGAGCCTCTTCCTTTCTTATCCATCCTCCAGATTGAATTTAAAACGATCTAGCCCTTGCTGGAGGGAAATAAAGCAATAAAGGATTCATGGTCAGAAAGTTCAGTTGAGACTCCACACCACCCAACACTCAAGGTCCAAACCATGCCACAAGTCTCCCAAAACAGCAGTGACCCTTTCTTTCCAGACGTGGCAATCTCTCCAAATTCCTACTAGTGTGGGCAAAATCTATTTCTGAGAAATGGGTTCTGGAGATTGTCAGAAAGGGATATGCACAGAGCTAACAAAATTCTGAAGGATTCTCTTTGTCCAGCCCTAGGCACTCCAAATGCTAGCCAAAAGTCTGAAATTAAACAAACCTCCTCCTCCAGAAAGAGATGTGGTGTCTGCAGTAGGATCCTCTGTTTCTGTTCTCCAGTGAGCTGATTCAGTCTGATACTTTTCAGTGACAATAAATAAGGCTGCGAGTTTGTCACGGAGGTCACAGAAGTCATGGATTCCATGATTTTCTGTGACTTCTGCAGTGGCTGGTGCGCCTGGCATGGGGACAGCTTAGGCAGCCCCTGTGCCAGTTGCCCTGGCCACTGGTGGGGCAGTCTCAGGCCACCGCGCCCTCCCTCCCCCAACAGCAGCAGCAGGAGTTTGGCTGTGGGAGGGGGCAGGAGGTTGGGGCACGGGATGGGGTGAAGCAGGGTCTGGGCGGCACTTACCTTGGGGGGCTTCTCAGAAGCAGCGAGATCCCCCTTGCTCAGCTCCTTGGCAGAGACGTGGCCATGCAGCTCTGCGCGCTGCCTCTGCCTGCAGGCACTGCCTCTGCAGCTCCCATTGGCTGTGGTTGCTGGCCAATGGGAGCTGCAAAGCCAGCACTCTGGGAGGAGGCAGCACGCAGAGCTGTCTGGCCACGCCTCTGCTTCTGGGAAGGCATGTAGCCAAGTAGGGAGCCTGCCGGGCCTGCCAACCCCACCCCCAGAACCAGTAGGGTCCCAGGCCACACACCGCCGCCTGTCCGCCCCCACCCTCTGCACCAGCAGGGCCCCCATCCTTCCCCAGCACCTGTGGCACCCCCGGGCCACCTCTCCTTCCCCAAGATTTAGTCAGGGGTATATAGTAGAAGTCATGGACAGGTCACGGGCTGTGAATTTTTGTTTACTGCCCGTGAACTGTCCATGACTTTTACAAAAAATACCCATGACTAAAATGTAGGCTTAACAATAAACAATGTGGTGATGGGGCAAACATTGCACTGATGATGCAGTGACCAGCTCTTGTCTGCTGCCTATTAGGTGGGCAAAAGTGGATTAGTAACCTATTTCCTGCTGCAGGGCCCTTAGTCACTCCAGGCTGTGGACCTGCTTTGTGATGGCTGCTGAATAGTTTAAAAAAAATGTTAATGATTTATCCACTGCTAATTTTTAAAACAGTTCATGAACTAAGTGATTATCTCCCAGCACAGTGTTGTCTCCTGGGCCTCTGAGAATCACACGGTTGGCAGACTTCTGCTGCCAGTGGCGTGTTTGCCAGCTAGGAAGATTGTGCAGTTGTTTTAGCAGTGTATCATATAATGATATTATAGGAGTTGGTATGGTGCTGTTGATAAGAAATGTGTGTACCAAAAGGATAATGTTCTTATAGCACCTTTCATCCTAAAAATCCTAAAGCTCTTCACAAACCTAACAGGTTCATGTGCAAACTATACAGAGCAATCACTATGTTCATTGCTGACACTCAAGCCATGTTGGGTGAAATGAGGCTGCTATTTTAGAGTGCAGAGTAATGCTATCAGCAATTCAGCACAGAAAGTGAAGAGTATCTTCTGCAATTGAAGCTGTAGAAGTGATTTAGGTAGATATCAAAGTTAGAATTTGCCTAATTATATTCTAAGACACTGGGGTTTAGCACCCTGCTCTTAATAAGAATGCCACTGGCCTTGGTTTTATGTCACATCCTACAGCTAGCATCTTCTCTGCTGACACTCAGTACTGACTCAGTGGGAAGTGGTCCTGGCCTTCAAGGCCCTGCATTACTTAGCTGTCCTTGTCTCTTTTTCCTTCATTCCATCCCTTTTCCTCCACCCTGCCAATGATGTAAGCGTGTCTCATGTTTCGGTGTCTTCTTCCACACCACTCTTCTGCATAATATGCCCTTCTTGAAGTCCTCCACAAGACTTCTACTCTTTCATTCAAATTCTTTCTGAATACTCACCTCTGCTGTGATGCCTACAAGTAACTGACAGTCTGGTTATCGCTAGAGTGTAGGTACTTAGAGAATCTACACATTTTGTACATGCACACAAATTCACTGTCTTGCTAAAACATACTATCTTAATGTGGCCATTTACCGCCTTGATCACGTGACTTCTATGATACACCCACTTCTTGTTTGAGTGCTGGTCGGTCTGTGTGTTCCTGTGCAGGTATGTATTTTGTTAAAAAGGAAGACTTTTGGACCAATTGCCTCTCCAGTTCCTTTCTGCCACCACATGATCTGAGATGGAACCTCTTCAGTGGCCACTGAGTTTGCTTTCTTCAGGATTCTTTCTGTAAATATTGTAAATAGTTTTTTAGTTTTAGATTGTTCTTAGTTCTAGTTAGCTAAAGTTAGATCTCTTTGGGACCACACATCCCAAAGAACTCCAGTTACTGGACAAGATAAGTAACTTCTCTGTTCTATACTCTTTGTGTGTTTTGTCTTTTAGTATATGTTTACATTACAGTTGTAACTTCCATCTTGAGTAGACATACCCATTCTAGCTCTGATCAAACTAGCTCACTAAAAATAGAAGTGTAGCTGCAGTGGCAGGAGAGGCTAGCCACTAGAGTATGTACCTAGAATCACGGACAGGATCATATTTGGAGTGAATAGCCCGTCACTGCTCACACCACTGAGGCTACACTTCTATTTTTAGCATGCTGGCTCAATCAGAGCTAGTCTAAGTATGACTCCTCAAGCTGAAAATTACACCTTCAAGCTCCATAACTTTAGGTTATGTTTACACTGCAGTCAGAAATGTGACTGTTGCTTCACTGTTATTGATAATCAGGCTAGCTCAGGCATATCTACAAGTGCTGTGGTCACACCTCTGATTGCAGTGTACATAGATCCATAGAATATAGACATTTTGGGGCATAGATTCTGCCTCCCTCTATATTTGGAAAGTACAAGGTATATTGTGGGTGCTACCAAAAATAAATAGTAGTAGTAATAATAATTAATAATAACAGTAATTTGGGACAAAGTGAAGTATTTCTTACCCATTTGTAACTACAGAAAAAATTATTGCTGTGTTGGCTAGGACATTGATGTTAGCATCATTACTCTTGTGAATAGTGCCGTGAGATTTTTCAATGACAGCGATTAGAACCTTGATTTTAAGACTCATCCAATGAACGGTAGCAGCTCCATCACCCTCTACCACAATGTGTAACTGTTGGAACAGGGATGACTCAGAGAATCAATTGCCATCCCCTTGTGCAGCACCAGAATTTCCTTGGTGAATTCCCACAAGAACTGACCGGGGTGGTCTGTGCTTTACTTACACCATCACAGCTCCAGGTGCTGTGGCTCTAAGCATCCTTTTTTTCTTTTGGGGGAAAAAAATGCTTCTGCTAACTCTCTCCTAGCCAAACTACAGGATAGGATTATTGCTTGGCCCATATGTACTTCTGTTTGTATGTCCAAAAATTGGGGCAAAAATGGTCATACCATGCACTTGTTCTAAAAACAGTTTTGTGGGTTTTTGTTTTAGCTCCATTTCCACTACCTGATAACTTTCTGCAATGTTCTCTATTGGGACTGAAATTTTCCTTGCTTGGTCTCACCAGGATATTTATTTGCTTTTTAATTGAGCAAAATACTATATTTTAGTTATGAGGAAAGAAAACAAATACACTTTTCCAGTTTAAAAAGATTTTCACCGTGTTCTTTTAAATACAAGGAGAGCAGAAACAGCCAACGTTTTAAACTCAAAGCTTACACTGGATGTAGTTCTCTTTGAGCAGTAGTGTCTTTGGGTAGTTTTAAAATAATTGCCATTGATTGAAACAAATACTTAACTATTTGAAAATTGTGTGCTAGGCATGGTCAATAGAATATTTGCTTATGAGACAGCCTTCCTCTAAAATTTGTAGTTGCGATATGGCACATCCGTAAACAAAATCAGAGGTAAATGATAGAACAGTTTGTTTGATGCAATGTAGCAGCTTTCTCAGTTACAAGTGGAATGCAAAGAGAGTTAAGAAACAGATGGGAGGGTTAAAATAGGAGATTGCATTTTGAAGACATTGCTGGAAAAGTGAAAAGTGGCGTGCGTATTCTCATGCCATGTTGTGTTTGTCACAAAACAGCCAAACAGTCTCTGTGAATTCTTTTTGGCTTTCCAGAGAGACTCAAGCAGAGATTTCATTTTATTAGCACTGTATTAAAAAGACAAAGTCAAACAAGCAAGCAAACAAATGGATAGAATGACAAGTAAAGAGGTCTTAGCCCTAGGCTACCTTTTAACATCTCTCAAGAGCATTAGTCTTGCCTTAATCCTTTATGTAGTCATTCAATATCATTGAAGAGTATTAGGCAAAGTACTAGAATTCAAGCACTCTACACTAAAGCTTAAGTCCTCTTGCAGTACATTCAAATAGCCATCTTTTTACAATGCTTTAGGTATTATGGTGACTAATTTTGAAAGTAAATAAATATATCCAAACCAGAATGGGCGTATCCTTGGGTGGCGTGGTTGTACTTTATACCACACTGTTGGCTGCAAAACCTGCTTAACTACCTCAGAGAGGCAGTACAAGAGGGATTCTGGAGTGGCACAGAGCCCCTCACACACACACACCTTGTAGCTGGGAAAAGGGAATGCGATTAGAGAAAAGAGGGTATGGTCCTGACACCCTGTCACGGAGTATTGGGGGACTCAGGGCCCTGCACCCCCGGCTTCCTGCGATTCACCATGACTCTCAGCCAGCCAGTAAAGCAGAAGGTTTATTTGGATGACAGGAATACAGTCCAAGACAGGTCTTGCAGGCACAGACAACAGGGCCCCCCTCAGTTAGGTCCAGCTTGGGGTCCTAGGGCATGCCAGCCCACCCCCCTTGGGGGGTCAGAGCCATCTCTGCCTCCCAGCCATCTCTCCAGCCTCCTTCCAGCCTGCTTCCAGCACTCTGCCTTCAGCGACCCCTCCCACAGCCTTTGTTCAGTTTCCCGGGCCCCGGAGTCATCTGACCTCCAACCCCCTCCTGGGTTCTCATGTTACAAGCTCAGGTATGTTCCCTTGGGCCGGCTCCCATCCCCCGATGCAGACCATCCTAGTCACACTCCCCTGTCAGCATTCACACACCCCAGCAAGAACAGTCCCAGTTCGTCACACACCCCTGCCTCATGATGATCCTAACCTATGTTTTCAGGCCCTTGTTGCCATTACAGGCCAGTTTAAGTTAGAGCAATCTTCAGGTTGCTTTAGCACAGTGCAGGGAGGATTGGGGCATGCACAGAGCAGCACCAGGATCAGGACAGTGCCAGGAAGAAAGCTGACTTTGAACACTTGTGCTCAGTGTTTGCAAATTCTCCATGCAAAAAGATTAGCCTCAGACTGAGCTGAGGCCTGGCATGACCCTGTAGAGCAAAGGTGGGCAAACTACGGCCAGCGGGCCATATCCGACTCGCGGGACCCTCCTGCTTGACTCCTGGGCTCCTGGCCTGGGAGGCTCGTCCCTGGCCCCTCCCCTGCTGTAACCCCTCCCCACAGCCTCAGTTCGCTCCGCTGCAATGCTGGGGCTGCGAGCTTCTGGGGCAGCGCATCTGCAGAGCCTGGCCTGACCCGGTGCTCTGTGCTGCACGGTGGCGACGGCATGGCTGGCTCCAGCCAGGTGGCGCGGATGTAGCGCCACCAGCCACCAGTGCTCCAGGCAGTGCAGTAAGGGGGCAGGGAGCGGGGGGGGGGGGGTTGGATAGAGGGCAGGGGAGTTTGGGGGAATAGGCAGGGGGGCCGTCAGGGAACGAGGGGTTGGATGGGGCAGGAGTCCTGGAGGGGGGGTTGATGGGAGGGGGACTGGGCCCCCACTGGCCCTCCATACAATTTCTGAAACCCGATGCAGCCCTAAGGCCAAAAAGTTTGCCTGCCCTTGCTGTAGAGGTTCCTGTTGCTGGCATGCTGAACACACAGTGTATTTATTAAGAATGAGCTGTACAGCAAGAGAGTAAGAGCATGAGTACAGGGGGAAACATTTAGGGTACATCCTACATTGCAGTAAGACCCGTGGCACAGCTGCGATTGGCCTGGTCAGCTGACTCCAGCCCATGGGGGCTTGGGCTGTGGGGCTAAAAAATTGTAGTGTAGACATTTGGGCTCGGGCTGAAGCCTGGGCTCTGGGATCCTCCCCTCTTGCAAGATCTGAGCCTGAATGTCTACACTGGAATTTCATAGCCCCACCACCCGAGCCTGAGTCAGTTGACCCAGGCCAGTCACGGGTCTTTTATTGCAGTGTAGACATACCCATAGATGCTCAGCGAGGCCCTCCTAGGCATGAGTGAGAGAGGGGAGATTGGTCTGAGTACAGGTAGGGAACCAAGAATTCCTGATTTCCGCTCCTGGTTCTGAAACTGACTCTTTTCTGGTGAGGGGTAAGGTCCATAATCTTTCTGCTTTCAGTTTCTCCATCCGTGAAATGGGAATAATACTTATTTGCCTACTTATCTCACCGGTGTTTTGTGAGAATTAGTTATTTATAGCAGGGATAGTTCCCTCCTTGCACCCTATGGGGTATAAGACACCCCAAAAGAGGTGGGGAGGAGGTGGCCAGGTGCCACAGGGGAATGGCTGCAGGAATGCACCCTCCGTGTGCTGATGGGCTCTGCACTACACCCATCATGACACTGTGCCATAAAGGGACAACAGAGTCTTGTATTATTATTACTGTTGTTGGGGTCACCATTTTGGAGAGAGGCCAACAAAATTATTAGGGCTTTTGCTCAAACCTCACCTGAACAAATGAATTCTGCCTTTGTGCAATGTACAGATAGGCTTGTATTTTCATAATACATATATCTGATGAAGCAAACGTGATCTTTAGGCAGGGAGATGAATTTGATCTATGGCAGAATAACCACCTTTTTGAAACGCATATTGAACATTTGATAAGCATGGCACATACAGTCTTAAGGTTGATTTACAGCTTTACATAAAGCACCGTTTTTGGTGATTTGTTTGTGAAGGGAGTTTATGCCCTTCTGCACGGACCAGGGAGTGCTTGTTCATATCTTTCTAGCAAGAACTGCATTTAATCACTGTTGTGCTAGAAAAGAGCTAACACAGTTTCTGTGATCATTGTAGATGGGGTGTTAGTCATCTAGTCCATTCTCTTAAATCATAGCAGGTTGGCAAAACACTCCAGAAAAGACTGTAGGGAACGATCTCTCACTGTTGGGAACAGATAAGTTGATCTAACATTTACAGTAGTATTTCTTATCATTCCTTCCGCATGCTGCCCCTCTCTCTGTATTCACCTGACAGTACAATGCCTATAGATCCTGAGAATCCAAAGAATCTTTGTTTTTAATCATCACAGCAAGGAGCAACAAACTAAAAATGCAGATATACATTAGAGGCCTCATTTTCAAAGGTGCTGGACAGCACCCACCCACTCCCACTGAAGTTAATGGAAGCTGCAAGTGCTCACATCTTTGAAAATCAGTCCATCTGGTATATGAGTATATAGGCTCTTCCTAAGCATTAGCATTTGATTAGCACACAGGGGACATACACAACTCACTACACATGCAAAACCTAGAGACAAAATAGGGAAGACTCTCGGTATATTAACGGAAGTTGGAGTCTTTGCCAAGAGGTTGGATTTCCGGTCTTTGTTTGGTTTATGACACCACCATAATATTTTTTTTTCCATTATAATAATAATTTTTTTTGTCTGCAGACATAAATGCAGTCTGACAGTTTGCTGTTCGCATGCAGTTAGCAGGACAGTCTGGCATGGTTGGTTTTATACACCACCTAAGATTTTATTGCCCAGATCTGGTGGTAACATTTTAATCTGCTTTGGGGTTGGGTGGGAGGGAATGCTTTTTGCTGTTTAGCTACAACTCATTCTTGCCACAGGCATTGTTTGCCTCTTTATATCAGACCTAAATTAGTGGTGTATTGGCTCTATTGTCCACTCATTTGTTAGTCGGATGTTGGATGCCAGCTGTAGGATCTTCCTGGGGCTTCTGGCAGGTGTCTTTCTATGACAGATTCATTGTTCCATATTTTTATTTAATTACTTATTTTACAGCTCTTAGTATAAATCTAATTATCCATCTGTCATTCTTTCTCATCCTGTAATACTAGCCAGCTTGACTTTGCCCTCTTGAATATACACTAACTGCATTTTTCTCTCAAAGGGCTGGAAGCCATCAAACAGACGAACCATGGAAGGTGGCTCTGCTTTGCGGTCATGGAATTAGTCATGATTCTAGAGCCCTGAGTGATTACCAGGGATGCTGCCCTACTAGCATCTCTGGTGGAGGAAATGTCACTCTGCTCTTGTTTGGTTGCTATATTTGGATATTTTGCTATTAAAAATTAAGAACTGGCATGACCCAAACTCCAGATATGAACACTGAACTTAGGGAAGGTTTGTCCTATCACACAGCAGTAAGTTCCTCTGCAGTGAACTACATTAGGGATACTGTCTCTACAGCCAGCTGGCGTTTCTGTTGGATAGGTCAGCTTCTTGCATACCAGGCTCTGAAAATGGAAAAGGGTTCTGGTTGCATTTAATCCAAGGTCCTGGCACCATTGCGATAGCATGTTCCCCCCCCCCCCCCCCCGACAATGCAGCATTCTACCCTACAGTTTCCCCTCTCCCTGTACTTTCTAGTGCTTTTACCAGTTTACTTATAAATGTCTCAAGTGATGGAGATTCTCCTACTTGCTTTAGAACATTGGTTCTCAACCTTTCCAGGTAACCATTCCCCTTTCAGGAGTCTTTGTCTTGCATAACCCTCAAGTTTCACCTTACTTAAAAACTACTTGCTTACAAAATCAGGCATAAAAATACAAAAAGTGAAGTGTCACAGCTCACTATTACTGAAAAATTGCTGACTTAATCATTTTTACCATATAATTATAAAATAAATCAATTGGAAGATGAATATTGTACTTACATGTCAACATATAGTATATAGAGCAGTATAGACAAGTTGTATGAAATTTTAATTTGTACTGACTTAACAAGTGCTTTTTCTGTAGCCTGTTGTAAAACTAGGCAAATATCTACATGAGTTCATGTACCCGCTGGAAGACCTCTGTATACCCCCAGAGGTATGCGTATCCCTGGCTAACAATCACTGCTTTAGAAGACTGTTCCACTGTCAAAGGGCCAAATGATGCCCTGGGTCACGCACAGGTAATTCCCAGTCAAATCAGGGGGAGGTGGGGATATATATATCTGGGGGTAGGATTTGTCCCAACAGATGTCAATGTCAGGATATTGTTGTGGTTTTCAGCGGCCCAGAACACTGGGGATATATACAGTAACTCCTCACTTAACGATGTAGTTATGTTCCTGAAAAATGCAACTTTAAGTGAAATGATGTTAAACAAATCCAATTTTCCCATAAGATTTAATGTAAATGTGGGGGGTTAGGTTCCAAGGAAATTTTGGGGGGGCAGACAAAAGGCATTATATACTGTACACTACTGTACTGTGGTGGGAAGGTGCCCTGGCTTACCCCTGGGGCTCAGGGCTGGGGGCGCAGGGTCTGGGAAGGAGTTAGGGTGCGGGAGGGCACTCAGGGTGGGGTGCGGAAGGAGGCTCAGGGCTGGGGCAGGCAGGAGGTGCAGAACACTTACCTGGGGCAGCTCCTGTTTGGTGCAGGGGGTGTGCAGGCGGCACTGCGCAGTGCGGCACCTCCCCCATAGCTGCAATTCTGGGAGTGCCCTCCCCCCCCAGACAGACAGGACCACCCGGAATGCAGGGGCTTTAGGGGCTGCAGGCCCTGGGCTAAGGGGGCCCCGGGGCCCTGGCCTGCAGCTCTAAAGCCTCTTTTGGAACGTGGCGCTGTGAGCATGGGCTGGAGGACTCAGGAGGAGCAGGGGCAGCCAGCGGCCGGAGAGAAGCGGCACTTTCCCCTTCAAAGCGCCGCTTCTCTCTGGCCGGCTTTGAAGGGGAAAGCGCCGCTTCTCTCCGGCCGCTGGCTGCGCGGCTGCCCCTGCTCCTCCTGAGTCTTCCGGTCCGTGCTCGTGGGGCCGCATTCCAAAAGGGGCTCTAGAGCTGCAGGCCAGGACCCTGGGGCCCCCTTAGCCCAGGGCCTGCAGCCCCTAAAGCCCTTATATTCCGGGTGGCCCTGCCTGCTAGGGGGCGGGGCAGCAGCTTCCCCGCTCCCTCCCTCCCTCCCTCCCTCCCAGAAAGTCCTAAGCGCCAACTGTTTGGCGGTCGGGGAAGTGCTGGGAGGAAGGGAGGTGGAGGAGGTGGAGAAGAGGAACTTGTGCAATGCTCCCTTGTAATGTCAGCCAAACGGCGTTATAAGGGAGCATTGCACAACTTTAAACGAGTATGTTCCTTAATGGAGCAGCGACATAACTTCGAAACAACGTTAAGTAGGAGGACGTTAAGTGAGGAGTTACTGTATATATGCTGTATAGGGCTGCCCCAAGGACTATCTTGATTTGAGTTGGACACGTTGCAGGACTTGTTGTAACAAGCTGACTTGTCCCTTGTTGGTTTCTCTGACATAGATGTACAACTGATGTCAATCCAAGGTTCCTCTACTTTTTGCCAGTCTATCCTCATGCCATTTGTCCATGTATGGTGTGAACTGTGTTTCCATGGTTAAACTGCCTTCTATATAACATTAGCCCATCAAAAGCACAGTCATTTCCTCTGCTCAAACTTATTCTCCCCAATTCTTTTCTCCTAGCAGCAAATACTCAATAACTTAATTGCTCATTTTAAACCAGACGTACATCTATGTAATCCATTATGTCACATTGAGACGTGCTTCTTCTCTCATAGGAGCATTGCTGCTCCCCTGCTAGTGCTATCAGCTGCATGGCTTGATAGAAAGCAGGAAGGAAGTATTGCATTGATGTGGAGATTTTATCTTTCTTCTAGGGTGTTTTATGTCTCTCCTACATTCTGTCCTTTTGAACATCTAACATCTCTTTTATGCTTCACATCTTTCATATGATATTGTCGTATTTTGTTGCCCATCGTAACCTAGTTTTCCTTTTGTCGGGTTTTTCTACTTTCTTCCTTATTGTATTTTGATCAGCACAGCTACGTAGGGCTCCATTTTATTGGGTGGTTTTTAATCTTCTTAGTTGTATCTTACAAGGCCTTTGTCTATGATAACTTGGTTTCTGCAAGGTGCTCAGAGAATAGTTTTTTGTAGGCTAATGCTGCAATGCTGACCTTGTGGTGGGCCCTTGGTGTGTGCCCCTCATGTCTCTCCATTTCAGATCTGATTAGCAGGAGTTGGCCATGTTTGTTTTATTTATTTATTTTAAGCAATAGCTCTATTATATTTACCAAGTGCTTTTTTTATTGTGTGTATGAGCTACTTGTTTTTCTTTTTGATACCTTATCTTAAAGTAATTTAAAGCTTCATAGAATATTTTTAAAGGGGATTTGCTAACTCCTTGTTTTAACTAGGCTTCTGTGGTCATTGTCACATCACAGGATGATACATTCTGGGATCGCACAGAGATGGAATCTGATGGGGGATAATTTTTGCAAGACCTAAATGCAAGGAGGAATGGTCAATTTTTAGTTGTGTTGACTTATCCTGCTTAGTCTCTTCAGTGGGACACTGAGAACATACTGCTGAGGTAGATATAATTTTCACATTTCCTGTGCAGTTCACCTTGAAAGTCACTGACACTGAATTGATTGTGGGTATTTCCTGATTACTTGGAAGAATGGAAACTTTTCACATTCAAAAGGCAAGAAGGAAAGTTGTTATGGTTGTATATGGAATTGACCTCTGCATGTTTACTTGCACACTCTTCAATTTGATGGACATAACCTTTACTTGGGTTCCATGTTTGAGATTTGTAGTGTCAGTCTAAATATGGAGCTTAGTTTTTATGCTAGGGTTAACGGCACTGCTAAGCAATCATTCATGTTAGTAATATTTCATGCTGTATCTGTGCTTCGTTTGTGTGCCACAGAAAAGCATACTCTGTGCATATGTCCCTTCTCAGTTGAACTATTTTAACACTTTTCTTAAATCTGCAATCTAAAATTCAGCCACTCAAGTATTAACAAGCACTCAATCATCCAGCTTCCTGTTTCCAGCCCTTTTCAAAGCACATAGGTTTACAGCTGTTTAAGAATGGAATTACTGAATCCCTTTCAAATGTTCACATTTTAATGATCTGTTTTATCATTATATCTTTATTATTTGTGAGAATAATTTTAGCATTAGTACATTTATATGGCCTATCAGAAATTCACCAAATATGGAAGCCTCTGTTCAAAAATTCTTGTCAGTTTCATAGGTAGCTCCATTGGTGTGTTGCTTTCAACCTCTTGAGTATTCTAAAAATGTCCTTTTGCAAGGATCTTTTCAAATTCCTATTCTGCAGATATGTGATTCTGCACACCACTTAAACTCTCAATAAATTGTAAATATGTTTTAGGGACTCGTATATTGCACAGCCAGACAAACTTAAAGCATAAACCACTTCCCATTTCTGAGAGCAGAGCATCTGTATGTTGTCACTTTCAGTCATAGATCTTCCCACGAACATCACATTTTTCTTGCTGTTTTAAGATGTGCCTCAGTCATAACCATTCCTTATACATAGATTATAGCAAAAGCTAAATAGACTGTACTAAATTTTTTTAGTATGTTTCATGGATTCACAGAATTTGATCACATTTTTGATTTCACATATTGTATCTCTCCTGAAGATAGAAAAGACCTATTAAGTCCTATCTAGTCTAGTGGTTATCAGCCTTTTTACCAGCAGCTCCTGCTTTCATCAAAGCAAATGAGCTTAGGCCCCACCTTCCCATATTCTAGACAGAAGATTCATATAGATCGGGGGTTGGCAACCTTTCAGAAGTGGTGTGCCGAGTCTTCATTTATTCACTCTAATTTAAGGTTTCGCGTGCCAGTAATACATTTTAACATTTTTAGAAGGTCTCTTTCTATAAGTCTATAATATATAACTAAACTATTGTTGTATATAAAGTAAATAAGGTTTTAAAAATGTTTAAGAAGCTTCATTTAAAATTAAATTAAAATGCAGAGCCCCCCGGACGGGAGGCCAGGACCTGGGCAGTGTGAGTGCCACTGAAAATCAGCTCGCGTGCTGCCTTCGGCACACGTGCCATAGGTTGCCTACCCCTGATATAGATCAACTGTTAATGAAATATGAGGATACTAATGTACATACAGTGATAATAGTCCTTTACCTAATGAATTTGAATGAGAGGGAGCAGCTTGTTTCTATGCCCAGAGCTTATCCAGAGAGGGAAAGAGTGATCCAAACTGAAACAGGAGAGTGATTGTGAATTTTGCCAGGGGATCAGAATGGGGTAACTGGTTGAGGGGGTCAAATGGAGGGTAGGAGTTCCAGGGGAAGAGAATGGGGCATAGGGGTTCAAAAGGGATACGGCTGAGGGGACAGAAGAGAAGAACAAGTTGAGGGGATGTAAGTTCACCATTCTGTTTCTCCAAATTTCATCTCCCTGCCAGCGAGGCCCACATCACTTCTTCTTCTTCCCTGGGGGGCTGTGCCCTGGCTGGACCCCTTTAGGGGATATCGAGAGCACAGGAAGAGAGGCAGTCCCTAGAAGCCATAAGGGGTCACTGCTGGGAACTCTGCAGCTCTGCTGTATGTAGGAGAGAGGGGGTACTTGGTGCTGAGCCAAGCACCCAGGGAATCTCATACAGCATCCCAGGCAGCTGCTGGCACTGTTCTATTTTCCATTGTAAATAAAACAAGACAGAGAAGAGTTTCAGGCCCCAGTCTGAGAGAGCCTGACCTCCTCCACTCTGTGGGCACCAGTGCAGCACAGCATGGCTCTCTGCAGTCTGCCCTACTGTCCAGCCTAGTTTCACAAGTCTCAAATGATGGATCTTCTGCCATTTTCTTTGAAAGATTATTCCACAGTCTGAGGGCCAAACTCAGCCCCAGGCACTCACAGATAACTCCTGTTCAGACCACTAGGTCTGAGGGCAGAATTTGCTCCAGTAGAGCTCAGTGTCAGGGAGTTTTCTTGATACTTAGTTTAAACTTCTCTTTTTTAATTCTGTCCCATTGCTCCTAATAAAACCACCTCCTACCACCCTAAACATTTCCTCTCCCTTCCCAGACATGTCTACAGTTTGCATGATCTCCATCCCCCTTAGCTAATATGCACATACCTATTGCCTTCAATCTTTCCTCCTAGGGCTGTCCCTCCAACTGTTTAATCCTTTCCCTTGCTTTTGTCTCTGTCTTTCTGGTACTGAGGTGCCCAGAACTGAACACAACATTCTGGGCACACTCTCAGCAGAGTTGTGGCAAGTGCCTCTCTGCTCTTTGCCATACCTCTGAGTATGCATCCCCAAATCCCATCATACCACTGTAGCTTTTTTTCAATTTCATTTGATTTTTTTTTTTTTACTGCCATATTGCTTTGCAAGCTCATATCTAATTTGTGATGAACTCTTGCCTCCGGGATCTCTGTGTTACTCTTTTCCATACTTCCCCTTCCCATTGACTGTGTGTGCTTCTGATGTTTCTTTACCTAAAAGTACCCTAAATTTTGAATTTTAAACTTTGGATCATTCTTGGAATAAAGACATAAAAGTTAACGATGCTGTCAACATCTATTTTTCCCTTTCAAAAAACAAGGATACATATGACCTTAGATTTACAACTAGTATCACTCTTCTCTTAGTAATAATAATCATGAGTCATCTTTTTCCATAATCAGTGCCACTGATTTCCATGAAACAATTTTGCCAGTGAAAATAGCAAAGGAAAAGCAAATGTGGCTGAGTCACTAATTTGAATTTGACCCAGGCCAGGAGTGAACCAGAAGTTCACACAAAGGCTGCTTGGTGGCATATGTGAAATGAGCTGGTGGGTCTGCAAGTGCATAATAGACAGATGTCCCTGCCAGAAAACCACCACCATCATGACTGTCTTATTGGCAATCTCAGTTGTTATCTGTAGAAACAAATTATCTTCCCCACCATAGAGGTTAGCTTCTATATAATTGCCCACTGATGGGCAGTATAGGTTGAGCCTGTGCAATAACTGTTGTGTGGATAACTAGAGAGCTTGCTGTTAGTCTAGTATCTTTCATCAGCATTACATTATTTTAATAGAAAGGGGGGGAGGAAAAAAGCCAAAGAAATTGATTCTCACAGTCTGGGATTGGAAATGCATCAGCTCCCAAAATGTGTGGCTCCTATTCTGCATGTGTCCTGTCCCTATTAGATCTGTTTTTCAAATAAGTTGAATAGAAAATTGGTGTAATATGCCTTGCCCTTGCAGCCCACATAAAGGAAGGATTCAGCAAGGCAGGTTACTTGGGGAACAGTAGGAACTTATTTTATTTCACTTTTACTGTGTGCTACAAATTACAAAAAAGTTATCATATCACTGATTGAAGTGCTTCACCACTTGTTTTTATTACTTCTCCTCCTCTTTCCTTGTGCTGTTGATGTTTGCAGTGTTCTGACAAACATGCCATTCATTCCTTGATTTGTAATAATCTCTAACCTCTTGTGGGAAGTTATAGTTATAACATAGTGAAATCTAAACTGGCAGAAAATGGAATGTTCCCTTCCGCCAGTTCTGTGAGCTGCAATAGTTAGGTTCAGATGTGGGTTTTCTATTTCTTCCTTTTGCTGAAGGGCACAGCCACTCTCTTGCAGTCCCAAAATTAAAAATGTGCAGAGCTTGTAAAATGACACGTTACGATTGTCCCAGGCAAAGTTACAAATCCAGAAGGTTAGAAAGGGACTGCAGTGATAAAATATATATATATTTTTTTCTTATGGTCAAAATTGTCCATTTAAAAAATGCAGCTGGAAGGTTGGCAGTGCATCAGTCTGGTGGCACACACTGCAGTTGCTATGGAGTCTGATATGAGCTCAGTGCAAGAGACGGGAACATTGAGGAGACTGTGCACTCAGCTCCTGGAGCATGGTGTACCCCCATCTTGCTTTTGCAGAGCCACCTTTCTCTGTCTTTCAGAGGACCACTAGCAGCTCCACAGGATGGAGCTATATTCAGTTGTTCTCGGATGTAGGGAGAGTCACCCCAGTGCTGGACTTGAAAATATTGGTAAAAGACCTAGATTCCTGGAGACTATTGAGTCATGTTTAAGGTCTCACTCATGATCTTCAAGACCCAGTGCCCTCTGCCCAGAGTGTCTAAAAGAGCCTAAAGCTCCAGGATGAAGACTGTGGTCAAGAACTCTGCTCCTCCTGCACAGTGGAACTTTCTACCATGAGGATAAAGCTTGTCTGTGCAGTAGACAGAGCTTTCTTAGGGGCTGGTTTGAGGCTCTGGAACAAACTCCCACAAGAACTAAGCACCATTGCAAATCTCATCATCAGAACTTCATCACACTTCTTCAGCCTCCCTTCTCTAGTATAAACCTATAGTAGTGTGTACATTTAAAAAAATCTACCAAAATACTCTACTGCGCACACAGATATTCCCCTGGGGACTGCATGAGAGAGAGAATGAACTACGCATGACACATTTTAGTCACACCACTTAATGCACAATTGGAAGGCACTCAGATAATCTGATGATGAGAAGAGAATAGACCATGGGTTGCAAAGTGTGGTCCCAGAGTCAAATGTGGCTGAGTTCTTCAATGCAGCTGCCTTCACCTTTATTGCAGTAGTGCAACCCACTGAAATTACAAGTCTCCACATGCAGTGCTCTGTCAAGGCCATTTGAATCAAGATGGAGCATTGCATGTTGGGATCCATAGTTTCTGTGTGCTACACCTCAACCAAACAGGAGTCTGATTAGATCTGTTCCATTTGATGCAAATTAAACCATGGGCCTTAGATCCTGGTAAGGTGCCCGTGTAGTCTTTATTTGGGCAAAACATGTGTGCCTGTACTCTAATCCTTAAACTATCACTAATCTTTCATGTCGGCAAGAGATTTCTGATGCTGGCATCCCTCCGTATATTAATAGATTAGTGCCTGTTGAATTTCATATCATTGTAAATCAAGATCTGTCTAATCATATTTATGTTGTTGTCCAGCCGACTCATCCCCTTAAGCAGGATCATGCAATTTATCTGTACAGAGATGCTCTGAGTTTTCAGAATTCTCAGATGGACTTTCGGTCATCGAGAGCACTGAAATATCTCTAGCAGAGGCATTTTCACTTAAAAAATAGAAATGTTGAAACACTGAAAGCTGAATTGTACACCTTCAATCTAGTAAAACTTCCTAACCTCTAGAGTTTTTCTTTAGCCATGGTTCAGAGATTTTAATTAGATCTAATTCTCTCGGTGACCAACAAAGCGACAAAAGACATACCAATTTTTCAAGTAGATCCTTTACTGCTGAGTTTTCATTATTTATTTTAGATAGATGTGACAAAAGAACTTCAATATCCCAGACTTATATTTTGGTTGAATGACAGTAACAGGTCTCCAGCATAAGAGATTTCATTCAGTACTGTTACAATCAGAAAAGTGCCTCTACAAATTACTCCATGGGGTTCCATATTTATTGGGCTCTCGTGCTCTCTCAATGACTTTCACAGGAAATTTGCTCAAGTTTACAAGTCAGAAGTGTAATGTTCTAACTACCAGGGTTGCAAACTCTTCCTCGGATCTGAAAATACAGCTAGGTTCTTTTTGCCTTGTTTATCATCACCAGTAGTAAAGAATCTCCATTTAGAATTTAGTTGACAAGCGTTGATGATGATGCGCAAGACAGAACAGAATCTGAAATTACGTAGCTGTGTAGTAAATTTCACTGCTGCTTCTGGGAAAGCACTGAGCAGAAACCGAAGAGGCAAGGGCTTAATTCTCCTGTTGGAAACAGGAAAGGGAGGAGAGTCTCTTCTTTTCCTCCTTGTGTAGTTCCTAGCCCATCTTATCACAGCAGTAGAGGACTTAGTCTGTGTCTCTACTACAGCTGTTAGAAGCATTCTTCAGCAGCACGACATGGTTCTCTAGGCAGTATTTACACTGACCAGTACCTTGTCTTGTATATTTCATGTTGCTACTATATTAGCAGGAGCAGTGGCACTAGCACAGGTCCCTGCACTCCCTCAGTCACTATGAAAGTTTCCGACTACACCATTGGTGAGTTGGCAATTATATTTTTCACATCATGGTTAATATACTCTATGGATTTTTTTTTATTACTTCCCACCATTTTATTAGAAGAAAACCTTCCAAAATATTCTTCACTTTGTAACTCTCTCTGGACTAACTAATAAGTCCAAACATGCTAATCCTAAATATCTAGATCAGGTTTGTAAATATCTGATAAGAGAGGAGTTGCAGGGCATGAAGTTTTGCATGGGCAGATACCACTAGTACCTGGCTCTTTGGCTGGCAGGGACCACACTGTTACCTTTAAATCCAGTGGGATATGTCTTAAAGATTCTTCATCTAAACCCTGGATCCTCCAGAATCTTGAGTTGCATGGCATTGTTCCTTACAGTTCTGCGAGGTCACTTATACCAGATCTACCTATGAGAAGCTTCTGAGGGTGGAGAACGGAAAATGGACAAGCGTTGTGTACTGATGAGCCTATCGTTGCCATGTTCTGTGAGCAAGATTCTGTGATATCTTTTGACCATGAAATATTGTCCTTTTATACCCTCTTTAGTCAGGAAAACCCGAAGGATTTGATTCTGTCCCAGGACTGACCCTCTGGTTTAGAGCAGGCAACTAATGACAGGCTACACTTGACAAGTGTTATGTGAGTATGCCCATCTCACCATGGTATTATCCACAATTAAAGTACTTCTGCCTCATATCATTGCAGCCACACAGCACAGCAATGTTTTGAAGTAAGCATTCAGCATTCTGGTCAGACATCCCATGATGCATTTTTCTGCTGCAGTGCTGTACATGTTCTGGTATTTTTTTGTACTGTGCATTGTGTGATACCTGCCAGAATTCTGGGGTTTGGGGTCAAGTTTAGTAATTCCCATATTTCTTCTTGTTTCATCCCATCATCCATCTTTTTTTTTTTTTTTTTTTTTTTTTTTGTGAGCCAGCTGGTGGCATTTTCAAAGCACTCTCAGGCAGCATGGAGGAAACATTTGCAATTGCTGCATTCCTCACAGTGATGAATATGAACAGCCTGCTGCTAGCATATTTAAAGTTACGCAGTGACTTCAGGACCAAGGCAATAAGGCCACATGAGAAGGAGGCTGAAATCAAGCAATTGCTTCTACTACACTTGGTGGAGTGCCACTTTGGGGCTTGGCCAACTAACACTAAGAGGTGGGAGTGTTGCAGACCTGGGATGACCAGCAGTGGTGGCAGAATTTCAGGATGTCAAATGCCACTTTCCTAGAACTCTGTGCAGAGCTCATCCTGGAGCTGCAGCGGTGGAACACCCACCTGAGAGCTCCCCTCAGCATGGAGAAGCACATGGCCATCACTATCTGGCATATCACTATTCCCAATTGCTTCCAGTCAATTCCTGAACAGTTTAATGTTGGTAGAGCAACTGTTAGGCCTGTTATCAGTGCACACCTCTGTGACATCAAGAAAGTGCTCTCCCCTTGGTCATAAGACTAATCAATGCACAGGTGGTTATTTAATGTGTTTTGCTTGGTTGGGGTTCCTGAATTGTATTGGAGCCATTAATGCAACCCATGTGCCAGTTCTTTGTCCCCTCCACCAGGTCTCCGAGCTTATCATTAGAAAAGGGTATTTCTCCACTGCAAGGCCTGATTGATCACCATGAAAGAGTCACAAATATTTATGTGGGAGTGGTCTAGAACGGTCCTTAATGCTAAGATCGTGAGAAAGTGTGGACTGTTTTCTGCAATGGCAAATGGAAATTCTGCTCCCATGTTCTCTGTGGACATTGATATTGTTTCCATTCCACTACCCATTCTGGGAAACCCAGCTAACTGCTTGCCTGGTTTATGAACCCTTTTTAACTATACCCGGAGTAGTTGCAGAATGACTGTGGCATGTTCATTTGGAAGACTGAAAGGATGGAGGATCCTGATGATGAGGCTGATGAGAAAAATTGTATTCTAGTGATAGTTGCTTGCTGTGGTTTGCACAACCTTTGTGGGAGCAAGGGAGATGAGAGCACAAGACAGAGCCTTGCACATGGATGGGAGCAGGAAGTGGGCAGACTTGGTGATTGTTTTGAACAGACAGATTAGATTGGAGGCCTCTGTGAAGTGATACAACTACTTTTGCACAGAGTGAGGAATGCATTGTGCTCATGCTTTGAGTCTAAGGGCCACTTATGAAGAATGTATATGCTTTTGTATAAAGCATTTATCAGGATTACTGAATATGTCTTCTGGTGTATGTGTACTAATGTAAGGAATTAACATGCCCACATCAAATATGATTATCACCTTTTATGTAGGTTTCAGAGTAGCAGCCGTGTTAGTCTGTATCCACAAAAAGAAGAACAGGAGTACTTGTGGCACCTTAGAGACTAACAAATTTATTAGAGCATAAGCTTTCGTGGACTACAGCCCACTTCTTCGGATGCATATAGAATGGAACATATATTGAGGAGATATATATACACACATACAGAGAGCATAAACAGGTGGGAGTTGTCTTACCAACTCTGAGAGGCCTCTGTATGTGTGTATATATATATATCTCCTCAATATATGTTCCATTCTATATGCATCCGAAGAAGTGGGCTGTAGTCCACGAAAGCTTATGCTCTAATAAATTTGTTACCTTTTATGTAGAGTTTCAGTGCAATTTGTGTAGTTTGTAATGCAGTGCCTTTTTAGATGTTGTGTATGTTGTGACAATGATGCTGTCCTTAAAGTACCTTAAAATCTCTTCCTTTTTTGAAATGTAAGCATAGCATGATTTGAGCAATTTACCTCATAATAGCTCATGTTGGCTGAGGGCATTAATAAAATTGAGTCAGAAATACTAGTTTTTTGCCTTTTCTTTTCTGAGTGCACTGCTACAGTAAGTGCTATTCCTTCAGCGAATCTCCTGGTTAACACACATGGTGTCTCCCTACCATTCCATCCCCCATACAATCCTATTTTAATATATCATTCCAGACATACTGGAATTGGTCCTTTACAGTTCATAGAATCATAGAATATCAAGGTTGGAAGGGACCTCAGGAGGTCATCTAGTCCAACCCCCTGCTCAAAGCAGGGCCAATCCCCAGGAAGATTTTTGCCCCAGATTCCTAAGTGGCCCCCTCAAGAATTGAACTCACAACCCTGGGTTTAGCAAGCCAATGCTCAAACCACTGAGCTATCTGCCCCCCCGGGGGAGAAGACTAAATGTGCCCAATGAGGATGGGATTCAAACCCATGCATGCAGAGCACAATGGATTAGCAGTCCATCACCTTAATCACTCAGCCACCTCATCTGAGCTGAGTTTGGGCCTCCACCTCTGGTTCAGGTTGATCCTCTAGCTGTGTTGTGTGGTGGTCCTGGACTCTGAGACTATCTGCCTCGGGGTTTACTGAGTTGACAAGATCCTGGTTTTGAGGTTCAGTCAGAGCCCACAAAATGCTGGAGTTGAGTGGTATGATCTCCGACAAATAGACGGTCCAGCTTCTCATGGTACCAGCAGACTGGGCTTGCTCTCCCAGAGATCCTATTGTACTCAGCAGTCTTGTACTCCAGCCAAAGCTCCTTTGCCTTACTGTGGCACTGGAGGGTGTCCCAGTTGTGCCCTATCCTGCATTTGTGGTGATAGCCACCTGTAGTTCTGTGCTAAGGGGCTGCTATTCCAATGGGCCTGATCATGCTCCTCTCCCCAGAGAGCAATAAAGTCCACATTCTTCTTCGAGTGATTGTTCACGTCCATTACACATTAGGTGTACGCGCGCCGCGTGCACGGACGTCGGAAACTTTTCCCCTTAGCGGCTCCCGTCGGGCCGGCAGGGCCCCCTCCTTCCCGCCAGAGCGGCGCCCCGCTCCAGGGTATATATATATCCCTGCCGACCCGACCCCTCCAGTTCCTTCTTACCGTCCGTGGCGGCGTTGGAACAACTCTGTCTCTCGTCTGAGAGTGTCCCTTAGCATAGTCATTAGTGTTATTTAGCAGTTATCAGTTAGTTGTAGTAGTGTTGAGCTAGTAGTTAACAGCTCATTAGGGTACTTAAAGTTCCTGCTGTGGTTGCTTGGTCAACCCCGGCACCGGCCCTGGGCGGCGGGGCATGCCGCACGCCCAAGGCTTCAAGGCTTGTGCCACGTGCCGCAAGCCTATGCCATTGAGCGACCCCCACGACTCGTGTCTCCGCTGCCTGGGGGAGGCTCACCAGAAAGAGCGCTGCAAGATCTGCAAGGCCTTTAAGCCCAGAACTAAGAAAGAAAGAGACATTCGCCTTAAGCAGCTGCTCATGGAGACGGCATTACAGCCCTCCACTTCGGCGGCACCGTCTGCCTCCGTGCGGAGCGCCCCGGCATCGGTGCGGGAACCGGCGCCGGCGGGTCACCCGAAGCCCACGGCACCGATCCAACGGGGGCATGTACGACGCCGGTCGTCTTCGCCGGCAAAATCGAAGGCCCAACCTAAGGCCCGAGGACGCTCCCCGCACAAGAGGGCGGCGCCGGTGAAGACCTCGAGTGCGCCTAACGCTTATACGGCCCCAGTACAGACCCCGGTAGTGGCTCCGGCGCCGAAAGGCCCGTCGAGCCCCGGGATGGGCGCGTCGAGTGAGGATGAAGGACTGGAGGAGCTCTTGGAACAGCCCTCCACTCCGGACACGTTTGAGGCAGCTAAGGACCTCATTGCATTGTCCGTTGAGGCCCCTACACGTGCTGAGGATGCTCCGCCGAAGCTGCCACACAGAGGCAAGCCGGCGATGGTGCGCCCATCACGGTCGCCGTCTCGGCACCGTTCCGGGAACCGGTCCCGGTCGAGCTCCGCCTCGGTGGACTCCCGGTTGCCCTCGGCGCAGGAAGCACCGCAGCAGTCGGGCTTCAACAAGCGGTCGGCACCGACTCAGCAACCCAGCACGAGTCGGCACCGCGAAGTGTCGGCGGTACGTTACCCGATGCCGACCAGCCGTAGTCGTTCCCGGTCCCGCGATCACCGGTACCGATCCAGGTCCAGGTCGGCGAGACGCTGTTCCAGGTCCTGGTCGCGGAGGCGCTACTCCCCAAACCCGGACCGGCACCATCCTACGGCTCCGCCGTGGCCTTCCAGGTCACCGTCCGTGGTCTCGGGGACTGACTCGGACCGGAACGGCGGGTATGCCCATAGGGCGCAGGCCAGCAGGGACTACGAAGCCTATGGCCATTCCCAGTGGGGCCAACCGAGCCAATGGCCGTTCTGGACACCCTGGGCCTACCACCAGCAAGGGCCCCCATCGAGGGCCTCGAGATCCGGGCCATCGGGGTACCGATCCCGCTCCCCGCAGCACCGCCCGCCATCGCATAAGGAGGCAACGGTCTCTAGACCACCGGAGCGGGAGGGAGTGGACTCGGCACCGAGTACGGTACCGTCCCAGTCCCACACTGTGGGTCAGGCCCCAGAGGAGCAACCGGTCGATGCCGGGTTGCAGAACAATGAGGATGGGCAGAAGGCCCCGACCTCTTCCTCCTCGCCGGACGAGGCAGTAGCGGGCACAACGGTGTCCGGCCCTCCCCCGATTGACCATCGGGCGCACCAAGACATGCTTCGCCGGGTAGCCCTCAATCTGGGCTTGCAAGCGGAGGAGACTGTAGAACAGGAGGACCCCATGGTCAATATCCTGAGCCCAGAGGGCCCCTCCAGAGTCGCTCTCCCGATTATACGGACAGTCCAGTCCAACTATAAGACGGTGTGGCAAACGCCGGCCTCCAGTGCACCGACTGCAAGAGGCGTGGAGAGGAAATACTTCGCCCCATCTAGAGGGTTTGACTTCCTCTTTTTACACCCATCCCCTTGTTCGCTGGTGGTCTCGGCGGTCAACGAGAGAGAGCGGCATGGCCAGCAAGCTCCTGCCCCCAAGGGCAAGGAAGCTAAGCGATTAGACTTGTTCGGGAGGAAAGTCTATTCATCTGGGGGCCTTCTACTGAGGATCGCCAATCAGCAGGCGATTCTAAACAGGCACAATTTTAACTCTTGGGCATCAGTCGCCAAGTTTAAGGCCTCCCTCCCCCCTGACGCGCATCAGGAGTTCACGGCCCTGGTGGACGAGGGAATGGCGGTGGCCAAAACCTCATTGCAGGCCTCCCTCGACTCAGCCAACGCAGCGGCTAGAACAGTCGCGTCAGGGGTAGTGATGAGGCGTTCGGCATGGTTACAGGCTTCAGGCCTTCCGCCAGAGGTGCAGACCACACTGCAGGACCTCCCGTTTGAAGGTTCGGGCTTGTTTTCCGACCAAACGGACGCCAGGCTACATAGCCTTAAGGACTCGCGAGCAACCCTTAAGTCGTTGGGTATGCACACCCCGGTGATGCAGCGTAAGCCCTTTAAACCCCAGCCACCACAGAGGCAATACCACCCTCCATGAACCATACCGCCGTCGAGGCAGGGATAACAGGCGGAGACGTAACAATACGCCTAACCAGGCCCAGAGTCACGGCCAGGGCAAGCCGCAGCCAGGGAACAAACCAGGCTTTTAAAGCTACGCCCGAGGACAGCGTACCACATTCTATACCGGATCCTCCTCCTGTTTTTCAAAGACCGCCTGTCCCATTTCTACCGGGCATGGTTGCGCATAACATCGGACCGATGGGTCCTGCGCACAGTGAAGGCGGGCTATACCCTCCAGTTTTCCTCGCCCCCTCCCTGCCATCCCCCTTCCCCGTCCCTCTTCAGGGACCCCTCTCACGAGCAACTTCTCATGCAGGAGGTACAGACCCTTCTCGCTGCTGGAGCAGTGGAAGAGGTCCCACCAGACCTAAGGGGAAAAGGATTCTACTCCAGATACTTCCTGATCCCCAAGGCAAAAGGAGGCCTCCGTCCTATTTTGGACCTGTGCGACCTAAACAAGTTTCTGATCAAAGCGCGCTTCCGTATGGTCTCCCTGGGAACTATTATCCCATCCCTGGATCCGGGGGATTGGTACGCTGCCCTCGATATGAAAGATGCCTATTTTCACATCGCAATCAATCCGGCCCACAGGCGGTTCCTGCGCTTCGTTATCAACCAGCGCCATTTCCAATTTACGGTCCTGCCTTTCGGCCTGGCATCGGCACCACGAGTATTCACGAAATGCATGTCCGTGGTAGCAGCCTTCCTTCGAAAGAGAAGGATGCGGGTGTTCCCGTACTTGGACGATTGGCTTCTCGCGGGCAGGTCGGAGGCCGAGGTCTGATCTCACGTGACGCTGGCCTTGCAGACGTTCGACGGACTCGGCCTCCGGGTCAATGTGCCCAAGTCCACGTTAGTCCCCACACAGAGGCTGGACTTCATAGGTGCGACCCTGGACTCGGTAACCGCGCGGGCAAGCCTCCCAGAGGCACGGTTCCTGACAATTCAGAGGGCCGTAAGCTCAGTCCAAAAATTCCCCACGACAACGGCAAGGTGTTGCATGCAGCTCCTGGGGCATATGGCAGCTTGCACACATGTGGTCAGACATGCCCGCCTAAGGCTCCGGCCTTTACAGTTGTGGTTTGCCCAAACGTACCGCCCCAGCAGAGACCCATTGGATCAAGTGGTGACGATCCCAAATCAGGTGTTGGGCTCGCTCCGCTGGTGGCTCGATCAACAACAGGTCTGCGAAGGGATCCCCTTCGCTGCCCCACAGCCCACTCTGACGTTGGTAACAGATGCATCGGACCTGCGTTGGGGAGCGCATCTGGGGGAACTGCGGACCCAAGGGCTGTGGTCCAGAGAAGACAAACTGCTTCACATCAATCTGAAGGAGCTAAGAGCGGTTCGCCTCGCCTGTCAGACCTTCCACGCCACCATAGAAGGTCACAGCGTGGCAGTCCTGACGGACAACACTACCGCCATGTTCTATATAAACAAGCAGGGCAGGTCGCGGTCTTCTCCCCTCTGTCGCGAGGCACTCCAATTATGGGACTTTTGTATAGCCCATGCGATCCACCTCATCGCGACGTATCTTCCGGGGATCCAAAACGGCTTAGCGGACCGCCTCAGCCGATCCTACCGAATGCACGAATGGATGTTGAAGCGAGACGTCCTGCATTCGATCTTCCGGAGGTGGGGCTTTCCCCGGGTGGATCTATTCGCCACCAGGGACAACAGCCAATGCCCTCAGTTCTGCTCGTTCCAGAACCTCAGCCGGGGATCATTAGCAGATGCCTTCACGATCCCATGGGGAGGGAGCCTGAGATACGCCTTCCCTCCGTTCCCACTCATACACAAGGTTCTCCTCAAGACCCGCAGGGACAGGGCGACGATCATACTCATCGCCCCGGCCTGGCCACACCAGCATTGGTTCACGTCCCTGCTGGAGCTGTCCATAGCCGATCCAATCACCCTCCCCCTTCATCGCGACCTAGTCACACAAGATAAGGGTCGCCTGCTCCACCCGAACCTGTCTTCGCTACATCTCACGGCGTGATATCTCTCTGGCTGAACGATGCAGAACACAGGTGCTCTCACCAGGTTCAACAAATCCTCCTTAATAGTAGGAAGCCCTCTACAAGAGCGTCCTACCTGGCAAAATGGAAAAGGTTCTCCCACTGGTGTGAACCTCAACGCATACAGCCTTTACAAGCCTCAGTTCCGTTTATCTTAGACTACCTACTGCACCTCAAGCGTCAAGGGCTTGCGCCCGCCTCGCTCAGGGTGCATTTAGCCGCCATTTCGGCTTTCCATCCGGGAGAGTTGGGAGTGTCAGTGTTCTCCAACCCCACAGTGGCCCGATTCCTCAAGGGGCTGGAGAGGGTGTTTCCCTACTCGCGCCCGCCTGTCCCGGCATGGAGTCTGAACCTAGTCCTAACAAGACTCATGGGTCCCCCCTTTGAGCCCCTAGCCACTTGCTCCCTCACGCACCTCTCGCAGAAGGTGGCGTTTCTCGTGGCCATCACATCGGCCAGAAGGGTATCGGAATTGAGGGCCCACTCGACTAGAGCCCAAGCGTCCTCTACGGCCTTCTTGGCACAGGTCCCTATCCAGGAGATATGCAAGGCAGCCACCTGGTCGTCCATACATACGTTCACAGCCCACTATGCGATCCATCATCAGACCAGAGAGGATGCAATGGTCGGTCGGGCTGTGTTACAGTCAGTTGTATCTTGACTCCTACCCACCTCCAATGGTAAGCTTAGGAATCACCTAATGTGTAATGGACATGAACAATCACTCGAAGAAGGAAGAACGGTTACTCACCTTCTGTAACTGTTGTTCTTCGAGATGTGTTGTTCACATCCATTACACTTCCCACCCTCCTTCCCCTCTGTCGGAGTCTCCGGCAAGAAGGAACCGGAGGGGTCGGGTCGGCAGGGATATATATACCCTGGAGCGGGGCGCCGCTCTGGCGGGAAGGAGGGGGCCCTGCCGGCCCGACGGGAGCCGCTAAGGGAAAAAGTTTCCGATGTCCGTGCACGCGGCGCGCGTACACCTAATGTGTAATGGACGTGAACAACACATCTCGAAGAACAACAGTTACAGAAGGTAAGTAACCGTTCTATCTCAGTATGGGACCATGGCAAAGCACAAGGCATGGCTGATCAATAATCAGGATTATGCAAACTCCACATGAGATGGAATCCCAAAGACAGCACCTGGTTGCAGGAACTATTTAAATGGAAAGGTGACATCCGGTCAGGATGATCCTGGAGCCATAGAGGGTATGCAGGTAGACAGGGAGGACCACCCAGGTAGCCAGCAAAGCAGTACAGGATACTAGTAGGACGGCTTGGTATATGCACAACAGTTGTTTCAGGAGGAGGATGTGGCCATACCTACTTTGTTCCAGGGAAACTCATCCCCCATCTCCATAAGCCTGGATCCACAGGGGGTTGAAAAACACAAATTAAATTGCCAGAAGATTCACTACAAATATTTTGTTTGTGGTAGATAGAAGGCATTTTAATGCAAAGTAACTCAAGTTAACCCACAACAGATTTCAAATGGAGACAAGCCCTAAGACCCCAGAACAGTTTGAGATGTGAGTCAACTTTATTTACAGGATCAACAGCAAATAGTTTCCTTCCAGGCACAAAACGGAAAACAAATGAGGATGGTTAAATGAACGAATACCCACATACACCATTTAAAGAACTCCATCCCAGGTCACAGCACTGACTGGATTTCACTGGGTACCAAATAAGTCAGCCCCTGGCATTTCTCAAGCTTTAAAAAAATATAATTAGCAATCTCTGCAGTCCCCTGGCTTCTTCACAGCCTATTTTTGGCTTGCTCCAGGAACTGGATTTCACCACACAGCTAGTACTTAGCTGAATTTTCTTTTTCTGAGCAGTTTGTGCAGCAGAGTGTCAGTTGCTAGACTTTGGTCCATGAAGGATGGCTGTGTCAAAGTCTACTTACCTCTCTGGCCCAAATGAGTCCTTGGTTGATGGTCTTCTCAGCATTCAGATGGTGATTCCAGAATAAGTCTCTCTTCTTATCTCTTTATTGCCAGACCTCTCTAATGCACAAATGTCCTCTGACCAGATAACTATCCTGGATCTTGATCCAGAGTCTAAAAATGTCATCAATCATCCTTCTGAGCTTTCCAAGGACCGTGCTTTGCACATTTGTCATTCAAAGTGACTTTTCCTCTGTCCATCACCTCTCTGTTTAGGATAAATGAGCTACAGACTCGCTTCTGGGTGCTCCATAAGGAGAACTGACCTGTTTCCCGCAAAGTTGGGATTTCATTGTTCTTTCTTGGACCCCATTCAGCCCAGGATGAGTTTTTGCTTCACAAACTGGATGAGAGAACTCTAAGATACTCCCTCGGTGGCCCAGCTGCCGTTCCTAAGCTCCACTACACTTTGTAGCGTAGGTGAAAAAGTTCAAATGCCAAGCTAGGTCAAAGAGCCTACCCTGTCTCTGAGTGAGCTGTCACCTGCAGGAGGCTTGTGCCATTCCCAGAAGACATCAGGGTTCATTCTGCTGAATGCGAGGGGCAACACCGTAGAGCATTTCCTAGCATGTTGAGATGGAGAACATTTGTCAAGCAGCTACATGGAGTTCAGCTCACACGCCCTTTCAAACCAATCACTGTTAGATATTGATGCAAGAGAGTGGCGGCTCAGTTTTGGTAGGGCAGCTTTGCAGAACTTGTTCTCATAAATTTAGATGCCAAGGTTAAAGAGTGAAGGAGAGGCAAGCAGCTCAGGCATCTCTGCTGTGTTGAATTCACAGAGGTGTCTGAAACACATGTGGAGAAGCTGGACATAGAAAATATGTGACTGCTGAAAAGTTGTGTTTCTGAGATTCTGAGACACACCTCTCTCCAATCAACTGCAGCAGCCAATGTGCTGTTGGGCCCTGCGAGAACTTTACTTTTCAGGAAGACTTCAGCGTGCCTCTTGAAACGGTGACAGAGAGGGCTTGCATAAAAGAACTGAATGTATCTGTTGATGTATGCATCAAGTGTTTGTCCTGACCCCCAGGAAATAGGCCCTGCTGCAAGCCCTATTGATACACAAATCAAAGGGTATCTAAAACATTTTTTTCTGTGGTTGGCAGAGCCATCCAAACCCTGATGTTCTAGTTCTGGTCCTTGAACTTATCTCTCAATCAAACACTGGACTGTTCATCTTTAGGCCAACGATTACCTGTATGTAGTGCAAAGGCCAGATTTAGTGAGGCTTGAGCCGTAGCGTAGGGACTTTACAAACTCACATGACCTGGGTGCTGGCTGGTGAGTCTTGCTCACATGCTCAGGGTTTAACCGATCGCCATATTTGGGGTTGGGAAGGAATTTTCCTCCAGGGCAGATTGGCAGAGGCCCTGGAGGTTTTTCGCCTTCCTCTGCAGCATGGGGCATGGGTCACTTGCTGGAGGATTCTCTGCACCTTGAGGTCTTTAAACTACGATTTGAGGACTTCAATAACTCAGGCATAGGTTAGGGGTTTGTTACAGGAGTGGGTGGGTGAGATTCTGTGGCCTGCGTTGTGCAGGAGGTCAGACTAGATGATCGTAATGGTCCCTTCTGACCTTAAAGTCTATGAGACCTTACAGGCAGTGCTTCACATTTACAGACCAGAGATATGGAAGTCTGCACCTGTGCATCTATAAATGCAGGAACAGAAACATTATGGCTTGTAAATTATGCACCAGCTGGACCAGTGGAAAAGTTTGTGGACCACTGTGTGAACTGGCATTGGGGTGGTTGGCAAAGCCCTGGGACTATGGCAGTTGCTAAACTGGGTTAGACCAGGGGTCCAGCAAGTTCAATGTCATGTCTCTGAGTGGCCAGTACCATATGCTGCAGAGGAAGGTGTAAAGCACGCCACAATGGACAATTGAAGGATAGCCTTCACATAGAGCAGGAGTTCTCAAACTGGGGGCTGTGACCCCTCAGAGGGTCGTGAGGTTATTCCACGGCGGGGAGTCACAAGCTGTCAGCCTCCACCCCAAACCCTGATTCACCTCCAGCATTTATAATAGTATTAAATATTTAAAAAGTGTTTTTAATTTACAAACGGGGGTTGCACTCAGAAGCTTGCTGTATGAAAGGGGTCACCAGTATAAAAGTTTGGGAACCATAGGGGAAGGTTCCTCCTTTGCTATAAGGTAGTGCTTGGCCTATGCCCTGAAACGTAGCTTTACATTCCTTATAATTTTATTCTATTTGATTTAACTGTGGATATTCTTATTATCCACATCAATGTTCCATCCCTTTCTTAAAAAAAACAAGGAGTCCGGTCATAGGCGCCAACTTTCTCTGGCGCCAATGGGTGCCCACGCCCCCCACACCTGGCCCCGCCCCAACTCCACCCTTTCCCCGCCCCTGCCCCACCCCCATTCCAACCCCATCCCCAAAGTCCCGGTCCCGCCCCCTCCCTGCCCCCATTGGATCCCTTCCCCAAATCTCCGCCCCAGCCATGCCTCTTCCTCCAGAGAACCGCGTTCTCCCTCCTTCCCCCTCCCTCCCTCCCTGCCCCGTGAATCAGCTGGGAGGGAGTGGGGAGAAGCAGGACGCGGCGGTGCGCTCCTGGCGGAGGTGAGCTGGAGCAGGAGGAAGGGGCCACGGGGAGATGCCAGTGGGTGCTGAGTACCCACCAATTTTTCTCCGTGGGTGCTCCAACCCTGGAGCACCCACGGAGTCGGCGCCTATGAGTCTGGTGGCACCTTAAAGACTAACTGATTTATTTGGGCATAAGCTTTCGTCAGTAAAAAACCCACTTCTTCAGATGCATGGAATGAAAATTGCAGATGCAGGTATTGTTATACTGACACATGAAGAGAAGGGAGTTACTTCATAAGTAGGGTGACCAGACATCCTGATTTTATCGGGACAGTCCCAATATTTTGCCCTCTGGAACACAGGCGGAGAGGGCTCGCGCCCCGCTCCGCCCTTTCCCTCCCCCATTGGATCTCTCCCCAAATCCCGGCCCTGGCCCCACCTCTTTTCCAAGCATGCCGCATTCCTCTTCCTCCCCCCTCCCTCCCAGGCTTGCGCTAATCAGCTGTATGGCCCCGCAAGCTCTGGAGGGAGGGGGGAGAAGCAGGATGCGACAGCCCACTCAGGTGAGGTGGAGGCGGAGCGGAGGCGAGCTGGTGCGGGGGGGCGGAGCGTGGAGCTGCCAGTGGGTTCTCAGCCCCCACCAATTTTTCCTATGCTCCGGCAGCTCTTGTTTTGTTTATTTGTTTGTTTTTTTTGTTCCGCCGGCACCCCTCCCCCACTCCCCCCGCATCCTGATGTTTCATGTCTCTCAGCTGGTCACCCTACTTCACAAGTGGAGAACCAGTGTTGACAGGGCCAGTACAATCAGGGCGGATGTAGTTCACTCCCAGTAATTGATGAGAAGGTGTCAATTCACGATCCATTGTCTACAGCCAAGCCCTAAGATGCAACCGAATTTGCTCCAATCCCTCAGACAGAGACAAACACCTACACAATCTTTATCAAGCATTCCTAAAACTACAGTACTCGCCCAGAGAAGTGAGGAAACAGATTGACAGAGTGAGACGGGTACCCAGAAGTCACCTACTACAGGACAGGCCCAACAAGGAAAATAACAGAACACCACTGGCCATCACATACAGCCCCCAGCTAAAACCTCTCCAGCACATCATCAACAATCTACAACCTATCCTAGAAAACGATCCCTCACTCTCACAGACCTTGGGAGGCAGGCCAGTCCTCACTTACAGACAACCCCCCAACTTGAAGCAAATACTCACCAGCAACTACACACCACTCCACAGAAACACAAACCCAGGAACCAAACCCTGTAACAAACCTCGTTGCCTATTCTGTCCCCATATCTACTCTAGCGACACCATCAGAGGACCCAACCACATCAGCCACACCATCAGGGACTCATTCACCTGCACATCTACTAATGTGATATATGTCATCATGTGCCAGCAATGCCCCACTGCCATGTACACTTGCCAAAACGGACAGTCTCTACGTAAAAGAATAAATGGACACAAATCAGACATCAGGAATGGTAACATACAAAAGCCAGTAGGAGAACACTTCAATCTTCCTGAACATTCTATAACAAATTTAAAAGTAGCCATACTTGAACAAAAAAACTTCAGAAACAGACTTCAAAGAGAAACTGCAGAACTAAAATTTATTTGCAAATTTAATACCATTAATTTGGGCTTGAATAGGGACTGGGAGTGGCTGGCTCATTACAGAAGCAACTTTTCCTCTCCTGGAATTGACACCACCTCATCTATTACTGGGAGTGAACTACATCCACCCGGATTGTATTGGCCCTGTCAACACTGGTTCTCCACTTGTGAGGTAACTCCCTTCTCTTCATGTGTCAGTATAATCATGCCTGCATCTGTAATTTTCACTCCATGCATCTGAAGAAGTGGGGTTCTTCTTCGAGTGATTGTTCACGTCCATTACACATTAGGTGTACGCGCGCCGCGTGCACGGACGTCGGAAACTTTTTCCCTTAGCGGCTCCCGTCGGGCCGGCAGGGCCCCCTCCTTCCCGCCAGAGCGGCGCCCCGCTCCAGGGTATATATATATCCCTGCCGACCCGACCCCTCCAGTTCCTTCTTACCGTCCGTGGCGGCGTTGGAACAACTCTGTCTCTCGTCTGAGAGTGTCCCTTAGCAATAGTCATTAGTGTTACTTAGCAGTTATCAGTTAGTTATAGTAGTGTTGAGCCAGTAGTTAACAGCTCATTAGAGTACTTAAAGTTCCTGCCGTGGTTGTTTGTTCAGCCACGGCACCGGCCCTGGGCGGCGAGGTATGCCACATGCCCAAGGCTTCAAGGCTTGTGCCACATGCCGTAGGCCTATGCCATTGAGCGACCCCCACGCCTCGTGTCTCCGTTGCCTGGGGGAAGCTCATCAGAAAGAGCGCTGCAAGATCTGCAAGGCCTTTAAGCCCAGAACTAAAAAAGAGAGGGACTTTCGCCTTAAGCAGCTGCTCATGGAGACGGCGTTACAGCCCTCCACTTCGACGGCACCGTCTGCCTCCGTGCGGAGCGCCCCGGCATCAGTGCGGGAACCGGCACCGGCGGGTCACCCGAAGCCCGCGGCACCGACCCAGCGGGGAAATGCACGACGCCGATCGTCTTCGCCGGCGAAAGCGAAGGGCCAGTCTAAGGCCCGAGGACGTTCCCCGCACAAGAGGCCGGCACCGAGAAAGTCCTTGAGTGCCCCTAAGGCCGATACGGCCCCAACACGGACCCCGGTAGTGGCTCCGGCGCCGAAAGGCCCATCGAGCCCCGGGATGGGCGCGTCGAGTGAGGATGAAGGGCTAGAGGAGCTCGTGGAACAGCCCTCCACTCCGGACACGTTTGAGGCAGCTAAGGACCTCATCGCGTTGTCCGTCGAGGCCTCAGCACGCGCTGAGGGCGCTCCGCCGATGCTGCCGCGTAGAGGCAAGCCGGCGATGTTGCGCCCATCACGGTCGCCGTCCCGGCACCGCTCCAGAAACCGGTCCCGGTCGAGCTCCGCCTCGGTGGACTCCCGGTTGCCCTCGGCGCAGGAAGCACCGCAGCAGTCGGGCTTCATCAAGCGGTCGGCACCGACTCAGCAACCAAGCATGAGTCGGCACCGCGAAGCGTCGGCGGTTCGTCACCCAAGGCAGACCAGCCGTAGCCGTTCCCGGTCCCGCGACCACCGGTACCGTTCCAGGTCCAGGTCGGCGAGGCGCTATTCTAGGTCCTGGTCGCGGAGACGCTACTCCCCAAAACCGGACCGGCACCATCCTACGGCTCCACCGTGGCCTTCCAGGTCACCGTCTGTGGTCTCGGGGACTGACTCAGACCGATACGGCGGGTATGCCCATAGATCACGGGGCAGCAGAGACTACGGTCAGTCCCAATGGGGCCAACCGAGCCAATGGCCATTCTGGACACCGTGGGCCTACCACCAGCATGGACCCCCATCGAGGGCCTCGAGATCCGGGCCATCCGGGCACCGATCCCGCTCCCCGCGGCACCGTCCGCCATCGTATAGGGAGGCAACGGTCTCTAGACCGCCGGAGCGGGAAGGAGTGGACTCGGCACCGAGTACGGTGCCGTCCCAATCCCACACTGCGGGTCAGACTGCAGAGGAACAACTGGCTGATGCCGGATTGCTGGACAATGAGGATGGGCAGAAGGCCCCGACCTCTTCCTCCTCGCCAGACGAGGCGGTAGCGGGCACACTGGTGTCCGGCCCTCCCCCGATCGACCATTGGGCACACCAAGACCTGCTTCGCCAGGTAGCCCTCAATCTGGGCTTGCAAGCTGAGGAGACTGTAGAGCAGGACGACCCCATGGTCGATATCCTGAGCCCAGAGGGCCCCTCCAGAGTCGCTCTCCCGATTATACGGACAGTACAGTCCAACTATAAGACGGTGTGGCAAACACCGGCCTCTAGTGCGCCAACGGCAAAAGGCGTAGAGAGGAAATACTTCGCCCCATCTAGAGGGTTTGACTTCCTCTTTCTGCACCCGTCCCCCTGCTCGCTGGTGGTCTCGGCGGTCAACGAAAAAGAGCGGCATGGCCAGCAAGCTCCTGCCCCCAAGGGCAAGGAAGCTAAGAGATTGGACTTATTCGGGAGGAAAGTCTATTCATCTGGGGGCCTTCAACTACGGATCGCCAATCAGCAGGCGATTCTAAACAGGCACAACTTTAACTCGTGGGCATCAGTTGCCAAGTTTAAGGCCTCCCTCCCCCCTGACACGCATCAGGAGTTCACGGCCCTGGTGGATGAGGGAATGGCAGTGGCCAAGACCTCATTGCAGGCTGCACTAGACTCAGCCGACGCGGCGGCTAGAACAATTGCGTCGGGGGTCGTGATGAGGCGTTCGGCGTGGTTACAAGCTTCAGGTCTCCCGCCAGAGGTACAGACCACGCTGCAGGACCTCCCGTTTGAAGGTTCGGGCTTGTTTTCCGACCAGACGGACGCCAGGCTACATAGCCTTAAAGACTCACGAGCGACCCTTAAGTCGTTGGGTATGCACACTCCAGTAACGCAGCGTAAGCCCTTTAAACCCCAGCCACCGCAAAGGCAATATCACCCTCGCCCCCGACACGAGCCGTATCGCCATCGAGGCAGGGATAACAGGCGGAGACGTAACAATACGCCTAACCAGGGCCAGAGTCACGGCCAGGGCAAGCCGCAGCCAGGGAACAAACCAGGCTTTTGAAGCTACGCCCGAGGACAGTGTACCATATCCCATACCGGATACTCCTCTGTTTTTCAAAGACCGCCTGTCCCATTTCTACCGGGCATGGTCGCGCATAACATCGGACCGATGGGTCCTGCGCACAGTGAAGGCGGGCTATACCCTTCATTTTTCCTCGCCCCCTCCCTGCCATCCCCCCTCCCCGTCCCTCCTCAGGGACCCTTCTCACGAGCAACTTCTCACGCAGGAGGTGCAGACCCTTCTCGCTGCTGGAGCAGTGGAAGAGGTCCCAACAGACCTGAGGGGAAAAGGATTCTACTCCAGATACTTCCTGATCCCCAAGGCAAAAGGAGGCCTCCGTCCTATTTTGGACCTGCGCGAGCTAAACAAGTTCCTGATCAAAGTTCGCTTCCGTATGGTCTCCCTGGGAACTATTATCCCATCCCTGGATCCGGGGGATTGGTATGCTGCCCTCGATATGAAAGATGCCTATTTTCACATTGCAATCAATCCAGCTCACAGGCGATTCCTGCGCTTCATGGTCAACCAGCGCCACTTCCAATTTACGGTCCTGCCCTTCGGCCTGGCATCAGCACCACGAGTGTTCACAAAATGCATGTCCGTGGTGGCAGCCTTCCTTCGAAAGAGAAGGATGCGGGTGTTCCCGTACCTGGACGATTGGCTACTCGCGGGCAGGTCGGAGGCCGAGGTCCAATCGCGCGTGAAGCTGGCCTTGCAGACGTTCGACAGGCTCGGCCTCCGGGTCAATGTACCCAAGTCCACGTTAGTCCCCACACAGAGGCTGGACTTCATAGGTGCAACCCTGGACTCGGTAACCGCGCAAGCGAGCCTACCAGAGGCACGGTTCATGTCAATTCACAAAGCCGTAAGTTCGGTCCAAAAGTTCCCCACGACAACGGCAAGGTGTTGCATGCAGCTTCTGGGACATATGGCAGCTTGCACACATGTGGTCAGGCATGCCCGCCTGAGGCTGCGACCTTTACAGTTGTGGTTCGCCCACACGCATCGCCCCAACAGAGACCCATTGGATCAAGTAGTCACGATCCCAAACCAGGTGCTCAGCTCCCTACACTGGTGGCTCGATCGCCAACAGGTATGCGAAGGGATCCCCTTCGCTGCCCCACAGCCCACTCTGACGTTGGTAACAGATGCATCGGACCTGGGCTGGGGGGCACACCTGGGGGAACTGCGGACCCAAGGGTTGTGGTCCAGAGAAGACAAGCTGCTTCACATCAATCTGAAGGAGCTAAGAGCGGTTCGCCTCGCCTGTCAGACCTTCTGCGCCACCATAAAGGGTCACAGCGTGGCAGTCCTGACGGACAACACTACCGCCATGTTCTATATAAACAAGCAGGGCGGGTCCCGGTCTTCTCCCCTCTGTCACGAAGCACTCCAATTATGGAACTTCTGTATAGCCCATGCGATACACCTCATCGCGACGTATCTTCCGGGAATTCAAAACGGCTTAGCAATGGTCGGTCGGGCTGTGTTACAGTCAGTTGTATCTTGACTCCTACCCACCTCCAGTGGTAAGCTTGGGAATCACCTAATGTGTAATGGACGTGAACAATCACTCGAAGAAGAAAGAACGGTTACTCACCTTCTGTAACTGTTGTTCTTCGAGATGTGTTGTTCACGTCCATTACACTTCCCACCCTCCTTCCCCTCTGTCGGAGTCTCCGGCAAGAAGGAACCGGAGGGGTCGGGTCGGCAGGGATATATATATACCCTGGAGCGGGGCGCCGCTCTGGCGGGAAGGAGGGGGCCCTGCCGGCCCGACGGGAGCCGCTAAGGGGAAAAGTTTCCGACGTCCGTGCACGCGGCGCGCATACACCTAATGTGTAATGGACGTGAACAACACATCTCGAAGAACAACAGTTACAGAAGGTGAGTAACCGTTCTTTACTTACCCACGAAAGTTTATGCCCAAATAAATCTGTTAGTCTTTAAGGTGCCACCGGACTCCTTGTTGTTTTTGTGGATACAGACACACACGGCTACCCCCTGATATTTGACAACCCTTTCTTGAATCCTACTAAGCCTTTTGCCTCAGTGATATCTTAAGGCAGTGAGTTCCACAGGTGAATTATACATTGTGTAAGGCCTCTTGCCTCACACGAAACAGCTTAACTGATGTTTATAATGTGCTGTGATATCTTTGGAATGGAGGGATTTGTTATACTTTCCAGTACCATTCCCTCAGGGTTACTTATTGTTTGCCTTTTCTCTGCTTTGACACTGTAGCTTCAGTTTTCATTACCACATCTCAGCCATTATTCAATCCTGGTTGGCCATTCATTTTCCACAACCCCCTGGATGTGGCTGGAACTCTCCTTGTCTTGAAAAATTTGCTGTCTTCAACTCCTCCACCCCCAAAATCCTCCAAACAGAGGCTTAATTTCCTCGAAAGCTTTGCAAGTGGAGAGTCAGGCTGGAAAGAAAAGCAGCTGGATTTTCTCTCCTTGACACCTTGTATAGTACTGGCTGCTGCTTTATTGTGCTTCTGCTGTTCAGTCCACAAAATATGGCTTGTTATTAATAGAGTCTCTCAGTATCTCAGCTATTGAGTGAGGAAAAGAATCAAAGGAAGCCATTAGTAGGTGGCTTTCACAATCTGTTTTTTTCTATATTGAGGTCAACCTGGTAATTAGAATCTGGAATCCGCACATCAGATCTGCCACCTCCGAAACACTGAGTCATTATAATGATAAGAAAAGCAAAACCCAAAGTGATCCTGCTTCTAATCTCCCTGCAGAAATGCTTTCTGATAGATTGCCTCACACCCTGATTGACACAGGAAAGCTTTATGTTTGCTTCATTTTTATGAGCTAATATTAAGCCATCGGTTCAATTCGATGCTTCTCCCTGCCCAAACCCATTTGTCTTTCTGTTTTTATGACCTCCTTTGCCTGTCTCTGTCTTTATCTCTTGTATGTTTCTTGGCACTGGCTGCTCCAGCTTTCTGGTAATCGTAACAACTCTAAATGTTCAACTGTAGCAGAGACATGTGACCTTAGTCTAACTGCAGCACAAATGCTGCTTCAAAGTCAAGAAAGGCTGATGCACTGTATTCTTTCCTCAGAAAGCAAGTGCCCAAGGGGTACTGAGTGCTGAGTGTTGTTTGGGATCAGGCACAAAGACAGCTAGACATTTTGGTCCAAATGTGCATATTCATTTCTCACCACCAACCCCACCAAGGAGGAACCCTTCAGCATGACACTTCCATGCTCACCCCCAAAGAAGCACGCTGCAGCACTAACTTTAAACCTCTGTAAAGTATTTTCAGGAGATTGAAAAAGGCTGAGACCACCCTAGTACCTCCCCAATGAGAGCTCAGCACTCAGGGTACAGTCTGACTAGAATTGCTCACAATAAAAGAGAGAGATAACATGTCTTCATGTGCTGTGGTATAAACAGGACTCTGCAACCCACTTTATGCATGTCGGCCTCTTGGGTGTCCAGGGTTTTTTATTAACAGTAATACTCGGAACTTATCTCAGACGCTGAAAGTCCTTATCCGCCCAGGCTGGCCAAGCACTTCACAGACATTAAAGAAATCATCCTCCCAGCACCCCTGTGTTAATGGTACTAACCCCATTGGGTAAAATGAGCCACCTACTGGTTAAGGGCTGGATTTGGCCACTCAAGCTGAGCAGTACCAAACCCTGGGAATAGCCCATAATAAGGCTGACAGGAGCTGGCTCCAGGTGACTTTCCCAAGATGGCACAGTGAGTTGGTGACAGAATAGTGAATACAGCCCAGAAATAGTAATTCCCAGCCTCCTGTACTAACCCTGGAGCCTCCCTTCCTTTTTATTGTTATTACTGTGTGTAAATTTTGATCTGCAAATCAGAGCACTTGAAGTGTGTGTCTAAAATATTGCCTGGAAAGCAGCGAGCTTGTATGGTCAGGCCCACTGCTGGCAGGCTGCAGCACACATGCCCACCAGGGGTTTCAGAGAGGCAGTAAAATGTGCCTAGCATCGCGTTTTCCCTGGCCTAGCCAGACCCAGTCTGCCCTGCACTGGATGGTTCATATACCCCATATGTGATGGGCACACTTTATTCAAACCCCCACCCTGTTGTGCAGCATTATCTGGGAAGAGGCAGTAAGGAATGTGTTGCCTTCCTTGATACCCTCTTGTGTCAGTAGCCTTACCTGAAGTGTGCACATGCACCACGAAGTATGAGAACTCCTGAAGCCAAGGTGTTAGCTGGCCCCAAGACCCACAAACTATGGGGCAGTTCAGGTCAAGAACTGGAATTATACAGCTCCAGCCCATTTGTACAGTGGACGGTGGTTGTAGCCATTTATAATCCATAAGGAAAACTGCATAACATGAGACTTTGTGCGTGTGTTAGACCCAAGTCATAATTTATAATTCATGAGCTTTGGGGACAAAGTTCCCTTCTGCAGGTGTGGGGAAAGACGGGTCCTACAGTACAGGCTGGGCAGTGACAGAGAAGTATTTAAATAAATCAGTGTGTTAATAGAAACTGAGGAACAAGAGAGAGGTGAAAAGTGAGAACTGGAATAAAAGGCCATTAAGAGATAGATAGAATATAAAGTGAAAGGGATTAATGGAGCAATTGGTGTGAACGAAAGGCGAGAAATGGTGATGGGAGAGATCATTGCTAGGTTAACACTTGTGGTAACAAAAAGATATTTACTAATGAGAACCTAGTACACCCAGAAGGAACAGCACAGAATGCCTAGCCATGCCCCTTATGTGTTGTGCTGCCATCACTTCAGGTTATGTCAGTCACATTTCACTTTCTGTTGCACTACTGATTATATTGATCTTTTTGGTGCCAGTCTGTCAGTTACATGGCACTAGAACTGAAACGTTTCTTATGCCTCCAGATGAGGCTAGAATTTGAACACCCCTGAGCGACGTAGTTATACTGATATAGGTCAGTAGTGTAGACCAGACCTTTGGTAGCCAGCAGGGTTAGTTAACTTGCAAAGCCACATTTCCCTCAGCAGGTATGTTTCAGATGCCCCTCTCAACCAGGCCAGTCAGTTTGAAATTGATTGGGAGTTTGGGACACTGACTTCACTTTACAGCCAACCAAGGAGTATGATGGCCTTTACCCCATGTTAAATATGGTATTGTACCATACATGCCTCCCTTTGCCTCCTAAGGGTTATATGAAGGAAAAGATCTAGAGTATCTGTCCTGGACTTAACAATGTGGGCTAACTTTTGACTAGCATGATCCTGCGATAAATAAATACATACCTACACAAAAGAGGAGAGACGCTTCTGTAATGGGATCCACCGGCCGGAATCACCCAATCAGCACAAAGGGAGCTGTGATGTTTCTGGGCAAAGTGCTGATATCCAGCTGTTGGAGTAGTCCCCACCACCTCACAACCAGCTTTGGCTGCCTCAGCAAGAGGAGGGTATTGAGAGTCAGACTAGGAGGGTTTGGTGGCGATGCAAATAGGCACTCTTCAAATCAGCATGGTGGCTCAGCTGGGTGGTGCCAGGCCTGTGGCAGCGTAGCTTCCATTAGCACAGGGCAGGTAAATGAAGGAGGTGACTCACCGAAATCACAGGTCTGCATTTGTGAACTGCCCTGGTCTAGTAACCGCACCTTCTCTGCTGCAACCTTTTGCCATGCAGGCCACAAGAAGGAGTAACAGAAACTGTAGAGGGAAGATATCTATTATTCTGCCCCATGCTCAGATGTGTGCTAGTTGGCTAATTAAGTAACACAACTTTAATTAGTTATTAATGAAAGGAAATAACAGAAGCCATGACACCTAAATGAAAATAGATGGTAGTTTATGTAAAAATGTGGTTGCAATTTTCCATATATTGAGTTTTCAAATTGGGATCTCAGATGGTTTCATTGTTGATTCTGCCATACATAGTTTGACTTTGGAAATGTCACTGATTTCAGACCAGGTGCATTGTTCTCCATGTTCAGATTGCATACAGATGGCTACTATATTGTTTCCCTCTCTGGCCCTCCCTCTCATCCTCCAGGTAGCCTCAGAAGTTCACGCCCCGGGTCATGTGGTGATGGTGCTGATGCCAGAGGCACCCTCACAATCTTCTGTCAGGGATGTATTCATTCTGATCAGGAGAAAGAAGCAAAATGTTTTGCAATGTGATACTAGGATCTCCCAAATCACTCACATTTAGATGACCCTGCCTGTGCTAATAGTTCTCTTTGGAGTAAAGAAAGTACATGGCAACTGTCAGCATCTGGGTTGGCTTTTAAAAATAAGTGTTTCTGTTTAGCTTGAGGTTTTACGTACACAAAAACATGTGCTTGTCCTAATGACAAAAACAGTTCCTAGATCAGGTATGCAGTGCCAAATTTCACCAGCAGGTGTCACCTTCATAGACAGTCCCTCATATAGGGAGGAATTGAGGCAGATGTTGTTAAACAATCCAATTTGAAATAGGTGCTTAATATTCATTAACGCCTTGCAGTACATCTTGAAAGTAACTCATCCCCACTATTAAAAAAAAAAAAAACACCTTACCTAGAAACAAGCCTGCAGCAAAATGTGTGCTAACCTGTTTAGTTTCCCTGTGATCTATTGTCTGTTCCTGATGTTCGTTTTGCTTTTTCCCTCAGCAATCCCAAAGTTCAAGTGGAAGCAATTGAGGGTGGTGCTCTACAAAAACTGATGGTTATTTTAGCTACGGAACAACCATTGTCTGTGAAGAAAAAGGTAAGTTGGCCTTTTGTGTGTATTAACGTTTCCTAAATATGACATCCAGGTGTATAGTCTTGCATTGGCACCACTACATAGTGATGTGATCTGTGTCGCCTGTTCATGGATATGTGGTGCTTTATAATGAGGCGCATTCACAGAAGCGGTGTCAGGCTATGTTCAGAGGGTTAGATTCAGCCCTAAGGTCTATGGGCATTCCCCCCCTTCCACCCAGACTGATGGGGTTCTGTTCTTCTTTCAGTGCTCTCAAGGTGACCCTTGTTATAGTTAACAAGCTGCAGTTGTGTACTAACAGGGAAACCTTGCCTCTCTGGTGTACAGTGCCATTAGCCAGCCCACTGTTGTCACCTCATGGCAGCAATAGGCCTTGCCCTACTTTAAAAGGAAAACTCAGATCACACAGCGAGTTCATACTGTTGGGCAGGCAGTGCTGTATGTTAGTCTGGGAGGGAAGGAGCTGATCCCGGCATGAAGATCACAGGCTAATGAATAGGAGTCGATGTTCTGGAGAAGATAATTGCTGCATCCACTTTGGCATCCTGCCTCAAGCAGGGGCCAATATCTGATGCTTCAGAGGAAGGCGAAAAGCTCTCCTAATGCCCCTAGCTAAATGTGCAGTGCTGTACGTTGAGGTACGGGATTCTTCACTCTCCCCTTCAGTGATCAGTTTACTCGCTCAAGCATGAGATCTGATTACCCTTACCTTAACATGCAAAGCTACAAATGGTTGTTGTTGGCCATAAAATTATCTAGCTCCTTTTCAAATTCAAGCCCAGCGTTTGACTCAGTGACCTTCTGGCACTGTGAATTCCACAGGAGGAGTGGAAAAAGTAGCTCCTGTTACTCAACCTTAATGCCCCTGCCATTAATATCAGTGATGTGCTGTCAGTATTTTAAAAGAGGACCCCATGAAAATGTTTCCCTCTAGCCTGTGATAAACTCCTGAGTCTCAAGGAATGTGTGGGCCACAGGAGTGGAGAGACCGAGGCATTTATTCACTTGCATGAAAAGATTCCCTCCTTGTCAAGGCTGGGCAGGCACGCTTGTGTAAAGCTGCACTTGCTAGAAATGTTTACAGCATGTTCCTGAAAATGACACTGAGCATCCTGCTGGCCTAGCCCAGCATGTGTGATGCGAGGAGTGTGATGACCTCACAGGGACGGTGAGGAGGTATCTAGGGAAGGGTTTGAAAACCATTGCCCTGGAGTGTAGTCTGCCTCATTCCAAAAGCAAAACTTTTGCCTTTTTCAAAGACTTCTGGCAGCATTCAGAGACGGGGTGACCTCACCAGAGACAGAGAAATCACCCCAATATTTTCTTTAATTTAGTTTACTGACTGAGCTGTAACAAATGACTCCAGAGAGCCCTTTCACCACGGCCTGGAGTTTAACTGAGTGACCCTCGTTCTTGTATTACGATAGGGTAAGGTTTTCACTGTCCTTGTCATAATTTGGATGCTTCTGTCTAGGCTCCTTAACCCGTCCCCTTTCCAGGCAAAATACTTTTAGTTGTGACAGTCTCTCTTCAAATCTAAGCCCCCACCATCCAGTATGACAATCTTTAAGGCCTTTTTCTGAACAAAGGGGATGGCTCTGGTGTGTAGTGCAGAACTACAGGCTGATGTGGTACTTCAGCATCAGCTGCAATGCATGTAACAGTCGTGCGTGACAGGGAGAGATTTTTACTCCCATCAGAATGAAAACATGGTGAGTGCAGGAGAGTCCTATTTCCCATCTAGCCGTGCTTGGGTGGAGGAGGAGTCAGCATGCCAGCACACTGATACTATGGACTGTGGTGAGGAGGAGACAGAAGCATCCACTAAACTACTGCGGGCAACTAAGAGATTATAAAATAGAAATATATTGGATTGGGGAAAAATAGCTGTCTGTTCTGATCTGCCCACAGTGGGTGCAGGAAACACCATTGTGCACTAAGGAGTCAGTTCCCATTGTTGGCAGGCTCGGAGATGGATGATCTCAGTAATAGTTCTCGTTTCAGCAGCAGCCTTTCCTGAGGGGTAGACTGGCAGCCTGGGCACCTTGCTTAACACTTAACATATTGCTTCAAGTAACCATTTTTGTGAATATCAGAGAGGTGTAAAAATCAATAATTTAGCCACAAATTGCCCCCTTCCTCAGCCTTAACCACAGGCCTGTAACAGCTCTGAAAGGGAGAGAGCACCTAAACGTCTCTATCACTAGCCAAAGTAATCTTTATATTAGGATGAGTTATCTGTACTGCGGTAGTGCCCAAAGAGCTCAAGCAGAATTGGGTCTGTATTCACACAGAATCAGAGTTCATAATCCAGTTTAAGACAAGATGCACTCAGTGAGAGCAGTGAACAGGGAGGTGAGAGTGATGGCTGTACATCAGTGAGTTCTGAAGGATTAGAGAAACACTCAGAAGTTCAATATTTATCCAAGCTATCTGAGCTTTGATGGGGCTGGATGGGTGTCTGCCAAAGTGACATCCACCAGAATACTGGTACTATTTCTGCTGGTTGGGCTGGAGATTTGAGCATAGGCTTTCTCAGGGTATTTGGGCACAGCATCCAGACTGCAAAGCCCCCAGAAGGAGAAAATCTTTGGCTTGGGTTCAGTTCAAGTGATGGGCATAGGTCCAGTTTGGCTATTTTAACAGACCTACTGCCTGAAATACAAGTTAACAAAGCTCAGTGAGAGCAGAACCCATCTTGATCTGCAACCTGCCTCTCTCATGTTACTCTGTTTCAGTGCTTCAGTATTGTGGTGATTGAGGCTATATAAATACTATAGACTGAGTTAATAGCAGCAGCTAAACCAAATCAAAGTAAAAATCTCATTGGCCCTACATCTATCCCAAACCTTGTATCTAGTACTAGAAAGATTCAGAACAATGTCTTTGCCATTAGTTTTCACTCTCATTTGGACTGGTCACCTGCTCCTTCCTGCATATTCGGGCTTATCCCCACCATAGCAGGAGGAATGCAAGGTGCATGGGCTACAACAGCTTTAAGCACAGAACATTTCCCCATCTCAGCTCTGGTATTTAGAAAGAGCCTCTTGTGCAACTCCATGTTCTAGTGCTGCATTTGTTTATCATGCTCCTTGGGGAACTGTAGCAACAGCAGACTGCTTGCTGCAGATACAGACAGATGCAACCCTTGCCTAAGCAGCAGCCTCAATCAATTGTCCTGGGAGATAAAGAATATAAACCCTTTGCGCTTCTAGACCCTTTCACCCAGGGATCTCAGGCTCTTCCTGAACATCAGTTAGGCCTCACAGTACACCTGTAGGGTAGGCCAGTGGTGTTCTCCTCATTTCACAGAGAGGGAACCTGGGACACAGAAAGGTGAAGTGATGTGCCATGTGTCACACGGTGAATCAGTAGCAAAGCCAGGAACACAACCCAGAAATCCTGACTCCCAGTCCTGCGACTGAACCACTAGACAAAACTGTTTGGAAACTGCTTTAATAGGGAGACAGTGCCATGAACTGTGTGCTGTATCTGACACCATTTAAAGTAATTGCTCAAAGTAAGTTTTCTTGGAAGATCCTATACAGCTGAGATAATAAAGTTAAGCTTTTCATTCATGACATTGGCACAAAAAGTGGGAGTGTGCTAATAAAATTTGTGGATGATGCAAAGTTGGGGGAGGTATTGCCAATATGAAGGAGGACCGGAATATCATACAGACGATCTGGATGACTTTGAAAACTGAAGTAATAGAAATGGGATGAAATTTAATAGTGAAAAGTGCAAGGTCATGTACTTAGGGACTAACAACAAGAATTTTTGCTATAACCTGGGGATGTATCAGTTGGGAGTGACAGAGGAGGAGAAATACCTGGGTGTATTGGTTAATCACAGGAAGACTATGAGCTGCCAATTTGATGTGGCTGTGAAAAAGGCGAATGCAGTCCTAGGATGCATCGGGGAGGTATTTTCAGTGGAGACAGGGAAGTGTTATTGCCATTATACAAGGCACTGGTGAGACCTCATCTGGAATACTGTGTGCACTTCTAGTCTCCCATGTTTAAGAAAGATGAATTCAAACTAGAACCGGGTCAGAGAAGGGCTGCTAGGGTGATCAGAGGAATGGAAACCTACCTTATGAAAGGAGACTCCAAAGAGCTTGGCGTATTTATCCTAACCAAATGAAGGCCGAGGGGAGATATGATTGCTCGCTATAAATGCCAGGGAGGGAGAGGAGTTATTTAAGTGTCAGTATGGACACAAGAACAAATGGATATAAACTGGCCATCAGCAAGTTTAGGCTTGAAATTAGATGAAGGTTTCTAACCATCAGAGGAGTGAAGTTCTGGAACAGCCTTCCAAGGAGAGCAATGGGGGAAAAGACCTAACTGGCTTCAAGACTGAGCTTGATAAGTTTATGGAGGGGAAGGTATGATGAGATTGCTTACAATGGCATGTAGCTGAGCTGCAACTGCTAACAGCAAGTATCCCCGATGGCTGGAGATGGGACACTAGATGGGGAGGGCTGAGAGTTATTACAGAGAATTCTTCTCAAGGTATCTGGCTGGTGGGTCTTGCCCACATGCTCAGGGTCCAACTGATTGCCATATTTGGGGTTGGGCAGGAATTTTCCCGTTGGTCAGGTTGGCAGAGACCCTGGATTTTTTTGGCCTTCCTTTGCAGCGTGGGGCACGGGTCACTTGCAGGTTTGAACCAGAGTAAATGGTGGATTCTCTGTAACTTGTAGTCTTTAAATCATGATTTGAGGACTTCAGTAACTCAGCCAGAGGTTGTGGGTCTATTACAGGAGTGGGTGGGTAAGGTTCTGTGGCCTGCGATGTCCAGGAGGTCAGACTAGATAAGCGGTCCTCAAAGTGTGGGTCAGGACCCCAAAGTGTGTCGCAACCCTATTTTAATGGGGTCATCAGATTTGCTGGGGCCCAGGGCTAAAGCCCAAGCTAGAAGTCTTCAGCCCTGGGCGGTGGGGCTCAGGCTTCGGCTTCAGCCCTGGGCACCAGGGCTCAGATTACACACACACACCCCATATGGGGCTGAAGTCCACAGGCTTTGGGTTTGGTCCCCCTTCTCAGTGTTGTGTAGTAATTTTGTTGTCAGAATGGAGTCACGGTGCAATGAAGTTTGAGAACCCCTGGACTAGATCATGATGGTCCCTTCTGGCCTTAAAGTCTGAGAGCATATAAAGTTGATGCGGGCAGTGTCAGTCTGTGAGAGCTGCATTGATGTGCTGACAGCATCTAACCTGGAGAAGGGTCAAAGGGCATGATCCTGAGGGGTGTTGAGCACCTACAGTACCCCCTGAAGTCAGAAGAGGTTGCAGGACTAAGCAGGGGGTATGACTACACTAGCTTTAACTGAGAGAGCTCGAAGTCTGTGCTGCTGCAGTTTCACTGCTCATCAGGAGTAATTACCCAGGGTTATAGGCAGGCTTGTACAGCCCCACCTGAAGCACATGGTGCTGCAGCTTCACTGCTCTGGTACCCGAGCTAGCGAGATTAAAACTAGTGGAGGATGTCTGCACAAGCTGCAGTCACACCTCTGACCGCAATGTGGACGTATCCATGGTCTTCGAGTTCCTGTAAGTTGGGGATCAGACACCACACTCAGGTTCCATGCAGAGATACCACCTCGCTGGTGAGGAGAGATTTAAATTAACAAGGGCAAGCATTTGCAGAACAGCAAGTCATGAGTGAACACAGTTGTGTTTTTCTCCCCTGATTAGAAGTCATTAAGTGAGATTGTTGATGGGCTTTTAAATCGCACCCATATTATGTAGCATTAATCAGCTGCCTTTTGTGGCAATCCATAAAGGAAGATGAAGCCAGAATGCTAGGGCTCTTCAGAATAGATTGCTGAGCAAGAGTTCATTCAGATATGGCAGCTGTCACTGGACTAGAAGACTGATTAACTGTTGTGCTTGCCAGGCTCTCTTTGCTTTGTCTTCGATGCTGAGACACTTCCCCTATGCCCAGCTGCAGTTCCTCAAGCTTGGTGGCCTTCAAGTACTTAGAAATCTCTTCAAAGAAAAAGGCATGGAGACTCTCTACATACGCGTTGTGACGCTGCTCTATGACCTGATTGTGGAAAAGGTAAGAGGGCTGTGGGGCAGTTTGCTGGAGCGCATGTTCACTGGTTGACAGTGAAGATGTGAACTATACTCCTGGGAGTGAGGAAATGCATGTGAATCAGGAACAGTTATAACGATGCAAGACAGTTCTTAGGATCTTCATTAAAGGGCAGTTGTATCAAGGCCAAACAGAGAGGCATGATACCAGGGAACTCTCCAGGCAGAGACAAGCTGTGCCTGCTGATAGTGGGGTGGGGTTGGGGGGGGGAGTGGAGATTTGGGTTCAGAGTGAGGGCAGCTGGCTTCAGCAGTGTTACTGAGCATGCTCCGTACAAGCCAAGCAGCAAATCTGGAGAGGCATGTGACCCTGCATCCCCCCCCCCAACGCATCACCTCTATCTCCAGGGGGTGGAAGGCCCGCTCTGCTCCAACATGCCTCCCTGCAGCACTGCAGGAGAAGCCCCTGTGGAGCTGGGTTCCATATTGCATAGACCAGGGGTGGCTAACCTGTGGCTCCGGAGCTCTTCAGAAGTTAATATGCGGCTTCTTGTATAGGTACCAACTCTGGGGCTGGAGCTACAGGCACCAACTTTCTAATGTGCTGGGGAGTGCTCCCTGCTCAACCCCTGGCTCTGTCCCCCTCCACCCATTCCCGCCCCCTCCCCTGAGCCTGCTATGCCCTCACTCCTCCCCCTCCGACCCTCCTGCATGCCACAAAACAGTTGATCGGGAGGTGTAGGGAGGGATGAGGAGGCGCTGATCCGCGGGGCTGCCCATGAGCGGGAGGCGCGGGGGTGGGTGGGAGCTGCTGGGGGGCTGCTGACATATTACTGTGGCTCTTTGGCAATGTACATTGGTAAATTCTGGCTCCTTCTCAGGCTCAGGTTGGCCATCCCTGGCATAGGCAGTTTGTACTCCCTGGGCTGATCTTGTCTCTGAACCTTGAAAATATTGTGTAGCCATTTAAGCATCTTTTTAACAATAAAATCAATGTTTGTTTTGGTGGTGGTGGGTTTTTTACCCTGAAATGTTAAAACCAAGAACGTGTGCTAGAGTGCAGAAGAGCCAGGAAATGATCATTCTGGTTTCATTGTCCAAAGTGAATGAAATGCAAAGAGTGTTACCAGGGTATCAATGTGCAAAGTAGCTAGATTTTTGTAATTCTTTTAATTTTATGGGGCACTGTCCATTTGTAAATCTTAGGTTGTAACCAAGTAAACATCTATATCTATTTTACTTAGCACCAGCTTTGATTATTACTGTAAATATCAGCTTAAAACCCTGTTTACTAGCCACTGTTTGATTTGTTGTTTATTTTCTGCGTTTCTGTTACATTGGAGAATGAAAATCAATTAAGTCAAGTTTCACTTCTGTTTATAGTCAGTTTCACCTGCAGATTTTTATTGCTGTAGTGTTTGGGTTTCAGACCTTGAAGAAAAATGATTATATGCTTTAAAAGTAGTTTTTAATGGACTTTTTATACGAGATGGAAATATTTTTGTTAGTCTGAAGTTTTATAAAATATAAATATTGGGTCCAATATAAATTAACCCTGTCCCTTCAACGGCACAAATAAGGAATTTGTATCTATGACTTGTTTTAGCATTGTCCCTTTAATCCCATTCCATGTTTTAATATTGTACCTTTAGCAACTCCATCTGTTCACAGATTCAATCTATCTTGAGATAATCTGCACACCCTACACAGTCTAAGTTTTATACTGGAACAATGACATTTATAGCCCTTTTGAGAGTGAAAACTATTTTCTAGGATGTACGTCACAGACTGCTCTCATTACGTCTGCAGACAAAATGGAAAAAAACAGCACCTGGAAAGGTGCTGGATTAATCTGAATAAGTGGTGATGTCACAAATGCTGTAAAGGACTAGCTTCGGGGTGACAGACTGAAAAGCAATAGGCTATTTTTTTTTTTTAAATGAAGCAAAACTAACTCCAGCCCATGCCAGTGCCAGCTCAGTGAAATGAAGCAAAAGAGAAGCTGGTTCTGAACTGCTTTTCCTGCTTCATTGTCTCTGTTTAACCCTGAAAGGATGGACAATCTGCGTGCACTGAAAATACTGTAAAGTTTTCCAGGTGGTGGAAATGGCTTTCCTGCAGGATTGTGGGAAGGGAAATCTCGCCTGAGTTTTTCTTCCTTTTCTCCCCACCTACGGTAAATCAAAGTATAAATACAATGCCGTGAAACATGCCAGCAGCAACCACCCAAGGGATGAACAAAAGTCAGTTCGTAGCAGAGGTGGGCCCTTAAATAAAGGCTAGATAAAATGTTACAGGAAACCTTGGGGAGACTCGAGTGGTCCCTCCAGACAGGTAGTTGCTTATTAGCAAGGCTCATCCTTTGTGCGAGTTTCACTGTATCTCTGCTGATTTCCAGCCTTTTTCTTCTGCAGATTTGAATTTGTGCTTATCAGACCTGTAAAAGCCCTAATCTTCCCTTAATGATAATACCGTAGCAAGCAGACTTGTGCTATTCAGATCTAATTAATGAAGCGCATACATAGTAATTATCACAGGAGGCCACCAGCCAAGCCAGAGGAATAGCTCTTAAAGGGAAACAGACGCCATATTGCTCTTCTTTGGGAAATGGTGCTGTGAACAGCTCCTTCTGGCACACAGACTGAGATGCATCTAGGGTCACATTCCAGCCCGTGACACATGCATGGGATTCCTATATATGTCAACGACTGCTTCTCGCATTCCCCTACCAGCTCTGCTAGGCCTGAATATTTAACGCCAGCGTTTAGTATTGAAGCCAGCTGTAAAAGGATGTGCAGGTTCTTCAGTGTGACACCTGCCCTGTGAGCATCATTATTCAGAGTATGCTAAACCAGCTCATTCCCCGCTGAAAGCCTTAAACGTGCCTGTTGTAACTGAGACGGTGGGGTGGGAATCCACGTCTCAGCTCACTCGTGGTGAGGTTGTTGAATGTCCATATAACTGCACTGAACGGAATGGATGCACCTTTTATTTAGGGCTGGCGTAAGGTGAGCATTGGGTTGGGCCATGGCACAATCAGGATCCTAGCTCATACTCTTGCTTCCTGGGCCAGCAGGAGCTGGGAACACTGTGGAAGCCACGTGCCTGGTCTCTGGATGTGGGGAACAGAGCACTGTGGCTTGTGCCCAAGCATCCCCTTCTGGCGGTTGTCAGAGCAGCACCAATGAGCTAAGTTCAGCAAGAGAGAGAGAATTGTGATGATGCAGAGCTTGAGCATGGTGCCGCTGGCGAACCACAGGGTGAAAGATGTGGGGGGAGGATCCTGGACAGACCCCCACCTCCTAGAAAAGGCAATGGAAAGCAAAAATCAGGCCTGAAATGCCAGCAGGCTAAAAAGTCAACTCTCTGCCATTTGCTGCAGACAGCAGCACCGAGGCCACGGGCGCAGTGAAGCCTTCAGGCAACTGCTTCAAATAAGCACAGTTTAAGGAATTGACTTGACAGTGACTTTTTCTGCCCTTTTCTCCTTTATTAAGGAAATGGGGGGGTCTCTTGTGGAACAGCACAAGGGCTCCACCAGTGTCCTGTGCATCTCACTGTCCTCCTCTGGATTCTAGGAGCTCTACCCTGTTACAGGTGTATATTGTATGTGGGAGCATTTACCATGCAGTTCAATAGGGCTGTGCTGGCTTCCCTTTGGTATCTCACTGGATTCACCTGAGGCTTTGCTTGCTCGGTCCTGGTATAACATTGCCCCACAAAGGATATTTCATAAAATTGCGCTTATGCCCTTTGTTTCCCATCTCCCTCTCCCCCCTCAAAGAAAAGTTGTTTTCTCTCTGCTTTGTTTTAATCATAGAAATATCAAGAATAGCAACACTGTCTTCCCTAGCTTTGCTGGAGGTGCCTCCAGTGGGAATTGGGAATGCTCTTAAATGAAGGGTGGAGATATTAAGTGTTTAACAAAGAGGTCTTGTATCCAAAGTGTTTAGTACGTGCCGGAGTTATATAGGTGAGCATGAAAATACATAATAATTTGTTTAAAACAGTCTCATCTCACCCCCTTCTCCTTTCAATCAGATTTTCAGTGTCTTGCAATATCATAATTCTACTCGTTCTCCAATCAATTTCCAGAGTAGATGAGACCTGAATTTCTAATGCAAAAAAAACCAACAAGCAAAACAAATCTTTCAGGCTAACTTCATGCACCATATAAAGAAATAAAATAGAGTACAATGCTGTCAAAAGCCAGGAGTCGTGGGATGTCTGGATTCACCCATGGGCACTGATATACTGTATAACCTGCTGGAAACAGTACTAAGGGTAGTTATTGTTCTTGGATACAGATAATCAATTTAACATGATTTCTTGCAGATGCTGCTTGAGGATTCTGAGAACAAGGAAGACCAATTGGAAGAGAAAGTTCAGCAGTACAAACAAGTGAACCTGGTGCCAGCTGTGGTGGAACAGGGCTGGTGTGTGATTATTTCTAACCTCCTGGCATTGCCGGAGCATGACACTCGAGAAAAAGTTCTAAAAACAGTGCGCGTTCTGATGGCCGCCTGCAGGGACGGATACCAAGGAGACTATGCTCTCAGCACCACGCTGAGCATGCTCCGCACTGAATACGAAGAACTGGCAGCAGAAGAACAAAGGGAAGGGGACAATGATGGCTATTTTAAGGAACTCCTTAGCTCTATAAATACCATTATTCAGGAGTTAAGACCAGGATATCTGTAATCTGACTGAGCTTAAAAAAAAATAATTCATGATAACCTGGTGAATTTTGACGGATATGCATAAACAAACTATTGAGTAAACTGCTGGTCAAAGCAAAATCCCTCCACAAGGCAAGTGAGCCAACAGCTCCATTATTAAAGAAAGATACAAACATTTTGGGGAGTGTTTTCATTTCACATCTTGGTCCATGCTAAGATACCAGATAATGGGAGTATATGTGTTTAAGGAATATTGCATCTTGTCCTCAACTTCTAATATGTTTAATGTAAGTAACAGAAGGTTTCAATCTGTTTAGTAAAATGCAGAGATTCTTCAGGTTCCAGAGAACTGATGCGCATTTTTAATCACATACTTGCTAATTCAGGCACCTATACATCTGTGCTTTGTAAACGGAAAAGACTTTCCCACGCAACTGCAATCGGTCTTTGTTCTTTTTTTAATGGTGACCCTTTCTTTTGCTGCTTTACAATTTATAGAGAAAGATCGAAAGCTGTTAGGTTTCTATTTTTAAGTGTGCTTTCTGCTTGTGTCTTCCCTCAGAAACACCACGGATATCAATGCTTGTCTTCCTGGGTTTGCTGGAGATCTGCATAGAGGACCCATAGATTCAGATTAGGAGCCTTCTGCGACCTTTGTTGAAAGATGTTGAATATTCAACAAAAAAGCCTTTCTTCCAGCTATTTGTTAGGGTTTTGAGTTAAATAGATGTTAACAAACCCCAAATAAAAACTCAGGCATTCTAAACAAAAAAGAAATAATTAGAAATCATTTATCCTGCCAATTAATCAGGTTTCTCTTGCTTGGTTATCTGTGATGTCATGAACATAGTTGTCCTCCAGTTTTTGATAGAGCCTGATTAGAAAAGAAAGATGGCCAAGACCTGAATGTCTAATGAGTGGGGAGGGGTCGAAAGGGAGCTTTTGGCAGGGAAATCTTTCAGGCCTTCTTTATACATCTAAAGAAACAAAACAAAAAAGGCACCAGTCTGTCCGTCGATGAATTTCCCAGCCCATGGCAATCAGGCCTGGTAGCTTCTATGTATCACCCTCCCTGACTGGCAGCAGTGGCTAGTCAAGCACAGGGCTCGACTCAGCTAAGCCCGTGTTGCCGGTTGTACTCTCTGATGCTTTGCAGATAAATGTCCATTAAAGGCTGGATTGAGGCCACCACTTCCATTTCCCCTGCGACCTGAATCTAGACCCTGACACAGGAGACAGCCTAGTACATTAACCCAGGGTACCACATGCCCCGTCCATCACTCCAGGTTCTGTTTAGAATTTTTATCCACAGAAAGCCCTTTAACAACACTTTGATTTCCGGCAGCATTCCTGCCACGGCGAATGCTGTACAGTCACGTAAGTTTGTCTGATCTAATGCTGTGTCATCCCAAAGGCAGTTTCTCTAATACAGCAGGGGGAGGAGAGAGATATGGTTTGGTCCCTGGGCCATGCAGACTTGGGCTAACCATGCCCTTTTAGAGTCATGTTGTTATCTTCAATGCCTGGATTAGGCACTCAGCTGAGTGGATCCCCCTGCTTGGCATGGTGGACTGCTCTTGTAATCCGTATGCCTCCTGCAGGCTTTCCCCAGTGGGAGTCCCTACTGATGATATAATAAATAGTTGTATTTATATGGCAGCCATCTGCCAGTGCTTTGTAGGAACTACACAAAACTGTGTGCTTACAATGAAATGAGGCACCAAACACAAGGTGTCCTCGAGCCCTTTCTAAAGCAGGCAAAATCTATGCAGCTGAACAAGCCCTTGCTACAGCACAGGCTTGCTGCAGAAAAACTAAGGGCTGGATCTAGTTTGCCTGCACAGACCTGCAACCCAGGAGTCACCCTCCTTTCTCCCCCCCCCCCCCCCCCCGGGGAAATAGTACACAGGGTTACATTATAGGCTGCGAGCCTTCAGCTTAACTGGCTATATGCCATCACCTTCCCTGCCACTGGCATAGGGGGCTAAGAGCCTGAAAAAGACTTCCCTGCATCTCAGTCATGCTGGAGAGACCTTAGGCGTTATTAGCTCGGGGGCAGCTGCGCAGGCTCAGGGATGTGCAAATATGGCTTTAAGCCACTTCCGCGTGCATGCTGTACAGGAGTTGCTCTGTGCATGTTTCTGCCCCGGCTGAGGGGTGGGGGTCATGGAGTTCACCAGACCCAGATCCTGTTAACTGTCAAAACTAAACCCAATCTATTCTCTCTGCCTGCCAACAGGCAGCAGCCAGGTTACTTCAGCCCTGTCCCCTCATAATGATACCAGTGCACTTGGCATGAGCACTAAACTAGAGATCAGCATCTGGCCTAAAGAGCAAGTGTCAGATAGCCAGGCTTGCTGGTGAAGAGGCCTACTGTGGAGTTGCTGTACCAGGGAAGGACACGCTCTGGCACTACACCTGCAATTGTAACCCTGAGAGCTGTTCATGTTCATGGCGGTCCACGTAAGTCCTGTCAAGAAGGGACAAACAAGTTATACCTGTCATGCACAAAATGGACAACCTCCCTGTAAGCGTGACGTGAGCCCACTGAGCTTTGTATTGATTGGGCTGTTTCAAAGCCATTAGCCCTTCCTTCTTGATGCTAAAATATTTCTGACTATCTTTTACAGGCTGTCAAGTATCACTATTCAGTAACAAGTATTTATGCATATTGATTTGCCTTTGGATTAAACAATATTTAAATACAGTTACTTACAGAAATCCATTCTGCAGCTAACAGCACATGATTGTTAGCAACAGTAAAATAAGAGAGTGCCAGACACGCCTGCCTCCTGGGCACATCAGTGAGGGAGTCAGGGTTTGGATTTGTTTTTAAGTCAGCACCTTTATTTGAGCTAGGACCTGCTCACTGGATGATGTAAAACAAGCCTTTGTGTTCTAGTGGTGCTGTGCTGGGCCCAGCCCATGTTGGAGCAGCAGGCCCCAGCTGTTCCACACTTCCCTTCTCAGCAAAGGAAATGAGCAATCATATCAGGCTGAAACTCAGCAAACCAGCCCTGAGCCATGACAGCAGTAAATCTAGAACAGGGCAGCCAGCATTATGTGCAAAAAACCCAAAAGTGACTGCTGCCAATTGAGCCAGTCTGAATCCAATAACGCTGATACACAGGGACGTTTGATTTCCAGCCAGAGACGTGGAGAGGAGCATTCCTCATTGCTCAACATTTCCCTCTGCAGATCTGGCTCACCTGTGTGCTCTCACTAGCACAAGGACAAACTATCCTTCCTCCAACCAGTGACACAACTACAGGATTAATAGAATTGGTTGGATTGTTGAAAGTGTTATCTTACAACAGGACATGTGAGTTGAAACAGCCTAAGCCCCTCCCCCACAGCACCAAGGGCCCCACCCCCACACCTTGGGGCCCAGTGCTAGGAAACATCTGTGCCATCCTCTATTGTACAACGTACCAGCCTCCTTAAACCTGCAGTGGACGCCTCTGGCCAGTTCCCCGCAGCGCTCCCCATCAAAGGGAGTGTTAGCTTTAGGCACAGATGGGCCAGCCCTTATGGGCCTTCTATGCATTGCTCAGAAGGAGGCAGCTCCAAAAGCAGCTACGCTTTTATTAAAAGCAATGGTAATTAAGTTAACAATGACCCATGTGCCTGCTCCCTGTCGGGCAATGGCTCAGTGATTGGTGCTAGGGGTTGGGCACAGATTTCTTCAGCTCTGCTTGTGCTTTCAGCTTTAAGTTACAGCGCAGTTTGATAGGCTAGTAGATGTAAGACACAGAGAAGGTCACACTAAGACAACAGAGCCTGTGCTGCAACTACAAAACACTGAAAATATGCAGAAGAGAAACTCAAGGTCGGCAGCCCCAAACAGTCAAAACTCATGTGTCAGGCCTAAAAAAAACGCATACTATTATCTGTACAAAGATACATCTTGAGTTCTTTTATTTGGCTTCTAGTTCCTGGGCTTTCAGGGGGTGGTGAGGGGGTGTGCCACATTTTCAAGCTTTTTCCATGCAGCAGATGGCTAAAAAAAAGAGTTTTGTTTTTTTAAAATGAAAGTTGAGATATTTCCATATTCACAGGATTCTAGGAGCTGGGAATAAAAACATTGCAAAATAAGAGTTGGCAACACTGGAAGGAAGCGCGCACACGTGTGCCTGGAATTTGGATCCAACCCTTGCTGTTTCATGTTTGGGGAGAGGCACAAATTCCTACAGATTTTCCCCAGAATTCTTTGCGAATTGAAGAATCTGAAGCATGTGGGGCCAGCTGAGGATAACCATATAGGGGTGAAATAAAGCATAGAGAAATTTAGACAGATTATCGGGGGCAATATCCCGGTAATGAGATCTCTTGGGGTATGGAATAGGTGCCCATGGGTGGTGATGCAAGCACTGGTGCACGAGGCATTTAAAACAGGACCCGCCCCCAGCACAGAGCTTTAGTGTCAAGCCCAAACTGCAATGGAAAGGCTAATACGTGCCTGCGGGCTCTATGCCCCTTGATCTCTGCTTCTGCCTCTCTGTAACCGAGCAGAAAGGCTCAGCCGAGGCAAAATGTGCCATCCTGGTGCTTTTTGCAACCAAAAATGATCAAACCAAAATATTACAGTTAAAATAATGAACTGGGACTCTGCTTCTCCGCAGAGCTAAAAAAGGCTGCCAGGGCAACTAAGGAGCAGTGGGCAGGTGCTGCAGGGCTCCTGCCAGAGGGAAGAAGGAGCAGGCTCTTCATGCGAGTCAGGGCTCTGCAAAGCATAGGGACAAGGGAGAGTGAAGGCAAAGCTGTGTATGTGGCGGGTGGGAGGGGATGTACCAGCTGAGGGTCCTGTCCACTCTCATTGCTCAGTGTAAGCTGGTGCTCCTAAATGGAACAGTCAAGTCCAACTTTCAAAGGACACTCACTGAGCCACCATTCAGCTGCCTTTCCTAGGAGCCGGCTGGTGGTGTGAAGTCAGCTGCAGTCAGCGTGGAGCTTGATGAATAGGTACTGAATTGGAGCACTCTCTGCCCCTCGGCTCTCTACCAGAGACAGTCCTGGGCTTTCCCACTTCAGATTAAACCTTCAGGGCCTGTGGATGGCTATACATGGGCACCATCTGACCGCGATCATCAGGCTGGCAGTCTGTGTGAATGGGCAACACCTAACAGAACCAGGGGCCCCTCTCACCTTTTCATGGGAGGAAGAAGCTGCAAGTTTGGGGAGTTTAGGTGCCTGCCAGGTGCTTGCTCGGGAAGGATTACCGGTACTTTGCACACTCCAAAAGACAGCGTAGCGCAATCCACGTTGTTACAATGCCACAGACATGGCTGGCCCAGCAGTGCCTTTCGGGGCTCCACCCTGACAGCTGGGACACAACACCGACCTGCCTGCTCCCACAGCTCAAGAGGGAAATTGCCACCTGGCCTGCACAGCTACCCAGGTTAATTATGCACCTAGAGAAGCTTTGGCATGCATCACTACAGTTGGCAAGTGCACCTGCATTGGATGGACACAGACACATGCAACCTGATTCCACGTACACTTGTGTACAGCAGGCGCACCTCCAGCAAAACCAATGGCCTGCTACTTCTGGTGCAGTACCAAGCTAAACGAAAGGGTGATTTGCGCACTGAGTGTGAGCGAGCAAACGCCATCTGCTCATTACCTTTCCCTCCTCGAAGCAGCAGAAACACAGCAAGAAATGTCAAGCCAGGAGCCGCACACCCAGAAGGCGCCCTTCTAGCGCTTTCTGCTGCATCAGCTCACGAGCAGGTGTTACTGTCGGAAGCGGCAGGGGTGTAAACAGGAGTATGGCAAATCAGCAGGGCAATGAAAATCAAGCCAGCTTCCCAAAGGCTGTGTTCAGTTTAAGGCAGGCTGGCGCGAACCGTTTGGTTTCCCCCTCCACAACCTGTGCCAACGCCAGACAGCTCTGTCTGTACCCACCATACCAACTGTCTCTCACCCAGGATGCCTTCCACGGTTAACAAATAGCAGGGGGATCAAAGAAGAGCGGCAGTGGATAGAGCACAGGGCCAGAAGCCAGGATGCCTTATGTTCTAATCCCATCTATGGCTGAATCATTGTGAGACTTGGGGCAAATCAAGTATGAAGTTTTCAGAAGTAGCCATTATTATTGGGGCCCCAACCTGAGATCCCCTAGGCCTGGCTTTCAGCGCTGCTGCATACCCTGTCTCCCATTGACGTCAGCTGAAGTTGAGAGCTCCACCCCTCTGAGAATCAGGCCTGAAGATGGAGGTGCCCAAACTCAGGGGCCCCTTTGCAAATGTTGCTCAGGACCTCACTGTCTGTTACACTGGACTGTCCCTGTCTTGTAGTCAGTGGTTGGGAAGCACTGCAGGAAAGCACAGCTCTGTGGAGGGCTAACTGTGATGTGAAATTAGTGTTTGAGGCTATGACTCCCTGGACTCAGGCACTTGTTGCATGCTTTAAAGGTCCATGATAGCCAAAGAAACAAGTGCCATTGTAGGGCAGTGTAGTGCTGCCCCAAGCTCTGCAAGCAGCAGATGGGTTTATGGTTCAATGGCCTGAGTTGCCTACCCTGGATGGCTTTGTCTAGAATAAAAATGAACGAACATCATATAGTAGCTTGGTCAGGTTACAAACATGGCACCTCTCCTAAAGGCAAAATTCCCCTCTTACATCCACATGGCAAGATCTCGGCTTGGCTATTTGAGAACCTGTGTTTCCATGTACCAGAATATCAGAGCCAGGACACATTCTGTGGGTCTGAGAGAAGAATTGACTCTAAAGTTGTTCCTTGCATTTGTCTACTTTTTTATATATTTGTTGCAAAGGCCTTATCCACTCAGATTGTGCATGCTGATCCATTGGACCCCAGCTACACACACTGTACAAATGCAAATGAATCCTGCCAGTTATTTGTACTGTAACAGAAAACCACTAGAGAAAACCAGCAGGAAACCAAATCAGAACATCGGATGGATAATTACACCCCCAGGCCTTTTCCCTTAGATTGTCAGAATAACACACTGTACAGAAAGAGCAAAATCTTAAAAGGAAAGGAGAAAAAAATTCCTGGAATTTCTTATCAAAGAAAACGCTTAGAAACCCTGATGAAGATACTCTTAGATCTAAAGTAGCCTAAAATGTGTTTGAATGGCTGACGGCTCATGCACTATGCAGCTAAGTTAAAAAAATTTGTGCATCCCCAAAATTAGAGTTTTTTTACCATTTTTTTCCTTCAAAAAGAGTTTAAAAGTCTTTGCTTTCCACATCTAGATAGATTGTGACAGCAGTGAATGGGTCACTCTCTAGAGTTGCCAGATGCCCCCAGGGTAGAGCCAATTAGCCACGTTTACCTAGTGATACAACGTTTAAAACTTGAGCACTGGTGGGGCAGAGTTTCTAGAGAGCCAGAGAAAACCAGAATTCACTTGCAGGCTCCTGTAGTTTGAGCGTCACTCAGCTAAATTAATCTCTTACTCTGCACTCAGGCAAGTGTTGTCTTCCTGCCTCACTCCTCTGCTCGTTATTAACCCGGGCTCCAAACGCCAGAATGACGGCTCTTAACGGTACGGAACCGGAAGAACTACTAACATTTTAAAGGAGCTTATTCAGGTGCTGGGCTGACTGCTCTGGAGAATGAAGGGCTCTCTTTATCCCTACAAAAAGAAGAGTGCAGACAGCAGCAGTGCAAACTTCCCTCACCAAGTCACCCAGTAGGGACCTGGTGGCACCACCATAGCTCAGTCTCCCTGGACCAAACCATCTGACTTCTGCCAGCAGAAGAGTTAGCGTGGATGCCCGTCCACCCCAGCCAAGAGCAGTCAACAGTTTTTGGCCACTCCTGAAGAAAGGGCTGGATTTAAATCAATAACCTACAGACTAGAGACTTTATAATCTGCTGCTAATCCTACCTCTTTGAAAAGGATTTTGAATAAACTGTGTTACTGGAGCAGTCAGAGTACGTAGTCACGGGCAAGGCTTCCAACCACATCTCTCAAAAGCAGCGGTAAGTCCTATCAGAACTACACATTATGTAGACACAAGAGGACAGAAGCAAATCCGCCTTGCTGCCCCTTCATGATCGTGATGCAAACATCTCAAGCAGGGAAGAATATCTGCAAAGTAACTAACAAACAGCCCAGAAGGCCAAGGCTGGCAGATGAGGACTTCTGCAGAAATCTGACGATGCAGGAGATTGCTGATCAGAGGATGATTAAAGTCTTATCCTGTCTAAGGTGTGACAAATGCTTCCAGGACAAAATCCTCTGCTAGCGGCTATGAGGGGATGGGAAGGAAATGAAGAAGTAAAGATTGAAAGGGTACTTTGGACTGGAGCTTTTTGGGGGGCATTTTACTAGGATCTCCGTCTCCCCTCCCCTCCTAAAGCTCCAAGGCAGATTGACCCATTGTCTTTCTGGACTGGAAGGGTGGGATTTACATCGCAGATCAAGCAGCTGAAAGCAAGATGAGATTCAAGGTACTGCCTCCATAATGCTTCCAGGCTCTTCCCTCCCCAGCAGGAGCAGTCAGTGTTTTTAGCTCATTCTTTGCTGCCACACCCACCCAGTTCCATAGGTAATTCTAAGCAGGAGAGTGGATAGTTGCTAATAGTTTATAAAAGAGCAAGAGGGCTGAGAGGCAAGCCCTTTTCCCCAGCAACATTACATAGCTTCATCACATCTACATTGCCATATATTTTTAGACAGGTTGATATTTACGGTCCATGCAAGGTTTATTTTTAAATCCCAGTGATGGAATCACGAGTAACATGGGATTGTATCAGGGAAGCAGGGGTTTACTGATTATGCAAGCAGTCCTGTGAGTAGAGAAGGTTATGTTTATAATATCCTCTCTTTAGCTAACATGTCAGTCCTTAGCAGCTCACTAGGGAAGTGTTCTGACTAAAACTGGGTCACTACAGTCATTTCTGAGGAACATCATGCGTAGGCCTCTATTTTCACTTTGTCTTTCCCTGTCGCTCCATCTTCGCAAGCCTGGAATTTTCAGCTTCCCTGTTTGCTGAGGGGTAATACTTCCATTGTTAAATACCATGCGTCTGGGCCTGTCTAATCTTGATTTACATTTTGGCCAACAGCCTGAGCCTAGGAGGCCTAGCAGATGGAGGGGCCCATTTGGACTACTGACAAGCTGCTATAGAGGGTGCTGGCACACCCCCACCAGATGGGTTCTCCTCTCACAGGGTCTTCCTGGTGACACAAAGATACCCCTCATCCATGCTGGGGTTCTTTTGCAAAAGAAGGTCAAGCTATAACCAACCAGCAGGGCTAAGGGGTGCTGAAACTTCAAGGTAACTCATCTGGATCCCTATCAGCCTGCTTTCAGGCCTGCTTGTGCACCAGAGACTGTTTCTTTCCTTTTGCCAGGGAGGTAAGAGCAGGTGTCCATGCTGAGTGTGTTAGCTCTGGTGGCAGACAAGTCGTCCCTGATCCTCCCTCAGGACCTGGTAGGCAGGGCCAGCTCCAGCATTTCTGCCACCCCAAGTGGAAAAAAAAAAAAAAGCCGCGATCGGTGGCGGCAGTTCAGCGGCAGGTCCTTCGCTCCTAGAGGGAGTGAGGGACCTGCCACCCCTGAATTGCCGCAGGTGCCGCCCCTCTCCCTTGGCCGCCCCAAGCACCTGCCTGTTAAGCTGGTGCCTGGAGCCGGCCCTGCTGGCAGGGGTTGTTCTTCAGTGGTTCAAGTCCTCCCTTTTTGAGCAGGGCGCTCTTCCCCTCATACAGGGTCCATGAGAAGGTCCATTTTCTTGCCCCTCCTGTGCCCTGCTGGAGGCTGCAAGGGAAGGCTGTGAGACAGAGTTGGCCGCGGTGCTGTCGGTACCGGTGTGACGCTCAGCACTGAGTCTCCTTTCCTCGAGCCCAGATGTAGCAGGAAGGACCCTGCAACAACAGTGATTCTCAATCTGGGGTTGGGACCCCAAACTGGGTCGCGACCCCATTTTAACGGAGGTCACCAGGGCTGGCCTAGACTTGCTGGGGCTCAGGGCCGAAGTCCAAGCCCTGGGGCCAAAGCTGAAGCCTGAGGGTTACAGGCTTCCTGGCTTGGGCTGAAGCCTTGGGCTTCAGCTTTGACCCCTTCCCCACCCAGGGCAGTGGGGCTCGGGCTTTGGCTCCGGCTCCCCCACACAGGACAGTGAGAATCAGGCAGACTCAGGCTTCGGTCCCCCCTCCTGGGCTCATGTAGTAATTTTTGTTGTCAGAAGGGGGTCGTGGTGCAATGAAGTTTGAGAATCCCTGTGCTACAAGAACAAGATGGCTGACACTCAGTCTGGCTGAGATAGGGTGCTGGGGCTGGTGGGACGAAGCCACTGGTTCAGCATTTCTCCATCTTTCCATGCAGGCAACCTCTTATTCAAAGCCAAAAATGTTGCAACCCCCTTATATTTGCCATAGAAGCCAGAGTATCACGTGTACCAGTGCTAGCAGTGATATGCCGGTAGAACTCCTGTGTGTTTCTGGAATGGGGAATACCTGACCTTGAAGGGTAAGGGTGGGCGGGCAGCGGGGAGCAAAGTGATGGGAGAGGGACGTGAAAGGAGCAGAGCTACAGCTACTAAATTTGGCCTCACAATCTCTGAAGCGTTTGGCTGCCCCTGAGCTACTCTGCAAATGTTAAAACAACAAGGCATCCTTGTGGCACCTGAGAGACTAAGGCCTTGGCTACACTCGTGGATTGCGAGTGTAGTTGCGCTGCCAGCGCTGTGAGAGCTCTCTCGCACCGCTGCGAGAGCTCCACCTCTCTGCGAGCGAGCGAGCGTGCAGCGCTGCAGGCACTGATTACACTGGCGCTTTACAGCGCTGCACTCGGGGGGGGGGGTGTTTTTTCACACCCCTGAGTGCAGCAAGTGCAGCGCTGTGAATTGCCAGTGTAGCCAAGGCCTAACACATTTATTTGGGCATAAGTTTTCGTGGGCTAGAACCCACTTCATCAGATGCATGGAGTGAAAAATACAGGAGCAGGTATAAATACATGAAAGGATGGGGGCTGTTTTACCAAGTGTGAGGTTAGTCTAACGAGATAAATCAATTAACAGCAGGATACCAAGGGAGGAAAAATAACTTTTGCAGTGGTAAGAGAGTGGCCCATTATAGACAGTTGACAAGAAGGTGTGAGTAACAGTAGGGAGAAATAAATTTGTTAGTCTCTAAGGTGCCACAAGGACACCTCGTTGTTTTTGCTGATACAGACTAACACGGCTACCACTCTGAAATCTGCAAAAGTTATTTGCTTTGCTTTAGAATTGGAATAGCTGCTTCAGTGCCTCAGGACCCTCCAGGATTGCCTGTCATGATCTCGCTGGGGATCGTGACCCACCGAGAAACACTGCCCTAGATGAACTGAACATGCCACCTTCAGGCAGAGGCTTGCTAAGGAGAGTCTCAGCCCCTGGGCATATCTGAAATCCCTTCATCCAACTCCTCTAAGGTAGTTAGAGAGTTTGAGGACCTAGGACCTATCCCTTTGCCCATCCCCTCCTGTGGCTGGCTACCATGAGCTCCTCTTGGAAGGCCACGCTGAAGCCAGCTGCTTAGTGGTTGGGGTCAGCGTGAGCATGTGTGCTCTGTATCCACTACCCCACTACCTCCAGGTGCTGGGTTTGCTGGCTAGGTCCTGGCTCCTGAGAGCGCCTCTCCCGCTTCGCAGGAGCCGAGAAGATCTGGTGCTTGTGCCGAGAGTCTGCCCATGTGCGGGAGGGATCAATGCCCTCCTGGCAGCCCATCAGACCTGCAGCTTGGTCACCTTCAGAGTGCCACATTTTGCCCAATCTACAGCGCAGTCTTTGCTCCTGGTGCTCCCACGTTCCTGTTGCTTGTTTTCATGCATGATGGGCCAGATGCCATGGCAATACAAACACCATCAATTATCTAAATGCAGCCGGGGCCTTCTCATTAGCAGGTCACTCTGAATCATTCAACAGGAGTAGATCTCACAGGCCTATTTCAAATCATAATCCTGCTTGCCCCTCTCTGCCACCGGCACCTGAACCAGCCAGCAGCTCCTCAGACTCCATGGTACACTGGCCACTCCCTGGTGAAGATGGGAAGGAGTATTCACAGTGCTACCGTATCCTGTCCGGAACTGCACCGCCCTGCTCCAGTTCCGTCCGTCCCAGCAGCAAACTCTCACCCTCCTCTGCCTCCCCTCAGACCCAGCAGGCTGAGATGCTGCATCACCACCTATCCTTCTCCTGCTTTTCTAACTATGGTGTTGGGTGTAGGGGTTAAAATCACGGCTGAGCTGCAATATTGCACCCTCTGGTGTCTCCTAGCAGTTCTAGTCACAATCACCCATTCACAGAGTCCAAAGGCAGAAGGAATCATTCTGATCCTCTGTCTGACCTGCATAGCACAGGCCCAAGAAGCTCACCCCGTGAGGCCCGTATCTAGCCCGGCCCTGTTGGCTGAGCTGTAGCGTCTCTTTTAGAAAGATATACAGACCTCAGGTGATGGAGAGTCCACACCTCCCTATGATTCAGCGCAGCTGACGTCCCTCCTTGCTGTCCCTTCCACTCCCTACTTTGCCCTTCCAGAGTGCTCTGCATACTAATCTCAAGGCATTTTACAGGCATCAGGTGAGTATTAACAGCTCCACTCTACAGAGGGGAGTCATTATCAGCATGTCACAGATGGGGAAACTGAGGCATGGAACAGTTCACATGGCTTGCATCGCTGGGAACGGAACCCAGACATCGCTGGTGCCCAATGCCTGCTTTAACCATTAGACAACACTTCCTTGTTATGACTATCTTCCTCATGTCAATCCCCCAAGAAAAGTGAAGGTAGCCCTTCAGAGCCCTGGGAGCAGCAGTCCCCAAGCTCGTCTCCAGGGGAGAGGGTCATCCCCAGAACATGGGGGCAAATGTGTATCTGGTGGATAACAGGGCACGTGCTCTTGCACGGATACCTGTGCTCTGCACTAGGGTCCCAATGGGCACTGCCAGGCTGGAGCAATGTCACTATCGGAGGATGGTCTGGTTGGAGCAGACGACATGATCCTCACTTGGGATTTGCGAGTTGTCATTGTTGTTTGTTGTCATTTGTGAGTTCAGTGTATTTCCAGGTCAGTTCCTGCCCTGTCTGGATCCACTGAGGGCTGGAATGTATCTTTAAGGCTCTTTCCATGTCTGGTATGGGGGGAGGGGGGCTGCTTACAGAGACTGTGGGGCCAGAGCCTGACCTCAGTTAAACCCTTGTGTAAATGGAGGTAAGTGGCGTTAAAGTGGACTGGAGGAACTCTGGAGTCAGAGAGCTCGGAGCCTGACCAGTGTGCTGGAAGGGCCCTTGGGGCCAGATGTGCAGACATGCTCAACCCCCAGCAGCCCCCACACTGACACATAGACCCAGATTTTCAAAAGATCTCATTCAACATGCTTCCAATGTGCTGAGCTCTTTGACACATCCAGCTCCTGCTCCTTAACTCCTCTCCAGTGCACAGTATAGAGGGGAGCTCAGGGCCCTGTGTCTTTTTCAGTTTGGTTTCTTACATAAAGCTGACATTTTGGGGTCAGATTTTAACAAAACCCCAATCTCTCTTTCACACGTTTCCATCTGAGATGGTTTTATTTTTAATTGCACTGGAAACAGATTTCATGGACAAATCATTTCCCCACAGCCTTTGCAACCCTGACACTGAAGCATGTTCTAGTGTGGGAGATACCCAGGGTGACTTGGGCTAGTCAGTTTCCACTTTGGTTTCAAATCAAAGGGGAGACAAAGGAAAGAATGTAACAAGTGGCAAAGAGATCAATGAGTAAAGCAAGTCCCCATTGTTAGAATTCCTGCTGTTTTAAAAGTCTGAGGTGCTGTTAGCACCCCAAGGCAGGGCTGGTGTTTTTAAAGTTTGTAGCTTTTGACATGATAGCACCTCTCTACTAAAGAAATTATTTAGCAGATTGACAGGTCACTCCAAAATAAACTGATAGGATTCAGTGGTGCCAGAACTGGGGGGGGCCAGAGGACCATGGCCCAACCACTTTTTGCTGGGGTGGACACTGCCCCCTTCCCCTCCTCTTCACCCTGAGGCCTCAGCCCCCAGCCAGGCCAGCACGGAGCCTGGCTGTGGAGGCGAGCCTGGGTACTTGTGGGAGCCGTGGCGGACCCTCCACCTGCCCTGGAGGGGGTGGGGGGGCTCTTGTCCCCCCACCCCCAGCTCCCTGACCGGCCCAGGGCAGGTGGACATGGAGGGTCCGTGCTGGCTCTCCACAAGCTGGCTCTGGCTGGGGGCCTCAGAGCCACAGCCCGGCCGTGGTAAGAGTCATGCTGTGGGAAGCTGTGGGGAGCCAGGGACCTTCCACCAGCCCTGAGAAGAGGGTTTGGGTACACAGGCAGGGCGCTGCTTTCGGCCCACCCCACCCTGGGCAGAGGGGCACTCCAGCTTCCAGCTTGGACGGGGGTGGGGCCTCCGGGGGAGAGGAGGGGCAGGGGAGAAGCCTCAGGGGGTGGGATCCCCGTCCCTCCCTTTTGGAAAGGCTCCAGTGCCCCTTACTCTCCAAAGGACTGAACGTCTGCCTCACCACAGAACCTGCTACCATACTAACATGGGGAGAGCGAGAAGAATTCTTCTGCCGATGTCGCCTCCAAGAATTCTCTCACGTGGACATCACCCACAACTGCCACGTTCCCATCGACAGTCATCAGAAAAAAGAATAATCTGATTGAACAAACCACCATGGACGAAACCACACACTTGATCATTACATTGATTGTTGCCTTCAGGAAAAAGAATTGACTGAAATCTGTAGCAAACATCACACCCACCACAATCTCTCCACCGCTAAGAGGATAGCTATACAGTTCCTGATATCCGATCGCTAGACAGTGATCAAATCAGCAGACAAAGAGGGTGCCATGGTAATTCTCAAGCATGATGACTATGTTAACGAGGTCAACCAACAATTCTACGGCACCACCTACTATAGAGCATTCAAAGGAGACCTCACCCCACAATTTACCCATGATTTAAGGATATCAACAATTCCCTCTCCAAACAACTCCAAGAAAACCTCTACAAACTCATTCCCCATGAACCCACCCAGGAACCTTCTCCATGCTTTCCAAGATACACAAACAAGAGAAACCAGGCAGACGCATCCTATTTGCCCGTGGCACACTTACTGAAGGAATATTGGGACTCACAGAAAATAACCTCAAACCACTCACCACACAAAGGACCAACTTCCTCCAGCACACAACTGAATTCCTCCACATTAACAACCTCCCTCAGAACATTATCATGGCCTCCATGGATATCATCTCCTTATACACCTACATTCCTCAAAGTGACGGCACTGTTGCCTGCCTCAAATATCTACAAGACAATGGACAACCCTCATATATCCAACCCAAAGACATCGCCATACTCATCCATTTCATCCTCACCCATAACCGTTTTACATTCAACAACAAACACTTTGTCCAAACCATGAGAACAGCCATGGGTACTAGGATGGCTTCCCAATATGCCAACCTCTTCATGGGCCACATTGAGGAAGAATTTATGGATAAATGCACCACAAAACCAATGCTATACCTGAGATACATTGATGATATTTTTATCCTCTGGACAGATGACCTAAACTCCCTCATAAATTTCTACCACAACTTCAACAACCACCATCCATCTATCAAACTCTCTCTAGACTACTCCCACACCAGCATCAACTTCCTGGACACTAGTATCAGCTTCAACAATGGAACCCTACAGACAACTATAAAAAGAAGAACAGGAGGACTTGTGGCACCTTAGAGACTAACAAATTTATTAGAGCATAAGCTTTCGTGGACTACTGCCCACTTCTTCGGATGCATATAGAATGGAACATATATTGAGGAGATATATATACACACATACAGAGAGCATAAACAGGTGGGAGTTGTCTTACCACCTCTGAGAGGCCAATTAATTAAGAGAAAAAAAACTTTTGAAGTGATAATCAAGCTAGCCCAGTACAGACAGACAGTTAGATAACAAGTGTGAGAATACTTACAAGGGGAGATAGATTCAATGTTTGTAATGGCTCAACCATTCCCAGTCCTTATTCAAACCGGAGTTGATTGTGTCTAGTTTGCATATCAATTCTAGCTCAGCAGTTTCTCGTTGGAGTCTGTTTTTGAAGTTTTTCTGTTGTAATATAGCCACCCGCAGGTCTGTCACTGAATGACCAGACAGGTTAAAGTGTTCTCCCACTGGTTTTTGAGTATTTTGATTCCTGATGTCAGATTTGTGTCCATTAATTCTTTTGCGTAGAGACTGTCCGGTTTGGCCAATGTACATGGCAGAGGGGCATTGCTGGCACATGATGGCATATATCACATTGGTAGATGTGCAGGTGAACGAGCCCCTGATGGTATGGCTGATGTGATTAGGTCCTATGATGATGTCACTGGAATAGATATGTGGACAGAGTTGACATCGGGGTTTGTTACAAGGATAGGTTCCTGGGTTAGTGGTTTTGTTCAGTGATGTGTGGTTGCTGGTGAGTATTTGCTTTAGGTTGGGGGGTTGTCTGTAAGCGAGGACAGGTCTGTCTCCCAAGATCTGTGAGAGTAAAGGATCATCTTTCAGGATAGGTTGTAGATCTCTGATGATGCGCTGGAGAGGTTTTAGTTGGGGGCTGAAGGTGACAGCTAGTGGTGTTCTGTTATTTTCTTTGTTGGGCCTGTCTTGTAGGAGGTGACTTCTGGGTACTCGTCTGGCTCTGTCAATCTGTTTTTTCACTTCAGCAGGTGGGTATTGTAGTTTTAAGAATGCTTGATAGAGATCTTGTAGGTGCTTGTCTCTATCCGAGGGATTGGAGCAAATGCGGTTATATCTTAGAGCTTGGCTGTAGACAAAAACCAGTGGGAGAACACTTTAACCTGTCTGGTCATTCAGTGACAGACCTGCGGGTGGCTATATTACAACAGAAAAACTTCAAAAACAGACTCCAACGAGAAACTGCTGAGCTAGAATTGATATGCAAACTAGACACAATCAACTCCGGTTTGAATAAGGACTGGGAATGGTTGAGCCATTACAAACATTGAATCTATCTCCCCTTGTAAGTATTCTCACACTTGTTATCTAACTGTCTGTCTGTACTGGGCTAGCTTGATTATCACTTCAAAAGTTTTTTTTCTCTTAATTAATTGGCCTCTCAGAGGTGGTAAGACAACTCCCACCTGTTTATGCTCTCTGTATGTGTGTATATATATCTCCTCAATATATGTTCCATTCTATATGCATCCGAAGAAGTGGGCTGTAGTCCACGAAAGCTTATGCTCTAATAAATTTGTTAGTCTCTAAGGTGCCACAAGTCCTCCTGTTCTTCTTTTTGCGGATACAGACTAACACGGCTGCTACTCTGAAACCATACAGACAACTATATACAAGAAACCCACAGATCGCCACACCTACCTTCCCAGATCCAGTAACCACCCCAAACATAGCAAGAAATCTGTTTTCAACAGCCAGGCACTGAGATACCACAGAATATGTTCTGAGGAGAAAGTCTGGGATACACACCTTAACACACTTAAAACCACTTTTGGGGTATCATTAAACAATTACAACCCAGATTTGATGTGGACCACATCCTGAAATAAATCTTTCCTGAACCCCCTCTTCTAGCCTTCATACAACTCCCCAACCTCACTAAGCTCATCATCAGAAGCAAGCTCCCCATAAACCAGGACATACCAACTCAAAGCGGCACCAGTCCCTCCCAGAACAACAGATGCAAAACCCACAGACATATCTCCACTGCTGCAATGATCAACACTCCCACAACACACCTTTCAAGACCCATTGGTCCTACACATTCTGATTACAATGTGCTATACCTCATCCAGTGGTGCCCTAAATGCCCCAATAACAACTAGGTGGGTGAAACCAGACAATCACTATGGTCTCTAATGAGCTCACAGAGAAAAATGATAAAAGACAAACTCGTGGGCGAACAATTGTCACAAAATAATCACTCCATATCTGACCTCTCAGTCCTCATTTTCAAAGGAAACCTGCACAACACGTTCAAAAGACGAGCTTTAGAGCTTACATTACTAACTTTGCTAGACACTAAAAATCATTGTCTTAATAAAGATGCTGGATTTATGGCTTATTGCAACAATCTGTAACCTATCAACCTCCCTTTTTTGTCTTATGACTGCAGAGGTGTTAACGAGCCTCTTCACTTTGAATGGCCTTTCATAATGTGTGTTAAGTACTTATGCTAAACAATCTGTTCCACCTTGTATTTAGCTGTAACACTGCATGAGTACTTTCCCCAGGGCTTGTCTTCACTATCCGGGTAAGTCGACCTAAGTTATGGTACTCCAGCTATGTGAATAATGTAGCTGGAGTTGATGTAGCTTAGGTCGACTTACCCCGATGTCTTCACTGTGCTGCGTCGATGAGCGATGCTCTCCGGTCAACTAACCTTACTCTTCTCGAGGAGCTGGAGTACTGGAGTCGATCAGAGAGCGCTCTGACATCAGTTTAGCAGGTTTTCACTAGACCCGCTAAATTGCAGCAGCGTCGATCTCCCCGTAGTGAAGACCAGCCCCCAGACTGAAGAGGAACCTCTGTGTAGCTCAAAAGCTTGTCTCTCTCACCAACAAAAGCTGGCCCAATAAAAGCTATTACCTCCCCCATCTTGTCTCTCTGATATCCTGGGACCAACAAAGCTACAACACTGTAAACACGATGATCCCTTTACAGTTGTACATGTTCTAAGTGCTTCACAAATATTAACTAATTGAACTAGGCTAATCTTGTGCCCTCATTTAACAAGCAAGTTCCAATCACAGGAGGTATTTGGGGAGTCATTTCAAACTGGTTTACTGAGGCAAACTGCTTAACATGGAGGAGAAAATGAGCTGGATTCACACAAAGCATAACATTCAAGAGAATTAAGTACAATAGTTTCTGCAGCCTCCATCAGCTCCCACATTCTGTATGGCCCAGCCGGCTCCCCATCATCTCACTATACTTACAATCCACTTCCCCAAACACATGGCTTTTTCCATATTTCTATGAGGGTTTTTTTTATTTATCTTATGCACTGTCCATAAAACTCCAGATGCAGGAACAATCAATATCCCAGCACACAGCACGAAATAAATTTGAGCCAACACAATGTCAACATAAACACTGCCATCCTCCCCAGCCTTCAGACACCAAGGACAAAGCTGCCCTTGACTCCAGTGGGGGCAGGACCAAACCCTCGCCATTCAGCTCACCCCCTAAAACATAGTCTGGGGTTTGCAATACGTCCTGAAGGTCAGTGCATGTGGCCTCCATAGGACAAAAGGGATAAAGTCCTGGGTTCAGTGCCCTGCACTAGGGACACCCTATCAGCAGCCCCAGATGTATAAATCCAGGGCCAGATTTTCTAGGAGCTCCACTCACTCCCATTTAGCCACCGAATGAAGCAATCAGGTTTTCAAGCATGCTCTTACCCAGTAACTCCCCCTCCATGGAGTAGAATAGGAGCTGGGCAATTCTGAATCTGCTCCTCTAGGGATCACACATGTGAGCATGCCAGCTATGACAGGACACAACGAGATGGGCAGATCTCTAAGTTACACAGTCCAACCCGTAAGGAGGTATGTGGTTATAATTAACCCTTGGGCTGCACCCAGAAAAGAGATCAGGGCCCAATGCAAATAGCACAGGTGCAGTGTACCCCATGCAAGACATGCTGCCAGGCATTGACAGCTGCATTCTGCACATGCTGAAGCTTCCATGCGATCTCCTATTGGGCATCTCCACACAGAGTGTGGCTCACTAGAAATCCTGTCCGCCACTCGCCCACTTCCCACACACAACAGCTAACCACGTCCACTGCAAGACCTGTAGCCAAAGCCCCTGACATAGTGACAGGATAGCTGCGAGTGAGGATTCCTGAAAGACAAGCCCAGCCTGCCACAAAGCCCTGGCTCTGCATTAGCAGGTCACAGTCTGACCTCCACACACCAGGATACACCTGCCTGCTCCATGCCAAACATGACACACCTGTTTCTCCACCGCCACCACACACACACCTGCTATCTCCTGCCACCTACCATTGACCAAAATGACACTGACCTCACCTCAGCCATTTGGTCATAGAAACCTCATTGGAGCTGCCCCTGTGGGGGATCTCCAGTGCTTCCAGGTCAGAGGTACCATCTATACTGGCCTGAGTGCAGGGTGAACGCTTATACTGTGGGATAAGTATGCTGCTGGATGCATTTTGACACTCACGGCCAAGTCAGATTCACATGGCATTTGGGGGACGGGGAAAGTGTTGGAAGTGTGAGACACTCTCTTATTCTCTCTGAATAGGGTGACCATATTTCTCAAAGGGAAAATGGGACACTGCAGGGGGCTGGCCCGAGCTCACCCACGCCACCATCTCTCCCACGTAGGGCTTGCCTTCCCCCCACTCCCCCATGTGAGGCTGGGGCTGGTGTCGCTGCTCACCTGAGCCCTGTCTCCCTCTGTGCCCACTCATCCTCCCGCATGTTCCTCTGCACCCCACTTTTTTTTTTTTTTTTTTTTTTTTTTTTTTTACAAACGTGGGCATTTGTCCCATTTGCTGTTGCAACTGATCCAGTTGGCGACAGCGAATGGGATAAATGCTGCTTTTGCCAAAAAAGGTCAGGACAGCCGGGAGAGGGCTTAAAAAAGGGACTCGCCCAGCGAAAACAGGACGTATGGTCACCCTCGCTCTGAATCCATTTGCTCACCTCTGATGTCCTCTGCAGCATTTCCAGTGGGCCAGGCTGAGCAGCAGCATTCAGCAGGTCCCTGGGGGCTCCACTTAGTCATCTCCCTCTGGAGCTTTCCTCGAGAGTATTCAGATGACACATCTTGATGCTGCAGGGTTGGTATCAGAGATGGGCCTGAATCACAGCATCAGACCCACACTCCAGTGAGCTTGGGAGCTGGATCCCTGCCCTGGAGCTGGGAGCAGGCTTTAGCTCCCTTCTTTCTCCTCCCACAAGGTGCCCTAGTTTTCCCCTCCAGTAACTTACTTTGATGAAAGGTGGAGTGCCATGCAGCCGTGAGTACGGGGCTTAGCGCAGCGCACAGGGTCCCCACAAGCGCTGGCAGGGAAATGGTGGGTTTGCTGCAAAAAGTTCGAGAAACAAAATTAAAAAAAAAAAATGTTTTGCAGAAATCCAGTTTTTTATGACAAACATTTGCCCCATTGCAAAACCAGAACATTTCAAAGGGGGAACAAACATCCCATTTCAAAAAAAAAAAAAAAAAGACTGTTTTTCATTTTTAAAAGTGTTGACTGGACAATCCTGACCAGGTCTAGCCCTGACTAACCAATTGTGGAGTCATTCATCTGAGAACTAAGCTTGAACTTGTCCCCTTGGATTTGAAACAGCGCCCAGGGTCTCTATCCCGTGTTTTAGATGGAGCCCAGTGCATGATGGGACAGGACACAAGGAGATAAGCCAGTCATATCAGTCATCACGATCTCCTGCTGTCAATGAAGAGAGGACAGACATCCATTCTCATCCATCTGGACCTCTTCTGCAGCATTTGACGTGGTCAGTTGTGTGATACTGCTGCCTTGTGAGAGAGCGGTGGTGAGGGTCCAGAGGAATGCACTAAAATGGTGACTCCACCAACGAGTAGTGGTGGGAAACCAACCTACACCACTAGTCCCCTCCATAGGTGCTGGAACTAGGGTGCTGCCGCATCCCCTGGCTTGAAGTGGTTTCCATCATACACAGGGTTTACAGTTTGGTTCAATGGCTCTCAGCACCCCCACTGTACAAATTGTTCCAGCCCCCTGGTCCCCTCTTGTGAAGTCCCACAAGGATGAATCCTCTCTCTGATCCTATTCAACATTTACTATGGGAACCGGTCAGAGGTCATGGAGTCAGGCGCCAGCAATATGCAGATGGACACACAGCTGTACTTCTCTGTACATTCAACCACTCCACTTCCACCAAGACGGCCAGTGCTTGGACGAGATTAGCTCAGGAATGAAGAACAGCTAGCTGAAGATGAACCTGAGCAAGAGAGAGGTAATGGCACTAGGCAGAGGAAAGTATTGTGAGGTGTTTGCAGCCACAGTGAAGTCTCCTTTGGTTGAAGGGTCACATCCACAGCTGGTCAATGCAATCTGTAGTTTAGGACAAGGGTGGCCCAGCCTGCCCCAAAGTCAGGGGCCATGGCCCCCTGCTCCTCCTCTGCTGCCTGAGGCCCCGCCCCCAGCCAAGCCAGAGCAGGTTGGGAGCCGCGGACCCTCAACATGCCAGGGGTGAAGGGGGTCGAGAGCAGCCCCCAGCCCATGTCCCTACCTCCTGGACTCCTGGGGCAGGTGGAGGGTCCAAAGCCAAGACCAGCTCCAGATCTACCGTGCTGCTTTCTTCTTCAGCAGCAGCTGCTTCCCTCCCAGAGGGACCCGCCGCCGAATTGCCGCTGAACAGCCCGACGTGCCGCCCCTTCCCCTTGGCTGCCCCAAGCATCTGCTTACTGGGCTGGTGCCTGGAGCTGGCCCTGTCCAAAGCGCAGCAGCCCACGGCTGCCTGCACAGCTCTCACCCTGGAGCTGGGTCTAGGTAAGAGTCGTGCACAGGCAGCTGTGGGGCACCGCAGACCCTCCTGCCCTGGGTGGGGGAGGGGGAGAGGGCCATGGGGCAGAGGCACGGAGCAGGGGCTGCTCTCGACCCCCATATACGAGGCAGGTGAAGGGTCCACGGCACGGTGCCCCACAGCTGTCTGGGCTCCAGCTGCTGGCCTGGCTGGAGGCGGGGAAGCGGGGCCCCTGACAAAAAGTGGATGGGCCATGGCCGCCTGCCCTCCCCCATTCTGGTGCCCCTGGTTGAGGAGCACTCATGGATTTCTCACTGCCAAAGAGTTCTCATGTAGCAGCATCTGCAATTAAAGCTTTTTATCATCTCCAGTTGGCTAGGAGACTCGGTCTCATCCTAGCCTCAGTTATACACACCTTCGTCACCTCTCAGCTGCACTACAGCAGTGCAATATAGCTGGGGCACAACCTACCTTCAGTGCTTAGGAAACTCCAGTTAGTACAGAATGCCACAGTGCATCTCCTCAGCAAGACAGGCTACTGAGAGCACATCAGACCTGTCCTCCACTGTCTACAAGCTCAAAGTTCCAGTCTTATCTTCAAGGCACTCCATGACCTGGGCACAAGGTATCTAAAAGGCCATCTAATGCTCCGAGCCAAAGAACATGGTTGATAGGTCTGCTCCTCTGGCACAACAGAACTCACAACAATAATTGCAAAGCTTGTCTGTGTGAAAAACAGAACTTTCTCTGGGGCTGGTCCAAGGCTATGGAATTAATTCCTCCAGGAACTAAGGAGCACCCCAAACCTCCCCACCTATTGCTTCAAGTGCAAGCCCTTCTCTGACACAAATGCAGATCAATCTCTCTGCATGTGTGTATATTATTTATATATGGTAGATATAATCCACAAGACAACATTGCCTGGCATACACTTCTCTCCTGCGGAGAGAATGAGAGAACACACGCAGGACAGATGTTAGTCATGTCACTTAATGCCCTGCTGGAAGGCGCTCAGATACTCTGGTGAGGAGTGTGGTATAAGTACCTATAATGGAATGGAATAGAACTACCAAGTCTTGGTGCCTTGATTTGAGGAGTTCCCCAAACCTGGAGACACAGCCTCTTAGCCCCTCCTTCCCCTCTCTGGCACAGGCTCTTGGTTCTTCTTGGGTCCCTGCTGAGATCCCAGAAGACGACACCACAAACACTCACAGGGCTTGTGTTGTCACAGGACCATGCATTGTTGTTACAGTCAGCGAAGCACAGAGTGGGAAGCAAGGAAATGGTGAGCAAGGTCTTCCCTCTGTGCCGAAGCGAAGGCCACCAGCCATGCTGGGAGTGGGGAGAAAGGAGCACAGAAAACCCAAGCTTAACGCTGTTTGCACATTGCCTTGCAGTTCAGCATCACCATTTGCCTTGCAAATAGCCAGAGCACTAACATGCCACCCTAGCACCATCTCACTTCTCTGGCCTCCAGCTACTCTCCCTTAAAACATAAGGCTTCTTTCTTCATGCCTCACATGCTGCTACTCGCATTGGCTGGGTGCTCACTCCTGGTTAGGATCACTGACAGTGTCAAACGCTCTCCCCGGCAGACGATTCTTGTCTCTGCCCTTAACTCATCATCTGCCACAGGAGCACAACAAAGAATTGTGGTCCAGTCACCTAAACCCTGCTCCTGATTTTAGTCTGTCCTTTCCTGTCACCGCTGCACAGCCACCTCCCTGATTTTATTGGGCAGGCCACACAGGCTAATAGCTCAGAATACCAATGAAACCAGAACCAATATGGGGAGGCATATTTTAAAACAATCCACCCATCCACCTCAATGGCATTGCATGAGCAGACAGAGAGCTGGGCATGCCCAGAACAACCACAGTAACCCGAACACCTGGACTCGTACAGCATCTAGAATCTGAAGAGTTCCAGATGGCTGATGAGTCCCATCTAGTCCATCTCTCCCCAGCGCAGGACTGTTTCTTACCCAGCATTCCCCAAGCCAAGGGCCTTCCTCCATGTCCGCTGGGGAACTATGCCAGCACCTCACACAGCTCACAGCCAGGATGGATTTCCTCATTTGGGGCCTGATCCAAACCCATTGAGTTAAATAGAAACACCCCCATTGGCTCCTGTGGGACCAGGTCCTACATCTTACCTACCTTAACGTCCTCCCAAGACTCCTGCCCACATGCACTCCTCGAAATGAGCCCCTCTCTCTTTGGCGTTTGCATGGTATCTGCAGGCTGCAGCTGCAGCCCATACATCATTGTTTAACCACACAACACTTAGCTCTTCTCAGCTCTCCTTGTGAGCCAGTCCCTCCCACCTCTGAGCTTCGCCTACTAACGAGGTGCCCAGAAGCAAAATCCCACCGGCCCATAATCTCCTACTTTGCCCTCACATGTCAAAGCAGCTGATCAGGGTCAGCCCACGCAGACGAGGTAGCATCTTGCGACTCCTGCTTGGGGCAAAGCAAAATTGTCCCCCCATCACAAGCACTTGCCCGGGAATTACTGTCCCACCTAGCCCTACTAGTGCTGCAGCCAGACACTGCCTCCTTGAAACGCAGCCGACAGGGGCAAAGGGAGGTTTTGATTCAGCTGCCGTGGAGCCATTTATTGCAAATGAAGGTGTTGGAGGGAGAGGTCTGATTTTCCCAGGAATCCAGTAGTATTAAAAGTTTCTCTTAATTTTATGCACGAGGCTGTCTGCAAAAGGTCTAGAAGTAGTTTTGTTTACATCTTTCCCAGGCGATGAGAAAGGATGAAGAGATGTGCACAAATAGAGAGAGACGGGAGGGTGCGAGGAGGAAGGAATAGTACTGGCCAAATCCCCCCTCCAAGTCAGATCCTCCGGCCCCTGTGAGTCACTCCAGCAGCACCAAGGGGCTGGAAACTGGCCAGATCTCGTGAGCTGAAAATTGCCCGGGTGTGAGAGAGCCCTCAGCTCGCAGAGCTCCTCTGGTGCCCCCAAAGCACCACTGCACCCTGGTTAGTCTCAAAGGGCCTCCTGGGTCACAGATTACAGCAGCCTGCAGGCTGCTCAGACCTATGCTGGGGCCAGCATAGCGCTGGGGTAGAATTAGGGAGCTGCAACTAGCAGCCCAGTGGTTTCCTCAATGTCTAGCACTTTAACTCACGGAGTTCAATTACTTTGAGGTGCCCAGTGCCTGGCGTTGTTCCATATGTTACATGTTATCAAGCATGTGGACAAATACCTAGCTCTGGGGTTAACATGGAGAGGGATACGCTCCCTTTCCTCCTCCCCCAGATTCTTAGCGTAGAGGGGATTCCAAAGCTACAGCAAATGGTTTGAAAACTGCAAACCCATTGGCCTTGCTGGTGACAAGCAGGGCCGGCTCTAGGCACCAGCCCTCCAAGCACGTGCTTGGGGCGGCACTTTCTAAGAGGTGGCATTCCGCCCCCCTTTTTTATTTTTATTTTTTTGCTTGGGGCGGCATTGCTGGGAGCCGGCCCTGGCCCAACCACTCGCCCTGCCAGCGGGAGCTGGGATCCGCGCCCCCTGCCCAGCCCGGCGGCGCCCTGTACAGCGCTGCCCTGGGGAGACTCGGCGCAGCAGCGGCAGCAGGACCCCATCTCCCTCCCTGCATTCTGGGCGCCGCTTCCCTCCCCGCCCCCCCACTCTGGGAGCCCCTCTCGCGGCCGCTGCAACCTGGGCTGCGGCGGTGGCTAGAGGGGCTCCCAGAGTGTGTGTGGGGGGGGAAGGGAAGCGGCGCCCGGGATGCAGGGAGGGAGATGGGGTCCTGCTGCCGCACCGAGTCTTCCCTTCCCTTCCCCCCCACCCCGCCGCTCCTCACACAGTCCGGGAGCCCCTCTAGCCACCGCCACAGCCCGGGCTGCAGTGGCCGCGAGAGGGGCTCCCGGACTGTGTGAGGAGCGCGGAGGGAGAGAAGCGGCACCCCCTGGAGCCGAGCCCGGGCTGCGGTGGAGGCGAGAGGGGCTCCCAGAGTCAGGGCCGCCCAGGGGGCAAGTGGGGCAATTTGCCCCAGGCCCCGGGTATGTCCAAGGCTCCCCCCGCCTCCGTCTTCCCCCATCCCCCGGCATCTCAGCCGGTAAGGGGGCGGGGCTGCAAGCTGCGTCCGAGCGGCGGGAACTTAGGCCCCGCTGGAGACACCAACGGGGTGCAGCGATGTTTGGGAGAGGGGTAAGCGGCATGGTAAGGGGCCGGGGCACCCCCCGACCCCATCTCCCACAGCCCTGACCCCCAGCTCTGAGCCCAGCCCCTCTAAGCCGGGCACCCCCCGACCCCATCCCCCACAACCCTGACCCCCAGCTCTGAGCCCAGCCCCTCTAAGCCGGACATTTCCAAATACATGTTACGATAGTATTGCAACTTTTTTTTATGGAAGGGGCCCCCAAAATTGCTTTGCCCCAGGCCCCCTGAATTCTCTGGGCAGCCCTGCCCAGAGTGTGTGAGGAGCCGGGGAGGGAGGGAAGTGGGGTCCCCTGGAGCCAAGCCTGGGCTGCGGGGGCGGCGAGAGGGGCTCCCGGAGTGTGCGAAGAGGTGAGCGGCCGACTGGGCTCGTCGGTGCTGAGCAGGTAGCCCCGCAGCCGGAGATCCTCGCCTTCCCGCCCGCCGGGGCTGGGCCAGGGCGCGGTGAGGCTGAAGAGCAGCAGGTCCGGGGGGCTCTCCAGGTCCTCGGCTGCCAGCATGTCAGGGGTGAGGGCGGTGAGCACGAACTGATCCACCTTGGCCACCAGCAGCGCCACGAAGCCCAGGAAGGGGCCGTGTTTTCCGCGCCGCCCCGCAGCCGCACTGCCACCTGGAAGTACTCCCACTCCGTGCCGCCCAGCAGCTCCACCCGCATGGGGACAGAGTCACGGCTGGGCCAGGGCTTGGCCACCGTGTGCTGGTAGCGGATCCCACGTTTGGGGGGCAGCCCAGTGCTGGGGCGGCAGGGTGTGCGGGGGGGGGGGGGGGCACTGGTGGGCTGGGGGGGGGGGGCAGCCAAAATTTTTTTTGCTTGGGGCAGCAAAAAACCTAGAGCCGGCCCTGGTGACAAGAAACACTAGGGAAACTCTATTTATCCCAGTCTCTGATGGCTTATGCCTAGGATGACAATATGTCTCATTTTAGCTGGGACAATTCCCTTTTTTAAGCCCTGTCCTGGCCATCCCGACTTTTTTGGAAAAAGTGGGCATTTGCCCCATTTGCTCTTGCCAACTTGATCAGTTTTCAAGAGCAAACGGGACAAATGTCCACTTTTTTTTTTTTTTTCTTACAAAAGTGGGGTGCAGTGCGGTCAGAGGACCGTGCAGCGGCAAGCGGAGATGCCAGCCCCACACAGAGGGGAAGGCGGGGCTCTGTCATGAGGGGGTTGGGGGAGGGGCTGGCAGGGTGTGAGCAACCAGCGGCAGTCTTGCATGGGAAGCCAGCAGAGTTCGAGCAACCAGCGGCTGGGGCCAACCCTGTGGGTAGGGTGACCAGACAGCAAGTGTGAAAAATCGGGACAGGGGGTGGTGGTGGTAATAGGAGCCTATATAAGAAAAAGACCCAAAAATTGGGATTGTCCCTATAAAATCGGGACATCTGGTCACCCTACCTGCAGGGGGAGAAGGGGCTTGGGTGAGTGGCAGAGGCCAGCCCCGTGAGGGGGGGGAAGGGGTTCGGGTGAGGAGGGGGGCATCTCCATAAGCCCCATGAGGTGTTCCATTTTTTCCCTTTGGGAAATATGGTCACCCTAGTCATGCCAAGCTCTAGACTAGAGGAGAGCTGGAATAATTCAGCTAGGACTTAGCAGTGTGGGCCAGGCTTTGGGGTATTGTGGCTTTGGGAGAGGAATGGAAGTGTTAAAGGGTGTCTGAGCATGTGTGAAAGTTCACACTACAGTGCAAAGCCTGGAGACACACATACCCCTGGTGATGCACACCTGTTGGGGATGAGCAGGTATGTCTCTCTGCTCTCCCCTACACATGCCTGTCCAGTTTAGGGTGACCAGATCACCCAAGTCAAATATCGGGACGCGGGGGGAGGGGGGGAAAGGGGACGCGGGGGGGGGGGCGTGGCGGGGGGGCAAAAAAACCAAAAACACCCTTCCTCCACAAGCGCTGGAGGGAGGCCCAGGAGATGCAGGGGAGCGCGGGGCCAGGGTGAGTGAGAGTCCGGCCTGGCCCCGAGCAGGCAGGACTCAGTCCGGTGTTAGGGAGAGGAGGGGGGCGGCCCGCGGTGCCAGGCGGCGGCTGTTCTCCCCCGCTGGCAGCGGGACTCGGGAGCAGCCGCTGCTGCAGCTCCCACTGCCGCGTGAGGAGGAAGCAGCCGATGGCCAAGCTCGGCGGCTGCGGCTCTGGCGCCTGGGCCGGAACCCCCCGAGCCCGGGCCTGCTGCGGGGACCCAGCAGCGCGTACGCTGCGCCCAGCCCCTGGCCAGTCGTGTCTGGGCTGCTGCCCAGCTGGTGCTATCCCGCGGCGGCCCCGGGGCGGAGGCATCGGCAGCCCAGCCCCGTTCGTTCCCCTGCGGGACCCGAGCGGGATGGGGGCGCTGGGGCCTGCTGCCCCCACTCCAGGGCCACCGCGGGATAGCACCAGCTGGGCAGCAGCCCAGACACGACTGGCCAGGGGCTGGGCGCAGCGTACGCGCTGCTGGGTCCCCGCAACAGGCCCGGGCTCGGGGGGTTCCGGCCCAGGCGCCAGAGCCGCAGCCGCCGAGCTTGGCCATCGGCTGCTTCCTCCCCTGCGGCAGTGGGAGCTGCAGCAGCGGCTGCTCCCGAGTCCCGCTGCCCGAGGGGGGAGAACAGCCGCCGCCTGGCCCCGCGGGCCACCCCCCTACTCTCCCTACCACCCGACTGAGTCCTGCCTGCTCGGGGCCAGGCCGGACTCTCACTCACCCCGGCCCCGCGCTTCCCCTGCGTCTCCGGGGCCTCCCCGCAGCGGTTGTGGAGGGAGGAGGAATGGTGAGCCTGGGGAAGAGGCGGGGATTCGGGGAGGGAGCCAATGGGGGGAGGAGGGGGCGGAGTCAGGGCGGGGGTGGGGGCGCGAGCACTTCCGGGCTCTGGAGCATTTCCTTGTTTGTCCAGTGTCCTGACCGCACATCGGTCGGGACGCGGGACAAACAAGGAAATATCGGGACAGTCCCGATAAAATTGGGAAGTCTGGTCACCCTAGTCCAGTTCAACGATTAGGTAGGAATAAATGGTCAGTTTTCACAATGGAGAGAGGTAAACAGTGGTGTCTGTTAGAGTGCTTTCCCTCAACCCTCCCACTTCCCTGGTTTATGTCATGCAGACAGCAAGCAGCAAAAGACCAGAAGTCCAAAGTGTAGACAATGCAAGGTTTCTTGGGGTTAGTTCCAAGCAAACATCTCCATAGCTCTACACGCTGGCAGTGTTTCCCAGTGTTCCATTCCCAGCTCTGACACCGCAGAGCATTTACCCCATATCCCCATTTCCAGCTCTGAAGCCGCAGAGCCTTGCCTCCCCATTCCCACCTCCTCCTTAGCAGGCCCAAATATACCAGCAATGCACACCCACAGTTCCACCCCTTACCACTTAGGGTCATGTTTCATTTTGGGTCTGGGGTCCTCATCCTACCCCTTTTGTACCCCACGAGAGGCGTAAGGAGTGAGGTTGTGCTCCGGTTGGCATTTCTTCAGTCTGTTAATGTTGTTTACTTTTACACACACACACACACACACACACACACACACACACACACACACACACACACACACACACACACACACACACACACTTTGCCCCTCCCAACTGGTTGCTTGATTTTTCCTTGAGATAGGGGATGAGGCAATCTAAAAGTGTGCCTGAGTAACACTTTAACTGTTCTTATCTGTTCCCATTGTACTAACAAATCCAGCTGACTAGGCAGAAGCAATATCCCTTGTTTACACATATTAGTATAAGAGTATCAAAAAGTCAAACCCAAAATTCTATCCCAGGCTAATAAACAGACCTATATATTAACAGCGTCCCCCAGGAATCTGTACTGGGATCAACGCTATTCAACATATTCATAAATGATCTGGAAAAAGGGGTAAACAGTGAGGGGGCAAAATTTGAAGATGATACAAAACTACTCAAGATAGTTAAGTCCCACGCAGACCGCAAAGAGCTATGAAAGGATCTCTCAAAACTGGGTGACTGGGCAACAAAATGGCAGATGAAATTCAATGATGATAATTGCAAAGTAATGCACATTTGAAAACATAATCCCAACTATACATATAAAATGATGGGGTCTAAATTAGCTGTTACCACTCAGGAGAGATCTTGGAGTCATTGTGAATAGTTCTCTGAAAACGTCCACTCACTGTGCAGGGGCAGTCAAAAAAGCAAACAGAATGTTGGGTATCATTAAGAAAGGGATAAATAATAAGACAGAAAATATCATATTGCCTCTATATAAATCCATGGTACATCCACATCTTGAATACTGCATACAGATATGGTCACCCATCTCAAAAAAGATATATTGGAATTGGAAAAGGTTCAGAAAAGGGCAACAAAAATTATTAGGGGTATGGAACGGCTGCTATATGAGGAGCAATTAATAAGACTGGAACTTTTCAGCTTGGAAAAAAGACAACTAACGGGGTCTATAAAATCATGACTGGTGTGGAGAAAGTAAACACGGAAGTGTTATTTACTCCTTCTCATAACACAAGAACTAGGGGTCACCAACTGAAATTAATTGGCAACAGGATTAAAGCAGACAAAAGGAAGTATTTTTTCACACAATGCACAGTCAACCTGTGGAACTCCTAGCCAGAGGATGTTGTGAAGGCCAAGACTATAACAGGGTTCAAAAAAGAACTAGATAAATTCATGGAGGATAGGTCCATCAGTGGCTATTTGGCAGGATGGGCAGGGATGGTGTTCCTAGCCTCTGTTTGCCAGAAGCTGGGAATGGGCGACCGAGGATGGATCACTTGATGATACCTGTTCTGTTCATTCCCTCCGGGGCACCTGGCATTGGCCACTGTCGGAAGACAGGATACTGGGCTAGATGGACCTGTGATCTGACCCAGTGTGGCCGTTCTTCTTGTTCTTCACCATTTATGAATGTCGCCCTCTAATCGCTGCTCTGTAGTACAAGAGCAGCAAGCTGGGGAACAGCCATTTAATCTCAAGCTACCATGGTTAGAGGAAGGGGAGCTTACGGAAGTCACCAGATGAGGACGCAGCAATTCTGGGTTCTGTTCGCAGCCCCAGGCTCCCACGTGACCTTGGGTCAGTCATTTCATTCTGTCTCCATTCCATCTCTGAAGAATGGGAGGATAAACTAGCTAATGTTTGGGATGTGCTCAGGTAGGACCCGGATAGACTTGGAGGTGAATCACCTGGGTCCTATACCTGCGTGTGGTTCAGCTGGGACCTGCTATGGGGAAAAGTGACCTTGCCAATAATGCTACTTGAATGTGGAGGCAACTTGGGCCACATCCTACCCTCAGTCCACTCCACGCACATGCCTTGCCACACATGCAGCAGGGCAGCTGCAGGTGTTTTGGCACAGTCCATACTAGTGGGAGGCTGTTATACAGCAGGGATGGCCCAGATCAGAGCCCAAGAGGCGCCCTCCTGTGATCCATGTGGAACAGAGGCCTCTGCATGCTAGCAGGTGCGCAGACCTGAGCCTGTTGTAATCAGGACACAGTGGTAAGTTTTATGCTTTGTCCATTTTTATGTGAGCAGTTAATATGGCAGAGTTACAGGTGGGGAAAACAGGTGATTTATCGGCCCATTTTCTCATGTGAGACTGGTGAATTAGGCAGCAGCATACAAATGGGCACAACTCCGAACTCCTCGGCCTGCCTGGGACATTATGTCCCTTTAAGACCACCATAAAGCTGTCACCCAAGCACACCAGCAAGGCTGGTGGAATCATTCAGCTGAGCACAAGCTGTTGCAATGTTGGAAGCAGCTCCTGGAGCTCGGCCAATAAGAGAGCGTTGGTCCCCTTGTGTGTTTGGATTTATGGCCCACAAGACAGCAACGTGACCTCACTTATTACAATGGCACAAAATCCATGCACGTCTCCTGCCAAACCTGGCTCAAACTAGCCTCCCAAGCGGTCTGCCACAGCACTACGCCGAACCCCTCTCCAACATGCCACAGCAGTAGCTTCATCGCAGTTTGGCCTGTACGTTACAGTCAGTGTAAGTTACACGGGAAGTAAAGCAGGCCAACTTATCTTCAGGAAGCAGCATAGGCCAGCAGGCAGGATGCTGGCTTGGGACTCAGAGCAGGGTTCTTTTCCCAGCTCTGCTACTGACTTGCTGGGTGACCTCGGGTGAGACACTTCACCTCCCCTCCACCCCATGCCTATCCCACACTTTGTGTATTTAGAGTGTGAGCTCTTTGAGCCAGGGACAGTCTCTTGCTATGTGTTTGTGCGACACCCAACACAATGGGGGCCTCCAGACCCTCTGTAATCCTAACAGTGACAAACTCAGCCTAGGTGGAGCATGTCTGTGATGAACTGTAGGGAGCCATTTCTGTTCGCTCTTATTTTAGGAGGAATTTCTCTCTCCCATGTTGACTCTGAACCTGCTCCGAGCAGCACTTTCTTCTGTGAACTAGAGATAAATGGCTGATGTTTTGGAGGTACTGAGCTCCTGGGGATAGGAGCCGTGAGTGCTTAGCCCCTCCCAGGTTAGGCCCACAGGCTATTCTAGGGAAGGTCTTGTTAGCGTGGCTTGTTAAACTACAGGAGATGTATCATGACAGTTTCCCTTTAATGTAGAAAATAATACACGGCAATACCACTAAGTAATAAACAGTGACTGCCTAATCATAGTGATTATCACCCTGGGCTGTAGATTGAACAGTACCCCTTAATGAGCATTGTCTTGCTTTCTGTATAACAATGCTGGTATTTTTGTTAGCAGCATGAACCCTCCCAGCTACAGGAGACTTGGCTGGATGTGATACTGCCTCATGCATCAGCAGCACAGGCGCTAGCCATGCCTGTTGCATTACGGTAGGGCCTAGAGGCCCCGTCTGAGATTGGGGTCCCATTGTGCTGGGTGCTGCCCAGATACACAGTGAGGGGCAATCCCTCCCCCACAGGGCTTACAGGCCAGAGTTTCTCAAATGTGGCCACCATGGCTGCATATGGCTTTTCTTACAGCCACAGCCTGCTGGGTGGGTGGGGGGGGGGGGGGGAGAGCGCAATACAGCAGCCCCTCCCCCTCCCTGGTGCTCCTGGATGCACCACCTTTGTGTTGATTGCTGGGGCTGCCTACAGGATTGGGTCTGGAGACACCTGGGGCAACACACCGGAGGAGCAGGCAGCCAGTGAATTCCCCACTTCCCAGGGGCAGTGGGGCTCAGGCTTTGGGCTTCAGCCCTGGAGTGGTGGGGTGGCAGGTTCTGGCCAAGGGGCTTCGGGCTCAAGTCCCTCATCCACCAACCTCCATTGCCCCTGGCCCCTGCTGCCTTGCCCAACCCCCCCATGCAGGGCTTAATTTGTTCCCAGGCTTGGAGGGCTGAGTAAGTCTGCTGTGAAAAGTGATGCTTGTATGTTTCAGAGTAGCAGCCGTGTTAGTCTGTATCCACAAAAAGAAGAACAGGAGTACGTGTGGCACCTTAGAGACTAACAAATTTATTAGAGCATAAGCTTTTCGTGGACTACAGCCCACTTCTTGGGATGCAAGCAAACAAACTTGTATGTTTGTTTATATCACTGTTGACAAGAGACTTACCAGCTAGCAATAAATAACTGACAATGATTTGGATGTATTTATTTGTTTTTCCTAAAGCTAATTACATATTTTAGGGCAAAGTGTGAGAGCGGCCACTAGCCAGAGTTGGGGGCCATATGCTGAGGCCACCAAAAAATTGGTCCTGAGAACACCCAGGGAAGGAGGGTAGTGGTGGCACAAAGAGGTAAACTGACTAGTCCAAGGTCACACAGCAGGTCTGCACAGGTCAGTCTAGGCTCCTGGCTGCTGTGAAGTCATGCCTGGCTCCAATGCACAGGGACAACTGCCCAGTTCCAGGTATGTGTGTTTGATTTGTTACACCAACGCGGCACTACAGTCAGTGACAGGGTGAGCTCCCCTCAGCATGTCCTGCCAGTGCTCCCCGGCACCAACCACAGCTCTATCAGCCTCCACCTGCCCCAAGCCTCAGCCACCCCCCTGAGAGCCAGCCAGGGTACCCATTAGTGCCCCCGTGCAGGGGGCAGACCCCTGGTGGTGAAGGGTGGCAGATCTCTCCATGACTGCCGGCACCACTCTTCAGAGTTTGTGACTGGGCCAGAGCTGGGGGCAGATGCTCAGCTGACAGGCAGAAGCTGGCCACCAACTGACTGAAAGCATAAGCAATGGCTCAATTAGCTGCCTGCCCCCTGCTCCCACCGCCGGCCTCCATTACTATGCTAAGAACACGGGGGGCAGCACTGCTAGGGAAAGGCAGCAGCTCAGCCTGCAGAAAGCATGCTGGGGGCTCAGCAGGGGAGGCCTGCACCATGTCCCAGGGCATGGCCCCAAGGCTAAGAGTCCAGGAGGTGCAGGTAAAGCCACTCCAAGGGCCAGGGAGGCTGAGAAGGGGTCACCACAAGCTATTTTTATTGCTTCTGTGAGACGGTGACTGTGTAAGTGACCCACCTCAGCCATGTATCTCATGACACATACACACATGTATATCACAGCCATGTATCCCCCCCCCCCACACACACACACACCCCAGCGAGGCTCCCCCCCACCCCAAAGGGGAGGGGTAGCGTTACTGCGGGCAGGAGGTGGGAGGCAGACAGACCTGGCACGATGGGGTTTTAATCAGGATGTTGGTGACTCTTGATTTCTCCTTCCAGCCAAAATTAACGAGAAAACATTTCCATGGTCAGCAATAGATTGTGCATCTGCAGCCATGTGAGTACTTGGGCTACATGCAGGGGGGCACTAATGGCTAGGGTGGGGCTGTTGGTCAACATCTGCAACTCAGACCTGGAGGTGTAGAAGGGCAGAATTGTTTATGAGTTAGGGGCAGGATAGAGTGCTTGCTTATAAAACCATGGAAGTTGCTTTTCCTAATTCAACCCTGCCCTGCTGCTCCCTCCATGGGTACATTACACTCACCCCTACTGACCAGGGTGTAACTTACGCAGCTGAGAGGGCACCTCTCTGCTTTTGTCTGTCTGTGTCTGCCTGCAATGCCATGACTGCAACAGTCAGAGGCCTCAATCAGAGCTCTCCCACCAGGGCACGACTCCCAAGTTTTGGGACAGTTCAGTCACAACAAGAGACGGGGACAAAAAGATTCCCAAACCCACAGGCTGAGTTCTACAGTTTCCACACCTAGCTCTTCCTAGGGCAGCAGGGCCTTGGGGAAACTCAGGGCCTGATCCAAAGTGAAGTTAATGGCAAACAGCTCCTATTCACTTCAGGGGACTTTGGACCAGGGCCTACTGAGGAGACAGGATTCCTCAGTGGAGATTAGAAATGAGGTCTGGAGAAACCACTGCACTGCAGCCAACCCCCATAGCAGCAAGGCACCACATCCACAACCATCAGTCCCTGCTCCTCTACCTTTCTGTAGTTGGTGCCACTTTCTGAGCATTCTGGTGGTCAGGGCTGTTACATACTACAGAACTGGAACATGTTAGGAATATCCGATTCCACTATAGCAGCACTCAGAATTCCCCACAATTAGCATTGCAGCTTTTAGTAAGTATCCTGGTAGGACAAAACAGCGAGGTGAGCATGACACCTGTAAACCCTGCTACAGCCTTGTCTGGTGACACTGGCAGACCCACCTTGGCAATGGATCCCATAGAATGTGCTGAAATCACCGCAGGACATTTTTTTCTTATTTTTAACCTTAGTAATTATTAGATCTTGACTCTGCTTTTACTGCAGGACTGGAGCAGGCCAGTAGCCAGAGCTGGGTGAAAAACAGATTTTTCAGTTCGCTTGCAATTCTGAAAATAATTGAAAATGATTGTTGTTTCAGGTCAAACTGAAAAAGGTTTTTTGGCAAATCACAAAATAGAAAAAAAATAATTTTGAGCATTTTTAAAATGTTTTTAATTTAAAAAAATAAACCAAAGGAAATTTTGAAATAAAAGATAATTTTGAGCCAAATAAATTAAACTTTTTGATTTTTCCAGAATTCATACTTTTTTTAAATCATAACTATTTGGCAAAAATCAACATGAATTTATTAAATGTTTCAGTGGTGCAGAATCTGAATTTTGCACGAAAAAAGTTTTGGTCATTTTTTTTTGCCCAGTTCTGGTAATTACATCACAATAGGCAGTCCTGCACAGAAATTCTCAGACATCTAGTGAGCAGGGGGCAAATACAGTAAATCTTAAGTTTTGTCTACATATGACAGTTGCACCAGTTCAGTCAAACCTCTGCACTGATGCTCTTATTCACGTTTAAGGGTGGCATACTGCAGTTCAAACAAACCAATTTATGCTAAATTCAAATAAACCAGATTTAAATTTAAATACACCTCTACCCCGATATAACGCTGTCCTCGAGAGCCAAAATATCTTACCGTGTTATAGGTGAAACTGCGTTATATCGAACTTGCTTTGATCTGCCAGAGCACGCAGCCCCACCCCCCCCCGGAGCGCTGCTTTACCGCGTTATATCCGAATTAGTGTTATATCGGGGTAGAGGTATAGGAGTGTTTAAATGGTCTTTTGTACTGGTTTAAAAATCACACCATGCAACTCTGCATGCAGAGTTCTGAAGGAACTCAATTGTGAAATTGCAAAACTACTGCTGTGGTCTTTATGAATAGGTCGGAATATGAACAAGAGCGCTAGACAATTATCTGATACCACATTCTACAGGCTATTACCCTCTGACCCCACTGAGGATTACCAAAAGAAATTACATCGTCTGCTCAACAAACTCCCTAAAGCAGCACAGGAACAAATCTACACTAACACACCCCTAGAATCCTGACCAGGGATATTCTACCTGCTACCCAAATCCATAAACCTGGGAATCCTGGACATCCCATCTCAGGCATTGGCACCTTAACAGCAGGATTATCTGGCTGTGTAGACTCTCTCCTCAGGCCCTATGCTACCAGCACTCCCAGCTATCTTTGAGACACCACTGACTTCCTGAGGAAACTACAATCCTTCGGTGATCTTCCAGAAAACACCATCCTGGCCACTATGGATGTAGAAGCCCTCTACACCAACATTCCACACAAAGACGGACTACAAGCCATCAACAATAGCATCCCAGATACCCCATCATGGCAAACCTGGTGGCTGAACTTTGTCTTCACCCACAACTACAGAATCTCTATCAAGCATTCTTAAAACTGCAATACCCACCTGGTGAAGCGAAGAAACAGATTGACACAGCCAGAAGGGTACTGAGAAGTCACCTACTACAAGACAGGCTCAACAAAGAAAGTAACAGAACGCCACCAGCCGTCACCTACAGCCCCCAACTAAAACCTCTGCAGTGCATCATCAAGGATCTACAATCTATCCTGAAGGACGATCCCTCACTCTCACAGACCTTGGGAGACAGGCCAGTCCTCGCCTACAGACAGCCCCCCAACCTGAAGCAAATACTCACCAGCAACTACACACCACACAACAAAAACACCAACCCAGGAACCAAACCCTGCTACAAACCCCGGTGCCAACTCTGTCCACATATCTATTCAAGGGACACCATTATAGGACCTAACCACATCCGCCACACCATCAGGGGCTCATTCACCTGCACATCTACCAATGTAATATATGCTATCATGTGCCAGCAATGGCCCTCTGCCATGTACATTGGCCAAACCGGACAGTCTCTATGCAAAAAAATAAAGGGACACAAATCTGACATCAGGAATCATAACATTCAAAAACCAGTAGAACACTTCAATCTCTCTGGTCACTCAATAACAGACCTAAAAGTGGCAATTCTTCAACAAAAAAACCCGTCAAAAACAGACTCCAACGTGAAGCTGCAGAACTGGAATTAATTTGCAAACTGGACACCATCAGATTAGGCCTGAATAAAGACTGGAGTGGTTGGGTCATTACAAAACCTAAACTTAATTCCCCCAATACTAATTTCTCCCTACTGTTCCTCACACCTTCTGGTCAACTATCTGTAATGGGCCACTCTCTTATCACTTCAAAATTTATTTTTCCTCCCTTGGTGTCCTGCTGTTAATTGATTTATCTCGTTAGACTGACCTCACACTTGGTAAAGCAATCCCCATCCTTTTACGTATTTATACCTGCTCCTGTATTTTTCACTTCATGCATCTGATGAAGTTGGTTTTAGCCCATGAAAGCTTATGCCCAAATAAATTTGTTAGTCTCTAAGGTGCCACAAGAACTCCTCGTCATTTTTGCTGATACAGACGAACATGGCTACTACTCTGAAACCTAACTGTAATCTGTAACTTAACATTTAAATCAGCTTCTGTACCAGATGACTGGAGGATAGCTAATGTGACGCCAATTTTTAAAAAGGGCTCCAGAGGTGATCCCGGCAATTACAGACCTGTAAGCCTGACTTCAGTACTGGGCAAACTGGTTGAAACTATAATAAAGAACAATATTGTCAGACATATAAATTAACAATTTGTTGAGGAAGAGTCAACATGGTTTTAGTAAAGAGAAATCATGCCTCACCAATCTACTAGAATTCTTTGAGGGGGTCAAGAAGCATGCAGACCAAGGGGATCCAGTGGATATAGTGTACTTAGATTTTCAGAAAGCCTTTGACAAGGTTCCTCACCAAAGGCTCTTATGCAAAGTAAGCTGCCATGGGATAAGAGGGAAGGTGCTCTCATGGATTGGTAACTGGTTAAAAGATTGGAAACAAAGGGTTGGAATAAATGGTCAGTTTTCAGAATGGAGAGAGGTAAATAGTGGTGTCCCCCCAGAGGTCTGTACTGGGACCAATGCTATTCAACATATTCATAAATGATCTGGAAAAAAGGGGTAAACAGTGAGGGGGCAAAATTTGAAGATGATACAAAACTACTCAAGATAATTAAGACCCAGGCAGACTGTGAAGAGCTACAAAAGGATCTCTCAAAACTGGGTGACTGGGCAACAAAATGGCAAATGAAATTCAATGTTGATAAATGCAAAGTAATGCACATTGGAAAGCATAATCCTAAATACACAAATAAAATGATGGGGTCTAAATTAGCTGTTACCACTCAAGAAAGATCTTGGAGTCATTGTGGATAGTTCTCTGAAAACATCCACTCAATGTGCAGTGGCAGTCAAAAAAGCGAACAGAATGCTAGGAATAATTAAGAAAGGGCTAGATAATAGGACAGAAAATATCATGTTGCCTCTATATAAATCCATGGTATGCCCACATCTTGAATACTGTGTGCAGATGTGGTTGCCCCATCTCAAAAAAGATATATTGGAATTGGAAAAGGTTCAGAAAAGGGCAACAAAAATTATTAAGGGTATGGAATGGCTTCCTTATGAGGAGAGATTGATAAGACTAGGACTTTTCAGCTTGGAAAAGAGATGGCTACGGGGAGATATGATTGATGTCTATTAAATCTTGACTGGTGTAGAGAAAGTAGATAAGGAAGTGTTGTTTACTAGTTCTCATAACGCAAGAACCAGGGGTCACCAAATGAAATTAATAGGCAGGAGTTTAAAACAAATAAAAAGAAGTATTTCTTCACACAACGCAGAGTCAACCTGTGGAACTCCTTGCCAGAGGATGTTGTGAAGGCCAAGACCATAACAGGGATTCAAAAAAAGAAATAGATAAAGGATGGGCAGGAATGGTGTCCCTAGCCTGTTTGCCAGAAGCTGGGAATGAGTGACAGGGAATGGATCACTTGATGATACCTGTTCTGTTCATTCCCTCTGGGGCACCTGGCACTGGCTGCTGTCAGAAGACATGATACTGGGCTAGATGGACCTTTGATCTGACCTAGTAGGGCTGTTCTTATGTTATATTCAGACAAGTCTATACACAAAAGTGGTACCGCTTTAACTATACTGGTACAGTCAAAGTGGTAGAACCCTTCTAGCGTAGAAGCATTTATACTAGTACAAATGTGTTTATACTAGTACAGTTCATTCCTATATGGGAAGGGAAAATAAGCTATGTCAACAAAAGGCACCTGTAGATCAGTGTAAATTCATCCACACTACAATTTAAACTAGCCTAATTATACTTGTTAAAAAAACCCTCATCCCTAACCACCATAGTTATACCGGGACAGAAACTGTATCTAGACCAGACCAAGCACTATTTTGGTTTGTTTATTTTGGTATGTTCCAGTTCACCTTTAACTTGATAGAAAAAATATTCTTGGAATTCATATGGATATTCTTCATTAACTTTTTATTTTTAAATGGGAATTCTTCGCAGCCTAGGTCTAACTGAAGCAGAGTTAATGTAACCCAGCCCCACCCAGCAGCTCTAGGGGGTCCAGCACTATGGAAGGAGGCAAGGAGAAGAGGAGCACTGGATGTCAGCTCATGACACTGTCTGTTACATTTGCCCCACTGGCAAAACGAGACATTCATTAACTGCTGAGCATGACTGACAGGGTCTGTCCATCATGTGACAGATATCATAAGCTGCCCCGGGGCAGACTCGAGAGCTGGATTTATACACAGACCTAGCCTCACATTTTCAAAAGGTTTCCATATCAAAACTAACTAAATGCTCATGAGGGTCAGCCACAATTCATGCAGGACTCTCTGGCCTTAGAAACAGGATTTAAAATTCTTTTTAAATAGACTTGAATGGGAAATTCAGCATAATTACTAAACCATATAGTTAGCAAATTTCCTAGATTTGAAGTAGCCAAATTAGTTTTATTCCCTCTGCAGCATGGATAAGTTAGTGCTGAAAAACAAACCTAGTTCTACATAGAAACCCCAAGAGGAACATGTACAAAGATGTCCTAAGAACATGTATAGCCTTAGAGTCTGAACACATAGCTATGGGCTGCCCCTCCCTGTTTCTGCAGGGTGAAGCCAAGACTGGCCGGCTACTGGGACTGATGGCTGCTGAATTCCACTAACTTCTGTTCATCCTGCCAAGGAGATAAATGCATGAGTAAATACCCAGGTCTCTAAGTGCCTTACAGAGGAGGCAAGGAGCATCCATTATACAGATAGGGAAACTGAGGCATGGGGAGTTGCAAGGTGACCAGCTGGTTAGTAGTAGGGCAGGGAACAGAACCCAGGTCTCCTGACTCCCAGTCCAGTATCCCCTCCATTAGGCAAGTCTGTTCCACGGATGGAGGGCAGCATGTATTAATTTCTTCTGTGAAAAATTACAACCCTGAACCTGCACTTCTTACTCAGGCAAAACTCCCACTGAAGACAACGTAGGTTTTCCTTAAGAGGAGCAGATGTGAACTGGGCCCTATGTGAAAGTACATGGAAATGAGGCGTGGCCCTCAGGCGCCAGGCAGATAGCCAGCATAGCTCTCCGTGTATCAACGTTTGGTCATCACACGGCCCATTTTGATGCCTTAAGAGACTACAGTACCCAGCTAGACAGAAGAGATGAGTCAGGTTAGACAGGATTGGCCCTCAAAGGCTCATTGGCATGCTGAAATCTCCGGGATAAAATACAGCCATCACAAAACACTTACTTCAAGTACGAGTAAATCAATCAGCTCCCAGACAAGGCAGTGCTGCTCAGCTGCACTAGGAGAGGCAAAGGTGTGTATTACTGGCCCTTAGTACCTGCCTTGGGCGCCTAGTGAGGCAAAGGGATACTGCACATGCTGGAGTCACAGCTCTGACTGCAGGCTTGGCCTCTCACCATTAACTATTCTAACACAACGCCATCAACAGCCTCAGGAACAACTCTGACATCATAATCAAAAAGGCTGACAAAGGAGGTGCTGTCGTCATCATGAATAAATTGGAATATGAACAAGAGGCTGCTAGGCAGCTGTCTAACTCCACATTCTACAAGCCATTATCCTCTGACCCCACTGATGATTACCAAAAGAAACTACACCATCTGCTCAAGAAACTCCCGGAGAAAGCACAGGAACAGATCTGTACAGACACATGCCTAGAACCCCAACCAGGTGTATTCTATTTGCTACCCAAGATCCATAAACCTGGAAATCCTGGACGCCCCATCATCTCAAGCATTGGCACCTTAACAGCAGGATTGTCTGGCTACGTGGACTCTCTCCTCAGGCCCTACGCTACCAGCACTCCCAGCTATCTTTGAGACACCACTGACTTCCTGAGGAAACTACAATCCTTCGGTGATCTTCCAGAAAACACCATCCTGGCCAATATGGATGTAGAATCCCTCTACACCAACATTCCACACAAAGATGGACTACAAACCATCAGGAATAGCATCCCCGATACCATCATGGCAAACCTGGTGACTGAACTTTGTGACTTTGTCCTCACCCACAACTATTTCACATTTGGGGACAATATATACCTTCAAGTCAGCGGCACTGCCATGGGTACCCGCATGGCCCCACAGTATGCCAACATCTTTATGGCTGACTTGGAACAATGCTTCCTTAGCTCTTGTCCCCTAACGCCCCTACTCTACTTGCGCTACATTTATGATATCTTCATCATCTGGACCCATGGAAAAGAAACCCTTGATGAATTCCACCATGATTTTAACAATTTCCATCCCACCATCAACCTCAGCCTAGACCAATCCACATAAGTGGCCCATTTCCTAGACACTACTGTGCTAATAAGCGATGGTCACATAAACACCACCCTATACCGGAAACCCACTGACCGCTATACTTACCTACATGCCTCCAGCTTCCATCCAGGACACACCACACGATCCATTGTCTACAGCCAAGCTCTAAGATACAACCGCATTTGCTCCAATCCCTCAGACAGAAATAAACACCTACAAGAGCTCTATCAAGCATTCTTAAAACTACAATACCCACCTGCTGAAGTGAAAAAACAGATTGACAGAGCCAGAAGAATACCCAGAAGCCACCTACTACAGGACAGGCCCAACAAAGAAAATAACAGAACGCCACTAGCCGCCACCTTCAGCCCCCAACTGAAACCTCTCCAGCGCATCATCAAAGATCTACAACCTATCCTGAAAGATGATCCCTCACTCTCACAGATCTTGGGAGACAGACCAGTCCTCGCTTACAGACAGCCTCCCAACCTTTAGCAAATACTCACCAGCAACAGCACACCATACAACAAAAACACTAACCCAGGAACCTATCCTTGCAACAAAGCCCGATGCCAGCTCTGTCCACATATCTATTCAAGTGACACCATCATAGGACCTAACCACATCAGCCACACCATCAGGGGCTCGTTCACCTGCACATCTACCAACGTGATATATGCCATCATGTGCCAGCAATGCCCCGCTGCCATGTACATTGGCCAAACTGGACATTCTCTACGCAAAAGAATAAATGGACACAAATCTGACATCAGGAATCATAACATTCAAAAACCAGTGGGAGAACACTTCAACCTCTCTAATCATTCAGTGACAGACTTGAAGGTGTCAGTTTTGCAACAAAAAAAACTTCAAAAACAGACTCCAAAGAGAGACTGCTGAACTCGAATTAATATGCAAATTAGACAATTAACTTAGGCCTAAACAGAGACTGGGAATGGTTGGGTCATCTCACTCATTGAATTTTTTCCCCCCATGTTAAGTTCTCCTCACACCTTCTATGGGTCATCTCGATTATCACTTCAAAGATTTTTCTTCTGCTGCTACTGATAGCTCATCTCAATTGATTGGCCTCTTACAATTGGTATGCGTACTTCCACCTTTTCATGTTCTCTGTATGTATAAATATCTTCTGTCTGTGTGTTCCACTCTATGCATCTGAAGAAGTGAGCTATAGCCCACAAAAGCTTATGCTGAAACAAATTTGTTAGTCTCTAAGGTGCCACAAGTACTCCTGTTCTTTTTCTAACACTGGAAGTCTCGTTCCCTACATAAACATCCAATCCCCTCTCACTCTTCAAGTTGTAAGCCTCAGTGACTGCTACCCCTACCTCTCCTGGCTTATTCAGTGTGGCCAGGCTCAAAAATTCAAAGATCACAAGATTGGTCCCAAAATTAAAAAACAGATTATATAGCGCCTTTACTCTGCCTTTCCACATTTGAATTTCCCCTGCTTCCCCAACGTGCATGCAGCTGCTGGTGTCTAAGTCACCCAAGTGCACAGAGCAAGGTGATTCTGGCCCCACTGCAGCTCTCACCAGACCCCAGCTGAGATCACAATACACACATTGGTATAAGATGCCACCTAACTGTGCAGAGCTTCCAGTTTCTCCCCTAACTTCCAGCCAGCAAATTCTGTGCTCCCCACGTGAAGCCTCCACAGTTCATCACTCACCCCCAGCCCTGCCTCTGCTGCTCTTGCAGCTCCAGGGATCCTTCACCCCTCTCTCCCCATGCTGTCACGAGGAGACGGGCTCCAGCAGGGGCTGGAATCCCAGCACTGGGACTAAATTGAGAGAGCTGGAACGCCACAATAGCTGCCCCCACATCCACCAATGGGGAATCACGTGGGCTCAGTGCTTCTGTTAACACGAGAAGCAGTGCTCTGGCGGGCAATGGCCATGCTCCATTTGCCTGCCCGGGGCGTCAGTGTGAGTGCATTGCACAGTTGAGGGGCCCACCTCCTCACTGACCCAGGCTGTCTGCAGACTCAGGCAGGTCTCCCTGTGCCTGTCACATTTAGAAAGTTTCCTTCACAAGAATGCAGGTGAGAGATATAGCTATTTCCTCTTAATTAAAGTGGAGGATCTGGAGCCCTTTTTGCTGCCAGACTCATTCAATGGGGAATTATGTGGCCATTTACATAGCTCTGTAAGTGCACTGTGCCCCAGGGCTGGGCTGGAAGCTTGCTTCGCCTGTGCACAGCTGGGTGAGCGGAGACCTGAAAGGCTTACAGAACAACTTGCAACATGCTGCCTCAAGGTTTTTGCTACCTCATTGACTCTGAAGAGAGAGCAGCCCCTGCGGCGGGGGTCTCTGCCTTTCTGCAATGCAGAGTGCTCCAAGATGGGCAGGGTCACAGCTGTGAGGGACATGCATGGCACTGGGGGGGCGGAAAGAGTGGCAGTTCTAGCTCAGTGCAGGCTGAAAGCAGCAGCGAGAGGGAGGTAGTTCTAACAACCAGGAAAAAACACCTGACAAAGCCACTAGGAACGGTCTGGATTTGAAGAAGTGATCCCACTTAGGGCCAAATTCAAATCTCACTCATTAGCATAGTGGCGATGGAGTTACTGTGACCTATACTGGGAACGGAGCCAAATGTGGCCCTGCGCGTCAAGGCTTTGATGAGGAGCCACACGCACACGAGGCTCTCGACAATGTTAGCTGGGGTGCATTGGGGTGTGACACAGCAGATCCTGCAGCCCCATCCCACGGGCCTATGGAGGTGGGGTGTGGCAGGCATCCATCTTTGTTCGCCCACCCCATTACAGAGGCAGTTCAGGTTTGCCCCTTCACACTGCTCCACCAGTGAGCCTCATCCCAGTGTCTGAGAGTCCATCTAGGGGTAAAGATGTCACCTGTAATCCCAGTCAATCTTTGACCTCTGCAAGGGCGGGCGGGGTGTGTATGGGGAGATCTCACCACTTCATGGAGGAGCTAGACTGGCTTCACAGCTGAGGCTGAACTTTGCCCTTAGAGCAGGGATTCCAGCTCTCTGCTATGTACAGACAATGCAGCCTGTCTGCACCACACTCTCGGCTCTCACCCACCGAGCACAGAATGGGTTTTCTGAGAATTCACAAGTGAATTGGTGATTAGTTAGAGTTAAAATTAATTTACAAATGGGTCCTTTAAGTAATGGTCAGATGGTTCTGGTGCCCAATGATCTTAACAGAAGGATTCAGTTTTCAAACTCCCCACATGGCCACTCCCTGGAAAACTGGCCATAGGCTACATTTGAAGACATTAAGTTTTAATTGTCATTTCTTTTGCCATCATTCCCTCAGCACGGACTGAATCTAATGAAGAGTTGTCCTCTTGTCCCAGTCGCTCTGCTACGCCCATCCTGCCCCACTGGATGGCCTGAAGACACTGGAGTGGCAGAGGCTTAACTGCAGAATTGATTCTATCACAGGGTTCTATACTGCTGTCCATCACTGTAGTAACTGAGCGTCTAATCAATAGCCAGATCCCTAGAGGACTCCATGCAATCACAAGCTTTTCTCCCTTTGGTGATCAAAACTCTGCTTGGGATTTGTTCTTGGTTCGTTTGATAATTTTTATTTTTTTTAAGGTTGATTTGTTTCCAGTTCCTTTTGTTGGTTGGCTGATGTTTGTGTGGAAGGGGCTGTCACCATTGTGACCAACTGGGACAAAATACATTGGGTGAAATCGCAATTGAGATCAATGGCAAAACTACCATTGATTTCACCTCTGGAACCTCCTATGGCCTTTTGTTAAAGCAGAGTTCTCCTTAGGAACATGCCCCGGTTTATATAAGATGACTTAGATGTTTCCAGGAGTTAAGATCAGGGATATCTTATAGGTGTAGCTGTATTGATTGAATGTGTTAGATTGTCTGACTCCCCACAATACATACCTGGGCCGTTCACATGTGCAGTGCAGAAATTTGCACCCAAATTCATACATGAAAACTGGGGAGTTGCAGCATAAACAGCCGTTATGGTGCAGAGATGACCGCTTGCTGCAGTATTTCTACTCTCTCCACCAAAGGTGGTTCTGTGGCACCCATCGCAGCAGTGTCTAGACACATCATTGCCTTGTAGGTCAGGAAAAGGACAACACGCTGGATAAACTCTGCGCACAGTGGGAAGAGCAGATGAAAGACCAGAGCAGCACAACACAGAACCCTGTTCTGAGCTTCCTTTCTGGGCGGCCTCCTGTCAATATCTTGTGGTCCATATGGACATCTTGACTCTACAGGAAGGACTGTAAGCATGTCCCAGCTGCCCTTTGTTTGCTGTGTCTCTGCTTGTTAAGCTAGAAGACCTGACAAACAATGAATTTCCAGATCATTGCCTGCCCTGGGTGCCCAGCAGACCCAAGGAGGAAGCGCCACAACCCTTCCATCAATGCCCATGTCATGGTGAGTCGCTATTACATGGATCTTTCAATCCAGGACAATGCTTTAAAACATACCCTACAACTTGCAGCGCTGGACCAGCTGTGCTGGCTATTTACAGTGGTGGCAGTAGGAAACTGACCCTGCCTAGGCATTCCCCTTCGGAGCTGATGCTGGGCTGTGCTCGCCCAGTGCTGAGTCGTGGTACGTGGCATGCTGGCCTGAGGCACTCTTAGCGGCTCCAGGGAGCCGAGCACAGGCCCAGGGGCAAGGACTGGCTGTGTTCTCATCCCCGCTCTGCCCCCACCTGTTGGGAGGCCATGGGCCAGTCCTTGGGCAGCTATTAACTGGGGATTATTTACCCCCCACCTGCACACTGGGGAGATCAGTGAACCCAGCCATACAGTAGTTTCCCTCCCACTAGCCGAGGGTGAGGAACAATTTGGATGGGTGAGCAGATCGTACCTGTCCTACTGCAGCACCCAGAGGCCTTGCTCTTGGCCCCAGGCTACGCCTATGGCTCGGGAGGCCCAATTCTACCACCCTTTCCAGCCACTAGCTTCCTGCAGTGCCCTGGGTGACTGGCTGCCCTGCTGACATGGAAAATAGTTCCTGACAGAGGGGAAACTGCTTCTCCAAGCTCCCTAGAGCAGGTGGGCCTCGGCACAGGCCAGCAGGAGTCAGGGGAGATGGATGGAGCCAGGCCCAGAGCAGAGGAGCAGGGCTGGGAGAGAAGAGCAACTGGGCTGGAAGAGGGCAAGGAGGGGACAGCGGAAAGGAAGGGAGCAGCGGCTGGGGCTTCGCACGGTGGAGCCAGAGGAGAGAAGCGGCCTGCTACTGGTCGGGGGCCATCTGAGCAGATGGGAAGGGAAAGCTCCAGAACAGAGGCAGAGCTATGGGAGTGGGCAGGAAAACTAAGTGTCATTTGGGGATGCAGCGGAAGCTTTGAGTGTGGCCGGGAGAGGGAGGCGCCCTGAGCAGAGGGATTGCGGGAGAGCTGGTTCCTGGGGCTCTCTGCTGCTGCCTGGCTGGATTTCCTCTGCCACAGGAGGGCTGGGCACACTGGAGCTCCAGGCTGGCAGAGTACATGGGCTAAGGAGGCCATGGCTGTGTGCACGTCGAGGTGGGAGGGGATGGCCCCACAGTCACCGCCCTAGTCCTGAGGGGGTGAGAGCCCAGGTGCAAACACCTGCATGTGAGTGTGAGCATATGGAGCCGCAGGAAGCGGTCAGTGCTAGAACCCTTGCCCACGTCTTGGCCCCAACCCATACAGGGAGCACTCTGCAGCAGGCTCCAACAAGGGCCGACTCTGAGGTCTGGCACCTGCTTGTTAACAGAATTGTGCCATAGCTCAATTCTCCCCCTGCTCCCAACTAATGAAGATGCCTCCAGCCATTCAAACAATGACTAGCCTTTGAAGACAGCCCCTTCCTTTCCAGAGACTACTGGGAAGGGATGTGTGGCTGCACAGCCTACAGGGTGAGAGAAGGGGGTCCCTGCCTAACACTCTGTGTAAGAAAGATCATTGACATACCCTGGCAGCAGTTAACCCTCCAGCACAGGCTCATTCCCTGCAGAAGCCAAAGGAAAAGCCAGGGCAGTGTTTTAGAGCCTGTAGATCACAGCAGTTTGCTCCAAACCAGCATCCCAATGCCAGCCCCCTAGACAGAGGTGCTTGGGGATTATCACACCGATGTTGACAATGGGCTTTTGGAGGTTAGCTGCCATGTCTCCGAATGCACCGCAGAACAAAGCCCACTATGGTGATTAGAGGTGGGGAGAAATTGGGGGGAAAATTCAAGGTATCAAAACGTTTTCCTGTCCCAAATCAAGATGAAAAGTCAAAATCCTGAAAACGGTGTCAAACTGAGAATCCAAACGACGTTTTGGTTCAGGTTAACGGAAACTTTCAATTTTGACATTTTTCTCCAGCCTTTAAGGGTAAATGTACCAACATTCCAAAACAAAATCATTTCGACTCAGCAACTTGAAACTCTTTGTTCTGAAAACAGAATTGGGACACTGAATTTCAAAACTTTTGTCAGTAATTCTGAGTTGGGAGATTCACTGAAACCAGTCCTGGTTTGGAAACATTTTCAGGTTTAATGAAATGGCATTTTTGAGGGAAAAGTTAGTAAAAAAAAAATTCCTGATGGTTCTAGCTGTGCTGTAACTAACCATCTGCTTTCCCACTTCTGCCACCCATGTATACCTTGGGGGCTGCTGCTGACTTTCGCCCACCCAAAACTGCATCAGCTGGGGCTCGCGTGTACCCTGGAAATCTGCAACGTTAATGCACAACTTGTGCACTGACCTGATCAGACTGGGCTCTTCCTTTTGTTGGACACCTGGACTATGCTTTTGTGGGCTTTTAAGTACGGCAAAACTAACAGCAACCCCAACCTTGCATTTGTTCCTGTCAGATCTCACCAGCTAAGCAGGTTCTGATCCATCCTAAGAAAACCCAGAGGCTGCAGCATTTTTTTGCTGATCCCTGTGATGCACGTCCCTGGTGACTTGTTTTCTGAACTCTCGTGTTCCAAGTGGGTTTTAAATGAGCCCAAACCTGCTCCCCCACCCTCTCCTGCCACAAGAGAGCTCACCACTTTGGACACAGTCTGATGACATTGGCAAAGCAACCCAGGAGCAGCGAGGCATCCTGGCTCACAGCACTCAGATGACAGCAAGTCCATAGCAGCAGCAGTTTTCATGCCATCAACAAGAGCACAAGCTGCTCCCCACATTCAGCATATAATCATGTCCAAACCCCAGCTGAGAGGCAGATTGTCATTCAGCGCTACCCGCTAACTGACAAGGGAAGGAGCAGGTCAGTGTTAATTTCACCTGTCCGCAAATTTGATAAATGGATCCCGGGCTGGTCTACAGCTAGCACCAAGCGTTAATTACAGGCTTGTTTCAGAAACGACAGGACCCCTTCTATTGGAGAGCAATGCATGATAATTACAGAGCAGCTCACCCCAAGTGCCTGCTAAGTGTGCAATTAACTCCCATCACTTTTGAAATAGTCCTAGCTTATTTCAGTCGCTTGCAGGACACAAACAAGTACCGCATTGTCCTGCCAACACCCCATGACAATCAGTTCGTCCAACTAGAAAACACCTGGACCCACTGTTCTCTCCAGTCAGAGCTTGTGGGACTGTTGCCTTAGCACCTAGGACTGAATATCCAAGTGAGGGAAGCCTGGTCAGTTGGAGGGTGGGAGACCTCCGGAAAACGCAGGTGTTACAGGCCATGGGGGTGTGTAGCAAAACTTTCCTCAGCCAAGGCCCCAGTAGGATGGGCACACGAGACTGCCCTTCACATCAAACCTAGGTCCTGTTCAGCTGCAATCACTCTGCTAGCATGGTGCTTTTCACAATGGTGGGGCAGAGGTCACGAGGGCACCAGGGGCCCTGGACAGGTTCCAGGAGGATACGTACATTGCTAAATCCCATCCACAACTTTATTCCCTGAGGCAGCGTGAGAGGTCGGGAGGAACAATCCCGCACCACTAAAAATCACAGCGCTCGACGCTGGCCCAGAGCCATCAGCAGGGATCTCTGCAGCATGGCTTAATGGAGAGAAAACTGGAGAGGGGCTCAGGAATGCTACATTTTAGTCCTGGCTCTGCCACTGGCTGTGGCGTGACCTGGGGCAACTCACTCCCCTGCTCTCTGCCTCAGTTTCTCCATCTGCAAAAGGGGGATAATGATACTGATCTCCTTTGTAAAGCACTGAGATCTAGGGATGAAAAGCGCTCTGTTTCTCAAATGGTGGGTCCCCACAAAGAAGCGGGGCATGGGAAGGGACCAGATGGGTCCTGCATGCCCCGAAGCACTCCTCCCCTTCTCCACAATGCTCTCACTTCCGCAAACAGCAGAAAATGGCGGAGGAGAGGGATCCGGGCAGCAGAAGCAGACGACGTGGCTGGAACCAGTGAGCAGACAGTCAACAGCCTAGTAGTGATCAAGGCATGGCTGTGGGAAGGGAGGGGCTGCGAAGGGGAGGGCAGCAGGGGACTGAAGGGCTGAGAAGTGGGGAGCAGGGGTAATGGCAGGTCCTCCAGAAAGACAAATGCATTTGGTTGGTGACCTTAATAAAACATGTGGGAACCTCTCCACTCGCTGAGCTCAGCTCTTTGTTCTTATTTATTCCTCTCTGCAGCTGAGATTTCCAAGTTGCCTAGGGGGCTCAGGCCCCCAGCTCCAGCTAGTGCTACAGCAAGTCCAGATCCCACTAGTGGGAAACGGGCAGCTTTGAGAATAGGCGATATTATTATAAATATTTATATTGCCGTGGGGCCTAGCAGTCACTGACCCCCCCCCCCCTTTTGTACTAGGTGCTGTACACACACAAAACACAAACATGCTTGATTTGCAGGGTGCTTGCTCAGTGTTTGCTCCCACGTTCCTTACAGAAGCCATCGGTGTCTCTGAGCTTCCATCCCCCTTCCCACAGCGCCCTGTGCTGAGGGCATTGGAGGTCGAGCTACTCCATAGGGCCAACAACTCCTAGAACATACAGCACTGGATAGCAATGAACTAATCATGCAGTCTATGGTTCTGGCCACCACCACCAGTCAAACATCCAAAGGCCAGGCCCCACCCTCTGAACAGCTGTGTACCTCCCATGACACAAACACCTGCTGTGCCACTTCTCCCCCCCCACAGGTGGTAAAATGGTGCTTAAAGCCACCTTTGTCCCCCACCAGTTTGCTCCTGCCCCAAGCGCGGCTCAGGAGCAATGGAGGATCTGGCCCAGCCCATAGCACCTCTGACAATGGCTGGAGCTGAGGAACACGTAGTTTGGAAAATGCCTCCCTCTATCTATCGGCTACTCCCTCAAGTTCCCATCTTTCACGCATCCCCTTCTGCATCTGCTCCAGAGTTTTCACGTTTTGGAAGACCTATACTTTCAGGAGTCATGGTATGTACGTTCCAGATGCCACTGTGTTGTATGAGCCATCTAGCACAAGAGGAACGTGCCAGGAACATCTGTTTTATAAGCACATTACAAACTCTCCTGTATCATAGCAGGAGAGCCTGCTCTGCATTTCATGTGGAGTTTCTCTTCAACAAAAGAGCTTTGTGGACATGCTGCATTGAAAACAGTTAAAATTGTAGGCTGTCATTTTACATTTCAGGGGTATTTCTTGGTTCTGCTTGCAAGCAGGGGGCTCAGTAGGGAAGACTGATGTGTGACGTAGAACTAGTAGCAGAGAGTCTAAAGACAACCTAGACTAAGGTGGGGTGAGTTGTGCCTTTCTATTTTTAGGGAGCAGCCTGCTTTGTCACTCTCTGTTTTGAGGCTCCTGTGTGTTATTCTGAATTCTAAGAAACAGTGTTACGCTGCAACCTTCCAAAAAGTGTTTTATATTTGTATTTAACTTTTCTGTGCATATGTCATGAACTAACAGTGGAGTCACCAAGAGCTCCTGTACCAAGTGGTGGGCTTTGTATCAGGTGGAGAAACTGATCTCTCCAGCATCAAGGTTAAAGTGAACTTTCCATTACAGCACCAGAGCAGAGCCCCTTCCAAACTCTCACATCCAGAGCAATGCACCTGGCATGGTCACAGGCACAAACACAGGCTGGGTTTGAAATTTCTAGCTAGTGAGAGATGAGGGTTTAACAAAATAAAGGATCTGGGGAAATTTTCCCTTATTTCTCTAAGTTCGTGATATCTCAAGCACAGGTTAGCCTAGAAATGGCAAATTGGTTTAAATGGTGCTGGGTTTGGCAAAGACAGGGGCTTTAGCTAATTTGCCAGAAGACGTGTGTGGTTATTAAATACCATTGATTCATGCACTAGGAATGCTGGAGAGTTTCCGATGGTAGCATAGCCTATACCCAGCACATAAACTGTCATGGCTCTGCCCACACAAACCTCCAGATCCACAAGAGGACTTAGACTCCTGAAGTCCAGATATAGGATTCTCTGTGAGCCACAGAATCCCTATTCAGCTGCCACCGGTAGGTGCCTAAATGTCTGCTGTAAAAGTACCCCAGGTACCCACGTTCCAGAGTGAGATTGCAATGTGCATGCCCCAAGCCCAGTTCAACCCACAGACAGGGGTATAGAACAGGGTGTTCCTGAGGGGCCTGATCTGGTACCGGTGCTCAGAGGCTGCCTAACTCCACACAAAATAGTTGGGGGTGGAGGGAGAGGAGGCCTTCCTTGTGACCTTTAACCCAGTAGTTAAGGTATTCACTGACATATGGGAGAGTGCCATTCAATTCCTCTTTTGGCCTGATGAGAAGGGATCTGAACAGTGACCTGCGACAACTCTGGTGAAAGCTCTAGCCTCTGGGCTAGAGAGCGATCCTCACTTCCTCTTGTCCAATTAATAGTTACAATTTTTAATCAAAGTGGAACAGCTTTAACAGGAAAGACCGAGACCACACCAGAGCATGCCACAGCCCACTGGTGGGCACTCTTCTGAATCCCTTTGTGGATCCAGGCAAAGAGCGAAACTGACTATCCACAAAGCAAACACTGAAAACCCAGAGCTTAGAGGGAAGACATGTTTCCCTCGGTCATTCAGAGCCATCACGGGTGTTGCTTGTAAGCACAGTAGCTAAAGAGACACAGAAGGGTGATTTCTAAGTTCACTGTCTCCTTAAGCAGCCACTCAAGGGATGGACCATAATCATAGCTGAGGTGAGCTGTCAAATAAAGGAGGACCAGAATTGTGTTCAGTACAGCTGGGGCTATTGGAGTCAGTCTCTTAAGGCAGGGGTTGCCTGTCACCAGTCTCATGGCTTTTGTTTTCCTTAAAGCTCCAGCTCCTGGAGTCCAGTGATTACTGGAGGCTCAGCTTCCAGTTAAAAAAGGATGTTTCTAACCCATCTCACTGCAGAGAAGTGCTGGAAAACCTAACCCCTACAGGCTCAAGAACCAGACGGCAAATAAAAACCCAACATTTGTTATTTTTAGAATCTCGGGTTTTGGGGGCCTGACCCATGAATTTTGAATGCTTGGGTTGGCACTCCTATGAGAGCTGGTGCCTATCTACCTTTGGGGATCTGGGCCACGCCCTCCACAAATCAATGACAAAAAGCCACTGAGACACTCCTGTACCAATGGGACAGCTGTGCTGTGCATTTGGTACGTCCATGTGGCACACCAACCCATGGGTAGCAAAATTGCCCAAGTCCTGTCTATGCTACTGATTCCACTGATGCAGCCGAAGTATTACAGTGATGACTTTTGCTCTCGTAGACAAGGTCCTCTGTTAGGAGAAAGAAGAACAGGAGGACTTGTGGCACCTTAGAGACTAACAAATTTATTAGAGCATAAGCTTTCGTGGACTATAGCCCACTTCTTCGGATGCATATAGAATGGAACATATATTGAGGAGATATATATACACACATACAGAGAGCATAAACAGGTGGGAGTTGTCTTACCACCTCTGAGAGGCCAATTAATTAAGAGAAAAAAACTTTTGAAGTGATAATCAAGCTAGCCCAGCACAGACAGACAGTTAGATAACAAGTGTGAGAATACTTACAAGGGGAGATAGATTTCAATGTTTGTAATGGCCCAACCATTCCCAGTCCTTATTTAAACCGGAGTTGATTGTGTCTAGTTTGCATATCAATTCTAGCTCAGCAGTTTCTCGTTGGAGTCTGTTTTTGAAGTTTTTCTGTTGTAATATAGCCACCCGCAGGTCTGTCACTGAATGACCAGACAGGTTAAAGTGTTCTCCCACTGGTTTTTGAGTATTTTGATTCCTGATGTCAGATTTGTGTCCATTAATTCTTTTGCGTAGAGACTGTCCGGTTTGGCCAATGTACATGGCAGAGGGGCATTGCTGGCACATGATGGCATATATCACATTGGTAGATGTGCAGCCATACCATCAGGGGCTCGTTCACCTGCACATCTACCAATGTGATATATGCCATCATGTGCCAGCAATGCCCCTCTGCCATGTACATTGGCCAAACCGGACAGTCTCTACGCAAAAGAATTAATGGACACAAATCTGACATCAGGAATCAAAATACTCAAAAACCAGTGGGAGAACACTTTAACCTGTCTGGTCATTCAGTGACAGACCTGCGGGTGGCTATATTACAACAGAAAAACTTCAAAAACAGACTCCAACGAGAAACTGCTGAGCTAGAATTGATATGCAAACTAGACACAATCAACTCCGGTTTAAATAAGGACTGGGAATGGTTGGGCCATTACAAACATTGAAATCTATCTCCCCTTGTAAGTATTCTCACACTTGTTATCTAACTGTCTGTCTGTGCTGGGCTAGCTTGATTATCACTTCAAAAGTTTTTTTCTCTTAATTAATTGGCCTCTCAGAGGTGGTAAGACAACTCCCACCTGTTTATGCTCTCTGTATGTGTGTATATATATCTCCTCAATATATGTTCCATTCTATATGCATCCGAAGAAGTGGGCTATAGTCCACGAAAGCTTATGCTCTAATAAATTTGTTAGTCTCTAAGGTGCCACAAGTCCTCCTGTTCTTCTTTTTGCGGATACAGACTAACACGGCTGCTACTCTGAAACATCTCTGTTAGGAGAGTTCTGCAGGATGACTTCTGCTCCTAGTTTAATCAGACTTCTCTCTCAGGGACACCCTAGTAATCCTTTGGCACCTGAAATGAGATTCTGCCCAGCAATCATGTTGGCACAAATGTGGGCACATGAACACACCTCTAAACAAATGAACCCCATTGCCAATAATTCAGTTAGTGCCAGGCATAGCCATCAGAGCCTTGGGGCTGTGAAGTGCTGCTCCATTGTCAGAGGATTCACATTTAAAGGGTTCCTTTTCACTCTACTACTGCCTGATCTGGGGCTGGTGTTTGACTTAACAGCGTTCTCAGCAGCACGGATGAAGCGTCAACATTTACCTTTTGTAAAATCAAATATTCCACTCTGCCTATGGTCAGCCTCCCTTGTTAGTAGCTGCACCCCGACTGCACACAATGTATCCTGAAAGAGATGCAGGAAAAGCACATCAAAGGGAGATCAAACCACAGGTGTGACACACGCATATTCGGGAATGCTCCTTGGTCTGCAATAACATCTGAGTTAAAAAACCTCCAATCCTCTACAGATTCCTTCCCATTTAGTAAACATTTTGCTCTATTTTTAGTGCTGGCTAAGGCACAAATACATTTTGCTTTGGTTGATTTCCCTCTGCTTGAGCACCAACCTCATCAGTATCAGAAGAAACGTGCACAGAACAGGAGTTTCATATGCCTATAATGCAAAGTGAGAGGGTCACCCGTACTTTAGTGGGAGGAGGGCGCAAACCAGTTTATTTTAAAACACATTCACTGGTCAAGGAAATAGGTTTCTTACCTTATAGGAATGAGTTCGAGATGGCATGCTTGGGTGCTCTCAACCAAAGAATGCAAAGCAGTGTCTATGGGCCCACCCCTGCTAAAAGCAGCACCTCGCACCTCCAGACAAGGGCATACGGAGGCACAGGCCCACCGCTACTTAGTTCCTTCTGGATAGCAAAGCAGAGTCTCCACTCCTGAGGGGCAGAAAGGTGGAGCATTTATATGGACAAAACATCTTGAAGAAGGACCACGTTGCCAAAGGTGGCAGCATCTTTGGAAGCAGGGTAGATGGTGTAATGCTGGGCAAAGGTGCGAATGGAAGACCAAGTTGCAGTCCTACAGACTTCTATCATGGGAACATCATTCAGTAGAGCTACAGATGTGGACTGAGTGCTAGTAGAATGGGCTATCACTCTGAGGGGGCTGCATCCTACTGGATTCATAGCAGGTTAAAATGCACCTTGACAGTCTGAGTGGAAATAGGTTGTCCTTTCACTCTCTGCAAATGATACGAATCATCTGGGAGAGGCCCAGAAAGGCTTTGTCCTGTCAAAGTAGAAGGCAATAACCCTTCTCACAGCTCGTGTATGTGAGCTGGCCTCCTCTCGGGAGCCATTAGACTTTGGGTAGGACACTGGTAGATGGCTCTTGATTAGTATGGAATTACAGAGACCTTAGGGAGGAAGCAAGGATGGGGACACTGTGTAACCTTATCTCTACAGAAAGTAGAGAATGGTGGGTCTGCCATGAAAGCACCAAGCTCTCCCATTTGTCTAGCTATAAGAAACAAAATCTTGAGGGAGAGGAGAAAATAGGTGGCCATGTGTTGAAAAGGGGGTTTCCTCAGGGCACCAAGAACCAAATTAAGGTCCTGTTGGGGACCATATCGGGGGGAAAAATGTGTAAGACCTTGAGAAAACTGGCCATAGCAGGGTGGGCAAAAACTGAGAAACCTTCGAGTGGAAGGTTGCAACAGCAGCCAAATGTACTCTGAAGTCAGTGATGGACCTCGTGTCTTCAAATCCAACAGGTAGTCCATGATTTTAGAGAGTGGAACCTCCGATACTTAAGAGTGATGAGAACACCAGGACTGGAAGGAGTTCCCACTTTTGAAAGTAAGTATTGTGAGTACTAGGTTTCCAGATAGGAGAACTGACTGGACCTTATCTGAACAGGTAGGTTCCTTGCCCAAGAACCATCTAGGAACCATGCTCTCAGGTTCAGGGTGGAGAGGCTGGGAGCAGGGTCCCAGAATTCTGTGACAGGAGAGACTTCCTTAGATGAAGTGGAAAAGGCATTGCCACAGAGAGGTAGAGGAGGTTAAAAATCCACACATTTTGGCCAGGATAACCCTTGTTCTCTGTCGTAGTCTGAGCAAGGTCTGAAGGATCAAATACAGGGCCACAGTCTATTCCTCCATATAGCAGGAGCTGCATGGCGGCAGGTCCCTGCCTCCTTACATGCCCTCATTTGGAGGCACGAGGTGCTGCTCTGCACAAGTACAGACACTGGACTCTGCTTTGCATTCTCCGGGCAAGAGCGCAGTGGAGCACCCGTAGGGACATGCAACTTCAGGTTCTTCTTGAAGTATATCAACTCACCAGAGAAACCGATGCAAGGAAATAAAAAAAAAAATTCTTTCAGTAGGTAACAGCTGCCTCAGAGAAGTGCAGAATGTTACAGAGCTCGATTTAGAAAGCTTCTCATGTACACAGGTTGAAAAAGCTAGGTTGCTTTTTCAAATGCTATTTTAACCAAACCAGGTTGTTTTAACTGTGATTTGTTAGAAACAACGGTGCCAAAACAAAGTGATTTGTTAACCAGCTATCAATAACAAATGCTAATAACTGAGGAAGGTCTTAAAGGGGCAGTCCATTTGAATTCTAGTTAATTAAAAACAGCAGTTTCAGATCCTGCACTTGCTCACAGAAGCCCCAGCCAATTTCTATGGTTCTGCGATCATTTTCCATCTTTAAAAGTATTGGTTTCTCCCCTGGTGCTGAAGGAAAGACCCACATGAACAACTGACCGAGCAATTTGAAAGGGGAAAAGGGGTACTTTTTGTAATCTCTCACTTAGTCATCTTGGATGCTTTTGGAACCAGTTAAAAATAGAGAGAGAGGTGATGTTTACCTAAGTCCTTGCACTTTTATATCATGCTTTCCTTTAACTGTCAGTCTCAAAGCACTTTACGAAGCTGAGCAATGTTATTGCTCCCATTTTACAGATGCTGTAATATGGAGGCGAGGGCAAAACATTTGTAACAAGTGGTCACTGCGTGTAGGTGGCCAACTTTAGATTCCTTGGGACAGGTTTTCAGCAGTGCTGAGCACCCACAGCTCCCATTATCTTGGGTGCTCAGCATTTCTTGAACAGCAGGCATTAAATTAGCTACTAATCCTGAGGGGGGCACCCCCCAAATTGGTGGACATTTTAAAAAATGTGGAGTTGTAGTGATTTCCCTGCAGTCACCTACACTGATTCAGTGCAAGTCTGGAACAGGAACTAAGACAGCCCCTAGGCCTGTGTTCGGTCCACTAGGTCTAGTTGGCCCTTGCTTGCTGTACCTGTACAGAAAATAAATTGCACTTAAAATTCCCTTCACATCAAAAGATCTTTAAATGTCAGGCTGGCAGGAAAACAAGAATTCCATTTTGCAAAAAATGTTTGGAGCCAGAAGGAACCACTAGATCACCATGTCTGACTTGCTGAATAGCACCAGTTCTGTAGCCCACGAAAGCTTATGTTCTAATAAATTTGTTAGTCTCTAAGGTGCCACAAGTACTCCTGTTCTTCTTTTTACCAGTTCTGAAGTTTTCTTGTTCTGTATCAGCATGAAAACAAGACCTGAACATTTTCATGGAAAAACACACAAAAGACACCCTCAACCCCAAATATCCAATTGCCCAGTGGTTCGGGCACTCACCTGGGACATAGGAGATCCAGATTCAAGTGCCTTCTCTGTCTGATTCAGAGCAAGTAGAGACTCACTCCAGCATAGCCTGGTGGTTAGGTGTGTCCATCCAGGGGTGAAAGTAAAAGACGGTTACTCACCGTTGTAACTGTTGTTCTTCGAGATGTGTTGCTCATATCCATTCCATTAGGTGTGTGCGCGCCGCGTGCACGATCGTCGGAAGATTTTCTACCCTAGCAACACCGGCGGGTCGGCTGTGGAGCCCCCTAGAGTGGCGCCTTCATGGCGCTGAATATATACCCCAGCCGACCCGGCGCCCCCTCAGTTCCTTCTTGCCGGCTACTCCGACAGTGGGGACGGGGGGCGGGTTTGGAATGGATATGAGCAACACATCTCGAAGAACAACAGTTACAACGGTGAGTAACCGTCTTTTCTTCTTCGAGTGCTTGCTCATATCCATTCCATTAGGTGACTCCCAAGCCCAACTTAGGTGGTGGGGTCGGAGTGAGACATTGCTGTGTGCAAAACCGCTGATCCGAAGGCAGCATCGTCCCTGGACTGCTGCACTAGTGCATAGTGTTCTGTAAACGTGTGGACTGACGACCAAACCGCAGCTCTACAAATGTCCTGGATCGGAACTTGCGCCAGGAAAGCCGTCGAGGAAGCTTGGGCCCTCGTGGAGTAAGCGGTGAGGTGTGGTACTGAGACACCTGCCAGGTCGTAGCAAGTCCGGATGCAAGACGTAATCCAGGAGGATAGGCGTTGTGATGAGACCGGTGAGCCTTTCATTCGGTCGGCCACTGCAACGAAGAGTTGCGTCGTCTTTCTAAAGTGCCTTGTGCGGTCAATATAGAAGGCCAGGGCCCTGCGTACGTCCAGAGAATGCAAACGTTGATCCTGGCGAGTAGCATGTGGTTTAGGATGAAAGACCGGGAGAAATATATCCTGGTTGATATGAAATGGAGAAACCACCTTAGGGAGAAAGGCAGGATGTGGGCGGAGCTGCACTTTATCCTTATGGAAAACTGTGTAAGGGGGCTCGGATGTAAGCGCCCTGAGTTCAGAAACGCGCCTTGCTGAGGTGATGGCTACGAGGAAGGCTGTCTTCCAGGATAGGTACAAAAGTGAACAGGTGGCCAGTGGCTCGAATGGAGGACCTGTGAGCTTGGAGAGAACCAGGTTGAGGTCCCACGTCGGAACGGGCTGACGTTGTTGTGGGTACATCCGGTCTAAGCCCTTGAGGAATCTAACGACCATCGGGTTAGAGAATACCGAGGACGCGAGTTCCCCTGGGTGAAAGGCCGATATAGCGGCCAGGTGAACTCTAATTGAAGATATCGCCAACCCTTGCTGTTTTAGGGAGAGGAGATATTCCAAAATGAGAGGGATAGGTGCCTGTAACGGGGACGTGGCTCGTTGTTCGCACCAACAGGAGAACCGCTTCCACTTGGCCAAGTATGTGGTCCGTGTTGAGGGCTTCCTACTGCTCAGCAGAATCTGTTGGACAGAGTGCGAGCACTGCTGCTCTGCCTGGGTGAACCATGGAGCAGCCACGCCGTGAGGTGGAATGATTGCAGGTCGGGGTGACGCAGGCGGCCGTGGTCCTGAGAGACGAGATCCGGTCATAATGGAAGCGGGATCGGTGTCTGAACCGAGAGCTCCAACAGCGTGGTGTACCAATGTTGTCTCGGCCACGCTGGGGCGATCAGAATCACCTGTGCCTGGTCTCTGCGCAATTTGAGCAGTACCTTGTGGACCAGAGGAAACGGAGGGAAGGCATAAAACAGGTGGTCTTTCCAGGGAAGGAGAAACGCATCCGAGAGGGAGCCCGGAGCTCGACCTTGCAGGGAGCAGAACACGTGGCACTTCCTGTTGTCTCGAGATGCAAACAGGTCTATCTGGGGAAACCCCCACTTCTGGAAAACGGAATGTATGATGACCGGACGGATAGACCACTCGTGCGTTTGAAAGGACCTGCTGAGTCGGTCCGCCAGAGTGTTCTGGACTCCAGGGAGGAACGATGCCGTGAGATGGATTGAGTGGGCGATGCAGAAGTCCCACAGGCGAATGGCCTCTTGGCATAGAATTGACGAACGTGCTCCTCCTTGCTTGTTGATGTAAAACATGGCAGTGGTGTTGTCGATGAGAACTAACACACAGCGGCCACGTAGGAGATTGAGAAATGCCTGGCACGCCAGGCGCACCGCCATCAGTTCCCGAACACTGATGTGCAGGGCTATCTGGGGTGCAGTCCCCAGGCCCTGGGTATGGTGTTCGTTGAGATGGGCGCCCCAACCCAGGGATGAAGCGTCTGTGACCAGGTGCAGAGAGGGTTGTGGGGCGTGAAACGGCATCCCCTCGCAAACCACCTTGTGGTCTAGCCACCATGTGAGGGAGGTCAGGACCGAGTTCGGGACCGTGACCACCATGTTCAGGCTGTCCCGATGTGGGCGGTATATTGATGACACCCAAGTCTGGAGTGGGCGAAGCCCAAGTCTGGCATGCCTGGTTACGTACGTGCAGGAAGCCATGTGACCCAGCAGGGTAAGGCACGACCTCACCGTGGTAGTTGGGAAGGCCTTGAGTCCTTGAATGAGGCTCGTGATGGTGCAAAAGCGATTGTCTGGCAGGATGGCTTGTGCACGTCTGGAGTCTAGAACCGCGCCGATGAATTCTATTCTCTGGGTAGGTTCTAGAGTGGATTTGTCCTTGTTGAGTGGGATACCCAACTTGTTGAATGTGTGCACTATTATGTGGACGTGATCTCGAACTTGTTCTTTGGTGCGACCGCGTACCAGCCAGTCGTCTAGGTACGGGAACACCTGTATCCCTTGCCGACGAAGGTACGCTGCCACGACAGGCATACATTTCGTGAACACCCTTGGGGCCGAGGATAGGCCGAAGGGAAGGACTGCAAATTGGTAGTGCACCTTGCTTACCACGAACCGCAGGAAGCGTCTGTGAGGCGGGTAAATTGCTATGTGAAAGTATGCATCTTTCATGTCGAGGGCGGCGAACTAGTCTCCAGGATCGAGGGAAGGGATAATGGTCCCCAAAGAGACCATGCGGAACTTCAACTTTACTACGAATTTGTTGAGTCCGCGCAAGTCCAAGATGGGTCGCAGACCTCCTTTGGACTTGGGAATGAGGAAGTAACGGGAATAGAATCCCCTGCCCCTTAACTCCACTGGAACCTCCTCTATGGCCCCCATAGCAAGGAGCGTGGAAACTTCCTGTATAAGAAGTTGCTCGTGAGAAGGGTCCCTGAAGAGGGACGGGGAAGGGGGGGAGGAGGGGGGAATTGAGGAAAACTGGATAGCATATCCCCTGTCCACCGTGCGAAGGACCCAACGGTCCGAGGTTATAAGGGACCAGGCATGGTGGAAATGGGAAAGGCGATCCCGAAAGGATGGGGCTGGATCCTGTGGGATGACTGGGGCGCCGTCCTCGACCGCACCTTCAAAAGTTCTGCCTGGGGCCTGAAGGTGGTCTAGGTGGCCCCTGGTTCTGACCAGGTTGAGGGCCGGTCCACCTTCTTCTACCACCTCTTCCTCGCCTCCGGGTCGAGTCCTGTCTCTGACGAGGCGGGGGGGGGGGGGGTAGAAGCGCTGAGGCTGCGGTCTAAATGGCCTGCGCTGAGGGCCCACAACATGCATCCCCAAGGAACGCATGATCGTCCTGGAGTCCTTGAGGCTCTGCAGGCGAGAGTCCGTCTTTTCTGAAAACAACCCTTGTCCTTCAAAGGGCAGATCCTGCAGGGTTTGCTGCAGTTCCTGAGGCAGACCCGAAACCTGGAGCCAGGAGATCCTCCGCATAGCGATACCTGAGGCCAGGGTTCTCGCAGCAGAGTCCGCTATGTCTAAGGAGGCCTGTAAGGAGGTCCGAGCCACCTTCTTACCCTCCTCCACCAGGGCTCCAAACTCCTCCCTGGACTCTTGGGGAACCAACTCCTTGAACTTCCCCATAGAGTTCCAGGAGTTAAAGCTATAGCGGCTCAAGAGCGCCTGTTGATTAGCCGCTCTAAGTTGCAGCCCTCCGGCTGAGTAAACTTTACGGCCGAATAAATCGAGGCGCTTAGCCTCCTTCGATTTGGGCGCTGCGGCCTGCTGACCGTGGCGCTCCCTTGCGTTCACTGATGCCACCACCAGTGAACACGGCTGGGGGTGGGTATACAAGTACCCGTAGTCTTTAGATGGGACAAAGTATTTCCTTTCCACCCCTCTCGCTGTGGGTGGGATAGAGGCAGGAGTCTGCCATATCGTAGATACATTGGCTTGTATCGTGCGGATCAGGGGTAACGCCACCCTCGATGGGGCATCCGCTCCGAGGATATTCACGATGGGGTCGTGCACCTCCACTATCTCCTCCGCCTGCAGGTCCATATCACGGGCCATCCTACGCAGAAGATCTTGGTGAGCCCGAAGATCTATTGGAGGTGGACCTGTGCACGATGTGCCCGCCACTGCCTCATCCGGAGAGGAAGAGGAAGATGCCTCCGGTGGAACAGGATCCAAGGGAGGGTCCTGGTCTCCCTGCTCCTGGGCCGGAGCATCACCTGCGCTTGAGTCCAGGGCGTCAGGTGGTGCGGACACGGAAGCCTCCATGCCCCCTGGCGGAGGCCGAGAGATGGTGGACTCCGGGGCCCTTCTAACAGAGTGACCGGAGCGAGAGGTCGAAGCAACTGGAGCCCCTTGCGCCTGATGGTACGCCCACGGGGTCCAAAACGACCAGTGAGATGGGCCATGAGAATGGTCCTCTGTTATGTTCTGCCAATGGCCCAAGTCCTGTTCCTCGGCTTGCCCCTGAGGGGGGTATGCCGATCTCGAGAGGTCCTCCGAGGAGCGAGACACCGATCTCGATGGCCATGGCGGTGCCGAGAGCGTCGAGACGATTCCCGTGGGCTGCGGTGCTGCACGGTGCCGGTCCGGAGATGTTCTATCTCCACGCGGTGCCGGCGATCGGTGCCGGGACCGCGACCGGTGCCGATGACCTCGTCGGTGCCGGGAGTCGGATCTGGACCTCGACGAGGACCTGGAGTATGCCCGGTACCGGGAGCGGCCTCTCGACGTCGAGTGTCGACCGTAGAGGTGCCGAGAACTACGTCTCGACGTTGATCGGTGCCGACGATCATAGCGGTGCCGAGACGTAGAGCGGTGCCGCGAAGAAGATCTTGGCCGCGAGTACGACCAGTGCCGAGGTGATATTCGGTGCCGGGACTGCGAGCGGCGTGGGGACCTGCTTCGGGACCTGGATCGGTGCCGAGGTTCCAGCCCTTGCGATGGAGGGCGCATCAAGGCAGGTTTCCCCCTCGACTGGACCGGGCGAGTCAACGGTGCCGTCGGTGCCGGTGGTTGGGGCGGTGCCGGCTCCGTGAGAGCTATTAAGTCTCTCGCCGCCGCGAAGGTCTCTGGCGTCGACGGGAGGCACTGTATCACCGCCGGCCTCGGTGGAGACGCCATCTGCACCGGACTCAACGGCCTCGGCGCCGGAGTCGACGGTGCTGGAGGCACCTGTTTCCGGTGCTCCACCGGCGGACGCGGCTCTACCCCCGGCACTGGGGGAGCCAGCGTCTTCGGCACGGAGGTCCCCGTCTTATGGGCTTTCTTATGCCCTGGGGATAATGACCGGCGCCGAGGCACTTGCTGTGCTTGCAGCGCCGACGAGGTCCGGTGCCGGGGAGGCTCATCTGACGCCACTCGCGTGGTCGTCATGGCCGGTGCCGCCGGGGCACTGCGCACCGAGGCGCTAGGTGCCGGGGCCTGACTTGTAGATGGAGCGTCCGGACTAAGTGCCGCCTCCATCAGGAGTTGCCGGAGCCGAAAGTCCCGCTCCTTCTTGGTCCTTGGTCTGAAGGCCTTACAGATCTTGCACTTATCTGTTTGATGGGACTCTCCCAGGCACTTCAGACAGGAGTCGTGCGGGTCGCTCGTGAGCATAGGCTTAGCGCAGGAGGCGCACAGCTTGAAGCCGGGAGCGTTGGGCATGAGCCCGGCCCCGCGGCCGGGGGAGAAAGGGGGAGACGACCCCCTTAAACCCCTGAACTATTATAACAACTAGAACAACTTTTAAAACTATTGAACTATTTAACTATAAACACTAGGACTATAACTATAACTATAACTGCGAATAACAAACTAAGCTAGGGAGAGTGGAGAACAGCTAAGCAGCGCTCCACAGTTCCAACGACCGTCAGGGGCGGTAAGAAGGAACTGAGGGGGCGCCGGGTCGGCTGGGGTATATATTCAGCGCCATGAAGGCGCCACTCTAGGGGGCTCCACAGCCGACCCGCCGGTGTTGCTAGGGTAGAAAATCTTCCGACGATCGTGCACGCGGCGCGCACACACCTAATGGAATGGATATGAGCAAGCACTCGAAGAAGAACTTAAGGGACTTACCGGTACGCAGGGCGGCCGGGGTCCTGAGTGGGCGGGGTGGGAGGGGGTGGGGAAGGAAGCTCAACCGGAAGGGGCAGGGTTTCAGGCAGAAGGGGTGGGGCTGGGGCCAGACTCCCCCAGCCAGCCCTTCAGCATGGCCCTGTGGTGATTTAAAGGGCCCGGGGCGCCTGGCTGTCACTACTGCTATCCTGGAGCTCCAGCGGTGATTTAAAGGGCCAAGGCCTCCGGCCGCTGCTGGGAGCCCTGGGCCCTTTTAAATTGCCGGGCCCCAGTGAAGCTGCCCCCTGCTGGTACGGTCAGCTCTTGCCACTATGCTGTACTGGACCGTACTAGCTTATTTTCACCTCTGGGTCAGTCTCAACTCCATCCTAGAACTGAGAAATCTTCCAGATGAAAGTTTTGTTGAAATGTTTCAATTTTGAAACAATTTGGTGTTTTCCAACAAAAAGTGTTGTTTGTCAAGAGATTCCTCATCTGGTCTACATAAAAAGCTACCAGAAGTCTGTGCAAGCCAATTTGGAAATAGAAGTTCCATAGGCAATGGTTTAATACCACACGTGCTTCCTTCTTGTGGGAAATAAAGTCTAGCAAGCACCCAGAATAGGAACAAAGCTGACTGGCTGGCAATTAAATGGAGAGGTGAAAGAACAAGATAATTTCAGCCATAACCCAAACCTATTGAGTGAAGCCAGCACTACTTCAGGAAAGGAGTAATATGTTACCTCTTGTTAGGATGTCAAGATGCAAGCCCATACATTTAACGCAGAAGTCTAGCTATAACTTTATTAGAGAGCCAATTGAAAAGAATTACAGTAATTACTGCTTGATGTAATTAAGTGTCGGGGTAAGGATTTCAGCAATTTGTCTCATCCACTCCTGCCAAACGTGAGGAATAGTCCTCCAACAAGATAAATGAATCAGCAGAACTGATGCAAGCTAAAGAACCAGTATGCAAGTATAAGGCTTCCAATCTTCTTCCTACATGGTGCTGAATGAAATAGAGGCGGGGTTGGATACTATGGTATCAGGTTTATTGGCATACATCTAGCTGCCTTAGCATAGCCAGCTTGATACTTACTCACTTACTAGAAAAATTTCACTCTCATCCAGGACTTCAAGGATATGAGAAAGATGGCATAGAAACAGCAACTATATGAAGGAAAGAAACATTCTGTCATTGACACAATGTGGAAATTTGGGCTACACTATACCTTCTACCTGCACATCAAAGTACTTAGCGGCATGGATGGCTCTAAACATGGTACGTGTCCAAACACACCATAACTATGGCCGTTAATCATGACACCATCACGATCAGCCTCAGCTGGCACTTGGCTCTCCTCCTGTAACCAACTCCCAACATTTATTGATGTATAGAAGAGATGGCCTCCTTCCTCCCCTCTCCGAGTGCATTGCCCCCCCCCCCAAATAGTGCTGAGGCAGCCCCATAGCCCCAATTTGGTACTTATGCAGTACTATCAATCCCAAGTGTTGCAACACCCTGCAAGGAATGTGGAGGGAGGAGCATGGGTTGCAGGAAGCAACAGCGTAGGAAGCGGCACATGGCTAGAATATTAACTGCTGCTGAATTAGCTCTGTAAATAAGGCTTACTTTAATAACGAGAACATTTACTGTAATAAGCCTGGACTCCTTATGTTATTACTTAGCAGGGGGATATACCATGCATTCAGAAATCATGAGAGGAGTCTCCAGGGCATACATTTTCAAGCTTTCCTTCACAATCATAAGGGATAGAAAAGAACAAACAAGACATCTCAATGCATGTAAGATGTTTAAGAACAACATGAAACGCATGTGCAGCAGAAGTGAGATCCACATGGACAAATACTCAGCACTTAATGTTTTTAAAAACTGAAGCTGAGATAGTCATGTAATCCTCTGACTCCAGGAGCTGGGAGTCTTAAGAAAAACACCAGATATCAGAAGAGTTAGCAACATTCCCTTCTGAAGTTAATGGGAGTACTCATGTGCTTAAAGATCAGCACATTCTTAAGCACCTTGCTGAACTGGAGCCTACCTGCTTGTCCAGCAGACTCTCTATAGACATCTCAGTATGTGCAGCTGGCAGAGGGAGCACGTTTTTGTCATTCACTAAACCCATTTGATTTTCTAGACCAGGATATCCTCATTTGCTGCCTGCGTTTCATGCATTGCTTCTGTACCGGATCCTCCTACCAACTGCATCCCAAAACTCTTTACAAAGCCAATTGCAACACCATGGAGTGGGGAGTGCAGCGGCATAGGCAGGTAAGCAAGCTGAGAGGCTTCAGGTAAGATCTGAAGTGAGATGGAGTGTCGATAAGAGGTTTCCTGGAAGGGTGTGCCACATCACAGCAGCTACCCATGAGAAGGCACTCACACCTACTGAGAACCAATTATGAGGAAGCAAGAGGATGGCAGTTTAAGGAGCTGAAGCAAAGAGGGGAGGAGAGAGCACCAAAATACTTAAAACGAACTGGAGGAGTTTTAAAAACAAGGACACTTGAGAAAGCAGAATTCTGGAGTCTAAGGCCTGGTCTACACTAGGAGGTTATGTCGAATTTAGCAGCGTTAAATCTAATTAACCCTGCACCCATCCACACAACGAAGCTATTTAGTTCGACAGAGGTCTCTTAAATTCGATTTCTGTACTCCTCCCCAACGAGGGGGAGTAGCGCTAAATTCGACATGGCCATGCCGAATTAGGGTAGGTGTGGATGGAAATCGACGCTAATAGCTCGGGGAGCTATCCCACAGTGCAGCACTCCGATGCTCTGGACAGCAGTCCGAGCTCTGATGCTCTGACCAGCCACACAGGAAAAGCCCCAGGAAAATTTGAATTCCTTTTCCTGTCTGGGCAGTTTGAATCTCATTTCCTGTTTGGACATCGTGGCGAGCTCAGCAGCACTGGCAACGATGCAGAGTTCTCCAGCAGAGGTGACCATGCAATCTCAGAATAGAAAGAGGGCCCCAGCATGGACCGATCGGGAAGTCTTGGATCTGATCGCTGTGTGGGGCGATGAGTCCGTGCTTTCGGAGCTGCGATTGAAAAGACGGAATGCAAAAATCTACGAGAAGATCTCAAAAGCCATGACAGAGAGAGGATACAGCCGGGATGCAACGCAGTGCCACGGGAAAATCAAGGAGCTGAGACAAGCGTACCAGAAGACTAAAGAGTCAAACGGACGCTCCGGATCCCAGCCCCAGACATGCCGTTTCTACGAGGCACTGCATTCCATTCTAGGTGCGGCCGCCACCAGTACCCCACCACTGACTGTGGACTCTGAGGATGGGATATTATCGACGGCCGCTTCCTCGGAGATGTTAGCGGACGGGGAAGATGAGGACGGTGAGGAGGACGATGAGGCAGTCGACAGCGCTTACAACGCTGATTTCCCAGACAGCCAGGAACTCTGCATCACCCTCACAGAGATCCCCTACCAACCGTCCCCAGGCGTTAACCCGGACTCTGAATCAGGCGAAGGATCAGTCAGTAAGTGTTTTAAACATGTAAACATTATTTTGACAGAACAGGAATATTATGAATGGGTTTTTCATGATTTGTTTGCCCTAGGCACTTATCGTTTTAGTCTTTGGCAGTGCAACTACTGCAAAAGAATCTAACAATGTCCGGTTTATGATGATTAGTTTGCCCTAGGCGCTCAACTTTTTAGTCCTTGCCAGTGCAGCTACTGGAATAGAAGGTCTATATGTACGGGGACTAGAGCTGAAATCCTCATGGGACATCTCCATGAAGCTCTCCTGAAGTAATTGGAAAGCCTTTGCATGAGGTTCCTGGGGAGAGCGGCCTTATTGTGTCCTCTGTAGTAGGAAACTTTTCCTCGCCAGGCTATCATCAAGTACTCTGGATCATTGCCTTGCAGAGCATGGCGGCATACAGCCCTGGTTTTTGCTGGCTTTCATGCAGCATGCGTTCTTTGTCAGGTCTCCGAAATTCTCAGCAGAGTGATGTCGCTCATGGTGACCTGCTTAGAATTAGGGGAATGTTACTATTGGGACTGCTTGCCTGTTCCTTTACAGAACTCTCACCGGGGGTTTACAGGCACGCGGTGGAGGCGGGAGAGGGGCAACCTACAGGGATCTTTCCGGGGACAGCTGTGAGGGGGTGGGAAAGGGGCAGAGTTCATGTTTGCTGGCAGCAGGAACTGGCCAACGATAGGAGCATTGCTTTTAACTTGAAAGGAGGGAACAGCTATAATTTAAGTTTTAAGCAGCCAAAAGTCTACAGCTTAGCATGTCAGCCTGCTACCTGAATTCCACTGTCCTGCCCCAGTTGTCTGATCTCCACTGCAAGACCCCAGGCACTGAATGCGAAGGCCGAAAATTCGACCTTGTCCTGAGTGCGCATGTGATAGGTGCTGTGCATGGTCTTGTTCACAGAGAAAGACTATGTTCATTGTTCACCAAAAATTATCTTTGTGAGGAATTCATTCCCTTTTTCCCATCCCACAGCTGCGAATGTCTCCCGACCTACCCTGCCATCCCCCTTGCAGAGGCTGGCGCAGATTAGGCGTAGAAAGAAAAGGACACGGGACGACATGTTCTCAGAACTTATGGGCTGCTCCCAAGCCGAGTCGGCACAGCAGACCCAGCGGAGGGAGAACATGTCGCAATACCAGCGAGCACACAGCGAACGGGAGGAGAGATGGCGGCAGGAAGACCAGCAGGCGACTCAAACGTTGCTTGGACTAATGAGGGAGCAAACGGACACACTCCGGCGCCTTGTGGATGTTCTGCAGGACCGGAGGCAGGAAGACAGAGCCCCGCTGCAGTCTCTCTAAAACCGCCCTCCCCCGCCACAAACTCCCATACCCCCCTCACCCCAAGTCCCAAGGAGGAGGGACGGCAGGTGCCATGAAAACTGTCACTCCACCCCTGCAGACTGCTCAAGTACCAGAAGGCTCTCATTCCCAAAAATTTGATAAGTCCTTTCCTTCCCGCTTCACCCAAGGCCCCGTCCCAATTTCATCCCCTAAGTGTGTAGTTGTTAATAAAAGATATGTTTCTGTTAATTACTGTATCCATCATGTTCTTTTAGGGGAGACTGTGTTTGAAGGGGGGGAAAGGGGTTGGTAATTGGAGAGGAGAGTCACCATTGCCAGGGTACAGACACGGGGGCAGGTGCAGCAGAAGGTCAAGAAGGTCACACACACATTGCAGTCACTAGGCACCCTGGTCAGTCTGGGAGGTGGTTTTCATGTTCGGGGGGGGGGGGGGGGGGGGGGGGGGGCATGTGACTTTGTGGCGGGGGAGGGCGGATACGGATCTTATGCAGCGGTCCTTGTCCTGGATCACAGAGCCACGCAGCAGGGGATCTGTAACCGTCCTCCCCCACCACAAAGTCACATAGCCTCCACACACAGAGTCCCGAAAAGGAGGGGTGGCAGGCTCCGTTGAAACAAGCAGTCCACCACTGCGGACCTCTCTAGGAGCAGGAGCCTGTCATTCCTCCAGTTTAGAAGCGTTCTTTCCATCAGTACGCCCGCTACCCACCACAGTCTGCATCCCACTTTCAACACTTTACTGTGAAATGCGTAATAAAGAAAACGGTGTCCATTAACAAAGTTCCGTGTCTTTTATTTTTAAACGTGTGTTGGAAGGGGGGGAACGAGGTGAACAGGGTATGTAGCTGGAGAGGATAGTCAACAGTAAGTGGGTAAAGAAACGGGGGCAGGTTCAGCTTCTCTTTAAACAAACTTAATAGTCACAGGTTACCCTGCTCACTGAGGAACCTAGCTTTCAAAGTCTCCCGGATGCACAGCACGTCCCGCTGGGCTCTTCTAATCGCACGGCTGTCTGGCTGGGAGTAATCAGCAGCCAGGCTATTCGCCTCAACCTCCCACCCCACCATAAAGGTCTCCCCCTTGCTCTCACACAGATTGTGGAGCACACAGCAAGCTGCAATAATAATGGGGATATTGGTTTCGCTGATCAGAGCGAGTCAGTAAGCTTCTCCATCTCTCCTTGAGACGTCCAAAAGCACACTCCACCACCATTCTGCATTTGCTCAGCCGGTAGTTGAAGAGTTCTTTTTCACTGTCCAGGGCGCCTGTATAGGGCTTCATGAGCCAGGGCATTAGTGGGTAGGCTGGGTCCCCGCGGATCACTATAGGCATCTCCACATCCCCAACAGTTATTTTCTGGTCCGGGAAGTAAATACCTTCCTGCAGCCATCTAAACAGACCAGAGTTCCTGAAAACACGAGCGTCATGAACCTTGCCCGGCCATCCTACGTTGATGTTTGTAAAACGTCCCCTATGGTCCACCAGTGCTTGCAGCACCATTGTAAAGTAGCCCTTTCGGCTAATGTACTGGCTGGCCTGGTGGTCCGGTCCCAGGATAGGGATGTGAGTTCCATCTATAGCCCCACCGCAGTTTGGGAATCCCATCGCGGCGAAGCCTTCTATGATGACCTGGACATTTCCAAGGGTCACTACCTTTGATAGCAGTAGCTCAAAGATTGCGTTGGCTACTTGCATCACAGCAACCCCCACGGTAGATTTCCCGACACCAAAAAGTGATTCGCGACTGACCGGTAGCTGTCTGGCGTTGCAAGCTTCCAGAGGGCTATGGCCACTCGCTTCTGGACAGTCAGGGCTGCTCGCATCCGGGTGTCCTTGCGCTTCAGGGCAGGGGACAGCAACTCACAAAGTTCCAGGAAAGTTCCCTTCCGCATATGAAAGTTTCGCAGCCACTGTGATTCATCCCAGACCTGCAGCACTATGCAGTCCCACCAGTCTGTGCTTGTTTCCCGGGCCAAGAATTGCCGTTCCACAGCATCAACACGACCCATTGTGACCATGATGTTCACTGCGCGGGGTCCCGTGATTTGCGAGAGGTCTGTGCCACTCTCAGACTTCATGTCCTCAGCGCGGTGCCGTAGCCTCCTCTCCCGATTTCTCAGCATCTGCCTCTGGAAAAGGTGGATGATAAGCTGCGAGGTGTTAACGGCCATAACTGCAGCGATGGTCGCAGCGGGCTCCATGCTCGCAGTGCTGTGGCGTCTGCGCTGTCACTCACCACAAAAGTGCGCGAACTGATTGCCCGCTGGCGCTTTCAGGGAGGGAGGGCGGGAGTGACAGTTGGATGACGACAGTTACCCAAAACCACCCTCGATACATTATTTTCCCCAGCAGGCACTGGGCACTCGACCCAGAATTCCAATGGGCAGCGGGGACTGCGGGAACTGTGCGATAGCTGCCCACAGTGCACCGCTTCCAATGTCGACGCTTGCCCCGTTAGTGTGGACTCACAAAGTCGAATTACTGTCCTTAGTGTGGATACACATGTTCGACTTTGTAATATCGATTCCACATATTCGATTTAAGTACCATCGAAATACTCTCGTAGTGTAGACATACCCTAAGGAGCTGGTTGAGGAGCTCACAGCAAAAGTTGGTTGGAGTAGTCAAGAGATAAAAGCACACAGAGAAATTAAGGCAACGAGCTATTACAAAGAGCAGTGACACGGGTGGCTGAATTTCAGTTCACTTGCCAGTGAACAGTTTGTAAAGTGCTTTGGAATCCTTCAGCAGAAGGAACTTAAGTGTGTTACTTGATTCAGCCATCGATTTGATTAACTCCCAAGGCATGTAGTAGCATAGGCAGTTTTGATTTCAATACAAAGCTATTCTATTTGCTGAGTTTTCAGCAGCTGAATTCTAACTTTGTACCTTAAAATACAGGGGGCAGCATCAACTCAACATTACCTCTCAGGGTCCAGGGTAAGGGCAGCTGGCTGTAATCTGATCTGTGCCTTCCCCTCTAGAACTTTTTAGATTTAAGCCTGAACAGTGTATAAAAGTTGTACCAATTTAAATGAATTTAAAAACTGATTTTAGTTACGTGTGTCCCAGAGGTTTTGCACCAGTTTACAACTGGCCAATATCAATTGAACTGAATTAACCTAAGCTAAATTGATGTAAATCAACTTGTGACTACACAGGAGTTTGCACTGGCTTAACTAAATCGATTAAAAACACAGATCTTTGTGAAGCCGGTGGCCATTTGTGTTTAGACAAGGCTCATTAGGGTGAACAGTGACCGTATGAGAGCATAGTCTTTGTAAACAAAACATGTAGCTGTGTATCCCATAACAAAAATTGAAAACCAGATTAAATGCAATATTAAACCAAGTCATCTCAATACTTCCACATGTTTTCTCTCACACCAACCAGTGAGAATACTTCAATTTAATTGACCTGTTCTTTAGAAAAGTCACATCTATTTAAGCGTGTAGTCTTACGTAGTGAAGGGATCATTATCTCCATTTTAAATTTGGGGACAGAGGTACAAAGATAAAGCGGTTTACCAAAGGTCATGCAGCCATTCAATAGCACAGCTGGGACCAGAACCTCACGAAACTCCCACTCATGTGCACCATCTACTGAGACAATGTTGCCTGTGTCAAGTCAGTGATGACTCCGGGTTACGTGCCACCCAAAGCACGCTGTGCACATGCTAAGAAGAGTCATCAGCCCTGCCTTAGATAACACGGTTGAATAGACTACAGCATATGATGCAGCTCTCTCGGAAAGAAGATATGCATCAGATTTTAACAGCAGGCCACTGGTTACGCAGTGGGCTAGTTCCACACTGTAAATCCCGCAAACAGGAATGAATGTGCTCATGAAGGACCACATCACCATGCTGTCTGAGCCCTTTAAAAGAACAGACTACACTACTTGAATTGGGCTCACCTCCATTCTTGTCCCATTAGGTATGTGAAGAGCTTGCGTTCGAGATCAGCCAAAAGCGGGACATTGCTAGAGGATTATGCTACTGTAGAGCTAAGCCACCAATTCATTATAGGCCACAATTCTCAGACGGATATTAATACTCACCGTGGCAATGCCCAGCCAGAATCATATACCTGGGGTCTAGGCCTCAGAGTACAGGCAACTAACCTTATAGGGGCTTTGTGTCCCCTCCCATCAATGTCTGGAGCTCCACAGTAGTATAAAGAGGTTAGTGCTGGCCAAGATTGCTGGAATTGTTAATGCTGAGCCTGGGTTTGTAAAACCTGGGACAGTCCTGACAGAAATGGGACTAGTGGAATCCAAACCTATCTACACTGGCATTAGCTCAATTCCTATCCCCATTCAATTCTAAATTGCCCTCCAAACAGAAAGCTCCAGTAGGCCCCATTATAATCCTTCAGCAGGTCTCCACTAGAGAATGAATCCCGCATTGATCTACTGCTCTGTTCCAAAGAGCTATTGGCCAACTGGAAAAGCCTCACTGACATCTGGCACTTCATGGACTCACAGCTAATGCAGAGGCAGGTGATAGGCGTAGGTACTCTCAAGCTCAAAGGCAAACAGCTTTAGAAACTGGAAAAGTTGGTTCTTCCATTTTATCACATACCTCCACTTTGTGTCTTTCTGGACTTCAAACTTTTCCCTTTCTCCCTCGTCTTCTACCTCTAGGAAGGCTGCCGAGGTAAGTTTCACTTTACTCCAGGTCTGCTAAAATCCTTTTCCTTGCCTCAGCCTCCTACCTTGACTATTAGAGCTTTATATGATCCAGACCTCTTTGGTGGGCCTCCAGAATGCTACGGGTCCTCAACACACATTCCAGGAAGCAATTCAGCCCCCTCAGATTTGTCTACTTTTGGGAGTGAGGAAAATTTCCAAGGATGATCCTTCAAACAAGCCAGGATCCTGAAAGCTACGAGTTCCCAAGGAATCAGAAGTATGTGCTTATGATGGAGAATTGTAGATTCTAGACTGTAACTTGGGGCTTCACGAGGTTTGGATGTTCTGAGGTTTGTATAAAATCCTGTAATCCACCATGTCCCTCCTGCAAAAGGCACTCCCCTACCTGCCCTCACCTTTGTTTTTTAGGAGGGAGTTGGATGGGGCAAATGGTAGAGACCGTGATCTGTTACATTCCTCTACCATGTTCCATGGGGAGGATGGAAAGCCCCACTTCTTGGAGGCAACTCACCCTCTTGTGAAGTGGAGTGCACAGGGCATATCCTGTCTCTTCGTAGGCCTCACTCCATCTTTGTACAGCTGGTAATGGCTCCCTCCTCTGCACTCTAGCAGCTGGGAATGCAGCTGAGGCACAGAGAGAGAGAGGCAGTTCCAAACCTCTTTCGACAACTGCTCAATGTAACAGCCTCTACTGGCTAGAGGCCTACACTGCTTCTGCAGAAGCCCTCAGGCAGCAGATGGCACAGTCCCCATGATACTGCTGGGATTGTCAGTGCTGAGCATGGATTTGTAAAACAGGCCTGGAAGTCATGCCTAGCCACACAAGCAATCAGATTCCAATCCCTATTCAGTTCTAAATTGCCCTCCAGTTTTCGTAGTCTCTTCCCCCACCCCAGAAGTCACCCCCACACTAACTTCAGTAACAGTTGAGTTCTCTCCCCCATCCTCTGCCTGAGAAATCCCTGCCTTTTTGCGAGGTATAACCCTTAAACCATTCTAGCTTGTTTTGATCCTCCCCACGAAGGACTAGTTCAGTCTCTTGCTAAATTTGGCTTCGTGGCATTTGATTTGGATTTTCAAATTACATTTAAATCAATTGTGGTTATATTGTAATTTGTTGCTACCTTAATGACTTATAAGTTCTGCATACAAAATACAATAGCTAGCCAACTTTTAAATAAAAATAAAGATTATTACTTTAATTTTGCTGCACATCTAAAGATAGTTTAAAAAAAATCTGATTCGCTAAAAAAAAACTAAGGTAATGTGCTTATTTTGGTGAGAGTCACCGAACAGCCTAGGGCAGATAACCTTTAAATAATGTTATTTTAACCCTAAGAACAAAAATGACTCTTCCAACATTGTGTGCAAAGAAACTAGCTCATTAACCCTTGAATGCCAGTGCCTCTGGCATACTCTGAGTCATCTTTTAAAAACAGATCTATTTTGCCTATAGTATCTATAAATGCAGTGCATTTGTAGGGTAGCATAAAAGCTCTTGTATAATATAGATAGTACACTTATACTGATGAGGACAAGATATAATTTGCTTGGAGAACAGAATAAATTCAGCAAAAATATCCTTTCAGAAACCTTATATGAGTGATGTAAATGTTTATTCTGATCAGCATTTTTGTACTGTAGTAGCAATACCGTGAATATATTTTAAGTCTGATTTATTTTAAAAAGCGTAGTAAATTGCTAAGTTGATCAAGGTAAATCAAGTCATACCTTCTTAACACAGCAATGACTAGCTCTGTAAAATTTAATTACCGTCAAAATGATTAAATCCAGAACAGGTCATTTTCCTTTTTTTAAAAGTGTGCTTTTAAATACAACAAACTTTGGCCTGTACAATTCACTAACTTAAAAAAAAAAAAAACACAAATTCATAAAATTTAAATAAGACAGCAAAATTATACCTTGTAGCTAAAGTTATCACAAATAATATAAAGTCTAAATTGTAGCCTGAATAAACACTATTCGCTGGATTTCTTTGCAAGCCCAAGGCAGGATGCATAGCAATTATCAGAAATGAGTACAATGATGAATTTGCATTTGAATGCTGGGGGGAAAAATGCTAAATTTACAGCACGACAACATACCAGCTGATAAAGCAACTTTATTAGTGTCCTGCGGCAAAGTACATTAGTAATTTGTAACCAACCATTAAAATTCTCATTTTGTGTTATAAAAAAAGTAATCAGTTTCCTCCATGATGCATTATATGTTTTACTGAATTTCTTATGGGTTCTCCTCCTGGAGAGACATACATGAAAAACCCTTAACAAAAGGCCTATTGCAAAGTAACCAGAAAATACTTTACCCTCAAGATGCTTTAATGGGCTTTAATTTTCTGTCAAATAGCTCTAATACCCACAGCTCAAGTAGTGTCTTGGAAAACAGCAATTTTAAACAAATGCAACAAAAAGCTCTATTCCAAATTAAAAAAGAAAAATCAAATCCACTCAGGTTAGAAAAGTGTGCGACAGTGTATTACTTTTCCAGATGTTTTTCCACTGCTGCCTTATTGTATAAGAAGCACAGCTAGCACCTGCTATCCTCATATTCTAACACACAAAGTTTATCCCCTACACACACCATGTGTGAATACACTAATGCATCCATTAGTAATTTAATTCTCTCTTTTGAGTGATGTTTTCCTCTTGATCACAATGTAAAACTGCAGTCATTGAAAGACGTAACATGACCAGCTACTAAGGTTAATGATTAGTGTTATTGTAAGATTCTTTGGTTATAGGATATATTTTAGTTTAGCAGAGTTATACAAAATAATTGTCACCTAGAAATATGCCCCTGAAGTCTAAAAGCAACCTAATATTAAAACATTTGCAGACTGAGGTTGTATTGATAGGATTTATAAATTTGAGTATTTCCCCATGTAATCTAAACAAAGTTATCCAAATTATATTAAGTAAATACATTTTAATGAATAGTAAACTTTTGAAATCCTTAGAATATTAAAAGTAAAGTTCTAGAAGTAGCAGTAGTGGTCTGAAAGAAAAACTTCTCTTTAAATACTCTCCATTGCCTTGAACTCGCTGAGAGCCTGCACAGGATTAACATGTTTCTTCTGGGATGCTCTTTTGATTTTGGTTTGAGTTTCATCCTGTTTCTCTCTCTTGACCAGAGGTTTCTTCTCTGGAGCCTTCATTTTCCAAGACACAGCAGGAAGGTTCAGGGAAGCCATTCCTTGGGACTTTTGATATTTAGTAGATGCCACATAGGAAGCCTTCACTGTTTGCACCACTGCATTCATCAGGTTCTTTGCAGCTTGGATCAGAGACATAGCACTGTCCACCTACAATAGATATCACAATCATCATCTGTTTTTGGCAATGCCCATGACCTGCTACGCACTGCAAGAACTAAGCAAACACAAAATGTTTCAGAAGCTTTGTGACTTGAATTTTTAGAATATTTTAAGGTAATTCATCCTCTTATTAAGGAACCCTCAGCAGGATTTCCAGAAGTGATGCTATGTTTTCTGACTCTTGGTAATGAGAAACTGACTCATACCATCAGACGAATGAGCAATATTTCTGTGCACTCAATGGTGCCTTTTCCATATTTATGGACTATTTAAAATATTTGTACTTGGCTGTTTGCTGTCAGTCTTGTGGCTGCCCTATCACAGCAGCTTCCACTTCAATTAAGTGTATTATAGCTATGATGATATCTTAATCGCTGATTGATAAATATTTAAATCACACTGGCATATTAAATCACATTAAGAGGAAGGTACTATTAAGCAGTTTCAGCCAGTGATGAAGTCCATGCAAGCAGGATTAAAATGAGGAAAGCTGCATTAGAGAAAACAGTTCTTTCAGAGTAAGGAAAAGATGAAGGGTAAAATTATTCCCTGGGAGACCGAACTTTAGCTCCTGCCAAATTACCAGTGTATAGATGAACCCAGTAGAGTAGAGGGCCACACCCAATTTGCACAAAATTGAGTAGATTATGTCAGCTGTTCTCCTTTTTCATATAGGGGTGTGGTTTACAGAGACCAGAGATGCCCGCAAGCAATGCCGCAGTTCAGACAGGTATGGCATGAAGGATTACATGCTAGGATCTCAAGTTTCTGCTGGATGTTTCTTCATATTAATGGTAATAGATAGAAGCTGCCTTTGGGCTGTAATTTGGGCACCCAAATGTAGTTTATTTACCTAGCAATTTTTTTTATTGAAAAAAGGAGAACTTAAGGGGAGGAATGGAACTCAGCTTTTCTGTTGCTCATGCCAAGGTCCTTTTTAAAGAGAAGTTGAAAGAAAGAGGCAGTCTGAAGGAATTGCATTTATGGCAAGCAGGGGCAGAAGGAAGAACATGCAAAAATGCAATGGAGAAAGCAGACAGTGGGGCAGATGAGAGTTGAACTAGGGGAGGAAGCTGGGCAAATGTCTGAGCATGATCTAGGGCATGAAGGCTGTGTGCATCAAAACAGACCAATACCACACAGTCTTGCTGAAATAATGGCTTATCCTCTCCAATTCTAGGAGTCTACTTTGAGCCCAACACTATGCAGCGTATGCTTGTCCTATTATAACAACTCACTACCATTTTAAAACAATATATTTTAAGTCTATTTTATTGCCATGAGTGCCCATATGTATAACAAAAGGAATAGCTACATACACTTGAGAGTTCACATGCATAAACCCCATGGCAAACTAACAGTCAGATTGATTAGGACACTCAGAACAGGCTGTAGACCACATTACTGATCTTTAGTGAGCCTTGATTTTGTTAAAATTTCTGTTCTAACTGAAAGCCTGGGTATTAAGCAGGTATCATACCACTTGTTGCCTTTTGGCAGCCCACTGCACTACTAAACTTAAGCTAATGTTTTCACCTCTTGGTAAATTACTACATTTTTAAGAACTGGTTGGCACAACCAGTCTTGGGGTTGTGCAGTTGCACTGTGTGCTTCCTTTTCATTCTAGTCAAACTGCTTATTGGCTGCTTTGCCAACAAACTGGTGCACCCACTAAGACTTGGAGTCTCTGGAAAAAATAAGACTGTGTCCTGGCTTTGAAAGAGACTTAACCATTGAATATTGTGACCCATCAAATCTGCATAGACGGCCACCTACATCAAGCTCATGTAAGTGTACAGATCAAGTATTTCCTTCCTAGAACTCAAGACATTTTAGGATAATAAACTGCATAGGAAGCAGGTTTCAGCACTTGGATTCTAAGCTGAGCTGCAGATTCACTGAGTTGATTGTTTCAGGGAGCTGCTAACTGCAAAATTTCTTTTTCAGAGGGTCTGCTGTTCTCAGGGTCTGTGTCCTTTTTTAAAAATAAAAATACAGCTTTTCAAAAGACTACTTGTTGTAGGTCCTAGAATGGTCTGAAGCAGCTTTTAGCCTGCATGATCCAGAAGCGGTATAAGGCTCTCCCTATGATTTATATAGTTCCAGTGTGCTTGATGCTTTACAGATTAAGAGAGCCCTTTCCCCAGGGTGCTCGCAATTTGGTAGCTAGTGACCAGATCTGAATGGCAAGTCTGTGCTAGGCCCTGGTGTGCTCCCCTCCGTTCAATCAATCTAACCTGCTTTCCTTAACCTAACCAACAATTTGGAAAATATATTTTTATCTTCACTGCTCTTCACAGAATTTTTCCAAATGTGAAGAAATCTGCAAAATTATGCAAAACATGTGGGAGGGAAACAGCTAAATTCCTGAATTTTCTCGCCTGGATTCTCTTTGCCATAGTTCATTCTATTGTTCAGTGATGCTTTGCCAAATTCTTGCTATGGAATTGTGTGTGTATTTTTAGTTCAGGGTATAAATTGTTAATATTTATTTTTAAAGACAGAGTGCCTAGGGTTACCATATTTGACAAAAAAAAAAAAAAAAAAAAAAAAGAGGCCCCTCCATGGGGCCCTGGCCCCGCCCATTTCCCACCCCCAGCCCCGCCCCAACCCCGCCCTAACTCCGCCCCCTCCTCCCTCCCACTCCCAGCCACACGAAAAGGGCTGCCCGAGTGCTACCGGCTTCACAGTTTGCCGGGCAGCCCCCAGACCCTGCGTCTCCGGCTGGCGCTTCCCCAGCGCAGCTGGAGCCCGGGAAGGGAAGCGCCCAGCCGGGGGTGCAGGGTCTGGAGGCTGCCCGGCAAACTGTGAAGCCGGTAGCGCTTGGGCTTCGGGCAGCCCCCATGCCTCCGGACCCTGCGCCCCCGGCCGGGCACTTCCCCTCCCGGGCTCCGGCGGCGCAGGGTCCGGAGGCATGGGGGCTGCCCAAAGCCCGTAGCGCTCGGCTCTTAAACAGAGCCGAAGAGTCGGGGAGGAGCAGAGCCGCCGCGGCCGGAGGCTCTGCTCCTCCCCTGACTCTTCGGCTCTGTTTAAGAGCCGAGCTGCCCAAGCGCTACTGGCTTCGGGCAGCCCCCATGCCTCCGGACGCTGCGCCGCCGGAGCCCGGGAGGGGAAGTGCCCGGCTGGTGGCTGGGGTCCGGAGGCAAGGGGGCTGCCTGAAGCCCATAGCGCTTGGGCAGCTCAGCTCTTAAACAGAGCCGAAGAGTCGGGGGAGGAGCAGAGCAGCCGCGGGAGGGGAAGTGCCCGGCCGGCATTTTCCCGGACATGTTCGGCTTTTCGGCAATTCCCCCCGGACGGGGGTTTGATTGCCGAAAAGCCGGACATGTCCGGGAAAAACCGGACATATGGTAACCCTAAGAGTGCCCAATTCAATGGGAAGCAGTGGACTATCTTTTACAGCACAGATTTTCATCCAATAATGTGCTAGAGGCCAAAAAGTGTTGGGAAGATTTAGCCATGTTCTTATTCAATGAAAAGAGATAAAAATAAGGGGACTGTAGTAAAGATACTAGCCTACTGATATGGACTGATTTATGTCTGAAGGATATGTAAATTAAAAAGGAATTTTATAATCACAGTAAAACCCTAGAGCACATTCTTGTATAACAACATATCTAGTATTTTGACACCACAATGCCTTCAGCCTCACAGATAACAGCCATGCATCACAGATGCATAGCAACACATGTTCTGCTGCATCTTATCGCTCAGTTCCTCACTTCTGGCAGTTTGAGCATGTCCTGCTGCCAGTAGTGAGAGGGTGGCAGAGAAATCTCTCTGGCATGAAGGTGCTAACATTATGTAAAAGTTTGTTACGTTGCCAGAACTGTTTCAATTACATTTTGTTTCCCATTTTTCTCAGCTATTATGCAGCACTCACTATTCCTATATTCCTTACAGCAGCCACTTGTACGTGCAAAAAGCAGTAAAGTGAGAAATTGTACAAGATACTTGCACAAATGAGAAACTGTACAAAGGTTTCTAGTATATGAAACACCTTAGGAAAGATCAGATTTTAAATTGACTTCTAATGACTCAACTGTTAGTACTGAGTTACCAATCCCTTTTGTCCCTCCATAGACTAAATCCTGTATTAACTCCCCAGCATCATTGCTGATTTCACCCAATTAGAACATAAGTGACTATTATAAACAAGTTAGAGCGTGGCAAAAGATTTAATAAATGTAGCCGTTTCTCTCCTATGTAATCTACAGCATGCAGATTCTTCTCAATGAGAAAAAAATCTGAAGTACAATGAAGACAAGAATGCATTTGCTAAATTGATGTCCAGAGTAAGGAATGAGGTTGGCCTTACAGCAGCTTTCAGCTGTCATCAAATAGTGGAGCAACTAAAAAAGTTTAACTTCAGGGCATAGTTATTTTGAAATAAATACCCCTAGATAATTACAAGGTCACCCTGTTCAAAGTCTCTATGAAAACATGGGGTAGATTAAGAAATATACATAAAATTATGCTGATTAACATGATTTAATCCCACTGTATGTAAAATCAATAGCCTGTGGAAAAAGTGGTAGAACATTACAAATTTATAGTGAAACGTCTTGCTGAGGGTTATTGGCTAGTAATGAAAGCTGAAAACTAGTTTGAAGATCATTAAGATGCTGATTCTGCCTTCAAGTAGAGGCAGTTATAATATTTGCAAGGGTTTAAAGTTTGGACATAAATCCATGTACCGTTCATTTTATCTATAAGCCTTTAACACAAAAGCTTAAACTGGGAAAACTGTTCAACCTAGAAAGAAAAACATGAAATGGAAATATCAGATCTTACATACCCCAGAGACCACCAGTTCTCCTCCAAGGTTTTGAACTTCTGCCTTAACTTTGCTACAGATGTTCAACTGATGGCAGTATAAAGCAATACGCTGTAGATAGGCTAGAAGGTCTTGTTTGCAGGCAGAATCTGGGCACTGAAAATAGAAAATTGTTATTTCAGAATTTTGAAAAGCAGGAATACTATTTTTTAAAGCTAACTACCCTGACACCAGTAAATCCAAAAGAAGCTTAACTTGTTCAGCTATGTATCTATCATGATGAATACACTCAATTTATGTATTTATAGACATCCGGTCATCTACTTTCACTGACAAATGGTATGAAAAAAGTGAATAAAGAAACAGTGCGGTAATGAGTGACCATATTAAAAATGGAATACACATTTGTAATCTCTGTACAACAGTTGTGACATACCACTAACTCCACACAATATTTCTAGTAATGTAAGGCAAATGATAATTCTGAAGAATTTCTTGCATTTGAGTTCAAACCCCTTATTTAAGCCTAAATTAACTAGCAGCAAAATTTGCATTTAGAAGTAATTAAACATTAGTATCTGCAAAATGTTGAGATTGTAGGATGAGAAGTCATTGACTTGCAAGAGATGTCAAGTATCAGAGGGGTAGCTGTGTTAGTCTGGATCTGTAAAAGCAGCAAAGAGTCCTGTGGCACCTTATAGACTAACAGACGTATAGGAGCATGAGCTTTCGTGGGTGAATACCCACTTCTTTGGATGCAAGAGATGGTAAATCAAAATGTGTTCTCAAACATTGGCTTTGGGAGACAGGACTTTCATGTTCTCATCTGCTCTTCCACTAGCCTTGCTGTGTGATCTTGGGCAAATTTCCTAGCCTTTTTTGTTAACAGGTAGTATCTGCACACCACATGGATACTGAAACTGTATTTGTGAAGCACTGATACAGCACTTTGCATCCTAAGATCTCAAGATAGCATTTGTAAATCTTACTTGCAACTCTTAAGAATAGTGTCTTTGTGCCTCGGATGCTGATCTTCCATTTTAAATGAAATGCTTGCATTAGTGAATAATGACCCCTGTAATTCCTCTTACGTAGTATCTCCAAAAGAACAGATATGTAGTCCTGACTACCTCAAACTTCTTATCAATGTGGTAACTCCATTCCTGACAAGGTGTGAAAGTGCTTCAGCAAATGCTATTGCATTAAATCACATAGATGCACATTTTTTAGCTGTGTAATAAACTGACTACTGGGCACAGTACTGCAATAGAGAAGCCCATTTGTTCAGCTCTTGTGGTGCATTGTGGAAGGAGAACATGGTCCCCTGATAGAACAAGGTGATAATATGCTGAATGACCTTAAAGAGTCAAGTGCTCTGGTGTTTCTCAGCCTCATTCCCATATCAAAAACAGAGGAGCCCATCCGAGTGGCAGCCACAGTTCACAATAAGCTCTGCACATTTGAGATGAAGAGGGTATATGCACAATCGCCTAGTGTATAGGAAGACTGGAGTTTAGCACGTATTGTAGTTATCTTTAAAAGTGGCAGTAGCACAGCTAATTGGCATGGCTTCTGCCAAGAAAAGTCTCTCTCTCTCTAACCTATTAGAGATCTTTGTGTGTGTCAAGAAAATAGTGGATAAAGGATAACCAACTGACAATCTGGAATTTCAAAAAGTTTTGACAAAGTCCCTCAAGAGAGGCTGGTAAGAAAACCATGTCACAGGGTGAGAATTAACATCCTGTCATGTTAGCAACTAGATAAAGGGACACAGAACAAAGAAAGAATGGTCAATTTTCAACATGGCAAAAGGTTAGCAGGAAAGGGTCACAAAGTTCAGTACCAATACCGGAGTTTAGCATATTTATCAATTACATACACTGAAAGGACGTTAAGGTTGCAGGATTGAGCACTCAAGAATTATCAAATGCCAAAATTAAAATGATCTGTATACTGAGGCCAAGAAAGATTAAGCCCAACGTCAACACGTATCTCCACTAGTTCTGGGTGCTAAGTGACTCAAGTTTGGCTGCAGTCACCTAAAGACCTGCATCTTCCAGAGCATTTAGCATTTTTATAGCACTCAACATATAAAGCACTGTACAGACAATTAATCCTCCACTTCCTGGAAGGTAGGCAGCTACACACTTGTAGTAGAAAGAACTTGAAGCATGGGGTCTGGGGCCTGAATTAAAGTGACCAAAAAAATCAGGCCTTGCTGATATTCAGCAAAATTAGCAAGAGTCAGGCCCTGTTACAAGGCAGATGCCTACTTTCAGGTTCACTATGCGATACATGAACTTGGCAAGAACAGGGCTGGCATTTCAAAAACACAAGCACTCCTAAGCACGATATATTAACATAAATACATTCCAGAAGGATTGTGCCAAAACACCCCAATACCAGGTTATGGTGTAAACTCACTCCACTAACATAATACAGGACACACTGACCCTTCCTAAGGATAAGGTCAGGATGACAGGGTCACGGCTAGAGATGTTTTGATCAAACCAACGTGTACAAAGTAAAGGGTGGTAACTAACCACACCAGAGGGGCAACACGTAACTTGTTTGTAACAGTGTATAAAAGAGGGGTCACTGAATGGGTGTCTTTCTCTGGCTGAGGGGGGAGCGGAAAATCCCGCTACTCACTGAGCCAAGTTCATTGTGATGGGCATACATGTATTAAGTTGAGATTGTAGCACGTATAGGGCACTAATACCGTGCTTTTTTGGCAATAAACCTGGCCAAGTGCCTTTGCCATTGAAGAGAGTCTATGGTCTTCCTGGGCAGTTCGATCAAAGTCTGCTGTATGGGCTATCTGGCCAGAGCCAGTGCAGCATGCAGAGAGAACGCACGCAGCCAACAACCGACAATAGATGGAGAAAGAGGAAGACCAAATGACTTGCCCAGTGTCAGACTGAATCAGTGCTTGAGCCTAGACTAGAAATCAGGACCTCCTGACTCCTACCACTGAACATTCCTTCAGATTACACTGCCTTGCTCTCAGAGCTGCTGAGTAGCCACAGGTTCCACTGACTTCAGTTGTAGCTGTGAGTGGCAGCTTTTAAGACACCTTGAGCCTGATTTTCAGGATAGGCACCAAGAAAATGAGGAACACATAACTAGTAGTCACCTGTGAAAAGGTTGGTTTAAGTGATTTGTCCAGTGGCACATACGAAGTCTCTGACAGAAGCAGAAACAGAACTGGATTCTTCTAGGTGGCATTCACCTGCCTCACAACTACAACACATTGCATATTGTGTTGAATAGTTTGAACTACTTTGGCATTTTATTGAGTTCTAAATTAAGGAAATAGACATTGGCCTCACTATGGATAGCTCAATGAATGAGGGCTGCTGCATGTTGTGCAATGGTAAAGAAAGAAAATATTGTTCAGCTGCATATGGAATGGGATAGAAAGTAATGTATTATGGTGTTATTCCACCATACAAACATCACCTGGAAAACTGTGTTCAGTTCCGGTCATTCTACTTCTAAAACCTAATTGCAGATCTGGGGGTGGGGATGGGAAGTTTGTTCCAAGACTGTTTAGTTCATAGAGTCCGATGAATGAAAGGGAATATGATGAAGGTATACAAGATAAGGAATGGTATCAAGAAGATTAAATAGGAGCACCCAATGTATCGCTGCCCCTTCATGTTATGGCAACAAGGATGTTTAATTAAACTAAAAGGCAACATTTAAAACTGCTAAAAAATAAACACTTCTTTATCAGTCAATTAACTTGTGAAAGAAAGAAAATTAAGTAATGTTTCACAGCATAAATTAGTCATTAACTGATTGGGGGGGGGGGGGTGTCAGGAAGAAATGGCCACTATGAGCAAGTTATTCTCAACTCCCATGACATTTTTTGCAGCTCCCTCAAAAGGATCTTGTATTGGCCATTGTCCAGTATCCTGTCTCTGACTAGATGGAGCATTAATCTGCTGTGGTATGGCTCCCATCAAGGAGGTAACCATCTCTGTGACTGTTAGAGGAAGTCAATGTCATTCACATTCATCAGTTGGCCTCCAATAGCTCAAAACTGGAAAACTTGCTGAGGCACTTAGAAAAGCACAACAAGATTTGGCTGTTAAAACTCAAACCCAGGATTGCTAATCATACAGACTGACACCTGACAAAAACACCACGCAGTAAAAATGTGAACACATTTTTACAAGATCTCCTAAGAAATGGAACCAAACTTTCTTAAAGAAAACAAGGCCTCTCCATTGGAATTTGCTTACTAACAGAAAGCAATTGATAGATTCAAGTTGGCAGGCAGAGCCATTTTCCTTTCCAGCATAACAACCCCATTTTAGAATCTGAACATTGTAATTTTTGTGGGTTAAACCTTGACACGGTGCCAGTGGCCCAGAGAGCAAATTCCACTACATGCATAATACATGAGTTTTGCATCATGCAGTTACAAAACCTGTAAGAGGACATTTAGTGGAGGAAAATTTTTTATTGCCACTGGATAATCATTTTGGCCACACACAGCAGCAGCAGTCAAATGAGAAAGCACTAATCCTGCATCAGAAGACATTTTCCCAAAAGCAGCCTTACATTGTGTGAGCATTAGGCATAATCAAAATCTTGCCTAACGTAAGGGTGCTAGAAGAGGCTGCTATTATTTTATTGGAAAGCTGGGGAAATGCATAAGCTTTCCCTACTGGTTCACTGTGATTTCACAAATTGACAATTGATGTACCTCTTACAACTATCAAAGACTGGAAGCAATAGAAATTTGTCAGAGTGATTTGTAAGTGTTCTTGTAGAGACAGGAGAATGAATTTTATGAGAACCTCCATTGTGCTGCAATCATTTCAATTTCTTGAGGTATTTGCAACTTACTAATATTTCCCCCGATTCAAAAAAATCCTGATATTTTGAGTGAAAGATGAAACACCTTTGGGAAAATCTGAAGTTAGACACTTTTCAGCTGATTTGAAATACCTTAGATAATAGCTCATTTCCTTTGAGGCCATAAAAGCTATAAAACTATTTGAGAGCAGGAGTTAGGATTTCCTGACACAGTAACATGAGGGGCACATTTCACCTAGTGCCATGTGGTTAACACAACATGACAGTGCACCCCTTAGTTCAGTTCCTGTTCTTGGCATATGAAGGCATTAACACTCCATTGAAATGGCTGCATTGCAAGTCTTCTGTAATTGAAAATAGTTCTACATTAACAGATTACTGCACCTGTTTCTATAGATGCATCCACACTTATGGTGGCACGTAGAGCACAGCCACGACACACACACACGGGTATAATAGTAGCGTAGACTGAGAGGCATGGCCTAGGTGACAAAAACAGAGCGTTCCCGCTGCTGAAGCCTTTCCCTGCCATATGTAGTTACACATACCCTATATGCTGCTGCAAGTGTAGCCAAGGCCTGTGAGTATGCAAGCAGACCCAATGAAATATATAAGCTGAAAGCTTAAGAATACAGGGTATGAAAAAAGTTATAGTCTTGTCAATATGACTAACCGTCACCACCTGCTTGTCTCCCCATCTCCTCATGATACCTGTCAATTTTTTAAAAAGAAAGACTTTTCCAATCAAAATAATCCAAAACATGCATTTAAAGAGTTTTGTTGTCTATTTGTTGTGAGAGCACATGGCTTTTCATCATCTGAGTGTGTGCGTGGAACACTACTTTAACTTGTAGCAATAGACGACTTCAGCTAACAGAGTTCACTGTAGATTTCCGAAGGCAAGCTAATTCTGAAATCTTGCCCTGCTTGTCTGAAGAGGTGGCATCTCCCTATTCTTCACCTTAATGCCAGGACTTCACTCACTGCTGATATGTGAAGGGGGGAGGGGGAAAGAGAGGGGAACCATTTGAAGCAGCCTTTCCACGCTATTCCATTGAGCTGCTGTCAGTTTATTAATATTAAACATTCAGTAAAACTAATAAATTTATATCAGTCATAACAATTGTCTCTGGAACCTGGATGAAACAATTAAAACATCTGCATTGGTTTTAAGAGTTAATTCTTTTTTAAATAAAAACAGGTCTCATTCTTGAATCACATGCTGTGTATTTGTATTCAGAGAGAGAGAGAGAGAGAGAGAGAGAGAGAGAGAGAGAGAGACTGACCAAACTACCTATAGCTGTGCGAAAGTAAAACTTGGTTAATCACAAACCTCAAACCTAAGCTACTTGTATTTCAGGACCTCTCAGGAGCATCGACTATCATGAACACCACAGATTCCTTTAGCCTTAGATGTCTGTGCTTATCAAAAATGTTATCAGATAGAGTAAGATTTTTGTTTTATTGTGATTGTCACTGTGGTATGAATACCTTGTATGATAACATGAGCACTTAGTTCATTATATGACTGATCAAGCTAAACCCTGTTAACATTTGCAGTGACAAAGCAAAGCTCCATTGATAGTCCTCTTGCCAATGGGCTTTAAGCAGGCGAGTTCAAGTACAGAATAAGGAAACAGCTGCCTACCCTGCTGACACTGTAGTGCAATATTAGTGGGAATGGTGGCCCTCTGGATAAAACAAACAATAAACCTATTCTGCCCATCTCTCCTGTATATCCATATAGAAGACAGAGATCCTGTGGAGCATTTCAAATATAACTCACTGATAACTCTACTCTCAAACATCTCCACAGAAACAGGAAGATTAAAATCAAGGCTGTGCCTGATCTATTGCTGGGAGCATAATGATCTTTACTGTTTCAAAGTAGCAGCCGTGTTAGTCTGTATCCGCAAAAAGAACAGGAGTACTTGTGGCACCTTAGAGACTAACGAATTTATTTCAGCATAAGCTTTCGTGGGCTGCAGCTCACTTCTTCAGATGCATAGAGTGGAACACACAGACAGAAGATATTTATACATACAGAGAACATGAAAAGGTAGAAGATCTTTACTGTGTGGCCTACAGAGTCACATTGTTGCTTTGCGAAGCACTCAGGGATATCTCGAGTAGGACAAAACCAAATTCTATTCTTTTCAGCTAATGTAAAGAAACTAGGTGCCTGATTTAAAACAATGAGCTGTTAAAAGTATCTGTATGCGTTCAGGGGTTTATGTTGATGGGGCAGCAAAGCAGTTGGGAGAAACAAGGTAGAAGAGCTGTATTCACAAAGCGATTGTAGAAAACTAGATAGGTAGTTAAGCCGCCAATCCCTCTCAAGGATCCATACAGAACAATTACTCAGTTGTGATAGAGGCTTATGAAGATAAATTATGACTTACATGGTCAGCAATAGCCCGTCCCAGCTTGTCCATCCTTGACCCAGCCTCTGCAATTTTCTTGGCTGCACTAATCACATCTGATGTATTTTTTAGTGGTCCTTTACCTCTGCAAAACAAAGCAGATACTACTTTTTGGCACCAAAACAAGCATGTTGCTTCTCTCTCGTATTCCGTTTTCCTGACTCCTTAACTGAACTGTATTCACGTGGGTAAGGTGGACATGCATAATAAAAATAAGCAGCTCACAGGAAAGTTATCACACATGCTATAGTGTATCAATAGCTCTCTCATTTGTAAGTCAAGTTTCCCCAATGAGTTCACAAATCTTTGTCAAGTTGATAAAGGGCGCATGTTTTGTGGAAAAAAAAACGTTATTAGGCTATTTATACCTATTGTTTCAAGCAATGTAATATTACCATATGTAATAGTATATTTCAGAAGTTAAATATGTTTTGTGACTATCTAGTTTTAATGGAATGTTGAATCAATGCCTGAGAAAAACCTTATCAGCTTAAATAAAAGCTTTACTGTTAAATTTCAAACCGCAAGACAAGTTTAAACATGTTCAGGAAAACGACCCTAGTCCAGATTTGTGAACAGACAAGCCAATTTATTATCTGGTCAATTTATACCAATTTGTAAGTTTTTAAATTAAAAACACACCGACAATACTGCTACGTTCAAAGCTAAAGTTGTAAAAATGTAGGAATTTCAAATATTTGCACTTACAAAAGTTAGGGTTATATTGGCCAGGGCATTTTACTGAGAGAAGATGAACATCTGAGAAAGTTAGCACCTGTACAAGTTGAAGTACATGAAAGAGGCTCACCTGGTGAAGTCTGTCATTTCCATCATAATCATACACATTTGTTTTGCCAATACAATAATATCATTACCGCTGTCATCCCATTTTGACACTTCAGCATCCAATTTACTCTTCTCTTCCTGGAAGCTTGCTACTTGCTCAGCAATTTTAGCTTTTTGCTCTTGAGGGAGTTGAGCCATGATAGCCTGAAATAAAGTGATTTTCCATATTTCCTTATTCAGTTATTTGTAAAAAGGACTTTTTAGAACAGTGTCACTAATAACCAATCTAAATGATGCACATAGAGAGAAACTTTAATAGGCTTCTTTTGACCTAAAGGGCAGATAGGCCCATTTCTTCTCATCTTGAACCAAAGTTTACGACTATATGATTATCTACTAACACTACAGAATAAGGGCTACCTGGACAGAAAGCTGCTGGGCTGATTTTTCAAGAACTGTAATCATGTCTGTTTAATAAAATTGCTAGACACCTTCAAAGAAGTTTAAGGCGTACGACTGTATTTTTTCTTCCCTTTTCACAAAGGAAAGTTGTATGAATGAGGACAGAATATCTTTTTGTGTGAAATACAATAGTTTTAATGACAAGCTATCAGGGTGGATAAAAAAATCAATGTGGTTTTTTGTTTTAAATTAAAATCAGATTTTTATTTTATTTTAAGTTTTTCATTATGAAAATAAACCTGTTTAAAATGAAATCTGATCTAAGCTTATCTAAAATGTTCAAAAGATAATAAATCCATAAGCCTCTATTAAAGATCTCTGAGTTAAAGGCTGCTCTTCTACATAAAGAAATGATCGAGGAAAACAGCTAACTTTGGAGGCCAAGCTCTAGAAATAGAGATCTATAAATAGATAGGTCATGTGCTGTGTTAAGGGCTTGATCCTTGGAGGGACCAAAGGGCTGTGCTACTGGCTGCAACAGACTGGCAAAGTCATCAGAGGTGTTGGGACCCAGCCTCTGACTCAAGGAGAGGATATCATATATCTCATCAGAATTATCCACTGAGCCCACCTGGGTGGTTTCACAGTCATATTTTATAGCTTCTCCCTACCTGAGCTCTGATTGGCTCAGTTCTGAAGTTATGAATATTTATATATTTACTATTGCACTCATGGAAAAACACCCATCTGCTCCGTGACTACCAGCCCTTGCTTCTGCATAGTTCTGGGCACTTCCAAGTAAATGGCCTTGGTCTCTCTCCTTGTGTGTGTACACAGATACACAAACAGAAAACCATTAACGTCTCAACTGCCTCCATCTATCTCTAAACAAGTAAGATACTGCAGTGCAAAAGGCATGTGGGTTACATGAGCAAAAGTCTTGGACTGTTATTTTGTTTTTCTGAGGATAGGGGTCATGTGAGAGTTAGGGAACAAGGGAGAAGGAGCAGAGCATGCAAACAGAAAGGAGAAACACTGGTGTCAAAGCAGGACACTGCAGGAAGAAGGGAAAACATTCTTCAGAGCACAGACTTAGTGTTGATTTCAGCACCAGAGAACTGGAGAAAAAATTACCATGGCTGCAGGTCATAAAGGAGACCCTATTTGGAAATATTTTCAAGAAATGCCTCTACCTCTGTGTAAAAAAGGAACATGTGGCCAAACAGTGCAAACAAAGATGCAAGCCCTGGCTGTCAGAATGAAACATTATGAAAAATGCTTCTCAGAGAAGGCAATGTCTCTCAAGATGACATGGGACTTGTCTGAACAATCTGGATCCACTGGTTAATAAACTTTTTGCACTATTCTTATGGACTACCTAGGCCTTACTATGCTAGTAAATGATAAAATAGGCAACAGATTAAAGAGAAATGTAGATGATATGCTCGTTATACTGAAATATACTAATTCCATAGCCTAGGACAAATTGCAGAAAAATTGCTGCTGTACTGCTGATGCTGTTGAAACTTGGAAAATTTCAAGGAGATGCTGAAGAAATACTCAATGAAGTTAAATTGCAGACAGTAAAGCAGATGGCTCAACAACCTTACTCCACTTCATTTTCTTGCCAATATTCTCAACCCAACATACCAGGGTAGATGCCTAAATGCTGAATAAGAAGATGCTGCTATGACGTGCATATAATGATCACCCATCAATCATGCCAACCAAAATAAATTTCAGGGATGGAGATGAAGCATTCAAGCAGTACATGTTTGCTGCTGCTGTTTTTGAGAAAGTCACTCCACTGAACTTTTGGAAGTCACTAGCTAAGCACCTGGAACAGTCTGTTGAAGTGCTAGGCCAGCTTTTGACAGCAGTAGCCTCTTCTACAGTCACAGAAGGTCCAAATGAAGAAAATATTCTAATTCATTTGAAGTTGAGAAATCAACTAGAAGTTGAAAAAGCAGGAAAACTTGTCTCTCCCTTCCAGACTATGAATAAAATACATGGCAGGAGGTGATGAGATATACACCTCTACCCTGATATAACACGACCCAATATAACACGAATTCGGATATAATGCGGTAAAACAGTGCTCTGGGGGGGCGGGGCTGCGCACTCTGGCGGATCAAAGCAAGTTCGATATAACGCGGTTTCACCTATAACGCGGTAAGATTTTTTGGCTCCCAAGGACAGCGTTATATCGGGGTAGAGGTGTATTAGTTTTAAAAGTCTGAAGGACAGGTTAAGTAACTTAGGAGACTGTTGTCTCATTTTCAAGAGACTTAGGCAAGCAGGAACTTAAGCTCCAGTCACTTTCACGTACACATATTTGAAAATTTACCCAGGCTGAACTGAAATAATCAGTTTAATTCACTGACTACAGTTAACCCTTCTTTTCCTTTAACAAATCACTTAGTTGTAAACATGAAATAGGTTTTGATAAGAGAAGTTTACAACCCAAAACATTTAAGGTTGTTTTGTTTAATAAAAGATTTATATGCTATCTTACGTGTTTGTTTAAATTCCAGTACCATGCTGATGCAGGACACAAATCATAAAAAAAGAGTTAAGTATCTAGTAAATAAGCAATATATCCTTCATCATTTTCTAATACTAAAAATGTCCAATTAGGAATCTGAAAATATTAACCTACATAACTGCTTAAATAAAAAGTATAATTATAATGTACCCTCCTAGATAGCAAAAAGATGTACCAAGTCTACATAAAGGCTGTATTTAGTTGTAAATGAACATGTTTTCATGGTTATATCAACCAATGAGAGCACAACTTTCTTTAGAAAGTAACTAAGTACAAAGCGAAAAGTTGGTTAAAATTGATTATTTAAATCAAGACTTTGCACTTGGTGATTTAAATCAATCTATCCTGCAAGCTACACATGGGTATTTCCAGAGAGTTTAGAACGAAGATTACAACGTGAGCTTTCCAACACATAGCTGAAGTGGTTTATTAGGTTGTGTTTACCCTCAACATGCAAGATAGAAACTCAAATCTACCCTTCTTCCAGGAAAAGTAGGAACACTATAGAGCTGGGTAGCAGGGCTTCCATTACAATAGCAGGAGAAAAGGAATTCAGTGGTGGCAGATGACAGAACAGGAAGCAATGGTCTCAAGTTGCAGTGGGGGATGTCTAGCTTGGATATTAGGAGACACTATTGCACTAGGACTGTGGTGAAGCACTGGAATGGATTACCTAGGGAGGTGGTGGACTCTCTATCCTTAGAGGTTTTTAAGGCCCAGCTTGACAAAGCCCTGGCTAGGATGATTTAGTTGGTGTTGGTCCTGCTTTGAGCACGGGGTTGGACTAGATGACCTCCTGAGGTCTCTTCCAACCCTAATGGTTCTATGAAACAATGACAGACACCTGGTATCAGGCTGTGCCCAAAGTACACTACAGATACTTGACAACTTTTTTTTAGTTTGGAGCGAGTGGAAGAGGGGAAGTGGAGAAAATTTTTACAGGAAAGAACACACTCCGTGCAAGTATGATTCCAAAGCCAAGTGTGCTAAAAATTTGATAAACAAGGACCAACTGCTCTTGTATGGTTTTAAGTGACTTTAAAATGAAAGCACTGAAGTACAATATTGAATAATTAATGGCTGAAAAAATATAAATGGTATATTAAAGTAATACAGCCTTTACTGTTGCATTTATTTCCACAGTTGTACCTTAGGTCAATAGTGTTTTATGCTCTTGGGATGATGCCACAAAAGATTTCTGGTGTTGGACACTTTTTTTTTTTTTTCTTAAACTGTCATAGGAAAAGAAGTTGGCTGAATAATTTTTTGAGGCTGCTGTCTTTCAGCAGACCCTTTGTTAAAAGTCCAGTGGACTTTCTAAAAGGCTTTTTGTAGAAAATGTCTAAGCTTGTGGCAATATCTATTTCTAGTCTGCAGTTCCAACAACCAGGAAAAAAACAAAACAAAACATCAATTTGCCACAGATGGACTTGTTTACCAGCCAAAAATTCACATGCCTAAAAAAATGGGAGCAACTATTTCAGATCTGTGATGTGAAAGTTTACAGTAGTTTACCGTAGTTTACCAATATCAAGAGGATTCTGGTCTTTCAGAATGCCCAAAACAAAGCAGACACTGATGTTTTTAAAATGTAATGTTTCTCTTAGCTGCCTTTTAAGGCAGTGGAAAGGAAGAGATTAATGTCAGTTTTCTGACCTAGCATTTTCAAGAGAGAAATAGAACCAGACCAGGCTTCTTAAGTGATAGATTTAAAAATTGGATTTTTAGAACTAGTTAAAACTGTTTCTTGTAGAAGATATGTTTAAAATGTTTTCCTTACTCTTGCACTTTGCCCAGCAATGAGCTGATCATCTTCAGTTTGAACACTTGTTCTGCTTCTGACATCAAAGTCTTCAGTCTCAAAATCAGAGTCATCCAACTCTTCAGGTGTCTAAGAAAAGAAAAATAGAATTCATCACAAGTCAGTCAAGATCAACAGAAGTGAATCCATCTATCCACACCCAATAAAAAATACCTTCTGGTCAGCTGTTTAACGTCAGGGGTAGAAGGAGGAGACAGAATAACTACAGTGCATTATTTAGGCTTTCAACTGAGGGTAAGTCAGAATTCTCTCCAGTTTATGTTATTTGTATGACTATATGTTTGACTGCTCAAACCTGAAGTTTACAGTTAAGTAATTGCAGAGTGCCCTAAAACGTGTGCTAAACATGGAATAAGGTTAAAGGAATGTACTCAAGATTTGGACTACATGAAAAGACAGTTACACGGAATCCAAATTACATTAGCAAATATATACATGTGTGTGTATATATATCTCCTCAAAATATGTTCCACTCTATATGCATCCGAAGAAGTGGGCTGTAGCCCACGAAAGCTTATGCTCTAATAAATTTGTTAGTCTCTAAGGTGCCACAAGTACTCCTGTTCTTTTTGCGGATACAGACTAACACGGCTGCCACTCTGAAACCTGAAATTACGTAAGGTATACCTTGTGCTTAATTGCTTTATTCAGAAAGCCCACATCAAAACTCAAGTCCCAACATCTTTTAAAGCCTATTTCAAAATAGCAGCTGTTCTATTGTTTAGGACAATTAAAAATCAAAGCTTCCACAGGGTTAACAGTAGCTTCATAAACCAAAATTTATTCTTACCATTCTCCAGGCAAAGCTTAAAATTTGTAGTTAATAGGGTCAATTTTTATGCTATAGGTTAAGCTCAGCTGACCTAATTCCAAATTGGAATTTTTGCTGCTGTCAGTATAAACTGCAACAAAATTTTCATAAAGCTTACGTTTAAACAATATCTACTTATATTAAAATACTACATCTTTACCTAGGCTGCCACATTTTTATGACAATTTTGCAGGGCTGTAGTAATAAGGAACTTGACTGAATAGTCCAATATTTGCTATTAATAGGTTGAAAAATGTAAGTAGCTCTTACCTGCTCCTTTCCTACAATTTAATTTTTATAATGTGTTTTCCAATACAGGCATCTTGCAATACAAAGGAAGATTATAGATGGTTGTATTAACCATTTAGCCAAAAATGCAGGCTGGTCAAGTAAGCTTGTACTGAACCTAGTACCTTTCCCAGCCCCCACTTTACATAAGAGATTTCTTCATTTTCCTATATGAATGTGAGAACGAATGTGAATCAGTGTAAAGGCATGTAAGGTACTATTCTCTAAGCAAATGAGGAAATATTCTTGTGTGTTTGTACTGTTTTTGGTTACCAAAACACCTGAAAATACAACTAAATACTGATGCAATATTAAATGCATTTTATTATCTGAAGGACTATGTACAAAAGACTTATCACTTAGATGGACTGCTCTGAGTATGTTCACTCTTCTCTGAATACTTAAACTTACCTTTTTATTATTTACTCCTGTTAGAGCCTCAGATATCATCCAGCTAACTGGATTCTTTTCTAGTTTAGGTAGGAATAATGTTAACTATGTGTTAATAGAACCTACTATCAAAGCCTGAGCCAGAAAGAATGCAGCCCGACTTTCAGAACCCAGGCTATCTTTTGACTCTAAAATGGAACAAATCTGATATGAAGACAGAGAACATTAAAACAATGGCACTGAAAAAACTTGCATCAGTTGTCATAGGTTAACAGTTCAGTGGAGAAATTGGAGCGAAGGCATTTTTGCCCTCCACAAGCTCCTTTGTGGGTTAATTTTAGTCTTGGAATTGAGGTACAAGGCAACTACAGCATTTAGCATTTGATATCTCATTCTGTTACCACTGAATAATACTGTCAGTCAAAACTAATGAACTTCTTCCATTGAAACAGTGGAGATAATGCACACTAACACGACAATGACAGCTGTGCAGCTTTATTGTTTCAGATCATAACCTTCTCTCCATGTTCCCACTCTCCACCAATATCTCAGTGATTTCCTGTACTCCAAATTAAATACAACAAATCCAAGTGAATACATGAGAGGTTTCTGATGTGTAGTTTTGTCTTGCAACATGGACTCAAGAAGGGAAGTATTTACCTTTAAAGAAGAAAAAAGGGTTCTGCTCATGCACGAAGATTTTAGCTTTAAAAAAAATATTACTTAAAACAAAACAAAAAAACCCCTATTAGGCTTTTCAGTGACTTTTCCTCCAAGGATACGTGAATAATTAGTCAACAGATTTCCCCATTTAGACCCTAGTTTCAACTTTAAATAGTTTGTTTGCGCTGACTTTGCTCAGCAGCATTCCTTTTCAGAGCAGGGTTGCTTCTGAATTCCAATTTGAAACAGAAAAGCCTGTAAAAATGGCGCTCCTTCTGTTATCTCAGTTTTGAGGGCTCTATTTTATTCTAAGTAAGTTGTACAACTCAAGCCCTTCAGCAGAAAAACACTTGAGTGTTTTAACATTTTGACTTTTTTTAGGTCACTTATGTGTCACCACTGAACTGCCTTTAGCTACTGGCAGTTGCAATATAGCCATGGAATCCTGACATCATAAATGTGGCTTCTCCCCAGCACAGACGAGCAGCATGAGGGAGAATGTCAGGATTCCTGGTCCTGCCAGCTCTGCTGATTGCTGCAGGCATAGAATTAGCAGCTGTACCTCCTTGTCCTGAGCAGCAAGACTCATAGAAGGGGGTGAATAAAATTAATTTGTAGCATGTGAGGGAAGCGGGATCCCAACTAATAATGGTGCTCCATGGAAAAGGGGTATATATCAAAGTGTCTTAAAACTGCTTCCTGCAATAGTTTCTCACTTTTTCTCTGCCCTCCTTAGGTTTTAGTTTAAACAAAGGTAACAAATGAATATTATGAGGGTTGTTACAGTCAGTGATGTGCTGGGGTTACATACTGCAAATTTACTCACCACCAAGACATTTGGAACCAGTGGACAATATGAAACCTCTACAGGAAAGGCTCATTTCCAACCTTACAAACATTGTCTTGGGTAGAGAGACATTCACTGTTGAGGCATGGGAAGAAGGGGAGAGGGATAGAAAACCTTACATCCATTTTGCTATCACTAAGCTCTGGTTCATATTAAGGTCTGAAGAGCCCACATGTAAGCCTGATACTTCCTTTTTGTGCCTTCAAATCACTGCAGGTGCCCTTTTGCTCCTTCAAGTAATACCATTTAGATGACTGCTTCCTTATCAGGTAGGGAGACATCCAAGTTTAATTAATTGCATTTGCAAATTGCAAGCACAGAAATGGAAATGAAATTCTAACAAGCTAGCCCCCATTTATCTATGCTGCCTGGTTTCTCAGGTTCTCTAAGAACAAGGCGAGTTTCAATACCCAGATCACCTAACCTCATCTACAAGAAACTGGTATGAAATTTTTGTGAAGTTTACTTAAGATTTGAGAAATTAAATTGGACGTCTCTTTTCCTTAAATAAAAAAATAAAGTCAAACATAGCAAGAGTTAATTTTCTATTGTCTAAACCAAGGGTCACTAGTTTTAGCATATGCGTAAGTATTGCATTATGAATAGATGCATCATTAAGGATGTTTAGCACTTCAGCTCTAATCATCAGTGATGCACAGACCTATTTGGTGAAGTTTGCATTTTAAGATAAAACATACATACAGCAGACATTTTGAAGTCCTCTATAAAGTGATTAACAGCTTTTAGATTCATAATTTTAATAAGTTGTCAGGGAAAAAATCTTATACTCTCCACTCTGTGTAGGAACGATATATTTTCTTAAGTTCAATAAATGCTGAGTAAAGTAAATGAAAGTAGAATGCTGTAAAAATAAGTTAAATACAAAGTCACTCACTCTAATCATCAATACAGCTTTTCTGATATCCCGAATTCCATCATACACCAATCGTGAAGCATCAATAAATTCGTTTTCATCCATTGGCTGAGCAGGGTCAGAACTAAGTGCTTCCACAGCAGCTTCCACTTGCTCAGTAAAACGGGGCATAACTGAATTAAGAAAACAAATAAGTCAAGCACATTCAGCAATGTTGCCCCTACTCCCCCTGGCCCCAATGTACTCTAATGAAAGATGGGCAAGTTCTGTGGTACTCAGGTTGACACTAGAAATTCTGCAGCAGCTTCAGTTAATTTTAAAAACTGAGGTTATTAAAGATAGAAAAGCTAACAATAATCAGTTAATAGCTCAGGCTTTCTTTTGATATTAATTGCAGTTTACTTTATGATGTCACCACATTTTTAGTTTCAAATATGCGCCACATCTGCATGGCAGAGGATGTTGGGGGAAAAACCAGGAGATTTATAGTACTACACCTGGGTGGTATGGGAGGCAGTTGGGGATTGTGGGATAAGAAGGAAGTATTTGCTAAATATTTAAGAGCTAATTTAAAATTAAACCTAAAAATGACAGTTTAATACTCTACTGAAATGAAGGGCATTCCTAACCTTCAATAGCTTTTGTTTCAGACTCTATATGGACTCAGGAATAGAACATTGGATTGGTTTCCATCTGTTTTTTTTCAGTGCCCTCTTTGTTTTTTGTTTTGTTTTTAGCTCTCATGATTGCAATTTTAAAGACATACAAGCTCAAATTCTGGAGCATCATTCTGTGAAGAAGTATGGAGTGATGCAAGTCACTGGACCCTACAAGTCCATATCATAAGCCCAAATTCAGAAGTGGCATAAACACGGCATATATTTTTCTACAACAATTATATTATATTTATTCTTGATTACAATTACTTGCACTGTAAAAAACAAAAGAAATAGTATTTTTCAATTCACCTCATACAAGTACTGTAGTGCAATCTCTTTATCATGAAAGTTGAACTTACAAATGTAGAATTATGTACAAAAAATAACTGCACTAAAAATAAAAAAAATGTAAAACTTTGACTGGACTTGTAGGCTCTAGTCCTACTCCAGCCAATCGCTCAGACAAACAAACTTGGTTACAATTTGCAGGAGATAATGCTGCCCACTTCTTGTTTACGTCACCTGAAAGTGAGAACAAGTTTGCCTGGCACTGTTGTAGCCGGCGTCACAAGGTGTTTACATGCCAGATGAGCTAAAGATTCATATGTCTGTTCATCTTCAACTACCATTCCATAGGACGTGCGTCCATGCTGATAATGGGTTCTGCTCGATAACAATCCAAAGCAGAGCAAACCGATGCATGTTCATTTTCATCATCTGAGTCAGATGTCACCAGCAAAAGGTTGATTTTCTTTTTTGGTGGTTTGGGTTTTGTAGTTTCCGTATCTGAGTGTTGCTCTTTTAAGACTTCTGAAAGTATGTGTTACACCTTGTCCCTCTCAGATTTTGGAAGGCACTTCTGATTCTTAAACCTTGGGGTCAAGAGTTGTAGCTATTTTTAGAAATCTCACATTGGTATCTTTGCGTTTTGTCAAATCTGCTGTGAAAGTGTTCTTAAAACAAATATGTGCTGGGTCATCATCCAAGATTGCTATAACATGAAATATATGGCAGAATGCAGGTAAAACAGAGCCGAAGACACACAGTTCTCCCCCAAGGAGATCAGTCAGAAATTTAATTAAAGCATTATTTTTTAACGAGCATCATCAGCGTGGAAGCATATCCTCTGGAATGCCGGCCGAAGCATGAAGGGGCATATGAATATTTAGCATATCTGGCACATAAATACCTTGCAACGCCAGCTACAAAAGCGCCATGCGAACACCTGTTCTCACTTTCAGGTTACATTGTAAATAAGAAGCAAGCAGCAGCATCTCCTGTAAATGTAAACAAACTTGTTTGTCTTAGTGATTGGCTGAACAAGAAGTAGGACTAAGTGGACTTGTAGGCGCTAAAGTTTTACACTGTTTTGTTTTTGAGAGCAGTTATATAACAAAAAAAAAATCTACATTTGTAAGTTGCATTTTCATGAAGAAGAGATTGCACTATAATACTTGTCTGAGGTGAATTGAAAAAATACCATTTCTTTTATCATGTTTAAAGTGCAGATATTTGTAATAAAAATAATATAGTGAGCACTGTACACTTTGTATTCTATGTTGTAATACAAATCACTATATTTGAAAATGTAGAAAAACATCCAAAAATATTTAATAAATTTAAATTGGTATTCTATTGTTTAACAGTGTGATTAATCGCATGAGTTAACCTCGACTAATTGATGGCCCTACTTTGAATAGAAATTCTGCACAGACAGGTTTTATGAAATTGAACCCTTATTCTTGTAAGTTGCACTAATATGTTTGTATCCATTTGCCTTTGTAGTTGTATGCAGTTTGAATCCATACATCAGTATTGAGCACTGTGTTTATTCCTACCTGTATTGGACAACAACTTTGTTGCTTCCAGCACCTTTTCTGTGTAGACTCCAGGTTCATAGTTATCCATTTCGGAAGTTACAACATGAATGACTCTAGCTGCACGTCCACGAATTGCACCAGCTGTTCGGTCTAAACCATCAACATCTTTTTCTTGGAGAGCAATCACACATTTGTTTACATCTTCTAAAATATGATTCTCTGATGGCAAAAGAAGAAATATTTAGACATGAACGTTTTTCTGTCTGTCTGTCTAACACCTCCCAAAAATACAGTTTTTCAGCACATGAAGCTTCAATACCTTCTCTTTAAAATAAGCTCCAACCACACTTTCTGACGCATTAACTATATTTTAAAACAAGTTTGTTGCAATCAGCGGGCAGATGCCTCTCCAAACTGGTTGTCAAAATCCTAGTTCACATACTATGTGGAATCCAAATTTATCCCAATCCTAGGCCTTGGTTCTATTAACACAAGAGTTGAGAATTCAGCTCATGTCTACCCAGCCTTGTCTGCTCTGAGATTCCTTCCTCTGGACTGCACTAGTCCACATCTTCTCCACTTGCCTTGTACGTGGATGGGATAATGAGACACCTTGCCTCTGACTCATCCAAGCCTTTTAATTTTCTAACAGGATCAACATCTCTTAACAGGATGAGGCATTTCTAGTATACGTAAATAGCTTTGGACAATCCTGCTATACAAGTCTAGAAATACAAATCACAATTTTACTTCACAAGATCATCAAATGATTAATCCCCATCCTATTTTGGAATTAGGCAATCAAATGGAACAGTATCTGGAAGATCTCACTTTCAGGCTCCTTCATTCTTTCAACAAAAACCTCAGAGTTATGCATACCAGAGTTATGAACTGACCAGTCAACCACACACCTCATTTGGAACCAGAAGTACACAATCAGGCAGCAGCAGAGACAAAAAAAGAGCAAATACAGTACAGTACTGTGTTAAACATAAAATAAATTTTATTTGTCAATAAATGTGTAGGTTCCGAGGTCGCAATGGGAAGCACAGGACACTGGCTGCACGGAGGTGGGAGATCACCCTGCAGCCCTTCCTGTCTCCCCTCCTCCCCCCAGACAGTGACTCAGCAGTGAAGTCTGGGTGAGGGGGAAGTGAGGCTTGGTGAGGTGGGGTCCATGTGCAGCTGGTTGGGGTTTGGTGGGGTTGGGGTTCAGGTACAGGGGGATCGATGGACCCACTTAACAGGGGTTAGAATTCCTCCAGGGGTAAATTATAAAAGCCTAGGCTGAGATTTTCAAAACTGCCTAAAATTTGGATATCCAGCTCTGAGAGTCTTAGCTCTGATGTTCTGATATTGTTAGATACCACTTTTGTACATTTGTGCCATTTTTACCTAACATTAACATTTGAACATTGTGCTGCTAGCCAGAAAAATATCTAGCTCTGAAACACCGTACTAGTAAGGCATTTCTGCCCTGTTGCTTTTTATAGATTCAAATGTTTCCTACCACTGTTCTAATCATTTTAGATTGCCAACTCACACCTGCAGAGTTCTTTCATTCCTAACACAGATCGTGAAACAGCCATTTTGAAAGACTAACAAAGGTGAAAAGGATATTGAGTTAACTGGTAAAAGATTTGTGTAAGCTAGTGGAAGAGTCTTGGGCCTGGTCTACACTAAAAAGTTACATCGGGGGTTAGATCGGCTTAGACATAAGAACAGTTCACTCTTGGTGAGACCAATGGTCCATCTAGCCCAGTATCCTGTCTTTCAACTGTAGTCGATGCCAGAAGCTTCAGAGGGAATGAACAGAACAGAGCAATTTATCAAGTGATCCATCCCTTGTCATCCAGTCCCAGCTTCTGTCAATCAGAGGCTAGGGACACCCAGAGCTTGGGGTTGTATCCCTGACCATCTTGGCTAACAGCCACTGATGGACCTACCCTCCAGGAACTTATCTTGTTCTTTTTTTGAACCCAGTTATAGACTTAGCCTTCACAACGTCTCCTGGCAACTAGTTCTACAGGGTGACTATGCGTTGTGTGAAGAAGTACTGCTTTTTGTTTGTTTTAAACCGACTGCCTATTAATTTCATTGGGTGGTCCTTGGTTCTTCTGTTATAAGGGTAAATTTCCTTATTCCCCCTTAGTTGTCTTTTTCCCTCCCCAAGATGAACAATCAGTCTTTCTATGGAAGTTGTTTCAGATCCCCAATCATTTTTGTTGCCTCTCTGTACTTTTTCTAATTCCATTATATATATATTTTTAGTTGGGGCGATTAGAACTGCACACAGTATTCAAGGTGTGGGCATACTTAGATTTATAGAGTGGCACTATGATATTTTCTATCTTATTATCTATCCTCTTCCTAATGGTTCCTAACATTGTTTCCTTTTTTGACTGTCGCTGCACATTCAGTGGATGTTTTCAGAGAACTATTCAAATGACTCCAAGATCTCTTTCTTGAGTGGTAATAGCTAATTTAGAACCCATTATTTTCTATGCATAGTTGGGATTAGGTTTTCCAATGTGCATTACTTTGAAATTCAGCGTTGATAAATGTAGTCATTTTGTTGCCCAGTCACCCAGTTTGAGAGATCCCTTTGTAACTCTTCCATTGACCTAGCTACCTACCACCTCTCGGGGAGGTGGATTACTTAAACCAATTACCTACCCCTCCTGTCAGCATAGACAATGCCTACAACTGAAGTGCTACAGCGGTGCAGCTGTCTACATTTTTCAAGTAGAGGCACTAGAACAATAATTAAGCTTATATAAGATTAGCAAGGCCAGGTATCACATTTCAAGAGATTCTTGAAGCACCATGAGCAAAATTCTGCCTCACTTATACTTGGGTATTTCACAAGCAACTGGGGTTGCACAAGTTCAGCTGAGGGCAGAATTTGGCTGTAAGAGTGGAAAGTGTGTTCATTAGTAATTTGAAAATTCAGTGAACGGATATGAGGTACAGGAGAGCCAGCAAAGAGAATATGTAATACAAATATTTAAAGAAGTAGAGACAGAGAGAATGGAAGTGAAAACAGTAGATAAAGCTGCAATATCGGAACAAAACCTACACTGTTTATTGCTCAGAGTTTCTCAATGAATAAAATTATGCCAGACACCACTTAAAGTCTCTATGGTGACATTAACCTTAGTGAACTAAGTGAATGATGTGGACATAATGGGCTGATGACTTCATTGCCCTGTAACCACTTTTACAACAGTTACAGAAATGCAAGGTGCCAAGTGGAACCCCGATGCAGAGGGTGCTCCCAGGCATGGGTTGGTATTGATAGCCAAGATAATCTTGAGCTGCTACTTATTCTCCAGTTGGATAAGAACATAGCATAGTAGAAACAAAATTAGTCGTCTGCAAATAAAGTACTTGGGAGTATTGGTGAGTTAAGTATACACTTGTTTCTGTGACCCACACTTTTGCTACCTGAAATGAACACTTGTCAATCTCCTATTTAGTGCGCCAGCTTCACACTGAGCAGAACAATTAACTGCCCTGCAAGATACACTGTATAACAGTCCTTTTACATTCAGTTTATGTCTATTACCAGAAGACTTTGTGTAATGATTTAATGACCCCAAATAAACTATACCCATCACTAATTTATCCAAAAAGGTTTGAAATGTTAGCTAGTATGTAAGCTAGAAAGGGTAAACAGATAAAGTAAATTGCTTTTATACGGAAAGTTTGTAAAAGTTAAAATCAAATTTAAAGTCTTATCACTTTGCTGCAAATCAAATCTATCTCCTTAAGAATTCATTGAATACAAATACAAGGTCCATTTGCTGAATGCTCTCAATCATCTCCAATGCCCTCAAGTTCCAGTATTTCAAAGACATTCTGTGCTAAGAGCATATTTGAGGTAATCTGTTTCTCTTTATTCAGACAGTCACTGCTCCTGAGAAAGGTACTTAATATTTCTAGTGACTAGGGTGAACAGATGTCCTGATTTTATAGGGACAGTCCCGATATTTGGGGCTTTTTCTTATATAGGTTCCTATTACCTCCCAGCCCCAGTCTCGATTTTTCACACTTGCTGTCTGGTCACCCTACTAGTGACTCACCAAGATCAGCAAAGACCCTGAAATCTTTCAGAATAATTAAACGTAGTGGTCTAACAATATAGTCTGCTTCTCCTATAGTTTAATACCAGTGTCTCTCTTGGGGTGAGATGTTGGGAGGGAATAGGTCATAGTCAACTGTTTTGGCAGTTTGAAAACTTTTCCAAGCACATCTACAATTGAAACATGCTGGGAGGCCTTATAAAGAAGGATGTTGCACAGCCCTGACAATTTTTATAATTTGTTTATATTCACTGGCACATTCCAAACAGGCCATAAACATGAGACCATCAATTACTTATTCTAAAAACAAGTATCCTTACCCAGAACTATGCTCCTCTATTCCTGTGCAATTTCAACTACCAATACTGTAACAACCATGGAGATGTAAGATGTAGAGCCCCATGGTATTCAACTGCCTTGCAAGCAACTATGAGCTCATCCCAAAGACAAAGTTGGTATTAAAAGTATAGGATGTCAGAATGCAAACATTTATTGTAAACTCCTTTTTAAATTAGAGCTTCAAGTTCTCTCCTACAGTTCCTACATAACTTACCTCCATGAACATCTTTTGAATACTGGTACTTTCACAGCATTTGAGATGTTCAGTCTGTTTGTACAAGGAAAATTGGATCCCTAATTCTCCACCGGTAGCAGCAAACTATAGTCGTCAGGACTCAGGTGTTTACATGGAGGTAAAAATGCCTGCATTATGTCTATATTGTAACTGCTGGTGGAGCTGCACTGGTGAATTATGGATTTTAGTTTCATTATTGTAGACAAATGCCTCAGCAAGTATGAGACATCTGGTAAATAAGGAATACATTTACCAAACTCTTTCAAAAGAAAATTCCAATTTATTGTAATTAGATACAGAATTTTCATTTTGACAAACATTTTCTTATGTGAGTGTCATTTACTGCACCTATTAGTTTGTGTTTACACACTGAGAACAACTTTTATGAGGCAAATTAAATGGATTTATTTTTTGTTAGTTCATAGCTAATTTGCACTTAATATTTATTTTCTATTTCTTTTATCTGTTCATGCACAGGTGAGTCTTTAGGGGCTAAAGTGATGATAATGTGTGTCCAAGCCAAGTCTCTGAACGACAGTAAAGATTAGGAGACTGGATCATGGAGCAATCCCACATAACCATTTTAGCATCTCTAATGTGCATACCAATTACAATATATATAATTTACAAACATTAAACATCTTTTACCACTGATGAATTCCTGTATCTGCCAAATTATATATCAGAAAAAATATATTTACACATGATATGGTACCCATTGAAGTTAATCTGCTTCATATTTTATAACTCAACCATGCCTTGTTCTACTTGCATCAATAGCCCACACTTCACATTTTCACACCTTACACCGCTGAACTTGCATGCATAGTTGCTCAGATATATCACAGCTGCACTGTGATCATTCTTCTCCAAAAAGGTGGAGAAAAATAACTTCTGGAATATTGGAACAACTGCTGATTTCCTGAGATAAGTCTCAGTATACAGCTGATTGCCTCTTTGCAAGTAGGGAACCGTATTGCTACCTGAAACAGCCAGGAAGTCATCGATGGAAGTGATGTCATCTACAGCATCTGTCAATACACGGACTTGCTTTTCCCATAGTTCTTTGAAGAGATCCATGTTTTCTTGCGCTAGTTTACTTTGTGGTTTCGCAGCAAGAGCCAATGCAACATTGATAACCTGTAAAATGTGTTACATGTTCAGAATTTACTCTTTTTTTATTCCGTGCAATTAAATCAGTAAGTTACATTCAGTCAGTCAATCTGATAGCCATCAGAGTCGGGCTAATAAAATATCTGTTAAATATCTGTTTAATTTAAAATTAATTCAGCCATAATCATGTCCAGTTTGTGTTCTCTTCCATGTAGATCATGAGCAGTTAATTTTACATGCATGTATACTTGCAGAAAGTTGAAACTAGCTTGTTATTATTCACACCATATTCCTGAAGGAGTTGTGCCAAAAAAATAATTCTGCACACAATATTTTAAAATTCAGCAAAATGCTGCAAATTTTATTTGTCAATAAATAAATGTGGATGCTCCAGCATGACAGTAGGGAGTATAGACCACTGGCTGCACGGAGGTCAGAGATCATCTTGCAGCCCCCATACTCCCCAGGACAGGGACTCAGTGGTGAGGCTGCACCCGACACCTGACACAGCCCAAGGGCCGGGCCTGCTCCAGAAATACCCAGGAGCCCTGCCCCTCTGTGCCAGGAACACCAGGGGTGGGCAGGCAGACTCAGCCCCGCAGGATCCAAGTGTGGAGGAGCTTAGTGGGGGGCATCCAGGTGTGGGGCAATCTGGATGCGGGCAGCTCAGTGAGGGATCTGAATGCACAGGGGCTCATTGGAGGGTTCTGGGTGCAGGGGCAATAGGACTCTGCAGGGGGGTCCAGGTGAAGGTGGTTGGAGCTCAGCGGGGGTCATATGCGGGTTTCAGGGGGGTGGTCCAGGTGCTGGGATAGTAAGGCTTGGCGAGTCCAGGTGCAGCTGTTTGGGGCTCAGTGGGCTGGGGCTCTAGTGGGCCTGCTTAACAGGAGAGCCCCAGTTGCTGCTGAGGGGATGTCCGGGCACTCACCATTGTACAGAAAACAGGGCATCCAGCACAATGGGGAAGATGACCAGCATTAGGATCCAGGCAGAGTCAGCGAGCTGTGCTCACCTGAATGGGGTGGGGTGAGGGGAGGCAGTGGCACATGACCCACATGCCCCCACGCATCCCCAGGCACATACACAGTGATTGATCTCTCTACTGACTGTTCCAGGTGCTGGAAACAAAGTGCCTGCTGCTGCTGGGGATGGGGCATGTGACCACTCTTGCAGCTTCACTTTGCCTCCCCATCATTTTCTGCGGGGAAGCAAAGAAATCTGTGGAGGGACGTGAATTCTGCACGCATGCAGTGGCGCAGAATTCCCTCAGGAGTAACACCAGAAGTGGTATATTTTAGATGGAATAGGGTATGCTCGACACATCTGAAGGCAGTGTCCCCTAAATACCTTGGCCAGAACACTGACCAAGGGAATGAAATGCTCCAGAAAAGGCGACTTTTTCCATAATTAGAACTACATATTATCTGGGAATTTGATGAATTAAAAAAAAAAATCAATCTACTTTGTATCCAGCCAATAAATCTTACAGCAGCCTAATTGTTCTGGGAATTAACTGTACAAGACCTTGATAGCCCAAAAATGAAAAGGCAGAAAGTTTGTTCATGCTGTTTTATCTGCTACCTCTCCCCAAATTGCTCCCACTTCTTCAATCAACCACTGAGAGGCTTCTTCAAGCCTGCCTTCAAATTGCTTCCATCTACTAAGGAAAAAATACAATGTGACTTCAGCAAATCCCAACAGCTTAAGTTTTGAATATAGAGTATATAGAGAGACTATAGAGTACATATTATACACGCTATTCACTCAATTTCAAGAGTAAAAAGCCTCTGGAACTTCAGTAAGAAACATTGATCTTAGAACCTTTCCTTGATTCAGCATTATCCAAAAAGTTTTATTTCCCATATTTTAGGGAAGCTAGTTGGAAACATTATCCCATCATATTGCCACCAGAAGCCAAGAAGAGAAATGGAAATTACTACATCTGACACTAAAGAAAAAACTTAGTTTAATGCACTGAAATAGGGTGGAGGGGGGATAAATTCCGTCCCAGAATACTGAATGAATTGGCACATGAGATTCCTAGCCCAGTAACAAGGTTTTTACTAAGTCTATCTATTCAGGATATCAGTCAGCATTGGGGGGCGTGAACAATCTCAAATTTTCGGTTTGCTGATGACATTGATGGCCTGGTAGGCAGCGAAGATGTGCCAACCTTGTGAAATGATTGGATGAAACCTCTGCAAAATATGGCATGGAAATCATTGCAGAGAAAACCAAGCTGAACACAAACAAATGTGACGGGATCAGCTCACATATCACTGTCAGTGGACAAGAGCTGGAGACATTGAAACAGTTCAAGTACTTGGGGGCAATCGTCACAGGCAGAAATTCTGGCAAGAACTGCACAAACAGCAGCAGCAGCGGCGAAGCTAAAGCCAATTTGGAGGAATAAGAACATCTCCCTGAGATCCAAACTGAAACTGCTACACGCACTGGTCATCTCAATTTTTCTGTATGCGTGAGACACATGGACCCTTACGGCAGAACTTGAACAGAAAATACAGGTAGTAGAGATGAAATACTTCCGTAAAATCCTGGACTTCTCCTACTTCGACGGTCACTAACGAAGAGGTCCACAACATCATCACCCAATGCACTGGGTCACATGAAGACCTCCTGACAACCGTGAAGAAGCGCAAGCTGAAGTGGTACGGCCATGTAACAACTCATCAGGCCTATCCAAGTTCATCCCCCAAGGGACAGTACAGGGGAAGAGAAGAAGAGGTAGACAGAAGAAGAGATGGACTGACAAAAGAGTGGACAGGAATGGACTTTGCAGAGACTCGAGCACTGACACACAATCGTCAGGGGTGGAGACAATTGGTTGATTGCCCCAACGACCAATGTGGTTATGGGAGTGATGATGATGATGATCTATTCAGGGCTGGAGAGATCAGACTAGAGAGTAGTTAACATTGTACCTATATTTAAGAATACCTCTTATTGCAAATCCAATAAGATCCAAAGCAGAGAGGAAGGAGGAGCAGAATACAGATAGGCACCACACAACTCGAAGAGCTTTTAATTAGATGTAAGGAACTTCCATTTCTTCTTCGAGTGCTAGTCTCTATGTGTATTCCATACATGGGCAGCAGAGAAATAGTATTCAGACCAGAGAGGAGGTGCAAATATGAAGTCAGAGAAGATACTTGAAGAACTGTAGACCCCGCATCGGCAGCAAAGGCCCAACTAGCGCATAATGTTTTGTGAATGGACTTCAGGTTGCCAGATTCCTACTGGATTAATAGCTTAAAGCCACTTAAAAACTAGCCCACAAGTAGCCCGACTAGCCAGATAATGACAACACTGATTACAAATGAAAGAATTTAAAGAAATGTAATGTAGTTGGTAACTACTTATGTGCTTTACTTTCTGCATTTCTCTAAGCGTAGACAATGAAAAAAAAATCCATTCTACTACTTTAAAACTCATTTCACTTTCAGGGTTCTAGTGCTCCAATGTTTGGGTTTCAAACACTGCACAGGAATCTTTGCCTACGAACTATTTTCAGCCAGATACATAGTTTTTTTTAAAAAGGTTTTGGCCAGCAGCCACAAAGCCTTGTCCTAACCTGTCCCCTGGACACTCTCAGAGGAGCAGGAGCTGGGACAAGGGGCATGCTCTGCTCACCTGGGCACATGATGGGAGGGGGAGGGACACCCCATCAGCCCCTACATGGCTCTGTGCTGATAAGGAGGTTTGTGGTTCTGAGCAGCTGTGGCCAGCAGCAGCTCCATGGAGGAGCAGAGACAGTATAGCTGGAAGCAACAGAGGAGATAGATCTGGGTGTAGGGGTTGATCTGAGGAGGACTATGAGCTACCAGTGTGATACAGCTATGAAAAAGACAAATACAATCCTAGGATGTATTAGCGAGGCATTTCCAATACAAATAAAGAAGCATTAATGCCATTGGACAAGGCAGTGGTAAGACCTTATTTGGAATGCTGTGTACAATTCTGGTCACCCATGTTCAAGATTCATTTAAACTAGAATAGGTGCAGACAAGAGCTACTGGGATGATCAGAGGAATGGAGGCTCTGTCTTATGAGAAGAGACTGTAAGAGCTTAGCTTGTTTAGTCTAGCAAAAAAGGCCAAGGGGCGATATGTTTGCTCTCTATAAATACATTGGGGATAATTTCAGGGATGGTGAAGAGCTATTTAAGCTAGACAACAATGTTGGCACAAGAACAAATGGATATAAAATGACCATGAACAAGTTCAGGCTGGAAATTAGGAGGTTTCTAACCTTCAGAAGGCTGTTATTCTTGAACAGCTTCCTAATAGGAGTTGAGGGGGCAAACAACTTAACTGGTTTTGAGAGCACGCTGTACAAATTGTGTGAGATTGTATGACTGGGTTGCCTGTGATGGTAGGAGGAATGGTTCAACAATCCTGGGGCTCATTTCCAATTTATGTCTATGTTCCTAACGCTCATGCTTCAGGGTTTCAGCCAGCCACTGACAGGGGTCAGGAAGGGATTTCCCTCACCGCCACCCACTCTATTCTGGCAGTGTTTTGTTTTGGGTTTTTTAAAATCTCCTTCATGTGAAGAATCAGGGACGGCTACAACTGGAGAAGAAATATTGCATGGCACGGGCCAGAACTCTGAAGTGGCATCGAGCACATTTGTTCGGTGCTTGGATGGCTGGTTCTTGCTCACATACTGAGGGACCAACTGATCCCGATATATGAGGTCAGGAAGGATTTCCCCCCAGGTCTGATTGGCAGTGACATTGGGTTTGTTTGTTTTGCCGCCTTCCTCTGCAGCATGTGGATGTGGGTCACTTGCCAGGATTATCTGGGTGTCTCATTTAATCATTTCCCTGCCATTGCAGGAACCTCAAGCACTGATGCACCATGGTTCCTCCTATTTTCTGCCTGGGGCACAGCAGAGTCTAGTCTCCTGAGGGCTTTAATATTTTGGTTTCATTTCAGTTGCTGGGTTTAGTGTGCGGTTGCTGGATGGTGGTGGTGTCCTGTGATATCCAAGAGGTCAGACTAGATGATCTACTGGTCCCCTCTAGCCTAAACTCCTACAGCCATGATAAAAAAACAATACCGATTTTTGTTTTCAAACACAAGCTTTGGAACGAATTAACTTAAAGTTTAGTCTATACCTTTTTCCACTGCGCCTTTTTAAAGCTGTATATCATTTCCCAAAGCTGTGAGCAAAACAGTGTAAGCAACAGATGCGCCTGCTTTTATAAAATCCATTTTTTTCCACCTGATTCATTCAGAAGTGTCACAACCCATTCTTTAAATATAACTCACTAATTACAGAGTGATGGTGATGTTAAACATGTTATAATGGCACTGAATGAATCAGACTGGAGAAGCAGGCTTACTTACTCAAGGGATCTTGGAAATTAGCAACGATTGGGGAAAAAATGCAGAGAAGTTATATTGGGCTAGGGAGACTACTATGTTATGTTTCTTTTTCAGCCCTGAAGATTTGGGCTGAAATCCTGATTTAAGTCACAAGTGAAAATGAGCTTGATAGGTTCTATAACGTAAACAAATAATTACAATTTAGCATGAGTGGCAAGCTGCCTAACAGAGATGAAGGGCTGAAAAATGGCACTGAAGAGACTGCACTCTGTCTGGTGTGCTCAGTCCCTTGCTTTCACAAGCACAAGTTTTACTTTCCCTCCACCCCAGGAAAGTAATGAAGAAAATTTACACTTGAGTGTATTGAATACACTCATTTACTAAACTGTTATGAATATGGCTCTCTAGAGTTTTGAAAGTTTCTGAAGGAAACTTCCTATTGCCTAAGAAAATGGATTTCAAAGATATTTGGGTTCCCAACTATTTTTTTTTTTTAAACCTCACAAATGTTCAGCAATTGTTTTGAATAGGAATAAGTTGTAATTCATCCTACGACAATTACGGTATGGACTAAATCAGATTCATCACAGCCAGTATTGTATTGGATGTGCAATAGGAAGATGCAAGGGCAGTATGTCCTATGTTTAGGATCATGTTATTCAGTCAAGGCCAAGTGTCAGTTGTGTTTCATCCTGGCAGATAAGATGGAAGCAGAACCTCTCTCTCCAAGACTCTATACTCATGGTCTGGTACAGGAACTGCTGGACCTGTTCCCCCCAGCATGGTTTATTTAACGAATTATCAGCCTGTCAGTCAAAAGAGCAGGATCTAGACACCCACAACTCTCCAGACATGAATCTGAGTAATGAGAACCCTAGAAGAGAAGGATAAAATGGGCAACCCTCCAGAAGTTCTCTCAGCCTGTATTTTGCTAGTAACCATGACTACCAAAACAGAGGCTGGTAGTGTAGAGCATTGGAATCCTGATTTTATCCTTCTCCTAGTTCCCTTTGCAATTGCTAGCATAAAAACATACTTCAGGGAGTATTAAAACCAGTTAACATTAATGCCAGTGACACACATGCTGCTTGTATCTGCACAATGTATGCTCTGAAAAAGAAAACTGTCTTGGTATTTTTTCCTTAGAAAAAAGTATAGTCACTAAATCTTGCACCCTGATCAGCTACCTTTCCCTGCAATGATGGAGGTGATTACAGTTATCAGAGCAGGCCCTATATTCCCCTCGATAAAGCATTTTCTCAAAAGCTGCAATTTCTAACATACTAATGCTGACAAAATTGAACACAAAAAATGAACTATACAAAAGCCATTCAGAAAAGGCAGTGAGTCTTACTAGAAGAAAAGTGATTTTGGTTTTCCACATATCCCCCACAAAAAGGGAGGGCTAAGTCAGTGAAAGTGCCTCATTAAAAGTTGAGAGGTAAGATTCTCTTTCCAACAAGCAGGTATGGCTATGAACCCTTGTACTTGGGAAGTAGTCAGCAGCATGAGAGTGATGAGAAACAGATAAAGAAAACTCAAAGGCTGACTATAGGATCAGTGTGAAGTTTAAGGGGAAACCTCACCAGGAAGAAGCTCTGTGCCAGACTCTCAGCTGAAACTCTGGAATCCAGCTTGTAAGGTTTGGCTAACATTAGTGCAAGGCCCGGTAGTGGCTTCACAATTGTCTTTTACTGAGGCATATTCCATCTCCACCCACAATGTGGCTGCCAACCTGGAGTAGTATGCACAAATTCCATCTGGGCTACCAGGCCTTTAATTCTGTACATACAGTTTGTGGTCTAAGCAGAATATCGCTCATGGCTTCTTGGCTTTTTTTTTTTTTTAATATACATTTTCTGGATTGATTGTAGCTGTATCGATAGGCCCTTTTCAAGCATGTGCATTTGCATTTTTAGACCATAGACACACCTACAGAACAATCAGCCACCCACCTCAAAGGAGAAGAAAATGGACACATACAGGAATCATCTGTCACCTGGGACAAAAACTGTAGATTTATTTTGGAGGGCTCGAAGAGCAAGCTAACCAGCAGGTCATAGGTTGAAGTCTTTAAACCATGATTTGAGGACTTCAATGGCTCAGATATAGGTTAGGGGTTTGTTGCGGGAGTGGGTGGGTGAGATTCAGTGGCCTGCGTTCTGCAGGAGGTCAGACTAGATGACCTTAAAGTCTATGACTCTATAGGTAACTGTTTGCTGAGCATGGGAATTGGAGGACATGTTAGGGAACGGTGCACAGGGCTGAGCAGCAGTTGGAGAAGCAGTGATCAGCAGTCCTCTTTTTGGAATAACCTATGTGATGGACTTCACTTTTTTGCGCATACAGCTCTCTTCACACAGCCTGTTTCCCTGCAGCTGTAGCCCAGCTCAAGGAGTACAGCTTTTTTGTGGCTCTGAGCCAAGTTGGCTGCTGGAAGCTGGAGATACAGTATGAGAGGGAGAAAGTCAGTAGATGTGGACTGAAAGATTGTGGGGGAGAAAAAATAAAGATGGAATGGAATTTGGGGGGCAGGGGAAGAAAAATCTAGTTATGTTAGTATTTGGGGACTGCAGCAATAAGAACTCAAAAGCTGTCAGTCACCACTCCTGCAGGACGACGACTCCTCCCAGGGCTAATGGAGACAGACAGCTGCCTGTTTCTGCTGGAAAGGGATCAGAGCCAAGTGTAGAGGTTAGTGGAAGTGTCTAATTAAAAAAAGCTGTAATAAAGTTGGGAATTGCATTACATCCTCACTCCCTATTTTATTCAATTTATTTTTACTGCTGCTTGACAGGAAATAGAGTCAATGGAGAAGTGACTTTCCTGCTTTGCAATCAAAGTGACTGAAAAAGTAAAGTGTTCAGCTCAAGCCAAAAGAGAAAAAATGGGCTTGGGTGACAGCCAATGGTCAACATACTTACTTCGGAGAAAAAAATGTGCAAAGCAAGAACAGCTTAGCCTTCCTTCTCAGATGCTTTTAACACCTGTATTAGCGTAACTTCAGTGTTAAAATCTCTGCTTTACAGAAAACGTAGGTGGCTTACTTAAGGGTGGCAAAAAGTGTTCAAAATTTAAAACTTTGCATGCTCTAAATGTGGACAAAGCCATTTACCATTCTGCCGCCAGAACCCCTCCCCCCTTCCACAAAGGTACGCTTAACTGCAGATATGCATTTAATGACAATTAAGTCACCTTCATTTATATCCAACTCCAGTGTCTGAATCATGTGCCTCGATGTGCTAACCTTCAACATACTTCACTAGGACTATGACTTGAGGCACTGAAATGGAAGTGCCTCACCTGGAAGCCAAATGTAAGAAACAATGAGAGGTTTTGTCTTTTCTAGATGTGCTGGTAGTGACCAGTAGAAAAGTTAAAGTTGTGAGCAAAAAGATTAATTGCTTTCATCTGTAATTCATTATCTGTCCCAATGGGCTTAGAGTAGTCAATATCTTGCCGCTCACACTAGAATGTTTACTCTGGTAATGTTACAGCAGTTAAAAGGACATTTAGGGCTTGTTTACATAAAAAAAGAAATTTACTGCTATAATTTCCCATGAAGATATACTTACTTTAGAATTAGAAAGTACCTTTTTCTGATTTAGCTTATACTTCTTTAAAAGACATATCCACAGGGGGGTGTTATTCAGACATAACTACACCAGTAAATAAACAAGCCCTTAAATTTATGTGGGTCCCATTTAGTATAAGAACTGGAAGAACTTTTAAATAGACTTATTTATTTTTCAACATTTGTGCTGTTCCCACTTTGCATTTCACGGAGTTAGAACAATGAAGATAAACAAAACCCCCGAAGCACATCAGTCTGTTTTTAAACTAGCAGCTGTTCTCATACTACAATCTACAGAGCAATTTCTGCCCACATTCAGTCTTCAAACAGTAACACTTACGGCTACTTGCCACCTTGCTTTTCAGCTCCTCCTTCCCCACCCTCTCGTCTAGGCCCAGGATATCAAAATGGATATCAGCTCAGGATTCTTATGCTGTCTTCTTGACTTCATCCCATTTGTATCCTGCTGGTTCCCTTCTAAAGCGAGTCTGCCTATTGACCCCTGACCTGATCTTGAGAGGTTCGTACCTGGGATCAAACTATAAGCTATCCTTAGGAAATGCTAAGGTGCTTAAGGAAGTGATAATAAAAACAATTAAAGCTATAATTCACAGGAACAGAAGATGTAAAAGTATTTGAAATAGGCTTTGCAATAAGCTTGAGGCCTAACAGGGCCCAGCAGTTAGCTATGACTAGTTAGCCTTGGTGCTCGTCTACACTTAAAACGCTACAGCGGCATCGCTGCAGCTGCACTGCTGTAGCACTTCAGTGTAGACACTGGCAGTGCAGGTAATCTACCTTCTCAAGAGGCAGTAGCTAGGTCAACAGATGAATTCTTCCATTGACCTAGTGCTGTCTACACGGGGACTTGGGTTAGTTTAACTACGCAGCTCAGGGTTGTAGATTTTTCACATCCCTGACTGAGGGGATTTAACCAACCTAATTTTCTCATGTTGACCAGGCCTAAGTGTTTGACCTAGGGCTATAAGATTTAGCAATATGCATCTTGTGAGAAAATACAAAACAACAAACTGATCTTAAATTAGCAGATTTTAGAGGCTTTTTGGCACACAACCATGAAGTGAAACCATATTTATTTATAGAGATGTACTGATGTAAATAACTTCTACGACCAGTCAGAACACTCATTACTCTTTCCCAGTGTAACATGTGGGCAGGAGGCTGAAACCCAATCAAATATGGTTCCAGATGTGTGGGGACTTGAAGTAAAAGGGTTGTAAAAAACTGTCAGACCAACCGCTAGCTGGGACATTAGGATCACAGCGACAATCCCACTTTCCGTGCTTCTGCCGATTCTTTCCATCCTCACACCTGATGGTTTCCAGAAGGTTGTGATATGCACAATTCATAAGGCCATTCTGCTATATTTATCTTACTTTACTATGGTTGCAATTATAGTTACTTGTATTTGGATACTAAAAGTCTTCATGTATCTAGATGTGACTCAATCTCATTTCCTATAACAAATTTCAAGGAGCTACTGAGTAAAAACCTGTTATTAGTGAGACTTGTGCATTTTGTACCCTGAATTAATCAAATGCTACATTATCAGTTTCTATACTGTCTAGGTATATTTATTTTTGTATTTAGCTTTTACTTCAGATTCTCTATTTCGACAGAAGTGCCATTGGAATACTTCAAGACTCCTGAATTAGGCACTGGAAGGGTTAGGTCAGTATTTGGCTGCTGCATCTGGAGGAGATTCTCCTCCCCTTTGAAAGGCTAGTGTAAGGAGCACGTACTGCTTGGGTAACAGAGTCTCTGGCACAAAGGGGGGAGGAAGCCTTCTTCCCCAAATAGGACTACCAGTGGGCTGGAGATGTAACCATGGGCACAATGGCAGCAGAAAAACCTGCAGCAGGGTGCGTGTGATTTCTTTTTTAAAACCATTAAAATTTTAAAGCTTTGTTTAGGATTTGCCAGCCTCTGCATGGGATTTTTCACACTAATATACTTTATATGCTGTGTCAGTAGGTGTGATCAGCATATGTTACCATCTGTTTAATCAGATATCTATAAACAATTAGTTGCTTTTCAAGCATTTAAAAAATATGAATGTAAGGATGTGGAACAGAGTTCATAACAAGATGTTACTATGATAAAGGGCCAATTTATTTTAAAAGGGTCACTTTACCCAGGAATTAGCTAAAATCTGTTTAATAGGCCTGATTCGCTGAACTCTCTGCATGGAGGCGCAAGGTAGGCCAGGCAGGCCCCCTTGCACTAATACAGGGCTGGCACTGACCCCACGGAAGGGCAGGTGATGTCACCTCCTGTCCTTTCAGGGTTTCCTCAGAGGTAGGGAAGTTTTAATACCACCAGGGCTCCTTAGGATCCCTGCCTGCAGAAGCTATAAGGAGATGTGCTGAATTAGCTCCCAGGACCCCCAACATTTGGGTTAAGCCAGTCACCTATGACCCTCCGCAGAGGAGAGATCACAAGTGTTTACTGTTACTAGTGAATTTTCTGTCAGGGGGCTTTCTCCAGGAGGCTCTTTGGTGGCAACAACTGACAACCTGGGGGAAATTTAGCACTCACTAACATTTAGCATTGACTAACATTCAGATAACAGTCTACAACTGAGCTTTACTTGGATTTATTCAAGCCTCTTTCCAAACATAAATGAAGTGAGAGTAGTCAATGTCCAGCCGCTAAATAACAGCATCACATCACAACATTGCAAAGTATCTCTAAAACTCTACTTCCTTTCAAGTCATACAATGTCAAGTTCCCCTATTAGCTTTCTGCACACCTACCACGAGCAATGCATGTTATTCTTATCAACATTTGACCTCTATCAAAATCTTCTACTCAAATATCCCTAACTCAAAATGCATTTTAAATTCTCCAAAAACAGATTTTCACATTTCTAAACAGAGTTGAATTCCGGGGGGATTGAGTTTATTATTGAAAGAAAGATCTAACCAAGTTCCACGAGTTACATTTTAGTTTTATCTTAACCAGTAGAATGGTACCCAGTATCTGAGTCAGATAGATGAATGGAAACTGGTGTTCGGGGCTGAGAGAGGCTCAGGTGAAGGACATATTTCCAGGGTTTGGGGGAAGACAGCAGAAGCTGGATGTCTGGAGGTGGGCTGCGGGACTTTCCAGAAAGTGCGAATATTAGATTGCAGGAAAGCTAGTGGTATCAATGTCATGGGTGTGTGTGTGTGTGCGTGCGTGTGCGCGCAAAGGGGGATGAAAGAGTTAGGAGGTTTACCAACACAAGGATTAGTATAACTGTTTAAGAGTTAAGTCATTAAAAAAAACAAGCTACAAAGTCTTTTACACTTCAAATCACCAAAGCAACTCGTGTGAGGACATGCTTGCCATTCTATCCAATAGTAAGTTTACAACCTATTTAAAGGCTTGGAGAAAGCACAAAACATTTATCCCAGAATGTGTGGGTTGAGTTAGTGGCATTACAAAATCTCTCTGTTCCTCAAAGTCTTCAAGTTTTTAAAACTTATGTACTGGAGTTCCAAGATACAGCACTCTGCTGATTCAGCCCTTAGCCAGGTTCCCTCCTATCGCCTCTCCCCAAAGCCCTGGAGATTAGTTCTACAGAATGTGTAAATTATTTGCTTGTTGCCTCAAAGTCTTCACTAATGTTGTAATTTTACAACATTTAAACCAAAAGTATCTTTAAAATGCACACCAGTTCTCAGGCCTGAAGTTTGAGATGTAAACACAGTGGAAATTAAGAAAAGCGTTCCATTCGTTTACCCCAGATCTACATTTAAAGAATTTCCATTTTTGCAGCAAATTGTCCTTTATGTTCATTTTGGTCTCATCCATTTCAGATGCAAATGGATAGAAACATAACTTTATAACCAGCACTGATAATATTCCACGATGTGCTGCTTCCTCTCCCAACATCTTTATGAAGAATGTATTATACATTTGGTTTTTAGTGCAATATGTAATTTCTGTGACTAAGGCTTTGGTTCCTTCCCCAACTTTACACCCATCATCAACTTGTTTTTATTTTCACTATCTCACACACATATAAAAGCTTGTTTGAACATGGTAGAGTACATGGACGTTTTGTGATGCTGGTCTTGGGAAGTCAGAATTGTTTTAACACATTAGCAGAAGACTTTCAGTAATACACATCCTCACACTAAGAAGAACAAATTTAGATGAATTCAAAAGGTAATTTTTCAGGAAGAAAGATCACACTGTTCACCAGGTCTTCCACCTCCTTGGTGTGCTTAGGAATGCTCCATTCTTTATACATAAACTACCTCTTAACCTAAGTTTTAATGTAGTTTACAAAGACACAATATACTCTAAATATAGTGCAGGGGAATTCAGCTGATCCAATGTATGATTGTCCTAATGTTTTTTCCTGAACCAATAAAGAGTTATCAATATTGCAACTGGTCTCCACTGGCTTTAAATTTGGCACTGATTAACTGGAGACTCGTGCATTGGAAAGGAACATGTTAATCAACATCAGGGGTCGGCAACGTTTGGCACGCGGCTCGCCAGGGTAAGCACCCTGGCGGGCCGGGCCCGTTTTATTTACCTGCTGACGCGGCAGGTTCGGCCGATCGCAGCCCTCACTGGCCGCGGTTCGCCATCCCGGGCCAATGGGGGCGGCGAGAAGCTGCGGTCAGCACATCGCTCGCCCACTGCTGCGTCAGCAGGTAAATAAAACTGGCCCGGCCCACCAGGGTGCTTACCCTGGCGAGCTGCGTGCCAAACGTTGCCGATCCCTGATCTACATCTATGACTGAAAAGTCATTAGGAAGACCTGATTTTTGCCAATTTGTCCAGATGTAGCAAATTTAACTTTTCCTATTTGTAAGAAGCTTTTAAGTGAACTATCTTCTTGCTTTTAATGTAGCCAAACTGCAGGACTCAGAGCCTCTGAGCCCATATATTAAGCCAGTGGTCCCACAACTTTTTCCATCACCCCCCCCATCCCATTACCTGTAATGGAACCTGTCCACGCCAATCCCCCCACCCCTGAAACTGCAGTCGGGAGCAGAGCCATGATTGGGGCTGAGAGCCGAGGCCAGGAATGGAGCTGAGGCTCTAGCTGGGGCCAGGAGTGGAGCTGGGACCAGGTCTGGAAGCAGGGCTGTGGCAGGGGGTTGAGTGGGGCTTGTGGCAGAGTGGGGTTGGGTGGTTCTCCCTCCCCGCCCCCTGTGGGGCCTGGCCTGGGCCCCATCTGACATTCCTTCATGCCCCTCTAGGGGGGCGTGCTCCACAGTTTGGAGATCACTGTATTAGGCTGACAGACAATTCTTTATCCATATGCAATTTTTCCACGTTTGTCATAATCAAATACTATGGGGAGTTGTGTGTGTGTGTGGTGTGTCTTTGCACTGTGTGACTTGTATTTCCTCATTTCTATTGCATTGATTTAGAAAGGCAAGTCTGTAATGGGATTGACAAGTTTCAACTAATTAAGATGCAGCTGCTATGATTAAACAATTGATTGTATGGATCAGACAGGATCCCGTTGGAATTCTATAAGAAGCAACTGTTTAAACAGGAACTCCCTATGCTCAAAATGGTCACTACATTGCCAAGCTATTGTAAGATAATGTTGTTAGCCAATACCTTAAACTTACTGTACACTTGTAGATTTCAGCCTTCCAGCCATACCACTGCCTTTAAAAAATTCACTCTTTCCTACAACAATCATCATCAAGGTATTGATATTTCCCTCCCATCCTTTATGGTGCAGGACATTTATATATTGTTTTGTAAACAATGATTGATCTGACTTATTTTGAACCCAGAGGCATAATTTTTCCAAAGAAACTAGATTTTAGTTTTACTATTTACATAATGTTGTAAAGTGATATTTATAGGTCTAAGTTCACACTGCATCTATTTGCTCAGCCAACAGTCTGAAAGTTCTGAGGTAAGAAGCATGTCTTGCCAAGAATAAGTCTTGCCTTTAAGTCTATTAGCGTTTGCAACCTTTGCAGGGTAACTTTAGGCTCCAAACTCTAACATTCCAAAACACTGTATTTGAGGATGCTAATATTGTGAGGTCTATTCTTGTTTAAAACAGACGATCTGTAATCCAAAAAGACTACATTTTGCTACTGTTAGAGCAAGGGGAGGTGCTACCAGGGCCCTAAAACAGCACCATGCCCAACGAAACAGTTCAAAACAACCTTCTTCAATTACTCTATAGCAGGGGTCGGCAACCTTTCAGAAGTGGTGTGCCGAGTCTTCATTTATTCACTCCAATTTAAGGTTTCGCGTGCCAATAATACATTAACGTTTTTAGACGATCTCTTTCTATAAGTCTATAATATATAACTAAACTATTGTATGTAAAGTAAATAAGGTTTTTAAAATGTTTAAGAAACTTCATTTAAAATTAAATTAAAATGCAGAGCACCCTGGACTGGTGGCCAGAACCCGAGCAGTATGAGTGCCACTGAAAATCAGCTCGCATGCCGCCTTCGGCACGCATGCCATAGGTTGCCTACCCCTGCTCTATAGGGATCCCCAAGTTGGATCAACCTCACATAGTATTAAGAAATCAATCAGGGCACATGCAGCATAGCAGTGTGCTCTCTCTAGGGCCATTACTAATCTCTTGACAACTGCTTTGTAATTGGGGGGAAATCACATGAATTTTGTGGTTTAGGCTTCTAGATAAGATATTTCAAGACCAAAAAAGTGCCCATTTATGGTCTATTATCTTATAGGTAACATCAACTCAGTGTTTCTAATACACGTAAGTTGTATAATACATTTTTCTGTCCTTCACAAGCAAGATTAAAATTGTCTTCTTTAAGCAGTTTTCTACCTGTGACTACTGTATGTTGAACTGGTTATTGGGATGTTTACCATATGAATATATTGGTGTAGTTTAACAGGGGGCTAACAGGAAGGTAAAGAATGGCTCAAGATAAGCCACTTTTATGCAAACATTTAAGGGTTAAAGAGGCAGTGATAGTACAGGCAAAGGCCCCAGAACACAGGAGAACAAAAGAAACGACAGGTTTTAAAAAGAAACTCAAGAGAGGGGGATAGTTGTTCAGGAGAACCAGGCTGAAATGCAGGCACCTGTGGGTGTTTATGAAGTAGCTAGGCCTGCTCAGGTTACCATCATGGGATGGTAAACCATTAGATAATATAGACATGTACCTAGAGTGTATTTTAAACAGTAGGAAGAAAGCATTTAGAGAAAAAGGACTTTAAAACAGATAATGATTTTGGTTTTAAGAATGCTGTCTGATCATAGTACTTTACTGGTCAGACTCCCAAAGATTCCTGAATTCAGTCAGACCTGCTGGGTAAACACAATTTATTCATAGGCTACTTCTGCCCAGGGTCTAGTTGTTAGGGTCCCCCCTCTCCCCCCCCTCCCAGTTCCTTCTCAACCGTCCTCGGCTGAAGACGGGACTCGGGGCAGTGCTGAACATCTTCAGCCGAGGACGGCTGAGAAGGAACTGAGGAGGGTGCAGGACGTGCACGCTCAGACAGACCCTAACGATGCCGCGAGAGAGCAGCTGAATGCATGTGTCCCGACCAGGCACTACTACCGAAGATTTCCGATCAATGGCACTGGGATGCACCATCACCTGGAGTGGAGCACCCACAGGGACAGCACTCAAAGAAGAACTGCAGATTTCAACTCCAGGATAGGTAAAAGGCATGAGGTCTGCCATCTGACGGGTAGACTTAGACAAATAAGGGGACAGAAGTGCAGCTTGCTCTGTAATAGTGACATCCTATTTATTGCAACAGGCTCAAAAGAATTACATGCAGAGCTCAGGTCTACATATAAAGTAAAATGAATTGAACCAGTTTTACAGAGCGTCTATACCTAGTCTAGTTGTATCTATTATCCATAGCGATACAAAATTTAAGGCTGTTTTAGGAGTCTGACTTAGCATGCCCATTTTTACAACTAACTAAATATGGAACAGAACTACTGATTTCACTGCTCTACAGCCAAAATGCTTCTGAAATAAATGTAGTCAAACTTTACTAATTCTGGGTCACTGAACGAAAATGATGCTTAAAATTGTTGATTGGCTCTAGTTTTCAAGATATGCTATTGGGTCAGTATATACGACCCTTGACTTGGAAATGGTGGAGGATAAGTGAGTTATAAAGGGAAGGGATCTCAATTTAAACCAGAAATGACTAAAATACATCTTTGACTGGATCTATGAATAAATCTATGACTGGGTTTGGACAGTACTTGCTTTTTAGGCAAAACAATGAATGATGCAATCTGAAGGTGGTATTGCGTCATACATGATATGAATTGCATCATGTTATTCCTAGAAGTCATGGATGATGCAATCATAACGAAGCTTACATCACTCTGCTGAACAAATTGCTCTATATCAGCTCTAGAAATCATACAGTGTCGTGCTCTCTTATTTGTCAGTGTTTGATTTTGCAAAGGGACACATTTCTGTTTAGCCAAAGTGAGCAGAGATGCCTCGTACTTGTGTGAACAGTGCAGATAACTTCTGCTATGTTTGTGGTGAAGTGACTTTTGCATCACAAAAGCGCAGTATAACCACTATGGTTAAGAAAGCCTATCGCCTTTATTTTGGTTGCAAAATTGGAGATCAGGACAAGAGGTGGGCCCCACACATATGCCGCAACACTTATGCAACAAATCTTCGCCAGTGGTTGAACAGGAAAAGAAAATCTATGCCTTTTGCAGTGCCCATAATTTGGAGAGAGCCAACAGATCATACCAGCAATTGTTACTTCTGCATGGTGCCTCCAGTTGGGAAAGGTGTGTCAAAGAAGAAAAAGTGGACTGTGAATTATCCAAACATTCCATCAGCTATACGCCCAGTACCCCACGGAGAAGGACTGCCGGTTCCTGATGCACCAGAATCATTCTCACTTGAGTCAGACGAGAAAGAGGATGAAACTTCTGGTCTTGAACAATCAATGTCACAGGACCCACATTTTCTCCCATCCTCCTCCTCTGAACCACACCTCATAGCACAAGGTGAACTGAATGACCTTGTCAGGGATTTGGAACTACCCAAGAGTAAGGCAGAGCTGTTGGGCTCCAGACTACAGCAGTGGAATCTCCTGGCACGTGATGTTAGGGTTTCCATGTTCCGTGACTGTCAAAAGGATCTTGTCCCATTCTTCTTCATGGAAGGTGATCTTGTAGCCTGCAACAACATCGATGGTGTGATGGCAGACCTCAACATCGTTCACGATCCAGAGGAGTGGAGTCTGTTCATTGATTCATCGAAGAAGAGTCTTAAAGCTGTTTTACTGCATAATGGCAATGTTTTGCCATCAATTCCAGTTGGTCATGCAGTCCATATGAAGGAAACCTATGACAACATGAAACAACTTTTGAGGTGCATAAACTATGACCAACATCAGTGGCAGCTTTGTGGCGATTTGAAGGTTGTTGCTCTCTTGCTTGGTCTGCAGACTGGATACACAAAGTACTGCTGTTTTCTCTGCGAATGGGATAGTCGTGCAAGAGATTGCCACTACATCAAGAAAGATTGGCCACTCCCACAGTCATTGGAGCCTGGGAGGAAAAGTCTTCAGCATCCACCACTTGTTGAATCAAGGAAGATTTTGTTACCACCCTTACACATCAAGCTGGGTCTGATGAAGAACTTTGTCAAGGCCATTGACAAAACACAAGCAGATTTCAAGTACCTCTGTGGAAAATTTCCAAGGTTAAGTGAAGCTAAGATAAAGGAAGGTGTCTTTGTTGGTCCTCAGATTCGTGAACTTCTTCGAGATGATGCATTTGACCATGCACTGCGTGGCAAGGAAAAGACGGCATGGAAAGCCTTCCAGTTAGTGGCAATAAATTTTCTCGGAAACAACAAGGCAGACAACTACAGGTTGTTGGTGGAAAACCTCCTCAAGGCATACAAAAGCCTTGGTTGCAACATGTCACTAAAGATACATTTTTTGCACTCTCATCTAGATTTTTTTCCACCGAACTGCGGAGCAGTGAGCGACGAGCACGGCGAGCAATTTCACCAGGACATTGCAACAATGGAGAAACGCTATCAGGGCAAATGGAGCTCATCAATGCTTGCAGACTATTGCTGGACAGTGACAAGAGATGCTCCATTTAATGAATACAAGAGACCAGCCAAGAAGCACCGAGTAGACACTGAATAGGACTAAACTATGTACATAATAGTTTTTTGCCTTTTGTTTCATAATAAATTTTATTTATATAACCCTTTTGCTGATTTTTAAAGTGTTACATAAACAGGACAGGTGAAATATCATCATGTAAAGCAACCATAAACACATGAAAAGACCTAGGTTTACAATTTATGATTAAAAATCTACACAATATACATAGACATAAAATGTAAAAACTTAAATATCTTAAAAACAGTAGCCAATCAGTTGTTTTAATTGTCATATTTGAATTCAGCACATCAAAATACATAATAGCACAGCACATTTTATCTCTGAAGCAGACGACTTCTCAAAAATTGTAGACCAATGTTTTCAAAATCATCATCTGAAACATGGGCACATGGTGATGGACCAATACCTAGCAATTAGGAGGTTTATCAAAAAACATGATCTTGTTGACTAAGACTTATTGAAAAGAAAGACTGATCCATGTACCTGCATTTTTAATGTGAGTATACCAGAGCCAGGCAAACTTCCTACAATTGCCAAAATCATTTCATTCCTGAACTGCAAGATCTTATTTTCCCTGTACAAGATAATAATGTACATTGTCCATTAGGGAAATGTGTGAGAATGGTCAAAGTTATTTTAGTGTTGGATGAAATCTGATTTTCTTCTCTTCTTCTACTTAGATAATATAGTCACATAAGGCACAACATGCCTTCTGGTGGGAGAAGGAAACAGGATTGCCTGTATCTCTGAGACTTAACTGTGTGTGTTTGGCATTCAGGTGCATGTATTTGCTTATTTAACTAAACGTTGCTGGTTTTCTAAGAATGATACAAAAAAAATAATTACTACTACCAGTCATATCCCATTCACTCACACTCATCCCATACAAAACAAAGAAACCCAGAACAGCAGTGACCTGAATTCCTAAGGGAAGGAGGGTAGAGGGGAAACCTATATGAAAACACAAAGCAGCGAAAGGAGACAGATCGCCTTGTCAGAAAGGTGAAGTTTGACAATGGATGAGCAGGACAGTATATTTTTAAAATATATATTTCCTATTCACGCTTATCCTTTTGCAATGGCTTATTTCTGTACTTCAGATCTCTGAATTTGTCACTGGCCTGCCTTTAAGCCATCATAAGCATTGATAAGCACCAATGTCTTCAATTCACTTCTACTACCTTGTCATAGGTATTTATGACATCAAGGCATAGATGATTAAATGGGACAGTGTAGCGCTTTATTGCTTTCCTGGTTGCAATAAAGAAATGTGAATCAAAAAAATGTGATCTTAACCAAAAGTTTGTTTGGTTTTAAGCTTATCTATCTTTTTTCTCCCTATCAAAGAGGATCTTTTTTAACAAGTTCACGCGTTCTACTACTTGGACAAGATCATTTTATAACAACTTAGCAAAGGGCATGTAAAGTATTTAGCATTTCATATTATGGTCGTATCTTAAACCTACTAATTTTGATAGATGCAATGGTACTTTCTTCATACCACATTCTTCTGCAACATGAGCATGCATATATATTGCATATCTTCACTATTTACTGTCTAGCAGTTTGTCTAGACATAACTGTTCGAATCTAGTGGGCCACATGTTATTTACTAGTAAATGTAGTAGTAAGCTAATCAGGTAACCTAAAATCACAGGCCAACTGTTCTGGCATATGTTTTTAGGGAAGTTCCTATCCCAATTGTTCATCCTTCAATACTCAGTCCACTTCCACTGCTTCAGATAGTCCCTCCTCCCATGTACACCTATGAAATACTCAAGCTTGCAAATTACCTGAGGACAGAGATTTTCAAGCTGACTTGCTGACATGCGAACTAGTTTCACACCTTCTTCATTGTTTGAGATGGAACAGGCCAAGTTGGCAACCTATATTGGAGAGGGGGAGGAAAAAAAAAACTTTCAGAAAAGCAGTTTTTATTACTGTTGTAACACGCAAAAATTACAACCTCTTTGTTCTGTGATCAGGAAGCCTTCAAGAAATGCTCTCCTAGTTCTTACAACTCAATCTAATACAGCTTTGCAATCACCAGCAACATCTGTTTTGTCACAAGCCAGCAGATCATAAAATAGTCATTCAAATAAGAAAGGCTGTTATCAGTGCTCCCATTTACTCAATTGAGAGGTTGCCACAAGGGCACCATTAGTGATACTTGAAGTCACAGCTAAATGCCCATTCCTACTTATAAACTACATAAGAAAAAAAAACCTGTAAGCCAACTATTTTATTTTTAAAATGTAGGGATGAACAAATTGCTGACCATCTGAGGGTTAAGCCTTATAGTACTTATTACTGTACCTAAAGCCCTCTTCCCTGAACAATCACCACATGAAAATGCTGGAGCATACAAAGTCAAAATGTTTAAAGATCCAACATACACATACAGTGCATAACTGCAGTAGGACCATGAAGCTTAATCTACTCTTTAAAAAGAGTACTGTTGCACGGAAAGTGACTTAGTTCCTGTATATGGAAACTTAATTAGCTATTATTGCATAAAAAGCATCTCAGTTTAGGCTAACAATTTGACCTTCCTTAAAACTACAATATTCTGGGAAACGTCCCCGACCACCACAATGCAGAGAAAAACACTGACAGAAGTTATGGGATCTATGCAAGACAGTATTTACTGGTGCAGATGGAGCTCAAGAGCATCAACTATTCCCCAAGATTTGCATGGAGTCTTGTGATTCACAGTAGATCAAATTTTTAGCCTAAAACCTGACAGTTTCTCTTTAAGTGGGCCATCTTGAAACAAAGACCTTTTGTTTCCAACCACCTTTTGGGCGGGGGTTGGGTGGGGGGGGAGGGCATAGAATATTTTTGTTTTGTTTTTTAGTAACTGAAGGTATTCTGCATATTGGAGCTGCTCTCGGGGGAGGAAAATCTGAAGTTGAATTATGTTCCTTATTTGACGGGTGAATGACAAGCTTATTTTGAGCTCTAATACAGTTACGTTTGAGCCTAGAAAGATGTAAAAATAGCACAAAGACAACTGAACTAAGATGAACATTGTGTACCATCCTACTAGAAATGCCAAAAGGCACCTGCCCAAAGTAGTGACTAAATCTCAAAGGAGAGAACAAGTTATGCTCAGTAAAGCCAACAAATGCACCAGATATATAACAAAACATTTTTAGAGAAAAATTTGGGGTAGTTTTCTTATTTAATTGAAGTATACTACCTATTCATACATAAAAATGTAGATAAAAGTTAACATGAAACTACAGCCAGATATTACACTTTTTTCAATGCCTTTCATTCACTTCCTTTACCATGGTCTTTACCACATCTAGAAAACATTCCTGGGGCAGTGACAACAGATACAGTACTAATCACATATCAATAAACCAAAGTGAAGAATCTTGCCACTTCCATTAGTAAACAATGTTTTCACCCCTTAGCTCACAGAGAGCTGAGAAGCGAATTCATGATGCAGAGACTTCTCACCCTACACCCTCAGTTCCTAATTGAGTTATGAATGATGTACGATCAAACACTCTCCAGATCAGCGGTACATTTCAAACTCTAAATGGCTGAGTACCCAATGGTGGTGGAATAATGTCAGATTATTATTCATCCAAGTGCATAAATGGACAAGAAAAATGATAATATAATAGAGTTGCTCTTTCCAATACTACAGTTTAGGCTTTATTAGCTTTTAGGAATATCAGTGGTATGGTAGCCTTATAGCTTTTATTTAGTTTAATTAGTTTTCATAGAAAAAAATTAACATCTTAAAATTGAACTAAGAGTGACAGAGTAAATTTTAGTGGACTGCCAAGTGGGACAGCAGTTTTTATGGACTGTATGGGCTCAAAGGGGTCTAAAACGTTCCTGATTTAGCAAAAACTCATTTTTATTGTGCTGCACTGAGTGTGAAAACAGCACACTGAAAAATCCCTTAAACTGCAGTTCTGCTCTGAAAAATGACTTTGTATGGTTCAGTGTTTTCCCTCTCCATATCAAATTAGGCTCAGTTTTGTACATAAGGATTTTCTCCCTAAACTATCATGCCTGCATACTGAGAATCAAACTGAGCTCTTTTCCATCTTGCATATCACCAGCAAAAAAGATTCTGGTGGCCATTTATACCCCTACATATTCTATTATACCTATCAAAACCCAATGAAGATAAGACAACTGCTGAACAAACAATTCTGTTGATGCATAAGATGGAACAGAATCACTCAGTGTTAGTGGTGTTGGTAGCAAGCTAATGATAGTAAAAAAGTACACAGTAAAATTTTTACTTTTGTCACTAAAATGAGCGGCTGTGACTTTGAATGCTCACAGTTGGCAAATTTAAGTAAAGAGTCATCATTTTTACAGTGTCAATTTCTACAGTTGCTAGGGAGTCTATTATCCCTAGCACATGCTGAAATTAGTGACCACTGGTCAATGTAATTGAGATTTTTTGTAATTAATCCCATGATTTTTAGGACCTTCACTGGATTGGCAATATTGCCTAGGGGCTACATTTTAAGGTGATTCAGCTTCTAAATCTGTACCTAATTAAGTGAACAGATTCTCAGTAGTGTTCAGGACCCCAGAGCCCTCTAGCACAACACATACAAGTGAATACTGAATGGAAGCTGTACAGAACTGCCTGGAGAGCGCCATACAACAGCCAGATGTGGGAGACTCTGGCCTCTCCGAGCACAACTTGCTGAATTAAGAATAGTGTATCCACCTTGAATGCAAAAAAGGAAATCAAATTAAAAATCTGATGTTTAGTGATATTTTAAGGAATTTCTTTTGTATTGTATATTCATTTCTTCCCCTTAGCTCCTTAATGCTGGTAATCCTTCCTTGGTAGCTATCCTGCTGGGACTGCCAGTAACTACAGGAGAATATATGAAATTTCATTGCAACAGGTAACCTAAGTATATGGTTTCAAATGATTTACACAATGGCTGACAAAAACCTCAATTTTCTAAATGACGTACTAAGCTGCTAATCAAGAAGGAAACTGCATTATAATGTGCATTTAACATTCTTCAATATTTCTTAGGTGTATTGTGGCAGATATTCTCAAAGAGCACGTAGCAGTTGAGAGGAAGGACAGTCTTGTAGTTATGGCAATGGAGAACTAGATTTTGTTCTTGGCTCTGCCAAAGTTCCTATGTTACCTTGGACAAGTCACTGTCTCTATGCTTTAGTCCCCATTCTGTAACAGGAGGCGAATACCTCAAAACTATTGTGCGAGGATAAATTAATATATAAGGTGTGACAGGGTCAGGCCAGATGGCTACAGAAAAGTGATAGAAGGCAGATATATTAGTCCCAGATTAAGCGGTCCCTTGTGGACAGCACCGGGGGAGCACTGCGCATGGAAACCACGATGCTTGGTGCGGAGTTGGACCGTTGCTCTGGTGCTGGAGTAAGTACCGACTCTATTAAGAGCGCTCTTAGACTGATATCGTGCTCCTTCTTCATCCTAGGTTTAATATATGGAGATATACCTATCTCATAGAACTGGAAGGGAAACTGAAAGGTCATCAAGTCCAGCCCCCTTCACTAGCCTTCACTAGCAGGGCCAAGTAATGATTTTGCCCCAGATCCCTAAGTGGCCCCCTCAAGGATTGAATTCACAACCCTGGGTTTAGCAGCCCAATGCTCAAACCATTGAGCTATCCCATTCCCCCCGCCCAAGTCTGAAGGACTTGGGGATACAGCTCATCACTTATGTGCCCTTCACCTAAGCGCCTCAGGCAGCTGGTATGGGAATCGCTGATGGGCATGCCCCGACCAGGTCCCGTTCAGGACTAATGAAGAGTTTAAGAACTACTACTAAGGGTAAATAAGAAAACTAACTATGTATAACTATTTTACAGTATTTCAAAGTTTGCAAGAACAGAGAAGGAATCAATGCTAGCCAAAGCAGTCGACATTCCACTTGTCACTGGCGGCAAGAAGGAACTGAGGTTGGGGGAGCCAGCAGCACCCCTTATACCACGCTATGTGGGCGCCACTCCAGAAGGTACCAGAGCCAGTCCCCTACGGATACTGCTGAGGGAAAAACTTCTGACACCGGTGCATGTGGCGAGCACACTCCCCTAATATGAAATGGACATGAGTAAGCACTCGAAGAATGTATTTCCAAAATAGATTTAAAGGGTACCTGAAATAATACAGCAGTCCTGTGCAACAAGATTTAGTTGAATAATCCACCCCACTTTTCCAAAAGACAGGTAGATAGGTGGCACAATGGTTAACTGACACCACAAGAGGGCTAAAAAATTAGATTTAAAAAGAACACTTGTGTTTAAGGGCAAAAAAAAAAGCTGATTTCTTACAACTCAATACTGTCAAATCTCTACAATTACCAGTGTCGCAAATGTGATACAAGAGAGATGTGATGAATGTAACCAAACACTATGACATTGTTAGTTTGTACATTCTGGGAAAAATATGCCCCAAGTGTCTCAGTTTAGAAATACCCCTAGTAGTACAGACAGATCAAATTAAAAACCTTTTTTTTATTAGTGCAATGTCAAAGCACTAATGTTTTGTAGAGTATGTAACCATCTCCAAGAAACTGCCCTGTATATCCTAAAAGGCAGGACTGACTCGAGGCTGACTACTGTTGCTGCCAATGTTTGGATGAATGAGCTTTAGTTTACCTCCCAGTGACAATTCTGCCTGGATGTGGCAAGTGACAACTGCACAAATACAAACACTTTAACATAGTTTTTTGCTACATGCTGAACTAACCTACTGGTGCAAAGGGAAACTAAAAGCTGGATGGAATTTTCTAGACAGCTGTATACTCCAAATGAGCCTAGATAGATAGCTTGCTTTTCTACAAGTACTGATTTGATGTTAAAAAGACTCATCAACCAGCCTTTAAAGGAGATCTGTACAGTAACTCCTCACTTAAAGTCATCCCGGTTAACATTGTTACGTTGCTGATCAATCAGGGAACATGCTTGTTTAAAGTTGTGCAATGCTCCCTTCTAAGCAGCCGCCTGCTTTGTTCACTGATTGCAGGAAGAGCAGCCCGGTGGAGCTAGCCGGTGGGTGGTTGGAACCAGGGTGGACCAACAGCCCCCTTATCAGCTCCCCACTCCCCTAAGTTCCCTGTGCAGCAGCTGCCCAGCAATTGCAGCTGTCCCTCCCCCCACTGCCATGTGTTGCTCCTGCCCTCTGCCTTGGAGCTGCTCCCCGAGACTCCTGCTTGTTTTGTGTGTGTGTGTGTGTGTGTGTGTGTGTGGGGAGGGGGGGGTAAGAGGAGGGGGGCTAATGTCAGGTGTCCCCCTCCCCCCCCACTTAACCCATCTTCCATAGAGCAGGGGGGACACGACAGAGGGAGCTTCCCGGCAGCAGCAGCTGCTGTCCAGTCTCAGCTTGCTGATCTAATTAACAAGGCAGTGTACTTCTGACCCCACTCTTCATACTTAAAGAGGAAATGCGCATCTCTCTCTCACACACACACACACACACACACAGTGTGTTTCTGTCTGCCCTTCCTCCTCTCCTGCTGCCTTGTACAGTAGAGTGTGAGAGTTAACCCCTGAGGGCTCAGCCACTTGCTAGTTCACCATTTAGCAGTAAGGCATTCCGTGGAAATATCCCACCCTCTGACTCGTCCCCCTCAACCAAGCTTCACAATCATCATCACTGTGTACCAGTATTAAATTGTTTGTTTAGAATTTATTGTGTGTGTGTGTGTGTGTGTGTGTGTGTGTGTGTGTGTGCGCGTGTAATATAGTCTTTTGTCTGGTGAAAAAAGTTTCCCTGGAACCTAACCCCCTCATTTACCTTAATTCTTATGGGGAAATTAGATTCGCTTAACATCGTTTCACTTAAAGTCGCATTTTTCAGGAACATAACTACAACGTTAAGTGAGGAGTTACTGTATAAGGAACAAGTTTGCATCCCTTTCCACTTGTTTCCAATGCATAAAGGAGTCCTGATTATGTTACCTTAGAAATACCTTAGAAAAAAGTCAAGTCTTGCTTCCGTGTTTTTATTGGAAGACTGAGGTCTCAGGTGTGTATTAGGACTTCTGAAAACACTTTGGGCATTCAACAGAAAGCAAGAAAGGTAAGCCAAGCCCCCCCACACCGCCTGATTTCTCCTCCCTTTGCAGGTCACTTTTAGAGCAGGTTCCGTAAAGAGCCACGCTGTAGGACGAACTTTAGTCAGATGGTTTAGAAAAAGGATCCAAATCCTGAAAAAGGTATCTGCAATGTGTTTATGCTTCTTAAAAAAACCACTTAATTGCTAGATTTTTCCCTTACTGCACTTGTTGGTACAAGAGGGGATTTTTAGTAATTTGTTTTAGTAAAGATGTAGGAGCCAAATGTATCATTAATAGAGTTGTCTGAAAAATATTTGATGGAAAGTTTTCCATCAATATATGCAGTTTCATCGAAATCAATATCTTTAGTGGGAAAATGTCCATTTCCATGATATTTGTTGACAGGAATGCATTTAATAGAATTTATCTGTATATTACAAACTAAAGGAGCTAAAATTTAAGAGTTTTAACCTACAATAATGGTAGCTATACTTGTGCAAAATATTACAAGATGTGGGACAATTTGCTTCTGTCAAAAACTAAAATTTTGAAAGAATTATTCCTATACTGGAATGGGCTGGGGGAAAAGTCAGAGAAAGCATGAACACACTAACTCTTGTCAACTATAAGAGTAAAAGTGCTACTTTTAACTCTTTAGCTCCCCCTGCTGCACTTCCCCCCATCTTTTCTAATTTAACAAACAGGGACGTCAGAGCAGGTTTCCCTTCCCCCACTGAAAAAAAATGAAAAAGAGGGCCTGGACCCTGAAAATCCAAAATGAAACAAAATTCATTTCAATTAGAATTTTCCTGCATTGTTTACAAGTGTTAACAGAATCCATCCCCAACACACCATCCTTAACATAACTTAATTTACACATCATACAATAAATTGCAAAGGAGACAAAGTTCCACAGTGGATACCTTTGAGCGTTTATATTTTAAGTGTTGAAGCCAAGAGACAGTTACTAGCCTATTAAACATTTAGGGTCATGATGTTTTTTTTTTTTTTTTTTTAAACTGTGCTAGGCATATAGAAAAAACTAGTCAAAAGGTACACTGACTCTGGTCTAAAGCTAAAATAAATACTATTCTTAGGGCTGTGCACACTTGATTATGCTGGTGCAAAAACAAGAGCAATTGTAATTTTAAGCTTCATTATAAACAAGGGGAAAAAATTGGTAGGCAAAATGTTTTCAGGCTTCAAAAGGCAGGAGACAGTTTTAAAAGGTTCTCGATTGCCTTTAAGGGCAAGTTAATTGGGCAGGTGACAGAAATGCAAAACAGGGAAACAATGAAATTAGAGCCCTGGGTACTCACATGCACCCTATTAATGTAATACTCAATCACCTCCTTAGTATTTAAAATTAAAACTCCACCTTTTCTTCCAAGCCTGTAGGAGACAAATTTACTAATTTATAAGTTGAGTTTGTATGTGTAGAATTTATCAAGGGAAAGAAAAGTTGAAGAGTTTTTCATTTAGCTCTGAACATGACCAGGCTTGTGGCGATTATTTCTTCAGGTAATGAGTTTCATAATCTAGGTCCAGCTCCTGTGAAAGCTCAGTGTCTTACACTGATAAGCCTCCCCATACTGGAAGACAATTTCTTTCTTCAGTGGAGTGTGACTCAGCCATGGAGTGAGGCAATTTCCTTAACAAGGCAGGACCAGAGACCTTCCAGCTCCCGGGCTATGATCAATGAATCAAAGGAAAGACCAGTGATCCTAACTGAACCACGAAGAATCATTGATTTCAACAAATTCCAAAGCCTACTAAAAGATAGCAGCACTACACCCACAGGACAAGAAACGGAGGACCTGGAGAATCATCATCATCACCGTATGGCTAACCTTGGCAATCAGCACACACTGGACTCAAGGGTCCACTGTTCCTCCCCATTGCCCACATAGATCTTGGTTTTCTGACACCCTGCACTGGTTGAAAACAGACAGAAACTTGAACGCTGACAGCAAAAAAAAAAGCTACTATAGACAGGAATTAGATATTTCATCCGCAAAACCTATGCAAATACTATTACAGGCCAAGAAAACCTTCCTATCGGCCTCCACTGAAGCCGCCAAAACCTGCCGCAAGGAGCTACTTAGGATGGTAAACTGCTTCATTCTCGAGCATCTGCAACCTGCATCAGAACTAAGCACCACAAGCAGGAAATAGCAAAGTAGGAGGTTGAGATTACACTTATTCGGGAAGCCTTCTCAGACAGCATGGATCTGCTCTACCTATACCCACCAACCAATAGCCCACCTGCATTCCCAGATTTCAGTACATTCACTCATCAAGTAGTTCTGGACACTCTTAAGGAATTTCAGCCTAAAACTTGTGAATCTGACACTGCCGTTCCTGGGCTTGTGAGAGAGAGTCATGAATTGGTGCTACTTCTGAGCAACAGAGACAGCACACCATTCAGAAAAGGAATCTTCACTTCCCCTCTTTTTTTCAACATGCAAGAGCCCAATCAACTAGAAGAAACTGACATGGGATATATCTGTTCTGACCAATCACCATGCATCATCAAGTCTCCCCATTCCTGGGCAAGCTCACAGAGAAGCTAGACACGGCCCAATTATAAGCTCACCTACTGAAGCTAACATTCTAGACCTAGCACAATCCAGACTCAAGCCAGGACATGGAAATGAAACTATTTTGGTGAGTTCACAGATCTAACTCCTGTCAACGGATAGAGGGCAGACATCCATTCTCATCCTCCTGGACCTCCCTGCAGCATTTAACACCACTGATTGTGAGATAGTGTTGTCTCAGAGGAGTCCAGGATAATGTGCTAAAATGGTTTGAGTCCTTCCTGGAGAGGCACACCAAACGAGTGGTGATGGAAACTGCACCACCACTAAACCCCTCTCATGAGTCCCACAAAGATCAATTCTCTCTCTGGTCCGATTCAGCACCTACTAAGTGAAGATGTCAAATGACACGAACCCAAGGCACCAGCAACATGCAAAGCTCTAATTATCCTTTGCCACATATGAACACACCATTGCCACCAAGATGGCCCAATGATTGGACAAGATCAGTTCACAGATGAACAGCAGCTGGCTGAAGCTGAACTTGAGCAAAACAGAAATGATGCTGGTGGACAAAAGAAAGTATTTTGAAGAGTTTGCAGTCTCCTTTGATGAACGTATACATCCACAATTGGTTAACTCAGTCCATAGTTTAGCATCAGCTAGAAATCCAAGAGTACTTTCTAAGCTCTCACTTAAACAGTGTTACTTGCAGATGCTGCTATCATCTCCATTCGCTAGGAGACTCCGTCCCCTTGTGGTGGATGATGACCTGCCCTCGGTTATTCACATCTTCCTCATTGCTCACCTGAGTACAGGAATGTGATATACCTGAGCACAAAGCCTTCAGACCTTAGAAGCTCCAACCAGTACAAAACACTGCAGTGTATTCTCTCAGCAACATAGAGTATCACGAGCATACTGAACCTATCCTCTGCTCTCCACACTGTTTTCCAATAGAATTTCAAATCAAGTCTCAGTCCTTATCTTCAGGGTGCTCCATGGCCTGGGTCCAGGGCATGTAAACAACTGCCTAAACTCCAGGATGAAGACTGAACAACCACCACAGCACTCTGGCACAACAGTGGCACAACAGAACTCTCTACAGTAAAGCTCATCTGTGCAGGACACAGGACTCTCTCGGTGGCAGGTCCCAGATAGTGGAATCAACACCCCGAGGAAACTAATCACCACAAACCACTACCTTTCACTTAAAGTGCAAGCTGCATTTCTTTGATCATACTTTTTAACAAATACGGATATCTATTTAAAAACTCCAAACCTAAAACAGCTGTAGCGGCACAGGAGCCAGCAAACAGAGCTGTAAACAGGGGAGTTTGAGTGGAGTTTGCAAGGGGAGTTTTTTTGGGGGGAGGGGCGGGGGGAAGTCTAAAAGAGGCAGGCAGAGGAACAGACAGGCTAGTGAAGGGAGTGTGTGGTGTTCTGGCAGTGTTTTGGTGCTAGTTAGGGATTTGCTTTGCTGTGGGTTGTGGTGTTTTGGTTTGGTTTGTGTTTCCCGGACTACCAGGACTTAGGTGGGAAGGCTATGACAGATACCGAAGCAGTGGAAGACACAATGAAGATGACTGGATGTGGAAGCTGCAGTATGTACATGATCCTGGAGGGGGTATCTGAAGAGAGTTTCGTCTGCATGAAGTGCCGCCTGATACAGCTGATGGAAGAAAAGATCTGAGGATTGGAGATGCAGGTGGAAACTCTGGTTGAGTTTAGAAGGGGGTTCAAGCAGATGATGGAGCAAAGATGTGAGGAGGCTGTAGGGAAAAGTTCAGACTTGCAGATGGAAGCAGGATCAAAGAACTCTGAGGGGAGACTGTTTGGAGAGGACAGTGGAAGCATGTGACTATGAGAACCAGGCAGTGGAAAAGGTGGGCTAGTGAAGGAGAAATACAGCTCAGAAATAGGTTTGCAGAGTTGGAAAATGAAGAAGGGGCACAGCAGGTGGTCACTGAAGGTGAGAGGGCAAGGAAGAAGAGAAGAGCAGTGAGTCCTATAGGAAGAGGGGAAGAGTCAACAGAGAACACCAAATATGAGCCCCAGGAGAATACAGGATGGGTTGCAGATGATTGCAAGGGCGAATAGGAATCGAGAGGACTTGCAGCCAAAGGGAACGGGATAGATCGGAGAATCGCACCATCACCAGGGAAAGGCAGGTCTACGTGATTGAGGACTTCTTACTGAGAAGAATAGACAGGCCTGTAACCAGAGCTGATCCAGAGAACAGAAGGGTGTGCTGTCTGCCGGGTGCTAAGATACGGGATGTGGACCTGAGGCTGAAGAGGATCCTAACGGGAGTGTGAAAGAATCCACTGATTGTCCTTCATATGGGAACAAATGATATGGCTAGATTCTCGCTGGAACGAATCAAGGGAGACTATGCCAGGCTGGGGAAGACGCTTAAGGAATTCGAGGCTCAGGTGATCTTCAGTGGGATTCTGCCTGTTCCTAGAGAAGGGCAACAAAAGTGTGACAAGATTACGATGATCAAGAGATGACTCAGGCAATGATGCTATAAGGAGGACTCTGGGATGTATGGCCACTGGGAGGCATTCATGGACAGAGGACGGTTCTCTCGGGATGGACTTCACCTGAGTAGGGCAGGAAATAGATTTCTAGGATGGAGGCTGGCACAAGTGATTGAGAGCTTTAAACTAGGAATTTGGGAGAGATGGTTGGGAGACCTCCAAGTAATCTCCATGCTGGATTTTAACATTGAGAGGGAAGAAAATGAAGAAAGAAAGGATACAGCCGTGGGTAGGAGAATGGACATGGAGGAAGGGTAGGGTAGATACCAGTCTAATAGGAGATACTGGTGGTAGAATGTCTGTACCTACATCGGGTAAAGAATGTGAGTGAAGCCAAACAGCAAAAATTAAAATGCTTGTACATTAATGCGAGGAGCCTAGGTAACAAAATGGAGGAACTAGAGCTACTGGTGCAGGAAGTGAAACCAGATATTATAGGGATATCAGAAACATGGGGGAATAGTAGTCATGACTGGAGTACAGGTATTGAAGGGTATGTGTTGTTTAGGAAAGATAGAAATAAAGGCAAAGGTGGTGGAGTAGCATTGTATATCAATGATGAGGTAGACTGTAGAGAAATAAGAAGTGATGGAATGGATAAGACAGACTGTCTGGGCAAAAATCACATTGGGGAAGAAAGCTACTAGAGCCTCCCCTGGGACAGTGCTTGGGGTGTGCTATAGACCACCGGGATCTGAATTGGATATGGATAGAGACCTTTTTAATGTTTTTAATGAAGTAAATACTAATGGGAATTGTGTGATCATGGGAGACTAACTTCCCAGATATAGACTGGAGGAAAAGTGCTAGTAATAATAATAGGGCTCAGATTTTCCTGGATGCGATAGCTGATGGATTCCTTCACCAAGTAGTTGCTGAAGCAACAAGAGGGGATGCCATTTTAGATTTGGTTTTGGTGAGTAGTGAGGACCTCATAGAAGAAATGATTGTAGGGGACAACCTTGGTTCAAGCGATCATGAGCTAATTCAGTTCAAACTAGATGGAAGGATAAACAAAAATAGATCTGTAACTAGGGCAGGGGTAGGCAACCTAGGGCACGCATGCCAAAGGTGGCACGTGAGCTGATTTTCAGTGGCACTCTCACTGCCCGGGTCCTGGCCACCAGTCCAGGGGACTCTGCATTTTAATTTAATTTTAAATGAAGATTCTTAAACATTTTAAAACCCTTATTTACTTTACATACATACAATAGTTTAGTTATATATTATAGACTTTTAGAAAGAGACCTTCTAAAAACGTTAAAATGTATGACTGGCACGCAAAACCTTAAATTAGAGTGACTAAATGAAGAGTGAGCACACCACTTCTGAAAGGCTGCCGATCCCTGGACTAGGGTTTTTGATTTCAAAAGGGCTAACTTTAAAAAATTAAGGAAATCAATCCAATCTACTTCTCTAACTAAAGAACTTGTGGATCTAAAGGCGGAGCAGGCCTGGAATTACTTCAAGTCAAAGTTGCAGAAACTATTGGAAGTCTGCATACCAGGAAAGGGGAAAAAATTCACAGGCAGGAGTTGTAGACCAAACTGGATGAGCAAGCATCTCAGAGAGGTGATTAAGAAAAAGCAGAAAGCCTACAAGGAGTTGAAGATGGGAGTGATCAGCAAAGAAAGCTACCTTATCGAGGTCAGAACATGTAGGGATTAAGTGAGAAAGGCCAAAAGGGTAGAGTTGACCCTGCAAAGGGAATTAAAACTAATAATAAAAGGTTCTATAGCCATATAAATAAGACGAAAACAAAGCAAGAAGAAGTGGGACCGCTAAACACTGAGGATGGAGTGGAGGTTAAGGGTAATCGAGGCATGGTCCAATACCTCAACAAATACTTTGCCTCAGTCTTTAACGAGGAGCTTAGGGATAATGGTAGGATGAGAAATGGGAATGAGGATATGGAGGTAGATATTACCACATCCGAGGTAGAAGCCAAACTCGAACAGCTTAATGGTACTAAATCGGGGGGCCCAGATAATCTTCATTCAAGAATATTAAAGGAACTGGCACATGAAATTGCAAGCCCATTAGCAAGAATTTTTAATGAATCTGTAAACTCAGGGGTTGTATTGTATGACTGGAGAATTGCTAACATAGTTCCTATTTTTAAGAAAGGGGGGGGGAAAAAGTGATCCGGGTAACTACAGGCCTGTTAGTTTGACATTATAATACGCAAGGTCTTGGAAAAATTTTTGAAGGAGAAAATAGTTAAGGACATTGAGGTCAATGGTAATTGGGACAAAATACAATATGGTAGAGTGTGCCAAACCAACCTGATCTCCTCCTTTGAGGTGGTAACAAATTTTTTTAGACAAAGGAAACACAGCGGATCTACTTTACCTCGATTTCAGTAAGGCATTTGATACGGTTCCACATGGGGCATTATTAGCTAAATTGGAAAAGATGGGGATCAATATGAAAATTGAAAGGTGGATAAGGAACTGGTTAAAGGGGAGACTACAGCAGGTCATACTGAAAGGTAAACTGTCAGGCTGGAGGGAGGTTACTAGTGGAGTTCCTCAGGGATCGGTTTTGGTACCAATCTTATTTTTATTACTGACTTTGGCACAAAAAGTGGGAATGTGCTAATAAAGTTTGTGGATGATACAAAGCTGGGAGGTATTGCCAGTACAGAGAAGGACCGGGATATCATACAGGAAGATCTGGATGACCTTGTAAACTGGAGTAAAAATAATGGGATGAAATTCAATAGTGAAAAGTGCAAGGTCATGCATTTAGGGATTAATAACAAGAATTTTTGTTATAAGCTGGGGAGGCATCAGTTGGAAGTAACAGAAGAGGAGAAGGACCTCGGAGTATTGGTTGATCACAGGATGTCTGAGTCGCCAATGTGATAGATCCGTGAAAAAAGCTAATGCGGTCTTGGGATGCATCAGGCAAGGTATTTCTGGTAGAGATAAGGTGGTGTTAGCACCGTTATACAAGGCACTGATGAGACCTCATCTGGAATACTGTGTGCAGTTCTGGTCTCCCGTTTTTAAGAAGGATGAATTCAAACTGGAACAGGTACAGAGAAGGGCTACTAGGATGATCTGAGGAATGGAAAAACCGTCTTATGAAAGGAGACTCGAAGAGCTCGGCTTGTTTAGCCTAACCAAAAGAAGGCTGAGGGGAGATATGCTTGCCCTCTATAAATATATCAGAGGGATAAATACCAGGGAGGGAAAGGAATTATTTAAGCTAAGTACCAATATGGACACAAGAACAAATGGATATAAACTGGCCATCAGAAAGTTGAGACTTGAAATTAGATGAAGGTTTCTAACCATCAGAAGAGTGAAGTTCTGGAACAGCCTTCCAAGGGGAGAAGTAGAGGCAAAGAACATATCTGGCTTCAAGACTAAGCTTGATGAGTTTATGGAGGGGATGGTATGATGAGATAGCCTAATTCTGGCAATTAATTGATCTTTGCCTATTAGCGGTAAATATGCCCAATGGTCTATGATGGGATGTTAGATGGGGTGGGATCTGAGTTACTACAGAGAATCCTTTCCTGGGTGTCTGGCTGCTGAGTCTTGCCCACATGCTCAGGGTTTAGCTGATTGCCATATTTGGGGTCGGGAAGGAATTTTCCTCCAGGTATCAAACCTGTGTCTGAGCCACTGAGGTCCTCAAATCATGGTTTAAAGACTTCAAGATGCAGAGAATCCTCCAGCAAGTGACCCGTGCCCCACGCTACAGAGAAAGGCAAAACCCCCCCAGGGCCTCTGCCAATCTGCCCTTGAGGAAAATTCCTTTTACAAATGAATCTGATGACATTACTTGTCTCAACTTCAATACTATAAGTGATTAATAAGATTAAAATTCAGGTACGCGCCAATTGCATTAAGCTGTTGTTGGTAACATATATATGAAGAATTAAAATGCTATGACACAGCTAGCCATTCACGGACCACGTAAAAAAGCTATTTAAGTAAGTGCTGTTGGGATGAAAAGATTGAAATATCTAGAGTAGAAAGTAATTTATCTTTTACTGCTTTCCACCTATCTTGACTTTAAAAAAAAAAGTCAAACACTTTTACACTGATAAGGCAAGTACAGTTGTACAACACCTTATAATGACTTTTTCCTACTCATTGTCTCTGCCTGTCACTGAAGAGAAGTGGTGCTTCTATGGAGGAATGGGAGAGGGAGACAGACACTAATACCCATAATCAATGCCAGCTCCTCTAATTCCCATTTGCCTCCACTGTCCATAACCTTGGCATCTTCCTTTGGCCTGAAAGCTTAAAATTTGTAAATCTACCAATTGCCACCTCTTCAGCAATCTTCATATACAGCAATATTGTCATGACTTTGCTCTGCTGACAAATATTCATTCAGGTTTATCTCCATTTATTTTGACTACTGCAGCGCCTTTGTATGGCTCGCTTTTAAGACCAGTGAATAAGCAGAATGCTCAAAACCACCACCAACTGCCCATTCATCTCAAGATTCAGTTCAAAGGTGCATCATCTATTTCATTTCAAACTCTCCATTAGCTTGTTTCAGCTCATATATCTTCTCTCCCTCCATTTTGGTCTTTATTTCTTTTCAGATTTCATCTTAAAGAAGTCCTTTGCCTATGCCCAGTTTTTCTTCTCCCTCTGATATTGCCCTCATGAATTAGTGAACCCTTTCAGTGCCCATCCTTCATATACCAACATTTTATTAAACCTATCACGCACGATTCTGTGTAGGGTTCAGATGCTGTGTAAGATGCTACACAAAGTTTGTTTTCATGTGTGTGTGCTGTGCTGAGTTTGTACAGCTTGTTTTGTTGAGAAATACAAGAGAACAACTCTGAGGTTTTTCTATTTTGCTTGCAATTATGAAGCTGTGAGAAGATAGTGTTCTAAAGATATTAAGTGCATCAAATCAATTAATATGCAAAGATTGGCTGATTATAATTAGCTTGCTGAGGGAGGTTAGCTAGGTCTGGAAGATGCATCAGATTTTAGATGGTATATTAAAGAAATGTTGGTCATTTACTGCACATTTGTTTTAAACTGTCTGGATTATCCATAGCTAAATTAGTTAAAGAAAAATGGACTTGGCCTCCTATATGGTTGAATACAGACTTTATATATTTTGCTCTCTCTAAAATGGGAAACGCACAATTCAATAATCTTTTCTCATTTGTGTCTCAGCCTTTTCCTCACCCTGAATCTGGGGCCATTTTTTCCTCTAATACAAACTTATCTTTGAACTCAAAATCGCAAATCAAATAGGGATTTTGGTTTTCAGAGATTTCTGATAAAGTAGCTCACTGACCAGAGAAAGTAGGGATTCAGATACCATGGTAAGGACTGTGGTATGAGCCTAAATAAATTAAAGTCCAAGAATTCAGAAGTACATAGTTTCATGTCAATATTTGATTCTGATGCCAAATATTTTGCTTCTTCTCAATATGACTTTTCATCTGACTTAAACTTCTGATTTTCACTTACAACGGGACTGAGGGTATGTCTACACTGGAAACTTCAAAGCACTGCTGCGGGAACGCTCCTGTGGCAGCGCTTTGAAATGCGAGTATGGTCACACGCGAGCGCTGGGAGAGAGCTGTCTCAGCACTCCTAGTAATCCACTTCCACGAGGGGATTAGCTCCGAGCCTGTCTACACTAGCACTTTAAAGCGCTCAGACTTGCTGTGCTCAGGGGGGTGATTTTTCACACCCTTGAGCCAGCAAGTTAGAGTGCTATAAAATGTAAGTGTAGACAAGCCCTGAAACAAACCATACTTCCCACAGTACAAGCCAAAAAATATATATCCCATTTGCTATTAAATAGGGGGAAGCGGAGAATTTGAACATGAGTAGGATTAAAAACAAAAATATTAATAAGTGGAATGATAGATACTAGAAAGGCAGGATGATTTTGGGAGACCTAAGTTCTAGTTGCAGCTCAGCCAAGCTTGCCCAAAGTCAGTAATTGTCAATCATTTTCCTTCTCTGTATATATAAAGTTGTGTAGTCATGTAGTCAGAACCTTTAAATATAGGTAATACCCTGAACCCAAATAAGTTACATATCTAATATGTATGCAATAGGTATGTCTCAATCATTCCTGAAGCCAAGGGGCTCATTGTGGGGATTGCAACTCCCAGTGATTTCTGGTCACGTTTGAAACCATTTTCCAGGTGTCTACTTTAAAAAAAAAAAAAAACACAAAAAACAGATTCTAAGCTTTCATGTTAGGAAAAAGTTATTTTCTAGCCCTTCTGGTTGAAATAACCTTCAACTGCAGCAACTAGATTCAACTGAGTTATCTCACTGGCTTATGCATAAGTCATGAAGTTTTTATTAAGATGAGTATATACTAGTATATAAATTACCACATTTAAGGCTTTTTGAGGCAGGAATTTTGGGACCAAGTGTGAAAGTTACTGTAGGATATGGGAAAGAGTGAATGAGTTTGAGGTCACAAATGGAAAAATTTCACTAATCCCTGAAATAGATCACTGATGGAGAAGGAAGCACCAAAATTTCATTCTCACTAAAAACAATTTGTAATTTGATTCTCACTGAGTAAGTCCTCACTGACAATGGGAAAATAATCTCTACATGTGAGAACTTAATGCCCTAAGAAAAGCTGCCTATGTAATCCCTTTCAATAATCAGTATAGTCTCTTCCCCCACCCTTCAGCTAAGAAATTGATGCCTGTGAAAGAACACAAAGAGAGCTCTGCTCCCTGGTCTTACATCAAGGCTTCTTTGAAGTAAAGGCTTTAAGGTAAAATCCCACCTAAGAGCAGAACACACTGGACACAGGGGTGTTGGAGGGATTGGGGGGGACATCCCCATCCCAAAATATCCTTCAGCAGACCTTGAGTCAAGTCCATAGCATTTCTAGATGACAAATACCTACTGCAAGCATCCATCAGGGACTTCTTTCTAAAGTACCTTTTTAACTGCATTGCTACAATCCCTTTTTTAAAGCTAAAAAAAGTCTTCCAATTAAATTGCATAGTACAAGACAGTTGGCAAAAGTCAAAAAATTAAAGGTTTTGTTTTTCTGACATACTAAAAAATGTTGTAGACACAAGTTCTTTCTTTACTCAATATTTACTGGTGTAATAGGAACTGAAGCACTGAAGTTGGTTTTACAAAGTTGTCTCCTGACATTTACAAAGTTGTCACCAGCCAAATGTTCTGCTGGTCAAAGACCAGCTGTTAAGGTAACACATGCATATAAGAACACTTCTCGAGAAGGGAAAGGAAAACACAACCAGGCAATGACAGACAGCTTTGGTTGGAATGGAAGCCATGTTTCAGGACTGTCTAGTGAAGGGACTGAAGAGTCACACAGTAAGCCCGAAGATTCTGCTGTCTCCCCTAAGGAGCAAACAGCAGGTTCTGCCTTAAACACAATGGATAAAAATCCGTGATTTAAATTACAAAAATGGATGTTTTGGGGGTATTAGTTGGTAAGTGCTACAGACCACTAAATCACATTAAGGAACAGGATAACTGCCTCCTAATGTGCCTATAAGGTGTAGGAATAAAACTTTGTGATCATGAGGGGACTTCAATTTGAATGGCATATGCTCAGGTCTCAATGCTGCCAATACTAAAGCATCCCTGGAATTTCTAAACATTATAGATGACAATTTCCTACCTCAAAAAATGTTGCAGCCAACACGGAGGAATTCTTTATTAGACCTTGTCTTAACATATCAAGAGGACCTGATCACAGAATAATAAATTAATGGTAGCTTAGGTACAAGTGATCATAGCTTAATCACATTTATAACGTGCAGGCAGAATAAAGTCCAGACCAGTAATATTACACACACACACACACACACAGAGCTTTAAAAGGGCCAATTCCACAAAGCTGAAAACAATTATGAACCAAATCAGCTGGGAGAAAATTTAATCAGAAAAATGTGAATGACAATTGGGAATCATTCAAAAACATCTTACTAAAGGCCCCAAAAGCCACAATCAGCAGGCTGGGCTGGTTAAAAAACCTGACCTGGTTTAGAGGGGAAGTGAAGGCTGCTATACAAAATAAAATAAAATAAATACATAAATGGAAGAAAGGAGAAGTCGATAGTAACTGTGATAAATGAGAGGGGGTAGCTCTCTTTTGTGGACACCCAGACTGCCAGTTAGCTATAAAATTCCTCTTAGTAGCTATTCTCTACTTGCTTTACCTGTAAAGGATTAACTAGCCCACAGGTAAAAGGAAAGGAGTGGGCACCTGACCAGAAGAGCCAATGGGAGTGCTAGAACTTTTTAAAATGGGGGAAAAAAAACTTCCCTTTGTTTGGGTGTTGTGGTTCTCCAGGAAAGAGGGGAACAGGGAGCAGTTATGCTGTGAGAAGCTGAAGACCGAATATGAAAATCATCAGATCATATCTAGAACTACTTATTTAATAACCCAGATATGTAAGTAAATCAGGAATGTTTATAAAGACGCAATTAAGTTTATTTCTTATTGGCTTGTGGACTCCTATGTGCTAACCTCAAATGCTTTTTGTTTTCCTTGTAACCTTTAAGCTGGACCTCAAGAAGGTTATTCTTGAGGTTTAATTTTTCTAAGTGGTTTTTTTTAACTCTGGCAAAAGCCTAAGTTCCAGATGTATTTTCTTTCTTTTTGTTTTTAATAAAGTTTACCCTTTTTTAAGAACAAGATTGGATTTTTGGTGTCCTAAGAAGTTTGTGCATATGTTGTTTAATTAGCTGGGGGCAACAACTAATGTCCTTTGTTTTCTCTCTCAGCTCTTCCCCAGAGGGGAGTTGAAAGGGCTTGAGGGTACCCCACAGGAAGGAATTCCCAAGTGCTACTTCCTGGATTCCAAGGGGTTTGCATTCGGGTGGTGGCAGCATCTACCCATCAAAGGTCAGAGAGAACTGTAACCTTGGGAGTTTAATACCAGCCTGGAGTGGCCAGTATTAATTTTTAGAATCCTTGTGGCCCCCCCCCCCCCCTTTTGCACTCGGAGTACCAGAATGGGGAATCAGTCCTGACATGGTGTCAGAGCGGTGGGATCATTTTTGAACCAGAAGCACAGACCTCAGGATTGTAAAAGGACATATTTTTTCCTTTTGGTAACCTGCAAAGCCAGAGAGTCCCCCTCCCCGCCCTTTCCTTTCCTTCTTTCCTTTGCTGCCTGAGGGAGAACAGGCACGCAAAGGGTTCAACCTGCCAAGCCAGGGAGTCCAACAAGCAGTTTATTTCCCCCCCCCCCTCTAGCTTCATGGCAACGTAATAGCTAGGCTAGAGTAGGGGAGCCTTGTGCATGAGGTTGAGGTCAGGCACCAAAACCTTAGAAAAAACAGTCTTCCCAAAGCGGCACGCCACGGAGAAGACAGACCCAAATCAAGCCCAGACATCCAGATCCATGATGGAAATGAAGGGAAGGGATGGGGGAACGGGGACTTCCCAGGAGGGAAGGGTCAGCCCTCCCCCAACCAAGATCCCAGTGCCAGGATGGAGGGATGTCCTTGCTCAGGCCGAGTTCTAACTGAGGCAGAAAGGAATTTAATCCTAGAGATGAAGCGCTTGGAAGTGGAGGCAAAGTGCTGGCAGCGAAAGCAGAGGAGAGGAGACGGGAGAAGCGCTTGGAGGTGGAAATGCAGGCGAAGCGCTTAGAGCTGGGAAGGACTAAGCTGGGTCCACCAGGTAAACTTAACAGTCCTTCTCCAGGTATTGCTCCCCATTCCAAGAAATTCCCCACATTCCAGGTAGGCCATAATACAGAAGCCTTCTTAGAAAATTTTGAAAGGGCCTAACTTGGGTACAACACCCCTATAGACCAGTATATGGTGGAGCTGAGGCCGCAACTCAGTGGACCCTTAGCAGAGGTGGCAGCTAAAATGCCTATAGAACACATGAACGAGTATGAACTTTTTAAACAAAAGGCCAGAATTAGAATGGGGCTAACATCCGAATATGCCCGTCGGTGGTTCAGAGCCCTAAGGTGGAAAACAGACATGGCATTTTCCAGACATGCCTACCACATTGTAAAAAATTGGGATGCCTGGATATCAGGAGCAAATCTTAAATCTCTGGAAGCTCTGTCTCTCCTAATACAACGAGAGCAGTTCTTAGAGGTTGTTCCTGAAGAAATAGAAAGATACATCCTAGATGGGAAGCCCAAAACTGTAATCAAGGTGGGGGAAATCGGAGCCAAATGGGTGGAGGTGGCAGAAAAGAACCAGCATCAAAAGGTGCCACAGAGCCTGCACCTGCAGCAGCAGCAGCTAAACCAGTGCAAGAAGCTCAACTAGAGCCTGAAATACAACTAGTGTACCAGCGAAAAGCTGTTCACAATCGATGGAAACAACCTCATCACCTGCATCGCTTCCGGTGGGACCAAGTCCACAACCCCAAGAGGAACCAGCGTCTCCAGCATCAAGGGAGCAGTTCCAGGCAGAGCAGGAAGCAGATGAAAGCCTTAAGGAAGCTTGGACGGCGGCATGGAGCGACCCACTGCCTCTCGGCTCTTCCAACAGGTCCAGGTTTGTTGTAGAAGGAGGACTCTTATACAAGGAAACCTTTTCTGGTGGGCACAAGGAGGACTGGTATTCTCAGAGACAGTTGGTAGTTTCAACTACCGTATGTATAGGGAAAAGCTCTTGAGCTTAGCCCACAATCACCCTACTGGCCATGCTGGGGTGAACAGGACCATAGACCATCTGGGGAAGTCAATTCACTGGGAGGGAATGGGCAAGAACGTTTCTACCTATGTGCGGTCTTGTGAAGTATGTTAGAGGGTGGGAAAGCCCCAAAACCAGGCTAAGGCCCCTCTCCAGTCACTCCCCATAATTGAGGTTCCATTTCATCATGTAGCTGTTGATATTCTGGGTCCTTTCCCTAAGATGACACACAGAGGAAAGCAGAACATACGGAGTTTCATGAATTCTGCCACCCGATGGCTGGAAGCAGTAGCTCTAAGCAACACCAGGGCTAAAAGTGTAAGCCAGGCATTTGCAGACATTTTTGCCGGGTTAGGTTGGCCCTCTGACATCCTCACAGACTTGTCAACTAACTTCCTGGCATGGACCATGAAACGTCTTTAGGAAGCTCATGGGGTAAACCACTTGGTTGCCACCACTTACCACCACCAAACAAATGGCCCAGTGGAGAAGTTTAATGGGACTTTGAGGGCCATGATACATACATTTGTGAATGAGAACTCCAATGACTGGGATCTAGTGTTGCAGCAGTTGTTCTTTGCCTACAGGGCGGTACCACATCCCAGTTTGGGATTTTCACTGTTTGAACTCATTTATGGCCATGAAGTTAAGGGGCCATTATAGTTGGTGAAGCAGCAATGGGAGGGGGTTACATCTTCCCCAGGAACTAACATTTTGGACTTTGTAACCAACCTGCAAAACACCCTCAAGGACTCTCTAGCCCTTGCTCAAGTAAACCTATAGGATACTCAACAAGAGCAAAAGGCCTGGTATGATAAACATGCCAGAGAGCGTTTCTTCACAGTAGCTGACCAAGTCATGGTCCTGAAAGCGCTCCAGGCCAATAAGATGGAAGCATCATGGGAGGGGCTATTTATGGTCTGAGAGCGCCTGGGGGCTGTTAATTACCTTGATGTTAATTCTATAAAGACCTTTTATTCCTGAGAAATCAAGGTTCTCCAGTTTACAGCCCAGGAGAGAGACGACGCAGAGTGGCCTGAAGGAGTCTACTATGAAGGGAAAAGCAATAGTGGCGTAGAAGAGGTGAGCCTTTCCCTCACCCTTGGGCGTAAGCAGCGACAGCAAATCCAGCAGCACCAGCTTCACACCAATGTTTTCAGCCACCCCAGGACAGACAGAATGGGCGTACCACTCCATTGACACAAGTAATGTTTGCCCAATTAGAGCCCAACCTTACCAGATGGCTCCTCAAGCCAAAACCGCAATAGAAAGGGAGATCAAGGACATTACAGATAGGTGTAATCCGCCCCTCTGAGAGTGCATGGGCCTCTCCAGTTGTTCTGGTTCTCAAACCACATGGGGAAATCCACTTGTGTGCGTGCTAAATGCTATAACTCGCCTAGAAAACTATCCAGTGCCACACACAGATGAGCTATTAGAGAAACTGGGACGTGCCCATTTCATCTCGACCTTAGACTTAACTAAGGGGTAAAGTATCAGAGGGGTAGCCATGTTAGTCAGAATCTGTAAAAAGCAACAGAGGGTCCTGTGGCACCTTTAAGACTAACAGAAGTATTGGAGCATAAGCTTTCGTGGGTGAATGCCCACTTCATCAGACGCAAGTAATGGAAATTTCCAGAGGCAGGTATAAATCAGTATGGAGATAACTAGGTTAGTTCAATCAGGGAGGGTGAGGTGCTCTGCTAGCAGTTGAGGTGTGAACACCAAGGGAGAAGAAACTGCTTCTGTAGTTGGATAGCTATTCACAGTCTTTGTTTAATCCTGATCTGATGGTGTCAAATTTGCAAATGAACTGGAGCTCAGCAGTTTCTCTTTGGAGTCTGGTCCTGAAGTTTTTTTTGCTGTAAGATGGCTACCTTTACATCTGGTAACTAAGGGGTACTGGCAAGTGCCGCTAGATGATCCCGCCAAGGAAAGGTCAACCTTCATCACTCATGTAGGGCTGTATGAATTTAATGTGCTCCCTTTCGGACTGCGAAATGCACCTGCAACTTTCTAGAGACTGGTAGATAACCTTCTGGCTAGATTTGGGGAATTTGCAGTAGCCTACCTTGACGATGTTGCCATATTCTCAGATTCATGGGCAGAACACCTGGAACACCTCCAAGCTGTCTTCCAGCGCATAAGAGAGGCAGGATTAACCGTTAAAGCCAAAAAATGTCAAATAGGCCTAAACAGGGTAACGAACCTTGGACACCAGGTGGGTTAAGGAACTATAAACCCCCTACAGGCTAAAGTAAATGCTATCCAAAATTGGCCTGTCCTTAAGTCAAAGAAACAGGTCCAATCCTTCTTGGGCTTGGCTGGGTATTACCGACGATTTGTACCACACTACAGCCAAATTGCCACCCCACTGACAGACCTAACCAGGGAAAAACAGCTAAATACAGTTCAGGGGACTGAGAAGCATCAGAAAGCCTTTAACCAGCTTAATGAGGCCCTTATATCTGACCCTGTACTAAGGGCCCCGGACTTCGATCAACCTTTTGTTATAACCACAGATACATCCGTGCGTGGTGTAGGAGCAGTTTTAATGCAGGATGGACCAGATCAACAATTCCATCCTGTTGTGTTTCTCAGCAAAAAACTTTCTGAGAGGGAAAGCCACTGGTCAGTCTCAGAAAAAGAATATTATGCCATTGTGTATGCTCTGGAGAAGCTACACCCATACATTTGGGGACGGCGGTTCCACCTGCAGACTGGCCATGCTGCACTGAAGTTAGGGGTACGTCTTCACTACCCGCCGCATTGGCAGGTAGCGATCGATCTATCGGGGATCAATTTATCGCGTCTCATCTAGATGCGATAATTCGATCCCAGAACGCACTCCCCGTCGACTCCGGAACTCCACCAGGGCGAGAGGCGGAAGTGGAGTCCACGGGGGAGCCACGGCCATCGATCCCGCGCTGTAAGGATGGGAGGTAAGTCTATCTAAGATGCGTCGACTTCAGCTACAGCTACAGAAGCAGTTTCTTCTCCCTTGGTGTTCACACCTCAACTGCTAGCAGAGCACCTCCCCCCCCCCAGTGTAGACCAGCCCTAGGAATGATAGAAAATTGATAAGGAAGCAAAGGCACATCAGCAGAAATCTAGGGCCAGCAGAGTTAAGGGCAATAAGGAGTTTAAATATAATAGGATCAAAAAGAACCCTGACAATGATGTTGACCTATTACTAGATGAAAATGGTAGAATTATCATAATAATGCTATAGTAGGAAGAGCGCCTGAAATATAAGCCCTTGTATTAGAGGCCTCGTATGAGGGAAAACCTGCTCACAAAATTTGGCAAAAACAGGTCTAATATTGCAAATACACATTCCTAAGAAGTGCTTATCAAAATGTACTCTGGCAAAAACATCCCAGTATTAAGTACCAGAACATCCTCATATCAAGGATGGTGTAAAAACATTACCCAAGGGTAACAGGAATACAATCCTAAAAGTGATAGTGTATCCTCCTAAAAGAGAAGGTGAGGATGATCGTACATAATAAAAATGTTTTAATCAAACCAACATGTACAAGATAATGGCTGATAACTAGCGACATCGGGGCAATAACTATGTCAAAGGGCAGTACCAACTTGTTTGTATCGAGGTATAAAAATGTATCTCAGAGAAAGTATCTTTGTCTGGCCTTAGAGAGGAATGAAAAGTCCAGCCGTTCACTGAGCTGGTCCGTTGTTTCAGGAATACATGTATTCACGGTACAGTAGAGTCTGCGGAATACTAGTACCATGCTTTGTCAACAATAAATCTGGCTGGGTGCCTTCATCCCTTAGCGGATCTTGTGGTCGTTGTGTAGTTTGCTTGAGATCTGCTGTGCCAGCTGTCTGCGCTGGGCTGGGGCGGCACACAAAGAAAACACGTGCGCGCACACAGCCAAATATCTGTCAATATCTAACCACAAATGCAAGAAAGGCGGAAGCATTCAGTATTTCTATTCTATATTGGGGAAAAATAGATCCAGTCTCATCATATGAGGATAATGCTATTTCCATTCCACTAGCATCTCTGGAGGATGTTATGTTAGCTACTAAAGTTAAACATTTAAGTCAGCAGGTCCAGATATAAAACTTGTGTCCAAGAGTTTTAAAATAGTTGGCTGATTCGTTGGATCATAAATGTTGATTTTCAGTAAGTTTTGGAGTACTGGGATAGATACAGAAAGCTAATATGCTTCTAACAGAACAACCCAAGTAATTATAGGCCAATGAACCTGACATTGATCCCAGGCAAGATAATGGAGCAGCTAATATGGGACTAGATTAATAAAGAATTAAAAGAGGATAATAAATGCAAACCAGCACATGTTTGACTTGGTACAGCACAAAAAACTAGAAAGATAAAAAAATAACATGAGACACATTAAATGGATTAAAGTCTGGCTACCTGATGGTCACAAAATGTAATTGTAAACAAGGAATTGTCATCAAGCAGGTATTTTTCCAGTGGAGTCCCACAGGGATGAGTTATTGGCCTTATGCTATTTAACATGTTTATCAAGACCTGGAGGGAAAAAAAAAGACCCAGCACCACTGATAAAGTTTTCAGGTGACAAAAATGAGGGAAACAGTAAATAATAAAGAGGACAGGTCACTGATTCTGAGCAATCTCAATTGTTTGGTAAGCTGGGTGCAAGCAAACAAATGTGTTTTAACATGGGTAAATGTAAATGTATACCTCTAGGAACAAAGAATTAGGCCATACTCACAGGATAGTGCCCTATCCTGAGAAGCAGTGTCTCAAAGAGATTTGGGGGTTGTGGTGGATAATCAGTCAACTATGAGCTCCCAGTGTGACATTGTGACCAAAAGAAATAATTCTGCCCAATTTTAAAGTGAGGCAAACCACTGAACAAGTAGAAGTCATTGGTTAAGTCCTGGAACCAGGGTTTAGTTCAATGACTAGTTCAAGTGGAATGAGCTAGTCACTGAACTGAACTAGTCTCCGTGCAGAAGACACTATTGTCAAAAGAATTAAGAAACCAACAGGAAGTTGAAAAAGCAAGAAAGTTTCTTTTCTCCTTCCAAACTATGAATAAAACCTAAATGTGCAGAAAATCTTGAAGGACATGGTGACCTGCAAACAGTCAGTTCAATTCACCACTACACTTCCTTTGTTTAATAAATCAGTTTTAAATGCAAAACACAAACTTTTTTCCTTGTGTCCAGCGCATTTAAGGTAGTTTTATTTAATAAAAAATTCAAGTGCTATTTTTGTACATTCTTAACCTGAATTTCCATCAAAATAGAGTTTGACACAAATAGTAAAAAAAAACAACCTAATAAATAATTTTTCTTCATTTTCTAACAAAAATGGAAAAGTTAAGAATCTGAATAAATGTAAGTTAAGTTACATAATTGCTTAAATATGCATAGATAGTGTATCCTCATCAATAGCAAAAAGAAGCACCAAATTTAGTGTAAAGGCTATATTTAGTTGCAAATCAACATGTTTTATTGGTTACCAAAGAAAATGTACTTTTCTTTAAGAAAATAACTAAAAATTACAAATGGAAAACATGATTAAAATGATTGCTTAAATCAGGAATTCTTGCTTGCAGATTTAAACCGTGATTAAAACTGGTGATTTAAATCAACCCACCTTGGCTGTACGTTTGACTGCCGAGGCTGTTGAAGTAACCTCTTACATTTTTAGTTAGGGACATTATAATTCAACTTAATTTCTGCAGGAATTCTCCTATATCACCTTAACATATCTGTTAATGGGGGTGCTCCCAGCCCTGAGCGGCTCATGGAAGGGGGCTGGAAGGAATATGCCCTGTTCCACCCCCTTCCCCAAGGTCCCATCCCTACCTCTTCTCTGCCTCCTCTACGGAGCAGCGAGCAGGCTGCCACTCGTCCCCCTCCCCCTTGCAAGGGCCATCAGCTGATCGGTGCAGGGAAGGGGAGGAGGAGGGGCAGGAAAGCACCATGCTGGGGGAAGAAGCAGGGGAGGGGGGAAGCTTGGCTGCCGCAGGACCAAGCTTCTGCCTCCTGCCCTCGCAGGGTAGAGTGGTGGGGGGCCTGAGTGGGGCTGGAACCATGGCAGGCAGCAGCGTGCCTTTGGTTGCCGACCCCTGATCTAGGCTATGCCTACACTGCACTGCACTGCAGACTACAGGGGTGATAACTGAAGAGTGCATCAAAACGTTGCTCTCTCAATGCCCTATATGGACTCTGCTGGAGCAAACTAAAAGGTACCTACTAGGGTTCATGTTAACATGGTCCTCCTTCAGACAGGACTATGTTAACACGAGCAAAGTACCTTTTAATTCATGCCTGCTATGTGCCAGTGGCACAGTTCGAGCACAACATTTTGGTGTGCTCTGCAATTCACTCCCCTGTAGTTTGTACTGTGGTGCACTGTAAACAAGTCCAATAGATCATGTTACTGTATAGGCATAGTTACACTTCTGAAAGCAAGTGATTACCAAAAGATCTCTGAAGAGTTGCTGTATGTGGCACATCATATTAGTAGAGTCTGACTCCAGTCAGAAGTGTTCTGTTTAATGCATACTTGCACAAGAGCGTTTTCTTGAAGAACAGAATGTATGACTACACAGACTCTCCAAAAAATTTAATTTGCAGCTTTGTGTTTAAACACAAACAAGATCAATAATGCCTCATGTGCTGAGAATGACAGCTGCTCAGTGCTCTTCAAGTCATACATATCTAGAACTAGTAGAAGCAGAGGGCTCGTCTACATGGGGAAACTGACTGGCATAACTACAGTGGTATAATTATACCTTTATAGCTATGCTGGTAACTCCCTGTGTGGATGCTATTCCAGAATAGCAGTAAGTGAGTTTATTCTAGTATTAGACTAGCTAAATAGTGAAGGCAAAGTTTGAATTATTTCATCTTTTTAAGAAAATGCCATTAAAGCTACTACGCTGAGCATATAAAAGTCAAAAGCCAAATTTAAAAGTTGCATAACAGTAACTGCTTTTGGTTTCTCAGTGTTTAAGCCACACCACAGTCCCTATTTAGCTTCTTTGTTGGTGCTCATTGCCTTAGACCCTGAGTGTCCCCATCAGTTTGCATTTGACCTCTTATCCAAATGAGTGAATATAAAGGTAAGTGTGAATTATCTGCAAGGTGTACTTTAGAGAGCTACAATGCAGCTTGTTTTTGCCTTTGACATGCACAATTTGGGGACATTTTGGAAAGCTCTCCCAAGTTTCTGAATACCCTCATACCACTATTTAGATGCATGTGTCTACAGTTAGCTCAGGGCCCAGAGAAGCATCACAGCATATTTATCAAAAACTTATCAATTTCCTTTGACATACATCATAAGGTGATTTCCAGATTCCAAAAATGCATAAAAAAGTCCCACACTTCAGGAGGAATGCGATTTTATGAAGGATATTGCCAGACAATTACAGTTAATTTTTCACACTTCCCATATAATCAAATAAGCATAATGTATGGAGAAACCAAAAGGCAGAACAGCTTTACACAAAGTACCAACCAAAACCAAAAGAGGTTTTTGGGGGCAATGAGGTCACCGAATAAGCCAATTAAATCAAAAAGTATTAGGAGGTGGTCCGGAAATTCAGGTTGTCGTGGCAACCTAAATTAATCCCCCTTGCTTTATTTATGAATAGTACCTCCAAACTGTTTAACTATATATTAACTATTTCAAGGAAAACATTACCTAGCCTAATGTGATTCCTGTGCTGAAAGACCTTACAGTCTCTCTTATGTGTACGTGCGATGGTGCCAAGAGTCCCTTAAACTAGTGAGAAAATGGCTTGCAGAAATAATGCAAGAGTCAGATCAATGAAAGATTGACAACTGCCTTGTTCCTGAAGAAAAAATAAATAAGAGTTGTGTGAAAGACCCAAGATTATTGTAAAAGTCACATGGACTAATTTGTAGTTTAACAGCAGAATGGCATTATTATAAGTACATTTTGGATCAGCATTTGACTTTTTCAACTGCAATTGAGCTTAGTGGTGAGAATTAATCATTCAACCGACCACTTGACAGTATTAATAGAACAGAACTTTTACAGGTTTGGCAAAAACTAACTATGCATAAGCAGTAAACAATTACAACTGTAGATTTATATTCCTTTATAATTTTTGCAATATTGCACAAAACTAAGTGTGAATAATAAGACAGCAGGTCAATATTACTAAGACATATGCAGTAAGACCTGGAATGAACTTGAATTTTTTTCTTAACTGCAATACCAGTTGCCAAAGACATTAACTTTTATGGTAGATGGACTTGTCTTATGTATCTTAATAAAAACTGGTAAGTCTCCCATTTAAGTTTGTGTTCTTAGAAAATAGTCTTACAGACAGGAAAATTTTCCATTTGACGACTTATGTTTTCAAATAATATTCTTATGTTGACCTTATCTAAGGTTTTGTATCCAAAGTCTTATTTTTGTACAGAAGTTTGTAGCATTCATTCCACAAGCCTTTGCATAAAGACCAATTTCACCTAGCAATAATAGATGTTTCAAATGAAATTTACATATATTTTGGACTCAATACATCTGCATGAAGGAGACAGTGATTACTTATGTCTCTGCTTAGAATAATCTCAGTTAGTATACCCAGACAAACAACAAATTCACACTTTTTGAAGTGTGTATTGAAACTACAACTTTACAAAACATTTAAAGTATGGTTTGAAAATATGATGCATCTCTTTATGCTGTATGTGATCACTAAAAAACACAAGCTATGGCAAAATAAACGGTTGGATCACCACTTATATAAGTGAGCTAGTCTGTAGAAAACTCAGCATGCAGGTTTATACCTAGGCTTGGGAAGATTCGATCTAAAAATCGATAGATATCAATAAATATCAATTTCCGATGACATGCTGAAATCGATGAAAAAATATCAATCAGTAGGTAACAGTGGACAGGAATACAGCCTCCCCCATTTGTGCCTGCAGGGACTGGGTGTCACTGGCACTGTGGTAGCATAGAGCGTACACTGCAGCCCCACTGTTATGCGAGTGAGGGAATGGATCTATGACAGACCTTCTGCAACTCTGCTGTCAGGGCCCCACTCCCTCACTTGCCAGCCACAAGTGTAGGAGTCATCCCCAGGCAGGCACTGTTCAGCAGCAGCACTCCATGGCCAGGGCTCATCGTCCTTCTCACCATCCTGGCTGGGAGGTCTCTGCTCTGCCAGGCCAGGACTGCAGCCTCCCCTGCAACTTGAGCCTGAGTGTCTTGGCCCTCTCAGTAGGCAGGAAGCCCCTGCAACACCACTTCCCCGCTGCGCTAACCCTAATACAAATTCTCTTCCCCTTGATATCTAACAATTGGGAAAAAAAGGTACAAACCAAAATTAATATTAATCGTTGAAATTAGAAAAAATTAAATCAATTTTTCCAAGCCTATTTATACTATAAAATGTGTTAACAGCTAAAACACCAGTTTGAAAACAAATTAGAAATTAAGCTAAAATTCGTAAAACTGGTAACTTCAGTTGGTTTGTATGACCTTACCTCAATCAACTTATTGGCATGTTCACGGAAAACCTGTGCATACTCCTTAACTTCTTTTTCATTCCCATTCTTGGCAGCTTCAATCAATACTAAAAGAGGAACGTTGGTTTCCAGAAAAGAATCGGACACATGATCCATAACAGCTTTGCGGAGCTAAGAATTAAAATGAAAATTAGTTGGGTTTTTTTGGCACAGAGTTCAACTGCTGTTTTCTTGCATCTTATTAACAAGAAAATATTTGCCACAATAAGGATCTTGAATATTTGTTTTGTAATTGCTCCCTCTGTTGCTGTGTGTGACCAGGGCTTTCTCTATTGGGGTTGGCCATGCAGTTTTTGCACCAATTTAATCAAACTGGTTAAGTCAGTGCAACAACTCATTTGGGAACATTAATATTTATTTAAAATGTGGAGATATTGGCTTAGCTTCAGTGACTAAATCTGCGCTTTTTCTGCTGAATATTAAAATCAACACCATTATTTTTGTATTTAATTCAATGTAAGGATTTTGAAAAGTTAAAATAAACTCAACTCTCCTATATATTTTGCTACCTCCACATTTGGTTTTAAAGTGAACTTTTTCTCCTTTAATAGTGAACTGTCCCTAAGTGTTACCATTATACACACTCTTGCTGCAGGTGTACTTGTTTGTAATTTGAGTCCAAAATGTTTTATTTTAATTCAACATCCAAAATATCTTCTCTGTATGGTTATCTATAGGGGATTACAATTCAAACCCTAATACTGTCACCCAAACAAAGCGCTGCAAGCTTCTAGCTTTCAATGAACTAGGCAAGAAAAAAAGAGCAAAACTACTGCCATTACAGAACATAAAGTACTCAAATAAACAAAACATTTCCAATAGGGAACATTCAGAATTGCAGTATTTCTATAAACACTATTACAACATTACATTAATATTTTATTCATTCTGTACCTGTCTACGCAGGTCCCTGGTCTTTTTAGTCATTTTGTCTATTGCAGAATTCAATGCGTCACTTCTTTCTTTGCGTCCAGCCTGTATAGCAAGAGAGGCTAAGGTAAATACAATATTTTGTGTTGGACAGGAGACAGTATTCACTTCTTTAAATAGTAAGAAAAATAGCAGGTTATACCAATACAAAGCAAAAAATGACCTTTGGATTCACCTCCTTATTCAACAAGGCTATTGGTGTTTCTTTTCATCTCATGCTTTCCTTCCGCTACATTTTCTCCTTAGAGGAACTATGGGAGAAGTTAGAGGGGTTTTCAGAAGTCTAAGCTAGAGACTAATCCAAAAAGTCTTCAAATACAATGTCTTGGATCCCTTCTTGATCCATCTGACAACCACACAGTTTCTTGTGCTGGATCCACTAGGATTCAGACTTACAGCACGTCCTGTATGAGAGCTCTGATTAAGTCCTGAAACTCTTAAAACCTCCATCAGAAAGCATGAACGCCCATGGCTCTGACTCTCACCTTGATATAAAAAGATGCAGACAGTACACACCCATTTGATGGCTGACCGTCACCCAAATATTTTAAGTATTAAAATGGTTAGCCCAAAGTGGTCACTCATGGGACAAGAAGCATTCCGTAAAGAGTTTTGCATTTTACATCAACCATAGTGGACAATTCACATGTAGCCAAAACCATAAGCCACAATTTAAGTACTTTTAAATACAGAAAGCTTAAAAAAGCATTTAAGTTCAACACAAACATCAATATAAAAATCCAACACCAATCTCAAAACCAAAACCCATGTAAGGAAGAGCAGAGGATTCCATAAGTAGGGATCTAGGCAGTGTTGCAAAGGAGAAATAAGGTTACAACTTGGCTTTGATTAAGCAGACATGAGGCTGAGAGAATACTGAGCTCAAATGTAATCACTTATATTAAGAAATTCTAACAATGATCTTAACACATATGGTTAGTTTCTAGTTCTGAATATACAGTATATAGCTTTAAACTAGCCTTTAAGCAACCACAAAGCAATTTTATGAAGTTCTGCACTATGCTCAATGTAATTATACTGCTGAGAGAAGAAGAGATTAGCCGCCATTAATGTATGTGTACGCTGAGAAAAGAACACATTAACCACCATTAATGTAAGTGTATGCTAATTATCAAATGATAGGTTGATTTGGAAGATTTGGATCAGCAACTTTGAAATCTTAATCAAAGATCTGGAGTTCTGCATAAAACAGATGTTATGTGATTGATGGGATTAACCCCAACTGGGAACAGCAAGGCTGGGTTTATTTTGATCACTGTTGGGTGCATGTCCACACTACAAACTAAAGGTGACCTATGTTAGGTTGACTTACATGTCCACACTGCCCTCCTTCTCTCAGCGGTGCATGTCCTCACCAGAAGCACTTCCACCAACTTAACAGTGGCCAGCTCTCAGCTCCCCACTCCCTGCCAGGAACCTGGGCACAGGGCACTGGGAGCCCAGGCAGCAGCCAGGCTCTAGTGCAGGGGTCGGCAACCTTTCAGAAGTGGTGTGCCGAGTCTTCATTTATTCACTCTAATTTAAGGTTTCACATGCCAGTAATGCATCTTAACGTTTTTAGAAGGTTTCTTTCTATAAGTCTATAATATATAACTAAACTATTGTTGTATGTAAAGTAAATAAGGTTTTTAAAATGTTTAAGAAGCTTCATTTAAAATTAAATTAAAATGCAGAGCCCCCCCAAGCGGTGGCCAGGACCTGGGCAGTGTGAGTGCCACTGAAAATCAGCTCGCGTGCTGCCTTCGGCACGCGTGCCATAGGTTGCCTACCTCTGCTCTAGTGGGAACCCTCCACCCACTCTGGGGTGACTGCCCGAGCTGAGAGTGGCTTTCTTGTCAATTTCACAGCTCCAGCGCAGAGCCGTGAAATTGACAACAATGACAGCCAACAGCCAATGTAAGTAATCCAGTGTCTACACGACAGGATTCAGGGGGCCTGGGGTCTTTGGCAGTGGTAATTTTTACTGTCCGAAGGGGGTTATGATGCAATGAAGTTTGAGAACCCATGTTCTAACCACTTTAACTTGAAGATAGAAACCCAAATATTTGGGTATTCCATGAAGTAAAATTTAACTTATGTACAGCCTCAAGTTGTTCCAAAATTAAAATGAGAAGCTGTAAATTATTTCCAGTTTGTTAGTTTTACAAAGCACTCTCAAGTACACAGGCTCTAGGCAATGCTGAATAAGACCGCTGAATATGCACCTACTTTGCATAAAATGAAGCATATTTCAGCTACCCATATTTTTAAGAGGTGAGGGTCCAAGCAACCAATGCATCATTTTACCGCAACCAGTGAAAAATGGAACGCTGGAAGTTGGGACCCATAGTCTTGTTGGGCCATATTTGCATCAAAGCCACTGGCAGAATTCTAGTGCAGTTTAGACTACATAAGTCTAGATTCATACATAAGGGACCACGAGGATCATCTAGTCTGACCTCCTGTATCACCCAGGCCGTAGAATTTCACCCAGTGAGTCCTTCATCCAGCTCAGCAATTTGTGATTGAACTAAGACCATGTCTAAGGTTATGTTTATATTGCACTTTTGTCGGTCAGGGGTGTGTAAAAAAAACAAAAACGACCAAAAAAAAGTTTTGACAAAAAGTGCTGGTGTGGACAGCGCTTTGTCAGTGGGAGAAAGCTACTGCCCCTCATTGGGGATGGTTTTATTTTGTCAGCAGGAGAGCTCTCCCATTAGAAAAAGTAAAAGCAATGTCAGTATCTAGAGGACTTTGAGTTAAGAGTACACCACCATGAACCTATCATCTATTCTGGGTTGAGAACAAGATTTGTGGATGATTTGACTTTGAGAAATCAACATCCTCAGCTGTGGGTTTGCCAACTTCATTCAAGAGGGGAGTGTTTGCCATCACTTTTTAGCTTTAAATGGGGGAAGGAAAAGTTCATTAAAACCTTGAGGGGAATAATTCATTTTGCTCAATTACAAAGCGTTAGGTTTTTTTAAGCTCTATTTGGATAAAAAAAAGCTAATCAAGTTTTCCTAAAGCTGTTAATCTCTCAGAAAAATTTATAACCAGCCTGTAAGCTAAAAGTAGCACAGAAATTAGATGGTGGGGGCCAATGGAGGGATGACCATTTAAAGCAGCAAGGATTGGTAATGCGCATTAATATATGGTAATTACCCAGAAACCCATTTATTTTCTAACCTGAGCGTAGCTGTGGTTCCTTAATGAGAACTCCAAAGGAAAAGAAGACTTGGTTAAATTACAAAAACCTACAAGTAGTACAGTAGAAACTCACTAGTGTGCGAACCAAAGCAGCTTCACCAGCTATTTAACAGATCTGTAGTGAGAGCTCATAACTAAGATACCATTGCTTTTAATATTTGAACTAAAGTATTTGAACTAAAGTATTTTGACTGGTAGATTGAAAAATCAATTAAACCAAAACTATATTTACTGGAATCTATTTTGAAAGAGGGCTTTTCTTTTTCAAAATAGATAGCTTGTCTTGTGAATTGTAGAGTGAGCAAACTGGGTAATATGCAAAATGTCCCAGTCAAAATTAGTGAGGTTCTTTTTTGAGATTAGTGTTTAGCACACCTTCCTTTTGGCCGGCCAGTACTGAAGGAAGTTTTACATAGAAGCACACCTCCAGATGCAGCAATTTCACCATGAAATGCTAGCACAGCTCATTACTCTGGGAGTGCTCAGTCTATCATGGTTTAGCAGACACTTTCCTAGAAACTTGAACAGTTTCCTTAGCACTTCACTTACATCTGGGTCTAAAAAGGATAACCTTCCACACTCCTTCACTATCCTAGCATACTGACTGTAAACAATTCCAGATTGTAAAATGGTACTTTGACCTGACTGAAGTTGGAGGTTGCATGTGTGAAAGGGATAACAGGTGAGAAAATGCAACAGTGCTTATAAATCTGGAGCTTAAAGATTCTGTATCTTTCCACACACCTCCAATTTCTTTATACACTACTTGTAGGGCATCTGCTAATACTAATCTACAGTTCACCAAAACATACTTCAGAGAGCTCCTTCATTCCATCACCTCTTTGCTTCAGCAAGAATCTCACTTAAACAAGTATAATTGCATCTTACTTCTTGTATGGCCACCCCCAAAGTCTCTCAGGCCTGGTCTACACTAGCAGGTTATGTCGAATTTAGCAGCGCTAAATCGAATTAACTCTGCACCCGTCCACACAACAAAGCTATTTAGTTCGACATAGAGGTTTCCTAAATTCGACTTCTGTACTCCTCCCCAACGAGGGGAGTAGCACTAAATTCGACATGGCCATGTCGAATTAGGGTAGGTGTGGATGGAAATCGACGCTAATAGCTCCGGGAGCTATCCCACAGTGCACCACTCTGTTGACGCTCTGGACAGCAGTCAGAGCTCAGATGCTCTGACCAGCCCTCAAGAAAAGCCCCGGGAAAATTTGAATTCCTTTTCCTGTCTGGGCAGTTTGAATCTCATTTCCTGTTTGGACATCGTGGCGAGCTCAGCAGCACTGGCAACGATGCAGAGCTCTCCAGCAGAGATGGCCATGCAATCTCAGAATAGAAAGAGGGCCCCGGCATGGACTGATCGGGAAGTCTTGGATCTGATCGCTGTGTGGGGCAATGAGTCTGTGCTTTCAGAGCTGCGATCGAAAAGACGTAATGCAAAGATCTACGAGAAGATCTCCAAAGCAATGACAGAGAGGATACAGCCGGGATGCAACGCAGTGCCGCGTGAAAATCAAGGAGCTGAGACAAGGCTACCAGAAGACCAAAGAGGCAAACGGACGCTCCGTATCCCAGCCCCAGACATGCCGTTTCTACGAGGCACTGCATTCCATCCTAGGTGCGGCCGCCACCACTACCCCACCACTGACCGTGGACTCTGAGGATGGGATATTGTCCACGCCCGCTTCCTCTGAGATGGTAGTGGATGGGGAAGAAGAGGAAGGAGATGAGGAGGACGAGGCAGTCGACAGCGCTTACAACGCTGATTTCCCAGACAGCCAGGATCTCTTCATCACCCTCACAGAGATCCCGTACCAACCGTCCCCAGGCGTTAACCCGGACCCAGAATCAGGGGAAGGATCAGCCGGTAAGTGGTTTAAACATGTAAACATTTATTTATAAAAGAATATTAATATTAACTGTGGCTTTTTCATGATTAGATTGTCCTAGGCACTTAAAGTTCTAGTCTTTGGCAGTGCAACTGCTGCAAAAAAATCTAACAATGTCCGGTATATTTTGATTGGTTTGCCCTAGGCGCTGTACTGTTTAGCCCTTGCCAGTGCAGCTACGGTAAAATTCGGTCAATATATCCGATAAATAATCCTCATGGGACATCTCCATGAAGCTCTCCTAGAAGTAATTGGAAAGCCTTTGCATGAGGTTCCTTGGGAGAGCGGCCTTGTTGTGTCCTCCGTAGTATGAAACGTTTCCGCGCCAGGCTACCATCAAGTACTCCGGTATCATTGCCTTGCACAGCATGGCGGCATACGGCCCTGGTCTTTGGAGGCTTTCCCGAAGAATGCGTTCTTTGTCGCTGTCTGAAATGCGCATCAGAGTGATGTCGCTCATGGTCACCTGCTTTGAATTAGGGCAATGTTAGTATTGGGACTGCTTCCCTGTTCCTTTACAGAACTGTAACCGCCGGTTTACAGCCATTCGGTGGAGGCGGGAGAGGGGCAGCATAGAGGGATCTTTCCCGGGGACAGCCGCGAGGGGGTGGGACAGGGGCAGAATTCATGCTTGCCGGATTGCTGGCAGCAGGAACTGGCCAACGCTAGGAGCATTGCTTTGAACGTGAAAGTAGGGCAGTGCTATTATTAAAGTTTTAAGCTGCCACAAGTCTACGGCTTACCATGTCAGCCCGCTACCCAAATTCTGCTGTGCTGTTCCGATTCTGTGATCTGCACTGCAGGACCCCAGGGACTGAATGCGAAGGCCGAAAATTCGACCTTGTCCTGAGTGCGCATGTGATAGGTGCTGTGAATGGTCTTTTTCCACAGAGAAAAATGTTTGGGTGAACAAAGAAAATAGTCTATCTTTCTGAGGAATTCACTCCCTTTTTCCCATCCCACAGCTGTGGCTGTCTCCCGACCTACCCTGTCATCAGACTCCCAGAGGCTGTCGCAGATTAGGCGTAGACGGAAAAGGACACGGGATGACATGTTCTCTGAACTTATGGGCTGCTCCCGAGCCGAGGCAACCCTGCAGAGTCAGTGGAGGGAGAACTTGTCCCAATACCAGCGAGCACACAGCGAACGGGAGGAGAGGTGGCGGCAGGAAGACCAGCAGGCGACTCAAACACTGCTTGGACTAATGAGGGAGCAAACGGACACGCTCCGGCGCCTTGTAGATGTTCTGCAGGTCCGGAGGCAGGAGGACAGAGCCCCGCTGCAGTCTATGTGTAACCACCGTCCCCCGCCACAAAGTCCCATACCCCCCTCACCGAAAGAAGGAGGGGCTGCAGAGCCCGTGAAAACTGTCACTCTACCCCTGCAGACTGCTCAAGTGGCAGGACGCTGTCATTCCCCAAAATTTGATAAGTCCTTTCCTTCCCGCATCACCCAATCCCCCATCCCAGTTTCATCCCCTAACTGTCCATTTGCTAATAAAAAATACGTTTCTGTTAATTGCTGTTTCCATCATGCTTTTTTAGATGACAGTCTGTTTTAAGGGGGGGAAAGGTGGTTGGTACAGACACAGGGGCAGGTTCAGCAGCAGGTCACACACAGAGTGCAGTCACTAGGCACCCTGGTCAGTCTGGGAGGTGGTTTTCATTGTCTGTTGGGGGCGGGGGGCTATGAGATTTTTTGGCGGTGGTAGGGCGGTTACAGATCTTATGCAGCGGTCCTTATCCTGGATCACAGAGCCATGCAGCAGGGAATCTGTAACCGCCCTCCCCCTGCCAAAGTCACATAGCCCCCACACACAGAGCCCCGAACAGGAGGGGTGGCAGGCTCCGTTCAAACAATCAGTCCGCCAGTGCGGACCCCTGTAGAAGCAGGAGCCTGGCATTCCTCGACTTTAGAAGCGTCCTTTGCATGAGTACACTACACCCGCTCCCCACCACAGTCTGCGTCCCAGTTTCAACACTTTCCCGCGAAAACAGTAATAAATAAAACGTCGTTCATTAACAAATTTTCAGTGATTTTATTTTTAAATGTAGGTTGGAAGGGGGTGAACGGGGTATGAAACTGGAGAGGATTGTGAACAGTCACTGGGTAAAGAAACGGGGGCAGGTTCAGCTTCTCTGTAAAACAACAAAATTGTCACAGGTTACCCTGCTCACTCAGGAACCTAGCTTTCAAAGCCTCCCGGATGCACAGCACGTCCCGCTGGGCTCTTCTAATCGCACGGCTGTCTGGCTGGGCGTAATCATCAGCCAGGCAATTTGCCTCAACCTCCCACCCCGCCATAAAGGTCTCCCCCTTGCTCTCACAGAGATTGTGGAGCACACAGCAAGCGGCAATAACAATGGGGATATTGGTTTCGCTGAGATCGGAGCGAGTCAATAAGCTTCTCCATCTCCCCTTGAGACGTCCAAAAGCACACTCCACCACCATTCTGCACTTGCTCAGACGGTAGTTGAAGAGTTCCTTTTCACTGTCCAGGGTGCCTGTATAGGGCTTCATGAGCCATGGCGTTAGCGGGTAGGCTGGGTCCCCGAGGATCACTATAGGCATCTCGACATCCCCAACAGTTATTTTGTGGTCCAGGAAGTAAGTACCTTCCTGCAGCCGTCTAAACAGACCAGAGTTCCTAAAAACACGAGCGTCATTAACCTTGCCTGGCCATCCGACGTAGATGTTGGTAAAACATCCCCTGTGGTCCACCAGTGCTTGCAGCACCATGGAAAAGTAGCCCTTTCGATTAATGTACTGGCTGGCCTGGTGGTCCGGTCCCAGGATAGGGATGTGAGTTCCATCTATGGCCCCACCGCAGTTTGGGAATCCCATCGCTGTGAAGCCATCTATGATCACCTCCACGTTTCCCAGGGTCACTACCTTTGACAGCAGTACATCAACGATTGCCTTGGCTACTTGCATCACAACAAACCCCACGGTAGATTTGCCCACGCCAAAGTGGTTCGCGACTGACCGGTAACTGTCTGGCGTTGCAAGCTTCCAGAGGGCTATGGCCACTCGCTTCTGGACAGTCAGCGCTGCTCGCACCCGGGTGTCCTTGCGCTTCAGGGCAGGGGACAGCAACTCACAAAGTTCAAGGAAAGTTCCCTTCCGCATGCGAAAGTTTCTCAGCCACTGGGATTCATCCCAGACTTGCAGCACTATGCGGTCCCACCACTCAGTGCTTGTTTCACGTGCCCAGAATCGCCGTTCCACGGCATCAACATGACCCATTGCCACCATGATGTCCACGGCGCGGGGTCCCGTGCTTTGTGACAGGTCTGTGCCACTCTCAGACTTCATGTCCTCATTGCGCTGCCGTAGCCTCCTCGCCCGATTTCTCAACATCTGCCTCTGGAAAAGGTGGCTGATACGGTGCGAGGTGTTGACAACGGCCATAACTGCAGCGATGGTCGCAGCGGGCTCCATGCTTGCAGTGTTGTGGCGTCCGCGATGTCACTCAGCAGAAAAGTGCGCGAACTGATTGCCCGCCGGCACTTTCAGGGAGGGAGGGCGGTAGAGACGGTTGGATGACGACAGTTACCCAAAACCACCCTCGAAACATTTTTTCCCCCAGCAGGCATTAGGGGCTCGACCCAGAATTCCAATGGGCAGCGGGGACTGCGGGAACTGTGGGATAGCTGCCCACAGTGCACCGCTTCCAATGTCGACGCTTGCCCGGTTAGTGTGGACTCTCACAGTCGAATTACTGTCCTTAGTGTGGAAACACACGTTCAACTTTCTAATATCGATTCCACATATTCGATTTAAGTGACATCGAAGTACTCTCGTAGTGTAGACATACCCTCAGTGGTACTCTTGCTCCGTTCCAGATGTCACCCCCTTTGTGGGATAAGAACATAAGAAAGGCCATACTGGGTCGGACCAAAGGTCCATCAAGCCCAGTATCCTGTCCCTGACAGTGGCCAATGGCAGGTGCCCCAAAGGAAATGAACAGAACAGGTAATCATCATTAATTCTCCAAGAGCAGTACCAAAAAGGAAGTCTTTGCCCTTGGTTACTCATGAACTGGTATACTGTGGAATGAATGGTTTAAAATCTGCAGCTCTTGCCCAGTAAAATAAGTTAAAAGCACAGGTGACTACAGATTCATTACGCAACAGCCAAGATCATCACATATTTTGTGCATAAGAAGTCAGTCAAATTAAGACCGCATATAAAGCTTGTCTTCCCCAGCTCCTCCCTCCCAACCTCTTCATCTGAATAACCCTTTTATGTAGCCAGAATAAGTCTAGAACCAGATGTGCTTGCAGGTAGATGATGTATCAGCCTAGGTTTTTGTTTCTGATTTTTGCACATGCCCATTCTCCCTTTCCTTTTAAATGAGCTCATCACTAACCCAATTTCACTGTAGTACATTTAAGCAACACCATGTGTCTAGTAATATTACCACCTCCATATTTTTCCAAACATTTGTGCTAATTTTCTTTGCCTTACAGCTGCATCAAAGGAGATCCTTGCCTTCACTTTTTAACAAAGTATACTTAAAGAGCAGTAGCAAATATTCTTTTATATAAATCTGAAGTACTAGCGTCCAGCAAAAGTTAGTGAAGTCGTTTTTTTTAGACAGAACATCAGTGTTCTCTCCAATCATATCATGCCACACACTTGAATGCAATCATAGTAGCTTCACATAGAAAGGTAATAGTTAGCTTCTTCAAACCTGAAGGCATGAGAAAAGTCACCTAGCTTAGACACAACCTAGATCATGTGAAATTAGCATATTTATTGTTCTTAATACATTAGGAAGGCTTCCACAATATGCCAATTTGTCAGCATAACTATATGGCAATGTCAGCTTCAGGGTTCAATTGTACACAAGGACAAATGGATATAAACTGGCCATCAACAAGTTTAGGCTTGAAATTAGATGAAAGTTCTAACCATCAGAGGAGTAAAGTTCTGGAAAAGCCTTCCAAGGGGAGAACTGGGGGCAAAAGAGCTTGGCTACAGGACAGAGCTTAAGTTTATGGAGGAGATGTTCTGATGAGACTGCATATAATGGCATGTAGCTGATCTGCGACTGCTAGCAGCAAATATCTTCAACGGCCAGTGATGGGACACTAGAAAGGGAGGGCTCTGAGTTACTAAAGAGAATTCTTTCCCAGGTGTCTGGCTGGTGGATCTTGCCCACATGCTCAAGGTTCAACTGATCACCATATTTGGTGTTGAGAAGGAATTTTCCCCTAGGTCAGACTGTCAGAGACCTTGTTTCTTCCCCCCCCCCGCGACCTTCCCCTGCAGTATGGGGCAGTGGTCTCTTGCAGGTTTAAACTGGAATAAATGGTGGATTCTCTGTAACTTGAACTCTTTAAATCATGATTGAGGACTTCAGTAACTCAGCCAGAAGTTAGGGACCTATTACAGGAGGGGGTGGGTGAAGTTCTGTTGCCAGCATTGTGCAGAAGTACAGACTAGAAATCAGTGTTGAGGGCCTTTTCTTGTAGCCACAACTATATTGGCTGTGATTTTGGGGGGGGGCGGGGGGAGCAGTGTCCCCTCTCCCAGGGCCACCAGCAGAGGTTGGGCCCTGTCCCCCTCCAGAGACACAAACTCTGGAGGTGCAGGCAGCTGGTGAATTCCCCACTTTCCCAGGGGTAGGGGTGGCAGGCTTTGGCCATGGGGCTTGGGGCTCCATCCCCAAGCTCACCACTGCTGCCATTGTCCCTGGGCCCTGCTGCCTCCCTGCCCACCTCCCCATTCAGGGCTTAATTTGTCCCAGGGCTTCCCAGAGCTGAGTAAGTCTGCCGTGAAAAGTGGTATTAACAAACATACAAATATCACTTTTCACAGCAGAAGCCTTACCAGGTAGCAAGCGCAACCAAAAAAGCAAAAGAAGAAGGAACAACCAACCAACCACCACACCAACCAACCACCACCAACCAAACAAGAAGCAAAGCACCGTATTTGTGTTTCTATTCTGTTTAGGTCCAGTAAAGAATAGAGAGAACTGTAAATTATGTATTATGAAGTCTGAAAAACCCTACATAAATAAATTACAATGATTTGGACATATTTATATTTATTTTTATATTATATTTATATTTTTATATTGATTTGTTTTTCCTAAAGTTAATTATTTTAGGGAAAATGGTCAGTGCGGCCACCAGCAAGAGTTGGTGGCCGCACTATGAGGCCACCAAAAATTTGTTGTGAGAATCCCCTGGACTAGATGATCATGATGGTCCGTTCTGACCTTAAAGTTTCAGTCTATGTACTTTTCTGGTGGATTCCTTTACCATTGCATCCAGTTCTTCTGAAAAAAAAAAAAAATCAAGGTGTAGGGTGAAACTGAATTCTTGTGAGGCCTTTTTGGTACCACTAGTGTTACTGGGAGAGAAATGTTGTTTTCCCCTTCCCAAATATACACCCTTTCAACTTTGCTGCAAAATACTTGTTATGGGAGAAACCAGTAGATGACACTGCTACTCATAGTCTTAATTTTTTTTTTTAACATGCAAGCAAGTTTTCACGCTTACAAGTAGAGCTGTGTTGTTAATTTTGCAAGCAGCAGGAGCTTATTCTCTGCTTTTAACTAGAATCAATTCTGGAAGCACAGTGGACCCCTGGGATGTGGGCTGAGATTCCTGAAAGAAGGGACTACCTGAATACCTAGAGACTACATGTCACTGATTTCTGAAACAGAAAGCCAACCTGCAATGTGCCAAACATCAACCACTACATGGCAGAAGGGCAACATGCTTCACGAAGAAAAAGAAAACTGCTTTATTGCATTTGTACAGTAATCCTCCTAAGCATTAGTTTAACACCACACTAGGCTTGTGTAATTCTCATCTGTGTTAACCGGTATCACCACCAACGTGATACTGGTAGAGAAGCAACACAACTGATCTGAAAGAAATCTGAAAGAATAACTGGTAACATTCATAAGAGTTACACAGGATATCAATTCTATGCCATAACTCAACTTCTGAATATAGAATGCCATATTCTTGCAATGGCAGTATGAATTTTACAAAGATTACAGGTAAAAATCCTTCAAAAACAGAATTTTTTTTATCTAGCTAGTTGCTATGTCATACGTCATTTCAGGTATGCTTTCATAGTGGCTCCTTAAGGAAAAAGGCAATTCAGTGCTTATGCTGGGTATATTTTTGTTAATCAAAATATTTAAAATAGTTAATTCCATTTTTAATTAGCTTGTATGATTTGTTTGCAAGTAATGCCTTCTGCAGGGGTTCTCAACAAAATTTTTGGTGGACTCAGTGTGGCCACCAACTCTTGCTGGTGGCTGTGCTGACCATTTTTCCTAAAATAACTAAATGTAGGAAAAACAAATAAATATGCATATACACATGTCCAAATTTGTGTAATTTATTTATGTAGGGTTTTTTCAGACTCAGTAATAAAAATATTTTACAGTTGTGTCTATTCTTTACTGGACCTAAACAAAATAGAAACACAAATCAGGCACGTCACATGTTCTTGTCTTTGTTGTTGTTTTGCTTTTTTTGGTTGTGCTTTTTCTTCTTCTACTACTTGCGATCTGGTAAGTCTTCTGCTGTGAAAAGTGATATGGGTATGTTTGTTAATACCACTTTTCAGAGCAGAGTTACTCAGCCCCAGGAAGCCCTTGAACAAATTAAGTCCTGAATGGGGAGGTGGGCAGGGAGGCAGCAGGACCCAGGGACGATGGCAGGGGTAGTGAGCCTGGAACCACAGCCTGCCACCATGTAGACAGAGCCTGATGCCCCGTGGCCAAAGCCTGCCTCCCCTATCCCTGGGAAAGTGGGGAAATCACCAGCTGCCTGCACCTCCAGAGTTTGTATCTCCGGAGGGGGGCACAACCTCTGCTGGCGGCCCTGGGACAAGGGCCACTGCTTTCTCCCCCCCACCCATCAAAGCCCAGATGGCTGTGGCCGCAAGGAAAGGCTCTAGTGGCCGCATTTGAGAAACACTGGACTAGAGCAAACTTGGAAATACTTAGTGTAATTTAATACACCACCAGCATGCTTTAATTTTCTTTATTATGGTCAATTAGTATTCATATGGCTCTCTCTCACACCCAAACTTCTACTTGATGCCTCAATGAAGTCATAGCTCTGTTTAGAGCAGAACAGTTCGCCACAAAATGACAACTTCACTACAGGATCAAAGAAAATGAAGAGTTAGGGAAAGAAGGCACATAGCTTTGTTTAAACACAAAACACTTTATAATCAGGGTTATTGCTTTCTGAAGTGTGGAAAGAATTTTTTTTGTTTTTAAGTCCTGCATTTGAGTTTCGCACCTTCCCTATCATTATGAAAGTCCCTTAAGGCCATCTTACATTAACATGAAAGGTTTTCCTTTTCTGCAGCCCATGCATTGAAGACATTTCCATGTCACTGTGTGGGGCTCAAAATGAATAGGCTGTTGTAACAGTTTAAAATGCACCTCACTGCATTATAGCTCCAAGTCACAGGGTAAAGGAATTTAAAAAAAGAGATAGCATACTCAAGGAAACAGAAGAGGAAAGTTAAAAACAAAATTATCCGGGTTAAAGCAGCCTTACCAAAAAATAGCCATGAAAATTCAGCAGCTCATTTACCCTGTATTATCAGTTATCATTGAAAATAAGTGGTAATTTTGTGTGCCCTAGGTGCATACAGCTAGTCAAGAGTATAGTTTCTCTAAATCTGGTTGAATGTGTGAGCTCTTGATGAGAGACACTGACTGATCAGCGACTGTGCAGGCAGACAGCTTTACAAGCTTTCCCAAGAACACAGTTCTACCAGTGCATCTTAATTCTAAACATGCAACATCACTGTTGTTCAGGCCTGGACGTTCTGTCGCACAGATTCCCAGCAAAACTAATGTGAACTTCTATTCACAGAAGAAAAAAAAAAGCTTACTAGTGACTGAAGCGAACCATCAAACTCCTCACCACCTCAAACGTGATTTGAGCCCCAGCCTGAATGCAGAGTACACAACATTACCTCTGCCCAATCCCCAGAAACATCAACAATCATCTGCAGTTTTGTTAAAATTGAGAAAAATATGATTTTGAAAGTGCGGAAAATCTAATTTGATTTTAAGGAAAACAAATTTCACACACTTGAAGATAAAGTTTTATTTTTTCAGAGATTTGTCATTCTTAATCGTAAGTTTATTATTTTCTTTGTTACTTTGGAGATGTGAACAACTTGGAATATGGGGAAGTGAAGCTAACAATATCTAAGCAAAAATGTTTTCCTCCTTGTTCATTCTAAAGACAAAGAAGGAATGTAGTGGTATACAGCTCTAAAATGCCAGATAATTCACTTCACTGTACCAGTTGGTGCTAATCAGCATTCTCCTATTACTACTCAAACAGTATGTGCGCATTCCCTATTAAAGTTCTTTTTGTGCAAGAAAATACAATTCAAAATGAGCAAGAGCCAGCATTAAAAGACCCTTCACAATTCTAGCTGTACACTGCTTGAGGCTGTCTGAAGATAGCAAGCAAAATGTACTATAGAAAAAACATTACAAATCATTCTTACTCCTTGAATTGTATGGATGAAGTGTTCCTTACAGTTGATTTTTCCCCTCTATCAGTAGTTTAACAGGATCACAGTATGCACCATAATGCTTTAAAACAGAAAAGCTTCTGGAAAACCCAAACAAAAGGAACGTCACTAGGTGACGTCAGCCTATATACAGTTCTGTGTGGTCGCAGCGCATAAGCAAATCCATTCTTGTACCGTTTCCCTGAAAAGCTTTTCAGTAAATGCACTCATGCTACTACAGGAGCTTCTCTCAGCAATAAGCCACCCATCTGCCATCAACAAGTTAAGACTAAAAGAACCCACAGCCGCGGAAAAAGAACGTGAGCTTCAATTAAACCACTGAGCAGTCACAGGAGGAGGAAAAACAACAACTTATATTCAGCATTGATTCCACAATTACAGACCTGTCACATGAAATCAAGCCAACGAATTTAAAAGGAGTATTTTGAGAGAGTATGGTGGATTCAGTCTTACACTAATATCGAAGGACACTAGAAAACAGTAAATTATTCAAAGGCTGTCTTACATTAGAGCCTTTTACAGACTCACTGCGTTGAGTCTAAAACTACGACTGAATGCAACCTCCAATGTACTCGAAAGAATGGGTAAGTTTACACATTTATATATACCTTGTATGATGAAAAACAGTTATGCTTCAGAAAAACAGAGATACCAAAAACAGATTTTCTGAACTGAAGCCTTTTAAAGGCTTGTTCACATTGTCACTTGTAATCTTCAATAATGTAGATAAAGATTTGTATCAAGGACAATATTTAAGTACTCTGTATTCAGTAAGTTAGTTCTTAAATTCCGAAGTAGCTTTTTAGAGATGCATGAAAGTAATCTGCAGTGAAATCTTTCACCATAATGTTCTAAGTGTACATGATCTGATAAGAATATCCTATCTTGTTGTTTCCCTAAATTATATTCTGCAGGCTTACATTTCAAGTGGCCATTAGGGGCTCCTATGCTGGCAGCACTATATGCAATGAGTATGGTTTTAAAATTGCTGCCTGCCTTGGGCATGGCTTGTCCACCAAAATGTCGCTGTGAGAAGCTGCTCTTTTACTGTGACTCTCAGGGGTTTCACTCAGTGCCAAACACCACTGACAAGGGCTCTCTAGGTTTGTCACTGAGGCACAATTATATTTCTGAACTTGAAAGGGATCAATTTGCAAGCTTCAGTCAACTTACTTGGCTTCACTTAGATCATAATCAAATTGCAACAGTAAGAGAAGATTCTTTTCAAGGACTATATAAACTTAAGGAATTAATCCTAAGTTCAAACAAAATCTTTTATTTGCCAAACACAACTTTTAGCCAATTGCTGAACCTGCAAAATTTGGACCTCTCTTTTAATCAGTTATCCTCTCTGCATCCTGAGTTGTTTTATGGACTTCGCAAACTGCAGACCTTGCATTTACGTTCCAACTCCCTGCGGACTATCCCAGTCCGCCTTTTCTGGGACTGTCGTAGTCTGGAGTTTCTGGATTTGAGCACAAATCGCTTGCGAAGTTTGGCTCGCAATGGATTTGCAGGATTAATCAAACTGAGGGAGCTTCACCTAGAGCACAACCAGCTGACAAAGATTAATTTTGCTCATTTCCTACGGCTAAGCAGTCTGCACACGCTCTTCTTGCAGTGGAACAAAATTAGCAACTTGACATGTGGGATGGAGTGGACCTGGGGCACCTTAGAAAAGCTAGATTTGACTGGAAATGAAATCAAAGCCATTGATTTGACAGTTTTTGAAACTATGCCTAATCTTAAAATACTCCTAATGGATAACAACAAGCTAACCACTCTGGATTCCAAGATCTTAAATTCACTTACATCCATAACTACAGTGGGCCTCTCCAGCAATCTGTGGGAATGCAGTCCAAAGATATGTGAATTAGCCACATGGCTGAGTGGTTTTCAAGGTCGGTGGGAGCACTCCATAGTATGCCACAGCCCAGACCACACCCAAGGAGAGGATATTCTAGATGCAGTTTACGGTTTTCAGCTTTGCTGGAATTTATCAACTATTGTTACATCCATGGTTACAAGTTACAGATCTCCAACTACTGAGTATACAAAAAGAATAAGCTCATCAAATTTCCATATGGGAGACAAAGAAATTCCAACTACTGCAGGCATAGTCGTTACTACTGAAGAACATTTCACTGAACCAAACAATGCCATCTTCACTCAACGGGTAATTACAGGAACAATGGCTTTATTATTTTCTTTCTTTTTTATCATTTTTATAGTGTTCATCTCCAGAAAATGCTGCCCTCCCACATTAAGAAGAATTAGGCAGTGTTCAATGATTCAAAACCACAGGCAACTCCGATCCCAAACACGGCTACATATGTCAAACATGTCAGACCAAGGACCATATAATGAATATGAACCCACCCATGAAGGACCTTTCATCATCATTAATGGCTATGGACAGTGCAAGTGTCAGCAGCTGCCATATAAAGAATGTGAAGTATAATATCTACAAGTCATCAAAAATTAAACCAGATAAGTAACCTATTTTAAAATTGATGGGGACTTGCATATGATTCTAATTTTTACAAATGTTGACATAAACCTTAATTTTCCAAACTATTTAATGGAAGCATTGTTTTTGAAGTGGTGCAGTATTTTAGAGGTTTTTTTTTTTTTAAATAAAACCATATTTTCAGTGTTAAAGCAATGATTACATTAAATTTGCACTCAATGTTTGAAAGTCAAAAAGATGCTCACCTCAAAACATGTAAAATGTTTCATGTTATGTAATTATATGACTATGTGTAAACATTTATACTTAAGTCTCCATAGTCTACTTTTTCTAATGAAAATAGTCTGGATGAAAGGAATCTAGATAGATGCACACAGATCTGTGAGGGAACATGCATTACATTTGTTCCACTGTAGCTATGTGATCACAAACATTCCAGTTGGCTCGGTTCACTTTTCAAGGTAGACTTACAGGAAGATTTTCCTTTTGTGATAATCTGACTCTAAAATCTACAATCGGAGAAGAATGGGAAAGGGATTTTTCAAGTGTATTGGAGACTGGTGATTTTAAATACTGTTTTCCTACCTCCATATCCATAGTCAGCCTTGCCTAAATGTATCTTTGCTAAAGCTCACAGCAAATTTGCAACACAGCAGTTTTATACAGTTACAAACTGACTCTCCAAATGCTTACAAAGTACTCAAGTGCTTATGTAGGAAGGCTTGATACAATGCAATCAATTCTAAGTATTAAATGTGTTTAACTCTTATTAGACCTCTGGTTTGACTTGATAATTGGCATAGCTTTTCAAATAATTTAGGCAAATTATTTGGGACTATGAATGAAGGGTATTTCAACAGCTTCTCGTGTGTAAATACTCTGAATGCAAATTTTAATTAAAAGTAAATATCAATTTTGGGGTAAAAAGGGACTCGGGAGGGAAGAAGCCTCTCCTCTCCTCCCCATAGCAGTTTCTTCATCTTGCCTAGAAGCTATTTTCATGCACTAACGCGACTGGTTTCTCTGGAGACAGAATTAGCCCCTGCAATATAAGCTTTCACTTATCCTATTCTTGTGAAACCCCCAATCTTCCCAAAGTCAAAGTAGTTAAACTTTTTTATTTAATTGTTCAGTTGATAAAATTATAATTAGCTTAGAAAGTATTTAATTGAAAAATGTTTCATTTTATTCTTCAGTGATATGAGATTGAATTTAACGTCGTATGCTATTTGCATTTTTTTTTTAAATAAAATTACTCACCTTGGAAACTCATTTTCTTTTATGCAGAAGTAGCATGTGCTATAAACACTATTATGAAATTACATGTAAATATTTGGAGATCTATGCAGCCACAGTGGTATCAGACACCACAAATAAATATAAAAATTACAATATTTTTAAGAAAATTGCTCAAATATTGTAAACTTTAACCAAAGTTACTAGACCGGGAGGGGTGGGGAGAGAAGAGGAGGGAGGGATTTATATATATAAATATGTATATATATTTAAAATGTGTTCTGTGTCAAATGCTGCAGCGTTCGACAATTGGCAGCAGCACACAACTGGAGAAAACAATTCCTCAGTGTTGACATACTGTAATTACTGATTTATTCAAGGTATGTTAATTATGTGTTGTACCAAACTTCTAAAAACTTTTACAACAGATAAGCAAACAGACTTGTGCAGCGACTATCACTCAGCATTATGTTTACACACACACACACACACACACACACACACACACGTACGTATGTATTTAGGGTACAATTATACAACATTGTGATGTTTTATTGTGAAAGGAATAGGTCTCAGATAAATACATGGGGCTTCAGATAATTTTTCATAAATATTTTTAAATTACTCTTATGCTATCCACATGCTTCCTATCCCCTTTACGTTACATGAAACTGCAGTGTCATAAATTAGCAAGAAAAAAATATATACATTTTCTTATTCTCCATGATTTTGTATTCTATTAAGGCAAGTGCATTCAGTAAAGACTAGTTTCCTATAATTTTTTTTAATGAACCCATTTGCTGTTAGAATCCAAATATAGACTGATTATCTTGCATTACAACTATCCCAACTACTTTCAGCCATATAGAGTACCTTCTATGCAGACAGAGGAAGTGGTAGGAGGAGGAAGAGAAGGGGATGTTCACATGATTAAATCCCACATGCAGTGAGAGGCCAGATCAAAGTTGAAAAAGTAGATTTACTGGCACCAAGTATATTGAACTACTTGTGATAAAAGATTTATTTAATCTTATTAAAATATTAAGTGCTCATGGCCCTTCGTTTACATCTAAGCTTCAGTCTTTCCCTCCGATATGTGAGCGGGCATCATTTCATATCTTGTTAAAAATCTGTGCATGTCTGTGAAAGCACAATAGCTTTACTAGCTATACTGGTGTAAATTATTGGGTATTAGCGGGCAGGATCAAGCCCTTGAAGCGCTAGCTTTCAGAAAAGTCTTTGCAAGTGCACCCGTAGGTGCAAACAGATGTGCTCAGGAATTAGAATCATTACAGCAGTGGTGGGTAGTCAAATGCTTTTGCTATGGTATCCCCACGCAGGAAGGCAGGGCTAATTTCTGCTGCACCCAGCCCCTAACACAAGCGTATGTCCTCTCCTTATCCAATAAAATCCTACTGTTGTAGCATGGTCCAAAAGTCACTTGAAATACTTCACTCCAGTGTGGAGAAGGAAGTAGTGGGTGGGGCTATGGCTGTCATGCTACCCCTAGGAATACGTGGCTGTGTTGCATTTGCAATCCTACACAAGAGCCCTTATTAGCAGTCATTTTTAGCATAGTTTACAGTCATGATTAAGGAAGGCTACCAGGCTTCCAGCCTACCTTGTCAACAGGGCTATGTCTAAACCCATTCCACTTGTTTGCCATGCTCCAAAAACCAACAGAACACTGTTTGCCCCCAACCATTAGTAACCATTATCCTCTCTAGAATTTCAGCACTCTCCCCTCCCTCAGACCTCCAGGAATCAGCTTTCAGCCAATGCACCCACCCTCCTTTTGAACCAGTACTCTAGGCTCAGCCTTGGCTACAGATGGTAAAGCAGTAAAGCACACACACAATCTAATGCCATGTAATCTGTGGAGGCAAGATAAGATTTAACAGCCTCTGCATGACCCATCTTAAACAAAGTGATCTCCCAACAGCCTCAGAACATAATTGCCACTCCCTAGCAGCATTTAGCCTTTGACTTGAGAAGTCAACACCCAATATTCAGTGAACGACTATTGGACGTTCACACATTAGACCCAAGCAGTGAATATTACACCTCTACCCCAATAGAATGCTGTCCTCTGGAGCCAAAAAATCTTACTGTGTTATAGGTGAAACTGCATTATATCGAACTTGCTTTGATCTGCCGGAGTGCACAGCTCCCACCCCCCCAGAGCACTGCTTTACCGCGTTAAATCCAAATTCGTGTTATATTGGGTCGCATTATATCAGGGTAGAGGTGTAGCAGGCATCATATAATCTAGATTATGTCAAATGCTGGCAATGAAAATTTAACCAGGTTTCTCTAATAATAAGCAGTAAGAAGCGAGCTATGCCAGTGTCCTATGCAAGAACTCATTAGAAGGAGCAATTCCAAGTGACTTTTTAAAATTGTTTTCCATTCTCAATTGTTTGTGGCTCCATCACCACAATAATTTTCTTTCATTTGGCAAACACTTATTTCTTGTGTTTCTTAGTGAGCGCAAGCCAAGGTGGTTGGTTTAACTTGTGTTCCAGTAGCAGGAGTAATGACCACAATCTACGTTCCATCTTTTGGTTACTGAGTCTATGTTCAGATGAACTGCACGCAGTCACAGCTCCTGTCACGTTTACTTGGAATTCTGGGCGCTTAGCACTTTTACACACACAAGTAACGTGAGTAGACAGTTTAAGAATTGCTTGTCATTCTCCAGAGCATTCTCTTAAGACCACTCACCCTCTGCTCCATTCGCCACCCAATTTGCTCATTCCTCCCACCCCAATCCCCCACACCTTCAGTCTCAGTAATATTTGAACCCAACACCTGGAACCAGTTTAAATCATAGTACTTGAGTGGACCAGAAATAAGGAAGAACAAGCTCTCCCATCTCTAGTAATTTCTCTGCAATGATGGATTTTTCCCCCACTTATTTTTAACTTTGAAGAACTGCCTGATAAGGCATTGGGTGAGTCAAGTCTTGTTCCTGTACTACTTGATTGAGCACTATCAACAGGAGGTTAACACTTATCAGATGCAAGGCTACCCGGGCCCACAACCATTGGGGGAATTAAGCTAGTTTTCAGTGACAAACTAGTTTATGTGAAAATCCAAGTGTTTGTGTCCACATCGAGCTACAGCCCTTTGAAGACAGTCACCTATTGCCAACACTTGAGAGCAGAAGTATCAACTTGCTTTTTAAAGACAGAAATCTGCACTAACACTTGTCTCCTAATGTGCCTAAGTTAATTTTTGTACTAGTTTAATGAAATGAAAGTTGATTGAATTTTGTAATTTGAGTAGTTTACATTAATCGAAACACATGAGTTTTTTAATCAATTAGGAAAACTAGATTTCATCTTCCACAGAAGTTGATTTCCACATAATAATGACGCTTCAGAGAGGGATGGAATCTTCCTTCTCCCACAGATAAAACAAAATCCAGTGAGGTTTATTAGTTGTGCCAATTCATTCATGTCCATTCCCCTTTCCACAACTAGAACTGAGGTTTATCCATAAACTGAGGCTGTCAGTTTTTTCTTTTAAACAATCATCCACTGACTGCTAGTGGTACAGTTAAAGGCCTTTGTGTAGTCAAGTTAGGGATCATGCATTTCATATTTTGTATTAAACACCTTTTTTAGAAAGAAGTACTAGGGAAAGGTACTAGGATCTAACCAAATCATATCTACTATCTAAGATAGGTAAATTCATACTATCTAATAAGGTCAAAACAACAAGCTTTCAGATCTGTGAAGCAAGCATATGAAAGGCTCCATCTCCCACACTTTCAACTAAATTCTTTCATGATGGTAAAAAAACAACAACAACAAAAAACAACACACAAACAAAAAAACACCCACCACACAGATTTTAAAACATTAGTGAACTTTTTCTACCAACATTGAGACCAGAGATTAAAAAGCAGAGTCCTGAATGCATTGTATTCAAGTCATGTTTAAGAGCCATTTTCTGGCGGGGGTGAAAATACAAAATGGAGTAAATTGAAGTGCAGTGTACAGAAAGATTTTGTTATTAAAACTGTGTATATCGTAAAACTGAATTTGCCTCTTTTTTCCTGCCTTCTCAAACAAATATCTAGAAATGTCCAGTTTTATGGTAATGTAAAATTAGTAGTCATACCAACTGTGTTCGAAAGAGTCACACCACTTCAAAGCAAACTGCTTAGAAATCTCAATAGTGACGTTTCGGTCAGTCTGTTTACTGTACACCAATATGTTGCTTTAAATTACACTTTATGGACTGAAAAAGTCTGAGTATCTGAACTCTTCATGCAGACTGATGCTTTATTGAGTCTAGAAAGTTTCTTGCAGAGGGAATATGAGTTAATGCTCATGAAAGGTGACAGATTAATGGCTCTGGAGACTGAACCCTTTGTACTCATCTATTTAATGTACAGCAATACCTTCCACACATCACTGACAGTATGCCTCAACCACAACCTTGGAGTAGCCATCTACAAGGTTGAGAGAATAGTTCCTTCCCTATTCTTGTTCAGTCCTTGGACTCTCTCCTGCCACAATCAACAATCAATGGTGCCAATTGGGGTGGTGGGTAATTCAGACAGGGCCTTATAAATTCAATAAGGACAAGCAACCCAAATCATTTAAAGATAGTATGTGTTGGTGGGTTGGTCTCAACTTTGAATTATCACCAAACAGAACCAGATATGAGTTGCTGACCTCAAAGAAAAAGTTCCATAGCCCATTATCACTGTCTTGAGTTATCCAGTCCAGTTCTCAGTACAGGTTACTTGTAGTGATATTCTCAAACACTGATTATTAAATCAACAAAGATGCTTTTCTTTCATCGTTTAAAGAGATTCAGAGTTGGCGGATGTTAGCTTATGTACTTTTAAAGAAATTTAGTGTCAATAACTAAATCAAGCAAACTTAAAATGACAGATAAAGTTTACTTAATTTGCAAACAAAATCTAAATAGTTTAATTGTAGCTACATTTACGATAGGAGAACATTTCCTTAAAGAAAGGTTTGTATATGCAAAACAATGAATAAAATAACTACTTTTTAAAAATGCAGAATATCAAAATGTTTACTATAGCTGGCTAACAACCCCCTAAATTCCTTTCAGCCTTCAAAAAACTGCATAACGTTTAATCTAAATCAATAAAGATATATAAATGGGATACTTAGAATTTTCCATTTAAGTCCTCCTATATGCAATTAGTAATAATTAAGGAACGTTATGCACAATATGATTAATGCTGTTCATAGTAATTTTGACAAAAATACTGCAGAACACCGAATCTCTGGCCAGAAATTCCTGACTAACACCTTAAAAAGAGAACTGCAAAAGTGATTTGAAAATTGAGGCAAATCTGATAATGTGCTGAAATACCCCAACAAACAGGAGGTGGGGTACATTCAACACAATCCTTAACATTAAAAGCTCCTTCCCCAGGCCTTTATCACCAATTAAAATATGCACAGAATACACTGTTAGATGAATTCAGCAAAAAAATAACTTACTTGGGGCATTAAGCACATTTTTTTTTTTTTTTTAACAGTTAAAGGCAACCATCAATATTGTGGAAGGGTAGGGAAAGCTACCAATAACTACTTGTGGCCTCGTCTATTCTTTCTGATGTATAAAAATCTAAAAACTGAAGCTTTCTCCTGCCTTAGCCTTCCAGACAGGACCCGAGTTTTCCATGTGAACAGAGATGACTTGAGAACTACTGAAGTGATATTGCAAGAGAGAAAAAAAAGTGAAAGTTGAGCAATTAAAACAAGGCAGTTTTGCAGAGACAAAGTGGATGAAATATCTTTTATTGAACCAATTTCTGTTGGTGAGAGAGAGATGCTTTTGGGCTCCAAAAAGTTGTTGTTCTTCTGAACAAAAAGAATAGGATATGACCTCACCTACCATGTGTGTCTCATGTTCTGGCACCAACATAGCTACAACACTGCAAACAAAGGCGTTTTAGTTGGACTATTTAACTTTAATTATTAATTTAATTATTAATTAGCATTTTGGAAAAATGACCCTTCATTCACATCTTGAGACTTCCAGTAGATCTGTCAGCAAAACCAGCTGACATTCCTGAATACCAAAATTTTTTATAAAAACTTTCAGGCCCTCTTTATATAGCATACAGAAGCACCAATGAGTACACTCCCATTTAAAAAAATTCTTTGTAGGTCACTTTTAAATCAGTTCAAGTTTGCTTTGACCTTAACTTTTCAGGCATTTTTCTTCACATGCATTTTACTAATTGAGTACTTAAGATTCTTTTTCAAAGTCAACAACTAAAGAAAAACTGTTTTCCTCCCCACATTTTCCATCCTGTAAGCTAGGATCAACATACTCACTTGGTCATGTAGGACATGTGCAATTGTTTTATACCAATTCAATGCAGCTTAGTCTTCTAAAAGAAGTCAGCAAGTAAGAGTTCATTCATCAAGAAGGATCATAAACACTGAAAAGGTCATAATTCTTTACAGGCAAGAACTATTAATTCTGTATTATAAATCAAGAATATAAATCTGAGAAGTCCAACCTAATTACTCAGTCTGAACTTCAATTGTTACAACTGCTACACTATTTTAAAACTAAGTGTATTGAGGATTCTCTCTCAGCTTTAGCACACAGCCTCCTAATAAAAGGTACAGGCCCCTTACATTTGGTAAGTGGCAAAGGTGGTCAATACTTTCCAGATACTTTAGGAGTCTGCAGATTTTCCTTCACATCTAAAGTTCTATTTGGACTATTTTAAAACTAAGATTTAAGATAAGGAATATGCCAAAATAATGATATAGATAAGATGGAGGGATGTATTTCCTGAGGAAGAAGGCAGGTATAGTTCTAAGGCACACCTTATGATGATTAAAAAAGACCAAGAGTAGACAGAAAAGGGTTGCTAATTCACTCACCCTGTGGATAGTCTTCATCATTATTAGCAACAGTCTTTAGATTTCAGAACTCTAAGAAGATGGTAGCCACAATAGGCTTAAAGGGTGGCAAGTAGAGAAAAGCACACCTAGTTTAAAATTAAGGCTCTGAGGAACATATAGCTCTGGGCTGTTCAGGGTATATCTACATTACAATTGAAAACCCACAACTGGCCTGTGTCAGCTGATTCAGGGTAAGGGGTGGTTTAATTGCAGTGTAAAAGTTCTCTCTTGCTGGAGCCTGGTCTCTGAGACACTGCAATTAAAACAGCCCTTTGGCCCAAATCAGGTGCCATTGGCGTTTAATTGCAATGTAGACATACCCAAATTGGCAGTACAGCAGCAGTGAATCCTGGAAATAAGGGGATAGTGACCTTGATAAAATTGTCAGTCTCATTCATCTAGGCTCAAAACCAAACACCAAGACATAGAGCTTCAGGAAGGCTATAGCCAGGCATATGAATAGGCTAGACTGCAGAGAGCATATGCTGAACAAGATGTGGCAGGTCTTTCATCTTTGACCTGACAAGCATAGACGCACCATAGTCTGCAAAAGCATGACCATGATGTTCTCCTTTTATGAGTTACTTTTATACCAACTCAGTCTTTATAACCACCATCTCATTTTAACAGGTATTTCCACACAAATTTTCTAGGTCAGAGTTTCTCCCTGAGATACTGAGATGCTAAATAGGAAATGTCCTGCTCCCAAGAAACCCTGTCTGTTTGCATAAGATTAACAAACCAGATTTGAGAGGAAAGTCTGAGGTCATTTGGATGATCTCTCACTTTTAAGTTGACCTTTAAGTTCATGGAGAAGATTGAGAACAGCCATGCTGAAGGCATCCATAGTCAAACTGAACTGGATACTAAAGGTAATAACCCCTTGTCTTTTGTATGGGCACAGGAAATAAGATGCTTAAACCCAACTGCCTCCACCTGTTGGGAAGCAAACTAGAATACCCTCAGAAGAAGGGTCCATTTCTCCCAGGTGGATGAATTATTTGCTCAAGTCACCTACAAAGGTCTATATCCTTGCAATTTGCGAAGTAATTAATTAGTAATTGAGAGCTTTATTTTCAAGCCCTCAGTTTGAAATTCAGGCTTCTATTGTTTTTAGACACACCTTGCTTAATTTCACTGGAGACAAGTAGATAGCTGCCTTCCATCCTGTCTGGGGGAAAACCAGTTTCTCTGTGTGTTCATTCACAGACTTTAAAGCATAATACCAGTGAGTATCCACAATTCCTCATATAGTGTTAATACAAGCATTTTAAAATAATATTGATCAGTGTCCCATCAGCTTTCATAAAAGACCTGACTTGATACGCTTTTGTAACACAGTAATATTGCATATCAGTTGATTCATTTACTTATTTAAGGTTCAGACCCCTGTATTTAAGAGACTCTCTCCCCAACTCTTCAAGTTAATGTCTTCGTTTACCTTTTATGTAAATATGCCTTAATTGTCACTGCCTGACGATCAGGCTAGTCAGACTAACAAGTACACATTCCTTTGTCTAAGGCTGATTGGGCTTCTGCATGACTTCAAAAACACATTTTAAAGAACATAATTCTAGCACATACTAAAAATTATGGGTATACAGCCTGTGCATACCTCACACAAGAATATTATGATCAGTGTTAGTTTTCCAATGACATATTACATGCCACTCTTTGGGTATATCTCATGACAACAGCATGTTAGGTTTGATGAATATGTCAGGCCTAACTAGGGTTACCATATTTAAAAAATAAAAAAAAGAGGACACTCCACCGGCCCTGTCCCCACCCCTTTCCCACCCCCGGCCCCACCCCAACTCCGCCCTTTCCCCAAAGTCCCCGCCCTAACTCCCCCTCCTCCCTCCCAGCCACGCGAAAAGGGCTGCCCAAGAGCTACCGGGTTTACGGTTTGCCGGGCAGCCTCCAGACCCTGCACCCCCGGCCGGCGCTTTCCCAGCGCAGCTGGAGCCCAGGAGGGGAAGTGCCCAGCCGGGGGTGCAGGGTCTGGAGGCTGCCCGGCAAACCATGAAGCCGGTAGCACTCAGGCTTCGGGCAGCCCCTATGCCTCCAGACCCCAGCCGCCGGCTGGGCACTTCTCCTCCCCGGCTCCAGCTGCTCTGCTCCGGCGGCGCAGGGTCCGGAGGCACGGGGGCTGCCCGAAGCCGGTAGCGCTGGCTCGGGCAGCGTGGCTCTTAAACAGAGCCAAAGTCTGATTCAGGGGAGGAGCAGAGCAGCCGCAGGAGAGGAAGTGCCCAGCTGGTATTTTTCCCGGACATGTTCGGCTTTTTGGCAATTCCCCCCGGACGGGGGTTTGATTGCTGAAAAGCCGGACATGTCCGGGAAAAACCGGACGTATGGTAACCCTAGGCCTAACAAAAATTGCTGACACAGTAGCAAACCACCAGCGTGCCTCTGAATCACAGCCAGTTGCTTGCTAATATGGAGAATGAAGACAGACTGACCCATCCAGGAAAAAATGGTTGATATGCCTGTTTTACAGTTAACCACTATCTTTGAATTTCAAACTCGAGAAGTCTAGATTAAACAAAGAAATGGTCAGTGAATTTCTGAAGTCTTTCTAGATTCTTATTTCCTCTTTTTCATGATAGCCCAATAGACTGCATAAGGTGATCAAAAAGTTGTTGACCTGAAGACAAAGATGGTGGAAGCCAACAGATCTCCATGAAAGAAGTGAGCTGTTAGAACTAAAACTGCTTAAATCGTCCTAACTAGCACAGCACCCAGCCCTCGCACTAAGGATTTCTGAACTTCTATGTAACAGTTGAAGATAACACATTCATGTTTCCTCATTCATTTAGATAATATCCTTTCATAATATTCAGGTAATACCTAATAGATTCTCTAAACATATCAGGCAGTTGTGAGTAAGCAGCTGACTGGAATTTTGTCAGCCATTAGTGATGTCTACTTTACTGGCACACTGCTCTCAGTAAGCACATGTCCAGGTGCACGAGAAGCATACTACATGCTAGATTTAAATGAACCAATACTAGCAGATTAGATATTCAATGTGTAAGGGAAATCTACTCAACTATGTAGAAAGTAAAAATACTATATTACACCTCACTATTGGTCCAAAAATGGCAATGCTAGACAACTATTTCACAGAGAACTACTGCATAGCACAAATATTAGTTTACTTGGTGAAGCTAACAAATGCTTACCGGACACAGCAATCATATTTCTCTTTCAATATTTGAAATCAACTACATTCAGTTAAATTCTTTTTTCAGTAACTCCACTGACTTTGGATTTATGCCATTATAATAGAAAGCAGAGCTTAAACCCTACTTTGTAAGTAGTCACGACAGTGCCTACTTCTTCACATACTACAAAAGAACCTTATTACAAGGCTTTATTTGCAGCTCTTTTCTTGTACTGGTATACGTTCATTAATGGCTTCACTGTTTGAGATCTAGAGTAGAGCTGCTGTGCTATTGTTAAAAGTTGTAGATTATGCCTGTCAGTTTTATTTAAGTTAACACAGTTTTAGTTTCTACTTCCTATTTGAAATGGGGGGAAAACAGGACAGTTCTGTTTTAAATTTCATAATTGCTAGAAAGACATAGAAAATAGTGTCAGTTTAATATTTGGTGCATTTATCAGTCTACTGTAGAATTTAAGTCTTTTCTTTACAAACCCCTTTCTACAGGTTTATTAGTCATTAGTTCACATTTCTGCTACTTACCTGTATCAGATTTCTTAGTGCAAACTATTCCACTTACCAAATTTTCACAATTAAGAAAGCAAATTCTCCATCTCTACCAAACCCACTATTCAGGAATCCTGTTCACCACCCTTCCTCTTCTCCTCATATAAGTTTCTATGGGGAGCTCAACTTATCTTATCCCTTCCTCTCTTTCAGGGTTTCTAAATACTAAGGACTCTAGATGAGGCTGGTACAGTACAGACCCATTTACGCGCGGATGTCGGGAGTCAAGCCATCACGACTGTGTGTTAATGGACTGCGGGTTAAGAGGGTCATGCTGAAATATCTTAAGATCTCTATATATACACACCACACGTATAATTATCTAGATTACGTATGTATTCACAGCGTCCCAAATACTGCAGGCCTATCTGTTAACGGCGCTTTGCAAGAATATGAAGTCAAATGTGTAATCTAATAAAAACATTACTACTACTACTACTACTATTACTACAACACAGGGGTGAAAGTAACTCAGGACACTTACCGGTACGGTACGGGGCGGCTCTGGCGCCCGGAAGTGGTGGGGCCTCGGGCAGAAGGGGCAGGGCTAAGGGTCAGCATCCCCCAGCCAGCCCTTCCTGGCTGGCTGGTCCGCGCCGCCCCGGGTTCCAGTGGCAATTTAAAGGGCCCGGGGCTCAGGACGCCGATGCTATGCCCTTTTAAAATCACCAACCCCGGGGCAGCTGCTCCCTTTGCCCTCCCCTCCCGCCGGCGGCCGAGGGGGGGGCAAAAGGGGCAGGGACCTTAAAGCGCAGAACGGTCCTTTGTCGCAGCAGCGCTTTAACTTTGCTGCGCGCGCGCGCGCACACACACACGTCATCCCCCGGTCGGCGGTAAAGACGTACAACACGTTTCCGCTCCGCACTTCCTGTCGATTTGTGTGTCAATGAGCTAGTGAGCAAATCTGTAGCACTACATAGCAAGTTCCTGTACCGCGTGTTAACGAGTCTCATGTGTTAAATAGGTAGCACTGGGAGGCATGGCGCTACCACGCATGAAGCAGATTCACATGTAAACGGGTCTGTACTGTAATTTATTTGATTTGTTTCATGCTTGCTGGAAACTTGTTTTAAATTGGAGTAACATACTTTTTTTTAATTTATGTTGCAAATTAAAAAAAAACAAATAATCTAGTTTCTGGCCTTAAATGACCAGTTATTTATTCCACTGTAACGAGGTGAGGGAAGATTGGTAATGAAACCAAAATTCATTGGGAAATACATCAGAAACAGTGAGTCCTAGATTTTAAACAGCATAACTTGATACTAGCAGTGAATAAACAGTAAAAGCTCAGCAAAATAAGAGTTTTCATAATTCAAGGAAGGAATTTTCAGAAGAGACTTATTACTCAAACAATTGCCAGGCTCCACTGTTCCATACTTATGCTTTGTTATAAACATCGGCTAAGATGAGGACAAAATTATGTTGAAAGCAAAAAGACTTAAGTATAGCATTTTTACCACTATGCATTTGGAAATTGCATCTTCCCACCCAACAACTAAACACTTTAGACTCCCAGCACCAATGTACTAGCTATTTGTGTCAATAGTTCTGAACTCTACACCATAATGTTAAATGGAATATAATCAGCATTTCTTGCTTATTCTTCAATAAGATTGCTTCCACATGCATCTCCCTCAGCAAAAATGTGCTAACGAAATGAAACTAGGTCCAGGCCAATTTCCAATTAGAACTCAGTAATCATGGACAGCCTTGTAGAAGCAGTATGTTGTCACTGACAGGAAGTGCTTTAAGTAGCTCAGAATCACTCTAAGTCTAATTAAAGCATTTATATTCCCTCAAGACCCTAATGGGTAACCCACAGAAGACTAGACTAGAAGGGCGAAGCCTCAAAGATATAGAGACACTGCAGACAAAAAACAAAATAAAATAAACCAAAAATCGAAGTTCAAAATCTAGGATTTTTATTTTAAATCAGATGTTTACACATTTTGCTAAAATAAACCAATTCAAAATTAAGGCTGAAATTATGAGAGCCAAAGTCCTAAATTTACTATGATGTATTAAAATGATTAAAGAAAATCAAATCGTGCATGTTTGCTGCTGACTTTTTAAAGAAAGTCAAACCCTGAAACTGGCGAAATTTATTGGCTAAGCACATGGAACCAGAATTTGACAACAGCAACCTCTTCTGTAGGCAACTCCTAATATTCTCTTAATTTCGGTTTATTCAACTAGTTCAGTTCACTCAAAATTAAGAAATGGATTGGGAGCCGAAAAAGCAGAAAAGCTTGTTTTTCTCTTCTAATCTATGACTAAAAATGAGGTGGGAGGAAATGAGATCTACTGGATCTAAAATCTTGAAGGATGTCATGGACAGAAATAAGCAGTTCAATTCACCAACTACAGATAATACTTCCTATGTTTAATAAAGCAGATTCAAATACTAAATATATTTTGATAACACTCTTATCCAGCAAGTTTAAAACAAATTTAAAACGTTGGGTTTTACATTTAGTTAAATTTCAATTTCCATCCAAACACAGCTTCATTCAAATAGAGTAAAAAAATTAAATGATTTAATAGGAAATGAATTATCCACCATTTTGTAACAAATGTAAAAATTAAAACTCTGAATAAATGTATGTTAAGCTATATAATTGCTTAAATAAATGTATATTGATTAGTGTATCCTCCTGATTATCAAAAAGTAGTACCATATTTACTAATATTACTTAGTGTAAAAGCTAATTTAGTTTCAAAACATGTTTTAATAGTTACCAACCAATGAGAATCTAGATCTCTTTAGGAAAAGAATTAAAGTACAAATGCAAAACAAAATTAAATTTTCTTTAAGTCAAGGTTTCCTATCTGCTAATTTATATCAAAGTGATTTAAATCAATCCATCATGTACAGAAGTTGAAGTGGAAATGGCAAGATCCTTAGGGATATGGATGCCCCACTTCAGAAAGGCTAGAATGATTTTCAGAAAGAAAAACAGCAAGAATGTCAAAGCCTTTTAATGGCAGTTTACCCAGTTGTTTGGATCCCAGTATGAAATCCCTAACATCAAATGGATGGAGTCCAGAATTTGCCACCTAATTTCTCAGGAAATACTGGGTCTTATTTGTATTCCAATAGGAGTTCTTGGCCTAAAAGCAAAGCGCCCAGTATGAGGTGGTAGGTTATACCACAGGTCTAGGCATGAAATCAACATTATCTGCAGATTTCTCAGCTACCTTTCCATCCCCCAGGAATCCCAACAGAAGCAAACATCCCTTGTAAAGAAGCCCCTTCAACTTTTAGCATAGAACTGTGGAATGGAAGACCATACTAGGAATGCTCATGCCAGATCCAATGGCGCAAAAAGCTACTAAAAGCAGTTGTTCGATTTCTGAGGCTAGTTACAGAGTAGCAGCCATGTTAGTCTGTATCCGCAAAAAGAACAGGAGTACTTGTAGCACCTTTGTTAGTCTCTAAGGTGCCACAAGTACTCCTGTTCTTTTTGAGGTTAGTTAGCTCCTCTGGAGAACAATCCAGAAGTCTAATAATATGTTCAAGTTAAACAGAACAGGCAAATTAGAACCTTTGCTGCAAAACAACAACAAAAAACTAACTAGTATGAACATTAACAATGGAACTCTGACAGACATGCTGAAACCACATTATGTGGTTACCAGGGGACAAGGATACAAATTCAAGAGTCCTGAGAGAGTGGAGAAATTTGGAACAAAAATTTCCTGAAGCTATAGGTAGATCTTGCCAGCTTTTACGTTAGTGAAGCTAAGAGAAAAGCCAATTAGGGGTTATTTTAATTGAAACTGTGAAATTTAGCTACCAACAAAAAATTACTAAGGTTTTAAACCTCGCTGAGTAGCTACTGTAATGTCTTCCTCTCCTTTGCTCTCTGAAAAAGAAGCCAAATGAATCAATGACAGACCATCTTCCCACACCATGTGGGTAAACTAGGGATTTGATCCTCTCTCATCTTCACAGAAAACTGTAAAGAGAATTATAGTTCAGTTCATTAAGGTGAACCAGACTACCAAGATTAGAGAGACTATATTGATAGTAACTCAACAGTAAGAGTGAAACAAAATATTGCCAGCACCGCCAAAAAAGTCTTCACATCTATTACCAACCAGAAATTCAGAGAGTACAAACTGTATTTCAGAAAACCTGAATATGCAGCTGCCACCAGATTCTCAGATCACCTTAAGTCATTTAATATTTCAAAATTTAGTTTAACAAATGAAAAGTGTTTTCTTCAATCTTAATTGAATTGTTGAGTAATGGTATGTTAAAAAAAAAAAAGCAAGAGTGTATCGAACCCTGAAACACCATTCCTATTAGTGAAGAAAAAAAGGATCTGGTTATACAATGAAAAGAAACACTAATGGGGTGCCAGAGCACTGAGAAAAACCTCGAACAATGAGATTCTAAAATGGGCACTGAAGTTTTTCTTAGCCAGAAGGCAAATGCTTTTAAAGATTAAAGTTGTCCAATCCAAATTTATATTAAAGTCAACATGACTGCATTTTGTACTTGTTGCACCTAAATAAAGCCACCTATTACAAGCAAGGTTTTGACCCTGATTTGCCAAAACAAATCAGCTTGAAGTCTCACAGGCAAAATGCCCCAGGTTTAATTTTAATAGTTTGAGGCAAGTCAGACAAGACCATTGGAAGAGGTGATCTCATCTGAAGTTTTTCCTCACATTCTTTACTCAGAACTCCAGAAAAGCTTGCTCTAGAAACTTAGTTGTGTTAAAACTATTGATAAAAGCACACACGCAGGCCTTCAATGACCTTTTTGGGGAGGAAGGAAGAGAGAAGGAACATGTAAATGGCAACAGCTTATAACTAAGACTATGTTTATGTCACGGAGGTCATGGAAGTCACGGAATCAGTCACTTCCAAAGACCTCCGTGACATTCTCTGCTTCAACCCCAGGGACTGCGGGACTCTGGAGCTGGCAGCCAGCGGGGCCATGGCAGGGTTCTAGCAACAGGGGACCCCCTGCAATGTTCTAGCGACAGGTGACAGACTCCTGAAGGGGCCCTCCTCAGGGTTCCAGCGACGGATGAAAGCCTCGCGCAGGGGGAGAGGAATGCCTTGGACGAGCGGCTGAGATGTCCCGTTTTCTCTTTGGGAAATATGGTCACCCTGCAGTTCTCAGCCGCCGTGGGCAGAGGGGGAACCCCACAGCCCCCAACCACCACAAAAGGTGTGTGTGTGGGGGGGGGGGGGGGGGGAAGAGAGAGAGAGAGAACGGGACCATGGGGCCGCAGCAGCAAAAGTCACAGACAGGGCACGGCTTCTGTGAATTTTTGTTTATTTCCTGTGACCTGTCCATGACTTTTACTAAAAATAACCATGACAAAATCTTCGTCTTACTTATAACTATTATAAAGGTTGAGAGTTGAGGGAACCTGAATGGCCCGGATGGAGGGAGAAATGGAATCCTGAAGACAGGCTCTTAAGGGTTCAGTATTACGGAATCAAGTTCAATGGTTTTATCCTTCAGGTTCTAAATATATAGAAGATACTGATCTTTACATTACCAAAACTCCCACCTCCTCCCTTCAAGAAATATGTTTCTTTTAAATCATTCTTTCAGCAAGCTGTTTCTCCAGTTCTCAACTTGCTCCCCTCCGGAATGGAATCAACAAGAGAGTGAAGTAAATCATGTTGTATCTGCAGGAAAATAAGTATTTCATGGGGAGCTTAGTGAACTCACATAGGCAGGCCAGGTGGTAGCCCTGAGAAGTGGCTAGGCAGGGAGAATAACGTCTTCTATAGCTTTAAAAGAACAGAGTTACAGAGGTGGTAGTGGGAGGAAGGAAAGAAAGGATAATAAGAAAACAAGGAGAATTACTCTGCACCTGTCCCTCAAATTAAAACCTTAACACAGAGCATGCTTGTTCTAAGGGCTAACTTAGGTAGTAAATACAAGGTTGCAGAAGGAGACTACTAATATTGGATGGTCAAATCAATGGGAAAACAGATGCAGACATCTATCTATAAATGGAGTTTAAGACAATCCTATCTCTTCCCATATTATAATCAGAATTTGATAACCATAGAAGAATCCCAATAATTCAAAGAGATTATTTTTCAATATGTTCAATACCCAGTACTCGTTTGCCCCTCTGCCATTTTACAGCTCTGCTCTTCCTTTTATCTCCCTCCACTGTTCTTTTCTTGGTCATTCTCCACCATCATGGCCCAGTCAGCCCACTAACTCTGCACTTATGCTTTCCATTTCCAGCTGCTAAATTTCATTTAGACAGCTACAAATCACTCAATACTTCCCTAACATTACTTCCCCACTGAAACTGCTGTAATTACCACAGGGTTCTGATGTTAGAAGCAAGAGAGGAGATATTCACAATTGTGCAGACTACAAGATGGTCTATAAAAAAACCCCAGTTAGGATGTAGTGATACATGCTATAAAAACGTTTGACAATCCCTGAATTAGGGCAAGAAGGGTTAATGTCAGCTTCTAAGAGAGACTCAACATAAGCCATTCCAGAGTAGGCTATTTTTATTTTCCATTTCGAAGTGATAGGAGCCCCATGGTGTGATTTCTATTCTTGTGAGTGACACAAGAAGGTTTAACAGGTAGCCTAGAAATACCTAAAAAGGTCTATGGGGTGAAACCTCAATAGCTTATTCCTGATACTTTGATATATTTTATCTGACACTGGCAACAAAATCACAGTTTACCAAAGACTTTCACTGAACATCAAAAGTGAACTCCTGGCCAATTAACTGTCTAGACCAGTGGTTTTCAAACTTTTTTTCTGGGGACCCAGTTGAAGAAACTTGTTGATGCCCATGACCCAAGGGAGCTGGGGATGAGGGGTTTGGTGGGTGGGAGGGGGTCAGGGCTCTGGGTGAAGGCTCTGGGATGGGGCTAGGGCAGGGGGCTGGGGTGTGGGAGGGATTTGGTTTGGGGGTGCTCAGGGCTGGGGTAGGGGCACAGGAGGGGCTCAGGGAAGGTGGTGCAGGCTCTCAGGAGGGGCTGGGGCTCCAGGTTTGGGGGGCTCAGGGCTGGGTCAGAGTGCAGGAGGGAGTCAGGGGGTTTGGCTGGGGGTGCAGGCTCTGGGGTGGGGCCAGGGATGTGGGGTTTGGGGTGCAAGAAGGGGTTCCAGGTTGGGGGGCCGGGGCAGGAGATTGGGACACAGATTTACCTCTGGCAACTCCCAGTCAGCAGCACAGCCGGGGTGCAGAGACAGGCTTCCTGCCTTTCCTGGCACCACGCTGCGCCCCGGAAGCGGCCAGCAACAGGTCCGTCTCCAAGCCGCAGGCGCATAAGCAGCTTTGCGCGACTCTCCCACAGGCACCGCCCCCCCCCCCTGCCCAGGTTTCTAGCCAAAGAGAACGTGGAGCTGGTGCTCGGAGCTCCGTGACCCCCCCCAGAAGCCGGACCCGTTGCTGGACGCTTCCAGGGCGCAGCATGGTGTCGGAAAAGGTAGGCACTAGCCTGCCTTAGCTGGGCAGCACCGTCAACAGGACTTTTAACATCCCAGTCGGCGGTGCTGACCAGAGCAAGGTGACCCAGTGCCAGCTCACGACCCACGGTTTGAACAACACTGGTCTAGACTGACACATCTGTTCCATGTTCTTTACAACATGAGAACTGTGTTTATCTATTACTTCGGTAAAATGTACTTTAAACGATGCTAATGTTAGATCTAATCAACTGGATGGCACAGGGTGAGGAAGAGTTGGGGAAGAGTTTAATGACTAAAAATATGGATCAGAGAAACAAATAGGTACTCTAGAAATAAAGTTGAACCAGGGTTCAAATTACAGGCCTGATTTTTAACATCTGTAACACAGGAAGAGGAAGATCACTAAACATTTTAGGGATTACTTGAGATGTAGCAGAGGGAGGTAGGGAAAGCACCATTATTCCACCTTAAAAAATAATTTTGTAAAATAGCTTTTATAGCTGGTTTAAAAATTAGTTCAACTCTTTGGCTCTTCTTTATTTCAAAAACAGAAAAAAGAAGTGTAGGTATATGGATCTGTAGAGAAGCTCATGCAGAGGGCATATTAAAAAGTTTTTCATGGAGAAATCCACCCATCCATCTTAGACATAAAATACATCAACCAGAGTATTTAAAGAACCAAATACACATTTTAAAAAAATTGAAATGGACTTGGAACAGGTTCTGTTCTTGTCATCATAGAATTAGGATGAGTGTAGTCATCCTCTGTACCCAAAATTTCTCCAAAAATATACCATGCATAAAGTAACTTCCACTATAGATCCTCATATCTTTCACTCCAAGCAAAAGAGCCAACTCTCCTCCCAAAGATACATTACCTTGAAAGCCTGCTGTAAGGCTCTGAAGGTAATCAAATTGGGGATCACACCAGACATTCTAGAACAGAGGACCCAACACAAGATACTCTACCAATAGTCCCCTCCTTTTAAACCAAAGGATTCTTAGTGTTAGCATCTCTGCTAATCTCAATTGCTGCAACATCACTTAGAAAGAGATGCAGACTGAGGCAGCCGGGTTCCAAACCATTTTGGGCTTTATAGGTCAAAATCAGGATCTTAATGTTTATCTGGAAGTTAGACAGAGGACAGTATAGCCTCTGAACTGTTGCTGTAGTGCACTTCCCATGCAATGCACTTAGTAAGGAAACAGCTGCAGTCTTGACTACTGATATTTCTAGAGCACTCAAGAGCAGCTGATGACCCAACAAACCCTAAATTACAAACTTAAGTAACAAGTGGCAAGCACATGAGGGCCAATACAATATCTGCCAAGTCTACAAGCATTACCTTAATTTCACTGTTAGCCAGCCAAGCCCATATCCAAATTCTAGTCTAATTCAGCTACGAAGCAAGCCATTCAATTCCATCAGATGGAAAAATTCAGTATACTAAGTGAGACTGACAACACCCATGAGACAAAGCTGTCTGAGCAAACAAGCAGTTGCTCGGTATTGTCGAGACCTTTCAAAGAATGGAATGACATCAGTCACAAGCAACTCTTTTCACCTCTAAACAGGGACTGCAGATTTATCCAACTATATGTCAAAAGCTATAGTGAAGATAGGAAAAGACTAAAAAATGTGGTTACCTGATCAGTTACTGTCCAAAGGAGATATACCAATACAACTAGCAGGTTTACCATGCTCAGACCTGAAAACAGATTTATTGGAGGAATTAAGTATTACCAGAATTGCTTTGCACCATCTCAAAATGAACTCTCTCAGAAAGTGAGGTTTGAAACAGATTGACAGTGAGAAAGGCTGTAAATGTTCGGGACTGTTTCTTGGCCAAACACTTAATTGCTTCCTCATATACAGCAATACACTCTTCTCCTGAAGGGAGTCAAAGAATAGCCTCTAATAAAGGACCTAGTTCTTCTCCTTAGCCTTTACCAGTCAGGAGTATAGTTCAGAGTTTGGAAGCTAACCAATACTTCCAAAAGATCTATGTACAACACTAGCTGAAACTCGAACTGAGAAGTTTTCACTTTTCCCATCAAGGCATTGGTACAAGATTTTTTGTAAGATGCAATCTGCTGTGGTCATTTGGTGACACTGGGAAGTTGGGATGGAGAGGAAAGAATCTCTGATCAATTAATATAAAATAAGAGGGAAGATGTTGATATCTTTGGCCCATAACGAGCACAAGAATGGTCATGGCAGCATAAATTATGGGAGTACAATGGTTTGTAGCGCATATTTCAAATGCGGCATAGGTGGGTGTAAGTATCTGTAGTTTCCATTTTGAGGCTGGGTAGGGAATTCTAGACCACAGTTAAAAAGGTGTTTTTTTTTTAAATTGGAAATATTTAAAGGTTGTGTTAACTACGAGAATATTTGAATATTACCTTTCGTCTACTTTTGATTTCCATACTTCTAAATGTGTAAGTGTTTTTAACCAGCGTTTCTTCATACAATGAAGTCTTAACACTAAAACAGGGGTTCTCAAATTGGGGGTCAGGACCCCTCAGGGGGTCGTGAGGTTATTACATGGGAGGTCGCGAGCTATCAGTCTCCACCACAAACCCCGCTTTGCATGCAGCATTTATAATGGTATTAAATATATTAAAAAGTGTTTTTAATTTATAATGGGGGGGGGGTCACACTCAGAGGCTTGCTATTTGAAAGGGGTCACCAGTACAAAAGTTTGAGAACCACTGCAGTAAAATCTTCACTTTAAAGTGAATTAGTAGCCTACACTAAACAACATTTAAAGGTTTTCTTCTTGAGGAGTTATTTGAATCATTAGCAAGAAATATGAAAAGCAAGTAAAGCACTGAAGGTGTTATAAGAAGAATACCCCAAAATATGTTATTGTAGGTATTACACGCACATGATCACCACCCCCCCATGTGAAGCTTAGAGAAAAGTTGTCTTAAGCACTATAATTGGAATATCACAAGACCCCTCTAATGCAAAACTCTCAGAAGTAAGCCAGGCCCAGGCAGAATGTGCACTTCGCAAACGGAAGAGGATGCATTATGAATCTGGGAATAAAGCCATCAAATTCCTGGCAAGACAGACCAGGCAAATGGATAATAAAACAATCCCAGCAATACAATCTCACTAAGACAGAGAAAGTTAATATAGCCTTTACTCATTACTACAAGCATGTACATAAATAAACCACAAAAGCTATTTGAATATATCCTTTAGGGGGGTGAGGGGGAGAGAAGACCAACAGCCTCAACTCAGATTATAGTGAAGAGAAAACTGGAAACCGAAGGGGTCTTCAACAGGAAGCCCAAACTACTAAAGATTTGGAAGTAGCATCACCAACAGATGAGTCATCATCTGGGGAGTTTGTTAACAAGCATTTCAAGATTTCTAGCCTTAATGCTATCATAAGACAGTCGGGAAAAAAAATACCCCCTCTCTTTCACAAGTGAAGTCATAATTTACTCCAAAACCAGATTTTAAATCATGTGAATAATAAACATCTTTACCATCAATCCAAGAATTAACAACAAAAGATTGATAATATGCACTTTCATTTAGAGGAGCCAAGCATGAATGTCCCTTACTCCGAATTCCTTTTACTGTTAAACCTACAACAAGCAACTAACTCACTGAGGAACTCTATGGAATTAAAAAGGAATTAAGATGCGACCTGTATTGCATTTTACTTTAGAGGGACACTATGATGCCATTATTTACAAAGCCAACTAATGAGACCACTAGTGTTGCAGCTAATGAGAAATTATTAAAATATTTATCTAGTATAAGCTTGACACACCTGAGGTAGTCCCCATTGTTTAAAAATCAGATGAGTAGCAAAGCAACTAACCAATTTAGGAATTAAGTTACACTTGGGATGGAATAGCAGTGTAGTAACAAGTGTACTGTAAATGTGTATGAGGGAAACTAGGGAAGACTTGCTATTTAGGGAGCAGAAGGTTGAATTTATATGGAGGCAAGTGTGTTTTAATCAGTATTTTCCCTTTTATCAATACAACCTTTTCTTGTCAAAGAAAGCATTCAATAGGCAACCTGGATAAGGAGAAAAACAACCAACTTTGTGGAAAAGGCAAATAAAAGATGGCAGATTACAAGTATCTAAGACTGTAACCTGATGAAAATCTTCCTGATGATATCAAGTGTGGTAGATCATGGGCCAAAAGAATTTTAACTGAAAATGAATTTCATCTCCGCTTAGTAAGGATGCTAAAGGCACTAAACATGAGCAATATGACCAGAGCAAGGCTTCAGAATGCACATCTTTCTTTTTCCAGGAGAGAAGTTGGGGAGGGGGAAAACGGACTTCTGATGTGTAGGTATAATATGCTCTTACCCTTTTACATGCAGTCATGTTTTTGAATTTCCACCAGTTATGTTACCTATCTCCTCTTGTCCCAAAAGAGCCAAGGCGCAATCCACTGAGTGTCTTCATAAGCTCTCTCCTTTCTCTCAAGGTAAATTTTCCATCACAAAAAGGATGATGGAGGAAAAGAGCACACAAACTTCAAGACACTAAAGGAATCCATGTGGCATGCACTATCCTGCAACAAGACTCAGGAAAGTTCGCCCACATATAAAACAGAAGAGGGAGTTTCTGAGATGAAGAAGATGTGTGTGTGAGATGGGTTTTCCTGGGGTGCAGTATGAACTGTGGGACAGTTGAGCCCTCTGTTCCACCAACCTGGGCTCCCTCTCACACAGTGATGCTGTTGTCAAGTTACAAATCTCTGGCAGGTACTGCATTTACAAAGACATCCACAGACAGGGACATACCCAACTGAGTTACATGAATGCTTCTCCCAGCCACCCATGAACCAGCAGAGAGGTTCCAGCCAATTCCCTCCAGCTCCCCCACCTTGCTCCCCAGAACTGTATGGTCTTCCCAGGTCAGAAGCCTGATCAGTGTAAGTTTACTACCCAGTCTGCCCCTCCCTCAATGTGGAGTGAACATACACAAGCCTTTGTAAACCGAGCTGAGATTTCCCAAGCACTTTAACCAAAATACACTGTTTTACGTACTTTTAACAAGTGTAACTTTTTTTTTTTAAACTCAACTTCAGATTGAAGTTCAAATATTACGTGATGTGTAGCCATTTGTTCAGGTTATATACTGGGAATTGACTCTGTGGCACACACACTAAAACCTGAATGTCGAGACAAACTGTTTTTGCGGCTGACTAGGTGCTGTGTTCTCATACGCAACCAGGAAAAATATTGCCTTGCCCATTCTGAATCTTTTTGTCTGTATGGTACACACCTGAGCTCCTGTCATATGTGCATTATTGAAAATAGTAATTTGAGTTGACACTATGTATATCCGTGACACTTACACAATGTGTGGAAAGAATTCACCAAACAAAAAGAATATTTAAAAAAAAAATTTCACTAGATAAGCTTATTTTAGACTTGATCAAATGCTAAGCATTTTTCAGGGTTCGGTGCAGTAAAAGCACTGATCTGTATGTCACAAACCATCTGACAATATAAAACAGTGGATCCAAGTTAACACTTACACATTGGAAAACTGCATTTCATGGAGATGTGGTCTAAGTATAATGCTGGATGTCATGGATCATGGTGCATGCTATGGCTTGTACCCTTCTGCAATTTTGTGTGAGTGTAACCTCCTAGTGGTAGGCACTGAGCCTCCACTTCACTCAAGGGGGATTCCCATGACTGATACCTTCAGACTGGACCCCTAGGCCTCAGCACCCCATTTTGCACCATGGCTCGTTAAGCAGAGCCAGATTAGTTTGGTTCCCTGGAGGAGGAGGAGTCTCTCTCTCTCTCTCTCTCTCTGGAGCTTTGTAACCAGAAAGCATATTCAGTGGCACAATTCAGTGTTTTTTTTAAAAAAATTTACTTGTTAACAGGAACACAGTGGTCAAGGAAAAGTTAAAATAGCAAAGCAGGACTACATATAGGACTCTTACCTAACCTTTCCTAGCTTCGGTAAGCAGGCTCTGCTTAGCCCAGGCTGCCTTCCTCCTTCAGTTGGAGGGAACCTGCATGTCTGCTGCTCCTATCTCCGTCTCCAGAGCATCTCTACCAGAGGCCTCTTCCAGTTTGTCAGAGCTTGTAATTAACAGAACCAAGCCCTTTTTGCTTCAGCTGTCTCACCTTAAGGATTGATTGGGAGGATCCTTTTCCAAAGAGGAGGTGCCAGCTGGGCCTTATCACCTCTATGGTTGGTGAAGTATTGGGCGACTGAGTCAATTCAATCATTTTCTCTTCCTGGTCAAATTGGTGGAGAGCTCTGTGCCGCAGTTAACCCTTTGAATCTAGCTAGCGCACATTACTGAAGTAGGTGGGTAAACTGAGTCTTGCATAACATTCATGAAAATAGTGCAATAATGCCCCACATTTTCCACACTGGGGAAACTGGAAAGTAAATGTTACTTTGAACTTTTGCTGTCAGTTTCAATCTCTTCTTGCTCTCGCCTCTGCTCCTCCCCATTTTTAGGTTCTTGAGTCTCCTAACGCCTAAGATGTTGAATGGAGGGTCCAGCAATAACTGGGCTTCATGGAGTTTAAGCAGGAATGTTCACCCTACTTTTATTTTCATTTCATTGTTCTGATGGAATTGCAAAACTTTTTGGTGGGTTGGGGGAAGAAAGATAAAATATGGGAGGGGGACTTAAGATTCCAGGATACTAGCAAATGTAGTGCTTTTATTTAGTGTTGCTGGCCTGCAAGTCTCCAAGGACCAGGCATCATTGAAGCTCCCACAATCAACTATGGCTACCATTTTGGAATCACTCTTCAAGACTGAGTCCCAGTAGTCACTTGGAAGCCATTTAGTGGGAGACACATTTGGGTAGGTATACTGTCATTTTACAAATGGCTAATGGATAACATGCCAAAATCCTGTGGTAGCTTTGTTTTGGCAACTGTCTCTTTGAATGCCGTATCTTGGTATAAATGGCTGTACTACTACACTTTCAGTTCTATTGTCTTGTCTATTTAGGACTAAAAATCTTTATAGTGTTTAAAAAAAGGGGGTGGTAGGGAATTATCAGTGGACATAGCAAATGGGTTGACTATTTTGTTGAGGTGCTATTCCTATGGATACAATCAGACAGATTCTGCATTATTAGTGGAGAAGTTCTGTAAGTAACTCCGGAAGACTGAGGATGCAAGGATTTAAGGTATGGAATTTTTCTGGCTTGTCTGCCTGCATTTCTGTCCCTTTCTACTTTCAGCTGGCTTGAGGCAGGACATCTGACTTCCGTGTGATGTACAAGTTAATTACTGGATGCCTGTGTTCCTTGGATGATTAACAGAGCTGATTTCAGATTAGTTTAACACACACTGTTCTGAAGGCTGTAGTAAAAGGCTATCTTGAGCTAGATTTCATTTTGCTTCACTGTGGTGGGCCAATTCTCAAAAGTGTAGAGTCCAATCCAAGGCTCTAGAAGGCACATTTTCCCCCCCACTTCGTTAAAGTGAATCTATGTTCTGTGCTCTCTGATTGTGAAAAGCCGCATGAAAATCTTGATGCAGTGCGCACACTTTCCTGAAATACCCACGTTTTACTCTAAAAATGAGAAGATTATACTTAAAATCGACAGGAAACCCAAAGAATTCTAAAACACAGTATTCTCGCTCTTATTCAGACAAAAAGGCTTTGCAGTTAACTAAATATCTCTCATCATGATGCGCAAAGTGTCTCTAGGACTATCAATTAAGCTTTGCTGCTGAAGCAGTTTAGAGAATGAGAAATGTTAAAATGATTTAAGAACCCATCTGACAAACCTAGTGACAAATTGTAATTGCCTCAGTCTTTCTTCCAAAAGAGAACAAACAATAATATTCTGTCTTCCTGCTGTTTTAATCTATAGGGAACATGCTTATCTCCATTGGACATGGTACCTATGTTAAATGAGAAAAGAATGTATTCATTAGACAGGGACAGGAAACGCTTAGCTCCCTTAATAGCGCTCATTTGCATGACTTCTGGTCCAAAACTCATATGGGGGGGGGGGGGGGGAAGAGAGAAGGGAAGACTACATATATTCATCTCTTCAGTAGCTTCAGAGCATTAAGTTCTGACTGCATAACAGGTGTGTCTCCGTGGAAAATGGTGCAAGTATGTTACTCAAAGGGGAAATGTAGAAAAATGTAAACGTGTCATGTTAATGTTTTAACTCTTACAGTGGCTTGTTTTGGTATGTGATAGCTGGTCAGAACTATCAGACTTTGTATACCTAGGGTACTGGTTTAATTAATAATAATAAAAAAAGCCAACTGCCTTATGTAACTCCTTGCAGTAAATAACCTTGGTGATTGTGTTGGTATTTTCTATGGTTAGTATGGGGAAATGCAAAGGAATACTGGCAGTACGGCAGTAATTGTGTTGAGTGAAACTTGAAAGTTTTTAAATGGTCCCTGTCTGTTCAAACTTGCAATTTAACTTTTAAATTCTCGGTTTTTATTTGCTCATAATAATTTCCAGCTTTTACTTCCATTGACATGTCTTGTTTCAGCTCAAATGCTGCGATGAGGAATTGTAATCTCAGATTGGGGATGGGAGAGGATAGACTTAAGTGAATACGTTTGACATGCATAACATGCTTTGAGGCATTGGGAGGGTGATCAGCTGGGGGGGGCATAGAACTACTTAGCACAAGTTGTGCTAAGTCTGTTTTTGTTTTGTGATAAGAACATGGAGTTGTGCATCTATTTCACACCTCACTAGTGACCCAGCAAAGGTTTTTATATTTTTAAAGAAAAAAGTACGTTACTGTAATATGATTGCATGTTCAAACAGTTACATTTCTGAAATAGAGGAATCTTTCATAGGATACCTTATAAGTCACTCTACCCTAATTTATTATGTGGTGCTGTATAATTTGCCAGTCAAGAATTCCTTCGCCAAATGAGTTTGCAGCTAAAAGGCAGTTGAGGCAGACTGGAGAGTGGCCTTTATAGGTTATAGTTAGCTAGTTCTTATAGTTAGTCTGACCTTCATGCCAGTAAAATGAAATGGAAGTTAATCTGAAACTTGAGTGATGTGGGCTTGACTCTGTAGCCATGTTCAAATATGTGGCTGCATGAAGTTAACCATAGTATTCAGTAAATGGGACTACCCTGAATAGAATCCATGAGCAACTTTTTTCAGAGTAAATTATCCATCTAATCCTGTTTACAGCATTGTTCAGACTCATTGTTGAATGGCTTCTTAAATGTGGTTCTGCCACTGTGATCAATTATGGTTCTGATAGATTCTTGTTTACTATTGGACATACGATTTCGTTTTAGAGCCTGATCATGTGAGGTGCTGAGTGCCCTCAACTCCCTTTGGTTTTGATGGAAGTTGAGGGTATTCAATACCTTTTTATAGGGGATGCTTGGCACTTGGCAGGATTGGGGCTCTTTAATTCCATTAAAGGAGGGGAAAAAAGGGATGTTTACCTGTTAGTATGGGGTTGGTTTTAAAAAAAAAAAAAGCACACACACACACACATTCATCAAACAGGAGTTTTGCGAGGGAACCACACCTAACAAACATACTATAAAAACTTAGGCCAGTAACCACACCAGCTCCACAAAAAAACTGCAAGAGTAAAAAAGCGGAATTCCAGCAGCAACATGAAGGCTATCCAGTTGATTGTACTGAATGCAACATGTACGATTACCTGCCTTGTGGGCAGGTGACGTATGTGTGCATACGGTGCAAGCAGCTCATGGCCCTCAGACACAGTGCGGACTCTTGAAGCCAGAGTAGCTGAACTGGAGGATCTAGAGCTGGTCTACCATGGGAAACTTGTATCGGCATAGCTACTTCTTTCAGGGATGTGAAAAATTCTCTCACCTGAGAGATGTAGTTATGCTGATCTAATCCCTAGTGAAGACAGTGCTAGGTCAACAAAAGAATTCTTCTGTTGGCCTGGCTAACTGCTCTGAGGGAGGTGGATTACCTATGCTGATGGCAGAACCCTGCCTGTTGACTTAGGTAGTGACTACACTGAAGCAGTGCCACTGCAGCTGTGCTGCTGTACCATTTTCAGCATAGACATACCCAGAGATACATAGATGGGACTTTCAGGTACACAATAGAACAGTCCTACCCCTAGTCTGACAGCCTCTGTACTGTTATGGAAGAAAATCTGAGGGAAGGAGAACATCAAGCTGGAGCAGAGGGAAACAATCCCATAGTTGCAACCTTCCTTCTAGATGATGTCATGGTGTCCTTTTACCTCCTTGGGAAGAAAGCCCAGTTATTAGGAAGAGCCAGCTAATAGTAATGGGAGTCTTATCTTTAGTAGGCTGTGTTATTCAGGGAGTTGCACTGTGCTAACTATAATAAATGATCCAGTCTGTTCATGTTAGGTAGCTGAACAATTACTTTCATTGGCCTTGGTGCTTTATTTAGCAGGCCCTCAATGCCACGTGGCTGCTGTTTGCTTAGATGGCCTGGATTTGGACTTCCTAGGAGCTTTACATACTGTGGCACACTGCACCTCAAAGCAGCACCCTGGAACCCCCATATTCACCCTGTCATATAATTGATACATTTCCTACAAAACATGCCATGTAAGAGATCATATGAAAAGTCATGATCTGCTGAAATCTACTGTTCTGTCCAAATACGTATATTGTTAGTGTGTATGAAATTATGTCATATGGTTGTTACTGAAATGTAAGGAGGTGAATCACTCCCAGGAGGGTATTACACGACCATTAGCAGGAGAGTTGTAATCAAGGGCTCTTACAATATTCCAAGAGGCCTGCCCAAGCATCACACAATAGGGGATTGCCCAACTCTGTGGCTCAGCAAAGTCCACCAGGACATATCTGAGCTAGTATTTTCCAGGCACATGGACTGAGGGTATAAAATAGAGGGGAATGGCTTCATGATTTTTCCCCTCCCCCACTTACACTAGAAGGAACAAGAATGCTGGGAAGACCAAGATTTCAACTAAGGAGATTGGCCTCAGGCTTCAAAGGGGAAGCCTGTGTATTAAGAACTGTAACATCCAGTAGGGTGAGAACTTCTCGATCTAAATACTGCCTAGTGTAATAATGTTTAAGATTTAGCATATGTGCTTACCTTTTATTTTCTTTGGTAACCATCTCTGACCTTTTGTGCCTACCACTTACAATCACTCACTCTCTCTTTTTATTTTACCTAAAACAGCGTACGTACAGTTCATTCATGAAAAATTTAAGTTTAGAGCAGTGGTCACAAACCTAGACACTCTCCCAGATGATCGCGATCTCTGGTAGTGCAGCGAGGGGGGACGGGGGGTGCCAGGGGTCTTCCCGTGCTGCTCCTGCCTGTAAGCACCACCCCCACAGCTCCCATTGGCCAGGAACAGGAGTGGCGTGGGGCCAGGGCAGGCAGGAAGCCTGCCTTAGCCTCACTGTGCCGCTGACTGGGAGCCCCAACCTCCAACCCCCTCCCAGAGCCAGCACCCCATGCCCCCTCTGAGCCCCCCTCCTGCACCCCAACCCCTGCCCCAACCCCCCCCCCCCCCGAGCCAGTCCTCCATATTCACATCTGCACCCCAACCTCCTGCCCCAGTGTCAATTCAGTGCCATGTACCATGAGTGTCAATTCAGTGAGAGTGTTCTTGATCTTTCAGTAATGCATGTTTTTTAAAGGTCAGAAGATCGTAAACGTTTTCAAATAACCTTGAATTAGACATTCTAGAATCTTAGCAAAATGTTCTCCATTTAACTTAACCCAATAAAGACCACAACAAGAAAACACCACGCAAGCACCTTTCTGAAATGTGAACTATAAAATGTCCATTTTATTTCCATGAGCCTAGACACTATTATGGTTTGGCACATTAGAAATGCAAAGGATGGAGGTACACTGAGCTAAGCTATCACTCAAGCCATTTAACTAGGTTAGAGCACAAAGTAACACCAGTAAATAACTGAATGTGTAACAAAGAACTGGCTGTGGTTATAGGAGACACTGTTTTCTCTGCTCTTCCTCTCCTGCCCCTGTTGTCTGCTTCCCCCCGACCAGGCTCCTTTTCTTACTCTAAGTCCTCCCTTCCATATTCCTTCCAGTCACTACCTGTTTAAACAGGACGACTAATGCTTTTAGTGTTCATAAACAGATGTGACCATAGTTAAAGTTGAAGAACAAGAGGCCACCCTAGCATGGACTATGGTTCCAAGTATACAAGGAAGCACGTGCACATTAACACATTGCACCCCTCTATTGCCAACAGGCAAGGAATTCTGCTATGATCCAAACCCTTCTCGAGTTGGCTACTGAAGGAATTATTATTAATTCCCTCCCTGCAAAGAACAGAATGGGGCCAGGAATCTTTGTTCCATTTGGCTACTCTCCCAAAGATGCTCCAACTTTCACCCTGTCTTCAGGCCATGAGAGGAATGCATCCAAGATTCTCCCCCCCTCCCCAGTCAGTATGCCCCCTTAAATAGCCTGTTTCTTTGTTCAATCCAGTTATTACTGGAAGTAGCAAGAAATGCTTATTATTCCCTGCTGGCACTGTGTGAGCTAGGCAAGGAGATGGGATCAGGGTAGGCTTGGAGACCTTGGACACAATACCACACTTTGAAATTAACCCAGAATATTCATGACATATCAGCATCATGGAAACAAGCTACATATGAACATTCAGTCAAAAAAAAAAAAAAAGGTATAATAAGAACATGTCTGATGGTCAGAGCGTGGCACTTTGAATCAGGACTTCCAGATCAGGGTTCTACTCCGGACTCTTTCACTGACTGCATGATCTTGTCCAAGTTAAAACTCTATGCTTTATTTCCCCCTCATGCCCAGCTGCAATAGGTGTGTATCACTTGCCTACTAGCACTAAACCTCCTCACAACTATAAAGAAATGCAAAGAGTGCCTGAACTCTTCCCCTCCACACCCGCCCCCCCAATCTTCTAGTCAGCAGTTTGCAGGAAGACATTAAATCCATAGTCTATCTTTGAAGGGGTAAAAGGAATAAGGGGAGTTATGGCTTAGATTTAATGTATTTGTCAGATTCTTGTTTTTCCATCCAAGAGGGAAATTAAAAAGTCAAGTTGTGTGTGTAATACTTTACCAGGATGAGAGCATGATCATGCTGGAGGCTAAAATCCTATTTATCTACAGATCGGTAGTCACTGTGAAAAGTATGTTTTATTCCATCCATGCTCCATCATTTTGCCTTTGAAAGGCCACTCAAGTAGCACTGTTTACGGCTTCATTAATAAGTGCAATTCTATTTGACAGGTATATTTAAGAAGATTGAGGATTTCGCATTTTGTATGAATTTTAAGATTTTTTTCCCCAAAAGATTAATTCACAGAATAGAGAATTTTGAAGAAAAATCCAAATTTAACATTCTAATTTTTATTTATTTTTTTTAAACAATTTACAGCTTTGACAAAAAGTTAATTACTCAGGAAGCTGTGGCATTTGTCACTTCATTATCACAGACCTGCACATCAGCCTGTTACTTCAGAAGAGGTCTTTCTCCCCAGACTCTTAAAACTTGCTCAGCTAGTATGAAGTTATGAGCCATGCCAATTTTGTTTGCACTTCATATTTTGAGAAAAGCCTCACAAAACTACTGTACTGCATTTTTCCAAAATACTGTAAAGACTTCAGCCAATAAAACCTCTTGCTCATAGCTGAATGGGGGGGTGGAGGGAGCCGGGTGTAAAAGAAGAGGGATTAAGCAGTTTGGCAGCAGATCTCTCCTGGACGTGTAGGCAACTCTTAGCACTTAAGTCTGATCTCCTTAAAGCCATGATCTTTGTGCCCACAAGCATTCCCTCATTGTATAACTGTTCCACGTGAGGTGACTGGGAGCAGTAACACAGAGACCCCAGTTATTTCAATTTAATCAGCATGGTTCTATACTAACAGGTAAGGCTAACAACCACAGCTACTATTAAATAACTTCTCTCTCTCATGTACCATCAGCCTTGATTCCCATTCTTTCAAGAATATGCTGTAATAATTTCCAAAGGAAGGGGATCCAAGATCTAGGGTGATTGCTGAAGTGCATTCCTGAATTGGGCTTAAAATATGGAGAATTAATTTTGACTTGCCTTCCATACGCCTGCACTGACTGTTTCTCTGCAATACAATCATTTCTGATATACACTGAAGAGACTGCTTTGGATCTGATGGAATGTGTTTTAAGACTTTCAGGTACTGATACACCTGCATGGTCAAAGATTTGGCTGCAATAAACTGTAATCATTTACAGTCTCCACATGCCACAAATAATCTAAAGGAATAGTCAGGCTGGACAGCACTACACACACTGGTAAGTGAATGTTCTATATCACACAGCCGTGCTATTTGTCAGCACCTGAACCACTTGTGGGGGGCGAGGGGAGGGGGCAGTGGGAAGTGGAGATTTGAAAAGCTTTAACATCCAAACAGCACAAAGCTCTAATACATTTGCGTACGTTCTAGCTTGTCAATTTCTTCAGGGCTCCATGTGTTAAAGAGACAAGCTTCCCAACTCTTGTGAAGACATCCGACACTACCATCTCTCTCACACAGCTCAAGGATAGAATGGCACATACTCTGGCTGAATCCATCCTCAAGTTTTCAGATTCCCTCACACGGTGGGCACTATTGTACTGAGTGTCTAGCTGCAGTAGATTAAAGAGCCTTTCCTCAACCAACAGGAATGAGGCTTGATCAGTAATTATGGTAAATAGCTTCCTATATGTTCACTATCTCTAAGTTTAAGAGGCAGCAAACTGTTTTGTGTCAAAAATTTAATTAGTTGATTGCACCAGCATCAAAATTAATTATATATATATATATATATATATATACATACATATACATACATATACACACACACACACACACACACACACACACACACACTCTCTCCATGGAACATATGCTGTGCCTGTTACTGAACGGATAACTCCTATGAAATCATCCCGCCCGCACCTCCGCGAGATGAGGGTCCCTGGGAAAAAAAAGATACCCAAATCCTCCCCACCCCTCAGAATAAGCATTAACACATATTTTCAAAGCCTTAATGTATGCTTTAAAGCTTTACATCCTACCCTAGTTTTCTAGCTCAGTAACAAGTAATTAAGTAACACAGTAAGGCAAAAATCAGTGCATCGCTGTTTATTACAAGCTCAGTGTAGTCAGAAGAGAGAAGACTTATCATATTGAGTGAAAACCTCAGTGCTTAACAAGGTTTTCATCTAATGTCCCATGGCCTATTTTCCAACATAAGAAATGTCATACTGAATCAGAACCATGGTCTACTAGGCCAGTATCCTGTCTGACAGTGGCCAGTGCCAGAACAGGGCAGTTCGAGTGATCCCCCCCATCTTCCCCACTCAGTTTCTTGCAGTCAGAGGTTTAGTATTGCCCCAAGCATGATGTCACAACCCTGACCATCTTGGCTAATAGCCAGTGATGGACCTGTCCTCCATGGACTGGTCTAGTGCATTTTTTTTTTAAACTCAGTTATATTTTTGGTAACCTCCAATCACAATCATGATCCCCAACAGTTAACCTGAATAACAGAGCAAGCTAAATGGATGTCAGCCAGGTTTAAGTCTATGGCAAGAACGTCCACACACAAAGCAGTTACTGAGTTACTTAAATTGATGCAACCCCCCCCCCCCTTAAATTGAGTGCAATTTCTGCATTTAGACAAGGCCTGTGTGGTGGTGGTGTGGAGCAGCAGCACAAAAATCCCATCTTGCCCTTTTCAGTCCATTAGAAGGGTCACTGAGGAGGCAAGAACGAGGGTACTTTTGGTATAACGATACCCAGTTTCATATGCCTATTTTACCTATTCCAGCTAATGCTAGTGCATGCCTGGCCAAAGGCAAGAGACACGGAGATATGGATGACAGCTACTTGTCTGAAGATCAATCTGGATAAAATACAGGTGATACTGAAGTATTAGGGAGAGACTGGCAAGAATTATCTCTGTCTCTAGTATTGTGGGTGTTTTCCCCAACAGTTTGTTACTGGAGTTCAGTCAATGGAAGTGATGTCATAATCGCAGTTGGTTCAGGATGGTTCTATCCTATACAGTGTCTGGTTAGGACACACTGCAGGACCTCAACTTATGTCTCTCTAGATACCTATGTATTAATTTTGGCAATCGTGAATAAGTGCTTTTTTTTGGTACTTAAATGTGTGTTCTGCATCTTGCTTAATATGATAAGATTAAACTTGACGTTCACTTGAGCATCATTCAAGTGGGTTCTTGGAGGTAGAGGAAAGAAGAATATATAGCACATTGATACGACTATAAGTGGCTGTTGGACAGCCAAACTACATACAAACACTTTAGCATTTTTGTTTTCATTTAATAAAATCCTTCCAGGACTCAAATACTTGAATGATCTACCATGGTTAACTGTTAAGAAACTTATTTAAATCTTGAGAGAGTTGTATGTTATAGATGGAGTTGTGGTTGTCAATGTTTTTTGAGAAACTCAACTTCAGTTTCTCGCATCCAAAAACAACCTGGATTGTTATGCTCCTCCCCAGTCAGTCAGGCTAGACCAAAGCTTTCGGTCCTCCTACTGCAATAGCTGGCTTTTTAGCCCTCTCTTCTTGTTCTTCCACTCAGCATTATTACCAAAAACTTGTAGATAATTAAAAAGAAAATTTCAACGGGGAACACTATTTCACTATAGAAGGTGTGAGAGCACTCCCATAAAGAAAGATACCAGTATCACAAATCCCAGCCTTGAAGATTAAAAGAAAAAAGTTACTTGTAGAGCCCTACGTGGATATAAAATCTGTACCCCTCATCCAACCCGCAATCTGCAAACATGCTCTGCGGATATAAAGCAGATATCTGCAGATTTGCAGGGCTCTAGTTATTTGCTGAATCCTGAAAATTGGACTGACGACAGTGTGTTGCAATCCTCCTTAAGAAAAAAAGGTTAAGACTTGGAAGAAAATGCCTCAAAAACAAAAGGCCTTAGCCTCAGAACACTTCTGAGCAAACAGCATGTATATCAAATTAAAATACCAATCCTCTATGTCTTTTGCATACTTCCTTAAAGTCCACATTATCCCTGAACAGGCTCCGCCGACTTCGCCACCAAAGAGTAAATTCTAAACTGCAAGTGTGAAACAAGCAGCCTGATGGATAATTTTACATCAGGCACTTATATCCGTAAATTTGTTATATAAACTAATGAGCAATTATCCCCCACCAGAGCTGGCATTGAGGTTATAAAGCAGTGGCTACTGGATTGCGATGAAGTGGAGAAACCAAACTTATGGAGGAAGATGTTGATGGCTTAGAAAACATGTCACTGCTGATAAAGGACAGGTACTCTGAGGGATAAAGAGGGAGAGGAAATATGCATGGAACTAAGTGAAGAAGCCACAGTTCTGAAATCAGCCACAGGGGGGCAAGATTCCCTCCTCAGTTTAGTGCAACGGTCACATTACATGCCTTAGACGCCTAGTCTTCACTTACCGACTGGTCCGGAGGCACGCAATCGATGTTCTGTGATCGATTTATCGCGTCTGGTTAAGACGCGATAAATCGATCCCGGATCGATCCCGGAAGTGCCCACAATCGGCGCCGGTACTCCAGCTCTCCGAGAGGAGTACGCAGCGTCGACGGGGGGAGACTTCCGGCCGCGTCTGGACCCCGGTAAGTCCGGACTAAGGTACTTCGAATTCAGCTACGTTATTAACGTAGCTGAATTTGCGTACCTTAGTCCGAAGTCCGGACTAAGTGGGGACCAGCCCTAAGACAGGGGTGGGCAAGCTTTTTGGCCTGAGGGCCACATCTGGAACAGAAATTGTATGGTGGGCCATGAAAGCTCACAAAATTGGGGTTGGGGGTGGTGGCTCCGGGGTGGGGCCAGGAAAGAGGAGTTCAGGGTGTGGGAGGGGGCTCTGGGCTGGGGAGTAAGAGGGTGCTCCAGGCTGGGACCAAGGGGTTCAGAGGGGGATCAGGACTGGGGCACGGGATTGGGGTGTGGGAAGGTGTGCAGGCTCCAACTGGGGTTGCAGACTCTGGGGTGGGGCTGCAGATGAGGGATTTAGGGTGCAGGAGGGTGCTCTGGGCTGGGATCGAGGGGATTGGAGGGTGGGAGGCAGATCAGGGCTGGGGCATGGGGGAGAGGCTCAGGGGTGCAGGCTCCAGGAGCCACTTACCTCAAGCGGCTCCGGGAAGCAGCGGCATGTCCCTCCTCCAGCTCTTATGGGGCGGCACGGCCAGGCGGTTCTGCACGCTGCCCCATCTGCAGGCACCGCCCCTGCAGCTCCCGTTGGCTGCGGTTCCCGGCCAATGGGAGCTGCAGGGGCAGCGTGCAGAGTGGAGGCCCCTGGCTGCCTGTATGTGTAGGAGCCGGGGGGGGGGGGGGGGGGGCCATGCTGCTGCTTCCAGGAGCCGCATGGAGTGGCCCCTGAACCTGCTCTCCGACTGGGGCGCCGGAGGGGGCAAGCCCCAGAACCTGCTCCCCAACAGGAGTTCAAGGGCCGGATTTAAATGGCTGGTGGGCCAGATCCGGCCCGCAGGCCGTACTTTGCCCACCCCTGCTTTAGGACCAAGCTGAGAACCTTAATGATGATGCCAGCAGGTGCCAAGGACACTGGAGAAGCCTCAGACAAGTCTGGTGAATACACGTCTTGCTACTTCAAACTCTGCACTTCTAGTGGTATGACATTTTCCATTTGATTCCACATCACAGTAAGAGCTTGATCCCCACAACCTTTTACAGAGCACTTAGAGGTGGAACCGAAGGGATCAGAGAATTAATCTGCTTATCCATTGTCTTCAAAAAAACCCACAACAATTTAAATCAGAGTATACACTATTTAGGACCAGCTTTAGTATGCCTACAACATCTGAAAGGCAACCCAGAAGCTATAAAATTCTTTAGAAATAAAGTCTCTAAGACTGGAAGTGTGTCCACCTAAGGACATTTCTATCCCCAAACACACATTTTCAGTATGATCCTACCTCAGTCTTCCATTTCAAAACTTGGCACTTTTCAATACCTCTGCTTCTATCACTTAAATAAGATTTATGCTGCACAATTAGTATTGTGCAATTGAAGGAAAGACTGAATGCCTGATCATGCTCTTATGCCAACTTAATTTCTTTTTTTTTTTTTTATAGGAAAAACAAGTCTACATCAATTGGATAAAGCTGGATTCTGTGGCAGTGCTTTGTTCCTTTTTCACCATTTAAAATTGTCTATGTGATTCATTCTTTGACTTAAACATTTTTTGAGATTTTTCTAGCTGTGATATATATTTTTAAACAGTGTCCCAAATTTTTACCATGACTTATCTATTGCTTTTTCCACTTGATTTCACTGAGCTTCTAATCTCATTTTTCCAAGATAGGCTGCCTATAATCACAGTATGGCAGAGATTTAAAAAAAAAAAAAAAAAAAAAAAAAATTCATTATGCATCACTAATTTCACAATGTGTTAAAAATTAAGATAAATAAGAATACATTCTTCCCAGCTCAGAAGATATACCTTTAACTAGCATACCACACAGGTTAACAGTACACAGCTAAACAAATAGGATACCCATCTTGGCAGAAAGAAATCCACAGCCATGAAGTCTTACACTGGCAGCTGACTGAGTCTCAACATCTTCATCCTTCCCCCATCAAAAAAATCAGGACATTTACCTCTTGCTACAGTTTTAGCTATCAACTGGGTAGGCATACATTCTCAAATCTAGCTGCCACCCTAGATGATTCACATGTACAACACCCTGTAATATATCTTGCCCACAGGGTGAATTTTTTCCCTAAATGTCGTAAGTTAGTGGTTTGCTTCTGACCTGAAATACAAGGGTTTATATCCCTTTTTTTTAAAAAGTTAGAGCTACTGTAACTGGGGATGTTTTCGTTTTCCATATAAATACTTAATTTTTGAATTCTGTCAAGCATTTAATGTCTAGTGGCAATGAGTTTCACAGTTTAAATGTACATTGTAAAAAGTATTCCCTTTTAATGTTTGTTAACTTTCAGTTTTTTGACTGTCCTTGTTCTATATTGTAAGACAGCATTTACCATCTCCATTACCCTTACTTATTTTGAAAAAATCTTCTCTAAACTAAACAGTCCTAATCCATCTTTGTTTTTCCACAAACACTTGGAGGTGTTTCCATGCCATTAATCACTTTTGTCATCTGTCTATGGATTCCTTCTACTTCAGCCTTTAGATGGGTTGGTCAGAAATGAATACCACTCCCCGGTGGTTCTAATTAGTGAATTTTTAACTCAGAAATGCATATTCCCTTGTCTTTGTCATCAATAATTAATGTCATCTGCCACCATATAAGCCCATTTATCTAGTTTTGTAGGGTAAATAACAGTCCCTCAAGAAATTCACTTGTTTTCATTTATTTAAATAAATTCTGCCATCTGCAAATTGCCATCTCAAGTCCAGTACCTTCTCCAGAACATTTTGTTAATAGGTCCAGGGCTTAATATTACAGAACATGGAGCCATTCCATTATTCAACTTTCAACATGTCAAAAGGCTACCCTCTATTCCTACCTAGTTTGGTTTAAGTAGCAAAAAGTTAGACAGTAGAAAAACATTAAGAGCCATGGTTCCCCAAAATACGTAGGCTGATCTAATCTTCAGAGTGACATGACTGAAATAAGCATATCCAGGTTCTTTACAGAGAAAAAACAAATAGCAGATACTTTAACCATTTTAGACAGTCTAAACTTCAACTCCTTGAGGGCAAACTGCTCTGAATCCAATGCTAACAATGGCTTTTTTTTTGGAGCCAGAAAAGTACTGCAATTCTCACTGTGTGAAATTAAAATTAAAGCATCACCATTGATCAAGTTGAGTGAAAGTAACTCACAATCAATCCTGAAATGCAGATATTTGGTTAAAAATAATTATGCATTGAGAGATACAAGGTTAATTAAAAAGATATTGAAAAACACCTTCCTGCCATCATCCCCAAATTATCAAAAGTTCTGCTAATTATGTATTACATTCTAATTCTTCTTTATGTTACAAATTTAAACCACTAACTGGTTAAGAACTCACTCAAACATTAAAGACAATTTCTGGAATTAGGATTTTGTGGCAATAAGCAGTTTCTTGGAAGAGTAAGGAAAGAAAAAAAAGAGTCCCACTGTTTTCATTTTCAGTATTATAATTCCCTTCATGCAAAGAAGATGCTTTTTAAGATCAACTAATACAGTTTCATTGCTAGTTTTGAAGTCCTCATATATGGAAGTTAAAACAACCACCTTAAAATTAGGATGTCTAGAATACTTACATTCCCCATGTACTCTGAAAGTAGATCCTGCAAGGCCTGTCGCACTGCATTACACTCTGCAACTATGCGTTCCCGTCGGTCATCACGTGTGCAGGATGAATCAGCCATTAGGGCTGCTCCACTAATGATGCTCTCCAGGCGCTCTTCCAGGGAAGGCCTAAAACGTTCCTCACTGAAGCTCAAAGGATCCACAATAATTTGTTTCTAGTAAAGGAAAGTTTACAGTAATCAGTAACTGACATCACTTGTTACCATTTTTCCATCAAAATGAGCCAGTCTTGGAATAGTTACAGCAAATCCATTCTCTGTCCTGAAAGACAACCAAAAAAGTGTGCTTGTGACAGATGAGAACAAACTTTCCTAGGTAGCTTAGTAAATTTGTAGAGGCTTCCCCAATGGATTAAGTTACTGCAAGAAATGACTAGCACTGTATGTTGACAGCTAAACAAAATTTGGCCACAAGAAAGCATGTTACAGGAATTACAAATTAAAAAATGCCAGGATAAATCAGGTTCATACTACTGAACTCTAGGTAACTGTTTCAATCTGTACAAGATTTAATTATTTCAGCTGTCAAATTCAATTACCCCCATCATAAACAAGATGATTTTGGAAGTCTATCTAGTGTAGATTAACTATGGTGATACTCTGCATGATTACATAGAGGGGGAGGGAAGGGACTGGATAAATTGGGACAGATTACAATATAAGTTGTTCTCAAAAGCAAAAGTTTTGATGTGAAATATTTACAGTAAGATTTAAACATCACAGAAGGCAATACCTTCAAGCAAATCACTGGTTTATATTAATTGAGTCTTACTGCAACACAGCTCATACTGAAAGAGTTAAGGCTGCACCAGCCAATCTACTTTCAATGGGGGGGGGGGGAGAGAGGGGGGGGGGAATCGTAATGCCATCACAGAAATTCATTTCAGTCTGAAACTATGTGACTTGTTCAAATAAACTGCAGAAACTTTTATGGAATTGGGGGGGGGGGGGAGAGAAAGAGGTTTGCCATTTTAGGTGCTTTAGAAAAAAAGAGTGTTGAAGCTTCTGAACGGACATTCAGACAGTCAGTTCATAACATGGACTAAGCTCCAGGAGCACTCACTTCATGTAGCAGCCAGTTTTTCCCTCTACCAAGACACCACAGCTACTTATAGGAATTTTGAAGCACGTACGGTCTCTTTAAAGCACACTACAGCATTCTTCCTACACATTTATAGTGTTACTGCAAATCTGACCCATCAATACAAGCATTGACATGCTACTGATCTAATACGGCACTGGGGCCAGATATAGTTAATCAGCATTCTAGATATAATTTTAAAGAAGCACCAAAAGATACCATAGTTCTAACACCACAGTAAGCTGGAAGCACAGTCTATACAACAAGAACTCTCTACTACTGTTAGCAGGAAATTACCTGGAGAGATGAAGGTCTGTATAAGTCAGGGATTCTCAAACTGGGGGGGGTCGGGACCACTCAGGGGGTTGCAAGGTTATTACAGGGGGGGGGGGGGGAAAGGGGGTCATGAGCTGTCAGCCTCCACCCCAAAACCCGCTTTGCCTCCAGCATTTATAATGGTATTAAATATATTTTAAAAAGTGTTTTTAATTTATTAGGGGGTCACACTCAGAGGTTTGCTATGTGAAAGGGGTCACCAGTACAAAAGTTTAAGAACCACTGGTATAAATGAACGCCTATTCTCTTTCTCCCCCTTCTTCTAGTCGGCAGTGAAGGCATGCAAAGGCCTTATTACAGCTATTCACACTGGCCTAATAATAGCCACTGACTACACTGCAAGAGAAGACTCACTACCTGAAGTCTGAGGGCCAGAAAGCCCACCATGTAACACTTGAGCCACTTCTATTTAAATTAGCAGAACAAAGAAAGTTAGGTACTTGGTCCTACTAGAAACACCACATTAAACGATTTGAGCTAAATCAGCAAAGCCAAAGGCTGAACTACAGCGCAGTTCTACCATTACCATCTCCCCAAACCTACTCTTTAATATGGAATGCTTTTATTTAATAAAGCTTAATCATAAAATTGCCAATCTCATGTTAGCACCCAGAAGTGCCAGTCAAGATTGAGGATTCCATTAGGTTAAGTGTAGAATGGAAGACAGAGTCCAGAAGAGGATACAACCTAAAACACCTGTCTGGAAATTTCTCTGAAGCCTCTTTAACCATTGCTAACCTTGGTTCAGATGCACAAATGTTAGCAACATCGGGAACCTTAGTGTAGATGGCTGACTCTGGCAAGCCATTTTCAGGCACTATGTCCATTAAATGTACTCAGAGCAACTATAATCAATATGGTGCCAAAAGCAGCTGCTAGAGCCCGAAGTCTATATTAAGACTTCTAAATGTTGCAAACATTGGTTCAGCTGACCCAGCTACAGGTGGAGTTTTCTGTACATATTCCCTACTGTAGGCAAAGCCTAGAGATTAAATGTATGGGAAAAGAGATTTAATATACAAGCAAAGTGAGCAAGGTGGCTGCCACATGTCTATTGCATATTTATATATGCATTTGTTTTAGATTAATTTGTTTTCCTTTTTTTGGAGGGGTATGAGAACAAATGTTCAGAGAGGACAGTGGGTAAAGGAAAAAGAGGTAGGGCCAAAAAGGGGGAAGTAAAAGTTGCCAAAGTGAGGCAGGCTAGCTGAATAGTGGGAAGTGACAGAGACTTAAAAACAGCTGTATTAAATGTTTCCCAAAGTAGGTTTTTATGAAGTATATTACTAACAACTTCTTTATTATTCAAAGGTCTTTGTAGCTACAGAAACCAAGACCAAGGCTGCCATCAGTAATAGTTTTAAAGCTAATCTAGTATCCCAAATAATCTCTCTAATAAGCATGCAATAAAGTATGTGATTGAGGTGACCTCCATCTAGTAATACAAACAAACAAGTGCCAGTAAAAATACTTCATACTAAACGAGTTTCCAGTAAAATTTCATCCCAATGCACCCAAGTAGCACATCATGAGTCATATCACTTGGACTTTTGGAACAGTAGTTTTCTACTAGTCTCTCAGAGCACTTGTAGCATACATCCCTCCTCCTTGAATAATCTCCAAACTGAATAATCCTCAAAGGTCACGATACTTACATTTTTCAGCACAGTGCTTGTGGCATTGTAGTGAGAGCCCATGCTATTAAGAGCACATTACTTATTACTACACTACAATAATGTATTAGATAGTAGAGAATATTTACTGTCATGCTATAGTGTATTAAATCATTAAAGCTATATTGAATTTCAAAGTAATGACCAGAAGATATTGTGATTAAGTCTCTTATTTTGTTCGTACAAGGCTAGTTTGCTCTGAATTTGGCAATTCACAAATCTCCAGTCAGAATCAGTATGGCTCTTATGTGTATTTTACAGTCACCATAAATTCTAATTTTATTAATATCAATGTAAAGATTTTGATGATCACAAAAATAGGAGGCCTTCAGTACAAAGTGATCTTTCAGATAGCAATATATAGAGACTACCGTACTTTAATACTAACAGATTATCCTCCCTCAAAATACAATTTCATGGTTATCAAAGTTACTCCCATGAGCTTTTCTCGCCTTTAACTGATTTACAAGCAGATTTAAGCTATACTTTTTCGAAAGAGGTTCAATACTTACATCAAAGTTGTTAAGTGCATAAGCCAGCTCTCCCCCTCCACCCTGCTGTTGGGCAGCATCATCAGATGCTGTGGCTTGAGCTGCATTTGAGATGCCTGTAACTGCCTGCTGCAGTTGTTTGTAAATCAAGTCCCTGTTGGCTTTGTAAGCTGCTACATCTGGGTGCTGCAGACAGGCCTGAGAAGCAGTGTAAAGTATAGGAATGTTCTTCTGCAGAATTCCTCTAGCTGCAGCCATCTGATCACGGTGGCCCACATCTTTCAATTCCTGCAAGGAAAACGTAATCAATATTGAAAGACATTTCTGATACTCAGTATCTACATACTTTCCCCTGAAGAGGCATAGAAGCATGATCTTTGCTTAACATGAGGTTACACCTCAGTTAAGCAACATTACTTCCCATGCATGCAGTTAACACAAAATTTGGCTACCTTTAGAATAGTTGCATAAAGACTGATGTTATGCAGCCGTTCATAATCCTGCTTTCTAAAATTACAAGCTAAGATATTTATTACTTGACATAAGAGCAGATAATTGTTTTCAATGCTGACTGACAGATATAGCAATTTCCTGCAATATCCTGAACAAACCTTACTGAATTAATTGTAAGTATCTTATGAATTCACTGTATTAAAAATGCAAGTATGTATGTATTATTGTGGGGTTGTATTTAACTTCTATGGAGAAGAGAGCACTAATGTCAACACTTGGAAGCACGGAGTTTCAAAAGACTTAAAATAATGGGTCAGGCAGGTGAGTGAGTTTCCAGGACAGTTGAGGAGAACACTAACTACCCACCTCTGAAATCAGCCTTTATCTGGCCGATTACCTATTCACAGTCTCTGCAGAGCAAAGATGCAAAATGGGTTGGAGTGAGTCTCTAATTCATAGGAATGCTTGTTCTGAGCCAAGGCAGTCATGAACTTGTATCCACAGAAAACCCCTTGGTGAGGTTTGAAGGACTGTTCACCTGCTAGAGCCCTTGCTGGAACTGCTCTAGTAAACTTGTTAGCACGTGTGTAATTTAAAACAAAAAAAAACAAACAAAAAAAACCCTCTGTTTTCTATAAAACTGTAAAATACTTTTATCTTGAGAATAAATGCTTGCTTAGAGCTGTGTGATAACTTAACTGTAGCAGTTACACTGTTTGCTTCTCTCCTCAGAGGATATAAATCAGGCCTACTTTAGGCAGTCCAACTTTGCTGGGGAATTCACAGTGTAGACAGGGAACTGTGCAGCCTCGAAATACTCCTGTCAAAAAGGAGAGAGCTGCATCTCCCCACCAAAACAGGTAACTTGCTGGAGAGCAGAAGCCTAGAAGTGGGTGCCTCTGTAGGACCATAAGGGAAAAAATACAGGTGCAATTGCCCTGACCTATGATACTGACAATAGACCTGGACATCATCCGCCATATTGCATCAATCCCTAATGCTTAGGAAAGCAGATAAACTAACAGGGGGATGTAGTGGTTACAAAGGCACTGGTTTTGGATTGTTAAGTGGTAACAGGCTGGAGTGACAAATTTCATTTTGTTAACCTCACTCTACATTCAAATAATCGCATAGTATTTCCTCTTAAATCTTCAAAAAGAGGTAACATTTATTCTTTTAGATTAGTGGTAAGAGCCAAGCTAGTTTTTATTGCCAAGTGTGAGAGCTGACTAAATTCCAGATACTTTCCTTTCCCAAGATGTGGACACATTTATCTAATATCCTTCACACAATAGCAGTGTATAAGCACAGAAGTCAAATTATAAGTCTGAATTTTCAGTGTCTCAAACATTTATTCGAAGGCCATAAAGCTCTCACCTTTTGGGTTTTTCATTTGTAATTTCAAGATGTTTTAAAGGACGGACACTTGGTTCTCGAAACATTTTTGCTGTACATGAGCTTAAATCTTTTAGAGCAGTAACAATAAGTTTTTGTAACAGCAGCTTACAGAATAAAGTCTTCCACTCTGGCTCAATGTGGCTTAAACACCTTAGCATTGTAGTTAAATATTTCCCTTCTCCCTCCCTTCCCTAGTGCTGAAGTTCACTAAAGACTGCAGGGGGTAGGGGGGGAGGAAATCATAGTGAAAAGCCATGTTTTATTTGAATTAATCTAAATGTATGGCCAACTACATTCCAAGAAAATGAGACTGTACACTAGATATAGGAGTGCATTTTGCATTACATGTAACTGAGGAGAAAGGTCACTAGCATACCAGTAATTGAAGCATTCTTTTCCAAAGGAAAGACGTAAATAATGTTTTCACCCCTCAGCTCAGAGCGCTGAGAAAAACCAATGGAACATGAAAAAGGCATGTTTTCCTTCCATAAAAGGATACGTAACTCAGGCAATAATGCCTCACTCTTTCCTCTTGTGCATGTAGACTATGAAAGGGTCCCACTGCCATTGAATAAAATAAACAAACAAACAATCCAGGATAGGGTCACACCATTTATTTAAAAAAACCACACACACACACACACACGTCAAGAATCCAAAGGTGCCATGCACATTTGTCAGGGACTATGGTTTAGGATCAGGTTCTATTTTTAAATTCTCGGGCTGTAGCAAAATCTATCAGATCATCTTTTGGTGTTTTCCTTTTATGCATGCACATAAGAAAGAATGGGAAGACTAATCAACTGTGAATTGTATTAAGGAGGAATGTATTTGACTACTCAAGAAATGCCCTGTGTTTTCTTCAGTCTCATTTAAGAAGTTGTTTTGGGCATTTAAAATCTTCCCTGGGTGTTCTAATATTGAGTCTCTCCTCTCCCACATTCAGAGTCAATCCTGTCTGTCTCTCTAATCCAGTGGGTCTCAAAACTTTTTTTTACTGGCAACTCCTTTCACATAGCAAGCCTCTGAGTGTGACCCCCCCCCCAAATAAATTAAACACTTTTTTATATGTTTAACACCATTATAAATGCTGGAGGTAAGCGGGGTTTGGGGTGCAGGTGGAGAGCTTGCGACCCCCTGAGGGGGTCCCGACCCCCAGTTTGAGAACCCCTGCTCTAATCTTTGCAGATATTTAGGCCTTGCCTACATTTAAAAGGGGTTGCTGGTATAGCTATACCTCCAATGCCTCCTTAATGGAGACAGTTTTCTTTGGTTTAAGAATAGTTTAAGCCAGTTTCCTGAATGAATAAGCTACAAGACTTTTTGCTGGTATAACTGCATTTACACCAGGTCTTTTGTTGGCATAGTTATATTTCCTTAAAAAACAGAACCTTCCCCATTTAAGAGAAGTGCTGTACGAACACAGACTACCACTCCCCTGAAAGCTAAGCCATATCAGGGAAGCTAATAAAGAGATTACTAGCAATGAAGATAGAGGTCTGCAGAGTAAGAGTGAAAATTATTACTATTAGAAAGTATTAGACATAGACAGAGCTACAATGAACGGTAAGACAGATAACATACTACTCCTCTTCCCTAAAAGGACAAATACAGGGAAATAATCACTGCACTCCCGCTGTAAACAAGACAAAAAAAACCTAGTGATTTTAGTAATAAGGCAGGTAGCTGCCATCAGCAGTCCGATAAGAAATAGTTTTTGTAGAACATTTTCCAGGCATTGGGCTGGAATGCATGCAGTGAGGGTGGGAAGTCTGCAACTGGAGCGGTTTTCCTCTTCTCTTTTAATGTTCAGGGAGGCAGCTGCATTCATTTTTTATTTTTCCCCATATATGGCAAAGGCACTCAGGGCACTAGATAGATGCTTTTTTAATGTCTACATACATTTAAATGAAACAGTCAGAGGCAGGAAGCTTTTCAATTTGCTGGAATAATAAGCAATTATGCCCAATATACTTTGTTAGCCTCATACAGAATTCATACATCTATTCCCCAAAACAGCTACTAAATTTTTTCTGAAAAGTTTATTATTAGTTTTACTAACACCTACAATTACAACTTCCCTTTCAACATTTATACTATATCTTTAACTTAAGTAAATGCAGAGTACAAAGCAGTTCCTATCCTGGGCTCTACAGGTACAGGCCTTAAACCGATTTGTAACTCTTGACAAAGTCTCTCCCCAAACTAGAATAAAAAACCAAAAGATTAGGTAAATGGGCAGACTAGGGATGTAAAAGGTTAATCCCGGGACAGGCCACCCTGGCCGCCATACCCAGACGATATTTTTAATCGTTTAAATAGTTAACTTTTAAAACGGTATTTACATCCCTAAGGCAGACCTTGCAGCATGGCCAGAAGGCCAACCAATTTAGGTTATTTTGGACTAGGTACAGAGAAAGTGTGGTGGGCTCTAGCTCAAGCACCCTCACTGACTGTGGTGGTGGCAGCAGTATGGCAAAGGAAGGAAAACATCTCAGGTAGATCAGTCCCAAGCCATCATTTATTAGAGTTACCATGGCATCTAGGCAGCACCTCACTCAAGAGGATGCATTTCTATGTTAGAAGCAAAAAAGACAGTTACTCACCTTTGTAACTGTTGTTCGAGATGTTACACTCATAAATTCCAATTAGGTGTGCACGTGCCACGTGCACGATCGTCAGAAGATTTTTATCCTAGCAACACTCGGTGGGTTGTCTGAGGTGCCCCCTGGAGTGGCGCCCTTATGGCGCCGGATATATGCTCCGGCCGACCCAGCGCCCCCTCAGTTCCTTCTTGCCGGCTACTCCGACGGAGGGGGAAGAACGGGTTTGGAATGGATCGGAGCAACACATCTCGAAGAACAACAGTTACAAAGGTGAGTAACCATCTTTTCTTCTTCAAGTGCTTGCTCATATTGATTCCAATGAGGTGACTCCCAAGCCTTACCTAGGCGGTGGGGTTGGAGTGAGATGTGGCGGAGTGAAGGACCGCTGAACCAAATGCAGCATCACCCCTGGACTGCTGCACTATGGCATAGTGGGAAGCAAAGGTATGTACAGATGACCAAGTTGCTGCCCTACAGATCTCCTGTATGGGCACATGAGCCAGGAAGGTGGAGGACGAAACTTGAGCCTGAATGGAGCGGGCAGTAAGGTGCGTAGTTGGGACACCAGCCAAGTCATAGCACGCACAGATGCATGATGTGATCCAGGACGAGATGCGCTGCGTGGAGACCGGAAGGCCCTTCATCCGGTCTGCCACAGCTACAAACAGCTGGGTCGTCCTCCTAAAAGGTTTCGTTCATTCGATGTAAAATGCGAGGGCCCTGCGAACGTCTAGGGAGTGCAGCTGTTCTCGTCAAGAAGCGTGCGGCTTCGGATAGAAGACCGGAAGGAAGATGTCTGCCTTTCATGTCAACCAAGACACCACCTTAGGAAGGAAGGCACGGTGTGGTCGCAGCTGTACCTCGTCCTTATGAAACACCATATACGGTGGGTCCGATGTGAGGGCTCGAAGCTCCGACATACGTCTCACCGAAATGATAGTGACAAGGAAAGCTGTTTTCCAGGAAAGGTACAGGAGCGAGCAAGTGGCCATCGGCTCGAATGGGACAACCGTGAGTCTGGACAGGACCAGGTTGAGGTTCCACACAGGGGCCGGGTGCCAAATTTGAAGATACAGACATTCCAATCCCTTGAGGAACCTGCTGACCATGGGATTGGAGAAGACTGAGCACTCATTTTTGCCTGGGTGGAAGACCGAAATCGCTGCTAGGTGTACTCTGATGGATGAAACTGCCAGGCCCTGCTGTTAAGGACAAGAGGTCGTCTAAGATGGTAGATACTGGCACCTCCATAGAGGCAGTATTGCTCAGGGAACACCAGCAGGAGAAACGCTTCCACTTGGCCATATATATGTGGACCTAGTAGAGGGCTTTCTGCTACTCAAAAGTACGTGCTGCACTGAGCAGGAGCAACGTAGCTCAGATTGAGTTAGCCATGTAGCATCAATGGCATGAGATGGAGGGATTGCAGGTCTGGATGACAGAGTCGGCCGTGTTCCTGAGTGATCAGGTCCGGCCACAACAGAAGTGGAAATGGAGTGGTCACCGACAGATCGAGGAGAGTGGTATACCAATGCTGCCTGGGCCACACCGGGGCGATCAAGATTAAGTGGGCCTTGTCTCTGTGCAACTTGAGAAGGACCTTATGGACCAACGGGAATGAAGGAAAGGCGTAGTACAGATGGCCTTTCCACAGCATCAGAAAGGCGTCCGATAGAGAACCCAGAGAGCGCCCCGGAGAGAGCAGAACACCTGGCACTTCGGATTCTTGCGAGAGGCGAAAAAGGTCTATGTGGGGAAACCCCCACTTCCAGAAAACAGAATGGATAACGTCCAGGCGAATCCACCACTCATGAGCCAGAAAGGATCTGCCAAGGTGTTTTGGACTCCTGGGAGAAACGACGCCACCAGGTCGATCAAGTGGGCTATGCAGAATTCCCACAGGCAAATGGCTTCCTGACAGAGGGGGGACAATCATGCTCCCCCTTGTTTGTAGATGTAAAACATGGCCGTTGTGTTGTCTGTGAAAACTGCAACACCAACGGCCCTGAAGGTGTTTGCAGAACACCTGACACGCCAGGTGTACTGCTCAAAGTTCCCGTATGTTGATGTGCAGGGATCTCTCTTGTGTGGACTAAAGACCCTGTGTGTGAAGGTCCGCGAGGTGAGCGCCCCAGCCCAGAGATGAGGCGTCCATGGTTAGAACCAGGGAGGGCTGCGGGGCATGGAACGACATCCCTTCGCATACTGAGGTGGAGTTCAGCCACCAGTCCAGTGAGTTTAAGACTTCTAGTGGTACGGTGACCACTGTGCCCATGCTGTCCCAGCCTGGGCGGTATACGGTTGACAGCCAGGCCTGAAGCGGACAAGGCGCAGTCTGGCGTGTCTGGTTACGAAGGTACAAGACGCCATGTGACCCAGGAGACCGAGGCATATCCATGCTGTTGAGGTCAGGAAGCTCTGGAGGCCGTGGATAATGCTCGCCATGGACTGAAAGCAGGCGTGCGGTAGGCACACACGGGCGAGATTTGAATCCAGGACTGCTCCGATGAAGTCTACTCTTTGGGTTGGCTGCAAAGTGGACTTTTCAACATTGAACAGCAGGCCCAGCTGTCTGAACAAGCTCATGGTGAACTGAACATGAGATTGCACCTGGAGCGACCCCGAATGAGCCAGTCGTTGAGGTATGTAAACACTTGATCCCATGTCGACGGAGTGAGGCAGCCACAACGGCCACACACGTTGTAAAGATCCTTGGTTCCATGGATAGGCCAAAAGGGAAGGACGGTAAATTGGAAGTGCTGTTGGTTGACCACAAAGCGAAGGAAGCGCCTGTGCAGTGGGTAAATCCCTATGTGGAAGTACGCGTCCTTCTTGTCGAGGGCGGCATACCAGTCTCCAGGGAAGGAATAATGGTCCCCAGGGAAACCATGTGGAACTTCCCAACTTTACCATGAATTTGTTGAGTCCGTGCAGGTCCAGAATGGGTCGTAGCCCCCACTTTGCCTTGGGGATTAGAAAGTAGCGGAAGTAAAACCCCTTGCCCCTCAGTTCCTTTGGAATCTCCTTTATAGCGTTGATAGTTAGGAGCGTTTGCACCTCCTGTAGGAGTCACCGCTTGTGAGAGGGGTCCCTAAAGAGGGATGGGGAGGGAGGGTGGGAAAGGGGGGGACAAAACAAATGGAAGGCGGTATCCACTTTCCACCATACGTAAGACCCAACGGTCTGACATTATGCGGGACCACGCAGGGAGGAAATAGGAGAGCCAGTTGGTGAAAGGTGGGGAAGGATCCTGTAAGGAGACTGGTGCTCCGCCCTCTGGCACACCTTCAAAAAAGTTTTGTTTGGGCCCCGACGATGGTTTGGGGGGGACCCTGGTTCTGGCCCGTGAGAGGACCAGATTGTTTCTTCCTACCACCCCGGCCGTGTCTTCTAGAGAAGTCCTGTCTCGGCCAGGACTTCTAGTATGACAGGAAACCAGATATTTGGGCTTTGAAGAAAGCCAATGTGTTCCTGGGGAAACCTCTCATTAACAGACTGTACAATGAGGGAGCACAGTTGGGGGTGAATATACGAGTACTTCCTCTCCACTCCCTTGGCAGTGGGAGGAATGGATGCTGGAGATTGCCAGATCGTATTGGCATTAGCCTGGATGGTCCGAATAAACGGCAAAGCTATACATGTCGGGGTATCGGCAGATAAAACGTCCACTACCGGATCCTCGACCTCCACCACCTCCTCCACCTGGAGGTCCATGTTCTGTGCCACCCTGCGAAGCAAGTCTTGGTGTGCACGGAGGTCTATAGGTGGGGGGCCAGAGGAGGACGTACCCGCCACCGCCTCATCAGGGGAAGAGGAGGAGGAAATGCCAGGGACTAACGGGTCCTGGGGCAAATCTTGCTGGGGGGGGGGGGGGGGGGGGGTGTCCGGCTGCCCTAGGTCCACCATGCTAGGGGCATGGGCCTGAGCTGAGGGTAGGGCCGTCGCCTCAGAGCCTCCCCCCCACCCCCCGACTGACACTGGCTTCCGGGACTCAGGGTTCCGAGTGGGCAGAGTGAGAAGCCCCCGAGGGGACACCTTGGGCCTGATGGTATGCCCAAAGTGTCCAAAAGGACCATTGTGGGGGTCCCTGAGCAGGATCCTGCCCCTCATGGTGCCATTGGCTAGCAACATCCACGTCTTGGTCATGGACGTGGTAGCCACTTTTCTGCTTGGGATGACCTCAAGTTGGGGCAGGATGGCCACGGTGGAGCCAATCGCTCATGCTGGGTCGCACTGTCCCGCATGGTCACCCCGCGCTGCGGAGATGGGGTTCGGCGCCACTGTCTTGAGCGGTACCGCGACCTGGATCGGGACCGACGGTCGTATCAGTGCCGGGAGGCAGATCTGGATCTTGATGAAGATCTACGGGCGGAGCGGTGCCAGGATCAACTCAGAGTAGATGGGCGCCGGGATTGGTGCCGGGAGCTGGACCGGTACCGACCGTAATGGGAAGATGATCTTCGCGAGGCAGAGCGGCGCCACAAGTGTGACCGGCGCCGAGATGGTGATCGGTGCTGGGACTGCGAGCAGTGCAGTGGACGAGACCAGTGTCTGGATCAGGACCAGGACAGGGACTGGGAACCGGATCGGTGCCGTCCCGTCTCACTCTGCGATGGAGGGTACATCATGGAGGCTTTCCTTTCGAGGGAACAGCCTGCACCGGCGGCACCGAAGGTTTCAACAGTCCCGGCGCGGTGAGCGCAATCAGATCGCATGCCGTGGAGAAAGTCTTCGGGGTGGAAGGTAGGCCGAGCTCAACCGCGGTACACAATGGGGAGCTTACGTGCACCGGACTCAACGGCGCTTGTGGTGCCAGAATCAACGGTGCCAGAGTTGGAGCCTTCGCGAGGCAGTCCAGCACGGGACACTGCTCCGAGCAAGGCACAGGCCGTGCCGGCAACTTCACAGGAGTGCTTGTGCTGCTTCTTGGGTCCCAGAGACAGCAAGCGATGCCGCACTGGTGGTGTCGGAGACATCCAGTGCCGGGCCACGGAGCTGTTGCTTCCGGTGCCAGAGGCGCGCTTCGGACCAATGGGGTCAGCACCGGGTCTCGACGTGGAGCCGAGGACATTGGGCTAAGTGCCGCTTCCATAAGGAGCTGCTTCAAGCGAATGTCCCACTCCTTTTTAGTCCAAGGCTTGAATGCCTTACAAATACGGCACTTATCTGATTGATGGGATTCCCCCAGGCACTTCAAACAGGAGTCATGGGGGTTTCCCTTAGGCACTGGCTTAAGGCAGGCCAAGCACGGTTTGAAACCCGGAGACCTAGGCATGAGCCCAGGTACTGGGAGGGAGGGAAGGGGAGACGCCTCTTACCCCCAAATTGCTATGTACACTAACAACAATAACTACAACTAGAAACTACTAACAACTACTCTATAAAAACTATCTACAAGTATAAATGAGCTAAGAGCTAGGGAAGTGGAGATCAGCTAAGCTGCGCTCCACAGTTCCAACTACCGTCATGGGCAGTAAGAAGGAACTGAGGGGGCGCTGGGTCGGCCAGGGCATATATCCGGCACCATAAGGGCGCCATTCCAGGGGGCGCCTCAGCCAACTCACTGAGTGTTGCTAGGGTAAAAATCTTCCGACAATCGTGCACACGGCGCGCGCGCACCTAATTGGAATCGATATGAACAAGCATTTGAAGAACTTTAAAATTCTACCACCCATAGAAAGCCGGTACAGACCAGCTTCAGTTTCCACGCTGATTTAAAGGGTTGTCCCATGTAGACAATGTTGCAGGAATCTGGGCTTGAGGCGATAGTAGCAAGGTCTGCATCTGAAAGAATCTCCAAACCAGAGTGAAGAGGTAATAAAATCTTTACACTGCTACCAAGTGGTTGCTTAACAGCACTTTCTGGATTGCTACCTTTAATACTTGATGGGCACAAACAAAACAATGAGAGGAGGAAGATAATGCTTGATGTATGCTCTGGCAACCACTTCACCTCAGTTTTATTTAGACTGAGCTTTCACCAGCCACGTCTCATCCATGCCTCGTTTCATCTGGACACTAAGCCAGTAGCTACAATTTACAGCTAATTTGGATTTAACTACACCTGCATGAGTTTTCCCAAACAAATACTCTTTTTGGAGTAGGACCATTATAAATAGGAGGTCCAATACTTGTGAGCATCTTTCATACGAGGAACTTAATGCAGTTTATGAAAGGCAAAACATACTAAATCAATGAAGCTAGCTACCAATTAGGTACTACTTTCAGTGGAAGAAATTAAAACAGTGATCAGCCTCATATCACAGTTTCTATTCCCAGCTCTGCCACTATCTTGTTAAGTTTAGAGTCCCACAGCTCTAGTCACATCATGCTCAGAGGGACAATAAGCACTTGACAGAGAAATATTAAGTTTAATAGTGATACCTTACAGCAAAGAAGAAGGTGAAGTAAACATGCCAAGCAGAAATTTAAGAGGGATGGATAATACTGAAGCCAAGAGACCTATAACTAAGCGGAGGAGGCATGATGGAGCACAAACATTGCTCTTGTGGCAGAAGACAAACATTTCACATAGCAGATCATGTAGCAACACAAACCCCCACCTATCTCACTTGCATATTTATTATAATAAATATACACACTGTTTTCAGGCAAAATGTCTTGCACTTCACTAATTACATTTTTAAAATAGGCATTATCCAATTGTCTATTCATATAAAGGAAGCTAGAATAAGAGTGTGTCAGTGATATGCTAGAAGTTTTACTTCATACAAATAGCACGAACATTAATGAAATAGTTAATTTAGAAAGACCACACCATTTCAAACTGATAAGACTATTCACCCATCTTTACTTTTCAATGTAACTGACATTTATTTATCTATAGGAATGAGTCATGACAGCAAAAGCATTAAGCATATCAAAATCGACACACATTTAAGATCAAGCCAGAGTTCACCAAGTTAGTCAGAGGTACAGATATTGACTACCCCTCCCCCCAAAAAGTTCTTTAAAGGAGGCTGCATAGAAAATAGTGGCGAGATTGCTGAAGCGTTTATTTGCTCAAGGTAATGAGACAATCCAAAACAAACACCCTAAATAAATGCAAATACCTAATATTAATGCAACACTGTGGTTTAGACTATACACTCAGAAACTCAGTGTTATTACTTATCAGGAAACATAATTCTACTCCCTTACTTATATGTATTGTTTTGTACAGAAGTACCAAAATGTTAAGGCATTAAGATTGTGCAATGTTGCCAAGTTACAGTTGCTGTGGGAACCATACATTTGCATCTCTCAACTTAAATTTAAAATCAAGTCCCTAACACTGGAAGGGGGGGTTCGAGGGGGAGAGACCACAAGCAGGGGGAAAAATGTTGCATTAGTGCCTGTTCCATTAAAAAGAAATGTATTTGTCTATAAATTCATTATAATAAGTACTATACTACATCTGAACAGAGTTCTTACTAGAATGCAGATTCAATTTTTGAACACTGTGGGTGCATTGCATAGCAACCAACAGAACATGCAATGTTTATTAGTAATGCCTTGGGCTTAGAAGTCATGCAGAGGGGCCCAGTCATGTTTCCGAAAGGTGGTTTTGTTTTGTTCGGTTTTTTTGTTCGTTTGTTTTTTTGTGGGGGTGGGTGGGAAAGAGAGCTAAGACACTGAAGACCAAACAAAAAAAGTACTGTTACTGTACCTGCTGTCTTTTGGCTGCCATTATATTAAGCTTATCCACTTCTGGTTTGAGCGCTTTGTATTGTATTCCTAAATCCTGTTCAGTACCAGCATTTTTTAATTTCAGGATACCTTCTTCCACCTACAAGAGTGTAGATATTTTTACCATCCAGTGTACAATTTGCAGAAAAATCCAAGACATTTTATAGCTCACTTTAACAAGCAGTTATTTTTTAAACTTCAGGTATACCGTATATACTCGATCATAAGCCGGTTCATTTATAAGCTGCCCCTCCCCCCCCAATATAGGTAAGTAAAAATGGGAAATTTGTATAACCCGTTCATAAGCCGACCCTATAATTCAGGGGTCAGCAAACTTTGGCTCCTGGGCCACCAGGATAAACCGCTGTTGAGCCAATATGGTTAGGTTTACCTCCGTGCCTGCGGACGCTCGAGATAAACAGTGTCCTGGCGCACCAGCTGCTTACCCTGATGGGTCGGGACAGCAACTGGTGGGGAAATTTGGGGGGGGGGGGGGGGAGGGAGGGAGAGGAGCTGGGAGTCAGGGGAGTAACCCTTGTGATCACCCCCCACATGACCCCACCTCTAGGCCAGGATCCCCACACTCTCCCCATCCCATCCCATCCCTTCCCACCTTCTCTGGGGAGGATGTCTCTGGCCTGGCTGGAGCTGCTCCGGCAGGCTGGGCAACGCGGCCGCAGCCTGCTCTGGCAGGACAGACCGGGAGGCGCGGCCACAGCACGTTCCAGCGGGCTAGGCCGGGTGGCACAGCTGCAGCATGCTCCAGCGGGCCAGGCGGTGCGGCCACAGCCTGCTCTAGGGGGCGGGGCCAAGCAGCATGGCTGCAGCCTGCCAGCCCTGGAGCTGCAGCTGCTTCGGAGGATGGGGGGGAGAGCAGTGTGGCCAGAAGCAGAGAGACTCTGGCCCCGCCTCTTCCCTTCTGCCTCTGCTGACTATGCTGCCTCTCCTTGCTCCCACTGTTGGGGGAAGGGGCTGTGTCCCACCTCTCCCTCTCTATACCCGTTCATAAGCCGACCCCCTTCTCTGGTGCTTCCTTTTACTAAAAAAAATTCGGCTTATGAACAAGTTTATATGGTACTTGAAAGCTAGTAGATTAAGTTGGGGCAGCTTTTTCTAATAGGTTTTTCCTCCAAGTAACATGCTTCCACATATTTTTCTGTATTTAAAAAGGCAATTCCAGAGCCCAGTATGATAAAGCAACATTAACACTATCATGTACATATGGTATTATGGGTCGGCACACCCATTAAAACACAGACCCAGTTTGCATTGGGAGCAACAGACTTGGGAGCAGAAGAACAGACTAGTTGTAGGGACAATACACACACACACACAAAAAAAAGACAGCTTGTCAGAATAAGCCTAACATATGTTGGACGATGGAAAATGAAATACTGAGTTATAGATGAAAAACCACACTTACAACTTTAAGCTGAACAAGTAGCTTGTAGACATCCGCCATGTCAGCCAAGATAAGCAGCCGGGTAACAGCAGACAGGAGAGCACGAGCTGCTCGTACCATGTTCCCACGTTTCACTGAGGAGCAGGGGTCATCTGCAAACTCTCCTGAGGCACTCTTCATTGAGTCACCTGCACAAATATCAGCAAGAATGTCTTTTCTCAGGTTTAGAATGTTACATACTTCATTTCAGAATTACACTTTGAAAGATAAGGAATTTATTTGAATGAGTTCAATCTTAGAAAGTATCAGAAAGTGTTCACTCCTGGGTTACTACATCCAGTGATTACTATAAAACTGAAGGTACCTACACTTCACTCTTCCCAGTGTGGACAGGAAGCATTAAAAATGTCACTAAAACACTAGATTCATAGATTTTGCACCGAAGTTCAGTTTTAGCCTTTGTTTCAAATTAGAGGAACTAGAACCTTGGGATGGGGGGGAAGGAATTACCAAAGTTTCAGCAAGCACGCTAAAAGCATCAGTAAAGAAGGTATGGCAAGGGTTCAACTTACAAAGCTTGCAGACATCACACAACATGAAGCCTCTAATCATGTTTAAATATGCTTACAATAACTTGAAGGGTTACAGTGAACTTAAATACACTTGTGGAAATTTCACTCCCTTAAATTGCTGCAACTTACAGCCAAGATTACTAAGCATTTGAATAAACAAAGTGAAGCAGAGAAGAGACATTTTTCTCTAATCTTTCAAATTCTGTGTGTATAGTCAGAGTCCCATGATTGCATGGGTTTTTCACACAGCAACAAGGGATAAAACATTTAAAATCCACACAAGGAAGTGTTGTTTTAAAAGTAGAATATAATATCTGAAACTAGTTGGCTCGATTTCAAGTTGACTATCTCTGAAGAAAAACCCAGGGGGGAGGGGGAAATGGGGGATGGGGAGAGAAGGAGACAGGAGTATAAATTTCCTGGTTTCCAGTTAATGCTAGGGCTACATCTACAGTAAAGCACTTACATCGGTAAAGCTGCACCGATGTGGCTACGCCACTGTAACACTTGTGGTGGAGACACTCAAAGCCGACGGGAAAGATGCGGTAACTATGAAGGCAGGAGAAGCTGACATAATGCTGTCCGGACCCGCACTTAGGTCAGTATAACTTACAATGCTCAGTGGTGTGGATTATCCATACTCCTGAGCAACCAAAATTATACCAAAGTAACCTGTAGTGTAGACAAGGGTCTAGGTTTTGAAAAAAACAATTATATTAATTACCTGGAAACACAGAACTGAAGTTCCTCGAACAAAAACTTTAATTTGGCTCTTGTATCCCACCAACCTGTGCATCTTTCATCTACAAAGAAGAAAGGTACAGCAGGGCCTACCCCTAGGGAATTTCTGCAACAATCCCACTGGTGCCGCTATTAAATTCAGCTTCACCAAACTTAACATAGATCAAATGTAGTCTCCAGCAACTTCCAGTGTTTTTAACCACAATCTCTCAAACCTGTATATACAGACGCTCCCAGTCGTACATAAACGTTCCGTAACGCCTTGCGTAACTCAAATTTTGCATAAGTTGGGAACGTACAGTATACCCAACAATTACACCCAAAAAAAACCAACCAAACCAAAAAAAACCCCACACCACTATTTCTAGCTTACGGAACTTTTTCTGTAAGTGCGGATTTGCATAAGTCGGATTTGCGTAACCCAGGGGGTGCCTGTATATCGTTCTAGAAAGAGGCTATGTGAGGCAGACTCCGTGCCCAAGCTTTCTACTTTTAAATACCTAGAATCCAAATACGACAGCTAGGTGCTTGGATCTCTCAGTCAAGACCCAGTGTGGCTATTTATAGTCCTTATAAAAATACCACCAGTTTAGGCAGTTGAAGTTTCCCACTGAAGCAAAAGGAGGTATCCTGGCTATTTTCAATGCTAGCCACAAAACATTGCCTCAAACAGAGCAGAAAATATTGTTAGAAGTTAAACTGTGAATGGTCCTGAAGATGTACCACACGGCTTATTGTTAAAAAGTATCTCAATTCCTTTTCACAAGATAGCAGTAGAAAGTGTTTTTACTTTGTATGTTGGGTATTATATCATACTGATGTAAAGCTGCTTATAAACTACCTCCACAGGGAAGTTAAAACCCCAAAATGTTTTGATATTTACACCAAATATGTTACAAAGTGGTTCACAGTATAAAGATAAAAAAAATGATGCAAACAAGTTGCCTAGTGAAGACACAATTATACTGTGATATTCCTACTGTACTTTTTGAACTGTAGTCTATGGATCTCACTTGTTAAGTAAAACAAATCTGAACTTCAGCTGGTATCTTATTACAATGCAAAGGCAAGAGCCACTTGCGTGATTAGACACCCTCATTCAGTTTGACTTCATGACCATTCAAAAGTGTGAAAGAGTCAGTTCGTCCACATTAAGAGGAGCAAGTAGTCTCATTTAGATTTCTCTCCCAGTGCTGCACACTACCTGCAGTGAAGTAGATCACAAAAATACTTTTGGAATCATGAGGGATAAAAGCAATTCTTGGATTGCTTAGTATTTCAAGATCTCAACTGTCCTCCTTTCCTCAAGCCCCTACATTTGCTTCAGTTCAGAGTCTGCCAGAGATTCTCAGACACTGGCCTGTGGATCACTGGGGATCAGCAGAAAATGTGCTAGTCTATTTCCAGGTGATAAATCATAAGACACCTAAAGGTGCTGTGAATTTTCCTAATATAGTATCACTCTTCCACATATTTAATTGTTATAACTGCCACAGAAAGAACATGTAATTGTGAATGTTCAGGGAGGTGTTTCTAAAACAGCCTCTACTTTTCATTACATTTGAGTTAAGAGAACAGTTACTTGGGAATCAAAAAGAGTATCAAACGTTGCTTCATTTAACACAAGTCATTTATAGAAAAGATATTCAGTACACATGAAAGCTTTATGACTCTATATAAAACTTCATTTTACATCAGTTAACTTTAACAAAGAACTCAGAATTCTCTGACATTTAGTTAAGACTGAGGATTTTTATTTTCTATATCCACAAAGTTTATAGGAGCTTTTATGAGGTTGACCAAGTGTGCTTTCCCCAGTGCACTAGTACTTCATATTGCCATATGTTGGTGCAGTCAGTTGATTTAGAACCACCATGGACATTCTGTTCCGTAGACTTAAAAATCAGTGACCGTTAGTCCCAGGGGTTGGATCCCAGAATGTACAATAAATGGTTAAACACTAAGCCAATTGCTAAACTTGGATGTATGAGGTGATCGGTACCCCAAAATTGGCATAGGCAGCTTTATAAACCATGTATGAATTTTGGGGAATGGTAGGGGACAGAAGAGCTTTAGAGATTGATAATCATACCTAAAATATAGGTCTGGCTTATTTTTGCAAATTTGAAGGGTGGGGGGTGAGGGGAGTGTTAAAAGTTTAGGGCGGGCAGAAAGGATGCTCAGTGCTCTTGCAACTGATTGTCTTCCAGAAGAACTTCAAAGTCTGGTGAACTCCTGGGTCCCACAGAAGTCTGTGACAAGTCTCAGACTTCAGTGGGGCCAGGATTTCAGCCCATGAGTCTAGGATACAGAACTTGGAATAGTATACTGAGTTTTCATAGTGAAGATGTAGCAATAGTAATCTAACCCAAATAAAATTTTCTCAGACAGGCGCTTAATCAGTTATTCCTTGACATGGCTACTAAAGAAAAAAAAAAATCAAAAAAAAAAAAAAAAAAATCAGTAACTGATAAGAGTTTAACTTGTAGGAATGTGTACAAAAAAAAAAGTCTTGAGACTAAAAAGCTTAGAATTAGTTTAATTCTGAACTCTATGAAGTTCAGTAGTGTTATATCCTGGGAAGTGTCTCCAAATGGTAAGCAGTTCTTTGGAATTGAATCTTTAAAGTTAAACTTAGATATTTCATTAAATGATGTAAGGTTGGACATCTCTCTTGAATAAGTGGGCTATTAGATCTTACATCAAGGCATTCAACTGCCACCCCTGCTCACACCCACACAGAATGGTCCCAAGAATAGGATGCTGTCTGATCACTACGGAGAATGAGGTACCACTGAGTTCTTCACAACCATATTTAAGATGAGCAATATGCTGCTTTCAGTGTTTTGCCACATGAAGCATCTTGGAGTTTTTGTAAAACAAAACCAAATTCCAAATATCAAGCTACAGCTGCCCAGTTACAGCATTTCCAACTGGAGATGTTAAGGATAGAAATAAATCTAAAGTTGAGACATAGGAATTGCAAAACCGTATTGGATCACTGGTCAATCTAGTTTGGTATCCTGCAGCTCCAAAAGCAGCCAGTACAAACTTACTTCAAAAGGTGCAAAAACCCCTGCAGTAGGCAGCTAAGAAGTTTAAGCAAGCTAATTCTCTGTTTGTCTCCTATGTCAAACACAATTGCTTCATCTAGTGTTTTTGTAAAGCAACAAGGAGGTAAAAACTGATTGGGGGGAGGGGTATATTTCTCACGGGACTGCCACACACACACACACACACACACACACACACACACACTAGTTATGCCATCTTGACATAAGGGTTGCAGATTTAGCATTATTATTTAAATATCTAGGGGGACAAATTTCACCCAATTTGAGTCCTGCAGGGGACTTTCAGGGCTGGGAAGAAATCAGTCTCACTATGTATGCATGAAAGCATTAACTCTGACCTAAGCATATTTCAGTCTCAACATTACATATTTTAGTCTCAACATTAAGATGTGCAGTTACATTCAAGCTTTCATAGTATGGCCCACTAGCAAGACTTATTTTAGCCTTTATAGAAAAACTGAAGAGCTTAAGTAACAATCTCTTAAATGGAGGAAAAAAGTAGAGAGCAAGAACTTGTGTACGAGATCTACCAAATGTTAGGTGGTCTTTTTTTGAATGGATGGTATGGTATGGAAGAAATTTAAGAGCATGTATCTCTGATGCAAGTAAATGACAAAATCATTGGTTATCGTAAATCATAACAGTCAGGATTTCTTTCCTTTGCATTCATCCTGTGCCTGGTCTTTGAAGAAATATGCGCCATTCAAAATGCTCCTTTGGATTTCACTAAGTGTAGGCATAAAGTATGGTAAAGTGAATACATTTAAATGTACTTGTCAGAACCAAATATAGGATCCATACTTCTCCTCTCACTATTCTAAATGGACTGAGTTGCTAAAATTCAATACAAAAAAAGGCAGCAGTGTCCACTTCACTCATTCCCCACTCAAGACGGTTGACTTCTAAAACTAACACTGCACCAGGCTTCAGATGTTAGCTAGAAAGGTTAAGAGCATGGGGAGAAGGGATTTTGTTTTTAAAATAGCAAGCTAACAAGTTAGTTGTGAAGTAAAGGGCCATTCCTCTGATTGTAATTTAAAAAAAATATATCTATCTATATCTTTCAAAGGGCTTTGTCACCACTAAAAACTCAAACTATGCTCCAATTATCCCCCACCTTGATTACTGCACACCCCACGGCTCCTCCTCTCACACTCCATATTCCTCTCTCGTCAGACTGTTCATGTCCTTCACCTCCCCCCCCCAACCCCAATCTGTTCCACGGGCTACCTATTCTCCACCACTTGAAGGCCAGGATAGAAGATTGATATCAGAGGCCCCATCTGTATAGCTCCACCCCAATGTACACACCCAGCCCCACATCTTGCCACTGATACCACCCTCAATGCTCAGTTCAACTGAGTAAGAGGCTTTCCATGCTGTCCCCTATATCTGAAAGATCTTCTATTGCAGCTTGCCAAGCTACCACCTTTTGTTCAAAACTCCTGATTACTCACTTTTTCCATGCCTACAAAATGCAAGTTGATAATTATGGAATTCTGTCCATTCCTCATTGAGCCTTCCTTGAGGGGTAGAGACAATAAGGATTTCATAGTTGGTTCTAAAGAAATGTCCGTGGCCTGGCTTGATCAGACAGATGTTTACAGGCTCTTTAGAAAAACAGTCACACTTCAAAATAAGCCAGAAAAATTTGAGAACTCCCAAACCTGGTTGGCTACAAGTGACAGTATTAATCACACTGGTTTATTTCCTGCAAAAAGTGAGCAGAGGCCCTTACAAATTTGTGATATCTCAGGAAGTAACTAGAATCTGTTTGCTTAAACCATAAGAGCTCTATCTGAGCTTTCTGAAACAGTTTAAAGGAATTAGGCACCTAACTCCCATTAAGTTTCCATGGGGATTTGGACAACTGTCCCTTTGAAATTTTCTACCTTAGTCTCTTCCTAAACTGTATCACTCTGATGTACCAAGGGAAATTGAGGATTTGTTTTATTTTGTTACGTGATCTGTCCTGTTGTTCAGTTTCAGAATAGCTTCATTCACAAGTAAAATGTTTAGTTGAATATGCTCTCAATGGGAGTAGTGTTATTAACCAGTTCCTTTCAGAAGCTAGTTAGTTACAGGATTGCTTACCATAGCAGTCGTTTTTTCAACTACATTATCTTCACAGAACCATTTAGAAGGCACATCCATATCCCTTGAGCCCAACATTCTACTAACAGAAGATATAAAGTTACCATCCCCTCTTCAGTTCCCTTATATCCACCAGCCAGAATGGTCAAAGAACCTACCTCCTTTTTAGGAGAAGTGTTGTAGCTTAGATTGGAGTTTCAAGGTCATTTTTAAAGTTTTAGAATTACATTAGCTAGATCTAAAGTTATAAATCAGAGAAGTGGTTCTCAACTTATTTACCATTGTGGACTGCATCCAATACTACTTCTATGATCCTGAGAATGTCACATGAGCCGCAGCTATGTGCTGACTGGGCCGCAGGTTGAGAACCACTGGATCATAGGGTTTGGTTTTATTTAAAGTTTTTTCTGATAGATTCGTAAGCACTACTGAAGATAAACCTATCTATTACATACTACTCAAAGTTATAGGATTACAGAACCAAGTTGACACTGCTGATCACATTTTACCTAACACTTAAGTAGTCTGAACCTGATTGAACCAACTGACTAATGCTGCACTACTTTAGAGACAGTAGCTCAGGAATAGAGAAGTAGTAGTACTGCAAGTAACTGACAAGCAGCTATTTCTCATTGTTTCTGGTGAACAAAAGCAAGGATAATTTATACAGGCAGTTCAGAAATAACATTTTAGAAACACAGTGATAATTAAGGAATAGGGACCAAGCTGGCAATTTAGATGAAGTAGGTTTATTCATATCACTCTTCCGGTCCCAGGGCGCTAGGTTTCTCTACAGAATACTTACACACTTTGATATTCACTGGCATGCAGCCATTTCAAAACGGTCTTATGACTACAATGAAGCTGACAAGAAGCGGATAGGAACAGCATGGATTGTGGTTGTGAACCAAAATATAGTTCATCCAGGATCAGCTTTACTCCCATGACCATTCAGAAAGATGTACTTAAGTTATAACATAAGCTGGATCCAAGATCTAGACCCTTGTAACCCAACTGGACCTGGTGACAAGTGTTGGGTTTGGGTATGAAAAGACTCTACCCTCTAAGGGCTCAGGTTTGGTCATTTTTTTTCTGCTGTGTGCATGGGGTTCCAACTTCCTAAAGCCCGCCTCTGACTTTGTCTGTTAATGGTTATCCTCCTCTGCTTTTCCCCTCTACTCCTCAGCCCTTCCTCCTCGGCCATTCCCCCTGCCCCACAGTCCTGTTCTCCTCAACTCTCTCCCCATATTCTTCCCCTTCCCTCAACTCCATCTTCACTCCCCAGCCCTTCTGATCCCTGGGGGACATCACAGCCCTGCCTCTGGTAGCAAGGTACCTGGAAGACGAATGACATTGTTTTGTAGCACTGCCAAACTCCCCAAAGAGGAACTGTGGTTGATTCAAAGGGGAGTGGAAGCTGAAATGGTACCACCATTGCAGTACGTAGGAGCATCCCAGTGCTGCTGACAGGTTGAGCCAACTGGAAGAAAATCAGGGACAGGTGTCCCTTTCCTTCCTTTGCATGGGGTGGTGGGTGACAGCCTCCCAGGCCTGCATGCAGAGGTCTGAACCCTGGGCTTGCACTGCTGGGCAAGCAGATGCTCTGGATAAGGTGGCAAAGCTGTTTGGTCTTATCCCAGAGATAGGGCATCTATACAAACAGTTGCTGATCCACTGGTCCCTGTGACAGAGGTGGCTTCCCCGCTACAGGGGCCAACCTCACCAGTTCTCGCAGGCCGAGCTTCTGTGGGGCAAAAACACCACTGATCCTCTGGGCATAGACCATCCCACCTCTGGGCATAGACCATCCCACCTCTGGGCATAGCTCCCGGAGCAAAAATTAAGTCCCTATAAGTGTTGGGTATGAAAACAATTTGACACTCCTGGGCTGGGTTCAGGTTCAGGTCAGGCTTTAAACTTAGGCCCAAACAGACCTCTACAAAGAAGCATATAGTCTTGACAACCCAGGAGGCTCACACTACAGCCAGTCTTATTTTATTATTCAATATAAACATTTAAGGGCTGGTATACACTAAAAAGTTAGGTCAACTTAACTACATCACTCAGCGGTGTGAAAAAACGTGTGGAAATGTAATTAAACGGATCTAAGTCCAGGTGTAGGCACTGCTAGGTTGATGGAAGACCTAGCACCGCCTCTCAGAGAAGTGTATTTACTACAGCAACCGAAGAACCTCTCCCATTGCTGCACAAAGTGTCTACATTGCAGAGCTACCATAGCACAGCAGCATTTCTAGAGTAAAAGAAAGACCCATATATTGCATTAATGAAGCACATTCAACAATATAGAGAACTACAGCTCACTAATTCAGCTACAGAACCAGAGCTATTTTATGCTAATATTCAGCTCTCCATTCTATATCAGTCTTGATTGGGAGGTGATGTAGTTTACTGACCGCAATATAACATTTTGTCCCTAACAAAAATCAAAGCACTGTCATTCAGCAGACATAGGCAAAACACCAACCCTGTTAGTTTAGAAATTAAATCAATTATGGTGAACGAGCATCACTTCAGGAGAGTTATATTCATGCTGTATATTAGCCAGATTCTCAAGAGACAGAGCTCCCTATAATATTCTTAGATATGAAGAGCTAGCAAAGTCAGATGGCAATTTAGATAGGAACATTTCAAACTAACAGCACACAGGGATTTGGTCAGACTTTTGTATGTTCTACCTCTGTAGAGACCTCAGCTATTTATGCTTAGAAATATAAATGCAAGCTAAGGAAAACCAGCATCTGTTCACTTTGAGAACAAGGATTTCCCAATGTGAAGCAAAAATTCAAAATTAAGACTAAGTCAGATCACATTAGTTGGGGGGGGGGGCGGGGGGGTTGTGCAAAATTAACAGGCAGAGAGACCTCCCAAGTACATTGGACCTTGATGTTTGGGGGAAATTGGCAGGGAAGGAAAAGGGCATGAGCATAAGGAAATTGCAGTGAACATCTTCACGGCTCCAGAACAAAATAAGATTATCTCACATTCTGCTGGAGAAAGGATGTCAGACTAGTTTAAAAAGTTATATATACACATACACGCCCACCTCTCAATATATCAAGTCATTCAATTGCTTCACATGCCTCCCCCTACACAATTTAATATACAAATGAGAGCAGAGATACCTGTATTTTGTAGGAACAAGAAAGAGCAAGGTAGTAAAAGGTTTTGGGACGAAGAGCCCAACATTTACTGTTATTTGCCTAAAAAGTTTTCTGAAGGGCTGTTGTTGCTCTGCATACTTATCACAGTGCACATAGGCTAGATTAACAATCTCCTTCATGCAAATTGTCCCAACAGTTGAGCCCTGTGGCCATGCCAGAGCAATATACAATGCAACATCACAAGGAAGGAGTGCAAAACTTCAGTGGGATGGGCCAAGAGAGTCAGATGCCCAATAAGCACTCAGAAAAAATTAGAAAAGATTGTTTGGATAACCTTTATAAATATTTTTTAAATCTGTGGGTGGCCATAGCCCAATTAGCGCTACTAATACATCAAGTTTAATTTGAGTTGTTGATGGTGTGGGAAAGGAAGGAGAAATGGAGAAACTTTAAAGAGTGAAAGTAGTATTTCACCCTTATAGAATGCTCACAGCTGAAGGAATTTTGTTCCCAAAGAGTCACTTTCAGACTCGGGTGCAGAAAATTTCAGCTATAAGAGTTCTATGTTTTGGAAAGTTAACTGGGGGAGGGAGTCATATTGAAGCAGTTTGACAACCTTCATTACTGCTTTTCACTATAAACATAGGGATTGGCAACCTTTGGCCCCTGGCGGGCCAGGGGCGTTTGTTTACCTGCCGCATCCGCAGGTTCGGCTGGTCGCAGCTCCCACTGGCCGCGGCTCACTGCTCCAGGCCAATGGGGGCTGTGGGAAAGCTAGCACATCCCTTGCCCCATGCTGCTTCCCACAGCCCCCCATTGGCCTGGAGCGGCTAGTCGCGGCCAGCGGAAGCTGTGATGGGCTGAACCTGCGGACGCAGCAGGTAAACAAACTGGCCCAGCCTGCCAGGGCACTCTGGCGGGCCGCGGGCCAAAGATTGCCGATCCCTGCTATAACATATTGTGGAAAGATCAACTAGCTCACAGCTTGAGGAATTTCTTCCTCCTTTGCACAGAGCTCCATTTGTAGCTCATCAGCACCACTAATAACTACAGTAACTCAGTTAACGTTGTCCCAGTTAACTTTTTTCGTGGTTACGTTGCTGATCAATTAGAGAACATGCTCGTTTAAAGTTGCAAAATGCTCCCTTAACATTGCTTGGCAGCCACCAGCTTTGGCCATTGCTTTCAGGAAGAGCAGCCTGTTGGAGCTAGCTGGTGGGGGTTTGGAACCAGGGTAGATCGGCAGCCCCCCGTTCCCCCATCAGCTCCCCTAAGTTCCCTGTGCAGCAGCCACCCAGCAGGCTATCAATTGCTGGGCAGGTGAGCTGTCCCCCTCCCCCCACTGCCGTGTTCTGCTCCTACCCTCTGCCTTGGAGCCTCCTGCTTGCTGTGCGGGGGGAGAAGAGGGGTGCTAATGTCAGGGTGTCCCCCCCGCCCTCCCACTCCTGTATGTCATCTCCACAGAGCAGGGGGGATGGAGGGGACACAACAGGGCTCAGGACAGAGGGAACTTGCTGGCAGCAGCTGCGGTCTTAATTTGCTGATCTACTTAAAAAGGCAATGTACTTAGAGGGGGGGTCAGCATACTGAAAAGGGCAATGCATGTCTCTCACACACACACACACACACACACACACACACACACACACACAGAGTCTCTCTCTGTCTCTCCCCCACACACACACGGTGTGTGTGTCTCTCTCTGCCATGCTGTGTCTCTTCCCTCCATTTGTGCTGCCTTGTAGAGTGTGAGGCTACATTAGCAACAATGTGTTAACCCTTGAGGGCTCAGCTGAGTGCTAGTTCATCATTTAGCAGTAAGGCATTCCCTGGGAAATCTCACCCTCTTACTCTACCACCTCAACCAAGCTTACAATCATGATTTATATATATTTACATTCATTCTTATGGGAAAATTGGATTAGCTTAAAGTAGCATTTTACAGGAACATAACTACAATGTTAAGCGAGGAGTTACTGTATCTGACTGGGGTCGCAGTTGAAACTAAACTCTGCCTCTCTAGCAGAGATCAAGCAAGCAGCAAGAGATGGAAGACCATCTTAAAGCAAGGGTTCCTGCACATTTCTGTTTAAAACCAACACCACGAGTCCCTTTTTAAATTTATGCTGCAAATGAGAATCTCAGTCAGCCAGTTTGAACCAAAACTTCAAACCATTTTCAACCGATACTTTGTCATTAGTCAATTTCAGCCACAAACAAGTAAATGAAAAACAAATTCTAACAGTAGCCATTAATATCAGTTGACTGGACATCACTGAACTGTAAAATGAAGACTCAGGAGTGAAGTGTAAATCATTATGAGTAACAAATTTACCAACACAAGTTTTGTAGTGACTGGTTTCAGAAGCTTTTCTTACACTTCTTTGGAGAAAACAACAACCAAAAGGGACAGCATTTTTTTTAATATATAAAGTCTTATGTTGTGAACCAACATTTCTTCAATAACTTTTACAATTCAGCTTGTCACTATTTATGCATCGTTTACTTTTAACTAAGTCTCTCAGCTTGGACACTTAGTTTCACCTTCAGATTTTTAGTATGGCAATGTTTTGTTTTAAACATTCCCCATGTTTAAAGAATTGTACTTTTTAAGACTAAGCTTTTACAGAAAACCTCTTCTAAAGAAAGTTTATTTCGGGAGCAAAATTAAGTTGAAAATGCCCTTTAAAAAATGTAATCCATTTCTGTCTTTTGTAGTGTAGAGTATTTACCTGTGGCACCTGTGCCGTTTAAACTACTAAAGCGATATTTAAGCTGAGGGAAATTAAAGAACAAAATTTGGAAGATAAACCTACACCGATAACATTATGGGCATTAGAAAGAATAGCTAAAAGACAGACTTGAGAGAAACTCAGATTTAAGTTCTCAAAAATACACCACCTACCTTGCTTGCGAACATCTTCCACAGCTGCCACTAGTTCCTCTTTAAGAAACTGACTCTCTTTTGCAATTTTGTCTCCCTTCTCCAAGAAATTCTCTGTTGCTTGTTCAACTGATGCAGCCAGAACATGGGCCTTCTTAGAACGTCCTCTTTTTTTGTTGGAAGGACCCTTGTTACTGGTATTAACTAGCGTTGTAACCTGAAAAAAGGGATAATTTATAGTTGAGATGTATACCGAATAAGTATATGTAACATGAAACAAGATACAAGTTTATCAACTTAATAGCTCGGATTTTCTGAATCAATAGCATATTTGCAATACCTATGCTGACTTCAAGTAAGTACTTAATTGCTAGTAAATTCATTTTTGAGTAGTTTTCATGGTTCTTTTACAAACAAGCATAGCTATATTGTAATTAGACAAGTATGATAAACTTAAGCTAAAGTGCTTAGTGAGGGGTGTGTTATTCTTTTTAAGATGCAGACAAAAAATAATTAAAAGTTAGATGCATCTTTTTCTGTGCATCATGAAGCTGCAATTTCAGTAAGAGGCCAGGATTTGGATTTGGCTTCACCTAAGAAGAATCCAAGTTTGAAACAATTAGTTCAAAACCGTTTAAGACTTTAAAACATTTTAAAAGATTAATAGGATTGAAGTGGCACATCTACAGAAAGCTAGCTTCACAGTCTTTCTTCAGTCCAAGATAGAGATGAGGGACTTTGCAAGCAAGGTAATTTTGCAGCCAAATTAGAGGACTGCAACCTGTCAGCAATCACTTTTCTAGGTGCAGTTGGTAACACCATCTGTAAGTTTAAAGTTGACTGACACTTCCCATTTTAAGACCCTGTTTTCAGTTGCTTATAAAACTTCACCAAGTTTTAACCATTTTGGCTGAATTTTTCAGAGAATGAGATTGGAGGGGGGCGGGGGGAAGGCAGTCTTTTTACTTAGAAATTTTAGTGCTCCATGCTGTGGAGCAGAAATCTGAAGTTTGGCAAAAGCTGAATGTGTCAGGTATGTGCCTTTTGCCATGCCCCATGGAAAAATTGTCCAAATCTGGCCAGTTTATAAGCTTCTAAGCAGTCTCTACCAAGCATGGGTGAACGGAGACTGAAGCCTGGTCTACACTACAATTTTAGGTCAAATTTAGCAGCGTTACCCTCGATTTAAGCCTGGACCCGTACACACGACAAAGAGCCCTTTAAGTCGAAAAAAGGGCTTCAAATCTATTTCTTTTCTCCACCTCCGACGAGGGGATTAGCGCTGAAATCGACCTTGCCAGGTCGATTTTGGGGTAGCATGGACGCAATTCGATGGTATTGGCCTCCAGGAACTATCCCAGAGTGCTCCATTGTGACCACTCTGGACAGCGCTCTCAACTCAGATGCGCTGACCAGGTAGACAGGAAAAGGCCCACGAACTTTTGAATCTCATTTCCTGTTTGGCCAGCGTGGCAAGGTGCAGGTGAGTGCAGATCTCATCAGCAGAGGTGACCATGATGGAGTCCCAGGATCGCAAAAGAGCTCCAGCATGGACTGAACGGGAGGTACCTGATCTCATCGCCGTATGGGGAGACAAATCCGTGCTAGCTGAACTCCGTTCCAGTAAACTGAATGCCAAAATATTTGAAAAAGTCTCCAAGGACATGAAGGACAGAGGCTATAACAGGGACGCAAAGCAGTGCCGCAGGAAAATTAAGGAGCTAAGGCAAGCCTACCAGAAAACCAGAGAGGCAACTGGCCGCTCTGGATCAGAGCCCCGAACATGCTGCTTCTATGATGAGCTGCATGCCAAGCTAGGGGGGTGCAGCCACCACTACCCCAACCCTGTGCTTTGACTCCATCAATGGAGAAGCACGCAACATGGAAGCGGGTTTTGGGGACAAGGAAGATGATGATGAAGAGATTGAAGATAGCACACAGCAAGGAAGTGGAGAAACCAGTTTCCCCAACAGCCAGGATACGTTTTTCACCCTGGATTCAGTAGCCCCTGAACCCACCCAAGACGTGCTCCCAGACCCTGAAGGCAGAGAAGGGACCTCTGGTGAGTGTACCTTTGTAAATATTAGACATGGTTAAAAAGCAAGCTGTTTACTGATTAATTTGCCCTGGCATTCACGGCCAGCACAGCTACTGGAAAAGTCTGTTAACCTGTCTGGGAATGGAGCGGAAATCCTCCAGGGATATTTCCATAAAGCTCTCCTAGATGTACTCCCAAAGCCTTTGCAAAAGGTTTCTGGGGAGGGTGGCCGTATTCCATCTGTCATGGTAGGACACTTGACCACGCCAGGCCAGTAGCACGTAGTCTGGAATCATTGCATAACAAAGCATGGCAGCTGTGACAAAGTTCCTCCTCTATCTTGATGGGTTATTGGCAGATTTTCTTGCCTCAGAGATTCACCATGTGGGTTGGGGAACAGCCCAGAGATCTTCCCCTCTGGAAGAACCCACAGTCCAGGTCAATTGGGAGGTTTGGGGGGAACCCGGGCCCGCCCTCTACTCCAGGTTCCAGCCCAGGGCCCTGTGGACTGCAGCTGTCTATAGTGCTTCCTGTAACAGCTGCATGACAGCTACAACTCCCTGGGCTACTTCCCCATGGCCTCCTCCAAACACCTTCCTTATTATCACCACAAGATCTTCCTCCTGGTGTCTGATAACGCTTGTGCTCCTCAGTCCTCCAGCAGCACACCCTCTCTCTCAGCTCCTTGCGCCTATTGCTCCCAGCTCCTCACACTCGCACCACAAACTGAAGTGAGCTCCTTTTTAAAACCCAGGTGCCCTGATTAGCCTGCCTTAATTGATTCTAGCAGCTTCTTAATTGGCTCCAGGTGTCCTAATTAGCCTGCCTGCCTTAACTGGTTCTAGCAGGTTCCTGATTACTCTGGTGCAGCCCCTGCTCTGGTCACTCAGGGAACAGAAAACTACTCATCCAGTGACCAGTATATTTGCCCTCTACCAGACTCCTGTACCCCACTGGTCTGGGTCTGTCACACAGCGTATGGTCCAGGTGTTTGCTGGCATTTAAACAACATCTGTTCCTTATTTCTCTGTGTTATCCTCAGGAGAGTGATATCATTCATGGTCACCTGATTGAAATAGGGTGATTTTATTAAGGGGACATTCAGAGGTGTACGTTCCTGCTCAGCTGTGGCTGAACAGAAAATGTTCCCCACTGTTAGCCACGCAGTGGGGGGAGGGGTGAAGCGATCATCCCAGAGAATTGGGTGTTTGGGGGGGGGGCGGGGGTGTAATTTGGGTTTGTGCTGCACGCTAACCCGCAAACCGCAACTCCTCCTTTTACATTGCAAACCCATTTTAAATGGCCAACCCAATGGCCACTTGGTATGGGAAATGAGAGCGCTGTTGTTTGAAACCATTCCCACATGTTATGAAGGTTAAAGAAGCCAAAAGACACTGGCTTATCATGGCTGCCTGCAAGCCGAATTCTGTTGCCTGGCACTGCGTGAGTGATCTCTCACACCAAACCGGCAGGCCCTCAATATAAGAGGCAAAATCCGACCTTGTAACGAAAGCACATGTGCTATGTAATGTGAACAGCAAGGTTTAATGTGAAAGAAAGTCTACCCGTTGATCTCTAAAATGTGTCTTTTTAACTACCACTCTCCCTTTCCCGCCCGCCTCCACTAGCTACAAATTTTTCTCCTTCGCAGAGGATAGCAAAGATTAGAAGGCGAAAAAAACGCACTCAGGATAAAATGTTCTGAGCTCATGCTGTCCTCCCACACAGAGCACAGCAGATTGTGTGGAAGCAGACAATGTCAGAGTGCAGGACAGCACAATATGAATGCAAGGAGAGGTGGCAGGCTGAAGAGGATCGGCGGCGTCAGCTTGCTGACAGAAGGCAAGAGTCAATGCTCCGGCTGCTGGAGCATCAAACTGATATGCTCCAGCGTATGGTTGAGCTGCAGGAAAGGCAGCAGAAGCACAGACCGCTGCTACAGCCCCTATGTAACCAACAGCCCTCCTCCCCAAGTTCCATAGCCTCCTCACCCAGACGCCCAAGAACGCAGTGGGGGGGCCTCCGGCCACTCCACCCCAGAGGATTCCCAAGCAACAGAAGGCTGGCCTTCAATAAGTTTTAAAGTACAGCGTGGCCTTGTCCTTCCCTCCTCCCACACCCTACCCGGTGCTTCCCTTCTCCCCCACCCCTCCTGGGCTACCTTGGCAGTTATCCCATTTTGTGAAGAATTAATAAAGAATGCATGAATGTGAAGCAACAATGACTCTATTGCCTCTGCAAGCAGTGATCGAAGGAGGGAGGGGAGGGTGGCTAGCTTACAGGGAAGTAGAGTGAACCAATGGGAGGGAGGGGGGGGGGTTCATCAAGGAGAAACAAAACAGAAGTTTCACATGGTAGCCTGGCCAGTTATGAAACTGGTTTTCAAAGCTTCTCTGATGCGCACCATGCCCTCCTGTACTTTTCTAACCCTGGTGTTTGGCTGCACATAATCAGCGGCCAGGCAATTTGCCTCAACCTCCCACCCCACCATAAACATCTGCCCCTCACTCTCACAGATATTGTGGCACACACAGCAAGCAGTAATAACCACGGGAATATTGGTTTCGCTGAGGTCTATCCAAGTCAGTAAACTGCACCAGCACACTTTTAAACATCGAAATGCACATTCTACCACCATTCTGCACTTGCTCAGCCTATAGTTGAACAGCTCCTACCTACTGTCCAGGCTGCCTGTGTATGGCTTCATGAGCCACTGCATTAAGGGGTAGGCTGGGTCCCCAAGGATAACTATAGGCATTTCAACATCCCCAATGGTTATTTTCTAGTCTGGGAAGAAAGTCCCTTCCTACAGCTTTTGAAACAGACTAGAGTTCCTGAAGACACGAGTGTCATGTACCTTTCCCGGCCATCCCACGTTGATGTTGGTGAAACGTCCCTTGTGATCCACCAGGGCTTGCAGCAGCTTTGAAAAGTACCCCTTGCGGTTTATGTACTCGCTGGCTTGGTACTCCGGTGCCAAGATAGGGATATGAGTTCTGTCTATCGCCCCACCACAGTTAGGGAATCCCATTGCAGCAAAGCCATCCACTATGACCTGCACATTTCCCAGAGTCACTACCCTTGATAGCAGCAGCTCTTTGATTGCTTTGGCTACTTGGATCACAGCATCCCCCACAGTAGATTGGCCCACTCCAAATTGATGCCCAACTGACCGGTAGCTGTCTGGCATTGCAAGCTTCCACTGGGCTATCGCCACTCGCTTCTCAACTGTGAGGGCTGCTCTCATCCTGGTATTCTGGCGCTTCAGGGCAGGGGAAAGCAACTCACAAAGTTCCATGAAAGTGCCCTTACGCATGCGAAGGTTTCGCAGCCACTGGGAATCATCCCAGACCTGCAACACTATGCGGTCCCACCAGTCTGTGCTTGTTTCCCAGGCCCAGAATCTGCATTCCATGGCATGAATCTGCCCCATTAACACCAAGATGTGCACATTGCCAGGGCCTGTACTTTGTGAGAAGTCTATGTCCTCATCACTCTTGTCATCGCACTGCCGTCGTCTCCTCGCCTGATTTTGCTTTGGCAGATTCTGCATATACTCCAGGATAATGCGCGTGGTGTTTAAAGTGCTCATAATTGCCGCGATGATCTGAGCAGGCTCCATGATCCCAGTGCTATGGCATCTGGGCTGGAAAACGACGCAAAACGATTGTCTGCCATTGCTTTCATGGAGAGGGGGAGGAAGGGGGTGCCTGACATGTACCCAGAGTCACCCGCGACACTGTTTTTGCCCCATCAGGCATTGGGATCTCAACCCAGAATTGCAATGGGTGGCAGAGTGCGGGAACTGTGGGATAGCTAGCCACAGTGCAATGCTCCGGAAGTCGATGCTAGTCTCGGTACTGTGGACGCAGTCCGCCAACTTAATGCACTTAGACCATTTTGTGTGGGGGGACACACAATCGACTGTATAAAAACGATTTCTAAAAATCAACTTCTATAAATTTGACATAATTTCGTAGTATAGACATACCCTGAGATTTGGTAGCTAAATTCTCCACTGAGTCTCCATATTCCAGACCAGGGCAGCAGAGGCTGAGGAGAACTTTTTCTACATTTACTGATCCTGGATGCTGTAGGCACCAGAAATGAGAGTAGGAAGCAGTTTCTCCTGTGCTCCCAATACCTCCACTGCTGACACCTAGGTAATAGGGAGGAAGAGGAGGAGGAGAATACCTGACTGAAATGCAGATGGGACAACATCTAGACTGGTGGTGGAGGAACCAGATATGAACAAGAAGTTTTGGGGGGAGAATACTGGGACTGACTGGACAAGGAGACTGGAAAGAGCAATCTGGGGAGATTCCCAAGTTTCACCTTTCCTCTACTAGCAGAAAATATCTGCAAACCCAGAGAGACTGGTCATCCCTTTAGTAGCTAGTCCACAAAAACAATGACAACCTACTATTGACATCAGTTCCTCCATTCGTTAAGTGCTGTGGCTTTAAAAGTTCCAACCCTCATAGAATCATGGAACCACAGGACTAGAAGGGACCACAAGAGTTATCTAGTCTAACCCCCAGGCAAGATGCAGGATTTGTTGAGTCTAAACCATCTAAGAAAAATGGTTATCCAGCCTCCTTTTGAAAGTCTCCAGTGAAGGAGCTTCCATGACCTCCCTAGGCAGTCTCTGCCATCATCCTACTTACAGTTAAGAAGCTTTTCCTGAGATTTAATCTAAATCTGCTATGCTGTAGTTTGAACCCATTGCCTCTTGTCCTGCCTTCTGTGGCAAGAGAAAACTTATCTTGTTTTTTGTGGCAGTCTTTCAAGTATTTGAAGACTATCATATCTCGCCCCCCCCGCCCCCCCGCCAATCTCCTTTTCTCCAAACTAGACATCCCCAGTTCCTTCAGCCTTTGCTAATGTGACTTATATTCCATCCCTTTGATCATCTTTGTCACTTCCTCTGGAGTCTTTCCAGTTTTGCTACATCCTTTGTATACATTGGTGACCAACATTGGACACAGTAGTCCAGTCAAGGCCTACCCAGTACAGGGTAGAGCAGTACTTTCACTTCCCGTGACTGGCGTGCTATGCCTCTGTTAATGTAGCCTATAGTCGTATTTGCTTTTTCTTTTCTTTTTGGAGGGGAGGTGGGGGGCAGGGGAGAGACAAACAGCGCAACATTGCATTGTTGACTCAGGTTGAGGTAGTCATCCATCACAACTCCCAGATCCTTCTCAGCAGCGCTGGTGCCAAGCCAGTTATCCTCCATTCTGTATTTGCACATTTGATTTTTCTTCCCTAACTTTGGCGCCTTACATCTGTCTTTGTTGAATTTCATTTTGTCGTCTACAGTGCAGTTCTCCAATTTATCAAGATCACTTTGAATTTTAGCACTAGCCTCCAAAGTATTTGCAACTTTCCCAGCTTTGTGATCAGTATGCTCTTTATTCCTACATCCAGATCATTAAAGAGACACTAAACAACACTGGATCCAGAACAGATCCCTGTGGAACCCCACTTGAGTCCTCCTTCCAATCTGGCATCATTCTATTAATAGGTATTATTTGTTTGCAGTTGTTTAACCAATTATGTATCCACTTAATGGTAGTTCTGCTGCACCTGCATTTCTCCAGCTTACATATCAGAATGTCATAACATAAGAATGGCCATACTGGGTCAGACCAAAGGTCCATCTATCCCAGTTTCTTGTCTTACGACAGTGGCCAATGCCAGGTGCACCAGAGGGAATGAACACAAAGGTAATCAAGTGATCCATTCCTTGTAGCTCATTCCCAGCGTCTGGCAAACAGAGGCTAGGGACACCATCCCTGCCCATCCTGGCTAATAGCCATTGATGGACCTATCCTCCATGAACTTATCCAGTTCTTTTTTGAACCTTGTTATAGTCTTGGCCTTCACAACATCCACTGGCAAAGAGTTCCACAGGCTGACTGTGCATTGTGTGAAGAAATACTTCCTTTGTTTGTTTTAAACCTGCTGCCTATTAATTTCATTAGGTGCCCTCTAGTTCTTGTGTAATGAAGAGTAAACAACACTTCTTTATTTACTTTCTCCACACCAGTCATGATTTTATAGACCTCTATCATATCCCCCCTTAGTAGTCTTTTTTACAAGATGAGAAGTCCCAGTCTTATTAATCTCTCCTCATAAGAAGCCATTCCATATCCCTAATAATTTTTGTAACCCTTTTCTGAACCTTTTCCAATATATCTTTTTTGAGATGGGGCAACCAAATCTGCACTCAGTATTCAAGATGTGGGCATATGATGGATTTCTATAGAGGCAATATATTATCTATCCCTTTCCTAATGATTCCCAACATTCTGTTTGCTTTTCTGACTGCCCTGCCCATTCAGTGGATGTTTTCAGATAACTATTCACAATTACTCCAAGATCTCTTTCTTGATTCACCCAGTTTTGAAAGAGCCTTTTGTAGCTCTTCAGTGTCTGCCTGGGGCTTAACTATCTTGAGTAGTTTTGTATCATCTGCAAATTTTGCCACCACACTGTTTACTCCTTTTTCCAGATCATTTATGAATATGTTGAATAAGACTGGTCCCAGTACAGACTCTCAGGGGAAACCACTCATTATCTCTCTCCATTCTGAAAACTGATAATTTATTCCTACCCTTTGTTTCCTATCTTTTAACCAGTTACCAATCCATGAGAGAACCTTCCCTTTTATCCCATGACAGCTTACTTTGCTTAAGAGCCTTTGGTGAGGGACCTTGTCAAAGGCTTTCTGAAAATCTGAATACACTATATCCACTAGATCCTCTTGTTCACATGCTTGTTGACCCCCTCAAAGAATTCTAGCAGATTGGTGAGGCATGATTTCCCTTTACAAAAACCATGTTGGCTCTTCCCCAACAAATTATGTTCATCTATGTGTCAGACAATTTTGTTCTTTATAGTTTCAACCAGTTTACCCAGTACTAAAGTCAGGCTTACCGGCCTGAATTAATCGGGATCACCGCTGGAGCCCTTTTTAAAAATTGGCATCATGTCATGTCAAGTGGAACGGTGTCAAAAGTCTTGCTGAAGCCCAGATATATTATGTCCACTGCATCCCTCCTAGCCACCAAACCAGTTACCCTGTCAAAGAATGAAATCAAGCTGGTTTGGCATGATTTGTTCTTAATAAATCCATGCTGGCCGCCAGCGATTACCCCTTCATCTTCAAGGTATTTGCAAACTAAACGTTTTAAACATTGTTCTACCGACTTCCAAGGTTTTGAGGTCAGAATGACAGGTCTATAAATTCCCCAACTCCTTTTTCCCCTTTTTAAAGATGGGCACTATGTTCGCCCTTCTCCAGTCTTCTGGGACCTCTCATCATCCAAATATTATTGCGAATGGTGCAGAAATTTCTTCAGCACCCTGAGGTGACTTGAATTCATTCAAATCAGTCAGAAGATCTGAAGTGTTCTTTACTTATCCTGATCTGCATCCCTTTCCCTTTACGGTCTATGGCAACTTCACTAGTTGTCCAGTCACATTTTTCTGTGAGAAGACTGAAGCAAAGTAGGCACTGAGCAGCTCTGTCTTCCTATCATCTTCCATTACCAGCTCACCTTTTCCATTGAGCAATAGATCCACACCATCCCTGATCTTTCTTGTCTGACATTTGTAGAATCCCTTCTCGTGGTCTCTTAACATTTCTTGCCCGCTGTATCTCATTCTTTGCCGTGACTTTCCTGATTTTGTCCCTAGATGCTCATGTTATTCCCATGTATACGTTCCTTGGTGACATGCCCCTCTTCCCAGCTTCTTGTGCAGCCACATTGACCTCCTGTAGTTCTTCTTATCTTTCCTCTGCATCAGAATAGCTTTATGTTGAGCATCTAGTATTACATCTTTTAGGAACTGCCAACCACCTTCGACTCCTTTTCTTCCTAATTGGTCTTTCCATGGAACCATGCCTATTTCTCTGAGTTGGTTGAAATCTGCCTTTCTGAAGTCCAGTGTCCTTGTTTTGCTGTTCTCATGTCCTCCTTTCCGTAGGATCTTGAATTCTATCAGATCAATAAACACTTTCTTCTAAGTTCCCAACCACTTTCACATTTGCAAATAATTCATCCCCATTGATCAACACCAGATCCAAAATGGATGACCCCCTAGTTGTTGCCTCAATTTTCTGAATCAGAAAGTTGTCCCCTGCACAAGTAAGAACTTGCAGGATATATTATGTTTTGCTATAATAAACGTCCAACAGATATCAGGGAAGTTAAAATCCCCCATTAATATTAGCTTGTGTGTGTTAGCTAATCTTGTCACTTGCTTGTAGAATGCCTCATCCACTTCCTCTTCTTGATTAGATGCTCTATAATAGACCACCCCATCATAAGATCGCTGCCATTCTTTTCCCTTTTTATCTTCACCCAAAGACTCTCAGTAGGTCTGCCCCTCACTTTCTCTTGGACGTTGGAGCAAGTGTACGCATTCTTGATATACAGCACAATCCCTCCTCCTTTCCCTCCCCCTGCCCCCCATACCTATCCTTCTGGAACAAGTTGTATCCCTCAATGCTGGTACTGCAATCATGGGAGTTATCCCACCAAGGCTCTGTTATGCCAATTAAGTCACAATTTGCTTCATATAACAGGTTTTCCAGTTCATCTTGCTTGTTCCCTATACAGGCATCAAATATATTTTGCAGACTGTCTTGTTCCTTTTCTTCTTGCCTCAAGATGACCCATGTGGGTGTCAAAATTCCATGATGGAATTTGGTTTTTGTCCCCCCGCCCCCATTTACTCTTTTAAAAGCCTCAGTAAGGCACATGTAAAAAAACCTACTTTGCAGCCTTAATGTTCTTCTAAAGTACTCAAAAGTCAGAAAATTAAAGAATTGAGATTGTGTGTACAGCCTTAATTTGGCCCCCTTGTGCATGTGCATTATGAGAGTCTAGCTATGTGACCACAAACTCCCCTCTTCTCTCCCCTCCCATCCCACCCTCCCCAAGAGAGGTTTAATTTAAAAGCCAGCAGGAAAGTGTATCTGAAAATTCACTGTCTTCCAATAGCAATATCTGCAGATCCTACAGATGGGATTCTGTTAGTAGTGTTACTATAAGGTGGAACCTCAACTCTGGACAAAGCCATTTACTTGGTAGTGCTCCAATAAGAATAGATTGCATCCACCACTGCTTGTACATCTAGTTTTAAAAAGATCAAGAACCTACGGGGTGTCTTACAAATCTCTCTTAATACAAAAGTGTAATCTTTCCAGCCAGGAAGCTGCCATTGCTCTAAGAAAAATAAGTCTTGGTAGACACTGGCAGAAAGATACTATTTGATCTACAAAGCACATGACTCTGGGGCACAGACACCTTGATACAGACAATTGAAGTTTTCTTGCCTTTTAACAACAGACAAGACAAATACCGCTGTTGATTTATGGTCCCTATATTATGCTCTAGTAGCATTCTGAAATGTGCTTAAAATGGGGAATAAATTCTGGTTTTCTTTATACTTAGGTAGTCTCAGTAAGTAGCTTCAAATTGCAAACTGAAGAGGTACAAGATCTGCCATTTGTTTAGCCTCTTACATTTTTTAATAGGAAGTTAACAAAACTGATCACTTAAGATTCATCTGTAACAGTCCCACTTCTTGACATGTAGCTATAAAACACTAGCTAGACAAAAGTTGTTAGGCCCTTCTTGACTTGAACTGGTACAACTATTGGGTTTTTTTGTTTTTATTTTTAGGATTTAAGTTCAGTTTTTGCCATAGTGCTAAGGTGACCAGATAGCAAGTGTGAAAAATTGGGAAGTAATAGGAGCCCAGATTAAAAAAAAAAAAAAAAGCCCCAAATATCAGGATTGTCCCTATAAAAATCAGGACATCTGCATAAGTATTCACTTATGACAACAGGTCACAGGAATCTCTTTTCCATCTCCAGCTACACTTCTGTGGCACAGCTCCAGGATCAACAGCCCACTCACTAGCTCACTTTTCATAAGGGAACCTCCAGTATGTAGAGCACACATCTTCAATGGCAGGACCTCTGACAGATTTCACCCATGCCAGGTCTCCCTTTGTGAAACAAAACGGATGCTCTAGAAACTTCAAGGGCTAATGAAGTGGTTCTGGAGCTCCTCAAAAGATCAATCTACTTGCCTATCAGTGGATCCATGACAGGTAAGAAGCCCTCTGTGGTGATAACAGTCCTTCACTAGGGACAGTTTTCACCAACGGATAATCTCAGTTCATGCACTACATTTAATGCAAGAGGAAGTTTGCTTCAACTTCTTCTGGTTATTTCCCTGTCACACCACTTAGAGCACCTGGAACTGCAGGTACAGGCTGTTGCAGTACCTCACGAGAGAGAATTACCCTGAACTCAGAATGCCTGGAAAAAAAAGTTTGTTCTTCTGATGTTGTCAATTGAATTTCCCTGAAGGGAGAAATCTATGAATGACTCCGAATTTGCAAGGATACAGAACTAAACGGTAGGAAATCCAATCGCGTTTTACAACTTTAGAGACAGAAAATAATGGTAAGTTCATCTAGAAGTAGAGTCTACTTCTTGCCAATGAACTCCTACTTCAGCTTTGGAGACAGAACCTGACTAATTGCAAGTCTACAGATCTTGACACATTGAAGAAAGTTTTTCAGATCTCTAGAACTGACACATTCTGTACAAACTGGCAAAATTATTTAAGTTCCATATTCTTGAAAAGGCTAGATGTCACTGTAATACTTTCCCCAATGCATGAGAAAGGGTTTGCTGCAAATCTTTAGAGTGCCTAAAGTATTTTTATTGGGTGTCTCCATCCTGTAGGCCTTACAAGGTATGCACCCACTCTCTCCATCTCCTTCAGTACACTTTATTATGTAATTGCCCTATATACTGGTTCATAAGCCGAATATTTCTGGTAAATAAGTGACACATCAAAGAGCGGGGGTTGGCTTATAAACGGGCCGACACCAAAATTTGATGATTTTAAACTTTATGGCAGGGATCGGCAACCTTTGGCACGCGGCTCGCCAGGGTAAGCACCCTGGTGGGCCAGGCCAGTTTGTTTACCTGCCGCGTCCGCAGGTTCGGCCTATTGCGGCTCCCACTGGCCACAGTTCGCCGCTCCAGGTCAATGGGGGCTGCAGGAAGAGACACAAGCCAAGGGATTTGCTGGCCGCCACTTCCCGCCACCCTCATTGGCCTGGATCGGCGAACCACGGCCAGTGGGAGCCACGATTGGCCGAACCTGCTGATGTGGCAGGTAAACAAACTGGCCCGGCCCGCCAGGGTGCTTACCCTGGCGAGCCACATGCCGAAGGTTGCTGATCCCTGCTCTATGGAATCATTGAATTGAATATCTAATACACTGTCATTTTGTTTACCTGGAGCATCTGCAGGCATGGAGCCCCTCAGCTCCCTGTGGTCGCGGTTTGCCGTTCGCAGCCAATGGGAGCTGCAGGAAGTGCCACTTCCCACAGCTCCCATTGGCTGGGAACGGCAAACGGCTGCCATAGGGAGCTGAGGGGCTGCATGCCTGCAGACGTGCCAGGTAAACAAAACATCCCGACCCACCAGCAGCTTACCCTGACGGGCTATGAGCCCAAGTTTTCCAACCCCTGAAATATAGGGTCGGCTTATGAAAGGGTCATACAGTTTTTGCTATTTTTACTTATCCATCTTGGGGGGTCAGCTTATAAACGAATGGGCTAATGAATAAGTATATACGGTAGTCACAGACACAGACCAAAGTCTTCAGTGGCTGCACACTACACAAGTTTAGCGGACACTTTACAAGTACAAGTATGCAGTTGTCCAAGAGTTCTGTGTCAAATGAAAACCAAGTTTGACCAAGGCCCTTTTTCTAAATTAGAGTTTGTTTCATTACCTATTTCAACTGTCTTACTCCTCCCAACTAATTTTGGCTATAGACATGTACAAAAAGTGCTTCTAGTATTTTCAAATAGGAAAATATCTAGTTGCCTTGTACTCCAGGCAACAACCATTTGTGCTCAAAATTTTCACCATTTGGCTGCTCTCCCCAAAGTGAACCTTTTGCTTATAAATTTTCTATCTAACATGGAATTCAAATGAAAGCTGTTATGCAATCTTAACTATAGCAGTTGCTGCTGTTCCCACTATAAAGTAAGGGCTTTTAGTCCACCAGAGTTCTAATGCAAGATAGAACCTTCTACAGCATCTCAGTTTCTAATGATACAATTGTAAAGAACACTATTTAGACAAGAACAATTTAGTAAGTCTTTCACCTAAAAGATTCTTGTTGGGGAAAAAAAAAGTGTACTACAGAGAAGAGAATAAACTGAGAGCAAGTACAATAAAACTTCAGCAGCAATTTGATATGTGCTTTTTGCACTTCTGATTAAATGAAGGATTGTGTTATATTAAGTTGTGACAAAAGCAAAAAAAAGTCTTCAAAGATTAAGACTAGAAGCATCAGACTGAGCAAAAACCTTTTATTCTTGATTTCTCCCCCACCCCCTTCCACTTATCTATTTCAGACCAGGTTTTCATTTCTGGAGTTCAAACTTGAAGGCATGAGAATTAATTATCAAATTGAAACTTACCAAAAACTTGAGAGCTTGATATAGAGATTTCTTACCTGTGTTACCAGGGGCTCCAATAGTCTTTCAACTGCCAGTGTTCTTATCTCTAAACTTTTGGGGTCCCATTTGAAGTTAACACTGCCTGCATTAACAGTAGTCATTTCTTTGAGAGAAAGAGAGAAGAAAGGAAAAAAGTTAAACTTCAGACTTACTAGGTCTTATTTGCTATGACGGATCTATTTTGAAATGAAACATAAGGATTATATGAAAGTGCTACATTAAAGTACTTACTGCTTAAGTCAAATTTGCACTGCCTTTGGGAATACCAGTTTTGAATTAGCTTCCCATTTTATAATTTCAGTGCAAATTTGTGTTTTCAGTTATGACACCATGATTGTTACGTTTATGTTAAATAAGCCTAGAAAAACTACCTAAAATATAGTATTCCAAAACAGAGCGCGCCATCAAAAGTGCTTTGGTGGTTAGTTTGTCTTATTCTGACCAAGTTCAGTCTCTAGCTAATATTTTAGGCGTCAGAAACCAGCTTCCCTCCAACCCCCAGTTACTTCTCAAACCCAAATGGAGGCTGTTTTCTTTTAACAGTTTGAATACAAAGTCACCTTACATTCAGCTATAGCAATGCTGCTATATACAGCTGAAAAGCTTGAGCATGTTCAACTGCTGTACTGTACACCTTCCATATTTATCAATATTTCATGGATAGAACCAACACTTTCCAATAAAATATCCCACTACAAGGCTGCTTTACAGCTTTATGAATACAGTAGAACAGGGGTGGGCAAACTTTTTGGCCTGAGGGCCACATCTGGGTATGGAAATTGTATGGCGGGCCATGAATGATCATGAAATTGGAGTGGGCTCTGGCTGGGGGTGCGGACTCTGGGGTGAGGCCAGAAAAGAGGAGTTCAGGGTGCGGGGGGGGGGGGGGAGGGACGGCGCTTCGGGCTGAGGCAGGGGATTGGGGTGCAGGCTCTGCAGTAGAACCTCAGAGTTACAAAACTTCTCCATTCCTGAGATGTTTGTAACTTCGAAATGTTCAAAAAAAACTGAACAAAAACATTATGGTTGTTTTTTCAAAAAAATTTACAACTGAACATTGACTTAATACAGCTTTGAAACTTTACTATGAAGAAGAAAAATGCTTTTAAACCATCTTACTTTAGATACAACAAGCACAGAAACAGTTTCCTTGTCAGATTTTTTTAACCCCCCCCCCTTTTTTTTTTAAAGTAGTTTACTTTTAACACAACACTGCGCTGTATTTGCTGCCGCCTGATTGCATACTTCCAGTTCTAAATGAGATGTGTAATTGACTGGTCAGTCCATAATTCTGGTGTTTGTAACTCAGGTTCTACTGTACATGCTCGAAGTCATAGCTAAAGGGGTTTCATGTTTACATCCCCATTGAACAGTCAAGTGGCACTTCATGATTCTCTTTGGTATTTTTCCTAAGACACTGAACAGACCTGATATTCTTGGAGAGATGTATCATGGTTCAAGAATATATCTAACATGATGAAGACACAAAATGAATTAAGGAAATACCCAGTTTTAGCTTTACCTCCAGACAGTACTCAGATTGCTGAAACAATGGTACAACCAGACAAAAAACACAGATAAGCAACAACTTGATTCTAGGGAACCCAGTATTTAAATATTTACAGGTTTGCAAAACCAGTTCCAGGTTAATTTTTAGGCCATACGTCATAATTTCTGGCTCTCCATGCTTTAAAGGATACCTGATGTTTGAAGTTACACCCTTCCATCTCCTACATAGAATAATTACTTTTAAAGGTAACCTCCAAATAAAAATGTTTTGGTTGGTCTCCTTTGTGCTTCTTTATACTACAAGCCTGAAAGCATGCTTCTCTGGGGGGGGGGGGGGGGGGGCGGGCGGAAGAGATAAATTAATAAATTATTCCCCTATTTATCTCAGAAGTACCAGAAAAAAAATGTATCCAGTTTTTGTTGGGGGACTTCTTTGAAGACTGAGGCCTAGTCTACACTGCACTGTTACTAATGAAGTTAATAGGCCTCAGGTTTAAAACAAAAGGAAGTACTTCTTCACACGATGCACAGTAAACTGTGGAACTCTTTGCCAGGGGACTCTGAAGGCCAAAACCATAACAGGATAACAGGGTTCAAGAGAGAATTAGATAAGTTGATGGAGGATAGATTCATCAATGGCTATTAGCCAAGATGGTCAAGGATGCAACTCCATGCTCTCGGTGTCCCTAAGCCTCTTACAGCCAGATGCTCTGATTGGATGACAGGGGTGAGATCACTTGATAATTGCCCTGTTCTATTCCCTTTGAAGCATCTGGCATTGGCCACTGTCTGAAGACAGGATACTGGATCATAAGTCATACAGGACATGCATTGCCTTGCCTCAACTTATCTGTGCATATGTCTATTCAAATTTGTCTCTGACCTACATAAACAGCCAGTTACAGCAATGCAGGGACAGCTGATCTACTGAGGTTGACACAATGCAAGTGTAGACATTGCATGACCTGTGGGGACCCTAGCAGTTCTCAAGAAGTTGTCCCATAACGTGTCCATTTCCTGTGACATCGTCCACTCTGGTCACAAGTATAAGCTCCACTGCCGAGCAGTTCCACAAACTGGAAGCCATTCCATCCCTTTTAAGACACCTGAATGTTTTTTTAAATACCTTTCCCTGATTGTCCACCTTAGCAAGCACACCTAGCAGCTCACCCTTGTGCAACTGACCATGACAGCTCCACCCACTAGACATATTCCTGCCTGGAACAGACAGGAGATACTGGATCTCTTGGACCTGTGGAAAGAAAAGGCTGCGCAAACAGATATGGGCCTGCCAGATATGAACCAGCCATAGGAAGATGGATGTTATTAATAGATTGCCTGCATCCCTGGTACAAAGGGATTCAACAGGAATCAGCAGCGCCATGTGAACACAAAGGAAATTTGCCAGCCATATCATGAGGCCAACAATAGATCTGGTTCTGAACCACGGACCTGCTGCTTTAACAATGGGCTGCATGCCACATTTGGCAGAAAACCCACCAGCATCCTACAGACCACTGGGGATACCTCAGAAAAAGCCCCAGACAGAGACCCATGCCGTGAACAGCAAACAGAAAGAGAAACAGGGGGAGACGCAGCATGGGACTCCAGCCATGCTGCAAGTCAGGACCTGTTTGAGACTCCAACACAGTCTAATCAGTCCAACCAGGTAAGTATGGATGAGTGTTATGAAGGGGAAGGAATCTCAGGTAAGTGTGCGCATGCATTCTTCGAAACATTTTAAAATTAGAGATGGTGCTCATCCCATCCCCAAATTAAGATAAAGGTATTGAATTTTCATTGTTTTCTTGCATGAGAAATGGTAGCAGTACAAACAAAGGTAGAGTTGGCATTTATTTTAATATGCTAAACACCCATACATCAGAAGTTCAAGGATTCAAAAACTTAAGGCTTTATAACAGTTAAGACAAATTACTTCGTATATTTTGACAAGTGATGTTGGTAAATATCCTTAAATCACACACAAAGTTCTCAAGTAACGTTTTTCTGCCTACCAGTAGGTTTCAATTATCACTGGGAAAAAAACTGGTCAGTGTGTGTACTGTGAAATCATCTACCAATAAAAATCTAATCCTTCAAAGTTTGAGATATAGACCTTGTCAACACTGGGAAGTTGCTACGCAGTAAAGCAGCTTTCTGCGTTATAACACCCGAGATGTACACACCGCCAAGCCACTTAGCGCGCAGAAAATGCACAGTTGCAGTGCTGTAAAAAATAGCCCAAAAGGCATACACCTTTCTGCGCTGGGGGTACAGCACCACAGGTGCCAGTGTAGACACCCTGGTCGAGTACAGCACTACGATTGGCCTCCGGGAGGTGTCCCACAATGTCTGTTCTCACCTCTTTGGTCATCAGTTCGAACTCTACTGCCCTGTCCTCAGGTGTCCAATTGTCATCCCCACCCCATCTCTTAGCAGCAGAAGAGGAAGAGATGCTCTGTGGGACAGCTGCCCACAGTGCACTGCTCCGAATACCACTGCAAATGCCCCAAGTGTGAACACGCTATTGCGCAGGCAGCTGACAGTATGAACACACAACTGCAGTTTCCCTTCAGCACTCTGAGTGGCACTGTAACTGCCGGTCCTGTAACTCTGCCAGTGTAGACATACCCAAACTCCTTGCCTCTTCTTATGCCTGAAATGTCTTATGTTTGGACTAATCACCCTCTAAACAGGGTTATAGGAAGCCATTTTGCAACCCTGATATAGCTATTGCTACAAACAATAGTATTAGTACACATGGGGCTTCTTGAATTCAAAGGATATCTGCCACAAAATCCATGTGTTTTGGATCTACCATGTGGAAACCCCCAAATGGTAAAATCATAGTGTGGAGAAGACAGTTGGCTGTTTCCACACGTTAGGTGGTTAAAATAAACCCTCTAATGTTTACCTTGACCAGCTTATGGAAATGGGGTGGGGGGAGGAGGGGGGAAGAGGATGGATGATAGACCGCCTTGTCAACTAACATGTAGTAACATTCTAGTGTGAATTCTTGGTAACTAACGTATGTTGAGACCTTTTTTCCTAGTTAAGACTAGGCTGCACTCTCAAGACTAGGGACCGTAAAGACACCAAACATGTCACTCGTAAAATAGAATCAAGAAAACTGGCAACTCTTGTGAAACTGACTCCAAACTATTCAAAGATACAGGAAGCTAATGCATCAGAAGGATAGCTCAGAGTGGTGTGAATTGCCCTATTCATCTCAGGGGGATGTTGACTCCAAATTCTATGGGTAACAGTTAAGCAAACTATTTCATTACTCATCACTTTACCAGAACTTCCAAGCCAATGCAATTATCCCTTGTTGGCTGTAGTTTGGTATGAGAGAATGTGGTGGGGAGAGGCAAAAAGGAGAGACCCATGTTCAAAAATCAACTCGAACCAGAAATTTCTGTGTTCACCTGAAATTTCCTTTAGACTAGCAGCAAGCAAGATTCACAGATTTATTCTTAAAGAGAAAACCCATTAAAAACAGAAGAACCTACCCACATGCTAATAAACTTAGAGACCACCACCACCCCACAACTCCAGCAAGGACTCTGGTAGGACTCAATCCTTGTAACCACAAACTCTTGGTGGGGTAAAATTCAAGACAGCATCAGCTTAGAACTAGCACACCCTTGAATAGGTTAGTCTTTCCTTTATACAACTTGGGCCTTTGACAGACTCTGGAACAGGTAATCAGCAGAGAATGGTCCTCTCCTTAGGATGCAGCTTCAAAAAGCTAGAGTTTTACATAACTGGAGATGGGGAATTTGCATTCATTTCTCCCTCAATATTCCCCAGGTGGCCACTTGATACAGTCTGTTACAAAAGTCCATTCCTGTCTGGCACGTTATTCAATAGTAAATAACAAACACTTTCCAGGGTTCACATCCTATCTCACTCAGAAGTGACGTACAATCCTGGCCCACAATACATAACCCCCTCACTCAATGCAATAGATTCCAAATATACTTAAACTTAACTCAATAGGGTCTCCCAAGAATATTGCTGGAAATCGGTGTGTGTCACATTCAGCCCCTGGAGAAACCATTGCCCTCTAGGAACATGCTCCAAATGCCAAAAGAGGGACTTTACTCCCATGCTTTGTATGCCTCAGACAAACTAAGTAATACATCTGGAAGTCAGTGACAGGTTTTGACCCTTGGTAAAGGATGGGCATAAGAGAAAGAACTGTAGATCTGCAAGTTAGATACATTTCAGTTGCAATACACATGTCTAGCATATGCCATAAGCATTTTCCCTTTGAATGTTATTCATAGATTAAGACCAGAAGGGATGATCATTGTGATAGTCTAGTGTCTGACCTGTTGTATAACACAGATTCCCCAAAACAACTCCTAGAGCAAAATTTTTAGAAATACATTCACTCTTGATTTAAAAGTTACCAGTGATGAAGAACCACCACAACCCTTGGTAAATTGTTCCTAGGGTTAATTACCCTCACTGTTAAAAATTTACATAATTCCCAGTCTGAATAATGGATAATGCCCTTAACTCAAAACACTAATCTGGCTACAGTTATAGACACCAGGAAGTGTTGCACTGTGAATAGCTTGACTGCCTGTTAGGTTAGGGCAGGGGTGGGCAAATTTTTTGGCCCAAGGGCCACATCTGGGTACAGATATTGTATGGCGGGCCTGAATGCTCATGAAATTGGGGGTTGGGGCGAGGACACTAGGGTGAGGCCAGAAATTAGGAGTTCAGGGTGTGGGAAGGGGGATGAGGGCTCCAGATGGGAAGGTGGGCTCTGGGTTGGGACCAAGGGGCTCAGGGCAGGAGGGGGATCAGGGCTAGGGCAGGGGGTTGGGGCGCAGGAGGGGGACAAGGGTGCAGGCTCCATGCGGTGCTTCCTCAAGCAGCTCTTGGAAGCAGCGGCATGTCCCCCCTCTGGCTCCTACACGGAAGTGCAGCCAGGCAGCTCTGCGCGCTGCCCCATCTGCAGGCGCCACCCCTGCAGCTCCCATTGGCCACGGTTCCTGACCAATGGGAGCTGCGGGGGCTGCACTGGGGCCATGTGCGAAGCCTCCTGGCTGCACTTATGCGTAGGAACTGGAGGGGGGACATGCCGCTGCTTCCAGGAACCACGCGGAGCCACAGCACAGAGCAGGGCAAGCCCCAGACCCGCTCCCCCGCAGGAGCTTGAGGGCCAGATTAAAATGTCTGAAGGGCCCAATATGGCCCCTGGACCATAGTTTGCCCACCCTGGGCAAGGGTATTCAGCACAAACCAGGCTCTTAAGGACAAGTTTAAGCTGTTCTGAGTGACTGAGGCAGAGAGATCTAGCAATGCTGCAAGCAGGCTGAAAATCCAATGTTAGGATCTGTGTACCTAGCCTAGTTAAATGCCACCTGTCCAACCCCAAATTCCCTCTACCCATCTGTCAAACCCTTCAGATATTCCCCTTGCTCCGATCCTATAACACAGCATTCAGGTCCTGCTAGACAACTCTAGTCAGTTTCAATGAGTGGTTGAAAGTTTCAAGTACTTTACCAGCCCTTGAAGTATTACCCCCCCCCCCCACACACACACACAGTTTGTCTTTACAGTCACATGCTTCTTTCTCTACTGCTGATGTGCCAAAGGCCCATGTGGAATTATGTGAAGTTACTAATTTGAAGTTACAGAAACTAGAATACAGAAAAAATTTTCTCTAATCAGTTAGAAGCAAAACCCAAAATTACCTAAGTAATTTTCTAAAACTGATACTACTAAAAAAAAAAAAAAAAAAAAAAAAAAAAAAAAAAAAAAAAAAAAGGAAGCTACTATCACAGTTCAGGGCAACTGCGCCTGTATTCCCCCTCTGTGGGCTAGCAAGGAAACCAACTTTTAGGCTTCTGGCTCTCCAGCCATCCCCTCTCCGGGGCTGAGACCTACAATTTTTCCCTAACTGCACAGTTCCTTGCTTAAGTTCCCCAGCAAGTCAGACTGCCTAAACAAGTCTGCTTTGCCTTCTCCTCAGAGGCTATAAACAGCATAATTCCCCACAGCTATCAGTTACCACACAGCTCTTTACAAGTAACCATCTCTCCTCTTAAGCATTACAGAGAAAACACTAAAAACAACAACAAGTCAACCTACATGCATACTAATAAGCTTACCAGAGATCAGCCCCGCCCCCTCCTCCCCCCAACAAGGGCTCCAACTTTGTATGGTTACAAGTTCATGGCTCAGAACTAGCACCCGCATGAATCTATCAGTAACTCCTTTATGCAATGTTGTTGTAGCTCTGTCTGTACCAGGGTATTAGAGATAACATGGGTGAGATATAATCTTTTATTGGAGCAACTTCTGTAAGACAGAGGCAAGTTTTTGAGTTACACAGGTCTGGGAAAAGAGCTCAGTGCAGCTCCAAAGCTTGTCTCTCTGACCACAGAAGTGATCTAATAAAAGATATTACCTCACACACCTTGTCTCAAGGTTAGGTGCTTTAACATGCCTTGTGTGGTCGCAGCACAGCACTCTCCCAGCGCTGGGGCTGGGGGGGGATAAACACACACACACACTTCCACAAGAGGCTTAGCTACCAGCGCTGTCTACACTGGCACTTTACAGCACTGAAACTTGCTGCGCTCAGGGGGGGTGTTTTTTCACACCGCGGAACAAGAAAGTTGCAGCGCTGTAAATTGCCAGTGTAGACAAGCCATTTGTCACTCTTTTATACAGTTTGGGCCTTTGATATTGTGACCCTGGGAACAGGTAATCAGCAGACAATTGGCCTCTCCTCAGGGCACAGCTTCAAAAGGCTGGATTTTTATATAACCTGAGGCAAAAGGGGGAGGATTTGTTTTCACCTCTCCTGTGATATTTCCAATGAAATCCACTTAACATGTCTTGTCCAAAAAGTTCATTCCTGTCTGCCCCATTCTTCAGTAAAGTCCTTTTGAGCATCCTGGCTCACAATATATTACCTTGCATTTAAGACAATAGACTCCAAAAATACTTAATTCAGGCCGTGTCTACACTAGCAAGTTTCTGCGCAGCAAAGCAGCTTTCTGTAACTCGCGAGGTGTACAACTGCCAAGCCACTTAGTGGGGGGGGGTAGGGGGGAACACCCCGACACAAGGCATGGCACTTTCTGAGCTGAGGCTACAGTGCTGCGGTGCCAGTGTAGACACCTTGGCGATTACAGCACTGCGAATGGCCTCTGGGAGGTGTCCCACAATGCCTGTTCTCACCTCTCTGGTCATAAGTTTGAACTCTACTGCCTGCCCTCAGGTGAGCAACCGCCATCCCCACCCCGTACATTTCTTTGCAAATTTGAAAGTCCTCTTCCTGTTTGCTCAGTGATGCATGCAATGGTCTCAGCACATCTTTCCAGGTGGCCATGCCTGCTCCACGCACCAGGCGATCCCCCGCTTGGAGCAATGCTGAGTTGAAGAAAGAAGGCTTGTCTCCCACCGCATGCCTAGTCTGAGCGGCGGAACAGGCTGTTGATACTCTCTCACTTCACAGGAATCTCCCTCAGATCTCCCGGAAACTCTTGTGGAGATACTGGGCAATCCTAGCTGCTTTGGAGAAGACCCTCCCCCTTGAGTCCCTGCTCACCCTCAGCAGTGAGATACCTTCTATAATGGACACAGCCTGTGGAAAACGTGGGGACAGGAATGATTATCAGGCTTCCACTACAGTGCTGGGAACACCAATTTACCCTGCCCCTGCAGCTACTCACCATTTTGGAGGTCTTGTGGCTCATGTGTGCTTGCCTGGGGTCAGCCAGTTAGCAACAGGTGAGAGACTACTGGCTGTGTTTAAAGCACTGAATCAGTGTTGTCTGTGTTGCAAACAATACTGCTTCTGTAAAATGTTACATTTAAACTTTACAGAGATGACCTTGGGAGCCCAGCCTCCCTCTTTGATATTGGAGGCAGAACGGCTGCGCAGAATTAGAAAGCAGCCAAGAAGAACTAAGGACAACTTTCTCCGTGAGGTTATGATGCACTCTGCTGTTGAGAAACAGGAATTGAAGGACTGGCGGGACAGCGAGAAGAGGGAATAAAAAGGAGAACGCAGCACACCAGAAAGAAGCCACGGAGCAGCTCTTAAACGATATGGAGCACCAAGTGGACACACTCCAGGCGATACTAGCGCTTCAAACCGAGCAGCTCCGCACCAGCCCTCCCCATGCACTTCACACACATAACGCCAACACACTGTTATCAACCTCCTGGCTCCACTCTCTACGTGCAGCATTCCACTTCTCTCTCCTTCCAGTCCAGCACGGTGTACTCCCACTACACTCAACACCCATCACTGTGCTCAACACCCATCCCTCTGCAGTTTGGCCCTGCTGAAGTACAGCACCTGCAGCATTGTACTCCAAAGGAGAAGGCTGGGTATGATCCCTGGACATACACAAATCTTTAGCCATCCCAGGACGCCTCCTCCTCTCGAGACCTTCCCTCTCCCATCCCACCCCCTTCCTGCTGGTGAATTTTGTTTGACTCTCTCCTCCAGTTGTTGTCTTTTAATAAAAGAATTGTGTTTGTTTGAAAGTAATCTTTATTCTATTAAGTGAAAGCAAAAAGAGAACTGCAAAGCAACATACAATTATGTTACAGCCATGTTCAGCTTCCCATACAGGCATCGCCAGCAGGCTTTTAACGGCCAAATGCACACTCAGTCATTCTGCACTTGCTCAGACAGTTTTGAACCGCTCCTTGCTGTTGTCAAGGTGCCCCGTGTATGGCTTCATAAGCCACGGCATTAAGGGGTAGGCGGGGTCTCCCAGGATCACAATGGGCATTTCGACTTCCCCTATGGTGATCTTCTGGTCCGGGAAGAAAGTCCCTACTTGCAGCTTCCAGAACAGGCCAGTGTTCCAAGAGATGCATGCATTATGCACCTTTCTGGACCAGTCTGCATTCATGTCTGTGAAACGCCCACGGTGATCCACAAGTGCCTGGAGAACCATAGAGAAATACCCCTTCTGATTAATATACTCTGTGGCTAGGTGGTCTGCTGCCAGAATTGGAATGTGCATCCCATCTATCGCTCCTCCACAGTTAGGGAAGCTCATTTGTGCAAAGCCATACACGTTGCCCAGAGTCATGGTCTTTCAAAGCAGGATGCAATTAATGGCCCTGCACACTTCCATCAACACGACTCCAATGGTTGACTTTCCCACTCTGAACTGGTTAGGGACCGATCGGTAGCAGTCTGGAGTAGCCAGCTTCCACAGTGCAATTGCCACGCACTTCTCCAATGGCAGGGCAACTCTCATTCTTGTGTCCTTGCGTCGCAGGGCTGGGGCAAGCTCATCATGTGGTTCCATGAATGTGGCTTTCCTCATCCGAAAGTTCTACAGCCACTGCTCATCATCCCAGACGTGCATCATGATGTGATCCCACCACACAGTGCTTGTTTCCCGAGCCCCAAAGCGGTGTTCCACTGCGGTCAGCACCTCCGTAAATGCCACAAGTCTTCTCATGTTGTAGCTACTACACATGGCGAGATCAATGTTGCACTCCTCTTGCCTTTGTAATTCAGGAATAACTCCACTGCCACTCGTGACATGTTGGTCAGAGCAAACAGCATACTGGTCAGCAGTTCGGGATCCATTCCTGCAGCCCAAAAGAGGCAGGGCACGCAATACACAAACCGTTGAAAGATGATGCCAAATGCGGACGGAAGCACAGGGACTGCTGGAATGCGAAGCAATGCATCACGGGGCATTGGGCCTGGATCCAGGATGCCCCGCGACCCGCTCCGCCTTCCCATAAGTCTTAGCAGCAAAAGAGAGAGGTGCTCTGTGGGATAGCTGCCTAGAGTGCACTGCTCCGAATAGTGCCGCAAGTGCGAACACGCTATTGTGCGGGCAACTGTCAGTGTGAACACACAACAGCGGTTTTCCTTCCACTCTCTGAGTGGCACTGTAGACGTGCCCTCAATAAAATTTCCCAAAGAGAGTGCAGGAAACTGTCATATCTGTCACAGCAACTTTTTACATTTAATTTCCTTTTAAAAAAATAGGTCTTTAACCTAACTCCCTCCCAGCTGCCTTATTCCCTCATCATCATCCAAAGTAAGGACATCAATTTCTTCCAGCTACAAATCCTCCAGTAACCCATGAAAACCCTGTCACATTCTTCCTTTGAATCAGGTGCCCTCACACAAAGGCATTTTTTCTATGTGATCCTGTCACATATATATCCCTATGCACATTCTGGTACTTTACTGTCACGGAGTGTGGGGGAGACAAGGCCCTGCACCCCCAGCTTCCTGCAATTCACCATGACTCTCCACCAGCCAGTAAAACAGAAGGTTTATTTAGACGACAGGAATGCAGTCCAAGAGAGGTCTTGCAGGTACAGACAACAGGACCCCATCAGTCAGGTCCATCTTGGGGGGTCCTGGGGAGGCCAGAGCCCTGTCTGGGCTCCCCTCCATTTCCCCAGCCAGCTCCAAACTGACTCACTCTCCAGCCCCTCCTCCTCCGCTTTGTTCCTTTCCCGGGCCAGGAGATCGCCTGATTCCTTTGTTCTCCAACACCTTTAGCTATCACCTTGCAGAGGGGAAGGGCCCTGGCCATTAGTTGCCACGAGACAGAGTTCTGGCCATTTATGCACATTGGCCCTTTGCTCTGCAACAATCTCACCCCCTAGAGACTTAAGAAATGCATGGGAGAAACTGAGGCACCCACACAGTATTCAGAGAAAACATTAAGAACAGTCCCAGTTCGTTACATCTACCCCTCCCTATCAATAGGACAGGGATAAAGACTTTTCAGTAGGAGAGGGATAAGGCCAAACAGATCTTGGCAGCTTCTGTACTATAATTCCTTTACAGGTCCAAATTACTTAAAATTTAACTTTAGCATTCCTTTTAAGTAAAGTTTTTTTCACCCTCCACTTTAAGAGTTAGAAGCTTGGCATTTTATTAGCGAAAAATAAGTAAGTACAACCAAGGTTTTTGAAGTTAAGACATCACGAGCATGAAATCCAATTCTTTCATGGGGGGAGGTAGAAGACATGCTCTCCTCAAACATCTAATAGGATGCTCTCAAGACTATAACAATGATGATTTCACAAAAAGCAAGCATTTTCAAAATCGAAATGCCTACACAATAGCCTGATGTCTTTACTTACATAAAGCTTTTTTCATTCTTGTTTGGCATAAACATGTTGCCTCAAAAGAGTTAAAAGAGCTGTGTCAAAGTGAAAGTACAGCAAATATGGGAGATATTCTAGTTTATCATTCAGTTACAATAAGCCTTAAACTGATAGATGACATCCTCAGATGGAGCACAAGAACCATGCTCATATCCTTTTAATTATTCAAAGTCATATTGCACTCCTTCAGACTAGCTGTCTGATTTAATCTCTGAGCAGACTACACTGCTCCACAGCCAAAATGCTTCTGAAATAAATGTAGTCAAACTTTACTAATTCTGGGTCACTGAGAATAAAAATGATGCTTAAAATTGTTGATTGGCTCTAGTTTTCAAGATATGCTATTGGGTCAGTATATATGACCCTTGACTTGGGAATGGCGGAGGATAAGTGAGTTATAAAGGGAAGGGATCTCAATTTAAACCAGAAATGACTAAAATACATCTTTGACTGGATCTATGAATAAATCTATGTCTGGGTTTGGACAGTACTTGCTTTTTAGACAAAACAATGAATGATGCAATCTGAAGCTGGTATTGCGTCATACATGATATGAATTGCATCATGTTATTCCTAGAAGTCATGGATGATGCAATCATAACGAAGCTTACATCACTCTGCTGAACAAATTGCCCTATATCAGCTCTAGAAATCATACAGTGTCGTGCTCTCTTATTTGTCAGTGTTTGATTTTGCAAAGGGACACATTTCTGTTTAGCCAAAGTGAGCAGAGATGCCTCGTACAGTGCAGATAACTTCTGCTATGTTTGTGGTGAAGTGACTTTTGCATCACAAAAGTGCAGTATAACCACTATGGTTAAGAAAGCCTATCACCTTTATTTTAGTTGCAAAATTGGAGATCAGGACAAGAGGTGGGCCCCACACATATGCTGCAACACTTGTGCAACAAATCTTCGCCAGTGGTTGAACAGAAAAAGAAAATCTATGCCTTTTGCAGTGCCAATGATTTGGAGAGAGCCAACAGATCATACCAGCAATTGTTACTTCTGCATGGTGCCTCCAGTTGGGAAAGGTGTGTCAAAGAAGAAAAAGTGGACTGTGCATTATCCAAACATTCCATCAGCTATACGCCCAGTACCCCACGGAGAAGGACTGCCGGTTCCTGATGCACCAGAATCATTCTCACTTGAGTCAGACGAAGAGGATGAAACTTCTGGTCCTGAACCATCAATGTCACAGGACCCACATTTTCTCCCATCCTCCTCCTCTGAACCACACCTCATAACACAAGGTGAACTGAATGACCTTGTGTTTGGAACTACCCAAGAGTAAGGCAGAGCTGTTGGGCTCCAGACTACAGCAGTGAAATCTCCTGGCTGGTGAGGTTAGGGTTTCCATGTTCCGTGACTGTCAAAAGGATTTTGTCCCATTCTTCTTCATGGAAGGTGATCTTGTAGCCTGCAGCAACATCGATGGTGTGATGGCAGCCCTCAACATCGTTCACGATCCAGATGACAGGTTTCAGAGTAGCAGCCGTGTTAGTCTGTATCCGCAAAAAGAAGAACAGGAGTACTTGTGGCACCTTAGAGACTAACAAATTTATTAGAGCATAAGCTTCCGTGGACTACAGCCCACTTCTTCGGATGCATCCGAAGAAGTGGGCTGTAGTCCACGGAAGCTTATGCTCTAATAAATTTGTTAGTCTCTAAGGTGCCACAAGTACTCCTGTTCTTTTTGATCCAGATGAGTGGAGACTGTTCATTGATTCATCGAAGACGAGTCTTAAAGCTGTTTTACTGCATAATGGCAATGTTTTGCCATCAATTCCAGTTGGTCATGCAGTCCATATGACGGAAACCTATGACAACATGAAACAACTTTTGAGGTGCATAAGCTATGACCAACATCAGTGGCAGCTTTGTGGCGATTTGAAGGTTGTTGCTCTCTTGCTTGGTCTGCAGACTGGATACACAAAGTACTGCTGTTTTCTCTGCGAATGGGATAGTCGTGCAAGAGATTCCCACTACATCAAGAAAGATTGGCCACTCCCACAGTCATTGGAGCCTGGGAGGAAAAGTCTTCAGCATCCACCACTTGTTGAATCAAGGAAGATTTTGTTACCACCCTTACACATCAAGCTGGGTCTGATGAAGAACTTTGTCAAGGCCATTGACAAAACACAAACAGCTTTCAAGTACCTCCATGGAAAATTTCCAAGGTTAAGTGAAGCTAAGATAAAGGAAGGTGTCTTTGTTGGTCCTCAGATTCGTGAACTTCTTCGAGATGATGCATTTGACCATGCACTGCGTGGCAAGGAAAAGACGGCATGGAAAGCCTTCCAGTTAGTGGCAATAAGTTTTCTCGGAAACAACAAGGCAGACAACTACAGGTTGTTGGTGGAACATACCCCAAGGCATACAAAAGCCTTGGTTGCAACATGTCACTAAAGATACATTTTTTTGCACTCTCATCTAGATTTTTTTCCACCGAACTGCGGAGCAGTGAGCGACGAGCACGGCGAGCGATTTCACCAGGACATTGCAACAATGGAGAAACGCTATCAGGGCAAATGGAGCCCATCAATGCTTGCAGACTATTGCTGGACAGTGACAAGAGATGCTCCATTTAATGATTACAAGAGACAAGCCAAGAAGCGCCAAGTAGACACCGAATAGGACTAAACTATGTACATAATAGTTTTTTGCCTTTTGTTTCATAATACATTTTATTTATATAACCCTTTTGCTGATTTTTAAAGTGTTACAGAAACAGGACAGGTGAAATATCATGTAAAGCAACGGTAAACACATGAAAAGACCTAGGTTTACAATTTACGATTAAAACTCTACTATCTACACAATATACACAGACATAAAATGTAAAAACTTAAAATATCTTAGAAACAGTAGCCAGTTGTTTTAATTGTCATATTTGAATTCAGCACATCAAAATACATAATAGCACATTTTATCTCTGAAGCAGACGACTTCTCAAAAATTGTAGACCAGTGCTCTTGGTTGCCAAAAGTTAAACTATTCAAGCAGGATTCTAGCCACATGCAGGGAAGCCTGACTTGGTATGAAGGCATTACTTGAGGTTTAAAAAAAAAAAAAAAAAATCATGCAACAAGATTTATTAAAGAGAGTGCCTAAAGTTAAATAGATATTTAGAAGCTTGAGTGAAGACATCCTACTTCTTGAAAGATCTAGTTGCATCACAGTGGTTTTGGGACGAGGGAGAAGAGGGGTGTTTCAATCGAGTGTTCAAAGTGAACACTTAATAGCCAACAATAAAGTACGCTACACATAACAGAAGGAAGAAGCATGCTACTTTTACCCTCACACTTCTACCTGTGCATTTTGATCCTACACTGCAATGCTAGAACCCACATAAGCCTCAGTGCCACAAGTGCTGGAACACCTGAGACAAAGCCACACATGGCTAATAATTGAAGTAGCTCATTTGGCAGAGATGCCAGGGGATCTGCAAACAGATCAATTTCCCCAGCAAAAATGTTTTCACTGAAGAGTTAGCCCATGCTCTTGCTCAAATGTTACCCCTAACAACAACCCCCCACACCTTCCATTCACACACAAAACCTTCTCATCTGAGTTTAGTGGTGCACCCACCCAAACAAGCTGTCTCAGCTAGTTAAAGCCAAGAAAGGTCTTTCACTTGAGCTGGTAACCCTCCCACTTTGCAGTGTGGACAAAGGTCAAAACACTGGAGTGTGACAGTTCAATGCCTTCTCATAATTCCCCTCTCCACCCCGCCCCCATAGGTTTGAGGACCAGATCAACAGCTGGGACAAACAACTGGCCGCACCCAGTTCAGTGTGCAGCCTGATCCCGGAGGGCCATCTCTGTTTATTTTTTAAACAAAAGGAAACTGGAACAAAAAGCAACAGTCCTGTTCTCCAACTAAATGTCTGATAGCTTAATATGCTGGTCCTTCTCCCAACACAGGTCTTTCTTGTGCCTACAGAGGGAGGCTGAGGGAGGGCAGGAAGGTGCTCCCAGCCCTCTCTGAAGCCCTGCCTCTCAGAGCTGGGGCACTTCTCTAAATCCCCTGGCTGGAAATTATCAGTCCCAGTCACTAAATGCTTCCAACTGGGTCACATGATTCCCAGCACCTGCCAGCTGGGCTCCTTTCCAGAACAGGGCCAGCTGCTCCCTGAACCCCAGCCCTTAAAAGGAGTAGGCCATCCTGTTACACACACATGCCCATGTACCTGTAGTACAGACAAGCTCTCCCATAATTCACTGGGAAGGAATCAGAGCAGCTCAGCTTACTTCAGCATAAAGAACTGTGGAATGTGACCCCAGACACACAGGAAAGTGCAGCACTGGCGAGGATACAGTTAGCTTGTCTTCATGTAGAGCCGTGCAGCTGCACCACCACATCACTTTAGTGAAGACACTCCTATGCCAAAGGAAGAACTTCTTTCATCAGCATAGTTAATCCACCTCTCCAAAGGTGATAGCTATGTCAGAAGAAGGAGCTCTCCCACTGTCATAATGCTGTCTACACAAGGGGTCAGGTCGGTATAACTATGTCACTCAGAGGGTATGGATTTCACACATCCTGAGCAGCATAGTTATACCGATATAGGTCTGTAGTGTAGACCTGGCCAGTAGCTTGGGGTACGGCTTTGCACCTCACACCTGAGCTAGGCTAACCTGGGTGCTGATCAGCCAAGTTAATTATGCACTGAACATATATCCTAAAAGAAAAGGGTAACCCTCAAACAAGCAAAGTTTGGGCTATGTCTACATTACCACAGGTCAGCATAACTTATGTAGCTCGAGATGTGAATAACAACCACCCAGAGCGACATAATTACACCGACACAAGCACTCATATGCACAGCGCTACGTCGGTGGGACAGCTTCTCCCGCAAATCTAACTTCTGCCGTTTGTGGAGATGGTTTTATTATGCCAACAGGAAAGCTCTCTTCCATCGGCATGCAGCATCTTCACCAGACATGCTGCAGCAGTGCCACCGCATCAGTACAGCTATGGCACTGCAGTGCCGTACATGTACACACATCCTTGGATACCCATAAAGTAGCAAGTTTTACCAGCAAATATACATTCAAGTTTCTACTACAAATTAGCCAACTTTATCACAGTTGGTACAAGAATCTGTCAATGCTGCAAGATGAATTTTTGCTTGGCTTTCAAAAACACCACACATCGTACACAACCCTGATTACTGGCAATAAGAAGCAAAGAAATCCTGGTATTTTTGTTTTGATCTTCTTAAGCACTCTGTCTGCAATTCAAGTGCAATCTATAAGCCATGCAGTTAGAAATAATGAAGATTGGCCTCACTCATATCATAAAGCTACATTTTTGTTCCTAAATTACTATGAATGTGTAGTATACTGCATTCTTTAGCATAACAAAGTCTTCTAATCCAGACCTTCATTAGAAGTTTTAAATACAGAAAGACATACTGAAATTATCTGGTTTGTTAGAGGCCAAGACAGCAAATCTTTAGTTAAGATCACCTCATTCTTCAAAATACTACTGTAATTAAAGACTAACCCCAAAGCCTTACTGAGGCAGACATGATTTTAGTTCATACATATAGGAAAGATCCTTTCTTAAAACTCTAAATTTGACATCAACATGTATGGGGAGCCAATTTCATTCGTCCACTGCGATGATGAATTTTGTTAGTTCATGAAAATGGTTCAGTACAGTTGTAAAAAACCCACATTTCAAGGGAAATGAGCAACTGGATGACATTTTTAAAACCACACTTTTCATTTTTTAAACTTCTGAAGTATTTAAACAAACAGAACATATTTGAAAGTGGACATCAGAAACACTAGATTCTAATTTCAGTCTTGTCTATCTGACAAGAACGAAGTGATGAGATTAAGGTTTGTGTTATGTCTATTAGAAGATAATAAGAAAATTAAATAACTCCGCAGAAGCTGGAAAAGAATAGAGAGTCATTGGTGATTGGAGAAGAGCACTGCTAGTGTGCAGTCAATTGTAATGGACTATTCAAGAATCAAAGCTGTGAGTCATTGGATGGATTTGGTTTGCTGGAATCTAGACGCTTGCATAAGGTACACAGTGCAGTGCACCTAATAATGTATCCTATGCAAAGATAGATAACTTATATTTCAATCTTAGATTAAGCCCTTGCCTAATGAATTCAACACTAATTTTTAAATTTGTGAAAGCTGCTGATTTATGTAGCAAATGAGTGATTAGTATTAATGATCACTAATCATTATCTGACTTGCATACTTAACATGTAGAGGCTTCGCAATTTGCTTATACAATGATAAAACTAGCAAGAGAACTTTTCAGGTTTAGTCACCTTAAACTTCTGATGTATGGGTGTTCACAATATTAAAGTTCTGTTTAAAAAAAAAAAAAAAGTCAAATACCCAATAGTCCCACAGAAATTTTCAACCTCAGCCAGCTTTCTCCATCCCATAAGCCTTATGGGATTTTCTTGAAGACAACTTCCCAATGAAATGAAGAGGAATTTTCAGACTCTATATTTCAATCCAACCACCATTAAATAAGTTGACATTTGCACGGCACTCCAGACAGGAAGGCCAAGTATAACAGGATGTACATGAATCTCCAATTGTCCCGTTCCCCACTCCACCCCTTTTCCTCATCCCACACAGCACAGATGTGTCATGCCCTGTTTCCCAAGTAGTTGTGTTTCTTTTCAATAAACAAATTTTCTTTTAAATAAATGAATTTTTTGGCTTTGAAAACATTATTTATTATTGCACTAAGTAAAAGATACCGAAGCCCAGGAAAGCAACAGGCACTACAAGTCAGTGCATCATATGTAGCAAACTCAGATTCCTACTAACATTGGAACCACTGCACTTCACTCCTGTGCAGGGCACCAAACATTACTAGTGGCTTTCAGCATCAAATTGCTCCCTCAAGGCATCCCTAATCCTTGCAGCCCCGAGCTGGGCCCCTCTAATAGCCCTGCTCTCTGGCTGTTCAAATTCAGCCTCCAGGTGTTGAACCTCCGAGGTCCATGCCTGAGTGAAGCTTTCACCCTTCTCTTCACAAAATGTTATGGAGGGTACAGCACGCAGATATAACCATGGGGATGTTGTCATCGGCCAGGTCCAGCTTCCCATACAGACAGCACCAGCGGCCCTTTAAACAGCCAAAAGCACACTCCACAGTCAATTTGCACCAACTCGGCCTGTTGTTGAACCGCTCCTTGCTGCTGTCAAGGCTCCCTGTGTAGGGTTTCATTAGCCACGGCATTAAAGGGTAAGCAGGGTCTTCAAGGATCACATTTCAACTTCCCCCACAGTGATCTTCTGGTCTGGGAAGAAAGTCCCGGCTTGCAGCTTCCTGAACAGGCCTGTGTTCCAAAAGATGTGTGCGTCATGCATGTTTCCGGACCAGCCTGCATTAATGTCAATGAAACGCCCCCAGTGATCCACAAGTCCTGGAGAACCAGAGAGCAATACCCCTTCCGATTTATGTACTCGGAGACTAGGTGGGCTGGTGTCAGAATTGGAATATGCATCCCATCTATCGCCCCTCCGCAGTTAGGGAAACCCATTTGTGCAAAGCCAGCCACAATGTTACCCAGAGTCACGATTCTTCTGAGCAGGATGTGATTAATGGCCCTGCAAACTTGCATCAGCAGGATTCCAACAGTTGACTTTCCCACTCCAAACTGGTTAGCGACCGATCAGTATCTGTCTGGAGTTGCCAGCATCCAGATTGCAATAGCCACCCACTTCTCCACTGGCAGGGCAGCTCTCAATCTTGTGTCCTTACGAAACAGGGTGGGGGCGAGTTCAGCACAGTCCCATGAAAGTGGCTTTTCTCATCTGAAAGTTCTGCAGCCACTGCTCGTCATCCCAGACTTGCATGATGATGTGATCCCCCACCACTCAGTGCTTGTTTCCCGAGCCCAAAAGTGGCGTTCCACAGTGGTAAACATGTCCGTGAATGCCACAAGCAATCTCATGCCGTACGCTTTATGCAAGTTGACATCATCAGACTCCTCACTGTCAGTTTGTAGCTTAAGGAGGAACTCGACTACAATTCGTGATGTGCTAGCAAGACCCATCAGCATAGTCCTCAGCAGTTTGGGATCCATTCCCGCAGACCGAAAGGGAAGACAGAGCACGCAGTACAAAAAACATTGAAAGATGGTGCCAAATGTGAACAGAAGCACAGGGATTGCTGGGATGCAAAGCGATGCATCATGGGGCGTTGGGACAGGACCTAGAATATCCCGCACCCACCCGCCCCCTTTCCACAAGCCACAGCGCCAGAATGGGAAGAGGTGCTCTGTAGGATAGCTGCCCATAATGCACGCTCCCAATGCCGCTGCAAGTGCACAAATGTGGCCATGCCAGTGCACTTGCAGCTGACAGTGTGAACACACTGCAGCGCTTTCCCTGCTGTGGTCTCCGAGCACTGGTTTAATTCGCAAATGTAGAGCGCTGTGAATGTAGCCATGCCCTTAGTTAAGTTGATCTTACCCCCACTGTAGATGCAGCTAAATCGAAGACAGAATTCTTCCATTGACCTAGGTATTGCCTTCAGGGTGGCTTTACTACAGCAATGGAAAAAAATCCTTCTGTCACTGTAGTGTCTACACTACAAGTGCTACAACAGCATAGCCAAAGCTGTGCCACTGTGGCGCTTGTAGTGTAGACATAGCCTATGCCTTAAGTCAGTATCATCATCATTTTACAGGCACATAGTAAGGACTTCTCTCCATGGGAAAGTTTTCAGTTTAGCCAAAGGTGTAATTTAAAAAACTGTTATGCTGGTATAACACCCCACACCCAACCCCCAGTATAGACACTATTATTCCAGCTCTTTGTAGTTTGTGTCATATGGGAAGGGATTTAAACTAAAACAAAAAACCACTCATACTGGAATAGTAAGAGTTATGCCTGTAAAACGTGAGGCTGTCTATATATTCAGGAAGGTTTAAGTCACTTGATCACTTGGGCCTGGTCTACCCTGGGATATTGTTATCCACCTCTGATTCTTATTAAATTTTGGCCTCAATGACAATTAGGCATTCAGTAAAAATGAGTTCTTTTTATCGGTTACAAATTACTCTATCAATTTCACTGAATGCCCCATTGTTCTTGTGTTGAGATGGGGAGGACACAAGCGCCAGATCTACATTCTCTGTGTCATTCGTCACTTTCATACACACTTATGCCCCCCCTCTATTCACCTTAAAAAGGAGACTAATAAATTCAAATTTTTCAATTACTGTTCATGCGAGTTTTTCTACATCTCTAATCATTTGTCACCAGTGTCTGAACGTCCTCATATTCTGCAATATCCTTTTTGAAATGGGTTGACCAGGGTATGCTGAAAAGAGAGTATGCTACTGTTTATATAGCGACCTTGTGACATCATCTGTATTATTCTCCATCCTATTCTTCATGCTTCCTACCACCTTGTTTGCCAGTTTTGACCTCAGCAGCATATTCAACAGAAGTTTGTATCATTGTAGACAGCTTGATGAAAAGATCCCTTTCCTGAGTTGCCACAAATAATTTAGAACTCTGTATAGCATATGAATAGCTCAAATTTTAATACAACATGCATTACTTTGCACTTATCAACACCGAACTTCTATCTGCCATCATGTTGCCCATTCAACAGCTATAAATCCCTCTGAAGAACTTCAGTCTTCTTAGTACCTCACTGCTCACCTCCTTTCCAGATTATTAATAAATATGCAGACAGACCTACCGTGGAACCTAGTGGAACTCAGCTGCAGAGTCTGGGATGATGCAGAGAGTTCAGTGTTCTCAGCTGCTCCAGGATATCTGCAGCCATTGGGGATGACATTTAACCTTTTGCTATGATGAACATTAGTCATTTATTCCTACTCTATTTTCTCTCTCCCAGACAGTTTGATTTATGACAATACTTTTCTTCCCCAGGAGCACTTAGTTTTAGCAGCTTCTTGTAAAAGACCTTGTCAAAAGTCCTTTGAAAATCTAAAATTAGATCAACTGGTTTTCTTTTATCCACTCCTTTTATCAGAATTCTTTGAACACATCAGTAGATTAGCAAGATGCAATTTCCTTTTCCACAAACCATGCTTGTTAGACCCTATCACACACCTTTCAGGTGTTTAATTCTATTTTTAATCATTATTTCAACCAGTTTACCAGATGCAAGTGTAAGCGTTACTGGTTGGCAATCCTCTGGATTACCACTAGGGCCTTTTTAAAATATAGGTACAACATTTACTCTCCTCCAGTCTTCTGATATAGAAGTCATTCTTAATGAGACTGCGTATTTTGCTGAAGTTAATCGTGCCTTAAAGTGTTAGTTGTCATTTTATACACATCTTGTCCTTGCCTATGCTAAATTATATTAAAATGTGTGTCAGGCATTTAATAGGATGCATTTTCCTAGTGTTGACAAGACATTGGAGAGTTGCTATCCATTTTCTTTTCCAGATTATGAACAAACAGGAAAATGAAGGTGAAGACAACTGAGTTAGCTGCAGAAGCCAACATTTTAAATTTCTCATGTTGACCTAGCTGACATAGGAGATTTAATTTTTGTTTTGGTTTTTTAAATATTCGATTTACTATTTTAGTTAAAAACAATTTTAACAAAAACTTGAATGTTTAACTAAATTCAAAAATTCATATGCTTGTTTTCTTAAAATATTATATGTTTGCTGTTGAATACATAACGTTGTTTTAATTAAATAAAACAATTTAAATGTCTGTTGATGTTCTCCTCCTAATACAGCATGGCAAGAAAATCCTTCAAATATTAATCATTAACCTGTTGAATTGGAGATATTTATGAAGTCACAGGGAGGTGAACTATCAGCTTCATTTACCTTTGGTAAATGAAATAAAACAATCATTCATTTTCTGATATAGCTGTAAAACTAATCTGAAAGGTTTTCAAACTAAAATCACTTAAAAAAATATATAGTGTGTACCTTCTAAAAATGAAACCTACATCTATCCCTGAATTGTGAAGACTATGTATTAAGGTTATAACAACCAACAAGAATACACTTTTTTGTAGAAATCCATGATTAAATCAAGTCTTCCTAACTAGTGATTTAAATCAAATCCACCCTGAAAAGTAATATAGGACTTGTCTACACAGGAAAGTTGTATCAGCTAAAGATTAAATCTGTATAACTGGTCTTGTGGACATTTATTCTGAAATAAGAATGGCTATTTTTGGTTTAGCTTGAACTCCTTGCACAGCAACCAAAGCTAGACCACACCAGAAAGTATATCCACATGGGAAGATTCACCAGTATCAATTCACTCCTTAGCTTATATTGGTATAACTTTCCTGTGTTGACAAACCCTTAAGTGCATAAACTTTAAAGTTCAGCAGAATAAGCATTTGGGGATTTCCAAGAAAAAGAACACAAACATTCGTTGGGCCTACATTACAGTTTCAGGTTAACACCTCAGTAAGTATTCTACCTGCCATATTCTATTTGATGTCCAGTAAATTCAAAAGATGTACTAACCTCAATTTAATATCCAACATTGTTATATCTTCAGTAAAACAAGCATTTTCACAGCATTTTACAGTCACCTAAGTCCTCACCCCAGGCTTATCTTAAAATCTATGGATTACTTCAGTTTCATCACAGATGGTAAGTAACATTTCCAATTCATTCCTTGCATGAGAAAGGGATTTAAGAAGCCACCACCGTTTAACAACAAGACCTAATTTCAATTCATGTTAAAAGTCTACTTAAATATATTTCCAGTTTAAACTTTGCCATTGTTGATTCTTTTGTAAGATCAATTTCTCAATGAGTTGCAAGAAGGGAGGCACTCAAGTAGCTGATCTATGCAAAAGACTGGCTTAAATCTGTTATCCTCCAATTAATTTTATTAGGACTATGGAACTTCTCTGAATGAAGAAACATAACTGTATGAATTTCTTGCCATTACCCATGCCAAACAGCACCTCAAAATTCACAGGAAGAAACCGAAGTGAATATACTCATTAACTTCTTTACTTTCTGGGCCTTCAGATGCTTACAAACTTTACATTCAATATTAATATAATTTTGTTGAATATTTTAGTTATTAGTCTGAGGATAAGAGTTCTAATACCAACTCTGCCCACCTTACATAAACATTTACTCCATTTCAGAGTCCTATTAGAATTGGTTGAAAAATAAAACTAGACAAGGTTTTTAATAGTATTTGATAGTTTGTTTTGGTCTTTAGTTTTTGTCTGTATTTTTAAGAGAAAGGGCACAATGATTCTTCTTAAGAAGATTTATGTAAAGTGTTTCATTTTCAAAAGAGGCCTTTTTTAAACAAAAAACTTTGTTCAAAGACATAGGCAGCTCATTATTATTTATTTACATTATGCTAGCACCTAGCGATCAGCCAAATCACGGGCCTATTGTGCTAGATGTTGTACAGACATAACTTAGAGAATTTTTCACTTGACCAGAGCTCAGTCTCTGACACCAGAAGCTTACAGTCAAATAATAGACAACATAAAACAGGTCGGGGGGGGGGGGGGGCAGGGAAGAGAGAGAGAGAGACAGGAGGGAGGAAGAGACTGGGAAACAGATAGGATATGCACAGTTCTTAGGCAAGACAAGGACTGGAATTACAAATCTCTACCTGCTTAGTAATTTTCAGACTGTGGTTTCCAGTACCTACTAGGACACAGGTATGTTTTGAGGAATGACTTGGAGGAAAATATGGTGATTTTACAAGTTTAGACAGGAAGTTTTGCTACCCCTCATGCATGAAGATGGGATAATTCTTGTGGTATTAAGGCTAGCATCATAGGTTGAGTAAAGACAAGCAAAACCGAGAAGGACTTTCAGGGTAAGTTTGTACACCTCTACCTCAATATAACGCTGTCCTCGGGAGCCAAAAAAATCTTCCCGCATTATAGGTGAAACCACGTTATATCGAACTTGCTTTGATCCACCGGAGTGCGCAGCCCCGCCCCCCCGAGCCCTGCTTTACTGCGTTATATCCGAATTCGTGTTATATCAGGTCACGTTATATCGGGGTAGAGGTGTATATGGTGTGACTGGAGATGGGGAAGCCAATTAAAAGACTGAAGGATGGAGTGAGGAGGGAAGAAGGACAATCAAGCCTTTGCTGTTTATCTTGATAGGTCCATCAATAGCTATTAGCCAGGATGGGCAGGGATGGTATCCCTAGCCTGTTTGCCAGAATCTGGGAATGGGCGACAGGGGATGGATCACTTTATGATTACGTGTTCTGTTCATTCCCTGTGGGGCACCTGGCATTGGCTACTGTCCGAAGACAGGATACTGGACTAGATGGACCTTTGGTCTGATCCAGTATGGCCACTTATGTTCTTATCTTTGCACCCACATTTTGAATGGGCTTGAGGGGAGCCAGGCCGCAAGCATCAAGGCCAGATACAAGACTAGTCAAGTGATAGACAAGGATTTTGATAGCATGTGACCAGTGGGAGAAACTGACCAGTGTTACTGACCAGAAATAGAAGTGTTCAGAAGGATCACCAGGTAGCTGTACAGATATTGTATAAGTAACTTTGGAAGAGAAATACATCTTGTATCAGGTTCTCTACCCCCACCCAGAACTTGTGTAACTTTACTATAGTATATCACTAGAGTCCTAGTGTGTTTTACTGCTTTTGCAAGTCAGAGGTAGACTACACAACAAGACAGCCTTAAAATAAAGCTATTCATGCCTAAAGTGAAAACCAATCCAGTGATGTAGCCATTCTTCTTTATAAAATAAAGTGAGTTTCAGGCTCTTCTTATGTACCACTTTCTCTCGTTTCTTACAGTGAACAGAGTACAGAAACACCACCTCACAGTTACAAGACAGCACAGCAATGTGTCGATTTTGGCATGAGGCCTACATGACGATTAAGCTACTGCATTAATAGAAGTACTGTACTTGTCTGGCAGACTACAGGCCTAACATTACTCATTCCAGCCACACATCTTCAACTACAAAACAAAATCCACTAGACAGAGTCCTCCACAGATAATGAAAGAGAATGCCAACACATTCCCCTTACAACTGCTGCCCTTGAGAGCAAAGCATATAGGGTTAAGTTCAGTCCTCTTATTAACTGGCACAACTTCCATCGGTGGGAGTATGGACCAAATACATGATGCAAGTGGTGTGTAAGCTGTCGTGTAAGTGGATGTAGAATACTAGGCCACCTGCCACCCCACTAAAAAGTTGGGGACTACTTGTGTACTAACATAGAATCATAGAATATCAGAGTTGGAAGGGACCTCAAGAGGTCATCTAGTCCAACCCCCTGCTCAAAGCAGGACCAATTCCCAGCTAAATCATCCCAGCCAGGGCTTTGTCTAACAGACTATTTTCTGTACATTGAGAGTTTCAAGAAACAATGTCAGCTTACAAAACAAGTCAAAGTTATACTTGTCTGAAAACTTTTCCCTACTAATGTTACTGTAATATCTAAAAGTCACTATAATTGAAAGATTAAGGAAAATTATTTTTCTATTTTGTCATCTTGTGCTTTGACAGCCCTTCACAATAATCAGCTTGCTCCTGTTTGTGCAGGTCTTTTATGATCCAATGGGGAGTTGGACATAGTGAGTAGGGACGTGTTGGTAAAACAAAGAAAAGGTGGGTGGGGTGAATCTCTTTTTTGGCCCCACTGCTGTTGGTGGCAGAGACAAGACCTGTGTGTGCTCGAAAGCATGTCTCTTTCGCCAACAGGAGCGGGGTCAATAGGAAATATTTCCCCCACCCAACTCATATCTAGGGCTATCGCGGCTACAGCTTAGAGAATTTTTCACTTGACCAGAGCTCAAAGAGCCGGGAAGCTAAAACAAAGCCAGCAGCTAGAGTTTGGGGGCAGCGCTAACGCCCGAAACTCCCGGGAGAAGGGGGCTGGGCGCACCCCCGGGCTCTACGGCTGAGGCGACGGGCTGCACCGGCGTGGCGCGGGGAGCTGCTTCCCCCGCCGGGGGCCCGATCCTCCCAACAGTGGGAGGCGGCCCCAGTAAGCTGTGCGAGCCGCTTCGGGCCGGGCCAGGCCGGCTGCGGCGCCGGGCCCCGCCCCACGCGGTGCTGGGGCAGCGCGGCTCCCGCGGGGCGAGGGGCCCTGCTCAGACCACGGCGGCCCGGCCGGGGACCGCTGCACCATAAGGCGCCCTAGGGCCTACCGGGACTGGGGGCTGCCCGGGGCGGGGCGCGCTGTCCGGCCCGGGCCCACTGGCGGGGGGAGGGGTGACCCGGGGGTGGGGCCGTGGGCCAGGCCCCGTTAGCGGCGGGAAGGAAAGTTTCCAACTCAGCGGGATGGAAGGGGCCCCGGGCCGTGAAGTTACCTGCGGGTCCCGGACGGGAAGAAGGCACCAGTGGATCCTGAGCCCGGAGCCGCCTCAGCTGCTTTGTCTCTGCGCCGCGCCCGTCCCGACTGGAGAGGAGGAAATGGGCTCTTCCGGGCACCTCCCCCTACGGCCTAGCCGGCTCTTCCGGGCACCTCCCCCTACAGCTCCGCCGGCTCTTCCCGTGGCCGCCCGCCCTGCGCAGGTGAGAGGCTAGGAGCTCTGCCCGCGCGATGGCGGGCGGAGCGGCCGCTGCGGGAACAGCCGGGGGAGGGGGGGCAGTGAGAGTGAGTCAGAGTTTCAGGTGAGAGGAAGGTGCCTGGGCCGCTGGCAGCAGGGGAGGGCCCCGCCTGGGAGGCAGTGAGCGGGGTGCGATTGGGTCGGGGTGTGTGTGTCACTCTCAGGCGGGAAGATTGGGGGAGGGGTAGAGAGCTGGGGTGGGGTCTCAGAGGGGGCAGTGGGCCAGAGGGGGAGGTGAGTTTGGGGGGACAGAGCACCAGGGGAGTGAGGTGAGGCCTGGCGTGTCAGGTGGGGAGATGAGGGGCAGTGGGCCAGGGACTGAGGTGAGACCTGAAGGGGGCAGAGGGCGGCGTGAGGGAGGCCTGTGGGGTGGAGTGGGGCAGAGGGCCCAGGCTGAGGGATGGGAGTACAGGGGATGTTGGGTGGAGTGAGATCTGGGTGGTCAGAGGGCCTTGCCCCACAGCACAGGGGTTTGGAACTGCTAACAGGGTCTTCCCTAGGGGAATGGGATGCATCATGGTGCCTGGCTGCAGAGGGATAGGGCAAAGGAGGTAGAATGAGGCTGAAGAATGAGGCCTGCCCCATGAATCAGGGTTCAGGTCTGGATCTCAACTCCCAAGGCAATCGAGCTAGGCATTGGATCTGATTCAGCCTTTCACAGACTGATACTCAATCATGAAGTTTGGATCTAATCTGGGTTCAGATTTCAACCTCTCATTCACTGAAGAAGTTTGAGTCTGGAGTTTGGCCCATTCTAATATGAGGCACCAGAGAAGAAATTCAAATCAGGATCCAGGTCCAGATTCCAACCCGCCTCCTAAAGTTTGGAGTGTTTGGTTCAGGACCAAAACCCATCATCCCACTACTACCATGATGAGCATTGCTTAGAATTAGATAGATAAACCTATACATAACACTTGCACTCCTCAAACACCTCCTCTGACCCAGGATCACTGGAGATTAGTCAAACCCAACTGCATTCCACTATTGAATGAGTTGGTCATACTCTCTTTCACTCTGCATCTTCATATGGGCAAAGAAAACTCAAGGGCTTCATTTCACTTTCTCAGCAAAGGCGTGTACAATAGTGTGATTTGTTTTGAATGGATTCACCTAAACCTCTGTTCCTGTTTTGGTTGCTGTGGTTTCACAGCACACTTCCTGAAGTTTCACATTTAAATAAAGCTAAACTCAGTCAAAATCAGTCTTACTGTAACTGCTTTCATATGAGCACTGGGCATTTCTCATGTCTGATCTGGGTTTGAGGTTTTTGGTTCAGGCCCATCTCTACTTTTGAGTGAACCTGAACCCAATTTCCAGAAAACCTAGGTCAATTTAAAATTTCACATCAAATACATGGGAAACTTGCCCTTTTGCCTAGTGCTGATACAAAAGCATGTACAGTAAGACTGGTTTTGACTGAGTTTATCTTTATTTAAGTGTAAAATCCAAGGGAGATGGGGTGCAAAACCACAGGAACCAAAACCAGAAAAGAGGTTTAGGTGAATTTTGCAGATGTATAATGGCTTTGGAAGTGTTCAAAATCCACACTGGGACTTTTGGATTTGGGCATTTCTCCACTTACATGGTTTCTGAACCTTAGTGAATCATTTGACAAACATAGGCAGAGCTTTGACTTGTCTTGAAGCCTGATACCAGGCATGATTAATGTATTTCAAATTCCATAATAAAAGTTTGGTGTGTCTTTAGTTCTTACGGTTTAGAACAAAGTGGAAAGTAGTGAGTGGTGGTTTTATATATATATACACACACACACACACACACACACATTTTTTTTAAATCTTTTCACTGAAATTTAAAAAATAAATGTCACAAACTCTTCTATTTCTCTCAGGTTTTGTTAATTGCTTTTTTTTCCTTTATAAAATCTAAATGTTATATGTTAATATTTTTGACAGTGTTGCTTTTACAAAAAGTTCCTGTTTTCATGCAAGTATCTTAAATACAGAAAATACTGGAAATCTGTGTCATAAAAGGGCTGTCAAGCTGTGATAATGCAAACAAGGAAGATTTCAGAAAATGATGCATACCATTTTAAATGTTTAATTGAATCACGTAGAGCAAGAGCCTTCATCAGAAGAAAACAGACTTTTTTAAGAACTGACTTAATCTAATTGAGGTAGGGTTGGCAGGTTTGCGTATGAGAAGAGTTGTCTTTAAATAGCTTTTTTTCCCAAAGTTTTTCACAAAGTACCAGTACTGTGTGGGAAATTGACCCTTTCTATGCCATATTCAATGATTTTCGGATTGCTTTTTGTAGCACACCTTGAGATGACTTTTGATATGAACATTTCTATAGAAATTATGATTGCATTGTAATAGTGACTGAATTAAATTAATTTTTCATATCTCAATCATGTCAATGATGGAGTCATCTGAATCTACTTGCTGTTTCTATTGTCTGGCTGATGTTAATCAAAACAACAGAGACAGTTGTCAAAGAGAGTATAGCTGTGCTCTGTGTGATTTAGCAGGGGGACATAAAGCATTTCTCATCCAGATGCCCATGGCAGCCATGCTGTGGGGCCAGGAAGCATCACAGCGGAGGCACCTATCCATGCTCTGCAAGGATGAAGGTAGGTTTCCCCTTAGATCATGGACCACCCCCCACCCCCCGGATATTAATAAGTCCCTGGCCCTAGAAGAGATAATGCACTGGACAGAGTTTTCAGATTTTCTCCCCTCTCATGGGTTTAACCAAGAGAGGGGGGAGCATTTAGTCCCAAGACAAAGAAAGGAGCATAGGCCATCATTCCAGAGTCCTCAATGAAAATAAATCCCATGCACCAAGGAACCAATCCTGTTGCTATTTAAGTCAATTTGAGTTTTTCCATTGAAGTCAATGGGAAGAAGATCAGGTCCTAATTCCATGACTGTAACCTTGCCTGAGAGACAAATTATTAAGATAGCATGAATTGTTCATTGTCAGTCTTCTTAACAAACAGGCTCTTTAACAGACAGATTTTTAAGGGCTTTGGGTATTCAGTTTGCACCAAACCATTAATATTTTCAGAGTCACTGGCAGCAGAGACTCCAATCACTTATTTTTGATCTGTAACATTCTCAATAAAATTTAGTCTATACTTCAATGGCTTGCTCTCTTTCATTAATTCTTTTAATATTATGTCTTGGCCTCCTGCGGTGGCTTCTGCATTCAGCACTTATCTCACATGCTTTTTGAGACAAAATGCTGGATAGAAATCAGCACAACATTGCAGGCAACAATCCCTTTTAGCTAACTAAGGATAGAAGATTAAGTGGCAGTTCTGTTGGTTCATGTATCACAAGTTTAAAGATACAGCACTCAAAGCAAAAGATATAAAAATAGTCACCTCAGGGACTAGATTGGAGTTTGTCTCCTGATTAATAGCTCTCCCTGGATTACGATAACAGGGAACTCTATCAATCTGAATAAAACAGAGGGTGTTGCTCAAACAAAAGACCCATAACAGCAGCAGAAACTCCATTCTATATGCATCCGAAGAAGTGGGCTGTAGTCCACGAAAGCTTATGCTCTAATAAATTTGTTAGTCTCTAAGGTGCCACAAGTACTCCTGTTCTTCTTTTTGCGGATACAGACTAACACGGCTGCTACTCTGAAACCTCCCAGAAGGGAAATCATCATTAAGAGAGAAACAACACTAGCAACTTGAAACCAGTCAAGGTTTTTTAAAAAAAAAAAAGTATTTAAAAGTTGTCTGAGATGGTATATTTGCTCCTGAGTTCCCACTGCTAAGACTTGTGGTTTTGTAATCACATTTTCCTTTTTCCCCTCTCTTCTTTTTGCTATATGAAAAACACCCAGACACAAGGGAAACTGATTATTACATAATGGAAGTGAAGTTAATAACATAAGAATGGCCATACTGGGTCAGACCAAGGGTCCATCCAGCCCAGCATCCTGTCTGCCGACAGTGGCCAATGCCAGGTGCCCCAGAGGGAGTAAACCTAACAGGCAACTATCAAGTGACCTCTCTCGTGCCATCCATCTCCACCCTCTGACAAACAGAGGCTAGGGACACCATTCCTTACCCATCCTGGCTAATAGTCATTAATGGACTTAACCTCCATGAATTTATCTAGTTCTCTTTTAAACCCTGTTATAGTCCTAGCCATCACAACCTCCTCAGGCAAGGAGTTCCACAGGTTGACTGTGTGAAGAAAAAATTCCTTTTATTTGTTTTAAACCTGCTGCCCATTAATTTCATTTGGTGGCCCCTAGTTCTTATATTATGGGAACAAGAAAATAACTTTTCCTTATTCACTTTCTCCACGCCACTCATGATTTTATATATCTCTATCATATCCCCCCTTAGTCTCCTCTTTTCTAAGTTGAAAAGTCCTAGCCTCTTTAAGCTCTCCTCATATGGGACCCATTCCAAACACCTAATCATTTTAGTTGCCCTTCTCTGAACCTTTTCTAATGCCAGTATATCTTTTCTGAGATGAGGAGACCACATCTGTACGTAGTATTCAAGATGTGGGCGTACCATGGATTTATATAATGGCAATAAGATATTCTCCGCCTTATTCTCTATCCCTTTTTTAATGATTCCTAACATCCTGTTTGCTTTTTTGACTGCTGCTGCACACTGCGTGGACATCTTCAGAGAACTATCCACGATGACTCCAAGATCTCTTTCCTGATTACTTGTAGCTAAATTAGCCCCCATCATATTGGATGTATAGTTGGGGTTATTTTTTCCAATGTGCATTACTTTACATTTATCCACATTAAATTTTATTTGCCATTTTGTTGCACAATCATTTAGTTTTGTGAGATCTTTTTGAAGTTCTTCATAGTCTACTTTGGTCTTAACTACCTTGAGCAGTTTAGTATCATCTGCAAACTTTGCCACTTCACTGTTTACCTCTTTCTCCAGATCATTTATGAATAAATTGAATAGGATTGGTCCTAGGACTGACCCTTGGGGAACATCACTAGTTACCTCTCCATTCTGAAAATTTACCATTTATTCCCACCCTTAGTTCCCTGTCTTTTAACCAGTTCTCAATCCATGAAAGGATCTTCCCTCTTATCCAATGACAACTTAATTTACGTAAAAACCTTTGGTGAGGAACCTTGTCAAAGGCTTTCTGGAAATCTAAGTACACTGTGTCTACTGGATCCCCCTTGTCCACATGTTTGTTGACCCCGTCAACACGGCTGGTGCTACCATTTAGGCCAACTAGGCGATTGCCTAGGGCGCCAAGATTTTTTTTTTTTTTTTTTTTTTTTCACAGCGGCTGCTGCGCTGGGATGGAGAGGGAGTCTGAGCTGCCGGCAGGCAGCCCAGGCATTCCCCTGGGTCAGCGCACCGCCGGCAGCCCAGGGGTTCCCCGAGTCAGCGCGCCACTGGCAGCACAGGGGAACCCCTGGGTCAGAGCTGCCGCACGGATCCCCGGGCCGGGGAACTGCCATGGGGGGGGGGCGCCTCAAGGCAGCGGGGGAGCTGTCGCGGGGGGGGGGGGGGGTGCCTCAGGGTGGAGGGAGCTGCTGCAGGGCTGCGGGGGAGGAAGGGGGCAAGGTGAAAGTTTCTCCTAGGGCACGAAACTTCCTTGCACCGGCCCTGCTTGTCAAAGAACTCTAATAGATTAGTAAGACATGATTTCCCTTTACAGAAACCATGTTGACTTTTGCCCAACAATTTATGTTCTTCTAAGTGTCTGACAATTTTATTCTTTACTATTGTTTCAATTAATTTGCCCGTTACTGACGTTAGACTTACCAGTCTGTAATTGCTGGGATCACCTCTAGAGCCCTTTTTAAATATTTGCATTACATTAGCTATCTTCCAGTCATTGGGTACAGAAGCTGATTTAAAGGACAGGTTACAAACCCTAGTTAATAGTTCCACAATTTCACATTTGAGTTCTTTCAGAACTCTTGGGTGAATGCCATCTGGTCCCGGTGACTTGTTACTGTTAAGTTTATCAATTAATTCCAAAATCTCCTCTAATGACACTTCAATCTGTGACAATTCCTCAGATTTGTCACCTACAAAGGACGGCCCATACAAAGAGTGAGGTCGAAAGCATAAACAAATACTTTCATTCTCCAGCCTCTTTCAGGTACAGTAATTGTAGGTGTTTTAACAATAAGTAAAACATTTCTAGACCAAAGTTTATTTTTAACTTATATTACAGTAGAATCCCAAATGTGCTGGGCATTTGATTGTCATCTTTACCCTGAAGAATTTACAGTAAAAAAAAAAAAAAGAGAGAGACCATATAGTAGGAAACAGGTACAACATACAGTTAAAGAAGTCGGGTGCATGGTAAGTGCCCATTAGTTGAACATTTGATCTTTTATTTATAGTATAAATGTTTTCATTTTGTTGTTTGGTGAAGGAGCTCAGTGTTGAAGTACGGGAGAGGAAAGGTTGGGTTGAAAGTGGGGGATGGGAAAAGGAAGAAGGAATTTGATGGAAGGAGGTAGACAGGAGAGATGGGAGGAAAGAGAGGGAGAGGACCGTAGTGGGTAACATGGAGAGTGGGGCTGGGCAGTTGCTGAGTTGTAGCAGTGGGGGAGAGGTGGGATAGAGATCAGTTAATGGCAAGAGCATCCTCAGGGTTTCTCTAGTACCCTGGGCTGCAACAGCTGCAGTGGGACAATAAATTCAGCCAAGGAGTTGCATCACATAGAGGGATCCTTGCCACCCCTGTCCCTTTTCTGCCCAAGTTCCCTTTTCCCTACTATACCAGCAGCAGGGGTGGTGAATAGGGTAAGAATCTCTGGGTTGATTGTGTACTGCTAGGAGAGGGATTACACTACAATGGGGTGATCCTCCAAAGGCAGCTTAGATGGCTTCTAGGCCTGCTGATGCCCTCACTGTGGTATAGAGTGGCCACAGCTGAGATTTTGGTCCATGCTGTGTGAGCTCACAGTATCTGTGGAACCAGTGTCTGAGCGCCTCACAAGCATCAATGAATTTATCTTCACAACATCCCTGTGAGGTAGAGAAGTATGAACATTCCCATTTTGCAGAGGGGGAATAGACATACACCTCTACCTTGATATAACGCGACCCGATATAACACGAATTCGGATATAACGCGGTAAAGCAGTGTTCCGGAGGGGCGGGGCTGCGCACTCCAGTGGATCAAAGCAAGTTCAATATAACGCGTTTCACCTATAACGCGGTAAGATTTTTTGGCTCCCGAGGACAGCGTTATATCGAGGTAGAGGTGTACATACAGATGTAAGTAATTTTGCCCATGATCACAAAGGGAGGGAGTCTGTGACAGAACCAGGAAGAGAACAGCGAGTCCCTGAATCTTAGTCCACTGCCTCAATCACAAGAACATTCTTCCTCTTGCTGATACAAAAACGCATAGTTAGCCACCACCCCATAACTCTTTCCTCCCACCCCCAGGAAAGGTAGACTACTAGAAATAAGCCATAGTGCAAGTTCAAGGAAACAGCTGGATACTGACCCAAACAGACTGCATCCTCCTCAGCTGCTGAATATTCACAGGGGGAAAAAATAGTACACAAATGCCCAGGTGTGATCTATAATGCTAATTCAACAGCAAGAACAGGAGCCAATAGCATCCACCTCAGCTTCCTACAGCATATTCGTCCTGAAGGAAACAGGTGAAAACCAAACAAGGACAAATTATCCTGCCATTCCAAAGGGCACAGGGGTGAGCCTTAGTGCTGCTTTACCAACTACTGAAGAGTGTAGCTGGAGCAGTTAGCATTCACCTCAGGTTCACACAGCTTTAGTATAATGAATCATCATAGCCACAGAGAAGGGAACATTTTAAAAAAAGACATGAGGCAATGCATAGCAAAAGCCTAAGAATACTACTATATGAGTTGTTTGCCTCCACACAGTGCATCTACTCTGCCTTCTAATTAATAATTTTTTCCCCATTTCTATGGCACCTATCTGGAAGGATCCCAAAGAGCTTCATGGCCTAAGGGCATGCAGCACCATTGAAGTGAAGCCACCAAAGATGTGGACACAGTAGCCAACTGTGGAGAAGAGAACATTTTGGCCAAGAACACCGAGAAAATCGCCAACTTTTACATCAAGTACCATAGGAACTTGGGATATTTAATGTCCAGACAGAGCAGACAGGATGGTTTTGGTTTTCCAGGTGTCATCTAAGGAACAAACTTCTTGGCACTGGGTTATTTGTCTACTTCAGGATGAGTTAATACAACACTGCTAGGATGTGAACCTGACATATCAGGGAATGTAAGAATCCCAAACCAATGCCATACAATTGATTCATCACCTCATAAAAGCTTGTTTCCTTCCTAAAAGGATGACCCATGTACAAATACAGGTTGCTAGGAGACAGAAATCAGTGGAAGAAATAGCATCCACCTTGAATCCATATAATTTATGTCCTTCCATTTAAAGTGCACAACTCCAAGTTTGTTTACACTCCATAGCATGTTCCATGGAACTCTGTCAATAGAGTTGCATGGGAGCTAAGCGAGGGTAGAAGCTAGCCCCAAGCACCCAATGAAGCAATGGGTAACAATACATGGAAACTGACATTCTTTCCCAAGGTGCCACATGGAAGTGATTTGCCAGGTGATCCCACAAGAGAGTTAGGACAACTGCTGAGTCAGCCTGAATCCCTTCACTCCTACATTAAAAGATTAAATCCCTAAACCAGTCAAATTGCTCTGTTCTTCTGCCTTTTGATCATCTGAAATGTCGGGGGAGGCAGGTTTGCAAATGAGTTTGGTCCGATCCACTGTTATACTAAGGGGAACTGAAATGCAGTTGCAGATTGAGTCAATCATTGAGCACTTCACTGGAAATGCTCAAAACACTTGGATGCAAAAAGGCTTCAGAGGAATGTCAAGATTCTCTAGTGCAAATCCAGCCTCTTTTCCTCTGCCACCTGATAGAAGAGATACATGGGCTTTACCATTGCTAGTCATAAACTTTCATTTCTTCCCAAGGAGAAATTTCAAGCAAATCACAGACTAGTGCATTCTCTTTATGTCTCTTACTGCTTTCTGCCTCTCAGTTCTATTGAATTCAATTCTAAACTCCTCTTTTCTAACACTCCTTGTTACTGTATTACACACTGAAGAATATTGATGACATGCCTCTGTAATGCATACATATAGCTGCCTCTTGTTCACTGTGAGACAGATCTTTAGTATAAGTATCAGGGGGTTTTTACCCACGAAAGCTTATGCCCAAATAAATCTGTTAGTCTTTAAGGTGCCACCAGACTCCTTGTTATCTTTAGTTTAGTGTCCAGGCTAAGTAGCTCAGTTGGGTGCTGGGAAATGCACTGAGGGAAGGAATCCTTCCCACCCAGGTTTCAGAATAGCTGTAAAGCCCTAACGTGTTCCTTCCATTGGGGAAAGTCAGGAGGATACACATAGCAGATCTTCTCGCCCCACTATATCCCCAACTGCTCCACAAATGCGGATTCATAGGGAGCCTGTAAAGAGCTGGATGAGTGCACCTGCCCCCCACACCCATCTAATCTCACCTTTCCTTGCACTTCCTTCAGGAGCTCTGTATAGATCAAAAGCTTGTCTCTCTCTCCACAGAACGTGGTCCAATAAAGGATATTACCTCACCCACCTTGTCTCTATAATTATTCTTATTTAACCAAGAGGGAAACTGAGGCGGAGAGGTTCAATGACATGCCCCAAGCCACAGAGCAAATCAGTTAGAGCCAGGACTAGAATTCAGATATTCTTGAGTCCCAGCTCTGAGCTCATTCCACTACTGGAAGGTGCCTGGAACTATGGACAAAAGCAATCAGCCTCCCGCTTCATCAGAGCTAGAAACCTGGGCTCATGCAGCAATTTAAGAATCAAAACTTCATCTAAAGGGAGGAACAACCCTGTTGCCAAGGTGAAAAGAATTGCTACCAAAATGTGATCAGAGAGAGAATTATCAACATAAGTACACTCTGGAGCTCTTGCTCTCAGACAAGAGAATTATCAACAAGAAATCTGTCCTATAAGGTAGCTACTACTGATGGGGAAGTAAAAGGAATGCGGTTGTTCTTATCAGACAGACCTAGGTTGCTCCCAATAGCTGTCAGGTTCAAATATCTTGCTGATAATTTGTCTTAGAACTCTTTCTCATTTAATTTGATTCATCGTTGTATAGTGGAAGATCTATTCAACACAGAATCTAAAGAAAATTCTTGTTGCCCTCCTGCTGTATTGTTTGTGATCTCTCATTTTCTCGTTGGAAACAATATTAAAGGGACACCATCAACTTGATAAAAATAATAAACAAAAAAAATTGCACTGTCTGAAAATATTGTACCTACTATTGTTCCATGTAACACCTCCAATTACTAGGAGTGAAAGCAATTAAATAACATTTTCTCTCTGTGTTTTTTTTTAAGTTTGTCTATCTTGTGCATTTGGCAGTACTTTGAGTAAGGTCTCTTTTGCTGTATCTACACTGGGGCTCTGGGTAACAATTTCCTACCTCTGCTAATACTTGTGAAGCCCCATTGGTGAGAGCCCTAGTGTAGACAAGGCTCCAGGGGGCTGCCAGTCATCTAACGTTGTGTCATCTAACCCTGCTCAGAGCAGATCTGAACAATTATATAGACCCTGCTTCCTGTTGGGTGTTTGGGTAGGAGAGTGGTGATACTAACAAGTAGGCACAGCAGAGATCAGGTGCCAGATCCTCACAGGACAGCTGGCTTTTGAAAATCCCAAAGGCCGAGCATGCAGCTGGATCCAGAGTACTCATGCAACTTCCATTTCCAGAGCAGGAAGCAGATTTTCAAATCTCAAGTTCTGTCCATCCCCAGCTTTGAACCACCCCAGAGTGCCCATAACTCAGCACCCAAGATGCCCCATTCAAGGTTCCTCTGTCCACATGTCTTCCAAGTCTCAGAACATGACAACCCTGCGTGTTTTGGGGAGTGTCCTGCATATGGATGGTTTTGGTGCAGAGATGTAAATAAAAGCCGACCTTTTTCTGGTGGCTGCCCATTGTTTTAGAAGAGGCAGAAGCAGTTTGCCAGAACAAGGCAAAGACAGGTGCACCTGATTTAAATACTACCTTGGTGCAAAATCTCAATATTGGTGGTTCCATTAAGATTTCAGTTATTGATGCTGTGCAAAAATGTATTGTAATTTCCTCCTCTGAAGAATTGTGTGCCTGGGCTCCCAACCACCCTCCTTCTGAGGGGTAAAACAGGGTTTCCCCTTTACACTGGGCTTGTGCCCCTCCTTCTGTGTCTTGCGCTCATTAGACATTCGGGCTTGCCCAAAGAAATCAGCCGGGATGACAAATTCCTATACAGATTTTAAAGATTTATCCCATTGCATCTCTGACCTCCTCAGAACAGATGGTTAAGAAACGTTCTTGAGCAAAGAGATCGGACAATTAATCATAGTTCTCAGCCCCCTTTCCCTTTACCCATTTCCTCATTAGGTCACACATTTTATAGGCATACTCACTATGCCTTATGCCAACACTTTTCTTGAGATTTCTAAATTTCAACTGTACACTTCAGGGGTAACATGAAACCTTTGCAAGACAGCTTTTTAAAACTCAGCATATATCAAAGCTTCTTCAATCCACATTTCATTAAATACATTTAAAGATTTAGCCAAGAGTTTTTCAATCAGTGTGGGGACTTTCTTATTCTCTGGAACTTCATGTACTTCACATAGCCTTTCAAAAGTGGTGAGGTATTCTTTAATAAACTTCTTTGCAAGGTACAATTTATCCCAGCTGGGTGATCCTTGGATGGAGGGAATACCGAGGGATGGTGAAATCTGACCCTGCCTGTCTATTATGCTCTGGGCATGCAGTCTTTCCTTCTCTTTTTCTTAGGATTCCTTCTATTATGGCTCCATGGCCCACTGGTGTACTGGTTTTTCCCCCTGTGAATATTCAGCAACTGAGGAGGATGCAGTCTGTTTGGGTCAGTATCCAGCTGTTTCCTTGAACTTGCACTATGGCTTATTTCTAGTAGTCTACCTTTCTTGGGGGTGGGAGGAAAGAGTTATGGGGTGGTGGCTAACTATGCGTTTTTGTATCAGCAAGAGGAAGAATGTTCTTGTGATTGAGGCAGTGGACTAAGATTCAGGGACTCGCTGTTCTCTTCCTGGTTCTGTCACAGACTCCCTCCCTTTGTGATCATGGGCAAAATTACTTACATCTGTATGTACACCTCTACCTCGATATAACGCTGTCCTCGGGAGCCAAAAAATCTTACCGCGTTATAGGTGAAACCACGTTATATTGAACTTGCTTTGATCCACTGGAGTGCGCAGCCCCGCCCCCCCGGAGCACTGCTTTACCGCGTTATATCCGAATTCGTGTTATATCGGGTCACGTTATATCAAGGTAGAGGTGTATGTCTATTCCCCCTCTGCAAAATGGGAATGTTCATACTTCTCTACCTCACAGGGATGTTGTGAAGATAAATTCATTGATGCTTGTGAGGCGCTCAGACACTGGTTCCACAGATACTGTGAGCTCACACAGCATGGACCAAAATCTCAGCTGTGGCCACTCTATACCACAGTGAGGGCATCAGCAGGCCTAGAAGCCATCTAAGCTGCCTTTGGAGGATCACCCCATTGTAGTGTAATCCCTCTCCTAGCAGTACACAACCAACCCAGAGATTCTTACCCTATTCACCATCCCTGCTGCTGGTATAGTAGGGAAAAGGGAACTTGGGCAGAAAAGGGACAGGGGTGGCAAGGATCCCTCTATGTGATGCAACTCCTTGGCTGAATTTATTGTCCCACTGCAGCTGTTGCAGCCCAGGGTACTAGAGAAACCCTGAGGATGCTCTTGCCATTAACTGATCTCTATCCCACCTCTCCCCCACTGCTACAACTCAGCAACTGCCCAGCCCCACTCTCCATGTTACCCGCTACGGTCGTCTCCCTCTCTTTCCTCCTATCTCTCCTGTCTACCTCCTTCCATCTAATTCCTTCTTCCTTTTCCCATCCCTCTCTTTCAACCCAACCTTTCCTCTCCCGTACTTCAACACTGAGCTCCTTCACCAAACAAACAACTGGTGTACTGCTTCTTGCTGTTGCCTTTCTGCCTCCCTCTCCTTGGCTCTCATCTCTGCTTCCCACGTCTGGGGTTCACGCTCTATGTCTTTCTGCTCATTCTCCAGCCTGCCCAGCTCTAACAACATGGGTGCTTTCCTGATGCTCATGTTCCTGCTTTACTTTTGTTCTATTTGCCTTATCCAAAATAAAAAGAAAATAATAAAGCTGTAACCATTATTTTGACTGTTTCCAGCCACCACACTTGAGAATAACTGAAAACTGTTCCACCAGTGCTTCCAGTGTAAATCTCAGTTAAAATATCTAGCTTTGTATAAATCCTGCTTTGACTACACCACTATCACATTCTGGGGTGCAATCTAGACCAGGAAGGGGTTGTGTCGCCACCGCCCGGCAACGCTGGGTGCCTCACAATGCTCTGCTGTTATAACTCCCAACCTGGGATGCTCACAAACAGCCTACCAGCAGGCAGATCACATCCTGAGTGTCTGTGTATAGCTACAGCCTGGTCCAGCAGCTCTGACCCCAACTGCTTGTCAGCAACACACTAGTCACACTCTGGCTTTCACCAGCCATGGTTACTACTTGCAGCGTGATCCCAACACACTCTCAGTCCTGAATTTTCTCCTCACCTGTGTTTGATAAATGCAAAATAATGCTCATTGGAAAACATAATCCCAAGTATACATACAAAATAATGTATGTTACCACTCTAAATTAGCTGTTACCACTTCAGAAAGAGATCTTGGAGTCGTGGCTAGTTCTCAAAAAACATCCGCTAAATATGCAGCGGCAGTCAAAAAAGCTAACAGAATACTAGGAACCATTAGGAAAGGGATAGACAATAAAACAGAAAATATCATAATACCACTATATAAATCCATGTTACCCCCACACCTTGAATATTATGTGCAGTTCTAGTCATCCCATCTCAAAAAACAGATATTAGAATTTTAAAAAGTACAGAGAAGAGCAACAAAAATGATTAGGTGTATGGAATAGCTTCCATATGAGAATGATTAAAAAGACTAGGACTGTTCAGCTTGGAAAAGAGATGATAAGGGAGGAGATAGAGATCTATAAAATCATGACTGGTGTGGAGAAAGTAAATAAGAAAGTGTTATTTCCCCTTTGCATAACACAAGAACTAGGGGTCACCCCATGAAATTAATAGGCAGCAGGTTTAAAACATAAGGAAATACTTCTCCACCCAGCACACAGTCAATCTGTGGAACTCACTGCTATGGGATGTTGTGTAGGCCAAAAATCTAACTGTTTAAAAACAATTGTTTAAAAACAATTAGATAAGTTCATGGAGGATAGGTCCATCAATGGCTCTTAGTCAAGATGATCAGAGATGCAATCCCATGCTTTGGGTGTCCCTAGACTCTGATTGCCAAAAGCTGGGAATGAATGACAGAGAATGCCCTGTTCTGTTCATCTCCTCTGAAGCACCTGGCACTGGCCACTGTCAGAAGACAAGATACTGGGGTAGGTGGACCATTAGTCTGACCCAATATGGCCATTTTTATGTTCTTAATAACATCCTACATGGGATTTCATAACTTTACATATAATGTTGCTACATACATTTCACCATGATAATTATCATGAGTTACTAGTTTTCAGATACCTCACATGGCATGTTTTGTGTAAAGATTATTACAATAGTTTGTAGAGCATGAATACAGGGGGGTTCTTAGTGTCACGCAGAGTCAAGACTTAAGCCAAGGGTCAGACCAAGAGTCAATGCCAGGTATCAGGATCCATGTTGGATAGAGTTCCAGGGGTCAACTGAGAGTCAGAATCCATATCAGAGTCAAGGTCAGTACTAGGCATTGAGGCACTAATGATCCACATTGTTATCTGGACATTTGTAGGCATGTCCCGTGGCCTTATATAGGGACAAGAAGCCAATCAGGGATCGCTAAGACCACTGTCAGTCAGATCACTGGAGGTGGAACTTCCTGTGGCATTGAACCTCTGCAGATTGTGGATGACAGAAAGTGACCAGTATACAGCTACTGCTGGGTGGTATTGTGGGCGTGTCAGTTATCTGGTTGCCCTGCAGGCCTGGTTCAAAGCCTCCTGAGCCTTACACATTTATCTCTAACTGTGAATTCCCAGATTTCCTAACAAATGTATTTTTTCAAAAAACTGCAACATTCCCTTAGGGGAAAAAAGACTTTAAATAACAAATATTTGCAACCTTTACAACTTATTGATATTTTGTACCTGGGAAATTAGGTTTTTAAAAATATTTACAAATTCTTCAATGGAACAGCTTGTAAGCAGAGCTAACGATAAACCAGGTTCTATTTTCTGAGCCTCCCAAAAGACACTTTCAGTTACAGGCAGGGGTCAGATGAGAACAAAAAAGGTGGTGGTACTTATAAAAACTCCACCTACAAATTAAGCTCCACCCACATGAATTGCCAAAATGAGACATCATTTACACTAAATTAACACCTGCCTTGTAGCACTTCCTTCTAGCTAACTGTGGCTCTGCTGAGACCTGCTTACATTTCCCCTTTGTTGGGGCAACAAAGGGTTCCCTTTAACAATCCAGGCAAGGAGAAGTGAAACACTCCAATTAACATAAGTGTGGCTCCATTTAAGGAAGTCTCCTGAAAGGAGCCCTTGAACAACCATTTTAAGCTCTTACTTCAAAGCCCAGGTGTAATGGGGTGGACTAGGCCCTGAGGCCCCTTCCTGGAGGCCTGCCAAGCTTCCTAGAGCGGCTGTGTGGGAAGCAACCAATCAGGGCCCAGCAGGCTAGTATAAGAAGAGCTGCAGGGCTAAACTGAGATCAGTTCCTTGCTAGAGCTGGAGGAGTGTATGGCTGGCTGAGGGAGCTACAGGACAGTGCTTCTGTATCCTGGGAAATTTCCCAAACTCTGGGAATTTGTGAGTAAAATGTTTGAATGAAAATTCCCAGTTTTCCAAGTTGAAACATTTTACTCACAAATTCCCAGAGTTTGGGAAATTTCCCAGGATATAGAAGCAACATAAAAAACTTTATCTGGGAATTTTTCACCAGATTTGGGAAATTTTTAGCACTGGGTTGGGAAAAGTTGGCATCACAATATAGAAGCACTGCCTTGGATGAGGTAGTACTGCTAGAAGCTGGGGAGAGTGAGAAGGAGCCCTGATCTGGTTGTGGACACTCCATCAGGACAAGGCCCTGAGGTAAGGGTGAAGATGGCACAGGGCTGCAGGGAAGTAGCCCAGGGAATTAGAGCAGCACTGTGATTTAGATCAAGGGACACAGCAGACAGCTGCTATCTACAGGATCCCTGGGCTGGGACCTGGAGTAATGGGTGGGCCTGGGTTCCCCTTCTTCTCCCTCCCCCATTAGCTACAGTGGGGAAGTGGCCAGCCTGGACATTGAGGCACCCCCCAGAAGGGGGAACTGAACTGCTGTGGCTAGCTGGAGAATTGTGGCTGAAAAGGCCCTCAGAGGGCAAAGACATTGCCCCAGGACTCCTTCCCTGGAGGCACTGTTCTATTCTGGAGCAGGGACAAACTGAGAGACACATTACAGAGGGTGCTCAGAGAGGCTTCTGTTGGATGTGTACCCAGAAAGGGGTTTGTGTTGCTTTTATCTCTCAGACAAACTGTGTATGACTTGGCCAGAAGGCTGAGTCAGTGAAGACCCACCACAAACAGGTGTAGAGAGAGAGTACAGGTACATGCACTTGACTGTGGGTGCTCGCAGGAGGTGAGTACACAACCGTTACACCAGGTTTGTACTAAAGACTTAAAATTCCAAAACAAAAAGTCTCTGGGTCTAGTCAGAACAATCCTCAGGGGAAGAGCTCACCATCCCTCACTTATCTGTTAGTCTTAAAGGTGCCACAGGACTCTCCATTGCTTTTTACATCCCTTACCAGTTATGCTATTTCAAGACTCCATGCCCCCACCTGCTCTTCTTCCTCTTCCTGTTTTAAATAGGGCAAACCTCAGGTGAAGCAGTAACTCTCCTTGATTATATGCAGATTGTTCTGATGGCAGCTTCTGGACAGCTCTTAAAAAGCTGTACACCCCATCACATGCAGGTGTTCATTTCAGAATATGATTGTGCAGTTCTGAGCTCCAGTGGGCTCCTTGAGCAAGGCTCCCCATCAATGGGACTTGAATACATCCATGGGCTCTGCTAGGCCATTGGCTCTGTTTTGTGTGTGTGTGTGTGGGGGGGAAAATAAGGGATGGTATCTCCCATATGCCACCCACTTGTCACAGAATGAGCATCACTCACAGTAAATTGGGCAGATCTGTGACCCTCCCTCTCCTCTCTTAGATGAAGGATGAAATAGCCAAAAGAGTTAACATATAAATTATCACAGCATCAGAGTTATTGTTCCAGGCTCTCTGTAGACTCAGTGCTGCATTGGTTACAATCAGCTCACATTTTTGAGGCTTTTGCTGCAAGCATAACAGCTAGAGATTTAGGATTTGTCTACACAAGTTATTCTGGAATAAGGTAGGGTGTGAATTTAAAGTGGAATACCTATCCTGGAATAACTCAGTGTGGATTCTCTTATTCTGACATCAGAATGCCTTTTTCTGGGTTAGCTTACTCCACTTTAAATATAACTATTCTGGAATAACTCTGTGTGTAGACAAAACCCGCCTTTTATATGAAACGAAAGCTGAGATGCTAGAGGACAAGATACTAGCATTACAGAAGTGCTGCTTGGATATGGAGCAGCTGTTTGCAAGTTCTGGATACAGGTGCCCAAACTCTGCAGTGCCAAGGGCTCACAGTGCCTTCTTCCCACTTATTTTTCCTGTATGTTTGTATGACATTTAACAAATTATTGCACACAACCCTAGTATTTACTTATTTCTGGATCTTCCTTGATAGAGGATTAACAACAGATTCTTGGTTTTGTTTGCAGCTGGTCAACTTTGGTTTTAGGCAGCAATCCCCTAGAGAGGGTAACCACAGACTGTAAGTTAGGACTCACCAGGTCACCTTTGTCCCTTGGGCTGCACTTTGGACAATATTGTTTGGAGGAATGATGGAGGAATTCACACTGCCTCTTAATCCACTCCAGAATAATAATCTTTTCAAATGCTATTGAGAGCAGGAGAATTCTGTGCTAATTTGGGTAGCTGTAATTTTGTGACACAATATATTCGGACATCACTGCAGCGGAAGCTCCACTTAACATCACTGAAATGAACAACTAGGCACAAAATGAGAATGAATATAAACCTCCCACTATCCTTGTTTGCAGAAGGAGACAATAGGAAGGTCCAATGAAGCTCAGCCCAAAGCATAAGGCCTTAAGACTCAGAGCCATTAGTCTTCCCATGAGAGATGGGCCTCAGTTAATAACCCAGAACCAAATACCCTGAGCTCTGGGGAGTTCCCAAGCTTCACAACTCATGCTCATTTCCACTTGCAATGGGTTAAAACCCTGATGCCCTATGGGCCAAATCCTCAATGCTACAAGATCCCTTCCATGCTGCTGGGCTCCCTTGGTTTCTCCCCTGCTGTTCAGGGAAGGGATCCCTATGTGCTGTGTTGGGTGTCGGTGCCCCCACTCCTGCAGCCTACTTGGGGAACAGAACTGCCAGTCAGGTGTCACTCTGACTGGCAAAGTGTGGGTGTGATTTGCCCCTAAGAGCTCAGTTATTGTAACAGACTTGCCCCCCTCTGAATCAAAGGCAACAAGCTTGTAAGTGTCTCAGAATTTCTCTTCCTCTGCAGCATCTGAGGAAATGTGCCTCTCTTTGGTGATTAAATATGGACCTTGCCCTGGGTAGGAACACCACACATTAGATCCCACAGCCTTTTTTTTAATTATTATTTTGTAATCAGATGAAAAGCCTTTCTCCAGAGTCTTGTGGGATAAGTGGAGTGAGTGTGAGAACTGTAAATTTATTTATATGTATGAGAAGATGCCTTGCTGAATCAAGATACATGCTGAATCAAGAAACAATCTTATTAAAGCAATGGTGCCTACATTATGCTAGGCTTGCTGTGCTGCTGTTTGTCGTGTGCTCTTTGCTCTGGGTCTTGATTTTCCCCACATCAGGCCCCCATGGATTGAGAGGTTTGCCTAATGGCTAGGCAAAGAACTAAATCAAAATGAGATCATGAAGAAAAAATGAGCGAGCCCTGGGGAATGCTCTGGAGTAACATAGAGGATAAGTGGTCTTGATAATCACAAGCCTCCCCCCTCTGTTCCCAAGAGGCAGGAACAGTGTAATATCAAACAACCTGTCACGAGATAGCAAGCACTTACAGTGTTGCCCAGGTAAAATAATACAAGCGATGCCAGCCAGCACAGCCAAGCCTCTGGTTGGTTTCCTAAGCCTCCAGCTTGGGCACCAATCTGAGTGTGGGATCTTTCATAGTCTTTGACCAAACTCCCCCAAGGAAGTGAGAGAGCAGAAAATTTACCACTGCAGTGTTTGCTGGAGTTCTGCACTAGGAAAAAGGGATAGCTTCTCCTGTGAGCTAAACAGAAGCAGAGGCATTGTGTTACAGGAACTGCTCAAACGGCTTCCAGGACTCAGTTGGAGAGCTGGGCCATTTGGGCAAATGGTATCGAGCACCCCAGCTCTACTGGTTCTGGGCCCAAGCCCACACCTCGTGCACTGTAGGGGTCCAGCACAGCCCAAGAAGGGAATGACACTGTGTGCGAAGGGCTCCTGGACAGGAGAGCTGGGTAGCATGTTCTCCCTAGATAGGAACCCCAAAGCGTGTTAACCCCCTGTAAGTGCGTGGCCCCTGTAAGTCCCTTATAGACAGGAGCTGCTCTGCCCTGCCCTACAATGGATTGTACCACAGGGAGGCACAGCCTTCCACAGCACTCCCAGGCATGCCTGGGAAGCACACACCTGTGACTGCAGGGGGAGGGGAGCAGCATGCCCTTCCACCCTCCTGCACACTGGCTGCGGTGGGAGGGGTGGGACTGTGGCTCTGTCCTTCCCCATCCTTCCCTGTATCCTTTGGGGTGGCTTATGGCCCCCGAGTGCTAGGGGGGAGCAGCCCTGCATTTGGGAGGAAGTGAAGTGACTGAGATCGTATCTGGCAGTTTGTCAGGGAGACTTCCTGTCCCACTCCTTGCCTTTACGCCGCATCTGGGCACGCTCTGGACCTAGAGCTTAGCCAGAGGGCTGATGTGGCTCACTGTTGTGCATGTCGCCCCGTAAGGAAGTCTGGCATTTTCAAGGGTGCTTGGTAGATCAGACTCAACATGATTTGAAAAACCAGTGCTTCAGCTCCAGCTGGGAGAGTGACCCTTGCAACACAGAGCAACTTTTGGAGCTAGGTAAAACACAACCAGTTCCCTCCCATCCTCTTTTTTCCTCGATCTGAGAGAGGGAGACACGATGCACCTGCTCTGCAGACAGCAGCTAGAGAACAGGATTTCCACATTCCCCTTTGATGAATTAGCTGGGTCTGCAGCCAACTAGTCACCCATGCTCCTCTGCAGTTGGGCTTGGTTATTGCCCGCTGCCCCAACATCTCTCCCTATAGGGAGGAGAAAGCAGAGGAATTCATTGCTCATTTCCTTGCTTTTTTAAGGGGGAAGCACTGCTGGCCTAACTGCCATGGGGATTTGGAGAGAGCCAAGATAAAGGGGTCACCCATAGTTGCTTGCTGTCTGCTGACTCCCTGCAGGCTTCTGTTCCAGAGATGACCTGATGTCCCTGACTGTGCTGTGTTTGCAAGAACCTCAGGGATTGCTATGCAGTGACATTTACGTGCAGTGAGGCGCAAGGAATCCTTTAGGAAACAAGAGCCTTGGGGCTAGGATTTTGCTTGTTACAACCCTGAACTCAGCCAAAGGCCTTGCCTCAGAGTTGGAGCTGGGTTTGAACTGCTTGTCTGGAGGAAGCTCTAATCTTGCTGTTCTCCTTGTCTATATCTTCTACTGTTGTGTGTTTAACACTCTCACCCTCACACCCACACAACTGCCTAGGGCAATCTGATAGGCTTCTGCCCAAGGACCCCTCCCTGCAACTGTTAGCAGGGTTAACAGCAAGTCCACTAGAGTGGCTTTGTGAGGTTGGAGAACCTCTGTGAAGTTGGGGTGGGGTGGATACTTTTCATTGTTTCTTTGTTAAATAAGATGGTTAGGGTCTTGTGTGCTTTCCTGATCATTCCCTTTTTTCTCCCTTCTTCCCTTCCCCTCAATAAACATTGTCCCTGGTGCCCACTTGTAATTTCTTATGTATGTATCCTGATTGACTCAATGACTCCCTGCAATACTACGTTCTCAGAGGCAGGGCACTACCTCCTGTGGACACATCCTCATAAAAGCTGGAGGAACTGTCAAGGCTAATTCCCCACTCTGTTACTTCAAGTGCAGAAGGTGGGGGTGCGCAAGGATTCTAAAAATTAATACTGGCCACTCCAGGCTTGTATTAAACTCCCAAGGTTACAGCTTTTCCCTGACTGTGGATTGGTAGATGTTGCCACCACTCAAGTGCAGAACCCTTTTAAGAGCCCAGGAAGGTGCACTTGGGAATTCCGTCCTGTGGGGTACCCTCAAGCCCTTTCACACACACACACACCCCACACCAGGGAAAAGCTGAGAAAGAAGGGGGGAGGGGGAAAATGAAAATCAGCTGTTGCTACCAGCTAATTAAACAACATGTGCACAAACCTCTTAAGACACAAAAATCCAATTCTGTTTTTAAAAAAGGTAAATGTTATTAATAAATAAAAGAAAATACATCTTGGAGCTCAGGCTATTGCTAGATTTTAAAAGAGCAACTACACGGATTAAGCACCAGGAATAGCTTTCTTGAGGTTCAGCTTAAAGCAGTGGTTCTCAAACCTTTGTACTGGTGACCCCTTTCACATAGCAAGCCTTTGAGTGCGACCCCCCCTTATAAAATAAAAACACTTTTTATATATTTAACACCATTATAAATGCTGGAGGCAAAGTGGGGTTTGGGGTTTGGGATTGAGGTTGACAGCTCGCAACTCCCCATGTAATAACCTCATAACCCCCTGAGGGGTCCCAACCCCCAGTTTGAGAACCCCTGGCTTAAAGGTTACAAGCAAAACAAAAGCACCTGGGGTTAGCACAGAGGAGTCCACAAGCCATAAAGAAATAAAACGGATAACCCTAATCACGTCTTCTTAGACATTTCCTGATCTACTTACATAAGTGGTGTTTCAAATGAGTAGTTTCTAGGGATGATACTGAGGATTTTTCATACCTGTCCCCAAGCTTCTTACCGCATAGCGGTTGCCCTGTCTGCCTCTCCCTAGGAGACAGGGGCGGCTCTATGTTTTTTGCTGCCCCAAGCATGGCAGTCAGTCGGCGGGCAGCCTTCGGCGGCATGCCTGCGGGCAGTCCACAGTCACGAGGATTCGGCGGCGTTTCTGTGGGTGATCTGCCGGTCCCATCGCCGAAATTGCAGGACCGGCAGACCTCCTGCAGGCACGCTGCTGAAGGCCGCCTGACTGTCGCCCTCACAGCGACCGGCAGGCCACCCCCCCCGTGGCTTGCTGCCCTAGGCACGCGCTTGCTGCGCTGGTGCCTGGAGCCACCCCTGCTAGGAGAACAACTACAGACAGACAAAAGGGGAGTCTTGCTTCAATTTTAAAAAGTTCTAGCCTTCCCATTGGCTCTTTCGGCCAGGTGCCCACTCACTTCCTTTTACCTATGCATAGCAGTGAGACTTTTTAACCCTTTACAAGTAGAGCAATTAGAGAACAGTTACTAAGAGGGATTTTATAGCTAGTGGCTGGCTGGGTGTCCATAAAAGGGAGCTACCCCACTCCCTTCATTCATCACAGGAACCATGCGAGAAAGAGACAACTTTAGAGCCTGTTGTCTGTAAACCGAAAAGACCATGAACATGGTCAATGCCACCCCAACTGAAGGATCTAGGCCTCTCAGATACAAAGCAAGCGCCACCTTTGGAATAGGGGTTTCATGCAGGCACGTATCTGGTAATGCAATCTTGAACAGTGCCCACAGTTGCTATTGCCACTATGAGCAACTAACTAATGTCAGTTATGCTGAATGGATGAGTCCTTAGTTACAGGCTTATTTTTACAGGTAAGAATGAGAGCATGGGATTTTTTGACCTACAGCTGTCACGTGGAAAGGAGTTGCTTTCAGAGATTTAACAATTCAGCGGAGTAACTCTGTGGGAGTTTCTCCAGAGAAGGATTGTGAGGCTAAACTTGCCTTTTTTTATGCGTTAAGTGTTTCGGAACAGATGGAATTTACCAGGGACCCAGTGCTTACTAATTAGACTACAATATGGGGAGTAGGGCATTAAGGGATCTCTCACTGGCCAAGGATCAGGAAGAACTCCAAGGTCGAATAGCTCACTGTCAGCAAATGCAATTGTGTATTATTACTGATGCAGCTCCATGAATGTGCACAGCCCTTTAAAGAACAAATAAAAGACACAGCCCCCATCCTGAAGAGACTACAGTCTAAGGTTAAGTATAGCATAATGAGAGTTAAGAGGAGATGAAAGGGAGTGAGGATCAGAGAAGGGAGGACAAGGATAATGTAAATAACATTATGCGGCTGCTGGAGTGGATTTGGAGGGCTCTGGGGTTAGGGATTCTTTAATTTTGTTTTTCAGTTGAAAAGTTGAAGTCATTAATTATTGCTGTAAAGTCTCTCTCTCTCTCCCTCTATTCCTTTTGCTCATTTGTGTGACATACCGGGGTAGCAGGGGTGGGAAGGCTGGGTGATATGGGAAGAAGAGAACGAGGAAAGGAGGAGCAGGAAGATAAGCCAAGGTGCATAGTTAGAACAACTTGGGGACAGACAATGAGCAACAGCGATGCAGATGAGTCAGTTAATGGCTGAGGCAATGGCATCTACCTTCAAGAGGGATTATCCGGAGACCTGACAGACCAGCAGGAAGGAGCTGGCCCCATCAGCATGGTGGAGAGTTCAGAAGAAGTTGTCAGGGGGCTGGAGGCTGCAAAGAGGAGCTGGCAGATCCTGCTTTTACCCCTGCTGCCAGTGCTCTACACAGAGGGGGACGAGGAGAAGGAGCCACTGGGCACCATTGTCCTTAGGCAGACAAAGGCTGGGCTGGGCTGGGAGCTGGCAGGCTTGTCTTTCACCCCTGCTACTGCTGTGGCCTTAATATTGGGAGGCTGTTCTGATGGCATTGTTGGCTCTAAACCAGTGGTCCCCAAACTGTGGGGTGCACCCCCTTTGGGGGGTGCAGAGGAATGTTTGGGGGGGCATAGCTGGGCCCAGACCAGCCCCCATAGGGGGCAGGGAGGGAGCAGGGCCGGCTCCAGCATTTCTGCTGCCCCAAGGAAAAAAAAAAAAAAAGCCGCAGCAGGTCCTTCGCTCCTAGAGGGAGTGAGGAACCTGCCGCCCCCGAATTGCCGCAGGTGCCGCCCCTCTCTCTTAACCGCCCCAAGCACCTGCTTGTTAAGCTGGTGCCTGGAGCTGGCCCTGGGAGGGAGCAGCACCCAGCCCCACTCTGCCTCCAGCTCTGCTACGACCCTGGCCTCAGCTGCAGCCCTGGCTCCGGCTGCTGGCCCCAACCAAGTCATGGCTCCATTCCCATCTGCAGCCCCAGCCTCAGCCTCGGCCCGCACCTCTGACCGCAGCCCAGCTGTGGTTTTGCTCCCAGCCCTGGCCCTGCCCCCAGCTGCAGCCTTGTGGCCTGCCCCGGCCACAGCTCCAGCCCCCAGCAAGGGGGAACTGCAGATGGGGAAGGGGGAGGGGAGTAAAAAGTTTGGGGTCCACTTCTCTAAACTCATCTCCCTTGAACCCTGTGACTCATGAAATGATTCCAAAAAGATGGCCCTGGAGCAGTTCTCTCAGCCTGTGCTTTCTTATCTGTGTTTATGGTTGGCTTGCATCACCTTCTCATTGCAAGCTCTGGGACTAGGAGCTCCACTCCTTCAGCTAGGGAAGAAGGAAACTTCTTTCCCATCCATGACAACATAGTCTGGAGCAAGACCATTTTAAGGGATTTAAATTCCAATCTCATTTATTGGGCCAGTTTTGCCATGCACCACCCTGAGCAATGGTATTAACATGAGTGTATGCTCCCACAGCCGCCTGTAACCATGGTAATCCTCTCTATGTCCTGTGTATCTGCCTGCTTTCCTGCTGCAGACCACAGAGTCTTTACAGCTGTAGGAAAGGGAGCTGGACTCCATCCTGCCTCTCCTTTCCTCGGCAAGACTGTACGAGGTGGAGACAGCACGGCTGAATTTTCAGCTCCCCGCTGGAGTAGGCAGGGTACTGTTGTAACACTGGCAGACCCCAGTCGTCGGTGGACGCGATCGAACCTGGGACGTCTGTAGATAAATACATGAGCCTCTACTGCACAAGCTAAAAGCCATATGGCTCTTAGCCAAGGCTACAGAGCAGACTCATTAATCTCTCTAAGGCTAGGTCTACACTACCCGCCTGAATCGGCGGGTAGAAATCGACCTCTCGGGGATCGATTTATTGCGTCCCGTTGGGACGTGACAATCGATCCCCGAATCGACGCTCTTACTCCACCAGCGGAGGTGGGAGTAAGCGCCATCGACAGAAAGCCGCAGAAGTCGATTTTGCCGCCATCCTCACAGCGGGGTAAGTCGGCTGCGATACGGCGAATTCAGCTATGCTATTCACGTAGCTGAATTTGCGTATCTTAAATCGACTCCCCCCTGTAGTGTAGATGTACCCTAAGTGGTCTCAGTGCCACTAGCTGGGACAGAGCACTACACCCAGGAGGTGTGTGGGTTACACTGTCAGCTAGGAAAAAAACATCCCTTGAGTTGTAAAACCAAGCAATATTGATCAAGAGTCACAGAGTCCCACCTAGAACCCATCTAGGCCTGATCCTGAGCAACTCAAGGTACGTCTAAACAAGAGCTGGAGATCCAGTTTCCAGTTCAAGGAGACATTGATCAAGTAAGCACAGTAAAAACAGCAGTGCAGCCACACCAGTGTGAACGGTGGGATGGGCTAGCCGCCTGAGCATGGTCCCATCTGAGGCCCAGACTTAGATGGCACACTTGTATGGCTAGCATGCTGTCAGAATTGCTGGGTGGCCGGCTGAGGCAGGAGGAGATGCAGGTTGGATCAGGCACACAGAGAGTCTGTCATAACTACTACACAACAGGAGAGTTCCTAGCCAGGTAGTGATGTCAAGTAGACTGGAGAGACTGTCTTCTTCCCTCAGGAGCCTATATACCTGCCTGGGAATCACCTGGCTGGGTCCTTGCCTGTGGACTGGCTGAACCCTGGTCGAATGGCATGGGCCCTATCACAAGAGCTACAGATAATTGTGTCTGATGACTCATCCCGCTATCTGACTCAGGGATGACTCATTAGTAGGGGTCCTACCAAATTCAAGGTCATGAAAAATGCCTCAGGGACCGTGAAATCTGGTCTTGTGTGTTTTTACCCTATACTATACAGATTTCATGGGGGAGACCAGTGTTTATCAAATTGGGGGTTCTGACCAAGAAGGAAGTTGCAGGGGGGGTCGCAAGGTTATTTTAGCGGGGTTGCAGTATTGCCACCCTTACTTCTGTGCTGTCTTCAGAGCGGGGTGGCCAGAGAGTGGTGGCTGCTGACTGAGGACCCAGCTCTGCAGGCAGCAGCGCAGAAGTATGGGTGGCAATACCATACCATGCCATACTTACTTCTGTGCTGCTGCTGGGGGTGGTTCTTCCTTCAGAGCTGGGCTCCTGGACAGCAGCCGCTGCTCTCCAGCTGTGCAACTCTGAAGGCAGCGCTGCCACCAGCAGCAGTGCAGAAGTAAGGATAGCGGTACTGCAACCCCCCCCCCCATCAATAACCTTACAACCCACCCCCTCAACTCCTTTTTGGGTCAGGATCCCTACAATTACAATACTGTGAAATTTCAAGTTTAAATAGCTGAAATCATGAAATTTACAATTTTTAAAACCCTATGACAGTGAAATTGACCAAAGTGGATTGTGAATTTGGTAGGGCCCTTCTCGTTAGGCTTAAGCAGGCTCAAAGCTACCTCAGGCTTAGGCAGCCTCATCACACATGCAAGCTTGGTCAGAGCTAGCGTGGCTACGTCTCCTCGAGCTGGAAAATACACCTCCAGCTCCAGTTATGAACCAGGATGTAGGGAGTCCAGCCTAGTGGTCAGAGAAGGAGTCATATCTAGTGAGCAGAGCAGGCATCCAGGTTGGGGAACTGAAGCCAAGGGTCGGCAACAAAATCAACTGCCAGTTACCAGAGCCAGGGGCCAAGCCAGAGTCAGAATCAGGAATTGAAGCGGAGGGTCAGAGCGGAGGTCAGATACAAAATGGCAGAGCAAAGGGTCAAGCCGGAGGCAGGGGCAGAAGTTGAAGGCCAGGGTCAGAGCCAGGACTGGTCACGGAGGATTGGAGGTGAGGCATAAGGGCAGGAGGAGAGGCAAGGATCAGAAGCATGGTGGGAACAGGAGTGAGTGCAGGAGCCAGGAACAGAGCAGGAACCAGGAATAGGGTTGGGTGCTGGAGGCAGGCACGAGCAGAGTCCAGTGCAGCCACAACAGAAAACCTCCTTGTAGCTCAGACAATCTTCCTGTGCCTCCTTCTGGTTTAAATAGCATAGCTGGACCAGTCAGTGGAGCCAGATGATCCTCCAATCAGAGCTCCCATGGATGGTGCTTTGGCTGGGGCTATAGCCCTAGCAGCTTCCCAGCCCACCTGGTTTCAGTAGCCATTGGGTTGAGCCCAGGCTGTGGTATCTGTCTGGGGACTCCTAGACTGGGGCTTATGAGCTGGGATAACACACCCTCCAAGGGAGTGGCTGGGGCTCAGAGTTTCTCAGGATCAAGCCCAGCGCCATCTCTACAGTGTTACTTTGTGAGCTGGAACCACATTTCTGCTGGAGTCATGGGCAGGAGCAGAGCAGTGCTGCTGCTGCCGCCTTGAACGCTGGTCTCACTTGCCATTCTCAGTGTAAAAAGGAGCAACCAGGGGAGAATCGGACTATTTCCAAACCATCAAAGCTGAAACAGTTGCCCATAGCTTGACCCAACCATCAACTGCCCCGGGGGCATTAGGACAAAACGTCCTCTGGGAGCAGGTTTTGGCACATGGGCGAGATTCAGCCCTGTGCAAAGGCCAGCACGAAGGTGTGGCACCACTTAAGCTTCACTTCAGTCCAATTTTGAGCATAGATCTTGTGCTGCCCCTATACAAGAGATGAATCTCAGCCTGACTGAACATCATGGGCTTTCTTGACCTTTCCTTCACAGCATCTGCCAGCCGGGATACTGCACGAGATGAAGTTTGGTTCAGTCTGGCCTTGTCATTCCAATATTCCTGTGAAGGGGAGACAGAGAGAGAGAGAGAGAGAGAGAGAGAGGAAGAGGCCATATAAAGCTCTGTCTAGCTCTACTTTTCCATCTTTCATTTTACTGGCAATTTGGAGATTTCAGGTCTGGTTCTCAGCTGTGTGAATTGGCATGAGCTCCAATGAAGTCAATGGACCTGCTTTTACTGCCACCAGCTAAGGATCTGGGTCCTCGGTTTTATATCGGGACAAAGGCATTCCTTAATCCTTTCCCAGCTGCATGCTGACTAGGGGAGCACAGTTGTCTGTCCAACACACTGCATAAGAGAATTCAGCACACAGAATGTTGTGCATAGAAGAAACAGGTGACTGAATTCTGTCCCAAGAGAAGAGGAAGCACATGGGCATACACTGATGTGAATTAGGGTAACAAAAGCCACTTCTGTGCCAGGCAATAAAGCTGGGGAAAGTGAAAAATGTAGTAAGAATAAAGTTTCCATTTCACTAGAACCTCTTGCTCCTCATGATCCTAAAGAACTTTACAAGTAGGCCTTGCCACGAGAAAGTTGTTCCGTTTAACTAAAGGTGTGATTTTAAACTGATTTAGGGAAATCTGTGCAGACACTTATTTTGGTTTAAGTCAGGCTTATTGCAGCTTAGTTTGAGCTTATTAGGAATCAGTTTAAGCTAAACCAAAATAAACCACTCAGACCAAAATAAGAATGTTCACACTGGTGTTTGCATAAGTTCAATTAAAGTGGTTTAAAGTCACACCTTTCATTAAACTAGAGTCCTGTTCCTGTGCAGACGTTCCTTATATCCAGGAATCACAGCCTCCACCACTGAAATGCAGCCACCTCTGGGGCCAGACCTGCAGATGTTATAAATCAGTGTAACTCTATTAGCTCTGCCAATTCATATCAGCCAAGGATCTTCCCTCTAGGGTACAATGCAGCAGCTGCTTAATGGTGCACAGCAACAGTACACAATCTTGTAGGGCAGGAAGTGAGAAACACCACCATGTCCCATTAAATTTGAAGGGCAATTTGAGTCTGCAAATGAATGCACATGTAATAGAAAAGATGGGGACATAATAGAACGCTCATATATTTTTCAGCTGTAGATCTCAAAGTGCTTTGCAAAAGAGTATCATTAGCCCCATTTTACATATGGGGAAACTGAGGCCTAGGGTGGGACCTGATTTGCCTAAAGTTACCCAGTAGGTCAGTATCAGAGCTGTGAAGAACAAGGCCTTCTGAGACCACAAGTACATTCTCATGTATTCACATTAAAATTCATAACAAGGTCTGATTTTTGTTGCCTGGCCCTCCAGTTGCAGAGGTTCTCTCTGTTTGGGCAGGTCTGAGATGCACCTTCAAGGCTGGCTAGCCCCCAGGACCTTCTTTGGTGGCTTTGATTTCTTTCCAAGTCATTGGGACACTCTTTTCTAGGGCTCTCTGAAAGTGATGTGGGAACTATTTAGAGCAGGCAACTCAAAATTATCAATCTACTTGCAAATCTATATCCGCTAATAGCCGAGAGAGCTTAGCAAATATAAGCTCTCTCAGTCCCGTGGCTATTGATGCATTGTGCAATTGCTACAGTAACTGCTTCTGGCTTTGTCTCCGCCTAGATCTTTTGATCATGTCTAGATGAAGTAGCCCCTTGTGTTGTACACAAAGGACTGATTCTTGATGACACATTCCAAGGCAGTGAATGAACACAAAATAATGGAGTCATTCTGAGTGTCACTCTGTATAACATATTCCCCCAAGAGCAGTAAGAAGGCTGGCCAACCGCTGAACTAGAGGGAAGCAGTATGCCAGGACAGATACCTGAGGGATAGTAGGAATCTATTACATGGAACTGACCTACTTGAGACAAATTGCAGCCAAGCAATAGCCACAGGTATCTCCTAATTAAGGTACTAATTATTATTTATTTGTATTACAGTAGTGCCTAGAGGTCAGGGGCAAAGCCCCATTGTGGAGGGTGCTGGACAACCCTAGAGTAAGAGACAGTCCCGGCCCCAAAGAGCTTACAATTTAATTTGAGAATGGGCCAAACAAGCAAGTGTCACAAGCAAAAAGAGTATCAGAGGGGTAGCCGTGTTAGTCTGAATCTGTAAAAAGCAACAGAGGGTCCTGTGGCACCTTTAAGACTAACAGAAGTATGGGGAGCATAAGCTTTCGTGCATCTGAAGAAGTGAGGTTCTTACCCACAAAAGCTTATGCTCCCCATACTTCTGTTAGTCTTAAAGGTGCCACAGGACCCTCTGAAGCAGAAAGAGGAAAGGGATAATATAAATAAGATCACCTGGTGCCAGAGGGAGCGACTGCACACCTTGGGGATGTGGGATGGTTCTAAGAACATCAATTCCAACTGAAGCACAACCCACCGGATGTTATTTGTATTACGGCAGTGTCCAGAAGCCCCATTTGAAATCAGGGACCATGGTGCTAGGTGCTGTACAAACTTATAGTAAGAGACAGTACCTGCATCGAAGCATGTACAGCCTAAATAGACAAGAGAGAAGGGAAATTAAGCACTGGAGGTAAGGAGGCTGATTATGAGAGGTGTTGAGCACACACAGCTCTAACTGAAGTCAATGAGACATGGAGGTACTCAATACCTCTGAAAATCCAGCCAAAGTAACTTTCCCAAAGTCACAGAGGAAACCTGTAACAGATTCAGGAATTAATCTCAGATTGCTTGAGTCTCAGTCCAATGCCTTACCCACGCAGCCATCCCTTCCTGTCCATTGCTGGTTGGCTGTAGAATTGAGATAATACTACACACCCACCTTGCAGGGGTGTTGCTCTCTGTGAACCGAGGCTGATCCAGCAAAACAGAGCAGAGTGCAGAGACCAAGCAATGTGAGGTGCAGGATAGAAAAAAAGAAGAGAAACAGAAAATCAGGATCAGAAAATAAATTCTTACTTAAATCATCACTATGACCATCAGAGCATTGTTATAACTTAGCCCTAGGCTAAAAACACAAGGCCATATTTCGTTACAGAAAAGTAAACAAGTCATCTGATAGCAGAGATTGTCCCCACCATATTTAACCCCTCACCCCACCACCAGCCCCACTGCAATAGAGGAAATAATAGCCCCACCAAGTGCCAAGAGAGCTAGAACTGACTAGCCTGTATGCAAGAACAGATGTTCTGATCTGCAGATGGGACCTCAGCAGCAAAAACGAGGTGTTCTGAAGTGGAGGAGCCTTCTACTCTAGCCAGAATTGGATCTCTGGGAACAGGCCTGGTTTGCACAATTTCATGCTCAGACTGATCTCCCTCTGGCAACAGGTGGGACCTGCCCTTAGCTACCTGCCACTTGAGCTGGTTAAGATGTACCCACAGCAATCTGGGGAAGAGTTATCACTTCCTCCAAAGCCAGCAGATAGGTGAGCCTCGATGTGCTAAACACGGGGGTAATGGAGCTTTCTGGTAAGTGTAACTGACAAGAAGCAAATCCACCTTGAATCAATTGTGCCAGAGCAGAATGTTAATTTTCACAGCACTCTAATCACCTGTCTGTGTGCACCATCACAAACATGACAAAAATTGAGCTGCATGTCAGAGATGGCAGAGGGAAGGGAGGAGGAGGATTCACTAGCTGCTTTCAATCTGCAGAGAGGGTCTAGAAGGGAAGAAATTCATGAGGGTTGTTGCTAACAGTGAGTCCTGCTGCAACGTGCCCTCTTGTTTTGCTATATAATGACAGTGATACTGGTCACCAGGGTAAAGTTACCATGCACCTGGGCTTAGCCTTTCAGATAACAATGGGAGGGCAGGGTAGCAATTAATGCAAAGAATGGGTTAGCACTGTGTCTGATCCCAGCTCTGCCTCTGATTCACTGCTGGGCCGGTCACATAGTTGCTCTGTGCCTCAGTTTCTCCACTGGTAAAATGAGGCTAATACTTTGCTGACAAGGGCATGGTGAGGAACGCAGTAATACACCCAAAGTGCTTGTCAGCCACAGAGTGAGGGGCAGCAGAGTGTGTTATTGTGCTAATAAAAACAGACAAAGCACTTTAGAACATTTAAGTAAAACACATTGATTAAAATCTAAACCTGCCAAAGAAACCCGTTCCTTTGGGCTGTAGTGATATTAACTGATACCACTGCAGACTCTCGGCCTCACTTACAATCAGGAGTTATTCCAGACAAGTCACCAGGGCAAGTGAGAGAAGCACCAAAATCCTCTGTGTTTCTAATGAGCCTTTAACCATCCAGGTGCTGTAGTTAGAGATGTAAAGTTATGGACCCTGTAGACAATGAAATGCAGGATTTCTCTTATCCAGAATTCTGCAGCTATAACTAGACTTGGATCTACCTACGTAATTGCACACCCCACCATGTAGTACTGGAGGGCCCGGAGTGGTATCAGATCAACACTCTACAGCATCTGTGTCTGAGGGGTGAGTGTTTAAATACCCATAAGTCTCCCCTCTTCTTTCCCCTTTTCCTCCCACTTCCTGCCCCTTTGCTTCTCTTTCCTTTATCCTCCCCATCCTTCTGCCCCATCTGTTTGGAATTTGCCACCTCACTACTGCCAAGCAGCTAAGCCGAGCAGGGCCTGTGGGCCTGGCTTCTCATCTAAAGCCCCATCGGAGCCCACTAGAAAAGAGGGGAGGAGGCTGGGACGAGGGAGAGCAAAAGAGGCAGGCAGCCCCGAATGTGTTTGATCTAACCCATTCTACAAGCTCAGCGACTTCTTGTAAAGTGCAGTGAGATCCCCGAGTGAACGATGCTTTAGGAGGGCAAGTCCCATTAAGGGTTGAGTCTGGCTGAGGGGCATCCAAGGGCAGGTAGCAGCTCTCGTTATGTATATCAATTAACCAAAGCACTGGCCTGGTGCGGGAGCTATGGTGCCCCTAGTAGGGCTGAGGGATCTGTACTTTGTCTACACTTCCCCTTTCCATTTCTGCTAGCTAGCCTGGGAACATGGGCGATGGTGAAAAGGAGAGCTCCTGATCATGAGCTACAGTACAAGCTTGAGTAAGCAAAACTGCACACACGGAGCCTGATCTTGCCAAGTGCTGAGCGCCCTGAGTTCCCCGTGGCACTGGTGGGAGTGGAGGGCACTCAGTGTCTCAGCATCAAGCCCATCATTGTTACAGTCCTTAGAAAGCCTTAACTGAATAAGGACAGAATCACAGCCTTCGGCTCCCGTGCACCAGCCTTATTTGTGTTGTGTGATATAATGGTGAACTAGAAAATAACAGTCTTTGAAGGGAGCCATGATAGGGATGGAGAGAGGAAGTGGAGAAGGCGATGCGGTAGGGTGGCAGTGGAACTATGATCAAGATGGTGGAGCCTGAGAAATCTTTTTGGGTACAAATCTTCAGGGAGGTTATTGTTTTTGTGTGTGGATGTGCTCTGCCAAGTTTTCCAACGGGCAGTAGCAGGAGTCTACATTGTTTGACCTCCAGAGACTGATTCCTTCCATCCCAACTTGTTAGAAAGTTCTTTCTTTCCTTGCTGCTAAAGAAGCTGGATTAATTCTGATGGTAAAACACAGCATCAGCTGGGCAAAGTAATATGCAAAATCTGCATCCCCTGAAGTGTTTGCTGAGTGCCTCTGCAAGGCTGGTGGGCTAGCACAGGGCTTGGGAAGGAGAGGAATCATTCATGTGGAGAGACTTAGCTTTCAGTTCCTGGGAAGCTCTCCTAGTTTTTTGTCAGACTGAAAACAGACAGGCATAGCCCAAAGGGTCATAGGTATCAATCAAAAATCTGCAGCATGCCCAGAAGTGCTGTCTGATCAAGCATTTCAGAGTGTTACACAAAAACATGGATTTGAATTTTTTGTTATATATATTGTTGAGAGGCTGATACAGCCCATCACTGTTTGGGGGCAGGAGCGAGGTGCGTTATGGCCCCGCAGTTGAGTCTGTAGGACTGCGCCCAGTCTCGGGGCTGCGGGCCCTGTGGCCTTAGTCCACGATACAGCCCTTGCTCTCAAGGCAGGGTGGCCTAGTGGCCAGAGTCCACAATACGGCCCTTGCTCTAAGGGCAGGGCAGCCTAGTGGCCAGAGTCAATAGTATAGGTGAGCTGGGCCACCACACTGGATAGGGGGACCCGGGCCCGCCCTCTCCACCGGGTCCCAACCCGAGACTCTGTCAGTGGCAGGGTTGCCCACCACCAGCTCAGTGGGGATCCTACCAAAACACACCAAGTCTGTCTCTGCTTCTACCACTGCTTCCCCGCAAAGTTTCCCTGGGTCACTTCCTACCCAATCCTCTGCAGTTTGCTGCCTCCAGGTCTCCATGATCTCTCCCCGCTCTGCAGTGTCCTGAGCCTGTGTCTCAGGGTCTGTCTCCATCTGTCTGACTTCCACATCCTGGAGTGCAGGTGTTCCTCCCCCAGGAGTCAGAAGCATACCTCCTTCCTCGACAGCGGTCAGCCCAGACTGAGCTGCCCTCTTGCCTTTTACATCCCTGGGAGCATGCCCAGCAGAGCCGAGGGGGCGTGGCCTCCTCAGACAAGAAAGAAGGGTTAACCCCTGCTGCACCAGCCCTGGGCTGATACACGCCATCACATATATATGTTATGAGCAAAACATGAGCCCCATCAAATGGACTGTTTGGAAGCACAGCATGCCTGATGTTTCAGCTCTGTGCTTTATCTCCTGGATGGCTAGAGCACAATGGTAGATTCATAGATCTGAACCATTATGAGCATCTACTCCAATCGCCTGCATAACACAAGCCAGAGAACCTTGATAACAGACACAATAGATCACAGGATCATTGGTTATGCATTGGATAGAAAACACCTTGTGGTTATATGCTTAATTCAAAAGGTAACAGTCAAAGAGTATGTTAACGACTTGCTGAGCAGTGGGGATTAGTTCAGGTGCTATATACTTAGGGTGTGTCTACGCTTCAAGATGGGGAGGTAAATCCCAACTCAAGGAGACATACCCGTGCTAGCTCCGATCAAGCTACCGTGCTAAAAGTAGTGTAGTCAGAGTGGTGCGAGTGGCGATATGGGCTAGTTACCCCGAGTACATGCCTAGTATATTGGACATACCCTTAGAGGGAGCCAACAACACCACCTTTCCCTGGTTGCTTTTCAAGGCATTGGGGGTGGTTTCATGTACCCTTCCCAACTCAGCCTCAGGGAAAACCCAGGACCAGAAGCCAAGGTAGGAAAGAAGCTGTAGATCAGTAGGATCTGGTAGATCCAGAGATGGGCATAGGGCTTGTGATGAAGGACAAAGGAATTAGAAACTCATGTGACTGTGAGCATCTGTTTGTGTAAATCCTGGATTGCTTGACCAGACTAAAGGCCTCCTGACATTTACTCTCTCATCAATCATTCACTCATCAATCAATCACTTTCTTAAAGCAGCTTTTGTGGTTGTGCAACATTACTGGGTCTTGTACTGCAGCTCATGATCAGGAGCTCTCCTTTTCACCATCACTCATGTATCCCCGGGCTAGCTAGCAGAAATGGAAAGGGCCAGTGTAGATAAAGTACAGGCCCCTTAGCCCTTCTAGGGGCACCATAGCTCCCACACCAGGCCAGTGCTTTGGTTAATTGATATACATAACAAGAGCTGCTACCTGCCCTTGGATGCCTCTCAGCCAGACTCAAGACTTAATGAGACTTGCCCTCCTAAAGCATCGTTCACTCGGGGATCTCAGAGCACTTTACAAGCAGTCGCTGAGCTTATAGAATGGGTTAGATCGAACACATTGGGGGCTGCCTGCCCCTTTTGCTCTCCCTTGTCCCAGACTCCTCCCCTCTGGCTTCAGATGAGAAGCCACAGGCCCTGCTCGGCTTAGCTGCTTGGCAGTAGTGAGGTGGAAAATACCAAACAGATGAGGCAGAAGAATGGGGAGGTTAAAGGAAGGGGTGGCAAAGGGACAGGATGTGGGAGGAAAAGGGGAAAGAGGTCATATGACCTGTCTGATACTAAAAGAATCTGACTCCCAGGATCCTCCAGCACATTCAAACTCACCAAGCTTTACCACACTCATGCCAACCACAGTGATTCATAATAATAATTCAACAACACCCCAACAGGGGACAGAGCTGGTATGTCCGAAATGACCTTGCAGTGTCCCAAGGCTTCTTAATTAGAGCAGATATAAATGCTTTTGACATAGATTTTGAGGTTTCTGTCCTGTCATTTATACCCCAGACTGACAGATGTCAAAAAGGCAAATAAAAGCTCAATTATAACCTTTAGGAGATGCACTTGTTGCCACGTTTATCTTTGTATGTCTAGCAGAAGACTACATAACTTCTATTGAATTCCTATCTCCTTTGGTTCAGGACTGCGTACGAGTTACCAAAGCAGGTTCTGGTTAAGTGGAGCTGTGATAGGACTCCAAGATGTATGGAGCATGGGCCCCTCCCAGTATTCTAGACCAGGGGCAGGCAAACTTTTTGGCCTGAGGGCTGCATAGGGTTTCGTAAATTGTAGGGAGGGCTGGTTAGGGGAGGGGGTCGTGGCCCAGCCCCCACCTCCAATCTGCCCCCCCCCCCGGGACTCCTGCCCCATCCAACCCGCCCCGTTCCCTGATGGCCCCCCGGGACTCCTGCCCCATCCACACACCCCCGCTCCCTGTCCCCTGACCGCTCCAGACCCCCGCTGCCCCATCCAACCCCTCCTCTCATTCCTGACAGCCCCCCGCCGCCCCATCCAACTCCCCATCTCCTTCCTGACTGCTCCCTGGGACCCCTGCCCCCATTCAACCCCCTGTTCCCACCCCAACCCCTTTCCCCCCCCTCGCCCTCTGACCACCACCCCAAACTCCCCTGCTCTCTATCCAAACCCCCCCCCCCCCGCTCCGTACCCCCTTACTGCGCTGCCTGGAGCACTGGTGGCTGGCAGCGCTGGAACTGGGCCATGCCACTGCCACCACGGAGCACAGAGTTCGGGTCAGGCCCCAGTCTGTATAAGGCAGCTGCTTTTGGTCTCTGAAAATGTGGCTAACTTATGTTCCAGCATGAACAGTACCTGGGGATGATTTCCACCTGTTGCTAGGCAGCAGTTTGAAAATATATGTTCTTTAAATTTTAAGTTAATTTAGTGCAGGTAGAAGGTGACAAATGGACAGCCCTGGAGCCTGGTCTCCTCTCGGTATCCATAGAAGAAGTGGGGTGGCATCTGGAGCTTTCTACTGTCCCCCTCAGTCCTGTGCCTTGATCTGGAATTGGAGAACTCCCTTGTGAGGGCAGTAATACAGCCTCCTTGCTGAGAGTGCCCACAAGTTGGTATTCTACTATGTGAGTACTTTTTGTGACATGGAATCTCCAGCCCTCCACTCACTCCACATGCAGGAGCAATATCTGGAGTGGGGGGTAGCATTGCCCAGAAGTGGGTGACCTGATGAAAGCCTGTGGCAGGGCCACAGTCCGAGCAGCTGGAGAGATCTTAGAAGAGGCCATGGATAAGCAAATTAATCCCTGTATGGGGTTTCTGGTTTATTGACTGGGATCTCATGTCCCCAAAAGAAAACAAACCAGCAGAGTCGCAGACCTCACCCAAGACAATCTAACCTCTGGATCAACAGCACAAGACTCTGGCCCAGCGGCTCCGGCCCAGCGGCCCCGGCCAAGTGGCTCCGGCCCAGCAGCCCAGCGGCTCCAGCCTGGTGGCCCCGGCCGAGTGGCTCCGGCCCAGCGGCCCCAGCCCCAGCCGAGCGGCTCCGGCCCGGCAGCTGTGGCCCCGGCCCGGCAGCCCCAGCCAAACGGCTTCGGCCCAGCGGCCCTGGCCCCGACCCGGTGGCTCTGGCCCAGCGGGCTGGCGGCCCAGCGTCTCCAGCCCGGCGGCTCTGGCCCGGCGGCCCCGGCTCCGGCCTCGGCTCTGGCTCCGGCCTTGTGGCTCTGGCCCGGTGGCCCCGGCCCCGGCTGAGCGGCACCGGCCCAGCGGCCCCGGCCCAGCGGCCCCGGCCCAGCGTCTCCGGCCCGGCAGCTCAGGTCCAGCGGCTCCGGCCCCGGCCCTGGCCGGGCGGCTCTGGCCGGGCGGCCCCAGCCAAGCAGCTCCAGCCCGGCGGCCCCAGTCCCGGCTGCCCCAGCCCCAGCCGAGCAGCTCCGGCCCAGTGGCTCTGGTCCAGCAGCCCCTGCCCTGGCTGAGCGGCTCCGGTCCAGCGGCCCCAGCCGTTGCCGGCCCAGCGGCCCTGACTGAGCGGCTCCGGTCCAGCGGCCCCGGCCCAGCAGCTCCAACCCGGCGGCCCAGCAGCCCTGGCCAAGCGGCTCCGGCCCGGCGGCCCTGTCCGAGCGGCCCCGTCCAAGCGGCGCAGCTGTAGCACCACCAGCCACCTCCAGGCAGCGTGGTAACGGAGCAGGGAGGGGGTGTTGGATAGAGGGCAGGGGAGTTAGGGGTGGTGGTGTTGGGGTGGATAGGGGTTGGGGCGGTCAGAGGGCAGCGAACAGGGGAATTGAATGGGGGCAAGGCAGGGTCCCGGGGGGAAGTCAGGAAGGAGCAGGGGTTGGATGGGGCGGTGGGAGGAAGTCAGGGGCAGGGGTTCCAATGGCAGTCAGGAGACAGAGAGAAGGGGTGTTGGATGGGGCAGGGGTCCCGGGGGGGCATCAGGAATGAGAGGAGGGGTTGGATGGGGTGGCGGGGGGCAGTCAGGGGAAAGGGAAGGAGGGTGGATGGGGCAGGTGGTGGGGGGGGCGTCAAGGAATGCGGGGGGTTGGATGGGGCAGGAGTCCCGGGGGTCGGGGGCGGACCACAACCCCCCCGTGGGGTGAGGAGGAGGGAACCACTTGTTAAGATTTTGGCAGCTTATCACTGGTGTTAAATAGGGGTTTTCTCATGACTGACCGCCCCCTTTGTCCTGCTCCACACCCTTTTATAGCTTTGGCACAAGGTGGGGATCTTTTGTCTGTGCTTGGCCCCCACCCCTCCTTCTAAATGGAAAAGTAGAAGATTTAAGATGGATTTCAGTATCAGGTGACATGGTCACATGTCCCTGTGAGACCTCATTCTTCATTACCCAAGGACTGGCCCACACATACACAGGAAAGCTTGCAGGTAAATAAACCCATTCACAGTTCATTGATTCTGAAGCACCCTTAATGGCTTCCACTTAATATGTTTACATCAGTAATACAAGTTCATATCTTATTCTCCTATCTCTAGACATAGAAATAATACATGCAAACAAATATGATGAACACACTCAGTAGATTATAAGCTTTATAATGATACCTTACAAGAGACCTTTTGCATAAAGCATATTCCACTTACATCATAGTCACATTCATAAGCATATTTTCATAAAGCATATGGTGTGCAACGTCACAAAGTTCTGCTGACACTACAGGAGAAAATGAAGTCAGAGGGGGCCATAATGACCCTGGCTGGAAGGGGTAGACCAGGGGGATCATTAATGACCATGAATAGTCAGGATCTTGTTTTTTGTTACTCCTCTGAGAAAATGCCTTGAACAGTGCAGTGAATGAGTCTGGGGGCAGGATGCAACCTACTGGATCAGATGAATTTCTCCTCCCCAAGATGTGCTGACCCGCCCTTGGTAATGGTGTTTAATCAGTTCATAGCTGTACAATGCTGTAAAACAGTAATCAAGTTCTCAGTCTGATTAATGTTATTACCTGGGTTGGATTATGGTCTAATGAGATCAGAGCCCCAGGTGGCATGGCTGCTCATGAGCAGGAGACAATGGGTCAAATGCAACTCAATGAGATTACACCAAGGATCAAACTGGGAAAATGTTTTAAGAAAGTGCCTGGCCTCCAGCTGAGTTGCCTTAGGTTTTCATTGCTTATCAGCATTAGCATTGAATTGCTCCTGACTAGACTTGGAAGCAGACATCTCATTGAGGGACATGGTGGGGTACTGTTCACACCCATCTTTGTCTTTGGATAGATATTTATTCCCCAAAACTGGGCTTAGGGCATGTCTACACTACAAAATTATGTCGACCTAAGTTACGTTGGCATACAGCCGCTGCAGTAATTAAATAGCTTTTGCATGTCCATACTATGCTCCTTGCATTGGTGGTGCGCGCCTTTACCAGGAGTGCTTGTACTGATTGTACTGTCAGTATGGGGCATTGTGGGACAGGTTCTGGAAGCCTGTAAAAGTCAACATAAGCAATGCTGTGTCTACACCAGGGGTGGGCAAACTTTTTGGCCCGAGGGCCACATCTGGGTATAGAAATTGTATGGTGGGCCATGAATGCTCACAAAATTGGGGTTGGGGTGTGGGAGGGGGTGCGGGCTCTGGGTGACGCTTACCTTAAATGGCTCCTGGAAGCAGTGGCATGTTCCCCCCTCCGGTTCCTATGTGGAGGTGCAGCCAGGCGGCTCTGCTGAGTGCTGCCCTGCCTGCAGGCACGGCCCCTGCAGCTCCCATTGGCCGCGGTTCCAAGCCAATGGGAGCTGCAGGGGTGGCACCTGGGGCGGGAGCAGCATGTGGAGCCCCCTGGCTGCCCCTACACGTAGGAGCTGGAGGGGGGACATGCTGCTGCTTCTGGGAGCCGCACGGAGCGGCCTCCGACCCTGCTCCCCAGCTGGAGCACCCAAGCGGGGCAAGCCCCAGACTTTGTTCCCCAGCGGGAACTCGAGGGCCAGATTAAAATGGCTGGCGGGCCAGATCCGGCCTCTTCCCAGACTTTGCTGTTGTCATAACTATAAAGGGAAGGGGGTAACAGCTGTCCTGTGTACAGTACTATAAAATCCCTCCTGGCCAGAGACTCCAAAATCCTTTTCCCTGTAAAGGGTTAAGAAGCTCAGGTAACCTGGCTGGCATCTGACCCAAAGGACCAATAAGGGGACAAGATACTTTCAAATCTGGGGAGGGGGGGGGGAAGGCTTTTGTTTGTGCTCTTTGTTTGGGTGTTCGTTCGCTCTTGGGACTGAGAGGGACCAGACATCAATCCAGGTTCTCCACATCTTTCTAAACAAGTCTCTCTATTTCAAACTTGTAAGTAAATAGCCAGGCAAGGCGTCTTAGTTTTCCTTTGTTTTCTCAACTTGTAAATGTACCTTTTACTAGAGTGTTTATCTTTGTTTGCTGTACTTTGAACCTAAGACTAGAGGGGAGTCCTCTGAGCTCTTTAAGTTTGATTACCCTGTAAAGTTATTTTCCATCCTGATTTTACAGAGATGATTGTTACCTTTTTCTTTAATTAAAAGCCTTCTTTTTAAGAACCTGATTGATTTTTCCTTGTTTTTAGATCCAAGGGGATTGGATCTGTATTCACCAGGAGTTGGTGGGAGACAGAAGGGGGGATGGTTAATTTCTCCTTGTTTTAAGATCCAAGGGGTTTGGATCTGTATTCACCAGGGAATTGGTGAAGGTTTCTCAAGGCTACCCAGGGAAGGGAATTAGTTTTTGAGAATGGTGGCAGCAGACCAGAACTAAGCTGGTAGTTAAGCTTAGAAGTTTTCATGCAGGCCCCTACATTTGTACCCTAAAGCTCAAAGTGGGGATACAGCCTTGACAGCTGTGTTCAACGCCCCATTGTCCCTACTGGTGCAGGGGAAGGATATTCTCTGTGATCAGCATCAGACCCGCACCTACTTAACACATGCCTTTTGCGTTTATTCCCTTGGCCTTTAAGGGAAGTACAGCTTTCACTGACATTGTCTCATTTCATTTTGACATTTTGCTTTGACACTGCAATGCGCTCTCCATAGACTAGCACTGACATTCTGCCTGAAGGTGTTAGACCCAGCTCCCGCAATATAATCCCAAGGCTGCACAGATGAGACTCCGGAGCCTAAGGCTGCCAGACACTTGCTTGGAGGAGTCACCATGCCTTCACCATCCTAAGCAAGTTATCAAAGCAGCTGGTATCAGTGGCCTGCTCACTGTGGGCCTGATTCTCAGAAAGAGGCTGCCTTTTGTGTGTGCAGATTCCAGAGCACACACACGTGTGCACTCACCTAACACTCACCCACACCTGCACGCACAGTAGATAGATTACAGAACCTGTGTGGGCTCAGGAGTCCTGGGTGTGCACAGGTGGTCTGCACTGGCAGATTCCAGCAGCTACAAGGAAGCTGGGCTGAAGCCCCGGAAGATTATGGCTTATACGTCTGTAAAATAGACATTTGGAGATTTAGGTAGCCTAATTTTATTTAAACAATGCCCATCATTCATGTGCCCCCCTCTTCCCACTGACTTCACAGGATCAGGCCCAGGGTGTGTCACTTGGTGGGCTCGGGACCCTGTGTAGCATCGAGAACCCATAATGGAATGCAGAGAATCACAGGCAAAGGCCTGATTCTGTTCCCATGGACACAGCAAAACTCCTTTGGTTTCAATGGAATCAATCCTAATTTACACCAGTGTGAGTGAGCAGAATCAGGCCCCAAGACTCATGCTGCTGCCTATTGGCTGTGCTAACTCCTTATCTGAAAAGGCTACCACTGTGGCCAAGGCTAGCATAACCTGAGGTATCCCAGGCGGCCAGAAGTTTCCTGGGATGTCCAGATTCAAGGATGCAGGTTTCCCTTCCTTCCATGACAGGTGCTCTTAGTACAATCCCTGTCCCCAAAAACAATGCCTGGAGAGCAGCCTAGTCAGCTCCCTCGTGTACGAACAGGTCTTTGTAGCCCCCTAGAAAGTGAGCAGCCCCTAGGAAACGCTTATCAAGGAGGGATTCACCTGCCACAGGATAAATGGTGTGCCCACAAAGCTGCCTGAGGGCCACATGCAGCCCAGGGAACCTCAAGCCATGGCTTGCAGCGACCTTCCTTGTAACCACAGGACAAAAGCAGGCAGTTGCCAAAGGCATTTTGCTGCTGAGCTCAGCCAACAAGCAATGTCTATTCATTTGCCACAGACGATACAAATACCAATGAATCTGAAGGAGATGTGCAGTCATAAGCCCTGCTGCAGTGCTCAGACTGGGCTTGGAATCCAAGCTCTCCCGGCTGAGCAGAGCTAGAGGTTGGGTTTGGGTCCATCTCTACTCATATGTCCATTTGTAAACCCCTGTGCAGCATAGAGGCAGTGCTCCTGGCAAGTTGCCAGTGAAGCCCTGGGTCCCTCAGAGTCAGGGCATTGCCCAATCATGAAATTAAAGAAGCTAATGCTGCCCCCAAGGAGTAAAAGGTGCAGTATTCACCCCCCCCAAAGTGAGGTATTCCTGGGAAAGCTCTCCCCCCACGGCTCTCCCCAGCCAGCAGGGGCAGTGCCCAGCCATTTGCAGTAAATCCCTTGATAAGCAGGTGATCGAGTTGTTCTCTCCAGTAAGGAACTGAAAAAAACCCAGCGAGAGCACAAAGTGGGCACCTTCAGCCAGATTCCCCTGCTGTGGGGCTGAGCTGCCAGGATGGGAAAGGCTGAGAGCTCCTTGGCTTCTCCTGCTGTACGAACTCTGCACTGGATCACTGGGCACCAGATCAGCAATGGGGGAAGAGAATATAAAGTCTGATGGCAGTGGAAAGAAGGGACTCCTCCCTCTCCTCTTCCCCCTACGTGTGTTACTGCTCTACCCATACAAGTGTTATTGACAGTCACTAATCAGAAAAAGTCCCAACCAATACCTTGCATCTGTACATCTCCACTCTGCCTCAAGCCTTTCCAGCCTGGGCCAGGCTCTGAATTTTGCAGGTGGTCCCTAGTTTTAGGATGCGCCCAACTGAGAGCCTATATTTGAAACCCCTCTTTAGGAGACCTAAAGAGATGGAGGAAGTGGAATTTACAAGAAGCACTAAAAGGTGGTGAAAGAAGACACCCAGGCTCCCATGACATCTGCATCACGAGCAGCAGCTCTGCATTTAAAGATGATTCTGGTCAGAGATACTCAGGTTAGGGAAACAACCTTGCTAACGTATGCAAAAGCCTGTAAAAAAAACAATTAATGCCACAGCATTTTCCAAGATCTCATTGCCTATATATCCATTTAAGAGAAGGTCTAAGGTGATGTAAATCATAATGCGCCGCCACAATATCCTTCGTCTGATTGATCATCTTTCACAGCCAAGAGAGTTGACTAGCAACAAATAGCCAAGTCCAGACTAGTGAGCCAGTGAGTAGCTTCAGAAGTGGCTTGGTGTAAGTCTGAGATGCACCCACAAATGATTGAACTGGGCACTGATTTACAATGTGGTCCATAGTTTGCAACTGGTGTCCATAGTCACATTGGGCGTTTTCTCATATTCCAGAGAGGGGAGAGATGACAGCATCTGACATGCAGTGTTCTGAAACGGTTCAATGCAGATCATTATTTCTGGTGTTTGTTTGGGACATCAACATTATCCCAGAATTTTATCCATTGTACCCCAGGATTGAATGAGGATGCTTTAAGAACTTTGATGAGGGGCACTTGGAAGTGACGTGACTTGATCCAGTGCCTTTATTAGTCACAGAATGGACCCATTGGTTCCAAAGTCCTATTTTTTCAGTGGTTTAGGTTTATAACTTACTTGCCTGCAAGAATGTAAAAATTACAGTCTCAATCCCCAAAATATTTTATGTTAAATAAAAAAAAATGTAAGGGATGTGAGCTGAAAAAATGTAGCTCTTTTGGGTGCAGAAAAGTAGAAAAAAATATAGCTCTTGCCAGCTTCAGTAACTAAGAAAAAGAACAAGTTTAATTGCTTTTCTAAATGAAACATACAAGGCTTTTTGTCCAGATCATGTATGAATGTTGCTCTTTTTGCTATTTGAGGAAAGTTGCCCTTTCAGTATTTTGAAATATATATATTGGCCAACTGCCTGGTCTTGCAAATGTATAAATAAGTATATCTGTATTAAAGGGACACTGTCAGGAAACATGGGCTCATTACTTAGGTTTGGTTTGGTTTGATGAGAAGTAATAGTGGCAAATGTTTTTGTGACTTTTAAAGCTAATTTAATACAAGCAGTTTTATGTTTGGGTTTTGCTATTCTGCTGCAGTGGTCCTCATAACCCAACCATTGCCCTCCTGTGCTTGCATATGAGAGCTAGAAAGTGAAACCTATTTAGCCCCACACATGAAACTGACAGGCCCGCTTCTATTGCCCAGGGGGTGGGAAGTGCAGAAAGCAAAGGATTAAATTCACCTTGGTTCAGAGTGGCAGCAAAAGCCCTTGGCACCATTTAAGTCAGCCTCTCAAGGGTACTGTATGCAGGATATTCTTCATGTACTAAATCAATCTCCTCGTTCTGCTGCACCAGCAAGTCAGGCAATGTTCCACAACCCACCACCACATTCCTTAGCTTAGGGGACAGTACATAGGGTTAAGAACCCTCACACTATAAGCTCAAATCTCACCTTTTCCACTCACTGCTACTTATATTTCTGTGAACTCCATAGCCCTCATTACTGAGCAACAGCATATGCTTTAGGAGGCAGTCAAGGATCAACCACCCCATTTTACAAGAAAGCTACCTCAGATGTTGCAAGCGGTCATTTCAGGCAGAGGCAGGCATAGAACCCACATTTCTAATAGAGCAGGGCCACTCTCCTCTGATGCCTTTCACAATGATTAGGTGAAATCTGTGTGCTTGGCTATTCTGTCTCTAACCACTACACTTCCCTCTCAGAACTAGGGACAAAACACAGGATTCCTGCTCCCCCAACATTCTACAGCCATCTGGAAAATAGTTGCGTGACTCACTGGCTGAGTATATGTTGTGTCTCCGTTAATAACTTATCAACCAAAAGAGTAGCATTTACTGCTGTAGTTCTAGTGGTAGCAGTCTGTAATGAGGAGCTGAAGGGTCAACATTCAAGAACTGCCGGTGACTCAAGGGAGAGTGTCCTTATTGTGGTACATATGGGAATTTCTGCTTTTCCAGTTTTCTTTTTTGATAAATGCTTCATTTAACTGACACAGCGAGAAAACATCCTTAAAACTTGTTTTATAGATAAAAATCCTTATGATTGGTCAATGATTGTGTGACACGCAACAAAACACAAGTGCTCTACATTTCAGTCATTTGTTACAAATTTCAAATGTCACATATTGGCAGGTTTGAAGGCTGAGAGGTACAAGTTAAACTCTAGCTCAGTTAAGGGGTGAATTTCACTTTGAAAGCATAAATTATGCAAGGTCAATTACATTTTAAAAATTCTCACTTTTAACAATCTGAGGCACTTGTAGAAATTTTCATCTCTGCAGTGTCCCTTTCACACCATGCTCGTCCAGACTACAGTCTGAGACAATGCTAAATGCAAATGTGCACAACAGACGTCAGCCACAGTTAGCGTTTGTAAGAAAGGGTATTTTCTTCACCTCACTGTAAAATGGGGGCTCTCCGCTCTCCTCCCATATGTGCCATGGAAGGCTGTGCCCCGAGCCCCCCACTCCTCCCCTTGACACATCTCTTTTCCTAGCAGAGAACAGCTCCTGTGCTTGCTGTTAATGTACAACACACCAAACCTACCAAATGCATTTATCTTAAAGAATGTAATAGCCGCCAAGGAGCTTTTCTGGTGCTCCCTTTTGTCCAATACGTGTATTTAATTCTGCGCAGTGCTAATCTCCAGGCATTTCAACTATTGCCTTTGAACAGGCAATCAAACTCTAAGGAATCCCCACCTCCCAGCATCCTCTAGGGATTTCCTTCATCCCCTAAAAGATATCAAGAAATTGCTCTATTTGCAGCTAAAATCCTTCAGCTCCTTGAGGGACAGAATGGCCTTGTGACCCAGCTCTTTTAATTTTCTGCAGCCTTACCGCCCTGGGCTGTGATCTTGTCAGATATCTCAACTTAACAATGGACTGCACTTGTCAGAGAAGCCTCTAAAATAAACGCTATGGCCCCGATCTTGCCATGAGGTCCGTGTGGGTGGATTCCCATGACTGCACAGAACTCTCTGCAGGACACAGATGCTGCAGGAACTGGGGGTGCACGTTCAATAGGTGTCACTCCACCTTCCTAGGATGCATTGAAGCAATGCCCCAAAATGGTGTCAGGGGGTCCCGTGAGCAAATTCCAAAAGGAGGCTCACCTTCTTTCTCCCTTTATATGCCACTCTTCTTCACTTCCTGCTCCAGGATGTCATGCAGAGCTGCAGTGCAACATTAAACAGCTGGCATGTATTGTACTCCAGAAGAGCCTGAGTTTTGCTGGTGGGTAAAATGAGTTGGCTTTTTGCGATTCCTGAGGATTATATAAATTGTTAGGCCTTATTTTAAGTAGTGATTAGGTGTTCCACGTTAGCCATGAATTATTTAAGTAAGCCCCACCTCATCCAAGTGAATGGGATACTGCCTGTATACGCTCCACTTGCTTTTCCTTTGAAGTCACTTTTAAGGCTTTTCCCCCTGACATTACTGGTATGTATTTTTGACCAAACCTCAAGATTCAGGAAGTTTTTTGCTATGGAATTGCCATAGTTTAAAAAAACCACCATAGAAATAAACACCATTTCTCAGGAATTGTTCTGTGACAGGAGGCCATGCAGAGGTTATCATCACTGTAATGAGCAGGCATGGTTCATAGTCCCCAGAGCAGGAAATGCAGTACTAGCACTCCCTGAACTGAAACATGCAGGCTATAGAAACCCCTTATTCACCCCTCACTCTGCTGCTGTGTGCACTCACACATGCCCTCACCCCCGCACTCTGTAAACAAAGAGAGAGAGGCCATCTACCAAACACACCAATAGATCATTCTCATTGTTAATGAAGTGGCAACATTTAACCCCAGTAATGACATTCCATTCTAACTTGTCTCCACTTTCATATGTGACCAGATCTTTTTAAAAATAGTCTGTCATAGATTAGAGTTGGGGCTAGTAGCACCACCTATTATCAAGGCTGCCTGAAACTTCCCCTTGTAACACCCTGTTTTCAGTTCCTTATAACTTTGCCAAACTTGAATCATTTGGGATGAAATTTTCCAAGCTGCCTCAGGCTGTTTTTTTTTTTTTTTTTAAGATTTCAGCCAAAAAAATTCAGCCTTTTTTGAGTCTGACACGTGCAAAAAATGCATTGTTTTACTCAGGTTCAGGTCTGGTAACCTTTTCTTTGAACAGCTTTAGCACAACTATGCTTTGAAGCAGGGACTTGAAATTTGGCAGGGGAGTGGTCTTTGTCTCAGGAATGTGTCTTTCGCTGTTCCTGTGAAAATCCACTCAAATATGGCCAAGTTATAAACCTTTGGAAAATTGCAGTTCACACATGCTCACTAGAGAGAGCTTCTAATAGCTAAATTCCCCAATGATTCCATTTGCACTGGCTATGCTCCAACATTAGCAGGATTTTCTCTGCAATTGCAGTTCTAGGCTGTTCCAGGCCATGCTGGGTCCAGGCACCTGAATTGGGAGCTGGGAGCCTGTCTCTTCTGTGTTCTCAATGATTCAATGGTCCCCTTACTGGAGCCCAGGCAGTGCTGGGGTAGAAGCTGTCTGATTAGAATGCAGAGGGGTCAAGAGCTGCTGGGGATTAGCGGGAATAGATTGGGACAAGGAGCAGGCAGGTGAGACTGGGACAGGTAACTAGCAGAGGAAAACTGGGACTGATTGTGTGTGTGGGGATTCTGTGACTAGCTGTACAAGAGACAGGGAGGGAAACGGAGCTAGTAGATGAGGAGAGATTGGGACTGGCTGGACATGAAGACTGGGACTGAAAACAAATGGGAGGGGGGGAAGGAGAAACATATGCCCCTTGTGCATATGTCCTATGACGCCGTCTTTAATTACAGTATCATATACTATTTATTCCACAAGATCCCTACCTCATTCGGTGCACAGGATGGACAAGCTCAGGGGGTGCAGCAGGGTTGCGCAGTGAAGCAGGCTGTTGTTTGTCGGACCCCTGCCTCTTTTGTTCCAGAAGTTGCAAGGTGTCTAGAGAATGAAGCAGGGGGTTGCAGTAAGAGAAAGGATAGTTTCATGGTTAATGTTGCCCTGGGGAAACTGATTCTATCCCTTCCTCTGCCACAGAGTTCCTGTGTGAGGGTGGGCCAGTCACTTAAACCAAACTTTTCACAGGGACCACTAATTGGGTGGTCCTCATTTTCTGGGGGCCTAACTTGAGCCTCTGGGGTCTGAATTGAGCATATGAAGTGCTATACAATGCCATGCACTCTGGAAAATCAGGTCCTCAAATTGGACACCCAAAGTTAATGTACACTTTTTACCTTAATGTCTAGGCCTCAGCTCCCCATCTGTAAAATGGGGATAACACCACCCAACCTCTAATCTCACAGGGACATTATGAAGATAAATTTGTTAGTGGTTGTGAAGCACTCAGATATTTTAGCGATAAGCGCCATAGAAAACACATGAGGAACTTAAGAATTCTGTCTTCAGAGAAGGGTTTGAATACTGTGCAGTAAATAAGGCCTGGGACCATGCACTGAACAATTAGTAGAAAACTAGGGTTACCAGATAGCAACTGTGAAAATACGGGACGGGGGTGGGGGGTAATAGGTGCCTATATAAGAAAAAGTCCCCAAAAACGGGACTGTCCCTTTAAAAACGGGACAGCTGGTCACCCCAGAGAAAACAAGACATTGACTAGTGTGTGATCATGTAATTAAAGCTGTATTGTAATGCATATGCCCAAAGTGGCTGAATTAAGGTTGCACAGGCAACCTTGTTTCTGGCATTTCCTCGTTTTTTCAGTGCTTGTCTTTGCAACCTTAATAATGTTATTTTAACATAATTTTTCTGTGTATCATTTCTAATAATACCCAATGAGCATGCAGCTTCTGAGTATAACCTGTGTCTATGTCTAGGATCTTTTTTTCCCATTGCCCTTTGATTATATCTCAGGGCAATTCCATAGGCTATTCTTGCCATTGAGAAAACACATCACAATCTTGTGAGGCACCTGGACGCTACTCAATGCATTACTAGTTACATATAACTGGTGCGGGGAGGAAAGATGATCTTTTAAGTTTTAATTCACTTAATCCAGTGGTTCTCAAACTTTTGTACTGGTGACCCCTTTCACATAGCAAGCCTCCGAGTGCGACCCCCCCCCCCCTTATAAATTAAAAACACTTTAAAATATATTTAACACCATTATAAATGCTGGAGGCAAAGTGGGGTTTGGGGTGGAGGCTGACAGCTCACAGCCCCCTATATAATAACCTTGTGACCCCCGAGGGGTCCCGACCCCCAGTCTAAGAACCCCTGACTTAATCCGATTTTATTACTGTTTATTAGCTCTTTGAAATGCTAACTGCACTGTCTATTGATACTGGGATTTTAGCTATTTACATTCTAAATCTGCTATATTTTGCAATTAATGTTTTAAGAGGGGGTTTTAAATGGTACGTTGTGTGTGTTGGAGTGTTTGTGTTGTATTGTATTACACAAGACTCTGAGCAGCTGTATAGTGAGGGCACTTTAAGAATTACATTAGTCTCATAGTTATATTAACCATCAATAATAAACTGCTAGGTGACATTCAAACAATGGACCCGAGCTGCAAAGTTTCCATCTGGGTCCAGGTACAGACTTCCCCAATCTTCCAGTAGATGCAGATCTAGGTTTAGTTCAGGTTGAACTCTAAGTTCAAGGGCAATAGGTCTGTTAAAACTCACACCCCCAATGGGAGAGAAGGGGAGAAACAGCAGTCCAGTGAAGAGGAGACTTGTCCAGTGCCATCCCCCTGGAGAGGAAATCTGCTACCAGAGATGTCCAGCTGCCTGACCCCAGAAAGACCTGCTGGGTAATGTTGCTGGTGGGAACCGTCTGCTAAGAGGGTTCAGCTTCCTTCTGGATTGGGGAAAAGCTCTGAGTCAGCAGATTCTTCTTTTATCCAAGCTGTTTCATCTATCCCTAGTTTACATGCTCTGCATTAGCTGCTTGAAATGTCTGTTATCTTCTTAGCCAGTATCAATATCTCTGTGGTATCTGAATATGAAATACAGAAGTTATGGGTCACACTGAAATTGTTCTTGACACTCTGCTCCTCTGCTATTTGTTCCTTCTTCTCCTCTTCTCTCCTTCTTGTTATCCAGCTGGTTCTTTGCTGGGGAGAAGGCTTTGTGCTCTGAAAATTGCCAGGCTTGGGCTTATTCTGATCCGCTGTGCCCAGAACTCCACAGCCAGGTAGAGCAGAGAATGTGCTACACTCATCCGCTGGGTGCTGCCAGCCTCAGTGCACCAGTGGAATGCCTGATCTGGTGAGGATGAAGTGGAAGGGGAGTCTCTCCACTGGCCAGGCCCTACATCTTTGAGAGCTTTTTCAATAGAGACTGGTGCTAGACGTGAGTGGGGAGCCAAGGGATCTGTGCAAAGCATCAGTGTTGAGTGTTCTTTGCTGCCCTTCTTGCTCAATAGAGTGGCTGCTACATGGTGCATGAGTTAGAGTTTCCCCATCTGGCCTCCACCCTCCTCCCCAGAGTGAGTGAGTTGCAGGAATCTAATCTGAAATCATGGAAGGTTGGATGTCTGGGCGCTCATGGAGGAGGAGAGGATGCAACCTTCCATCATACTGAAGGTGGAAGGCCATAGGCACCACCTTTCCCCGGCACCGGTGGGTGCTCGCGCCCCCCCTGCCTCCACCCTTTCCCCATTCCAACCCCTTCCCCAAATCCCCGCCCCGGCCCTGCCTCCTCCCCTGAGTGCGCTGCGTTCCCCCTCCTCCCCTCTCCCTCCCAGCACTTGCCGCGTGAAATAGCTGTTTTGTGGCGAAAGCGCTGGGAGCTACTGGGAAAAAGCGGGCATGTGGCGCACTCAGGAGAGGAGGCGGAGGTGAGCTGGGGTGGGGGGGTGGGGAGCTGTCGGGGGGTGCAGAGTACCCACCAATTTTTCCCCATGGGTGCTCCAGGGCTGGAGCACCCATAGAGTCGGAGCCTATGTGGAAGGCATAGCTCACTGCTGTTGTCTCTGTCTAACCCAGGGGATAACAAGGGTAGCCTTGAGATAACTATAATATAGTACAAAATTAACACATGATGCTGTGACTTTGCCATCTGAGAAACTAACCCACTCGTCCCTGCTATTCCCAGTAAAGTAATGTTAGGCTGTGGACAGCGCCATTCACACCCGGGATCCCCAGATGTGACTGAAGGGGGAAAAGCTCCCTACGCTTCAATGAACACTCAGATATTCTGAGTGGAGCTGAAAGAGGCCTCCTTGGAGATGATCAGATCAGTTGTACTGCAAGCATATTCAGGGGAATGGCGAGCGATATGTCTGAACCTATCTGTCAGTGCATGGTTGACACATGCTCACGAGCTATCTCAGGGAAAAGAGCTACATGTCTGGTTATTTTAAATCACAGGCAAGAGCACCAAAATAGGGTTAACAAATTGCAAAATTCCCCAATGTCACTTCTGTGCAGCTTCTCAAAGCGGAGTTGAAGGGCAGAGCTGAATAGCAGGATGTGGAAAATATTAAGAATCTCTCGGCTCCATGACCACTACCTTAAATATCCCCTGATGTAAATGCATCTGAACCTTCACTCAGAAGGGCCGCACTTCTCAGACACAGATTGGAACTCTTCATCCCTCCCTGTCTCCCTTGCTTTGAGGAAAGGTATAGCCCTTTAGAACAAGGCTTCTTTGCTTTTTTATGGTCCCTTCCACTGGAGTGTTTCAAAGTGCTTTGCAAATATTAATCAATTCCCCTCACACTCCCTTATGAAGATGATAGTCATAATTAATCCATTTACAGTTTGCGAAACTGAGGCACGGGGTGGAGAAGGGGCTTGTCGAAGATCACAGCTCATGCTTTAGCTGCAAGACCATCCTTCCCCTCGTACATGTGAAGAGTTATTAATTATTATTAACAATCAAAATTGCTATTTAAGTGAGAGCAAACATGGCCCATGCTGTTCCACAGTGTGGCGTGTGGATCTGCAGAGAGGATGGCTCCCAGCAGGAATGCCCCTCAGATCAGGATGGTGCAGTGCACAAGGTTCTGTCGATGGCCTGTAATATTATAGATAAGGGTGGCCAAAAGCTATGGCAGTGTTGCAAATGGAGGCCTCAGTCCTGTGCAGACTTAAGCACATGTGTCGCTTTATGCATATGAGTAATCCCAGGGATGTTAATGTTAAACACGTGCATGTTTCCAGGCCTGGTGTGGGCCATGTGTTTCCAGCGAGATGCCAGCATGGCCCTCTTCACCTGGACTGGGTCTGACTGCTCTGGCATTTGTTTCTGGGACCTATGATGATGCTCAGTAGAAAGGCAAATGGTTTGCTCTCTTTTCGGCTGCTTTAGTATCCTGAAGTTGTTGTTTACAAAAAGCAAACGTTTCACTGTTAGCTAATCTAGCTTGTTGGCAAAAGCCCTTAAGGCTCATTTTAATTGCAAGTAAATGATTCTTAATGATATCAATCAGACCCAGCAGAGGCTGAGCGCGTTCCTGATGTTTTGCATTGTAACCAGGAGTTAAGAAATGAAGTAATCTCAGAGTGAAAGGGGAACGGTTTTAATCTGAAACTGGGCAAATATGAGACACCATCAAGGAAAGATAATCACTATGCAGGATAATAATGAGGCACCAGCTTATCAGTTTTGCATGGTGAATCCTTAATATGCCTCTAGCAGATTTTGCTGGCTTGAATTTTTGAAGAGAAACTCAATAAGAAAGTTAATGAAGAAAAGAGAGATGGGCCTGACCAAAATGTCTCTCTGTTATTGCTGCAGGGACACAGACGCTGGTGGTAAGGGGTGTTTCTGCAATGATTGGATTGGTCTAATATCATGCATTCCTGAATCAGAACGGCTGTACAGGGCAAGTTTCACCCCCATGCAGAGGACCAGCACAAAGCCTATAAACCATTTAAGACCTAAAAATAGGGCTTATGTGGTACTTAGCCCTTGTGCTGGCTCCCTGCATAGGGATAAATTTCACTCACAATGTGTAACAATTTCTTTGCTACAGTCATGCTTTTTTCTCCTTTTACCATCTTGGTCTCTCTATGATACGTTTCAGGCTATCATCTTGTTCCCCTTCTATGCTAAATGCAGCTACTCATCAGTGTACATCCTGCTCTTGTGCCCTGGGACAGCTGATGCATTTGTGATATACATTCCTGGACACTGTTAAGCACCCATAGACTGTTAGCCCTCTGGGGCAGGGACTGTGTCTTTCTGTATGTACAGAGTACCTAGCACACTGGGGCTGTGATCAGAATACAAATCTGAAATCCCAAATGGAGAACTGACCAGTGGCGGGGAAAAATATTCAAAGCTATAGTTCAGTTGAAAGAGAGCCTCTTGAAGTCTGGATGTTTATCCAAAATACCTGGGTCTCTTTAGTCTCTAACACTGAGCTTGACTTCTCAAGAGAACAGGCTTTCCCATGAGAATTGTGTTATTTCCTGGTACTGAAATGGGCCCAAGGGAAAGTAGAAAGGATTTCTTAAGTTGTAAGCTCTCTGGGCCTGGGACCGTGACTGTGTGTTTGTGCAGCTCCCAGGACAGTCAGGTGCTGATTTTGAGTAGGACCTTTGGGTGGTTCTGAAATACAAGTAGTAATTAATACATGCAGAAGAGACTTTTACTCCATGTTATTTGATTTTTGGGTACATGCCAGGATTATAAGATCCCGCAGAAAAAAATAAATCTTCAAAGTATAATAATAATAATGTTTTCTGGTTATTGTGTCTTTCACACAAGGATCCCAAAGACACTTTACAAAGATGAGTAAGTAGTATTGTTCCCATTTTACAGATGGGTGAACAGAGGCACAAAGAGGTTAAATGACTTGTTCAAAGTAATCCAATTCAGTGAGTCACAGCTAAGAATAGAATCCAGCCATTCAGACTCCCATTTCCCTGCTGGTGCTTGCTAATCATGATACAGACTCGTCGTGCCGCCCCCCACCCCCACCCACCCAGCTAAACTACAGATTCCAAGTCAGCACTCTTTTCAGTAACTACTGTAAGATGTCAATTCCCCGCCTTGGTGTTCCGGGCTGCCTTTCACACATACCAGGTAGATAAATGATGAAAATGTATTTTTGGAAATGCTTCTCATCGCTATTTTAGAATGACTTCTATGCACGCAGCTTTCAAAGTGCACTGCCACTAAAGAAATCTGAAGTCACAAGTGAAAATGTGTCATTTCTGGACATTGAAATACTTTCTAAGCAATGGTAACTCTTTCCCCAGATCCCATCCTGCTCCTACAGAGATCAACAGGAGTTTTGCCCCGGCTTCAACAGGAGCTGGATTTGGTTCATGTTTTTTATCCTTTTCAGAGGCCCAATTATCAGACAGTGCTGCCATCTGAATGGGAAAGAAAGGAAAGGTGAAATTGTTCAGGTGAGATCGAATTTTGAGGTATTTAAGATTCAGTGCCAAAACCTGCTCATCTTATTCATGCAATTAGCCCCACTGAAGTCTAGGGGGATTCTCATGTAAGATAAATGGGATTTAAGCCTCTGAAGCATATAGGGGATGCAGATAGGTCCCTGCTCTCCACTTCACTCTCTCCATAACAAGAGAAGAATGTAGCATTTGGGGCCCAGTCCTGCCCACACTTCCCCCCATGATTAGCACTTACTACTGCCAATGCTTCCATAGACTTGGAAGCACTATGCCTGGAAGTGTCTGCAGGTATTGGGGCCTCTTGGCAATTAGTAGCCAGTACACTTGGAATCAATAGAAAATGCTCCTTCACCCAGCAGGTTGTTAGCTGGAGAAACTTACTGCAGCAGCGGCTCATGGAAACAACTGCTGAGGGTATATTATTTAAAAGGGTTGAATAACTGTACGGTGACTAACGTCTGGAGCTATGAAAGCCAAGATGGAGTTAACCAAATCTCATGCTGCAGGCTGGTCCCTGCAAAGGTCAGGCAGAATGCCCCCTGTCCCACAGTCCACAGCTGTATCATTTAATTCTCTTTTTTTCTTCAGAAGCATCAGGTTCTGACCACTGCTGGAGGCAGGATGCTGAGCTCGATGACCCAATGACAGGATCAGATGTGGCAAGTCCTATTGTTTTTGCTTTAACTGTGTGTGGCATAGTTCATGCAATCTATAATCACTAAAGCTGTTCTGGGCATCTGACACAGTGTCAGCAGCAACGATAGCTAAATCCCATAGTTCAACCTGCTGTTTAAAGTGAGCTCAAGTCTCCGATATCTGGCACACCAGCTTTCAACAAAAACTTCTCCAAGTCTTTTGACTAAGTGAGCTGATTTCCTAGAGAAGTAGGCAAGAGATTAATCCTGCTCCAAAATGAAAATAAGCCCCAAGTAAATATCACGTTCTCCTCCAAGGAGCTCACTAATAAGCCTTCTGTTCCTCAGAAGAGCTGCTAATCCTAAAATATGGGGAATCTGGAAGCAGACTGTCAGCAAGAACATTTGTTAGAACTCACGCCCAAAAGGGTCAAAGTAAAATATCCTGGACTGGCTCCAGCCTATTTCATCGCTAATTTAAGCACAGCCTTTCATTAGTACGTGTCATGGCAAACAAGAAGGCGAAATATCAAACGCTGAATATAGAACTGTTCCCACAAAGAGGCCACCGAATGAGCGAGAGAGATTTTTGTGGGTGACTGCTTGGGATTTGTTCAAACATGTCTAACGCCCATCCAGCTGTCTTAGGCACTTGCCTATTGCTTTAGGGGGTGGTTTTCAAAAGCTTCCAAGGGAGTGAGGCACTCAAATCTCATTGATCTTCAATGGGAGCTGGGTGCCCAAATCCCTTAGGCACTAAAGGTGGGATTTGGAAAGTGGCAAAAGCCTCTCTCCTGCCTTTACTCAATGCTGGAAAATGGCTTTGAATACATCTTTTCTCATTGTCTCCTGACCATCTCTCTCTAGCTGTCCTGAGGTTCTTCGCCACCACTGGCTAGCCACATAGAAGTAGCTGTTAAAAACAGCTTGTATCTGTTGCGGGACCAAGTCTGTGCCTATTCCTGACAGTTGCAGACTGGGCCATGCTGATCCAGGCTTGCTTGTCCTCCAGGCTTGGACTATTGCAATGCACCATACCTGGAAGTGAAATTGGGAGAGGGGAGGCCTTTGAAGAAACTCCAGTGGGTCACACACACATTGTCTCTCTTGCTAAGCTGTCTGTATAGGGTTCTGCAAGACCCTTAGACCAGAGTTCCAGGCAATACAATGGCTCCCCATCTATCAATTTCTAGGTCCTAATCTTCATCTCCAAAGTCCGGAATGAGCTAGCCCAGGACTGTCTCATTCTGTGCTACCAGGATCCTTAATTTGTAGGCACCTAGAAGATATTAAGGTGATAAGGAACAGTCGACATGGGTTTGTCAAAAACAAATCATGTCAAACCAACATAATATCCTTCTTTGACAGGGTAACAATACTTGTGGATGGGGAGAAGCAGTAGATGAGCTATAGCTCGACTTTAGTAAGGCTTTTGATATTGTCTCACATGACCGTCTCTTAAGCAAATTAGGGAAGTACAGCCTAGAGGAACCTACTATATGGCAGGTATACAACTGGTTGGGAAACCCTACTAAGAAAGTAGTTAATAGTGGTTCAACAGATGGCAGCTCAACCAATGCCTCCTTCTAGCGCAGCCGCTTGTGGTGTACATCTGTTCGTGACTGCTCACTGGGATGGACGGAGCCATCCCACAGGCCATGTTAGGTGAGCCACAGCGTGCTCAGACTCAAGGCTGTTTGTGTAAATATTTCATGGGTGACATTTGAATCAATGCACATTCGTGTCAAGGGAAGAGGCTACTTAAGTACTCAGTGATTAATTCAGCAGAATATGATACCTTCCCTGAGGGAGGGGGCAGTCTATGGAGAAGATGGACAGAAAGCTTTGGTTTCTAAGGGCATGTCTACACTACGAAATTAGGTCGATTTTATACAAGTCGATCTTTAGTAAGCGATTTTATACAGTCAATCGTGCATGTCCCCACTAAGCGCGTTAGGTCAGCGGAGTGCATCTTCAATACCGTGGCTAGCATTGACTCACAGAGTGGTGCACTTTGGGTAGCTATCCCACAGTCCCGCTGCCCATTGGAATTCTGGGAGCTCCCAATGCCTGATGGGGCAAAAATATTGTCACAGGTGGTTTTGGGTACATGTTGTCAGTCTCCCCTCTCTCTCTCCTTCCCTCCCTCCTTGAAAGCAACGGCAAACAATCATTTCATGCCTTTTTTCCTTTGTTATCCATGCAGACGCCATAGCATGTGTCATAACTATAAAGGGAAGGGTAACAGCTCTTCTGTGTACAGTACTATAAAATCCCTCCTGGCCAGAGACTCCAAAATCCTTTTACCTGTAAAGGGTTAAGAAGCTCAGGTAACCTGGCTGACACCTGACCCAAAGGACCAATAAGGGGACAAGATACTTTCAAATCTTGGGGCGGGGGGAGGCTTTTGTTTGTGCTCTTTGTTTGGGAGGTTGTTCGCTCTTGGGACTGAGAGGGACCAGACATCAATCCAGGTTCTCCAAATCTTTCTGAACAAGTTTCTCATATTTCAAACTTGTAAGTAAACAGCCAGGCAAGGTGTGTTAGTTTATCTTTGTTTTCTCAACTTGTAAATGTACCTTTTGCTAGAGTGTTCATCTCTGTTTGCTGTAACTTTGAACCTAAGGCTAGAGGGGGGGTCCTCTGAGCTCTTTAAGTTTGATTACCCTGTAAAGTTATTTTCCATCCTGATTTTACAGAGATGATTTTTACCCTTTTCTTTAATTAAAAGCCTTCTTTTTAAGAACCTGATTGATTTTTCCTTGTTTTTAGATCCAAGGGGGTTGGATCTTGATCCACCAGGAGTTGGTGGGAGGAAGGAGGGGGGATGGTTAATTTCTCCTTGTTTTAAGATCCAAGGGGTTTGGATCTGTATTCACCAGGGCATTGGTGAAGAGTCTCTCAAGGCCACCCAGGGAAGGGAATTAGCTTTGGGAGTGGTGGCAGCGACCTGATCTAAGCTGGTAGTTAAGCTTAGAAGTTTTCATGCAGGCCCCCACATTTGTACCCTAAAGTTCAAAGTGGGGAAGCAGCCTTGACAGCATGGCAAGCATGGAGCCCGCTCAGCTGCACGCTGCTTTTGTGAGCATTGTAAATACCTTGTGCATTATCCTGCAGTATGTGCAGAGCTTCGCTAGGAGCTGCCAGCACGAGGAAGATTGTGAGGAGGACATGGACACAGATGTTCCTGAAAGCACGGGATGTGGCAATTGGGATATCATGGCGGCATTGGGGCCAGTATCCACGTTGATACAGTGGAATGCCGATTCTGGGCCCGGCAAACAAGCACAGACTGGTGGGACCGCATAGTGTTGCAGGTATGGGATGATTCCCAGTGGCTGCAAAACATTCGCATGCATAAGACCACTTTCATGGAACTGTCTGAATTGCTTTCCCCCACCCTAAAGCACAGGAATACCAAGATGAGACCTGCCTTGACAGTTGAGAAGCAAGTGGCGATAGCCCTGTGGAAGCTTGCAACGCCTGACTGCTACTGGTCAGTTGGGAATCAATTCGGAGTGGACTAATCTACTGTGGGGGCTGCTGTGATCCAAGTAGCCAGGGCAATCAATACCCTTCTGCTAAGTGAAGGTCATAGTAGATGGCTTTGCTGCAATGGGGTTCCCTAACTGTGGTGGGGTGATAGACGGAATGCATATCCCTATCTTGGCACCGGACCACCTTGCCAAAGAGTACATAAACTGCAAGGGGTACTTCTCAATGGTGTTGCAAGCACTGGTGGATCACAAGGGCCGTTTCACCGACATCAATGTGGGATGGCCGGGAAAGGTGCATGACGCTCGCATTTTTAGGAACTCTGGGCTGTTCGGAAAGCTGCAAGAAGGGACTTACTTCCCAGACCAGAAAATTACCATTGGGGATGTTGAAATGCCAATAGTTATCCTTGGAAACACCAGCCTACCCCTTGCTCCCATGGCTCATGAAGCTGTACACAGGCAGCCTGGACAGCAATAAGGAGCAGTTCATCTATAGGCTGAGCAAGTGCAGAATGGTGGTAGAATGTGCCTTTGGATGTTTAAAAGGGCACTGGTGCTGTTTGCTGAGTAGGTTAGACCTCAACAAAAGCAATATTCCCATTGTTATTGCTGCTTGCTGTGTGCTCCATAATATCTGTGAGAGTAAGGGGGGGATGTTTATGGTGAGGTGGGAGGTTGAGGCAAATCGCCTGGTGGCCAATTTTGAACAGCCAGACACCAGGGCAATTAGAAGAGCACACCGAGGCACACTGCACATCAGAGAGACTTTGAAAAACAGTTTCATGACTGACCAGGCTACAGTGTAACAGTTGTGTGTGTTTGTCCTTGACGCAAAGCCACCCCCTTTGGTGAATGTACTTCCCTGTAAGCCAATCCCCTCAGGGCAAATCAAACATTAAACACAATTGGTTTTAACCCCTGTAGTGTTGTTACAAATGTGCACTCACCAGAGGTGCCTTCTCTGCCTTCAGGGTCCGTGAACAATACGCCTTGGGCGGGTATTGTGTCCAGGGTGAGGAAAAGGTCCTGGCTGCAAGGGAGAATGGATTCTCTGCTTGCCTGCTGCGCATTCTTTTCCTCCTCCTCCTCCACTTCCTCATCCACAAAATCCTCATCCATGTTGTGTGAGGCTGCCACCTTGCAGGTGCCCACGGAGAGTATTGGGGTACAGGTAGGGTCCCCCCCTAGAATCACATGCAGCTGATCACAGAAGCGGCATGTCTGGGGCTCTGACCCGGAGCAACCGTTTCACTACTTTGTCTTTTGGTAGGCTTGCCTGACCTCCTTAATTTTCACGCGGCACTGCTGTGTGTTCCTGGTGTAGCCTCTGTCCACCATGCCTTGTGCAATTTTGGCATATATATCAGGCCTTGGCTACATTCTGCAGATGTACAGCGCTGTGAGTTAAACCTGACTTCATGCAGCTGAGTAGGGAAAGCGCTGCAGTCTGTCCACACTGACAGCTGCCCAGCGCACTGTCGTGGCCACATTTGCTGCAGTTGCAGCGCTATTAGGAGCGGTGCATTATGGGCAGCTATCCCACAGAGCACCTTTTCCCATTCTGGCGCTGTGGGTTGTGGGAAGGGGGTATGGGTGCGGGGGATTCTGGGTCCTGTCCCAATGCCCCGTGATGCATCGCTTCGCATCCCAGATATCCCTTTGTTTCCGTCCACCTTTGGCGCCATCTTTCAACGGTTTCTGTGCAGTGCAATCTGTCTGCGGGAAATGGAGCCCGAATTCTGAGGCGTATGCTGACGAGTCTCGCCAGCACATCACGTTTGGCTGTTGAACTATCCCTTAAGATCCAAAGTGACAGTGAGGGTGAGGAGTCCGACGATGCTATCGAGCCGCGTAACGCGTATGACACGAAATTGCTTGTGGCATTCACGGACATGCTCAGCACCGTGGAACGCCACTTTTGGGCTCAGGAAACAAGCACCGAGTGGTGGGATCACATCGTCATGGAAGTCTGGGATGACGAGCAGTGGCAGCAGAACTTTCGGATGAGAAAAGCCACTTTCATGGGACTGTGTGAGGAGCTCGCCCCCACCCTGCGGCGCAAGGACACGAGATTGAGAGCTGCCCTGCCAGTGGAGAAGCGGATGGCTATTGCAATCTGGAAGCTGGCAACTCCAGACAGCTACCAGTCGGTCGCAAACCAGTTTGGAGTGGGAAAGTCGACCGTTGGAATCGTGTTGATGCAAGTTTGCAAGGCTATTAATCACATCCTACTCAGAAGAACTGTGACTCTGCGTAACGTGCAGGAAATAGTGGATGGCTTTGCACAAATGGGGTTCCCTAACTGTGGAGGGGCGATAGATGGGACGCACATTCCTATTCTGGCACCACCCCACCTAGGATCCGAGTACGTTAATCGGAAGGGGTATTTCTCATGGTTCTCCAGGCGCTTGTGGATCACCGTGGGCGTTTCATTGACATTAAGACAGGCTGGCCCGGAAGGGTGCATGATGCACGCATCTTTTGGAACACTTGGCTGTTCAGGAAGATGCAGGCCAGGACTTTTTTCCCAGAGCGGAAGATCACAGTAGGGGAAGTTGAAATGCCCATTGTGATCCTTGGAGATCCCGCTTACCCGTTAATGCCGTGGCTCATGAAACCCTACACAGGGAGCCTTGACAGCAGCAAGGAATGGTTCAACTACAGGCTGAGCCGGTAGAGTGTGCCTTTGGCTGTTTAAAGGCCCGCTGGTGATCTCTGTATGGGAAGCTGGACTTGGCCAAAAACAGCATCCCCGCGGTTATATCCGCGTGCTGTGCCCTCCATAATATTTGTGAAGGGAAGGGTGAAAGCTTCACTCAGGCATGGACCTCTGAGGTTCAATACCTGGAGGCTGAATTTGCACAGCCAGAGAGCAGGGCTATTACAGGGGCCCAGCGCAGGGCTGCAAGTATTAGGGATGCATTAAGGGAGCAATTTGAGGCTGAAAACCAGCAGTGATATCTGGTGCCCTGCACAGGAGTGAAGTGCGGTAGTTCCAATCTTTAGGAATCAGTGTTTGCTAAGCAGACAAGCAGACTTGCAGTGCCTGTTTATTTCCTGGGCTAAGGAGTCTTTTACTTTATGCAATAATAAAGAATGTTTTCAAAGCCAAAAAATCCATTTATTGAAAAGAAAAAAAAATTATTTATTGAAAAGAAACAAGGGGGTGGAGTGGGGAACAGTACAATCACAGATTCGCGTATGTCCTGTCTGGTGTGCTGTGCAGTGAGTGCTGCACTTCAGGACAATTATACTGCATGGTGATGGGGGTTGAGTGCAGAGGGTAAGGGTCGTGTTTTTCAGGGCTGCGTGGTGAAGATACTGGTGTTGGAGGCAGCGGGTGGCGTGAAGAACACGGAAGTTGGGGAAAGTGGGTTGGAGGTGACATTGGGGCACAACGGAAAGAGTTTTGGGACAAGGGCTGTGGGGGTGTGTGTGTCTGTGTTTGCGGTACTGCTCCTCTTTCTGCATGGCTACCAGCTCCTGGACAGTGTCTGCTTGGTGCTCCAGGATGCTTATGAGCCTATCAGTGCTTTGCTGCCTGTGCGCGGTGCTTTGCCACCCGTGCGCTGCATTTTCCTGGCGGATCCTGCTTTCTCTCTCCCTCCAGTTCTGTGCTTTCTCATTCTCTTTAATAGATTGCCGCATCACTTCTTGCAGCATGTCTTCTTTGCTTTTTCGCAGTCTCTTCCTGAGTCTTTGCAGTCTCTGAGCAGGCGATAAGAGGGATGGCTGAGGTCTCAAGGTTGATGCAGCTGTATAGGCAAAATGCAACATTTAACAGAGGCAGCATTGTTTATACCAGACAGAGTAATGATTCCCCCCACACTTAAAGAGTAGAAAACACACAGGGTCTACACAATAGCATAATTTTCCCGTCCGAAACAGAGCACACATGTCCCACGGGAGCCTCAAAATGGTGAGTAAGGGGGACTGATTGTTTCAGGGCTGCACTGCCCTGTGGGTTTCTGTGACTTGGGGAGGCACCTACACTGGTGACAACTTCAGGGGACACCTACACTGAACACTGTCCCAACATTTTCCACAGGAGTTTGTCCTGGATGGTATCTCGCTGCTGAGGGTGACCTGGGAAGCAAGGGAGTGTCTTCTACTGCAATGCGGCTTCCGCCCTGGCCCATATGCAGCTTGCCTGTGTGCAGCAATGGTCCCCCCACCCCTCGCGGCACAGTGATGCGGACATGTTAGCCTGGCTGAGACAAGGACCACGGTGGCTCTCCTGATAAACCTGCGCAAGCGCATTGCACACGTTCTGGATGAGACATTCGAGGAGATTACCGAGGCCGATTACCGCGATGTGATAAACCACATCAATGCACTATTCCGCATCTAGGCTAACCCTCCTCTCCCAAAGAGCCCGCACCGAAAAAATTCCTTCCCGAAATAAAAAACCGCTTACCGGGAACCTGCTCTTCTGTTTGTCCTCCACCAAGTACCGGCCGCTGCGACTGGCTACCTTCCTCCTGGCTCGAGAAGAGTTCCTGGCTGCATGGCTCCAGGGATTCCGGGGTGTCTCCATCCGGCCCACCACCATCACTCCTGTTTTCCTCCTCCTCCTCCCCCACCGGCTCTGAAGTGTCCATGGTGGTGTTCGGAGTGGAGGTGGGGTTAACCCCAAGTATCGCATCCAGCTCTTTGTAGAATCGGCAGGTCGCGGGGGGAGCACCCGAGCGGCCGTTTGCGTCGCGGGCTTTGCGGTAAGCACTCTGCAGCTCCTTCACTTTAATCCTGCACTGCAGGGCATCCCGATCATGGCCCCTTTCCATCATGTCCTTTGATACCTTCCTGAAGGTATCGTAATTCCTACGGCTGGAGCGCAGCTGGGACTGGACAGCTTCCTCCCCTCAAATACTGATGAGGTCCAGCAACTCGCCATTGCTCCATGCTGGGGCTCGCTTGGCATGTGGAGGCATGGTCACCTGGAAAGATTCGCTGATGGCACTCCACACCATGCCGGGCTGAGCAAACAGGAAGGGGATTTTTAAAATTCCCGGGGAATGTGAAGCGTGGGTCACATGGTTGGTTACCTGAGGCCAGGGCAGTAGAGTTTGAACTGATGACCAGAGTGGCTAGAACAGGCATTGTGGGATACTGCCGTATAATTCTGGAGGCCATTTACAGCGCATTGGGCGGTCACACTGGTGCTGCAGCGCTGCAGCGGCAGCGCAATACTTGCTATTCCTCTCGGAGAGGTGGAGTACATGCAGCACTGCACCACGGAGATACAGCGCTGCAAATGCCTTGCCAGTGTGGACGGGGAGTGAGTTACAGCGCTGGGGGAGGCTTTAAAGTGCTGTAACTCGCAAGTGTAGCCAAGGCCTCAGCATTTCTTCTGTTGGATCGGAGTTCTGCCTGGACAGATTCTTCTCCCCATACAGCGATCAGATCCACTGTCTCCCATTTGCTCCATGCTGGAGCTTGTTTGCGATTCTGGGACTGCATGGCCACCTGTTCTGCTGAGCTCGCCACGCTGACCAAACAGGAAATGAAATTCAAAAGTTCCTGGGGCTTTTCCTGTGTACCTGTCTAGTGCATTGGAGTTGAAAGTGCTGTCCAGAGCGGTCACATTGGAGCACTTTGGGATAGCTCCCAGAGGCCAATACCATCGAATTGCACAATGCTGCATATACAGTACCCCCAAATTCGACCCAGGAAGGTCGATTTTAGCACTACTCCCCTCGTTGGGGAGGAGTACCGCAGTCAATTTTAAGAGCCCTTTGGGTCGGTGGAACAGGGTTGGTTGTGTAGACGCATTCATTATACAACCGACTTAACATGGCTAAATTCGACCTAACCTCATAGTGTAGACCAGGCCTAAGCAAAGGACAACATTTCCTTAGAGGAAGGGGAGCATGTAGTATAATCTACAGTGCAAGATACTCTCGTCATAGCATCCCATTATGGAGCAACCTCGCCTACTTCTGCTCCTGCTGAACGAGGAGATGCCTTGGGTGGGAACCAGAAACTGGCACATTGACATGGAGCCATGAGAGCTATTGTGCTCTCAGCGTGTGGGAGGGGCCACTACGGTAGCAGGGCTGCCTTGCTTCTTCAGCACGAGGCTACCACAGAGAGAAGATGGGAACAGGGGCCATAACCAAGGAGCTGCTTGGTATGCCAAGGACACAAAGTTATTATGCCCAACTAGGACCTTGCATACATTATAATGTGTGCATGAAGCCATGCATGCATCTAAAGCACGTATTACTCCTATTAATAACTCATAGCCCAACCTTGCAAGGGAACAGGGCTTTTCCAGAGGCTGGCCTGCTGCTATGGAAGTCCCTGCCAGAAGGGATTAGGATGACCATCCATATTTCAGCCTGAAAGCAGTGAGATAAGTCAGTAGGAGTTCAGGGTGTTCAACACTTTATGGAACAGGGCCCTACATTATGAACTAAGCCACCAGCCACCCTCACAACCACACAAGGATCTGTTCAGCACAGCCTACTGGACGCTTGCAGGTGGAACAGCTCCTAGAGACAGAAGCAGGACCCATCGGGAGACTTCTCCATGTGTCCCATCAGCTATTTGTGGTATGTGTTGGGAAACCCCCTGATCTTGAAAAGTTTTTCTGGTTTTCCTTGCACTTCCCAGGACAATTCAAGTTAAGGGGTAGGACAAAATTGGCACCTCCTTCACTTGACTCTAGGCAACATGTATCTCTACCAGAGAAATACCAACAATGTTGATTCACTGGATGTAGGGCTGAGAGGCCAAGCAGACGAGAACAGTAGGGGTGATCATGTCTCCATAACGTCTATAGAACAAGCCAGCCCCCACTGAAGCTAGTCTTTCCATTCACTTCTATGGGCTTTGGATCAGGCCTCACAAGTCCAAGCCTGGCATCTGCTGATCAAAGTACCCAGTCCCATCTGTGTGTCCATCCATGCATCCAGACTACTACAACCATCCCTTGGTACCCTCACTCACTCACACTGGCTGATCACTATAGCCAGACAGGTTCCCAGCTATTTCTGTGGATGTGTTTTAAGAATCTATGGCCAACATTTTCAAAAGAAGCTTTCAGTTTGGGGTGCCATAATCCAGCACTCAGGTAACCTCACTTTTGAGCACTGAAAGGTGACCTGGAAGGTTTTGCTTTGTTTTGGTTTTTAAATTGGTTGGGCTTGTGTCTTATTTTTTGCTTCTTTATGGTATATGAAGGCAGCTTGAAAGTTTTAGTTTTAAAAATCCAACCCCCCATTTCTTTAGAGATATTATGAATGCCATGTCTGATCTTCCTTGACTTTACCAGAGAATGTTCAGGAGGCCTCAGCGATGTTTATTGGGAACTCTAACCTTTAACTGCATAGGCTGGAGTGTTCAATCTTTAACTAAGGCTTCCTTTATTCAACATGTCAATTAGTCATTGAACTTAAAGTAGGTATTAACAATAAACAGAGTTTAAGACTGTCTGGCTGAAAATCCCTTTTCTTCCCAATCATTCGACTTTCACTCTCTTCTTGTGATGTCATCATTTTCCTACTTCTCTAGTTACCATAGAATTTTCCAGACTGGACACACAATTGCCAACAGTAAGTGTTCAAAAGCCAGGAGTCAGGCTCAGAAAAAAGAATCTTAACCCCCTTTCCCCCCCTCAAGATTTTAAATAAAATAATAATAAAAGATGTTGGGCTCTTTGTATTTGCGTTCCACTCTCTGAACCTTTAGCGTATGCTCAGCTCACGTTTTCAAATTTTTCCTCCACAGCCAAAGGTCTAGAAGCTTACTTTTAAACAAAGAAACAGCTAAGATTCTCATGTGATCGCTGGACTCCAGAAGCTGGGGATTTAAGAAATACACCAACTATACCAAGCCTTGTCAGAACAAGACCCAAGTTTCATAGAAATGTAGGGCTGGAAGGGATCTTGAGAAGTCATGAAATCCAGACCCTGCACTGCAGCAGGACCAAGTTTGTCATGTAAAAAGCAAGCAGGACTGGTGGTGGTGTGGTTTTTTTCTCTGTTTCCCTTCTCCAGGAGCTCGGGACTGAAAGTCTGCTCCCCTGCCAGGGGAACTGCTGCTGACTGAGCTGGGGTTCCCCTTTTGGAGCCTTCTCCCCAGGCCTGGTGTGCCTTGCAGGTGTGGTGAAACAGGGCTCCTGGAGCCTATGGCAGCTCATTAACCCTCACCTGGCCGGTGTGAGGTAGGGAAACCCCTTCACACCAGCATAACAAAGCAAAAAGGGCATTATGCTATTTGGTGTGTTTCTTCGCAGCTCACCTGGGGTCTCTGCAATTCTTCCTCCTTCCTAGTTTGGAAATACCTCAACTGTCCCTCAGGTGACTTCCAGAGCAGAAGCAAGGAGCAGGTAGATGGCCTGGAAATATGGCCCAGAGGCATTCTGGGAAGGCATCAAAGGGCTAGCAGCACTTGGGTAGCTTAGACCTGTGTCTACATTGCAGAGTGGTCATGTTAGCAGCACTCAGGGCTTTAGCCAAAAGCCCTGATGGGCCAGCCAGCTCTGGTGTAAAGCACCCCCACACTTCAATGAGAGGTGTGTGTGGGGATGGGACTCGGGAGAGGGGCAACAGTTCTCCCCACTGTACAGTCACTGTGTGCTTAGATCTGAGGCTCATTTTAAAATACCCATGAGTGTCCAAGTTCCCCAGTTGTGCTGGCTCTCACAGCTGTCCATTCCTGGGGGTGGGAGGATCCAGGCAACTTGGTAATTGCAGCCTGAATGAGGATCTCAGGAATGAGACTTGGTTTTTGGGAACATCTGCCAGACTTCTTCCTTCTGCTCCATGTGAGAGCCTCGCCAGCATGCTGCAACGCAGAAGAGGAGCGTGAACAGGTTTGTGAAGACAGGGAGGGAGGGAGAGCTGTCTTAGCAGAGCTGTGTCTCCAACTCCAAACCAGCAGCAAGGCCCAGGGCCCCACCACGGGAAGAGGCTGGTGACTCCTTGGATTACTGGAAGATGGGTTGGCAGCTGCAGGCTGCAAGCAGTCGTCACTAGCAGGAGTCTAGGATGATAAGGCAGGCAATGCCTAACCCCCAGGATTTAAGGCAGTGGTGCACATCCTTGGCAGTGCTTGGTGACTTGCCAGGAGCCCAGGAGCAGCCCCAGATTTGCATACAGATTTACAGAGGACTGGAGTCACATTAGAGGCAGTTAAAAAGATGTGACATCTCTTCCTAATATCACGTTTGCAAGCAGACAGGTACGGTGATTGTCATGAGGCATTTGGCAAGAGTACAAGGAGAGGTGTCCAAGATCAGCCTGCAGGCTAGTCCCTGACAACATGTGAGTGTCCTCTGAGCAGAATTCGTTCCAAAGGGATCATTTCCAAGAGGGTTGGCATAATTTATGATTTACTGTACTAAGAAGGAGGAAATTCTGTTTGTGGGTTTATTTTGCTTGTGATCTACTCTAATATTTGTACTGTGCCGCTAATGCTATGAGTGAAATAGCAGGGGAATTAACTCAGCTGGTTCCAGGATGGGAATTCCCATAGCCCTGCTTTATGTAACAGGTGGAAATGTCATCCAGGTTCAGCTGTCGTTACCAGAACCAAGTGGTCTGTAAGTGAGCACCCTCTACTGACCTATAGGAATTTAGAAGCCAGTAAGTGCAGATGCTACAGTGTTTAAAAGAGATGTTCACTCCTCCTGGCCAAGGATAGTGTTGCAGCTTTTTTCCCACATGGTGCCCCCTGCTAATGTCACTGTGACGGTCTCCCCGTAATTCACAGTGCTCTCTCTTCTTGACTTGGCCCTACAGCTAGGTCAGTAGACAGTCCTCCCTTCTGTAGTATCAAAGCCTCACCAGACCCTTGTCAGGGTGGGGCCTCCAACAGTCCTGTGCCATTGCCCAGTGGCTGGTAGGGGAACCTAGGCCCTCTCTCTACACGGAGTTCCAGCCCAGGAACCCTATAACCAGCAGCAAGGTCTGTACCATCCTATTCTTTGCTGCTGTTTCCCTCGGCTTCTTCCTGCCCTGCCTTCTCAGGCTCTCTTTCCCCACAACTCCTCTGGTTTGACCCTTCTTCCAGGGTTAGGATCCCAGGGCCTACTCTCTCCCCACACTTCCTTCCCACCCCTCCTCTCTCAGAGTGACTATAAACTCTCCTTGCAACCCCCTGCTATACAACATCTTCTATAATGTTTTCCTAGCTTCTCACACAACTGGGTTTCATCATCAGTTAGTATTTATAAATCCCATGGCCTCCTGTCAGGTGCAACTGTGACTGCAGAACAAGTTCCTCTGGGGAGGGTCTGTAACCAGCGGGAGATGGTGGGGAACTGAAGATTATCATTACAGGTGAGGTGCTGACAGGGCCGGTGCAAGGATATTTTGCGCCCTAGGCAAAACTTCCACCTTGCGCCCCCCTTCCGGCCTGGGGAGCCCTGCAGCAGCTCCCCGCATCCCCCCCCGCCCTGCGGTGCCCTCTCTGCGGCAGCTCCTTGACCCGCCTGGGGAGCCCCCCTGTGGCAGCTCCCCGCCCCAGCTCACCTCCGCTCCGCCTCCTCCCCCTCCCCTGAGCACGCTGGTGCCGCTCCACTTCTCCCGCCTCCTAGGCTTGTGGCGCCAATCAGCTGGTTGGTGCGGCAAGCCTGGGAGGGGAGGAGAATTAGAGCGGGGGCGGCTCCACCTCCTCTCCTGAGCGTGCTTTTTGGTGCCCCCAACCACTTGGCACCCTAGGCGGCCGCCTAGGTCGCCTAGTGGTTGCACCGGCCCTGGGTGCTGAGCACTCTTAGCTCCCAGTAAAGGCAATGCAGGTGGGGGAAACATAGCATTTCCCAGTATCAGGCTCCAAGCTAGGAAAGGGGGAGCCTGCAAAGCCTGGAGGAGGAGACCTGGGGTGCACAGGTTGCATCTCCTGTCAAATTCTGCTGCTCCTTACAACCAGGCCAGCATAAGGGGAAGAAGAGACAGCAGGGAGAAAATCATTAAGCCTCTTTCTACTCTTCATTTTTTAAAAAGGCAGCTCAGCAGAACACATTAGTGGCTTCGGGGCAGCGGAGCAGCCTGCAGCTTGCAGAGTCTAATGGAGTTTGTTTTTTTGCCCTCTTGCTCTTTGCTGCGGCTGATCCTGATCTAGAGACGCTTCCCCTCTCTCCCTCCAGCTTTTTCCCGGCTGCCACTTTCAACATGTTTCACCAACAGCTGAGCTGTTTTGAACTTTCATTTCCCATTAAAGACAGAGCAGCATGTAGGGGAGGAAAGGGCCTGCTAATTACCTCCGTAACCACCACCACCTACTTCAAACTGCTGGGGATTAAAGGTACTTGAAAGGGGAGGACTTGGTTTCCATGATCTGTGTGTCTGATGGGAGGCTTGTGTGTGCGTGCAAATGTTTGTGTGCATACTGGTGTGTGCGCCCATGTATGGGTTATATGGGGATGTCTGCGTATATATGTCTGTAGAGAGGGCCTTAATAAATCACCTCCCTCTCTAACCTCACTATTCTCCAGCCCTAACCATTAAATAATTTCTCAGCCAGTGAATGTGATTCCTCGGTCCTCTCTTTATGCTCTTGTGTGATCCATCCCTAGCTGTATTATGACACACTGTGCGCTGTGGTTTATGGCTCCAAGACCTTTGTACCTCCCTCCACAACCTATGTTACTAGCACTCTTCAAAATAAACTGGTTCGCCTCACCATAGTGAGATATGGGGGACACAACATTGGAGAGGTTCCTGTCTCCCTCCAGAGATAGGAAGGGCGATGGGAACTACGTTGGCAAAGAAAGAGGAAAACAATTTAAACTAATGCCACCCTTCCTCATTGAATGAAAACAGGTAATGGGCATTAAAGAATATTGAAATTTTGTTATGGGTTGAGTGAAAACCTTGTTAAAATTGATAGGTGAACACACCCTTCACTTAAGATAGCTGTAAGAAACACTAAGAGGCCACACCTCAAAGAAGGCCTAATAAAGTCTGCCCAGAAACTAGCAGCATATGATTGGGCTGAGTATTATTTGCTGTGTGTGTGTGAGTGAGTGAGAGAGAGAGAGAGAGAGAGAGAGCAGAACGCACAGAAACCGAGAGTATGTCTACACTAGAAATGGTACAGTAGTACAACTATAGTGCTGTGGTGCAGACAGTTACTACAATGACAGACGCTGTAGTAAACCCACTGCTCCAAGAGCTGGCAGCGAGGACTACGGAAGAATTCTTCCATCGACCTAGCAATATCTATGCTGGGGCTTACGTTGGCTTAATTACATCTCACAGGATGTGACATTTGTCGCAGCCCTGAGCGATGTAGTTAAGCCGACCTAACTTTGCAGTGTAGGCCAGCCCTGAGAACGCAGAAGACCCGAGAGAGAAGCAGAGGCAAGAAAAAGGCCAAGCAGCAGCCTGTAAAGACAATGTGACCCTGGAAAAAGCCAGAGTGAGGGCTTATAGGTCTGTTGGCTAAAGAGGCTTGGGGCGATAAGCTAAGAAACTGCTCCTTTTGTTCTTGGTTCCTCCTGGGTTCAGAGGATGACTTTGTACATTCTTGTAAATAAACAAGGCTGCATCGAAGAAAATGCCAGACTCCATCAAAAAGGTCAATAATATTATAGCACCAGAATTCTAAAGATATGGGACAATAAAGCCATCCTTATGCAGGAGGAATTCCAGGCAGTTATACCAGGGAAAGAGAGATCCCTAAGAGAGCAGTGCTGTCAGGTGCTGAGCACCTCCCAAGCAATGCTGAGATCCCTCAACTACTACTGGAGTCACTAGGAAGCGAGGGAACATGACATTTCCCTGCACTGCACAGTATCTGGCCCTAAAGGCTGCTAAAGGCAGTGGATTGGAGAACACACTCGGCGTACAGAATAATCTTTTATGGGACAATGTGAAAAGAAATATGTGCTGGGAAATTGAAGGTAAAGAGAGTATTTTGACGTGGAAAAGATAAACTGACAATAACTTTTCCATACGTGTAGGGGAAGGATCGGGCTTAATAGCATCCATTGATCACTTAAATAGAACTTCTAACTCAATGCAGGTGGCAGCGAATGTCAGTAACACAGCAATAAAGAACTCATTTATTAAAAACGTGGCTCCCGGAGCCAGTCTTGGGATGAGACACATGGAGTTTTTGGGAGGGGCTGAGGATACTCAGCCCACACAATCCAACTGGAGTGCACCTCAGATACACTGTCACCCAGGATGCTTAGGGCCACATCCTAAGCTGGTGTAAATGGCATCAGTGAGGCTATATCGATTTACAGCAGCTGAGGATCTGGCCCTTAGTCTAAAATACAGAAGCCAGCAGCAGCTCATTAGCCGGCATTCCTGTTCATTTTACACAGGTGAGGCTTCTCAAGAGAGGCAGGGGCCAGATTCTGATCTCACACATGTGGAAATCAGGAGTCACCCCAGCGAAGCCAAGAGAGTGACACAGGAACCACAAGGAGAATCTGACCCAGTGGAGTAGGCCCTCACTGGAACTGGTTGGGGTTGCAGCCCCAACACCACGAGCCCTTAGGTAGCTTTAGCTCTAAGCCCTTTAAAATAAATGGAGAGGTTTGAGCCAAGGGTGTATGTGCCATCTGCTAGAGACAGAGCTACATCAAGGACAAACCATCCACACTGCCTTCACCCCCAGTAAGTCCATTCTAGAGTGAACAATGATGGGTCCATTTTCCCTTTCCAGACCCACCTCAGGCAGATGATAATGCACAGCTGCTAACAAGAAGGGACAGAGTTCATGGAGGAAGGTCCATCAATGGCTATTAGCCAAGATGATCAGGAATACAATTCCTTGCTCTGGGTATCCCTAGCCTTTGACTGCCAGAAGCTGGGAGTGGATGAAAGGGGATGGATCACGTGCTGATTGCCTGTTCTGGTCATTTCCTCTGAAGCACCTGGCACTGGCCACTGTCGGAAGACAGGATACAGGGCTAGATGGATCATTGCTCTGACCCAGGATGGCCATTCTTATGTTCTTAGAGATCTAGAGAGGGTCCCAGATACTGACAGTCAGCTTGCTCCCTGACATCACCAGCAGCCTCCCAGCAATGCTCCGGAAGGCCCTCTATACCAGCTCCATAGGAGGGGCTGGAGGCAATGGAAGCCAACTGCAGGAGAAGGAATTGAGGCTGTTCCAGTGAGCCCTGCAGAGCCAGCCTGGCCATGGGAAAGGCCACTGGAGTCTCTTCCTGCTCATCCATCCTGATCAGAATTGTTTACTAATTTCCAAATCATTCTGCTCTCACGTATCCCTGTGCAAACCTACAGGCCTGGTTCTCTACTCCATGACACCTGTTTTATGTTGGGGCAACTCCAGGCCCAATGGGTCTGCACTGGGGAACCATAGGGGACAGGTCCTGACCTAGAGGATTGCACCAGTTGGAGGATAGCACTTAGCCTGCAAGATCTCCAGCACTGGTGATTACGCATGAGCCACAAGAAGCCCAGCTTGACTCTCAGCATCTAGCATGAGGCCTGAGGGGCTGGCACCCAGAAAAAAGTCCTTTCCCCTGCAAACAGCAGATCTGATCTGGAGTTTGGAAAGGCACCGATTATGGAGCCTCAATGCTGCAGGGTCACTCTCAGAGCAAAGCCGCATCTTAACAGGGTAGATGATGATCATCTGAATTATTCAGAATTCAGTCATTTCACAGAGACAAAGGAAACTGATCCATCTGTCTATGCATGGGACCGTGAAGCCGGGGATGGGATGCATGTTGTAGCAAATCAGGAGGTGGGTGAACATCTCCAGTCTTTTTGCTGGCATGTGGGGGTTTGGAGGGCATCGTTCCGAAGGTAGATTCTGGCAGCGGAGCATGCGTGAAGACTGGCCGTGCTCTATCTGCATCTAGGGAACATGAACAGGTCTTTGATTAAACTTTCAGGAGCGCAGACCATTTTGATGTATAATGGAGTGAATGTTACTGAAGAAATCGTGGGTGAATTGTGTATTTTTCTCTCTAGTTTTCTCTTACAAATGATGAGCCCCAGACCTGGGGTAGCTCTTGCTGCTTAATCAGAACACTGCCCTAGCAATAATAACCAAGAGACATGGATGGATGGGACATCAGGAAGAGATGGAGTCTGCTTGATTAAAAAGGCACTGTAGCGATGCAGTTAGAGATGAATAATAATAACACTAATGTGCTGCCCTTATGAGGTGCTTCCCATCGAAGCATCTCCATGCACTTTAGAAGTGTCATTGGCCCCATTTTACCAGCAGAGGTAGGGCGTCCCCTAGGGTCCATCAGCCGGCTCAAAACCGCTGAACACCTTGCCCAGTGCTCCATCCACTACAGCACGCTGTCTGCACAAGTGAGAGCTTCAAGATATGGCAGCGATGTTCCTTTCCTCTCTCTCCTTGGTCTTCTCCTCCACCTCCTTGTCTCCTTCCATACTCTCCTCCCCTCTGCCTCTCTCTTTTCTGCCCTACTCCTTTACTACTCTGTGCCCCCATCTTTTGTCCCTATGGTTCCAGCCCATCTGGCAACGGTGGCCCTAACAGATGCCTGGGCACAGGACTTGCAGATGCAGATTTTGCAGGTCCAAAAGAGCCTGATGGCAACCGACGAGGCGGAAGCACAGAAGACGAAGGTGTGGTTTGATGCCAAAGGGACCTGACCAAGCAACAAGTGGGATCTAAAGTTACAATGTATGAGAATGTAAGAGAGGCCATGACAGACAACATTGAATGGTAGTCACTGGTGGCCAATGTCTTTGCACCCGTACCTCCTTTGTCCACAGATTTGGTACAAAGGAAACAGAGCAACTGGTGCCCATTGCATGCTGCACAAGGAGTAGTTCCTACAAGTAATCAAGCCAGTCCAAAACAGTGTGATTCAGTGTATAGTAAATGCAATGAGATGTGTGATGTACACAAAGGGAGAGGGTTTCCGTGTAACTTTGGAGCTGTGCTGCACCCTGCAGCCACACCCCCTGCCTTTGGGTCTGATCAGCTCAGCATAGTGTTGCTGGATGCCAAATAAAGATACCTGAGTGACGGAGCCTGGAGTCAAATTGAGTTCTTGGGCAGCTGAGTGGAAAGAGGTCTCGAAGGGAATCCCAACTTGGCCAATCCTCTCTCTCCACCCCAGCTTCCTCTCCCCATTGCTTCCTCAGACTCTTTCATCTCTCCCCCATGCTCCCCATTTCCGTTCTTTCCTTCTCCTGGCTCCCACATCATCTTCCTCACATTCCCCATCTGCCCCAGGCTATTCATTCTCTTTGGACTAGAACCCAGTTGGACTTCTATCGCTTCCCCACTGGTGCTGCAGTCCTAAGTGTTGGGTCCAAGGCGAATGTGAATCCCCACCAGAGTAGGTAGGGCCCCAGACAGCCCAGTTGCCCTCTGCTGCTCTCATGTCTGGGGGCTTGGGCATGATGCCCCACTCTCCTCTCTGGGCCACAGCATCTCTCTAAATCCCTAGGGGCTGAACTCTGCTCTCACAATGGCTGGCAGGGGTGCACTTCTGGGAAGGAGAGTCTGTTATTGCTGGTCTAGCTGGTATGTCAGACTAGCAGGGAGCTCTGGGACCATGTACTAGCTCAGACTGAGCCCTGGGAGAAGGTCATTAGTCATTTATGGCTTAGATTGATACCCACGTCTCTGAGAACGTTACATCTAATACAACAAACAATTCCCTAAATTGGAAAGGCAGATGAAAGCCAAGGATTCCCCTCACCCCATTATTCAGCCCCCAATTTCTCTGGCCCTAAAGTCCATGCCATTTGGCTTCTCTCAGGGAGTGAATTCCACAATGGGTCATGGTCTATTGAGAGCACCCTGCCAGCAGCATCCCTTATGTTTGAATCTGGGGATTGCTAGTTTTAGCAATCATGCTGGTGGCTTCAGGTGCAGTGATCAGAGGCTAAAATGGTTAGCAGTGTCTGGGTTAATGGGTGCCAATTAGGGAGTGGGTAGGGAGCCAGAGCTGGGTGTATGGGGGCAGTTTGACCACGAAAAAGCAAGGCAAATGTTGAGCTTTGTTATCTGGAATAAATACAGAGGGAACTTCATGCTGTGGAGCTGCAGCATATGCTAGAGGTACAGCATAACAAAGAAGTGCAATTTAGTTTCATATAATACCAATGGCACTAATTTGTCACCTCCAGTGTGATAAGATGGGAGAGCAAAGAGGATAGGATAGCTGCAACATACTGCAATTCCTGTTTGTTCCAAGCTGCTGGCATTTCCATGATTGCCTCGGTGATAGTGTGAGCCTCTAAAATGCCTTGTTCAGATAATCCATTTCCTAATTACTTTATCTCTAGTGTTGCTATCTGACATTTTCTTTGATTAAATTGCATATCTTCTTTTCGGCTCGTAGTCAGAATTCTTTGTCTGATCGTCTCTGGGTTTGCGCCAGCCCAAGACATCATCAATATATTGGACCCTCTATTCCTGCTAATATTCTGCTTCCTTCTTCAGATAGTGAGCATCCGAGCTATTCACAGACAGTATTATTTGCCAAACGATGTGACCATTGTGGTGTACCCGGAACCATCTTTATTTGGGATTATGCACCTGTAAGGACAATCAGTTTCCAACACTCAAACACATTTGGTTCCAGCCTATCTTCTACTCATTTCTTCCAAAGATGGGAGCGGATAAACATTATGATTTTATGAAGCTGTCTTGGGTCGAGGGATTATCTCAATGGCTTGTTTGTTTTTTCTGCTTCCACCATAAAATGGACTCACCCATTTGGCTCATTGATTTCCTTCCTAACTTTGAATTTGCTTTGTGTGGAAGAACCCGGTCTCTCAGTACAAACGGATTGTACCCAGGAGGAGGAATAAGTGCTTCCCTGAGTGATTTGCAATTGAGATGTGTGTCCTTAATGCAACTCATTTCATCCAGCACATCACGGAGTTGTTCTGCGGTATTATTTGCATCAGTCACACAAGGCCTCTATTATATGTTTGACAAGTATTTATTCTTCACAATAATGTGAGTTGAGCTTCCACCCCCACAGTCACTCTCCCAGGTGTTTTAGCAGTGCCCCCCTGCACAGCCCATATCCCAAGAGCTGGTCATTTATTTCAACTGTATGGAGCCGATTTTACTCATTTTTTTAATCTGTCTATGATTCATTCCTGATTCTCTGCTGTGCCTCTTCTGGCAATACATTGCCCTCAATTCCTCTACCAAGGTCACTAGCCTATGGCAGCATATTCACTCAGCTCTAGGGTTATTCTCCATTCTCTGCTTTCCTCACTACTGACATTGTTCCAATATACAGGTCGTCCAGCCCTGAATCAGTAGTCTATCTCTATTCATCAAAGAGTATAAGCACATGCTTACATTTAGGCCCATGCTTAAGTCTCCATTGATTTCAATGGGAAGCATGTTCTTAAGGACTTTGCTGAATTAGGGATGGATTAGGGATTTCCGGAATTAGGGCCCTGGTGACACTCTCAGATCAGCCACTATGGGGACTGCAGGCACGTTCATTGCGGTGCATATTTTTGCAACCTGGCCTTTTCTACTGCAGTTTCTACAGAGTTCCCCATTTGCAAAATTTTTCTCGGCTGATGAAGACAACAATGACGATGATGATTTGCGTTGCTGTAATGCCCTGGGAGCCCCAGTCATAGACAGGAGCTCAGTGTGCTTGGGACTGTATAAACTAAAAAACAAAAGGGCATTCCCTCCCCAAAGAGCTTACACTTTAAGTAATTCTCTCTCACTGACCTGGCTTTGCCTTAGGCCTTGTCTGTACTGGGCATTTGCCTCAATTCCAGCAATCAGTGGTCAGCCACTGACATAGCACAAATCCCAAATGTAGAGAAGGAACACTGGATTTGCACCAACTTGAAACTGGAGTAAATTCTGCTGGTGCAGATCTTGGCTTTCCTAGTCTTGATGAGGGCTTTGCACTGGGGCTGAAATCAATCCAGTTGAACTCAGCGGGAGTTAGGTGCCTTGATACCTTTGAGCATCTGGCCTCAGTTGCCCATTGTAAGATAAATATAATAGCACCTCTCTACCCCACAGGAGTGTTGTGAGGATAAATGGAGAGCAGATCAATGTACTTGAGACAGAATAGGCTAGTTCTCCAAACTCCCAAGTTGTATTTGTAGTATTAAGCTCTGTTACATATTGATCTCTTGCCCACCCCCACTCCCACTCCCTGTTGGACACAGGTGAAGGACTGTGCATACAGTCACAGATTTCAAGGCCAGATGGTAACACTGTGATCTTTTAGTCTGACCACCTGTATCACACAGGCCATAGAACTTCCCCAAAATAATCCCTAAAGCAGATCTTTTAGAAAAACATCCAGTCTTGATTTAAAAATGGTCAGTGATGGAGAATCCACCATGACCCTTGGTAAATTGTTCCTGTGGTTAATTACCCTCACTGTCAAAAATTTACTCTTTATTTCCATACTGAATATTTCTAGCTTCAACTTCCAGCCATTGGATTGTGTTACTCCTTTCTCTGCTAGATTGAAAAGCCCAGTATTAAATATTTGTTTCCCATGTAGGTATTTATAGACTGTAGTCAAGTCACTCCTTAACCTTCTCTTTGATAAACTAAATAGATTGAGCTCCTTGAGTCTATCACTCTAAGGCAGCGGTTCTCAAACTGGGTTCCATGGACCGCTGGGGGTCCGCAAGGTTACTCCAAGGGGTCAGCGAGTCATGTCCGGGGCCACCAGCCCCACTGATCAACTCCTCCCCCACCCCTCCCAGCGCCTCCTGCACACAGCTGAACAGCTGTTCCACAGCATGCAGGAGGCACTGGGAGGGAGGGGGAGGAACGGGGTTGTGGTGGGCTTAGGGGATTGGGCAGGAAGAGGTGGGGGAAAGGAGGGGCAGGGATGGCGCAGGGGCAGGAAGAGGTGGGGTGAGGGTGGGGCCTTGGGGGAAGAGGTGAATTGGGGGAGGGGCCTGGGGCTCAGCGAGAGTTAAACACACCTGGGGAAAATTAGAAGCCGGTTTGGGAGTCCGCAAAAATTTTAAAATCAAAATGGGGGTCCTCGGGTTGCTAACGTTTGAGAACCACTGCTCTAAATCATGTTTTCTAATCCTTTAATCATTCTCGTGGCTCTTCTCTGAACCCTCTCCAATTGACATCTTCCACATGTTATTGTCTTACTTGGGCCACAGAATTCATCATCATTTTGCCAGACAACATTTGGGTCACTTCATTCAATCTCATCCTATAAGGTGAGTTTGTGAAACCTCCTCTGCTCATTTCCCTGCAACATGCATGACCGGCGAAGTCTTAAAGGTGACCTGCAAAGGAAACAAAAATGGGGTTTATGCCCCTTTTTTAGTTCTTTACAGTGTAAGAAGGCCTTAAAGGGATTTTTAAAATGTTACTTGCTTTTCTGTTGTTTCCTGTTGACATTCAGATGTTGTCTACTCTGGAAGACTCTATGTCAACTGTAGAAATAGTGAAATTGAGACATCACAAGACACAGAGTTGAGCAATTGAGTGGAGAAGGGTTTTTAGTTAAACTATCTAAAACTCCGGGATCTGTTTGTTTTTGTAAACTCCTATTTAGCTCCTGTATTTAAAAGACACTTGGGTGACAGGACATCTCTGCTAAAGTTCCAATATCTCTGCTTTTTCACATAAGGTAGGAGAGCGGGAGCCACCAATCAACATCCCGGAAGAGGGTCCCACCCAAACCAGGGAAGGCAGGAGGTGACATTCCTTCTGATATTTCAAGGCATAAAAACAGAAAAGGGGCACAAACCCAGCTTTTCAACCTCTCTAGCAAGCTCCCTTGTTATCCACTCAGGCCACCCCTCAGAATTATGTCCAGTGTGGGAGGAGCCCTGGCAGTTGTGCACTGTCTGAATGCAGCAGTCTGCCCAGTCTGTGCTATACACAGTGCAGGCTAAGGGCCTCATTGTCTCCCACTGTGTTGTAAAATACATCACAGTCTTTCAATTGGCTTTATTCTTCTAAGGAATTATTTTTTCTTGCGCAGTGATACACTTCAGAACAATTTTTCCTCCCCTCACAGTGAATTATTTTGAGTGCTCCACCCAGACAGCTGTTATGGTTTAACATACCTTAGCGATAGGCCGTAATAGGTGAGGCATTAATACTACTGTCACACTGCCTGGCTTGTTGAGGGCACTGGGCCAAAAGTCTCACAACACATCTGAGGCGTGCGCTGATAGCCAAGTGATGCACATCCTGATGTGGCTTATTGCTTAATTGGTCCATTCCACTACGGCAATTCCTATCTTCCTAAGCCCTGATGAAGGTGCTGCTAATGCTGTGTCACTGACTCTTCACAAGTCATGGGCATTAAAGTGAGGAGAAAGGAAAGCAGCTGGTAGCAGGGTCAGGGATAAGGGGCACACACTGTGGTGTCACTCTGAAGGGCGGATCTATTAATTGAAAACTGGTTACTATAAATACATGTACGCGTACACGCCGCACATATATACATGCTCATCTACACCACACCTGCACTCCAGCTGCTCTGTAATGTCTGTCCTAAATGAACATACCGGGCCAAACTCATCCTTGTGGTTTATTCCATTTATACCCACGATTCCAATGGAACTGCCCCCAGGATGAATTTAACCCTGTGACCCGATGCTTTAGAGCAAAGGAACCCAAAATTTGTCCCAACAAGGGCTGTGTTGGCAGCTTACAAGGTGTTCAAAGGCCCCACCTCACTTGCATGGACATGTTCAGACATTTGAAAATAAAACATAATTGCCCACAACCATAATATTTGCTGTGTTTGGGAGAATAAAACGCAGTAGTTGTTGGATGAATTTGCCAGCAAGAGCAACCTGCAGTTGATCGGTTTTGTCTTTACCTTTCAGTTTCCATTGAGTGGGAGCCCAGGGGGTATTTTTAGGACATCAGGATCTGCTCTTGGCTCAGCGGGCTGCATCTTGAGCCCATCTGCTGTCTATGGATACGTTAGAGTGCTTAGGCCACAAATGTACTTTAAAACTCTGCTTTCCTCCAAGACTAACTGGGGGGGCGGGACTATGACTGCCCTGTCCATCTCCACAGTAATGCGCAAGCTGGGAGCTTACTTCTTGTAACCCAGCCCCCAGATCATGTGTTGTGAATCAGCCAATCAATTTCAATCTTTAAACGAGTGCTTGTCAGGCTAAGTATTTTTGCCTGCTGTCAGGAGAGAAGTGATATTATTGTGGAGTGGCTGAGGTCACTGGTTTGCCTCTTGGGAAACTAATTGAGCAGAGAATGGGAGAGAGTGATTACAATGTTTCTAATTCTTCCTAAAGCAAAAGTCAAAGCAACGAAAGCTTCTACAGAGTGCGCAGGACAGACCTGATCCAGGGCAGCCAACATTCACGATGTGGGTGGGATTTTAAAAAAATGCCCGGGACTGATCTAACTCCGCTCCTATTTACTTTAACAGGAGTTTTGCCATTGGGAGCAGAGGATAAGCCAATACTGAATGTTTTTGAAAATGTGCCCTGTATTTCTGTCATTATCAAACGAAGGTATTTACAGTGTGCTCATTACTGCAATATCTGAACTCTCTGTGGTATCACAGGAAGAACAAAGGAGGCTCCAAGATAATTCATAGTGCCAGGGGGCTGAAATGGAATGGAAATATATTCAATAGGATATCACTGGGAAGGTCTTGAGCAGAAGAAACCAGACAAGATGAGACAACCAATCACTGTGCTTCTATGCTCTGTCATGAAAGCTGGGCTATTATTAATTAATTATTAATTGTCAATTTGTTATTTGACAGTGAGGTTCAAGCAAGATAGGCCAGCAGAAAAATCGCAGCTGCCTCTAAGAATCAAGCCTTGTTGCAGCTATAGAGAAGATATAGCTCCATATGGTAGGATTCTGTGCAAAGGAAGTTGTGGTCATAAGGTCTGACATGCCGTGTATAATCCACAGGGAATTTCTGGGCATTGAGACACATGAATTCAGAGCCAGGGATGTCCTGTTTTGGTCAGGCACGAAGGCTGCAATTATATTTTATCCAAGTGTGAAATACGCAATGAACAACAGAAGACAGAATACAAAAGAACAGCGCAAAGCTCCTGAGATTTTGAGGGCCCCTTGGCAACGCTGGTGAAATCTGTTCAAATCAAATGGGAACGATTAGCCCTTCCTAGGGATTGTTCTTTGGCTGATTCTGAAATTCAGATGCTGCCCTACACATCCGTGCGGGATACATTGCAATTTGCTTGCTGTAGCACTCCAGATGAGTTAATCATAGGCAATGGGTGATAAGTCACCAGTGAATCATTTCGACAATTTTCTTTGAAATATCAGCTCAAGCTCAGCATGTCAAGCCTCTTATTATGGCCAGTCATCTGGGTTTGCAGCACAGCCAGTTCAAGCAATAAAGGACTAAATAAACAAAAGCTCTGTCTAGATTTAGCCTGGGAGCAAGAGTACACTGCGGCCTGCTAGATTCACCTGTGGAGATAGCAAGGGCAACAGCTTAAGAGCCAACTTCACCTCAGCTCCAATGACAGTTGGAATAGACCCTGGAATAGTCACAACTCAGAAGTAGAGCTGACAGTTTTTGAATGAACATTTTTATTTAAAAATTATTAGGAAATGGCAAATTTTTGCAAAAAAATTACAATCTTAAAAAATTTCATTTCTTCAGTGAAATTGGAAAATGAAAAAAGTAGCGCCTCCCCACCCCAACACACACACACACACTTTCCCCCCCAACCACCTCCCTGCAATTTTTTTTTTTTTTTTTGGTCATTGATCAAATGGGGGGAAAAAAAGAAAAAAGGGAGGGGAAAACAGAAAATTGGAAAAGCCAAACAAAAGTTTGGAATAAAAAATAATTCATTGTCAAACCCTGTGGGACAAAATTTTTTTTGCCATTTTTTGTGAATTTTCCTCCTTATTTTTCAACCAGTTCTAGACACAAGACAATTAATAATCACTCAGGGAAAAAACGTGTTGACAAAAATGCCACGTGGTTATTCCTTTTGAGAAGGCTGGGCAACCCTTCAATGGAAAGGGATAGACTAGCAGATCAGGCATCAGACTGGAACTGAAGAGACTTGGGTTCTAGTCCTGGCTCTGGCCTACTGGGTGACTTTGGTTGAGTGATAGCACCATTCTGTGCCTCAGTTTCTCCATCTGTAAAGTGGGGATAATGACTCTAAAGCACTTTGCGATTTACTGAGGAAAAAGGTAAAGATTAGCAGAGTATTTCTCCAAGGTTATGCTGTGTTACAAGGTTTGCTAGGCGCATAGTGCTGGAGGGAACCCACAATGGTATTGACAAGACTTCTGTGTGATCATAAGTACTGCTAGATCTCTCAACTGCCAACTGTGCCAAGAACCTGGAGCTGCATACAAAGGCACCAAGTGACAATCCAACAGCTGAGAAAAAGTGGCTGAGATATAAGAAAAGCCATTGAAACTTAAGGTGAATGGGTTTTGACAGATGTCCAATAAGAGACAGGAGAGTTGCTATTACACATAGGTATGACGAGACTATCAAGAGTCAGAGTAGTTACAGAGGATTAAATAATCGAACAGCTAGAGTTTGGGAAGGACAATAAACCACCCTGCTTCAGGGTTTGGGATGTGTAGAGTCTGCTGCAGATTGGGAAGCCAAATCAAGTCATCAAAGAAATGGAAATTCCAATATAGACATCCTGGTATTAGTGACTGCAGGTGGCCAGGCACATATCCATCACAATGAAAATCCACCATGAAACTATAATTTACTCACGGATCCCAGGTGGAGGAAGAGCTGGAGTTACATTGATCTTGATGCAACATAGCCATTTTAGACTGGGAACTAGTTAATGGCTGAATTATGCAAAGAAGATTTCAGACACGTTATATGAAAATGACCATCCTTCATGCTATACCCCAGCGAACGACTATGACAAGGAAGAGAAGGATACTTCTTATAACATTCTGCAGGACCTCATCAGCAATGTTCCACAACATGGTATTGTCATTGTTATGGGTGATCTGAATGCTATGGTGGGGCCAAACAATCATGGACACAATGGGCAAGATTCATTTAACAACAGTGCTGAGCGTATTCTTGAATGATGTCAGTTGAACCATCTTATTGTTTGAGGGACGCTCTTGCTTCATAAACAGATCCATTAAACCACGTGAATCTTGCCTGGTGGCATTACCAGAAATCAAAAAGATCATTTCTGTGTATGAAAAAAGTTCTGATCATCAGTTCAAAATGTCTGTCTATGCAGAGGGGCAGATGTAGGCAGCGATCACCAGTTACGCATTATCACTGTGAAAATGAAATTGAGGAAATTACCAGCAAAGAAGATTGCAAGAAAGATTAATATCTTTAAACTTGAGGATGAATAAATAAGGAATGATTCTGAATATGAGCTTTCAAGCAAGCTTTCAAATATGGCCAAAACAGTCTTTTATGATATAGAAAAGTTATGGGAAGCCATTAGCAAATCTTATATTAATACAGCAGAGACCATCCTTGGATTTAGCAAAGGTAGGAAGGAAGAGCAGATTAGCAATGCTACATCTCAGAGGCTATTACAGGAACAAAACAGGCTAAGTAAAAGCTACTCAATATCTTAGGGCAAGGGGAATTGTAAACAAGGAAAAGAGGAATACAGAACTAAAGATAAAGCAGTAAAAAGATGATTGGGAAGGGTATATCTCAATAGATAGGCGATGTGTGATAAAGAGACATGAGGACACTTCGTCAATCCACTAAATGACTTCTTGGAGATTTTAGCTGCAGCAGAAAGGGCTCAATAAAAGGTAAACAAGGGAAACCCCTTACGACTTTAGAGAACAAAAGAAAAAATGGGCAGAACTTTTCCACAACTTTCTCAACAGACTCCCACCAGAAATAACAATTCACTTTGATAGTACAGGGAAGATGGCAACAGCTTGATGTTTGCTGGGAGAAAATTACTCTGGGTCAATTTAAAATAGCCACTGAAAGATTAAAGGACAATAAATCGCCAGGTGAAGATCAAATCACAGCAGAAATGCCTAAGGCAAGTGGACAGGACAACATAAAAATCCTGCTATGTCTTTTCAGTTTGGTGTGGGACCAGGAACACACCTCAGAAGAATGGAAAAAAGGCATTATAATCAAACTCCTCCAAAAAGGAGCTGAGAGTAGCAACAGGTGCAGGACTATGCTGCTTTCAGTCCCAGGGAAAGTTTTCTATGCAATCACCCTAAATAGATTTAGAGCTGCCATAAAGAGCAGATTAGTGCATGTCTTCACTAGCCACGGCAGCGCTTTAACGTGGCTGTGTAGTTGCGGCACCAGTGCTGGGAGAGAGCTCTCCCAGTGCTATAAAAAAACCCACCTCCATGAGGGGCGTAGTTACAGCGCTGGGAGCCTGGCTCCCAGCACTGCAGCACTGTCTACACTGCCACATTACAGCGCTGAAACTTGCAGCGCTCGGGGGGTATTTTTTCACAGCCCTGAGCGAGAGAGTTGCAGCGCTGTAAAGTGTCAGTGTAGACAAGTCCTTAGAGAACAACAAACTGATTTTCACCCAAATCAGTCTTGTGTAGATCAGATCTTTATCCTGTGTAATACTGTAGCACAGGGCAATGAATGCCAGCTGCCAGTGGGCATGAATTTTGTAAATTTCCAAAAGGAATTTGATAGCATAGCTAGAGAATGTCTGCGGCAGATAATACACATCTACGGAGTCCCCAACGAAATCATTCATATTAGTAAACATTTGTATCAGAATGTTCAATATGCAGATGAACCATGGGACTAACGCACAGGCACCAACTTTCCTTGGCACTGGTGGGTGCTCACGTCCCGCCGCCCCATCCGACTCCGTCCCTTCCCTGCCCCTATTGGACCCCTCCCCAAATCCCCGCCCCAGCTCCGCCTCTTGTTCTGAGTCGCTATTCACTCTGTCATGCAACAGACTGTCAGTATGGAAAGAGGCCTTGCACGGATAGATGGTGAGCTTGGAGACTCAGACTTTGCAGATCACATCTGTCTTATAAATAAATCAATTGAAAATATGCAGCGGAAGACAGATGGTCTTGCAAATTCTGCCAAGCAAATAAGTCTTATTATTAATAAATCAAAGATGGAAGTTATGAAAATTAATTTACCTACTGATGATTTTATTGACTTGGAAGGTGAAGCCTTGAAAACCATTAATAAATGTACTTATCTGGGGAGCATCATTCTTGAGACTGGTGGTTGCATGTTTGATGTATAGACCAGAATAAGGAAAGCAAGTGCTGTATTTCAAAAACTCAATGCTGTATGTGATTAGCAAAAATGCCAGACTTAAGATCTTTAGAAGCAACATCCTAAGAGTCCTCCTTATGCAGCAGAGTCCTGGAAAACATACTAAATCGATCCAACACAAACCAAACAGCTTTCAATGCAGGTGTCTGCATAGAATATTCCAAGTAAAATGGACTGATAGAATCAGTAAAGAACAGATCCTAGAATAGACATAACTGCCTACAACAATCCCAGATGTATGGAAGAAGAGATGGACATATTTGGGACACCTTTTAAGAATGCCTGATTATAGCATATCTTTGGTGACCCCCAGGGCAAGAAATGGAGAGGCCGATTTTGCAGCACAATAATGGCTGAAGTGGCATTATAATGGAATATAAAAGACTTGGAAACACGAACCCAGGACAGGGATGACTGGTGTCATTTGACTTCTGTCCTATGCACCTGAAGGTGTGGAAAGAATGATGATTGATGATACCAGGGCTGCCCGGGGGGGGGAGCAAGTGGGGCAATTTGCCCCAGGCCCTGCAGGGGCCCCCACGAGAGTTTTTCAGGGGCCCTGGAGCGGGGTCCTTCACTTACTCCGGGGGCCCGGGCCCCCCGAGCTTCTTCTGCTCCGGGTCTTCGGCAGCAGTTCGGCGGCAGGGGGTCGTTCCGCTCCGGGATCCGCCGCCGAAGTGCCCTGAAGACCCGTGGCGGGGGGTCCTTTCACCCCGGGACCTGCCGCCAAAGTGCTGGGTCTTCGGCGGCAATTCGGCAGTGGGGGCCCCCTGCCGCCGAAGACCCCAGGCTCCCTGAATCCTCTGGGTGGCCCTGGATGATACAGGGCTTGAGCCAAATGCTAATGCATGGGGGAAGAGGAAGATTCTTTCCCTGGGAGCAGGTGATTCCATAACTACCCTCTTTAGGATTACTTGCACTTTCCTCTGAGGTATCTGATCACTGTCAGAGACACGAACCTGAGCTAGATGGAGCACTGTCCTGCTCTGAGGTAGCAGCTCCTATATTCCTGTGTATGTCACTATTTCTCTAGGGCCATAAGGGTGCATGATGTTTTACAGACAAACTAGAGGCGATGTTCCTGCCCTGGAGAGCATACAGTAAAGACAAGACATAATGATGAACAGGTGGGTCCTAAGTGTCTTCCTGCATGTAGCGAGAAGAGAGAGATCTGGACAGTGCAGTGATGGAAGCAGAGCTCTCCCAAAGGAGAGGTTCACGGAGTGCAGGAAGGAGCAGAAAACATGTAAGAAAAATAGTGCATGGGAGAAAATGACGAAGGGTAGGGGGCTAGACCATGGCACGAGAGCCACGGGTGTGCCATGGCAATGGGTGGCGGTGTTGGGCCTGAAGAGGACAAAGGCAAGCAGGGTATCCCAGTGTGCTGAGCGAGCTACAGCCTGCACAAATTCCAGACAACTGTGCACCCTCTGTCAACTCAGATGTCATTTTGAAGGCACAAATGATTGCATTTAGCCTGCTAATGGCACCGACCAAGGAAGCAGGCAGGCAGGCAGAAAGCTGTTTGTGCCTGCCCAAAACTGCACCCACAATGGATTGGGGATGCAAAACTGCCGGGCAAAATTAGATGCCAGCATTAAAATCATTTGCTCCAATGCATGCAATGCAGGCAACTTAACATCACTCAGAGAGCCACAAGAGCCAGTCACTTAACATCACTCAGAGAGCCAGTCAGGCAGTCACTGCTCCTGTGCTTGGAGCAGGGACAGGTGTGGGAGGGAGGTGGGCTTTAAGGCACCTTTGCACTCCCTATATCCTGGGACTGTATAGGGGTCTGCCCAGCTCCCAGTGAATGCTAGTCACCTAAGGTCTGCTCTAATTATGCTCTGCTTCCGATAGCCCCTGTGGAACCTGGAAAACAAAGATTAGGAGTAGCCCAGTGCCTGTCCCTGATGTGCCCCAATCCACCTCTATGCCAGCGGCTGGGAGCAGGGCTGACACAGAGCCATTATACCAGCTCCACACTGGCTGAGGAGGCCTCATGCACAGTGCAGATTCTCGGGGGCCATTTACATTCACTTCAAGGCTCCATACGCTGCTAGAGAGATGTAAAGGGGTGTGAGTCTGAGTGAGACTCAGGGCTTGTCTTCACTGCAGAGTTGAACTAGAACTCAAGAGTTGCCCCTAACTCGAGTCCAGTACACACACAAAATCCTTTCACCTGAGTGTGCTGGTGCTTTTAACTCCAGCTGGCCAGCCCCTCAGGGGGTGTAGGCTACAGCTCGAGTGAACACAACTAACACAGTCACTCTGTGCTACTAATCCAATTACTCGGTGCAGCGTGGACATTACTTTGCCATGTGGCTGCTCCCAACTCAAGAGGAGTAAGTCGATAACTCAAGTTAACTCTGCTGTGAAGACAGACCCACAAACCCTGTCACTTTTTCCATTCCTGACCATTGTGTGATTTAAGCAGGTTTTGGCACATGACCCTAGCTGTCATCACTAGCTGGGAAGTTTGGAAAACTGAAGATGACCGAGAGAGAAATTAGAAAGTAAAGGAAATGAAAACCTTTTTTCCTCCTAGTATTTTCCACCAAGGGACTGGTATTTGATAGTGAAAATCAGATTCCTTCAGAGGTGCTGTTCTTAAACTGAAGATAGCCAGGCTATCAAAATGATGCAGTACAAAAGATTGTAATACCTTTTTTAAACAAATGGAAGATCTCATTACTCTCCAGTGTAGATCTAGTTTCCACCATCGATCAGATGCAATCTTCTAACTCTTAAACTACATCATTAGGTTTCCCCCTTACAGAATACCTCTGATAGAGAGTGAAGTGTCCTACTAGGACTTAATAATTAGCCTCCAAATATCAAGGAGACAATCAATTACAAGAATGGAAGAAGAGAAAGTTCATGAATATTTTGTCCTCATCATTGCAATGCACTGGATTCTTGGGAGCAAATTAATTGCAGTACCATGAAGTGGTGCCGTAAGGTAAGCAGTATGATCCCTGGACTAAGTTAGGTAGGAGGAAAAATCATGCCCAGACAGGAAGGTGAAGAATTTGATTTGATGGAAGTTGTGTTTCTGAGCTAGCAGCAGGGTCCCTCCTCGCAATGTTAGAAAAACCAGACACAACCTGTAAATAATATCATTACCAATAGAAAACAGAAGAGTTTCTTTCTGGGAAAGTTTATTGGTCCATCTGATACCCAGTCTCGTACAGCAGTCAGTTGTGATCCTTCAGAGGAAAGGTGCATTCTGTGAGTGTTACTCTAACTGTGTGATATTATACCATGGGTCTGGGAACAGGGTTTCCTCCTGACCCCAGCTGGCCACTTGCTCATGCTTTGAGGATGCAGCATGTGGATTGTTCCCTCAATGCTTTGGTCTGCCTGTTAATGCCTCATTGCTGACAGATCCACACACCGTCCGTCTCTCACATGTTCTATGTCTTGCCATATAAAAGAATGCATCCACAAGACAAGATCACAGGTGACCTGTTCTTGAGAGTAGGTGATGTAAAGTCACTGATCTGCCTGGTCCTACAGCTGTGAAGTGACAAAGTCTGAGGATTTGCCAAAAACTTTCCTGCTGTTTTTGGCTGGCCCTGCAGGTGGACAATGAGGCATTTTGCAATGTAATTGAGGCTCTACCATGGGGCACAATGTCCTCTCTGAAAAACAGGGAAACTCAAACAAATGCTTCCCAATTTCTAGTAAGATTTTCAAGTGTCCCTGGCTGTAGCTGCAGTTGGGAGCCAGTTTCCAGTAGCTGTATGCCAGAGGCTACTCTAATCCAGAGACCTGAAATGAGGAAGCAGCATGTATTTATCAGCCAAGCATTTCAGAAACATGAGAGCCGGAAAGAACTGAAATCTGTAGATTCTGGAAATCTCCTGGTCTTCTGCCAAGTCCCAGTGGGAAGAGCCATTCATCTCTGCTCTCCGAACATAGATCTGTATACTAGGGGCCTGATTCCGATATTGCTCACACTCATGTAAACAGGGATGCCCGCCTTGATGTAGAGCAGAACTGCCCAGATTGGGGAAAAGGGAAATTGCCCTGAGCATGTGATCCCTGACCCTACTCAACCTGCTTCCCCCACACCATTCACCTTGCTATGCGCACACACACCCCAACCCCCCTACCCACCTCCCTAGCATGGAGAGGGCCAGCCGGGTTCAGCACCCACTGTAGCAAAGTGTGCTAGACCCCTCCTACTGTGCATGGGCACTGAACTCAGCCAACCTTACTCACACTGTGAGGTAACCCTTTTCCACAATGGCTGAGGGGGGAGGGCTGGGAACAGCCAAGGATGCCAGGTGTGCCCCACCATGGCAAGCACAGCAGTTTCTCTAGTGCAGACACAGGCTAATGGTGCTAGCAGGGGAGTAACAAGGTCTGTAGGTGACAATCACTGTGGTTTGTGACTATATAGACGGTTGTGAGGCTTTTGCTCTCTCAGGAGGCAGCTTGGCCTACTAGCTCAAGAGGCAGTTTAGGACCCAGAAGACGTGGGTTCCATTCCTGACTCTGCTCATGACCATTGGGCATTTGCTTTGGCCTAGATGTTTAAAGGTATTTAGACATCACTGTGCTCAGGGTCACAACACCTAACTGATTTGGGAGCCTAAATCTCATCAGCAGTCAATGGAATTTAGGCTCCTACATGCCTAAATCCCTTTTGAAAATGAGATTAAGGCTCCTAAATCAGTTAGGGGTTGTGACACTGAGCACAGCGATGCATAAATACCTTTAAACATCTGGGCCCTTACCTCTGACTCAGGTACTGATCTGTCTCCTGTTGCCATAGTAGCTCAGCAGCTCCCAATCTTTAATGTATTTATCCTCACAGCACTTCTGGGGGGCCGGGCTGTTCTCCTCCATTGTACACATGGAGAACTGAGGCACAGAGAAGCTAAGCCACCTGCCCATGGTGTCACAGAGTCTGTTTCCTCTGTGCCTTTGTTTCCACTGCCACTCTCTTGTCATGTTTCTTTAGACGGTCAGCTCTTTGGGGCAGAGATGCTCTCTCCCTCTGTGTGTGTGGACAGCACCCAGTACAACGGGGCCCTGATCTCGCCAGGGTCTCCTGATGCTGTTACAATATAAATACTGTAACTACAACAACAAACAACAAAAATCATCATCATCTTGTTTTAAGCAATGGAGCTGGAAGTGCTGAGCAGGTGAATGGGAATGAAGGCACATTGACTGTTCATCGTGGGTTTGTTAGGGACTGTGTTACTGCTAATTTAATGTACTTAAATGAGCCCCAGAGCTGTGCTAAGTGGCACTCAATGGATGATCTCAGGGGCTAAAAATGAAGGAACCACTCCACTTAAAAAGCTACCGAGCAAACACTTAGCCTCTCTGGGTGACTGGGCCAGCTGGGCAGCAGCATGGAGCCTTCGTCCATCCATGGAGGAGGAGGAAAGCTCGGAGGAACATTGAAAAGCCAGCTCTTGTACTTCACACAGAGACGAATCATTCTCAGGAGAGTGCCAAATACTGGATCACTTCTTCCGTAAGGGGCAAGGGCCTTGCTGATGGTCTAGAAATGCAAGTCTCCAGCTGGGGGAACAGGAAAGCAAACAGAAGCGCTCAAAGGCTATTGGCCAGCTCTGGATGCTCCCGGTTGGAGACACTTATTGATCCCAGCTATCTGGAGTGCATGGAGAGTTGGGTTGTTACCATGGCAAACCCTGCCCTGAGAGTCTGTGTGCGTGGAAACCTGTGCCTAGTGCTGAGGACACTGCTCACCCCTTTCCCCTATGAATCGCTGATCCACAGTGGCACCCACGCATAGCCACATGGCTAGTGCCCTGGCCAAGCTCAGCGCGCTGGAGGCAGAGAGTTGCTCTCACCAGCTGGCACTTTGCACACTGTGATGCGCTGACACAAGCTGGGCGTTCACTCCATTTCACTGCTGACCAAGCACACGCTGGGCTCAAGAGTACTTGCTTTGGGACTGTTATTGTCCTGCCGGCTAACAGTATTACAGAGCTGTTGCATTCGTGGATGAACAGCCCTGGAGACTCAGCCTCGCTTGCCTGTGTCCTGTTGACACACAGAGGCAGGGCCCAAATTCTGGCACTTGTCTTGCCTGCAAGCCTCTGCCCTGACCTCAGGAGCACTCCTCTAGGGCCATGCATGGAGTTCACTCTGTGTGCACTCCGCTGAGGTGGCTAACAAGAGGGAGAGCTGTTGCCAGTGATGGTGGCTTTTTCTCTGATGTCAACACCTTCTCCACTAGGAACTGGACTGAGCCTGAAGTGAGCTGAAATACTGAACAGTCAGCAGAGGGAAATTAGACTGTTAATTTAGGGCTAATTACAAGCTAAAAAGATTTAACAATGGATCTAAAGGGAGCTGGGCCTTCAATGTGTCATGTGTTCACTCCTCTGGAAGTGTTTAGGAGAAAGTTTGTCCTGGGCCCCAGTGATGTGACTAAAGAAGGTAGTTACAAAAAGGGCAGACAATGGGAATAATCCCAGCGAGACTCAGGAACTCTACAGAGCAGAACAGGACTGGGGCGGGGAAGCAGCCTCACTGTTTAGAATTTTATTCTTGTTAGAGATGAGTCCTAAACTGCGCTATGCATCCCTGGATCCAGCTCCAAACTTTCATGAAATTCAGGGCAAACCGAATTGGGATTTGGTTTTGGATCCAGATCTGAACTGTCTCCAAGTTCAGAGGAATTTAAATCTAGGACAGGTTTCAGAGTAGCAGCCGTGTTAGTCTGTATCCGCAAAAAGAACAGGAGTACTTGTGGCACCTTAGAGACTAACAAGTTTATTTGAGCATAAGCTTTCATGGGCTACAGCCCACTTCATCAGATGCATAGAATGGAACATATAGTAAGAAGATATATATACATACAGAGAACATGAAAAGGTGGAAGTTGCCATACCAACTCTAAGAGGATAATTAATTAAGATGAGCTATTATCAGCAGGAGAAAAAAAAACTTTTGTAGTGATAATCAAGATGGCCCATTCCAGACAGTTGACAAGAAGGTGTGAGGATATTTAACATGAGGACAGGGGTTCTCAACCTGGTGGTCCCTCCTCTCAGGAATAGGTGCTGGGGGTGGCCCAGCATAAAGAAGGCAAAAAGAACACAACTCCCTTTTCTCCTTAAGGAGACTGCCATGGATACAGTCAACTCAGTGGTGGAAACAGAAATAGATCCCAGAAGTTCTGATCCCTTGTTCCATCCTCTATCTACACCCTTGGAGCTATGCAATGTCCAAGCAGACCACACATACCAGCTGCTACCCGCTTGGAAGATACGTCTCAATCAAGAACAAGAGAGTAGCTTATTTCATGAGTCTCTCCTGTCTCACTGTGGAGCCCGTTGACATCTCCACTGAAGAGTGCTCTGACTGAACTGCCGCTGTGTAGTTTAATTATATCGCTGCTTTGGCTTCATCTAGCTGTTAACGTCAGAAATGTATTGCAGTGAGCTGAGAGGGGCTTGGAAGAGGCAGTATCACCAGTTTCAATAAGTCTCCTATACAACTCGGCAAAGACTGCACATGGTCCCAAGAATCGTTGGTGTTGTCTTTGTGAGATGCCGTTTGTTGGGCATTGTGTGCACAGGGCACTTTGGAGGTGGTGAGGGGAGGAGATGCTCAGAATTTTTAATAGAAAGAGGAAACACAGGTTTCATCTATTCAACAAAACTTATTGGCTGGTGAAAAGACTGGCAATGTTGGAGATTGACGTCCTCTCTCTGGCCCCAAAGCAGGCAAGGCTTCCTTCATGCTGCCCCTCGCCTATGGGGAACATCTTGGCATGAGGACCTAGGTCGGTTCTTGGCCTTGGCCGCAAATCATGGGCTCAACTGTAGTGGCTATTTTGGGAAGATGGACACCTGATCCACTGGAGACTGAACTAAAACCAACCCAATTACTTCATGTCATCCACAGGGATGGTAATTAGTGGTTACTGCTTCCCCCAGTGGATTGAAAGCAGTGGTATGAGGTACAAAGCCCTACCTCCCATCACCAGTCCATGAGCAAATCTGGCCTATTTTGTGATTTGAAGACAAACTGAGCAGGAAAGACAAGATCAATAAAAGTAACCTGCCTGGATTTAGCTCATGCAAAGCATTCTTGGTTGGTACCACAAGTGAGTATCTCTTGATGTGTTTAATTCCACTGATTTAAAATACCAGGGTAATTTGTATTCTCTGGGAAGGTTGAACTGTATCACCTGTACCATTCTTTCGGTTTCACTCAGTTTGAGAGGCAGTGTGGAGTTCGGGGATCATTTTCTGATTTCATCCTTCTGGTTACTGTTGTGAAGGATCAAATGTAATGGTGCCAACATCAAAGTGCTGGATGAGTATGAAGTGCAGATAGATTAGGTTTAGACAGAAGGGCAAGTAGCACTAGGCAACTGCAAATTTAATGCAGTCTCTGAATAGACCCCAATATCTTGGTAATTGTGTCCATGTTTTTCACAGACTATTGGGCCTCATGGAGCTATTTATGGGGCTAAAATAACCCAAGCTCTTATCTTCTCAAGGTATTTCCTTGAGATCCCACAGGCAAACCAAATCTCTTATTATTCAGGTCCCATAAGTGTCTCCAGAAGATGTTAAAAATGCTGATGCAAACTATAAATATCAACACACACGCTGTCACCCATTCCCCTTACTACTATTATCCCATATGCAGAGCTCAGCAAAAGGCATGGCCTACCACAGAATGTACTTACGCCACACAAAGTCTCTGTCATGTGTACACAGTGAGAAAGACTGAAACAGTTGTCACTCTGAGTTATCTATTACACACCAATCAGTTCACTACAACTCGGTGCGTAATAACCTTCACCTCCCTGTGTAGACAAGCTCTTACTTGCAATTGACTTGGACAATGAGATGGCCTGGAGTAGATGCAACATTGATGCAGCATTTCATGGTAAAGCTCCATCCAGTGGTGACGGTACCTGAGAAATGGCCTAAGGAACACACTGCTGTGAAACATGTTCTTGGGTCTGCCCTTGCAAGCATGAGAGGGCTGGGAATCTCTCATAGACTGGGAGGAAGGGGGAGCTATGCACTGGTTACTGAGATGGTTCTCTCTTATTCCCAGGATGAGGCTAGAACCAGTTCAGCACTTCCTGAGAGTTATATACTCTCCCCTATACCTCACACAGTGAGGAAGAGACAAAAGATATGGAAGTATTTCCAGAAAGTCCTCCAGGGCTGCTGCTGGCCTCCAGAACCACCTCCTCACCAGGACTGTGAAGGTCCAGAGATCCTCCCTCCCACCTGCCTGGGCTGTAACTTTGCAGCATTCCAGAGTTCACACCACTCAGCTGGTTGGCGGAGAGATATCCCAAGTTCTGGAGGGAGCAGCACCATGATGATGGCAGCACAGTCCAGGCACTGCTCACAGCACAGCAGCACCATAGAACACAGGCAGCTAAACAGCACTAGAGCAGTCAGCCATGCAGTGGGGTTAGTGAAAGCAGCACAAATTCGGACTGCCCCTCTACAGAAAAACAGTCCAAGCAAACAAGGGCAGCTGGCCATAGCAAGGGTTGGTATGATTCAGCAAAATAAGAGCTTGCTTAACCTTCTTCTCATTTCAAGAACCTGTCACTTGATTCTGGAATGAAATCATTGCACTGTCTAGAACCCAACTACTGCCCAGCTCTAGAACCCAACCAGTACCCATTCTAAAACAAACCCTCTATCTCCTCCTGGAGCACAACCCTCACTCTAGTTTATAAATCAACCTTTACTGAGTTCCTGAACCCAACCTTTACTCCAGTCTAGAAGTTCCTTTCTCTATTGTAAAACCCAGTCATTATTCAGTTCTAGAACACTACCTTTGTCACAGTATAGAACAGCCTCCCCTTCCCATTCTAGAATCGAACCTTTGCTCAATTCTAGGGGCACCTTGTTGTTGTTTTGCTTAACCTTTTCTGGTAATTTTTCATTTTTGGACTCTTTTGGGTGGAAGCAGAAGTGTCCAGATCCCATGAGATCAGTCCTTTTCTGGGTATTTCTGGTCTGACTGGGAGTGAGTCGTAGTGTGAACCTAGAAAGAAAGCCTGTTCGGAGACATCTAGCCCAGCTTTACAAATCCAAGATGTGTGGATACAGTTTTGGCTGCTGATCTAAACTTCCCAGGTTTTAGTGTACCACTCATCACCACCCTTGCTACAAGACTTCCCATTCTGGAGCACCCCCCCGTGGTGAGACCCAACACTGCAGCACTTCTGCATCAGTTTCTTCACAATGATCTTCAGCCCAGGGCTTAATTTGTAATGAAAGAGGAGCCAGGGCTCAAGCAATTTTTTTACTTTCCTAACAGACATGGCAAGCCCAGAGGTGCCAGGGCTATGAACTGTCAAGCCTAGAGGTGCTGGGGCTCAGCCCTGGCACAAATTAAGCACTGCTTCAGCCTACTCCCCCCAGAGAAGAGAGCTCAACCCCTTCCAGGGTAGCAGAGTCCCTTAGCCCAAGACCAAGTCCAAAACCACATAAAAACAAAAGAGTCTTCAGCCCTGATGGGCTCAGCCTGCAGCCCCCTCCTGTAGGCCAGCTCCCAACAACAGTGGCCTGCCTCATTGTCTTGCCACCAGCTTCTGGGCTCCAGGTAACTCTACCATTCAGGTCAGGTCTACCTTGCTGCTCAGGGTGCCTGGCAGGCCTCAGCCAGTTCCTAGCTCAAATCCAGCTTCAGAGCAGTCTAAGCACCCTCCTCCCCAGCTGCTGGGCTTTCCTTCCCTTGAGTCCAACATTTAGCACAGGTGTAGCAGGGCAGGGCTAATCAACTAGGGCTGGCTTGCTCCAGGCCTCCTCACACTGTTCCAAACCCCCATATCTCTCAAGACATTTCCGAGAGTCCTTTTCCACAAACACTTCCGTCTGATGAGAAATGCCTGAATCTGACCCTCCCCACAACATCCAGGTTAGTTCTGACCCAAATCTGCATCCCAGCCTCATGGCTCAGGCCCTTGGCTAATTATGAGAAACAGCTCACTCTGCCAATTTCCAGGCCCAAAGGCTGTCAAACTGCTCCATAAAGGGAGCGAGTTTTTTTTCTACATAGCAATCAGGATCTCTCACACCCATTGCATAGTGCGAGTTTCTCTTTCCACTCCATTGTTGGCTCTACTACTTCCACCTCACATAGTTTTATACCTTCCAGATCAACATATAACAAACTTAGTTTCACGGGAGCTGGAAAACATAGTAATACTAATGTTAGGCCTGGGATATTCTGGTGCTCAAAATCTGTGATGCTGATTCATAAATAGAGTCTGAGGAACCGCCACCAGTGTTACATTGTATGGAGTAGCAATCTAGCTTCTTGCAGGCAGTGCCTGCCAGCCAGCATTTCAGGTGCCAGATCTTCAAAGCTTTTTATTTTTACAGGATTTAATGTAATTTATGCAGGGCTTAAATATGCATAAATTCCTCTCTTGCCTTGGCAAAGAGATCTAAGTTTTCTTCAAGCTACTGAACGGAATTCTAGGGACCTTCCACAGACATGAGTCAATGGGAATCTTACTTGATAAAGAACTTAAGGAAAAATATAGATAATTAATTCTCTGTCCCACTCCTCTCCAGAGCTACAGGCAAACACTTTGGTTGTTGGGATGTAGACGATGCCTGAAATCTTGCAATCCTGGCTGAAAGGCACCTGGAGCCGCTACACTGACATTTCATTCTCTTTTAGCTTTTGTAATATGTAAAAATTCAGTAAACAACATGTGTAAAAAAACATTTGAAAGAAAGAAAACTATAAATTCCTGCCCCTATCCGGCCTTTCTCCAAATCTGAGCTCACTGCCGCTGCATGTCCAATCTAGAGCTGAGGCAAAAATTGCTTCTCTGACCTCCTACCACACCCATTAACCAGTGCAAGGATTTCCTCCCATTTTGGCTGCCATGAAGTTAATTACATGAAACCTTTTAAGTTCCTCATTTGCCCCATTTCCATAAAGTCTGAAGAGTGAAAATCAGATACTGGAGTCGCCTTTCAAGAGGGAGAGCATAACAACATAAGAATGGCCCTACTGGGTCAGACCAAAGGTCCATCTAGCCCAGTATCCTGTCTTCCAACAATGGCCAATGCCAGGTGCTTCAGAGGGAATGAACAGAAGAGGTAATCATCACCCATTCCCAGTTTCTGGCAAACAGAGCAAAGACCAGTTACTTATTTTCATTTCTTTTTACAAATGTTATTGTTTTCCTATATTTTTTGTATGTGTCTGCCACAGTAAGAAAAGCTTTGGTCACAATCTCTGTGATTCTGTGTAGATAAAGGAACATCTTGATTCTTAGATATTCCCTTTTAACCCAAAGGAGCATGTGGCAGGGGACACTCACCTCTCATGAGTGCCTCCTGTCAGCCAAGTGTGAACTTGCACTCTCTCTGCTCATGTGGTATACCTAGACTTTAGTAAGGCATTTGATACGGTCTCGCATGATATTCTTATCGATAAACTAGGCAAATACAAATTAGATGGGGCTACTATAAGGTGGGTGCATAACTGGCTGGATAACCGTACTCAGAGAGTTGTTATTAATGGTTCCCAATCCTGCTGGAAAGGCGTAACGAGTGGGGTTCCGCAGGGGTCTGTTTTGGGACCGGCTCTGTTCAATATCTTCATCAACGACTTAGATATTGGCATAGAAAGTACGCTTATTAAGTTTGCGGATGATACCAAACTGGGAGGGATTGCAACTACTTTGGAGGACAGGGTCATAATTCAAAATGATCTGGACAAATTGGAGAAATGGTCTGAGTTAAACAGGATGAAGTTTAACAAAGACAAATGCAAAGTGCTCCACTTAGGAAGGAAAAATCAATTTCACACATACAGAATGGGAAAAGACTGTCTAGGAAGGAGTACGGCAGAAAGGGATCTAGGGGTTATAGTGGACCACAAGCTAAATATGAGTCAACAGTGTGATGCTGTTGCAAAAAACGCAAACATGATTCTGGGATGCATTAACAGGTGTGTTGTGAGCAAGACACGAGAAGTCATTCTTCCGCTCTACTCTGCTCTGGTTAGGCCTCAGCTGGAGTATTGTGTCCAGTTCTGGGCGCCGCATTTTAAAAAAGATGTGGAGAAATTGGAAAGGGTCCAAAGAAGAGCAACAAGAATGATTAAAGGTCTTGAGAACATGACCTATGAAGGAAGGCTGAAAGAACTGGGTTTGTTTAGTTTGGAGAAGAGAAGACTGAGAGGGGACATGATAGCAGTTTACAGGTATCTAAAAGGGTGTCATGAGGAGGAGGGAGAGAACTTGTTCACCTTAGCCTCTAAGGATAGAACCAGAAACAATGGGTTTAAACTGCAGCAAGGGAGGTCTAGGTTGGACATTAGGAAAAAGTTCCTAACTGTCAGGGTGGTTAAACACTGGAATAAATTGCCAAGGGAGGTTGTGGAATCTCCGTCTCTGGAGATATTTAAGAGTAGGTTAGATAAATGTCTATCAGGGATGGTCTAGACAGTATTTGGTCCTGCCATGCGGGCAGGGGACTGGACTCGATGACCTCTCGAGGTCCCTTCCAGTCCTATAATCTATGATTCTATGATTCTATGGTGCCCTCTGTCAGCTGCTGCCCTTGTCAGGTGGGTCTTCAGTGGCTCCGCCCTCTGGCCAAGTCACACACAGCCAATATGTGAATGAACAAACCCCTTCCAGTATAAAAGGTCCAACAGAGCCTGTGCCCTGGTTGGTATCTGCAACCCGGTCTCTGGACTCAAGTCTCAGCCCCTCCTGGGCTAGTCCATGTCTACCCTGGTATAGGGTAGTGCCCCCAGGGCTTTCTCCCTGGAGACTCTTTAAGGCTTGCCCTTTTCTTGGGCCTCTGAAGAAGCTTTATCCCTTTCTTGGGGCTTAGGCCACCCTGCCAGTGGGGGACCCGCACCCACTCACTATTTTGGGTCCTGACCCAGGGGCCCTACAAATAGCAGCCATGTGCTGCTTCCTGTAATAGTTGCTGCTGTTATTCCCTCAGGCCGCTTCCCACATAGCCACTTCCTCTTCACCCTGATCTCAGGGTTCTCTGTCTGTTCCCTATGTCAGCAGGGCCTCACCCAGGTCAGTTTACCTGGGGAGTTTCACAGTCTTCCAGTCTCCATTACCCTTCTGGTCCTAGCCAGCAACTGATCTGCAACCGTGCAGCTCCTTTTATGCTGAGCTCTGATCGCCTGTTTCCCTGCAGCCTTTCTAGGCAGGCCTAGAGGATGCCCACCTTCACTGCTCCTTTTCTGGGGTGAGTAGTGGTAGGATTGTGAGGCCTCCAATAGGGGGCTTCAAAGGGCCTTGTAAACCCTGTCCCAGAGCACGTATACAAGCACTGTATGCACTGTGCTCAGGGGTGCCAGAACCGGGGGGAGGGCAAGGGGCCACGGCTCTCCCACTTTTCACCATGGGCCTCGACCCCTGCCCCTCCTCTTCCCCCCGAGGCCCTACCCGCTGGCCAGGCAGAAAGATGGAGCCCAGCCCCGGTAAGAGCGGTCTGGGGAACCTGGGCAGCTGTGAGGAACCCTGGCTCCTCCGTCTGTGGCTGCCCACAGTTGTCTGAGTGGCTCTTACCAAGCCCAGGTGTGGCTCTTCGGTCCCCAAGGCCCCACCACCAGGCCAGACTGGAAGCCGGGTCAGGGTAAGAGCTGCGCAGGAAGCTGTGGGGAACCGCAGACCCTCCACTTTGCCCTGGGTGGGAGGGGCGGGGACACGGCCTGGGGTCTGCTCTCGGGCCTCCTCCCCCAGGCACCTGTGTTCGTTACTGACCCATGATAAATCAACTCCATGTCCTGCTGCAGCACAATGCCTCCTGACTTTTAACTACCAATGCTTTTGCACTCACACTGCTATGTTGTCTTCCCTCTGACCTGAGGTCTTTACATCAAGAATAGATGTCTTTTTAAAAAAGATGCTCCAACCTCTACCACTAGTTATTGGGCCTGATGCAAGAATCAGTGGGTGAAATTCCCCACAAGAGGTCAGTCCAGATCAGTGGTTCCCAAACTGGGGTTCGTGAACCCCTGGGGGTTCACGAAATGTTACAGGGGGGTCTCAGGAAAAAATTCCGTAATGGCAGACAGAGCTGTCCCTAGGGACCCCGGGCAGCATGGGGCCAGCAGCCTGGAGCCCCTGGACTTCCAAGAGCTAAGCAGATCAAAGCAAACATATCTATCACACTGAGGAGATTTAAACTTCAAGACTCCTTATAAGAAATGGAAAGGGAGGTGGATATTTTTTGCTGTTTTTAAAATTAAATAGGCAGGTAGTATTATTTTTTAAATTATTATGAAGAACAAGTTTAAGCTTTGTTGTAACGTGCGTTGTTTGCCTGGACTGCTCAAGACCTGAATGCATATGTAGGAGGAACTCTTTGAGTTGGCTTCTTAAATACCTTCATGCTGTTTCACATCTGATACTCCTTGATGAAACATAGGAGCCTTGTCTTATAACAGGCTTATTCAAAGTGATACAAGCTACGGAAGTGAGATCTTGGAAGAGTTTTGCCGTTTTCATAATGTAATAAAAAGAATCTAATTATAAATAATAATTAATAATAGTGTGTAATAAGCATGTCATAAAAACAAATTTTATATTTCCAAGATCACTGCTTTTATAATTTATACTCAGGTAAAGGAGAAAATCCCTGGAAATATTCATTTTTAGGAGGGGGTTTGCGAGACTTGACATTTTAGTGAAAGGAGTTCACAGGTTGTTAAAGTTTGGGAACCACTGGTCTAGATGATCGTTATGATCCCAATGTTCCCAATAATTTATCCTTCAAAGTTTGGTATTTGTCTTAAAGACCCAGCTCCAGGAGTTATCATTATATGAGATTTTCAGCTTTCATTAAAGAAAATAAAAAATAAAAAGCAAGTTTCTAGACCTCAGGGTTGTGGAGAAAAGCCTGAAAACTTGACCCAAGTGTAGGTTAAAGGTTCAGATCCAGCAGGTAAATAAAAAGAACCCAAAATGTATTGTTATTTTTAGAATCATGATTTTTTTTAGCCAATCTTATGATTTTGGGGGTGTGGGGCTGATTCATAATTTTCAAATTGGCAAGACTGAGTTACTCCTGCCCTGCAGATCTGACTATGAAGCCTTCTCTGACCATCCTCATGCGTCTCACTGGCCTGTAACGATGAAACCTAAATCAGAGAACAAGCTCCATACATGAACCCTCAATTTACTCTGTCTAATCTGGGAATCCCATGACTGCAGCTAAACTGAGAAGCTCATACATTCTAACTTTTCAAGAAACTGAGACAAGCCACAGGGAGCAGACGATTAGAAATAAAAAAATACAATTTTGTGTTAAAATGTTAATCTTAATTATATTAATTTCCCTCAGTCGTGACAATCTGCTCTGTCTCCTAAAAGTCTTCTTTCATTTCATCCAAGGGAGGATTTAAATTGCATGCATTTCCTGTCATTTAAGTTCTCTTCACTTCCAGATGGCTAAAGTATGCATTTACTAAGTTAACAACAAGAGGCTCCGGGTATTTCCCCTGACTGACAGCTAAGAGAAAGCTGTTCACATTTGTCTGTATTATTTTTGTAGCATGATGAGCAATTAATCCTATCCCTCTATTACTAATTGGCCAAATCCTGTTCTTGCACAATTTTTACTCAGGCATAATTCCTATTGAAGGTTCAAGGGTGATTTTGCCTGAATAAGGGCTGCCCTGTTTTGTTACCATTTGACACTAAGAAATTGGCTTCTGTCTGTAATAAATAAATAATAATACAATAAAATGCATGGTTAATAATGTACATGTATATAAATAGTAACAATAACAGTTATACTTTGTCCTTGTATAGCTTCTTCAACTAAGGATCCCAAAAAGTTTACACAGAATCACAGAAATGTAGGGCTGGAAGGAACCTCAATAAGTCACCAAGTCTAGCCCCCTACAATGAAGAAGGCCAAATAAACGTACACCCTCCCTCATGGGTGTTCATCCAATCTGTTCTTAAAAACCTCCAATGATAGGGATTCACAACCACTATTGGAAGCCTATTCCAGAGATTAATACCATTATAGCCAGAAAGTTTTTCCTCATATCTAACCTAAATCTCCCTTGCTGCAGATTAAACCCCATCATTTCTTGTCCTACCTTCAATGGACCTGGAAAACAATTGATCACATCTCTTTAGAACAGGGGTTGGCAACCTTTCAGGAGTGGTGTGCCGAGTCTTCATTTATTCACTCTAATTTAAGGTTTCGTGTGCCAGTAATACATTTTAATGTTTTTAGAAGGTCTCTTTCTATAAGTCTATAATATATAATGAAACCAATTGTTGTATGTAAATAAGTAAAAGTAAATAACATTTTAAAAATGTTTAAGAAGCTTCATTTAAAATTAAATTAAAATGCAGAGCCCCCCCGGATCGGTGGCCAGGACCTCGGCAGTGTGAGTGCTGCGGAAAATCAGCTCACATGCCACCTTTGGCACACGTGCCACAGGTTGCCTACTCCTGCTTTAGAACAACCCTTAATATATCTGAAGACTATCAGGTCCCCCTGCTTCTTTTCTCAAGACTAAACAGGCCGAGTTTTTTAACCTTTCCTCCTAGGTCAGGTTTTCTAAACCTTTGATCATTTGCTCTCCTCTGGACTCTCTCCAATTTGTCCACAGACCAATAAAGCAAGTATTATTACTCACCCTTTTATGGATGGGGGGAATGAGAGATTAATTGATTTACCTAAGGTCACACAGGGAGTCTATGGAAGCACTAGAGACTGAACCGAGATCTACTGAGTGCTCAATCACAAGGCCATCTATCAGAGCAGAACTGGTCCATGTGAGCAGAGCTAGGCCCAGTGCCCCTGTGTCAGAGCAGGTGAACCCAATCCTGCCAATTAAAGGGGGCTGGGCTACACCTGGGCCTACAAAATGGGAGGTAGAAGAGAGAGTGATTGGGATAACCTGTGCTGGGGAAGGGAAGCTATGGTGCTAATGCCTGTGGTGGGTCCCTGAAGCTGCCAGATGTATGAGCTCTAGAGAACCCCCTGGGAGCGGTGGGCCTAAAGCCTGAGAGGCAAGGAGAAATCAGAGACTGTTTTCTGTCTGTTTTAAGAGAATAAACCTTAAAGGAGAGTGGGTGTGGCAGTCAGTGTTTGGAAGCTGGGGAGAAGCGCTGCCTGGTGACACCATCCTTCCTCTCTTCCAATGGGGAGTAGGCAATCATTATTTATTGTCCCCATTTTGCAGATGGGGAAACCAAAGCCCAGGAAGGTTCAGTGTCTTCCCCATGGTCACACTTTGAGACAACAGCCCAGCTGGAATAAGAACTAAAGCGTTCTGACTCCCACCCCCCCCCTGCTCTAACCACTAGACATGCTCCCCCCATGCTTCCTTCTTTAAGGGCTGCATCCTGCAGCTTGCGGAGTACCCTGGAAGTCTGTTGAAGTCAGTAGGGCTGAGGATGCTCTGCTCCAGGCATGATTGCCCCTTATAGAGCTGTTCTCCAGAAGGATCTTGAAATGCTTCCCAGTGATCAGTTCCCCCACCACTATCTGTGAAGTGATTCCACAGCAACTGTTGGCCAGTGCACAGCAACACCCATGGCAGTTTGGGACAGGGAATGAAGATCAGTGTAGCCCAGTGAAATGGCAGAATCTGCCGAGGACACTGGATTTAACCTTTTTTGTCTGCAGTGGCCCTCAGTTTCCTCTAAGTCAGAAGAGAAAAGGAATGATTAAATATCATTATATGATTCACCAGCAGTGCCATGAGTCATGGCACTTCTTGTTTTCATACCTTTCCTTCAGGGATGAGATCTTGTTTGTTACACTAAAGAAGCTGCTAAGATGGAAAAAAATAAAGAAGAAAAGGGAGTTCTTAGCTTGTCTCTCTGTCAGGGATCCAGTGTCTTTCTTTTGCAGATTTGATGCTACTACTTAGATTTTCTAGCTGACATAAAAAACTAAAATAAGCCCTGTCAGACTTATGCTCCTTTGAATCTTTTGCCAGTTTCACAAAACCTGAAATGGTGGCTAAATTAAAATCATAAGAAGATTATTTCTCTTCCACAATACACTTATTGCTCACTTACAATCTGCTTATAATGGAATCTCTTTAGCTCTAACCGGCCTTGTGAAATGCAGTGGTTTATCTGTCTCATCCCCAACCTTTATTAGCTCTCAGTCCCATCAAACCATATGATATCTTTTCTGCTCAATGGGACTTTCTGGAGCAATCTTTGTTTGGGCTGAATTACCAGGAAGATTTCTACTATTTATTTGAAACATATTGGTATGGACATTGTGCTGATAAAAGGATCCAGAATGTCTGCTCAGGTAGATTGAAAACCTTTAGCCACAGGCAGCGATGGTGCAAGAGTCTCGCATTCTGCTACAACAAGGGCCACCTCAAGGATTGGGAGGGCAATTCAGGGTCCATGATTCACTCATCACCTGCTCTGTCTGTATATTTATCCTTCATCTCTCTAGTATTAGTAGAACACAAATTTTCAGCAAATGCATTTTTCAGGGCACTGAAGCTGTTTGCGAATTTGGGTCAAATTCAGGAAATAGTTCTGTCCCCCCCCCTCGCCAAAAAAGGAGAAAAAGTCAGAAACGTCAAAATGGTTGGTTTTGACATCTTCTAACGCAACTGTTTTGACATTTCATTTCAAACTGACATTTCAAATCAACATTGGAGACATGTTGTTTGATCCAAATGATTTTTTTTTTCATTTTGGTGAGAAAAATTGAAAAAATTCAGTTTCAGTTCAAAATGAACCACATTTTGGGGGGCTTTTTTCAGCTGGACCAGCGAACTGACCAATGAATTATATGCTTGGCTCTAATGATTAATTATTATTTCAGTGCCATTGTACAGTATAGCCCAAAGGCCCAAAACGGGATGGGCACCAGGCAAAGCCATATCTATTGTATTTACACAGCAGTAATCACTGCAGTGTGCCAATTAATGGCTTATGTGCTGTAGCTACCTATCCATTGACACCTGGACCAACAGTCCCAACTCATTTCAAACAGACCGCCAAGTAGCCATTGTATAGTAACAGCTACCAGTCACTGCAGACCTGGGTTGTCTGTGAAATGGCAGCACATGGGCTGAACAGCTCTGTGCCCTCTGAGCAGATTCCCTGACCGTGCCCTGTTTGCCTCACGAACGTTAACGTACCCTTTGAATTGGCAATACGGAATGCTGTGTTTCTCTCCCATTCCATCCCCTTAGCAGTGAAAGCAAACAGGCAGCAGGGCTGATTCATCATTGCCCTGCAGCCCCTTTGGGCCAGCAACTGTGGCTAATGGGGCCTCAGGACAGGGATAAAAGACATCCCAGGGAGCATCACTAGCATTAGTGCAGGGGGCTCCTATACCTTGGCTCTGCAGCCCCAAGTGCCAGAGGTTACTAGACTGGAGTGGGCAGGTTGGAAGAGGAAAGGGGCTTGAGGGAACATGGCCAGGACCTTGCCGATTCCGTGTCCTTGCATAGCCTCCTAGGGGCTGTTGAAGCAAAGGTACAGGCCAAGGGGGATGCCCTAGTCCATGCCGAGGGCCGTACTGCCCCCACTCTGGTGCAGGGATGTATCTGGCTCAGTGCATTTGCATCTCCCTCCTGCACACACACTCCACACTGCTTATTTTGCTGCTTCACTCATATAGCTATTTTTTTCCTCCTCATTATACATCTGAAATTAAACTCCTGGTGCCTCCAGCAAGCCAGGCGGAGTGCAGAGGAGGAACCCTGGGGCTACACTCACATCTCCTCCTCAAATCAGTGCCAGGCATGTAGTGTGAAATGTTCCCACTTCACGGGTGACCTGAGAATGAGTCACCGAGGGGAAGAGAGTGAGCGAGACGCCGGGCGAGAGGCGCCTCAGCCCCAGTGCTCCGCCACCACCCTCCCAGGGTCGCAGAGATTCACGCAGAAGCAATCGGAATACATCCAAGGATAACCGCGAGGGGGGGATGTGTAGGAGGCCTCCCTGCTAAAGCCAGGCCCCAGGGGCCTTCAGCCGCAGATTCTCTCTGCTCACTCACGGTGATTGGCTCAGATTTTCTGCTGCTGCTTCCTTCTAGGTCTGTCATTTCTTTTGCTGAACAGGAAAATGCCATGGGGCTTAATGTGACTCAGAGAACCCCGCCTTTCCACTCCTGCCCCCTGGGTCCATTCCCTGTCCCTAGATCTTCCCAACCTCTGGATCCCCTTTGTCCCTACCCACTGAAGCCACCCTGGGCTGCTAAATCACCCCCTTCCCTACTCCTGAGGGCCCCCTGCCCCTGCCTGCCTGAGTCCATTTCCTGCCCCTGCCTCCACGTTCTCCTCCTTGCCTCAGCTCCCTCCTTCATGCTGCCCCAGCCCCCTGGATCTCCTCCATGCCTGCCCCTTTTGGCAAAGAGCTGTTCTGCTCCCATGAGATCTTTCTCCCTGAACTACCATTCTGATGTGTTACTGGCATTTGGGGGTGGGGGTGGGGTAGCGGGACAGAGGAGGGATTCACCCCTGCACTGTTGTGATCACAGGGGGGCTGCCCAGCACTACCCCACCAGTAAGTTCCCCTCAGCACACAGCATCCTCTGTCCAGCTGCAGAAGCCTCAGTTCGGGGTGCTCCTAGCAAAGGCAGGGAAAGGCCATGGGCTTGTTGGCTGCACGCATGACTCTGATTCAAGTCAAAAGGCCCCATGAATTTGTGAGATTACCATGTGTATTTGACTGATGCCACACCAATTCTATTGTCCTTTTTAACCCCCTCTGCACTTGGAAGGACAGGAGTTAGACAGTCCATTTGAGTCCAGGTGTGAAGTGTGCATTATGCTTTGGGGACTATAGAAGTTAGGGTTACCATACGTCTGGTTTTTCCCGGACATGTCCGGCTTTTCAGCATTCAAACGCCCGTCCGGGGGGAATTGCCAAAAAGCCGAACATGTCCGGGAAAATGCCGGCCGGGCACTTCCCCTCCCGCGGCTGCTCTGCTCCTCCCCTGACTCTTCGGCTCTATTTAAGAGCCGAGCTGCCCGAGCGCTACCGGCTTCAGGCAGCCCCCTTGCCTCCGGACCCCAGCCGCCGGCCAGGCACTTCCCCTCCCGGGCTCCGGCGGCGCAGGGTCCGGAGGCATGGGGGCTGCCCAAAGCCGGTAGCGCTCGGGCAGCTCGGCTCTTAAACAGAGCCGAAGAGTCAGGGGAGGAGCAGAGTCGCCGCGGCCGGAGGCTCTGCTCCTCCCCTGACTCTTCGGCTCTGTTTAAGAGCCGAGCGCTATGGGCTTTGGGCAGCCCCCATGCCTCCGGACCCTGCGCCGCCGGAGCCCGGGAGGGGAAGTGCCCGGCCGGGGGCGCAGGGTCCAGAGGCATAGGGGCTGCCCGAAGCCCAAGCGCTACCAGCTTCACGGTTTGCCGGGCAGCCTCCAGACCCTGCGGCCCCGGCTGGGCGCTTCCCCTCCTGGGCTCCAGCTGCACTGGGGAAGCGCCGGCCGGGGGCACAGGGTCTGGGGGCTGCCCGGCAAACCGTGAAGCCGGTAGCGCTCGGGCAGCCCTTTCCGCATGGCTGGGAGTGGGAGAGGGGAGGGGGCGGAGTTAGGGCGGGGTTGGGGTGGGAAGGGGCGGAGTTGGGGCGGGGCTGGGATTGGGAAATGGGCGTGGCCAGGGCCCCGTGGAGGGTCCTCCTTTTTTATTTGTTAGATATGGTAACCCTAATAGAAGTGATGGTTATCATGACTACACGGGGGACATCAATTATGGCTGGAAGTTTCAAGGGAACCTAAGGGAGTTAGGTACTGAAATTCAATGTGAGTGGGGCACCTAACTCACTTAGACTCCTTTGGAAATTCCAGCATTTAGATGCCCACTGCACACAAAAGTCTATATTAAAAGGTTAAAGTTGCAAAGTCAAGGACTGAAAAGTCAGGAAATGTCAAAATTAAGGTAGCGTGTGCAACCTTAATTCAGCTCCCTAGTGTGTGTGCATTATGATACAGTCTTTAATTATATGATCACTGGCTATTTTTTCCACTGGACTCCCACTTCATTCAGTGCACAGGATGGACGGTGCTCACTGAATGAGCAGCTATTCAATATTTGGTTTTCTTTTAGTTGTTCGGTGTGTGGCCCTACACTATTCAAACCCGCTCTGATGACAGAATTCTTAATATCCTCATGGGTTTCCTATGGCACTCCCTCATTGTAGTATCTGAATGCTTCATAACTATTGATGAATTTCTCTTTGCAATGCCCTTGTGAGATGAGGGAGTGGGATTATCCCCATTTTATAAATGGGAAACTGAAGCACAGAGAATGTATTATCAAAGTGTACATTAATTTTAGGTGCCCAATTTGAGGACTTGATATAACAAGAGTACTTAGTATTATCTAGCACTTCATATGTTCAAAGCACAGCTCCCGTTGACTTCTGTTGCAGCTCTGGGTGCTCAGCACTTATGCAAATCAGACACCGAGGTCTCAAGCTGGGCATCAGAAAATGAGGAACACACAGTTACTGGTCACCTGTGAAAAGTTTGGTGTAAGTGATTTGCCCAGCATCACATAGGAGCTCAGTGGCAGAGGCAGGGATAGAATTCATTTCCTCAGGGCAGCATTCAACTGCTTTACTCATGGAGACCCTCCTTTTCTTTCCTACAACCCCCTGCCTCAGTCATTACATGTTTTCCAGCTTCTGCAACAAATTATTATTAATCATGTTTATTACAGTATCGCATAGGGACCAAGCAAGAATGGGACCTCATTGTGCTAGACACGATACAATCAGAGTAGCGGAGTTTTACAGCCCTGAGTCATCTCCGGAGCAGGTGAGGATGTAATTAAAGACTGTATCACAATGCATAGGCACAAGGGATCAAATTAAAATTGCATGGGCAACCTTAATTCTGGCATTTCCTAACTCTTGTGTGCTTGTGTGTGGGGGTGTGTGTAATGGGAGTGGTAGTCTGGAACACATCAGCATTGAAGGGTTAATGTTGCAGAAACAGAGTTAAATGCCTTTGCTGTTTTATTTTTTAGTTTAAAATAACATTTTCCTGGGTGTTCCAGACCATGTGGAAAGGAACGCCAGGAATCCTCGGAGCTGCTCAGCTGGTCTGGTGTGTAAATACATTTTTAAAAAATGTTATGAGGCAGAAAAGCGACATGTCTGGATAGTGCAGTACTTACCTGATCTAATGGGTCAGCTGGAGCCTTTCCAGTCAATCTATTTAAGGAAATAAATAGGTAATTTTTTTTTTTAAAAAAAAAGCTTTTAAAATATATTTTATTTACCCCACTGTCCTGGTGCCATGGCTCAGTTAGAGAGACAAGTTTTACTGGCACAAGATTTTGCTCCCAGGTGGAGACCTTAGGGCCGGAGGAGTCTTCAAACGGCCACAGTAATGGAAGTGCTGGCATCCACTCGCGGAAGCAGTGGGGAACATCACTCCTCTGAGCCATGCATGATTTACGGGGGCTGACTGACAGCCTGAGCTGAGACGCTGACAGCACTGGGGTGGCTGCATGACCTCATTTGTTTCACATTTTCAGAAGTAGTTGGGAAGGGAGGGGGGGCCTCCCTGCTATTGCTGAGGAAGCTCTGGGTATGGCCTAGGCAGCCAGTCAGTCTGTCAGAGACATGCACTCCACATGCTGTTTAAACACAAGTTGCAGGAGAACATCACTTTGCTTTGGGCCAGACCCAAAACCCATTGCAGTCAAGGAGAGTCTTTCCATTGGCCTCAGTGGGGTTCACAACAGGCGCGTAGAGCCAAATTTGTCAGCTTCCTTCAGCTTCAGTAACATCGCTCCTTCCACATGGCCACACCCTTTCTCCAGGAGCCATGTTTGCCACGTGGACTGTTTGGACTAACACTGGACTGGCTGAGCCTGGCTGGTGAGCCCTCCATTGGGAGATTTTGGGGCAGATTGGTCCCTGCATGACCAAATGCCTGTTCATAAGCATCTTCTTCTCAGATGGTTCTATCCCAGGGCAGAGCAGAACGGGGCTTCACAACACATACATTAGCTTACTGCTCTGAAAGGTGGGGCTGGCCCAACGTACCACCATGCTGGCAGTCCAACACTGTAAATGCCACTTTTCTACCCTAATTTTAAAGGACCATTGAAAGTCCCAGTTGTCCTAATAACCACAAGAAAACATTCAGGGCCGTATAATATGATACATACAAAGCTTACGACAATCCTGACGAATAAACAGAAGAATAGGGTGATGCAGGAGCATCCGGCTCTCTACAAGGAACATCTATCAGCTGGATGGTACCAGAATGATGATCAGCAGTGAAATGGTTAACAGTGATAAGTGGTCAAAATTAGACTTCACAGTTAACTCCCCATTGAGATGAAATGAGGAAGAGAGCCCTTCTCTTAGGACCCAGTCCTGCAGGATGCTGTGCTGCTTGGACAGGAGCAGGGAGCTCTCTGCACCTTCTGGGGCTATTGTTTTGCAATAACGGCTGCACCTGGAGAATGGGCCCTGGTTAGCAGTGGTCAGCCATGGCCCCTTCCTTGCTTCCCACAGCGGCAATGTGGGTTGCAAACAGGCTAGTTACTAGTGCAGCCAGCGCCAATCCCTGCTTAACACACATGATTACAGGTATTGTGCTAGACTCATTGGCTGTGTCCCACCATTGCCCTAGTATCAGTGCAGCTCCCCCAGTGGCACCAACAGTGGCAGCACTGGGGTAGCTGGCCAATGGGATTTCACTCATGGTGTCTTTGATCTCCCACCAATTAGGGCAGGTCTCTAAAACACTGTGGTTTAAATACCGGTATCTTATCTACATTAAGGCTCTCACCATTGCTAAGAGTGGAGCTAGCTGCCCAGGTGTTAGCAATGGTGAGAAATGCTTTTAGAGACCTGGCACTCTCTCCACCATGCTGTCTCTGAACTTCAGAGCCCCAGCAGTGCCAGAACCATGAGCAGACGATTAATTCGTAGAAGCCACCTGGTGTTTCCATGTCAGCCTATGGGCTATATGATATTCGTTTTCCCCATGTAAATTCATTGTGAGATGTATTTTTAAGGCACAGGTGCAGTTCCTGGTCTCCTCTTAACTCGGATAAGCATCTTCCATTAGCCTGGCCATAAGGTTTTATTACTCATTGTCCTTCTCTCCTCCAGACCTTTCTCCTTATCTCCTCAGGTTCTTGCACTTAACAATTCTTTGCACTTGCAAAGATAATGTTTTTCAGCTGTGCATCTCAAAGCACTTTGCAAGCATGAATTTACTAAGTCTTATGACACTGCTGCAAAGTAGGTGGCATTTCACCTGTTCTGCAAAGGGGTAAACTGAGGCATGGAGTGGTTAGAAGCTTGAATTTAAGGCATTGACCATGATCTGGTGCAATAGCCATTGAAGTTGACTTCACTAGGCCCCACTAGGTTTTTTTTTTTTAAATAATCCCTCTGAAGCACCATGCAAAATTGTGGTGCCATATTAATGTGTCATGCTCATCTGCCTACTCTTAGAATCCAAAGTAATTCCATGGAACTCACTGAGGTTGCTCTAAATTTCCATCCATGTAACTGAGAGCAGAAATTAGCTCAATAATAACAAAAAGCCCCCAAGATTTTTTGGGGAAAAAAACAGCATTACATTTTCTATGGCAATTCCTCAGCACTTTAATTAGCTACCTCAATTGGAATAAAGATGCTGCTGGCACAGAAAGGAAATTAGCTGTCCTTTCAGCACATCATAGGAATGAAGAGTATCCTATGCAGGAAAGACAGAGGTTGCTGATTTTTTTATTTGGTCATCCTGAGATATGGCTCTTGGCAGTGAGATGGCAATTTTTACTAAGTTTTAGAGGTTGATTTGATCATAGAGAATTTGAGATACAGGTGCTGGCACCTTCCACAGATTAGAGAATTTGTCTTTTCAAATAAATTCCCCTGTGGGATTGTGTCCAAACAACTTCAATAAACTTTGCAGCACAACAACGTGCTTTAAAATAAAATTCCCATGGATTTAAATAAGTGTGAGTACATCTTTGCCCGACAGTGTGATTAAATAGCAATGTGCTGTCTATAGTCTCTACATTGCTTGGTCTGATGTTTCTTTCAATTAGTTATTGCTTCAGTATGTACAGGCAGGTGAAAGAGAAACGAGTGTGTGTGTGTGTGTGTGTGTGTGTGTGTGTGCGCCTGGCGGGAACAGCCGCCCATGACCAATCTGCACCATTCCTGCCAGGCGTCTCTGCTGCACAGCTTTCATTAGGCCTGGCTGAGTGGCACAGGGGAGTCCTAGAATGCAGTGGAGCAGAGCGAATGCGTCGGGCTCTGGCCCCTTGCGCTCTCTCTCGTCACAAAGAGCCCTTTGATAAGCTCAGAGTGATCTCCACTAGGCAGGTGACTGAGGCAGACGCCCAGTGCAATCGCCAGGTGCGTCAGAGGGTTAAAATAATAAGAAATGGCTTTGGAAGCCCGTTTGTAGCAGAGTATCCTGGCCTCCATTTCCTGCAGGGGCCTCAGCTGCACAGGGAGAAAGGGAGATGACAATGACAGTGCGTCCTGCTCACCATGTATCACAGTGAATCCCCCATAGCCTTGGGTGGGAGGGTTACAGTGCCTGCAACATTACCCAGCCACCAGGCATCCTGTGCCATAAAGGCACTGGAGAGACCAGAATCAAAGCTGCTTTTCAGCTGAGCAGTGGGCTGAGGACCGCTGTGGGTGACACGGGTTGATTGCTGTGCTATCTGTATTCTCCAGTTGCAGGATACAGGTAACTCCTATTGACTTTAATGGGCGTTACTAGTAATCTGGGCAGGAAAACAGAGCCCTGAGTGCTGCACCTAGTTTAGGAATGCAGATTTTGCCAGAACAGAGCAGATCACGTCTGGTATCTGGCTTCCTGCAGTAGCCCGAACTCGGATGGGATGATTCTAGTCTCACTGCCCAAGCTGATAGAAAAGCATAATGTAACCAACAAGCTTCGGTGGTGAAAAGGAAATCCCCTCTGTAACTTTCTCCCCTTTTAATGGTTGTGTATGTCACAGACTAACCTAGGGGCACAACCCATGATCAGGACCCCACTGTGCTAGGTGTTGTACAAACACAGAGTAATACGCAGTCCTGCCCCAGAGAGCTCACAGTCTAAATGGACAAGACCAAGAAAGGGTGGGAGGGGAAAGAGGTGAAGGGTCTTGTCGAAGATCACACAGCAGGTGAGAGCCAGGACTAGAACTCTACCCACTAGGCTGTCCTTCCTCTGACTGAAGGAGCCATTCGTAACACAGGAATTTAGGTGGCTATCTGATTTTTACCTGGATGTTAATATTAAATGGGACACACACATGCTGATTGCCGAGGCAAGTGTGACACCAGCTGCGAATAGGCAATGCACCTGTCACAGCCAGCCAGGAAGGAGCGGGAAGAAAAGGCCCCCGCTCCTCCAGGCTGAGATTGAACTGAGGTCTAGCAAGGAAACAGAGCAAAGGACGAGCCGGAGGAAGCCGTGCCTACTGTGGAAAGCAGAAGAAACCTGCTCTGAGAAAGACAACATGCTAAGAGCAAGAACACAGCAATGCAATTCCTTCCCACCTCTGCGTGTGAGATCCCCACAGACACAGGCTCACCTCTGCAGGGGTGTCATAACTACATGGGGAGGGCTGCAGCTCAAGGGTAAAGGAGGGGGAAACAACTGTGTCACCATTTGTGGGGCCATGTGCAACTCAAGGGGGGCCCCCCCACAGCTATGCCAGGAAGCCAAGAGGTATGTGAGGGAATGAACATTGCTACCTGGCTTCTTCAAAACAAAATCAGGTGGATTTTCTCTCACTGGGCCAGCACAGTCGCAGGAGTCCCAGGTTGCTGTCCAGTTCAGTCAGTCCCCCTTGGAGTCAGGCCCCAGCTACAAAGGCTGGAATTGGCAGGGAAGGGGTTAACCAGAGCATAGTGCCCCAGAGCAAATGGGATAGAGGTCTGTGATTCACAGGGCCGGATTAACTTTTTGTGGGCCTGGTGCCAAACATATTTGTGGGCCCCCATTGGGTAGGGGGACAGGATGGTCAGTCTCCAGAGTGAAGGGCGGGCTGGGGCAATGAGGCACAGCACAGCAAGAGCAGCCCCGCTCTGCGCAGCCCAGCAGGAGGGCACTGTTTACAAACCTGCAGCTGCCAGACACACACTGGTCTGCCCAGCCCTGTGGTGCCAGCATGCCCCTTCCCCTTGAGGGCAGGCCTGCACCACACTGACCCCCCTGCCCGGTACCCCACCCTTATGCCCCAGCGCCCCCTCGCCCAGAGACCTCCACCACAGATCTCTATGCCCAGCTCCCACCCCTCCCAGAGACCTTCCCCGCTGGCCTCCCACCACAACTGCACAGCACCCTGAACACCACACCGCTCGCCCAGTGCCCCCTGCCCATAGACCTCCCCACTGCCCACAACCTTCCTCACAGTCCCACCATCACAGCTGCACAGCACCTCATATTCCTGAGGGGATTCTGCACCAAACAAATTAAAAATTCTGCGCACAAATTCTGCAAATTTTATTTGTCAATAAATAAATGTGGAGGCTCCAACATGGCAGTGAGGAGCACAGGCCACTGGTTGCATGGAGGTGGGAGATTACCCTACAGCCTCCCCCAACCCCACCCCGGGACAGGGACTCAGCAGTGAGGCTGCACCTGACCCTGACACAATGCAAGGGCCAGGCCTGCCCCAGAAATAGCCTGGAACCCTGCCTCCCTGAGCCAGGTGCACCAGGTGTGGGAGAGCAGGCTCAGCCCTGCAGCAGGATTCAAGTGTGGAGGGGCTTAGTGTGGGGGTAAGAGACTTCTCTGTGGGGCAGTCTGGGTGTGGGCAGCTCAGTGGGAGATTTGGATGCATAGAAGCTCATTGGGGGGTTCCAGGTGCATGGGCAATGGGACTCTGCAGGGGATCCAGGTGAAGGTGTTTGGGGCTCAGCAGGGGGCAATCTAGGTGCAGGGGAGGTGGGGTTCATTTGGTTGGGGGTCCAGGTGCAGGTGGTTGGAGCTCAGTGGGGAGGATTTCTGGGGGGGGCTCATGGGAGTGGTACAGATGCAGGGGAGGTGAGGCTTGTCAGGGTGAGCGTTCGATGGGCCTGCTTAACAGGAGAGCCCCAGCTTCTGCCAACGGGATGCTGCATGCTGGGCTCCAGCTTCCCCTGTGCCCCCGCTTCCCCCATCCTCTTCTCTTCCCTATCCCATGCCCCTTCCCCACCACTCCATCTCCTCCCCACCCCACCCCTTTGTCCCCACTGCCTCTTTCCCTCAGCCCCGCTTCCCCTGCCCTCTTCTCTGCCCCCATCCCATGCCCCTTACCCATCTCTCCATCTCCTCCCCAGGCTTGGGGGGCAGGGGAGAAACCGCCCCCCAGCACAAGCCTGCGAAGCGGAGCGGGTTGGGGCCGGGTCGCTCCACTTCCTGCCACCCAGAGTGCAGGGACCCGACCCCTGCTGCAGTCCCCCAGGACGTTGCTCAGGGGAAGGGATGGAGTGGGAGTGTGGGGGGCGGGGGTGGGCAGGACAGAACAGGGGCGGGGACTTTGGGGAAGAGGTGGAGCAGGGGCCAGGGCAGCTTTTCTGGCCGGCTCAGCCGGCTGGGGGGATCAGGCTGGCCAGGGCCCCTTCTGATTGTGGGGCCGGCGCCATGGTAAACCCAGTACTGGTGACTCAAAGGAGAGGGAGCAGCTGGAGGGGAGAAATACTTTCCCAGGCTGGTCACCCCTCCCCCCGCATGGCTGTACAAGGACGCCCGCCAAACTGTCCTTTCCGCAGGCAGGGGCCAATCACCACAGCAGTCTGAGTGCAGGGCGTGCCCCCGGAGCATGGCGGAGGTGGAGCCCCTATGCCCTGGGGAGCTCTGCACCAGCAGGGAAATCCTGCTGCAGTTGGCCCTCTGCCCTGGAGAGAGCAAAAGGCAATTGGGTGCTCCTGTGAGTAAGGACACAATGTCCCATGTGGACAGGGAACCTGTCGCCTTCATTCAGTCTCCCCTCTCCCCCCCGATCAGCAGAGAGGCCAGCCTCTGAAGCCGAATTCCCCTCTGGCCCTTGGAGATGTTCCCGTCAGCAGATGTTTGGAGCTGGTGTGTGACGGAAGCTCACCCTACTGTTGCCTGGCCTATACCTAGCAGCCTGTGCATGAGCAGAGGCCTCAGCCTGCAGGATTGCAGGTCTGGAGCCTTAGCTAGAGAAGAGGTGTAGCTGGGCACTGGGCTGGGAGTCAGGAGGCCTGGCCCTGCCACTGACCTGCTGTGTAACTTTGGGCAGGTCACTGCTCCGCTTGACACCTGTTTTCCCGCCTGCTTAGACTCTGAGTTCTTTGGCATTTGTACAGTGCCTAGCACAATGGGGCCCAGATCTTGGCTGGCCCCTGTAGGTTCTACTGTGAAACAAACGATCACAACACTCACGAACAATGAAGGACCAATAACCATGTGTCCAACTGGGAAAGCACATATACTTCTCGCAGCAAGATAATGCTGCCCCTAACAGAGCAATCACGCTCTGGGGCCATCTCCAATGGATGAGGCTCAAAGCCAAGACATTTCGGGGGGCAGATGGGAACCAGCTGCACAGATCCCAGGGAGGGCTGACCAGAGAGCATGTTCCAGAGGAACTGAAGCAGAATATTCCAGCTTCCTTTCATCTCGTTTCAATACACAACGCAAGTTCAAGCCAAGGATTTTCTGCTGTCTCTAGACAGGAGGATGTGAGTGGTGCCTATTCATCACGACACTCAAGTCCGTGCTCAAAGCTGAGAAGCAGTAAAAATAGATTCGTTTTCTCTCCAACACTTCCCTTCCAAATGACACACTTGCCAGATTCCTCGCCTGTGATTCCTCATGAAGAGCTCAGTTGTAGGCCCCTCCTCGCCCCCACGGGGCATAGCAGGGCATAAGGAGCCTCCTGACAGCCCACTGGGGGGGGCGGGGGCTTCCAGCATCTCTAGACCCTAAACAGGGGTAGAACAGCCACTAAGGCAGTTACTCTCCATACTGTGCAGGTAGGTGGAAAGGGCCTTAGCTCCCCCCCGCCCTCAGCACATCGGCCTGTGCCCAGAACCTGGCATGGCTTACTTCCCCCTGGCAGCAACGGGCACAGTTCATGCCCTGCTACTCACTGCTCCTTATGCTGGCTGGATTGCTAGGTACCAATGCAGCCCTAAGAAAAGAAGAGCCAAAGGGGATGTGCAAAGTGTCTGAAAGTTACCACCCAACTGTGGTTTGGTGGCTTCTGTGCAATGAGTTGGTGGGTCTCAGTCTAGCTTAGGGTTACCATTCGTCCGGATTTACCCGGACATGTCCTCCTTTTTGTGCTAAAAATAGCGTCCGGGGGGAATTTGTAAAGCACTCACAATGTCCGGGATTTCCCCCCTTCCCCGGCAGAGCAGAGCGAGCGGCTGGGAGGGCTGCAGGAAAGTCCCGGGCTGGACTCCGGAGCAGCTGTAGAGGAGCCGGATCCGCCCTGCATTCTGAGCAAGTGTATCAGCACAAAGTGCAGCCCTCCCCTTTTGCAACTGGGAGCAGTTTCTGCCATGCAGCGTAGCAAAACGGGAGCGAGAGCACTTTGTGCTGATACAAGGGCAGCTCTCCCCTGCAGCCCGGTCCGGCAGCACTGTGCAGGGCCAGGGACCGGGTTTTGTTGTGCTGGGGAGCTTAGCCACGTGTCCGGCTCGCACAGAGCCCAACACCCTGTTCTGAGCAGCAGGGTAAGGGGGCCAGGGGGCAGGAGAAGGGGCAGGGAGGTTCTGGAGGGGGCAGTCAAGAAACGGGGGGGGGGCTTTTTGGGGGGAGTGGAGAAAGTTTTGGGCAGTCAGGGTACAGGTAGGGGGTAGGGTCCTGGGGGGCAGTTGGGGGGGGTCTTAGGAGGGGGCAGTTAGGGGACAAGGAACAGGGAGTCTTAGGTAGGGGGTGGGGTTCTGGAGGGCAGTTAGGAGCAGGGGTCCCAGGAGGGGGCAGTCAGGGGACAAGGAGCGGGAGGGGAGTGGGGGGCTGGGAGTTCTGGGGGGGAGCTGTCAGGGGGCAGGAGTGGGGAGAGGGATCGGAGCGGGGAGAGGGATCGGAGCAGTCAGGGGACAGGGAGCAGAGGGGTTTAGATGGGTTGGGAGTTCTGGGGGGGCTGTCAGGGGGTGGGGAGTGGTTGGATGGGGCGTGGGAGTCCCAGGGGTCTGTCTGGGGGTGGGGGTGTGGATAAGGGTTGGGGCAGTCAGGGGACAAGAGGCAGGGAGGCTTAGATAGGGAGTGGAGTCCTGGGGGGCAGTTAGGGGCAGGGGTCCCAGGAGGGGGCAGTCAGGGGACAAGGAACGGGGGGAGGGTTGGGGGTTCTGGGGGGGCGGGAAGTGGGAGGGGCAGGGGCGGGGCTAGGGCGGGGCTCCTCCCGTCCTCTTTTTTGCTTGCTGAAATATGGTAACCCTAGTCTAGCTCCCAAAGGACAAAGGTTCATGTAACAAAACCCACCCCATGTTGATGTAACATGGACCCTTTGCTGGCAACCAAGAGGCTAGGGGCTGAATGGGCCATGAGGAATGCAGGTCATGGCCAGGCTTACTGGGAAGGTCACAGTGGGGATGTTTGTCCTGAACCTGTTTGTGGCTAAATAAAGGACTTCGGCCCCTAGGGCTGCTAGTCTGGAACTTCTCCCCAGTAATAATCTTTTTTGGGTGTTATTCATCTAGACTCAGCCAGAAATTGTTACATCTCTTTGGGTTCTTACCAGGAGATTTTACTGTTGCTGTTATAAGAAAAATCCCTGACTGTGTTTTATTGATGCAGTGCCTGGTTTTATCAGTTCGGTCTCATCACACACTTAATTTCCATGGGTGAAAAAATAAAAAAACCCTACACCTTTCTGTGGAATAAAGGAAAAGATATTATGCAGTGGGGCTGAATTCTAGACAGCTGAAGCTCAGCTGGCGTAAAACGGCATAATGCCATTGAAGTCAAGGGAGCTACACTGATTGGTACCAGCTGAGCATTTTGTTCTAGCTCTATCAAAGGATCATGGATGAAGGTCAATAATATAACTGAGTGCTCACATCTGTCTTTATGTCAGCTCCCCTAGGGCATGGTTTCCACACTCCTAAGAGAATATTAGTGATCTCTTTGGGGATATGGCTGTCTTTATATTCACGACTGACAGTCACACAACATTTCGGATTATATTCAAATACCTTCCTCGTCAGTGCTGCCAACTTCACACCAGCGCTAAGCTCTGTGTTTGCCCTCTTTGCACTTTTAAAAACAATACAGTGTAAAACACAGGATTCAAATATATTGTTACCCCTTTTTGACCCGAGCAGTTAGCCAAAACTTGGGGCCCAGCGGGTTGTTTTGGTTAGGATGAGAAATTGATGATGGAGTCAAGTATCTTTGATGCAATCTTGTTCGTTTACAAAGAAGGTACCAAGTCCTGTTTCCCTGAACACAGCAGGAATCAAACAACAGGAAGCAGTTTCTTTGCGCAGTTCCAACCCTCTTTCAGCCAGCACTCAGCCCAAAAAAGCTGTCTCTACACTTTTCTCAGGGCCATGCTCTCAGTGCTTGTTCAGGTTGCATAAGGACAGGCTTTCTGCCCCTTCTCTGTCTCTGTGGTGTTTTCTCACTGTTTCTCTCTCTATAACACACATCTCTACTAAAACACCACCAAGCAAAACCCTTCCATCCACATGTGCCTTGCATATGGCCTTTATCTTGGGTGGTGACATGTACCTGTGTTTTGGGTGGAGGCTACTATTGTTTCAGCTACCTGGTTCCATAAAGGAGCTTAATTGTTTCTGACATTTATCAATAATGAAATGTGGCTGTTACATCCACCAGTTTCAATGAGGTTTAACCCAACCTGTAACAATATTTATAAATGCAGCCAATGACTCCTGGGATTTTACTGGAATTGTGGGAAAAGCCCAAAGGTAATTTAGAGCCCTGGAGACATCCTGGGCTTGTATTGCCTTAAAACAGATTTTTTAAAATAACAAAGTGTTGTCGTTGGTTAGACCATGCCTGGCTATGTGATAAATGACGTGGGGGAAGGGGGTAGCTCCCTTTTATGGACACCCAGCCAGCCAGTAGCTATAAAATCCCCTCTTAGTAGCTGTTCTCTAATTGCTCTACTGTAAAGGGTTAAAAAGTCTCACTGCTATGCATAGGTAAAAGGAAGTGAGTGGGCACCTGGCCAAAAGAGCCAATGGGAAGGCTAGAACTTTTTAAAATTGAAACAAGACTACCCTTTTGTCTGTTGGTTGTTGTTCTCGGAGAGAGGCAGACAGGGAGCAGTTATGCTGTGAGAGGCTTGGGGACAGGTATGAAAAATCCTCAGTATCATACCTAGAAACTACTCATCTAAAACCTCAGATATGTAAGTAGATCAGGAAATGTCTAGGAAGACATGATTAGGGTTATCCATTTTATTTCTTTATGGCTTGTGTATTCCTCTGTGCTAACCCCAGGTGCTTTTGTTTTGCTTGTAACCTTTAAGCTAGACCTCAAGAGAGTTATTCTTGATACTTAATCCTTGTAGTTGTTTTTTTTTTAAATCTAGCAAAAGCCTAAATTCCCAGATGTATTTTCTTCTTTTTTTATTAATAACATTTACCTTTTTTAAGAACAGAATTGGATTTTTGTGTCTTAAGAGGTTTGTGCACATATTGTTTAATTAGCTCATGGCAACAGCTGATTTCCTTTTCTTTTTTTCTTTTCTTTCTCAGCTCTTCCCTGGAGGGGGGGCGTGAAAGGGCTTGAGGGTACCCCACAGGAAGGAATTCCCAAGTGCACCTTCCTGGATTCTCAAAGGGGTTTTGCACTTGGGTGGTGGCAGCATCTACCAATCCAAGGTCAGAGAAAAGCTGTAACCTTGGGAGTTTAATACAAGCCTGTAGTGGCCAGTATTAATTTTTAGAGTCCTTGCGGGTCCCCACCTTTTGCACTCAAAGTGCCAGAGTCAGGGAATCAGCCTTGACAGGCTACTAACCAGAGATGGGCCGAAATAAAACAATAATAAAAATCACCAAACATTGGGAAATCTTTGAATCCACAGCCAGACATATCAGCTGCCCTAAACTCTGTAAAGGACCTGTGAAAAGGGGTGGGGGCACTTTCAGGTTCCCAGTAAGCAAGGGGTTAACTCTATCTCAGCTTCCCCTTCCCTTTGCTTAGGTATTCAGAGGACAACGATGAGGCTCACTGTTTGGCAGGGCAGGTAGTTATGTCAATAAACAAGGGGGCAGGAGACCTTGGTGTAAACCTTGGCTCTGCCACAGGCCTGCTGTGTAGCATTGGGCAAATGGCTTGATCTCTCTGTGACTCAGTTTCCTGACCTGAGGAGGGTATAGTGAGGATAAATTCATCAATATTTGGTGCTCAGGTACCATGGCAATGAGTGAAGTACAATAACTTATAAATATACCCAGGCGGCAGAGAGAAGGAGAGAGTGTGTTGGAAGGGCAGGCTCCACAGCTAGTGGTTGGAAGGCTGGGTTCCAGCTCCCCAAACTGGCAGCTTTTCTGATGCTACCTGATTTTACCTTATAAACACTAACCCTTGAGGAAAAACCTTGCCAATGGCCGCTCTGTGTTGTGAGGAAGGGGTGGGGAAGGGGTCATTCAGTTTACAGGGGCCCCTGAATCAAACCCATCAACATTTGGGGAAAGTTTGAGTGCCGCTGGATCTGAACTTTGAACCTCCTATTATTCCTGGGAGAGGGCGCAGGGGATTGCTGTGTGGCGTGAGCAATGTGTTGGCAGATCTGGGTCCCCTTGCACAGCTTTCATTAACGCTATGGACAGTTGGTGAGATGCTGCAGATCTGTTTGAGTTAGGTTCATCCTGGGTGAGGTTGGGCAAGTTGCTTACCCTTTCTGTGCCTGACCTCCCCCTCAATAGAATGGGGAGAATATACTTCCTTTCTCCCACACTTTGTCTGCCTTGTCTATTTTGAGTGTAAGAAATTTGGGGCAGGGACCAGCTCTCATGATGTGTTGTACAGCTCCCAGTTCAATGGGGCCCGGAGTCAGTTGGGACCTCAATGTTAGTGCAACAGAAATAAATACTACTAATAATAAATGCAAATGTTTTGCTGAGCCATGGGCGTAGTGTTTGGGTCCGTGAGCTCTGGCCCAGTCCAGACAACCCACCATGTGACCAACTGCCTCACGTTAGATACAAAGCCATGAATCACAGGCACAGGCAATGACCTGAACCTGTCCCTTTCCCAGGGTTCAGCTGCCAAGCTCCATTAGGATGCAGCAGTGACATGGAACAGATTGTCCATTTGGAGATGCTGACAGGTGCTGAGGAGTTAGTTACCAGGGACTACAGTATCTGACCCCAGAACCCCTCTAGCTGAGCACTCCCTGCTGAGCAGCAGGTTTGAGAGGAAGTGTAGAGTAGACAGGTTTTCTGCGTGGCTCTCCATAGCGGCCAGGGCTGGGCTAGTTCAGTGCTGAACATGGACCTGCCCTTGAGGGAATACAGCAGCAAGACAAGGCAAAAAGGATGGGAGTGAGTGAAGGGAGGCTGCTGATAAATGGGTTAGCCCTTGCCACTACCTCCCATCCACTTCATCTCTCCCCTATCAATCACACTCGCTTCTTGTTCTCCCATCCGTCCTCCTTTCTCTCCTTCCATCAACCCTCTCCCCCTTATTTTCCCCTTTTCCTTTCACTCCTAATCTCTTCCTCTCCCTCATCCACTTACTCCATGATTCTCCCCTTACGGCGGTCTCCCTCGTTCCTTTCTTCCATCCCTTTTCTCTCCCTCATCCAGCTTTCTTTATTCTCTCCCTTCCTCATGGGAGGCCCACCATCGTGGCTGACACCGAGGACTGAATTGGGAATCTCCAATGCACACAAGCTAAAAGCACCAAGTGCTACAGCTTGGATTAAAGAGCTGGGCTCCCTAGCTGCAGCTGTACCAGATTCACCTCCTGTGCGGACTGGGGACCGTGCTGGATCCTTGGATACACTCTGGTCAGTGGGTTAGACTCTCTCAGCCCTTTTCTTCCCCCTCTCAATCCACAGCCTCTGTTCTCTCCTCCACTTCCTCCATCCCTCTTTCACCTAACACTTTGCTGTCCTCCCACACCCTCACTCCCGCACCCTCTGTCGCTCTCCCCAGTTGCTCATCTCTTCTACCTTCCTCATTAATATTATTATTACCATAATGCCTAGCGGCCCAGTCATGGACCAGGTGCTTGGCACTGTACTAACAGAACAAAAAGATGGGTCTATGATGGGGTCTTCACCCCACACAAGGCAGGTTAAATTAGGATAATTATTCTTATAGGCTGCACCTGTGGGACAGCCAGCGATTGAAAGACTGATTCATGATGGAGCACAGCTGAGAAGGAATGGGTAGGGCTGGTATAAAGCCAGGAAGCTGGCAGCAGAAAAGGATTGCAGGGGAACTAGTCTGCAGACACCCCCTGGGAGAAGGGAGGTGTGTTTGGAGCTACAGAGTTAAGTAGTCTGTGAGTACTCCCTGGGTAGAGGGAGTTTGGGCTGGTAAACCCAGTGGGGGGAGGGGAGCCAGAAGGTGTAGGAAGGAGTCTAGGGAAAGAAAAACCAGGTCTGAAAGAAGGCAGATCACAGTTGCTAGACATAGGGTCCCTGGACTGGAACCTGGAGTAGATGGCAGACCCGGGTCCCCTACCAGCCACTGGAGAAAGAGGTGTCAATTGGGCAGTGGAGCAGAAGACTGCCTGGATTTTGATACCCTGGGAGGGAAGGATTATAGTGACCTGGCCAGAGGGCCAAGTCATAAAGAGAGAGCAAATTATCACAGGCAGATTCAAATCCATCATAGATGTTACCCTTAGAAACTCCAAGTGAACTTCTCTGCAGCTACAAAAGGGATAGAAAGCAAAGCTGAATGGATCTGCAGCATGGATTGTTTGGAAGGACTAGCAGTCAGGAAGACCCTGTTTGTCCAATCTGCCTGACTCAGTAGTTTGGCTGGCAACTAATCCTGTTACCTTCTCAGATCTGCCAGATGAGCACAGGCAAAGGCAGGGCAGCCTCAAAGAGCAGATGGTGTATCCGAGATGAACTTTCCTGGATAAATAAGTTATGCACAGGCACACCAAGGGGAGCAAGACAAACCAGGTGAACAAGACAACCTCTCTCAACAGGCAGCCGAGCCAGCCAAGGAGACAGCATTGGGGCCACAGGTGTCTGTTCTTTGTGAGCTTGTCACTACTTTCTAACAACCGTGTTCGGCATGGCATGGCCTTTCTGTGCTGCCAGAAGCAGCTATTTTTTCTCATGAGCCCATTGATGCTATTTCTTTCTGGGTCCCTGGTTAATTACCCTTTGTGCGCAGCAAAATAACGCGTGTGATTTATCTGTTTATTATCCTTTCTCTAGAAGAACTTCGTCCACCGCCGTAGCTTTCTTTTTCAGCTTCCAAGGCTTGTCTCTCGTTCCAAGGCTGTAATTCATGTCCCCTTGTACTTGTACTGTGTGATGAATACAGATTAACTGTATCAGTCCTTTCTGATAAGTACAGTAGGAATGGGGCATTTAGTCCACCAGGAAGGCACACCACCTTTGGTGCCAGAGGAAGTTTCCGAGCAATCTTCCATGCAGAGCATTCTGCAGCAATCCATCTCTAGGCGACAGAGGCCTGGACCACTCTGCTGAGGCCCTGCACGTGACCAAAGCAATGGCAATTTGCCAGCCAAGAACAAATGAAAGCAAGTGCTCCAGACCGCTGCCGCTGCTATCATCCAAGCCCCCACCCCAGTGAGATGCTAAAACAAGATCATAGAGCTGAGTGCCTTCAGGATCCTGGAGACACCACAAGCCACACCTCCTCACGTTCTCCCCCAGCTGCTCCAGAGGCATGTTTGACAGGTGGAATGATGAGACAGAACCTGGTGCCCTCCCACCTGGGACCCCTCGCAGCAGGTGAGCCTGAGCCTCTATCCAGCACCCCCAGTGGATCTTCTCAGCCAGAGAGGAACAAGGCCATTCCAACGGCCCCTTCCGTTCTGCAACCATATCCAAAGCCCCCTGGAGGCAGTGGTATTGGACCTTATTGTGCATCATTGTGCTGGGAGGCACCGGGAATGCAAATGGTTATTAGCAGCCTCTCCCTTAAACCAGTGGTTCTCAAAGCCAGTCCGCCGCTTGTTCAGGGAAAGCCTGTGGTGGGCCGGGTCGGTTTGTTTATCTGCCGCATCCACAGGTTTGGCCGATTGCGGCTCCCACTGGCTGCGGTTCGGCGCACCAGGCCAATGGGGGCTGTGGGAAGTGGCATGGGCTGAGGGATGTGCTGGCTGCTCTTCCCGCAGCCCCCATTGGCCTGGAGTGGCGAACTGCGGCCAGTGGGAGCCGCGACCAACCAAACCTGCGGACGCGGCAGGTAAACAAACTGACCCGGCCAGAGGATTTCCCTGAACAAGCAGAGGACCGGCTTTGAGAACCACAGCCTTAAACCACCCCTGCAGGCTGCCTTAGGCCATTGCTGGTTGAGCTGGTCAGAAAACTGGTGTCAAAATAGGTTGTTTTGGTCAGAAAAAAGCTGGTTTCACAAATGCAACGTCTTGCAAAATTTTATTGATTTTGGACAGAATTTCCGGTGAAAGAAAGAATTTGAAATGAGACAATCTCTGACTTTGGTTTGGTGGGAAGCTTTGAAAAATCCTATTCAGAATGAAAACAAATTTGGAAATGTCGCAGACCTGCTCTAAGTGCAGCCTCCAGTTTATCCTGCACAGTACTGTGGGTGGTTTCCCTGTGGATTTCTCTTGGGTATGGCGCACTTTGTAATTATTAGCTCAGTTTCCTGCCACGAGGTAGAGAGGCAGAATACATCTAATTAACAGCTTGTTAAGTTGTTAATATCCATCACAGAGGCCAGCATTATAGTAAGTTGCTTTCCACAGCGATTCCCTGTTTAACGCTCGCTTTCATGCCTCTTTTTCTCATGGCTCAATGAACAGTGGTTGCTCCCCATTAGCAGGAGGCATCTCTCCAATGCACAGTGCGCTGATCGTCTGGCCTCTCCTGGCCATGCTGCTTTTATGCAGGAAGCAACCCATTCCTTTCTGTGTGGCCCACACTGGCACCATCCACGTCCCCTGTGGCTAGTGCTGCTCACCTGTTTCCACATGCGAGATGTCAGCATTGATTTGCACATCATTCTCAGTGAATTGCACTGATCCTGCAAGGTGCTGAGCGCCCTCAATTCAAACAGACTGGTGGGAGCTCAGGATGCCCAGCACTGCAGAGGAAGAACCCAGCACCTCGTGGGATTGGACCCATAATGCATATGAAATACAGTTTGCCTAGTGCATGTGATCATGTCTTCCTCTAGTGGCCGGTCCCAGTAGTTACTTCCAAAAACACCAGCCCCAGTCACATGAGTCTTGGGTTGGGTCTGCACTCACAGCGCTGGTGTCTGTGTACGAGGCTGTGGCTCATGTTTGTTCCCATACCGTGCAGCATCTCCTCAGAGTACCTTGGCATTTGCACCAGATCATCCACTGCGAAACTCCCAATTGCTGCAAAGCACTTTAGGAGCACGAGGTGGGGGGGAGATGCTGGGGTGTCCCCAGGCAAAGTCATTTTTTCCAGCTGGTTTAACAGGCCAGATGTCTTTTTCTTGAAGAAAAGGAGCTGTGTGAGTTGCAGCTTGGTGCACATGTACGCAAGTGGCCTTGTGCCATGGGTGAAGCCCAGCTGTTCTTGTGCCTTGTTATTCCAACTCAGAGCCACCAAAAATCTCCACACAAACTAGAGAGTGAATGAGATTTGGCAGCCAAATTCTGGCTGTTGGCTTTGGCCAAATAATTGCCCCAATGCATGCCTGGAGGAGGCCGAATGGCCAAGGGCCACCCCCCATGATTTGGAGTTCAGCCCAATACCACAGTGAGGTGCTAGGGACTGTGCTAGCAACTGGCCTTGTATTTTGGATCCAGAGAGGGCAGCAGGAGCCACACTGTGCCCAGGGGAGAGAAGAGGGGCAGAAACCAATCCTGACCCTGGGCAGGGAGCCAACGTAGCCCAGTAGGGTAACCAGATAGCAAGTGTGAAAAATCGGGACAGAGCGTGGGGGGTAATAGGTGCCTATATAAGAAAAAGCCCCAAATATCAGGATTGTCCCTCTAAAATCAGGACATGATCTGGTCACCCTAGAGCCCAGCACTCTCAGGGCTAGTTGCAGAGGCTTGGTGCCAAAGGACAGGAAGGGACAAGGAAGTGTTAGGTTCATGCAGGAGCTTACCTTGCTGCTCCCGTGGTACTATGCCTGCCTTAGAAAGAGACTGTGCCTCCCAGAGCTCCCCTGAGGTGGAGCACCGGCACTGCACGAGCAATATGCCCGCTCAGCCCTATCCATGACTGTGTGTGGCAGCATGCTGGGGTGTGCAGGAGACGTGCCTCCTGCTCTTCTGTTTTGTCTGATTGTAATGCATGGCCCTGAATTTCCCCTCCCTGGATGGACTGGGCAAACAGGGGCTGCTAACAGGGAGTTTCGCAAGGGAGTTCTCCAGATGAAGGAGGAACAAATACAGGACCCTTGGGGTAAGTGACTGTCTGTAGGGTGTGTTTGTTTGTGTTTTGGGGGTTACTTGCTGTGTGCTGAGCTTGTGTTTGTCAGTCTGTTTGTTTGGTTGGTTGTTTGAAGGACCGTGTGCTGTAGCTGGCAGTTGGAAGCTGTGAGCTTCAAAGGAAGGTTTGAAAGCTAGAAGCCTCTGGTAATTGGCTGAGCCTTAATCAGTGGGCGGGGCATTCACCCAGGCCAGGGCTTTATAAAGCAGCGCACAAGCGACCAGGGAGCTTTTGTGACCAGAGGCTGCTAACAGGGAGTTTCGCAAGGGAGTTTGGAAGGGGAGCAGGAAGGGAGCGCGGGTCCCTTGCCGGTTCTATCTTAAACCCTTTTTTCCCTTTAAAACCTATAGCCCAATCTACATTCAAAACTTCTTGCTTTAAACAACCCCTTCGTTAACTAGGAGAAAATGTAGGCAGAAGCTCAGCTGCAGAGTGGGGGCTATCCAGTTTATTGCACTGAGTGTAGCATGTATGATTACCTGCCCCGTGGGCGGGTGGCGTATGTGTGCATTCGGTGCAAGAAGCTCCTGGCCCTCAGAGACCACGTACGGACTCTGGAGGCAACGGTGGCGGAACTGGAGGAGCTAAGGGAGGCAGAGAGGGACACTGTAGAATTGTCCCACCTCCAGTCAGACAGCCCCTGCGCTGTTGAGGAGGATGAAAGGCCCAGGGAAGCAGAGCAGTCAACGGGAGCAGAGGGAAACCTTCCCATAGTTGGGACCCTCCTTCCAGACGGTGCTGGGGTTGCCTCTCGCACTGAGGTTACCTCTCCGGGGGAGGGAATTCCAGTTGCTAGGAAAAGGCAGGTATTAGTATTGGGAGATTCGATCATTAGAAACGTAGATAGCTGGGTTTGTGATGACCGGGAGAACCATATGGTGACTTGTCTGCCTGGTGCGAAGGTTGCGGATCTCTCGAGGCATCTAGACAGACTTATGTGTAGTGCTGGGGAGGAGCCGGTGGTCGTGGTACATGTAGGTACCAATGACCTAGGGAAGGGTAGGAGAGATGTCCTGGAGGCCAAATTTAGGCTGCTAGGGAAGAGACTGAAATCCAGGACCTCTATGGTGGCATTCTCAGAAATGCTCCCAGTTCCATGTGCAGGGCCAGGTAGGCAGGCAGAGCTTCAGAGTCTCAATGCGTGGATGAGACGATGGTGTAGAGAGGAGGGGTTTACATTCATTAGGAACTGGGGAAACTTCTGGAATGGGAGGAGCCTATACAGGAAGGATGGGCTCCACCTAAACCAAAGTGGAACCAGACTGCTGGCACTAAACATTAAAAAGGTTGTAGAGCAGTTTTTAAACTAGGAGATGGGGGAAGAGTGGCACTATATGGGAAAGAAAATGTATAATCAAATGAAGTAAAAATCTTAAGCAAATCCGCATGTTCCACAGAATCTCTATGGATAGAAATTTCATGCTCTAATAAGAATATAACATTAGGGATCTATTATCGACCACCTGACCAGGACGGTGATAGTGATGATGAAATGCTAAGGGAAATTAGAGAGGCTATCAAAATTAAGAACTCAGTAATAGTTGGGGATTTCAATTATCCCCATATTGACTGGGAACATTTCACTTCAGGACGAAATGCAGTGATAAAATTTCTTGATACTTTAAATGACTGCTTCATGGAGCAGCTGGTACGGGAACCCACAAGGAGAGAGGCAACTCTAGATTTAGTCCTGAGTGGAGCGCAGGAGCTGGTCCAAGAGGTAACTATAGCAGGACCGCTTGGAAATAGTGACCGTAATACAATAGTGTTCAACATCCCTGTGGTGGGAAGACCATCTCAACAGCCCAACACTGTGGCATTTAATTTCAAAAGGGGGAACTATGCAAAAATGAGGGGGTTAGTTAAACAGAAGTTAAAAGGTACAGTGACTAAAGTGAAATCCCTGAAAGCTGCATGGGCGCTTTTTAAAGACACCATAATAGAGGCCCAACTTCAATGTATACCCCAAATTAAGAAACACAGTAAAAGAACTAAAAGAGAGCCACCGTGGCTTAACAACCATGTAAAAGAAGCAGTGAGAGATAAAAAGACTTCCTTTAAAAAGTGGAAGTCAAATCCTAGTGAGACAAATAGAAAGGAGCATAAATGCTGCCACATTAAGTGCAAGAATGTAATAAGAAAAGCCAAAGAGGAGTTTGAAGAACTGCTAGCCAAAAACTCCAAAGGTAATAACAAAATGTTTTTTAAGTACATCAGAAGCAGGAAGCCTGCTAAACAACCAGTGGGGCCCCTGGATGATCGAGATACAAAAGGAGCGCTTAAAGACGATAAAGTCATTGCGCAGAAACTAAATGGATTCTTTGCTTCAGTCTTCACGGCTGAGGATGTTAGGGAGATTCCCAAACCTGAGCTGGCTTTTGTAGGTGACAAATCTGAGGAACTGTCACGGATTGAAGTGTCACGAGAGGAGGTTTTGGAATTAATTGATAAACTTAACATTAACAAGTCACCGGGACCAGATGGCATTCACCCAAGAGTTCTGAAAGAACTCAAATGTGAAGTTGCGGAACTGTTAATTAAGGTTTGTAACCTGTCCTTTAAATTGGCTTCTGTACCCAATGACTGGAAGTTAGCTAATGTAACGCCAATATTTAAAAAGGGCTCTAGAGGTGATCCCGGCAATTACAGACCGGTAAGTCTAACGTCTGCACCGGGCAAATTAGTCGAAACAATAGTTAAGAATAAAATTGTCCGACACATAGAAAAACATAAACTGTTGAGCAATAGTCAACATGGTTTCTGTAAAGGGAAATCGTGTCTTACTAATCTATTAGAATTCTTTGAAGGGGTCAACAAACATGTAGACAAGGGGGATCCAGTGGACATAGTGTACTTAGATTTCCAGAAAGCCTTTGACAAGGTCCCTCACCAAAGGCTCTTGTGTAAATTAAGCTGCCATGGGATAAAAGGGAAGGTCCTTTCATGGATTGAGAACTGGTTAAAAGAGAGGGAACAAAGGGTAGGAATAAATGGTAAATTCTCAGAATGGAGAGGGGTAACTAGTGGTGTTCCCCAAGGGTCAGTCCTCGGACCGATCCTATTCAACTTATTCATAAATGATCTGGAGAAAGGGGTAAACAGTGAGGTGGCAAAGTTTGCAGATGATACTAAACTGCTCAAGATAGTTAAGTCCAAAGCAGACTGTGAAGAACTTCAAAAAGATCTCACAAAACTAAGTGATTGGGCAACAAAATGGCAAATGAAATTTAATGTGGATAAATGTAAAGTAATGCACATTGGAAAAAATAACCCCAACTATACATACAATATGATGGGGGCTAATTTAGCTACAACAAGTCAGGAAAAAGATCTTGGAGTCATCGTGGATAGTTCTCTGAAGATGTCCACGCAGTGTGCAGAGGTGGTCAAAAAAGCAAACAGGATGTTAGGGATCATTAAAAAGGGGATAGAGAATAAGACTGAGAATATATTATTGCCCTTATATAAATCAATGGTACGCCCTCATCTCGAATACTGCGTACAGATGTGGTCTCCTCATCTCAAAAAAGATATACTGGCACTAGAAAAGGTTCAGAAAAGGGCAACTAAAATGATTAAGGGTTTGGAACGGGTCCCATATGAAGAGAGATTAAAGAGGCTAGGACTCTTCAGCTTGGAAAAGAGGAGACTAAGGGGGGATATGATAGAGGTATATAAAATCATGAGTGATGTGGAGAAAGTGGATAAGGAAAAGTTATTTACTTATTCCCATAATACAAGAACTAGGGGTCATCAAATGAAATTAATAGGCAGCAGGTTTAAAACAAATAAAAGGAAGTTCTTCTTCACGCAGCACACAGTCAACTTGTGGAACTCCTTACCTGAGAAGGTTGTGAAGGCTAGGACTATAACAGAGTTTAAAAGAGAACTGGATAAATTCATGGTGGTTAAATCCATTAATGGCTATTAGCTAGGACGGGTAAGGAATGGTGTCCCTAGCCTCTGTCTGTCAGAGGATGGAGATGGATGGCAGGAGAGAGATCACTTGATCATTGCCTGTTAGGTTCACTCCCTCTGGGGCACCTGGCATTGGCCACTGTCGGTAGACAGGATACTGGGCTAGATGGACCTTTGGTCTGACCCGGTACGGCCTTTCTTATGTTCTTATGACTGAGAGGATCCGTTATACATTCCCCTCTGCGGCCAGAAGGGAAGGCTCAGTACCCTCCCATCCTTCTCATTTCCAATGTCTTATGCTGCCACCCATCTGACTCAGACTTGCATGCAGGGCAGTCCGCTGGTCAGGCCCGGCTCCAGGTTTTCTGCCGCCCCAAGTGACCGAAAAAAAAAAAAAAAAAAAGCCATGGCAGCGCGATCACGCCGCTCCACTCTTCGGCAGCAATTCAGCAGCAGGTCCTTCGCTCCGAGAGGGACTCGCCACTGAATTGCCACCGAAGACCCGAGACATGCCGCCCCTTGGTACTGGCCGCCCCAAGCACCTGCTTCTTTAGCTGGTGCCTGGAGCCGGCCCTGCCGCTGGTCAATGGCCCAATGAGTGGGGGAGGGAGAGTCTCAGAGAAGTGGGTTGCTCATCCTAATGTACATACTGCTAATTCACCAGGCCCAACAGGCTGCAGAGAGACCTGGAAATCCATCCATTCCTCATCACTCCACCTTCTCCCCACTCCTCTCTTCCAGCTCAAATCCCTGCTATCCCCTCATTGTCCCACCCCTTTGAGTGCCAGCTTACCCCACTCTCCTTTTCAAGGGCCCAATGCAGCCTGCTTTCTTTTACAGCATCTGACCTGTCTCGTTTGCTTTCCCAGCTCCACCGCAGCCTGATGTGTCCTGGCTTTGCCCTGCTGGTTTCTGGACTCTGGGAGCAATGAGGAGGAGCAGGGTGTGCTGGGAGTGCTTGCTGGATTGGTGGGGATTCCTGGCAGAGGGAAGCGGGACCAATCAGGACTCATCCTAGAGAAGAGTCCCAATCTGCTGCCAGCAGCATCCACCAGCATCTTTTGGTCTCAGATTCCCTAAGGGGTTAAATGTGTTTCTACTCTGAAAAGTTACTTAAATTGGCCTCCTGGGGGCTCCCTGTTTATTGATCTGTCATGAGATAAATGTGCTCCATTTACAAGTGAAGTTGCTTTTCTAACTTTCAAATGTTATTTGCAAACTCCAGCCTTGTCTAGCTTAAAAAAACAGTACCAGTGTCATTAAAATCCATCTAGTGATGATGGGGAAAACCACTAATAGAAATGTCTGGGAGCCAACAGGCCAATCTCTACTGTTCTTGGCCTGGGCTGCCCAGCTGCCTACAAGCTATGCCCCATGTGAGGCCCATGCAATGTTAATGAGGTGCCACAGGTGTTAATGAAGACAGGATTTGGCCTTGCCTTTGGAATGTAGCAGTTATCTGGATGATGCATGAGGCAGAAGAATATCCAGCTCATTTTCCCACAGTGATGGCTCTTTAGCAATACCCACTGAACTTTCCAATTGTAGATCCCCAAGTGTAACAAGGGTAAGTATCTTCATTATGACAGAAGGGGAAAACGAGGCACAGAGTGGGTAAGATCAATATTTTCCACTTGTTTGGGGTACCTGAGGTGCTCTGATCCTAAGGTGATAGGGCCATGTAAACACCTAGAGAGTGAGAACTTGACACACTTCAGTCAGGGTTAGAGCTGAGAGGTGCCCAAACTTAGTGGGCACTTTGGAGCCTAAGTATTTGGCCAAGATCACAGATCAAGTCAATGGCTGGACCAGGAATAGAATGCAGGTTTCCTGACTCCCAGGTCAGGCCTACGCTGCCTTCTGGGTGGTTCTACATTGCTACAGTAGTGAAAACCATTAAAACCTTATTAATGTGTGTGTCAGCGTCAGCAGCTGTGCCTGTGACACACACCCAGGGAGCAGATCTACCAAGTGAGAAGAGGATATTTGTTCATTGTCACTTTGTAGAGTAGAAACACGCTTTGTAGAGCAGGGGGCTTGCCAATCTCCTCTGGGTTTAAATCCCAGCCTAGAGAAAATGGGAAGCCCAGGGGCCTGATTCTCCAGTGCCTGATCCATGTATAGACATCTGCGCCAGTGCAAAGTGGACCTATGCCACTGCCGTTCCAAGCTGGTGGGATCCCACACCCACGGGGCACTAGTGTGATTGCACAAGGTGCAGGGCAACAGAGGACCAGGCCTATCATGCCTGCCCTAAGGCAAAGGAAAGGCTTAATCCAGCATAGGCTAGACTGTTACCTCACCCACTTCAGCCCCTCAGGTCCTAACTGGTCTCCTACTGAAGTCAGTGAAAGAATTGCCTTTGGCTCCAATGGGAGCAGGATCAAACCCCCAGGGAAGGGAATAAGGAAGCCTGCAGTTAGACAACAGCTTTAACTGCAGATCCTCAATCTGCTAATGTACTCCTGGTGCTTATAATGAAACCAGACACCCAAAGCCACATGCTCTGCTAATTCCAGATTGCTCATGCTCACTCTTCTTGTAGCGTCGCACAGAGAGGTCCCCTGTACAAGTACAGTGAAAGATAGTCGCCACCCCAAAGACATTACAATTTAAGCAGACACACAAAATACCTCGCCCCACAGTCAGCCAGTGGCCAAGCCAGGACTAGAAACCAGGTCTCCCAATGCCCACTCTACTCACTCAACCATATTGCCTCTCCTCTTAGTGCAGCATCCAATACTTTTCTTGTTGCTAATGCACCAAACCAAAACCCACTGAAGCAAATGGAAAGACTCCCATTGACTACTCTGGGCTTTGGATCAGACCTGTGTTTCCAGCTGTATAGAACTTTCTTCCAACAAAAGAGCAGAAAAAATTCTGTTGAAGCACATCTGGGATGCTGCTCACCTCCCCATGCTGGCTCGTGTTTGCCTTTTTTTAAGACAGGAAAACAGTATCTTACGAGATGAGGGCAGAAAGACCAATTTTCCTTTCTAAATTGTCAATAAATACAAGTTCCACTCACTCCCAAGTTGACCTGATAATTGTAATTCTGAATTAAATGTTAATGTATTGGCTGCTAGTAAAGGTCATTTCACGGAAAATGGTTATGTTTGCCTCTCGCTCAGATGCATGAATACTAGCCACGTATGGATACTTAGCTGATACAGCCATTTCACACCTTCATTCCCAAATCTTCATGCAAACCCATTTTGTAAGTCAATGTACACAAGGAGAACTCAGGGATTTATTGGTATTGTGTCGGTCTAAATCCTGAGAGGTATGGATAATCTGAAATCAAGACGCAAGCGCTCAGCACCCTTCAGGATTCAGCCTTTTGGGAGTGTGGCATGAAGCTCTTATGGGAGCATACAGGAAGTTCTGTTCTTCCGGGTTTCCATTGCATGGGCTATACATGGAACTCCTGCTTAAATAGTGTGGCTCTGTCCCACTCGAGTGGCTGGACATTTAGACATGAAATCTGTCTTAAGGGAGTCTCAGGGGACTGCCCATAATCAGTTACTTAATGGATGTAAGTCTTCTAGTAAAGATGCAGCAGAATCTGTCTTTGGGGATACTCCACGGCAGTCCCAGAAGACAGAAGGCTGGCCTCTTGTGCCTAGGATTCACTGTCTATGGGTTTCCATGCTCATTTGTTCGCTGACTTGTTTCAGGTTTGGCAACCTGAGCTCAGACGGCTAATGTCCAATATCAATGGACCTTTTGCAGTGTGAGGGCAAAGATAATGTTCAGCTGCATCCGGGCCCTGAGTCAAATCTCAGTGAAGCCAGTGGGTCTCCTTCCCCTGAGTGCAGTGGGTATTAGATCAGGCCCTCGAGAAGGAAAAATTCTGGGTGGTGCTGCATTGTTCAGTAGTAACGTAATGTGATGACGAGATGCAGGAGATGACCGGGTGGGTGGGCCCCTACCTTAGAGCTAAGTGAATAATTCACAGTGTACTCAAGGAATTTACCCTCTTTCTCCTGAGAAGACTGTGATTCCCTCAGTGTTTGAAATTACTCAACATGTTCCTCGTCCCTTCCCCACTACAGGTGTATCTGCTCAAGTACTTGCTACTCAGTAGTCAACATTAGTTGTGGTTGGTCACATAAGTCACATGGTCTGTTTTCTGTTACCTGATTGGATAAGCATAATTTGTGCAACAGGGAGTGGGGACTTGATGAGACCACTGGGGCTTTCAGTATCTCAGAGGGTGAGAATAGATAAACAGGATTAGGGATTTGTATAAAATGTTAAACCTTTTCCTTTCTGGGCAGCCAAGTATTTGCCAGAGGCCTCCTTCTGATAAAAACTGAGCTGCTGTCAGATTAATTGTCTGGATGCAGAGTTTAATTTCGTCTTGTCTCATTCATACAATTAATTCCACATGCGCGCATGCAAAGGGTCTGGTCAGATCCTCAACTGACTCTTTAATTGCCTCAATGCCAAGACTCCAGCTAGGGGCTTGGTTGCGGAACTGGTGCTGCTCAAGTGGCCCCCCCATCCCATGCAAAATATACCATTTCTGGTGCAAACACTCAAGCATAAGAGCTCCAGCTCCACCCAAGCTGCTGCCAGGTGGGAAGTGGGGTCCTGCTGCAGTGGGGACAGCTTGGGAGAGATGCCCCTAGACAGCACTTAATTTGTAATGAAAGAGGTGCTGGGGCTCAAGCAATTTTTTTACATTCATAACCAATGCAGCAAACCCAGAAGTGCTGGAGCTATGAACTGCCAAGCCTATAGGTGCTGAGGCTGTGAACTGCCAAGACCAGAGGTGCCGGGGCTCAGCCCTGGCAAGCCCTGGCACAAATTAAGCACTGGTTGCCCCTGCCTGGTTCTAGTGCTGCAGAGCAGAAGGCCATGCTGGCTTGTTTGCGGCATGTCTGTAGGAGGTCCCCAAAATTCCAGCACCCCAATTCATCACTTGCATTGCTCCTACTTAACATCAGCCTCTGCCCAAAGCTGACAACACCACTGTCCCTGTAGTGGAGTGGGTTCATAGAGGGTGCGCCCCCTCCTGACTGGGTATGGTTCCCAGGTCCTTCTGTCCTTTGTTTACCTCCTCTACCCCATTTTCTCCCCCAGTTGGCAGACTCTAGGGGAACCTCTCTGCAGGCTGCTGCCCACAGGCTGGAGCTTGTTCTTGTTCCTCCCCTTCCTTACTACTGGCTGGAATAAGGACCAGTCTCTCAGGCAGCCCCTAGCCCCGTAAGGGCTCAGTCCCACAGAGTCCTTTGCCCCTTCCCAGGGTTTACCTTCCTGGGGCGCATCGGTTACTGTCAGTCAGGATGGCTTCAGGAGCAGTGTGTCTCGCAGTTGTCTCCTCCGTGGCAGAAGTTTTTAAGTTCCTCCCCCTCCAGGCTGAGCAAGGGGTGCCTCATTGGTGTGCAGCAGGCCCAGAGGAGCTCATTAGCCCCACTCAGACCCAGTTGAGGGTGTGTACCTTCACAGCATGGTCAGCAGCCTCTTCTCCTCAGACAGCCCCTGTGGTGGTCTGCCTCTTCCGGTGACTCAGCACCCCAGTCAGGTCATTCACAGTCCTTCCCAGTGTGGGTAACAGCGTCCAGCAAACAAAAGTCCAGCGGCCTCACACCGAGGCCAGACTCACTAGTCCTTCCACCACTGCTCTCTGGGGTCACTGCATCACCTTCCTTGGGGGGCCTGTAGGGGGAGCCAGGCCTACCCTCTCCTCTGGGCTCCAGCTCAAAGATCCTGTAGTGGGCAGGTAAGGTCTGTTCACACTCCTCCTGCTTCCTCCCTGGGCTAGTTTCTACCTCAGCCTGGCCGCAGGCCTTTTCCACAGCCCCTTCCCAGGCTTCATGACCTCTCAATCCTCCCAGCCCTCCCTCCCCCACCTCTCAAGATTCACCCTTTTTTCAGGACTCCTCCTGGAGTCCCCCAACAAATCCCAAACAAAACCATCAACTTAAACCACTTCAGCTCTCCTCAGGCTCACATTCTCATCCCTCTTAAGCTTTCCCTGTTCTCCAGTCCTCAGTTAAACACCAACTCCCAGAGCTGTGTCCCCTGGACAAGGCCCACCACTAGAGCTAACTCCTTCCCTGTGGCTTTCCCAAACTCTCCTTCTACCTGACTCCTATCAGCCCTTCTGTGAGAGAAGAAATTCCCAACCTCCTCAGTCTTTCTTTCTTTCTTTCTTTCTTTCTTTCTTTCTTTCTTTCTTTCTTTCTTTCTTTCTTTCTTTCTTTCTTTCTTGTGTTTTATGCAAAGCAGGCTCACTTGCTGAGCCTTTGGGGCACTTTACATATAGAGTCACAGGGGTTTGTTGGAACACTGCAAGTAACAAGTCCAGCACACACAGGCAGGACTTGGCTTTTCAATACCTCCCCCCGGCCTGATCAGCTACTACAAGATCAATATAATAACATACAAGACAGCAGCTCAACACTATGATAAAGATACGGCCCCATCTGTTGGGCAGGTGCTGTCTACACTGATCACTATAGTACATTCAGGTCACACTTTCAAGTTATCTCCACAACCCCAAGAGACAGAAATGTACTTCTGTCAAAAAAATGCAAGCTGGGATTCTCAGCTACTTACCTGCCTCCAAGAGCTAGGGCATTAAGGCAAATCTAATGAGACTTGGTGATAAAATCATCAGAGTTGGCACTGCAGATGGCTTCTGTGTTCTGAGGCTGGAACCTCTCCGCAAGTTTCAGTGCTCTTCTGGGCCTTGGCATTTGATGCTGATGTGCCCACCATGGCATTTTGACATCACGATGCAATCCGGGTCCATCACACCTAAACTGGCAAACACGGGTTCCGTTAACGTAGCTCAAAAGCAGCTTGTTCAGTCCCAATCCCATCTAAACTATTCACCCAGCCCTCACATGATTTCCCAAAAGTATAACATTGACCAGCAGAGCTGGGACACAGTTCGCACAGGTCGAAACACATCCCTGGCATTGCTCCATGGACTGCAGAAGGATGACAACAGGTCTGAACTTGGCCCATGCTTCTTTCTAAAAGGCTTATTTACTCTGTGCCACATCTATTTACACAAAGGTGTTCTTTGCTTGTTTGGATTTGTTTTGTGTTTGACTTATCACAGGCTCAGAAACTTGTACAATATTGAATTATAAATTGAGACACAGTCTCTGTGAAAGATTGCTCTTTGAGTATAGGCAGCATTCTCGGCTATGACAGACACAACAAATGCGCACTATAAAACTGAACTAAATATGCTCTGCAACCCAAGATGTGCAAATCAAGCAAGGAGAAAAATAATCATAATTTTTTCCCTTTAATAAATGAATCAAGAAGCGGGTGATGATTTTGTTTAGCTTTATCTCTCGGCTTCTTGGCGAAATACTCATGCAGCTGATAATGAAATGACCTACTTTTCCCTTCATTGTTCATGACAACACATAAATTAAGAATTATGTCCTTTCAAATTAAACTTATCATTTTGCAGAATTAGAGAGAATCAAAACGGGGCATGTGTTGTGGGGGGAGGGAAGTGGAGGACATGAGTGTTCCAAAGCAGGCTGTGGAATGCTTCTGACAAGGTTAGGTCCTCTTGCTTTACATATTCCCCATCAAGAGCAGGAGGCTAAAAGTCAGAGATTGTGCCAAACTAGTGCATCCACACCAGCAAAATGGCTGTGTCCTCTAAGATTATCTGACTCATGAGACTTTACCTTCAGGTGAATTTACTGGAGGGCTTTGAGGCGACTTGATGCCATTTAGCTAATTATTTAAACAATGCTTTGAGTTTAAACATTGACTCAAAAGCTTGCTTTCTTTGTCAGGATCCTATTATGCCATAAACAAATGCAATTTTGGAAATGAATGCCCCGGGAGATCCTCTCTCTCGATATAGAATTACTGTTCCTCAAAAATCCAACGCTTTGCAAACATTTAATGTATTGTAATTCCCTCTGGCAGGATGAAAGTGCAATAACATGTGCTTTAATTGAGTTTTTGAATGGAAAGGTTAAATACACCATGCAATTTTGGGGAAAGTTTAAATAAATATTCATTTTAAGGTATGGAGTGGGCCCATACTGGAGTCTTGCTAGCACAGAGCAACTCTGGAGCCGATATCCAGGGAAAGCATAATTATTTGTTAAAATGACTGTCACATGCTCGACCGTGGTTCGTCTTGGAGGAGTTAAATGGTTGGGTCACAACAAGGTCATTTAATGACATTCCATAACTTCCCGAGTATGCCAAAGGCATAAATAAAGGCAGAGCATGGCTCAGGAAATGCACACATGGCAGGATGGTGTCAGGTGTATGGTGACCCTGGTGGTATCATTCTCATAGAGGAGATGCACGCTGGGATGAGAGCTAAAGTTAGAAACCATTGGAAGGACCTGAATAGTCCTTTGTCCTTTTAAAGTGCACTACTAAAAAGGTGTAATGGTCTTTAAAAAATCTGTTACAAAACCAAAATAATAGATTTCTGTAAGCAATGACTCTGCTAAAGGCCTCTAACATTCATCACTGCTCTAGTGCTTTCCATCCCCAGACTCCCAAAGCACTTTACAAAGGCAGGGGATTCTCCCTGTTTTACAGCTGAGAAACTGAGGCACAGTGTGATGGGGACCAGATTCTCAAAAGAACTCAGCGGTAACAATGGGGAGAGATTTTTCCAAAGAGCTCACTTTTGTGTGCCGAGTGCTGGAAGAGCTGGCCCTGCAACACTTTCCCAAGGTTATAAAGTAAGTCAAAGTCTGCTGGGTCTCATTTTTGGTCTCCAGTTCTGCACATTGCTAACCCACTGCGCATCAGTCCATCTCTGCTCCAGAGATTGCTTTATTCAAAACAATAGACTGGAATCTCAGCTAGTAAAGGCTGGCAGAGGTCCATTGAAGTCAATGAATCTATGCCCATGTACACCTGCTGAGAATCTGGCCCATTGCCTGCACTGATCACACATCTAGATTCTGTCAGCTGTGGACCTGAGCACTGCAATATGACAAGAGGCCGAGAAAAACTTAGATTTCTTTCGTCTAAATCATAACTCCACTGTACTCCAATTTCTCAGCTAGCTGCTCATCACAGATTATTCCTCCAAATTACTGATTCCCAAAAACCAGCGAAAGGATTTGAGGCTGTGAGGGAAATTGGGTTTTGCCATCTAAGCCTTTGTAAAGTAATGAGAGACAGTGATGCCTTCCAAGAGAAATGCTCCATCAGTGCAAATCACCATTGCCTTATAATAAAACTCTCTGCATTGAATCCAGGAACAGCTGCAACACCCAACCCATTAAATAGCCTACTATACACTAGTGCTTCTCAACCTTTTCCATGCCACCACCCCATGCTACAACACAGAGTTTTAGGACCCCTCTTTCCATCTAGACATAAAGAAAAGGGAGGGGAGTGATTTCACCCTTAAATCTTGTTTGTGCCCCCCCACCCTCCCACACACCATGCTCTATATCCTTGATCCCAAATGCCTATGATTCTTTTAGGATCTTCCCCATCAGCAGCTTGCTTTCATTGTATGGCTTGTATCCTGCAAACACTTAAGCACATGCATAAGTGAGTAAAGTTAACACGAGTCTCAAGGTCTGTCTACACTGCAGTCAGAGGTGGGACTGCAGCATGTGTAGACATACCCGAGCTAGCTTTGACCTAGCTAGCTCTAATAACAATAGCAGTGGAGCTCTGGCAGCATGGGCTAGCCACTCAATTGCATACCCAGAGTCCTGGGAGGTCTTGTACAGTCTGTGCTGCTGCAGCTTCACTGCTGTTGTTATTGGAGCTAGCTAGATCAAAGCTAGCTCAGGTATGTCTACAGGTGTTGCAGTCCCATTCTGAGTGTTTGCAGGATTGGAGTCTATGATCTCTTTCTTCCATGATGTGCTCTCCTTAGCACCTTCCATATTGCCATATTTTCCAGTCTGAAGACTTGCAAGTTGGACTCATGGATGGACTGTGATACCTTCTCCTTATACGTTTTTAGTTGGCCTCCTCAGCCCCTCAGACTTCCAGGCTTTTTCTCTTTCCATTATGGAGCTGATCATGATGGTTGGCAAGGTACACAAGTACATGCCTTTACCCCATTGACCTCAAAGGGACTAGTTACATGCTTAACATTATGATATGTCTACACTGGCAGAGTTACAGTGCTGACAGTTACAGCGCTGCTCAGAGAGCGCTGAAGGGAAACTGCTGTTGTCAGCTGCCTGTGCAATAACGTGTTCACACTTGCGGCACTTGCAGCGATATTCAGAGCAGTGCACTCTGGGCAGCTATCCCACAGAGCATCTCTTCCTCTTCTGCCGCTAAGAGTTGTGGGGAGGTGGAGGGGGTCGCGGGGCATCCTGGGTCCTGTCCTAATGCCCCATGATGCATTGCTTTGCATCCCAGCAATCCCTGTGCTTCCATCTACATTTGGCGACATCTTTCAGTGGTTTGTGTACTGCACGCTCTGCCTCTTTGGTCTGCAGGAATGGATCCCAAACTGTTGACCAGTATGCTGCTCACTCTGACTAACACATCATGAGTGGCAGTAGAGTTATTCCTTAAACTACAAAGGCAAGAAGAGTGCGACATTGATCTCGCCACATGTAGTAATTATGACATGAGATTGCTTGTGACATTCACGGAGGTGCTGACCACAGTAGAATGCTGCTTTTGGGCTTGGGAAACAAGCACTGAGTGGTGGGATCACATCATGATGCATGTCTGGGATGACAAGCAGTGGCTGCAGAACTTTCGGATGAGGAAAGCCACATTCATGGAACCACGTGATGAGCTCGCCCCAGCCCTGCTGCGCAAGGACACAAGAATGAGAGCTGCCCTGCCATTGGAGAAGTGCGTGGCGATTGCACTGTGGAAGCTGGCTACTCCAGACTGCTACCGATCGGTCCCTAACCAGTTCAGAGTGGGAAAGTTCACTGTTAGTCTCGTGTTGATGGAAGCGTGTAGGGCCATTTATCACATCCTGCTCCGAAAGACCATGACGCTGGGCAACGTGCATGACATTGTGGATGGCTTTGCACAAATGGGCTTCCCTAACTGCGGAGGGGCAATAGATGGCACGCATATTCCAATTCTGGCACCAGACCACCTAGCCACCGAGTACATTAATCAGAAGCGGTATTTCTCTATGGTTCTCCAGGTGCTTGTGGATCACTGTGGGCATTTCACAGACATTAACACAGGCTGGTTTGGAAAGGTGCATGACACACGCATCTTTCGGAACACTGGCCTGTTCCAGAAACTGCAAGCAGGGACTTTCTTCCCGGACCAGAAGATCACATTGGGGAAGTTGAAATGCCCATTGTGATCCTGAGAGACCCCGCCTACCCCTTAATGCCGTGGCTTATGAAGCCATACATGGGGCACCTTGACAGCAGCAAGGAGTGGTTCAACAACAGGCTGAGCAAGTGCAGAATAACTGTTGAGTGTGCTTTTGGCCATTTAAAGGCCCACTGGCACTGCCTATATGGGAAACTGGACCTGGCTGATGATAATATTCCTATGCTTATAGCCACATGCTGTATGCTCCATTTGTGAAGGGAAGGTGAAAGCTTCACTCAGGGCTGGACCATTGAGACTCAGTGCCTAGAGGCTGAATTTGAACAGCCAGAGACCAGGGCTATTAGAGGGGTGCAGCGCAGGGCCGTAAGGATCAGGGATGCCTTGAGGCAGCAATTTGAAGCTGAAAGCCACTAATATTTGTTGCTATGCTTGGGAGTGCAGTGCTTATAATGCTAGGAGGTGATTGTGATTGGTGCAGACGATGCAATATGAAGGTTTAAGATAATTATCTGTTGCTTTGCCGGGCTCTGTTTGCTTTCAATTAATAGAATAAAGATTGCTTTCAAACCAGCACAGTTCTTTTATTAAAAAACAACAATCGGAGGAGAGAGCCAAACAAAAAAACACATCAGCACTGAGGGGGATGGGAGAAGGGATGGTCCAAGGAGGAGGTGGGATCCCAGGATGGTTAAAGATTTGTATATGTCCAGGGTCATATCCAACCTTCTCCTTCGGAGTACAGTGCAGCTGGTACTGTACTTCAATAGGGCTAAACTGCAGAGGGACAGGTGTTGAGTGCAATGGGTACTGGGAGTCCATAGTGCTGGACTGTGATAGGGGAGGAGTGGAATGCTGCAGGTACAGAATGGAGCCAGGAGGTTGATAACAGTGTGTTGGCGGTGTCTGGGGAGTGCATGGGAAAGAGTTTTGTGACAGCGGCTGCAGGGGAGGGCGGGCGCGGAGCTGCTCAGTTTGCAGTGCTAGTACTGGAGCATGTCTGCCTGGCACTCCATAATGTTTAAGAGCTGCTCCGTGGCTTCATTCTGGTGTGCTGCGTTCTCCTTTCAGTCCCTCTTCTCTCTGTCCCGACACTCTTTCAATTCCTGTTTTTCGGCCATGGAATGCATCATGATCTCATGCAGAAAGTCTTCTTTAGTTCTTTGTGGATGTTTTCTAATTCTGCACAGCCGTTCTGCTGCCGATAACAAAGAGGGAGGCTGGGCTCCCAAGGTCATCTCTGTGAAGCCAAAACGCAACATTTTACAGAAGCAGTATAAACACTGATTCAGTGATTTAAAACACAGCCACTGTTCACATAGCTGTCACCAACTATCTGACCCCAGGCAAGCACACATGAGCCACAAGACCCCCAAAATGGTGAGTAGCTGCAGGGGCAGGGTAAATCAGTGTTCCCAGACCCTACTGGGCACTGGGCACGTGGCTCTTGGAGAGAGCTAGCACTGTAGGGGGGGCCTGATAATCTTTCCTGTCCCTACATTTTCCACAGACTGTGTTCATTATGGAAGATATCTCTCTGCTGAGGGTGAGCAGGGAATCAAGGGAGGGTCTTCTCCAAGACTGCGGCTTCCGCCCTGACCCTTATTTGGCTCGCCTGTGTGCAGCAATGGTCCCCCCACCTGTGACGGGAGAGTGGCGCGGGAAAGTTACCCTTAATGGGGCAAGAAACAAAGCAGCTCTGCCAAAGAACCTGTGGCAGCAGATTGCCCAGTATCTCCACAAGAGTTTCCTGGAGAACTCTGAGGCAGATTCTGGTGAAGTGAGGGAGTCAATCAACACCCTGTTCTGCCACTCAGACTAGGCATGTGGTGGTACGCGTATCATACAGACACAGTCTGCTTTCTGCAACCCTCATGCCCCCAACAACTCGCTTCAGCAATTCCCAAAATCAAATCCACTTACCAGGGGTCTCCTCTCCTGTTTGTGCTGCGCCAAGATCCGACAGCTGTGCCTGGCTAGCCTCCTCCTCAGGGTAGAAAAGAGCTCCTGGCTGCATGCATCTCTGACCTCCAAATCATCCTCTGCCTCTGGGTCCACCTCCCCCTCCACATTCTCATCCAAGATTTCCTCCTCCTGACTCAGTTCACTCTCGACTGACATGCGAGCCACTGAAGTATCCATAGTGGCCTTCACAGTGGAGGTGGGGTCGCCACCAAGTATCGCGTCCAGCTCTTTGTAGTACTGGCAGATCATGGGTGCAGCACCAGAGCGGCGATTTGCCTCCCGCGCCTTGTGGTAGGCATTCCGCATCTCCTTCACTTTGACCCTGCACTGCAGTGTGTCCCAGTCATGGTCCCTTTCTGTCATGCATCGTGAAATCTGTCCATAGATATCATATGTAAACAGAGTTCGAATGAACTCTCCCCTGACATCTAGTTTTGAGCTGTGGAAAAAGACTTCAGGAGATGACCTCGGTTGCATGGACATACCCACCCTGCCTAAGTGCTCAGCATGATGGGATTGTTTGCCCAAATGATCACTTGTGGCTGCTGTTGGATCCCCAGTCTCCTTGTTATTGGGGTAGGAGTAATAAAGGGTAGTTATCCTTGTTGTGTGAACCGAGGGCAGCAAAAACTGTACCTGCTATACCCCGATGGAGGGACTCACCCTCAACTAAATGGCACTCACTAGGCAGGGGACATGGGTTCCAAAGCCCAATGAGTTGAGAGAGAGTGGTGATAGGTATCTCTACCTGGGGGTGTGGGCCTGGTTTAAGGGTCCTAGACACCATTTGACCCTTCCTCTCTCCATGGTATAATAAAGAGCTAATTTAGACTCAATTAAGAGTCTTGTTACAGGCTGCAGAGCTGAAATCACTGATACCTAGGTCTAAGTATTAGACCTACTTTGGGACAGTGTCTCTAGTGCAAGAGACTTCCCAATGTGCACCAGCAGTGAGGCTCCCCCCACTAACAGCTGAAATCACTGAGAGCTGTGTTAAGTGGGGGGCCCTGAAGACATTTTGGGTGAATGGCCAGGCTGGTGGAGAGGAGTGGCAACCGGCCAACAAGGTGCTGCAGAGAGGTGTGGTGAGTGGCCAGCAGGACAGCTAGTGGAGAGGTGCGGCAAGCGGCCATCAGGGCAGCTGGTGGAGAGGGCCAGAGCAGAGCCCCGCAGAGAGGCGCAGCAATTGGCCGTTGGGGCGACGAGCGAGTGCCCGAGCAGTGGAGCATGTAAGAGGACTCCTTACCCCCCACCTTCCACACAGCGTGGGAGGTGAACTCTGGATGAACCTCTGAACTCTGGGGCTGCACTGGCCAAGGACAGCAACTGTGAGTGGGGTGCGGAGAAGGGACGAGCACGTTAAAGGAACTTTTGGGTTGCTGGACTTAAGAAACTGAGGGGAAAAGGACACTGCCCAACTTACTTGGAGGAGGGTCTTTTGCTCATGGGTTATGTTTATGAACCCTAGTTGCAGTGTTTTCCCAAATTAATGCTGAGTTACTTCCCTCCTTTTATTAAAAGTTTTTGCTACACTCAGACTCTGTGCTTGCGAGAGGGGAAATATTGCCTCTTAGAGGCACTCAGGGGTGGTGTGTAATTGTTTCAGGTCACTGGGTGGGGGCTCGAGCCGGTTTTGTGTTGTATTGGTGAAAAGGAACCGTTAGATCACCCTTGTTGCTGCTGGCTCCACCTGGCAAAAGGGTTACACTTAATTCCTACGGCTGGAGCGCAGCTGGGACTGGACAGCCTCCTCTCTTCTCCAAATGCTGATGAGGTCCAGCAGCTCAGCATCGCTCCAAGCGGGAGGTCGCCTGCTGCGTGAAGCAGGTATGGCCACCTGGAAAGATGTGCTGAGACCACTGCATGCATCATCGAGCAAACAGGAAGGGGACTTTCAAAATTCCAAAGGAATTTACGGGGTGGGGATAGCGGTTGGTCACCTGAGGTCAGGGCAGTAGAGTTCAAACTGATGACCAAAGAGGCAAGAACAGGCATTGTGGGACACCTCCCGGAGGCCAATCGCAGCACTGTAATTGACCAGGATGTCTACACTGGCACCATGGCACTGTACTCCCCGGTGCAGAAAGCTGTACGCCTCTCGTCGGGGTGTTTTTTTTTAGGGCTGCAACTGCACAGTTTCTGTGCACTAAGTGGCTTGGCAGTGTGTACACCTCGGGAGTTACAATGCAGAAAGCTGCTTTACTGCGCAGAAACTTGCCAGTGTAAACAAGGCCTCAGTCAGGTACCTTGCTGAACCAAAGCCTAAGACTCCTATCTGGGGCCCATTTCCGTCTTTGTGCCTGATGTCTTGACAACACTGCTCATCATATGCTCAGTCACTGGTGTTTTCTTGCGTTGGATTTGATCACTTTTTTCACTGTGTGGGCTGGCCCCATTTCCTGTTGGTTTTGATGAGTTACTGGCAAGGGTGTTTGCACCTCTTTCTTTCTGTTACCATGTGTAACCCTTCTGCCCATCTAAGTTGGCAGCAACAAGGGCCGGGTTCTGTATCTAGGGGTTCCGTTTCAATAACGCAATGCAAAACCGGCTCGAGCCCCCACCCAGTGACCTGGGACAATTACATACCACCCCCTGGGCACCTCTAAGAGGCAATACTTCCCCTCTCGCAAGCACGGAGTCTGAGTGTAACAGAAAATGTTTAATAACATGAGGTAAACAACATCAGCATTAAATGGAAAAAACACCACAACTAGAGTTTTTAGACCAAACCATGAGCGAAGACCCACCCCAGCAAATTGGGCCGTGTCCTCTCCCGTTGGTTCTTGAAACCAGCGACCCAAGAATCACCAAAGTCCCAAAAGTCCACCAATCCCAAAGTCTCTTGGGTCCAGCAACCCAAGAATCACAAAAGTCCCAAAAGTCCGACAACCCCCCAAAGTCTCTGTCCATGATCAGTGCAGCCCCAGAGTTCAAGGGGGGGGGGGTGAGCAGGGTGTTAAGGGGCACCTTACGTGATCCGAGGCCAACCGGCTGCTTCTCTGTGGGGTTCCACTGCAGCCTTCACCACGAACTGCTCCACTCCACCCGCAGTCCCACGAACTGCTCTGGCAGCTGCTCCGCTCCGCTCCGCTCACCGACCTGTGAGCCGCTCCGCTCCGCTCACCGACCTGTGAGCCGCTCCGCTCCGCTCCCCGACCTGTGAGCCGCTCCGCTCCGCTCACTGACCTGTGAGCTGCACCGCTCCGCTCACCGACCTGTGAGCCGCTCCGCTCCACTCCAGCCGTCCCTTGGGCCGCTCCCACAAGGCTCTGCTCTGCTAGCTGCTCCTCCAGCCGCTCCGCTCACCGACCTGTGAGCCGCTCCGCTCCGCTCACTCCCCGCTAAGCTAAGTTAGCTTAGCTATAGCTTCAGGCTCCCCCACTAGTTAACACAGCCTCAGTGATCTCAGCTCTTAAATAGCTTTAGCTCTTTTGTGATTTCAGCTCTTGGTGATTTCAGCTAGTAGTAGGGGAGCCCCAGTGCTGGTGCACTATTGGCCCAAAGCAAACTCAGCTCAGCAGTCTGTAACTAGACTCCTAAGGGAATCAAAGTTAGCTCTGACATTCAACAATGGAGAGAGGAGGTAGTGCAATTGGTGTTTCAACCCCCTTGGGGAGGGGGCCACACCATCAGGTACAAATACCTGTCCCCATCCTCTCTCAATTCACTGGGTTTTGTAACCCATGCCCCTTGACAAGCAAATGCTACTTAGGTAATGGTGAATGACTCACTCAGTCCTTCTGTCATACAACAGTTCCACTGGCCTTGATTCACAGAATCCGGGTAACAAAACTTTATTCTTCCTGCCCCAATAACAGAGAAACTGGGGATCCCACACCAGCCAAAGTAACCACTTTGAGTTGCTGTGGTTTCATGCCAGGCGAGTGGGTGTGCCTATGCAAACAAGATCAGCCCCTGGAGTTCTTTTCCACCCTCGCCATAATTCACCACCAGATGTCAGGGTAGAGCTCATCCTGACTCTGCTTACATCTGTAAAGATTTTTTTCCAGGTTCAATGAGTAATTTATAATGAGCTGTAATTTCTAAAATTAAACCCTGCAGATTAAAAAAAGAGACCTGAATTAATATCACCGTATTTCTTCACTGAGACTTCCTTTGCAACAAGAAAGATGCTTAGCATTCGTTAAATCATTTAAGCACTGAGGCCTACAGCTAAGCACCATCCAAATGTGATTTAGGGCTAGTGAAATCAGAGGGAGTTTGGCCAATATCATTGGCTTCGATGGAGGCTGGAGGGTGCGAAGACATTTGGACCTAGTCAAACTAAAGATATTCTTCTTGCCACGCTCTCTCCCACCCTTCATGGATCGTATTCCCCACTGCATCTGCCCTTCAGGCTAACGTCACCTCGGGAAAACATTTTATTGAGGTCAATCATTTAAAACATTTCTTCTCCCTCTCTTTGCTTAATCTGAGCAGTCGTCTAATTGGGGACCCCTGTGGCTGCTGAATGCATTTATGGTTTTATTGAAGCACCTGTAGACTCGTAACTTAATTTTTTCCCCTTTTTCACAGTGAATTGATTTTCCTGCCAATGTGATCTTTCCCCACAGAAGTTCCTATCACTCCTAAGTTCAATCTTCTACTTGTTCTAATTAACTCAGTCTCCACACTAAGCGAATAAGGAAAATTCACTGGTCTATTTTAAGATGTAACTGAGATGATAATGCTGAACAGCTGGAAAATCTGCAGGAAGCCTTAGTTCACAAAGGATCATCTTTCCTTGTTCAGTATAAAAGGAGTAACTTCTTTTTGCTTGAAACATGCAAGGATACCTTTGCCTTCTCTAGAGGAGCCATGTGCCTCCTCTGATTTGCATAAAAACTCATGACAGGATTGTCAATAGTACTGAGCACCCTATTTACAGCAGTGGGAGCTGAAGGTGACCAACTCCTCTGAAAATCTGGCAGCTGATGCTCTCTGTCATTGAGAGAGTCACCCATCAGGATCAGGTGCACCAGGCATAGTTTGATTAGATACTTCTTCAAAGGTATCCACATTTGTTTGACTTCCATCGGTTCTATGGGTCCTAAGCACATGCTTAAAGTTAGGCACGTGCTTAAGTGCTTTGCTGAATTGAGGCCCGAGGGAGGAAGTCAGCACACACATCTGGCCCTAGCAAACCTGGCTGGGTGGGGCATTCAGCTCATCACTCCCTGCTAAGAAATCTATGCAGGGTACTCAGCATCCTCACCCCCAAGAGAAATAAGGTTGGTCTAATAACCCCACAATTGAGCTGTGGCTCACAGGCCATACACTTACCATTAGTGGTTTATAAATATGGGGTTTGATTCACCCCAGTGGGAAATGGGTGGGCAGCAAATTCACACCCCCTGAACTGATACCGAGGAGGAGCAGAGCAGGTGGGGCACTGTTGCCCTGTGCTGTAGGAACCCCACCAGCAGATGCTGCTGGGGAGACATGCTGAGTCAGTGAGCGGGGGCTAGATTTTGGGCCCCATAAGCTTGGGATCTGCAGGCAAAAGTGAGCCTGCCTCATCGTCTCGGCATCCCCAATGCATGCAGCATGTGTCTTCTGCACAGGCTACTCCTGTACAAATCGCCGCAGCTGTGTTTGATATTGGTCACACATGCGTGCAGAGCCCCTCTGTTGGGACACTCCCTTCCCCCCATGCACATGAGGGGCAAGGTTTGACCCAGGAGGGGGTGCTGTCACCCAGCAGTTAAGGAGGGCAGGGAGCAGTGGGGCAGGGTTGCTTCTCCAAGCCAAGGGGAGCGGCGAGTGCTTTCTGCTTTTAGATGAAGAGGGAGAGCTGGGCCCCTCCGCCTTATACTGTAATGCCCATTCATTTAGATCATCAGTTTTCAACCAGGGGTCTAAGGACCAGGAACTGGCCAATGGGGGTGGTGCTTGCAGGCGCGGGTAGCATACGGAGACCCACTGCCTCCCTCGTCGCAAGGGGTGTGCTAGCAGCCAGCTGCTTCCAGGAGCGGCGTGTGGCTATGGCAGGCAGGCAGGCAGCCTGAGCCCTGCTGCATTGCCGGCTGGAAGCCGCCTGTGGTAAGCGCCTCCCAGCAGGAGCCTGCACCTCGCACCCCCTCCTCTACCCCAATCCCCTGCCCCAGATCAGAATCCCCTTCTGAACCCAAACTCCCTTCCAGACCCCATGCCCCCCCCCTACACTCCAATCCCCTGCCCCATCCCCCTCCTGCACCGAACTCCCCACAAAATCTAATAGCCTCGGGCCCACAGGAGACTTAATCCGGCCCTGCACCCAGGGCCTGAAGCCAAAGCCTGAGCAGCTTAGTTACGCGGGCCCCCTGTGGCATGGGGCCCCAGGCAATTGCCCTGCTTGCTACCCCCTAATGCCGGCTCTGGCTTTTATATGCAGAAAAACAGTTGTTGTGGCACAGCTGGGCCGTGGAGTTTTTATGGCATGTTGAGGGAGCCTCAGAAAGAAAAAGGTTGAGAACTCCTGATTTAGATAATCATTTAGACCACGAAACAGCATGAGCTGCATCTTAGCGTATGTAAAGCACAGGGGTCAGGCAGCTGCACAGCTGAGAGAGACCAGGGCAGGGAGGTTCAGATCCCCTCCCAAGTTTGTGCTGCCCCAGCCAGGGACCCTTGCGGGATAAACCTTGGATCCATTCTCTCTAACAAATAAATGTGCTCTTGCTCTGGAATAAATACAAGGAGATGTGGACAAATTAAATATTGATCCATGTTGGGTGCCCAAAGCAGAGTCTAAAAAGCCAGCAATGATTCATGCACCTGGGCCCTGCCTGGGGGAAAGGGATGATCTCCTAAGCAGTAGAGCACAACCATGTCAGCACTGACACCCCCTGTTGACAGGCCTGGGGAGCTGGACAGACAGAGGTTTACAGAGGGCAAGAATATTTTGATTCAGACAAATGTCCATGGGGTGTGATCCTGCCGTCTTGATTCAGACTTGGGAAATCAATGGGGGCTGGAAGTAAAGTTCCCATCTCTGAGGTACAAATGGGGACATCTGGGGTGACCCTGAGCCCATGAAGCTGCCCTGCCACTGGCTGCCCTCCTTGGACACTAAGCACCCTTACAGATTTTTCAGGACAGCTACCTCAAAAAAGGGAGGGTCCTGGGAAAACCTGGACCGGGGGCAGCCCTAGTTGGACAGAGTAAGGTCTGGCAGGGGACTTCCGACCTTGGCCAAATGTGTTTGAACTCACCAGACACAGCTCTGGGGAGGAGCATGAGAGGTATGTGATCAGGACTGCTTTGCCTGGGGAAGGACTGAGTCCAAGCTGAGTAAGGGCCTGAGGACATAAGTCAACGTGCAAGTATGTACAGAGAGCCAGCCAAACTCCAAACCACCTGAGTTATGTATGAAATTAAAACCCCCAATTACCAATCAAAGCCCCCCTCCCTCTATCTCTCTCTCACAGGGGAATGTACCCCACTCTAGTAACGAAAGAGAGAACTGGAGACAGAGTAATTAGTGCACCTGGTGGGGGTAGGAATGGCCAGGCCCAGCTGGGGAAGGAACTGGGTGGGGAGCATAACAGGAGGAAGCTCTAGTGACCAGGGGAAGAGTCCTGTAGACTGTAGTGCTTCTCAGGTGGCTAGAGAGGTTAGGCCAGGATGTGTGCTCAGGGAGGGGCTTGAATGAAGGCTAAGCTAGGAAGAAACCCAGGGAGACAGCAGACCTTAGCTGCTTGCTGTAGGGTCCCTGGCCTGGAGCCTAGAGAGGGAGAGTCTGGGTTCTCTTGGGAAAGGTGGTGAGGACACCACCTGAGACAAGGTGGAGAAGGGCTTTTCAGTTTGGAGCCAGGGAGAAAGCCCTGCAGATGCTGCTCTGCACAAGGGCAGGAGGTTGGTTCTGCAGGGCCTGGGAAGCAGTGAAGGGTCTGTGGAGGAGAGAGGCTGGGTAGGGGATAAAGCATTATGTTTGTCTGAGTTTAGTTTATTGGACTCTGTTACTCCAGGAGGTGTGGGACTAAAAGTGACCTGGCTGGAGGTCCAAGTCATAAGAAGAGACACCTCTGCAGGGCTTGAGCAGCCATCAGTCAGGGGTGCTAGAGGAGCAGAGCCAGCTATGCCATGCCCAGCCATGAGGGGATATGCCAGCCAGTGAGTCTACTGTCCTCCATTATCCAAAGAGCTAGCTTTTCTCTCCTTGTAACAGGCCTAAGGTGCATTCCCCTCTTGGAAGAGGTTGCTCCTGTTAGGAAAGAGTTAAGAGAGTTTTGTTGATCACTGGTGCAGGTGCCTGGTGGCAGTGATTCCTAGAGAGGCTTTGGGGTGTGTGCTGAGGAGGCCTGGGGGAGAAGGTCTGAAGTGACTTTTATGTGTATTCTGGTTTATTTTAGTTTATGAAGCTGAACCCTAGAAGGGGGTGAGTTTGTGTTATGGGGGGGGGGGGGGGTGGAAGGTGTTGGGGAAAGGTGCCTGCTTATCTTCCTTATCCTCCTTTTCTGCAAATGTTTTTCAGAAATTGCTGTATTTGTTAAAACTAAAGTCCCTGCCTCTTTCACATCAGATAGAGACCCCAAAGCCACCTAGTGTGGCACTGACACTAAATCAAGGCTGGAGTCCAAATCACAGACCCCTCACCAGAATCCAAAGCCCCAACCCCATCTGAAATCTGCCTCCAGCAGCAGAATATGGACCCTAGACTTCAGAAAAGCAGACTTTGACTCCCTCAGGGAACAGATGGGCAGGATCCCCTGGGAGAATAACATGAAGGGCAAAGGGGTCCAGGAGAGCTGGCTGTATTTTAAAGAATCCTTATTGAGATTGCAGGAACAAACCATCCCGATGTGTAGAAAGAATAGTAAATATGGCAGGCGACCAGCTTGGCTAAACAGTGAAATCCTTGCTGATCTTAAACGCAAAAAAGAGGCTTATAAGAAGTGGAAGATTGGACAAATGACCAGGGAGGAGTATAAAAATATTGCTCAGGCGTGCAGGAGTGAAATCAGGAAGGCCAAATCACACTTGGAGTTGCAGTTAGCAAGAGATGTTAAGAGTAACAAGAAGGGTTTCTTCAGGTATGTTAGCAACAAGAAGAAAATCAAGGAAAGTGTGGGCCCCTTACTGAATGAGGGAGGCAACCTAGTGACCGAGGATGTGGAAAAAGCTAATGTACTCAATGATTTTTTTGCCTCTGTCTTCACGCACAAGGTCAGCTCCCAGATTGCTGCACTGGGCAGTACAGCATGGGGAGAAGGTGACCAGCCCTCTGTGGAGAAAGAAGTGGTTCGGGACTATTTAGAAAAACTGGACGTGCACAAGTCCATGGGGCCGGATGCGCTGCATCCGAGGGTGCTAAAGGAGTTGGCGGGTGAGATTGCAGAGCCATTAGCCATTATTTTTGAAAACTCATGGCGATCGGGGGAGGTCCCGGATGACTGGAAAAAGGCTAATGTAGTGCCCATCTTTAAAAAAGGGAAGAAGGAGGATCCGGGGAACTACAGGCCAGTCAGCCTCACCTCAGTCCCTGGAAAAATTATGGAGCAGGTCCTCAAGGAATCAATTATGAAACATTTAGAGGAAAGGAAAGTGATCAGGAACAGTCAGCATGGATTCACGAAGGGGAAGTCGTGCCTGACTAACCTAATTGCCTTCTATGATGAGATAACTGGCTCTGTGGATGAGGGGAAAGCAGTGGATGTGTTATTTCTTGACTTTAGCAAAGCTTTTGATACTGTTTCCCACAGTATTCTTGCCACCAAGTTAAAGAAGTATGGGCTGGATGAATGGACTGTAAGGTGGATAGAAAGCTGGCTAGATCGTCGGGCTCAACGGGTAGTGATCAATGGCTCCATGTCTAGTTGGCAGCCGGTTTCAAGTGGAGTGCCCCAAGGGTCGGTCCTGGGGCCGGTTTTGTTTAATATCTTTATTAATGATCTGGAGGATGGTGTGGACTGCACTCTCAGCAAGTTTGCAGATGACACTAAACTAGGAGGCGTGGTAGATACGCTAGAGGGTAGGGATCGGATACAGAGGGACCTAGACAAATTAGAGGATTGGGCAGAAAAAAACCTGATGAGGTTCAACAAGGACAAGTGCAGAGTCCTGCACTTAGGACGGAAGAATCCCATGCACTGCTACAGACTAGGGACCGAATGGCTAGGTAGCAGTTCTGCTGAAAAGGACCTAGGGGTCACAGTGGACGAGAAGCTGGATATGAGTCAACAGTGTGCTCTTGTTGCCAAGAAGGCTAACAGCATTTTGGGCTGTATAAGTAGGGGCATTGCCAGCAGATCGAGGAACGTGATCGTTCCCCTTTATTCGACATTGGTGAGGCCTCATCTGGAATACTGTGTCCAGTTTTGGGCCCCACACTACAAAAAGGATGTGGAAAAATTGGAAAGAGTCCAGCGGAGGGCAACAAAAATGATTAGGGGTCTGGAGCACATGACTTATGAGGAGAGGCTGAGAGAACTGGGATTGTTTAGTCTCCAGAAGAGAAGAATGAGGGGGGATTTGATAGCAGCCTTCAACTACCTGAAGGGGAGTTCCAAAGAGGATGGAGCTCGGCTGTTCTCAGTGGTGGCAGAGGACAGAACAAGGAGCAATGGTCTCAAGTTGCGGTGGGGGAGGTCCAGGTTGGATATCAGGAAAAACTATTTCACTAGGAGGGTGGTGAAACACTGGAATGCGTTACCTAGGGAGGTGGTGGAGTCTCCTTCCTTGGAGGTTTTTAAGGCCCGGCTTGACAAAGCCCTGGCTGGGATGATTTAGCTGGGAATTGGTCCTGCTTTGAGCAGGGGGTTGGACTAGATGACCTCTTGAGGTCCCTTCCAACTCTGATATTCTATGATTCTATGATTCTATGATCCTAGGCCAGTGGGAGCAGGTAGCTGTTTGTGCAGAAGGCATTGATAAGCTGGCCTAGAGGCGATGCTATTCTGTGCTGCTGCTACTGCCTGACGCTTTCTTTTTCGGGTGAGGAGATTTAGCAATGGTTCCCTCACCTTCTGCTCTCAGGTTTTTGAGCCTCAGCAGTTTCAGGGCCTGGGGTGTGGGCCAAGGCTGTCATCCCCTTCTGTCCTTGCCATCAGCAGGCAAGGTATGGGTTGATCAGAGTGTTGCTGGCAGACCAGGTGCCAGTTCATGCCAAGGTGCCCATGTTTCCACTGAACACTGACAAATACAGGGCTGGTACCAGACTGGCTCACCTGTGTGCTAGTATTGTTAAAACAGGTATTAGGATTATGAGAATGTGGTTGGTATCTGTGCTTTATGGAATGCTTGTAACTTGCTGCATGCATTAATCTCCCTCTCAACCTCTGTATCCCATAGGGTAAGCCCAGTGGTGAGCTGGAGCCGGTTCGCACCAGTTTGCAAGAACCGGTTGTTAAATTTAGAAGCCAGTGTAGAACTGGTTGTAAAGGGGCCGGCAGGTGGGCAAACTCCGGTCCGCGGGCACATCCTGTCCAGCCCGCCTGAGCTCCCCGCTTCCCCCCCCTCTTGCAGAGCCCCAGCACACTGCGCTGCTGGTGCCCTAGGCAGCTCTGCAGCTCCTGCTGCTTTGAGCAGTATGGTAAGGGGGTGGGGGCTGGGAGGAGGGGTTGGATAAGGGGCAGGGAGCAGTTGAAGGGGCTGGAGGTTCTTGGGGGGCGGTCAGGGGATGGGGAACAGGAAGGGGGTTGGTTAGGCATGGGAGTTCTGGGGGTCTGTCGGGGTGGTGGTGGATGGGGTCAGGGCAGTCAGGGGACAGGGAGTGGGGCAAGCTGGGTAGGGGGTGGAGTCCTGGGGGGCAGTTAGGGTGGGGGCCTCGGGAGGGGGTGGTCAGGGGACAAGGAGCAGGGGGGTTGATGGATTGCGGGTTCTGAGGGGGGGCAGGAAGTGGATTGGGGTCAGATGGGTGTGTGTGTGGGGGGAGACAGGCATGTGGGGCTTCTACTCACTGCATAGTTCCCTACCGGGACTTCGGCAGTGGGGTGTGTGTGTGTCTTCACTCGCTCTGGGTGAAGGATCCGCCACCGAAATGCTGCCGAAAACCTGGAGCGAGTGAAGCCCCGCCACCGAGAACCTGGGATGGAACGGGTTATTAGTTATTTTGGGAGCTCATCACTGGGTAAGCCTCTGTAATGGTGTAAATCACCAGACAGGAGAGTGACACTAGCTAGTGTGAAATGTTGCTCTCCATCAGAAGCTGTTATGTCTTGCCCATCAAAGAAGGTCCACTGACCCCAGACAGACTAGTGTGGAAAATTAAAAAGGACAAAAGACTTTGTTTACACTTCCCTCCCTTCCTCCCCCCCCCCCCCCCATGAAGATGAGTCATGCAAGTGAATTCCTCCCATCAGCTGTGTATGAAGCTCAGAGCAGAAGCAGGGAAGGGAATAAAAAACCCCAACAGGAAGGAACTGTATCTTTATACTGCTTGGATTCTGGGGAGCAAGGATGACTAGGTGTAAGCAAAAGATTCTGAGTGTGTAGCTTGGGTTAGTGCTAAAGGACATATAGAGCTTGCTTATTCTAGGAGCTTCTATTACTTTTAGAAATGTAAGAATGGAACTAGTTTGTGTGTAGATGTTTACGTGCTTTTAACTACCTGAAAGGGGGTTCCAAAGAGGATGGTTCTAGACTGTTCTCAGTGGTACCAGATGACAGAACAAGGAGTAATGGTCTCAAGTTGCAGTGGGGAAGGTTTAGGTTGGATATTAGGAAAAACTTTTTCACTAGGAGGGTGGTGAAGCACTGGAATGGGTTACCTAGGGAGGTGATGGAATCTCCTTCCTTAGAGGTTTTTAAGGTCAGGCTTGACAAAGCCATGGATGGGATGATTTAGTTGGGGATTGGCCCTGCTTTGAGCAGGGGGTGGGACTAGATGACCTCTTGGGTCCCTTCCAACCCTGATATTCTATTATTTTAATCTTGTTAATAGCTCTCGTTTTGTTTTCCTATATAATAATCTGCAGATAGTTTATTATAGGATTGGCTACAAGTGGTGTTTTTGGTGTGAGATCTAAAGTGCAATTGACCTGGGATAAGTGACTGGTCCTTTGGGACAGAGAGTAACCTGAATATTGCTTTGATACTTGGTGTAAGGGACCATCTATCAGAAAGGCAGGCTTGTGACAAGATGCATCCGAGTACCCGAAGGGACTGTCTGACTCCATGGTTAGGCTGTTACAGTGCCGGAGGATTTCACACTTGATAGGTGAAATCTAAGTATAGACCTCGTCGCCAATATGGGGTTTGTGCCCTGGTTCTTAACAATCTGTCCTGAGGTTGGTACTCATGTTCTTGAGCCACTGCAGGACAGCTTGACACAGTGGAATAAATGAGACCTCATCAGACAAGCTAGGCAGCTGAGTTAGACAGATTTCTAAGTCAGAGGAGTGGAGCATGGTGGTGTTTGTCCTTCCCCAGCTTTCACATCGCATGTAGTCTGGTGCCAAGGAGTGGCAGTCTTGATTTCCATCACTCCTGGGTCCTCTGTACATAGTGGACACAGATGCAGGTGTTTGATTTATTGGTGGATGCACAGAGCTAACCACCTCCTAATCTCACTGCCTCTGTGTAACTTAACTTTCTCTGGATGTGGTGATCTATTTGTGTTTGTATTCAATATTAAAGCAGTACTGAGCCATGATATCTGGCATTCAATCCTGCAATAGATTTGTCCCATCTTTGCTGATAATGCAGCAGTGGTGTCATAGGCCATTAGTCTGTCTTTTGCTTCTTTCTGACAATGAGAAGGAATAAGTGTGTGCATTGAAACTGTGTTAAAATTACAAGCTATCACTTTAAGTGTAGGGGATTTCCTGGTCCTGCTTTCAGGCTAGTGGCTCTGTAGGGAAGTGTGGGATATGTGTCTTCACTGTTCTGCACTCAAGCTGCAAAGATCCAGCCTAGACCAAGGTGGGGTGAGTTGTGCCTTGCTGCCTCAGGGAGCAGTCTGCTTTGTGTCTCTCTGATTTTGGTTCTTGGGTTCTGGCTTCTCAGAGTTAAAGCAGTGTTAGGCTGCAACCTTCCAGAAAGATAAATTTCTCTGTGTGCTGTCAAAATAACAGAAATATAGCATCATAAAAAAATCAAGTGCTTACTTGAAACAACCCACACATACACTGCCAGGGATGCAGTATACCAGTCTAAATGGGTCTGTGAGCTGTCCTGATAAGACAATTTTTATGCCAATACTTAGACCACTGGTGAATTAGAACCATGTTGTGAGTGGGAGGTGGCCCTGGAAAGACAGGTGGGGTTGGATGTAATGTCCAAACATTCAGATGCTGCATTAAACCACCTTAGTCTAGAAGTGAGGCATGACCTCTTTGCTCCCTTCTTGTTAACCCATCGATGGACTGGCAATGCCATGAAAACTCTCCTGTGACATTTCACTATTCCCACTCCCCATCCCCACAGCAAGCAGGGAGTGAAGGGATGCAAATGAATGAAAGAAAATTATATTTAAAGGTTCTTCTATTTCAAAGCTTCAGGGTCCACTTTGAGTTCTGGGCAAAGATTCTGATCCATCCCTATTGAATCCAAATGGGTTCTGCCATCCCTAATATGGTGTGAGGGCTAGAGGCTGCACATGGCTGAGGTCCTGAAAGTTGTCTTTAGTCTTAATTCTGTTTCCACCTTCTCTGTACATTGCTGCTATGTTTGTTTTCACTACTGGGCATTTGGTAAATCTCAGAGCATTGACTGGTGCATTTAATTACTGCATAAGGATAAAGGTATCATAGCCACACTTTTTGAGGAAGGCCCTTCTGACATCCTGCCAGTCCTGTCTCATTGGTGACAGCACTTTTCCTTTGGCTTCATCTTCTAAGCAAACTTCCATTTGTGTTTGCACTCCAGGCTGCTGTGGGATGGGTGGAGTGTAATTTGCTGCTGTGTACTAGCTGTACGTACCAGCGTTAAGAAGAAGGTTCAGTCACCCATTCCATTTGGATCTGTCTTGAGGTCTACATCACTTGGTGACCACACAAGAAGGTCACAGACATTTGTGTAACCCCTGTTGCCTCCATTTATAAATGTATCCGGATTCCAATTCCCACTCTCAGTGAGTAGCGCTTTAACATCTCACAGCCCCCTTACTGACTACACAATGTGGTCTGCTCCTGGTACTAGGACCCATAAGCTACTGAGTTCTGAGCTCAGATCTGCCACTGACTCACCGCATGAGGCCTTTCTCAAGGCACTTATGTGAAAACTGCCACAGAGGGGATTGAACTCCAGAGCTAAAAGCATGAACTGCTAGAGAAAGCTGAGACTGTAATAGACTCATCTCCTGTATAGCACAAATTCTCCAGTGGGTTAAACTTACATTAGGACAACATTTCCAAGTGTTATTAGCAGCATTGGTGGCTCTTGCCAGCCCTCAAAGTCAGGTGATTAGCTGAGAACCTCAGCTTTTATTTTTAGTTTATTAAAGTACATGTCTAGCCCTCATGAGTGCAGAGAAACTTGAAAATGTGACCCAAGTGTACCCAGAAGGCAAATAAAGACCCAATGTCTTATTTTTTCAAAAATCCTCATGATTTTTATGCCAATATTGTGATTCTTTGGGGCCCGATTCATGATTTTTGAACTCTTGAGACAGGCAACACTATACTAGTAGGCACTGGTTAAATTTTTAACCATAACTTCTCTGAGCCTTGCTTTCTCCATGGGGATAATACTAAAGATTAATTAGTTAATGCCATCCAGTTCTTGGGAAATGTAAAGCACTATATACCAGTCAGAGCTATTTTTTGATTCTGACCTAGTAAAAGAAAATCTGTTCTTTTCCCAGAAGACAGTGCTTTGAGATGACTTTAGTCATTGATAACAATACCCGTCTTGCTTGAAAAATCTGCTTTAAATGGTTTTTAAAAGCTACTGTTTTTAATCAGACTACAATAAACCACATCTGAAAGACAGTGAGTAAAATATAAGCTATTCTGCATCCACATTGTGTACAGCTCCATGAGGGCTCCTGGAAGCTAGGGTCTTGTCACACTTTCCAAGAGCAGACATGTCTCATTCGGGTGTAAATGGTTTTGATTGGAGTGGGATACTAATGCTTTAGATTGCTCATCGTTGATTACTTTTTGTGTGTACACATTCACCGAATGTTTGTCTTGCTGGTTGCCTGCTTTCTCATGGCAACTCTGGTTCATGTAACAGGCTCCTATTTAGTAACAAACTGCTTCCCTGTTTGTTTTGGAGGATTTTGTACTTGCAGTGCAACAAACCCACACTACTAACCGCTAAATCCCCAGGACACAACATTAAGATTCTGTCCATGTTTGAAGAGGCACCAGAGTGTGAGCACACACACAAATAATGAGGTAATCTGCTCTGTTAATAGACTGGCAGCCTCCCCACTATGTGTCTTTGCCCTGATGTCCTTAGTGACATACTGAGATTCACAGGCACCTAATTCAATAATGTTTGTCAGGTAAGAATTAGAAAGAAGTGCTGAGTTTTAGGGCAGGTTTGAAGCACAATAGACTGTCAAATAGGGGGCTATCTGGGACAAATGCACAGGGTGCTAATCAGAACACAGGGCATTCCCTTCTTAGGCAACTAATTGAATGAATGAAGTTGGAGAAGCCAGAACTTTCAGAAAATTCTGTATGCATCTGTGATGAAGTGGGAATGTTCTTAATGTTTTCTCTGACTACTGTGTGGGTGCCTCAGTTTCCCCTATGCATTTCTTGGGTATCTAGGTGGGGGGAACAGGGTGTGTGATCATTGCAGAGCCCAAGAGGGCCCATGTGATACTGCCTGCACAGAGAATGGCTGACACTCTGTCTCCTGGCAACTAATGGCCCGTGCCCCTCATCTACAAAGATGCCAACTGAAGGTGTTGGAGAACAAAGAGATCAGGTGACCTCCTGGCCTGGGAAAGGGACAAAGGGAGAGGATGGGGTTGGAGAGTTTCAGTTTGGAGCTGGTTGGGAAAATGGAGGGGAGGCCAGACAGACCACCTTGCCCCCCAAGATGGACCTGACTGAGGGGGTCCTGTTGTCTGTACCTGCAAGACCTGTTTTGGACTGTGTTCCTGTCATCTAAATAAACCTTCTGTTTTACTGGCTGGCTGAGAGTCATGGTGAATGGCAGGAAGCTGGGGGTGCAGGGCCTTGTCTCCCGCACACTCTGTGACAGCATCTCTGTGCTTAGTTATTGTGCCTGCGTGTGCACATTACAGGTGGGAATTTCAAAAGCACCTAAGTGATTTAGGAGTACAAGTCCTCTTGAAAGTCAGTGGGACTTAAATGCTTTTTTTTGAAAGTCCAAGAGTAGCTGTGCAAATATGAGAGCCGAGTCTCTTATTCGAACAATAGTAAGAGAAGCCCCTATCATCTGTCATGTCTGGCTGTGAGAAGCACCAACCTTGACAAGCTCTGTCCTGCTTCGTTCCTACCATAAAGTCATATCAACTAAATTGTGCCATCCGTTCTCCCCATGCAACTCACACGAAATCAGTGGGGTTGTGTGGGTGCCATTGAGGGCAGAATTTGTGCCCTTGTACTTGCTCTCCTTAACCTTCGTTCCATTTGTCAATCCTGTAAAGCAGGGGTTCTCAACTTTTTTTTCTTTCTGAGCCCCCCTTCAACATGATAGAAAAACTCCAGGGCCCACAGGGCAGGGGGGACTTGGGGCTCCAGGCCAGGTGGGCATAGGCATAGCTTAACTTCTATTTTTTTGCAGGGGAGGCAGCATGGCAAGGGCTGGCGGGGCTCTGGCCAGCTCTGCACAGGAGGGTCCAGGGAGGGAACCCCTGACTCACCTTAGCAGGCCACCCATATGTCTGGGGCTGTGTGCCAGTGGCTGCTCCCCCAGGGCTCTGCTGGTCTTAGAGCGGCCCGGGCAGCTCTGACCAGCTGCGTGAGCAGTCCAAGGGGGCTGAGGAGAAGCTACAACCCTTGGCACCAGCAGCAAATGGGGGAATGCGATGGGTGCCCACTCCATGGCATCACCAGCCAGAGGAACAGCTGCCCCTCACTGCCTGGCTCTGGCTTCCAGTCTAGGACCTGGCCAGAGGGTGGGACCTAAGGGGGGCTGGGGGAGAGGAGGTGGTGTGGGGTGGAGCTGCCCCCAGGACTGTCCCACTCTGGGTAAGGCATTGCAGTTTGGGGGGGCAACACCCTTGTGCCCCCTCAACTCTGCCCATGGGCTCAAGGTTTCTGCCTGCATCAGGGTTTCAGCGCTCCCTCCCCACAGCTCCCGGCTGCAGCGTGGGGTGGGGGGAGAGCTCAAGTTTTCAGCCCTGTGCCACTCCACACTTCAGACCAGCTCAGGGCACTGGGTTTCAGCAGTGGGGCTTTGCACCCCCCTGAAAGGGCTCAGGGGTCTGTGGACCCCTGGTTGAGAACTGCTGCTGTAAAGGGTATGTGTGTGAAAATGAACATTAATTAGAATGGAGTAATTGAACTCCTGGACATCCACAATGAAATCTGTCTTCCCGTATTGGTGAAGGGGAGTAATCTAAACTCTTAGCCTACAGAGTCAATGGCTGGGCATAGCAGCGTGATGGAATTCCAGCCGTTTCACCTGACTGTAATGAGGGTATTAGCATGTTGGCACAGACATAAAGAACAGCCGTGGAATAAGAATGTGCTTCAGTTTGATTCCTGCTTCTTATATTTTAAAAGGCATTTACTCTTGAGCCATCCATTAGGCGATTACAACAGCTCGTGGCTGGACTCTGTATGGAGATGAAACTGGAGGCAGATGAATGGCTGCTGGATCTGATCTGGGTTCATTTAACCTCCCTTGGGGGCTCACTGTGCGCACAGAGGAGCAGGTGGGGCATCACACATCAGAAGGGCAAAACAAAGGGAAATTGAATAAGCAAACTAATTTTTTCATGTTCTCCCAAACCTTCCAATCTGCACATCCAAGGGGACCCACTGTCTGTGAAAGGACAAAATTACCCTTGACTCTCTAATTTTCCTGCTCTCAACATCAGTCAAGGATAATCAGGCTATCTGGAAAGAGAAAATAAATAAGCCAGCTGTGGTATAAGCCTATTGGATCAAAGCAGGGGTTCTGCTCCCAGTGAGCAGAGGCCTGTTTTTTCATGATGCTATTGCCATGGATGGATTGATTGATTAATAGGGGTCCATTTAAAAACTTAAAAATTGTGGCCCTGAGTCGTCAAAGTACTTAAGCAAATGTGTAAGTGCTTTATTGAATTGGGGCCTTCGCTCTGAAGGCATCTCTGCTAACTGCAATAGCTGCTGTACTTGAAAGAGGAGACATCACTTCATTGTGATTACTAGAGAGTGGTGAATATTGAGATGTTAGTTGCACACATGCAGTTTCTTTCTCTATTTTTTTTTCCTTTGGTGTTTTCAACCCTCCAAAGCACATTGTGTGCTCTAGTTTGTACTCTGCAGAGTGGTAAACTGATGAGGTTCAAGATGGAAGTACAAGGAACCAGTGTTGTATAGTGGTCAGAGCGAGATATGGAGAGTTAGGGCTCCTGGATTCCTCAGCTACTGACTCGCTGGGTGACCTTTGGCAAGTCACCTATCTCTCTGTACCCTGGGTTAATTGTCTGTAAAATGGGGTTAATAGTGCCCTGCTTCAGAGGGAGGCTGCAATGTGTAGCTAATGGGTGTCTGTGGAGCATTTTGAGATCCTTAGCTGAATGGTGTGCTGGCGGTGGGAAGGATCATGGTTTATTATTTATGTCGTGCTAGCACCTCCAGGCCCCAGCCAGAGATTACCACCCCACTGTGACATGCACCGGACATATCACCATGCGCTGTACTGTAGAGTTTACCTTCTTCTAGCAGGCCTATTTCCTACCCCCCACCCCCAAGGGTGCGTAAATGGGATTATTTTTTTGTTTGTCGAATAAGTGTAACCACCCAAGAAGATTACCTAGATTCCTGGGGCTCTGTCGGCTGGCAGCTCAGGGAGGGGGAGCCAAGGCAAACTCAGAGACTGCCCGGCAACCAATAGGGAGTGAGATGCCCCTCCCAGGGAGTTCAGGAAAGGGGAGAAGCCATTTTTGAGTCAGTCTGGAGCCAGGTAGGGCTGGCTGTGTGAGGAGCTAGTAAGTCCCAGGCCTGCATGCAGGGTTCCCCCTGAGAACTGGCCTCTACGGACCTGAAAGCAATTTCCCTCAGCTGGGTTTTTCCTTCTCCACTGATGATTCCCAGTTTGTAGAGTTTTGCTGGGAAACTTCCCCAGCCAGGCTGAGTTAGCCCTCCAGCTCCCTAGGTGAGACCAGTCACCACATGGTCAGCTCTGCTCTGTCTGCTAGTTCAGGGCTGCTGCCTGCTGTGTGTGTATCTGGATTCTGGGTTAGGAGACTATAGTTTGGATTTTAGTACAGTTGTGTAACCTGCATCTTGAGCGCTGCACCCCTTTGTGATGAGGGGAAATCCTGGGACCGAACCAGCCTGATTCCTGCTTGAAGAGGATCCCTGCCAGCAGAGATCAGCCCCTCTGTAGTGACTGAGGAGTCCAAAGTCATCTCTGAACCTGAGGATCATTCATGGAGTTTGTGAGTGCACCATCTTTTAGTTAGCTAATCAGGGAATTTGTTTTGGGGACCCCCTACTCCCTGAACTGTGTCCTCAAGCCAGGGAGTAAGGGTTTGGGGATTTTACAACCTGCTGCATATTAAACCTATGGAGGGATTTCCCACCTTCTCCCACTTGTGAGTCCTCTTGGGCTGTAACCCAGTCAGCCACACTGCTAAACCACTGCAGAGAATTTTGTGGTCATAGGTCATCAAGGGCTCCAACAAAGTACATGTACCAACGGGACACTAATCTTACATTTGCTACATCAAGTCACATGACTGGGGAAAGGCACAGGTATTAGCAGCGTGGGCAGTGGTGACCCTAACAATAGTGTTTTACCCTGTTATGTTATATTTGTCTCCTGTTTAATATAATTTTTGTGTTATTTCTTGGAAGTCTCCAACTATCTGGCAAATAAGTGGGGATTATCCCGTGGTTAGAATTTTCCTCCCAAGCTGCCCTGGTGACCATGCCAGGAAGGAGCGAGGGGGGTGGAGGCATTGCCAAATAAATTCATAGGAAAAAATAAAGAAGATACACCCTGCTAAGTGGGTGGCGGGATCCAGAAGAACCCAGACCTGTCCATCAAAACCTGTAAGCAGATTGGCATTAAAGAAGGTAACCGGTGAAGAGGGGACGCTACATAAGCAACTGCTGCTTATTACTTCAAGTGAGCCAAAGTCTGGCCCCACGTTCCTGTCCTGGCATGCCCCCAAACCCCTACCCATTGCTACCTGATGCTGTGAGGCCAAATGAGGGGGTGACTCTGGAAAGCACTAAGGACTGTTACGCACCTAATTCCCTTTGCAAGTCAATTAGAATAAGGCACCTCTTTTCAGTGATGTGTTAGAAATTTTCTGTGCAGTAAATGCTGTGGGGTGGATACAATGCCAAGGGACTCTGTTTAGTAAATTAATAAGACTTAATTTAAAAAATCAAACCGAACTTCCCTCCCATTACTCAAGATTACCTCCTCCCCCCACATTTCACAGTGCAAATAGCAATACACTAAGGCCTTGTCTACACTACCACTTTGGTATAACTTACGTCACTCAACGGTGTGAATAAGCCAGCCCCTGAGTGACGTAAGTTACACCAACCTAGCGCTTCTAGTGTCAACTAGCCCTAAGTGAATTTAAAACTTCCATATTTAAGTTTGTTCTGGGTTCTTCTGGATCCCACCACCCACTTAGCAGGGTGTATCTTCTTTATTTTTTCCTATGAATTTATTTGGCAGTGCCTCCACCCCCCTCGCTCCTTCCTGGCATGGTCACCAGGGCAGCTTGGGAGGAAAATTCTAACCACGGGATAATCCCCACTTATTTGCCAGATAGTTGGAGACTTCCAAGAAATAACACAAAAATTATATTAAACAGGAGACAAATATAACATAACAGGGTAAAACACTATTGTTAGGGTCACCACTGCCCACGCTGCTAATACCTGTGCCTTTCCCCAGTCATTTCTTCATACTGTAAAGCAAAGTGTTAGAGAGTATGAAGTCAATTTTGGTCCTGAGTAGAATAGGAAATTTAAATAGTGTGAAGGATATAAAATAGGATTCCACCTCAAGTGTTGCTTGTATATTGAGCTATAGAGTGAAAGGGTGTGTTTTCGAATGTGGGTGTCTCAGCCAGGATGCTGTTGATGAAGTCAAGATTCTAATAAAACTCCCTTGATATTTAGCAAGCTCTTGGTTGCTAGTCACAGCTGTCTATAGTGGCCACTGGATGGATAATAGCCAGGGATGGGGCAAACACCACAGTGTGGTCTTCTGCTGATTGGGGGGTGAGGGACAAGTACAGCTCTGTGCTCTTGGATGTCATGTGATCTCTGACCTGCTCCCTGCATCATTCAGTTTCCCTCTGTCATGTGCTTTGTATTTTATGGCTCACATGAGAATTCAACCAGAAAAATGTCTAGGGGGATAATTCAAACGCACACATCTCCCGTCTCGCCCCTTAGGTCTTGTGTGGCTGATGGCCACTAAGCCCACTGAGAGGGGCCAATGTGCAGACCCTGACTTGGTCACAATTCCCTGTGGAGTGCTTCCAGCAAGCACATGCTGCAGAAGCAGCACGGCTGGCCATTGTGGAGAGGGCCGGGCCATGGTTCCCCTCTCACCCTGCCCCTCATCTCACCCTCTTGCCAGGGTGTGAAACTTTCACAAAATGCCCATTCACTCTTTTTGAGGTTGGCCGGGGCAGCACATTTCTCCTGACTTTTCTCTAAGCCTCAGTGTTTGGACCCAGGGGTTTGATATGCCTGTCACAGTGAAAGCAGCCACCCCCCAGCAAAGCTCTGACGTGGGCAGATTCAGGGACTGTGGTCATCTCTCATTTTTCTCTCTGTCTCGCTCATGCTGATTCCTTTTGTCTTGCGCTGGGATTCACGGCGCGGCAGCGTCTGCTTAGAATTCCTCAGCACAGCTCAGATGCTATTGAAAGCACTGGAAGGTTCAGAAGAATCCAGAAAAGCAGAATAACAGGTCAGCTCTGGCCTACCTCATCCCATGGGCACTGCAAATCTTGTAGGAAACTTACAGCCTCCTTTGACCCAGGAGCATGACAATTCATAACACAAATACTGATAACTCCTCGCTCCGCTGCTGCTCTTTAACGTCTCATTAGTTTCAAACCATTAGCAAATTAAGCAAAACCTAGGCACTGAGGCCAACAGAAGAGCGGGACTCACATTGTGATTAATAAATACTATTATGGTAGTGTTTAGAGGCCCCAACCAAGATCAGGTCCCTGTTGTGCTAGGCACTGAACATACACATAGAGACACTCCCTACCCAAAATAACTTCCAGGCTGGGTAAGAGCGATGAAGCGACTGGCCCAATGTCCCAGGGCAGATGAGCGGTAGAGCCACGGCTAGAACAGTGAGTCCAAGGCCAGTTCTGTATCCATTGGACTATGCTGCCTCTTTCGATAATGGCTTTCTGCAGGAACTAAAATGTACCCTAATATCTTGGCATCATGGGATTTTTTTCTTTGATCTCAGGTGGCCATTTACTGGCCCCAAATAAGGCACCATCTGGCCGTCCATCATCCAGGAGCCAAAATATCATGAGAAGCTCAGAGCTGGTTATTTTTGCTTCCCTGAAGTATTAAAAAGTATGTGGAAAAACATCAGCAAAATTTATAACTACACACAACATTTGTGCCACTCATCTAAGAATGTGGCACACAACCCAGCGTTCGGTTAAACCTGGCACTGCTGCTCTTGAAAAGGGTGAGTCCTTTGCTGTCTGGAGTGCTGTGAGAAGGACACAGTCCACAGAGAAGAAAAGGTAAGCATCATCTCCTAGTCATGCTATTAACACATGATTACACCAAGGTCTGGTTTACACTGGGGTGGGGGAAGATCAACCTAAGATACGCAACTTCAGCTACGAGAATAGCGTAGCTGAAGTTGACGTATCTTAATTCAACTTACCTCGCGTCCTCACGGCGCGGGGTTGACTGCTGCCGCTCCCCCCGTCGACTCCGCTTCTGCCTCTCACCGTGGTGGAGTACAGGAGTCAATGGCAGAGCGATTGGGGATTGATTTATCGCGTCTACACTAGACACCATAAATTGATCCCCGATAGATGGATCACTGCCTGCCGATCTGGCAGGTAGTGTAGATGTACCCTAAGTAAGTGATGAGGTACAATCAGCACTGGGATAATTTCTTCTGTACTTTGTGGCTGCCAACCAGAGATTATTTAGGTTTCTCTAAGTCCACCTCAGATCTCTGTTCAGAGTCACCAGCAAGGCAGGTATGTAGGAATATTTTTAGCTTCATCCTAATTGGAGGTGACATGTTAAATCTGTCCCCTTCAGAATGTAGGCCTTGTCTATACTAGAAAAGGTTTCCCAGCATAGCTATACTGTTGCAACTACATCAGCAACCCACCTCCTAGTGTGGATGCAGCTTGTACTGGAAAGAAAGTGCTTTTGCCAATATAGCTGATACCGGTTTCTTGATCAAAACAAACTGTACCAACAAAAGCATTTGTATGCTGATATGTCTACAGTAGGGTATTGTCCCAGTATAAAAATGTCACCCAAAATCACACTCCTAATAACATTTCTATACTGGCAAAACTTTCTAGTGCAGACCTGGCTGACTCTCCAATTTGCGAGGAGTCTTGTGTATCCAGTTCCTTGAAATTCTGATTTCAAGGAAACCCACTGCCACCCGCCTTCTGGCCATGTCTGGGAAAACGACTCCCCATGGGTTTCTGAAATGCCTTATCCAATTTGTGTTTCCAGCCTCCAAGGCCAGGGTTCTGTAAGATAAAATCATGCAAATCATTCTTGTTAGCAGGGCATGCTTCCCATTTGCTGAAAGGCTTTCTCAGCCTCCATTAATCAAGTGCCTGGGTTATTTTTGCTACGGTTCTCTAGACTTCAGCTACTGATGGTTTTAGGTCCAGTTATAGCAAGCTAAATAAGCTAGCTCAGAGGCCTCAACATCACGTTCCTAATGCCTAGCTACATGTGAAGCACAAGTTCAAATTCGAGGTCACCTCATCCCTTTATTCTTCCGATATAGATACATTGAGTTCTATGCAGGTTACTGGAAGTGCATTTTTCCGGATGATACCTAAACAACCAGCGTTGCTTGCATGTGGACATACAGGTGAAGGGTAAGTGCTTTTGAAAATTCCACCTTGTCTCTGTTCCTATTGAAATCAATAGGGGGTTTTACCATTGGCTTCAATGGGAACAGATTTAGACCAACAGTGAAAACCCCACACTCAGTATCATTTAGAAAATGGCACTTTTTATAACAGGCGAAGCTGCCTCTGGAGGACTTGGCCAACATTTCCAATCCACTCACTATTGTGTAGGTTTCTGCCCTCCACCCCAGAGGTAGCTGCATTTCAACAGTGTTTGCTAAGTCCATTGGAACCCTTGAGGATGCAAGGCACAATATACATGTACAGTAGTTACTGGTAAATGGAGCTAAAGATGGCTTGACCTTAAATATGAACTTTACTTGCTGGGAAAATGCTCACAGCAGCAATAACCAGTGCCAGATCATGACTGTGCCTTACAAAGTGCAGGTACCAAAAGCTCCCTTGTTGACACATACCGTGATAATTCCAGTTTCTGGGTGTCAAGAAGGGATCAACTCTTAATTCCATGAAGCTAAATGAGGGCACAACGTAGCCCATGTAATCCAAGTTCTCAACTTTTTAAGAGTTTTTTCAGTTCCTTTTATAGACCCCAGCTGCAATCCTGGCTCTGCTGAAGCCAGTGACAACACTCCCATTTACCTTCAGAGGCACCAGGATTTCAGTCTATCTCCAGTTCTTCAGATTCCTGAACCTCTCAGACTCCTTCAGCTTTTCTCCTCCCTGCACCTGGGATGATTGATGCATCCTATGGGCATGTCCAGACTAGGAAACCAGGTCATATTTTAAAACATGTTAGCGAGCATGTTTTAACAAACTCAGTTTTTAACTGGAGTCTGCACCTGGTGTAGACAGAGCAGGTTGTGTTTAGAAACACACTAGCTGCCAGTGTTGAATGTGTTTTCTTTTAAGGAGCCAGGGGGGTGCTTGGAGTTTTGAGATCTCAGACTCGGCAGGGAGAGCAGGTGTTGTGTCTGTAAAGGCATTGGCTGCATTGCTTGTGAATAAGGACTGCCTGGGTTTACCCAAAAAGCATGTGTTGTGTGTGTTATACCTTCACCTTCCCTTCCCTCCTCTGTAATTAATTTACATGCTGCAGACACTCTGCCCCACGCCTCGGGGAGGCAAAACTAGACTCCTTGCCTTTTAGCCTAAAAAAAAAAAAACATTGGGGCTCAGCTACCAACTGAGCTTGAGGACAACTCCTTTGACTAGTCTGAATAATAGTAGGTCCCTTATCCTTTCTTTGAGCCAGTCACCAGAATGTGCATGTGAATGGTACACACCCCACACCACCCAGTTTAGAGGAGTTCAACTTCTGTGGCCCTGTTAGTCCTTGACCTTTCACTTGATGCTGCAACAAATGGACCAATTAATGTCAACTGTAATTGTTTGTCATGCGAACACCTGTGTAATAAGAAAAGGACCAAGCTAACCTGCTCGTTATGCACTGGCCATCCAACAGTTATCAAATGTATTAATGAGTAGAGCTGGGCAACAAGAGGGGAATCTGTTTTAGGGAGGATTTTGCTATTTGGTTTAATTCTGATTCAGAACAAACCCCCAAAGTTCTGAAATTTTCCATGAAAGGGCATGCAGCCCCATTCCAAGGGCAGTCTGCCTGGCAGGCTGGCCCAGAGCCATGGACTCTGGAAGCCCTGGGGTCCTTGATTCAGAGACAGTCTGCCTGGCAGGCTGCCTGGGAGCTTCACATATGTCTAGGATAGACAGACTTGTGCTAGCTCTGCTTGACCTAGCACTCTAAAAATGGCAGTGTGGACGTTGTGGCTCAGGCAGCAGCTCAGGTTCTCAAGCCCACTCGACTTCTTGGGGTCTGAACTCGGGTGGCTAGCCCGAGACTGCAGAGCCACAACATCCGTGCTATTTTTAGCGTGCTACCTGGAGCGAAGCTAGTATGAGTCTGTCTAGTCGGGCCGAGGCATTTACTCCCAGCTGCAGTGTAACGTACCCTTGAAGACCTGGGATCCGTGGTTCAGAGGCAGCCCACCTGGTGGCTACCCCTGAGTCATGGACCCTGGAAAGCCGGGTCCCCCAGCAACTTGCTAGGTCTGTTGCCGAGGAGCTGGGCAGGCATGTTGGCAGGAAACTGGGCAGGTTTCTGGAGCAGCTTTTTCAAAATTAAACTGTCTCCATGGCACACTTCAAGTTCGACAACACAGCAAGTGAAAAACTGTTTCATCCAAATTTTTCCGACCAGCTCTGCTAATGAGTTCTGGTTACAATAGATCTGGGCTGGACTCCAAGCCAGTGACCTAAAAGTACAAAGTCTCCATTGCCCATTATAAGTTCCATGAGCCAGCTAGTCCCTTGCTGGATCCACGAAACCTGTGTAAATCTGAAGTAATGGCACTGACTGCAATGGAATTACTCTGGATTTACACCAGTGTCACGAAGTCTATAATTTGGCCCATTGTCTTCAATTATAGCAGCTATGTTTTTCTCAGATGACTTCACATCCTCCCTAAGCTTCACATTATGTTCTTTCAGTAATTGCAGCCTTTCTCTTATCCCTTTTGCTTTAATTTGCAGCCCATCAAAATGTCGGTTAAGAGAATCAATCTGTAAGGTCAGTACCTTGAGCTGTTTCCCATTATGTTCTTTTGAAGCTTGTATTGCTTGTAGTGTTCTTCCTTCAGATCTCTGTTTTCCTCCTCTGAGTCTGATTGAGACAAATTACCCATGGCAGGGAACATCCTCGATGCTATGGACCCCGTGGAGACCCCTCACCCATGCTGGCTCCAGCAACCACAAAAGCAACTGTGAGACTAGTTTGCCCCCTTTGCAGTTTAACTCACTGGATGTTTATCATAATATTTTGCATATTAGCAGAGTCTTTCATTTCACCCTCACACAGGATTCACTTTAGCTGTAGCTGAAGTGCAGCCACTCTCGGGTGGAATCCGTCAAACCCTCAGCAGCACACAGCAACGCTGCACGATAGTTTTGGACAGGAAGTGTCCGAGTGCTGAAATTATTTAGAGACAGGATGTAACTACTTACACTTAAAACTGTATTGAAAATAGTGGGCTTTACACATTTCTAATCTGTATAACTATGGACCCTTTCTTTGCAGGATAGTTGTGGACTAAGTGCATTAGGGGTAAAAATGTGACATCACTGTTTTTTTTTTCCAGCCAGTTAGAAGCCAGACAGATTTATGTATTGCCAATGAAATGGTTTATATTATTTGCATACTACAATCCCATTGGTTTAAAAAAAAAACAACAAGAAGACTTTAGCTGTCATAGGTCAATTTGATTTGTAAAACTGCCTGGGGCTGCTTCAGTCATATGTAGAAGTTATAGCACATGGTCCCGATGTCACGTCAATGTGTTATAAGATATGGGTGATGTTGGGGAAAAAAGTGATATAGCTTTTCATTTCCACTGCCCTTCAGTGTGTAGCAAGGGCAGTTTGATGTAATATATAATTAGAGCTGCACAACAAAGCAGTACTCTGTGTATGTATATATAAAGAGTTTTCACTCCTGCATGGTGTCTATAAATCACTTTTCAATACTGAATGCTCCCTGTAAATGCTTAGACTCTGAAGCCTCTCTCAATATTCAGGCCTCCCAGGTGTGTGATAACTCTGCACAAGGCCTCCCATTATATTCCGAGAAACCCTCCAGAATTTCAAAAGTCGCTTATTGACACTTTTATTTGAAGGGACTCAATCAAATTGTTTAGGGCTAAAATTTGACCTACCTTAAAATTGTAAGACATCCACAACCACCTGAGAATTTCTGTATGAGAACCCTCACAGTGAGAACAGGAACAGAACTGAGCTACTTCCACTGGAAAAACACAGCACTAGAATGAAAAAAGAGTCACCTTTTCTTTTTAGCAGTATAAGACCTATGACACACAGTTGAGCAATTTTAATGCCAGCCGGTAGAGGGCAGTTGCCCACATACACATGGGTCAGCTCAGTCATGCTTTATTATTATAACACCCAGGGGTCTCACTCGTAGCTCAGCCCCCCCCATTGTGCTGTGCACTGTACACAAAACAAAGACAGCCCCTGCTCCAAAGAGCTGGCAATCTAAATGTCGACAAGAGCAAGATGGGAAGGAGGAGGGTCAGGGTGTGTAAATGGAGAAGGATGAAACTGATAGAGGAGGAATAAAACCTCGTGACTCCTCTAAAGCCACTGTGATGGTTGTGGTGCACTGAAATCTGTATTAAAATTGTGATCTTTCTCTTTACATTCCTGGAGATTTTCCTGGTCCTGCTAGCAGGCAGGCGGCTCTGTATGGACACATGTGATCTGGACCTAGCAACAGTCAGTCTGCAGCCAGCCAGCCTAGAGAAAGGTGGGGTGAGTTGTGGCTCTCTGTTTTAGGGAGCAGCCTGCTTTGTCTCTCTCTAGTCTTGATTACTGTGTGTTTATCATTCTGGAGTCTAAGAAGAAAAGTAGTGGTTTATGTTGCAACCTTCCTGCAAGTGTATTTATGTTTCTAGCTAACTTCCCATTCTGTATGTTGTGAACATAGACAATGGGACCAAGGTTTTCAGAAGTGACTTGTGATTCTGGGTGCCCTGGGCCTGGATTCCAAATGTGCTGAGCTCCCTTCCTTCAGCTGATATCAACTGCAGCTGCATTTCCTCACCACTGCTGAAAATAAGGCCCTAGGTGCCTCAAGTCAATCACCCAAAATCAGTGTCTGGTTCTGATAATTTGGTTGCAGGTGCTGTGAATCGGAAGCAAAGCCTGGAATCAAAGTCAGCTCTTCTGACCCCCTGTGTTTGTGCTCTGTGACCCTCCTTCCTCTTCACAGGTGTAGCCAGTTCTGTGCCCATACCTACTTCTGTTTATCATCTCATCATGGCATGGTTACATTCCTTTGTTATTGTAGCTATGTAAGACATGTGGAACCATGGAATAGACCCCATTAATTGTGCATTTCTGACCACACGGTCACTGTGCCCACTAATCTCACCTGAGCAACCTTCTAGACTGCTGGGCATCTTTCAGACAGCCATGAGTACTGAACTGGGACTCAGCTGGGGTCTGCTCCTGGCTCTGCCCCGGCCTACTGGGTGACCTAGGGCAAAGTCGCTTCCTCTCCCTGTACCTCAGTTTCCCCGTCTTGGAAATTGGGGATAATGATATTGACCTCCTCTGTAACGTGCTTTGAGATCTACTGATGCAAAGCACTATGTAAGAGCTAGATGATATTATTATTATTATTGAAATAGAGAGGTTTCCTTGTTTCCTCCCAAATTTGGACCAGATAAAAGAATGAACTGTAAATCACACTTGTGCTAAGCAATCCTCATTCAGTAACACTTTTCGGACCCAATATGTTGTGACCCGTCAAGCCCTGGAAACACCTCTTGTATCCAGCTTAAATCTTCTGTGAAGGAGAGGATTTGGCATGTCCTATTTTATTATTTGCTAAGCACTGACTAGGCACGGTACAAGGCGCAAATTTCCAGACCCTCAGAGGTGGTTAGGTGCCTAACTCCAATAGGTGTTAGGGGCCTAAATATCTTTAAGAATCTGGGCCAAAATGAAGAGAGCTGCTGCCCTGAGGATTTACCCATGCAAGTAGTTCCATTGTATTCACCTGCATGAAGCTACCCAGAGGCTTAAATACCAGTAGCAACAGGACTCCAGAGATAAATGGAGAAGGCAGGATGCACAGGGAACCAGAGAGGAAGGGGGTCACTGGGCCAGACATTCCACTGGTGTGAATTGGCATTGGAGCCGGTGGAGCTAATCCCGTATACAGCAGCTGCAGCCCACATTTACTTATTCATTTGTTTTGCCTTCTTGTTGGCAGCGTAGAGGAAGGAGGACTGGCAGGAGGGCGTTGCATGCAGATGTCCCAAGGGGATGGAAATGGAATCACACATTGTTAGATAAGCTGATTGGCTGCTCTTTCTTCAAAGGGAAACTCTCTTGACATTGTATCAGGGACTTTTATTATCTGTCTGTGTAGAGATTTTGCTGCTTCAAACTGTTCTCCAAAGAGCATTGGCTATGTAACCCCTTACACGCAACCCTCCGTTCTGACTACCCCGATATTAATAGCTTTGGTTCCCTTTCATGTGTGGGGCCTTGGTGCTTCTGTTGCCAACTAGAAGTAGCTCCTTTCTGGTATTTCCAATTCTCCCAGCAACATCTCCTCTTATTTGAAATTTGTACTATTTTTATTTCTTTTTATCTCAAATCCTTTTTTCCCCACCCAGAAAGGATCCCGCCAGAGGGCGATTTCATTGGTACTATCGCTTCACATTTCAGACTTTTCAAGGACTAATGAACTTTATTAGATTATAATGAATTTATTACTCAGTGCTGCTGACCTGCTTTCTAAAGAACTGGAATTATTATTTGGGAACAGGCCTATTAAAGGAGGGGTATCTTTTTTTGCAGTGGAGCGTGGGTATATTAACTCTTTAGGGTCAGGTTTTTATGCCTGACATTAGAGGCTGAAGAGCCATCAGAGAGAATACTGCTTTGCAGTTCTATAGAGCTAGATCAAGTAAATACAGTCCACCCCACATAAAGAGCAGCACTCAGCTGTATCACCCCACAAGCACCCAGAAAAGGGGTAATCTGTGATTAGTCCATGAGAGCAGCAAATTACCCCTGTTCTGTGCAGGCTCAGCTGCACTTCCACCCCATTTGCTCAGGGAGAGGGGGGTAGCACGCATGTAATTGGGGTGACCAGATGTCCCGATTTTATAGGGACAGTCCCGATTTTTGGGTCTTTTTCTTATATAGGCTTCTATTACCCTCCCACCCCCGTCCTGATTTTTCACATTTGCTGTGTGGTCACCCTACATGTAATACACACTTACCTCTAGGCATCCCACACCTCAGGGGAGATGACTCTGGGATGGAGGGGATCTTATTCCACCATATGCCCCACACAGATGTGCAGGTCCATAGTGTCTTCAATACGTTCTGCTATGCTCCAGCTGTTCTCTCGGTCACATGGCCTAGACGGGGCCATATGACGTGGAGCATAAATTCAGCGTGGTTCTGAAGCTGCTTTGACTTACAACAAGGGCAGGAAGTTCCCCCCAAGGAGCAGGAATAGTGAAGATGCAAAACTGAGTGCAGGCTCAGCGTCACGGAGACGTGGACTAGACATACATCTGTAAAGCCCACTGCCATGTCATGTGCTCTACAAGGCTGTTCCCACAGCTGTATGGACCCCTGTCACAAAAGATGGGCCTGATTCACCAAGCTTCACTCACATCCTGCAAATATCCTCCCCCACATCTAATTGGGAAACAGAGGTATAGAGTGATTGGGTGACTTACCCAAAGTCATGCTGGGATGACTAAGGCTACGTCTTCACTACCCGCCTGAATCGGCGGGTAGAAATCGATCTCTCCGGGATCAAATTATCGCGTCTCGTTGGGACGCGACAATCGATCCCCGAATCGACGCTTGTACTCCACCAGCGCAGGTAGGACGGGGGAGCCACGGAGGTTGATTTGCCGCCGTCCTCACAGCGGGGTAAGTCGGCTCGGATACGTCGAATTCAGCTACGCGAGCGTAGCTGAATTTGTGTATCTTAAATCGACCCCCTCCCCCCCACCCCCACCCAGTGAAGACGTAGCCTAGGACTAAATGCCAGGAGTTCTGTCTTGCAGGCCCCTGCTCCAAACACTAGGCAGTACTTCCCCTCTCCTCTCTCCCTCATGACAGCTGAATTCCCCTCTTTACCTCAGCAGAAGGACTTTGTTATTGCTGCAAGGCTGAGTGGGAGACATGAGAAAGAAGAGATGGGAGAAGGTGCCCTGCTGAGTGGCACAGAGCCAGGAACTTCTGATCATACCTGCTGTGATGAATTGGGGCTATGTCTGCACAGCTTATGAATTCTGACTGATATTGTGAAGTTGTCTTATGAAAAACTGCTGTATTATGAATGCCTGTAGGTATGTGGATCCACCATTGCTGACAGGTCCTGTAGCATGTACGCCCCAGACAGACGCAAGGGGGGAGACATTAAGTTAATGACAGTACTTAGACCTCACAAAGGCCATGCAAAAATGCAGCTGCAGCCAGAGGCCTTGGCTACACTGACTTGCTGCGCTCAGGGGTGTGACACCCCCCTCCCCCCCCCGAGCACAGCGAGTGCAGCGCTGTAAAGTGCCAGTGTAATCAGCGCCTGCAGCGCTGCACGCTCGCTCGCAGCGCTGCAAGCTATTCCCCTCGGAGAGCAGCGCTGTGAATCTGCGAGTGTAGCCAAGGCCTTAGAAAAGCCAGTTTAGCTGATTCCCCGGGGTGGGGGGTAGGAACAGTGGAAAGTTACCAGGAGGAGAACAACAAAAAGGGCCAGCTGACCAGAAGGGGTTTAAAATAAAGAAACTCACAGGAAAAGGAGGGGCTCCACCAGAGCGAGGTCACCCAGCATATAGCAGTCTCCTAGGCAAGGATGGCAGCTTGCTGCCTGCTTTCCTGAGCCAGATAGTTCCAAGAACTCCGGACAATCCAATGGACTTTTTCCCCAGCCCATAGAATGCCCTGGAGTGGTGAGGAAACTGAGGCATGGACATGTATTTAGTGTTTGTCTTGTATGATCTATATTCACCGGTGCTTTACATGATTATGTATACAATAGCAGAAGGGTGTTAGAGTATGCAAAGTGTGTGTTGATTGCTTTACAACAGCCCCTGAGAGAGTTAAGCTGTAAACCCATAGAGTTCTGGGAGAGGGGTATGTTTGAGTAATGGGGGCATCTTCGGGGTCAGCGCTGGTCCTGGGGCCTAGAGCAGATGAGCTAAGGAGCCCCACTTCAGAGAATGGATAAACAGATGGAGGATCAGTGCCAGGAAATGTGCCAGAGAGGCCACGGGAGGGACCAGTGCTGCAGCTTGCTGATGCTTCAGAAGCTTCATGCACCCCAGGGGTTCCAGAGTGGCAGAGGCTTGGATTCTGCTCACAGCTGCCCTAGTAGGTGGCCAGGAGGGGGCACTCACTAGGACAGGGGTGGGCAAACTTTTTGGCCTGAGGGCCACATCTGGGTGGGGAAATTGCATGCAGGGCCATGAATGTAGGGCTGGGGTGGGGGGGCGGGGGTTCAGGGCAGGGGGTTGGGGTGCAGGAGGGGCATGGGGTGTGGCAGGAGACTCAGGGCAGGGGGTTAGGGGGCTCAGGGCAGGGAGTTGGGATGCAGGGTGCAAGAGAGGTTTGGGGTGCGGGCTTCGGCCCAGCACCGCTTACCTTGAGCAGCTCCAGGGTGGCAGCGGGGCTAAGGCAGGCTCCCTGCCTGCCCTGGCCCCACGCTGCTCCCAGAAGAGGCCAGCACCACGTCCCTGGGAGAGAGGGGAGGCAGTGGGCTCCACGCACTGCCCTTGCCTGTGGGTACTTTCCCATAAGCTCCTATTGGACACGGTTCCCTGTTCCCGGCCAATGGGAGCTGCAGGGGGTGGTGCCTGCAGGCGAGGGCAGTGCGCAGAGCCCTCTGCCACTCCCCTCCCCCAGGGGCCGCAGGGACATGGTGCCGGCCGCTTCCAGCTGGCAATCCCGTGGGCCGGATCCAAAGCTCTGATGGGCCGGATCTGGCCCACGGGCCGTAGTTTGCCCACCCCTGCACTAGGATATGTTAGGGTTACCATATATCTGTATTTTCCCGGACATGTCCAGCTTTTTAGTTCTTAAATCGCCATCCGGGAGGAATTTTTAAATATTTTAAAACATCCGGGAAAATACAGATATATGGTAACCCTAAGTCCAAAGTCCCAGGGCTGGCGGCGCTTTGTGGGGCAGCTCCCAGTGCCCGCCCACCAGCAGGAGCCTGCAATGTGGGCAGGCCCTAGGTACAGAGGCGGAGGGGATCTCCGTGTGCTGCACGGGCTCCCTCCTGCCCAATCAGAGCTGAGGGGGTGGGGCTTGCAGGTGCTGGCAAAGAGCCCTCCGCACCCCCCTCCCTGACTTGACCCAACCTGACCCCGGGAGTCAGAGGGACCTGCTGGATGCTTCCCGGGAGCCGCCCCAGGTAAGCACCGCTGGGACTCCCCACCTCACCCCCCAGCAGGTCCCTCTGGCTCTTAGGGTCGGGTTGGGGTGGGGGGGGGGGCGGAGGGCTCTCTGCGCGCTGCTGGCACCTGCAAGCCCTGCTCCGCAGCTCCAGCAGCTCCCATTGGTGCTTTTCCCAGCCAATGGGAGCCATGGAGCTCACGCTTGTGGCAGGCGCAGCATGTGGAGACCCCTCGGCTGCCCCTGATCCTAGGAGCCAGAGGGACCTGCGGCAGGAGGGGTGAGTAGGCAAGTGGGGCGGGGTGAAGAGGCGAGTGGTGAGCAGCGGGGGTTGAGTAGGTGTGTGTGTGTGTGTGTGTGTGTGTGTGTGTGTGTTTGAGTGAAAAGGCCAGCGGTGGGCAACCGGGGTTGAAGAGGCGAGCGGCAAGGGAGCCAGTGGCAGGTGGGCGGGTGGGGGCCAGGAACGGCAAGCCAGGGGCAGGCGCGGGTTCTCGGGGCGGCCATGGGGGTTTCTGGCAGGGGAATGAGGAGGTGGGTGGCAAGTGGGAGGAGGCGAGTGGTGTGTGGGGGACTGAGGAGGGACACAGCAAGCCAGCAGTGGGCCAGGGGGTGAGGAGGGGTGTGGTGGCGGGGCCGAGCGGGGAGGGAGCGGGACCTGGGGCAGAGTGGGGGCGGAGTGTGGGAGGAGCGGGGATGGACTGTGGGCAGAGCCGACACCCCCCCCGCCATTGAGTGTCCTCTTTTTTGAATGTTCAAATATGGTAACCCTAGGATAGGTGACACATTCACACGCAGATTGCCTTGCACTGGCTGCTGCTGCACCTCACAGGAGACCACGAGGCATTCAAGGAGCCACACGGCCATGCCCTCAGAATTCAACCAGGCAGGAGTCTGGGAACCAGAGCCCCGCAGAGGAGGCAAGGCAGGAAGGGGAGAATTAGGGAGGCATGTGTGTTCCCTACACCCTCTTGCGCCAGCCATGTCTGTGCAGGCTCACTATCGGCTGCTCATTGAATGGGAGCCCTGCCGACAGATTCAGTTGCAGGGACACGGCTCTGCAAGTTCCAACAATCCTACACCAATCAGTAGCAATAAAATGTTGCCATCCATTCCTTCACCTGGGGAGCAGCAGGCAAGTCAGCCCATGTCAAAAGAGACAATAACAACCTATTACAGCCAACAAACCAGAGGAGCAAGGTCCAAACACTTGTGCCAGTCAACCACAGACAGTGTGGAAGACTGATCTTGGCCCACCCCAGGAGCTCTCAGTAGCAGATGCCTCCCCTTTCCCTGAGCAAGGAGGTTAAGTGGGCCAGACTGGTGTAGGTTATACCTTGCAGCCTCCCAGTGTGTGGACTCCTTTAGGCTCCCTTACAATTAGCAGCTCTTTGCACATCACCGTGAATTTGATCCAGACTATTTTGAGCAACAAAGAGTGTAGCGATATGTTTCTTTGCAGTGCATTATTCAGCCACATGGTGCCTCTGTATGCTGTGTAGTGTTCCAGAGAGGGAATGCTGCCTGGTAAACAAAGGGGATACTGCTGGAACTCAAGATAGGTGGAACACCAGTGTGTTACTCTCTGTAGTTTGCAGTTGTTTTCTTTTCTCCATTGTTGTGGTTACATATTTTGATTGATTTATCACTGCATTGGCCTGATCCAGAATGGCATCTCATATGTCCCTATGTTTTTCTTTTCCATAGTGGGTTTTTGTTTAATCTCTTTGCCTTTGCTTTCTGCTATATAAATACTTGGTATTCTTGCCTCCCTGTTATAACTTCTTCTCATTAATCCAGTTGTGTGACTTGTTTTTATCAGGTTCTTTTTTCTTTTAAACCTTCTGAATTTCTCTGCTCTCTTGGTTACGCTCTCTCCATGCAAAAGCAGGGATGGAGTGTGAGCGGTATGGGGAATGTATGCTGAGTGACTTGATGATTCAGGGCTTGGCAGGGCATCAGTTTGTTCCAAATCCATTTTCACCTGCCTGAAAGCTGGTCTACAAGTTCAGAGGTGGGGGTGGAGGGAGAGAGGGCTAAAGAGAGCACCCCAGAGGAACCAACAGTAAATCAGAATAAGACAGGAACCCTGTCAGGTGGGGCAGGAGAGGAGGAGCTCTAGGGGTGGGGGAGAGACTGGGCATGCCAGGTGAGTTTAGTATCAAATGTTGCTTCTATCTGATAGCTGAATTTTAATCTAGCAGAGCAGCAAGTGCAATGTGGAGATTTCTAGTGCTGGACACTGGGGATTTCCCCTGCTGCTACCTGTTCACCTTAAACTCCCATATACAATCTTGGTAAATGGATGCTCAGTGGATTGGGAGTGACTTTCATCTCAGGCCAGGTCTACACCACAGCCTCCTACTGGCATCACTCTGTCAGTCAGGTGTGTGATCCCTGATGGACACAGCTGAGCCAGCAGAAGCCCCTAATGTAGATGCAGTTATACCAGCAAACCTGTACTTTTGTTGCTTTGGAGGGGAGGGAGGCCAGGGACTGGAATAAACTGTACTGGCAAATGCACAGTTTTGTCACTATAAGCTGCATCTCCAGTAGGAGTGGTTTTGCCAGTCTAGTTATACCAGCAAAGCTTTCCAAGTATAGACTTGATCTAAGGTACTTATATGCCCCCTGTTACCATAGTATCTGAACTAATGCACTAGGTGGTCAAAAAAGCAAACAGGATGTTAGGAATCATTAAAAAGGGGATAGAGAATAAGACTGAGAATATATTATTGCCCTTATATAAATCGATGGTACGCCCACATCTTGAATACTGCGTACAGATGTGGTCTCCTCATCTCAAAAAAGATATACTGGCACTAGAAAAGGTTCAGAGAAGGGCAACTAAAATGATTAGGGGTTTGGAACGGGTCCCATATGAGGAGAGATTAAAGAGGCTAGGACTTTTCAGCTTGGAAAAGAGGAGACTAAAGGGGGATATGATTGAGGTGTATAAAATCATGAGTGATGTGGAGAAAGTAGATAAGGAAAAGTTATTTACTTATTCCCATAATACAAGAAGTAGGGGCCACCAAATGAAATAAATGGGCAGCAGGTTTAAAACAAATAAAAGGAAGTTCTTCACACAGCGCACAGTCAACTTGTGGAACTCCTTGCCTGAGGAGGTTGTGAAGGCTAGAACTATAACAGCGTTTAAAAGAGAACTGGATAAATTCATGGAGGTTAAGTCCATTAATGGCTATTAGCCAGGATGGGTAAGGAATGTTTGTCAGAGGATGGAGATGGATGGCAGGAGAGAGATCACTTGATCATTACCCGTTAGGTTCACTCCCTCTGGGGCACCTGGTATTGGCCACTGTCGGTAGACAGGATACTGGGCTAGATGGACCTTTGGTCTGACCCACTAAGGCCATTCTTATGTTATGTTCTTATGTAATGTATTGATCCTCACACCACCCCATGAGGCACGGCAGTGCTGTTATCACCATTGGGAAACTAACGCACCCAGAGACTAAGTGACTTGCCCAAAGTCACGCAGGAAATCTGTAGCAGAGCAGGGCATTGAACCCAGTTCTCCCAACACCCAGAAACAAGACACAAACCTGATGAAAACAATTTCAAACTTCCCACATACAAATCTTGCCAACGGCTAAGCAGCCTAAACGCCGCAATGGGAGTCTCGCTCTCTGTCATGCTTAGTGGTTCTTCCTCAAATGATGTTTGAAAAGAGGGCGCTACCTTAATATTCCTTGCAGTGCTTTTAAAATGAAATCCACAGGGCTCTTAGGGCCAACATCATCTGTGACTTGTAAACTGAGTCATGGACCGGTCCTGTGGAGGGCAGCACACAAGCTCTTCTAGTACTCAGATCATCAATGAGCTTTTCTTCCAAGCGCCTGGTGTTAGTGTTTAATCAGTTAAGGCAGAATGCAATAAACAGCTTGGGAGACCTCTAATATCTGAGCAAAGATAACAAGTGACCTTTCCTGCTTGTAATTATCTTTTTTCATAAAAACCACATTCTGAATTTAATAAAACACATGAGAAGGGAAGCTATGGGTTCAGATAAACAGACCTAGATCAAATCAGAACTGTCTCCCAAAACTCAAGCTGAACTTGGATGTCTTTTAACGTTCAAAAAAGTTTGATTAAGCTGTTCACTGTTGGTTTTCGCTGGAGTTTCTTTGTGGTGCACTTCCGAGATGTGCTGGTGTCCATTTGGATGCCGGGGTTTCATTTGAACACAATGGACATATTGTACTTAATGCTGAGGGGTATTTTGCCTGAGTATCAGATATCTGAGGGGGAATTTAAGAGATTACACTTTCCCCCATGTGCTCAGCATTTCCTAATTCTGAATGGTTCCAAAGTGGAAATATGGACACAGGATGAAGACAAGATCGTCTCATGGTGTTGTCAACCAGGGCAGAATCCGCCAGGACCAGAAACCTGAGCCTTGAGGCTGCTGGTCTGTTTGACAGACATGCAAAGTTTTGATATCCATGAAACTAGCATGTTTGTAAGGTGCCTCCATGGGGAACAAATGTTTGCGCTGGCTCTCATCAAGCTAGCAGGAGTATGTCCATGCAAGCTGGGAATCACACCCCTTGCTTGTAGTAGAGATGTAGCCAAAGAGGGAGAAGCTGCAGAGTGACAATGGCAGCATCAACATGCAGTCATCAGCCATCTAGCAGACAAAGGTATAAAAAAAAAATCCAATGGCTGGAAGTTGAAACTAGATAAATTCAGACTGGAAAGAAGGTGTACATTTTTAATAGTGAGGGTAATTAACCAGTGGAACAATTAACCAAGGGTCATGATGGATTCTCCATCACTGACAAGTCTGAAATCCAGACCAGACGTTTTTCTAAAAGCAATGCTCTAGTTCAAACAGGAATCAGTTCAGGGCAGTTCCCTGGCCTGTGTTACACAGGAGGTGTGACTAATGGTCACAATAGTCCCTTCTGGCCCCATGATATAAGCATTCAGCCTTTTGAAGTGTGCATCCCCCATAATTGCTCTCAGCAGTCATGGCCCAGAATTTGAGCTGCACCTCCAAGCAGATAGAGTGGGTGGGGTATAGAGACCCCCTGCTCTGTGAGATGTGACATAGCTCCATATGCTGCCCCCATTTTTTTTTTCTTTGCTGTCCTGTTCCTTTGAAAACTGGATACCGAGTGACTAAATACCTCAGTCCTTCCAATGCCTTGCTCCCTCCTGGTCTCACATGCTAAAGACTAGAGAGGCCTGAATCAGAGCTCTAGCCTGGACCCCTTCAGCTCAGCGAGTGGATTCAGATTCCAGGATCCGACAACCCCCCTCCCCCCTCGCCTTTATGGTTTGGGATGCATGCTGGATCCAAACTGTTAAGGGGCCTCCTTTCTGGATTTGGTTCAGATGTGACCCAAGCTTGTGGAAATCTCACAAGAGCAGCTGACCTCACATGACCTTTGCCATTATGGGTCAGAACCTCATGAGAACAGCTCAAAGAAACCTGAGCTCTGCTTTTGCCTCACACTCCCGTTCAATTTCCTAGTGCACACTAGGCCTGGATCTGGATTGCAGCAGTGCCACCTTCTCCTGCTGTCTGCTAACTAGTCCACCCGTCTGGAAATACTCTCTGCCATGGCATTAGAGCTAGTTCCAGGGATTTCAAAAAGCTATCTGCAAAAGTGAAATAGCAGTGAATATTTCCTGTCTGGCTTCCCCTCTGCTGCTTCCAGCCCTTCCCTTAAGAGACTGGATAACAGGCATGCCAGTCATCTTGCTGGTGTCTCATCTCCTAAGCAGGGCAGGCCCTGCCCCTAGAAGGCCAGATGGCTGATGACTGCATGTTGATGCTGCCATTGTCACTCTGCAGCTTCTCCCTCTTTGGCTACATCTCTACTACAAGCAAGGGGTGTGATTCCCAGCTTGCATGGACATACTCCTGCTAGCTTGATGAGAGCCAGCGCACTAACAATAGTAGTAGATGTGGTGGCATGGGCAGCGCTGAGTGATGACACTGGCTAGCCACGCTGAGTACATGCCTAGGAGTTTCAGGCAGGTTTGTACTTGCCACAGCAAGCCCATGTAGATGCTTACATACTGTAATCAAGTCACCCCTTCACCTTCTCTTTGTTAAGCTAAATATAGATTGAGCTCCTTGAGTCTATCACTGTTTTCTAGAACATAATAACTGCCATACTGGGTCAGATCAAAGGTCCATCTAGCCCAGTATCCTGTCTTCCGACAGTGGACGACAATGCCAGGTGCCCCAGAGGAAATGAACAGAACACGTAATCATCAAGTGATCCATCCCCTGTCACCCATTCCCAGCTTCTGGCAAACAGAGGCTAGGGACACCATCCCTGCCCATCCTGGCTAATAGCCAATAGAGGACCTATCCTCCAGGAATTTATCTAGTTCTTTTTTGAACCCTGTTATAGTATTGGCCTTCACAACATCCTCTGGCAAGGAGTTCCACAGGTTGACAGTGCGTTGTGTGAAGAAATGCTTCCTTCTGTTTGTTTTAAACCTGCTGCCTATTAATTTCATTTGGTGGCCCCTAGTTCTTGTGTTATGAAGAGAAGTAAATAACACTTCCTTATTTACTTTCTCCACACCAGTCATAATTTTATAGACCACTATCATATCCTCCCTTAGTCGTCTCTTTTCCAAGCTGAAAGTGTAAACAGGGAATTGTCATTGAAAGGGGTGTGTTTCTTCTAATCCGTTAATCATTCTTGTTGCTGTTCTTTGAACCCTCTTTAGTTTATCAACAGCCTTCTTGAACTGTGGGCACCAAAACTGCAGACAGCATTTGGCAGCGGTCGCACCCGTGCCAAATCTACAGGTAAAATAACCTCTCTACTCCGAGTCCCCTGTATACTCCCCTGTATATGCATGCCAGGATCACATTAGTTCTTTTGGCCACCAGCTCTGTATGCTCCATCTCCAATCAGCCTTTCCATCCCCAGCTCTCCCTCAGGTGCAGCCTTTCATGTTAATTGGCCCCCCTCCTCAGCCTCATTAACCCTTTCAAGGCTCGTATTGGGTGGACCTCCCATTCCTGCAGGCCCCCTGGAAACACACACCCTTCAATGACAATTCCCTGTTTAAACTTATATTTCTGAGACCGATCAGTTAGCCAGTTTTTAATTCATGTGTGCTGCATTAATTTTATATTGTTCTAGTTTTTTAATCAAAAGGTTGTGTGGTACCAAGTCAAACACCTTGCAGAAGTCTGAGTATTTTATGTCCGCACCAACTTGAAATCACATCAAAAAAAGACATCAAGTTAGTTTAACAGGATCTATTTTCCATAAACTTATGTTGATTGACATTAATTCCATTACCCTCCTTTAATCCTTTATTAAGTGAATCCCACTTTATTATTGGATTGCTGTCAGGCTGATAGATCTATAATTATCAGGTCATCTTGTTTATCTTTTTAACAATTGGCACAACATTAGCTTTCTTCCAGTCTTTTAGAAATTCCCCAGTGCTTCAAGATTTATTGAAAATTAATATTAACGGTACAGTGAGCTCCGCAGCCAGCTCTTTTAAAACTCTGGGATGCAAGTTATCTGGACCTGCTGAATTCAAAAGTAGCTTCTATTTAAATCATCCAGAGACACTAGTGGAACGGAAAGCGTGTTATCACTATATGATAAGATTATATCATCTGTTTTTTCCCAGAACACTTATTGAACACTTTTCAACATTCCATTTTGGAGCAGGCGCAGTGCAACAAACCTTTCCTGCTCAGCTGCTAACAGCTCCGTTACAGACTCTTGGGCTGCGATGTTTTTCATGTAAACAGTAAACCACAGAATGAATTATAAATAATATAATATAGATTTACATGATACTGTGGCTATAAAATCAATGGGAAGAGTTAGTATAGTGGGAGGGGTGCCAGCCCTGCAACAAGGACAGGGGTGGTATCCTAGCTCTGGCACCAGTAAAAAGGAGGGGATTGTTTGGGAGGGGCAGGGAGAGAAGGGATCAGGAGAAGGTGCAGAGAAAAGACTGAGGAGAAAGGAAAAGGAGTTGGAAGAGGAAGGGCGGATAGAGAAGTAGGAGGAAGGGATGCTATTGCCTGGGATGAGGGGGACGGGACAGGAGAGAGATGTTATTAGGTTTTACCATGCAGATAGAGCAAAGCATGTAGACTTTTATTTCAGATGAAGGCAGAGAGCAAACACAGGCCCCCATGAGGGGTAAGGAGAGCCCAGGGACATATTCAGTAACATTGGGTGTCTGATCTGAAACCCAACATGGCAGCTGGCTCCGGAGATGGGAGCCATGTTTCCATTGAAGACCAAATTTTGTTTCAAACCCGCAAGTCAGACAGGCCTGGAAAATTAGTTGAGTGGGCTGGGCTAGAACCTGTGTGTGAGGAGTGTACAGTCTGTGGAACAAGGGAATCCTGAGATACAGCCCCCTAATAATGAGCTCTTCTAATGCTTTGCGGCCTGAACCAAAGCCCACTGAGGCCAAAAAGAGTCTTTTTTCCTCAGGAAAAATTGGGGGGGGGGGAGAAGGGGAGGAGATGTGTGAAATGTATCACTAGATGCCCCTAGGTGGGACCCAGTACAAGGGTCCATGGAGCAGGGCCCTGACTAAAACCATGGAGTGTCCTTAGACTTTCCTGCTGGGAGTGCTGGGGGAGGCCGGCCTGCTAATGGCTCGCTAGCACCACGCACAGATTCCTCTGCTGAACTGCTGGCAGCATCCGCTCCCCTCCAAAGCTAACTGGTCCTGAGGAGGGGGCAGCAGAATGGGGCTTGCTGCTTTTTCCTAATATGTAATCTAAAACTTCCCCGCTCCACCTTAACCTCTATGGAGAACAAGGGGGAAGAAAAAAGGACCTGCAGTCACATAGAGGATCTGATCCGTCTTTCCCTGTCTGTGATACCTGCTTAACAGCGACTCCTGCTCTGTAGGAAACCAGCTAGACATTCTCCACGTAAAACTGAGGTCTGCTTCATGTGCCGGAGGCAGATCCTGCATGTGAGCAGAGCCTTGCTAGCTTTGAGACCATGGAGCTGTGAAGATGTGCTGTCCTTGTTCTAATCCATCTGTGATGAGCTGGGCAGTCTGTCTCTGTACAGCTGATGAATTCCAGGTTGTGATAGTATGAACTGTCTGCACTATCCTTATGTCTTATCACTGCCTCTCACTGTGCATGGCTTATGATCCTGGTGCCATGGAGAGGGGAGTGGTGCCTAAAAAAATATATCAGCTAGTGGCCTGGACTGAACAATAGGATGGATGAAGGCTGGGGAAAGACTGTGAAGAGGTAACTGACAGTTTGCTCCAACTTCCCTGCAGGGGACTGGAATTTGGAGCAGTGCAGTTTCCCTGGCAGCAGAACAAAGGAATGAGGTGTTAGTGGCAGGACTCAAGGGACTTGGAGAGCAAGAACTAGGAAGCTTTGATCAGGGGAAGGACATGTTTTTATGGCACTGGGGACTGAAACCCCAGGTTCCTCCTGTGGGGCTGAAGCCTCAGTCCCAGCCCTGCTCCCCCATCCCGCGGGGCTAACACCCTGAGACCTCCTGCCCCGCAGCTGAAGCCTGGAGCCCTAAATGAGGGGAAGCGGAGGGGGCTCTGGGAAATAAATTTCAGAGAATTGAAACCCTGTGATAATGGTTAATGTTTCAAAGGGCCTAAGTGATTTAAGATCCCTGATCCCACTTGCTAAAATGATTTATGCATTTAGGCTCATAAATCACGCAGGTCCTTTTGAAAATGTGACCTTGCATTGCTAACGTAGTGTCGCCGTTCTGATCCAGGCTAGAAGCCCGGCGCAATAGCCCCTTGTTCTCAGCCAGACTAATGGGGGCGAGGGGTGCTAGCCCAGCAGTGCCCTGTTCTCAGCCAGCGTAACCCTGCTGGGAGTGCAATCCAGCATCTCACCCTGACTATCTTTCCAGTTTCCTTGCTCTGTCTGCTTGGAAGGAAACTGTCAGGCCTGACACCCGTCTCCTCCTCGCCTTTCAAGAACCCTGCAGCTGTCAGCTCCAGCTCTTCAATCTCCCCCATGCTGCTCCACCTGCTCCATGCTGCTGCTCTCTGCACTCGCTGTTACGCAGAGAATTCCAGCCAATCATTTATTTAGCCAGGTTTAATAATGGATTGTAATCGTGCCGTGCATGGACACGGGATCCAGCCTTTCTTCTCCCTGAACTTTATCTCCAGGAGCAGCTGCCTGGAAACTCACTTCTGTTTTCCCATTGCTTCTCTGGTCCTGCTGGCACTGGTACTGGCTATCTTCCTCTCCTGGCTCCCCGAAGCTGGGGAAGCCCCGTTCACCTTTGCCTTATACGAGTGTAAACCCTACTGGGAGGGCCCCCATGTTAGAGAATCCACTGGTGGGGAGATAGCTGCAGCCTTTTATCTGAGGATCTTAAAGGGCCAAACCCCACAGGCCTTGGCCAGGCAAAACTCCCATTGACTTCAAGGAGCAGGAGAGGGTTTGGCCAAGGAGCACTATGCCCATTAACTAGCCAACCCTCACAGCCACTGAGGACATCTGTGCCATTCTCCCCATTTTTACCGTAGGTGGCCCGCCGAGAAGATGGCAGAGCTGCAAATAGAAGTCCAAACTCCTGGCTTCTGCCCCAAGTCTCACTAGACAATCCTGCCTTCCATAAAAAAAATCATGCATAAGTATCAATTCTTAATGCACAAGCCCTATTCCCCCCCTGCAATGTAAGTCAGCTAGAGAGCTCATTCCCCACCACTTTTCATGGTTTATTTAAACCTTTCATCTTTCCTTAGCTCTGTTAGGGATAGAAAGCATCTGAAAGTCTCCAAACACTTTGTGTTCCGATCCCTGCTTTCAGAAACCATTAAACCCCATGTAACATTTATTGTAGGGTAGCAATGGCATTAGAAAATAGACAGAGCACAGGGTACTGAGATGAGAGAGGACACATGCAGCACAGAGCTGCTGGGCTGCAGAGAATGCCAGGTTTCAATCACAGCATTTCCTTCCAATAGGCAGATAATCTTGTCTCTTTTAAGCAAAGCTGCTTTAATTTGCTAATAGTCCTTGTTGATCACCTGACCTAGGAGTTCTTTTAACTACTTAAAATCCTCCTAGGTCAAGGTTTGGAGTGCATTTGGGCACATAGATTACTGGGTGTGAAGTGCATCAGTTGGGAATGAGGTCGGTGGATGACGTGGACTGTCCCACACTGGCAAATGGTGCACAGCACTGACCATGAACTCAGATCTCTGCACGGCATGGCAGGACAGGCAGCGGTGCCATAAACCATGTGTGCTGGCCATGGGGATGGATACACTGGGACTGGGATTTCTGGGCATTCCAGGTGGCTGGAAATACATCTCATGCATTAGTTCCTGGGTTGTCTTTAGTCACTGGCTACCTCAGTGGTTGGTGCATTGGAATTAGGCAGTCAGGTGACTAGACTATAACTAGAAACTAGTGAAGAGACTGTGCAAGCCAGGATGGGCTTGTGGTGAAATTTCAGCAGGGCTGAGCTGCTTTTTAGCTGTCCAGTGGCCCATTATTCTGGCGAGCAGTTGGGGAAGTGCTATGGCAGGTAGGGTTACCATATGTCCGGATTTTCCCGGACATGTCCGGCTTTTTGGGCCTCAAATCCCCGTCCGGGAGGAAATCCCAAAAAGCTGGACATGTCTGGGAAAATAGGGAGGGAGGAGTCGTGGGGCTTGGGTCCCGGCCGGAGCTGCTGTGGCCAGCGGTGCTCGGCCGGGGCTTCCGGGGCCAGGGCGGGCCGGAGCCGCTTGGCCGGAACCCCGTGGAGTGTCTTCCTTTTTTAAAATTAAAATATGGTAACCCTAACGGCAGGAGTTCTCAAAGGGTGTTGTGGGATTATTACATGGGGGATCACAAGCTGCTCAGCCTCCACCCCAAATGCCGCTTTGCCTCCAGCATTTATAATGGTGTTAAATATATAAAAAAGTGTTTTTAATTTATAAGGGGGGGTCACACTCAGAGGCTTGCTATGTGAAAGTGGTCACCAGTACAAAAGTTTGAGAATCACTGTGCTACGGCTTTACAGTGCCTCAGTGCAATGAGTGCTCCAAATGCTCTGCTGCACAAGAGTATGGAAGAGGGAAACTCTCTGTATTTAGCAGCTGGGGATGGTGTATGTGGTTGGGATCAAGGGCCATGTATTTTACTGGGATTTTATTTTCTCAGTGGCACTGCCACTGCCCACAAAGTGGGGTCAGTTACGGTGGGAGTGGAGATCTCATGAGAACAAACTACCATGTAAGATTTCCGTTCCTTGCTGCTAGCAATCAGGAATCAGGCTAGATTTACCCTCAGAGCCCCAAGGGAATGACTTGCTGATCTCCCGGAGATTGTCCATCACTGGGATCAGAGGAGGTTGCTGTGAAAGCGCTGGGGAATGGCTTGCTCTTTGCTTCAACATCAAGGCGGTTGGAAAAGAAACCTCTCACGCCACATCTCTTATTTGCAGTCAGCATAATAAAAATGATCTTGCATTAACCAAGGTCATTTTTGCTATGCTCCCAGTTCAAACATGGCCAAGTAGGGGTGGCTAAAAGAGCATAAAAGGAACTCCTCGCCTAGGAGATCAATTAGGTTGGGATTTTCCAAGTTGCCTCTGGGAGTTAGGCACCCAAATCCCACTGCTTTTGAAAGCAATTTGGGCAGCTAACTCCTGTAGTCTGCTTTGAGAACCCCAGCCTCCTTCAGGGCAGGGCAGGCTAGCACCTCCTGGCATTGGGATTTTGAATTGCATGCTTTGGTAATTAACCAGCAAACTCACTTTCTGCAAAGGATAATAGAAAATGCAGCGTAAATGCCCCGCCAGATTGGCTGCTGGCATAACTCCACCAAGTGAGTGAAATTACAGCAGAGAAGAATTTGGCCCATTGTCTTTTAATTGCAAAAATAAATGTGATGGAGTGGAGAGTAGAAAGGTAAGGTGTGCTGAATGCATTGCAGATTCCTGTGGAGGTGGGGGACTATGCACCGAGGAAGGGCTTTCTGGGCATTTTGCATGAAAAGAAAACAACCCCTCAGGTAGAAGGACCCAATTATTTTAGGCAATGGCAAACTGAGACTAATGCTGCTGGATGTGTATGTGTATGGATGAATATTGCTGGCAATTATGATAATGGCTGGGATGTCCAAACCTGACATCTTGCTCACAGATGATGAATAAGCAGTCTGACTCCTGTTCATTTTTTATTTAAACCTTCAGCTCTGGCTAATCCAGAGCTCCCTGTGCTAAATGCTAATGAAAAATTTGTTCCTTGACTCCCAGACATAGCACAAACACAGCTCCTGGGATCAAGGGGGTTAAGTATTGAAATTGTCTCCTGTGTTAAATAATTAGTAGACAAACAGATTGACGGCTCCAGCCATCCCCACTCCCGGCTGTTGCCTGCTCTCTTTATTTGCTTGATCAGATAATTGGGCAGTTGTTTCACAAAGCCGCGTGTCTCTTCATTTGGACTGTTGCAGTGTGTTCTCACATGGGGAATATGAAAGAATGGCACTAATCAAGGGAGATCAGTATGGTGCTGATAAGATCAAACCTTCCCTTGCTTTTCATTTACATCTTCCACTGCAGTCAGGTGAACTGGTTCCTACATTGAACAAATGTAATTGGCTATTGTTCTCTCTTCCCCCCCCCCCCCCGCCCCCCCGCAATCTGGGCTGCAGCAAAGCTGGGCTCTGCCAGGCTAATGTAGGGTCCACCTTGGCCTGTGTTGGGGGGTGCCCCAAGGAGAGGCGCATTCGTGCCCTCAGATCCCTGGCACACAGGGCAGGCACACAGTGCTGCCTGCTCCCTCCACTTCACCAGCCCAGCTTGGTGGACTGGCATGAAGGGATGGCCATGGCCCCACTTCCTCGCCGGACTCTTTTGAGGTGATTTGCCCCTGTGGGGCACTAGAAGGGAACTGTTATTCTGTCTAGCCTTCATGGGAGGGGCTCAACTGGGAGAAAAAGCTTCTTGTCCCCCTCTTTATACATCCCCCCGCCCCACCTATCTCAACTATGTACCCATGCTAGGGTGAGGCATAATCTGGATTTAAACCATTTCCATGTTTCACCCGAGAGGTGGCTGTATTTAAGTGGTGGATGAAGCAATTCTTCTGGTTCATGTATAAAACACATGAGTCCTTCAGGATGGAATCGGTGACCAGATAGCAAGTGTGAAAAATTGATATGGAGTGGGGGGTAATAGGTGCCTATATGAGAGCCCCAAATATCAGGACTGTCCCTGTAAAATCGGGACATCTGGTCACTCTAGCAGGGATGGGTGAAAGAGGTTTCAGGTTCTGTGTGGACAAGTCCCCCAGTGCGCTGGTGCTTCTCCAGACCTTGTGGAGTTTGTGACCAAGCTTTCCAGAACTCCCTGCATCTGGCTGCGCAGGTGATACCATGAGAACTGGCTCTTTCTTGGGCTCTATGAGCGCTCTGGGGCTGAGTCAGCACCCCGGCATGGCTGAGTTCAGGTACTGGGTGATGGGTCTGCTGGGAATCAGTCAGAATTATGGGATCAGGTTTGGGTCAGATTCCAGCCACGTTCTCGATCAAGGCCCAGGTCGGTTCTTATCTCATCTGAACCAGTTTGCCTTATGCTTTCCCCCAGGAAAATCCTCATTGCTCTTAGCCTGGCTCTTGACTGCTCTTGGGGCAAAGCCTGAGCCAGTGACACACTATTGATTTACTAAGGCGTGAGTCCTGCCCAGACTCAGCAGCTTCCCTGAGCCCTCTGGCAGGGGAACCAGTGCATTCCTCTTGAACGGTGTACAGCCCTATTCTGCTGCTCGGTTTCCTCATGCAGCTGTATGGCAATGGGATACAGGCAGGTAGAGGCAGGTGCATGGGACACAGATCCCCGTCCTGTCCCGGCGTATGTGGGTGCAGGGTAACTTCTGCAATTCGGCTACAATAACCCTGAGAAGCTGCTCATCAGGCATGTGCTCCTCTCCCTGCCTTCCCCCAGACACGTGCCCCACTCTCAGCCTGAGCATTTGGGCTGGGCACTGAGCCGACAGTTGACTTGGCCCTCGGAGAACAGAAAGCAGGAGTGTGAGTGAATGTCTCTTTTGTGTATGTACTAGCGTCCGGCACAGTTGGGACCCTCATTTCCACTGGGAGCTCTCGGTGCCACTGTACTGCAAATAAATAACAATCATAAAACTCTGGAGAGCAGTGACAGGAGGGTCAGCAGTTTGATTCGCACATGGATCGAGAGGGGGAAACTGCAAATCTTCTCTGAGCCATCTGGATCTCCAAACCTTAGCCGTCTGGGGGGTCTCCAGAGCGTAGCCTTTGCAGGGATGGTTCAGGGCTTTTGGTCCACACATAAATCGAGGTGGGAGGTGAATGTGAAAAACGAGCGGGGAAAGTGAAACCAGACTTGTTGGAAGCTCAGAAGTGGCTTAGTACAAGGCTCTCTGTGGGGAGGGGTGGATGTGTGGAGGGGAGAATGCGGGCAGAAACAATTCTGATTTGATTTGATCCCATCCAGTTTCCAGGAAAACACCATGAAATACATGGTGCAGTGAATCCAAAGGGGAACCCTTAAAAATCCCATTTGCTGAATTCCAATGTTTGTGTAAATGTTGCAAAGGGCAGCTGCAAAGCTTTTAGCCTTGTATTCCCTTTCTGTTGTTAATGCTTGAAGTTTCCCTTTAATTGCTTCCCTGATTTTACTGCTCTGTGGCTTTTCTGAAGTATTCTTGTTTTAATTACTGTATCGATTAGGTGCAGTGCTATAAAGACCCCCCAAAAGTTAATGAAAAGCAATCACTAAAGAGCGCTCTGATGGAAAGGAGCCTCACATGGGGCTCAGCCCAGAGCACAGCAATTATTATTATTTATAGAGCGCTGGAAACAAGCACTTGGAGATCCTGGGCTGGGGAGTTATGTAAGGGCAGGCTGTTGTTATCAATAAAACACAGCGCATCTGGCAGAATGCACACAGAGAAAAGGGGACTTGTCCTTCTTCTCCCACACTGGGTCTGATTCTGACCACAGGGCTGGATTGCCCCCTCCCAGGGGAAAAACTGGAGGAATGAAGGTGGAAGCAATCTTGATGAGGGTTCCCGCATAGAGTTCCTCCTCAGCTGCCTCTTTGGGGGACAGAGTTTACACCTCATGAAATGAGCCATAGATCAAGCCCCAAGCCCCCATCGAACCCGTGGATTGACAGCTGTCCAGAGCCATCTATGTACATCCACACCAGGGGGAAAACCCTGGCCCTACCGTGGTCAATAGGAGTTTTGCCACTGGTTTGAATTGGCCCAACTCTGTTTGCACTGTACCCCTTCCCCCACCCCTCCGGTTCCTTGCTTTTTGACAGCACGGCTCCCCTGGAAGCAAGCCTCCAATGGAACCATGGGTGGTTGGGCAGTGGGGGGTAAGGACAACCGCAGGAGGCCATGGCAAATGGACGACAGGCCGGCATTCTGGGTGTTGCTGAAGAGGCATATTTCCTAGAGCATCCGCTTGGCAGGCATGGAGAAACGTGTTTGTTGGTGATGGAGGAGAGTGCTACCTGCTCTGGTGTTAGGGTTCCCGGCTATTCCGGGAGTGAAATCTTGGCCTCATTGAAGTCAAAGGGAATTTTGCCATTGACTTCAATGGAGCCAGGATTTCACCCCCACGTGCTGAGTAGCTCTAGAGCTGCTCAATTCTTGGACATTCCCAATATATCCTGAGAGGGGGGAGGGATTAATTAACATACCTTCCCTGCTAGGACCCGCTACACTCTCTCTTCCCCACCATCATGAGCAATCATTCCTAATTCCTCAGCTCCCCCATTTCTCACCACAGCCTGGAGCAGTAAACTGCTCTGATGAACTATGGAGAGAAGGAATTGGGTGGTTACCTATCTGTCTGTTAGCTAGGACAGTCCCCAAATTCCATTAAAAAATTTACTTATATTGTAATAGCGCCTAGAGGCCCTAGTTGAAATCAGGCCCCCAGTGACAGCCCGTGCCCTGAGGAGCTTGCAGTCAAAATGGACAAGAAAAATACTGGGAGAAAGGCCATCTTATCATCCGCATTGTACACAGGTGGAAACGAGGCACAGAGAGATCACATGACATGCCCAAGGGCACAAGCAGAACCTTTGGTAGAGACCAGACCAATCTGGGGTTGTAATCACACGACCAGCCTTCCTCATTTCCTTCCAGAAATCCTGTTTCACTGCGAGAACTAGCCGTGTTATTTTTGTGCAGCTTTGTTTGCTGCTGCTGAGCAAACTGTAACTGGGAAGCACATTAACTCTCTCAAATTCCAGAGCGGCAATAACTCAGTCTATAGGCAGGAGAAAAATAAGTCTCTTCCAGCTTGGTGGAAAGGATGGGCATGCATTCAAAAATGACTTTTATAGTATAGCGAGATAGATTCAAATACATGAGAGGTCAGGAATGCAGCCACTAAGGCCAGCTGCATCAAGGTTAATTGCGACAAAGAAAATTTTAGCATGAACCCATTTAGAAAGTATTAAAGAGAAAAACCCATCCAACCTGGCTTTTAAAAAGACCCTCCCGTAGGACTGTTTCCATGACAGATCACTATTCAGCTAGAATGTAGCACAAGGGCTACGTGGGCTGTGAAAAGAAAGGAACACGCTGAAAGAGGACTAGAATGTTATCTTGTCAAGGTAATAAAGGAATGTACCTCCCGCATACGCCATAAAGAGAAAGTTGGCTCTTTCTGAAATATAGAGGACATATTGCTGGGAAATTTTGATTAAGACTTTTAAAAAGTGAAAACCTTTCATCCGCTTGACTTCCGAGAAAGATTCCTCGGTAAAGAATGGATAAATAAAGGCATTTGCCCTTAGCTAGTCTAGCATGAAAGGGATGTCTTATGAATGCTTACCAGATTAATGAGACAGAGGACTGGTAAATATGTCAGAAAAACACAACAGTTTGAGATGAGATAGATGCTGCGTTGAGATGCAAATTAATATTCATGTGGCTAAGCATTTTGTGAGCAGCTACCCTAGTGGTGTGGTGGGCTGTGCTGCCAGCCGGCATGCCCTTGGCATACAGAGAAAGGTGTATGGAGCAGGTCCACCACTATTGGGATGGTTGACAATCTGGAGCATGGTGTGACAAGTTCAAACACATCGGTCTGATAAGAGAGCTGGCCTCTTGATACAGGGCCTTGCCTCGCCAGGTGGTGTTTAGGCTGAAAGTGGTGATTTCCTCACTGGTTATCTGATCTTCCCCCCTCATCCCAGGGCCCCACTGCAATCCCAGACCTGAGATGCACTGCACTGCTGTTCCTAATTTCTGTCTGACAAAGCCGGTTTTCTTTAAATAGGGCTGAAACCTTTGATGGGGGAAGAGGCCAGTTTGGATTTGCACATCCTCTCCATGTAACAGAAAGGGAAAGCTGCACAGGAAAAAGCAGCAATTCCCCAGGCCCGTCCACAGAATCCACTCTTGACTCATCCACACCCAGCACCTGGCCAGAGGCAGAAGAAATGCCACGCCTAACAGCGAGCCACGCAGTGATCAACATGATCCACGAACAGAGCTTGGCAAAGATGCCGTCCAAGACAACTTCTCCTGTGAAGCTGAGAAGGAATTCAATTCCAACCCCAAACTCCTTGGAAGGGCAAAACCCTGGCAAAACCCTGAGTTATATCGGTGTGATGGATCTGCTAAGCAGGGGACTGCAACGCCCATCAGCCCACTCCTCCGCTACACTCCCCTTTCCGCAGGCTGGGTAAAGGGAAGAGTCCTGAACTAGCACCCTTTGGGAGGCAGCAGCCACGGGGCAAGGAGGGAGCTGCACAGAAGCCGGAGGCAGAGAGGAACCCCCAGGGACCGTATGCAGAGCTGCATGTGGAACAGGCTGTGGCTGCCGGACGGTCCAGCTGGGTGTGGGTCTGTGTAAGACTTGTGGGTGAGCAGCAGTGACTGAGCAGAGAGCCAGTGCAGAGGGGCCCCAAGGAGAGACACCAGCTGAGCCTGGCCTGGAAACCAACCAGCTCCTATTTGCTGGAATAGAGTCTGTACTGGAGAGGGCACCCCGGGCACTAGCCCTGAAGAGCCCTGACTCTTGGCTGGACTGTCCCAGGAGCCCAAACAGGAACCGCTATCGCTCACTGTGACTGTTTAAATCTCTCTACCTAGGGCATCTGCAGCCTTCCCCTTCCTGCCAGCCTAGGAAAACCTCCTTTCCATAGCCCTGTGTCTGAGTAGTTATTGGGACCTGCCAAAGCTCGCGCCTACAAGGCCTAGCTGCTGAAGCACCCCCAGTGCTTGCTGGTGAGTCCCAGTGCAGCTGGCATGCTGCTGGCACCCTAGGGGGTTGGTGTGCTGCGGTGAGATACAGCCCCCGGAATTACACCTGATTCCCTTCCCTGCCACGACTGCCCAGTGCTTTGCCTGCATTTGTGTGTGGTGAGTTTATATTTCAGCAATTAGGAGTTGTGGCTCTGGATAAGAAACTTAGCAGGGAAGGAGGCAGCTCTGCTATCTGGCCCTCTGGCATTTATCGCTGGTTAGCACCCCCTCCCCCTTATTTGTTTGTTACGCTTTGTAGCAAGAGCTTTGGATGCCGATTAGCTTCATGCTGTCCTATGGCTCAGGTGGGGCTGCAATCTGACGGACTGGAGCGGCTGTCGCTGCATGCGCTCTGCTCCCACTGATTTCCCTGAAGCTGCATGCAGCTCCGTGTGAGTCAGGCCTAAGGTGTCACAAGTTAGAATCATAGAAGAATCATAGAAGATCAGGGTTGGAAGAGACCTCAGGAGGTCATCTAGTCCAGCCCCCTGCTCAAAGCAGCCATAAGTGGACACGGCTGAAAATGGTGGCCGTGGCTTCTTGCTTTGTGCTTGTGTCCAGAGGGGCTTGATCCTGCGAGCCCCTCTGGACACACACGACTCACGCTTAGGTGTGTGTGTGCAGAGGATATGCAGGATCGGGCCTTTTACAGGGTAGAAATACCTGGCCAAACCTCTCCCTATGCTCCGTTTCTTGGGCGTCCATTGGTGACTTGTGTGATAGGACAAAGAACACCGGTCCATGGGATTGTGGGATAGCATTGGCAGACTCCCAGGGCCTGAGTCCTCCGTGGCTGCATCCATACCGCAAAATGATAGTGTTTGAACCCAGGGTCCCGGCTGGACTCGGGGTCAGACCCTCCACCCCTGTGGGGTCCTAAGACCCTGGGTCCAAGCCCACATCTGACAGATTTGTGTGTAGATGGGTACGGGGTTAGGGCTTGATCTGAGTCTGAGCCCAGCTTACATTGCAGTGTAGACATTCCCCAAGAAACTGGAGCAAACTTTCCTGAGTGCCTGTCTTCTCAAAGCAAGGACAGAAGAGTTTAAACGGAATATGCCACAGGTATAATTGATGCCTTGAGGGGAGGTGACGGTGGCCTGTGTTGTGAGGCAGCTAATTACTCTGCTGACCTAGTTTGATTAGCTTCAGGGAAGATACATGAATATGAGGCTTATGTGTGAGCAGCACCGACAATAAAAATGATTCATGCATGTTTAATTATGAACGTTGCAGTGGAGACTTTATTTGGGAAACAGATCAGCTCTGTGGCTCATCTAATCCAGTTTCCTGTTTCTGACAATGGCCAGCACCAGCTACTTCAAGAAAATGTGCAAGAAACCCTGCAGTGGGCTGTTAATGGCAGCGTATATGCTGAACGGAGGTAGAAAGAATTTTAATGTCTCCCGAGGCCACCTTTGTTCACTTCACAAATATTTGTTTGGAAAAAGAAACGTCTCTGCTAGTACAGTGAAGCGGGCAACTTTATTGAGATGTCATTCCCTCTCCCATCCCTGAACATTGTTGCTTGTTGCTGTATCCAGAAACTCCAATTTGTATGCGACAAAGCAGTAACACCACGGTGTGTTTAGTTATATAACTGGCTTCTGCATGCTGGACCTTTACATCTCTAAGGAGTGTTCTATCTGCAGAGACTAACAGCCATTCTGGACACGGGGCTGGTGCTTACTGCTACAAAGGAGATGAAAGTGGAGAGCAAATCTTTAGCCCGCAGCGATCGCTCCTGTATGCACAAGACAAGCATGGAATCTGCACGCGCCTGAATGCATATGGCACATGGGCCTGGATTTGGAGAAATTAGGCCTGGGTAACCTATGTGCTCTAGGCAGCAACTCTGCATATCTCCCCCTCCCCCTCAACCCCCACCCCCCACCCCCCAGGTGCAGTTGGGGAAAATGCCACTTACAGGATTGCCTGGCAAACACTGAGCAGGGAGCCTTTCAGGAAGCTGCAGAAGGGAGAAGGACCCCAAAGTTTGCCTATCCTGGGTGCCTGACACACAGACAGTCTGTGGGGGCTGGGCTAGGGAAGAGGAGGAGGAGTTACCAGGCCAGGAACCTGCTTGACATGCCAAGGCAGACAATGGCAGGACTAAGGTAGCTTGCCCATGGCTCAGGCTGCGGAGCAGACAAAGTGTTCAGATAAGGAAAGTTGCCTGCGTGGAGCCAGTTCCCAGCTGCAAGAGAAGATGCAGCCCCTCAGTTGCTCTTTGAGGGAAAGAGAGAAGGAACGAAAACCCCATGGTCTCTTGGCCCTAAGGTGGGCCATGGAGGAGAGGAGAGTAAGGGCTAGTCTACACTGGCAACGCTAAAATGCTGCATGGCAGCGCTTTAACATGGCTGTGTGGTCGTGGCAGAGAGCTCTCCCAGCACTCTAAAAAAAACCACCTCCACGAGGGGCGTAGCTACCAGCGCTGGTGCACTGTCTACACTGGCGCTGAAACTTGCTGCACTCAGGACCCCCTGAGCGAGAAAGTTGCAGCGCTATAAAGTGCCAGTGTAGACAAGCCCTAAGTGAGCCCTGCTGCTCTTGGGACCAGGCTGGTTCATGACAGGGCTGCAGTTACAGCCTAGGCTAGCTGCTGGTTTTGAACACCATTCTCATGAGGTCAGACACAGGGTGATCGCTTTGTGAAAAGCGTTCGCCCGCAGGCAATGTGGTGTCTTTCTTTTACCATTTTCCTGCGTGAATTCATGAGAGCTCAGTGATCATCTGGTTTCACCCGCATAGTTGTTATTGGGGCATTTAGTGCACTGGATGAGTACCTCAATGCCCTGATAGCAACTATGTGGGTGAAACCAGACAATCACTGAGCTCTTGAATGAATTCACACAGGAAAATGGTAAAAGACAAAGACATCACATCACTTGTGGGTGAATGCTTTTCACAAAGTGATCACCCACTATCAGATCATCCTCAAAGGAAACCTGCACAACACTTTCGGAAGATGAGCCTGGAAGCTTAAATTCATAACTTTGCTAGATCCTAAAATCATGGCCTTAATAAAGACCCTGGATTTATGGCTTATTGCAACAATCTGTAACCCACCAACCCCGCTTTCTGTCCTATGCCTGCAGGGGTGTTAATGGGCCTCCTCGCCTTGAATGGTCCCTTAGAATATTTCCTAACAACTTGTGCTTAACAACCTGTTTGATCTTGTATTTAACTGTGATACCCTGTGTACCTTTCTCACACTTGTTTGATGCAAAAGCTGGTCTCTCTCACCAGCAGAAGTTGGTCCAATATAAGTTATTACCTCACCCTCCTTGTCTTGCTAACATCCTAGGACAAAAATGGCTACAACAACACTGCAAACCTCTGCTAGACAGTCTCTTGGCTTCAGTGTAGTTACTGTGTTTAAACCTGGTTGAAAACCCAGGTGCTGGGCTCCCTCTGTGGGACAGAGCTTGCAGGCACTTCTACCACAGAAGCCTTATCACCCCAATGAAACTGCTGTAAACCAGTGCAACCAGGAGCTGCAATGACATTAACTTCCCTCTCAGTCAGTCTGGCCAGCTTGGAGAAGATGAGTCTCTGTTCTAATGCTTGACTCACTGCCACCAGCAAGCGCTGCGAGGGCTGGCTGATAAGGAGAGCCTGGACCTTCCCTGGCCTCACATGCTCTGTTGGAATGGCCGTGTGCTGCAGGACGTGCTGGAGAGGTGTGTGAAATGATCCAAGTGCCACAGGTCGAGACCAGAGCGGTCACTCCTAGAACTCAGCACTCTGTAAAGCAGCCCCCTCCCGAGCAACGACATGCTGAAGTAATCTCTGTGTTAAATGGAACAGCGGTAGAACTTCAGCCTCAGTCTCCTGCCATCGAGCACACAAGGCAACCCTGCTCTGCCATTTCTATGCGAGATTGTCAGTCACCAGAGCATAATAATAGTACTTGGGCTTCCTTCATCTGGTTTATAAGCACCAAAGGACCACTGCCAGCTCATTGCATTTCTGGCTGGAAATGCTGTGCCTACTTTTGTTACAAGCAACTCCTAAGGGAGCAATAACTGAAAGAGATGCGGGGTGGGGGGAAGATTCTTTGTAAGGTTTGCAGTTTGTTTACTCTGTGCATTTGGTTGTTGGTCCTTTGCACTTCCTGGCTCATGCATCACCTGCTGATGTCACTCTTGTGCCAGCTCCTGTCTGCTGATGGGAGTGCACAAGCCCTCTTTTCCCCAAAGCCTGCTAATGCTCTTTCGCAGTATCAGGCTCGGGGTCCCTGTACAAATATGTAGCAATAATGACTAACAGCAAAGCTGCAACCGAAGAGGCAGCAGGTGGGCATGTGATCAGAGGGGAAGGGGAGAGGGAAGGGATGGACCCGAGTCTGGTTGCACTCAGCCCCCCGCCCCTCCTAAAACCCCTTACAAACATCAGAAAAAAAGTTGTCATTTTTTAAAAGGAAAATCTCAGGCCCTGCTCTGGGGGAAGAGTATTTTTGAAAATTAGTCCCTTTAAAATTACAAGGTTGACAGCGTCCCTTCAAATCAGCCTCCCTCACCTGCTGGGTATGTTTCGCGGGCCCCATTGTACAGACAGGGAGACTGGAACAGAGCGAGGGGAAGCGGATTAGCTCAGGACACAGAGCCAGAGCTGCCGCATTCCCCAAACCCTCTCTCTGACTGTATTAGAGGAATAAATGTGCAACAGAAGCAAAGAGGGCTTAAGGGATGAGGAACTTGCATCTGATGAATACCATTCCCACGTGTAGGTGTTTAATAGGACTATCACATTAAGAGACACTGCATTAATCGTCATGGTAACGAGGCAGTGGTAAACAGTCTGAAATCATCCCAGAAAATAGCTTGCAAGTGTTCACATAGGCTTTAATGTGAATTAACAACCAAGTTGGCAATGATTCAATGTAGCATAAAATGCAACAATCGCATCCCAGAAGTTCCCCCGAAGGATAATTGCAGACTCTTCCCACAGAGCAGAGTAACAAACCGTACACATAACAGAGCCAGCCAGTGGGGAGCTGAGCTGAACTGTACAGATGGGACCCCAGAACTGGAGCCAGGACCCTACCGCCTGTCCTGGCAGCCGGCGCTCCTGTCTCTGAAATACAATGGAACGTGACTTGCTTTGCTCCACTGAGAGCTGGTGGCTTCAGCTCTCAGCCCTTTTCCCCTCCTCTCCATGTGCTGCTCTCTGGGGTGGGGATCACTCTGGAATGGAAGCCTCAGGGTCAGTCCCATGGGCATAGTTGTTGGGGGGGACTCATGGAGGGGGGGCTGTGGGGGCATTGCCCCCCTAAACTGCAAGTCCCAGGCATTCCCCCCCACACACACACACACATGCATGACCCCAGAGGCCTGACCGGAGCTGCTCCCCAAAATATAGAAGTCAAACTACACCTATGGCCAGCCCTCCCTCTCCAGAGGGGAATCACCCTCAGCTCCCGCACACAGAGTCCCTCTGTAGCATCCCTCTCCCCTGCAGGCAATGAGCTGTGGTTCCAGGCTCAGGACACAGGGACTGGTGGTGTGGAGGACCTGTGTTTATGGGCTGACACTGGTAGGGTTACCATATCTATTAAATAAAAAAAGAGGACCCTCCACAGGCCCTGGCCCCGCCCATTTCCCCAACCCAGCCCCGCCCCAACTGCGCCCCTTCCCCACCCTAGCTCCGCCCCTCCTCCCTCCCACTCCCAGCCATGGGGAAAGGGCTGCCCGAACGCTACCGTCTTCACGGTTTGCTGGGCAGCCCCCAGGCCCTGCGCTCCCGGCCGGCACTTGCCCAGCGCAGCTGGAGCCCGGGAGGGGAAGCGCCCAGCCGGGGGCGCAGGGTCTGAAGGCTGCATGGCAAACCGTGAAGCCGGTAGCGCTTGGGCTTCGGGCAGCCCCCTTGCCTCTGGACCCTGCGCCCCCAGCCGGGCACTTCCCCTCCCAGGCTCCGGCGGCGCAGGGTCCGGAGGCATGAGGGCTGCCCGAAGCCGGTAGCACTCGGGCAGCCCGGCTCTGTTTAAGAGCCGGGCTGCCCGAGTGCTACCGGCTTCGGGCAGCCCCCATGCCCGGCTCTTAAACAGAGCCGAAGAGTCAGAGGAGGAGCAGAACCGCCGCGGCTGGAGGCTCTGCTCCTCCCCTGACTCTTCAGCTCTGTTTAAGAGCCGGGCTGCCCGACCGCTACCAGCTTCGGGCAGCCCCCATGCCTCTGGACCCTGCGCCCCCAGCCGGGCACTTCCCCTCCCGGGTTCCGGCGGCGCAGGGTCCGGAGGTATGGGGGCTGCCCAAAGCCCGTAGCGCTCGGCTCTTAAACAGAGCCGAAGAGTCGGGGACGAGCAGAGTCGCTGCGGCCAGAGGCTCTGCTCCTCCCCTGACTCTTCGGCTCTGTTTAAGAGCCGAGCTGCCCCAGCGCTACCGGCTTCGGGCAGCCCCCCATGCCTCCGGACCCTGCGCCGCCGGATCCCGGGAGGGGAAGTGCCCGCCCGGCGGCTGGAGTCCGGAGGCAAGGGGTCTGCCTGAAGCCCATAGCGCTCGGGCAGCTCGGCTCTTAAACAGAGCCGCCGAGTCAGGGGAGGAGCAGAGCCGCCATTTTCCCGGACATGTTCGGCTTTTTGGCAATTCCCCCCAGACGGGGGTTTGAGTGCCGAAAAGCTGGACATGTCCGGGAAAAAGAGGACGTATGGTAACCCTAGACACTGGGTCCTTACTGCCCCATCCCCCGGGCTCTCAGCTTATGGGCTTTCCCCGTTGAAGCTGCCCTTCCCTTCCCTTAAAATGGTGGGGGACGGGGACCAACCATTGCTGGGAACAGGAGCCATAGAATGATAATACAATCTCTGGCTGTATTACTTTTACCTGGAGAGTGCTGTGCAGGGGACAATGTGCATCCTCTGTTCTAACCCAGCCTGCCAGTCCCATCCCCCTCTCCTCCCAGGTTGATTCCAACCTGTGAAAGGGCTACCTGCCTTGATAGAAAAGAACTGCAGAGAAAAAGTGTGAGTGATGCAATAAATAGATATAGATTTTCTTTCCCTGCAGAATAAATACCAAAGCAGGAAGGGCATGAGGGAACCTCTCCCTGCAAAACACTAGCTTCCATGCTGGGAAATAGCTTTGCAGTCAAACAAAACACCATGGCACTAAATCCTCCCATCAGCTCAAGGGGGGGAAAACAAGCCGAGCATGAGCTGCTTCCAAGAATCCAGGGACAGGGTATTAACCAGGAAAGCTCTGAGAGTGGCAGGATCCACCTGCTGCCCCATGCAGCGCAGACTGCATAATAGAAGAGTCGAGTAGGCTTGTGCAGAATTGCTCCCTCCAGTGTATGGGCCACAATCCTGCTTAGCCTTTTATTGCCAGGGTTTAGCAGAGCTGCCCCGCCTCCACCAGGTTATTTCACTCTCTAGGACATCTCACCACTCAGAAGTTTTGCCTCTGCTTTATTCAAAATTGTCCTTTGCTCTGTCTTATTCCACCACTCTTAGTTCTATCCCCTCAAGCCACCTTTAATGATTCCCTTTGCTCCTGGGCGTTTGCCCCCTTCGTCCGGGGAGTCACCCCATCGGCATTGGTTGGCCAAACTGTATATATTCCTCCTTCTAATCATTCCTCTCAGGTCAGGCCCTCCAGCACCTTCTCTGCTTTTGTTGTTCTTCCCTGGATGGCTGCCAGTTAATTGAGGTGTTTCTGCTACACAGGGCTCAGAACTGGAGGCCAGAGCCATGCAAACAGGGGCTGAGATTCTGTGCTGTTCCTCCAGGAGGCGATTCCAGATCCTGGGCTGTTCTAGGGACCAAAACAGCCCTCAGTGTACATTAGAGCAGCCTCAGGGGTGCTCTAACATACAGCAGCCTTCCAAGGGCTGGCCTTAGGCTAATCCATGGTCCAGGGCAGCCCAGAATATCCATAGTGCTGAGGCTACAGAGACTCCCTTTCCTGCCCCCAGCATACCCCCTCCAATGAGGGGGGCAGTGTAGGGCAGCTTATGGCAGCTCTGTTCTTGGGAATTCTGCCCTAGCTCCTTGCTGCCCAGTTCCAGCCCCTCTGATGCTGGAGCAGTGTACAGGGGCTGGAGTGGGACACAGGTTAATTCCCAGGATCTATCACCTCCCTGCTAAGTGACGTCTTGTCACTGCATAAGCAGCCCAGTGGTGTACTGACTATTTTTGTTTTGGTGCCATGTCACCTGGCAAACCTCTCTCATTTGCTGCCCGTGGTCGGTTAGCACCTTTCCAGGTGTCTCCCTCCCATTCTTAAAAAAATAGCTAAGCTTAAAGCAGTGTGATGATTAAGAAGCAGCTTTGCTCCTCAGCTGCATAAAGCCACATGCAGCCTAGTTTAAGCCCAAGGCAATACAGATACTGGTAACAACACTCCAGAGAGAGAGCTTTTGTCACAGAAAACAGTTACCTTTGTTCCTTGGGTTGGGGTGAGCTGTGCTTGGTGCAGGGCCTGAGCCGGGGAGGGTACGGAGGGCTGTGTGCCACCTGTACGCTCCCCAGGGCTGTGGGGTAACCTCAGGGCTGCTCTAATCTATGCTGGCTAATAATGACCACTGAGGGGCTGCCAAATCAGGTGGGGCTCCCCTGAGTGCTCCAACCATGCCCCTTACCCATGGCATGCTCCCAAGCCATGGGACAGTGGGGGCTGGTGCAGAGCTGGCTGTGTGGCTCTGTTTCACTTGGGGATGCCTCCATGTTGGCAGATGTAACTGCTCAGATTCCCCACTCCAGTGGCAAAAAGGGGCTGGATCCGGGGCCAGGCTCTGGCCCCAAGTGATCAGAGGCTCAGATTAAACTAAAAGCCCCTCGTGCTCCTCCATAAAGAGAGGGGATGGCCTGGTCCAGACTGCTCACTGGCACTCTAGTCTGAGGTGTTGATCCAAGAGGGTTCATTTCCTGGCAGAAAGCAGTGCTGGCGCAGGAGAGAGGCCCACATCCTCACAGTGGAAGTTGAAATCAGTGGGAGTTGGGTGCCTAATGTAGGGTTACCATATTTCAACAAGCAAAAAAGAGGACGGGAGGAGCCCCGCCCTAGCCCCGCCCCTGCCCCTCCCACTTCCCGCCCCCCCAGAACCCCCAACCCTCCCCCCGTTCCTTGTCCCCTGACTGCCCCCTCCTGGGACCCCTGCCCCTAACTGCCCCCCGGGACTCCACTCCGTATCTAAGCCTCCTTGCCTCTTGTCCCCTGACTGCCCCAACCCTTATCCACACCCCCACCCCCAGACAGACCCCTGGGACTCCCACGCCCCATCCAACCACTCCCCACCCCCTGACAGCCCCCCCCCAGAACTCCCAACCCATCTAAACCCCTCTGCTCCCTGTCCCCTGACTGCTCCGATCCCTCTCCGCACTCCTGCCCCCGACAGCCCCCCCCCAGAACTCCCAACCCATCTAAACCCCTCTGCTCCCTGTCCCCTGACTGCTCCAATCCATCTCCCCACTCCTGCCCCCTGACAGCCCCCCCAGAACTCCCGATCCATCTAAACCCCTCTGCTCCCTGTCCCCTGACTGCTCCGATCCCTCTCCCCACTCCTGCCCCCTGACAGCCCCCCCCAGAACTCCCGATCCATCTAAACCTCTCTGCTCCCTGTCCCCTGACTGCTCCGATCCCTCTCCGCACTCCTGCCCCCTGACAGCCCCCCCCCAGAACTCCCAACCCATCTAAACCCCTCTGCTTCCTGTCCCCTGACTGCTCCGATCCCTCTCCGCACTCCTGCCCCCTGACAGCCCCCCCCAGAACTCCCAACCCATCTAAACCCCTCTGCTCCCTGTCCCCTGACTGCTCCGATCCCTCTCCCCACTCCTGCCCCCTGACAGCCCCCCCCCCAGAACTCCCGATCCATCTAAACCTCTCTGCTCCCTGTCCCCTGACTGCTCCGATCCCTCTCCGCACTCCTGCCCCCTGACAGCCCCCCCCAGAACTCCCAACCCATCTAAACCCCTCTGCTCCCTGTCCCCTGACTGCTCCGATCCCTCTCCCCACTCCTGCCCCCTGACAGCCCCCCCAGAACTCCCGATCCATCTAAACCCCTCTGCTCCCTGTCCCCTGACTGCTCCGATCCCTCTCCCCACTCCTGCCCCCTGACAGCTCCCCCCCAGAACTCCCAGCCCATCTAAACCCCTCTGCTCCCTGTCCCCTGACTGCTCCGATCCCTCTCCCCACTCCTGCCCCCTGCCCCCCCTTACCCTGCTGCTCAGAACAGGGTGTTGGGCTCTGTGCCAGCCGGACACATGGCTGAGCTCCCCTGCACAACACAAAACCCGGTCCCTGGCCCTGCACAGGGTTGCCGGAGCGGGCTGCAGGAGGAGGAGCTGCCGGCCGGCTCAGAATGCAGGGAGGGGGGGGGTGGGAGGAGGAAGCTGCTCCGGAATCCAGCCCGGGACTTTCCTGCAGCCCTCCCAGCCGCTCGCTCTGCCTGGGGGGAAATCCCGGACATTGTGAGTGCTTTACAAATTCCCCCCGGACGCTATTTTTAGCACACAAAAGGAGGACATGTCCGGGTAAATCCGGACGAATGGTAACCCTACCTAATGCCTCTGAGGAGCTGGACCTAACTTGCCGCTGGATAATTGGAGAGGCTCAGCTACCCAGGGCTCGATCCTGCCTCATTCAGCTGCTGAGGTCAGGATTGGGCCCACTCCACATCCATTAGCACCGTGTCTAAGCAAGCGTAGGAAGGAACGTGCCAGTCAACGCCGAAGACAAACCATTTCTGTCAAACCTGTCCCAGTCTTTGCACAGAAATCCTCAACTGACCTGATCAAATAGCTGCCTTTTCAGCTCCCATAGAAAGAATCACAGCTGGAGGCTTCTCCCTGCTTCTATTATTAAACAGTTGGCACATCTTAGCTGTCGAGAGCCTTCCAGTGTGGGCTCTGGGGTTTTCACTGCCCTAGGCAGTCTGGAAAATGGCCACTCTGCTCTAGCCCACACCATCTTTTATGTAGTTTGGGTCACAGACAGAAAATCAGCTCATTGCACAACTTCACCGCTGCCAAACGGACTCCTGGGCCTCTTCCTCTGTGAGTGAGCAGTGGGGCACAGCTTCAGTAACAAGCCAGTCCTCTAGTACATTGCATGGCCTGCCCCTTGAGCTGATGGGAGGATTTAGTGCCATGGTGTTTTGTTTGACTGCAAAGCTGTGTTCTGTAAGGCAAGGAGCAGCCCGGCCCAAAACTGGGGTGGGTCTGGTGAGCAGGATCCAGGGTGAACAGAGGAAGATGATGCCTGCTGCGCTGGTCAGTGCTGCTGCTGCTCACTGTAACCCAGGCCCCGTTGGGAATGCCGTTTTGGCTTGATGGGGTCAGTAAGCTTGGCCCACCTGGAATGAGTCTAGACGGGAGATGGTCGGGGCGATGAGACTGCAGTTGGTTTGCTGAAGGGATGGCTGGAGGAAAATGTCCTGTTAGGTTTGGAAGAGCTCTCAGCACGTACCCGGTTCACACAATCAAGAGCCCTCTGACATTTCTGCTGTCCTTAAAACGTTGCTGCCTAAGGCAGACACCTGTTCTGCCACGAATGGTCAGGCCAGCTCAGGTGGCTTCCCAGAATAAAACCTCCCTGGCATGGGAGGGGCTGGACACGGGCCCTGCGAGGAGGGGGTATGTAGTAGGAGGACTTGCATGGAGCACTAGATGTCAGAGTTCACTGAGCAGCCGGAGCCCACTAGCACACACAAAGAGCCGAGGAATCAGTGCAACGGTGGGAGATGGCAAGGACAGAGGGCTCGCGCCCGAATGAGCAATTTCATCAAGTGCTGACAACAAAATAGGAAAAGAGGATGCCTGAGAATCTGTGATCAGAGTCTAAACAAAGACCCTGCAGGCCCAGAGTGTTTCCAGGCACCAGCATCCCGAAGGTCCCTTTAGTAATGTATGGCTAAGCCTAATGCTCTGTCATCTGTGCTGACTTACCAGCTGAGTTTGACACAATTGACATGGATTTCTGAGACATCAGCTCCTGGCTAAATGGGGTCTACAGGACTCTACCCTTTCCTTGGCTTGTCTCACTGATGGCCCTGTCCAAGCCCCATCCTGCAAGATGCTGGGTTCCTACAAGTTCCAGTGAAATCACAGAGCATTGAGGATGCCCTTGCTCCACACAGGCATCCTTTGGGGTAAGGACCACAGCTGGTTTGTGCCCTCTTCCTTTGGGTGTTCCTCTGTGGCTGTCTCTCCTAGGTCCAGTCCTGCCCCTTTTGAAGTCGATGGCAAAGCTCCCTTTACTGGGAACAGGATAAAGCCCGTGACACCTAAATTTGGCAGCAATAGCAGATGTGGGGTAATCTTGCCCCCACATAGATCTCATCCTGATCCTAGATAGAGATTGGCTCAAGCTGTGAAGCATGAAGGTCGACACAGTGGATGAATGGGGGGGGGGGCGCGGGGTGAGATTTTCAGGCTGTCTGCTTTGGGGTCTCTGCTTCATGTCAGTCATCCCAGCCTGCTGAGTCTGACTGGTTATTTACCTGGCAGCTCCAAGTTGTTGTCCGATTGTGACTGGGCACTGTTGCATTTGCTGCATAGTTCCCTGAGCTGTGCCAGCCATGCAGGGCAGGCTGGGTAGCAGACAGGGAGTCCTGTCTATTGCAGCAGGGCCGTCCCTATGCTTGCGTTATTTCAGTCTAAACAGAAAGCATTTTCCTTTTCACATTGCAGCATTTCTCCATTTGATCCCCCGAATGTTCCAGCTGCTGTGGTTGGTACATTTGTATAGTTCACTCCCCTGAGTTTGCCCTTTCTTCTTGGCCTTGATACTCCTGGAAGATGCTGCATAAATAGTTATGTCATCATCAGAATAAGGGGGTGGCACTTACATGAGGCGAAAGGCTGGAAGCTTTGCAAAGCAGCCTCAATTTCAACCTGAGAACAGTGAGAGAAGAGCCCCTTTAGGATTTGAAAGCCCTCCCATTCCATACAATAGGGTAGAGCTGAACAACAAACACCCTCGCAGTCTCCTCAAGCATCTCTCCTTTTCATTCCTAATGCATGGTGTGAGGCTGTGTTGAGATGGCAGCAGTGTAACCCGGACACCACCTCCCCCAGTATGTAGCTCAATAGCACATTGATTATGTCTACATTGCATCTGCGAACGTGACTCCCAGCCCACATGGACTGACTCGCTCTAGCTATGCTCAAGCTAGCACACTAAACACAGGAGGAGTGTGGACATTGCAGCATGGGTGGCTCGTTGGATCTGAACCCCATTGAATCTGGGGACTTTGGATCTGAACCCACCTCTATGGTTTTGGTTCCAGGTTGGATCCAAACCCGGAATGGGGCTATTTTCTGGTTCTAATATACTGAAATCTCAGGAGAACAGCTTGTAAGATTCTAGGACTGTTGGACTCAAACCCTGGCACTGGCTTGGCCTCAAACCTGAACCTAATCTAGATCCACATACCATCTTCTCACTGTATCTCTGCTCCTGCGTCATATACATTCTGCCAGGGATGGGTTTATAGGGCTTGGGACCTGGGCTGAGCCATGTGAAACCTGCAATGCAGTGAAGCTCATCTGGTTCTGGGTTTGGTTAGAAATGTGAAGATCAGCCCCTGTTAGTGAACCTGGCCTCCTTTATGGTAACATGCAAAACCCATGGCTCCACCCTAATATTTCACCCAACTGGAGGAATTCCTCTTTGAAGCACATGTACTAGCACCCCTGGGTATGTCATCTGCAGGGATTGACCCTGGGATCTCTGGATTTAAAAGCATGAACTGCTACTGTTTGAGGTAAATGATGAGGTCCATCAGCTGCTAGATCTAGCCACAGGAGGGGTTAATGGGGTTACTCACAAACTATGAGAAACATTTGATCTGTTCAGACAACCCGGAAACAAAGCAAAAGGCTAAATGTGAGGAAGAATCTATTTGCTGCTAATATTCCACCTCGCTCTAGTAGAGGAAAACAACAAACAAAAGCGACTCTATGAAGGAACCTTCCTGTGATTCTGGGTCAGATCCTCAGCTGTTGTAAAAGGCTGTAGCCCCATTGGTTCCAGAATCGTGTGGCTTGGGAGTCCAATGACACACCCCAAAAAGGAAGCAGTGAACAGTCCATGAAGACCTGATAGTCTAGAATTCGTTCAGTTATGCTATTCAGCAACTATCTGTCACAAATATATTAGTAGGAGTCAGGAGAACATCTGATACACAAACAGGGCTTAGGTAATCACATAATTTATTCACAATGAAACACACTAAGCAGCCCCTGCTATGAAGCAGACTGGGACACTTTGACTTTTGTTGGTCACAACAACTGCTATAAATCTTGCAAGAGTCCCAATGTAGCAGGGACTTGAAGAGGGACCTAGGTTTTGCTTCTAGTACAAAAACAGATCTGCCGATCACATGGGTGTGCTCCATAGATCACAGCTTGGGACCCACTGGTGTAAAGTATGACCGATGTTCAAATAAATGGGAGAAGTGTGTTGGAAAATCCATACAGGAAACAAGGATATTCATTACTAACAACACTAGCCAACTTGCCAACAGCTCTCCAGCCAGCATATGAAATATCTTTGACCTGAGAGTATTCTGACACCTCTAGTGGGAGAGACTTACTAACAAGGAAGACAGATCTCTCCCCAGACTTGAAAATGAAGAGCCAAATGCTTGACTCACACAGAGGGACTGATTCTGGCTGCATGCTGGTGTAAATCAGGCATAAGGCCATTGAAACCTGTGATGTTACCCCCTTGTAGCACTGGGGTGACCGTGTCAGCAAGAGGAGAATCAAGCCCACAGCATCTGTGTAAGTGGGATAACACTTAACTACAAACAGGCAACTCTCCTGTAAGAAGCTATTGACTGGCCAGAGAAAAAGTCACTAAGCACTGGTGCTTGATAGCGCCGCATATATCCTTTTCACATTTATAGACACAGCATTAGTCATTGTCATGGAAACAACAAGTCAGTGGTAAACAACAGGAAATGATCCCAGAAAATATCCTGCCATGTTTGCACAGTCTTTATAATGGGACTTAACCATCAAGACGGGAATGATTCAATGTAGCATAAAACCCAACAACAACATCCCAGAGGCTCCCCCAAAGGATAATTACAGTCGCTTCTAGCAGAGCAAAGTAAAAACTTACAATGAAGGAGTGAGCCCCTATCACTGTGGTCCCCTGCGTAGCCCTGGCTTGCCAAACAATGCCCTGAGAAGGGAGCTGAGTCCAAGAAATACAGTCAAGAAGACTGTGTTTTAATCCTCCCTCATATGGGACAACTGCCACATCACCAGCCTGGCTGGTTAGAAATACGCTACTCTCCAAAGGGGAAACGGGATGCTGTGTTCCTTACACTGCTCAGCGGTGTTAAATAACAAGCCGACTGTGCAGGGATAACAGGAAACAAGGGGTGCCGGTGTCAGGGAGAGCTGCGAGTGGGAGCATCTTAACTCAGCCCCACTGTGCAACATGTGATCCACCTTAAGAAGACAGAAACGGAGGGGATGTGCCCCAGTACCAGAAACTATGTCCCTCTCTGGCTCTCGCTCTTATGGATGAAAGGAGAGGAAGACCTAGGGGAAAGACTGAGATGCAGAACTGGCAAAGCAGCAACAGGAGTTAATTACGTTTTAGGCCTAAACTTCCACCAGGTTCTGCCATGCACTGTAATGAAATAGCAAATGATCTCCCCCTAGTGTCTGTACAGAGCAAGGTGCTCTTCATTGCCAGAGCCGCCCCATAGAAAAGCGTTCAGACATGTGGCCCCTAGCAGCCAGATTGAACCCAGGAGGCAGCAGATGTCAGAATCTGTGGCTCAGTTCACAGACCTGGTAGCATACAGTCATGCCAGGGGATGCTGGGGATACATGCAAAAGGCAGAGATTTAAAACAGGAACATCCCTGCCATCTATATCTAGAAACTACTCGTAAAGGGAAAGGAGCCCTGAGTTAATCAAATCTCTTCCTCCAAGCAACATACAATCAAATGGAGCAGAGCAAGGACAGGACACTCACAGCCATGTTATTTGGATATAAACCACAATGCATTTCAGAACGCCCATGCCCCAAGTCTCTGGCCGCCTATGAGGGAAGCAGCAGTGAGAGAGCAAAGAAGCAATATCCTGCTAGACAGACAAAATGAGAAACTGATGGATCAAAGCAATAAACCCTCTAGTAAAGAGGGAGGAAAGGTGAATGCTCCCAAATGCAGGGCAGAGCACTTCTAATCAGAGAGATCTGAAATGCAATGCTCTCGGCTGAGGAGGTCAGTGTGCGATGCAATAACCAGCCCCTCTCCCCTGAGCACTTCCCCTTCGCTTACAATGCCCTCAAATGATGTTTCCAACCAGTGATTACCAGATCAAATCAAATGCTTTACTACTGCTCTCACGGACAACACCCGTCCACTCTTCCCCATGTATCAGCTAGGCCTCATGGACCTTCAAGAGTCTGCCAGCAGGGCAGATCAGCAGGGGAGGAGTGACTGTTTTCCCAGGAGGCACTATGGGTAGCCCTTTCCAGAGCCGAGATGTGTCCCTGCTGCAGTGGAGTCTATTGCTGGGCTCTCTGCTGCCTCTCCAAAGGGAATGTTCTCAAAAACTGCAGCTCCCTGCCTCTGGGAGATGGGGGGTGCTGGAAAGGCCCACCCTCCTATAAGATGCCTCGTTTAAAGAGAACTAACGATCAGAATTCTGCACTCTGAGGGTTATTCACTATCTACCTGTGGGGTTGCCAAAGGGCAGATGGAGTTCACCAGTGTAGCCCATGGACTCCCTCTTCCAATGCAGAAGTGCAGCCCACAGAGACCATAGGTCCCATCATGCAATGTGCCTTCTTCATAAAAGTGGCCCTTTGCTGGGAAAAGTTTCTGCTATTTCACTTGGTCAGAGCAGACCAGACATTATCTGCATGCCTTTAAAGTTATAGTTCCAGGTTCATTCCTCCACTGGGAAGGGCTGAACTCAAGGAATGAGAACCACAGTTATGTCCCCCGACCCAATATAAGTGTTACCTGCTGTGGACTGGAAGGGGTTAAGGAGACCCAGTAGGCCCATTAACTCCACAGGTTGCCCCTGGAGAGAGAGCCAGGGAGCAGGGAATTGATTGCAGTCAGGTTCAGCTGGGCAGGAACAGGCAGGGCCTATAAAGCCAGGTAGCTGGCACAGGCAGGCTGCTGCTGGGAAAGGGCAGTCACTCCCTGGGAAGGTGGAGGAAGGTTTGGAGCTGGTACACCCAGAGCAAGAACAGGAAGCAGTCCAGGGAAGGAGCAGTGAGGGCTGGGAGAGGAAAGCCCAGAACTGCTGGGTTGAGGGTGTAGAGTAGAGGGTGGGCCCCAAAGTAGAGGGTGGGCCCGGGTTCCCTTACCAGCCACTGGGGAAGTGGCACTGTCTTGGCAGAGAATGAGAAGACTGCTGTGTCTATGGAAAGACTTTGATTCACTGGAAGGGGGAAAATGCAGAGGGCCAAGCCACAAAGGGAGAGCAACAAGAGTTGCAGAGAGTGGGCGAAAGAGGAAGCAGGGCACGCAACAAGCAGCAGAGAAAGAGGCATCATACTTGGAAAGAGCTAATCCTCAGAGCAGCCAGGAGGAGGCGCCCTAGTGGTGGGTCAACACCATGACACTTTTGCTTAATACACGCTGCTGAGATGGAGTAAGTTTATTAACAAAGAACATAGATTTAAGCGATTTCAAGCAAGAGAGAGAGAACCCTATGAAAGGGTTACAAACAAAACAAAACTAACACACTTTCTAGTGTCTAAACCTTAATTCTAGCAAGAAAAGGCTCTGCCTAACGTGGTTTCTAACACCAAGTTGTCAGCATTCTCCAGCCTGCTCAACAGTAGGACCCCTCTATCAGAGATACAGAGGTATGGCTTCTTGGTTCTCCTGGGTGATGGATGATTTCCATGTCCCCATTATATTATCCCAAAGTTCATTGTCTCTGTTTCAAGAGCCAGGAAGGCTTCCTGGGGGTGCAGACTCCATCCCTGGTCATTGTTGTTAAGTGGTGATCTCGCCAACTTGCTAGCTTGATGACTTTGTTTACCTTACATTTAAATGTACTTTTCATTGCCCTCTGTGATCATGCTGGTCAGGCAAGTAAATACACGTTTGTTTGTCTAGAGCAGGCTGGGCTTTATGCGCTGCTGGCCAAACACATTTTCAGAATGTTGCCCGCCCTAAAGGGCTCGAGGGGACAACAATGGTCCGTTGCCCGGTGTGCTTGGCACCAATAAAGACACCGAGGGGAGAAAGCAAGCCAAGTTTATTTCAGAGCTCTGAAATGGCACTAGGAGACCAGCATGTCTCAAATCCAGTGCAACAAATACAAACAAATTTTACTTTTTATACTCCAAACTGTTTGCATACATCTCTTTGTCTGGCTGTTCCTCTTTACCCCACCCTTCCAGACAACTGTTACAATAAACTCTACATAAGCTTGTGAGAAAACTTTCCTAGTCTTTGCGACCTTGAGTTAGACGTCTGCAAACTAACTACCCCTCTTTTTTCCCGCTCCTTATCTCTATTATTTCTGCTAGTGTGAATGAAACTGCAGCCATCTGCTAAAAAGCTGACATTACATTTCTGCTTCAGCCTATTTCAGAGCATGTAAGCAGTTAGCATAGAAGTAGGTGAGTTCCCAAGATGGAGTCACTGTGGTTCACAGACCCAGAGCAAAAGAGCTTCATCGGCACTTTTGGCCTTCCACTCTCCCGAGTTACCTGGTAGCTATGCCTAGTGGATCCCAACAAGAACATATTTCCAGCACAGTTATAACTCTTTGTACACATCCCATACGTACATCATGCAGTGATTGCCAGGACCAGCATGTTACCAGTTTGTAAATGATACTTGACATGACACCTTTTAGATACAGACTATTACACATGTTAATCTGTTTTGCCTCCTTTGTCTGTTTACAGATTCCAAAACATAATATCAGAGTGTATTCATAATTTCACATACACCATAGTTACCTACATTGCACAGTGATATTAAGAACCAGCACAGTGTTAGCTTTGAAATGATATATTACAAGGTGCCTTTTAAATGAATATCATGACATCAATGTGTGAGGTGTATTGAGCTGGTGGACACATGGGGAAGGCCTGGGAGTTAAATCCACACTGCAGAGAGAGGCAGTGTGGAATTGTGGCTAGCGTGCTAGACTGGGAGTCAGGAAATTAGGGTTCCCATTCCAGTTTGGCTACTGGCCTCTGGTGGGATCTTGGTCTAGTCACTTCCCTGCTCTGTGCCTCTGTTTCCCCTTTGTCTGTCTTGTCTATTTAGATTGAAAGTTAGGTCTGATCTTGGTTAGGTTCTGCAGGTGCCTCCATAATACATGTAACAATAAGCCTGTATCTCAAACCAGGCAACGTACGGAATACCAGGGAGACGTAAATGGGGCACTGACACAGATGGGGGCAAACCAAGTGTAGCTGTAGCCGTGTCAGTCCCAGGATATTAGAGAGACAAGGTGGGTGAGATAATACAGAATATGTGCCAACTACTTATGCTAAACAATCTGTTCCACCTTGCCTTTAGCTGTGATCCTGGCAGAACCTTTCCCAGGCCTGAAGAAGAGCTCTGTGTGGTTTGAAAGCTTGTCTCTCTCACCAGCAGAAGACAGTCCAATAAAAGATATTACCTCTCCCGCCTTGTCTCTGTAGTGTGCAGAGAATGTCACCTAATGTCCATGAAGTGTGCGTTTGTAACGGGAGGAATCAGTGGTTAGCAGGAGCTAATCTCCGGCTCTGAATATGTTTTAGTCTTGATGTTGACGAGCGGACCTGACACCAGACAAACAACCATCACGTCTAACGGCTGACAGCTCAGCCTGAACAGAGCGGGCTGTAAATGAAAGTCAAGGACAGCACGTAGATATGAGCTCTCTGGGACATTTCCTGTCAGATGCCCGTCACTTGGCTGACCAGGGTCAGTGAGCAGACACTCAGGGTCTGTCTAGCCGGCAATCAGAGGGGTGACTGCAGCACTTGTAGATTAGGGTTGCCATCTCTGAGACACAGAAAAAAATGGCCACTGGCCACCCCCCCTCCCAAAAAGGGTCCTAGTGCTGACTGTGACGGGCTGGATCACAGAAACCCCCTGGGAGCTGCCACCTGATGTGCCAAGACTACTTCTGCCCCTGCTCTCCTGCCCTGGCAGCTTAGGCCTTCAGTGCCCTGCCTGGTTTGAGCCAGACCCACTAGCCTGCTGCAAACCCAGACCCAGGGTCTGAACCACATCCCCTAACAGCTGTAGGCTTAACTGAAAGCAACTTACAGAAGTGTTCCTGTCTTTAACACTCAGATGCCTAACTCCCAATGGGGTCTAAACCCCAAATAAATCTGTTTTACTCATAAATTGTTCGCCCTCTATAACACTGATAGAGAGATATGCACAGCTGTTTGCCCCCCCCCCCCTCCCAGGTATTAAGGCATCCTCTGGGTTAATTAATAAGTAAAAAGTGATTTTATTAAATACAGAAAGTAGGATTTAAGTGGTTCTAAGTAGTAACAGACAGAACAAAGTGAATAACCAAGCAAAATAAAATAAAACACGCAAATCTAAGCCTAATACAGTAATACAACTGAGTACAGATAAAATCTTACCCTGAAAGATGTTTCAATAAGTCTCTTTCACAGACTGGACACCTTCCTAGTCTGGGCACAATCCTTTTCCCTGGTACAGCCCTTGTTCCAGATTAGGTGGTAGCTAGGGGATTCCTCATGATGGCTCTCTCTTTTCTCTGTTCCACCAACTTATATATAAGGCAGGAATCCTTTGACCTTCTCTGGGTTCCCACCCCCCCTTCTCAATGGAAAAGCATCAGGTTAAAGATGGATTCCACTTCAGGTGACATGATCACATGTCATTGTAAGACTTCATTACCCACTTGCCAGCACACATGTATACAGGAAGACTTACAGATAAAACAGAGCCATCTGCAGTCAATTGTCCTGGTTACACACAATATGTGTATTATTATTTTACCATTTTTCTTTATCCTAACATGGCGCCACAGTTCAGACTATGGGAGTGGGAATTGTAGAGCGCTTTCATGTGTCCCAAGCGAAATAGAAAACAGCACATTATATCTCTTAGTTTTAACCAGCCTTGCCAGCTATGTACACGTGTCACTTCTCGTGTAGACATGCCAAAGCTGGCTTCGATCTAGCTAGGTGGAATAACTATAGCAGTGAAGCCACAGCAGCACGGGCTGTACAAGTCTGCCCGAGACCCTGGGTATATGCTCTAGTCTAGTGCAGTGGTTCCCAAACTTTAACAACCCGTGAACCCCTTTCACTAAAATGTCAAGTCTCATGAACCCCCTCCTAAAAATGAATATTTCCAGGGATTTTCTCCGTTACCTGAGGATAAAGTATAAAAGCAGTGATCTTGGAAGTATAAAATTTGTTTTTATGACCTGCTTATTACACACTATTTATTACTTATCATTACAGTATTTTATCATATTATGAAAATGGCAACACTCTTCCAAGATCTCACTTTTGTAGCTTGTATCACTTTGATTAAGCCTCTTATAAGACAAAGCTCCTAGGTTTCATCAAGGAGTATCAGATGTGAAACAGCATGAAGGTATTTAAGAAGCCAACTCAAAGAGTTCCTCCTACACAACATTCAGGTCTTGAGCAGTCCAGGCAAACAACGCACATTACAACAAAGCTTAAACTTGTTCTTCATAATAATTTTAAAAACAATACTAGCAGCCTATTTAATTTTAAAAACAGCAAAAAAATATCCACCTCCCTGTCCATTTTTTATAAGGAGTCTTGAAGTTTAAATCTCCTCAGTTTGATAGATACGCTTGCTTTGATCTGCATAGCTCTTGGAAGTCCCCAGGGCTCCGGGCTGCTGGCCCTGTGCTGCCTGGGATCCCTAGGGACAGCTCTGTCCGCCATTAGGGAATTTTTTCCTGAGAACCCCCTGTAACATTTCATGAACCCTCAAGGGTTCACGACCCCCAGTTTGGGAACCACTGCTCTAGTGGCTACCCCATGCTGCCATAACTTCCCTGCTGTTATCGGAGCTAGCTAGATGAAAGATGAAATCTATTTCCCCATGTTAAGTATTCTCACACCTTCTTGTCAACTGTCTGGAATGGGCCATCTTGATTATCACTACAGAAGTTTTTTTCTCCTGCTGATAATAGCTCATCTTAATTAATTAGCCTCTTAGAGTTGGTATGGCAACTTCCACCTTTTCATGTTCTCTGTATGTATATATATCTTCTTACTATATGTTCCATCCTATGCATCTGATGAAGTAGGCTGTAGCCCACGAAAGCTTATGCTCAAATAAATTTGTTAGTCTCTAAAGTGCCACAAGTACTCCTGTTCTTTTTGCGGATACAGACTAACACGGCTGCTAATTTTACTAGGCCAGTGCATCGGACAGGACACTTTCCTACAGCATCGGCTCAGCGGCAGCCCATAGCGACATTCCCCGGTAGCCAGGTCCTCACTGTGCAGACAGACTCTGCTCTACAAGGGAGCTGGGGAGTTTTCGAGTTGTTTTTATGACTTAATGTTTTCAGTACACATCCTGCAAAGTGGCTCTGCTCGAACTCGGCTGGGCCTCCTGGGTTCGTTTAAACCATTTGTCTCTTTCTTTTTTAAAGTGGGGCATGGTGCCAGATTGGCAGCTCTTGAGAGCGGCATCCTCTCCTTTCTCTGACGGCGGGTAGGCTGTAGACAGGGCCAGGGCTATCTCCTGCCACCGTGCCTCATCCCTAGCCTGAAAGCAGCTACCCTTCCTAGGGACAGAGTTGTTCAGTCTGACCTCTGAGTCCCAGCTTGGCATCTCTGCGGAGACTGTCACTTAGCACCAAGGACCGCAGGATGCCTTTTGATTTTAAGCAGCGTTTGCTGTTGGCCTCCACACTTGAAAATCAAGGGCACAATGAGGATCCAGATGTGGCAGTGGTTTCTATTATTTTATTTTTTTTTGCTGTTATTCATGAATTTATTATTCATATGCAACATGAGTAACTCCTTACCAACAAATACATTGAAGCTGCCAGCTCAGTTCCTACTGTGGGTCTCTGAACAGCCCCCAAGTAATAGTGGCTCTCAGTCACTACCAGCTGGAACCCATTAAAACCAGTAGCCTAGGAGAGAAGGTCTCCAGATCTCTCTGTCAATCTCAGTGAAGTTGTCTGCTTATCTGTATTAGGCACTTATGTGGTTTCTATCACTATAGCATCTCACCTGCGGGGTAGTATCCCCATTGCACAGATGGGTAAACCAAGGCACAGAGAGGCTAAGTGAAATGACTAAGGGCACATTGCCACAAACTCCCTGAGCCAGGAATTGAACACAGCTCTCCAGGTCCTGCCCCAATCACTAGACCATCCTCCCTCTGGTAAAGCAGCTAGGTTGGCGTTAAGCACTGCAGGAGCACAGGTTGAGTTAGACGTTATTTATCATTTTCATTGCGGTAATTCTTAAAGGTCATAGTAGTCAAGGTCAGTCCCCATTGTGCTGGGCTCTAGACAAACACGTACAATGATGCTACCCTGAAGAGCTTACGGTGTAAGGCCCGGCTCCTGCAAACACTACAAAAGTGCTTGCCTTTGTGCATGTTAGTAGCCCCATTGAAACCAATAGAATTCCTCATGTGCGTAAAGCTATCTGCATGCTTCAGGCTTTGGGGGTTTGGGCCTGAATGTATTAGTAATCTCAGAACTAGTCATAAGTAACTAAGAGAGGGAAGGATTCCTGAGGACTTGTGGGAGAGCTGGCTTTTGGGGCTCACCAAGCCTACAGAGTGATATAGGCCCTCTGCTCAGGGGCCCTCAGTATGGGGGAGAGTGCTATAGTCAACATGGGACTGGGGGGTGTGCCTCTGTCTGCATGGAAGGAATAGGAGATTTAGGTCAGCGGGAGGGCAGTGGGGTGAGCAGAGGGGTGGGGTGGTGTGGTGGCTTGAGACCAGTGGGTGTGTGGAGCGGTGGAGGGGGGGCTGGTGGGCAGTAGGGTGTGAGGAGAGTTGGAGGGGGGCTGGAGGGCAGTGGGGTGAGGGGAAAAGTGGAGGGGGGCAGGGCGGTGAGCAGAGGGGGCTAAAAGCACTATTGATGTATTGACTGGATTGTAAAGGTGCTTGGGGCTTGTATAGCTAACCACAGAGAGATAAACAGAGCTAGCTCCGCCTGCTGCTTTCTCTTGGTGCCTGGTGGGCTAGTTGGAAGTAGGCCACGATTCTTCCTGGGACCTGCTACCCCATAGCTTTGCAACTCGTGTGGTCACTGATCCCTGTGCAAAGCAGGGGAGAATCAGCTCCTGATGCCTGCAGAGGGGGGGAAACGTCATGGAAACTCCTCCAACTCACCCCCTGTGGAAGGAGGAGGCTGGGGCTTCCATACTGATCACTCTGAAGCATAGGCGGGGTGGTGGTGTCAGAGCCCACACTCCATCCCAAACTGCAACTTCAAAGCACTGTCTAGACCAAGGGTTGGCAACCTTTCAGAAGTGGTGTGCCAAGTCTTCATTTATTCACTCTAATTTAAGGTTTCACGTGCCAGTAATACATTTTAACGTTTTTAGAAGATCTCTTTCTATAAGTCTATAATATATAACTAAACTATTGTTGTATGTAAAGTAAATAAGGTTTTTAAAATGTTTAAGAAGCTTAATTTAAAATTAAATTAAAATGCAGATCTTATCAGTTTAGTGTGATCCTTGCCCTTGCTTTTTCTTGCTGAGTTTTCCAATGTCTGGCACCTATTTGGATACTTTAAGCTGCACGCAGGCTTCTGAGTGATCAGTTGTTAACCGGCTCCGAGAGGGACAGAGAACAGATTTCATGTGTGAAAATACCTGTTCACACAGGTATGTGGATCCAAATGCTGAAAGCATTGCAAACGCAATTTTCTCCAAACAGTTAAATTTCACTGGCAGGGATGTCCAGCAGGTCAGAATAAAGGCCCCATGATCTCTCTCGGTAGCTACAAGTGCACTCTGCAGATCTCTAAACTTTGATGCCCACAACTCTGAGCTTTTTAACTGAATGAGCTGCATTTCGAAATCTTCAACACCCATCCACTGAAATACAGACAAATCCAAGTCACTTTCGTTGAACTTTTCAGGTTTAATTAGAAAAGAAAGCATTGTGCCAAATCTCTGGAAATCTTGAAATCTGTCAGAAAATTCTGATTGCAGTTCTTGCATGTACATTCTAATCTCAACATCAAAGGCAGTGCACTGTTCCACGTGGCATGATAGTGATGTAAGCAGCAAATCAGGACTTACAAATATCCCAGCACAGTGGCGCTGGAACAATTTTTAAGGTGGGGGTGCTGAGCTATGCCCCCTCTTGCTCCTGTCTGCACCCCTCACTGCCCCAGGCCGGGGCCAGTGGGCCACAGCTGGGGGCAGCTGCAGAGCCCCGGGCCGGCGGCTGGGACCCCAAGCCGGCAGCAGAGCCCCCTGGACCGGCAGGGGGCCGGCAGTGTGAGTGCCACTGAAATTCAGCTCGCGTGCTGCATTTGGCATGCGTGCCATAGGTTGCCTATCCCTGATCTAGATGGTTATTAGCATGCTAGCATGAGCCCTGCTAGCCCAAGTCTGTCGACCTAGGCTGGAAGGCTCGCTCCGGGGGCAGTGTAGACATGTCCTTAACGGCCAACTTGTTATCATTCATCAGCCACCTGTCGATAGGCACCTCTGATTCCATAGTAGGTGACTTCTCTCCCCACTTTGCCATGTCCATCTAATCTAGGCTCTGATCCAGCAAAGCACTTCAGTAAGTGCTTAACTTTAAGTAGCTGATTAGTCCCACTGAAGTTAACTAAGGGCTTGTCTACACTGGCAATTTACAGCGCTGCAACTTTCTCGCTCAGAGGTGTGAAAAAACACCCCCTTGAGCACAGCAAGTTTCAGCGCTGTAAAGCGCCAGTGTAGACAGTGCAGCAGCGCTGGGAGCTACACTTCCAGCGCTGATAGCTAAGCCCCTCATGGCAGTGGTTTTTCTCTCTCTCTCTCCCAGCGCTGCGCCGCGACCACACAAGGCATGTTAAAGCATTGCTGCGGCAGCGCTTTAGCGTTGCCAGTGTAGACTAACCCTAAGGTACTTAAAGTTCAGCATGTGCTTAAGTGCTGTTGGATGAGTATCAGTTATCCAAAGGGTAGTGAGAATGTCTTTCTATAGTGAATTCCTCCACCTCCTCCTTCCTGACACCCCCCTCCCCCCCACGCTTGGTTACTGGGAGATTTCAGCACATTGACTTGATTTCCATTTTGGCTTTGCAGTTCATCTTTAGCTTCTGGTTCTCTCAACAGCACACCTCTGAGCATAGTTAATCACAGCTCACTTCCCTTTATTTGTATGGGATTCTGAATCTGCAGTAAATCCTGCAGGGAATAGATGCAATTATAGAAAGAAATGTTTATTCAAAAGGCATTTTTGTGCCACAAAAACCAATATTAGGACAATTGTCCTTTAGTTGTTTGCAATGTTGCCAACTGCCATTTGTTACTGCTATTATGTTCCAGATGTCAACATCCCCTGCACCTTGGTGATGTCTCGTGCTGGGTTTCATGTACAGCTATTCTGAGCCTACAGAATTCAGCTGTTCTTCCTTCTCTTCCTCCATCACGTGAGCACAGATTCTTAACTTGTCAAGCAAAAACCTGCCACAGCCGTAAAGCTCCTGTAGAGAGGACTATTTTTGATCTCTCTTGGCTGATGAGCGTTTTGGTATTAATATCTCCTGCATGTGTCAGTGGGGTCAACAATTGAAAGGTGCATATTTTTTTTTTGTCACTGATTTGTGGGTTTGAGTAATGTGGCACAGGAAGGAGACTGAGCTATTGAGCTGCAAACCTGCATTGCATTTTCCTATCTAATGGTCCCTTCTGGTTTTAAAATCTATAAAGTGAGGAATGCGCATAGGCAGTGTCATCTGAAAATCCACATTCCAGGCCTGTTTGTGTTAGTTTTCGCTATACAGTAAAAAACAGCATCAACAGCAGAGGGTAAAATACAGGATGGGAAGCCAAGACTTCTGGTTTCTGATTTTGGTTCTGACATGGACTTACTGTGGCTCAGTTTCCTCACCTGTAAACTAGATGTAATGATGCTTATCCGCCTTTATAGTGCATGTTGAGATCTCTGGATGAGATGCACTATATAGATACGCTCACAGTCAGAATGACTTTGTGCATTGAGAGAGCAACAAAACAAGCATGAACAAATTGAGGTCTCTGGGAGAGCAGGTATTGTGACATCTCCTTGCAGTGTAGATTCCCGGAAGAACATGACTGTATTTTCAGTATTGGTGTTTGCTTATGCAGGATATAGTGAGAGAGGAATTGTAGGAGCATTTTTAAAACAATGTTAAATTGAATGGTATGTTTAAAGCTAAAATGGGAGGGATAACAGCAGTGCATGTGGAAAGGCAGCATGGCCCAATGACTCAGGCGTTGGCCTAGAACTCAGGACAGTAGGATTCTAATCCCAGCTCTGACTTGCTATGTGACCTAGGGTAGAACACTTCACCTGTTTTCACCCCCGTCCTGGGTCTTATCGATTTAGATTGTAAGTGCTGTGGAGTAGGACCTGTCTCTCACTCTGTTTTGTACAGCGCCTAGAGCAGCAGGGCCCCGCTCTGAGCTGGAGCAGCTAGGCCCGAATGTGATGCAAATAATAATTCCATCCTGCACCACTGAGGGAATTGTTCACCGCGCACAGTCAACCTTTGGAACTCTTTGCCAGAGGATGTTGTGAAGGCCAAGACTATAACAGGGTTTAAAAAAGAACTAGATAAATTAAGGGAGGATAGGTCCACCAATGGCTATTAGCCAGGATGGGCAGGGATGGTGTACCTAGCCTCTGTTTGCCAGAAGCTGGGAGTGGAGACAGGAGATGGATCACTGATAATTGCCCTGTTCTCTTCATTCCTTTTGAAGCACCTGGCATTGGCCACTGTCGGAAGACAGGATATTGGGCTAGATGAACCTTTGGTCTGACCCAGTATGGCCGTGCTTACGTTCATTGAAACTCCTGTCTGGGAGGCTTGTGGTGCTGCTCTGGGAAGTGTAAGAGAGAGTGAGGTGCAGTAGCTTGTGAGATGAGTGTAACCTTCAGCATGACACTGGGACTTTTCCCCTTTACTGGGTGAACTGTTGCACAGTCAAAGAAAGTCACTCAAAGGAGGTTTAGGGCAAATCCAGGCTGGAAAGGGCTCTGTGCAGAGAGGAGAGGCCTGGCCAGAGGAAATAAGGTTGCCCCTGGAGAAATTGCTGTTTTTGTCCTACTACTGTGATACAGGTCTGTTCATTTCCTAACCCTCTCTCTTCCACTCTGAGGGCAATGCTAGCAATGAGTGATTAGAGCAGGTTGAATGATCCCTTCAGAATAATATTCACTACACATGTAGCCCCTTTATTGGTTAGTGGGTGAATCAAAAAACATGTCCTGATTTTTGTGAATGTAATTATTATGCCTAAGTCTTTGCCCGGTAGTTTGGACAAATGATTTTCAGCCCATTGGTCATTTGCAAACTGTTTGTCAGGTATTCAGTATTTCTCATTTGCACTGAGCAATTGGTCCATTAAGTCAAATGGTAATGCTGGGCGAGTCTAACTGGAGACTGAACCATGTTAAGCAGAAGAAAAATGAATGGTGAAAAACAAATGTTCTATGCTGAGTTCAGAGGGGTAGCCGTGTTAGTCTGTATCAGCAAAAACAATGAGGAGTCCTTGTGGCACCTTAGAGACTAACAAATTTATTTGGGCATAAGCTTTCGTGGGCTATAGCCCACTTCATCAGATGCATGGAGTGAAAAATTCCCAACTTAATGGGCCACATCCACCCTAATTGAATTAATCTGGTTAGCACTGACCCCCCCACTTGGTAAGGTAACTCCCATCTTTTCATGTGCTGTATATTTATACCTGCATACTGTATTTTTTACTCCATGCATCTGATGAAGTGGGTTTTAGCCCATGAAAGCTTATGCCCAAATAAATTTGTTAGTCTCTAAGGTGCCACAAGGACTTCTCGTTGTTTTTTCTGTACTGAATTTTCAGACAGATATTCATTCTAAAGTCCATGAAATGGTTGCAACCTTTTCATAAGTAAGCAAGCCGTTCTCCAAATATTCACCAATAACCAATAAGATGGCCGCACAGTAATCAAGCTTCGTGCTTCTGGTCACAAATATTTGAAATCAGTGTTTCTATTAACTCTTTGACGAGCCCTTTAAATGACTTACAAAAATCCAGTTGACTGGTTTCTAAACCCCATTGTTCCCAACTCTAGCTGAGTTTCACTGGCCTCATAAATTCTGTGTTCAAAAATCCAGGGCAATAAACTTCAGTCATTTTGTCACTGTGGAAAATGTATAGGTTTCTGAAAATGTAAATAGTGAAAAAGGAGCAAGAATGAGGCTATTTGTATGATTTGTGTCAGCAAAATTGTCCACTGAATCTAGTGGCAAATACAGATGTGCATTTGGAACGCTTGTTTTCGAAAGAAATAGTGTGGGATAATGATATGCAACTCACCTGAAAATTGACTCTTACAATTCATGTTTGGAGCACCCTCCCTCTGCTCGTTTGCTGTGCATAGCCATAAACTGTGCTCTTGGAAAGTGCTCAGACAGGTTCTACAGTCATAAAAGGGAAAAGGATGCTAATCTCAGGCATTTTGGTCCCCATTGGAGCCTCCATAGCTCAAAGCAAGACAACTTGCAAACATCTAACTCAGATGGATAAGAGGAATTGCATGAAAGGTCAGGTGCAATGCTAGGAAACAGACTGAGGCAAGAGCAGCTAATTGCTTTAGATTAATTGCAACTGAAAAAAGTGATGCGCTGATGTCTCAAGTTCATTCTCATTGTACAGGAATGGATATTGGTGTCCTAACAAGCAACTGGAACACAGGGAAAGGAGAAGATCATTTTTTTTGAATGCCTGTGTAAGGATTACAGGCATGCTTAGGAAGGAGACTCACCAGTATTGTTTGCTTCCTAAGGCTGGGCGCGATCTGTAGACAAATGGGCAGAGGCTGAAGACAAATGGGCAGAGGCTGAGGCAGCTGCACTGTATGGAAGGCCTAACTGACAGGAATCCTCCTAGATGGGAGGGAGGGAGTTGGGTGTGCACTTGCTGACAGAAAAGACCACAGCCAAGTGGATTGATTGGGTTGCTGCATTGGGAAGGGAACAGCAGGACATCTGGGAGTATATTCGTCAGGCGGCTCTGTTCTCGGAGCATAATGCTCTCTGTCCGTCCTCCCCACTGTGCACTCGGCCGGTGAATGCTAAGTGATTGTTTTCAGTGCCTTCCCCATGCTGTTCTCTCTCTGCAGTGTAACTAAGCCTCTCTCCGAGGTCCTGTTTATGAGATGAACAAATGGAACGTGCAAAATCTCACTGCCTGCTCTTTGTGGGTTGAGTTCTCTGCTCCACCTGTGTCTCCTCCCGGGGCTATCAAGTGGGGCCTGAGGTGGAGCAGTTGGTTGGAGCCCTCTGCACCCCCTATGCATTGTACAGAGGTCTCCAGGACAGCTCCTAATAGGCTGGCATAGAAGGGGTAGGGGACTATGGGATCTGGGACTAGGCAAATGCATTCAAAATCTCCTTCATAGATTCTGGACTGATAGTAGCTAGGGTTACCATATCTCAAAAATAAAAAAAGAGGACCCTCCACGGGCCCTGGTCCCGCCCATTTCCCCACCCCCTAGCCCCGCCCCAACCCCACCCCTTCCCCACCCTAACTCCGCCCCCTCCTCCCTTCCACTCCCAGCCAGGGGGAAAGGGCTGCCCCAGTGCTACCGGCTTCAGGGTTTGCCGGGCAGCCCCCAGACCCTGCGCCCCCAGCCGGCGCTTCCCCAGCGCAGCTGGAGCCCGGGAGGGGAAGCGCCCAGCCGGGGGCGCAGGGTCTGGAGGCTGCCCAGCAAACCGTGAAGCCGGTAGCGCTCGGGCTTTGGGCAGCCCCTATGCCTCCGGACCCTGCGCCCCCAGCCGGGCACTTCCCCTCCCGGGTTCCGGCGGCGCAGGGTCCAGAGGCACGGGGGCTGCCCGAAGCCGGTAGCGCTCGGGCAGCCCGGCTCTTAAACAGAGCCGAAGAGGAGCAGAGCCTCCCGGCGCGGTGGCTCTGTGTAACTGACACTGCTGCAGCTGGAGGCTCTGCTCCTCTTCGGCTCTGTTTAAGAGCCGGGCTGCCCGAGCGCTACCGGCTTCCGGCAGCCCCCGTGCCTCCAGACCTTGCGCCGCCGGAGCCCGGGCGGGGAAGTGCCCGGCTGGGGGCGCAGGGTCTGGAGGCACGGGGCTGCCCGAAGCCGGTAGCGCTCGGGCAGCCCGGCTCTTAAACAGCCGAAGAGTCGGGGAGGAGGAGCAGAGCTGCCATTTTCCCGGACATGTTCGGCTTTTTGGCAATTCCCCCTGGACGGGGGTTTGAGTGCCGAAAAGCCGGACATGTCCGGGAAAAAGAGGACGTATGATAACCCTAATAGTAGCTGCTATTCAGTGGAGAAGTTGGCTTGGTGGCTGTTGGGGGTGGAGGGTTATGCCGCAGCCCCACAACCTCCCCTGGGGCTGGGAATGAATTCCATCCAGCCCTTATTTCACAGAGACTGCGGCAGCAATAGCTATTCTGCAACCCCTTCTCCACTGGGGAATCCCCCCAGAGGGAGCAGCAGCTAGGGAAAGGCCTGTCAGTGCTACACTGATGATGCCAGTGCCAGGGAGCTGGGAGGGGAGAGAAGAGGGTCCCAGAGTCAGTGCTGAGACACAGGATCACCATGTGGATCCCAGGGAAGATGGGGACTTTAGGGGCAAGCCCCTCCCCTGATATTTGATGGAATGATTAGAGGGAACCCTGTTAATGGATCCTTGCAAAGCTTTCATCCCTGGGTAAATCCACACTAGGGTGTGATCTGCAGTGCTCCTTGGGCTCTGGGGTACTGTGCTTACTACATGTATTGGGCTGAGGACTTGTCTCTTCATTATCTACTAAGTCAAAGCCCCTTTGTTTTTATTTGTGATCACCGGAAATTATGCATTTAGGTCTGGGACAATGGCTCTGAATAGAAAGAAACTGACTTCTTACCTGATGGGAACTGGAAGCAGGAGTCAGGCAGTCAATTGGGCACTCAGCCAAGGGAGAAAGGGGGATGCAAAGCCCTCCGTAGAGATGTCTCAGGTCAGGGTGGTTACTGGGATAGTAAAGGAACCAACCAACCTTGGATGTGCCTACATTCTGCCTTCCTCTGAAGATGCTGTTCTTCCTGCATACTGCCCTTTTTATACTGCGCTCAGTTACAGATATGCTCCAGGAATTTGTGGTCTTTAGGCAGTTCTGGCTTCCTGAGTACAGGTACCAGAAAGCTGGCCTTTTCCAGAGTGCCCTTCAAAAAGCCTTTGATAATCCAAATGCAAGTCATCAGGCCTGGAGCAAAGGTAAAGACCATGGAACTGCTCTGAGTCCCTGCCTTCCCCAGGGTTCCCAAGACTAAAGACCCCAACATGTTTGCTAATTTCCCAAGCCAAATCCAGTCCTTCCACATGTCCGTCTGTGTATACGGTGTCCTGCTTGGGAACTATTGCAAATGTCAGGCCAATGTCTATAAGTGGCCCAAGATGTTAAAAGTTAGGGGGTGGGGGAGAAGATGCCCTTTTGCATTATGCCCAGAGCAGACTAGGAAACTGTAATTATGGTTTCATGTAGTTTGTCTCCTGACACAGTGTAATAACTAAGCCGAGGGAGAAGACTCACAGTTGTGAGCACTGATCCCCCAACCTGGGTTAGAAACCTCTGAACCGCGATCTCGGCTGTCATGTCCCACCCCCACCAGGTTAATCTGGGGTCTGGGCTAGAGTGCAGCTGAATTTCCCTGGGCAGGTTGCCAGGATCATTAGCTTGAAGCTGCTGCATACAATTGTTCAGCATTTCCAGGCCAGCAGTGGAAATGCTTTCCAACCTACAGGAGCAGCCTCAGACCGTTGGCGCAGTGTCCTGGGGACATTTGCTATCAGGGCAGCTTGCTCAGAGATCCCGCCAATCTGCTGCTGTACTTGTTTTCAGCTTTAATTCCTCCATTTGCAATACTGTGCTGTTTTTTTGTTGTTTGTTTGTTTGTTTGTTTTTTAAAGCACATACAACGCAGAGCCAGTCTTGGATGAGGGGGCTGGGAACAAGGTGCAATCCCCATCCCAAACTCGAGCCCCAGATCTGAGGAGCCGAGTACACAAGGAAATCAGTGAAGCAGCCCACATTGGAATGTTCTCCATAAGCAAGGCCCCCCCATGCAAGCGGCATGCTGGACCCAAATTTTGCAGCAGGTCAGTCTCAATCAGGTGCGTGAGAGAGCCAGGATTGGTTGTTTAGTCTGATGTTGGATTTGGTTTATTTCACTTGGCCCCCTATGTGATCAGGGCCGGATTCTGCGCTGCATCTCCAGACAGGCACAGCCCAAGGGGAAGGAGGGCAGAGGGAGCTTAATGTCGCCTTTGCCTTGCCCAGATTCCACTCTCAAGCCACCCAACGCCTGGTTTTAGAGATGCTGAGCCGTCCTGGCTCTAATCGATTGCACTGGGAGCTGCAGGCCCTGCGCCCCTCCAAATGTTCAGTCCTGGATGTTTCAAGCTGGGGGCCCAAAAACTGAACCACCCTAAATCTACTGAGACTGGGCTGTGTTACTGTGTGTTTGTACAGCGCCTAGTACAATGGGGTCCTGGTTCATGGCTAGGGTTGCCAACGTTCTAGTCACACAAAATCTAACACCCTAGCCCTGCCCCTTCCCTGAGGCCCCACCCCTGCCCTGCCCCTTTCCTGAGGCTCCGCTCCCACTCACTACGTCCCCCCTCCCACGGTGGCTCATTCTCCCCCACCTTCACTCACTTTCACTGGGCTGGAACAGGGAGTTGGGGTGTGGGCTCTAACTGGGAGTACAGGCTCTGGGGTGGGGCCAGAAATGAGGGGTTCAGGGTGCGGTAAGGGGCTCCGGGCTGGGGCAGGGAGCTGGGCTGCGGGAGGGGGTGAGGGCTCTGTCTGGGGTGTGGGTCTGAGGGAGTCAGAGTGCAGGAGGGGGCTGCAGGTTGAGGCAGGGGGTTGGGGTGTGGGACGGGGTGAGGGCTCTGGGCTTGGAGTACTGGCTCTGGGGTGGGGCTGGGGATGAGGGGTCTGGGGTGCAGGAGGGGGCTCCAGGCTGGGGGGTGAGGCTGAGGGATTCGAAGTTTGGGGAGGGGCTGCGGGTTGAGGCAGGGGTGCAGGACGGGATGAGAGCTGTTGGGTTGGGGTGGGGATGAGGGGCTTGGGGTGCAGGGGGATACTCCAGGTTGGGGGGGGCTCAGAGCTGGGGCAGGGGCTTGGGGCTCGGGGTTGGGGCGCAGTCTTACCTCAGGCAGCTCCCAGTCTGCGGTGCTGCAGGGGGACGAAGATAGGCTGCTTCCCTGTCCTGGCACCACGCTGCATGCACCCTGGAAACAACCAGCAGGTCTGGGTCCTAGGTGCGGGAGCCAGGAGGGCTCCATTCGCCATTCACCCACAGACACCGCCCCCCAGTCCAGGGAGCCTGCCAATGGGATTTCAGAACCAGTACTCGGGGTCAGGGCAGTGCGCAGAGCCCCGTGGCCCTCCTGACTAGGAGCTGGACCTGCTGGCCGCTTCCAGGGCACAGCGCAGTGCCAGCCAGGACAAGTAGGGACTAGCCTGCCTTAGCACCACTGGCCGGACTTTTAACAGCCTGGTTGGTGGTGCTGACTGGAGCCGCCAGGGTCCCTTTTCGACTGGGTGTTCCAGTCGAAAACTGGACCCCTGGTCACCCTATTCATGGCACTGCCAAGCTGTGCCCCTAGGTGCTATCAGCGGACAAATAATAATAAAAAGTCAGTGGTGGCTTTTGAAAACATGACTGTGTCTGTACTTCAGTTGGCAGGAAAGGCCAAGCCCAGGCAGTTGAGTAGGGATAACCGCGATTGTGTCTGGTTCTCTTACTTAGCCCAGTTTCCATCCGCTGTGTTCAGTGCCATGACTGGTTCACGCTGGTGTAAATGGCAGGGGATTAGGCCCATTGTGTTGTGGAGTATTCAGAGGAAGGCCATGTTCCCAAGATGTTTTATGGGAGGCGGTGGACATTGTGTTTGTAGGAACAATATTAGACATGTTTTAAAAGCTGCCACTTCCTGGAGTTTGTGTTTCATCACAAGCTGATTAAATTCCGCCATTTAGAGATTTTTATTCTAGAGAAATCCTCCCAGGAACCTTTAATAGCAGAGCCAATCTTTATAAAACCTGGAACAATAAAATGAGACCTTGGGTTTTATGTGGCTGCATGGCGCTGCTCGGTGCCTATTAGCTCCATTAGCTCCTAAAGCCCAACAGGAATGATTAAATACGTATTTAAAGGGTTTTCGTTTCTAAAGAATGAAATGGAAACTTACCAAGAGTAAATGATGTTACTATTGAGCAGCGTCAGGAAAGGAAGCGGGAAACAGATGGCTTGGGGGACGGGTGTTTGGGATATAAAGGCTGCTTTCTGAGCAGTCCAAGAGGAAGAATTATATTGGTAAGGGAGCTTGTTCTCCGCGGCCTTGCCCCTTGTGTAACTGATGACACCAGCACCGAGTGGGTGCACAGTGCTCCACGCTCAGCACTCAGCAGCAGCATGCTGCTCTAGCAGTGTTTTGCACAGGTATAAATGGCAACCAAGGCAAAGGCAGTAGGGAATCGGGGTCTAGCAGGCTTTCTGTGGAGGTGTGGCATCTGGTTTGGCCACCAGCTGGACCATTTCCAGCACCAGTTAACGGGGAGTCAGTAGGGGGCCTCTTGATGACACTAAATGGGTCATGTTTGTAGGGCAGATGGACCCAAAGACACGGGAGCAAAGCTGTTGGATAAGGAGGTACATTTTTATACAGAGTCTTTTTCCTGCCCTGGTCAAAATGACAGCACTGCCTATAGAGTCATATGTGCTCTGCAGCAATGTTCTTGGATTCTGCATCACTCTGGTGGAAATTCTGTGCAGATTCAGGTAAATTAAATATTTTTGATTGAGCAAAATAAGAAAAATCATAATGCTGTCAGCATAGTAGGCTGCATGTTAATTTATATCTTGGATTCCATTTATTTTATGCTTTTCCCACAGTTTCACTTTTCAGCCTGAGACAGCAATTCTTATAACAGACGTCAGGGTTAGCAGATATGTAGGGTAGGGGGCAGATGGGGTTGTTGGCAGCTGGGAAGAAATGGGAGTCAGTTGGGATTGTGGGGAAGCTTGTTAGCTCAATGCTGCTTGTAAAATGATCAGCAGTGAAGTAATTAATGTTGGCTTTTAATTCGTTGGTTTTAGCTTTCAGAGTTAACATCTCATTAAGGTGAATGGAACAGTTTATACCTTTCAGAACTGTGGTGTTAGGCTGACTGCAGACTCAGGCAAATATCACTCAAAGTGGGTTTTCAATAGTATCTTTATAAATGTGAGGGCTAGAATTGTAAACTTTTACAAATGAAAGCTGAGATCCTGGAGCTCAGTTCTGGTTGAAGGACTGGGTTCTGCAGCAAATTCCCTAGCCCCGGTGTTGTGGAATACCCAGAACCCTGAATGCCTGTAACAACACTGTTAAATGCCTGCCGTGTGCCTAGACACAGGCATTTAATTTACACTGTTAATAACCATCCTAGTGTGAAGATTAACCTGTTACAGGGGTGAGGTGGCCTTGTACAGAGAACAAGTCCCCTCTGTGTGGCTGTGGAGGCCCTGTTGCAATCGAATGCATGGCTGCTCCTGCAGGATCCCACGTGGGGCCTGTACAAGGTATGAATGCTGCTGATGCCCCTCCCTGGAGAAAAAAGGGCTGGCGGCAGAGAGCCTGTTCATGGGGCAGGGATAGCTTCCAGCCCAGACCTTCCCCTCTGCTGCTCTCTCGTCCCCTGCTCCATCCTTTGCCTTGCTCCATCAATAATCCTGTTCTTCCCCCCAACTTGGCTTTTTGGCTTGTTCCTAACGCTGTGCCCAGCTCCCAGCACCAACACGTGCCCCCTGCCACAGAGCTCCTAGATAGCGAGGTGGTTCGCTGTGATGGTAGTCAACACACACTCCACCCCCCTGGCTGCTGAGTTACAGAGACATCCTGTGTGTGTTAGTTAAAGCAGAGCAGCCTGGGGCGTGGAGCCCATCTGCCAATCCTTGGCATAGGCAGAAGGAGTGCGCACCAGGTCAGCCACTTATGGGCAGAAGCACAAGTCTTAGTGCTAGTATCCACAAGGCTTCCTGAGCCAGAAGTGGTTACCAAAGTCAAAGCAGGAGCCACTCATGTCGGCCGATACTGACTCATGTCATGTGACTGGCGCCAGGAAACAGACGGATTTGCATCCAGCGCTCTCACCAGTCACACCCTTATTACAGTCTTCATCTCTGAAAACCTTGCCCAAACTGACTCAGATTAGGCACCTCACCCTTGAGGCTCACCAATCAGAGGCCATTATTGAAAATATTGGCCCAAAACTCCTGCCAGGCTGAACTTCTCACTTCAGGGGTCCATTTCCCCAAAACTAAACCAGGCTGGAAGGCTTCTAGCAGAAGATTTCCAGCAAAACAAATGGTGGATTTTATTTTTAAAAATAGGCTAGAAATTCAGAGAACTTTTTTCCTTCCAAGCAGCTTCTCAGAAGGAACTCTGTATCTTTCAGCTGGAACTCCTGAACCTAGTGCTTTCTACACAGTACTCTCACTAAGTCCTGAAAGTATATCTAGGGCCTTACCAAATTCATGGCTGTGAAAAACGCTTCCCGGACCGTAAAAGCTGGTCTCCCCTGTGAAATCTGGCTATTGTAGGAGGGTCACGGTATTGCCACCCTTACTTCTGTGCTGCCTTCAGAGCTGGGCGGCTGGAGAGCAGCGGTTTCTGGCGAGGCACCCAGCTCTGAAGGCAGCAGCAGCACAAAAGCGAGGATGGCACGGTGTGTGTGGCACGGTTGTCGTGGGGGAGGGGAGCAGGGCTGGCCTCACAGGTGGGTGACTGCCCAGGGTGCTGTGGTCAGGGGGATGCTGTGGTCCCCCCGACCCCAGCCAGCCCAAGGTCCCTTTAGCCCCTGAGCGCTGGGCCCAGAGCTGGGGCTGGGCTGGGCTGCCCCAAGTGGGGGCTCCTACCGTGCACCAGGCTCTAGCTGCCATTCCTGGCCAGGCTGGGGTGGGATGGGACGTCCTCTTCCTCTGAACAGGCTGCTTCCGGGGCGGGTCACACCCACCCCCAGGCTGCAGGAAGCTCCACACCTGCTGGTTGGGAGCCTAGCTCTGAAGGGAGCACTGCCACCAGCGGCCACACACAAGTAAGGATGGCAATACCATGGCCCCTTCTAATCGCTTTGTGACACCCCCCTCACAACCTCCATTTGGGTCAGGACCCTCACAATTACAACACCAGGAAATTTCAGATTTAAATAACTGAAACCATGACATTTAAGATTTTAAAAATCCTCTGACCATGAAGTTTACTAAAATGGACCGTGAATTTGGTAGGGCCCTAAGTATATCCATTCCACCCAGATCCTGTGGAAAGCATAAGTCTTTAAGTGCTGCAAATGCCAACTTCCCCACCAGTGTTAGGATAACTAATCTTTTCCTACCACTCACCTCAATAACATTTGCATTAAAATACTGCTCTTTCCTCTGAATATATGATCCACATTTTTCTTCTCACTAATTAAGCTGGAAATCTTCCACATTTGCATAAGTGGCCATTTTGCCTTTCTTTTTCAAGTCCGAAGACTTGCTCCTGCTTGTTCACTTTCTCTCAGCTGTGTGGGCCAGATCCTCAGCTGGTGTAGATCAGCACAGCTCCACTGACTTGAAGGGAGCTCTGTTGCTGTATATCAGCTGCAGATCCTGGCTCTCTGCCCCTTTACAAAGTTGGAGACCAACAGATATGCTGCCAGGATATTTTAAAATTTTTAATGAAGACGGTTTGTCACTTGGATTGAAATGTTCCCCCTTTTTTTTTAGAGACCCAAACAATGCAGCATTCTGCTTATTCAGGAAAGCCAGGAAGCAAAACTGACTTGAAACAAACATGAAGCTAAGTAGTTTGTCTGAGCTCAGAGAACTGCAAAACATAAATAACCGGCGTTGGTGGAAAGTCATCTTGATTTGTTTTACAATGTTTTCAGTTTTAAACATCTAAGGTGCCTTGAGATGGACTTAAAACAGTGTGGGGGAAGAGTCGGAGCTGATTGAATCAGCATAGCTTCGTTAACAGCAATGGAGCTGCAATGCTTTATAGCAGCTGAGGAACTGGCCTGGAATTCAGATTAGGCACATCACAAAATTCAGGTGTGCTTGAACCCAGGGTTTTGGTTCAATCCATTATAAAGATGAGACCCCTGATGCTTTTTCTACTTACATGAGTCTAAATCAGGAGCGCTCTATTGTCAGTGCAGTTTATATCAGTGCCAGAATTGGGCCCAGAGTCCAATTAATATGTGAATCTGGATTTTGAACCTCTCCATGATTTTGGGTTTTTTTGAAATCCATTGGGTTGTCTCAGGCCTGTCTCTAGCTGCTGGGGAAACTGGTGTTTTAAAAACATGGAGTCAAATCTTCTCTTTCCTTGTTTTTAGTAGGTTGAAAGTGTGTAACTGAAAGCAGAGCCCAGGCCTGGCTTTTAACCTGAGAGATCCCAGAACTGTGCTCTTCATCAATTCACATTCTTAGGGGCATCCTAGGATTTGCCCACAGCCATTGTGCTAGTGCCTGTGTGTGCACGTAAAGCCCCATATTTACACCTACATTTCCACGTGCACAAGTGATACAAAGTGGAGTCACAGCTGGGAGTGAGTGCACTCAGCCAGGCCCTAACAGTCTCCTGCGATAATGTGCACCAGAAGAGAGCTGGGTAAGCAGCGGAGAATGCAGTGTATAGGAGAAGCAATGAGGAGAAAGGCATTTGTTATCCTAACTCCCATCTGGCTGGCTGCTTCTCAAGAGAACAGGCAGCTGGCAATAGGGATGAAGTGGTAGTGGAGGCCCAGCCAGACCAGACAGCTAGTGTTTCAGACAGTTACAAGTGAACCCCAATGCATTCCAAGGTCTAGTGGTTTCACCCTTGGGAGCACCTGATGTGAAGTGGTGAACAAGAGCCTGATTGAGTCACATGAGGGGCTGAGTCATTCCTGTGCTAGGCTCCAGCCAACCCACAGGTCAGGAGCTGGGCTGGTGCTTCTCAGGGTGGGTATATGAGCAACAGTAGCGCAGTCTGCTCAACATCACTTCATGGCTTGGAGTGCGCTCCTCCCCGAGGGTGGTGACAGACTCCACGGCCCTGTCTTGACTCCAGCTTGGCTCCCAGCCCTACTCTTGCTTTGTTCCAACCCCACACTTGAGTCCTGACTCGGGCTCCAGGTCCTGGCCTGATCCTCCACATCTCGATTTCTGACATCTCCGCTGATGTTATGGGAACCGTCTCAGAACTATTCAAGCCACTGGAGTCTGCAAAATTAGTCCAATAGCCCCTCTGGAACAGGCTTGCTCATGAGACTTCTGAAATGGGACGTCTTTCCATGTTTCACTGTTTCAGCCACTAGCCACAGTAGCTCCCTATCCTCTTGTGAGTGGTAGCAGAGAATTCCCCAGGAAAGCAGTCACTGCTCTGCTGTTCTCAGGTGCATTGTTCTGAGCAGGCCCAGGGGTAGGTGTGGATGGACATATGCCATGTATGTTACCTACTGCAGCTTTGTGTAGTGTATTTCCATATGCACAGTCACACACCACTCTGGCCCCAGATAACAGGAGACCAGCCCCTTGACACACAGGGGCTCAGATCCTCCGGTTTAACTGACTTGCATTCTGTGTAGGATCCTGGGTGGCGGGGCCCACTTGGTACATCAGTCCTAGGGCAGACACAGGGGAATGTACCATACTGAGGGGCAAGGATCTACCAGTGGTGCAGGGAGAGGGAGAGGATGCAAAATCCACAGAGCATGCCTAGTTAGGGTCCCTTGGTACAATGTTCAGGTTATATCCCCTTAAGGGAGTGGAAACCCCAGGAGTTTTAATGCAGAGTGTTTCCTTTTAGTTCTTCTGTCGGGGGAGAGGTGCTTGGTCTCAGTGGCATGACTGGGCTTGACGTGGGTATTCTACACAGAAAGAAGAGCCAGAGAGTGTGTGTTTGGCACCTTGCCTAGTCGTACTTGGGGCTAACAAGTCCCAGAGCACAGATCAAAGCCCAGGTACACTGCACCAGGGTCTGATCCAGTATACAGGCTCAGAGACCTGCTAAGGGCTCCTTAGGGCAGGATTTCAGTGCCGAGAGCCCCAGTTCTCTTAGAAAAATCTGTCGATGAAAACACTCTCGTAAATATCAGCCTCTAATTCGTCTCCTTCACCTTGCCCTGACCGCCTGACGTGGATTCTCTACAGCAGTCGATTTCAGCCTCCTGGCCCAGTAGATGAATCTTTTTTTTCATGAAAAATTACCCAGCACTTGGTGGGGAGGAAGAGACTCGCTGTCCCTCCCTCTGGAGTGAGATGGTGTTCACCTTTCCGCTTATCTCTAGCAAAGCAAGTGTCTGAAAGTTCCTCTCACAAAGGTTATTTATTGTGGTTGCCTTCAGAGGTCTCTCCAGGTTCATGAAGAAGACATTCATGGTTCCCCCTAAATCAGGGGTTCTCAAACTGGGGGTCAGGGCCCCTCAGGGGGTCGTGAGGTTATTACTTGGGGGGTCACGAGCTGTCAACCTCAACCCCAAACCCCGCTTTGCCTCCAGCATTAAATATATTAATGTTATATTAAATAAAATATATTTAAAAGTGTTTTTAATTTATAAGGGGGGGGGGTCGCACTCAGAGGTTTGCTATGTGAAAGGGGTCACCAGTACAAAAGTTTGGCACAATCACTCTGAAAGGCAGCGTGTCGACATGTATGAGACTTGTGTTAAAGACAGGCTTCTGTTCCCAGCTCTGCTGCCTCTCAGTTACCCCGTCAGTAAAATGGCAATATTTACCTACCTCCCAGGTTAGGAGTATGAAGCTTTGTTCAATAATAAGAGCGGTGAAATGCACACAATTGTTAACGCCAGATACTCAAACCCAACACTGTTTCAATTCAAGCAATGTCATTAGTCCTCAGTGAAGGACTATGTCCAGAGCAAGTCTCAACTTCCAAACTTCATCTGCTTAGCCCTGTAGAAAAAGAGAGAGAGAGACAGGCTAGAATTTTTGAAAGCTGACTGTGTGTGTTTTCATTTTCCTATAACTAAGAGGAACATAAATGTTATGAGATCAGATCCGTGGTCCATTCTTCTGACATTGGCCAGTGCCATAAGCTCAGAAACTACAATTACTTTCAGGCAGAGACCCCAGCATGGAGAATTTCAGCCCTTTGAAAATTTACGAGCATATGAAAACAAAGAGCTATAATGGAAAGTGCTTTTGCAACCTGAAATTTAGTGCTAGCTTCTCATGCAATTGTGGTAATTTTCACTCATCATCCTCTTTCCCATGCTATTACAGAGGACAAAATTGGTTTGCCTTTTCAAATCCATATCAGTGGCTAAGAAAATGTTTTCTAGCAGGCTTGGGGGAAAGCAAAGATGTTAAAACAAGACACATCCCATCCATGGATTGGATATAATACTTACCATTTTATTTTATGGCATTATGTGCCTCTCAAAGCCTCACTTCACTTTAGAAAGATAGATTTTTCTGCATGATGAATGGGAGGGAGTTTGTCGGTCGATGTAATTTAATTATCCGACAAAGTGTTAAAGAGCCGAGCTTTCATTCCCTGCTTCCCACTAGAATCAGCTACCAGCCCTTTCTTGGTTTAGGCCTTCCCCTCTCTCATTCACACACACACATATGCGGTCTGTGATATTCCTGGGCTGACTTTGACCGTTTTGCTCCATTCATTCATGGGGGGAGAAGGCAGAATGGAATTTGGCCTTTCACAGGCACCTGTCATGCTGGTGCTATCCCAAAGCACTTTATGAAAGCACAGGCTCAGATCCTAGTTCTGTGGGGACTTCTGTGCAGGCAAACAGAGCAATGACTCATGCAGACATAGCCAAACAAGTGAGAGAAGCCCATTGGCAAGGATGCTACCTGTTCCCAGATTAGAAGTCATGGGATCTTTAACTTCGCCATAGACAAGCAAATTTCAAACCATACACAATGATGGCTCTTTCTAGAGCATCACCAAACTTGGCTGTAGCTGGTTTTCCTGTCTTGGGAGAATTTTCAAGTTTAAAAAAGTCGAAATCTCAAAACTTTTCTGTAAACCCCCAAACCGAAAAAGATGTCATTTCGGGTCAACTGAAATGTTTCATTTCAAAATGTTTTGATTTTTGAACTTTCTCCCCTTTTTAAAAGATTTTTATAGCCTACATTTACTAAAATTTTCAAAACAAACTGGTTTCGACTCAAAAAAATGAAACTTTGGGAGATTTGTCAAAAGTGACCATGTTTTGTGAACAACTTCAAGTTTTGCTAAATAGGCATTTTTTGACAAAAGAAACGTTTTGTTTGAAAAATAACCAGCTGTAGTTTTAGCCCCTCTGTGTTGCAATAACCTGGTTTTCTTCTGACTTCAGGTCCTTATCTAGACAAGGAAATATCTGCCCAGCAATAGTGCAGCTGGTCCAGCATTGCACGTCATGTGAGCTCTAATGTAACGTGGACACAGGTGTTTTTACCTGGCTCAAGACTCTGAGCAGCCAATGTCCAAATGGATCGTTCACTAATGGTAGTTCTGGAGCAGCTTCACCATTGCTGATAAACAGGTGAGACATTTCCTTGTGTAGACGCATCCTTTGAAAAATTCTGTAACGGCCACGTTGAGGAACAATGTTTTGGCCTGCACATCTACAGCCTTGTCTGTAGCAGGGGCCCAAAGTTCTAAAGTGTTTGTCACCTGGCCACCACTCTTTGTGACACTTGTGGTCAGATTTTCCAAAGAGTCTAGGCCATCTGAAAACCCCACCACTTCCCTTGGTGCCTAAGTGGAAGCTGGTTCCCCTGAACATCTGAATGTAGGACTTACCTTCTAAAATGTTCCACTTCTGCTGGGTGAACTTTGCAAAGTGACTTGGGCTCGTATGCATATAGGCTCCTAAATCACTTAAGCAATTATGAAAATTTTACCTGCTACCACCAGTTCAGCTCTAGTAGTGACCACAATGCTGACGGACCCTGGGGAGCTACTGGGCAGCCACTGATGTGCTAACCACCATATCATGTAGGCATGATTTAAGTGGAGTAATATATATTTTTTTGTAACGCCCCCTTTACCTGTATGCAGGGCCACGGCTGGGAGCAGGGGCTGAGGTGGGGGGCTGAGGCTGGACCTGGGACCGGGGCAGGGCTGGGTGGCGCTTCTTCCCCAAACCCCATGGGGGCTGGCCTGGCCCCCCCTACGCTGTCCCCAAAAGTTCTTCTGTGCCCCCCCTAGGGGGTCGCGCACCCCACAGTTTGGGGACTACTAATGTAGTTAAAATGCTGGCAGGTGCCTGGAGCCCTGTATCCATGAATGTTCCCAAGGGCAGAGCTGTGCAGGTGCGAGTGGTCATGGGGAATTTTAGAGGGGAGAAAAAAGGCTACAACCCACTGCGATGAAACCACTTGCTCCCTAGCACAGGGGAGAAGACACTCAGATGCATCTTGAATTGGTCAGAAAATGGCAAACATTTTAAGGGGAAAAACTGATTGAAAATTCATAACATTGGGGTGAGTTCTAGTAATGAGATGGGGCAACATTCATTTTTCACTATTGCTCTATGACATGTTTCCAAGGCCCACAGTGCCTCTCCTGTTGCCCGGAGGGGTCAGCTCTGGGCATTAAGGACATGGGGAAGGGAAAAACTAACCAGCAGGTGGGTCTGGTTTTGCAAAGCTTTGCTGGGGAGGATTTTCTCTTTGCAAAACCAAAACTGGGGGGTAGGTCAGACCTGGCTCCCTCTTTTATCAGGGCTCAGGGTTGCTGTATAATGGTAGAGAAAGGCCTGAATAAAGCGCTAGTTCAACCACAGAGCTCTGTGCTGCAGTGTGCAAAGTGCACAATCTTGTTGATTTCACTGGCAGTGGAAGATTCTCAGAGCCCATCAGGATCGAGCCCATAGCATGGTCTTTCTGACCCCAGCGTCATCCTCGTAACCAGGGCCAGCTCCAGGCACCATCATTCCAAGCAGGTGCTTGGGGCGGCAATCTGCAAGGGGCGGCAGTCCGTGTATTTTTGCCGCCCCAAGCAGCCCACAGATGGCGGGGGCAGTCCGTGTGCTGTTAGGGCGGCATGCAAGTTTCCGCTGCAGTTTCTATGTTCAGCTGCCCGCAGCAGCAATTCGGCAGCTTCTGTCTTCCGGCTGAAGACAGAAGCTGCCGCCGAATCGCCGCCGCCGCGGAAACACGCCTGCCGCCCTAACGGCACACTGACTGCCCCCGCGCTGCTTGGGGCAGCAAAAACAGTAGAGCCGGACCTGCTTGTAACACACTCTTCTCTGGCCCACTCAAATGAGTGACACGGGCTGCTCATCCACTAGCTGTGCATCACTAACGAAAGCATTTGCTGCTGGAGAACACCCCGGTGCTTCGTGACTCCCTCTCCTTGATAGTAATTAGCGGCGCACTAGATGAAAAAGATTCATCTACTGGGCCAGGGGGCTGAAATTGACTGCTGTAGAGAATCCACGTAAGGTGGTCAGGGCAAGGTGAAGGAGACGAATTAGAGGCTGATATTTACGAGAGTGTTTTCATCGACAGATTTTTCTAAGAGAACTGGGGCTCTCGGCACTGAAATCCTGCCCTAAGGAACCCTTGTTTATTCACAGCGGAATACCAGCCTGGGAAGTTTTGATATGTCCAATTTTCTTCCTCACTGCAGTTTAAAAGGCAATTTGCAAGCAGCCTCTGATGTCTCGTCCTCCCTGAATCAAGACTGTCCTCTGTCACTTCTGCTGAGCCATTCATTTTCTAGCATGAGCATCCTTTCCCGGCGGCACAGGGCTGAGCATTCCAAAGCTGGACTGGATGGCCAGTCCCCCTTAAAATGCCTGGGGGACTCAGCCTCGGTGCTGACCCGGTGCTACCTTCCAGATTGTGAAGTCACCCGCCCTGCGCAGAGTTAGTGCACAGTGGGTCTAAAACACAGCCAGAGCAGCACGCCCATTTTACACCCACTCTGCCCAGCTGGATGTGATGGGGCAAGGGTCGGGCAGAAGGAGGCTCAGGCCAGGTCTACACTGCCAGGGCCAGCTCCAGGCACCAGCGCAGCAAGCAGGTGCTGGGGGCGGCCCACGGAAGGGGGCGGCACGTCCGACTTTTCGGCGGCAATTTGGGGCGGGTCCCTCAGTCCCTCTTGGCGGGAAGGACCAGCTGCCGAATTGCCGCCGAAGAATGAAGCAGTGGCAGTAGAGCTGCTGCCGAAGTGCTGCCATTCACAGCTTTTTTTTTTTTTCCCCGCCGCTTTGGGCAGCAAAAACGCTGGAGCCGGCCCTGTACATGCAGCCCTAGATCAGTATAACTACGTCTCTCAGGGATGTGACAAATCCACACCCCAAACGACATAGTGTCAGTATAACTGAGGATTTTTCAGCCCCTGAGCGACGTGGTTATATCGAGCTGACCCCCGTGTAGACAGCGCTATGTCGATGCTTGCCCCGCCAGCATAGCTACCGCCTCTGGGGCAGGTGGGTTAACTACACTGAAAGCTGCATCAGGGTAGCTGATTCTCGTCCAGCTTTCACCCGTCTTACTGCCCTGTAACTCCCTTGGCTTTGGTGGCGTTTACACTGGAGTAAATGAGAGCAGTGTCAGGCACCTCCAGGAAGAGCATGTACACGGTGAGGGGGCGGCGGTACAGCCAGAACCCATTTGTGACAGGGTGGATGGATCCTGCAGGGACCCTAGCAAGCCAGGCAGTAAAGCCCGAGTCTCCACTGAAAGCAGCAATTAGGCTTGGCAGCATTCCCCTGAGGAACCTCCAGCTGGTAGGCAGCTAAGTTCTCTCGAGGGGAAAGCTGGCAACCCAGCAAGAAGGGGAGTAGGTTGTTGCAGCTGGGAGCTTGGATATTTAATAGCTCATGGGCATCCTACCCTATGTACCAGACACAAGGGCTATGGCTACAAGGTGGTATCTGATCTGTGGCATGTTCTGGGTCAGGTCTCCAGCCCTGGCTGAGTCCCCCTTGAATGCCACAGCAGCACACGGGGCTCTTCAAGCTGTCCTAAAGGAGCAGTGGCATAGAGGTTTATTCCACCTGCTCCCCCTCCATGTAAGGGGCAACCTGGGTTGGTCAGGGTGGGGAGTGAGCATGATGAGGGTGTGTGTGGGGGGGAATTCTAGGTTGGCAGAGAGGTCCCCCAAGGACTGTGCTGATCAAAACCCAGTATGACACTTTCCTAAATATGGGGGGGGGGAGGATGTCCAATTTTTTTAACCACATGCAAAATGTTGACCCCCAAAATGGACTGAAATTGCAAATGGCAAAAATCTTTAAGCAGCCCAAGCACAGAAACTCCTGCCGAGGCCAAGGGGAGTGGAGGGTGCTGAGTGCCTGGCCTGCCCAGGGCTGACGTTAGCAATAGCAGCGTGTGCAGTGGAAGGCGGATTGAAAATCAAAGGACACTTTGAACACTACAGAGCTGTATTTATATGCACCGCTCTTCAGAGGGCTCGAGATTTATCTCCATTCTGTAAGAGAACCTTATTAGAAGCTTGCAGATGCCCCACTCCTGAATAATGAGAACAGCCTTGTCTCAGCAAGATAAATTCAACTATAATGATGACATTGTCCTTCCTTATTATAACACTCAGCGAGCTCCTCATCTCACTGCTGTTTTACAGAAAGCTTTTGACACAATGCTTCAGTGGCGGAACGATAATACAATGTGTTTTTTAATTGCCACCAAGTCTAAAATTAGCCCCTCTTCATGTTTCTAGCGGACTGAAGTAAAATGCTTTGGGGAAAATATTCAGAAATGTAATCAGTGATTTGGGGTGTCTCAGTTTTGGGGGCCCAATGTGAGGTCCCCAGAGCCTGATTTTCAGCAGCGTTGTGTGCTGTCATCTAAGATCAAAGTCAATGGGCACTGCAGGTGCTCAGCACTTCTGGCAGTCATGTCCCAGGTGCTGCGTGTTAAAAGGAATGCAGAATAATGGTCTAGAGATGCTGTTCTCCCGCCTCCGATAATACAAGAACAAGGGGCCATTCACTGAAAGTGGAAGGCAGCAAATGTAAATCTGATAAAAGAGAGTTATACATGTAACCCAGGATTGGAGCTCCAGCATGCTAGGTGCTGTTCAAAGCAGAAAGCACTGTCCCAAAGACAAGCCACATACAAAGGATGGGAGAGAGCGAGACTGTCGGCTTGGTACAATTTGTGAGTACACACACACAGCCTGATACATTTGATACGTTTAACATTTGCACCGTCCCAGGAGCAGACCAACAGCCAGACTGTGATTCAGGGGCACAGTCTGCTCTCTAGTTCCCTCCTTGTTCTGGAGGAGAAGTCACCTGATACCCAGCACACTTTACATCCCATTGTGCAAGCTCAGCTGCACTAGCTGGGGTATTCGGGGTGGGCAGAGTCACGGCTCCGCCCACTCATTTCACATGCCCACCTGCATGTGCGGGGCAGCGGCTGCCCCATGGAGGCTGCTCTCCCCTGCAGTGTTGCTGCCCGTGGTGCAGGGAGCCTGTGCAGGGGACTTGTGCTCTCTTTCTCCCCCGCACAACTGTGTAGAAAGGACCCTAAATAAACCTTTAGCCTTGCCCCAGCTGCCCCGCAGCGTGGCCATTAAATGCTGGCTGGAGTCCTGCAGGCATCATGGCAGAGCTGGGCCCAGAGGAGATGGGAGGAAGGGAGAGGTGTGGCCTTACAGACCGGCCTGGGGATGGTGTTCCGTGCCCAAGGAGCGGCGCGGAGGAAAGCATGGAGACATTGGCAGGAGGAGACAAGCAGGTGGCCGGGGTTGGCATCGCAGAGGGAATGGAAGGGCCGATGAGTGAGACAATAAGAACCAGAGGCAATAAACCATGAATGGCCTTGGAGGTGAGGCCAAAAGGAAGGGAAAAACTAACCAGCGGGTGGACTTGGTGCTATGGAAGAAGAGGCACTATTGGGACGGGGTGGGTGTGGTCAAAGCAGTGGAAAAAGAAGAGGATCTTTATTTCTGCTGAGGTCTGTGCCAAGGACGTGGCTTCACAGCCTGCTCTGTCAATAAGAGAGATGAGAAATTGGGGTCCTCCTAGAGCAACTACAATGTAGGGCTTGAGTCCCCGCTCTGGTGGGCCTCCATCAGGAGTAGCTCTATTGTGGTCAGGGTGAGGGTGGGAGCCGAGTCAGGCCCCAGTGTCTATCCCGTTGTGGGCCATGATTGAAGTTGGTGCAGGAAACGCTCTCTCATGCTCTGCCGTTGTGCTCGCTGACTGGCTCCTGCAGGGAGGAGCCTGTTGTGCTCCATGTTTAATTTTCCCTTTCTCACTTTGAGCAGTGACATTTCCCTTTGTGCTGCTTCAACACTCTTTCTTTCTCTTCTTCTTGCAAATAGGCTCAATTGTTTGCAGGAGATAGTGTTTGTATGCCTGGCTGGGGCTGTTTCCTTGTATAAAAGAAGGAACCCACTGCAGATTATGCACTGTTAGATTAGTTTGTTTGTTCATGCACGTCGCACGTATGGCGTGAAATAAATACAAAATCTCAACTAAATCAATGAGAACATGTCAGGCAGCTGCCAGCTGCCCAGACGTGTCTGGTGAGGCGTCTGATTCAATCACATGTCCCAGTTTCTGGGCCCTGTCAGCATCAGTATCACATCAGGCTAGGATGTATTTCTGTGTTTTGCCACCTTCTGGGCTGTGCAATGGGTATTAGGGGATATTTCTGTCTTGTGCTAGCAGTGGTTCTCAAACTTTTGTACTGGCGACCCCTTTCACATAGCAAGCCTCTGAGTGCAACCCCGCATATAAATTAAAAATACTTTTTTATATATTTAACACCATTATAAATGCTGGAGGCAAAGCAGGATGTGGGGTGGAGGCTGACAGCTTGCAACCCCCCATGTAATAACCTCGTGACCCCCTGAGGGGTCCCAACTCTAGTTTGAAAACCTTGTGCTAGATGTAATACAGTGCTAGTTTCTGGGCCATGTGAATGTAAGTATAGTATAATGTCTCACTGAGGGGTGGCAGGTTTGTAGAAATTTTGATGAGTGCCCAGAACCCGCCCCCCACCTGCCTAAGGTTCTGGGAGGGAGTTTGGGTGGGGGGAGAAGGTCTGGGGTGCAGGCCCTGGGCTTGGGCAGGGGGTTGGAGTGCAGGAGGGGGTGAGGGGTGCAGGCTCTGGGAGGGAGTTTGGGGGCAGGAGAAGGTGTGTGGGAAGGGGGCTGGGGTGCAGGATCTGGGATGGAGTTTGGATGCTGGGTGCAGGTGGGGGTGAAGGGTGCAGGTGCTGGGACTGAGTTTGGGTGCTGGCTCTGGGCTGGGGGCAGGGGTGCAGCCTCTGGGAGGGAGTTTGGGTGTTGGCTCTGGGCTTGGGCAAGGGGAGGGGGTGAGGGGTGCAGGCTCTGGGAGGGAGTTTGAGGAGGGAATGTATGGGAAGGGGATGGGGGTGCAGGCTCTGGGACACAGTTTGGGTGCTGTGTGCAGGCTCTGGACTGGGATGGGCTGGGGGTGCAGAAGGGGATGAGGGGTGCAGGTGCTGGGAGTGAGTTTGGGTGCAGGCTGGGGGTGGGAGTGCAGGCTCTGGGAGGGAGTTTGGGGGCCAGAGAGGGCCAAAGGGGGGGGTGCAGGCTCTGGGTGGGGGGTGCAGTACTTACCTGGGACTCCTAGGCACGGCAGGCCGGGGCCCAGGAGTCTCCATGTGCTGCTACCCCCAGGCACTGCCCCCGCAGCTTCCTATTGGCTGCAGGGGCGCTTGGGGCGGGACACAGACCCACCCCGCCCAGGGGCTGCAGGGAGGAGCTGGCAGCCACTTGGATGGAGCAGGGAGGAAGCTGCTCAGCTCTGCTGCGCTGCCAGTGGTGAGTGGGGGTCCCAGGCTGTTTTAAATGGCCCGGGGAATGCGCGAGGGTCCCGGGGCAGAAAGCGGGGCCGAGGCAAAGACCCGGTCCCAAACATTGCTGGAGCTGGGCCCCGGGCCAGGAATATTCCTGGTGCCCAGGCACCAGGAGCCCATAGGACTCGCCTCGCATGTATGCCACACTGTGTGATGCCGTGGTGAACCTTCACTGTCATGATAGTGCCACACAATGTGATGTCATGGACCTTCAGTGTCATGCCAATGCCACACTGTGCAATGCCAAGCCGTACCCTCAGCTCCAGATCAGTGTCAGTGCAGGTCCAAGTTCTGTGCCATACAAGTCCAGCGATGGGGATTTGCACAAAGATAGGTAGCAATAAATGAACATCAAAAATTTAGGAACATCGGTTTGATTGGGTATCCCTGAAGCTTGAAAGTTGTCACTTTCTCCATGTTTCTGCTTCCTGCTGGAAGAGTAACACATGATGAATGACACTGGTGTGCAGCTTCATTTACAACTATAATACTGAAGGATATGCCTGAGCTGACACTGGCTGGCATGGCTAGAGAAGGCGCCTGGCTGCCTAGACATGGTCTGGAAGCATCTTTACCATCATGCCCCTGAATATTTAGAATCCATTTTCTGATAGTACCTATCAATCTATGCCAGCTGCAGGGACTGACTTGAGTTAAACCAAGAAGGAAGGGACCTTATGGGCCCAGAACTGAGCCGTTGCTAGTTAAACCAGTTACTAAAAGAGTCCACCAGCTGGCTATATTGTAAGAATGCTTTCAGGACTGGATCAAAACTAGTCCAGCTGCTATGGTTGCGGTTGGTTGAAATGTTTCTGTTGAAATTCTTTTATTAATGGAAAACTGAGTTTTTGACTAATGATTATTTTTGTGTTAAGTGTCCACTTTTGAGTTAAGTTTAACCAGCTAGTTAATCTTTGCATCTCCCGAATGGCACAAAGCAGCCTGAGTGTACAGTGTTAGTAAATCTGGCCCTTGGTATCTTGCAGAGACCAAATTACTCCATGGCATAAATAGATGGAACTTCATTTGAAATGCATGTGGGTTACATCTGTTTGCCTGAAGGCTGAATTTGATCCTTTGGGCCTGATTCTCACCTCACTTACACGAGAATTGGGCCAGACTCTGCTCTGCTTTACACTAGTGTAAATGCAGAGTAACTCCTTTGCAGTCAATGGAGTTACTCTGGATTTGTACTGCTGTGGGTGAGATCAGAATCTGGCCTTGTATCTCTAATGGAAGCTATCATTGTCTTACAAGTGTACATTGAATGAGGGTGAGAAGAGACCTTTTTAAATTTGGTGTTTTACAGAAATAAAATGGGACTCCTCTTCACTCAATAGTTTGAAATTCCCCAGGTACCTAAGTCTGCAGGTTAGATTTCCCTCATGAACAGCAGTTGTGAGGAGAGCCAGCGCTGTGTTGGAAAATGTTTTGGGGGGAGGGAGAATGTTGGAGAGAGCGAGAGGGTTTCAGGAGAGATCAGAGAGATCTAGGTGAACAAATGAGAGGGGCCACTGACTGTCAGGGAAGGCTTAGAAGCAGCTGAGAAAATCCAGGACATTGGGGAGAGCCAGTGGAACGGATGGAGGATGTGAGGGAGCAGCCGGGAGGGTTTGTGTGACAGTAGCTGGAGCCATATGAGAGTCTAAATATCTGCATAGCCCATTGGCCATTCTGGCTTTGCTGAGGGCTCAGCCCAACATTTCAATGATATAAGAAGTTTTTCAAACTCAAATATTAACAGGAACAAGTTGTGCAAGTCATTTAAAACATTTTTTTCAGTGGAAAAAAGCTTTGGTAACCCCCAGACAGGCAGCACTGTGCTACAAATGGGAGCCAGAAAGTGAAACTGATGAGAAAGTGACTGTACTGAGGTGAAACTGATTAGTTCTATTTGTAATGCCCAGCTCCAATGTAAAACAAAAATAAAAAACATAAACTGTGAAAATTAAACTTCCTTGGGGCACCACAGCTTTGGTAAGTGAATCCCACGTCCCAAGCCACATACCTAAGAGGATGCTACATGCCTCCCATGAGGCCTAAATGCGCTGCTTCCTTTCTACAGCCCCCTTGAGGAGGCAGGGATTAGCCTTGGAAACAAATGCTGCACTCAGCTATAAACCAGCACCTGTGTCTGGGCAGAGACAGACCCGAGATTAGTGCAAGGGACTGATCGGGGGCCTCTCCCCCCCCCCATCAACAGCACAGCGTGTGGAGTCCCCAGCACCCAGATGGACAGAGGGATGCTCTGTAACCCAGTCCATGCAGCCCCCAGCCCCAGACTGTTAACCCCAACCAGGGGCCATCCTGCCCCTTGCTGGTCATGTGTGCTTGGATGCAGTGTGGGCTCCGAGGGTGAATCCCAGTCTCTGTGATGTCCATCACCGTGCTGGTCAGGACTCCAGTTCTGAGTGGAGGTTGTTCCTGCAGCCTTGCTGTGTCCATGCCCTTGGCCTGCTCCTTGGGCCAATTCCCTCACTCCGGGTTCCAGCTGTGTTTGGGCCTGCTCCTTCCATCAGCTCTGGTGAACATGTGCTCCAGCCTCAGCATGTGTCTCCAGTCCAGCCCCTATGCCAGCTGATTGACCCAGCACCAGTCACCTGGCCAGTAACCAATTTCCTACCCCTCTTAGACAGGGCTGACATCTTGCTCCAGACTGGCCTCTTTCCTCCAGCGAAAGGCAGGCTGGCAGCAGGACCTCAGGGGTGAGTTGTCCTCCCAGTGCTTTATCCAGCATCGCTCTGGGGCTAGCTCCCCTCTCTGCTTGCTCCGTCAGCCAGGGCTCCTGGGAGTGGGTTTGGCCCTTTCATGCTGCTACTGGTTTGTGCAGTGGGGGGCTCCACACACAGTGCTGTGTGATAATTGTCAGTGTGAATATCAGGTAACACTCAGGGGAGGATGTTTGATCTGAAGTGTGATTTTTTTTATGTTGACAGTGCCCTTGTAAAATTAAGGCTCCCTAATCTTAAACCTCCATGAACTCTGAGGTGTTTAGACAGGTTAATGAGCTTCAGAAGGAAACTAAGGAGTTGCTCAGCACACTTGGAGGCTGGGCACTCCTTTGATCACCCTCATGTATCCTAAATTCACACCCATCTTTTCCATCAGCTCTAGAAGCCTCCAGATTCATCTCAGTCCCAAACATCCATTGCAATGAATGGGGAAAATGTGATTCTTCACAATGAGCAAGGAGAACTTTCCACTGCAGAAACTGGCCAACTGCACATGATTTTCAAAGGAGCCTAAGGGAGTTGGTGCCCAGATGCCACTGGATATCAATGGGAGATGGGCATCCAAGTCAAGTAGGCACCATAGAAAATCTCAGCCATGATTAATAAGGACCAGCAATGCACTGGAGAATGCAGGAGCAATCCTGCACTAGCAGGGAGATGGCCAAACTGATCTAGTAGGTCTTCCCGTTCCCGTAACATGTGAAAGCACCCGGCTTCTAGTCAGTGCTTCTCTTTGATCTGCTTCGCTGCAGAAAGTCTTGCTATTCGAAACTCTCTTACAGTGAACTGAGTGCTTTGGCTCAGTTTGCCTACCCATCTATGTTCCTGCTGTACTTTTCCAAACCGTATGCTGCTAGGACGTTGGCATGCGCTTGAGACCAAAGGGACAAGGCAAGGGCATTGTGTCTAACTAAGGGAGTTGAAAGCGGCTACACAGATCATACAGAGGAGCAGTTTTGTTTTGTTTTGCATCATGAAGCCAGGAGTTCCGATGGAAAGATATTCCTTAGGTTGTGTGAATGGTTTAGAAGCTTATCCTGAATTCTTTCCCGTGTAATTATCTACAGTATTATCATTGTGAAAATGAAAACATTAACAAAAAAAGAAGAAAACTCATTAATTCTGAATATTTGGTTTCCTCTTAAATGATTTGCCTATTGATTTCCTCCAGTCTAAAAGCCCTCCAATGCTATTGGCTAGAAAGTGATAATCTTATTTTTAAATGAATAAAATGGCTGCATTTTATTTTATTTTAGTTCCATTTAAAATGTTACTATAAAATATCTTTCAATGGGCCATTTTTCTTATGGCCTTTTCCCTGCATGTTCCTAATTATGGCCATAATTAATTTTAATGAGTCACCCACCATCAATTCTACATTAATTTGTAATATGTTCTGCAGCTGACTTAAAACAAAACAAACCAAAAGAACCACGAGAAATGCCCTCCTTAGGCTGCTTTTTTAATAAAACCAGTCGATTACTTCAGGAATTGGCACTCAGCCTGAATGGTGCGAAATTGCGTGGTCCTCAGTCAAAGTAGATTCTGTCTGGCCATTGATAGATTGCATCATTCATAGCTTTTATAATCCTAGTAAAAGAGGTCAATCTGTCTGTATTGAAAAATCTAAGTTTCTTGTTATATTTCATATTTCTACTAACCATATGCATGGAGCCAAAGTGATACTTCAGCTTCCTTGGCAAATCACCCTTCCAAGGCCAACAGCCCACACCCAAGTCCTTGGACAAACTTTGGCCTCTGGGGAGAGCAGCGGAGAAAGCACTGCACAAAAGAGCAGAAGGGAGAGAAAGAAATAACAATGGGGCTCAGGTGGCTGATCGGTTCTTTCTCTGTATTCAGAATAATATGAAGGTGAAGTGCAGAGGAAACAAAATGGCGTGTGCCCTTTATTGCTCCTCTAGCATGTGATGAGCTGAGCTGAAAGCTTTGGCTATTTTTTCTTTTATTCTTTCTCCCTGTTTCCTTTGACAGTAAGACTAGCAGGTCTTGACCCACCCTTTCCTCTTTGGAGCCCCTGGAGTACGACAGTGACATCACAATAACTTGAGTTCAAAAGTGCAACTTGCACTGCTCTCAGCTGCGGTTGGACTGGATTCAGGCCTGCATCGGAGCTGTGCTCAGCAGAGCTGGTGTGTGCAAAGGTGGCATTAAACTATTGTCATGCCATGATCTCGAGGCCAGCCAGCCTCACCACTTGGGTTCGTGACATAGAATAAAGCAGGACTTATGGGGCATACTTTCTTCTTCGGGCTCCTGAGGATGGCTGGAGTGCAGTTCATGGGAGCCCTCAAACCTTCTCCAGACAGGTGACTGGAACCTGATGGGGCTCGTGTGAGGAGAGACCTTCTCCTGAGATCCCCAGTGCAGGCCGCTTCTGCTGGGGAAGGAAATTCTAGGGGCTAGATGCTCAGCTGGTATAAATCGGCATAACTCTACAGACTTCAATGGGGCTACGCTGATTTCCCCCAGCCAAGAATCAGAGGCAGTTCTGGGAAGGCAGGCTACCCCTATTGGCACAGCTGTCTCCAGTCCTGATTGGACCCTAGAAGTGCAGGTGTGAGTGAAAATGAAAAATAAGTCACATGACTCGCCTTGGCTGCCCTGCTCCAAAGTCTGAGGTGTTGCCTGAGGGGACTAGACGAGAGATGCTCTTAACTAACAGTAGGGGCTGCAGAAGCTACATGTCAAGTCCATCATTAGTTTCTCCTCCCTATAGCTGAAGGAGACCCATCCCATCTCGCTAATCCCACCTCCCACTAACCCCCACTAAGCACTGGAATAGACTGCTCCTCCCCTCCTTTCCCTGCTAATCAGCCAACAGTCTCAGCCCCTCCTACTTCCATTCCACTCCCCTACAAGCTTCTTAGCGATGCCAGGCCTGCCCTGCCTGGATATTTCAACATGACCCATCTCCCCACTACTGCTTCCCAAGGGTCCTGTATTGCCCAACTGCCGGAAAGCTGCTCTTCCTCCCTATTTGAAACAGCCTCCCTTTCCTGCAGTGGCCGCAGGGCACTCTAGGAAACTGGCCTGTCTGTGGGGATTCCGGCCTGGGGATTTGTCAGTTTCTCAGTGATTAAATAGCTATGTGAGGGTTCTAATCCTGGCCAGCCAGCAAACAGTATGGCTGTCTTAGGCAGTCACCAGAGCGTGTCAGGAATGAGGACTTGCAGCTCCGCGTGCCCAGTCTCAGGGCAACCTATGCACACAGCTGAGTCACGGCGCAGCTGCCTGATTGGTCATTCCACCTGATTGGCCCAGGAAGTCAGTAAGCCTACTCTTAAGGCTCTCTCTCTGGCTGCTCAAGGTGCATGCCGTGATTGCTCCTGTGTCTGTCCTGCTCCTAGCCTTGTTCCTAGCTCTGATCCTGCCTTGCTCCTGTCCTGCCCAGACTGCTCCAGCCCTGCTTCTCTCCTGGCTTTCTGACTCCAGCTCTAACCCCTTGGCTCTGGTTCCTGGCTTCCTGCCTCCTTCTCTGATGGGTGGCTCCATCTCCCGACACCTGCTTCAACCAGTAGGCCTGACCGCCCACATCCCGGTTCAGGACACATGGGAAGTAAGGTCACTTGCAAAGCAAAATAAAGCTTCTCAAAAGAGCCGTGAACCTGATCATTAAAGTCAGCAGCAAATTTAAGAGCAGGGTTGGCAGGGGGAACAAGAGGGGAGGGGAGCAGCAATGAATCCTAAAAGCAATCCTAGATCTTTGTGAGGCCAGCTGAGGACAAAGGGAGATGCTCAAGGGCCGTGATATCAGTTATAATTGATTTGAGGGATGGGATATGTCAAGGAGAAGGGATGTTATGCTGGAGTTGAGACGAGGCAGTGAAATGAGTTGGGCCTTTCTTCCCCACCCATTGACAGCAGTGCTGAGATGTATGGTGTGCTTTGTCATTTGCTGCTTGAAATTACTAGCAGGATGGCTGGAAATATTGCTCCTGAACATGCCTCATGGTCCCAGTGCTGAACTCCCTCCATAGTCTGCACTCATTAAAATCACTCCCTTGACAGAACAAAATCAAATCTCATCAGGAGAGAGCCCCAGGGTCAAAATGAACTAGCCCTCCACATTTCTCATCCCCACCCCCAAAACAGAACCACCGTAGCTGGCTGGGTACATCTGCTTATCTCATCCTCTGCAGTGGCTCCAGCATGTTCTAGAACTAGATGAGACACATTGCATTTATCCCTGCTGTAATTCCTCAGCAGCCAGTGCAGTTTCTCTAGAAATGAATCTGAATCTCTTTTTCTTCACTGTGCTGGTTTTCTGTAGAGAATTTGCCTCTTCCAATCTATTTTAAGTGACTGGAAACACCTTATTCTTCAGATGAAGTCTCCAGTGATATATAAAGGGCACAGTCTCAGCTGGAATTGGACCCAGCTAAGCTCCAAGTAGTCTCCAGTGACTTGGGTTCAGCCATTGTTGGTTCTGGAATCACTGTGCCTTAGAAATAGCTATTTGCCTGTGGGAAGGTACGGTGTGTGCCAGATCTGAATATGCTTTACTGAGTCATCTGTTTTAATAATAATAATAAAAAATCTCTGTCCAAAGTTTATGATGCCCTGTCTTTTAGAGTCTCATCAGCCTTGATCTTCTCTTTCCTGTGATCAACAAATGGATCCATATTCAATCCTATTCATTTTCTGGTGAAAATCACTGCTATGGAAAGAGAGGAAAAACAAAACAAAATAAATGACAGCAAGTCCCTTTATACCAGGATTTCTTGATGTTGATCCTTAATGACAACAGCCAAAGTTCTCCTTTAATTCAGGTATGAAAATGTTTGCATAGTTCCCCCTAGTAGTTTTCCTGTTCATGTGACTCTAGTTTCCAGCCTTTCTGAGAGTTCTACAGTAATGACCTTCACCATCACACTGTGCGGTAGCAGGCTGCAGCGGTTTGGACTATGAATGCAGAATGCAGTTTCTTTCTTGCTGGCCTAACGTGGAAGTGCTAACCTGCCACAGGAAAGGTGGTTGTGCCAATATTTCAGCCTTGGCTGTAAGTGCTGTATCTTGCAAGAGTTCCAGACGGATTGGAGACCTCCAGGATGCTGATTGTTTGGATAATGAGGGGATAAGCATTTTTTTTATCTGGCCTGAGTCACCCAAACTTTACAAAGTCAGCTTATTAGTCAAAGCTTGTACACCCAAGCTCTGAGAGGAGTTGAAGGTAGGAATAATTCCCAGGGCCCGGGCATATCTTTTTCTAACTCTGGCTAATTAAAATAGCTCTTATATATGTATGGGAGCAGAGCCTCAGCTAGTGTAAATCAGCATACCTCCACAACGGAGCTATGTTGACTTTCACCAGCTGGAGGTCTGGCCCATTATCTCAGTTACAATGATGTACATCTGAAGTAATTCCATTGGTTTTAGTTTAGCTCCTCTGGATGAAATTTTGTGTTGAGCATTTAAGTGGTGCAACTCGGGGGGAGGTGGCTTTCAGCCACCTTTGTCCCTTTCCAATCTTGCTCTGCTCCTGGCACAATTTCTGCAGCTCTGGGCTCTGTTTAAATTATGGCAGCCTCCCTGGGCTGCCCTATGAGCCACAGCTTCAGCCAGATCTTTTGTAGCGCTGGTATGGGTCAGCTCCATTAAACCTTGAGCTTCTGACAACACCAGCACTGCCTTCCAGGCCTCCGGAGGCCTCGCTCTCTCTGTCCAGGTTAGTAACAGGACACCAACACCCTGAGACCTTGGAATGTTCCCTGTAGTGTCCAGCCCTTGTTCCCTTGGACACTCACAGAATTACCAGGCTGCTGTTCCCACCGGAACTGTACACCACAGCCTACTAGTTCTGCCTTCAAACACAGCTCTGCTGAATACACAGCACGTAGGTATAGTTATAGTGACAACAAAAATAAGCAAAAAAACCCGAGTCCTTGTGGCACCTTAGAGACTAACACATTTATTTGGGCATAAGCTTTCGTGGGCTAGAACCCACTTCAGCAGATATATGAAGTAAAAGATACAGGATTTATTCTTTTGTGTAGCGACTGTTTGGATTGGCCAATGTACATGGCAGAGGGGCATTGGTGGCACATGATGGCATATATCACATTGGTAGATGTGCAGGCGAATGAGCCCCAATGGTGTGGCTGATGTGGTTAGGTCCTATGATGGTGTCCCTTGCATAGCTATGGGGAGGGATAGCTCAGTGGTTTGAGCATTGGCCTGCTAAACCTAGGGTTGTGAGTTCAGTTCTTAAGGGGGCCATTTAGGGATCTGGGGTAAAAATCTGTCTGGGGATTGGGTACTGCTTTGAGTAGCGGGTTGGACTAGATGAGATTCTATGTTGGCAGCAGCGTTTGGTTCCTGGGTTGGTGTTTTTGTTGTGTAGTTGCTGGTGAGTATTTGCTTCAGGTTGAGGGGCTGTCTGTAAGCAAGGACTGGCCTGTCTGTGAGAGTGAGGGATCATCCTTCAGGATAGGTTGTAGATCCTTGATGATGTACTGGAATGCGCTTTCTCTACACAAAAGAATAAATGGACACAAATCTGACCTCAGGAATCATAACATTCAAAAACCAGTAGGAGAACACTTCAATCTCTCTGGTCACTCAATAACAGACCTCAAAGTGGCAATTCTTCAAAAAAAAACAAACTTGAAAAACAGACTCCAATGTGAAGCTGCAGAACTGGAATTAATTTGCAAACTAGATACCATCAGATTAGGCCTGAATAAAGACTGGGAATGGTTGGGTCATTACAAAACCTAAACTTAATTTCCCCAATACTAATTTCTCCTACTGTTACTCACACCTTCTTGTCAACTGTCTGTAATGGGCCACTCTCTTACCACTTCAAAAGTTATTTCTCCTCCCTTGGTATCCTGCTGTTAATTGATTTAGCTCATTAGACTGACTTAACACTTGGTAAAGCACCCCACATCCTTTCATGTATTTATACCTGCTCCTGTATCTTTTACTTCATACATCTGCTGAAGTGGGTTCTAGCCCACGAAAGCTTATGCCCAAATAATTTTGTTAGTCTCTAAGGTGCCACAAGGACTCCTTGGTTTTTTTTTGCTGATACAGACTAACACGGCTACCACTGAAACAAAAATAAGGTTACTATCACTCAGAGAACAGAGATGTAAGGAATAGTGAGTAGGAATTTTGGAAACAATAAAACAAACCAGAACACACTTTTTAGAGGTTACCCTTAACTAAGAAGGCCCACCCCATATCTCATACAAGAGAGCCGGCGAAAGTTCTTTCCCCAGCATTTTCAACCACTTTGGTTGAGACCCCTTCTCATAAGATCAAACCCACTGGCAACTTGTCCTCCCAGATTGAAGGAATCGTAGAATCATAGAATATCAGGGTTGGAAGGGACCTCAGGAGGTCATCTAGTCCAACCCCCTAGGGGGTTCATCTGTACCCTAGATATAGATTCAAACGTTCATTGTATTACCCCTAAACAGGATGATTCCCTCTTCCTGTTCATTTCCTCTCTCTGAAGTTTCACAAGTCTTCCTTAGCATTCAGCTCTGACTATACAACACTTCATTTACATTTACACAGACAGATAGAGAAATGTTCCTTGTGTGAAAGAAAACCTGCTTTGCACCTTTCCTGGTGACCAGTCCTTAGACCCCGAGCTAAGAACATAATTTTCAGTGTCTATACGTAACTCCTTCCACAACATCCATACATGCATTTCACAATGACATTGATAACCAGTGTGACACAAGCTTTCAACAGAAACCTCACAGGACACAATTTGGTCAACTAGAATGTAAATACTGGACCCATGGGATTCCTGTAACCCTTATGCACCCTGCTCTCTGCCAATTGGCATCAAGAGATCCATGGGTCACAGACCGTAATGCCAGTGCTTGTGAAGGGGTCCTCCGGAGACTAGCTTAAAATTACATTTTAAAAAATAATACATGTGGAGTTTGTAACAAGGCAGCCCCGTCCTCGAGCGCCCCCTGTGGCAGGCTGCAGCATGACATGTGTCCAGCTATAGGAAGAGCACAGTTTCTCTCACAATCCAATTGAAAGTCCCTCCTCTGGGCATAATTTAGTCAGGGACACATACAATAGCTTGTAGAGCCCTCATGGTAAAACTGTTCTGCCAGTTCGCACAGTAAGACATATAAAAATATAGCAATTTTCCATTCTCTCCTCCAAGGACATCTCTTCCAAGTCACTCACCAGTGAGTCTACCAGAACTTGAGTCCCAGGTCCTTTCTGCCATTGTTCCAGGGCCCCACTCTCCGGGGCCATCCACCTGAGTGACCAGCCTTCTGTCAAATAACTCAGCCTTTTTCAGCTGCCAAGCACTGGCTCTGTCGCTCAGGGAGGTCAGCAGTCTAGCCCTGCGACTGATCTTCTTGCCAATTCTTCCCTATTCCCATGGGCGGCCTGCAGAGCTTTCTGCTCTCTCCACAGCTCTTCAGCTTCCCTGTCTCTCTCAGGCAGTCTGTCCCCTACCTCTTTCCTTGCTCTCCCTTTATATGGCCCAGAGGTCTTCTTTGAACCCCAGCTGGGAGGCGGCTAATGAGTCATGGGTGCATGACACTGGCCTCTTCCTTCTTAAAGGAATAGTACTTTTTATTTTTCATCTAGTTTTGAGCCTTCAGGCTACACATGGGTCATGGTTTCTCCACAACCAAAAGGGTTACAAAATTTACAAAGCTGAGATTCTGATCATAAGACTCCAGGGGCTGGGGCTTTAAGGAAACCCACCAACTACCATGAGACTCATGGTTGAATTGCAAGAGCTGGCAACACTGAATAAGCACTCTGTACACTTAAAATGCTGGCCATGATTTTCAAAAGTGACTTGTGATTTTGGGAGCCTCCATTTTGGGGTGCTCAGCTTGAGACCCCTGTGTGGATCCTGGTTGTCAGAGGGCAGATGCTCGGCTCTTTGTGAAAATCAGGCCCCCTTAAGGTATACCGACTCATGCTGGCCACCCAACACCGAGTCAACCAAAATCATGAGTCACTGTTGAAAATGTAGGCTGCTAAGTATTGTGAGAGGAGAACTATCTATGCTAGCATCCTGAGGTACAGGTTAAAGGGACTGACTCCCACAAGGATAAAAGCATACAGGTTAGCATCAGGAAGGAGCAATGTAAAGGTAATGTCCTTGTGGCCACAAGGCACCTTAAGGTTTTTAAAGCTTGGTCTGTGTTTCTGCAGGAGGGTTGGTGTAAGCAGCTCAGAAATGAAACTTTCAAAGTTCTCCAACTTCACCAGCTGGCAGAGGTGGCAGCCATTTTGTTCTCCACGTTGCCACAGTCTGGCACACTGTGCTCGCCCTTGGCATGTGGCTTTTCAGGGCTTTTCTGAAAGAAAATCCATTTTAGATTAGAAGTAGCTGTTTTGCTTTATTAATAATTATAATTAATATAATTATAATAGAATATGATTTTTATTAATAACATATGTAATTGTATTTCTATAGCGCCAGTCATGGGCAAGGACCCCATTGCACTAGGCTCTGTACAAACCCAGAACAAAAAAATGGTCCCTTCTCCAAAGATTTTACACTCTAAGTAACCTTGTGTGTGTGGAGCTTTACAGGCCTTATGTGTGGAAGCAGAAAAGGGGTGATGGGGAAGGGAAGAGAGTAAAGGAGATAACAATTGGAAAGGGAAAACGAGGGGGTTGGGCAGTTCTCCGGGCAACCCTGTTCACACCCCTTGGTGTGTGGGCCCCAGGCTGTTGCTGGTGTATCCTTTGACTCTGTTAAACAAAAATTTACCACAAGAGTTCCAAGGCTAAATATCCTGCTCTGACTGTCCTGTGCCGGCAGCCCTCCCCACTTAGCCCGTGCCCGTGAAATGGCTTGTTTCTTTCGTCACTTGTGACACTTGTGCATCACAGCGGCTTCTGTGAGCTAGCTGCTTGCATTGTCTCTGCCCCACATTGCCTCTGGGAAGAGCAAGCGATCAAGCACCTCTCACCGACACTGTACATTGAGGAGCATGGTGGCTTTTCATCTTCATCTCCTGCCACGTGCAGTGAGAAAGGCGGCCGGCCTTGAAATGAGAGATGCTCAGCGCTGTCTCCTTCCCATCCTAGATGCTGCTGCTGTGGTGATGGAGGAGGTGCTGATGAAGAAGGTTCATTGTGTGGAGCCCTTTGCTGTACATTGGCAAGAACATGCAGGTGAAATGTAGCACATCACAGCAGCCTGCCTGTCTGGGTACAACTTGGCTTATTGCTCTGCACTGTGCAGGGAAGCGGAATGGGACCAAAGCAGACAATGGCATCAGAAGAGATGGTCCCAACGCTTATGAGGCTCTCAAGAAGGGTTAAGTACACCAGTCGCTCCAGTGTGTGTGGAGCCGAGCCGGCCCACAAACAATCACTCTGTGAGGCTGAGGAGAAGCAGGGCTCTGGGAAGAAGAGCCGTGTACATTGAAGCACCTTTGTAGCTGCTGCATCAGCCCCTGCAGATGGGGAGGGAGGAGAAATGTGCTGGGATTATACTGCCCCAGGATGCAATCTGGGCAGTAAATTGTGGGGATGCAGTAGAAACAGCAGGCCCAGGGCAGAGGCAGCTGGGCCAAGCGGGTAGTGTTCATTTAGCCTCTCTATGTCTCAGTTTTTCCATCTGTAAAGTGGGTCTAACACTGTCCAGTGCTCTGCCATCTGGGGCTGGAAGTTGCTATAGCCCTGGCAGGTATGAGTATTATCATGTCAGGCTGTCATTGGGAGCTGATGGACATTTGAAACCCATTTTACAAAAGCTATACTTCAGCCCTCCTCATTAGTTCCCCTGACAAGTGCTAGTGCATGAGTGATGTCAACCTGCTCCCCCAGCTCACGAATAATGTGTTAATCACCTCAGGCTCGATTGTTCCAAGTCAGCACAGGCCTGAGTAAGGGCAGGCGTGGACCCCAACCATCCCAGAGGGAGCTCAGAGCGAGATAGTGCAGCAAGTTCTAGGAGCGTGATTTTCAGCCAGGCCAAGTACCTATGGTTCCCATTGACTCCAGTTGGAGTGGGAGGTGCTAAGCCATGGGTTGGGGAGAGGGGAGAGCATTCAAATGACCACCCACATGTCCCACACTATGAAAAAGTTGGATGCCCCCGGCGTAGGGGGCCAGACCCAGCATGGAAGCGTCTCTTTGCCTTGGAATGGTGGACTCTTTCCACTCCAACTGTTCTTGTTTCCCTGGCCTCAGGCCCCTTCCCTGGCCCCAAAGAGCAAGCCCAGTGGAAGCTGATTTGCACTTGGCTGAAGATATTTCAGTCACTGTCTCAGCATGGTGGAAGCCGCAAGTTATTCTAATGCCAGTCAGAATATGTTCCTCCAGCACAGGGGAAGATTAGTGAGGAGCCATCGGAGCATGAAATAGCTGTCAGGCTTTTGGAGGGTCACCAGATGTATGGGTTATGGTGTAAGGACTTGGATAGATCTTGGATTAGGATAAAATATAAAAAGCAACAGAGGGTCCTGTGGCATCTTTAAGACTAACAGAAGTATTGGGAGCATAAGCTTTCGTGGGTAAGAACCTCACTTCTTCAGACTTGCATCATATGCCTCCGAAGAAGTGGGCTGTAGTCCACGAAAGCTTATGCTCTAATAAATTTGTTAGTCTCTAAGGTGCCACAAGTACTCCTGTTCTTTTTGCGGATACAGACTAACATGGCTGCTACTCTGAAACCTATCCACCTTTAGTTAGATCTGGGCAAAGCCACATGAGCCCGAGCCAAAGCTCACTGAAGTCAATAGGAGTTTGTCCAAAGGCTTCAATGGGCATTGGATCAAGCCCAGAGTTTGGTTCTGGATCTTCCCAAAGCTTGGAGTGTCTGGATCAAGGGGTTGCCTGGGACCCATTTCTGCTTGAAGCCCCAAAGAATGGGCAGAAGTTATTCTTGTGTATGTTGCAAAAGCCATTGATGGGTTAAAGTACTTGAGGAATTGGGGCTCAGGATTAAATGAGATGCCTCAGGCAGGCTAAACAGTCTGATGGGTTTCGCTGCATCAGCAAGAGCTGCCTGGTGCACAAAGAATATTGGATAATTGCAGACAGGAAATGTCTGACTGTATCCGGGTCACAAACCTACCTTCCCTTTAGGAATGTCTGAGGCAGGTTAAAAAGCCCAGAGCTGGAAATGATCTTGCCCACCCTCAGGTCTCAAGGGAGAGTTGCCAGTAGCAGAGGGACATTGCTCTAACTCTGAGAAAACTGCAAGAGAGGAACAAATCACTGAGATAGTGACTGGCAATTTCACTGTGACCTTCAGTGCACAGGGGCAGACTGAACTCTAGCATCGGCCTTGTTGGGGTTATAGCTGAGATGAATTTGACCACACAGCACTTGGACCGTATCCCTAATGAACTTTTGCCTCCTGCGTCGGATCATTACCTCCTTCCCCACATCCCTGACCAGAGAAGCTTCATTTGTTCATCTCACAGGTCAGGTTTGTATTGGGACATTGTGACGGAATACACACTTTATTCACACTCTACACATTATTGTAACAATCTTTGTACAAGATATGTCCTGTAGGGTATCATTTGAAAACTCATAATTTGCTGATCAGAATTGTCCTGATAAAATATGCATGGCAACATTGTATGTGAAGTTATAAGATTCCTTTGTATGATGTTAAGAGTGCGTGTTCAAAACTCACACAACACCAAACTGGTCAAGCAGGCCTGTCTTAAACAAAGAAGTGTATGTTTGTCTTAATTTGCATTTAATCAGTAAACAGAGTCATCAAGCAGGCAGGGAAAACAAAGGAAGCTCAACGAGGTGGGGAAAAAACAGCAGGGAACATCCTTCCACACAGACTCTTTGTCTCCTAGTGCCCGACTGTAAATGTTTTTCAAGAGGGACTGAAACTATAAGAAGAAGGGGAAAACACCCCAAGGCACCCCTCTCTCCCCCTGCCCATTGTATTCACTGCACTTGGGAAAACAAAAAGAAACAGCTTTTGGACTTTGGGTGTGGGGTCCTGACCTGAAGAGTTTGGTTAGTAACCTTGTTGGAAGCATGTGGTGAGGAATTTTGCTTGAATCTACTATAGTTTGTTAAATTAGGCACTAGTGAGCATTTTATCTTTATTTTTCTTGTAACCATTTCTGACGTTTATACCTCATTACTTGTTCTCACTTAACTACAAAGAAATAGATTGTAACTTGTTTTATTGTTTTAGCTAATCCAGCGTATTTAAATCGAAGAATCTGTGTAGCTCCATTTAGGATAATAAGCTGGCATATTATTCCCTTAAAGGAACAATGGACTTAAAATATTTGTACTGTCCAGAAGAGGGCTGGGCGGTACAGGATATATATTTTGGGGGGGAAATTGAGGAATGAGGGTGTGTTGGAGTCACCCTGCAGTATAACCCATGCTAGTGAGAGCCAGGGTGTAGCTGGCAGGCTGAAGTTACACACAGATACTCAGGATGTGGCGTGCATGCTGGAAGGCTATTTGTGAGTGACCCAGGTGGGAGGTTCTTCAGCAGGGCATTGTAAGGTACCCAAGGTTGCAAGGCAGGGGTGACACAGCCCCCTGTTGCTCTAGATTGTACCCTGGTATGCCATAGACATTAACAAGGGAGATCACATAGATATTTAACATGGCAATAGAGACAAATCCTGAAGTCCTACTGACTCCGATTTTACTCGGTCCTTATTCAGGAAATCAGTGAGAATTTTGCCTGAGTAAAGACTGAAGAGAAGATTTGACTTGGAGGAAAAGACAGGAAGGACCAAGCTTCACCAGTGCCTCTCCTCTCTTTGTGTCAAATCTCTCTGTGTGCCTTTGTTTCCTCTCCCCTGACCGGTGTTTGCAACTCATCCCCATTTAGTATCATTTGTGAATTTCATTAGCACATCCTTGATGAGATTGTTTGGCATGCCTGGTCCTAACACTGATCCTTGTAGACACCACTACAACTGGACACATTGCTGTTTACCACCACCCTTTCGCTAGACTCCACCAGTCACTTTTCTTTCCAAGTGACAGTGCTCAATCCCAGGCCAATACGGATTATTTCTGAAAGTAAGACTTCAGATGCTTTACTATAATTCAGGTATATTATTTTTTCCATCTACTAGTTTCCCTTTATCCATATAGTCCTTTTGGTTTTTTTAAGCAATTTATCTTGTATTGAAAAAACCCTTTATAATCTCCTGCTTCTTATTGGGCAGGATTTTTCTGCCTCTCTATTTATTATGTAATTCACTCCAGTGCCGAAGACCCCCCATGGTGTGATATTGCAACAGTGCCCAAAATGTGCTAGGTGCCATACAAAGGCCTTGAGTGGCATTTCAGGCCCTGTACTGTGGTGAATTTCACCCTTCTTTACCTTTTTTCCTCTTAATGTTTGTACCATTATTGTACTAAGAAGAAAAGTTAGATTTACAGAATGCTACTTGCCAGCGTTATCTTCTATATGTTGGGAATTGTTGGAGAATGGATATCCTGTGTGTTAAGATTAAGAATCCTCTTATTTGGCTCTTAACATCCAATACAATCTATTAATTAAGCAAATAATCCTACTGGAAGAGTAAAGATTTGTCTTTCTCATGCTCTCGCTGACTCAGTATAGCAATTGCCTGTGTTAAGAGTGGCACCTGGAGAGCTGTTTGAAATGCGTAACACCAACTTTATTGAACCTACTCACTTTTGAACAATGTCACGTATTCTTATATGCCAGTCGATGATGCTCTTCATATTTGCCTAGTTATTTACATATACACATATAGACAAATCCACCTCTTTTATATAGCACTCCTGTCTCCATAGGAATGGCACTTCCCTTGGCAGGTCTTCCTGCAGTTCAGTCAATTCATTCCAGCTGGAGAGGCTTGGGAGTCCGTTTTGTAGGGGTAGCTTGGCCCAGTGGCTGAGATTTCCTGAGGCAGTTAGGGGCCCAAATTCAATAGGATTTGAAGGCCTAACTCCCTTAATCTCCTTTGAAGATGCCAGCCAGAGACCTTCTGTGCTCTTCACTCTCTGAATTCTTTACCACGCCCCACCCTATTGGTAGCAGTTAGCAAATGCTGATGGGTAAAGACAGACTGTAACTGCTGCTGTGCAAGAGTGCGGAAGCTGCTGTGAGGAGCATGCAGGAGGCTGCCAGAATGACAGCAAATCCCCACATTCCCGTGATACCCAGTTTGGGGCCTTTGGGCGCTGGCATGATGTATCTATCATCTGTGGGCATGGTCCCATCCAATGAGCAGCCAGGCGCATTGGTAAGTTTGCATTGCTGCTTATTGTGCAGTACCTTTGATGGGGATAAACAGAACAGTTCAATCTCCAGGGCTCTTACTGTGGTACCTTTTACAAGCAATGCATTTTCAAAATTAGCTGTTACCACTCAAAAGAGATCTTGGAGTCATTGTGGAGAGTTCTCTGAAAACATCCACTCAATGTGCAGCAGCAGTCAAAAAAGAGAATGCTGGGAATCATTAAGAAAGGGATAGATAAGATGACAGAAAATATCATATTGCCTCTCTATGGCCTGGTCCACACTAACCCCCCACTTCGAACTAAGATACGCAACTTCAGCTATGTGAATAACTAGACAAGACACGATAAATCGATCCCAGAAGATCGATTGCTTACCGCCAGACCTGGAGGTAAGTATAGACCTACCCTATAAATCCATGGTACGCCCACATCTTGGATACTGCGTGCAGATGTTGTCTCCCCGTCTCAAAAAAGATATATTGGAATTGGAAAAGGTTTAGGCTAGGTCTACACTACGGGGGGAGGGGAGGAGGGTCGACCTAAGATACACAATTTCAGCTACGCGAATAGCTGAAGTTGCGTATTTTAGGTCGACTTACCTGGCTGTGAGGATGGCAGCGAGTCGACCGCTGCCACTCCCCTGTCGACTCTGCTTCCGCCTCTCGCTGTGGTGGAGTTCCGGAGTCAACGGCAGAGCGATCTATCTACTAGACGCGATAAATCAATCCCCAATAGATCGATCGCTACCCACCGATCCGGCGGGTAGTGAAGACGTGCCCTCAGAAACTCCTGTGGTACTCTGTGCCAGAGGATGTTGTGAAGGCCAAGCCTATAACAGGGTTAAAAAAAAAAGAGAAGTTCATGGAGAATAGGTCCATCAATGGTTATTAGTCAGGATGGGCAGGGATGGTGTCCCTAGTCTCTGTATGCCAGAAGTGGGGAATGGGCGACAGGGGATGGACCACTTGATGATTACTAGGGCTGTCAAGCGATTAAAAAAATTAATCGTGATTAATCACACTGTTAATAATAGAATACCATTTATTTAAATATTTTTGGATATTTTGTAAATCTCCCATAAATGTAAACAAACTTGTTTTTCTGCGCGATTGGCTGAACAAGAAGTAGGACTGTGTAGATTTGTAAGCTCTAAAGTTTTACATTGTTTTGTTTTTGAGTGCAGTTATGTAACAAAAAAACCCTACAATTGTAAGTTTAACTTTAATGATTAAGATATTGCACTACAGTACTTGTATTAGGTGAACTGAAAAATATTATTTCTTTTGTTTATCATTTTTACAGTGCAAATATTTGTAATAAAAATAATATAAAGTTAGTACTGTACACTTTATATTCTGTGTTGTAATTGAAATCAATATATTTGAAAATGTAGAAAAACATCCAAAAATATTTAATAAATTTCCATTGGTATTCTATTGTTTAACAGTGCGATTAAAAGTGTGATTAATCGTGATTAATATTTTTGAGTTAATCGCGTGAGTTAACTGCGATTAATCGACAGCCCTAATGATTACCTATTCTGTTTATTCCCTCTAGGCAGCGGCGGCTCCAGGCACCAGCGCAGCAAGCGCGTGCCTGGGGCGGCAAGCCGCGGGGGGCGGCCTGCTGGTCGCCGTGAGGGCGGCAGTCAGGCTGCCTTCGGCGGCATGCCTGCAACAGGTCCGCCGGTCCTGCGGTTTCAGCGGCAATTCGGCAGCGGGGATGCCGAAGGTGCGGCACCGGCGGACCTCCCGCAGGCATGCCGCCGAATCGGCGTGACCAGCAGACCGCCCGCAGGCGTGCCGCCGAAAGCCGCCTGCCTGCCGTGCTTGGGGAGGCAAAAAACATAGAGCCGCCCCTGCCTCTAGGGCACCTGGCATTGGCCATTGTCAGAAGACAAGATACTGGGCTAGATGGACATTTGGTCTGACCCAGTATGACCGTTCTTATGTTACAATAAATCCCCAGGAAATTGTCTGAAATCAGCCCTGTTTGTGAAAGGTAGGTGCGCTGGAGTTCTGCATCTTGCACAAAATCATTGCTTCCTTTGTAAGGACACCTGGGGGTGGGAGAGAGAAGTGAAGTCAAAATACATTTGCTGCCCTTTAGTATTTCTACTATTATCCACACCCTCAATTAAATACTCCCCCACCAGAATTCCCATCATTACTGGGTCAGGCCCCATATGGGCCATCACTGAAAGCTTCTCGTTTGCACTAGCATGGGAAATCAATCCGTAGGTTTTGTGAGTGAACTGGCTGTTTATTTCTGGAATCCCAGATGTTCAGATTTTTCCATTTGACACTTGTCCTGCCAAGTGCTTTCACTTTTTCTATTTTGTGCTTCATACTCGGGTTTGCAACTTTCTGTTGACTGTCACTTTATCTTTCATTGCGGTTGTTTTTGTTGTGATTTCTCTCTATCGATCTGTTTGCCTCCTCTCTGGCACTGCTCCCTCGCTCTATTTCTTGCTGTCTCTCCCTATCTAAACCCAACTCTGATGCACTGTTTTTTCGACTCATGCATTCCCAGAGACAGCTCTAAGTCCTACCTGCTCCCAGCATGCTCTGCTTTCGCTACATCTAAGATGTTGGTTAAAATTTTCTAAAGCATCTAAGTGACTTAGGAGCCTAAAATTCATTTTCATAAATGGTTTAGGCATTTAGGTCCAGTTTTTCAAAGGTATTTAGGCACCTTGTCTGATCTATTGATTGTGTATTAATTATATTCATTACTTAAGAATTCCCCATTAACACTCTGCGGTTTGGTAGGTTCTTGTCCCAAGATCATGCTCAGTATTACCAGAATTACTGTTCAGTTGGGAAATCTGATGTGCATGGTTGCAACTCTCACACTTAGGAAAAACCTTCTATATTTGTAATAGTTTTACTAAAGAGACAAGGCGGGGGAGTTAATATCTTTTATTGGACCAACTTCTGTTGATGAGAGAGACACACTTTCAAGCTGCACAGAGCTCTTCTCCAGCACCTGTAGAGAGTGCTGGTCTTTATATACCAGCATGGAACTTCCCATACCATTGCAGATTTGCTCATGGAATGCCCAATCCAGGAGGCAGAGAATGCTGATGGACTCTGGTACAGAAAACTCCTGCAAAATGGGAAGCACTGCATTGTGGGATGGAGGTAGGAGCACTAGCTGATCCAGTGCAGTCCCCATGCATGTGCCTTACTTTTGACATTGGAAGGAAAATGTGCTTCAGCCAGAACTAAATTAAACCCCTGCGGCTGCCTGTTATTGCAATCAACCACTACCTACACCACAGCTGTTGCATGCAGACATAAGCTGTTGTTCATGCAGGACCAGCCCCACTTATGTCAGCCAATGCCTGTTGCCCAAGCAAAGACAAACCTGGGGATGAAACAAAGTTTGTGGTTTGGTTTTGTTGTAAACACTGCAAAGAGGTAAAGGATGACCTTTTGGTGAAGGTAGGGGACTGGAACTCAGGAGATCTGTGTCTAGCTCTTGACTCTGCTAGAGCTTTCCTCTGTAAACTTCAGACAAGTCATTTAATCTCTCTGGGCCTCAATTCCCTCTCTCTAAACCGGGATTCATAATATTTCCTTTGTCTGCCTTGTCTATTTAGATTGTAGGGTCTTGAGGGCAGGGCCTGTCTCCTACTATGTGTATGTACAGCACCTAGCACAATCCAGTCTCCTATGGGGCCTTCATGCATTACTGGAATATTAAGGATAATCAGAAAAACAATTGGGAAAGCAATTTTGGAAATCTTGAGAAACTAGGATACTGCTGACAGTGTGGACAGGAGAGCCTCCTAAACAGTGCACTTTTTGCACTGCTGCCTGAGCTAGACATGGTATAGAGTAGCAGCACAGTACTGTATAATTAGAGACTTTAAATACACACAAGATAAACCTTGGCGAAGGAAGCCCTCTCTCTTTTCCGTTGCTATTAGCTTTTCTGTGGGTCAAGGATGATAACTTCATTTTCCTAAGGCTCATTTATTAGCATTCCACACCAGTCTTGGTTTCATAAGCTGTTCTTATTTCATAAGATTAAAAAAAGTAATAACACTGCTCTCTATTATTTATTAGCAGCCTTTATACCTTTCAGCAAAACCGTTTCCTCCTCCCCTGAGTTCTTTCTCTGGTTGTTCACAAATGAGGGCGCAATGCTGTGGTTCAAGAATGTCCTGCCTCCCCTCCATCCATGAAACTCTTGTTTCCCAAAGGCAATGAGAACGAGAGAGAGGAGAGAGGTGGGAATGGGCCTCATGACTTGCAAGCTGGGCCTCAAACATGATATTTACTCATTCGACTTCATTTCCTATCTTCCCAGACAACCGTCTTAAATAGAGAACAGGAGGCCCTGGGGCTCCAGCCCCGGGTGCCATCAGACGTTCACTGCCAAAAGAGTCATTCACGCCTTTTAACCCCTTCCCCTTTTGTACCAACGGCATGCAATTTACTGAGTGACACCCATGGAAGGAGTAAGCTATTGGAAAAAGTGTCACTCCCTCAGGCTATCATCAGCCAATGAGAGAGATTGTTCTAAAGCTGTAGAGTGAAAAATCTGACTCCCTTGAAGTCAATGGCAAAACAAACTCCTGTTAATTCCAACAAGTTCAGAATTTCACCTCTCCTGTCGTAATTAGGACATCCTGTCTGGGCGCTTTGCTGCCTGTGGTGGAATTTCCATGGAAGCAGAGAGATCTGGAAGTAGCTTTAACCTGCTTTCTCAGTGCAGCCTTAGTTGCATTCAACTTTCTCAATAAATTCTGTTATTTCTCTTTATTTTCCCTCCAGTCTCTTTACAAACTGTTACTACAACTGCAACACACATTCCTCTTTATTCCTGCCAGGAAGCGTGGGTGTTTCTGTCAAGAATGAACTCTGGATCATTTATAATCATCAATGGTCCAGAGTTCGGTCTTGTCAGACAGCTCTTGCTGTCCAACAAATTGTACCTGCACTGCTGGTATTTTGGAGTGAGATCTTTTTTGTCTGTGAACTTTCATTTTTCAAACTGTATTCAGCCAGGAAACTGAGGGTAACAGGTCTGTTAACATGCTGAGAGACACAGTGAGGGCATAGCTGCGCCCATAAATGATAATTAGATGGCTGTCTTCCCATTTGCTCCTGCAGTCACGGTGAATACAAGCATGGTTAATGGGTATAAATTTGGTGCACAAATGCACATGGAATCCTGAAAATATGGGTCTTCATATTCACAATCCTCTTACCAACAGTGATATAGCACTAGGCACGGTGGACATGCTTCTGCCATCATTCCACATGCGGATGTCTCAGGGAATTTAATGAAGGTTTTGCCTGCAAAAGGAATCTAGGGTTGGGTTGAATGGTGTCACCATGTGATTAAAACAGAGGGAACATGGTTCTGTTGCTATGGTAGTAGTCACCTGGGGAACAGAGTGGTATGGAAACAACTGAGCAAAGGTATTCTGTAGCCTTTCTTCAAGATGTGAATGCTTCAATGGGGCACTCAGTCCAGGCACAAGAATCAGTAGCAAAGCCCATCTGCCACTGGCAGTAGCTCCACTAGTGCTGGGTGTCTCAGCATAGAGGGTGCAACCCATTGAGGGTTGCAAACAGGTGTTGATGGGGTGATGTCACAGCCACCCTGTCCTTCCAATCTAGTCAAATGGGAGGGGATTCTCAGCTAGGTCCTGGCTAGATGGGAGAGGCTGGGGATGGGCAGGGGGTTGGACTAGATGACCTCTTGAGGTCCCTTCCAACCCTGATATTCTATGATATGGAAAAGACAGACAGTTACTGCAGTAGAGACTTTAGTGCAGGGGTTCTCAAACAGGGTTGGGACCCCTCAGGGGGTCATGGGGTTATTAGATGGGGGGGGTTGCAAGCTGTCAGCCTCCACCCCAAACCCCGCTTTGCATCCAGCATTTATAATGGTGTTTTTAATTTAAAAGGGGGGGGGGGTCGCACACAGAGGCTTACTATGTGAAAGGGGTCACCAGTGCAACAGTTTGAGAACCACTGCTTTAGCATCTTTGCTTTCCAGCTCTGCAGCCTCCTGCGTGGACCTAAATCTGCATGGGGCTGTGAGGGCCCTTCCTCTCTCCCTGCAGTCTGTGGAAGCGAAAGGTGCTCAGCCCTTCTCAGGATTAGCCCCTTAGTGGCCAAGCCACATCCCACTTACACAAAGTCTTCTCTCGGATGCTTTGTGTATCCTCGCTATTGTTTTTTTCCCCTCTTGGTTAAAATTAATCAAAATGGAGAAAGAATCCTTTCTCCGGGCTCTGCTCTGAGTATTCTAAATCATTGGGAGCGTTGTGATTAATGTGGTGTTCCAATGCCACCCAAGCAGAAGCAGCCTTCTGAAAAATGGATTTATGTTAAATGAGAAAATACAATAATGTCATTCAGAACAGGAGAAAACACGAGCTATAAAAATCTGCCGTAAATGACACTCAGGCTTGTGATGAACAAAAACTTTCACTTACTTCCCTAAACCCTGTTTGTCCTGATTCTAAATTCATTCATTATATTTGATCACACTCAGTCTTCCCCCAGTGTAATGTATTATTTCATACTGAATTCATCATACTTCATATCAGGCATGGTTTAATATTTCATACAGTTCATTAAATAACACATTCAGTTCAGATCACAGTGCCTTATTCATAATTTCAGATACATCCCCATGAAACCACAGAGAAGCAAAAGCATTGGTCTGCTGAGAAACTCAAGGGTGAATTGAAATAAAATATTTCTTTAATGAGACATTCTTAGAGATCCCTGGCAGTTGGGGAGACCTGCAAAACGGGGATGGGAGCAGAAATGGATTTGTGTCCTAGTATGTTTCATTCATACAAAGGCATGAAAAGGTCTTAAGATTTTTTTTTTCTGCTTAGAAATACCAGGAACATGAAGTTTTGCTTGGAGGCAGTGTGGGCTACTGAATAGGGCACAAGAGTAGGACACCTGGATGTTCTGCTACTGCTTATCGCCGGTCTATGCCTCAGTTTCTCCATCTGTAAAATGAGAGAGAGTAACTTTTACCCACTCATCGTCTCTTTTTTGTGACTATTTTTCATTAATTATCATAGAGAAAACAAACAATAAAAAATCCAAAACCTTACAGCTTGTATATGTTACCAAACACTGCACATTTCACAGGATAGCCAATAAAAAGACGCGCTTCGGGATTTAATGTAAAGTGCTAATGTTTATTATTGTCTTCCCTTTTCTTGCTGGAAGACTCCCTGAGGACGATGAGAGAACTAAAATGGGAGCTTTCCCAGAATTCACTTGAGAGGGAGTAGGTGTTGAGGGTTTTTTTTTTTTTTAAACACACACACACACACACACACACACAGACAGAGTTTTCTCCCTCCAGTTTTTTTGGCATTTGTGTTAAACAGATGTTAATACCATCAAACAAAAAAAATGTAAGTTGCCCCAGAATCCTTACCTGGTCTTTTCTATCTCGGATTAACTGTTTCTATTATATTATTATTGTAACTACTCTAAGAAAATCTACAAAATTCTATTACACACAGAGAGAAGAAACAATATTGCAATTCATTGTATGTGTCTCAGTATTTTGTCAAAATACACCTATAGATATATGAATGTCAGCTCCACATAAACTTCAGACTGGATTTTCCTCACAATTTCCAAAACAACTCACCTCAGGCTCGAGGAAAAAAATAAACTAATTTCAGGTCCAGTTGTGTCGGAACATTAAAAATCACCGACAATATGGGGCTTTTGAATGAAAGTGAGCCCACAACTATAATAAGAACAGCTAATGAACAGAGCTAGACTAACAGGACAAGAAATGGGGCTGAAATATGTTACTAAGTTCTCTAGAGATCTGATTCATCAAAGCACTTCAGCATGTGTTTAACTTTAAGTATATGAGTAGTCCCATTGCCGTCAAGGGAGGCAGGCCAATGTGCTTTGCTGTATACGGACGCACTTATATGTCTTACATACTTATATGGCCCCCATTGCACTGCATAATTCATAATGTATTTATGCTCACAATGTGCCCGTGAGGTAGGGCAGTGCTGTTATCCCTGATTTACCAATGGGGAATTGAGGCCCTGGCCTCAATGGACGTTACGAGCTTCTTTGTGGATCCAGGCCGGAGCGACGTGGGGCTTGTCTACACTGTGCCTACAAAGCACCCTAGAGGCGTGATTTGCAGAGCTCTCTAACTACTCTGCCTAGTCCCTGCTGGTGTGCTTTAAACAGCAGCTAGCTTGCATTAACAGAGGGTCAACATGGGGCAGTTAGACAAGCAGACAAGCCTTTACTGAAGGTCCCACAGGATGCCTGTGCAGAACAGGGAATAGGTCCCATGTCGCCTAAGTCTAAGGCTAGTGCTCTAACCACTGGATTGTCCTTCCTACTTGCTTAAAGTTAAGCATGTGCTTAAGTGCTTTGCTGAATTGAAGTCTCATTATTGAAGGTATCACGTTATCAAAATTGCTTGTTCTGAGTTAGCTCATGGGTGGACAAACTACAGCCTACAGGCTGGACCCGGCCTGTGAGCCGTTTTAAGCTGGCCCACGAGCTCCCACCGTGGAGTGGGGTCTGGGGCTTGCCTCACTCCGCTGCTCCAGCTGGGGCACAGGGTCAGGAGCCACACCACATGGCTCGGCCCTGCTCCGGTGCTCCAGCTGGGACACAAGGACGGGGGCTGCACCACACGGCTCCCAGAAGCCGCGGCATGGCCCTGCTCTGGCTCCTACATGCTCCAATGGCCCCCTCCGGCACTCCAATGGGAGCTGCAGGGGCAGTGCCTGCAGATGGGGCAGCGTGCAGAGCCGCCTAGCCACGCCTCCGCATAGGAGTCGAGAAGGGACATGCCACTGCTTTGGGAGCCGCTTGAGGTAAGCGCCGCTCAGAGCCTGCACCCCTGAGCCTCTCCCCATGCCCCAACCCCCTGCTCCAGCCCTGATCCCCCTTCCGCTCTCCAAACCCCTCCATCTAAGTCCGGAGCACCCTCCTGCACCCCAAACTTCTCATCCCCAGCCCCACCCCAGAGTGTGCACCCCCAGCTGGAACCTGCAGCCCTTCCTGCATTCCTGCCCCAGCCCTGATCCCCCTCCCATCCTCTGAACCCCTTGGTCCCAGCCGAAAGCACCCTTCTACACCCCAAACTCCTCATCCCCAGTCCCACCCCAGAGCCCACACCCCCAACCAGAGCCCTCACCCCCTAACCCCAATTTTGTGAGCATTCATGGCCCGCCATACAATTTCTATTCCCAGATGTGGCCCTCAGGCCAAAAAGTTTCCCCACCCCTGAGTTAGATGATCACTTGTAAAATACTCTTCAATGCCAACATTTCAAGAAGTTTAGCCTGATTAATGATTTGTCCAAAAATTCACACTGGAAGCCTGTTATAGAATCATAGGACTGGAAGGGACCTCAAGAGGTCATCTAATCCAGTCCCCTGCATGCATAGCAGGACTAAGTATTATCTAGACCATTCCTGACAGGTGTTTGTCTAACCTGCCCTTAAAAATCTCCAATGATGGAGATTCCACAACCTCCCTAGGCAATTTAGTCTAGTGCTTAAACACCCTGACAGTTAGGAAGTTTTTTCTCATGTCCAACCTAAACCTCCCTTGCTGCAATTTAAGACCATTGGTTCTTGTCCTATCCTCAGAGGTTAAGAAGAACAATTCTTCTCCCTCCTCCTTGTAACAACCTTTTATGTACTTGAAAACTGTTATGTCCCCTCTCAGTCTTCTGTCCTCCAGACTAAGCAAACCCAATTTTTTTCAATCTTCCCTCAGAGGTCATGTTTTCTAGACCTTTAATTATTTTTGTCGCTCTTCTCTGGAATCTCTCCAATTTGTCCAAATCCTTCCTGAAATGTGGCACCCAGAACTGGACACAATACTCCAGTTGAGGCCTAATCAGTGCAGAGTAGAGTGGAAGAATTACTTCTCGTGTCTTGCTTACAACACTCCTGCTAATACATCCCAGAAAGATGTTCACTTTTTTTGCAACAGCATTACACTGTTGACTCATAGTTAGCTTGTGGTCCACCATGACCCCCAGATCCCTTTCCACAGTACTCCTTCCTAGGCAGTCATTTCCCATTTTTTATGTGTGCAACTGATTGTTCCTTCCTAAATGGAGTACTTTGCATTTGTCCTTATTGAATTTCATCCTATTTACTTCAGACCATTTCTCCAATTTGTCCAGATCATTTTGAATTTTAATCCTATCCTCCAAAGCACTTGCTTGGTGTCATCCACAAACTTGATAAGAGTACTCTATGCCATTATCTAAATCATTAGTGAAGATATCAAACAGAACTGGACCCAGAACTGATCCCTGCAGGACCCCACTTGTTATGTCCTTCCATCATGACTGTGAACCACGGATAACTACTCTCTGGGAACGATTTTTCAACCAGTTTTGCACCCACCTTATAGTAGCTCCATCTAGGTTGCATTTCCCTAGTTTGTTTATGAGAAGGTCATGCAAGACAGTATCAAAAGCTTTACTAAAATCAAGATATACCACATCTACCACTTCTCCCCCATACACAAGGCTTGTTACCCTGTCAAAGAAAGCAATCAGGTTGGTTTGACACGATTTGTTCTTGACAAATCCATGCTGACTGTTACTTATCACATTATCTTCTAGATGTTGACAAATTGATGACTTAATTATTTGCGCCATTATCTTTCCAGGTACAGAATTTAAGGTGACTGGTCTGTAATTCCCTGGGTTGTTATTTCACTTTTTATAGATTAGCACTTTTCCAGTCTTCTGGAATCTCTCCCATCTTCCATGACTTTTCAAAGATAATTGCTAATGGCTCAGATATCTCCTCAATCAGCTCCTTGAGTATTCTAGGATGCATTTCATCAGGCCCTGGTGCCTTGAAGTCATCTAATTTGTCTAAGTAATTTTTAACTTGTTCTTTCCCTATTTTAGGCTCTTCTGATCCTACCTCATTTTCACTGGCATTCACTACATTAGACATCCACTCACCACCAACCTTCTTGGTGAAAACCAAAACAAAGAAATCATTAAGCACCTCCGCCATTTCCACATTTTATTATTGGTTTCCTCGTCTCACTGAGTAACAGGCCTACCCTGTCCTTGGTCTTCCTCTTGCTTCTAATGTATTTGTAGAATGTTTTCTTGTTACCCTTTATATCTCTAGCTAGTTTGATCTCGTTTTGTGCCTTGACCTTCTAATTTTGTCCCTACATACTTGTGTTATTTGTTTATATTCATCCTTTGTAATATGCCCTAGTTTTCACTTTTTGTAGGACTCTTGATTTTTAGATCATTGAAGATCTCCTGGTTAAGGCAGGGTGGGTCTCTTGCCTACTTCCTATCTTTCCTACGCAGTGGGATAGTTTGCCAACTGTCTTCAATTGTTTTTCCCCTTAAGCTTGCTTCCCATGGGATCTTACCTACTGTGACAAAGTTCCTCCTCTATCTTGGTGGGTCCTGCGCTTATTGGCGGATTTTCTTGCCTCAGAGATTCACCATGTGGGTTGGGGAACAGCCCAGAGACCTTCCCCTCTGGAAGAACCCACAGTCCAGGTCAATTGGGAGGTTTGGGGGGAACCCGGGCCCACCCTCTACTTCAGGTTCCAGCCCAGGACCCGGTGGACTGCAGCTGTCTATAGTGCCTCCTGTAACAGCTGCACGACAGCTACAAACTCCCTGGGCTACTTCCCCATGGCCTCCTCCAAACACCTTCCTTATTCTCACCACAGGACCTTCCTCTTGGTGTCTGATAACGCTTGTGCTCCTCAATCCTCCAGCAGCAAACCCTCTCAGCTCCTTGCGCCTCTTGCTCCCAGCTCCTCACACTCGCACCACAAACTGAAGTGAGCTCCTTAAATAACCCAGGTGCCCTGATTAGCCTGCTTTAATTGATTCTAGCAGCTTCTTCTTAATTGGCTCCAGGTGTCCTAATTAGCCTGCCGGCCTTAACTGGTTCTAGCAGGTTCCTGATTACTCTAGTGCAGCCCCTGCTCTGGTCACTCAGGGAACAGAAAACTACTCATCCAGTGACAAGTATATTTGCCCTCTACCAGACTCCTGTACCCCACTGGTCTGGGTCTGTCACATATCCCTCCCCCCTGCTCAACGCCAAGGGGTTGGGCAGCTTGGGACGCCAGATAGTGCACACATGACAAGCCATCGGCCTTGCCATGACGGCTCCCTGCTCTGTGTTGCACACGGAACGGGAAAGGTTGGAGGGATAAGAACCATCTGGTCACCCTTGTGTTCTTCTCCTTGTTCCGCTGCATCCATTGAAGAGGGGCATGGTCGGTCACAAGGACAAATCTGCGCCCGAGCAGGTTGTAGCGCAATGTTTCCATTGCCCATTTTACAGCGAGGCATTCTCTCCACCACGGCATATTTTTGTTCCCTTGGAAGGAGTTTCCGACTGAGGTATAGAATTGGGTGTTCCTCCTCCCCGACTATCTGTGATAGAACGGCCCCCAACCCTACTTCAGGGGCTATCCTGCAGACGGATGCATCAGTTTTCACCAAGGAGTTTATCAGTACAGGGTTACTGCAGAAGACAGTCCGTAGGTCTGTGAATGCTTCCTCTGCTGCGTCAGATCATCTCACCAGATCAGGTTCACGGGCTTTCACTAGGTCTGTCAGGGGGCTTGCCCTTGTGGCAAAGTGGGGGATAAATCGCCGGTAATACCCCACCACACCTAGGAACGCCCGGACTTGTTTCTTGCGACTTAGTTGGGGCCAATTTTGGATGGCCTCTAACTTGTTCACTTGGGGTTTTACAGATCTTTTCCCACAATGTAGCCAAGATATTTGGCCTCCGTAAACCCTACAGCGCACTTGGTTTGCTGTAAGGCCAGCTCGCCTGAAGGTATCGAGGACTGCCTCCACCTTCTCCAGGTGGGTTTCCCAGTTTGGGGTATGAATGACCACATCGTCCAAGTAGGCAGCTGCATAACTGTTATGCAGGCGTAATAGCTTGTCCATTAGATGCTGGAAGGTAGCTGGGGCCCCACGTAGTCCAAAAGGGAGGACAGTATATTGAAAAAGACCCTCTGGTGTACAGAATGCAGTCTTTTCCTTTGCGTCTTCTGCAAGGGGAATCTGCCAGTACCCCTTTGTCAAGTCTAGGGTAGTCAAGTACCGGGCATTACCCAGATGGTCCACTAGCTCATCTATGCGAGATATGGGGTACGCGTCGAACTGGGATACTTCGTTTAGTCGCCGGAAGTCGTTGCAAAATCTTGTGGTGCCATCAGGTTTAGGCACCAGCACAATTGGGCTGGACCACTGACTGTGGGATTCTTCGATGATCCCCAACTCCAGCATTTTTTTTTTACTTCTGCTTTTATTTCCTCCCTTTTTGCCGCTGGCACCCGATAGGGTCTCATTGTTACTCTGGCCCCAGGGTTCGTGATGATGTGGTGATATGTCTCGTTTGTTAGACCCGGTTTTATCGAGAACACATCTTGGTTCCGGAAGATCATCTCAGACACCTCATTCTTCTGGTCTGGTGTTAAATCGGGAGACACTCTTACCAGTTTGGAAGACTTGTTTTCCTGGGTTAGGTCTTTTTGGACCGTTGTGCATGCCTCTTGTGCATGCCAGGGTTTCAGAAGGTTAACGTGATAAATCTGTTCTTGTTTTCTGCGTCCTGGCTGCCGCACCTTGTAGGTTACTTCCCCCATGGGTTCAACCACCTCATAGGGCCCCTGCCATTGGGCCAGGAGCTTGCTTTCTGCCGTGGGTACCAACACCATAACCCAATCCCCTGGTTGGAACTGTCACACTTTTGCCTGGCGATTGTAATGGGTTCGCTGGGCCTCCTGTGCCTTCTCCAAATGTTTCCGTACAATAGGGGTAACCCGGGCTATCCGGTCTCGCATCTGCATTACATGCTCTATTATATTTCTCCACTCATTGGGTTCCTCTTCCCAGATCTTTTTGGCGATATCTAGTATGCCACGGGGGTGATGCCTGTATAATAACTTGAAGGGGAAAAACCCAGTTGAGACCCGAGGAACCTCCCGGATAGCGAACATAAGATAGGGTAGTAGGGTGTCCCAATCCTTCCCGTCTCGACTTACCACCTTCCTTATCATAGCCTTAAGGGTTCGGTTAAACCTTTCTACTAACCCAGCAGTCTGCAGATGGTAGACCGAAGTTCTCAGGGTATGTATATGGAGCAGCATACAGAGGTCCTTCATTAGCTTTGACATAAATGGGGTTCCTTGGTCGGTTAATATCTCCTTCGGTAGCCCCCTTCGGGCAAAGATCCCCACCAGCTCTTTGGCTATAGTTTTAGAGGCTGTGTTCCGCAGGGGGACGGCTTCTGGGTAGCGAGTAGCATAGTCCAAAACAACAAGTATATATTGGTGGCCCCGAGCAGTCTTCTCCAGGGGTCCCACTAGGTCCATGGCTATTCACTCAAAGGGGACCTCTATGATGGGAAGGGGTACTAAAGGTGCCCTCAAGTGGGGACGGGGACTGTGCAGCTGACACTCCGGGCAGGAGGCACAGTACCTCCGCACTTCTTCATGTACTCCGGGCCAGAACAACCGTTGTAGGACTCGTGCCAGGGTCTTCTCTACCCCCAAATGCCCCCCCAAAAGATGACTATGAGCAAGATTTAATACAGCGTTCTGGTGTTTTTGAGGTACTAGGATCTGCTGTACCTTCTGCCCCTGTACTGGTGCAACCTGGTATAAGAGATCCTTCTTCATTATGAAGTAGGGTCTTGGTCCCTGGGTTTTCCCTTCCACGGGGACCCCATCTATTTCAGTCACCTCCTTCCTAATGTTGTCATACCTTGGGTCTTCTGCCTGGTCCCATCCAAAATTTCCTCTCCCGGGGCTAATCTGCCCAAGATCTAGGGGCCCGGTCTCTGTTGCCTCTACTGGTTCAGAAGCATTAGGGTGGGGGTCAGACTCAGGTGCTTCTCCCTCCTGCGTGGCCTCCTTTTCAGCTGCACCGGTCCACCTACCTACAAGAGCGACCCTCTGGCTTTGGGTCAGTATTTGGGTTCCCAAGGCCTTAGCTGCCCTTCTTTCCCTTTTTGTCTTTCTACCCTGTCTGGGAGTGGAGAACAAATCTGGGGATATTTCAGAGAAGATTGGGGGTTGACAGTCTGCTGTGGACGCCTCACCAATTTTAGGGTCCCCATCTTTCTCTAATCCCCTACTGAGAGTAAGTTTCCAAACCCTGGGAAGTCCCTCCCTATGAGCACCGGGTATGGGAGCTTAGGGACTACACCTGCTGCTACCTCAGTAGTGTTCCCTTGGATCTTGATTTTTATTGGGATGGTGGGGTAGTAACTAACTGTCCCATGGACACATGTTATCCACATACGTTTAGCTTGCAGCCACTGACTACGCTTCACGAGTTTCCCTGAGAAGCGTGATAGCACTCCCCAAATCAACCAGTGCCGTGGTCCCTACCCCATTTAGTTTCACTGGTCTGGTATACATATGTGGAGTTAGTGAGACCCCCACAAGGTGGATTAGGGAGCATGGATCTGCCCAGTTCCCCAGGTTACACTGCATAGGCTCCTCAGCATTGGGACACTGTGCAGCTATGTGTCCCCACTCCCCGCAGGCATAACATCTGTATGGAGCCCTAGGCATTCTCCGGTCTCTTGGTTTGGGCAGTCTAACATCACGATCCTCTTCTCCCTTAGTGCTCCGACTCTTTGTGGCCTCTGATGGGCCTTCAGCCTCTCTCTTTTTCCACCTGGGCCCTCCTGGTGGCCCAGTCACCCGAACTTTAGGGCTTGGTGCTGCTAGTTTACCCCAGGGTGCCTCTTCCTTAACTGGTCGGGTCAGCTCCCTCGCTGTCCTTCGCCTCTCTACCAGGGCGACAACCTCGTCATAGGTGGAGGGTTCGTTCTGGCTTACCCAGACACGAAGGTCTGGTGGTTGTCTCCTCATGTATTGGTCGATGACCAGAATCGCTAGTATCTCTTCCGGATTCCGGGACTCTGTTTGCAACCACTTTCGTGCGAGATGGATGAGGTCATACAATTGGAACCGCGGGGTTTTGTCTTCCTGGTACCTCCAACCGTGATACTGCTGGGCCCGCACTGCTGTCGTTACCCCAGATCTGGCCAGGGTCTCTGCTTTCAGCTGGGGGTAGTCTGCCGCAGCCTCTTCAGGCAGATCATGGTAGGCCTTCTGGGCCTCCCCACACAGAAATGGGGCAAGGATGTCAGACCACTGATCTCGAGGCCAGGCCTTCCGTAGGGCTGTCCTCTCAAAGGCCAGAAGGTATGCCTCTACATCATCCTCCCGTGTCATTTTCTGCAGCCAATGGCTGGCCTGTATGAGCCGCGTCCCATCATGGCTGCGATTCAGCTCCATAAGGGACTTTACCTGGTTTACCAGTTCCCGCAACATAGCTTGGTCTTGAGCAGCCTGGTCCATCAGCAGGCGATTAGTCTCTTGCTGCAGCCGCACTGCCTCCTATTGGGCGGCTTCCTGGACACGGGTAGCCTCCTGCTGGGCCGCCGTAGCTTGTATCAGTGCCCGCATTATGTCATCCATTGTGGTGAAAAAAAATAAACCCTCTCCCTTTTTTTGTTGTTTTTTTATTTTTAAATCACCCTCCTTCTTCCGCCGTGCTGTGCACCCCAAAATCCCACCCCTGACACCAGTGTGACAAAGTTCCTCCTCTATCTTGGTGGGTCCTGCGCTTATTGGCGGATTTTCTTGCCTCAGTGATTCACAGTGTGAGTTGGGGAACAGCCCAGAGACCTTCCCCTCTGGAAGAACCCACAGACCAGGACAATTGGGAGTTTTGGGGGGAACCCGGGCCCGCCCTCTACTCCGGGATCCAGCCCAGGGCCCGGTGGACTGCAGCTGTCTATAGTGCCTCCTGTAACAGCTGCAAGACAGCTACAATTCTCTGGGCTACTTCCCCATGGCCTCTTCCAAACACCTTCCTTATTCTCACCACAGGACCTTCCTCCTGGTGTCTGATAACGCTTGTGCTCCTCAGTCCTCCAGCAGTACACCCTCTCAGCTCCTTGCGCCTCTTGCTCCCAGCTCCTCACACTCGCACCACAAACTGAAGTGAGCTCCTGATTACTCTAGGGCAGCCCGTGAACCAGTGCTTGGGGTGGGGGCAGCGTGCGGAGCCCCGCAGACCCCCGCCTAGGAGCTGGACCTGCTGCTGGTCACTTCCGGGGTGCAGCGTGGTGTCAGAACAGGTAGGGACTAGCCTGCCTTAGCCAGGCAGCACCGCTGATGGGACTTTTAACAGCCCGGTCGGTGGTGCTGACTAGAGCTGCCACGACCCAGTGCCTTACATTCCGCGATCCAGTACTGGGTCACGATCTGCAGTTTGAAAGCCACTGCCCTAGAGGGGGTGATACTGTATGTCACCTGGCCAGAGGGCTGCATCACTGGAAGAACCAGACCACCACAGGGGCTGAAGGAGGCGACTGAGAGGAAAGGGCCTGCAATGCTGCTCCCAGCCAGAAGGGGGCATGCTGACTGGTGAGTCAATGGGAGTTTTGCCATTGGGTTCAGGGGATGTCACTCAACGTCTTTACAAGTGAGAGAAGCTTTGTTGCTAAAACTCACATTAGGATAATTCTGAAATGGCTGAACAGACTCGTAAGGGGCAGATTCTGCCAGTGTTATTCCTGGCAAGTAGCTCCACTGACTTCCAAGAGCCATTCCACGTATCTAATGCTGGTAGTCTATGCCCCAAAGAAAATTTCCCCCCAAAAAATCACTTCCGGGGAGAGAGCAGGCATATAACATTTCATCCCAATATTTGTTTTTCTTTTTGTAGAACATTATAAATAACCACTAGTGGGGCAGAAATCTTTTCTCCTCTGTAACTATTGTGTGGCTGCTGGGGAGCTGTAATATGCCGTACATATGTACAGTGTGAGTTACTTTAGCCATTAACCTCCTCAAGGTCACTCGCTATCTGACGAGCTCAGGCTAGCGTACGGCACAGTCTATTATTTCTCCATGTGATTAAAATTAATAATTTATATAGATCCAAATTGACTTTTCCATAACTTCTCGTGTGTAGAAATTCCTTATTGGCTGCACTAGAGCCTCCAGCAGAGAAGGAACTACATGGCTATGAAATGTGAATCGTCAAAAGGACTTCTCTTTTTAAGAGTAAGGCCACTGAACGATCTAACATTGAACAGCCCCTTTGTCCTGCTGGTTCTCTACAAATACACTAGGTATGTAGTTCAGGTTAGATAATCACCCCAGTAATGTCCTTAGCTAACTCAGTGTAAGGGGTCGGACTCACCCCTGTGGCGCCTCCTACTGGTTGCTTCGGGAATTAGCTCGATCCAGCCTCCGGAGCGCCCTCTGCAGGCCAGTGATCCACCTTGTCCCTTCTGGCCCCCGTGTCCCTCCCAAGACCCCGGTGCCCCTTGCTCTGGGTGCTGCCCCCTGGCAGTACCCACACACGCTGGGTCTCCCCTCCCAGGGGAACTCCCACCCACTAACCCCACCTCACCTCAGAATAAGGCTACTGCCAGTCACCATCTAGCCCCACTCCCTGGGGCAGACTGCAGTATCAGCCACTCATCACAGGCAAGGTTGGGTTTGGACCTGCTGCCTTGGCCTACCTCTGGGCTGCCCTCTGCAACCCCCAGTACCTTTGGCCCAATGCTAGGCCGCACCCCGTGGCTTTCCAGGCTGGAGCTCCCCAGCTCCTCTGCCTTTCCTCACCCCTGCTCCACTCAGGAGGGCTTTAAACTAGGTTCGACGGGGACAGGTGAGCAAAGCCCACAGGTAAGTGGGGAACATGGAGACCGGGGAGATGGGTCGGAAACGAGAGGGAGTGTGGGCTATATTGTCAGAGAGAAAGGAGGGTCAGGACAAAACTGGGAGGAAAGATCAAACCAGCATCTTAGATGCCTATATACAAATGCGAGAAGTATGGGCAATAAGCAGGAAGAACTGGAAGTGCTAATAAATAAATACAACTATGACATTGTTGGCATCACTGAAACTTGGTGGGATAATACACATGATTGGAATGTTGGTGTGGATGGGTACAGCTTGCTCAGGAAGGATAGACAGGGGAAAAAGGGAGGAGGTGTTGCCTTATATATTAAAAATGTACACACTTGGACTGAGGTAGAGATGGACATAGGAGACGGAAGTGTTGAGAGTCTCTGGGTTAGGCTAAAAGGGGTAAAAAACAAGGGAGATGTCATGCTAGGAGTCTACTACAGGCCACCTAACCAGGTGGAAGAGGTGGATGAGGCTTTTTTTAAGCAACTAACAAAATCATCCAAAGCCCAAGATTTGGTGGTGATGGGGGACTTCAACTATCCGGATATATGTTGGGAAAATAACACAGCGGGGCACAGACTATCCAACAAATTCTTGGACTGCATTGGAGACAACTTTTTATTTCAGAAGGTGGAAAAAGCTACTAGGGGGGAAGCTGTTCTAGACTTGATTTTAACAAATAGGGAGGAACTCGTTGAGAATTTGAAAGTAGAAGGCAGCCTGGGTGAAAGCGATCATGAAATCATAGAGTTTGCAATTCTAAGGAAGGGTAGAAGGGAGAACAGCAAAATAGAGACAATGGATTTCAGGAAGGCAGATTTTGGTAAGCTCAGAGAGCTGATAGGTAAGGTCCCATGGGAATCAAGACTGAGGGGAAAAACAACTGAGGAGAGTTGGCAGTTTTTCAAAGGGACACTATTAAGAGCCCAAAAGCAAGCTATTCCGCTGGTTAGGAAAGATAGAAAATGTGGCAAAAGACCACCTTGGCTTAACCATGAGATCTTGCATGATCTAAAAAATAAAAAGGAGTCATATAAAAAATGGAAACTGGGACAGATTACAAAGGATGAATATAGGCAAACAACACAGGAATGCAGGGGCAAGATTAGAAAGGCAAAGGCACAAAATGAGCTCAAACTAGCTACGGGAATAAAGGGAAACAAGAAGACTTTTTATCAATACATTAGAAGCAAGAGGAAGACCAAAGACAGGGTAGGCCCACTGCTTAGTGAAGAGGGAGAAACAGTAACAGGAAACTTGGAAATGGCGGAGATGCTTAATGACTTCTTTGTTTCGGTCTTCACCGAGAAGTCTGAAGGAATGCCTAACATAGTGAATGCTAATGGGAAGGGGGTAGGTTTAGCAGATAAAATATAAAAAGAACAAGTTAAAAATCACTTAGAATAGTTAGATGCCTGCAAGTCACCAGGGCCTGATGAAATGCATCCTAGAATACTCAAGGAGCTAATAGAGGAGGTATCTGAGCCTCTAGCTATTATCTTTGGAAAATCATGGGAGACGGGAGAGATTCCAGAAGACTGGAAAAGGGCAAATATAGTGCCCATCTATAAAAAGGGAAATAAAAACAACCCAGTTAACTACAGACCAGTTAGTTTAACTTCTGTGCCAGGGAAGATAATGGAGCAAGTAATTAAGGAAATCATCTGCAAACACTTGGAAGGTGGTAAGGTGATAGGGAACAGCCAGCATGGATTTGTGAAGAACAAATCATGTCAAACCAATCTGATAGCTTTCTTTGATAGGATAACGAGCCTTGTGGATAAGGGTGAAGCTGTGGATGTGGTATACCTAGACTTTAGTAAGGCATTTGATACAGTCTCGCATGATATTCTTATCGATAAACTAGGTAAATACAATTTAGATGGGGCTACTATAAGGTGGGTGCATAACTGGCTGGATAACCGTACTCAGAGAGTTGTTATTAATGGTTCCCAATCCTGCTGGAAAGGCATAATGAGTGGGGTACCGCAGGGGTCTGTTTTGGGACCGGCGCTGTTCAATATCTTCATCAACGACTTAGATATTGGCATAGAAAGTACGCTTATTAAGTTTGCGGATGATACCAAACTGGGAGGGATTGCAACTGCTTTGGAGGACAGGGTCATAATTCAAAATGATCTGGACAAATTGGAGAAATGGGCTGAGGTAAACAAAGATAAATGTAAAGTGCTCCACTTAGGAAGGAAAAATCAGTTTCACACATACAGAATGGGAAGAGACTGTCTAGGAAGGAGTACGGCAGAAAGGGATCTAGGGGTTATAGTGGACCACAAGCTAAATATGAGTCAACAGTGTGATGCTGTTGCAAAAAAAGCAAACATGATTCTGGGATGTATTAACAGGTGTGTTGTGAGCAAGACACGAGAAGTCATTCTTCTGCTCTACTCTGCTCTGGTTAGGCCTCAGCTGGAGTATTGTGTCCAGTTCTGGGCACCGCATTTTAAAAAAGATGTGGAGAAATTGGAAAGGGTCCAGAGAAGAGCAACAAGAATGATTAAAGGTCTTGAGAACATGACCTATGAAGGAAGGCTGAAAGAATTGGGTTTGTTTAGTTTGGAAAAGAGAAGACTGAGAGGGGACATGATAGCAGTTTTCAGGTATTTAAAAGGGTGTCATAAGGAGGAGGGAGAAAACTTGTTCACCTTAGCCTCTAAGGATAGAACCAGAAGCAATGGGTTTAAACTGCAGCAAGGGAGGTCTAGGTTGGACATTAGGAAAAAGTTCCTAACTGTCAGGGTGGTTAAACACTGGAATAAATTGCCTAGGGAGGTTGTGGAATCTCCATCTCTGGAGATATTTAAGAGTAGGTTAGATAAATGTCTATCAGGGATGGTCTAGACGGTATTTGGTCCTGCCATGCGGGCAGGGGACTGGACTCGATGACCTCTCGAGGTCCCTTCCAGTCCTAGAATCTATGAATCTATGAATCTAGGTACCCTGTCTCAAGCAGAGAGAGACTGTGTCTGAGCTCCTGGCTCCCTACCTTTATATGGCCAGCTGAGTCTGTTTGGGGTGTGGCCCCGGCTGCAGCCACTTCCCCCTATCAGCCCAGCCTTCAAGCTGCTTTCTTCAGCCACAGCCCCCTCCCAGGGCTGTTTTTAACCCCTCTGGACTGGAGCGGGGTGACCACCCCACTACACTCAGCCATATCAAATTAAGATATTGTGTTACACCCTGTCCCCTCAGTGATATCAAGATTAATATAGTCTGCTGTCTATTACCATGATTGTATGGTCCACATCAAGAATCTTAGAAGACTTTGTAGGTTGCCCTACACTGGAAGGTAACTTCTGGGCGTCCCTTACACAATGATTAGAAGACTGCATTCCATATGGTAACACACTAGATTGGGAATCAAGAGGCTTGATAACTCTATCACTGACATGGTACGTGGCCTTGGGCAAGTCATGTCAGCTCCCTATGCCTCTGTGTTTTCCTCTTCTACCCTTTGACTGTCTTCTCTGTTTGGACTATAAGCTTTACAAGACAGGGACCACCTTTCCCTGGGTGCAGCATCCAGTAAAGTGGGGCTCAAGCGGAGTCGACGGGAGAGTGCCTGCTGTCGACTTACTGCAGTGAAGACACCGCGGTAAGTAGATCTATGTCAACTTCAGCTACGCTATTCACATAGCTGAAGTTGTGTATCTTAGATCGACCCTACGCGGTAGTGTAGACAAGCCCTTATACAAATAATTATTAATAACAATCCACTAAGCAGCAGACAGATAGAATCCTGCAAAAACAGGGTTTTCAAAAGTTCATTTGCAACCAGGTTCACACCCAGTTTTATTAACTATTTGCAAAGATCTGGGAGTGGCTGTGCCCAGACCAGGCTTGTGGTATGCAGTTAGGAGTATTAGTCACTTGTATTCATCAGAACTTGAATAAAAGTTTCTGTCCTCCAGTCAGAGAGCAGAAACAATATCATGTGACTTAGCTTGCCACTCACATACCACCTGTGACAAATAGGAGAAGCAAACATTTCACAAACATCCGCTTGACTGAATTCTTTTCACATATGTGACTCTTGGGAGTCACAAGTCCATTTGCAGGCATCGGGGTCAACTTGGTGAAACAAGTACAAATAAAAGCCAGTTAATTTAGATTACAGTAGTGACTAGCATGGTATAAACACAGTGAGAAACAGTCCTTACCCCAGAAATCTTATCATGGACAAGACAGATAAAGGGGGCAGAAGAAAGAGAGGCACAGAGGGGCGAGATGCCGGGCCTGAAGTCAGTTACAGAACCTGGTCATCTGACTCATGCCCTATCCACTAGACCATGCTGCTTCATGCTAAGTTGTTCACAATGAGTGATTCAACATACTCTGGTGAAAGTACAAATCAAACTGGCTCCATTATTGTGTAGCCATGTGTAATGGCTCCTGACCTCTCACTCACCTGCTTATAACAGTCCTGCTCCCATTGCATTAGTCTCATTCATTTTAGGCTGCTCAGCATTCTCCTGCTTGGCTATCTCACTAACACCCTCTGGTAGAGAGGTTTTATTTGGGGTATTTTTAGTTCCTGTTTCTTTCTGTGCCTTTCAGTTGCTTTTCTCAGAGTGGGTCTCAACCTGCAACATGTTGATCTGACTCCAAATTTTCAGCATTCCAGTGTCTCGAGTGGTCAGATGCTGGGCTGTGTTTTCACTCCTTATAAGGATAAGAGCCATACCCCAAACAGGGATCTGGTCTGGGGTTGGTTTCCCAACTCTTCCAAAATGTGGGAGCCGGGGGATGGCATTTGGAGTTTGGGATTTAAATCAGAGATGGACTTGAGCCACCATTTCGTAACGCTTCCCTTTTCTAGAGTATTAACCCGATACTCATGGGTGGGCTGGATTTGTCTGCCTGGCTCTCCTTTTTCCTCCTCCTACAAGCCATGCCATAAAAAGCGTTGTCTCCAAATGCAGCATTGCAAGAACAGAAGGTGAAGAGAGATTTTTCTTTGGGGGGATAGGTTGGCACCAGTCCCTTGCTATTTCAACCACCCTTCAGACTCCTTTTCCCTCCAGCACCCACGCTGCCTCCCCAGCATGACACAGAGTGGGCACCATGTGATGGGCATTCCAATCCATTCAAAGCCTCATGCAAAAATATTGAGTGCTGACTGCCAGCTCCACCTCCAGGAGGAGGAAGACACAGAAATACCACTCCTCCCTGCAATGGGGGAAGAGCTTGTGCTGGTAGAACTGGCCTCCGGGAAGAGGTGAGCTTCCTGCCTGTGAATGAGCCTGAGTTAGAAGCTGATGCTCACAGCTTTGCTTTAGGTGCTCCATGCATGAGCCAGGAGGATCGCAGGTGACTGCGGGAGGTTCTGCTCATTGGGCCATGTGCAGTGCTCAGCTGATGCCAATGGGCCTCACGTGCACTGAGAACAGTGTCTGAGCTACTCTGAGCCTTGGCAGCCAGGGGAGGCAAGAAGGGGGTCGCCATCTGAACTCTGAATTACCCAGCTGTGTTCCACTCCATCCCTGGAACATGTGGGGAGAGGTGGGCATGGGGCTAGTGTAGCATTTCCTTAATCCATGCGTCTGACGAAGTGGGTATTCACCCATGAAAGCTTATGCTCCAATACGTCCGTTAGTCTATAAGGTTCCACAGGACTCTTTGTCGCTTTTTACTTAATCCTTGGTTTGTTTTATGCTGCGGGTATGGGGGAGGAATCGCTTCTCAGCGCAGATGTTTCCATGTCTCACTCTTTGCCCAACAGAGACCTGGGGTTTGATTGCCCATTCTGATTCAGTGGCATTTTGAAATCCCGGCTCTCTTTGCACTGGTGCAAATGACCGCACTAGTGTAATGACTACAGCAGGGCCTCTCTTTTGCTCATACAGTCTACTGCAAAAAAAGAATGTCCCTATTGCAAGCCTGCCTCAAATCCAGTGCCGGGGAATCAGTTTTTTACAAGGAAGATGGAGGGGACAATGCTTCTTTGGCATGTGTGACGTTGCACCCTATATGATTTTATGAAAATATGCTAATGAGTGTGAGTGTAATGTACCTGGAATATGCTTCATGCAAAAGGTTTCTTGTAAGGTATCATCACAAAGTTTATAATCTACTGAGTGTGTTCATCCTATTTATATGAATGTATCATTCTTGTATCTGAAACTAGAAATATGAAATATAACTCTGAGGACCTATTGTAATTATGCAAAGTGTGGGCCATTAATGGTGGTTTGGAATCTTGATGGCTTCCCATTAACCAGGACAATTGTCTGTAGAAGGCTCTGTTTACTTGTAAGTCTTCCTGTATACATGTGTGATGGCACGTGGGTAATGAAGTCTTACAGTGACATGTGATCATGTCACCTGAACTGGAATCCATCTTTAACCCGGTGCTTTTCCATTGAGAAGGAGGGGGTGGGAACCCAGAGAGGGACAAAGGATTCCTGCCTTATGCAAAAGATATATAAGTGGGTGGAACAGAACAAAAGGGGCTGCAATCATGAGAAATCCCCTAGCTACCACCTGAGCTGGAACAAGGGCTGTAGCAGGGGAAAGGATTGTGCCCAGACTAGGAAGGTGTCCAGTCTGTGAAAGAAACTTATTGAAACATCTCTGAGAGAGATTTTCATCTGTAATCACTTTCTTACAGTATTAGGTTTAGACTTGCGTGTTTTATTTTATTTTGCTTGGTAATTCACTTTGTTCTGTCTGTTATTACTTGGAACCACTTAAATCCTACTTTTTGTATTTAATAAAATCACTTTTTACTTATTAATTAACCCAAAGTATGTATTAATACCTCAGGGGGTGGAGGGGGCAAACAGCTGTGCATGTCTCTCTATCAGTGTTATAGTGTTTATGAGTTTATCCTATATAAACTTTATACAGGGTCAAACGGATTTATTTGGGGTTTGGACCCCATTGGGAGTTGGGCATCTGAGTGTTAGAGACAGGAACACTTCTTAAGCTGTTTTCAGTTAAGCCTGCAGCTGTTGGGGGACGTGGTTCAGACCTGGGTCTGGGTTTGTAGCAGGCAAGCATGTCTGGCTCAAACCAGGCAGGGCACTGAAGTCCTAAGCTGGCAGGGAAAACAGACTCAGAGGTAGTCAAAGCACATCAGGTGGCAGTCCCAAAGGGGGTTTCTGTGATTCAACCCGTCACAGCACGTACTTCATGCTGGGGGAAAAGTGCTGGCTTGACAGCCCAGACACTGCAAAAAAACATCCGGCATATTCCTAGACCAGATACAGCCTGCCAGTGGCAGTGGGGGTGAATATGCTGTGAGGAGCTGGGACAGGAAAGTGTTGGAGGGGAGAGGAGATCAGTGTGTGTGTGTCTGTGGATCAAGCGCCACCTCTTCCCTTTCCTTGGGATGTAGGCTGAGGGAAGCCCTGCTCTGTGTGTTGGCTCCTTCATGGAACAGACGTTCAGTGTATTTACTGTTCTGTTTATCAGTAAGGCTCATTGCACAGGGTGTTTAACTCCACCAGTGTGAGCAGAATCCTGTCCCGCTCCAACCAACCTCTCATTCTGCCAAGGAGGGGCCCAGAGAAAGAGACAGATCCTTAAGTCAATGGCTAAACTCCCAGTAGAGTCAGGATTTCACCCAAAATGTACTGGGCCAGCTGCTCTCCACCCAAATCAGGCCCAGCTAACCCTGCCCCTGTCAACACTGATTTGCATTGCTCCTCCCTCTCAGACTGAAGTCCCTCCTGATGAGGCGTTGGGGGACACCTGCTGGCAGGGGAGATGTGAGGTAGTATAAAAGCCCAGGGCTGCTACATGGATGACTCTATGGCTGGCAGCAACTCCCAAGGTCTGTGCAGAGGTTGGAGGACTTGTGGGCAGAACCCACAGTGACTTCAAGGGGAGGAGCTGACCCTCCCTTCCCAAATGGACCAGGAAGAATGTCTGCCAAATTGCATTAGCAGAGTCTGCAATCCTCTGCCTGGCTCATTCCTGCAGAGGAAAGCACAGAGGCCTGTCTATTCAAGGCTGTGTCTGCAGCCCAAGCAAACCACAGCATGTTAAGCCTTGGTTATGCAAGAGTGACAAAAATCAAAGCAACAGACAATTGCAAGGATGACTTGTTTAAATACAACTCGGAGCTGCTAGTCACAGTCTGTTTGCTCTTCCAGGGAAACAAATGGAGTTTGCTCTAAAAAAGGAGAGGATTTTGGTGGAGGAGCAGCCTCAGCAGACAGGGCAGATACTGTAAAGTGCTCAAGATATGACTTTTTGCTTTTTATAGAGCCAGATTACTGATGCCTCTGCTGAGATCATGGCTGTTGTGCCATCTGGAATACAGATGGCTTTTATTTGTCATGTGTGTATTCCCGGACTGATAAAGTGACTGCAAATCAGAGAGGAAATAAAGACCAGAATTCTCCTGCAGGTAGGGGACGCAAGCCGACACGGATCAGCAGGGAGGACGGATCGTGGGATATCTTAGGCACAGTGTGCAGTTCTGTGATGCATCTAATTTATGAGCTGCAAATCCCTATGGGTATGACTGAAGTCAATGGGAGATTTGCGATTGACTTTAATGGAGCAGACTTGGAGAGATACTAGTAGCTGGGACCTTCTAACCCATGTGGATGGTTTGGGTTACATTTTTCTCAAATCAATACGGGACATGTAGATATCTTTAACCCTAGGGCAGCTCTTGCCTAGCACAGTCAGAGCGATGGGTGAGGTTAAAGGACAGGTGACTTGTCCTTTCCAACCCTCTGCCTCTGTAGAAAATCCCCACTGACATCCTGGTAAATTCCACGCGTAGAATGGGAGTAGAGAATGGTCCTTCATTGTGACTCAGGGATAAATGTGCACAGATCAGGATCCAAATGGGAAGCCAATGAGAGTGAGAATTTGCATGCGATTGCCTCTTTATGTGTTTATGGGGCACCTACCATACACAGATGTATGATCTGTGTATGTTTGTGACCTTGGTCTGAAATCTCACAGTAGGTTAATAAATCTAATCACAAGGGCCATATGCTACCCTTGATCCGTGTGTGGAACACGGGGAATTAAGCCCTGGATCAAGGGCATATTTCCCTCAGAGCTGATAGTCTTGAAGACAGAGGAAGGCTAACGGAGCACTGAGGAATTCCACTTACCAAGAAGGTGTATCATGGACTGAAATTGAAAGGCATTTAATGTGACCCTAGCCATAAAGACCGAAAACTTGCACTGAAGAAACTGCCATCAACAGTGAGCAGATGCTACACAGAATCAATACTCTCCAGGGACTTGTTCCAGAAAGTGGATGGAATGAAGTGATGCACAGTATTTAAAAAAAAAAAAATAGAAAGAGAGACATCAGAGCTCCTGGAAGCTGTTCAGTTGGCATCTCAAGGTTTGCAGAATAACAAGTGCCTGGGGGAACTAACGTTTTAAGCCAAAACAATTTGGGTAACAGGACAGGATCAGGAAAACAAAAACCAAAAAAAAAAAACCCACCAAAAAACTCCCCACCATTGCCAGATTTTGTATTATGCAGCACATCAATGCTTAAAAATAGGCATGTGTTTTTAATTTAAAGACCCCCAAAAAAATAATAATCAGATTTTAGAATCGTATTTTATACAGAGTGGAATTATTATTAAGAATAACTAACAGCTTGTTCTCCAGGTAACCCCGTGGGGCTCCCGTATTTAACAGACAGGTAGCTGCACAGAAAACAGTCATGCTGTTGTATGCTTTAGCTGAGATTTATAAAGCTGCCTAAGGTCATTCACGTGTCAAGTTCCCAACAGGAATTGGCCATCTGAATTAGTTTAGCAGCTCTGAAAAACCCACTAGATAAAGCTGGAGAATCTTAGGACCTGATGCTGTGAGATGCTAAGGGAGGCCTTGAATTCTCAAGTTTTAAATCCAAGGGCAGGTTAATAATATGGTGAGGGAAGGTCATTTATTTCCTGTACTTGTATGTGGGAGAGCGGGATGGTGGGAGTCACTGCATTGTGGTACCCAACTTTACTTCTGTTAATAGCTATGTAAACCTTCTGCCTGGTGCCACAGACAGCAGCTAGGGCTGGGTTCAATCTGTCTCTGGGTCTGTGATGGGGTGCTAACCCCACACTTCCTCTGAAAGGGCTAATGAAGATGAAGAAGGGGGCTAATTAACACAACAGGCTACAGCTGAGAGGAATCAGGTGACTAAGGAATCCCTGGACTGAGCCCAGCTGGGGAGGAACCAGCCAGGCTGGACTTATAAAGGCAGGAAATTGGCAGCAGAAAGAGGCTATGGGGAGGTAGGCTGCACTCACTCCCTGGGAGGTGTGTTTGAAACTATAGAAGGCAGTCCACAGCTGGTCCCTGGGAGGAGAGCAAACCCAGAAAGGGAGGAAGCCACTGGTAGGAGAAGGCTCAGGGGAAAAGCAGCAAGGAAGAGGAGTACGGACCTTTGCTGCTGACTAGAGGGTCCCTGAGCTGGAACCCGGAATAGAGGGTGGGCCCAGGTTCCTCTGCCTGCCACTGGGGACGTGGCATAGTCCAGGCAAAGGACAAAGGATTTCCTGGGATGATTTGTTCTGGAAAAACCTTGCTACCCCCCAGAAGGAGAAACACTCTCAGTGACTGTCAGAGGGCCAAGTCACGAAGAGGGAACACCCTGAGTTGCAGAGGGTGTAAGAGGACGATGGGAGAGACAGCAGAGGTGGCGGAAAGTCCCGCGGCCAAAATACTGCTGCGGTCACCGCCCCCCAAATTGTAGCGCCCTAGGCGACCGCCTAGGTCACCTAATGGGTTGCGCCGGCCCTGACCGCAACAAAGCACAATGTGTGGAACTGTGGGTAAGCAACATTCTCATTCATGTAAATGAGGCTGGCTGGAGCTGGCTTTCCCCCTTTCCCTATAGAGGAGCAGAGTTATATCATTCTAGCTCTGGGGTCTGCACACAAATCCTCATTGTGAAGCCATTAGTGCTGCTCTGCGCTCCAGACAAAAACCCCCTGACATAAGGAAATGAAACGTTCAGCCACTGAACAGCGTGTACCCTCTTCTCATACCCCCACGCTCACCATTACCAAGACCCACTCACTGGAAGGTGAATTCTGCCTGCCTTTTGGCCTTTGGCACACACCTCTTTACCAGGTTATTTTCCCCTCAATGCTAGCAGCTGTGTATGTTGTGTTAGCGGCTGGCTGCGTGGGGAGAGGGAGTTTATGAAGGGCTGCGTGTAGAAAGGCAGTTCAAGAGGTCAGTTGAAGGCAAGCATCCCCAGAGTCAGTGTGAAGACTGTGCGGCATATCTGTGACATATGGCGGCTGTGATTATATGGGGTGTAAAATGCTACCTAATCAGATCAGTGGTGCATTACGCCCCCTCTGCACTCATTTGGCATTAGCGTAACTGACTAGGAAACAGAGGATCAGGCCCTCTGGTTCTTAGGTTGGACTTGCATTAAAAAACCTTGAAAAATCTTTCCAGAAGGGCAAAGAGGCCAATGACGAATGATGTTGCTGATAGCCAGCCCTGAGTCAGCACCTTAATTTATAGTTTTCAAATTCCACTAGCCTTGTGTTTACTTCACATTCGTAAATATGAGTTTCAACAGGATGGCTCAGCCTGTCAGCTGATAAGATGTGGCAGTATTTCCCTTTCAAAAGTCCCATCAGAGCTCTGTAGAGTTTGGGGGGCAGCAGAGGCGGGGGGAGAGAGTGGAAATACAAGGTATCTCCAGCTGACCAGCATCTAAAGCTATGGCTGCCAGGAGGAAAGCTGTCAAGCAAGTGTGAAATGATTGACGGCTGCCAACTTGTCCCGCGGTCCTTTTATTACCATGTTGGTCTCTCATTTGAGTGTAACATTTTTTTGCGGTGGAAGTAATAGAGTGGGTGACCTTTCCATATCTGATCACATTTCTGTCTCGAACTCTAAGAAGTTTACTGTATTAAAAGTTGCAGGGAAAGTTTATTGGGCTGATCTCATCGGAGCCAAGCCCCAAAGACTGAGTCACTGTATTTAGGCAATGACTTCATGTGCTCTGTGTGTGTGTGTGTGTGTGTGTGTGTGTGTGTGTGGAGCTGTCCTTTCTGAGTTTGGGGGGCGGGGGAGTCTTAGAAAATAACTCCATATGAATGTGAAATTCATGGTCACAGTGCACTGGGGACAACCAGGCATGTAAACTGGAGCTTGCCGATTGATCACTGAGAAAGGACCTGTGAAAACCCAGACCTCTTGGGGGTATACCTACCCTGCAGCTGAGAGTTGTGATTCCCAGCGCAAGGAGACAAACTCAGGCTAGCTCAGCTCAGGTTAGCACATAAAAATAGCAGTGTAGATGGTGCAGCCTGGGCAGCAGCTTGGGCTAGCCTCTCGAGGCCAAGCTTGGACCCAGGAGACCAAGACAGTGGTATTAGGAGACCCAGTGATCATTATTCCCCTGTACTAGCCTCCTAGAGGCTGGAATAGGAATATAAATACATTGTGCCTGGGATGATGGCACCTTTTAGTCCTGGCAGCCCTAGGAAAGCCAGCCCCAGTTCTTCCCAGGGTGCAAGTGTTTATGGGAACCTCAGGAGTGCTAGAGCCCCATGCTTGAACCACCTACAGCAACCTCCTTGGGGCTCATAGTACTGAGTTTACTGCCAGACATCAGAGGGGACTGGTGGATCCTCTGCAGGGGGCTGGATAGTATGTTCCAAAAGCTCTGCTTGCTGATGTAAATTGATGCAAACCCATTGACCTTAATGGACCACTCCAGTTTACATCTGCAGAGATTTGGCTCTATACACATGTATTGAGATAGTGGCCCAAAAAATGTGCTGGATGGTTTTTCGGAGCAAATCAAAGACATGGTCCTGGTCCTGGCCCCAAGGGCTGAGATGTGACCACAACAAGCAGCGGGGGGCGGGGTAAAGAGGGACCAGGGTTGTGCTCAGAGAACCATGTGGTTACTTGGTGATGGGGCGTGTGTGTTTGGGAGGGATTGAGGATAGGGTAGAGTTTCTGGGAACAGAGACCAGGGTTCCATGTGCACAGCAGGTAGCGTGGGAAAAGCAGAGAGGATAGGAGGGCAATAAGGAAGCAAAGTGGGAGAAGGTTACATTGGATCTGGGAGAGGTGCAATATAATTGGCTGGGCTGGAAGAGCTCACCAGTGGGATTTTCAGCAATGCTCAGCATTGGCCCAGCTCTGCTCTCCTCAATGTCAGTGATAAAATGCTCACTGACTTCAAAGGGTTAAAGCCAATACCAGTGTTTTTGATAATTCCCCTCCTGTGTTTCTGTTGTTGCTTCCATTCTGCAGGGCCCCGTGACTATATAAACTGCAGGTGGGAACTGCCTGCCCCACTCCATGAGACCTCACAAGCCAAACAAGGCTGGGGGCACCTCTAAGAGAAGTAACTGATATGTATCAGGGAGTCTTATCTCTGGGTCTGGGCCAGCACCAAACCAATTCCCCAGCAGGATGATAGGGGCACTGTGTTACCAGAGGAGCACCTGTTGGATGAGACGTGTAAGTGCTAAGCATTCATTCATTATTGGTATGTAAAACCAAAGGGTTACCCCGAGGGGTTGGCCATGGGTCTGAGACCCTGGCCAGCCTTTCTGCTCAGAGCTAGGGGGGCTTGAATACAGACACTCCCACATCCAGCAGTGACACCTAGCAAAGAGCTGCTTCCGATTGGAGTACTGGTTTTGGTTTCAGTTGCTATGGCAATGACAGCTGATATCTTGAGAAAGATGGAGGCTGGGGAAGGTCATCAGAGGACTTGTAAATTAATCAAAACCCAGGGTCTCTTCCCCAAGCTGCATATTCCTACTGCACCATGTACAGTTCTCTCCAGCCTCTGGCTGGCACGTGGCGGGTCTGTGTTACTCGTCTTTGTAAAGCCTTTTGCCATCTAGGGATTGAAGGCACCATGGAAATGATTCTTTCATTTGAATGATAAATGCAGCATCCCTCAATGATATTAGGAATTTGTATCCCAACATAATTTGTCCCCCTGCCCGGGTTGGCTGGCCCTTTGAGGCAAGCTGGACTCAGCCTTTAGCAGCTGTCCTCCCTCTGCCGAACTGATGAATAGGCAACATCAGGGCTAATTAGTAGCCCTAGCTGGTAATGGGGCTTAATTAGAAAGAGGGACCCCAGTTGTGGTGGTGGAGCAGGGAGAGAACTACTTAATTAGAGCTGGAGCTCAGGGAAGAGCAAGGGGGGGTTTCCCTCTGGGAAGAGCCTGGAGAAGTCAGGCTGAGTCACCCCCAGGGAGCAGATGGGGAATCCTGCTGAGGTTGAAGTAAGATAAAAGAAGCTCTGCAGGAGCCAGGAGAAGAGGCAAAGAAGCAGAGGACTTCACTTGGGCCTGAGAGGGGCAGAAAAACTGTAAGTTTAGGCATTTGGTTTGGACTTTAAGTTGGCGTTTTGTTACCCCGGAAGGGGAGGGCACTGTTGCATGACTTGGCTGGCATGCTGCGGAACAGAAAATCCAGAGTTGGGCAAAGACACACAGCCAAGGAAGTGGTCACCGAGAAGGGTTACGGACGAGGGGTGAAGTCCCCTACGATGCCATGACCAGGCATGAGCAGGTGCCTGAGAGGTAAGGACGTGGGCTTACACCCTCCAATAGGATTTGCAAGTTCCATCACTTATTCTCCTGTTTCTGGTGTATTTTGTTTAAAACAATTTCAGGCTCATTAAACACTAAGCAAAACCCATTGATCTGTGGCCACCTATGTGGTTGTCACAATGCTGAATCCCACTTGGGACTTCTCAGCTCCAGTGAGGATGCAACTCCAGCTGTCCTGCTCCCAAATGCAGGCCTCAGCTCTTTGAGCAAAAGAAAATGTCCATTAGGCGTTAGCAATATAGAGCCTTTGACACACTGATGAGCAGTTCTGATTCCTTCCAATTCGAGGCCATAGGAACATGTCCAACTAGCCAGCTCATCACTACTGGGTTTCCTGGGGGAGGGGCTAGCGGAAGTTCCACTGCATTCCAAGCAGTGCGGGGGTAGTGTTCAGAGAACGGAAGCATGCTTCACCCCCTTACCCCGCCGAATGCAGGGATCCAAGTGTGATGCCAGGGAATGTGATGTCTCAGAGCACTGCGTGACAGCTTGGCATTTTATGGTCGTCCGTAGCAACCAAGCCACACTGGAATCTTGCACTGGGTGTGTGGGTTTGAAATTATGTGGTTGTTTTTTATTCCATCTAGAAAAAGACAATCTGACTTGTGTGTAGCTCTGAATAAATTCCTCGTTAACCTTTACAACCATCTGGAGAGAGAGTCACTCCTCTTATTGTGGCAGTAGGCATGAGCACTCCTTCAGAAGCCAGATTTGTCAGGACCAATGAGAAGTTGGTAGCAAGATATCTGGAGGCAAAGCTGGGGGTTGGGGGATTATTTAACCCACAGTCGGTGAGCTAGGATGGTGCTCCATCCTGAGGCTTTGCCATGGCGCTTCTGGAGGAAGGCCTTCAATGAAAAGAGCAATAGGAAATTTGACTTGGGTAGAAGAAGAACCAACTTGGGCCTTCACCCAGAACTCAGCCTGAGCAGCAACCCACCTCTAGGGAGGTTCGAAGATGCCTAGATACATATTGCTCTAGAAATGTGTTTATTTGCACTTCTGGATTCCAGCTCACCCTGGAAATAGAGTGGGAAAGGCTCCTCTCAGGATATGTTTGGCCCAAATTGAGACATAAAGTATTAAAAATCTCATGAGGGAGCCTGTTCTGGTGAGATGTCCTTCCTAGGCTTGCTGACCAGGGAGGCTTTGAGGCCTAGCCAAGTCACCATGAACCTCCATAATTGAGAGCAGCATGAACGTGAAGTTTGGATATGGAACCCAACTTTCCCCAAGTTGAGAATGTTCAGATCCAGGGTTTTAGTTTGGTCCATTCTATCTATCCTATTATCCATAGGATTAACATTGCACCCCTTACCATAGAATCTAGTTACCTTCAACCGGCTACAGAGACTGGGATATGGTGTTTACATTTGAGGTGTTGCTTTGAGTCCATCTCTACTCCAAGTCTTTGAGGTTCTCCTCTCTACCCCAATCAGTCAGATTGGACCCAGCATCCTGAACATGGTAAAGTTCAAAACGGTCCATCCACCATCCCCTTTTACTATGTTCCCTTGCCAAAGAAATCTCCCCATTTCAGGTATCTGAGAAATCCCAGACGCATGTCTTGCTCTGAGCTTGCTGTCCAGCAAGATGTTAATACAGCTCCTAGAGCATCACACTATTTAATACTCTCAGCTGCAATGGTATTGTGTGTAGCAATCATTATCTGCCATCTTGGCTATTCTCTCAACTTCCTGGATTGATGAGACTGGAAAGTTCATCACCATTTCAGCTGGAATCACAGCATCCAGCTGGGTGGGGCTGCCTACTTTCTGACCAAACCTGACACATCCTTTCATAAGTCAATTCTGTGCCACCTCTTCCTGACACAGAGCTTAGCATCTGAGCTTTTGCTGCACACAGATGATATCTCTTGAAGTCCATCTTGGAGTTGCCTACATGCTGTGCTTAAGTTCTAAATCCACTGCTATCGCTAATAACCCAGACCTGACCCGCATGTTCTTCCAACCATGCAATGCATTGCACCACTCAATTTTCATCACATGCATTTTATGAGGGAGGAAAACATACACTAGGTCAGCATTTCCTTGAGCCTCTAAAGCCTTTATATCCATTATTTATTACTTCTATTACAGGAGCACCTAGACACTCCAGCTATGCTCGGCACTGTACATGCATATGTTAAGAGAGAGTCCCTGCCCTGACGAGTTGACAGTCCTTTACTATTCTCTTCACTCTGTCTTCGGAAATGCCTCTGTCATGTGAACAGGGCAGGTGCCCTCTTTTTGGTGTATGTTTGTTCAGCACCTGGCACAATGGGGCTCCAATCCCTGCTTGGGGCCTCTAGGTGCCACCATAAAATAAATACTACTCCTGACAATCCTGTCTTCCACTGATCTCCATTTGAAGTGGGCAAATCAGAAAGGCAGCACTGTGCATTCGCTCTGTGCTGTGATAAATGCCAGTGCAGGGTGCAGGGCCATGGAGAGCCAGGCCTCTGGTCATCTTTTGTTTGTTTATTCCCTGGCTGCTTTTTGCATTTTCCAGCCTGTTCCACGGAACTATCAGCAGAAGGCATGAGCTGGAGTGCAGTGAGAGAGTCCCTAACACTTGCTGCAAGGGATCACTTTCCCACAGGATTTGATATGGAAGATCCAGTGCTGCCAGGTACTCTGCAACCTTAGTTTATATGGAAGTCAATGCAAGTCCGAGAAGGGAATAATCTCTCAGGATCATTCTGTCCTTATTCCAGGATCAAGGCACACGTCATGCCCCGAGGCTGTGCTAACCAGGGACAGGCTGCCATCTTGAGCTCTGCTAGTCAGTGTGGGACAGAAGGCAGAGGTGCCCTTTAACCCCTTGTATTATTTGCCTTGGAAATGGAACAGTTGGCGGCTATTGTCATCACACACTCCCCTGGCTATGCATCTGGATCCATGACCTAAATTGCCTTCGCTAGCTGACTGCCACCAGAGTTCATTCCCTTGAGTAAATGCTCCTCTCGCTAAAGCTCAGACAGAACAAAGCCAGAGCTGAACAGGGAAAGAGGCTGGATGGGTTTGGATGTCAGAGCTGGTTGAGATTGTGACCCAGTAAATGTGACCCAGGGTTCCTGGGGCAGCCCTCACTGAAAATGCCACGGTCAGGGCAGGTTGCAAAAGGGAAAGCAAACACTCCCCAAACTGGTGGTTAACACTGAAGTTAAACTCACCAACCAGTCACAAACTGTGCTTCTGATCCCCCACACTGGTTATCAAGAAGCTTAAAAATAAAAAAAAAGGATCACACAGCCCCCTTAACTGCATTCCAGGTCTCTGACTCCCAATCGGCACCTAGGTCCAGTACAGTGAGAAGTTATTTAAAAACGCTTCTCACAAATGTTCTTCTGACCCCAAAGGGTCAGCCACATTACCAACTCAATATTAGTTTGGATCTTACCAAAAATACCACGCTGCCAGCCAATTCTTTACTGTCTGAAACTAAAGGTTTATTATAAGGAAAAAAAGAAAGAACAAGAAGAGAGTTGTTAAATGATAAAGCACTCACATACATATAGAGACTTCAAAGTCCATAGATCGGGTTCTAAGCAGTATTGGTGGGTTTGCTGGCTTGAAAGCCCTTCTGGATGGGTCATTCAGTCCTTTGTTTAGAGCTTCAGTTTATAGAAAGGTTACTCCAGAGGTAAGAAGCAGGATTGAAGACCAAATGGAGATGATGCAGCTGCCTTTTATATTATTTTTGCCATGTGGCTGGTACTTCCTTTGTCCCATACACAAGTTTCACAGCACATGGCATGGAAAAGCCTTAGAGTTCTGTCCATAGGCATGCCCTACATGTCTTGCTGAGTCATAAGGTGTACTCCTGGCTCCTTTCAATGGGTTCATTGTACAGCTGATGACCTTTGACTGGTCATTGAACAGGCTTGGCAGTGCTGATGCCAATCTGTCTGGGGGTGTCTCCCAGAAACACAGCAGAAGCTTGGATATAACATATATACATATATAAACAAGATTATACTTGGCAAATCATAACATTTTCACAGATACCTTACATGGCTTATCTGGTCAGATTCCTTGCAATTTTATAATATTGGTATCAACAATGTCATAAAGTGTCCTAGAGGTCACCAGCAGTTCTGTGTGGGCTCTGCTGCTCACGGTCTCCCTGCAGCCTGAACAAGCCTTTGTCCTGATGCTTACGGATGACAGCTACTGCATAAGGACCCAGTGGGGTGTATTCTGCATGTGCCCAGGACCGAGCCTTCCCCTCACATGTAAGAGCCGGTTAGAATGTGCTTCCCAGTGAACATTGCAATCCCACCTTGCCTGTGACCCCTCTTAGACTGCAGGTTCCAACCCTCGTTCCAGATACCCTACGAACACGACACCTAGCTCCTGTGGGGAACAGAGCTGGTGGGGACATTTTTGACAATAGAGTCATCAAAACAAACTTTTTGCAGGAAAAGGTCAGATTTGACTAAACTTTAGTTGGGCCTTTCCAATTAAACTTCTTGTGTAAGCAGAGTCTGAATGAGCTCTCCCCTGACATATAGGAGTGAGCTGTGGAAAAGGACTTCAGGAGCTGATCTCATTTGCATGGACACATCCACCCTGCCTAGGTGTTCAGCATGATGGGATTGCTTGCCCAAATGATCACTTGTGGCTGGTGTTGGATCCCCAGTCTCCTTATTATTGGGGCAGGAGTAATGAAGGGTTGTTATCCTTGTTGTGTGAACCGAGGGCAGAAGAACTGTACCTTGCATACCCCAATGGAGGGACTCACACTCAACTGAATGGCACTCGCTAGGCAGGGGACATGGGTTCCAAAGCCCAATGACTTGAGAGAAGGTGGGGACAGGCACTTGTATGTGGTGGTGTGAGCCCTGAAGGCATCTTGGTGAGTGGCCAGCCAGGCGGCTGGTGGAGAGGCCCGGGCAGCTGGGAATGGTCCCAGGGAGGCTGGCAGAGCGAGGTGTGGCAAGTGGCCAGCAGGATGGCTGGTGGAGAGGGGTGGCCAGCAGGGCAGCTGGTAGAGAGGCATGGCAAGCGGCCAGCAGGGCGGCTGGCGGAGAGAGCCAGAGCAGAGCTCCGCAGAAAGGTGCAGCAACTGGCCGGCGGGGCGACAAGCAAGTGCCTGAGCAGTGCAGCATGTAAGGTGCATCCTTACCCCACTTTCCACGCAGGGTGGGAGGTGAACTCTGCGGATGAACCTCTGAACTCTTGGGCTGCACTGGCCAAGGGCAGCAACTGTGAGTGGGGTGCAGAGAAGGGAGGGGCACGTTAAAGGGACTTTTGGGTTGTTGGACTTAAGAACCTGCGAGGAAACGGACACTGCCCAAATGACTTGGGGGCGGGTCTTTTGCTCATGGGTTATGTTTATGAACCATAGTTGCAGTGTTTTCCCAAATGAATGCAGAGTTACTTCCCTCCTTTTATTAAATGTTTTTGCTGCACTCAGACTCTGTGTTTGCAAAAGGGGAAGTATTGCCTCTTAGAGGCGCCCAGGGGGTGATGTGTAATTGTTCTAGGTCACTGCGTGGGGGCTTGAGCCAGTTTTGTATTGTATTGGTGAAAAGGAACCCCTAGATACTGAACCCAGCCCTTGCTGCTGGCTCCACCTGGTAGAAGGGTTACACTTGGGAGAGCGATTGAGAGAGTGCATGCATGCATTCAGATGTTGGGATACTGGTTCTTATTTGTGTGTTCTTTCCCTGCTTTGCAATCTTTTGAAATCTTGAAAGTGTTCCCTTGGCAGGAAGAGGAACCATTTCTTGCTGGCTCTGCTGGTGAGTGGTGATCACTAGGGATCATTCATAGATTCATAGATTATAGGACTGGAAGGGACCTTGACTTCCATTGCGATCTCTGGGAATTGTGTCATTTGCTTCAAAGGGAAATGGAGGGGAGTTAACTCTCTGCTAGACTTGCGCTGGAATACAAGGCAGAGTCCCAAGGCTGAGGACCCAGTGATGCACTCTGAAGGGAGCACAGGAAATTATCAGTCACGTACTTGGTTCCCAGTTTCAGGGAAGGCAGAAATCAACACCAGGCTCCTACAGAGCCTTAGATTGCAGCTGTGGTAAGAGAAAATGAGACTGGTGTTCATAGATTTTCAGCAAATGAGTCTCAGCAGGAAAAGGCCCCTGAGCTGCTTCTCTTCTGATCACACCATCAGCTAGGATTTCCAGCCATTCTCCCAGAGCAAGGGCAGGAACAAGCCACAAAGTTTAGATCCACAGTAATAGTCCTTAGAATTTGTCCCCGGGTGTCTCACAAAGCAGGCTGAGTATCTTTAGCCCCATTTTAGAGGTGGGGAAAATGAGGCCCTAACTGACTTCTCATGACCCAGCAGTGGAGTAATGGACAGAACCCAGGGCTCCAGCCTCCCAGTTCAGTGCCTAATCCACTCAGTTAGGCGGTCTCATGCCCCTTGACTTCTCCTGTGTGCTGGTGGCCCCCCAGGCAAAGCAGTATGTGTTACCTGAAATTGGGCCAGGTAGTAAGCTTAGCCAGGACTAATGACCCACCAGAGTTTGGCAGAAAGCAGCATGTTTATTATACTGATAGCTAAGCTCAAAAGAAAGGGGGGTGTCACACTCACACTCTCATACCCACGCTCCCAGGACAGGCACAGCACTGGAGATGTCAGGATTCTTCAAGGTAAGTGTCCCACAGCGCAGCAATGGATGGTACGATGAAGGTAAGTCTTCCCGAGGCATGATGGAATGCAACGCAGCGAACCACTGGCCAGGCGGTCCGGGCGAAGGGCCTTCACGGGAGGTACAATCTTGTGAGTGCACTCCTGAGCACATGGCCTCTTCCCCTTTTAAGGACCTGCTCCTCATTGCCTGCCTCTAGAGATGACTTGGCCGCGTCTGGTTGGTCACACTCCACCTCAGACAGTGTCCATGCCTTGGGTGTGTGATTGCTGCCTAATTAGAGTTCCAGACACCTTGTCTACCTGGGAGCTCTTCTGATCTTCCAGCTGTTCAAACAGCCCATGCATCCCACAACCATTCCAGGAGGGAGGGGGAAAGCCAATTCACAGGTATTCAAAGAGGTAGAGGAGACAAAAGCGGGGGGAAGTGTAACAGACCTTTTGAGCATACAGGTAATACATAGCATACAGATCGCTGCTGCTCCTACAACAGTATGGTCTAGTGAGTAGGGCCCCAGATTAGGATTTGTGACACCAGGGTTCTTATTCTCAGCTCTGCCTGTGCCCTTAGGCGACTCACTTCACCTCTCTGTACTCTCCATCGTTGGTCTTGTTTCGGAAGGGTATGCCCACACTGGAGCCAGGGCTGTAATTCCCAGCATGGGTAGACATACCACACTAGCTCTTAGGAAGCTAGTGCACTAAAAATAGTGGTGTAGCTGCAGCGGCACAGGTGGTGGAGGCATGGGCCAGCTGCCCTGAATACGAGCCTGTCTGAGACTCAAGGTGCATACTCCGGTTGCTAGCCCAGCCCCTTCTATTTTTAGTGGACTAGCTCAATCAGCGCTAGGGCACGTATGTCTATCCAAGCTGGAAATTACATCTGAAGGGGATATCTACACCCCTCAGGGCATGTCTACACTGGCCTGGATCAGCTGACTCAGGCTGAGGGGCTGTAAAATTACAGTGCAGATGTTTGGGCAGGCTCTGAGACCCTGTGAGAGGGGAGGGTCTCAGAGCCCAGGCTCCAGCCCAAGCCTGAAAGCCTACACTGTTATGTTCTAGACCCGCTGCCTGAGTTGGCTGATCTGGGCTCTGAGACTCAGTGCTGTGCGGGTTTTGTATCGCCATTTAAACATACCCTTGTACTGTAAACTCTTCAGGGCTGGGACTGACTGTTACTAGGTAATGCCTAGCCTATTGGAGCCTCCCCGAGTGACTGTACTAATAATAATCCATAGCCCCAAAGGTAGTAAAACTCAGGTGGTCCTGCTGTATATTGAAGAGTCAGGTTTTTGGGAGCTCCCAGCAGGGACCCTCCCCACCTGCATGCTAAAGAACCCAACTGTACATTGGGGTGTAGCATGCAAGGTGGGGAGGGACAGGCTGGACAGTGGGAGTTGGGCTGGTGGATCTGCTGCTATGCCATGTCCTTCCTCAGTTATTTGGGGTTGGCATGGAGAAGGCAATGGGGGAAGGGCAGATTCAGAGTCAGCGCTGCAAAAGGCTGAACGGTGTCAGCCCAAACAATGGAATTAATTGCAGCTCCCGCAGATAGCAAGAAGAAAGGGCGAGTGCAGTTCAAATAACCACAATGCAGCTTTATTTTCTTTCTTCTCCTGCTTTTTTAAAATTTATAAATATTTTGAAAACTTTCCAAAAAAACCCAAAACAAAACTAAGTTATGCGTCAGTGACTCAACCCAGTATCACTCTGTTCATTAAAGAAGAGAATCAGATTGTTACTGGAATTAATACAGAAATATCCCTCGGTTGACTAGGAAAGTGGAAAAAAATATATTTTAAACAAATCAGATATAATAACAGCACTGCTGGTATCCAGCCATGCTGAGATCTGTCTGAAAGTCTTAATTATAAACTGCTAAAAAAAAAAAAGCCAAAGAGAAAAAGAATTTACAATATAAAAGAAATAAATTAGATCTCCGATGCCATATACATATTTAATCATTGGGCTTCAGATGAAAAGGAATCTTTAATATCTTCCATAATATAATTTCATTTGTGGAGAGTTTTCCATCTAGGCTGTTTCCAAACGCTGTGCAGAGCTGGGTGATGTTCTTCACTGGTAACTTGGCACCTGGGTCTCAGCAGCTGGGCTAGCCTAGCCCGGATCTGAGCAGCCTCACAGCAGAGTCCTCTCACCTTATCTTATCCTCACTCTTCCTCTACTTGCCTGTGTGTGTCTGGGGCATAGCCAATGGTTCTGTGTGCTGAGACGCTCTAGGATTCTTTCCTGATCGGTTGTGGCAGGAGTTGTCTGTCCTTCAGGGGGAATTGTAGGAAGGCGTTGGAAGGCTATCAGCACTCAAATGCTGTTTGCCTGTGTCCTTACCTCAAAGTGGGCAGGTTCCAGCCCGAGTTAAAGCAGCGCTGGGTTCTGACTTGCACCTCCACCCCACCCCCGGCCAGGTAAGCTAGCTTAAAGCACCTCCAAACCCAAGTCAGAGGTTTTTCGGTATGGACAGTAGTGGGGGCTGGATAAAACTCAGCTGAGAGCCTAGGTTAACTGTACTGTGAAGACATAGCTTTGGAATGATAGAAAGTTAGACCCTGATCCTGCAATTGATGGGGACTAGGCAGAGTTCTGCGTTGCAGAGCCCCCTCAAGTCCATGTGGGCACAGCAGTCCATCCACACATTGTCAGTTAGCATCCAGACCTGAGGTAGTAAACAGCAGCACACACAGTGAGAAAGGAAGAGGCAAAGCCAAAGGAGAAAAGGTGGGGTTGGTTCATGTAACTCAGCTGGAATATCTCCCTGGGCAGAAGCATCCCCTGAATGAGGGCTGTCTACACTGGAAATTTACATCGGCATAGCTACATCTGAAAACACCTGAAAGGCTATGCTGACCTAATCCCTGCTGTAGACAGAGGTAGGTCGATGGAATAATTCTTCTGTCCACTTAGCTATCATCTCTCGGGGAGGTAGATTACCTAATGCAACCGGAGAACACCCCTGTCACTGTAGTGAGTGTCTACACTGAAATGGCACAGCTGTGCCACTGTAGCATTCTAAGGGTAAACATAGCTCTAGTGTGGTTATAGCTTCTACCAGCCAAGCTGTGCTTTTAGGGGCATAGTTTAATTCCTGCTCCCCAACCCTGAGCAAAACAAGCTATACCGGTAAAAGTGCACTTTTGCTCATATGTAAGGGGACTGTTGCCCCCTTACTAACATTCAGTGGGGGTGTTTGGGTTGCTAGCTCCCAGCACTAAAAGGGGAAGGGTCGATGGCAAATCAGGAGCCTGAGACTGACTGTCCCCGGGAACAATGGGGAGAGGCCAATGCTCCAGATCAGCCTGATTGACAGGGCGGGCAGGCTAATCAGAGAGTCAGGAGGCCGGGGGGGTCCCGTCCTCCGTGTGAACTGGAATGGCCTGAGACAGACAGAGTGGGGCCGAGCTAAGGAGAGAGCAGGGGCCCGAGCCGAGCTGCTGGGAGCAGAGCTGCAGCCCCAAAGCCAGAGCACAGCCCAGAGAGAGCAGAGCTGTAGCAACCAGAGCCAGAGGGGCCAGACAAGCAGCCAGGAAGCAGGTCAGAGCTGGGAGCAGAGTCACAGAAGCAGCCTGCAGAGCAGAGCTGTGCTGGGGGCAAAGTTGCAGCAACCAGAGCCAGAGAGGCCAGACAAGCAGCCCAGGGAGCTGAAGGCAGAGCAGCAGCAGCAGCCGTGCTGAGGCAGAGTGGAGCTGGAGCCGGGGCTGGAGCAGTCCGGAGCTGGGGCTGGGGCAGTCCGGAGCCGTGTGCAGTCCGAGTGTGGTGAGCAGCTGGGGAGAGTGAGGGGAACCCTGGGCAGTGGGCCCAGCACAGGGAGACGCCTCAGCCAAGAGGCCTTGCAGGCCAAACTTGCAGGGGGATCATAACTCCGACCGGGCGGGGGCGACGCTGGGAAGAAGGGTCCTGCCACCTAGAGCCTGAGAGCGTGTGGCCACCACCAGAGCAAGTGTCCAACCCGCAGCGTCCCTGCAGCACAGACAGGGCCTGAGAAGCAGGCCTGGGACCTACAAGGAACAGACTGAACTGCCCTGACGTTCCAGAGACACTGTTTGTAATGTTCCCTGCCACAGAGCAGGGTGATGTGTTTTCCTTTAACCTTTCCCATTTTTTCCTTATTCTTTTTTAAAATTAATTGTTAATTAAACAACTTGTATTTGCTTTAAATTGTATGGAATAATCAGTGGGTCAGGGAGGTGCCCAGTGCAAAGAGAGTACCCCGGAGTGGGGACACCCTAGCCCCTGTCCTAGGTGACCACAGCAGGGTTGGGGGTCGAGCCCCCCAGGAATCCTGGGCCCAGCCTTGTTGGGGTTACGAGGACTCAGCCAGACAAGAGAGTGGAAGGGGAGCCCTCAAGGGCAGGGAGGCCTCTGGGTAAAGGAAGTGGGAGCGGGGACTCAGATCCTTTCGCTAGTCCACTTCACCGGGGTAGTGCAGAAGCCAGGAAAGTTCCCCACAATAGCGGGACCATTCCCCCGCTTACATAATTGGCGTCACGAACAGGATCCTATCCACAGGGTCCATCCCATTGGTTTTCTGGTTAAGTTCTAGTAGCATGGTCCGGGCCTAGTTGAGCACCCTACCATGGCTGGAATTGAAGAACTACGAACCCAGTTTGCTGAACTTCAGCACAGATTATCAGACCAAGCGGAGGCATTACAGCAAGCTAGAACTGAACAGAGAGAAGCCTTATCGCTGGCCAAGGCAGTAATAGACCAACAGACAGCAGAAGCTAAGAAACCCCCTACTATTTACGTCCCACGGGAGCGGAAGATCACGGAGTTTGGTGGCTTCCCGACTAGACCAGGAGACATTACAGTAGAGGAGTGGGTCAAGTCTGTGAAGGCGGCTCTGCGTGTGCTAAGGGTACCTGAAGAAGATCATGTGGACTTCATAGAGGAGCACCTCAAGGGCCAGGCCAAGGCCACAGTAAAGTTCATGGCAGTGGCAGACAAGAAAGATGTGGAAAAGGTATTTGAACTCCTCCTAAAAGTGTATGGAGACAAGGTACCTATTGGAACCCGACTAAAGGAGTTTTTTGAGAGAAAGCAGGAGCCTGGTGAAACTGTCCGGGCATACGCATATGACCTCCAGGAGAGAATGAGCAAAGTGGAACGGCGAGACCCTCAGCGAGTTCCAGACCCAGATACGGTTCTGAAAGAGCAGTTGGTGCTGGGGCTCCGTGATGACTCCCTCCGACGTGAAATGAAAAGGAGGTTTAAAGAAGAGCCCAGTAAGAAGTTCCATGAACTCATGCAGGCTGCCATTATGTGGTCAGAAGAAGAGGAAGTTCCTGTGGCAGAGGCGGCCAAGCCTAATCCCCATACACGAAGTGGGGGCCTAGTGAATGCAGCTGCTGGGGAAAAGGTCCTGCCCCAAACAAAGCTAACATTGGAAAGCTTAAGTGAAGCTGTCCAAAAACTGGCGGTCCAACAGGGGGAGATGCTGAAAGTGATGACCGAGTTGATGAAAGAAAAGAATCCCATTAGTATGCCAAAGTATCCAAGGGCACCGGGATCCCGAAGAGCCCCACTGAAGGATGAGCTGGGAAGATACATTTGTTACACTTGTGAAAGGCCAGGACATACTAGCCGAGAATGTCCACTGAGAAGGAGAACAGAGTCCCAGGCACTCGAAACCAATGGGGCACCAGGAGCAAGTGGTCCCTCTACAGTAGAAGGCCAAGCAGTGGCAGAAGGATTCCTAGGCCTGTCCTTTGTGGAAAATCCCTCTGCATACAGTGTTGAGAGGAACATGGGCAGTGCCAGCATATCTAGCGATTTCTGTAAGCGAGCATTTGGAGATTGTCTAACTGCTGAAGTATGTATAGCAGGGGTGAAGACCAGATGTTTGTTAGATACTGGCTCAGAAGTCACCACCATTACTGAGTCGCATTTTCAAAAATATCTGAAGGACAAGGACCTGACCATGCACAGCACACGGTTTGTACGTCTAACAGCTGTTAATGGACTGGCAATCCCAGTGGTGGGGTGCCTCGAAACAGACATAGAGTATATGGGCCAGACACTGCCAGGAAAATGCATCTTCATCCTGAAAGACAAAGCCTCAAAAGGGAGCCATATAGGAGAAGGAGTCCCAGGGATTCTAGGGATGAACATCATTAGTGAGCTGAAGGAGCTACTGCTGCCAGGAGAAGGAACCAGGAAGATGAACTGTCACGAGCACTCTATGAAGAATGCTGTGCTGAGTAAAGTACTGGCTCGAGAGGAGAGGCAGAGTCTTTCCCTGGGCCCCACAAGGCATATGGGAAATGGTAAAGTGGGCAGAGAACGGAAGACCATTATTCCTCCTTGGAGAGGGAAGATCCTTGACGAACACAGCTGTGTACCAGGAAATGAGCTGCAGGTGATGAAGGAGAAGGGAGGACGAGTTACCTTTCTTCAAGAAAGATGTAATGGGAGACTGCAAGTTCCAGTTCAAGCGGCACGTCAAGGGCTGATTCCTGCATATGTGGCTAACATAAGGGCGTTGCCAGAGAAGCATCAAGAAGTCTTTTCTAAGAATGAGATGACCAATTATGATGACCAGGTCAAAGGTCACCATGATAGGCTGAAGACAGCCTGGAAAGTTGCTCTCAGAACAACTAAAGACAGAGCCCAAAGTAGGAAAGGGACTTATGATAGCAAGTCCAGTGGGGCTCTCATCAGATCTGGTGACTGTGTACCACTTCGTAGCCGTAGACGCCGGAGATGTAATAAAATACAGGACAAATGGAAGCCAAATCCCCCCACTGTGATCACCCACAACAATCCCGAACTGCCAGTGTACGCTAACCAGCCTGAACGAGGAGGTCCTGGGATAGTAGTACATAGGGACCAGTTGAAACATTGCACTCTTAGTCCAGACAGGGACCATAGGAGGCGTAGATCAGTACGCCCTAAGGAGGCTGAAACCAATTGGGAAATGGTTCTAGTCCCACAAACCGAATACAGAGGGGGACAGAGTGGGGCAAACCCAAACCCTAACAAGAATGGCCAAATCCTTCAAACTGACCCAGTATTACCCGAGGATAGGAAAATAGAAAATATGGGTAACGAACCGCCAGTCTTAAGAAGGTCCCAGAGGGCTAATAAGGGCGTACTTCCTGTTAGATTTAAAGATAATTATGTTATTGGTTCTATGTAGTGTTTTAATGAATATTGTTATGTATGGTATTAAGAAGTAGATGTGAAATGTTAAATGCTAAATGTTCTTTTAATAATTGCTAATGGGTTGTTAATATACAATGATATGGGTATATGTTGTTACCATGGGGCCTGGATGTACCGATGTAAATATTGTGAATGTGGCAGTATTTTAGCAAGGGGGAATGTAAGGGGACTGTTGCCCCCTTACTAACATTCAGTGGGGGTGTTTGGGTTGCTAGCTCCCAGCACTAAAAGGGGAAGGGTCGATGGCAAATCAGGAGCCTGAGACTGACTGTCCCCGGGAACAATGGGGAGAGGCCAATGCTCCAGATCAGCCTGATTGACAGGGCGGGCAGGCTAATCAGAGAGTCAGGAGGCCGGGGGGGTCCCGTCCTCCGTGTGAACTGGAATGGCCTGAGACAGACAGAGTGGGGCCGAGCTAAGGAGAGAGCAGGGGCCCGAGCCGAGCTGCTGGGAGCAGAGCTGCAGCCCCAAAGCCAGAGCACAGCCCAGAGAGAGCAGAGCTGTAGCAACCAGAGCCAGAGGGGCCAGACAAGCAGCCAGGAAGCAGGTCAGAGCTGGGAGCAGAGTCACAGAAGCAGCCTGCAGAGCAGAGCTGTGCTGGGGGCAAAGTTGCAGCAACCAGAGCCAGAGAGGCCAGACAAGCAGCCCAGGGAGCTGAAGGCAGAGCAGCAGCAGCAGCCGTGCTGAGGCAGAGTGGAGCTGGAGCCGGGGCTGGAGCAGTCCGGAGCTGGGGCTGGGGCAGTCCGGAGCCGTGTGCAGTCCGAGTGTGGTGAGCAGCTGGGGAGAGTGAGGGGAACCCTGGGCAGTGGGCCCAGCACAGGGAGACGCCTCAGCCAAGAGGCCTTGCAGGCCAAACTTGCAGGGGGATCATAACTCCGACCGGGCGGGGGCGACGCTGGGAAGAAGGGTCCTGCCACCTAGAGCCTGAGAGCGTGTGGCCACCACCAGAGCAAGTGTCCAACCCGCAGCGTCCCTGCAGCACAGACAGGGCCTGAGAAGCAGGCCTGGGACCTACAAGGAACAGACTGAACTGCCCTGACGTTCCAGAGACACTGTTTGTAATGTTCCCTGCCACAGAGCAGGGTGATGTGTTTTCCTTTAACCTTTCCCATTTTTTCCTTATTCTTTTTTTAAAATTAATTGTTAATTAAACAACTTGTATTTGCTTTAAATTGTATGGAATAATCAGTGGGTCAGGGAGGTGCCCAGTGCAAAGAGAGTACCCCGGAGTGGGGACACCCTAGCCCCTGTCCTAGGTGACCACAGCAGGGTTGGGGGTCGAGCCCCCCAGGAATCCTGGGCCCAGCCTTGTTGGGGTTACGAGGACTCAGCCAGACAAGAAAGTGGAAGGGGAGCCCTCAAGGGCAGGGAGGCCTCTGGGTAAAGGAAGTGGGAGCGGGGACTCAGATCCTTTCGCTAGTCCACTTCACCGGGGTAGTGCAGAAGCCAGGAAAGTTCCCCACAATAGCGGGACCATTCCCCCGCTTACACATATAACTGCATCTACACTGTGGGTTTCTGCCGGCACAGCTACGTTGGTCAGAGACAGGCGGCACTAGGATGACCAGATCACCCCAGTCAAATATTGGGGGCGGGGGGGGAGAGTGTGGCGGGAGGGGGCAGGGCAAAAAAAATAAATAACCCCCCCCCCTTCCAGGCGGCCCTGGAGTGGGGGCAGCAGGTCCCAGCCCCCCCGTCCCGCTCGGATCCCGCAGGGGAATGAACGGGGCTGGGCTGCCGATGCCTCCGCCCCGGGGCCACTGCGGGATAGCACCAGCTGGGCAGCAGCCCAGACGCGACTGGCCAGGGGCTGGGCGCAGCGTGCGCGCTGCTGGGTCCCTGCAACAGGCCCGGGCTCGGGAGGTTTGGGGGCGCCAGAGCCGCAGCCGCCGAGCTTGGCCATCAGCCGCTTCCTCCCCCCGCGGCAGTGGGAGCTGCAGCAGCAGCTGCTCCCGAGTCCCGCTGCCCAGGGGGGGAGAACAGCCGCCGCCGCCCCGCTACTCTCCCTCCAGGTACCGCCCAACTGAGTCCTGCCTGCGCTCGGGGCCAGGCCGGACTCTCACTCACTCCGGCCCTGCGCTTCCCCTGCGTCTCCCGGGCCTCCCTCCACAAGTGCTGGAGGGAGGAGGAATGGCGAGCCTGGGGAAGAGGCGGGGATTCGGGGAGGGAGCCAATGGGGGAAGGAGGGGGTGGAGTCGGGGCGGGGGGGGAGACGCGAGCACTTCCGGGCGCCGGAGTATTTGCTTCTTTGTCCAGTGTCCCGACCTAACATTGGTCGGGACGTGGGACAAACAAGGAAATATCGGGACAGTCCCGATAAAATCAAGACGTCTGGTCACTCTAGGTGGCACCAGCGCAGCAAGTGCATGTCTGGGGCGGCAAGCCATGGGGAGTGGCCTGCCGGTCGCTGTGAGGGCAGCAGGCAGGCGGCTTTTGGCGGCATGCCTGCGGGAGGTCCGCCTGTCCCGCGGCTTCGGTGGCAATTCAGTGGCAGGGACGCCAATGGCGTAGCACCGGCGGACCTCCCGCAGGCATGCCGCCGAATCTGCGTGACCAGCGGACCGCCCGCATGCGCGCCGCTGAAAGCTGCCTGCCTGCCGTGCTTGGGGCGGCAAAAAACATAGAGCTGCCCCTGGTCAGAGATCACATCTCTTCACATCCCTGACCCGATGGAGCAGTGCCAACAGAAATCCACAGCGTAGACGTAACCTAGAGTGTCATGAGGCTGTTCTCTTGTGGTGACTTCCAGATCCAACTCTTGATAAGGAGCAGTGGGCCACTACAGGCTGGGGCTTTTCAGGTGGGGAGACATAGAACCCCTCTTCACACTGAGCAAGGAAGGGGCTGTTTGGTGCAGCGGTGAAGCCGAGGGCTAGGCAGGCAGCTAGAGGAGGAGTGGCTTATGGCTATGGATGAGCTGCTCTATTTACCCCTCACAGAAAAGCAGAGTTAGTTTACTTTCACCTCAGAGCTTTGCTGTTTATACCTGCAGGGAAAGCAACTACGTTGGGGAGATATTCACCTTAACCAAGGAACTGGTTGCTGCCAGCAGTCAAAGCACTGCTCTGTGTAGTACCCCACGAGCCTGGTTTTCACCCACTCTGGAGGGTTAAATAAACCCTGCCGATGCCTGGGACTGATGTGCTGGTGCTCTTTGAGGTGCAGAGCCAGCTGGGCTGAGCTACCACCTGAAGACTCCCCCAGATGGGGAATGGTGTCAAGGTGATGCCCTGAGTGTGCCAGTCCCCAAAGGGTACAGCAAGGGGTGGTGCAAGCTGCCATCTGCCATTCAGCACCACCTAGGCAGGCACCTGAGAGCAACACTTGGATCCAGAGCAGCTCTGTGTACCATGTCCAGCCTGAGATGAGATGAGGGAGTGGAGGTGTTTTGGTGCAGAAGCCCCAAGTACTACAGTCTACGTTACCGGGGCCGTGTCTACACACACAGTTTATACCTCTTCAACTAAACTGGTCTAGTTAAAGGGTTATAACCCCACTGGTGTGGATGCAGTTATACTGGTATAAAACCGCTTACACCAGTACAGTTTATTTCTGTATGAGAAGGGGAATAAGCTATACCAGCATAAAGCACGGTGATTCCAGCATCTACAATCCTTGCTTCTACATTAGGGATTGTACAATAGAACTATATGTAAAACATTGCCCCCTCCCCCCACGAGAACTGAAATAGCTATACCAGTACAAAATCTGTGTGTCCACCAGGCCTGAGACTATAAACTCCTTAGGACAGGGACTGTCTGTTCTGTTTGCACAGTATCTAGCACAAGGGGGTCCCGATCTAGGCCCTACCATAATACAGATAATATATGATAATTCTGGAGATGGTGCAGTTGGTCAATGCATGGTATTTATAAAGCTAAGGTTGGGAGTTTGTGCCTCACCTGCAGCATAAGGGTTAAGGGTGCTCAGATACTATGGGGATGAGCATCATATATAGGATCTATATAGAACAGCAAGCTGGCTGCTCCTTCATCTGATAAAAATTTCTCTTGTCGTCTTTGGGCATTTTTCCCCTGTGAGTAACAACTCACTGCCCACTGATGCCAACTCTTATGATTTTGTTGGGAGCCTTGCAATAATTGGTGTTTTTCTTAGAGCCCTGGCTGGTGGAGCCAGGAGACTGAGAATCTCAGCTTTCATTAGAAAAAAATAGCTTTTATCCCTCCCGGTCATAGAGGAAAAACTTGGAAATGTGAGCCTTGAAGGATTAAAATCCAGAAGACAAATATAAAGGACCCCAAATGTGGTGGTGGGGGGGGTTAAACCCTAATGATTTTTAAGCCAATCTCATAATATTTTGGGAACCTGACTCATAATTTTTGAACGCTTGGTGTTTGCAATACTGCTACACAACAAATTTTATTTTGCAATTTGGCATATTTACAACAGGAAAAGATTGTTTTCCATAATTTGATAAATTCTAAAACTCCTGGATCACCAAATCTACTGATTTTTTTTTTCCCCCCCAAAAGCTCCTGGACAACCCTCACTGTTGTATCCATTGTTTCCAGTTACATTTGCATCACTTTCACTTCATTAACTGATATGTCGTATAAGACAAGCTGTATTCTTCAAGGAATTCCTTTAGTGGTTTGTTTATAGATGTTGGGTTGGCAATAAATGTGGAGAAAAAATTGACCTTTCCCATAAGTCTTTGTAAATCTTTTTTATTTTTACCTGTTTCCAATTTTTGATTTATTGCTCTATTTTTTTAAATCAACTGCTTTCAGACTGAGACCATTAATATAGATACAGTATAGAACACACTTTGGTTGTATAATTTTAATTAATCATTCCTTGTTTCTCATGAACTCATTAGCTGCTTAGCTAAATTGATGACTTGGGAATTCTTATGAGTTTATATGGCCTATGACCCAATTGTGCTAGGCGCTGTACAAACACAGAATAAAAAAGTGGTCCCTGCACCAAAGAGCTTTTAATCTAGGGTATGTCTACATTACAAGCATTACAGTGGTGCTGCAGCTACCCCACTGTAGCATAGACACTTGCTACAGCGACAGAAGGGGTTTTCTATTGCTGTAGTAAACCCCCGGAGAGTAAGTACACCTCTACCCCGATATAACATGACCCGATATAACATTAATTCTGATATAATGCGGTAAAGCAGTGCTCCGGCGGGGGCAGGGCTGCGCACTCCGGCGGATCAAAGCAAGTTCGATATAATGTGGTTTCACCTATAACGCGGTAAGATTTTTTGGCTCTCGAGGACAGCGTTATATCGAGGTAGAGGTGTAGCTAGGTCGAGGGAAGACCTAGCAGTGTTTACCCCAGGGTTTAGGTCAGCTTAAGTACATCTCTCAAGGGTGTGAATGTAGCTAGGTCAACCTAAGTTTTAGGTGTAGACCAGGCCTAAGAAAAATAGAAACTAAAGTTAAAAATTACAGACAGTAAAACAAAGATCATTGTAAATAATTTATATCATGTTGAAATGAATTCCACATAGGAAATAAGATCATTAAGTTATAAATCACACTACACTAATTGAAGGCTTATCACATCCTGGTAAGTTTACTTTGATTCTGTGCTATTCTAGTTAGAGATGGCCAAAAGTTGAGACGTTGTTTTCATAAGAAATTTTGAAATTTGTTTCAAAGTGTTTGAAAGGGACCCCATTTTTGTAAAAAATGAAATGGTTGGATTATTTTTAAAAAGTTTAACAAAAACATTATAAAAATGTTGCAATATTTTTAATAACATCTATAAAAGTTTATAATATATTTTTAAAAATTGAGGAAAGCGGCAAAACAATTAATGAAAAACAAAACGATTATGACATTTTTTCAAGAAAATTTTCTCTAAAAAAAGATTGTAAAGAAAAGCATGTTTTTGTTCAGAAAATTGGGACCAGCTCGGGTCCCAGATAAGTAATTTTGCTTCCAAGAATCCTTAATATAGCTCCTTGACAATTTGCAACTGAGCAATCAAAATGTGTGGGAATGCCAAGGACAATTCAACACAAAGCAGTTCTGAAGTTACAGATTTAAATAATCACTTAAATTACTAAAAATGTCAGTTAAATTCAAAGTTGCCTTCCCAGATAATAATGATAATTCACAGACAACCCTCTTCTTTGCGTACACACAACACATTAACCACAAGTACGCACTTAATGATTCAAATCACTTCTAGTTTCTCTGGAAATCCACTGGAATGGTGTAACCATCTGTAATGTAACCCTAATATTATATTATAGGATTTGCTATAAACTGTTAAGTGACTTTAAATGATGTTAAAACCAATGTTAAATTAATCACCTTATAAATCATACATTAATTAATACAAGCTTCTATCTCATTTTGTAAGAAGCTGTCAGTTTCATGTGACACCAGAAATTATGTGTTATCTCTAGGTTATAATTGCTTAGGGATACATGCTTTCTCTCAGCTATTGTTTCCCAGGATATAAACATTTTTTTTGTTACAGTAGTGCTGTACTGAGCAAGAATAATTAATTTTCCAGTGTCTGCACTCATATCACTTACTGACTCAAGATTACTTCTAGGCAGAAACTTGTTCAGGAAACAAAAGCACATATGATACATCTAAATCATTTGCAGGCTTTGTAATTCAGGCAGGCACTCTGTGAAAAAATACTTGATTTACACTAACCATGTCATTGGGTACAAGGAAATTCATGTCTCAAAGTCTTTGTCATTTATCAGGTGACACTCATATCACCTGATAGGTGGGTAGATATATTGTCCAGCTGAGTTTCACAGCTTGCAATAGCTGATCCATTGAGGTAGGTAGAAAGTTCACTTCGAGGTAGTTTTGTTCTGTTACAGCTGTGGTCTTCCTTTAGCACCTTGCTAACGCTTTCTTTTGTCTGTGGTAAATGAGAGGTAGAAGAGTTGTTGGAGGTTAGCTGATGGATCTAGCTGGCTCTCTGCCTCTTATCCAAGTGTTTTTGCCTGTCAAGAAGCAATTTGTTGAGAGCATTAAATGTCTCTAATCCACCCTGGCCAGAGCCCTGATGCAGAAAGGTAATTAAATAAGCCAGACAAGGATCTGGCCTCACTCATGGCTGGTATTGCAAATGTCACACATGGTTACTTTATATGAATGCAACAAGAGAAGACCTGCTATTAAAGCTGATGCTAAGCAATTACAATGGCCATGATGTCTCAGGCAAGTTCTAACTCAGGTGAGCCTAAAAAGGAATTGCCTGTCAATCATGATGTAGCTCCTCCTTCTTCCACAAACTAATCCCACTGACTTCCTTATAGAACCGAAGGCCCAGTGACTTGATCACACCACACCTTCTTTGTTACAGCAAACCAATCCAATTGGAATTACACTTCCAATCAGGTGTCAGAAACATTACCACCTGACCCATCCAGCTGCGCTAATAACTGGTATTGAAAACATACCAGAAACTCAGTTTGCAAAGCAACATGTTGGCTGGAATTTGTCTGGATTAAACAGCCATGAGTATCAAATTCATAAATACCTGTCGGTGAACAATCAGCAAACTGAAAAACAAGTCTGAAATGGGCTGAATGAATTGTTTGCAACAAATAGTTCACCTAGCTCTAGTCAGGACATTGGCCATCTGGAGTTTGTGCTAATCTAGCCTGGGTCTCTGTGAACTTGGCAGGAGCTACTCTTTGCCATTTCCCTGGGGCAGCATTCAGTCTGGTGATGGCTTTATTTAGCTATTTCAGAGGTAGACAGATGCTAATCTTGCTTCTCTGTGGCTTCTCTTCCAAGACAGTAGAGCTCCCTTCAGGCCCTTTCTTGCAGTCCTTGTGCATGTGAAATGCGCAGCCAAATCGATGGGAGCTTTGTGTGAGCAAAGCCTACAGACTTGGGCCCCCGGCTATTGGTTTTTACCCCTTCATGTCCATTTCCATTCAGTCTTTCTGTTGTCTCTGAAGTAAGGTCATTTCCATGGAGGGGGCACTGCAATCTTATTATAAGGCCGGTTTGACAGCAATATTTATTGTAGTCCTTTGAAATCCTCCTGATCTGTTAATATTTCTTGACCCTTTGTGTCTTCAGAAAAATCTTTAAAGGTGAATGGCAACATTTTTCAACAAACAAAACAAGGCAGTGCTGTCTAGAGGGTAGGGTGCTGGGCTGGGATTCAGGAGGTCTGGAGGTTCCCAACTCTGCCACTGACCTGTTGTGTGACTGTGGACAAATCACTTCAGCTGCGTCTTCCCTCCCACCCCATGTCTCTCTTGTGCATTTAGACTAAGTTCCTCAAGGCAGGGATTACTTCTTGCTATATGTTTGTATGGTGCCCAGCACGATAGGGCCCTGATCTTGGCTGGGGCCTCTAGGTGCTGGTTTAATTAAAAAAATAACATTCACTGGTCCACTTTAAAGTTTTAGGTGCCGACGGAAAGTGTCTAGCAAGTTTGTGGAGACCCTTGCCGTGTTCACCATGTGGGAGGCCTTTTCAGAACTGCTCATCTCACTGTTTAATTTTTGTTTTATTTTTCATGGGAACTGAAATGCTCCATTTACTTGTGAATTGCCCAGGAAAATTCAGGACCCAACACTGCCCCTCTTATTTGCATAGGCTGCATCTCCCCAGCATTCCCAGTGCTGCTATCTCCACTGGTGTGCGGACCATCCAAGTGGCCCCTGCTATTTTAATTACTGGCATCTAGCCCTGCTTAGTGCAGCTGCAGGTCTCACAGTGGTTAAAATGTCAACGGCCACCAGGAACTTGTCTGCACTAACACTCCCACCACGCTGGGCACCAATGAGGCCAAACCCTTTGCAGCTACAATGGGAGATTTAAGGCAATCAAATCCTGGTGTAGACAAAGCCCAGATGTTTCAGCACCATGGAGGGGGACTCCAGGTGGGGGAAAGCCCCCTGGCAGCACGGCTGAGCTGCTGTGCTGATTCAGACCATCTTGAATGAGCCAAGAGCTATAATGGGGCAAATCCATCCTGGTTATAACTTCAGAGAAGTCTACAAGGATACACCAGGGGCTCAGCTGGACCCATGGAGCTAGGATGTGGTCTATCAGGTCGTTTTTTGTGGGATCATTCTAGCTTAGGGAAGACTGGTGATGAATTGGGATCCTGAGGGGTTAAAAGACAAAAGAGGACCCCCTCCTAGAGACAGTGAGAGAGAGGGAAGGAGGAGGACAGTGCATACCTAGCAGCTTTTGCCAACCAAGATCATAGTGAGAGGGTAATAACTCTTGGAGGTTGAACTCTGTTTCACATTTGTCATATGAAGCAATGACATCTCTTATTAATCATGTTCACAGGGATGGATAACCTTAGCGATCTGCTTTCCTCGGATTCTCAGCTAATGTGTTTGTATGCCGTTGTGAGTTGTGTTGTTAAACCCCATTATAACTCTCTGATGGCATTGCACGTAAGGGTGTTGCGCTCCCACAGCATTTTACCAACTGGAGTACTGCATTCAAGTGCTGATCCAGCTGTCTGGTACACTGAGTGGATAGGCAGATAAAGTGTGCAAAACACAGAGCCCCACAGCGGCACGTAGCAAATCCTGCACTGTCGTTACAGCCAAGCAGGCAGGCTGTGGCCTGAATGTCCCTGTGGAATCAGCCTGTTGGGTTTGTGATCAGTGTGACTGGACACTGTTCAGGGATAGGAGTCAATGAGAATGTCCCCATTTGAAAGTGATAAGAGAGAAGGCGGTGTGTGGTTGGAAGCTCCTAGAGAGTGGGATGGAGATTGTCCCCTAGGATTGATGCACATTTTGTTAGGAGCTTAGATCGTAGTGACAAATGAGTCAAACATGTTTAGAGAGTAGAACAAAAATGAGTCCCCATTTGGGCCTGGAGAACGTGGTGGTGTGTTTGGGTTTCACAAAACTTCTCAGCATTTGGTGAAACGTTTCACACCAAATGTAAGCAAATCCTTTCTCCCAACCCCAGCATAACTGTAATTTTAAAAAAAGCAAAATCACATAATTTTCCAAGTGAATATCTAGCCTTTCTGCATAACACTTTATACATTAAAAGAAATGACAGTAAACACCAACATTTAGCATAGGGTGCATTGTGCCAACAGTGAGGGTTCTTGGATGAAAGGAAATCTTCCTTTGCTTTTAGGAGAACCAGGGAAATAAAATAAAATAAAATAAAATAAAATAAAACCTGCATCATGACAGAACTTACTTTCTTCTGCCAGAGCCACATGGGACGTGAACCTCAAGTGTTGAGTTCTAAATCTCAAAACCAAGGGCCAAATGTATCCTGGCGTAACTCCATTAACTACTCTACGGTTACACTAAGGGTGACCCTATGATTTTTTATGGAGTTTCTAAATTTGGTAAAACAAGTTTTCTCTTCCCATCCTTTCCCAGAAATGTATTGCAAGCTAGTCACTATCTCAACATGAAAAGCCCTGGATCAGAACAGTGGGGTAGCTCAGAGCCAAACTTTGCGAATGGTGCCAATCTCTTATTGAAAATAACAATACTCACAACAAAATGCCTTCCTTCCCTTTTCATCTCTATTCATCTTGTGCAGGGCAGTCTCTTGGCTGATGTATGGAATTTTGCTTGAAATGACAATTCATGTACTTGCATTTTTGGACCCTTTCCTCATAAACAAGACAGGTTTGCATTCAGGCTCTAACTCCTAAATTCATACAGGGGCAGCAGCATCTGATGGCTGAAAGGCCATAAAAGCAAAAATCTGCAGATGTAAAACTGCAGCGAACTGTTCTGTGCACGTCGGCTCCTCAGCCAAGAACTGTTAGCAGTTCTGGGGAAAGTGCCTGGAACTGTAAGTTAGAATGGTAAAAACAAAATCTTATCCCTGCAGTTCATTACCCTGGGGGATGATCAGGCTAGTGAACGATAAATTGAACATGCCCTGGAGGAAAGTGCACCAGGTAATGGGACAGTGCAGGAAAAAGAGGCTTAGTGCATGGGATAAAAGTCATGCTATCATCTGCTGACAGCTCTGCATGGGATCATCAACTCTGTACTGGAGCAGGAAGGCAGAATACCCAAGGCCATCCTCACATGAAAGGCTAGAGTAGTAAAGTACTGTGTCCACCCCCATGCCCGACTGCCATCTTATTGTTAACAGAGCGGCCATCTGATGGGTCTGAGTGGCTCTATGCACAGATGGGGTATTTTTTCAATTGGCCACTTTATCAGGGAGAGGAGGAGTTTCCAACACTGGGGAGGGGTCTGCCATGCCAGCTCCTGCACCTATTGAGTGAAAGGTCTCAAGCCTACGTGGGAAAGCAGGGGGTGTGTCTCGGAATTGGGAGCAGGGAGTTAGAGGGACAATGCAGGGAAGACTCTGCCATGTGTCCCTGCAAGGGCTGTGATACAGGGGGAGAATTCCTGCTTCCCCAGCAGGCTCAAGTTACCGGCCTGGAGGTCCCAGCCTATCCGCAGCACCTGACACCTCACATCACAGGGCAGCGGAACAGAAGCACAGCACCTCCTGCAAGCATTATAACTTGCCCCTACGGCAGGGCCGGCTCTGGCTTTTTTGCCGTCCCAGGCAAAAAAGCCTCCTGCTGTCCCCTGCTCCCCGGCAGGGAGCGCGGCGGGGAGGGCGGCGAGCCCGGCCGGGGCCCCACTCTCCCCGGCCAGAGTGCCGGGGGGAGGGCATCGAGCCCGCTGCGGCTCCGCTTCCCCGGGTGAGCGCTGCCCCCCTCCAGGTGCCGCCCCAAGCACATGCTTGGTAGGCTGGTGCCTGGAGCCGGACCTGCCCTACGGGATGCCCTGCCCCCCATAAGCCAGGCACCACCTGCATCTGTGGGCTTAGGGGCACAGATTGAAATGGCCATGGGAAGCAGAGGCCATGCTCAGGGCACCCCAGGAGCACGTGGCTGCCCCTACGCAAGGCTTAAAACCAGGCAACCTCAGTCGCTGTTGGGGTGACGCCTCCATCTGCAAACTCTTGAGCCCGAAGGAAGAGCAGCCTTGTTCTCAGTGACTCCGAGTGACCCAGCTGCAGCTGACTAAGCTCTGGGAAGCAAAAATTTCTGGAGGGAATTTCTCTCTGCTTCCAGTCACATTGAACAATGGGCCTGGTTCTCAGTTACATGGAGGCCTCTTTAGGCCACATCTGCAGTGTAAAGGGGGCAGACATGGCCCCTGACGATACCCCCCTCCACAGGGGCCTTCCCCTGATGGCATGGGGAGGGAGTTAGGTGCTGAAATACCTTTTGAAGAGCTGGGCCTTAGACCTTTGTCACCAGCTCCCATCCTGTGAGCTTTGCTGGTCACACGGATTCAGTCAATTCAAGCTAATAATCTCACCCCAGTGCTGGTAAAATGCCTGGCAAGGCACTGAATGTGCAGACCAGCCAACCAGCTGTGGTGCACAGATCCAACTCCTCCCCCATGCAACCTTAACGCTGACCTCAGGTATGAATCAGGTAGCGCTAGCACATGATTATAGGCAGTATTGGTCTGTCTAGGGGTAAGATCTGTATATTGCTATGGTCGGAGTTAAGGTGACATGTCCGACAGCTTGGGTGTGTTCATGGGGGGTGGTTTGTACATTAGAAATGTAAGCATTTGTTGTGGCACACTGAGATCGGTGAGTATAATGTGTGAGTCGTGAGACTTGTGAACTGAGGTGGATCTGGGTATGAATGTTGCCCTAATTGCCAAAAATAAAGAAAGCCACCAGTGGTGTTGAGTTGAACAACCTTCTCTGTAAGTGAGTGTTATTGTTCAGGGACTGGAGTGGTCTGTAAACAAAAGCATGATAACTGGTGATGTGTCTCTCTTACAGATTCTTCTCTGAAGGGGATGCTGGAATTGTGGGCATGTATCTGAGGAGAGAACTGGGATGGCATGGGTTTGTTTTCTGCTGTTTTTCTTCAGGTAATAAGTTTGTTGAGTAATATAGTCAGAAAAACTTCAGTCCCTGCTACACATCACTTCCATATTGCTGCACATAACAAAATTCATTCCGCACATGCGTGGGAAAAATTAGAGGGAAGTGGTGTTCAGTTGAGAATGATGAATTAAAAATGGAATGTGATCTGTAGGGGCGGCTTTATTTGGTGCTTCTGGATCTTCTAATTTCTTCCTTTGTTTGAAATGTTCTTTTTCCAAAATAAACAAAGTGGATGTCCCTATTATACTGAAATTTGTCCCTATTTGTCCCTATTATACTGAAATTCTACCCACATCTCACAGCGTGTGGGGAAAACTTCTTATAATCCTTGAGGCAGACTGATCTTACTTTGGATTTACTCTGGTGTAAGAGATCAGAATCTGGACCCAGGAGTTCCTTGATGAGGGACAAACGTCTGCTCTCTAATAAATGCATTTCACACAAACCCTATAAAAGATGAAGAAGAAGAAGAAACAGGGATGAAAATTAGTGAGTTGAGAACCTCAGAAGGCCACTGATCCAGTTAACACTGGCTCAGAACCCAAGAAAAGGAAACTAGGCATAGGCTCTGACTTCCTGAGTTCCCGGGGCGTACTCGACCCCCGCTCCGCCCCAAGCCCCCACCTCACCTCTTCCTGCACCTGCTCCCCCCCCCCATCCCACACCTTCTGCATGCCCTTGAACAGCTGATCCGTGGCCGGCAAGAGGCGCTGGAGAGAAGGGGAAGGAGCTGATCGGCAGGGCTTGTGGGTGGGCGGGAAGCACTGGAGGGGAAGGAGAGGAGCTGATTGGCGGGGCTGCTGAGCACACACTATATTTTTCCATGGGTGCTGTAGCCCCAGAGCACCCATGAAGTCGGCACCTATGGAGCGAGTCATGGTGCCTTACATGCCACGCTATGCAGATGTCACAGATGTCTACCCATGTTTATTCTGGTACCCAATTATTATAAGGTCAATGCCTGCTCCCACTCCATCTGTGTCCATAATTAGCCCTAATTGTTAGTATTAACCATTTGCATCAGTCTTTTCTCATTTATTTCCTAACAATTCCTGTGCGTGAATGTAGTCTACTTACCTATTGCCTAGTGGTCTAGCTGGCAAAACTTCTTTCTTACAGAATCTTGCAGTATATGCGCTTTCATGGTCTCCTATTGACCCTCTCTGAATGAGTGCAAAATTGTGACCTAAAGTTATATTCCTTTAGGCCAGTGGTTCCCAAACTTGTTCCGCCGCTTGTGCAGGGAAAGCCCCTGGCGGGCCGGGCCGGTTTGTTTACCTGCCACGGCTGCAGGTTTGGCCGATCTCGGCTCCCACTGGCTGCGGTTTGCTGCTCCAGGCCAATGGGAGCTGCTAGAAGCGGCGGCCAGTATGTCCCTCGGCCCGCGCCACTTCCAGCAGCTCCCATTGGCCTGGAGCAGTGAATTGCGGCCACTGGGAGCCACGATCGGCCGAACCAGGTAAACAAACTGGCCCGGCCCACCAGGGGCTTTCCCTGCACAAGCGGCAGAACAAATTTGGGAACCACTGCTATATATAGGCCTATACTATTATGACTAAACCCAGCCCTTAGCATAACTGCTTCTAATAAGCTTCCTGCTAATGCAGCAAATTCATAATATAGCAAGCCTAATAACCCAATTACTTATGTTCACCTCCTTGTCCCCGTGCCTGTTTCAAGCTAAGAAGCAACACATCAAAATCAGTCAGACCCCTGCTACTATCATTACATTTATTGCAAACAGCAAATGCAGGGGAAGCTGGAGAAAGGTCATAAGTCAACAGCTATATAAACCCAAAGTGTTGTCTGGCTCTAGGTGATCTTACACTGGCGATCAATGACAACATTACAAATGTAATCAAACAACATGCCCCAGGGCCTAAACCCATCACCTCTTCTCCCTCAATAGCGAACACTGCAGAGTTGCCAGATGCATTATTAGAGACTTTCACTTTTCTATGAAACAAGCATTGGCCATTTACCAAAGCCTGGATACCTCATGTGATGAACCAATGGCCTGATCCACTTTGGCAACCCTTGAGCTGGGCTGAGGCATGGCCAAACAAGGTAGTGGAGCCTTCTGACATAAATTTAGAAATAGCCAACCTCCAGTCGCATGCATTGGGTTGAAAGAGCGTGTGTGTGCGCAACTTTCCTCTAAGACTACACTGTAAGCTAGAAGGGTGAATCCACAAGCTCTTGGCAAGCTAGTGTGAACATTAGTAGCAGCATAGCCATGATAAATTGGGTAGTGGCAGAGGAAGCATGGCTTAGCCGTGCCAAGTATGTACCCACCAGTTTCAAGCAAGTATATGGCTAAGCTGTCTGTTTGCTGCCACTGCCCATGCTAGCAGGGCTACACTGCTATGTATACTCATCCTAGCTCAATGAAAATGAGCTCGAGTATGTGTGGGGATCACACCCCCAGCTAGTAGTGTAGATATAGCCTAAGATAGAATACTGTACTCAGACAGTGCATTGGAGAAAAGCAACTGAAATTTACAAGGCAACTAGCTACATCTATTTTGAGATCCCTGGGGTCTCCCCTACCTTTTTTGGTTTATTAACCCTTCTGATTTACAGAAGAGTTCTGAATTCGCTGGAGGTTGGGCCCGTTCATGCAGTCAAGCAGAATCCACATTAGCAATGGGAATTTTCAGTGCTAATACACACATCTGGAAACCAGAGATCAAGGCCAAGGCCATGGCCATCTAATGCCACTCGCATCCAAACAGCTGCTCTGATAGTTCAGAACTAAGAGCTTCGGCTTCTTTTCTTTGGGCTCTTTAAGGTCAGGCAGGAGGATGCTCCAGACAATCTCATATGTTACAGGCTTATCTAGTAATTGAACGTTGACAGAACATCATCAGGCATTTCACATTTTTAATAAGCTGTTGCAAGAAAAATGGTCAGTGAAACTTCCCAAGGTTTTCGTGCGAACACACAAAGCAGAGGATGGTATGCCAGCCCTTTCAAATCGGTGCTGTGCATTCCGGGGACTTAGAATGTGCCTCTTTCACTGGAGAGAAACCTGTTACCCGAAATTGGGCCAGCTAGTAAGCTTAGGGAGGACTAATGACCCACCAGAGTTTTGCAGACAGCAGCACTTTTATTATATTGATAGCTAAGCTCAAAAGAAGGGTGTGTGTGTCACATTCAAACTCGCATACTCACGCTCCCAGGACAGGCACGGCACTGGAGATGTCAGGATTCTTTAAGATAAGTGTCCCACAGCGCAGCGATGGACGGTCTGATGAAGGTAAGTCTTCCCAAGACACGATGAAATGCAACGCAGTGAACCACTGGCCAGGCGGTCCGGGCGAAGGGCCTTCACAGGAGGTACAAGCTTGTGAGGGCACTCCTGAGCACATGGCCCCTTCCCCTTTTAAGGACCTGCTCCTCATGGCCTGCGACTAGAGATGACTTGGCTGCATCTGGTTGGTCACACTCCACTTCAAACAGTGTCCATGCAGTGTCCATGCATTGGGTGTGTGAGTGCTGCCTAATTAGAGTCCCAGACATCTTGTCTATCTGGGAGCTCTTCTGATCTTCCAGCTGTTTAAGCAGCCCATTCATCCCACAAGCATTCCAGGAGGGAGGGGTGGGGGAAAGCCAAGTCACAGGTATTCAAAGAGGGAGAGGAGACGGGACGGGGGGGGGGGGGGAGTGCTTTTGAGCATACAGATCATTGCTGCTCCTACAACAAAACCCAGTCAAAATGGCATCAGCAGCAATTTCAGTATAGTGCCAAAAAGCAAATATTGGGTCATCCCACTACATTGTGGCCCACTTAGTTTAAAAGCAGGATAATATCAAGGGTTTTGGTTTTTGGAAATACCCAGCACTGACAGTACTAACACGATAGGTCCTGATTTTTCTCCCTGAACATGTAATAATCTGCCTTATGTACAACTTCTCTACCTCTGTGTCAGGCCTTCTCACCTGCATGATGTTCCTGCTGTGCTGTGTTCATTGAGTATGCAAATGAGGGCCTCGTATCAGCCAGGCTGGATGCTGGAGAAGGCGACGGCCTGAGAAGTTCACTGATCTTTTGCTCTTTCAATTTTAGTTCATTCCTCCCTGTAGTGAGGCGAGGACTCACTGGTGCGGCACCTCCTGCTGGTCATCCAGGGAACTAGCTCACCAGCCCACAGAGCGCCCTCTCCAGGCCGATGTCTCACCTTGCCGCTGCCCCCAGTGTCCCTCCTGGACCCCAGTGCCCCTTCTCTAGGAGTTCTGCTCCCTGCAGTACCCCACAGTCTCGCTGGGTCTCACCTCCCCAGGGAACCCCCAACCCCTTATCCCCACCTCGCCTTGGTCTTTGGCTACTGCCAGTCACCATCTAGCCCCCACTCACTGGGGTGGACTGCAGTAAAATTGCCACTCATCATTGGCAAGGAGGGTTTGGACCTGCTGCCGCTGCCTACCCTTAGGCTACTCCTCTGCAACTCCAGTACCTTCTCGGCCTTTAACAAGGCCTGCAGCCTGGGGATTTTCCAGGCTGGAGCTCCCCAGCTCCTCTGGCCTTTCCCCAGCCCTGCTCCACTTTCCCCAGCCCTGATCAGCTCCCAGCAGCCAGGCCCATCCCTCTCAGCATCTAGAGAGAGACTCTCTGAGCTCCAGCCTAGCAGCCCCTTTATAGGGCCAGCTGCGGCCTGATTGGGGCATGGCCCAGCTGCGGCTGCTTCCCCAATCAGCCCAGGCTTACTGGTTCCCCACCACAGCCCTCTCACAGAGCTGTTTTAAGCCCTTCAGGGCAGGAGCGGGGTTACTGTCCCGCTACACTCCCCCATGAGATGCTTCCCCCTGCCTGCTGTTCTCATTGTGTTCGATGGCCTCAGAGGGTTTTTATGTCTGATGGTCTGCAGCATTGCCAACCCCAACTGTTCAGAAATCACAAGGACAAACCCAAGAAATCATGAGATTGGCCTAAAAATCATAATATATTTTAACAAATGATTTTGAACTCCCTCTGCCTGCCCATTCCCTCCCCAAGTGGGCAGGTTGGGTGGGTGACAATTACAGGTTGAAAGTCTAACCTTAATTCCATATCAAATGTGTGCCTTCTTGACCCTGGCTCTCCCTTCCCTCCCACTACCCAGGTCCCTCCCTGATTGCCTGCTGTCAGGGGGTTTACAAAGTGAAAAATGTGGCATAAAGCCACCTTTACTGCCCCGCCCTCAGGTCCTGCACTCATCAGAGCTTGGGTGACCGTGACAATTGGCCCTACACTCCTCTTCCTCTATCTAATGCTGCATCCGAGTTCTCATGGAGTGTTGCTAGGAATGGCTTGGTTTCCAAACCCATTCAGCCAGTGTTGTTTAGTTTGTGTATCTCTTAAGAGTGATTGGAGTTCTTTGGTGACCTTCCCCAGTTCGTTAGGAAGGAAGGATCTGAGAGCTGTGGTGGGGTTTAGCATCAGAGGGGTAGCCATGTTAGTCTGGATCTGTAAAAAGCAACAAAGAGTCCTGTGGCACCTTATAGACTAACAGATGTATTGGAGCATGAGCTTTCGTGGGTGAATACCCACTTTGTGGTGGGGTTTGTGACTCACATCTGCATAACCGGGCAAGGCACAGCTTTTTCAATCTGCCCTCCATGAGCCAGGCACGTGCTGCAGCTGTGGAAGTCAGAGATCTAGACCAGTGTGTGGGGGGAAAAGGAAACAAAACCCATTTACAACTAAACTATATGCTCCCTGCCTCTTTTTCCAACGTTACTTGAGATAAGAAGCAGAGCATTCTAAAATCATGAGACTTTTCGGCTGGTATTTTCAAAGAAGCCTAAGGGAGTTAAGCACCTAATCCCAGGGGATTTGAGCACATAACTTTCTTAAAAATCACAGGCTGAAAACTCAGTTTGAATAAACGTGTGCTGCTATGACTTTATATATCACTAAAGGCTTTTTTATTTCAAGTAAGAATTTGATCTTGACAGGGCATCCCTAACATTATTTTGAGGTCACTGCTAATTGCCAGCTGCCACAGTTGCAGTAGTTAAACAGGTTCATGAAGAGTATGCACTAAACAGCGTTAGGTCATGTTGGAGCGTTTGTTTTTTAAAGAGCTCTCTTTATGCTGAAATGAGTCCCGCGTGTTCTCCAGGCAGAGGCAGGGGAGATCCTGCACCCAATTCCTGAACTTGACCGAGCTATTTGGCAAGAAGTGCACTGGCTTTCAGAAAGCATTTTTGCTACAGCTGATTCCCAAGGAGACCCAGGAGGCAGAGATTTCATTATAATGCTTCTTCTGCCAGGAACGCTAATCGTTCCTCCCCAGATCCCCAACCCTTCCTGCTGGGCCTTGAAAGCTGATTCTGGGTTGCCGAAGTTAACCCCGCTCTAGCCCAGAGTATCCAGTGCACAGATGGCTGCCCTTAGGTGCAGAAGCGCTGCAGGAACTGCTGTTTGAAAGTTCCTGAGCAGAATCGTACCCATCATAAACTCACAACTGATGCACACACTGATTCCCTTGAATGTCGGCACTTATGCCCATCTGTTAGAATGGCACCGTGCCCACTAGGGTTTGAACATGGCATAGGTGCCAACCAAACAAGCATTTAGGGGAACAGCCTGCAGAATATGGAGAGTGACATCTCTGCTGCCAGGAGATCCTCCTGTTTTGCAAACAGTGCCAGCTTTGGGTGGCATGCTTCATTACATAGAGCGCATCTGCAGTTGCTTGTGGGCATTATACAATCGACAAATGCCTTTATGCTGCCATTCTTCTGTTCAGCTGCCTCAGTGCTCGAAATTCCACATGTGGACAAGAAGCTGGGAATGAAAATATACTTGTTTGCATTTGGAACCCAGGACTTGCCCGGAGCTTCTCAAACTCTTTTCTGCTGAGCGCTGGCCAGTCACATGATACAGCTGCTCCCCCCCCGCCCCCCCATTTCCAGATGCTCAACTGCATTCATAGATGCTAATACTTTCCCAATTTTAATGTTTTCCCATGCGGATAGTTGCTGTAGTTGCCACCGGGATGTTGTGTGATTGTGAATGAATGGAGAAGTGAGCCATGCAGATTTGGAAGTACAAGGCAGGTGTCCACAGAACAGGTATTGCATGAAATCTGGTCCATAATAGGAAGCGATCTTAGAAGCTGATGCCACAATCAACAGCTGGTTCAAAGCCCTACCCTGCTTCTCCCTCTGAGGCAAACAGTGACCAACCATATAAGGAAAGTTTACCTCCCCTGAACTACCTCTGAGGAGTGCCTGGTGCCTTGCAGTATCAGGTGGCTGAAAACATCATCCTGCTAATAGTTTGTGCAACCTCTGGCCTAGGAGATGGCAATGGAGAGCACCTGAGCTATTTTTGTGGTCACTAGATTCTCCCCTTTCTCAGAGGCTTCGCAGTTAAGGTTGGATTCTCTTTTCTCAGCTCCTTTATGCTCAAGGTCACTGGAGCCAGTTACTTCACTGGTTCCTGTTGTTCAATGCAATGCTTGTTCGCAGCATATCTTTAACACACAACTGGAGAGGGCGCGAGTCAAAACAGATAATTGGTTAATATCACGCATCTATCCCAAAGCATTATTATCTGCGATTAATAACAGCCAGCTCTTCTGTAGCGCTTTTCATTGGTAGATTTCAAAGAGCTTCACCTCTTTAATGGATTTATCTTTATCACACCCCTGTGAGACAGGGTAACGCTATTGTCCCCGTTGTACAAATGATGAACTGAGGCACAAAGTGGCTAAATCGCTTAAGGTCACACAGGAAATGTGTGGCAGAGCAGGGAAATGAGCACAGCTCTCCCAAGTCCTAGGCTACAGCCCTAATCACGGGAGCATGAAGTCAGGTGGTCACAGCCTGGACGTTATAGAGATGTTTTCAGCACTACTTGTATGATACATAAGAACCTGTTAGCCTGGGTCCTGTGGCTGAGAAGCAAGAACAATGGGTAGAAAGGCAACTGTGACTAATGGAAGCTTTACTCAAATTGATATAGTCTTGGGAGTTAATGCAAAAAACAAAGGAGAGCTGGCTCTACGCTGTATGAGGAAAAGTGCAACACGCCACAGCACTTGGACCTGTCGTTTTCAGCTGTTGTTTCCTCTGTTATTTTTTTATTTTCATGTCTCGCTAAACTCCTGCATCCTGGCTGCACAAGAAGCAGAAAGGCCCAAGTATCACTAGAGCCTGTTCTTTGGATATTTGCTGGAAAGAAACAACGTTTGGACAAGAAGACCTGCTCTTGCAACATTTCCTATCCTGCATGTTCAGGAGGTCAGAGGCGGGTCGGATAAACACCTAACCTGACCGATGCTTTCCCAGACAGAACCCTGACTCTGTACCCAGAGGTCTCCCCGCAGCACTGCTCTTTCTGTTAGATTCAGGTTCTCATTCCAGGCTTATCACGGTGGAACTTGAGCACCTTCCAATAGCGCAATAAGTGACGTGACTAGCACTAACTCAGAACACCATCACCACTTTCTGACTATAGGATTTCAGGGTGTGACCCAACAGTAATGTTGGCTGACTCAGAACAGCAGGAGGTGACGCTTTGTGAATACACACAATTAAAAAAGCAAGAATACGGTGTCACGCAAACACACTTCGTCCATTTGTTTGAAAACTGTAGCTGAGTTTACCCATTTCTGATGCGCCATAGCAGGCGAGTACACGTTCTGCAGTAGTCTTTGTAAAGAGGAATGAAGCCTCACTAACAGATCACACTGGTAAGCACTGTGCTATTAAATCTGTGTAAATCTGTGCACAGTCCAACCCTTTGTGTGTGGATTAACCAAAACAAAGGAGTGAGGGTCTACAGTGTCCTAGTCGTCTATCTCCTGGGGCCTGATCCTAAGCCCACTGAAAGCAACGGGAGCCTTCATTTTGGGTCACACCCCTAGTGCACTTGCTGTGCTAGTACTGTAGCTATCAACTTTTGTCCAATATTTAGGAAATTTCCCAGCTGAGGCTCAGATTTCGTTCATGCAAACTATACATCTCTGAATTCAACATTTGACTCTCCTAACTGAAGTTTTGTAGCAACCACAGCAGAATTCCCATTGCCAGCAAACCCCCTCGGCAATCTCCTTTTTACCGTTTGGAAAAAAAAAGCAAACTATTTTGTGGTCTTACCTCCAATTTAGGAAAAACCATAAGGCATTTTCTCTTGCTAATACCAGCTGTGTGCACCATTCACTTCTGCAGGCCTCAACCAAGCTCAAGTTTCATTGTCCTAGGCTCTGAACAGACAGTCCCTGTGCCAAATAGCTTACACTGTATAGCGACAGGACAGCCAGAGAAGGGCTTGTTGTCCCATATTTACAGATGGGAAACCAAGACCCAGAGAGAACACCTGCCTTATCCAAAGCCACACAAGGCTGAGAATCAAACCCAGATCTCCCGAGTCCCTATCTATTGTCTTAACCACAAAGCCAGCTTTTCTGTTGTCTTCCTGATTCTCTGCCATTCCACTGCACCCTCCCGGGGTTAATATTCACTCCCATCTTGACCTCTGAACTCTTATGGCTTCTTTGCCATCCTTTCTGGGACAGAAAAGGAAAAAACAAAATTTGGGGGAAGAAGCTTTTCCCCCTTCTCTGCTGTGTGGCTCAGGTAAAGCCGCCTTGGGGTGGTCAGCAAGCTATAAATGTTATGTCTGTGGATATGAACACAACTCAGCTTTGCTTCCCATCCATCATGCAGCCTTGATTAAGTGAGTGGAAATAAAACCACTGTGCAATCTGATAAAGGCAGCATCCTCCCAGAGTGGGCGATATGGAGAGTGCTCATCCATCAAACTGTGCTCCGCATCTCTCGCCTACGGTTCTGAAATAGGACAGAGCGTACAATGGCTTTCTTCCTTGGCTTTTGTGGAGTGAGTTACCCCCATGAAAGGGTTAGTCTGCCTGAAGCTGCTGATTCCAGAGGCAGCCAGTAAGAGTACCTTGCCCTGGGGTATGATCAGCCAATGAGAATGTGGCCCAATGACATAACGTTTGTACTTTGACAGCCTGTTGGAGGTGGAACCAGGGAGAATTGGAATTACTCCTCACCTGCTGATTTTAATTCAACTGTTTTTAACAGGAACTAATCTCCTTGGGTGAAATTCCAATTGAAGTTAATGACAAAACTTTAATTGGCTTCAATGGGGCCAGGATTTCACCCTTTGTCTTCATTAATTCAGTTGTTTACTGCAGAGTTTCTTGGGCTTTTACTTGAATGTTGCCCCAAACCCCTTCTGTCCACCCACCAACCCGAGAGGGGTGCTACTTTCACCTCTGGCTAGCCGGGCCATCCTGGCTAAAGGCTAGCCAGAGGCTAAAGCCCTAGTGAGGCTTTCACTGGGACTGGTAACTCACCTGCTTTGCAGTCTGGACACAGGCCCAATCACTTGAATGCTAATAAACTTCCAATTTCTTCCCACCTTTCCTGCCTTGTGTCCAGAAGGGCAGACAAGTTCTGCTTTGCAATGTGGCTGCTCACTCCTGGGCTAGGCCAACCTGGGTGCCAATCACCCAGGCTAACTCTGAAGCGAAGAAATACCAAAAATGTGTGAACTCTTCACAGCCAATCACTGAAGCGATCCATTCTGTGCTGTTCCCATACTCTGTACCTATATGGCACCATGGTATCGAAGTGCCTTCTTCACCAGACCCCCCTACATGACCATAATGTGGGGCTTACATTACACCAGTTGACTTGCACAGGCCTGCACTGGGATGAGTTTCATCTTAAAAGAGAATAAACATGGAACTGTTCAGCAAAGCACATGCTTAACATTAAGACCCATGGAACTAAATTTGCTGAATCAGGGCCTAGATCGTACATATTCTCTCTGAGGACTTGGTTCAGTAAAATATTTAAGCATGTGTTTAGTTGTAAACATGTGCTTATATCCGCCTCTGTTCAGCAAATCATCTAATCACATGCTTAAGCCCCATTAAAGTCTATGGGATTTTTCACTGGCTTCAAGTTAAGCATGTAAGTGCTTTGTTGAATCAGGGCCAGAATGAATGAAACACCCTGTAACAAATCCCTCCTCCTACCCTATTTATTTTCTAAATGATTTTTTATTGGTTAGGAAATGATACCTTTACTTTCTTCTATCATTGTAGTGGGCGTCGGGGAACCTTAGCTCAGTAACACTGCTTGGTTATCTGTGTTGTCATCTCCACAAAGAAATGGGCTCTCCAGGGAAATTTCTCTATTTGTTCCCTGTTGTAATCCTGTCGGGTTTGTCATTTGACTCTGCTGAGCTTTGATTATGGGAACCAAACCTGTGTCACAGTAAGCAACCGAGATTAAAAAAAATGTTCCTGAAAATGTCCATCCTTGTATTTTGCAAGTGATTGTTGAATATTTTAGCGTGCACGCTCTCTCTCTCTCTCTCTCGTAGATAGGCTGCGGTAAGATTCATGGCAATGGGAAATGACAGGCAAGTCCATTTCAGACAGCGTACAGCATCTAATAAAGCTGCAATTCCAGTGGTACTGTTTGTCATATTTCACATCTCTTTTCTTTCCTAGCCATTTAATACCGGTGCAAAGCGCCAGCTTAGAGCGGTTTGAACAGTTTTAAAAAAGGAATGAGAGCATGGAGAGCGAATTGCTGTGGGTGTTAGGGTTGTGTTACTCACAACACCCAGCAGCTACTGGCAATACCCTACATTTTAGGATAGCTGATAACAGAAAATGTGTTATATTTTATTAATTTGTTGTTTTGTCATTCATTGTTCTCTAGTTTTAAAACATTTCAGTCATAGAGGACCCTATATAACACTCATTAAAGTTAATAGCGATGTTGCCCACGCTCCTGATTTTATTGCAAGTCTAGGGATAATTTATATTTTCAGTCAAACCCCAGCACCCGGTGTCATGGGATTACATGCGAATTTCAACTTTCATTGGAAAAAAAAGTTTCTGCCCTGAAAGTTGTTGAAAAAAGCTTAGAAATGTGACTTATAAAGGCTCAAAAGCCAGAAAGTAAATCAAAAGAACCCAACATTTATTATTTTCAAATCTCATGATGGGGGGAGGAGGAAGGGGGGGTTGGGTCATGATTTTTTGAAGGGTTGGGGACACTGCAATGGAAGACTCCCATTGATCAAAGAGGGCATTGGATGAAGCCCATAATGAGAACATTGAAGTTATACCAAGGGGCCTGATTTTGCACTGTGCTACACCATAGGTATCTGTGCAAAGTAGACGTGAAATGCCACCACTCTGATTTGGTAGCCTTTGGCAATGGTGCAAGCGACTATCCCAACATGCAGGTAAGGAAGAGCCATGCCCCATGCAACTCACGTGACCAATCACACACCAAAAACAGGAAGCAGTTGAGTGGTTTGTAAAGAACCCTCAGGGTGAAAGTGATTCATCCAGTCTGTGTGGCAACTCCTTGAATAGTCCAAGGAAATCACAGCATGTGCAAAGGATTCACCAATAAGGAAAAGGGGCTAAACCAGCAACAAATGGTAATCACAATGAGTAATGTGACCTGCTATTGTATAACTGGGATATTGAATTGGCTGGATAACTATTGGATAACTGGGAATGTGGGCAGAATCCAGCACAGTAGTGACAGACCCACCCTTTCAGGTGAGTTTTTCAGAAGTCAAGAGATCATGGAGGCAAAATAATGAAAAATTAGGGAGGGTGTTGCAGGTCACAGGGTCAAAATGAGGGAATTCTGGGCTTGATGGGTGGAGCTCACCAAAGCAACAGAAAGCCCATCCCTGCAGAGGAGGGAGGGGCCACTGGACCACGATTTAACTAAGAACAGGGGACTAAGAAATGAAAGAACAGGGAAAAGGGTGCAGGTCATGGGGTCAAAACGATGGACCCAGGCAGCCAGTGCTGGAGAAGGATGTCCTCTGTCTATTCAGACACAAGAACGGCACCCAACACTGACCTATCAAAGTCCAATATCCCAGACCAAAGAGGACCAGTACTATGGGTATAAGGACGGCTCAGGCCCTGTGCTTCTTGGGGAAGGATGCTGATAACTGTAGAGGTGGTTTTCTGATAAGGTCCTGGTCGCACCATGGGCTGAGTTTTTCTTTTCACTCAGCGCTGGGGTGGTTACCACTTTCAATCACTGACCTGGCCTTGAAGGGAAAGGTTCCCGCTCCTGTGAGGAATTCTCTTGACCCATCTTGGTCCCTATTTTGCCTTTTAACACCTTGCCCTGAAACGTTGGCTGAAATGCTGAACTTTCCCCCAGAGTTTTCTTTCTCCACCTGGCTGTTCAGAGGTCTTAGACTGAGGAAATGAAGGTGGTGGCAGCCTCTGATGAGCTGGGCTGCCATGGGCAAGTCATTGCATAACGAAGGTGCCTGGACTGAGGCTCCTATGCTGGGAACAAGACTTCAGGATGTCCTGGACATGTTGAGAGCTCTCCTAGCTCCCTGGTATGACATTGGCTGCTTTGTATACTCAATATGACGCAGAGGTTCCTCCTCTATCTGGCTGGGGACATATCTTTCCTCATCCTCACACTGAGGGTTTTTATAGCTTGTTAGCGCATTTCAAGCCCTGGAGCGATCAGTTATTAAGGATGATGATGATCATCCACAGACTGTACGGCAACATTCACAGGCCATCAGCACAAACAAAGCAGGTTTATAATTACCGAGAATAAATTGATGGCACAAACCTTAAGGACATTTCAAGCCTTTCCCCTCAGGAGATATTAAACAGCCCATTCACTGGGACAACAGCTGACACTTTGTCAGGCTATCCAAACAAATGCCTGAAATCAATCCAAACCCTGCATCAGCAGAACCATCTATCTCTGGTTTTTATCTTTTCACTTATTCAGTGCTGTGCAGCAAGGCATCTGAATTCCAAGTGCTCACACCACGCTTCCAGAATGCAGATACAGGAGCTAACTTGAAAGTACCAGGCAGTGGAATTAGTTGTTGAGGAAGGTATTATGCTTTGCTGTTGTCATGCAAAATAAAAATAAAACAGCCCCAAATCTCAGGCTGTATTTGCTGCCCTAACTTTAAATTTCTTTGCTTCCCAGGGACTCAGGTCCAAGCCAGACTTGTAACATACCTTCATCCTGGGTTTCTGCAGGTGACGTTCCACTGAGAGTGCAAAGGCAAGCTCCAGTCATAACAAGAGTTGGCATTCTCACTTCAAAGCCTGAGAGCTCACCCATCAACTCCCTTCAGTTAGGTGACCTAGACATGTATAAAGCCCAATCCGCATGCACGTACTCTCCTCCTCTTCCTGGCAGACAGTCCATTCTGAGGCCATGTCAGCACTCAGGGATCAATTAATTACTTTCAGGGTAGATGTTTCTCTCATTTTCACATCTGCGAGTTTATGCCAAATGACTTTATTCTTTATAGTCAGTCTGGAATAGCTGGTTCCTGTAATGGGGACATTGATCTAACTTGGGCTGAGATAAACTTGGTTTTAGAATTGCTATCTTACTTGTGGGGGCAGCTGAATCGCAATGGGCCAATTAGTGTTCACAAGTTGGGCGTCTTTGCAGGGAGAAGCTTTGGGTAGGGAGGCCAGCCTCCTTTAGCCACTAAGGGTATGTCTACACTGCAATGAGACACCCGTGGCTGGCCCAGGCCAGCTGACTTGGGCTCGCGGGGCTTGGGCTAAGGGGCCGTTTAACTGCTGTAGACATTCCAGCTTGGGATGCAGCCTGAGCTCAGGGACCTACCCACTTCACAGGGTACTAGCAGGGACGGATTAACTTTTTGTGGGCCCGGCGCTGTTACCCAAAATTAGGTCAGCTAGTAAGCTTAGGGAGGACTAATGACCCACCAGAGTTTGGCAGAAAGCAGCATGCTTATTATATTGATAGCTAAGCTCAAAAGGGGGGGTCACATTCACACTCGCATACTCACGCTCCCAGGACAGGCACGGCACTGGAGATGTCAGGATCCTTCAAGGTAAGTGTCCCACAGCACAGCAATGGATGGTACGATGAAGATAAGTCTTCCCGAGGCACGATGGAATGCAACGCGGAGACCCACTGGCCAGGCGAAGGGCCTTCACGGGAGGTACAAGCTTGTGAGTGCACTCCTGAGCACATGGCCCTTTCCCCTTTTAAGGACCTGCTCCTCATGGCCTGCGACTAGAGATGACTTGGCCACATCTGGTTGGTCACACTCCACCTCAGACAGTGTCCATGCCTTGGGTGTGTGATCGCTGCCTAATTAGAGTCCCAGACACTTTGTCTACCTGCAAAAAGAACAGGAGTACTTGTGGCACCTTAGAGACTAACAAATTTATTAGAGCATAAACTTTCGTGGACTACAGCCCACTTCTTCGAATGCATATGCATATGCATCCGAAGAAGTAGGCTGTAGTCCACGAAACCTTATGCTCTAATAAATTTGTTAGTCTCTAAGGTGCCACAAGTACTCCTGTTCTTTTTGCGGATACAGACTAACACGGCTGCTACTCTGAAATTTGTCTACCTGGGAGCTCTTCTGATCTTCCAGCTGTTCAACCAGCCCATTCATCCCACAAGCATGCTAGGAGGGAGGGAGAGGGGGAAAGCCACTTCACAGTATTCAGAGAGGGAGAGGAGACAAAAGCAGGGTGAAAGTGTAACAGACCTTTTGAGCATACAGGTTATACATAGCATACAGATCACTACTGCTCCTACAACAGGCACCAGACATATTTGTGGGCCCCCATTGGGGAAATAGGGCATATGATGGGGGGGCGGTCCGCAGAGCGAGGGGCCAGTTTTGGGCAATGAGGCACAGCGCAGCGGGAGTGGCCCCACTCAGCCAAGCACAAGGGCACGGTTTACAAATCCACAACTGCTAGATATGCACTGGCCCGCCCAGCCCTGCACTGCCAGCGTGCACCTTCCACACTGCCCCCTGCCCAGTGCCCTGCCCTTATGCACAGCACCCCCTCACCCAGAGACCTCCCCCACAGATTCTTATACCCAATGCACCCGGACCCACTATGCCCAACACCCCCTCTCCAGAGACACCCCGCCCCCACTGACCTCCCACCACAACTGCACAGCACCCTGCACACCATACCCTCCGCCCAGCTTCCCCACCCCCCCACCTACAGATTTCCTACTATCCAGCACCCCCTTCACAGGCCCACCATCACCGCTGTACAGCACCCCATATTCCTGAGGGAATTCTGCATCAAATTCTGTACATAATATTTTAAAATGCTGTAATTTTTTTTTTTTTTTTTTTTTTTTTTACACAATAAATAAATGTGGAAGCTCCACCATGGCAGGGGGAGCACAGGCCACTGGCTGCATGGAGGTGGGAGAATACCCTGAAGCCTACCCCACCCCCTGGGACAGGGACTTGGCAGTGAGGCTGAACCTGACCCTGACACAGCACAAGGGCCAGGCCTGCCAAAGAAACACCCTGGGGCCCTGCCCCTTTTGCACCAGGTGCACCAGATGTGGGCAGGGAAGCTCAACCTGGCAGCAGGATCCAAGTGCAGAGGGACTTAATGTGGGGGGATCCAGATGGGAGTAAGAGGGTTCTGTGTGGGGCAGTCTGGGGGCAGGCAGCTCAGTGGGGGATCTGGCTGCACAGGGAGGTTCCAGGTGCAGGGGCAATGGGAGTCTGCAGGGGGAACCAAGTGAAAGTGGTTGGAACTCAGCAGGTGGGGTGGAGTGTCTGGGTGCAGGGGTTCATTGGGGGGGGGGTCTAGGTGTAGGTGGTTGGGCTCAGTGGGGAGGGTGTCTGGTGGGGGGCTTATGGGGATGGTACAGATTCAGGGGAGGTGGGACTTGTCAGGATGAGGATTTGATGGTCCTGTTTAAACAGGGGAGCCCCAGCTGCTGCCAAAGGGATCCGCATGCTGGGCTCAGGGCCAGCTCCAGGCACCAGCTAAAGAAGCAGGTGCTTTGGGCAGCCAATACCAAGGGGCGGCACTCCGGCCGCTATTGGAGCAGCACGTGTGGCTCTTTGGCGGAGGGTCCCTCCGTCCCTCTTGGAGCAAAGGACCTGCTGCCGAATTGCTGCCAAAGAGTGGAGCGACGCGATCGCACTGCCATGGCTTTTGGGGGGGGGGGGAGGGCTGCTTGGGGTGGCAGAAAACCTGGAGCCAGCCCTGGCTGAGCTCCCACTTCCCCCCTGGCCCCACTTCCCCACTGCTCCATCTTCTCCCCATCCCACCTCCTTCCTTCCCCCTGCCTCTTCCCCCATCCCCCATCCCCTTCTCCTCCCCATCCTATGCCCCAGCTTATGACATGTTCCTGTCTCCAACACTCAGATGCCCAGCTCCCAATGGGGTCCAAACCCCAAATAAATCCATTATACCCTGTATAAAGGTATACAGGACAAACTCATAAATTGTTCACCCTCTATAACACCGATCGTGATATGCACAGCTGTTCGCCCCCCACCCCGCCCCAGGTATTAATACATAGTTTGGGTTAATTAATAAGTAAAAAGTGATTTTATTAAATACAAAAAAGTAGGATTTAAGTGGTTCCAAGCAATAACAGACAGAACAAAGTGAATTACCAAGCAAAATAAAATACGCAAGTCTAAACCTATTATAGTAAGAAAGTGATTACAGATGAAATCTCACCCTCAGATATGTTCCAGTAAGCTTCTTTTATAGACTAGTCTCCTTCTAGTCTGGGTCCAGCAATCACTCACACCCCTGTGGTTACTGTCTTTTGTTCCAATTTCTTTCAGGTATCCTTTGGGGGTGGAGAGGCTCTCTCTTGAGCCAGCTGAAGAGAAAATTGAGGTGGTCTCCCAAGGCTTTATATAGTTTCTCCTTGAGAGTCAACCCCTCCCTCCCCCTGTGTAGAATTCCCTCTACAAGATGGAGTTTTGGAGTCACATGGGCAAGTCACATGTCCATGCATGACTTAGTCCTTACAAGCCAGGCCACATTCCCAGGAAAGCTCAGATGTGGATTGGCATCTCAACGTTCATTTGTTCATGTGTTTCTTGATTGGGCACTTAACTTACAAATTCCTTTCTAAAGAAGCTGACCAAATGCCTTACTAAAGCTACTTAAAATCAAACAAGTACACAGCCAATATTCATAACTTTGAATACAAAAATGATACAGTCATACAAATAGGATGAATATATTCAGTAAATCATAACCTTTACAGAGATATGTTACATGGCATATGTAGCATAAAACATATTCCAGTTATGTCATATATACATTCATAAGCATATTTCCATAAAGCATTATGGGGTGCAATGTCACAAGAATACTTTGCAGTCTCTCCTTTGGAAACAGAGTGGAGAGACCTGAGGGACTGGAAGGCTCCTGAAGGATGAGGCGGAAGCAAGCTTCTGTGGCGGACACTGGCTCAAGGGCGGGAACTGGACCTCTGGGGAGAAGCCCTGGGAGATGCTGATTGTTACAAAGAGTCCAGGAAGGGATGGGGGAAATGCCTGAAGAAAGGCTAATGGCAGGAAGGAATCCAGGGAGGCAGCGGCAAGATGTCTGAGGGCGCAGACCTTGGCTGCTCGGCCTAGGGTCCCTGGGGTGGAACCCAGGGTAGAAGCTGGGCCTGGGTTCCCCTCCCAACCAATGGGAAGGTGACATGAAGCCCCTGACATAAGGGGCAAAGGACAATTTAAAGCCCTAGAAGAAAGGTGTAAGGACTGTGAGTCCGAGAGCTGGTGCTGAGGACAGATGTAAGGACTTTGGATTTTGTGTTGGACTTTTTGTTACCCTCGAATGGGTGGAAGTAAATGTGACTTGGCTGGAGGGCAGACTTACAAGAAGAGACAGACCACTGAAGCGACCGTCAGGAGCGGGTGCTAAAGAGACAGCTGCTATGCCACATCTAGCCATGAAGGGGTGCATCAGCAGTAAGTTCTCTCCCCTGAAACCTTTGAGAAGAATGAAGTGGTCAGGTAGGAGCATGATACAGTGTTGTGAGCCTGGCCAGCGCAGAGTGTCTTCTTGGCTGCTCTAACTTGTGCTGAGGGCCAGTTCAGCCCCCAGCAGCTTTCAGAATTAGCAAGAAAAGCAGAAAGGTGGCAGAAAACCTCCTCTGGCCACCCCTCCTGAGATGGACTAAGTGCTGCTTTGGTGCATCTGGGGAATTGGCCTGATCTCTTAAAGAACATCCAATGTACATGGGAGTTTGGACCCACTTGACCATCTGGAAACTGGGGTATCTGCCAAGAACTCAGGACCAGACAGAGGAATTGTTAGACTAGTTCAGCCTCCCCGATGTGCTGAATGCCCCACTACAGTGCAGTTAGCAGGAGCCTTCGGCACACACTCCATTACTGCGCTTGGCTCCATTTCCAAGTTCCCTTTACAGGTCACCTTAAAGATATTTCCCTCAGGCCTAGTCTCCTAATAGTCTCATTTGACACATTGTAGTTGTAAGTACAAAGATTTTGCTAACAGCAAAGTCTTGGCAGGGTTTTGCTCTAAAGGAGGATTGCCCTTTTCTTGTTCTGTGCTTACCTGGGAGGATCCCCTTTGGAGGCCTCTCCTTGGGGCGATTGGGGAGGCTGTGGTGATGAACAGCAGCATTTGCAGCCCCTGCGTGTAAACGAAGCAGATTGCAGCAATCGTCACTGGAAAGCAGAGTAGCCCACAGCAGCTACGTTCTTTGCATCTGATCCCTGGCTGGTAGGTTCAGCCAAGTCCGGATGCTGTAAACTGGAAAATAAGATGGAGCCCCAATGGCTGGACTGTACGGGAGCAGTGATACAACGGCTGTTGTTAAAGACTGAATCCTGCTGAACGATTGCTGAAAGCCAGAGGATCTGTCTACACTGCAGTTGGGCACTATGATTGCAGCCCATGTAGACATACCCGAGCTGGCTTTGATGTAGTCAGCTTGAGTAACAATAGCATTGAAGCCACAGCAGCATGGATGACAGCATGGGTTACCCCTGCCCACGTGGGACCTGAGGTACAATTTCAAGTGGCTACTGTCTGTGCTGCCAAGACTTCACTGCTCTTGTTATTGGCATGAGCCACATCAAAGCTAACTCAGGTATGTCTACATATACTGCAGTCGTGCCTCCAACAGCAGTGTAGATATGTTCTTAGACTGAGGACTCGTGCTAAGGCCACAATGCTGGAAGAGCACACAGTGCAACTCAGGACAGGGCTGCAAGTGTGGGTTTAAACTAACTTTGTAACCCCCTGCTCCCAGGCCAGCTGTGTGCCAGGCCACTGGCATATGGTAAAGCAGACAGCAGGGATCAGCTGGGAAATGGCAAAGTGCCAGGATATAGGGAAGCCCTGGACATGCCCCTTTTTCTTAGCCACATCCCCCTACTCTGACAGCTGCTACATTAGCTCTATGCTTCTGGAGTATACTCTTCACCAGGGAGACCTTCCTTTGGGTGAACACATCAGCACTGTGGTGCAAAATGGCCCCAATGCAGCCAAGGATTGGGGCCTACAAATCCTTCCTGGGCTGGGAGATGGGCTGGATCATGTAATTAGGCATCTCTGTCTCTAACATCTCTTGGTCTTGATAGTGCTAAGTACCACAAGGCTGTGGGGTCTATGGAAGGTATCTTTGCCTTGGGTGCTTCTTCTCTAGCACTCTGGAGAAACTTCTTAGCTGACAGTTAAAGAGGATGTTTCAGGAGATATCATAGATCTAAAAATGGATGAGAAACTGGATGTTGGAGGATCCAAATCCTCCCTTCAGATAAGGAATAGAGTTAATGGGAATTGCAGGAGAATATCTGATGTGACAAAGTTCCTCCTCTGCCTTGGTGGGTTCTGCACTTTCCGGTGGAGTTGCTCACCTCAGAGGTTCACAGCAGCCCTCAGTTTGGCCACTTTTGCCACTGGCTCAAACCTGCCATTCACTCAGCTAACCTCATCACTGGCCAGCATGGGGGAAAGGAAGGAGCACAATCCCCGCAGTCTAGGTTGTCCCATCTTGTGGGTTGGGGACAGGCCAGAGACTTTCCCCTCTGATATGACTCTCAGTACAGCTCAACTCCTCCCGTGTCACATAGTGGGTTGCAGGAATGGGGCCCACCCTCTACTCCAGGTTCCAGCCCAGAACCCTGTGGATTGCAGCAGTCGACAATGTCTCCTGTAACAGCTGTGTGATAATTACAACTCTCTAGGCCACTTCCCCATGATTTCCCCCCCAGCACCTTCTTTATCCTCACCGCAGGACCTTCTTCCTGATGCCAGATAGCATTTGTACTCCTTAGTCCTCCAGCAGCACGCCCTCTCACTTCCAGCTCCTTGCACACCCCTCACTAAATGAAGGGAGGTCTTTTTTAACCAGGTGCCCTGATTAGCCTACCTGCCTTAATTGGTTCTAGTTGCTTCCTAATTGGCTCCAGGTGTCCTAAGTAGCCTGCTTGCCTTAATTGGTTCTAGCAGGTTCCTGATTGTTCTGGAACTGCCCCTGTTATCTTACCCAGGGAAAAGGGACCCACTGGTTCTACAGGCTGATCTACCTGCCTTCCACTCTTTTGGGGTTGTCCTGCTGGCTGGTTGCCCCCCTGGCTGCTACTGCTGCTGTGGGTAGGACCCTGCTGGTGTGACCCTCAGAGGGGAGTGTGAGGCCCCACTTTCTCCATCATTTCTGGGGCCTCCCCTGGCTGGGTTGCTGCTGCCCTTGCTGCTACTGCTGGGGAGTTGTTACTGCTGCTGGAGCTGAGGAGGGAGTAGAGGAGGCCTTTTTTTGTGGAGGGGGTTTGTAACGTTCCTGCTTCTGTGGTGGTAGGTGCCTTTGCTGTGAGGAGCTGGGGGAGTGGCCTGGAGCCCTCCCCCTAGTCCACCTGCTCCCATACTGCCACCACCACCACCCTCTTTACCTTTCCACCTGCCTTCTGGCTCTGCTCCCTGGCCTAGCAGTTTGCTCTGCCCAACCATGGTTTGCTCTAACCATCCAGAGAACGTAGCGGCAGCAAATGGGCATTTGTATTTCGGACGCCTGTGGATGCTCATTTCCTTTCCCCTCCCTTGGCTTTGTCCTCCCTCCCCTGCTGCATTTGGCTGGTGGGTCCCCTTTTCCTCTGCCTTATCCACTGCCCTGCAGTTGTTTGCCCCCTTTCCCTTTGCTGCCTGCCCTGCCCGTCCCCCTTCTACCGCCCTGTTTGCTCTGGTTTACCCTGTTTCGTTTTTTGATCCTTGATTAGTTTGTTTGTCCCGCCCTTGTCCCCGGTGCAGGTGTGGTTGCCAGCCCCATTTCCCCCTCTTTTGATTTGGTTGTTTTGAACCCACCCTGTTCTTTTTTCCATGACTGAGGCATACCTGATTTAGCCCTCCCTTGCATTCCATCCCCTTGCTTCTTGCCCTCCCTCCAGGTCTGCCCTTATTGCCTGCGTGCCCACGTTCCGCTGTTGGCGTTTGAGATTCCTCCCCCCCTTTTATTTTCATTGACTCCTTCACTGACGCACACTCCCCCATGATGTTTTAGTTTTCCCTTTTTTTTCCTTAGTGCAGCCGGAGGAGCTGGTTTCTTTTTCATCTTGTGCTGGAATTGTGTTCCTTGTCTTCCTTTGTCCTTTTCTGTTGGTGCCCCTCCACCCTGCTTTCAGCCTAGCGGGTGGGGTGTGGTAGCTGTTCTTCCCCCCCCCCCCTTTCCCTTCCTTCCATTTCCCTGCCCTAGTGGCCGTCCCCTTCCCTCCCTTTCTGTGGTGGGTGATTCACGGGGTGGGACTTCCCTGGACGCCCCTGCAGTTCCCTTTCAGTCCCCCTCCCTTGCGATGGCCGCCTCGACTGCTGCTGCCGGGCTGCCTGCCATCGCTGCCATTGAGGCACCGTCAGGCATGGATAGGGGCTCCCAAGACGCCGCTGCTGCTGTGACCTCCACTTCTGAGACCGCTCCCTTGGCCGGTGGGAAGGGTCGGGGGTCGAAAAAGGGCAAGGGCCCTGCCCGGACGGTGAAACCCCCGGTGACAGTGGTTCCTTTTTCCGCTGCGGCCCCGTTAACGGCCACAGCTCCCCTTTCTCCCTTGCCTATTGTTTCCTCCACCAGCTCAGGAATTCCTGAGGGGGTTATGGACAGCGCTCCTCGCTGTCTGCTCCAGCCGCCTCCCAGAATACCATTCCTTGTGGTCGGGGCCCCTTTCCCACCCTCACCAGGGAGCACGGGGTGCGTTACCTCCTGGTGCCGGCCTTGCCCCACGTAGAAACCTACGTGCGGGCGTTGGCGTGGGTGGTGGGGCCCACAGCCGTGGTGGCAGCCTCAAAGATGTTTGGGAAGGTGGTGTTCTTCCTGGCGTCGGAGGCCGCTGCCCAGGAGGCGGGGGAGAGGGGCTTGGCAGTGCGGGGGGCATTCACGTCCCCCTCGAGCCTTTGGAGGACCTGGACATATGGGTGGTTTTCTCCTCTGTTCCTCCCTTCCTCCCCAATGCCGCCCTTTTGCTGTTCACCCTGGGGAGGCCCCTGTCCATCCTCAGCCCTCTTTTGTTGGGCTGTAAGGACCCCGCCCTCCGCTGCGTTCTGTCATTCCACCGGCAGGTGCAGGTTCAAGTTCCGCCTGCGTCACGTGACGGGGAGGCTCTGGAGGGGTCCTTTCTGGTGCCCCATCAAGGGGCCCAGTACTGGGTTTATTATTCTTCAGGGGTGGCCTAGTGCTTTCTCTGCCGGGTGATGGGACATGTCCGGATGGACTGTCCCCTGGCCCAGCTTGGAGGGGCATCTGGGACCCCCGATACTCGGAAGGGTGCCGGCTCTATCATTGCCGGCAGCCCTGATCGCCTGGTCCCTGGGGTCACCCCTCCTCCATCCGTGACCTTTGTCAAGTCCGCTTGGGTCTTGGGGGAGGCCCCCCCCGATGTGCCCAGATGAGCGTGCGGGCCCCGCCGCTGAGGTGGGTAGTAGACCGGGGCCTGCGGAGGAGAGGGTGGCACGGCCGGTAGCAGGACTCGAGCGGGGCTTGCCTCAGGGGGAGTGTGTCCCTTTCCCTGTTGTCCTACCCTTGTCTTCCTTTACCCTCCCGTCATTACCCTCGCTCCCAGGCCCTGACCCAGCTGGCCAGCCCCCCTCTTCAGGGAGCTGGGAGCTTGTGCGGGGGAGATGCCGCAAGCGGAGAGCTCGGGCTCAGCACCTCCTCCTCGTTGGTGAGGGGGAAGGGACCCCCTGTAAAACTATGAAGGGGGTTGCTGGTGCTGGGCCTTCTGTTGACTCCCCTGTTGACTCCCCTGCTGACGTTCATCATTTGGAGTTGGCCGAGGTTGCTGCAGCCGCAGAGGGACCGAATGGCTAGGTTAGGGACCGAATGGCTAGGTAGCAGTTCTGCTGAAAAGGACCTAGGGGTCACAGTGGACGAGAAGCTGGATATGAGTCAACAGTGTGCTCTTGTTGCCAAGAAGGCTAACGGCATTTTGGGCTGTATAAGTAGGGGCATTGCCAGCAGATCGAGGAACGTGATCGTTCCCCTTTATTCGACATTGGTGAGGCCTCATCTGGAATACTGTGTCCAGTTTTGGGCCCCACACTACAAGAAGGATGTGGAAAAATTGGAAAGAGTCCAGCGGAGGGCAACAAAAATGATTAGGGGTCTGGAGCACATGACTTATGAGGAGAGGCTGAGAGAACTGGGATTGTTTAGTCTCCAGAAGAGAAGAATGAGGGGGGATTTGATAGCAGCCTTCAACTACCTGAAGGGGGGTTCCAAAGAGGATGGAGCTCGGCTGTTCTCAGTGGTGGCAGATGACAGAACAAGGAGCAATGGTCTCAAGTTGCGGTGGGGGAGGTCCAGGTTGGATACCAGGAAAAACTATTTCACTAGGAGGGTGGTGAAACACTGGAATGCGTTACCTAGGGAGGTGGTGGAGTCTCCTTCCTTGGAGGTTTTTAAGGCCCGGCTTGACAAAGCCCTGGCTGGGATGATTTAGCTGGGAATTGGTCCTGCTTTGAGCAGGGGGTTGGACTAGATGACCTCTTGAGGTCCCTTCCAACTCTGATATTCTATGATTCTATGATTCCTATGGAGTCCCTCCCTGAGGGGGTTATGGACAGCGCCCCCGTTGCCATCTGTGCCCCCTGTAGGCGCCACAATGGCTACTGCCCTGGCTGCTGTTGAGGGAGAACCTGTAGAGGTGGGTGGGGACTTTGCCTCTGTTTTTGCTGAGATCGAGGCCCTTGGCTTGACCCCAACCACTGAGGGAGTGGATGCCCCCCTGTTAGAAGGCCTTGGTAAGGGTGATTGCTCTCTGGCACCTCCCCCTTTCCCCTCCCCTCCGCCTCAGGTGGTTGCCCCCGTTTTGGCTTCTGCAACGCCCCGGGCCATGTCTGCCTGCCCGGCCGCGAATGGTAATCTGGCTGACGCCGCTGTGCCCATTGTGGCGACGGCCGGGCTCTGAGCCCACGGGCGCCTTATCCCATGAGGCGGGCCGCTGCTCTCATCTCCCCCCAGCGCTGTAATCGTGGGTGCCTCGTTTAGTGGGGCACCTGAGCCTAGCGCTGTGGAGCTGCCCCACTCCCTTGCTGCCCCTTTCAGTACCGTGTCGGGTCATGAGGCACCATGCCCTGGAGGTTCTGCCACTCAGGCCCTAGATTTTGTCCCTGCTCCCTGCCCCGATCCTGCTCCCATCCTAGATCTGTGTTCTGTCCCTGTCCCTGACCCAGTTCCAGCCCTTGTTCCTGCCCTTAACCTCTTTTCCTTCCCCCCCTCCTGTTGCTGCCGCCCCCGGGGTTGCCTCATTTTCTTTTTATGGGGGCCCCCAGGAGGCAGTTTTTGTTTTTTCCCTCTTCTGGCCCATCAGGGGCTGCAGTTCTCCCTCCGCCATTGTTCCTAGGGCCGAGTGCTGCATCAGGTGGCGCAGTGCTGGAGGGACAGGCGCCACGGCGGGGTTCTGATCCCTGCAAGCCTGTCTCGATGGGCCACGGGGCTGGCAGGGGAGTCAAATTGGGGGACGCCGGTCCCTGCCGCGCAGAGGAGCGAGATGCGCTCTTTCTTGGAGGACACTCGTGGCTCCACGAACAGAGTGCATCTCACTCTTCAGCGCTGGGGTGATTTCCATCTCGTTCTCCAGACCGTGAGGGCCATTATGGGGGAGGGGAAAGGGACCGAGAAGCGACATGCTGTGGCTTACCAGTGGGCCCGCAGCTTCCGTGATGCCCTGCTGGCTTTCGGGGTTGGTCACGGTTTGCTGCGGGGTCTGACAGGAGCCGCTAGTGCCCCAGACTGCAAGGATCATCCCCAGCCCTCCTTATATCGCCGTCCATCTTTGCCACTTTGAACATCCGTGGCTGTAGGTCGGGTCTCCGCAGGTGCCAGGTGCTCTCCTTCCTTCAGGGGGGTGGGGAGGTACTCAGTTATTTTCCTGCAGGAGACCCATGCAGATCCAGCCACCAAAGCAAGCTGGTGGCTGGAGTGGGGGGACAGGATCTACTTTAGCCACCTTTCGGCCCATCAGGGCAGGGTGGCGACCCTATTCTCCCCGCACCTACAGCCCGAGATGCTGGGGATTACCGAGGTCATGCCGGGTCGCCTGCTGCACCTCCGGGTTCAGATGGAGGGGCTAGCATTGCATCTTGTCAATGTCTATGCCCCAGCGTCCGGCCCGGTGACAGCGTGCTTTTTTCAGCAGGCATCCTCCTTCCTCGGTACTTTGGATCCTCGCGAGTGCCTGGTCCTGGGCGGAGACTTCAACTGCACCCTCAAGGAGCGGGACCGCACAGGGATCGAGCCGAGCCTGGCTGCTGCAGATGTCCTCAGGGGGATCATAGTCCATCACTCCCTGGTGGACGTCTGGCGCGACCACCACCTGGACGATGACGCTACGTTCACTTTTGTCCGGGTGGAGGAACAACGGTCGAGCCACTCCCGATTGGATCGCATCTGTTTCTCTCGCTGTCATCTTTCGCAGGCCCACTCCTCCAGCGTACGGCCAGCCCTGTTCTCGGACCACCATTTGGTGGCCGTGACAGCCTCTCTTTCTTTGGAGAGGCCGGGGCCGGCCTATTGGCATTTCAATAACAGCCTGCTGGAGGATGTGGGATTTGTGGCATCCTTCCGGGAGTTTTGGCTGACCTGGCGGGAACAGAGGCGTGCCTTTCCCTCAGCGTGGCAGTGGTGGGATGTGGGAAAGGTGCGCGCCCAGCTTTTCTGCCGTAGCCACACCCGGGGCGCCAGCCAGTGGAGGGATGTGGTGATAGAGCAGCTGGAGCGGGAGGTATTGGAGCTGGAGAGGCGTCTGGCCGCCAGCCCCAGAGATCCACCCCTGTGGAGCGTACCAGGAGAAGCAGGAGGAGCTCCAGACCCTTGACAATCTTCGGGCCCGGGGTGCTTTCGTACGATCCCGCATCCGTCTCCTGCGGGAGATGGATCATGGCTCCTGCTTCTTCTATGCCCTGGAGAAGAAGAGGGGGATGAAAAAGCACATCCTCTGCCTTTTGGCAGAGGACGGCGCCCCCCTCACGGATCCGGTGGAGATGTGCGAGAGGGCCAGGGCCTTCTATGCTGGCCTTTCCTCCCCGGATCCAACCAACGCCAATGCCTGCGGAGTGCTTTGGGACGGGCTCCCGACGGTCAGCGCGGGCGACCAGGACCGGCTGGAGCTGCCTCTCACTCTGGCCGAGTTCTCGGAAGTCCTCTGTCTCATGCCCACTAATAAACCTCCGGGCATGGATGGGCTGACCGTGGAGTTCTACCGCGTGTTCTGTGACGTCCTCAGCCTGGACTGTGCCACTGTCTGGGCCGAGTCCTTGGAGAGCGGGGTCCTCCCTCTTTTGTGCAGGTGAGTGGTGCTTGCCTTATTGCTGAAGGAAGGGGACCTCCGCGATCTTCTGAATTGGCATCCCATCTCACTCCTCAGCACGGACTATAAGGTCGTGGCAAAGGCCATCTCGCTGTGGCTACGGTCCGCGCTGGCGGACGTGGTCCATCCAGACCAGACCTACACCATCCCGGGCCGTTCCATCTTTGACAACCTTTATCTGGTCCAGGATCTCTTGGAGCTTGGGTGTAGGGATGGTCTGTCGTTCGCCCTCCTGTCCCTGGATCAGGAGAAGGTGTTCAACCGGATGGACCACGGGTATCTCCTGGGCACTCTGCGGGCATTCGGCTTTGGACCCCGGTTTGTGGGGTTTCTCCAGGTGCTGTACGCCTCCGCAGAGTGCTTGGTCAAGCTCAACTGGACCCTGACCATGCCTGTACTTGGCGCGGTTTACCACTGTCCCTGAAGCCTGTCCCTTCTGTGGCGTGAGGGAGACCCTGGCGCACACGTACCTTCACTGCGCCAGGCTGCAGCCCCTTTTCCGGCTCCTCCAGAACCTCTTATTGAGGTTCTGGCTGCACTTTTCCCCGCACTTATTTCTTTATGCACACCCAATCTGAGGCATCACAAAGTTGTGGGACCACCTCGTCAACCTCCTCCTAGCCATTGCTAAGGTAGCCATTCGTAACACCAGGGAGAGGAGGTTGGCGGGGGGGCTGCGACTGTGGGGCTGTTTTTTGTTCTTTCATCCGTTCATGTATCCGGGCAGAGTTCCTCTGGGCAGTGTCCACAGGCTCTCTCGATGTTTTCGAGGAGCAGTGGGCGCTGTCCGGGGTTCTCTGCTCGGTGAGAGAGAACTCTGCTACCGCTCGCCCACGTCCCGGTACTCAAAAGGACCACTCTCCTGTAGCCATCTGGCCTGACCCTGTCACACTGAGGACAGCATTTTTGCTCACTATGTGAAAATAAATAAATAAGATGGAAAGGGAGTAAAGTTTCCTTTTAACTTCCTCTTTCTATTGGATTTTTAGTGAGGCACGATTGTGTGTTCTCCACAAAGCAAGGGAGCAATAACATCAGAGATACCTTGAAAAGGCAATAGACATTACCCGCTGTTATGCTTAAGAGGAAAAAAGAACAGCCCCCAAAGATTTTTGATGCTCACGCTGACCTCATTAGAATCTGCGAGAAAGCCAAGTTATTAGTTACTCAGCACAGCAAGCATTAGGTCCCAGTTTCTCCAGTTCAGTCATCCAAAGCTAGAGAAGCATCATGTAATATGTTCCAAGCAAGATGTTTCTGTCACTGATGGCCACAGCGCACGATGGTCAGCACAGCTGGCAACACATTATTTCTCTCATGCTCTACACTCTTACAGTTTGTATCTGGGAATGTAAAATAAAATTCAGGCAAACAGTGACTGGTATTTTTCAGTTCCTTCCAGTTTTGCTGGTTTTCATTATAAGGAACTGGCTACTTCTTAAAGGTGATGCAAACAGAATTAGATGTGATACTGGTGTGAGATCAGAATTAAGTGGAGAATTAGATGAAGGTTTTCAAAAACACCTAATGGATTTAGGGGCACCAGTCCAATTAATTTCAATGTGTAACATTTTCATAAGCACTTGAGTGACCAAGGAACCAAGCCTTGTTGGAAATCGCTGGGACTTGTCTCCTAAATCACATAGTTGCTTTTGAAAATCTTTCCCATAATGCCACCCTACAATCTGATGTCCAGGGGTATAATAAATATCTATACCTTTCAAGCTGATATTTTCAAAGGAGCCTAAGGAGGTTAGGCACTCAGATCCTGTTGACATTCAATGGGATTCAGCCACCTAACACCATTAGACTTGAAAATCCAGCTTAAATGAAGCCATCACAGGTTCCCATTATTGCCGGCCACATTAGGACTTTTAATGAGGACTCATGAGTTCCCTGATTGTCTGCTGTTCTGAAACCTCACTTGTTTTTAGCAACAGCTGAGCTACAGAAGTTGAGTTAAGGATGGGATGCTGTGCTGCTAGGATCTGCTGTGTTTTGAGGGTATGCTGTGCCGAAGTTCTTCTTCTCATGGCAGTTACAGATAGCAGAACTGGCTCAGAAACAATCTGAACCTGTCTCCTGAACCATCATTCATTTCCTTTCACAATCAAACCTTTTCTGAGGTTCTGAAATGGTTGGATCTGTTGAGGTGTTTTTTGCTTGCTTTTCTCTCTCTCTCTTTTGTTTTTGTTTTGTTTTTTTTTAGATCAGACTGGAAATATTGTGAGAAGTTCTAAAGGCATTTCTAGCCAATAGCAGAAGTGCCAGAAATTGCCAGCTGAGCTGGGCAGAATCAAAGGATCCTCCAAACTTTGGGATGCTAAGTCAAACCTATATGGTGAACATTTGGGGGATTCCCCCATCTCTAATGCAAATGACCCCATTTTATAGAGAGGGCTTCATAAATTCATGACAATTTTTTTTTAATGAGGCCAATAAACAAAGAATCTGCCTGGGTTGAGTAACTCAGCTGAGAGACAGAAAAAAGTAAGAATGGAGGATTTTAGAGGTTAATTCCCTTTGTTGACTGGACAGTCAAGAAAAAATCCATCTTGTCCATGATGATTGTAAAGGGAGGGTATGTCTGGATCTCTGTTGTTACGCTGCTGGTTTTCCTTCTTCATGAAAACCCTGTGTGCTCATTAGATATAGATGAGGTCTTCATTGATATTAAGGACCAAAGCCTCAGCTGCTGGAAGCTATGCTGATTTAGTCCAGCTGAGGATCTAGCGCCAGGTCAAAGCTCAGCAAAATGGGTGTGCTGCAGAAGTGCGCGCACGCCACCGGTCATGTCCACAGAGCCACCCTGTTTTCACATGTACGTCATGGCCTTGCACACCAGAATGCCTCATTGCCTGGGCAGTTACCCAAATGCAGGCATAATGGATGCACGTGTGGTTTTGGTGGGGTACGCATTGAACTAGGCTTAGAAGGATCACCCCACTACTGGCAGAGAGAACATCCATTCTTCCATAAGGCATCTCACGTCCTGCTTTCCTTTAATCCCTAAACTTTGGCCAGTCATAGACCTTAGGTGATTTTCTGGGAGTTCTAGACAATGTTCCACCACTCTCTCTTTCTCAGGGTTCTATTCACCACTTCTCTGAGGAAGGAGTGGGGTGGGACAAAAGTTTTTCGCCCCATAGATAGGGCACTGAGTTCTATTCTTGACTCTACTACGGATCTCTTGGGTGATTGTAGGCAAGTCTCTTTACCTCTCTGTGCCTCTGGTCCCCCTCTCGCCCATTGTCTGTCTTGTCTGTTAGGGGCAGGGACTGCCTCTTCATATGTGTTTGTGTTGTGCCTAACACAATGGGGCTCCAGTCTCACACAGGGCCTCTAGGTACTACCATAATCCAAATAATAAGTAACACTATCTCCTGATACCCAGCTCAGTGTTGTGAGCACTAGTGGGCCTTCCCCAATGTAATAATGAGAGGTATAGTGCCTTCACTCTGAGGATCCTGAAGCATTTTATGAACATTTAATCAAATTAGCCTCGGGGCAACCCTTTGAGGCAGGTGAATAACCAGGTGACCACAACTGGCTTGTAGTAGGCTGCTGGTTGGCTATGCCACCTGAGTGGTGGGAAGAGTCAGCAGACCAGCTCTTAAGCCCAGCAACAGCTCAAAGCATTCACCCACAGCTGCAATAGCTCTTGCACCTGCTTGTTCCTAGCCTTGCTCCAGCTTTGCCTCATCCTTACGCCCCACTCCAGGCAACCCAGTTCTGCCCCTCAGCTCTGATTCCTGACCTCTGATTCCAGCTCTGACCATGGGCTTCAATTCCTGGCTACTGATTCCTGCTCCAACTGCTAGGCATGACTGCCCACATCCCAGTCATGTGACAGCCGCATATTATTAACACCAGCAAGGAAGAATCTGATGCACAAAGAGGTTACATGGCTTCCCACAATCACATAGGAGATGTACAACCGATCAGAGGAACAGAACTTAGATCTCCTGACTTCCAGCTTTGGGTTTCAGTCACAAGCTCTTTGACTTTCTCTCCCATACTTTCCAGCTGCTTCAGTTCCTCTCTGAGGCCTGGTAACAGGAGGCCTGTGGCTCATTAAACTTCCGAGGATTCCTGGAAAGTCATCGTGCTGGGCGATCTGTAGGAGTGTGTGAGCTGAAACAAGACCTTATGGAGAGACAGATTGAACAGCCGCTACTGAGCACAACACCCAGTTACTGTGTCTTTGGCTTCATTGCAGTTTGGACTCACATGGGCCCCTGTTCTACTGCAGAGCATATTTTAATAATAACATCTCTTGTCTGCAGAACTCAAATGTGGACATATGCTATCTCTTCTGTTTTATAGATAGGGAAACTGAGGTACAGAGCGGGGCATTGACTTGCCCTAGGACCATGCAGAGAGTTGGCTGCAGATCTAGAAACAGACCCAAGGTCTCCCAGGCAGAAGCTCCTTCCAACATGTGTACTTGAGTGGAGTTCTCACTCACTGCGTTTCTCATCAGCACGTAAGGTTTAGACCCTTAACTCTAGCACAGACAAGAGCGCCCATATCCCTAAATAACTGGGAGAACTATTCTGTACGTGGCTGTGGTGAAGTGTGTGGCGGGAGAAGCAGAGGGCATGGACTGTGATGTGGTTTAAATGTGTAAAGTCTTGCTCTTGGGGCTTTGTGACAGGTGTGTTAGGTATGCGGCTGTGGCATAGCGCCATCTCATGGACACCACCCATAATTGACAGGAAGGGCAGAAGCAACAAGACAGGGGCCTGGTCTACACTATGACTTTAATTCGGATTTAGCAGCATTAAATCGAATTAACCCTGCACCCGTCCACACAACAAAGCCATTTATTTTGAAATAAAGGGCTCTTAAAATTGATTTCTGTACCCCACCCCAATGAGCGGAGTAGCGCCAAAATCGATATTGTCATTTCGAATTAGGGTTAGTGTGGCTGCAATTTGATGGTATTGGCCTCCGGGAGCTATCCCACAGTGCACCATTGTGACCGCTCTGGACAACAATCTGAACTCGGATGCACTGGCCAGGTAGACAGGAAAAGCCCCGCGAACATTTGAATTTTATTTCCTGTTTGCCCAGCATGGAGAGCACAGGTGACCACAGAGAGCTCATCAGCACAGGTAACCATGCAGGCCAATAATCGAAAAAGAGCACCAGCATGGACCGTACGGGAGGTAGTGGATCTGATCGCTATATGGGGAGAGGATTCAGTGCGAGCAGAACTTCGTTTGAAAAGACGAAATGCCAAAACTTTTGAAAAAATCTCCAAGGGCATGATGGAGAGAGGCCACAATAGGGACTCAGATCAGTGCTGCGAGAAAGTCAAGGAGCTCAGACAAGCCTAGCAAAAAACAAAGGAGGCAAATGGTCGCTCCAGGTCAGAGCTGCGGACATGCCGCTTCTATTCTGAGCTGCATGCAGTTCTAGGGGGGGCCGCCACCACTACCCCACCTCTGACCGTGGATGCCGAGCCGGGGATAATCTCATCAGCTACACCTGAGGATTCTGCGGACGGGGAAGAGGAGGAGGAGCTTGCGGAGAGCACCCAGCACTCAGTTCTCCCCAACAGCCAGGGTCTTTTTCTCAGCCTGACTGAAGTACCCTCCCAAGGGACCCCATGGAAGGGACCTCAGGTGAGTTTACCTTTTAAAATATAAAACTTGTTTTAAAAGCAAGCGTTTTTTGATTACTTTGCCCTGAGGACTTGGGATGCATTCGCGGCCAGTATAGCTACTGGAAAAGTCTGTTAATGTGTCTGGGGATGGAGCGGAAATCCTCCAGGGACATCTCCATGAAGCTCTCCTGGAGGTACTCCAAAAGCCTTGCCACAAGGTTTCTGGGTAGTGCAGCCTTATTCCGTCCTCCATGGTAGGACACTTGACCACGCCATGCTTGCAGCAAGTAATCTGGTATCATTGCATGACAAAGCCTGGTCCCGGTGTTTGCTGGCATTCAAGCAACATCCGTTCTTTATCTCGCTGTGTAATCCTCAGGAGAGTGATATCGTTCATAGTAACCTGGTTGAAATACGGGAATTTAAGGGGAGAGAGGTGGCCGTTCCTACTGGGCTGTTTGCCTGTGGCTGAAAAGAAGTTCTTCCCTGCAGTTAGCCAAGCGCGGGGGGGGGGGGAGGGGGAATTGGCCCTGAGCTTTTCGCATTTGGCTAGCAGGGATCTTCCCTGATACCAGCCACGCGGTGGGGGGAGGGGTAAAGCGATCATCCAGAGAATTGGATGGGGGGGGTTAGTTTGTTTTCTGCTGCTGAAGGTTAACAGGAAAACCGCAGCACTCAACGGGCTTTGCTTCGTATGTGGGAAAGGAGGGCGCAGAAGCCAAAAGACAATGGCTTACCATGGCCGTATGCAAGCCGAATTTTGTTGCCCCGACCTGCCTCTGTGATCTCTAGCAGCAAAGCCACAGGCACTCAATATTAAGAGGCAAAATGCGACCTTGCACAGAAATCACATGTGCTATGTAATGTGAATAGTGTTGGTCACTGTGAAAGAGTATAAGCATTGTTCTGCAAAATGCATCTTTTTAAAAAATTCTCTCCTTTTTTCCCTCCCTCCAGCAGCTGCAAATTTTTCAAGCCTCCCTCCTCCGTCCCGAAGGCTATCTCAGATAAGGCGTTGGAAAAAGAAGACGCCAGATGAGATGTTCGCAGAAATCATGGAATCCACCCGCAGTGAAAGAGCTCATCTGAATGAGTGGAAGGACACGGTTTCAAAGTATAGGAAAGAAGCCAGTGAATGTGAGGACAGGAGGGACCAACGTGAGGAGAGGAGACACGCTCGAGATGAGAGGTGGCGGCAGGAAGATCAGAGGAGGCAGGATGCAACGCTGGGGCTGCTGCGTGAGCAAACAGACATGCTCCAGCATCTGGTGGAGCTTCAGGAATGGCAGCAGGATAACAGAGTGCCGCTACAGCCCCTGTATAACCCCCCTCACCATGTTCCATAGCCTCCTCACCCCGACGTGTAAGAACGCAGGGGGGAGGCTCCGTACAACCTCCCATTCCACCCCAGTGGACAGCCCAAGCAAAAGGCTGTCATTTTTTTAACCTTTTTTTTAGCGGCCTTTTCCTTCCCGCCGATCCTCCTCCCAAACCCCACCCGGGTTCTCTCCCTCTTTTTATAATCAATTAATAAAGAATAAATGATTTTTAAACTATAGTGACTTTATTTCCTTTGAAAGCAAGCTGGGGGAAGGGGGAGGGTGGGTTCCTTACAGAGAATGATTCAATAAAGGGGGAGGGTTTTCATGAAGGAGAAACAAACAGAAATTTCACACTGTAGCCTGGCCAGTCATGAAACTGGTTTTCAAAGCTTCTCTGATGCACAGCACTTCCTGGTGTGCAGGGCTGGCTCTGGCTCTTTTGCCGCCCCAAGCAAAAAAGCCTCCCGGCGGGGAGCGCAACAGGGGAGGGGGACGAGCCCAGCCGTGGCCCTGCTCTCCCCCGACGGCCGGAGCGCCGGGGGGAGGGCGGCGAGCCCGGCCGGGGCCCCGCTCTCCCCGGCGGCCGGAGCACTGCCCCCTCCAGGTGTCGCCCCAAGCACCTGCTTGGTCAGCTGGTGTGCTCTTCTAATCACCTTGGTGTCTGGCTGTGCGTAAGCAGCAGCCAGGCGATTTGCCTCAGCATCCCACCCCGCCATAAAGGTCTCCCCCTTACTTTCACAGAGATTGTGGAGCACACAGCAAGCAGAAATAACAATGGGGAGATTGGTTTGGCTGAGATCTGAGCGAGTCAGTAACGATCGCCAGCGACCTTTTAAACTGCCAAATGCACATTCTACCACCATTCTGCACTTGCTCAGTCTGTAGTTGAACAGCTCCTGACTCCTGTTCAGGCTGCCTGTGTATGGCTTCATGAGCCATGGCATTAAGGGGTAGGCTGGGTCCCCAAGAATAACTATTGGCATTTCAACATCCCCAATGGTTATTTTCTGGTCCAGGAAGTAAGTCCCTTGCTGCAGCCGTTTAAACAGATTAGTGTTCCTGAAGAAGTGAGCGTCATGAACCCTTCCCGGCCAGCCCACGTTGATGTTGGTGAAACGTCCCCTGTGATCCACAAGTGCTTGCAGCACCATTGAAAAGTACCCCTTGCGGTTTATGTACTGGGTACCCTGGTGCTCCGGTGCCAAGATAGGGATATGGGTTCCATCTATTGCCCCACCACAGTTAGGGAATCCCATTGCAGCAAAGCCATCCACTATGACCTGCACATTTCCCAGAGTCACTACCTTTCGTAGCAGCACCTCAGTGATTGCTTTGGCTACTTGCATCACAGCAGTCCCCACAGTAGATTTGCCCACTACAAATTGATTCATGACTGACCGGTAGCTGTCTGGCGTTGCAAGTTTCCACAGGGCTATCGCCACTCGCTTCTCAACTGTGAGGGCTGCTCTCATCTTGGTATTCTGGTGCTTCAGGGCAGGGGACAGCAAGTCACAAAGTTCTATGAAAGTGCCCTTACGCATGCAAAAGTTTCGCAGCCACTGGGAATCGTCCCACCCCTGCAACACTATGCGGTCCCTCCAGTCTGTGCTTGTTTCCTGGGCCCAGAATCGGCGTTCCATGGATAGAACCTGCCCCATTAACATGATCTCCAAAGCACCGGGGCCCGTGGTTTGAGAGAATTCTGTGTCCATGTCCATGTCCTCATCACGGTTGTTGCTGCGCTGCCGTCGCCGCCTCCTCCTCTCCTCATTTTTCTTGTCCTGGCTCAGCATAAACTGCACGAGAACGCGCGAGGTGTTTACAGTGTTCATGACTACTGTCTTGAGCTGAGCGGGCTCCATGCTTGCCGTGGTATGGAGTCTGCAGTGTTCACCCAGGAAAAAAGGCGCGAAATGGTTGTCTGCCGTTGCTTTCATGGAGGGAGGGGTGAGGCTGTACCCAGAACCACCTGCGACAATGTTTTTTGCCCCATCAGGCACTGGGATCTCAACCCAGAATTCCAATGGGTGGGGGAGACTGCGGGAACTATGGGATAGCTATGGGATAGCTACCCACAGTGCAACGCTCCGGAAATCGACGCTAGCCCTGGTACATGGACGCACACCACCGAATTAATGTGCTTAGTGTGGCCGCATACATTCGACTTTATAGAATCTGTTTCCAAAATTCGAATTATATAAATTCGGATTAATCCCGTAGTGTAGACATACCCAGGGAGACAGGCAGCATTTAGGGCAGTAGTGCACAAACTTTTCCAGTTGCACCCCCGTTTCCTCCTCCACCGGTAATGGAATCTGTCCATACCCTCCCCACCCCCCAATTACTGCACAGTCAAGGCTTCCTCAGCAGTGGAACTTGGGCTAAAGGAACTGGGGCTAGGGAGGAGCTGGGACTACAGGCAGAGCTGGGCTGGGGACGGAGCAGGGGGCGGAGCGGGATTGGGGGCGGAGAAGGATGTGGGAGATGAACGGGGTTGGAGAAGGAGCAAGGTTGGGGGCAGAGCTGGCCTGGGGTGGGGCAGAGCAGGGCTGGAAGCTTGGTGCTCCCTGCCCACCACCATGGGGGCTGGGCTAGGCCTTGCCACACACACCCCTGAAGATTCCTCTGTGCCCACCCCCTGCTCCCCGGGTTGCACCCCGCAGTTTGGGAGCCACTGGTTTAGGGGATTTTGGAGACATACTCTGAATCCAGTTTCATCCATTATGTGGTTGCTATAATGGTTAAATAAAAGCTGAGCCTGGAGACTCTCTACTTCCATGCGAACACGTATAGTGGCAACTTTAACTGTCTCATAGTGATTTTTATGTCTAAATTATAGAGTCATAGAAGTGCAGGGCTGAAAGGGACTCAAGAAGTCATCTAGTCCATGCACCTGCGCTGAGGCAGGATTAGGGAAACCTAGACCATCCCTGACAGGTATTTGTCCAACCTGTTCTTAAAAACCTCCAATAATGGGGATTCCATAACCTCCCTTGGTAAACTATTCTAGTACTTAACTATCCTTATAGCTAGGAAGTTTTTCCTAGCAGGGGAGCCCAAAGAACAATCTCATAGGCCCGCCTCAAAATCCAGTGCTAGGTATATATGTCCTGGAGTGGTTACGGTGGACACCGGCTGGTTACATTAGAAGGAGACCCCCAAAATGTTTTGCCGCCCCAACCCTGGAATGCTAAAGTGGGCTCTGCCTGTGAGTCACCTGAGGCCAAATGCACACAAGTGTAAAATCAAACAACATAAAAGGCTAAGTCTGTAGTCTAAAGGCAAAGAATAACATAGCTGAGCAATGTGACAGAAAATTGAAACAATACAAATGCCAAAGAAAAATCGGGCAGGATGAAAGGAACAAACACAATGATGTCAATGCAAATTCAAGCTGAAATGATGTGAATGAAATCCCCAAAGATGTGATGCCAAGAAAAATATTACCCAACAGAAGATCAGAAAGCCAAAATGAAACAAACAACATGGGGGGAAAGGGGTGGAGAGAATAAGAAATGGAATAATGCACATCAGACAGAAGGAAATGCAAGCAAGTGTCAGAGGCAAATGGGCAACAACCCATGTGGTACAAATCAGAACACAGTCAATTCACAGGGGAAAAAAATCAAATAAAATGATAAATGCGGCAAAGTGAAACCAGAACAGAACAATGTCAGACAAAACTGCAATGAGGTGGTGTGAAGGCAAAACAGGATGGAAGTGACTTGCAAACCAAACAGTGATTCAAGGCCTTGAATAAAATCATCCAAAGAGCAGAAGGTAAAATACAAAGCAGACTGATGTAATGCCAAGTGCAAACATGCATACAGTCTGGAAATGCAGCTACTAGAGAGATATCAGAACTTAGTGACAGAAAATGCAGGACTGGGACAAGCCCTTCAGACAACAACCTGCTCACAGAGATGCACCAGGGATAACTTAATGGACTAGAACTTGTCCCTTTTGAGACACCTTTCTTCTAAGGAGCTCCAGGCACTTTGCAAACATCTCCTATGTGAGACAAGACAACAGCATTAATCCCATTTTACAGATGGGGAAACTGAGTCACAGAGCTGGGAAGTGCTTGTCTTTTGATGCCCTCCAATCACTACTGGCTGGTGGCCTGCTGGGACCACAGGTCTTATGAATTTATGCACATACACTCATCTCTACTCTTACCTTGTCCTCCTCCCATCTCTACTACTTGCCTGTTTAGCCACTTGTCCCAACATGTCTAAACCCTAGACTGGGAGCTCTCTGGGGCAGGAGCTGTCCTTGTGCTATTTCTTTGTACAGTCTCTAGGATAATAGGGCCCTGATTCCTGCACTGGGTTCTTAGGGGTTACTGCAATCACAGTAATACGAAGAGATGCCCAATGTAATGCAGCAACTGGGAGGTGGTCATTGAACCGAGCCTTCCTGACTCCCAGTACTCTGTTGTCACCACTCCCTCCCTGTATTGTTAGTACCAATTACCATGCAGCCATAGCCTCTGAAGCACAAAAGAATCCGATGTTAAATTCATGCTGTCTGCGCAACAATAAATGGAGACAATAGTGAGCCGGGTACAGTTGGTACATGAATAACTTTAAAATAGCAGTATTGTGCAAGGGAAATCTGTCATTTCACTGCAGTACTTTTCCATCAGCGCTCTGCAGCATTCTTTCATATCCAGTTAGAAGGGATAGAAATGCACCTGGAGGGGGACAGCTGCAAAGGCATAGGTGCTGGAACTAAGGGTGCTGGGGGAGCTGCAGCACCCCCTGGTTTGAAGTGGCTTCTATTATAGACAGGGTTTACAGTTTGGTTCAATGGCTCTCAGCACCCCCACTGTACAAATTGTTCCAGCACCTCTGTGCAAAGGAGGAAGGGACAGGCTTGCCAAATCCATCTTGTGGGCAGGCAAGTTAGGGTATTACACATGAAAACTGGCACTGGGTGCAAATGGTAACTTGCACTGGAATGTGAGAGCTTTGGTGAGCACACGAGGGGTGCACGTTTCTGCTGCTTTCTCTGGCGACAATTGATTTGACCCTTTTTACATTGATTTTCGTGTGATCTGCTTTTTCTGATCGGCGAATAAGAAACACAGGGAGACACCCTGGTCCCATTGAAGTCAATGGGAGTTTTGCTGTTGACTCTAGTGGGACCAGGATTTCACGCATTGACTATATTGAGCGGTTTGCCACCTTAATGATGTGAAGTGAATTTTTGCTGGTGGAAGGTGCTTGTCTACACTGCAGTCCTGGAGACTGACATCCTCTATCCACAGAACAGGTTCAGCATGAGCACCAACCCCATGAGGTTCCCTGTGCCAAGAGCTTGCACTGGAGGGAACGCCTCCTAGGTGGAATGGCAACTCTACAGTCAGGGTATGTTATTTATCCTCGTTGCTGAGACTTCGAGACAGGGAGCCACTTACTACAAAGATGTGGAAACAAGTCATCTAGGAACTGGACTGAGGCCCACCTCACTCCTTTCATATGAATATCTATCACCTGGAACTAACTTGGAGGAGTTTAAACCAGTGCCCAAGAGATGAAAGGGAACCTATCCCATTCTGAATATTTTGAGCCCTCTGCATGCCCTGCTTAGAACTTTCCTGTTACATTCTTATGTCAGGGAGCTGAGGAACAGTCCCTGACAGACACAGTTTCAGTTTCCCAGGTCAGCCCTCTCAACCTGCCTTGGCCCCAGTGTGGGACAAAGACTCAAAGATAGGGACACCATAAAATTATTCATGCAGGAAACTTAACATGCAGTTATAGGATTATTTATTTCCGGTACAAATCCTTTTCAGCAGGAAAAATGATGGCCTTTGGCTCAAGCAAAAGTAATGGTGGGACTAGGATGAGGGTCTGTCTACAATGCAGTCAAGAGGTGTGATTGCAGCAGGTGTAGACATACCCCAGCTGGCTTTGATCTAGTTAGCTTGAGTGAAACTGCAGCAGCATGGATTTCAGCGTGGCCCAACCACCCCAGTATGTCCCCAAGCTCCCAGGCATGGAAGTCAATGCTGCCACAGCTTCACTGCTATTCACACTTGCACTAGCTACATCAAAGCTAGCTCTGGTATGTCTAGATATGCTGCTATCACAGTTCCTGCTTGCAAAACAGACATACCCTCAGTACCAGGCTTTGCAGTGAGGGTCAGTTGAGCAGGCCAACCTACAGTATCTATGGTACTTCTCTGCCCCCCATCACCATAGATCTGAGCACTCAAAATCTTAAATGTATTTCTCCTCACAGCAGGACAGGTCTCTCATACCCACTTTACAGATGGGGACCTGAGGCACAGAGAGGCCAAGGGATTTGCCTATGGGCACACAGGGAGTCTGTGGCAAAGCAGAGGATTGAAGGTCCATCTCCCAAGTGCCAGGTTAGCGTCCTAACAATAGGACCCATCCTTCCACACTGAGCATTATTCAGTGACCTGACAACTGGTCCACATTTTGTTATGTGAGTTGAAAAAGTCTTTCCCACAGACCTCCCCAACTCAGCAAATGAGTGTGCCAATATTTTTATTATCTTGGCATTCAACAAGACAGCCCGAGGAAGGCACAACAGGATTGCAGCGAGGCAGGCAGATCAGCAGCACCCTACACCGTGAAATGCTCAGGGAGATTAGACAGGTTACAAAAACAGAAGACCCAGTAATAACAGGGGATTTCAATTAGCCCTGTATTGACTGGGGACATGTCACCTCAGGACAGGATGTAGAGATAAAGTTTCTAGATTCCATTAATGACTGTTTCTTGGAATAGCTAGTCCTGGAACCCACACGGGGAGAGACAATTGTTGATTTAGTCCTAAGTGGCTCAAAGGATCTGCTCCAAGAGGTGAATATAGCTGAACCACTAGGTAATAGCAACCATAATGTAATTAAATTTAACATCCTTGTAGGGGGTAAATACCAAAGAAACCCACCATGTTAGCATTTAACTTCAAAAAGGAAAACTACACAAAAATTAGGAAGCTAGTTAAACAGAACTGTCACAAGAGTGAAACGCATGCAAACTGCATGGATAATTTAAAAAACACCATATAGAGCCTCAAACTAAATGTATATCCCAAATAAAAAAAACAGTAAGAGGACCCAAAATATGCCACGATGGCTAAACAACAGAGTAAAAGAGGTGGTTAGAGATAAAGACACCCACTAAAAATTAGAAGTCAAATCCTAGTGAGGAAAATAGAAAGGAATATAAACTCTGGCAAGTCAAGTGTAGTATAATTAGGCCTGCCAAAAAAGAATTTGAAGAGCAAGTAGCAAAAGACCCCAAACCTCATCTCAAGAAAGATATATTAGCATTGGAAAAGGTACAGAGAAGGGCAACAAAAATGATTAAGGGTATGGAACAGCTTCCATATGAGGAGAGATTAAAAAAGACATGGATTGTTCAGCTTGGAAAAGAAGCCACTAAGAGGGGATATGACAGAGGTCTATAAAGCCTTGACTGGTGTGGAGAAAGTGAACAAGGCAGCCTTATTTACCCCTTCACATAACACAAGAACCAGGCTTTGCACAATGAAATGAATAGGCAGCAGGTTTAAAACAAACGAAAGGAAGTACTTCTTCACACAGTGCAGTCAACCTGTGGAACTCCTTGCCAGGGACTGTTGTGAAGGCCAAAATTATAACTGGGTTCCAAAAAGAATTAGATAAGTTCATGAAGGATAGCTCCATCAATGGTTTTTAGCCAGGGATGCAACTCCATGATCTGGGTGTCGCTAAACCTCTGATTGCCAGAAGCTGGGACTGGATGAAATGACAACAGGATACTGGGCGAGATGAACCATTGGTCTGACTTCATATGGCTATTCTTATGTTCTTACTCATCAGTGACAGCAGGATTGAAGAGGCTGGCAGACTTTAGATGGGAAAATAGATGGACAGGCGAGATTCTGTAGCAGCAATGAGACCTGGACATGGGATCTAAGATGAGCATGAGTCCCCTCCCCAGGCTGCTTCCAAAGACGGTCAGATTGCAGATTGGTGTCACCTCACCAGCCATGACAAAGGAAGAGCCACAGCTGCTGCAGTATGGTGCCTGGCATGCAACTGCATCTGTCTTCTCCTTATGTCTTCAAATGGGAGCTCCAGTTACAACGCTGTGAGTACAGAAAATGCCTTACAGAGTGTACTATCCAGAACACCTGACAGTAACTTGGGCAGTCGGGTGTGGGAGATGATTAAACAAAGCCGGGGGAGGTGTTTAACTACCCACAGACTGCAACGTCTTTCTTTTCTCACCAAGTCCCACTATGTGCAATATACCGCAAACTTCCTCTCCTCTTGGCTGCAATGAGCTCCCGCTCTTCCTCCTCCTCCTCCTCCTCCTCACTTATGGATTCTGACAGCATCTTCATCAATCAGAAGCATCCTCTTCTCCAAATATGGAAGTGGCTTCCTTCTCAGTGAAACTGCCTCCCAGCTCTGCTCAGCGTCTCTAGGGTGGCTTGGTGCTTGAAGGTTGGTGAATTAGACATCAGTCTATGGCTGGCAGCTCTGAGATCTGCAGGCAGAAGTCCCTGGTTGGGAGTAAGCTACGTTATCATAGAATCATAGAATATCAGGGTTGGAAGGGATCTCAGGAGGTCATCTAGTCCAACCCCCTGCTCAAAGCAGGACCAATTCTCAACTAAATCATCCCAGCCAGGGCTTTGTCAAGCCTGACCTTAAAAACCTCTAAGGAAGGAGATTCTACCACCTCCCTAGGTAACCCATTCCAGTGCTTCACCACCCTCCTAGTGAAAATTTTTTTCCTAATATCCAACCTAAACCTCCCCCACTGCAACTTGAGACCATTACTCCTTGTTCTGTCATCAGGTAACACTGAGAAGAGTCTAGATCCATCCTCTTTGGAACCCCCTTTCAGGTAGTTGAAAGCAGCTATCAAATTCCCCCTCATTCTTCTCTTCTGCAGACTAAACAATCCCAGTTCCCTCAGCCTCTCCTCAGAAGTCATGTGCTCCAGCCCCCTAATCATTTTTGTTGCCCTCTGCTGGACTCTTTCCAATTTTCCACATCCTTCTTGTAGTGTGGGGCCCAAAACTGGACATAGTACTCCAGATGAGGCCTCACCAATGTCGAATAGAAGGGAATGATCATGTCCCTCGATCTGCTGGCAATGCCCCTACTTATACGGCCCAAAATGCCGTTAGCCTTCTTGGCAACAAGGGCACACTGTTGACTCATATCCAGCTTCTCATCCACTGTAACCCCTAGGTCCTTTTCTGCAGAACTGCTTCCTAGTCATTCGGTCCCTAGTCTGTAACAGTGAATGGGATTCTTCCATCCTAAGTGCAGGACTCTGCACTTGTCTTTGTTGAACCTCATCAGGTTTCTTTTGGCCCAATCCTCTAATTTGTCTAGGTCCCTCTGTATCCTATCCCTACTCTTCAGCGTATCTACCACTCCTCCCAGTTTAGTGTCATCTGCAAACTTTCTGAGAGTGCAGTCCACATCATCCTGCAGATCATTAATGAAGATATTCAACAAAACCGGCCCCAGGACTGACCCTTGGGGCACTCCACTTGAAATGGGCTTCAAACTGGACATGGAGCCGTTGATTACTACCCATTGAGCCCGACGATCTAGCCAGCTTTCTATCCACCTTATAGTCCATTCATCCAGCCCATACTTCTTTAACATGCTGGCAAAATACGGTGGGAGACTGTATCAAAAGCTTTGTTAAAGTCAAGGAATAACACATCCACTGCTTTCCCCTCATCCACAGTCCCAGTTATCTCATCATAGAAGGCAATTAGGTTAGTCAGGCATGACTTCCCCTTGGTGAATCCATGGACTGTTCCTGATCACTTTCCTCTCCTCTAAGTGCTTCAGAATTGATTCCTTGAGGACCTGCTCTATGATTTTTCCAGGGACTGAGGTAAGGCTGACTGGCCTGTAGTTCCCCGGATCCTCCTTCTTCCCTTTTTTAAAGATGGGGACTACATTAGCTTTTTTTCCAGTCATCTGGGACCTCCCCCGATCGCCATGAGTTTTCAAAGATAATGGCCAATGGCTCTGCAATCACATCCGCCAACTCCTTTAGCACCCTCGGATGCAGTGCATCCGGCCCCATGGACTTGTGCTCGTCCAGTTTTTCTAAATAGTCCCGAACCACTTCTTTCTCCACAGAGAGCTGGTCACCTCCTCCCCATGCTGTGCTGCCCAGTGCAGCAGTCTGGGAGCTGACCTTGTTTGTGAAGACAGACGCAAAAAAAGCATTGAGTACATTAGTGACATCCTTTGTCACTAGGTTGCCTCCCTCATTCAGTAAGGGGCTCACCCTTTCCTTGACTTTCTTCTTGTTGCTGACATACCTGAATAAACCCTTCTTGTTACTCTTAACATCTCTTGCTAGCTGCAACTCCAAGTGTGATTTGGCCTTCCTGATTTCACTCCTGCATGCCTGAGCAATATTTTTATACTCCTCCCGGGTCATTTGTCCAATCTTGCACTTCTTGTAAGCTTCTTTTTTGCATTTAAGATCAGCAAGGATTTCACTGTTAAGCCAAGCTGGTCGCCTGCCATATTTACTATTCTTTCTACACATCAGGATGCTTTTTCCTGCAACCTCAATAAGGATTCTTTAAAATACAGCCAGCTTTCCTGGACTCCTTTCCCCCTCATGTTATTCTCCCAGGGGATCCTGCCCATCTGTTCCCTGAGGGTGTCAAAGTCTGCTTTTCTGAAGTCCAGGGTCCGTATTCTGCTGCTCTCCTTTCTTCCTTGTGTCAGGATCCTGAACTCGACCATCTCATGGTCACTACCACCCAGGTTCCCCATCCACTTTTGCTTCCCCTACTAATTCTTCCCGGTTTGTGAGCAGCAGGTCTAGAAGAGCTCTGCCCCTAGTTGGTTCCTCCAGCACTTGCACCAGGAAATTGTCCCCTACACTTTCCAAAAACTTCCTGGATTGTCTGTGCACCGCTGTATTGCTCTCCCAGCAGATATCAGGGTGATTAAAGTCTCCTTTGAGAACCAGGGCCTGCGATCTAGTAACTTCTGCTAGTTGCTGGAAGAAAGCCTCGTCCACCTCATCCCCTTGGTCTAGAAGTGTGAGCAGACTCCCACCATGACATCACCCTTGTTGCTCACACTTCTAAACTTAATCCAGAGACTCTCAGGTTTTTCTGCAGTTTCATACCGGAGCTCTGAGCAGTCATACTCCTCTCTTACATACAATGCAATCCCCCCACCTTTTCTTCCCTGCCTGTCCTTCCTGAACAGTTTATATCCATCCATGACAGTACTCCAGTCATGTGAGTTATCCCACCAAGTCTCTGTTATTCCAGATGGTCAGCACTCAGGACTCTGAATCCTGCAATCTGAGTTCATATCTCAGTGAGACCTCCTGGAAATATGTTGGGGGTGTGGGGGAGGGATAGCTCAGTGGTTTGAGCATTGGCCTACTAAACCCAGGGTTGTGAGTTCAATCCTTGAGGGGACCATTTAGGGAGGGGGTAAAAAAATTGGGTATTGGTCCTGCTTTGAGCAGGGGGTTGGACTAGATGATCTCCTGAGGTCCCTTCCAACTCTAATATTCAATGACTCAATCACATCATAGTTCCTTGACTGTGCCAGGACTTCCAGTTCTCCCTGCTTGTTTCCCAGGCTTCTTGCGTTTGTGTATAGGCACTTAAGATAACTCGCTGATTGTCCTGCTTTCTCAGTATGAGACAGGAGTCCTTCCCTCTCCTGCTCATGCTCCCTCCCAGTATCCCATTTCCCCACTTATCTCAGGGTTTTGGTCTCCTTCCCCCGGTGAACCTAGTTTAAAGCCTTCCTCACTAGGTTAGCCAGCCTGCCTGCAAAGATGCTCTTCCCTCTCTTCGTTAGGTGGAGCCCGTCTCTGCCTAGCACTCCTCCTTCTTGGAACACCATCCCATGGTCAAAGAATCCAAAGCCTTCTCTCCGACACCACCTGTGTAGCCATTCGTTGACTTCCACAATTCGACGGTCTTTTCCCCAGGCCTTTTCCTTGCACAGGGAGGATGGACGAGAACACCACTTGCGCCTCAAACTCCTTTATCCTTCTTCCCAGAGCCACGTAGTCTGCAGTGATCCACTCAAGGTCATTCTTGGCAGTATCATTGGTGCCCACGTGGAGAAGCAGGAAGGGGTAGCGATCCGAGGGCTTGATGAGTCTCGGCAGTCTCTCCGTCACATCATGAATCCTAGCTCCTGGCAAGCAGCAGACCTCTCGGTTTTCTCGGTCGGGGCGGCAGATCAATGACTCAGTCCCCCTGAGGAGGGAGTCCCCGACCACCACCACCCTCCTCCTTCTCTTGGAAGCAGTGGTCGTGGAACCCCCATCCCTAGGACAGTGCATCTCATGCCTTCCAATTGGTGGAGTCTCCTTCTGCTCCCTTCCCTCAGATGTACCATCTACTCCACTCTCCGCATTAGTACCTGTGGAGAGAACATGAAAACGGTTGCTCACCTGTATCTCCATTGCTGGTACATGGACGCTCCTCTTTCTTCTTTTGGAGGTCACATGCTGCCAAATTTCTTCACCATCCCTCAGTCCCCTCTGTGCAGCCTGCTCCGATTCTTCAGAATGTTGTGCCCGTAGAAGCATATCCTGACGTTGAATGTGGCCTGGTCTCCAATAGCAAATTTGCAACTGCCCATTAATAATGGCCCCCCTGTTGGAGAGATGCCATTCTCTTTTGTACATGCATAACTCCTGCTGCTCCTGAGGTCTCTGTCATGAACTCTGCCTCTGATGCCACAGCAGAGCCGGGGGCATTGTTCTGCTGCTCAGATAGTAGCAGAAATGCAAAAGTGAGGCTTTGTAAGAGTCTCTAATGCCAGAGAATAATACAGCCTGGGTGTTGGTTCTATGATCAAGGTATTTAGAATACTGGACCAAAGAAGAGACATAGGGGTTTTCTGACTGGCTTAGAGGCAATAATATTGTCTGGCTGATGAACTTCCTGAGCATGTGAGGTAGGCTCAGCCAATCAGGGCACAAGAAGAAATAACATGTAACAAAACCCAACCAACTTAGCATGGAACTCAACAGTATCAGGAGACGCTCACCAATAACTGAAAAATGCATACTGTCTCATGCAGTAAATTAGATGGAATTGTCCCCCATGTCAACATTCCACAGGAGTGGCTATGTTTGCAGTGGGGCCCCAAGAACTAGGAAATGGCATGGTTTTGGAGTCGGAGTTGGCAGGCCTGATTCTAAACTGCCTGGCACCTTGTGTTGCCCCTTACACCAATGGGTGTACAGTGGGTGATAAATATTACCAGATCAGGTTGGTTTAGGGTTTCATAACCACTTCACACTCTGTCCACAAGGTGCAAAGCTGTGCAGCGGGTGAGGCCTAGAGTATTTTGCAGTTTATGGATTCACCTGGGAGAACCACCCACAATTCTGGAGCCTTTTTGGAGCCTTTATACACACTGTCCAGACCTAGTTTTGCAGAATTGACCTGGAGATGTCATGAGAACAGACTTTCCCGCAAGCCTCTCAGTACATCCTGCACGCTGCCTCAAGATAGTCCAGGGGAAAAGGGCGCAGTAGGATCCATACCAAGGAATGGCCAATTCCATGGATCACAAGAATATCCAGAGTTACAATAGTAAGGATTTGGAAGAGTCCTTCCAATGTCCTGCTTCTGTGCTTAATCCAACCTGCAGCTAGAGGGGGTTAGACAGAGACCTCTCTGGGGGCAGGTTATTCAATAACTGCTCACTGCAGGGCTTCTTGTACCTTCCTCTGAAGCAGCAGATACTGGCCACTCTCAGAGACAGGATCTTGGGCTAGATAAACCCCTGTTGGGATCCAGTCAGGCAGTTCCTATGTTCCTACTTCCAGCTGGCATGGCTATACCAAAAGAAAAGCCTTTCTCAGTGAAGAGTAGCACAGAAATGAAAGAAAGGAGGAGGGGGAGTTTGCCAGCTTTCTGGATTCTGAAAAACGTTTATTTTGGGGGCTGGGGACAAGGTTCAGGGTGGTTCTTATCTTTGCTCAGCACCTGATTTAGGAAGCACATGAAGGTTTGTGGAATGAGGCCTCTGAGTCCTACTCTTCTGGCTCTGCACCAGCTAGGCCTATTCCACTGAAGCCAGGACAAAGAGTAATGAGCTTACTGAAGCAAAGAAGGTTTAGGTTAGATACTTGGAAAAACTTTCTAACTCTAAGGGTAGTTAAGCTCAGGAAGAGGCTTCCAAGGGAGGCCATGGAGTCCCCATCATTGGAAGCTTTTAAAAACAGGTTGGACAAACACCTGTCAGGGCTGGTCTAGGTTTACTTCGTCCTGCCTCAGTGCAGGGGGTTGGACTTGATGACTTCTCAGGGTCCCTACATTTGTATGATTCCCAACTGGGCACCATTCAAGGTGTTGCTGGGAGCTGTGGTTTGGGTCTTGACTATCTGGAAGACCAGCTGTCTTCCCTGGGAGTCTGAAAGCACTGAGATCAGCTGAGGAGTAACGGTGCCCAACTGGAATGGCTGCCAGTTGGAGCCAGGGTGCGCTCGGTGCCAGGCCTTTGATACCTGGAGCTTACTTCCTCCACTGGCTGACAGAGCCCCAATCAGGTGCCGTTGGGGCACTAGGCAGGGCCTGGCTGTTTCTCCAGACATGCTGCTGAGGGGCTGGTGTGATGGCATTTAATGGGCAGGAATTTCCTGTCTTTTAAACCTGGTATACTAATTTTTTTATAATTGGGTGGGTTTTGCACATTTAAAAAGGAGAAAAGGAACAAATAATTAATCCGTAAGAGGGCCATTGAGATTCTCACAACAATCCACTTCCTAAAGCATGTTCTTTGTGAGCAATTTGTGTCTCGTTTCAATGACTATGAACATGCACTACCAAACTACATTCTTTGCTTATACCTCCTGTCACCATGTTACTAAGCAACCTTCCGAAGCTTTTTACAGCCACCTCCTAGCAAATCAACAAATTCGATGGCCTACTGGGGATGTCTACACCAGCTGTTCTCAAACTGGGGTCCATGAGAGTACTCCAAGGGGTCCGCGAGTCATGTCCGGGGCCACTGGCCTTGCTGATCAACTCCTCCCTCTCCCCTCAGTGCCTCTCACATGCTGTGGAACAACTGTTCAGCGGTGTGCAGTAGGCACTGGGAGGGAGGGGGAGGGGGAGGAGCAGGAATAGGGCGTGCTCGGGGGAGGGGGCGGAAAGAGGAGGGACAGGAGTGGAGTGGGGCTGGGAAGATCTGGGATGGGGGTGGGGCCTTGTGGGAAGGGAATGAGTGGGGGAGGGGCCTGAGGCTGAGCAGGGGTTGAGCACCTCTGGGGAAAATTAGAAGCCAGCTTGAGGATCCATGAAAAATTTTAAATCAAAATGGGGGTCCTCGGGTTTGCAAAGTTTGAGAACCGTTGGTCTACACTGCATCTAGGAGTATGCTTTCTAGCCTGGGTGCATAGACATGTGTTGGCAGGACTCGCACTAGCATGCTACAAATAGCTATGGGAACATTGCTTCCAGGTTGTGGCTTGGACTGGAGCTTGGGCTTACAAGCCTGAGGGGCAAGGGGTGGACTTGAGAGCCCATGCTCCAGCCCAAGTCACAACCTCAAAGCAACATTACACAGCTACTTTTAGCATGCTAGCGTAAGCCACGCTAACACAAGTCTGTGGAACCAGTTTGGGAGGCTTGCTCCCAGGTGCAGTGTAGACATACCCTTAAAGGCTGTAATCAGCTACCGTGACTCATGGTAGCAGAAACACAAACACTGTGAAAGGCTTAGACCCAGTACTGAGCTCTAGGAGCCAAATCTCGAGCATCACTCAGCTGACTTCAACTTCCATTGAAAGCCAGTCGAACTGAGAATGCCTGGCAGTTCCTCAGCCCTTTCCATGTTGCCCCCTACAGCCCATGGATGGAGGGGACAAAGCCCCTATGAAGGCCAGGAGGGAAGACACACCCCAGTTGCGGCACTCTGTGGACACTACTCCGGAAGTCAGAGATCCACATGTGAGAGAGGGCAGGCTGGGGGTGGTGAGAGGAAGCACTCCATTGCACGCATGATTGTCCCCTTGAGGAAAGGATGAGAGAGAACAAACCACAGGTGACAGATGTTAGTGAGATCACTTAATGCACTGGTGGAAGACACTCAGATACTCCAGTCCTGAGGGTGGGATAAGAACTGGAGGTAGAATAGAATAGGCACACATTCTTCTCCCACTAACCTTGCCCTGCATCTATTAACTTGTGCAGAGCTCCTCCATGCTCAGGATCTCAAAGTGGCCTACAAAGTTGGCTAAGATGTTCTTACCTCACATTAAAGATGTAGAAGCTGAGATATAGAGAGGCTCAGTGACTCACCCAACATCACACAGGGCATATCTAGACTGTAAGCACCTAAGGGTAAGGATTGTCTTGTGTCCATTTAGCACCTAGAACAGTGGGGCCCTACTAGACTAGGAAAATAGGCCATGTTCTAAAATGTGTTAGCTAAGATGATCTTTAGACTCTGCACCTAGTGCACCTTGTGTTAACTGGTAGTGATTACCCGGTAGGGCATAGGGAGTGTTAGTTAAGCATGATTGCTCACATGTTTTCAAACATGACCTCTTTTCCTCCCCTGAACATGGCTGGGAACAGAGCCCAGGAGTCCAACCTGCCAACCCTTGTTCTAACTGCTAGAGCGCTCTAGTGGAAAAGCTGGAGGACCAGGTGAAAGCAAAACAAGCCCAGTTTTAATAATCTCATCACGTAACAAAATGCGAGAGCCCATTGAGTTTATGGGAAAATGTGCTCCAGAGAGTTAACCGTAGATGGTAAAGGTGGCCCTGTGTGTGGAAAGCCAGAACGGTGCTGCTGAGCCCGAGGCCAGAACTCTGGAAGGAAGGCAGCATGGTACAACAAACAGGACACCAGACCAGGGGCCAGATTCTCCATTGCCCTGCCCCTTCTGTACTCACACCATGCTGAGTGCAGAGTACTGCCAGTTCTTCCTGGCAATGTTTTACATCCATTGTGCACTGAGACACATGACTAGCCAAGGTGCAGGCTGTGGAGAGTCAGGCCTGGGGCTCTGGAGACTAGATTAACACAAAGGATCTAGGCTCATGTACATGAATCCTGGCTCACTGCCATTGAGAGGAGTGTTGCCATTGACTGGTCACTGAGTTCTATTTCTAACTCTTCCCTTCACTCTTTGTGATTCCAGGCAACTCTCATCACTGCTTTGTGCCCCAGTTTCCCCTGCAAGATGGGGATAATAATGACCCTGCTCTTTTTGTCAAGTGCTTTTAAGATCTGTGGATAGAAATCCTCTTACATGCAATGCACAATTGTATTTTATTACTAAAGCAGTTATCACACTGCCCTGGCTACTAGACGGGACTCAATTCCGAATAGCCACAAGTTCCAAATGTAGCTATAAATAAACAGGAAGTAAAATATTTAATAGCTATTTTAGTGCATACGATATTGTCATATCTGGACCAGACCCAGACAAGAGGCCTAATTAGATACGATGGTGTTGGGGACCATACCGTTAGAGAGAGAGACAAGAAGAAAAGATCTGTGGGCCCGTCCACTGTTGAAGGATTAACAGCAGCAATGCTGCTTCCAGCCAAACTCCAAATGATGCAACATAATCAGATATATAACAGCCTCTTGGAAAAAGAAAGTTATAGTTCCCCCAGCCACTGTAACTCAGCCATATTACACACACGCACACGCATATATAAAGGCATAAATTTAACGGCATATATTTTAATACAAAATACTAGCAATACACAAGGGGGACAAATTACAGTGGCCGAGGGAACCATGAGATTTGGATCTCCTGGCTTTCTTATGTCTGAAGGCTCAATCCTAACATTGCAATAAAGCAGCTTTTTCCATTGAATAGACGTAATCTTTTCTATTAGCCTCTCATTCCCCCCCCACACTCCCACTCACTCATATATGGATGCAAACCACACACACACATTCAGACAGACACACACACATGCAGATACACTCCTATCCATGGGCACGTACACCCACACTTACGCATATTTATAGGTACAGAGGCACATACACACACACATACATGTATACCCCATGCATATACACACATATAGATGTACATTCATGGTTGCACACACCCACTCATATGCACAGATACATGTCCACACACACACATGTTCATGGATGCACACACACACACACACTCTCATGATCACTCATGTTATGTATGGAACAGTCCAGAAGACGTTAATAATAATGACACCTCTATGAAAATGGCTCTGGGAGCTAAACGACTTGCTACAGATACCCATAGAACTGAATAAAGAATGAAATCCTTTCCAAAGTAGGGTGACCAGACAGCAAGTGTGAAAAATCAGGACAGGGGGTGGGAGGTAATAGGAGCCTATATAAGAAAAAGACCCAAAAATCAGGACTGTACCTATAAAATCAGGACATCTGGTCACCCTATTCCAAAGGATTCTGTGGTTTCAATGATTTCATAGAATTCTGCAGCAAGGACACAATTATCTATATAATTGTATGGGCTGCTTCAGAAATATGTCATTTTTAGCTCATTTTTCTCAACCTGTCCTTGGGTTCTCGGAAGAGGAAGCATGTCCTGTTTTTTACACACACCACACTGCACAGCAACAACAAAAACCACAACACAGGCAACCAAAAATCCTGACTCCTCTACACCTGTTTTTGGTTCTCAGTCTCTCTGTGGAAACCTGTGTCTTGTGGTTAGATCACCTGCAAACGTACTAGGCAAAGGAGTGCAGCAAGTAGGAAAGTCACAGACTGCGGAGCACTGAATGTAGCCATTACTCCATCTGCTGGTCTGACAACAGCACTAGGGATTCATCTTTAACTTAGTATCAACAGTAACCTCTCTCCCACCTATTGAACCAAAATCTATCTTGGAGGAAATGACTTCGGACAAGGAAAGAGTGTGGAATTAATTCACACCATAAAATGTGACACAGCCAATGTGTATGAAAGACAACCTGATTGTTTATTGATCTGTCTTGCATTATCCAGGGCCACGCTGGAAGAGCTGTAACGTTGAACTGGGGAATAAAGCAAGCGGGTGGCTGTATACAGTCTAGAAAGTTTGGCCTTTATGAGATACACAAGGCCCATTCCATTTGATGCTGCTGAAATTACACCTGAGCGGACAAGGTTATTCAAGAGCGACAGAGATCTGCTTAAAGGGGAAAGGCATAAAATCTCTCTCTGAAAACCTCCCAGCATAGCACTGAAAATATTCCTCCATTCTTAATGGCCAAGAACTTTTCAGATTCTTCCTTTGACTGTTCAATAAAGTTCCTGCTGAAGTACCAGAGTGCTAGAGTTAACTGTTTCCTCTGTGGCTTGTGCTTAGAATAAATCTCTTCCGCTCAACAATAGAAGCTTCCTGTCAAGGCTCTGGTCATTCCTTTGATATTATTACACACATTTCCCCCCACTCTGCCCCATATTATTGATCCCTTCTTGCTCCCATGCCTAGAAGCGATTAACATGAAAGATGGATTAGGAGCTGGCGTGTAGAGTGGACCAAAAGGTGACCTCCAACCGGTTATGAGCAGGCAGCCAAATGTATAAGGGATGCAAAACTACAGAATTGGAGATGAGGGCATCAATCTTTCCTTCCTCTTCTTCCTCTCCCTCCTCCTCCTCCCATTGCTGCTGAGATGAGGTGCCCACCATTGGTCTTTCTGAAAAGATTTGAGCTCAGTAGATCCACACGTTTCAGCCAAGGAGTTAGGGAAACGAACTGTGCAGACTGCTAGTGACTAACGAGAGCTTGTCCTCTCCCCTGCAATGTGCTAAGCAGAAAGGGGGCAAGAGTAGATGAGCCTGGTCCCGCAGGCCTCACGCAGGCAAAGTCCAATGGAAGCCCATGGGAACTGTGCCTGAGTGAGGGCTGGGGGAGCAGATGGCCTGTCTATAACACTCTGCTGGTTACAGTATCTGGTTAGTTAAAAACTGACTATGAAGGGGAACTGACACACTGTAAGGAGCATTCATTGTGGGGGAACATGCTGACTTTGGGATGGTATTTTGTTCATTCGGGATAATAAGAGCTAGAATACTGGTGACAGTTATAGCTAAGTACTTCTGGTCTAAGACTCATCTAAATTTGCAGTTGTTAGCTCCATAAACTGCATCATCTCCTGTACTGCATCTAAGAAGGGCTGTGTGTGCATGCGAGCGTGGCTGTGTTACTTTCCTACTTACTGGATGTAATCAAAGAATGCAAAATTGTATACACACAAAGGGGCAGAGTTAAGGCTTAGGCAAATACCTGAATTTTGCATTTCCTGATTTTTGTAATGCTTACTGTATAATCTTAGCAAATTAATCTAGCTATGTAGGTTTTTATAATGTGCTTTTGACATGGCTTTGTATGGGATTTGGTATGGTACCTGTCATAAAAATGTAGTACAAAATGTTTCAAATTAATAATTTAAGTCCTGGTTCCAAAAGTTACTTAAGAACATGCCTAGCTTTAAGCCACTGAAGTCAACAGGACTATTTGGGTACTTAAAGTTAGGTACTGGCTTAAGTACTTTACTGAACTGGGGCCTTAACACCAAATCCAGCATTCCTAAATTCTGCTCAGGTAAATATCCAACTTGATTGACCTGAGAGATAAGTTTGCCTTGGTCAATATTACATCTTACAAGAAAAAAATATTGGAACAAAAAGGCAGTACATATATTATTCCACACATTCTCAATGTCTTCATCAGATATATCTGGACATCTTTCCAATCTATTAGTAAGCAGAATATATGTTCAAATTGTTTTCTAAGTATAAGGCCAAATTTCCCCCAACATAAAACACCCACTTCATGCCAGAGCTGACTCTAATCCATGAGCTTCACAACACCCCTGTGAAGTAGGGAATTCCGCTATTTCCATTTTATAGATAGGGAAACTGAAGCATGGAGCACACCAATGGCAGAGCCAGAAGTAGAGCCTAGGCATTTCTGGCTCCCAGCTCTTTGTTCGTACACTTGTCTGTATCTTGTGTCTATACGTCTAATGGTTGTGAATGTCAAAGGTGCCTTTCGTTTTAAATTAACATTCTAAGAGGGAGATTCACTGAGTATTTTCAGAAATCCTACTACCATTGGCCTAGCATCACTGTGGCTCCCCTCATGTACAGGAGTGCTAAAGTAGCAGAACTGCAGGCAAGGGCTAGACCTTTCAGGGAGTCAGATGCCCAGTCAGGGCCAGCCTTATGGAAAATGTTGCCCTGAGCAAACTTGTGTTTTGTCACCCATCCCCCTAGCCCCCACTGGCTCCCCATCACCCCCAGGCCCCACCATTGCCCCGAGCGCCATTCCACGGTCTCACACCCCAGGCAAGCCCAGATCCTTGCCTCTTGACCATGGTGTCCCCCTGATCACAGCACCCTGAGTAGTCACCCATGTCATCCACCATAAGGCCAGTCCTGTGCCCACTCTGTGTGTGACAAGCTCCACTGAAGGGAAAGAGCCAACCCAGGTCCACCTGGGCCTAAGTAACTGCTTACATAGCTGGAAGGCAGTTAAATTAGTAAGGCACACCTGGGCCTGATAAAAGGCTTAGGAGAGCTCAGCTGAAATACAAGTTGTGAAGGCATTTTCAGTGGAGGAGAAGGGAAGCTCTGCAGGAGGGGAGGTCCTAGGGAGCCTGAACTAGGTAAAAGCTCTCCAGCCAGGGAGGCCTGGGACAGGCCCTGAACAAGCAGGAGAAAGTTGGCAGAGTTCTCCAGGCAGCAGAACAGACTAAGGCCATACAGCAGAAGGTGCTGCTGCTGCTAGAACCCTGAGATGCTTGTTTTGAGAGTCTTAAGTATGATCTGCGCTCTGAGGTAAGAGCCTTTAAACCCTTGTATAATGGCTTCTTTCAGAAGGCTTGACTAGAGGGAGCGAGAGCACTTTAATGTAGTGTTTGGCTCCTTGAGCAGGCTGTGTACCTCATTGAGGGAGAAACTGAGGCAGGCCACATTAAAGCTGTACTTGGCTGCAAGGGAGCGCTTGGAAGGCTTATGTGCCCTTCTACAAGGCAGATCCCCAGTGGTGTCAACTGACATAACTTCAAGATACCAGCCAAGCCTCTGTCCCAAGTGTGTTAACCACCATGTCCTCCAGCCTTCCTTAGAGCAGATCTAGATGGCATGGTAGTAAATTGAGTCACCTGTATTCTAATGATAACAGGTACCTAACAGAACCAATGGGAGTTACCCATCTGCTATCCTTCTCTGTAATTTGAAAGGAAACAATGATTGATTTTTTTCCCCCCTTCCTTGCAACTGCTCAATTTCTGCAAAATATAAATAAAAAGTCTTTTTTTTTTTAATTCTCCATGTTGAAAGGCCCCTGCCTTTCAAATGTAGTTATATAAGTGACATGCTTTGATGGCCATTTCTTTTCCCACTTCCATATGTTCCTGAATCTGACTCAGTTTTAGTCATTTCAAAAGAAAAAATGTTTCCACTTTTCTTTGCAATAGGCAGAAATTAGCTACAGTGAAGGTGCACTTTGAAAAGCCCCTTGTGATAAGTGACGTGGGTCTGGAGCTGTGAAAAGTCTCTTAATCCAAAATAGGACTCCAAGGCCTTGCTTGCTGTGAGGTGTGTGACTTCGCCCTGGGCTAGACAGAAATAGGGTATGTCTAAACTCCAATAATAGCCCCCCAGGACAGCCACAGCTGGCCCGAGTCAGCTGATGCAGACTCGTGGGGCTCAGGTGACATGGCTATCAGACTGCTGTGCAGGGCTGACAAGAGGGGGGGAAGCCAGTACAAATTACCAGGGCCTGGCGGTTCGGAAGGGGGCCTGGCTTCCCCGGCTTCCCCCCGCCCCTCTCGTCAGCCCTGTTTAGCTGGTCCGCCCTTGCTGGGGGGCCCAAAAAAACTTTTTCACCGGGGCCCAAACCCGCTCTCGGTAGCCCTGCTGCTGTGTAGATGTTCGAGATGAAGCCCAGGCTCTGAGACCCTGCCAGGCTCCAGCTCAAACCCAAACATCTAGGCTGCTATTTTTAGCCCTTTCAACCTGAGTCAGCAAAGCCGGGCTCTGAGACTTGGTGCCATGGGTGTTTTATTGCAGTGTAGACATGGCTGTAAAGGCCAGGCTTGGGCTCAGTTAGCCACACCCACTGCACCGGTGTTGGGTTTGGTCTTTAAAAGGGGAAAGTCCAGCAGCTGAGGCTGGAGAGGGGGAAGAGTGCAGACAGGCTGCTTCTGCTAGGGACAAGCAGCTTGCTGGGAGGCGAGGAATCCTATGGAGAGCATGGCTGGCCAGAGTTCATTGCCGAAAGGCAGGCTTAAGCCAGGAAGGCAGCAACTGAACCCAAACTGTCTGAATGAGAGCATGGAGCCAGGGAAAATGACTGGCACTTATGTGCAGAAAAAGAGATTGGAGGTAGAGCCTAGCGGGGAGGAAGACTTCTTTGTTTTGTATTTTTGGGGGACTTTGCTTTGAAAGACTCTTTTACCCTGGAAGGGGTGGGAGCTTTTAGATCACATGGCTGGAGGATTACGCTGATATTATGGCTGGAGGAGCTCCAGCACACTGGGAGTGGAGACACTGACACAATATGGTGCAGGACCACCTTGTACCACAAGGAGGTGCTCAAGGGTTGCACCCTGTTATACCTGTACTGAGGGTTTTGGCCCATTCCAGCCTCTGTGTAGCTGCTCTGATGCCTGCCTCTAGGGTAGGCCACTATGCATAGCGATTTACCCCAGTACACCTTTCTCCAAGTAGAGATAAGTTCCACCGCAGCCTAAAAGCATTAGGCTTTTCAGGCCAGTTTTCCAAAGGCATTTAGGTGTCTCAAGATGCAAAGAGGTGCTTAGTCAGATTTTTAAAAGCATCTAAACAAGTTAGGTGCCCAGTGTCAGTCAGGGTAACTGCATCTGTATTTCTGCTCTGTGATCCCTCCAGGGCACCCACTCTCCTGGTTCCTTAGCAGTCACCTCTCTTGGGCAGAGACCCATGTCTCTCTCCCTCCCTCGTGACCAGGTATATTCCAGCTATTTCTAAGCAAGCACATTTATTCTTAAGGTGAAAGCACTACAGAGAAAACCAATTAAAACTCAAAGTTCCTATACGCATGCTAATAGCTTACCAGAGATCACCCTAGTCCTTCCAACGCTTCCCAGGAAGGGGTGGGTACTGTCCATTTGCTGGATCAGAAAGAAGGCCCTGAGTCAGTTTAAACTCAGGGTTTGGGGGATAAATAGTCTTTCTTTGTCTGTTAGTCTCTGGAGTATCCAGTTTGAACAAGTCTACATGAACCGCTCCATGTGGTGGTACCTCTTTGGAGGTGTTACAACTGAGTGAATTTGCCTAATTCCCTCTCCCCCACCTCCACTGTTCTTATTTCTGGAAGTAATGTAGGCTGGAGAGGGGGAATGCTCCCCCAGGGCATTCCATACAATCCCTGACTCTCACTGATATCTAAACTTAATACAGTGAGATCTCCCAAAGAGGGTGATTTCCTGCAATATATCTCACTCCCAGCTCCAGTGGGAGTTGGGTGCCTAACTTCCTTAGTTCCCCAGAGTTAAACACGATGCCGTCTGTAGGGTTTCCAACTTTCTGATTGCAGAAAACTGAACACCCCAAAGTCCTGCCCCTTCTCTGAGGCCCTGCCCCTGATCACTCCATCCCCCGTCCCTCCATCACTTGCTCTCCCCCACCCTTGCTCACTCGCTCATTTTCACTGGGCTGGGGCAAGGGGTTGGGGTGCAGGAGAAGGTGAGGCTGGGGCTGAGGGGTTCAAAGTGTGGGAGGGGTCTCCAGGCTGGGGCAGGGGGTTGAGGTGGGGGGGGGGTGAGGGCTCAACCTGGGGGTGTGAGCTCTGGGGTGGGACCAGGGATGAGGGGTTTGGGGTGCAGGATGGGGCTCTGGATTGCAGGGTGGGGCTGAGGTTCAGAGTGCAGGAGGAGGTTCTGAGCTGGGGCAGGGAGTTGGGGCACAGGAGAGGGTGTGGGGTGTGGGCTCCGGGCTGCGCTGACCTCAGATGGCTCCCGGGAAGCAGCCGGCATGTCCCTCTGGCTCCTAGGTGCAGGGGCAGCCAGCGCTTGGGGCGGGGGCAGCATGCGGAACCCCCCTGACAATCCCTGCACCTAGGAGCTGAAGGGACATGCCGGCTGCTTCCGGGAGCCGCGTGGAGCTGGCCACTGCAGCCAACCGGACTTTTAGCGGCCCGGTCAGTAGTGCTGACTGTAGCCGCCAGGGTCCCTTTTCAACCGTGCATTCCAGTCAAAAAACAGACACCTGGCAACCCTACTCTCTGGGGCAGAGGCTGGGCCATCCTTTCTCTGTTCAGTGGCTAGCACATGGTGTGGGTTTGAAGTTATTTAAAGCACTTTGACTCCCATTTTAACACTGATTAATTCAGCTCCTCAATGCCCCCATCAGCATTGTTACTGTGCCTGTCTTACACGTGGGCAAACCAAAGCACGAAGATTAAATGACTTGCCCCAAGATCACACAGGAAGCTAGTGTCAGAGCTAAAGTTGGAACACAGGATTGGTTAAGCCATAGTCCATGCTCCCTTGTTGCAGCTGGTCTATGAAGACAGGGTGACTGCCACTCCCTCTGGAATGGGGTTGACATGGAATCAGTGGAGTATGAGTCATAAATCATTTCTAGTACAGAGGCCACTGATTTCAACTGGACTTCTTCTTCTTTTTTTTTTTTTTTTTTTTTTAATGTCAGCTAGGACAAAGGTTCTCAACCTGAATGTTCTGACTGTCTTGCCCTTCACATCTTGGGAAATGGGAGAGTGGTCCCAGCTTTATCTTGGCTAGGTGGGTTTGGGCTTTGCAGGGATCACAGCCTGGGAAAGACTGAGTACAGAACCGCAGGCTTTGCTGCTTTTGCATGATGAGATGGCTGTAACCAGCCTCCTGAACGCGGCTGACTTCTCTTCCCCCTTAGCAGCCTGCGCTGGTGCACAGATTTCAGAAGCATCTGCCCCTTTCCTGCTTACGCCAATCTGCTTAGGATTCCTCAGAATACAAATTCTTAAAACTGATTAATCATTTTAATAAGATCAGGAACATAATCTCCCCCAGGAGCCTAAATCGTCTTAATTTCCCAGGAAGCCACTCGCTTTCCTGCCCTCTTGGTCTCCTCGGTGGTAGTAATTATGCTTGCTCTGCAAAACAGCTCTTTCCTCCAGATTTGTTTTAAATGAATTAATTTGCAGCTTTTTGTTGAAGAGTTCACAGGAGGCAGTTGGGGCGGCCATGTCTTCTATGCGCCAGCTCCAGCTGTTTAATTTCATCTTCAAGGACAACTAATTTCTTCAGCAAGGCCTTTTCCTTCACCTCCTGAGACACACAGGATGGTGTGTGTGCAATAGTCTGACCTCTAGTGCCTTCTGTTTGCTCCAAAGGATACCTGTAACAAAACCAATGGAAACATGAATCTCAAAAAATATATCCAGTGGAAAACATAGTTATAGAGTCAATAACTACCCCATTATCTAAAATGGCTTGGAAATTACATTGCCAATTATCCATAGGCTCATAGCAAGGAGTTCTGCTCTATATGAGCAATTCTGGAGAGTGATCACAGATCTCCATGGGTACAACCCCAATTAACTTCCCTGGGAGCAGGCTCATCATGAATTCTGGTGTGGAATCCATGCAAAACTGAATACACAAGTGATTCTAGCTGGGCAGGTTCTTCCAGATATTGGGCAGCCTCCTGACATCCAGTTCTCTCAACTCAATTTTGGCTGTTATTGGGGAAATGTGTTAATGGGTGTGCCCATAATTTTGCCCACATGTCCAGCTCAAGTTGCCAGGATAAAGTTGGGCAGAAATTGTATATAGAACCTCCTGCTATATTGATCCTCCCACCGTGGAGGGGCCACATCAGCGCCATATTATTGCCTAGGCCGACAAATTTGCAGGGGTGGAAGCTCCCCTCCACGCCCCACCCCCCCTGCTCCAGCTCATCTCCGCCTCCTCTGTAAGCGTGCCGCCGTGTCCTGTTTCTCTCCCCTCCCTGCGCTTGCGCCGTGAAATAGGGGCAGGGAGGGAGGAGGGGGAACGCCGCACGCTGGGGAAAGAGGCGGGGCCGGGATCGAGGATTTGGGGAAGGGATCCAATAGGGGAGGGGAGGGGGCGGAGTTGGGGCGGGGACTTTGGGGAGGGGGTTGGAATGGGGGCAGGAGAAGGGCGGAGTCGGGGCGGGGCCAGGGCGGCAATTATTTCCCGGCCTAGGGACGGCAAAATTATTAATCCGCCACTGGGCCACATGAGGGTAGCGGAGACATATATAATGGGCTGGGAGTGCAATCCAGCTTCATCAGAAGTTCCTGGTTTAAAGCAGCTGTTAGATAGATAGGGCTGCTGCCCTGCCTTAATTCTAAATAGCTGTAAATAAAAAAAAAAAACTTGTTGGAGAGGAGTTAAGGTTTAAAGTTCATGGGCATCCCCTCTCACCCCCAAATGACCCATTCTGTACAAAAATGTGATTCCATTTAGAAAACCCCAAACTTTAGAAAGTCTAGAGATAACGGCTTAGGGATTTAGGCTATGTCTTCATGGCCACAAAATGTGTGTTTTTTACAATGCAAGGGGTCTCTCGAATTAATTGTCTTACTGTAAAATCTTAGTGGGGAGAAGGCACTGGTAGTTTTTACTTCCATATGAGGACAACATTCAAGCATTCCCCCATGCCACCAATTGGGGTTGACCTTGACTAGCGAGTAGCCACATCAAGGTAAATATAACAAGCCCAGATCCTCAGAGGTATTTGGGCATTTGATGGATGTTAAGCAACTAAATACCTTTGAGAGCCTGGGCATAGAGTACCTTGTCTCCACTAGGCTCTTACATTGTTAGCTATCGCACTATAAAAACAGAACCTTTCGGGCATTGCCCTAGTCAGTGCCTCACTGCCATATAACTCCGACTCACCAGCCCCACCCCATTTACAATGCCCACACCCAGGGGCGAAAGTAACTTAAAGGACTTACCAGTACGGTGGAGTGACCTCAACCAGAAGAGGCATGGCCTCAACCGGAAGAGGCGGGGCCTTTCAAGATTTAAAGGCCCTGGGGTTCTGGCTGTGGCTGGGAGCCCCAGGGCCTTTAAATCACCCCAGAGCTACCAGCTACAGAGGCGGCTGGGAGCCCTGGGGCTCAGGGGCAAATTAAAGGGCTCGGGGCTCCTGCCGCCGCGGAGCTCTGGGCCCTTTAAATCACCGCGGGAGCCCTGCCGCCGCTACCCCAGGCAGCAGGGCTCGGGCTAGGGCTGGGGTAGTGGAGGCAGGGCTCCGGCAGTGATTTAAAGGGCCTGGGGCTCCCTGCAGCAGCTGGAGCCCTGAGCCCTTTAAATCACCGCTGGAGAAGCCGGTCCAGTCCGGCACGATGTACCGTCTCTTGACAGTACGCCGTACCGGACCGAACCGGCTTACTTTCACCTCTGCCCACACCAATTTAGTTTGTTCTCAGAACAATATTTGCATATGCAAAAGTGCAAATAACGAATGAGTAGGAGATGGCTGGAGGCTGACCCCTTAAATAAGAACTGGGATTTTTATAATCTAGTCATTTGCTATATTGACTTTTGTAAATTTTACCCGAAGTCAGTGTTAAATTTGAGTGGGCAATGGGAATGGGGTGGAAGTGAGGAGCTGGAGTTCCCCTGTTCTAGTTTGCTCTAGTATGTCTACACGGCAGTTTAAAACCTGCCACTGGCCTGGGCCAGCTGACTTGGGCTCTGAGGGCTCAGGCTAAGGGGCTGTTTAATTGTGGTGTTGATGTTTGGACTTGGGCTGAATCCTGGACTCTAGGACCCTGCGAGATAGGGGGGTCCCAGAGCTTGGGCTGGAGCTGCAGCCCAAATATCTACATGGCAATTAAACAGCCCCTTAGCCTGAGCCTAAGAGCCCAAGTCAGCTAGTATGGGCCAGCTGCAGGTGTCTAATTGCAGTTTAGATGTACCCATAGTTTCAATTAAACTCAGATGAATCAGCCTTAATCAAAACAGGATTTGCTTTGCTAACTTGCCTCTGGACTCTTAATTTCATTTTACTCCAAGCCCAAGAGAACTCTTGGCAGCAGCTCCAATGACCACTGCAAATCCTAGGCTGTGAGATCATTGGCGCAGTGTTGTTTCCTCCACAGTTTAAACAGCTGAACTGGTATTCTACCCAAGGTGGCGCATTTCAGGTTACATCCTGCTGGGTGGCATTTTGGTAAGTCTGCTGCTGAATTATGTTCATTTTTAGTGTCACAGGGGAAGCCCCTACGCTGTCTTCAAAGGCCTCACTTGATACTTCCTGCCATGAGGAGGGAGGTGTGTGTGTGTTTTGTGGTGGGGAAGGGTAGGAGCCTTGGCTCCATATTCCCTACTCACCAGCTGGAGTAGATATCCTTTTCCACAGAGCATCTTACCCTGCCCTGTGTGTACCAGGCTGACTCAACTGTCCTCACCCAGCAGTAGCAGGCCAAGAACTGTGAGTCTCCAAGCCACAATTTGTACTCCAACCTGTTCCCTCGGCAGTCAGCTATAGGCTGCACCTTGTTTGGGGCAGACTGTAAAATTATATCTAAAGCCCTTAGTATTATTCAGGCAAATCTCTTCCTCCTCCTCCTCCTCCTCCTGTGCACTTTCTTCCTTGCTCTCATGGAAGGTTAATGCTTTCCGTGATTGTTTAGACAAATTCTTGTAAGGATGCCAATAACTCTTTTCTTGTCTCTTGTAATTACTGTCCTATCGTTATCCTTGAGAAAGACCATCTGTTCCTGTTCCATCACCAGTCATCTTCCCATCTTCTTGTCGTGTCAGTTTCCCTGGAGAACAACTCTAATCGTGCTGATGGTGTATTTCCTAAGGTCTCCTGGAAGTTTTCTCTCATTCTTGCATAGTTCGTTATGTTCAATCAGATCAAAGTGGGTGGATGGTCAGGAGGCTAAAGAACTAGCCTGGGACTCAGGAAATCTGTGTTCAGTTCTTGGATTTCCCCCAGGCTTTCTGTGTGACCTTGGACAAGAAGCTTTGGCTGGTGTTTTCACAGAAATCTAAGGGAGTTAGGTGCGTGCTGCTGAAAGTGAATGGGTGTCGGGTGTCAAACACCCTTAGGCAGCTTTGAAAATCTCAGCCTTCATCTCTTTGAGCCTCAATTTCCATCTCTAGAATGGGAATAATAATATTTCTTTGTCTTTGGGGCAGGGATTGCTTCTTACCATGTATTTATACAGGTTTTGCACAATGATGCCTCTAGGCACCACTGCAATACAATAACAAGAATCTCACTGGCGTTGCCTCCTTCCTTTTTATCATGTTGTTTCCTTCAGTTTCTCCAAACACAGGTGATTTAACCAGAAACAAAATTAGGTATGGAAAGAGGTCAGAGACAAAGTGGGTTACAGGGTTTCTGTTTAATTTCTGAAGACCACATTTCAAATCATGCCAGATCACTAGTAGAACTGAGCAGGAAAGTTTCATCTGCACGTCTGCTGACTGCACGGTCACATTATTGCAAAATCACCACACAATTTGGCAGAGAGAGAGAGTCTGCTCAGGAGAGGCACTGGCTGAGAATAGCAGACCTGGATGCTGTAGCAAAGGACTGAGGTGCACTGGCATTAGAGAGGTGTTTCCAGGCATGGAGTGTTGTGGGTCAAAATTGTGCTGTTTGTAGATGGCTTGGAAGAGCAGAAAATGCTGCCAAGTGGCATTCTGAGGTGCATTGGCAGAGTTCTGTGAAGGGGAATAGCTAGAATAGGTTCATTGTGTATCTGGATCAAGGAGGCTGAATTGTGTGGTGAGGGTGAGAACTGAAACGGGAGGCTTTGTGGGTCAGGAGCGAGGTGCATTAACAGAGCCAGGGGGGCCCTTGGGACTGCAGTAGCTGCGCTTTTGCAAGTCAATGCATTGACAAAGCTGCATGTGGGAAGCTTCCACAATGCTTGTCCACACAACAGCATGCCTAGCGCTATTAGTCTCTTGCTTTTAATCAACAGCAAATTAATCCCTGGGGCCCTGTTCTCTCGCCGCAGGATACAAGTAACTTTCACTGAAGTCAATAGAAGTTACTTATACCCTGCAGCAGAAGAATTAGGCCCCAGAAACTTGAGACAGCAAGAGAAATGAGATTTATCCTCCATGTTTCAGATTCAACCGCAGCTAGGGCCTGCCGCTCAATATAATTCAAAAATAAATGTACGTTTATATAAAAAAATCACATTTTATTAGAGGGGAAAATACAATAAATTTTCTCTCAAAGCTTCCAGCAGCCAAAGATGAAAAGGATCATCATGAAAATCACTGGTATGGAGATAGACTTTCATCTTGCACTAGCAGGCAGCTCATTCATATTTTTAAGGAATCACATAACATTTAAATGATCTGTAAAGGGTAAACATCAAAACTCATTTTTCAGCGTCGATAGTGCCAACATCAAGGGCCAATCTTCAATGCGCTACTGAGCAGAGGAGGTGCATGCTGCACAATGCTGAGAACAAACAATGCTGGTTCAGGCTCATTCTGCTTCTTAGAGCTCATTTCCATACCAACTTTACATCCATGCAAAGAGCGCTCATTGTTTATTCATATCAGAGATCATTCTGCTTAGAACTCCTGTAAAACTCTTTCTGTCCATTTATCAAAATTGTCTATAAAATATCCTTCTCCCTTTTCCATAATTTATCATGAACCTTTATATGTATATTTATATCTGCCCTTTTTCAGACGAGTCAAGGACACAAATCACCTGAGCATTGGCCATGGGACCTCCCTTGTCTTAGACTCAGGTGTGTTTTTAATTGGCCCACTCTAGCTTTGCTTATTGGGGATTGTGTTTTGATTCACAACAGAACTCTTTGTGGTCTAGAAAAGAGATGTGCTGAGGTGGCAGCGTTTGTGTTTGGATATGGCCTGGATTAGTTTTTGCTCAGGGTTCAAGCTTTGAGGCGATCTTGTGGTTTGGGTTTGGATTCAAAATGGCGGACATCTCACAAGCTCAGCCAATGCGAAATCTCATGAGATTTTATGGAGATAGCACTGGGTGTGAGGATAGAAGATCTCGTGGCCAAGACAGCACAAAGACAGCCCCACTAATCATACTGGACCTAACTTCTGCCTCCAACACAGTCTAGGAAGGAACTAGCAGCCCATTTGTGGAACTGAGCAGGAGTTGAGAGGACTGCTCTCATTCCTCCCAGGCAGATCTCAGAAACTGTGAGGGGCAGCTGCTTCTCTGCCCTGAGAGCACCTGCCTCACGGGAACCCACATCCTTCCTGCTGGTTCCATTTCCCAAGAGAACTAGAGCTGAGATTTCCGCAGATTTTTGGTAGATTCCAGTCTAACAATAATATCTGACAAATGTCAGATGAAAAATGATACTTTTCCCTTCTATAGCACCTTGTGAGGATGCCAAAGCACTTTGCAGACATTGATACAGCCTCTCAACATCCTGGAACAATACTATCCTTATTGTACCAATAAAGAAACTGAGGCAACAAATAGGAAAGTGCCTGGGTCAAGCCCATGCAGCAAGTCAGTGCCAGAGTTTGGAATAGAAGCCATGGGCCCAGTGACCAGTTCTGTTTGACATGTACAGAAATTTGGGGTGGAGGGTAAAAGTGGCTTTATGCTACTTTGCCATCTACTATAGTTTCTGTCTGGTCTCAGATATAAGTTATAGTAGCAAACAGGCAACTACACCTTTCATCATGGCCTCCATCAGCCCCATGGCTATTCCAGCAGCTTCAAACAGCTGGTATGCAGCAATGCTCGAGCCACAGCCTCTTCATGAGAGACTCCCAGGGGGTGAGACAGAGCTGGCTCTGCTGGCTCCATGCCACCTGGGGAAGCCCTGGACACAGAGGGCTTATTTCCCAGTAGTGAGTTCTGTCTGAGTTTACTACCTTTTTACACAGGAGGAGCATAAAGGGGGTGAAGCAGGACTGACAATCAGACCCCTTATCTCCTGGCTCTCACTCTTCTGTGCTTCAACGTCAAGACCTCCTTTCCTCCTTTTGTTAATTTCATTTAATCCAAGAACTCATTTCATTCTGCCCTTTGTACAAGTGTCTGTTTGCCCATCTGTGAGTCTTTGGTAAGACCTTCATGGGCTTTTAACAATCCTTCTGTTCCGCTTCCTACATTTTCCCGTCTCTCTCCTCCCACTCAAGAAGCTCCTAGTTTATTACTTTATAAGAATGGCTTCTACAAATGAACACTTTTTAAAGACATCCAAGCATATATCAGAAACTTTCCAACTACTCCAAGGCTGGAAATAAAATCTACATCTGAAGTCACAGAAGTAATTTTAAGTAGCATTTAAGGTTTAAAGACATGTCCGAGTCAGTGAGGAATGTTTAAGTGTTCAGAAGTTAAGAGGCTCGCTGAGTCTGAAGAAGGGAAATAAAATGTTCCCAGCAGTTACGGGTGAATGACTCTCTAGATGTTTGTCCTCTTTTGGAAGCATTTCAAAGTTGCGCTGGCGCTACATGGATATCAGAACATCCAGTAACTGATTTTGTGAATATTGAAGGCAAGGGATCCCTGCAGGGCAGTCTGCAGAAGCTTCTGGAATGAGCTGACACAGCAAAATAAACTCATACATCAGGGTGTGTGGAAGACTGATAGCAGCGACTGGGACTTGGGCGGTCCAGGCTGGTAGTCAGTGTGATGTTCAGGAAGCCAAGGCCAATGAGCAGGTCAGGAGCCAGCATCAGACAGGAAAGAGGAGCCTAAGCCGAGGGTCAGTGCTGAGCTGGAAACTGAAGAGCCATAGCCCAGGGTTGGAGCGGAAGCATTCAGAAAGTAGGGGAACAAGGCTGAGGGCACGGTTGAAGTCAGGAACTGGAGGCAAGGAAAGGAGTCAGGTAGCTCAGTGGCTCTCAACCTTTCCAGATGACTGCGCCCCTTTCAGGAGTCTTATTTGTCTCGTGTACCCCCAAGTTTCAACTCACTTAAAAACTACTTGCTTACAAACTCAGACATAAAAATATAGAAGCATCACAACCCACTATTACTGAAAAATTGCTGCTCATTTTTACCATATAATTATGAAATAAATGAATTGGAATATAAATATTGTACTTCCATTTTAGTGTATAGCACATAGAGCAGTATAAACAAGTCATTGTCTGTATGAAATTGTAGTTTGTACTGACTTAACTAGTGCTTTTTATGTAGCCTGTTGCAAAACTAGGCAAATATCTAGAGAAGTTAATGTACCCCCTGGAAGATCTCTGCATACCCCCAGGGGTACATGTACCCCTGGTTGAGAACCACTGCGATAGCTGATGGCAGGGTCTGTAGCAGCAGCAGCAAGTAGGGTGACCAGATATCCCGATTTCATAGGGACAGTCCCGATTTTTGGGTCTTTTTCTTATATAGGCTCCTATTACCCCCCCCACCCCTGTCCCGCTTTTTCACATTTGCTGTCTGATCAACCTAGCAGCAAGCCAGCATCCACCTTGTGGTATGAACAACTTCCTGCATCTCTTTCTGGCTTAAATAGTGTACCCAGCCCAATCAGGGACTCGAAAGCTCCTCCAATCAGGTCTCTAGAGACTGTACCTTTAGTGGAGCATAAAGCCTTAGGGTTTCCACCTCTCCAGTCACTAATAGAACCTGAAATGTGACACAAGAGCAGCCTAAAGGCTCAGAAACTAGAAGGCAAGTGAAAGGATCCCCAAATGTATTTTGTTTTTGGCTTTAAAACCATGAGGGTTTTTTAAAATCTCATAGTTGTGGGGTTCCTAACTTGTGATTTTTTTTTTTGAATAATTTGGGTTGGCAGTAGTAGGAATTTTTTTTTTTAAGAGAGAGAGAGAGATGTGAGATCTAAAAGATGAGCTCAGGTCTGGGGTTTCCCAAGTCCTACTCACAGTCCTGACACTGACGCACTGTGTGATTTTTGATCAAGTCATTTCACTTGTGTCCCAGCTTCCCCCTTGATGAAATTGAGAGATGTGATGGGTGGACCAACCCCACCTTGAACCAGGGCAAGAAGGGGTTAATGGTCTGCCCTGAACACAAGGACAGAAACCAACCCCGCCTTGCAACACCTGCCAGTGCTATCAAATCTAGAGGGAAGGACGTGCAGCCAGAAGGAAGGTCCCAGGCTTCAGATCCTTGGAGGTGGGATCTTGGCTGTGAGACAGAGGATTGTTGTGTTAAAAAGTGGGGGTGTCTCAGGCCCAACAAGGGATAGGATATTAATCATAGAAATGCAGGGCTGGAAGGGACCTGGAGAAGTCGTCTAGTCCAGTCCCCTGTGCTGAGGCAGGACCAGGTGAAGCTAGACCATCCTCGATCGGTGTTTGTCCAACCGGTTCTTTAAAACCTCCAGTGATGGGGATTCCACAACCTCCTCTGGAAGCCTGTTCCAGAGATTAACTACCCTTAGCGTTAAAAAGGTTTTTCTAATATCGAACCTAGATCTCTCTTGCTGTAGAGTAAGCCCATTATTTCTTGTCCTACCTCCAGTGGCCATGGAGAACAATTGATCACCATCCTCCTTATAACAACCCTTAGCATATTTTTAAAACTATTATCTGCTTCCCTCCTAAGTCTTCTTTTTTTCGGGACTAAACAGGCCCAGTTTTTTTTTTTAATATTTCCTCATAGGGCAGGTTTTCTAAACCCTTGATTATTTTTGTTGCTCTCCTGTAGACTCTCTCCAATTTGTCCACATCTTCCCTGAAGTGTGGGGCACATAACTGGACACAGTATGCCAACTGAAACATCACCAGTGCTGAGTAGAGTGAGACAATTACCTCCTGTGTCTTACATATGACACTCCTGTTAATAAATTCCAGAAATATTAGCCTTTTCTACAACTGCATCACACTGTTGAATCTCATTCTATTAGTGATCCACTCTAACCCCCAGGTCCTCTTTAGCAGTACTATTGCCTAGCCACTTATTCCCCATTTCGTAGTTGTGCATTTCTGATTTTTTCCTTCCTAAGTTAAGATTAAATTCAATAGAGACAAGTGCTAAGTACTTGTTTATTTCAGACCAGTTCTCCAAGTTGTCAAGTTTTGTTCTCTCAAGTGCTTGCAACCCTCCCAGCTTGTGTCCTGAAAGTTTTATAAGTATATGCTCCACTTCATTATCCAAATCACAAATGAAAATATTCAATAGTGCTGGACCCAGAATTGACCCATGCTGGACCCCACTAGATACACCCTCCCAGTTTGTCAGTGAACCATGGATAATCATTCCTTGAGAATGGTCTTTCAACCAGTTGTGCACCCATTTGTTCTAGAAATATCTCATCCACCTCCTCTTCCTGGTTCAACATTAAACAGTTAAGGGTGATCTGAGACTGTGTGTCAAGTTATTGCTGGCTCACTCCCATTGCAACAACCACCATTACAATCTTTTTAACCTTTTATTAAAGATCAGGGGATGAAAAAGCATTTGGAATGTAAAGGATTAAGTAAGACTTTTATTTTAGCAAACTTGTGCCTGCCCACCTCCCAGGATTCCAATAAGGCCTCACTACAAAGTCCAATCCTGTTTTCTTTAAAACAAAACAAGACAAACACAGATAAGTTGATAAATGTAAAGATATGCACATTGAAAAACATAATCCCAACTACACATACAAAATGATGGGATCTAAATTAGTGATTACCACTCAAGAAAGAGATCTTGGAGTCACAGTCGATAGTTCTCTGAAAACATCAGCTCAAAGTGCAGCGGTAGTCACAAAAGCAAACAGAATGTTAGGAACCATTAGGAAAAGAATAGATAAGACAGAAAATATCATAATGCCACTAATGAATCCATGTTATGCCCACACTTTGAATACTGCATGCACTTCTGGTAGCCCCATCTCAAGAAAGATGTATTAGCATTGGAAAAGGTACAGAGAAGGGCAACAAAAATTATTAGAGGTATGGAACAACTTCCATACAAGGACAGATTAAAAAGACGGGGACTGGTCAGCTTGGAAAAGAGACAAGTAAGGGGGTATCTGATAGAAGTCTATAAAATCATGACTTGTTGTGGAGAAAGCAAATAAGGAAGTGTTATTTACTCCTTCATATAACTGAAGAACCAGGTATCACCCAATGAAATTAATAGGCAGCAGATTTAAAACAAACATAAGGAAGGACTGTGGAACTTATTGCCAGGGGATGTTATGAAGGCCAAAAATATAACCGGGTTTTTAAAAGAATTGGATTAATTCAGGGACGATGGGTCCACCAATGGCTATTAGCCAGGATGGGCAGGGACGCAATCCCATGTTCTGGATGTCCCTCATCTCTGACAGCCAGAAGCTGGGAGTGGACGACAAGGATGGATCACTTGATAACTGCCCTGTTCTGTTTATTCCCTCTGAAGCATCTGGCATTGGCTACTGTCAGAAGACAGAATACTGGGCTAGATGGACCATTGGTGTGATCCAATATGACTGTTCATATGTTCTTGAGAGGAGAGAAAAGAATAGCAAAGAGAGAAAATGCTGTGTCCCTCTGTGATGCTGACATTTGCTTGCTCATGGTCTGATCAGTCACTTTGAGAGCTGGCTGTGTAGCTGCCTTTCTAGTCATGGGCTCACGGCAGGGTTGCAAAAGATGGACTAGTCTTGCTGGCTCACCCAGATACTTATTACAGAGAAGGCAAAAGGGGAGAGAAAGGAAAATATGGTGAGGGAGGAAAGTGACACATGAGCAAGTGTGTGACAGTAGGACCCCAAGGCTCACATCCCAGGTGATGCTCAGAATTTAGCAGAAGCTGGTGGTGGTGTCATTGCCTCCTTCTCTCTGGGCCAGTCTGATCAAGTTGCCTTCCGAGATCAGCACGATGAAGGCCAAGCATGTCATGGTGGATCCCCAGGTCCTAGGAGACAGTGGGGGTGGCAGCCATGATGGTAAAGCTCACTCCTGCCTGTCTATGTGTCCCCACTTCTCCTTTAGTGACCCCCAAATACACAATGTCCAGGAAGGGGCATCAGCATCATTCTATTAACATGGGTGATTTCAACTATAAACATTTTCTCCTATTTCTAAACTCGCTCAGGGTCTTGCCACCTCAATCCACGACTCTACCTGCAGTCTTGCAGACCCCTTATGCTACTTCTTGTAACCTGACCGATCCAATCTGTTCCAGTCTATTTGTCCCCAGCTGTTGCTGACTTTTACAAATGATTTTATGTAACAGGCTGTGACATTATTGACATGAACTGTAACCGTATATATCATTGTTGCAACCACTGTTATATATTTACAGCAAATATTGTACAGAGGTTATTGAGTGAGGTGTCTATGAAAAGGTTATTATTTGCTGGTTATGATTATGCTATCTGTGTGCATATATCATTTTTGTATTTGAAGTTATTAATATTGTCTATGTACTTGTTGTATCTCAATATGTTTAATTCTAAGTAGCACCAGTAAAGCATTTGGCCAGCTTATTGAGAAGGGACTCTTCAGATTAAGTGCCCAATCAAAAAACACTTAACTGACAATCGACCTTGGGAGACTCCAATCCACATAAGAAGTCTTCCTGGGAACGTTCAAGGTAGCATGTGAGCAATGGATGCTCTCCCTGTAAAGAACCGAGTCGTGCATAGACATATGACTTGCCCATGTGGCTACAAACTCCATCTTGTTGCTATAATTTTGCGCAGGAGAACAAAGGGGTTTCCACCCACAAGAGAGAGAATATAAAAGGAAACCCCTGGAAACCCCTCCATTTTGTCTTCAATCCTGTTTCTTACCTCTGAAGGAACATTGCTACAAACTGAAGCTCTGAACAAAGGACTGAATGACCCATCCAAGCTGTGGATGTACTCCAGAGACTTGATTTGAGCCTGCAGTTTATCCCATCGCTGCTACAAGCCTGAACCAAGAACTTTGCCATTACTGTATGTAATTGATTTCCATTTAACCAATTTTAATTCTCATCTATATTTTTCTTTTTATGAGTAAACCTTTAGATTTTAGATTCTGAAGGATTGGCAACAGCGTGATTTGTGGCTAAGATCTGACTGGTATATTGACCTGAGTCTGGGGCTTGGTCCTTTGGGATTGGGAGAACCTTTTTTCTTTTACTGGGGTATTGTTTTTTGTAACCATTCATCCCCATAAGAAGTGGCTGCTGGTGGTGATACTGGGAAGCTGAAGGGTCAGAGGGAATTGCTTGTATGACTTCTGGTTAGCCAGTGGGGTAAAACCGAAGTCCTCTCTGGTTGGCTGGTTTGGTTTGCCTTAGTAATAAAGGACACACAGCTTTGGGCTGTGACTGCCCTGCTCTAAGCAATTGTCCTGAATTGATACTCTCAGTTGTGTCCCGCCAGAGAACACATCGTTACACAGGCTAATTTGGACTTTTGTTACCTGGAACAACCAAGGGTCCATCTGCATTGCAGTTGGGAGGTGTAATTCCCAGATTGGGTAGACGTACAGGCGCTAGTATCTAAAAATAGCAGTGTGGCTGCGGTGGCTCTGGCTGTCTGCCAGAGTATGCACCTTGGGGGTTGGACAGGGTTGTATTTGGGTGGCTAGCCTTTGCCGACGCCCAGGCCACCACAGCTGCACTGCTATTTTTAGGCACTAGCCAAATCAAAGCTAGTCCTGTACATCTACCCTAGGGGGGAATTACACCTCCCTGATGCTGCACAGATGTACCCGTAGAGTACAGGCATCTGCACAACAGGACCTACTGGATGAGGAACCCTAGGAGCAACCAATTGTGGGGAGACGACTTGCACTGGGTCTGTCTTCTTATTTGCATAATAAGTTGAACCCCAGGAAGGGGCTGTGTTTTGGCTCTGTATAGCACGTGTTGAGTTACTGTTGAGCAGTGAACTGATGGCTGGTCCTACCCTGCTCCAAAACACTTTTCTACATTAAAGGGTGCTCTGAGGATTAAATCATGTTTGTAAATTTCTTTGAAGGAGGAAAGTGCTGAATAATAATAAATAAGTTTCATTTCATGAAGACGTCCATATAAATAAAGATCTAAACAAATGTTACTGCAAAGGCCCCAGAAATCCTGTAACTCTATGTTCAAGTTTCTAATGTGGGGATGCAATTCTGTGGAGTAAGTATCTGAGCAGGTGGGATGGTTTAAAGCTATGATTTGTTAGGTGCTGGAGTAGCTTCCTCGCTCATAAGGGGCGAAGCCATCAGCGAGTCATACAGGTTGCCCTTAAGGAGTGCCAGCATATGCTTTATACTGCCACACGCATGCTCATATGTTCTGCTGATGCCACATATTGTAGAAAACATTTTTTTACAGTTCGGAAAGCTTCCCTAGTATGTGGCCTAGGTGACTGTGTACAGGTCCCAACGTGGCAGAGGAGTTTATACTAACACATTTTCCAAAAAAATCTAAACATTTTATGGAAAACTTACTTAAAAAATCATGTCACAGTTTTAAGGTCCAATATCTTGCAAGTTGCCATGGCTAGAAATGGATGCCGGATATCGCTGGAGAGCCTAGGAAACCAGTTCTGCACAGAAGAGAGATTTTTGAGCTCTAAGGGTTGCAACTTGTAAGGAGCTCAGTGGCCCAAACTAATCTGCATATATTTACATAAACATCATATTAGTTAGCATTTCCCTTGCAATGCTCATACGTTGGTATAATTGCAAGATATTTTACTAAACTAAAGCCATCTCTTCTTGTTTTCGTTTCCCTTTCTTAATTTCCACCTGTCATGTTCCTCCTTCTGTATCTACTCTTTCCCTTCCGTTGTTTTCATCTTCTTTTTCTGTTCCCCTCCTCTCCACTCCTGATCCCTTATTACTGGGCTAGTATAGACAAGACATGTAAGATATGGTGGCTGTGGGGTAGCTGCTCAGGGATTTAGGTTGTTAGAAATTAGCTCTGGGAGAGATGGATGTAAAATAGTTTGACTTAGATAAATAAATAAAGGTGTTTATTCCATGTTTAGCATGGCTACATCTGTGCTGTAATTATGGATCTATTAAATTGATGGGTATAATTAAGAAGGAATCATTTATTCTGTAATTTCTTATTTGTCCATTCACAAAGTGTGATTTTTCTCAAGTTTATTCACACTCATTAGGCATCATTTCCCAGCAGTTCATTGCAGGGAGCGTAGCGTCACTATTGACAATCAAGCTGATTAGATTGGACACAAATCAGATGAGATATTTCTGTTCCTGGGAAGAGGTTTTCTGTGCTAATACCTGTGACTACAAATTCCAAATTCACTTTTTGTGGATATTCTTCCAGTATAGACTAGAACATTTTTCTTCTTTGGACCTTGATCCAAAGCCACTGAAGGCAATGGAAAGATTCCCATTAACTTCAGGTTTCAGAGTAGCAGCCGTGTTAGTCTGTATCCGCAAAAAGAACAGGAGTGCCACAAGTACTCCTGTTCCATTAACTTCAATGGCTGTGGATGAGGCCCCTGATATATAGTCCTGGCTCTATACTTATTTGCTATAAACTCATTCATACAAATCAAGCACAAAAGCAGCATGAACTCCAGCGACAACATGTGGGAAAATGTGTGTTTGGTTTTTTTTAAAGGGCCAATGTGTCTTTAAAAATCAGTTTAATCAAATCAGGGACCATAAACATTAAAATACATTCATCTATAATTATATGGTTATTGCCCAATGTAGCTATAGAACAGAGTTAAGGTTGGTTGGGTGCCTTACCTGTACATGTCCATATCTTAAAATGCTTAGGATTAATTTATGTTTAACCTTAACTTTGAGTTACTATTAAGTGCATGCTATTTTTATTAGCAAGGTGTCTCTCTGATGGATGCCCCAGAGTAGGAGGGGAACATCTTAAGTGTGTTGTGAATATTTGCTCAAACAAAAGATTGCATTTGCTTTGGCTGCGTTTGTGACGTTGTGTTCATTTTCCATGGAATGAGTTTGCTGGCAGGAATATTAATAGAAATGACACTGACAGGATGCTGTTAGCAGCTACAAAGAGCCCTTTGGAGGCCATCACACTGGTCACTTAGATCATGTAGAAAACCAGCTGTGGTTAGCATAGGAGGGAGTTGGGTGGCTTGATTGGGTTTGGAAGGGCAGAAGGGATCAGTTACACCTGTAGGGAGCCAGATAAACTATGGAGGTGATTAGCTCATCAGCTGGAAAAGCCAAGGAAGAAAGCAAGCAGTGTAAAAGGCTGGCCCTGGGGCCTCCATCCACCTGCTGCTATACTGCATTGTACCTGAAACATATGGAAGAAACAATATTAATACATTTATTGAAAATACCCTGGTGGACTGTTTGCTATATAATTCACCAGGCGGGATTACTAGTCAGGTTTTCCAGGGTTTGAAGGGGATTCACAGATATAGCTTAAGGCCCCGATCCAGTACAGAGAACCATGATTTCAATGGGAGTCCATGCAGAACCCCATTGAAATCGTGGCTCCAAAGATAGATTGAGAACCAAGTGAATATCAGAGAATATTTATGGAAAGTCAGATTTGAACTCAAAGGTCTTTGCAGTGGGTACCAGATTCTAAGCGTGATGCGCATCCAAACAGGGGAAGAGAATTGGTATCATCAGACCTCTGTGTCCAATCCAAATTAACAAGCACAGCTCAAATTTCCAATTTGGGACACTGACTATTCGCGGTGAACATCTACAGCTCAAGAATTATTAGTGGAAATTATTCAGGTAATAATTCTGGAAAAGAAAGAAATTTGAGAAACTTCAGTACTTGTGGGCAATTCACAGAGAAAAAAAGAATTCACTGAATAGGTTGCTCCCTATGAGTTAGTTGGCTCATCCTTTGCTGAAATAATTATGTGGGAAGTTATGAACATTTAAAATCAGCAGTTGGAACTTTCATCTTGTCCCCCCTCAGACACCTAATTCAGTTTTGGTTTAGATAATTTCAAAATTAGTGGGATTTGGAACATTGGCCTGGAGTGGCAAACTGCGGCCAGTGGGAGCCACGATTGGCCGAACCTGTGGACACGGCAGGTAAACAAACCAGCCAGGCCCGCCAGGGGCTTTCCCTGAACAAGCGGCGGACCACCTTTGAGAACCACTGTCCTAGTGAGATGGAAGGGGGTTTTTCATTCCAGCCCCTCACACACTGAATTGTGGATTCCTAGCTGGATTCACACAGCTCTAACATCCAGCCCAACCACAAACCACATATCTACTCCATTTGGACTTTAGTGAAGTATTTGATACGGTACCACATGGGAAATGGTTCGTGAAACTGGAGAAGATGGGGGTCTGGTCTACAGACCTATATCGGTATAACTACGTTGCTCAGAGATGTAAAATCCACACACCAGAGCGACATAGTTATACCAACCTAACCCCCCATGTAAACAGCACTATGCCAGCAGGAGAGCTTCTCCCACTGACAGAGCTACCACCTATTAGAAAGGTGGATTAACTAAGAAAATGGGAGAGCTCTCTCCTGTCGCCTTAGAGCGTCTTCATTAAAGCTCTACAGTAGCACAGCTCAGCTGCATCGGTGCAGCTGGGCCAATGCAGCGTTTTAAGTGTACTGTTGCCCGGAAACTAGTACAGGAATTGTAAGTATTGAACTGGCTAAAAGGGAGGCAGCAATTGCCTGTGCCAGAAGGAGAATGATCACATTGGAGGGAGGTTACTAGTGGCATTCCTCAAGGATCTATCTTGGGACCCATCTTGTTTAATATTTTCATTAATGCCCTTGGCACAAAATGTAGGTGTGCACTAATTTGCTCATGACACAAAGGTGGGAGGAATCATCAATGCAGAGTCAGTGGTGGCTCCAGGCATCAGTGCAGCAAGCGCGTGCCTGGAGCGGCAAGCCGCGGGGGGCGCCCTGCCAGTCCCTGCAAGGGCGGCAGTCAGGCAGCCTTCAGCGGCATGCCTGCGGGAGGTCCGCCGGTCCCGCAGATTCGGCGGCAATTTGGTGGCGAGTACGCCGAAGCCGCAGGACTGACGGATCTCCCGCAGGCATGCCGCCGAATCCATGGGACCGGGGACCTCCAGCAGGCATGCTGCCGAAGGCTGCCTGCCTGCCGTGCTTGGGGTGGCAAAAAAGCTAGAGCCGCCCTTGTGCAGAGGAAGACCAGAATGTGATACCGGAAGCCTTGAGGACTGGAGTGATAGAAATGGGATGAAATGTAATAATATGAAGTGGAAGGTCATGCACTTAGGGACTAATAAGAATTTCTACTGTAAGTTGGGGGCTCATGGGTTGGAAAGAACAGAAAAGGAGAAAGACCTGGGAGTATTAGTTGGTCATAGGATGATAGCCACAGTGCGATGCAGCCGTGGAAAAAGGCAAACAAGATCCTAGGATATATTGGGAGAGGTATTTCCAGTAGAGCTAGGGAAGTATTAATGCCATTGGACAAGGCACTGGTAAAATCCCATCTGGAATACTGTGTACAATTCTGGTTACCATATTCAGGAAAGATGAATTCAAACTGGCACAGGCTCAGAGAAGAGCTACTAGGATGATCAAGGGAATAGGGAGCCTGTCTTATGAAAGGAAGAGCTCGGCTGTTTAGCCTAGTAAAATGCAGGCAGAGGGGATTTGATCGTCTGTAAATACATCCGGGGTGAACACCAGAGAGTCAGAAGAGCTACTAAAGCTAAAGGAAAGCATTGGCACAAGAACAAATAGGGAGAAACTGGCGATGAATAAATGTAGGGTGGAAATTATAAGAAGGATTCTGATAATCAGAGGACTGTGGCTCTGGGACAACTTCTGAATGGAAGAAGTGGAGACGAACAGCCTAACTGGTTCTAAGATGGAGCCTGATATGTTTATGACTGGGCTGATATGATGGGGTTGCCTGCGCTAGCAGCGGGCTGGACAAGATGACCCATGAGGGCTCTTCCAGTCCTATGTCCTGTAATCACCATCAGGCCAGTTCCCCATGACATTTCCCCCTGCATTTTGCAAATCCAAGAGAGCCTGATAACCCCAAACAAGCACGTGGATGCTTATGCAAACCAAACGTTCAGTGCTATGTCCATTGTGCCCTACAGCTGCTTTACCTGTTTCTCTGCATACAGCGGCTGAAGTTCAAGCAGAGATCAAAAGCCTGTGGGGATCAGTGCACCTTTAATTAATGTCAATTTCATGGAAAATACAGTGTATCCAAAAACACCCTGCTAAGAGATGAGGATCTCTTCTTCTTTTAATCACATGCATCAAGATTTATTGAGACATCCGAGTTGAATTACTGGAGCACTGAGAGACTATCACAAATCTATAGATTTTTATGTGTTGGATAATGTATTTCTGATGGAATTTTGAGACTAAAAAGAACAATGTCATTAGCCATGGATTCTTCAGGGCACAACTGCTTTCTCCTAAAGAGGAAAAAATTGAAGTATATTTAAAAAATAATGAAAATAGATATTTGTATCAACAATCAACGAGGATCACGTTTGTGTGTTAAACAACCACCTTGAAATTGGCCTGCCTCAAAGGACTAAGCAATTGCCAGCTACCTTAGCATGAATGATTTATGACATTCATGAACTTGGCAACTACATCAGATTTCCTAAACCTGGCAGCAAACACTGCCTGCATATTAAGTGAAGATTTATGATTTATAAAACTCACCTCATTATGCGGAGGTACATGAATTGTCTTATGTGCGCAGTCTATAACTCCCCGGACAGATGAAAAGGCAGCTATGTCACACAATTTATGCATTCTTGCTGCTGAAGTTTGGGAGGAAAAAACCAGACAAAAATCACTAGTTCTCAAAAGAATATCTTTAATCATTTTGGGTTGAAATATGTAGTTTTAATGGCTAAAATTGTACAGTATCTCAGAGGATGGGGGAAACTGCAAAGGTTAATGGCTAAGGTCACTTGAATCACTGTACTAAACTATGGCCACATTTTGAAAGGCACAGTAATAGACAGCTTCCTAAATGACTCCCTGGAAATAACAAGAGCTTTGTCAGTCTAATTCTCTTTATTTTCTGCCCACTTTTGTGTGCCTTGTGCTATTTTTCATCAGCAAACTCAGCCGGATTCCAGACTTGGTGACATGATCTTCTGAGAAGAAGACTGCATGCAGGGAACCTTTCATGGCACTAATTCAAAGTGGCTATAAAAGAAAACATTGTACTTAAAGCAGCATGTAATTAATCCATGGAACTCACTTCCACAGGTGGTTGTTGAAGCAAATAACTCCAACTTGCTTTAAAAATGGATTTTGCTCATCTTGAGCAAGACTAGAGTAGTGACGTTAACGAGGTTGAAAATTCAAAGGGTTACCAAGGAGGCAGTAAGGCCCAGTGGGGAGAGCCCTGGAGTAGAAGTCAGGACAATGCATTTTATGCCACTGATTTGCTGGGAGACCCTTGATGAGTCAGAGTCTTTTGCCTTGGTTTCCTCATCTGTAAAGATGGAGATAATGCTACTAACCCCTTAGCTAAGAATTGCTATTTAAGAATTCTCTGGGTGTAAGTTGATTGCTGGCTGGACTCAAGAATAAATCTATCAACTTCCTCCTAAAAAAACAAGAAGGAGTCTGGTGGCACCTTAAAGACTAACAGATTTATTTGGGCATAAGCTTTCGTGGGTAAAAACCTCACTTCTTCAGATGCATAGAGTGAAAGTTACAGTAACTTTCTGTAACTTTCACTCTATGCATCTGAAGAAGTGAGGTTTTTACTCACGAAAGCTTATGCCCAAATAAATCTGTTAGTCTTTAAGGTGCCACCAGACTCTTTCTTGTTTTTGTAGATACAGACTAACCCGGCTACCCCTGATACTTAACTTCCTCCTAGTTGCACAAGTGTCCAAGTGTAGATGGATTTTCACCTCCCTCTGAAGCACCTGCTATAGGCCACTGCCCAAAGCAGAACAGCTGACTAGATGAACAAATGGGGTGTTCAGGTCTGGCAACTCCCATGTTTGCCTCTAGGCTAGTGTCCATTGGTCTAAAGCAGGCCGGGGGGGTTAGACGGACTGCAGCACCGCATGAGGTGAAGGAAAACTATTGGAAGGAGAGAGGTTCTTCTGCCTTGCCCCAAGTTAGATGGCCACACAACCAGAGGCAGATGCACTTGAACAGCTGCCACCTCTGTCCACACTGTGTCTATATTTTCTGTACCTCAGGCGCAGTTGGTCTTGCCTACATTGGAGGTGACAATTCTGGATGCTTGAGGTGTCTGACTCAGAAACAGCAGCAAGGTGTTAATGACAGAAGGAGCTGAGGGGAAGAATGCAAAGTCCTTCCCCTCCCTTTTCTCCTTGCTGGAGCCATTCTCCTCTTGATTTAAGTGATTTGATCTGAGACGCAGTACAGTGCACAATCTTGGCACAGGACTCCAATGCCTCTGAAGCCAGTAGTGCATTTGTTAACTACACCCAGGGATTTCAGTTACTCCGAGCCTACCGAAAAGAGGGGAACTTGCATGGACACACCCACACCCATGCAAATCTCGTATGCAGATAGTCTGCACTGGTACAAAATGGGCCTGATGCCCAAATAGTTACCGGGGTAAGCTGCAAGCCTCATTTTGCACTGGTGCAGTGTGTCTGCATTAAGGGTTTACACAGGTGTAGCTACGCTAGTACAAATTTCCCTCTCAGAGACAGGCCCTTTAACAAAAAGTAGAATGTATAGGATGCTGCAGAATGCAGCAAAAACTGGGGCGAGACCCTAAAATCATGTTGCCTTTTTTTTTTGCATAATGCCCCATTTTGTCCAATTGCACTCAGAGAAGGCAATGGGGGGTGGGGGGAAGTTGGCAGTGTGAACCGGCTGAGTTCTTAGCCCATCCTCAGCAGAACACACAGACTCTGAGTTAGTGTCCCAACTTACCTACTCCCCAGGTGCTGGCTTTATTGGTAACTGAAAAGCAGTCATACAACCTACACAGCAGCTTGGCAGCTCTTTGCGTTTCCCTCCAGTGCCTCCTCTGTCACCATCCTAAGAGCCACACTGACACTTCCACCTGTTGGATGAGCTGTCTGGACTCCCACTGCCAGCATCACTCCGCCGCAGTTACCCTGAATCTCAGTGCAAGAATTAGCATGAGCCTGGGGTGACTCTAGCACTGGGCCATGCTACCCTTTACAGGGAAGTTTTTCTATTTGGATTTCAGTGAAGCAGCAGCCCCTGTGCATGCAGGGCTGCTGGCGGGGAGCGGGGGGTTGTTTGACTTTCTCCCTCCTCTCTACATCATGTCACAAATGGGGCTCATTAAACTCCACAAGCTGCTTGATTGTGCCTTAGGCCCTGCCCCCCTGCACCGGGAGATCCAGGAAGCTCTTCAGGGAGATCCAGAGACTTGCTGTGCTCCCCTGAGTTGTTGCAGCTACTTCCATCCCCTCTCAGGGGGTGCAGCACTCACTCCCCTCGGAGGGGCAGCTAGCTTTCCTGGCACACACTGGGGTGTGGACCCTGCCTCCTTCCTGATGCATTGGGATGACCAGCACCACTCGCCTCCCTCAGCCATGGCACTTGGGCGAGACTGTGCTTGTGGTCAGCTCTGTGGAGGGATGTAAGACGTGGAAATCTCTTTGTTTGCTCCCTCCCCGCCCGGTTGGCCACATAGGCACAGGGCACCATATAGCCCAGAGCAGGTGCCCATGGAGCATGATCAGATGCAATTTTTCAAACCCTTTTAACTTCTTTAATAGCCTCCCTCCCACACACACACACACACACACACAAAAATGTAGGGCCCAATCCTGTGAGTTGCTGAGCTGAAGTATTCAGCATGTCAGAAGATCAGGCTGTGAGTGTCCTCAGCTCCCCCTGAAATCAATGAGTTGAGGATTCTCAGTGACTTGAAAGAAGCATTCAGCTCTGGTAGGACTGGCTCATATCTGTGATCTAGAATCATGCCACAAATTCCCACCAGCCTGAGTGGGAGTTTTGTGTGAGTAAGGAGTGGAGAACACCGCTCTGAGCTGGGCACGATTGCTGCGCAGGTAGGAGGTGCCGTGTAGCACGTCTGAATATTGTGGTGGTTTGGTGTTTATGAAAAAACACTTCACTATTGATTTTTCTATGACACAAAATTGCAGAGAAGTGGATCTGAAATTCTGATCTCTTTTTCTCCCCCATCCTCTCAGCACCAGGGTGGCTGAAAATGAGTGTTTGTTCTTTTTATGCCTAAACCAGTTTTTTTTTCACCATTCTAAATTTAAACCTTCCTTTTCAATGTACATGCATCTGTCACAGGGCTGAGCTCACTATAAACTGCCACAATCGTTTGTATCAATTGCAAAAACAAGCAGTTCAGTATCAGGACTCGGTGTGTCATTCGCAGGCTGACTCAGAATGTCACTCAGTGTATCCAGGCAGCAGCCATCCTGGCTTGACACACAGACTCAAGTGGATCATTCTAGCCAGTTTGAAGTATAAATTCAAATTGGCTGGGGTAAAAGTGTTCGGATACCCTGGTGATGGGCACAGCGTCAGAACCTGAACAGAATAATAAATAATAATCGCAATATAGCATTTTTCAGCAGCAGATCTCAAAGCACTTTACAAAAGAGCTCAGAATCATTATCCCCCTTTTACATATGGGGTAACTGAGGCACGGAGGCAAAGGGACTGGCGCACTAGTGCTGTCATATGGACATAAAACTGGCCAAGGGTGCAAACAAAGAGTATTGATCGAGTGCAGGGTATTGAGAGGGTAGGGGAAGTGCCTCATGGATTACTGCAGGGATTGGCGTTAGGTCAGGACTCATTTGGAAGAAGGAGTAAACAGCCCACTGTGTTCATGATGGGACACTGGGGCATGTTTCAAACTCTAATGCGAACAGCAAGGCCAGACAGGTTAGAAGTATGGGCAGAAAATAAGAGAATGAGATAGAGCACAGAGAAATGCAGGCTAGTTCATCTGGAAGATAACCATTCAAACCATATTTAATCCCAGGGCAAAATGTGGAGAGCAGCAAGGCTGAGTGAGAGCCAGGGGTGATCCAGGACAGCAAGTAGATCTGAGATTGGAATAGCACATGGCAGTAGTTCTCAAACTTTTTTTTTCACAGCCCACTTGAAAATTGCTGAGGGTCTCGGCCAGGGCCGGCTCCAGGGTTTTTGCCGCCCCAAGTGGCAGAAGAAAAAAAAAAAATGCCGCGATCGGCGGCAGCTCTACCGCACCGCTTTTTTCTTCGGCGGTGGGTCCTTCCCTCCGAGAGGGACCGAGGGACCCGCCGCCGAGTAAGAGCCCGACTTGCCACCCCTTCCCCTTGGCCTCCCCAAGCACCTGCTTGCTGAGCTGGTGCCTGGAGCCGGCCCCGGTCTCGGCGGATCATTTAATGATCTTTCCAAATATTGTTTGTACCGTTAGCTAACTATTGTAAAGCACTTTGGATAAAAGCACTTTATAAAAATACCTTAATAATAATTAATGTTTTTTTGTTCTACAAATAAAAGCACACAACTCATTTTAATATCAGTAGTCTTACCTTTCTAATGTGATGGATGTGCCCTCTCTCCCCCGCCAGGGCTGGGAAGGGGGCGGTCTCTCCCTCTCTCCCCCCACCTGGCGAGCTGTGGTTGGGAAGGAGGGGGGGTCTCTCCCCCACCACAGCAGCCACAGAGCTGAGGCTGGGAAGGAGGGACATCTCTCCCAGGCAGCTGCAACCCTGGAGCTGGGGAAAGTCGCCTCTTTCTCTGGCCGCCGCAGCTCTGCACATCCCAAATTCCCCCACCTCCTCACCTCACTCCACTGCCCCCTCCCACCTACCCCTTATTCTCCCCAAGGCCACCACCTTACCTTACATGTGAGTCTTCTCCAGCGTCCAGGCACCTAATTAGTGCCTGCACGGTTCCACTAATTAGGTGGGTGGCCCTTCATTTTCTTGTGTGCGGCCGCTCAAGCACTCACCTTAGAGGGAACTATCTGTGGATCACCTGAATGGAGCTCGCAGACCACTGGTGGTCCACGGACCACAGTTTGAGAATCTCTGGCATATGGCAATTGAAAAAGCTAATGCGATTTTGGCATACCCAGAGGCCTCAAGTTACAGAGCAGGGAGCAGATATTGTTGCTCCGTGAGGGCTCTGTCTGACAAGGTGCTGAGCACTGTGCAGCCTTTGGTTTCCTGGCAGTAGATGAATTTCACAGGGTTTTTATGGGGCCTTAATAGTGATTTATCAGCATCATCTTCCTTGGCTACTGTCAGCTTTTTACACAGCGGAACATGCCGTGTACAGTAGCACAAATCTTCTGACAAACGTATATTCATCCTGAGCAGCACAAACTGGAGGTGTCAGCGAGATGGCCATGTGGGCCTATACTATAGCAATGCCACCAGCAATACTTGCACCAGTGGGGCAACATGGGCCCAATCCTACCCCCACTGAAGTCAGTGGCAGAGCTCCCCTGGGTTACAGTGCAGTGGGGTTCAGAGCTGTTGTCTTACTCATCTGCTTCAAAACATGAGCTCATGTTTCCGTAACAGTGACAGTGCTCTCGGGAAGCCAGCCAAGTCCCAGGCTATTTAGGGCTTTATGGATGCTAACTGAATTGCACCCAGAAGCAGACTGAGCCAATGAAGAGCACCTTTGTTTTGTGCTCATGTACTCATGCCAGTCTCCCCCCTTAAAAAGGCTCATGGCTGAAGTTTGCACGTATGCGCCAAGCATAGGACATTGCAGGAATCCAGCCATGGATCTGGGGAATGCAGGAGCACCAATCTATCCACTTTGGGTATTTATCTGGCCCCCATTACTGTAAAAATTGTGAAGTGCTCAGAAACTAATGTACTTCTCCTCACACCACGCCATGAGGCAGGGCAGTGCTGGTATCCCCATTCTACAGATGGGGAACTGAGGCACAGATGGGGCTAAGTGACTTGCCCGAGGTCACCCAGGAGGTTTGTGGCAGAGCAGATAACTTAACCCAGATTAATATATACCAGGGTAATGCTCCAACCTCTGCATCATCCCTCTGCTGATTTTTAAAGCCCCAAGATTGCAAATCATTCAGAAAAAGGGTTGATGTGCCTTCTCATTGGAGGGAGACCTCATAGGCCACATGGATTTTTGAAGTTATACTAGTAACAGGGGCAGGCAAACTTTTTGGCCTGAGTTTCCAAAATTGTATGGCAGGCCGGTTAGGGGAGGCTGTGCCTCCCCAAACAGCCAAGCGTGGCCCGGCCCCCGCCCCCTATCTGACACACACACCCCCCGGGACTTCTGCCCCATCCACACACCCACCCTGTTCCCTGTCCTCTGACAAGCCCCGGACCCCCTGCCTCCCCATCCAATCCCCCCCCCCGCTTCCTGACTGCCGCCCTGGGGCCCCTGTCCCATCCAACCACCCCTTCTCCCTGTCCCTTGACCGCCCCCGGAACCCCTGCCCCTGACTGCCCCCTGCCGCCCCATCCAACCCCCACTCCTTCCTGACTGCCCCCTGGGGATCCCTTCCCCCATTCAACCCCCCTGTTCCCTGCCCTCTGATGCCCTGACCCCATCCACACCCCCGCCCCCTAACCACCACCCTGAACTCCTCTGCCCTATCCAATCCCCCCTGCTCCCTGCCCCCAGCCCCTTACCGCGTTGCCTGGAGCACCAGTGGCTGGCGGGGCTAGAGCCGCGCCACCCAGAGCAGCAGGACAGGCAGCCATGCTGCCCGGCTGGAGCCAGCCACGCCACCGCGCAGCACGGAGCACCAGGTCAGGCCGCAGTTCTGCAGCTTTGCTGCCCCAGGAGCTCGCAGCCCCACTGCCCAGAGCATTGCGCCTGCGGCGGGGCAAGCTGAGGCTGCGGGGAAGGGGGAACAGTTGGGGAGGGGCCGGGGGCGAGCCTCCCAGGGCAGGAGCTATGGGGCTGGGCAGGAGGGTCCCGCAGCCCGGATATGGCCCGCAGGCCATAGTTTGCCTCTGCCTTACAGGATCTAGATGGGCTCATAATTCTATTTTATTTCTACCTCCACTGTAGCCCACTATTTTATATGTGTTAGTTTTAGTTGTAGTAGTTTATGACACAGGTTATTGATTCTTTATTATGCCAGGTAAGTGTTTCCCGATTGAAGTTAAATTCCTCATTCTCAGAATCCCTGATAATATTTGCTGAGCATTTTGTAAGACCAGTAATAATCTTGGACCTCGCCACTGTGTAGATATCAACTCACCCAAGTGCTCACTACTGGGTCAAAAAGGACATGTCTCCAGAAGAAGTCATTTTGTTGCTTAAAAGAGGTAAAACAATTCCATGGATGTACCCTTGCCTTGCCAGGGTCAGTTCCTTAGTGGAGGGTGAAGAACACTTCTAGTCCAAGCCTAGGTCTTCCCTTTCCTGGAGCTGTCTGGGTGGTCTCTCCCACTCCAAGATGGTCTGATTCCATCATCTTTATTCACTGAGCAGTGCCATACTTCTCAGGTGACCCCATTGATTTTAATAGAGTAAAGGTAGCCGAGTTTTGGCTCAGAGCAGATAGACAGATTGGTTTGGGGGGAAAATACAGACCTAAGTATAGTCTGTCTTTTGCATAGGGAGTCCTAGTCAGGCTCTCCCACTCAGGAGGTTTGTTGATTGAGCCTTGTCCTCTCTCCTCAGGGAAATCACCCATCTCACAAGCACTTGTATTCCCTTGACCAGCTGCTTCTAGATAAGGATGACCCACTCACCATCTCTGATACCTGACTTCTCCTGTGTGTACTGTCCAGGGCTGGCTCTAGGCACCAGCAAAACAAGCTGGTGCTTGGGGCGGCACGTTTTTAGGGGCGGCATGGCCGTCGCCAGAATGCCGCCCCTAAAAATGTGCCCCTAGCTCACCTCCGCTGCTGATGATGATTCGCGCGCCGCTACTCGCCCTCCCTCCCAGGCTTTCAAACCTGGGAGGGAGGGGGAGCAGCGGCGCATGAATCAGCTGTTTCACGCGCCGCGGCGGCTCGGGGTCTCCCCCTCCCTCCCAGGCTCTCAAACATGGGAGGGAGGGGGAGATCCCGAGCGGCCGTTTCACGCGCCGCTGCTCCCCCTCCCTCCTAGGCTTGAGAGCCTGGGGGGAGGAGGCAGGGCTGGTGATTTGGGGAAGGGGCGGAGTTGAGGCGGGGCCGGGGGTGGGGTAATTAAATAAGGGGGGGGCGGCCAAAATTGTTTTTGCTTTGGGCGGCAAAAATCCTAGAGCCGGCCCTGGTCCTGTCTGGTTATTAACTCCAGCTGGACTGTCCTCTTTCCACACTTGACCCTTCAGGAGGCCTTGCATGATGGATTTAGGTACTTGGGCCAGATCCTTAGTTAGTGTAAATCGGTGTAATTCCCTTGAAGTCAAAGGAGCTATGCTGCTTTAGACCAGCTGAAGATTTGGCCTTCATCTCCAGCACAGACCACTAACCTCTTTCTGCCTTGGCTTTGTGTGGGCTTTGAACAGACACAAATATTTACTTTGAGTTAAATGTGCTGTTGCATGGACTTCATGTTCCACTTTAAATGTACAAGAGATTGTGGCTTAATTGTAAATCTTACCCAGTCAGAGCTCCCACCTGTGGACTGTTGGATTCAGGCTAGGTTGGCCCCATCCTTTACCTGTGTCTTCTTTAACCTGAACATGTAAACAGCTAGCCTTCTTGGAACATGGCTCTTTGTATGGAGATCACACCTTCACTGAACTGAACTAGGCTTTCTGGAACCTCCCTCTGTCGGTGGTTTTCTTTTTTTATCTGTGAAAAGCTTCAGAGCAGGGAAACAATCTACAGAATGTATAAAGGGGAGGTTCTCATTTGTAACATGCTAATTGCCTTCATTATTCCGGTTCCTGGGGGTGCCTCACATACCTATCACAACAACTGCGATTGTGCAAGGGTGAAATGTGGTTTACTGCTTCCCACTGTGGTCTGCATCTTTAGCACAAGTGACAAGTCACTGACACTTAAACAGTAGGAAGGATTTTTTTGTGAGCTGCTAACAGACTCTAAAGCAGCTCTAAAGATTTTTGTCTACTTGTTCTGTTGTTTCCATATGACTTTCTAGTCTCCCTCTAGGCCATGATCAAGTAATAAAATTCACATCCACGAAGCTGATAAAATGTACCTTGGTAATTGTCAATGAGGATCCCAGCTGCACTAGATTCTAGTATCAGTTGTGCTGAGGTAAATTTGGAGTAACTCTTGAAGTCAGCGGGGTTACCCAAGTGATGAGCATGGTACAATTGTCTCCCATCTATGTGCTGAACACCCATACCAAATCAATTTATACAGCCACTCCTGTCCTCCGCCAAATAACTTCTGAAGACTCCCATCCCCTGTGATGCCCATGGTAAAGTGCCTAATGATAATGGCTAGGCAAGTGTCCTGTCAGTGATTCCTTAACCTCTCTTACTCCCTTAACAAAGATGAACATACCACCTATGAACCCCATATGTCACCTTGATCTTCCCAACTCTTCTTCCTGCCACCTCTTGGTTGTTTTCTACGCTCACCTGTTGTGTCTTGTCTCTGTTCAGGCCCCGATCCAGCAAACTACTCAAGAACATTGTAACGGGGCATGACTCACCACTGCAGCACCTCCTGCTGGCCATCCTGGGAATTAGCTCTCATTTCATCAGAGCACCCTTATCTAGTGGTGTCTCATCCAGCATCACTCTCGCCTCCCCCTCTAGGACCCATGTTGCTCCCCAGACTGCAGTGTCCTCTCCTGGACTCAACCCTCTGGCTATGCCCCACTCAGTACTCTCCCCCATTCCAGGGGACCCAACAGTCCTAGTCCAGCCACTTGCTTCGGTGGCTGTGACACTCTGTATCTCGGAGAAACACCCTGTTCATCCTGATAATATGATTGTGTGGTATCCAATGTAAAGTTTGTCATGTTGGGTGTCTTCAGAAGGCTCATGATGCACTGAGTATTGTTGTTATAGTAATGTTAGAGGTTGTAATTTCATGTATATAGTTATGAGATTGAAAATGTGTCCTCATGGCTTAAAACAAGCCCAGGCAAAACTCTCCAGGAACAGAGGGGCAGTTCACACCTCATCAGGGCACGTATGGGACAAACCCAGCCCAGCCTCACAGGAACAAAGGACACTGGCGTAGGCAGCAACAAAGGATCTGTTGGACTTTCAAGTGAGTCAGTCAGGGACTATGATGAGGTAATGCTCACCTGACCCTGAAGGGTGGGCAAAGCCAAGAGAGAAGAAAGAACATGATAAAAGGAAGAGACGTTTGCCATGCTCTTCCTCTCTCTTCCACCTCTATCTATAGACATCACTACTAAGCGATTGAAGCGCTGATCAAAGAGGAGAGCCTGGCTGAAGGGCAACCAGCCAGCCTATGGTGAGAAGCATCTAAGTTTGTAAGGGCACTGAAAGTGTTAAGATCAGCTTAGAATGCATTTTGATTTCATTTGACCAAATCCAACTTATTGTGTTTTGACTTATAATCACTTAAAATCTATCTTTTGTAGTTAATAAATCTGTTTGTTTATTCTACCTGGAGCAGTGTGTTTGGTTTGAAGCATGTCAGAGACTCCCCTTGGGATAACAAGCCTGGTGCATATCAATTTCTTTGTTAAATTGACAAACTCATATAAGCTTGCAGCATCCAGCGGGCATAACTGGACACTGAAAGACAGAGGTTCCTAGGATTGTCTGGGACCAGAGATATTGGCTAGTGTCATTCGGTTGCACAATCCAAGAAGCTTACATGCTAGAGGCTGTGCGTAAACTGCCTAGGAGTGGGGGTTCTCACAGCAGAGCAGGGTAAGGCTGGCTTCCAGAGTCAAGGATTGGAGTGACCTAGCAGATCACCAGTCCAGATAACACCAGGGGAATGTCACAGTGGCAAACTGCAGTCTTTGGTCTAGCCACTCACCTCAGTGGCAAACTGTAGTCCATGCATTGGCCATTCACCTCAGTGAAAAGTGGCGGGGGGGAGGGAGAGACCCAGGCCTGTCCGCTACTCCAGGTCCCGGCCCAGGGACCCTATAGCCAGCAGGCACATACTGCCCCTTCTCCTACTCCACCACCTGTTTCCCTGGGCCACTTCCCCACAGCCCTAGTACTTTCTCCTCCCTTGTATCAGGACCTCAGGCTGACAGCTGTCAGGCTAGAACTCCCTCTTGCTCCCCCTGACCCTGCCTAGCACTGCTTTGTCCATGCTGCTGTCCCTTTCAACCCTCCTACAGGGCAGCACCTCATCCTTTACCCCCCCCAGAAGAGACTACCTCTGAGCTGCTCAGCAGCCCTTCTTATATGGGCCAGCCTGGCCCTGATTGGCTGCTCCACTAAGTCTTCTCCCTATTGGCTGGCTCAATAAGCCCTCTTCCAATTGGTTGGGTTCTGCACAGCCTCCCCAAGGCTGTTTTAACCCTTTTTCTGCCTGTGCACAGCTGGGATCCTCATTGACAATTACCAAGGTACAAGTGCAGCCGCCCCCCCACACATTCTTAACTTTAAGCACATGAATATTCCCATTGACTTGAATATCTGTTGCTTATTATGGGCCTGTACACTGTAACAATAACACAGAGCAGAATTTGGCTCCTAATATTCTCCATTTGGGCTCTTGAATCCTAGATATAGCTTGACTCCATGTTATGTTTGATCAGCCAGTGCCTTTTCTATTGGACCTAATTTCTGTGTGTAGGAAAGCGACTGGGGAATAGCTGACTCCAAAGGCTGCTCTTCCAGACCCTTTCGTAGTAGGACATATCAGCAATGCATGTACAAAATACACCTAGGAGCCGGAGAGCAGCAGCTGCCTTAGAGTCACTGCAGACAGGAACTAATTACTGTGGAGAAGCTAACGCACAGCTCCCTGCAGAACTTGTCACATTTGTCTATGGATTTAAGTTGCCTTGGCAATGACAGATGTTTTATAACATACTCATTTCACTGAAGATTGCATGTAACCTTTTTTGCACGCTGCCAGTTACGGAGGAATCTGCTTAAGACAACTGCAGCTTGAACTAACAAGACGTTTCCCCAAACAAATTGAAACTGACTTAAACCGTATCAAAAATCAGTTAGGACCCAATGCTGTCCCCACTGAAGTCAATGAAAGTTTTGCTATTAACTTCAATGGGAGCAGGACACAACCCTATGGCAGGATATTTTTGTGTTGTCTCTCCCTCATCTTTGCACTAGCTGACTAGACCATTTCAAGGCTAGAACGCTGAGTGGCTCTGGAATAATTTGGTCCTGAAATGTTGCGAAGTGTCTTCACTAACCATACCAACTAGCATAAAACTGGTTAATTGTATCTGCACACACGACTCCCTCTTACCATTTCAATGGCACTGCATTGTGGGTACCCATCCCACAGGTCCCCGCATAGCTCCTTAAAGAGGGGTTTGTGAGAGAACCTAATGTGGGTCCAGAAAGGTATTCTGGGAGACTGAGTCAATGTTGCAGAATCCTCAGGGAATCACACCATTGTATATGATGATGAAACACACCCTACCAGCCCTCTTCTCTTCCTCATGGCCCCTCCTCACACCAGCGCCCTTCCCTAGAAAGGCTCAGATCCAGGAAACTGCAAATATAGGGCCCAATCCTGCAAGGCACTGAGCATCCTCCAAACCCTGAGAACTCAATGGGAGTTGAGAGCACTGGGCATCTTTCAAGAGTTGCTCGGCATCTTGCAGGATTCAGGTTCAGAGTGACTGAGTGGTGAGGGGAAGGTCACATTGTCTGTCAGGAAGTGTCTGTTTCATTCAGGTACTTGGAGGAGGAGAGATGGATAGGATCCATGGCAGACAAGGTCAGGGAGGGAATCACATAGACAAAGATTCGGCAGGAGAATGGACCAGGTCTGAGTAGGAACTGCATGGAAGAAGGGTTGGAGATGAGAACAGGGCAAGGAAAGAAAAGAGTCAGTAGAATAGCATCAGTGGTGCAAAAGGGAGTGTAAAGAGGCAGGGGAAAAGAGAATCCAGTAAGTTAATTCAGGGCATATTGAATTAACACAAAAGATCTTGCACTTAGTGTGGTGAAAGATGGATGTGTGACATTTCAGCAATGGTTCTTTAGATCATCCACTGAGCCTTGAGTCCAGCTGCATCCCAGGCCACATCTGGAAATTGTAAATGGGGGCACTGACTTTTCAGGAGTATGCTCCCTAGCTAAAATCAACTAGATTCTGAAATATTAAGCCACCAACATTCCAAGGGCACTGTACCCAGAGCTGCTGCAGGAAACTTCAGCCTCTTACCCCTGCAGTGACATGGAGGAAATGTTTAGGCGCTGAGTTCAGCTACTCAAGAGAGCTGCTTTTTTCATTTGTTCTTACAACATCCTTGTGGAGTACTGAATTGAATTGGCCGCTGCTTTGTTGATAGCGGCCTGTACAGTTAGTGCAACTGAGCCAAGAATTAGAGGCTCATTTTCGGCAGGATTGGATAGACGTTCTTTCTATCGTTGACTCTGTAAATGAAAAGAAAACAAGGGGGATTGTTGCAGACAATTGTTCAGGACAGCTCCCTCTGAGAGCACTTTTGCTTTAATTGCAGCCTTGCCAATACTTGCAAGTTATTTGTCAGTAATTTGAATTAAGTTCTCTTTCTCATACTGCTCATAATTCACAAGAACAGTCTGAAAGAGATGCAACTTTAGCATGGCACTCTGCTGCCCCCGTCTGGTAATGTGACAGAGCAGCACCCACAGACACGCTTACATGGGTATATTGTTTGTACTTCCAACTCATTTATCTATTTATCTGAACACAGCCCCCTCTCCCTCCAATAGATTCAGATCCTACAGAATGCAGGGTTTCAATAGCTGAAAATTGTTCCCTGCCTTTCTGGCAGTGACGATCAGCTTCCGAACGTGACCTAAGGTAGTGTTTGTTGTCTTACAGAGACTGAAACAAAAGCTTTTAGAGTAGTGTGAACTGCACTTGTTCATATCTACTATGTACTAATGGGAAAGCCTGTGCAAAGATATGTGGAAATTGGGGGTAACAAAATGCACAAGTGGCAGAGTTGGGAAATAAATGGTTAAGAGCAGGACTGGGAGTTGGAACCTCTGGGTCCCATGCTAGGTTCCAACACTGACTAACTACTTGACCCAGGGCAATCACATGGGCCAAATTTTTGAAAAGTAGCCGGAGATTTTGTGTGCCTCACTTTTGGGTGCCCAGTCTGAGACATCTTGGGCCCAATTTTCAGAATACTGAGCAACTAGAATCTCCATTGACTGCATCTGGGCTCAGCAACTCAGAAAAGCAGGCCCCAAGTGGCTGAGGTTGGGCAGGGGTCATTTTTGAAAATGCTGATGTGAAACACAGAGCATGCTGCACCCATGTGTGGCGGCATGGCAGGGCAGGTTAACAGGATCAGCATGCCTGCTGCAGCACACGGAGAGACCTCTCTTCAGGGGAGTGTGTCCCCCGCACCCAGGGAGCAGCCTCCTGGCTTTAGGGGCTCTATAGCCAGCGCTGCCCATGGGCGTGCCACGCTGGGCCAGGCACTCATAAGGCCAATGTCCTGCATGGAACAAACAGGACAAGGGGGTCACGGCAGGAGGGACCCGCCCAGCTGTGCGCAGGCGTGACCCTGTGTCACAGCCCTGTACTGCCAGCAGCGAGTGGGGAGCCGAGCCGCCTATTCCTGCGCGGGGAAGCTGTGCCTGCGGAGCTACACCCGCCGGGCTTTTCCCCCAAGGTTTCCCACACCCCTAGCGGCTCAGTGGCACAAACCTGCCAGCCGCCGCTGGGAGCAGGGCACACGTGGTCCCTCGGCAGCCTTCCGACTGCGCATGATCAGTAAGGCCTCGGAAACAGCCACCTCCCTTCGGCTCATCTGCGCATGAGCCATACAGACTTCCCTAAGCAGACAACGCATGCGCTCTTGCCTCTAACCGGCGCAAGCGTAGTGTGCAGTCGCCCTGACGCAAGGCCGCTGCAATTTCCCAGTTCTTCATCCTGTCCGACCTTGAGTACGCAGTGCCCGTCAGGACCCCAGCTGCCCATCACAGTGCCTGTGTGGAACTCCCCCGGGGTGCCAGCGCTTCACAGGAGGCTTGTCGGCCGCAGCGCGGGATCGGGTAGCGCGCGCGGGGAGGTGCCGCGCGGAGCCGCCACATAGTCTCCGCTGCGGCGCGGGGCGCTGAGGCGTTGGTGCGGGGTCAGGCTTTTGCAGCAGCCAGCCCCGTCGGGGTGAGCTGACCCGGCCCACGTGGGTGGAGGTTTCCAGAAGAGCTGCTGCGCAGTCCCCATTCTCCTCTCCGCGTGAGAGTCTCCAGCCCGCCACACCCGGACCATGCTGAGCGCCAGCCGCACCGCCGCCCGCCTCCACCTGTTGCCCCGCCGGGGCACCGCTCCCAGCCCCGGCCTCGCTCAGGTGCGGAGCCGGGTCCGTGGGGGGCTGGTGCGGCGCCCCCCCCCGCGCGTTATTTGGGGGAGGTGGGAAGCGAGGGGGCAGGCGTGGGGGGCGGCACCCTCGTGGTGCGGGGTGTAGGGAGGCCGCGGGTGGTGGAGGGGTGCAGGAGCCGGCCTCCCCTGGTGCTGGCGGGGGGTACCCGTATAAGGCGCCCCCCCCGGGGGTCACGGCCGGGCTCTGCCGGCGAGTTGCGCGGTGGGACCCCGAGACGGAGGGAGGGGGTGCCTAGGCCGGGGGCCGATGGCTGGCGGAGGCCCTGGTGCTGGCAGCCCTTTGCTGAGCTCCGGGACGAGTCCAGGGCCAGCATCGTGCGGGGTTGTGTAACTCTCCAGCTTGGATCGGTGGCTGCCCCGAGGCCACTTGGCGCAAGTCTTTTAACCTCGGTCTCGTTCCCTGTCCATCCCGGCCGGCCTGTACTGCTGGCGGATGAGTTCATGGGTCCGTTAGGTGCTGAGAGGTTAATGATGAGGGAGCACCAGAGAACTGGGGCAGCTGGAAATGGGGAGGGCGCTTTTGGAATCTGGGCGTTTAAAATGGATTTAACTGTAAGAGCAAGAGATTTCTGATTTTAACACCCAGACTGGTGAATGGGAATATCTAATAAAGGTGGCTCAACACAGAGTCATTGGTACTTAGGGGCGGGGGCTCTTCCTTTGACCTTCATTGTCAGCATGTGTTGACAGAGTTTAGTGCCAGAGTTCAGCTATACTACTGTGTGGCTTTCAGCTAATCTAAGTACCTGTTCTAGGAACTGTTTTTAAAAGTAAACAGCTTTGTGTCTTCTTTGTTTGCTCCCTCAAAAACCGCAAAAATTAGTAGAGAATCTTTAGTTAAGGAGCATTTGTTAGTTGGTATTGCTGACAGACAAGAAAGAGATTTTTAAAGGTAATTTGGGGGATTTGAAATGGAAAGACTCCCCTTGGTTTTAAAGGGAGTTGTATCTGGCCCTGTAATGAGAATCTTAAATTGGCTAAGCATTTCTACTTCCCTGTGGTAAATAAATATTATGCCCATTTTACAGATGAGGCAAATGGTTAAGTAGTTCAAGGATAATGGAGATCGTATTGCAAGACCCTTTCAATGCTGAACAGTAACCTAGTTTCTGAACTCCCTGGTCTGTGTACAGAGAGAGACCCTGTCACGGTCTCAGGATGCTTTACAGTGGCATAGCTATGGTGCTTCCCTCACTGACAGAAAAACCACTTTCATCAATGTAGTTAATCCTCCTCTCCAAGAGGATCACTAGGTCAACAGAAAAATCCTTCCATTGACCTAGCCATATCTACACCGGGCATTAGGTCACCCTAACTGCAGTGTGCAGGGTGTGACATTAGTTACATAATGTAGCTAGGTTGATCTAATTTTTAAGTGTAGACCAGGCTTCAGCCATTACTCTCTCCTTTCTGTCTCATGCTTTCCTCTTCTCACTCATCCCCAGGTCAAAGTGTATGCTAAGCAGGAGGGGTTTGTAGTCTCTGACGTATTAACAAAGCAGTATTTTCTTCTCATGATGGGATTTTATTTGTCCTAAGATGTGTTATGAGGTTACAAACTCAAAAACACTGATGTGTTTCATCCAGCATCTCTTAAACCTAGTTGAAAGAATGAAACTCTGAAGCACTGTCATCAAGTCTACCCCTTGAGGAAATTTCAAGAAACTTGTTTAATGTTTATCTGCTGCTGCCTGTGTCGTGCTAAAGGTTCAGCTTTACGCGTTGCAGCAATTGCAGCAACTTTAACTTGTGCATGTTCATAGCAAGAATCTTCTATACTAGCAACTTGCTCAGCTCGAATAATATGGGTCTTAAAATGTTCACATTTCATATAAACAACAAATAATAAAACTTAAGGTAAATGTTCTGTGGCTGTATAATATATTGAAATATTTTCTTGAGTCCTCGGTTAGTCTTCAGTTAAGTAAAAGGAATTTTGAAGATTAAACACAAAGCTAATGTGGTAGTGGGGGTGTATCACTTTTTATTATTTGAAGGTAGCATAGCTACAGATCCTTTTAAAATACTGGATGTGAGGTAATCTTACCCGAAATAAGATGCAAGAAACCTCTCATTGCTGTAATATCCTGATTTTTATTTTATAGGCAGTCTGGAATACTCTCAGTCAAGATGTTATCAGAACAGTATCAAGTAGGAAGTATGCGTAAGTATCTCTCTTCTCTCCTTCCGTCCCCCCCCCCTTTTTTTTTGAGGAAAAGATTGAACTGCAAGAAAAACAAAAAACTGTAATAGTCTTGATACCTAAATTGACTCTAGCTTCATAATTTGAAATCCTTGGTCAGATGTGTGTATGGTTAATTAAGGAGAAACAAAATGGCCTCTACTGGCACAGCATTTCATAAATAATCAGATACTAAGTATGCAAAAAATTTCCTGCTATAGGTAAAGTTCTGAGACCTAATAAAATTCCAAACAAACCTATTTATTTCAACACAAAGAAGAAACTTAATAAAACCTCTTTAACTTCAATTTAATCCATCAGTTTGTTCCATAGACGCCAATGAAACTTAACATTTTTGTGAGCATAATCAATATACCAATCTTCTGCTGTCCAATATAAAGTAATGGAGGAAAATTGTGTGTATATTAGAATTTGCAAAACTTGGCGATTTCTCAAGACTGACTCTGTCTCCTAATTTGTTTCCCTCACTTTTTCAGGAAACACTTAAAACTCTGTATCCCTGAAAAAGGTTATTCTGTTTAGGAATCCCCCTTTCTTGTGAAATCAGAACATTAAATGGGTGTGATAAATTACTATCTACTAATCCTGATGCATCATCAACATTATCTTCTATTATTGTGTTGGAGAAGGTTCCACAGCTCTGCGGATCAGTTTACATTCTTTTTTTTTCTTTGAAGTGGTTTCTGCTCCCTCACAATATATTCTGCAGTTTTTCTTAATTTGTTAATCCAAGGTAAAAATAAACCTCAGGGATTCTGGTCTGTTGTATAACTTGATGAAAACAATATAATTGATGTAAGTCCTTAGCACTGGAGACAAATAAACTAAGTCATGGAGGTAAGGTAGCTCGGGGAGAGGGGGTGGGAGGGTTGGGTGGTGGGGTGAATGGGGTGAGACCTTGGAGGAAAAGCTCATACCTGGGGCTACCTCCCTATCTCTGCTCACTGCATGTCCTAATAAATTGGTATAATTGCCACTGAAGACAAGACTTCTCAAGTAAACTAAGGAAAGAGGATATTCAACCTCCCCCAAAAGCAGCACCTCCCTGTAAATCGTTTCATTTGGAAATACCACCCATCATGTTATCCCCACAGTCAAGGCTTAAAAATGTCAGCATGTCTTATTTCAAAAAGAAAGCTAGCTGTAGCTCTAAACACCCCAGGCTCAGAGGACCTCAACAGGGCCTTAGTTCATCCCTTTTATCTATAGATGTGTACTTTTCCATACTGAGAATTGCCTAATAAACTGATCTGAGCACTTTTCATAGTCTTTTTCCTCCAGGCAGCTGCTTTCAAGCAGGTGTGACTACTAACATCTGAACTATTAGATACAAATGAGGGGCTCTGACTACAAAAAAACCTGTATTTCTGTATTAACTCTTCATAAATGTACTACAGTTTTTATGCTTGCTATATGAATGAATAAATCTGTTATGAATTTTCCAGGTTAGATTGCAGGAAATAGGCTTTTACGTGGGAATTTGTAATCAAAACTGTGTATAGGGGGAATTATTGTAAAGGTGAAATAAAAAGCTACAGCTAGTAATTCTGATCACTTCAATTATTTTTAGGGCTGTTGATTAATCAGTTAACTCACTCGATTAACTTTGAGTTAATCGCAATTTAAAAAAATGAATGGCAATTAATTGCCATTTTAATTGCACTGTTAAATAATAGAATACCAATTGAAATGTATTAAACATTTTGGATGGTTTTCTACATTTTCATATATATTGTATTCTGTGTTATAATTGAAATCAAAGTGGTATATTATTTTTGCTTACAAATATTTGCACTGTAAAAATGATGAAAAATAGTATTTTTCAATTCACCTCATATCAGTACTTTAGTGCAATCTTTATCCTGAAAGTGCAACTTACAAATGTAGATTTCTTTTTTCGTTAGGTGACTGCACTCCCCCCCCCCCCCCCCAAAGTAAAACTTCAGCACCTACAAGTCCACTCAGTCCTACTTCTTGTTCAGCCAATCGCTAAGACAAACAAGTTTGTTTACATTTGCAGGAGATAATGCTGTCCTCTTCTTATTTACAATGTCACCTGAAAGTGAGAACAGGAATTTGCATGGTACTTTTGTAGACGGTATTGCAAAGTATTTACGTGCCGGATATGCTAAACATTTGTATGCCCCTTCATGCTTCGGCCCCCATTCCAGAGGACATGCTTCCATGCTGATGACACTCGTTTAAAAAAATAAGTGTTAATTAAATTTCTGACTGAACTCCTTGGGGCAGAATTGTTTGTCCCCTGTTCTGTTTTACCCGCATTCTGCCATATATTTCCTGTTATAGCAGTCTCTGATGATGACCCAACACGTTCATTTTATGAACACTTTCACTCAGATTTGGCAAAACGCAAAGAAGGCACCAATGTGAGATTTCTAAAGATAGCTACAGCACTTGACTCAAGAGCCACTTCTACACTACCCGCCGGATCAGTGGGTAGTAATTGATCTATCGGGGATCGATTTATCGCGTCTCGTCTAGATGCAATAAATCGATCCCCGAATTGATGCCCATACTCCACCTCAGCAGGAGGAGTAAGCGGAGTCGACGGGAGAGCCGCGGCAGTTACCTAGACATCCTCACGGCGGCAAGTCAAGTCGAACTAAGTTGCGTATCTTAGATCGAGCCCTCTTCCCCCCCTTTCCCCTCGCTGCCCCCCAGTGTAGACCAGCCCAGGGTTTAAGAATCTGAAGTGCCTTCCAAAATCTGAGAGGGATGAGGTGTGGAGCTAGCTTTCAGAAGTCTTAAAAGATCAATGCTCCGATGCGGAAACCAGAGAACCTGAACCACCAAAAAAGAAAATCAACCTTCTGCTGGTGGCACCTGACTCAGATAATGAAAATGAACTTGCGTCGGTCTGCACTGCTTTGAATTGTTATTAAGTAGAACCCGTCATCAGCATGGGCGCATGTCTTCTGGAATGGTGGTTGAAGCATGAAGGGATGACATAAGAATCTTTAGCGCAGCTGGCACGTAAATATCTTGGGACACTGGCTACAATAGTGCCATGAGAACTCCAGTTCTTGCTTTCAGATGACATTGTAAACAAGTGGTCAGCATTATCTCCTACAAATGTAAACATACTTGTTTGAGCAATTGGCTGAACAAGAAGTAGGACTGAATGGACTTGCAGGCTCTAAAATTTTACGTTTTATTTTTGAATGCAGGTTTTTTGTACGTTCTATATTTGTAAATTCAAATTTCATGATAGAGATTGCATTACAGTACTTGTATTAGGTGAATTGAAAAAATACTATTTCTTTTGTTTACATGCAAATACTTTTAATAAAAAATATAAAGTGAGCACTGTACAATCAATATATTTGAAAATGTAAAAAAATCCAAAAATATTTAAATAAATGGTATTCTATTATTGTTTAACAGTGCGATTAATTTTTTAATCGCTTGACAGCCCTACTTATTTTAGCTTAATTCTACTTGAGAGGGAATAAGGCCTTTCATATGAAAGATTTGATGTTTAGAACTGACTTGACATCAGTCTTTGAAGGACCGCATTCACAGATAACGTACAGACTCTTAAGTATGTAAAGTGTGATGCTAGCCAATAAAAAGTCCAGGGGATTTCACAGTGGAACGTAGAAAACAAGTAAGAATTTAGACACAACAAACGCCTGGGATGACCAAATCTAATACAGAACCACAATTTGATGATACCAAGTTGATTTCCAACATAAGCTGGGTTGTTCTCCAATTTCCTCTTACTCTAGAGTGGAAAATGGATTTGCTTCCCCAGCTGCAGGTAGAATCTGGTTGAAAGGTAATTCCTGGCAAGATGATGCGGGGAGGGGAGGAGAGAAAGCTTTCTAGTTGTTTCACCGGTTGCAGTAACCCTAACATTAGTTTTAAATATATTTTACAGCTCAGAAGCAGTCAAAGGTGCTGTTATTGGTATTGATTTGGGCACAACTAACTCCTGTGTGGCAGTTATGGAAGGAAAACAGGCAAAGGTGAGTAACTAACTGATGACTACTAGTGTATAACAATCTGTATCTAAGGGAGGGAATTAGTGCTGCCACTTTCACAGGTAGTTTTCCTGGGTTATAGCCTCTTAACGTTTTTATGTAGGTGCTGGAAAACGCCGAAGGTGCCAGAACTACCCCATCTGTTGTAGCATTTACAGCTGATGGTGAACGATTGGTTGGGATGCCAGCTAAACGACAGGCTGTAACTAACCCACAGAATACATTCTATGCTACCAAACGTCTCATTGGACGGCGCTATGATGATTCTGAAGTACAGAAAGATATGTAAGTAGAACTAATTAAAGTTATTCCCCTGTTCTGGGAAGAGAATTTGTAGAGTGCAGTGCGCCCATGCATGGCCTAAAACAAAGTGCTGTTTGCACGTGGTGAGACGTGGTACTCAGTGCGTAGTGTCCCACATGTTGATTGCTCATATTCCTCAAAAGTTTAGCCTGTGTTTCACTGCATTTATTAATGATGCTTTTTAAGCTTTCAGGGGTGGACTCATAAGTGTAATTGGTTCTTGACAATGCAATATAGCTGGTGCGGTCTGCATTGGCAAGAAGAATGGATCAAATGACAAAGTGCTGACTGTACTTTGTACTGTTCAGAACCCTGAGCGCCCCTGCCCTGAGGGTTTCCTGCATCTCACTTTCTGATTGAATCCTCGTGCTATAGAACACTGCACACATAATGTTCACTGAATTACAAGGAAGGTTATACTTTCTGCATAATGTCTATCATATAAAAGTTGTGAGCAGATGCCTTGTGATTGGGATACTGAATAGCCATTATTTTTCATGGGAGGGAGAGGAACAGTAATTTAATGGCCACTTCTCCCTGGGATTGCAATTCAGTTCTAGTGGCTTATCCTACTCCAAAGCTATTTTCCTCACTTTAGGAAACTCTCATAATACAAAAACATTTAATGAAAAGGAAAGCAGCATGCTTACAATTTACTAAAGGAAATACTTTATGCACTAGATAGAAAGTATCCTGTGGAATTTGTCACAGGATATCAGAGGCCAGGAGTTTAGGGGTTCAAAATATGGTTAGATAGTTAAGTGGATGAGAAATATAAGCCAACCACTAGCTGACGGGGGGGGGGGCCTTAGGAAAATCTTTTCCATATGTGACTTAATTGTCCACAACTGGGTTTCTTGCATCTACCTCTGAATCAGCTGGTACTAGCCACCGTCAGAGGATGTCTTCTGGACTAGGTGGACCACTGGTTTGATCTTGTTTAACATGAATTAAAGTTTGCATAAAAGCAGTTATGGCAAAGTTTACACTGGGATTCTTAAATAAAACTGTTCAGTTTAAGTGCGCACTGGTTTTATTGTATGCCCAGAAATTCTTGTGTATTTACAACTTAATGTATATCCTTAATTCCAGCACTTTCTGCAAAATATTGCAGAAAGTTGTGTACCTGAGTCTAGAAAACAATCTTATGCAGGTATTTTATGCAAAATTACTCTGTCCAACACAGATTAGTGTGAAAGCTTTTAAACATTCTTCTGGCTTTTTAATGGTATAGGCCTTACGTTATTTTGGACTTAAGCAAGCAAGAGGCTATGATGGTTATTTTACAGCACTCAGAAAACACTGTATTTACCCCCAGAGAGCTTACAAGTCTACTGTAAATAAAGAGTTGACATAACAAATGGATATAAAAAGAACAGAGGAGCTGGGGGATGTGAAAGGACACGTTACAATAAGACTGTTGCTGGATTAGAGTAATGTGTGCACACATTGGGTTCTAATTGTGACTTCTGTAGCAACAGCATATTTTAGCTCTTGTGTGCATGAGAAAAACTGGGTGTTCTGGTAGGTCCTCACTGGAGAGGAGAGTAATGGGGGAAGGGTGGCTGTAAAGGAAAAGTGGGGAGGACAGCAGCAAGGAACTTAATGGGCAGTAAGATTGGGCTGGGAAGCTGAACGGTTGCAATGGTAGAAGGGTGGAGGGAAAGGGGAGCAACCACCAACTGCAATGCAGCAAATGAGGGCTCCAGAGTCCATATTTCAGAGTTGAGTGAAGAGTGGTGTCAGGAGTCTGACCGCCTGTATAGGTCCCTTTGGGAGGGAGCAGACGGGACAACACGGAGGTTACTCAGGGTCCTTGGCTGTAACTGATATACCAGGATACATCAAAGCTGACTCAAACTGATTGGTATTGACCTTTTCCAAGAAATGCAGTGGTTTCCATCTGGGATCTTTGCAAACGGTATTTTCAGGTGCCTCCCTTACATCTGAAGCTGTTAGGGGAAGGTTTACTAGAGGATCTCTCCCTTTAAAACCAAGGTATCACTAAGTTTTGCCAATTTCAGGTTAACCAGCAATACTAGCTATGTATTCACAGTAGGGTTTAGACTCAGACTAAAAGGCCAGAAGGGACCATCATGATCATCTAGGCAGACCTCCTGCACATTGTAGGCTACAGAACCTCAGCCACCCACTCGTGTAATAGACCCCATAACCTCTGGCTGAATTACTGAAGTCCTCAAATCATGATTTAAAGTCTTGTGTGGTGCATTCAGTGTTCTCTAGACAAACTTTACTCAATGTGAAATTCTTGTGTTTCAGTAAAAATGTTCCTTTTAAAATTGTCCGTGCCTCTAACGGTGATGCCTGGGTAGAGGCGCATGGGAAGCTGTATTCTCCAAGCCAAATTGGTGCCTTTGTATTAATGAAGATGAAGGAGACTGCAGGTTGGTACAGCAAGGTGTTTACCTTGTTTGACTTTGAGCACAAGTTTAACCTTGGTATTGGTACTAGGTATCTGATAAATATATTGGGCGTACTACAGCCATAATAAAAACTTCCTTCTTCTAGAACCCTTCTAAACCATGGCCTGAATTACATCAGATTGTGTAGGGATAAGGTAGTAAGTTATCTTTTACCCTCCGGGAGAGTGAAGGACCCTTAATTTTGTACTGACCAATTTAGGGTATTTGACAGAGTTAGAGCTTCAGGCAAAGCATTATCCTGGTTGCTCTTATTCGAAGTCTCAATTTGCAGAGTCTTGAAATACATGAGTGTTTAAAACAAAATGTCAGTCCTGTCTGCTGGCTGTGAAGGAGTGCACACTTGTCTTCATCTCTTCCAGATAACCATGCATATTGTAAAACTTGCCATTTACAGACTCCTAATACTTGCCTCCTTTAGCATAGTGATTGCTGCCACAAATAACTGCTAGCCTTTGGTCTCTACAGCAGCTATTTGACTTCCTGTTCAGACTGGGTTAGGTCCTCTGCCTAGCTAGCTGTAACATGTCAGCTTCTTAAATCTGCTGCTTTTCTACATGTGGAGTTAAGCTCTGCCCAGTTGCATTATGTGGTAAGCAGATTGATGGGAGTGGGTTGGTTCTTACATGGCTAGTTGATATCCATCAGCAAGAGAAGAAATGTTAAAGGGATCTCATGTTGTGAAGTACTTCTCCCTAGCTAGTGGTGGCTGTGGAGCTCTGCCAGGGTGATGGCCCACAGAGCTGACGATTCTTTCCCCTTCCATCCCTACTGTGATCTCAAGGAAATCCCCCAACTACAGTGTGGTGGGGTAGTTTGACATTTAGTTTTGGAACCCTCACTACTCCTCAGCTGCTGTGTGGGTTGGCGAGCACCTGTGCACCCCAATATCAAGTGATCAACAAGTAAGACTGCAAGTGGGTGTTGACTATACATGGCTAGCAGGGATGGAAGGAGAGGCCTAGATGACTGAGTTACAGTGTGCGAGAGGTTAGAGATTGCCTCCAGTTTTTGGAAATGGCGGTCTTTAGTGTTGTGCAGCAGGCCAACCCATATCCCAGATAGCCCAGTCACCACAAAGGCTGTAAATTAAATTGGATAAAATACTGTAAGGATATTAAAACAAACAAAATAAAGCACTGTGAAGTCTCTGGGAGGGTAGCATGCATCCAAATACTTGCACAAGTTTGTTTGCATTTAATGATGCCTTTCTACTTTCAATATTAATTGAAAGAGAACAGCAAGTTATGATACTGAATAAGGATGTGCCAGAAAACTAGGAGCTTTTCTGATTAACCATAAATTACATTTTTATTTGTCCCCATTAATCTGCGGTATATCAACCTGTTTGGAAAATATTTATACTGGACAAACAAATGATAGTAAACGGGTGGACAGTCTGTTCACCAAATATAAGACATTCCAAAGTAAAGACATAGCCTCAGAATTGTTTTCTACCGCCTATAAAAGCACAGAATTCTGCAAATGTTATAGGTGAATTCACACTAACCAGTTTTGTCTGATCACTAGTGGAAAGCCTAGAAATGTCTTGAGGTGACCGCGATTCTAAGGGGTCACAAGCTCTTCCATACTGTGGCCCCCATGTTAAAAATGAAAAAAGCTTTGGGACCCTCTCCCATCTCTCCATAAAGGGAGGGAAGTCACAAAGCCCAGATTGAGGACCCCTATTCTGTTTATAGCTGAGGGAGTAGAAACAAAGTACTAACATTTTAGAGTGGGTCTTAAGTTTTTATTAATTACAATAACTTGCTGGTTTTTCTTTTCCAGAAAACTACCTGGGACACTCAGCGAAGAATGCTGTCATCACTGTCCCTGCTTACTTCAATGATTCTCAGAGGCAGGTAGGGTCACAAGCTCCTGGATTTCCTGTGTCGGTAAGCAGAGATTTTAACTTCTCTCACTGGTCAACTTTCTTCTCTTTTTCAGGCTACCAAAGATGCTGGGCAGATTTCTGGACTCAATGTTCTGAGGGTGATTAATGAACCAACTGCTGCTGCCCTGGCTTACGGTCTAGACAAGGCTGAAGACAAAGTGTAAATATCTGCTAGTAATCCCCATCCCTCTTAGCCAGAGCACTTTAGGGTTCTGTTTTGTAAATAATTTAAGACTTTGTGCTGCTTAAGATACTAGTTCATACCCTATTGCTAAACTAATTCCACAGTAATAAAAAAAAAAACCCTGAATCTTAGATGTTCATTCCAAAACTGCATCTTAAATTAGTTAGCAGTAGCTCCACAGCAGCACAACTGCACACCACTAATTTAAGAACACTCAACTGTGGTTAGTAATAACTTCTTAGCATGGTTCTTCAAGATGATTGAGTTGACAGGTTCCTTATATTTAAGATTAAATTGGCGTAAAAATCTCTATCCAGGTTCTGGTTTACTGGAAAGCATTTGTTTCCCAATGTACCTGTTAAGACATTAGTTTTATTATCCTCTGCATGTCAGTATTACCATAACAGTTTTGCTGTGATAGAGCTTACAAACTGTAAATTCATGTTATTGAAGAGAATTGTTCATAGTTTACAGTGCTGTGTAAGCGCTCTCTGCTTCCCCTGGCCTTTCCCAAAACCTGTCTCATAACTGTGAAATGCCTGGGCTTTAGCTCCATACCTTAATTTGCTTATGACTTTATGGGGGGCAAACCACAAATGCACTCTCCTTTTAATAAAAATGTTACAGCTGGTTTAACTGCAATATCCAGTTCCAATCTTTCTTCTTTGGTCAGTGGTTGGCACAGAGCATTGGTGAGTATGATGTTCTCCTGGAGAAGCCTTCCCTAGTAAGGCATGTAATAGCAATGACCAAAGTTATGTAATGGCACAATAGTGCAGTCCATATGCACCCAGAACTTTCATTTGAAGTCAGGAATTCCAGATGTGCATGGAATGGGCCTATTATGTCAGCTTGGTAACTCTTTCTCTTTTTAGAGAAGGCTTTTTCAGGGGAAAACTTAGTATTCAGCAGTTCTCCAGGAGATGAAAGAATTGAATAGTGCAGTAAACCAGGTGCTGAAATTACGTAATGGCGTGATCCTGCATTCCTTGTGTACCACAAACTCTCACTTTAAATAGGAGTCAGATGTCTTCAAATGGGGACTTTTGGTGTGTAAGGAATGCAGGATCAGGCCCACTATCAGCCTTCACCTTTGTAGACAATAGCCTATGCATGCAATGTAAAGGTTCACATGACTATCTGCACCCCTGTCTCATGAGTTTGAAAGTGTTCAAGCCAAAAGACTTTGTCTTTAAAGGGTGTATTCTCTCTGTTTTCTGTCTTAGTATTGCAGTCTATGACTTAGGTGGTGGCACTTTTGATATTTCTATTTTGGAAATTCAGAAGGGAGTCTTTGAGGTGAAATCTACCAATGGTGACACTTTCTTGGGTGGTGAAGATTTTGACCAGGCCTTGCTGCAGCATATTGTCAAGGAATTCAAGAGAGAGGTAAATGAGATCTGTTTGCACAGTTAACATGCCATGTGTAATTTTGATAGTGTTACTAAGAATGCTTTGAAAACCAGTTCTCGAAGCTAGGGACTCTCAAATTACCTTAGAAGGATGAGGATCCTCTTCTGTATTGATATGTTTTTTGAGTTTTAGTTGACCATTGCCCTACACTTTTAGCATTTAGGTTATTAAAATGACTTGAGCTGCTCTTTAGTAATCTGCCTCATATTTGGCTAAAAACAAATACAAATTAAAGAGCGGACATCTCACAGGAGTCTAGGTCAAACAGAATAGCAAGACTTCTGCTCTTCTGTTCCTTTGACACTGTCTCTATGGGGTTGTCCTACAGATAATTCACCCCCTTTCATATTACAAGGGAAATTGGCCACATAAATCCACTAGTGCTGCATGATGCTACTGCCTAGTAGATGGCGCACAAGGGTGGCAGCTGGGAAATTGTGCAATCTAATCATAACTCAGTCATTTGATCCAGTGTTACCTTCAGCAAGGCACAGCGTCTGCCCCAATTCTTCTAATTGTTAATGGATATATCACTACAAAACCACTTCACATGGTGGTTAGGGCTAATGTATGTAAAATACTAAATACTTGTATTTATTGTTATGGTTACAAGTGTGGGGGATAAGCAGACAAAGGACTAGGACCCAAATTCTAATTTTTGCAGATGTCTTTGTGGGACGGGGGTGGCCTACAGCAAATGACAGCTGCAGGCTAATGGGTGTTTGGAGATTGGCAGGTTTTTTGTTAACACACATTTCTTATTGGTTAGACGGGCATTGACCTGACTAAAGACAACATGGCTCTTCAGAGAGTGAGAGAAGCATCGGAAAAAGCCAAGTGTGAGCTCTCTTCATCTGTGCAGGTGAGATGACTGGATAATAAAGTGCATTAGTAAGCCACTTTGATATGTCACTTTGCACATTTTACTTTGCACACAGCCAAATGTGAAGACAGCAATTTCGGTTGATAAATCAAACTTGAGTATGTGCAAAGGACATCATTCTGTGGGGAAATGCTTTGACAAGCTAGTATTGGTATTAACAATCTGAGAAAATTGAACATCTGTTAGGTGATGCAAGGTAATTGCTTGAGGCTTAGAACAACAGTGGCGGTTTCTACCTCCTGGATAGGAATATTAATCCTGTTAGCTTTGACCCCAAAAGATGTCCCCTCTCTCTCCTGTAGGAATATCTGACCTTGTTCTTAAGTCTGCATGCTACTTATTCCAGTACTCTAGAGGGCATCAAGGAATTGAATTGCTGATAATCCTGCTTCTGGTACATTGTGGCTTTACTTCTAGCAATTCAAAATCTTATCGTTTTAAATGTAACCACTGACTGAACTACTTATTTGTATAATGACAAGAAAATAATCTGTTTAAAAAAAAAACTACTTTTAAAAGCGGCACACAAGGGGGTTAGTCACTAGACACTGAGAGCAGATTCCAAGGATCATATCTCCCACCCTCTGCTTCACACATCAGATGCTTCCAGACCCCCCCTCTTTATCCGCTGCTAATGTTGAACCATTTTTCATCGAAGGGAGCAGTCTCACTTAGATGTTGTTGAAGTCAACTAGACAGTGTCTGAGTTTCTTTGTTCTGTTTCCAATTTCCAGGATTTGACTAGTGTTAAGAACTGTTATTTCTGGGTGGGAGTTTTCTTTGGCAAAGTGGGGAGATCACAGGAAGCGTGGTCTTTAGGCCAGTCACAATGGATAAATAGTTCTGACAAGGGCCTAACAGATTCTGGTTTGCTAGCTCACCGGAGAGAGAACATACACTGTTAGAAAATACACTCCATTCTGCCAGGAAATTCTTCTGTACTGCACCAGTAAGAGTTAAATAAGCAAGAGCCTTCAGGAAAGTCTTTGATATGACTTTAGTGTCTCTTTTCTATTTAAAAGGAGAGAGCGTGGCTTTAGTCTATAACAGGGGTCGGCAACCTTTCAGAAGTGGTGTGCCGAGTCTTCATTTAATCACCCTAATTTAAGGTTTCACGTGCCAGTTATACGTTTTAACATTTTTAGAAGGTCTCGTTCTATAAGTCTGTAATATATAACTAAACTATTGTTGTATGTAAAATAAATAAGGTTTTTAAAATGTTGAAGAAGCTTCATTTAAATTAAATTAAAATGCAGAGCCCCCTGGACCAGTGGCCAGGACCCAGGCAATGTGAGTGCCATTGAAAATCAGCTTGGTGCCGCAGCCCTGGCCTATAACAAGGGACCTGTTCTGATTTTGCAAACTTACTCCATCGAGTGAGTGTGAGTGTGTGCGTGAGCGAGTGTGTGTTGAGGCATTAATGTTTTGCAGTGATTTGTGGTGTCATTATGACTCAGCACTTTTGCCATTATTTTGTTGTGCCTTCAAATTAGTGCAGTGGACTTATAAGCAGGGACACTGGATTTTAAACCTCTTGCATAAATAGTTGGAGAAAATGAGCATTCTAAATTGTAATACCTGGTGCTTAATTTTAAATGGAAATCATTGTTTAAAATATTCAATTGGCTTTGCTCTCAAGCATAAATATTATAAAATAGAGATTTTCTTTGTTTTTTTGAGAAAACAGTTTGTTATTGCTGAATATGTTTAACCCCGGTGAAGTAGGCTGTCTTGTGGTTTTTTTTTTTTTTTTTTTTTTTTTTTTTTTTTTTTTTAAACAAAAAAGAGAGGGTATTTGGTGAATTTTTCTATACTCTCTTAACCGCAAATACGCATGTGCTCTGTCTCTGGGGTGTTGTCACTTTCTTCTACTTGGATTTTTTTTTAACCTCTGATGTGAAGATGAAAAACATTGGCTGTAATAAGGGGCTAGTGGTTTCTAGACTGCCATTCCTGTGTGTTTACACATGTTGGTTACAGCAAACAATTCACAACTCTGCAAAGTTACTGAGAACAGGGCCTGACTCAGCTTTATAAAATTAAAATAGGGTAAATGTACAGAAAAGTTGCACCACTGAAGAAATTGGGAAGAATACATGGGATTTGTCTTAACCATGGAGGATCTGTGGTTGCACTTAATGTTAAGTTTCTGTTTAGATGTAGTTTATAATGAGTTAATGATTGATATTTTAATAAATGGTTAATCAGTTGTTAGATTTTTAAAGTCTATTGGGTCAATGGATTGCTTATAGCCATGGTTATAAACATCTAACATAAGCAGATCATGTCTGTAACCTGCTTATAATATTAATAATTTATCCTTTATAAGCTATTTATAACTGGAACCTTAATATAAAATGTGACCAGCCTCCTTAAACTGAGGCTATAGGGGATGGGGTAAAGATATACAGAAATCTTAAAATATATGTGAACTTTTTTTTTTTCAAAAGATTCTTAAAGGAATTCTTACAGAAACCTGTTGGCTTCATCTGTAGGTGATCAGTTGTCACAATTCAATACATAACACTGAAAGCCACATATAGTTGCTTGTCTTGATTTCCTGCTTCTGATAACCAGTAAATTCTTGTTTTTCAGACTGACATTAACTTGCCCTACCTTACTATGGATGCTTCTGGACCAAAGCACTTGAACATGAAGCTTAGTCGTTCCCAGTTTGAGGGGATAGTAGCAGATCTGATCAGGAGGACAGTAGCACCTTGCCAAAAAGCCATGCAGGATGCTGAAGTCAGCAAAAGTGACATTGGTGAAGTCATCCTGGTTGGTGGCATGAGCAGAATGCCTAAGGTATGGCATGTTCCCCTGTGACACATACCACTTAACGCCTTTGTCCAAGGATTGAGTCACTTTTATTTGTGTTTCACAAAAGCATTTTAAAGGGGACCTAATTCCAGAAACTTTGGAGATGCTGTAGGTGAAAGGCTGTCTATATAGTCAGCAGGATGAGTAGGGAGGGGGGGACAGGATCAGGCATGCCTGCTCATGTGAGTAGAACAATTGCCACTCCTGCTTGGGTTGGTGTTTGATCCAGGGGCCTGCCTGGAGGATACTGTTGACGGGATTACCCTTTCCAAGACCAGTGAGAGTTGGCAGGTATTACAAATTTCTGTTCCTGGCTCCTGCTGCCTAATGTGGACTGAACGTAAGCAGTGCTGTTGAGATTTAAGAATTTAAGACTTTTTCTCTCTAGCCTGGGAGAGCAGCTTGTGGGTCAGTATGCTGTTGCCAGACTTGTGACCTACGTGGAATTCACCCCCTCTTGTCAACTTAGCTTTGCCATCTAGGGATCTTGTAGGTTCACTGTTCCGGCTATCGGCAAAGCCATTCTGTCACCTGCCGCTAATGCATAATTGGGTACGTGTTTGCTCCCTGGCGTGAGCAGGTTTCACTGGCCTTATTCTCTTAGCACAGGCTACCTAGATATACCTATGGTGATAAGCACCAGCAGGTGACTTAGACTTGCTTTGCAGACATGCAAAGTCTTGAACATTAGGATCTGCCTGCTGTTGATTTAGTGTTCTCAGATTCCAGGCTCCAAAAAGAACTGTTCAGCTTCCCTGAAGTCAGTGGGGAACATGCTTGTGCAAGGGTGTCCTTAAGAACGTGGACTATGCTGCTACTTGGAGGTCTCTTAGGGTGCATCTACACAGGGGAGGGGAAAAAAAAGACCCATGGCAGTGAGTATCAGAGCCCAGACCAACTGACATGGGCTTGTGCTGCAGGGCTAAAAATAGCAGTGTAGAGATTCAGTCTAGAGCCCAGGCTCTGAAACCCAGTGGATGGCGGGGAGATCTCAGAGACCAGGCTCCAACCCAAGGCCAAATGTCTACACTGCTATTTTTAGCCCTGCAGCACCAGCCCAAGTCAGTTCACCTTTGCTCTAAGACTCACTGCCATGGGTTTGTTTTCCTCAGTTATTCTCTCCCAGTCTGTGGAGAACAGTAAAGACTGCTTTACTCAGTAGGTGCTGTGGTACTCTTCAGATGTTATCATTATCTTACTGTGACTGACAGCCATCCAGGATCCAGAGTACACTGCTGAGGAGGGTCTGCCTGGGAGTGATTACTTCAAAGCGCTGTCTACACAGCTGCTTTCAGAGCACTAGCAGGAGCCCCACTAACCCAAGTCTGTTGACGAGGGCTGGGAGGCTGCTCCTTCAGGTGCTCAAATGCTGTGTAGACATACTGTGACGTTTGCAGGACAGAAGTCGCTAAAAGCTGCTGTCCTGGCCAAAATCCAGTGATTACATTTCCCCCCCCCCCCTTGCTAAGGTCCCTGCAGTTTAAACTGGGTACAATATTTTTCTTGCCTTCTGTCTGAGTCTTATGTAGTGTTACACACTGTGGCTTCATTTCCATGGTGGGGGAAGCCCTTCCTGAAGTACTGAGAATCCTTTGGGGGTGGAAGACACTACTTAAATATCAGTATCCTATTTATACCTTTCTAGCACCATGTGGCCTTGCAAGGTTACATAACGCTTCCCTGACTACTCTCACTCAGAGCTTTAACTGCAGGCTGAGTTGAGCACAGGCATACCGAAAACTGCACCTGTGTATTGCACACAGTAATGTAGCTTTCTCCCTCTTGTACTGCATCTTGCCCAGCTCCCCTTCACACCACTGCTGGGGTGAAATTTGACATTACTTGGAACTGCTCTCACACAGACAATGCTCCGGGAAATGTCAGGTCTGTGATCAGAACTAATGCTTCCCCTTGCACTGTAAAACATGCCCCCTAGGGGGAAGATTTCCAGTTAATTATGTGGTCTTCCTGTATGTACAAGGGAGTGTTCACGGGCAGATGAACTGGAGCAGTGCTCACAGCTCCCCAGGAGCACAGTGTTCACCTGTGCAGAACATGGCTGCTCCACTAATGCAGCTTGGGCTGCAGAGGAGTTGTGAGCATCAGCTAAAATCTCAGTGGTGGAAGTGGGCCCCTTGGAGTGGAATTGAAAGCCGTGTAGAGTATTTCAAACACCCAGCTGAGTTCCTATCCTGATACTTCAGCCATGGATCTTCATCAGCATATTGTTCTGAAAAGGTGGAGAGCAAAGTATCTACTGAAACACCACAGTAAATAAGGGTCTGGAGATATTGTTGCCTTTCATATGGCTTCATTTATTCTTTAATATATTAAATGAGATGAGGTGTGCCCCCTCCTTTCTGTGGATTTTCTAACCTGTCCCACGGTTCTGTGCTTACTATTGCATTTCAGTCCCTAGAGCTGGGCCCAGCTCTGGGGAGAACAAGCCTGGAATGTGCTGACTTGTGCCCAGCTGGGATAAGTGATCTCCGTTCTGCTTGAGCAGAATGTTGCTGCGTTATTGCTGAGTGTGGTGAGCTAGGGGTCAGTGTAGGTGGGAGTGTTGAACTCTGGGGAGCTAGAGTTCTTCATCCCCTTCCTTGGGTGACTCACTGCTGGCTCACTGGGTTGGAAACAGTACTCCAGAGGAGGGGACTGGCTGTCTTTTGGCCTCCTAGATGATGTAGGTGTAGGGCAAATATGAGTACACCTGAATCCACTCAACTGGGTGCTATGAGGAGCAAATTGAGGGATGGGGGGTGGGGGGAGTAGGAACCAGTCATGGGCCTGAAGCTTAATCTTATCTGCCACTGGATGGCAGAAGTAGTAGGGGTGTGGGGAAGGGAACGGCAAAAGTGACAACTGGTTGGAGGACAGATAATGAGGGGTTCCTTTCTCATATATATTTTCACTATACCATGGGATGGACTGTGGCAGCCAGGCTGTGATAGCAGGAGTTCCCTACACATGGGCTGTGTTCTGTACTCATTCAGGTGCAGCAGACTGTGCAGGATCTGTTTGGCCGTTCTCCTAGCAAAGCAGTTAATCCAGATGAAGCTGTTGCTATTGGTGCCGCTATTCAAGGTGGTGTGTTAGCTGGTGATGTCACCGATGTGCTGCTGCTGGACGTGACTCCTTTGTCCCTGGGAATCGAGACGCTGGGAGGTGTCTTCACTAAGCTCATCAACAGGAACACGACGATTCCAACCAAGAAGAGCCAGGTGAGGGTTAAACATCTTGGTAAGTGTCTGCTTCTGATGGCGTTCCTGGGCTGTTGTCTTAGGGGACAGCACAATTGGAGGCGTTGGGTGCCCCATGTTCTATTTCTGCCCTGTCCCTGTATTTAAGTCCCATGGGGACACTATGATAAGTGTGCTTTTTTTCCCCCCATCCATGTTGCCCAGGAGGGTCGAAGTCATGCCACTCAGTGCTTTCCTCATGGCCCAGCAGACTGAAACTGAACAGCTAGACAGTTCACTCTGCTGCTTGTGGCAGCATGACTGGAGGAGCACTGTGTGCAGAGATAGCAGCGTGGGCGTGATCCTAGGGTTGGGGAGGGAGAAGGTGGGACACCCAACATGGGGAATAGGTATAGGGCATTTGGAATTGAACACACAGTGAAGATCCAGCTTGCTTAATAGTGGTCATATGGTAGCATTTTTGGGCTCAGGCCTAAGAAGAGTTCTCACTGCAGCAAGGGCTGGGAACCCTGTTAAGGCAGGCCTCTGCCCGAGAGAGAGAGAGGATATGCCTTGTGTTGCTCTCTAGCAACCATCCAAGGCTGAGGGCTTCTTCAGCTGGCTAATGAGGGTCCCTGCAGTGGGCAGCCATTGGGGAGGAGAGCAGGGGATCCCAGAAGAGTGTCTTCTCCTTTTCATCCCCAAAAACCTAGATAGAATTCCAAGTGGAAGGAGAGGCTGAAATCCAACACAAAATGAGGCAGATTAGTGAGTAACTTTTCTTTGTCGGGGCGGAGGTAGATTTCAACCCAATAAACTCAACTTCCCTCCCCCCTCTTTAGAAGCATGTGGTGAGAAATCCCTTGAGCTTTTGTCTTGGGACAGAACTGGGCTGTGTCTGTGCTATGATGTTACTATCAACACATCATTCTGAAGAGAACTGGTGCGGAGACTTAACATAACTGAGCACGATGCACGGCCAAAACTGCCTTTGGTGGTCTGGAGTCATAGAGAATGCTCTTCCCCCTATCTTGCAGGGATACTGAAAAGATTGGGCTCCAGCGCTAGTTTCCTTGTTCCCCTCTGACTCCCAGACAAACATTTTGACTGCCTTTGTTGAAATCTTGCCCTGGTGCCTGCCAATCTTTATCTTTTTGCCTTAAAATCTTTACTGTATTAAAAGGCTTGTGAGGCATGGAGGCTTAATACACATTTAAAGTAGTTCTTTATCCCTTCAGCCTGACTTCCTAGTTTTCATGCTGTTCCCTGTCTTTGTGTAGTAAGTAGCTCAATTCAGGGGTTGTAAGCTGTCAAATATTCTTTCTCCCCCTTCTACAGGTGTTTTCTACAGCAGCTGATGGACAGACTCAAGTGGAGATTAAAGTATGCCAGGGTGAGAGAGAGATGGCTTCTGACAACAAGCTTCTTGGCCAGTTCACTTTGGTATGTTTGCACTAAATATTCATGACCTTAAACTACCTTAACTCACTAAGTTCCAAGCCTCCTCCCATTTTGTTTGACCCCCTCCCCCCCCATTCTCTTGAAAGTGGGGACTTTCACAGAAGCCATTTGATTTTACCTGCCCCACAAATGTAAAGCACAAAGTGATCCAGGCTTGTAAATCAGTAGGCCTTACTGTCAGCCTGCCTTCAGTAGCCATACGATCTTAGAGGGATTGATATATTTTTTTTTTTTTTTTTTTTTTTTTTTTTGTACCCATGGAACTAGGATGTTGGAGCCTGTTGCCAAATATAACCCACTACTTAGATCCCATGTTGCTCCTCAGTTGTCCCTGAGGCAGCCAGTAGCTGGCCGATCACCCCATCCCTTCAAGTCCCTTTGGAGCAGCCTAGATTGTGTTAGACAGCAGTTACCATGCTCAAGGGGTGATTGTGTATAGGACGTAGCTGCTGCAGTTCAGAGTGGCTGATTAGTTGACTCTCTTCATAAGTAATCAGCCTGTACAGGTATTTGTCCTCCTGATCGGTATGGACACTTGTGATTTAATTTCAAAAGTGGTCATGTTGTATAGGGATGTACTGTTTCGGGGCTGCCTCAAGCTTATACGGGTTCTTAAGAGGCCTCTTCCTGCTTGACAACTCTATTCAGTTGCTGGAAGGAGCCCTCCAGTAAGGCAGGACTTTGCCTTTCCTGAAGCATGGTGAATATGTCACTATTTAAATAGGGTAGCCTCAAGCAGGGCCTGGCTCTCCCCAGAATAGACTCAAGTAATTAACTAAAGGAAATTGAACTTGCTGCCATGCATGGGAGGGGGAAAGTGACTTACTGGCATTAAGTTGTAAAACAGCTTTTGCTCTTCTCGTGACATTTAAGGCAGCTTCCCTAGCTTCTGGGTAGAAGTCTGCTGCTGCATTAAATTAGGTCTGTCCCATTAAGTCTGTCAGATACCACTAATTTGCCACAAATTCTGACAAGCATATCCTGGGATCTGCTTTGAGATTGTTTTAGTTGAATTGGCAGTTCACCAAGATAATATGCATAACATTGAAGGCTTGTACACCAAGCCCACATCTGTTGGGGAACTAATGGCTAAGCACTTCTGGTTTCCAGGTTGGAATTCCTCCAGCTCCACGGGGCGTGCCCCAGATTGAGGTCACATTCGACATTGATGCTAATGGAATTGTTCACGTTTCAGCAAAGGATAAAGGGACGGGACGTGAACAGCAAAGTAAGTGCAGCTATCATTGGATCCCTTATAGTGAAGGGAAGGAAATGTATGGAATTATGCTTGGCTACTCTGTATGAACCTCTGAGTGTATGAACCCCAGTAACGTGCTAGATGTCTCAAACTAGATGTGATTCCTGCCCTCCAAAAAGCTTACAGTCTAGAGTCAGACATGGCACAGCAGGTGAAGGTGATAGGCAGACAAATGAAGGGAAGGGGAGAGGTAGGACAAGTTGTATTTGAAAAGTTATCCAGGAGGCGTGGTATCAGCTCCAGTGTGTTAAACCTTGAGCACCAGGGATGGGCTGTTGATGGCCATATCCAGCCACCAGATCGTTTTATTTGGCCTGCCAGTAGGCAGCAGAGATGTAGCTACAGGTGAGCCACAGTCAACCCAGCTGGCCCCCAGCCCACTCAGATCTGAGCACCAGGCACTGTGCTTAAAGTAAGGGGAGTCACGGGATACAGGGTAAACGGAGCCCAGGACTGGGAACAGGAGCCCACACACCAGGTTGCAGTGCCACCTAATGGCCCAAGCACCTCTCCATCACAGAAGCAGGGGTGGGGCTCCACCCCTTACCACCAGTGGGGAGGCATATCTAGAGCTGGGGTTGTAATGGTAGAGCCCTTCCCGGCTGCTGTGAGGGGCATTGGGACCTGGACTGGTTCTCCCCCCAGACTCTGCCTCCCCCAGGGACACAGACTCCACCCATGTGCCAGGCTCTGGTCTCCAGCTCTGGTCTCCAGCTCTGGTTGCGTTTTCCGTACTGGCAGAGGTGTGCCCTGCCCCTGCTGCTGTTGGCTCTCAACTCTCAAACAGCCAGCCAGTGGGAGGCAGTAATGAACTGGGTGGCATTGGGCACAGTCGGAGCATGTTGTGATTGGGGAGCGGAGCAGTATGAAGCAGCGGTGGTGGCTTCAGTAAAAAACTGCACCCTTCAGTAACCTGGCTCGTTCATTAACTTTTATTTCTGCATGGACCACCAAAGGGTTTTAGTGGCTGTTGTGACCCTCAGCTACTACCTTACAGTTGCCCAGCTTACATTTAAAATGAGCCCTGTACATGAGCAGCCCTTGTTGAGACTCATCGCTGGTGGGAAATAGGACCAGCTTTTAAATCCTCACTTCAGCAGATGAAGTTGCATTGAAAGCAGCCTGACTGTCTTTCACTCTGTGAAATGCAGTGATGTAGGCAGAAGAGAAGTCCCCTCATAGTGATAAATGAGCAGCTGTAGGTCATGCCCCCATGTACCTCCAAGAAGCAGAGCTACCTACCCACAGTGGCACTTGGGGCAGCGACTGTTCTGTTCTTCCTTTGGTTGGGGAGAAGGGAGGGGGCTGAGCAGGGAGGTAGGTGACTGGGAACCCTGGACTAGGTAGGAGCTCATTTTCACTTGTCTGCTGTGCTGTGCTCCTTGGCACACTGTCCATCTGAGAAACTAGTGTCATATGCCAATAGTCCTAGCAGCTTATTGTCTAGTCATGGGACAGCATCGGTGTGCCAAGCCCTATTAGGGGGAGGAGGTTAATTAGCAAGACACCTGGCCAATACCAAGCACCCTGGCATGAAGAGTGCATCTGATCAGACAAGCACAGTACTAAGAATGTACTTTATTCCTAGCTACTCTGCCACGAGAATTTTAAAACCCAGGTGCTTAAGGCAGATTCCCCTGATAACCAGCTGATTCTGGTAGCCTAGAAACATCATCTTTTAACTGCAGGGAGTTTGGGGAGCTGAAGTTGTTGTCACTATGTTTACTTAATAACACAATCAAATATTAGAGGCAATATTGCCTCCACAATTACTGTTGTAACCATGAAGCACTGTTTAGAGCCCTATAACTTTGGCTTGGAAAACTTCTTCTTTAGCCTGGATTGCTGGATTTCTACAAAGCTTGAAGAAAAATTGTCATTATTTGACACTTATTTTCCTATCATGATAATTTGTTGACTTCCAATTTTTTTCTGCTTCATTCAAAAATGGTGGGTTATAGCTGAAGAAAACATAATTAGAAACTTGGTTTAATGATCTTGGTGAATATTTTTGGGTTCAGTCCTGTTGCTGCTGTTGACGACACAAAAAACACCTTATCAACACCAAATTAATTTGGAGCAGAAGCATGCACTGTTTGTCGCCTTGTATTAGCTGGTTGCAGGTGTTCAACAGATATTCTTCTAGATTAGTATAGGCAAAAAGAAGAACAGGAGGACTTGTGGCACCTTAGAGACTAACAAATTTATTAGAGCATAAGCTTTCGTGGACTACAGCCCACTTCTTCGGATGCATATAGAATGGAACATATATTGAGGAGATATATATACACACACATACAGAGAGCATAAACAGGTGGGAGTTGTCTTACCACCTCTGAGAGGCCAATTAATTAAGAGGAAAAAAACTTTTGAAGTGATAATCAAGCTAGCCTAGTACAGACAGACAGTTAGATAACTGTCTGTCTGTACTAGGCTAGCTTGATTATCACTTCAAAAGTTTTTTTTTCTCTTAATTAATTGGCCTCTCAGGTGGTAAGACAACTCCCACCTGTTTATGCTCTCTGTATGTGTGTGTATATATATCTCCTCAATATATGTTCCATTCTATATGCATCCGAAGAAGTGGGCTGTAGTCCACGAAAGCTTATGCTCTAATAAATTTGTTAGTCTCTAAGGTGCCACAAGTCCTCCTGTTCTTCTTTTTGCGGATACAGACTAACACGGCTGCTACTCTGAAACCTTAGATTAGTATAGATACCTCCCCTTGGATATGGGGGACCACGGTTCTCGTCCCAGCCCTTAGTGATCTGTAGCGAATAACAAAGGTTGCAACCATGATCCCATTGTAAACCTCTGGCTTGTTTATCCCCTGTCTAAGTTTGAAATAGACTCGTGCTATTAGGTTTTTAGGGTTTAGGCTCACTGTCACCTAGAATACTCTGTGAAAAATTAAGTGCTTACTGAGATGACCTAAAATTGGTTCCCTTCCTGAAGTATTGTAAGATGTCCAATGACATCTGTCCCTTGCTTTCCAATGAAATTGCATTACGCTACCCCACTTGAAATGTAGATTGCGATATTGGCTCAAACAAGGCAGTTTTCACAGGGCAGCATAGGAAAAAATAAGTTGCCTTTATTTGAAAGCTAGTTACAGCTCTATCACTGAAGGAAATGGAGGGAGAGCATGGCTGGAAACAAACTTGAAGCCAGGTTCTGAATTGCTCTGGGCTGCTCTCCAAAAGTGAAAGGAAACTCCATGACCTGATAAAAAGGCTCCTCCTGCATTCTGAGCCAAAATGCCTCCTTGGCCTGAGGGCCTTATACACAGGCTCACTTTCCATGTGGAGTAACTGAAGAACAGTGTGAAGTGACTTGCAGATGGTTACAAAGGAAGTATCTAGCACAGCTGGGAACAGAGCCTTTATCTGAGTTGCCATTCTACCAAGCCTCTCCAAGTGCAGTTCTGTCCTTGTACTTGTACTTTCTAGTAGGTCTCCTTAGATAGGTACACTAACTAGAATAAGACCGGCTACTAGCAACTTTGTGAGAAACTGCAGCCGTTCAGCATTGTTACTTTGAAGATGTACAAGGGTTGTTCTCTGAGCCCAAGAGTTGAATGCTCGCATGAGAGCAGAGAAGTGGTAAATGCGGCACTAGGAATGAATGTCATTGGGGATTGGCACTCTTCTCTTATCAGATCTTAGTTTATACTAAGCACTCTCTAAGGCAGTGGTTTTCAAACTGTGTTGCAACCCAGAACTGCGTCGCAGAATGGAAGGGACTGGGTCACGATGGTTCTGGTCAGCCCCGCCGACTGGGCTGTTAAGTCCTGTCAGCAGTGCTGCCCGGCTGAGGCAGGCTGTTCCGACACCGCACTGTGCCCCAGAAGTGCCAGCAGCAGGTCTAGCTCCTAGGCAGGGGGGCCACGGGGCTCCGAGCACTGCCCCCGCCCCTAGCGCTGGCTCCGCTCTCCCATTGGCCAGCAACCGGCCAATGGGAGCTGGTGGGGGGTGCTGTGAGCAAGAGCCACTTGCGCATGCCTCCGCCTAGGAGCAAGACATGCTGCTGGTCACTTCCGGGGCATAGCATGGTCCATGGTGCCAGGACAGGCGGAAAGTCTGCCTTGTTTGAGCCACGCCCCAACCCCTTCCTCAGCCCCCCCAAACCCAGAGCCCCTTCCTGCACTCCAAACTCCTCATCCCCCGCCCCACCCCAGAGCCTGCATCCCCAGCACAGTGCCCTGATCCCTTCCTGCACCCCAACCTCCTACCCTGGCCCTGAGCCCTCCCAAACTCAGAGCCTCCTCCTGCACTCCAAACCCCTTACCCCCAGTCCCGCCCCAGAGTTTGCACCCAGAGCCCTAATTCCCTCCCTCACCCCTGCCCCAGCCCAGAGCCCCCTCCCAAACCCCTCATCCCCCAGCTCCTTTGGCTCACAGGCATCAACAATTTTCTTCAACTGGGTCACCAGAAATTTTTTTTGAAAACCACTGCTCTATGGTGTCACTGTTGCACTGGCTCAAATACATGCCTTGTGCTAGCGGCTCATTAGTACAAGGAAACGATCCCTGGCAACATAAACTAGTTGGTGTGGCTGGAGCATTAATGTAGGAGCGTTCTCTTTGAAAGGGCATGATTATTTCGATCGCTGCTGTAGGGGAAGAGATTAAAATGCAAAGCAGATTTTTTTAATACTGTACTTTATTTTCTAACACAGTCGTGATCCAGTCTTCTGGTGGCCTCAGCAAAGATGACATTGAGAACATGGTGAAGAATGCAGAGAAATATGCAGAGGAAGATAGGCGAAGAAAGGTAACTTGATGGTGGTCGTTGTGGTCTCATCTAATGGGTTACTAGTTTACCAGTCAGAAAATCTCCATTCCATTTTCTGAAACTGCACTCTACTCAGAGGACTTCTGGCTTGACATACAAGGGCCAGATTAAGAGATCATAGGTCATTGTACTCAAGCCAATGTTTGCATGTGCAATGACTGCAATTGCATGTGCAAATGGGTTTTTAGATGCCTAGATAACCACTTGTTCCCCTATTACCAGATTTCTACATGCAGTTGGCTTTAACTGCAAGAAAATATAGGCATATAAATACCCAGCTCGTTAACCTCTATTCAATAGCTGACCTTACATTTATAAACCAAGTATTTTAAAATTCTTTTCTAAAGAATTAAAGGGACATGGTTGTGTTATAAATAGACAAATTTCCCTACCTGTTACTAATATGTGAATGGAACTTTTAAAATCTGGTTGAATCTACTTTTCACCATGGATGCTGTTGAATGTTTACATTTAATTCATCTTGGATATTGAAGCTAGACCTACCACTTTCACTTCCAGTTTCTCATGGAGCAGTGCAATGCTGTGTCATTAGGTGCAAATACAGCAGGGAGCTGTTTAAACTGTTTTCACTGAACTCATTGAAATAAGTTTTTTGTAAATTTTACAAAACCAAAATGTTGGTCCTAACTCCCATGACACACTCCCCTTCAATGGGCAATTGCAGTGCGCATGTTAAAAGCCTGGTCTCCAGCATCTTGGGTGTCAGGTCTCATCTGAGTCTTGGTATTTATGCCTTCCATGCGCATGAGAGCACCATTCCCTCAGGGAATATCTGGCCAGAGTCCACATCGACTTAGTCAAAAAGGAGTGATGCTTTCTGCACTCAAGTGATCCAATCTATAATATTCATAAGGTTAATGGTTGGGACTAATGATTTAATGAGAGTAAACTATAATGAATTGCACTACTAAATATAGAACATTGATTTAAGCAGATGTTACTGTAGGATATGGCACTAGCATATGCTTACAGACTGCAGAAATTGACACTGTAGATGCTTTACACTGCTCTCATCTCTACAGAACTAGTGATCTTGTTTTGACAACACTTTTAAATCTCTGATCCTCAGAAGGGTGAAGTTCTGGTATAGACCAAAGGGTAGAATATTGGAGTAGCTTTCTGTGAAAGGAGCTGAGTTTTCTTAAGAGGAGTTGTAGCTTTTTCTTCTCTGCTTAATACCTCTGTTGAAACCCTGAGATTCTTGACCCCTTGGCGTTTGGAAGTTACATGTGCAAAATACACACTTGAGGTGCTAGCTACTTGCATAACTGTCTGTTTTCATGTATTGTCTGTTGGGCAGACTTTGTAGATATATAGGTCTTTTGTAGAGTGTTCTGAACATTCCCACCCCATCTTTGTCTTGTCACTGTTTGTGTTCCTAACCCATTGAACCAGTGTTGGTGGTTTCAAGTGCCCAGATGACCATCGTGAAATGGGGGAGATACACCCCTCCACAGATTGGGTGCATGACAGACAGCAGTACAAGTTTTCCTGTGCTGACTGCTACATGCTTATACAGTGATCTGGAGTGACTCACTCATGGATGAGGGTAGTTCATTCCCCGGTTCCCATTTTTAACTCTTGGCCTCTGCAGGGTGTACTAGCTCAGGTGCCTGGGGTGGTGGTGGTTTCAGATTAGGTGCTGTGAAGTTTGAACCACTGACAAGGATCAGTAGAAAATAAAGGAGGGTTGTTTTTTTGCCAACAACTCGACTGCACCTCACCCTTCTGAGGATCACATTATTCTTGTGGGGCATTCTTCCAAATGGCTGGAACATCCAGCCCTGCTCTGTTTGAGACTGCCATCAGTGCGATAGTTCATGGTACCACATGGATTAACGCACTTGAGCAATGGGCCACATGGTTCATCTGCCTGTAGTAAGGCAGTACTGCAGGAGGCCCCATGCTGGTTATCTTTGCAACCAGGAAAGCTGCTAGGGATTTGCATTTCTTTGCAAAAATAATTTAAATATTGCAGAAAGCATGGGAGATACCAAAAATCTGAAGGACCCCCAAATTCACAGAATGCACGATGTTCCACACTGCTCCTAGTACCCTGTCAGCTGAGAAACTCCGTAGTCGGGGTCTGAAAGCTGAGACTCCAGGTGTCTTGCCCAAAATACTGAAACAAAAACTATATTTCCTTCCTTGTTTGTCCCATGTGCCAGTAACACCATCCATGTGCAGTAAATGCCATGTGCTTGGCCTTGCCATCTGGGAACGCACCTGGGAATTTCCCAGGGGTATGAGGGTTGAGATGGCTCACTTGGATTTCCAAACACAGATTCACCTGTAAGTGACTTGTTTGTTTCCTTACAGTGTGGGGAGGAAGTTGGTTAAGTCTTGTCTGAGTTCTCTCCATTGCCATTCCGCTAAGCCATCCAGTTCTGTGCCACTCACATCTGTTTACACTGTAACTGAGTTGTGTAGATCTGAATGTTATATTGCATAGACCCTTACCCAGTTGTCAATTTGCCCAGGAACGTGTCGAAGCTGTGAACATGGCAGAAGGGATTATCCATGATACAGAATCCAAGATGGAGGAGTTTAAGGATCAGCTGCCAGCAGATGAGGTGGGTATTTTCTGATGCCTTTGTTAAAGGAGCCAGAGTTCCCTACGCCTCTCGGGTGAAGCATTGGTTAGCACGTAACCTCTCAGGGATTCTTAATTGTTTAAAATAGCATGTGGCTGAAACTTGCTAGAGAAGCCAACTTCCAGAATACATGAAGAATTCTTAACAGTGGAAGGCAGGCACAGTCCTTGGTTGCTTTTTGTCCCATTTGGATGGTGGAAGTGATTGGCTATGTGGGAGGACATTTTATTGTAGCAGAGAATTTATTTCAAAACCTGAGTCGCAAGTCTTAGTAAGGTGTAGGTTGCCTATGAAGATGTTTAATGTGAAAGGTTTTTCAGTTAACCGTACCCTTGATTTAACTCCATAGAAACATTTGCAATGGCTGATTTCAGAGGGAATTTTTTTCTTCAAAGACACTGAATGTATGAAACCAGTTTTCTTTGTCTGTAAGTTAATAAGATTAAGTGAAGGCTTCCATTCTGTCCTGAGTATCTCAGAACAGTGGGTGAATTTGCAAGTACAATACCCAGGAACTTGGGAGCAGCTTAAATGGTTTTAACATAGTTTCCTTCCTTTACCTGGAGTGAGTCAGATGCTTAGTGTTAGAGGGGTTTTAATACCGTTCAGTGACTGCTTCATCTCTGCATTATTCTTCATTTCAAAAGCTATGTTTAAAACTCAGTTCACAAGCTGCAAAAGTATTAAAGCATCCACTTCAAACAAGTAATTTGGGGTTTAGGAAGGGCCAAGGCTGGAGATTCTTGGCAAGTACCCTTAGATTAGCTTAGATAAAGATTCAGCGGCTTTACCCAGATCACTGTTGGGCTTTTTTTTAAAAAAAAAAAAAACCATGGGTGTTGGCACACCAGGTCCTCGTGTAGCCCAGTGAGAGGGTAGAACTTGTTCTCTGGCCTAGCAGGGGCTGGGAAGACAAGAGACTACATACTTAGCCTCTGAAGGGAAGTTGTATGGGAAATATGTCTAACCCCATCATTGCTTTGTGGGAGACCAGAGGGGCAGTGTTAATGGGCCCTGGAAGAAGTGTGGCCTGCTTGGAGCAGGGAAATCTGTTATACAAGGCTTCAAGAACATAGTATTCCTTCCAACCTGTGGGCCTAAAAGTAAAGGACTGGCAGTGCTTGCCCACGTTCTGCCTCTAGACCTGGCTGAGTGAGTGTCCCACGCCCTCGCAGCTCTGTCAGTGCAGCTGTCCCACAGTAACCTCATATCGCCAATCCTGCCCTCTTGAGCGCACTCCCAGTCTGACAGAGAAGTGCCAGATTGTGTGGAGGGTTTGACAGATGGCAGCAGGGACTGGGATGAGACCATATTGCTTTTGTTTGCATCCCCACTCCTCCCCCACACAACAAAGGGAGGAAACTCTTTGGGGCTTCGTGCGTTGAACACTCTGCTTTGTGGCTCTTTCTGGTGGAGTTTTAAAGACGGGTAGATGAGGAGCAGCTTTTTCTGCTCCCGTTGATTCTGTGGTGGCAGTAGGTCACTAGAGGTATCAGTGAGGCCAGCTCTCAGCCAAAGGGGGCAGTTCGGTCTCTGGCCCTTTTAAGTCCTTGGCTTCTCTGCTGAGACTGCAAACAAGGTGACCAGTTAGTGCCAGCTGTGGTGTATTCAGTGATGTGGATACATACCCATTGGGAACTGGACAAGCTATTAGGCACTGCAGATGTTTAATTTGAGACTGAAGTCCACTCCTTTTGGCAAGAGCTGAGAGGGGGCTGTAGAAGTGAAGGGCAGGGCTCAGTTTTAATGAACTAAGTGCAATGTAACTATTGTTTGTAACTTGTTTACAGTGCAACAAACTGAGGGAAGAGATTGCTAAAATGAGAGAGCTGCTGGCTCGTAAAGATGCAGAAACAGGAGAAAACATCAGACAGGCAGCATCCAGCCTACAGCAGGCGTCCCTCAAACTCTTTGAAATGGCATACAAAAAGGTGGGTGTGCAGGGCTTGTGGATTACACTGGTGCTTGTACAGGGAGAGGGAGCTGGTCTGAATGAAGCCTTAGAGGATTGTCCATGCCTGGGTAGCTTGAAGCCACAGGTCAACTCCCCTAAATAGCAGCTGTTGCACTAGTGACATCTTCTCTGGCACAACGTCTTGGGCTGTCCAGCCAATCATGAAAGTTCTGAAGTCTGATCCTCAATATTATGCAGCATTTTGTTTGTGCTGCTGATGTGTCCCATCGATTACATATCACTTTTTTTAATACCTTGTAGAAACAGTCATTACAAAGTTCTTGATTGGTGACAAGCAATACTTGAGACTGTTTTTATACATCAAGATAAATGTGCATCAGGCAAACCTCCTAGCAGAAGTATGAATGTAGATCTTTCAGTGAGCGTAGAAAGGGTACCGTGTCCAGATGTTCAAATGCAGTTATTAAAAACCATTAAAATGATGGCCACATGCATCTGACTAAGTGGGTATTCACCCACGAAAGCTTAAGCTCCAATACGTCTGTTAGTCTATAAGGTGCCACAGGACTCTTTGTCTCTTTTTACAGATCCAGACTAACATGGCTACCTCTCTGATAATTAAAATGATGGTAAATGTTGTTTAAACTTCTGTGCATAATCACTGGCTACTAGAGACTCATCATGGACTTCCTGACTGCTCTGTCTAAAATGGTCAGCTAGGGCCAGATTGTTAACGGTATTTGGGCCCTAATGAGATTTTCGGATGCACTGAGGTGCCTAACTCCCATTGGTTTCAGTGGGTGTTAGGCGCCTAGGTGCTTTTGAAATTCCCACTAGGCGCCTAAATACCTTCAATAATCTGGCCTTTAGGCTTTGTCTTTCAATGTCAGAAGAGTCTTGTGATCAGTCTAGAAGAAACCTGGGCAGCTGCTTCCAAGCTATCAGGATATCTCTGTGGGAGTAGCGTACTGTAACTAACAGATGGTGTCTTTCACAGATGGCGTCGGAGAGAGAGGGGTCTGGTGGAAGCTCTGGGGACCAGAAGGAAGAGAAACAGTAGAATGTCACTCTTGCGCAGAGACTGCAGCAGGAAGAGGGTGACAACTCTGAAGCTTGGGAGCGAAGGGACCTTCCTGAGCAGAAATGGGCAGAATTCAGTCTTACTGTGTTTTTGCAGTATTCTATATATAATTTCTTTAATGTATAAATTTAGTGTTGTGTCCACTAGATGAATCATCATTTCATGAAAGTTAATTCATGCTAGACAAAGTTCTAAATATTCAGCCCTTTGGTATTTTCAACTGAGCGCCCAGGGGATTCACTCCTCATTTACTCCTAACATTTGACGAAGTGGTATACTACATTTGTTTAAAGGTTCGAAACCATGTCACAAATTCTGGGGTGGGAATGGGAGTCCTGATGTATCCTCTTTGTGGAGCCAAGTGCCTGTGAACTGATTTGTAACAGGTCCTGGGTTCAGCAGTTGCAGGGCCAGCTACATTGCTAGAGACCGTTAAATCTGCAGCTAGCTTAGTATTCTTGGACTGAAGGAGAATGGGTTACTTTAATTTGGCTGTAACTTGATTCCTTTTAAATAAGGCCACATTGAAGTTACATGCATTGCTTGTCTAAGCTTTCTGCTCGATACCATGTCTGTTCTCTGCGTATGGTAAAACAACTTCCCTGATAATAAAATTGTTCTTCTTGGATCTATTCTGGATTTTTTTTAAATAAAAATGGAAAAGCATCCAATTTTTCTTGAGTTTTTGGCTAGTTGCAGCCTGGTGAGGTGGCATTTGTTGGTAGACCCACTTCTGGCACAAAGAATATGAGCAAATTGGAAACCTGAATGCCATATGTTTTTGAAGTAAACTAGCTTCATTAATGCTTTAGTCCTAGTTACATTCAGAAAGGTTCTTCCTGCTTTTCTCTTACTTAGTGCTTGCATGCTCTTCTTGGAACATAGGAATTGTCCTGCTTGGAGCCAGGCATCACTGGCTCCCGAAGAAATTGTGCATTATGGGGCTTTTTGCACTTACAGAAGTTTCTTCCAGGCAGTCCGTTGGCCACTGCTATGAAGAATGAGGGTTTATACCCATCATTACTACGCTTCTAACACAAACTTAATTAAATGTGACCGGTTGTCCATATAAATGTCTCCTCGTCTGGGCTAGATGCAGTTCTGGGAATTGTACAAAGAATGGAGGACACTTCATAGAAACTGGACTTTTGACCAAGTGTCAGTAGATAAAGGCTTCTCCATTACCTCACTTTGCACTAAGTATGAACAGGCAAGACAGTGTATTGACTGCCTCCTGACTATTACAGTCTGTGCAAATTAATACTTTAACTCACCCAAAGTAAGGATTACCATCCCAATCTCTCCACTCCCAAATGTCTTCCTTCCCTTTTCCAAGCACCCAGCAGTGATTTCACTTCTGTGGTAAATCTAAACCCTACTCTCATCCCAATTGCAAAACCCTCCCATTCCCTGCTGCCTCCAACATCTGTCAATACTGACCCCAACAAGCATCTTGTCTTGATGATCTTCCCCTAAAATTGCTCTCTGCTCTGCATTTGAGCCTGAGTTTTCACTCCTTAAACTTCCTGCTCTCTCAGCTGTAGATTTCAGATTAAAGTATCCTCCATCCCTTGCTGCTAGCCCCCCTTCTGCCCCACAAACCAAGATTGTTTTTCCTCTACTAACAGCAAAGCCTGCTCACTCAGCTACTCCACTTCTGAGCTGCTGCTCCTATCTTCCCAAGTCCACGTGCTGCCAGTTTCCAGCAGGGAGCTTTGGCACTATTGGGTGAGTCAATGTGAGCAGTCAGGTCAGCCACTTACTTTCATCTCCAAGTGGGCTCATGTAAAAGCCTATACAGGTTTTAGAAGATTCCTCTTGAGCGGAATTGAGAACATGCCTACTCCTGTTAAATCTATTCAAAGAGGGGTTTTGTAAAACTCTTGGGTCATTAATAGCCCCCACCAAATAGATCTGATCTACAGGTTCTACCTCTTGCCTGAAATAGTCTAATGATGTTTGAGCTGAACACCCTGGGCTGGAACATATTAAAGGCCCCGTTCTAATTAGTGAAAAGGAAATAAATTTGCACTTGCTGTGCTGTTTCAAAAGTGTGCTTGGAAAATAAATGGTTTGATTAGGAGCCCTTGGCACAAGGCCGGTACAGAGGCTAACATGATGTTGTATCAAGGTATACAGTGGTGCCCCTTTGATCAGAGGTTGATCTGGTGTTGAACAGCTTCATCAGTGATCCAAAAGTGTTGGGGGGTTGGGCTAAACAGGGCTCTAGAAGTATCAAAGGGGATGCAAATTCCAGGGAGGGCAGAGAGAGGCCTCGAGGGGAAAAAGATGGGCATCAAAGAATGAAATGAGTTTGAACTTGGAAAAATGTAAGTTGAGAGCCCTGGGAGAAAGCTAATCAAACCACATAGTTAATGGGGAGAGGCCAGAAATGCGTCACTGCAGAAAGAGAGGTACAGTAGTTGGCATCACAGCTTTGAGCCAGGAATTTCCAGAGCAGACTCAGGATTGTCATGGGGCAGGGGAGTGATCACAGGTGGAGGAATGTAGCTGATAGCAGCGGCGGCTCCAAGCGCGTGCCTGGGGCGGCAAGCCACAGGGGCGCCCTGCCAGTCATTGTGGGGGCAGCAGGCAGGCTGCTTTCAGCGGCGCGCCTGCGGGAGGTCCTGCGGATTCGGTGGCAATTCGGTGGTGGGTACACCGAATCCGCAGGACGGGTGGACCCCACAGGCGCGACACCGAAGGCAGCCTGCCTGCTGTGCTTGGGATGGCAAAAAAGCTAGAGCCACCCCTGCTGGTAGTGATGCAAAAGGGGTGTCTCTTGCAAACTGGCTGCTCTTTCATCTGAATGAATTTTGTGGCAGTGAAAGTTGCTGCTGTGATACTCCTTGTGTCTGATTTTTCTGGTGGCTTCAGTTGGGTATTTGTTTCTATCCTGGGATGAGGGTAATCAGTCTACTGGAGACTTAAGGACCTTTCTGTTTAAGGGTCTCAGGGACTGTAACTTATAGGCTTTACTTCGGCAAAGCAGCCCACAGGGATGGGGAGGTTTGGTCTCCATGGCCCAGTCAGACATTGGCAATACCAACGGTCCGAACAGCGATAGAAATTTCTGTAATGTGGACACTTCTCTGCTTAAGAGCTAGACTGAAACCCCCAACTCATGTCACGGGCTAGGTTTGGATTTTATAAACCCAGAGGCTATAAGCTTTTTGACACAATCTGCCTTGACTGATCTTCAAGGGCTATTGTGCTGCAACTTTTCCAGGTTTCCTTCTAGAATCAGTAATCACCTGGTGTAAAAAGGACTGTGGGTAAGAAAGGGTTGGACTTTCTCAGACACTCAGCACACAACTCCATGGGCAAATGTCTGGCTGTGGAAACGTGTGCACAAAATTGTCCACTTTGGAGTGGCACTTGCTGTAATTGCATATGCAATTTAGACATGCAGGTGTGCATGCATTTCGCACATCCAGCTGTATGCTTAACATTTCCACAATGTGGTACTAGATCATGGTCCTGTATGCAAGATCTGTTTATGGTAGGCACTGCTTAATACTGTATCTCCTGATGAGAACAATCTCCTTTACAAACCTAGATTGCATACCAATGTGACCACCTAGTTGGTTTTCCCCACAATTTGTTGGCCTCATCAAAAGGGATACTCCAACTGAAGTTACTGATTGTCTGGAAAAGAATCATAGAATATGAGGGTTGGAAGGGACCTCAGGAGGTCATCTAGTCCAACCCCCTGCTCAAAGCAGGACAGGCTTTGTCAAGCCTGACCCTAAAAACCTCTAAGGAAGGAGATTCCACCACCTCCCTAGGTAACCCATTCCAGTGCTTCACCACCCTCCTAGTGAAAAAGTTTTTCCTAATATCCAACCTAAACCTCCCCCACTGCAATCTGAGACCGTTACGCCTTGTTCTGTCATCTGCTACCACTGAGAACAGTCTAGATCCATCCTCTTTGGAACCTTCTTTCGGGTACTTGAAAGCAGCTATCAAATCCCCCTTTGTTCTTCTCTTCTGCAGACTAGACAATCCCAGTTCCCTCAGCCTCTCCTCATAAGTCAAAAGAGGAGGGAGAGACTTTCCTTGGCTAAGGGGTGTTTTGGGTGGTTCCCGGAAATTGTCTAAATAGAATCTCTGATGGTTTTGGCTACTTTCTGCCTTAACCCACAGGCAAGGAGTATGCACAGTATTACACACTGTCTCAGTGGCAGAGCCAGGAACAGAATCCTGGAGTCCTAAATGCCAATCTCTTGCTTTTGGATCTAGTCTGCAGTTCTCAGACCATCAGGACAAAAGCATTGTCTGAAGAAGACTGCTCCTAAACTGCCTCCAGGGATTTTACTTATTGATCACAGCTGACCTTTACTTATGAATGAATCTTTTCTTTTACTGCTTGGGTTCCCAGCTGCTTATGTCTATTGCATGGAAAGATACTATTTTTAATGCTTATCATTAGCTCTGCCTTTTCTTTGGAAAACTAAATTATTAAAAGAGCCAAAAAGGGGTGGAAGCAGGAGATTTCTCTTTCATGGTGAGAACAGCTCCCTGCTGCAAAAAACTGCTGAGCTGGCAAGAGATACAGCATTGCAGCTAGACAAATGACTATTGTCGCTCATAAAAGGAGTGGTTCCTGTCCTAGAGAGTACCTGCTTTAGCAACATGCTCCTGTGAAGACATCTGTCAGTAGAGGGGGTATTTTAGATTCATTGTGTTCTGTCATTCTTAATATAAGCTGGTATTCATCTTGCAAAGCCTATGTCCTGTGCAATGCTAAGGTTTTTGAATAATATGTGCTGATCCCTGCATAATAATTCAGCACCTTTTGCACAACTGCAGTGGGGGAGTTTACTGGGCAACATCTGTGCCATGTGCGTTCATTTGGGTGCATGAAAGAATTCCTCACCCGGAGCTTAGGGCTGGGTGATACATATGATGTAAAGTCTAGGGACTGAAAACATGAAGCTAAATTAAACACGTCACTAGAAGCTGAAGATTCTGTGAGAGAACCTTGGAAAATCAGGTTGTTTTAAGTAATCGATAACGCTAACAAGATTTGGGCTATTAAAACACTTGCTTCCAGGCTTAAGCCAATCTCTAATGATTAGATTTTAGAAAGAGACCTATTGTGAGGGGCAGATTAGCCCACATCTGCCTGCTATCAGGTTCTTGCACCTTACTCTGGAGAATGAGTGCTGGTGTAGAAAGGACACTGCACCAGACTGACCAGGGAGCTGATGGAGTCTGGCAATTCCTACATTTCAAATCATAAACTCGAGGAATGTGCCATTTGAACCAAAGGAGGGAAAATGCAGAAAAAGCTACCAACAGGCAATGAAAGGAATGGTTTCATTCAATAAAATGCTCTGGATACCGAACAACTTTGTTCATTAAATATTAAAGACAGGCGTGAGCCAATACCCCAGGTCCACATAACCCTCAGCTACTGGAAGACTCAGAATCCCAATCTGAGTCAGTTCTGCAGCTGGCCCTTCTCTGGCTACAGGGGTGAGCCAAACCTCAGATCCAAAGGTGCTTGTACTTCGGGAGCTTCAAAATCTGGAGCTAAATCTCTCTGTCTTGGACCCATTTCTAGCAATTGTTTCATTTGCCTTCGGCAGTGCAAGCACATTGACCAACATAGTTCAAGGTTGATTCATGTGTGCACAGCTGCTGTAACTATCCTTGGCTGAAATGCAGTTTTGTAACATTCTGCAGCAATATTTTACAACTATAACTGAGAGGAATGGGACTCTCTCTCCACTTTTTCCAGCGGTGCAAGCACATCCATGTTACACGGCTGTGTCCTTTTGTAAAGTGCATTTCTACGCTGAAACATGACCTAGTGTGAAAGGATGCCTTTTAATTCAACAGCTCTTCTCCCGGGGGGCTGTGTCCCAACATAACTCTGAGAAAATGAGATGGATTGTAATCTGGCTCTTGCATCATCAGCGAGTTGTTAATTTGGCTCTGAGTGCAGTGGCCTTATTGATGGTTGTGATGCATGAGTTAAGAAAAAGCCCAGCTTGACTCTCAGATCCCAGGGTCATTTTTTTATGGCTAGTAGTTAGAAACAAACTATCTACTTTTATATTGTAAACTGAGAAGATCTGATCTGGAGTGATGGAAAGATGAACATGGAAATCCATGATGATATTTTTGCACATTCACTCTTCAGAGTAGAACCATTCCTTGAAGTACTAACCTAAGATGGAGGGATGTGACTGAACTACCAGAGAAAATTGAAGGTGTCCAGTTATCTATCTATTTATCTATCCCCACTAGGGCTCTCAATTAATCGCAGTTAACTCACGCAATTAACTCAAAAAAATTAATCGCAATTAATCGCAGTTTTAATTGCACTGTTAAACAATAGAATTCCAATTGAAATTTATTAAACATTGTGGATGTTTTTCTACATTTTCATATATATTGGTTTCTGTCTTGTAATTGAAATCAAAGTGTATATTATTTTTTATTACAAATATTTGCACTGTAAAAATGATAAACAGTATTTTTTAATTCACCTCATATAAGTACTGTAGTGCAATCTCTTTGTCATGAAAGTGCAACTTATAAATGTAGATTTGTTTTTGTTACATAACTGCACTCAAAAACAAAACAATGTAAAACTTCAGATCTTACAAGTCCATTCATTCCTACTTCTTGTTCAGCCAATAGCTAAGACAAACAAGTTTGTGTACACTTACAGGAGATAATGCTGCCCTCTTCTTATTTACAATGTCATCTGAAAGTGAGAACAGGCATTTGCATGGCACTTTTGTAGACGGTATTGCAAGGTATTTACGTGCCAGATATGCTAAACATTTGTATGCCCCTTCATGCTTTGGCCCCCATTCCAGAGGACCTGCTTCCATGCTGATGACACTCGTTAAAAAAAGTAATGTGTTAATTAAATTTGTGACTGAACTCCCTGGGGGAGAATTGTATGTCCCCTGCTCTGTTTTACCCGCATTCTGCCATCTATTTCCTGTTATAGCAGTCTCAGATGATGACCCAGCACGTTGTCCATTTTAAGAATACTTTCACTGCAGATTTGGCAAAATGCAAAGAAGGTACCAATCTGAGATTTTTAAAGATAGGTACAGCACTCGACCCAAGGTTTAAGAATCTGAAGCGCCTTCCAAAATCTGAGAGGGACAAGGTGTAGAGCATGCTTTCAGAAGTCTAAAAAGAGCAACACTTCGATGCGGAAACTACGGAACCCAAACCACCAAAAAAGAAAATCAACCTGCTGATGACACCTGACTCAGATAATGAAAATGAACATGCGTCGGTCCGCACTGCTTTGGATTGTTATCGAGCAGAGCCCGTCATCAGCATGGACGCATGTCCTCTGGAATGGCAGCTGAAGCATGAAGGGACATATGAATCTTTAGCGCATCTGGCACATAAATATCTTGGGACGCTGGCTACAACAGTGCCACGAGAACGCCTGTTCTTACTTTCAGGTGATATTGTAAACAAGAAGCGGGCAGCATTATCTCCTGAACAGGGCCGCCCAGAGGATTCAGGGGGCCTGGGGCAAAGCAATTTTGGGGGCCCCTTCCATAAAAAAAGTTGCAATGCTATAGTAACATGTATTTGGAAATGTAAAAAATAACTAGTGAAATACATTCAAAAATTAATTTGTAATAATTTGAAAATACATTAAATACATTATTTAAAAACATTAAATGCTTTAATGGTATGTATACATTTGCAATTACATAATGGGCTGTTGCTGGGTGATGGTGATGGTTGGTGCCAATGGGCTGTCGCTGCCTGGGGGTGGCGCTGCTGTGGCCCAGGGCCGGGTGGGGAGCTGGGCTCTGGATTGGGGGGTGCCCGGCTCACAGGGGCTGGACTCAGGGCTGTGGGGGGGATGGGGTCGGGGGGTGCCCGGCTCAGAGGGGCTGGGCTCAGAGCTGGGGGTCAGGGCTGTGGGGAAGATGGGGTTGGGGGTTGCCCAGCTCAGAGGGGCTGGGCTCGGAGCTGGGGGTCAGGGCTGTGGGGGGATGGGGTCAGGAGGGTGCCCGGCTCAGAGGGGCTGGGCTCGGAGCTGGGGGTCTGGGCTGTGCGGGGGATGGGGTTGGGGGGTGCCCGGCCCCGGCCCCTTACCATGCCATTTACTCCATCTCCCGGAGCCTCAGCACGCCGCGTCCAGCGCTGCAGCGGCTTGGTGTTTCCAGTGGGCCCTCAGCTCCCGCCGCTCGGCCACAGCTCGCAGCCCCACCTCCTTACCAGCTGAGACTCTGGGGGATGGGGGAAGACGGAGGCGGGGGGAGCCTCCGACATAGTCGTGGGGGCCCCTGTGGGGCCTGGGGCAAATTGCCCCACTTGCCCCCCCCCTCTGGGCAGCCCTGCTCCTGAAAATGTAAACATTTTTGTTTGTCTGAGCGATTGGCTGAGCAGGAAGTAGGACTGAGTGGACTTGCAGGCTTTAAAATGTTATGTTTTACTTTTGAATGCAGTTTTTTTTTGTACATAATTATACATTTGTAACTTCAACTTTCATGGCAGTGCAAATACTTGTAATCAAAAATAAATATAAAGTACACTTTGTATTCTATGTTGTAATTGAAATCAATATATTTGAAAATGTAAAACATCCAAAAATATTTAAATAAATGGTATTCTGTTATTGTTATCTCATGCATAAACTGACTTCTTATTGGACGATTACTGTAAAGCTGTGTGTAATCCACCTTCCTACTGTTCAGAGGGAGGATTATGACAGGCCATATGTAACCACAGGCTGTTTTTTTGGGGGGGGGAGGGGGGGGCGGAGGGGAGAATCAAAATGCTTAGAAGGCTGAAAATTTTTACTCCCTCTTCCCCAAGGCTGAAGCAGCACTTTAGATATAGGCAGGTGCTTGAGTGAAGCCGCATTACTCAACCCGCTCACACTGACATCTCCACACTCAGAAATGATCAAGACATAGAGGGACAAAACCTCAGCTGGTGCCAACTGACATAGCTCCATTAACTTTGGGGAAACTACGTGGATTCACACCAGCTGAGGCACTGAGCCCGTGAGGTTTGCTCATGTTGATGGTAGGCTTGTGTGCACATCAGAGAAGTAAGGAATTGCTTCATGTCTCATCTCTTGTAGTCATAGTGGGCAACTCTACTGAGCTGCGCCTCACAATCATCATCTGGAGCAGGAACTGGTGGATCTAGGGCTGACACTGAATAATGTAGCCTTCCACCCATAAGTCACCATTCCAAATCCAGCCCACCTTGCCAGTGACCAGCGGTTACTATGGTCTGAGTTCTGTTCAGGTGACCACATTGCTCAGCTGCTCACACTCTGTGGTGATGAGGATCGTATAAGTGATCAATAAATAGATGATAGATACACCAAATGATGTGCAGTGGTTGTGTCACTTCATGTCTCCTTGAATAAAGGTGTCTACACCACAAAAACTGCCATCGCTTCTTGGCACCTTGCTAGTCTCCGTAGAGTTGCCAAGAAGTGAATGGATCATCATGACTCAACTCCTCTCTCAGTTCTTGCAATGGTCCTGCTAGGTCAGGGTGGGGGGCAGCCTATGGGAGGAAGCTGGCAATGCAGCTGTACTTATTCACTGGCCAGACAGCGCATTCCAGGCTCCCCGCCTGGCACACTTCACCAGCACTGGCCTCACCAAAATACCATGCGGGGGCTCCAGCTGTCACGCAAAGCCACGCTGTGCCAGCTCTCTTTAGCCCAGTCTTTGATAATGCACCCTGTGACTGGCATGCTACAGGGGACAGGCTTGCCTAAGCCAGGATTCTACCTGCTTGACCTCATTGACATCACTTCATCCTGCTTCTCATCTGAACACACACTGCCTCCAACGACCTGGCAGACCCAGCTCCCTCAGCTGGCGTGAGTTGGACATCGCCAGAGCTATGATGACCTATACCAGCCGAGGGGCTGGGCCTGCATGGTATTCCAGGCTTAGCAGAGAGCAGCGTGCTGCCATTAGCTTCAGCTACACAAAGGATAGCTCAGTGAGAGGGAATTGTTGGACCAGAACCTCCTTCATCATTCCAGACGCCACTCCAGAGTCTGCCCTTAGTTCACTCAAGTAAATGGGGAGTAACTCCAGTGGAATCTGGCTGGATTTACACTGCTGTAACTGAGAGCAGAACCTTGGCCTCCTGTTTGTACTTGATTTACATCATTTAATCAGCGAGATGAAAACTGCCTACAGTTAGTGCTTTCCTCTTGTAAATTGCACATAAATCCTCACATATGCTCCTCAGAGGGGTTGCCACTCAAGGGAAAACTCTGCCGCTCTGTGGCTTAGGGTGTAGGCAAGAAACTGGGCGGAACTAGCAGCAGGGAACCAAAGAATCCTGGCCGTCTAATCTCTAGCATGCGGGCATTGAGGAGACACAGGCAGCAACCCCTGGACAGCAGGCTTCAATCTAACAGCGTTTTCAGTGACCTTGGCATCGCAACTGGAGAAAGTCTTTCATAGGGCAGCACTCTGCACACTCTTTTTCTGCAGCGCCTTGTGCATGAAGGTACTTGCCTCTAGCACATAGAATCATAGAATCATAGAATATCAGAGTTGGAAGGGACCTCAAGAGGTCATCTAGTCCAACCCCCTGCTCAAAGCAGGACCAATTCCCAGCTAAATCATCCCAGCCAGGGCTTTGTCAAGCCGGGCCTTAAAAACCTCCAAGGAAGGAGACTCCACCACCTCCCTAGGTAACGCATTCCAGTGTTTCACCACCCTCCTAGTGAAATAGTTTTTCCTGATATCCAACCTGGACCTCCCCCACCGCAACTTGAGACCATTGCTCCTTGTTCTGTCATCTGCCACCACTGAGAACAGCCGAGCTCCATCCTCTTTGGAACCCCCCTTCAGGTAGTTGAAGGCTGCTATCAAATCCCCCCTCATTCTTCTCTTCTGGAGACTAAACAATCCCAGTTCTCTCAGCCTCTCCTCATAAGTCATATGCTCCAGACCCCTAATCATTTTTGTTGCCCTCCGCTGGACTCTTTCCAATTTTTCCACATCCTTCTTGTAGTGTGGGGCCCAAAACTGGACACAGTACTCCAGATGAGGCCTCACCAATGTCGAATAAAGGGGAACGATCACGTTCCTCGATCTGCTGGCAATGCCCCTACTTATACAGCCCAAAATGCCGTTAGCCTTCTTGGCAACAAGAGCACACTGTTGACTCATATCCAGCTTCTCGTCCACTGTGACCCCTAGGTCCTTTTCAGCAGAACTGCTACCTAGCCATTCGGTCCCTAGTCTGTAGCAGTGCATGGGATTCTTCCGTCCTAAGTGCAGGACTCTGCACTTGTCCTTGTTGAACCTCATCAGGTTTTTTTCTGCCCAATCCTCTAATTTGTCTAGGTCCCTCTGTATCCGATCCCTACCCTCTAGTGTATCTACCACGCCTCCTAGTTTAGTGTCATCTGCAAACTTGCTGAGAGTGCAGTCCACACCATCCTCCAGATCATTAATAAAGATATTAAACAAAACCGGCCCCAGGACCGACCCTTGGGGCACTCCACTTGAAACCGGCTGCCAACTAGACATGGAGCCATTGATCACTACCCGTTGAGCCCGACGATCTAGCCAGCTTTCTATCCACCTTACAGTCCATTCATCCAGCCCATACTTCTTTAATTTGGTGACAAGAATACTGTGGGAGACAGTATCAAAAGCTTTGCTAAAGTCAAGAAATAACACATCCACTGCTTTCCCCTCATCCACAGAGCCAGTTATCTCATCATAGAAGGCAATTAGGTTAGTCAAGCACGACTTCCCCTTTGTGAATCCATGCTGACTGTTCCTGATCACTTTCCTTTCCTCTAAATGTTTCATAATTGATTCCTTGAGGACCTGCTCCATAATTTTTCCAGGGACTGAGGTGAGGCTAACTGGCCTGTAGTTCCCCGGATCCTCCTTCTTCCCTTTTTTAAAGATGGGCACTACATTAGCCTTTTTCCAGTCATCTGGGACCTCCCCCGATCGCCATGAGTTTTCAAAAATAATGGCTAATGGCTCTGCAATCTCACCCGCCAACTCCTTTAGCACCCTCGGATGCAGCGCATCCGGCCCCATGGACTTGTGCACGTCCAGTTTTTCTAAATAGTCCCGAACCACTTCTTTCTCCACAGAGGGCTGGTCACCTTCTCCCCATGCTGTACTGCCCAGTGCAGCAATCTGGGAGCTGACCTTGTGCGTGAAGACAAAGGCAAAAAAATCATTGAGTACATTAGTTTTTTCCACATCCTCGGTCACTAGGTTGCCTCCCTCATTCAGTAAGGGGCCCACACTTTCCTTGATTTTCTTCTTGTTGCTAACATACCTGAAGAAACCCTTCTTGTTACTCTTAACATCTCTTGCTAACTGCAACTCCAAGTGTGATTTGGCCTTCCTGATTTCACTCCTGCACGCCTGAGCAATATTTTTATACTCCTCCCTGGTCATTTGTCCAATCTTCCACTTCTTATAAGCCTCTTTTTTGCGTTTAAGATCAGCAAGGATTTCACTGTTTAGCCAAGCTGGTCGCCTGCCATATTTACTATTCTTTCTACACATCGGGATGGTTTGTTCCTGCAACCTCAATAAGGATTCTTTAAAATACAGCCAGCTCTCCTGGACCCCTTTGCCCTTCATGTTATTCTCCCAGGGGATCCTGCCCATCTGTTCCCTGAGGGAGTCAAAGTCTGCTTTTCTGAAGTCCAGGGTCCATATTCTGCTGCTCTCCTTTCTTCCTTGTGTCAGGATCCTGAACTCGACCATCTCATGGTCACTGCCTCCCAGGTTCCCATCCACTTTTGCTTCCCCTACTAGTTCTTCCCTGTTTGTGAGCAGCAGGTCAAGAAAAGCTTTGCCCCTAGTTGGTTCCTCCAGCACTTGCACCAGGAAATTGTCCCCTACGCTTTCCAAAAATTTCCTGGATTGCCTGTGCACCGCTGTATTGCTCTCCCAGCAGATATCAGGGTGATTAAAGTCTCCCATGAGAACCAGGGCCTGCGATCTAGCAACTTCTGCTAGTTGCCAGAAGAAAGCCTCGTCCACCTCATCCCCCTGGTCTGGTGGTCTATAGCAGACTCCAACCACGACATCACCCTTGTTGCTCCCATTTCTCAACTTTATCCAGAGACTCTCAGGTTTTTCTGCAGTATCATACCGGAGCTCTGAGCAGTCATACTCCTCTCTTACATACAACGCAACTCCCCCACCTTTTCTGCCCTGCCTGTCCTTCCTGAACAGTTTATATCCATCCATGACAGTACTCCAGTCATGTGAGTTATCCCACCAAGTCTCTGTTATTCCAATCACATCATAGTTCCCTGACTGTGCCAGGACTTCCAGTTCTCCCTGCTTGTTTCCCAGGCTTCTTGCATTTGTGTATAGGCACTTAAGATAACTCAATGATCGTCCCTCTTTCTCAGCATGAGACAGGAGTCCTCCCCTCTTGCGCTCTCCTGCTTGTGCTTCCTCCCAGGATCCCATTTCCCCACTTACCTCAGGGCTTTGGTCTCCTTCCCCCGGTGAACCTAGTTTAAAGCCCTCCTCACTAGGTTAGCCAGCCTGCTGGCGAAGATGCTCTTCCCTCTCTTCGTTAGGTGGAGCCCGTCTCTGCCTAGCACTCCTTCTTCTTGGAACACCATCCCATGGTCGAAGAATCCAAAGCCTTCTCTCCGACACCACCTGCGTAGCCATTCGTTGACATGGCGTGTCCTCCCTCTAGCCCCCGCTTGCCTCTGCTCTGTTTTGCATGTGCCCAAGGCCGGCGCTTCCACTAGGCGACCCTAGGCAGTTGCCTAGGGCAGCAGGATTTGGGGGGTGGCATTTTGCCGCCCTCGGTGGAAATTCGGCAGCAGGGGGTCCTTCCGCTCCAGGTCTTTGGTGGCGGCTCCTTCACTTGCTCCGGGACCCGCCTCTGAAGTGCCCCGAAGACACAGAGCGGAAGGACCCCCGCCGCCGAATGCTCAGAGGAGCGCTGCCGCCTAGGGCGGCAAAAACCCTGGCGCCGCTCCTGCATGTGCCACACATTTATTGTCATGCCTTTGGCCTTCCATTCTCCAGCCCCTTCCTATCCTCCAGGCAGTCTGTGAATGAGAATATTTTACATTGCTCTGCCACCTTCCATCCCAGAGGGCCTTACAACCTACATGCCAGCGCTCAGCCTGCCCTAGGCTCCTTGCCCTGGTCCTGTAGCACAATGGGCTGAGGATTTCCAGGCACAGAAGAAGCGCTGCTAGGTGTAGAGATCACACAGCTAACTCTACATCGCTCCTCAGTCTCGCCCTGCCATGGGCTGTGCTGGGAGGAGAAGGGGGTGGCCGGCGTGCTGCTGTGCTCTGACAAACCCCAGTTGGCAAAATGGCCCTTTGGGGGCTGTGACCAGCTAGCATCTGTGAGAGGAGCCCCAAATAGCATACAGCCACCTTTGCCCGCCTCCACAACCCCTCAGGTCCTGCACAGAGTATATGTAAGCCGGGGAATGGTCCTGCTATTGTGGGGAACTTTCCTGGCTTCTGCACTACCCCGGTGAAATGGGCTAGCGAAAGGATCTGAGTCCTCGCTCCCACTCCCTTTACCCAGAGGCCTCCCTGCCCTTGAGGGCTTCCCTTTCCACTCTCCTGTCTGGCAGAGTCCTCGTAACCCCAACAAGGCTGGACCCAGGATTCCTGGGGGGCTCAACCCCCAACCCTGCTGTGGTCACCCAGGACAGGGGCTAGGGTGCCCCCACTCCGGGGTACCCTCTCTGCACTGGGGACGTCCCTGACCCACTGATTATTCCATTCAATTTAAAGCAAATACAAGTTGTTTAATTAACAATTAATCTAAAGAAAAGAACAAGGAAAAATGGGAAAGGTTAAAGGAAAACCCATCACCCCACTCTGTGGCAGGGAACATCACAAACAGTGTATCTGGACATCAGGGCACTTCACAGTCTGTTCCTTGTAGGTCCCAGATTTCCTTCTCAGGCCCTAGCTGTGCTGCAGGTATGCTACAGGTTGGACACTTGCAATGGTGGTGGCCACACACCTCCGGGCTTTGAGTGGTGGGACCCTTCTTCCCAGTGTCAGCCCCCCATCAGGTTACGGTCCCCCTCCCGGTCTGGCCTGCAAGGACCCTTGGCTAGGGGTGTCCTTCTGTGCTGGGCCCTTTGCCCAGAGTCCCCCGTTCGCTGGCCCCACTTGCTCACCACACCTGGCTCTGTGGCTGCAGCTCTGCTCCCAGCACAGGATCTGCTCTCCCTGGGCTGCGTCTCTGGCCCCTCTGGCTCTGGTTGCTACAGCTCTGCCCCCAGGACAGGTCTGCTCTGCAGGCTGCTTCTGTGACTCTGCTCCCAACTCTGACCTGCTTCCTGGCTGCTTGTCTGGCCCCTCTGGCTCTGGTTGCTGCAGCTCTCCTCCCAGGGCAGGTCTGCTCTCTCTGGGCTGTGCTCTGGCTTTGGGGCTGCAGCTCTGCTCCCAGCAGCTTAGCTCAGGCCCCTGCTCTCTCCTTAGCTCGGTCCCACTCTGTCTGACTCAGGTCATTCCAGTTCACACGGAGGACTGGACCCTTCTGGCCTCCTGACTCTCTGCTTAGCCTGCCCGCCCTGTCAATCAGGCTGATCTGGAGCATTGGCCTCTCCCAATTGTTCCTGGGGACTGTCAGTCTCAGGCTCCTGATTTCCCATCGACCCTTCCCCTTTTAGTGCTGGGAGCTAGCCAACCAAAACACCCCCACTGAATGTTAGTAAGGGGGCAACAGTCCCCTTACATATAGCCCAGGGCCTAAATTTATACAGGAAACAAACTGCCACTGAACGGCTGCCACCTCTGGGATGGAACATAGCAGCTGTTTAACGGTGAACAATATGGTCAATGGATTTGCCCTTGTGATGAATTTGCCCCCCTCATAGAGGACATTGCAATACATAAACACTCCCTCCAAACAGTGTTTCATAGCTTTTTTGCCCAGTCGAGTCTTTTAAGGCCTGAGCCTGCAAAACCCTACTCACATGAGTAAGCACATGTGGGATCAGGCTCTTATTCACATGGTCATCACAGTGGGGGTCAGGATGGAATTTCCCATAATGCACAGCATTGCATGCTGACCCAGTTTTCTTCACCAAGATGCCTCTGAGGGACGGCTGCGGTAGCCGCAGCCCCAGGCAGGCTATCAGATGTGATGGAGCCCATGGCCGTGGATTCAGCCCAAGAGAAGAGAGCCTCAGCATGCTTTGTGTTCTGTGGTGCTCCACACACAGAGAGCTGGGTTGTGTTTGCAAAGTCTAAATGCTGATACATGAAAACAAAAGAAGCTGAGAGTGTCCCTCTTTGCCCCAGCAGGCCAGTGTGGCACTGCCAGCTCCTAAAGCTACCCTGGCAGCTTTGCTACCCCCCTGAACTTAGAACATGCCACATTTGCTGGCTCCCATGGACAGAGAGAGCTGGCCAACAGATGGAGATATTTTTCTGCCTGTCAGATTCCCTCAGTGCTAATGTTACAAGTCGTGGCTAAGTGCCAATTAACAAATCCTTGAGATACAGCATCACTGAAGCACCATCCCAAAGGGAGAGGAGCTGGGCAGGACTAGAGCCTGCCACTATCCACCCCTGCAAGAGCAGAGCACCCACCACACAATCACTCCTCTCCGCCTCACATCTCTTCCTCTCCTCCCATCCTGGAGGTCCCACTGCCTGCTGACAGTCTACATGGTAGAACTGGAGCTCCGCGTCTTTCTCTTGTGCCCTTCCTCTTCTCCTACCCCCATCAGCAATGTCATTCACTTGTGACTGCTGTCACTTTGGCCAACCACCTGGCATTCAGTCAAGGACCTCCAGCGCTAAAAGCATGCGCTGCTACAGCTTGGGCTAAAGAGTCAGGCTCTCCAGATGGGGCTGGCTCATGAGCTTTTTGGATCAGGCTCAGAGGGTGGCCTATAACACACACTGACCGATGGGTTACACACATTCATGGTCTCAGGAATAGAGCTGATGCTGCAAACTCCTTCTCTCCCATACTTACACTTCTTGGTGCATGTCTCTGAAATCTGCCCTTCCCTCTTCCTCGCACCAGGAGAATTTCCCAGGACTTGCTCTGTGAAAAATAAAAACATTTTTTTGTTAATTTTTTGCAAAGAATAATGAGAATTTTGGACACAATCTAATTGGCATTGCTCAATAATACCAACACAGCTCCGGAGGGAGGGAAGTACCCCTAGCCCTGAAGAGAAATTCCTCCTGAACATCGTGATCATCTTAACACTGGGCATATTAGAGAAAATTCTTCTGCTTACACCGTTAATCGGGTCTGTAGTGTGACGGTAGCTCCCATAAGGCTTTATGGAAATATGCTTAGAATGTGTTTTATGCTACATATGCCATGTAACATACACCGCTACCTCCATATAATGCGACCCGATATAACATGAATTCAGATATAACGCGGTAAAGCAGTGCTCCGGGGAGGGCGGGGCTGCGCACTCCGGTGGATCAAAGCAAGTTCAATATAACATGGTTTCACCTATAACGCGGAAAGAGTTTTTGGCTCCCGAGGACAGCGTTATATCGAGGTAGAGGTGTATCTCAAAGGTTATGATCTACTGAATGTATTAATCCTATTTGTATGCATGTATCATTTTTGTATTTGAAGTTATGAATCTTATGAATGTTGACTGTGTACTGGCTTGATTTCTAAATAACCTTAGTAGAGCATTTGGTCAGTTCCTGGAGAAAGGAATGTTGAAGTTAAGTACCTAATCAAGAAACACTTAAAGGACAATGGATCTTGGAATGCTCCAATCCACATAAGTCTACTTGAGGACAAGGTAGCATGTAAACAATGGATGCTACCTGTAAAAACTGAGAGTCATGCATGGACATGTGACTTGCCCAGGTGACTCCTAAACTCCATCCTGGAGCTGGACTTTGCATAGGAGTGAGGAGGGGGTCTCCACCCACAAGAGAAAGTTTATTTAAACCCCTCCATTTTAAAGGCTAAAGAGGGAGCCTCTCCACCCCCCAGGATACTTGAAATAAACTGGAACAAAGGACAGTGTGCAAGAGGTGTGAGTGATTGCTGGACCCAGGCTAAAAGGAGATTAGTCTGTAAAAGGGAACATTCTGGAACTGGTGAGGATCTTATCTGTATTCAGTTTGATTAGACATAGATTTGTGCATTTTATTTTATTTTGCTTGGTGACTTACTTTGTTCTGTTACTACTTGGAACCACTTAAATCCTACTTTCTGGATTTAATAAAATCTCTTTTTACTTATTAATTAACTCAGAGTATATATTAATACCTGGGGGAACAAACAACTGTGCATATCTCTCTATCAGTGTTATAGAGGGCGAACAATTTATGAGTTTACCCTGCATAAGCTTTATACAGAATAAAACGGATTTATTTGAGGTTAGACCCTATTGGGAGTTGGGCATCTGAGTGTTAAAGACAGGAACACTTCGGTTAGCTGCTTTCAGGTAAACCTGCAGCTTTGGGGCAAGTAATTCAGACCCTGGGTCTGTGCTGGAGCAGACGGGAGTGTCTGGCTCAGCAAGACAGGATGCTGGAGTCCTGAGCTGGCAGGGAAAGCAGGGGTAGAAGTAGTCTGGGCACATCGGGTGGCATCTCCCAAGAGGGTTTCTGTGATCCAACCCATCACACGTACCACAAGATATCGCAGGTGTCCACGTTTGTCTCCATTTCATTCCTCGATCCCGGTGAGGTGGCTTCAGCTGCTAGGTCTGGGAGCAGAGAATGCCTACCCCCGAGCACTCGTTGTGAAAAACAAGCCCCTCTGCAAACGTATTGTGATGACAAGGATGATACATTTATACTGTGGTAAATGTTCCATAATCTACATACATACACTGTATTTATAATCTGGAGAGCCAGTCCCAGCCCAAAAGACAGTTCTACCCATAACTGGCAAAGAGAACAGCAACAAAAAAACTCTGAGGCTGACAGGCTAGAACTGGCTACCCAGCAGCTAGACTGAGAGGAGAGCAAGAGAGGAAACCAGGACAGGAGGCAGAGAAACTGCAGTGTCTTGTTCCAGGGCTGCTTGGGGCAGCAGTATAATAATCATTTCGTTAACATATAGAGAGACTGCTTCACTCCTGTTTAAAAATAGTATTAAACCATTGCAGGAGCTGGGATTAACACTGACGATGAACCAGCCTGGGAAATGATGGTCAAATAGCTGAATGCAGTGGTCCACACCCATCAGACAGGGGGAGACAAACTCCTATCTGTAGCAATATGGTCAGGCCTATATCCTAACCAGAGCGCTGGATGTCTGAGTTCTACTTCTACTTCTGCAATTGTGTTGCTTTGGGCAACAGCTCCAGGTATTAGTTTCTGAAGGACTCTTGAGAGGCAGAATGGACAGGAATAATGCTTCCTAATGAATGAGGAAGAATTGATTAACGGCTGCACATTATGTTGAAAATGTAAAGCAGGATGGAAGCTCTATGCAGCGCTGGATGAACACTGTGGAAAAATTGTCTCTGAGCAGCTGTTGAAATGAGCCTGGGCTGGGTTCATGGCTTTTTTCATGTTCATGCTTCATGGACGCTCGAATGTGAGAGTTACTAGCAGGACTGAGTGTGGAAACAAACCAGTTTCAGTGATTAATAAAGAATGTTCGCAGGGAGCACATTTTACATTTTCAAAGGTGAATATTCATAGTCATAAACCGGAGTCTTTGACTTAGACTCAGCCAGCCAGGGAACCAATGCATGCCTTGTGATCTGCACATCCAGGCAAAAGTCACCAGTGCTGCTGGAATTTTGAGTGTTGACTGGCAAATACTCACACAGACTTGCTCGCCAGCAATCTAGAGTCCCAGAATTGTTTGGTGAATCATTTCAGAGAATGAATGAATCTGAGAAAATCAGATCAGCTCACAGGCATCTGTTAACACAACCTCCTCTCCCCGCACAATTCATCAAGGACCTGATTTGTTAGGAATTATTCATTCAGCTCTAGTGCTAAGGGTTATTGTTCTGAGCACCAAACCTTCCCCTTGCACCAGAAGAGACAAGCTAGGTAACAGGGATCTGAAATGCAAGAAGCTACTTCCTTAAGCTTCTGGCTGTGTTTGTTTCTGAGCACCGGAGAAGTAGTGTCAGAGCATGATGTGCCTAGGTCGGATGTGCAGCAGGTTACACAGAGTGGCATTCACCTGGAGAGCAGGAACAGCTCAATCCTTGTGGTGAATTTTCTTCGTCTGCTCCAAATGGGCTCTTTCTAAGCGCTGCTCCAAGTACAAGGACAAGCCACTAAGGAAGGACCACGGTGAAAAGCCCTGTGTTCATTGCACTCTTATTTTTTCTCCACTGAGGCCCAGGGCTACACAGTGACTCTGCTGACATCCAACTCACCATAGTACCAGCCCTGCTTCCCTGACTCCTGTCCCTGCCCTATGTCAACAAGCAGCAGCAAGGAACTCAACCCTGAACTGTCTCTCTCCTACTATCTCCATGGCAATGTGTCCTTCAACGCTGGCTCTTCGTTTCCAGTCCATGCTAGGGGTGGGGAGAGTGCCCCCAGAGGCAGCGGAGCTTCACAAACAGATGGTGTTGGAGGGGTTGCCACAGGCTTGCTGCTAAGCAGTGGATGGTCAGTGGGGGGGGAGTGTGGTGGTGGGTATGGGGTATTGGACAGGGCTCTGGCGTAGAGTGGCTGGGCCCCTTCAGTAGAGATGGGCCTCAGTCCACCTGCCACATGCTTAACTCACCTCCCCAGGTAGGGAGAATGACGTTCATGTGACTGATGGGTCAGGTGAGTGAAGCTGGCCTGCAGTAGATAAGGAACCATTGGGTCAGAGAAGGGGTGGCAGATGCCTGCAGACAGCAGGAAGATTTCCTCAGGGCCCTGATTCAGCTAGCAGAAGATGCCGGTGGGGCTGGAGGCTGGTAGAGAAGGCTATACACCAGGCAAGAAATGCTGAATGAGCAGGAAGACAGACAGACAGACAGACTGCTCCACCCACCCTCTGGGACCAGGGGTTGTGCTTAACTTGGGACAGGGTGAAAGAAAGTAACTTCCGAAAGACAGACAGACACCCTCAGGGAAGAGGCGTTTTGCCCAGCGTGTGTCTCCTGCAGAGGAGTCTATGGTTTTGAGTTTATTTTTTGTTACTAAACTGGCCCCCAAGAAGGGGTGTTATTATTGGCTGCAAACCTTTGTGGTGTAAGTGAGCTTGAGTGAAGGGGAAACTGAGGCAGGGTGCTGCAGAGCCACCCTTGGCCACGAGTGGGTGCTTGAGAGGTGGCTGACCCAGTTACAGGCTGCTCAGGTGTTATCTTGCATGGAGAGCTGCCAAAGCTAGACTCAACCCTGTGTGGAGTCAGGATGAGGGATGACGAGTGACTTGGCTGACTGCCCCGGTACCAAACCATGAGGAGATGCAGAACGTTTTGCTCTGGAAAAGTGAATGGTCCAGGTTGGTTGTGGCGCCTAGTCACTAGTGTAATGCATTTACTGCTCCGTGGGCACTGGGAGGTGAGAGACATGGGGAAGGAGGATGGGAAAGGATGATGGCAGGCCCGAAGGGGAGCGTGCCTTCCCCTGGCGCGGGGTGCTGAGTGAGACAATAAGACACTGAGCAAACAATAACAAATGAGGTCAGGCCTTTCACAAGGCCATATTCCCCCCGTGATCATTGAGCAAATCTCCTGTTGATAGCAGTGGGGCACAGAGGGCAGTGTGGAGTCTGAGCTGCAAACCCTGGCCTGGAGGCCATAACTCACAGTGGGACACGACCTTCTCCCCCTGACAACTTGGATGCCCCCAGGCCATGGACAGCACTGAGCGCTGGGGCACTAATTCACTAAACACAAGTACTGCCCAGGCCCTCTGCATGAACCTGTCCCGCTCCCTAGCTTGATGGAATCAAATGCATCCAGGAAGGGCAAAATACCTGCTGGCAGAGAGAAAAGGGAGTTTGGGATGAGGTGTGTCATGGGGCTAAGTGCATGGGACTGTCTGGGGACCTACACTGGACCAGCTGGATTGACCACCCAGCTTGTAAACTGGACCTGGAATATCCTCAGTGATGCCTTTTGCTAGGCTGGTTCATGCTTTAACGAGTTCATCTCTGGGCATTTCTATAGTGCTCCTCGCCCCAGGGCCGGAGCACCCCAGAGATGAGGGGATACAGGTTCTCATTCATATTTGATCACTGTAGATCAATATTGCTTATCAGGGCTGGGTGGTCTGTGTCAGGAATGGGGTGTGCAGCTGGGCCTGGGAGCAGCTGCTCATCACAGCTGAACCCCTAATCGGCCAGATCGCCTGACTGGCTGAACAGCATTGCCAGGACCGCTCTTAAGCCCAGCAGTAGCACTTGGCTAGTGCCTGCTTTATGTCTGCAACTGCTCCTGCCTGGCTCTGACTGCCACTGTTCCAACCATTAGGCATGACCACCTATGCCCTGGTGGTTAGGGTGCTGGCTTGAGGCCTATGTTCTATTTCCAGCCATGCCCCTGACTGGCCAAATGATCGTGGGCAACTCCTGGCACTGCTTGGTGCTTCAGTCTCCCCTCTCGCCTTTGTCTTTTCTAGGCTGATGGTGAGCTTTTGCGGGCATGGCTGTGTCCGTACAGTTGCCAGCCTGACGAGGCCCTGCTCTCAGCTGCGCGGGGGGGGGGGCGGGGGGGGGGCGGGTCGGCACTGTTGAAATCCAAATACACCATAGCCATTGCATATGATGTAGCACCATACATCCTCATAGCGCTGTACTTGGGCTGCAGCCAGGGTTTGCAGGAGGAGCTGAAGACTTGTCCCCCTCCACCCATTTTTCCAGCTTGGTCTCCCTCCTCTTCCCTGGTGTGGGGTGGGTTTTTGTTTGGTTTGGGTTTTTTGCACTTTGTCTCTTGCCCCAGTGGGGGTTGCCCCATCTGAAAGTCAGCCAGGCAGGAGCTGTGTGCAATGTGGGGTGTGCGTGACTCTGTGCATTAGGCAGGCTAGCAGGGAGTCGCACGGGGGTTAACCCCTGAGGACACTTTGGAGACATAGTTGCCAGTGGGGTGTAGAATGGTAGGCTGGGAGTTACAACCAGGGCCCTGTGCATGCAGTGATTTGCAGTTTCAGCATTTGTAGTAGCACCGAGCCCCATGCTGCAGGACTGTGTGCCACAAGCTACGTTTCAGTTAAGCTTAAAATGGTGTTTTTAGCCCTCGTGGCCATGATGAAAATGTGAACCATGTGTAAATTGACGCAGTAATTCCTGCTTGAGTCTGCAAACAGCCTGAAACAATAGCTCTGAGAGAGAGGGGTGAACTGCTCCATGCATCTCTATAGACTATTTGTTATTCAACACTTATTTGGCAGTAGAGCCTTAAGGGCAGCCAACTGGGGCCCCATTGTGCAAGAGGCTGTACAAGCACATTGTAAATGTGTCCCTCTTCCTCTGAACCCCAAACATAACAACATAAATGGGCACATTATCTATTTCACTACTGATAATTTTGGCAGAACCATCCAGCCGCCAGAAGAGGGGGGATGGCACACACCATAAATTCTGCACCCGTCATTTTTTACAGCATCCCAGTCCAGGCTCCTGAACTCCCTGGGAAGCAGACAGCATCCTGGCATGCTCTGTGAAACAGTTGCAAAGAGAAGTTCCCCTTCAGTGAAACAGTAAGTGACTAAGCCAGCCATCCCTGGTATGGGGGAAAAGCACTAGACCCTCCCTCCTGCCCCCATTTCCTGAGGGCTCTGCTGAGCGCTTCTTTCCCACAGAATTCCCTCTTTGCCATTGAATGTGGCCCCCACTGTCTTGCTGAATCGGGGATAAGTATGCTGCAGACTATGTATGGGGGGGGTCACCGCCTCTAGCAACCCTACAGCACTGCAATCGCATGCTTGACAATGCATAAAGGTTGCAAATCGCTGCGCCTTCCTCGTATCTATGACGATGAGACTGGCATGGTTTTAAGCTAATTAATACAATGTGTTTTCCGGCGCAGCCGCCACTGCCGAGCAGATTTGTGGATGTGTTTGCAAACAAATACACTGGCCAATTTGGGTGAGCTTTGTACATTGCAGTGACCTTCATGAAGAAGCATAATGTAGCCTTAATATACTGCGCTTTCCAAAGGGGAGACTTCAGACCTAATTTTTGTTTCTCGGGGTGTAAAAGTCCCACTGAATCACTGCAGCTAAACTCCAAAAAAAGGCAGGTGGGGGAGGGGAGAATGCTTGCAGCTCAGGTAGGATTTATGCTGCAGCAGAGGGACAAGAGGGGCAGCCCCTCCTTATTCCAGGGTTGTGTCCCACCTCACTTGGCTGGGCCTGTGGAAGAAGCATGCCAATCAGGGAGAGCACTTGGAGTGCCAGTCACTGTAATGTGCCACACTCATTCAGGTGTGATACGGAACACTGAGAAAACAGACTTAGTGGGGTGTGATTTTTCTGGCTCCCCTTTGTAGGGGAGGAGAAAGAGCAGTGATATTGCCTTTCTATCACCAGATGGTGCTATTGCAAGTAGCCTATTTGACCAGGCAATAAGACATTGGAGAAATGCTGTTGATTGGTTGTGGTGCAATTCTTTCTGGAAGCTGGGCATACCATCAGTAAAAGGCTGCTTACTGCCTTAGGCCTTGGCTACACTTACCCGCAAGTTCGACGGCTGGAAATCGAACTTCTGGGTTCGACTTATCGCGTCTAGTCTGGACGCGATAAGTCGAACCCGGAAGTGCTCGCCGTCGACTGCGGTACTCCAGCTCGCCGAGAGGAGTACCGCGGAGTCGACGGGGGAGCCTGCCTGTCGAGTGTGGACCAAGGTAAGTTTGAACTAATTCGAACTAAGGTACTTCGAACTTCAGCTACGTTATTCACGTAGCTGAAGTTGCGTACCTTAGTTCGAATTAGGGGGGGTAGTGTAGACCAAGCCTTAGTCTCTATGTCTGAAATGATTTCTTAGGTGCAGAGTTACTGCCTAGGGTGATATGCACAGAAGCAGACAAAATGCATTATGAGTGCCAAAAATTTCAGAAGCCACCTCTGATTCCCCTAGCTGTCCATGGAGAGGAGTGAAGTTAGTATGATGAGCTGAGATGCTTTGAGTATACCTGATGTAGGCATTATCTAGTACTTTGCTATGGAAGGTGTGCCTGGGAAAAAGATGAAAGATTTCACTAAAGAATGGCTGGTGTACTGTCCTGCCTCTTCGAAGGTTTTTTTTTTTTTTTTTTTTTTTTTTTTTTTAAACTGGGGTAGAATCTAGTGCAAATACTCTCCATTCAGTCTCGTCTTTATATTTGGGTTTTTAACAGGAAAGCGGTTAATTTAATATCACCCATCCTTCATCATTAAGATTTCCAAAGCAAGGAGCTGATCCGGACAGCCTTCTACATGCATTGACATCCATAGGAGTTCCATGCACCAGAATCGGGCCCTTAAGCTGATAGCTGAATTCCATAGAGGCATCACTTTCTCCCCCTTTAAAATGCAGTCAGCCCTGGGGTGGAACATATCAATTGTTTACCAGTGCACAGCAACACAAAGCAACTTCTTAGAGCAAGAAGTGAAGAAGACTGTATCCTATTGAATCCACTTGGGGAAGTGGGGGAGGCAGGGTATAATTCACACTAGAAAACACCAAGGTATTTACTGTCGTCTATGGAAAGTACATTTAGTTTTACCTGGTTCAGGTGAAGCTGCCAACTACATGGGCATCACTCCTGTTTTATACCATGGAATTGGGACCTAGGCACTTATAGAACTGAAAGCTTCCATCTAGCAAAGCATAAGGACATCACTTTAATCATGTGAAGCCATGGGGATTACTCAGGGCTTACCTTAAGCACGTACTTAGGTGCTTTGCTGGATTGGGGCCACCAGTGCCATGCCATCATTTTAAAATATTAATTTAAATACTAAAGTACCCGCATTGCTTCTCAAAACCAGCTGACAATTATAAATAGTAACCCCAGATCTGTATCCCTAGCCCATCACCCAGCTGGGGAAAATGATGGGCTTTACATAATATAAAAGTGTCAGGGGGTTTATGGCTGTTGTCTTTAGGTTCAGAAGGTCTCTCTTCTCTCAGCTCTGCCCCTACTTAGCTGCCAGGTGAAGGAACCACCCTGGAAATTTAAAAAGCTATCAAACAAAAAGGGCAGCTTTAAAAGTGGGTGGGTGGGGTGAGCTGAATGGGCTCTTCTGATAGCACTGTCTGGGGGCCCAGAGACACAATCCAAGCGCTCTGTGCTCTGGACAGAGAGCTTCCCTGCTCTAGGCACTCAGCTGCTTGGAACGCTGCCAGAAAGTCCCATGGCTTATCTTTCACTCGCATTAACCCAAGCTAGGGCCGGGTAGTGCTGGGAGCTGATTCAATATCAAATGCGTGTGTTTGTGCCGGATGCATACTTCTGTTGCACCCACAGTGCATAACATATGTGCTGGGGCAACTGGAATGAAGCAAAGGGGAATGGAATTACGCAGAGGACACTTCCCTAAGTGTAACATCTGTCAGACCATGGAAGACTCATCCAGGCATGTGATGGAGCCCCTGCCACCACTAGAGGAATGACAAGATGGACCTGGTAGAACAGCTTATATTATTCTGGAGAGAATGGTCCCGTACTGGCAAGGAGGAGGAACTAAATGACCAAGGAGATCTTCTCCAGCTCTAATGTCCATGAGTCAATGTTTTTAATGCTGTCCTTTCCTATTAGGGCAGAGGCCTTAATTGCAGGTGAGACAATAGTTGATCTAGCTCTAGGACACTCTGGTTGGACACCATTGTTAGTACTTGAGAGTGGGCTCCCACTGTACGAGGTGCTGTTACATAGAGATGGTCCCTGCCCCAAAGATGTTACCATCTGAATAGACAAGCTAAACAAAGGATGGGGAAGTGAGGCCCAGAGAGACGCAAGGCCCAGATCCACAAAGCTGCCAATGGGAGTTAAGAGCCAATATAGCTTCATGGAACTGGGCCAAAGTGACTTACCCAAGGTACACAGGGAGTCTACATCAGAGCTGCAAATTGAAGCCAGATCTCTTCAGGCCCAGTATAATGCTTTAACCATCAGGATCTCCTTTCCCTTTCACAGTCTTCTACAAAAGCTGTGTTGCATCCAGCCTGTGTGTCACTGGTTCAAAGACAGCCCAGGGCAACACTGAAGTAAATGGTCACTGGCTCGTGGTTGCTCAGTGGCCTGTTGATGGAACAAAGGCAGAAATTCAAATAAATAAAACACATGAAATGTCTTCTACTTTGTTTGCCGTGGGCTGGTGTCTGCCACACACAACACGCCATGAGCAGTGGCACTAACTGGCCCACTTGTTGGCAATTTCAGCCAAGAAGCCCAGGACTAGCTGGGGTGTGAGATGAACTACCCTCTCAGCCCCTGCAATTCCCATCCAGGAGATGCCGGAGGGTGTTCCCCTTCTAGGCAGCACGTGCTAGGTGTGCAGGGGGGTTGCTTTTATGGCCTTTCTCTGAAGCATTAAGAACCGGCATCTCTCTGCCCATCTATCCATGCACTTAATGAGTCCTGCCCTCCACTCTGGTGTTTGAGGCATCACTGCTGGAAGCAGAACAATGGACTGGCCCAGTCGGTTTTTATGCCAGATCCTATGCTCCCAAAAGCCATTTTTTCTCCTTCTGATGCAGCATGGTAAACTGTGGTGGGAGCAAAGGAGTTGTGTGGTTCCTGGCATGCTGCCAGCCAGGAGACAGACGGAAACGTGTTAGATTTCCTGCTTCTCTGTATGCCACCAACCCTAGGACAGCCTGGGATCCATTACCACCATTCTGGGGTGAAACCTCCGCTGTTCTGCAGAGGAAGCTTCCAAATGTGAACAGAATCGGTTTTACCTCCTTCGGCCTGGCAGCGTGACTGGTATGGCCTCATGCTCTGGAGCCAGTTGTGACAAAGTTCCTCCTCTATCTTGGTGGGTCCTGCGCTTATTGGCAGATTTTCCTGCCTCAGAGGTTCACCATGTGGGTTGGGGAACAGCCCAGAGACCTTCCCCTTTGGAAGAACCCACAGTCCAGGTCAATTGGGAGGTTTGGGGTGAACCCGGGCCCGCTCTCTACTCCTGGTTCCAGCCCAGGGCCCTGTGGACTGCAGCTGTCTATAGTGCCTCCTGTAACTGCTGCATGGCAGCTACAACTCCCTGGGCTACTTCCCCATGGCCTCCTCCAAACACCTTCCTTATTCTCACCACAGGACCTTCCTCCTCGTGTCTGATAACGCTTGTGCGCCTCAGTCCTCCAGCAGTACTCCCTCTTACTCTCAGCTTCTTGCGCCTCTTGCTCCCAGCTCCTCACACTTGCCCCACAAACTGAAGTGAGCTCCTTTTAAAACCCAGGTGCCCTGATTAGCCTGCCTTAATTGATTCTAGCAGCTTCTTCTTAATTGGGTCCAGGTGTCCTAATTAGCCTGCCTGCCTTAACTGGTTCTAGCAGGTTCCTGATTACTCTAGCGCAGCCCCTGCTCTGGTCACTCAGGGAACAGAAAACTACTCATCCAGTGACCAGTATATTTGCCCTCTACCAGACTCTGTACCCCACTGGTCTGGGTTTGTCACACAGTGCTGGGGGTGACGGAATTTTTTTCCACCCAGCAATTCGGGAGGGGACGGCAGTCATTTGATACTGAGGGGTCCAGTGCCAGAAGGCAGCCACGCTGTCGTTAACATGCCTGGTGGCTGAGCAGCCCGGGGGAGTTTGGACTCACTGGAGCTGAATTAAGTCGCTTGAGTTGCTTACGTCTCCATTGGGAGAGTGGATGGAGACTCGGGGGATTTTTTCCCCCCAACTTTATTCTGCGCGCAGGAACGTCTATGCTGCTATGTCCCTAGCGCCAGCCTCAAAGTCTGAGTCAGCTAACCCAGGATCTAAGGCTCACTGCTGTGTTATTGGTTTTTTTGCAGTGTAGACATACCCAATAACACATGCAGGGCTTTGCACTGTGGCTGCTTGCACCCAGGCTTGGCTAACCTGGCACTCAGAGCCGACTGCCAGTCACCCAATTCACTCTGCAATGAAGACACAGCAGTGTGAATGGCCCCACCGCTATTAAGCTCGTCAGGGTGGCAACTCTAAAGCCTGATGCTGACACTTTAATTATTTAATTGTTGGTCATTTTAGCTCTTTGACATGGCTGGGAGCAAGCAAACCCAGAGGGGCTGGAAATTTCAAACTTAACTCAATTTATGCCCTCTGCTCCTGTTTGTACTGGAGAGTACAATGAACACACAGGATCCAAGCCTGACTGTACCTGCTTTTCCAAGGGGTTAGCACAACTAGATTGTGGGGTACTTAGGCTATGTCTACACTGGCAGAGTTTTTTCGACAGAAGTTTGGTCGATGATTAAAAAGCACGAAAAGAAAATCATTGTTGCATGTTCACAATGTCCTTCTATGTTGGCATAGCATGTCCACACTTGGGGCAGTAGCATCAACAGTGAGAGCAATGCAGGTGGGACGCTATCCCACAGTTCAGCTCTTCATCTTCTGCTGCTAGGTCTTGTGGGAAGGCAGAGGGGATTGCAACGCATCATGGGTCTGGGCTCAATGTACTATGATGCATTGCTTTCTGTTCCAGCATTCCATATGCTTCCAACTTCAGTTCGTGGCATTTTTCAATGTCCCTTGTTTTCTGCTTGCCCTGCCATCTCTGTCTGAAAGAATGGATCCTGCACTACTCTCCAATGTTCTGCTAGCTGTCAGTAGCACATCGCGAATGGCAGTGCAGTTAATCTTGAAGTTCCAAATTCAACAGGATTCAGTTGCCTGATGTGCTGTCTGACATGGATAGGAGCAACATTAGATTACTTCTGGCATTCATGGAGCAGCTGAATGTGATGGAACGTTGCTTTTGGGCTAGGGAAACTAGCACTGAGTGGTGGTATTGCATCGTTATGCAGGTATGGGAAGATGAGCACTGGCAGCAGAATTTTTGGTTGAGGAAAGCCACCTTCCTGGAACTGTGTGCTAAGCTCTCCCTAGCCCTGCGGCGCAGGGACACCCAAATGAGAGTTGCCCTCACAGTGGAAAAGCGCATGGCAATTGCAGTGTGGAAGCTGGTGACTCTAGACTGCTACTGGTCGGTTGCAAATCAGTTTGGAGTCAGGAAGTTAACCATTGGGGCTGTGTTAATGCAAGTGTGCAGGGCCATTAATTGCATCCTGCTGTGAAGGACTGTGACTCTTGACAATGTGCATGAAATACAGGGTGGCTTTGTAGCAATGGGATTCCCTAACTGCGGCAGGGCGATAAATGGCACACGTATTCCAATTTTGGCACTGGACCACCTTGCGACGGAGTACATCAATAGGAAGAGGTACCTTTTGCATGGTGTTTCAGGCACTTGTGGATCACCACGGGTGTTTCACTGACATCCATGCTGGGTGGTTGAGAAAGGTGCATGACGCATGTATCTTCAGGAACACCAGCCTGTACAGAAAGCTGCAAGTGGAAGCTTTCTTTCCAGAACAGAAGATTAGAGTGGGGGATGTTGAAATGCCCATAGTGATCCTGGGAGACCCGGCAGACCCCTTACTCCCATGGCTCATGAAGCCTTACACGGGAAACCTGGACAGCAGTAAGGAGTGGTTCCACAACAGGCTGAGTAGGTGCAGGATGACTGTGGAATGTGCGTTTGGCAAATTAAAGGTGCACTGGCGATGCCTTTATGGCAGGCTAGACCTCAGTGAGGATAATATTTCCATGATCATAGCCGCATGTTGCACGTCGCACAATATTTGTGGAGGGAAGGGTGAAAAGTTTGCTCAGGGGCAGACTGCTGAGGCAGAACACCTGGCAGCTGATTTTGAGCAGCCAGACACCAGAGCTATTAAAGAGGCACAACAGGACGCTATTGAATCAGGGAGGCTTTGAGGCAACTCTTTGAAGATGAGAACCAGTAATGTAGGTTGGTATACTCTGGACTACAATGCTTAATGAAATCAAGTTTTGCAAGGAAGCACTTGTGATTTCTGTGGCTTAGGATTCAATGTAAGCAAATGATTTAACTGCTTGTTTATTAGTTCCTGCCATCCGCTATCACAATTTGCAGGAGACAAATAAAGACTTCTTATCATTCAAAAAACTTTGCTTTTATTGCACAAAAAAACTACAGCACCACACACACACACAGAGAAATGCTTGTGGGAAGAAGAGGTACCAGGGGAGGGCCGACTTTCAGAACTGTGCGTAAGTCCAGCTATCATTTGTGGCGGTGGAGTGAATGAGATAGTGAGAAGTCCCAGACAGCGGAAAGGAATTTGCGGGTGGAGTTTGGGAGGACACGGGAAAGAGTTCTGAATGCGCTGAAGGGGAGGGCGGGCATGCATCTGCTCAGTTTGGAGTGTTATGAGAGACTGTAGCATCTCAGTTTGCTTCTCCATAACTTTAATCATCCTCTCTGTTGGGTCCCTAGCATGGGCCTCATTTTCTTGTCTGTCCTGCCTTTCGATTTCCGTCCAGTGTCCACATTCCCTGTTTTTGGCATCCAAGCATTGCATCACCTACTGGAACATGTCATCCTTGCTCCGTCTTGGGCACTTTCTTATCCAGTGGAGGCACTCGGCCAGTGTGTAGGGGCCCTTTCAAGGCCACATCTGCAGAAGCACAAGGAACAATACACAGAAGCATGATTGTTAAGCACATGCACAGCATTGAAACAATACAGTAAAATACACCTCTAGAAACATACCGATCACTTTCTCACTGATCCTTGACAAGCACACATGCCGGTGAACACCCCAAGCATGGTGAGTTTACCCTGGGGTGGGGAGCATTGTACATGGGGAGATAATCAATATGAAAGAGTCGTGGTGCAGTTGACTAGGGACAATATTCTAAATTTTCCCACCCTTTTCCACAGGCGGGGGTCATTATGGCAGATATCTCATTCCTGAGGTTAACAGGGATGAAAGAGTGCATCTACTACACACTTGCGGCTTCCACCCCGGTCCCTATGCTGCTCACTTATGTCCTGCTTTGGTCCCTGCGCAAGTGATTGCAGAATGGTTCAGGAAAATTTCCTTCAATGGGGAAAGGAACAAAGTAGCTCTGCCAAGGAACCTCCAGTAGAGGATTGGCAAGTGCATCCAGGAAAGTTTCCTAGAGATCTTTCTGGACGATTCCAGTGAAATCTCGGTGTGCATCAACATCCTGTTCTGCCATAGTGTTTAGCTGCATGGGGAAATGTCCAGCCCACAGAAACACAGCCAGCCTTGTACATGTCTATGCCCTCAACCCACCTCCGCACTTCACAAAGCAAAACCACTTATCGTCAGTCTCCTCTCCCGCTTCTTGCTCGCTGGATTGCAACTGCCGAGACTGTCTAGACACCTCCGGGGTGGAGAACAGCTCCTGACTGGACGAACCACTGGGCAATCCTGCCATGGTCTCCACATTGTCATCCTCCTCCACCTCTTGGTCAATGACTTCGTCCTCAGAGCTAGGTCCACTTTCTGTCAGCTCCAGCCCCGCCGAAGTATCCACAGGATTCTTGGCGGTGGAGGTGGGGTCGCAGCCAAGGATAGTGTCCAACTCCTTATAAAAATGGTTTGCCTTCCTTACCTTCTGATACGCCTGTATCAGCTCCTTGATCTTTGCTGTGCACTGCAGTGTGTCCCAATCATAGTCCTTTTCGTGCAAGCTTCAAGAAATCTGCCCGTAAGTATCAAAATTCCTATGGCTGGAGCACAGCTGGGACTGCACAGCCTCCTCTCCCCAAATGCTGAGCAGATCCAACAGCTCCCCATTAGTCCAAGCAGGAGAGCGTTTGCTGCATGGAGCCACCATGGTCAGCTGGGAAGATGAGCAAACAGGAAGTGGAATTTCAAAAACTCCCGGGGCTTTAAAGGAGGAGGGGCGGACAGTTGCTTACCTGGCTTCAGGGCAGCAGAGTTGGAACTGTTGACCAGAGCAGTCATGATGGACATTTTGGGACACCTTCTGGGGGCCAATTATAGCAATAAAATCAAGCGTGATGTCTACACTGGCACTTTGGCGACTGAACTTGTGCATGAAAAGGTTATGACTCTCTTTGAGGTGGCTTTATTTTGTCACCGAAACTGAGGAATTTTATCACCGAAAGTGGCATTGCAGTGTATACACATCCACTGTTTTGTCACCAAAAGCTGCCTTTTGGCAAAAAAAGCTTGGCAGTCTAAACAAGGCCTTAGATATATGCAAGGTCTCAGCTCTTCCGGACCCTGCTCTGATTTCTCTGACCTTAGAAATTAACATGGACACTCATGAATAAAAGCCTTCATCAGTCTATTGTTACGATCGGAATTTAAACTCAAAAAGCCAGGAAATTCAGCAATCAAAGGTCAATTCCTTTTTCTTTCATGGCATCTCCACCACAAGAGGTTTCCAGCCATGGTGGCCCATTCTGTACAGTTCTCTGCTAATCTCTTTGTGGATGAATGGTTCTTTTGATTCACCCAGGTTACCACCTCATCCATCCAAGATCTTCTTTTTCTGCGATCCCTGTAATTGCCAAATTCACACATCTGGTTCACACTGAGGGCCAATCAGCTTGCATGGCAGTTGCGGAATACTAGATCAGGTTATCACAGTATAACTTTGGGGCTAATCCTGCACAAGGACCCCATGAATCAAGTGTAGCCAGTTTTTGGGGGTTTGAACCCTATTCTTCGCCCCACAGCCGGCTTATTGAATGGCAGCCTGCACTCGCTGTTTCACAGGGCCAGCTTTGGACATTTGTGCCATTTTATAGAGACAGCAGTGGCCTCTGTTGCTCCAGTGCACCCTGTTAGTACTGGCGTCACTTGTTCATGACTGCTCATTTGACAGGTTCCCCTGCTTATGTCACAGCTAGCCGTCCATCTGGGGGCGTTCCACAGAGGTGCTTAGTGGCAAAAGACACTGCCCAAAAGGACTGCTGTGCACTGGACTTTGGCACCCATCAGGCCCAGCCATGGCCATCCTTGCCCTATGCCCACACAACGACCATGCATCATGGTGCAAATCTAGGAGGAATGGGGGCAGTTCAATAACGTGCAATGTGGATATCTGAGAAATAAATCCCTCCGTCCACTCGCTCTGCCACCCTGCACAGGCTCTGTGGCAAGTTTGTCTGTACAGCGCAATGGGAAGCAGTAGGCAGTGGCTAGTTCACAGCAGGCTATAGTATAGTAAACTGGCCCTGCTGCCATAAGAGATCAGACGCCTTGAATTTAGGATCCAGTGTTGCAGAGCTCAATCCCTATCCCAGTAAGTCTTTAAGGCTTCCAGAAAGAAGGGGGGTATTCTTTTGGCCTGGGCTGATGGCAGCTATTGAGGCACTGCAAAATCTGTAAGACCCGCAGAAGCAGGAGCATGAGAAAAGAGAGCTCATTAACATGAATCATTATGGGCTGCTGGGGAGACTGAAAACCCGCTGGGCTGATCCAATGACAAAACTCTTTTGCCAGAAATGGAAAGAACGTGCTCTGTACAAAATGGAATGGTGTGGCATCGACTTGCATTCGTGGAGGGATGGACGAGGACAAGCCAGACAAAGGTGATAGAGGTTGACCTGTATCCCGTGGAACTTTACAGCCTGACAGCAGAGATACCGAAAACAGTACTGTACTCTGACAACTCAGAGCTCTGGTAGGCTTTCTGTGGGGCTAAGGAGTGGAGCCTGTGGGAGGGACTGATTTGTAGAGTGGAGGGTTGATGCTGGGGCTCCTGGGTTGTATTATTAAACTCTGCTGCAGACTCAGTGCACGACCTCAGGCCTGATTTACACTTAAAAGTTAGGTCACTATAGATGCATGGGTCAGAGGTATGAAAAAACACCCCTTGAGCGCCATAGCTATGCTGATCTAACCCCCAGCATACATGCAGCTATGTTGACAGAAGAATGCTTCCGTCGTCATAGCTCATGTCATTCGGGGAGGTGATGTTCACTCACCAATGGAAAACCCCCTTCCATCACTGTAGTCTGCATCTACACTAGGGGGTTAGGCTGGCATAGTTACAGAGAACTAGCTATGCCAATATAGTCTCCATAGTGTGTATATACCCACAGACAAACCTCATCGGCATTCATCACTGCATCTATCTGTGAAATGGATCTGATAGGATGAGCCTGGTCTACACATGTTGTGCATTGCTTTAAGTCAGCTGGCTTCTGAACTGATTACATTAACTCAGTGTAATACCCTTAGTATGGACACTATTCAACCAGTTTAAGAATGTCCACACTATGGGCCTGCCTACACTGACAAAAAAGGTGAATTTTTCAGTCAAGTTAGCTGAATGCCATTGAACCCCCTCCAGCAATTTAACACCTTTAAGATCCTTTGAACTGGTTGTGTTGTAACCTAGCTGGCAAGTGTTTTGTGGACAGGACTGAGGGGGTTACACCGATTTAACTCAAAGTAGTTAAAAAGGTGTACAAACTGGGAATAGAGCATCCCTTAATTATGAGTGTTTAGAAGTAGTTTTGAGATCATGAGCTGAAAGGCAAAATGTGGTTCTTATACAGTATTTAAGCTAAGAATGCAGGAGTACGGCCTGTAGGAATGGCTGAGCTCAGCAGAATATTGGTAACTGATAGTGACCCGGCTGTATGGGTCTACAGAATAAAAAAGTCCATTAAGATACATGTTTGGCTCCAGTGTCCTGTATTGTCCAGCATCCCTCTTCCAGGACTGGTACTGGGTATGTTACTAAATATACCAGGTTCTTAGCAGCACACATAAAACTTTTCCATGGGGCTCTCATCCAGATGCTCTGGGGGCATAATGTCAGGGCAAGCTGCTGTCATCTCAGATCTCAAGAAGAATATGGTCCCCTCTGCCTATGGTCACTGTCCACACTCAAAAGCAGTGCCCCACCTGGCAGACATTAGCCACGAGTGCGGCACACCAGAGGCTCCAGCAGTGGTGCTGGGAGCCTGACCAGCCCCTACTAGTGAGCAGTGTGACGAGCAGCTGACCTCAGTCTCTGGGTCTATGACACCTTGCAAAAGCCGCCTCAGGCACTTCAGGATGGTTTTTAAAAAATTAGCAGAAATCTATTTTTTTTCTGAGCAACTAAACATTTACTCTGGCTCCCATTTTGAGATAATGGCTTGAAAAGACGCTGACACCAAGAGACCGATAAGAGTTCCCAGGGAATTTTGAGAGTTAGGCTGTTTCACTCCCAGTTCTCACTGGGTCCTCAAAAGGCTAAATGAAACCCACTGCTTCTGGGAGCTGTAGCAGGAAGTGTGAAATAAATACTCGCAGAGCATTGTGATTGCAACAGTGTAGTGTAGTGTTACGATGGATGTGGGTCAAAACTGCAACCATTTGTCTCCCAAAGCAGATTATGTAGTGACAGTACACTGCAGGGTTGGTACCTACAACAGTGCTCTTTTACTGGTTCAGCTACCAATGGTGCAGTTTTCCAGGGCAGATGCAGCCTGATTTGCGCGAGGTTATGCAGGTTGTCTAAGGCAGAGCTAGAAACTGAAACATTTCCTGACTTCCAGTCCAGTGTCTTCACTGCAAGACCAAGTTTCCTCTTGCTCTGCTCAGTAACTTAAGGGCCAATCCTGGACAAGGAATCTTTGAGTAGAACAGCCTTTTGTTGATCATATATAAGTTGACATGTGCAGCTGGAAAATACAGGCCCCTGCTGCATATTCCTCTTACTCCTGCAATGGAGGTGAATTATTGTGTGAAGTCCTCTGATCTGTATGATGCAGTGTCAAACTAGATGATCATAATTGTGACTCCTGGCCTTAATGAATCTGTGGTGCAAGGATAATGGTTTTCCAGCTGGTGTGTAGTCATTTTGACATAGGGAACTTGGTGCAACTATGTCCCTGTCAGGCCACATTAACTGTCAGACTAGCTGTTCTCCAAGTATCAGTGACTGAGTGGGTGTGTGACACGCTTCTGTGGATGTTTATGAACATAAGAACGGTCATACTGGGTAAGACCAATGATCCATCTAGCCCAGTATCCTGTTTTCCGACAGTGGCCAATTCCATGTGCTTCAGAGGGAATGAACAGAACAGGCAATCATTGAGTGATCCATCCTGTTGTTATCTACTACCAGCTTCTGGCTAGAGACAGCCAGAGCATGGTGTTGTGTCCCTAAGCATCTTGGCTAATAGCCATTGATGGACCTATGCTCTATGGCAGTGATTTCCAAACTTTAACAACCTGTGAACCCCTTTCACCAAAATGTCAGGTCTCGCAAACCCCCTCCTAAAAAAGAATATTTCCAGGGATTTTCTCCATTACCTGAGAATAAAATATAAAAGCAGTGATCTTGCAAATATAAAATTTGTTTATGACATGCTTATTACACACTATTTATTATTAATTATTATTTATCATTATAGTATTTTTATTACATTATGAAAATGGCAATACTCTTCCAAGATCTCACTTTCGTAGCTTGTATCACTTTGAATAAGCTTGTTATAAGACAAGGCTCCTATGTTTCATCAAGGAGTATCAGATGTGAAACAGCATGAAGGTATCTAAGAAGCCAACTCCAAGAGTTCCTCTTATACAAGCATTCAGGTCTTGAGCAGTTAGGGTGACCAGATGTCCCGATAAAATTGGGACCGTCCCGATTTTGAGCTGTTTGTCCCAGAGATCGGACGGGATGCAATTTGTCCTGATATTTTGCGCCGGCTTTTTTTTTTTTTTTGCCCCCCACCCCGGTGTCCCAGTATTTTCTTCATCTCATCTGGTCACCCTATGAGCAGTTCAAGCAAACAACACATGTTATAACAAAGCTTAAACTTGTTCTTCATAATAATTTTAAAAACAATACTAGCTGCCTATTTAATTTTAAAAACAGCAAAAAATATCCACTTCCCTTTCCATTTCTTATAAGGAGTCTTGAAGTTTAAATCTCCTCAGTGTGATAGATACGCTTGCTTTGATCTGCTTAGCTCTTGGAAGTCCAGGGGCTCCGGGCTCCTGATCCCGTGCTGCCCGGGGTCCCTAGGGACAGCTCTGTCCGCCATTAGGGAATTTTTTCCCGAGAACCCCCTGTAACATTTCGTGAACCCCCAGGGGTTCACGAACCCCAGTTTGGGAACCACTGCTCTATGGCTCCATGTGTGGGAGACAGTAGCTCCATATAGGCGGAAAAGTAGCAACAAGAGCTCCGGTTTTCATGCAGAGGCCGCTGGGAAGGAATGATGGTAAATAATGACTAGTGAGAACGAAGTGGCATTCCAAGTATGTGCTCTGTGCCCGTGACAACATGTTGCCTGAGCAGCGTGATTCTAACATGATTCTGTGTTTGGAGAGTGTGTGTGTGTGTGTGTGAGGAGAGCTAGGTAGGCCCAGCTCCTCAAAGGTATTTAGATGCTTCGCGCTCACTGATTTCCATTGGACTGCATGGTTTCGCTACACTCAGCTAGGCACACACCCGTGAGAACAGGAGGATGCAGGGGGGTCTGATCCTGCCACCTGCTCTCAACCCTGTGGCATGGGGCAACCAGGCTGGCCCTGGCAGCACAGGGAAGGATCGGACCCCGTCTGCATCTAGGTGGGACGGGTGGCACTGTCCCAGCGGGGTTGGGGCTGGCGTGCAAGGCTGCTGTGACCTAGCTCTTCTCCCATAGCTCCCGCCACGTGGGCAGAACCCCGCCCTGGCCCGGCAGCGAGTCCCTCCCGCGCCAGCTGATGCTTCCCCACACGTGCGCCTTGCCCTTTAAGAGCCACCGCTTGGCCTGACGCGGCATTGCTGAGACATCGCGAGATCCGGGCCTCTCCCTCTGTGACCAGCTCTGCCCCCTCGCGGCCCAGGGAACTACAAACCCCGACATGCGCTGCACAGGGGGCGGAGGCTGGCCTGAGTAGTCAGCCAATAGTGATGGGGAGAGCGCAGCCTGGCGGGACCAGCCAATGGCGGAGAGCGAGCTGAAAGGCGCCGATTGGCGGAGTCGGAGGGTCCCGCCCCCTTTTCTCCTCCCCGCCCTCTCCGGGGTCCCTCGGAAGTGATGTCACAGGCCCCATGTGAGCGGATTGCAACACATGCAGCGCGGAGAGGGGGAGAGAAGCCGGTTTCCGACGTCAGAGCCGCCGCGAGCCCCGAGCCGCCCCCGCCGCCGCGCAGGGAGGAGCCGCCGCCGCTGCCGGGGGGACAGGGCCTGAGGTGAGCGCCGCTCCGGGCGGGGTCGCGGGGCGCGCGGGCCGGGACTAACCGCTGTGCTCTGTGTGTCCGCCGGCCCGGCCGCCGCAGGGAGGAGGCGGAGGAGGAGAAGATGGCGGACGACCCCAGCGCTGCCGACCGGAACGTGGAGATCTGGAAGATCAAGAAGCTCATCAAGAGCCTGGAGGCGGCCCGCGGGTGAGCAGCGGCGGGGAGCGGGCGGGGCCTGTGCGGGGCCGGGGCTGAGGGGGGCCCGGGTGGGGTCTCCCCCTGTCCCGCCTGGGAGGAGGCGGGCGGCCGCCGCTCCCGCGTGTCCCCGGCGGGGTGGAGGCTCGGTCTCCTCGTTCTGCTGGTCCTGGGAGGGCCCCGCCGCTGGCCTGCGCGGGGCAGCATTTGAACCGAAACTCGGGCCGGGCGCGAATCGCTCGTGGCAGAGTGAGCCCCACCCGCGTGGAGGGGGTCTCGCCGGCGCCAGGCGTCCCTGGCAGTGGACCCCCGAGGCTGCTCCGCCCTGGACGATGAGGGTCAGAGGGACAGGTTACTAGGCCGCCCTCCTTTCGCTATGCGTGGCTCCCGGGGCTGGCGGCGGCACAGTACCGGGGCGATCGTGTTATGCTCAGCGGTGCTGGAGCCCTGCTGACGGGCCGGCGGCTTCCTGATTGGAAGGTCCACTGCTTGGTGGGATCTGAAAGCAAAGGTGTCCCGTGAGGACGGCCAGGGTGGCACAAAACATGAGGTGGAATTGATCAAGGTAATTAAATTTTCGTGCCTTGGGGTTTAAATCAGTGAGTCTTCTCATGCGGACAAATGACCCCATAATAATCCTTTAAGGGTGCCCTGCAGCTTCCTCTGAAGAACTAAGTATTGAGCGCTGCTGTACAGGATACTGGACTGGATGGCTCCATGGTTTGATCCCATGTAAATTCCCTGTGTGTCGTGGCATTCTCCCTTAAACATTTGCATGGGCGTCTAGATAAAGTTGGGGATCTAGGACAGTGGGCTCTCCAAATTGCCCAGGAGTTCAGAAATGCGCAACATGTGATGCTTTGGGAGTCCAGATACAAAGAGCATTTTGATAACTGAGGGGAAAGGAGGTTTAAGCTGGCTGTGATACCTTAACTAGCTGCTGGCATATACTAATAGCAACTGGATACTTTCTTGGCAGAAAGTAAGCTATCCTAGCATTAGTAGCTTGTAACTCGAGATGTGCACATATCACTGAGTAAGTCTGGCAGTTGCCATGTGGTATGTATTTTGGTCAGCCCTGGTTTGAGACGAAGTTCCGAAAAGCTGGCATTTTCTCAGCAGAGCTAAAATGCGGGGGAATGTTAGGTGTGTATAATGAAGTAGCCATTTCATACCCACACTAAGCTAGAACACTGAATGTCTGTTCCAGCTCAGGGAGCTGTAAGATACTTTCCCTTCCCTTGCAGTTGTTCCAGTATCACCAGCTGGGAAGGGGGTGGGGGGAGGGGGGAAGGGAGGCAGGGAATCTTTAGCAGCCTCTAATAATGTGTCTAAACAGACTGTTGAAACAAGCAGGTGCCTTCAATGTTTCAGTTGATTTGGGCTGAAAATAAAAATCTGTGTTTAAAGGCTGGAGTATTTTAAATGCAAGCAAGTGGGGCTGGAAGGGAGAGTGAAGTGGTCCCTGAGAGAGACACTGATAAAACTTTAATCACAAAAGTAAAGCATGGAATTTATTTATTTATTTATGGGGGAGGGGGAGAGAAGTGCAGTATCTTCCTCAAAGCACCACTGTGAGCCTAGGAAATAGGTTTGTGTTGCAGTTGGTAGGTCTGTGACTTGCTTCATTAAGCAAAAGCAGTCTACAGCTGTTTGCCCATAGAAACACCACAGGTCCTCTGTGTTTTTCAGCACTGAAGACTAATCCTGCGCATCTAAGGGAAGCGGGGAATGGTCTGAATGCTGCCTTTCCTGGTGGCTGCAGAGCATCAAGCTGAGCATTCAAGGGGCACAGCCCTCCTCTTGAATGGGGTGGAGCTAGGAACACCTAATGGCCCAGTTGTCATGTCAGCTGGATTTTAAGAACGTCAGCTTCTAGTCTGTGGGGTTTGCGGAGGCTTGTGCAGACAGTCCTATTGCTGGGTTAGGTTTTACCCTAGATGAAAGGGCAGTCAGGAGAAAAGGGGGCTCAGGACTGGACTTTTGCTCAGTTCTTCTGCGGTCAGCTAGGTAGAGCTTCATATACTGCCTCTACTTTCTTTGGTGTGAGTGACTAATGGGAACTTTCCTCTTTACTATCACAGCCAAAAAGTGACTGACTCCTCGTGAGAGAACGAGGACCCCTGTCTCCCCCAAAAGCTGCCAGCTAACCCTTCTCAGAAATGTATGGTCATATTATATTATAAGCCGCTGAGTCCATCTGTGCCTCAGGCCCTTTCTCCAATGTTTTTTCTTAACAATTTAAGTGCAAAAAAAGGAAAATTGTTTGAAGCTGCTTGGCCTGGATGTTGAAAAGAAGTCAGTTCTTCACCCCTTGTTTGACTCTCTTGATCTTACAGAGACAAGGTTGGTGAGATGATATCTTTTATTGGACCAACTACTGTTGGTAGAAGAGACAAACTTTTAGGTGTGTATAGTGAAGTAGCCATTACATACCCACACTCATCTAGAACACTGAATGTCTGTTCCAGTTCAGGAATCTGTAGGATACTTTCCCTTCCAGTTGTTCCAGTATCACCAGCTGATACTGAGCTCTTATTCAGAGTTTGTTTACCTGGGGGTGGTGGGTTGTTATGGTCTTGGGTTAATGTGACTAACCAGCATATTTTTGCTGATTATCTAGTCTGGCTCCCTAGGAGCCTGAGCTATGTCTACAGTGCAGCTTGGAGCGAGCCTCCTAGCTCAGGGGGGAGTCACTAGTGCTAGCTGTGTGAACATTGCAGCCCAGGCAGCTTGGATGCTCGAGGCCACAAACCTCCCGGAGTCTGCGCTCAGGTGGCCAATCCAAGTCTCTGCTGCATTTTTAACACACTAGCTCAAGCCCTGCATGGTTGGGAGAGCTATGGGTATTAGAGCTCCTGTGTAGCTAATGAAGACAGCTTGTTTCTTTGAATTCAGAATGCAGTAGGAAACTAAGCAGGTATGGGGGGGTAGTACAGGTGTGCACTAGAGTTTCCTGTTAAACTGCTTGTGAAGTCAGCCACTGTGCTTTAGTGACCCTCACTGTTTAGAGAGATGCTGATCATAGCTGGGCTGCATGGAACATTTACTAGCCATCATGTACTACTAGCATTCTGGTGCTCAGAGTTTCAAAGTATGTTGGCATAAGCAGGTTTAGTCCAGAAAGGCAGTTCTTTGGATTTTCTTTGTTTGCAGTAGATGGCTGTTGCAAGGGTTAGTAGTGAGAGATCTCAGCTAAACATAAGCCTCAGAAAAAAGGCAGCGTGGAAACCAGCAGCGTGAATGCAGTTAAGGAAAAGAGTTTTGCACAAAGGATAATATCCTCTAACTAAAGTGTTGGTGCAAAGCACCAGGCTGTGGACTAGAGAAATAAGGGACGCAGTGGATGGAGGAAGAGGAGTGTGTTGTGTTGGCTAATATATAGTAAAATCCTAGTGAAGACAAAGTAGTTTTAAGTTAAACTTGTGCTAGCAGGTCTGGGAAACACCGGATTCTAGGATTCATCTAGCTCTGCAACACATGTTAGAACTGCAGCTACCATGTCTTCATTAGGATTTTACTTTGGCTTGGTCTGCACTTAAAAGTTGTTGTCATAGCTACGCTGGTCAGGCGGGTGGGGAAAAAAGAACACTCTGACTAACACAGCTATGCCAACAAATCCTCTAGTGCAGATGTACACCTCTACCCTGATATAACACAAATTCTGATATAACGTGATAAAGCAGTGCTCCGGGGGGAGGCTCCGTGCTCGGGCGGATCAAAGCAAGTTCGATATAATGCGGTTTCACCTTTAACGCGGTAAGATTTTTTGGCTCCCAAGGACAGTGTTATATCGAGGTAGAGATGTAGTTGTGCTGGCAGAAGAGGGCTTCTGTTGATGTAGCTAACGCTATTCAGGGAGGTGCTGTTCCTATGCTGACAAACTTCTGTGGGTGTAGGCTGTACCTATGCTATGGGTATGTTGACGGCTATGCTGGCATAGGCTCCATAGTGTAGACCGGGGTTCTCAAATTTTATTGCACCACGACCCCCTTCTGACAACAAAAATTACTGCACGACCCCAGGAAGGGGGACCAAAGCCTGAGCCCTGCCAACCTGAGTGGGGGAGGGCCAAAGCCCGAACCTCACAGGCAGACTGAAGCCGAAAGGCTTCAGCCCCAGGCAGGGGGCCTGTAACCTGACCACTGCTGCCCAGGCCTGAAGTCCTCAGGCTTTGGCGCTAGGAGGTGGGGCTCGGGCTTCTTCCTCAGGCCCCACCAAATCTAAGCCAGCCTGTGACCCCATTAAAATGGTGTTTCGCCCCAGTTTGGGGTCCTGACCCACAGCTTGAGAACTGCTGGTGTAGACATACCCATGGTGTATATGTGTGTTACCACATGTTAACTTAGAGTGTCTGAGACTGAGAGAGGTCTTTTAAAAATATGTTAACTAACATCGTGTTGTAAAGAGCCTAGTGTAGACAGGACAAGTTATGCTCTAATGTGTTGGTTGCAGGAACCTGTAAGGTGATCCCTGTTGAACACATTGTATCTTATACAGCCCCTCAGATGGGGATAGGCTCAGCAACTCTTCTCGACCTAGGAGTGCTAAGTTCTTTAGCACAAGAGAATTGAACCAGTGGAACAGGCTTTTCCTGACCTCAGGAGTCATTTCCTTTCCTTGTGAAGTTGGAGGACCAGCTCTGAGAATTCTAGGATGGGTGGGTGGCAGGCAAAGTCCTGGAGAAACAGGGTGATGCAAAGGGCAGGGACTCAGAAGTGTATTAGTAAGAAAGGGTGGAGATGCGGTAAACAGTAACCAAAAGCAGTGTCCTAGTTCCATGTGCTGGGTGTTACTGAGGTGGGTCTAGGTCTGTACAGCACAAGGTAATAAGTAGACACATGATGGCAAAGCTATTCTGGCTCTTTTTTGACCACTTGTAACAGCTTAGTGAAATCTGCAGGGTGTTCCCAAAAGGGTTAATAAGTGAGTGCGATGCCAGGGAATACTTTTATCATGTCTGTGGAATAGATGAGGTAAGCAGCAGGGATGTGGCCAGAAAACTGAGGGAATGGAACACAGGACTCCATATTTACCAGATGACTAGGCAGAGGCCAGTACAAAAGAGGGGTCCCACCAGATACACCTGGGGCAACATTCCAGAGAATACCAGCTCCTGGGAAGGTGGTGGAATTCCTGTCAAGGTGCTGTCCCTGGACCCTGCTCTTTCTCATCAGCATCTGGCTAGTAAGTACCCATTGAATCAAATTTCTCTTCCCTTTGCTGCTGGAAGGGAACAGCTGTGGTCAGGGAGTGTCTGACAGGCCAAACTAGCCATGTCTTATTAGTTACTCCCCTTTCTTCCAAGTTAGACGAGCTGCAGATTAATCTTGTAAAAGTTAATGAGGCAGTCCCTTAGGGAGTGATGAAGGAGGGAGAGAAGCTATCTGCTTCTTATTGTGAGAGCAGGCGTGGCCTGAAAACCTAGGTACTTGTGACCCTGGTGACTAAACTTCTACTAGCCAATGGCAGACAGGGGCTGGGGGCCAGTAAGGTGAGTGCAGTATCCTGGAGAGAAACCCAGCCCCATGTCATCTCCAGCTGCAAGGGAAGGGGAGAGTGCTGAAATTCTTACCAAGGTGCAGTGCTTGGTCATCTTTTTGGATCATCTTTGGCTATTGCGTTCTTGTATAACTGACTCTTCACATCCTCCATGTGCTGGGAGAGCAGCTCTCTTCTTTGAGCCTCCTGGCTGCTGCAGCAGTGGGACAGTTTCTCCACTCCTTTAGTCATTCCTATCCTCTGGTCTGGCTGCTGCAGAGGGCAGAAGAGAAATGGTATTGGCCACTGTACTCCTCCCTAGCCTCTTTTTATTTGGTTGATCCTTTTTCATCCCTCCCCCTTTGAATAATTCCCTTGCCTGCCTCTGTTGCTGCTCACAGCTTTCCCATTAGCAGCATAAAGCTGACACGATATTTGAATTTTCTTGGTGACCAGGGTACTGAACTAGATAGCTGTGAAACTGCCAGACTCATTAACTTCAACTGCTGCTTCTTAGTAAACCTGAATAGTGGCTCTGTTTCTGCAAACCATCTTGATCACGCTCTTATTAAACTTAGGTGATGCTGCTGTCCCCTCCTGGGCGGGGGAATGGATTTTCAAACCCAGAGTAAGGGAGTACAAAGGAGGACTGATAGAGGAGCTGTCCTTCCTATAGAAAGCAGGAGCACTTCTGCTGGTGCCTGTACAGCAGAGCCTGATGACATGAGCATGTTGGCCACCTAAAACCATCAGATAAACTGAGGGTATTTTGGGGGAAGGGAGATGATTGTGAGGATGAACACTGACTAGCTAGCAAATCATCTTCAACAGCTGCATGCAGGACTGCTGAGCCTGTGAGCCCTTGTGTGAATCCATCGTTTTAGGGCTGGAAGAGAAGGGTGATGAAGGGACGGCTGTAGTGAAACTGCTCCTGCAGGGCTTATAAGCTCTGCTCCGGCCAAACATCTGTGCAGCTCTGCACCCAAGTAGAGGGATTCCCTTTCAGGGGAAATAGTTCTTACAAATTGTTGTTGAAATGGGGGGCAAAGCAGAAACGTGAAAGGAGTGTTGTGGGGGCTGATATGGGTGGCAAACACAAGTAAGGCTGACAAATGGGTGGGTAAGAGTTGAGGGCAGTAGCTGGTGAAGTGACTGGAATACCCATGGCTCTCCAGGATTGTATAGTCGCTTTACTGGCCCATGATTCAGGTTTGCATTTCTTCCAAATTAAGGCTATTTACTTAAAGAGAGGGGTTCACTTGGGAACTAAAGCAGATACTTCCTTTCATAGCAAGAAGAGAAATTGACCTGTTCAGAAGCAATTCTGCAACTAATCCTAAGAACTAAACCAACCATTGGGGTGGGGGGAGGAGGCTTAGTGATCTGTATCAACTCCATGAAGGCAAAGCAGTGCAGGCTCTTGCAGGAAGAGGGATGCTATCCAGCAGGTCTCTTCGTGTCTTACATGTAGGAAAATAAACACAGGGTAAATACAAAGTGAGGTAAAAAGATTGAGGTTCAAAGGTGCATGCAGGAACTTCTGCAAAATACCACACTTTAGAGCTGACCTGTTTCAAAACTGGTTATACTTGAACACTAGCTGGGTGACTTATAACTTAACAAAGGTAGTACCCAGTATGTGTTGCAAAAAGCTGCCATTGTTTCTGAATTTTCCTGTGGCCCATCAGGCAACTTACTGACCCATGTGGAATGGCCCAGTTACAGGAGTAGCCTCAGGCTGCCATCGCTTTCCAGTCCTGTGCGACACTAATTGAAATCCATTCTGGGTAACAGCACACTGTCAAAGCTGGGAGGGCTTGAATCAGATTTACATGCATTGTTTTGGTGCATGCTTGTACCATGCCAGTCTTATGAGCTGGCAAAACTTTGCGGGCCCCTTGGAAGTTCACATACCCTTCTGGCTCTGGAGAAAAGGCAGATTTAATAGTGTGATATTGGCATGACGGGCCTCTTAACAAATGACCCATAACTTCTATTTAGTGGGGATTATGCTGCATAGTACTAACCTTGAACGGCTGACATTCTGCTCCTGAATGAATGGGCACTCCGTTCTGAGTGAGATGTCCCTTTACACTTTGGCCTAGTTCCTGTCCTGTGTGAGGACCGGGCTCTAGCTAAAGGAAAAGGTTCAGTAGGGGCATGCTGGCATTTTGTTGGTGTGCACTGGAGAGACAGTCTTGTCTGTTTTGATGAATATAATAAAGAATATATCAAAATTCAGCAACATGAGTATTTAAACTACTTATTGAAACAGCTCTTCCTGGCTGTAAATGGTTCACTCTACCAATAGCAGGCATAGCATTAGGCCTTGTTAACGCTGGGTTATTCTGCCTCAACTACACTGGTCTAGTTAATGCAGTACAGCCCTCCCTAGTGTGGATCCCCCCTGGCTATTTCTGTGTTGGGCGGATGGATAGGAGAACTGGTATAAGGCACCTTTTTATCAGTATAATTGCACCCACATGCGGGTTTGTACTGGTATCGCTATTTCAGTAACACCCCCACCCCGCAACTGACAACTATACTGACCAGGCCTAAGAAGGAAAAAGCTGCAGTATCCTTTCTCATTTGCACACACACTTCTGGCCATACACCAAGTCAATGTCACTTAGTGCTCTTCCCACAACCAAAGCCCTTGCAGCCTGAATTGGTATCCTCATTTCCATCTTGACCCTGCCCCACCTCTGGATCCTGGTGAGTGGGAGCTGGAAAACTCACTATATCAGTTTGAATAGGAAACTTTCCCAGTCCTGAGTCTGCAGCTTTCCCTGAATGTCATCCACTTTTGCAGAATCTAAGCCTTCCTCTTAGCGTCCCTTGTGGTTGTGGAAAAGCTCCCAAAGGTGAGCGGGAGTGTAAACAGTTCTGTCTTCCTGAGCCTGCACTGCAGCCATCCAGCTCCAGTGCCCGTGCTGCTGCTCTGTCAAAATGTAGCAAAGTGCAAACTGACCAGAGCCTTGTCCATTGGTTCTGCTGCTGTGCTTACCCCCAGGTGTAGCTGTGGAACTTGTTAAAAAAGCAAATAGGCTTTACCTTGCTGCAGCAGGGCAAACTCTGAGCAACAGAGGCCAACAGCGACAAAGTCCTGTGGCACCTTGTAGACTAGGGGTCAGCAACGTTTGGCACGCGGCTTACCGGGGTAAGCACCCTGGTGGACCGGGCCAGTTTATTTACCTGCTGACACGGCAGGTTTGGCCGATCGCGGCCCCCACTGGCTGCGGTTCGCCGTCCCGGGCCAGTGGGGGCGGCAGGAAGCCACGGCCAGCACATCCCGCGCTGCTTCTCGCTGCCCCCATTGGCCCGGGACGGCGAACCGCGGCGAGTGGGGGCTGCGATCGGCTGAACCTGCTGCGTCAGCAGGTAAATAAACTGTCCCGGCCCGCCAGGGTGTTTACCCTGGTGAGCCGCGTGCCAAATGTTGCCGACTCCTGTTGTAAACTAACAGACGTTTTGGAGCATAAGCTTTCGTGGGTGAATAAAACGTCTGCTAGTCTATAAGGTGCCACAGGACTCTGTCTCTTTTTACAGATCCAGACTAACACGGGAACCCCACTGATATTAGAGGCCAACAGTAGACTGCTCACTGAGGAGAACCTGAAATCTGAGACACGGGAAGGCTGGGTTTGCAGACACATCATGCAGCGAGTGGAAGAGCTTTGGGAGGGGAGAGGATCACATAGAACAGCAGCCAGAGGTGGGAGGGAGCTATCTGTATCACAGAGGCTACAAAATTGTCTGGGGATGGCACCCTGATAGGAATCCCAGCACTCCTAGGACAGTGTGGTTTGGCTTATCACCTAGGCGCTGCTCATGGGCTATATAGCCCCTTATTCTGATGTAATCTTGTGCAGATTAGGTGACAAACTGCACTCTCTGTGTGAGAGGTGGGTTTGAGTGGGAGACGGAGGGGGAGAGATTAGCAAAGTTAGAAGAGCAGGGTTGAAAATTCAGGGGAGGGAGGTGTAGAAGGTAACGTATGGTGGGGTCAAAAGGGGTTTAAGGTGATGGAGAGGAAGGATGGACACTGGAAATAGCAGAGGAAAAGATAGTACCAAGATGTGAAGGCAGGAAGGAAAAACATATCTAATGGTATGTGTGGGGTGGTTGGAACAGGCTGGATTTTAAAAATGCAGTAAAAAGTTGACTGCAAACAGGATACAACTGTCATGCCGCAGCAGGACTTTGGGAGAGGAGTGCGGCAATATGCACATTCACCGAGGCTACTTTCCAAGCCCTCTAGTCTTCCCTGTCTCCTTCTCTGGGCATGAGGGATTTGTAGCCCTCATCACAATCTGTCTTGAGGCTTGCAGGGTGGGGGAAGGAGGAGGAAGCGGGACGCTGGAATGTCTGTGTGGCCAGAGGAGTGCAGAAAGGAGATAAAGGTACTCCCATCTGCACAGTCTCAGAGCATGCCTGCTTCCAAGCATCAAGCTTTAGGCATCGTTATCTCACTAACTGAAACCCCTCCCATGCACTGAACAGAGGAATCTGGAATTGTAATGTGGTGGGATCACCTTTAATAAAACCCCCTTTGCCTGTACTTGCATCAGGGTTGGGGCAGTTCCAAAGTAAATGACTCCATATTCAACCTGAGAGAAGGCTTGAGTTAGGTCCCAAATATTATACATATATCCGCCAGGAATACTACATGAGATTTACCTTACTGAAGGGAAAATAAGTCTCTTGTTTTGGGCTGAGGGTCCCTCAGTCAAGTCTGTAGCATGTGAGAAGAGTTATATGTTTCCTATTTCTCCTGAAAGCTCACCTAAATCTGTTCTTTAATAGAGATGTTGCTTCCCTTTTGGGGAGTTCTCTGAATATTTACTGCTCTGGTAGATGAGAGAAGTGCATTAAAAGTCGTACAATTTGATGGTGATGACTATTAACCTTAAGGAGAAGCTTTAGACTCCATAACTGAAGTTTCATAATCATTAACCTAATTCCTGTCCCATCAATCAGCTTTTTGGCATCTCTGTAAATCTCTCTGCCTTTGCGTACAGTGTCCTGCTGCTATGAGCTCTGTAGGAGGTAGCACAATGGCTATTGTCCTGTTAGTGAGATGTTGCAGGTTAGCAAGAGACATTTTTTCTCCTTGAAGAAAAGGTTGAGGACTAAGAAACTGACAGTCAGCATGTGCTCTCCATGTCAGTTTCCCTTGTTCCTAATAAATTTGTCATGTTAGCTTGAAGCAGAAGGGATCTGTTAAGAGAGGCACCAGTGGAAGTAGACTTCCTTACTTGATGGTTACTCTTGTGCTCTGTGTTCTAATTGGATTGCTAAACAGCTACTTCAGTTAATGTATAAAGAGTGCTTTATGAAACCTGATGTTGGCCAACTTTGACCAGAGAGCCCATCAAACCTAGGCTGTTTACCCCAGGCTGAAGAGAGGGCTAAATGCATGTTGTGTGAGCTGGCCCACTCTTGATAAGAGGGAGTGTTTGCAGAAAGGGTATGGCCCTTTTGTGGTAGCCAGACTTCAGATTAGAGGAGTTCTCAAACTTCATTGTGCTGCGACTCTCTTCTGACAACAAAAATTACTACAAGGCTCCAGGAGGGGGGACCGAAGCCTGAGTTTGCCTGAGCCCTGCCGCCCTGGGTGGGCGGTCCAAAGCTGAAGCCCAAGGGCTTCAGTGCTGGGGAGGGAGAGCTATAACCTGAGGCCTGCCACCCTGGGCTGAAGCCAAAGCCTGAGCCCTGCTGCCCCAGGCTGAAGCCCTTAGGCTTCGGCCCCAGGCAGTGGGGCTCAGTCTTTGGCCCCAGGCCCCAGCAAGTCTAACACCAGCCCAGGCGACCCTGTTAAAATGGGGTCCGATCATGGACCTATCCTTCATGAATTTATCTAGTTCTTTTTTGAACCCTGTTATAGTCTTGGCCTTCACAACATCCTCTGGCAAGGAGTTCCACAGGTTGACTCTGCGTTGTGTGAAGAAATACTTCCTTTTGTTTGTTTTAAACCTGCTGCCAATTTATTTTATTTGGCAACCCCTAGTTCTTGTGTTATGAGGAGGAGTAAATATATTTACTTTCTCTACACCAGTCATGATTTTATAGACCTCTCGTATCCTCCCTTAATCATCTCTTTTCCCAGCTGAAAAGTCCCAATCTTATTAATCTCTCCTCATATGACATCCATTCTGTACCCCAATCATTTTTATTGCCCTTTTCTGAACCTTTTCCAATTCCAATATATCTTTTTAGAGATGGGGTGACTACATCTGCACACAGTATTCAAGATGTGGGCATACCGTGGATTTTTAGAGGCAATATGATATTTTCTGTCTTATCTTTCCTAATGATTCCCAACATTCTGGTCACTTTTTTGACTGCCGCTGCACAGTGAGTGGATGTTTTCAGAGAACTATCCACAATGACTCCAATTACTCAGGAGGAGTGACACACATTGAGTACTACGCTTGCTCTTAGCTTATTTGGTCATGTGTATTGTTACCTAGCTGTGCACCTAGGTTACTTGGATGCTGGCCCTTGTGTTGTCCTTAGGCTTAGGAGTTAAATATGCAAATGGCTGAGTGTCCGCCATTCACCCCTGGGAGCTGATTCTATCTAAGGCAGCATTACACTCTTTTATAAATGAGAGCTTGCCTTCTGTAGTCTGTCATGAAGCTGGATAAATATAAATCCATGGGGTGAGTGTCTGACACCCCTGTTCTAACTAGTCTTCCAGGACAGCAGTTTTCCTTGAGCCATGTGCTATCCAGAAGGAACTTGTAACTGTAAAGGGGAGCTGGCCATTTGCCTATTGCCTTTCTTGCCTGTCAATTTCAGAAGTGTTTCTTTAGGCTTTTTCCTTCCCCTGCTCTTAACTTTTCTATTGAGCTATGCTAACAGTGCAGATGTGCTCCAGGACACCTTGTTGCATGTCTTTCATAGCTGATGCATTGGTAGTCAGTGTAAAGAACTCTCTGGGTGCATCTGATTGCGAAGCTCTCATGCCTCTGGGTTTGGGAAAACTACACCACATGATGTCAAGGAAAGGACTTTAAGACAAGCATTTGGAGTGACCTGTGTGCCCTGTAATCTTCCTTCACAATGCTGCCTGAATCACTACCAAACAGCATGGTTCTTGCACAGAGCATTATTCACGAACAGATCATCACTGAAACTGACTTTTATCTGAAAGATAGACACAGCGAGAGGTGGGAGTGGGAAACTGAGAAGGGGACAACTTTCTGTGCTTACTGGTGAGTGCTTTGCAATCAGTTCGCTATTCCCCGTGTACCCCTGAGGCCTAAACATCTGAATATGCAAATCTGGCCGCCTTGCTTCAGTCATTCAGGGTACATCTTGCACCAAACTGACTGGCCTAATAGTGTAGTGCAGCTAAAATCTTTTGAAGTTGGAAAGTACAGTAATTGGTGACAGAGTATGGTGGCAGAACTAAGTCTGCTAGTGAGTCATCCGTGTCTGAAGTATAAAAGTGTTCACATGGGTTACCAATATCTGCCTCACTGCCCCAGGAGAACCCTGGTGCTTCAGGCCTGCAAGCTTCCTCTGAGAACATGCCCATACCGTGATGCTTTGAAATCCTTGGCTGAAAAGTGAATACAGCAAAGTGGCAGTAACTAATTCAGCTTCTGCTCCCCTGTATGGGAGCTATGGGATATAGAGAGAGCACTTTACCCACCACTGAAGCGCAGTGACCACGGGCAGATCAGTGGTTCCTTACCATTATACGTCCGTGCTCTGCAGCAGTACATGGGCAGCCAAAAATGCCATAGCCCGCTGGAACGGCAGGGTATTCAGGGCAGCAAAATGGAATTACCTGAGTTGGGATCTAGTGAGGAGACAAACTGTGGCAGAAGTTGTCAGAGCAACAGTTGCAGCTTAGGGACCTCCACAGGGGTGGGCGAAGGGAAGAGGCTGCAGAGGGGAGTTGGTGGGTCTGACATGTCACAAGAGCCCAGCAGTGGCACCTGGCCTAGTTCCTGCCAGATGGAAGTATGAGGAGGTATATGATCTGGTTCTTCTGTCATCTCTTCCACTCCACCCCCACCCTCCCCAGAGATGAGCTATGCATGCTGAGTGTAGGAGTCAATGCTGGCAGCAGGCCAGAAGCTGCTCAGGGGAAGCATTGCCTCTGGGTAGCATCTCACTGAGTGTAAGCAGTCTCGCCTCTGCTTCTTCACTCAACACCCACCTGTTGCATCCTTGTGGGGCTCTCTCCCACAGGCCGGAATGAGGTCTCTGCCTAGACAAGGCGTTGGGGGAGAAGAGCCTTGCCACTTAGTGTCTCTTGCTTGTTGGTCTCAGTGCTTGGCTCCCCAGCTTGCATCCAAGGGTTGTACAGCAGCTGGTGACTGTTCCCCCTGCTACCCCTACAGAACTCCCCTCCATAGGGGGAGCATCTCTTCCCTAAGGCAGTCCTTGGTGGGACAGAGGAAGCTGGGGAGCTTGGACAATCCAAATGATCCACTGTGTGGCATCTGTTTAGTGCTGCCTAATCTGGCACATGAGGTTGAGCAAGAGCAAGGATCGAGTTTACAGGGCTGGGGATGAGAACTATGTTGTGAGAGACTGGGCCCAAGCTGTCACTTCAGTCCACAGTGCTATTAAGCATTGCATCTCCCTTCAGTGCTGCTAAGCTGCTCTAGTTTGCCACAGGGTGGAGTGGGGCACTACAGGGCAGCTGGGGTACTAGCTTTGCACAGATCAGAAGTGCCTTTCAGGGCAAGGAATTCCATTTCCTTCAAGTTCCCGTTCTCCCTCATTATACCCAGAGCTACAGTTAGAGAAGGAATGTATCAGACTCCTGCCACCACAATCCCAAGCAGATGGTCCTTCTCTTTCCCAACTGCTATCGGATACTTGATCCCAACTTCCTTCCACCTAGCAACTGGCCCTTTTCTCGGTAGTTGAGCATAGCATTCCACGTGGTCCAACAAAGGTGCTGCACAGAACGCTAGCCGCTTCCACAACCTTCCTTTGGAAGGATGCTGTTCAGAACATGGGCTGGTGCTCTGGTGGTGCTCTGCATCTTGGTGCACTTGAGAAACCCACACAAACGGCAGTATATTGATGCAAGAGAACATGGGGCTTTTACTGAGTCTATATTGAGAGTTGCAAAACATTTGCCACTAAGTGAATAAATGCTCCTGATGACCTGGGTTTGAGCTCAGCCTGCATTTGGGGCCCATCAGTTGTTGCTTGAAACTTGCACTGTCCAAACTGTTAGCTAATTTCTTGGCTCTCTTTAGATATCTGTGAATTGTTTGTCTACTGCTCAAGGGACATTTCAAGATTCTGATTACTTGGAATGGATCACATGGCATTTTGCCTGTTCCTGATTGGCTGAGACCATCTCAGGAAGGGCCAGTTCTGTAGAAAGCATTTTCACTTCCCTTCTTGGAGGTTGTGTTAGTTCCTCTCTGGCAGCAGATTATACCAGTTATTTGAAGACTGAGCCAGGGCTTTCTATTATTGGGTGCGTTTCAAAGTGATGTTGGTCTATCAAGCCCTGAATGGGTTTGGGCAGTGGCTACTTGAGACTGCTTCTCCTTGTTTCTGTGGCGGTGGCGGTGCTGGCGCCTATCTGGGAAATGCTTGCCCTATCTGCATGCATCCCAAAGCATGACATTCAGGGTACCATGTAAGTAGGATAGCATTGTCAGGTACTCATCCTATAATGCTAGGTGCAGAAAACAGACTGAATACCATTGGGGTATTGCCTAGTTGAGGGTGTGACTATAGGTATTCAGTAAAATGGCGTATGTGTATAAGACAGATTTAACAAGAAAACCAAGACTAGCAATGATTTTATTGAGATTTGTTTTTGCAAAATCCACGTTGAAGAACACCCATCCAGCGCTCTGAGCATAGGAATGTAGAGGAGCGGCAGCAGCACCTCTTCCTCCCACCCAACCATAAATCCTTTGATTCTGAGCCACATGGCCAGCATGCGTTGTACTTTCCCACTAAATACCAGTTCAGCCCTCAACCCTTGCTCACGCAGTCTCTGCTTTGTGCCAGGAAGGTCAGCAAATTCAGGCTATTTCAGACCTTCGGGAGGCCGGAACATTCCAAAGGAAAGGAGGAGGCCTTACAGGACTACCAGCAGCTCCTGAGCAAGGGGATCAGGCTCGGGGGCCTCATTGCAGCTGTGGCAGTATGGCATGGGGAGAGGCAAGGCAGTATCAAGTCAGTGAGTTTCCAGATATTGTATACACCTCTACCCCGATATAACGCGACCCAATATAACATGAATTCGGATATAACGCGGTAAAGCAGCGCTCCTTGGGGCGGGGCTGCGTGCTCCAGCAGATTAAAGCAAGTTCGATATAATGCGGTTTCACCTATAACGTGGTAAGGTTTTCTTTTTGGCTCTCGAGGACAGCATTATATCCGGGTAGAGGTGTATGTGCAGAATCCTGCCTTTTCTGAGCCTTCTTCCCCCACTAATGTAGCATTCCTTGTTTTTGCCATATTGGATTCTTGAATTTCATGGAAACTTGTTGAGCCTCAAACACCTGGAGGCCAGTTGTGCCTATTGATCATTCAGAAATGTGGACATCTGGATGAATGTGCAGTACTGACTGATGGAAGCCATGCACTAAAAGTTTCAATCTCCCATTTGGCTATGGGACGTGCCTCAGTGAGGCATAACCTGCAAGTCAATTATGTATGGCAGTGGGGAGTACTTCTGCCCAGCCCGTTACCACCACATTAAACATGGAGGGACTTTGCTTGTATTCTCTAGTCCTTTTTTGGGGGAGAAAACACAGAAGTACATCCAGGAAGGTGACTCTTCTGATAGCAGTATCTGGGCTCGATGGTTCCATAGAAAGTCTTCCAGCTACAGTATGTAGCTAGGATCACTTATCTGCATATCTTGTTTGTGGTAGGCTCTCTGCAGGCTCTTACAGTTAAAGAAATAAGGGCTTAGAGTAGCCCTTTGAGAACATTGCTCCCAGCTTTTACTACCTTCAACTAAAGCAAGCCAACTCTGCACTTGACTGACAACATTTAGTTATTGGAGAGACGTGGTGGGTGAAGGTAATATCTTCTATTGGACCAACTTCTGTTGGTGAAAAGGGCAAGCTTTAGAGCTCCCCACTGCTCTTCGCCGGCTCTGACTACTGACATTCCTTACATTTGCTGATATCTGCTCATTACATCTTGTGATATTAGAGTAAAACCATCTATTGTGGAACAGCTACTGCTCAATTGCTTTTTCTGTGTTTCTAACAAAGGTTCCTCTGATATTTCAGTGTAGGCCACTAACTCCTATTTATTTAGCAAGGTTGGTTATAAACAGCAATAATCCTCCCTTGCCAGCATCAGGTCAGTAAGGCAGTCTAGAGTGAGCCTAGCTCCTCAGATTTCCACCTGTGATTGCTACTTGCTCTCCTAGCACTCTGAAAGATCCTGAGGTGAGAATCGCTGTCACTACGAATGATCTGTGTGGTACCAAACCACATTGGAGTCTAGGGCAAGAGGCAGCCAGTTTGCTGAGGCGAGGCTGTGTGCCCCTTCTGGAAGAGACTAAACTGATTGCCAGCTTGGTTTATCCGTTGAAACTTGAAAATGTGAAAACCTGTTCAGCTCTGTCTAAAAACCAAATCCCTTCTCAGCAAGATGGCCGCCTCTGGTAGGAAGCTCAAATGCCGATTGTAATGAAAGTAACCATCTACAAGTACAGAAGGCAGCTTGCTCCAATGAAATATGCCACTTGTCTTGTGAACGTTCATATGCTGGCTGTGCTCTTCCTTCAGACTGACTGGAAAAGACACAGAAATGAGTACAGCTTGGAGTTGCAGCTCCCCGGGCTGGACCAATTCAGCACAGCCATGCCAAACTAGTTGTCTAAAATGTCTGCTCTGGAAGTTTGGAAGTTCCACTGTTGCTTCACAAAAGAGCCCAGAAGACATTTTTTTCTGGCCCTGCAGATTCCCCAACAGCCCCCAGAGGTTGCAGCGAGATGGATGAGGCACTTGGGGATACTCCGACTGGGAGGTGCAAGAGGATTTTATGGGGAGCAGGAATATCTTTAAGTGCAAGCTGTTGCTGAATGCCTCTATGCCTGATCAGTGGGATGCAAATCTGTGCTGCTCACTTTTTTCACTTTTTTTTCTTTGCAGAACTTGGCTAATGACCAAATAGAGCACATCCATTACTGGGAGTGGCAAGTGTTAACACTAACCCTGATGTCTTCCTACAGTTATTAGACTCTTGTATAGCACCATGTGGCCATATAGAAATTCCATGATTGTAATAAGACTCCAGGATTAGTTACTCTCTGGTCCCTTGGAGTTTGCCATTTAAAACCTTAAAATAATTTGCTGTGTATAGGGAGAATAGAAGACATGTTACACTGTCCTAGTGACTTAATTCCTGACAGTTGTGTCATAGGATCACGTTGGATCCTCAAACCTGTAGTGATTGGGGAAGGGTTTCAAACTCTGGCCCTTCCCTGGATTCTGCTCTGGAACCCCTTATGCTGACATCTACTTAAGCCCTGGCCACACTTAAGTATGAGTTAATTGCTGATTGCTGACATGGTTGCTGACACCAGGTGATAGGATGCTATGGTAACTAATCAAGTCTTAAGTGTTTCCTTGTCAGAGGCTGGCACATGGCGGCTTTCCTGCCATGCAGTGTGGACAGGAGCCCCCTAGTATGTCTGTTTGGCTGGTCCTCACCCTGCTGCCCAGAGCTGGAGGAATCCTGAGTTCATTGCCTCATCTGTTGCTTCTCTACATGCATGCTCCAGAGAGCGCCCACCTCCTTGCTGAGCAAATGTCCCAAATACTTCAGACTGAGTGCAGTGATATCACTGCTGAACTGTGACTACAGATGAACAGATGCCATTAAGAGGATGACAGGAAAGCTGCTGTGCAGGCAAGCTGACCTGCCCATTAACAGGAGACACTGTGCCTCTAACAGCTTACAAATGCCTGGTACAAAGGACTTTAGTACCATCCTTCTAGCAGATCTAGTATAACTTTTGTTGTGACTCACTAAAATCAGAGGGGAATTCTTAAAATCACTGTCTTCACTTAAATGAAAAGTCCCATGTGTAGCTAAGTAGGAGGGAATCTCTCTCTTCGGTCTTGGCCTTTCATGGGCGGCTATGAGGGGAAGGGAACAGGGAGAGTAAGCTGGAGTTTTAACACCGTGGTGCATGCTTAGCAACCAGTCTGAACACTCCATTAATTCAAACAACTTTCATGTCTCATGCCATGGCGTTGATACTTAAATTTCACTGTATTGAAAACTTTATTGTGGCAAACACTTGGTGGAGCACAGCTATTCCCAGCTACGGTAGGGGGTTCATGCCTTGCCGCATGCCATCTAGGTAGGAAATACAGTTACATAGTCATGTAAGTAGTTGGTGGACTTTGTGCCCCTGTTTAGATTAGACCGCGTTCCTACCTGGATTCGCAATTGGCACGTTTTCCTGTAGATAATTTCCACAATAATTCTGTCCAGAATACACCATTGGTATAGCAGTCAGAAGTCCAGTAAGATATGGGGTATGCAGAAATATTTGTCTTCTGGTGCCGAGGCAGTCTCGCTGTGACAGTATAGGGGTTGCTAGCAAATGTGATTTTCTGAGCCCAGATACAGTGCATATCACTGTAGAAAGAAACACTGTCTTCAGTGCATCTCAGACTCTGGGCTCAGTGTGTTAAACTGTAGAAAGAACAGTGCTTATCTGAAGATGACTTATCTCACAGATATGATTTCAGATTTACAGGAATAGCTTGGCCATGTAGCAGCATGACGCGTTACAGATATGTAATCGCTCTGAGACAGGAAAGCTGCTTTCCTGTGGTAAGCTATTGCTGATGCAGGTGAGAGTTCTGAGAACTTTTGTCATCAGGGTCTTATTACCACTGTAACAGCCACAGCTCTCCAGCTACCATGGGATGACTCTTAATACACGTTCCTTTGAGCTGGTGTCTTACTGGATTTCTAGTTTCCTAGGTCCACTTAGTATTAAGTTACAGAAGCTGATGGTCCTGTCTCTCAAAAGCATTCATGGATCCCAGTTTGGGTAAGTGAAACTACTTCAGAGCAAAGAAAATCATTCTGAACCCAGAATGTTAAAACTTAGTGCATTTGGGTTGGCTGTTGATCTTCCATGCCTTCCTTTTTAATGAAAAATAATTTGGCTGCTTTTACTCACTTACCCAGCAGATGGCAGCAGAATGCTCGGCATAAACTACTGAGTGAACCTGAATAGACGTGATAGTGTTGAAAAGAGATGGCTCAGTAAACTGGAACATGACAATTGGATAACTGAGCTGTCTGTCTTTCCATGCCAGCTTCAAGCTCAGACTGTGCCATGCCTTTCTAATGGCAAATCGTGAGCCTGCTATCTTACATGATTCTGCAGGAACCGCTTAACACTGAAATGGCCTTCACTATGTGAATGGTAGTGAAGCATGTCAAATCAGAGGAAAGCACTTAGCATGCTTTCACATGAATAGGGAAGGCAGAATTCATTAAAGTGCTCGGTATAAAGCAGAGTATTATTGCTAATCAAACTCTGGCTTGAGCAGAGCAATTCAATGTGCCTTCTCCCTCCTCTTCGGATGCCTTTGCTCTTGTATTGCTAACTGCAGTAGCAGACTACAAGGATCTCTGGAGCCGGCTGTGCCATTATGGCCAAAGATGGTGGGAAGATACCCACTGTCTCATATGTTCTAGTCTATTTTGAATGTGGCCACGAGTGGCTCATTGCAACAGGATTCCTTGCTGCAATGTTGAGATAGGATTTACAGGTGGCACGGTAGTTTGGCACTGTACTGTAGTTTCCCCTATACCCTTAACCATGGGTTGTCCAAACCGTCTGTCACGCTAGCGTGAACTTGGACGGGCGATCCAGCACACAGCAATGGCTCCTGTCTCAGGGAAGCCTGCAAGATGTGGGATTGCCTGATCTGCTTGCTGCCCTAGCTTATGTGAGGGAATGGTAGTAGGCAGTGGGCAAGCTGTGCCAGTATGTATGTATGTATAACAGATCTTTGTTCCTAGTCTAGCTTTAGACAATGGCATGTTCTAAGATAGTGTGTGAAATTCTAGGCAAGGGGGGGCTTGAGGAACAATGGGTTGATGGGGAAAGAACAATGAAGTTACAATGTGAAGGCTGATCTCCGCCATACGCTCAAGAAGATCCATCAGTGATGGATGATCTCGTACCGGGCCAGGAGCACACTTATGGAACCTAAGTGCTCTCTCCATATTTTGTTCTACACCAGGGCACTTTTCTGCATCAGCCTACTATCTCTTCCCATTGCTGTTCAGTGGAGGAGAGGGAGAGAGACTTGGTGTGAAATCTCCAGGACTCTGCTGTTAGAAAGGAGTGCACAAAGTGTATGGACCTGCACATGGCAAAAAACCTTTCCCCCTGTTGGAGCAGGACTATTCTTATTTCATGCCACAAATAAATTGTCTTCAACTAATAGTGTGAACTAGGGAGATTTCTAGTCTCCAGGTGTCTCAGGGTGCTTTCAGAGGAGATATCTATACCTTTTCTAAAGGTAGCATTCACTGGAGTGAGCTCCTACCCAAGACTGGAAGAGGGGGTTTTCATTCTCATCAGCCTTTCTCTTAAAGAACCAGCTGGGAATTTTAGACCATTGTGTCTCCTGCAAGGTTCATGCCATTCAGTGAGGTAGCTAATTGCTTGAAAGAGTGGTATGAAGTACTCTGTGGCTGCAGTGACCTGGAAGTCAAAGCTGCACTTGAAGATCTGTCGCTCACGTTCCCTTCAGGGAATAACTTGTATGCAAGTGACTCTTCACAGCTGTTTGATTCTGCGTGGGACGGTTATGGATATTTAAAACCAATTAGTCCTCTTAAGTTTGGGGACTTGTTTAAACTTATGCTGTTGGGTCAAACTTGGCCCAAAATGTAGGTCTTGGAAAACACCAAGGACACTTGTACATTCAAAGGCTAATGGGAAGTATGCTTTTTTTTTAAAACCTTCCCCTGTATGTTTGTAGCTCAGCACTTTGGAGGACTATGCTAGTGCTTGAGACACTGAAGAGAAAGCTGATGAGAAAATGACATGCCTACTTTCCCTCCCAAACTGAATTGCAAAAAACAATGTGGCTCTTAAACTGTTCTTGCTTGGCAAAGTCAGTAGTAACACTAATTATAGTTAAAATAAAGGGATGTTCAGATTTTCTGGTAGTCCACTTGTTTAGATGCTGCATGCATCTCCTGTTTGTCCCAGGCAATTACTAATGGGTCAGTTTAAAAAAGAACAGGGGGATGGGGGTTCCAGAAAAGAGGAGCCCCTTGTACTTAGCACTAACCCTCAGGAGTTTGAATCTCACGATACTTGGTATCTGTCTTCAAGCCCCAGCTCCTGGATTCCTGTGATTACATGAGAATCTCATTTTCATTTAAAAGTAAATTTTCAGCCCTTGTGGCTAGAGAAGTTCAAAGTAAACCCCAGAGAGCTCAACCCAGAAGACCAAATAAAAAGGAATCCCAACCCCATTTAAAGCCAATCTGTGATTCTTTAGGGGGCCTGTTTCATGTTTTTTTTTTCTTTAACGCTTGGAGTTAGCAATGCTGAACTAGCAGACATGCTCGCACAGTCTAGTAGCTGCTTCGCAATCTCATACCTATTTGTTTAAAACTAGTTATCTTAAAATGGCTTCTATGGTTGTGTGCAATGTGAGGGGGCTTGTAGTTACTCTGCAAACTGTTCTTTCCTGAGTCACTTTCACTTCAGACTTTTGTATAAAAACTGAAATGGAAAGAGCCCCTCCCACACCCCAAACCCCTCATCCCTAGCTCCGTTGGATCATGGGCAGCAACAATTTTCTTCAACTTAGTTGCTAGGAAAAAAGTTTGAAAACCACAGTCCTAGGGTATTGTTCATACCAAAGACATTCCTGTATTCTCCCCACCCTAAGCAATATGTGCTGTCTTAATTTCTGTGATTAACCCCATTTTTTTCCTTCCTCAGCAATGGCACCAGCATGATTTCGTTGATCATTCCCCCCAAAGACCAGATTTCACGAGTGGCAAAAATGTTAGCGGATGAGTTTGGTACCGCGTCAAACATAAAGTCTCGAGTGAATCGCCTTTCAGTACTGGGAGCCATTACATCTGTACAGCAAAGACTCAAACTCTATAACAAAGGTAACACATGGCCTGTATGGTACTCCTGCTTGCTAAACATTTTCCCAAGGCAAACTGTCCTTACTACGATATTTGCTTGGGCTGTTGCAGCAGGCTGGCCAAGGCAGAACGTAAGTTGCTGTTAAAGCATGTTGTCTATTGCTGCCTCTCACCATCCTTCTGCTGCTTTGCACTAGTAAATTTCCCCTCTGCTATCAAGATGTTTAAAGCAAGTCACCCTTTTGGTGGGGAGGGGAAGGGAAGGGGTGTGGCTCCTCCAATCCACTGCTTTGAAACCCTAGCCCCTTTTGTAAACCTATGCAATCTCCAGTGTGTTGGTACAATGGCCAGCACAGTGGAGCCCAGTCCTCACTGCGAGGACCTCTGAGTACTGTCATGAGTGGGCTCCTGGTTGCCTTTCTTTGGCTGTCTTTGTGGGCTCAATTCTGAAACTTGAACAGTTTAAAAGGGTGTGGATTCTTCAATGTTAAATCCATGCTTTCCTGCTTAACTTGGCCTTGGTTTATCTTTTAGCCCCTCTGTGTATGCAATGTGACACGGATGTGCAAATCTGGGGAGGAAATAAAGCCTGCCATCAAGGTGTACCCTCGAAGGGTCTAATTGTGCAGCTCTTATTCAAGCAAGTAGTCTGACTCCAATAGGGCTATGCACACAAATAAGAGCTGCAGGATCAGGCCAGCTGTAGGAGAGCTGCCATGTAGGAATTGATAGTCTTTATGGAGTGATGCTGTTTAACTCTCTTCCACACTGTAAATATTTGCCTTCTAGCTGGTTTAAGAGCTGGGTACATGTTCTTAACTTAGTCCCAGGGAAGTCTTTGTCATCATAATGCATTGAGTTGCCAATGAATAACTCTCCTGTTGGCAAGCTTACTCCTTTTAGCTAGCTTTTAGAAATGCATTTGTGCATTGCTCCCCGTATAGCTATGATGAGAACACACAAATTAGTCCTTTGGGTTTCTTGAAGGAACAAGTGAGGTGGGGGGTGGGTAGTGGGCTGGGGGGGAGGGGAACTCCTGTAGTAGTGTGGGGAAATTTGAAATTAAATCCTTATGTCCTCAGATCTTGGAAATCCTGGTGTTCTTTGTAAGCAATACTGAATGTAATATTTGGTGATCTAAAACTATGGTACTTCATGTGTCCTTTACAGTACCTCCAAATGGTCTGGTTGTTTACTGTGGAACAATTGTGACAGAAGAAGGAAAAGAAAAGAAAGTGAACATTGACTTTGAGCCTTTCAAACCAATCAATACATCGTTGTATTTATGCGACAACAAATTCCATACGGAGGTAGGAGAGATCCTGTACTGCTCACAGGTCTTGCTGTAGCCAAAGCATGGTGATGCATTTCAAACAGCTGTGCTAGACTTACTAAATAATTCATATTGTACTTGTATCCAGACTCCCTAGAGCAGTAGATCTTAACAGAGGAAACCAGCCTCTTTGTGTAAATGCTGTGGGGTGACTTATAACTGGATTGTGTTCAGAAATGCATGATATTTGCTGATTGGGGTTTTGTCTTGGACAGATTCAGAGTTCTCGTGTCCTCACACTCTGCTGCAGCTAAACTTAATAACCGAAGTGGATAACTTGGCTGAGTTTGTATAACCCACAGGCTTTTCTTTGGAGTTGGTGGCAGGCCTTATCTAGCATCAGAGTGCTGTGACCTCAGAGTATTGGTTGATCACAGGATGACTGAGCTGCCAATGTGATCTGGCTGTTAAAGCTAAGGCGGTCTTGGGATGCATCAGGCGAGGTATTTCCAGTAGAGATAAGGAGGTGTTAGTGCGTTAAACAAGGCACTGGTGAGACCTCATCTGGAATACTGTGTGCAGTTCTGGTCTCCCATGTTTAAGAAGGATGAATTCAAACTGGAACAGGTTCAGAGAAGGGCTACTAGGATGATCCGAGGAATGAAAAACCTGTCTTATGAAAGGAGACTCAAAGAGCTTGGCTTGTTTAGCCTAACCAAAATAAGGCTATGGGGAGATATGATTACCCTCTATAAATATATCAGAGGAATAAATGCCAGGGAGGGAGAGGAATTATTTAAGCTCAGTTCCAATGTGGACACAAGAACAAATGATATAAACTGGCTATCAGGAAGTTTAGACTTGAAATTAGACAAAGGTTTCTAACTATCAGAGGAGTGAAGTTCTGGAACAGCCTTCCAAGGGGAGTAGTGGGGGTAAAAGACATACCTGGCTTCAAGACTAAGCTTGATAAGTTTTATGGAGGGGACGGTATAATGGGGATAGCCTAATTTTGGCAATTAATTGGTCTTTGACTACTAGTGGTAAATATGCCCAATGGCTTGTGATGGGATGTTAGATGGGGTGGGATCTGAGTTACGACAGAGAATTCCTTCTTGGGTGTCTGGCTGGTGAGTCTGGCCCACATACTCAGGGTTTAGCTGATCGCCATATTTGGGGTTGGAAAGGAATTTTCCTCCAGGGCAGATTGGCAGAAGCCCCGGGGGGTTTCGCCTTCCTCTGCAGCGTGGGGCACGGGTCACTTGCTGGAAGATTCTCTGCACCTTGAAGTCTTTAAACCATGATTTGAGGACTTCAATGGCTCAGACACAGGTTTGATATAGGAGTGGGTGGGTGAGATTCTGTGGCCTGCGTTGTGCAGAAGGTCAGACTAGATGATCATAATGGTCCTTTCTGACCTTAAAGTCTATAAAGTCATTCTGAGCCATGCTTGAAGTGAGGTTTAGTAAAGAGTCAAGATACATCTGTGCTAATGTCACTAGTTCTCATACATGTCTTGCTGGAGGAAATGGAGCAGCATGTTGGGTGAGGATTACCACGCACTCGGGGCCGAGCCATTCAGGTTTATTAATTCAAACCTTTGTTTGAACCAAAAGCATGGCTTTGTATTTACAGTTACTATAAAAGCAATGAATGACAGATATCTAGAAAAAGGTATCAATCAGTTACCTTCTCCTGAGGAATAGGCAGGTCACAATGGATTATTCTTCAAGGGTCCCTCTATCCCCTAACGGTTCAGCATATTTATACCTTTCCACATTATCTGACCATCCAATCAATATTAAACATTCTTACATAACCCATACGGTATGCATGAGCAGGCTTCAGTTTACATCACTCTTGCTGTCCATGCAATTTTCATGTCTCTCTCCCAATCGGTTTACTTACTTGCATCATACCATTCAGTGCAGGGACTTTCCTGTTTTTCCCAATACAGGGACTTTTTGTCTGTAACTTTTGTGTTTCGTTGTACTGATTAACTTCCTCTTATCTATGGCTTTCAAGACACTACAAAGCATCATCTTTATCCTACATAGCAGCTGTAATCATGACTTAAACAGCTTCATAAGGATGAATTTAGCAAGCAACACTCAAGTCAAGCAAAGACCAGGCTGAAGCCAGTTAGCTTAGCATAAGTATTACCCTGGCCCGTCTAAACTCATTACACTTCTAGCAAGCACCACTCTATCCTCTGACAGCAGAGGGTTAATTACTACTCAGGCAACTGCCCTAATGAGTTGCATCAATGACTTAGGAGGCAGATTGCAGTCACCCTTCTGAAAACAGTGCTGGGGTCCCTTCCACCTGGACTAGGAGGGAGCATGGCATGCTGGAACTTATAGTCCTTCCTGGCTGTTTTCACTTTGCACAGGCCTTAAAGTTCATGGTACAGTTCTGGCTGCACTTTGCACTTGTGAATTGTACATGCAGCTTTCTGAGGTATACTTACCTGGCATCTAAAATGAGAGCATGCGTCTGAAGTATTTGGGGGCATGTACATATCAGTGACTGGAGTCTCACCGCAGCTCTCCCACTCAGTGTTCACACTTCCGAAGGGTGATAAGGTCCATTGCCAGCCTCATAGTGGATTATAAACTCTGGGGTGGGGACTGTCTTCTTATTCTGTTTCTACAAGATGTGAGAGATCTTTCCCACCCCTCCTTTTGGGGATATACTCCTGGGAGGACTCCCAAACACCCCTTTGGCTTGCCAGGAATTGCTGGCACTGGCAGCAGTCTCCCTGCCTAGGTGGTACACCAGCCTACAGTCCAGGAGAGGCAGTGCTGCTAGAAGCTCCAACTCTCACTCATCTGGGGCAGAGACCATATGGAAGAAGGGGAGGGAAACCACAAAAAAGAATAAAAAGCAAACCCAGGGAAATGGGAAAGACCAGGAATACAAAGGCATAAGACATGGCAACTGCTCCAGCATACTGTGTGGGGACCCGGAGGTTTGAGACCGGAACAGTAGTCTGCAATCTGTCTCAGACATTGGGGGCTCCAGCAAAGTTAGAACCTTTGGCTTCAAGTGGGCTAAACCCCTTCTGAAAAATGTAGCTGCAGCCCAGCGAATAACTTCCTAGCTGGCTTTGCGTTGGTCAGCAAGAGAATGTCATTTACTTTGGAAAATTGTAATAGATAGACAGTGACATGATAATAGCACCTTGTTCCTTGGCCTGTCTGCTTCGCCTGTCTCCACTGAGTAGTGCTTAGTTCCAGTTTTCCTAGCTCTGCTTGTGGTGCAGAATCCGTATATCTATGAAAGAGCATGTTGTATTCTATTCTGTAATGCCAATTTCCACTGACGTCTGGATGCCACAATTGCTATCCATTTTGATGGGTAAAATGGAAGATGCAACACTTGACTCCTGTGATCCAAGGTGGCACCTTTGTTTTGGCAAACAGAAGTGGATGGAGGTCATGGAGTAGCAAGAGAGACCCAGGCTGAAGGAATAGCCTGAACAAAAGCTGCGGGGCTTTTGTTCAGGAACAATAGAATCCATGGCTGAGCAGTGATGAAGGGGAAGTCACTGGTGACCATTTGATACTTATATTAAAATAAGAATGAATCAAGAACACACAGATTTTAGTCACTTACCTCTTGGCAATCGTGAGATCTGATTAGATTTCCTCAAGCTATTTTATTGCATGTGTGAAATTGAAGTAACTTCCCAAGAGGGATTTGAACTCTGAAATCTATGTCTAAGTAGTGGATTTATGAAGACTTTTTGATACCTTGGCTGGAATGCTCTTCCTGGTCACATAATTTGCTTGGCTCTGTCCCAGTTAAATAGGTTACATTGTAATAGGCCACTATTCCTCCTCATAAATTAATTTAAAAAATGCTTAGTTTGGCCAAAGTCCTCCATTAAACCTTTATTTCCCTGATATTTAGCTCAAAAGCCACAGGCTTGTTTGTGTGGATTTTGAATAAAGGTGGCTGATGCTTTTTGTTCCATCCATTCAGTCAGTCTACTCTGAGACACATGCAAACAGCTTAAGCCCTGTGATAGCAAGTTAACAGCATCACTTCTCCAGCATTCAACAAGCTGCTGAGAACTTGTCAACTTAAAATTTAATTTCAGGTACCAGTTACAGATTCTGAAACTCCTGAATTAGGATTGGGCAAGAAACAGTCTAACTTCAAATGCTAATCTTTGCTCACTGTCTACTTGAAATATTCCTCCCTGCTTTCCAGAAACTGGAAATGGAAGCAGCTTTTGCAAGGAAGCAACTGATAAGGTCTAGTCAGTGAGCAACCATTATAAGTCTTGCTGGCTCATAAGGGAACAGTCAACTCAGAACATGATGGAGACTCAAACCCTGCTTAACCTTCAACACTGCAGTAGGAAGGAGGCTCGAGATACCTGATCTTCCAGATGATGTTGTCTGTCCCTCTTCCACCCATAGCTAATAAATCAATAGAATCATTACGAATCCCCCTTTAATCTGTAAGGCTGAGTTTTTGTCACAGTTGTCATGGATTTCATAACTATCAACACTGTGAATCTCTTGCTGGTAGACATGCGATAAAGTTGAAATTCCTTGATAGCGGCCGAGCTAAAGGTTGGGTTTCATTGGTGACTAATACAGTAAACCTAACGGCATTGCACGGATAGAGCCAGATCAGAGGACTACATGAGACATAATCCCCCAGACAGGACTATTAGGAAAACTAGCTCACCTTCCTCTCCACACATCCAAGCAGAATAGGATTTTAACTTGGAGAGCTAATTTGGATACACAGAGGTAATCCTCCTGCTAAACCTGTCCCTTTAAGCAATGAACAGTTGATCAATGGCACCGCAAGTGGTGGGGACAACTTGTGTCTGACTCAAAGCACTGGCATCTTGCTCTAGCACTCAGTGGTACCGGGTACAAGATAGCAATCAAGAATTTTCTCGGGTATTTTTGTCAATTTTATCTTGACTGCTTCATAAAAATATCCATGATTACCAAACCATTGTTTCAGTGATCTGTATTGTGCCTGCTGTTCTCACTTAATGAACTGCTGCTCTGCTCAGTAGTCAGACCAAAGTGCTGATGTTGGCTGATAGTGGTTATTGCTAACCATGTTGTGTTCACATTTCAGGCTCTGACAGCACTACTGTCTGATGACAGCAAGTTTGGTTTTATTGTAATAGATGGTAGTGGCGCACTCTTCGGAACTCTTCAAGGAAACACAAGAGAAGTCCTGCACAAATTCACTGTGGATCTCCCAAAGAAGCATGGTAATGCAGTAACAAAGATCTTAACTGCCTCCAGCAGAAAGGGAATGTGGAGGCAGGGAGAGGAGTGTAAAGTACAGTTAGTGATGCCGAGACAGTGTGTAATTCCACACTCAGGAAACTAACTTAGACAATGAAATATTAAGACACAGGTACATTTGAAAGAATGAAACCGGTAACGTCCAAATCCTGCAGTCCATTTCCCTGCCATCTTATGTTAGTCTCATAAACTGTTAGCAAATCAACATGACCCATATAAAGGGACACTTTCTGGCCAAATTTGACCCTAAACTTGGGTGTTCACAAATGAATTATCCAAAACAAAGACCAGCAGCTCTTAAATTGCAGTGGAAAGTGCCTTTGAATCTTGCCCTGAAAGTGTGTGCATTTCAGACACTGACCTATTGCATGAGCACCACAATGGAACTGACTTGGCCCCTTGCACTGTCAAAGCAACAAGAAATGCCAAAAAGTTTAGTGGTACCGAGTTCAGTAAACCAGACTTCTAAATGTTCAGTCTGGTGTCTGTGATGTAAGCAAGGATATTTAACTTAAATATCTTCCTTTTGTCTCTAAATATTTGTGAATTAAGTACTTAACCAGCAGTTGCCTAGTCTTAGTTAACTATCTTTCTGTTTCATCTAATTTTGCCCCAATCATATCCACATTAAGGAAGTTTGCCCCGATGTAGCCAAACCTGTATAGACCTCTACTGCAGAGGCGCACCGTGCTAGTATGTAGCAAGGCTTAAATTAGTACAGCATAGCCTGGTGACATACCAAAGTAAACTGCATTGGTGTAAGCCTCACATCTCCAGATCTTTAGTCATTCTTCAATGATTCCTTGTGACATACTTTCATGTGGAAGACATGTAGAAAATCACCTGATGGGTGGGTCCTGCCTGTTCACTCTTCGCTGTTTTAATTGAATGCCCTTATCCCTACTTGTGGTAGACTAATTTGCATCATATCTTGGGTTCTGTTGGGGCCACATGCCAACAGTTTCTGTGGTAGTAGACCTCAAAATGGCTACATCCCATCTCTTCTCTCTTAAAGGTAGAGGAGGTCAATCTGCCTTGCGTTTTGCTCGTTTAAGGATGGAAAAGCGACACAACTACGTGAGGAAGGTAGCGGAGACAGCTGTGCAGCTGTTCATTTCCGGTGATAAGGTGAATGTGGCTGGTCTCGTTTTAGCTGGATCAGCTGACTTCAAAACTGAACTAAGTCAATCTGACATGTTTGATCAGGTAAGCGAAAGTGGACTTCCTGTGCTAAATGAAACCCACAGCCTGCCTGCTTAAGGACTGTGACTAATGTCCTCATGGTGCTAGTGGTGGCAGGTGGTTCGTGGCTGATGCATGCTCTTCAGGAGAAACCCAACTAAAGTATCTTAAATTAAGAATACAATTAAAATGTAAAATTGTTGTATTCTAAAGGGGGGGCTCTTTCTAGAAAGGGAGCTATATCCCAGTGACCTGTAAGGAGCTAGGATTTCACTTAATAATGGAGCGTTCCTGATGGGATGCTTGTCTCTTCTGGCTAAAAGTGGAATTAATGTTCTTTGGTTATATTCCAAAGCAAAAAGCAGAGGCTTTAGTAGAATTCAACTCCTCTAAACTTGATCTGTGTGGCCCTGCACTCTGAAAGTTGTATTTACACACTGAATGTTCAGAACTGTTTTGTTTCACTTGCCTGCAGAGGTTCTGAAGTCAGATTACCAGTGTAGCTTGTCAGGCATTTTCATTCTGATGGGGTTTCTGAAGTAGTTTATGGCAGTGCTGCTCAATAGGTTGGTTAACACTGACTTTCTTTGTATGTAGCGGTTGCAGTCCAAAGTCTTGAAACTAGTTGATATCTCGTATGGTGGAGAAAATGGATTCAATCAAGCAATTGAGTTGTCCACCGAGGTCCTCTCCAATGTGAAATTCATTCAAGAGAAGAAACTAATAGGTATGAATAGACCTACATAGCTAGCCTCTCATGAGTTGGATACCCATCCTGCTTTACTACTCACCCCTAGCTAAGTCCTCATGTGAAAGTTGGGCAAAAGGGGATGTCACTGATGACCTCCATTCTCCAAGCACCACCTCAAACACTGCTTTCTGCTTAGAATAAATCCTCCACTCTTCTTTCTGCCTTGCCACAAAAGTGCCCTCTGAATGCACGTGGTGTGAAGTGAGACATCGCAGCAGCTGGCCTGGTATCTGTTACATACGCATCTGGTTGGGTCCACGGTGACACACTGAAGTGCTATCAGTTGTTGCTTTAGTCAAGGACCCCCAAGTTTGTCAACATATGGAGGACTGTGAGAGTTGGGGTTAGGGCACTGGGCTTCAACTCTAGTGACCTGGGTTCAATTCCTGGACCTGCTACTGACTTGCTGCGTGACTTTGGGAAAGTTGCATCAACTCTGCCTCAGCTCCTCATCCGTAAAACAGTCCCTTCTGGCTGTAACATTGTTCATAGCGTCCGAAAAGGAGTCCCGGTCTGTACAGACTAAACGGCTCGTTGGGTGTTACCTGCCTCTATAACAATATTACAGACTGATGTGATATTGTGAATAGAGTGCTAGGGAATGACTGGATCCTTAAATACCCTTGGAAATACAGATGGAGCTGATAATGGAGATTGCTCTCCCTTTCTTACCAGTTTGCCTCCCTTGCAGTCTTTCCATCCATTCCACCCTATTCTTTATCCTTTCATCAGGGCCAGGTTTAGTTTCTCAGACCTCCCATGCAGTCAGGGAAAACAACTCCTCTGCTCTGATCTCTCCCATCTCCAAGAAAATGAGGATTAAACTCTTGCTTTTCTTTGAAATTGCAGCAGAAATGATCCTCTCGTCACACACCAGTAGGAAAGCTTAGTAAGACCCACTCTGGGGGACGGTAACAGTAGCTGCCTTACACTGAAGGGGAATAAAGTTTAGTGCCTGCTTGTGGTTGGTGGCTGGGTGTCAGAGGTTAACCTCTCTGTCTCACTTCACAGTGCTCCTGAGAGAGCTGCCTAGCTGGCACTGAGACTTCCTAGCTAAGAGCTCTGAGTGACATGTTGCCAGCTCCCTAGCAGGTGATGGATAGTTAATTCTGCCTGGCATACTAGTGTGTGGCCTGTATAGCCAGGCACAAAACAGTCTCACTTTACTGTAGCTTTTCTTCAAACGAGGCTTAGTAAAATTTCATGTGACATGATCTGTGTTCACAAGTGTTTCTCTGTCTCCTGAATGCAGGCCGATACTTTGATGAAATCAGTCAGGACACGGGGAAGTACTGCTTTGGTGTTGAAGATACACTGAAAGCTTTGGAAATGGGAGCAGTAGAGATACTGATAGTTTATGAAAATCTGGATATAATGAGATATGTTCTCCATTGCCAAGGCACGGAAGGTATGTCATAATTCAGAGCTGGACTAGGAGCCTGGAGGGGATTAGCTGTTCAGTGTTCCTTGGGAGAACTCTCTGCTGTTAGGCAGGAGCTGTGCTTTAAAACCTCCCTTTTAGGAGTTTTTCATAGAAATCCTATAGACAGTCACTAGCTTGTCACTTCCCACTTGCATGATGATGTGGGAGGAGAAGCTGAAAACAAGCAGAGACTTGGTGGGGTGGCATAGCAGTGCTGGGAGGGGGCTTGGCTAAGTAGGCCTTGAAGATATAGTTTTGTGAAAGTGTTAATCCCTGTGTTGTGATTGTATTTACACTTCCATAATACAGTGGGAGATTGACCTGACCCTGCGGCATCTAGCCACCCACCCATTTCCCACCACTAGCACCCACATTCCTCCATCCTCCTTTTAGCCAGATGCAAAATTCTCTTCCTGCCCCAGCAAGGGCATTACATGCCCAAAGACCTTTTCTGACTTCGCACCTCGTGCTCAGTGCCTCCATGTGCAGCCTTTTCTGTGCGACCCCAAACAGAAAGGAAGGGATTCAGAGACCTTGTAGACCCCTGTGTTGCACTGGCTTCTACAGAGTTTCTAGCCTGCTGCTAGTTGCATCAAATCTCTAACACTGTTTTTCTCTCTCAGAGGAGAAGATTCTATATTTGACACCAGAACAAGAGAAAGATAAATCCCACTTCACAGATAAAGAGGTATTTCAACTCCTGGTCTTGTAGTACACTCAGAAAGGATGATTATGCTGTACTGGTGCAGGGCTTTGATTGACTCTAACTATGCTTAATGCTCCACACTTAGCTAATGCTTGAACGTTTTGCACCAAATTATGCTCTGGCTCCTTTACAAAATCTCGATTTGATGGGCTGTGCTGCAGTCTTTCCTATTGGCTTTGAATGTTACTCCAGAGTCTCACCTTGTTGTTTTTTTTCCTAATTGATTTCCTTGCTGCTCTGTCTTCGTTCTCAGGTCAAATGAGCTTGAAAGATGAAGTAAAAGGGACTAGTTGAACACAACTGAATCTAGCTCTTCTCCTTGAGCACATGCTCCGCACCTGGTGCAGCAGTCTACACCAGTGTGAAACATCACCATTTTGACTGGGTGGCATTTGTACTGGTCTAAATGACTGCACAAGGTGCAGGGCAATGGAGAATCTCCCTCTAGATACAGTAGGGTTGATGGACAACTTTGGGGATGCCTCCCCATCCTTAACTAGAGGATGCTAAGTGCTCTTACATATAATTTTCCCCTTTTTTGTCGTGAGTCAGGCAGGACCCTGTCCCCTTGGAAAAGACAGCACTGAAAAGACACTGAACTGCTGCAGTTTGACCACATGGCTAGCATAGCCACTTCCGTCTCGCTTTGTTTTGCTGTTATGGTTGCCGTGTGCATGCTGAGGGCCCTAATGGTAATGGTGGCACAAGGCACTCAGCTGTGGTGAGAGTGGTCAGTGGTGGATAGGCACATTATGCCTTCCCTTCCCCCCCCCCCCCCCCCCCCCTCCCAACTGCTTTAAACCACTGATCCCTCTGCCTTAGTGCTCATCTAGGACACTCTGTTCTCTGCTCTCACTAGCATGCTCAGCACCAGAGCATCTCTTCAGACCTGTGCCATGAGCATGCCTGGATGCCCATCAGCTACATGCTTAAACAATGGTGTGCCTATGGAGCCAGGACTCTGAAAGCACCACCAGTGCTTGTGTTTGTGAGACCAAAGAGTGCTTCTAAAGTTAATGTGAATTGGGAAGAAAGTGACCCCTCAGTAGATGCTGTGAAAACTGAAGTCAAAGAAACATCACTTAAGCCATACCTGCTATCGTGGCACAGCTATGGCGCTGTAGCTATGCTACTGTAATGCAGGCGCTTCCTAGAGCAATGGGGTTTTCTGTCACTGTAGTAGCTCCACCTCCTCGAGTGATGGTAGCTAGGCTGACGGAAGCATTCTTCTGTCAGCGTAGCTGGGTCTGCATCACTGGTTAGATCTGCATAGCTGTGGCACTCGGGTGTGTGGATTTTTCACCCCTGAGCGCCATAGCTGTTAAGCTAACTTTTGAGTGTAGATCAGGCCTTACTTTTTTTTTTCTTTGTCTGTAGACCGGCCAGGAACACGAACTGATAGAAAGTATGCCCCTTCTGGAATGGTTTGCTAACAACTACAAGAAATTTGGAGCAACGTTGGAAATTGTTACAGACAAGTCACAGGAAGGATCCCAGTTTGTGAAAGGATTTGGAGGAATTGGAGGTAAATTGCAAGAGGAAAAAGTAGGCTAAGCTGAAAACATTGGCCCTATGTAACCTGCTGTTAATCTGGTTCTGAAACCAGAATAGGAGAGGCTACATTCCCATGTCATTTTTCCCTCTGCTCAGTGAGTCAGTGACTGTCTTCAATTATCTATATAGTAAGGACCCCATTCAGTAAAACAACTTTGTGTATGCTACATCATATAGCAGGGATCTCAAACTGCAGCCCAGGAACAACTGGTGGTCCACAAAGCGCATTTCGGTTCTCAGTGGAGAGTTGGCTGGTCACATGATGCTTGCTCCCCTTGTATCCAGCTGCAAAATGCATTACTGCCCTGTCACTCAAAGAAGCTGCTGTAGTTGCATGGGAATATTATGCCCTCATGAATGGGAAGGAAGGTGTCTGAGACAATGGGGAGAGTTTCAAAGGGACACCTGCATTTTGGGTATCTGCCACTTTTTCCTTTGAAAATCTGTCCCCATCCATCTTCCCAGTCCTCCAGCTCCTGTGCGAAAGAGGCCGTTTTCTCTCTGGGTAAGTTTGGAGTGCTGTAGAAGTCCAGGAGCTCTTAAAAGCTTGATGGACCTAAAGACTTAACTCCCTGGTGGGATTTTATTGCCCACTGACTGCTGTGCTCCAGTGCCCATAGTCCTAGAAGGATGGACTTCCTGATTATTGTTCACTTAAGCAAGCATTGATAAGGATCAGGGCCTTCAGAGCACTGTGGGGAGGGAACTACTTTGTGTCAAATAGAACTCTGCTCATGATCCCCAGTGTCAGCCATTTTACCTAGGCCCTTCCTGGGGGGAGATGAATTCAGAGCTGATGGGTGACTCTCAGGTGAAGGTCTAAATCTAAACGATTTCATACTGCAATAACTATCAGGGTGATTTCTTTTGTAGGTAGTTACACCTTTGCACCCTTCCTCATGGACCCATTTACGCCAGTACAAAGGTTTCTTACACCCAGTGTAGCTTCTTCCCCTTTCTGTATGGGAATAAACTATCCCAATATAACGGCATCCATGCCAAGGAGTTGTACTGCTTTAGCTTTACTGGTGCAACTTGTCTGTGTGTACCCTGTCTTACAGCTGCAAAATGTACAGTGGGGGTCACTGCCACACTATGCTCCCTGCCCTGTACAATCTACCGCAGCCATACTCTGGCGTTGGGTGGGAGAGAGAGAAGGTCAGTCTCAGAAACTACCAGCAATGGTGCTAAGTGGAGTAGGGTTTGACAGTTGTCTGCCCAGCTTGGGACTACCAAGTCACTTCACATTGCCACGAGTACTGCTTAGCCCAATGTTTTTCAGTTAGGGGGTCTCCAGCTGTACTGACAATGAAGTTCACTCTGCTCTACTGCTTCTCTGTGCCAAGAGTTCTGTTCCTGGAAGTCTAGTGACTTGGAAGCACATGAAATATTTGGAAAATATATTAATTAGTTTTTGTCAAGGCGAAGATTTCTTGGTCAAGGTCCAGACTCCAGAGAAACGTTTTTCACACTGAAATAAGAATCAGTAAATAAAAAGACTTCATGGTCCATTGGCAGTCTGGGTTTGGCCTGTGGTCCGCCTATTGACTACCCTTGTTCTGTAGCATCTTAATTCCACACAGACCAAACACTAGACTCTGTTGTTAAAAATCATGGTCTCCATCTCCATGGTGCAAGTCAAAGTTTGAGATGACATGATCCAGAAGTTGCTGACTAGCACATATGTTAAATAGGTCCACAGTGTATTGTAAGATATATTTTGTACTAAGCCCTTTCTAGTACACTGAACTAGGAAGAAGCTAAAAGGTGTCTTGTTTTTACAGGTATCTTGCGGTACCGAGTGGATTTCCAGGGAATGGAATACCAAGGAGGAGATGATGAATTTTTTGACCTTGATGACTACTAGGTAGTCGACCTGGGTCCGGCAAAACGTGCCTCACCCCTCCAGCATCCAACCCAAGGAGCAAATGGTGGAAAACACAACAGATCCCTGCCTTAGAATTGGAACATTTCCAGAACTTGATCCATAAGCATTGGATTTAAAAAAACAAAACCCTACACTTTGATTTGTCATAGTGTCAGTACAGCAGCAAACTACTAAGTTCCTATATGCCACTTTGGACTAATTTAAAAGAATCCCAGTTTTTACTCTTACTCAATGGTGAAATTGGTTGCTCTTGTATTTTATGAAAATGATTTTTTTAACCGTCATGATACATTAACTGCTGTAAACCTTCTTCCTTCAAAAATTAATAGAAGTAAGATCATACTGGTTTGTTTCTTTTATTTTGATTGGAGAAAATCAATTGCTGCATTTTGCAGTGACATGACCCATTTACATGGCATTCTCAGCTTAGACTGCAGAAGAAGAAATGTAGTGAGATATTGGAGCCACTGTTTCTCTATTTAGTATTGGAAGAATAAGAGAAAAGGCACTCTTTGAGTGCCAGCTGACAAGGTGTGGCTGGAAAATTCAGATAGCTTGGGGAGCTGCTTTGACAAGCCAAACTCTTACCTTAATCCATTTTGCAAAAGCACTACTTGTACAAATTAGGAAGCACACTTCCTTGATTGCAATGGAAATGCTGCCAGAGTCTTGGGAGGCTTAATTTGGGAATTGAGTGGTGTGGCCTTCACTCTTTTCAGAAATAAACACATGATGTAAGGGAAGTAAGGTGGAACCCCTTTGGGTCTTTTTTGGTAAGATTTTATTATTTTTGCTTTAGGACTGCATAAAATTTCCTTGATTATGTGAATTTGATTGTTGGTGAACCCATAAATGGAAGCAGGTATTTCACAGGAGCAACTAACAAGATGTGACTGTGATTAAACCCTTGGCACTGGTGGATTTGGAAAACTTGATGCTACTGTTGAACACTTAAGTACCCCATTGGGAAATCCCAGCTCCCCAGCACCAAGGACTTCATAATGGATCACCAGGTGGTCATGTACATCTGAGACTGAACTCTAGTCTAGCCTTAGAAGTGGGTTCAAACTTCTGATTATACCCAGACCCTCAAGCAATGTCTTTGTAATGCCTGTTAATAGAATGCATTTCGAAACTGTAAAAATGGTTCCGTTTACCTAGAGCCAAAGGTTAAAATCTGCATTGGCACGAGACCTGATGCACAGAGCTGACCTTTCTGTTCTCTTGGGATAGCGGGTTTTCTGATGGGTACTCTGACATTTTAGTGCCTAACTGCTGTCCTTCACTGATTCTTCCTCAGTCACTTTTAGCATGTTGGTTGGAAGCAGCTTTTTGTTCCCAAGTGGCATACTTGCATATCGTTCCAATAATCCTGTTTCACTTGAATGGAGGGGAGTGTTTGTCTTAAAACATAGCTTCTGACACACTGTACTCCTAGAGGTCCAAAATGACTGTCAATGTGAGCAATATAACTTGTACCGCTGTTTTATAACCCAGCAAACAAGGCAGTGTTTGCCATTGTCTACAACAGATGTTCCCATCAAAGCTGGAGTCTCCTATGGAAGTTTTGCAGTTGGGTCTGCTATAGATTTGCACAAAACCCAAGCGCCAGTGAGTTTGCGGTCTTCAAAGCAGTATGTTTGGATTTTGCCATTGTAAATGGGTCTAATGTGACATGACAAGACCAGAAAAATTGGATGTAAATTTACATTTTTGAATATACTGCTTGTTGTTTCACATGATACATTTAGGATATGCAGCTCCTTTTTGTAGTTTTTATTTTTACTATTTAAGTTTGGAAATGATGCCAAATTTTTGTATTTCTTTAATCAATGTGTTCTCTTTGGTGATATATATTGCATTATATATTGATGTATATATCAATATATACTGATATGTATTACACTTACACATACAAACACATTAAAAGGTGGGTGAGAAATCCTAGCCTTCGCATACTATATAGCCTCTGCAGAGAGATCCCAAGCAGTGATATCTTGGTGTTGTGATGTACAGAAATGGAGAAGAGTATTAAACCATATTTAAGAATATAGCATGGACTCTTGATTTTCTTTTAGTACAGTAATTACTCTTACAGGGGGCGATGTTGCTTTACTGGCCTCATGAACTCTCTCAGCAGAGGCCACCTAGTCAAACAACCTTACTCAATTCTCAAACCTAGATAGAGAGCATCTTGTTTCCATTTAGCACAAAAACTTCCCCAACTGGCAGCCCAGAGTGCACAGGTCTTTGTTTGGCTTCCCTAATGTTGAGCTGAAATGTAGAATATTAGAAGCATGAGAGGAAAAACCAAATCAAATTCAAGCACTCTAGAACTCTGAAAAATGCCGTTCTTAAAGGTTAGCTGCTTGTCTGTGAACTGAGCATGGTAAGCGTTGGGCAGTGCCTAGGACAATTGCAGAACAGTTGGTCATCTTGTTGAAAGAGATGCAGAAATCATATTCCTACTAGTCTTGTATCAAAGCAAACTATCAATGCTTTCTAACAGCCTCTTCCTCTCTTTCCCCTGTGTGTTAGTCTGAGGCTAGGTCTACACTATGGGGGGGAGCGGGCGGGAGGGGGAAGGTCGACCTAAGATACATAACTTCAGCTACATGAATAGCGTAGCTGAAGTTGCGTATTTTAGGTCGACTTACCTGGCTGTGAGGACGGCGGCGAGTCGACCGCTGCTGTGCCGCCGTCTACTCCGCTTCCGCCTCTTGCCGCAGTGGATTTCCGGAGTCAACGGCAGAGCCATCGGGGATCGATTTTATCGCATCTTCACTAGACGTGATAAGTCGATCCCCGATAGATCAATTGCTACCCGCTGATCCGGCGGGTAGTGAAGACGTGCCCTGAGTAAGGTAAATTCAGTTCAGGATAGTGCCCAGTGCTTGTGGGCTATCCTGTTGCAGTGGTCAGCAGTTTTCACTTTCTGTCCTAAATTATGTTAAATGGGACCTCCTCGTAGGTGATCACATTTTCAGTAGAGGGGGAAGTGATTGTAAAATAGCGTAAGTACTCTTGGTTGAAAGGTGCTTTCATTTAAGCTTCCCTGTTTATGATGAAATGCAGGGGCCTCAGGAGTTTTTGTACTCTGAGTTAAAGAAACTTTTTTGTGTAACTGCAATTGAAGTTTGCTAGCATTGGCCAGCTTTGTTTTGATATTAGGCTGCACTGTAACTTTTGAGTAGTGCTATTGTCATGCGTTAGTTATCTTACTGCAATGTGCTTTCCCTATTGAAGATGAGATGGCAGGCTGGGGTTCATTAGCCAGGACTGCTGTCCTGTTACTGACCTCATCACCTGCTACAGATCTCTGGGTGAGTGAGGCTTGTTTTCCTAGCACAGCAAGGGTTGAAGGAACAGATACCAAGTAATTGACATGATAGCTTGGAATAGTGGAAAATGGGATCGTTTTTTGATAGAAGATGAAGGGGAGAATGCATCACTGCTGTGGAACTTGTCTGACGGTGGAAGACTGTGCTGATTCAGCTCATGCTGCTTTCCCTTCCTTGAAGGTATAATAATTTGCACAAACAGCGTTCATTGTCAGGCATGGCATTACAGCAGCCAGTTGGGTCTTCCCCAGTTATTCATTGACACACTTCTGGCCAGGTGCGGGATTGGGCATTTCACAACTAAGCAGCTGGCTGTACAGTGCTGAAACATTTCAATAACATGCCTTGTTGAGTGAGTATCTGTTAAGTGCATTGTAGTGGTAGCCTGAAACTTCTGGGGGGCTTTCCTTGGAAATAAGAGATCACACTGTAGTTCTTAGTGATTCCTTGTCATAAAAATACGAGCTACATCTCTAAGGGAGCTAGGGCTGGCCTCTGAACTCCAGCTTGGCAGTAACTTTTCCCTTACCACTAACAGCCATCAGATCTGGTTGCTAGACCAGCCTCTTGTGGCAGACTAATGGTGACTTCAGACTACTGGCGTCATGGTTCCTTTATATCAGCACTCCAAACCAGGCATTGCTGATCCAACTAATCTCATTCATCCAGCCTTGCTGTTCTGCCTTGGGCTTTTCCTCTGCTCTGTAATCTGAGGCAGAGTCAGACTTGTGAGTTGCCAGTAAGGGCTTGGCTCCCGCTTCTAGAGAACTCTCCGGTTGGATCCTCCTCCTGGTGGCAGCAGGTAATTTCCAATCCCCTGATCCCAACTCTAGAGCAGCAGAGAGCCTATTAAACTACCAGCTTGGCTCCAAAATGTCTTTTTTTTCTCTTCCTGCAAAGAAATGTACTCTCTGACTTGCCGGGCTGCCTTGTTCCTCATGCTGGGCAGACATGCCCACCATGAGGCACCTCTTTGTGCTTATGGCCTGCTGTACTCCAAACAGCCTTGCCAGGCAAGGAGACTTGCAACTTTTCTTCCACCAGTTTATTTTAGCCCCTACTCATTCCCATCCACTCTTTGCTGAGAGCAGTTTCCTGGCATTTGCCACCTGCGCCTGGCAACTCCATAAGATGATGAGCACTATTCCTGCTTCACCCTCTGCTACCCAGCAGAGCAAAAACAAACGGGAAGATGCAGCTGAGATCTCAAGCGCAGGCATTTGTCAGTGCTGGATCAGCAAGAGGACTTGGTGGCCCAGTCAACACCAGCTGCTCCTTGGATCTTAGCTCTGGTAGGCCACCAGCCCTCTCCTGTATCAAACATATAAATGAGGTTCCCCTAATCCATAGAACTCAAACCTGTGCCTCAAGTAGTGCCCTGTCTCACCCTTTGGTCATGCTGCTGCTGGCTGCCAATGCATCTCTGGCTGGGGATATGAGCTGTTCCTTATTGGTCCTCTCCCCATCAGCAGAGGTGACTGCAATGGCTCATGGTCACCTCTTACAGGCAACTGTATACCTACAGCTTTCCCTAATCCCTTCTAGCTGCCTTCCCGCCACACACGTGCAGGGGCCACATGTGGCCTACTCAAGCCAGGCTGCCTCGTGCTACCTTGTGGGAGCTATAAAGATGGACTCCTACTTCACACATTCACCCACTCTTAGGCAGTATCAAAATCCAATTCTGCCTGCATCCCACTTTCCACTATTGCCCTGGAGAACTTGGTGCTTGAGCCTGATGGCAGCATCCTTAAATCAATCACTTATTTTCCAGCTCAGGGATGATTTAAAAGTCCTTGTCTTTTTCAAGTATGTGGGTCTAGGAAGACTCTGGCAACAGCATCGATATTTGAATGGAAACAGACAAGACAGTCTGTTCCACAAGGACACCTGGCTATGCTAGTCTTGATCTACAAACCCTGAGTAACAATTGACTTCATAGCGCAGAGTAGAAGAATCAAGATGAGATCAGCACAAATCCGTCAGATCCTAGAAAATGTAGTTGATGGGCTATTGCTCTCCAAAAGAAGGCTTCAGAGTTTGTACTCCACTGCAGGTGTCAACAAGATGCAGTACATTTAATCACATCTGTATGTCGCATGGCTCCCAAAAGTCGCATGTTTGCATGACCCAATTTTGTCAATGACACTTGTTACTCTGAAGTTCGTGAAGACTGACTGAATTGTGCAATGCAGAGGGAAAATAGCTGATGTGGCTGAGCCAGGTATCCTCTCTAAGTTGGCACTGGGTCACAAATGATCCATACCAGATTTATTCTGAGTATCTAACTTATTCCAGCTATGGTTGCTGTTGTTTTCCCCTAGCACTAATTCAGTTGGCAGGGGGCATAATACTCTTCACCTTAGCACTTCAATGAAAAAGCAAAAATGCAGCTCTATGGAGCTGGGCAAAGGTCACCTCTATACACACATCTAGCGGCCCTCCAGCAGAATAACAATCAAAATGTATGCGCTCCTTGATACAAACTTTCCAGAAGCAATTAACGAACCAGCAGAATCAGGATGCTGTAAGGGGTTGGGATGGGATCCTATTCAAGTGAGCGTACCTCTGTGCTGACACAAGGCCATGTCTCCTGTGACTCACAGTGATGGTATCTACCAAAGGCAGGTCCAGAGAAGATTTGTTGGTCTCCTATATGCTGGGGGTAACTGTGACAGCAATCCATGTCAGCAAGCAAGACTTGCTGTAGCTCCAATGCAGCTTGGTTCTACAATCCCTCTGAATCTGTTGGGTGGCATGCATTGTTTAGCTCAGAGGTTCTCAACCTTTTTCTTTCTGAGGTGCCCCCCCCAAAATGCTATTAAAAACCTCCATGCCGCACCTGTACCACAACTTTTTCTGCATATCCAGTAGATTAAAAGACAGGGCTGGTGTTGGAGGGTAACAAGCAAGGCAAAGTTGCTTAGGCTTTGGCTTCAGCCCCATGTGGCTTGGGCTTTGGCTTTCTGCCCTGAGCCCCAGAGTGTCAAACACTGGCCCTGCTGTCTGGTTTATTTTGGCAGACCCCCTGAAATCTTCTCATGGCCCCTCCAGGAGGCCCTGGACACCTGGTTGAAAACTGCTGATTTAGCCCACCAGCAAAGCAATATCCAAAAGTTGACTGTCCTCAGACTTATGATCACTGGCATATTTAATCAGAGCTGGCAATGCTTTGGAAAGGGACCCAGACTAGAGTCTGATGGAATGCAGGTGAGGTGTGCACACTTCCAGACAAAACTGTGTAGAATCCTAAAGCTTACGGTCGCAAGGAACCATTAGACCCAGTGTAGCCTCCTGTATGTCTCAGGTCACTAAAATTCACTTGTACTGAGCCGAACATGTTTGACTAAAGCATAACTTGTGTTTGGCTGATGCATGTCTTTCAGAAGGCATCCAGGCTTGATTTGAAACCATCGGGAGATGGAGAATCCACCACTTCCTTTGTCCAGGATGACTAGCAGAGCAATTTACCTCTTGCAATGTTGGGAACTTCTTGGAGAGCATCCTGAGAGAGCATTTTAATCCACTGTGAAGGCAGTGGAATCAGGCTGGGATCTGAAATCCTGTTCCTATCATCTTTTTTGTATGGATACCCTGTTGAGATGCAGAGATTTGAAAAAGTAACTCAATAGTCTGTCTCAGATCTTCCATCTGACCTTTAAAATAACCCGGGCAGTCTTTTGAGTATGTATTGCTTATTTACTTCTGCTAGAACTGCCTCTAATGTGGCATGTGCCTTCTGATCAATCATCAGGTATGGGTTCCTTTACAGAATTGGTTAGTAAAGGTGAGTTCCTCAGACTCGCACTGTTATTTTAGATAGGGTAAACTGGCCATCTGTAGCACTTGTACACTGGCTTCTTTCCCTGGCTAGGTTTGCATTTGTTTAATTGGGCATCAGATGAGAAATGTTCAGGCTTTTTGCTTTAGTCTACTTTCAAACTACCTGAACTAGTCAGGAAAGAGGTCCATGAATTGGATTAGTCAGCTAGTCTGCTTACCATTGTTTAAAAATGTCCTGCATTTCAACTTCTTGTCCACCTGCACAATCGCAATTAACCACCTTATGTCCCTTCTGCTAAATCCATGTCCTCTTCTGATATGTTACAACCTGGAAGTCTGAGAACACTTTCGCATTTATATGTGAATTGCTTTGGGGGCTTCTGCAGGAGGTAATGGGAGGTGCTGGAATGGCATTAAACTGTATCCCAGATGTAAGAAGGAAGAGGGGTTGGACCTGTCTAGGAAAGAGGAGCCAGCTGCTGAGGGGATCACTGGAGAAGCTTCCATTAAGGGCTGGGGTGGAAGGAATCCCATGGTACCTTGAGATACTGGAGTAGTGTTAGGAGCAGAAGGGCTAAAAATGGGGGTGGGGTTGTTTCTTGGGGTGTTTGGGGTGGTGGTGGTGGGGTGTTATGTATATGTGGGAATTGTTGCATCTCTGTAGGTGAGATGTTGAAATGTTGGCAGCACAACCCTGCATGGTATTTAGGTGGTGTCAGTTACTGGGCTAAGTGTACCCCTGCTCCCCCTACCCCCAGGTCTCAGGCCTCAGCCTGGCATCTCAATAATTTTCCAGGAGGGGGTCTTGATAGGTTTAAGCTGCCTGTAGCCACCTCGCACACCCCCCCCCACCGCTGCAGGGTTCCTAGAAGTCTGGCTGTCATTCATTCCCTTAACAAACCATTTCTCCCTCCCCATCTCAAGGGCAGAGTCAAAAGTTGTTTTGAGTCAAGTCCTAGCCTGATGAAGCAAAGTTTGCCTCTTCGTTGGATATAAGGGCCTCAAAAGAAATAGTTTTTTCCTATTGGGTGGTACTTATCTCTAAGTGTTTCTCTGAAGGTTGCTTATCTAGATCCACTGTGCTGCTTCTCTGTTGGCTTTCCCCACAGCCCCCCTCTAAGCAAGATCAATGAAATCGTACAGGCATGTCTTAAATCCAATATATACTCATTTCGCCTCCCTACCCAGGTCACATACCATGTTCGTAAAACCATTACACCTTCCTATGCTTAAATAATTACATAGCCTCGGCACCGATGGCCCAGGATGCAGTTCTGCATTAAGGCAGAGCACATCCTTAGTCATCTGACTGCCCAGGGCAATTCCTGTCCAAGAAGTGGATACATGTCGTGACTGTGGCTGCATAGACTTTTCAGCTGTTACTGGATCTGCATATCACGGCCAGTGTACTTGTTTTGAGCTTTGCCTGTGGAAAGCAAAAGTTCAATGAAGATGTAACCTCTCTGATTCAGCAGCTGTGCACAGGTTTGGTTGCACACCTGTTTGAAACCCAACAGAGGAGGGTTTTCATATCCAACCCTATGCCAAAGCAGGTCTGCAAGAACATGTGCCGGAAGAGAAATTGGGAACACTAAGAGGGAGACCTAGGGGGCAAAGCTCTGAGTCTGACCTGCTTTGGGGCAGCCTCGTTCCAGGATGAAGTTCAGTTCAGTCCATCTCTGAAACTACCCCACCTGGGAGACTGTCTAGGACAGAGGTAGGCAACTAGAGCCCACAGTCTGCGTCCAGCCCATCAGACCTTTTAATCCAGCCCTCAAGCTCCAGCTGGAGAGCAAGGTGAGAGGCTTGCCCTGCTCTGTGCGTGCCATGGCTCCGCGCGGCTCCCGGAAGCAGTGGCATATGCTCCCTCTGGCTCCTACACATAGGGACAGCCAGGGGGCTCCACACGCTGCCCCCGTCCCAACCGCCACCTCTACAGCTTCCATTGGCTGGGGACTGCGGCCAATGGGAGCTGCAGGGCGGTGCGTGCGGATGGAGAAGTGCGCAGAGCCTCCTGGCCATACCTCTGCATAGGAGCCGGAGTGGGGACATGCTGCTGCTTCTGGGAGCTGCTTGAGGTAAGCGCTGCCTGGAGCCTGCACCCCTAAAACTCCTCCCATTCCCCAATCCCCTGCCCCAGCGCTGATCCTCCTCCCACCCTCCAAACCCCTCATCCCCAGCCAAAGGCCCTGCACTCTGAACCCATCAGCTCCAGCCTGGAGTCCCCTCCCACACCCTGAACAACTCATTTCTGGCCCCGCCCCAGAGCCTGCACCCCCAGTCAGAGCCCTCATCCCCTCCCACAGCCCAACCCCAAATTTCATCAGCATTCATGGCCTGCCATGCAATTTCCATACCCAGATGTGGCCCTCAGGCCAAAAAGTTTGGCCACCCATGGTCTAGGAGCTAGATGGCAGAGGTGGAATGGAGCAGCACTGCACTGAACAGAGGCAACTGGGAGTGCAGGTAGAAGGGTAAGATTAAGTAGCCAGAGGGAGGAGAAGAGCACATTCCTTTGTGGCTGAGACAGCTGGCAGGCCTCTGTCTATTCAAGGGCATTTTTGTTCGCTCTCCAGTCCCAGCCCTCGTTGAGTTTTCCCATGTTCGTGAGGCTGCGTGAGTTGCATGCAGCTGCCATAAAGCAATCTCCCTTCAATATTCCTGATCCCCACCCAATGGCAATTCTCCCGTGCTGAATACCAACCAACTTCAATATTTTCTTAGAATACTGAGCAGGTAAGTAGGACAACACTGCCTGGTTAGGTCCGGTATCCTCAGCTGAGCAGAGGGGAACTCCCACGAGTCATCCAGGTGGAGTCTGGACAGACAGACTCACCTTTGTGGCAGCTGGGAAGTACTGTCATAAGAGTCAACGCCTCAGTAAGCTGCACAGGCAAATACCAGCTGATGTATGCTCCTCTACTAATTGCTTCCTGGCCACACGCAGAAGACCTAGTGCTCCAGCTCCTGCCTGATACCAGTTCTCGCCTAAATGTGAACACCCTACTGCTGGTTTGACCTGGTTGTCAGGCTAAGTGGGAGATGAGGTGCAATGGCTGGGAATGCAAGGCAGCACCTACTCTACATAAGAGTCTCAACCCATCCCAGCAACAGTCCTCTTCGACCCAGATTAATGCTCCATAAACACCCTTGGAACACCCAGTTCCATGCCTTTTGCATGGAAACTTCAGTGTTCTCGGGCTTTCGCTCCTGTTGATTGTATTTCTGTGGATAGAATGCCATAGGTGAGAGAGACATTGTATTTTTAATCACAGAACTAAGTGGGTATTTAACTCTGCTGTGTATGCACTCATCCTTTCAGCGTGGCTTTGTTCTTGTCTGAGTTACTCTCCCTCTGCAAAGTCTCCAGTGAACCCAGGTGCAACCATACTGGAAACAATGGGTGGAGGAGACCCAGGTGTGTGACTGCATGTTCCTGCACTGTGCATCTACAGCAAAACAAAACGTTGGCGAGAAGGGACATTTCCCCCCCCCCCCCCACCTTGTGGTTTCACCTCCTGTGAGACACCATCTGTGGCAACTGAATGCCACAGTCCTGGACCTGATTGTAGACAGCTCTCCTTTGCCTAAACCTAATCCTGAAACAGGGGTCTCTGACCTCCATACCCTGGGAGCAGAGGGAGTGTTGGGGCCATGCTGCTGGCTTCACTTCCCCCAAACACAGCTTAATGTGGAATCTGCCTGCATTTCAGAGGAATCACTTCCTCTGTCTTGATTCAGGCCCCTAGAATGAAACTGAACTCATGCTGGCCCTTGAAAATGTTTTCTGGTCATCACATGCCTTCAGTGGGTGTAATGAACTGACTAGCTGAAGGGTCTTGTGAGCACCAAGGAACGTAGAGACTCTGAATCACAATTCAGTATGTTATCCGCAGTAATTACTCGTACTACAGGAGCAGCCAGAGGCCCCTATTTTGCAAGGTACAGTACAAAGCCAGATGAAAATATGGTCAGGCCCCAGAAAAACTTAACTGTTCGTCTTGTCCTTTATCAAATCAGTCTGCTCTTTATTAGTCAGTTTCTGGATTATCATGTTAGCTCAGAGTGTTGCCAGTGCATTTATATTGTAAGTTAATATGGGATCCATTGAATTTAAGCATTATGCAGAAACTGCCAGCATGCTTTGGTCATGGGAGAGTGTTTGAAATATCTTGCAGGGCACCAGAGGGAGTACTTTTTTTATGAACATTCAGAGCTAAAATGTTCCCTGCAATACATTGGAACAGGATATTGAAATGCCTGGGTTTTTTTTATTTATTTATTTTTGGTCTACATGCTCTCACTGCCGGTATTCCCATTAAACCAATCCCTTTAACGCTCCACCTCCCTTTTCCATGTCCCCTGCTCATACGTGAACTGGGAATAGGTGGTGTTCAATGGGGTTTGGTCTCAGGCTTGGTTTTTAAATGATCTAGAGCAGTTTAGTGAACCAACACATGAGCATGTACATGCTAAGCAGTAGCAATAACCTGGCTGGCCTGCTCTCTAATCCCTTCTGGGAACATGGGGTAAAGGGAAAGGCAGATTCCATCCTCTCTGTTGCTAAAGCCTCTTCTGGTCAGGGACATGAATGACTGGATCTCCGATACATAAATTTCTACTCCGTCTGTATCAGCCAAGCCTTACCATCCCAGCTCTCCCCTGCAAGAGGCCTTGGCATTCTCTCAATCCACTCCGCTCTTTCTCCCCCCGAGTGAACAGCACGTCCTCATGACACTCAGGAGCGTCTCACGGGGGCTCAGTTAAGTCCAGAAACTGCTGGAGGGAGCTTCTGTTGGGTTGGTTGTTACAATAGAAATAGAAGTTTTACCTCTACTTTGTTGGTAAGAGTCTCTGGATGACAGCTGAACTAGCGGGGTTGTGCCAGCAGAGCTGCCATGCAATTAAACTTCTCTAATACAAAGGGCTTAATTTGTCATGAGGCTATTTAAAACTCTGATTCCCGGTTACACTAAGGCCTCTTTACACCATGGTGGCAGTGTGGCGGGGCCTAGTGTAATTGAGAATCAAGCCCTTTGTCTCTGGTTTGGCTAGCCCCTACTGACTCAAATGCCTGATTTGTTCTCCTTTGGCCCTGCAAAGGAGGCTGTAGGCTCTGCCACACAAGCAGTGCTGGAGACGTTGCATTTGGGCAACTCAGTCCCTAATTTAGGAGGCTCTTAATTTCCTTATTGACAATTTTAACTGACATTTGACTGACTTGAATTCAGTCTTTTGAAAAGAGTAAATAACTGAAGTGGGAGGAGTCCATGGAGTGAGGGTTTTGTCTTCAGTTGTTGTGTATCTGTTTTTAATATAGTGCTGAGGGTTCGGACATGATTTGTTGTTTTATCATTCAATTTCTTGGTGTCTGTGGTTTGTGATTTGATAGTGGGATGTTGCTGAAGCTCCATTGGGCAACTACAGAGCAGAGGCATTATGACCAAAGACAAATCAAGAGACGGGTAAGCATCCAGTGCAGCCAGCTCTCTGCAAACCACACCAGCAAGTGCTCGGCAGAGCCTCAGTTGGACATGGGCTACAGTTTGGAATCGTATAGTCGGGTGTGGGCTGATCACTTGCCAAGCTCAGGAAGCTGTTTCCCCACCATGTAGATAATTGCCCCCACTGACTAGCTGTAATGTGCTGGTTTTGCAATCCCCTGAAACAACAGACACTGGAAGTTGCTGGAGACAGGAGCACCGCCTAGACAACCTGACCTGGTGTGGTAAGTCCAAAGATCCTATGTAAATAACAACCATGACATAAAAACAGATTGGTCTCTAGACTGAATGGTTCCAATTAGCTGCTCTCCTAGAGGAAGTGCCTCTCTCTTTTTGCACTAGTAGGCAGTTTTTGAGCACTTAATTTGTTTTGCTGCATTCCCAAGGGCTGCTAAATTGGTCCTGGTCTCTTCACTGAGATGTAACATTAGTGGATATGACTGATAGATTTTGATGGATTAAGCCACTTTGGAAAGGCTCCATGAAAAGCAGCATCCAGGATACAATTAAACAAAAGGGTATAGAGGTGGATGGGGCCAAAGATACAGCTCTAAAAGCAAAGCGTTTCAAAGTGTGGACACCCACAAGAGAAGTGTCTCCATTCCAGGAAGCAGGTGTCTGTCCCACAAAGCTCTCTTGTTGTTCTGTAGCACTCGAGGTTTGCTAATGTTGCAAGATACAGGCCGAACAGGGCAGGGGCAGCTCCCCTGAAACAAATCAAAAGAATTGGACCTGCTATCTCCAAGCCAATTTGGCCCCCAGCCTTGTGTTATGATTATAAATGATGGGACCCCCTTGCTGGCCAGCCAATGCCTGGGATTTTCCTAGGGTGATCAGATGTCCCTATTTTGGGGTCCTTTTCTTATATAGGCTCCTATTACCCCCCACCCCTGTCCCAATTTTTCACATTTGCTGTCTGGTCACCCTACATTTTCCAGACCTCTGATGCTCTTTCCTTTTGCTAAAAGAAGAACAGGAGTACTTGTGGCACCTTAGAGACTAACAAATTTATTAGAGCATAAGCTTTCGAGGACTACAGCCCACTTCTAGTTAGAATTAATAACTAACTAATTAGCCACACTGCAGCATGCTCACTTCTAGTGGGCTGTAGTCCACGAAAGCTTATGCTCTAATAAATTTGTTAGTCTCTAAGGTGCCACAAGTACTCCTGTTCTTCTTTTTGCGGATACAGACTAACACGGCTGCTACTCTGAAACCTTTCCTTTTGCTAACACTTCTTGTGTGCAGCTTTCAAACTGCCGGGATCCCTGCTTTGCTGGTGAGGAGACGAGTCCCCTCACCTGGTGGAATGAATGGTCACTAATGGGGGTGTTCTTGCTCTCTAGATGGTCTCACTGGGGCCCCTTTGAGCTGCTCCTGTGGTGTAACGGGGCCCCATAACTAGTTTGTCAGCAGAGGGAGGGAGTGGCTAGGGAGCATGCTGCAGTGTGGCTCTTCTTGGCTCGCTCAACAGCACCAAGTTGGAGCCACTATGAGTAGGGTTGCCAACCCTCCAGGACTGTCCTGGAATCTCCAGGAATTAAACATTAATCTTTAATTAAAGATGGTCATGTGATGAAATCTCCAGGAATTTGTCCAACCAAAGTTGGCAACCCTAACTATGAGTAGCCCTGACTCATACATTCAGAGCTCCTGGACTCGTGCGGATATCACATAATTGTATATTCCTCCAATGTATTTTAAGCCTGAATCTCCACCTGGACTAGTGACCAGTCATTCTGCAATGAGGATAAGCTAAGCTCTGTGAAACCCTGCTCAGTTGATGCTTCCCCGGGTGAGCAGAACCAGTCCTGCAAAATCTCAGCTTCCTTTGAGTTTCTGCCACTTTCGGTTGCAAACTTAAAAAAAATGGAGTACAACCAATGCAGCAGCTGCTGCGGTTATGCGGCTCGGCCTACAAGGGGAGCTTCACTCACTCTGTCTCCACTCCCCAACAGCAGGGAGGGGCATCTGCCATTACCTTGGCTGCATCCTCCATCTGGGCTCCTCTGAACTCCCCTCCCGTGGGCCAGGCCTGTTTCCTGCCTCTAGCCAGATGAAGGTAAACCCCAGAAAGCTGCTGCTTTGCCACACTACAGCCTGCATGACCAGCTAGAGCATTCCCCACCCAGGCACAAGGAAAGGAAGAAAAGCGATCCCAGCAGCTTCCATGGTCCCCACCTTAAGCAAGGAAGGGCTAGAGCAGCAGAGCCCTGGGCTTCTCCACAGTAACTGCTGCCGTGGTGCTGCCTGGGGTGTCCAGGGGGAGCACAGAGGCACCTGGCACAGGGGAAGAGACCAGGTAGGGTGACCAGATGTCCTGATTTTATAGGGACAGTCCTGATTTTTGGGTGTTTTTCTTATATAGGCTCCTATTACCCCCCACCTCCGTCCCGATTTTTCACATTTGTTGTCTGGTCACCCTAAGACCAGGCCTGGCTGGGGAAGAGGAGGCAGCTGTGAAGAGCTGCTGCTGGTCTGAGGGGAGAGTAGAGGAATTTGGCTGGGGGGGTGAGTGAATGGTGACTCAATCAGGGTCTGGCTGAGCAAGGGGATTGAGTAGAGTGTGCAAGGCAAGGGATGTGTGTGTGTGTGTTATACAGGGTCAGGTTTACCTGTGCCCTTTCTCTTTAAGGATTGAAGGTCTGCTGAGTGGGCCAAAGCGGGCAGCTCTGGTTGTAGCAGCAGAATTGGGTGTGCTCCAAGAGTACATCTACCCCGCAATTAGACACCCGCAGCTGGTGCATGCCAGCTGATGGGCTCCGGGGGCTCAGGCTAAGGGGCTGTTTAATTGTGGTGTGGACATCCGGGCTCGCCTTGGAGCCTGGGCTCTAGGATCCTATGAGATGGGAGAGTCCCAGAGGTCTCCCAAGCACTGCACTGCAATTAAACAGCTCCTTAGCTGGAGCCTGAGTCTGCTCAGCAGCTGCCGCTAGATCTCCTCTTCTTTTTTAACATACGCAGCAGTGTATTTTTTTAAATCCAGAAGTTCAATAAGCTGCTCTGTTGGTTCACTTCCAAAACCAGGATGCATAGCACTAGATTAAGTCTCCACACTGCTCTTGTCCTTTGCTCTATCTCATTTCAAGGAGGAACAAGCCCACTCTGCATCTGCTTTTTAAGTGCTGGCCACAATTTCTTTTACAAGCAGTTCTTTCATTATTCATTTTAATAATTGTATATTTATGCTTTTTGTGATCTTCTGCATGGGGATTTAACCGTCTTAAGAACCAGCCCAACAGGTGAACTATCCAGTTTCTCAGCAACTCAAGAAAAACTTAAGGCTATATATATGTTCCCGTGGCTTACATGCCAGGAAGCTTACTACAAAGCCTGCCTCAGTTCTGTGCATGAGTTAAAACCTGTGACGAGGTGTGGATGCTATAACAATGGTCCCACAGAGAAGATAAGCAGTGGTACAAAAGTGGACTCTGTGTAGAACTGTGTTGCCCAAACTCCCAAAAGCTGAGCTGATGTTTAGGAAGATGAAACCAAGGGTATGTCTACACTATGGGATTAATCCGAATTTATATAATTCGAATTTTGGAAACATTGTATAAAGTTGAATGTATGCGGCCACACTAATTCGGCGGTGTGCGTCATTGTACCGGGGCTAGCGTTGATTTCCGGAGCATTGCACTGTGGGTAGTTATCCCATAGCCATCCCATAGTTCCCGCAGTCTCCCCCGCCCATTGGAATTCTGGGTTGAGATCCCAGTGCCTGATGGTGCAAAAAACATTGTCGCAGGTGGTTCTGGGTACAGCCTCATCCCTCCCTCCATGAAAGCAACGGCAGACAACCATTTTGCGCCTTTTTTCCTGGGTGAACACTGCAGACTCCATACCACAGCAAGCATGGAGCCCGCTCAGCTCAAGACAGCAGTCATGAACATTGTAAACACCTCGCGCGTTCTCATGCAGTTTATGCTGAGCCGGGACCAGAAAAACGAGGAGAGGAGGCGGTGACGGCAGCACAGCGACAAGAGTGATGAGGACATGGACACAGAATTCTCTCAAACCGCGGGCCCCGGTGCTTTGGAGATCATGTTGTTAATGGGGCAGGTTCTATCCATGGAACGCCGATTCTGGGCCCAGGACACAAGCACAGACTGGTGGGACCGCATAGTGTTGCAGGTGTGGGACGATTCCCAGTGGCTGCAAAACTTTCGCATTCGTAAGGGCACTTTCATGGAATTTTGTGACTTGCTGTCCCTTGCCCTGAAGCACCAGAATACCAAGATGAGAGCAGCCCTCACAGTTGAGAAGCGAGTGGCGATAACCCTGTAGAAGCTTGCAACGCCAGACAGCTACTGGTCAGTCGTGAATCAATTTGAAGTGGGCAAATCTACTGTGGGGGCTGCTGTGATGCAAGTAGCCAAAGCAATCACTGAGCTGCTGCTACGAAAGGTAGTGACTCTGGGAAATGTGCAGGTCATAGTGGATGGCTTTGCTGCAATGGGATTCCCTAACTGTGGTGGGGCAATAGATGGAACCCATATCCCTATCTTAGCACCGGAGCACCAGGGTACCCAGTACATAAACCGCAAGGGGTACTTTTCAATGGTGCTGCAAGCACTTGTGGATCACAAGGGACGTTTCACCAACATCAACGTGGGCTGGCTGGGAAGGGTTCATGACGCTCGCGTCTTCAGGAACACTAATCTGTTTAAACGGCTGCAGCAAGGGACTTACTTCCCGGACCAGAAAATAACCGTTGGGGATGTTAAAATGCCAATAGTTATTCTTGGGGACCCAGCCTACCCCTTAATGCAATGGCTCATGAAGCCATACACAGGCAGCCTGGACAGGAGTCAGGAGCTGTTCAACTACAGGCTGAGCAAGTGCAGAATGGTGGTAGAATGTGCATTTGGATGTTTAAAAGGTCGCTGGCGATCGTTACTGACTCGCTCAGATCTCAGCCAAACCAATCTCCCCATTGTTATTTCTGCTTGCTGTGTGCTCCACAATCTCTGTGAAAGTAAGGGGGAGACCTTTATGGCGGGGTGGGAGGCTGAGGCAAATCGCCTGGCTGCTGATTACGCGCAGCCAAACACCAGGGCGATTAGAAGAGCACACCAGGAAGCACTGCGCATCAGAGAAGCTTTGAAAACCAGTTTCGTGACTGGCCAGGCTACAGTGTGAAATTTCTGTTTGTTTCTCCTTCATGAAAACCCTCCCCCTTTATTGAATCATTCTCTGTAAGGAACCCACCCTCCCCCTTCCCCCAGCTTGCTTTCAAAGGAAATAAAGTTACTGTCATTTAAAAATCATTTATTCTTTATTAATTAATTATAAAAAGAGGGAGAGAACCCGGGTGGGGTTTGGGAGGAGGATCGGCGGGAAGGAAAAGGCCACTAAAAAAAGGTTAAAAAAATGACAGCCTTTTGCTTGGGCTGTCCACTAGGGTGGAATGGGAGGTTGTACGGAGCCTCCCCCCCCCCCCCCCCGCTTTCTTACACGTCTGGGTGAGGAGGCTATGGAACATGGTGAGGGAGGTTATACAGGGGCTGTAGTGGTACTCTGTTATTCTGCTGCCATTCCTGAAGCTCCACCAGACACCAGAGCATGTCTGTTTGCTCATGCAGCAGCCCCAGCGTTGCATCCTGCCTCCTCTGATCTTCCTGCTGCCACCTCTCATCTCGAGCGTCCCTCCTGTCCTCACATTGGTCCCTCCTGTCCTCACGTTCACTGGCTTCTTTCCTATACTTTGAAACCGTGTCCTTCCACTCATTCAGATGAGCTCTTTCACTGCGGGTGGATTCCATGATTTCCGCGAACATCTTGTCTCGCGTCTTCTTTTTCCGATGCCTTATCTGAGATAGCCTTCGGGATGGAGGAGGGAGGGTTGAAAAATTTGCAGCTGCTGGAGGGATGGAAAAAAGGAGAGAATTTTTTAAAAAGATACATTTTGCAGAACAATGCTTATACTCTTTCACGGTGACCAACACTATTCACATTACATAGCACATGTGATTTCTGTGCAAGGTCGCATTTTGCCTCTTAATATTGAGTGCCTGTGGCTTTGCTGCTAGAGCTCACAGAATTCAGCTTGCATGCGGCCATGGTAAGCCATTGTCTTTCGGCTTCTGCGCCCTCCTTTCCCACATACCAAGCAAAGCCCGTTGAGTGCTGCGGTTTTCCTGTTAACCTTCAGCAGCAGAAAACAAACTACCCCCCCCCCCATCCAATTCTCTGGATGATTGCTTTATCCCTCCCCCCACCGCGTGGCTGGTATCAGAGAAGATCCCTGCTAGCCAAACGCAAAAAGCTCAGGGCCAATTCCCCACCCCCCCCTGCGCTTGGCTAACTGCAGGGAAGGATTTCTTTTCAGCCACAGGCAAACAGCCCAGTAGGAACGGCCACCTCTGTCCCTTTAATTAAATTCCCGTATTTCAACCAGGTTACCATGAGCGATATCACTCTCCTGAGGATTACACAGCGAGATAAAGAACGGATGTTGCTTGAATGCCAGCAAACACCAGGACCGTACGCTGCCAGGCTTTGTCATGCAATGATACCAGATTACTTGCTGCAAGCGTGGCGTGGTCAAGTGTCCTACCATGGAGGACGGAATAAGGCTGCACTGCTCAGAAACCTTGTGGCAAGGCTTTTGGAGTACCTCCAGGAGAGCTTCATGGAGATGTCACTGGAGGATTTCTGCTCCATCCCCAGACACATTAACAGACTTTTCCAGTAGCTGTACTGGCCGCGAATGCATTCCAAGTCCTCAGGGCAAAGTAATAATTAAAAATGCTTGCTTTTAAAACAAGTTTTATATTTTAAAAGGTAAACTCACCTGAGGTCCCTTCCTTGGGGTCATGGTCTTGGATACTGGGTTGGGAGGGTACTTCAGTCAGGCTGAGAAAAAGATCCTGGCTGTTGGGGAGAACGGAGTGCTGGGTGCTCTTCGCAAGCTCGTCCTCCTCCTCCTCCTCCTCCTCCTCCTCCTCTTCCCCGTCCGCAGAATCCTCAGGTGTAGCTGATGAGATTACCCCCGCCTCGGAATCCATGGTCAGAGGTGGGGTAGTGGTGGTGGCCCCCCCTAGAACTGCATGCGGTTCGGCGTAGAAGCGGCATGTCCGCGGCTCTGACCCGGAGTGACCATTTGCCTCCTTTGTTTTTTTGATAGGCTTGTCTGAGCTCCTTGACTTTCACGCGGCACTGATCTGAGTCCCTATTGTGGCCTCTCTCCATCATGCCCTTGGAGTTTTTTTCAAAAGTTTTGGCATTTCGTCTTTTCGAACGAAGTTCTGCTAGCACTGAATCCTCTCCCCATATAGCAATCAGATCCAGTACCTCCCGTACGGTCCATGCTGGTGCTCTTTTTCGATTGTCGGCCTGCATGGTTACCTGTGCTGATGAGCTATCTGTGATCACCTGTGCTCTCCACGCTGGGCAAACAGGAAATAAAATTCAAATATTCGCGGGGCTTTTCCTGTTTACCTGGCCAGTGCATCCGAGTTCAGATTGCTGTCCAGAGCGGTCACAATGGTGCACTGTGGGATAGCTCCCGGAGGCCAATACCATCGAATTGCGGCCATACTAACCCTAATTCGAAATGACAATATCGATTTTGGTGCTACTCCGCTCGTCGGGGTGGAATACAGAAATCTATTTTAAGAGCCCTTTATTTCTAAATAAATGGCTTCGTTGTGTGGACTGGTGCAGGTTTAATTCGATTTAACGCTGATAAATCCGAATTACAGTCATAGTGTTGACCAGGCCCAAGATCACTCTGCTTCAGTCTGCCCTGTTTTTAAATAATTAGTCACTAAGGGCTGGTCTACACTGGGGGGGGAGGGTCGATGGATCTTAGATCGATTTACCTGGGGTCCACATGGTGCGGGATCGATGGCCGCGGCTCCCCCGTCGACTCTGCTACCGCCGCTCGCTCCGGCGGAGTTCTGGAATCGACGGGGAGCGATATATCGCGTCTTAACGAGACGCAATATATCGATCCCCGATAAATCAATCGCTACCCACTGATACGGCGGGTAGTCTGGGTGTACCCTCACAGTAGATTGTGTTCATCTTCCTAATTCATCTATCATAAAGCCAGAAGCGACCACTGTGATCACCTAGTCTGACCTATATAACCAAAGAAATTCATTAATTCCTGTTTGAACTAAGCAGATTTTTTAAAAATCCAAGGTTTTTAAAAAAATGACCAGTGATGGAGAATCTATAACAACCCTTAGTAAATTGTTCCAACGGTTAATTACCCTCACTGTTAAAAATTTGCACCTTATGTCTAGTCTGAATTTGTTTAGCTTCAACTTCCAGCCATTGGATCTTGATAAACCTTTTGTCTGTTAGAGTGAGGAGCCCATTATCAAAATTTTGTTCCCCATGTAGGTACTTAAAAAGGGTATGAAGTCACCCTTTAACTTTCTCTTTGTTGAGATAAATAGATTGAGCTTCTTCAGTCTGTCACTATAAGGTATGTTTCCCAGTCCTTTAATCATTCTTGTGGGGCTTCTTTGAACTCTCTCCAGCTTATCAACTTCCTTCTAGAATAACCCATTTCTTCTCCTTTGCTATGTCCTTTGAGCAGTGAAATAGTTAACAATGTTGGTGTGCAAAGTTTGATCATTATCATCTAAGTTAACACCCATTGTATTGAATGGAGTAGTTTATTCCTCAGCTATTGTTTCAGGCTCTCTGCAAACTCAGGAAGACAAGCACTGCATTGGTTACACACAGATCATGTTTTCAAGGTTTCTTTGCAATTATAACTGAAAGATTTACTTAAAAAAAATAAAAAGAAAGGTGAGACTCTGGAAGACAACCAAAAGATCAGTGCATGTCCTCTGGACTTTGGGAAACACTAACAAAAGATTCTCCAGCTCCAAAAAGGGGGTGTATGGTCTGAACAAATGTGTGAGGAGTAGGGTCTAAGCCAAACTACTGCAAACGCTATACTCAAAAAATCAAAGGCAGTTACTATCAGAAAACTGATAGTGAGTTAATGTTGCTCTGAGCACCATGCACTCTGCCAAGGTCCTACCCTCAATGTAGCAGAACAGAGGATATCTAAGAGCAAGACTGGTGATTTTGGGTGCCCAACTTTAGATACATTAAAGAGCCCTGATAATGAGAGAGTGCTGAGCATCTGCTCTCTGAAGATCAGGTTCCTTACAGGGGATCTCAAGTTGGGCACCCAAAAATCACCAGTCACTGGTGAGAATCTTAGCCTAAGTACAGTAGTTGTCAGCAGATGGTGGGAGGCGGTGGGCAAGAGTGAAATGCTTGCTGTTCATTTCCAGATTTTCATACCATTGAGGTAGAAGAATTGTTCTATAGAATGAGATTGTCTAGGTTTGGAAGAACTCCATTGTTGCACCAACCTTAGCTGCTGCTTAACAAAGCTTTTGTTTACTAATTGTCTTGAGAATCTAGCAGTCTAACCATCTACACAATGTTCCTTAGCATAATACGTTGTGTATGGCATACTGTATAATGCACTTGAAGTCTAGCAAGGAAAGAGAGAATGTGTTGGTTGACATGGTTGTCAAGGTGGTGTGAGACTTACCATACATAGTTGGGAGGAGAGCTGCTGGGACTAGAATGCTGGTCCTTCAGCATCATAGACACAGGCTAGAGGGGATCAGGTGATGGTAGCAGGCCCTTGATTCTCTGGGGGCGGGGGAGAGGGAGGGAGGGGCTGAATGCTGCCTCAAGTGTCTGGCCATTGGACTTTTCTGACCTTGACAATTTGAAGCATAGTCAGATTCAAATAAGTGTAACCCCCCCCCCCCCCCCAAGAACAAAGAAACAAACATCTCCTTAGCATAGTGGCATAGCTACAACAGGAAAACTGGGTGGTCCTAGCTTTCAGGTGGGCGGGCAATGACAGATGCAAAATAGGTTTTGTGGAGACCTGGCTGGGCTATGACAACTGGGGGTCCCTTCCGCAGCCCCCCTTCTGCTGGGGAAGTGAGGTCCAGGCATGGGGGCTTGCCCCGCTTCCCCCACCTGGCGCTCCTGCTAGGGAGCATGATTGAGGCACAGGGCTTGCCCCACTCCACCTGCCCAGTGTTCTTCCCATGCCCTGACCCGCTCCCTGGCAGGAGCGCCGGGCAGGAGGAGCGGATCGGGGTGACCCCGTTGGCCCAGGGCCAGTGGCTAATCCGCTATGGACCCGGAACCAGACCCACTCCCCTGAGCCACACCCCTAGCTGGGGCGGGAGACCATGGCATCAGCACACGGGACCAGCAGGAGAGGGACACAGCTGGACACTGAGCTAGGATCAGGAGTCCCCAGCCAGTGGATTGGGAGGCTCTGCCCCAACTTTGGGTGGGCCTGGATGCTAAGTGGGTGGGCCATGGCCATGCCTCTGCCTTAGCATGACCAAGGTTTACCATCCGGACATCCCTTTGTCCTGCCGACCTTCCCAGCTCCCTCCAGTTTTCTCCCTCCCGTGCTCTCTTTTCTCCCCAGACCCCCTTACAGTGAGCAAACTCCACTCCCTGCCCATCCCTCCCTCTGCCTGTTCCTGCAGCTGCCCCACACAGCTCCTAGCACAGCTGTCTGTCTCTAGTAACCACAATTAGCAGCATGAGAGGGAGTAGTGCTCAGCAGCAACTCCTGCTCATTGCTTGCCCCTCTTCTCTTGTTGGTTGCTGATGGCAAACCCGAGTGGTACTTCACCTGGAGGTGCTCAGGAAATGTCCAAGCTAATTTACTGACTAGAGAGAGAAAGAATGATAAAATGAAATCATCTGCTTCTTTTCACACAGGGGCTTGGTGGGGGTTAAAAACAAAAATATACATAATAAAACTCATTTCATGGATGGAAGAAATAATACAGAAGGAAATTAAGATCAAGTCAAAATAGGCTATCAAATTCCATGATCAGTTGGTCATCAATAAGTGGGTAAAACCTGGAATGGAAACAATTGTGAAATAAATGCAGGGTGAGTGGCCTAGTGGGTTAAAGTATGGGTCAGCAAAGTGGAGCAAAATTCATAATTTTTGTCCTGGTGGAAATTCTAGCATTTGGTTTTTGTCCCAAATTGGGATGAAACATTGAAATTTTACATAAAACAGAAATTCCAAAATATTTCATTTTGCTCAAAACAAAATGAAACGTTTAGACATTTCTGAAATTTAAATGTTTCATTTCAGTTTGTTGAACTGAGCCAAGATTCTTTATTTTAAGTCTGTTCAACGTTAAAAGCAGCATTTTCCCATTGTGGTGCATTGTCTCATGGGAGTATAACAGGTGCCGGTTTCCTCCGGGCTGGGGGGTGCTCAACACCCTGCTCTGCCCCAGGCCCTGCCCCCACACCACCCCTTCTCCCAAGCCTCCCCCCCGCCGCCTGCCTCTTCTTGTCCCTGCTCCAACCCTGCCTGCCTCCTCCCACCTAATTCCACCCCGAACCGCAAGCATGCCCTGGAGCACCCACGGAGTCGATGCCTATGGAGTATAGTTCAAGATTCTGATTCTCCCTAAGGGTCAGGCTCCCTGGCTGGACTACATCTCCCATGATGCACCAAGCAGCTTGGTTAGAGAATGAGGGCCTTAACTACAACTCCCATAAGGCAATGTGCTTATAGGAAAATAGATTAGAAACTAAACCTTTTGGGTCAGTTTCAGAGAACAAAATATTCTGATTTGGTTCAAATTGCCACAAAACAAAATATTTATTTTTAATTTGCCCAAAAGAAAAATCAAAATATTTCATCAAAAGTTTGCAGAAACTGCATTTTTCTGACAGAAAATCATTCAGACAGAAAATTCTCAACCAACTTTAGTCAAAAGTCATGAATCCTGGATTCTTCTTCGAGAGATGTCTCTGTGGGTGCTCCACTCCCAGGTGCTGGTGCGTCCCCACATCTTCGCTCAGATTTGTACAGCAGTACCCGCACGGGCTGTGCACGCGCTGCTGGTGCCTTAACAGCACGTGCATGGCCGTGACTCCTCAGTTCCTTCTCTACTGCCCCGGCCTGAGATGGAGCTCAGCAGTCCTGCTCAACATTTTTTAGCTTTCGCATACTTCATTTGTTAGTACAGTTAGTATAGTATTTTAGTCAGACAAGTTTTATTTTCTTTTACCCCTTCTTAAGACCTATTTAAAAGGGTGGCTAGTGAACTCAAGATCACTATGGAGGAGGTGTCAGAGACTCAACATGAAGTGACAGACATCTTGCAACCTGCGGCCTCCTCCAAGATTGCCCTCCCAATCAATGGAGCTGTCATGGACCCGGCCAAGAATATCTGGCAAACTCCAGCCACTATACCCCCGACCTGCAAGAGGGCAGATCAGCAATACTATGTTCCCTCCAAGGGCTCAGCATTTCTTTTCACACATCCAGCACCAAACTCACTGGTAGTGGAAGCGGCAAACCAAAGAAACAAGCAGCAGCATTTCCGGTCTACTACTCCTGACAGGGACAGTGAAAGAATGGATTTATTTGGCTGCAAGGTTTATGCAACTTCCACACTGCAATTTGGTGTGGCATAGTTTGCCACCCTCCTAGCCAAATATGACCATAGAAATTACGGGCAATTAATGGAATTTATTAACTATTCCAGAAGAAAAGAGACCGCAATTTAAGGCAGTGGTCTCTGAAGGACAAATAATTTCCCGCACGTTACTCCAGGCTGCCCTTCATGCTGCGGACACCGCAGCCAGGTCCACCGCTACAGCTGTTGTTATGCATTGGGCTTCATGGTTCAACTCTTCGTCTTTCCCACGTGAGATACAGAACACCGTGGAGGATCTCCCCTTCGATGATGAGAAATTATTTGCAGCAAAGACGAATGAGGTTCTGCACACCATGAAGGATTCCAGGGCTATGCTGAGATCACTAGGCATCCATACACCAGCCTCTAGAAAGAGATAATATAGGTATCAGCCTTACCAATGCCTGCGATACCCGGCATACACACAACAACAACAAGAACAATGGCCATACGATCAGCAACAGCATCAATGCCAGAGACCTAGGCCTCAACGCCGCCTCCCCCCACAATCAGCAGCATCCCAAACTCCTCCACCTAACAAACAGATTTGAAGCCCTGGTCGAGGACATAGAAGACCTCCCACCCACTCCTGCACTCACACTAATTACTCAACCCTTTGGTCACCGTTTGCTCCCATTTTATAACAATTGGCGAGCCATCACTACAGACAGATGGGCCCTAGAGACTATACCATCCCTTTTGTGTCCATACCCCCCCACCCACCTCCCCTCCCCGTCCCTCTTCAGGGACCCCTCTCATGAATACTTGCTCCACCAAGAGGTACAACTTCTTCTGCAAATAGGAGCAGTGGAGTGGGTACCCAATCAGCAGAGGGGAAAGTGTTTTTACTCCCATTATTTTTTTACGGAAAGGAAAGTGGGGGATGGCGACCCATTCTCGACCTCAGGCAACTCAACAAGTTCATCAAAAAGCAAAAATTCAAAATAGTTATCCTAATGACCATTATTCCAGCGCTGGAGCAGGGAGATTGGTTTTCAGCTCTCGACCTGCAGGATGCTTATTTTCACGTAACTATACACCCTGCCCACAGACGTTTTCTTAGATTTGTTCTGGGAACAAACCACTACCAATACAGGGTTCTACCCTTTGGCCTCTCAACAGCACCCTGTGTCTTCTCCAAGATCCTCGTGGTGGTTACCACACATCTCAGGAAAAAAGAAATAATAATCTTCCCTTACCTGAACAATTGCCTCCTCAAATTGCAAACTCGTGAGGAAGCCATCCGATCCACACACATGACCATTGACTGCCTTCAGGGTGGTGGCCTGCAAATAAACACAAACAAATCCACATTAAACCCTACTCTACATCTGGAGTTCATAGGTGCACACCTCGACTCCACAACTGGCCTCGCATCTCTTCCAATTGACAAATTCATCACCATAAACAATCTGGTTGCCAAACTACAGAACAGCCCACAGGTCACAGCTCATGACTGCCTACAACTTCTAGGCCACATGGCCACATCCACTTTTGTGGTCAAGAACGCATGCCTGTACTTGCGATGCCTGCATGGTTGGCTAGCCACAGTCTACAAACCAAATGTACACAGACTACACAAGCTTCTCACCATGCCTACCAATATCAAGGACTCACTCATATGGTGGACTCGACCATACAACCTCTGTTCTGGGGTCCCATTTTTACAGGAATCCCCTTCAATTATAATCACTACAGATGCATCACTCATTGGTTGGGGGGCACACATGGGACACCATACCGCTTAAGAACTATGATCTTCTACAGAGATCTCACTACATATAAATCTTCTAGAGTTCTGAGTGGTCCGCAACACCTGCTTCCACTTTCTCCCACTCATCAGGAACCAAAAGATCAGGATCATGACCAACAACACTGCTTCTATGTTTTATATAAAACAGGCAAGGGGGAGCCCGATCCCATTCACTTTGCACCGAGGCTATGAAACTTTGGAATTGGTGCCTCCAACACAATATTGATATCTCCGCTTTGTACCTGCCCGGTGCACAAAACACCACAGCGGACAAGCTCAGCTGATCCTTCCCACTCAACCATGAATGGGAAATAAACAACACCATCCTACACAACATCTTCAAAACCTGGGGTTATCCACAACTGGATCTCTTTGCAACCGTGACCAACAAGAAATGCCTCCAATTCTGCTCCAGAGTGGGTCTGGGGAAACATTCCATGGGTGATGTGTTTACGATCAGATGGAATGACAACCTACTATACGCATTCCCACCAATACCAACGTAGTATTAAAGATATGGACAGAGAGGGCCAGGATCATATTGATAGCCCCTACATGGCCCAGACAGCTGTGGTACCCACTTCTAACGCAATGTCCACTTGTCCACCAATCTCCCTTCCCCCCGCTTCTGAACTTATTGTCCCAATGCAGGGGCCATCTACACCACCCAAACATAGGAATGCTCCACCTCAGATCATGGCTCCTCAATGGTTCTCCTACGAAGAACTAGGCTGCTCCGAGCAGGTGCAAACTGTACTATTACATAGTAGGACACAATCTACACGCATCACCTATATCCATAAATGGTCTGGGTTCATAGCGTGGTATTCTGCCAGGCAATCCGCTCCTACTTCCTCACCTCTTCCAGTCATACTGGACTACCTTCTGGAGCTCAAACAATCTGGGCTCTCCTTCAGTACCATAAAGGTACATCTGGCAGTAATCACAGCATTTCACCACAAGATCAGTGACACCAGTATCTTCACCCACACTATCACAAAAAGATTCTTCAAAGGCATCCAGACCCTGTACCCGGACATCAGACTACCTACTCAACCCTGGGACCTCCACTTGGTCCTCACATGTTTGACACAATAGCCATTTGAACCACTAGCATCCTGCTGTCAACTACACCTATCTCTGAAAGCTGCATTCTTAGTGGTAATTAAATCTGCCAGATGTGTAGGACAACTTGGAATTCTCATGGCTGACCCACCCTACACTATCTTTTTTTAAGGATAAAGGCACACTCTGAACGCATTCCAAATTTCTCCCAAAGGTACATTCATCCTTCTGCCGTAATGAACCTATCCATCTACCAATCTTCTTTCCTAAACTGCATGCAAACTCTTTTGAAACAGCAATGCACACACTTGATGTGCGCAGAGTATTGTCTTTTTTATTTGGCTAGGACTAGGCCATTCAGGGCTTCCCCTAAACTTTTTATTTTAATTGCAGAGAGATCTAAGGGCAAATCGATATCCACCCAGAGAATATCCAACTGGATATCAGACTGCATCTGTTTATGCTACCAATTAAAGAAGATACATCCTCCAACTTCTATTAAGGCACACTCTACCAGATCTGTGTCAATGTCTGTTGTATTCCTATGTAACATTCCCCTCATAGATATCTGCAAGGCTGCCACCTCTGGGCTTCAGAGCACACCTTTGCCAAACACTACGCCCTTACTCAGGGACCCTTGACTGACACTCGAATGGCCAGAACTGTGCTGTCCACGGCTTTCTTACCAGATTCGAAGTCCCTGCCATCGTAGTGATACTGCTTGTCAGTCACCTGGAGTGGAGTACCCACAGGGACATCTCTCTCTCTCTCCGAGGTTACTTACCTGTCCACTACCCACCCTTCTCCCCTCTACTTCAGAGTTTGGAGTGTCTCCATTGTAGAGAAGGAACTAAGGAATCACGGCCGCACACACGCTGTTAAGGCACCAGCAGTGCATGAGGCAGGCACTGTGTGCATGTGGCCCGTGTGGGTACTTCTGTACAAATCTCTGAACGAAGGCGCAGGGATGCACCAGCACCTGGAGTGAGATGGGACACCCATCTCAAAGAACGTCAGTTACTGCACAGGTGAGTAACCTCCTCTTCTACTTCCAGCTCTACTACTGACTTGCTGTGTTGACTTGGGAAAGTTATTTAACCACTCTGCCTCAATGTTTCCATCTGCACAAGAAGGATAAGGCTCATCTCCTTCTCAGGGTGTTGAGGCTTAATTAATGTTTGTTCAGCACTTTCACGTCCCTGGGTGAAAACTGCTATGGAAGGGCCAAGTTTTATTATTGTCTGAGGGCACTGCAGGCTCCTAGGTTGGGAGTTGTAGTGAGAAGCCATGGATTGTGGTGCCTTTCGTATGCCCATGACATCCATGCATGTCTTATCTGAACCTGATGTGCTCTACATGGGGCTACACCTTAAGACTTCAGAGACTTGGACTAACATGGCTGCTTGCTTGTGAAGTGTAGCATCTCCATGAGCACTGTCTGCCAGTTGATTTCCTGGTGGAGTTCTGTTTATGGGTCTTAAATGCTTAGTGTCCTATCTACGTGGGAGGTCCCCTCTCCCTATGATTGATATTGGCCTCAGCAGAGGTGCCTCTAACAGGGAGATGGCTGCAGCTAGGTATTTTCTACATAAGGCCCGGGACTTTGGAACTCATTCTTGGCTTAATTCCAAATAAACCTGAAACTCTCACCATTCAGGACGCACTGTAGAGCCCATCTGTTTCCTCTGGCTTTTGAGGAAAGGGGAGAGGACTTGGTGTTGAGATGTAGAGGGAGAAGATAATTGATTGTTTCTATATTCTGTGGCTTAGCTCAGTGGGTTGGGGCTTTGTATGTTTTTATGCCCTTTGGGCCAGATTTTCAAGGACATCTAGATGCCTAAAGATGCAGATCGGTACCTAGTGTGATACTCAAAAGCACCTAAGCAGGTGCTTTACTCCCATTGATATCTATGGGACTTGGACACTTCTCTAAATCTCACTAGATGCCTTGCTGCATCTTCAGGCACCTAAATCCCTTTGTAAATCTGACCCTTTCGTGACTAGATATTTTCTAAGTTATGCAAATGCCTAGAGCTCTGAGAAATAAATGAAAATGGGAAACACTCAGACAAGAGCTTTCAGAGTAGCAGCCATGTTAAACAAGAGCTTGTTTAACATTAAGGGCTAAATTCATTCCTGGCATGACTCCACTAAAATCCATACAGTTGCACCAGGGTGAATTGGGCATAATGTATTTCCTCAATTGTTTGGCTATCATGATGTCTCTTTGTAACTCGCCCAGCTTCATCATATGTTGAAATGCCCTCTGTCTCTTCCATGCTGGTCTTTACCTCCCTACTTGGCCACTTAAGCCTCTAGTCCCTTGTTAGGTTTTTGTTTTGTTTGACTGGGTTGGATTTTGATTTCATCTTCCCCAGCTGGATCGTAAACACTTCCCTCTTCTGCACTTCATGTTTCTTGCAGGCATGAAATTCCATCCAATTTTCTGTAGCTCACTTTGCATTCCTTAAACATCTGCTTTCTTTAAGTCCAATGTGTGTGACTGACCTTTCTGCAGACCCTCCTTTACATTTCAATCCTGATATAATCTGATCCTTACTGATCTTCAGCTTCTGCCTTGTTTATTAGACCTGGCTCATCTCCATTTAGTGGATCAAATTTAGAGGCGATATGTAAGGTGATGTTACTGAAACTCACTAGGGCTGTGTCTACACTTATGGGGACATGTAGAGTACAGGCACTACACGTGTAACTACATGCTGCAGTGAAAGGCAGGCTGCATCCACATTTGTAGCTGCATCCACATTTGTAGCTGCATACGGCAGGGACACTCACCAGAGAAAGGCTTCGGCTGACCCCTTTGCTGTCGTGAGGAAAGGCTGTGGCAATAGGGAGGCAGCAAGATGCTACACTGCTAAAAAATAGCAGTGTAGATATGGGAGGCACCGCTTGGGAGTGTAGAGAGCCATGTAGGGAATTACACTCCCAGCTAGAAGTGCAGCCATAGCCAATGTAATAAAAGCCCAGATTCTCTGTTGTGACAGTTTGGTGCAGCAGAGGGATGAGTATGTGTGTGGTGGGGGGGCGTTAGCCAATTATGGCTACCTGACATTCTGGCCATTTCTGCACCAGCCTCAGCAAAATTTGGAGCAGCACTGGGGCTGCTCTAAATTATTTTAACTGGCAATGATCCTCCATGACCATCCTCCAGCTGGGAAGCACAATGCTGTGGCCACAGATCCACTTCATCCCCTATGTTGGGACCAAAAGGAGGGGTAGTATAGGAGCTGAGTGCCAGCTCTACACCTGCTGGGAACTCCCTGTTCCTACCCCACACTGGAGAAATCCTGAGCAGGGGAGATAAAAACAATCTGACTCTTTACATCTCTAGAGTAACACAAAGGGGACAGAGAAGGGCAGAGAATGTGGCCCAATATTTTAATTAGGAGACCAGTACCTCTCCAGTTCAAGTGCAGATTGTGTAATTCAAACAGGCACTGAATCCCTTCCAATGATTCGGGAATCCAAACCCTCCTCCCTACACCAGCCAGTACAGTCTTTAATCTCCTTCATAATCCAGGTTATTATGGAAATTAAAGAGATGCTATAAATATGTAAAAGTACACTCAAGTCTGCTAAAAGAACTGGCATTCATTTCCAAAGTTTCCATCTGTTTGAAGGTGAGACCTGTGGTTGCATGCCAAAAGGGGCAGTGGGGATCTGATGTCTCAAACTGCCTTGGATTTATTTTTCTCCGTGGGCATTGGAAAAAGACTTGATGCAATCCAGCTTGCATTTGTTGCGACAGAAGAGAGGTTTAATGGGTTTGGTTGAACACTGCAGGGGTCTGAGAGGAGCATGTGAGCAAATCCAGGGCAAAAAAAAAAAATAGGCCAGTGGTTTTTCTTTCTCTTATGAAGATCCACAGTTGGTTTAATCCATCATTCTCCTGGTGCTCTAATGAGACTTCACATGCTAAATTGCATTTGTTTTTCTTGTGTCCTTTTTCACCTGGCATCCGAGCTACTCCCATGAACTGTTACTGTTTTGCTTTGTAAGGTGGATATGCCTAGTGCAGGGGAACTTGGCATATATTCTTCCAATCAGTCAGTGGAGCCTCTCTCAAGAGGTGGGTCACATAGACATCTTATTACATCTGGCAGGATGTCTTGTCCACCAGCTACACAGATGTTAAGTGGTAGTGTGTGGAGTTAGAGGGATGAATTGCCAGTGCTGCAATATGAAGGATTTAGTACCATTCAACATTCTGACGTTCATTGGCCTCAATGGAACTATGCTGATTTATGCCAGCTGAAGATTGGGCTCCCTGTTTGCACAGCAAGACCATACAAACTGCACTAGAGGAGTGCCTACCAAAAAGAACAAGTGCTTTGTGGAGGGGCCTGCTCTTTTCTGGCAACAGGTAAGATATACAAATCCATATACGCAGGGTCATTTAATTACTAGCTTCCAACAAATCGTTCCCATTCCCTTTCCAGGTATGTCATGCCCATATCTTGGTCAAATGAGCAAAGCAAGGATAAAAGGACTTTGTGTCCAGGACCACAGGGGCTGGGGAGATAGACTCCTTTCTCCTAACAAGCAGGCAGAATCCTGAGTGACGTAACATCATTTACATGCTGATTACACACATAATTAGGACCCTACCAAATTCATGGTCCACTTTGGTCAATTTCAGTTATAGGATTTTAAAAATAGTCAATTTCACCGTTTTAGATATTTACATTTGAAATTTAATGGCGGGGGGGTCCTGACCCAAAAGGGAGTCATGGGATTGCCACCCTTACTTTTGCCCTGCCTGGGGAGAGCAGCGGCTGCTGGCCTGGCACCCAGCTCTGTAGCCAGCGCTGCCACAAGCAGCAGCGCAGAAGTAAGAGTTGCAGGGTATGGGGGGGTGGGGTGTCGTCACTTTTGGGGGATGGGCAGGGCTGGCCTTTTGGGTAGGCGACCACCCAGGACCCTATGGTTGGGAGTGCCGTGGTTCCCTCCCCCCCACAACCAACCAAAGGCCCCTTTAACACTGGGCCCAGAGCTGGGGATGGGCAGGGCTGGGGGCATCCCAGCCATGGGCTTCTACCATGTGCCGGGCAACAGCTGCTAGTCCCAGCGGGGCTGGGGAAGGACAGGACTTCCTCTTCCCCTCCATGGCCACTCCTGGGCTGAGTCAGACCTACCTCTGGGAACCTCCCCCAGCTACAAGAAGCTCCACGGGTGCACTGTCTTCAGAGGTAGGTCTGACCCAGCTACAGCAATGGCCCCTTCAGGGGAAGAGGAAGTCCCATCCCTTCCCAGTCTGGCCGGATTAGCAGCTGGAGCCTGGCGCACGGTACAAGCTCCCCTTCCCTACAAAAGCCAGATTTCACAATCTGTGATGCGTTTTTCTCAGCTGTAAATTTGGTAGGTCTCTATACATAATGTGACTAGTGGATCCCACATAGTCATAAACTCATTGGCTATACCCTTGCCTCTCCCCCACTTCCCAAATCCCCCCATGCTTTTGTCGGGAGACACCTCCCCTCCCCCTCCTACCCTCTGGCCTGCAAGGGGGACATTATACTCATGTATGATCTCTTGATGGCTGAAGCTATCTCACAGCACAACAGGCACTGGTTCCACTTATCCAGGCCTTCTGTGACCCCTATTCAAGATGAAGCAGCAAGTACTTTATCACAAAAGAGCTTTTGTTTTGCTGTTTTGCATCTTTCACCAACAGTCTCTTCTCCATTCCAGAAATCCTAGCTCTGTGCTGTAAACTCTTCTATGTGGAGATTCCTTGTCAGAGAGGGATCAGTTAACCTGCAGGAGCTCCATTAGACATCAGATAATGTGTCACAGTTGGAACTAGCAAGCACTATTGCCTTGGCTATTGTGTGCACTATCCTGTATTTTATATAATTTCAGTTCTGCCTTGTAAAGATAAGGAAAATGTCAGACAACTGGTCACGATTCATTTTCTGCCAGGCTTGGGCTTTGCAGATTTATCCTAGTTAAGTCCAATGTTCTTTTGATTCCTCCTCACTCACAGTAATCTGTCTCTTAATCTAGTTATCTTATGTCATATGAGATCTGTATGAGGAACGGTTGTTTATCCCTTAGTGTCTGGCTGGAGTTACTGTGTCTATTATTAGGCACCAGTAAGAAGAGTTATTAAAAATCTGTTCATTTTTTCAGTGCTTTAAAAATCCATCAGCACCATCACATTTCAGATAAAACATATTTTCCCCTAAGGTGGAAATAAACATTTTGATCCTCAGAGTGCACTTGTCTCTGCTGTTCCAATAACATTTATGATATCATCCTTTCACCAGCTATATGGTTAAACAATTCTTTTTCTAAACAGGCTCATTTACTATTCTAGTGTGGTAACTTGTTACTGCCCATTTGGCATCCAATCAGCAATGAATGCAATACAAATAGCGTGGGCAGAATTCAGTATTTGTTTTTGTATAATTTTGATGGATAATATCTATATTTTTCTGTTTTTTCTGATTTTTTATCAATTTAAATTTTCACAGTGGGGGAAATTCTGAGGGTAGAGAGATAATTTAATGGCAGTCCTCACTGAGATTCAAAAAGATATGGTTTATACCTGTGAAAATACAAATTCTCAACGTCATGTGAAAATATACAAAGTAAATATGCTTAAATCAAACTCTCAGTTCTCAAGCAGCATTTTTCTTTCTTTGCTTATCTGTAAATTTTGATTTTTATTGATGGAAATATTTTTTTCATTGGTTTGCGTGTGGACAGAGTCATCAATGTTTATCGCCATTTACCAATAAAGATCTAATCCTTCCAAGCCTAAATACAAATCATAGGGTCTATATTTTAGAGGGTGAAATAATTAGGCTGGGATTTTCAAAGAAAGGCATCCACTGAATTTCCATGAGATGCTCCCAGATTAAGCTTAACTGCATTTCTATTCTCTGCAAAAGAGTTTTAGATCCTTCTAGAATCCTAAATTTCCTGCGCCATGAAAGCCACTTAAAATTGCATGGATGAACCACTTAATATCAGTGTTCACATACACTAATGAGGATTGATATAACAAAACAGAGGTGAATTTGCAGATAAAGTAGCTGTGTCACTTAGGAATGACAAGTTCCCATTCTCTAGCCATGAATAGGGTTACCATATTTGCACAGTCAAAAAAGAGGACACGGGGGGGGGGGGGAGGAGCCCCGCTCTAGCCCCGCCCCAATCACTCCCTCCCACCCCCTGACTGCCCCCCTCAGAACCCCCAACTCCACCCTGCTCCTTGTCCCCTGACTGCCCCCTTCTGGGACCCCTGCCCCTGACTTCCCCCTTCTGGGACCCCTGCCACTAACTGCCCCCCTAGGACCCCACCTGTCCCCTGACCCTTATCCACACCCCCACCCCCAGACAGACCCCGGGGACTCCCATGCCCTGTCCAACTGCTCCCTGCCCACTGACAGGACCCCCAGAACTCCTGACCCATCCCACCCCCTCTGCTCCCTGTCTGCCTCGACCCCTCTCCACACCCCTGCCCCCCTGACAGCCCCCCCAGAACCCCCGACCCATTTAACCCCCCCTGCTCCCTGTCTGTCCCAACCCCTCTCCACACCACTGCCCCCCTGACAACTCCCCAAACTCCTGACCCATCCAACCCCCCACTCCCTGTCCCCCGACCAGGGCCGGCTTTAACAAGAGCCCAGGAATCGGGCTGCGCTCTGGCCGGAGTCGTGGGGTTTGAGGCCAGGCTGGAGGTGCTCGGCCGGTGCCGGGCCGGCCGCCCTGGGGCCCGAGCTGCTGGGGTCGGGGCCGGCGTGCTTGGCTGGAACCGGAGCCGCTGGGGCCGGGCCGGCGCGCTCGGCTCGAACTGGGGCCGGTGCCCCGGAGCCACTGGGGCCGGCCGGGGCCAGACTGGGCTGCGTTGCACCTCCCCGGAGCCCCGCTCCTCGCATCCCCCCGCCCCAGCTTACCTGCTGCTGCCCACCTGCCCCTGCTTCTTTTCAGATTTCCCGCAAAGATCTGATTTGCGGGAAATGGAGGGGGAGGAGCAGGGGGGGGCGGAGTGTTCAGGGGACGGGAGGAGGGGGAAGACAGCTGCGGGGCCTGGGGCGTGCTAAGGCTGCAGGGGATGGGGGGAACCGAAAAGGGGCTTTGGCTGCCGAGCAGCGCCGCTTTTCGATCTATAAATAGCCGATCGGGGGGAAATCCCGGACACTTTTAGATTTTTAGAAATCCCCCCCGGACGGCTATTTATAGATCGAAAAGCTGGACATGTCTGGGGAAATCCGGACATATGGTAGCCCTAGCCATGAGTTCCATTCTTTCCGAAGTATCTGCATGGAGTTTCACCATCATTTTGGTCACTTTGCCACGCTATGTAGAGGGAGGTAAAACCATAGAAATATCTGGTGGGCTATGCACTGGCGAAAAATGGCTAAGTAGGGTGCTCACCATTTCGCACAACTGTCTGTCACCCATTTAATACAATCTGCACAGTCCTTTGACTGGCCTGGGGGTGGAGAGTGATGGGAGCAAGGCCTGTATTGAGGGAGGAGACTCTTAGCCAGTATGCTATGCCCAGAACAAGTCCAGTAAAAGTTATGCAAAGATGACAGGGCTTTGAAACTGCATTTCCTTCCTTAAACAGTTTGCAATTTCAGTCAATGGCAGCATGATTACTAGGCCAGATTAGCCATTGTGGGGAGAGAGGTTGGAGATGTACACAGTGAGTCCTTCTGTGTGGTTAGCTGGGGATCCCTTGCTTTCACTAGTTTTGCTGGTCCCCCTCCCCCCCACTGCTTGCCCTGTTTCTGTTTTTGTTTGTCCTCTCTGCATGTCTTTGTGTATGAGAGAAACACAGGGCCTTTATACTTATGCAGGGAGAAGGCACAAATAATGATAGTGGATAATTGAGCTGGTTGAAAAATTTTCCATGCAAAATGTGCTGATTTGACAAAATCAATGTTTTGTGGGAACATATTGATTTTGTCCAAATTTATGACAGTTACCTAAGCGCTGTGTTTTGACAATAGTGTTAAACTTTACTGTGATACAGTTGCAACACAGCGCTTTGACTTTCTCAAAATATAATGTTTTGATGTTTCTGAAACTAAATTTTTTCAAAATTTCAATTTTGACTTTTTTGTTCTAATTTGGGATGAAAGGAAATTTCAAAACGTCTTTCCTGTGGAAGGAGTTTTCTGAGTTTAGATCAGCTCCACTGAATAATCAAGAAGGTGCTTAGAAAGAAGGTCATTGAGGTCAGTTGGTGATAAGAGTAATGGTTCTCTGCCCAATCTCCAGCCACCACTTCTTATCCACAATCCCAAAGTGGCTGGATATTTCTGCAGCAATGATCAGCATGAAAAAGAGCTAACAATGTTGACATTCCAATTGTCATTATTAGACTCCAGAGTTATACACCCCATTAAGATGAAAGGAGCAATTCAAATCTCATATAGTTGTTTCTGTCTATTTGATTATTAAGATGATATTGTACTGGTTCATATCCAGAAGATTATCTCTGAATGTGCAGTTGTACTCTGAAAAATAACTGTAAAATGGCATCTCCTTAGTCAGCAGTTCTGCCCACGGTATGTATAAAGGATTAAATCTGCTGATTTTTAGTGGCAAAAATAAGTATCTACTGACTCTACGTGGCTAACAGAACTAAGAGTGAACACAGCACAGAGAGAGATGAATTTCATTCCATCTTGTGCATCATAAGCAGAATCTCAGTCAGTTACACCTTTGCAAACTTGTTGAAGTCAATGGCATTACACACGTCATTGTGGGTATAATTTGGCCTGTAAGTCCTTAGTTACTGGTTGTGATGTGCAAGCAGGAAAGAATCTGGCTTGGCTGTCAGATTCCAAGCTGAATTTCCAGGTCTGGCAGCTAGAATAAAACTCCCACAGTTTGACTTGTAAACTGAGCATGTCTGGATAGCAGTCGGTGTGCTGCTTATACTGCCACAGCTGACATCAACAGAGGTGTTTGAGCTAGAGCTTTGTTGGTATAAAATGTGAGGGGCTGCTGGTCGGGTGTTCTTTGTGAATACCCCACAGCTTTGGAATTCGCTTCCAACTTGGTTTGAAATAGCTCAAATCTGATGATCTTCAGGATACGTTGCTAGGCTCATCTCTTTTCCCAGGCAGCTGAAAATAGGAGTGGGTGTGTGAACGTGTGTGTGAGATTAGGTGTGTGTGTGTAAGGGTGGGAATTGTTTGAAAGAAGGGGGATTGTTTGCTGCATTTAGGATGTATTTTTGTTGTGCCTAGAGTGCATGGCTAAGCACCTTTAGTAGCATTTTTACGCATCTAAATAAATAAAATAAATCCCTCTTGGCACCTCCTGTGGACTTGAAGCAGGCACTTGGATCACTAAGGAAAAGAGTCTGCACATGCTATTTTCACTTGTTCATACTCTATTAACCATTTAAAAAAAACATTACTATAGTAAAGCACACATTCCTTACTGAAGATTCTGCACTGCATTGGCCAAAAGTTAGATCAAATCTCTTTGGGGTGTTAGACAAAACTAGGAGGAGATAAAAGCATCTGAAAAGAACTGTTGACCCAAAAAAACCCAACCCTCCCCCCCCCCCCCACCAATAACTCAAAGAACATGGAACAGTTTTTGTTTAGCCTTTTTTCACGCACACCACAGCTCTAAAAATGACTTTCCAAATTAAAAAGAAATATAAAAAATTTCAGCTCCAAAGATAATTGTTAGGAAAGTACTTAGTAACTTTCATTCTAATTCAGTTGTCACCATGGCTACAGTGTCATTAATGCTACACTGTTATGGCAGATTGCTGTTTGTGACATTTTTTGCCCCTGATTTCCAATGCTTACAGCTGCATTGCGTCCCTGCTGCATCATCAGATTTCAGCCTGTGTGACCTTGGTAAACCAAAGCACCTGAGATTTAATCATCACTGCTTTGTCTCCAGACTTATTAACATACTGTCGCTCCAACCGCCTTTTCTCAGCCAAAGTCTGCAGATGCTTGAGCTGAATCTGTCACTCTGCATCACCATGATGGAGCCTGGTAGAGGATGATCCTGGCTCTTTGCTAGCAGGCTGGCTGCCTGGAAATGGAATGCAGACACTAAAGAGTTTGGCAAATGTTTGAAAAACCAGCTCACTGCTAAGAATGCAGATTGCAGTTATTTCAATGGAGTTGTCTGGGACACCATCCCGTGATCAAGCAATTTAATGGTGCCTTGTAAGTGTGGTTTGTGCCACGGAACTGCACCTCCTCTTTTTTGAGCTGTTATGTTTGTCCCATTCTGTCTGTCTGCATCTAACCTAGATTGAAAGTTTCTCAGGACAAGGAGCACACTCTGTTCTCAGTCAATAATAATATTGTAACAACTCTGTGGCCACCTAGATCTTTCTAGTTGTCCCTATGCTGCATACCAGGGGTACTCAGAACTTAAAAGCAGCAATGAATTTAGATACACCTGCTCCAAAAGTACAGGCGCTACTACTTGAGCTAAAGGAGAATCTCCATTGGATGTTAGCAATATAAGGTCTAAGACACACATTTAACCATGCCTCATTTCATCCAATAGAGGGCACTGGTATACACACACAACAATCAATGCATTACGTACTGCCCTAATCAGACAGTTTGTCTTCAAAACCAGTCATTGCATAGGAGTTCAGGTCTCAATTCTGACATAAGTGTAATAAATTAATGTAATCTAGAACTTTGACAACCATGGCGACTTGGAATTTCATGGCAAGAGCAGGGATCTAATTCAGAATTTCCTTCTCCAAAAGTTCTACCATTTGAACTAAGGAACAATCTATTAGCTTTTAGCAGTATAAAGTCTGACAGAAGCGAGGATTTCTAACTTCATCCAGTAGAAGGCAGTGCTACACATACATACTAGCCTGTATGTTACTACACCTCTGCCCCGATATAACGCTGTCCTCGGGAGCCAAAAAATCTTACTGCGTTATAGGTGAAACTGTGTTATATCGAACTTGCTTTGATCCGCCGGAGTGCGCAGCCCCGCCCCCAGGAGCGCTGCTTTACCGCATTATATCCGAATTCGTGTTATATCAGGTCGCGTTATATCGGGGTAGAGGTGTATATGTAAAACTTGGGCTTTATCACTGTATGTTGTTGTTTAGTTTATGGGAAATCACCTTTTACATCTATATTTGGTTGTGGTAGAGTTCTAGGTTATTTTTGTTTTGACTTCTGAATTACAGGGTGAATTGAAATGGAAAGCATTATTACTAAGGAAGCAATAAGGATGACAATGAAAAGGTTAAAAGAATGTTGGGAACTTAAACCTGGTCCCCCAGTTACATTTTGTAAAAATAAACTTTTATAAAACCTCATGCCAATAGATTTCTAGGTCCAGGTTCAAAACTCTGTATAGAAATGACAGATATCTCAATCATTTTTCACTGCAGCCCTGTGGAGGAAATTCATCCCTAGGCAGAGGCCAGCAAAACATCTAAGTCTAAGTTACAGGGCCGGCCCACAACATTTTGGTACCTGAGGCGGGGAGCTCAAATGACACCCCCATATCCCCTCGCTAGGGCCTAAAATTTGAAAGATCTCAATTCTGCCTTCTTCCTCTACTCCTCTCATGGTACTGCTCTGCTACCTATCCCAATAAAGGAGAACTAGCAACTTAAAATGCCTTGTTCAAAAAGTTTAAGTAACACTTAACTTTCAAATGCCTGAACAACAAATGTAACTTTTCTTGTCTGCATAGTAAACACTGGCATTTTTATCTGTTTGAATAATCAAAGTGGTACTTTCCATGCCTTCTTGGTTGCAAAGATCTGAACTGCTTCCTGCTGAAGGTCCACAGTCTGGGACAGCTCATGCTCTATTGCACATGTGTCAAACTCAAGGCCCGCGGGCCACATCCGGCCCGCCATACAATTATATCCGGCCCGCGAAATCGTTTTATATATCTGTTTTTAATGGCCCTGTGATATGACGCCCCAATAACACACACTACAAATCCCATGATGCAGTGCAATTGCCGCCAACGGCAAGCCGCGGTTCAAGTTCGCGGTCTGTTGATGTATACAACGCTAATATCAAATCAAAGCTAGACCCCAACAATGGCCAAGAGAAAAATTGATTCTGAAAACCGAGGCTTTCAAAGCCGGTGGGAGAATGAGTATATGTTTACTGAAATTGCAGGTAAACCAGTGTGTCTCCTTTGCGGGAGTAATATCGCTGTAATGAAGGAGTATAACCTAAGACGGCACTACGAGACGAAACATGAGAACAAATTCAAAAACCTGAGCGCAGGACAGAAGCTACAAAAGGTAGAGGAGTTGAAGAAGAATTTGACATCCCAGCAGACGTTTTTCACCAAAGCAAAATCACAAAGTGAAGCTGCTGTGAAAGCAAGTTTCATTGTGGCCGAAGAGATCGCCAAATCAGGACGGCCGTTTACCGAGGGGGAATTCGTAAAGAATTGTATGATGAAAGTGTGCGACGTCCTTTGTCCAGATAAAACGCGAGCGTTTGCAAATGTAAGCCTCAGCAGAAACACTGTTGCTAATCGGGTTTGTGAGATGGCGACTGATTTGAAAACACAGTTGACTGAAAGAGCAAAAGATTTTGTTGCATACTCCCTTGCCGTGGATGAAACTACTGACGCGACTGACACTGCACAGCTGGCGATATTTATCCGTGGTGTGGATTCCAATTTGTGCGTAACAGAGGAAATACTGGACATTAAATCGATGCACGGGACAACGAAAGGAGAAGACATCTTTGGAAATGTATTTCAAAGTGTAACCGACATGAAACTGCCGTGGGAAAAACTCGTTGGACTTACAACAGATGGCGCACCTGCTATGTGTGGTGAAAAAAATGGACTGGTGGGAAGGATGCGCTCAAAGATGCGGGAGGAGAACTGTGCCGGTGAGTTGACAGTGTATCACTGCATCATACACCAGGAATCGCTGAGTGCTAAAGTCCTAAAAATGGATCATGTGATGAACACTGTAACACAAACCGTCAACTTTATCAGAGCCCACGGTTTAAATCACCGCCAATTCCAGTCTTTTCTGCGGGAAATAGATAGCGAGTTTGGCGATATGCCATATCATACGGAGGTCCGGTGGCTAAGTCGGGGAAAAGTTCTCAAAAGACACTTTGAGCTGCGAGAGGAAATCTGCCAGTTCATGGACAGTAAGGGGAAAGACTGCACAGTTCTGCGGGATGAAAAGTGGAAATGTGAGTTGGCGTTCCTGGCTGACATAACGTCGCATCTTAGCGCTTTAAACCTTCAACTCCAGGGACGGGAGCACATAATAACCGATATGCATGATGCAGTGAAGGCATTTCAAGTGAAGCTGCGCTTATGGGAGACACAAATGCACCAATGCAACTTGTCTCACTTTCCCTGTTGCCAAGTAATACGGAACCAAGAAAGTGCCACAGTTTTCCCAAATGCCACCTTTGCTGAAAAACTCAGCGCGCTGCGCACTGAGTTCGCACGGCGCTTCAGTGACTTTGAGGCACAGAAAAGTAACTTCGAGCTGCTTCGCAACCCATTTGCAGTCGATGTGGAAACCGCACCTGTAGAAATGCAGATGGAGCTGATAGAACTGCAATGTAACGGGACACTGAAGGCAAAGTACGACACTGCGGGGCCAGCACAGTTCACTCGCTTCATTCCTGAAGCGATGCCGCAGCTCCGCCAACATGCGGCTCGAATCCTGTCCATGTTTGGCAGCACATATCTGTGCGAGCAGCTGTTCTCTGTGATGAAAATTAACAAAACGTCACACAGGAGTCGCCTCACTGATGAACACCTGCAATCGATCCTGAGAATCTTCACAACACAGAACCTAACCCCAAACATAAACGAACTTGTTGCAAAGAAAAGACTCCAAGTATCAGGCTCTGACTAAATAGGACAAGAAAATGGAATGTTATGATTTGTTATGATTATACTTTTGCTTTAAATTCAATTTTTTATTTATATTTTCAGATTTTTTAATATTCCAGCATGTACAGATTTTGAATGTATTGTATTGACAGGATATTTTTTTATGAAGAGCAAAATATTTTAAGTTGAAATGTATTTATTTTGGAATGATATCCTGTATTTTGGTTCATATTAATGGTTAAAAAACATAAATATTTAGTCTGTTAAATAAATGGTTATACTGTTCGGCCCGCGAGTTTTGAGTTTTGGCCCCCTGTGCAATTGAGTTTGACACCCCTGCTCTATTGTGATGGTTGCAAGGCCGACCATCATTGTGGAGCGTAGATGTGTTTTTATTAACTTCAGCTTGGAGAAGCTGCGTTCTCCACTGGCAACTGTTACAGGAAGTGTTAGAAGTATGCGCAGAGCAACAAAAACATTTGGAAAGAGGGTGGTCATCTTATTTGTGCACATATATTCCAGAACAGCCTTTGGAGTTGATCCTGCTGAAATGTATCTTGAAAGGGCTTTCAGTTCATCACCTAAATCACTTGCATCAATATTACACATGTCATCGTGTGTCAACACTGTCTCTAGTGCCCTGCATTGCTGGTGTAGGTCTTCTTCAGGTATAGTGAGGAGTTTTGGAATATCCTACAACATCCCAAATATACTGCTGTGTTCCTTGAGCTGCATGAAATGTTCTTCAACTGACTGTATTGCACAGTCTAATACCTGGTTAAAGAATTCAACTTTGAATTGTTGTTTGGGATCTCTTATGGGATTATCCCGTGGCTCATAATCAAAGCGTCGTTGTGTTCTTCGGTGACTCTTGTATTCTTGAATGGGAAAATAGCTTCAGTGTGAAGTTCCTCTGCCAACTTCTGTGCACTCTTCAGTACGTTTTGAAATCCCTCATCTGACCGGTAAGACACTAGGTATGACTTTGCTTTGTCCAGTTGTTCCATTGCTCCAGATATATCAAGGTCAACACCTTGGAGTCTCTTGCTTACAACATTTATTTCAAACAGTATGTCATACCACAACACTAAGCCACACAGAAATTTGAAGTTATGTATGTTTCTAGTGATTCCATTTCCCTCTGCCACTGTTCTCCCACGAACAGTTCCTGTCATTGCATTATCCTCCACTATGGCATCATCTATCTTTCCAGTTTGGTGTTTGATAGGCTTTATCGCCTCCACTCGACTTTCCCATCATGTGGCACTCAGTGGTTTCATTGTCAGAGAGGATGTTCCCAGATGTTGCTTCAAAATTTGCCATTGATGAGTTGATGCAGAGAAAAATACATAGATGCTTTGAATTATATTAAAAAATTCATCAGCCTCACTAGAAGCTGATGCTGCATCACTGACCACCAAGTTCAATGAATGAGAACTGCATGGGACAAAAAAAGCTCGAGGGTTTAACTCTCGGATCCGTGTCTGTGCTCCTCTGTTCTTTCCTCTCATGTTGGCACCATTATTGTAGCCTTGACCTCTGTCAGCTATCGCAATTTCCGTATCTCCAGCTTTTTAAGAAGCACATTTGTCATACCAAGTCCTGTAGTATCATCAATGTCAATAAATTCTAGAAAATGCTCTCTGACAGTCACCATTGCAGGGACAATTTCACTAGGTTCTGTTGTTACAAAACGCACCATTAAAGTCATTTGTTCCGTACGGCTGATGTCAGGTGTGCAGTCCAGAATAACAGAGTAATATCTTGCTGTCTTCAGATCTGCCACAATCTTCTGTTTGACTTTTGTTGCCTGTAAATGTATGATCTCATTTTGAATTGTTTTTCCAAGGTAGTGGTGTGTGTACATTTCTTGGGTGGTGACTCTTAGATGCTCCTGGAGTACAGCATCAAACTCAGCCATCAGCTCCACAATTTTAAGGAAGTTTCCATTGTTTGGCACATACAGCTGAACTGAAGTGCCACACAGTGCTAGGTTTTGGGTAGCAAGCATTCTCACAATGGCAATGAGCCTTTTCAGAACATTTTGCCAGTAAAGAGACTCTGATGCAATCTTCTCTTGATGCTGATCATCTATGGTGGCCTTTCACCTTAGTCTCATCTCAAGCTCTTTCCACCTATGGAATACTCTCTGGTGATTTTGCTGCCTTCTCATGGCATGCCAGATTTCTAGCCAGATTCTTCCAGTCCTTTGTTCCTGTAGAACCCAATGTGGCTGGAACATTAGACTGCAAGAGTTTGCAACAAAAACAGTATGCAGCATTCTGGGGTTTTGAGTACATAAGCCATGGCCTCTCCACTTTGTCACCCTTGGGGATTTCATGCCAGTAATGTGTTGGATGGAAACTTCTATTTTCATTGTCTTTGGGGAACATGAAGTTTTTCACTTGCTGTGGCCCATGCTGTACAAGGAAGTACCTCAGACTACTGCTCAAGTGGTCCACAGTCCTGGATCATCTAGACTTAAGGAACTAAACTCAGCAGCAGCTGTTTCTTGCGTCTCCACCGCACTCTTCTATGATCTACACTTTTCTTCAGGAATGTTCATGGTTACATCCATTCGAGTTGGAGATATGGATGCTGCAGTAGCTGCCAGGTCACCTGCACTCTGACTAACTGGAAGATCAGGCATCTCCTCACCACTCATATACTCAGTGGGGCCGGAAGGATCACCGTGAACATTTGTGCCTATGTATCTCAGGAGAGCTCCTTCCTGCTTAGATAGAAAAACTTCCTTTGCTTGCTTTTTCTGAATGCTACCCCGGAGGGGCATTTTCTTCTTTCACCCATGACTGCTGTTCTATGCCAGCTATAGTGGCTCTCCACACTCAATTGAAGGGGACAAATAAGCAGGCTGGTAGCAGGGCCTGAGTGAGGGAAGATATCAGCATCTTAAAGGCCTAACTAGCTCCTACTACTGCAGTTGACTGCCTGTTCTCCTCAGGTGGATTCAGGGAAGCAGCAGGAAACAGGAAGCTCCCTGAGAAGCTGGTGTTAATCAGTCCAGGCTCCTTGGGGTGCTAGAGAAGTAAATAAGAGGCTCCTCCTCCTCTCTCTTCCTGCAGCTCCTGCTGCTTTCTCTTATTCCCTCTCACCTTTTTTCCTACCTGCCTGTTATGACTCTTGTGAACTCCTTCTTCCAGCACAGCACGCCACCATCTCTGTGCATCTAGAGCAGAGAGAAAACATATGCACCAGCAGCAGACACAATTTTTTACACTCTGGGTCCTAGTGGCACCCCCCCACAGTCTGGCACCTGAGGCAGTCGCCTCAGTTCACCTCATGGTAAGGCCAGCCCTGCTAAGGTAAGGCTGATTATGAGGGCTTCAGTGGTATTTATGTGATCCATAGTGTGGCGAGAGATTTTGCCTCAGTTGCCTGAAATGCCTTATAATACTTTAAATTGAAGGTTTGCAGAAAAACCTCAGGTAGGGGTTTAAATTCGTGAAAATTATAACTTGCTTAATTGGACATACAAAGAGTGGTGATAGTGTCAGGACCCTTTGGGATGCTTAGAGTAGTGATTAGTTTTAAGAATAGAGGTTTAGTGAGAGAGAAATTAATAATCGTTTAAATTAGAAATTCAGTAATGGCGGCTATACAGTGATATAATATCAGGAGAGATTCAATTTCTAGGGCACATAGGGGTCCATTGCCTATGATGTAACAATCTCACTTCCTCTAATGCAATGGTAAATTTCACTTCCTGGGGAGAATGAGTAAGCATAATTCCATAGAAATACATTGGAGCCCATAGGAATACATAGGGGCTTCCAGACAGGAAGTAGCTAGGGGTCATCCACAGGTCAGTTAAGAGAAACCCCATAGGATATATTGTAGCCCATATAAATGCATGGGGCTTCCAGATAGGAAGTAGCTAGGGTTCATCTAAAGGTCAGCTAAGAAAACCCCCATAGGAATGCATTGAAGCCCATAGGAATGAATAGGGATGATAGGTTTGCATCATTTCCAGGCAATGTAATCAAGGCATAGGATTGCATCACTTCCTGTGGAGGATGACTCATCACAATCCCATAGAAATACATTGTAGCCCCACAGAAGTCTATGGAGTGGGCAGAGCTACGGAAAGCTCGAAGCTGATTGGCTGAGCTTGGGAGAGCAAATCGTATACAAGGACGACAGCCAGCAGGCTAAAGTTCTGTAGGGAACGGACCAGCAAGAGAGTGGAACACCGCCAGACACCTGTAAGAAGATGCCTACACAGAAAAAGCTAGCTAAGAAGAAGCATTGGAACTCTGCAAAGAAGAACCTGCCTGCAAAGTAGCAGCAGCCCACCTAACCTTCCAGGGTTGCCCCTGGCAACAGCTGTTTCTACCACCCGGCCAGCAGAGGCCACTGCTGCAGCTATCGCAGCCACCCAACAGGCTCCCACTGTTTCTGCCTGAGCAGCCGCTTTTACCTCAGGAGCAGGAAGCCTCATCAGACTGCAGCCATTGCAGGAGACTGCTACCAGCGCTCCCTTAACATAGGGTTACCATATTTTGTGCCTCCAAATGGAGGACACTCCACGGCCCCCGCCCCCGCCCCGCCCACACCCCCGCCCAACCCCGCCCCCTCCCCAAAGTCTCCGCCCCCTCCCCTGCTTCCCGCGAATATTTGATTCGCAGGAAGCCTGAAGCAGGTAAGGAGGGTGTGGGGGGAGGAGGCGCGGCCCAGGCTGGCCCCCGGCGTTTCCAGCCTGGGTCAGCTCGGGCCCTGGGGTGCCGGCCCCGGCCGACCACCCCCGGCCCGCCCAGCACTGCCGGCCCCCGGCGGCCCGGCGCACCCCCCGGCTCCCGGCCCGGCTCCCCGCCGGCCCAGCTGACCGGCTCCCTGCGGGCCCGGCTGACCCGGCTCCCCGCCGGCCCGGCTCCCCGCCGGCCCGGCTGACCCGGCTCCCCGCCGGCCCGGCTGACCTCCCGATTTTCCCGGACATGCCCGGCTTTTGGGGATTTCCCCCCGGATGGGGATTTGAGCCCCCAAAAGCCGGACATGTCCGGGAAAATCCGGACGTATGGTAACCCTACTTAACATCGCTCCCAAAACATAGAGCAGAAGGACCTCCAAGACGGTTTAGAGGGATTAAGAAAGCCCTTGTAAGTCCAATCTTTTTTATTTACCATCCTAGCATGTATGGGTTTCGCTTGTAAATAAAGCTGGGTACCTGTGATCTCAGTGAGATCTCTCCCTATCCATTTAGTAACTGCCAGGCCAGCGCTTACTGGATGTTTAGTTTTACAGGTTTACTGTTGAATGTTAATTAATATATTGTTATATATTTAATTGCTATATTGTTATAAGGTATAGAGTATTAATTGAATGATTATATTATTGTATATGCTACAGAGTTAATTGAAACTGTAATTGTAGTGTTGTCGTTATTTGCTGCGCTGCTTCATTTCCTTTTTAATTGTAACTCTCTTATCTCTATCTCTACTCTTTTACTGTACTCACTCACTTCTAAATAAATATTTTTGTTTTTGAAGAATTTACTGCTTGTTTGCCTATTTTTGATCAGAGGGCTGTATCCGTGTCCTTTCAAGGGGCAGTTAGCCAACTGCGGCTTTTCCTGGAAATTCCTTTAGACGGGCCACAACCTTAATTACTAGAATAGATTAATTAAAATTAAAAGATTTTGAATTAAAAGCAGCATTTGTAAACAAACATCATTGGCTTAATATAATTGAATAGAAATCTCCCGTAACAATAGACCCTGTGCTAGCCCTCTGCACACACATGAATTTCGCCCACTGTTGGTGGGATACCAGTAATGATAATACTGCAATGGGTATGGGTTTGCACTCATGGTGAAAAAGCTTATCTTAAGTTTGTGAGTGGATTTCTAATGCAAGCCCATATGTGACATCTGGAAACCTACTACTTGCAAGGATAACACATTTTATACAGACTGTCTCCTTCCTGAGGACTAAACTCACTGCTCGCCCAGTAGAACCAGGACCATGCAAAACTCAAATGCATGTGCAGGGGATGAATATAAAAACTCTCTCACAGAATGGGATATACTTACAAACTCTCACAGAATGGGACATACCTACTATAGATTTTGAGGACAGTTTCCTTCCCAATGTGGATGTATAAGGTAGACTGAGTTAACTATTCATAGCTTTTAGCCGTTCATTCCTGACTCATAAATATTTCTGTATACTTTTAATTGATTGTTACTGGTAAAAGGTTGCAAAGCCCAGCCAGTAGCAACTATCATATAGTAGTATTTTTTCTTCCTTATATATTCTGTCACGGCTTTCTCTCTCTCCATGGGCTTTAGTTGTTTTACATAGTAAAAAAATTAATAAAAAGAATATATATGTCAATGAAAACAACTGCCTTTAAACAAATTGTTACAGTTAAGAAACTGAAACTCACTATAAACAAAAAGTGAAATTGATTTTTAAGGGGCATAAATGACAAGTAACATCCCTTTACCATGTGTACAGATGGAGCTAGCAGTAACCTCAATTTCTTAATCTCATATTTTACTACTGTCCAGCTGTACTGGTGTGTGCTAAGTCTTTAAGGAATCCGGATGTAACGCTCTGTTGTATTGTTTCAACTGTCATTTTAGATAGAAAAGAGAACGTTCAACTATACCATTAAGATGAATATCAGTCAAAACCCTTACTTGAAAGTTAGGGTTGCTAGAAAGATAGTGAAAGAGTTACAAAAAAGAAATGCCAGGAATGTTACAATTAATAAACCGTACGTTGTCAAAAGGTACGGAAATGGTAAGTGAATTCAGCAACTACAGATAATGGGCCCTAATTCTCAGTTACACTAAGGCCACTTTTCGTCCCTCTGGCAGTGAAAAGGGGCTTTAAGTGGGCAGAATGGCATCTAAAACTACTCCTTTGTTTAGGGGCTTCCCTGGCTGGCATAAAACTGCTCTCAGACCACAGTAAAGGGGGCTTAGCTTATAGTCATCTTTGTGTTCTCCATTGCTGCCCCAAATTCAGAAACAGGGAAACTGGGACTCAGGCCAAATATACGACAATTCTGCATGAAATACTAGAATATTAAACTATGTGATATGAGTGTGTGACAGGATCCTCCTGGAGTGCAGCCTGGCACTGTGGGACCGCTGTGCCCCCTGAACTCTCTCCAGCCTGGGTTGTCTCTAACAATGCCTTGCTAGTGACCAGCAGCAACCCCTCCTGGTGCTGTTATCACTCAGCACAACCACATGTGGAGACCCCACACCCAGCTAGATTGCATGAATGCTTCCAGAGCCACTCATGAATCACATAGAGATGGATTTTAAGTGATATTTAGTAGGCAAAAAGTCAGTTGGTTATCAAAATAAAATAAAATAAAATATAACCACACAGTCTAAACTCTCAACCCTATTAGATTGGGCAACACCTATCAGTGGTTCCCAAACTTGTTCCGCTGCTTGTGCAGGGAAAGCCCCTGGCGTGCCGGGTCAGTTTGTTTACCTGCCGCATCGGCGGGTTTGTCCGATCGCGGCTCCCAGTGACTGCGGTTCGCTGCTCCAGGCCAATGGGAGCTGCTGGAAGCAGCGGCCAGTATGTCCCTCGGCCCGCGCCGCTTCCAGCAGCTCCCATTGGCCCGAAGTAGCAAACCGCGGCCACTGGGAACTGCGATCGGCCGAACCTGCGGACACGGCAGGTAAACAAACCGGCCCAGCCCTCCAGGGGCTTTTCCTGCACAAGTGGCGGAACAAGTTTGGGAACCACTGATTTAGATTAAGCAGTTTTTCTAACCCAACTGGATATTGCAGTCCACAGTATATAGATTTCACCTTTGAAATCTGTGCCAGTCTCCTCTGTTGGAGTCTCACATCTTCAGCATCCTTGTTGCTTGCAGTGTAGGTGGGTGAAGGAGAAAGGCCCTGTGGTCTCTTTTATGCCCTCCATCCCATGTGCTTGGAGAATGCAAGTCTAGGCATGACTGGGGGCATTGCTGAGTCTCCGGGCAAAGTTGAGCAATTCCCCTGGTGTGGCCTCATGCAGGTGATCTTGCTGTTGTCTCTAGGAAGTTAATATCTGGCTGATTTCCCCAACTAAGGGTATGTCTACATTTACCATTTAAAGCGCAAAAAGTCCCTTTTTTTGGTGCTAAAACCGTGGGAGCGTCTACACTTGTTAATGACTTTTTGTGGTGAAACTCAGAAGTTTCACCGCAAAAAGAAAACCACCTTCACGAGAGGTGAACAGTACTTACCGCTGTTCTTTTTGCGCTGCTGTGAAAGTGAAGACACTTTTTACCAGTGTAAACACCTTTTGGCCTCCGAAGGATATCCCACAGTTCCAAAAGCGACCACTCTGACCAGCATCGCTGCAGCTCTGATGGACGGACGTCTGTACCTCCCCCTGTAAGCCCTGGGAAGTTTGAAGCTCCCTTTTCCTTTGTTTGTAGATGTGGCGGGGAAAGCAGCCAGACAGCAGGAGGTTTTAAAAAAAATGCCACGGAAGAAACAAGGAAGTAATGGGGCTCCTGAGACATGAAGTAGGGCAGCACGGGGCACTGAGCAGGGACCCAGAATGCCTTCCACTCACCCCCCCCCCCCACTTCCCACAAGACCTATTGAGAGAGCTGTGGGATAGCTGCCCTACAGCACAGCAATGGAAGAGCTGGTAGTGCAAACAATCTCTGATGCCTGAGGAATTGAGTGAATACACAAACCAGAGCTTTTCTTTCACCAGTTACCTATCACTAGTGAAACTTACAGCGCAAAAACTCTGCAAATGTAGACATACCCTTACAGCATGTTTTAGCAACAACCATACAACACATTCACATAACTTCATATGCATTGATGATATACCTATTTAGATAGAGAAATTACTTTCAGCAGGTCATAACCTTTTCCTTGGTACCTTACAAGGCATGCTTTATATGTAAGATCACGATTACATAAAAATGAGGAATATGGGGGCTACAGGGGCCTCCCCTAAGGTATAGAATGTCACAATAAGGGCCTTATATCTTTGAGTGAACTGGTGAGCTTTTCTCCGCTCATTTTCTCCAACTGTCAAAAAAGGGGCTAAGGCTGGGAGAACCAAGGTAGCTAGTGCAGAGCAGGATACTGGAGGGACTTGGGGCAACCTGGGGCAGCAAGGAGAGTGGAAGGCAGCCATATGGGGTGGTGTTTGGAGGTAGTGGGAGAGCTTTAAGGCGTTGAGTGGGAGGCCCATGAGAGCAGCCTCATCCATTTTATTTCCCATTATACCCCTCCAACCCATTCCCCCCTGAGACTCTGCTTCCCTCATTCTTTTCCCCCTTCAGTAGAGGTTAAAGAGAAGGAGGGAGCATAGACTCTTCTCTTCTCAATGGCTGGTGCTGCTGAAAGTCTAAGGAGAGGTCTTGTTCCTGTTTCAACCTACTTTAACCACTGCCCCTTTTTAAGCACTTTTCCTGTTCTGTTCCTGCCCCTTGAGTCCCTATTTCTCTTTAGTCTCTGCCCCTACAATGGTGTCCCCCTCTGGCAAGGGTCAGAGCGGCAGTTGGATGTTGCCATCTCCTTTCTCTATCCTTGTTGGCAGCTTCATGCTAGCTAGGCACCAGTACCAGGAGCACTGAGAGCGATGGGGAGATGCTACAATAGCCCTGACGCTCCGGAGGAGTCACTAAATTGCAATCCTGCTCAGTTCCTGAAGCCCTGTTGGGTGCATGAAAGACACTGCACTTGGAACTGGAGTGAGCACACAGGGACTATAACAGAAAACCTTAAGTAATAATTTGAATTTTCTCAAATACAAGAGCATACAACTACACTAAGACAGGAATTTCAGGTCCCACCCAGAAACTGTTCAGGCTAGAGTTTGAGAAAGTCTGATGTAATTTACACTTAATCTGCCTATGACCCCCTCGAGGCTATATCCAACTGAGAAAAGCCAGAGCACAGTAGTGCTCTGGATCTACCCAGTTCCTGCTCCCTATGCCAGGTGGCTGTGTGGAGGTAGTTTCTGAAAGGATCAAAGTGAGGGAGATCTACTGCATTTAAGTTGGGGTCAGGGAGATTTAGGGCATCAGAGAATAGGCCTATGTGAGAATAAAAGACTATTATTTCTTATTACTTATATAGTAATGTAAAATTGTATATTGCTTTTTAACACAGTTAAAGTAGGGTTACCATATTTAAAAATTAAAAAAGAGGACCCTCCACGGGGCCCTGCCCCTTCCCTGCCCGGCCCCACCCCAACCCCGCCCCTTCCCCAAAGTCCCTGCCCCAACTCCGCCCCCTCCCCTGAGTGCCCTGCATTCCCCCTCCTCCCTCCCAGCCATGCGAAACAGCTGCCCGAGCGCTACCGGCTTCACTGTTTGCCGAGCAGCCCCCAGACCCTGCGCCCCCGGCCGGGCGCTTCCCCTCCCGGGCTCCGGCTGCGCTGGGGAAGCACCCGGCTGGGGGCGCAGGGTCTGGAGGTCTGGGGGCTGCTCGGAAAACTGTGAAGCCGGTAGTGCTCGGGCAGCTCTGCTCTTCAGCTACACAAAGCTGAGGTGTCTGGGGGAAGCAGCCGCGGCAGCGGGGGAATCCGCCTGCAGCTCGCAGCCTGCCGGAGCCGCTCTAAGGTAAGCAGGGGACTAGTATTTTCCCGGACATGTTCGGCTTTTTGGCAATTCCCCCCGGATGGGGATTTGAGGACCAAAAAGCCGGACATGTCCGGGAAAATCCGGAGGAATGGTAACCCTAAGTTAAAGGAATAGAGCCTGCTATTCAGAGGTATTGAGCACGCAGCGCTCCAGTTAACTTCACCTGCTAGCCAGTCCCAAGGTCTAAAGCGCTTGCTATATAGACTGATTTGAGTATCATGTGAGGGCGTGACACATGTAGGGAGGGCAAGAGTAATGGATAATGCAATCACGTGGCACACTAACATGTTTTAGGGTGCTTGATATAAGGGTTGCCAGCAGGCCCTTATGACAAGGGACATCCCTTATTTTTTCATCTCTGTACAACAAGATCGGGAGTTGCTGAGTGTTGCAAAAAGCAGCAAGAAATGCAAATATAGGTGAGTACTGCTTATTATTAATACTAGTAATATCAGGAGGAGTGGAGTGGGGTGCTAAGAAAACAGTCCCGTATTTTTTTTTTAAATATGTTTGCAACCTTACTTGGTATGGCCACAGGTTGTTAACCCTGACCCAGAAACCGTCAGGGATCCTGCAGCACCTAATAGCCTCGGTCCCGGGGGTCTCTGTTCGAGTGTCCTGAAGGTCTCTCTCACCCAAATGCTGGTCAGGCGGGTTTCTCTGCGTGACAGTTCTGCCCCAGGGATTGAGAATGTAAAGGGGGCATTTCTGGTGGGTCTCAGGGAGGCGGGCACAGGCACATGAGAGGGGAGGGTGCCCTCAGGCGTATCTCCCGTCACCCTGACTCAGCCTAGGGAGTGCCCTGCAGGCCTGGCAGCCTGGACGGGTGAGGGCACGTGAGGCTGTGACCCCCCAACCTCATTCCCCATGATGGCCTCTGTCCCTACTTTCAAAAGACTCCAACTCCCAGCATGCATTAAGATGGTCTCCCGGCCCAGCTTCCCCGGACAGGCTCTGGGCGCGATACCCATTGGGTATTGTAGTCCTTTCCGCGCTGTGTGGGGAAGGGGCCGCGGAGCTTGCCGGGAGTTGTAGGCTCTCCGGGCGTTCCGGTTCGAGGGGTGGGGGGCGTTGGTGCGGCGTTTCCTGTTCCGGGAACGCGGCGCGGGTACGCCGCGGCGGCTACAGCGTGCGTCCGTCCGTCCGTCTGTCCGTCCGGCGGGCGGGGGGAGGGAGCAGCTGGCGGCGCGGCGGCGGCCCGAGATTGGAGCCAGTGGGGTTTCGGTTCCGCGCTGCGGGAGGCAGGCGCGGGGGGGGAGGGGACGAGGAGCCGCCCGCCGCTATGGAGCCCGACTCAGTGATCGAGGACAAGACTATCGAGCTGATGGTGAGTGACCCCCCCCCCCCCGGAGCGCCCGCCGACCGGAACAGCCCTTCCCCCACCACGGGGGTTGCCCTCCCGGCTCCGCCCCGTCGCTTCCCTCAGGTTCTCCTCTAGGCCGGCGCCCCCCTTCGTCCCGCCGGCAGGAGAGCGCGGGGCGGAGAGGGCCTCCAGGTTCCGCGCTGAGCCAGGAGTAGGCCTCGCCGTGGGGGGAGCGGTCCTGGGCCTTGGGAGAGGGGGCTGGCCCCAGCCCCTACAGCCGGGGGCGCTGGGACTAAAGCCCGCCGCAGGGGGGCTTCCTCCTACCCGCCCCGAGCGAAGGTGACATTTGAATTCGCCCGGGCCTTGTGGAAGGTGCGCGATCGGGATAATCCCCCTGGCCCCCGAATGGCGGTTTGGTGAGCGGGGCTGGGCTTTGGGAGCCCCCTGCCTTTCCCAAGACGAGACCCCCAGGGCCAACAAATGGGCCTCCCCCACCCTTCCTGGCATCCTACTCTAGTCCCGCTCCTGTCCTCTGCCCCCCCCCATTCATTGTTCCCCAGAATAACCTCGTTCTGTCACTCAACAAATAAGCCACTCCCCTCCCAAAAATATGGACCCCCCCCCCAACCAGGATCTCAAAGCCTTCGTTATGAGAGCAGTTGAAAAGGGCTTGTGATTGATTTTATTTTTTTTAGGATTTGACAAGTAGTTTAAAAGATTTATTGAATTCTACAAATAATTGATGATTTGTGTGGATTATGTGGCATATATTAAAAAATGCTAAACAAATGGTGTTTTTTAAACAAGATGACATTCAGAATTTAGTCATTGTCCTTTTTTGTTCATGGAGATCCTCCTGAGATGCAGCATCTTGTTCTTTAACTTTCTCTTGAGTATAGGTTATAATGAAATAGTCTTTGCTACCCAGTATTTTTGAATCACTTGGTTAAATTGATTACCAAGTATGTAAAGGGGTTTGTCTTAGAATGTAAAGAATTTATGCCTTAGCATTCAGGTCTGTTTCAACCAAATATATTTTGTAATTAATACAGTATTTTTACAGTGACTAGTGTATAGAAAATCTTTTTGGAATTATTTTTACTCCTTAAGCCTGAAGTTTGTAGTTTGTTTGAAAAGATATTTTTTTTATTTCAGTGAGCAAGCATTTACTGAGTTAATTTATATTTTGCAGCAGCAGCAGTAAACCTTTTGTGAATTGTTCAATGCAGTAAATAATTCTCCAAACTGTGTAACTTAACAAAACCTGGGTACTATAGTTGATGTACCATGAGACTAAATGTTTATGCCTCTAAATTTAGGTTGCCAGAAAGTTGGCTATGGGGAAATTGGAGGGAGGAGGGGTTCTTTATAGAAATAGTAAGAGCAGTCATAAAATGTTAAAGGAATTATAAGAAGATCATCTGAGGGGGAAAAGTGTGTTTTTAAATTAGTGGCTGGGGAAGTTTAGAATGGGCGATAAAGATTAATATTTTCTGTGTACTAGTTTGCCTGCACTAAACATTACCTATTAATTAGAAATTTAAATGTGATGGTGCATAGCTATCTTTGATCTGTTTTTGTACAGTGCCTAGCACAATGGGGTCTTGTCCATGAGTGGGGCTCCTAGGTGCTACTCGATAATTGCCTTGTTCTGTTCATCTGAAGCATCTGCACTGTCCACTGTTGGAAGACAGGATGCTGGACTAGATGAACTATTGGTCTGAGCCAGTATGGCTAATCTTCTTTCAGCAGTACAAATAATGTAGATAGTAAGATGTCTCTTGCATGCTTTAACTGACCATTGGAATTGTGGTAGGTGCTGTATAGGCATAAGATGACACAAATTGGGATTTTTAGGCACTTCCACATGCTGTTAGTAATATAGTCTGAGCAAACTACCTGGTTTGGGAAACCTGTGAACTCCCTTTATAAAATCTGCACATCATGGCTGAGCACTGTTGTATCTTGTTCTTTTTACTAAGTAGCAGAAACTCAAGAGCTTCTCTGAAAGTCATTTTACCATCATGCTTTCTGCATTTCATTAACTCATTGGTGCTGATCACGGAGGTCTGTAGCTAAGTAGCTGTTCTTAATGAACTTCCTTGATCCTTACTGATTTAGTGGTGCCACATGTTGATGACATCAGAATCTCCTTCATGTTAATGGCTTGTAATGTTACAAACAATAGCTGGTGATGCCAGTCAAGGCATCAGTTGGAGGAAAAATCTAGTTGTTCAGGAATGAGTTTTATGTAGATACAAGTAACAAAAAGCATTGCATATAAAATATGCAAGCTGAATTCTAGGGGCTATTTTGCGTCGTATAATGGGTGGTTACTCATGGTGGCTGTGTGCTAAAATTTAACTGGTGTTTAAGCCAGGTAGGTAGAGTAGTTTTACTTAGCTTTTTTGGTGGTCTTTTGACCGCCTCATCTGCATTTTAATAATTTCTGGTTTTACTGTGTTGCTAACTAACTAAAGCAAATAAGAATTTTGAATGATTTAATCTAGCTATGATTACTTATGGGAAATGGGGAAAAAAACAATGATGGGATTTTAAAAAAATACTTTAAAAGATTTTGGATCTCTTTAAAGAACAAAAATCAAAGCTTCTTTGTGTTATGCAATAAGAATCCAATAAAATGTATGGTTACTTTGGCTAATGTATGTATAGTCTTGCAGTGCTCGTAAAGAGTGAATGTATGAGGATAAAAGCCAGAGCTGCTGTTTTCTGTAAAATTAAGAAAAATAAAGCTTAACAAGATGAAGGGGGAAAAAAAAGTATATCTTACAAATTATTACATAGCCATATTTACAAACTGTTTTCTATATTTTTACACTTAATACTGCTATTACTAGCATTAAAAGTAAAACATACTTTTGTTCCTGAGCTAAAAATTATATAGAATCTACAGAGTCTTCATAAACAAACATTTATTTTTTTAACAACTTGATAATGTTTTGCCTTGTTTCTTAAGAGATATTCGACTTAAGAATCTGTGGAAAACTGGGAACTGTAAAGTAAGCACAAATGAAAAGCACTATGTACAAAAAAAAAAAAGACTAGCCAAGGCCATTTGAATAGAATATGCAGTTTTTTATCAACTGTTCTTAATGTTAGCCAGCATCTCTAAAATGGAGACCATTTTAAACTCAAGCTTTATTTCAGCGCTTTTGCATTTAGAACGTTTCTTGTAAGTGAAATAAGATACAAGCATTAAGATTATAAAGGCAAGCTTTTTTGTGCCTTCCTGTTTGGTATAGCAATTAGCGTTTTGGTTACTGCATCTACTGCATCAAAGGCTGGGAATGAATATGTATTTGATTATACGTGAGACTTTTTTTTTTTTTTTCCGCAAATGTGTGGTGTGTGTTCTCAGTAGCAACTGGAATGTAATTCTGTGTGACTGAATTCAGGGATAAACAAAAGATAATGTATCAATATGTTAATAGCATGAGAGTTTCAGAACATGATGTTCTAGCTTTAAATTGTTCCTTAGCTTGATTGCATTTATTAAAAAAAAAAGAAAAGAAAACTAACTCTGGTGTGATAATGGTTCTGTTTGTAAAGCCAAGTGTGAAATATTTTAAGGTTTCTAAATTGCATCTGTTATGCTCCAAATAAGCTTTAGTGAGTGTGCTACCTATACTCACTTATTTAAACATTCTATAGGACAGCTTGCATTTTAGATAATCTTATTGTACTTTTGCAAATCTTTCCACCTTGACTTATTAACTTTACTAGTACTTAACCTCTGGTGAAGGAGGTCAATCATCTAGCAATGTTACTTTCATGTGGTAGTAGTAGCTAAGGTTGAATAGCCTCTTTTGCAGGCATGGAGTACATTGCTTGGAGAACATACTCTGGAAATATGAAACCTGGAAGTCCAACTTGTTTCTAGACTGTAGCAGATGTGCCATCTGGACTATGAAAATGAATCTGACACAATTGCTATGACTTTAATATCAAATATCGTAGTAAAGTAGTAGTTACCCAGTTTTGGTGAAATGCATTGTATAGACTGGACAAATCACTAGAAAATACACAGTAAGGAAGTAACCAGAAGTAAACAGATAATTGACTAGAATGGTCCAAAAGGCTTTTTTTTCTATCCCTAACTTTCCATGAACACATAAAAATAACGCTTTTGAATTACACTTCGTAAAGTTAGGTAAACTTAACCTTCCTACCACTCAAGAAATCAAATTATTTTCTGCACTTCATCCTAAGAAGATATGAAAATGAGCAAAATTTTCACCCATCCGTTTTGATAAATGATATTTTTGGCTCCAAGTTCTGAATGGCATTTAAACTCTGAATATAATGTAACATTCAGTTTCATTATCCTTTCAGTAAAATCCATTCTCAGGTATTTGACACTACTAGAAATATATATTTATCAAAGATTATTGATGACAACTTGTGTATTTTGTTTTCTGTTTAAAAGTGTCCTTTTCATTCAGCTGCACTGTTTATTTTATCACCATGTTTTTTAATTGGTAGCAAAAAAATTGTTGCCGACTTGTGATTTGCATAATGAGTGGTGGTGAAAGGAGGCACTAGAGGGGAAAATATTGTATATCTAATATAAAACAAAGTACATATTTGTAAGATTAATGGTGCACCGTAAGATCTGGTTCAGGGTGGAAACATAAATCCTTATTCTCAGGCCTTAGTTGTCTTGGTGGATTCATAAGACTTGTTTATCAAGGTAGGAAGCCAAACATGTTCAAAGATTTTTTCAAGTGCTGAGCTTGCTATCTTCTACAGCATTCTCGGTGTGCATGTCACTTTACAAACACAGATCCCTGCCCTGAAGAGCTTACAGTCTAAATTAAACATAACACTGCAGTGGAGTGGGAGGGTTATAGAAGGACAAGAATTTAGAAGTAAGATTAATTTAAGATTTGAAAAGCACCTGTTTATACCCTTCTTAAACATGTATTTTAAAAATGCATCGATGAAACGCATCCTCCTTAACAAATTACTTTTATGGCCTGGAGTTTCTGCCCATCTAATACAAACACCCCACCATTTAAGTGCCTCGGTATAAATAATAAATTAACTATAATTGAAGCTCCTGCCAAAAACCTCTCCACCTCCTCCTGGAAAAGCCATGCAATGTGTGCTGAAGATCTTCAATTCAGAAGGCAACTGAATTCCAGAATCAAGTGTTTCACATGAGCACACCTCATCAGCAACTCCTTCCCTAGTAAACCAAGTGGGTGCTAGCTTAAGCTACCTGGATGATCACAATTGGAGGAGGTAGCTGTGACCCAAACAATTTAGGACTTAAAAAATAAAAACCCTTCAAGATTCCACCTGGAAACTATTCTGCAACTCAGGCAGCTCTCAGAGCAGCACTGTAATATACTGTCTGTACAAAACACCGCTAAGCAAGTGGGCAGTTGCATTCTTCACCAGCTTAAGTTTCCAGATGGTTTTAAGGTGCAATCCAATGTACAGTTTATTATAATGAGTCCATCTTGAGGTCAGAGAGATATGGATAATGGTTATGTCTACATCTGAAAGAAAAGGAGGTACTCTTCTTGCCAAATGTAGCTGATAAAAATAATCTTGGAAACATTTCTTACCTGGAAGTCCCGAAGCAAATGCGGAACTAACAAGACTTCTAGGTTGTGAATCTGAGTAATAACTGGTGAGTGTGCTCTCTCAGTGGGATTGATACCTACCAATCTTGCCTATTGCTTCTCACAACCTACAGTCATTACTTTGGCAGAATTGGTGGGTCAGCAACATGGAGATTGAAACCACTTGTGATTGTGTAGTGGACTGGGATTTAAGGAAGGAGAGCAACGAAATGTCAGGGAAAAATGCAAATAAGACTGCAGGATAGTAGACAATCACATGCAGAGGAAAAAGGAAGGAGAGGTGGTGTGTGCTTGAGGGAGTGACTAGAGAAAATGGCTTAAAGTTGCAGGAGAGAGGAGTCGTCTCTGGGGCAGGAGATGTGAGAAGACTGTAGCTACAAATGCTGCCAGAAAGGGAGAGTCTCTTTCAAAGAGTGCTACAAGGTGGAAGTGAGTCTGTAGAGTACACCGATTGCTTTGGCTTTGTCAGTGTCAGGAAGGGGAGGGATTGAGTCAGAAAGAAAATGAATAGGAATGAGATTACTTAGATTGGAGCCAGCAGAGTGTGGGTGATGGAGTGAGGAAAATGGACAGAGAGGGGAGGAAGGCGAGATCTTGGGGAAAGCCAGTGCCAGAAGCTGAAATGAGGAAAAGGATTTACAAGAGTAAGAAGGGAGGTGTGCTGGAATTTAGATGTGTGGAACAGAGGAGGGGAGTTCAAGAGAAAAGAAAAGGATTAGGGAAAAAGGAAGAGTGAATCTTTAGGTATTGACCTGTATTTTTATAGTAGCAGCTATACAAGTCATAGAGAGGAAGAAGTAACAGATGCTGCTTTTGTGGGAGTTATGAAATTATCACTTTTAAATTGCCTAGTACACTCAAAGCTCTTTACTGTACGCAAGACACCAGTGACAATTGATTTGAGTTTTCTAAATAGGTTAGTTTGAGCCAGAATACTTTTAGATGGAAGCTCTAACATCTAAAACAGGGGTCGGCAACGTTCGGCACGCTGCTCGCCAGGGTAAGCACCCTGGCGGGCCGGGCCAGTTTTATTTACCTGCTGACGTGGCAGGTTCGGCCGATTGCGGCCCCCACTGGCCGCGGTTCACCGTCCCGGGCCAATGAGGGTGGCGAGAAGCCGCGGCCAGCACATCGCTCGCCCGCGCTGCTTCTCGCCGCCCCCATTGGCCCGGGACGGCGAACTGCGGCCAGTGGGAGCCGCGATCGGCCAAACCTGCCATGTCAGCAGGTAAATAAAACTGGCCCGGCCCGTCAGGGTGCTTACCCTGGCAAGCCGCGTGCTGAGCATTGCCGACCCCTGATATAAAATATTGTTTGTAGACCTGATGGATACCGCTGTGTTGCTAGAACTATGGCGTTACATGTCAATGCGTTCCTATGGTCATCGTGCACTTGTATGATCTGAAACTTTCAGTTGGGCCTCTCCTGTTTCTAAAACTGATTGGAAGTGCATGGTATATCCCCTGTACCTTGCGTATTTCACAGACAATGTTGATTGTATCCGCATCCTTAAGCAGGATTATTCTAAGCATTACTGCAGACTTGGACTTCTGGTATTCTTTGCATGATATTTCCTGGTTACTTCAGTAAAACGGCTCAATGCAGGTTGTGCCATGGATGGGACTTGGGGATATGTTTTGAAGGTTGGATGCAGTACCCTTTTTTTCTTTCCTCCTTTCCTTCCCTGTCCTCTGAAACACCCTTGCTACCTGATGTATCAATCTGGCATTTGTTCTTTGATGCATATTGTTTACTGCAGTAATGTTACCGACTTCAGAAGTCACTGTTGCATTGGCATCTTGAATTTAATCTTAAACCTTTTTCCTAGAATTGTACATTTCTTACTGCTTTTAAGCTTTGTGGCGTGGTGGGCAAAGTGAAATTGCTATTGCTTCTTACTTTGCAGCTCAGAGGTTCTAAATGAAGTAGATGGTACAGTAAGGATGCCAACAGGAAAGGAAAAGATTGGGGAGAATAAAGGAAGCATAGAGGTAAGGGAGTGCTGCTCTAACATGATTTTTTTTTTTCAAAGAAGGGAGTGAGGAAACAAATGGAAAGGGAGAGAAATAGGAATGTATACGGTGTCATTTTAAATGATTTTTTATAAATAACCTGCTTCTTTATGTTCCTGCTTTTTCCGATAGTGACGTTCTTTTATACTGATACTATCTGTTTTATTGTTATATTCTCTAAGTTCCGAGTCTGACATTTGCACATACGGGTATTGTTAGTGATCATTAATTGTAGAAAATATCCACTTCTCTGAACTTTTCAAATTTTAATGGAGAAAAGATTGTGCTAGTGGGCACGGCCATGCATTTCCACTTTGTTCTTTCTCTGTTTGAGGGACACATTTCCCAGATGCACACAGTGAGCATTAAGGACATTTTATTAAACTATGGTAGATTGTAAACATTTTGCAAGCCTGTGGCATAACAAAATCCTTCCTCCCAATTTGTGACCTCCCTGGTGTGACTACTCTGGTTAACGTGCTTTGCTATATTGTTCAGCCTACCACGTTCCATGTACTGTTTTCCCCAAGTTATCTCCCAGTGTTTTAGTAGTAGATGACCAATACCTTCTGGTGCTAAAATACTTGAATGCATGTCATACGTAAAAAAAATTAGTTTGAAAAAGGAGTAACTTCATGAAAATCAAGTAAATTTGCTCCAGTTAAAAAAAAAAAAATAGCTGGGGAAATTGAAGTCACCTGTATATTCACACACAGCTATAGCCCTGGCAGTAGTAACCCAAGCTTTTCCACACAGTTGCACTCGTGCTTCAACCTTCATCATTAGGGGTTAGAAGGTATTTCAGCTACCAAGGCCCATTTTGTACAAATAAGGGTGAAAACTGTAGTGATCTTTTTGATATAGGCACCTGTTAACTAGGAATTGAGACCAAGGCTCTTTTTACATAAGCTGCTAAATTGCTGTTAAGGATCAGTATTAAGTAACTGAATTTCTTTCTTTTTTTTTTTTTTTTTTGAAACCAGTGATCTACAGGTGAAAGGCTCACTATATTGTGTCAATTCTGTGAGCTATACAGCTGCCTCAGTAATTCTAGTTTTGATAAATTCTATCCTTGAATATTAAATTCTAGACTCTATGGATCTTTATGACTTGTATATCATTTGTGGAGTGTACACTTTTCTGCAGTGATGGCTGAAAAGACTTCATTTTATTAACTTACTGAGCTTTTAAAAATATGTAGCAATGCCAATTGAACATAGAATTTTTAGTCTGTGGCAGCAATTTGCACATTTTAATTTTAATCTTCAATCTTTGTGTATGGCAAATAGTATATCAGTTTGGTTCATTGAGAGTTTATAGTTGGTTAGAATTGTTAAACAAGAAGATAGCTCTGCCCATGCAACTAAAATTAACAAGGAAACTTTGACATTCAAGTTGGGTCTCCATGATGCAGGTTTTCACTTCCAAAGAAATTGAGACCTATGCTGCAGCATATTTCCACAGAACTTTTAGGAGATGCTTTCATAGTGACTTGGTCATTCCTTCTCATGACTTTCTGACTCTATCGTTGCTTGGAGAAATGATTCATTTAGGTATTTCGGGTGGCTTTCTTACTACCTGAGAAGCTATGTTGTGCTCTTTATGTGTGAGAGTCATATGCCTAGACATCTTGTGGCTTGCTTAGTTGTGATGTACATGGCAACTACTGAGGTCCTTTTGAAATCATAGATTGGACCTAATGTCAAACTCTCAAGTCCTTTTGTCTTCTTGAAATGTTATTTTGCAGCAGACTTATTGATATGTCTGCAATAAAGTAACACATGAACACACAGGTGCAGAAGATCCTTTCCCTAGTTTGTTCCAGGCAGTTTCAGATTTGATAAATTAGTGGTACACACAACCAATGTGAATGGCAGTTGTTTTTCTCCCATCTTTCTCCAAAGTCCCTTTGTTTTGATGTAGGTGGCACTTCCTGAGGAGATACTAGAACAATCAATGCACTGGCTTGTGGGAGGGGTTGATGAGGAAAGCAGAAGTATTGGAACCTGTGGCCCTGACAGTATCTTCCCAAGTTCTAGAAAAAGTTTTCTTTTCCTAACATGAGGATAGATACTCTAAAAAAATTATGTATCTTTGTAACTTTAGACTTTTTTGAGCAATATCTGGACAAAGGGAGTTCAGTCTCTTTTGGATACCTATCCACAGTTAGTGGTGCAAGAGGCACAATAAGAGATCTGCAGGATTCATCTTCTAATGGTTGTGTTCTTGAAGGCTTCCTCTAATTAATGTTTCTCAAACTTTTTTTTTTTTCCCTTGGACCACTTGAAAATTGCTGATGGTCTCGGTGGACCATTTAATGATCTTTCCAAATGTTGTTTGTACCATTAGCTAACTATTGTAAAGTGCTTTGGATAAAAGCACGTTATATATATAAAAAAAACCCTTAATAAACGTTTTTTGTTCTACAAATAAAAGCACACAACTCATATTTTAATATCAGTAGTCTTACCTTTCTAATGCGATGGATGTGCCGTCTCTCCCGCACTGTGGCAGCCACCGAGCTGGGGCTGGTAAAGAGGGGGGTCTCTCCTGAGCCACAGCTGAGGCTGGGAAGGAGGGCCATCTCTTCCTGGCAGTCGCAGCCCTGGAGCTGGGGCAAGTCGCCTCTTTCTCAGCATATCCCAAATTCCCCCCACCTCCTCTTCTCACCCCACTTCCCCCTACCGCCTAGTCCGTCCGTCCCCCCCCCCCCCCCCGGCCACCACCTCACCTTATATGTGCGCCTTTTCCAGGGTCCAGGCACCTAATTAGTGGAGCCATGCCTGCGTGGCTCCACTAATTAGTGGGCGGCCCTTCATTCTCACGTGTGCAGCTACCCAGGCATGCACCTTAGAGGGAACTATCCGCGGACCACCTGAATGGAGCTCGCGGACCATAATTTGAAAACCTCTGCTCTAGTAGGTTTGCCACTTAAACCCACTTTATAACCTGCATATACACCTAAAGGTAGCACATGAACTGCCTTTGATTTTAGGCTTTGTCATTTGATTTTGGCAATATAAAGGACAAATTTTTCTAATAATTATCTTAAGAGAATGGTTTATCTTATCTTGCAGTCTTCTCTGATTAGTTTTTCAGAAAGACAGTGATACTACAAATACACTGAACTCTGGCATAATTCAGATTAGAAAAGCTGTTAAGGTTACCTTTTACTAGGTGTACTCAGGGAAAATTGAATTTGTTTTGAGACTCAGAAAAAGGCCAAGAATCATTGTAGTAAAATGGTTCAAAGCATGTTTGTGGAGGTAGTTTAGTAGAGCAACGTTTTGAGAGAGAACCAGCATCATGGGTTAAGAAGCGATGTCTGTTTTGGAAACCTGGAAATTAACCTTCTAGTAATTAATGAAACATATTCCCTGGATGTAAATGGTGGTTGAGGCTATAGCACATACTTCATTTTCTGAGCTATAGTTTGTTCTCATCCCTCTTAATCTTGGTAAAACGATTTTTTGACCTAAAAGCACTTGTTCTGGATTGGTTGATTCAGGGCATGGGAAAGAGCAATTTCTTCTCTGTAAATTAGTTTCTTTGTCTTAGATCCACCAATCCGGTGACCCCTCTAAATTTAGTTGCTACCGGAGTCATGGTAAGCTGTATAGGTTGCCTTGTCTTTCTAACAGCATTAGGAGTACGTAATTGGGATTTCGTTCAAGAAAGAAGTAGGTACACCAAGCTGAAGATGATTGGCTGCTCTCTTTTGACAGACAAGTCTGAGAAGGAAACCCCATTCGAATCCCCATTCATTCTGGATTGGTGGATCTGGAGCTCAGAAACAAAGTTTCAGGTAAGAAATTACCCTGTACTATATCTTACTGCTTCTGCTTAGTTGCATTTGTCTGAAAGTTCAACACTTCGCTTTTTCTGCATTATCTCCCTGAAAATATTACAGGATGAAAAAATGTTAGCTATTTACCGTGTGTATTTAGTTTAAAAACAGTAAATATGTTCAGAATATACATGTATAACTTTTTAGCAAGTTACTTTTGCTAATGGATACGTTTTTAGAACAGAGTACAATCCATAAACTTTGTATCTCCTGGTGAAATAGAAAACAATATTTAGGCATGCATGGATGTTCAAAGTAGGTAGTATACAAGACAACAGTGGGAGGAAAAAATACTGTTTTGTTGTTGTTTTTTTTAAGATGCTGAAGAAGTTAGAAGTTCAGACTTTCAGGACCTTTTTTGTTAAGCCTTAATTGTTACATTGCTGACCCTATCTATCCTGTGATTTTTTTAACCGTGTACTATCCTGTGTTCTCTACAATTTACAATTGTTAATATATACAAGGGACAAATGTTTTTCTTTGTCTGCAGTACAGTTTCTAGTTGTGCGTATATTGACGAGCTAAAGCACAATTAGAAATCCTAGTGTACATAGCACTTGGTATGACATTTTTAAACTCTTAATAAAAGTTGAATTTAGAATGTAGTTAGTTTATAAAACACAAATGAGCCAGTTTGAATGATTGGCTTTCTTGGGCAATTTTTGTTGAGTTACAGCAGGTTGATTTTACAGTAGATTGGTACAAACAAATTGCTTTTTCTCAGTTGTAGTTTTCAAGTGACCTAGAATAGATTTCTCTCTCAAAGAGAAATTGAAATATCTCTAAAATACTGCAATGTTAGATTTTTTTTTTAAACAGCCCTGAAAGGTATTTGTGTGTAGTAGGGAGGTGGGGATCTGTTTTAAGTACAAAGGAGATGGCTGGACAGAAAAAGGGTACTTATCTTACGTTAGCAGAGGGCTATCTAGGCCTTCTACCTGTGCTGCCATTCATCTTTACTCTCACTTAAATTACTTTAATGGACTTCTCTTGACAAAGTATTCCATATATTTCCAATGCTCTTCATCCTCTGTCCTCTCATATGCAACAGATTTGTGTATAATTCCTAATGGTAGTAACACTAAACTCAGTGTGTTGAGGACAACACACCCCTTGTTAGCTTTTCAGGAGTCTCCCATTTCCTGTTTTTTTTTTTTTTTTTTTTTTTTTAGATTTACATCTGGTTTAACCTTAACTTCCATCCAAGTTTGATACTTCTGGGGCATCTGTGTGTTCTGTTCTGAAGAGAATCATTACTTGTATTTAAAACAAAGATTCTTACAATAATCAATTTTTAATATAGAAGTAACTTTTGTGGTTAGGTCTTGTGTGATGTTTCTTGTTTTGCTGAATTATACATTCATTTCCTTGGTCTGTAATTCTTTTATTTATATATGAAAAATTGTAGTTGGGTTTAACAGATTAAAATATAAATTAATGATTATCCTTACTGACGTCTGCAGCTTTTGGGTTTCATTTTATTTTGGCTGCCTTGGATTTTATTTGGTTAGGATGAGGGAAGCCCTGGGTATTTCTTTCTGTTGTATCTTCAATTTCTGAACTATGGAGGACAAATGGAAACTTTCAGGCTAACCTGAATTTAAGAAGTATTTGCTGCTGTTTAAAATTGGAGAAGATCACATGTTGTGGGTTTTTTGGGTCCCATGAACCTCAGTAGTTGAACCTAGTTCTGGAATTACAATGGGGAATATGTTACTGATGGCATATTTGGTAGTCCCCATCTGTTCTTTTTTTAAAACCATGAAAATTCAACAGTGAGCCTGACATGGTTTTTGAAAAATGAAGAAATCAAAATAGGGAAACTACATTTCTGGTTGCCTTATGCAAACCATTTAAAATAAAAATTTAAAAATTGAATCAGAAAATGAGCTGTTCTTGCAAATCAAGAGTACCGTAGTCACTTGACTTTATGGGATTTTAATACACATTGGTTTGTATGAAATTATATTCAATTTTTGGAAGATAAAAAAGGATTATTCATATTGAAGTGAGTGGCTCTACTTGCTTTGTAAAGTTAACCACATATATAAGTGTTTGAAGGTGTAGGGCCTAAGTTTTGTCCAGTATTTAAATCTTGTACAAATAGTGGAAATGCTTTCACAATTTTTTAAAGTTACAGTGTGTTTAAACTTTTTCCTGCAGTATTTGAAACCTGAAAGTGAAACCCTACTTTATAATGTGCTAAACTGATGCTTTAATTTGACCAATTTTGCAAATGTTAAAATTACACTCTACCTTGTGTGCAAGACTGTTAGAACATGTTAGTTATCAAGTGTTAGCACACCTTTAAATCCTAACATAGACAAGCCCATTGATGAGAGATCCTGAGCCTGCTCTTTAACTCTACCATTACTTCTAAGACCATTTTCAAACATAATTTTCTAATTGCCTAACTGCTATGCAGTAAGTCTTTGCTAGTCCTCTGACAACTCCCCACATCCACTTTCCACCTTTCATCTTATTTCTCAGACCTGATACACTGTTAGCATGCTGTGCTACTGTTTCCAGACAGGTAGGTGACACCACTCTTTCTGGTGTCTGAGAGAGTAGAAAGTAAGGTACTGCTTTTCATTTTGTCCTTCCAAAAAGACTATTTTAATGTAACAGAGCTGATTTGCCAGTCTAGAAGGGAACATAACTTTTTTGAATTTTCAGAACACCATTAGAGATGGGGTGCCTGTGTGTTAGGGAAAGTAAGTTTAATTTAGATGTAATATATGTTGGAAAATACAGCTTTGTCTCAATCAGTTAATATCATTTAGTGACACTGATGTAATTGTATTAGTGTTTTCTCTGGTAGTCCTCTTAGGTCTTTATGAAAACAAGATATTGCATCTCATGAGTCTTTTCCTGGTGAACAAATTAAAATGGAGTAAGATTTTTTTTTTTATGCTCAAGGAAAAGCACTTAAATCTCTCCCCCACTGAATTTATACTCCTTTTGTAGCAAATATGTACTTTGATCTTCAGGAACAAAGTGGGACGGCAGTATTGATCACCCTTGTGTGAATTCATATAGTCCTGTGTAGAAGAACTGTTTGGTAAAAGGGAGAACTTGTTTAATAGATCAAATTTCTTTCTATTTATAGCTTACTTTTAAACTAACTTATTAATGAATTTGTAAGAATCTTCCCAAAGTTCAAGGAAATTATACACAGATATTGAATGACAATTGGAAAGCTGTATCACTGGGTTGATTTTTGAATGCCTGTTACTTGGTTTAACTGGACTATTATCTAATGGACGAGAGACTCAGTGATCAGTTTCTTGAATCTTTTTAGCACTTTAAACAATAAAGAAATGACCAAAACTTTCACAAAGTCTTTAAGATGAATTTGGTTGATTGCAACAGAGTAGGTATGCGCTGACTTCTGAGAAACTCAATCTTAAAGTATTTTAGTTAATCTCAAGTTCTAAAATGGAAAAGTAAATTGACTTTGTTGTACAAAGAGAGTTTCTTGACTTGTGAATAAAATGAGAAAGTAACTAAATGCCCTTCCTGGGTTGAACTAGAACTTTGATTTCATAACATGCATTTGGTACCTCATATGATTTAGAAATATTGTAAACATGATATTCAGGCTACATTCGATTTAGAATGTAGACACTTCGGACTAGATACACCAGTTGTGTTTTGTTTAGGAGTAGGTGGTGATATGATACCACTATTCCAAAAAATATTTTCTGGAGACTCTGTGCTTACACTGCATGTGCACAAGAGAACTTGGTTTTGATATTAAAGGGGAAGTGGTACTGTTGGTACCAAAGTACTGTTGGTCTGACACAAATTGTCTTGCATTTTAGAACATTTTAATAGAAATAGGTTGCACAAGACATCCTGAACTGTGTGTGTATTTAAGTGCACAGCATAAAAGAATGCATCATTATCAAGCCAAGCTGCTACTTGTGAAACACGGTTACTCCTATCGCATGCAAGTCTCACACTTTATTTCCGCTAAATATTCACAACTTATAAGCATACTTTTCTAATAGAATTTGCACTCTTCCACCACATGCAAATCTTCAAATTACTTCTTCTCAATACCTACTAGTTCTGCTTATGACTATATTGGGTGAGTCATGTAAGTAAAGTAAAAATGCGAGATAAGGTCTGCATGATACCTCAGCTAGCTGAAGGGGATCGACTGCAGCTGGTGACTACTCCCTGCTGGGTGTAAAATACTGAAGGCCCTTGAATAGCATTATCACTTTACAATTTGTTCTGTGATTCATTGTTTTTTTTTTTTGGGGGGGGGGGAGGAGGGGTCTTAGAACCTAAATTAAAATTTGACTTGTGATCATGGAATTTCTTTCAGAAATGGTCATATCTTGTTTCCATTCACTAGGACAAAGCTTTCTTTTTAGTGACCCTTGTTAAGAGGACTAGGTGTAGACTACCAGCGAAGATGTCTTGTCTCTATCCCAGACCTAGAACTGCATTTTAAGTAGCAGCAGTTAACCCATGAGTCTTAATTTTCCAGTGCTGTGTGCTAATGCACATATATGCATTAAAGATTAGCAGAGGAAGCTCCAGTTCCACTATTGTTGAGGTTAAACCAAAGCAAATTAAACCTCACCAAGTTACAGAAGACTGTGATAACGTGTATCTCTTTTGTATCCACAAATCAAGGGAAAGCGAAGGCTTAACTTTTCCTACTGTAGCTTAAATGTTGCAAATATGGATCTCTATATGGGGAAATTCAGAATACTAGCTATTGATTGACTAATTTATTGGCACAAGAGAGTTGGCTAGGGATGGCATTTCAGACTCTGGTTTTAAATGGGACTCTTAACATAACTGAACGGACTTTTGGTTTAATTTTCTTTCTTACATTAAACTGTAAAAGAAGTTGACAGCCTGGGAATGTGGATAGATTGTATATAGACTGTTCACATACCTCTAGCTTAAAAAACCCAAACCTCTAAAAATGAGGTAGTGTGCTTTAGCTACTATTTAAACCTCATTTGATTTATTGTATCTTTATCTTTGTCATTTTAAAATACCAAAAGATCATGTCCATATTGGACTAAGTCAGTAAATTCTCATTTTGAAAGACAAAGCTGTTGTTTTTTGCATAGAAACAAATGTCCAAAACCCTAAATATTTTTCTGCCCTCTGGTACCTTGAGAGCTTAATTGATTAAAGTTGTGTAGTTTAAAAAAATCATCCCCAAGTTGGGACCTTCAATGCCAAGTTTATAATACTTATAAAATCTTCAACAAAAAGGAATTATTATAAAAATGTTGATACCCTTAACTGTAGCAGTATACTGTTACCACTGTTGGATACAGAATGAGTATTGGTTCCACTTTGGGGGACTTTTTTTTTTTTTTTTATATAGAGCTTTCCTTGAGCTATTCTAGGGGATGTTATTAAACAATCTGATAGTCACAACTGAATGATTGTGTAAAAGTTTCAGAAACATTCTGATCTCCCACTTTTAGATGAATTTTAATTTTTGACTTTTGAATCCAAAGGTTTTATTGACTTGGAGAGTTCTTTAACAAAAATAGCTGAAATCAAAATAGCACTGTTTGCATATAACCGCTGGTGCCCTAAACAACAAAGCTTACAAGGAAAGCAGTTTTCATCCTCCCCCTTAAGGATGCCACAGACAAATTCTGGTATAAATGGAAAGAGAGAAAATTTCCACATCATGAATCCTCATCTGAGAAGTCCTAACTGCCCACCTTTCAAGACATCACGAGATGTTCCAATCCTATTGTTTGCTGTGATGGGTCGTAGGGCAGCAAACACTTCTACAGGTAGCCTAATTTTATATTTAAAAAATTAAATATTAAGATCTTAAAGTGCCCCATCTGGTGTCAGACAGCCAAATTAGTTGATGATTGTTTATAGGAGGTTAACTGATTTTAATCACAGTGAAATGAATGTAGATCATTTTAGAAACATAGGACTTCTGAAAGATCAGAACAATGGTTGAACAATGCATTTTTCTGTCTCTGATACTGATCTATACCTGATGCTTGAAGAATAATATTGAGGAAAAGGGAACAATCCGTAAGCCCTATTACTCCCAAATAAAATAATTCACCTGGAAAATGTGACACGACTTAGGAGTGTGTGACTTCCTGACCAACCACCCCACACAAAGGTAATCATTTTATGCCTTGAAGCATGAGATTTGATTAGCCTTATCTTAGCCTACTTAACTCCAAATGTTGGTCATCACATCAGTTTCACTTATAAATGCATTTACAATTTGATTGTGACCATCTGTCAGTGAATTATGCAGAGGGCCTGTACGCTGTCAAGTATTTACTTGAACATTACATTTTTCAGCCACTAACTTTGAGTGACTTCTAAGCATAAAAGTGTCTGACCAATTTGTGATGTTGCTTTATAATAAATTATCCTATGAAGACCTATCAAACTGGTCTCCTTTCAGTCTAGTATCCCTAGTTCAGTGGTTCCCAAACTTGTTCCGCCGCTTGTGCAGGGAAAGCCCCTGGCGGGCCGGCCTGGTTTGTTTACCTGTTGCGTCCGCAGGTTCGGCTGATCGCGGCTCCCAGTGGCTGCGGTTCGTTGCTGCAGGCCAATGGGAGCTGCTGGAAGCGGCGGCCAGTATGTCCCTTGGCCCGCGTCGCTTCCAGCAGCTCCCATTGGTCTGGATCAGCGAACCGCGGCCACTGGGAGCCGTGATTGGCCGAACCTGCGGACGCGGCAGGTAAGTAAACTGGTCCGGCCTGCCAGGGGCTTTCCCTGAAAAAGCGGCGGAACAAGTTTGGGAACCACTGCCCTAGTTTTTTCAATCTCTTCTTTTGCAAGTCTTGCCATACTTTAACCCTTTTTGTTGCTCTCTCTAGAGCTTTGGAATTGCTGTGCTAGTAGCTAAGAGTATGAAACTATTTTCTGCAGTAAGAAACCTGAGTTGACTCAGCTGTGGAAATTTTCCCCCACGTTCTGGCCAATGATCCTGTTTTAATGTGCTGTACCCCTGCTATTGTGTTTAGTGTGTCTCATGTAGAGATGGCTCGTTGCTGCAGATTTTGGGATGCATTTAACTGTTAGGTGTTTTTAATAAGTACAGTGCTATACTATCTGGGCACCAAATAGTAAAATTAATAGTTGGCATTAAGTATGTCTAAGATGGACTCTGCTTCTGACCCAAGAAAGGAATGTTTACTTTTCCTTTTTTCCTGTGGTGGACAAATCTGACACGGTCTGAGATAAAGCCACCAAATTTACTTTTACTGTCCGTTATGCGTCTTCCTCTTCAGTCCTCCCTTTCTCTATCTTAGTTTGAGATCATCAGCTTTAGATCATCGCAGCTGTCTAAGGTCCTGTTGGGCTAAAATGTGGAAACTACCAGCTTAGATCCAAATTCTTACTAGAAAGCAAAAGGTAAAACATCTTCATGTGTATTACATTGACTGTGATAGGTCTTCTGTCCTCCAGTTGTAGCTAGTGGGTCGCTACACCAGATCAAAAACACTTTTTTTGTTTTTTACTGAAGTACATAAATATTTCACTTGCATTTTCCTATTTTATTGTGAAATCTTATGTGCACTATTTGAAGCTGTCTCATGTTTAGTAAAGTATAATACTGCTATAGCTAAGAGTCTTAGTTTTTCCTTTATAAATCCCTTTATTCTGGAATTTGTAATACTGGAAGAAAAGGTTCCCATTTGGCTTAAACTTGGCATGAAAATAAACAATGTTTCTGCCGAATGGTTTAGCTAAATTGAAAGTTTATGAATTGCATGTGGCTCTCCAAAGCTTCATAGTCTTTTAATCATTTAATTAGAGCATTTTACAAACACAAATGTAGTAAATGATCTAGAAACTGGACTGACTCTTTCTTCAAATTAGTTGAGACTAAAATGACAAATTTTTAAAAAACTTTGTACTATACCTGAGATGTTTACGAACTTGCTTCAATCACTAACATACAGTGACATGCTTCATGACATTGAAGTATATATGCCAAAAATCAGTATTTGAATTAAGTTTTTTCCCTCATATATGATCAGATGTATAAACCACTAAATAGGTCCACACTGTGATTAAAAAACCCATGGCACCGAGTCTCAGGGCTCGGGTCAGCTAACTCAGGCTCATGGGGTTTTCCCTGAGGGGCTATAAAATTGCAGTGTAGTTTCTCAGGCTCTGAGACGCCAACTGTGGAGAGGGCCTGAGAGCATGGGCTCCAGACCAAATCTGAATGTCTACATTGCACTTACATAGTCCCACAGCCTGAGCCAGCTGACATGGGCCAGCTGTGGTTGTGTGTAGTTCACCAAGCTACCTGAGAATTTTTGGAGAAGCCACTAAGCCAGAGAGTGGAGTTGCAGGTGAACAGCAAACTTTGTGTGTTAAGTTTAATGCCTATCATATTTATTAGAATGAGTGTTTAGATTTAAAGATAACACACTTTTATTCTAAAATACTTTTGAAAATTTTAACTCACTTGCCAATATTTTCTGAGATTAGGATTCTGAGCTTCCCCTACTATAGCCAATGAATCGCTTAAAATAGTTTGGGAAGTGAAGCTTTAGATGGGGGTACATCAGCTATTGTGGGGCAAAGATAGGCTTCCAGACTTGAAATTTGGTAGGTAAGTGAAAATCACCTTTTTTCAAATTTTAAATATGAACTTTCCAAAAACTAAATACAAGGTTATACGATTATGCTTGGGTATTGAAGGCAAATTTATTTTAACTTCTTTGGAGTAGTAACATTTTTAGTTTTACATCTGTAAATGAGGTGTATGCATCTACTCAGTCATATCTTTTCAGGCACAGCCCAAATACATTCACGCTCATAGAGTAGAAGAGAAAATTTGAATAATTTCTGAGATTGGCCATAATCATGGTATTTTTGGCCTTTATAGTTTTTATTTTTTAGTACAGTGTAAACATTTTTAATTTTGAATGGAAAAACATAAGGGAACTTATTAAAACCATATTTTCTTATCTCTCTTGCTCTGGATTCCCCTTCTAAATATTGGCACAATAACTGCTTTTCAAAGGTTTTCATCTGTGGCCCCAGGCTGCTTTAACTTTGTACAAACTAATTTGGGAAGTTTTTAAATGCATTTGACTTGATGTTTGTAATAAAAGCTAAATAGGGCACTTGTGAATTTGAAAAGCCATTGAAAACTAAGACTGTGCCAATCTTAGAGTTGGGTTTACCTGCTGCTCAGTAGTGAATAATGGAATCCATTTTAATTACTCTTTCTGTATCTTAAGTGTACTGTACTGCTAAATCCTGAAAATTGACTCTGTGAAATATGGCATAATGAGATTCCAAAGTTTGTGTGACTTCCACATCACATTTCCCCAGTTTGCAAGTAAAAAGACTCTTCTAACCACCAAAAACTTGGAATCTGGTAGCTGAGCTCATTTTTTCCGGCTTGTCATTAACAGTAATCTTCCCTCATTTAGGCCTATTGTGGAACACTGTTTTTTGTCAGTAACTCATTCAATAAGTAACAGCACATGTATAACTGAGAGCAGAATTTTGCCCTGCAGTTTGTACTTTTGTTTTTAAAAACATTTATATTTGAGGAAGAATAAAATTCAGCTCTTTCCTTGGGCTTCTTTTTATTAGAAAATGTGGTCAAATTAGAACATGACTGTAAGTGGTTGTATTAACTAACATGATGTTTAAAGAAGACTTTGCAGTACAGTATAAACAGAGGCAAGTCGTGTTTGACATAGTCACATGGGTGAACCTAAAGTCTGACTTAAATCTTGTGCAATACCATGTTAGTTTAATCCAGCTCCTCAAGTTTGTATGCTAATGACGCCTCCTTTTCTAGTGAAGACAAGCCCATAGTTCTGTGTCCTAGGACAATGCAAAATTAAATTGTCAAAATTTACACTAAAACAAGCAAGTATGACTGACTGAATACCCACAGGAAGCAGATTAAGAAGGTGCCACTTTTATCTAGTCACTTTTCTGACAATAACAATGCTTGAATGCAAGATTCTGAACTTATTCAAGAGCAGAATATGTTGAAAATGAATTATGACAATTGATATCGTGCATCATAGGCTAAAATATTTGAGTAGGTGCTAGGAGAGAGCAGTTGGGTAAATCAACTCGTTAGGCTTCATGTGATAAGATAACATTTTAAAAGAATCTTCAGTAGTTGTTTTGTTGTTGGCCCCTAACCGTTGATTAACATAGAAGTAAACAAATACGTATCCACTTTAACATACTAATGAGTTGCCTGCATTAAGTGATTTGTTGTGGCATCTAACTGCTTCTTCTCTTCCTTCCTTTTTGTCACCCTGCAGTGTTCTGTGCCAAGGTCTTTGTGGCTAGGCTGCTCCAACCTGGTAGAGAGCATGTGCGCACTGAGATGCCTGCAGAGCATGCCCAGTGTCAGATGTCTCCAGGTGCCTTTCTTCTTTCTTGTTGTAAATGTGTTATGCGTATACTGTGAACATTGTTAAACTCTCTCAGGGCTCTGTTTAATCTAATTGTTAAGTCTGCTAAACGTTTTTTGTGCATCCTTCTCTGAATTCTTCTACTTAACTGTTTTGTAGGAGTCATTTAGAGAGCTCTGTGTGAACTTGATTATTTTTTCAGTGGGGGGTGGTGAGCTTTTGTGTTTATTGCCTGAAGTTGTGATACAAATAGTATAGTTGTGCATGTTGCCTGTTACATTTTGCTTTTTCATTTTTGGTTTAAAAACTTGTTTTAATGAGCTTTGTCAATTCTTTTAAAAACTACTTGCAATGTCCTAAATGGCCTATAATACAATTTTTGATTTTTCATTCAGGGGAAGAGATTTTTACTAGTATGGTCCTGGTTACATCATTAAGTTACCATCATTGTGCATGTTTGAATACAGAACAGTTTTGTTAGCAGAAAGTCCTAGAGCTCTTTTGACTTATTTATTTATATAGTTCTTGATTTTAGAAAAGATAATACGGTAAAGATGGGAGCTCCTATAAATGCAAGACCAATAAATCTTAAATTCCTTTGCTTTTCATTTTTAGTAAATGGTGTAAATCAATCCTGCCTAATTTATAGGCAGTGACTGGAGGGGGGGAGAATTTCTGTTTCCAATTGTTTGCGCAGAGCAAGTTTACAAAATAGCAAATTAAAAAGTCTGTATTTTTGGTACTAGTGAAATGTTTTGAATCCATAAGAAACATAGCTTGGAAAATAAATACAGAGCATGTATATTTTCTTAAGTACTATACACTAATACATAAAATATTTAACAGTGCAAATATATACTGTCAGTATCTCTCCTCTATCTGTATTTTTAAAATATTAATAGGAGAATTCAGTGGTGCAACCTGTTTCATGTGCACAGGAATTTAAGACTGGAAGGAATTGTTTTTGTGAATAGAAGTCTTAGCAGTTCAGATTCTGTTTGAATTTAAGTGAACCAACCAACTGTGAACACCCTTCAGTGAAATAAGAATCTTTCTGAAAATGACCTCTTATTTCAAGAAACCATCTTTTTTTTTTTTTTTAGTTCTGGCAGATTTGAGGTTTTCATTTTAAAGTTTCAAAATGCTTCCATCTCAATACAAATGTAAACGATAACAGGAAAACTCAAATATTACTTTGTTTCAGAAGACTTGTGTTTGAAAGCATTGCTAATAAACCAAATGTAAAAGTTAGAGAATTTTCTTCCCTGTTATGTGTCTAGGATTGGATAGCATAATCCAAGACGTATTAACATTGTAAAATTTAACCACAGGTTGACTGAAATGGAAATTCCAATCCATAGTGTTATGGTGCTTGAGTTGTTGTATTCATGATTTGGCTTTAATACAAGCCAGTCTCCACCTTATCCCATACCCACGATATACCCTGAAGTAGGAGGAAATATTTTTTTGTATTGTAATGTAAAATGAGAGATTAACAGCAGGGGTTCTCAATTTTTCCATGTGGGACCCCAAAATCAGCTGCATGTTTTTGTCATGACCATAGTCCTTTAGTTACACACGCAATCCGTTGTGACTGTGAAGTATTGTGGAATTTGGTTCACAGCAAGAAATATTGTTGGTTTTGTGAAGGGGCTGGTAGGCAATGGTGAGGGAGATGAAATCTGCTGGGGTGGTGTAAGTTAGTGGTGGGTTCTGTGGACTAGTATTGTTTTAAGGCTTGTTAGAAGGTGGTAGTGAATAGGGTTTAGGAAGTGGTTGACTGCTGTGAGCAGTGGGGCTGAGGCAGCTGCCTGTTTAGCACCTTTAAATAGTATTCCTCATAGTTGGTAGAGCTGCTCCTCTTCCCTTAGTTCACCAGCTTCTGAGAGGCCTTTGATGTCACAACCTTCAGCCACCCTCGTGACCCACTTTGAGAAGTTTGGGTTTCAGAATGGGAGGGTTTTCTAAAGCAGCACTTACCCTACTGGACTCTTTAAGATACCAGTTTACTGGGCTGCAGATCTCAAGGAGAAACTATTGCAGGATTCCCACATGGTTGCAGAAGTAAACTTTCAGAAATACAGCCAACCTAGCTGATAAGTCCAAATTGCATGTTATTCCACACAGGGTTTACACTCATTCACTCATAGCAGACTTAAGATTCAGATATTGCAAGATATCCTTTACCATTGAATCTCAAATAGCTTCAAAGTTATCACAACCTCTTTGTAATCAGCTCTTCAGAAACTCCAGTCATCAGTCAGTATGTTCAAAAAATCAACTTAGCCTTGTGGTGTTCCCCATAATTTAATTTTTATTAAAGCAATTCACAATATCAATACAAGAATGCAAATGAGATGTCCAGTGGATATCATTGCTAATAAATATACAAAATCAGAGCTATTACTAGATAACCTTTCTTAGTGTCATCTGACATCTAGATGATATGGTGCTCTATAAATTCTACAGATAGAAATTTAGACTAGAGGAGAATGTGTATTAGCTTGTGCGCAGTACATTCATTATATTGGACATTCACTTTGGCCATGTTTCTTTTTATGCTATAGTTCACCACTAAAGGAGCGTGTTAAGAAATACAGTATATTGTCACATTGGAATCTGGAAATCTGTGCTATATCGTTGATGTGATATGCTATAATTCTGCAAGATAGTAGCTAGTGAATCTGTGATGTCTGGACATGCATCATGAAACACTTAAAACATTTCTCAATTTGTGATACTTTGTGAGCTCTCATCTAAGTTTGTTTTAATTTTAGCTGCCATGTCAAATAGTCATTACATGTAACTGCAGTGAAATGTTTGTGTCAGAGCGCACCATGCACAGGGTGTGTTAAGTATCAGTTAGTCTTAGCAGATGGCACTAATAAGATTCAATAATGTGTGAACGTTCAGATTCCATCTCCACTGATAGGATTATTGTGAAGTTGTCCAGAGTGGGTTCAGCATTGTATGTAGGGATAGAAACGTTTTTACAGTGCCTGATTCCTGTCTCAACTCTGGAGATCTACTCTGTAGAAATTCCTCCCTGGCATTAGTCCCGTATGTTGCAACTTCTGAGCTTGAGCATTCACTCAGTATCTTTCTGTTCTGGATGAGCTCTGTTGACAGTTTGTGTAGAAAGTGTGTGGTATAGTTCAGTGGGAGCTGTAAATAGCATAAGATTTGGCACGGTCCTGTTTAAGGATCACAGACCATTCACATTTGATCCAAAACATAAATTTCTGGAAAAGCCAGCTTTTACAAAATCATGACCAGTGGTATGCACCCACAATTTAAAAAAAAACCCAAAGAAACAAAAAACATGGACATTTGCTTTTAAACAAGTAATTCCCCTTTGATGTCTCCAACCCAAATACTGCCACGCTGGGAATCGGAAAGTGAAACTGACTTTGTTCTTTCTTGGATGATAGCAGATGCATTAATTGTCCTTCACTTTTTCTAAAGGCTAGATGTCTAAGTTGTTTTAAAAATCAGTGTTCAGGTAAAAAGAATAGAGTATGTACACTAGCAGCGCTTCATGTCCCCATAGGACAAATAAAAGTAGGGCAATGACTAACTGCACTTTCAGAAGGAGAAGTAAAAGGTTTCTTCATTCACTGATGTACATAGGATTTACACAGGTAACTCCTATTTGCATTATGTGCACAAAAACCTCCTGCATTGATGAGAGAATAGACCAGAATGCGGAAGACGTGAATACTCAGTGGCTTGGGATTTAAGAATGACTTCAGTGAGCCCTCATTGAATCTTTGACCTTTTCAAATTGTGTAATGCTTCAAAAGTAAAGTATGAGCAGCTTAAAAGATGAATCCTGATTTACTCTGACCTTAGTTTGCATAATGAAAAATGTCATTAGCATTCATAAAATTAACCAGACCCTCTTCAAATCCAGCCATAGGATTTGACCAAATGTCCTCTGAAGCCAGTGAATTGGATATTATTCTCCAAATGAGAGCTGACCATTGTTAATCTATTTGCTGTGCTTTTTTCATGCAGGCAAATTTATTGTTTTTAATTGTTACGACATGCTAGTCAGGCACCTTCAGTCTGTCATTGATTCAACTTGGAAAATCCACAATCAGTGTATATGTGAAAAAATTATATTTTGCCAACATGCATTATTTTGCATTTCTGCAAGCTGAGTTCTGTACCATGCTACTCTATTGTTCAAAACATTTAAAATCATTTGGAGATTTTCAGTCACATTTACTAACTGAAATACTGTCATCTGATGCTTATTATTAAGATGGGTATATTAGAAATGCCTTATGTACGTACTTGCGTGTCCGTTATAAATATTGGGGCCCCATTTTCTTGGCCACTTTACAAGCTTAAAATAGACTGTCCATGCACCCAAAATGCTTACCATCTAGAGGTGTTATCCTGGACTTGAATCCACACAGGTGGACTCTTGCACCTGTGCAAAACTTTAGTTTTGACTTCAGTTGTTCCTCTGGCATGGATCTGATTGCAGAATCCAGGACCTAAATGAGAGATCAGTACACTTGACCTACTTGTGTTGAGCCACTAGTTCTATTTCTGGTTGTATAACATAGTAGTTAATGTAAGAATATCCAGAATTTGGGGAATTTATCTTAGTCTTGAAAATTTTACCTGATGCCTTCTCCAAAGCCATGCTCCTGAATTGTAAAGGGTAAAATATTATGTACTGTATTTAATTGTAACTCAGTTTTCTATTTCATTATTTTAAAATAATCTAACTTTACAAAGGCTAGTACAACAGCAACAAGACCTCATAAGTATTCAAATTTCAAGAAATATATTTGTAGATTAGCAAGAGCTGGTCAAAAACACAAAAAGTACTTAACTATCCGATCAGTATTCCTTCCCACGGCTATGCTCACTGTGCATCCACACACAAGGCTTGGAAACTTAAACAGATGCTTCAGAGGGCTAAACTTACTAACCATGAGCAGATAAGGAATCCAAGGAGGGCCAATGCCCATGTGAAATCCAGCTTGCCTCTCCAAGATTCCAGAAAGGGGAGGGTGGTAGGATCCTATCTGGGGATTTCGTGTGGATCCTGCGCAGGTGCTCCAAATTTTATATCAGCCTCCATCCCTTCCAACAGGGGATCTCCAATACAGTATCCCTCCCCATACCTTAATTTTTGGGTTTTCCACCCCTGACAATGGCTTTATTGTCTGCCTCACAATTAATTGCCTCACAATCTGTGGGACTCATTACCACGGCATGGTGTGATGGCCAAAAGTATAGTTGGGTTCAAAAAAGTACTATAGTTCATGGAGGATAGGTCTATCAATGGCTATTAGCCATGATGGTCAGGGATGTAACGCCATGTTCGGGGGGCGACTCTAAACCTCTGACTGACAAAGCCAGGAGGGGAAGACTGGTGAATCTCTCCAAAATTGGCCTGTTTTGTATACTCCCCTTTAAAGCTCTGCGACTGACCAATATCAGAGACAGGGCTAGATGGAGCAATGGTTTGCCATATCAGATCCGTTTTATGTTCTCTGCTATTAAAGCCTTCCCAAGCAGCAGCAGAATAAAACTGACTCAATTCTTGTTGGTTTCATTGCTGTCCAAGCATGTTCTGAATATCCATGAACACTGGCAAGGCCCACTGGGAAGTTACGAGCAGCAGCAGGGGTAATGGAGAAATTTACGTGTATTGTTAGGAAGATGATACTACATTGATTTACACTCAGTTCACATTTGGACGTTTTCTTCACAGTAGTAAGGTCTAGAAAGCTAAATGGACTCTTAAATTGTGTAGAAGTTGATACTTTCCTGGTAAAGCTTTCTACTTGCCCTGAGCAATTTGGATTTTTTGTATTTAATACATAGAGTATTTTGTAAAGCAAATGAAAGCTTAGTAGTGTGAAAATTCAGCACCATCACTCTTAAAACAAAGTAGAGAGTCTGCTTTTTTGTTAAACAACAAAATGCAATTTAGTATTCACTTACCTAAGCTCCCTTTTGGTGGTATTTCATAACAAAAATAGCTTCCCAAAATAATAATGTGGTATTTGGGTCTGTTATTCAAACACCAAATGTTAGTACAAATAACACTGGTCTACAATTTTTGAGAAATCGTCTGCTTCAGAGATAAAATGTGCTGCTATTATGTATTTTGATGTGCTGAATTCAAATATGACAATTAAAACAACTGATTGGCTACTGTTTCTAAGATACTTAAGTTTTTACATTTTATGTCTATGTATATTGTGTAGATAGAGTTTTAATCATAAATTGTAAACCTAGGTCTTTTCATGTGTTTATGGTTGCTTTACATGATAATATTTCACCTGTCCTGTTTATGTAACACTTTAAAAATCAGCAAAAGGGTTATATAAGTAAAATTTATTATGAAACAAAAGGCAAAAAACTATTATGTACATAGTTTAGTCCTATTCAGTGTCTACTCGGCGCTTCTTGGCTTGTCTCTTGTATTCATTAAGTGGAGCATCTCTTGTCACTGTCCAGCAATAGTCTGCAAGCATTGATGGGCTCCATTTGCCCTGATAGCATTTCTCCATTGTTGCAATGTCCTGGTGAAATCGCTCGCCGTGCTCGTCGCTCACTGCTCTGCAGTTCGGTGGAAAAAAATCTAGATGAGAGTGCAAAAAATGTATCTTTAGTGACATGTTGCAACCAAGGCTTTTGTATGCCTTGAGGAGGTTTTCCACCAACAACCTGTAGTTGTCTGCTTTGTTGTTTCCGAGAAAATTTATTGCCACTAACTGGAAGGCTTTCCATGCCGTCTTTTCCTTGCCACGCAGTGCATGGTCAAATGCATCATCTCGAAGAAGTTCACGAATCTGAGGACCAACAAAAGACACCTTCCTTTATCTTAGCTTCACTTAACCTTGGAAATTTTCCACGGAGGTACTTGAAAGCTGTTTGTTTTTTGTCAATGGCCTTGACAAAGTTCTTCATCAGACCCAGCTTGATGTGTAAGGGTGGTAACAAAATCTTCCTTGATTCAACAAGTGGTGGATGCTGAACACTTTTCCTCCCAGGCTCCAATGACTGTCGGAGTGGCCAGTCTTTCTTGATGTAGTGGAAATCTCTTGCACGACTATCCCATTCGCAGAGAAAACAGCAGTACTTTGTGTATCCAGTCTGCAGACCAAGCAAGAGAGCAGCAACCTTCAAATCGCCACAAAGCTGCCACTGATGTTGGTCATAGTTTATGCACCTCAAAAGTTGTTTCATGTTGTCATAGGTTTCCTTCATATGGACAGCATGACCAACTGGAATTGATGGCAAAACATTGCCATTATGCAGTAAAACAGCTTTAAGACTCGTCTTCGATGAATCAATGAACCGACTCCACTCATCTGGATCGTGAACGATGTTGAGGGCTGCCATCACACCATCGATGTTGTTGCAGGCTACAAGATCACCTTCCATGAAGAAGTATGGGACAAGATCCTTTTGATGGTCACGGAACATGGAAACCCTAATATCACCTGCCAGGAGATTCCACTGCTGTAGTCTGGAGCCCAACAGCTCTGCCTTACTCTTGGGTAGTTCCAAATCCCTGACAAGGTCATTCAGTTCACCTTGTGTTATGAGGTGTGGTTCAGAGGAGGAGGATGGGAGAAAATGTGGGTCCTGTGACATTGATGGTTCAGGACCAGAAGTTTCATCCTCTTCCTCTTCCTCGTCTGACTCAAGTGAGAATGATTCTGGTGTATCAGGAACCTGCAGTCCTTCTCCGTGGGGTACTGGGCGTATAGCTGATGGAATGTTTGGATAATGCACAGTCCACTTTTTCTTCTTTGACACACCTTTCCCAACTGGAGGCACCATGCAGAAGTAACAATTGCTGGTATGATCTGTTGGCTCTCTCCAAATCATTGGCACTGCAAAAGGCATAGATTTCCTGTTCAACCACTGGCGAAGATTTGTTGCACAAGTGTTGCAGCATATGTGTGGGGCCCACCTCTTGTCCTGATCTCCAATTTTGCAGCCAAAATAAAGGTGATAGGCTTTCTTAACCATAGTGGTTATACTGCGCTTTTGTGATGCAAAAGTCACTTCACCACAAACATAGCAGAAGTTATCTGCACTGTTCACACAAGTACGAGGCGTCTCTGCTCACTTTGGCTAAACAGAAATGTGTCCCTTTGCAAAATCAAACACTGACAAATAAGAGAGCACGGCACTGTATGATTTCTAGAGCTGATATAGGGCAATTTGTTCAGTAGAGTGATGTAAGCTTCGTTATGATTGCATCATCCATGACTTCTAGGAATAACATGATGCAATTCATATCATGTATGACGCAATACCAGCTTCAGATTGCATCATTCATTGTTTTGCCTAAAAAGCAAGTACTGTCCAAACCCAGTCATAGATTTATTCATAGATCCAGTCAAAGATGTGATGTAGTCATTTCTGGTTTAAATTGAGATACCTTCCCTTTATAACTCACTTATCCTCCGCCATTCCCAAGTCAAGGGTCGTCTATACTGACCCAATAGCATATCTTGAAAACTAGAGCCAATCAACAATTTTAAGCATCATTTTTGTTCTCAGTGACCCAGAATTAGTAAAGTTTGACTACATTTATTTCAGAAGCGTTTTGGCTGTAGAGCAGTGTAATGGAACTTTTCATACATTAATCATAACAAATATTCTTTCAGTTAAAAACGAAATACTGAGCTTTTCATTTGTGTCTGACAAAGTTTTATGAACATTAACTCTTACAACATATCTCTGAGCTAGAGATATGTTATCAAACCGATTTTAGACAGACCAGCTGAGGCACAGAGAGGTTACGTGGCTTGCCTAAAGATATACAGTGAGTTAGTGGAAGGTGGGGAACAGAAACCAGCCCTCTTGACTCAGTCCCTTACTGTGTCATTAGACAGGTTGCTTCGCTACAAACCCTCCTTCTATGCTTAATATTACAAGTTGGAAAGTGATAATTGGTGGTCTGTCACAGCTCAGTTTGTGTGCCTTTTCTGAAGTATTATTTTTGTGGTTGTGCAGTTTTAAGAAATAGGTTTCTATGAACATCCGGACAACTGAAGGAAAACTTATTAAACTGCCAGAGGCAGTTTCATGTTTAGATATTGAATTAGGACATAAAGTTCAATCCATGTAGTCACTCAGCATTATATATCCTGGCATCATCTTCTGATCCTAGTTTAATTAGAACCAGTCTTGTAGCAGCAACAAACCAAATCTAAAAAAAGCAACTTAATCAGGTGGCAGCAAAGAGTCCTGTGGCACTTTATAGACTAACAGACGTATTGGAGCATGAGCTTTCGTGAGTGAATACCCACTTCATCGGGTGCATGACATGCTTATGCTTCAATACAACTGTTAGTCTATGAGGTGCCACAGGACTCTTTGCTGCTTTTACAGATCCAGACTAACACGGCTACCCCTCTGATACTTAATCAGGTGGGTTGAATATGGTGTTAGAAGCCAAGCACTAGTGAGTAGTAATTTTGACTCTGCTAATGATTCCCTCCAGGGCCTCGAGCAGATCATAAAATATTTTTTTTCATTTTGATAGGTAAGAATTATCATTCATTTTACACACCTTGAGGGTTTTGTGAGAATTAAATATTGAAATGCTGATTATCGTTGTTTACATCTTCCTGCTATCAATATTAATCAAATCTGACTAGAATGTTCAGATATAAATCTTAATTACAAGGCCAAAAACTAAAGCAAAGCTGCATGACCCTCCAAAAGTTGATGTAAATATTGCCTTGTTAGAGACAGTTATTTCTTCAAAGGGCAGATTATTAGATTTTGTGACTATAGCACCTCTCTTGCCTCTACCTACTTTCCATCTGAGCCTGGATGGAAAGTATTTAAACACTTACCTATCAGTAAGATTCAGACCTGAAGGAACTACTGCATTAGATTTTTTTCAGCTGCTGCCTCTGTATCCAACTTATTCCTAGACTCTGTTTCACTTCCAGACCAAGAGCAGTTAATGAAACAGCCAGAAAATAGCTCTGAGATTAGGTCCTGATAGGCATGCATCCAGACAGATTTTTTTTTTTTTAAATAGACCTTGGATAGGATTACTGGGGAACTCCTTGACAAAGGAGTGTTTTGAGGTGGCAGATGAAGATCTGTCCCATTTTCTAGGCAACAGGGGAGAATTTAGATCTTACAGAAGTAAGCATCCCTTCTAAGGCTATGTTTCAAAATTCCACAGATCATAGGTGCTGTTCCTGAGGACAGTAGACCAGGACACGTGGCAGACCTAGCTTCAACAGACAACCATTTTGCAACAAAAACAGTGAGTAATGCCCTCCATCTTTCAGAGGACTTGGGGCCTTTCTGAAACAGAGTCTTCTGATATTCAGAAACTGTGCCTTCACCTTTTTGGTAAGATGGGAGATGTACAGCCTTTGCTGGCCATTTCCCATAAAATTTCAAAGATCTACAAAACAAACCTGTTCCATTTCCTGTCTTCCCAGATAAATACTTCAAAATGGGTTTAAATTCATCAATCTTGAAGAGGGAATGCTACCAAAGGACTTATTCATCTTTCTTTTGCTGCCCAGGCAGTCTGGCAGAATTGAGCAGTTATGGTCCTGAAGTCAATGAACAAATATTGCAGGAAACTAAAATTTAGAATGGGAAGACTGAAATTCTGAAATGGATACTGTCTCTTAGGACACATAATTAAACACCTGTCAATGTAAGGGAAAGTATCAGAGGGGTAGCTGTGTTAGTCTGTATCCACAAAAACAACGAGGAGTCCGGTGGCACCTTAAAGACTAAGATTTATTTGGGCATAAGCTTTCGTGGGTAAAAAAAAACTTCAGATGCATGGACTGAAAATTACAGATGCAGGCATAAATATACTGACACGCGAAGAGAAGGGAGTTACGTTACAAGTGGAGAGCCAGTGTTGATAGGGCCAATTCAATCAGGGTGGATGTGGTCCACTCCCAATAATTGATGAGGATGTGTATTGACAACATTAACATAGATCAAAGTCCATAGATGATCTTTACTATAGTGGGCAGTAGAAATCTTTGAAGACACCTCTTTACATTCGTAAAGCAAGATCTGATTTGACCTGCAGTTATCTCCTGAGATCTTCGAAGGACCTTTTCAAGTCAGGACTTTTAACGCGAATCTGGTTGCACCTGGCCAGCACGTTTGAATGGGGAGTTAATTTCTCTTAATTTATGCTGCAGGGCTGCTGGCTTTAGCAAGAGGCATCCTGGAATATAGATTCCCTGGAGCTTGGGGCTATCTGTCTGGCATTCCCTGAAAGATCATTTGAAACATCACCATCTTTTGATGATAATGGGCAATCCTTTCTTATGGCCTTTGAATCAATGAGGGCATCAGATCCTCTTGTCTGCACAAGAAAACAGTTTTCCTGCTCAAATGAGCTAAAAGATTTTTCTTACACGTGGAAGAAAAGCTCAGTTCTACAGATGATTGTTAAGTAGGCAGGAGGTGGAACCACCTGAGCCTTCCCTAGTGACATTTTAAATTGCTAACCTAGGAATTCTGAGTGCTCAGTTATGCACCTATTTACATCCAAGCAGTCCATCATGATTCACAGGTTCTACTCCATGAACAAGAACAAAGGAGGCGGTAGCTCTATATATCTTTTCGCAATGCTGGCCCAACAGCACTGCTTTATGCTTTATTCCATTCGCTCTCCTATCCAGAACAGTGTGGAAAAAGTTAAGGTCTCGGTGATTATAGTGATTATACTGGGCTTGGATTTCAGACATATTGCCCTTCCAGACAATCTTTGAAAAACTGCTGTTGATGGTCTTCCTCAAGGAAGTAGAGACTACTGTTATAGTAGCTGTCAGTCCATTAGGTGAAAAAAGGAGCAAATTAGTGAACATAGTCTACAGTTTTCTCAGAAATTGTAATTGATTTAATCATGGGTCTTCCTATGAGAACCTTTTTATGATTGTACTTAAACTGTAGGAACAGCACGTGGAATTAGATGATACATGCATCTTTAGTACATTTTTTTAGTGCTTTGCCCAATAGTGCATCCACCATTTCTCGAGAGACTGTTCACCAGTCTAATATCTCACTATAAGGATATCTATTTATGTTGAGTTGAAATTCTTTTAGTTTTGCCTTGTACTGATTTAAATCTCCCTTCTTAGAGAGTACACCCTTCAAATAAATTGGCTATATCCCTATCCCATAATAACTGTTTAGCCAAGATCTAAGTAGTTCTCTTAATCTTTCTGCCTCAGTTCCTTTTAGTCCTTTGTTTTGAACTCCATCTAATTTGTCTGCATTGTTCTGGGACAGAGATATCCAGAACTAAATGTAACGAAGATGCAGTGTCACCAGAGTTGTGTATAGAGACTATTTACTTCCATGCCCTGTGACATGTCTTTGTTTATATGGCTCCAAATTGCTTTGGCCTATTTTTGGCTAGATTAAGTTGCAAGCTCATGTCTAATTAGTCCACTGTTGTTTCCAAGTTCTTCAGCATTATTACTTCCCAGTTCACTTATTTCCAGCTGTAGCTGTTTGTTGACCTCCCCCCTCCCCAAATCCGGATTTGCCTAGCGTATTCTGAGCAGAATCTTTTTGTTTTGTTTTGTTACCTGTATTTCTGATCTCAGTAGGCCTATCATAGAATCATAGAATATCAGGGTTGGCAGGGACCTCAGGAGGTCATCTAGTCCAACCCCCTGTTCAAAGCAGGACCAATTCCCAACTAAATCATCCCAGCCAGGGCTTTGTCAAGCCTGAACTTAAAAACCTCTAAGGAAGGAGATTCCACCACCTCCCTAGGTAACCCATTCCAGTGCTTCACCGCCCTCCTAGTGAAAAAGTTTTTTCTAATATCCAACCTAAACCTCCCCAACTGCAACTTGAGACCATTACTCCTTGTTCTGTCATCAGGTACCACTGAGAAGAGTCTAGATCCATCCTCTTTGGAACCCCCTTTCAGGTAGTTGAAAGCAATTATCAAATCCCCCCCCATATTCTTCTCTTCTGCAGACTAAACAATCCCAGTTCCCTCAGCCTCTCCTCAGAAGTCATGTGCTCCAGCCCCCTAATCATTTTTGTTGCCCTCCGCTGGACTCTTTCCAATTTTTCCACATCCTTCTTGTAGTGTGGAGCCCAAAACTGGACACAGTACTCCAGATGAGGCCTCACCAATGTCGAATAGAGGGGAATGATCACGTCCCTCGATCTGCTGGCAATGCCCCTACTTATACAGCCCAAAATGCCGTTAGCCTTCTTGGCAACAAGGGCACACTGACTCATATCCAGCTTCTCATCCACTGTAACCCCTAGGTCCTTTTCTGCAGAACTGCTTCCTAGCCATTCGGTCCCTAGTCTGTAACAGTGAATGGGATTCTTCTGTCCTAAGTGCAGGACTCTGCACTTATCCTCTATGGTCAAGTGAAAAAATTCTCTAAGTTATGTCTGTCCTCCTCATGTTTGTAATACAGATTTCATTAACATACATTCCATCTTTTAAATTGTTGATGAAGATGTTAAATAACTTTGGATCTCTCAATGATCTCTGATAAAATACTAGACAACTCCCCCAGATTTGGTATATTGCCATTTACTATTGCTCTCTGTTTATAGACCTTCAGTCAGTTTACAGTTCGAGTGTGTTTGTGCCAGTGAACTCAAACTAATTTTGCATGTAAGATTTAATGAGATAGTATCAAATGCTTTATGAAAATCCAAAAATATGCTGTATCTTTGGAATTTTCAAAAGCAGTCAAGTTTGAAGTTTAAGAATATCTGCGTATATTATGTACCCAGAAACTCTCTTTATAATGTACACAGTGCTGACTCCATTTTCTTGTAGTTGGACAATTGACTTTTAGTGTGTGTGTGTGTGTGTGTGTGTGTGTGTGTAGTTGGAGAAAATACAAGTGACTAAACATCAGATTATTATGGGGCTAGGGTTTCTGTAATAGAACATGCGTTGTAATTTTGCATCTTCTGACACCAACTTTTTTTACTATAAAAATGTTGTAGTCTAATTGCAGCCCTTGCAATTTTGTTACCTTTGCAACCTCTTTGGGCGGGGTGGGTTGAGGGTGGGAGGGGAAGTGCTTCCTGATGTGTTGTGAAATTGTCTCTTGAGCCTAATCTGTTACTGTATGTTGATACTTATTTAATAAACAAATGTATAGTGTAGGACTAACAAGCCCATACTCTTCCTTTGCTCTGCGTTTCAGACCGAAGATCATACTAAGTGTTGTCAAAGCACTTCCTTCAGTGATTCTTTAAACATTTGTGATTCTATTCACTTAGGACTTTAAATAAATAAATCTATTTATTTTTAAGTAGAGGAGAGTGGTTATTTGCTCTACTTGTCTTAACATGTACCAAGTGTGTCCTTCTGCCCTAGCATCCTACTGTGAACTAAAGCATCCTCTTTAGTATAATTCCTGACCAAAAGAGCAGAGGTGCTGTTCTGTGATTTTTGTTTTAAAGTTAGGAAACCTTTTGCATTAACACTTGTATAAATTTTATATCTCAGTGTTTTCCCCAATGCTCTTTAAGTTTACAAATATTCTTACTGGGACAACGGCCAAATTTTGACCATTTGAGGGGACTGTCAGTAACTCGTTAGGGAGCTGAAAATCCTACCTAATTTGTATCAAATGGAGCAGATTGCATTCATCACCCTCTGTAGTATGCAGGTGCAGCAGGTAGAGACAGCACACTGGAACATGAGATGTGGCTAGGTTGTTCATATATAAATGTGAGCATTTCCGGATGATGTGTAGTCTTCACCATATAACCATCTTACAGGTGGTGGTAATTGCAATTGCCTTTGTTAGGGGGTGGGGTTTTTGGTTGCCTGGCAAACTGCTAATTTGTAAATTTCTGGGCAAAGTCTACCTATCTCGCCTGATGTAAGTAATTGTAAATTTACAAAGAATAACACTTGCACAAGCAGAACCAAGGATCTTTCAGTGGAGCTTCAACCTGCTTGCAGCTTTGAGAGCCTGTTAAGGACTTAGTTGTCTCCCTCTAAACAGCCTTCCAGTTTGCACTGCCTTTGCAGCTGTGAGTATGCAGACAGAGACCTCTTTGCTGCCTTTGAATTTTCTAAAATTTTTAGAAAATTCATTTACCAATTCAATAGTTGTTTTGTCATCTTTTTGCATGTAGGGCTGCTTTGTGTAGAGTTGTGTGCCTAGGGCAAGACTGTTTCTTTGACTCCCTACTGAGAAACTTCACTGTACTTCTCCTTTCTGCACCAGCCATTTTTCAATGTGCCAGGCCAAACAGAAGAATAAAAATAAACCAAAGATCGGCTCCTACAACTTATCCCCTTTCATAGAATGGGGTTCTGTCCACTTTCTTGCTACTAAGACCCAGGGCTTTCACCTTCTCTCAGCCTGGAAAGGACATGCCACTGAATCTGAAGAAGGAAGCCTCTACAGAAAAATGTACCACAGTTACTTTCTCAAGGACAGATCAGTGATCCATGAGTAGTTCTTCAAAACCAACACAAACTCCCGTAATGAGCCATTGTAGCTCCAGCAGATCAGTTCCAGCAAAAACCCGTCCCATCCCCCAAAAGAAGTAGTTATTACAAAGCAAAACTAGCCCAATACACTTAACAGCTACTGGGGAAGAGGCCTTTCCGCCCCGTCAACTCTCAGCCAGTAGTGTGCCAGTCACTGTATTGCTTAGGATCCTCTCAGCCAGACATTCAAATTCACACTCTCCCCATCCTGAATCAAGATTTACTAGAAGGAGGAGGTTCTTACTATCTGGTCTAGCCTCATATTCAGTGGTGTTACCATGAGATTTTCTCTCCTAGGTAAAGCGCCTTGTTTTTGAGATCCTCCCCAGTAATCCAGAGGCATCTTTTTCTCTGGTGTATGAAGAGGTCAGATCAGAGATTTTAAAGGACTACCCACCTAAATCTTCTGACTCCATTGAGGAAAAATTAGTGTATCTTGCATTTCTCTCCCTTTATGAATCCAGAAAAAGAATCTGCAAAAATAGTAGAAATAATTACAGGGCCAGTTGCCAGAGAAAATTGGTATAATACTGTTTCAACACTGGCATTCCACAGTCTGACTGGGATAACTAAAACTGAGGCATTAGCTAAAGGGGAGAGTGCAATTTATAAAATCCGAAGTAGGTTATCATTGTTCTTTGGGGCCTTCTTGGGACAAACTGCTGTGCAGGTCACAGAAAGGAAAACCAAAAGTAAAAGCACTAGGAAAAATGTGTACTCATCCTGAGAGGAAGTACAACTCTGTCATAGAGAAGGAAGAAATGCAGAACAGACTGTTTGCAGGTGTATTTTGAGACTGCTCTGCCCGAGAGGATTATTGCTGGTCTGTCACTTCCACAGGAGAAATCAAGAAGGAGCAGGAAGATAAGGCAGTGAAACAATGAAAGAAGAAATTCCCTTAGGATTTGAAACTGGACTCATACGTTACCCTGCATACACACTGGCGGATGTCCTACCAAAAGAACCCATGACAGAAGGATGGAATGCTCACTTGGGAGAAACTAGGAAGCAGCCTTGATGGCCCTACAAGCATTAATAGCGTCAGCTTGCTGTTCTGGGGCCATTCTTGGATGGACAGATGCTTTTTTGGATGCCCTACATTGTAAAGCTAAGAAAACTCAAAGGACTTAACAGGTAGTCTGGTTCAAAGTTTTTCTCAACTTACTGGATGCACTGCGGTTCTTGGGAAGGCCTTGCCATGTAGCGCTATCCTGTATGAGGTTTGAGCATTGGCCTGCTAAACCCAGGGTTGTGAGTTCAATCCTTGAGGGGGCCACTTAGGGATCTGCAGCAAAAATCAGTACTTGGTCCTGCTAATGAAGGCAGGGGGCTGGACTCGATGACCTTTCAAGGTCCCTTCTAGTTCTAGGAGATGGGATATCTCCATTAATTTATTTATATTTAAGATCCTGGGAAGGAGGCAACTGCACTCAATAACTCTTAGCTGTATCAAGTATATTAAAGTGGAGAGGTCTTTGGGGAGCTGCTTGACAAACTGGTGGTGGAATCCTTCAAGAAGTTCAGAGATCTCTCTCAACCTAATAGAATATAACAGACTACTGAACAGACTGTTGTGGAAACCCATCAACCAAGTGTGATAAAACTGATACAGCAGAGGAAGGTTGCTCCAGATGTGAATTTTCAGGACAGAGTACTTTCATAACTAGACAGTCCCAAAGTTTTCACTACAAAATGGGAGAACAACCTGTTCCTCATGGAAAAGAAATGGCCTCTCACCACATCAGGCAAGTGAGTTTTAGAAACAATCCAAAAAGATTTAATAGATTTGGTCAGGACCCTTAACATAAATTTGTTCCTGTCTCCATCCTAAAAAAATAAAACCTCACAGATGTGCATCAGCTTCCTTCACACCACCTTCAGATTCTTCATAGATAGGCTGTAGTCTGCATCACATCCTGTTTTAGTGCCTTAGTGATCAGTAGAGCAGTTCGTTACCTCACATTTCTGAACAAGCATGTCCCAAAACCTTGAAATGCAAGATGGAAACACTCCAGACTATCCTGGTGGCCATTGGACAGGAGGGGCGGCCAAAACCCTGGAGCCGGCCCTGGTGTACGCTGTTAATAAAATCCCATTATAGAACTTGTGTGATTGCCTGTGTTGAAGAATTTTTAATTTTCAATAGATATTTGGGAGGAGTGGAAATAATTGAGTTTCACATGTATATCCTTTCTTCAGTTACTTTAAAAGCAATATATTCCATTACTGTTTGATGCTGTCATGATAGGCATTTTAGAAATACTTTGTATAAATTCATGTTTTTTTCTTTAGATTTCTTATGAAGTGTTTTTCTAGCTGTAAGTTTACACGTTTTGGAGAAACATGTTAATGCAGTCAGACCTACTAATAAAAATAATAGAAGAACATGTCTGCTGAGAAATGCCCTTTAAAGAATTCCTTATCTAGTCAGGTGCTTGTAGAGGAGGAAACAGTGAGTAAAAATGAAGTCAATAAGGGGAAAAAAAATCATTCTACTCTTTAAAATCAAGGCCTTTTTATTTAGTTAATAAATAATGAGATAATCTAACGTGTCTGTAGGGAATATGATCTCTGAGGGGAAAAAATTACGTGTTGCACTTTGGTTAGATACTGAACACAGATTTTATTAATGAGGACTAATACGTAAAGTTTAAAGAAATGGACCTGACCTTCCCTACTTTTGACATGGCTGTGGAATCTTTAATTGTAGGATTGTGTCATGGTAGCGGGATTAAAGTTGGAGGTTAATGCATTTATATAGATCATCTAGAATTAGTCCTAATTGACAACTTTAGAGTATCAGAACACCAGTATGTGGAGTGGGTTAGGGACCCTGTTTTTAACTGAAAACTTAATTGGAGAGAAAAATTAAATTCTAAAGATTGCTTGTATCATAGAAAATTAAGGTTTAATTAATTATTCTTAGGTGGTTTCCTTTGAGAATATTTCATGGAACTCATTGCAGAAAATATTTGTTAATGAATAACAGTGGATTTTGGTTCTCTGGTTTTATAAGATGTTCAGCAGATATTACTTAAAGGCCTATTCTAGTTGAAGAACAAAACTGGTGAGACAATGGGCCAAATCCAAATAGCTTGTCATTTGTGTATATGAGTGTGGTAATTGCATGCACAGTTGTGCGCACAATTGGAAAAATCATACCCTCTGTCTCCAGCATATAACGATCTGTTGAAGAGATGAGCGACAACAGGAGTGAAAAATGCATAAAATCATGGAAGGATATTTCTGTAACATCACAAGAATGCAAAGAACCATGCAGGACATTAAGCTCAAGTGAATGCATCAAAAATTCGATCTGATATTTGACCACAGTTTCTCCATACCTTTGTCACGGCTGTAAAAGTGTCAGAGACGACAAAGCCATGCCCCACAGAACTTTTCCAAACTGTAAATCACTCTGTAAATCCAAGCTGCATCTATTCAATCCCAAAGCACAGCACCGCTTACTGAATGGAATAACCCTATTTCACAGAAGATCATCCCCCAGATCAGGAATGATCTCCTGGTCCATCAAGAATAAGCTATGAACAGGACTATCAGTCCTGCCAAAAAGCTGCTCTATTCACAAACGTAGCAGTTATGGAAACAATGACACAATTGGGACAGCCACCTGTGACTTCTGGCCATGTCATCCCTGGATGGTAAAAGTATAGACAATACCTGGAACTCCTAACAGGTAGTCAGAACATCCTACGAAAGTTGCCATTCACTCTTAAATATGCAGTCCAGTCATTCAACATGAGACTTTTGCAGACCACCCTGCAGTCATTATTCTCCCTTTTCTAAGTTTGTTAATGAAGAAGCTGGCGAAAATGCTCGATTGCAGCCTATTAGCAGCTGTTATTTTGGATCTCTGTCACACTCCAGAACAGGACATGGCAGCAAACAGCAGTTGTTGATCTAAATGACATCCTCCTGTTCATAGACAAGATAACTGTATCCCTGTTCATCTTGTTGGACCTCTGTGGTATTTGATACCATTGTCTCCAAAAAGCTCTGTGATAAACACAAGCTCCTTGAAATGATTCAGACTGAACCCAGAGATTGGCTAACTGTTCCTCGATCTCCAAAGTCGTCTTCTCCAGAGTTTCTCAGTGCTTACTTTTTCCCGTATTATTCAACATCTCTCTGAAACTGATGGGAGACTTGGTGAGCTGACTAGGGCAGAAGGGCCAGCAGTATGTGGACCCCCTTCATCTAGTTTGTATTAAATCTAAAGAGTTCAGTCATCCAGCTTTAATACCTAGCAAAAATCTTCATTTGAAAAACTAGCTAAAGCTGAACTCAAGCAAGATTGAAAAAAGCGCTCTGAAGAATTAGGAGCCTCTGTAACATCTCCCACTGTTGGCATCTGTCCTTAAATTGTCAGTCCACGGGTTTAAAGTCCTTTAGGAATTCTCAATGTTTTTGGATGCCCAACTAGCCATGACTACAAAAGTACACTTACATTGGTGACTGGCCAGAAGGTTGTGGCTAAGAGGAATATCATGGACTGGTACAACTCGATGAGTGAGCTGTCAAATCTATAATAGACTAACATAAAAAGGCATAAAATGCGGAAAGAATGTTTGCTCTAACCTTATTACCAGAATCCAAAAAACCATGATGGACATGAAGCTTAAGTCTAAAGGTGTCTTTAGAGAAAAATGGGATTTATAGGAGATATGACCCTATTTTTGGAACAGTCAACTGTTTCTAGTCTTTTTTATCTTGCATTATTATTTCACTCCTGATACTGTTGCATGTTTATATAGACCAGGGGTCAGCAACGTTTGGCACGCGGCTCGCCAGGGTAAGCACCCTAGCGGGACAGGCCAGTTTATTTTCCTGCTGACGCGGCAGGTTTGGCCGATCGCGGCCCCCATTGGCCGCAGTTCGCAGTCCCGGGCCAATGGGGGCGGTGGGAAGTGGCGCGGGCGAGGGATGTGCTGGCCACGGCTTCCCGCCGCCCCCATTGGCCCGGGACGGCGAACTGCGGCGAGTGGGGGCAGCGATTGGCCGAACCTGCCGCGTTAGCAGGTAAATAAACTGGCCTGGCCCGCTAGGGTGCTTACCCTGGCGAGCCGCGTGCCAAACGTTGCCGACCCCTGATATAGATTCTCCCGTCCATTTCCGTTCCCACACTTGTTTACTCTAACAAAATCAAAATTTTAAATGAACAAATTAAAATGAGGGCTAGCAAAGAGGATTTGCATTCTGGAATTTGGTTGATTGTATTGGTTTCCCCAATTTCCACAGTACACCTCAAAGGTTGGTTAAAGTAATTATAGATTGTCTTATCTCTTTACATTACCAATTAAAACTGCCAATTACTGGGAGGAGGGGGAAGGAACAAGAACAAATATGAACGGATGCAATTATGCTTCATAGGGCGATCGAGAGGGGTTGTGGAGGAAAGGAGTGCAAATATCTGAGCCTGAAAACTGGGGTGTCTGTAAAGAAAACAATCTTGAATATATAGTTAAAACTGTAGCTTCTTTGACATTTCAATCCAGGAGTATTAAATACTACAGCGGAATTTTGACACTGCAGACATGTAGTAGTTTTGATGTGACTGTGAATCACTTAAATTATCTTTTGTTCAGCTGTTTTTTTCTGAATGCAGTGTATGTACTTGTCACTCAATTAATTTGCTTAGTGTATATGCTTGTACTTGTTTTATTTGTATTTTTCTCCCCTACAGCACCATTTTGTTCATGGGCATAATAATAAAACTGCTTCAGAGATCCTGGCTTTTAGTAAATTTTATAAAATGGAAGAATATGATCAAAAATATTTTAATAGTAGGTATACAGAGATTAAGAGCATCCCATAAATTGGGAAGAAGGAACTGTTTAATAGTGATCTGGAATATATATAATATATATATATATTTTTTTTACTTTGGTGAATTTGGTGCCTGTGTAATTGGGAATTTATAGCACCACCTTAATACAGGCAACCACTGTTCAGTCTTCCTTACACAGCATTCCTAAGCACACCTTTGTTCTATCCTGGACCATTCTTGATTGTGTATTTTCTTCCAGTTGGCAGACTGGTGGTTTTGTGGACAAGTGGAGTTTAAAATGAGATCGCTAAACTCATTTTCATATATAACCTGAACCATGGATTCAGCTTGCATCCCCCAGAAGGACCTTTGAAACAGCTCACATCTTCAGCTAAGGCTCTTTAGCTTGCAAATATATTTACCCTTGATCCCGACCAATATATTTCCTAAATTCGAGGACTTAGTTACTTGCCTGTCTGCCTCCAGGAGAGTATTAGGAGGATGTTGAACTGCACTCTGCTTCAACAGATTTATGTATTGCGTAGGAGGGACTGCCTGTTCTTTCTGCCTCCTTGGATTTAGATATGCCTTAGTATGGAAGTTCTAATAGAATTTAGACTTAATACAGAAGACTTTTGAAAAACAAAATAATCTCTGTAATAGAGTATATCTATAAATCCATGTGAACCTCCTCCAAAGATTGATGTTACTTTTGCCACATTTATTGGTAAACAACCAATAAGTATAATCACCTTTTAAACTAAACTAGTACTTTCCCATCAGATTTCTACTCTGCTCTTTGTTTATAGGGAAATTAAAAGGTTGCTGAAAACTCTTAAACACACTTCCTCTTGCTATTCAGAAAGCATTTATTATAAAATACTAGTTTTAAAAACTTCAATTTAATTTTTAAATCTTACTCTCATCCTACAGAATGCATTTTAATTTCAAGCCAATATTTTAAATAGGTGTATATAAATGGGCCTGAAACTAGGAGGAGGAAACGTGTGCTTATGGAAAGGAGGCGTAATTGGCAATCCACAACTCAAGTCCCATTTACTACACTAGTTTGAATTAATCCTTTATGCAGCTGGTGGATTTAAAGTCTTTCCTGAAACTAAATTGCCACATGCATCTAATGGAAAGATGGTTTTCCACTGTAGTGCTTTGCTTAATACTTAGAAGGCCCGTATTTTCTGTTTCTAAAGTTTATTGGAAATTGTATGGAAAAATTAATTGGGCGAACCACAGGAAGCCAGGTTATCAGATCTGTTTCACACGGGAGAACTGGGAATAGTATTTTGAATTAAATAAAATAATTCAGGGAACTAAAACTTGAAATAACCTTGATTTTTGTAAATTGCGATGTTCTATCCTCTCCCCTTCTGAAAGTTGTGTGACGTGTAAAGGTAGAAAATCAATTTCATAACTAAATATTCCATTGATCTTAGGTACCCTTGGTATTTACTCTCAATTGTGAAGCTAATGCTTTGCTTTAGAACACTTTATTTTTTTGTGGAGTATGATAAATTTTTTCATTCCAGGCAACAATGGGGAATTATTATTATTATTATTATTTATTAATAATTTGCACATCTTTTTACGGGAACCTTTCTAGATAATTTTGTGGTGTCCATATATCTAAGGAATTGAATTCCAGAGAGAGCTTGACTGTCGATCATTAGACAATAGTAGCAAAGCTTTCACAGGGTGAAGTTATGATTAAATGTCTTGTTTGGATAGCTGATTAGAAAATAATCATCTTTCCTTGGAAGTATGTGTGTTCTGTATGTGTTAGGCTTTAGTCCCATAAGAAACAATGAGAGTGTCTATGAATTTGATAACAGAGAATTATTGCTCAGAGTTGGACTGGAAAGAAACTGCTGTGGTAGCTGCTGATGCGAAGCAAATTTGACCTGCTGAGATTCTGGTACAGTATTGTTAGTGAGTTTCATAGACTGGCCATTTACAGCTGGATGCTATTAGTATTTAAGAGTTTTCTGTGTTGTCAGCTCTTTTTAACCTTCAATTTGAGCTGGGCAGCAGGCACTATGAAAAATGTTAGAACTGAGCTTAAAAAATTAATCTTAGATATCTGGTAGATTTTAAAATAATTTTCCCTTTGGGAATAAGGTGATTCTGCCTGAAACTGTAATGCTTTGTTTTGAGAGGCAGGGATGGAAAAATGCATTTTAAAAGGTAAATTTGTGGTCAAATGTGGGCAGTATACCAAAGTGTATGTAGTCTACAAGTTTTGCAGGTCTTCATGGTTCAGTAATCAGAATGGTGCAGGGATGACTCATCAACTGCTACAGTTATATAGTACAGTACTGATTGTCCTTGTGTAAGATAACACCATAGTAATGTGATAGAAACAAGCAGTTTGAGCCCTGTTCTCTCTTCTCTAGCCACCCTGAATATCGTGTGTGTTTAAACCACAATTCTTGTATATCTGAAATACTGTTATATATTGAATGTGTTAGGCTTGATCCTGCAGTTCTTACTCGGACAGATCTCCTATGGGAAGTAATTAGGAGACCATTTAAAATCTGATTTAAAGGAACAGTGTCAACTTGAATTCTGAATTTTTAAAAAAAATTAAAAAGTAATTTCAGGAACTATACCTGCTTTTGGAACCACCTGCTATCTCCTGTGGTTTTAATACCCACGTTTCCCTATTTTTTTAAATGCTCTCTCTCCCCCTCGCTACTGAGTGAAAAATGCAGGCAAGCTAGAAACTAACTGAATATATAGGGGAAAGAGTGAAACTGACTATATAAAGTGCTGTAAAAAGCGCAATGTTAAAAAAAATTCTTTAGTGTTAAAGTAATCATAGAATTGTCAAAATGTGGGATTGGAAAGGACCTCGATAGGTCATCTTGTCCAGTCTCCGTCTTAACACTTAAAACAATAGTTGACCATCCCCCTGTTTAAAGCCATTTACTCACTCTATTACTCTAGTCCAGGGGTCAGCAACCTTGGGCACGCGGCCTGTCAGGGTAATCCGCTGGCAGGCCACGAGACATTTTGTTTACGTTGACTGTCAGCAGGCACAGCCAGCCCCCTGCATCTCCCAGTGGCCGTGGTTTGCTGTTTCCGGCCAATGCGAGCTCCGGGAAGCGGAGGCCAGCATGTCCCTGCGGCCCGCACCGCTTCCCGCAGCTCCCGTTGGCTGGGAACAGCGAATGGCCGCCACTGGGAGCTGCGGGGGACTGTGCTTGCTGACAGTCAATGTAAACAAAATGTCTTGTGGCCCGCCAGCGGATTACCCTGATGGGCCGAGTGCCGAAGGTTGCCGACCCTGCTCTAGTCTAAGGGTCTGTCTGCATTTTGATATGCGTCCCATTTCTGAAGTTCTATAAGCAGTAAAGTTCATCTTATCATTAAAAATGTTACTTTACAGGTTAGGATGCTTTTTAGCTTTTAAAATTCATACTCCAAAATCTAGAGGTTACTTCTGTTGTGGCTTTAAGTAGAACACAGAGAATGAGGTGTCTAATCTTTTGTGCGAAAGTTTCCAGTCCGGAAATGGAACGAACACCTTTAGAGAATTCTTAGTTTAAGTGAACGCAGCAATAGTTCATGACTAGCCTATGGATGCATCTTTAAAAATAAAATAAAACAAAACAAAATCACAGTTGTGCCTTTTTACCACCAAAAATTTCTGCAGTCATCAGCTAAGGCAGTGGTTCCCAAACTGGGGTTCGTGAACCCTTGGGGGTTCACAAAATGCTATAGGGGGTTCTTGGGAAAAAATTCCCTAATGGCGGACAGAGCTGTCCCTAGGAACCCCGGGCAGCATGGGGCCAGCAGCCTGGAGCCCCTGAGCTTCCAAGAGCTAAGCAAATCAAAGCAAACATATCTATCACACTGAGGAGATTTAAACTTCAAGACTCCTTATAAGAAATGGAAAGGGAGGTGGATATTTTTTGCTGATTTTATAATTAAATAGGCTGCTAGTATTATTAATAATTAAAATTATTATGAACAACAAGTTTAAGCTTTGTTGTAACGTGCGTTTGTTGCCTGCACTGCTCAAGACCTGAATGTTGTATAGGAGGAACTCTTTGAGTTGGCTTCTTAAATACCTTCATGCTGTTTCACATCTTATACTCCTTGATGAAACATAGGAGCCTTTTCTTATAACAGGCTTATTCAAAGTGATACAAGCTATGAAAGTGAGATCCTGGAAGAGTGTTGCCGTTTTCATAATGTAATAAAAATACTGTAATGATAGATAATAGTGTGGAATAAGCATGTCATAAAAACAAATGTTATATTTCCAAGATCACTGCTTTTTTAATTTATACTCAGGTAAAGGAGAAAATCCCTGGAAATATTCATTTTTAGAAGTGGGTTTGCGAAACTTGACATTTTAGTGAAAGGGGTTCACAGGTTGCTAAAGTTTGGGAACCACTGAGCTAAGGGGAACTCTTGCTCCAGTATGTCTGAAACTAACTGGGGGGCAATATTTGAAAGCTTTCCATTCAGATTTTTAAAGCACTAAATTTACCTGTTGATTAGTATTGTAACTGAAACTTACACGTGGCAAGCAATGATCAAGTATGTTTTAAAAGGTTTTTAATAAATTCTATTGGGCATTTTTGAGTCTATTGCTGGTGGCAACAATTCTTCTAAAAAGGGACAGGTGGGAGGAAAAATGCAGTGACCTGTTTATAGGACTTCTGAAATGGAAAGTGAGGTATCAGGCTTACTAAATATTGAATCAGATCTGCAAATTCAAATATTTACAGAAATTATGCATATTAAATTGTTAGTGACATATGGCAAGTGCTGGTATCCTAGAAACAAAGTTAAAACATACAGTGCTAATTACAAGATATCAAATCACAGTGAAATTAAACAGATAACTTGTTAACGTTTAAAAATGTGTAAAATATCTGCACACATCCCTTTGACTTTGGGTATGTTAGGGTGAAGAGAAGGCTTGCATATACCAGACTCAGCTGAGCTCAGTTCAGAAAGATAAATGACTTTTTCAAAGAGAAACATAATGGCCAATATTTTGAAGTGCCTGTTGATTTTGAGTCAATGTATGGGTGCCCAACTTTTGAGACTTCCTAAAAAGGTCTGATTTTTGAGGGCGACTGCTCAGCAAAATCAGGCCCTGTTAAGATGTCTCAAGTTGGGCACCCCAAATCACTAATCATTTCTGAAAATCTTAACCAATGTTACCAGTTTTTAAACAACTTATTAGCATTGATAGTTAAGGCCAGAAGGGACTGTTATGATCATTTAGTCTAACTTGCCTTACACAGACTGTAAAATGATCACCTAATACCTCGTGCACTGAGCCCACAACTTGTGGTTGAATTAGAGCAGTGGTTTTCAATCTGTGGTCCGCAGACCCTTGGGGGGCCGTAGACTATGACTAAGATTTCCAAAGCAGTCTGCACTTCTGTGACGGGTTCCACCTGGAACTGGGGTACCACTGAGGTCCCCCCCCATCCCCCCCGACCCACCAGCCTGGGCTCCCTTCCACTGTACTGCTATGACCAGCCTGCCAAGCCCTCTCCCAGGCTCCAGCCTGCACTTTCAACAGCACACATACAGGTAGGGACACACCCAGCTGCAGTTACATGCAGATGCTGTGCTCAGCTCTGCATGGGGAGGCTCCAGCTAAGGAACTTCCTAGCTACTCAGGCACACCCCCGTCTTTGGAGTGTAAACCCAAAATTATAGTGTCTTGCACCGCACAGGGAACTGTACAGCGTAAGCTTATGAAATTTGCCTCCTCCCTCAATGTGGAGAGAGATAACTTTCTGCGCCGAGTTATGATTTCCACACACACTGGTTTTCTTCTTCATCATCATCATCATCATCATCATCATCATGTTCCTATTACGCCTCTGGCATTTAGGGGAGTGACGAAGCTCCTTCACTCCTGTCTGTTTCTGGCAAGTCTTTCAATGGTTCCCCATCTGTGCGCCAGGTCTTTCAGCTTGGCTTCCACAGCTCTTCGCCATGTTGTTTTCAGGCGGTCTCGTTTTCGCTTGCCTTCAGGGGTCCATCTTATTGCTATTCTGATGATGGAATTAATTTCCATCCAAAGCACATGACGGATCCATTTCCAATGCCTTCTGGCAATGATGGTGCTCAGATCCTCTTGGCTGCACTGTGTCAATAGATCTTGGTTTGAGATTGTTCTGGGCCAAAAGATATGGAGGATTTTTCTGAGGCAGGTTGTATGGAATGAAGAGAGTTTTGACATGTCATACTTTCTCATGTCCCAGCATTCTGCACTATAAAGTAGTGTTGAAAGTACGTAGCTCTGATAAATCTTGAGTGTGTTTTTGGTGTTGTATTTTGATGATTTCCAGACTGTATTTAAGCTCCTGAAGTTGTTCCTGGCTTTACTGATTTTGTTCTGGATGTCCTGGCTTGTTCCGCCGTCCTGGCTGATGGTGCTGCCCATGTGAATGTTTCTGCATTGGTGAGAACATAATACTCTATCCGTACTGGTGATGGTGAGGCAATATTAAAGGTTATGATGTGTCTTATTGCGGTTGATTTTCAGTCCAATTTGCTGTCTGAATCTGAGTCGAGTTGTTTTTTCTTGTATATGGTGTTGGGTATGTGATAGGAGAGCGTCATCATCTGCGAAGGCCAGGTCTTCAAGGGATGAGAAGAGTATCCATTTAATGCCTCTTGGCACGTCTTTTGTTGTATGCCGCGTTATGCAGTCAATGGCAATGTTGAAAAGGATTGCAGATATGACACCCTCCTGATGAACTTCTGTTTTTACTTCAAAATTGAGCTCATTGTGATCAACACTGCATGTAAAGTTGAAATAGAAGCTTTTGATGACTTTGATTATGCAAAAAGGAATTCCACGCGCCATAGGCTGGTCCTGTGAATGCTATCAAAAGCTTTCTCAAAGTCTATGAAATTGATGTAGAGTTGCTGTTGCCATTCTAAGCACTGTTCTATTATGTTTCGTTGAGTGAAGATGTGGTCTGTGCAGCCACATACTTTCTGAAAACCAGCTTGCTCTTTTCTGAGAACGCTATCAATTGCCTCTGATATACGCTGTACTATGATCTTACACAATACTTTGCTTGGCACAGATAAATGATACCACGCCAGTTATTACAATCATTGAGAGTTCCTTTCTTTGTTATCTTCACTATAATCTCATTGGTCCCCTCATCTGGCACTTTTTCCCTTTACCAGACTGATGTAAATAGAGGGGCCAGGATAGATGCTGCTAATTTAGGATTTACCTTGAACAATTCTGCATTCAAGTTATCCTTGCCAGGAGCTTTCCCATTTTCAAAGGATTTGATGGCTTGAATGATCTCTTCCTTAGTTGGGGTGTCTGTGTTGATATCAAGATCTTCTGCCTCCTGGCTTCCTTTTTAGGTGGCTCCCTGTTCAGCAATTTTTTTAAATGCTTTGTCCAGCGCATTTCTTGTTCTTTTTCGGTTGTTAGTAGGTGCCCTTGTTTGTTCCTCATGAGAGTGTTTTTTGGTATCTGCCGTTTACCACTGATAAGCCGCGTCATTTTGTAGACGGTCCCTGGTTCACGAGCAGCTGCATTCTCTGCTTGTGTTTCCAGATTATCAATATAATACCGTTTGTCTACTCTCACAAGACATTTGACCTCCTGGTGTGCCTTCCTATATTGCTTGTGGTATTTGTCCTTTAGCTTCTGGGATTTTGCGTCTAAAACTTTTTTCTTCAGGGCTTGTCTGGTTTCTATGGCATTCCATGTGCTGGGTGTAATTCACTCCTTCCTTCTCTTCTGCCTGTAGCCTAGATAGGTTTCACGGCTCTGTTTATAAATTGCTGTTACTTTGTCCTACCAACCTGTTCTTTAACTGCAGAATGAAGGCTTTCTGTATTACAAGAAACTTCAGCATGTCAGTATCATCATGTCTATGTACAGTAATGCTCACTTAAAGTTGTCCCGGTTAACGTTGTTTCATTGTTACGTTGCTGATCAATAAAGGAATGCACTTGTTTAAAGTTGTGCAATGCTCCCTTCTAACGTCGTTTGGCAGCCACCTGCTTTGTCCACTGCTTGCAGGAAGAGCAGCCCGTTGGAACTAGCTGGTGGGGGCTTGTAACCAGGGTGGACCGGCAGCCCCCCATCAGCTCCCCGCTCCCCTAAGTTACCTGTGCTGCAGCTGCCCAGCAGGCTATCAATCAGCAGTTCAGCTGTCCCTCCCCCCACTGCCGTGTGCTGCTCCTGCCCTCTGGGAGCAGCTCCAAGGCAGAGACTCCTGCTTGCTGTGCAGGAGGGGAAGGGGGGGCTAATGTCATGGTGTCCCCCTCCCCCCTGCTCCTGCACCCCACTTACCCCTTCTCCATATAGAGCAGGGAGGGGACACGGATGGAGAGAGACAGAGTTTGGGGCAGCAGCGCCTGTCTTAACGTCCTGATCCACTTAAAAAGACAATGCACTTAAGAGTGGGTCAGCTTACTTAAAGGGGCAGTATGCATCTCTCTCTCTCACACTCACACACACACGGTGTGTCTCTGTCTGCTATGCTGTCTCCCCTCCCTCATGTTTGTGCTGCCTTGTCTGAGAGGGTACATTAACCCTTAAAGGCTGAGCCGAGTGCTAATTCATCATTTAGCAGTAAGGCATTCCCTGGGAAATATCCCTCCCTCTTCTGGCCTCTAATTTCACCACCTCAACCAAGCTTCACAATCATCAGAGCTGTTAACAGTATTAAATTGTTTGTTTAAAACGTATACTGTGTGTATATCTATATAATATATAGTTTTTTGTCTGGTGAAAAAAAAATTCCCTGGAACCTAGCCGCTCCATTTACATTAATTCTTATGGGGAAATTGGATTCACTTAACATCGTTTCGCTTAAAGTCGCATTTTTCAGGAACTTAACTACAACGTTAAGCAAGGAGTTACTGTACCTTGTTTGGTAGACCCATATTTCTCAGTTTTAGCTTGATGGAGGCTGTCATAAGGTGGTGGCCACTGCCAACATTTGCACCCGTTCTCACTTTCATATCTGTCAGTGAGCGTTGCCATTTGCCATTGATCATGATATGGTCAATCTGGTTCTTATCTCTGCCATTTGGAGAACACCATGTCAGCTTGTGAATTTCACGATATTCAAATAGGGTTCCGCCGATGACTGGGTCATTCATGTTACAGAAATCAACAAGCCTTTCTCTGTTTTCATTCATATTACCACACCCGTGTGTTCCCATTGCTCTGTCCTTGTTTGTATTGTCCTTATGGACCTTGGCATTCAGGTCTCCCATGACGACAGTTAAGTCATGGCGTGGTACTCTCTCTGACTCTTCCTGTAGTGCAGGGTAGAATTTATCCTTTACTACTTCATCACTGTCATTTGTCAGAGCATAGCACTAAACCAGGGTGATGATATTGTTTCCCTTTCAGTCTGGCTCTCACAAGTCTGCTGCTGATGGATTTCCATTCAAGCAGGGAATGCTCCTCTCCCTTCTTCAAAAGGATGGCAACACTTCATGTTGTCCATCATCCCGTCCAGAAAACAACAAAGTTTCTCCCGAGGCTGTTGTTAATCTTCCTGATCCCATCCATCTGCTCTTGCTGACATCCATGATGTGTAAACTGTAGTGTCCCATCTCTGCTGTGACCTGAGCTAGCTTCCCTACTTTGTACTTTGTCTATATGTTCCAAAAACCAAGTTTGGTTTTCGTCTTGGTGTTGAGCACTTCAGTCTTCATGCCAGTGGCTTCCTTTTGGCTTTCACTACTGGCAGTCATACGGGTCATTGACTCCTGAAGGCCATCTCACACAGTCATGGTCAATTTCTCTGTCGCTGTTTCTGTAACACATTTTTGTTGTTGTTAGCCCTGTGCCTAACCCCCAACTTGGAGGACTAGGGTGTCTGTTTTGTCAGGCCCCTCCCCCACAGACCAATCCGGCATGGTTGAACCTACCAGGAGCAAAAAGCCCTCACCAACGCTGACTCTGGGGATTGTTAGAGCATGCAAGCTGTCTCGCCACGACAAGGCATGGACACCAGAGGACAGACACTGGTTTTAGACAAAGCAAAAACAAGTTTATTAACCACAAACGAGAGATTTTAAGTGATTATAAGGGATAGCAAACAGATCAAAGCAGATTACCTAGCAAATAAACAAAACACGCAAGCTAAGCCTAAAATACTACACAGATGGGATATGAATTGCAAATTCTAACCCTAAGTGATGGTACAAGCAGGCTGAAGATTCTTAAGGGGCCAGCTACACTTGCTTACAGCTTAAAATCCCCAGGTGTTCCATTCACAGGCTAAAAATCCCTTTAGCCTGGGTCCAGCACATCCCCCAGTTGAGTCTCTCTGTTCCTTAGGTGTTTCCAAGAGTCTCTTTGGGTGGGGAGTCAGTGAAGAACCATAATGATGTCACTCCCCTTCCTTAAATAGCTTTTGCATATGGCGGGAGCCCTTTGTTTCCAAGCTTGGTTTCCACACCAGTCAGTGGAAAAACATTGGTATCTCAAGATGGAGTCCCGCACCAGGTGATCTGATCACATGTCCCTGTAGCCATAACTCGGGGGCTGTTTGCAGCATCCTCAGGAAGAGTCGTGTTGTGTCATACTCTTCCCCCCTACCCCCCGTGGGCGATAAGCTGCTTTCTAAGGCCTATTGTTTTCTCTAGACTGAGAGCATTCTGCCTAGTGGACATTCCCTATGTGTAAACACATTTGTAATAGATACATAGACAATATTCTTAACTTCAGATACAAAAATGATACATGCATACAAGTAGGATAATCATTTTCAGTAAATCATAACCTTTTCAATGATATCTCACATGACCTATCTTGTATAAAATCCATCATTATTGTGTCATAATCATATAATAATATAACTATGAAGAATATGGGGTGCAGTGTCACAACCTCTATTTGAAATATTTTAGGGATGGTCCACAAATGAAAAAGGTTTGAAACCCAACCACTGAATTAGAGTATTGCTTTCAGAAAGGCATCCAGTTCTGATTTAAAATGTCATGTGACAGAGAATCTATACCATACCTTGGTAAGCTGTTTCAGAGGTCAGTTACTCTGTTGAAAACCTAAAATAAGATTAAAATTGTGCTTTATTTTCAGTTTGGTATGAAAGACAAATTGCCAGTCTGAAGTATAACTTTTCCCTAGCCTGCCTTTGGGACAAATTGTATGATTGCTGAATGTTAAAGAGCTGATAACTATACTGAAATAGAATAGACTGCCAACCAATGCTACAGGATGTTATACATTCACTCCCGACGAAATTCTTTGCCAAAACATTAAAAATTCTGCGCCTAAAAATAAAAATTCTGCACACAATATTTTAAAATTCTGCAAATTTTATTTGTCAATGAATAAATGTGGAGGCTCCAGCATGGCAGTGGGGAGCACAGGCTACTGGCTGCCAGGAGGTGGGAGATCACCCTGCAGTCGCCCCTCCTGCCCCCCCACTCCCCGGACACCGCCCCCAAGGACACAGACTCAGCAGTGAGGAAGCACCTGGCCCTGACACAGCGCAAGGGCCAGGCTTTCCCCAGAAACCCCTCAGGGCCCTGCCCCTCCGCACTAGGTGCGGGCAGGCAGGCTCAGCCCAGCAGGATCCAAATGTGGGGGGGATCCAGGTGTGGGATGAGAGGGTTCTGTGTGTGGACAGCTCAGTGGGGGATCCACGTGTGGGAGGAATCTGGATGCACAGGGGCTCGTTGAGGGGTTCCAGGTGCAGGGGCAATGGGACTCTGCAGGGGAGTTCAGGTGAAGGTGGCTGGGGCTCAGTGGGGGAGTCTGGGTGTGTGGGGGGCTTGTCGGAGGGTGTCTGGGTGCAGGGGTGAGGGTCTGGATGTGGGGGGGGGGGGCAGGCCTTGGCGGATGGGTCCAAGTGCGGGGGGTGGGGAGCTTGGCAGGAGTGTCTGTGTGAAAGGGGGGTCTCTGGATGCAGGGGTAGGGCTCAGTGGAGTGGAGGTTTGGGTGCAGGGGGCTTGGTGGGGAGGGTTATGGCTGCAGGGGGTGGGGATGAAAGCTTGGCAAGTTGGGGTCTGGATGTGTGAGATTAGGTGGAGGGGGGAGCATCTCCCTGCATGGTGATGCTTTTCCCAGCAGCTGAGGAGTGATGACGGAGGGTGCGGAGCTTCCTGCAGCTGCGGGAGGTTTCTGGGGGTGGATGTGAATTCGCCCCGGCTGCTCCTTTCAGGGGAAGAGCAAGTCCTGGCCTCCCCTAGCCCAGGCAGGACTAGCAGCTGAGCCTGGCGCATAGTAGGAGCCACTGGCCGGAGCATCCCCCACTCCCCTGCAGTGATTTACCTTTCTGCTGGCTGCTCTGGGTGCCTGAACCGATGCACCTGCATTCTTGGGGAGAGGTGCATGACCACTCTTGCGGCTTCCCTATCAGAAAGTCATTTTTCTGCGGAGAAGTAAAGAAATCTGGGGGGGAGGTGAGTTCTGCGCACACGCAGTGGCACAGAATTCCCCCAGGAGTATAAACTTCTCACATTCTTGCTGTTCATTGCTCTGAGGAAGGATGTCTTCCTCTATCACCCAATATAACTTTTAAAAAATGATTGTTCAACTCTCCCACTTCCTTTTCCCCTTCTCAATGAGGGAGTCTTATCTAAGGCTAGTTTACACTGGCAACGCACACCTCTGAGCGAGAAAGTTGCAGCGCTGTTAATTGCCAGTGTAGACAAGCCCTTAGTCTTCACTGTCCAAAAAGGGTTGTGTGTTTACTATAAGATAAGTAACCCATGTTAATTATCGCGCTGAAAAAAAGTAGTGGAGATACAGGCTGAGGGAGTTTTTATTGCAGCATGGCCTAGGAGAGATCAGCACACCCTCTTTTGCGCCTCCCCCTCCCCCCCATTGCCCTAATCTAGCTATGTTGCTGTAAAAACTGCCTGAACCTCATCTCCTCTAGGATTTTACAGCAAGATAGCTAGTGTGCATTAGTTATTTTGCTGTAAACACACCTTTTTTGGCGGTGAAGATAGAGCCTTATAACTTCATTACTGATTACTGCTAATTGGATAATTCCTCATCTCTCCCCCCCCCCCCCCCCCAACTGTAACCAGGATGGAATCTCTGCCTCCTTCCTTCCACTGTAGCCTGCCATCAAATGCAGGAGTAAAATTCTTTCTGCCAAGAGAGCAGGTGAATCACTCATTGATTGGTATAAACAAATACTGGCAGATCTACATATGTGCCAATAGTTATTACCTCTTTCTAACCTTGAGGTTGGAGCTACTGCAATAGTAGCATTTCTCTGCACAGTGGCATCTGTGGACTTTGATGCGGGCAATTACTCTAAACATTATTTGTTGTAAGAAAAGTGAGTTGATTTAGTATCTCCTTGTGTAGTGTAAAACTAGTGGTTCTTCAACTTTTTATAGTGCATCTTACCAATGTCTCATGGACACCTCCCTCACAGTTGCAAGACTGTCTCCCATTCATGATCATGTAACATCTGTGTTCCTATCAGGACGTCATGCCTGAACCCTGCTTAGTAAATTAGCAAGTTCTGGCCACTGCTTTTGAAACAGGCTTAGATTATTAATTTTCAAGGTTGTTTGAATCCATCCACAGGTTCCCCCCCCCCTTTCAATACATTAAAACAAAAAGCCATGGAAGGACTTTGACATATTTTTAGTACAATTTTCATTGCATTGGGGGCGGGGGGGGGGAGACACTTAACTAGCTTTCTGTAGAATAACTTTTCTGGTTTGGTCTGGAGAGAGAAAAATTACGAAGTTGACTCTTTAACTCTAATTGGAATTAGCTTCCCTGGACAGTATACCATTCTAGGAATCTCCCACTTACTGGTTTGTCTTTATGGGTTGATTCTCATTCAGGTTGAGTTAGTGCAGCTCTTTCATTAGTTGTCTAGCTGCAGCTGAGTAAAAACTGATTAGTCTTGTCAACATTCACTGCTGTTGTTCAGAAGCTTAGAAACAATGAAACTGATGATATTCCGGTCAATTTCACTCTGCTGTTGCCTGGGGAAAATGAGTGCCAGAGGCGGTAAGCACAGGAGTTTTTATTGGGGAGGAATACCCAAAAATTGAGGTTGGAGAAAAGTACAGAAGGGGCCTCCTCTCACTTTTGCAGGATGCTCTGGGCTGGAAGTAGGTGGGGAACAGAATGTTTGTTCTCCCTTCCAGCAATCAAAGGGGAATAGGCTGGAGGTGGAGCTTCTAATTTCAGACACCTAAATGGAGTTATATATAAAAATTGGAGTCTTTACCAAGCACGGTCTAGAAACAACTGGTAGGAGTTCCAAGAGCTTTCTTTTGCCCAGTAGCTTAGATGTGTTTTTTGCTGAATGGGACCCATCCAAAGCAGTGAGTGCTATGCAAATTTAGCTCCCTCAGGTAGTGGCGGTGGCTTAAGGAAGTATAGTAACAAAACAAACACCAAAAAAAGGACATTTCCTCTTCCCTTGTTTTCATACACTTGAATTAAGACCTGTGCTTTAGTCATCTAAAAAACAAATGTCGAGGGCCTTGTGGGCCTATTTTCCTGTGCCTGATGGGAGCTCATTTCTGTGATCTTAGATGAGTTGGGGTTACTCAGCAAACACTCCTAAAGAGCTTGATTTTGTATTTTTTACTGAAAGATAAAAGACCATACTAAATTGGTGAGTGAATTTATAAATACAAAACATCTTGTAGTAATAAACTTTTCATCCCGCATAGATATTTTTGAAAACTCATGGCGATCGGGGGAGGTCCCAGATGACTGGAAAAAGGCTAATGTAGTGCCCATCTTTAAAAAAGGGAAGGAGGAGGATCCGGGGAACTACAGGCCAGTCAGCCTCACCTCAGTCCCTGGAAAAATCATGGAGCAGGTCCTCAAGGAATCAATTATGAAACATTTAGAGGAGAGGAAAGTGATCAGGAACAGTCAGCATGGATTCACGAAGGGGAAGTCGTGCCTGACTAACCTAATTGCCTTCTATGATGAGATAATTGGCTCTGTGGATGAGGGAAAAGCAGTGGATGTGTTATTCCTTGACTTTAGCAAAGCTTTTGATACGGTCTCCCACAGTATTCTTGCCGCCAAGTTAAAGAAGTATGGGCTGGATGAATGGACTGTAAGGTGGATAGAAAGCTGGCTAGATCGTCGGGCTCAACGGGTAGTGATCAATGGCTCCATGTCTAGTTGGCAGCCGGTTTCAAGCGGAGTGCCCCAAGGGTCGGTCCTGGGGCCGGTTTTGTTTAATATCTTTATTAATGATCTGGAGGATGGTGTGGACTGCACTCTCAACAAGTTTGCAGATGACACTAAACTAGGAGGCGTGGTAGATACACTAGAGGGTAGGGATCGGATACAGAGGGACCTAGACAAATTAGAGGATTGGGCCGAAAAAAACCTGATGAGGTTCAACAAGGACAAGTGCAGAGTCCTGCACTTAGGACGGAAGAATCCCATGCACTGCTACAGACTAGGGACCGAATGGCTAGGTAGCAGTTCTGCAGAAAAGGACCTAGGGGTCACAGTGGACGAGAAGCTGGATATGAGTCAACAGTGTGCTCTTGTTGCCAAGAAGGCTAACGGCATTTTGGGCTGTATAAGTAGGGGCATTGCCAGCAGATCGAGGAACGTGATCGTTCCCCTTTATTCGACATTGGTGAGGCCTCATCTGGAGTACTGTGTCCAGTTTTGGGCCCCACACTACAAGAAGGATGTGGAAAAATTGGAAAGAGTCCAGCGGAGGGCAACAAAAATGATTAGGGGTCTGGAGCACATGACTTCTGAGGAGAGGCTGAGGGAACTGGGATTGTTTAGTCTCCAGAAGAGAAGAATGAGGGGGGATTTGATAGCAGCCTTCAACTACCTGAAGGGGGGTTCCAAAGAGGATGGAGCTCGGCTGTTCTCAGTGGTGGCAGACGACAGAACAAGGAGCAATGGTCTCAAGTTGCAGTGGGGGAGGTCCAGGTTGGATATCAGGAAAAACTATTTCACTAGGAGGGTGGTGAAACACTGGAATGCGTTACCTAGTGAGGTGGTGGAGTCTCCTTCCTTGGAGGTTTTTAAGGCCCGGCTTGACAAAGCCCTGGCTGGGATGATTTAGCTGGGAATTGGTCCTGCTTTGAGCAGGGGGTTGGACTAGATGACCTCTTGAGGTCCCTTCCAACTCTGATATTCTATGATTCTATGATATTTAGTGTCTTCTAAATGAATATTTGAACCAGCCTACTATTGGTGGTTCGCACAACTGTCAGTCCACTAGGTTATTTGAACCATTTCTCCTATACTTAAAGCAACAGCAGCAGAAGCTATGAATATGCAGAACTGTAGTGATGGGCTCTGCATCTCTGGCTTGAAAAAATATATTTTGCTGTTGTGTTCTTTCCTAGAAAAAGCCAACATTAAAGTTGAAGTCAAGTGCTCAGAAGTTAAGAAATGCCAGAAGTAAGGTGGCCTTTGAAGTAAGGTGGGATAATCCCCATTTTACAGATGGAGACCTGAGGCACAGAGACTAAGGTTAAATTAGAACCTGTAAAACGTTTTATTGGTAACTTTTCCAGCGTCTTACAGAAGTGCTGTGGCAGAGGCAGGGTTACAATCCAGTTCTTGGGGTAGTATTTAACTGCCTTAACCAGAAGACTATCCTTTCTTTTCCAGCATTTCCCCTGCCCTGTTCACATTACACCTTCTAACTTCTGCAGCAAATGACGCAGGATTCCTACAGGCATCAGCCCAATACAGTACACAGTCCTGTGTCCATCCTTTGCACTAACATTGTAATCTTACTGCTCTTTTAACATAATGGTTTAAATGTAATTTCTTCATTTTTAAAAAAGCAGTAAATTGAAAAAAAAATCCTGTTTTCTGGAACCATATTGACTCTCATATGGGTCACACCTGGTTGGGAGCTTTAAATTGACAGCCCAGACCTCAGGCCAATGGAGTTACTGGTAGCAGTACTAGCTCTTATCCACTATGGGCTTGTCTACATTACTGGCTGGATCGATGGGCAGCGATCGATCCAGCGGGGGTCGATTTATCGTGTCTAGTTTAGACACGATAAATGGACTGCTGAGTGCTCTCCTGTTGACTCCGGTACTCCACCGGGGGAGAGGCGCAGGCGGCGTCAACAGGGGAGTGTTAGCCGTCGACTTACCACAGTGAAGACACCGCGGTAAGTAGATCTAAGTACATCAACTTCAGCTACATTATTCACATAGCTAAAGTTGCGTAACTTAGATTGATTCTCTCTCCCTCTCCACCTGGTGTAGACCAGGCCTATGGGGACCAACCACTAGAGGGAGATGGGATATTTTGCTAGTGGGGTTTTATGTCTCCCAAATTACCCCTTGTCCCCACACACATGGCACCTTCCACCCTCCCTCCCTGCCCACCCCTTTGCATTTGAGTCAGGCTGCTTCTTTCTTCCATGCTGCCTGAGTCTAGTGAGTCCACTTGCAGCCTGGTACTGCAGCAGCCCCTGGCAGACAAGCGGTTCAACTGAAGGGAATATGGTGTTCAGTCTATGTAGCTCAGGGATGGAGCATGCTCAGTCACTACCTGAGGATGAATCATGTGCAGTCCAATTGGCATATAGGAGCTGTGTGGGGATGGAGCATGCTCAGTGCAGATGGAATCTTTGGCGCCTCTAACCCTCTGCTGGTCATGTTAAAAACTGCAATTTTCAGGGTCTCATAACGGCCAAATTTCAGAGGATTTTCATGATGCCAGAATGCATGTCTAGGACACCAGCGTTGGCCCCCTGCTAAATTTCTGATTCCTGCTCTAAAGCATGGAGGTGTTAAAGCTACTCAGTTTAAACTGTTGTTTTTTTTAACATGGACAAATCATCTTTCCTAACCTCATTCTAGGAAATAGCTGAACCATTTTTTTGGAGACTTTCCATAAAACTTCAGACAAAGATACCTGACTTTAAAAACTTTTTAGCCAGAACAATTATTTTGGCAAAATTACGAACAATTGAAAACAGGATTTTGTGATTGGAAGTAGTAGGCAACCTTAAATTTAGGCATTGCTATCAGCACAATCTGTAATTACATACACAAAGCTATGTTACAAGAATGTTAAGGTTGCAAAGTCACACACTCAGTAGTTACGAAATGCCAGAATTATGTTTTGAAACACCTTTTTTCTGTCCCCTTGTGTATGGTATCATAATCTTTAATTACATGATTGCATTCTAGGTTTTTGTCTACAGGTCCCCGTCTCCATCTGTGCATGGGATGGATGGTGCTTAGGAAATATAGTGATTGTACAATATTTATCTACTTTATCCCTTGTGTGACACCATGCACGCTTTATTGTACACCATTGAAGCCTTGCAACATACACAATTATTAATTTCTTCATGAGCTTTTCTGTGGTGCTCATCACTGGAATATCTGAATGCAATATCGTTACCCTTGTTTTAGAGACAGGGACAGTTGAGTTCCAGCACTTCGGAAAATCAGATTCCAGGTATGTCAAGTTGAGTGCCCAGGAAATGCAGAAACAATGGCCACCTGAGAAAATGTTGATCTGTGTGTCTGCTTAGCATCACATAAGAAATCTGACAGGGTAAGGATTGTTTCTGGATGGCATCTGACTGCCTTAATCACGAGACTATCCTTTCTCTTCTTGTAGTCTCTTGCCCCATTCTCTTCTCTCCTTCCAACTTCCAGACCATTTGAGGCAGGTGTCCTACGGACAGTAGCCAGGTTCGCCCAACAACCCTAATTCATTCGCTGAGCCTGTGCGGCTTGTATAATGAATGAGGCAGGGGTCTGGTGGGAGAAAAAAACAAATAATAAAAGATTTTCATAATGCATACACACAACGGAGCTGAATTAAGGTTTCATGGACAACCTTAATTCTGAGATTTCTGAACTTCCAGGTATGAAACTTGCTAGGTGTCTAAAAAGGAAAAGGCATAAATTTGATTGTTCAGTTGCCATACACATCATGTGTCAGCATGATTTGAAATAAAACAGTGGATTGCCTATGCTTGAGCAGCCCCATTTTACAGGCAACACAGCTGATGATTGAGAGAGAGGTTGTTTGAGAGGCCGTGTGGATAGGTGAGTTGGATTTGGGTCTGTCATATTGGAGATCTGGGTTCTAGTTCTCAGTGGGGTATGAAGTCTTCCTCAAAAAGGATTGTGAGGGTTCAGAATTATTACTTCTAGTCAGAAGAAGTGAGCCTAGAACTCATGGTCTTCTGGTTTTCAGTGCAGGCCAAAGAATATTTTGATGGGGTGTAGCAACATTAGGATCTGTTTTTTCTGTGTCCTGCATGGAGTGAGTGCTATCTAAAATGCTGAAGTGAGGTGTACGCCAGCAGTGCTATAGATTGAGTGCTGCCCAAAATGGCACTTCCTTTACCCCAGGTGTATCTTTCTGTACATTTCAGAGTTCTGGGGGTGATGGAGCTCTTCAAAAATGTCACAAGTATGTCTGTAATATAAAGTGTCAGGAACCCTTAATACAGGGGTTTCTGCTATCCCTCTTACAATAAATTGGACTAATACTAACCATGTGGTTTAGATGAAGAGAAAAAGCAATGGTTAAACATAATTAAGATTTTGGAACACTTTATTTCTAATTATTTTAAAAAAAATTCGTCTTAGTGTGTTAATCTCGGGGAAAACAGGTTGGAAATCTATATGCAACTTTGACATATGTTGTGCAATATACACTAGAAAAATAGTATTTTCTTATGTAATAGGTACTTATGTTATGCCTACTCATATAATTACTTTTGTCACCAACAATGATTGATTATGGTTGGGATGATTTATATACCCAGGTATATAAAAGAAAATGGAAGATGTTCTGAAATCCTGATTACGTGTAATGATTGCTTTTTCTGTTAATCTATGCAACATGGTTAGTATTAGTCCAGTTGATTGTAAGGGGGATGGCAGAAACCCCCTGTATTAAGATTTCCTATCACATTGTTACAGACACTGTGAAATTTTTCCAAATGTACCTGGGAAGTGAATTGGCTTTAAAATTTTGGCACATTCCAAAAGTTCTATATTTAACTAAAATTCAGTTTTATGCTATAGTAGGTTTATAGTATAATTCATTACTGTGCTTTTCATCTGCATTGGTTTTTCGTTCTCCTTTTTCTGTTTTCTTCCCCTTCTCTGTATAATTTCCCTTTTTTCTCTCTCGTCTATAAACAACTCCAGTTGGTTAACTTTGTAATTTTATGGCATCCTCTTGTAGTTATACCAAGGGCACTCAGTTGCATGTTTCAGGGCATAAATTAATTGCTTCATGGGGCTGACGATGACTCTTGTATCCACCTATACTCAAAACATTGTTCAATTGGTTACATGCATTATGGGGATTTCACCAGTTTGTGAAGCATCTACTATTCCCACAGTCGGAATTTCTGGCTTGATGGGCAGTGGTCTAACCCACCTGTACAAAATTCTTTCCACTTATCTAGGAGTTGTAGATTTTATTGATAAGTTTTTATTAATGCTATTTAGGTTGTCAGCTTTGTGGGAAGGGAAGTATTTAAAATGTTCATAGTAAATTTCATAGAATTTGTCAAAATTTTCTAAAGCATGTTCATTTCAATGTTTCCTGTGCTTTTCTCTCATTATTTATGTTCCTCCTCTTCCTTTCCATATAATATTCTGTGGAGTTCTCACACCCATGAGACATCAAAGTTTTGCCTTCCAACTCAATAACACTTCCATTTCACCTGTCTCTCTTGTTCATTTGTACAGTTTGATCCTTAATGCTTAGCTGTGTGGAGCCCAGAACCTAAACAGTCAAGACATGCCCTAGGATACTTGCATGCTGTTGCAGTTTCTGCATTAGGGGCCTAGGGATCCATCTGAGATCTCAAGGCTCCACAAAGTTTCTGTAAGGATTGAAGACTATAGGAATTAAAGGGATAGATTGGAAAACTAGGAGTCAGAGCAGGGCAAGGAAGATCAGGATTATGAGGGAGGATGTAAGTATATGCTTTAACTCCCTATTGTGATAATTCCACCCGCATTCTAGTAATTTAACTAAAAGATTCATAGACAATACTATGCATATATTAATACTGGGATATTCTCTAGATTCCAAAGGAACTCAGTTGTATCATTACCACTGCCTATTAGTCCAATTAGTTAACACATTCCAATAGCAAACTTCTATGGATATAACGTATTAGCCAGTGCATTCTAAACTTCTGTCCTAATAGACCACGCACTGTTTATTTTTAACACCTACTAGCTGATTGAGTTGGATCCTAGAAATGTCCATGTAATTAGCTATCACATATTAAAAGTGTACTCTCCCTGGGCCCTACTAAAGTTTATTACATGTTAACTAACATTCCCATCACATACACATTTTTGTCCTAGATAAACTCTTATGGTGAATAGGCTGAAAAGTAAACAAACTGGTAGTGCGTCATTGAAGTGGGGAAAGGCTAAATATTAGCCAAGTGAAAATACAAAGTCAGGGAGAGAAAAACAAATTTATCTTTCTTTAAGACTGTATTACAAACTAATTGTTTTGAAGATGGCAGTATATTTAATTTACAGATCCTTTACAAGGACATCACTTACAGCATGCTCCACACTATACAAGAGACAGGTGTCAAGACAGTCTCTGCTCTGGGGAGTGTAAAGTCTAGAAGATTTATTATAACTATACTAATTTTATTTCTTGATTAAATGGCGCTGTAGAGCTACTGGTCCTTTTTTATGGAAGACAAGGAGTAAGTGAGCAGAGCAGCCTTTTAGGGCTTGGCTACCCTGGCACTTTATACCTCAATAAAGCCTCCCAGAGCGCTCTACCTTACTCCCCTTCCACACTGGCAAGGCACGTAGAGCACTCTGACTCCCTGGCTAGAGCGCTCCTGGTACTCCACTTGCAGGACTGTTGTGTATTGGCTGAGACGCCTTAGGGCCAGTGTGAACGAGGAGTTATCTGCAACGGCGTTTACTGAGTGAGTGAGAGAGAGGCAGGGGGGCTAGAGGGATCTGAACTTACAAGACAGCATGCTGACAAACTCTCAGCAATGTGAAAACCTACTCTCTCTCCCCCCACATAAAAACAACACACTCCACCCCACCCCCCTCATTTGAAAAGCATGTTGCAGCCACTTTAACGCTGGGATAGCTGCCCATAATCCACCGCTCCCAATGCTGCCGCAAATGTGGCCACGCCAGTGCGCTTGCAGCTGTCAGTGTGGACAGACTGGAGCGCTTTCCCTAGTGTGCTCTCCGAAGGCTGGTTTAACCCAGAGCGCTCTACAGCTGCAAGTGTAGCCAAGCCCTTAGTCACTGCTCATTTTTCTTGGTGGTAAGGGGAGTGAGGAAAAATGACCTCTCAGCTGTTTGTGTTGAGATGGGGAGGGAGCAAGAAGCAGAAAAGTAGTGGGAATCAAGTCCAGGTGGGATGGCAGCTCAGAATTGAATTATTTGGGGAAACAAGACTGATTCAAATATGCTGGACTTTTTGAGGGGAGTGGCAACATTTTATCTTTCACCTGGGTTGGTCTGCTGAATACACCAACCTCAAATCATCAGATTAAAAGAGCATTCAACCTCCTTTTCATTTCAGTTGTTTGTGGTCTGTTACCAGTGAGTTTTTTTTTACTATGCTATCATGTGAAACGAACTGTTCTTTTTTTATATTTATATTTCACCTTTAAAGGGAGATGATCTATACCAAGGGTAGGCAACCTATGGCATACGTGCCAAAGGCGGCACGCAAGCTGATTTTCAGTGGCACTCACACTGCCTGGGTCCTGGCCACCAGTCTGGGGGGCTCTGCATTTTAATTTAATTTTAAATGAAGCTTCTTAAACATTTAAAAAACCTTATTTACTTTACATACAACAATAGTTTAGTTCAGGAATCGGCAACCTTTGGCACGGGCTGGTTTGTTTACCTGCTGCGTCCATAGGTTCGGCCGATCGCGGCTCCCACTGGCCGCGGTTCGCCGCTCCAGGCCAATGGGGTTGCTGATCCCTGGTTTAGTTATATATTATAGACTTATAGAAAGAGACCTTCTAAAAACATTAAAATGTATTACTGGCATGCGAAACCTTAAATTAGAGTGATTAAATGAAGACTTGGCACACCACTTCTGAAAGGTTGCTGACCCCCGATCTATACTCTTCTTTAAACAGGTGCAACTAATTTATTCCATTGTTAGTAGTTCTTAGGCATTTGCACCTGTACTTCCTGCAGAATTTTCACTTGAATATTTTTGACTTTGTGTCGTTATCCTTGATAACTCACTGGGCTTTTGTTAGTCTTCCAGTATCACTTATTGGTATGAATGGGCAGAGTACCAGTAATTGTCGTCTCTTAATTCGTGCTCCTTCTGGATAGCTGTGCAGTAGCAAATAGAATCATGCATAAAAAGCGGTGTTTACATTGGTGACAGTGCTGCTGCGTTTAAAAACCAGATAACACAATTCCAACCAGATGATCATTTTAAAACATGAGGCAAAGGTGTGTAGCTTTTTCAAGTGTAATTGTGCTTAACATATGTATAAGTCACCTCAAAGAAATGTATGAAATTTTTAAATAAATATAAATAGAACTGCCTTTGTCTGTATTTGGACTCTTCTCCTCCACTTTTTGTTGTATTTGTCTCTGCTGCTTACATCATAAGCAGATGAGTTTGCTTTTTTTCTTCCAGGCATATTCCTCTGGCTGGCAATGTGCAGAACTTTCACAATGTAATTCTTCAAAAGTGATATGCCATTTCTCTGTAACAGGAAGCCAGGCAGGAGGGACTCAAATATGTTTTAGAGGGAAGCTCTACAGTTAACAGGGGGGTCAGTGAGTATAGCTTTATGGGTAATGCTGTTTTATTTTTCTAATAAGCTTCCTCTTTTGAAATAAAGCTGCTTTCTGTGATTCACTATTATCACATGACAAAAACTGTGGAGGAGGGGGGAAGGGTGGTAAATGTGAGTTCAGAACACAGCTAGTACCCTGGAAGGGGGAGTCGGCTCCTAAGCAGTTGTGTGTACAGTTTCTATCAGAGTGAGCTCATAATGGAGAGAGCCCCCCCCCACCCCCCAAAAGGGCAGGGAAGCAAGATAAAATATACAAGCAAGAGTGGGTATAAGACTCATCTTAATTCTACTTTTTCCTCCAGAACAAGTGATATATAAAGGAGAAGGAAAGAGGGATAACATCAAAATATACACATCTGTATAAATATCTGTAATTTTCATTTTTTAAAAATACACAGCTTTCCCTGACAGCCCCTTTGCCAATCCGTTATCAATTGGCCAATTTCTTATAGGTATGAGTGATGGAGGGGAGGAGAGGGAATGGGTATGTAGGGTGAGTCCAGTGAATACTGATTGCAGAGGTATGAGGAGAAGCATTGAGTAAGTTGGGATTCATGAGTTTGATTGGTGGAGAGAATGCATGACTGTTTCAGTTTTAGTGGCAGAATCGAGTGAGTGAATGTGGGCAGGTAGTGGAGAAAAGGTGTGAACTCGGGGAAAAGGAAAGCTCGAGGGGAGAATGGAGCATGGATGTTGAGGGAGGCGGATGTCAGGTTTTCCATAAAAAAAAAATGGAAGGGAAGAAAACAGGAGAAAGTGAAAAGGGAAAGAGAAGTTTGAAGTGAGATACATACTGGTAAAGATGGAAGTGAAAAAGCTATCAGAATTCTTGAAAGGAAAATAGAAGTAAAGGGAAATGGCAGGTTCCAAATCTCTTGGGACATTAAGAACTGTAAATGGCAATCAGCTACAAAGTAGTCTGTAGGGAACAATCCTACACTGACTTAGTGGGCTGGATGACTTGATAGGTCTTTTATGTCCTATTACATGTATAAGAAGGTGTACTGACTGTTTTTTTCACCCTAGATGTATGTATTTTGACTTCACATCAGAAGCTGCTTGTTTAATCACTTCAGCAATTTTCCTGTTCACCTGAGGGAGTTTAATTCTAATTAATTAATGGATTTATTTCCCATTGAGATGATCATTAAAAAGGCTAGATGAGAGCCTGTTGATGGAAATTGAAGAGGGGTCAGAAATGGAATTATCTTTACTGTAAATGGAATCAGTGAACATACTCTAGTTCATTGGAAATCTTAACATTTATGGTATCTAGATTTGTGACTAGAAATTTCTTGTATTGTTCAATAGGAAAATAATGTTTTATCTTTTTGGGATGTGCTTTTCAAAATGTTTGCACAGGCATGGAATTGCCACAAAATTTAAACACATGCAGAGGAAAATTAAAATAATATTTCTGTTTTTTCCTAGAACACATCAGTAATGGAGGATCAGAATGAAGATGAATCTCCAAAGAAAAATACCCTATGGCAGGTATGACTGAGGTGCCCAAGGGAAGGCAGTAAATGATATATAGATAGTCGGCATTATTTTCAATATTTCTGCCTTTGAGAAAGCTTGCTCCTGCAAATTGAATGTCCCACTTATGCATAGTAGACTTGATGCCATCATATATTTAGCTCAGAGTGGAGTCCTCAGGTAGAAGATGACAGTGATGGACAATTTATACATGACATGTTCTTTCCAGTTTTTTAAAACTTTTTTCACTCTACCTTGACATGAGACAATTTCATCATCAAAACATGCATTACAGTACAAATTCATAAAATAGAGACATAGTGCAATGGCCATAAATGGAAAGAACAAGGTCTAGCACTGCCCTACCAATGCAAGAAAACTGACCGTTGTTGAAATATGCATAACAGATATTGTTCTCTAGAGGAAGGTGAGTGTGTATTCCAAGCTTACTGCCTTTACGCTCTGAAACACAGTTCCTTCCTGACTCTGGATTTAATTTGATCAGTTATTGCCAGATGGTAATCAGTCATCTCTTCTGAGAAGTTTAACCTGCTATATGGAATGCGGCTTAGACTAGAGTTGACTCTAAAACAAGGAGGAAGTCTTGTGTAAAGGCAGTCACATGGTCTCTGCCTGAGACCAATAATCCGTAAATCTATGGATTTATTTCAGAGTAAAATAAGCAGTCAAAATTGCCTGTCCATAAAATCTTGTCCTTTTTAAAAAACAGATTATAGGGCAACTTTTCCTTGTGTGCTGATGTTTTGATATTTAAATGGTCATCTCCCTAGCTATGAACTTTACTCCCTATACAAGCGGAATAATCCAAAAGATGGTGTAGTGTATAACTATTGTCATGTATAAAGAAGAGGTAGATGAATAAAATATGGAATGTCAGTAACAAATGCTTCTTGAGACATTGCTGCTCAAACCTTAACCTTTTAGACCTGGTCACAGACCACATGTGCAGAAACTTTACGCTTTTTTTCTGTGAAAAAGTAAAGGGAAGAGGAAGAAAATCTTTGAGATATGTGCGGCTGCTTGGTTACATGCTCCCCTTCAATTCTGTTCTCTTTATTTTTCTGGGTGGTGTTTGTAGCCATGTTTGTATCAAATTTTCCCTGAAAGCATTTGGGGCTACAAGCAATCCCTTACTTGTTTAGTTCTTTCCTCCCTTATGTTTACTACCTGTGCAATTTTGGTGTCTTGCAAATTTGAGCTTTGCTCAACTTGTACACCAGAGCAACACCCAGCAAAGAAAGGCATGAAACAACCACTCTGCTGGTTTAAGTGGTATTTATTCTTTAGTTTCAAGAGGCTTTTGGAAACTTAAGGAATCCTGGAGCAAACTGAAATTAGCAGTAAGTATCACTTCTTTTCCTACAAACTCTGCAGACCTACCTTGAAATGCTCTGTGGATCAATTTGCACATCTAAGGGTATGTCGACACAGTCAACGTTAAAGTGCAGCTGCGGCAACACTTCAGTGTGGCTGTGTAGTCGCAAGCACTGGGTGACAGCTTTCCCAGCGCTGTAATAAAACCACCTCTGTCAGGGGAATAGCTACCAGTGCTGGGAGCATGGCTCACAGCGCTGTAGCACTATCTACACTGCCACTTTACAGCACTGAAACTTGCATCGCTCGGGGGGGGGGGGGGTGTTTTTTCACACCCCAGAGTGAAGAAAGTTTCAGTGCTGTAAGTGGCAGTGTATACAAGGCCTAAGTGTCTGCATATAGCATAGTGGATTAATGCATAACTGTTTTAGATCTGGAAGCTCTAGTCTCACATTTTCAGGGTACAAGTGACACTTAGCCTGATGTCAGTATACTATTGTTCCTAGTGGAGCTGTCCTGTTTCTTGCTATCACTCTTCCTGCCTAAACTCCAGAATGTCTTGTCATCCTATAATAGTGCTTATTATGTGATTCAAACACTAGATGGTGGTGTATGCACAGTGATGGTTAGAAATTCTTACCAATTATTGAGAATGTTTGGTACCAAGAAGTATCATGGAAGTAGGCAGTATGGCCTTGAACTCTTTCTTCTATTCTTGAGTGAAAGAATAGAGATTGGAGGGGAGGGATAGCTCAGTGGTTTGAGCATTGGCCTGCTAAACCCAGGGTTGTGAGTTCAATCCTTGAGGGGGCCACTTAGGGATCTAGGGCAAAATCAGTACTTGGTCCTGCTAGTCAAGGCAGGGGGCTGGACTTGATGATCTTTCAAGGTCCCTTCCAGTTCTAGGAGATAGGATATCTCCATTAATTAATTATTATTAAAAATTTAACTTCTGTAGTGGTGTGTCATCCATGGCGAGATCTCTTACGGCACCCAAGTGGAAAATTAAAAACCAAGGTCCCATTTAATGGTCCTAGGTGTTGGCATTTGGACACCCTCAGGTGGCAGGAGTGGACTGTTGTTAAGGAAAGGATCTATAATTTACAAATTCCTGTCAGTTTTCAATGATGGGGCAAGAAATGGGCAGTACAACTTTTAATTTTATATTTCTAATTATTATCAGCATTGTGTTTTTCCTGATTTGTGTTGTATAATTACATCCATTAAAACCAATGGAAGTTGTGGAAGGAATACAGCAGTAGAAAGTAATGATGTGAATAAGAGCCTTCCCACTATGTTGAATGATCACTTCAATATTTCTGTAAATAATTGTAAATGGGAAGAGATTTTTAGTTTTTCAGTGTAATTGATCATTTATAATTATATAAGAAAACAAATTCCAGTAATCTCATCTATGAAAGCAGAATGTTGAAGTTAATCTTTTTGCATAGATGATCGCTTTTATTATAGACTTTAAAATTTCATTCTGCTAAGATGCACTTCCTTGCATTCTCAGCCCCTTTTTCAGAGTTCAAATTACTCTTACCTGACTCTGCATGCTGATATTTAAGTATTAACTATTTTATCTTTTCTAAAAATAGATAAGTAATGGAACTTCATCCGTGATAGTCTCAAGGAAGCGACCATCGGAAGGAAACTACGAAAAGGAAAAAGACTTGTGTATTAAATATTTTGACCAGTGGTCTGAATCAGATCAGGTTGAATTTGTGGAACACCTTATTTCACGAATGTGTCACTATCAGCATGGACATATTAACTCTTATTTGAAGCCCATGTTACAACGGGACTTCATCACTGCTTTACCAGGTAACAAACGTATCTATAAGAATTGGAGATAAGTGTGTATTTTGCTATAGAGAAATGTAGATTATAAATAGTGTATATTTTTCTGGACAGCCACCATATTTTTATTTTCTCCCATTGGGTAAATACATACTAGAATAACTTGTCAGCCATTTCTGTGATTAATTGAACTGGCCACTGGATGCCAGTATTGTTCCACATAAATACAGTTTAACTAGTATGTTTTAAAGAGCAGTCTGTTTTACTTGGATCTGAATTATTGTAAAAGTTGCTTCTCAATTGCAAACTTCATCCTAGATTTCTTTTCCATACCAAACCCTCTAATGTAGAAAATACCATTAGCCTTCATGGCTTTGATTTGTGAAGCCTATATTGCATTTTTTGTTTTGTCCTAGGTTTCTCACATATTTTTTAAAAGTGAACTGAAATCTTAAATCTGTCTGCTTTGATAAACTAGTCTAGACATCTGGGCTTTCTTGCTACTGACTTAATCAAAAAAAATTAATTGTAAAATTTTTATACAGTTCAAGTTTGGTTCTTTCTTCAGTATTTTGTATATTAGCAGACTGTTCATACCTGTGCATACTTTATGCAAGTCCAAAAGAGGATGGAGCACTACTGTTCCAGGTGCATATAATCCCTTTAGCTTTAGACTTTTTTCTGCTTGGCAGGCAACTTATATTTCACAGTTGCCTGAGCAAGAGCTACAAGGATTGGTTGGTTTCCTGGTTTGTGTTCTGATTTCTGATAGTGAGAGGCATCTACCTTTTTAAAAAAATATATACATTCAGCATGTGGTGATTTATAATAATAATAATAATAATAATACATAAAAAAAGTAGATACAATAGAACCACTGCAGGATATGTTGGATATGAGAAAAACCACTTGTCTTTTAGGAATTCAAGAAACCACCTGATGGAGGGGTCCCTAATAGTTGATGGTGTTTAACAGTAGTTAATGAAACATTGAAACACTGTCCAGAACCTGGTCTACCCAGCCATTGGAAAAGGCTGCTAATTTAAATCCAGGCCGTTATGATGAAATTGACACAAGTCAGTCAAATAAATTTGCTTCAAATGCTCTGTTAGTATAAGGTTAGGAGTTGCTCTACCTAATATCTGTCAGTTTTCTTTCTTTGTAATCTTGCTCCTCTCCTAGCCTTTCACATTCTCCTGTCTTCCCTTATTGGTATATTCTCTCTCCCTTGTTTGCTTTGACCATCTGTTGTTCTGTCCTCTGCATTGAGCAGTCATAGAAACAATAGCTAGAATACCAGATTGTTATGCACATCATTGTACTTATTGTTTGTCAGATGACACCAGCACAACACACCATGTTTTCTGATGTTTGAATCAAACAGGCCTGAGCTACTGAGAAACTGATAGTGACAGGCAGCTGATTGAATTGATGCAGTGCTGAGGGGGCAAATCTGTCAGAGCTGGATGACCATAAGAACTCAAGCAGCGCTATTCTTGTTTTCCTTCTGTCTATCCTTTTCCCAACTAAAATTGTAACTGCTTCCCTCTAGGCATGCAGGATATTGTTAAGACCTCAGCACCTCTGGGAAACCTGAAAACCTAGTAAGGGACACCATAGAAACTGAAAGGAAAGGAGACGAGAAAAAAGACGCTAGGAGCCAATGATGTATTATGAGATGGAATCTAGTTTTGATTATAAACATTCATGTTGGTATTTTACTTAGTTACTTATACATAATTCACTTATTTCAAATCTTCATATAAGGGTTCACTACCAAACTGGTGGTGGTTTGTATTGCAGTAGTGGCTAACAGTCCCATTTGAGATTGGTGCCTCATTGTACATACACAACAGTAAGAAACAGTCCCTATCCTAAATCATTTGCAGTCTTGAGACAAGACAAAGGGATGAAAAAACAAGTAGTATCCCCATTTTACAAATGGGGAGCAAAGCAGTGAAACCAACCAGGTACATGTCAGTTTCACTCTGCTGTTGCCTAAATTTTTTTTCCACTGGGCAGAGAATTTTCTACTTGTCCCAGAGGTGCCAGCTCATATTTAAAGTGGACGCCATTCCAACAGACCAGGTGAGGGTCTGGGCTTCAGCAGTTGCGGACAAAGTGGGAGTGAAGGAAAAAAAGGGAAATTAAAAAACTGGACAAGAAAAAAATACAGAAGGAAAAAAGGTAGACTATGAAGGGAAGGGGGAAAGATGAGATCAATATTATGAGAAGTTAGCTTTATACAAGATGTTTCAATCTAATTTAATTGTGGGTTGCTTCTTTCCAGTGAATTTCCTAGCTTTTTCTGCAGAAATGACCCCGCTCAGCTTTTAGATACTATAGATCTCCTGCCCCAGTCTCCTTTTTTAAAGTGGATATCTGCTTTCTATTTTCCTGGGAGATATTTAAAAAGTGTGCAACTTCAAAATCAGGCCTGTCTGGTCAAGGCATTTATACAGTGTGGTCTTCAGTTAAGAAAGTGGATTTTTGAACACAAGTTTGAGTTTGCAGCTGCTTTATCTTGAACTTCAGTGTAGAATCTAGATATCTATTACCAAGATTTGTAATGATCCATATCACTTATTCATATAAAAGAGTCCTATAAGTCCTCATATTTACATATACACATTTATATTTATTATATATATTATATTAAATACATTGATGATTTAAAATGTTTGCTGCCAGCAGCTTTTATTGTCAATAAAACAATGTACTTAAAAAAAAATCTTCCTATCAGGCAAATATTGACCATGTGAGCATGAAAATTAATGTACATTTTGGATTCAGACTTCTGTTGGAAAATGTTTGACATTTTCAGAAAATAAAGGTGGCAATTACATTCAAAAATGTTAATAAAATGCTAACTTCAAGTCCTGTTTGAAGATAACATTCCTCTAAGGAGTTCAGTGTCTCCACACACAGTGATCAGCTTTGCATGGTTGCTCTTTTGTTCAAAAAATGATTGTTGATGTTTCTGACAGCTGTAATGCAGACATGACATTGAATGAAGCAGCTTTATGGTACAGTATTAATTGGGCTTGTCCTAGGTTTTAGCTTTCTTTTAGTGTGATTGGAGAAAATCTCATTTTTTTTAATGTATTTATTTTTAGCTACAGCATAAACACTGAAAGCTTTATTGGAAAAAAATAGGGTTGTTTTCCTTCTTGACCTTGAATTTGGCCTTCCTTTCATCCTGTCAAATCATTTTTGTATATTTCATTCACTATAAGCTTCTTATACAAAGTGTGTTTTGTCATGCACAGGAAAACACTATCTTTTTAATCTAGCAAACTTTCCTTTTTGAAAGGATATCAGAATAAATATTGGGGAATACTAGAAGAAATGTTTTTATACTAAATATATATGGAGGCGGAGCGGAAATGTTCACTTAGAGGAATCTAATGGAGGTGGCATAGATGATGATAGAGAATACCCACCCCAGATATATTGACACAAATGTTGGCATCCTCTAGCTTTGTAAAAGACAGGTTTGACATAATCCACACCATGAATCATTAAAGATCTGGTTATTAACGATATTTAGGCACCACACCTGAATACCTTTAAAAAGCTGATCCTAAATTTTTAGGACTGTTTTAACTTTGTCATGTAGAAATGTATTCTCTATATGTAAAGGGTTTTTACTAGCTAATGAAAGAGTTTTTTTTTTTTTTTTTTTTTTTTAAATTTCATGGCTTAAACGCAGGTTTATTTTACTCTTGTGTATTGTGAAAATGCCTAGAATTGTGATTTTTATTTTACCCAGCTTTTCTGGAGATATTTTAAAAATTGTGTACTAGGTATTTGTATATAGTATTTGTCTGGCATCTGTGCAAACATACTTTATTGTTCTATCACTGTGTGAAGATTCTTATCCACTCATTCATTAAGAACAACTTGCCATTTTAAAATTGACTAGTTTTTGCTTATTAGAGCCCCAATCCTGCAGATTTCAGTGTGTGAGCAGATCCCTACATCCAAAAAGATCTCCACTGAAATTGTGGAACACGTGGTGCACAAGGGTTTGTTTTGTGCATTGTAACTTGCAGGATCAGAGTGTATATGCTAATTACTCTGTGTATGTTAAAATATAGATTCTTCTTTATGCAATGTTCCAGTTGTAACATTTTACATTGCTATTCCTTATGCTTTATAGTTAGAGGTAAGGATGTTGGCTTAGAGAGCTGCAATTATGAGATCTTGCCACACCTGAACCTGTGGTATGTGAAAGCTATTGATTCTAACCATTTTAACACTTTCTGCAAGATATAAACTGTATGGCATTGTTCAATGCTAGGGCATATATTGTATGATGTTTATTTTCCTTTAAGACAAATTTTATTTTTATCCTCATTCTTGGAGACAGATTAATTCCATAAGAATTTAAGACATTAATTCCTTTATTTCTGTAATTATTTTAAAATAGGAAGTTACTATACTGAATACTTGTCAATTAAAGTCTTTAACTTTTTGCAATTTGTAGTAGACTAAAAGTCAGAAATAACAAATACAAAATATTCATTTTTATCTTGTTTAATTTACCCAAACAAGTCAAACTAAGTTCAGACCTCTTTGAAACTTTTAGTCTTTCTAATCACTTATGAATGACTTTCATAATAGAAGTTAATCAGATCAATTGCAAACATTGCCATTTTGGTTTCAGTTGTACAGGAAATGGATTAAAAAAGGCAGAATTGCATAAGGGATTTAGAGAAATTATTTGAAATTTATTACAATTTCTCTTGTACCTAGATACCAGAGTATATGGAGTGAATAGCTTGAAATAAGTATTTAAAATTATTCTGGGTCTGTGATGTGCATGTTCAGATCTTCAGAACATAGTTTGCGGTGCACAGCATCTTTTGTAAACCTTTGATCTCTGGGAAGAGCTGTAGCAAAAGGCCCACTGAAAATTAAGCATATCAAAAAGGGCAAGTGTGCACCCTTGTCTCATCCATGTTTGTAAGGGAAGGCTTTCTTGCACTAGGGTTTGGATTAAAATGAATACATTTAACAGAATTAAGGCCTAAGATGGAACTGACCGTTCATGTTGAGTGGAATGGTCTGCTTATAGAAACATTCTTTGCATCCAGAATGTTGCTGCTGTGGAGAGATGAGAATAAGTTAAACAAAGATGCACAATAATTTAACCTCTGTGCCAAATGCTTTTGGGTTCTGATTTAATCGTTTGAAAAACACATCTATACTAGAATGCTCACCAGACATTACAAATAAGCTGTGCTACACTTAGGATAAGGAACATTTGGTTGATCATGTTACATATGGATACATTTTCAGAGTCCCCCAAAGGGTTTTTACCTCTACTTGTCACTCAGTATTTGTTTTCTGTAAAGATATCCATCATACCCACCCAGCTCTTGGTTGTGACCAAGTTAGAAATTCTCCAGGTTCAAAATTCTAAAGCTGTTGGCTCAAGGAGACGTCTTGCATCAGTCCAGCAATAGAATGTAGAAATTCGTTGTGCTCCAACTGCCATTAGAAAATCACTAGGCATATACATTTAGTCTGGAAAACAGAAGACAGAGGGACATAACAGTTTTCAAGTACATAAAAGGTTGTTACAAGGAGGAGGGAGAAAAATTGTTCTTCCTAACATCTGAGGATAGGACAAGAAGCAATGGGTTTAAATTGCAGCAAGGGAAGTTTAGGTTGGATGTTAGGAAAAACTTAGGTTGGATGTTAGGAGGGGGTGCGGGCTCTGGGGTGGAGCTGGGGATGAGGGGTTGGGGGTACAGGAGGATGCTCCGGGCTGGGACCAAGGTATGGTTAAGCACTGGAACAAATTGCCTAGCGAGGTTGAGGAATCTCCCTCATTGGAGATTTTTAAGAGCAGGTTAGACAAACACCTGTCAGGGATGGTCTAGAAAATACTTAGTCCTGCCATGAGTGCAGGGGACTGGATTAGATGACCTCTCGAGGTCCCTTCCAGTCCTATGATTCTATGATTTCAGTTGGCTGTTTGCGCCTGTTTGAAATCTGAGCCATGCTGCAAGTCACAGTGATGTACAGTTGGGACCTTGTTGCTCATGTATCACTATATCCATTATATTTAATGGGCAAATGCAAAAATGATAACCTGAAGTGGGGAGAAGTTTAAGAAGACATTAAAAATTCTACAACTACTTTTCCTCCCTTTTCTGCTCAGGTGTTCTTGAACTGAAACACTGTATATGCCCTTACAGTTCAGTATAACTTTTGGGGGGATGTTGGCGGGGTTAACAAAATGCTTACCGTAAAAACTAAGTTTGTCATCCGGAACTGCATGTTACTAAATGGGAAGTAGGTGCCAATTGCGAAAAGTAAAACTGGTGGGAAAGCTCAAACTACCCTTTGGTTTTGACTGAAAAGGTGATGCTCTTTAAAAATAAAATTTTAAAAATAGCCCTGTTTGAAATCACCTTTTCAGTCAAAACCAGAGTTGCTTGTTCTCTCTCAAGTGGTGTTAACTGTTTGGTTATCACGGGCTGTGAGCAGGTCTCAGTATCTCCTTAGCTCAGAGGGCCGGATGCGGTCCCTGGGCCGTAGTTTGCCCACCCCTTCCTTAGCTGCTTCCTCTCTGAGCAAGATTGGAAAGATAGAAAATAATACTGAAGAAACTAAAGCAATTTTTGAGTTTTTAAACAAATACATTGTGTCCTAATGTGGATTACTTTCCACAAATCATCCTTTAGTATGGAAGCGTGGAAGAGATTTCAGGCCATGACCTGCACTGTTTAATTAAAATATTTGTAATTCTTAAAACTCTCAGTTGTGATTTATAAAAGATAATTCATCCTGAATGGATAGAGATGAAAAGATGTGTGGGGAAGTGAGTGGCTGGAGTTGGAGGAATGAGAGGTTGAAAGTGGCAGTTTTAAACTGCTCCCTCACCCTAAGGAGCCAAGCTGCATTGTGGCTATTTCAGTCTCTTAATTGGGAACTGCTCAGTATTCCGAATTTAACTCACTTTATCTACAAATTGACTATTGGTTGACAAACCGCTACTGAAAGATCAGATGGGGGCTCAGATAGTTCACAGAACTTGCTTTGAAAGAGTGGAGGGGGAACACTAGTAAAAATAACATTCAAATTGGTAGAGTATTTAACTTTTTCCCTATTTTCTCATTTTACAAGGAGGTATCCATAGAGGAAGGAGATATTGCATAAACCCCCATGAAACTACTTTTTACGTTTTATAAATGAACCATATTGTCACATGGGGGGACACACTACAAGTGTCCTGCAGTGACAAGAAACACCTCTATCCACTGGGAAGGGAAGCTCATATTCATTTGCTTCATTACTTCTAGTTGTAAGAGTCCTGACTAAGCTGAGCAGAAGACAAGGGTTCTGCAGTCTCATTAGTCTCCTGCTGACCAAGATGCATGTGTAGCCATATTTGATCACACAGAACTGGGGAACTTCTACATTCCAGCCTGGAATTGCTCTCCCTATTTGCATGGCTTCTGAGAGACTAAAAGCTGATAGGCTTGTTTCTGAGAAGGTGTATTGAGTTCTTGCTGCACAGGCATCTATAAGTGGAATGTACACATTCAAATGGAAATGAATGGATAACTTTACATGTCCCGGATAAACTGCTTGAATACATTCCTCATCTCTTATCCTGTTAGATTCCTTCACTGAGTGAGGTAATATCTTTTATTGGATCAGCTTTTGTTGCTGAGAGAAAGAGAAGCTTTTGAGCCACACAGAGCTCTTCTTCAGGTCTCTGTCAGAAGTTGACCCATCGTGTGTGTCTCATATCCTGAGACTGACACTGCTACAACTACACTGCATCCTTCACTGCGTGTCCTCGCTCTTATCCTTGCATGAATATGTCAAAAGGTTTAGTTAATTAAAAAGAAATCTAAACAAACTCATCTGTAATGGGATGATGGAATCTTTACAAAATTTATAGAAGCAACTTTTTGGCCATTGTGCTTGTGAACTCAGTTTTTGGACATGGAAGACCATTTTTCCAGGTGATAGTGACAAACTTTCAGTGAGCTTCAGGCTCCAACTTTATGCTAAGCTGTTGAGTGCTATGAACACCATTTCAGGTGGCATTAGTTACTGCTGATATTTTTTCATGCTTGCATGCCTGTCTTAGCTACGTCAACAATCTAATCTATTTTCATCCAGGGAGTGTAAATAAATTTCATCCACTCTGGTGTAAAATAAATTTACTACAATCATACTTCAACTCTCTCCCACACAAATCTTTATTTTTACTAACCATGGTACGTACACTTTGTTTACACTTTATACTGCTTGCAGTTTCTTACTGATGTTGCATGTGGTTTCATAGAGAAATCATTAGAGCTTTGTCATTTGTTGAGTGTCTTTAAAGAAAGGATAATTACTTGTAATTGTTCTGCTTAAAATACACATTCAAAAAGATTATCCATTTCCCACCCACCTTTCTGTAGAACTGAAGATTTGTTGTAGTTTCGTTGTTGTGAAGAGGCTGGTGCTTCACACCCCCTGCTGGATGCAGTGGCTTTTTAGTACTTTGAGATTGTCTTAAATTTCATTTGTATGCAGGTGCACAGAATGATCTGTCTGAGGTATACCTTTTGTCTCTTGAAGGATGTGCATTATGTCGGACAGGATCATGCAGTTAAACTAGAAAGTGCTAGTTTACTTTCTGGATCTTAACTAAACTGTGTTAAGGCTTGATGAATTTCTCTGTAAAGAGTGATTAGGGCAGGGAGATTGATGTGTGGTGCTGCTGCTTCAGTGATGAAAATTTAGAAATATCAGGAAAACATGTAGTTAAGTATGTAGTGCATGAATAACTCGCATATAAAAGTTCCAGGCAGCTTGCTCTGAGCTGTTATAAATTAATACCATATTTGGCTAAAACTGTGTTAAAAGATAACTCTTAAAAATTACCTGTTTTTGAAAATAACTTGTCTGAAAGAATTAAGCTCCCTTTTTCAGACTTCAAAGGGAGAAGTTTAAGTAGTATTTGCTTGGTACTGTCCATTCTGAATTTTACACCTGTGCGAATGCAAGGAAAATGGAAAATGTTTGCGGTCTCTGGCTTCCTTTCTCTTCAGTGGAAAAAGTGATAATTATGGTATGCTTTTCAAAAAGCAGTGGTAGAATGTTTAGTCTACAGGGTTTTTTCTTACAGGGTTAGGTTGTGGTTAGTAAGTACTGTTATTAAAGGAAAAACGGTATATCATTCAAACTAAAGGCAAACCCTTACTACTTCACAAAGGTGATAGGATATTGCCAGAGACTGTCAAATCAGTTTTGTTGCAAATACCATGTTACTTGCCTTTTACAGTTTTCAGACTCATTAAGAAAAGCTTTGGATTCTTCTAAATATGCTGACCATGTTTCTTTTAGTATGTCAAATATTATTTGTACTAAGTAGACATTAATTCATAATAAAAGGTAATTTAGTTGTAAGAGTAATTGATTTCACCTTTGTGCCTTAATTAATAAAGGTTAAATGAAAGTTAAATGAATTTTACGATACTTTGCATTTTCTTATGCAAATCATGGATTTTTTTTAGTCAGCTTGCAACTTCGACCTTTGTAATAATATCTTATGTTGCCTTTGCCTAGAAAAATAAGGTTCCTTCTGCAGCTGTTTTGTATGTAAAAAAGCTGTACACTGTATTGAGCAAGTAAAATCCTGCCAAAGTTCTTTGAAATTTGTTTCTAAAATAACAAAAATCTGTGCAGTCTCATGATCTAAGCTACTGTTTCATATCCAGCTTTAGTCAGTTGCATGGAATTGACATCCCGCATTTGGGTTTCATTTTCATACAAAGTGATATTTACACACTGAGCTTTGAAATCTCTCTGGATTTTAATTGTTTTAATTTATTATTGAAATTAAACCAAACCTTCATCTGGTACCTATAATCACCAGCAGCTGTACCTTTTCACTGTTTTATATAAAACTACCAGAACACTCTCTGAGGGGGGTGATGTTATTGTTTTGTTTCTCTGAAAAGTATACTAATAAATGCTAGACATGCTTATTAAGGAAAATGTTTAGTTTATGGCTTCTTTCAGTTCCAAGTGTGTTTTTAAATATATAAACAGACATGAAGTATAAAATGTGTATTTGTAGCCTTTTGATGGTATTCTGGATCTGAACTACATATTTTTTTTAAAATGAGTTGAGTGAGAGATTCCTGCTTAGTGTCTGAGGTACTTATAAATGGCCTGTCATAGTAGCTAGGCTTTGGACATGTTACTGCTGAATTCATTTGGATAAAGCGCACATTTCCACATTTTTAGTTTGATTTGATATAAGTAAATGTGGACATCACATTTATGATGTGAATTACCTGTAGAAAATTGAAGAATCAAGAAGGCATACTGGGCAAAACATTTCTGGGTAATTACACTCTACAGGTGGTTTTCCAGAGTGAAAGCTTGATGTGTTTCGATAATACCAAAGAAATACTGCAGTTCTTTTCTCCTTCTTAAAAAGGAGCATTTTTTCTTAATATGAGTTAATTGAGTTTAATTGTAACATCAGTAACAGTTAATCAGTAAACTCTTATTTGTATCTAGTTTAATTTAATAGTAGATCCATAGGTCACAACACTACGTTTTATTGGTATTGGTCTATTAATACAAACCTTTGGTGTGTTGCAGCTGTGTGCTTTCAGTCACCTGAAATGTGGATTAATGGACCATGAAAGATGCATCAGTGTCTTAATTCTGCTGTTGGAGAGATGGTAGCTGGTTGGATCTAGCTTCCATTCTGACACCTTATTTTAACTTCTTTAACTTTGGATTGAAAAATAGTTTTGATCTAATTAATACCACAACTACTCTGCAAAAGAGCAATTCTTGTTAAGTCTGAATAAAATTAACCAACTGTGTTTTCAAGTACAAGTTAGTCATTTAAAAAAAGTTGTCTAACATTTGTGTCTTAGCTCCAAAATAACTTGTTACTGCCCCTTCAAACTCTTTGTGTAGTCAAATCTTCATGAAAACTCATGTTGTCTAAAGTTATGATTGGACTAAAATATTAGAAATGTATGGATAGTTTGGATCCTGCTTCTATTGAGATAAATAATTTTTTTGCCTCTGACTTCAGTGGTAGTAGGATTGCACGCTGTATGCAAGAGCATCGTCCCCCGAGTGTTCATTTTGCAGTATAGGAAACGTGGGCTTGGGGTGATATCACTGCAACTGTTTACAATCAATTCATGTATGAAAGTTCTCTCTAAGCTATAATGGCTAGAAACTTATTTGTTTAAAATGAAACTTAGATGTTGCAGAAGATAACACCAACTTGGTGCACCCATGCCCAGGTTGCAGCCAGAGGTTCCATCAAAAGGCTGTCTATTGGCTTTTTTCTGTAGTTCAAAATTTAAAATCCTAGAATATTAGGGTTGGAAGAGACCTCAGGAGATCATCTAGTCCAATCCCCTGCTCAAAGCAGGGCCAACACCAACTAAATCATCCCAGCCAGGGCTTTGTCAAGCCGGGCCTTAAAAACTTCTAAGGAAGGAGATTCCACCACCTCCCTAGGTAACCCATTCCAGTGCTTCACCATCCTCCTAGTGAAATAGTGTTTCCTAATATCCAACCTAGACATCCCCCACTGCAACTTGAGACCATTGCTTCTTGTTCTGTCATCGGCCACCACTGAGAACAGCCAAGCTCCATCCTCTTTGGAACCCCCCTTCAGGTAGTTGAAGGCTGCTATCAAATACCCCCTCACTCTTCTCTTCTGCAGACTAAATAACCCCAATTCCCTCAGCCTATCCTCGTAAGTCATGTACCCCAGCTCCCTAATCATTTTCGTTGCCCTCAGCTGGAGACTCTCCAATTTGTCCACATCCCCTCTGTAGTAGGGGGACGAAAACTCGACACAATACTCCAGGTGTGGCCTCACCTGTGCCGAATAGAGGGGAATAATCACTTCCTTAGATGTGCTGGCAATGCTCTTACTAATACAGCCCAATATGCTGTTGGCCTTCTTGGCAACAAGGGCACACTGCTGACTCATATCCAGCTTCTTGTCCGCTGTAATCCCCAGTCCTTTTCTGCTGAACTGCTGCTTAGCCAGTCGGTCCCCAGCCTATAGAGGTGCATGGGATTCTTCCTTCCTAAGTGCAGGACTCTGCACTTGTCCTTGTTGAATCTCATCAGATTTCTTTTGGCCCAATCCTCCAGTTTGTCTGGGTCACTCTGGATCCTATCCCTACCCTCCAGCATAACTACCTCTCCTCCCAGTTTAGTGTCATCTGCGAACTTGCTGATGGTGCAACTCATCCCATCATCAATAAAGATGTTGAACAAAACCACCTTCAGGACCAACCTGGGGCACTCCACTGCCAACTAGACACTGAGCCATTGATCACTACCCATTGAGCCCAACAATCTAGCCAGCTTTCTGTTCACCTTATAGTCCGTTCATCCAATCCATACTTCTTTAACTTGCTGGCAAGAATACTGTGGAAGATGGTATCAAAAGCTTTGCTAAAGTCAAGATATTTCAGGCTGTCTGATTTTTAGGGTTATATTTCTTTGACCAGTGGAATGTGTTGAAACTTTTGAATAATTTAAGCATTTTTGAGATTAAAACTTAAAATTTCAGGAAGGAGACATTTTTTATGAAGCTTATAATGATTTTGTGTTTTTTTTCTATCCATTGAAATCTCATTACTCTACCAAATTTGAAATGTTAAGTAGCTTTGGACACTGACTTTTACAAGTGACAATTTTCAAAGGTTCAGATTTTTTTTAAATCACCATTATTTGAAAACTAGGCATGAGTTTCCATCATTCAAGTTGAAACATTTAAAAATGGAGAGATGGAAAGATGGTTTCCTTACTACCATTTCATCAGCTCACTTCACTCGGATTTAATAATCGAATTATCTATTAATCACACTGAATTTTTTTTAAAAAGTCTTGCTTTCACAAGAAAATGCAATTAGAAGAAATTGCAAAACCGAAAACATTGTTTTTAAAAAGTTAAAATTGCTAAATATAATGTAAATATGACATCACTTAAAAACCCCAAGTGATTAAAAGAAATGTCCAAAGACCTCACAAATGTCTACCTAAATAATTTACATAAATAAACATGTATTCTAATAAAGTACAAGGAAATCCATATTTCATCACTACATAACAAACTTACCTATGATCAAAATGCTGTTCCATCTTTAACCTCAAAATTTAAACCCAACACATTCATCTGAAAGCATATGCTTTCAGAACCTGACATGCTTCTGCAACCCCATTCTCTGGGTGTCTCTAAACTTCTGACTGTTAGAAACTCGTACTGGATGATGAGATGCATCACTCAATAAATTGCCCTGTTCTGTTCATTCCCTCTGAAGCATCTGGCACTACCCATTGCTGGAAGACAGGATACCGGGCCAGATGGACCATTGGTCTGGCCCAGTATGACCATTCTTATATTCTTATAAGAAAGGGGTCTAGAGGTTATAGTGGACCACAAGTTAAATATGAGTCAACAGTGTGATGCTATTGCAAAAAAAGCAAACATGATTCTGGGATGCATTAACAGGTGAGCAAGACACAAGAAGTCATTCTTCTGCTCTACTCTGCGCTGGTTAGGCCTCAACTGGAGTATTGTGTCCAGTTCTGGGCACCGCATTTCAAGAAAGATGTGGAGAAATTGGAGTGGGTCCAGAGAAGAGCAACAAGAATGATTAAAGGTCTAGAGAACATGACCTATGAAGGAAGGCTGAAAGAATTGGGTTTGTTTAGTTTGGAAAAAAGAAGACTGAGAGGGGTCATGATAGCAGTTTTCAGGTATCTAAAAGGGTGTCATAAGGAGGAGGGAGAAAACTTGTTCACCTTAGCCTCTAAGGATAGAACAAGAAGCAATGGGCTTAAACTACAGCAAGGGAGGTTTAGGTTGGACATTAGGAAAAAGTTCCTGTCAGGGTGGTTAAACACTGGAATAAATTGCCTAGGGAGGTTGTGGAATCTCCATCTCTGGAGATATTTAAGAGTAGGTTAGATAAATGTCTATCAGGGATGGTCTAGACAGTATTTGGTCCTGCCATGCGGGCAGGGGACTGGACTCGATGACCTCTCGAGGTCCCTTCCAGTCCTAGAATCTATGAATCTATATATAAATTACATATGCATATGTTACATATGAGATTCATCAACAGTTCAATAAACTTCAAATATAGAGTTTTCTCAGATGAGTTTTTATACTTGATGATTGTGGGCAGTGTAAAATCTATGAGGCTTTCGGTTTTTATATACTCTGAGTTTTTGACTGATAAGTCCACTGTTTGCATTTAACAGCCTTAACTGATTTTGAAAACCAACGTGTTTTTTCCTTTTGGAAAAGTCTCTTTGAGTTTGTTCAAGTTTTAAAATGTTTGTGCCACTGAGAAAATAACAAAAATGGCACTGGCCCCTTAACCATAGAAGGGCTTCAAAATTAATTCATACTTACATTTATTCAGTGTTTTCATGTACAAGATAGCATAAGCACATTGGAGTAGTAATAAAACATTTTCACATTTGCTGAGCTCATGCTATTAAAATGTAATTTATTTCAGTAGCTAAAACAGTTAACTGTAGCTTTACAGAACATAAAATAACAAAGGCAAATATTCCAGTTTATTTTAGGGAGGATAATTATTTCGTTTATTACCAGGAGATGGCAGTAAGAGATAAATTTATAAGATTTAGCTTTTATGCTAACTTAATATGAACTTTCGTAATATGCCCTGTCACTTTTTTCCATTTGGAATTATTTCTCTACGTTTGACATTTTGAAGGAAGATACATTTCATGCCATGTTTGAAAGACTGGCACTTGATTACATTGCTAAAAAACATAAAGTAAATCAATGTCTGCAGTATGTCTGCGGTATATGGTTGAATAATTGTTGGATTAACTTCAATTATACGTTAGTTTAAGGTTAATCATAAAGTTACTAACACCCCTGCATCCCAAAGAGATAAATGCAGTGTTCAAATGGAACATATGTAAACCTTTACCTTTTTATTGTGTTAACTTACAAAGTATTGCCTTTTTTCTTAAACATTCAGTCAGGAGTGAAACTCTGATCCATATCTGTTCCTGCTTGCATGTAGATTTGGTTACAAATTCCCCCGACCGTAAGAGTTGAAGTCAAGACAAGTGGTGTTCTGCGGTGCAAAAATGTAATTTAAAAAATGTGTCTGTTTTACCGCTAAACTAGTAGTGTCCCCTGTAACTTATTTTAATCTCATTGATTACCTGGACTATGCATCCTAGCAGGGCCGGCTCCAGGCACCAGCGAAGGAAGCAGGTGCCTGGGGCAGCCAATGGAAAGGGGCGGCAGTGCATCCGCTGTCGGGGCGGCAAAGGTCCGGAGCGGCGGCAGCACTTCGGCGGCAGCCCAGTCGGCCCGCTCCGGATCGGTGGCAATTCGACGGCGGGTCCTTCACTCGCTGTCTTGCTCTTTGACGGTAGCTCGATCGGGTTCTCCCCCCGCCCGCTGCTTGGGGCGGCAAAAAAGCTGGAGCCGGCACTGCATCCTAGACACATTTCGCAGCCTTGCATGATTTTCTGTTTACTCACCTGTTAGTAATTGTTCTCGTAGGTGAGTGCAGTACCATTGCTGCGTGATTGAGAATGAGGGGTTGTAATGGTAAAGGGAGCATTTAGCTTTTGCGGTAAGCTTCATTAACCAGGGTTTGGAAAATCCACTTGTCAGTGACAAGTAGGAAACTTTCTCAGGCATCAACTTTTGCAGAATCAAAGCTTTCATTTTAAAAAAAGTTCTAGTTCTTGTGGTTGTGACGATAACCTTCCAATGTGAACCTAGTGTAACTGATGCATTATCTTTTTCCTGAGTCTGCAGACAGCTCCAGTGCCTCTGTTCTTTTGCAAGCTGCAGTTGGTAGAAAGTACCCTTATGGTAAAAAAGAAAGAACATTTCTATAGTTTACATTGGGAAATAACTGGAGTTTTGGAGGTACAGATTGACAAATTCAGAATTTGCAGATCTGCTGATGCTGTAAAAAGCTAATTATGTGGACACCAGAATCATTTAGCTCATTTTAAAAATGACTTCTAGAGGCAAGATTACCTCCTGGTCCAGCAGTTTAATGTACTTTTGCATTATAATAATTTAAGTATAGTTCCTTCAGAACACTAGGTTATGCACTTTGTGATCTATTGCAAAGAATGTTCTGTAGACTTCAGTTTTTACAGTTAATCCCAAAGTTTTTGTATTTAGTGTTGTTGCAGGGTGTGATACAACTAAATGATCAGCTAAACAGAGCTATATCACCTTTTAATTGTATGTGGAGTCATTGCTTACCTAACCATTTATCTAAATACCAACACTGTTAGGTGCGTTAAGATCTTTACCCTGTATTTTTGTAGAATTACAGGGGTAGAGAAAACTAAGCAAGTAATTGGAGAGCAGGTCAGTGAGTGGGACCTGGAGCAGGGGCTGTATAGAGCAGTGCTTCTCAAGCTATCTGATGTGGGGGACCGGCAATTTTTTCCCCCAATGTGCCAGGGACCTGTGCCATATTATTATCCTATTCGACGCTCTTATGAGGAAACTCGCCGCGGACCGGCAGCCGATGGCTCGCAGACCGGTACGAGAAGCACTGGTATAGAGGCTTTTGAGATGAAAACAATACAGCGAAATGGGAACTTGGGAACCTTTTTGTTTACCCAGTAATCCCTATGTTACAGTATCGGGGTAAAAGGATTAATTGCCATATCCAGTGCTCCATTCACTTTGGGAGCTATTAATGCTAATGTAAAAAGCATTTTATTTTTCCTTTGTCAAATGTTGATTTGCTTGTCCTGTGTGTTGGGATGGTTAGTATACTGCATTGAGAATATGGCATTTAATTAATTGGACACTAGATGTAGTTGTTCTGTATAAGTACTGTTAAGGCTATTGATTTGAACTTGTTAAAAAGTCGACTTAAGCAGCGATGTTTAGCAGTTTTCTACTGAAATCTCAAAAAAATATATTACAACTATATAAAATGTTTCCCTTCTAAGATATGGGTGTATTTCTCCTTTCCTCCTACACCTCCCACAGCATCAAAATCTGAAAACAGTCCAGTCAGTACAGCTTTATTGCCTTCCTTATTTTTAGCCTGTGAAGGTGTTCTTATTGTTTGCCATAAAATCAAATGAGAGAACTTTCTTTTTGCAAAATTGTCCTAAAGAAAAGCAGGATTTAGAAAGTTAGAGTTACAATATGTACTAGAATTAGTGGGACAGGTGCAGGTTAGAAGAACAAGTTTACCATAATGATCATGCTATATCGAACACCTCAAATGTCTACTTAAATGTGCTGACATAGCAGGTGCTATTGGTAAAGTCCTGATAATTGATCAGTGAAGATCCATAATCAGAAAAGGAATTGCCATTTTGGAAGCAATGAAAGTTGGGAACCTCTGACTGATAAAGGCTTGCTTGTTTGAACTTGGTGATATAGGAAAGATAGGACGAATAGTAAAAGGCCAGTATGGCTGCATCAGAAATTCTTTAATGATCTGAAAATCAAAAAGGAATCCTACAAAAAGTGTGGAAACATGGATGAATTGCTGAGGAGGAGTACAAAGAATAGCACAAGCATATAGTGACAAAATCAGGCAAATGAGTTACACCTAGCAAGGGACATAAAAGGTTCTTTAAATACATGAGGACCAAGAGAAAGATGAAGGAAAGTGTAGGTCCTCTACTTAGCAGGGAAGGAGAGCTAATAACTGATGACATGAAGATGGCTAAGATGTTTAATACCTCTCTTGCATCTGTCTTCACTAAAAAAGTTAATGGTGTCCAGATACTCAACACAATTAATATTAACCAGGGGGAAGAATTGAAAACCAAAATAGGGAAAGACCAGGTTAAAGAATATTTAGATAAGTTACATGTATTCAAGTCAGCAGGGTACTTAAGGAACTAGCTGAAGCAATCTCGGAAGTGTTAGCATTTATTTTATGCAGGGCAAACATAGTACCTGTTTTAAAGGAGAACAAAGACGAACCAGGAAATTACATACTAGTCAACCGAACTTCAATACACCTCTACCCCGATATAATGCGACCCGATATAACACGAATTTGGATATAACGTGGTAAAGCAGTGCTCCGGGGGGCTGCACACGCCGGTGGATCAAAGCAAGTTCGATATAGCGCGGTTTCATCTATAACACGGTAAGATTTTTTGGCTCCCGAGGACAGCGTTATATCGAGGTAGAGGTGTATCTGTAAAGATACTGGAACAAATTATTAAACAATCAATTTGTAAGCGCCTAGAGGCTAATAGGGTTATAAGGAATAGCCAGCATGGATTTGTCAAGAACAGATCCATGCCAAACCAACCTAATTGCCTTCTTTGACAGGGTTACTGACTTAGTGGATGAAAAAACCACCCCCGATCGACTTACATCGACTTAAGCGGTAGTGTAGACAAGTCCTTTCTAAATTAAGAAAAGGTAAATGAGAATTAGTTATCCTACTCCATTTATTTGAATGACTTTTTTATACAAGACAATTATAACAGCTCATGGTTCATTGTCTTGAACCTGTCATCTTAAAGCAAATATTGAATGATTTACACTAGTTGCAATATTTAGAAGAAATCTTTACAGCTAGACCAAATGCAAAAGCAGTCCATGTTCTTAAGACTAAGTTAAACTCTAATGTTGCAGTAAGATTAATTGGACCAAAAATAAATGCAACGTTGAGGAATTTGATCGCTTAGTTTGAGAAACAGTTGAGAAACCTCAGCATCCTGTCTCCGAGGATACAGGTAACTATCCACAGGATGTCACCAGAGAATCATTTTGCCTTAGCTACTATATCATAAATCCCAGAACTGGGTAACCGTCTTTATCTTGGCTTTATAAAGGCAGCGTAATGTTGTAATTTAAATACCTCTAACTACACAGAGAGAACAGATACTATTCCAGCATCATCTCTTCAGAGATAGTTCAATAAGCTTGCACCAGTGCTCCTGATGGCAAAAATGGTACTCCATTAGTAAGGTTATGATTTTTTTCAGTTATTTTTAGTAAAAGTCACGGACAGGTTACAGGCAATAAATAGAAGTTCATGGAAGCCGGCAACCTGTCCGTGACTTTTACTAAAAATAACCGTTGGGGGACCCTGACTGAGAGCCCAAGTGCGGGGGCCGGGGGGATGGAGGGAGAATGACACACAACTGACTGTTCCTGCTGCTGCTGGTGGGGAGGCGGGGGGGAAGGACAGCTCCAACTCCAGCCATGGCTGCTGGGGGGGGACAGCTCGGGCCATTGGGAAAGAGGGGAAGAACAGCTCCAAGCCCAGGCCCCAGCTGGAGAGGGAGGGGGGAGTACACATAACACAGCTCTGGCGCCAGCCCACAGCTGTAAGTGGCGGGGGAGAGGGAAGCTCCGGCCTCAGCCACTTGGGTGGGGGATGAAGCCACAGAAGTCACTGGGCACATTAAAGTCTCAGACTCTAGGATTAAATCGTATTCTTTACCATCAGATTCTGACAAACCTAAACTTCCGGACCCAAAGAGAGACTTTAGCAATGCCATTTTGTGACAATGGAGTCAAAAGAGACTCACAAGTAAAGCAAAGTTATACCAAATGAGAGCCCATTGGCAGAGCTCCCTTCTTTGGCTGCAAAAGATGCCAGAAGCCATATCAAGAAAATATGTTTTTCTGTATTTCTGAGTCTGTTCCCTAGAGTTCCAAGTTTCCAGATCAGTTACTCAAATATTGGCTTGACCAGGGAAGTTAATGCATTTATTCAGCAATTGAGACAAGACATTCTTCCAGGTGGTCGTTGTTTTCTAATTACACTTGCTGCTGTCATGCACTCTGCAGCAGATGTAATTATATTCGGAGAACATTAATTTCTAGCTTGAAACTCTGATTACTGGAAGAGGCATATTGAAATGGCTGCCTTTTTAGACCACTGCTTGGATACACCTTGTAGATCAACTACATTCTCTTGCCCAAGTCCAAACACACAAATATCCAGAATCTAGCCCACCTGCTCAGGCAGATGCAGGTCATTGTTCTGTACCATGTTTCCTCATAACAGAATCCATCAGATAAGGTCATCTTTATTCTACAGCTGGACTACAACGTTAAACTTTTAGATGTTTTGGGTAATGTCAGTGATACATACAACTCCACTGAAGTCAGTGGAGATGCACCCAATGGTTTTCCAGTACATCAGTGTATTTGATTATTTATATGGGGTGCTGCATGCATTCCCTTATGCACCTTATCTTTAGTCTAAATATTAATTTATATCAAGAGTACTAGCTAGTAAGCAGTTTGAGCTCATTTAAAGTTGAACAAAGGTAGAAACAATTTAGACAGCAGGTCAGGGATATATATTCAGATTAGCCTTTAAAAGAATTAGGATCCAGCTTTCAGAAGAATATGCACACTTAAGCTTCATTGGTGGATTGGTGAAAAGGCCTACTGAGTGAGGTCCATCACTTGTCCACTGGGAAATCACTGTTAGGTCCATTACTCGTTTCAAAGAGCCTGGATTTTTTACCATATTAAAAATAGCACTAATCAGAGAATTCCAGTATACACCTCTACCCCAATATAACGCTGTCCTCGGAAGCCAAAAAATCTTACCACGTTATAGGTGAAACCATGTTATATCGAACTTGCGTTGATCCGCCAGAGTGTGCAGCCCCACCCCCCTGAAGCACTGCTTTACCGCGTTCTATCTGAATTCGTGTTATATTGGGTCGCGTTATATCGAGGTAGAGGTGTAGATACCTTAGTTTTAGCAGATAGTATATGTCAAATTGTAGCAGATAGTATATGTCAAGGATTTCTTTGCCAAGTGTAAAATTTTCTGGGTGACAGTTTTTTTCACTTGCTACTGTACCTCTTGATGGCTTAGTTTAAACCTAGCAATGAAAACAGTATTAATTTAAGAAGAGATCTATTTAAGAATGTTTCTATAGAGTCCTTCACTGAACTGCATATTAGTTAGGCAAGCCCTGTGGAAATTAATGAATGGTGAAGGGAAGAGAGGAAATTGCAGAAGAAATGGCTATTGAGCTGTTTTAAATGATATCCATGCAATCAAGAATCAATAACAAAGCACTTTCTAAAGATAATGCAGATTTTGCGGCTACCAAGTCAAATTAGGTTTATCCAAATTCTTTTGTATAAATTATAGAATCATAGAAATGTAGGGCTGGAAGGAACAGACAGAGGTCAAGTCCAGCCTCCTGAGCTGATGCAAGACTAGTAGCCCTGGACCATCGTTGGCATGTCTTAGTCCAACCTGCTCTTAAAAACTTCAAGTGAGGGGATTCTACAGCCTCCCTTGGAAGCCTAATAAGGAAGTTTAACTAGCCTTAAACTTAGTTTTTCCTAATATCTAAAATTTATTACTTCTTGTCCTACCTTCATTGGACATGCAGAACAATTTATCACCATCCTCTTTAGAACAGACCTTAACAAATCTGAAGACTTATAAGATAACTCCCCCTCAATACCGTCTTTCCTCAAGATTAAACACACCCAGTTTTTTTGTAACTTTTCCTCATAGGTCAGGTTTTCCAAACCTTTTACCATTTTTGTTGCTCCTCTTATGGACTCTCCAATTTATCCACCTCTTTCCTAAAATGTCATGCCCAGAACTGGACACAGTACATCAGCGCCACTGCAGCGCAGTAGTGAAGACAAGGCTTAAAGTGTGTGCTCTCTTTAGTATACAGTTAAGAACCCTTAGTTTCTGAAGTAAGTTCAGGAGTGGTCATGCAGCATGTTCTCAGGTTGTGGTAACAGCTTAATGGAAAAGGTGTTTAACCTTGACATTAGAAAGTGGAGAACTCTTGTGAGGTGGAGAACCCTTGTGAGAACTCCTGTTCTGACAGGGGTTCAAACCAGAAATTTTTTGGTGGCCTTAGAGTGCGGCCACCAACTCTTACTGGTGGCTGCGCTGACAATTTTTCCTAAAATACTTAATTTACTTTAGGAAAAACAAATAAATATGCACATGTACAAATCATTGTAATTTATGTAGGATTTTTTTCAGACTTGATAATAAAAATAATGTACAGTTGTGCTATTTTTAATATGGTAAAAAATCCATTCATTACTGGACCTAAACAGAATAGGAACAAAATCAGGTACTTTGCATGTTCTTCTCTTTTTTTTGTTTTTTTTTTGTTTGTTTGTTTTGGTTGCTGTTTTCTTTTTTTTGACTTGCTAGCTAGTAAGTCTGCTCCTATGAAAACTGATACTTGTAGATTTTTTTTAATACCGCTTTTCACAGCAGACTTACTCAGCCCTGGCAATCTGGGTGATAAATTATTCTCTGAATAGAGAGGTGGGTAGTGAGGCAGCGGGGGCCAGGGGCAATGGAGGGCTGGAGAAGGGGGGCCATGGGTGATGGAGGGGGGTTGAGCCTGGGGCCGGAGCCCAAAGCCCCGTGACTGGTGGATGGAGCCTGAAGCTCTGTGGCTGGAACCCAAAGCCCCATGGCCAGAGCCTGCTGCCCAACCCCCCAGGGCTGAAGCCGGAAGCCTGAGCCCCACTGCCCCTGGGAAAGGGGAGAACTCATGCTGTCTGTCTGCTCCACTGGTGTTTGTGGCTCCAGAGGGGGGCAGGGCCCAACCCCTACTGGTGGCCCCCAGGAAGGGGTGAATGCTTTGCCACTCCCCCCTCCTCTCCAATCACTGCCCAAGAGGCTGTAGCCACAAGAAAAACCCCTGATGGCCACGGTGGCCACATTTGAGAAACACTGTTCTACAGCATCCTTTCCAATACTTCTCCTGACCATCTCACAAGGATATGTCTGCATTTTGCTCAAGAGGAATCTGATCATATACTGTGTTCATTTACTCTACATTGCCAGGGTAGGAATTAATCATAAAAAGGAAGAATGGAAGAGAAGAGAAATATGAAATGTTTCATTTGTGTTGTCATTTAGCAAACTCTAATATTCTGAAAAAGAGTTCAGCATTCCTGCCCCTCATCTGTGGTGGAATTAATATGGAGCAGAAAAGAAGCTGCAGAATAATTGTTGTGCTATTAATGCAATGTGGTGAATTCTGGTTTACTTTCATAGCCCAGCTTTCATAGAGTGGAATTCTGGTATGCAAAAGATGTTAGAAATAGAGAATAAAGAATTATTAACTTGTTCAAAATGTTGCTTCTTGTGTCATTTTGAATTCAGTGCTTCCTTACTGGTAGTTGTATTTTCTTATCTAACTCCTAAGCTTAATTTTCAGTGCAGTTGGTATGTTTTTTCTCAGGTTATTAGTACTTTATTTTCAAGTTTGATTTCTTACATCATAATGCCACTTTATTTTCTTGTGTAGTGTTCGGTAATTTATCCATAATGATACAGCACTAAGCCCTTCTATAAAACAAGTATTTGTGTTAGTACTGCTCTAGTGCCTTAAGTAGAACCATGTTATCTTTTTCCTGAGTGTACCTCACAAGCTGAGATCATTTAGTGGTTTACTGTCAAGACTGACATTTTGATTGTCCTTATTTTTTGTAGAGCAAGGCTTAGATCACATAGCAGAAAATATCCTTTCCTATCTTGATGCCAGATCGCTCTGTGCAGCAGAGCTGGTGTGTAAGGAATGGCAGAGAGTTATCTCTGAGGGAATGCTATGGAAGAAATTGATTGAGAGAATGGTGCGCACTGATCCACTGTGGAAAGGGCTCTCTGAAAGAAGGGGTTGGTAAGTACTACTGCAATATGTAAACTAATTCACCCAGCTTTGTAGGCTATTCATAACAAATGTCCCTAATCCAGTGTTCTGCCAAAAGGTAAATTTATGGTATTGTTAGTCCTCGTAAATCTTCTGTGGAGAAGTGTGGGGGTGGTTAGGATAGATGGGAGAGGGGCATAAGTGGTATTAAAAACCTGTATTGGTTTAATCTGCTCCCTTTTTCTTCCGATATCTTGCTCGATTTCCCTGCCCACCCCATTGCTTTTCACTTTTCGAGTTCTTATGGTAAATTTTACTCTGCAAAGTCTCACTGTAGCAGTTTTTGCATATTTATCCATATTACCTCTGAACTGTAATGTGCAACACTGAGTACAGAAAGCTACTCAGTATGCTTGTTAGGTACTTTGTCAAGAGAAATATTGCCACTTAAACTTTTGCGAAATGGCTAATTAGAATTCAAAAATTTTATTTCTTTCCTGGTAATACTTTGTTCCAGATTTGGGAAAACGGGGGTTTTCCATCTTTTGCAAATCGAGAGGGAGGTTCCGCTGTGTGTTTTTCCTCTCTAGCATCTTGCTTTACTGTGCTTTGTAATAGCATGCCCATGAAACTGCAGACTCAGACTCAAGACCTGTCAAAGGTGGGAAACCCAGCAATCCTTTTCTGAACCTCAAACATTTTTAAATACAGCCGTTATTCTTTTGCATGGGTTAACAGACTTTAAGGTATCAAAAGTATTGTTTGAGAATGTATATGCTGCGTTTTAGCTTAGTGCAGAGTTATCCATTGTGCAGGGATTTTTGGTTTAATGTCATACTGGAAAATATAACTTTTTTTGTTTGTTCTTTGTTAGGGATCAGTACCTGTTTAAAAACAGACCCACAGATGGCCCCCCAAATTCATTTTACAGGTCATTATACCCAAAGATAATACAGGATATAGAGGTATGTTTTCCAACACAACTTTTTCAATGCAAATAACTTTTTCAAGCTAGTACATTTTCCTGATCGTTTGTTAGTCTGATATATATTCCTGAAGAGTATATTTTTAAATATAATGCATTATGTAATTGATTACACTATTTCTAGTACTAATTCTAATTTGCCAGGAAAATGCAGTAAATATGTGCAGTAATTTATTGGATAGAGTAAATACAATATGAAGGTAACTTGGTAATGTCAATTTAGAAGTATGTTTCTTTTTCTGAAAGACTTTGGGACTTTTCAGAAATGAAATGTCAAGTCTGACTTAACAGAATTATAATATTTAATAGTCTCGTGCACCCCAAGACAATCACATGCATACTGTATAACCAGTTTTTCTATATAATTTGATTATCCTAACTTTTTTAAAAGTTCAGATTTAAACTTCTAATATTAAACATTAAAATACCAAGATCTATTTAATATTTTCATTTCCCCCCTTAATTTTAAGAGACTCAAGATAACAAATATAGCTGTCCTTACAAGGAGTGCAGAATTTTGTCTTTCTTGAATGACTGTAGTAAGAGTCTACAATATGGTTATAACATAAAGTGCGTTTTAGGGATAAAGATGAGGCAGAAATGACTTTTTGTTTGACAATGTGATATTTTGCTTACCTTGTAAAGAGCTACAAAGTTATGGCTTATTTACTTTTCAGCATATATTTTTGACAGATTAAGGTCATCTTGGTGTTCACATATTAGAAGAAAAGCTTAGTCTTATCCAGTTAGCTATGTATCTGCCATAAAAATGTGTTCCTTAGACCAAAAACTGTAATGCATTTATTTCAGCCAGGTGATAGACATAAAAGTTATTGGTACAAAATTCATTAGTGAAGAAACGTGTTTGTTGGTTAAGGCAGATGTGAAATAATGGAATCATTCTGTTATGGGAAATGTGAGCTTGTATGGCTAGCACTTCATGAACAAAATTACTCAAAACTCCAACCTGTCTGTAAAATTTAGCTACCCCGCAAATCAACTCTAACTCTCATTTTCAAATATATATTTTAATAAGCTACTGATAACAATTCAAATGATTTTTTCAAGTATAGATCTGAACATAAAATAAAGCCTAAGCAAAATAAAATCAGCCACGATATTAGTACTTGTTGGTTGTGCACCATACACCTTTACATACTTGTGTGGTGAGAGAGCTTGTTTTATCCTTTTCTCTTCTGCATACAAGTTCTTTAACATGGTTGAAGTTGATTTCCTGAAATAAGATCCTTCTGGTATTGGTTTAACCCATGCTTTGCTGTGATTGTCACCTGGCTTAGGCAGCAGGCTTCCCTCCATTGCTTCAGTTTTATTTCTTGCTGGAGCCCCCTTCTCCATTAGTAAGGGCCAGATCTTGTTCCCATTCAAGTAAGTAGCAAAAATAGCAGTATTTGGGCCTAAAAATTCTTTTACTACTTGCATCCTTTGTGCATCTTTGTTATTGGCCAGAGTTAGAGATATGAAAGTTTTGAAACTGATTACCCTAACTGACAGGAAATGAACGGCCATAAAAGCCGAAAAAAAGCCAAAACCCGCCCTGATATCTATGATTGAATATAAAAAATAATAATAAAAAAAAATCCAGCCTTGCGTGTTTTAAGTGATCTTACAAAGTTCGGGGGCGATATCAGTGAAATCTATAAGTCTGATGGAGACATTTTCTTGTAACTGTACAAGTTTCCAAGAAAATTAAACTTAAGATTGTAAATTCAAAACAGTATCTTAAAGACCCACTGTACTAAAAAAATTTAAAAGAAAATTGATGTCATGGACATTTTTGAGAGTTCACATCTTCAAAACAAAACAAAGCCAAAAAAATCCCCAACACAACAAGCAAAGATACCAGGTGTTTCAAAATCTGGAAATGTAGACTCAAAGTATTTTATTGAACTGTAACTCTCCTCCCATAACTGCCATTCAAAATACATTTGGTCCTGGCCTGTCACATCTTTCATTAAATGAGGTTCCTCTGGAATCTGTGTAGTACTTGTAAAATGTACAGGGATAAGGTGGCTGTCTGTGAATGAGGATTCTGTTGGAACAAGGATACGTGAAAGTGATATGTGGTAGGTAATGTTTCTCCTGTAGTCTCTTAACTATACTGTGTAGTTGGTTGGGTGTGGCACATTGCGTTGAGGGGCATATGTGTATGGTAAGTGGGAAGCTGTTGGTGTAGCTGGTATGTCAAAGGGCAGAGGAGAACTGGCTTTGAAGATGCTATTTCTGTAGTCGGCAACTGGTACTTACATTCATACGCTGAATATGGAATATAACCTTGCCCTGTAGAAGGTATGGATTGTCTCTTTAACTCACATGAAGGGAGGTGAGCATACAGGATCAGAGTTACGGTGGTTTAGAGAACCTTAACTCTTGCATTTCTATACTTTCATAACGTTTTGGTGTTTTGCAGGTATCCTTAACTTAAAATGTCCTGGCCTTCTAATGCTTGGTGTCTGTAAAATAAAATATTCTATCAAGTCTTTCCCCAAAATTACTCATACAAACTTATAACCATAATTCCATTTTAACATTGACTTTTCTCTGGGACTCCGTAGGGCTTTGAAGAGGTAGCTTGATCAGTCAAGGGCTTTTTAAGGTAGCAGACAAAGAGATGATAAAATCCAATGCCTGGATGCCGAAGCTGGACAGAGTCAGACTTAAATTTTTAACAGTCAAGGCAATTAACCATTGAAACAGCTTTCTTAGGGATTTTGTGGCTTCTCCACCTCCTGAAATCTTTAAATCAAGATTAGAGGTCTCTCTAAAAGACATGCTCCATCTCAATCACAAGTTACGAGCTTGATGTAGGAATCACTGGGTGGAATACTAAGTCGTATTCTAATGTTTATTCAGGATGTCAGACTAGATGATCATAACTGTCCTTTCTGGCCTTAAGATTTGTAAATTTATAAAACGCTAGTCTATACTCTTTATTGGCTGTCAGCGACATCAGGTGAATTCAAGGGGCTGGCTACCACCCACCAAACCCCACATGGGTGTTGGCTGCACCAGACACTCACTCCTACTTAACATGCCATCTTTATTTGTCCAGGACACCTAAGCTAACTACTCAAAGGAAGCCAGGTCTTTCACTTACAGGCTCTCACTCTGGAATTCACTCTACCCAAAATCAGTGTAAGCCTTAGCTTGTCCATATTCAGGAAACAGACATGTCTTTGTCTAGACTTTTAAGGATATGAAGTCTCTCTTGTTAAGCCAACTCTCACTTCCAGAATCCGAAGCATTCAGCTTATACCAGCAAAATTTTCCTAGTCTTGGTCCTATGAAGTTGCTAATTTGGAGGGAAGACTGTAGATGGGTTGAGGAGTTGTGCAACTTGGGACTTGTTCTCTGCTCAAATGTTTCTTTTCAATTTAAGCCCTGGGAAATGTTCACATGTTCCAGATGTTTCCATCCTGGATTAGGGTTGATGCTTTTAGTACCCTGAATTTCTTGAGCTAGTAGTCAAGGGTCGGATAATTTTTTCTCTTCTAAGGTCCCATCATTTCTAATTCTTCCAATAAATGTCTCTGTAAGGTATGATTCATAAGGGCTCTCTCCCTGTGGACTCTCAGAACAAGTTGTTGATACAGTCCTTCAATCTGAAAGTCTGCAACACAAAAAGCCAGCTACAGCACTTGGACCCCTTTTCTCTAGGTATAGCTAACTGTGACAGACCCAGACCAGTGGGGTACAGGAGTCTGGTAGAGGGCAAATATACTGGTCACTGGATGAGTAGTTTTCTGTTCCCTGAGTGACCAGAGCAGGGGCTGCACTAGAGTAATCAGGAACCTGCTAGAACCAGTTAAGGCAGGCAGGCTAATTAGGACACCTGGACCCAATTAAGAAGAAGCTGCTAGAATCAATTAAGGCAGGCTAATCGGGGCATCTGGGTTTTAAAAGGAGCTCACTTCAGTTTGTGGTGCGAGTGTGAGGAGCTGGGAGCAAGAGGCACAAGGAGCTGAGAGTGAGAGGGTGTGCTGCTGTAGGACTGAGGAGCACAAGCGTTATCAGACACCAGGAGGAAGGTCCTGTGGTGAGAATAAGGAAGGTGTTTGGAGGAGGCCATGGGGAAGTAGCCCAGGGAGTTGTAGCTGTCATGCTGCTGTTACAGGAGGCACTATAGACAGCTGCAGTCCATAGGGCCCTTGGCTGGAACCCGGAGTAGAGGGCGGGCCCGGGTTCCCCCCAAACCTCCCAATTGACCTGGACTGTGGGTTCTTCCAGAGGGGAAGGTCTCTGGGCTGTTCCCCAACCCACATGGTGAATCTCTGAGGCAAGAAAATTCGCCAATAAGCACAGGACCCACCAAGATAGAGGAGGAACTTTGTCACATAACAAAAGGGTGGAGGTAGAGGGGTACAGCATGATTTAATTTCATCCCCTCCGTTCTTGAGTTCTTCTAAAGATCATGCAGAAAACTGCTGTAAAAATACCAGACTTCATCTTAGGGGCCATTCATTGTCTGAAAGATTTTCTATCCTTGTTGATTTTTAAAAGCAGTGTTGTTCTCTTACTTCAAACCTTGTGCTATAATATCTATCTGTAACATCATCCTGTGTAATCCCTACCTTTGTGATGCCTACCTTTCCACAGGAACTCTAAATTCAGTATCCATCTTTGGCACACCACTTAAGTTGTTTTCCTGGTGACTATCACATTAGCACTCAGAAGGCAAAAACATGTTTTTTCAAGATATTTACCTGAAGACCACATTTTTAGTGTAACAAAATGTACATTATGACTGACTTCTCACTATCAATATTTCACATGCAAGGTACAAGGATAAACCAGAACCCATTGTTAAACTATTTTAACAACAAAAGGGATTTCATTAATTTATGCAGCTGGTACTAAATTGGGGTCATAAGTGAGGATAAGTGCAGCAGAAAAATGGTCTTTCTCCATTGGATTGACTGAATGACAGAATTCAAAAAGTAATCTAAAAAACAAATTGACAATTGGAAGCAAAAATGAGGGATGGATAAAGAGCTAATTTAATTCTTTCCCTTGGGTTCTATTAGCATTTGGGGTCAAAAGTCCATGCAGCCACAAGGTGATAATAGCTGCAAGGTAATACAGCCTATGATTTGGCAAATTGAGGCTCCTTTGCCTCTCTGAAAATTTATTAGTGCCAATATCTGTTCTCTGCCAAATACATTTCTAGAATATACTGTCACTTCTGCAATCATTGAATGAGAAGGGACACTTTAGAGATCTGAAACAAATTCCTGAAAAAAGGCATGCAACTCTCTCCACCTCTATTGTGAAAAGTAAATGAGGCCAAATATTTAATTAGGTTTTATTTAATAAGAAGTAGTCCAGTAATTTCAGGTGTTTCCAAATCAATTGGTGCTGAACACCCAAGCTAAGTACTTTAGGAACTCCCTTAAAGGGAAAACTAGTGTTGTGTTTGAGAAAACGAAATGTGGGTTTGCAAAATCTGTGTGGAGATCATCTGAGTTTGTCCGGTTAACTCTGTACTTGGAAACAGTCCACAAATATTGTGGTGCAGATAAACTGTTTTAAATGGACTACAGTAATAGGCAAATTGCCAAATAATAGGGTAAGTTTTATAGTTTTGATACCACAACTCCAAGTCCCTGGACCTTTTCCATATGATCTATGAAGCTGGACTAATATATCCCTTTAGAATTAGCACAAATATAATCTATTCCTCATGGTCTGTCAAGAAGATTATTTGTACATGTTCTTCATGTCCTGAAATACAAGGGAAGGGCCTTCATCTTGCTTCTGTGGAGACTGTAATCTGCTTAATTACAATGAGAATATCAAATGAGATTTCCCTGAAAGAATGTGGCTAGGCCATCAAATAGACTCCATGTGTTCTTCCAATAGTTAAGGGAGTTCATATTTAAAAAAAATACAAGCTAGCTTTTAAAATCTTGGCCATAAGAGACAAAACATGAAGAGGAAAGAGGCTCTTCAGTGGAGTCATTACTAAGATTAGGTGGGGAAAGATCTTTACTGTTTGTTTTTTGCCAAAGCTCTACTTCAAAGGAAATACACCTCTACCTCGATATAACGCTGTCCTCGGGAGCCAAAAAACCTTACCGCGTTATAGGTGAAACCGTGTTATATCGAACTTGCTTTGATCCACCGGAGTGCGCAGCGCCCCCCCCCCCAGCACTGCTTTACCGCGTTATATCCAAATTTGTGTTATATTGGGTCGCGTTATATCGGGGTAGAGATGTACATTTTTATAGTAACATTTACAGTATTGGAGTGAGATGACTGAAAATTTGTTGAAAAATCTGGCCAGCTGTATACATCCTAGTTATCTTCGTTTGAGAGCTTATCATTAGTGGTAGGTTTTTTTAAAGGGTAGTTAAGTTTCCTTAAATGAAACTATTGACAAATAGGGGGATGCTTGAGTGTGTTTTTAAGCATGTAGGATGTGCTCAGACAACAGCCAGGGTGGCCAAATAAGTATCTAGTTCAATATATTTCTAACTATATTTTTCATGGTATCACACAGTCAGTTTTTAAATAGTGATGTAAATCTCAAATGGAAAGCAAAATGTGTAATATAGCCTTTGTTGGATAGTTGTGTACTATCAGCTGTTCTGTTTATTATTGATGCATATATCATTGCAGTAACTCTCACGCTTTCCCTCCCCATTTTCCTTGCCCTTGGGTTGTAAGGTGGTTTTTTTTTTTAAATCTCCCTTGGAGAGCTGGAAGGGATTGAATTATGTTGCTCAGGCATCATTACCAATAAAAAAAAAAAAAAATCAGCTATCGATCTCTCCCTGCTGTCAAGAAGGCATGACTTCTTATGTCTGGAAGCTGTCATGTTGATTTAATTTCCATGTATTTGAGTTACAAGGTTTCTAAAATCCTTGTTGGGAAATACTTACCTTGATATCTGCTTCTTCCAAAAGGTAGTTTGTGGTCTTTTCAGTTTGCAGTCCTTACCAGGGATAGTATCCCATCATTTGAGCAGTTATCTTTATTTGGATGTAATTTAAATTATTTAAAAGTTTTTACACTGATAGCCAAGCAAAGCGAAATCTGCTTTGCCTGTGCTATCTGTTCAGTGATGTAAACAGACCAACGAAATGTAGATACATAGAATCATAGAAATGTAGGACTGGAAGGGACCTCAGTGGGTCACTAGTCCAGTTCCCTGCACTGAGGCAGGACTAAGTATTATCTAGACCATCCCTGACAGGTGTTTGTTTGTCTAACCTGTTATTAAACTTCCAGTGACAGAGATTCCACAGCCTCCCTAGGTAATTTATTCTGGAGCTTAGCTACCTTTACAGTTAGGAAGTTTTTCCTAATGTCTTACCTAAATCTTCCTTACTGCAATTAAAGCACATTACTTCTTGTCTTGTCCTCAGTGGTTAAGGAGAACAATTTATCACCCTCCTCTTTATAACAGCCTTTTACGTACTTGAAGATTGCTATCTTCTCGAGACTAAATAAATTCAGTTTTTTCAATCTTTCCTCATAAGTCATGTTTTCTGGACCTTTAATCTTTTTTGTTACTCTCCTCTGGACTTTCTCCAGTTTGTCTACATCTTTCCAGAAGTGTGGTGACAAGAGCTGGACACAGTACTCCAGTGGAGGCCTTGTTAGTGTGAAGTAGAGTGTCTTGCTTACAACACTGCTGATAATACGTCCCAGGATGATGTTCACTTTTTTGTTTGCAACAGTATTACATGTTGACTCATCTTTAGTTTGTGATCCACTAGAACCCCCAGTTCCTTTTCTATAGTCATGGGAAGTCATTTCCCATTTTGTGTTTGTGTAGTTGATTATTCCTTCCTAAGTGTAGTACTTTGCATTTGTCTGTATTAAATATCATCTTATTTATTTCAGACCATTTCTCCAGTTTGTCTGGTCATTTTTAATTCTACCCTCCAAAGTGCTTGCAACCCCTCCCAGCTTGGTATCTATCTGCAGACTTTATAAGTGTATTCTCTATGCAATTATCTAAATCATTTATGAAGATATTGTATAGAACCAGACCCAGGACAGATCTCTGCAGGACCCCACTCAATATGCCTTTCCAGCATGATTGTGATGGGAGACTACAACTACCCAGATATCTGTGGGGAAAATAATACAGCAGGGCACATAACCACCAAGTCCTGTGTTTTGAATGATTTTGTTAGTTGTTTAAAAAATAAACGCATACCCCTCTTCATCCTGGTTAGGTGGTCTATATTAGACGCCTACCATGACATCACCCTTTTTTTACTCCTTGTATCCAGAGACTTTCCACAGGTCCACCTCCCACTTCTTTCTCAGTCTCAGTGCAGGTGTATACATCTTCGATATTTCTAGCACTCTTCTTCTTCCCAGCGGCTGGGGGTAGGTCTACTCACTAATACATTGCTGGTGTTCTGCAGTCCCCCATATTTCTCTCTCTCTCTCTCTCTGGCTAACAGGCTATCTTGTAGTTGTGTAGTAATTTTTTCAAGCCTTCAGATAACAGATTTAATATTTAGGTCTTAAATTCTGCAGAATTTAATAACTTCAGCCCTGATACTCACAAGGTAAAGCTTTTTCACTGTTCTAGTGAGTTGATGAGTGAATTTTTCAGACTCCCTTACCTTTTGCCATGTTTTGTCCTCTTCTGATCTTTGAATTTATAATGTAAGCATGATTTACCCAAAATTGAACCAGGCACATGTCATACTCAGATCTAGCTTGGCTTTCAGCATTATCTCCCTAATTGTTAGCCTTGCTTTATTGCAGACAGTTCTTGAAAGCATATCTTGATTATCCTGTCCAAGATGATTATTAAAGCAAGACAGGAAGCCTTTGATTCACTCACGGGGAATGTTTTCTGGTGCATTTTCAGCAAAGGTGACCTTTTTATGTCTTTATTAAAACTTATTCTGAATCTATATGTATGATATATCTAAATAAGGACATAAAAACAGAATAATAGAAATTCATTTTTGGTAACATTACTAAGACACTTAATGAAGTTTTTTTACCAAGCTAGTTGTTTCTAGCTCCCGTAAAAGTCATCAGCCTACCTAGCTGATTTCATACTGTTTTTTATTTTTAATTTAATCTTATGTTCTACAGATTTACCTGTTGAACCTTTATACCAGTGGAGATGTATTTCTTCAATTTATTTTATCGAAGGAGGTAATTGTGATAAAATAACTTTTCATTACTCATAAGGATAAAATGGTTGCAGTCATTTTTCTAAGCTAATCCTTCCCTTTCCTCCTTGACAGTCTCGCTTGTATTTTCAGTTAATGGTTTACCCATGATAAAGTGGGAACTTTCTTGGTGAATAGACCCTAAGCCATCAATTTCTACAGAATATAAGCTTATATTTAAAAATTAAACAAATTCTCTTGTGCTTGTGAAGAGAATTTTATGAATGTGACCTGATGCATGCATTTAATGAGGTTGCAGGCAGGGCTGTGCCAAGGAGGGTGCGGGGTCTGGGACATAGGCGCTGAGTTTCTATCTGGCAAGCCCCCCTTCCCCCTCGCTCTGCCCAGGCCCCACCCTCACTCCACCCCTTCCCCCAAAGCCCCCCTCTTCCCGCCATGCCTCTTCCCCCTCCCTCTCCCCAGCTCTATCCCCTCCCCCGAGCGTGCTGCACCCTCGCTCCTCTCCTCTCCCCCCTAGCGTCTCCAGATGCAGTGAAACAGCTGATTGGCAGTAGGCGCTGGGAGGGAGGGAGAGGCGCTGATCTGAGGGGCCTGCCGGCGGCCAGGAGGTGCTGAGGAGCGGGGGGAGTTGATAGGGGGGCTCTTTGCTCACCCGCATCCTCACAAAGCGGGGGGCCCCCCAAAGCACGGGTCCTGGGGCAGGTGCCCTGTTCTTCTTCGAGAGATGTCCCTGTGGGTGCTCCACTACAGGTGTTGGTGCGTCCCTGCGCCTTCGCCTGGAGATTTTTGCAGCAGTACTCATAGCGGCCACGCATGCTCAGAAGCTGCCCCCCGCTGTGACTGTAGGTTAATAGTACGCATGCGTGGCCGGTCTCCTCAGTTCCTTCTCAACCGTCCCCGGCCTGAGACGGAGCTCAGCAGACTCATTAGAAAATCCTTCACTCTTGCCTCAATTACCCTTTAGTAACCAGTTTTTGTCAGTTTTCTCTGTTAATATAGTTACTTACCCAGTTTATCTGTTTAAAAAAAAAAGAAAAAAAAAATTTCTGTCAGCCGCGGCTATGCCGGGCTCCACAGGTTTCAAGCGCTGTGCTACCTGCAAGGAAGCTATCCCATTATCGGACGGACACTCAAAGTGCATAAAATGTTTGGGGGAAGCTCACATTCCCCAGAAATGTGCCCACTGCTGTAAACTCAGCTCCAGGGCACGAAAAGACAGGGAGCTTAAACTTAAACTTCTCCTCCTTCAAAAGTCTATCGGGTCAGTTTCAGACCCGGGCGTTGAAGCTGAGAAAATCTACAAAGAAGGGACACCCTTCCTCACCTAACAAGGCTATGAGGCACAAAATATCTCCAGGCAGATCAACGATCTCTCTGCCTGTGTTTCCTCGCCTCAGTAACTTTCATGAGCCAGGCTCTTCGGGAACCGCGCAAAAGCCGCCTGAGGCTCCCGCGGCGGCGCGAGGCTCCGGTGCCGAGGCATCAGGCTTCCAGTTGCCTGCCTCAGTTACGGCACCATTCGGCACCGCGACTGAGACGGTGCTGACATTTCACAGCATGCCTGACCCCAGGCAGCCTGATGTTGCTCGCCCGGCACCGACCGCGGCACCGACCCCTGCGGTGCACTCTGACACAGAGATCACAGGCAGAAACCCCGATCGCGGGAATGCTCCTGTGCGGCAGCCTCTCCCGGCTCAGCTTTCATCTCCCGCAGGAGCCTCATTAACTCATTTTACCCAGACAGCATATCTTATAGTATCACCTACCTTGCAGTCTCCGCTCATGAATGCATATTCTTTTTCAATGTCTGAGTCAGGATCTGAGCAGTTTTCCTCCAGTGAGGAGGAAGCAGATCCACAGGGAGTTTTTTCACCATATTATGACTCCCAGTCCCGAACCCAGGGCAATAAGGGTTGTGAGAAAACTACCTCATCCCACTCTCAGGATCCTGCCTCCTGGGGGGTGAACCCCTGGATGGCACCACCTATGCCCTACCCGCCACCATGGCAATACTGGGCACCATGGGCATCATACCCTCGGGAATACATGCCTCGTGGCCATTCGACCAGGCGCAATACTGATCCAGCGCCATCTTATAACGAACATGCCACTGACACGAGACGCCTGGCAACACAGCCACGCTCCCAGGATAAACCTAGCCCTACTCCTGTTCCAACAGAAACGGAGCTAGCACCTGAAGAAGCATTGCTTCCCCTTCCTCCTACTCCCTCTGATGAATATACAAAATTCCAGGACCTCTTTAAAAGAGTGGCTAGTGACCTGAGAATTAACCTGGACGTGGTCACCGAACAGCAGCATGAACTAACGAACATCCTACAGCCCCCTTCTTCCTCCAGAGTGGCACTCCCAATTAACGCAGCCCTTTTAGAACCCGCTAAGTCCATCTGGCAGACTCCAGCGACAAGCCTACCTACCTGCAAGCAAGCAGACAAGAAGTATTTTATTTCTCCAAAGGACTCTGAATTCCTTTTTACCCACCCAGCACCAAATTCATTGGTAGTAGACGCTGCGAACCAGAGGGCTAGACAACAGTATTCTCGTTCTGCCCCACCCAACAAGGATAACAAACGACTGGACCTTTTTGGTCGCAAGGTCTATGCATCCTCCACCCTCCAATTTCGTATAGCTAATTATACTGCAGTCCTGGCAAAATACGACCATAAAAATTATAATAAGTTAATGGACTTTATTGACGACATTCCAGAACAAAGAAAACAACAATTCAGAGCTACGATTTCTGAGGGCCAAGCCATTTCACGCACCGCTCTCCAAGCAGCCCTCGATGTAGCCAACACAGCGGCAAGATCGACCGCTACAGCGATAGTCATGCGACGGGGCTCATGGCTCTCCTCTTCCTTTTTTCCTCGCGAAGTTCAGAACACAATTGAAGATCTTCCCTTCGACGGTGACAAACTCTTTGCTTCTAACACGAATGAAGTGCTTCATTCAATGAAAGATTCCAGGACAACCCTCCGGTCTCTAGGTCTCCAGGCACCTACGACCAGAAGACGACAATATCGATACCAACCGTACCACCGGCCACGTTATCCCGCATTTACACAACCTTCCCATAGACCGCAGGAACAGCAACAGCCGCAACGTCAAAGACCAAGATTTCAGCGACGTCGCCCAAACTCTGCAGGGGCACCTCAACCCCCACCAGCTAATAGGCAGATTTGAAGACTTGGTCGAGGGTTTAGAAAGCAACACCCCCGCTTCAGCCGTCACACCTATCTTTGGACACCGCCTACGACCTTTCTTCCATCAATGGAGGAAGATTACCTCCGACAAGTGGGTCTTAGAGGTGGTTACAATTGGATACGTCATCCCCTTCCTCTCCTTACCTCCCACCCACCCACCTTCCCCGTCCCTCTTCAGGGACCCTTCTCACGAGCAGCTACTCCTCCAAGAAGTGCAACATCTCCTTCATTTGGGAGCAGTAGAAATCGTGCCAGAGCGACACAGAGGGAAGGGTTTTTACTCCCATTGTTTCTTAACGGAGAAGAAAAATGGGGGATGGCGACCAATCCTCGATCTCAGGCGGCTCAACAGATTCATCAAAAAGCAAAAGTTCAAGATGGTAACCCTCACTACCATAATCCCAGCGCTGGAGCAGGGCGACTGGTTTTCTGCCCTCGACCTACAAGATGCCTATTTCCATGTCACCATACATCCGGCCCACAGACGTTTCCTCCGATTTACCCTCGGTTCCACACATTTCCAATACAGGGTACTCCCCTTCGGACTATCTACAGCCCCCCGTGCTTTTTCCAAGCTTCTAGCTGTAGTCACTGCCTACCTCAGGAAACAAGGGGTCATAGTGTTCCCTTACCTCGACGATTGCCTCCTCAAAGCTTCAACATTCGACGAGGCGCTCCGGTTCACACGGCTCACAATCGATTGCTTTCTATCTCTCGGCCTACAAATAAACAGAGACAAATCCACATTACGCCCCACCCAGCACCTGCAGTTCATAGGCGCAGACTTCGACTCCCGGACGGGGCTAGCATCCCTCCCACCCGATCGCTTCAATTCCATAAACCAACTGGCCACAATTATTCGCGGCAGCCCTCAGGTAACTGCCCGAGACTGCCTGCAACTACTAGGCCACATGGCCTCGTGCACTTTTGTCGTCCAGAATGCACGCCTATACATGAGGTGCTTCCAAGCGTGGCTGGCAACGGTCTACAAACCGAATATGCACTCTTTAAACAAGACTCTCTCCCTGCCTACTCCAGTCAAAGATTCGCTACATTGGTGGACCGTCCACTCCAACCTCTGTTCTGGAGTCCCGTTTCTTCAACAGGCTCCATCACGCATTCTGACCACCGATGCATCTATGACAGGTTGGGGTGCACATATGTCTCATCAGACAGTACAGGGACTATGGTCACCAACCGAGACCTCCCTGCACATCAATGTTCTAGAACTTCGAGCCATTCGCAACGCGTGCCGTCACTTCCTGCCACTAATCAAGCATCATCACGTACGCATAATGACGGACAACATTGCATGCATGTTTTACGTAAACAGGCAGGGCGGAGCTCGTTCCCATTCACTGTGCACAGAGGCGATGAAGCTCTGGAATTGGTGCATTGCGAACAACATCCGGGTATCAGCAGCCTATCTTCCCGGAATCATGAACACCACAGCGGACGAACTGAGCAGACGCTTCCCATGGGACCACGAGTGGGAGATAGACGAGAAAACCATTCACGATGTATTCAGTACCTGGGGTTACCCAACCATAGACTTGTTTGCAACTGCAAAAAACAAGAAATGTCTCAATTTCTGCTCCAGAGCAGGACTGGGCAAACATTCCCTGGGGGACACATTCATGATCTCATGGCACCGAAACCTATTCTATGCGTTTCCCCCGATACCAGTTCTCAACAGGGTTCTGATAAAAATACGAACGGATCGAGCCAAGGTGATCCTCATTGCCCCATCGTGGCCCAGACAACCATGGTTTCCCTTCCTCACCAGAATGTCAATCCAACCACCAGTCTCCCTGCCGCTTATTCCGAACCTTCTATCCCAACAGCACGGCCGTTTTCTCCACCCCAACCTATCCATGCTTCACCTCAAGGCCTGGTTCCTACGTGGTTCTCCCAACGCGAATTAGATTGCTCCGAACAAGTTCAGCAGGTGCTCCTACATAGCAGAACGCAATCTACTCGCAAGACCTATCTTCAAAAGTGGAAACGATTCACACATTGGTGTTCTGCCAAACACCTTTCTCCTACCTCGGCACCTCTTTCATTTATATTGGACTATCTCTTGGGCCTTAAGCAATCCGGCCTTTCTTTCAGCTCCATCAGGGTCCATTTAGCTGCTATTACGACTTTCCACGACAGAATTGATGATACGTCTGTCTTTGCTCACGCTACTACGAAGCGTTTCCTCAAGGGACTACAAACCTTATACCCAGACATTAAACCACCAACCACCCCCTGGGACCTTCATCTGGTACTGTCTGCCCTAACTCAACAACCTTTCGAACCCCTAGCCACGTGCTCCCTTTTACACCTCTCCATGAAAACAGCGTTTCTAGTGGCAATTACTTCTGCCAGACGGGCAGGAGAAATAGCAGCTCTCATGGCACACCCACCATATACGATATTTTTTAAAGACAAGGTTACCCTCAGATTACACCCCAAATTTCTTCCAAAGGTACATTCATCATTCCAGATTAATGAACCCATACACCTGCCGACTTTTTTTCCGAAACCACATGCGAACTCCTTTGAAACCTCAATGCATACACTAGATGTTCGCAGAGCCTTGTCATTCTATTTGGATAGGACCGAACCCTTTAGAACCTCCTCTAGACTTTTTGTCTCTATTGCAGAGCGCTCCAAAGGCACACCTATTTCTACCCAGAGACTCTCGAACTGGATCTCCCAGTGTATCCGACTGTGCTATCAGATAAAGGGGGTTACACCTCCAGACGGCATTAGAACACACTCGACTAGATCTCTGGCTGCCTCGGTCGCGTTCTTACGCAAAGTTTCCTTGGCTGACATTTGTAAAGCAGCCACCTGGTCCTCTGACCACACTTTTGTTAAACACTATGCCCTTACTCAAGGCCCTCTATCTGACATACGCTTGGGCAGGGCGGTACTTTCAATGGCGTTCCTACCAGATCCGAAGTCCCTACCTCCTTAAGGTACACCGCTTTTAAGTCACCTGTAGTGGAGCACCCACAGGGACATCTCTCTCGAAGAAGAGGAGGTTACTCACCCTGTGCAGTAACTGACGTTCTTCGAGATGAGTGTCCCTGTGGGTGCTCCACTACCCACCCTCCTCCCCTCTACTTCGGAGTTGGGGGGCCTCCGTGGTAGAGAAGGAACTGAGGAGACCGGCCACGCATGCGTACTATTAACCTACAGTCACAGCGGGGGGGCAGCTTCTGAGCATGCGTGGCCGCTATGAGTACTGCTGCAAAAATCTCCGGGCGAAGGCGCAGGGACGCACCAACACCTGTAGTGGAGCACCCACAGGGACACTCATCTCGAAGAACGTCAGTTACTGCACAGGGTGAGTAACCTCCTCATTTGCTGTACCCTAGGGACAGTTCTGGCTGCAGGCATACAGCTCCAGTGACACAGCTGCTGCTTCTACCTTTCCTAAGCAGTAGCTGAGTGAAAGTGACAACTCTGCTCATTTTCTCGTCTGCTCTTCAGAATCCTGGGGGCAGTGATGCAGCAAGACTCATGTAAATTTAACTCTGCAGTTACATAGAAAATTCTACAGGAGAGGGAGACACCAGAGCTACTCACAGGAGTAAGAGCCAAAAAATTGAGGCTGGGGTAAAGTAGTGGAAAGATTCCCAGCAGCCATGAGGTTCTTATGGCTCTAGGCTTGGGGAACAGAGAGGACCCAGAGAATTATAGATCACTCAGTCTAACTTCAATACCTGGAAACATACTGGAACAAATTATTAATCAATTTGTAAGCACCTAGAAGATAATAGAGTAATACGCAAATGCCAACATGAATTTATCAAGATACAAATCATGCCAAATCCATCTAATTTTCATCTTTGAGAGGGTTACTGCACTAGTAGGTTGGGGGAAGCTGTAGATTTGATGCATCTTTTTTTGTAAGGATTTTGACACAGTCCCACTTGACATTCTCATAAGCAAACTCAGAAAATGTGGTCTAGATGAAATTACTATAAGATAGGGTGCATAACTTATTGAAAGACTATATTCAGAGTAATGATCAATGGTTTACTGTCAAACTGGGAGGACGTATGTAGTGGTGTCTTGCAGGGGTCTGTCCTGGGTCCAGTACTGATCAATATTTACGTTAATGACTTGGCTAATAGAGTGGAGAGTATGCTTATAAAATTTGCAGGTGATGCCACAGTGGGAGAGATCACAAGCACTTTGGAGGACAGGATTAGAATTCAAAAAGACTGTGACAGATTGGAGAGTCTGAAGTCAACAAGATGAAAATCAATAAAGACAAGTGGAAAGTAAAGGAAAAATCAAATGCAAAATGTGAAATAACTAGTTAGGCAATAATACTGCTGAAAAGGAGTTATAGTGGATTATAAATTGAATCTGAGCCAACAATGTGATGCAAAAAAAAAAAGGGGGAGGGGTAATTCATTCTGGGGTGGACTATAAGGTGGATAGAAAGCTGGCTAGATCGTCGGGCTCAACGGGTAGTGATCAATGGCTCCATGTCTAGTTGGCAGCCGGTATCAAGCAGAGTGCCCCAAGGGTTGGTCCTGGGGCTGGTTTTGTTCAGTATCTTCATTAATGATCTGGAGAATGGCGTGGATTGCACCCTCAGCAAGCTTGCAGATTACACTAAACTGGGAGGAGGGGTAGATACGCTGGAGGGTAGGGTAGGGATAGGATACAGAGGGACCTAGCAAATTAGAGGAATGGGCCAAAAGAAATCTGATGAGGTTCAACAAGGACAAGTGCAGAGTCCTGCACTTAGGATGGAAGAATCCCATGCACTGCTACAGACTAGGGACCGAATGGCTAGGCAGCAGTTCTGCAGAAAAGGACCTAGAGGTTACAGTGGGTGAGAAGCTGGATATGAGTCAACAGTGAGCCCTTGTTGCCAAGAAGGCTAACGGCATTTTGGGCTGTATAAGTAGGAGAATTGCCAGCAGATCGAGGGACGAGATCATTCCCCTCTATTCGGCATTAGTGAGACCTCATCTGGAGTACTGTGTCCAGTTTTGGGCCCCCCACTACAAGAATAATGTGGAAAAATTGGAAAGAGTTCAGCGAAGGGCAATAAAAATTATTAGGGGGCTGGAGCACATGACTTCTGAGGAGAGGCTGAGAGAACTGGGATTATTTAATCTGCAGAAGAGAAGAATGAGGGGGGGATTTGATAGCTGCTTTCAACTACCTGAAAGGGGGTTCCAAAGAGGATGGATCTAGACTGTTCTCAGTGGTACCAGATGACAAATCAAGGAGTAATGGTCTCAAGTTGCAGTCGGGGAGGTTTAGGTTGGATATTAGGAAAAACTTTTTCACTGGGAAGGTGGTGAAGCACTGAAATGGGTTACCTAGGTAGGTGGTGGAATCTCCTTCCTTAGAGGTTTTTAAGGTCAGGCTTGACAAAGCCCTGGCTAGGATGATTTAGTTGGGGATTGGTCCTGCTTTGAGCAGGGGGTTGGACTAGACCTCCTGAGGTCCCTTCCATCCCTGATAGTCTATGATTCTATGTTTTAGCAGGAGTGTTGTATGTAAGACATGGGAGGTAATTGTCCCAGTGTGCTTGGCACTGGTGAGGCCTTAACTGAAGTTCTGTGTCCAGGCCTGGGCGTGACACTTTGGGAAAGATGTGGACAAACAAGAGTTACAAATATGATAAGAGGTTTAGAAAACCTGACCTGTGAGGAAGGGTTAAAAAAAAAAAAACAGCTGGGCATGTTTAGTCTTCAAAAAAGAAGTTATGGGGGCCAGGGGATCTGTTAGGTCTTCACTTCCTTTTGGTACCAGCCCTTAACATATTTGATCAGTTGTTCTGCATGTCCACTGAAGGTAGGACAAGAATTAAGGGGCTTAATTTTCAGCAAAGGCGGATTAGGTTAGATATTATTAGGAAAAAACTTTCCAACTGTAAGGATGGTTAAGCACTGGAATAGGCTTCCAAGGGAAATTGTGGAATCCCTGTCATTGGAGATTTTTAAAAACAAATTAGGCAAAAATCTGTTGGGGTGGTTTTAGGAGTAATTGGTCCTGCCTCAGAGTAGAGGGCTCGACTAGATGACCTCTCTCCAGCCCTACACATCTATGATTCTATATCAAGTTATTAAGATGGAAGTGCTATGCCTGTTAAACCTCTGTGCATGCCCAGTGTAAACTGGATGTCTCCACAAGCTTGAGCAGACTGTCTATTGAAAGCTTGTGCAGTTGTTAAGTGCTGTACTGTCTCTTAACAAACCTGCCTCCTGCGTACTTACATGGGGTGGAATCAGAGATGGAGGAAGCTCTCTTCCATCGCAGGGAGCTCATGTGAAAAATGAAGTTCCCAAGCAGGGCACAGGGCCAGCATGCTGGTAAGAATTTCAGGATGTGCTCTTCTTTTCTGAGGTGTGCCAGGGTTTCTCACCCAGGTGATGTCCATAGATGTCTCTAGTGGGTATTTAATTTTTAATTAGTCAGTTAGCAGAAGGAGGAATGTGGGTGGGATGGCAGGTCTTCGGCTGCTGTTGCCACAAAAGCTTGTAATATTTCAGGAGGAAAATCCCTCTAACTGTTACTAATGTTTTAGCAAGTAAACTGAAGGAACTTAAAATGGTTCCCCCAGGGAAGCATGGAAATGATACTGCCCCATGCCCTTCACCAGTGGGTGACTCCTATTTGTGCTGCAGGAGATACAAATTCACCTCTGCCTGTGAGGGTGAACCAAGTGCACTTTTTACTATAACACATATGACAGTCAAAAAATAATTAAGGCAAATGTGTGTGTTTTCAAACAAATGAACATAACCTAGCAGGTGGATAATCTATATTTTTAACACATCCCATGGATAATATAAATATTGTGATGCTTAACCCAGGAAAAAGAACACTTCTGAATCTGAATCCTTTCCCTACCGTCAGACGTTGCTTAGAGCACTAACAAGGCTCTATCATCCCTGTCTGTTCTGGGCCGCTCTTCGCATATCTTCTATGTTAAAGCCCGTTAGTTTTCTCTCTCTGTGTACTGTTGAACAGATGGATTCTTTCAGCCATCCCCTTTTTCATGTTCTTCTATCTGACCAGTCATACACCTGCCATCGGAGATGTTCTGGCTTCTTTCCTAGCATATCCCAGATATCCAGAAAGGAAGATGGAAATAACTTTTGGAGATAACTTTTCTAGGAAACAAAACCAAATCAAAATTTTGTTTTATTCTTTTTCATGATTAAAATGAATGATTTCAAATTACCTTGAATTAAATTATCTGCTCTGCTTGGATGAGAGTTTCCTCTAGTTTATTATCCTGTGAGAGTACAGTGTATTTGATAGCTACTTTCAGCTACTGATTCTCCTGTTTTTGACTTTGGTTATAGAAGTGTGTGAAACTGTGGGTGTGTATATGCTGTAGGAAACTGGTATTTCCCAGCATTTAAGTTTGTCTGGCTTGTAGTTCTGGAAACTGAGTTTAGAGGAGGTTTTATTATTATTTTATTTGAAGCTTTATTGAGGTGATGTATATAAAAATTACAGGTGGTAAGTGGCAGAGGTTTTGTAATTTAATTGTGTGAAGGAACCTTGGATTTCTGTAGCATTAATTCCATAACGTTTGCTGTAGTGCATAAAATGTAATAACTCCTTCCATACAAATACCTACCCACTCTGCATACACAGAATTTATTTTAAAATATCTGCTTGAGGAGGTTGCAGGTGAAATCTTTGTCAGCTTCACCTTTGAATAACAACCGAAATTTCATATAGCAAGAAGCTTTTATGTGGTTGCAAGTACTGTATTTAACATTCTCCTTTGTAGAGGGTCTTCCAAGTTGCCCACCCACTCAGCTGTATTTGTCATCTAAAATGTTATTTCTCTATACTCACATCTGTTTCCACTCTATTGCAAATTGTAATGCTGCTGTATATTCTCTGTGTATGGTGGCTACTTTCCCAGTATATTGAAAATTTATGCCGTGTAAGGGGATTTTACAGGTTCTCAAAAACATGAAATATTTTCCCACAGTAGCCACACCACATAATGTCTAAATGAAATGACATCGACGCATAGAATTAAAATATACACCTGCACATGACTTACTGCTTCATAGTGCTCAGACAAATGTATAAATAATATTTCAGTTTCCTTCATTTGTAGCCAACATTTACATATGGTAACCTTATTAAGTAGCTTCCATTGGTGAAATTTTGAGCATTGAACTAAATAGAAACAGTGAATGAATTAAAATGAATGTCTTTTCTTCTGTTCCCAGAACATTAAATGATATTGCCCTTCAGAGGGCAGGTGATTAATATCACCTTTTAAATAAATAAACATAGCTAAATACGGTAAACCAAAAATTAAATGGCTACCTCTTCCCCCTGCAAAAAACCCTAAACCAGATAAACCTAATCAAATATTGTAATGAGCAATCTGATCTCTGCCAGGCACATTACAATAGACTCCCAGGGCTGAATCTGGCATGGTGGTCAAAAACTCAATACATACAAGCAGAGCATAATTATTTAATGCTCAATGTACAAGTTGCTGATCCACAGTTTGAAAAACTTGGAAGCATTGGCTGACCAGTATTGCTGCTCTGAAAATGAAAACTGTCTTCCTGCCTTAATTTTCTTGTAAATGTCACCAAAGGGCAGGGAAAAAAGTGGATGATTTGACAGCATAGCTTGCTGTTTTGCTTACCACCATCTCTTATCTTCTGTAAGCCAATTGTACCCTTCTGGCACTTCAGGAAGAGTGTTGGTGGGGTAAATAGGTATGTGGTCTCCCTAGAATGCGTTATGAGATACCATTGGACAGCAACATTTTTTTTAAATTAAATCAAATTTGTGTCTTGATTTGTCCTTGAAAAAATCAGTTTTATGTTCTTGGGTGGTTTTGCAGGCTTTTGGGGGGAAACCAGGAGGGACAAAACATAGTTCAGATCTCTGATTCAGAGATGAGATGCTTTAGTAGGAGTGCCCTGAGGGGCTAGAAGGGGTAATGGAGATTATAAATTGAGTATAGCATCAAGATATCAATAAGTAAGCTCTCCAGAACAAATCTTCAGTTCATCAACTGCTGAATTCCCATTCACCTGTTTTTTCTCTTTCAAACATTGCAATCTATCATATGACTTATCTGTTTTTCTGTGTGTTAACAGAGGGTGATTAATACCCCAGTGTATCTAGGGATTCCATATGTTGTGCTGTAGTTTTTTGTTTGTTCCATTGCACTGATTCTTTTATGATTACTATTATAAATCTTCTAAACAGGATTCCTGATTTCTTTGAAATGGCTCAGCATGTGTCCTATCGCCAATGTAAAGTTTATTAAAAGATGGAACGTAAATCTGCTTTTAATGTTAAATTGATTACAGTCTATTGTTAAAATATACCAGATTTGAATTTTCTATTTCCCCAGCAAAGTATACACCACAAAATCAAAGTGAGAGGCTGAATTATTTCATATTTAAAAGAGAATTTTAGGAAGAACACATAGTGGATAACATCTTATAAATAATTTAAAGGCAATTTCCCAATAGTAAATTTTCATTTTTATAATAGTCCCTATTTCATGTTTTCATTTTATTTTTTTCTTGGTTTTCATCAGGGTTTAAAATGAGATGTATAACAAAAACATTTCACAAAGTTGGTTCCTAAGAAAAACAGCATCAGTTACTATATTTTGCTATTTGACACGTTTAGTTGAAGTTTTCAAAACAGATGTGACCTCCATTTTGGACTTCAAACAAATTTGTATTGTTGTTCACCCTCCCAAATGAGACTGAGTGTAGTGTGATGTCCCTGAATTATAAAAACAGAGGCTTTGCATAACCTATATCAGATGATGGGATTAATTAAATGATCAAACTGAATTTTTCCCATTATAGAAAGGGATCTGCCTAAGTCAAGCATTAGAGACCCTGATGCAAGATTGATGGTTGTAACAATGACAAAAAGTTATAGCTTTGTCTTGACAAAATGCAAAAGTCATAATTCTAATTAGTCCTATTTTACATATTTGCTATTGGAAATATGCTCATGATTTAAAAGTACATAGCCCCAAAAGAACCAAATATGTCAGTGCTCATGGAGGAATTTTACTTGAGGTGAAAATCCAAGTCATATTTTTGTCCAAGAAATCATGGTTTTAACAAACATACACTGCTTTATTCATCACTTGGTATAAATAGTTTTTCTCTTTCTAGACTATAGAATCTAACTGGCGATGTGGACGACACAACTTGCAAAGAATTCAGTGCCGCTCTGAAAATAGCAAAGGTGTCTACTGTTTACAGTATGATGATGAAAAGATCATCAGTGGCCTACGGGATAACTCCATCAAGGTAATACACTTCCTTCCTCTTTATTTAGAGAGATGAGCCACTGCCTCTGTCTTGGCTTTAAACTTGGAAAGGAGGCTGTCAGGTGCTGCTTGTTTCCTTGGGGCCCATCTCTCCTGTCTTGTTGTGGGATAGAGGTGTTTGTGCAGCACTTTCTGAGGATGGCATGTTTAGCATGCTCTCTCAGGGGAAGCTGGTAACATATCCCTGCTTGTGTGTTGCCTCATGAGTGATGTGGACTGCCAGTCATGGCAATTTTGACCAGATTGAAAATCAACACAGTCTGTGAAATCAGGTTTACTGTAAACAGATGGCTTGTGCCCCCTTGCTTGGCTGCATCCTATGGTTTTGTTAATGGTTTGGATTATTGCTAATTTCTGCTCTTTCCCTATGAAACAAAATGTTTCCTTATGGGCGACAAACTTCTTTCTCATGGTTGGCAGTTTCATAGATCTGTCCAGTATGTGCTTGTCTCCTTGGCAAGGCAGGAGAACATAAAAACAGAAGCGAAGGCTCAAGGTCCACACCTGCAGGAGAATGTGCATGCTGGATTGCTCATGGATTCTCTTTGCCACAACTGGTCTTCTCTTCAAATAGTGAAAGACAAAATTTCACCCATATCTTTGTTTTTGACAGATTTGGGATAAGACAAGCTTGGAATGTTTGAAAATATTAACAGGGCACACTGGCTCCGTTCTCTGCCTGCAGTATGACGAGAGAGTCATTGTAACCGGATCTTCGGACTCTACAGTGAGGTGAGCTTCAAGTATTAGCCCAATGAACTCAAGTCTGGGGTAGGGATGCTCAAAACAAATAATCCACTGCAAATACTAAAGCATAAGGACCACTCCACAAAACAAATATAGTACTGTGTCTTTAAGGGCTAGACAGATGATACAGCAAAAGACCGTATGCAGTATTTTCTAGCATCCCCAAGCTTTAGAGTTGCATACTTGTAGGATTTGAATTTCAAAAGTTTTGAAAAACTATAAACCCTCATGTTTCAGAGCATAAGCCAACATCTGACTGGGATAGGAAGAAACTTCTCTGCCGGGTGGGTTATTCCATAATTGCCCAATTTAGGGTTTCTTGCATCTTCCTCTGAAAAATCTGACCACCATTGATGATAGGATACTGACATTCGATCGCTGGCCATTCCTGTATTCTTAGGTTTAAAGTTTTATGTGATCTTAATGCTCGATAAAGGGGCTGTAGTGACAGCCCTGGAAACGGCAATGCTTGCCCCAGGTACAGCACAGTCAGTCATTGCAGGTTTCTTTGGAGTGTTCTGTGTTGCCTTGGCCTGGAGGAGACTTCATTCTCCATGTCCAATGAGTTCTTAATCTCTGAGAGAGCCATTTATGGTCTCTTTTGTGGTGTGGATGCCATTGCACTACGACTTGAGGGGAGATTACCACCTCTTCGTTTCACATGAGCTAGTGGACAGCTATGGGATGGCAGTAACTTCCAGTTGCTACTGACCTGAACTTGAACTGGCATCTTTCATATAGGTAAAAGATTTGTATCTCATTACCAGTCCTTGGTGTAATCCATTGTCAGCCTCTGCTTGATTTGTAGATTTTATACATAAGCCCCTTTTTCTGTTAAAATGACTTCTGGAAGCAAGCCATGAGACTTAGCTACTTTGGGCAGCGAGAGAGATAAAATGGTTGAGGAGGGCTGTCCCTCAGACTAGCAGACCACTCTTCATTGCATACATTTCCTGTTTGTAATGTGTATAGTCATCTCAGTTAATTCAGGATAAATTTCATTTTTTTCCACCCCCCCAGAGTTTGGGATGTAAACACAGGCGAAGTTCTGAACACACTGATTCATCACAACGAGGCAGTGCTTCATTTGCGTTTCAGTAATGGCTTAATGGTGACATGTTCAAAGGACAGGTCCATTGCTGTTTGGGATATGGCATCACCTACTGATATCACCTTACGTCGCGTGTTGGTTGGCCATCGTGCTGCTGTTAATGTTGTAGACTTTGATGACAAGTATATTGTCTCTGCATCAGGTGACAGGACCATTAAAGTAAGTTGGCAGAAAGAGCCCTGCTCTGTTTACTCAGGAAACTACAAATCAAAATGATTAATGTGTAAAAAATTCCACTTCAGAAAAATTTAGAGTTGTTGAATGTGTGCTTAAAATCCAATTCCCAAATGTGTATGTGAGCAGTTCTGTGGCTATTCCTTTATCATTCATCTATCACTTCCCGTTAGATGTTAAAGCCTTTATGAAAATAACTTGACTTATAACATTTTTTTGTGGCTTCTATCATAAAGTTATAAAAAGCTTAAAATCTACTCATGATTAGTCTTGAAATTGGCTAGAAAATTAAGCATAGCACTTTTCTGTGCTTTTTTTCCAAATTATTTGTGTTTTCTATAAATTGGCAATCCTATTCTAGACATGAAATGTATAGGCATCCACCTTTTCCCATCATACCTTCTCAGCAACTAAACAAAATTTTGCCATGTTTGAGGGATTAAAATGCTGTATTTGAAGACCGCCAGATCATCTTAGTTACCCCAAACTTACTATACAACAAAGCTGTTTCCATCCCTCCCTCCCTAGAACCACAGCTGGTTTAAACTGTGCCAAGAGCTTTTTTCTGGCAAAGTTATGTCCGACACTTGCCAAAGGTACTGTATTCTTATGGGAAATGACCCATTAGACCCTTTACAACTTTAAATACAACTTCTTAAAAAAATGCACAAAGATTCTAAACAATTCATTTAACGTTGACCCCCAATCTTTCCACCCCCAAACATTCTTCTCTCAGCCTCAAGTCAAGTGTCCCTGGTCTTGTCTTAAATAAGCAGTAGATTGTTGGCCATGTCAATGGTAAAAAATAGGTTAATGATATTCAGACTAGACTTTTGTGTCTAGAAGCCTGTTATTTTGTGATCTGATTGCTAACCAGACAACATTTAAATTCAGTCAGAATTCTAAAATTACTTAAGCAATGCTTACTTGCTTTACAAAAAGTTTAAACATTTTTAATATTTTAAATTTAAGATGATTTAGTCAATTTGAACAGATTTATGTATTATAGCAGTGCTGGGAGGACCCAGCTCGGTTTGCAGCCCCATTGTGATGCACATTGTACAAATACAAAATATACCATGGTCCTAGCCCCGGAAGAGCCCACAGTCTAAGCCTTCGTTCAGCTTTTCCCTCAAAGTTCTTCTTCGGAGTCCTGATTTCTTTTAATGAACTTTGAACATAATTTCTGTTTAACTTATAAAACCTCGAGCTCTCTCAAAATTGAATGTTTTTAATTTTTTCCACAGGTCTGGAGTACAAGCACATGTGAGTTTGTTCGTACTCTAAATGGGCACAAGCGTGGCATTGCATGCCTTCAGTACAGGGATCGACTAGTTGTGAGTGGATCATCAGACAACACCATTAGGTGGGTTGAAGACCGTTGATAACAGCATATTGGAGAGAGTGTGTATTTGCAAATGTAAAAAGAAGGGATTTTTTTCTAGGTATCTTGAACCTGCCCTACAGTTTAATAGCACAGTAATCATTTAGCTTTTGATGTGTCTTGTCAGCATTAGAACAGGCAACCACTGATGAGGAGGGAACAGGTAACATACAACATATACTCAAGCAAGTGCAGCTCACAAACTGTTGGGCTGATGTCAGCATCTAAAAATGTAATTTACGAATCCCACATCTTAATACAGTCTATTGATCTGAAGATCATTGGAGAAATTGGGGGTCCAATTAAAGCACCAGGTTATTTCAGTTACTGCATATACCTCTGATACACGTGGCTTTATCTGCACAATAAAACGGGAGATGGATTCAGCAATAAACTCATTTATATTGAAATAGTCACAAGCTTCCAGCCTTTACTTTTAAAATGCCTTTAATTTGGAAAATGATCGAGCCAATTCCGTGGGGCAGACTGACTAGGAATGTGTCTGAGTTGCCGTGTACTCCCTTCTGGGGACTGCGTACAGGGGCCTCAGGTGTACCTTCTTGCAAAGTAGTATGGTTCTAGTTTTCAGAGACCCAATAAAGATTATATTGTAATGGAAATTGCAGCATGAGTAAGTGGATTGGAGCGCTATTGTCACACGAGCGTTTCTCAAAGATCCATTTCTTCTGTTTCCTTAAGGTTATGGGATATTGAATGTGGTGCCTGTTTAAGAGTACTAGAAGGCCATGAAGAACTGGTTCGATGCATCAGATTTGATAACAAGAGAATTGTTAGTGGAGCCTATGACGGGTATGTACTTCAAACACACTTTGAGAAAGTTATTCATGTCTCTCCTAGTAAAGCACACCTTAACCCACACAATGAGGATTCTCTTTTGGTTTGCATCCTGTTGTCTAAGTGATCTGGTTATGACATATTTACATTTAACCTGGGTGTTGCCCACTTCCTGTAGATTTCAATAATGCAGACTACCTATATCCTGAATGTAGCCTTTGAATATTATGTGGTCTGTTTTATTCTGCAGCTCCTTCCAGTAACTTGTTCTTAGGGCTCTTTAACTCTGTTCATTGGGGTAGGTAGGTAGTTCTAGCTCCCTGCAGAATTAAGAATTCTACTAATCAAGTTTATATGATGGCTTTGCTGTACAGCTCAAGCTGGTTAGAATGGACAAATAGCTTGTCTTAAGTCGTGTCTGTTCTGAATAGACACTTCACTTTGTTTCCACCCCGTAAACATCACTCCTTGAGAAACTCCCTGCTTCCCAACAGGTCTGGCTGCCTTTTTACTAGACACCAGCACTGAGACTGTTTGTATTCTGAGGCTATATAAATATGAGCTCACAAAATTTTGAAATTGCAGCAGCACAGTCCAGCAGAGAGGCTGCAATATCTTCTGTTCTCTGATAGAAGCCTTAAAGTTAGTGGTGTGGGGCTGCTATGAGGACATCAGGAGTCACCTGTAAAGGAAAATGGCTTAACCTTGAGTGAATTCAAGGAAACTGTACAGGGACATGGATTATCCCATTGCTTTTATTCTCCTTGTTAGCTTGTCACCTCTGGTATTAGGCTGAATTGTAGTTCAAGTGCTGTTGAAGGCAAGTCAGGAACTCCTTTCAACTTGAATTGGTTATTTTGATTCTATCCTTCTCCTGGGATCTGTAATCCTAAATAGATTCCAAGGGGCTGTTCTCCCTGCATTTCATCAGCAGTATGCTAGACTTTGAGGTCTTCTCAGTTCTAAATCAATATGCAAAATATTCCCCAGATGCAGAAGTGAATAATTCTGTTTATGTATATATATGTGCAGCAGTGCCTAGACACCCAATCAGTGATCAAGGCCCCCTTGTGCTAGTTGCTGTGCTCATACAAGATGGTCCCAGCCCCCAACGAACTTAGTCTTAGAATTTCTTTAGTCCTGTGCTAATATTGTCTTATTGCTAATAGGTTAGCTTTGGGGAGATTCCAACATTTGCTTTCTGTTGAGTCAAATGTTTTTGTAATGCTTATAACTGAAGTAACATTTCTAGTATAATAAAATAACCAACATTCTTGTTTCATTTTATAGCAAAATTAAAGTTTGGGACTTGCAAGCTGCTCTTGACCCTCGTGCCCCAGCCAGCACACTATGCTTGCGAACATTGGTGGTATGTAAACATTGATACATTTGGAGTTTTGAACAAAAATACTATTTTATATTTGGCAAAAGTGAACATTTTAATGTTAAATTTTATTGCAAATGCATTGAGTATTTGGGGTAGATAAGAAATTCAGCACATTCTGCAAATTCTGCTCTGCTCCCAGAGCTGGGAACAAACAAAGAGGATTGGGCATGCTGCATTGTGCACTGAATTCTTGTTGACTCTGAGCATAGAAGAAAAATTGAGCTGTTAAGCTCTTCTGGCTTGGTATTCTCAAATAGTCTAAAAATGTAATCAATACGACATTGCATCCAAACCATTCTGGTCCCTGGTGTGGTATTTTAATATCATATAAATATTGTACCACTGGCTTTAAATAAATGGACTTCTATTAAATGGAAACAACTTGGAATACTATCAGCCTTCCTTAACCCTTTCACCTAATTGTAAAAATGGAAAGAATAGATGCAGGAAGGGAGGGGATCTTGTGGTGAGATTACCATAGGAACTCTAATCATTTCAAAGAAGACTACCATATTTTAAGTGGCTACCTTAGATTTTTTTTTTTTTTAATAGATAAAGGCTTTGATTTATGGCAGTAGGAGGGACATTGGGTAGCTCATTGTATGGGTCATGGACTATACAGAGCGTTTCATCTCCAGATTCAAAGCTTGAACCTTGTCCGAGTCAGTAGTGACCAGAAGTCATTGCTTAAATGGTATCTATTTGATGGCTTGTGTGAAATGATCTTGGCTTGTCCACTTCCTGCAGAAGAGCCCGCAGCACAAAAACTGTAATTGGCTCCCTTAGCAGTCTTGGCATAGAGATCAAGTATTGAATGGGCAGGGGGACTCCACTGACCTCTTATTTTTTGAGTATAATTCAATTACTGTATGCGTTGACTTCAGACTCCAGTCACTGGATTATCAGTATGGCACTTTTGGCCAGTCCTTTAAACATTTTTTAAACGGTACAATGCCATCACTTACTATAGTGGATCATCAAGGCCAAGTACAGACCTTTGCAGGGTCCTGTGGTAGTGCAAAGTCCTGGTGCCATTTTGGTATTGTTCCTGCAAAGAGTTCCTAGAGGGGCCACTTTTAGAATTTTTTCTCAAGAGCGCGTATTGAAACTCTGCCTACTTTTACAAATAATTGGGCCTGGAATGGCTAATGAAGTGCCTTATGGGGACTGCACAATACTTTAAGTAGCAGCACTGTTTAACATACAACAAAATTTTGTGCAGCAGATAAACCCTGACAGCTTGTCAGCACTAGCCAATCTTTTGTTTAATTGCTTACTCTCCGTTGGCAGTCTGTCCAGCTGGCTTGTAGTTCTCTCAGCCTTTATCTCTCTGGTTCTCAACTTCATAGTAAAATTCATGGTCTACACAAACTTTATATTGAAGCCACTGTATTTGCTGCAATATTTAAATAGCAGTAATTCTTCTCAGACCTGTGTATGAACCTTGACCAGCAAGTCAAAACTTTCATCTCTAATTTTGTGTCCAAATGAGTGTTTGAGTATGAAATTAGTGAAAGATGATCCATCTCCTGGCCTACTAACTGAACTCTTAATGTTTATAGGAACATTCAGGACGTGTGTTTAGACTCCAGTTTGATGAATTTCAGATCATTAGTAGTTCCCACGATGACACAATTCTGATTTGGGATTTCTTAAATGTGCCACCCAGTGCCCAGAATGAGACACGCTCTCCATCCAGAACGTACACTTACATCTCCAGATAACAGTCTGCACTTTACTAGCCTCATAAGGTAAATTCTATTATATTAAATGTATTCTGTACTTGTGTATTCACTGTCATTTGCCTGGTGCTGGTCATAGTAATTTATATATCAGCTGTCACTGAATTCTCCTAATGTATCTGCTGTTGATGCTGCTGCTGTTTGGATCAGGAAGCCTTTGTGCAGTATCAGGCTTTGTTTCTTAACGCTTAAAACATCATAGTATCTAACTCATCTTCTACATCTTCACTGTTGTTCCTCCTGCCTCTAATCAGATAGTTGATGTACTAACCACTATATTTTTGCAACACATTTACAATTGAGAAATGTAAGAATTTATAGCAAGGTCGTTTAAAAAGATATTGAGTTGTCATAAATCTCAAACTGAGAATCAGGGTGGATTTGATTTAAATCACTAGTCAGGAAGACTCGATTTAATCATGGATTTCTACATAAAAGTGCATTCTTGTTAGTAGTTACAACCTTAATACATATTCTTCACAACTCAGAGATAGTTGCAGGTTTCATTTTTAGAAGGTACACACTATACATTTTTTAAGTGATTTATTTTGAAAACTTTTCAGATTAGTTTTACAGCTATATCAGAAAATGAATGATTGGTTATTTCATTTACCAAAGGTAATTGAAGCAGATATTTATGAAGTCATTGGGAGGTGAACTATCTCCAATTCAACAGGTTAATCTTTAATATTTGGAGGATTTTCTTGCCATGCTGTATTAGGAGGAGAGCATCACCAGACAGACATTTAAATTGTTTTATTTAACTAAAACGTTATGTATTCTGGATTTTTTTCTTCAACAGCAAACATAATATTTTAACAAACCAAGCATATGAATTTTTGAATTTAGTTAAACATTCAAGTTTTTTAAAATCAGGTTTGTTTTTGGTTAAAATTGTTTTTAAATAAAATAGTTAAATGAAATGTTTTAAAAAAATAAAACAAAATAATTAAATAGATTGTCAGCCAGGTCAACACGAGAAACTTAAAATATTGGTTTCTGCAGCTAACTCGGTCATCTTCACCTTCATTTTCCTGTTTGTTCATAATCTGGAAAAGAAAAACAAGCTTTCCTGCTTTTTCAGGTCCCAAATGATTTTTCAATTTGGAATGAATTAGTCCAAAGGAAGAAAATATTCTTTCTACACCGACAGAAGAAGCCACTGCTGCTAAGTGAGATTATCACTTCAACAGTCTCTGAATCCAAGTGCTTAAGTGACTTCCACCAGTTCACTGGTGTGACTTTCTTTAAAACATCATCAACAAACATATTTCTTGACTGGTTCACCCTTAGGTCTGAAGTTTATTATAGTTGGCATTTTGGAGGGATGATTGCTGGATGTCCATGTCATAGCCAACTCCTCTTCTTCAGCAGTTAAGGTTTGACCCTGGTACCGAGTATTGAGAATAATTGCAAGAAAAGGAGCTGGATGTAATGCTTGTCCCATTTGTTTTTTTTAATGCTTGTAATTTAACTCTGTCATTGCATATTTCTCTTTTTAAGATCTCTCTCAGTTCCTTCCAAATTTCAACAGTGTCAGCTATTTCCCTGCATTTTGTTCAGGACTACAGAAGTAGGCTTCAGGGTACTCAGCATGTGTTCAACATTTCAACAACATTAGCCTTTATTTCTGGAACACTGAAGTCTTTGGCTAGGAGGAGCATCAAATGAGCACTGCAACCATGTTATTAGCTTGGGACTCTCTTCTAAATAATTTCTTCTCATCTTGGATACATTTGAAGCATTTTCTGTGACGCAACTGCATACTAGACATTTGAATTTTTTCCCCCCACAGTTTGTTATAACTGTTTCTGCTACTTCTTGTAAGTATTCAGCTGTGTGTGCATTTCTTGGTGTATCAATTGTTTGTGTAAGGAAGACATTCCCTTCTTCTATTGTCACACAAGCACATACAACAGGATCATTGTGGACATTGCTCTACCCATCAAGACTCAAGTTAACAATTTTACCGTCTAGACCTTTTGCACACTGCTCAATTTCTCTTTCATACACTTTATGCAGTAATTTGCCTGCGACATCCGCTCTGTTGGGTGGACTGTATCCTGGTCTTAATGACTGAACCATGTTAATGAAGTGTGGGGTCTCAATCGTACGGAAAGGTTTGCTGCATAAACAAACCGGGCAGTTTTTTCATCAGCTACCATTTTTTAGTCTGCTGGTTCTTATCACAAACTTATCTATGGTTGTTTCTGGATGATGGAGATATTTTTTTCCTTTTTGCTGCAGGTCATATACTGGGGCTATGTGACATACATGATGTGACTGAAACGCTATCACTGGCAGATAACTCTGAAACTATAGAAAATGATGGTGATCTTGAAGGTGGATAGTCTTCAGAATCCTGTATGTTGAGGATGGATTCTCCTAAACAAAACAAGTCAATGCAGTTATTTAATTATTACCATACTGCTCATTTAGTATTACTCATTGCATTCACTGACCCTCAGTACTACTTTAAAGGTGAAATTGTAAAAGGAAGCTCTGCCTATTTCAGCTATTTATTTTTTATCACAACTGCATCTAAAATGATAGTACTATAGAGTAACAACTATATTTTTTGCTCAAACATGAGAATTCAAGAATAGTCCAGAAGGAAGACAGGCAGTCCTTAAGAAAGAAATATGAAATAAAGAAGTTTACCAACCTGAAGATGCTGCATGTTCAGACATGTTCCTTTCATTGTCTTCAACGCAGCTTCCTCCTGAGAAGGAACACTTCTCATGATGTTGTTTCATTTGGGCAACCAGGCCTTGCATTTCTTTGTTGCACTGTTTGCATTTTGCACGCATGCCTGTCTTACCCACAGATAGAGGAACTTCATTAAAATATTCCCAAACTGGGTTTCTTTTACGGCCTGCTGCCATTATAGGTTTTCCTTTCTAGTGAGAAAATGGTATGGTAGACCTCAAATCAATGAAGGCTACACTCAGAAAGACCTCAAGACTTCTGGAATAGGCTGCTCAAACAGTTTCACTTTTGTTTCTACTGCCTGTCCCTCCCTTCTCACATTTATCTCCAGACTTCTTCTCTTTGTCCAGATGTATTCCACTCCCAACAATCTTCTGTTCATTGAACTTTTTGAAACTTTGCACTTTTAGAGAGAGGTAAGGGATTGACTCTGTGTACACAAATTTGCACAGGGACAATAGGGATGAGGTCTGTTATTTCTCACCTCTATGTATTTATTTATTTAAAAATATTTTTTGCAGTTAACAAGCATGTTATCTCTGGAGAGACAAATCCACAGTTTGAGAACTGCAAAACTAAGCATCTCTGATGGTATTTTCTAGACTGAGTTCCACTGGGTAGATAGAAACATTAACCTAAATCATCTATACAGAAGCCCCTGGAACCCCATAAGATTGGGTCCCTAATCCTTGAACTATTGGAACTCATTTACAAAACTTTTCTTAAACATTACATGAATATATTCTCATACTATAGAATTTATAATCCCTATTCCATAATGAGATATCTTTGAGCTATAATGTATCTTAATTAAAACTATCTTTAGGTAGGTTTTTGCCTTAAAAAGCATTTTATCAAAAAAATAATATTTTTTTTTATTTTTTAAAAATATCATTGATTTTTATCCACCCTGCTGAGAATGTTTGTTAAACCAAAGGTTCTAAAATGACACAATTTAAAAATGTGTACAATTTAAAAATAACCAATGTTTTGACCATTAATTAGGTACTTTTGGCAAGTATGCTGTGCTTCCTACCTACGCATTTTCTGGTTAGAATGGGAGGATTCTTTCAGAACCTAAAGCTTATCACGTAGTGTGTGAGGGAACCTGTGATCCAGTAACTAGACAGAGGGCACTGGGAGTTGGGACTTTCAGAAGTGTTCAGAGCTGTCCTGATGATGCTATGAGTTCAACCATTTATTTCAATGGAGAGCAGCGTAAGGCCAACATGAAGCTCTTTTCAATATTCCAGCCTCAGATTCTGTCCTGGGCTGTTCTGCTGGCTCTGTGTGAATTTGGGTATGTCACATAATGCCCCTTTCTACATTAGTAGTATGGATATGAGAGATTTTTCCTTTGAGCAGGGCACATCTGTTGCAGAGCAGATCTGCCCTTTGTCAGAGAACATAGTAACCTGTACGCCAAGATTTTCTTTATACTTCTACCTTCTTTGGGTGCTGTGAGCCTTAATGATCTATAGCACTTTAAAATGCTTCATGTGGAAATTGTTATATAATGGAGGCATGCTTGTAATTACAGTAACATTGAAAAAAGTATTCTTGCACATAACAGGCCACAACTTTCTATGAAACTAAATAAGAGCCTTTTAGAGTTCAGTTAGATTGTGCTCCTCATTGAGGCTTTTATCTTTCTGTTTCTGGGACTAGCCAGCACTGCCCATCGGTCTCCAGGAAACTGAGATGTATGCCATTTTGACTAATGTTCATCATAAATGACAATTCCCTGTGATAGCCACCAGTAATAAAAAAGTTTTCAAAAGGAAAAAATACATCATGTTAGGAAAAATGAGTTTGAAGCCATCAGAAGAGACTCACATGAAGTTTGACTGTTTCCATTTCTCTGCAACAGTCAATATATATTTAGTTGTCTAACTATATTGGGTAAAAACTCTGCTGTAGATCCATTTGCTACATCAGTGGAGTCTTTTTCTTATGTCATTCATGTGGTTGCCAACAGTTGCACTTCATATTATATATAGTAGTGAATGTTGAGACTTGGAAACAGAGGTTGCCTTACTGGGTCAGACCTGAAACCCATACAGTCCAGTATCCTGTCTCTGACAGTGGCCAGTACCAGATACTTTAGAGGAAGGTCAGGCACCTCACAGAGTACAATTATGGAGTAAGCTTGCCCATAGGACAATTTTTTTCTTACCAGAGGCAATTTGTAGTAGTGTGGCTTATGCCCAAAATCACGAGGTTTTATCTCTCTTAAAAAGTGTTTTCCTATCAAATGTAACTGGATAGTCTCATTGTCCATATAAATCAGAGAGACAAGGTGGGTGAGATAATAACTTTTATTGGACCAACCTTCTGTTGATGAGCAAGACAAGCTTTCAAGCTACACAACAGAAGTTGGTCCAATAAAAAAACATTACCTCACCCACCTTGTTTCTCTAATATCCTGGGACCAACACGACTGCAACAATATTGCATTCCATGTAAACGTCTGTTTCTTCTTTAAGTCTTGTTAAGCTCATGGCCCCAATATTTTGTAACCGTGAGTTCCACAAATTATTTCATTGTTTGCAGAAGAGCTTTGATATTTTCTAGGGGGTAGCCTTCTTGTTAGTGAAATGTCTTTTCTTTGCCTAATGAAATTCCATTTTGCTTTTGTTGAGAAGTAAATCATTATAAATTGCAGTTCTCACTTGCATGCCTCAGGAAAATGTGGGCAGCTTATTAAACTAATAACAGATCTCATGAACATGCCAAAGAGAGAGAGGCTGGTTTCTTCCATCCACCTGAACCCAGTGACCCATTTCCCTTCCTCTGGGGGTACCACATTGGTCTGGAGCTCTCTCAATCGCCTGAGTGGTGAAGGACAGAAAGAGGGCTATGGCAGGCTGGGCTTCCTCAACACCCAGGACCCAGCATTCTATCCCCATAGGATAACAGCAGTCTCATGCTTCTGTTGCAGACCTGTAGCTCAAGTGGTAGCAGTGTGTGCTGCAATGCTGAAGGCTCAGTGTTCAAATCCACTGACGATGCATGGCTATTAATTTTTTACCTTTTATAGAGAGAGAAAACAAAAATTCCCAAATTTTTTTTAAAAAGGTTAGAAAATTAGGTTGCAAATCAGACACTCGAATTAAGAAATGTCAGTTTCATGCTTGCCACAGTCTTTAATTATGCAGTCTCTAAATAGGATTGCCTAATTTACCTTTCCTACACCATTCATTAATTTGAGTACATCTATCTTCTGTTAACTTCCACTCTAAATTAATATTCATCATCTAAACACTGTAATATAGAAAAAGTTAAGTGTGTGCTAAAGGAAACTATAGAAGTTCATGAACAAGCTTTGAGAAATTAAGAATTCTGCTGCAAGACGGTTAAAGGTTGGCATGCATAAAACTCCCTTATTGGCTGTTTACACTCTCCTTAAAGAAGACGACCAGAGGTCTGAAAATGACTTTGTTTTCTCTGTCTGCTAAATTCATTATGTATACCAGGTAGGCAACAAGCTTAAAAGGAATGTCAGCCTGGCCAGGAGAATGGGCAGTTTCAGAGCCCCTATTAGCTAGTTCCTTCAGCACGGCCCACCTGTGGCTTACGGTGTTAAAAATTCAGATTTGTTTGAATTGCTGCAATATTACTGCAGTGTCTTCAGTAATGGTGTTGGCCTACCTAAAGTTGCCACTGGTTGTGCCTCTAAGGATGTGACCCAACTCCTATTAAAATGGATAAAGACTACCATTGGCTTTAATGGGAGTCGTATCAAGCCTAAAGGAATTGCATTCACCATAAACAGGGCACCTTTCATATTACAGGTTTCATGGGTCAGTATTTGGGAGACAGCAAATGCTAACCATGTGATTTACACCCTGCCCAAACAATTTCCTTTTTTCTGATTGATTGAAGCCTTTAGAACAAGCCACCTGGTGGGAAAACCACACTTTCTTAGTGACAAAATAAAACAATCCACCAGTATACCAATTACATATTTTCCCCCCAAAAAGGTATAGATAGTTTTGAATGGCTTAAAGGTTGTGCAGAAATATGATTGGGAGGGTGATATTGTATTGCCTTCCAATCATGGAAGCATTATCCTATTTTTCATGCCAGTCAGAAGTATAACTACATAGGCATCTAAAAGTCCACTGTAGTTTATTTCAATTCACTCCTAGGCATTTTACTCCATTTGGTCAGCAGTCTACCAGCCTCATGACTTCTTTTCACTCTTTCTCTTGCCCCCTCACTTGCAAACTCACTTTGATTACGTTAAGATTCGTTGGTGCAAAATGAAATGTTTTTTGGCACTTAGCAACTTCCCTGCAGATTCCGTACACTTGACACAGTTTGGAGCAGTTTGTTTCTGACTTGTCATATTATACAGAGAATTGAAAACATACAAAGCTGCATATCCTTGTAGTTAACTGGTCTTGGTAGTTATGTAATTATTTCTTGGATAGAAGGAACCACACAGTGTCATTTTCCTGAATTTTTTTCATAATCAGAATTCAAAAACATAAATCTACGTAAAATATCACTGTAAAATATCCAGTATTTTATTATGATATTTAATGGAACAATTGTATATGCTCCCAAACACTGTACGTCTCTGCATTCTCAAAAGAAGCTTTGTACCCATTTTTACAAGTCTCCGAATGTATATGCCTCTTCAAAGTGGATCATTTTTGACAGACCTGGCAGGGGGTTATAAGAAAGTTTTATTGCCTTCTGTTGAATTCCTTTTGTTTATTGTAACATGATAAAAATTGTTACCATATGATAGTCTAATATTCTTCTATTTAAGCACTGGGGGGGGAAAGATGTTTTAAACTTTCAACTATGAAAGTCTCATGAATAGAGCAGTTCATCAAAGTCTGCAGCATGTTTTTGGGGCATGGAAAGTGAAATTTAACCTTAGATTTAATTATTTTAAGTTTAATTACAGTAAGAATTTTCAGTTTTGAAAAGCTATTTAATCAAATAGTGTAATCATATAACTGTGTGAAAAGGTAGCTCTTGTGGAAATATTCTAATTATCTGATTTGTGGGCTCATTTCTCAAGATCATTAAGTCTCATTTTCATATATAAATATAACAAGTAACTGAACTTAATAGTCCTATTAAAAATAGAATAAAGGATAGTTTACATGGTTGGATTGATTTAAACAAAAAGGTGAATGGTTTCACAAGCCAGTTTTCCCAATGCAACTGTTTAGACCTATGATTAAAAATTCAATCCAACCAGATATAACCGATGCATATTTTTAATGAAAATGGATAACATTTAGGTCACTTCTGTATAGTGTTGTGTGGTGTGTAGAAGAAGAGGGTTTTTTTCTGAGGTGTGTTAAGAGTAGGTTGAAATTCCATTAGATAAGTTTCAACCTGGAACGAAGCCTGTTGTACCAACTACTACACTTCCTCCTCCTCCCCTGCCAGTCCGTCCCTAAAGACCTAGCAAAGACTTTTCCTTACATGTGATATAAAACAAAAGGTCAGTTTAATTCAAAGTTGCTATGTTTATAGGGCTGAATTTTCAAAAGCTTAAAAAGGTGCAAATCCCAATCCGCATACAAATCTGATTTAAAGTATGGTCCAGGTTCCACAATCAATAGAATTAAAATGATGCCCTATAGTGGTGGTATTGTCACCTCTTGAGCCTCTAAGGGTATGTCTACTTTGCAATTAGACACCTGTGTCTGGCCATGCCAGCTGACTCTGGCTTGCAGGGCTCAGGCTAAAGGTCTCTTTAATTGTGATGTAGGCGCCTGGGACCCTGATCGATGGGCCAACTGTGGGTGTCTAATTGCAGTGTAGACATACCCTGTACTGATCGCATCATTTAAAGGAACCCTGGTTCCTTTAACACTTTTGTTCTTAGGAGTCTGTGCTATACTGATTGGCATATTTAGACACCTTATTTTAGCGGGCTAATGCCTTCATGTGCGCTCAGAGTGCATGGGGGGGTGGTTCTGTGATGGATACCAACTAACTTCTGCCATATGTCTACAAATAATAGATTATACTTGGCCTGATTATAGTTTCCATTGTTTCAGCTTGTCTTTATCTTTTTCAGGGTTCCACAATCTTGAACTACTGGATATCCGGCTACTACATGCCTGAAGATGTTGATTCACAGCTAAAGTCAGAATTGGTGATAGATGCTGTGTAGATGCAAAGCAGCGCAGTTCTGTATCTCTCTCAATCTTTCCTGCTCCCCTTCAGTCCCCAGTGGTCTCCTCTAAGGAATTTACTACAAATTCACTGACTTCAAGTAGATGAAAATCAGAAGCCTGCCTTTCACTGCAGTGAAAAATCCAAAGCTTCATGTGTAAATTGTCCATATAAACTGAACTATGATGGCTTGTTTTCCAGAAATAATTCAGAAGTCAAGAAAGGACTTGGCCTAATTTATATTGCTTTGCACTTTTGTCTGACTTTAAAGAAAAATATTCTCCAGTGAAATTTGGGTGCCAAACACATACCCAGAATGTACAGAGTTTTGCTTTCAAAGTCACCATGCTCCTTTAGACTTCATGACAAATTCAGAGCCTGTTTTGTTTGATAGGGGTGTACGTTGGACTATTAGAAATATTTCTGAATGGATCAGTAATATTTTTGGATTACAGTTTACTTGTTTCTGCACCAATAATTTCTTTTAATTTAAACATTACCTGTAAATCAGGCTAGATTATCTAAAGTAGTTGTATAGCACAGTCTTTTTTTCCTTTAACTGTGCCCTGTAATACAACCGTCCTACTCTTCCTAATGTTTGGTATAGTAAAATCTTTCCATGTGTGCTTGCCTCATAATTTCAAATACTGTATAAGCATGTCGATATAATGTACATAACAGTTTAACCTCCAGGTGCTAGAAGTCAGGATCTCCTGACACTACACACTAATACAAAATGTGTTAGCACTTGGCAGCAGGACATTCTAACTACTGGCACTGAAGGGATTAATATGAATTACATAGAAATATTTCTCTGCAAAAGGAAGTTTTCAGTATTCATTAGGATTTTTTTTAATGGGAACTACATATTTTAAAATGTAATTTCTAAACTTTTTAAAAATTAAAAAAAGTTTAATTTATGTTCTGTATCTTATATTTTGTGCCGCAGTATTTACAAAACAATTTTTTTTAATTAGTAGGTTGCCACACTTCTACAAATGTCCTTCCATAGCATTAGTTTGGCTGCTCAATGGAAAAAATGCCATCAGCCAAAGTTACATTTATTTAAATATGTAACTTGTAACAATTGAGGCGGGGTAGAGGCCCCTTCAAGGTAGTACTATGATGACCAGACTTCAAGTTGAATTTAAGATCACTTACCCATAGCTGTTACACTATGACCTTGTTGTGATGCCATGGTCAATGTTTCTGTTTGTTAGCATGTCCTTATTAGGAAATGTCTTAGTAGTTCCTTCTTACGTTGTCGTGGTTCTCCTTTCTCTAATTTATACAGTCACATTTATTTAATCATATTTTTCTTTGTAAAAGCAAGACCCAGATAAATACCATCTTTATAGTGTTGTCCGATTAAGTTGCCATGTATGACTACAGTTTTCAGTAGTTTTCTTTAATGCTTAGTTTGAAAATGCACTAAAACCAAGAGTGTGTAAGATATACCTATTGTCCTGGGGGAGAAATATGTTGTCACGGATATGTAGCCAGTCATTTCTCTGTCGTCATTTGTTGTGTATTTCGTCTTCTGTTGGCAGCACTTTTTGGTTTCAGATTTTCCCTTTTTTGGTCGAGGGGAGTTAAAGAATGTCGGTAACACTTTAGATGACCAGTGATTTAATACTAAATTTCCAGTGCAACAGCTATGGTTAGATGTCATCCACCTTCATGTCGGGCAAATTCAGAATGAAGCGCACATCAGCCGTTACTGAAATGTTAGAAAAGTGCAACTTACAGTTAGTCCTCTATTCAATTGAGAAAGAGGTGTTGGGATCAGTGTTTGTTAGGAAATTCCCTTTAACTTGTTACTACAAAGATATTTATTTCTTTGAGATGATCAAACCTCATGAAGTACAGAAGATATCCTGTTTCGATAAGCGTCTGTAAGATCACCTTTTGGTAAGCTTGACAGTAGTTTGTGAAAGTGGCTTACTTTACCCTTTTCATCTAATAGCTTTAATATTAAACTGTTTTTAAAAAAAGACATCAGTTGCAGCCCTGAAGAAACAACTATTTGTTTATGAAGAATGGAGTCCTTTTTTATGCATGTGTAAGATTAAATTCATGTTTTTCCTTGGGAGATAATGGTGTTTGAACATGCAGTCTCACCTTCTTTGATTGTGCTTTGTGTAACATAGCAGTGGACTTTGTGATTGGCACCCAAGGAACTTGGCTCCTGGGACTCCTGGCTGCACTCTGGACTTTGTTTTGCTAACCATAATTGAGCAATTGTACATTACTGCTATATTAATGTTTCAAAGCACTGGGATAGTCTAATTCTAACTTGTAATTATGTTTGCCAATGACCCGTTTGGAAAGTTTGTGTATGAACAGCTGATTGAAACTGTTAAATTGTACAGATATTGTTCATGATCTAAAGCTTTGTACCGTGGAATGTGCTTAATAAAAAAAAATTGAACTTCATTTGTCCAATAAATTGCTAAGTAACGTCATCTAACCCATGTCAGTATTATGCATTAATTAATCCAAGCTTAATGCATAGTTCCTTCAAATGCTAAATCAAAGCTAATGCTCTTAATACAATGTTCCTATACTTTATTGTATTACCTTATAAAAACTTTTCTAGCACATCAATGCCTCTAACCAATAATACAGTAATGTGTAGTAATTCAGTGCTGGCTTGGGAGTGGTGTGACGCATAAGACCGAAGCCCATATACTTTAGAATTTGAAACATGCGTGGGGGGGCACAACAAATGTTTGTCTTAATTGCTTTTAGTTGTTTACTAGCTACAGATCAGAGTCTTACCTAGTTCAACATGTTTATTCCTTGCCCAAACTGTTTCACAAACAGCGCTTAAAGTGTGCTCATGATCAGAAAAGTGACTCAACATATCTGCTTTATTAAGATTCTACTCTGCCTCATGGATTGACAGAATTGTCAACTGAGTTCTGATGGGTCCTCCAAGCAGTTGGTGGATCTGTGGTGACAATCAGGGACTCTAATCTGTAGTACATTCTACTAAAGCTGTGACATCAGTAGAGAGAGAGAGGAGTTTGCTTGCTGCCAATTCACAATGTCCAATTGTGGTGGCACTGTGGCCAAAAACAACACAGAAGCCTTGTCCTGCTGTGAACCTTGTAAATTAGCTATGCGGTTTGGTGTGAGCGAGAAGGTGTGGGGAGAGAAGAGAAACCTGGAAGAAATTATATACAAAGTTGTGGAAAGTTGGAAATTTATGGCTGGTCAATATTGGGTGTTAGTTAATTCACCACTGACAGAGGTATCTGTGCAGTTGGCATAATACTGTACCAGCTTCCTACCTATACTTGTGCTCAGTACTGGGGATCACTTTTCTGTGGATGGTGCCATTTTTTGGGTAAGACTGAAAAGGAGAAGCCATAACCTTAGTGGTTATTAAAGGTACCATGAACCTTTTCCTAAAACTAGTGTCCTGGCTAGATCCCAGTTTCGATAATTACATACCATCTCCCTAAATTACCCCCTATAACTTCAGTTGGGTAACTTGATTCTTCATGTCTCATCCTGGTGACTATTGGATAATGTTGTTCAAAATAACTCTTGACTTTCACTCTGAATATGGATGTTTCAATGAAAGGAAAGTGATCCCTATGTATATAATTTTGAATATGTTTTTAGCTCATTCTAGATTAGAGATTCTAAGTAAAAGGTTACAAAACACTAATTTTTCTAAATCAGTCTGAAAGTCTCAATGAGTCGCCTTATCTGACTAAGCCTTTTAAGCTTGTGAGATTTCTTGTTTTGTTTTGTTTTTTAAAAATCCTAGAATGTAAGACTTTCTAGGTCTAGATGCACTCAGACTAAACTTCTTCAAAAAGTTTTATATCTGGTTCTTACTAGGGTGGCCTTTGATTTTCTCTGCAGTCAGCACTATTTGTGATACAAAATAACATCAGATATTTCTGCCTTGTTCCCAATGGAATTTTGTACTAAATTAGTCAAGACATCATCTTTGCTTGGCGTGCTCACACCCTTGTATGATCTCAGGATTCCTCTTGATTTCTTTTTCTTACCATAATTGAGTGATATGTTGTGCTATGCATGATGCAGCAATAGTGTCCTAAAATATCAGGCTCAGAGCACAGGGCATCCTGCAGCCAAAAATGAGGAACATCTGGAAATGGGTGGAAAGGAGACTGAATATAATCCAGTTTCAAGGTCTGAGATAGCCTTGTATATTAAAACAAACACAAACAATCAAACACTTCATAGTAGACGTGGACTCAATTCTTCCTCCTCCACTTCTTCCCCACTTGTTCCTTTGTCAAATTTCAGTGTTACTGGGCACTGTGTATAGTTGCCCTTTGATAACCTCTGGAAAAAAACAAGTCTCAACTGTTGATCTGTTTTCATAACTAGATTACTGTTAGATCCATCTGTTCTGTGCTGGAAGGTTTTTTCAGAGCTCCTGATTAGTCCAATGTAAGAAACACCATTGTTCCACAAGGGAAAAGATGGGTAATGTGCAGTTTACTGTGAGAGTTCTAGGATGATGGTGTGGGTTTAATCTTGAAAACAAGGTCCCATCTGCTGTGTGTACATATTAAAGATCTTCTGATGCCTGAAGACCCAGGGGGTTTCCCTGATCTCCTTTTCTACCTCAAGTGTGCTGTGCACTAATTTATCTGCTGATCAGCAGACAGGCACCCTGGAATTGGCTGCATTGAGGCAGTTTATGTACACAGTTTGTAAAGAATTTAGAGATGAAAGGTGCTGTGTATATGTGAATTATATTAGAATTGTATTGCGACCCAAACATTTTTTGAAACTTGCAGGTGAAAACATAGTGCCCTCAGTGTCTAGTCTGATGGGGTTTCGAATTGCAACTGTAGGCAATGCAGATTTAAATAGGTCAGGTCTTTCAGTGACTGATTTTTTTTTTTTTTTTTTTTAAAGGGCAGGGGGTATAAATGTAGCGCTCAGAATGTTGTCCATTTCCCAGGAAAGCTCTACTGGGACCAAAGACAAAGGAAAAGATCCATCACATCCGGAGGTCACTTACAGTGCTTATTTTCATGTGGGAGAGGAGCTGGGGATCCAGTGAGATGTTCAGGGCAACTTGTGTATGAATATTTACTGTAAAGTGGGAAGGGGTAAATTATTCAGTGCCTGCCTGATAGTCCTTCCTGCTCGTTAACATGGCCCTGTCCCTAACCCATCAGTTTGATCTATGCTAAAACAGCATCAAGTCTTTGTATAGAATTTGATCAATGTATTTAATGTGACCCCCTTTCTTATCAGAACTAAATAAACTAAAGCCAGCACTCAGGCTACATCTGCATGTGGGATTTTGGGAGACGATAAATTTCAGAGGGGGAACCCACAGCCAGGGCTGCCTCCTCAAACTCTTCTACGTCTAATAAATTGGTCTAGTGTTGCATATGTACATGGAAGATCTCAAGTGTTCGTATAAATTCATAAATTTTGAGGCCAGAAAGGACCAGTGAGATCACATACCTGCATCCCATAAGCAACGGATTCACTGAGTAATCACCCAGTAATTTTGCCCATAACTTCTGTTTGAGCTATATTTTTCTTCTTTGAGTGCTTGCACAAGTCGATCCCATTCTAGGCATGTGTGTGCCCACGTGCACAGTTGTCAGAGCCGTTTGCCTTAGCGGTTTCTGTAGGGTCAGCTGTGGTGCCCCCTTGAATGCTGTGCTCATGTGTCGGTATGTTAGGCGCCGCTGACCCTACGCCTTCTCAGATCCTTCTTACCGCCCATGACGAGCACCTTGTCTTGCAGATTGCAAGAGCATTAGTGGTTCTTTACAGCCTTTATCTTCTTTGTATATAGTTTGTAGGTACTTAGCCAGCCATTAAGTTAAGTGTTAGGTTAGCTGGTAGTTAGAATCCCAACTGGGACTTCATCCTGGAGCTGGGCAAGCCCTGCTCTCCTGGCTTCAAACTATGCTTGACATCAGTGACTCATGACAGCTGCGGGTGTTTGCGGGTATTCCCATAGACAGGACAAATGTCAAATCTGTAAAAGCTTTCGACCTAGAATCCAAGAGGAGTGCGATATCTGCTTGAGGGCCCTCCTCATGGAGGCTGTGCTTTGTCCTCCATTGGAGCCTTCCCACTTGGACCGTATGCCAAGCACTTCAGCTTTGGTGCGGAGTGCACCACTGGCACTGGGCTCCACCCGATACTGTTCCCCCTCACTGGTGCCTAAGAAGCAGCAAAAGAAGAGCTCCCCGGCACCAGAAGGAAAAAGGGCTTTGGGCAAAGGACTGATGTCAGGCCACGTGCCTGCCTCAGAGCATCACGGGGGGTACCGCGGAGGCCAGACCCCTCCAGCCTGACCAGGGATCTGGCTCCAGGGATCCTGGTCTCTCCAAGGGCCCTCATTGTGTGAAGCGGCCCTGGCAGCTAAAGAACAAGTAGGCCAACCGGCACCGCACCAGGCAGCAGACTTGGCTAAAACCCCAGCATCTAAGGGCAAGCTGATCATGCACCTTCTCATCTCATCACAAGTGGTCCCTCCATCCGGAAGTGGTCAGCTTCATCTTCCACAAGTGGGGGAACTCCCCAAGTGGACCTGTTTGCGTCCAGACAGAACAGGGAATGCCACGTTTTCCCCTCAATTCAGGGGATCAGCAGAGGCTCTCTCAGATGCTTTTCTGCTCCCGTGGTCGGGGGCTCTGTTTTATGCCTTCCCCCCAGTATTGTTAATTCAGAGTCCTCTTGAAGATCAAACAGGACAGGGCGAGGGTGATCCTCATAGTGCCGACTTGGCTGCACCAGCACTGGTTTGGCACACTGCTGGAGCTCTCGGTGGCTGCTCCGTTACAGCTCCTGCTCCGGCCGGACCTGCTGTCTCAAAACCATGGCAGTCTTCTGCATCTGAACCTGGCAATGCTGCACCTGATGGATTGGCTGCTGCATGGTTGAATGAGCAGGAGCAGCAGTGCTCGACTGATGTCCAACAGGTCCTGTTGGGCAGCAGAAAGCCCTCCACCAGAGTGACCTACCTGGCCAAATGGAAGCGGTTCGGCTGCTGGACCTTGGATAAAGGCATTTGGCCTGAGAGGGCCTCACTGCAGTTAATCCTGAACTACCTGCTGAATCTCAGGCTCCAAGGCCTGTCCCTTTCATCTATCAAGGTCCACTTGGCTGCTATTTTGGCCTTTCATCCGCCACTTGCGGGTATCCGTTTTTGCCCAGGACATGATGGCCAGGTTCATCAAGGGCCTTGAGCACCTCTACCCGCACGTCAAGGACCCTGTTCCTCTGTGGGACCCGAATCTGGTGCTGTCGCGGCTCATGGAAAACCCCCCCCCCCCCCTCGAGCCTCTGGCTTCCTGCTCTCTCCTTCTGTCCTGGAATGTCGCGTTGCTGGTCACAGTAACATCCGCTCACTGGGTCTCTGAGATTAGGGTGCTCACCTCGGAACCGCCCTGTGTATGGTCTTTTACAAAGACAAGGTCAAGCTGCAGCCGCACCCAACTGTCCAAGGTGGTCTCTCATTTTCATACAAGTCAGGGCATTTTCTTACCTGTCTTTTTTCCAAAGCCACGTAAGTCGGAGGAGGGGCGTAGGCTGCATTCCCTAGACATCAGGAGGGCACTAGCCTTCTACGTTGAAAGGACCAACCCATTCTGCAAGTCAACACAATTGTTAGTTGCGGTGGCCGACAGGATGAAAGGTCGTCTGGTGTTCGCTCAAATTTTTTTTTGGATCACCGCCTGCATTTGCTACTGCTATGATCAGGCAAAGGTGCCACCCCCAGCGATTGTCACGGCCCACTCGACCAGGGCGCAGGCCTCCTAAGGCAGCTTTTCTGGCCCAAGTGCCTATCCAGGACAGCTGTAGAGCGGCCACCTGGTCATCTGTCCACACTTTTACATCCCATTATGTGCTTATCCAGCAGGGACAATGCTGGTTTCAGTAGGGCAATATTACAAGCCACTAAACTGTGAACTCTGAGCCCACATCCGAGGATACTGCTTGTGAGTCACCTAGAATGGAATTTACACGAGCAAGCCCTCGAAGAAGAAAAAACGGTTACCTACTTTTCAGAACTGTTGTTCTTTGAGATGTGCTGCTCATGTCCATTCCATTATCTGCCCTCTTACCCTTCTGTGGGAGTTGCTGGCAATAAGGAACTGAGAGGGCATAGGGTCAGCGGCACCTAATATACCAACACATGAGTGCGGCATTCAAGGGGGCACCACAGCTGACCCTATAGATACTGCTAAGGCAAAAGTCTCCAACAACTGTGCGTGTGGGCATGCACACACCTAGAATGGAATGGATGTGAGCAACACATCTCGAAGTACAACAGTTACAAAAGGTAGGTAACTGGTTGTTTTTTTACAAGCACATCCTGTCTTGATTTAAACATTTCAAGTGATGGAGAATTCACTAGATTCCTTGCACCATATGTCTTTTCTGGGAAGTCCCGCTGAACAGATGGTAGCACTGAGGCAGATTGTTTCTACAATTCCATAGTGTAGACATGGCCTGCAAATAAACAAGGTTTTGTTGAGAATTAGGGTCTAAATTTTATATGCAACAGAAAATTGGCTTCTGAGCCAGCATTGATTCTATTTAATGCCGCGTAAGAAACTGCTTTGTTGGGTCTATCTGTTTCTCATATTTAATTACAATCCTCCTTATACCCTAAAATAGGTGCTTCTCAACCTTTTCCATACCAGCCCCTCTCTTCCCCCCACACATTCATTTGACAGCATGGAAAGGGCAAGGCACTTAAGACTCCCTCCCCTAGAACCATGATGGTGCTGCAGGTCTTGCTTTATTGGAGCTCCGTTGTCTTGTGAAGGTGTGACACATGGTGGCATGGAATATGGAATGAGAACTGCTTGCTCAGAGACCTTATGCTAACATGTCTTGAATATTTTGGCACAGAGCATGTGCTGAGAAATAACCAAAAATAAAGAATTGTAACTAGCTTGTCGGAAAGGCAGAGTGAGGGTAGGATCATCTACTTACACACTAATGTGTGTGTAAACATAAACAAGTTATTCAAAGCAAAATTCAGCTGCATAAGCATGTGCGATAGCTAGAAAAACAGTCACTCTACAAAGAGGTTGATTGTGTAGATGGTCACCCTAAAACACACACCATTTTGGTTTGGTTGGTCACCCTCTCCAAACCAGAGCTTTGTCAATGGGTTTAACTTTAGGAATCGGTGCCAATTAGATCTAATTACTCACCCAATTACATATAATTGTGTGGTTTAACTTTATCAGTCTCAATCAGCGGGATGTCTAGAATCCTGTTCTACAGGGTGGAGTAGTGTATTAGGTTGCTGGAGATGGGTATGAGCTGAAGAATCAGTGGGGCACTTAAGGACACTGATGTATAATGTAGCTAGAGCAGGGGTTTTCCAAACTTTTTGCTGGTATGGCCCCATTTTAATGAAATCTTTCCTGTCGAGACCCTGGACAGCATGGAGGACCCCATTTTGAAGAGCAAAATGGCATTCTCTGCACCATACGTGTGGTCACACCGAATGGAGGAAAAAATGGTGTCCTCTGCACAGTGTGATCTCATAGGCATGATGCATGCAAGGTGTCACTGTCGAGTATCAGGGGGTAGCCATGTTAGTCTGTATCCACAAAAACAACAAGGAGTCCGGTGGCATCTTAAAGACTAACATTTATTTGGGCATAAGCTTTCATGGGTAAAAAACATCACTACTTCAGATGTGTGGAGTGAAAGTTACAGATGCAGGCATTATATAATGACACATGAAGAGAAGGGAGTTGCCTCACAAGTGGAGAACCAGTGTTGACAGGGCCCATTCAATTAGGGTGGATGTAGTCCACTCCCAATAATAGATGAGGAGTGTCAATTCCAGGAGAGGCAAAGCTGCTTTTGTAATGAGCCAGCCACTCCCAGTCCCTATTCAAGCCCAAATTAATGGTGTTAAATTTGCAAATTCATTTTAGTTCTGCTGTTTCTCTTTGAAGTCTGTTTCTGAAGTTTTTTTTGTTCAAGAATAGTGACTTTTAAATCTGTTATAGAATGTCCAGGGAGATTGAAGTGTTCACCTACTGGCTTTTGTATGTTACCGTTCTTGATGTCCAATTTATGTCCATTTATTCTTTTATGTAGGGACTGTCCGGTTTGGCCAATGTACATGGCAGAGGGGCATTGTTGGCACATGATGGCATATATAACATTAGTAGACGTGCAGGTGAATGAGCCCTTGATGATGTGGCTGATGTGGTTGGGTCCTCTGATGGTGTCGCTAGAGTAGATATGGGGACAGATTAGGCAACGAGGTTTGCTACAGGGATTGATTCCTAGGTTGGTGTGGTGTGTGTGTGTGTGTGTGTGTAGTTGCTGGTGAGTATTTGCTTCAGGTTGGGGGGTTGTCTGTAGGCGAGGACTGTCCTGCTTCCCAAGCTCAGAGAGTGAAGGATCGTCTTCCAGGATAGGTTGTAGATCGTTGGGCATTGTCAACGCTTGCACAGGACATTTGGGACGAGTAACACGGGAATGGGGAGGTGAACGCCCAGACTCCTTTTTCCCAGGGGTAAAGCGGTGATTCTGCTTTCCCCCAACCCTGTATCCCTCAGCCAGTGGTTTATGTTTGATTGCAGCTTGTGCTTGCTCATAAGAGTCTGCACACCCAGCTAATTCACCCACTGCATCCACCTTTTTGTCCAACAAATACTGTTTTATGTCATCACTGCACATATTCAGGAATTGTTCCTGAGTAACCAAATCACACATTCCTTCAAAGCCTTTCCCCCTCATCCACTTATCTACCAAATCTCTCATCGCATTTACATAAGCCACATTACTCAATCCAGATCCCCTCTTAAGACTCCTGAATTTAACCCTGTAGGTTTCAGGTGTAACCTGAAACTGTTTCAAAACCAGTTCCTTAAATTTACCATAGTTTGAAGCATCATCAATAGGCATCTTATTGAATATGTCCAGAGCTCTGCCGGTCAATTTTGCTATCAATGTGGTCATCTTTTGGTCTTCAGGGATTGCATGGAGGATGCACAGTCTCTCAAAGGTGATGAAGTATTCAGCAGTATCGCTGGATTCATCATACTGTGGACATAGTCACTTCCATTTGTGGATTTTTGGGGAAGTGGAGCCAGCAGGTGGAGGGTTTTGTCTCTTCAGCTTCGTAACAGCCAGTTTATGCTTCTCAGCCTCCATAGCTCTCTCTTGTGGGCATCTTCCTCCCTGGCTGTTTCTGCCTCCATAGCTCTCTTGTGGGCAGCTTCTTCTGCATTAATTTCTAATTGTCTTAATTCCATCCGTCTCTTATGTTTGTTTTTTCTCTTTTGCTTCCTGTCTAGCCAGCTCTACTTTAGTAGCTGCTTCACTGGTAGTCATTTTCCTGCTTTCCTGTGCTGGACCATACCCTCTCTGCAGTTCACTGAAACTAGGATGCACTCAGTTCAGGGGCTTCTTAGTTAATAGAGACTTTCCCAGCGTCCGGTGTTCAGACTTTCTGGGTAATTAGCAACTTGTGCAGGTTTAGCTTCTTTTGATCTTCCCTCTTACTTATTTTGCTTCCTTTTCTGTCCCTGCTTCCCTTGCCCAAAATAAGCAAACAGAAAATAACAAACCAGTAACCACTTTGTCTGTTCTCCAGCCACCTCACTTAAAATCACTACCAGTTTCTCAAAGCAATCAGCTGTGCACAGATCCTGCCGACTATGCCACTGTGACAGGTTAGATCACAGAACCCCCCTTGGGAGCTGCCACCTGATGTGTCAAGACTACTTCTGCCCCTGCTTTCCTGCCCTGTCAGCTTAGGACTTCAGTGCCCTGCCTGGTTTGAGCCAGACTCACTAGCCTGCTGCAAACCCAGACCCAGGTCTGAACCATGTCCCCTAACAGCTATAGGCTAGACTGAAAGCAGCTTACAAAAGCATTCTTATCTTTAACACTCAGATGCCCAACTCCCAATGGGGTCTAAAACCCAAATAAATCCATTTTACACTGTATAAAGCTTTTACAGGGTAAACTCATAAATTGTTCATCCTCTATAACATGGATAGAGAGAGGCACAGCTGTTTGCCCGCCCCCCCTCCCCCAGGTATTAACACATACTCTGGGTTAATTAATAAGTAAAAAGTGATTTTATTAAATACAGAAAGTAGGATTTAAGTGGTTCCAAGTAGTAACAGACAGAACAAAGTGAATTACCAAATGAAATAAAATGAAACACGCAAATCTAAGCCTAATACAGTAATACAATTGAGTACAGATAAGATCCTCACCAGTTCCAGAATGCTTCCTTGTACAGACTAATCTCCTTTTAGTCTGGGTCCAGCAATCACTCTCACCCCTTGCAATCACTGTCCTTTGTTCCCGTTTCTTTCAGATATCTTTGGGTGTGGAGAGGCCCTCTCTTTAGCCAGCTGAAGACAAAATGGAGGGGTTTGTAAGTGAACAAAACCCAAATATGTTGGTGACCCACTGTTTGCTGCACCATGAAGCTCTCATTGCCAAAACACTACCAGATGAACTGTCTTCAGTGTTAGAGCAGTAAAGAGAGTGAACTTCATAAAATCATGGCTCTTAAAATCACGTCTTTTTTCCTTTCTGTATAAGAAAATGGGAACAGAGCACCAGAGTTTACTTTTGCACACTGAAGTATGCTGGCTTTCCCGTGGAAAAGTTATCTCATGCTTGTATGAGCTGAGAGAGGAGATCAAAATGTTCCTAACGTTGGAGAAATCATGTACATAGACTTCATTGCTGATATGACATGGTGCGCAAAGCTTGCTTACCTGGCTGATATATTCTGCTACATCAATGAAATAAACAGGAAAATGCAAGGTAGAAATGAGTATGTTCTCGTCAGCACAGAGAAACTGCACGGGTTTAGGTCTAAATTACCCCTATAGTGTGAAAAAGTAGCAAAAGGAACAATAGAAATGGTCCTCTTGGCAAATGCAGCAGATCCTGCTAGCAGTATGTTGGTCTAAATCAGTTCTGAGAACTTAAAAAATCTGGAAGAACAATTCAGTTCATATTTTCCTTCAATTAATATAGATTTCGACTGGGTCTGGGATCTTTGAAGTTCCTCTGCAATGCAAAGCGCTAAGAAGTTACAATAATTGTTCCAGGCCAGCTTGCTGAATTAAGGATGGACGGCACTTTGAAAACAAAGCTTGATGATACGCCGTTGGACTCTCTTGGGTTGAAGGTGTGAGGCAAATATCTCTGTAATCTCTGACCATGCTTTCTCCATTCTGTTGCCCTTTTCAACAACATTCCTGTGTGAGTTAAGTTTTTTCAAGCCTGACTTGCATCAAGAACAAACAGAGTGTCTGAGGATCGTGAAGCAAGAGCTCAGAGTGGCACTGTCAGCATTTCTTCCCAGGATTAAATGACTCTGTGCATCAGATGTTTCATTGCAGGTTTTTTTGGTTTATTTTTAACTTTTTTAATATACTTTGTGATCATTCATCACAGCCTGTGACTCACGGTGTGCAGCACTGCTCTGTTCATCAAATTCAGGGCAGCATTTCGGAGTTCCATTCTGTCAGATAGTGCTAAGCTTGGATACCTGATGTGGAGTTTGGCATTTGATGTTGCTCACTTCCAAAGCCATACAAAAGAAGAAGTGATGCCTCAAAGAGGAAAAGATAATACCATAAATCTTGATACATAATAATGTTGTTAGTTGATGTTTCTTGATTGGTACAACTTTGTATTGCATAATAAACAACAAATAATAAAACTTTTTATTTAGTGTCTTGGTGTGAATGTGTAATTCAACTGAAAATACTTCTTACTGTCTGTACAATAAAGTTATTGATAAACCAGCGTTATTAATTGTGAATGGCAAGGGTGGTAAACAGCTTAAACTGAGGCAGTAAGAGGATGTGAGGTCATTTGGAGACAATATGGTGGCATGTGGCTGTCGGTAGCTGAAAGGGCAATGGAACGAGCTATGTTGGGAATTTCCCTTCTGGATCGTATCCCAAATGAAACGATTAGAGAACGCAGTGGTGTGAAAGATATTGTTGTGGAAAGCAGATATAATAAGATACGATGGGCGGGCCACATAGCACGGTTCATGGACAATAGGTGGACGCAATCATTACTGAGTGGTACCCGCGCGAACAGAAAAGACCACCTGGTCGGCCTCCAAGAAGGTGGGAAGATGACATTGTAAAATGTTTCAGACGAATGTGGAGAAGAAAGGCAAGAATGCGAGAAGAATGGCGGACGTGTTGTGATCGGTGCAGTCTTAACGACAGCTGAAGACCGATCGATCCAGGTGATGGTGGCATGCCTTTAAATAATTAAAGGTATTATGGTGTGCCGCAGCAGAGAAAAGGTTGGGAACCACTGCTCTAGAGATGCAAACAAACCTTATTTCTCTGAGTGTTCCAGGAGAGGGTAGGACACATCAGGGCAGACAATGTGGGGGAAATCTGGGACTGGAAGAGCGCTGGGGTCCTCTTGCCAGATGTAACCAGGGCTGGCGTATGCTGGAGTTTGAATGGGGTGTAACAAGTCAATGGTTGGAGTCAGAGTTGCTGACTCAGTGCTGCTTAATACACAGACGCTCAGTGCATGCGTGTCTGCGGGCCGTCAGTGTCCAGGCTGTGAGCCACAGCCACAGAGCATTTAAGACACCCAGGGCTAAAAGGCAGATGGTGACACAACCCCATGCTCATCTGGATTGCACCCCAGAACGTGACAGTGGTTACAAAGCTTTTCTGGTTTCTAGTGCATAGGTGGTTGTGTTAATATTTATTTAATGTGTTTCAACCATGCAAGTACCATTCTGGATATGTGTAAGCAGACAGGTAGCAGGTGCTACCTGCTTCTTAGCTCTTCTGACCTTCCTCTCCCTAGCAGGCCTTGCTAGCCAGATGTGCTATTTGAGAAGAGGAATTTACAGCTAACCATTTCCCATTTAGATGTGTTAACCCTTTGCTGACTTGACTCTTTTCCTAGATATCCCGTTTATCTTTAACTGAACTGCACTTCCCAACTATGCAGATAAAAATCACATGGACATTGGTGGGAGTTCAGCTGGAGTTAATACTGCTAGATTTGGCCATAACTTGATGGTTCTTTTCATTCTTCCTTTCTTCCTTGTTCATAGCAGATACTCTTGAGATAGAAGCATTGTTTAGGCATCAATCAATTCTCTATCTGGCTTTCACCATACATTCATACCAAGTCAGCCTATCAGAGGCAAATACGATACTGTAAAAATAACAACTGTTCCCTAATCCAATTGAAGTAGATTGGATACAGCAAACTGGCTTCAGAAGCAGTTGCCATCTTTCATGAACAAACACTGCTTAAAGTAAAAAAGCACATCTCAGTCATTTCATGAACTAAATTAAGGAAGCATCTGGAACAACCTGTTTGTCTCTTCCTCCCTAAATTGCATAGAAAAGCATGCAAACAAGCTTACAGGAAACATTACAGAATCTTCCTGCGCTGAAAGGATCTACGGGACTTTCCTTTTATCTGTCAACCTATCCCCCTTTGTAAACAGAGATCAGTCCTTTTACTCCTAGCTCTGGAAATGCTGTGACGAGAGGAAAATGTATAGGGTCAGGCTGAGAGCAAATTTCCTTCAGTAACTTGCAAATGTGAACTCCCTTAACTCCTGTACACAGTGTGTAAAAGTTTTGGAATGTGTTAGTAATAAGAGAATATCTAGGCAGGGGTTGTAGTCTGTTTTTTATCAATCATTACTCTGAGTTCATTTGCGCCTACACAGTTCTGCCTCTTCCTTGCGCAAGTCTACCTCTCTCCTGGCTGGCAGGTTGTGACTATCGTGGGAGGCTGTGATCACAGTGAGTGAGGCAGTCCCTTGGGTGACGTGGGCAAAACCCATGGAGAGCTTGGCAGATGAGGACTGAAACCTGGACTCTGACCTGGTATTCCACAGGAAGCCAGTGAAGAGAGCAGAACACTGGGGTGATGTGATCTTGGCATCCTGTGCTACTCAGCAAGCCAGCTGCTGGGTTCTGAATCAACTGGAGATCGTTTTCCAAAGGTTTAATTTCTAGGTACAGTGTATTAGTGATGGAGCCTGGAGATTGTGAATGGGCAGATCACTGTGGCCAAGTCTGACTGTAGCAGGAGGGGTGCTGTCTCCTGGTCTAGCATAAGGACACTTCTGGGGGCAATGCCTATCTGTTTATCCAGAAACCATGAACGCCACAGGTGCAGTCTGATGGCAAATGGCCTTGATGCAGGTAGCAGGTTCTTCAAAGTGCTTTCCTCTTTCCCTGCCAGCATGTGCTCTGGATTCCAGGGCAGCCAGCTGCCCTTCATTCGTACTGCAAACAGGATGAGGCTGCATAGACAATGAAAGGTTTGGAAGAAAGCAGCGCAGATTTGCAGCGCTAAGTGTGAAACTCAAGCTGCTGTGTCCAGGCTGCTCTATGCTCTTCCTCTGTATGTTGCTTTTCATGTATTTGTCAGCATAGCTTTATCTCATCCCTGTTGCAATTGGTTCACGTTAGGGGGCAAACGCTGTTTGAGTTCACCTCAGTTGTTTCTGTTGGGCTACAATCTTCTGGATCCCTTGTTCAGGCACAAAGTAGTTGAAATATGGCAATCGGAATGCTAAGGCTGGGCCAGGAGTAGAGAGGACACTGGCATGCATGGTCTTCCCCCTTATGCCAACAACGTAAGAAACCCTAGAGAAAAGTGTCACCTCTTTTGACCTGAGCAGCTAGCTACAAAGTTGGAGGTATTTGTGTGGGGCGGGGGGGCTTTCCAGTTGGGAGGAGAAATTGGTCAGGAAGGAAGATGTACCCTTCATGCAATTTTATTTACAAAAAATGTACAAAGTCCTGTTTCCCTGAACACAGGAAGCATCAAACAGGAGAGTTTCCTTGCTCACCTCTCCAAGCCTCTTTCACGCACAGGCCTGGTCTACACTAGAAAATTAGGTCAGTTGAACTATGTTGGGCGTTGTTAAGACAACCTAAGTCCCCATGTAGATAGCGTTAGGTTGATGGACAAATTCTGCCATAGACTTAGCTATCACCTCTTGGGGAAATGAATTACCTACGCCAGTGGGAGAATCCCCTTCCATTGGTGTGGGTAATGTCTACACTGAAGTGCTACAACAGCATCAGCGTAGCTGTGTCGCCATAGCGTTTTAAGTGTGACAAGCCCATAGTTCAAGTTCCTGAGCGTGCCTTTGTTTTGGGCAGTGACCTGCACCTTTTGGTTTGGATTGGAGACTGCAATTATTCCTTAAAGGAGCTCAACTGTTTCTACCACCTTAAACTACCCACCAGCTTCTCTGAGGTTTATCCCAACCTCTAACAACAGTATGTGCTTCAGAACCAAAATGGTACATAGTGATCTGCTCGATGAAGGGTGACTCTTGTGGGTTCATGAGAAGTAATGCATGGTGCAGTGTCTGTCATAATGGTCCAGCATGTCTCTCCACCATTACATGTGCCTCCCTTTAAGAGTGTTGTGTCACTAGGCTGCACGTCAGTGATGAGGAAGGAGTGGCCCAGACAACAGATTCTTGGAGGAGAAGATTCCAGTATGGCATCATTTGGACAGGAGGTACTGTGTCACTTTGGGCAAAAGGAATGCTTATGAGAAACAGCCAAGCAGTATATTTAAACCAGGGTAAGTGTGTTCACACTGACACATGCATTCCATTGCTGCATGGGGTGAGGAAACAGACTGTTTGGTACCTCATAAAAGAACCTCCTGGTACAGGGAGGTGGGAGAGGAGAACAGTAGGGCTCTTCCAGAACTAGGTGCTTCACAGCTGCACATTAGAATTAAAAAATAATTTTATAAAATGTCCCAGAGGTGAGGCGAAGGAGGGCTCTGCTGTGGTGTTCACTGAAACTGGATGCACATTTCTTTATTAGCCACTGGTCTTGCAATGAGCATATTAGTGGAGATGCCATGGTGACTGTATGATGTCAGAGCATAGTCATATACCAGGGCAGGATGGTCTCTTTCTAATCCTCTTGACAATCATGCCCATGACATGCGTTCAGAGGCATCACTGGGATTTTCAAAAATAAATGAAGGGGCTGCCCTAAAGATGAATAAAGTTAAGGTAAGAGTGAGACTCCCTGGGGAACTCCAGTGCAGGGGACTGAGAATAGGATGCAGTCTTTTAGCTCTAGATTTGAGTGTGCTACTCCACTCCAGGTTTGTTGAGACCAAGAGTGGTCAATACCATTTGGAATAGGGTTACCATATTTCAACAATCGAAAAAGAGGACACGGGATGCTGCCCAAGCCCCGCCCTAGCCCTTCCCCCTCCCGCTTCCCTCAGAATCCCCATACCCCCTACCTGTCCCCCCCACCCTAACTGCCCCCAGGACCCCACCCCCAATCTAAGTCTCCCTGCTCCCTGTCCCCTGCCTGCCCCAACTGCTCTCTACACCCCCTTCTCCAGACAGCCCCCCCAGAACCCCCAACCAATCTAACCCCTCGTTCCCTGTCCCCTGCCTGCCCCCACAGCTCTCTACACCCCCTTCTCCTGACAGCCCCCCCAGGACCCCCGACCAATCTAACCCCCCTGTCCCCTGCCTGCCCCAACCGCTCTCCACACCCCTTCTCCTGACAGCCCCCCCAGAACCCCTGACCAATCTAACCCCCCCATTCCCTGTCCCTTGCCTGCCCCCCCCCCCCACCAGGCCGAGGGAGAGCTGTGGGCTCCACATGCAGCCAAACAAATAAGGCGCTGCTCTGCGGGGGAGGAGGGAGCAGGGGAGGGGGAGGGACTCTGGCTGCTAGAGGCCCCAGTGGCTGCGAGCGGCTTTCAATCAGGCCCAGCCGTCCAATCAGCCGCGCCGCACTCTGCATGAGGGGAAGGGGGAAATCCCGGACATTTCCACTTTATTAGAAATCCCCCCCGGACAGCCATTTAAAGCTGAAAAAGCCAGACATGTCCAGGGAAACCCGGACGGATGGTAACCCTAATTTGGAAGCTGCGTGGTGATATAACCCACATGTTATCTTGCAGCATTGAATTTGTTTTTAAGCTGAAAGAAAAGGAAAGAAGCAGTAGGGGGGAGACCTGGAACGTAGTTGAATCTTACCCAGCACACGTGCAGGCAGAGAGCCGGGTGCGGCAACATAGTAAGAAGGGCCCAGAGACTTCTAGAACAGGGGTGGCCAACCTGTGGCTCCAGAGCCACATGTGGCTCTTCAGAAGTTAATATGCAGCTCCTTGAATAGGCACTGACTCTGGGCCTGGAGCTACAAGTGCCAACTTGCCAATGTGCCGGGGAGTGCTCACTGCTCTGCCACAGGCCCCGCCCCTGCTCCACCCCTTTCCGTGCCCTCCCCGGAGTCTGCCATGCCCTCGCTCCTCCCCCTCCCCTGAAGCCTCTTGCATGCCATGAAACAGCTGATGGGGAGGTACGGGGAGGGAGGAGGAGGCGCTGATTGGCGGGGTTGTCGGTAGGTGGTAGGCACTGAGAGCAGGGTGGGGGAGCTGATTGGGGACTGCTGACGTATTACTGTGGCTCTTTGGCAATGTACATTGGTAAATTCTGGCTCCTTCTCAGGCTCAGGTTGGCCACCCTGTTCTAGGAGAAGGGGTGTGGCCGTTACAAGATATGCGGCGTACCTTTCCTCAAGCTATACAGAAAGTTTCCATTAAATGCAAGCAGTCCTGCAGGTTCTACACATTCACGATCTGAGAGCTGAGCCAATCAGAGCTCCAGAGTGGGAGGTGTATAAAGAAGCTGGTGACAGATCTGTGCATTCAGTGGTGATTGACTAGGACCAAGAGACCTGTGCATCCCAATCCCTGAACCACTTTGGATTCAAGCTACCGATTCCCTATCTCTCTAGAACCTGAGGAGACAGTCAGCTATGAGCCAAGGGACTGGAATTGCCAGTGGCTGAAAGGATTTTTGGCCTGTTGATTTGCTGAGGTGCTTGGAGGGGAAGTGAGAGGCTGTTTGTTCTCCTCAGGCTCTGGAGAACCCCAGTGGATCCCCTTTCCTACACTCATCTCCAAGTTCCTCATCAATGCACACATCTTCTACATGGTCTTTGAACACTTGTCTTCCCCCTCATGGTCATGGTACTGTTCCAAACCCATCAGGACCTGTCCCTCATCAGCCAAATCAACTGCTTGCTGCTGCTGTAACCTGTAACCCTTTCCGCCATGCCCCTCCTTGACTGTTCGCCTTCCTTTATCATACAGTAACTTAACTTAGCTTTTGTCTCACAAATACTTGGCAAAAATTATTGGTCTGAAACAATTCATACTGGAGAGTGTGTGACTTGCCATTTTATTTGTCTGTTTTAAAATGTTTCTGACATCCAATTAGGGAACAGAAGCAATACCAGGTGATTTAGGCGGTGGCTGGCATTGTGTCAAAGCAAACAATTTTGTGAAGAGACCCATGTTCTGAAAACTTTCCTTCTAAATCCCTGGCAGCTACCTACAAGTAGTCAATGTGACAAGAAAAGCAGGATCAGTTTATGAAGAAATTGCAAGCCCCCCAAAAGAACTTAATCTATAACAAATAATATTGGAAACGAAGAGTTGGATTGCCTCCAGTCTCAGTGGTAAGGGTGAGCAACAAGAGACGCAACCATTCCAGTTCTCGGCCATGCAAAGGATGGGTATTAACATGAATTTTTTGGCTTGCTTGCTGTGGGTGGAAGAGGACAATGTAGGAATTGTCGGAAGTGTTGCTGTAGCCATGTTGGTCCCAGGATATGAGAGAGACAAGGTGGGTCTTTTATAATAATCTAATAAAAATCTTTTATTGCACCAAGTTCTGTGGGTGGAAGGTACAAGGTTTTGAGCTTTGTAGAGCTCTTCAGGTCTGGGAAGGAAGCACAGTGTAGGAATTGACTGTTACCCCATTGGGGACTCTTGACAACTGGGCAAGGCAAATGGCTTTGTCTAATACAGGCAGGAGTGCTAAGAGGATGGAGTGACAAATGGACAGGCATATTCTCATAAATCCACACTCTTTAGGAGCTCACCCCGAAGCATGGCTAAGTAGCTGACATAATGACACTATTCTGAAAAAGGGGCCAGATCCCCAACAGGAAATTACAGGCCAGTTAGTTTCTAAAGCTTTCCCCACATCTCTCATAAAACTATTTCAGGGATCTAATGGAAAACATCTGGGAAGTGCAGCTGGGCTGAGAAAAGCCAATGTAGCTCCAGAACAGGAATGCTCTGGTCCCTGTTTTGCTTGAGGGTATTGCAGCAAGTTTGTACACAATGACTGGACATAGAGGCTACTGCCTGTTTGTCACAGCTGGTGGGGAATTTTCTGTCAATTTTTTTCCAGTGGAAAATGCAGTTTTCACAGTATCAAAATGTTCTGCAGGAAAATTTCAGTTTTGCCAAAAATTCGACTGTTGATAAAATCAAAATGGAATATTTTGCTTTGGACTGTGATTCCTCTGCTGTCTCATGCCCCATTCTCCTCTATGACCAGGACTCCCTGCTTGGACTACATCTCCCATGGTGCACCACAGTCTCCTTTCTGGCTGAACTCATCAGTGGCTCATGGGAGTCATGTGACCACAGTGCATTTTGGGAGATGTAGTCTGGCTGAGGAGCATCACTCATAGAAGAAAATGAGGGCTTGAGGTAATTGAACTACACCTCCAATGGGGCTTTGTGGCAGCTCAAGGGGACACAGATTAATGTTGAACTAAGCCAAAATGAAATGGAATCAATTTTTTTCAGAGCTTATAGTTCTGCAGAATAGTTCAATATTTCAACTTTGTCCCAGTTTGGGACCAAAAAAAAGTCAAAATATTGGAATTTCGTGAGTGACAGGAATTTTGCCAGGCTCTACTATTCATCCTATCCAGGATCTCTTCTGACAGTACTTGCAAGCACTTCCTCCACCACCTCTGGTGCATACTCAATGATTCATTCTTCTCAGCTGATGGGCAGAGCATATGAGTTCATACCACTATTTTACTGTACTGACCCATTCATACCTAGGGATTAATAAGAGATGACAAGGAATTGGAGAGACAGGAATATTGAACTTGATAAGTGATTTAAATCACTAGTCAGGAAGACTCAATTTAATCATGCATTTCTACATAAAAGTACATTCTTGTTGGTTGTTATAATCTTAATATATATTCTTCACAATTCAGAGATAGATGTAGGTTTCATTTTTAGAAGGTACACACTATACATTTTTAAAGAGATTTATTTTGAAAACTTTTCAGATTAGTTTTACAGCTATATCAGAAAATGAATGATTGTTCGGTTATTTCATTTACCAAAGGTAATTGAAGCAGATATTTATGAAATCACTGGGAGGTGAACTATCTCCAATTCAACAGTTTAATCATTAATATTTGGAGAATTTTCTTGCCATCCTGTATTAGGAGGAGAGCATCACCAGACAGACATTTAAATTGTTTTATTTAACTAAAACGTTATGTATTCTGGATTTTTTTCTTCAACAGCAAACATAATATTTTTACAAACCAAGCATATGAATTTTTGAATTTAGTTAAACATTCAAGTTTTTTAAAATCAAGTTTGTTTTTGGTTAAAATTATTTTTAAATAAAATAGTTAAATGAATTTTTTTTAAAAAACAAAACAAAAATTAAATCGATTGTCAGCCAGGTCAACATGAGAAACTTAAAATATTGGCTTCTGCAGCTAACTCAGTCGTCTTCACCTTCATTTTCCTGTTTGTTCATAATCTGGAAAAGAAAAACAAACTTTCCTGCTTTTTCAGGTCCCAAACAATTTCTCAATTTGGAATGAATTAGTCCAAAGGAAGAAAATATTCTTTCTACACCAGCAGAAGAAGCTACTGCTGTTAAAAGTGAGATTATCACTTCAACTGTCTCTGAATCCAAGTGCCTGCGACATCTGCTCTGTTGGGTGGACTGTATCCTTGTCTTAATGACTGAACCATGTTAATGAAGTGTGGGTTCTCAATCACAGGGAAAGGAGAGTTTGTTGCATAAACAAACCGGGCAGTTTTTTCATCAATTACCTCTTTTTGTAATCTGCTGGTTCTTATCACAAACTTATCGATGGTTGTTTCTGGATGATAGAGATATTTTTTCTTTTTGCTACAAGTGATTTACTGTGGCTATGTGACATACATGATGTGACTGAAATGCTATCATTGGCAGATAACTCTGAAACTATAGAAAATGATGGTGATCTTGAAGGTGGATAGTCTTCAGAATCCTGTATGTTGAGGATGGATTCTCCTAAACAAAACAAGTCAATGCAGTTATTTAATTATTATTACCATACTGCTCATTTAGTATTACTCATTGCATTCACTGACACTCAGTACTACTTTAAAGGTGAAATTGTAAAAGGAAGATCTGCCTATTTCAACTATTTATTTTTTTATCACAACTGCATCTAAAATGATAGTACCATAGAGTAACAACTATATTTTTTGCTCAAACATGAGAATTCAAGTATAGTCCAGAAGGAAGATGGGCAGTCCTTAAGAAAGAAATATGAAATAAAAAAGTTTACCAACCTGAAGATGCTGCATGTTCAGACATGTTCCTTTCATCATCTTCAATGCAGCTTCCTCCTGAGAAGGAACACTGGGTCTCTTTTACCGCCTGCTGTCATTACAGGTTTTTCTTTCTCGTGAGAGAATGGTATGGCAGATCTCAAAATCAATGAAGGCTACACTCAGAAAGACTTCAAGACTTCTGGAATAGGCTGCTCAAACAGTTTCACTTTCTACTGCCTGTCCCTCCCTTCTCACATTTATCTCCAGACTTCTTCTCCTTGTCCAGATCTATTCCGCCCCCAACAATCTTCTATTCATTGAACTTTTTGAAACTTTGCACTTTTAGAGAGCAGTAAGGGTTTGACTCTGTGTACACAAATCTGCAGAGGGACAGTAGGATTGTGGTCTGTTATTTCTCACCTCTATATATTTATTTATTTAAAACATTTTTGCTGTTACAAGCATGTTATCTCTGGAGATACAAATCCACATTTTGCGATCCCTCAGCCTGCGTCACTTCCTGCAGCCCCCATTGGCCTGGAACAGGGAACCGTGGCCAGTGGGAGCTGCGATTGGCTGAACCTGCGGACGTTGCAGGTAAACAGACTGGCCCAGCCTGCCAGCGGATTTCCCTGACGGGCCATGTGCCAAAGGTTGCCGATCCCTGTTCTAGACTGAGCACTGAGTCCCACTAGGTAGATAGAAAGATTAACCTAAATAATCTATAAAGAAGCCCCTGGAACTCCATAAAATTGTGTCCCTAAACCATGAACTATTGGAACTCATTTACAAAACTTTTCTTAAACATTACATGAATATATTGTCTCATACTATAGAATTATAATTTATAATCCCTATTCCATGATGAGATATCTTTGAGCTATAATGTATCTTAATTAAAACTATCTTTAGATAGGTTTTTCCTCAAAAAGCATTTTATCAAAAAAATCCAGTTAAAAAAAAATCATTGATTTTTTATCCACCCTGTTTTTTTTAACCCTGTTAGTCTTGGCCTTCACAAAATCCTCTGGCAAGGAGTTCCACAGGTTGACTGTGCATTGTGTGAAGAAATTCTTCCTTTTGTTTCTTTTTAAACCTGCTGCCTATTAATTTCATTTGGTGACCTCCTAGTTCTTGCGTTATGAGGAGTAAATAACACTTCCTTATTTACTTTCTCCACATCAGTCATAATTTTATAGACCTCTATCATATCCCTCCTTAGTTGTATCTTTTCCAAGCTGAACAGTCCCAATCTTTTTAAATTTTCCTCATAAGGAAGCCGTTCCATACCCCTAATAATTTTTGTTGTCCTTTTCTGAACCTTTTCCAATTTCGAATTCCAATCCCTTCTGGACTTGGAGAACACCTTTTTTGAGGTGGGCCGACCACATCTGCACACAGTATTCAAGATGTGGACATACCATGGATTTATATAGAGGCAATATGATATTTTCTGTCTTCTTATCGATCCTTTTCTTGATGATTCCCAACATTCTGGTAGCTTTTTTACTGCTGCTGCACATTGAGTGGATGTTTTCAGAGAACTATCCACAATGACTCCAAGATCTCTCCTGAGTGGTAACAGATAATTTAGACCCCATCATTTTATATGTATACTTGGGATTATGTTTTCCAATGTGCATTACTTTGCATTTTATCAACTTTTCAGTTCACCTTTAAAGAGCTTCTTTAAGTGAGAGTATAGGTTCTTGGTGCCAATAATTCAGACATATGGCCATTGGAAGAGCAATGAACAGTAATTTTGAAGGAGAAATGAAAGCGATGTGTATCCTTGGAAACTTATCCTTGGAAGCTCATCTTAGGGTCCCATCCATTGCAATGACTTCAAGAATTGGCTGACCTTGCCAATGAGGGGAAGAAGACAGAGAGAATGTAGAAGGTTTTCCCTTCTGGACTTGGAGAACAAGCTGTAAAACATGTTCCCACTACTTGTTTATAGATTCTTCTAGTAGGTGGGTGAAGTTCCTTAGCTCCAGCACGTTCATGTGAAATGTATCAATCTATTAATAACTTCCCTTTCATACAGCAGTGCAAACAAGGTGGCTTGCTTGCCAAGCTCCATAAACTATCCTCTGATCCCTTGCAGTAGCCAGTATGGTAAATCTGCCCACTAACTGGGTGGCCTTTTATCTTCAGACAGATTTCAGATGGAAGTTTCTTAGTAGAAACAGCTTTCCTTGTCTGAACTCTTAGAAGAATTGCAGTTTCAGCTTTTTCTTGGCAAAGTGTAGTGCAAATAAAATGAGACGTCTGTATCTCTTGTGTCTATTTTTTCCACAGTCTTAGATTTTAATTTTTTTTTTTTTTTTTGGAGAAAGCTTGGGGTATTTATTTTAATTTGTTGGAACATAATGCTCATAAGAAAAGTGAATTCCCTCTATAATTCTTCTGTTGAGACAGGAGCTGGAACTACCCATTATGGTGGTATTGAACGTAAACATGCTCTCTATTGCTTTTGCGATTTGATAATGAAGGAAGCTTTCTCAGTTGAAAGAGTTGGATAGGAAGAGCAAAGGGCCAAAGTGGGATCTGGTGGGGCCAGATCTGAGTGCCTCTTAACAGTGGGGTGCTTTAAATTTCATAGATATTAAGGCCAAGAGGGATTATTGCAATCATCTAGTTTGACCTCCTGCATAACACAGGTCATGGAACTTTGCTCAGTGTCCGACATTCAGCCTAACAACTTGTGCTTGAGTTAGCTCATCTCTAAAGCTTGCATCACTTGCTACTGTTTCAAACCAGGGGGAATGGGTAGGTTCTCAAATGTGGGTGGCTGGCTACTTCCTATTGCTCTCCATGGCAAGAAGTGGCGATTTAATTTGGAGTCCTTGAACCCCTCATTCATGCCAGTTCATCAGGTGCTACAAAGGGGAATATTCTTAAGGGCTGCCTGTCTTTAAAAAGTTAGAGTAATTCAGTCCCTCTTCCAAACGAGTGAGTTTGGATTTGAAAGAAGCCATTGTGAGCATTGTGCGAGCCATGTACTGTCTTTGAGAAGTGTTATCGTTACTTTTGTGATGCACTTTTTGGGGGAGCTGTGGCAAGCAGCAGGGGAGTTTTTTTGCCTTAATCTCTCTAGCTGGAGTCAAATAGGGTAAAAAGTTGAAATCTCAGCATTTTCTCTAATCAGCATTGTCCAATGGAATAAAGTTCTGTTGGAAAAAATTTTGACCAGCTTTCTTGAATAGATTGTCAATTCATGGAAGTTCACAGCCTGGCTCTCCAAGGAGTTAAGTATATATTCTCTCCTCCTTCCATTCAAGTTCAAGCAGGAATTAATTCAGTCCTGTGCTATCCAGGAGGTCAGATGAGATGATCACAGTGGACCCTTTTGGCCTTATAATCTATATACACAGAGGCTTTGTCTGTGGCTTTGTCTTCTCTTTGCTAACTAGCTAACATTGCTGAGTAGGCTCTCCCCTTACTACAGGGAGCACTGAATACGGCGGTGATATTTATTTACAGAGGCCTCTGAAAAGTTTTGGAGGTTGACCATTCTCCGTTGATCATTTTCCTAATGTACTATCACCACTGTAAAAACACTGCATCCCTGGGGGTGGAGGAATCCCATTTAAAATGCAGGATCTTGTTGTGCGTGGGGTTCTGATATCAGTACAATGAATGCACTAGCCAGTCGATGTGCTAGATGACCTAGCATGTCTTTCCTGTCTCTAAGTACGGTGAGTCTCTGATTAGTTTGGTGTGTGTGTATGCGCATTTCGTCCTGCAGACTGACTGTCTGTACTTCAGCAGTTCTTTAGACTTGGAATGGGGAAAACTGATTGAGGGGAGGGGTTGGGATTGCTGGAAATGTGCACCCTTGATCCCAAATCCCTTTGGATTGGTTTGGCCAGTTACATTCAAATACATTCTAATCGCCTCTCCCCGACGCGCACACATCCGTGGTTCTTCTCGGCATGCACTCCAGGCCAGGGGACACACCCTTGCTGCAGCGTAGAGCAAACACCATGATAATTAAGATGTGAAGGGAAAAGTCCAAACCACCAGGATTTGGCCTGAACTGCAAACATTTCTCTCTCAAATGGGAATGCACTGAGTCAGGAGTTAGGAAGCAAGATCCAGGGAACTGGTCAGGATGCTGTTGCCCCAAAAATCTTCCTTCTGTTCTGTGGACAGAAAAATGTTTGGTTTTGTTTGTGGAGCCTTGATATGATGGTGATGGTCTCATGCTTAGCTGGATAGGTGAGCTTCTTAAAATTGAATGCTGAGCTGGTTGAGGCACATCAAAGCAGGTCACCTATACTTGAAAAAAGAAGAACAGGAGGACTTGTGGCACCTTAGAGACTAACAAATTTATTAGAGCATAAGCTTTCGTGGACTACAGCCCACTTCTTCGGATGCATATAGAATGGAACATATATTGAGGAGATATATATACACACATACAGAGAGCATAAACAGGTGGGAGTTGTCTTACCACCTCTGAGAGGCCAATTAATTAAGAGAAAAAAAACTTTTGAAGTGATAATCAAGCTAGCCGAGTACAGACAGACAGTTAGATAACAAGTGTGAGAATACTTACAAGGGGAGATAGATTTATGTCCATTCTATATGCATCCGAAGAAGTGGGCTGTAGTCCACGAAAGCTTATGCTCTAATAAATTTGTTAGTCTCTAAGGTGCCACAAGTCCTCCTGTTCTTCTTTTTGCGGATACAGACTAACACGGCTGCTACTCTGAAACCTTTCACCTATACTTGTTAATCCTTGCAACCCGGTTGCTTGTTGCTATTGCCCCATTGGAGTGTAACATGCATCGATAAACCCTCACCCATAGGTGACTTTCACCACTATTTGCATCCCCTCTGAATTTGGTCCAGGGCAATTGGCCCAAGGAACTGATGATCAAAAATCAGACCAAAAACAAAATGAAGGGAGCAATGGGTCTTGAGAATGAGATAGAATCTGGTGGGCACAACCGGGGTGGGGAGAAGCAGGAGTGCAGTTCTCCATGGTGAGCGGGTGGTAAGCGTTTGCTTACAGAAATGCCTTTTTTCATCAGCAGCTGGCCCGGGGACTGCACCCTTTCTTGTCCCAGGCAGAACTGACCATGGGGACCCTCAAGATTCCTAATTCTAAGCATGACTTGCCCAGAGCTCTTCCTGGGGGTGAAGGTGACTAACTACCATGAAGAAGTTCCAGATGGTTCCACAGCCCAACTTCTGTCTGTCTAAAACTGTCCTGCTTGTAGGGCCCCTCACTCCAATCTGAGCTACACAGGGTGACGCAAACACATCGCCCTGGTGCTCTGCTCACTGCACTGGCTCCCTAGCCAATGCTGGCTCCAATGTAAAGGGGTGATCCGGACTTCAAAGCCCACAATGGACTCTCTCTCAGCGGGTGAACCATGGGCTTAGGGAGGCTAGCCCCCAGTCTGTCTGGGCCCCCCCTTCCCGCTCCCCTTCCCCCACCAGAGCCGCCACCCCCCCCCCCATAGGGCAGGTCGGCAGGCAGCATGGCCCCCAGCCTGAGCTCCAGAGCAGCAGGCGGGCAGGCAGCTGAGTGCGGTAGGAGGGTGGGTAGCGTGGCCCCCCACCTACCCTGGGAAGCACGGCCCCCAGCCCTGGGTGGGCGGGTGGCACAAGCACCGGCTTCAGCTGTCCGGAGAGTCCCTGTCTGCAGGCTGGCCCCCACTAGCCCCAGCCCAGGGCAAGGGCACCAGAGCCCTCCCAAAAGTGTGTGGGGGGGCCACCTCAGGTGGAGGTGAAAGCAGCCCCCTGTCCTTGTCCCAGGTCTCCTGCCCAGGGCTGGTGGCGGGACCCATGCTCCCCACAGCTGCCCGTGCAGCTATCCCTGACCCAGCTCTGGCTGGGGGTGGGGGGCAGAGCCGCAGCCCAGCCATGATAAGAGCTAGGCCGGCAGCTGTGCGGAACCGTGGTGGACCCTCTACTTGCCCGTGGTGCGGCGGGCCTGAGCAGCCCACAGCCTGTGTCCCTGCCCACCCAGGCTATGGCCGCCTGAGTCCCCCAGTTTGGGCGCCACTGGCCCGGGGTCCCGGCCACATGGGAAGAAAGAGCCGCAGGAGAGGGTCTGGGGATGGATTGTGGGCGGGGCCATGCAGGCAGTTTAGGTAGGCTCAGCCTTCCCCTGCCTTTGATACCTGCTGTCCATGGTCTCAAATCCCAGTGACAACTTCTCTTTCTACGACCATGCTGACTTCCTTGGCCACTCACACACAGTGGGCAATTGGGCGGCCCTGTTGTGGCTCGGCCATGCTCATAGGCTCCCCGGAGACTGGGCAGGCACAGCTGAAGGTCCTCATTCCTGACAGAGCCCATCCAAATCGTACATTCGGTATCATAGTTTTTCTGTGTATCGCTCAGAAAACTAACCCAGTGGAGACCCCTTCAACTGCACCAGCCTAAGCCTGTGTTGCCTGGAGAATCCATGCAGGGCAATGGCAATGTAAAAAGAGAGAATTCATATCTACTCTGCTCGCATCACCGCAGAATCCTTCTCTCAGTTTAGACTTCCCCGTGTTATAAAAATAAATCAATCTGCCTCTGCAGACGAGCCAAGAGGTGCAGCTGTCCGTGCGACCACATATGGTCATCCCAAGCCAGGCTGCTGCCAGCCCAGCTCCCTGGGGAGATGTCATTGGCGCACACAATAGCTGGCCGGGCGTGATGATGCTTTCGTGGCTGGTGCTGGGCAGAAGCAGGCTAGACAGAGACCACAGATTTGAACCCAAAGAGGGATAGGCAATGGCCTTTCACCTTTTCAGTGTGGGGGACAGTGGAGCCCAGCAGTGTACGCCACAGGGAAATGGTGGATAACAGGATGGGTAAAGAGAATTCTGAATCTTGCTGCAAACTAGCTCTTCATTAGTCCATGGTGTCGAGCTGATTTCAGGCTGGTTCTACCCTGACCAATCTCTACTTAGGCTACTCTGAGATCAGAAACAGACCTTGAATTTTTCAATGGCCTTTTGCTCAACTGGAGCAGTTATTTTATCCTTTAAACGAAATAACATCACAGAGAAGTCCCTGCTGCCCTGACAATCCTGGACACATTCATTATCCACCAAACAGGGAAAGCATGGACAGTGGTAGGTAGCTATCTGCTCTCATTCTTCTCCCTGCCCATATGCCTTTCCCTGAGCTGAACGGGTAAGGGTGAGCAGCCTGTGTGCTGATGCCATCAGTGAAGAGAAAGCTGTGACTGTGATGTGTGAACACGTGACACTGGGAGCTGAACTGAGAATTCAGCTGCTTCCTTCAACCAGGCCATCTGGGCTCATTGTACCCTATCCTAAATATTTGTTTTGTCAGACAAACGGCACTGTATGCACATTCTGATTTTCCAGTCTACTGCTCACAAGAATGCATAGTGCATGCTATTTTAGATCCATTGGATGTGTGCACAAATGTATGTGTGCGTTGAATCTGAATTACAAATAGTGAGATGTCCGGTCATAGCTACTTACAGCAAATAACACCTCCTTGGGCCCCATTCTGCACCTCTGAGGAGCTTGCCTTGACATCAAGGAGAATTCAGCACAAAAAGGCGTTGTGGGATTGGATCCATTATATAAAAGAAATACCACCAATTGGCTGTAGGGTTTGATTGGCCATGGCTCCATTGATGCACAGCTGAGAAAGCTGTGCCTTAATGTAATGAATATTCATCTATTGGACAGCAGCTGTAGACTGGCAAATCGAGGAGAGGGTGAAGTGAGACCCATGCTCTTCAGTGCAGCAACTGATCCCTGCTTCAAGGACTGACCAGGACAAATATTCTAAGAGGAAGTTCTAAACTAGATCTGCTGGAGTTCTAAGAGGTGAAGATCTATTGAAGTGACCCAGGTGTGTTCTGAGCATGGTCATTGTAGAAGCCATTTTCATGGTCAGTCCCAGGGATCCCACCCCGACAGACAGTGCTTTCCTCCCAAATCACATTTCAGGACACACAATCCTTCCTTCACACGTTTTCCCAGGCAGCAGCTTTCCAGATCATCTTAATGATTCCTGCTGCAATAACAAACAGGCAGCCCTGAGAATAACTTTACACTTAATGGCTTGTGCCAAGAATCTCGCCACTCGGTTCTTCCTTGGGTGTTTTCCCTCCAGTCCATCTGCACAAACAGAAGTGGGCCAGCTTTGCACCTCAGGAATGAGGAGATAAAAAGGCAATCATTTATTTTTCCACCAAAGTTAGAAGTATTTTATAGAATTTGCTAAAGTTTTTGTTTCAGGAAATTTCATCATGTCTCCAGGAAAAAAAGAAAAGAAAAAGGTTTAATTAGCCTCAGATTTTCTAACTCCCTTTTCATTTTTGTAATATGAGGAGGGTGAGGTCATCTGAAGGTCACTGCAGTTAGTGTTGCTTTAGTGTACCTCTGTGCATACCTACTTTCTGCAACAGTTTTTCCTTTAAAAACAGGCCTTGGCCTGCTGTTGTAACAACCAGTTTTTGGCAAGCCATGCGCATTCCTCTAGCATATGGAAATATTTTTTTAAACACGTACCAGCGAATGCTTCTTATAGGTGAAACTCTCCATCAGATATGAAACAAATGCTTTCAGAGTAGTTTAGTGTTATATAAAATCCCTCCGTCTTTTAACGGAAGGCTGCCATTTCCCACTAGCTAGATTTGAGTTGTAGTTAATGTCCAATAAAATGCTGCTGGCTATCCAGTTAATAAATTGTTTTGCTTGGGGCAAATCTAATTCTCTCCGCTCCCAAGACTTCCGGATGGCTTTTACTTGATTTTTTTCACAGCATCCATTGACAAATAGAAGATACTTTCTTTCAAACTTGGATTAGCTTGATTTTCTGGTTTAATTTGAGCAAAGCCCCAAGTGCCAAATTATATTAAAAATAATGAAACAAGCATTGTGCCAGGTACTGTACAAACCCACAGAGATGGTTCCTAGTCTAAACAGCTTATGATCTAAACAGACAAGACAGAAAACGTTTGAGAGAAAGGAACTAAGGCATAGAGAAATTAAGTGACTTGTCCATAGTATCACTGGGACTATCCCATGGCAGAGCCAGGAATGAAGGCCAGATCTCCTGAGTCCCAGTCTAGTGCATTAACCCCAAGGCCATCCATCTTCCCTACGCTAATAATAAATCTTTCCTTTATGCTGATCATTTTAGAGCAGCAGGACAAGGCGATTCAATCATTGGCTGAAGTCAGTGCGTCTTTTGCGTTGGAAAATTCTGCATGAGATGAGTGGAATAAAAGTTTGTGAGAAGAGCTGTCATTCTAACAGGTGTCTAGACATTGTTAATGACAGATTAATTCCTTCAGTAGGATAGCAAGGTTACCTGCATATTTCAGTCTGAGATGGGGAAGAACTTGATTGAAATACAGTGATGGCTTTGTGTCATCTTAGTATATATGATACGCTATTTGTAGTGTCTGTTTGCATGTACGTCTGTGTGTGTGAGAGAGAGCAAGCATCCCACCGATATCAAGAAGTGCTAGGGTTTGTAGACTTACAACCTAGAGACCAAAGCCAGAGAAGGGAGATTGTGCAGGTAACATGACCAAGAAGAGATTGAGACAGAGAGGCACTTCTTCATCCAATGTCCAGAATACAGAGAAGTGCAAGCAAACTTGAAGACTCTGTCAGAAATCATACAAGACATTTCATCAAAAAACAAACAATGGGGGAAAAGCTGCCTGGCCCCGGGAGAGATGGCACCACACTATGGAAAATAGAAATGGAGGGATGGCCGGGACCTGAAGAGGTCATCTAGTCCATCCTCCTGTGCTGAACCAGGATTAAGTATACTACGTGATATTATGTAGCAACCTGCCACTGGATCAGAATTAGACGCTGCTGATGTGGACACTGGCTCAAACACAGAGCGTACCACTGTCCTGGGTGGACCTTACTGACAGATGATGATGACTGACAGTGAGGTTATACGGTGCCAGCACTTGCAGTTTGCCACACCAATACGTGCTTATTGAATTAGACTGAAATTGTATTTCTAAGAGACCTGAAATCTATCGGAACGTTCCCTTCTAATCAGCCTCGTCAAACCAAGCTGGTCTCTGCACATGTATTAATACAAGATCAGGGTTGAAATTTTGGTTGCACAAACACAGAGATATTAAATGAGGGTTCCCACAGTGGCTACCGCTTGTGACGCTTGTACGTGTAGAGTGTTTGCATTTACTGTGTATGGTAATGAACGTTCTACAACAGGGCTGGGCAAACTTTTTGGCCTGAGGGCCACATCGCGGGGAGAGATAGCTCAGTGGTTTGAGCATTGGCCGGCTAAACCCAGGGTTGTGAGTTCAATCCTTGAGGGGGCCACTTAGGGATCTGGGGCAAAATCAGATCCGGTCTGGTCCTGCTAGTGAAGGCAGGGGGCTGGACTCGATGACCTTTCAAGGTCCCTTCCAGTTCTAGGAGATAGGATATTTCCATTAACTAACAAAATCATCCAAAGCCCAAGATTTGGTGGTGATGGGGGACTTCAACTATCCGGATATATGTTGGGAAAATAACACAGCGGGGCACAGACTATCCAACAAATTCTTGGACTGCATTGCAGACAACTTTTTATTTCAGAAGGTTGAAAAAGCTACTGGGGGGAAGCTGTTCTAGACTTGATTTTAACAAATAGGGAGGAACTCATTGAGAATTTGAAAGTAGAAGGCAGTCTGGGTGAAAGTGATCATGAAATCATAGAGTTTGCAATTCTAAGGAAGGGTAGAAGGGAGAACAGCAAAATAGAGACAATGGATTTCAGGAAGGCAGATTTTGGTAAGCTCAGAGAGCTGATAGGTAAGGTCCCATGGGAATCAAGACTGAGGGGAAAAACTACTGAGGAGAGTTGGCAGTTTTTCAAAGGGACACTATTAAGGGCCCAAAAACAAGCTATTCCGCTGGTTAGGAAAGATAGAAAATGTGGCAAAAGACCACCTTGGCTTAACCATGAGATCTTGCATGATCTAAAAAATAAAAAGGAGTCATATAAAAAATGGAAACTAGGACAGATTACAAAGGATGAATATAGGCAAACAACACAGGAATGCAGGGGCAAGATTAGAAAGGCAAAGGCACAAAATGAGCTCAAACTAGCTACAGGAATAAAAGGAAACAAGAAGACTTTTTATCAATACATTAGAAGCAAGAGGAAGACCAAAGACAGGGTAGGCCCACTGCTTAGTGAAGAAGGAGAAACAGTAACAGGAAACTTGGAAATGGCAGAGATGCTAAATGACTTCTTTGTTTCGGTCTTCACCGAGAAGTCTGAAGGAATGCCTAACATAGTGAATGCTAATGGGAAGGGGGTAGGTTTAGCAGATAAAATAAAAAAAAACAAGTTAAAAATCACTTAGAAAAGTTAGATGCCTGCAAGTCACCAGGGCCTGATGAAATGCATCCTAGAATACTCAAGGAGCTAATAGAGGAGGTATCTGAGCCTCTAGCTATTATCTTTGGAAAATCGTGGGAGACGGGAGAGATTCCAGAAGACTGGAAAAGGGCAAATATAGTGCCCATCTATAAAAAGAGAAATAAAAACAACCCAGGAAACTACAGACCAGTTAGTTTAACTTCTGTGCCAGGGAAGATAATGGAGCAAGTAATTAAGGAAATCATCTGTAAACACTTGGAAGGTGGTAAGGTGATAGGGAACAGCCAGCATGGATTTGTGAAGAACAAATCATGTCAAACCAATCTGATAGCTTTCTTTGATAGGATAACGAGCCTTGTGGATAAGAGTGAAGCTGTGGATGTGGTATACCTAGACTTTAGTAAGGCATTTGATACAGTCTCGCATGATATTCTTATCGATAAACTAGGCAAATACAATTTAGATGGGGCTACTATAAGGTGGGTGCATAACTGGCTGGATAACCATACTCAGAGGGTTGTTATTAATGGTTACCAATCCTGCTGGAAAGGCATAATGAGTGGGGTACCGCAGGGGTCTGTTTTGGGACCAGCGCTGTTGAATATCTTCATCAACGACTTATATATTGGCATAGAAAGTACGCTTATTAAGTTTGCGGATGATACCAAACTGGGAGGGATTGCAACTGCTTTGGAGGACAGGGTCATAATTCAAAATGATCTGGACAAATTGGAGAAATGGGCTGAGGTAAACAGGATGAAGTTTAACAAAGACAAATGCAAAGTGCTCCACCTAGGAAGGAAAAATCAGTTTCACACATACAGAATGGGAAGAGACTGTCTAGGAAGGAGTACGGCAGAAAGGGATCTAGGGGTTATAGTGGACCACAAGCTAAATATGAGTCAACAGTGTGATGCTGTTGCAAAAAAAGCAAACATGATTCTGGGATGTATTAACAGGTGTGTTGTGAGCAAGACACGAGAAGTCATTCTTCCGCTCTACTCTGCTCTGGTTAGGCCTCAGCTGGAGTATTGTGTCCAGTTCTGGGCACCGCATTTTAAAAAAGATGTGGAGAAATTGGAGCGGGTCCAGAGAAGAGCAACAAGAATGATTAAAGGTCTTGAGAACATGACCTATGAAGGAAGGCTGAAAGAATTGGGTTTGTTTAGTTTGGAAAAGAGAAGACTGAGAGGGGACATGATAGCAGTTTTCAGGTATTTAAAAGGGTGTCATAAGGAGGAGGGAGAAAACTTGTTCACCTTAGCCTCTAAGGATAGAACCAGAAGCAATGGGTTTAAATTGCAGCAAGGGAGGTCTAGGTTGGACATTAGGAAAAAGTTCCTAACTGTCAGGGTGGTTAAACACTGGAATAAATTGCCTAGGGAGGTTGTGGAATCTCCATCTCTGGAGATATTTAAGAGTAGGTTAGATAAATGTCTATCAGGGATGGTCTAGACAGTATTTGGTCCTGCCATGCGGGCAGGGGACTGGACTCGATGACCTCTCGAGGTCCCTTCCAGTCCTAAAATCTATGAATCTATGAATTAATTAAAAAAAAAAACCTGTATGGAGGGCCAGGTAGGGAAGGCTGTGCCTCCCCAGACAGCCTGGCCCCTGCCCCCATCCAACCCCTCCCACTACCCACCCCCTGACTATCTTCCAACCCCTCCTGCTGCTCCTCCCCTGACCATCCCCTTCTGGGACCCCCACCCCTTATCCAACCCCCCCTAGGACCCTACCCTCTATCCAACCCCTCCTGCATGGGGGCACCTTGTGAAGGCAATGGGGTTGCACAGGCGTCCTTGACGGCGCGAAGTGGAGGCAGTGGGGTTGCACAGGCATCCCTGGGGGCCTAATTTGGCCTGTGGAACCTGTATGATATTTGACACACGGAAAGAGCTCTGTTCACTGCCTGAGCCCATCTTGAATTTGTTGGTTTGGCAGATAGAAAAGAACCTTTTACTTGCAAATTGAACCCATTTCACCTGTAAAAACCAAGACAAACAATATGCAGGGCCCCCCGCCATGCCATTTTTTTTACAGACTCACTTTTTGGAGCAGGATGCAGGAATTGCTGGGAGTGTGGGAAGAGACGTATTTTGGGTAGCAGAACATTGCTGCATTGGTGATGGCGTTGTCCCCAATTTAGCTGAAATGTTGTGGGGCTGCATCATGCAATGACAGTCCTCCAGGGGAGATAGCACATAATTGTCCTGGGACAACAGCAATCAGGAGGCATCCTTGCGTAAATAACCTGACTCCCCACCCCAGAGCTGAAGCAGCAGAAAGGGAACAGCCGCTGTGGTCTGCACAGGTGACATTGCTGTTGGCAGATTCAGGAGCATTTCCTGCATCCTTTATACGGATGTGGGGAACAGTTCCCTGAGGTTGCTCCCTGAGGTCCTTTCTGACACCTCTTGCCAGGCTTTCTAAATCCCCCCGGTGCTTTCCTCTATCACAGGTGCAGAATCTGCCCTTTCCTCGCTCCTCCTCATGGTATGAACTCTGCTCTGTGCTCAGGTCCCTCTCTTGCCTCCACCCGTCTCTGCTGCTGCCAAGATCATCTGCCTCTCATGCCAGGCTGGCCGTGTCCCCTCCTTCCTTGGTTTTCTGTTCAGGCTTCCCCATTCCTCCCCGTTGCTCATAGCACTGCCTAGTGCAGTCTGAGCTGGCAGCTCTTCCCCCATCCTCTCCTGCTGTCCACATCCCATGCAGTCTTCTCATGTGGTGGGACCAACGTGCCCTGAGGGGGAATAGCCTGTGGCCCAGGCGCCGCTTGTACCCCTCCAGGGCAGCAGTCTCGAGAGGCACGTTGGCATGTGCTTAGGCCCGAGCGGGGCCCTGCACTTTTCACCCCGAGCTGTCAGAATTGGGCCCTCCCTGCAGCGCAGAGATCAAGGGCCGCTTCCCCTGCAGCCCCAGCAGCAGCCCTGTATGAGCCAGAGCTCGGAGCCGCTCCCCCGCAGGGCAGGGAGAAAGAGCAACTCTGGAGCCTTGGGGAGAGCGGACTTGGAGTGCAACTGGCTCTTCCTGAGCGTAGGGAGTGTCTAGCAGCAGAAGGCTCCCCTCCCTCTCAGCCACCCAGGGCAGCCCAAAAGGGGATGCTAAGAACCAGCAACCTTGATTTCCTGCCCCAGCCAGCATCCCTCTCTCCCCTGCCAGGGATCGCTTTCTCCAGCCGCTCTCCCAGCTGCTCCTGAGTGGGTCTGGCACCTGAGGGGGGACTCCCCCACTCCAGGCAGCAGGGGACTTTTTTGCATTAATGTGTTTGACCTGCACCCATCAACCATACAAGCAAAAATACCTCTTATGTGGTCTCTTCCAAAGCAACGTCTCCCACTTCTGCCTCTCTTGTTCCTCAGTCAGCCCCACACACAACCCCTCCCCTCATCTCTCCCCAGGAATAGCCTGGCACAGCAGGCCTGGCACTGCTCAGTGGCTGAGCAGCCAACCCGATGGTCTATTACATGCCAGTGAGCGCTTCCCTCAGTTCCCAAGCTTTGCCCCTCACTGGGATGCCAGGTCCTCAGAGTACTGTGCAATGGCGTGAGAACAGCGGGCATTGCTCTGAAGTGACAAGTTGACTCATAGCAGCTCTTAGCCAGATGGAGGGTTGCCTGGCATCCTACCTTTGTGGGTGAGTGACATAGGAGATGACACTGGAAAGCCCACAGTGAAGTGTCTGCATAATATGCAGGTTAGTGCATGGGCCTTGGGCTCCCCAGCAGGTCAGGGGCCTGTTTTCTGAGCTCACAGAGTAGCTCCCCTAGCTCAGGTGACCGGGGCTGGTGCAGAGGAGCCCTGGGAGGCTGTCATCTCCTTAATGAGCAGAAAGACCGATGGCCACATCAGGAATATTTGCCAGCTAAAAAAGCAGGGGGAAGCAGCAGGCAGCTGCCAAATGGCTACTTTAAGGCTGCCACTGCTTGTCTCTGCCAAATTTAAAAGGCTGATTATCAGAGAAGCAGGCTGGGGCAAGGCCTGAGAAAGCAGGACTGTCCACCAGGCACTTCCACTTGTGAACCAAGAATTGTAAAGGAAGGCGATTGGCATGGAAATGGCTGAGTTTTTGAGGCCAGGCGTGTGGTTAGCCAGCATGCCAGCCTGGAGCTCTGCGTCTGAAGTAGCTGTTCTTTATACAGAATGTTTTTATAAGGGATTCTGAGCGGTGGTTTTGGCCTCTGTTGTTTGCTGAGTTTAAGGTACAGTGCTGCAGCCCCATCCTGGATCTGTCCCCCATCCCACCAGAGATCCCTTATTAATGTAGAGATACAGCCGGAGGTTCATTACACCTGGGTTCACAGAAAGGTCTCCTTTTCGCTGTCACTGTGCTTATTGCTCTGTAAAACAATACCCCTCTGGCATGGTACCACTGGCCTGTGCTTGCTGCATGGAATGGCTCGAGAACACTGAACTGGGCAGAAAGGCAGCAAATGTCCAACCATGCTCCAATACGATCACGTTTCACGGAGCATGGTAAGGCAATAAACTTCCAGGAGGGCTCTCTTGACAAGGATTGGAACAAAGGAAGAACAAATCACATTCATGGCAAGGACTAGGTGGAGCGTGGATTAGCTTTCCCTTCGAAATCATTGTCAAGGGCAAAGAAGTGTGTTAGTTTCCCCTCATGAACAGGGTCTAGTTCTTCTCTGCAGATGCAAATTACAACAGGCTTGGCATTAAGAGTGTCGGTAAGAGAAGCACCAAGGAACATTGGATGCTGCTTCTAAAGAATCCAAACTGCTTGGGTCTGCAAATGGGATTGGAAATTGCATAAGAGCATCCACATGCACAACCCTCCCAACACCAATTCTTGGTCAGGTTTTATTTATATTTTTCCTTGTACTAAATTATTTTAGTTGTTGATGTGGAAAGTACCACTCTGGGAGGATGCAGGAGGCAAGTACTCAGGAGCAGTCATTCAAATTCTGGGCCAACGTCTGCAAACTTTAAGCATGTGAAAAATGTGACTCAGGTGAGTAGTCCCACTGGGTTAATTGCATCAACTCAGCTGGGTGTTTGCAGGTTCAAACCTTGTCCAGGCTTGTGCCTCTTTTGCACATTCAGAGGGAGTAAATATGAGTGTGAATTTTACTTGTGCCAGAATACACCCCTGTATTCACACCCTACACACGATTGTAATAATCCTTGTACAAAGTATGCCTTGTAAGGTATCATCTAAAAACTCATAATTTGCTGGTCAGTGGTGTCCTGATAAAATGTGTGGCAACACTGCATGTGAAGTTATAGGTTCCTCCTGTATGATGTTACAACAAACCCCACAGCCCTGCTCAGGCAGAAGTTGGCAAACAGGTCTGTCCTAAACGAAGAAATATGTGCTTGCCTTAATTGGCATTTAAGCAGTAAACAGAGTCATCAAGTAGGAAGGGAAACAAAGGAAGCGCAAACAGGTGAGAGAGAGTCAGCAGGGAACATCCTTCCGCACAGACTCTGTCTCCTAGTGTCCAGCTGGAAATGTTTTTCCAGAGGCGGAGTGAAACTAAAAATGAGGGACAAACACTCCAAGGCACCTCCCTCTCCCTCCCTCCCTGCCCATCACATTCACTGCATCTAAAGAGACAAAGGAAGTATTCATTGGGCTCTGGGTGGGGGGGAGGGGGGGGGTCTTGACCTGAGAGTTTGGTCCGCTGGAGAATGTGGTGAGAAACTGCTTGAATGTATTATAATGTGTTGGGCATAAGTAAACATTATATCTTTATCTTTCTTGGAACCATTTTTGACTTTTATGCCTCATTGCTTGTACTCACTTAAAATCTATCTCTTTGTAGTTAGTAACTTGTTTTACTAGTTTATCTAATTCAGTGTATTTAAATTGAAGTGTCTGAATAACTATTTAAGGTAATAAACTGGCATATTATTCCCTTAAAGGAATAATGGACTTAATATATTCGTACTGTCCAGGAGAGGGCTGGGCAGTACAGGGCATACATTTCAGGGGGGAAATCTGAGACTGGGGGTGTGTTGGGGTCATCCTGCAGTACAACCCAGGCTGGTGAGAGTCAGGGTGTAGCTGGCAGGCTGCAGTTACACACAGACACTCAGGGTGTGGCATGCATGATGGAAGGCTATTTGTGAGCAGCCCAGGTGGGAGCTACTTTAGCAAGGCATTGTAAGGCACCCAAGGCTGCAGGGCAGAGGTGACACAGCCCCCCACTGGTCTCAACTGTACCCTGGTATGTCACTAATACTCACTCATGGCGAACAAATGTTAAGGTAGCATGCTTGAGCACTTGCAGCAGAAATGGTGTATTTCATATGAGATGGGATGCAGGTTAACATGCCCGGTGGACAGAGTGCCACACAATGCCATTGAACGAGCCCAGCAAAGATCTGGCTGCACCATTCCCAGTTAGTCCCCTCATGCCTGCAGAATGACTTTGTATGAATGAAACAAGGAAAATGAATTTAAACTGTGTATATAGCCAGTAAACCTTACAGTAGCCCTATTTCTCCAGCAATGATGCCTCTGGAAAGCAGTACAGAGGTGAGGCTCAGTGCTGATAAATCTTTAATTTCTTACCTCTGCCTGTTTCACCTAGTGTCTGGCTTTTGTTACTCTGGAAGTTATTTGTGCCAGTCTCACTCTCCTTTCCACCTCTGTCTCCCTGACTGCTTGGGCTCCCTGGCCTTTCCTTGCCTGATTGGCCCTTTGCACATGAATGGAAGTCTCTTACTGAGTCTTGCTTTGTCGGGGTGTTTCTTTGGTGTAAAATGAACTGGGATCAAATTTCGAGGTGTGGTGAGTGTTCTGACCTGGATATATGTCATGTCCATGAAAAAGGCGAATGCAGTCCTAGGATGCATCAGGCGAGGTATTTGCAGTAGAAACAGGGAAATGTTAGTACCATTATACAGGACACTGGTGAGACCTCATCTGGAATACTGTGTGCAGTTCTGGTCTCCAATGTTTAAGGAAGATGAATTCAAACTGGAACAGGTGCAAAGAAGAGCTACTAGGCTAGGGTGATCATAGGAATGAAAAACCTACTTTATGAGAGGAGACTCAGAGCTTGGCTTGTTTAGCCTAACCAAACAAAGACTGAGGGGAGATATGATTGCTCGCTATAAATACACCAGAGGGAGAAATACCAGGGAGGGAGAGGAGTTATTTCAGTTAAGCACCAATGTGGACACAAGAACAAATGGATATAAACTCGCCATCAACAAGTTTAGGCTTGAAACCATTAGAGGAGTGAAGTTCTGGAACAGCCTTACAAGGGGCAAAAAACCTAACTGGCTTCAAGATTGAGCTTGATAGGTTTATGGAGGGGGTGGTATGATGGAACTGCCTACGATGGCATGTAGCTGATCTACAACTGCTAGCAACAAATATCTGAGTTACTACAGAGAATTCGTTCCCAGGTATCTGCCTGGTGGGTCTTGCCCACATGCTCAGGGTCCAACTGATCATCATATTTGGGGTTGGGAATGAATTTCCCCCCAGGTCAGATTGGCAGAGTCCCTGGTTTTTTTTTTTTTTTTTTTTTTGCCTTCCTCTGCAGCCTGGGTCACTTGCAGGTTTGAACTAATGTAAATGGCAAATTCCTTGTAACTTGAAGTCTTTAAATCATGATTTGAGAACGTCAGTAGATCAGCCAAAGGTTACGGGAGTGGGTGGGTGAGGTTCTGTGGCCTGCGATGTGCAGGAGGTCAGACTAGATGATCATGAAGTTCCCTTTTGGCCTTACAGTCTGAGTCATCCCTGAGGCTGAGTGTTCTGAGCCCGATGAACCATGTGAATTAATTCCATGCAAGCCCTAAGGGTTCAGCCAGTCCACAAGCAAGGGTCTAATCAGGTGACCCCACGGCAGGCATATGAGCTCCTAATGAACACTGCTACTCCAGTCTGCTCAATGTCACTATCTGGTTGGGGATATGCCCAGCTGCCTGGCAGTTCTGACAGACTGTCCCTGCTGCTCCAGCCATGGCAGGTCACCCAGCTGTCCTGACAGCAGGTAAAAACATAAGAAAGGCCATACCGGGTCAGACCAAAGGTCCATCTAGCCCAGTATCCTGTCTACCGACAGTGGCCAATGCCAGGTGCCCCAGAGGGAGTGAACCTAACAGGCAATGATCAAGTGATCTCTCTCCTGCCATCCATCTCCACCCTCTGACAGACAGAGGCTAGGGACACCATTCCTTACCCGTCCTGGCTAATAGCCATTAATGGACTTAACCACCATGAATTTATCCAGTTTTCTTTTAAACTCTGTTATAGTCCTAGCCTTCACAACCTCCTCAGGTAAGGAGTTCCACAAGTTGACTGTGCGCTGCGTGAAGAAGAACTTCCTTTTGTTTGTTTTAAACCTGCTGCCTATTAATTTCATTTGATGACCCCTAGTTCTTGTGTTATGGGAATAAGTAAATAACTTTTCCTTAGCCACTTTCTCCATATCACTCATGATTTTATATACCTCTATCATATCCCCCCTTAGTTTCCTCTTTTCCAAGCTGAAGAGTCCTAGCCTCTTTAATCTCTCCTCATATGGGACCCGTTCCAAACCCTTAATCATTTTAGTTGCCCTTCTCTGAACCTTTTCTAGTGCCAGTATATCTTTTTTGAGAGGAGGAGACCACATCTGTACGCAGTATTCGAGATGAGGGCGTACCATCGATTTATATAAGGGCAATAATATATTCTCAGTCTTATTCTCTATCCCCTTTTTAATGATTCCTAACATCCTGTTTGCTTTTTTGACCACCTCTGCACACTGCATGGACATTTTCAGAGAACTATCCACGATGACTCCAAGATCTTTTTCCTGACTTGTTGTAGCTAAATTAGCCCCCATTATAGTGTATGTATAGTTGGGGTTATTTTTTCCAATGTGCATTACTTTACATTTATCCACATTAAATTTCATTTGCCATTTTGTGGCCCAATCACTTAGTTTTGTGAGATCTTTTTGAAGTTCTTCACAGTCTGCTTTGGACTTAACTATCTTGAGCAGTTTAGTATCATCTGCAAACTTTGCCACCTCACTGTTTACCCCTTTCTCCAGATCATTTATGAATAAGTTGAACAGGATCGGTCCGAGGACTGACCCTTGGGGAACACCAGAGTTACCCCTCTCCATTCTGAGAATTTACCATTAATTCCTACCCTTTGTTCCCTGTCTTTTAACCAGTTCTCAATCCATGAAAAGACCTTCCCTTTTATCCCATGGCAGCTTAATTTACATAAGAGCCTTTGGTGAGGGACCTTGTCAAAGGCTTTCTGGAAATCTAAGTACACTATGTCCACTGGATCCCCCTTGTCCACATGTTTGTTGACCCCTTCAAAGAATTCTAATAGATTAGTAAGACACGATTTCCCTTTACAGAAACCATGTTGACTATTGCTCAACAGTTTGTTTTTCTATGTGTCGGACAATTTTATCCTTAACTATTGTTTCGACTAATTTGCCCGGTACAGACGTTAGACTTACCGGTCTGTAGTTGCCGGGATCACCTCTAGAGCCCTTTTTAAATATTGGCGTTACATTAGCTAACTTTCAGTCATTGGGTACAGAAGCCGATTTAAAGGACAGGTTACAAACCTTAGTTAACAGTTCCGCAACTTCACATTTGAGTTCTTTCAGAACTCTTGGGTGAATGCCATCTGGTCCCGGTGACTCGTTAATGTTAAGTTTAGCAATTAATTCCAAAACCTCCTCTCGTGACACTTCAATCCATGACAGTTCCTCAGATTTGTCACCTACAAAAGCCAGCTCAGGTTTGGGAATCTCTCTAACATCCTCAGCCGTGAAGACTGAAGCAAAGAACCCATTTAGTTTCTCTGCAATGACTTTATCGTCTTTAAGCACTCCTTTTGTATCTTGATCATCAAGGGGCCCCACTGGTTGTTTAGCAGGCTTCCTGCTTCTGATGTACTTAAAAAACATTTTGTTATTACCTTTGGAGTTTTTGTCTAGCCGTTCTTCAAACTCCTCTTTGGCTTTTCTTATTACATTCTTGCACTTAATTTGGCAGCGTTTATGCTCCTTTCTATTTGCCTCACTAGGATTTGACTTCCACTTTTTAAAGGAAGTCTTTTTATCTCTCACTGCTTCTTTTACATGGTTAAGCCATGGTGGCTCTTTTTTAGTTAGTTTACTGTGTTTCTTAATTTGGGGTATACATTGAAGTTGGGCCTCTATTATGGTGTCTTTAAAAAGCGCACATGCAGCTTGCAGGGATTTCACTTTAGTCACTGTACCTTTTAACTTCTGTTTAACTAACCCCTTCATTTTTGCATAGTTCCCCTTTTTGAAATTAAATGCCACAGTGTTGGGCTGTTGAGATGTTCTTCCCACCACAGGGATGTTGAATGCTATTGTATTATGGTCACTATTTCCAAGCGGTCCTGCTATAGTTACCACTGTTTATTTGTCTGCCCTTTTCTGATGTATCAGATTCTTTTTATTTTATCATCTGATCTGGCCCCTACTTTATCCTCTTCCATCCTCTGCTCCTGACTATAACCTGGAGATTCTCTATCATTAGACTCTCCCCTAAGAGAAGTCTCTGTCCGATCCACATGCTCCTCTGCAGCAGTCGGCTTTCCCCCCATCTCCTAGTTTAAAAACTGTTCTACAACCTTTTTAATGTTTAGTGCCAGCAGTCTGGTTCCACTTTGGTTTAGGTGGAGCCCATCCTTCCTGTATAGGCTCCCCCCGTTCCAGAAGTTTTCCCCAGTTCCTAATGAATGGAAACCCCTCCTCTCTACACCATCGTCTCATCCACGCATTGAGACTCTGAAGCTCTGCCTGCCTACCTGGCCCTGCGTGTGGAACTGGGAGCATTTCTGATACTAGGTGATACTAGAAATGGTGGGGTAGTAAACACAGTGATGGAGAAGAACTGAAGGTGATGGGGAAGGTATCCCACCTGTCATGAGAGCTGTACACTTTTTCAGTTATGAGGGGCAGTACAGTCTAGCAGATCGGACACTGGGCTGAGAGTCAGGAGGCCTGAGGTCTGTGTCTAGTTTGGCAATCGATCTGCTGTGTGACCATAGGCAAGTCAATTGTCTATGCCACAATAGGGCCCTGATCCTGACTGGAGTCTCTAGGTGTTACCATAATACAAATAATATGGGCAGTGTTGTAGCTATTATTCCAGGGTTAAATTCTCGCTCACGCGCACAGACACACGGCATATATATATCTGCTGGCAAGCTGAAAAATACAAAATGAAACACCATTGTATAGGATCTATTTACAGCTATATGTGTGCTGGTGCTGATCCATCAGCAGTTCAGGCCATGTGCCGCTTGGGGTGAACTGGGAGGGAGGCCCAGTTAGAAAACAAGTTAGCAGAGCATCGATTTCTGACTGTTGTTCTTGGACAGGATCTCTTTTGCCCTCACGGTTTCATTTTTCTCTTGCATCTTATGCCCACGGAGAGACAACACCGGGTCCAAAGCCAGTTCGTCATTTTCAAGTGGTTAGGGCCAGGTTTTCAACACAGCTCAGCTCCCATCTAGGAACCAAAATAAGTGGCTGAATTTTCAAAAGAGCTCTACGTGCTGGGTGCTTTTGACAATTTGGCCTAATTGTGGATGCCGAGTACTTGGAACCCTGCCCAATAGTGTGGATTCCAAAGAACTGATCTAAATTTCTGCTGGTGACTTGTGGGTCCACTAGCTCCTCAGAGCCAAGTAGTTTTCTTGTGAATGCCTGTTGCTAGTTATCTATATATTTCAATACATCCCACCTTGTTCTACTAGATTTAAGATTCAAATTTTTGCTATGGGTGGAGCTGGCTAAAGCGTTTGAAATTGTAACACATCATTTATTTGACAAATTTAGACCTTTTTTCTGTTAGTGGATTTCCTGCAAAAACTCCAATTTGTGTGAATTTGTTGTTCAGAATTATCTGAATACTCCATGTGAAACTGTTTCAGCCTATGGGCTGTGGATAAACTGTTTATTTTGATTAGCTTTTGACTATTTGCAGTTGGTCATTCAGACTGTGCTATTAATGACTTAAGATGGGTGGTATTTTTTTCCTATATGATAACTGAAACAGCAGTGAAATCACTGACACAGCTCGCTGTGTGAAGACTTCCAACATGAATGTTAGTGCAAACACACATTCAAGTGAGAGTTGGTGGGAGTTTTACTTCTTCCACCACCATCTCCACAGTTTGGAAACTCCTGCACCCAGGGGTGCGTTTTAAATTTATTCCACATGAAACGTTCCAGTGCAGAAATTGACTGTGCCATGCTCTTTCTTAGCCAGTGCACTGATGGAGACAGGACTCCTAATGAGATTTCCCTTTAAAGATGTTAGTCTGCCAACCCAGACCCATTTTGGGAACTAAGGGGTAACCAATCAGCTAGAAAAATTTCATTGCTACCACGTTAGCCACATATCTAGTGGTCATGACAAGGGTGGATGTAGATGTGGGAAGTGGTGCAGGTTTTCTGTATCATGTAATGTTTAAACATAATCGGGCATCCAATCTGAAAAAATCATAAAATCACAAAAAGGGCCATAACTCAGAGAAATATAGTTCAGTTCTGACCAAAATTGTCAGGAAACTTCTAAATATAATTGATAATACAACTATGTACTCAAAATAGTACAGTTTGCGAAATATTTAGCCCCAGTTGATAGATATGCATTTCCCCCATACTTTTTTGCTTTTGGCTCAAGCAAAAGACTGTAGTCACACAACAATATGAGTTTGTTTGTACCATGTAACACATCAAAATATTTGTCATTATTTGTAAAATGGACTGATTTGAGAACTTTCCCTGTATGCTATTTTGATGAAGTTATACTGGTAGTAAGACCCTTACTCCCCAATTATAGAACATATATTTTTGACGCTGTTTGGCTGGAGACATAAATCTAAAGCACGCATGGTACGACTGTAAATTATCGTCTTACTATCACTGAGAACTATGACAATACATGTAAACTGCTTATACAACAGTAATTACTCTTAGGACCATAGAATGTCTTGTATGAATATATCATGTGAATTATACATTATAACCACATACTCTTGTGTAACCTTCTACATATAACTGAGCTCCTGAATGTCTAATGCAGCAACCCCTTCAAGCTATATTTACTCATAAAAATAGTCACAGTAATTTGCAGATGATTGAAACATTTCTCCTCCCCCTCCAAATCTGTGACTGATGTGTTCAATGCTCTGTTGCCACACTGCCACAGCTGCCGGCATAAGAGCTCACACCAAATCTTCCCTGTGGCATTTGCATCTCCTTGTTGCCCAGGTATTCTCATAGCCATGCTGCACAAAGGTGAGGATGGCTTCTGTAGTAGGTGGCAGCACCATCATGTGAGGCCCAAGCTATCCCATGCTACTATCAGCCAACAGTTGTTGACAAGGGACACTTGAAGATGCTGAATTGTTGCATGATTCCACATGTATTTGCATGTTTCAGATGCTGCCCGAAGGAGTCCATCGTTGGTCGCAATTTCTCACTGGTTTTCTTCTTAGCAAACAACTCATAGTGCATATTATCCACAGTTTCTTACCACAGTACAATAAAAATACCAGGCTGCCTCTGTCCTTTCCTCTATCTGAAATGTACTGCTCCCAAGACCTTTCAAACCCTCTGCGAGCTCTGGATTCTCAGCTTTTGTCTTCAGCCATCTCTTTTTTTCCCATGCCACTGAAAGCTGAAGTAGACACATCCACTGACAGCATGAGACACTTCTCATTCTTTGGCAGAATGAGACACTTAGTTCCCAGATCCATAGCCACTCTGTGCATGGGAATGAATCTCTTCTCTTTTGGCCAGTGCCAAGTTTTGAAATAGAATTAATCTATTCCAAGAATAGAGCAATATCTTGGGCACATAGATGTAACATCTGAGTCCAAGCTCCACATTAGTACCCTGTTTACTCCAAGCGTTTGCTTTGAATGAGCAACGTGCCTGACTGCTTCCTCGTGATCTGCCTCGAGGTCCAGTACTGAAGAATGTTTGGCAGGCACTACCTTCACTGTTCATGCAATGTTGTGAAACCCTCCATCAAGGTATACTTCACGACCAGGTGGTGATCTCAGTTCACACTTCACAATCCATTGACTCGGGAGAAAGGTGGCAATGTCTGATTTATTCTTTGAAGCTGATCTTGTTTTTAAGCGTTGCTTTGGTAATGGTGCTAACACAGTGGGGTTCTGAACTTCTTGTGTTTGGACATTCCCCTCTTAGCAGATTTGATTGATTCTTCATTTGCGTAATTGTCACCACCAACAGCTATGTATTGTCATTTTAATCCAAGGCTAATGTTCAGCAGCTGATCAGACAGCGCCCCCAAAGTTTTGCACTTGGCAGTTTCAGCGCGCACCATCTGCAGATGCATCGTGAGGTCAGTTATAGCTAATGTTGGCTTGTCAGATGCTGGTAACTCAACAGTTGACAGATTTCTTCTCAAGCTAAGACAGCGTGTTGCTCTTTTGGGTCTGTCTTAGAGATTCATCCAAGTTGAAGAGGGAAAGTGGACAGATGCCAGCTCATATTTCATCAAACTCTGGTTATCAACATCTGGACTGGACAATAATTGTCAGCCTGTTGAATATCTCATGACCAATAGTTACTGCTCGTGCTGTCTGCTGCTTCTTTTGTTCAACTATTTTGTTGCGATTACCAAATAATTTGAGATTAAGCCTTTTTATAGGATCAAAGATTTGCAACCTACTGCTTCATTTCTTGTGTGCCATTCTCTCTGATAATGCACAACTATTTTGCAATTTCAGGTGGGGGCCCCAGGAGACATTGCAATGTTCACAAGTGGCTGTCTTGTTGTCTGGGCTTGTTCCAGGTTCAATTTTCAGAGGATCTGCTATTCTTTCAGCCACAACTTTTATAATATCTTGGACAGCAGTTTCCTCTGCAGCCATCCACGTTGTGGTAGCTTCTTCGCAGAGATCTGTTGTAGAAGGCTGCATCCCACACATTTGTTTTGTCATTGCTGTTACAGTTGCCTTAAAATGTGCAGTCAGGTAATACTTGGTCAGAGCCTTATCTTTTGTGCAGAGATGCTGATGCTTCCCACAGTCCTTGCTGAGAGATTGCTTAATGGCCATCTCATGCCAGACACCACTGGTGGGTCTGGCAGGCCGGTGTACTGCTTCCTGACTATCAACTAGGGCATAATATATATCTGGCTTCTCCTCCAAGAAGTCTGGCTTCTGCTACATTTATGCAATCCCATCTAGCATAATTCACATGACCACATTAGGAGATGGTACAGACAAGCTCATATTGTTTGTACCAGACTTTTGCCAATCTCAGTCAACATCAGATTTTCTTTAAATTATGGATCTTTTTGTGATTTTTATGATTTTTTTCAAATTGAATGCCCGATAACATTTAAACAATACATAATATAGAAAAAATGCACCACTTCCCACCTCTACAGCCTTGTGATGACCACCAGCTATGTGCCTAACATGGTAGCAATGACATTTTTCTACCTGATGGGTAATTAACTCATTAGTAAGACCCCTTTTCAAATCTGGCTGGTGGATTATGCCGACTCAACAAAAAATTGTGCATAGTGACCTTTTGCATGTGAAATGTATGGCCAGGTATTCATCCTTGGGCTCAACATGTGCTGAGGTGCTGTGCAGTAAGAATATCTACTTCCCCTGGAGCAACAGGAGTAGGAGCTATTCGGAGTGATGGGTGAAGAGACAGGAGGAGCTGGCTTTATGTTAGCCCTGTAGATTGCCATGTCTCTGGAATGCTTCAAGGCCCAGCCAGCTAGTGTTTGTGCTCTGGGTCCTCTCCAACATTTTCAGTCTGTCTTTTCATCCAGTGTGGATGGGCTTTCCCAAACTGACCTCATTCTGCTCCCATTAAAAGTCAATGGGAAACTTCAGTAGGAGGGGCAGAGTTAGGTCAACACTGAGCACTCTTGAAAACCTTCCGCTAGATGTACAATCACAGCTTCCATTGCTGTCTTTGGGATTCTATTCCACAGATAACCACCCTCTGCTATCTGAGCTTTGCTCCTACAGCTCCCATGCCTCTCTCGGCGCCAGCTCACACCCTTCTTGTTTTTAAACCTTTCACCCCCAAAAATGTTGTGAGCAACTTTGTTCTTTATCTCCCGTCACACCATATCTATTCCAACCATAGCCCGTTTAATTCTTGTCTTGTATTAAACACAGGCCTGACTTTCCTGTCCCCACTTCAAAGCCATAGGCCAAGTTTGCTTACTGATTTTTGGAGCCTGTTTTTCTGGTTGCCCAACCTGAGAGACACTACAAGGGACCTGATTTTCAGTCTTTCAGTTACATTCAGTTCATTTTTTAAATAGACACCAGATTTTTTTTTTAAAACATAGAAGTAGTAATGGGAACACATTTTATTAAATGGTTTTTGATGGTGTCTGGTTTCTTTTACTCTCCACATTTTAACATGCTGTCTCGGTAACCCATTGTCTTGGCTTCTGAGTGGTCAGCAAGGGGTTTGAACTCTTGGACTGGGCTATTTCCTTGATAGGGGAGAGAGGATTGGAGTAGATCCTTTGTTTCCTTGTCTATTTTATTGACAAGTTATTTACACCCTCCGACAGGCGTTTTTGTTGGCAAAGCTGCAGCAAAAAACAGGTGCAGAACTATTTTCAGAACTCCAGCAAGAGCAGCTTTGTCTCTCAGCACCTCCAGCCAAGAGCAGGGAGTTTTCTGTCCAAAGTGTCCCAAGACTCAGAGTCTTAAATTTTCCCCAAACACATTCAAGCCCCATGGTAAGAACACATGCTTGGCTCGTAACTCAGAAATCACTCCCCTCCCATGCTTTTGGCCACCTGGCTCTAGTGTTGAGTAAGTGGGTTGATCCTGTCATTTAGTTCATGCCAGCCCATCTGGGGTTGTCTTGCTAACACAGAGTGGGCCGTTTTAGCTTATCCTGCCTGAATGGAATTCCTGCCATTTAGACAACTCAGGCTTGATTCAGCCTGCATTGTGCAATCATTTACACCATGCAAAGAGAGTGCATGATGGATATAAAACACAATGACTATATATGATGCAAGGCAGTGGAGAATCCTAGGTGTTTAAATACTCCACTCAGGCCTTATGGGAAGGGGATGTTCAAAGAATCATAGAAGATTAGGGTTGGAAGAGACCTCAGGAGGTCATCTAGTCTAACCCCCTGCTCAAAGCAGGACCAACCCCAACTAAATCATCCCATCCAGGCCTTTGTCAAGCCTGACCTTAAAAACCTCTAAGATGGAGATTCCACCACCTCCCTAGGTAACCCATTCCAGTGCTTCATCACCCTCCTAGTGAAATAGTTTTTCCTAATGTCCAACCTAGGCCTCCCCCACTGCAACTTGAGACCATTGCTCCTTGTTCTGTCATCTGCCACCACTGAGAACAGCCAAGCTCCATTCTCTTTGGAACCCCCCTTCAGGAAGTTGAAGGCTGCTGTTGAATCCCCCCTCACTCTTCTCTTCTGCAGACTAAATAAGCCCAGTTCCCTCAGCCTCTCCTCATAAGTCATGTGCCCCAGCCCCCTAATAATTTTCATTGCCCTCCGCTGGACTATCTCCAATTTGCCCACATCCTTTTTGTAGTGGGTGGCCCAAAACTGAATGCAATACTCCAGATGTGGCCTCACCAGTGCCAAATAGAGGGGAATAATCACTTCGCTTAATCTGCTGGAAATGCTCCCACTAATGCAGCCCAATATGCTGTTAGCCTTCTTGGCAACAAGGGTACACTGCTGACTCATATCCAGCTTCTCGTCCACTGTAATCTCCAGGTCCTTTTCTGTAGAACTGCCACTTAGCCAGTCAGTCCCCAGCCTGTAGCAGTGCATGGGATTCTTCTGTCCTAAGTGCAGGACTCTGCATTTGTCCTTGTTGAATCTCATCAGATTTCTTTTGGCCCAATCCTCCAATTTGTCTAGGTCACTCTGGACCCTATTCCTACCCTCCAGCATATATACCTCTCCCCCCAGCTTAGAGTCATCCATGAACTTGCTGAGGGTGCACTCCGTCCCATCATCCAGATCATTAATGAAGATGTTGAACAAAACTGGCCCCAGGACCAACCCCTTGGGCACTCCGCTTGATACCGGCTGCCAGCTAGACATGGAGCTGTTGATCACTACCTGTTGAGCCTGACGATCTAGCCAGCTTTCTATCCACCTTGTAGTAGTCCATTCATCCAATCCATACTTTTTTAACTTGCTGGCAAGAATACTGTGGGAGACTGTATCGAAAGCTTTCCTAAAGTCAAGGTATATCATGTCCACCACTTTCCCCATATCCACAGAGCCATTTATCTCATCATAGAAGGCAATCAGGTTGGTCAGGCATGACTTGCCCTTGGTGAATCCATATTGACTGTTCCTGATCACCTTCCTCTCCTCCAAGTGCTTCAAAATGGATTCCTTGAGGACCTTCTCCATGATTTTTCCAAGGACTGAGGTGAGGTCTATAGTTCCCTGTATTCTCCTTCTTACCTTTTTTTTAAAGATGGGCACTATATTTGCTTTTTTCCAATTGTCCAGGACCTCCCCCGATCACCACGAGTTTTCAAAGATAATGGCCAATGGCTTTGCAATCACATCAGCCAACTCCCTCAGCACCTTAACCTGTTCTTTCACCACTGAAGGCTGCTCACTTCCTCCCCATGCTGTGCTGCCCAATGCAGCAGCCTGGGAGCTGACCTTGTCTGTGAAGACCGAGGCAAAAGAAGCATTGAGTACTTCAGCTTTTTCCACATCATCTGTCACTAGGTTGCCTCCCCCATTCAGTATGTGTCCCACTTTTTCCCTGACCACCTTCTTGTTGCTAACATACCTGTAGAAACCCTGCTTGTTACCCTTCACATCCCTTGCTAGCTGCAACTCCAATTGTGCTTTGGTCTTCCTGATTACATCCCTGCATGCTCGAGCAATATTTTTATACGTCTCCCTAGTCATCTGTCCAAGTTTCCACTTCTTGTAAGCTGCTTTTTTGTGTTAAGCTCACCGAAGATTTCTCTGTTAATCAAAGCTAGTCGCCTGCCATATTTGCTGTTCTTTCTGCACATTGGGATGGTTTGTTCCTGAGCCCTCAATAATGCTTCTTTAAAATAAAGTCAGCTCTCCTAGACTCCTTTCCCCCTCATATTAGCCTCCTAGGGGATCCTGCCTGAGGGAGTCAAAGTCTGCTTTCCTGAAGTCCAGGGTCTGTATTCTACTGCTCTCCTTTCTTCCTTTTGTCAGGATCCTGAACTTGACCATCTCATGATCACTGCTGTCCAGGTTGCTACCCACTTCTACTTCCTCCACCAATTCTTCCCTGTTTGTGAGCAACAGGTCAAGAGGAGCACGGCTCCTAGTTAGTTCCTCCAGCACTTGCACCAGGAAGTTGTCCCCAACACTTTCCAAAAACTTCCTGGATTGTCTGTGCACTGCTGTATTGCTCTCCCAGCAGATGTCAGGGTGATTGAAGTCCCCCATGAGAACTCGGGCCTGTGATCTGGAAACTTCTGTTAGTTGTTCAAAGAAAGCCTTGTCTACCTCATCCTCCTCGTTTGGTGGTCTGTAGAAGACACCCACCATGACATCACCCTTGTTGCATTCACCTCTAAACTTAACCCAAAAACTCTCAACAGGCTTTTCGCCAGTTTCATACTGGAGCGCTGAACAATCATACTGCTCTCTTACATACAGTACAACTCCTCCACCTTTTCTCCCCCACCTGTCCTTCCTGAACAATTTATACCCATCCATGACAGTGCTCCAGTCATGTCAGTTACTCCACCAAGTCTCTGTTATTCCAATCACATCACAGTTCCTTGACTGTTCCAATTCTTCCTGCTTGTTTCCCAAGCTTCTTACCTGCACACAAATGCATCTAAAATAACTAGCCGATTGCCCTACTTTTTCAGTATGCCATCAGGACGTCTCCCCTGTTGCACCCTATTCCTTGTGTTTCCTCCCAGTATCCCAGTTCCCCACTTACCAAAGGAGACTGAAGAAGCTAGGTTCCCAAATCCCACTGGTTTTCAATGGGGTTTAGGTGCCTAATTCTATTAGGCTCTTTGGAAAATTCTGGGCTGGGTCAGTATTCCAACCCTTTTTAACACTGGGAGCCCAATTCTTGGTTACCCTATGGCCCTGTTGCATCAGCTGGCTGTCACAAAGGGCTCACGGAGCCCGCAGAACTCCACTGTTTGCAGAATACCCCTGGCGCATGGAGCCAATAAACTGGGGTACTGTCAGGCAGGACAGAGTGAGCCGGGGCCAGGCTGAAGGTGGGAGCCTGCATGTCTGGGGTAGCCCAGTGTCCTGGTGAATCTGTAACCCTGCAGTGACCCAGAAGGCCCTGCGCTGGCCCCCACAGTCCACAAATAGGAGAAGCACCAGCAGCTTTTGTTCTATCCCAACACTGGCTCCAGCACATGGCTGGATCTGCCTCAGCAGGTCTCCCTTTGCAACCCAGATACTTAGTTCCTAGTTCTACTATTTTTGTCAAAATTCCCCCCTCCCCAGCTTTGTCCTTAATATTGGGCAACTATTTGTACTGTCTTCTAGAGCTGGTTGAAAAAATTTGGCCAAAGTTTATTTTTCTATGGGAAAATGATTCAAAATGAATATTTGTATGACTTTTGGTCAAAATGTACCATTTTATGATGAAAATTTTCAAAATGAACGACTTCCATTTTTTTAGACTGTTTCAAAAATGTGGTGTTCCATTTCCATGGGTAATAACCCCCCCCTTTTTTTCCCTAGTGGAAAAAAGTAAAGTGAGAGGGTTTTTTCCCCCTCCTCCAGTAAAACAATTTTTTTTTTTAAATTTGATTTGAAACTTTTCTTGGAAGACAAGAAAAGAAAAATTTAATGGAAAAGTTCAATCAAAGCAAAAAATGTGAATGTCGATTTTTAACAATTGAATATCCCTTATCTTTTTGCAACCAGTTCTACTCTCGTCCTTTAGGATTTTGCCTTGCCTTGCCTTCCATTCCGGTCATCAGATCCTTCCGAATGTTGTCAAGAAGGCAAGTGTAGCTCTGAGAGTTGGGTTTCTTCATTAGCTTGTGCTTCCTTTGCTAGCTTGGCTGCAGAGTTGCAGAATAAAATCTCCTAGAGTTGCACACAAACAGTGGTGGGTTTTTCATTTATTTATTTATTTTTGAGTTTGCTCATTGCACAAAATAAGGAATTCAGTGATATTTTTAGTTTAAATGATAGAAAAATAACTAGTTTGATTAAAAATGGTAACACTGTTTTTGCCAACTGATGAACTCTGACAGCTTACCTAGATACAATGTTATGATGCCCTAGCTTCTCCTGTTTCTCAAATTTGGGCCAGAAGACATCCAGGTCTAGAGCAAAATATTAAATCATGATTGCACTCTTCAGGTAAGGTACAAAAAATAGAACTGGGAAGACCAACTTTGGTACTCAAGGGAACATGCTCAATCCCCCTGTCTAATTTGAATGATTTGTGAGGAGCAAAGCTCCTTACATAGGGGATTGCACAAGTTTTACATGCAATTACCTTTTACTGCCTATACAAACTGCTGGAGCATTAACCCAAGCTTTGCCACATAAAATTCCAGATGCATGTTCCCTTTGAAAAGGCCCAGAATTCAGGCACTTATTTATAGCTGAGTGAAAAACAATGCCTCCAAATAGAAGTCAAAGGTCACAGCAATTGGTGAGGACAGCACTTTTAGAGCCTACTTCTCAGCAGGCTATAGGACTGTGGAGAGGCCGTAGGGATGTTGAAATGTTTTTCTTTTTCAGACTTGGCAATAAATTCCTTGACATCCCATTATAACTTTACGAGTAGGTTCAGATTGACACGTCATTTTAATCCCCAACAGCCAGGTGGGGAAGGAGCATAGCTCTATTCTTTACAGTTCATCTGCTTGCAACACCAAGTGTAAGTGAATGGGCCTTCGACTTTACTTACACAGACAGGCTGGGATCTTCACAGGAGCCCGTGGGAGTTAGGCATCTGCCTCTGGTAGAATTCCAATGGGATTGAAAATCAAGCTGCAATCTTTACTGTTGGTTTGCCTCTACAAGGGAAAGGGCTACAGAAGTCAAAACAAGGGAATGAAAATGAATGGGAGGCAACATCTGACTGTAAATGATGGCTATGCACACAAGGGGGAAATCAGCAAAGGTGGGTGTGGAGCCTTGACATCAGTGTGGTATCTACACTAGACTTTCTTTGCCATAAATTTCCCACTATTGCTACCACTGTTTCAGTCCCACCAGTAGGTGCACTAGTGTAGACAGGGTGCTAGGCAGCCATAAGGGGTTTAATTACCTTATCGTCTAACTTTGCTCAGAGCAGGCCTATCAATATGGCTGCCAGTGCCAAGTCTACAGTAGCGTTGCCAGTGGTGGAGTTGATCCCATGGTGGAAGGTTATGATAAAAAACACCCTACTGTTGACAAGGCCCAGGATGGAAGCTTTTTCGATAACTTCTTCAGTACGAACATGTTGTGCTTCTTCTGATTGTTAGAACTGCCTGACTTCCTATTCCCCCTAACTGCAGTATTGGATCTTAGGGCTTTTGAGTCATATTTATCTTCAGGAATTCAGTGTGTTAATGTATAGACTCCACTAGTTCCATCTGATGGAGAATGAGTTTCTCCATCTCCTCCTCTGAAAACCATGGGACCCAAACCTTACTGCGTTGAGTGCTCTCAACTCCTATTGACTTCATTTAGCGCCAGAGGTGTTCCATACTGCCTCAGATTAAGCTCCTGTTGCCCCATTATGTGCGTTGCCTTCATGTCTTTGTCTGTAGCTGTGGCATCACAAAAGAAGCAGCAGGCTTAGTGAGACTGAATTAGGTTTCAAGTATGCAAGGCTGTGAAAAACCTTAGCTACAGTGTTAAAGCAGCTGATACAGCATCTCATGAAATTTGTACCTCAAGTATTGGGTGCAAAGTGCTATGTGATCTTTAATGACCAATTAGCAGTCAAGACCTTGACTTGATGCTTCATGACCACATGTGACAGACAGTTCCAGCGGCACAGTAACCCTTAACACTGGTATTAACTCACTGAGAAGAAAAAGTACCAGTCATCCCCATTGCCTGGGCTTAGCGTGGAGTTCTCCCTGCCAAACACTGACCTTTCAGCTTAAGAGATCACAGCTTGAGGTGATCTGACTGCAGACTGAATACAGTATCTCTCCCATGGAAAACTAAATACTAAAATTGATACTAAAAAAAAATCATTCATAACCCACCCTATGGGCCATTTTTACAGGCCATTTCACTTCATGTAAACTAAACAGACAAATAAATGGACAGGGTGAGAGGTTGCTGTATGGTAGCTGGATACATACCAAAGTCACATGCATAGCCGGTTGTCTGGTTTCTTTTTCCCATTGAACTGCAAAATCAACATGCAAATATGTTTATGGGAGCAGGTCAGAAAAACAGCTGGTTGATCAGATAAAAGAGGCATGTCTGGGTCAGGGAGGCTGAGCATTTAACGGGACTGCATGAATTTAGAAAGGGAGAAGCTAGAGCATGTTTGAAAATGCAGGTGTATAAATATCCCTGAATATCTGAAGTCTCTCCCAGGCGACGGCTTTGACGTGTCACTTTTCAGCATGTACAGTATGTTGCCTTGTGTGAGGGAACAGTGTGTAATTTCTGGAGATGATGTCTGACTGTGATAGCTGGTCTTGAAAAGGACTCTGCCTGGTGTATGTTCAGGCAAATGGGGTTGATGAGAGTTAAGGACCTAATTTGGGCTAATTTGATTGTAGGCGCTTAATAAAGTAGGATCCAAGTGGCCAAATTTGGTTCTGGATCTGAGCTTCACTAAGTATTCGGAACACTCAGCCATGGGTTTTAATTTGATATCCGCTCTGGTGCTTGAGTGAAATGTGGCATCTGACTGTTCAGTTCCTTACCCTGCTGTTTGTGAAAGAAGGATGCACTTGACTACATACACGGGGGAAAAAAGTCTCAATTCTTAGGTCTGGATTTCAAAACTGATCATCATATGGAAAGGCACACGCGCGCCCGCACACACACACACACACACACACACACACTGACAAGCCTGGGTGTTTGCGGGGAGGTGCGGTGCACTTGGCAATATCTCATGCGAACAGCAGACTCAAAGCGAATATTAAGTTAGATGCCTCCCAGCAATGTTTTCCTCTTGAGTCTTGGCACTGCTGCCCAAGGGAAAAGTAAATCCCTCCACAGTAAAACACACACCTGCAGAGCCAAAACTAGAATCCTGGTCCTACAGCTGCATAACACAGGCTTTTACTTAAGCTGAAGGGAGATCACCATTGGCTCTGGAAAGATCCTTGTGGTCTTTCTAAGCTGCAAGCAGCCAACATAGGGCAGCGTTCTTACCAAAACATAAAATTGCTGTTGCTCCTCCTTCTCTGAAGTATGTGGCAAAAATCTCCCATTTAAACACCAGTGGAGAAAAGATCCATAACTAGAAGCAAAAAAATTCTTTCATAGCTTTGTTTAATTACTACCTGTTTTCTTTGAACAGGGCTGGCAATTTAACTACATGGAAAGTCTGAACAAGTGACAAACTGTTTTTGAGCCAGAGGGACAAAAAGAACATTAGAACTGCATTAACATTTCAAATCGGAGCCATTTTTAATGACCAGAACAATTTTCTTCAGACTTTGCAGACACATTCTCCTTGGCCTTCAGAGGAAATCTGACAATTTTTGGGCCCAACTAATTTTCTAAGGCAAAGACACTGACAGGAAGGAAGGGGAAGCTAAAACCATGGCTTTATAATGGAAATAGGATGTAATCTTAATGCCATTCCATAATAAACAAAAATATATTAAGCTACATACTTAAAAAACCAACTTCCACACCAGGAATATAAAATATTACACTTGAGAAAAATGGCTACTCTAATCTTGCTGTAGGAACCTTAACTTATGTTTCTTGACTCTCTCAATTTCACTTGGGCTGCCTGAACGCTGCAATAGCATAGAGTCAAAACTTGAGGGCTTTGCTACTCCCTTGCCTAAAGTTAAGCATGTTTGTGTGGGCTGGAGCAGGGCCTAAATAAGGACTTCAGCCTTTGTTCTGTTAGTATTTAAGACATGGTCCCGCTCCTGCTTTAAATGGGAGCTGGATCGTGGCCATGGTATTTAGGCTGCAAGGTGTAAATTGCTTTGGGGCACATGGTGCAGTAGAAAAATGAGAACGTTACTTCTCCTTGTTTTCGTTTGAGGTGAGGGTGCTTGCTAGCATGTGCTAATGCAGTGTTTCCTAAATGGTGGGTCCCTACACACCAATGGGTTATGGTTGCAGTGCCCTAGGCAAACATACATTTTTTTCCTGGCTTGGTGTGGAGGGGAGGGAGGGTGGGAGAGTGCACCTCTGTCCTCACTCACCCGGCAGCTCCTGTCCTGTGTGGCTGCCCCAGGTCTCCACTTTGAGCATTGTGACCTGGTGCATGGGGGTCACAGTGCCACTCACGTTTGGCCTTGCCAACCCTGAGTCATAAGGGCCAAAGAACGTGGCCATGGTCAAGGGAGCTGCTGCTGCTGTAGGTGGGCTCATGCTCCTCTCCCTTGCCTCTGCGCTGGGCTGCGTTCGTGTGCCAGGATAAAGGGTGCAAATATGTAATGATGGGTCACGGGGGAAAAAAAGAGAAGAAAATGCACTTGATGGGCTGCCTTAATAAAAACTTCAGGCACCAGAATGCTAATGCACATTCCTGCTGAGATGCTCCAAAATGGACCAAGGAAGGGACCGGACTGCATTTCATGTTGCTCCCCATAAATGAGGACTCGAGGAAAACTACAGCTTGTCATAAAATCATCAACCCCTAGGGCTAGAAGGGACCGCAATGGTCACCTGTTCTAACTCCCTGCCAAGATGCAGGATTTGTTATCAGAAAATTCTAATGACAAATACTGATGGATTCAAAGGAGCTGATCCAATTTCCATTAAAGCTAATGGACTTTCAACAATGGGATAATGGGAATTGGAGCAGTCCCCTAATGCCCAGAGTGTCATATTTTCCACCTAGCCATTCATTAAGCTAACTACTAACCACTAGATGTCACTGCTACGCCACAGAGCGAAAGTTAAAATAATATTTATCTGGCAGTAAATATCCTGACTCATAAGGAAGCTGGGCTATAAAAGTTGTGGATCATTTGGATTGCTTCCAGTTTAAAAAACATTTTTTTTAACTGAAAATATTGGATTCAAGTTCAAAACAGTCATTTAAGAAATAAGCTGGCCTTTTATTTTAGACGGGAAAAAATACTTTGAAGTTTTATTCCAAGTACAGAAACACAGTCTGCAGCCCTGTGAACCGAAATGATGGGAAATGAATCCGATCCAAACTGCTACAATGTTAGAGAGGAGCCACGACTAACTAGAGGACTGGGGACAGGAAGATCACCAGGTTCTGTTGATCACCCCAGAATGCGAGACAAAAGGCTGGTATGGAAGAATACTATTATTAATGATATCATACATTTATATGGAGCTTTTCATCTCAGGGGTTTCCAAATGACCGTATATAGCTAAGTTAGGGTGACCAGACAGCAAGTGTGAAAAATCGGGACGGGGTGGGGGGTAATAGAAGCCTATATAAGAAAAAGCCCCAAATATTGGGACTATCCCTATAAAATCGGGACAGCTGGTCACCCTAAGCTAAGTAGAGATACAAGAATTGCTTCAGTGGTAGGTGAAGTGTGCAGACCACTGCAGCTGTTCAACAATGTGCAGCTGTTAAGTGATTAAGAATACCTGTTTCAATTCAAAATACCCTGGGAACATTTTTAAGGCAGGTACAATGTACTTTAAATTGGCCAGCTCTGAATTTGTCCAGGTCACTGGAGCTAACTCCAATTCTCTTGCAACCTGCTATGGCAGCTTTAAAGACTTTTTGCCCAATTGGAAAGAGAACAATTCCAGCGGCACATTTTTTTTTAACCTCTCCCAGGAAGCCGGCTCAGCATGGACTCAGGTACCAGCTAGAGAATCCTGAACGCTACCTTAATGAGGCTCCTTAAGCTTCCCCTGGAGGGTTCTTGTGCAAGTACCAACCAGGCCTGACTCTGGTATTGCTACAGACCATTGCTGGTCCAAAATCCTCATTGTAAGGGGTGCAATAAATATGTGGAATGCCCCAGTTTTAGGGAAGGGCTTAAATAACAAGAAAGCACAATAAAGACTCCCACTGAGGGATGGCGCAGAAGTGTGATAATTCTCCATCCTTGCAAAGAGGTTTGGGAGTGGGTAACACTTTTTGTAGGGATGGGTAACACAGGAAACACAAGCTCCTTCAGGATGAGGATGGGGGTGGGATGGCAGGGAAGGAAACTTTCCCTTCTAGGGGACCAGCTGACTCTTGGCAAGCTGGGGGATCTGTGGACCTGCATGTCCAGCAGGTACATTTTCACTGTATTCTATTGTACATGTTAACTCATGCCTGCGTGGGATGGGAAATACTGCAGCAAAGTAGGGGCTCAACAGTTCTGACTGGTTGGGGCCTCATCTTGAGCCACCTTAGAGTACATCTTCACTGCAGCGTTTGGGTGGTTTGCACTTGGGTCTTAGCATATGGATTAGCCTAGCTCAGGGTGAGCTGCTGTACTGCAAAGCCGTGCTGGAGTGTGTCCACTTGACTGCACCCACACTGGCACTGCACTCACCTTTGCTCCCTGTCCTGCATTTGGGCATGTTCTGCCACCCGCGCTGCAACCAGAGCTAGTGTCAAAGGGGACAAAGTTCTCCCACAATTCACTGGGAAAGCATCATAGAGCAGCTCGGCCACTGCAGTTCTAAGAGCTTGTGGCCTATCCCATGGTTTTGTTCACTCCAGTGAGCTATGATTCTTTCCCAGTGCACTGTGGGAGAACTTGTCCATCCTTTTTGGCACACTGGGGAAGTTGTGGGAAGGCATTGGAGCACGCTCAACACTTGAGTAGTTTAGCCTGTGTCCTCATTGCAAAGTAGGCAGGTAACCAGCCTGAGTGTAAGCAGCACCTGGCTTTAGCCTATAGCCCAGGATGGGCCAGCTAGCCCAGGTGGAAGGTCTCACAGTTTTTATGTATGGACAGGACCTGGGTTAGGGGCAACATGTGAATAAAGCCCAAGTTAACTCTGCAGTGAAGACAAGGCCCTAATGCTGCATTCTAACCCAAAGGTGGCTGTATTTCAGTGCTAATTGAAGTGATTTGTGTGTCTAAATATATCACGTGGAAAGCACTTTGGGATGAAAGGTGCTCTGTCATGGTAAGTGATTAGTAAAAATGAAATATGTAACCCAGCACAAATGGTATCCAAGCCAATTCGCACACTGTAAATAACATGGGAGGGAAGCTCACCAGACAGTGAAATGACCCCACTGCCTGCTCAGGTACTGCCTTGTAGGTTCTAGCTCAAGGTGAGATTCCAGCCAAGGAGAGAATGAGACAGAGAAACAAGGGAAGGGCAAGAATAACTCAGTTCTCTGGCTCGAGTTACTGACAAAAGCCGCAGCCCTTAGTACAAATTACAACCTTTCAACTAGTCTAGAATCATAAGAAGGAAGGAATCAGATGAGTAAAGCAAGAGGGGAAAAGCAAACACCGTGAGTCATGGCAGAGAGAGGTTAGTTCCCTAGAAGTCGTCTCACCACATTAGATAGCACAACTCAGTGACTGAGTGTCTAGAGAATAAATCAAATGGGTTTTTTTGTTGATAAAACACATTTTCTCCACAGCAGTTGGATTTAATATTTCCTGGATCCATTGTATTCTAGACTTGGAGTGAGGATGCTTTTCCAGGACTGCATTAGGGATGGCTCAATTACCAAAAGAGGCAAATTGCTCTCCTAGGACCTTTGGCAATAGGCTGTTCTGGCAGACTATTTGCTCTCTGCCTAGTCCACAGGTTTGCTCCCATTTTGCATTACCCCCATCTCCCCATTTGCTCTCCTCTGTGTGCGCCTGCCCTTGACCTGTCACTTGCAGGCCTCTCAGCTATTGTGGAATGTGGCAATTCTGGGCTGTCCCAGGCTAAGGGTAGCAGCAGCCAGTGGCCCATGCTCACAGCTCCTCCCTTATTGGCAACAGAGTGGGTGTGACTTGTGCTTGGTGACATGGATGCATACAGATGGGAGCGTGCATCACAGGCTCTCCTCCTAGCTAGCTACTGGGGGGCTGCTCCCAGAGCAGCATGGATGGTGGAACGCTGCCCAAATGCAAAACAGAGCCAGAATTGGTTCCAAAGTGTGAGGTGCTGCATACTGTTGAGAGCTCTGACCCCATCAACCGAAGAACAGGGCTAATACTGCATGGTGATGCCTGTGTCCATGTAGATGATTATTCTTCTACATCAATGAAGCTTTCACTGGTTCATTTCCCCAAATGTAGCTCCCAAAGTAAGTTCCCCATCTTCTCTAACATGGTTTTATGTACAAAGATCCCCAGCTGGTATAAATTGGCATACTGTCATCAATTTAAATGGAGCTATGCCAGTTTACACCAGCCAAGAATCGGGGCCCATATCTTGTCCAGGGTTCATGAAAGAAACCATCTGACGTTTCTAGACTAATCCATATTGGAAAAATGGTATCACCAAAATGCTTTCCCCAAAGTAAATTAGAATACAGGTATCTCTTTCCCTACAACCTTACCTGGTGGCGTGGGCCTTTTGCTATAGCAACCAAACCTTTCACCCAACAGTACCATCAGGAGGATGATAGAAGCTAAGCCATTGAAGTATAGATCTCCCTCCAGGTAGATAAAATCTTAAATATGAAGCAGTGGCTGAGATCAGGGTGTTTGAGCCCAGATGAGGTAATGACAGCTGCTATCATTCTTCCAAATAGAATAGCACCAGGTTCTATTATTACCTGCTCTGATTTTGCCAGCAGTCATCTGAAGTAGCTGTGTCAGAAAGTGAACCCAGCCACTGGGAGCAAAAACCAGCTTTTCACTGGGACAATGTATTTTTTTCAAGCTGAAATACGATCAGTCTTAAATCCTCTAAAACTTCGCTTGACTTAGAAAAGTAATTGGCTCCCAAATGTTGTCAACAAAATCAAAGTAGCTTCTTTGTATGTTGAAGGTATCATAGTAGCTGCTGCTGGGACATATATCAGATTCTTCCAGAGTCCTAAGGCCAATATTGTAATGCCTTGTTAAAATATGTGTAAGCCCTGTGGCTTGTAGCCCTAGAGAGTAGGGAGCTAGCAATTGCCACCTCTTGGGGACATGAGAGAAGAATGGCCCAGAGCTGCTTGAGAATTCCGGATGGACAGGGGCTCCATAGGTGGAGATCTCTGCTGTTAATGACCAAGGGAAATGACTGAATGGGTCAGGCCTCATTTGCATTTCAGTTACATGGCAGTTTGGGCATTTTGGTTAAAATACAGTTAAATTTTGAGGTTGGAGGCAATCAAATGCCATTATCTCTGTTTGGAAATGAAAGGACAAGAGAGCTACCCAAATGTGCCTGGGGTGAGACTTCACCCTGACCATCAGCATGGTTGGGCCCAGTTGGGTAATGGTGCCTAGATAAAGCAAGAGTTGACTAGAAAGTGGAGAAAGTGGCTTCTATCTTCTGCTGGGAGTGCTTGTGGGGCGGCAAGGACTCCGTTAGGAGTCCTCTATGCCACTAATTTTTTTCTCAAGACTCACCACAGAAGTAGCTTCAAGAGAATGGAGGGCTTTGAGGCAGTGGGCTGGGCTGAGGCAGCTGGAAGGTGGCAGATATCGCTGAGGCAGGTGAGGGTGCTGAGATGATGTACTGAAGCTGCAGATAGCAGCAGCCTATCCAGCAATCAAAGCTGAAATCACTCAGCTGGGTCAGGCGGCAGAGGCCCTGGAGCAGCCCAGGCAACACTTCCTTAGGACCTGGAGACAGATCTGCATGGATACTTGAACTCCATCAATACTTGTGTTAGAGAAGCCCTAAGGCAAAACTGGAATGTCTTGAAGTGTGATCACTGTATTGTGAGAACATTCTTTGTTATAGTATTTTGGCCATTTCTGTTCCCATACTGCCTGGAGCTCAGAAATGCAGCGGCTTCACAAAATTATATAAAGCTTTTTCAGCCCTTAAACCTAAGCAGGTTCATTTTGGTTCAGTTCTTCCTGTTTCCAAGCCATTTTGCCCAACTCTCCAATCACACTGAGCATCAGATTAAAAATGATAACAGTTCCCAGGTACTTCGATTGACTGTGAACTCTGTTTCACCTGAGGAGGAGGCGCGCATAGTTGAATTCATTCAAGTGCCTACAGTACGTTGGGAGTTGTGCCACATGATTTGCAAACCTCCTATTCTGTGACATTCTTAGAGGCCTACTCCGAAGGCAGACAGGAAAGTGAGAGTTCACTGAGAAACAACAAATGCTCATCAGTGCACAGGGACACAGGATGCCAGGCTGAATTCCTGACATATTAGCATTAGAGCTGAAGGCACCTGCCAATGGCTCTCTGGCCAGGCCAGACCAAACAAAAAGTTCCTCTTGAAAGTTAAAATTAGAAATCAGATATTACTCAATTGGACGTCCAATAGTAGCAGTTGTTCATACTCACTCTAAATCCCACTGACAGATTTAAGACCAGCTTTTTTGTGGGGCACAATGCAACTACATAACCCTAGTATCACTTGTCACAACTTGTTCGCACTAATGGGGTTTCTACAGTGGTGCACGGTGCAGAGTATGCATCTATTAAACTACGATGCCATTTGTTGCACCTTCTAAATCCACTGGGCCTAATTCTTTCTTACATTAAGGCCTTTACCTAGCTTTGGCAGTGCAATGAGGCCTTCAAGGGGATGGCTCCTTTATCCTGCCAGAGTGGTAGCAAAACGGTCTTCGTGTCAATGAAAATCAGGCCCTCCATCTACAGAACTCAGCAGCCAATCCATGACAGGAGAAACAGAGGGCTTTTTCATGGAGACTTGACTCTTTTTTTTCTTTTTTTTGTTTTCCAGTCCCAACCTTGTTGCCAGAATTTTTTTTTCTTTATGTGATGTCTCCCAGTTGGCCAATGCCATGGATTGAACTGGGGACCTTCAGAGGTGAAGGCAAGTCTCTACAGCTTCAGCTAAAAAGCCAGGCTCTGAAGGTGGGGGTTGTAACAAACTCCTATCCTCTGTGGATCGATCACAGAGAGGGACCTGTAAGACACATGGATCAGTGAGTTACATATACTCCAAGAGCAAACTATGCACTTCCAATGTGCAAACGACTTTCAGTATGGATCAAGAAAAGCAACGGCAAAAAAGAACAGGTCCTCCCTCCAGAGCTCTGTTTTTACAAACCTGCTTACACTTCACGTGGCTCTGGAGCACTGAGAAGAACAGATCATGCTGTCATTTGAACCTGTCCTGGCTGGAATCCTATGCAGCTGCAGATCTGAGAGCAATGTGGGAGTTTATAAAGTAGGGCAAGCTGATTTGTAACCTTAGTTGCATAGTTTTGGTTTGTTTGTTTTTTTCTCCCCATTTTCTTTGCATACTAAAAACCCAGGAATGTTGTCCCCATTGACAGGCCTGGGTGCGTAGAGGAATGTGCCATCTACCCATTGTGATAATTGCTCTTGTATCAGGGCTGGCATGTTTGTGTGCAGGCATGCTCACCATCTCCTTAGTGGGTCAGACATTCAGATCAAAAAGGTTTATTATGCACAGACCCTTCAACGTGTTTGAGGTTTACCCATCACCGCGTGATACTTCCCAAGAGCATACACACTCATTATAAAGTAACCAGACTGGTTCCTGACTGCACTTGGGTTATTTTCGAAGGCTGCATTCAGAATCAGTGGGAGTGTGCTCTTGGAAAGTACTATGCAGAGATGGGAAAACCTCAAACATTTTGGAGGTTCGATTTGGAAACCTCTTTGGTTTGGAAATCGCTCAAAAGCTTGTCAGAAGATGGTTAGAGGTCTGGGTGGGGTTTACATCTGGGAAAACATTGCAGAACTGGGGATTATTGAATAGTACTAATAGCAACTATTTTCATTAATGACAGATAACGGAGTGGAGAGTACGCTTACAAAATTTGCAGATGACACTAAGCTGGGAGGGGTTGCAAGCATTTTGTAGGACAGGATCAGAATTCAAAACAACCTGGATAAATTAGAGAATTGGTCTGAAATCAACGAGAAGAAATTCAATAGACAAATGCAAAGTACTTTGCTTAGGAAGGAAAAATCAAACGCACAACTACAAAATGGGGAATAACTGGCTAGGCAGTAGCGCTGCTGAAAAGGATCTGGGGGTTATAGTGGATCACAAATTGAATTTGAATCAACAATGTGATGCAGTTGCGAACATCAGTCTGGGGTGTATTAACAGGAGTGTTGTATGTAAGACACAGGATGGAACTGTCCTGTTCCACTCTGCACTGATGAGGCCTCAGCTGGAGTATTGTGTCCAGTTCTGGGATCTGCACTTTAGGAAAAATGTGATCAGACCGGAGGGAGTCCAGAGGAGAGCAACAAAAATGATCACAAGTTTAGAAAACCTGACCTATGAGGAAAGGTTAAAAAAACTGGGCCTGTTTAGTCTTGAGAAAAGGAGACTGAGGGGGAACCTGATAAGTCTTCAAATATGTTAAGGGCTGTTATAAAGAGGATGGTGATCAATTGTTCTCCATGCCTACTGAGGATAGGACAAGAAGTAATGGGCTTACTCTACAGCAAGGGAGATTTAGGATAGATATTAGAAAATGTTTCCTAACTCTAAGGGTAGTTAAGCTCTGGAAAAAGCTTCCAAAGGAGGTTGTGGGATCTCTCTCACTGGAGGTTTTAAAGAATAGGGTAGACAAACATCTGTCACGGCTAGTCTGGGTTTCCTTGGTGTGACACAGCTGTAGCACCCTGATCACTGACATTACTGCAGCACAGGTATGCCTGCAGACTCAGTGGGGAGCAATTAACCATTTTCTGTTGGGGGATTAGGAACACCTGGGTGTCAATTGCTGGGCTAATGATCTGATTAGCTGTAGTTGGGAGGATATAATAGGGAGGAACAGGAAGCACAGGGAGGAGAGCTCAGAGAGTGAGCAGTGTAGAAGGGTCCTCCCACAGAATGCCTGTGTTATGTTCTGCATGCTGGAGAACTGAAGAATAACGGTAAATGTGGTGAAAGGGAAACAGCCTGTATGTGTTTGTGACTGAGGGACCATGGAACTAGGCTAGGCAGCAAGGCACTCTGGGTAGCTGAAGAAGTACCCTATGACACTTGGTCTGGCCTCAGTTCAGGGAGCTGAACCTGACTTCCAACCCTAGAGTTTCATGATTCTATGGTTGTTTAGCCTGGAAAAGAGAAGAGTTAGAGGGGGTATAAGTGAAGTGCTTAAGATTAAGAAAGATGCCATGAAAACTGACCAGTTCCTCAAATGAACTGTCACAGAACATGAAAACAAGGGGTCACTGAATGAAATAGGAACAAAGAGTCTTCATCACAAACTCTGCAGTCTGTCTGTAGAATTTGTGTTCTCAGGAGATAATAGGTAGGAGCAATATAGGAGAAAAGGCACTGAACTAGGAGACCTGGTGTGTGCCATTAGTCTAGTCTCTCTTATGCCTCTGTTTCCCCTTGGTCTGCCTTGTCTATTTAGATTGTAAGCTTTTCAGGCTAGAGCCTTACTAAGCGTTTGTACAGCAACTAGCACAACAAGGCCCTGATATTGGTCCAGCCAATAGATACTACCACAATACAAATATTAATAATCCTAACACACAAAAGAGTGTGCATTCATCAGCCCCCCTCCTCCCCAGCTTTGCATGTGCCAAGGGTCTGCACAAACACCCTGAAGCAGCATCATGCCTCTGAAATCCCATTTTGTTTTTTACATAATGTATAATTAACCTGTGGAACTCAGTGCCCCAGGATGTTACTGAGGTAAATAAGTTAGCTGAGTAAGTTCCAGGAAAAAAAATAGCTGCTATGTAAATGAGAATTTCATGTTGCGAAAATCTCTGAAAAAAAAATTAAATTTCTCTCAAGCTTTTTGTTTTTGAAAAAAGGCCCTTTTTTAACAACATCAAAAAATCTTTCTGGTTGGAAAAATTGTAACCATCTTTATGGTGTCGTTAGATGCAATATGGCATATAAGTTTTCCTCTGATGTATTCAGCATTGGTCAAGTCAGAGACAAATCACTTGGGGTCAGATCTTCAAAGGCTAACTCCCACTGATGAATGTTAAGGACCTTTGAGAATCTGGACCTTGGATTCTACTGGTCGTTGGTGAAAGAAGACAATAGAAGGACACAAGAATGGTCCTACTAGCACAGTCTTATGATCTAATGTTTATTCTCTTTACTCCCCCTGCCTTTACAAAAATTCCTCATGGCTCATGTTGAGCTTTGTGGATCCTGTGCAATCGCACAAAGTATGTAATGATCGGTACCTGACTGGATGCAGTCCTGTGCGTTGCTCAAATGGTTCGATTCAGTGTTCTCTCTTCTGAGTCTGGTGAAACATTCATCCTATTCTAGAAGGATAGGTTTTCACCCACTTGGCTCATCTATACAGATTTTGCCATTGCTGCCAATTTTTTCCTTCCTTCGGGGTACAAAATTCTACATCAATAACAGTGATACGTTTGCGCTACTATAGGGTTTTTCATTTACGAATCTCAAGGTGGAGAAGAGTCATCTGGCTTCCCGATGGGGTGCTGGCTCATGGAGAGGTTAAGTGCCTTGCCTAAGGGCACAGAAAGCTAATAGCAGAGTGCATGAACCTCTTAACCCTACTCCACTGCTGTAGCCACGAAACCATGCCGCCCTTCTTAGCCGCAAGTGGTCTTTTCCTTCATTTCTCTTTGGAGGGTTGTACAGTGGGTGCCATTATTAATGGCTAGAAAGAGATCTGCCAAGCCTGTTTTTCTCTGCCAATCTCCAGCTGTTTGCAGTGGTTACACAGCTATTTGTGGTTGTCAGTGGACCTTTACTGGCACGTAACCAAGGAGGTGTGTTTATACATCTCCTCAGAAGCTTGGCCAAAGACATCATCTGCTGGGTAGTTGGTTTGCTTAAGGGTTTTTGACCTTTTGCCCTGTACATTCCCTTCTGGTGGGGATTGGCCTCACTTCTTGGAGCCTCTGGCTGGTTAACCTATGCAACGGTTGTCCTGTTCATCCTTAATGAGAATATAATGATGATATTTTGCACTATTCATCTTCCCAGTGCTTTATAAACAATACCATTTTCAATTAAACCTGCCCAGGCAGTCCTCATCTGAGGCTGGGAAGTAGTATTATCCACAATATCGGCGATGTATGACGCAAAGCGAAGATGGGCGGGTCATGTAGTCCACAGGCAAAACAATATGTCGACAACCCGCATCAGTGACTGGATCCCCAAAGACCACAGGCGACTGCTGGGCAGACCGAAAACACACTGGGCCGCTCCCATGACAAAACTCTTTGGCCAGAAATGGAAAGAACCTGCTCACAACAAAATAGGCGTCGACTTGCGTTCGTGGAGGCACGGACGAGGACAAGCCGGACAAAGGTGAATTTATTTAGATGCCTAAAGGTGAAGATAGGTATCTGGGAGGATTTTCAGAAGTGCTTGGGTGCCTAATTCCCATTTGAAATCAAAGGGAGTTAGGTGCCTACATGCTTTTATTACCCCCCCCCCCCCCCCAGGCACCATTTGCATCTTCAGCTGCTTAAAGGCTGTGACAGATCTAGCCTTTAGACTCTCGGTCTCGGCTCCCCATCTGTATAGTGTGGGTAACACCACTGCTCTGCCTCATGGGGGTGCTGTGGGGATAAAGACACTACAGAGTGTGAGGTACTCAGATACTCCAGTGATGGGGACTTGGTAAGTACCCTAGATTGTGCTGGGTGCTGAACAAACATAGGAACAAAGACAACCCCAGTTGTGGAGGTAGTGGCTCCCACTGGAGCTTTCTCCTCCTCGATGACTCCATTCCATGGACATGGTTCTTCCTGCCTTACTGTATTCACATCTGTAGCAATACTGTGAATTGTTTACACAGTAGCCATGCTTTAAACTTTATAAAGGTCCCATGCTCTCCTTAACATCCATACGTGGATGGAGCCTGCACCTGTTGCAGAGGGGGATTCTACCTTGGCTGTATGCTCCCACCTTGCCCCAGCAGTGGGAGTCTAGTTGAGTGGAGATGGCAAGGCACCTGTAAGGGATCCCCTGGAATCTCCCAACACACAGCACAGCATTATGCAGCCTGAGCGGGAATCATTTTTGCTCCCATTTTGAAGGTGTAAGGGTACAGACTCAGCCCTGTGGCGCCCCCTACTGGTTACTCCAGGGAATCAGATCGTCCAGCATCTGGAGCGCCCTCTGCAGGCCGGTGATCCGCCTTGTCCCTACTGCTGGCCCCTGTGTCCCTCCCAGGACTCCGGTGCCCCTTGCTCTGGATGCTGTCCCCTGGCAGTACCCCACAGATCTGGGTCTCCCCTCCCTGGGGAACCCCCACCCTCTGTCCCCACCTTGCCTCAGCACTAGGCCACTGCCAGTCACCAACTAGCCCCCGCTCCCTGGGGCAGTCTGCAGTATAGGCCACTCATCACTGGCAAGGGGGGTTTGGACCTGCTGCCTTGGCCTAGCCCTGGGCTGCCCACTGCAACCCCCAGTACCCCTTGGCCTACTACCAGGCCGCAGCCTGGGGCTATCCAGGCTGGAGCTCCCCAGCTCCTCAGCCTTTCCCCAGCCCTGCTCTACTACAGGTATCCTGTCTAGCTCCTTGCAGCCAGGCCCTTCTCTCTCTCAAGGCAGAGAGAGACTCTACCCTGAGCTCCTGGCTCCCAGCCTTTATAGGGCCTGCTGAGGCTGTTTGGGGCATGGCCCCTGCTGCAGCCACTTCCCTAATCAGCTCAGCCTTCACACTGCCTACTCCCTGGGCTATCTCAGGCCCTTCCAGGCAGGAGCAGGTGTCCACCCTGCTACAGAAGGGTCTGGAGGGAAGCCAGACAGGAGCCTGCATCTACATGTGTTCCCCTTGCTTCACATAACCTATCTGGATCTAAGAGGGTGTTTCTTCCCTAATGAGCAAAACCATTCTCTTAACTTTGTCCTGCGATGGGAGAAATCAGAGGAAATGCCATATCCTGAAAGACATGGAGTTTCCTTTCCTCTGTGTGGGTTATTCTCATATGGGGGAGAATGGGACCCAGATCTAAGGCACTGCTGAAAAGGAGTTGAGGGACCTATGGAAGTCAAGGAGAGGACATGTCTCTGCCATACAAGATTAAACCCCACCTTAGCGCCTTAAAGTCCCATAGAGCAGGGCTTCAGAACTTCACGGATAGAAAAATGAAGAAACACTCAGCTGACTTGAAGCCAAAGTAACAAGAACAGCTTCAAAAATCCATAAGGGGTGGAATAATGCTGAACACAGAGTCAGGATGGAGGCAGCTTCTGGTACCTCTCCAAGAGCAGGTATGGGCTAAAAAGGGCTAACGTAAAGCCCCTGTGATTAACATAACTGACCACTGGATGTCATGATTTCTCTACAGAAAAGCAGCAGGAACTCTCTTATTTGGCAGTAAAATTGGATTTCTTTTTAAAACATAAAGAGCCTCACATATGGCTTTTCAGGTGTTTGGCACCTTTTCCATTTGGCTAACGCAAGCTCTGGAAACAGATGCTGCTGCTTGTTTTCTTAGGGTGGGGAAGGATTACAGTCCAGAGATGAATATGGCCTATCCTGAAGCCTAGGGTCACTGGGCCAGATCTGCAGCTGATGGAAAGTGGTGTTAATGAAGTGACACCCATTTACACCACCTGGGAATCTAATCCATTGTGGCTGCTTCTTTCTACTGACGTTTGAATATAGCCAATCCCCTCTTCTTTTCCCCTTCCTAGTATACCATTCTCCTCATCTCCATATCCCGCCTCCATTCTCTTCAATGCATTCATTTTCCTTGTTGTTCTTCCCAATTCAGCCCTGCTATGCTCTCCCTCTCCATCCTAATTCCTCTCTCTAGTCGCTTCTCTTTGGTTTGGATTTGATTCATGATGAGCTCTGCTAAGCTGGAAAGATGACTTCAGGGAGACATGGTTGACTGGAAAAGGAAACTAGTCATATAAACTCAGCCCTGGTCATGAATCTCATGAATCAAACCAGCATCCTGTCCACGTTCCTGGTTGTTCTCAGTTTGCTCTTCCTCCCATTCCAGTCCCTATTTTTTATCCCTGGGCACATGTCCAGGGTCGGTATACCCCACAGGAGAACTGGAACACAGAATAATCAACGGTGTTGCCTAATAGCTGTCTAGTGCCAAACAGACTGTATGGGATTTCAGTCTGGTTAGCTGTTATCAGCAGAGAGCAGCAATTCAGGGGACAATTATACTTGGCTCAGTAGTGATTCCTTCCTTACACCCTGTTCCCACCCTGCTGGCAATTTCTTTGACACCTCCCCTGCTAAATCACACGCTAAATACTAGTTCCACCCTCAGCAATTTGTGCTTAGCTGCTGATCATGGTCTTTGCTTTGGTCTTTCGGTTTAATTTCCTTTCCTACAAACACAAGTTTAATTAAGCTAATTAATAAATTCTATATAGATTTAGATGACAATTTAAAACATCCAAACACAAAAATCTGGGAACTTTAACAATTACCTAGACTTATAATCACAAATGATTATTAACAGACAGCAAAAAATAATCTCAGTCAAATAATGAATTAGTTTAGTCCACCAATAAATCAAAGCAGCCATAAAGCCCACTCCAGGAAGAGGCTGGGGGTTGGGCAATCACACCACCTTGTTGGAAGGCAGCCATCATGCTGGAGCTTTAGGCTAAATGAGGGAGCTATTAAAAGCTGCTTTGTTTAGTGATAGCTGAAACAATGGAAAACCACCACCCAAGGACTAGGCAGCATGAAAGCCTGGGCATTGGGTGGGCCGTGTGGCCCAAGGGGTGGTCTGATAACAGATGCAGAGGAAGGAGATTGATGTGATTGCAGCTATGTGTACATGAAACTCCATCAATTTCTCCTAACAGAAACAACCTGGAAGACCCCCCAATATTGGGGGGAGGGATAGTTCAGTGGTTTGAGCATTGGCCTGCTAAACCTAGGGTTGTGAGTTCAATCCTTGAGGGGGCCATTTAGGGATCTGAGGCAAAAATCTGTCTGGGGATTGGTCCTGCTTTGAGCAGGGGGTTGGACTAGATGACCTCTTGAGGTCCCTTCCAACCCTGGTATTCTATGATTAGCTAAATGGGTGACAATAGTGTCAGTTGGGTATATTTTGTGGACCTGTTTGAGGGGGATAAGGAGGGACATATCATAGGTTATCTCACATATTTCTTGCCTCTTCCTACCTCATCCTCTTCCGCTCAGCTGGAACTTTGTTATACAAATTAAACTATAGACCCACTCTTCTGATTGGGGACAGAGGGAGGAGAAAGAACCTCCTTAGCCAAGTCAGTGATGATTTCTCTTTTCAAACAACTGTATTGCAGGCCTTCAATAGGCAGGAATACAATCACATTTGCGATTGTATTGTGTAGCCTTTCTGCCCAGCTGTGTCCCCAAAATATTTATAGAGCTAGCAGAGACACAAGGCAGGGGAGGGAATGTCTTTTACTGGACCAATTTCTGTTGGTGAGAGAGACAAGCTTTCAAGCGACACAGAGCTCTTCCTCAGGTCTGGGACCGACCTTGCTACAACACCGCTGCATATAATCATGGAGGCTATAGAGCTAAGTTATACACTAGGAAAGCACGTTAGTTGCACTATAGGCAATGAATGCTTTCAGTGGGATGTGAAAACAGATGGAGCCACAGCCAGGTAGAAGGCAGGCTTGTGCAGCTACTGCGGCAAGATCATGTGAAGGGGCCACTGGTACTTTAAAGAGATGCTCATCCAAAGGCCCCAAATTCAGTCATGAATTATAGTGCCACAGGTGGGGATGGAGATGGGGCTTCACACCTCTTACTTCACCTAGGGACCTATAAGGGACAGAGGAGAGACCCTGGCTATATGAAAGGAGGGAGTAGGGAGACACTGTGAGGGTCCATGGGTCCCCAGGCAGCCTTCAAATCCTGGCCCCTCTCGTTTATTTATTTTTCTCCAGCTATTCTCTCATCACATGCTTTGCTCTTGTAGGGCAAGGACTGTCTTTTTATTTCGCATGTACACCATCTAGCACAACCGGGCTGTGATAGCCCCTAGAGGCTCCAGTCAGAGCAAATAATGAATAACAACACTGAACAAGGAAGATGGAGAATTGGAAAAATGGGCCCGAGAATAGGAAGCAATGTAAGCCTCAATTCTGAAAACACACACATGCTTAAGTTTATTCACATGAATATCCCCATTGACATCAATAGGACTACTCCCATGAGTCAAGTTACATGTGTGAAGATTATGCAGGATTGAGGCCGCCTTTTCCCAGTTCTTCTTGTCAAATCAGTAATTTGGCATCTATTGAGTCTGCAGTGTCCCAAATTGCTTTAAAATCACACTACACCAAAAAGTTGAAATGCAAGATGATTTTGAGATTGACTTGTATAAGAGGCAGTTTTAAGGTCAGCAATAGGAAAATGATGAAACATGAATTACTTTACACTTGGTCAGAATAATGTACTTGTTATAAGGGTGGCCCAAGATTTAGGATATCCATAATTATTCCCTTCCTTGCTTTTAAGTGCTTGTGCACTTAAGTGGAAGATAATTAATTATGTGCCAGGGAAGGCAGTGTGGCCTAAAGGATAGTGCACTGCACTGGGACTCAGGAGACCTGGGTAAACTCTGATCATGTTTTCAAGCTTTTCTTCAAAAATGAGGGCTAGAAGCCTCCTTTCTGTTTTTAATGAAAACTGAGTCTCTCATGATCACAGGACTCCAGGAGCTGAAGGTTAAAGAAAAAACACCAAATATCATTAGAGTTGTGATAAAGTTGTGAGAATTGAGTTAATATAAGATGCTCATTTGTTTGAAAGTCACTGTACAAATTAAGCTCATCCCCAACTTTCTAAAGACTTCATGATGTCACTCAGTTCTAACTTTGTGCTGACATCAAAATGGGAGGGGTTGCAAGCACTTTGGAGGACAGGAATAGAATTCAAATTGACCTTGAGAAAGTGGAGAAATGATCTGAAATCAAGACAAAATGAAATAAAGACAAGTACCAAGTACTAGAGTTAGGAAGGAAAAATCAAATGCACAACTACAAAACGGGCTATAACTGGCTAGGGGGTAGTACTGCTGAAAAGGATCTGGGGATTATAGTGGATCACAAACTGAATATGAATCAACAATTTGATGCAGTTGTGAAAAAGGCTAATACCAGTCTGGGGTGTATTAACAGGAGTGTCGTTGTCCTACTCTGTTTGTTACTGGTGAGGCCTTAGCTGGCGTATAGTGTCCAGTTCCGGGTGCCACACTTCAGGAAAGATGTGGACAAATCAATCATTTTTGTTGCTTTCCTCTGGACTATCTCCAAAGGTTTAGAAAGCCTGATCTATGAGGAAAGGTTAATAAAACTCGGCATGTTTAGTCCTGAGAAAAGAAGACTGAGAGAGGAACCTGCTAAAAATCTTCAAATATGTTCAGTGCTGTTGTAACAAGGACTGTGATCAATTGTTCTTCCTGTCCACTGAATGCAGGATGAGAAGTGATGGGCTTAATCTGCAGCAAAAAAAATTTAGGTTAGATATTAGGAAAATTTTTCTAACTATAAAGGTAGTTAAACTCTGGAATAGGCTTCCAAGGGAGGCTGTGGTATTCCCATTTGGATGCTTTTAAGAGATTAGATGAACACTTATCAGGAATGGTCGAGTTATACATGGTCTTGCTTCAAGAAGGGGGGCTGGACTAGATGTCTTCTCGAGGGCCCTTCCAGCCTTACCTTTCTGATTCTCTATAAAGCAGCAGGCTTTTGTCAGGCTTCTTTGAACAGGTAACCTGGCCAAATCTTGTCCCCGTATCCTAAATCGTTTGATTTTTCCTACCTTTAACAAACCAAATCCAAGCATCAAAATATTTGACTGAAAATGTGGTGACTGGCTGTACCACACACAATGTATTATGGAAAGAGAGGCCAAAACTAACCAACTATTCCAAAACATCCACTTAGGCACAACTTAAAGTAACCTCAAATATTCTAAACAGTAAACTTGACTGTGCTGGCCACAGTTTAAATATGGGCTTTGACAGTGAACAAAAAGGGCAGTAATTCATGTTCCTTAAAGCAGGGAGGAATAAAAACCTCATGTCCCTTCTGGTTTCTGTGAAAATGGGGTTTAAGAAGTACCATGTGATGTGCATAGATTAGGTAATAATACATCTAACTACCCAATTCACATGCAAAGTAACCATGTATTACTTATATTATGGTACAACTCTAGAAGTCCCAATATGGATTAGGCACCAAGGGCTAGGTCCTGTACAAATACAAAGATAGACCTGTTTCTAGGCCCTGAAGAGTACAGTTTACGGCCCTGATTCTTCAAACATGTGCCCGTGTACCGTGTTTGATGCTCTGTGACTTCAGTGGGACTGCTCATGGCACGTGAAGTTAAGAATAATGTGTCTTTGCAGGCTTGGGGTCTAGGACCATTGGGTGCCCACAAAGAGCTGGGTCTTCAAATTTTGCACTTCAGAGGAGGTGATCTGAAATGTTGACCCAGTGCCTCTCCAGTCATGTCATTCCTTTTCCTCACTAGCTGCTTCCTCAAACAATGATTTACTTTCCAAGCCCTCCTTTGGGAGGTAGTTGTTCTAAGTGCTGTCAGTGGAAAGCTCAAGAAGGCAGTAGCAGCTGTGACTTTTCAGACATGCTTGAGGTAAGAGAAGCATTTTTCCCTTCCTATGTTGTGGTTTCTTCATTCTTCTTTAGTCTTGTCATCCAGTGGGAACCTTGTTCATGGGTTGGAGCTTATAGTTTCACTTCAGCATTTAATGTCCCAAAAAAACCATTTAGGGACTCATTTAGTACTTGCTGTGAACATTATCCCCTTACACCAGAAACTGCAGGAGGTCTTTCTCTGCAGTTTTGCCTTCCAACAAACACTGCTGGGCCAGATTTTCAAAAGGTTGCATCCAGAACTGCCACACATCTCAGCCCTTTGCGTCAACGATTTTAGTTTAAGGACAGTGCTTTATGGTAAGATCATACTGTTGGTTGGTGTCATGGTAGATTGCTTGATTGTTAAACTGCTTTCTGGGTCTTTTCTGGGTCTTCCACTAGAAGGGTAACAACTGAAATCTGGTCCCTCAGCAGAGCCATTTTCACACTCTATTAGACTGAAATGGCAAGCTGATTCTTTGATTTGCTCCCCCCAAAAGCAGAGAACTTGCACTGCATATTTGCACCCAACTTGGGTGGGAACACACTCCAACTGTTTCCAGGATCCCATCAGAGTTTGGTGCCGGGATACTTCCCGGAGAGCATCCTAGCTGGCATGACTAGCAGCTCTGATGTAACCTAACTATGAAAGAGGCTTCACAAAAAGAACCTCAAACCCAGGGTAATCAATGTTCCACTAAGCAGTGTTACCTAACTGGCTTCTCTAGCAGCCTCTGATGATGAACCCATAAACAATTAGTGGCTTGGTAATTGGATGTTAATTTGAGTGGATTTGGTTGATTCAACCAGGTTTTTCTGCATGCACCATCTACACACAGAGTTTCAGTATTACATTACGGAGGGTAGGGGGAAATAACTGGCTCCTCCTCTGTGTTTCAATCTCATTTACACAGTGGTGGAGGAAGGGAATAACTCTACATCTAGGAACAACAATGAAAAGAAATTTGGTCAAAGTAGTCCCTTAGGCTTCTGTCTACATGCAGTTTTTGCATTGATTTAATTATTGTTTCATGGGTGCAACACCTTGCGTGGATGCAGTTTGAGCAGTATAAATATGTTTATATTGATTTTGGTAAACTTACTAAACCAAGTGTTGACCAGCCCTTAGGGTTCAGTCCTGCAAGGGTGGACAAGCTGTCTGCTCCAGTCCAGCAGAGCACTTGAAAATGTGCTTAACGCTGAACACAAATAGTTCCACTGACTTAGCAGGACCCCTTGTATACTTAAGCACTGTGTTGGATGAGGCCAGAGTGCCCAGCACTTTGCAGGACTGAGCCCCTAATAAAGCTTCTATTTACTTGGTTGGCTGAGGCGTCCCAGAGGTGCATGTCCTTGTTTGTAAAAAGCTGCCGTGTCCAAGCTGCTCTAGTATCTCTGAGCAGGCTCACCCAAACCTGAAAAAGGAATGGATTACATGGTGCAGCTGTTCTCAAATGTCATGCCTTTTGGGGTGCTTTCATCCCAGGACTGAAAATAACACGGATGACCTCTCAGCTTTCTGATACTGGGCCCAATTCATACTGGGCCCCTTGTGCAGTCATTTAAACAGTGTAAAGTGAGTGCAAAATGGGAGTAAATGCTATTAAATCAGAACAGTACTGTTTTGCAATCACTTTGATTTGATTACAGTCTATAAGAAGCTACTTGGGGAAAAATATTTGACAATGGGCTCTTTGGTCTAGTAGACAAAGGTGTGACACAATCCAATGGCGGCAAGCTGAAGCCACAAAAATGCAGATGGCAAATGTATAAACTTTTCATTGGGAGAGTAATTAATCATTGGAATAATTTACCAAGGGTTGTGGTGGGTTCTCCATTACTGGCAATTTTAAAATCAAGATTCGATGTGTATTAAAAGATCTGGCCCAAAGGAGTTAAAACAGTGTAAATCTGGGGGGAGTGAGTGGAGGGCTGTTCACGTTTGGCTGTTCAATTTGTTTGTTCCCCTGCTCTGACTGGTCTTGCTAAGGTACAGCAGACAGATGCTGTAACTTCTTTAACAATCCCACTGAGTGTGATGTTAACAAAAGTGCCATAAAAGGACAGAAAGCTCCTCCTATATATTGCCATTCCAGTATGCTGAATTAATGGCTTTCTGGCTTAGCACATTGGCGTTGAAGGTGATTTACCTTCTGAGCAAACAGGTTTGGCTGCTCAGGCAGCAGTTGCTCGTCTTCTCTTTGTGGTCTGCTTACCTGCCGGGCGCAGTGGTGCACGCCTATAATCCCAGCTACTTGGGAGGCGGAGACTGGCAAATTGCTTGAGCTTGGGAGTTCTGGGCTTCAATGTGCCATGCAGATCGGGTGTCTACACTACGTTTGGCATCAATATGGTGATCTCTGGAAGCTTGGGGTCACCAGGTTGCCTAAGGAGGGGTGAACTGGCCCAGATCAGAAAGGGAGCAGGTCAGAACTCCTGTGTGAGGGGAAAATATTCATCTATGTATCTGACACAATAAAGCAAGCTTCAAAATGCTGTATGGACTGGACACATCTTGCAGAGTGCACTGTACTGCAGCATGGTACGTGTGTGTGGTCAGTGACGCAGTTACTTCCAAATGATCATTTGTTAGGCTACAGCTCTGCCTCTGAGCTACTGTGTGACCTTGGGAAAATCAGCTTCGTCTCTGTTCTCGTCTGTAAAACGGGGATCCTAATATCGCTGAGGAGATTAGTTAGTGTGCACTATAAAATTAGTTTGAATATGGGAAGCTCTAAACAAATGCTGAGGATTATTATTAAATAGCTTCCAAAGCAAGGGGAAGGTCAGTGTTTAGGTTGAAGGTACAAGGCTGAAAGCCACTAGGGTTTGGATTCTGTTTCCAGCGTTTGAGTCAGCATTAGAGTCTGAATGTGCAAAGCAGTATTATCCAGACAACTCAGCCCTCTTCTCCCTGTAAGGGTATGTCTGCACTGCATTGTGAGCCTGCACCTCTGGACTCAGTGTCTCCAAGTCCACGCTTGAGCGTCCACACTGCATTGTAAACCTGGGCTTACAATTGCTAGACTCGGGTATCTCAATCATGCCGATGCGCCCAGACTGGATGACCCAAAGCAGAAAGTCTGGGGGCGTATCCACAGGTTCCTAGCACTCTTGCCAGCTATAATTGCTCCAGGGCTTGGTTCCAGAGAATGTCCCTAAGATCACATCTACAGTAGATGAGGAGACGTGTTCCTCTCCCAGTGCTTCAGGGAGCCTCTCAACCAGAGGAGGAAGTGAATCAGACAATGGTTGGAGTGGGGATCTGTTAATGGAAGATGCAATGTTAGTTTTATTCCCAAGCAAGATAGTATTCAGAATGGAATGCTGATGCACATCATGGTAGCAGTCTTGGCTTCAGCTGGGCTATGCTGATTTACGTCCGCTAAGGGTCTGGCTGTCTGTATGCAGTGAGTGAAAAAGCCCTTGTTAGATCTGGGTAATTAAAATAATGAATAACTTGATTGTTCCTCTGCCATCTGTGCAGACATTTACACCAGTGCAAATCAGAATGGTAGCATTTTGCACTCACTTTGCCCTGGTGCCCTTTGAACAAATTGCAGGGCAATGGAGAATCGGGCTCTAAACTGTTGAAGGTCGGAACAGGCAGAGTTAAGCTTCTGCAAACACCCTTAACTCTGCCACCTTATCCCACCACTCTGTCAGAAATATTTCAACTACCTAGCTGTCTGATGGGATTATTAGCAATTAATTATGAACTACACATAGGCCTGGTCTACACTACGACTTTAATTCGGATTTATCAGCTTTAATTCGAATTTACCCTGTAACCGTCCTCACAACGACGCTATTTATTTCGATGTAAAGGGCCCTTTAAATCTATTTCTGTACTCCACCCCGACGAGCGGAGTAGCGCCAAAATCGATTTTAACATTTCGAATTAGGGATAGTGTGGCCGCAATTCGATGGTATTGGCCTCCGGGAGCTATCCCACAGTGCATCATTGTGACCGCTCTGGACAGCAATCTAAACTCGGATGCACTGGCCAGGTAGACAGGAAAAGCCCCGCGAACATTTGAATTTCATTTCCTGTTTGCCCAGCGTGGAGAGCACAGGTAACCACAGATAGCTCATCAGCACAGGTAACCATGCAGGCTGATAATCGAAAAAGAGCACCAGCATGGACCGTGAGGGAGGTACTGGATCTGATCGCTGTATGGGGAGAGGATTCAGTGCTTGCAGAACTTCGTTCTAAAAGACGAAATGCAAAAACTTTTGAAAAAATCTCCAAGGGCATGACGGAGAGAGGCCACAATAGGGACTCTGAGCAGTGCCGCGTGAAAGTCAAGGAGCTCAGACAAGCGTATCAAAAAACAAAGGAGGCAAACGGTCGCTCCGGGTCAGAGCCGCGGACATGCCGCTTCTACGCCGAGCTGCATGCAATTCTAGGGGGGGCTGCCACCACTACCCCACTTGTGATCGTGGATTCTGGGTCGGGGATAGTCTCATCAGCGACGCCTGAGGATTCTGCCGATGGGGGAGAGGAGGAGGAGGAGGATGAGGATGAGCTTGCAGAGAGCACCCAGCACTCCGTTCTCCCCAACAGCCAGGATCTTTTTCTCACCCTGACTGAAGTACCCTCCCAAGCCTCCCAAGCCAGTACCCAAGACTCTGACCCCATGGAAGGGACCTCAGGTGAGTTTACCTTTTAAAATATAAAACTTGTTTTAAAAGCAAACGGTTTTTAATGATTACTTTGCCCTGAGGACTTGGGATGCATTCGCGGTCAGTTCAGCTACTGGAAAAGTCTGTTAACGTGTCTGGGGATGGAGCGGAAATCCTCCAGGGACATCTCCATGAAGCTCTCCTGGAGGTACTCCGAAAGCCTTGCCAGAAGGTTTCTGGGCAGTGCATCCTTATTCCCTCCTCCATGGTAGGACACTTGACCACGCCATGCTTGCAGCAAGTAATCTGGTATCATTGCCTGACAAAGCCTGGCAGCGTATGGTCCCGGTGTTTGCTGGCATTCAAGCAACATCCGTTCTTTATCTTGTTGTGTAATCCTCAGGAGAGTGATATCACTCCTGGTAACCTGGTTGAAATACGGGAACTTAATTAAGGGGACAGAGGTGGCCGTTCCTACTGGGCTGTTTGCCTGTGGCGGAAAAGAAATCCTTCCCTGCAGTTAGCCAAGCGCAGATGGGAAATTGGCCCTGAGTTTTTCGCGTTTGGCTAGCAGGGAACTTCCCTGTTACCAGCCACGCGGTGGGGGGAGGGGTACCGTGATCATCCCAGAGAATTCATGGCGGGAGGGGGGGGTGGTTAGTTTGTTTTCTGCTGCTGCTGCTGAATGTTAACAGAAAAACCGCAGCACTCTACAGGCTATGCTTGGTATGTGGGAAAGGAGGGCGCAGAAGCTGTAAAACAATGGCTTACCATGGCCGCATGCAAGCCGAATTCTGTTGCCCAGACCTGTGATCTCTAGCAGCAAAGCCACAGGCACTCAGCATTAAGAGGCAAAATGCGACCTTGCACAGAAATCACATGTGCTATGTAATGTGAATAGTGTTGGTCACCGTGAAAGAGTATAAGCATTGTTCTGCAAAATGTAGCTTTTAAAACAATTCTCTCTTTTTTCCCCTCCCTACAGCAGCTGCAAATTCCTCAAGCATCCCTCCTCCATCCCGAAGGTTATCACAGATAAGGCGTCGTAAGAAGAGAACGCGAGACGAGATGTTTTCTGAAATTATGGAATCCAGCCGCAGTGACAGAGCTCCTCTGAATGAGTGGAAGGAAACAGTTTCAAAGTATAGGAAAGAAGCCAGTGAACGTGAGGAGAGGAGGGACCAACGTGAGGAGAGGAGGGACCAACGTGAGGAGAGGAGAGACGCTCGAGATGAGAGGTGGCGGCAGGAAGACCAGAGGAGCAAGGATGCAACGCTGGGGCTGCTGCGTGAGCAAACAGACATGCTCCGGCGTCTGGTGGAGCTTCAGGAACGGCTGCTGGAAAACAGACTGCCGCTTCAGCCCCTGTTCCACCCTCCCGCCTCCCCATGTTCCGTATCCTCCTCACCCAGACGTGTAAGAACACGGGGGGGGGGGGCGAGGCTCCGTACACCTTCCCATTCCACCCCAGTAGACAGCCCAAGCAAAAGGCTGTCATTTTTTTAACCTTTTCTTTGTGGCTTTTTCCTTCCCAGCAATCCTCCTCCCAAATACCACCCGGGTTCCCTCCCTCTTTTTCTAATCTATTAATAAAGAATAAATGATTTTTAAATGATAGTGACTTTATTTGGTTTGAAAGAAAGCTGGGGGAAGGGGGAGGGTGGGTTCCTTACAGAAAATGAGTCAATAAAGGGGGCGGGTTTTCATGAAGGAGAAACAAACAGATATTTCACACTGTAGCCTGGCCAGTCATGAAACTGGTTTTCAAAGCTTCTCTGATGCACAGCGCTTCCTGGTGTGCTCTTCTAATCGCCCTGGTGTCTGGCTGCGCGTAATCAGCAGCCAGGCGATTTGCCTCAGCCTCCCACCCCGCCATAAAGGTCTCCCCCTTACTTTCACAGAGATTGTGGAGCACACAGCAAGCAGAAATAACAATGGGGAGATTTCTTTGGCTGAGGTCAGAGCGAGTCAATAATGATCGCCAGCGACCTTTTAAACGGCCAAATGCACATTCTACCACCATTCTGCACTTGCTTAGCCTGTAGTTAAACAGCTCCTGACTCCTGTCCAGGCTGCCTGTGTACGGCTTCAAGAGCCATGGCATTAAGGGGTAGGTTGGGTCCCCAAGAATAACTATTGGCATTTCAACATCCCCAACAGTTATTTTCTGGTCCGGAAAGTAAGTCCCTTGCTGCAGCCCTTTAAACAGAGTAGTGTTCCTGAAAACGCGAGCGTCATGAACCCTTCCCGCCCAGCCCGCGTTGATGTTAGTGAAACGTCCCTTGTGATCCACAAGTGCTTGCAGCACCATTGAAAAGTACCCCTTGCGGTTTATGTACTCGGTGGCTTGGTGCTCCGGTGCCAAGATAGGGATATGGGTTCCGTCTATCGCCCCACCACAGTTAGGGAATCCCATTGCAGCAAAACCATCCACTATAGCCTGCACATTTCCCAGAGTCACTAACTTTCGCAGCAGCACCTGAGTGATTGCTTTGGCTACTTGCATCACAGCAGCCCCAACAGTAGACTTGCCCACTCCAAATTGATTCCCGACTGACTGGTAGCTGTCTGGCGTTGCAAGCTTCCACAGGGCTATCGCCACGCGCTTCTCAACTGTGAGGGCTGCTCTCATCTTGGTATTCTGGCGTTTCAGGGCAGGGGACAGCAAGTCACAAAGTTCCATGAAAGTGCCCTTACGCATGCGAAAGTTCCGCAGCCACTGGGAATCGTCCCAGACCTGCAACACTATGCGGTCCCACCAGTCTGTGCTTGTTTCCCTTGCCCAGAATCGGCGTTCCATGGATAGAATCTGCCCCATTAACAACATGATCTCCAAAGCACCGGGGCCCGTGGTTTCACAGAATTCTGCATCCGTGTCCATGTCCTCATCATGCTTGTCGCTGCGCTGCCGCCGCCGCTGCCTCCTCGCCTCGTTTTTCTGGTCCTGGCTGAGCATAAACTCCACGAGAACGCGCGAGGTGTTTACAATGTTCATGACTGCTGTCTTGAGCTGAGCGGGCTCCATGCTTGCCGTGGTATGGAGTCTGCAGTGTTCACCCACCCAGGAAAAAAGGCGCGAAAATGGTTGTCTGCCGTCCGTTGCTTTCATGCAGGGAGGGAGGAGGGAGGGAGAAGGTGAGGCTGTACCCAGAACCACCTGCGACGATGTTTTTTGTCCCATCAGGCACTGGGACCTTAACCCACAATCCCAATGGGCGCGGGAGACTGCGGGAACTATGGGATAGCTATGGGATAGCTACCCACAGTGCAACGGTGCAGAAATCGACGCTAGCCCCGGTACTTGGACGCACACCACCGAATTAATGTGCTTAGTGTGGCCGCATACATTTCGACTTTATACAACCTGTTTTTCAAATCCGAATTATATAAATTCGGATTAATCCCGTAGTGTAGACATACCCATAGCATTATGAGGCCAATTCTCCTGTCACTTATTTTGGCATTGATCAGGAGCGTCTCCATAAACTCAATTGACTTACCCTGGTACGAAACGAATACTAGTAGGATCATGTCATGATTTGCCCAGCTGATTTATGGTGGATAAGGTACTTTTGGATAGGAGACTTCAGTGGCTATGGTGATAGCCATGCTGTGTGTTGTTGTTGTCGCACAACACACACAATTGTGCTCACTGACTAACAGGACAACTACAAAGAGAAGATCCCTGCCCTGTAGACTGTGGATTTTAAGGACCGAAGGACCCACTAGGATCATCTAGTCTGACCTGCTATATAACACAGGCCATAAAACCTCCCGCTGTGACCCCTGCAGTAGAGGGGCATTGATTCTCTCCTGCCATCTAAGACCTTGGATGAAATTTTCAAAAACAACTGTAAGACTGAGGTCTGGTCTATACTACCCGCCTGAATCGGCGGGTAGAAATCGACCTCTCGGGGATCGATTTATCGCGTCCCGTCGGGACGCGACAATCGATCCCCGAATCGGCGCTCTAACTTCACCAGCAGAGGTGGTAGTAAGCGCCGCCGACAAAAAGCGGCAGAAGTCGATTTTGCCGCCGTCCTCACAACGGGGTAAGTCGGCTGTAATAAGTCGAATTCAGCTACGCTATTCACGTAGCTGAATTTGCGTATCTTAAACCGACTCCCCGCTGTAGTGTAGATGTACCCTGAGGAGGCTGCATCCCATTGTATTTCAGTGAGATTTAGGCTCCTAAGTGTCTACATCACTTTTGAAAATGGGACTAAGTTGCTTAGAGGCTTTGGAAAATTTGACCCCTTGCCTACATGCAAAGTTGCCCCAGTTTAACTGAAGGTGTCATTTTAAAGCAGATTTACTTAAGATAGAGAAATCCTTGCTGTGAACACTCACAAATCAATTTCAACCTGGTGTCACAGTTTCAGGCTTAACTGTCCCTTGGATCGTCGTCCTGGCCTTCCTTGAGGGCACCCGCTGAAACTTTCAGGCTTCCTAGCTGTCACCTTTCTAGGGGAGAGACCCTGTCTCTCTGCCTCCAGACTGGTGGTTTAGACTAGCAGTCCTTCTGCACCTCAGTGTGATTTCCCCAGCAGGTCTGACTGGGGCCTAGCACCTTTGGGTACCCTTTCTCCAAGGACTACAACAGTGCATACTAGTTACCAGCCAGCGTTCACAAAGCCAAATGCACTTATGCCTAGGGCAAAACTATTACAGAAAAAACAAAAAACAGTACATCAATGCACATACATTATAAATCTTATCTGGACTCACCCCCAACTCCACCATAGGGCTCTGGTATAGGCATCAATCTTTCAAACTTGTCAGCTGGGGTTGCTCTCCTAATTACCAGGTCATGTTAGGTTTCAGATCAAGAACTGGACCCTTTTGGCACAGTGCAGCCATTTCTTTATACCATTAGGGCCTTTAATCTCTGGAGTCCTGTAGCAGGTGAGCACTAGTCAATGGTTCTCTTGGGGATCTTCAAAGGCTTTTTGCATAAATGGTGATGGGGAATTTGCATTTATCAAATGCTAGTGATTCCAGATTCTGCAGCAATTGAGCCAGGAACACACACACATCACCTGTGTTGATGCAAAGGACTGTGAATATACCGAAGCTCATGCTGTCTAGCCCAACTCAATATTTGGAGGTTTTCATGGTTTAGACAAAAAATACTATATGGTCCCCAAAAATTCTGCATGTGTTTGCAATAACTGTCACACCTGCCTTATATTGATTTGGCCTAATATGATTGTTCATTAAGCTGAATCAGTACAAACCAGGTTTAAAACAAACTGTGTCCCCGCGGGGGTTGCATATATTTAACTATTTTTCTAAATTGATTGAAAGTGAAACCAGTGAACTTTTAATATAGACAAGGCCCAAGCGAACATTATTGAGCCTAATAATGTGGTTGAACCAAGAGAGTGTTATCTAGAATAACATCCAGTCAAGAATCACAGACTCCAAGTGATGGAGACTCCAGCATGTCACTGGGAAAGCTGCTCCATTAGTTAATTATGTGCAGGGTAAAAATTTAAGTCTTAATTCTGATTTGTATATTTCAATCTTTGACTTCAAGCCATTGGATCTTCTTATGCTTGTGTTTGCTATAGCAAAAAGGCCCCTACTTTCAGATGTCTCTTCCCTATTTAAGAGATTACTTGATCACAGTCTAATCTAGGGATCTACAACCTTTGGCATGCGGCCCATCAGGGAAATCCGCTGGCAGGCTGGGACGGTTTGTTTACCTGCAGCATCCGCAAGTTCGGCCGATCGCGGCTCCCACTGGCTGTGGTTCGCCGTTCCAGGCCAATGGGGGCTGCGGGAAGCGGTGGCCAGCACATCCCTTGGCCCACGCCGCTTCCCGCAGCCCGTCAGCAGATTTCCCCTGACGGGCTGCGTGCCAAAGGTTGCTGATCCCTGGTCTAATCTTTTCTTTGATAAGCAAAATAAATTGAGCCCTTAAGTCTCTCATCATCAGGCATGTTTTTGAGGCTTTGCAGATATGACTGATGTTGGACATAACACAGAAAAAGAAAATCAAACAGGATGGAAGAAGAAGGGCACAACAGACCTTAAATTAACTATTTGTAGAATAGAAAGGCTGAAGATGGAATTGGCTTTGGAGGGGAATAGTCTTGTGGTTCAAACACTGAAAGGAGACTCAGGGGATCTGAGTTCAATTTCCATCCAGGACATCAGACCTTAGGTACCTTATCTACTAAAAATGCACTGGGCAGGAATGGAATGACTCTACTGCACACAGGAGGTCTGCCACATGTAGACACATTGGGCTTCATGCTGATCAGGACAGACGAAGGATGGGGGATTGAGACTGTAAGCTTTTTGAGGCAAAGACTGTTCCTTACTATGTGTGTGTACAGCCCCTAGCAAAATGGGGCCCTGATTTTGACCTCTAGGCACTACAAACCAGAAATAACAATGTTTTTTATTGTTTGGATAGTGCCCATGCTATGCTTGGCTCTTTACAGGTAAAGTAGGGGGAGACAAGTCCCTGCCCTGGAGAGCCTGTAGTGTGAATATCACAAAGTACAGATGGAGGAGAAGGAAGTGCAGCAGTAAGGACAGTGATAAAGGACTGTGGTTCCAATGGGCCTTGTAATTTTCACCATTTAAAAGCTCTTTTGTGTGTGTGCGTGTCTGACCCACCTCAGAAGAGTCAGTAAGATACAGAAAATCCTGGAGGCAGTGTGGCCTACTGGACAGGGTTCTAGATTGGGAGTCGGGAGACCTGGGGTCTCAGTCTCCTTTACATTAAGAGGGCTCTGGCAGGGTGGTATAAAGGGACTTTAGTATAAGTAATAGACCCTGAGCTCTATTCTCAGCTCCAGCCACCGGCCTGGGGCATGACCCTGGGCAAATCACTTCCCCTCTTTGTATCTCTTGTTCTCCTCCGACCCTGTGTCTATTCTCTGGTTAGATTGTGAGCTCTGCAGGGCAGGGTTGTCTCTCACTGTGTCTGTATGATGCCCAATGCAGTGTGGCCTGTGTATTGGTTAGGGCCTGTAGGTGCTACTGCAATATGATTAATAATAATTAACAGACAATTTCCAGTCTGCAGAGAGGAGGAGGTAGATGTGGTTTTTACTCAAAAGGGAGGGTGGGAGGAGTGAAGATGTGGCTTTTTGACTAGTGAGAAATTGGGACGAAGGAAGCTGGGTCTTGTGGCTAAGGCACTGGATCAGGAGATGTGGGTTCACCTCCCAACTCTGCCATAGACTCCTTGTGTGACATTGGTCAGATCACTCCTTCCTCTGGGCCTTTGTTCCCGTTCTCTAAAACAAGAATAAGATGAGGGTGTTGGGCAGATAAATCTGTTAATGTCTGTGAGGTGCTCAGACACTAGGGTGACAGAAGCACCCTATAAGCAGCTAGAGAGAAAGATGTTTGGTCTGTAGGAGCAGGGTAAGAAAAGCAGTTGGCTTTTAAGGCGAGATTGGCTGAGGGTCTGTGGTCAGATATGTGGCCTATATGACTCACCTCTCTACATACATTATGATATAGAGAACAGGATAGTTTAGCTGGAGCATATGATTCACTCATATTGGAAATGTATTATTATTAGGTCAAGCATTTCCAAAGCGATCATGACAGTAGTATCTGAGGGCCCTATAAGATAAGGGACGTTGTTTGTCCATAGAACATGGAACCTGTCTCCTGCTGCCTTTTAAGCTACTTTGTCACAGTGCTGAAGTTCCAGGAGGAATTTCCACCTCCTATAGAATCATAGAAATGTAAGACTGGACTTGAGAAGTCAAGTCCAGACCCATGCTCTGAGGCAGGACCAAGTAATTTAGACCATCCCTGACAATTGTTTGTCCAACGTGTTCTTAAAAATCTCCAGTGATGGGGATTCCACAACCTCATTTGAAAGCCTGTTCCACAATTTAGCTACCTTTATAGTTAGAAAGTTTTCCCTAATATCTAACCTAAATCTCCCTTGCTACAGATTAAGCCCATTACTTCTTGTCCTACCTTCAGGGCATGTGGCGAACAATTGATCACCTTTCTGTTTATAACAGTCCTTAACATATTTGAAGACTGTTAGCAGGTCCCCCCTCTGTCATCTTTTCTCAGTTTTTTTTTTAACCTTTCCTCCTAGGTCAGATTTTCTAAACCTTCTATCACTTTTGTTGCTCTCCTTTGGACTTTCTCCAATTTGTCCACATCTTTCCTGAAGTATGGCACCCAGAACTGGACAGAGGACTCCAGCTGAGGCCTCACCAATGCCAAGTAGAGCAGGACAATCACCTCCCGTGTCTTACATATGATACTCCTGTTAATATATCCCAGAATGATATTAGCCTTTTTTACAAATGCATCACATTGTTGGCTCATATTCAATTGCTGATCCACTATAGCCCCCAGATCCTTTTCAGCAGTATTATTGCCTAGCCTGTTGTTCCCCATTTTCTATTTGTGCACTTCATTTTTCTTTTCCAACTAAACTATGCATTTGTCTTTATTGAATTTCATCTTGTTGATTTCAGACCAATTTTCCAATTTGTTAAGGTCCTTTTGAAATCTAGTCCTGTCCTGCAAAGTGCTTGCGACCCTCCCAGTTTAGTGTCATCTGCAAATTTTATAAGCATACTCTCTACTCTATTATCCAAGTCATTAATTTTTTTCTTAGTGTATGTGCAATATGCCTCAGGTGGCATGTGACTAGGATTTATCACGGAATTCGGTCTGCCGATTGGCCCATTAGCTTCCATGGCTTGTGCTGGGTACTGAGAGGGAGTTCAATGTGAATGCTGATCTATGTCATTCATGAAAATATAGAATAGTACTGGACCCAGGAGTGACCACCTGAGAGACCCCACTAAGTACTTTCTCCTAGTTTGACAGTGAACCAATGATAACTGCTTTTTGAGTACAGTCTTTCAACCTGTTGTACACCCACCTTATTGTAATTTAATTTAGACCACATTTCCCTAGTTTGCTTATGAGACTGTCATGTGAGATTGTATCAAAAGCCTTACTAAAATCAAGATATATCACATGTACGGTCCTCTTCCCCATCCCCCCTCCACTAGGTCAGTAACCCTGTCAAAGACGACAGTTTTTGACAAATCCATACTGGCTATTCCTTATCCTGTAGGTGCTTACAAATCGATTGTTTAATAATTTGTCCCTGTATCTTCCCAGGTATTGAAGTTAGACTGACTGGTGTACAACTTCCCAGATCCTTTATATCTATATGACACAGCCCAAAGGAGGTTGCATTGCAGCAGAGCTGTGAAGCAGTTAGGGGTTCTTCTGGATTGTAAGTAGCATAGGAGTATACAAGAGGGATCTATCTTATCTATCTAAAGACCTCTAGCAGAATGTCACCTGTTGCTGGAGCAAATCAAGTTGGGCAGCTACTGCAGTGAGGCTCTCTACAAAGTGGTGAGACACAAGAGTTACATGTCCTGGAATCTGTCCTAGAGCTTCTACATCATCAGCCTCCTTATTGGCAAATTTCAGCCCCTTTCCCCTCATATGATCCTAGCCCTTCTCCATATGCCCTTCATTAGGGTGACCAGATGTCCTGGTTGACTGGGATTGTTCTAGTTTTGAGAGAGAGAGACAGGCCTTAAAACAAGGGATTGAGAAGGGGATAATGGGTCAGAATGGTAAAATGCCCTGGAAATATTGTAACTTTACTAATGACCTAGGGTTTTCTTTAACACTAAGGGCCAAATTGAGGTCAAAGGAATAAAAAAAAGGATGAATTTGGTCCTGTTTCTTGCCACCCAGCACAGCTGACTTAAGGTGTAATCCTGTTTGACTCCGTTATTGCTGTATTGAAGGAGGATGGAGATGTAGTCCTGGGTGAAGGGAGATCATTTTAGCTAGGATTTAAACAGGTTTAAAACAAGTCATGACCAAATAAATAATGAAAGGAATGTGGGTTTGTAGCCATCCTGTCATCTCCCCAGATTTACATCTCCCAAGGCACACAGGCTGAGATACAAAATGAATAATGTGTTTTACTGATGCCACTCTGTCTAATGCATGCTCAGTAGGGGTTTCATCCTCTTTTCCTTCTTGGTATTTCCTCACCCTACTGATGGTGGGGTGCTCATAGGTAACTAATCTGTTTTCCTCAAGGTTCATTAGCACATACATCCATTAGTTACCATGGCATTCTAGTGGTCAGACATCCACTGATGTTTCTAACTTAAAATATCCCAAGCTGGTCTAAACTAGCATCCTGTGGTTACCAGCATTCTATCATTACAGGGTTCTATCTTGTTATAACTTATGATCTAGGGTATTGGAACAATTTTTATAGTGGGGGTGCTGATGATGGAAACCATGTATTTGATGTTTGTTATTATTACTTCAAGCCAGGGGGTGTGGCAGCACACACAGTACCCCTAGTTCCAGCACCATAGCTTGGTTAACGTTTTTTGCTTAGTTTTTTGGGGTCTTGTGCCTTGTTTAGCTAAGCTACTGTTTCACAGGTCTGAGGCCTATAGGCTTTACTAGCTTAACTTATGCCTATGCCTTACATAGCAAGTACCTATAGGCTACTTTTGAAAATCTTGGCCCAACGTCTTAACGTGAAGTACGTTAATATAACATTCAAATGGTTTAGGTGAATAAATAATGGTTTCAAGGCAGGACAAGCACATTGTGGGTGGGTTTTACTTGGTGTAACAGAGTGGCTGCCCTGTTTAGTTAGCACCCCCTTCCCCCACCTGTGCTGGGTGTTGGAGTTAAGAAGAGCTGTTCCCCGCAGAACGGGGTGGTCAGAATTCTCTGGCTGGGGAGGAAAGTCGATGGATTGCTCTGATGTGAGGTGAGAAGCTAGACTTGAGCTAGGAACTGTCTGAAGACTGTGGCCTGCCAGAAGCCTTTGGTAGGAGGATAGATAGTGAGACAGGCTAGTGCTGCTGGCAGCCCGCCTGTAAGGAGGGAGCAGAAGGCTAAGCTTAGCAAGGCCAAAGACCCTTTTGTATTGCTGTTGTGTTGGGTGTGGACTAAGAGACTCTGTTACCCTGGAAGGGGATGAACTCTTTAAAGTAGCGTGGCTGGAGGGAGTAGGAGTAGGCTGAAGATTGTAGTGGAGAAACTGAGGCATGAATGCCACAACTCTGGGTCTTGTCGTGATGGGGTGTTCTGGTAGAGTAAGTTGTGTACGCTTGGGTTGTAAACCATCTTCTGCAGTGTTTTCAGGTTGTGGACAGGTCACCATGGTTTCCACAATGCCACCTTGTAATGGACTAGGCTACTCTGGTGGAGCACATTCTTATGGCACTGCAAAGACAGACCACAATAATTCTTCCTGTCAGAAAGGAGCACACCACAAGAATTCTCTTTAGTGCGTGGCCTTTAAGCACATTCCAAAATGGTGGACTCTGGCTGACATTTCTGCCTGGAGGAAAGAGCTGTGTTCCCTCTTATTTAATGAAATGTTTTCTTTTTCAGGATGTAAAGATCTACAATGGCTGCAGTGAGGGAGGGCGAGGATTTCCCTCCTCTGCTTTGCTGATAGGATGGTGGTAACACTCCCCTCACCCCGCCTCTCTATACATTCCATTTCCCTGCTCCATGGATTGGGAGCATAAAAGACATGAGCAGACCTACTGCACTCTGAAGACCCAGAAGAAGTTACCAGGTTCAAGAAACAATGAGCATTGGGAAGAAGCCATAAAGGCCCTGAAGATGGAAATGATAAATAGCACTTGTGGTGAGGAGAGAGCAGCTCCTTAGGGGTAAGGTGTGAATAAGCAGAGGGACCCTGGGTAGAAAGAATGTAATATTCAGCTATTCAGAGTTAAGTAGTGTTATCCCCTGGAAAAACTCTCCCATGATTGACTGAGTCATGAAGGAAAACTTGGTGGCCCATGTATCTGGGAAGTGGATAAAAACTGTATTATTATTCCAAGATAATTGATTTCCTTTGAGCGGTTCCTAACGTGGGACACAGTCTATTTTGTTAAGGAGCAAACTGTTGTTGCCATAAGGAATAATAGGCTGCCTCAATGCTTTCTCATGTGGATGTCTTTTGAGTTTCTGTACATTGTAATCAGTTCCAAACATTGAATTACCGCTGCAGAGCCACAGAATTCCAGTTGGGTGGTTAATATCACCTTTCATTTTGTCTTTGGGCCTTTAAAAGGCAAATTCTCTTTCCCTGCCATAAACAGCTGCTTATTCTATCTTTTAAAGTAGAAAAGTAGTAGCATTCTATTTTCTAAAGTAGTAGAAGTACCAGTAGGACCTGTGGGAAGTACAAGACTTGAGGAAGGACCCTCATTTATATCAAGTTGTCTCAGCTCTACATAAATAATATTAGTTATCACATCTCTGAAGTCTTGATTCATAGATTCTAGGACTGGAAGGGACCTCGAGAGGTCATCGAGTCCAGTCCCCTGCCCGCATGGCAGGACCAAATACTGTCTAGACCATCCCGGATAGACATTTATCTAACCTACTCTTAAATATCTCCAGAGATGGAGATTCCACAACCTCCCTAGGCAATTTATTCCAGTGTTTAACCACCCTGACAGTTAGAAACTTTTTCCTAATGTCCAACCTAGACCTCCCTTGCTGCAGTTTAAGCCCTTTGCTTCTTGTTCTATCCTTAGAGGCTAAGGTGAACAAGTTTTCTCCCTCCTCCTTATGACACCCTTTTAGATACTTGAAAACTGCTATCATGTCCCCTCTCAGTCTTCTCTTTTCCAAACTAAACAAACCCAATTCTTTCAGCCTTCCTTCATAGGTCATGTTCTCAAGACCTTTAATCATTCTTGTTGCTCTTCTCTGGACCCGCTCCAATTTCTCCACATCTTTCTTGAAATGCGGTGCCCAGAACTGGACACAATACTCCAGCTGAGGCCTAACCAGAGCAGAGTAGAGCGGAAGAATGACTTCTCGTGTCTTGCTCACAACACACCTGTTAATACATCCCAGAATCATGTTTGCTTTTTTTTGCAACAGCATCACACTGTTGACTCATATTTAGCTTGTGGCTCACTATAACCCCTAGATCCCTTTCTGCCGTACTCCTTCCTAGACAGTCTCTTCCCATTCTGTATGTGTGAAACTGATTTTTTCCCCCTAAGTGGAGCACTTTGCATTTGTCTTTGTTAAACTTCATCCTGTTTAACTCAGACCATTTCTCCAATTTGTCCAGATCATTTTGAATTATGACCCTGTCCTCCAAAGCAGTTGCAATCCCTCCCAGTTTGGTATCATCCGCAAACTTAATAAGTCTACTTTCTATGCCAATATCTAAGTCGTTAATGAAGATATTGAACAGAGCCGGTCCCAAAACAGACTCCTGCGGAACCCCACTCGTTATGCCTTTCCAGCAGGATTGGGAACCATTAATAACAACTCTCTGAGTATGGTTATCCAGCCAGTTATGCACCCACCTTATAGTAGCCCCATCTAAATTGTATTTGCCTAGTTTATCGATAAGAATATCATGCGAGACCGTATCAAATGCCTTACTAAAGTCTAGGTATACCACATCCACAGCTTCTCCCTTATCCACAAGACTCGTTATCCTATCGAAGAAAACTATCAGATTGGTTTGACATGATTTGTTCTTTACAAATCCATGCTGGCTGTTCCCTATCACCTTACCACCTTCCAAGTGTTTGCAGATTATTTCCTTAATTACTTGCTCCATTATCTTCCCTGGCACAGAAGTTAAATTAACTGGTCTGTAGTTTCCCGGGTTGTTTTTATTTCCCTTTTTATAGATGGGCATTGATGTAGATATATTAAAGGTGTTGCAGATTCAGCATTATTAGCAGAGCTAGTCAGAAAATGTCTGCCCCCCCCCGAGAACATTTTGACAAAAGCTGTGTCGTTTTTGTCAAAACTTTCATCAGAATTTTTTCCCCAGACAATCAAAACTGGATTTGTTTCAGTTTTTGGCAACTAAAAGTTTTGGCCCCAAACTGTTGAAATCCAAAAATATTTTGACTGAAAAATTTGGCCCAAAATGATGAAAAACTGACAAAATTTCAATGTTCAGGTTTTAGGTTTTACAATGCGAAACCAAATTTTTTGGAGGAAAGCAGACACTTTCTGCAAAAATATTTGTTTAATTGAAAACTAAATTATTTGTTGAAAATAATTGATGGAAAATTGTGGACCTTCCCTAGTTATGAGTTTAGTTAAATTGGATGAGATTGGTACCCTTTGGTATTTGAATTCTTCTAGAGACTTTCATCAGGGAAAATTAATCAAAATCACTGAATAAATAATTGAGCATTGTTTCTGAGTTAGCCCTGTTTATGTGGAAACCAGATGTAGTGCTGGTGGTCATTAAGACTTATTTAAGGCACTGAATGGAGGCTTGTATTTCACTGAGCTAAAGCAGGATATTGTATGCAAAAAGAGCAATACAATTTGTTGTTATGGATTGTGATTCCTTGAATCTCTCACGGGTATTGTAAGTAATTCAATAGATAGGACAAACGAATGAGGTGACAGAGGACACCCTTGCATTGTGCTGCTTTCTAAGGACAAAATCTCTAATTAGGAATTGTTCAGAAAAAGGAATGTTCATTTAGAACAGTTTGCTGGAAATTATACATTGATGTTCACTTTCAATAAGTGTACTCACACAATTGCTCTAATAAATAATTGTGTGTGCAAATTGCAGACCCAAAAAGTAAGGCTAGTTGTGTTTTTCTTTTAAATCAACCCCTTTTCCCATACAATGAAATTTTGCTCTAAAAAGTAGCTTTGGCATCAGGTGGAACCATGTTGATTGTCTCTCAAGGCCAGATTTTTAAAGGTATGTACATGCCTAAATATGCAGATAGATGCCTCTAGATGTCCATCTATATCTTTGTGCCTAAATACCTTTACAAATCTGGATCTCAATAAATCCTAATAAGTCATTTTTTAGTTTCCAAGTAAAAATATGTTTTTTCTAACTGCCAGCCCTGCAAACTCAAACTGGAATCTGACAGTCCAGGTAGTCTTTCTGGATTGCACGTAATTTCTACCAACAGATTCTGCAACCCAAATTTTTCCATCATTTATATCTATGCAGCTACATTGGGCATGCAAATGGACCAGCTAACAATTCTGATGATGTACGAGCCAGAATCGAATCCAACTCGTTCTGGCATAGCTCTCTTAGTACTCCAGAGTCAAAGCTTATTTTTCTAACTGGAGTATGATTCTGAACATATGCACAGGGAGCAGATGTGCTGAGTAAGACGAGAAGTCATTTTTATAGAATCCCTTTTTGGGCCATATGGCACTTTAATATTTTTTTTTCTCCCCTTTAATTGCCTAAGATGAGAACAGTGCCAGTTTTAACTTGGGATTTCTTGGCTTTTATCAGTTCAGGTTCATATAACATTTAAATGTGATTTTCATATTTAATATTTCCTATACAAAATAATAATAAAAATACTAGCATAGGTATATTTAAAGTCTAGTAGTAACTTTCCTTCTAAAAGGATACTAAGGTGCTTTAGTGAACCTCACTTTAACTATAAAGGACACTCGTTTATTTTAAAAGAGCAATGTCCTATTTCTCGTCTTTTATACCCAGGGTATTTTTTTCAGACACTACATATTGTGTCTTTGAAATACTCTCCTAACACTGCATGTTTAGCTCTCTGCAGCAGTGAGGTTGCCAATAACTCCTCAAGAGGTTTGGAAAACTCTGAAAACTTTCCTGGTGGAAATTTTATCCTGAATTTTGAGTGTTTCCCAATATACCTTTCCTTTCTCTTGGATTCTAGATCTCTTCTAATCCATGGCATTCTGCAAATTTTGCAAAAGCTTTTTGGCAAGGGCCAGGAAATGTAAATTATGGCACAATCAAAGGGGTGTATTTTCAGTTTTTGCTAGTGAAGAGGCACTAGAACGATGGAACAACTTAGATGTTGTTTAATACTCCAGCAGTGAAAAAGGCAAGATGTCAATGCATGAAGGACAGTCAGCAATGTAGTGGATTGGGACTGATGATTAGTATTGGGCAAAACTTTTCAGCCAAAACTCTTTTTGGTAAAAAAATGCAGATGTGGCAAAATCAAAACATTTTGTGAATGTGTCAGTTTCGCTGAATTGTTCATTTAGAGAAAAGAAAAAACCAAACAAAATTCCAAAAGTTTTGACATCAGGAAGATATGTTTAAAAATATAATTTTTTGCTTTGAAATGACTTTTTATTATAAAATTTTCATAATTTTGTGGGGGGGAAAAGGAAACGTTAAAAATTGGTGAAATTGAAATGAAACATTTAGACTGACCCCAAATTACATCTTTTTTTGACTTTTTTGATTTGCTGAAAATTCCCAAAATTTTGTTTGATCTGAAATAATTTTTTTGGAATTGCCAGAAAACTGAAAAATGTGTTGTTCACATAGCTCTGGTCTGGGGACAAGGGTTCTGCCACTGACCCCCCACCCCCCATATAATCTGAGGTAAGTCACTCTTGTTTCTCCTCCCACCCTTTCTTTGTCTTGTCTGTTTAGTTGGTGATCTCCCTTTGGGGCCATTACTGTGTGTTTGTACATCACCTGGCATAATGAGAGCATAATCTCAACTGGCATCCTACCTTAATAGAAATAATAAAGAGTCCTATTCTGCTGCTCTTACTTTTATTTAGTACCTTACTCCCACTGACATCAATGACACTAATACAGAGTTGCCTCCTCTTGTCATTTTGGCCCCAATGCAGGCAATCTGGCCATGAAGGCAAAGAACTCCAGCCATCATGCCATTGTCAACTCTTCCACAGAGGGAAACCACCTCAAGAGATGAAAAATGATGAGATGGATCTTGTAAAATCATGATTGGCTCCCAAATCATAAGACTTGGGGAAAAAAATTGTTTTTTTCAGTCTGTCTTTTGATTTTTGAACTCCCCTTGCCTATCGTGTGTGTGTGTGTGTGTGTGTGTGTGTAAGGCCATTTTGGTCCCTTTCTAGCAACTAATCCTGTTTCCATCCAGTCCTCCCATCAGTTCAGCCCCCTTCAGTTCTGCCTTCCCAGCCTCACCTCTGCTCCTCCTGGGTACTTCAGCCCCCTCTCCCATGCCTGAGGGGGCACAACAGTGTCCCTTCTCCCCATTCCCAGGCTGGGCATGAGGGGGGGCAGTTGAAGGCGCTCTTTGCCTCCCTCTGCCCCTTTCTCTGTTGGGTGCTGCCATGGCAGGAGAAAGAGTAAAGGTGCCATTCTGTCCCTGTTTCTCACAGGAGGGGAGGGGGGAAGAGGGATTGGAGCCAGGCTGGGCTCTTTTCTCCTCTCATGTGAGAATGGCAAGCAGCTTAGAGACACCCCCCCCCCCCCCGGAGCTTCTTGCATCATCACAAGATGAGCTCCAGCACCTTCTGAAATCCTGCCATTTGTGAAAAATTGCAAGAGTTGGCAGTACTGTCATTGTCTGTCTGTCTGTCTCTTTGACTCACATTTACATTGGGGGTTTCCAGGGGGAGTTCAAAAATCAGAAGACAAACCAAAAACATCATTTTACTTAAAAAAACAAAAAACAAACAAAAAAAACCCACACTCATGATTTTTAGGAGTCTGACTCATGACTTTTGGGAATGGCAAATACTGGTAAGACACCCATTTAAATTTACTTTATCATGGTAGCAATATCTTCAAGGTAACCCATCAGGGTCATTAACCACAATTCCTATCCGTCCTTCATTGATTAGAGCTTTTCCAGGACATTCATCAACATATGGCAAACTTCCCCTAAAATTCATGTCAATATTTTCCTGTTGTGAAAAATGACTGTCTGGATGTATTTATAGCAATTTGGAATGTCCATTTTGCTTTGTGAGGGCTGTTTTGATTGTAAAACTGTTCTGTGCCTTCCCCTTGGTTTGGTAGTCTCCATACTGAGCTGAAACACAAAGGAGAAATACTTGGCAGAGGGTTAAGAGTGGAGGATCATTACTTCTGTTCAAATGGAAGTACCCTTGGACAAAGAACTGGCTGCTACCCAGGGAGATCTCCTCTTCCAGGTGGTCTACTAACCAAGCCATAGATCACCTGATTGGGATTTTGATCACCTGACAGGGGTTTGAGACTGATCAGGCTGGTCACCTGACAGACAGATTGGAAGTTCTAAAAGGACAAGGTCTGCTCTGAATAGCTTTCTCTCTGACCGGAACAGGAAGAGAATATTGAGCCAGAGGAGTGAGGTCCAGGAGAGGAGGTGCAGCAAAATTATGGTGTCCTGAACAGATGTTGACAGAATGCTCAAGAATGGTGAGGAAACTGAGGCAGAGATTTGTGTGTAGATTTAGTTGTTTCCCCATAGATCTGTATATCTCTTGTGCTACCTATGAGTAAAGTGAGATTGGTCTAGAAATCCCTCTGCAAGGTTGGTATATTACTGGTTTCAACTATCACATGTCCCTGAAGGGCTAAACTAAAAACCAGTAGTAGAGCTGTGGGGAGAACATAGGAATGGCCATACTGGGTCAGACCAGTGGTCCAGTATTCTGCCTTCTGACAGTGGCCAATTCCAGATGTCAGAGGGATTGAACAGGGCAATTATTGAGTAATCTGTCCCCTGTCGTCCAGTCCCAGCTTTTGGCAGTTGAAGGCTTAGGGATACCCAGAGCTTGACTCTTGACCCTTTTTAAAATTAATGCTGTTACATTGGGCACTTTCCAACCTTTGGAGAGACTGGAGTCTAATGGAATTAATCAAATAGTATTTGAAAGTTCACCGGTCTGTGCTTCCTTCCTTTAATGTTTGTGAGAAAGTTATCCAGGCCTGATACTGTCTACTGTAAGTGCTTCAATTCTGTGACATCACTTATTCTGTTATCTGTCGAGAGCTCCTCCTCCAGTAGTTAAAGTAAATATTACTGTTGTTTTTATGTATGATTCAGTTTGTATTCTGGTAGCACTTAGTGGCCCCTCCAAGGATGGGAGTCCCATTGCTCTAGGCACTATGGTGCCTGCCCCAAAGAGCTTAAAGTCTAAATCAGAATTTTTGAAATGGGAAGGAATTTTCATGGTACCAGTTGAGGAGGAGGGAGTGCTTACCCAAGCCAAGGAGAAGAGGGGAAGTTGTGTTCCCCTGGCATCCTTTATTTTAATGCTGGACTTCTCTTTCATCTTTGGAAACTGATCCCTGATTTGTTACTGGATCCATTGTCTGGTGCTATTCCCTTGTTCCTGGATGCTAATGCTCCATTAGCTCGGTGGGGTTTACACAGTTCTGTGGTGTGCATATTATGTGCAGAAGCCCTTATTGCTGGGTAATGCTTGGCTTATTTCAAGTAGTTAAGCCCAGAATAGCCTCCAACCTTGTTTTCTTCAGTTTGTGTAGCACACAGAACTGTGACCTCCTTGGCTTTTTCACACACTATCTCATCTGGCTCTTTGACTGCTACAACCACCTGCTCTTTTTTCAAAAACATATCCTGGTCTCCCACCCTGCCTGAGGGCCAGGATATCTGCAGCCAAGGACTAGCTTTTCTGCTTTCCTTCTTTATTTAAATTAAATTGTTTCTATTGGGTCAGTAAAATCTCCTTTTTCCCCCCTCTCATTTTTCTGCTGACACAATGTTCTCCCTTCCCCTGTTGTCACTCCTCCTCCTTCTTTGTTTCCTTCATCCATTCTCTAGCTCAGTACTCTAGTAATTTAATCTCCAAGTCAATGTCTTGCTTTAATCAAGTCTCTATGGTGCCAGTTATATCACATACTTCTACCCTAACACATGTGCTTCTAATTCAGCAGTTTTGTTACATATCAGCTCCTAGTATTTCAGTGGAACACATTCAGGGCCCAGTCCTTCCTTGCCTGGCACAGAGGGCGGGGGGAGCAGGATTCTCCCCCTTCCATCCTTCCCTCTGCAGGTGCATCCTCTGCTACCAGGATCCTGCTGGCTGCTACGGAATTCTGGCCAGAAGGATCCCGGGTGGGCTCAAGGGACACACACAGGACTGCACTTTGCTGCTGCCCTGATTGCGGGAAGTGTGTGCTCTCAGCTAGTGCTTCTCATTGACAGGGCTGTACGTGCTGCCTAGTTTGGGTCAGAACTTACCTACATGACACAGCATGAGCCCATGGGGCTGGTGCATTAGCCAGTCTCCTACTGTTCTCAAGTGCTATGGAGAGATCGTGCACTAGGCGCAAAAGTCTTCCTCTGGTCTCTTCCCCACAATTCCTTTGCTTAACAGCACAGCACTGAGCAACACTGTACCCTTAGGGTATGTCTACACAGCAAAGAAAAACCCATGGCTGACCTGTTTTTTCTTTGCTGTGTAGACATACCGGTAGTTTTTCATTCTTTCTTTTCCTTGCTTTGCTCATTGCTGGGAGCACTGACTCTTGTGTTTCCCCCTCTCCTTGCCCATGTGACTGTGGACAGCAGCAGCTTATCAGTCAACTACCTCATGGCCATTTCCCCTGTACTAACTGATTTTACCAAAAGAAGGGTCCCCATTGTCTAAAATCAACTCCCTGGATTACTGTTTACCTCTGAGATACCACTCATGGGACCTGGCCAGCTCAAGTACCACAGGCCCATCACCTGAACCTCCCTCTGGAGAGCAAATGCCACATTTTCATCTTGGTTCCATCAGTACCACTGCCATTGACTTCAAAGCAGCTGCCCTGAAGTAGCTGAGAAAACACTTGGTGCCCAGTAGGGTTGCTAACTTTCTACTTGCACAAAACCAAATACCCTAGCCCTGCCCCTTCCCCGAGGCCCCACCCTGCCCCCCGCTCCCTACATTCCCCCTCCCTTGGTGGTTTACTCTCCCCCACCCTCACTCACTTTCAAAGGGCAGGGGGTTGGGATGCAGGGGGTGTGAGAGCTCCAGCTTGGGCTCTGGGTTGGGGCCGGGGATGAGGGGTTTGGGGTGCAGGAGTGGGCTTTGGGTGTGATGGCTGGGGCTCAGGGTTTGGGCTTACCTCAGGCGGCTCCTAGTCAGCGGCACAGTAGGGCTAAGGCAGGCTAGTACCTACCGGTCCTGGCTCCGCACTGTGCCCTGGAACAGGCCAGCAGGTCTGGCTCCTAGGCGGGGGAGAGAGGGCAGGAGGCTCTGCGCACTGCTCTCACTCGCAGGCACTGCCCCTGCAGCTCCCATTGGCTGCAGTTCCCAGCCAATGGGAGTGCGGAGCCGGTGCTCGGGACGGGGGCAGAGCGTGGAGTCCCCAGGCCCCCCTGCCTAGGAGATGACCTGCTGGCTGCTTCCGGGGCACAGCGCGGAGCCAGGACAGGTAGGGACTAGCCTGCCTTAGCCCTGCAGCACTGCCGACCAGACTTTTAATGGCCTGGTTGGCGGTGCTGACTGGAGCCACCAGGGTCCCTTTTCGACTGGGCATTCCTGTTGAAAACTGGATGGCTGACAATCCTAGTGCCCAGAGACCAGGAATTGAACTCATTGTACCACAAGGCAGTCCAGGACACGATTATAAAGTCCATAAAACACATTTGATACAAACTACAAACACCTGGGATTCTTATCCCACTTAGCTGGGCAGTATTACACATCTGTATAGCTGGTAGTATTACTAAACTCTTATCTTAGGGTACGTCTTCACTACCCGCCGTATCGGCGGGTAGCAATCGATTTATCCGGGATCAATATATCGCGTCTCGTTGAGACGCGATATATCGATCCCCGAACGTGCTCACCGTCGACTCCGGAACTCCACCAGAGTGAGCGGCAGTAGCGCAGTCGACGTGGGAGCCGCGGCCATCGATCCCGTGCCATCTGGACCCCCAGCTATTCGCGTAGCTGAAGTTGCGTATCTTGGATCGATCCCTCCCCCCCCCTCAGTGTAGACCAGCCCTTTGTTCATACCTATCTTTTCTTCCTCTCTAACAGTGGTGTAATAATCTGTGATTTAATTACAAAGGGAGTTAATTGCCCATTTAGTTAATTCTTACTATAGTATTTGCTGTGCTGCTAACAGTCCAGAACTTTTCTTTCAATGGAAGTGAGCAGCGATGTTGCCATTTTGTATTTCTGTGATGTGTACATTTGCAGAGTATTTATGAATGAAGATGAGGTGCACTTCCAGGAGCAAGAGGAACATGCATCACTGATGCCAGGCCTCACCCAAAACCATTGATACACCTGTGTTGCAGTGTACATACAGCCAAGTGTGCTGTTCTTCTCTTTAATGCCAACCACCTTCACCCTTCTTCATAATTAGAGCACAATGCTGCAAGGTGTTGAGCACCTTCTTTGAGATACCTTCGCATTGAAATCAATAGGAGTTAGGGATGCTCAGCATGTCCCAGCAGGCACTCGGCACCTTTCAGGATTGGACCCTGATCTATTTGTTTTATAACAGCTGGCTGTTCTAAACCCAGAGACCATTGATTCAGAAAAACAACAAGAAGTCCAGTGGCACCGTAAAGATTAACAGATGTATTTGGGCATAAGCTTTGTTGGTAAAAAACCTCACTTGAAGAAGAAATAAATCTGTTAGTCTTTAAGGTGCCACCGGACTCCTTGTTGTTTTTGTGGATACAGATTAACACGGCTACCCCCTGATGCATTGATTCAGAGGAACTCTCATGAATTTGCTTACATATACATTAATTCTGTTATAAAAAGGTATATTCATGCATTTGGTTCTGGACTAATTTCTTCTGAATGAAAAGAATATGCAGGGGTAGCAAACAATGCTGGTTAATATGCAGCCACATTACAATTTGGAAACCAGAGACTAATTGCTGGCATGTCTAAAAGTTTGATAATGTGCAATTGAGGTAATGACAGGCTTATCTTTGTGTTTGAAAGCCAATGCCATGTTTCATTTACAGTTTTGTACAAACAAGCAAAATTCTTTTGTGCCTGGTGAGCGGGTGTAATTGTTGGCAGATGTGAATTTTAGATTAGCATTGCCAAATTACTCACCATTCTCAGGGTTCCCCTGAAACCATGTTAGCACACAGGCCTCTCTAGTTCAGGGCCAGGAGAGTGAAAGCTGTACTGTTAATAATGGGAACTGACAACTTGGGCAGAGAAATAGCCTCTTTAAAAAGGCCATGGTCCGTAATACTCTTCATGCCTCACACAACTGGCAAGCATCCTTGCAATTCCTTGTGAAAAGATGCAGCTTTGACAGTTTCTCTTATGACTTGATATCCCAGATGTTAGGCTGGTTTAGAATAGATGCCATGCTGGTGTTTTTAATAGTTCTGGATTACTGTTAAATTTACAGTCTGTCAGTCTGCTGTCCCACGACCTTATTTTTTATGTAATGTTGCATCTCATAATATTAGACACATGACTGCACTAAAACCCCACTGAGAGTTTCCATCAAGCACAATATCAAAAATGATCATACACAGCTTGATTTAGATCAGATGGCTTTGTATCCCTCCCACAACCATATGCAAATAATACCAGTGAGAAAAGCTTAAGGGGCACCATTACCCTTATGCACCTGTGACCCAGAATTGGTTATTTGTATTATTTTTGCCTGAACCTGATGGGATAGAATTAGAACCAACCTCTTGCCAAAATGCAACCCAAACCCTTTATGCAAGTTGGAACTGCTTGGGCTTTTTCTCATTATTGTTCATTTTCATGAGCCTCTATGCATCCCAACATGGGACAGGAACAGAATGGGGAGGGCCAAAATAGATTCATAGATATTCAGGTCAAAAAGGGCTTTTTTGATAATTTAGACTGATACTACGAAGGAAGCTGTTCTTTGTATTTACACCGTACTGGACATCTGATCTCATAAGGTTTGCAGCTCATTTTTGCAGACTCATAGCTGCAGCTTTCCTCAGTCTGTTACCTTATCTGTCCATATGCCTCTATCAGATCAGGGCTGGATTGGACCCTATAATTATATGCCTCAGAATATCCATGCTTCCCATTTTGAGAGCAGTACATTGACCTAAAATATATGCAGATGTTGGGATTCCCTCCAAGACCTTTTCCAGTCACCTTATCCAGAACACTTTGTCCAATTCTGGGAGAACACTTCATTCTGGGATCCAAAACCTCGGTTTGACTCGTGCTCATCATTCATGTTATTTTATTGGCATGTAACAGCTCTGTGCCCCCACTAGACAGGCTCAGATGCAGAAGGTTTAGGTACAGGGTGATACACAATTTCAAATCATATCACACACTACACAGTTGATAAACATTTTTCCTAGCTACTACTATCTCTACTTCTTGAATCTAATTGGTTTGGACATTGCATGGATCATGTAAGGACCAATCTCTTACGTACTCACCTTATCTACATTTCGAGCTTGTCAGTTCAAAGTGTTTCAACTTATCTCATTAGCCTGCAAACATAGTCTGCAGCGCTCAGCCTGTCAGGCCCTTGTTTTCAGTTTAATCTTGCACTTAAATCAAGCTGTATGCAAGTTTACTCATGCCCGCCACGCTCTATGCCTACAGCAGATTCTTTAATAAAAGCGAGACTAGCTGCGCTTACGTGACCCAGTTTTCATGGGTGAGTTAAAACAGATGCATGTGTAAGCAAAAACCAATATATTTGCATATACAAGCTGGTTACCTACCTATAAGCACACATTTAGCATATGCAGATTGGAAATGGGCCCAGACTATAATGCCAGATCTAAACACCTGTGAGCTTAGCAGAGAATAGACTCTAGCTCTCATTTGTATAATAGGCAGAACCAATGCCCCTATATCAGAATGGCTGTGAATTTAGAATCAGCTCTGAACTTCGTTAGTGGGGTTCTTCTCTAGCGTAGATATGTGGTTTTGGGAGTATGACAGTTGCAGGCTTATTTCCGAGGGATCATCTGTTTGTTTCTTTGGAAATTTGGCCTATAGAGACTCCAAAAATTGGCCAAGGAAATCTAGGAAATAGATTCTTGTAATTTTAAATGGAAAATAAACTGATTTTTCTTTTGCAAATTAGTTAACCCCCATCCCCATTTCCCCCCAATGTGTTCTGTTGAGTATTAGGCTGAGATCCTGAATGCCAAGGTCTGGAACACATTTTTATGGCTGAGTTATAAATTCCAGGAAATATTGATATGCTTCTAACTGCAGTGGCTCTTGTTGGTGGACACCACTACACTGAAGCACTAGTCAGACACAATGTGAAACTCGCTGCTCTAAATAAAGTTCTTCTTCCAAGCTCTCTCTCATGGGGACATTTGACTCCAAAGCACAGACCGTCAGCATAAGTTTTTTGGAAATGAAATGCGACTCTCAGCCCTCCAGACAGCTTTGGCTTTTTTCACAGTTGATAGTTGTTTCACAGCTTTATTACATCACCTCCATTTGTGCCCCAAGATTGATGTAGGAAATTTTGTGTAAATACATTCAGTCAACAAGTCATTGTGTCACCATGAGCTCTTAAAGATGTTCAGTGCAATGTAGCATAATTGGCAAAGCCATTATGGAACAAACTTCCATGATTTATAAGTTACAAACATGAAGTCTTTAGGAAAGTTGGTGAAGTACTTTATGGGTCACCTTTATTTTTCCTACCCTAGATGCCTTGACTCACACGTTTCCTTTATGTCAATCTGTCCATATTATTCTAGGTATTATTGGAGTGGAATAAAAAAGTCACTGTACATTTGGCTGACTAGCAATATTGGAAGAAGCACTGGGCAAAACAAAATATCAACATTTAATTAGAGCACATGGTGGCATAAACTTCACTGGAAAGAGTGCGTTTAATCAACTGACCTTTGGATTAAACGTCAAGGGCCAAATCCTTAGTTTTTACTCCATCTTTATTCAGACCAATTCCCTTGAAGCTAACTAGAGTTCATGAGGAGTTTGCCTGAGTAAGAACTTCAGGATTTGATCCTAAGTCTACTGCATAAAGAGTCAAGATTTATTATTTGTATTACAGGAGTGGCTAGAAGTTCACCAAGCTCAGGGCCCCACTGTGCTAGACATAATAAAAACACATAGTATGAGACCTTGTCCTGAAGAGTTTGGAGCGCAGGTGGAATTCTCTTCTATTCTTCCTGTCAAAAGTAGGGGCCTGGGCAGAGACAGATGCATCATGGAGGTGAATGCCTGGCTGCGAAGATGGTGTCGCCAGGAGGGCTTTGGCTTCCTAGACCATGGAATGCTATTCAAGGAAGGACTGCTAGGCAGAGATGGCGTTCACCTTTCGAGGAGGGGAAAGACCCTATTTGGACCCAGACTGGCTAACCTAGTGAGGAGGGCTTTAAACTAGGTTCGACGGGGACAGATGAGCAAAGCCCACAGGTAAGTGGGGAACATGGAGACCTGGGAGATGGGTCGGAAACGAGAGGGAGTGTGGGCTATATTGGCAGAGAGAAAGGAGGGTCAGACAAAACTGGGAGGAAAGATCAAACCAGTATCTTAGATGCCTATATACAAATGCGAGAAGTATGGCTAATAAGCAGGAAGAACTGGAAGTGCTAATAAATAAATACAACTATGACGTTGGCATCACTGAAACTTGGTGGGATAATACACATGATTGGAATGTTGGTGTGGATGGGTACAGCTTGCTCAGGAAGGATATTCAGGGGAAAAAGGGAGGAGGTGTTGCCTTATATATTAAAAATGTACACACTTGGACTGAGGTAGAGATGGACATAGGAGGAGATGGAAGTGTTGAGAGTCTCTGTGTTAGGCTAAAAGGGGTAAAAAACAAGGGTGATGTCATGCTAGGAGTCTACTACAGACCACCTAACCAGGTGGAAGAGGTGGATGAGGCTTTTTTTAAACAACTAACAAAATCATCCAAAGCCCAAGATTTGGTGGTGATGGGGGACTTCAACTATCCGGATATATGTTGGGAAAATAACACAGCGGGGCACAGACTATCCAACAAATTCTTGGACTGCATTGCAGACAACTTTTTATTTCAGAAGGTTGAAAAAGCTACTAGGGGGGAAGCTGTTCTAAACTTAATTTTAACAAATAGGGAGGAACTTGTTGAGAATTTGAAAGTAGAAGGCAGCTTGGGTGAAAGTGATCATGAAATCATAGAGTTTGCAATTCTGAGGAAGGGTAGAAGGGAGAACAGCAAAATAGAGACAATGGATTTCAGGAAGGCAGATTTTGGTAAGCTCAGAGAGCTGATAGGTAAGGTCCCATGGGAATCAAGACTGAGGGAAAAACAACTGAGGAGAGTTGGCAGTTTTTCAAAGGGACACTATTAAGGGCCCAAAAGCAAGCTATTCCGCTGGTTAGGAAAGATAGAAAATGTGGCAAAAGACCACTTTGGCTTAACCACGAGATCTTGCATGATCTAAAAAATAAAAAGGAGTCATATAAAAAATGGAAATTAGGACAGATTACAAAGGATGAATATAGGCAAACAACACAGGAATGCAGGGGCAAGATTAGAAAGGCAAAGGCACAAAATGAGCTCAAACTAGCTACAGGAATAAAGGGAAACAAGAAGACTTTTTATCAATACATTAGAAGCAAGAGGAAGACCAAAGACAGGGTAGGGCCCACTGCTTAGTGAAGAGGGAGAAACAGTAACAGGAAACTTGGAAATGGCAGAGATGCTTAATGACTTCTTTGTTTCAGTCTTCAGGGAGAAGTCTGAAGGAATGCCTAACATAGTGAATGCTAATGGGAAGGGGGTAGGTTTAGCAGATAAAAAGAACAAGTTAAAAATCACTTAGAAAAGTTAGATGCCTGCAAGTCACCCGGGCCTGATGAAATGCATCCTAGAATACTCAAGGAGCTAATAGAGGAGGTATCTGAGCCTCTAGCTATTATCTTTGGAAAATCATGGGAGATGGGAGAGATTCCAGAAGACTGGAAAAGGGCAAATATAGGGCCCATCTATAAAAAGGGAAATAAAAACAACCCAGGAAACTACAGACCAGTTAGTTTAACTTCTGTGCCAGGGAAGATAATGGAGCAAGTAATTAAGGAAATCATCTGCAAACACTTGGAAGGTGGTAAGGTGATAGGGAACAGCCAGCATGGATTTGTAAAGAACAAATCATGTCAAACCAATCTGATAGCTTTCTTTGATAGGATAACGAGTCCTGTGGATAAAGCATTTGATACGGTCTTGCATGATATTCTTATCGATAAACTAGGCAAATACAATTTAGATGGGGCTACTATAAGGTGGGTGCATAACTGGCTGGATAACCATACTCAGAGAGTTATTATTAATGGTTCCCAATCCTGCTGGAAAGGCATAACGAGTGGGGTTCCGCAGGGGTCTGTTTTGGGACCGGCTCTGTTCAATATCTTCATTAACGACCTAGATATTGGCATAGAAAGTACACTTATTAAGTTTGCGGATGATACCAAACTGGGAGGGATTGAAACTGCTTTGGAGGACAGGGTCATAATTCAAAATGATCTGGACAAACTGGAGAAATGGTCTGAGTTAAACAGGATGAAGTTTAACAAAGACAAATGCAAAGTTCTCCACTTAGGAAGAAAAAATCAGTTTCACACATACAGAATGGGAGTACGGCAGAAAGGGATCTAGGGGTTATAGTGGACCACAAGCTAAATATGAGTCAACAGTGTGATGCTGTTGCAAAAAAAGCAAACATGATTCTGGGATGTATTAACAGGTGTGTTGTGAGCAAGACACGAGAAGTCATTTTTCCGCTCTACTCTGCTCTGGTTAGGCCTCAGTTGGAGTATTGTGTCCAGTTCTGGGCACCACATTTCAAGAAAGATGTGGAGAAATTGGAAAGGGTCCAGAGAAGAGCAACAAGAATGATTAAAGGTCTTGAGAACATGACCTATGAAGGAAGGCTGAAAGAATTGGGTTTGTTTAATTTGGAAAAGAGAAGACGGAGAGGGGACATGATAGCAATTTTCAGGTATCTAAAAGGGTGTCATAAGGAGGAGGGAGAAAACGTGTTCACCTTAGCCGCTAAGGATAGAACAAGAAGCAATGGACTTAAACTGCAGCAAAGGAGGTCTAGGTTGGACACTAGGAAAAAGTTCCTAACTATCAGGGTGGTTAAACACTGGAATAAATTGCCTAGGGAGGTTGTGGAATCTCCATCTCTGGAGATATTTAAGAGTAGGTTAGATAAATGTCTATCAGGGATGGTTAGGGTGACCAGACGTCCCGATTTTATCGGGACCGTCCCGATATTTCCTTGTTTGTCCCGCGTCCCGACCGACATGCGGTCGGGACAACCGGACAAACAAGGAAATGCCCCGAGCCTCGAGCCCGGAAGTGCTCGCGCCCCCCCCCCTGCCCCGACTCCGCCCCCTCCTCCCCCGATTGGCTCCCTCCCCGAATCCCCGCCTCTTCCCCGGGCTCACCATTCCCCCTCCCTCCACAAGCGCTGGAGGGAGGCCCGGGAGACGCAGGGGAAGCGCGGGGCCGGGGTGAGTAACAGTCCGGCCTGGCGCAGTGCAGGCAGGACTCGGGTGGTTGGGAGAGGAGGGGGGTGACCCGCGGGGCCAGGCGACGGGGGAGGAAGCGGCCATGGCGCTCGGCGGCTCTGGCGCCCCCGAACCCCCCGAGCCGGGGCCTGCAGCAGCGCGCACGCTGGGCCCAGCCCCTGGCTAGGCACGTCTGGGCTGCCCAGCTGGTGCTATCCCGCGGCGGCCCCGGGGTGGAGGCATCGGCCGCCCAGCCCCGTTCGTTCCCCTGCGGGACGGGGGGGCTGGGGCCTGCTGCCCCCACTCCGGGGCCGCCGCGGGATAGCACCAGCTGGGCAGCAGCCCAGACGCTGGCCAGGGGCTGGGCCCAGCGTGCGCGCTACTGGGTCCCCGCAGCAGGCCCCGGCTCGGGGGGTTCGGGGGCGCCAGAGCCGCAGCCGCGGAGCGCCATGGCCGCTTCCTCCCCCGCGGCAGTGGGAGCTGCAGCAGCGGCTGCTCCCGAGTCCTGCTGCCCGGGGGGGAGAACAACCGCCGCCTGGCCCCGCGGGCCGCCCCCCTCCTCTCCTTACCACCCGACTGAGTCCTGCCTGCTCGGGACCAGGCCGGACTCTTACTCACCCCGGCCCCGCGCTTCCCCTGAGTCTCCCGGGCCTCCCTCCAGCACTTGCGGAGGAAGTTTTTTTTTTTTTTTTTTGGCCCCGCCCCCTGCCACGCCCCCCCACGTCACCCCCCCTCACCCGCGTCCCGATATTTTTCTTTGGTGATCTGGTCACCCTAGGGATGGTCTAGACAGTATTTGGTCCTGCCATGCGGGCAGGGGACTGGACTCGATGACCTCTCGAGGTCCCTTCCAGTCCTAGAATCTATGAAAAAAAAGCATATGGTCTATATAGAAAAGAGTAGGGAAAGGAAGTATCCCCTTATCCCCCACTTCACAGATGGGGAAGTGAGGCATGGGCATATTTAATGATTTAGCCAAGGTCACATGGGAAGTTTGTACTAGATACCAGAACTGAATCCAGTTCTCCTGGATCCCAGCCAGTACCCAGCAAGGCATCCTTCCTCTTTATCAGTGCTTTGAGATTCTTGGAGTGAATACACATTATAATTGCAAAGTATTTTTATTATGTACATTTCACTACTGTTAATGATTTAACTAAATGAGGCTCAAACCCCTAAAAGAATATAACATTAAGACAACCAAGCATTTCATCCTGTGCTCCGTAAAGGTTTCCCCTTTCAGTCCTGCTCCTCTGTTCTACTTCAGAAATCCTGCAAATCATTTTTTAAATTGGGTAATTAGTGGAAGCTGGGGAGGGAAGGATGGGGGTGTGTGTGTCTTGTTCTGAAAGTTGTAAAGGAAATAGCCCCTTGCAAAGTTTTCCTCCACTGGATTATTTTACATGCACAAAGGACACAATAAAACGCTAAACCAATATAAATAATGAGAGGTGTAGCACAAGAATGGAGGGTAGTAATAAATAATAGCAAAACCCCATAATCACGTTATAGACTAGCTCTTGTCCTTCATGTTTCTTTGTAATATTGACTGCATTGTTTAGAAAGAACTTATATCTTAAGAACATCTTTTCAAGATAGTGATAGGTTTCACTGTAGCAGACGTGTTAGTCTCCTGTTCTTTTTTCAAGATAGTTATGCTATATTTTGTGACTGCACAAATGTTTGTGTGTGTAACACACAACCTATTGAAGAGGGATCTTATTGGAAAGTTTTGAAACCATAGCATTGTAATTAATGGATTCCATGACCATTTGAGGCCAATGGAGCATACACATTGTAGCAGCCTATGGAGAAAGCTAGAGATGCTATTTCACACATCCTAGTAATAACTGTTCTGGGTACTGAGGATCCAGGTGGTAACCTGGCTCATTATGAATTCATTTTGCTGTTGATTAAGGGGGCAGTTAAATTACAGTAGTAATGATCTTCTTGGAGTAGAAGGCATTGAAGAATGCAAAATAAAAACACCAAAACTTGAGCTGGCCAAAATACGCCAAATGTCGAGTTTTCAAAGAAATGTTTTGTTGGAACTTTGAATCTGGTGTGTGTGGGGGAGAAAACTATTTGTTTTTGGCCAGCTCTTGAGCTGGCTGTAATTTTCCGAGTTTTGAAATTTCAATGATTTTTTTCAACTGAGTACTGCAGTTCCTATTGAGTAAACTGAAAGTCGGGCCCTTAATCTCTCGGCTTCCCCATCTGTAACATATGGATAGTGCTTCTCCGCTGCACAGTGAGCTGCGAGGTGGAATGAATGAAGGTTTATAAAGTACATTGAGACTGTAACTCTACAGCACCTTCCATCTGTGCATCTAAGTATTTATTATTTATCAAACGTATTTCAACAGCAGACTTGTTCCTCTGCAGCCCTGAGCAAGTGTGGGGGGTGGGGTGGGAAAGGTGATTCTACATCAATTTTCTGCCTCTCCCAGTCTTGGGGTGGCCCAGGGCTGAACATCAGTGCAGCTATGCTCATTGACTGGAGCTGAAGATCTGACCCACTGTCCACCAGAGTTCTTGCTCCTGCAGAATGAGAAGCTCAAGGAATGTCCTATGGTAATAAATGAGAAAGGAAAGCTGCAATAGATACTGCCATTAAAGCCCAGAGCAACAATGCCTATAGGGACTTTTTTTTCTGGATGCATATATGGGGGAGGGGTGAGATACCACTCATCATCATCACGTGTGACATGGATCCTCACCAACCCTACAATAAAACTGGCCAGCCCAAATACCAGACAGAAAAGCTTGGCCTCCTATGCTTAGTAAATGTTTGCTGTGACCGCAGTTTATTATGTTGTCCAGTATCCTTTTGTTTACATGTGCTCCCCCTGTCTGTCTGCATCCACCTGTTGTCTATAGTCTTATACTTAGATTATAAAGTCTGTGGAGCAAGGACCATCTCTTTGTGATGTGTATGTTCGGAGGTGGGGAGGGGTATGGCCTCTAGGTGCTACTGTAATACAAACTAATAAAAATGATCTGGACTATAGAGAGACAAAAATAGGTCCCCTTCGTGGTGGCTGAATCCTGGCAATAATGCTTTCTGAATGGGTGGCTGTCTTGCAAATAGCTGTGAAAGAAACATCCCTGAGGCAGGCAGTGGAGGCTGCTTTGCTCTAATAGAGCTGGACATGGCTGTCTAGTTCCATACCTATCCGCTCATAGCAATGTGAAAGGCAGTTAGAGATCCTGTTAGACATGATTCTCTTGGTAACAGCATTGCCCTGCAAATTGGTATCAAATGAAAAAGAGGGAAGGGTGGGGGCAGAAGGGGGTTCTTTGGAAAAGTAAAAGAATAGATGTAACCAGTTTTGTCCCTTTCATTTACTTTTAGGAGAGGCAGTGTGGTCTAGTGCAGGGGTTCTCAAACTTCATTGCACCGCAACCTCCATCTGACAACAAAAATTACTACATGACCCCAGGAAAGGGGGACTGAAGCCTGAGCCCATCTGAGCCCCACCACCCCGGGCAGGGGAGCCAAAGCCCAAGCCCCACTGCCCAGGCAGGGGGGCCAAAGCCCGAGCCTCGCCACCAGGGCTGAAGCCTTTGGGCTTTGGCTTCGGCCCTGGGCGGTGGGGCTTGGGGCTTTGGCCCCAGGTGATGGGGCTTTGGCTTTTGCTCTGGGCAGTGGGCATTGGGTTTCAGCCCAGGGGCCCATCAAGTCTAACGCCAGTACTGGTGACCCCATTACAATGGGGTCACGACCCACTTTGGGATCCCGACCCACAGTTTGAGAATCACTGGTCTAGTGGATAGGGCACTAAAGTGGAACTCTGCAGTACCAGTTTCTATTCCCACATTGGCTGCAAACCTGATGTGTGAACTTGGGCAAGTCTCTGTGTCTCTGTTCCCCTCCTCTCCAACCTTTGTCTATACTCACTGTTTAGATTGTAAGCTTTTTGGAGCAGGGACCATGTCAAACTGTGTGTGTGCAGTGCTCAATTCAACAAGGCTTGAATTCTCATTGGGTCTTTGAGTCCTATGTAATAGACATGTTAGTAAGCTTAATACTTAGAGCATTTCAGTGGTGAGCGTGGTAAAAATCACATGCAAGCAATTTTTGCAGGTAATCTGTCAGGGAAAAGCTTTGCACAGTACTGGGTAAAAGGCTGGAAGACTTATGGCATGTACTTTTATAGACACACTACAGCATGCAGGGGAGGTGCATAAAAGTATGTAGCTGCAAGGAGGGAGACATTGTTATATTCTGTCTTACCTGGCATGGTGTCATGGCACCTTGGGTCCTTATGCTACTTTTATCTCCTCCCCTCCTACCATTTGTTCTCAGTCCCACTACTTCATCTTTCTGTTGCATTTCAAGCTCGCTTCTCCCTCCAATTCTCATGATCCCTAGATCTTCCCATCCTCCCAACTTCCTGCTTCCCTCTTTCCCCCCCATTCTTTCTGTCCTAGCTGCTGGTTATATCTGATTCTGCAGCCTACTCCTGCACCCCTCACTCTTTTCCTGCACCTCCTGTCCTCACTGGCCGCCCCATCCAGTCAGCAGAACTGGAGCAGCAGCAAGAGAAGAAAACAGTGCAACCTCTTGGCTGAATTTGGGCCACTCTTAAGGACTGAGTTTCCGAAGGCTATAGGGGAGACTATTCTAGCACATGGGAGCTGGACCAGTGACAGGTGACGTTAACATGTCCCTGAGAGAGATGAAGTTATCAACAGTGCTTACATTTGTGGTTCGCTGGCCCAGGCTGACAACAAAGATCTCAAGAACTTCTACCCTGTCTCTCAACTCCCTTCTCTCCATTATTGTAATGGTGGTAACAGGCCAGCTCAACAGCATCTGATGTCCTCCATTTAAAAAAAGCATTTACAAATATTTTAGCCCCAAGTTTGCTCTGCTTTGTTCATTAGGCTGCACTGTTCAGTAGTTGGGAACCCAGCCAACTCTTCATGAAAATGTTCTCCAATTCCCAAGCTTCATAACTTTTAACATGGATAATGCCTCATTGTTCATATTTTACTATTCTGTTTCAAATTTTTCGGGGCTGGGCTCCAATCCAGCAAACCAACGTTTGCACACTGACCTCAGTCGACCTACTTGTATGCTTTAAGTCGAGCACATACGTAAGAGCTTGGCTGGACTGCAGCCCAGGACCATTATTATTATAATTATTTGTTTTACGGTAGCTCCTTGAAGCTCCTGCTGAGCTCAGGGTTCTTTTGTGCGAGGTGTTGCACCCAAACATAGTGAGACGGCCCCTGCCCGGAAGAGCTTACCACCTAAAGAGAGAAGACAGACAGAGCAGGAGAGCAAACAGGTACAGAAGGGAAATGGCTTGTCTGAGGTCACACGGCAGGTCAACAGCAGAAGTGAGAATAGACCCCCAAGTCTTTGATGCCTAGTCTAGTGCCCTAACCAATGGACAACACAATCTCCTAATACCATATTACTGGCACGTCCACGCTCCCAGAGGGGTACTGAAGAGGGACTAGTTGAAGTAAACAATTTGTAGAATAACCCTGGTTCAGACTGTTCAGTGGATGCATTTGAAGGAAATCATGAGCAGTTTGTGAATGATTCACTAGCGTAAAAAAGGGAATGTAGCAGTCTGTTCATTAGCAGCCCAGGAGGTTAATGACGATGAGCTAATACTTGATTTAATGCCAGCTAGTTATTTTGGAAACTTATGTTCAGATATTGAAAACGTAGCCTCCACTCTTCTGGGTCCCAGACAGGTCAGATGGTTGTTACTCATGGTCATGGTTATGTTAGTGGTAGCTAGAAAGTAACCCCCTGTTTCATTACATATTCAGCTCTAATTTACTGCTCTACAGCCAAAATGCTTCTGAAATAAATGTAGTCAAACTTTACTAATTCTGGGTCACTGAGAATGAAAATGATGCTTAAAATTGTTGATTGGCTCTAGTTTTCAAGATATGCTATTGGGTCAGTATATACGACCCTTGACTTGGGAATGGTGGAGGATAAGTGAGTTATAAAGGGAAGGGATCTCAATTTAAACCAGAAATGACTAAAATACATCTTTGACTGGATCTATGAATAAATCTATGACTGGGTTTGGACAGAACTTGCTTTTTAGGCAAAACAATGAATGATGCAGTGTGAAGCTGGTATTGCATCATACATGATATGAATTGCATCATGTTATTCCTAGAAGTCATGGATGATGTAATCATAATGAAGCTTACATCACTCTGCTGAACAAATTGCCCTATATCAGCTCTAGAAATCATACAGTGTCGTGCTCTCTTATTTGTCAGTGTTTGATTTTGCAAAGGGACACATTTCTGTTTAGCCAAAGTGAGCAGAGATGCCTCGTACTTGTGTGAACAGTGCAGATAACTTCTGCTATGTTTGTGGTGAAGTGACTTTTGCATCACAAAAGCGCAGTATAACCACTATGGTTAAGAAAGCCTATCACCTTTATTTTGGCTGCAAAATTGGAGATCAGGACAAGAGGCGGGCCCCACACATATGCTGCAACATTTGTGCAACAAATCTTCGCCAGTGGTTGAACAGGAAAAGGAAATCTATGCCTTTTGCAGTACCAATGATTTGGAGAGAGCCAACAGATCATACCAGCAATTGTTACTTCTGCATGGTGCCTCCAGTTGGGAAAGGTGTGTCAAAGAAGAAAAAGTGGACTGTGCATTATCCAAACATTCCATCAGCTATACGCCCAGTACCCCACGGAGAAGGACTGCAGGTTCCTGATGCACCAGACTCATTCTGGTGCATCAGACTTGAGTCAGACGAGGAAGAGGATGAAACTTCTGGTCCTGAACCATCAATGTCACAGGGCTCACATTTTCTCCCATCCTCCTCCTCTGAACCACACCTCATAACACAAGATGAACTGAATGACCTTGTCAGGGATTTGGAACTACCCAAGAGTAAGGCAGAGCTGTTGGGCTCCAGACTACAGCAGTGGAATCTCCTGGCAGGTGATGTTAGGGTTTCCATGTTCCGTGACTGTCAAAAGGATCTTATCCCATTCTTCTTCATGGAAGGTGATCTTGTAGCCTGCAACAACATCGATGGTGTGATGGCAGCCCTCAACATCGTTCACGATCCAGATGAGTGGAGACTGTTCATTGATTCATCGAAGACGAGTCTTAAAGCTGTTTTACTGCATAATGGCAATATTTTGCCATCAATTCCAGTTGGTCATGCCGTCCATATGAAGGAAACCTATGACAACATGAAACAACTTTTGAGGTGCATAAACTATGACCAACATCAGTGGCATCTTTGTGGCGATTTGAAGGTTGTTGCTCTCTTGCTTGGTCTGCAGACTGGATACACAAAGTACTGCTGTTTTCTCTGCGAATGGGATAGTTGTGCAAGAGATTCTCACTGCATCAAGAAAGATTGGCCACTCCCACAGTCATTGGAGCCTGGGAGGAAAAGTGTTCAGCATCCACCATTTGTTGAATCAAGGAAGATTTTGTTATCACCCTTACACATCAAGCTGGGTCTGATGAAGAACTTTGTCAAGGCCATTGACAAAACACAAGCAGTTTTCAAGTACCTCCATGGAAAATTTCCAAGGTTAAGTGAAGCTAAGATAAAGGAAGGTGTCTTTGTTGGTCCTCAGATTCGTGAACTTCTTCGAGATGATGCATTTGACCATGCACTGCGTGGCAAGGAAAAGACGGCATGGAAAGCCTTCCAGTTAGTGGCAATAAATTTTCTCGGAAACAACAAGGCAGACAACTACAGGTTGTTGGTGGAAAACCTCCTCAAGGCATACAAAAGCTGTGGTTGCAACATGTCACTAAAGATACATTTTTTGCACTCTCATCTAGATTTTTTTCCACCGAACTGCGGAGCAGTGAGCGACGAGCACGGCGAGCAATTTCACCAGGACATTGCAACAATGGAGAAACGCTATCAGGGCAAATGGAGCCCATCAATGCTTGCAGACTATTGCTGGACAGTGACAAGAGATGCTCCATTTAATGAATACAAGAGACCAGCCAAGAAGCGCCGAGTAGACACTGAATAGGACTAAACTATGTACATAATAGTTTTTTGCCTTTTGTTTCATAATAAATTTTATTTATATAACCCTTTTGCTGATTTTTCAAGTGTTACATAAACAGGACAGGTGAAATATCATGTAAAGCAACCATAAACACATGAAAAGACCTAGGTTTACAATTTGATTAAAACTCTACTATCTACACAATATACATAGACATAAAATGTAAAAACTTAAATATCTTAGAAACAGTAGCCAATCAGTTGTTTTAATTGTCATATTTGAATTCAGCACATCAAAATAAATAATAAATAGCACATTTTATCTCTGAAGCAGACGACTTCTCAAAAATTGTAGACCAGTGTTATTAGACAGTTCTAGGAAAAAATACACAAAGTACTTTCAAATTAGTAGTTGTACAAAAAATGATGAAAATAACTGGTTAAAGTATTAGCAAAGTAGGAAGGATTCTTTTAAGAGCAGGATTGTTCGAGAATGAGACAGGTGTGTAAATTATATCATGTATTGTGTTAATAGTGTTATTGCCAGGGGTTGTAAGTTGAGCTGCCCAGGAAATGCTTTCAAACAAAATGGAGCCGGTTTGAACCATTTCTCTGCATAACTGGCAAGGGCTGTGATGGCAATGAAATCATTTTCTGTAAGCACAAGGCAAGACTTTCCTCCTTTCACAGCTTCTTGTGTACTTAAATTAATGCTAAATAAAAGGAATGTTTTGATCAAAAGAACATGAGTCTCTCTATAAATTACCCAGCTCTCCCTTGGCGCTAATAATGGCTCCACTCAGACAGAATCATGCAGTTCTCCCTCTCCTAATGGTGGTCATTTTCCATGAAGAAGATTTTGCTCAGGCCTATCAGGGGAGGAATTGTCACAGGCATTGTAAGCTACATTCCTACTTTTAGAACTGACTTGGACTAAACGGCTGTCTTGAATGTTCTGCTGAAGAGCTCCATCCAAAAGCTAACAATGCTGGCCCCGTTATGTCTCTGAACTCAGTCCCTCAAAAATGGGAGGGTTAGTATATGCTGAAGGGTTTGCATAGCATTTCTGTTAAAAAGTTGCCTCTGTCTTGCTCTATATCTAAACCAGGCATATATTCTTTCTAATTAAATTTCATTCAGAACCATGGCAAATGCATTCGACTTATGTGTAGACATACCCGAGCTAGCTAGATATGGTATTTTTGTCACTTCCTCTCCTGAAGTAGCGTTGCTGTGCTGTTAAACAGTTGCTATGTTCCACTCCAGAGCTGGGTGCCTTGCAGAGGTGGCTGATGTAAATCCTGTATATAACATTTTTGTCAATTGGTTGGGCTCTTTCAGGACTAAAGGTTAGTAATAAACATTCTACAGTGCAGCTATGGGCCTCACAGGTATTTTGCAATGTACACTGAATACCACTATCTCATATACCCCTGATTGTGATTAGAGTTTTTATTACTGGCTTAGGCGCTGATTTAACAAAACACTTGAGCATGAGTTTAACTAAGTTTGTGGGACTTAAGCCGTATGCTTAAAATCCTGCTGTGCTGCATTGATGCCTTAAGAAAGATTGACTTTTTCCAAGAATATTTCTTTATTGAAATGAGTATACCAGGAAGATTAGATTCATGCAGATGATGTACCAAGCTCATCTATGAAAGATGCTACCCTCATTTTTTCTTCCCATCCCCTCTGTGGTCCATGGCACCCACTTTGTGGATTATGTCTTAATGTAGGTAATCTCTGCCACGAAGAGCTAACAGTCTCTCGCTGTGTTTGCCTAACACAGTGGACCCTGATCAAGATACTATTGTAATACAAATAATACATAATAATCTAGCAGATCTTCTAATTTACTGACTCAGGGCCCGATCCTGTAATTGGGTCTGTGTGGGAGAATCTTTGAGCCCCATTACAAAATTGGGCCATAGAGAGTATTATGAATGGAATGGAGTATATCTACACTGCAATCAGAGGAGAAACTGCAGCATGTGTAGACATATCAGCGCTAGCTTATTCTAGCAAGCTTGAGTAACAATAGCAGTGAGGCTGTCTCATCACAGGCTAGCCGCTTGAGTACATACCCAGGATTCTGGGAGGGCTTGTATGTCCCATGCTGTTGTTGTTTGAATGCACTAGATCAAAGCTAGCTCGGGTATGTCTACACATAAGTCTAACGTATTTGCCATGGTTCTGAATGTTGGCTATTTCTCAGGCAGCCATACTCCAGCTCGTGAAACAGTCTCTTACAAACACTGCCAAAATACCCATGGCATTGACAATGTTTGTCAAGCCATTACTGATGTTTAAATGCCCCAGCCCCTACTTGTCGATGCTTATAGTGTCCTTTGAGCACATCACAAGGTTTATCATGTGTGCCAAGTGCTTGACAATGTTTGTCTCATCTGCCAAGTGGTTCCCAGTGTTTAATAATGTCTGCTAAACGCTGCTTGATGTTAATGGTATATCCACCCCGCACTGAGCTCTGTTGTATGCTGACTGCTTGACCAGGCTTATACTTGCCATTGAGTGGCTCACTGAATTTATAGGGCCAGATTCACCCATTGACATAACGTCAATGAGTGCCACAGAGTTACACCATGGCTGAATTTGGCCCATTGAGTCTAAAAGTGCTTCATGGTATCTTTGGTGTCTAGTGGTAAGGCCTGCTCTCAACAGGAAAGATTGTCTCTATCAGTAACACCAACAGTTTGTAAGGAACCCCTAAACTAGTTGTCATTCCACTTTAGAAGAGGAAGACAGGTCTTGTGGTTAAAAAGCTGGACTACTACTCAGAGGTGGGTTCAGTTACTGGTTTATTTCCTGGGGGATTTTGGCCCAGTCATTGAATCTCTCTCTGCCTCAGTTCCCTTTATCTAAAATTGGGATAATAGCACTTTCATCTTGTCTATTTAGACAGTAAGCTCTCCAGGGAAGGGACTCTCTCTCTTTATGGGTTTGTACAATGGAGCCCTGGTCTTGGTAGGTGTCTCTAGAAATTGCTGTAATACAAATAATAATCTGGGTTCCACTGTGAAAGTATCACCAAGTTTGTTCTAGCTTTTCTGCCTAGAACACATTTTCCCCATTGCAGTTTCAATCAGATACTGGACTGTTCATCCAAACTGTGTAGTGTAGCTGCACTCTGTGAAACAGCTGCTGCATTTCGCATCAGCTGTGGCTCCATTTCTGTAGTGGGTGAAATAATTCCTATGCCATTATACAGAATTTGTAAAGCGAGTTGAGATCCCTCAGGATGAGAGGCTGTATATAAATGTCAGTAGTTATTCAGATGTTCAGTGATGAAGAAGCTTAGTGTGTTTAATCACACGATGCTTACAAAGAGGCAGAAGAGTCCTTCCACAAAATAGGAGGGAGATGTGAGACCTGAGTCACTTAGGATGACTGCAGATGACTTGAACAACACAACTGTTATTTTCTTACATTATTACACATCTCTTGCAGAGAAGGTGCCCAACCAGGCATACCATAGCTGTGGCCAGAAAAATAATCCTTGCCCGTATCCCACAGCTAAGTGATACTCAGTGTGCTGTGAAATCACCATCAAATCTTCATCCTGCTGGATCTGCTGACAGGGACAGCTGTGAATTCTTCATTACACATTAAGACCTACCAGTGTCCAGTAGGGAGTGTTTCTCTCTGAAACAGGATCTTTGCTAAGTAGGTGTAGGGGGAAAATGGCTGCCTTATAGAATATAAACATTGTTCTGAACTCTATCACAGAAAACTCTTATCAAAGTGAACATAAGTTGTACCCATGTATCTGATGGCTGAATTTTTTCCATAGGCTTTAAAGTAGCACATACTGAATATATGTAATGGTATTAAAACCAGAGTTTCCTGCTGTGGTGACAGATGAAATATGGGGTTTTATTTAGTACTGTATTATAACAGAGGATCTCCAAGCCATACCTTCCAGTAACTGCTACATAAATGCCATGCATCTTTTTCAATTTTGCTTCTCGAAACATGGACCAGGAAAAAAGTGTCTTTCCTGGGCTGCTTGGGATTTTCTATCAGGGTTTTCTATTGCCTGAACAATGAGGAGTCCTTGTGGCACCTTAGAGACTAACAAATTTATTTGGACATAAGCTTTCGTGGGCTATGACCCACTTCATCAGATGCCACAAAGACTCCTCATTGTTTTTGCTGATACAGACTAACACAGCTACCCCTCTGGAACCTATTGTCTGAAGTGGCTCTAGAACTGCACCAGTTTAGCAAACACTGGGCCTGATTTTCAGTCCAGCTTTTGACCAGGCCTGTTTTTTTGTGCTTGTTTTGCAGGTGTAAATTATTGCAGGTACAATTCACATTAGTTAGTGCCCAGGGAACTGATTGCACCTACAAGTCGCATGCTTGGACTTTCAAGTGGCATGAATTTTGTCAGCCAAAGTGTAGCCCAATTCTTTCTAATGTCTTAAGACCAACATGGCTACAACACTGCAAAAAATCTAGCGCAACATCATTATCCATTAATTGAACAGACGCTCAACTACCTTCTAGTGTAGAACCAACTCCCAGTTCTGCCTAAAACAACAGCTTCCAGCCACTCTAAAGATGTCAAAATGTGCCTTTTGACCCTTAACTTTCCATGTGTGTTTCAAACAGAGCTGTTGATGCAACATTCTTTTACCCTAAAGGCTTTTGCAAATATTAATTTATTTGGGTAGAAAAATATGCCAAAATAGCACAAGGGAGTGAGAGTGGAGAACACTGTAGCAAAAGCTGTTCTTGCATCTTTACATACTTAATTTAGCTCTGCCCAGCAGTGCTGCTGGGAGCTTTTAGGATCTACTTTGCCTGGAGGAGGAAACTATTGGCTAATGCTAAAGGCATAAGTAATTATGATTTAAAAATCCTCCCTTTTCATAAAGCTTCCTGTGATATAAGGTCGAAGTTTCCTGGACCCCAGCTTGCAGAGTGCATTATAAGGTGAGTCTTTACTGCACCTGTCTTGCGCTGATGCACCAATTTTCTTGGCTCCCAAGAACTGTTTTATTGGGTTTATAAACTATTTTTCTCAACTTCATAAAACTTAGGTTTCACTGACAGAGAGCTGGTTTTACAGTTTTAAAACTTGTATGATATAAAAAATGACACTTTTACCATAACATCCTCATTACACATGAGCTCCAGCATCTTACATAATACAACTCCTGGTCTCTTTTTGAAAGTAATGATCCCCAGCACATACCTATGAAAGCAAACATTTAGACAGTGCTGGGATCCATTACATAATAAGACAAACTTTCCATTTTGGTGACAGCAGGCTTTTTTTTGGCTCTTAAAATTCAAGGAGATAAAGAGGTCAGAACTGATGAAACCGACCCCTTCCTTCTCCTCCCAGGAGAACCCTATAAAATTCAACAGCTCCCAAATGTCAGAAGCACTTTCTAACCCAACAATGCTGTTGGTTTGTGAGTTGGGCTTTGAATGATGATATTCTACATCCTAGCTGAGTGCTCCTGCATAGTTCTCTGTTTTCTGAATGTTTTTCCTATGCAGAATCTTAGGAATTTTACATGGTTCAGTGCTGCTCCTGCTGGTGGTGGTGGTGGTTTCTCCAGTGAAAGAACAATGCCCAGGTTGATTTCTTGATTACATGGTAACTGGGATGTGTTCCCTTCCTGCTGCTTATTTACTGGGAAATTATTTACAAGGTTCTGAATTCTCTTCAGGCTTTCAGCTAATAGCTGCCAATTAAAATGCTGGTGCATTGGCATGACTTGTGGTATCATGTGCTGGCAGATGGCAGGAATGAGACAAGGTGAAAAAAGCACCTTGGAAAACGTTCTCATTTCAACAGAGCTGTTAGTCTTTATGGGTTTCAGTGGCTCATCCGCCATCAAACCCAACCATTGTAGTTTATTCTAAGGAGGAAGTACATACGGTTTTTGATTGTACTTGTTAACAAGGGCGTCTATTGCCTCCTAAGAGCTGCATATAAAGAGTTTTACAAAAGAAGCCGTTTACAGTGCACAACAATCTGTATTGGTCATGCAAGACTGAGGAACGTCACTGCACTTTCCTGACTGTCATCTACTGACACCTTATATTTGCATATATATAGGCACTTCTTTCACAGAGCATTTCTGTAACAACCCTGACACTCAGAGGATCACAGAATGAAAATACCCTACGAGATCATCCATTTCATCTCAGTCACATTTCTCCATAATCTTTCTTAGTTAAGGAGGGCCTATAGTTACTTGTGGCTTCTATCTCTTTTGTCTGTCATGATTACCTTGTATGTCAGTGGTAGCATACCCTGTAGGACTCAACTCAGGACAGCCAGTGTCCTTGGTGAAGGACTCCTGTTTAAAAAACTTGCTTCTACTGGAGACCTAGGTATATCGGAATGTCACTATATTAAAGCTCATTACAAGCATTTCCCCAAAGAGCTGTGATTGTAAAGCTCCTGATGCTGAAGGAATCCACCACCAGCCGTACCTCTTAGTGTAAGAAACTCTCTGAAGAGAAGAAGGTAAGAGTTCTGCTATTTTTTTCAGAGGTAAATTGTATCTCCTAATTTTTGTAGGGTACTACTGGATCCTACACTGATGAAAATGCCCATGTGCATCTTCTGGTGCCTAAATACCTGAGTAAGTCTGGCCCTTAGGAACCAGAATACCTAAGTCACTTTTGAAAATGGGACATAGGGTCCGAAAGGTTTTGAAAATTTTCCACATAGACTGATCTATGACATCGATATCAAGTGACACTGGGACTTAGTCTGGAATCTTTTCATGGGGGCAGCTTGTGAGGCTTTTAAAATGAAGAACCCAACAAGAAAGCAGAAGGCACAATCACCAAATGCAAAGGCTCAAAAAGGTCTCTGATTCTATTTTAAAAACAAATGAGAGAAGACTATTTCCCCCCTTTTAACCTGTCCGCAAAGGGACTTCAGTTTAGTTCTGAGTGTCCCAGCTTTAGCCAGCTGAGGAACAAGGAGCTTGAGGGCTGTCCCTACTTGGTATAAAATGGTACAAAATGTAGTTATTATCTCAAATATATTAAATGCAGCCTACAGAAATTTCAGGTCCCAACATGCAATGTACCATCTAATTCCAAGTGACACTTGTGTTACAGCAGTGGATGTCTTTTAGCTTTCAACTATACTTTGTACACCCTGGCTTAAGCAATGAAGCTGCTATCACAATCCCCCCTGCAGGAGTTAAGTGTGATGAAGACCACGAATGGAACTAGCAGTTCCTAATGTTTATAAGGAAGCAGTAAGATTTAGTAGAATGCTTAGCTCCAGAACAAACGTCTTTGAATTACATAAACTGAAGATTTTGGTTTTCCTACTGACTAAACATCAGAGCACACTATAGTGAGATGCCTATCTAGAGTCCAGCCTGCATGTATCTGATGCCATCATCCTGCTAAAAATTATAATGATATAGGACCAGATTGAGACCTGTCTGACATGCCTGTGCAGGTGGATGAGGTAATGTTAGGCTTCCTCTGTGCTGGCTGCCTGTATGGGAGGGAGAATACCTTTGCCAGGTTGCTGCTCCCCCCTCACTCACGTGGGAGGCAACGATAGGCAGTGGGAGGAGTTTTGGCTCAGTGGTGATGGCTGATGCACTCTATACACCAGGTATAGGTCTGGCACTGATTGTTTCTGCCCACCCAGAACAAAGGGGAACTGGGAAGCAGACTGACTCTGAATCAGAATCTGCCTCCTGGTCTGCTCCTAGGGCAGCACTACGATAACAAAACCACAATTAGCCCATCATATTTATACTGAGGTAGATTCAAAGTTTAAAATGTGATTATAGTCAGAAAAGAAACTCTGTCCTCAAGGGAGTTGGTGTTTACCCTCTGGGACTTTCCAAACTCAACCTGGGATCTGAAAATCGCCTTGTGTGTCTAGCTGACAATGTTGTGTACGCTGCACAAGTAAGAATAGAACCCCATAGAGCTGAATGACATTTTTAGACCAAATTCTTTTTTGTTGAAAAGTTCAGCTTCATTGAAATAGAAAATTTTATCAAAATTGAACTCTTGAAAGCAAAAATTCAAAATGAAGCAAAATGGAAATTATTTCATTCCCAACTGGAAATTTTTGTTCACTTGTGAAATGGAAATTTCAATTCAAATTTGAAAGAAAACAAAATGAAAATATTGTTTCATGTCATTTTGGTGACTTTGTTGAAGCCTCACAATTTCCCATGAAAAGTTTTGAATGAAATTGTTTCATTTCATACTTTTTGCAGAAATACAATTGGATTTGTCAACTGGCTGTAGAACCCAACTATCTCTCCCATTGCTGCGTTGGCTCTGCAAGGCTAACAAGATAAATACTTGTAATGTGATACTTTTGGGTGGGTTGTCAGCTGTAAGACTGAACCCGAGATTTCTGGATCTAAAAAACATGAGTGTTTACTGTGAGAGTTAGAAGACCCAGCTCTGTTAACGCAAAGGTTGTAGCAGGCTCATCCACCTCTGTCCCCACCTAGTGGCTGGACCACAGAGAGCCACGCTCTAATTTGGGAGTTAAACATCTATGACCATGGTGTTATCAGGACCGATTCTACAACCACCTAAAACATATTTTGGTCAGCAAAGTCAGCAGATAGGACATTGAGAGACATAGGAAGCAGTTAGGTTAAGAGGAAAACGTCATTTTTTACATTCTAATGATACCCACCTAACTTGTAATTTACCTTAGAGCTGCCTTTGGCTTTCCTTACTGTTGATTGGCATAGGGTGTTTTTTGTCTTCTTTTTTTTTTTAAATGAAAAGTTTGGACACCAAACCAATTTGATTTACTGGTACAGAAATATCTATTTTTGTTGAAGTTTCAACAATTCCTGAAGCCAGACAGGGTCCTGTTTCCCTCTGTGACTATTTGGAATGTGTCAGGCAGGTGTTTCAAAAGTCCTTATGCTGCAGGGAAATACACCCTGATGTAATCTGCCTAATTTGGCTCTTTGAATTACTTTCAAGAACACTTGCTGTTTGTAATGGAAATAGCTCCCTGACCACTTCAGAGAGGACTTTGTAATGTGAGCTGGTAAAACTCTGCAGGTGTAGCGGGCTTTTTATTTTATTTTACATCTTGGGTTTGTTTACTTTAATGTGTTACTGAAAAAGTGACAGAAAAGTGGCTTAACAAGTCATTTTTCATTTGAAAAATGTTTTCTTATTAAGAAAGTTAACATCCAGCCTTCTGCTAAAGAACTACCGACTCCAGGAAACCACACTTTGCCCAAGAGAGTGTTTCCTGAGGCTTAAATTCCCCACAGACGTTTGTTCGGGATTGTACATACCTGAGGCGTTTTGGCATGAGCATCAATTAGAAAATGGGAAGCTGTGTTTTCCTTGCTAATTCTTGGCTACTGAACGAGGGTTACTGAAAGCTCTCTGTTTTACCAAAGTTGTTTAGTTTATTTTTTTTTAAATGTAAATTTTTGAATTAAACTGTTTGTTTTTGACTCAGGAAAAGGATCCCAATATGCTGCAACCCATCGAGTGTGGAGTTGGTCAAAGTTACTTAAACATACCTTGGAGCAAAGGGTTAAATACGAGAATAGAAAACTCCCTATGAAGGGAACTTGAAGCTGGGTATCCAATGTATTGTCAGCCTGATTGTACTAAACAGGACTAAAACCCACTGAAGTTTAAAAGAAAATCAAATGAAAACACACCCTATCCAGTCAGGGCAGTCATTTTGTCTTCAAACATCCAGCCTCTGCTCCTTCACTTGCAACTTACTGGGCCTCCTGTAACTGATTCACCCTTTGATGCACTTATTCATCTGCTGTATCATCCCATGACATTGTTACACTGCTGGCTTTACCCTTCTATAAATCCTTGCAAAGTACTGAGATGACAAGTTAAGGAAAGGTGCAGTCTTGGAAGAAAGTTTTTGTTGAGCTGTGCTCCGCCAAGCCATTTAGGAGGCGTGTAAACTCCCAGAAGAATATTTCTAAAGGATCCTTCTCCTTGCAGTACTTTGAATAGTTGTATGTTCAAATACAGAGACAGTGGGGGCAATCTTTCAGACACCTGATCCCGCACCTGCTAGCCTTCACGGAGCTGCTGCTTGGTATTGTGTCAGGCTCAGAAACCTATTTTCCATCACTTGGTTGTTTCAAAATCAAATTTCAAACAAGGCAAAGCACTCATTTCTCAATCAAGGCTACCGTATGAGCTTGCCAAGTCTGAAGTTTTAAATCAAAGCCATTTTTTTGAATTATCAAAGCACAGAAAAGCATCTGAGAAACAAAGTTGACAGCTGTGAGTGTTTTTTTCCACATTCATCTAACTCAGAAACAGCTGAATGGTTTTTATAAAACTTTCCAAAAATATCTCCTTCTGGAGTGAGATTAGAGTAGGTTAAACATTGAAAAACAATGTTTGCAAACATATACTTGAATTTTGACCCCTGTTAAGCTGACAGTCATGTATCTTTGTTGTTTACAGTGTGAATATTTGAGTAAACAGGCTTTTGTCTGCATGAATATTTGAGGAACAGCTGCACTTCACACAAGTACCTGCATTCACAGACCAGCAAGGCTAGTCGCTATTCATTATTCTGTTTTTTCCAAGTGTGTGATTCAGCCAGAGACCGGAGCGGTGACCAGAACAATAATTTAGCAAGAATAATGGCTAGTTGTAGAGTTTGCAAGGAAGCCATAGACTGAAAATTGTTTGACAAATCTAAGTGAAGGACTGAATAACAAAGACCTTTGCAGAAATCAGGATTTGTTTGCAAACCATCTGCCAAAAGGAAAAAAGGGCTACATTTGAAATAAATATTTTTCAAAATGAATAGATCTACCAGCTCTAGCTGAATGCAAGAGAGACATTTCAGTCTCCATGGTTAATCTGTGTGAGGGCAACTTAAAACGAGGATTCAGGGCGTGCCCTTGTTCCTATTGATGCTATGGCATGTTAGATAATGGCTCATATGAGAGAGACAGTGGAAGGTGTGTGTGTGTGTACTCACATTGCTACTATGATAGCATCATACTTAATGAAGACTGTGTACACCTGCATTGTGTCCCATTTGAGGGAGCCATACTGATCTTGCATTCCATGATATGATCACAGAGGTGATGAGCAACAATAAATTAGTTCTTCATTGTTCCTGACAGTGAGGCTTTCACTACTACAGCACATCTGGGGAGCACCTAGTATTCTGCACCGTTGGTAAAGAAAGGCCTGCGTTCCATATCATAGCTACTTTTGACTTGTAAATCTGTTTTTATGAGGTGTGTGTGCACCTGATTCCTCATGGCTGTCCCCAGAGATTGAACAGTCTTTCTAAATGGGCATTTGGATACCATATGCTTAGCAAATGCTGGCTATCATGCAGTGAAAGGCAAATCCCTTCTTTTGATAAATGTGGTTGCACTTCTTAGTGAAAGGTTTCACTCTTGAACACAGATTGAGAAGAGATGAGCTGTAGATGAAGAGATTGGGTAGCCGTGTTGCATCTTCAGAGTCAGGGCCAGCTCCAGGGTTTTGGCCGCCCCAAGCAGCCAAAAAAAAAAAAAAAAAAAAATCCGCGATCGCGATCTCCGGCGGCAATTCGGCGGGAGGTCCTTTGCTCCCAGCGGGAGTGAGGGACCGTCCGCCGACTTGCCGCCGAATACCTGGACTTGCCGCCCCTCGCCGGAGCGGCCGCCCCAAACACCTGCTTGTCAGGCTGGTGCCTGGAGCTGGCCCTGTTCAGAGTTAATGTGGGTCTTGAGGCTTGGTTTCGGAGTCATCAGATGTAGAACTCTTTTTTTTTTTTTTTTTCCTGTGGCCCTAATCCAAAACTCATGGAAGCCAATGAAAAGGCTCCTGCTGACTTCAATGGCCACTGGGTCTGGCCTTCTATGCATCTATTGATTGCAGGTAGCCATAACTTTCAATGTACGAAACAGAGCTAATTTAGTATTTAGTTCAGATCTGGCATAATGGGGAATCAAATATAGTCTCCTAAGGACATTGCGGGAATCTTTGTCTCTTGAAATACTTATAAGTAGGCTGAATGAAACATTGAATAGTGTTCTGTGGGGAACAACGCTGAATAGGCAAGGGGCAGATTAGATGATTTAATAGCGCTTTGCGTCTCCTCTGTCTAGGATTCATAACACAGGGCACCCTGGCTGGCAGTGATGGGAAGGCTATAAGTGATGTATCGAGATTGTTATATGCTGGGATTGGGTCAACTGTCACACAGTTCCTCTGGTGGATTTACTGGTGTCCAAACAGCAGGGAACATGTGCACTGGAAGCATTTTTATTTTTATGGGGTTTGGTATTTGGTTTTCTAAAACTTGTTGCATTTAAAAAAAAGGAAAATCACCAATTCCAAGCAGCCCCAGTAAGTATCACTAGTTAAGGGTACAATACATCACAGGGATGATGTCCTTATCCCCAAACCAACTGTTAGAATATACATATGAATATGAAAGAGAGAGAGAGAATCTAAGGGTCTGGACAATCACATTCTGTAATGCTCATTCCTGCTTCATTGTATCCAGTTAGGCCTGGTCTGGAGCTTTTGAGACGCTCCCTTATTTTATCTTTCTCACTGTAAGCAATGGACCTCATAACAGAGTGATAAAGAAGAAGAGTTGGAGACCCCCCCTGCTGGCTGTCAAAGACAGCATTGATTGTCCTCAGGACAATCAACTATATCCTATATCAACTATAGGACATGAACAACTATATCCATTTTGACCTATAAGGGTCAAGAAGTGGATTCATTCAGACTGAGAAGTACTTAAGAACATGTTCTCAGCTTGATATCACACCATAGGCAGGCATGGTGGTACTAGCCACAGACAGAAAAGTTGGCTCAGGCCCCAAGGTTTTTCAGTATATGGGTCCTAGCCTGCAAACAGGATTACCAGGCATAGGGTTTACTCCCATAAGTAGAACTATTGACCTGCTCTGACCTGGGGAGAAAGGACGTTAGACAAGGGGAGGTGGAGATGGGAAGGGGATGTATTTGGGCCTGATACTTCTCTCATTGACTTACACTGGTGTAAATCAGGACAAACCTCTCTTTAAGTCAATGGAATTGCATTGGTTTACAGTGGGTGTAAGTGAGATGACACTCAGGTCCAGTAGGTCTAAGATCCTGAACCCAGTGCCAGGCCAATGCAATGGACCTGCGCCCTGGACTAGACAGGTGCACGGTGGGGCAGGAAAGGTCAGCTCTTCCCCAAGGCCACAGAGCCAGAGTAGCTTCAGTTCAGCTGCATGCTGCCCCCTGATCATGGAAGCTGGGAGGGTCTGCAAAACAGCACACCTTCACCTATCCCTGACACAGAAGGCTCATGTGAGGTACTTACATGAAACCCGTCAATGTAGTACCTAAACACTTCCCAATGCATGTCTTCTCACAGCACCCCTGTGAAGCTAGGGCAGGGTTGTTATCCCCACTGTACAGGTAAGGAACTGAGGAACAGAGACAAAACGACTTACCCCAGGTTCCAAGGAATTGAACCCAGGTCTCCAGCAGATTGGGCTACTGCTCTAGCCACTGGACCATCCTTCCTCCCCGCAGCTTCTCTCAGGGACAAATCCAGCCCGCTCCTCTGCAGTGGCACCCTTTGCTATGGAACTGTTGGGGTTCTGCTGAACAGTGTGAGGGCTGGATGTGGAGAGGCCAAATAGGGGTTGTGCATACTCTGAGCTACACAGAGCCCTTTCCCCCATGAGATCCCTGTACAAGGATGTGCAAGGGATGGGAGGGGTTTGCTGTTCTGTTTATAAAATCTCTTGATTTTTAAGCCAAACTCATGATTGAGGGGTAGGGGAGCCTGATTCAAGCTTTCCGAGAGTTTGAGGTTGGAAATACTGCATCTGACGCACGTATGGAATAACTCCCATGGCAACAGCAGAGCACGTAGCAGGAGCACACAGAAGCACATGCCCGTGGGGTTATGTAACAGCTATGTTGGGATTTTTAGACATTCTCACAACAATGGAAAACCACATTGTAAAAAAAAAAAGAAAGTAAACCACATGGGCAAATGCAAACATCTTTTGAAATGTGTAAATATGTTTGTCGTTGGCCACAAGACAAGGAAAAATTCCCACTCTGGACTCACCAGCTGACATGAGACAATGTGCAGCTCCAGGACTTTTTGCTGGTTTCAGCCAGCAGGGTGACTTTTGACGAGTCCAGCTCAGTAGCTGCACAAAGTTTGGGATAAATACATTCTCCACAGGCTTGCAGCCCATGCTTATAGCTTGGTGCAAAGCACTGGTGCTTTGTCTGGATGTTGACAAGCCTTGAGAAATTCCAATCGGTCTGGGAACAAGGGAAAATTAAGGATTCGTCTTCCATTTTAAAAAAAAAATTTGAAACTTTTAGCCACCACTACATTCTGTTTCTGGGCAGTGACAAGAACTCAATTGGTTTGTGTTTTATACACCAACTTCTGACCAAATCAGTAGTCAAATCCATTCCTGGCAAATTGCTCTTGAACAAGGCTAGTTCACTGACTTGTCACTGTTTTGTGACTGAAAATGTATTTCCAGAAAATTGTCTGTTTCTGATTATGAAAATATAGTCATCTAATTAATGGGGCCCTTTTTACTGACTCCTCTGGACTTCAGATCAGATCTTAATTTCTTAAGCAATTTTGTTGCATGTTAAGAATAATGGTGTAAGAAGATCTGTTTATTTCAGTTACTGAAAATAATTCTGTTTGCTGGTTCAGGAAGACCTTTATCGCAAAGGACCTTGGCTCTTCTGTTCTCATAGGTGAATGTATCCATTTCCTGCACTTAGCAGGTTTACCCTGAATACTGCTGTACCTCTGCATGATGAGAGCCTATAAACCACAGCACACAGAACGTTACATGTTGTTCAGACGCTAACTGCATGGTGCTCCCAGCATGTCTCACAAGCAGATCCAGACCTATAATATGCTAGAATGTTGCTCTGACACTGAGTAGGTCGCTTAGGAGTGTGCTTGAGCTGGAGATCAAAATGGGATAATTAAACAAAGACAATCTGCAGTGGGCAACACTGCCACCTGGAAAAAACGACACACTTGTTCAGCCTCCTTCCAGCCCAGACACAAATAGAAATAAAACCAAGTAACAAAACTGTTGTCCTGGATTAGGCTGCAAGGTTATGAGCAGCTGGCTGAGTCCGGACATCTGGCAAATGCATGGCTTCTGGCTAGCACCCTAGTCAGAGTGATTAGTGTCACACTCAACAGCCATAATTGTATTTTGGAAGTGTTTTCCGTCTGTGTGAATCTCTGCATGTGGGGATTGTGCTGTGACATAGGTCATCCTCACCAAGTGTAAAGTTTGCCTTTGTTTGGGTAGGCTCCCCGATGTCGGGATGCCTACCTGAAATGTAGCATACCCTCAGAACAACCTCTGCCCAGTTCTGTAAATCTTGCAAGAACAAGCTCTCTGGTGAGAATGGGAAAGTAGGGTCTCTTGGTCACTGAGTTAAGGCAGACAGAGCCAATTGCTTTGCACGTGTTCTTTCTGCATAGTTGTGGTGTCTATGTATGTGCTCGCCTTGCTTATTTAGTTTATGTCCACACTGCAGTCAGAGGTGTGACTGTAGCATGTGTAGACATATCTGAACTAGCTTTGCTCTAGCTAGCTCCAGGACCAGCACAGGTGGTAGCATGAGCTGTACAAGGCTACCCAGGATTCTCTGTGTGTATTTGAGTGACTAGCCTGTGTTGTCATGGCTTCATTGCTATTGTTCTTGGAGCTAGCTTGGTTATCGCTGTACATGCTGCGTTCACACCTCAATGCCCACCCAACCCTTTCCTGATGGTTTATCTCCAGCTAGGGTCACTGTTTCACCGGGCTGTCGGGACCTGCCTACGCTATAACTTTCATTGTGGTCAGATGCACAGGCAAGCTCACCCTGAATCTCTCTGCCAGCATAGGAGCCCTAAAGCACCTCGGGAACAACGTGCTTTAGAGCTCTAGTCTGCACTCACCAGGCCTATGTTCTCAGCCATGTCGGAAGTGGAAAATACATCATGCAATGTCCTGATTCTTCTGGCTGTGGTCATCTTTGGAATGTGCCCTATGGGATGTGAGTGGCTGCTACACCCTACCATCTGCAACTCACTGCATAGAAAGGCCCACATTCAGGAAGGCACTTAAATACTTCAGTCCATCCCGCTTCCAAAGCACTTACGCACATGCTTGACTACAGTGAGACCTAAGCACAGACATGCTTAAAGTTAAGAATACTAGTGCTGTCCTGACTAGGGTTGATGCTCTGACTTCTGTATCTACTCCTTTTTTTCATCAGTGCCTATAGGAACACATGGCTTTTCCCTCCCATGCCATAGACAGGACAATGGGTATTGGAATAGTGGAGTGAAGTTTAGTATAAAGAGTAGAGAGGCAATGTATAGGAAAGCATGGTCCAGTGGCTAATGTGTTAGCTTGGGAGCTGGCAGACCCCTGCTTTGCTGCAGACTTTGTGTTACCTTGGGCAAGCAGTGTTGCCTGAGTGCCAGTTTTGGGACCATTGAGATTCACAGAACTTTCTCTGAACCCTGGAGGCAGCTAAATTCACTCAATTTTCAGAGTAAAAGTTCCCTCGGCACCTAAGTTTTTGCTTCTAGGCCTGCACGTTGCTGCCTCCCTCTGGGCACCTCTCTCTCGCCAAAGCCCCAGAGTGAGTCACAAGCTGGGGAAGATGGGCATTCGTCTGCCTAACCCGTGTGTGAGGCCCAATCTGGTAGGCGGGCTCAGAGGGTGCCTGGCAGATGGTGTCACAGTCAGAATCTGGCAGCTGAAGGAGGGGACCCCACCTGATCACTTTTATCCCAGTGGTTAGAACACTCCTCTGGGATGTTAGAGACCTGTGTTCAATTCCCCCCTCTGCTTGTGGGGGAGAGAAGATTTGAGCCGGTGTCTCCCACACCTCTCAGGACAGAGTGCTCTAATCACTGGACTATGGCATGTTTTGAGGTAGGGTCCCTCAATCTCTCCTGTTGAAGCTGTATATAGAGTTATTGGAGGAGGGGGATGGGATCCTGGATCTCCCACATGGATGCTCGAACCACTGGACTACAGAGTCATTCTCATGCACACTCTCTGGCTCAACGACTCTTTAAGTATCTATCTACGGTGGAACACCCCTAGTCATTCTCACAAGAAACACCTTGGATGCCTAAGCCACCTGACTGCAGGAGATGGGTTCCTGCCTGTCACTTACTAGCGAAGAGAGGCGACTATCTCCCCGAGAGGAGTAGGGCTCAAGACACGCCCCACTCACTGACCTCTCGGTTAATTTAGGCAATTCCCCCACCTAGGGGGATGGCTTTTGAGAATGGCATTCTGAGGTGCCTGTCTAGCCTCATTAATTGTATAGGGAATTATACAGGCTCATTATACCTCAGTTTTGGGAATTTTTCTAGGCACCTAATGCTAGGCCTTGTGACACTGAGAGTCACAGTGCCTAAGTTCCTTTGTGGATCTTGGCCTTAGTTTCTCTATTCTCAATCTGTAAAATGGGGATAATATTTCTCTATCTCACAGGATAAATACATTAAAAATTGTGCAGAGTCCAGGTACTATGGTAATGCAGCCATCTAAGTACCTGAGATCAATAACATTATAGCAGGATTGGAAAATGCCTTTCAATAGCCTTTCTGCCTGTTTTTTTTAAAAGCCGCAGTGGTTTAGAATATTTTCATGTAGAGAAAGCCATCAATGTAGATTGATTAATGGAAATTTTTTATTTTTGTACATGAACAAGACTATGTCATTAATGTCTGTTTCTCTCTGGCTAGCTCTGAGTGGATTTTGCACCCTGCACTGCATTAAAAAGAGATTACCCTGCCCTGACCCTTTGAATTTCCCTTTCCACCCAAAAAAAGAAAAAAGGGAGCCAATAGGCTGTAGCTGAAATATAAACGGACGTGCTTCAACAGTGCTCTGGTATGCTTTGTAGTCTGTGTGTCTTTTCAATAGAATTAGAATTGAATGCAAAACTTCTACGTTTCTGAACCTTGTGGCCCTGATTCAAGGAAGCACTGAAGCATGTACTTAAGTCCCATTGACTCAGCATGTGCTTAAAGTTAAGTATTGCTTCAGCGCTCTTCCTGAACAGGGCTGCTTTCCTGTGTCTAGACCTTAGAAAATAAGGGCTTGATTCCAAACCTCTGAAAGTCACTGAGATTCTTTCGACTGATTTCCATGGGCTTTGCATCTGGCCCTTTGTGAACAGAGATCAGGGAATTCAAAAGCCAGGCTCCCACAACAGCATAACAAAGCAGCATACACCTGGCCACGTTGCTCCTCAAACCCACACAGAGATGAGCCTGAGCTGCAACATCTGTATTTGGATTTTGAACTCCTGCAGTGTGCCGGTGTCTGGCTTTGGGGCTGTGGTTCAGGCCCGTTTCTAAAATATGCCTTTGTAATAGTTCAGACACCTACCTGAGCAGCACTCTGCTCTGACTCACAGGGTGCAACTCCCAAAGGGCTGAGTTCTGCCATCATTTGCACCAGGGCAAGCCTTAGCGAAGTCAATGGAAGCTGCATCTTTGTGACTGAGCAGAATTGGACCAATATTTAACCCAGGGATCAGGAGCTTGCTTTGTTTATGCAGGACTCTGGCACCAATTTAAATAGATTTTTTTTCCCTTTCAAAATTCTAAATCTTTGGGCCAGAGAGTCTCAGGTGAAAGTCAGCATAGCTCTGTTGACTTCAGTAGGGCGCCACCAACTTAGCAGAAGATCTGGTCCATTTTTATTTTCCGCATACCATATGAGATATGTCAGCAAATTCTGCATGATAATAACACAGATACAACACAGTACTTACTGTACATGGTACGAATGGGGCTTCTGACTACTCCGATCCCCCATCTTTTTGTCCTGCCTTGCTGGCCTGATCTCTGGAGAGACCATGCTTTTAGATTCCCTTAGTGATTGCATCCTGCTCAAATGTAAGTAGTAACATTTAAGTCAGTCATGGGAATTCTAAACAAATGCAACTCTTTCATATTGCTCCCCCTATTGGCACCGGAGAGTTATTTCTCATAACTTTTCTTGTATAAAAATCATCAATATTTCTGTCTTGCCTTAAGAGGGCCTTGATATTTTTTTTTTTGAGCTGACCATTTTGGATGCAAATTAAAGCCATTTAGACACATAAGTTCTTGACTCATGAGCACAGTTAAGAATTCAGCCACGTGAATCACCTAAATTGCACTTACAAATTGGCAGGCACTGGAACAGGGATCAGATTTAGATATGTGGGTCCTAGATATTTCCTCCCCCAGGAAGGGCACATTTACACTGGAGCTGGAATTGTCATTTCCAGCTCAGGTAGATGTACGTGTGCTAACTTTGACTGAGCTAGTACACTAAAACTAGCAGGGTAGCCATGGTGATGCAGGTGGCGGAACCTGAATATGTACCGAGTATCCTGAGAAGGATTATACTTGAGCAGCTAGTTAGTCCCACTGACTGTGCCACCATGGCCACATTCTTTTTAAAGAGCTAACTCGATCAAAGCTAGTGCATGCTCATCTGCCTGACTTGGAAATTACACCTGCAACTTGAAGCGTAGACGTACCCAAAGTTTGCATAGCCAGAAGGGTCTTGCTAATCCACACTTGCAGGGCCTACAGAGAATGGATACCCCTCATGCTGGTTACTGCCGTGATGTAGTATTTGGTGTGGCTAAGAGTGCATTGCTTGGCAAATCGCACCATAAAAACAAAGGAAGGTGATTGCCCTCAGGGTGGGAGGTGCAGGACCAGAAAGGAAAAAAAAATACCCCTCTGCTTTCCAGGAACATGGGCTGTAGGGTGCAGCCTGTAGTTCCTCAACTGACTTCACCCCCACTCCTGCCCATGCTCTTTTGGATTCTATCCCAGGAGCACAGGGCAGCATAGGCACGGGAGAAAATGCTGTATGCTCTTTGAGAGCCAGCCTCAGGATGGAATGCAGGAGATGGCCCCTTATGAACCTCCACCTCTGACTGTGTGGGACAGCGTGGTAATGGGGAGAGGAGGAAGGGAAAATTAAGGACTCATGGTGACCAAGAAGGGGGGGAAAGAGAGAAGGATCTATCTGTGTGTATCTAATCACAGGTATTTATAGAACCCCAGTCACAATAGGTCTGGTGAATGGGGAAGAGTAAAGGGGGTGTTGGGTCGAGGCGTAGAAGGGGTGTGATGGAGGGTGAAGGGGAATGAGGGAGACTCTCAGACTGAGATGACAGAAAATAATAAAAGGAGGAGAGAAGACTAGGGAGAAAGGAGGACAAATGACAATGTAACAAAGATGAATGAAGAAGCGAGAGATCTGCTGTTAAGGTTTATTCATGTTAGTGTTTTTCAGTCTGTGCTCTCTGGGCAGGTGGCTCTCCCAGGGATGATGAATAGATTAATATGTAGTCCACAGTGGAGGTGGCACACAGCTCTTTGTCTTGGGCACTATACAAAACCCCTACATCAAGCTCTTTTGGTATTGGTCTCCGAAGTTCTCCTGTAGCCACTTTTTCATGGCGCCAACATACTTCCCCAACCAGTTCCTTATGGCTGTGATATATTTGTCTTCTGGCCCCACTTCTTGGGCCTCTTCAGACTCTTGCCCCTGTAGATACGTACTCTGCAGCCATTGGACATACTTGCCTGAGGGCTCTTCTTTGGCCCTGGCATGTCTTTCCAGCCAGTTATTGGTGGCTGTCAGGGATTGGTGCAGTACCTCTTCTAGGACTTTGACGTGGTTCTCCAGCAGCTTGACCTGAACCTCAGCGTACTCTACCAGTGACTTGTCTGTGGTCCCATTATACTCCTCCAGCAACTTGTACAGGATCATGACATTCTCATCCAGCCACTTGTACAGGGTCCTGTTGTTGTGGTCCAGCCACATAACCATGTTTGCAGTGTGGTCTTTCTGGCACCTGTCTTGAACATGCTCATCTAGCCTCTTGTCGAAAGCTTCAACATACTCCTCATGCCACTCATTCAGGGTCCAAACATATCTGTCCAGCCACTTGTCGAGGGCCCCAATGTGCTCATCCAGCCACCCAAGCAGGTCCTCCGTATGCTCATCCACCCACTTGTCTGGGGTCCCCATGTGCTCCTGCACCCACTTGTTGAGGCTCCAGACATGTTGATCTACCCATGTGCCTAAGGTCCCAATGTGCTTGTCCAGATGCCTGTCTATGGTCCTGATGTGCTCATCCAGCCTCTCCCCTACTGTCTGATGAACACAATGCAGAATAAACCAGTTAGAGAGGGTAGTGCAGAGGGTGTGCGTGAGAGAGAGAGAGTCCTGCACATTAACACACATGAAACTCAAACGGGGACCCTTCAGCACTATTGTTTCTCTTCTTAAGCCCATCAGACTTGTCTGATCTTCCCATCACACAATGCCAAGGATTTGCCACTCCTGATTTACAGCCATTCATCATAGCACTGAGGCTGCTAACTCTACCCTGCTCCAACTTCTCATTTCTGCCTACCTCCTCCCACTCCTCAGCCTTCAGCATTCCTGCCCCAATCATAGCTACCCTTAGCTGGCTTTGCCCTCTTTGGTCCCCATACCATCCATCTGAACCCTCCTCGGGATGGTCAGTGACTTCCCCTGCTGCTGAGTGCCTCCTTTTTACTATTTATTTCTTTAATCTCCATGCTGAAGCAGATACCATTGATCATATAACTGACTTTGAAAGCCTTACACCCTATGCATAGGTCTATGGCTCGCTCCTCACCTGGCTGTACCTGGCCTGCACCTCTTACTTTAAGATTTCTTCCTTTGTGATAGTTGTAACAACACTTGGCTGCTCCCCCAAGTCCTCTCCTTTTTTTAAGCTATCTTTTACATTTTACATTACAGATTTTACAATTACACCCTCTCATAACTCAAGAACTAGGGGTCACCAAATCAAATTAATAGGCAGCAGGTTTAAAACAAACCAAAGGAAGTATTTCTTCACACAATGCGCAGTCAACCTATGGAACTCTTTGCCAGAGGATGTTGTGAAGGCCAAGACTATAATAAGATTAAAAAAAGAACTGGATAAGTTCATGAAGGATTGGTCCATCAATGGCTATTAGCCAGGATGGGCAGGGATGGCGTCCCTAGACTCTATTTGTCAGAAGCTGGGAATGGATGATGGGATGGACCACTTGATGATTACCTGTTCTGTTCATTCCCTCTGGGGCACCTGGCATTTGCCGCTGTCAGAAGACAGGATAATAGGCTAGATTGACCTTTTGGTCTGACCCAGTATGGCTGTTCTTATGTACCTCCTCCCACTTGGATGCCTTAGGTCACAATTAATTATCAGCTAATTCTAATAGAGTTGGATGGCCATCATCATATGTCCCTTTAAATTCTTCTCTTCCCCTTTTTATAGATCTCACCCTGGCTGTTTGTCATGACATCTGCCTCTAATTTAATTCCCTTCAGTTGAGTGTCTCCTACTTGACTTAGAACCAATGATCCAGTTGCTCATATAATAGAATTTGGTGAAATTAATGTTTATGGGCTGGGCCTTGTTATAGAGTGAGTGAAAACCTCATTAAGATTGATAGACTCATAGACTCATAGATTTAAGGTCAGAAGGGACCATTATGATCATCTAGTCTGACCTCCCGCATGATGCAGGCCACAAAAGCTGACCCACCCCCTTTCCCTTGACTCAGCTGTTGAAGTCCCCAAATCCTGTGATTTAAAGACTTCAAGTCGCAGAGAATCCTCCAGCTAGCGACCCCCGCCCCATGCTGCGGAGGAAGGCAAAAAACCTCCAGGGCCTCTGCCAATCTACCCTGGAGGAAAATTCCTTCCCGACCCCAAATATGGCGATCAGTAGAACCCCGAGCATGCAGGCAAGATTCTCCAGCCAAACCCTCATTGACCATTGATACTATTTACCAGCGATGGCACGCTGTTGATTAATTGACTAAAATCACGTTATCCCATCAAACCATTCCCTCCTTAAACTTCTCTAGCTTAGGTGTGAACTCACCCTTCAATTCATACAACTGTAAAGATATGCCCCCATGTAAGGAAAAAGAAGTATGTGGACCCACCCATTAGCTTTTGCTGATGACTGCTTTTGGGTAGAGGTGCGAGTCTGAAGGAAGGCAGAACACAGAGGAGGAGAGGGATGCACAGACAGCCTGAAGGAGCAGCTGAAAGCACAGTGTATGACCCTGGAAGAAATCTGGGGAAAGGTTTTTGGGCCAGAGGTGCAGGCTGAAAAGACTGTTCTTGGTGCCGTGAGCAAAATAAACTGTTTCCTGCTCTTTGATTCCTCCTGTGATCAGAGACACAGGACTTTGTACATTCTTTGTAAATAAGCAAAACTCCATCCGAGACCTGACGATCACTAATTTCTGCTCCCAACTGGAACATCCTCAGGGCCCCAAACTTTCACTAGCTTCTTGGGTCGAAAAGGGTCAAAAATATTCTGCCTTTCACCATTGTCTGTCAAGTAATGTATCCCCATAATATCTCTTTGATGTATTTGACCAGCTCTGTGTGTTGCGCTGGTCCAGCATTATTTAGTGAATGCCAGTGAAAGTTGTCAATGTTTGATGCACATTTTGAGTAGCTGGAAGGCTGTTCCCCACACCGAATAACAATATATCAGTATGTCTTTTCTCCCTTTACCCACATTGATTCTTGATTAGAACATTTAGACCATTGGATCTGCTATGAGTTGGGAGATAGTGGTATGGCTGAGACCTTATAAAACAAACTGCATTAATATATTGCAATGTACCTTTGAAGAGTAATACCAGGAAAAACTATCATCCTCAGTCTCTTTCGCTGTCCAGAAATTCCAGCTTCTTCCTGGCTCCGATACAAAAGCATTCATTTGTTAAAGCTATAGTCTATCGCTGCCATTCCTGCTGTTCCTGAGTTCCCAGCTCCCTGACAGGGATTATTGGGCAGGAGTGAAGTGGGACAAGCTGTTCATGGGGGTAGGCACCTACATATCGTACTATGTCTACCTCCTGTAGTTGCCTTCTAAAATGAGCATTCAGGAGCATAAATGCCCATTTTGCTTCTGACTTAAAACTGGCCAGTTGTCCTGCACCTGCATTTTGCACCCACCATGCTAGATGAAATTTGCATATATAGTTCAAGCAACTAGATTGCTGCACATTATCAATTGCACCTGCAATATTATGGGCTCTGTCATAAGGTGGCTTGTCCCTTTAAGGAGTGATGGGTCTCTGTCCCACCTGTGACACAGCTGGCTGTCCACCCCAAAGGAGGAAAATGAAATTCATGTGGTGATGGGTCCGGAGACCCAATTAGGCCTCTGGGCTGATAAGGGAGAGGCTTTGGGTGAAGCCAGAGGAGCTGCTGAGAAGAACTCAGCCAGCCTACAGTCCCTAGAACGAGGGCTGTGGAAACTCCAATCTAAAGGGGTGAATTTGCAGGACAGAGAGTCCAGGACTTGAACAATGCAGTCCCAGGATGGAGGGGTGTGAAAACCCTGAACTGGATGTAATGAGCCTTATGTTGGGAGCTGAACAATGTCAAATAAATTAGACCTGGGGGCGGGAAGGAGGGATATTGTTTTAAAGATGTTTCTGGGAGTGGATTGTTTCTGGGAACTTCTGAAGGAAACTCAGGCAGGGTACCTGCAGGACCACCCCATGCCATAAGGGGGTGCTTTGGAGGTGGAAAACCTGTACTAGGGGTCACCACTTCCAAACAGGAAATCTAGTGAATCAATGTACTTCCCATTATTATGGACAGGGCTTATGTATTAAGGTGGGAAGGCATGATCTTGGTGATTATCAAGAGAACATCTGCATTTAGGGTGTTTTTAGTTCAAGCTAGTTTTCAGTCTCCGCAAACTCCCTTCCATCCTCCCAAAAATCCACTTATACATTCAGTCAACCGAGTCCTGTGCCTTTTCTACCCTGGGGGACTCTGCCAGTACAACTAATTTGCTGTTTAAAAAAAACAGACATTCGAGTCGGACTCCCACAAAATTCTAATAGGAGCTGGATTCCCAGCTTCTTTATGCTCAGCTAAAATTCCCACCCTCAGGGCTCAGGGACCATAAATAGAAGCATTCTGCTGTGAAGACACCATTGTCTCCTGCTAATAGCTGGTACCAGCGCTAGCCATTTGGGGCTTTCAAAACTTGACAATGTTCCTTTAAGAGTCCAAATGGCAACATCGGTGCGTGAGACACTCACCGGGAATGGGCATGGCCAAATGCAACACCAGAATCAGCAGCAACATGGTGGATGGAAGTCCCTGTAAAGAGTAGAGAAAGAGTGCAAAGTTTGACATACCAACTCTGGAGTTGTGCGGAAAATGTTGCCTGTGTCTTAGTGGTCTTTTCAGAGGGAGCCTCTGCCCACTCAGGAGAGATGAGATGGGATTTGCCAACTCCTTCTCTTTCCACCTGCCTTATGTTTGCTTACCCCACATCACCCAGCTGGGCTTTTGTTAGAAGGTTCTTTGCTTGCTGTGAAGCCTTGGGCTCCTCCCTGGCTTTCTGGTGCAGAATGGGAGGACTTTCTAACCTCACTACCACAACTGGTTACTCTGTTGGCCTCTCAGCAGAGAGGCCAAGGACTGAAATGTGCCTTGGACACTGAATTCCATGCTGAATCTTGGAGCTGAATCCTCGAAAGCAGGGCTTAGGCATGATGTGGAGCAGCGTGTGGCATATTTACATCACTGCTGCTCAGGCTCAAGGGGGGTGTCTAACAGGCTGTCATCTTGGCCCTTTTCACAACCACCAAATTAACTTAAAATGAGAGAAAACAGAGTGTGAGCTCTGTATAATTTGGGCAGATGACAGACAACGGGGATATCAGCTGCAAGTGTTTGATAAATATCTAAAAATACGCACCCTACGCACAAGCCTCAAACCCTTATTGATTCCAGAAATCCTTCTGCCTACATTAGTCCTATGAGTGGAAGAATTGACTATCACTGTCACACCAGTGCAATGGCGGAAAGCAGCATCAGAAAATACATCTGGCCATATGCTGAGCTGGTGCAAATCAATCTAGCTCCATTGACATTAATGGGATTAGGCTGATTTACATTATCATAGAATATCAGGGTTGGAAGGGACTTCAGAAGGTCATCTAGTCCAACCCCCTGCTCAAAACAAGACCAACACCAACTAAATCATCCCAGCCAGGGCTTTGTCAAGCCTGACCTTAAAAACCTCTAAGGAAGGAGATTCCACCACTTCCCTAGATAACCTATTCCAGTGCTTCATCACCCTCCTAGTGAAAAAGTGTTTCCTAATATCCAACCTAAACCTCCCACACTGCAACTTGAGACCATTGCTCCTTGTTCTGTCAAAACAAGGAGTAATCTTATCTGAGGATAAGTCTACAGTGCCCAGTCTAGCCACCCTATGAGAAAAATTTCCCCCCGCGACTTAGCAGCTGCTTGAATGAACCTTAATGGACCAGCAGGGGGAGTGAGTTCCAGAAGCGACAGCACTTCTCTTCAAGCACTCTCTGTTCAGCCCTCCTGGGTCCAAATCTATGAGCTGTCAACAAGAGTGAGGAGTGTAACGCTCAAGGCCCAGAGCATTGCTGGTCTTGGCAGAGGTCTGGAAGGGGGAGTGATGCAACCTGCCTCTCCCCCCCCTCCTCAGTCTGCCCCCTCAGTGTGGCTGGGGATTGCAGTCTGTGCTCCTTGCTAGTGTTGTCCTGGGTGCTACCTACTCCTCTGCACTGACCAGTGGAGATCCTCAGGCAGCACATGGCACACACTCCATTGCTGGGTTGTTAGCGCTGACCTGCAGACCCCAGAAAGAATTTTAGCCAAGTCTTGCTGACTTCAGTTTCAATGAAGTGCCCCTGAATCCCTCAGTACACCTGAGAGCCCTCTCACCCCAGCAGGATCTAAGCTCCCGGGAGGAGGAAGAATTAATTTTAGGTGGCCCAGAGCTGCATAACTAGGTGTACTGTGAGGAAACTGAGCAAAGGGAACATTTAGGTTAAATATCAGGGAACTAGAGATGCGGCAGAATCCAGCCCCAGACTGGAGAGAGACAAACAGCATAATGAGTTGAATCCAAATACCTTGGGGAGGTGGGTGAGGGTGTTTGAAATCTTGATTTAAATCAGAATTCTGTGGCTTGAGCATTCCTCTGCATTCTCTAGCATGGGGTCTGTTAAACTGGTGCAATCTGACACGGAAAGCTGTGGAGCTCTCATGGCTTGAGTCCTTCAACTATTCTTGAAGCAAATGTACCTTCAGCACCCTGGAGTCTGTATAACCAGTGCAGGTTGTATTATGTGATGTGAATGGTTTTTTAATCTATCTCAAGTTGCCACATAAAGCTCAAAGAGTTTACAAGAGTTTTTGGTATTTGCCTGTCTCCCACTTGGCAACTTGGGAAGGGCTAGGTGCTAGCAACCCCTGACACCCTGTGATAAATGAATCAGCCTTGATATGGTGGCAGAGCAGTGGGATCATTTTGAATTAGAAGCACAGACCTCAGGATTTTAAAAGGATACATTTTTCCTTTTGGCTGCTTGAAAGCCAGGGAGGTTTTCTTTCTTTTTTCTTTGCTGCCTGAGGGGGTACAGGCAAGCAAAGGGTTCAACCTGCAAAGCCAGGGAGTCTAACAAAGTGGTTTTTTTTTTTTTTCTCGCTTCGTGGCAACAAAATAGTTAGGCTAGAGTAGGGCAGCCCTCTGCATGAGGTTGAAGTTGTGCACCGAAACCCTAGAGAAACCAGTCTTCCCAAAGCCACATGCCACGGAGAAGACAGACCCAGCTCCATGACAGAAATGCAGACCAGGAGGGAAGGGTCAGCCCTCCCCAACCCGAGATCCAGGTGCCAGGATGGAGGGATGCCTTTAACTCAGGCCGAGTTCTAACTGAGGCAGAAAGGAATTTCTTTCTAGAGATGAATCGCTTGGAAGCAGAGGCAAAGCGCTGGCAGGCGGCAGTGGAGGCTAAGCACTTGGAAGTGGTGGCAAAGCGCTGGCAGGCAGAAGCGGAGGCAAAGCGCTTGGAGGCGGAAGCAGAGGAGAGGAGAGAGGCAAAGTGCTTGGAAGTGGAACTGAAGCGCTTAGAGTTGGAAAGGGCTAAGCTGGATCAATCAGGTAGCCCTAACAATCCTGCTCCAGGTACCGCTCCCCATTCCAAAAAAATTCCTCACATACAAGGTAGGCGATGATATAGAGGCCTTCTTAGAAAATTTTGAAAGGGTCTGGCCTTGGGTACAACACCTGTACAGACCAATATATGGTGGAGCTAAGGCCACAACTCAGTGGACCCTTAGCAGAGGTGGCAGTTGAAATGCCTAAAGAACACATGAACAAGTATGAACTTTTTAAACACAAGGCCAGAATTAGAATGGGGCTAACACCCGAACATGCCCGTCAGCGGTTCAGAGCCCTAAGGTGGAAACCAGACTTGGCATTTTCCCAACATGCCTATCACATTGTAAAAAATTGGAATGCCTGGATATCAGGAGCAAGTGTTAAATCTCTGGAAGATCTCTCTCTCCTAATACAAATGGAGCAGTTCTTAAAGGGTGTTCCTGAGGAAATAGAAAGGTACATCCTAGATGGGAAGCCCAAAACTGTAATCGAGGCGGGGGAAATTGGAACCAAATGGGTGGAGGTGGCGGAGAAGAAGAAAGTTAGTAGCAGTTGGAGCAGATACCAGAAGGAGCAACCCGAAACAGCACCCCACCATCAGAGTCAGCCCAAGGCCCCACCTTGCAAGGAGGGAGGAGCCCTCCACACAGCCAGGGAAACCCCAGATGCCCTCTCGTCCCACCACCCCATTGTCCAATCACCCATCTCACCCCAGTTCACAGTCAGCTGGGCGATGCTTTAAATGTAATGAGGTGGGACATGTGAAGGCCAACTGCCCCAAGAGCACCAGCCGGAGCCAACTCATCACCCCGGAGTCGCCCCAAGAGCTTTCAGGCCCAGATGCCTCACAAATACCCCCAGAGCAAAGGGAAACTGTGAATGTGGGTGGGAGGAAGATTACTGCGTGGAGAGACACTGGAACACAGGTGTCAGATATCCACCAATCCCTGGTGGACCGCAGATTCATCGACCCAGAGGCCCAAGTGAAGGTGCAACACTTTAAGGCCAACTCTTTTAACTTGCCTAGAGACAAGTTGTCTGTCCAGTACAAGGGCTAGTCAGGAATATGGACTTTTGCAATTTATGATGATTATCCCATTCTCATGCTGCTGGGGAGAAGACTTAGCCAACCATGTGAGGCTAACAAAAAGGGTGGGGATGGTCACCCGCAGCTAGGCTAAACAGGCCTCCACACCTAACTCCATTCCCGAGCCTCCTACAGGGACCCAGCCAAAAGTGGTGGAACCCAATCCCAAACCAGAGTCTATGGCACCAGTTGTAGATCCAGTTCCTGGGACCCAGCCAGAACCAGCCCAAGGATCATAACTGGTGGAACAGTCAGCATCAGAGCCTGTGCTTGCAACCCTACCAGGGGCAGGGAAGCCAGCACCAAAGGGCGCCACAGAGCCTGCACCTGCAGAAGCAGCTAAACCAGAGCAAGAAGCTCAACTGGAGCCGGAAATATAACCTAGTGCACCAGTGGAGAGTGGTTCACAGTCGACGGAGACACCCCCATCACCTGCATTGCTTCTGGTGGGACCAAGCCCAAGTCCCCAACCCAAGGAGGAACTAATGTCTCCAGCATCAAGGGAGCAGTTCCAGGCAGAGCAGGAAGCAGACGAAAGCCTCAAGGGAGCTTGGATGGCTCTTCCAATAGGTCCAGGTTTGTTGTAGAAGGAGGACTCTTATACAAGGAAACCCTTTCTGGTGGGCACAAGGAGGACTGGCATCCTCAGAGACAGTTGGTAGTTCCAACTAAGTATAGGGAAAAGCTCTTGAGCTTAGCACAGTCACCCTAGTGACCATGCTGGGGTGAACAGGACCAAGGACTGTTTGGGGAAGTCATTCCACTGGGAGGGGATGGGAAAGGACTTTTCTATCTATGTCCGGTCTTGTGAGGTGAACCAGAGGGTGGGAAAGCCCCAAGACCAGGTCAAGGCCCCTCTCCAGCCACTCCCCATAATTGAGGTTCCATTTCAGCGTGTAGCTGTGGATATTCTGGGTCCTTTCACTAAGAAGACACCCAGAGGAAAGCTGTACATACTGACTTTCATGGATTTTGCCACCCGATGGCTGGAAGCAGTAGCTCTAAGCAACACCAGGGCTAAAAGTGTAAGCCAGGCATTGGCAGACATTTTTGCCAGGGTAGGTTGGCCCTCTGACATCCTTGCGGATTCTGGAACTAACTTCCTAGCAGGGACCATGAAATGTCTTTGGGAAGCTCATGGGGTAAATCACTTGTTTGCCACCACTTACTACCATCAAACAAATGGCCTAGTGGAGATATTTAATGGGACTTTGGGGGCCAGGATACATAAATTCATGAATGAGCACTCCAGTGATTGGGACCTAGTGTTGCAGCAGTTGCTTTTTGCCTAGAGGGCTGTACCACATCCCAGTTTGGGATTTTCACCCTGTGAACTCGTTTATGGCCATGAAGTTAAGGGGCCATTACAGTTGGTGAAGCAGCAATGGGAGGGGGTTACAACTTCTCCAGAACTAACATTTTGGACTCTACGTAAAAGAATAAATGGACACAGATCAGACGTCAAGAATTATAACATTCAAAAACCAGTTGGAGAACACTTCAATCTCCCTGGCCACTCGATTACAGACCTAAAAGTCGCAATATTACAACAAAAAAACTTCAAAAACAGACTCCAACGAGAGACTGCTGAATTGGAATTAATTTGCAAATTGGACACCATTAAATTAGGCTTGAATAAAGACTGGGAGTGGATGGGCTGTTACACAAAGTAAAACTATTTCCCCATGCTTATTCCCCCCCCCCCCCAGTTCCTCATATCTCCTTGTCAATTGCCAGAAATGGGCCATTTTCATTACCACTACAAACAGTTCTTTTTCTCTCCTGCTGATAAAAGCTCACCTTAACTGATCACTCTCCTTATAGTGTGTATGGTAACACCCTTGTTTCATGTTCTGGGTGTGTGTGTGTGTGTGTGTGTATATATATATATATATATATATACCTTCCAACTGTATTTTCCACTACATGCACCTGATGAAGTGGGCTGTAGCCCACGAAAGCTTATGCTCAAATAAATTTGTTAGTCTCTAAGGTGCCACAAGTACTCCTGTTCTTTTATTTCGGACTTTGTAACCAACCTGCAAAACATCCTCAAGGACTCTGTAGCCCTTGCTCAAGAAAACCTACAGAATGCTCAACAAGAGCAAAAGGTCTGGTATGCTAAACATACCAGAGAGTGTTCCTTCAGAGTAGGTGACCAAGTCATGGTCCTGAAAGTGCTCCAGGCCAATAAGATAGAAGCATCGTGGGAGGACCAAGTTATGGTCCGAGAGCGCCTGGGAGCTGTTAATTACCTCATAGCATTCCCAGACCCTACCCTAAAACCTAAAGTATACCATGTTAATTCTCTAAAGCCCTTTTATTCCTGAGAAATCAAGGTTCTCCAGTTTAAGCCCAGGAGAGAGATGACACTGAGTGGCCTGAAGGAGTCTACTATGAAGGAAAAAGTAACGTTGGCCTTTCCATCACCCTTGGGCGTAAGCAGCGATGGCAAATCCAGGAGCTGTGCACCAGCTTCGCGCCAATGTTTTCAGCCACCGATGATGGATAGAACGGGTGTACCACTCTATTGACACAGGTGATGCTTGCCCAATTAGAGCCCAACCCTACCAGATGGCTCCTCAAGCCAGAACCGCAATAGAAAGGGAGATCAAGAACATGTTACAGATGGGTGTAATCCGCCCCTGTGAGAATGCATGGGCCTCTCCAGTGGTTCTGGTTCCCAAACCCAATGGGGAAATCCGCTTTTGCGTGGATTACCATAAGCTAAATGCTATAATTTGTCCAGAGAACTATCCAATGCCATGCACAGATGAACTATTGGAGAAACTGGGATGTGCTTGGTTCATCTCCACCTTAGACTTAACTAAGGGGTACTGTCAAGTGCTGCTAGATGACCCCGCCAAGGAAAGGTTAGCCTTCATCACTCATGTAGGGCTGTATGGATTTAATGTGCTCCCTTCTGGACTGCGAAATGCACTGCCACTTTCCAGAGACTGGTAGATAACCTTCTGGCTGGATTTGGGGAATTTGCAGTAGCCTACCTTGACGATGTGGCCATATTCTCAGATTCATGGGCAGAACATGTGGCGCACCTCCAAGCTATCTTCCAGTGCATAAGGGAGGCAGGATTAACCATTAAGGCCAAAAAATGTCAAATTGCCCTAAACAGGGTAACATATGTTGGACACCAGGTGTGTCAACGTACTATCAACCCCCTACAGGCTACAGTAAATACTATCCAAAATTGGCCTGTCCCTAAGTCAAAGAAGCAGGTCCAATCCTTCTTGGTCTTGGCTGGGTATTACTGACGATTTGCACGACACTACAGCCAAATTGACACCCCACTGACAGACCTGACCAGGAAAAAACAGCCAAATGCAGTTCAGAGGACTGAAAAATGTCAAAAAGCCTTTAACCAGCTTAAGGCGGCCCTTATATCTGACCCTGTACTAACAGCCACAGACTTTGACCAGCTGTTCGTCGTAACCAAAGATGCGTCTGAATGTGGTGTAGGAGCAGTTTTAATGCAGGAAGGACCAGATCAACAATTCCATCCTGTTGTGTTTCTCAGCAAAAAACTTTCTGAGAGGGAAAGCCACTGGTCAGTCTGAAAAAAAGAATGTAACGCCATTGTGTATGCTCTGGAGAAGCTACGCCTATACACTTGGGGACTGCGTTTCCACCTGCAGACTGACCAGGCTGCACTGAAGTGGCTTACACAGTCAAAGAGACTAACAAAAAGTTTCTTCGGTGGAGTTTAGCTCATCATGACTTTGATTTTGAAATACAACACATTTCAGGAGCCTCTAACAAAGTGGCTGATGCACTTTCCCAGGAAGGTTTCCCAGACTCAGCTGGGTAAAAATGTCCCTGTATTCTAAGTCATTGTAGTCCTTAAAATATAAAAAAATACTGTTTAAGTTCTTCATGCAATTAGTAGTAAAATTAGAGGTGCATGTATCTTATTAACTCTGTTTCCTAAACCCCTAGGAAGAAATCCCAGCCGGTTGGACCCAACTTGAAGCAGGCCGGTCAGCACCGTCTGTGATTTGGGGTGTGTGTGATAAATGAAGGCGGGCTAGGGGTAGCTCCCTTTTATGGACAGCCAGCCAGCCAGTTAGCTATAAAGTTCCTCTTGGTGGCTGTTCTCTGCTTGCTTTACCTGTAAAGGATTAAAAAGTCTCCCTGGCAAGGTAGAAGAAAAGGAGTGGGCACCTGACCAAAAGAGCCAATGGGATGGCTAGAACTTTTTAAAATTGGAAAAAACTTCCCTTTTGTTGCCTTTGTTCTCCGGAGAGTGGAGACATAGAGCAGCAATGCTGTAAGCAGCTTTAAAACCAGCTATGAAAAAGCATCAATTCATACCTCGAACTTACTTATCTGAAACCCCTGATACGTAAGTCAATTAGGGAATGTCTAGGAAGATGCAATTAGGGTTATTTTTTTTATTTCTTATTGGCTTGTGGAGTCCTCCATGCTAACCACAGATGCTTCTGTTTTGCTTGTAACCTTTAAGCTGAACCTCAAGAGAGCTATCTTGATGCTTAATTTTTGTAATTGTTTCTTTTAAGTTCTAGCAAAAAGCCTATGTTTCAAATGTATTTCCTTTCTTTTTAACTTTAATAAAATTTACCTTTTTTAAGAACAAGATTGGATTTTTTTGTCACTAAGAGGTTTGTGCATATGTTGTTTAATTAGCTGATTTCCTTTGTTTTTTTCTCAGCTCTTCCCCAGAAGTGGGGTGAAAGGGCTTGAGGGTACCCCACAGGAAGGAATTCCCGTGTTCCTTCCTGGGTTCTCAAAAGGGAGACGGGGGTTTGCACTTGGGTGGTGGCAGCATCTGTCCATCCAAGATCAGAGAGAAGCTGTGACCTTGGGAGTTTAATACCAGCCTGGAGTGGCCAGTATTAATTTTTAAAATCCTTGTTAGCCCTCACCTTCTGTACTCAAAGTGCCAGAGTGGAGAATCAGCCTTGACACACCCATTTATGACCCCTCCACTCAGGGGGTTGAGAATCCCTGTTCTAAAGAATGGTCTTACCTGGTTTTATTACCAGTTCTGTGACTTGTTGGGAAGTTTAGTTAGAGACCATAGCCTGTTTTCCTCCCCTCCCGTCTCTCTAAGGGATGAGTGTCACTGAGAGATGCTTGAATGCAAGCCCAGCCCAGCTTCTGCTGCTTATTCCCCACCTGATGATGTGTCCCTGTGACCTCAGAATCAACTGCCACCTCCATGGCAACTGGTGATGTCAAAAAGCTTCAGGTGGGTGAGTGAGAAATAATCAGCAGGGAGCTGGTGAGTCTAGACTGGAAAACTGAGATCTTGTGTCAGCACAAAACTCCCATTAACAAGAAAGATTGAAGAGGGGAGAAGAACACACAAAAAGACAAAGGAGCGGAGCATTATGGCCAACTTAAATGGGAGTGGGAATGTGTTCTTGGCTAATAAACGGAGAAGCCAGGTTTCCCTTTAAGGTGCTAGTGGAAATGCCCCACTGATGGAGGAACAGACGCTTTCCTTATTCAGGTGACAGCAGCAATAATGCTTATTCTGATTCTCCCATTGGCACATTGTGTCTGTGTGAGGGGAAAAAAAGGAAATTGAAATCAAAATAAAAGTAGTCACACATACAACAGAGCAGGTTGGAGACTGAAACAGTCAGGGGAAAAAGCCAGCATAGGGCTCCTACCACATACCTAATGACCCACAGCTGGTAGAATTGCCATGCTAGCGTTTCTCTGGATCGTATCAAGAATCTGGGAAGATCTGGGGGATGGGTATGGAGAGATGAGAGAGGACACTTTATTCTGAAAGAATGCAAACTCTTTTTAGGATCATGTAGTTACATGTGAGTCCGATAAGCCATTGAAATGCAGCCACCTGTGGGGTGGAATGCAGCAGTTGTTTAAATATGTGGTGCCACAGCCCAGCCGTTTAGGAGGGAAAGAGAAGAATGCTTTATCCATTTTAATATTATTAACTATTCAGCAGATGGCCATCATGTGCTGAGCTCAAAGGGGAAATGGCCCATCAATAGGGTTTGGCTGAAGCCAAAACTTGGGATCCAAACAGCCTCGAATTATGGGGTGTTCAGAATTCAGATCCCAGATGTGAATTCTGTGGTTTGAGCATCTCTAGGAAAAATTAACTGTCAGAGTTCTTCCAGCAGAGGGGACATCTGTTTAAATCCTCCATGATTCTTCCAGCTGAAAGGTACTAACTACCTATAGATCTTTATTAGCATCAGATTTTGATTCTGCATTGTAGTACCATAAAGTCCCAAGCAAGCAGGGCCAGCTCCTCACAGTATGAGAAACACTATATCAGTGTAATAGCCACTGATAGTGGAAGCAAACCAGTATTTTTTTCCAATCCAAGAGCACATATTTGAATGTTATCCTCTTTGCTGTCTCATAATCTCGATCAGGTTTCTTTGATGCAGGACCCGTGTGGTTATTAAACTCAGTATGGTTTGATGTTCTGCTGACATTTTATATCAATCACACCTTTTATTATCACGATCCTTCTATATTAAATTTCAGAAAGGGATGCTGGGAAAAATGGTCCTGGATTTCCTTGCACATGGCTGATGTGAATTGTCTGTCTGGTTTTCTCAGGAAATGGTTTTTATCCCTGTAATGATTGTCTTTATATGAGATCTGCCAGGAGCTTCGCTCAGCTAAAATATCCCCTTGAGTTGAAAGAAAACACGCTTACCAAACACTTACAAAGAAGATGCCTTCTGGCTTCTGTGTTGAAAGGACTTCTTGATTTGTTGCACGCAGCTCTGAAAGCTACACAACAGCTTGCCACAAATGGGGGCTACTTCAAGAATCATTTGTTGCAAGTAGTTTGTGTTGCCTGTTCTTTTCTACACATTTACTTTTATCAGAGAGTCTCAGAGCGCTTTGAAAACCTCAGGTAAGCCCTGTTTGCAATATGGCTAAACCAATGGTCTAATTTTCAGAGGCAATGACCACCCGCCTGCAGCTCCCTTTGACTTCAAATGGAGTTGAAGGTGCTCAGGACTTCTGAAGACCAGGCCGGAGAGCACATAGCAAATCAGGGCAGAGCTGGAAACGCAAGCTAGCTGCCACATTTTCTGTTTTCCTGGTCTTGCCACTAGACCATGCTTGCCATATGTGAGACGCAACATGCATAGTTTATTCCCAATGGAAACATTTGAAATGTCACTACCAATTAGTTGTTTGGTTACTAGATTTAAGGTAGTTACAGCCCGTCAACTGCAATAAAAAACAGATTCATGCAAATAGATTATAGCTATTTTTCCTCAAGTGCCAGACAGGTTCCTCTAATAACATATGGTACAGAAGTCAGAGCTTGTAAGAACCATTCTGATAGACCCTGTGGTCTAGCAATGTTGTAGGCAGAAGAAGCATCAGCAAATGAGCACATCACCTGCAAAAGTGTACAGGATCCAGATCTGAAAGCTAGCAAATTGAGTATTGGCTACATCGGGGTCAGCTAGTGTAGCAGGAGCCAGAACTCCAATATGAGCTACTGGATGCCCCAGGAAAGATCTGGTTTCCCTTTTGTATTGGAGGGTATATCCAAATGGATTTCCATCTTAAATAAATATATATATCCCCAGGCAAAGAGGTCTATAAACTTCCCAAATCTAAGAGTTCTCTTGCTCGATGCATCACTTTGTTTGATGCCATTACAGCAGTTGACTATAGGCAGTTCCCTCTCTTCAGTCATTTGCTTTTGGGGAATCCTGTGAAAAGAACATTGTTTTGCTACTGTATGTGGCTGGAGGTTATGGAGCCAGCTGATATAGGCAGACTGGAATAATGTCATGTTCGAATAGGTTTGACTAAATATGAGCCTGACTGTGCAAGATGCTTGAGGGACTCCTGAGAGGTACTGAGTGCTTGTAAGGCCCATCAAAGCCAACAGGAGTTAAGGGCACCCAGCACTTCACAGAAGGTGCTCAGTATTTTGCAGGATTGAAGTGGAATATCCCCAGGGGTTTGACACGCCTTCCCCCCATTCTTATTTTTTGAGATGGAGAACCATAGAATACTAGAAATGAAGGACTAAAAAGGACCTCAATTGGTCATCTAGTCCAGCCCTCTGCCCTCATGTCAGGGCTAAGTATTCTCTAGGTCATCTCTGACAGGAGTTTGTCTAACCTGTTCTTAAAAACCTCCAGTGATGGAGATTCCACAACCTCTCTAGGTAAGTTGTTTCAGTGCTTAACTACCCTGACAGTTAGCAAGTTTTTCCTGATGTCTAACCTAAATCTCCCTTGCTGCAATTTAAGCCCATTGCTTCTTGTCCTGTCCTTAGTGGTTAAGGATAACAATTTATCAGCCTTCTCTTTATAACAACCTTTTAAGTACTTGAAGACTGTCATTATGTCCCCTCTGTCTTCTCTTCTCCAGACTAAACAAACCCAGTTTTTTCAATCTTTCCTCATAGGTCATTTTCTAGATCTTTAATCATTTTTGGGTTGCTCTCTTCTGGACTTTTTCCAGTTTGTCTAACTTTCCCAAAGTATGGTGCCCAGAACTGGACACAGTACTCCAGATGAGGCCTTATCAGTGCTAAGCAGAGTGGAAGAATTACTTCTCATGTCTTGCTTACAATACACTCCTGCTAATATGTCCCAAAATAATGTGCCCCCTTTTTTTTTGCAACCGTATTACATTGTTGACTCTTATTTAGTTTGTGATCCACTCTCCCAGATGCTTTCTGCTGTATTCCTTCCTAGGCAGTCCCATTTGTATTTGTGCAATTGATAAGGAGTGGAGGAAGGAAAGAGACAGGCAGTCTTCTATCAGGAGATGATACACAACCTTGCAAGGCTGTTTGGTGTTGATTCAGGGCCTGATTCTGCATTCCTAGATTCACTGGGAGTTTGGGTGTATGAAGAATGCAGTGTTGCCAAACCCAGTATTAAAAAATCATGAGTCAGGCCTCCCCAAATCATGAGATTGTCTTAAAAATCATGAGATTTATTCAAAAGAATCAATATTTGACTCTTTTTATTTGCTGTCCTTTTGTTGAGAGTTTAGGAGTCATGTTTTCATGCTTTTCTGTGATCATAAGGGCCAGAAATAGTATTTTTATTTTTAAAATGGAAGCTGAGATTCTTATGGAATTACATGGCTCTTGGAGCTGGGGCTTTAAAAAATCACTGCTTCTGATACAATTGTGAAAACTTACAACATTGGCAGTGTGGTAGATTTTGGTGGGTATTATGGTGTAGTCTAAAGAGATGGAACCTTTTGCTGTTGGCTCTACATATGTAACCTTTCTCTTAGAGCTAGTCTTGGGCCCGTTGCATTCTGCTTCACAGTGCTGCAGCACTATCTATGAGCCCTTTGTGGGCAGGGAGAGGGGCACCAGCATCCATGCTTGAATTAAGAGTTGCTCATTGGCTTGACCATACCCCCTTTCCAGAACAGCTAATGGGACTTCCAAGTGGCCTGCCAGTCCTGGGGACTGGTCAGACTAATATAGTGTCAGTATATGTGTGAATAAAGGGCCACCAAAATGTCCCTTTCTCCCTCATGAGAGAGGGTTGGGATTAGGCACTTCGTGCGTGTAATCTCCAGCTGATTGATAATACTGGACCATTCTGTGCCCTGGAAGCAGCCAGCAGCAGGTCTGGCTCCTAGGTGGAAGCATGCAAGCGGCTCTGCGTGGCTCTCGCCCGCAGGCACCATCCCCCAGCTGCCATTGGTCAGTTCATGGCCAATGAGAGTGCAGAGCCACTGGTCGGGGCGGGGGCAGTGTGCGGAGCCCTGTGGCCCCCCCTGCCTAGGAGCCGGATCTGCTGCTGGCTGCTTCCAGGGCGTAGCGTGGTGTTGGAACAGGTAGGGACTAGCCTGCCCTAGCAGGGCAGCACTGCCGATGGGACTTTTAACGGCCCGGTTGGCTGTGCTGACAAGAGTCGCTGTGACCCAGTCCCATCCATTCCATGACACAGTTCTGGGTTGTGACCCACCATTTGAAAACCACTCATCTACGCATTTCTGGGAAGTTGAATTAGACATAGGGACTTAAATCTATGTCTCTTATTTGGAAGGAACCTATTGTATATTTCTCAAGAGTCAGTGTATGTATAAAACCAAAAGACTCCAGTACTGCAGAGTTAGAAACAATGGGCCAAATTCTGTCTGCTACACTACTCCAACCCAAAAGAGTTGCATTGGCATAGAAGTGGGGAGAATCTGAAAATGGAGAAAGTTAAGGGATCAAGTTAAATGCCTATGTTTTTTCACTTGGCCAGATAGGTTCTCCTTGTTTGATTTTTCTATAATAGTATAATAATCAGTCATGCTGTCTGGTGGCTATATCCCAGGATTAGTGTCGCTGACAATTCATCACAAGCCCAACACACATTCTCTGGAGCTTACCATATTTCTCTACTTTATGCACCTCCCTGTGCACACTAGTCCAAGAAAAAAATGTTCCCCACTAATATTTGGCTAAACATACTAGCACCAGATGTAGAATATTGGGGATATTTTCCACCTGGGACAAATCAATATTGATACCTGTTCCATTTTTATAATGGACAGATTGTGTGAGGATATTTTGCACTTGTTTAGACAGTGTTTGTCTCCAGGGTTGCTTACTCGTCTAATGTAATTGGTTTTCTGTGAGCAGATGGTTTAACTATCTCTATTAAGTGTCTTTGTTGGGAGATAAAGGGATATATTTTTAAAAACCCTTTATAGGGCAGGGAAAATTTTATGTCAAATCTGAAAGATACAGCAGGGGAGAGTTTTGGGGCCCGATTTTCAAAAGCGATCATGGTCAGATTTTCAGAGGTTAGTGCTTGCTTTCAGAGCCTGCACCCCTCAGTGTGATCCAGCCTCCTGGGTTCTGAGCTCTTTGGAAAATCTGCCTCTTCACTCTAAACCTATGGTACTTAGGCCTTTGAACCAAGCTGACTCCTAGTAGCCTGCCATGCAGCTCTTTTCTTGAGTTTCCTCATGAATTTGCAAGTAGGATGTTATGAGCAACAAATCCTGGGCTGGATCTGATTCCCACTAGAAATCAGTCTAAACTCTGAGCTGACCACCTTCAGAGTCCGATCCAACTCCCTTTAACTGAATGGTGATCAGGCCCTTATAGTGCTGTAAAATGCCTGGCTCCATTCAGGAACTGGAGCTAGTCTCCTGGCTATCAAGTATCAGGGGGTAGCCGTGTTAGTCTGTATCTACAAAAACAACAAGGAGTCCGGTGGCACCTTAAAGACTAACAGATTTATTTGGGTATAAGCTTTTGTGGGTAAAAACCTCACTTCTCCTCCCCCCAAGTGTATGGCCCATTTTGACAGCTGACTCTGACTATGATGAGATGTCTATTGTGGAATGTCGTGCTTCTCTTGATCTAAATTATGTAAGTGCACCTTCTAAATGGACATAGCTATGACAACGACATAGCAGTAACCCTGAAAACAAACGGGCAACTTACAACCAGAGCTGTGCAATAGAAAAACATCCAGACAAAAACATTTGTCCCTTGAGGAAGGCCACACATGGATTTGAGGATGGGAGGCCCAGCTGGTAAAAGATTCCTCAGTGACAAGGACTTTGCTAAAGTGACTCACCAGGCCGATCGTTAGGTGAGATGCTCAGAAAGCCCCAACTTAGACACGGCCCTGCTGGCTTCTGCCATCCTTTCCCTCCATGAAATCTATCACTGAGAGATGGTATAAGTCTGTATTTGGGCAGGTATCTAAAATAAGTGAGAACTCGCATTGGCACCTAAAGCGAATGGCTTTAGGAGGCAGCCTGAGACCTCATTATGGGTCATAATATGTGGGATCACAGTCCTTTTTAGATGAGCGACAACAACTGTATGCTACAGACCAGCAAACAGGGTTCCCCACAGCATCCTCTCCATTGTCTGGTTCACCATGGACCACTCCTTGTCTGGAATTCTAGACAGCACACAGGGAAATCTAGTGGCTGAAAGATGTGCTGCAAGTACATGTCGTGATGACATGTTACTATTCAAGCTGTTCAGAAAATGGGTTTCTTTTCCCAAAAGAAAATTAAACAATTTTGGATGAAAACAAAGAGGTTTTTTGATTTTTCATCCAAAAATGTTTAGATTTTCAGGTGGTTTTTTTTTGATAAAATAATCAAATTTGTCCACAGAAAGCAGATAACTTTTCATGAAGCAATTGTTTAGTCAACCCCTCAGTTCTCCATTGAAATGTGGTTTTGAGAATGGGTGACTCATCTTTTTCGAATCAGAGCAACAAGCTTTAAAATGTACAATGCTTTTTGAGGGAACTTGCTCCCATTGTTAGGCACCTGGGCCAAGTATGATTTCTCGCCAAAGCGCTGAGAAATCTGCGCTGCTGCTGTTTGATGCAAACCACCAGGCAAAACATGATGGTTTCAGGTGAGTATCCCTATTGAGCTGTCAGCACTTCAGTGGTTTCTAGTGTGAATGAGGGCTGCAGCATGACTCTCAATGGGCTTCCAGAGGGGAAGGAGCAGTGAAATGGTGGGTGTCATCAAGGGCTAGATTGTCACAGCTCTTACTCAGCTGCATATGGGAATGAGTGGGAATAAGGCCCCACCTTGTTCTCGGCTCTGCTCAGGTTGCAACTCTGGCTGAGGAGGGGAAATAGGGTCTATACACCATATACCGCCACAGATGGGCAGGGAGGAGATGGAGAATAGACAGGAGTAGGAGAAGCCATGTTTCCGCTTTCCTGACTCATAGGGCAGAATAACAGGTTGGGAGTGTAGAGGGGAGTAAGTTGCTCCATGAAAAGAGCTGAAGTAACTTACTCCTCCCCAGAGCAAGGTGAGGACAGGGGAGGAAATGTGTCCGTCAGTTTGGTCTGTTTCTAGGGTGGGGAAGGTATGCACTACCCCTCACTCAAGGCAGACTGTAATGCTATTCTGTTCTATATATACCACTCTCACCTCCATAGTATCTGTGACAGTCTATCTCTGAATGATCACAGAACTGTTTACAGGTGTAGAGCATTGGTGTAGGAGACGCTGCAAATTTCCATTAACCAGATCAGAGATGCATCCGTAAGCTGGGATGGATCCTTAGGGAACTGAAAACTCCAAGTGCAGAGAATGTTAAACCCACAGGAGGATTTGTATTTTAAACCAAGTACCGCACAATTGATAGGTCTGAAAAATCTTTACTGCTCCCCTAGGTCAATGGCAGACCTATTTGTAGTAGAGCAGTCGATGCTGGAACAAGTAACAGCAGGTGGTTGAGTACTTCCACATATATTTTACCAGCATGAATGATGCCTCTGTGCCAGAGGCAGGAGAGGGAAATATGTGAAGATTCTCAATGAATTATGCCTGGGAACCTCCCATACTCTTCTCTCAAGGTTGTTGTAACACTAGACTGACTAATGAAAGTGCAGATATGACTTGCATTACTGCGGGGGCCTTTCTTCCTTCCCATGTGAAGATGGTGGTTCTTGCATGTGCCTTGACTGGTATCCTTAGCTGATCATTTGGGAGAAAGGAGGGCACAAGTAATGACATGTTCACCACCTTACTTATCCAAGTAGTCCTGATTACTCATGAGTAAAGTTATCCTAGGTAATTCCAAGAATAATTAGCAAAAGATCATCTGAGATTATAGGTATAAACATTGCAGAGAAAAAAGAGTGGAGAAGGGAAATGACAGAGGCCCTATTCAGCAAGATACTTGAGCCTACTTTAAGCACATGAGCAGTCCCACTGCCTTACTTTAAGCACAGATAACCCCACTGACTTCAGTGGAATCACTCATGCTCAGGGCCAGCTCTGGCTTTTTTGCCGCCCCAAGCAAAAAAAAAAAAAACCTGCGGGGCAGCCGGAGCGGCGAAGCAGGGGAAAAAAAACAAAAACATGTGGGGCGGCCGGAGCCAGGGTGCAGGGGGACTCCCTGCGCTGCAGACGTGCTCCAGGCAGTGGAGTGCGCACCCCGGCTAGCAGGGGGGGGGAGGAAGGGGGAGAGAGAGAGAAGGGGGGCGGCCAGGGCTTCCTTCAGCGGGGTGCTGCCACACGGCCCCTCCCGCCACGCTACCTGCTGGGAGGGCTCCACGCTGCTCCGGTCGGCGGGGAGGGAAGGACGCGGGCTGCCCTGCCGGGCTTGCTGCAGACCTGGCACCGGCTGGGGCAGACGGAATGTGCAGCCCGCTCCCAGCAGGGCGCTCCCCTCCTCCGCGCCACTGCTCCCTACAGGGCGGCCAGAATGGCGAAGCAAAAAAAACCAAAACAAAACACCTGTGGGGCGGCTGGAGTGGTGAAGCTAAAAAAAAGAGAAAGGATTGGAGGGAAGCCCCCCCTTAGAATCTGCCGCCCCAAGCACAAGCTTGCTCGGCTGGTGCCTCGAGCCGGCCCTGTTCGTGCTCAAAGCAAGGGATGTGCTTAAGTGCCTTGCTGATTTGGGGCCAGGTATAAGGCCTGCTCCAGTTTAAAAAAAAAAAAAAAAAAAAGCAATGGTGTATATACAGAACTAAGAATCTATGGGACAAGATTCAGATACTCGGAGAGAAATCCAAAGTCACTATTGATTTTGTTGGAGTTACTCTGAATAAACACCACTTGAACTGAGATCACAATCATTCCTAGGGAGTTCTGCCACCAGTCTTTGTCAATTGCCACAGTCAGCATGCAAGCTAATTGTAGTGGGCACATATGGAAAATTGTGGAAGCGAGTTTTTCTTCCTGAGGAACTGAGATCATGAGGTCTACAAAGCGTCAAGGATCTATTCCAGTGTGTGTATATTTACTGTCATAGACTGTGGGTGGGAAAGGGGAACAGCAGTATCATTCTAATCCCCTTTGTTTTACTGTGCAGTATGGCCAAGACTATCAATGCACATGAAAACATGCTTTTCTGAATCTGGGCCCTACCAACATGCAACTGAGCCTGCAATAATAGAAGCCAGTTTGAGGTTCAGCTACATTCCAGGGAAAACGTCTCTGTAACACAAATGAGGAGTGTGGTTGGGAAGAGGAAGATGCTCTAGACAATAGTTACGTAGATGTTGTTAGTAATGAGCTTCAGAACAAAATGTAAAGCCTTCTCCTTTGGTTTACCTAATCTCTGACTTAGTTTTTGTCTGCTTTTGTTATCCCTTGTGAAAACAGTATGTTAGAGCCATCCATTGTGAGTGTAACTGATTGTTAATATTGGTACAATTTTGCCTCACTGCTGTGACGATGATATAAGTAATGAATATAATGATGAATATAATAATCGCTCAATAAAGTCCTGTTACACATAGCTGTACTTACAACGTTCCAGATCTGACTACTCTCTCTCTCTCTCTTGTTTATTACTGCTCCAAAATAAAGTGCCTACAATTAGGCTTCTAAATCTAACATGAAGCTTTTAGGTAAATTACTTCATTTTCAAAAGCACTCAGCAGCTGGTTGGCAGGACTCATGCACTTTTGAAAATCAGGCCGTATAGGTGCCTAGATATGGACTTGAGTTAAGACCCGACTTCGGGTATTCTTGATCATTCCTTTTATCTTAGAGCAAATTAATTTTGCTCTAATATGATCAAGGTTATGCTTTCTCCTTGGAGCATATTCTATGATATTTGAATGCCTGGCTGTAGATAACAGATTTCTTGGTATGTTTGGGGGTGATCCGTGGGTTTCTTGTATATAGTTGTCTGTAGAGTTCTACTGTTAAAACTGATCGTGGTGTCTAGGAAGTGGTAGTGTTCCAGAGAGAGCGTAATGGATGGATAGTGGTTGTTGAAATTGTGGTGGAAATATATGAGAGAGTTAGGTTCTCTGTCCAGAGGATGAAAATATCATTGATGTTTCTCAGGTATATCACTGGATTCATGGTGCATTTGGGAGAAGAGTGGAGTGGTGGGTGAGTGGCTTGTGGAAAGATGTTCCTGGGAGAGGCAGTGAAAAGGACTGTTTCGTTTGGAATGAAGACAGAGAGAGAACAGACTTTGCAAAAGAGAGATGAAATAATGAATGGTGTAATGAGAGCCAATGAGGGGATCCAGTGTATTTTGTCAGCAGTGTGTGAACTGGAAAAGTAAACACATTAGCATGCTGTCCATCTTCACTGTCTTGGCTGTAATTAGCTCATGGTCTCCTCTCCTGACCTTCCAGGACTGTGATGAGCTCCTCCCTGTCATTTTTACCCACCCACCCTCTTCAATTTTACAAATAAACCAGTAGCATGAGTGAATGAAGTAAAATGTACTTGTATTAACTTTTTGTTTTTTCTTTATTCATTTAAAAATATTATTTTTCCCCAATATTTTTACTTTTTCAAACTTTATCTCAACTTTTTATTTCTTTTATTGTTACGGTCTATTTTTTATGATTTTGTTTCAAGACACCCTATGGTTTCCACTAATCACGCCAGTCCCAGACCAGCCTAGCACCAATTTCAATTGGGCTATTCACTTAGTTAAGTGCTCTGCTGAACTGGGATCTTCATTTGATATGCAGAGTCCCAGTTCTGCGATTCAGGACTGATCTAAGAAAACCTGGGATCCTGTACAAAGAAACTCCTCATCGCCTTCCCAACTGACCCAGGCAATGGTGGGTCAGACCCTCAGCTGGTATAAATGGGCACAGCTCCATCCAAATATATGGAACAATGCCAGTTTACACCAGGAGTGAAATCCTGGGTCCATTGAAGTCAATGGCAAAACTCCCACTGAATTCAATATTATGTATTATTTGGACTAGGAATACCCAGCCGTGGATCAGAACCCCAGAGTGCTAAGTGCTGTACAAACACAATGGGGCCAGGATTTCACCTCAGGTGAGGATCTGGCTCTGTGTATAAATTATGCATACATACTGGTAAAGAGCACAAGTCTACATCCTTTAGATCAGGGGGAAGTTTTGTCAGCAACTTGAGTGGAAGCCAGGTCTGAGCCAGACTGAGGAGAGGTGGAGAAGGATTGTGTGGGCTGCTCAGAAGGTAGACTTTATAGAAACTAAAAAACATACAATAAATACATTCAAATATTTCTAACAGTTTAAAATGAAAAGTTACTCAGTCATTTTAAACATTAATGTGCTCTCCATCCTCTCCTTTATCTTCCCTGTTCCCTTCCATTCACCTTTGTTTCTCAGCTGCTATCGGCTCCCCTCCAACTCGAACACGTATCACTAACTTTCTTCTCTGGGCCCTCCTCTACTCACCCTTCCCTGCTGCAGCCCCGAGACTGGAAAAGCTCTGTAACCCCACCATGGCCCCAGAGCTCCTCCACCTGTGGTAGGGGGAGATTTTTCTGGGGGCCCCAAATCTGTCACTGCCCCCCATAGCGGCTCAAGGTTTGGGGAGGCTTAGCCTTCTCCAGCTTCCATTACGTGCTGCCCATGAAATTTTCTATACAAGGGTGCAGTGACAGATTTCTGGTTTCCTGCTGGAAGGCAATATCCCAGGTAAAAGCAGTAGAGATTTGTAGCCTGCAGCCCATGAATGTTCCTAGACAGAGTGACCTCTCTCGTTCTGTAGATCTCAGGACATGGGACAGGCAGTATCAGACCCACAAAGTGCACAGTGCCTTCTCACTGAGGAATTGAGCCTCATTCTAAAGAAAATTATTATAAAGGGAAGATCTAGCAACTGTTTTTTCAAATGAAATGACATATACTAATGGAGAGTGTCCTATGACCGGTTGTGCAATATGGGCTTTCTGTAGATTGCATTGTGGTGCATATGTCTCTGCATTGTGAATATGAAACAAGTTCAGGCACTTCTGTACTTTGCATACGTTGCTGATATTTCTCAGTAGTGAACTGTGAAAAGTGTAAGCAAGCACATGATTAACCAGGCACTCCGGTGCATGGCGAGCAGCTTTGGTGGGGTTGCTTCATAATGCACTTCTAGACATACCTAGCCATCCAAATCTCCTCTTTATAAGAAGGCCAAATGGTCTTTCAATTATTGTTCTGGGCAGCTAATGTCACGGGGCCTGGAATATATTTCAGTTGGAAAGGTAGGATCAGACATAAGTGTCATTATCCACTTAAAAGCTTTGAGAGGGACAGAAAGGGGTGTGGGGGTGGGAAGCTGAACTGATATTTGGAAAAATGAAAAATGTTTAAAATATTTCTGAAAAAAAGTTCTTAGCACATAGTCCTTCCACTCTACTTCTGGCCAGTCTCAAACACTTCTCTTCCAGAACGTCTGAGTATGAATGAATCATGACACGATCCTGGGAACTCTGTAACCACATCAGTTATTCTCCTCATGGCATCGTGCCCCACCTGCAGCTGAAGGGAGTGGAAAACTTTGCAGTTTCTAAGGCTCACCTCATTATGCCATGGTGCACAATTAGCCATGTGTGTGCATTTAATAGCTCCCCTGAGAGAGAGGGGGAAAAAAAACCCAGCAATGTCATCAAATTCACAACATTGCTCGCTGTTGATACTGAAGCTGTCTTGGAAAACTAATATACTAACTAGTTTTTCTAAGAGGTCGTGGCCAGAAAATATGGTTTATAGGAGGAAAGTGATGAAAACTAGCAGATCCTGGTGTCTGAAAAGAATCAGTGGGACAAAAGGGCAATCTGAGGCTGGAGTCAGTTTTGCTATTTCAGATGTGGATATGTCTTTCTGTAGACAAAACATTTGACTCTTCCTAAGAAGTTTCTCTCCCTAGCATTAAACTCTAGATCCTTGGGGGAAAGCTCTGTAACTACAACAGACAGCACTAATAAGGGTCAAAATCTGTTCTCAGTTAAGCTTATGTAAAGCCAGTGAGTAAGCAGAATTTGGCTCTAGGCAGGGAAAGAGTATGGTCTATTGATTAGAGGCTGGCATTGGCAGTCAGGATTCCAGGGTTTGATCCCGGGCTCTTCCCTAGTTCATGTATTTTTTCTAAGCATAAAGCAGGGCCGGCTCTAGGTTTTTTGCTGCCCCAAGCAAAAAAAATTTTGGCTGCCCCCCGCCCCTACTGCACCCTCCTGCCACCCCAGCCCTGGGTCACTGGTAACTCGCTCCCAGGGCGGGTCATTCAGCAGGAATTTTGGATGTGCACAGAACACAGACAGGATTGGTTCCCACATGGTTACAGAACTGCAGTAAAGTGGAACAATTTTCAGCTTGTGTGATTGGAGGATATCTGGATGCATATTATAAGACTGTCCTACATAAATGAGGAAAAGTTGAGGTGTCTTTATTATTCTTTTGTTCCATTCTTTGTTTCTATGGGGAATTTGCCAATGCAATATCACTGTCTTCCTTTTAAACAAATAAAACAAAATTAATAATAATAATAAAAAAGCAATGGCTGTTGAAAATAGCAATTCCAGTCCTAATAACCACTGGGAAGCATTTCTTGCTCAATTTATTCTACTTTTTTTACAGACCTTGAAAGGTCATCGAGTCCAGCCCCCTGCCTTCACTAGCAGGACCAAGTATTGATTTTGCCCCAGATCCCTAAGTAGCGCCCCCCCTCAAGGATTGAACTCACAACCCTGGGTTTAGCAGGCCAGGGTGTTCAAATCTGGAATGCAGGTGCTGGATTCCCTTTCTGAATATTAGCTAAATCTGGAATAGAAAAGTCAATTTCTGCTTCCATGGCTCAGAAGTGTAAATCCTCCTACATGCCTGGTACTGTATCTAAAACTGCCCAGTCTAGTAGAGCTTCCCCTCCCTTACTTTTCATTTTAAATTCTAGTGGGATCCACGTACCTGCCTTGCTAGGCTTCAGATAGAGAGGTGCAATGTCCATTTAGTCCACCCAGTTCTTTCTTTGGGGGAGAGTCCAGGGCTGGGACGGCAGGAGGTGCGGATGCAGGGGGGGGGGGGGGGGAAGAGCCTAGGCTGGGGCAGCAGGAGGTGCAGGTGTGGGCCAGAGCTGGGGCAGCAGGAAGTGCGGGGGGGGGGGGGGGAGAAGAGCCCAGGGCTGGGGTGGCAGGAGATGCGGGTGGGGGGAGAGCCCAGGGCTGTAGGTGCGGGTGGGGGCCAGAGCTGGGGCGGCAGGGGGTGCGGGTGGAGGGAGAGCCCAGGGCTGGGGCAGCAGGGGTGGGGGCCAGGGCTGGCAGGAGATGCAGGTGGGGGGAGAGCCCAGGGCTGGGGCAGCAGGGGGGTGCAGGTGGGGGCCAGAGCTGGGGCAGCAGGGAGTGTTGGCAGGGGAGAGTCCAGGGCTGGGGCAACACAGGGGTGCAGGGGGAGCCCAGGGCTGGGGTGGGGGCGGCAAAAAACCTAGAGCTGGCTCTGTCCCTACCATTCACAGCAAGCTGCAGCATGAGGTTTCAGTTCCACACTCCTTTCCCCTCCCTTTCCTGTTAATTGCGGCCAAGGGAATGCTGGGAAATGTAGTTCTTTCCCTGCTCCAGGGCTGGCTCTACAGGCAGGGAGCTAACCAAGGAACTACAGCTCCCAGGGCTCTCTGTTGGTTCTCAGCTCCCATGCTGGATTCTTGTGCCCCTGCAAATTTGCCGCCCCACGCAACTGCTTGCTTTGCTGGTGGCTACAGCTGGACCTGGCATAAGGGCTCAGGTTCATATGTCAGTTACACTAGTTTAATCCCTCTGGATTTACACTGGTGTAAATGAAACCGGGCGCTGTCCCATGGTTTTGCTTATGTGCCTGTCACAGGGTAGCATTAGCCCCTTTAAGAAGGAAGAAGCCAGTGCACCTATGACTCATCTGCTGCCTCCCAATTAGGCTTAAAAGAGGGCATGAGGGCTGCAGAGCAGGGAGAGATCCAGTGAGTCAGAGCTGCCTGAGAGGAGGAGATTGGCAGATGTGAGCTGCTGAAGGCAATGAGAGCAGCAAGAGGGGTTTGCCTGCTGACCTCCCCAAGCCAGAGAGCTGGAGAGGTTAGAAGGCAAGAGGGAGGTGGCTTCTAGCTCTAAGCCAGAGAGACGAAGCCAAGGGACAGAGAGGGCAGAAGGCAGGGGAGCTGCAGAAAAGTTTACCCACTGCTGGAGAGCTGGACCCAGGGGAACAGTGAGAGGGTCACGTGGAGGGAGAGATGCTCTCTGGTGAAGATGATCTCCTAGCAGAGAGGCTGTGGGGGTTCCTGCTGGGACCAGGGGATTGCACTCCAGCTGAAATGGCCAGTGTTGCTGCCTGGCAGGACAGACAAGGATGAGCAAGGAGCTAGGTGTGATGGAAGACACCAGAATATTGTAAAGATGCACTCCCAGCAGAAAGGCTGGAGGGGGGTTGTTCCCCACTGAGAAGAGCGGGGTTTAAAGGACACTGGGGGTAATATGGATTATGTTCTGGGACTTTTGTTACAGACTGCTTGTTATGTTTTGTAATAAACTGGCCCTTAGAAGGGGTATTATTTAAGCAAGAAAGCATGTCATAGAGTTCTTGGGTTATCTGAGGAGGAAAACTGAGGCAGGGCACTGCAGAGTCACCCCAGGCTACGAAGGGGCTCTCAGGAGGCAGACTGCTACAGTGACTAACAGCTAAACAAGTGGAAATGGAGCATGTAGGTCAGGCTTTTGCATACAGTAGAATTCTCAGATGGATGACATTTCTCTGAACCGTATTGGAACAGGGTGTGTCATAGCGGCTTGGCTTACTGATCCAGCAAGACAGGTATCCTGACTCCAGCCATGGCTAAAAACTGCTCATTAAAAAGAATGTGAAAAAGCCAATAATGCAGCTACCAAATTCAGAACCATCCGCTCCTCCCAGTTCATCTAACCATGCTAGATGTAGTGTGGGAAATAGTCATCTTACCCTTACTACTGCATGAATAAGCACAAATGTAATTAATGATCAGGAAGCAGTCCAGCCCCCTTACAAATTCCAGCCGTGTGAGCTTCTGCTGCATTGAATTCCATAGGTTGACTATAAATGAAGGGGGAAGCAGTATTTTTTTATTTGTTTGGAATTTACCAAACATTAAGTTCATGGATCTATGCAAATGTTTCCACCAAACGGCCTAGACGTGCAGAGGCTTTGAAATAGCAGTGCTGTCCAGTAAAGGATTTCTAGGTAAAAAAGTCAGAGTATGAACTAGGACGAATTCTTTCATCAGTCATATTCACTTCCTTTGAAGATCTACCATTGTTGTCCTAATTGTCATGTTTATCGCTGGATGAAAGTCTCGCCATGAAATTTCTGCTTTATCCCCACATTTTCCATCAGCGAACTTACTTTATGAGCTCATTGATTTTTCTATAGTACATCCTTACCCTACCTATCATCTCTCAAACATTATTGAAATGTTGACATCAGCCTCTGACTGGCTCTGGATGCCCACCTCTGTTGCTCACCTGTTGCATTTTCAAACAAATACCTTTGTTCTTTCTCCCATGCTGTCTCTCACGCCTGGGAGGAGGTCCCCATAAACACCTACGGAACTAATGCATTATCCTCCTTCAAATCCCACCTTGAAATTCACATTTTCTGTGAGGCCTACAAAAAACTTGATACTGTTTAGCCCAGTAGTGTAATTATTATTCCATTAGAGGTTTCCATCCTTGGATATGACTGGTCCAGGATCAGTAAGTGACTTTTGATTGCTCTGCTGTGCTCTCCTATCAGCTGGTATGATTTATTCTCTGATCTAGTTTTCTTTCAGTTGTGCCATGGGAATCACTAGAGACTATCTTCTTGGGTGATGCGTTCTCACTTCCTCCTCATCTTTTCTCTTGGTGTAGATTTCTACTCATGTTGGGAAAGCCTCCAAAAGGTCAGTTTGAAACTGGCTTCGGATGTTTATCCAGAGATTATCCAAACTGTGGATTTCTTGAGTCTGCAAAACTTTCCTGGAAAACTTGTGATAACAGACTTTATCAATAAATGTTTGTCTCCATCTGTCGTTCCAGGCCCAGCTGCAGAGCAGCTTTTCTCCTACTGCTTTGTGCTTCCGTTCCTGGTCCTGCAAACACACATCTGAACGTTGCTGAAACTCAGAAAAAGGGGCAGTTTGAGTTCAGCTATAAAACTGGTCAAAGGTCCAAAAAGGTTCACATTTTATTTGAATGGATTCACCTATCTCTAGTTTCTGACTCATAAATCTCTGGAAAGTACATTCTGATTGATCAAACTACCTAGTTGTCTTTTCTGCTTTGAACATACACTTGTAGCACATATTGCTTTCATGGGAACTGCAACAATGCTAGACTAGACTCCCTAAAATAGAGGGATAAATCACTCCTTAGATTAACTGCATGGATATCCATAGAGATAAACACTAGGGATGAACTTAGCCCATGCATCTCAGAATGAAAACGATACCAGTGATGTAATAGGTAGTGAGTGACATGTTTGGAGTCTGTTCTGAGGTGTCTTTTGACATTGTGTATGTTTATATCATGCTGATCTTCCTTCCTAGTTGATCTCCATTGTGCATATTTCAGGAGCTAAATGTGAACTTGACTGAGGACATGGATAGATCCAGTATATCATTAACCAAATAACCCTTCTTTATTTCTCTATCTAGACTCTTCCAAGTCCACCTTCTCCAGTCACTCCTTGTATTAATTGAACTGATCACTTTCTTGTCTCTTTTTACAGTAGGGATGTGCAAATCCCAACTGCATAGAATAAGGATCCACCTAAATTTTAGCCTAAATATCAAATCCAAACACAACTTGAACACAGATCAAACTCTTTCTGGGAGTTCAAAAGTGTGATTTTTTTTCTTTTAAAAACTGTATACCTTTTATTGTGTGCTTCAGCATTTCCGGATGCTAGGCAAGGCTGGAAAGAAAAAACTGAAAAATTGAGGGAATAGTTGATCTTATAGCATTTCTGATTTGATTGGAAAATACACTAGGAACCACCAGAAATCACCCAAAGAAACCCGTTTTTATGATTTCAACATAAATCTGTTTTCAGGACAAGACTATAAAGGCATGAATGAGAGGGTGGCTGACATGTCATTATATAAATGACCAGCCAGAACTTGGGGTCTGATCCTACAAAGCGTTGGGTACCCTCAGTTCCAATTGATCATGAACCTTGTAGAGTCAGACACTTATGAAGTAATCTGGGACAAATTGTCAGCCAGCCTCTGCTCTGTTTGTGTGTGGGATATAAGTGTACAACCCTCTTATGGGCTTGACCAAATGGGCATTTGCATGTACAAATATGTATAGGCAGTAATAGTCTGCTCCAAAGCTCAATGAAAGTCATGGGAGTCTTTCCAGTGGCCTTGGATCAGGACCTAAGGCCTCTTCAGCAAAGCACTTTGAGCATGTGCTTCAGTCTCATTGACTGTAATAGGATTTAAGCATGTGTTTAAGTGCTTTGCTGAGCCAGGACTTAAATGCTATATTTTTGCCCACACTAAGGGATGTGCCTGCAAATTTTGCAACAAAGACCCATTGAAAATCTGGGCTTGAAAGTGTAGTGAGGAATCAAAAGTATGAGAAGTAGGCCCATATAGGAGAATGACAAACCTTCTGAGCCAATAGGTTCTTATGTCTATGTCTAGACCAGAGATTTGGATATTTTCAGATTAGCTTTGGATAAGCCTCCTTACTTTTGGACGCTTCTCCTAAACAGATCTAGCCTCTAAAGAGCTTGAGGCTCGTCCATCACTAATTTTCATATGAATTACATTAAAAACCCTTAAGCTGAAATATGTCTTATTTTAAAAATAGACTAATAAAACAATAAATCAGAAGGAAAAGCAAGCTGAAAAAATGTAGAAAACAGATTAAAAGCAATGGAGAAAAGTGAACTCCATAAGAATACCATACATGCCAAGCCCTTCAAATGTGATTTCCTGCATACTGCACTTTTAAAAAGCATGATATTACAACATGCTCTCACATCCAAGGGCCAAAAATATGAAAGAATAAAGCCTTGTTTGAACTTGGGAGTTGAATAGGTTTCATCTGATCCGTCTGTGATTGGATCCTAAACCTAGGATATGTCAGATGATTTTCCACTCAATGAGCATCTGTACCACTCCCCTGTCTCTCTTCCCCACCCTCTTTGTGAACAGATAGTGCTGACACACTTCCTGTTATGGACTATTGGGTACAGCTCCCGAGCAGCCTGGCACTGAAATCCATGTGGGTTGGGCAGAGGACTTCAAAAGCAACTTCTGGCACATGGAAAAATATTTCAAAGTGAGCTTGGGTAGTTCCCAAAATGACCTGCTCCAAGCAAGTAGAAAGAGAGCTTATATTCTCTTGTGTGAAAGACCCAGATCCTTTAAAGAGCCTGCCAGAGATTTATGAAATACTATTTTATTGCTGAGAAAGACTGACAGTCGAAATAACCACTGGCAAAAATAAAAGGGCATAAACATGATGCATAGATACCAGTTCAGAATTAGCTGGAGGCTGCGTGATTTTAACTGCCCAGAATCTAGAATGTAAGTGTGGTGTAGTGAATATTCTGTTTGTTACAAATGCACTTGTTCCATACCCGATTAATCACAGTCAGAACAAATAGTTGGTGAAAGCTACAGAGGACAAGAACAAGGCTAAATGTAACTAATGTGAATAAATTAGCAGGTTTAGCCATTGCTAATGCAGCTTTTGAAGTCATCCAGTTCACACAATTTTTCTCTGCACTGAGGAAGTTTGCTGCATAATAAGAGAAATGTTAGGAGCTAGGAAGGAAAAAAAATAGGGTGAAAGAGTACACAGTGTACCTCAGCATAGGAATAGCACTTGCCAGCATTCTTGGGAAATTCGACAAATGTAGTGTTGAGACTGAATGGGGTGCCAACAATGCTTTGTGACCTATATTTATAAACAGATACAATGTCATGCGTTGAGTAAACTTACATAGAGGGCCAGAAGCCTAGCTGTTATAAATCAGCCCATCTCCATTGGCCTTCAGTGGAGCTAGACTTAGGGCTGGTCCACACTAACCCCCTAGTTCGAACTAAGATATGCAACTTCAGCTACGTGAATAATGTAGCTGAAGTCGAAGTACCTTAGTTCGAACTACAAGGTACTTACCACGGGTCCACACGCGGCAGGCAGGCTCCCCCATCGACTCCGCGTACTCCTCTCATGGAGCAGGAGTACCGGCGTCGACGGCAAGCACTTCCGGGATCGATTTATCGCGTCTAGACAAGACGTGATAAATCGATCCCAGAAGATTGATTGCTTACCGCCGAACCCGGAGGTAAATATAGATGTACCCTTAGTTTCATCAGCTAACACTATGGCCCAGTATGTTTCCTACATGCATCTTTTTCTTATCAGGAGCATCAGAGGCCAGCCATTTATTGCTACTAATCTATAAATGTGCGTGACTGTTCTGGCATGAGACAGGGTAAAGAAAAGATGAAATGTTAATGGTATGTGGTGGCATGTCTCAACAGGTTCCAATCTTCTACCTGGTGTTTCCCCCCCATTTTTCATCTCTTTTGAAACTGTCATGTTGCTGCTGGGCTGCACTGTCTGGGTGGTGGGAGGCCATAATATCATAGAATATTAGGGTTGGAAAGGATCTCAGGAAGTCATCTAATCTAACCCCCTGCTCAAAGCAGGATCAATCCCCAGACAGTTTTTTACCCCCAGTTCCCTAAATGGCCCCCTCAAGGATTGAGCTTACAACCATGGGTTTGGCAGGCCAATGCTCAAACCACTGAGCTATCCCTCCCCCCCTTGGCTATCACATTCTCTTCTGTAAAGAGTACCATAGGCATCGTATCCATGAACCAAAGTGCACTGATGTCGATGGAAATCCTCTTGTTGGCTCCAGGGGGCTGGGCTCAAGCCCCTTGTGTGCTGTGCTAGAGGAGACACAGGATTGTCCCTGTCAGAGCTGGGACACAGCATCTCATTTCCACTAGTGACATTTTTCCTCTCAAAATTGTGGTTTTGCTGGAAATTTCTGCATGGCAAATCTCTTCCAGGAGTCAAAGTTCTGCACGGCTGTGCTGGATGGCTCTGAAGATGGGTAACTGGATAGGAACCATTTACCCTGATCTCACCAGTTTGAACCTTGGCCAGCAATGACTAGAAGCTGTTACCTTCCTCTGTAGGCTATTTGGTGGCAGCCATCATGAAATGAGTGGGAACACTGCAGTCTAGTTTCTCGTGCACTGGTGTCCACGTTGCAGAAACTGGAACCTGTTGACAAGTCTGGGAAGTGAGGCCATGGTGACAGGGTGACAGTCACAAGCTGGTATTTCATCCCCTAAGCATGGTCTCAAGGTGGGCTTTGTGGGAGGGTGTGCCCAGGCTGCATGAGCGGACTTCAGCCTCTGAGGCTGTCAAACCAGCAATTTTCATCAACTATAAATCCACTCCTGATTTTTCTACTGTAAATTCTCCTATTATTCAGCCAGCTCTAGCACTAGATAATCTCCCCAGGTCAAAAACATTTACCCTGGTGGCCATTTGATGACCTTTCTTGTCAGCAGCTCTAATTAGGAAGTCTCTTTTTATCGAACCACACTCCTTTAGCTTCAGGCCATTTCTTATAATACATCTTTGGCCAACCTTGAAGAAGAGTTCTGTCCTCCTTTAAGCTGTTTCCTCTCTTGTATTTGCACAGAGCTATCATGTTCCCCTGGTCCCTTCCTTGGCTAAAGTATCTTTAACTTTTCCTCATATGTCAGCCCCTCCAAGGCTCTTATCTTGGCTACTTTTCTTTGTAGCCTTTTTAATTGGAATGGAGGTGCGTGGGTGGGGTGGTGACCAAAATTGTGTGTAAATGGGACCTCAGCAAGGCTGTGTCCAGAGGAGAACAGTACTCCTTCAGTCTTGCAAACAATCACTTAAAATAAATTTATGGACTGTTTTTTCTGTGGGAATTGACATTTGGGACTGCTTAAGCCATCCACTTAATAAAGATTCAAGAAAAATATGCACAGTTACTTAGAAGCCAGGGACAAGATGCTTAACAATAATGATTGAACAAGGAGTGAGGGCGAGGTTTTCCCAAATGGCATGTTAGCAGGGTTCTTGGGTGGTTTTTCTTTTTGTTTTCATTTTTCATCATCTGCAGCATTAAGTAGAGATCGTGCTGTGGATTCAAGGGAACACTTTGTGATGAAATTATTCTGTTAAGAGATGCATGTGCTCAGATGAGCATAATGAGCTCTGCCCTCTACTGCTGGACATGGCATGATTAGCAAGAAAGAGATGGTCCTGCAATAAGTCAGCAGCAGGAACTGTGTTCTCTGTCAGACGTGTTACAGCCTGTCATTTCCTACATGCTTTCTGGAACCTTCGTGTTCTATGCAACTACTTTAATATCTTTGGATGGTGACTGTGACCCACTGTGCAACTCTAACCCACTATTGTAAGTGCTACAGGTGAAGGGGAGACCTTTTTTAAAAAAAGTGTCATTCTAATCTGAAAAGTGACTATAAAATGGCATAGCAGGGGAGAGGGTATCAGCATATATTGTTTCTTAGTGACTTCAGTCAGATTTGCTCAATTGACAAGTAAAATTATGGGTTTTCTAATTGCTAGCTCTGCAAACACAGCCTGGGCTCTCAGTCACACTAGGCTCTTTCTGACATATAAAGATTAAACAAGATAAATTGTGCCCTCAGTTACACCTGTGCAACCCTATTGTCTTACAAAATTATTTCCCCTGCAGAGCCAGGCCAGCTACAGGAGAGGGAGCTGGATTGTATTCTGGCTCGTGGATCACCAGCAGAGTCATACGTTCCGTTGAATTCTGCTGCAAAAACCTTTGAATAACTTGGAGGAGGCCTCATTTGCAAGTAAATGTCATTATTGTGGCCACTGTGTGTCAGTAGAGAAAGGATTGTGTCAGTTGTCTGGAATCCCTTGTGAATTCAGCCCTGCCACTTTACTGATGATTTATGTAGCAAACAAGTTCTGGGTGCTACATACAAGCAGTTAGTGGTTACAAGAGATAGTTTAGAGTTTGCAGGTGTTAACATGGCCGAGAAGCATTTACAATTGAGACATGCCAATGATATTTACAATGCTGTCAGAAGCTTTCTTGCTGCTGATCCCTGTGGTATTTATCTACCCTCATGAGTTGTGCTTTGAAGTGTAACTGAGTTGTAAAGAGGTTTCCTCTAGTCAATATCTCATTGTTCTGTTAGCTCAGGTTGGCAGGAGAAACTCAGGGCCTTAAACTCCAAGTTTCATCTTTGCTGGTAATTTTGTTTGTCGCTTGGGGGAATTGATTTTCATCTTGGCAAGGCAGCCTATCCCCATTTTGCTTATATACCACTTGGATAAAATATGGCTTTGGCAAGCTTACTGCCATGACCACAACAAACAACAACCTTTGCTGTAGCCAAGGGAGCTGACAGATGTTCGTGTTGTTGTTTGTGAAGAGAGACGACAGAGCCTCTCTTGCAAAGGGAGAGCGAACGTTGTTTTTCTTGACCATTTTCCATCTGTTTCTTGCAGCCGCCTAGCCATAGTACAGATGGCATAAAGAGAGGCGGGGCAGATTAAGACCAACCTTCGGCCTGGGATGTGAAACTGACAGCTCCTCACATTGTGTGGCCGGAGGCCAAGCAGGAGCCGTTCGTTTTTCTGAGACACTTTTCCTGAGGCACTTGTTGTTCATAGATTCCGAGGCTAGAAGGGAGCATTGGGATCATCTAATCTGACCTCCTGGGTGACGCAGGCCAGAGACCTGTTGCACAATAATCCCTAGAGCAGAGCTGTTAGAAAAGCATCTAATCTTGATTTTAAAATGGTCACTGATGGAGAATCCATTTTACCATAGAAACTTTTATTTCAAGCCCCAACCAGATAGGTGACTGTGAATCAGGATCACCTGTTGCTGTTATTCTGCAGCAGTTCTCAGAACAGGAGGGAGTGGCTGTTGGCAGAGAGCTTTGCGTGCCAAAGGTTGATGAGAAGGGGCAGAGATCCAAAAGGGCTAGGCTATGACTGGGCTATTTGCCCATGCTAGGGAGTCAGACCCCCCCCCCCTTACTCCTCTACCTAGATTCCCTGGCTCTTGATCTCAGGTGTGTAAACAGGTGTTATGTGCCTGATTCCCCAGCCACCGGCTCTAGTTGGGGGAAGTAACAGGCAGAACCTTGGCTTCTCTATTCACTGACTAGTGCAGCTGATCCAACATGGAGTTATCAAAATCTGCTGCTGGCCACCTTTCCTGAGGAAGGAACAATCAGGAGAGTCGTTATAGCCCAGAGGGGTGTGTCTGAGGCACAGAGAATCACGAAGCTACTCTTTGGCTGGTATGGTTTATGTTTCGCCCCTTCTCATGGCTCCGCCTAAGGACACAGGCTAGCTCATATTGTATATTCTTTCCCTTTTATTCATCATTCTTCTGCCTCCAAATACATCGAACAATTATTTTCTTTGTGTTGCTGACATTTTTTAAAGCACCAAAATGACTGAGGAGCTGAAGTCCCATTTTCCAAAGGGACTTAATTCTCAGAAATTGAAGGGCCAGATTTTTAAAGGTGTTCAGGCACCTAACTGTGGTGTAAATGCCTTGAAAAATCTGGCCCAATGTCTCATTGAAAGTCAGTTGGACTTAGGCACCTAAGTCACTGTGAGGGGCCTTTGTTAATTTTACTCTTAAGCTTTTTGTTCAGTTCTTCTGCTGATTTTTGAATGAGAGACCACCTGCTCCCCATACGCCCCAAAATAAAAATATGGCAAACAACAAAGGAGTAGAACCAAAGCTTCATGTTGTACCCCTTTTCTTCCTTTGGCTACTTGAGGTGCAGCCTTCCCAGTGGTACTCCTGTCCCGATTCTTTAAATGGCTCTGCTCTCCACGTAAACTTTGCATTGCCTAAAAGCCCATGTCTCCCAAATTTACATTTGATGTCGTTAGTGGGCAGAAGATTTGAAGATTTGGATTGGATAAAGCACTTGAAAGCCTGGGTGCTTATTCAAACTGTCCAAATCTTTGGCGATTCTCTTCCCATGCCCCTTACCTATGTTGCAGTAGCAGCAATCTTGGGGGATGGGAGAGGAGGTTGGCAATGTCCTTCTCTTCCCTATTGCCCAAGCAAAACCCTTGAAGGGCAAGGCTTAAGGATGAGCCAGAAGAAGGGCTGATCAATCTTGTGCCACACTAATTGAATCAGCAGAAATGCTCTGTCCACCTTTTAGCAATGAAAACAGGTCTGTGAAATGTACAAAATGCTAATGAAATGTTCTGGTTGGCTTGAAGTAAGGGCCTGATTCTGCCAGTGGTTACTGAGTAGTAGCTTAAAGGGACGTAGGCAACTTTTTATTTGGAGGGTCTAGAGTTAAAAAAAATAATGAAATAGCTGCTGAATATCACTTTAATGAGTAGTTTTGTACCATGACTATATTTGTCCAATTTTAATAAAGTGAGATAAATGCAAACAGTGTTTCCTTTATTTACTAATGCAATCACTACATTTTTGGGGGGCTAACACCCCCTCAAGCCTCCAGTTTTCTACGGCAATGCTTACTCTGCTAGGCCCCATTAATTTCATTGGGACCGTCCATGGAGTGATGGTGGCAGGCAGTGTTTCTGAACTAGCAGGATGATATAAATGGAGTTTCAAATCTTCGTTCTGTGGCTACTTCATAAAACAGCAATCTTCTTAGAGACTGCCTCCTCTTCATGTGTCCTAACGTCCCCCCTTCCCCAAAGGACTAGCTCCAGGCAGCAGAGCTTGAGAGTCAGAGGACTGCCTGGTGAGTTACTATCCTTTACTGGACCAACTTCTAGGGTGAGAAAGAAGCTTTCAAGTCAGAGCAATCCTTCAGGTCTAATACCCTTCTAATATCCTGAGACTGTTATGGCTACAATGACATTGGATTAACATCATTTTAGGAGGATGAATAATATTGGTAGACAATCTTGTGACTTAGAAGAAAGGAAATCGAGGTTCATGCTTCCGGGTGTAAATGTAGGAATCAGAATTCCTTGTTAGAATTCTAGTGATGTCCTTACACACTAAATGGACTAGAACATGCATATGCTGTATCCTAGATTACAGATTCCAAGGCCAGAAGGGACTGTCGGGATCATCCAGTCTGACCTCCTGTATAACACAGGCCATGGAATTTTCCCAAAATAATTCCTATGGCAGCTCTTTTAGCAAAACGTCCAATCTTGGGAAAAAAGTAAATACAAGTGGGGAAGAATCATTACTGAAAGGCATTATTTTGAAAAGCCACAGATATCCTGTTGACAACTTCCTTTTTGTTGTAGTTGTCCATCTCTCCTGGTAAGTGGGCTGAGTAGTTCTACTGAGGTGTTAGGCTGCAGTTCAGCTTTAGAAGAAAACAGATGTATAAATTTTATTAAAGTTAATGTTTAAAATTAAATATACACAAGTTAAGAGAGAAGGTACTGTACATCTGGGGTCAGGCTTGAGTTATGAGGGATTACAGGTATCGGTTACAAGGATGAAGAGATACATACATATCACATAACCAGCATAGACCCAGATTGGGGTGCAGGAGTTTTTAGAGCATCAGTGGATAAGCGGGCTCGGGAACGCCACCCATGGAATGTATTAAGTGTCCAAGTCAGTATCGGTGTAGCGAATAAGTACATGGGTGGGGTACGTCCCTTGGTTCATCAGAGAAGGAAGTGGGTTATTTCCCTGGTCGGCGGTCTCGATTACTCAATGTGGTATTGACAGTGTCCTGTGATGTGTTCCGTATAAATGTCTCTGGACCACCTGATGGTGTCGGACACCATGAGCTGTCTCATGAGCCGGGCGTAGCGTCGACTGACTCTGCACGCTTTCAGTACCATCTCGTTGTGGGGGTCCCACGAGCCCAGGGCTCCCATGATCAGGGTGTGTATCTGGACCTCGTAGCCCTGGGCTCTCAGGGTCTCGGTCAGCGGGGTGTACTTCAACGCCTTCTGTGCTTGGGCCTCGTGGAAGGCCGGTGACCTGTTTTCAAATGGCACCGTGACATCTACCACAAGGACCTTCTTCTTTTCTGTGTCTGTCACGACGATGTCGGGTCGCAGTCGGCTGTCTGTCCCAGGGATGGCAGAGTCGACTGTGATCTTCCCCAGGTAGTACTCTAGAGAGAAAAAAAGGGTATGGACAGTAGCACTGATCAGAAGCAAAAGGTGAATTTGAGTCTACAATGGCCATTACCTTCTCTCTGAAAACATAATCGCTTCTTATCTCCGCTGTACACAACTCACTGATGGGCAGAAACTATAGAATTGTTCTATTTATTTTATAGTTTAAGGTCAAATTGGCTTTTCTGTAACACACTCTGATTGTTCACCTCAAAAGACAAGAAATTACACATGGCCTATTCCCAGAGCCCATTGCCTTCATTGAGTGCTGGAGTGGGCCTCGAGAAAACACCCTTTTCAAGAACATGAATGTGACAATGGAGGCATTATTAAATCTTGAGAAACTATCCAGCAGAGACAACTGTACTACTGCCCACCCCACTAGTAACCAGTGGATTGGAGTATATTAGTCAGAGCACTATTCTTCTATGGTAAAATTTCTATGACGACATATGTTAATACTAGTGCAGTTAGCCAGAGATAATTCAGCACTATTAACACATTTTACCATGGCCCTGTGCCATTATTCCGGATGAAAATTCGCACAATCCATACTCTCTGCAATGCACACATGCTGTTCACTGTGTGCTGTTCCCTACCACACTAAGTAGAGCTTAATTCTCATTCCTGAAAATTCAGGATGTCCTAGAAAGCAGCTGCCTCTGGCACCAGATCTGGGACAGATGTTTCTTAGAATGTAGCACATGGCCACATCCTCTGGTGTGGCAAGGTCATGCTTAATCCAGGGAAAACAGATGTGTCTTTTAAGCTACGTCTATGTTCCCTTGAGCATGAGGCTGGTCCAGTTCTTGGTGTAAGTAAGAACTGCTTTAAGTTCCCATGGGCCATTCTAGGAAGCTGAGGCTTGCTGGGTTGTAACCACACCCTAGTCGCTGGAAAATGCCCTCTGCACTGGGGACTGGTAGGAGGGCCAGTCAGAGCACACCTGAGGATCTGGCCCTAAACATCTTTCCCTTAAGTGGCCCAGTTTTCATGTTGCCACATGTTAAACTCATCAATACCTAGCTAGCCAAGGGTCAGTGCCATGTGGCCTAGTGATCCAACATGGGATGATTTCCTACAGTCCGGACTAGTGGTGTATCATAGTTAATTATGAAAAGGAAAAAAACTCCTTACAGTCCTGTTGTGTGGAAAGACAGGAAAGCAACCACGAAAGTGCCCAGTTTAATTAGCATATCCTTTATTTTACAATAAAAGCCACACAGACATATTTAATATATTTAACTACAGTATAAATCCACTTAAAAGGCTGTCTCTGGGTGAGACACCACTGTTCAGGGCGTGTGAAACTCAACAATACCTAGTTGGCTCAGGGTCAATGCTCCCTTCCCCCAGGTTCTGTCAATTCAGTCCCACAGCAGCAGCAATGCAGGGAGTCAAGGGATACAGGCTCTCAGCTGACTGACCTCTTCCTAAAAAAAGCACAGAAATCACAGGCTGTTTGACTGCATGGATAACCCCTAACTTTAATTATGAGGTTTATGAAATCCATGAATCCCTGGTCAGCTGGGACCACAATGCAGACTTACCCATGATTGCTTCCACTGTAATTCTCACCTAGGGTCTGACTCTGCCACCCTCACTCACCTACTCCTCTCATAATCTCTTGATTTCAGGAAAGTAGATTATGACTTGGACAATGCACTTATGCAGGGGAGCAGTGGGGAGTAACTCCCTGCCCACCCCAAGTATGCCCCATGCAGGTACCTGAACTGTGGGTCCGGATGAGTAAGAGTGTGCTGCAGACTCAATACTGCCCCCCCCCCCAAGTGGAGCCTTGGCTCAGCATTCCCTCCCAGCGTGCTGGCTGGCATCGCTGAGCCAGTGCAGTGAGTATTGTAATTTGCTGCTGATACTGGCCACCAGCATTATTGGCCAACAGCAAATTATTACCCTCCCGGAGGTAGGGGGAGTCACTGGGGAATTGTGACTTGGAATGGGTGTCCCTTAGGCACAGCCATCCCAGGGCTACTCATGCAACAACCCTTCGTTAGGGCCGTGTGGAGGGGTCCAGTCTAGTCCAATGGGACTAAACAGGGAATCAGAAATTGGCCCATACTCCTATTGGATAGCACCAGACTCCACAAGCAGCCCTAAGATCTTCAATGGTGCTATCTAATGGGAAGGAGAGTTGCACTATCACACCCATCATGATTGATTCATGTTGATTGTTCTATGCTGCGCAGTGTTATTTGTTACTGAATTTGTCTCCCTATTGTTACCTTTCACTTGCTGAATTGGTGAAAAGAATGACAAGCCTGCTAGTGCTTTCACAGCCCGGTGGTACTGAGCCACATTGGTTGAAATACTCTGGATATCTTTCCAGTACAAAAATCTCAGCCCTGTACTGTGTTATGGCTACTGTTCTGAAGCTGGCTCAATTTGGCATGAAAGCAACTGCTTTAAAAGAGCACTGAAGCCAAAGTGTGGAGTGGAAAGGCAGATCAGTGATGGTCTTGGAAATGAGATGTTTTAGGTAGATAGAGCAAGTAAAACATGCTCACTAATCGAGGTGAAAGTCCCCAGATATGTCTGTGGAATGGATGTAGTTCAGAATAGTTGGAAGCCCTATCTTGACATAAGCAACTTCATGTGAGATTAACTCTTATCCTGTCACTCCTTTCAAGCGTTTTCATATTCAAGAACAGTAGGTGGACCAGCAAGGAAAACAAACACGCAAGAATGTAAAGGAAGTCCTATTGCCTCTCTAGAATGCCATGTAGTGGGCAAAATATTTATGAATTATTTATAGATGCAAAATATAACCACTTTCATCATATCATGGGTTTCTGATATTTATTTTTATCTGCTCTCTAGCCAAGTACAGCAAAGCACTCAGTCACATACTTCACTTTAAGCAATCCCATTACTATTTCCTGTCCAGCAAAGCATTTAAGCATGGTCTTCAATTCCATTGAAATCAGTCCGATTTCAGCACATGCTTGAAGTTAGACACATGCTGACATGCTTTGCTGAATCAGGGCCTCTGTGCACCTACAACAGAGTGCTCAGGGTGCTCTCCTTCCCTCTTGGCTCTGGCCTTGGAGTGAGCTGGATAATAATAAAAAGCAAGTTAAACTACATCATCCTTTGAGTATGATCTAGCTCACATAGTGTCCTTCCACACCAAGCTGCTCAGGGTGAGATTGGACTGCTCCCTTGAATAAGTACCTCTCACTTGATTATGGTTTGCAGGATTTGAATTGCATGAGCCTCCTGAATTGCATGATCCCTTTGAAAAATAATTACGCTGCAAACTTTTAGGGTCCATTACAAGAGGGATGTGGAGCACTTTTCAATTTCTGTTGAACCAGTCTTGGGGTTCATCAGTTTGCATTAGTTCTCAGCACTTCACAAGAGGTGCCCAGCTTTGAAGGAACAAGGACAGTGAGAGTTACAGGTGCTCAGTACTTCTTCGGATTTAGTCCCTATTGAACATATTTTCTCGGAAAATTTTCCATATGGTAGAGGAGGCAGTGAGGAAGTTAAAAACACACAAATGTACGTTTAATGATAGCACATCATAGTGCATGTTGCAAAGCCAACATCAGTGATCAGCAACTGGCCACAATATTTCAATTTCAGTGGACAGTTAGTTTCTAGCTTTAACCTCTATAGCTTGTTCACATATATCCAAACAGTACAGAACCTCCCCAGCTGGTATGAATGGTCCCTGTTTCACATTTTAAGAGTTCTCTTTGCATAACTTACAGAGCCTTCCAACAGCAATCCCCTCGCATGCCAGATATTTGAAGATTACATGGGAGTGCATAATCCATTCAGTTTATTTCACTTTTTCTAGTTGCTATGTGTTATATTATTATACAATATAGTGCTAGGATGCTAGTTACTTGTCGTCATCTTCCCATGTCTTGCAAAACCTTTAGTTTTGTCAAATCAGAAAAGGAACAAAAGGCAAAATTCACTTCTGCCATAAGTGTTATGGTGTAAATAGAGGGATAACATGAAATGCAGGGATAAATTTTGGTCCATTGAATCTATAATTTTATAGGATAGACATCAAACAATAAACTCTTCCGGACTATCTTAAAAACGTGAGGCTAAACTCTGTAGTCTATTAGTTTTAGGCAAAATTTCCGTTGGCTCACTAGTAAGTAGAAGTTCTTGGAACCTTGACCTTTTTTTCTTGACCGTGAGCATTATCAACCAAGCTTCTTTTGCAGGACATGGTTATTATTGCTCTGATTCTTAAATAGAGTCCAATTCCTGCAATAGGCTACTCTTCCTGATGGGATTATATACTTTACTTCTAGCTATCCTGCCATTGCAAACACAGAATAATGCCCCCTCCCTCCACTCACAAACACAAAGCATACAAAAAGCCAATGGGAACAACACATGGTATTAGTCATCATGGGTACATCAGACATTCTTTGACACTATTATGCTAATAGAATGGAAAAACATATTGGGTTTTCTTATTTTTCCCCTCCCCTAATGAGGCATAGTGCACTCATGACTGGTTGATCCAGTCCCATTTTAAATGGCTCTAGTGCAAGGACTCCTCTGCTTCACAGAGGAGACTGTAAGCCCAATTCTCCATTGTCTGGCACCTTCTTCAGTTATATCCAGCACTGCAAAGTGGATCAGAATCAGAATCGCAGTGTTTTTCATCCACGCTGTGCTCACATCGCACTGGTGTAAATGATTGCACAAAGTGCAGGGCAATGGAGAATGGGGCCCACTAGGATTGTATTATGTATGACTTGAAATAGGCTAGTTTCAGCCTGCCCTGAGGATCTTCCACTGGAGCCATTGCATTGGAAGTGGGAGTAGGAGGAACACTGTAACTGACAGTGTAATGGCCCTGATATTAATGAAGTGCTGCAAGGGGTACAAATAACCTGAATTACTTCAGATAAGAATTTGACATTTCCATTAGTGCCGTAACTGTTCCTGCCATTATGATGTCGTTTGTGTAATGGTTACAGTAAGTACATATGACACTTCCATGGACATTGTAACAGCTGTGCAGCTGTAACAGCTTCACTGCTCTGGATTCATATTTTCAGAAATAAAAAGACTGAGAATTAGTTCTTGCAAGTGTGCAATAGCTAGTTTGGCTTTTAAAGAGAAATGCTGTTTGCAAGCATTTAATACAAAAAGCCCAAAGTCTGTGCCTGCTGACAAAGGCTAAGGACTACATTTTTCACATTGGGTGTCTCAAGGTAGACATCTCCATCAATATCCCTAAATAAAAGTGGTCTGAGTATGAGATGTGCTAAACCACCCCATCTCCCATTGACTTCATTGACTTCTTACTGACTGTATTAAATTCTCTTGATTGTTAGAGTAATTTCTATAGAACATTTATTTAATTTCTATAGAACTGTAATGGGATCTTATTTAGGAAATTTTATGGGACTTTTACATCAAGGAAGGAGTAGTGGAAAATAAGTCCTCTGCAGATAAAAGTAGTACAATTTTATTATTTGGTGCCCAGAGACCAGGGTGTTGAGAACACTGGAAATGCATACATAGGTTAGATGCCATTGGATTTGTTAGCTGTGAAATGGATTTAATCGAGAGAGACAGGCTAGCCATTTTCTGTGGTGGCTGAACTCTTTAGCCAGTATACACAATCAGTAAATCCAGACTTCTGTACAATCAAGCTATGTTTTATATTTTTTTTCTTTTCATATTGCCTCGGCACACCCTAGCCTGAGGTGGGATTGGAAATGAAACTCCTGGCAAACTTCAAGAAAGACCATTCTTGTGGTATTTTTGTCCCAGCCAAAGCCAGGAAACATGGCAAATCTTGTGGGGTGGGAGGAGAGAGGGAATCAAACTGTTCTGGAGAGACTGCTAAGCTAGTTTCCAGACCAAAAGGGTTTGGAGAAGTATCTGACTGTTTCGGGGCTTATCCAAACCGAACTGCTAGACCCTCACTTGTTACTCAATGTACATTCAAACTACAGCCACTATAGTTGTACTGTCATTGAAGAGATTCTTACGTTTGAGTGCTTATTAACAGCCTCATCCTACCAACCGTAACAAGCTACCACCTTATCTCTGTGAAGAATTTGAGTCCTGCTGTTCTGCCAGTTGCTAACGGTGAGTGAAACAAACTCATCCTCAAAAAGAATGAATAAAGGGAAAAGCAGAAGAATAACATTCACGGTCCCAGATGTGGCGCCCATTGGTCACACTGTTAACACTTGTTCAGGATTCTTCTGATTCATCAATAAACCATGTCATGCTAGCACCATGCCTGCTATTTTCTGCTCTGTCCTGCTTGTGTAGAGAACCATCCACCATAGAGAAACCTCCTGCAGAATAGCACATGGATGGTGCTAAGGGTGACAGTCACAAAACCAAAAAACGTCAGAGGAAGCAGTAGCTGCAGATAGCTTCACCCCCCCCCCAGTTCTTTTCCTCCACTGAACATGTTGTTAAAGCACTAAAACCTTCCGCTGCTGTAGCAATCCCAAGAGTAACTCAGTGCAGACAGAGTGACAAAAGCAGAGCTAGCAATCATTACTATGCAGAAGTCAGTCAAAGTCCAGTGTGCTTGTGATAACAGCCTGATCCAGTTGCCATTGAAGTTAGTGGGAGTTTAACCACTGGTTGTAGAAATGGGGCTTGAACATGCATGTAACTCAGTGCTGACTCAACTGCAGAACGTACCGCCATGCTTTAAATTTCTTGGCTTGAAAATGAATGAAGAACGAATGTCTTCTAGGACCAAGCTTCATTACGAGTACCGTCTACTCAGATGGTTGTTGCTGTGTTGTTGTTGATGATAGAATTACAAAATGAGTGCATGAAGGGGACACATAATGGGACTATATCTTCAGTGGTAGCTCTGTTAAAGTCTGGGGTCAGATTTTAATAATAACTAGCTGACACAATGCTGAACGTGACCCATCGTTGACTAATCTAGCTGCAAAGTTGTGACCAGCATCATGTTACTTAAATCAGTCTTTCAAGGTCATGGTCTAAGACTCTAAAATTTTGTAGCAAAGTCAAAATGACTGAGATCTCCTAAACACAACTTTACTTGAAGAGCTAACAGAGCACTGCCAGCAGCATGGCTGTCCCCAAAGGGTCTGGGGTTGTGCAAAGGACTGCATTTCCCTCCCTGTGACAAGCTGGGCACGTACATTTGTTGCTAGATGTGAACATCATCGTTGTTATCGTGACAAATCCTTGCAGATGAAGCGCCACCAAGATCCATCTCTAGTGCAGTCTTGAAGATGGTCTTGCTGGCTATTCAGTTTATTTCCATCACTGGCGATCTTATTGCACCACTGAAGCTTTTGGTAAGCATGTGATTGTTGAGCATTCCTTGATACAGGTGCTTTGGTCTTCTATCCTAATAATGTGTCTGTGACAGCTGCTGAAACTGAGCCTGTGCTGATGGAGGCAGTAGCTGGGATTGACTATGAATATCCTCGTTGCTGATCTTGTCCTGTCAAACAAGCCACCATTAAATCATAGACCCATCAAGTTGTACAGTATAAAGCAACTGCGATAAAATAAAAGCGACTCGTCAGATTAGATTTTCTCTATTCTTTCCTCTTCTTTTCCACCTCTGCACCTCCATATCCTGATGCCTCTTCTATTCAGGGCCTGTCATTTCCCTCACCTAATTTTTCACCTCTTTAAAAATGTTTCATTTATTTTTCCCCTCTGTCTTCCCACAAGATGTTTTTCCAACTTGTCATTTCCCCCACTTTTATTTATGCGTTTGCTGTCTTGTCTTTCCTTTCCCCTCTTGTTGCAATCTGTTCTTCACCATTGTCCTCTCTCCCACACACCCCTCCTCCATTTCTACCCTGCTTCAAACGTGGTGGTCTCCTCCCTTCCGTTCCTTTCCCCCTACTTTTCTTCATCCCCATCAGCTTTCCTGTGGGGGCTGGTGCACAGGTTAGCCTCAGTTTCCAAATGCAACTCTTGAATGAGAGGGAGCATGGTGAGAAAGGGAATTTGATGCTGTCGCCTTCCAAATGTTGGTGAGTTGGTACCCATAAGCATAGGAACATTAGTCCAGGACTTCTCCTGATTCTGCTGCCTGAAAGGGACCATGCCAATAAACGTTCAGATGTTGCAGAAGGTGAGAGCCTTTGCAGTCCCCTGAGCTGTGCAGCCCACAGAGTTTAAATTTTCTAATGTGCTAGTCACACTGGCACTGACTCTGAGAAAAGGCTTTTGCTGGAGGAGAATGGCACTGGGGGCGCAGTATAACACCATTGTATTGAGTCCTCCCTGAGTGAAAACCTCATCATTCAGGCAAACTTACTGACATCCACTAGCTGTTTGCATTTAAGGTTCAGAAACAGACACAGCAGGCTAAAGGAAAAGGGAAAACAGAAATAATTAGGCCTATTCAGGGGTTGTATCTGATTGCTCTGGTGGTTTTAGGCACCCATCATGTGCTGTATTCAAAGTGTCCTACTTTGTTCTTTAAAAACACACACACACACACACACACACACACACACACACACACACACACACACACACACACACACACACACACATTAAGTGAATTTATCTTTCCTCAAAACTTCAGTGGCACCAAGAACCTCTGTCTGGGCCAAATGCTACTACAAAGGACCTATAAAGGCAAACAGCCTCTCATCCTTTCTGCTGTCGGCCTTAGCTAAAGCTATTACCAATTGGTGTCCATTCAACTGCAGTGTAATCCAACCCTCCTTCTTATGACATGGCAAGCCTATTGCCTCTGTAGCCTCGACAGTCTTTTGGGTATTTCACTCTTTCTGATTTGTTTCCCTCATTCATAAAGAAACGCCTTTCTGTTCTTCACTGCCCAGCGTTTCCCTTCTGTTTCATCTAGTTAATCACCTGTGACTGGTAGTACATAGCTCTCAAGATCCTTATTGTTTACAAGCAGAGAAAGCTGGCTCTTCATAACACTTTTTCCATCTTCCATAGGACCCCTGTCTATCCATCCTTCCTTCTTCTCGACACCTCACTTTCCCCAGGTAGAATATGTCTCATGTTCTTTGCAGACATGCTCTTTAAGATCTCCCAATTCTTTCCTTTCTTTTCTTCCACATGTGCAATGGAAATGATTTTGCATTTCTTCATAATCATCCTAAGTCCACATTCCTGCTTTGTACTTATCTCACGTTCAGGTGTCTGTCAGTGGCTTCTATTCTGCATTTAGAAAGGATGAAATGTTCTACAAACTTTCATCCACTCCACCCTCCATTCATCTCACTGGTTGTCTCTTGTGCAAATTTTCCTGAGCTCCAAAGAGGCAGAAAGTTTTGGCATGCAAGGTTTAGGAGATAAGCAGAGGGTGACTGTTGAAAGAATATGCTCTTGTCTAGCACTACACTTCAGCCCAAGTTACAGTTCCATAGCTAAGGTTGCATTGAGTTTTGCATTTATAAGTGGTAGCAACTTTAACTTAAACAAAAGTTACTTCTGACCAGTTTTAGCCAAACTGTGTGTCAGTTTTACAGACCCTGGGTGGCCATAAAGACAAGAATGTTAATGGTGCCTTCCTGTCAACTTAGTTTATGGCCTATGTTTTTAAACAACCAGCAGTGATAACTTTAATCTAAACAAATGTGTCTAACCCGAGATGCTTCTGAATAAATGAAACATAGCTGCATAAAGGCTGGAGAAAATGTGCATGTTATTTGATCTTTAGCACATATCCTAAAATATAGAAGAACATGTTTGTAAATAATCCTAAAGTCTGATGGTCCTGTATCTCCTCACACCTCGCTGAGATAGGACCTTGATAACACACATCATAAAATTCAGATGGTATGGAGAGAGGAATAGCAATAAAACCAAGGCATCAAATGTTTATCGCAAACACATTTTCCCTCAAACATCCTTCAGATAAAGCAAATAAGCAACCTGAGCCAGGAACTCCTGATAGACATCTCACATTTTTCACTTGTAACCCTAACATTTTGTCAGTAACCAAAGGAGGTGACCTTATGCATCTTAAGAGTTTCAACACTTGAGGTCTATGATGTGAGAATCGAATGATCAGAAAATTAGGTTTTCCTTCTGCACTAGAAAGATTTGGTTTACTATTGTATGATGTAAGTTTTGTTATTTGTATGCATTCTATCTCTCAGCACCCAGAATGCTGAATACAGTTATTTTAGAAACAAATAAATAATGCTACTGTGACAGTGTGCTCTGATTAATTAGGGCATGGGTATTACTCAGGCTAGAGCAGCAAAAAAGAAATGTGTGTTAGCATGTCTGGAAAACAAATACTAAACAGCCTGAGCCAATGATGGTAATTGAATTCACGCCTCCCCGCCCCCCAACAAATTAATTTTTCTTAAATGGAAAAAAAAATAGTGGGAAAGCTAAATCAGTAAAACTCTTCATCATGTACAAGATATTCATTAGGAATCAAATCCTGAACACCCTTATTCAGTTTTTACTCAGTCCTTGCTAGGACATATATCATTGACTTCAGCTGTAGTTTGCCCAAGAATGAAACCCAAAGCCATTAATTTTGAAACAGCATATTCCACACTGATTTCAGTAGGGGTTGTTGCTTAAAACTTCTTGGGATGAGATGATCTTGAGTAAGGACCTCAGTGTTGGCCTTACATCTTGGTTTTGGAATATCTCTGTACTCTGATTCGAAGAACCCCCAGGAGAAACGCCGTATGATCTAGAGTCAGGACCTTTGTCACTGACTCACCCTATGGCACTGGGAAATCGCGTCAGCTCCCTGCCTCAGATTCCCCATTCAGTACACTGAGAATAAAAACATGCTTGTCCTTATCAGACAAGGGTGTTGATGAGCATTAATTAATATATGGCCCAGGCCTTGTTCCCATTGCGGTCAATGGGAAAACTCTCATTGCTGTCAATGGGAGCAGGAGTGGGCTCAGGTGTACAGTGCTTCCAACTTGCAATAGACCATGTATGTGCCACCTATTGTTATTGTGCATTTATTCTCTCCATGTTATGTCACTGCAAGAAATAAAAAAGGAAAGGTACAAACTCCCCCTAGTAATCAATCTGCCTTATTAGGCAAGAAGAATTAGGCCAAAACTTTAGTCAATGACCTGAGAGACCAGCCCAATCTCAAAATCCTCATGTCTTCATGTTAAGAGCACTGCAGAAGTATGAGGCAAATTCTCATTGAATGAGTGGTCAAATCACAAGCATAAACTCCTGAAACACCTGTCAGTGGTTGAAGGGGATCAACTTCTCAAAGGATCCATGCACCACACACTGAGAAGAAGGCACAAGCAGGAGAGGCGCCAGGGTTTTTGCCGCCCTAGGTGGCAGCGCTCCTCCCCAGAGCATTCGGCAGCAGGGGTCCTTCCGCTCCGCGTCTTTGGGGCGCTTCGGCGGCGGGTCCCAGAGCAAGTGAAGGACCCACCGCCGAAGCGCCCCGAAGATGCGGAGCGGAAGGACCCCCGCCACCGAATTGCCGCCTAGGATGGCAAAATGCTGCCCCCAAATCCTGCCGCCCTAGGCGACCGCCTAGGGTCACCTAGTGGAAGCGCCGGCCCTGGGCACAAGCCCTGTCACAAGAAACCCATTATGGAAAGGCAAGTGGACAAATAAGGGGTTATGGGAAGGAGTACAATGTGTATGTGATTGTGCTGTTTTTTAATAGGATATGTGAACTCTTCCCCACATATTCCTCAGCTCAGCCATTTTCAGCAAGCAATTTATTATGATTATTATGATTTATTTATTTGTATAAACACAGTGCCTAGGAGCCTTAGCCCTGCACTAGGACCCAATTGTGCTGGGTGCTGTACAAAGAATGAAAGGACAGTTCCTGCTCCATTTCCCAGAGAGGCCACAACAGACATGAACCTTTAGGAGTTACGTAAGTGCAGAGAGAATAGTGGCCTTGCAGATGAGCTCAGAAAAGCCATTCCATGCATCTCAGGCAGCAAGGAAGGAAGCATGGGGAGATTTGTGTGAGAAGCCAACAGATGATCAGACAAAGCTAGCACCAGTGGTGGAGACGAAGGGGCGGAGAGGGGAGCTATGTTTTTCCTCCTCGTGTGTTGCACTCCTAAATTTTGTGGAGTCTATTGTTTGCAGAGGCAACTCCAATTTTGGATTCAGTTCAGATACTGCCTGTTAGAGGTGAGACACCCGCACTGTACACTTTCGTGGAAGTGTTACTTATATTCTTTCTTGCTTTGCTTGGGATTTTTCTGCCCTGTAATCTAAAATAGCCGTCATTTGGATCGAAACTGTGTAGTTACTCTTGATTTCCAGAAAAGTTAACGAACAAGCCTTCACCCCTCAGCTGCTGTGGAAAGGGCTGATTGAAGGCAGGGACTTCCCTGACAACCTCTGCCTAAAGGTCCCACCCGAGGGAAGGGAGGGCCTGATCCTGATACACCCTGAGAGGGAGGCATTCCCCCACTCCCTCTCTCTCTCAACTCAGTTTGTGTTAACTCCCTTTGCTTTTTGTTTGTGGACTACTCCACAAGGGGAGACATGTGGAAGTGACCTGGCCAGAGGGCCAAGTCACAGGAAGAGGCAGGCCACCACAGAGGAGTGGCCTATGTCAGCAGACCCCAGCAGAGAGAAAGCTGCAATGCCATGTCTGGCCATGAGGAGGTGCCAGCAGTGAGCCAAACCCTTCACAGAGATCTTTGTTCTTGCAGTGTCCTCATGGGGGAGTTACAGCACAGCGCTGTAGTGTGCCCTGCTGTTCACAACCCCTTAGTCCAACCTGCAAGGCAGCATAGACATGCCCTTAGATTGTAAACCCACTGAACCAAGAACTGCCTTTTTTATTATAGGTGTGCACAGCGTTTTCTCTAATGAGGCCCTCATCCTTGCTTGAGGCCTCTAGGTGCTACTGCAGTACAAATAAATAAACAATTATAACAAATGTCCTAACCATACTCATATCTAAGAATATAAAATTGAAAAACCATGCAAAAACTGCAGACGAATCTAGCTGGCATGTCCCATATGAGAGAGGCAAAGCAAATCTGCAAATATGACCTTTAGTGTGTACAAAAATAAGAACATTTAGAGGCAAATTTGGAAAATGTGGCCCTTTAATGCTTTTACAGTTGAATGAATGTGATGCACTGAGAATTCCTACCCCTTCTCCTCACTCCCCAGCAGCTGTATCCTAGCGGAGAGTTTTGTGTTTTTTAACTATAAGAGTTTCCCAGTAAGGGACTTTCTCATCTCTTTTCCATTCTAATTGCAGCTCTACTGGGAATAATAAAAGCATTCAGCTCTTATGCTGAGAGACATTTGACTTCACTGTAGAAACGATCTATTAGGGAGCATTTTACACCTTTTGCGAGACTCACAGAGTGATTAAAAAAAAACTGTGAGAACCCTCAGACAAAAGGACCATTCACACTATTTTGAATATTTTTTTCTGTTTTCAGCTTGGATATTTTAGCAGAAAGGACATTTGCCTGAAACAGTATTTCAAGAGAGTAACTCGTGTTTGAAGAACTTTCTCAAGGAGGAATTATGTCTTCAGAATAGGTGAGGGCAATTCTTTTCTTTTGTTTGATTTCGAGTAAGAAAAAAAGTAGCGGAAGGGAGAGAGCTAAGAAAGAGAAAAGGCACATGTGATGCTGTAGTTCTGAGTAGCTATTACATGGGAAATTGTACAGTGATCTATAAGCGATCAATACATGAAGCTTGATTTTGATCTCAGTTCATCATCATAATCATCATCATCACCACTTCCATTGGTCATTGGGGCACCATCATTAATGAACGATAAACCAATTGTCTCGACCACTGACGATTGTGTGTCAGTGCTTGAGTGTCCGTGAAGTCCATTCCTGTCCACTCTTTTATATTGTTGGTCCATCTCTTCTTCTGTCTACCTCTTCTTCTCTTCCCCTGTACTGTCCCTTGGAGGATGATTTTGTTACATGGCCGTACCACTTCAGCTTGTGCTTCTTCATGGTCATCAGGAGATCTTCATATGACCCAGCATGTTGGGTGATGATGTTGCAGAAGCGCTGGGTCATCCCCTGTGGGTTCGGGGATAGAATAGGCCTACTGCTCCTCCTGCATGTCATAAGAGGCGACTAAAAGGGGGCTGCCTGGAGAGGGATGGGCTCTGCCAGATTAGAAACTTGCCCAAGTCAACCATGTCCATAGCTGATTGGTCACAGCCCAGGTTAATAATGACCATACCAACCATCTCTCACCAGGGCACACTTGACACGTATACTACTAGTGTAACCCCAACAAAGAGGATCCATGGAAGAGATAACATCACCATAGCCACATGGAATGTAAGGGCATTGAGACAAATAGGGAGGTTGAAAGAACTCACGTACGAAATTGAACAATACACCTGGCACCTAGTAGGAATCTCTGAGTTCAGATGGAAGAACTTTGGAAAGGCACTAATGGAAGAAGGCCATCTACTCTATTACAGTGGAGAGGACAAACATGTCAATGGCATAGGATTTCTTGTGCATAAAGATATCAAGAATTCAGTATTAGGATGTCACCCAAGATCCAGTGGGCTTATTTCCATCCATCTAAAGGCAGTACCATTTAAGATCGCAGTGGTACAAGTCTACGCCCCTACAACAGACTCAGACTATGAGCAAATTGAAGATTTTTACAATCATCTCCAAGACATCATCGATAAAGTACACAAGATTGTACAGGGAGATTGGAATGCTAAAGTGGGTACTGATGCACAGGCAGATTGGCGAGATTATTGTGGTTCTTTCTGTAATGCGGTAACCAATGAGAGAGGACTGAAACTTTTGGAGTTTGCCAGCTATCACAATCTGGTTCTTGCAAATACATTAGGAGCACATAAAACATCCAGACGATCAATGTGGCATGCAACTGATAGTTTACATCACAGTCAGATCAACTACATCATGGTGCAAAACCAATTTCATTCAGGGATCAACAGAGCTAAAACAAGGAGCTTCCCTGGTGCTGATATTGGAAGTGATCACGACCTTCTGATACTAAGCCTTTGGCTGCGGCTAAGGAAAATCGTCAGGCCAAAGTATTACTAGAATCAAATTTGACTTAGAAAGACTTGGAAACTGAAGCATTGCAGAGTCATTTCAAGCAATGATCGGTGGAAAATTTGCTCCACTGCTTGCTCTAGAGGACGACGTAGAAACAATGACCAACAATTTTAACACTGTAATGAATGAGGCAGCAATGGACATCCTTGGGAAACACTGTAAGAAGACAAAACCTTGGGTCACAAATGAAATACTACAAATGTGCGACATTAGAAGAGAACTCAAGAGACACAAAAACAGCACTGAGGGAGCTAATAAATACAGAGTGATTGGCAGAAAGATCAAGAAAGGAATCAAGGTGGCCAAGGATATTTGGATCGAAAAACAATGCTCTAAAATTGAAGAGTGTATCAATAATAAAAATAGCAAATGAGACTTCCAGAATGTAATAGATCTGACAAAAGAAAGATGGACCAAAGCTAACCCAATTCAAGATCTCAGTTACACCTGTGTAATCCAGAATTACTCTCCTGAAGTCAGTGGAATTGCACAAAAAGAAAACTGGGGGAGATCAAAGTTGGGTCAGTGCAGTTAATATATTCACTGTCAGGGCCGGCTCCGGGCACCAGCCTACCAAGCATGTGCTTGGGGCGGCACCTGGAGGGGAGCGGCGCGGCGCTCCGGCCCAAGAGCGGGGCCATGACTGGGCTCGCCGCCCTCCCCGCGGCGCTCCGGCTGCCGGGGAGAGCGGAGCCGCAGCGGGCTCACCGCCCTCCCTCGGCGCTCCGGCCGGTCGGGGAGAGCGGGGCCCCGGCTGGGCTCGCCGCCCTCCCCCCGGCACTCCGGCCGGTCAGGGAGAGCGGAGCTCGGCCGGGCTAGCCGCCCTCCCCCCGGTGCTCCGGCCGGTCGGGGAGAGTGGAGCTGCGGCGGGCTCGCTGCCCTCCCCCCGGGGGTCCAGCTGGTTGGGGAGAGCGGGCCCGCGGCCGGGCTCGGCGCCCTCCCCTTCTGCGCTCCCCGCCGGGGGCGGGGGACGACAGGAGGCTTTTTTGCCTGGGGTGGCAAAAAAGCCAGAGCCGGCCCTGTTCGCTATCACTTCCTATTTTAGAATAGCAGTAATTAAAAAAAAAAAAAATAAGGCCCCAGTGCTGCAACCACCTACACACTTGCTGAGCTTTACTCATGATTAGTTCTTTAAAGTCAATGGGATTTGCTTGCTGAAAATTAAGAGCACAGGTAGGTGTTTGTAGGATTGAGGCCTGGGAAACCACCTTAAGCCACCACTCAAAATATAAAACCAAATGCCTTTGGAGGTTCACAAAAGTGTTGTTCTTATTTCTCTCTCATCCTCTGCACTTCCTGGTTCCAGCCAGGATGGGAAACTAAAGTCTTGAAATACTGGGTTCGATTCTGGTCTCCTTTACACTGGAGTAACTCCACTGACTTCACTGGAGTTACTCCTGATTTTCATCAGTGTAAAGGAAAGGACAACCAGATCCGTAGTGTGAAATGCTCCTCTCACAACATGCCAGAGTTCTGCTTGACCAGACCATCCCTCAATTCAAGAATTACAGAAGAAAACACATTCCATTTGCAGACCCAAAGTGGTCTGATAGTTAAGATAAGCATCTGAACTTTTCGGGGTTGTTGGAACCAAACTTTGATGATGGCTTATCACTAATGAGGCTCAATAATGAGTAGGATATGAAACACTGTACAAATTCATGGGGCACACATTTATATAAATTGTCAAATTTCCCAACAGCACTCAAAAGCTTTTTGAAGAGAATATGATGCTAACCAGGCTTGTCTGTCCTCCAGTCTGGCCTGTCTCTGCTGGAGGTTACTGTGGATGACAACTTGGAAAACTTCACTTGTGCAAAATGCAACTGCTGGCCTTTTAAATGGGACAGGGCACCAGGAGCATTTTGTTCCAGCTATCCAGGCCCTGTACTGACTGTCACAGTACTAGCTACCAGGTGGAATTCATTATTGATGGTCTTTAAAGCAATTGACTGAGATCTAGCTTCCTGATAGCCTGCCTTCTTGGCTGTGTTCCATCAGGATGGATAAGACTAGAAGTTTCTGAGTCTAGCAGCAGAGGGTTTTAGCCTGTGGAATTGGCTTCCTTTGATGGTTTGCTCAGTCCTGGCTCAGAACAGTATATGGTTCATCTGTTTAGAGAACAGTGTATGGTTCAGCTGTTTAGCGAGGGATTTGGAAGAAGTATGGGGGAGGCTGTAGGTTGGGTTTATGAAACTTAGCTGTGAAGTGACCATCGCTCCAGTATGTGGCAATGATGAAAGATTGATTTTTGGAGACAAACTGAACTTGCTCATTGGCAGGGATTTGCTTGGCTGTCCATAGGGACTGCATTTCCCGCTGGCATAAGTCAAGTCAATGGATGTACACTGGCAGAAAATGTGGCCTCATATATTCACGTTTTTGTTGATTTACTAGTTTACGGTACCCAGAGGCCATTGTGATGGGGGTCAAGGACATTTATGTGCATCATAAATACATAAATAAATGTTAAAAATTCTACAGTTGTGATGCAACACTCCTAAAGCAAACAAACAGGGCCGTAACCAGGGCGAGGTGAGTAGGGCAGCCACCCAATGTGCAAAGCCATGGGGATGGAAATATGGGGCAGAAAAATGATGAAAAAAGATGAGTGGGGCGGTGCAAGTATGTTTGCTTCCCCCAGGCGCTAAAATGCCTAGTTACGCCTCTGCAAACAAAGATTAACATTCAGAAGAAAGAAATGGCAGTTGTGTGGAAGATTTTTCAGTAATTCTTAAAGATTTAGGGGCACAAATCCCATTGATTTTCAATGAGCCTTGGGTGCCTAAATCTCCTAGGTGCTGTTGCAAATCTCCCCCATTTCTTTTAAGCATCTGGAATAGCCCTGCTTCCTCCTCTTGTAACCATTCTGAGTTATATTACTTGTTAGCAAAAAGAATGAGGAGTACTTGTGACACTCTCAACATGCCAGTCATTCACACTCAAGAGCCAGAGACTAACCATCGTTCTCCGAGATGTGTATTTTGGGGTTTACTGGGTCATTGAGTGCTTACTTGGCTTGGTATCCTGCTGCATAGTTTAGTAAAATTCACAGCCATGGCATTGCCTCCTGGAGCTATTTAAATACTATTGAAATCCAAGATGATTGTCAAATACCTGCTTTTCTACTAATATGGAGCCAGATTATTTCCTCATCACTTCAACTGCGCCTCAAGAAAGCTGTGCTGCTGGTTGGAGAGAAAATATTTAGTTCACATGGATACAGACTAAATTATTAAGATACAGAGCTTGGAGAGAAGAGAACTCAACAGATAATTACCTATACTGCTCTCAAAGGTGTATACTGGGAACTTATAAATAGTCAAAGTCAATAAATGTATAGTGGACAATTGTAGTAATACAATTAAAATGAGTGGAAAAGAATGAAGGAAATTGGAACATGAGACCCATCTGTTGCGATGGGATTGATCCTGCAAATACTACAAGAGTGTAGCCACATCTTCACAAGGGAGGAGGAGAGTTAAGATTGTACGTATCATGTTACCTGTTGACACTGCCTAATACCTTGAGTGCTTGACCGTGCAACCTATGTGTTCTTTCCCTGTAGCTTTTGGTATGGAATAACAGCCAAAATATCTTAGGATATGTCTATACTGTGATCACAGGGTGTGATTGCAGTTTGAGTAGACATACCTGAGATATCTTGAGTTCTGGACCAATGAAACCATGGCAATATGGACTTTGGTGTGAGGTAGCTCTGTGAGTAATCACCCAGGGTTCCAGGTGGGCTTGTACAACCTGTGCTGAAGCATGTACTGCTGTGGGTTTACTGCTTCATTGCTCCCTGAGCTAGCTAGACTCAAGAAGGAAGGTGATTCAGACTGGGTGCTCCTCTCTCTATTGTCTCTGATACGTGGCTAGATCGGGCATGTCTGCTTAAACTGCAATCACACCGTGACTTACCCTTAGTGACAATGATACAAACCCAACTCTTGCTGCCACTAGCAATATGTTGTTGCTACGGAATTATTTTATGTTACTGATGCGATTACTCGCCTGAATAAGTGCTAACCAGTTTGAATAAGGGCTTCCCAATTTGGCCGTCTGTTATTGTAACATTTGCTTTTAACCTTGTAGCTGTGCATGGGGCTTCTCGGTGCAGCCTTGCTCTGCTCCCACTGAAGTTAATGGGAGCATTACCAGTGACCTCAATGGGAGCAGACTCAGGCACTTTTGAAAAGCCCATAGCACTGACCTAAGTCTGCTGCCATTGAAGTCACTGGTAATGTTCCCATTAACGACCATGGGAGCAGAGCAAGGCCATGCTGAATGCGAATCCCCTCCCGGAGCCTCATGCACTGCTACAACACTACAAGCAAATTGTTACCATAATGAAAGGCCAGGTTGGGGAGCCCTTATTCAAACTGATTCATGCTTACTGAGGTGAGTAATCCCATCAACTTCCCTGGGACTCAATTAAGATGGTAGACATGACAACTCAGCTGGCGAGGATGCTATAAATATGTAGATTAAGTGATATGTTCCATGGGGTAGGGATCTTGTGTTTTGTGCATATTAATAGCACTGTCTGGAAAACAGGGAGCCGTTAAAAATATTAGTATTCTTCTGTTGTTTAAAGCAGATGAGCTGTTTTCTCTATGTTAAGAGAAATGTCTGGTTTAGGACTTGGTACAGAGGCCATTGAAGCATGTGGAACCCTCCCATTGACTTTAATGGGCATTGGGTCTGCCGGTTACACCCCAGTGCCTTCAAGGAAGTCCCTTTTGATTGACTTTGATATGAAGGGAGAATCTGGCCTGTGAACTTTAATACTTGTGTGTGTGCGCTGGAGCGAGCAAGCATTAGAAGATATTCCATCTCTTGTCCATTATAGCTTGCGAATGCTCCACTGAGAGTGGGTTTGTGAATACAGCCTGGATGGTCAGTTCAGAGGAAGATTCTACTATCCAGATAAAAATTTGCATTTCAGAAGTAAAACACATCTGCATTACAACACAACAAGGTTCAAAGCAGTTTATGGGAAGCAGCTGTGGGTTGTCTTCACTAATTAGGAACAGCACGTACTTGAGAATGTGATACAACAGGTTTACATGGTGCTATTAGGTAAAGAAAATTAATGTCTGTTTTTAATAAGTGCAAGTAGCAGAGGTGGCAGAGGTGGTAGAGCATTTTTAATGACATCATTCAACCAGCTGTTGGACACATCTGTAATATGGAACTTCTTTCCAGTTGTATAATGCTTCTTACTTGCTCTTCTACACATTTTGGGCTGAGAGGTAAAGTTACCTATCTGGAGGAGAGCAGCATGAGAGATGGTTGTGTTTGTGATTAGGTGTTATTGTTAACATCGAATGTTGACTAAACTTTAGTAAGTGCAGCACATTAGGTATATTTTTTTCAAAGTGCTAATTACTTCACTATGAATTTGGCACTTCTGCAAAAATCCCTGTGCTCCCAGCCAAGTTTACATCTAGGAATGAAACATTTGCAGCAGCTGCAAAAATGTTTTTACTTATTTAGAGCATTATAATGTTTTATAGCCATGAATAATGACAAGGGTATATAAATCACTCATTAATTTGTAATGTTAGACGTTTATCCCTAGGATGTCTTAGACAGCGATGGCATAGAAAGGATATATTATGTGGCTATACTGCATGTATGTACACAGACACGTGTGTCATAAACACATAGAGTCTGATTCAAAGCCTGTTGGAGTCAATGGGAGTTCCATTGACTTCAATGGGCTTTAAATGCCAGTCTGTTTCTAGTGTATTGTAATGCAGCTTTATGAAACTACCATTAAGACTGTGTCAGGGCTCCCATTATAAAGCCCCATTTTGAAGTTGATTGTATGTCTGAATGGGGGTGGGGTACAATCACATGAAAAATATGCCTGAAACTTGGCCTACAAGTGGGAAACTCATGGATTTGTGAGCTAACAGGAGCAGGAGAAAAATAATTTTTAAGGTGTGTGGTTTTTGCACCCTTGTGACTTTAAAAACAACATTATTTCTTTAAAATGAAACGTTGCAGCTCCCTAGCCCTAATGGGGACTCAGGGGGAGCTTTTTCCAAGGTGGCTATGGGATTTAGGAGCACAAGTCTCCCTGAAAGTCAGCTTGGCTTGTGGTGCTAAACTCTGTAAATGGTTTGGAAAATTTCCCTCTAATTCCTTTGCTGTTTTCAGGAAAAAATAACTTCACGAATTCTATCATCTTTGGAAGATGCATTGCTCACATTCTGCGCTGTTTGATACTCAAAAATTTGTCTAACATCTTAGCACATTGACACATTATACATGGCATGCCTTGTAGGCATAATTGAGTTTCTGGACTTCGTTTAGATTGTGTGCTAAACTTGAGCCTGGAAAAAATATTGAAAATATTCATTAAATTTGGTATAAAATTGTACTGTCTTGGGAAGTGACAGGTCACTTCACTTCCCCAAGATATTACAGCTGAATAAACATTATGCAAATACAACACAGGCTAATATGTTAATGCGGGCTAACACCTTGACCTAGCAGATTGTTGGGAGAATACATTAGGAGTTGAGAGGAGGGGAAAATATGGACTATATTATATAGTAATAAAATTAATCCAATTGCTTATCTGTATAGGTTTGTAGCATTGAGAAGGACATCTTAAAGATGGAGACCAAATATTGGCAGTGACATCTTATATCAGCTTATTTTGTAAAGTGCCAACAACTTTATTTAGAATCCAGTTTAGAACAGTAAATCTGTCTGTTGGTGTAAAGAAGGTGCAGTCAGACCCAACTGCTTATGGAGTCAGACCACTTTCTAGTCTACATCAGCACCACTGAGCGTGTTCTATGGTGTATTAGCAATATTGAATGAGTCTAATCTTGCATCAAAATTGGATTTCATTTTATTTGGCAATTTCAGTATTAAGCCCAGAATTTAGAATTTCACAGCTATTTAACACGTGGTTAGGCACCATTGAGCATCCCTTTGCTACTTGGCATCAGTAAACACATCCCCATTAAGGAGAACTTCTGCTGGTCCTGTCCCAGTTATGTGGTCATCTCTGTTATTAGCCCAAACTGGTTCCCTTAGAGAGATTCCTATAAAGTAGCCATCCAAGTTAAAGACTGGATCCTGAAATGATTAACTATACTTATAAATGACTTCAATGACCCCTCCTGTGTTAAAGTTACTAATGCAGATCAGTCTTTGCAAGATTGGGCCCCTTGTGGCATATACCATGTGCACTTCAGCACTGGCTGTGATCAACATTCCCCATTCCATATCTACAGCAATGCAAATGCATGTGGATATCGGTGAAAACCAGAGCGTCTTCAGAGCTGCATGAACAAACTATATAAAGCAGCTGCAAGAAATTGACCCTGAAACTTCGACACAGTTTAAATTTCACTTCATGCCATGAAAAGAACAATGGGAAAAGTCCATTTAGGAGGATCAAGTTGTAGGGAAAAAATAAAGACAAAATACATTTCAGACTGAGTTAAATCAGACATAGGAGAGTTTGGATTTTGTTCGTGACAGAACTTTGCAGTGATTCAGAGCTTTAGTTCACCCTGATGCAAAGTGCATATTGGTTCATCTTGCCTACCTTTTATTTCTTCTAGAGGGCAGATATAAAAGTGAAAGGATTGTGGGTAAGTTAGATTTGTAACCACAGGAGCAATGCCAAATGATTTGGTACCTTGCATCAGATGCTGCCACATGCATTATGGGTGCTACCATGCCAGTGGAGAAGTCTCATCTACTGAAAAGACTGAGAGACCAGATCTCCTGCCGTCTATTTCTGTCTGCCACCGAATTTCTATGTGACCTTGAGCAAAGCATTTAGAATCAAATTCTTAGCTTAGAGCACAAGCCAAGTACATGGGCTATGTTCCAGGGAGATCTGCAGGGACTGGGAGGAACAAATCTGCATCAGGAGGCTTCAGGGTAGCTCTAAAGTTCTTATTTAGGGTTGCTATGGTGAAGAAATGGCAGGTGTTTCCACTGGGCCTATTGCTCCCATCCTGAACCCTAGCAAAAACACTGCTGCAGCTCTGTGCAGGGAGTCCCCTGTATGAGCTCTCCATATTTTATTTCCTTTAGAAACCATACCAATTCCATGACCAGCACTCTCCCCTGCTGTTGTAGAGGAGTCAGGATTTTCCCTTTAATTCACATGTGCCTCTTTAAGCTTATCTGCCAAACGTATATAATAGTGCAACTTACCAAAGGCTGTGACAGATTCTCCAACACTTGAGGCTTGAAATCAGCACAGGAGGGCTTTCTAAAAACATGTTATAGCTCAATCACAAAATATGGGCTGGTTGCAGGTGAAATTCCCTGGCCTGTGTTAGGCAGGAGGTCAGACTAGATGATCCTAATGGGCCTTTCTGGGTTCACCCCATTGTGAGGCTTGAAGGTGCATAAAGTAATGGGCTGAAAGATGCTGCGACATAAGGCTAAAGTACTGATATTCTGTGACAGCAAAATGCATCAGAGAAGGGGTTAATTTGAACAAGCTAACTTCTTTGTCCATGGCCTTCTGAAACCCATGCATGATTCTATCCAAGGAGATGCAGACAGGCCAGGGCCAGACTGGAATGCAGTTCAGTGCATTTTGCGAAGCGCGGCTGGCTGCCAAGCCATTTAACAGTTGGCTGTTTTTGTTGAAAAGACAGCTTGAAAAGTTAAAACCTTCTGATTTTTAGAAATCAGCTGGAGAACATTACAGTCACGCAAAACTGAAGGCAGACAACTCATTAAAATTAGCATCAGCCATAATTAAAAACATGCCGGGGAAAAGAACCATGAGAAGAAACAGACTTTTGGAAAGCTCCTGACGTAGCTAAATGTCTAAATGGAAACGTAGCCTGCTAATTGATTTAAATAATTGGGAGATTACTACATGCTTCATCCCCCGCACTAGAGATACGGGGGCTAGTGGCAGCCCAGAGAACCTGCAGAAACACACATGGCCTCGGAATGCAGTTTTTCTCTGGAAGGTTGAATTCCTCCAACAAGTGGCACCTTTTCTTCCCTGGAACCTTTGCTACCACAGCTGGCTCTCTCTAACTATTGCTCCTAGTGCTAAGGCAAGAGATGCTTTGTCTTATATGTCCCATATGATATGCCCTAGCTCAACCACAAGATATGGGCTTGGTGCTGGAATCAGTGGGTAACATTTTATGGCCTGTGTTATACTGGAGATCAGACTGGGGCTATGTCTACACACTTATGGCAGGCTTGCATCGGCTGACTCAGGCTCCAGGGAGATGCTCGGGCTGGAGCCTGAGCTCTGGGACCCCACGAAGGTGGAGAACAGCTCTCTGTGGCTTGAAAGCTTGTCTCTCTCACCAACCATCGTTGGTCCAATAAAAGATATTACCTCACCCACCTCGTCTTTATGGTAATTCATGGTTATTCAGAGTAGGGAGGTGCTGGGGGGTGGGGAGAAGAACTCCCTCTTGATAGCTGTGGTGTGTCTCAGGGTCTTTCCATTAACTTAATGGTCCATAATTTATCTTTACGTGAGTTGTACCACTTGTCTGGTTTTGTGTGAACATCTGGCTTGGGAGGAGATGTATTTGAAATTACAGTACAGGTCATGAGCATAGTATTTTAAATCCATAGATTCATAACCACGATCTATACATATCTCATAATGACCATCACATCCAGAACAAGCTTTCATGAAAGATCTTACTCAGCATATTTTTGTACACAATTCTATACAATCAGTTGATTCAAACATTTATTCTTTGAGGTTCAGATCCTTTGTTCTCCCCTGGGGATGTCTGGACCCTGATTTTTCAAAGCATTCCCCAATGTACCAGTATGTACCAGTTCACATTTGAGAGTTTTATGTTGTGGGTAGCTCTCCAGCTCCTAATATAAAGGCTTGGGGTTGAAGAGTATTGTGCGGGCTGGAAGTGAGCCAAGGATTTAGCCCCTTTTAAAAACCAGTTTTAAAGCCCTTGCATTTCCTTAAGCCTTAGGCACAACACACTGATGTTTTGATAGTGGCTTAATTGTTGTTGCTTTTTCAGTCTGTGTGCTTCTAGTGGAGCTCGGTTTAGTAAGCACCCAGATATTTGGCTGGTTGTTTATGCTGATGCTGGACTCTGAAATTGTTGAGGTTAATCCATTACTAATAACTAAGGTAGTGAGTTTGCTCATAGATTCTGTGACTTCCTATTTTCTGTTGAGATTTCCCACCAGTCAGAATAAAGACCCTCTACAGAGGGATGAAGACAGACCAGTTGCTGCTCTACCCAGGACTCTCCTGTACAGCACTAAAGAGCGACCTATTCCTGGTCTTCCAACAACTCCCATGACTCATCTGTGATTTTTCTGCTCAGTGCTGCATGACAAACTTGTAGAACTAAACTCTCTTACATACAGGTTAGAAATTTAGAGACCTTAGATCAGGGCCCCCTCAAAACTCTGGGAATGTTCAGTTTTGGAGCTCAATTTTGCGGTTTGAGCCCATCCTTAGGAGAAATACTGAAACTACAGGAAGATTTTGTTCTCATTTCCACCATGGAAAATCTGGAGTAAATCTGCTAATGACAATGGTGTTACTCTGGATTGTAAATGAAAAACACAACCTTACCTCCATGCTATACATTTCCATGTAATGAGAGCTAGCTCATCTTTTTTATTGCCATTTGCTCAGGAATAACACATTTAGTGCATGCAAAATAAAATCATCATCTGGACTTTTGGTGACCCTTCCTCAAAATGAGTGGCAATATGGCATTAATTCCACATCAATCTGAAATTAAATGAATGAATGAATGAAATTAATAGGCAGCAGGTTTAAAACAAACCGGTCAATCTGTGGAACTTTTGGCCAGAGGATGTTGTGAAGGCCAAGACTATAACAGGATTCAAAAAAGAACTAGATAAGTTCATGGAGGATAGGTCCATCAATGATTATTAGCCAGGATGGGCAGGGATGCAAAACTATGCTTTGAAGTGACCCTAGCCTCTGTTTGCCAGAAGCTGGGAATGGGTGATGGATCACTTGAAGATTACCTGTTCTGCTCATTGCCTCTGAAATACCTGGCATTGGCCACTGTCGGAAGACAGGATACTGGGGTAGATGGACCATTGGTCTGACCCAGTATGTCCATTCTTATGCTCTTATGTTGCCTGCTTGCTCTAATGAGAACAAGCTCAGATGAATCCCAGTCTTTATACTGTACTCTCATGCCTGATGGTCATAGATTCATAGATTTCAAGTCCAGAAAGGACCACTGAGAGCATCCTATCTGACTGCCTGTATCACATAGGCCATAGAACTTCCTCAAAATAATTCTAGAGCAGATCTTTTAGAAAAAAAATCCAATATTGATTTAAAAATGGTCAGTGATGGAGAATTCACCATAACTCTTGGTATGTTGTTCCAATTATTAATTATTCTCACTCTTAAAAGCTTACTCCCTATTTCCACTCTGAATTTATCTAGTTTCAACATCCAGCCATTGGATTGTGATTTATTTTTCTCTGCTAGACTGACGAACTATTATTAAATATTTTTTCCCTGTGTAGGAACTTATAGACTATAATCAAGTCACCCTTAGCCTTCTTTTTGTTAGACTCAAGGAACTCAATCTACATAGCATATCACTATAAGGTAGGTTTTCCAATGGTTTAATCATTCTCATGGGTCTTCTCTGAACCATCTCCAATTTATCAACATCCTTCTTGAACTGTGGACACCAGAAATGGACACAGTATTCCAGAGGCAGTCACACCAGTGCTAAATAGAGAGGTAAAATAATCTCTCTACTCCTACTCAAGTGTCCCAGCTTATGCATCTAAGGGTCATGTTGCCCATTTGGCCACAGTGTTGCACTTAGGAGCTCATGTTGAGCTGATTATCAAACATGGTGCCCAAAACTTTTTCAGAGTCCCTGCTTCCCAGGATGGAATCTCCCATTGTGTAAGTATGGCCTACAGTCTTTGCTCCTAGATGTACACATTTACATTTAGCCATAATAAAATGCATATTGTGTGCTTGCACCCAGCTTACCCAGGGATTCAGATCACTGTCCTCTTCATTATTTATCACCATGATCTCCCCTCTTCACTATTTACCACTCCCTCAATTCTTCTCATCTGCAAACTTCATCAGTGATGATTTTATGTTTTCCTCCAGGCCATTAACAAAAACATTAAATAGCATCAGGCCAACAACCAATGCCTGCGGGACTCCTCTAGAAACACACCCATTCAATGATGAGTCCCCATTCCCTATTTGCAAATACACCTTGAGATTGTACAGTTCTGCTAATTTTGCATCCATCCTGTCACATTTGATTAGGAGGTCTATTTTGTTGCTGTTGCACATGGTTTAGAAGTGTCCTTCTCCACACATCATAGCTCACTTTTATATTGGCTTCTGTTGAATATGATGAGTCCCCTTCTCACTTCAGCTCTAACAAGTCCCACTCCTTGTAATGCCTCTTGGTTTGTAAATGTTGTTATGAAGACCTCCTGACTTCAATTATTCACTATAACTCAATGAGCCGCACCCTTTTAAATCGTAATACAATTTATATTGGCTTTCATTGCACATTGCAACATGATAATGGGCCCCTTTCACGTTATGCCTTTTGGATTCTTTTTTAATAAAGCAAAATGTAACACTCCACCTTTTTATATTCTGATGAACTCCCTCTACAGCCTAATCTGATGTCTATTGGCGTCTACCTGAGATCCTATACCTAATGTAATGAGTCCCACTTCACATCATAATGTAATTCATATTGGCTTTTACTGCATATCCTAATGCAATGAGTGCCAGATCGTATCGTGTCATAAAGCTAAGTGGCTTCTAATGGACATCACACCTCTAGAACCCCCTCACACATTGTAACATTTCTGTCAGTTTCTCTCACACAGTATAATAATGCAATGGCTCCCCAGAAAGCCTGTTTTCAGCATGACCTGAGAAAGGGTTTACCCAGTAGACTATAACATCTCATGCTGAGCCGCTGTGGTCTATTGTGCATAAGTAGTATGTTTTGGGGGGATATTTTAAACCTCATTGTTTACCAGATAGACTGTAATGGCTCCTTTGGAACTATTATGGGCTATCACATAAATATGTGTTCTAGATTATTTTCTCTCTTGTGTGTGTGTTTTAAGCACACTTAGGGTTTATCTGATTTAAACTCTAATGAAGCTTTTCTTTGCTTCTTTGGCAAACCAAACCTCTCCAGTACCAGAACTCTGTTTTGCCCATTCCTAGGTCCATTTCTAGGTTTTATGGTAGCATCTGCCTGTGTGAATGGTTTCCTATAATGAAAGGTCAGAGAGGTAACATAATTCATGTTTTGATTTGCCTTCTTGCCAGTCTCAGCAGACTAACTGTATTCATTTCTCATTTTGCATCCAATGCAGCCTGCGTTTGTACTACCTGATCTCGGCATATCTTATCAATTAGCAGCATAGGGTGAAGTTGGAGAGGGGAGACCTCCAACAAACACCTAGGTGGTGTTGGTTGGTTGTTCTGTAAGTATCCCTCTTCCTTCTGAGTCAGTACTAAAGCCTCACCCTTTTGGGGGCACCAAGCTGCTGGAAGTGCTGACTTTAAGATGAGGCACAAAACTGAGTCTATCTGTAGTTCTAGTTACAAATGAGCCCAGGGCACATCCTTTTCAAGAGTAAGGAACATACCCTTTATTGTCTTGCCCAGATTCCAATGTGTGTAGGGTGACCAGATGTCACAATTTTATAGGGACAGTCCCAATTTTTGGGTCTTTTTCTTATATAGGCTCCTATTCCCCCCCCCCCCTCACCCCCTGTCCCTATTTTTCACACTTGCTCTCTGGTCACCCTAAATGTGTGCAGTGTGATGGGGCAAGGCCAGATGACTATGAGAAACAGGTGTGTTAGCCCTAGGCTAAACAAATCCCTGTTACCATGGTAACCAAATGGTAGTTGCTCCAGGTTAATCAAGACACCTGGGGCCAATTAAGATCCTTCTAGAAAGCAGTGGAGACAGTTAGGTTGATTGGGACACCTGAAGACAATCAAGGGCTGGCTGGAACTAGTTAAAAGCCTCCCAGTTAGTCAGTTAGAGGTGTGTGTCAGGAGGTGTAGGAGGAATCTGTGCTACTGGAGAAACTGGGCAGGACAAACCCTATCAAGCACAAGGAAGGAGGCCCTGAGGTAAGGGTGAAGTAGATGTTGAGGAAGTGTGGGCTGCTGTGGGGAAGTGGCCCAGGGAATTGTACTTGTCCTGTTTCAAAAAGTCAGCTACCAATAGCTGCTACTATTAGGGTCCCTGGGCTGGAGCCCGGAGTAGAGGGTGGGCCCGGGCATACCCCCCGCCTTCTCCCCCACTCTCCCCAATTAATCACAGAGACTGTGAAACAACAGAGACTGTGCAAGGGAGGGTTGCTTCTTCCCATCTCCCTTACTGGCTTGTGATGAAAATGGCTCAGTAGGCTGTGACTCTTGCCTCGAGAGAGAGAAGGGCTACATGGAGGGTCACAGTGAGCCTCTGAGGCTAGCATAATCAGCCTGGAAGCGCGAGACCCACTGAGACAAGGTTGAAGCTTTGTCACAGCAGGTATTTTGCTAACCTAAAATATTTCTCTTCCAGATGGAGAACTCATTCCTTACTTCCAATCCTAAAGGCAGTTGTCTAGTGTTGCTGGTACAAAATGGTTGCTATGAGTCACTTCATATGTGGTCAGGTGGATGATTGATATATGATTACCAGCCAGTCGAGCCTTTTAAGAGGCTTCAGCATGAAAGGTGCTATACAAATGCCTGTAGAAAACAAGGTAGAAAACTAAAGAGCATCTGTCTCACGGTATGGAGGTGTCTCCAACAGGTCCAGTGTTCATAGGTTTGATTTAGCTTCCATTAAAGCCACTGGAAGACTTCACTGGGAGTTGGACTGTATCCAAAGTGAAAAAGCAGGAAGTCATAATATGTAGCTCTTATATAGAGCTTTTCTGTCATAGAACTCAAAGTACATTACACAGGAAGTCAGTATCATTATCCCCATTTTACATATGGGGAAACCGAGGCACAGATCAATGACATGACTTACATAAGGTACCCAGCTGGCCGAGCCAGGACTAGAAACAAAGTTTTCTGAGTCCCAGTCCTGTGCTCTACATGCTAGCCCACACTGGCTGTCCCTGTTCTGGGGTTAGACTTGTTTCCCAGTGAAATTAGAAGGAGGTGAGCTGTGCTCAGTTCAAAGACAACAGAAGGGTGTGTATAAAAAGGAACAACACAGCAGCATGGCATTACCTACCAGAGCACAGATCTCACAGGTTTAGGGCCCCATATAGCTCCCCTCTCCAATCATTTACAGCCCGATTCAACCATCCTTCTCACAATGAGTAGTACCTGAATTCTCAAGCAGTCCTATTGATTTCAATGAAGCTATAAACCCGAGGGCTTGTTCCACAGCCCACTGAAGACAATGTCAAAATATACTCTAAACTCATGAAGTCAATGAAAAAAGATGAGGGCATGAATAAGGATGGCAACATCTCTCTGTGACGGGCTGGATCACAGAACCCCCCTTGGGGCTGCCAACTGATGTGCCAAGACTACTTCTGCCCTTGCTTTCCTGCCCTGTCAGCTTAAGACTTCAGTGCCTTGCCTGGTTTGAGCCAGACTCACTAGCCTGCTGCAAACCCAGACCCACATCCCCTAACTGCTGTAGGCTTACCTGAAAGCAGCTAACGGAAGCGTTCTTGTCTTTAACACTCAGATGCCCAACTCCCAATGGGGTCTAAACCCAAATAAATCCGTTTTACCCTATATAGACCTTATGCAGGGTAAACTCATAAATTGTTTGCCCTCTATAACACAGATAGAGAGATATGCACAGCTGTTTGCCCACCCAGGTATTAACACATACTCTGAGTTAATTAATAAGTAAAAAGTGATTTTATTAAATACAGAAAGTAGGATTTAAGTGGTTCCAAGTAGTAACAGACAGAACAAAGTAAGTCACCAAGCAAAATAAAATAAAACACACAAATCTATGTCTAATCAAACCGAATACAGATAATCTCACCCTTAGAGATGCTTCAGTAAGTATTTTCCTCAGACTGGACACCTTCCAGGCCTGGGCACAATTCTTTCTCCTGGTATAGCTCTTGTTCCAGCTCAGGTGGTAGTTGGGGATTCCTCATGATGGCTCTCCCCTTTGTTCTGTTTCATCCATTTATATATCTTTTGCATAAGGCGGGAATCCTTTGTCCTTCTCTGGGTTCCCACCCCCTCCTTCTCAATGGAAAGACACCAGGTTAAAGACTGACTCACAGGAAGGCTTGCCTGCAAACAGAGCCATCCACAGTCAATTGTCCTGGTTGATGGGAGCCATCAAGATTCCAAACCACCATTAAAGGGCCACACTTTGCATAATTACAATAGGCCCTCAGAGTTATATTTTATATTTCTAGTTTCAGATACAAGAGTGATACATTTATACAAATAGGATAACCACACTCAGTAGATTATAAGCTTTGTAATGATACCTTACAAGAGACCTTTGCATGAAGCATATTCCAGTTACATTATATTCACTCATTAGCATATATTTATAAAATCATGTAGAGTGCAACATCTCTCTCTCTCTCTCTCTCTCTCTCTCTCAATTTGAAGGGAGAATGAAAAATTATTAATGGCCATGGATGTTCCTGGGTTTCATACTTAAGCAGCGAATGCATCTTTTGGACAGTGTCCGTGAAATACAGTAGTCCCCAAATATCATGGCCAGATACTGTAAGTTTCACTACCCGATCAATTCTTCCAAATAAAACCCAGTCACACCTGATCATACCTTCCTTCCCTGTAAAATCTTCATCCTGGTTGTAGTCCCCTTCACCTCTCCATTTTTCCCTTTTCTCCTCCCCTGCACCCGTGTCTCTCTTTCTACCGCTCATTTCTTTCCCTCCCCCTCATCTTCTCCTCTTCACCTCCCCTCGAGAGCTCTGATGTGACACTTTGTGTTGTAGGACACTGATGTACCTCCTCTCAGTGAGACCTCTCCTCTCTAGGTGCCTGTTCAGAATTACTAGAGAAATGCGACTCAGCAGCTTCAACACCCCTGGCATGTACAATTTTGATGGAGAAAACAGACTAAAACATTGTGGAATTAGTGATTTTGTCACACCCATGATCATCCTCTGGACCCTGTTAATGAGCCCTACATTCCCTTCCTGATTCTCATCAGTACCATAAAAAAATGACTGTTGGCCAGGATTTCACACTGCAATATAACAAGTTCCTTCTGTTTGTAAATGAACGGTATTGACTTCTGCTGAACATCGTGTTCGAAATAATTCTCTTCTGTGCTATAATTTCTAGTTGATCCTGAGATAACAATTTCATAACACCCAATCCCCCTTTAACACTGTCGTGCATTTTAATTTCTCTTGCTGATCATGCAGTAATGAATCTTCCTTCATATCCTACAGAAATCTCTACTGGCTTATACTGGGAAATCTGCTCTGCCTAATCCTGGTCAAATTTTTTTCCATCAAAACTATTTTTGATGGAAAATTTGCCTTTAGACCAAATTAAATTTTTGATACCAAGTGTCTGCTTTCCATGGAAAACTTAGATTTTTTCATCCAAAAACTGAACACCTGAAGAAAAATTAATTTAGAAATACTGCCTTATGGGAGTAGTAAATCAGGTACCTTGCCACAGTGGATTTAAAAGAAAAAAATATCTTTTGCAGAAATTTTCTGTGGAGGGGGAGAAAAAAAAACATATACAGGTGGTCTTGAGTAGCAATAGTTGGGAAAAGACCCTCTTTTCCTAATTATTGCTACTCAAGACCACCTGTATATTGATGTATCTATTGCCATCCAGTCAACATTTGATAAATTAATACCTATTGGATGGATATGCATGTATTGTAATCATGTTACATTGTGAGAATGAGGAATGAATCAGTGTAACATATTGCATGTTGCTGTCCAGTCGATATTGTGATGCAAGAGTGAGTGACCCCCATAGAAACTACGTTGGTGACAGAACTTGGGTGAATCTGTTACAGACTGATAGACACTAAATTAGAGAGAAGTAATTTTTCTGTTTTTTTTTTTAATTTATTTTGTACCTTTGACAGCACTTTGTGTATAGTCAGCTTTGTATTTTCCTGTGTATAGCCAGTCAGTTTTCCTTGTTGCTTGCATGGGGAACTTGGCATCTGATCATGCCACCAAACAAGCAGACCATATTTCCTTTGGAGCGTGATGTGCTAACTGGAGTGGAATGCTGCATTCTAATTTAGAACACTCTAGAGCTCTTTCACTTAAAAACAGCTTGGCGGACAACTGCTGCTCATTGGCAAAAGAAGGTTGCCCAAAGCATTAAGGACTGGTTTGAGAGAACATGAGACATTATGTTGATGGGAAAGCTGACCAATGGAAGCAAGACATGGCCAGACACGTCTCTGGAAACATGATTGCTATTTTTCAGATATGAAAGGCAAAGGAACAAAAATTGGTTAGGGTGAAAAACTTTCTGAAGTATTAAAAAATGTGCCATTCAAACTTAACAATATACAGTACTTCTGCCATACATACAACGAGGCAAAACTCGCATGGACCAATAGAAGGCTCTTTGCGGCTTGTTTCCATTGGAAAGAGATCCAAGCATATTGCTTTCCATTACTGACCATACCAACTATAGTACCTTCCATTTTCTGTACTCACAGGGATAATTTTCCTTGTGCACTTTGTATGTTGACGATTTAAACAAGTTAGAAAAAGAAAATAATGAACCCTAAAACCCAGGTCCAAGGTCAAAGTGAAACTATTGGGTCTGGATGAAACCATACATTTTTTGGTATTAATCCCTAGGTTTTTTTTGGTTTTGCTTTGCTGTAGGGCAAACATTATGGATTGAAGCAGGATCAATGTTCCAGATCAGTCCAACTAACATGCTATAAAAGTATCAGGGGGTAGCCGTGTTAGTCTGTATCTACAAAAACAACAAGGAGTCTGGTGGCACCTTAAAGACTAACAGATTTATTTGGGCATAAGCTTTCGTGAGTAAAAACCTCACTTCTTTGGATGCATAGAGTGAAAGTTACAGATGCAGGCATTATATACACTATATGCTATAAAAGGTTATTACAGAGTGCAATATATAACGTGTAGCGTCCAAACTGTGACTCCATGTAGTTTTAATAAGACACAATTGGATACAGAGGTTTCATGTGCATAATGGTTTTGCTTGCAAAGGTTCATGGTTCAAATTAAAGACACAAGCCCTCTAACTATACTTCTGGGGACATATGTTCATATGCAGTTATCAATTAAAACAACTGACTTATTTTCATCTAGACCCATAACATGCTGTCACTTCATATCATGTCACACAGTGGAGACCACTGTAATCATACAGATAGGTCCGGATTCTGATACTCACACTGAGTAGACCATTATTCTTCTAGAGATTCCCAGGGAATTCACAGTATAAGGGTATCCACATTTGGATCTTAATTTCTACAAGACAAGGCCCTGGGGTGACTCTACCTTCGCAACAACTATGAAAAAAATTAATTGTAGCATTTGTGGGATTGAATGGTACATCCACAACTTGTACAGGAGCAAAAATTGGATGTTTGTCTTTTCGTCGTTAGCCTGTAATCTCTTTGGGGCAGGCACAAAATCTGTAAATCTCTGTGCATATATGTACATCTATCATAACAATTATCCCTTGCAAAACATACTAAATTTTATTTTGGAAACTTTTAAAAAATTTGTTTAGGGCTCTTTACAGGACAGACAAGTCAATATCCAGATGTCTCCATTATAATGTCAGGATTTACTATCAGCCCCACACAGCAAAAAGAACAGGAGTACTTGTGGCACCTTAGAGACTAACAAATTTATTAGAGCATAAGCTTTCGTGGACTACAGCCCACTTCTTCGGATGCATATAGCTCATGAGGTTGATGGATTTCCACTCCATATGGCTAAATGCAGTGCCTTGCATAATGACAGGTTTCAGAGTAGCAGCCGTGTTAGTCTGTATCCGCAAAAAGAACAGGAGTACTTGTGGCACCTTAGAGACTAACAAATTTATTAGAGCATAAGCTTTCGTGGACTACAGCCCACTTCTTCGGATGCATACATGCACTAACAAATGCATGAAAGTTTACATTGATGATGTTCATAATGATGAATGAGCCCTTACCTAACCTGAAAAAATATTTTATCCAGTGAATAAAATTATAATATGAATAAATTGACTGATGGTTGAAATCCTGATTGGTGCAGAAGTTAGTGAGCTCAGACAATGGACAGAAAGTGCAGGATGAAGGAAAAGGTACCACAGTCCTGAACAGCATTAGGGAGGTACTATGTCTCCCAAATATTAAGCTGCTGGGGACCGAACTGTTCTGGAGGATTGAGTTAGGTACATGGTGACGTGTGCAAGGCCCTCAGTGATTCTTTCTTAATCTTCACTTTCTTAATTTAACCCTCATTTTTCCTTGCAGAGGGAATTATTTTAATACCTGAACTGCTCAATGCAATGCCCGTTGCTAAAACATAAATCTGTCGGACTTGGAACCTAGGCTTGTTTGGCTATGCAAAGGGTAGTGGGTTATAGGTACAAGGAGCTTTCCTTTCCTGTCATGCCAGTGCATGGGTTAAATCTTTGTATCTGTGCTCTTGACGCTCAAGGACTAGGGGGCTCTGGGGCTGATAGCAGCAAATTCATAGAGGGCAAGGCTGGGCTAACAGGTGAAACCATCACCTTGTGCTCTGGGCAACAGACATGCTGCCTCTCCCAGCACATTAGTGTCTGTATAACTTCTAAGCAGAAGAATGCACTGTAGCTCACTGATCTCATTGCACCATCTGCCAAGTCAGTCTTTTCTTCTGCTTCAGAACATTATGAAAGTTCAACAGAATCCCTCATAGCCTTAGGGACTGAGCTGGATTTAGCTTTGCTACTAGATCGGGGTGAGTAATGCAGAATGGGTCATTTAATTGATGTATTTTGCCTCTTTGTCTGATTGTGAATTGTCTGAAGATGGATCACCATTTTCGCAATGCATGTGTTACTGAATGTCATTCGCTGAGTAATTGCTGCAAATAGTTCTTCATCTGGAGCTTGTTTGCAGAAAATTCACTGTGAGTTTTCAGTACTGAAGCTGCTTTGGTTGGACATATATGGGTGACATGGAATGGTTCGCCTACCCAATTAGAAGAGCGTTACTCTTAGAATAATGTATCCAGTGTGAATATCTGGTATAAAACTCACTTTTTTGGAGTGTATTTAACAGTTACTTAAACCCACTGTTTCAGTGAATGTTCCTGCCAGGACTCTCATTTGTTACAAAACAGACACAGAACGGGACATGCTCTTTTCATACAGTTTAAGCAAATTCATGTTTTTCCAGTTGCAGCAAATTTATTTTAAAATTTCAATGATAAAGCATGGACCATTTCTGTACTTGCCCCGTGCTCCACCCTACCTTTTGGGGCCAGATCCTTAGCTGGTATAAATTGATATAACAAGGATCTGGCTCTTTGGAAATCACTTTAGCTCCAATTGTCAGTCACAAGTAACCAACACGCTGCTTTGTAACTGTAAGTGTGAAATGCAGCATAGAATGCCTTAGGAAATAAAAGGTGATAAAGAGCCAATCCTGCAAGATTCCTCCCAATACATGCAGAGCACCCTGATCTCCTAGTGAAACTAATGATTGCTAGAATCAAACCCAATTTGGTTTAAGACGACTCCTTCAGTTTCCCTATGGAGACCTCTCTCTGTGCTTTAGAACATACACGTGATATGTTTTGTGATCTGTTAGATTTTTCTATTTGATTGGCATACAGTGCTGTCATTAGACACACCTTTTGCTTCTTTGCCTTTGTATTAAATTAGACAATTTTTTACCAAAATAGTAATAATACTTAGCCCTTATATAGCTCTTTACATTGTCAAACCATTTGCTGAATAATCCGCACCACACCCTATAAGGTAGATAAGTAAGATGGCCCAGCTCTTCAGCTGGTATAACTTGGTCTGTTGAGCTCAGTGAAACTATGGTGGTTTACACCTGCTGAGGATATGGCTCTTTTAAAATGCTATCATGGTCCAAATTGTACAGTCATGGAACAAGTGACTTGACCAAGGTTGCTGAGGAAGTCTGCTAGAGTGTCCGGAAGAGAATCCGGATCTCCTGAGTCCATTCCGGTGCCTTAACCTCAAGGACATCTTTCTTCTTTTTGTTGCCTTATTTTACAGATGGAGATTGCAGAATGAGGCATAGCAAGGGTAAGGATCTGATTTTCATCCCCTCTGCACCAGTGGTACCTATAGAGTAACTTGACTACCTCAGCGGCATTACTCCAGACACACACCAGTCTAAGTGAGATCACAATTGGACCCTAATTTTTTTCTCCTTTGCTGTAAATTGGTCTGTACGGTGCAAAATTTAATTTTTTTTTCCTCACCAGTTACTTAATTTTACAAGCTGGAGAACTCTTCATGTCCTTGGTAAGTCTAGATAAGGTACTTGCTGAACTCTTTTGGCTTCAGTTACTGAGCTGGTTCATATATTAATTCTGTTATGGAACGGCTTTGGCCACAACCAGATCCCTTAGGTATAAGAAGAAGAAAGAGTAAACATCAGCCTGTCCCTCAAAATGGATAATGCCTTTTGAGATTTCTCATGGATTTCTCTTTAAAGTACAGTTATCACTTCAAAGCAAGATGGAGGCATTCCCCTGAGATGCAAGAGAAGATAGGTAGTAGCTGCAGTGATGGTGGAAATCGGAGATCTCCATCTGGCACAGGTTGACTGGGAGATTCATACACACAGTGATAAAAAGGGTGAGGTATTCTGTTAATTTCTAGGGGATCCGTGTGTGTGTGTGTGTGAGGCCTTGTCTACATTGGAGAATCATACCATGTTTAATTAGAATGGTAGTACTGGCCTCTTACATGGCATCTACACCAGCAGTGTCCAACTGGCTCTAAATTGTGGCCTTCCAGGGTGACTGAGTGAAGAAGAAATGTTGTATTTCAGTGTTATGTGATCTGTTTGTATTGGTGGGGTAGCACATGCAGGCATGTTCACCAGAAGAACGATGCAGGCACGAGCTCAGCAAACCACAGAACCACCTAGAGGCTACTGAGACAGCTCCCTTGTTGCTTTTACCAACCAGTTTCCCCCTCTCCCAAAGAAAGGAAGACACATTCTTAACCTTCCCCATGGAATTATTTCCTGGGACAGGGTCCTTCCCCTCTGGTGGGAGGAACCCTACACGTCAAGATCTGTCAGTGGGTGTGCCAAGAAACACCCACTCGCCAGCCAGCACAGTAACTCGGTGGCACATGAATTTGAACTGTGCCCTGTGGATCATCCCTACCACACCCCTACCCCAACTGACTCCCACTGCAAGCCCTACCGCCCCAGAGCAGCTGTGATCTAGGCGGGGAGCACCCTGAGCAACTCCCCTTCCTGTTCCACTGCTCCCCCTCTGGTTGCCTGTTGCATGAGGAGAGAGTAGCTCTGGCTTCTCCAGGGACTATTTTTCTGCTGGATTGGGAGATGAGGATAGGAGCTCATGCTGGCTCTTTCTCAGCCTATCAGTACTAAGTTCCCTGCATTCACCCCATGCCCCCACATAGCATGTAGTAAAGCGATACTAGCATGTTGCCTGCTAGGAACTTCTCCCATCAGGTAAAGGCTTTTGGAGGATTTGGAGGAGTGACCAGTGCATTGTGGGACAGTGGTGGGAGTACCTAATTGTACTATGTGAGATGGATTTGTCAGTGCTGCTCATCTATACTAGCACCGTAACCTTACAAGTTAGCATGGCCTAAGAACTATGTTTAGTTAGACTAGCTTGCAGCAGAGCTAACATAAATTGTATAAAGTCTCCCTTAGGGTAAGTCCATGCTGCAAGTGAAGGTGTGATTGAAGGCATACCACTGCTAGCTTTAATCTAGCTAGCACGAGTAACAACAATAATGTAGACATGGTGGCATGGGCTATGTACTCGGGTTGCTAGCTTGTGCTGGAGCCCATGCCGCTGCAACTTCACTGCTATTGTTACCTGTGCTAGCTAGACTAAAGCAAGCTGGGTATACCTACTTACGTTGCAATCTCATCTTCACTTGCAGTGTAAACGTACCCTTAGAAGGTAGTACCATATTTGTATGTAGACATTTGGGGGTATGTCTACACTACAGCTAGGCGGGTGCTTCGCAACATGGGTAGATAGACACACACTAGCTTCACATGAGCTAGTGCACTAAAACAACAGTGTGGCCATGGCGGCAGGGGCAACAGTTTGGACTAGCCACCCAAGTATATACCTAGGGGGTTGGTCAGGTTTGCACTTGGGCAGCTATCTAAGCTGCCTCCTGTGCTGCTGGGGCCACACTGCTAATTTTAGCATGCTAGCTTCAGCAGAGCTAGCGTGTCTGTCTACCCACGCTGCAAAGCACCCTCCCAGCTGCAGTGTGGACATATCCTGTGTGCGTTAGGGCTTATTAGTGTTGTTTAGTATGCTAGAATTCACCAGGGTAGACCGCTTTAGAGGCAACTAGAAGAGATAATATTTTAGATTTCACTTCGTCACATCCAAGAGATATGGTGAATGAGATGACCACTGAGAGTAATTGGAGAAATAGCAATCACGTTGTAATGAGGGTCCATGTTCAACCATTGGAGGGCTTTTTGGTACAAATACAGGTACATTCAACTTTAAAAAGCCCCGGTTTGATGAAATGAAGAACATATTAGGTGGAATAGGCTGGCAATGTTTATTAGAAAATGGCCCTCAAAAGGAAAACTGGCTGAGCTTTAAAGAGGTGACGGAGCTGGCTCAGGGGGAGTGTATTTATCATTATGTAAGACTAAACATAAAACTTGAAAACCAAGGTGAATGAGTGATAAGTTGTTAAAGTTAATTGTGAATGAAAACAGAGCTCTAAAAAATCACAGGGAGCAAGTGACTGTAGTGTTGTCAGAGGGATTTATAAGGAGACCGAATGGGAATGGTAAGGGGCATTTAAGGAGCAAAATGGAAAAATGAAGAGAAGCAGTTACAGCTATTAAGGTACACTGTACCCTGGAGGACTGAAACATAAGGGAGAGCTAGTGTGGCCAGTGTCAGGATGGCAAGGAACGTCTTTATTCTTTACTAAACAAAGGAGCAATAAAAGAGGCCAAAGCATGACATGGTTTCTTTGCATTAAGGGTGTGAACTTGCAAGGTACCATACACCTCCTGGAAATTATTGTTAATAATATTTCTTCCTCTTTTTTTTCTTATAATGATAGCACTGAGAGGCACTAATGAAGATCAGGCCCCATTGTGCAGGGCATGTACAAACACGTAGAGAGGAAGCAATCCCTGCCCCAAAGGTCTTGTAATCTTAAATCCCACTCTAGCAAAGATTTATGCCTGTGATTACAGTTAGTGGATTCAATGGAGCTAGGCATGTGCTTCAAACCAAGCACATGCATTAGTCATTGCAAGATTGTGGCTTAGACAAAGGGTGAGAGAACAAAAATATTATGATTGCCATTGTACAGGTGGGATATTTAGACACACACAAATTAAGGTTTGCTTTGGCAAGCTGTGGAGCACTTTGACCCAGTCCAGCAAAGCACTTAAGTACATGCTTCACTGTAAGCACATGAATAATCCCGTTGAAGCCCATGGGAGTCGAGAATGCTCCTTGCTCTTTCCTAATTCAAGGATCTCAGAGTGCTTTACTGAACTGGATGTGACATTTTATTCCCAATTTACAGATGGGAAATCTGAGGGACAGACACATCAGCCTTGTCTACACTAGGAAAGAGTCAGTTTTCCTGCTCCAGTTCAGTTCTGCTGGCAGTAGGAAGGGTGGGAGACAAGGTGCATGTTTACCAGCATGCCATCTCACCCTGCACAGCAGAGCGGATTTGCTACAGGCAACCTCCTGATACCATCACTCATGCTGAGTAGTACCTGGTTCCTGACTGCTCACACTGCAGTCAATGAGACCCCTTAGACGCTAATTAACATGAGAAAAGGTCTCAGAAGCAGGCTCTGTAGGAATGGTGTCTGTTCACAAACACTTCTATTGCCCTCATCAGTTTTACACCAGTCTCTGGACTCCTGGAGCTGGATTCTGATCTGACACCAGCATAACTTGGAAGGAACTCTGTTAAGGTCAATAGAGTTACATTAGTGTAAAACCAGTATATGTAAGATCTGAATTGGACCATCTGAATAGTTTGAAAAATGCCTTCTAGTATCTTCTTAATACAAAACTATGTTTTGGAGGGCGCTGTGTCAGGAAAGTAACATTCTGGCGATTGGGAATATGGAATATATCTGATGTTTAAATTCTTTATTCTTTCCTATTCTTGACATGTGTTGCTGATTTTGACAAGTTTATAAAATGCATAGCTAGAATAATAATAAAAAACAGTATGCCAAAGAATTGCCACCTATGCCATTTGGAAGGGATCTATTCTGTATGTTTGTTTGTAGTGGGTCTGGAGCAGTAATCACAGGCATTAGTGGCCCACTGCATTATTTCAAATTGCAGATCTTTGTACAGTTAGGTTATTCTATAGGGATTTTCCCCTCACTAAATACTTTTCCTTCACCTCATGGTAGAAATATTCCTTGATTACAATTCCAAATCATTTTCTGATACTTTCCTATCACCAGAATGGATTCGTATAAGTGTTGTGAGTCCCTCCGAGACCTCTTTCTACTCTGCTTCCCAAGAACTCAGTTCGACTCCAGCCTTTGTCACTCAGGTGTCTTTATTTAGCACACAACAGTGCTAGCTGAGTTGATCAGACTCAGATCCAGGGGGGATGGATACAGGGTACATCACAGCTCCAAAGTTAAACAGAAACCTTCTTCCTTTATATGCATTACACATCTCATTGCATTTATTATACATTGCATCACACATTCTTGGATTGGCATGGTTGCTTTGCAGGGACCAATCCCTGTGCAGCATGTGCTGTCCACACACTGACCATGGTTCAAATTCCTCTTTACCTCATCTCTACATTCCTAACTTATTTTGTCCCTTGTTACCTAGTTCATAGTAAATAGTTCCCTGGGTGTTCTCCCTCTTATCTTAGCTGTCTCAGACATTCTGTCTTCTTAGCCTACTGACCCATTTACTTCTTATTTAGCACAAACATTCTGCTTTCAACCTGGTGGTTCATTTATGTTCCTAATTCTATCTTCCAAAATGTGAGGCATCCTTCCATGTGTTAATTACTCATGTCAGGCCAGGCCTCAGCTACAATAAGTCTTGCTTCACCTATACTCCTCCTATGATGTACATATAGATGAGACATATAGATAAGAACACAGCAATGTGGGGCATTTGATGATAAATGACATGAGGCAGCTGGTGATTAGAATGTATATCCGATCACATGGACCTCTTCTCCATCCGCCAGACCAGGATTTTGAAAAGAGCATGAGGGAATTAGGCACCCAACTCTCACAGAAGAGACAGGTAATAGCAGTGAGGGTTCATTTATTAGAAATATAGATAGTTGTGTTTGTGGTGACTGGGAGAACCACCTGGTGAATTGCCTGCTGGGTTCAAAGGTTGTGGATCTCTCAAGACATCTGGATAGATTTGTGTGCAGTGCTGGGGAGGAGCCGGTGGCTGTGGTACATGTTGGTACCAATGACAGGGAAGGTAGGAAAGAGATCCTGGAGGCCAAATTAAGGCTGCTGGGTAAGAGATTAAAGGCCAGGATCTCCATGGTAGCATTCTCTGAAATGCTTCCAGTTCCATGCTTAGGGCCAGACAGATAGACAGAACTGCAGGGCTCAATGTATGGATGAGCTGATGGTGTTGGGAGGAGGGATTTAGATTTATTAGGAACTGGGGAACCTTTTGGGAAAAGAGGAGCCTATACAGTAAGGATGGGCTCCACCTAAATCAAAATGGAACCAGACTGCTGGCTGTAAAATTAAAAAGGTCATAGAGGAGTTTGTAATTAAGGACTGAGGGAAAGCTGATACATGGAGGAGCATTTGGTTCAGATAGACAAATTTAACATCCTTGTAGGGGGGGAAACTACCAAAGAAACCCACCACAGTAGCATTTAACTTCAAAAAGGGGAACTACATAAAAACGATGAAGCTAGCTAAATGAAAAACGAAAGGCAAAGTCATAAGAGTGAAGTGGCTGCAAGCTCCATGGAAACTATTTAAAAACACCATAATAGAGGCTCAAACTATATGTCTACCCCAAATAAAAAACAAAATAAAACACTAAGAGGACTAAAAAAATGGCATCACGGGTAAACAACAGAGTAAAAGAGGTGGTTACAGGCAAAAAGGCGTCCTTTAAAAGATGGAAGTCAAATCCTACTGAGGAAAATAGAAAGGAGCATAAATTCTTGCAAGTCAAGTATAGAAATATAATGAGGCAGGCCAAAAAGAATTTGAAGAGTAACTAGAAGAAGACAGAAAAACTAACAGGATTTATTTTTAGCTACATCAGAAGGAGGAAGCCTGTCAGAGTCAGTCGGGCCACTCGGAGATTAAGGTGCTAAAGGAGCACTCAAGGAAGACAAGGACATTGTAGAGAATCTAAATGAATTCTTTGCATATGTCTTCACTGTAGAGGATGTAAGGGAGATTCCCACAGCTCAGCCATTCTTTTTAGGTGATAAATATGAGGAACTGTCCCAGATTGAGGTATCAATAGAGGAGGTTTTGGAAAAAAATGATAAATTAAACAGTAATATGTCACCAGAACCAGATGGTATTCACCTGAAAGGTCAGAAGGAACTCAAATATGAAAAGGCAGAACTACTAACTGTGGTATGTAGTCTATTGCTTAAATCAGCCTCTGTACCAGATGACTGGCAGACAGATAATGTAACACCATTTTTTTTAAAGAAGGCTCCAAGGATCCTGGCAATTACAAGCTAGTAAACTCAACTTCAGGCAAATTGGTTGAAACTATAGTAAAGATTAGAATTATTAGACACATAAATGGACATGGATTTTTTGGTGAAGAGTCAATACTGCTTTAGTCAACGGAAATTGTGCCACACCAATCTATTAGAATTTTTTGAGGGGGTTGACAAGCATGTGTTCAAGGGTGCTCCAGTGGACATAGTGCACTTGGACTTTCAGAAAGCCTTTCACAGGTCCCTCTCCAAATGCTCTTAAGCAAACTAAGCAGTCATGGGATAAGAGGGAAGGTCCTCTAATGGACTGGTAATTGATAATAAAAGACTGGAAACAAAGGGTAGGAATAAATGGTCAGTTTTCATACCAGAGAGGGATAAATAGCACATGTAATGTTGCACTCCATATGATTTATGGAAATATGCTTATGAGTATGACAACTGGAATATGCTTTACACTAAATACCACGTGTAGGGTGTCATTAGAAAGCTTGTAATCTACTAAATGCACTCATCTTATTTGTTCGCATGTATTATTTTTATATCTGGAGTTAGGAGAATAAGATATAAATTTGTATCACTGATGTAAACATATTAAGTGGAAGGCATTAAGGGTGCTCCAGAAACAATCAGTTCTAAATGGCCTTAGTTACTTGACAACCTTCCTGTGAACATTTGGGCCAGCCCATGGGGAATAGAGACTAGGGGTCTTACATGACCATGTCACCTGATAATGAAATCTATCTTAAATCTGGTACTTTCCCATTTAGAAGGTGGGATTGGGGACAAGCACAGACAAAAATCCCCACCTTGTGCCAAAGTTATAAAACGGGGTGGAGCAGGACAAAGGGGGCTGACAGTCATGAGAAAACTCCTGCTTACCACCTGAGATAGCTGCTGGAACTAACAAAGACTGTACCAGGGGAAAGGATTGGGCCCAGACTAGGAAGGAGTCTAATCTGTGAAAGAAGCTTATTGGAACATTTCTGAGGGTGAGATATTACCTGTAATCAGTTTCTTAATGTATTAGGATTAGATTTGCGTGTTTTTGCTTTATTTTGCTTGGTGGCTTACTTAGTTCTGTCTGTTATTACTTGAAACCACTTTAATTCTACTTTTTATACTTGATAAAATCACTTTTGTTCATTAATAAACCCAGATTAATTGGGTTTTTATTAATTAAGTGATTAATACCTGGAGGAGCAAACAGCTGTGCATATCTCTCTATCAGTGTTCTAGAGGGTGGGCAATTTATGAATTTACCCTGTATAAGCTTTATACAGAGTAAGATGGATTTATTTGGGGTTCAGGCTCCCAGAAAGACTGAAAACTGGGTGCTGGGAAAGTCCCTGTTAACTGAGAAGCCCCTGGGCTGAGTGAATCTCAGTTTCGGTGAACTGCAGAGAGGTGTGGCCCAATCTCTGGGTCTGTGCTGGAGCTGACTGGAGTGTCTAACTCAGCAAGACAGGAATGGAGGGGTGCGTGTTCTGGCAGGAGGGTTGTTCTCAGTGGTATTCCAGCTCATCGAATGACAGTCTGGAGGGGAGTCTCTGTGACCAAACCCGTCACACCACAGTCCCCCAAGGATCTGTATGTACTGGGATGTGTGCTGTTCAACATATTCATATTCAGTGAGGTGGCAAAAATTCTAGACAATACAAAATTGCTCAAGATAATCCAAAGCAGATTGCAAAGAGTTACAAAAGGATCTCAAAAACTGGGTGACTGGGCAAGAAAATGGCAGATGAAATTCAATGTTGATAAATGCAAAGTAATACACATTGGAAAACATAATCCCAACTCGACCTAGAAAATGATAGGGTCTAATTTAGCTGTAACCATTCAAGAAAGAGATCTTGGAGTCTTGTGAATAGTTCTCTGAAAACATCTGTTCTATGTGCAGCAGCAGTCAAACAAGCTAACAATGTTAGGAGTCATTAGAGTCATAGACTTTAAGGTCAGAAGGGACCAATATTATCATCTAGTCTGACCTCTTGCACAACACAGGCTACAGAATATTAACCACCCACTCCCAGAACAAACCCCTAACCTATGTCTGAGCCATTGAAGTCCTCAAATCATGGTTTAAAGACTTCAAGGTGAAGAGAATCCTCCAGCAAGTGACCTGTGTCCCATGCTGCAGAGGAAGGCGAAAAACCCCCAGGGCCTCTGCCATTCTGTCCTGGAGGAAAATTCCTTCCCAACCCCAAATATGGCGATCAGCTAAATCCTGAGCATGTGGGCAAGACTCACCAGCCAGACACCCAGGAAAGAATTCTCTGTAGTAACTCAGATCCCATTCCATCTAATATCCTATCACAGGCCATTGGGCGTATTTACTGCTAATAGTCAAAGATCAATTAATTGCCAAAATTAGGCTATCCCATCATACCATCCCTTCCATAAACTTATCAAGCTTAGTCTTGAAGCCAGATATGTCTTTTGCCCCCACTGCTCCCCTTGGAAGGTTGTTCCAAAACTTCACTCCTCTGATGGTTAGAAACCTTTGTCTAATTTCAAGTCTAAACTTCCTGATGGCCAGTTTATATCCATTTGTTCTTGTGTCCACATTGATACTGAGCTTAAATAATTCCCCTCCCTCCCTGGTATTCATCCCTCTGATATATTTATAGAGAGCAATCATATCTCTCCTCAGCCTTCTTTTGGTTAGGCTGAACAAGCCGAGCTCTTTGAATCTCCTTTCATAAGACAGGTTTTCCATTCCTCGGATCATCCTAGTAGCCCTTCTCTGTACCTGTTCCAGTTTGAATTCATCCTTCTTAAACATGGGAGACCAGAACTACACACAGTATTCCAGATGAGGTCTCACCAGTGCCTTGTCTAACGGTACTAACATCTTCTCTCTACTGGAAAGACCTTGCCTAATGCATCCCAAGAGCGCATTAGCTTTTTTCATGGCCATATCACATTGGCGGCTCATAGTCATCCTGAGATCAACCAATACTCCGAGGTCCTTCTCTTCCTCTGTTACTTCTAACTGATGAGTCCCCAGCTTATAACAAAAATTCTTGTTATTAATCCCTAAATGCATGACCTTGCACTTTTCACTATTAAATTTCATCCTATTACTATTACTCTGGTTTACACGGTCATCCAGATCTTTCTGTATGATATCCCAGTCCTTCTCTGTATTGGCAATACCTCCCAGCTTTGTGTCATCCGCAGATTTTATTAGCACATTCCCACTTTTTGTGCCAAAGTCAGTAATAAAAAGATTAAATAAGATTGGTCCCAAAACTGATCCCTGAGGAACTCCACTAGTAACCTCCCTCCAGCCTGACAATTCACCTTTCAGTATGACCCGTTGTAGTCTCCCCTTTAATCAGTTCCTTATCCACCTTTCAATTTTCATATTGATCCCCATCTTTTCCAATTTAACTAATTCCCCATGTGGAACTGTATCAAATGCCTTACTGAAATCGAGGTAAATTACATTCACTGTGTTTCCTTTATCTAAAAAAATCTGTTACTTTCTCAAAAAGGGAGATCAGGTTGGTTTGGCATGATCTACCTTTTGTAAAACTATGTTGTATTTTGTCCCAATTACCATTGACCTCAATGTCCTTAACTACTTTCTCCTTCAAATTTTTTTCACAAGACCTTGCATACTACAGATGTCATACTGACAGGCTTGTAGTTACCCGGACCACTTTTTTTTTTAGGAAAGGATTAGATTGGGGTAGGCAAACTAAGCCCGGAGGCCGCATCCGGCCCTTCAGACATTTTAATCAGGTCCTCAAGCTCCTGCAGGGGAGCGAAGTCCAGGGCTTGCCCCGCTCCGCGCGGCTCCCACAGCTCCCATTGGCTGGCAACCGTGGCCAATGAGAGCTGCAGGGATGGCGCCTGCAGATGGGGCAGTGGTAAGTGCCGCCCGGAGCCTACAACCCTGACCCCTTCCCGTTGCCCCAACCCCCTGCCCCAGCCCTGATCCCCATCCCGCCCTCTGAACCCCTCAGTCTCAGCCTGGAGCCTCCTCCTGCACCCCAGAGTCAACACCCCCAACTGGAGCCCTCACCCCCTCCTGCACTCCAACCCTCAAATTTTGTCAGCATTCATGGCCCACTATACAATTTCCAAACCCAGATGTGGCCCTTGGGCCAAAAAGTTTGCCCACCCCTGGGTTAGATAAAAAGACAGAAAAAATTATAATGCCACTACAATACAATCCATTGTATGCCCTCACCTTGAATACTGTATGCAGTTCTGGTTGCCCCATTTCAAATAAGATATATTAGAATTGGAAAAGGTTCAGAGAAGGGCAACAAAAATAATTAGGAGTATGGAACAGCTTCAATATGAGGAGGGATTAAAAAGGCCAGGACTGTTCAGCTTGGAAAAGACATGACTAAAGAGGGTAAGATAGAGGTCTATAAAATCATGAAAGGTGGGTAGAAAGTGAATAAGGAAGTGTTAGTTATCCCTTACTTAATACAAGAACCAGGTGTCACACAATGAAACTAATAGGCAGCAGGTTTAAGACAAACAAAGGGAAGTACACAATACACAGTCAACCTATGGAACTTCTTGTCAGGAGATGATGTGAAGGCCAAAAGTGTAACTGGGTTCAAAACAGAATTAGATAAGATCATGGAGGATAGGTCCACCAGTGGTGAGTAGCCAAGACAATCAAGGAAGTAACCCTATACTGAGGCGTCCCTAAACCTCTGACTGCCAGAAGCTGGGTCTCAGGGACGGCCTTTGGGGTGGGCTGTCCGGGCCCCCCCAGCCAGGGCAGCCTGCCAAAGAGGCGCCGTGCACAGGGTTTGGATTCCCACCTGACCTGCTGAGAGCCAGCTGGGCTGAGGAAGGTGGCAGGCAGGCAGGTGAGCAGCAGTGCTGGAGAGCGGGGGTGGGGGGAGACCGGAGCTGCAGGGGGCAGTTGGATGACCAGCTGTCTGGACCAGGTGACTCCTCTGGAGCAAGGGTGCCCTTCCTCCGCCCTGCTCCATGTGGTTCAGCAGCTTGCTGTTCCTGTCTCTCCCTCACCCTTCCTCCTCAGAGCCCCTCCGGCCACTCCAGAATGTCACTGGGAGCCTTCTCCTGTCTGCTGGGGGTGGAGGACTGATGTTGGGTTGTCCCCATCCCCCTCCAGACCACCCGCACCCGTGCACCCGATTTCCACTGAGCTGGGGTGATGAGATGGGGGCATCTGTGTGTTCTGCTGCCTCTCTGGGTCCAGAGTTGCTGGCGGTTGATTGTGTCTGAACACAAGCCTTCAGGCTCCTGACCCTGAGTGCTTTCTTAAAGAGACAGTGCACTCATATACACACACTCTCTCCCCTCAACACAACACACACACACACTCTCTCCCCTCAACACACACACACACAGTCCCCCAACACAAATAACACCAGGGCTCCCTGCATTCAGGTCAGTTCCCCACCTGGGCTGTGCTGAGGCATCAGTGCAGGGTTAGGGGCACAGGATGGGGCAGATGTTGGGGCTCAGGAGGGGAGTGCAGGGATTGGGGTGAAGGGGGCACACAGTGCAGGGGTTAGGGGCACAGGAGGGAGGTGCAGAAGTTAAGGGGGAAGGGAAGGTGGGGAGCCTCAGGAGCCCATGAGGGACCAGGTACAATGGGGGGGGGGGCACCATGCCCATGGGGGCCGGGGTACCAAAATGCAAGTTCGCCCAGGGTGCCATTTTCCTTAAGGCCAGCCTGTTGGATCTGGGCTACCCGGTATGGATCACTTGATAATTCTAATAATTCCCTCTGAAGCTTCTGGCACTGGCAGCTGTCAGAAGACAGAAGGACGGACCATTGGTCTGACCCAGTATGTCCATTCTTATGTTCTCTTGTTGTCCACAAAGGGATTTAGGTTCCTAGCTATCATTTTAGGCACTTATATCCAAAACTTAGATCCTCAAAATTCCAACTTTAGCTCTGTAAGTGCTTAAAGTCCTGCTGGTAAAGTTCCCTAAGAGCCTAAATTTCTGCTGGTGGGCATGCACAAAGTCACCTAAATCCTCATGCTTGGCACCTAGCTCACGCCTAAGCCCCAGCAGGATCCTCAAAGTAGATATCTCATCTGCAGGGCCTGATCCAGTAGGCATTCTCAGAGAACACCAACTAGATCAGGCCTGATACAAAGTACAGCTGGAGGGGGAGGTGTCCCCTTTAGTACAGTGATTAGACCACTCACCCAGGCTATATCAGACTTAGGTCTAATCTACATGAGGAAATTAGGTCAGCATAACTATGTCGCTGAGAGGTATGAAAAATTCACACCGCTGAGTGATGCAGTTAAACTGACCTAACCCCTGGTGTAAGACAGCACTAGGTCAATTGGAGAATTCTCCTATCAACCTAGCTACTGCCTCCTGGGATACCTGTTGGCGTAGGTAGTGTCTTCATTGAAGTGCTATAGCTTTGCAGCTGCATTGCAGACAAGCCCTCAGTCAAATACCCCCTCTGCCTGATATGGAGTAGGATCTGAATAATAGTCTCTCACCTCTCAGGTGAGTTCTCTGATGACTGGGTGGTAGTAGCCAGTTATTCCTGTTGAAATTGTACCACTCTGTGTAAGTAATTAAATAGTTATTAGAACAGGGACTTGACCATGGGTTTCCCACAGCACAGCTGTGTACCCTAACCACTGGGCCATAGATTCATTCTAATTTCTCTGGCCTAATTGTCAGGTCTTTAAATCAGGCCATATGGCTTCCTCTGTAGGCCACATTCAGCTCTGATGTAAGTCTTTCACAGCAGGGCCGCCCAGAGGATTCAGGGGCAAAACAATTTTGGGGGCCCCTTCCATAAAAAAAAGTTGCAATACTATAGTAACATATATTTGGAAATGTAAAAAATAACCAGTGAAATACATTTTTAATAATTTGAAAATACACAAAATACATCATTTAAAAACATTAAATGCTTTAATGGTATGTATACATTTGCAATTACATACTGGGCTGTCACTGGGTGATGGTGATGGTTGGTGCCGGTGGTGTGGCTGTTGCCCAGGGCTGGGTGGGGAGCTGGGCTCTGGGTCAGGGGCTGCCCGGCTCAGAGGGGCTGGGCTCGGAGCTGGGGATCAGGGCTGTGGGGGGGTGGGGTCAGGGGCTGTAGGGCTCAGAGGGGCTGGGCTCGGAGCTGGTGGTCAGGGCTGTGGGGGGATGGGGTCAGGAGGGTGTCTGGCTCAGAGGGGCTGGGCTCGGAGCTGGGGGTCAGGGCTGTGGGGGGGGGGGGTTAGGAGGGTGCCCGGCTCAGAGGGTCTTACCATGCTGCTTATTCCCGCCTCTCCCCTCTCCTGGAGCCTCAGCGTGCCGCGTCCAGGAGCGGCCCTGGACAGCGCTGCAGCGGCATGGCTCCACGGGACCTGAGCTCCTGCCGCTTGGCTCAGAGCCCCGCCCCGCAGCCTGGAGCTCAGAGCCCCCCCCCTTACCACGCGGCTCTGAGTGGGAGGAGCTCAGGCCACGCCACTGCAGCGCTGTCCAGGGCGGCTCCTGGACGTGGCGCGCTGAGGCACTGGGGGATGGGGGAAGGCAAAGGCGGGGGCTGGGGGGGGGGAGGGAGCCTCTGACATTCTCGTGGCGGCCCCCTGCGGGGCCCAGGGCCTGGGGCAAATTGCCCCACTTGCCCCCCGCCGGCCCTGTTTCACAGACTGTGTATTTACAGTTGATTTGTAAGCCCTCTGGCCTAAAACACTGGAGAGTAGGGAGCTCACTGTTGACACCTGTTGGTGAATATGGAGAAGAGGGACCTGGTGCTACTTGAACTGAAAACTCCAGCTGGACAAGACTCCAGGGGGAATGGAGCTCTCTGCCATCTATGGGCGAGCAAGGGGAAATGACTGACTAGGTCAGGCCTTATTTGCTTTTCAGCTGTGTGACAGTTTGGCATGTTTTTGTTAAAATACAGTCAACATTTGAGTTTGAGGCAATAATATGCTATTGTCCCTGTTTGAAAATGAAAGGACAAGAGACCTGCACCAAATGTGTCTGGGGTCAGGGGTCACCCTGACCACATGTGCAGTTAGGCACAGTGGGGTAAGGGAGCCTGGACAGGGCTAGTAAGTGAGTGACTAAAGAAAAGGATTCACACTATTTGTTAGGAATACTTTTCAGGTAAGGACTATTTTAAGCTCCTGTATGCTATAGGCCCCAGGTTTCCCTCTGAAGTGTCACTATAAAGGTAATTTCAAGGTGGTGGAGAGAGTTGAGCTCAGGTAGCAGGTGGAGTAGTGCTGAGACAGAAGATGGTACTGAGGTAATTTGGGCTCAAGTTGCACAGATTAGCAACCCCTCTCCTTCTTAATCAAAGCTGAAATCACTTCAGCTGGGTTAGTTGGTACAATCCTTGAGCAGCCCAAGCAGCCCTTTCCTTAGGGGCTGGAGATGGATCTACCAGTATTTGTGGACTCCACCAATCCTGGACACCAAAGGGTAACTGGAGAACAGGGAAGTGACTAGAATGCATTAGCCAGTAACAGCTGCAAGGGAAGGAGTGAGGATGAGGCCAGTGTTAAGACATCCTGGGCAGGTAGGAGTCTTATCTATTATATATTAACTTCTTAATTGCTGTCTTTCCCAAGTTCATGCTGTTGTCCCCCATGTACCACTCTAAAAAAGCTCTTGTCCCCCCCCCCAAGCTGAGCTTGGCTCTTTTTGCTGTTGACAACACCTGGTAGAAGGGTTACAGATTCATTCATAGTTCCAAATATGCATTGGGCCTACTATTTATTTCTAGCGCTGGTGCACTGTAAATTAATTCATTAGACTGTAAATTCTTTGAGTTAGGGAACATGTCTTCCCAGAAAGTATCTAGCACACTTCGGACAGTACTACAAGCTAATGTAAAAATCTCTTTACAAATAGTCCAAGTACAGATCACAGTTTACTCCAATTTAGGCATTATTCAAAATAATTTGCTGCATAGTTTCTGCAGATAAATCTTTGGTTCCCTACAAGTACCTGCTGTTTGAAATCTGAGCTGTGTTGATTAGCTTTGATTGGTTACACAGGTCACATGATATATTTCTCAATGGATAGATGCAAATTTTAGAATCAGGGTTTCCAGAACAGATATTTTCCATTAGGAATTCAAATGTGCTTTTGGTGAATATTTTCCTATATTCACTTACATTCAGCAGTGTGAGCAAATTTTATTTGTTATAATATTCATGGAAACCAAGCACAGAAGGAAGGTGACTTTAGTGTAAGTGAATTCATTAAAAAAAATTGAAATATTTAGTTGGAATTTTGGAGAACAAAATTTCTGGTTCGGGGAGCTGAAAGAAGAGGTGGTGTAATTTATTTGAACCTGAATATAAAGCACAGCAATGTACAATGCCACCTTAATTCAAGCACTGGTGGAGGAATGTTAAAGAGAAACAGCTTTATGAAATCCCCAAGCTGAAGACTAACTGTGTGAAATACAGAAAGCTGTGGCCATGAAAATGAGCCATCTTCATATCTAACCTAGCAACTTTTTTCTTCTTAGAATGATTATAATATGGAATGAATAACTTTTGAACTGCACTTAATTTCTGAAGCTGTTGCCAGGGGATACCACCCATTGGTAGTATATCTGCTAAAAATATACAGATCTGTAAAATGCAGTTCAGCTGGCTGAGATGAAAATGTGCTTTGGCTAAATTTCTGCAGGTTGTTATATTTAGCAAGCTTTGCAAATATTTTTAAAAAATTAAACAGATGTTTAAAGTGAAGTTCCAGAATCAAAACAAGATGTTAAACTGACAGTCAACGAAGTATATTTCTGTAATAGTACAACATGTTTTATAAATGTATTACTGATTGAAATTGGATGGAATATGTTTCTATTATTTTGCAACATTTTTCTATTAAATAACATTTTAGGTTAGATTTTGCCACGTCCACCATTTTACTTTTGTCTGCAATTATTAATTCTGATAATACCAAGAGACCACATCTGAGATGTGACCCATTGTATTAGACACTGCACAATGAGATACAGTCCCCACCATGAAGCGCTATAGGGTAAGAGTTTCAAGAGCACTTAAGTATCAGAGGGGTAGCCGTGTTAGTCTGAATCTGTAAAAAGCAACAGAGGGTCCTGTGGCACCTTTGAGACTAACAGAAGTACTGGGAGCATAAGCTTTCGTGGGTAAGAACCTCACTTCTTCAGATGCAAGTAATGGAAATCTCCAGAGGCAGGTATATATCAGTGTGGAGTTAACGAGGTTAGTTCAATCAGGGAGGGTGAGGTGCTCTGCTAGCAGTTGAGGTGTAAACACCAAGGGAGGAGAAACTGTTTCTGTAGTTGGATAGCCATTCACAGTCTTTGTTTAACCTCCCTGGCCACACAATAGCAGATGTTAAGGTAGCCATCTTACAGCAAAAAAACTTCAGGACCAGACTCCAAAGAGAAACTGCTGAGCTCCAGTTCATTTGCAAATTTGACACCATCAGATCAGGATTAAACAAAGACTGTGAATGGCTATCCAACTACAGAAACAATTTCTCCTCCCTTGGTGTTCACACCTCAACTGCTAGCAGAGCACCTCACCCTCCCTGATTGAACTAACCTCGTTAACTCCACACTGATATATACCTGCCTCTGGAGATTTCCATTACTTGCATCTGAAGAAGTGAGGTTCTTACCCACGAAAGCTTATGCTCCCAGTACTTCTGTTAGTCTCAAAGGTGCCACAGGACCCTCTGTTGCTAAGAGCACCTAAATAATTTTAATGGGACTTGTGTTCCTGAATCACTTATATATTTTTTACAAAATCCCTCCCTGAATAGACTAGCAAGAGATTGGGATGGGGACCAAAGCACTGAGTTATTTACCCCAGGTCACTGGTGGAGACAGGACTAGAACTCAGTTTTTTGTACCCTTAGTCCATTGTTTTATCTACTAGACCATATTGCTTCCCTTAGCCCCATTGAAATTAATGGAACTATTTGTGGTGTAAGGTACTATTCAAGAGTATTTGTGAATAACCATTACATAAGGTAACAGAGATTTTTTTTGTTTGTTATTTTATTTGAAACCTCAATGAGAATTAAGCCACATGATTCCTAATAAAGTTAGTGGACCAATTTCTTCTCTTACTCCTGGTCCACACTAACCCCCCACTTCGAACTAAGGTACACAAATTCAGCTACGTTAATAATGTAGCTGAATTCGAAGTACCTTAGTTCGAACTTACCGCGGGTCCAGACGCGGCAGGCAGGCTCCCCCGTTGATACCGTGTACTCCTCTCGCCGAGCTGGAGTCCCGGCGTCGACGGCGAGCACTTCCGGGATTGATTTATTGCGTCTAGACAAGATGCCATAAATCGATCCCAGAAGATCGATTGCTTACCGCCGGACCCGGAGGTAAGTGTAGACCTACCCTTAGTTATTTTCATGCAACTGTAGTGAAGAAAATCACTTCAGTGAAGTTTCCTGAATGAAAGGGACAGTAGATTTAAGTCCCCTGTTCAACAGAATCCTATGTAAGCCTTTGGTTGTTTTGGAGCTTCTTATGTTTGGCTGTTCAACGATGCAGCAGATATAACCCATATCTATCTGTGTTGTCTTGCTATAATTTGAGGTTTCAGAGGTCCTCTGCTCCTGTCAGCCTACTTGCTTCCTCCTAGCAGGGATTGTTTTCAATCAGTTCAGTTCCCAGGAGGTGCACAGCATATAAACATGGTACCAGGGGTGCTCTCAATACAACGATAGCCAGTCTTTTCCACTGTGTCTCCAGTGCATATTCAAAATACCACCCCGCCAGACCTTTTCTTCTGGGGATTAAACCTTGCTTTTGTATGAAACTGAAAGAGAAGGCAGGTCACTGCCATGTGTCAAAGCGAGGAAGCCAAATTGTTGTGGAAATTATACTCTGGGGATAAACGCTTTGTAAATGTGATAGAAATGGAAGGCTATCCTTGGCAGATTTGACTGAATTAAATATAAATGTCTTTGGGGTTCACTGTATTAAATTCTTAGTTTATGTATTATTGTGGGCAGGGATTGCCTGGAACCCATCTAGGGGAGAGATGTGATCTGAGGCCTGGGAGTTCAAAGGACTATATTGAAAATATGCTGGACAAGAGCGGACTTCTGGGACAATACATATGAAATGGATTTCCAGGGGAATAGCTAGGGTGAAGTTTAATGCAAATTCCCCACCTCCAGTTATGCAAAACCCCAGCTATACCCTGAGGAGAGAGTGATTGTCTATTGATTACTTGTTCCTGAGACTGGAGATCAAAGGCCCATGCTGTATAAAGAAACAGCTGAACTGCCCAGTTATGACCTTGTTACCATGGGGAAAACCCAGTGTGTGGGGTTTGAAGGATTGACCAGATCACTTGCTGGAGTTGGGGGGTGACCTTGGGTAAACTTGTTAGCATGCGTGTAGGTTTTTATTTTTAATATGTTTTCTATGTAATGCTTTCACCTGAAGAATAAATGTGCTTGCTTAGAAAGAGCTGTGTAATGACTTATAACTGAAGGCAATACACTGGTCATAGCCTCTGGAGAGAAAGCAAAACACAGAGGCTGGCCTTTTCATAGTGGAAAGGGGATACCACAGTGTAGGCAGGGAACTGTGCAGCCTGGAAAAGCACCAGTCAGAAGGGGTGAGACATGGCTCTCCGCTCAAGAGAGGTGATGGCTAGAAGCCTAAAATGGATGCTCTTGGGATGGTGCCAAATTGGTGTGGCCATACTGAATGAATAGTATGAGAACATGGCTTGATATGACTGAACTGCCAAAGAGGATTCTGGGAGCTGAATCCTTCTCTTAGCATCAGGCAGATGCCAGAGGTGAAACTGACTGGTTTCATGCTGCATGTAGGGCCGGCTTTAGCATGTGTGGGGCCCTACGCCGGGACGCGAATTGTCTCGCACCCCTGACTCCGCCCCCTCCCAGCCCCATTGGATCCCTCCCCAAATTCCCGCCTCTTCCCCAGCACGTAGCATGCCTCCTCCTCACCCCTCCCTCCCAGGTTTGCACTGATCAGCTGTATGGCGGCGCAAGCGCTGGAGGGAGGGGGGAGAAGCAGGACGCGGCTTTTTTTTTTGTTTTTTTTCCCCTGCTCTGCTGGCAGCTCCGGACGTTGCAGGGCCCCATTCCGGGGAATCGCCCGAATCGGCTTAAAGCCGGCCTTGGCTGCGTGTATGATCAATATTGATCTTTGAGTCAGCAAATATGTCCACTTGAAAGCAAACAACACGTGTAGAACATCCTGAGTGGAGCATGGGCTGACCGGGCATCTTGACCCTGTTGAAGGACATCAAGCAGAGGGCTGAAGTGAATGATTGATAAGGCAGTGAATGTGGGGTAATTTTCAGTTGGCACCACTCTGCAGTCTCCTCCTAAAAATACGAATTAGGTAAAAATAAGTAACCATACGCTCACTGGGCATGCTTTTAAGACATGTGTCTCCTTTGAGGAAAAATAGTATAAGAATCAAGAAAATTAAATTACTGTTGGGATTCCTTAATTGACACTTGAAGAAGCAATGCTGCTAGACAGAGTAGCCAAAACTTTGCTCCGTGTGCTCGAGTAGGACTGTGATCCAGAGGGGTCTCAAGGCAGCCAAGGCCTTGCCTCGAGGGAATCCGAGACAGACCAGAGGGCTGAGAAGAACAGACCTGGAGGGAAGAAGCCGTCTATAAAATTGGTAACCACCTTCTCTGTTTGCCAAGCAGGAACTGCGTGAGGCTAGCGTAGGGCCTGTTTGTGTATGTTTGTGAAAGAGAGACTCGTTAAGGGGAATGTATAGCTCTTAATGTCTAACATGGGAGTTATGTGCTTATTATAACCCTTTACCGCTTGTGTAATTCCTTCTCAATAAACTGTTGTGCATTGAAGATTAGTACTGTGGACCTTTTTCATGGGTATGACAGTAATCTGCTTCATTGGGAGCCGGTAAAGATCCATTCCAGGAGTAGTAGCGCCCCCTGTTGTCAACATTTGGGAGCAGAGGATGGTTTGCTGTCGTGTCTGAGGCCTGGTCTACACTAGGAGGTTATGTCAAATTTAGCAGCGTTAAATCGAATTAACCCTGCACCTGTCCACACAACGAAGCTATTTAGTTCGACATAGAGGTCTCTTTAATTCGATTTCTGTACTCCTCCCCGACGAGGGGAGTAGCGCTAAATTCGACTTGGCCATCTCGAATTAGGGTAAGCATGGATGGAATTTGTCACTAATAGCTCTGGGAGCTATCCCACAGTGCACCACTCTGACGCTCTGGACAGCAGTCCGAGCTCGGATGCTCTGACCAGCCACACAGGAAAAGCCCCGGGAAAATTTGAATTCCTTTTCCTGTCTGGCTAGTTTGAATCTCATTTCCTGTTTGGACATTGTGGCGAGCTCAGCAGCACTGGCAACGATGCAGAGCTCTCCAGCAGAGGTAACCATGCAATCGCTGAATAGAAAGAGGGCCCCAGCATGGACTGATTGGGAAGTCTTGGATCTGATCGCTGTGTGGGGCGATGAGTCCGTGCTTTCGGAGCTGCAATCGAAAAAACGGAATGCAAAGATCTATGAGAAGATCTCCAAAGCCATGACAGAGAGAGGATACAGCCGGGATGCAACGCAGTGCCGCGTGAAAATCAAGGAGCTGAGACAAGGGTACCAGAAGACCAAAGAGTCAAACGGACGCTCTGGATCCCAGCCCCAGACATGCCATTTCTACGAGGCACTGCATTCCATTCTAGGTGCGGCCGCCACCACTACCCCACCACTGACTCTGAGGATGGGATGTTGTCGACGGCCGCTTCCTCGGAGATGTTAGCGGACGGGGAAGATGAGGAAGGTGAGGAGGATGAGGCAGTCGACAGCGCTTACAACGCTGATTTCCCAGACAGCCAGGATCTCTTCATCACCCTCACGGAGATCCCCTACCAACCCTCCCCAGACATTAACCCGGACCCTGAATCAGGGGAAGGATCAGTCGGTAAGTGTTTTAAACATGTAAACATTTATTTTGAACAGAACAGGAATATTAACAATGGGTTTTTCATGATTAGTTTGCCCTAGGCGCTCTACTTTTTAGTCCTTGCCAGTGCAGCTACTGGAAAATAAGGTCTATATGTCTGGGGATAGAGCTGAAATCCTCATGGGACATCTCCACGAAGCTCTCCTGGAGGTAATTGGAAAGCCTTTACATGAGGTTCCTGGGGAGAGTGGCTTTATTGCGTCCTCCATGGTAGGAAACTTCTCCACGTCAGGCTATCATCAAGTACTCTGGGATCATTGCCTCGCAGAGCATGGCCGCATACGGCCCTGGTTTTTGCTGGCATTCACGCAGCATGCGGTCTTTCTCTGTGTCAGAAATCCTCATCAGAGTGATGTCGCTCATGGTGACCTGCTTTGAATTAGGGGAATGTTAGTATTGGGACTGCTTGCCTGTTCCTTTACATAACTGTAACCGGTGGTTTACAGACACGCGGTGGAGGCAGGAGAAGGGCAGCATACAGGGATCTTTCCCGGGGACAGCGGCGAGGGGGTGGGACAGGGGCAGAGTTCATGCTTGCCAGATTGCCGGCAGCAGGAACTGGCCAACGCTAGGAGCATTGCTTTGAACGTGAAAGGAGGGCACTGCTCTAATTTAAGTTTTAAGCAGCCAAAAGTCTACGGCTTACCATGTCAGCCTGCTACCCGAATTCCGCTGTCCTGCCCCGCTTGTCTGATCTCCAATGCAAGACCCCAGGCACTGAATGCGAAGGCCAAAAATTTGACCTTGTTCTGAGTGCGCATGTGATAGGTGCTGTGCATGGTCTTGTTCACAGAGAAAGACTATGTTCATTGTTCACAAAAAATTATCTTTGTGAGGAATTCACTCCCTTTTTCCCATCCCACAGCTGCGACTGTCTCCCGACCTACCCCGGCATCCCCCTCCCAGAGGCTGGAGCAGATTAGGCGGAGAAAGAAAAGGACACGGGATGACATGTTCTCAGAATTTATGGGCTGCTCCCGAGCCGAGGCGGCCCAGCAGACCCAGTGGAGGGAGAACATGTTGCAATACCAGCGATCACACAGCGAACGGGAGGAGAGGTGGCGGCAGGAAGACCAGCAGGCGACTCAAACGCTGCTTGCACTAATGAGGGAGCAAACGGACACGCTCCGGCGCCTTGTGGATGTTCTGCAGGACCGGAGGCAGGAGGACAGAGCCCCACTGCCGTCTATCTCTAACCGCCCTCCCCCGCCACAAAGTCCCATACCCTCCTCACTCAAAGTCCCAAGAAGGAGGGGCGGCAGGGGCTGTGAAAACTGTCACTCCACCCCTGCAGACTGCTCAAGTACCAGAAGGCTCTCATTCCCAAAAATTTGATAAGTCCTTTCCTTCCCGCCTCACCCAAGCCCCCGTCCCAGTTTCATCCCCTAACTGTGTAGGTGCTAATAAAAAATACGTTTCTGTTAATTACTGTTTCTGTCATGTTCTTTTAGAGGAGAGTGTGTTGGAAGGGGGTTGGTAATTGGAGAGGACAGTCACCTTACCAGGGTACAGACACGGGGGCAGGTTCAGCAGAAGGTCACACACACATTGCAGTCACTAGGCATCCTGGTCAGTCTGGGAGGTGGTTTTCATGTTCTGTGTCGGGGGGGGGGGCGGCTTTGTGGCGGGGGAGGGCGGTTAGAGATCTTATGCAGCGGTCCTTAGCCTGGATCACAGAGCCACGCAGCAGGGGATCTGTAACCGTCCTCCCCCGCCACAAAGTCACATAGCCCCCACACACAGAGTCCCGAAAAGGAGGGGTTGCAGGCTCCGTTGAAACAACCAGTCCACCACTGCGGACCTCTCTAGGAGCAGGAGCCTGTCATTCCTCGAGTTTAGAAGCGTTCTTTCCATCACTACGCCCGCTCCCCACCACAATCTGCGTCCCAGTTTCAACACTTTACCGCGAAATCCGTAATAAAGAAAACGGTGTTAATTAACAAAGTTCCATTTATTTTATTTTTAAACGTGTGTTGGAAGGGGGGGGATGGGGTGAATGGGGTATGTAACTGCAGAGGATAGTCAACAGTAAGTGGGTAAAGAAACGGGGCCAGGTTCAGCTTCTCTTTAAACAAAGTTAATAGTCACAGGTTACCCTGCTCACTGAGGAACCTAGCTTTCAAAGCCTCCCGGATGCACAGCGCGTCCCGCTGGGCTCTTCTAATCGCACGGCTGTCTGGCTGGGCGTAATCAGCAGCCAGGCTATTTGCCTCAACCTCCCACCCCACCATAAAGGTCTCCCCCTTGCTCTCACAGAGATTGTGGAGCACACAGCAAGCTGCAATAACAATGGGGATATTGGTTTCACTGAGATCAGAGCGAGTCAGTAAGCTTCTCCATTGCCCCTTGAGACGTCCAAAAGCACACTCCACCACCATTTTGCACTTGCTCAGACGGTAGTTGAAGAGTTCTTTTTCAGTGTCCAGAGTGCCTGTATAGGGCTTCATGAGCCAGGGCATTAGCGGGTAGGCAGGGTCCCCGAGGATCACTATAGGCATCTCCACATCCCCAACAGTTATTTTGTGGTCCGGGAAGTAAATACCTTCCTGCAGCCATCTAAACAGACCAGAGTTCCTGAAAACATGAGCATCATGAACCTTGCCCGGCTATCTGACGTTGATGTTTGTAAAACGTCCCCTATGGTCCACCAGTGCTTGCAGCACCATTGGAAAGTAGCCCTTTCTGTTAATGTACTGGCTGGCCTGGTGGTCCGGTCCCAGGATAGGGATGTGAGTTCCATCTATAGCCCCACCGCAGTTTGGGAATCCCATTGCGGTGAAGCCATCTATGATCGCCTCCACGTTTCCCAGGGTCACTACCTTTGACAGCAGTAGCTCAACGATTGTGTTGGCTACTTGCATCACAGCAACCCCCACGGTAGATTTGCCCACGCCAAAGTGGTTCACGACTGACCGGTAGCTGTCTGGCGTTCTCAGCATCTGACTCTGAAAAAGGTGGATGATAAGGTGCAAGGTGTTGACAATGGCCATAACTGCAGCAATGGTCGCAGCGGGCTTCATGCTCGCAGTGCTGTGGCGTCCACGCTGTCACTCACCAGAAAAGTGCGCGAAGTGATTGCCCGCCGGCGCTTTCAGGGAGGGAGGGCGGGAGTGACGGTTGAATGATGACAGTTACCCAAAACCACCCTCGACACATTTTTTTCCCCAGCAGGCATTGGGGGCTCGACTCAGAATTCCAATGGGCAGCGGGGACTGTGGGAACTGTGGGATAGCTGCCCACAGTGCACCGCTTCCAATGTCGGTGCTTGCCCCGTTAGTGTGGACTCACAACGTTGAATTACTGTCCTTAGTGTGGATACACACGTTCGAATTTGTAATATCGATTCCACATAAAAAATCGAACTACTCTCGTAGTGTAGACATACCCTAAGTGAATAGGTCTTTAAACTGAATCAAACTGTTTCTGAACTGGTTGCCTGTTAAGAGCTTGGTATACTGAATTATTTGTGTTAACCGACTAATTTAAATATTGTTCTGACATGTTAATTCTAGCTCGAGGGCCAGATTTCGTTACAGTACGAAGAGAGGGAAGTATACTGGTGGGCAGGATTGTATTGGCCATTCTTGGAGTCGATGATGTTTCACACAAACAGGGAGGGAAGGATCATTGAACCGGAGGATAAGGGGGATGTCCCAAAGCCTCCAGGTGTGGTTGATGAGAGTTTAAGACAGGTGTTTAAAAGCTTGGGGTCCTATTCATGTCTGGCTGATTCAGTCCCCATACGGCATGGGAAAATTTTGGACAACTGGCTGTTGGGATATCAAAAGGGATACACTCCAGAGAAAGCCCAAACAGCCACTCAGGTCATCTGTGCTATGTATTGTGGTGTAGATAAGCTTATAAAGAAGTGAGATGTTGTGCAAGAAAGTTTGGAACAGGAATTGGAAAAAAACCTAAAATTGCAGAATAAAAGCCTGAAACGTGACTTGCAAACTGCTGTAGCACAAAATGTAACCAAGGCTCAGCAGATAACAGCTTTAACCCATACGTGTTCAGAAAGAATAAATATACAGGCGGAAGAGGAGCCCCGTCCAGGGCCTCCGGCAGCCCAGCCAGTAGTGATAGCAAAAATGCTTCAGCCTTCACGGCAAACACAAGAGGAAGTCAATCGTCCTCTGATTGAAACTAAAAAAAGACTGGCTAAACAAATGGACTCTTTGACTAAGAGAACGTGTTTGTCTTGGCTGTTGGAATACATGGTTAGAAAACATTTAGATCTTGAAGATTAAAGAGAACTGATAATAACTTGTGCTGGCCCTACGGAAGGAACAGCTTTGTTGGCAGAAATTGAGGCAGAGTTAAGGTGACAGAGACGGTGTTATCCAGATGGTAGTCCGATACTTTCTGGTCCCCTCTGAATTGAGGACCGCTTTGCTGATACATCAGAAGGAAGGAGAATCTGTTATGGCTTATTGTACTAGGTTGTTGTTGGTATGCTCTCTGGCTGAAATCGAGGAGAAACAGCTAACAGATTTGATCTATGATCATTTAAGGAAACCTATTAAGGTGTTCATAGCATCCTGGATGGATTTAGGTCAGGTTGAATTGATTAAAGCAGCTCAGGAGGCCGAAAGGGTAGTAAGTGGAGCAGGTAGTTCTTCTTGGAAAGTGATTAGTGAGGCTTCCTACAGCAATCAAGCAGCCTATAATGGCTCCAACCACACTGATATGGGACATAGTAGTTGCAAAGAAATAGGACAAGGCCGAGGACAGCATAGTAGGAGATGTGGAGTATTTAGTGGGGGATCATTGAGAGCACAGGTATGGGCTCAACTTCAGGAAAGAGGGGCAGATACGACCTGTTTGGATGGGCAGTCTCTGGAGACTTGGCTAGCTGCTTTAAGTGATTTGATGGCAAGGACTAGATCACAGTCAATGCTGCAACCAGGAGTTAAGGCTGTTGAGACCGTGGGAACAGGTACAGAAGATCTACTGGTGAGTTCTTGTGGCTTGTTATCCCCGTAATTGGCTCAGATGAAATTGGCAGCTCCCTGGCAGGGTGGCTCCACATTTCAGTAAAAATGCCTTGCCCTTAGGAATCCCTGTCCCCAAAGGTAAATGTTAGTAGCCAAATTACAGCCCCACATAATTGGTAAATCTTACGTGGAAGAGGGGACAGAAGGAAACATATAATGGTTGCTGGCATTAATTAATACAGGAGCAAAGGCAACTTGAAGTATTAAAACACCTGCTGTGGGTAGTAGATCAAACTAAATTTTAAATAAACACAGTGGTTTGTAACCGCATAACTGGAAAAGCTATATTAAAAGTAGATATGGTACAATGGGAAAAGTGAATGATTAATTTGGCAGAAAGGCTGCTTGTGAAGGAAGAGACTGTAAATAACCAGGTTATTCACAAAGAAAGTGAGCCTGTAAAGCTAAGGCAGCCGTGGCACTGCCAGACAATAAGTGGATAAGGGAATTTCTCATGGTTTGGGCTAGAAAGAAAAGGCAGTGGTCATGATAGTGGGGGTGGGGTGGGGGGATGTGTAAAGCCAGCTCCTCAGTATTCCTATCCAGCGGAAGCTGTTCCCCACATCAAAAAACCTGTTGCAGGATCTAAAAGCACAAGGGGGAGTAGTAAAGTGTCAAAGCCCCTGCTACTCCCCAATCTGGCTTGTACAGAAACCGGATAGCAGATGACATCCAATGATTATATTATAAAAATATAATTGTAAATCTAGCCCTGTTGTAGCCAACCTTCCACCTATGATGGCCAGAGCAGTGGCCAGGGCTAAATGGTTCTCTGTACTGAATTTATTTGTTTTTCTTTGTTATGTTATTAACCTCTTTGAATTCATAACTGGTTAAATTATAAGAACTCCTGAGTTCCTGTTAACACCAAATAAATAAATGCCTGAGCAGGTACAGAAGAAGATCTGGGTAGCAAATTTGATGTAAACATTGGAAAACATTTGGACAGAGAAATCAACACAAACAAAAGGAAGAGCCAAAGGAATAATTAAAATATTGATGAAAAAGAGAAAACACAGTGATGCTTAAAATTAGTAAACAAAGGTAAAATAAACCCTATATAAAGGAAACCCTTTCCAGTTAACAGTTAAGTATATGACCAGTCCCTTGGCAGTTTTAGTAACCGCTCCGGATGGAGACATGTAAAAACATTCTGATCAAATCCAATTATACTTGCCAAGGGACTAAATATAACAATGTTCAGAAATGAATGCACAGTATGTACTAACCTATAAGGCCCAGTCAGAGGTCTTGTGTGTTTTGTTTGCTTATGTTTTTGCAGGTTAACCTATAGATTTATGGAAGCAAGAAGTATGCTGTGAAATTTGCTATGGCTTGTTGGCGATGTGATTATTAGACCTGTCTGTGCCACAGGCTTTCATCTGAAGAATAAACCAGAAGATTAAGTTACTCAAATTTCAATACAATGAGCACCCTTCTTAGGGGCACAAGCATAAAAACATGCTGGGTCAAACTAAGGTCCATCTAGCCCAGTGGCATGTCTTTTAACAATGACCTATGCCAGGTGTTTCAGAGAAAATGAACAGGCAATGATCAAGTAATCATTGCAGCCCATTCCCAGCTTCTGGAAAATGGAGGCCAGGGACACTGCCCCTGCCCATCTTGGCTAATAGCCTCTATGAATTTCTCTTTCTTTTACTACAGCAAAAACAAACCTTGTTATAGTCTTGCCCATTACAACATTTTCTGACAAGAAGTTCCACAGGTAAATTTTCCTGTGTTTATTTCCTTTTGTTTATTTTAAACCTGCTGCTTAGCAATCTTAATTGGTAACCTCTAGTTCTTGTGTTACATAAAAAAAAAAAAGTAGTACGGTAAATAACACTTTCTTATTTACTTTCTCAACAACAGTCAGGATTTCATAGACCTCTATTGTATTCTCCCTTTAGTTATCTCTTTTCCAAGTTGGGAAGTCTCAGTCTTGTTAATTTTTTCTTATATAAAGTTGTTCCAGACCCCTGATAACTTTTGTTGCTTTTTTTCTGTGCTTTTTCTTTTTCAGTTAGGCTATTGCACATTAAGTGAATGTTTTGAAGGATCTATACACAGTGATTCCAGAACCTCTTTTTTTTTTTTTTTTTTTTTGGGTGGCAGCAGCTAATTTAGACCCCATTCTTTTATATGTATAGTTGGAATTATGTTTTTCCAACATGCACTACTTTGCATTTGTCAGCATTGAATTTCATCTGCTCAGTCACCAAGTTTTGTAAGATCCCTTTGCAACTCTTTAAAGTCTGTTTTGGACTTGACTATCTTGAAGTTTTGTATCATCTGCACATTTTTGCCACTTCATTGTTTGCTTTTTTTTTTTTTTTTAAATATAGATCATTTAAGAGTACTGCCTTTTCCCAGTACAGACCCCTGGAAACACCAATGTTCACTTCTCTCCATTCTGAAAACTAATCAGTTTTTCTTGCCTTTTGTCTCTTATTTTTTGACCAGTTATTAATCCATAAAGGACTTTCTCTCTTATCCTATAATACCTCACCTTGCCTAAAAACCTTCAGTAAGGGTTCAAAGACTTTCTGAAAATCTGAGTACACTATATTCACTAAATCATCTTGTCTCTATCCTTGTTAATCCTCTCAAAGAATTCTAGTAAACTAATCTTTACTATAATTTCTTAACTGTAAAGATGAATGCAAATTTGTTTAGTTTTTCTATATTGGCTTTATTATTCTTGGGTGTTCCAAGGTGCTAAGAGGACCTTAATTACCCAGTGGCCTCACTGGTTATGTAGTATGCTTCCTGCTTTTGATATACAATCAGTATAGGAAAATCTGAAAGCAGCCTCCAGGCTTAATTCTCTGAGGAGGGGAAAGTTTTAAAAAAGCTTTTGGAAAGTCTAAATTCCAGTATTGGGATAGATAACGGTGCAGATTTAATTATAGACCTAGCCAGAGTAAACCTTACTGTGGGCAACAAATTGAAGCCAACCTCTGGAAAAAGTCCTCTACAAAAGTCATGTTAGAGTTGTTTCCTTGATAATGTTGACTCTAGCACAGTGGTGGGAAACCTGCACGCGGCCCGTCAGGATAATCCGCTGGCGGGCCATCAGACCATTTGTTTACGGCTGCTCCGCAGCTACCAGTGGCTGCGGTTCGCTGTTCCTGGCCAATGGGAGCTGCAGGAAGTGGTGCGGGCCTGGCCGCCACTTCCCGCAGCTCCCACTGGTCAGGAACAGTGAACCGTGGTCACTGGGAGCTGTGGGCAGCCGTGCAAATGTAAACAAACTGCCTGGTGGCCCCCCAATGGGTTACGTTGACAGGCCGCAGGTTGCCCACCACTGCTCTAGCAGCATTTATTTCACGAGGATCAAAGGGAGAAAAAAGGTTAAAAGAAAGCAAAGTGAAAGGAAATAAAAAAAAATTCTATTCAGGCAACTGACTTTCCAGTACAAAAACTCTCCACAACTCAATAAAGGAATATCAAGTTGCTAAACCCAGTAAAAGGGATGATAAGAAGGAAGAATGTGAAAGATGGGGAAATCTGGCACTTTATGGTAACAGAATCTGTCATTCCCTTTAAGGCCATAAAAGACAGTCAGGGAATGTGGACATTTCATGTACCAAATAAGGCATGCATTTCTGTGTGGGTACAAGGATTAACATCCAAGATATTAACACAAGGATGGGAAGAAGCTTCAGGAAAACATGCTTTAATAGTTAATAGAGAATATAATCCAACTAACAAAAGGTATTTAGGGACCTCAAGTATAACAAATGGTGCATATGCATTTGGAGCCAACACATCCCGAGCAATTAATACCAAAACTGGGGAATTATGGGACCCACATACTCATAGACTCATAGACTTTAAGGTCAGAAGGGACCATTATGATCATCTGGTCTGACCCCCTGCATGTTGCAGGCCACAAAGCTGTCCCTACCCTTTCCCTTGACTCTGCTGTTGAAGTCCCCAAATCCTGTGGCTTAGTGACTTCAATTGGCAGAGAACCCTCCTGCTAGTGATCCCTGCCCCATGCTGCGGAGGAAGGCGAAAAACCTCCAGGGCCTCTGCCAATCTACCCTGGAGGAAAATTCCTTCCCGACCCCAAATATGGCAATCAGTAAAACCCTGAGCATGTAGGCAAGAGTCTCTAGCCTGACCCTCATTGGCCATTATACTATTCACCTACCACGGCACGGTATTCATTTGGCTAAAATCATGTTTTTCCATTAAACCATTGCCTCCATAAACTTATCTAACTTAATCTTGAAACCAGACAGGTCCTTCGCCCCCACTGTTTCTCTTGGAAGGCTGTTCCAATATTTCACCCCTCTGACCGTCAGAAATCTTCGTCTTATTTCAAGCCTAAACTTCCCCACGGCCAGTTTATATCCGTTCGTTCTCGTGTCCACATTAGTACTGAGCTGGAACAGTTCCACTCCCTCCCTGGTATTTATCCCTCTGATATATTTAAAGAGAGCAATCATATCCCCCCTCAGCCTTCGTTTGGACAGACTAAACAACCTGAGCTCCTCTAGTCTCCTTTCATACGACAGGTTTTCCATTCCTCTGATCATTCTAGTGGCCCTTCTCTGTACCAGTTCCAGTTTGAGTTCATCTTTTTTAAACATGGGAGACCAGAACTGCACACAGTACTCCAAATGTGGTCTCACCAGCGCCTTATACAACGGAAGCAGCACCTCCTTGTTCCTACTAGATATTCCTCGCCTAATGCAACCCAAGACCGCATTGGCTTTTTTCACTGCCACCGTCACATTGTCGACTCATAGTCATCCTACGGTCTACCAAGACCCCGAGGTCTTTCTCCTCCTCTGTCACTTCTAACCGATGCGTCCCCAGCTTGTAACTAAAATTGCTGTTAGTCATCCCTAAATGCATCACCTTACACTTTTCACTATTAAATTTCATCCTATTTCTGATACTCCAATTCACAAGCTCATTCAAGTCTCCCTGCAGAATATCCCTATCCTCCTCCGAATTGGCAATGCCTCCCAGCTTTGTGTCATCCGCAAATTTTATCAGCCCACTCCTACAGTCGGTTCCGAGGTCAGTAATAAATAGATTAAATAAAATGGGTCCCAAAACCGAACCTTGAGGAACTCCACTGGTGACCTCCCTCCAACCTGACAGTTCACCCTTCAACACGACCCGCTGCATTCTCCCCATTAACCAATTCCTTATCCACCTCTGGATTTTCATATCGATCCCCATCTTTTCCAGTTTAACCAATAATTCCTCATGCGGTACAGTATCAAACGCTTTACTGAAATCAAGGTATATTAGGTCCACCGCATTTCCCTTATCTAATAAGTCCGTTACTTTCTCGAAGAAGGAAATCAGATTGGTTTGGCACGATCTGCCTTTCGTAAACCCATGTTGTAATTTGTCGCAATTGCCCTTAACCTCAAGGTCCTCAACTACTTTCTCTTTCAGAATTTTTTCCAGCACCTTGCACACTACAGATGTTAAACTAACAGGCCTGTAGTTACCCGGGTCACTTTTTTTCCCTTTCTTGAAAATAGGAACCACATTAGCTATTCTCCAGTCTAACGGAACCACCCCTGAGTTTACAGATTCATTAAAAATTTTCGCTAAGGGGCCTGCTATTTCCCGCGCCAATTCCTTCAATATTCTCGGATGAAGATCGTCCGGTCCGCCCGACTTAGCCCCATTAAGGTGTTCAAGTTTGGTTTCTACCTCGGATACGGTAATCTCCCCTCCTGTATCCCCCTCTGTCACTCTGCTAGTATTCCTAATGCCGTCATTGGTCTCATTAAACACCGACGCAAAATATTCGTTGAGATATTGTGCCATGCCTAGATTATCCTTGATCTCCTCTCCAGCTGTAGTCTTCAGCGGTCCCACTTCTTCTTTCTTTGCTTTCTTCCTATTTATATGGCTGTAGAATCTCTTGCTATTGCTTTTAATTCCCCTCGCGAGGTCCAACTCTACACGGCTTTTGGCCTTTCTCACTCTATCTCTACATTCTCTGACCTCACCACATACACCACATAAAGAAACCCCTCAGACACACCAACATCCTTGGGGGAAAAGCACCCCAAGAATATATAATTCAAGGGGCTTGGTTTAAAAATGAAACTAAAATTCCAGTCATAAATATAGGATCAACTATAAAATTGTATAACATTACTGAGACTATGGAAATGTCTATAAATATGTAATTGGTGCACACAGAACACATGCTTACTGGGGTATGGTAATGAATCTGTATTTAAAGTGTCCAAATAAAAGTACCCTAACATAAATGTGTTTTAAAATGCCATACCTCATATGGGGACAATAAGTAATATATGGAAGGATGATCATCGGTTAATGTAACCAAATCAACACAAGAATGTCACAATGTTCCTAAATGTATGAAATGGTTAATTCCAGATTGTAATCTGTGTGTGTGTGTGTTTGTGTGTGTATATATATATATAATGTGTGTGTGTGTGTGTGTATATATATATATATATACACATACACAACAAATCTAAATTTAAGATTTCTGTAACCTTACTCCCTAAGGAGTGGATAATCAACAGTCTGTCACACAGTCACCAGGCTAATGCTCTAAAACTGCTCTCTAAAAAGCCAGTCAAAACCCTGGTGTGGCATGCCTCCCCTCACACTGTTGCCGGGGCAAAAATGTCTAAGTGGTATTGGCCTTCCTGTGTCTGACCTCGGGGCATTTACCATCCCTGCAGTGAGTCCGCCTGGGCGAGGCTCCTGGGGAGGCCAAAGGGCCCTGTGCTTCAACTCTGTAGTCAGCTGTAACTCTCAGCCAACATTATAAAACAGAGGGTTTATTAATGAACAAGTATACAATGTGGAACAGACTTATTGGCATGGGAATTGGTAATTTTTAGCCAAGTCCATCTTGGACTCCCCAAGAAGCTGGGAATTACAGACTTCCCAGCTTCTAGCGACCTGACCTCCAACATGCACACTGCCCTCCTCCTCCTGGTCTTCGGCTCACTTCCCGGGCAAAGTGTCACCTGGTCACGTCCCGACTCCTAGGTTTTAAGTTATGAAGAGCAGCTTCTATAGCTTACGTGCAGGCAACTGGAGTAGCCTTACCTGCCCCTAAGGGTCTTAGCAAGTCACACGCCTTGTTCCTACCACCTAAGCATTGGTGCAACACGCAGGAAAACTAAGGCACCACACAGTATTCATACAAAACAGTCAAAACTCACATAGACTCACAAAAAAACAAAAAGTGTAGCAGGTAATATATGGCAGCACCTGGAACATAAAACAGGGTACTATTAAAATAGTACCAGAAGGGAATGGATTATGGTAAATACCCAAAGTGAAATGGAAACAAATAATAGGAGCCCAGTAAAAACAGGGTACCTTAATCACAGAAGGAAATTGAAATTTGGATTAAAAAGGGGATAACCTCACCATGAATTTACAATAAAAAAAGGGTTGGTGGGAATTATATAAAATAAACCAAGACACATGTTGGTATCACGTGGAAAAGGGTAATGTAGTAATAAATAAGCTGGCCTATAAACCAAAGGATATGGTGTACTTGTGAAGATGTAACTCATTTCCAGTATGAACAATATCAATGGCACCCTCAGATAACTAAAACCTTTATGACTTACCCTAGATTAACATCGCCAAATTTGAGGAAAATAGAGTGGAATTGTACAGATTGGGATATGAAAATACAAACTAATCAAAGCACACTAGACCAAATAGAATGGTCAACTAGATTGGTAATATTTGTAAAAGGCATGCTTGCTCAAATGAATAAAATTGTTGAAAAAGCTGCAGAAAAAATAAGATCTCAAATGTGTGCTTGGTATGATGTTGTATGTCAAATAACAGCATGAAATAAAGTTTGAATGGCAATGCTATTTTGAATTTCTAAAACTGCAGTGTTACTCTTTATATGCTTCTGTTGTGAATATCAGATGTGTAAGCAATAATAATAATAATAATAAAAAAACAAGCTTTGCAAAAAACCTATAGAAATTGAGTTGTTGGATTATGTTACTAAAATTCGTAAAATAATGCTTTAAGTTTTATAAAAACCAGAAAAGGAGACACGTGATCTAATAGCGTACAAATTGCGGGTATGATTGATGCGATATTACAAGCATCTTTGGTAATTGAATATTGAACGGGGGATTGTTGGGATGGTGCCAAATTGGTGTGGCATACTGAATGAATGGTGTGAGAACATGGCTTGACATAACTGCCAAAGAGGATTCCGGGACCAGAATCCTTCTCTTAGCATCAGGCAGATGCCAGAAGTGAAACGGAGTGGCTCCAAGCTGCGTGTATAATCAATACTGATCCTTGAGTCAGCAAATTTGTCCACTTGAAAGCAAACAACACGTGTAGAACATCCTGAGTGGAGCATGGGCTCACGGGTCATTTTGACCCTGTTGAAGGACATCATGCAGGGGGCTGAAGTGAATGATTGATAAGGGAGTGAATGTGGGGTAATTTTCAGTTGGCACCACTCTGCAGTCTCCTCCTAAAAATACTAATTAGGTAAAAATTAGTAACCATATGCTCACTGGGCATGCTTTTAAGACATATGACTCCTTTGAGGAAAAAGTATAAAAATTAAGCAAATTAAATTACTGTTGGGATTCCTTAATTGAAGAAGCAACGCTGCTAGACAGAGTAGCCAAAACTCTGCTCCGTGTGCTCGAGTAGGACTGTGAGCCAGAGGGGTCTTAAGGCAGCCAAGGCCTTGCTCGAGGGAATCCGAGACAGACCAGAGAGCTGAGAAGAACAGACCTGGAGGGAAGAAGCCGTCTATAAAATTGGTAACCACCTTCTCTGTTTGCCAAGCAGGAACTGCGTGAGGCTAGTGCAGGGCCTGTTTGTGTATGTTTGTGAAAGAGAGACTCGTTAAGGGGAATGTATAGCTCTTAATGTCTAACATGGGAGTTATGTGCTTAATATAACCCTTTACTGCTTGTGTAATTCCTTCTCAATAAACTGTTGTGCATTGAAGATAAGTACTGTGGACCTTTTTCATGGGTATGACAGTAATCTGCTCCATTTGGAGCCAGTAAAGATCCATTCCAGGGGTAGTAGCGCCCCCTGTTGTCAACAGGTGCTGTTGGTGGATCATAGAGGGGGAATATAGGTGCAGTTGCCTTGAAACTGTGCTAAAGGTATTTGGGTGGCTGAACTTATCATTTCCTGGCTTGTGTGGTTTTGTGTCAGGTGTGTTGTGTGTGGCAACTGTAGATACTTAACAACAAAGTTTCTTGTGTAGAAATATGATTTTAAAGAAGGCTCCTGAGAATTACTCTGTGTGAACATGACTATTTTACTCATGCAGTACTAATGATAATTGATTGATTGGAACTCTGTGTGAATCTTTCTATGGTTCCTTTTATGCTTTTTTGTTTTCAGTGGGTGTCATGCATTTGGTTTCACTATGATATTTTCAGTGTGTTTTAATTGCAATTCAATGTAAAACTCAGTTGAAATTACTGCGTTTTACTTGGTTTTGCATTGAAACTATCCATTTTAGGTTTTATATTGTTGCCTATTGCCATAGTATCGAAGCACCATGCAAATCAGCTGCACACTTTTTGAGGCATATGCCACAGCAAGCAAAGAATAATGTGTAACAGGCTAAAGTATCCTGCAGGCCATACAATAGACTAAAATGTAAAGGCTAAAGGCCATACAATAGGCTAACGTGTATGGCATCCTTACTTCTAAGAGTGTACAGTATAAAGGCAGGAATGGGTAAACCCTGGAATGCTTTATGGCAGGGATCGGCAACCTTTGGCATGTGGCTCGCCAGGGTAAGGACCCTGGCGGGCTGGGCTGGTTTGTTTACCTGCCGCGTCCACAAGTTTGGCCGATCGCGGCTCCCACTGGCTGCAGTTCGCCGCTCCAGGCCAATGGGGGCTGCGAGAAGTGACAGCCAGCACATCCCTCGGCCCGTGCAGCTTCCCGCAGCCCCCGTTGGCCTGGAGCAGCGAACCATGGCCAGTGGGAGCCGCGATCAGCCGAACCTGCGCACACGGCAGGTACACAAACAGGCCCGGCCCACCAGGGTGCTTACCCTTGTGGGCCACGTGCCAAAGGTTGCCGAGCCCTGCTTTATGGTTTGTCCTGATTGTGTCACCATCTTCCAAAAATATAGAGAAGTTCTTCAAGAAGATCCAAGATGGAGGGCAGTGAAGATTCTAATACCCACCTCTCTTTAGATGGGTGCATAAGGTAAATATCCAGCCAGGCCATGAAGCTTTTAGAAGTAAATAAAGAGGCTAGTCTTTGCCCATCTTCTCTCTTATTACAGGAGCTATCCTCTGTCTTTGTACAGTGACCCTATACACAACTGTACTCTTCCTCATCTGCCCTCCAAACCTTTGCAGAAGTTTGCAGAGTGCCCAAAGAAGGGGCCAGGTCCTGCTCTGCTTTACAGGAAGGCCTACAGTATCAGTGCATGCATCTAGAATGTTGCCCCGGCATGTGGGGAAGGCCATTCACAAGAGACAGAGAAAACATGCTTAAATGGAAGATCAGAGATAGGAAATGGTGACCTCCATTCCCCGACCCAGTCACTCAATTGCTGGTGAAAGCTCTGGCAGGTTGTAGTGTACAGGCTGAGGATGGTTGCCTGCATTGATAACAGTAGCAAGAGCTGACCATCAGTTTACCAGGAGTCACCTGCTTTGTCCTCACTGTTGAGATCCCCATTCCTTTAAAAATGTTCTCTTGTTGGCTTTTCTCTAAACTGAAATTGGAGTTTTACTCCTAGTGAGTCAAGGAATAGCTCATATAGGGTACAATATAGGGTCCAATATAAAAAGAATAGCTCATATAGGTATCCTTTCATGTCTGTTGGATAAATGACAATGAAACAGACCCTGCTGTCATCTATGATGCTGTTAATCTGGATTAAACTCTTGAAGTCAACAGAGTTATTTTAGATTTACACCAGAGTAACTGAGAGGCGAATTGGACCCAATGACATATATCTCAGTGTGGCGGGGTGGTCACCCACTCCTGCCTTAAAACGTTCAAGCCAACCCTGGGAGAGGTTCACTGATTGGGAAAGCAGCCGCAGCTGGGCCATGCCCCAATCAAGCCACAGCTGGGCCTATAAAAGACCAGTGAGCCAGGAGCTGGCAGAGTCTCTCTCTGTCTAGAGGGAGAAGGGCCTGGCTGCTGGGAAGCTGAACCAAGTACCTAAAGTGGAGCAGGGCTGGGGAAAGGCCAGATGAACTGAGGAGCTCTGGCCTGGAAAACTCCCATGCTGCAGGTCTTGTTAAGGGCCGAGAAGGTACTGGGGTTGCAATGGGGCAGCCCAAGGGTAGGCAGAGGCAGCAGGTCCAAACCCTCCTTGCCAATGATGAGTGGCAATTATACTGCAGTCTGCCCCAGTGAGCGGGGGCTAGATGGTGACTGGTAGTAGCCAAAGACTGAGGCAAGGTGGGGATAGGGGGTTGGGGGTTCCCCAGGGAGGGGAGACCCAGAGAGACTATGGGGTACTGCAGGGGGCAGAACCCCGGCAGAAGGGACACCGAGGTCCAGGAGGGACACAGGGGCCAGCGGCAAGGCGAGACACCGGCCTGCAGAGGGCGCTTCTGGGTCGAAGAGCTAATTCCCAGGATGACCGACAGGAGGCGCCGCAATGGTGAGTCGTCATACTGTTACATTCAGGTTCATGAATTCATAGATATTAAGGCCAGAATAAACTATGATGATCAGCTAGTCTGACCTCTGATGTAACTCAGGCCATGAAATTTCAGCCATTAACACACAATAAGAACATAAGAATAGCCACAGTGGGTCAGACCAAAGGTCCATCTTGTCCAGTATCCTGTCTTCTGACAGTGAATAATGCCAGGTGCCCCAAAGGGAATGAATAGAACAGGTAATCATCAAGTGATCCATGCCTGTCACCCATTTCCAGCTTCTCCATGAATTTATCTGGTTCTTTTTTGAACCCTGTTATAGTCTTGGCCTTCACAACATCCTCTGGCAAAGAGTTTCACAGGTTGACTGTGTGTTGTGTGAAGAAATAATTCCTTTTGTTTGTTTTAAACTTGCTGCCTATTAATTTCATTTGGTGACCCCTAATTCTTGTGTTATGAGAGAGTAAATAACACTTCCTTATTTATTGTCTCCACACCAGTCATGATTTTATAGACCTCTATCATATCTCCCCTTTGGGACTTTTCATCTTGGAAAAGAGATGACTATCTTATTAATCTCTCCTCATATGGAGGCTGTTCCATTCCCGTAATCACTTTTGTTGCCATTTTCTGAACCTTTTCCAATTCCAATATGTCTTTTTTGAGATGGGACGACCATATCTGCACGCAGTATTCATATCTGCATGCAGTATTCTGGACTTCAGAAAATCAGACTTTGACTCCCTTAGGGAACTGACGGGCAGGATCCCCTTGGAAGCTAATATGAGGGGGCAAGGAATCCAGGAGAGCTGGCTATATTTTAAAGAAGCCTTATTGAGGGCGCAGGAACAAACCATCCTGAAGTGCAGAAAGAATAGCAAATATGGCAGGCAACCAGCTTGGCTTAACAGTGAAATCTTCGGTGAGCTTAAACTCAAAAAGGAAGCTTACAAGAAGTGGAAATTTGGACAGATGACTAGGGAGAAGTATAAAACTATTGATAGAGCATGCAGGGGTGTAATCAGGAAGGCCAAGGCACAATTGGAGTGGCAGCTAGCAAAGGATGTGAAGGGTAACAAGAAGGGTTTCTACAGGTATGTTAGCAACAATAAGAAGGTCAGGAAAAGTGTGGGACCCTTACTGAATGGGGGAGGCAACCTAGTGACAGATGATGAGGAAAAAGCTGAAGTACTCAATGCTTTTTTTGCCTCGGTCTTCACAGACAAGGTCAGCTCCCAGACTGCTGCACTGGGCAACACAGTATGGGGAGGAGGTGAGCAGCCCTCAGTGGTGAAAGAACAGGTTAAGGACTATTTAGAAAAGTTGGATGTGCACAAGTCCATGGGTCCAGATCTAATGAATCCAAGGGTGCTGAGGGAGTTGGCTGATGTGATTGCAGAGCCATTGGCCATTATCTTTGAAAATTTGTGGCGATCGGAGGAGGTCTCGGACAATTGGAAAAAGGCAAATATAGTGCCCATATTTAAAAAAGGGAAGAAAGAGAACCCGGGGAACTACAAACTGGTCAGCCTTACTTCAGTTCCCGGCAAAATCATGGAGCAGTACTCAAGGAATCCATTTTGAAGCACTTGGAGGAGACGAAGGTGATCAGGAACAGTCAACATGGATTCACCAAGGGCAAGTCATGCCTGACCAACCTGATTGTCTTCTATGATGAGATAACTGGCTTCATGGATATGGGGAAAGCAGTGGATGTGATATATCTTGACTTTAGCAAAGCTTTTGATATGGTCTCCTGAAGTATTCTTGTCAGCAAGTTAACAAAGTATGGATTTGAAGAATGGACTATATGGTGGATAGAAAGCTGGCTAGATTGTCAGGCTCAATGGGTAGTGATCAATGGCTCAATGTCTAATTGGCAGCTGGTATCAAGCGGAGTGCCCCAGGGGTCCATCCAGGGGCCGGTTTTGTTCAGCATCTTTATTAATGATCTGGATGATGGGATTAATTGCACCCTCATCAAGTTTGCAGATGACACTAAACTGGGGGGAGAGGTAGATACGCTGGAGGGTAGGGATAGGGTCCAGAGTGACGTAGACAAATTGGAGGATTGAGCCAAAAGAAATCTGATGAGGTTCAACAAGGACAAGTGCAGAGTCCTACACTTAGGAAAGAAGAATCCCATGCAATGCTGAAGGCTGTGGACCGACTGGTTAAGCAGCAGTTCTGCAGAAAAGGACCTGGGGATTATAGTGAATGAGAAGCTGGATATGAGTCAGCAGTGTGCCCTTGTTGCCCAGAAGGTCAACGGCATATTGGGCTGTATTAGTAGGAGCATTGCCAGCAGACTTAGGGAAGTGATTATTACCCTCTATTCAACAGTGGTGAGGCCACACCTGGAGTATTGCGTCCAGTTTTGGTCCCCCCCCCCACTACAGAAGGGATGTGGACAAATTGGAGAGAGTCCAGCAGAGGGCAAGGAAAATTATTAGGGGGCTGGGGCACATGACTTACAAGGAGAGGCTGAGGGAACTGGAGTTATTTAGTTTGCAGAAGAGAAAAGTGAGGGGGGATTTGATAGCAGCCTTCAACTACCTGAAGGGGGTTTCTATAGAGGATGGAGCTAGGCTGTTCTCAGTGGTGGCAGATGACAGAACAAGAAGCAATGGTCTCAAGTTGCAGTGGGGGAGGTGTAGGTTGGATATTAGGAAACACTATTTCACTAGGAGGGTGGTGAAGTATTGGAATGGGTTAGCTAGGGAGGTGGTGGAATCTCCATCCTTAGAGGTTTTTAAGGCCTGGCTTGACAAAGCCTTGGCTGGGATGATTTAGTTGGTGTTGGGCCTGCTTTGAGCAGGGGATTGGACTAGGTGACCTCCGAAATCTCTTCCAACCCTAATATTCTATGATTCTATGTGGGTGTGTCATGGATGTATATAGAGGCAATATGATATTTTCTGTCTTATTATCTATCCCTTTCTTAAAGATTCACAATATTCTGTTAGCTTTTTTCACTGCCACTGCACAGTGAGTGGATGTTTTCAGAGAACTATCCACAATGACTCCAATATCTCTCTCTTGAATGGTAACAGCTAATTTAGACCCCATCATTTTATATGTATAGTTGGGATTATGTTTTCCAATGTGCATTACTTTGCATTTATCAACATTGAATTTCATCTGTCATTTTGTTGCCCAGTTACCCAGTTTTGTGGCATTCCTTTGTAGCTCTTTGCAGTCTGCTTTAAATAGTTTTGTAGCACCTGCAAGTTTTGCCACCTCACTGTTTACCCCTTTTTTCCAGATCATTTATGTATATATTGAATAGTACTGGTCCCAGTACAGACCCCTGGGGCACACCACTATTTACCTCTCTCCATTCTGAAAACTGACCATTTATTCCTACCCTTTGTTTCCTATCTTTTAACCAGTTACCAGTCCATGAGAGGACATTCCCTTTTATCCCATGACAGTTTACTTTGCTTAAGAGCTTTTAGTGAGGGACCTTGTTAAAGGCTTTCTGAAAATCTAAGTTGATCCTCTCAAAGAATTCTAATAGATTGCCGAGGCATGATTTCCCTTTACAAAAACCATGTTGACTCTTCCCCTACAAATTATGTTAATCTATGTGCCTGACAGTTCTGTTCTTTACTATAGTTTCAACCAGTTTACCCAGTACTGAAGTCAGGCTTAACGGCCTGTAGTTGCTGGGATCACCTCTGGGGCCCTTTTTAAAAATTGGCGTCACATTAGCTATCCTCCAGTCATTTGGTAGCAATAGACACTCCTACAGTGACATGCATAATCTATCTCTACAAGTTCCTTTGTGTCATAGGCCCCCTAAAATGCATTGTGTGCCCATGGAGTAGCTCTGGAGCACATGGGATTTGAAAGCAGCCTTTAGCAGAGGATTCTCCGGCTTATTGAAACTACCCATTCTGGATTGCACAAAATTGTTGTTAATGAAGGTGGTGGGGGGGAGGGCCTTGTTGATCAGGGAAGGGCAAGGACAGGGGATGACTCACCCAGATCAATGTGAACCGTCGGGGAAGTTCAGTTCAGTCATTAGGCTGAGGTTTTGGCCAGATCAAACTTTTTCTGTACCGGTTTATAGAATACTTTAGAACGAGGTAAGTTAAAAAAGGACTGATGTGTTCTGGCTATGCTTCTTGTGGCTAAGAAACACATTCTTCTCCACTAAACTCAGGGCTTTCTGCCCACTCATTCTTTGTGGCTGACCAGGCTATTGAACATTGTGGAATGCATAAAACATTCACTTCTCTCCTTGGGGACACCTACTATATTTTATGACAGGGGCTTTACACCAGCTATTGCTGCCTGGGTCAAGTGAACCTTTCTCCAAAAGGTATTTCAGGAATTTGACTGGGATAAGAGAGGGAACTCAAATGTCCCTGTAGTGGAGTGGTCACCCCTCTCCTGTCCGGAGGAGTTAAAAACAGCCCAGGAGAGGGCTGTGGCTGGAGGCAAGCAGCCCAGGCTGCTTGGCGAAGCAGCCTCAACTGGGGCCATGCCCCAATCAGGGCCCAGCTGGCCCTTATAGGAGGGCAGTGGGTTAGGAGCAGACAGACATTCTCTCTAGCCTTTGAGAGGGAGGGGCCTGGCTGCTGGGGAGCGTACCTGAGGTGGAGCAGGGCTGGGGGAAGGCCAGAGGAGCTGGGGAGCTCTGGCCTGGAAACCCCCGGGGCTGCAGGCCTAGAGTAAGGCCGAATATGTACTGGGGTTGCAGGGGGCAGCCCAAGGGTAGTCAGAGACAACTGGTCCAAACCCCCCTTGCCTGTGATGAGTGGCTTATACTGCAGTCTGCCCCAGTGAACGGGGGCTAGATGGGGACTGGGCAGTAGCCATAAATTGAGGCGAGGTGGGGATAAGGGGTGGGGGTTCCCCTGGAAGGGGGAGACCAAGAGACCGTGGGGTTACTGCCAGGGGACAGCACCCCAGTGGAAAGGGGCACCGGGGTCCGGGAGGGACACGGGGGCCCAGCGGTAGTAAGACACCGGTCAATAGAGGGCGCTCTGGAGGCTGGAAGCTAATTCCCTGAGAGACCAGCAGGAGGCGCCGCAGGGGTGAGTCTCGCACAGTGACAGTCCCCTTAAGGCTGAGCCACTGAATGGCCTGAAGGGGGGATATCAGTGTGTTTTAAGTTGGGTGCACTTTTGTTGCACTAGATGTTTTATTTTTTGGAGCTGATGATGAAGAAACCTGTGGTTGTGAAAGACTTCTAATACAACCCACTTCAAAAACTGGGTAAGAAGTGAAAAAGTGGGGAGATTGTGAGGAATAAATGTATCCTGGAAGGGAGTGGGGTCTAGTGGTTAGACACTTGGAGTTAGGACTCCTGGCCTGTGTCAGCCCCTGTGCCTCTGGCTTCACGTGTGACCTTGGACAAGTCTTTTGACCTCTCTAAGACAGATTGTGATACTCTTTTTCTGCGTATTACCTTACTCCGTATGTGATAATATTGATTTCAGTGGGATTATTCGTGGCATATGGCTCTCTTAATAGAGTAAGGGTATCCTAAGCTGCCCTTCTGTGCCGTGTCTGTACCCATGTGTCAAATAGATGAGCCATGTGAGGCGTCATCAGTTAGTGTTTATGAAGTGCTTTGAGATCTTCAGCTCTAGTGTGCTGACAGAGAAGGCCTGAAAACACAGGAAATAATGCTGAGTGAAGAAAATGTTCCACAAATACATCCAGAAAGAGTGGAAACTGTAGGAAACAGAATCATAGAATATCAGGATTGGAAGGGACCTCAGAAGGTCATCTAGTCCAACTCCCTGCTCAAAGCAGGACCAATCCCCAGACAGATTTTTGCCCCAGATCCCTAAATGGCCCCCTCAAAGATTGAACTCACAACTCTGGAGCTGGCCTCTACCTAAAGAGGAAAGTGAAGAAGCAAATGATGGGTAAGTATCTGATAAAACTAAATAGATGGGGCCAAATCTTGAAGACCAGGCTCAATATTTACTTTAGTTGAAGTCAAAGAGCCACTTTAGCATGCCTAGCAAGCCACTTTAGCATCTCCAAAGGACCCCAGGAGCCGCACTCACTTCTTACACTGTCTCCAGGAGGTGATGCATTTGTACTCCATAGACACTTGATGGAAGGGATGGCACAATGGGATTGCCTACAATGGCATGTGGCCCATTGGCGACTGCTAGCAGCAAAAATCCCCAATGGCTGGAGATTGGACACTAGATGGGGAGGGCTCTGAGTTACTACAGAGAATTTCCCAGCTATTTGCTCACATGCTCAAGGTCTCACTGATCACCATATTTGGAGTTGGGAAAGAATTTTTCACCAGGTCAGATTGGCAGAGACCCTGGGGGTTTTCATCTTCCTCTGCCGCATGGGTCCCGGGTCACTTGTAGGTTTAAACCAGTGTAGACAATGTATTTTCTGTAACTAGAAGTCTTTAAATCATGATTTGAGGACTTCAGTAACTCAAGCAGAGGTTATGGGTCTATTACAAGGGTGGGTTGGTGAGGTTCTGTGGCCTGCAATGTGCAGAAGTTCAGACTAGTTGATCATGATGGTCCTTTCTGATCTTAAAGTCTATGAGTCTATATGGGTACAGCAACCGCTGCATACACATTCCTGCAATGAGAGCCCAGTCATCTGATGTGTATTCCCGACAAAATAGTCAAGTGCATCATGGAGTCAATATATGCACTTGGGAGAGAAGCCAATGGCAAGCAACAAACAGTTCATTAAAATTATTGTGCCATAAACATCTAATAGTCTTCTTTAATATAATTAATTACTCATTTGGAGCAGATAAAGGGAATTCAATAGACACTCTATTCTTGGATCTTAGAAAGCCATTTGATATCATGCCATATGAAACTGTATTTAAAAATCTGGATAGATACCAAGCAGATAAAAAGTACCATAGCATGGATTAAAAATTGGCTGACACACAGGCAACACAGAGTAATCATTAAAGCTGAAACCTCTAAGTGAAATGCTACAAAGGGATTTTTATTACAGGCATGAACATTGGGGTCTATTCTGCATCTTTTAATTAATGGGACACTCTCAGTTCAAATTTTTGGCCCCAAGTTTGGGTTTTGTAAAAATAAACTAGCAGAATATCTGATAGAAATGTTGCCATTTGTTCCACTCCAGTAGAAACCAACCAAACATCTCCTATGGTATTTGTAACCCAAACTCGGCAGAATTGTGCTTGTGCAGGAGATCATAAAAGTGATATCGACTGGAAACAATAGTGAAATTGACAAGCTTAGAGAAATGTTATAAAAGAGCATACAGAATAAATGGCAAAATAAGCAAATTAGGGTTTTTGACACTTCACTTTCAATAATCTCAGGCTTGTTGATAGGCAACATAAGGAAATGTCTTTTAACCTGACAGCATCTCTTTAGTGATCTAGATCAGGGGTTCGTATCCTGGGAGTCACAAACGGGTCTCAGTGGCTTCTTCCCATATTGTTAACACTGAAGAGGATCCCAATTAGAGGGCTGCTGTGGTGGTCCTGGCATGGAAAAAGGTGTTTCGGTATGGAACAAATTGTTAACCACTGATCTAGACAGATGCATAATATCAACAGTGATAAATTTGGTGATGACCACACTAAATACAAAGGGAAGCAACCTGGAGAGCAAATAAACAGCACTGATACAGAACGAAACAGGGAGGGAGGTGGTATTAAGGAGTAAACAATGTGATGCCATTGCAATAAACAGACAAAGCAGGTTATGCTATTCTCAGATGTACATACTGAAGGATCTTGTCAGAATGTCACTCTAAATTATAGAGCAGGGGTTGGCAAACTACGGCCCGGGGGCTGCATCCGGCCCTTCAGATGTTTTAATCAGACCCTTGAGCTCCTGCCAGGGAGCAGGGTCTGGGGATTGCCCTGCTCTGCGCATGCCATGGCTCTGCGTAGCTCCCACAACTGCCATTGGCCAGCAACCATGGCCAATGGGAACGGCAGGGGCGGTGCCTGCAGATGGGGAAGTGTGCAGTGTTGCCTGGACACGCCTCCACGTAGGAGCCAGAGGGGGGACATGCCGCTGCTTCTAGGAGCTGCTTGAGGTAAGTGCCGCCCGGAGCCTGCACCCCAACCCCTTCCCACGCCCCAACCCTCTGCCCCAGCCCTGATCCCCATCCCGCCCTCCAAACCCCTCTGTCCCAGCCCGGAGCCTCCTCCTGCACCCCAGAGCCCGCACCCCCAGCCGGAGTCCTCACCCCCTCCTCCACCCCAGCCCCCAATGTTGTGAGCATTCATGGCCCACCATACAATTTCCATACCCAGATGTGGCCCTCGGGCCAAAATGTTTGCCCACCCCTGTTATAGAGTGTGCTCTTTGGACCTGATTCTAATGTCAGTGACACCAGGTTTACACTCACTGGAGTCACTCCTGATTTACACCAGTTTGTATATCTCAAAGGTAAGTAAGAATGAATATCCCCATTTTAGAGCGGGGGCTAGATCACTGAAGTCAATGGAGCTACCCCTGAGTTTATAACAGGTGAGAATATGGCTCAGGGTAACTGAGGCACACAGGGGTTTAGGCTCAAATTTCCATGTACCTTTTAATTTTGAGTGTTTTGATCATTAGATGCTCAAACTGAGATATTTTGGGCCTGACTTTCAGAAGTGCTGAACACCAACTGTGCTTGCTTAGGACCTCCAAAAATTAGGTTCTAGGTCTTTCTAGCTGGTCACCTAAAACTTGAAGTATCCAGAATTAATATTAGTGGCCTCAGTGAACTACTTACATTCACACAAAAAAAGAATTCTTGGTTCCTTCCCACCCTCAGTTTGCTACGCCACAGATCACCGCTGCCTCTCTGGTAAGATGGTATTTCACTACATGCATATCACACCCATTCTTGACATCCTTAGTTAGCTTTTATTCTGTCTGTACTCAGCACTCAAGCAGACCCCTGTGAGCTTCAATGGGAATTTGCAAGTCTTTACTCAGGCAATTTCCCCCTAAAAGCTCTTGGAGATCTTTGGATAAAAGTCAGCGTATCAATGCACAGTGTTACTATGGTCATGCCATTGCTGTTTGAGAGAGTAATTAAAGAGATATTTAAATGAAAAGGTGCAGTGGAACATAGCCTTAGAGAAGTGAATCACACAGATGATGAAAAATAGACATTCACAGATGTGTGACACGGGGCAATTTCGTATAAACTAACCTCAAATGCTTCCAGTGTGCTGAGTGATTAGAACTCACATAGCCCAGTAACTCTCTCCATGTGGGTGTCCAGACAGCATTCTTATGATAAATGTGCGATACAATGCTAAGTCCAAAAGCACGTCCAGTTTTGAGCTGTATTTCATTTCTACTTAGCCAACCGGTTTGGCTCAGTTACACAGCGCTGTCTGGATTTCTTGCTACCTTTAATGAAGAGCTCTGATCAGCCAGTGTTTTTTGCAGTCAATGCATCACTTACTCATACTTCAAGCTATCTCCCAAAATAAAAGGTAGATACATGAAATAAGGCTGGATTGTTGCCATGCTGAATGCTTTGGAAAATCTTGGTCTTCAGCAGTGTGACCTCAGTTAGAGGCCTGTCTCCTGCAAGGTGCTGAGCACCATCAGTTCTCGCCCACTTTGCTGGGAGGCGAGAAGGCTCAGCATCTCACAGTCTCAGACCCTTGGAGAGGAGAGTCCCACCACTGTTGTGAGGCCATGTGAGAATCCCCTTAGGGGTACCAGATGGTCAGCAATCAGCCAGAAAGCAATTTATGCCAAGAATAGTGGTGTAGCCAGGAAAAATAAAAAAGCCTCATTCTCATAGTTAAGTGCTGGAACAGCCTTCCAAGGGAGGTCATGGAGTCCCCATCATTCAGGGCCGGCTCCAGGCACCAGCCAACCAAGCTTGTGCTTGGGGCGGCACCTGGTAAGGGGCGGCCAATCTTGGGGTGGCGGGGGGGCAGCGCGTCGCGGTGCTCAGCGGGGGTGGTCGGCGGCGCTGCTCTCCACGGAGAGGGGTTCGGCAGCGCTCCGCGTGGGGGCTGTTCAGCAACGTGGTGCTCCACGGGGGTTTCGGCGGCGCTCTGCGCGGGGGGCTTTGGCAGTGCGGCACTCTGCGGGGGGGGGTGTTTGGTGGCATGGCGCTTGGCGGCAGTTCAGCAGCTCGGCGGGGGTGTTCGGCGGTGCTTGGCGGGGGTTCAGCAGCTCGGCGGGGGGGGTTCGGCGGCGCAGCACTCGGTGGAGGGGGGTTCGGCAGGGCGGGGCGGCACTTGGGGTGTGTGTTACGGCGGCGTGGCACTTTTTTTTTGCTGCTTGGGGCGGCAAAAAAGTTAGAGCCGGCCCTGCCATCATTGGAAGTTTTTAAAAACAAATTGGACAAACACCTGTCAGGGCTGATCTAGGTTTACTTGGTCCTGCCTCAGCACAGGGAGCTGGACTTGATGACTTCTCGAGGTCCCATCCAGCCCTAAGTTTCTGTGATTCGATGATTCTCCCTCTCTGCACACACCCTTGAATGAACTGTAGGGAGATGGTAAAAGCCATTCGCTATGGCGTCCTATTACCTGCTCAGCCTCTCAGTGGAGCACAGATTTATCTCCTAGCAGGTCAGGAGCCCCTGAGTAAATTGGAGGTGGGATGGGAGGGTGATTGTGCTGCATAGTGTGTAGTTTATAAAGGGTTAAATATTATTTTATATCTCAAGTGGTATAAAATAATAGCATTTATAGAACGCCCCTTTTAGCTGTAGTGGATTGTTTATCATTCCCTCCAGTCTCCCCCAGAAGGATCTGTGCTGCTGGCTTCAAAGGGTGTTATTTGTAGCCTGCAGTGAGAGCAGGCTCTCTCAATAGATCCCATCTTGTTATTATTACCCCAGTGAATGCATGGCTGGAGAGCTTCCGAGCCAGCAGAAACCTTGGAATCAGAGTAGCTGCCAGCGTGAAACAGACAAGACATAACATTCATAGAGCCATGCCCTGAAGTGCTGGCATCTTAAAGCTAATACGATCAACCTTTTCCATCTGCTTGAGATGTGCGCTTAGAAAGGCAGGGCCAGATCCCTACCTGGTGTAAATCAGTGTAGCTACTCTGACTTTGGTGTAGTCACACGGCTCTACACCAGCGGAGAAACTGGCCCCTCTGTGTTTAATGATGTAACTTTAAGCCAGAAGTTGTCACTTATCAAATATAAGCACATCTTGGGGAAACACATGCAGAATAGATTTGAAAGCAAAGAAATCCCCACTCTAAAGAAGAGACACTGTGGCTAAACATCAGCCTGATGAATATACCAAGGAATACTGGGCAGAAACATGAGTACATTTCATCGCATCACTAGAATGAATAAGTGGCCCCTAACCTTGACCTCTGTGTCCTTGATTGAAAAACCAGAATGACTGGATAGCTGAAAAGGAATTGCTATTTATAATAACAATAACAAAAGGAAAAATAATACTAAGGATAATCATTAATAAAATATATTTATGAATCATCTTCACCTTCTATTCCTTTCCTGCTCAGATGATCAAGATCCAAGTCATACAATAGTATGTAAACCTCATGGGTTAAAAATGGGTAAGGGACAGAGGTCAAGGGTAGGAAGGGTTCACAGGGATTAGATTGACAGGGAGAGGTGGTGGAATGGAGTAATTTGCTCGAAACAGTGAGGATCTGGGCCTTATTTGCTAAGCAAAGATATTTAGGCACCTAACTCATTGAACTCACAGGAAGTTAGGAGCTAAAATAACGTTGAGGATCTGGACCTCAGTATCTTCATGGAATTAGATCTCTCACTGTGTACTCCCTGAGACACGCATGTTCTGTGTATTTGCACTAGACTTTCGGGCTAATGATGCTCCAGTGCTGCAAAGTTTGGTGCTTCTGGGTTTGTGAACTACAGAAATTGAATTTTTTCCATCACTCCACTGAGTGCTCCATGTACTTCTCCCAGTGTGCAGCTGGGCTCTAGCCCAGGGGAGGAGGGACATGGATCTTTAAGGGAATCAGCTTTAATGTTCAGGTTGGCAGGATCAGAATTCATTCATCGGCAGATAAAAGTTGTATTCCCATATCCTTCCACTACAGTCAGATTGCTGTAACTGCTTGGGAAACTGTTGCCTAGGAAATTGTTTACATAAAGCCTCTGGTGTGGATTTTTTTTTTCTTCGTTTGTCTGATCCTGGCTGTGGCTTGAGTGGGTGTTTTCTTGCTGGCTCTAATACCGCTCTTCCTAGTTCAGAAAAGATTCAGGTTAGTATCCTACATTTTAGGTGATTGATCCAAACCAAACCTCACGATCTTTAAAGGTTTGCCCTCCACTAACTTGTATGAGGCCATGAAGACTCTTCTGTCCAGCCCAGGGTCTTCTAGCTTGGAAAAGGTAAAATTACAAAATAGACATGCAGAAAACGACCACAATCGCCTCTTTAGAGCCTATTTACATAGGTTCTGTAGCTTCATTCAAAGCTGAATTAGAAAGGTGGTATATTATTACACGAGTATTGCGAGTAATTCAGCTGGTGCATTTTGCCTCATCTTGTATTTGTGGAAGGTTTGGAGAAACTTTTCTCTAATTAAGTCGTTATTCAGAATTACTGGCCCGTTAATTTCTATGAATTATTCTTGGTTTGCAGCATGTTATGCATATTTGATCATTTTAACCCCATCAGACACACAGCGTGGCTCTTTGTCCTCCTCTAGTGGCTTAACCGTGTAAAAGGATTAAGATTCTGCTACTGCCTGTGAGTTAACAGACCTGGCCCTTTAACTCAAACTGCAGTGATTTGTGCTTTTTGCTCCAGAAGCCCCATGTTGAATTCCCATAGGCAAATCCATCCAGGAATGTCATTAGAGTTAGCTTTAACTGGGCAGATAGCTCTTGTTTCTTTTCCCTGATTGGATGAGTGTATCTCTTAGAATCAGATTTCTGGTGCATGAGTTCAAAACTCAATACTGAGAATATTAACTAAAATGTTTCTGTTACAATTAATGTACAGGCAGGAAAACTCAAAATTTTGGAAAGCAGATACCAAAGAGGCATGAATACAAGGGTAGAAAATTCACTTCCTTATTTGAATTTCTTGCTGAATATTTTATGATGTATTTCTCCAGCTGTAATGACAATGATTACCTCTGTTGCTGCATGTGGAATATTATTGAGAAGTTACTCATTGGCCAGCAAAACTTCACTGATTACATTAAAGAGCAAAATAATTAAGCTCAGATTCCCAATCAAGCAGATGCCCAATAGCATGGGATAAACATAATTACTGAATGCCACTTAGTGTGCTCGGAGCTGTGCAAACATCTAGGAAGGTAGGGTCTCTTCCCCAAAGGGCTTGCTGTCCACATGAGCACAGGCAAAAAAAAATGCAGAGAGTAAGGGTCTGCTGGTGTAAACTGAAGTAGCTCCATTGTCTTCAGTGGAGATACCCTCTGTCAAGGCTGATTCCCCACTCTGGCACTTTGAGTGCAGAAGGTGGGGGCCTGCAAAGATTTAAAAATTAATATGTGCCACTCCAGGCTTGTATTAAACTCCCAAGGTTAAAGCTTTTCTCTGACCTTGGCTTGGTAAACGCTGCCACCACCCAAATGCAAACCCCTTTTTTAGATCCCAGGAAAGCGCACTTGGGAATTCCAGAACTATCCCCCCCCCTTCACTTATCATTTCCCCCCCCTCCCCCGTTTTGGATATGGCTCTTATATTAAACAGGGAGAAGGAACATTCTTTGAGTGGTGCAGGCACTGATGGGTGATTGGTATTGGAAGAGGTGCCTTTGAATGAAGAAAGGATGGTCGCTTGGTGCACAAGAAGTCGAGAGTATTTGTTGTCTCGCAGGAGGTGCTTTGCACTTTGCAGGATGGGGCTCTGACGTAGCTCTCCAGGGCCTGAGCTGGAATTCTCTGTGGAGATTGCCCTTAGTGGTTCCAGGTGTGATGTCGTGGCATGGACACCTGTTCACTAGGGACTGATCTGAGGCCCACCAATGCATCTCTTATTGAGGTGACTGAACAGCCTTTGGCTGACAATGGCTTTCAGACACTTCTGACCTGGGCTGGATTTGTACTGGTGATCTAGGAGATCTGGGTTTCATTACTAGCACTCTGAGCCACTCAGTCCCCCTGCCTGCTATTTATTCTTCTTGCTCAACCGTGAAGATGGATAGAGGATCAGATCCTGGAGCTTCTCCGATTTAGAGGATCAGACCCAGTGAATTTAAACAACTCAGAACCTTTTTGCTTTCAATAAGTCAAATCACAAGGGATAACCCACTACTCTGTGGTATTTTTTTCCTTTTCTTTTAATCAAGCAAAGGGATAAAGGCCCAGATGACTTCTGGTTTGCATGACATCCCAACTTTTCCCACACAGCTCACGTTTCTTGTTATGTAACTAGAAAATTCTGAAATATGGTAAAAATTCAGTTTCTAATATTTTGGCTTATAAATGAAAATCCTGTCAGTTCCAACATGTTTCCAATTCAGGCAATATGTCCTCACATATGTTTTTTGTCTCACACCAAAAGAATTTGTGCTAATTTGGCTACATACACTCTCCACTCATAATGCACACATTAATTTTCTCTTTGTGTGTAGCTGCAGAAATAAAACAGCTCCTTAAAGTTACTTGTTTTTTAAATGTCATTTTTATTAAGAAGCAGTGGAAAGACAAAACAAAGAAGTTAAGAAAATATACAGACGTGAAACAAACACATCTAAAAGATCCAGTAGAAGTTCATTTTGGGTTCAGTGTGCTCCAGTGGCGAGGGTAATCAATGGGTAAGTTAGATAAGGGGTCTATTCTGGGCTCTGCTGTTCACCTGCTGTGTAATGTTGTCACTTGCCCATTCTGTGCCTCTGTTTCTCCTCCCATCCTGTGTTTATCTAGATTATAAAATCTCCAAGGCAGCTGCTGTCTTTTATTATATATCTGTGCAGTGCCTGGCACAATAGGGCCCACGTCTTGCTTGGGGCCTCTAGTTGTTACTGATACAGGGATCAGTTTTGATTGTAGCTGAAGTGTCATCCATCTTCCTCTGCTATTATTTCACTGGGATGCAACGTCTTCAGTACAGCAATGCTGAGAATTTATGGACGCTGTTTGTGTCACCCACTGCACCAGCAGATGTTGACTAAGCTTGATATTGTTGTGTTTTATATTTGTGCAATGTTATTCCCTTACCTGTAAATCAAATACAAACCTACTAAACATGATGCCAGGAGTTTACTCCACTGATTAGACCTAGGGCAATCACATAGGTAGTCATGGTGGATCATATGAAACAACAATGCTTTACAGTGCGTATGGGATCTGGGTTGTGAGTTCAATCCTTGAGGGGGCCACTTGGGGATCTGGGGCAAAATCAGTACTTGGTCCTGCTAGTGAAGGCAGGGGGCTGGACTCGATGACCTTTCAAGGTCCCTTCCAGTTCTAGGAGATGGGATATCTCCATTAATTATATTATACCTTGTCTTTGCTATGGAATGTAAAGTTACAGTAGTTTCCACTGAGAAATACACGTTCTGGCTCTGAGCTGAGTCTCTCTGAGGAATCTTTTAACATCTGACTATGACCTTTAATTGTCCCCATTAAAGCTCTGAGTGTTGCCACATGAACTAAATCCTTTGCCAATCTGCAGGAATTCTTTTCTAATTCTTTTGTTTTGGTTCTAATTTTGGACAGAACTAAGCTGGTGGAAAAAAGAAAGGAGCGAATGCATTGCTAGACTCTGCTATATAAAAGGGCGCTATTCTTAGTAATCGAGAGACTCGTGGAAAAAACAGCCTCTTAAATCATGCTGGGCCAGTCATTTTGATCTCATTTATACTGGTGTAAATCCACCAAAGTTAGGCATGATAATAACAACTTTCCTTCAGTATTTCCAGTTTTGTGGCTATTCCTTGTATTAAGTGTGAAGAAATTGTTGTTATTTATATTGGCATGGCAGGGGTCCCCAGGAGGTGTTACACATAATCTTCCAAGTTCTTTTTCGTAGGGCAAGTCTACACAAACAGCTAGTTAGCGGCAAGCTGGGGTGTGAATCTATCCGCATGCGCTATGTGGACCCTACTTATGCACACTAATAGTTCATGAATGCACTTGAGCTAGTCCTGTTTCAAAGAGGAGTAGATCAAAATGTGTTAATGCATGTCAATGTGCTCTGATCTAGTCCTCTTTGAAACAGGACTAGGTCTAAGTGCATTAACGAACTACTGTATTAACGCATGCCAGCAGGGTCCACATGGACAGTTAGTTTGCCGCAGCCTCACAGGGTATATTCATACCCCAGCTTGTCATGAACTAAAGGTTCTGTAGACAAGCCCTATGTGTACGAGTAAGTTTTTGGGAAGACATGTTGAGCTGTTGTTGGCTTTTGGGTTATGTGAGTTTTCAGGAGAGAGGGAGTTGTATAGGCAGCAGGAGAGTTTGCTCTCTGCCTTAGCTTCTGATTACAGTAAATTTTTAAGATAGAATTGTTCCCTGGAAACCGGGCATTGGTGTAGGGCTGGCATTCCTGGAAGAAGCAATTGCCCTGCATCCTGCTTGACTGTCTTGTTCTAGGACTGGTGTCTCGGTGTAAATAAAACAAGTTACACTCAGAATATACCTAGATTCCATGTCACTGATTTCTCCTCCATTGAGAAGCTGATAGGCAAGGCCTTGAACATCTGCTACCACTTGGCAGAGAGGTAATGGTGATGTGAGGAGAAGGGGCAACAATATCATAGTATCACCCAGAAAGCCTGGAGCAGGTTAGGTCTTCATTGTGTTAGGTGCTGTGCAAATACAGAGGTCATCAAGGAGTCTATCTTACAAATATTGAAGTTACATTTTCTATATAAAATCACAGAGCAGCCCTAACTCTAAACTCACTACTCTTGCATCTATAGTATATCTAGAAACATTTCAGAACCTTGCTTTAGTTGAAGTTTAACTGGAGCTTTGGGTTGGATGTGGTCTTTTTTTTTTTTTTTGGAATTCCTTAATAGCAGTGCCCTATCCCCTCATTCCCTTGTATCTTATCCACCTGCAGGGAAAGCATGTAATCAACTTTATTGCCTTAGGCAATATCAGGCCACCTTGACTGATTCTTTCCATCATGTACCTCTGTGATCATCACTTGAAGGACCTCTGCGTCATGCCTCAAGTGCTACTCGCAAAGAGAAGAGCCCATTTCAGGGGGGTACACTGACCTTTGTATTTTGTGTGTGTAGCTCCCCTCTTCTGCACAAACCTTTTAGGGGATCTGATAACATATGAAAATAATTTTCTCTGAATCATGGAAGAGATGAGTCATCCTGCTTTTCATAACCATCCAAGAAGTTATATAATGAGGAGAAAGCAGTCATTCGAATTAGCCAGGGGGGAAAGAAGCTGAAAAGAGAAACCTGTATTAGCTGGGAAATTAATGAAGATGTTTCTGCAGTAGACCATGGAACTGTTGTTACCAAAAGGGAATTACCCAGGCAGGAACAGAGCAAGTGTGCTTATGATCAGAAAGGAGACCGTGTAGAGAGGATATTGGTGGGGTTCCATGTTTGTTCTTTCAGCCACTCCCAGATCAAATGAGCCCAGTTTTTAACTTAAAGGATATGTCCAACTGCAGCTCTGCAGATACCACTTGGGATCTAAGAATCAAACGGCACTCTTTTCACGGTGAATATCACCATCATTAATCATTTATGCTCAGAATTCAGCTGACGGCATCAATGCACAAGGTAGAATAGAATCCAACATGCTCTCTCATAGTTAGATTAGTTCTTCAATGAAGACAGCAGTAAAATCTTGTGTTACTGGTAAAGCAAACAGCTATACGATAACGAGGAGGGTTGTTTAACTAACGTACAGCTAGGACAAATGTATTAAACAATATTGGCTGCAGTGAACTCCAACAGCCCTTCTATGCAAAAGGCTGAGTAATAGGATTATACTGTGCCCTAATAGGAAATAATCTTGGACTCCAGAGTTGAAGACTCTCCATAGAGAATGCCATGCCTTTACCCCACCTCCAGATAGTCAGAAAGCATGAGGATATGTGTGGTATAAGAACCAAAAGAGAAGAAAACAGAGTTCTCATATACCAGGGGTCAACAACGTTTGTCACGTGGCTCGCCAGGGTAAGCACCAGGTGGGCCAGGCCAGTTTATTTATCTGCTGACGCGGCAGGTTCGGCCGATCGCGGCCCCCACTCGCCGTGGTTCGCCGTCCCGGGCCAATGGGGGCGGCGGGAAGCGGCGTGGGCGAGCGATGTGCTGGCCGCGGCTTCCCGCCGCCCCCATTGGCCCGGGACGGTGAACCGCAGCCAGTGGGGGCCGCGATCGGCCGAACCTGCCGCGTCAGCAGGTAAATAAACTGGCCCGGCCTGCCAGGGTGCTTACCCTGGCGAGCCACGTGACAAACGTTGCCGACCCCTGTCATATAGGGTTTGTTAGCAAAAGCATGTCACATGAGCGTGGGAAGCTCTCACTTATTTATTTAGGGTCGTTTCTCGTTTTTCTGAATGGTTACTCCTAGCTGGTGAGTTTTTTTGGAAATCTGGCTACTTGTGACTAGATCCTGGAAAGCAGTATTTTGACACCCCTGGTGTCACTATCTACCATACAAAGCCCTAGTGATCTAGGAAGACAGAGGAGAACTTCCTCTCTAATCACTCTCCATCCAGGGATGCTGCTAGGCAGGGCTCAGCTGCCAAGGAGAAAAACCCCTGGGCTGAGGCTCCTGGGTTGGAGTGTAGCAGGGGAGGTAACCTCTTCTGTTGTCATCTCCTGAATCCTCTCCCATGGCCTAGGAGAAGATAGTAACAAGATCCCCAGTCACAGTGTCTGTGTGAATGCTGGAGGAATGGCTGTGTGAGTGGATGGGCTGCTCCTGCTCTTGACCAGGGCTTTCCAAAGGTGTGACACCTCTGCTCACTCCATTCCTACTCCTCCCAGCACAGGTTTCCACTTCTACAGCAGCACTGCTCCTTTCCTCTCTGAGCCTGCCTCCTCTGTCCCCTGTCCTCACAGCTCCCTCCTGCCCCAGCCTTGGGTACTTTGGGCTCCTTTCTCTCCAGGCAGCACCTGCTGCCTTCCTTCAGTGGCTTTCCATCATCCATGGGCAGCACAGTGCCCTGTAACCTCTTGCAGTCTCCTGCAACCTCTCCCTACTACCTTCTTAACTCTGCTTTCCCCATTCTTGCCACCCACCCTGTTGTCCTCTCTCCTCCCCACCCCAGCCCGTCCTTGCCTCCAGTCCATTCCTTTCAGCCTGGCCCTGCACTCCCGATATACAGTCACTGGAGAACATTCATGATTACAAAAGGGAGTGGGTCTCAAATGAGTTGCTCTGCAGTGGTTCTGGGTATGCTTGAGTCTAACCTGCAGCTGCACCGTTTACTAGAGCTTGAACTAGAACATCATTAGTCTCTTGTCTGCTGACTCTCTGAGATTCCTAGCTACAGTGTGGTCAAAATATGTTACGTGCAGTATAGGGGTCCAGCTGGAGAGAGTTAGCTCAGACCTGGCTGGCTGCCAAGATGCAAACATAATCAATTGGAGCAGGTGTCAGGGGAAGTTTTCACATGCCACAGGCTTGGAAAGCATATTGCATTTGTGCATTGGGGTCTCACGTGTCTAGGAATATTTTGCAGGACTGTGTCCAAATTCTGTGCCATGTGGATTGTGTAATAGTGACAGAGTCTGCACAATGGTACTCAGGTGTTTGTGTTTGCTACAGAAGGGTCTGAACCAAAACCCTGGAACTGAACTCCCTGAATTTTGGGAAAGATTAGATTCTAATCTGAACCATGCAACTCAGGTCTATCTCTAGGGCCAAATTATGTTTGAGTCAAAGTTGTACTCTGGGTAGGAGGAGGAGTCCCAGTGAACCCACTCTCCCCCACAATACAGCTGTGACCTGCTCCCATAGAAGTCAACAGCAAAACTCTCCATGAATTCAGTGGTACAGAATCAGTCTTCTGGAGAGTGGGAAGAGAGTGGGGTGAGGCTGTCTCCCTGCTCCACCCTGGTATGCTAAGATGTCTGCTTTTGAGGAGCTTATTTCCTGAATGATCCTTATCCAGCAGTCCTGTTGTCATGACTCTGTTCATATCCTTATAAAATCATACCTCAAGCCTGCAAGCAAGCTAGCTCTGTGACCTATGAAACAGAGTTTCACCTCAGCCCAGCACTATTTTTTGCTTGGAAGAGGCTGTTACTTTCACCTCGCTTGTTTGGAGGTATCTGCTCTCTGAAAGCGATCCTTGCCTAACTGGACAGTTGTGAGTAAACCATCTTGAAACATTATATCAACCTGGGTGGATTAGGATATTGGCTCTTTTTTTTTTTTCATAAAAGAAGGACTCTCTCCTCACCAGGTCTGATGGGGCTACTGTATATTAGTGCAAAGTATTGTGTAGTCTACCCATCTGTCTGGATACTTTTATGGCCCCATCAATGCAGTAGCTGAGGGCCTCAGAAACACTGATGAATGTAACCTCGTAACAGTCATTGGTATTTTTATTATTTAGTTTTGATGTGGTAATGCTTAGGAGCCCCAGTCATGGCCTGGGACCCCATTGTGGTAGGTGCTGCACCCACATAGAACAAAAAACCAGTCTCTTCTCCTCAGGGTACACCTACAGTTCAGCTGGGAGTGTTCGTCCCAGTTCAGGTAGACAGATGCATGCTAGCTCTGCTAGAGCTAGTACGCTAAAAATAGTGTAGGCGAGGGTAGAACGGGATGCAGCTCAGGCTAGCTGCCTGAGTACAAACCCACCTGGACCCTCTTGGTATGTACTCAGGTGGGTAGCCCCAAGCTGCTGCCCATGCTATCCCCAGTGCTATTTTTACTAATTTTATATTGCTAGCTCTAGCAGGACTAGCACTTGTCTGTCTAGCTGAGCTGGAAGCACATTCCCAGCTGTGGTGTAGATGCACCCTAAGAGTTTATAAACTAAGCCTATTAGTAATATTGCAATCTTCACCCTGAGAGAAAACCTTACCTCAGCAGGGTGCAATGAAGCAATTTTTTCCTTGTAAGATCCTTGCAACTTAGCCAAGGTGTTATGTGGCTGTCTGCTCCCTTGGAGACTCTCACCTCAGCTCAGTGTAATGAAACTATCTGATTCACAGCAAGACATTTTCCTCAAAACCAGTATGACAAAACTACCCGATCCCTCAGTGAGACTATAACTTCAGCTCCAGTTTCCTCAGACAAATTCTTACCTCTCTTCTGGGTTGATACAAGAATTTACCCTTTGAAAAAATCTCTTAGCTTCAACACATCAGTCCTGAGGATTTGACCCCTGAGAGGCACCCTTACCTCATTCCTAGTTTCATTAAGTTATTCACTTCCTGAAGGAGGCACTTACCTCAGACTCTGTCATTAAGCTGTACACAGCCTGAATGAGGCCCTCTTCAAGACCCAGTTATGGTGAAGCTATTCATTTTCTATGCAAGATCTTCTCCTCACTCCAGAGAATCTATGTAGCCTCCTTATTGTTAGAAGGCTCCCTTAGTTCCAAAAGTATGCCTGGCCTTAGATTAGAGTATCTGTCATGGAACAGATAATTTGGGAGAGTCATTGGATTATTTTTCAGGAACAGGGAGCTTCCTCTTATCTGCTAGCCTCCTCACAGCAAGTCTGAGTTAACTGACTTCCTGACAAGGCAGATGGTGCAATCACAACTGGCTGAGATAAATGTCTCACTGAGAAATCAGGTTGTTGCAACACAATGTTGTTGCTATGGTGAGAATCTCTGTCTAGGGATAGAGATCTCCCTTTATCCTGCTTCAGAGTAGCAGCCGTGTTAGTCTGTATCCGCAAAAAGAACAGGAGTACTTGTGGCACCTTAGAGACTAACAAATTTATTAGAGCATAAGCTTTCATGGGCTATAGCTATGCATTCGAAGAAATGGGCTGTAGCCCACAAAAGCTTATGCTCTAATAAATTTGTTAGTCTCTAAGGTGCCACAAGTACTCCTGTTCTTCATCCTGCTGTTACTGAGATGACCGGGTATAATTTCATCAAAGTTGCTGAGGCAAGAGTCTTTCTTTCAAGAAAATAGATGGCTTCATCAACCCAGTCGTAGGTGAGATTCCTTTGGCATAAGAAGGCTGAAGTGAGGGTCTGTGTCATGAAGCAAGATAACCTCATCAGTCATGGCTGAAAGAAGAGTCTGCTTTAAACAGCAGCTAACTTCAAGAGTTGGAGTATTTTTGTCTTTAGCTTTATGGGCTAAGGTGAAAGCTGTTTATGTACATATTATAAAAATGTATTTTAATGGAAGGCAAAGGAATCTAGAGCACAGGACTGACAATATATTATTGCTTTAAACAGCTAAATAAAGTAATAAATACTTAAGAGATTCATAGCTTCCCTTTGTATGAGGGAGCACTTCACTTCCTTAAAGAGACCCTCAACTCAAGCCCGGGAGCTAAAAAGCTAATATGTGAAAGGAATTCTTACTTCAAAACTGGTGTGATGTAGTTTCCTTTAAAGAAACTCTTATCCCTTCCCATCTGAAATAATTGTTTGTTCCCATAAAGGGATTCTCACTTCCCTCCAGGTGTGATAATATTCTCTGCTCCATGAACAGCTTTCTTATCTCCTCATCTTGACTCCTTTAGCGCTCCTCTTTCATCAGCCTTATTGTCAAGAGGATGTTTACTTCCTCAGAGAAGTTCTTACCTGTCCAGTTCCTCTATGAGATACTTATCTCAGCCCCTGAGGGATGAATGTATGGGATCCAAGAAAACAACTCTTGCCTATGTAGTGTGATGATGAAGCTGCCAAATGGACTCTCTCCTTAGTCTGATAGATAATGCTTCCTGTAATAAGTTCTTATCTTAGCTTTAGTTAGATGAAGGTATCTGTTCCCTGAAAGAGATTTTTTTCCTCATAGCTGGGGTGGTTAAGTGTGCTGAAGTTACCTGCCTCCTCACATAAACACTTACTTTGGTCTAGGTATGGTGGAGTCATTTGCAGCCTGACAGATTGTTCTCTTGGCACATGCTGACAATTCTCTCTGATGTGTGGAAAAGATGCTCACCAGATTTCATGAAGATGCTGTCTGTTCCTTGAAAGAGATTCTCCCCTCTTCTCAGAGGTGTTACAGCTATCCACTTCCTTAAAATTGCTTCTTTTCTCTGCACTTCCTGTTTCCCTCGGTGGTCCTCCTCCATCAGCCCTACTGTCAACATGTTGTTCATTTCACATGGAGAAGGTTACCTCTGCTTTGGAGTGAGAGGTCTCTCTGATTCATAAAAACAAGCATATGTGTACATTAGCCATAGCTGTGGTCAGGCCTGGAAGATGATCTCATCTCAGAGGAGTTGTACTGAAATTGTCTGCACCGTGAAAGAATCTCTTACCTTACCTGATGACACTCACCATTGCCAATATGTGAAGACACATTTGCTTCATGAAATAGACCCTGACATCCTCCAAGATATAATGGGCAACGGAAGGGGAGAAAATTCTTTCTGGAAAGAGACTATAATCTCTGACTTCTGGCTCTGAAATAGTTCTATATCTCATTCCTGGTGTGCAAAGCTACCTCCCCTGTAGTTAAACAATCCCTCAAAGTGGCCCCCAGTAAGATCTTCTGAATGGACTCTCCTTAAACCCAAGTATAATAAATCTCTGCTTTGCTCAGAGACACTTTTACTTCAGTCTAAGGAGTGATATAGCTGCCTCACATTTGAGATTTTGCCATTCATCAGACCCAGAATAATAAATAAATAATAAAGCTATCGCCTCCTTGACAGGCTCCTCACTTCATCCTCAGATTGATGATCAGGCAGTCTATTCCTCTTGCCTTAAACAGAAAATAATGGCTTTAGCTGCTTTGTGGAATAGCTGCCCAAAAGGTACTCTTAGAAGCTCATTGCTCCTCCCCACTATGATGAAGTTGAACACTGCTTGAAAGAGATCCCTCCCTCAGCAGCAGCGGGAGGAAGGAAGCTCTCCATTCCCACAAGGAGACTTCAGTCTCACCAGCGTTTTGCTACAACAACCTGCTTTTTCAAAAAAAAAGCACCACCTATGACTGCTCTTTCCACTTCCTGGAAGGCATTGTTCTGTCAGCTCTTGAACGACGAGGCCAGCAGCATCCTCCGAAAGACGGTCACATCTGACAGATGTGACTGAGGACAGGTTCGTCAGAAAGATCTTTTCTCACCCAGGATTCATGTAACTATCTAATCCAGCGTTTCTCAAATGTGCAGTTACCATGGCCGCACATGGCTACCAGCTGATTTTTGGCAGCCATGACTGCCTCCAAAGTATGGGCAGAGATTGGGACAGGCAAAACAGCGGCCCCTCCCGGAGCACTCAGCTGTTGCTCCTGAATAGTTGTTACCAAAGGCAGTGAGATACGCTGCTTGGTGTTTGCACTGGCGCTGACAGCAGGGATTGGCACTCTGCACTGCGCAACCTTCTTGGGGGGCTCTGGGCAGAACCTCTGGAGACACGTGGGGCTGGTATGCATGGCGCCAGAGGCGGCTCTTGTCAGTGGAGATGACTGTGGTGTTCAGTCACCGGGCAGCTCCCACCCAGCCAGGGCACAGGGAGCCAGGGACTTTGCAGGCAGCTGGTGAGCTCCCAACCCACCTTCCCCAGGGAGGGCTCTCACTGAAGGACTGCAGGAGGCAGGGACAGAAAGATAGGTTTGTCAGAGCAGCCACCAGCAAGCATTGGTGGCTGCACTCTGAGGCCAGCAAAAATTCGTTGTGAGAATCCCTCTAATCTATGGAAGAAGCTTTGCTCAGAGCTAGCAGGATGAAGGCCTCTTCACTCAGAAAGAAACTTTTACTTTTACTTCAGCAATGGCCTGACAGAGTCTTTAACCTCAGCACCATCATGGTGAAACAAGCTATCGGCTTTTCAATAGCCCTGGGCTTTTGTAGCTGTATCTTATCCATGACATTACATGAGTCCAGATGTCATGAAGCTGTTTGGTTCTAAAAGAGCAAAACAAAACCAACTGAGTTGTGAGCCCCTATGTAATGAGCCGTCTGGTGCCCCCTAGCAATTAATCGCAAGCTCGGGCCAGATGAACCTGTCCCTTGGAGTGATCCATAAGAAACCCATCAGCCTCCATCAGATGAAGCTGTCTGGTCCCCCACTTAAACCCTCTCCTTGGGCCTGGCTGATGAGGCTATCTGCTCCAACAAAGTGTCTGACTTAAAAAAAATAAAATTAAATAAAATTAGTGGAAATATCCTATCTCCTAGAACTGGAAGGGACCTTGAAAGGTCATCGAGTCCAGCCCCCTGCCTTCACTAGCAGGACCAAGTACTGCCCCAGATCCCTAAGTGGCCCCCTCAAGGATTGAACTCACAACCCTGGGTTTAGCAGGCTAATGCTCAAACCACTGAGCTATCCCTCCTTCCTCAGCCTTATTTTGGTTAAGTTGCAGGCATCCTAAAAGAGACCCTTTCCTAGTGCCAGCATGGTGAAGGGAGATGTTTATCTCTCAGTCCCTAACATCAGCAGCACCGGGCTGCAGCACTCTACTTTCTCGGAGACACTTCTCCCAGCCCCTGTGTGACAGTCTCCCTCTGGGCTACAATGTGCAACCTTTGGATAGAAAGCTGGCTAGATCGTCGGGCTCAACGGGTAGTGATCAATGGCTCCATGTCTAGTTGGCAGCCGGTTTCAAGCGGAGTGCCCCAAGGGTCGGTCCTGGAGCCGGTTTTGTTTCATATCTTTATTAATGATCTGGAGGATGGTGTGGACTGCACTCTCAGCAAGTTTGCAGATGACACTAAACTAGGAGGCGTGGTAGATACACTAGAGGGTAGGGATTGGATACAGAGGGACCTAGACAAATTAGAGGATTGGGCCAAAAAAAACCTGATGAGGTTCAACAAGGACAAGTGCAGAGTCCTGCACTTAGGACGGAAGAATCCCATGCACTGCTACAGACTAGGGACCGAATGGCTAGGTAGCAGTGCTGCAGAAAAGGACCTAGGGGTCACAGTGGATGAGAAGCTGGATATGAGTCACCAGTGTGCTCTTGTTGCCAAGAAGGCGAACGGCATTTTGGGCTGTATAAGTAGGGGCATTGCCAGCAGATCGAGGAACGTGATCGTTCCCCTTTATTCGACATTGGTGAGGCCTCATCTGGAATACTGTGTCCAGTTTTGGGCCCCACACTACAAGAAGGATGTGGAAAGATTGGAAAGAGTCCAACGGAGGTAACAAAAATGATTAGGGGTCTGGAGCACATGACTTATGAGGAGAGGCTGAGGGAACTGGGATTGTTTAGTCTCCAGAAGAGAAGAATGAGGGGGGATTTGATAGCAGCCTTCAACTACCTGAAGGGGGGTTCCAAAGAGGATGGAGCTCGGCTGTTCTCAGTGGTGGCAGATGATAGAACAAGGAGCAATGGTCTCAAGTTGCAGTGGGGGAGGTCCAGGTTGGATTTTAGGAAAAACTATTTCACTAGGAGGGTGGTGAAACACTGGAATCCGTTACCTAGGGAGGTGGTGGAGTCTCCTTCCTTGGAGGTTTTTAAGGCCCGGCTTGACAAAGCCCTGGCTGGGATGATTTAGTTGGGAATTGGTCCTGCTTTGAGCAGGGGGTTGGACTAGATGACCTCTTGAGGTCCCTTCCAACCCTGATATTCTATGATTCTATGAACCTCTACTCTCTCTGGTGAATGCATGCATGCATAATTCACTGAATTCTACAGGACTGCTCATGTCAGTAAAGTGCCCCCCAACGTGAGTAAGGGCTGCCCATCCTAGCTCTCAGTCAGACCCTCACACCAGGCCCATAAGGATAAAGTTCTCCATTATCCCAAAGCTCTGGCTGAGGGAAACTCTCAGCTTCCTCAAAGAGACCTCTTTGTGAGAAAGCTTCATCCCAGCCTCAGCGATGACGTGTGGAACTCTTACCACATTATCACTGTGACCAAACACTATATGCTCCCTTAAGAAGAGCAGAAGCAAGGAAGCTATCTCTGATGTAATCTGGGTCAGCTGCACCCCAGTTGACTGAGCTGTCTGCTTTCTGAGAGAGTCTCTTTCCCTGGTTCTATTCTGATGAAGGTACTCTCCTCAGTTTGACTATTTCCTCCAAAAGAAGCTTCATTTATCCTAGGAGTGATAAAGCTATCAGCGCCCCAAAACAGACTGTCAGCCTAATATGATTGAGTTGAATTCCCTCTGTGCTATTCTATATACTTAGCTGCATATCATCTCTCTCCCCAACACTTACCTTAGCCTTACTGTGATGGAGCTATCCACACTGCTTCCAGCGGCTTTTACCATCAACTCACTGTACGAAGGAATCGGCTTCTGAGTACAGCTTTGCAAGTACAGTAATTTCCATTTCATGGGAAATGTCATGATTTCTAAATTTGTTCTTTGCAAACTGTAAACAAAGAAAACAAAGCAAAAAATTGACGTGAGATCCCAACCAAAATTCTTTTTGAAAATTTCAGTTTGTGGGAATCTAAACATTCTGTTTCAATGAATCAGAAATGTTCCATTCCAATTTTGATTGTGCTATAATGTATAGTATAAAAGGAATTTTGAAATGAAAAGTTGTTTCAAAAGGAAAAGCTGAAATATTCCCTTTGGATAAGGTCAAAATGGAATGTTTCAACCACAGTGAAATGCTTTGATTTGATTATTTTCCTCCCCCAAAACAAATTTTTGTCAAAATAGGCATGTTCCTGTGGACAGTTTTAATTTTGCTGAAACTGCCATTACGAATGGCAAAACATTCCATAGGAAAATTTTTGAAAAATTTCATGGAAGATTCATCCCTCAGCCCCAGCTTTGCAGAGCTCTACTCCACTCTTTCTGCCCAGGGGGTTGAAGCTGTCCTCTCCATACCTCAGACATTCTGCCTCCATCTTATGTCTATCCCTGCCCCTGGCACTGCCTGGAGAGTGAATGCTCACATTCTGGGGGCTGGTCACCTGCACTGACCACCCTGAAGGGAGGTAAAGCCATGGTTTTGCTGACTCTCTGCCTACTCTCCAACCATCACCACCTGCCATGCACCCTCTGGGGGGAGTAGTGAGGGAGCTGTTTCTACTCCCTACAGAGCACAAGGACTTCATCCACACCCTTTTATGTGTTGTGCAAGGGCTGAGGGGAGGTTCCTCTTCTCACCTGAGCATCCACATAAGAGCCAGGCAGAATCTACCCTATAGTATTGTAGGTCCATATGTGCTAAACCCACACCTACAAAGCACCCATGTCCAGGGTGAAGCTCAAGCCTCCATGCAGTCAGTGGATTGTAATATATACTCAGCACTTGGCCTTATTGGCTTTTAAGAAGAGATCTGCATGCAGAGGGGGAAGTAACCTGGAGAACAAGTTGGGGGCGGGGGGAGGAAGAAGGTGTAAAGTTGAGAGTGGGAGAAGGTGACAACCAGCATGCTGGGGAAGGAGGTTGGGGTGGGGAGGATCATAGTAGATTTGTTGCACTTAGCATTAGGAATTGCTATAGAGCCTGCAGGTTGTAGTGATTTTCTAATACTGAATAATATGTCAGAAAGGCTATTCTGGATTTAGACCAATATATACAGTTTCTAGTCTAAGCAGAGCCATATGCTCGAACGAGAGATCATTTTATTTTACTAGGATGGACAGTAAGTAGAAACACATTCCAGATTTCATGGGGCTTCCCCCCCCCACCTTTGGCAACCGCAGTGCTCCTTCCACTTAGTCTCTGGTTTTTCAACTGTTGATAACGGTACACTAGTTTATGAGACCCTGAGAATATCGTAACGTCTAGTGAACTGTGACTAATGACTACCTCCAAAAACTAGTTCAACAGGTCGCCTCGGCTGGAGCTGGTAACTGTTAGTAGTAAAACAAATCAGCCCGAGACACACATTATGCCAATGTGCCACATGCTAGAGGACTCAGCCCCTCCTGGCTTCTCTGGGGTCCAGACTCAACTGCCTGTGTTCAAAGACTGACCTCATCCAAATCCTTTCTGACAGCTTGGAAAGAAAGAGAGAAAGAAAAAGGCTAGGTGGAATGTGCAAGCCAGTGCTTAATAAGCTAGCACTTCACAGAAGGTTGAGTAATCAAAAAATACATATATTGATTCTATCTAACGCTGATACATGTTCAGACTCACTGGCTTCCTTGCAGTTATTGTCCATTCTCACCCAAGGCCTGCATTTGTTTTTAATCTTTATGGTTTTATGTCCCATCCCAATTATGTCTCCGCACTGAATTATGTCTCCTGAGTTTAGCAAGACGTTTTGGGTCTGATCCAGCAACATAATGGGCTGGTCACCTGGGGAGCCCCATGTGGACCTAGGGCTTGGAACTTATTGAGCTTGTTCAGCTTTCAGGTGCAGTAAATCCCCAGGGATCTCTGCTGTGGAATGCAGAGGTCTTCAGCTCTGCCCTGCTTCCTTCCTGAGTGGGTCCGTTGGATCCTAGAACAATAAAACCCGGCCATTTATGGGATATGGCAGTTAAGGCTGATGACCAGAGACTTTGCTGAGCTTGATTAAGGAGGCTCCTGACATGGCTTTACAAAGGGAAGGCCTGCTATGGTTGACTGGCAGTAAAGTGGCTCGGGGATAACCATGAAATCTGCATTAGATTACAGGGTCTCCGAAGCAAGGACCTCATCTATTACATGTGTTGTAAAGCCCTGCATTACCCACACTAACAGCATTCTATCAATAGCAATAAGAGTAATAGCAATATCAGTGGCTTTTCAAATGGCTTTTGATTAACAGGGCGCTAAACTGATGACACATTGCCTTTGATCAGCCTGATGAGTAAAGCCATCAGATTAGAGTAATTTACGAAAATATTCCCTGGAACATTGGGCCAGTGAAGCCCAAAGCTTGGCTGGCTGACACAGAGTGCATTAGCTATCTTTGTGAGCTCTTTTCTCCAAGTTCATGTATTGGTGAGAAAAATGTCTTCTATTGATCAGCTGGTCCCTACTGATGGAATAGACTGTGCTGGGGGCCCCACATATGGCCTATGCACCTCTTGCATCCCACCTAAGCCTTTGAAATAGGCCTTAAATTGGAGTTAAGTGTTGCTCAGGCCCCCAGCACAGGGGAGAATTCGACCCTGACTTACCCTAACTGCTGGTGCAAGTAAGATGTCGACGCCTGAAACTGATTTCCCCTCCAGAGGAGTTCTTCTGTCAAGCATTAGAGGCCTGCATTTTTCATACTAACTCTATTGGATTTCATCCTCACTTAGTACTGGAGTCTTTCTGTGGGCCTGATCCAAACCCCACTGAGCTCAGTGACAGTCGCTCTTAACTTTCCAGCCTAGGAATTTAAAGAAAGATTATGAAAAAAGGAGCAGAGAGAGTGGAAAATAAATTCCAATGGAGAAATAAACAGAATAGTTTAATTGTTATAGCTGCTCAGTCCGGTGGTATAGCAAATTTCTAAGGTACTAGTAGCACACTAGATACCATGGCTTGGAAGCAAATGCTGATGCTAGGCCTTACAGGCCCTGTCCCTCACGGGTCGAAACAACTCAGATGTGACTAAATGAAGGGGTATTTTCCTAGGGCTGGCAGAAAAGGGAAAGTGGCAAATACCTTGGGTGCAATGGCTTAAATAGTTGCAATTTTAAGATAAAACAATAGCAGTTTCTGTTTGGGCCTTGATAGCCACTAGATAGTTGAGGACCTACAAGCCTAGAGCCTGGGGTGCTCTCTCCAGTCCAGTCTGTGCTAAACACAGGTAAGACTTTGCAGGTTTCTAGGTGGGATCAGTTAGTGGTGTGTCTTGTTGGGCCCTCTGCGCTGGCTGCATGTCCACTCTCTGCTGTTTTCCTACAAATTCTGCACTGACCTGAACTCAGCTGCAATGTCTGACAGTCACACCCAGTTCTCTGGCTCCTGCTGCAGCCTGCTCTGCTCATCAGTTCCCTGCTGCTTGTGGCCTGCCATGCTGTCACCACTTCCCCCAAGTGCCAAGTCACTTCCTGGCTCAGGATTGTTTCATAGAGTTTCTGCCCTTTCCCTCTGTTGGCCAGGTGAAGGGGATGTACCTGCATGTCCAGCTCAGGGGGCATAGATCAGTGGGGAAGAGGTAGATGGGAATGGTAATTTCCTGTTTAGCAGATTCATCACAGTAGTTAGTATACACATTTTATCTAAGGCCCCTACTTGTCCCAGCCCAACTCCTGGGGGTTCTTCAGTCCCAGATACACTACACAGGTTGCGCTTTATTTATTTTTTATTTTTATAGACTCTTCCCTTGGGAGAAAAAAGCTAGGATTAAAATACCGGGGGCCATACAGCAAATGCAGACCTAGCCGAGCTTGTTTGATCTAGTGAGACCAAAGCTAGCTTGAGTAACAGCAGCAGTGAAACCAGGGCAGTATGGGTTGAGGCCGCTCCAGTATGGACCCAGCCTCCTTGCAGGCAGGTCTAGTTTCTGCTGCCATTTGTGCTGCTGTGGCTCCACTGCTGTTATTACTCAAGCTAGCTTTGGTCGAGCTAGATTAAAGCTAGCTCAGCTATGTCTGCATGTGCTGCACTGACACCTCCCAACTGAAGTGTAGACATACCCAGTGTATCTGGCCCCATGGGCTGCTTCCATATCCCTTAGCTGGCCATGTTCTCCGTTCCTGGATGCTTGATGTGGAACCCTGCTCTTCCAGAGTTTGGCCCAAATCCCGGGCAATGTGATGCAGCCCAAGTACCAGACAGAGGACTGGAATATCCAGGTAGTGGTGGATCCTCCATTCCCACCACTCTGTGTGGCCTGTTTTGGCCCTGCTACCAGCAGTGCCCTATATCTATGTGGCCTCCATGGAGTTGACAGCTATGCCATATCGGAGACGTGCACCCTGAGGTCCTGCCCCCAACCCTTGAGTAAGGGAAGCTGCCACAGCCATGGAAGTTGGGACAGAATTTGTACTGTTAGGAAGTTTGCAGCTAGGAGAGATGCATGAGCTGCACAGGAGCAGGGCTCATTACATTCAGATTTTAGGAGATGAGCAGGAGGAGAGACTGGATGGTCAAGGGGATTAGAGAGAAGAGAAGGGGCTCCTAAAAAGAGGTAGAGCATCAACACAGCATTGTTGTGGCCTATGTATGGATGTATGTGGCAACTTTAAAATGTATGCAGGGAGCGAATCATGAGGCTATTATTTGTGTGGCTCTATAATGTTGTATATGGGGCCTTGACTATTTAATATACCACAATGTACACTATTATCATTACTTATGGAGAAAACAATTTCCTATACTATACATTTGTCATCAAATAAATATGTGTATGTATGATATAAACACACATGCACACAATGTTACATAGCCTATAAAACATTGGCTCAGGTTCAGACAACAAATACACATGGACTGAAACAAGAACTTGTTTAACAATTTGAAACATACTTGAATCTGATTTCACTTATTTCTCCATGTATATTTATAATATATTTAATTTCATACCAGCGATAGACTTCGTACATCACATACATTTGAATAAATATGCAATATTTAAAGGCAAATCTATGATATATGTGTGCACATTGGGGGAGAGTGACAGAACATTTTTTTTCTATATGGGTAATTGTGGCAAACACTATTAATAATTATCTTCTGAGTTTCCTGCTTCTCCATTTACTAAGTCTGTGCATCTGTTCTGCAAGTGAGGCTGCAGTCTTGAGGTCAGATCATGTAATGACCTTTTACATGAGATTAAATACTGTACTGATCAGCAACAATAATCTACTCCAGAGGAGGTCTGAGTCTGTGAGGGAAAAAAAATCCCTACACGATGACACATGTTCTATAGGGCCAAAGAATTCTGTTTATTCAAACATGATATTTTGTCTTTTGTTGTGGCAAGGACCTGCCTTTTATTGTATTATTGAAACATCATCAAAGTCTGGAAATCTGAGTGACATTCCAACGAAAACCTTTGTAATGCTGCAGTTGAGAAACCTAAATTCAAAGCAGGTCTGTGGGCTTGGCACATTCGGTAATAACAATACAATATGTGCTGAAAGCTGGTCTTGAAGCAAACTGGAAAAGGCATTGTGCTTCTGTGGTGGAGATTGGGGTATGATCTAATGATTTATTCAATTCTAAATAGAGGCAAATTGTATTCAAAGTCATAGGATACTTGGGGAAGCAACTGTTTAATGTTTCGGCAAAACTCTGAGTGGTTGGAGTTCTCTACTTAGAACATTTCAAGGAAGATAAATATTTATGTGAAATATCGACAGGTTTGGGGGAAAACAGTGAGGGTTTATACAGATACTGCCGCAACCTCAAATTATTTCACTGAAAGGCGGATTACGTGCTTTTGCAAGCAGCTGCCAAACGCTTCTCAACATCAAAGTCTGACCCACTGGAGTTGCTCTAGGTGGTACACCCTTGCCTTTGAGTTGTGGAGGTGTGAGTTCAAATGTATTCTGTCTGACCAGTGACAAGAGCTTGCTGCCTCTCTTCATGGATGGCTTTCTGTACAGAAAATAAACCTGTCTGCCCTAGAGAAAACCTTCTTACGATTTAATAGAGCCACAGAGAACAGCATCACTCTGAAAACTGAATCAGTTGCAAACATTATTATTTAATATTGGTATTACTATGGACCCAAACCAAGCTCAATGCCCTATTGTGCTAGGCATGGTACACAGGCATGCTAAGAGAGACTACCTGTCCCAGATGGTTTACAATCAAAATGGACAAGGAAAGACAAAGGATGGGGAAGTAGAGGCACTGAGACTTGTCTAAAGACATACAGCAGAGCCAGGGATAAAACCCAGCTCCCCTGACCTCAATTCACTGCCCTGCCTGCTAAGCGACACTGACTAGGTCTAAATTGTTGATCAGTTAGAACAATCAGGCCTTGATCCTCCAAATCCTGGCATGATCCACAGCAGCATGTGAAAAGATGTTGTGCTTTAGAGCAAATGCATGTGAAAGACATTTATGGGCACAAGTACAGAATAGCACTAGGTGCAGTACTTTGCACAGAGCAATTGTAACTGAACTCCCTCGTGTGCTCGCTCCCCTACTCTCAATAGGCCGTGTTAAAAAAGAGGCAGGGCATGGGCAGACTGGACATATCTGAACTGATGCAGTTAAATGCAATCCACATGCTAATGAGGCACTTGGCTTCATGCTCCCATCCTAGACCTCTCTCCTGGTACTTGATGTAGAAACTGATTTTTGGTTGCCTTTGCATTGTGCATGTGAGTGGCATGGCGAGACAGTGAGATCATACTAAGTGTCAGGGCAGCTTCTCCTCAAACATTGATCATGCTTGGGGCAGAAATGGCAGGGCTGCCAAGAAAGGGAACAGAAACAAATCCATAGTAATTTATGGCCTGAATCTACAGTAATTTTAGGAGTCTTTCCATTGACTTAAGTGGGCCTTGAATCAGGCTTTTAATGCCTGGAAAATAAGCAGACTACTTCTCAGGGTTCCATTTTTAATAAAAAAAAAATATTTTATTTCTGTGATCAGTTACTTCCATAAGCCTGGAGGTAGCAATGCTACTGAATAACATGAACACTGACACAAATATGTGGGTCACATTGCTGCTCACAGATTATTTTTAAGCAATTATTATCTCATGAAAAGTCCCCCGCACAACAGGCAATCTGTGCTAATTAAGAAAGTTAATTACAATTGTTACTATGATTTACTTCCCTTGTTACAATAAGCCTCATGTGCTCAAGGAGCGTCTACTCTTTACACCACCTACCCAACATGCATTTTGTCTCTTTTGGATGTCTTCTAAATTTCCGTTTCCTCATTTTTTTTTTAAAGGTAGATCTTTCTCCAAATGAAGCAAATGGGAGTTTTGCCATTTTCAGTGAGTCTGGAATTAGATTAATATGGAGTAAACTACATTGCACTAATGTTCAACCTCTGCCCTCTAGTGGATGGAGAGTGACAAACTGCAGTGTTGCGACTGTTAATACAAGCCACTGGTCAGTATCTCTTTCACACCCCCTTTTGTGCTCAATCCACGGTATGAAGAGCTGATGTAAAGTGCTGCAAAGAGGAAGCCATTTGTAGTGCAAAACGATTTTATTGGTCGTACAGCCCCCTGAACTAAGTAACTGTCTATTAACTATTTACAGATAGATATAGAGTGATTTCATAACATAGAGAGGATATGCTGATTCTACTCCGAGACTTTAGACTCCGTGCTCAAGCTATAGAGGTTCATACTTTTAGCTTTGGAGGGTCCTCGTTCAATTCCCCATAAAAATAAATAGAATCCTTAACAATAGCGGCAACTAATAGATTCCTCTGGCTCCAGTGTTAGCATCTTGTGCTCTTGGTGGAATGGAGGATCATGAGTTTAATTTCTTATGATGCACATGTGGGAGTTGGCTGCTGACCATGGTGCGTAGTGAATGCAGCCATAGTTTGTTGCACTAGGTAGTTCTGTAAGCCTTAGAAAGAAAATAAAAGAGAAACGCAATCCTGGTGAAGAGCCATGCTTTAGACGGCTAAGCTGTTACAGTGATTGTAAAAGCTGGAGGAACTGAGCTGATAGGAGAGGTATACTTCACTGCTGACATCTAGAATGACAAGCCCTGGGAACCTGACAAGGTGGGGACAAAATGCTAAGGGCTGATTCTCTTCCCTCATTGGTTTTATACCACTGATTTCAGTGAAGTTACTGCTGATTTACACAGCATAACTAAGAGGTGGATCAGGCCCATAGCATTTACTATATAACCGTATAACTTCCTTCACAGAGTTGGATCCCTTTCTTGTTGTTGTAGATTGTGTATTTCAGTTTCTCTTTAGTGAATCATAAACATAGAAAATACCTTATATAGGATTTGGATTTGGGCACAGTGGAGAAGGGCAGGCTGATAAGGTATCCATCACAGTCGCAGGAGAACCTCTTCAACTTACACAGATGGTAGAAGGTCTGAGAATGAGGTGGAGCCTGCACTACTCTGACTCCTCCCCTCCCTGGACACGCCCGCTCCCCACCCCCAACAAGCCCTATATCAGGAGAGGAGCGTTCCCCAGAAGGAGGCAGTGGAGTTGCATGGCAGAGATAGTGCAGGAGGTGGTACCCTCCCGCAGACAGTGTTAAGCTGTTGGAGATTCTCCCTGTGCAGCACACATCTGGATGTGCGATAAATTCACTTTGCAGTGAGCAAGCAGAGAATCAGGCCCTATCTATAAGAATTAACATGATCATACCACACCCCACACCTCAATTATGTTACAAACGGGGTGCCACTCTGCAAGCAGCTTTGAAAAGGTACAGCAAACTGCATCATGTGATGACCTTAAAAACTAGCACACTAGTCTGTCAAGCCTGCTGACAGGAGCTGATGGGGACCCTCGATTTCCATTGACTGTGATGGGAATTGAGGGTGCTCGGCACCTCGCAAAAGGCTCCCAGCACTTCACAGTTTTTGACCTGAACGGGTAGCCTACCAAGCAGAGTATCCTTATAATTACAGAGGGCCTCATTAGGGTGAGGATGATAGTCTTCAGTATCAGAAATGACCTGGTTTTGTCCAGGCTTGTATCTCATTCTCAAAATGGAACATTTGCCTATTTTATATGGGCAGAGGTTGAGTACAGCATGTGGAACTGAACATGTTCCTGAGGAAGTGGTGTCTTCTGTTGTGGTTTGTAACCCTTCAAAGTAGACTTTTCCTTGCTAATGATAGACTTTTATGCAATGGAAAAAATTTGTTTAACAATGCAGTGTAGACATTAAAGGAGCTTATTTTGAAACACTTAATGGTGCAACTGTATATTTTTATTGGGGCATTTTATTTATTTATTTATTTATTTATTACAAACACTTCTGCTGTTCTTTGCAGGGGAATTAAATATGTAGTAGGTAGAAACTCTCCAAGTAACCACTGGTGGTTAAGCTGAAAGGATACACATGATAAGTAGTTAAAATGTAAAAGGATGTGGCTTGTTTTGCCATCGGTGGCATGGAGTGGCAGTGGGGCTGGTTTTGTTGGATTATTTCATAAAACAAACAAAAGACAAAATTTCATTCAAAACAAAAACAAATGTTCTCAAATCCAGGGCTAATGTTTCTCTTCGGGAAGTATTTGCTTTTATATGAATTTAGGGCAGGGTAGGAACGGGAATGCTAAAGTGCAAAACTTTGTGCCTCCTACAGTTTCTGGTAGAAACAAATGTGCATTAAGCCCCAACTCCCTTGCAGGGATGATAGGTCCCTGCCACTGCATTTCTCTGCTCTCACCCCATAACATAACTGGCATTTAGATTTTCCCAGGGGAGCTAAAGGTACAAGCTAATACTATATTTTATGAAGTAGGTGTGTCTCCATGCAATGGGCTCAGACCACAAATTCAATCTGGATTTCATATCGCACATGAGTTTAGTGGGGAATCAGATCTGGGGTTTGGTTCAGACTGTTATAGAGTTAGGGCCTATTGGCCATGGACTTTGCCTCTAGAGCCAAACTTGCCCAAAGTTTGAGTGTTCCGTCCAGGATCGTGCTTTGAGCTCATCTCTAATCTCAATAGCAGGCTCTAGTTTGAAGTCCAGCCTTACAGATACCAAGCAGGTCTTTGGGATCTCACAGTTCCCAAAATGTAATAGTGAAGAGGATACAGCTCTCAGAAGAGGACTTCAGCTGAAGGTAATTTATTTTGTTATATTTTTTTAAGGATGGCACACATTTTCTATTTTTGCAGCTTCTCCCAGCAGAAGTGTTGTCTAATGGTTATAGAAAGGGGCGAGACATTAGAATAAGGGGGTTCTAGCCCTGACTCTGCCACTGACTTCTTGGGTGTTTTTTGGGCACATCACAATCTGTCTGAGCTGCATTTTCCATATCTGCAAAATTGATGCAATAATCAACTACTCACTTTTGGAAAATGCTTTGAGATTCATAGCTTCCAAGGCCAGAAGGGACCACTGTGATCATCTAGTCTGACCTCCTGTGTAACACAGGCCACAGAACTTCCCTGAGAGAATTCCTAGATCAGATCTCTTAGAAAAACATCCAAACTTAATTTAAAAATGGTCAATGATGGACAATCCACCATGAGTCCTTGGTTGATTGTTCCAAAGCTTAATTTCCCTCAATGTTGAAAATGTATGTCTTGTTTCCAGTCTGAATTTATCTAGCTTCAACTTCCAGGCAGATCCTCAGAAGAAAGTCAAATTCTAAACTGATTTATTGTTTATTTATCTTATGACCTTTTATGCTAGCAAAATGGTGTTGTGGTTGCACCCATAGGAAGAGTGCAGGAGGTGTGTGGTGGGCAATCTTGGGACCTATGCTTCTGGGACTGTAGAGCTTAGATGATTTGTGAAGCTAATATGAATTCCTGCAGCCTCAGGGTCAGCTGCATCCCTCTCTCAGGGCTAGTGTGGTGTACAAAGCCATGATCGGAGACTCCTCTACATCTTTGGATGTTTGTGCCAATCTTTTTGGCCCACAGATGGTGCTTGTCATCTTAAATGATCAGAACTTCTTGTGTAATTTCTGGTATGTCTGGATTCTGATGTGGCTGGGAATGATGTCAGAACAGCCTTTCTTGCTGTATGTTAGTGTTTCTGGTCCTTGCCTAAACTGGCCCATGCAGAGATTCATGACACCCTGGTTCACCTGTTCCCAGTTACACTCCCTGCTGGTGAATGCTGGAATCACAATGGTAGTGTCAAGTGTGTTCGTTAGAATCATAGAATCGTAGGACTGGAGGGGACCTTGAGAGGTCATCTAATCCAGTCCCCTGCACTCATGGCAGGACTATTATCTAGCCCATCCCTGATAGGTGTTTGCCTAACCTGCTCTTAAAAATCTCCAATGATGGAGATTCCACAATTTCTGTAGGCAATTTATTCCAGTGCTTAACCACTCTGACAGTTAGCAAGTTTTTCCTGACGTCCAACCTAAAATGCCCTTGGTGCAATTTAAGCCCATTGCTTCTTGTCCTGTCCTTAGAGGTTAAGGAGAACAATTTTTCTCCCTCCTCCTTGTAACAACCATTTATGCACTTGAAAACTTCTATCGTGTCCCCTCTCAGTCTTCTCTACTCCAGACTAAACAATCTCAAATTTTTCAGTCTTCCCTCACAGGTCATGTTTTCTAGACCTTTATCTTTTTTGTTGGTCTTCTCTGGACTTTCTCCAATTTGTCCACATCTTTCCTGGAATGGGGCTCCTAGAACTGGACACAATACTTCAGTTGAGGCCTAATCAGCATGGAATAGAGTGGAAGAATTATTTCTCATGTCTTGCTTACAACACTCCTGCTAATACATCCCAGAATGATGTTTGCTTTTTTTGCAATAGTGTTACACTATTGACTCATATTTAGCTTGTGATCCACTATGACTCCCAGATCTCTTTCTGCAGTACTCCTTCCTGGGCAGTCATTTCCCATTTTATATGTGTGCCACTGATTGTTCCTTCCTAAGTGGAGTACTTTGCACATTCTATCCCTTCGTCCGGCTTGAAGAGGATGTGATGAAAGATGGACGTTTTATATTCTGCCATTTGTTTGATTCCCCTTTCCAGGTATGTTGTTTATATATGCCCAGACTTTGGCTTTACTGGATGTACCTATCAGCGAAGGGATATAGAAGGGCACTTCTCCAGTCCTGTCTGTGGAGCACAAAGGGGTGCACAATGACCTTGGAGGTGATTGGATAGTGGGATACACCACTCACGGCTGCTTCATGCTATAAAGTGATGCAGCGAATGCTCACCATTGCCAGGCCACTACCAGCTAGTGTGGAAGGAGCAGGGAAGATCCAGGGCTCTGCTCTAACCCCTTTGGTGAGATTGCTAGGACACTTCCCTGGCTCCCCTGCATTCAGGGATTGTAAGGATTGGGATTCTGTGTGGCCCCAGCACAGATGCAAGTACTCTTTTGTTCACTTGAAAGGGCCTGATTACATAAGATATATGGAAGTACTTGCATCACTCCTGTGGTGCACAGGGACACCCTCCAGCTCTGCTCCCCTACCAGAGAGGAGTACCCAGGAGGGATGCACCAGCTGACTTTTTGAGGATAACTGTGCTGCTGTACCTTGTGCTGGAGCCTGGAGCAGAGAACCTGGGTGTCATAATTGGCTAGCACAACAGATAGTCTGGCCTATTTAACCCAAGCAGCATGCAGGATCTGAAAATGACTATGCATTATAACCTCTAGCCCATGCTTAATGCAGAACATAAAAACAGTAGACTGGAGTCTTGGAACGCATTCGTCAGACAACCATTGATTTTCAGTCTCACTCTCCAGGAAGGCCACCCTTGTTAGTTCAGATAGTGGAGAATAATAAAAATATTATCTACATTCACGGTCACTTGCATTTATCCTTTTTACATTAATTACATCATCTGTGCAACCATCAGCCAGATACTCTCTGATGTTGGTCTGCAAAATGAAGTGCTCACATTCAGTACTGAACATAACAAGGAGCTCTCTTGAGCTCCAGATGAACAACTATGCTAACAATAGCATACACTTCTCTGGAACATGAGAAGTCCTCTCATGCATAGCCATCCACTCACCCTTCCAGAGCACTGATGTGCTACATTAGTTCCATCTGTACCACATAAGCCATAACTTTCAGTTCCACATAAGTGTAAAAGAAAGTTTCATCAAAAGGACAATGTTCAAACCAATAGAGGGTCCTATGGCACCTTTAAGACTTAACACTCTTAAAGGTGCCACAGGACCCTCCGTTGCTTTTTACAGATTCAGACTAACACGGCTACCCCTCTGATACTTGAATGTTCAAACCAGTCACCCAATACAGGACTACATATATTAATATTTAATAGTTGTGGGACTTGGTGGCTCAGAGTTGGTAATGGGGTATGGAGGCCTTTAAGACACTGCTTAACATCATTGAAATTAAAAGTTTTTTAAATTGCATTTCAGATGTACGACTTCATACACTGTGTCATGGGAAGACAGAATAACAGAAATGTCAAGATATCTAAAAAGAAGAGTATGTGGGTTTGTGTCCCGTTACCTTCTGTAATAGGCTTGCAAATGCATCTCCATCTTCTGTTCTGGTCAGAAGAATGACACTCACCTCTTGTATTAGACACGAGAATGCCTAGCTGTGTCACTTTGTTTCACTTTGCACGTTGGACATAGGAAGCATACCCAACTACTATATTTGGTTAGGACCAACAGCAGACACCATTCTATCAGAAGAGGGAGGGATGGATGAGTTACAAAGGTGTCTTCTGGTTATTTCTCATTATTTCAAGTGGTTTGTACTCTTTATGCACTGATGGAGGTTGTTTCTCTGTGGTTATGATGTCTTTTCTCCTCTTGATATCTGCGTATTTCTCCCATTAATGTTAAAGGGAATGATGCACATGCAGGAGAGAAGACTTCTTGGTCGTTAGCTGTTCCCTCATATCCCTCTTTGGTTCCCATCTACCCGTGTAACTTGATTTTTTTCTTTTGTGCCAGACTATGCCTGGCACTCTGGTTCTTTTACCATTATATTATCTGTGGCCTGCACATTTTCCAAGTGCAGAGTCTTTGTTATTGTCAGGCCTAAGATAATACTTTTAAAAAATCTGTTTGTGTGTTTTCTTTCCAGTCTTGTTGGATGGTCCCACTTACGGCACCCTGACACATGGGAAGAGCTCTTTATCACTCAGTTAAATAACCCATGCTTGCCTACAAAGGAGCATGGCTTGTGCTGTAGAAAGATGGCTATGTGCTTAAGGCATTGGTCTGGAAATATTGGTTCAATTCTTGGCTTTGCCATACATGTCTGTCACTCACAACTGTCTCCTTCTCACATGCTTTTGATTGCTTTTCTGTTTAGACTGTAAACTCATCAACACAGCGACTATTTCCTGTTATGTGTTTGTACAGTGTGTAGTGTAATGGGGGACCTCATGTCAGCTGGGGCTTGTAGGGCTATGTCAACAGAGCATTTTGGAGCAAGCAGGTCAACAGACTTGGGTCAGTGGGGCTCGTGCCAGCGATCTAAAAACAACGATGCAGACAGTGCTTTGAAGCTGTGGCTCAAGATGGAGCTCGGGCTCTGAAGCCTAGGGAGTGGGTAAGCTTCGAAACCAAAGCTCCAGACCCAGCTGCAACTCCAAAGCTCTGTCTGCACAGCTCCGCTAGCCCAAATCTGTCCAGCCAGGCTGGGAAGCTTGCGCCCCTCATTCCAAAATGTTGTGTGGACATACCCTAGACGCTGCAGTAATACAAAGAAGAATGTTTGAAATTTATCTTCGAACACACTATCAGCTAAGCCATGCTCAGAGACTCTGTGCCATGAATCTGAGCCAGTCTCCGAGTGCCCTAATGAGAGCAGCTGGCTTGTAGTAGGCTGCCTAATTGGCTACATTGCCTGATTGGTTTGAAGAGTCGGCAGATGGGTTCTTAAGCCAGCAGCAGACGCAGTTCCTGCCTTGTTCTCAGTCTTGCTCTTGCCTTGGCCTTGGCTCACTCCAGGTTAACCCGGTTGTGACCTTTGTATCCAGTGCCAGGCCTCTGAATCCGGCTCTGAGCCTGGGCTCCAATTTCCAGCTACGGATTCCTACTCTGGCCACGAGCCACAACTGCCCACATCCTGATCACTGACCCTTGGGGTAGTACTGCTTTGCCTGGAGACTCTCTTCATCCAAAGGCTCACCTGCTGAGGAGATCTTCCCAGAAAAAGGAAGATGTGTCTGCATATAGTAGAAAAGCCAGAATGAAACAGAACCCTTTATAATCTCCAGCATGCACTTTTTAAAAATAGGGTTTCATAGGGGAAAAACACAGCTCTAAGAATGGTCTGAAGTCCAAAACTCCAATACCTTTCAAGTGCTAGTGTGTATTGCGCAGGTGTAACCCACACACCACCTGATGTGGTGTTCTGTCCCATCTGGTGGCACTGAGACCACTTAGAGAAAGAGATGAATGACTTTGCTCTTCAGCCTTATGGCTTTTAGTTCATGCAGTAGAGACTCATGCACTACTCTCCAGAGACCCCAGGTTCGATCCTGCCCGCCATCGGCATTACACGTGCTCAGCCTTCTTACCAGGCTAGTTGATTTACATTCATTACATTGCACTGTGCTCTGTTTTTCTAAGCCAAAGTGCTGTGTGCAGCTCCATTTGAGCGCTTCTTCATGCTTAGGAGGGTAAATCTTTGCGAATATTGCTGAAAAGTTATAAATGGTACAACGGGGACCATTTTACGAAGACTTGTGGGTTTTGCATCAAGAGTAGTCAACCTTTTCATGCCTAATGTACTGCTGGAGCTATACAAATAATAAGTCATCCTAGAATGTTATTCTCTTAGGGTATGTCTACACAGCAGTGGGGAGGTAGCATTCCCAGCACAGGCAGATGTACACACACTAGTTCTGCTCAAGCTAGTTCTCCAAAAATAGCAGCGTGGCATGGTCAGTGGCTTGAGCTAGCCACCCAAGTGCATACAAAGGGAGTCAGATAGGATTGTACTGGGTGGCTAGTCTGAGCTACTGCCTGGGCTCATGCTGTTATTTTTAGGCACTAGCTTGAGCAGCGCTAGAAAGTGTAGGTTTACCTGAGCTTCAAATTACACCTCCCAGCTGATGTCCCAGTTATCCCCATAGAATTATAGTCTCACTGGCATGACTATCTATCTATCTATCTATCTATCTATCTAGCAATGAATAAAGAAAAGTAAGCATTTTTATTTATGATGAACCATTTATGTTGCAATAGCACGTAAAGTTCAGGGCCCCATTGTGCTAGGTGTTATACAAACATGTATAGAAATGATAGCCCTTCCTTCAAAGGGCTTACAATCTAAGGGCATATCTACACTTACCGGAGATCGATACTGCGGCGATCGATGCACCAAGTGTCGACCCACTAAATTGACCTTAGAACACTCTCCTGTTGACTCTGGTACTCCTCTGGAACGAGAAGCGTAAGTCGATGGGAGAGTGTCTCCCATCAACCCAGCATATTGTAGACACCACAGTAAGTTGACCTAAGCTACGTCAACTCCAGCTACGCTATTCATGTAGCTGGGTTGCGTAACTTAGGTCAACTTACCCCTGTAGTGTAGACAGGGTCTATGAGACAAGCAAGTAGATGTAACAAGCAAGGAGGAGAAGAGTACCAAAACCAATAGGATGTGTGCAATTCTTAACCAATTGGAAGCAGCAATCTCAGCTCACCACCCGCGTAGCCCTCATCAGAATGCAATTTTAATTACATCTTTGGCATGAAGTGGTATAGGAGCAGGACCGGCTCTGGCTTTTTTGCCGCCCAAGGCAAAAAAGCCTCCCACCACCCACTCCCCTGCGTGCCAGGGGAGGGCGCCGAGCCCGGCCGCGGACCGCTCTCCCGGACCGGCCGGAGCGCTGGGGGGAGGGCGCCGAGCCCGGCTGGGGCTCCGCTCTCCCCGACCGGCCGGAGCGCCGGGGGGAAGGCGGCGAGCCCACTGCGGCTCCTCTCTCCCCGGCGGCCGGAGCCGCCGCACCGCCCCCCTCCAGGTGCCGCCCCAAGCACAAGCTTGGTGGGCTGGTGCCTGGAGCCGGCCCTGTATAGGAGTGTTGCCAAAGTCAAGGAATCAAGTACTATGTATCGGACAGGCATAACAGTGGCATAGGTTTTACACAAGATTTCTATTTTATATCACTGCCCAGTTCTGATTCAGTGGACCAGATACTGCGAGCAGTCTCTCTCCTGTACATGTTCAGTCCATAATAGGCTTTGAAATTGGTGAGTGGGCTAAATGTGATGTCACCCACATATATGGCGAGACATCTCCTCGCTCATTACCATTCTAGAGGTCACTCCATAATGTCTAACATGCAGTATCAACTCCATCAGTGCAGACGCAAAGATAGAGTTACTCTAGGAATGACTCTGGCTCATGGAGAATAGCCATCTGCCAGTAATTGACTTGAATTGAGGTTCATTCTCTAGATTTTTACAGTAATACCAGCAGAGTGTCGCAGCATTTGGACAATCATAAAACAAAAATGCTAAACAGCTTGAAAAATGTTTTATTCTGCTACTGAGATTAAAGCAAGCCCTAGATAGCTGTATAACTGCCAGACGAATCATAGTGTGGCACAGTGTGTTGTAAGGGGAGATATACTGTAGCTGTTTAACAAACTCCAAACACTGCATCAAAGTTTCCAGCTTGGTTGCAAAGGACCCTTCAGGAGGGAAGATACATAAGGACCAGATGTAGGAGAGTGATGAAGATACACTGTTCTGAAGGCTTCTTTCTGACACAGCCGCTGGCTCTGCAGAATGATCCATGGGCTTATCTCTCCAGTTCGGCTATAGACAGAAAAAAACATTGCAGACATTGCAGAGCAGCTGAGAAATATTAACTGAGACCATTATTGATTGGGAAATTGCAAACCCCATACTGTATGAGTCATGCAATCTACAATGCTTTTCAAGCTCAGTATGAGAGAAGCAGAGGTGCATGGAGGATGGTTTCAATTTCCAAGCAGTGTTTTTTGACCACTCATGCTTTTGAAAAGTAAAAATAATATCTTGGCTCAGAACTGACTGCAAAGGAGAGGTATTCTGCTCTTGGCCCATTGCCTGCTCACACTCATGAAACCAAGCTTATATATTGTGATGGAAACATAACAGCTTATTCTGCCAAAGAATAGGTCATACATACTGTAGTCTATGAACTGAAGAATTATTGCTGCATGTAGAAAACTTGAACCAAATGGAACTGCAGAGGTTGAGTTCTTGATATACTTGCAGTTTTGGGATACACCTGAAACATTTCATAGGGAAAAGCTTTGGTTTGCTGGTAATACAATGTCCAGCCAGAAACACTGGGAAAGTGCTAATTATTAAAATGATCAGGTCTGCCTTTGAGGGCAAATGCACTACTTAAAAAATTAGCTAAGGTTATAATAAACCCAAAACATTTGGCTGATGAGACGAAGGGAGTTAGCCAGCTGAGTTCGTCAGCAGAGGAAGGCAGGGTTGTGTGTTCTGTTTTGTTTCCCCTTTCCTTATCCTGCAGGTAATCCACAAGGAAGAACTTGCAATGGGAGGAAAATGATGTGTTACCTACACCACTACTAGCTCTTCCTCTTCCTGCACCTGTGGGCTCCCCAGCCAGACAGGCATCCTGATATAGCTTTCATCCAGGCCTAGCTCTTGACTTGCTGGGAATGCAGCCTGTGCAACAATACGAAAGTGCTAGCAGACACTTTCAGGAAGCATACTGTTTCCTGGGGGGAACTGTTTAGAAGCGACATGTCCTGGGGAACTGTCTGAAAAACCCATGAGGCTGGAGAAGCACAATAAAGCTGGAGTTTGCTAATTAACCCTGTGTTAGCATGAGATCTTATTGCCAGAAGATCCAGACACAGCGAAGCATAGAACATGGTGACTGTAGTAATCGAGTCCTAGACAGCAGGAGAGACCATTCAGAGCTGCACTGCAGAGAGCAGAATACTTCTGACTGTACACAGTTTGTTTTACAAAACAAAGCTGATAACAAACAGAAAATGGAGGGTCTGAAGCCTCCAAGGACATTAAACCTGAAAGCTAAGAATTTAGCTCCAGCATGGAAGAGCTGGAAAGAGGAATTTAACCTCTGTGTAGCTATTGCTATGTCAGATAAAGAGGATGCTGTGAAAAAAAAATCTGTTTTGTTACCTGATTGAAGAAAGGGGGAGAGATATAAGTGAGATGGTGTGCATGGAAATTCCCCAAGTTCAGTGCACCTTAGAAACAATAACACTATTTTGTTACCAGTTGTAAGCCCAGGAAGAATGACACGGTGGAAAGATGTGATTCCTTTACTTGGGATCAAGCAGCTAGGGAGGGTATAGGTGAGTACAGCACTGATATAAAAGTGCTATCAGCCAGTTGCAATGTTGGAAATATTAAAGATTCATTGATAAAAGATTGGATAGTGTGTGGGATACAAGACATACAAGTACAATAGCGGTTGCTGAGGGAAGCTGACTTAACTTTGGGGAAAAATTCGGAGATATGCAGGGCTGCCCAGCTATCCCAAAAGAGGATTAGAACCCTGGAAGGACAGTCAGCAGAAACTTTCCATGCAATGCATAAGAAAGAGAAAGCAAAACCAGATACATCAGTAGATGACAACAGTAAAGACATGTGCAAATATGGTGGGAGAAAACATGTATGAAAGGAATAGAAGTGTCCAACTTATTGTAAACAATGCCATATCTGTGACAAATTTAATCATTTTGCAGCCAAGTGTTTGTCCCGGAGAAGAAAAACAAATCCAAGGTGTACACACTAACTGAAGAGGGCAACCTCAAGTATGAGAACATTATGTGGGTGACCAAGCAGATGGTAAACATACTGCAAGAAGACCCTAGTAAGCACCAGAAAGAGATGTATGCAGCCACATTATTTGGGAAGAAAGTGTACCTTTCAATTAGATTGTGGTGCAAATTGTAACATAATCCCAATCAGTCTGTTGAACCCGCATATATAGTTGGAAGAGAATAACCAGCTGTTAACAATGTACAACCATAGCACTTTAAAGTCTTAAATTCTTTCTTAAATTAAGAAATCAAAGAACAAAAAGAAATACAGACTGGAATTTGTGGTCATAGATGATGAGACAGCAGTATCAATTCTGGGCAGCAAGACTGCTCAAGCCATGAACCTGATAAAAGTACAGCTTCATACCATAGTGCAAGTGGATAGTGGGGTGATTGAAAACTCCTTGGATGGTATTCCCTGGGATCAGGAGATGATAGAGATGTGTTTCCAGGAGACAGATGACTAGATGGTGTTTATAAAATACAGATTGATACTAGTGTGAAGCCAGCTAAATTGCCAAAAAGAAAAGTATCCATTGCATTACTACTGCCACTGAAAGATGAACTGCAAAGACTACAGAATCGTGGACTTGTATATCCTGTAGAGAAGAGCACAGACTGGATAAGCAGTCTTCTTACACTGAGAAAGCCATGCAGAAAACAGAATATGCACAGACCCAAAGCCTTTAAACAAACCTTTGAAATGGAACCATGTCCTTCTGCCTACAATTGAGGACATATTACCAGATCTGCCTACAGTAAGACTTGTTTACAGTATGTGATGTAAAAAATGGATTCTGGCATGTTGAATTCGATGAAGAATCCAGTTACTTGACAACTTTCACAACTCCATTTGGGAGAAACCAATGGTTAAGGATGCCAATGGGAATCAGGCCAGCACCAGAGGTCTTCCAGAGAAGATTGACCTAAGCATTGGAGGGCCTGTGCTGATACTGGTAGAGGGTTACAATCCAGAACAAACAAAATCATGTCACAACTACAAGTTACTGCAATTTTTACAGAGATGCAGAGAAAAATATTAAATTGAACCTAGATAAGCTCAGGTTGAGAGTAACCAAATGCCATACATTGGACATTTGTTTACCTCCAAAGGCCTGAAAGTATACCTAGAGAAATTAGAGAAACGCCAAGACCCAGCTTTGTTAAAAGAGTCCAGAGATTCTTGGGAATGAATGGTCAGTTATTTAGGAAAGTATTTCAACCATCTGTCTGAGAGTTGCAAGATCCTGAGACAGCTGACACATTATGAGAGTGGACAGACCAATACAAGCAAGCATTCCGGAAAGTAAAAGAAATTATTGGGAAGGCTCCCAATGCAAAGTAACCCCTGAAGCTGCAATGTGACGCATCTGAGTTGTGTCTAGGGTCTACCATGCTGGAATGGTGATAACCTGTTGCATTCGCTAGGAGAGAATTATGTCCATGACAGAGAAGGGATATGTTCATATTGAAAAAGAGTTGTTAGCAATACTCTTTTTTGGAATGGAAAAATTTCACTAGTACACTTAGTTGCACTATGGACATACAATCTGACCTCACACTTCTTGAAAGCATTTGGAGAAAGCCATTACATAGTGCACCAAAGCGATTACAGCGGGTGATGACGTGACTGCAGAAATACAATCTACAAATCCCCAGGCAGAGACTGGTGTTGGTGGACACCTAGAGTTGTGCATACCTGACAGAATCCAGCAAGGAGGGATCCATAGAGCCCAAGGTGAAGACAATAAATATGGTACAGTACTTGCCTATCTTGGAAGAGAGGTTGAGAGGGGTACAGAACAAGACAGAATGCTGCAGATATTGAAACTCACGATCCTATAAGGATGACCAACAATGAAAGACCAAGTCCCTAAAGAGAGAACACCATTCTTTCAGATAAGAGACAAGTTGTGTGTACTGAATGACATTATATTTTGGGGAGAAAGAGCAGTTATTCCAGCAGCTTTTAGGAATGAGATTATGCACAAAGTTCATTAATCAGATCTGGGAATTGAAGGTTGCCTAGGAAGAGCCAGGGAGAGACTATACTGGCCAGGAATGAATGAGCAATTATGGATTTTCATGAAAAATATGCAGACCCTGGGAAGACCGTCAACTGCAAGACACCCTGTAGTAATACAAAGTTCCAGAAAGACCCTGGGCAAAGCTGGGAATGGATTTATTTACCTTTGGAGACAGAAGTTACATGATCATTGTAGACTATTTTTACAATTTCTGGGAGGTAGACTATAGACATACACAGGATCCAGAACAGTCATATGGCAGATAAAAGCGTACTTTGCATGGTATTGGATATTGGATAGCACATGTTCCAATAATGGACCACAGTTTCTTTCAAAAGCATTCTGGAAGTTCAGTAAAGACTTGGGAGTTTGATCACATAACATCTTCACTGGGGTATCCTCAAAGCAATGGCAAAGCAGAATCAGCAGTAAAAACTGCTAAGAAACTATTGAAAAAAGCAAAAACTGCAGAGGCTGTTCCATACTTAGCACTACTAGATCACAGGAATATTCCCTTGCAAGGCCTAAATTCTAGTCAGGCCCAAAGATTGAGGAGCTGGAAAACAAAGACACTCTGACAAGTGGAAGGTTGTTAGAGCCAGAGTATTCAGATGCTTCAATGGTGAACTACGGAGAAACCAACAAAATAGACAAGTGCTTTACTACAACAAGTCCACGAGAGATCTGGCAAATCTGGAGTTGGGTAACAAAGTGCATATACAACCATTAACAAAACAGGATAAGTTCTGCCACAAAACTACAGTCGTACAAGCAGAAAACCAAAGATCATATCAATGGCAAATGGACAATGGACAGACAGTGAAGTGAAACTGTAGGCACCTCAGGAAAATAAAAGAAACCTCTAAGCATAGTACAGACAACACATGTTTTAGGGTTCTACAGCAGGAGAATCCCAATCCAGATTTGTTAGAAGTGGACAATATCAGGGGTATGCCAGAGGAAAGACAGGAGGAAGAGGGTGTTTCGGCCAAGACTCCAGCAACACCAAGACTCTGGTAGACCAAACTGGAGGAAGACAGCACCAGGGAGGCATCAGTGAATCATACTGTACTAGAGGAGGACAAATTGTTAAAAGACCTGCTCATCTGAAGGATTTTGTGTGATGGACTTGCACCTTGTACAGATATATAGCTAGACAAACCAATAAGATGTGAACACAGTAACTGCAAAGAATGATCAGTATCTGAAAGGAAAACATTAAATTATTTTATGAGTTATTGCTGGGGTGATTGACAGTTTTATTTTAAAAGAGAAGGAGAATAACAATATGACAGTGCTAGTAGGCCCTTTCAGGCAGCATATTGTTTCCTGGGGGGAGCCGGTGGGAGGAACTGTTTGGGAATGACACCTCCTGGGGAACTGTCTGAAAAGTCATGAGAGTGAAGAAGCATGTTGTAAGCAGACACAATAACCATGGAGTTTGTTAAATGACCCTTTGCCAGAGTGAGGTCTTGTATGGCAGAAGATCCAGACACAATGAAGTAAGTATAAAACATCCTGCATATCACTGCTGATGAAAGCCAGGCTGGGGGAACCACCTTAATACAGCTTTGAAACTTTACTATGCAGAAGAAAAAGGCTGCTTTCCCTTTATTTTTTTTAGTAATTTATGTTTAACGCAGTACTTGCTTTTTTTTTTTTTTTTGGTCTCTGCTGTTGCTTGATTGCATACTTCCAGTTCCAAATGAGGCGTGTGGGTGACTGGTCAGTTTGTAACACTGGTGTGTGTAACTCTGAGGTTCTACTGTACTTATAATATCTGCTTCCCATGTTATAAGATAATGTTTAAACGTTTGCTCTGTAATTATCAAAATGTTTGTTCAGACTGTAAATGCCCCACAGTCAAGGAAGGAGCATTACCAAGTGTGAATATTAGATTGCCCCAACAGGTATTTCTTTTGGAATTTTTTTGGAATCTTTTGGATTGGAGATCTTCTAGGAACATCTAGATGTTACAGAAAATGGTGTTGGAGTTTCAGTTGGTGCCATTCATCGTGGTCAAATTCCAAGTCGGGTATTTTAAATTACATTGTGCTCCATGACACTCTTCCTACAGCTTCATCTGGATAGGATCTTCTATTTCATATCTCAATTAGCGTAATCTTTTTTCTGCTTCCTGATTGGAAGACTGAAACTTTTTAAACAGGAGAATAGTTAATAGGGAATAATAAATAGCAAATACTCTTGTTTGCACGCCAACACTTTATTATTAATTTTTATCATAGCTTCTAAAAGCACAAGTTGTGGACCAGGCCCTCCCTGTGCTAGGTGCTGTACAAAGAGAGAACAAAAGACACTTTGTGCCCAAAAGAGCTGCCAATCTAAATATAAAACAAGAGACAACAGATGGCTACAGCCAGGCGAGGGAACAGAAGGAAACAACAAGACAGTATTGGTCAGCAGGAGAGCCAGTGGTCTCAACACACCAGCAGTCCAACCAATGTAAAATTTTCTGTCAGCATGCCAGCAAAGGAGAGTTTTAAGCAGGGATTTGAATGAGAACAGTGAAATGGCTTTGTAGATGTTTATAAGGAGTGCCTCCCAAGTGTGGCGGCAGCAGGGAAGGTGATTGTTTGAAAATTGGACAAGTGGGTGATGGAGGCTGATCATGGGCCAATCAGAGAAATGACAGGTAGGGTAAGGGTAGGTCAAAAAGGGCATTGAAAGTGAAGATAAGTAACTTATGTTTGGCGTGATAGAGAACAGGGAGCCAATGGAGGGGTGCAAAAAGGGGAGGGGGGACATGGTCAAAGTGACGGGCTAGGAAAATGATCTTTGCAGCAGCATTCTGAATGGATATGAGCAGGGAAAGATGGCCTTCAGTCAGGTATCCCGTCCCCAAACAGTCATGTGAACAAAATCCCATTTGTGTGAAAGTTGAAGGGTAATGAACCAAGGGCATGAATGTGGGCAAAGTAAACAGTCCTGCATAATTCAAACAAATATTTACAAATACTGTATTTGCAATATTCAACCAGCTCTGGTGAAAAGGATTCAGGGGGTTCCACTGGGGGGAAGACCCAAAAGTTCAGACATCCAACCTATCTGAAGTCCTCTTGTGGGTGCAAATTTAGGCTGAAAACCTTCTGAAATCAGGCTTTCTTCTGAGATTTATGGTGCTGCCTGCTCCCAGTATGGCCAGAAATACTGAGCAGCCGGCTTGTCTCATGGCATTTCCCTGCTTCCAGTCCCAGAGGAATCCCAGACATGCAGAGACTGCAAAAATGAAAAATAATCAAGAAAATTTTAACTTCCAGAAAAAGGTTTGGATCATTTATTCTGAATAATTGAAATTAATGGAGATATCCCATCTCCTAGAAGTGGAAGGGACCTTGAAAGGTCATTGAGTCCAGCCCCCTGCCTTCACTAGCAGGACCAAGTACGGATTTTGCCCAAGATCCCCAAGTGGCCCCTTCAAGGATTGAACTCACAACCCTGGGCTTAGCAGGCCAATGCTCAAACCACTGAGCTATCCCTCCCCCAATTGAAATTGTTTCTTTTTGTAAATGCTGTATAATTTCTGCTGACTGTTATTTTGCACAGTTATTTGTACTCTTGTTTGGTAACCACTTTGCACATGAGAAGAGTTGTAAATGCTGAGTTGAATTATTGTTACTACTGTGCATTTTGGATGAAATTTACCCTGTAAGAGGCCCGCACAAGACCTATGCTCCATTAAGACCTATTTGGAGGGCTTAAGTGGTGCATAGGTTTTGCACAGGCACTCTGCATGGAGGTGAATTTCCCTCTGCATGTACATGTACATTTGGCATGAAAGCCAGCCAGGACAAAATTACAGATAAAAGATTTAGTTTGAGGTTTGGGTGAAGATTTTATAGATTTTTTTTTTTAAGTTGAGAAGGGATCATTATTGATCATCTAGTCTGACTTCCTGCATTGCACAGACCAGAGAACCTCACCCAGTAAACTCAGCATCAAGCCCATAATTTCTGTTTGACCTACAGACTCTCTTAGGCCTGGTCTGTACTAGGAGGTTATGTCGAATTTAGCAGCATTAAATCGAATTAACCCTGCACCCGTCCACACAACGAAGCTATTTAGTTCGACATAGAGGTCTCTTAAATTCGATTTCTGTACTCCTCCCCAACGAGGGGAGTAGCGCTAAATTCGACATGGCCATGTTGAATTAGGGTAGGTGTGGATGGAAATTGATGCTAATAGCTCCGGGAGCTATCCCACAGTGCACCATTCTGTTGATGCTCTGGACAGTAGTCCGAGCTCAGATGTTCTGACCAGCCACACAGGAAAAGCCCCGGGAAAATTTGAATTCCTTTTCCTGTCTGGCCAGTTTGAATCTCATTTCCTGTTTGGACATCGTGGCGAGCTCAGCAGCACTGGCAACGATGCAGAGTTCTCCAGCAGAGGTGACCATGCAATCTCAGAATAGAAAGAGGGCCCCAGCATGGACTGATCGGGAAGTCTTGGATCTGATCGCTGTGTGGGGCGATGAGTCCGTGCTTTCGGAGCTGCAATCAAAAAGACGGAATGCAAAGATCTACGAGAAGAACTCAAAAGCCACGACAGAGAGAGGATACAGCCGGGATGCAACGCAGTGCCGCGTGAAAATCAAGGAGCTGAGACAAGCGTACCAGAAGACCAAAGAGTCAAACGGACGCTCCGGATCCCAGCCCCAGACATGCTGTTTCTACGAGGCAATGCATTCCATTCTAGGTGCGGCCGCCACCACTACCCCACCACTGACCGTGGACTCTGAGGATGGGATATTGTCGACGGCCGCTTCCTCGGAGATGTTAGCGGACGGGGAAGGTGAGGAGGAGGCCGAGGCAGTCGACAGCGCTTACAACGCTGATTTCCCAGACAGCCAGGATCTCTTCATCACCCTCACAGAGATCCCCTACCAACCGTCCCCAGGCGTTAACCCAGACCCTGAATCAGGCGAAGGATCAGTCAGTAAGTGTTTTAAACATGTAAACATTTATTTTGAACAGAACAGGAATATTAACAATGGGTTTTTCATGATTAGTTGCTCTAGGCGCTCTACTTTTTAGTCCTTGCCAGTGCAGTTACTGGAAAATAAGGTCTATATGTCTGGGGATAGAGCTGAAATCCTCATGGGACATCTCCACGAAGCTCTCCTGGAGGTAATTGGAAAGCCTTTGCATGAGGTTCCTGGGGAGAGCGGCCTTATTGTGTCCTCCGTGGTAGGAAACTTTTCCTCGCCAGGCTATCATCAAGTACTCTGGGATCATTGCCTTGCAGAGCATGGTGGCATACGGCCCTGGTTTTTGCTGGCTTTCACGCAGCATGCGTTCTTTCTCAGTCTCAGAAATTCTCATCAGAGTGATGTCGCTCATGGTGACCTGCTTAGAATTAGGGGAATGTTACTATTGGGACTGCTTGCCTGTTCCTTTACAGAACTGTCACGGGCGGTTTACCGCTACGCGGTGGAGGTGGGAGAGGGGCAGCATACAGGGATCTTTCCTGGGGACAGCCGCGAGGGGGTGGGACAGGGGCAGAGTTCATGCTTGCCGGATTGCCGGCAGCAGGAACTGGCCAACGCTAGGAGCATTGCTTTGAACGTGAAAGGAGGGCACTGCTCTAATTTAAGTTTTAAGCAGCCAAAAGTCTACGGCTTACCATGTCAGCCTTCTACCCAAATTCCGCTGTCCTGCCCCGCTTGTCTGATCTCCACTGCAGGACCCCAGGCACTGAATGCGAAGGCCAAAAATTCGACCCTTGTCCTGAATGCGCATGTGATAGGTGCTGTGCGTGGTCTTGTTCACAGAGAAAGACTATGTTCATTGTTCACAAAAAATTATCTTTGTGAGGAATTCCCATCCCACAGCTGCGACTGTCTCCCGACCTACCCTGGCATTCCCCTCGCAGAGGCTGGCGCAGATTAGGCGGAGAAAGAAAAGGACACGGGACGACATGTTCTCAGAACTTATGGGCTGCTCCTGAGCCGATGTGGCCCAGCAGACCCAGTGGAGGGAGAACATGTCGCAATACCAGCGATCACACAGCGAATGGGAGGAGAGGTGGCGGCAGGAAGACCAGCAGGCGACTCAAACGCTGCTTGCACTAATGAGGGAGCAAGCGGACACGCTCTGGCGCCTTGTGGATGTTCTTCAGGACCGGAGGCAGGAGGACAGAGCCCCGCTGCAGTCTATCTCTAACCGCCCTCCCCCGCCACAAAGTCCCATACCCCCTGACCCAAAGTCCCAAGAAGGAGGGGCGGCAGGGGCCGTGAAAACTGTCACTCCACCCCTGCAGACTGCTCAAGTACCAGAAGGCTCTCATTACCAAAAATTTGGTAAGTCCTTTCCTTCCTGCCTCACCCAAGCCCCCGTCCCAGTTTCATCCCCTAACTGTGTAGTTGCTAATAAAAGATACGTTTCTGTTAATTACTGTTTCCATCATGTTCTTTTAGGGGAGAGTGTGTTTGAAGGGGGAAAAAGGGGGATGGAAATTGGAGAGGACAGTTACCTTTACCAGGGTACAGACACGGGGACAGGTTCAGCAGAAGGTCACACACACATTGCAGTCACTAGGCACCCTGGTCAATCTGGGAGGTGGTTTTCATGTTCTCTGTGTGTGATGTGGGGGGGGGCATGTGACTTTGTGGCAGGGGAGGGCGGATAGAGATCTTATGCTGTGTCCTTATCTTGGATCACAGAGCCACGCAGCAGGGGATCTGTAACCGTCCTCCCCCGCCACAAAGTCACATAGCCCCCACACCCAGAGTCCTGAAAAGGAGGGGTGGCAGGCTCCGTTGAAACAACCAGTCCACCACTGCGGACCTCTCTAGGAGCAGGAGCCTGTCATTCCTCGAGTTTAGAAGCGTTCTTTCCATCACTACGCCCGCTCCCCACCACAGTCTGCGTCCCAGTTTCAACACTTTACCGCGAAATCCGTAATAAAGAAAATGGTGTTAATTAACAAAGTTCCATTTATTTTATTTTTAAACATGTGTTGGAAGGGGGGGGACGGGGTGAATGGGGTATGTAGCTGGAGAGGATAGTCAACAGTAAGTGGGTAAAGAAACGGGGGCAGGTTCAGCTTCTCTTTAAACAAACTTAATAGTCACAGGTTACCCTGCTCACTGAGGAACCTAGCTTTCAAAGCCTCCTGGATGCACAGCGCGTCCCGCTGGGCTCTTTTAATCGCACGGCTGTCTGGCTGGGCGTAATCAGCAGCCAGGGTATTCGCCTCAACCTCCCACCCCGCCATAAAGGTCTCCCCCTTGCTCTCACAGAGATTGTGGAGCACACAGCAAGCTGCAATAACAATGGGGATATTGGTTTCGCTGAGATCAGAGCGAGTCAGTAAGCTTCTCCATCTCCCCTTGAGACGTCCAAAAGCACACTCCACCACCATTCTGCACTTGCTCTGACGGTAGTTGAAGAGTTCTTTTTCAGTGTCCGGGGCACCTGTATCGGGCTTCATGAGCCAGGGCATTAGCGGGTAGGCTGGGTCTCCGAAGATCACTATAGGCATCTTCACATCCCCGAGAGTTATTTTCTGGTCCGGGAAGTAAATACCTTCCTGCAGCCGTCTAAACAGACCAGAGTTCCTGAAAACACGAGCGTCATGAACCTTGCCCGGCCATCCTACATTGATGTTTGTAAAACGTCCCTTATGGTCCACCAGTGCTTGCATGGCTTATTCGATTTAAGTACAATCAAACTACTCTCGTAGTGTAGACATACCCTTAGAAAGCTATCCCATCTTGATTTAAAGACCACAGGTGGTGGGGATTCCACCACATCCCTAGGCAAGTTGTTTCAATGGTTAATTGATCCACTGTTAAAAATGTGCACTTTATTTTCAGTGTATTCCCATGTATTTATAAGCCATGGGCCACATTCTCTGCTGATGTGAATCTACTGACTTCAGTCGAGTTATACCAATGAAGAATTTGATCCAATAACATTTCTCAGGTCCAGGAGGATGCATTGAAATGTCTCACCTTTTGTACCAAGTTGTAGTCTTTAAGCCCTGGTCGACGCAAGGCAACTTACGATGATCTAGCTATGTAAGTGACTACACTAAAATTTTGCACCCGCTATCCCGACTTAATAACTCCACGAGAGGCGTAGAGTCAATGTCGATGTAGTTAGGTAGACGCAGTGTCAGCGTAGACACTGTGTTGCTTACATCAACTGTTGCTGGCTTTCAGAAGCCATCTCAGAATGCCCCACCCTGACAGTTCAATCAGTGCAAGTGCACCCTGCCAACATAAGGAGCAAAGCAAGGAAATGCACAAGCGATGTAATTACTGTGGTGACTGTATGGTGATGTAAGTTAAGTCAACTTAATTTTGTAATGTAAACAAGTCCTTAATGAACGACATTGGACATTTGCACTGCAGTTGTCTCAGTTGGAACTAGCTCCTATCAAAACGCTTGGTTACATAGAGTAGGAATATTTTTGTAACAAATTAAAAAAATGCTTACGTTTTGTGGTATAAAAGACCAGATTTTTCCCTGTTTACAGTTTTAAGGACTTTCCGATGCTGCTACATGCAAAAATTGCAAGGTATTTTTCTTCACTTTGTGATGAGTTAACCCCAGTGGCAGCTCGTTTGCACCAAGGAACATGGTTTGAGTCCCAACACAAAAGAGAGGCTTTCTTCAGCCTGAATCCAAATGTGTAGGCTTGTATCAGCCAGGGGTCACATTGCACGAAAAGTCAGTGGCATAAAGTATGTAAATACAATGAAAAGCAGAACAAGTGTTGAAAAGGAGGATATATTAGCTAGTAAAACAGACAGTGCCTCAGCTAGTAAAGATGTAAAACTTAACAAGAGAAATATAAGAGAGGCAGTAAAGAAAAGGATTTATACATAGGAAAGTTGGAGGTATAAGAAAGGCTACAAGTAATTGCAAAAATATCCAGTGAGGGAATTTTGTTGGAGAAAATGAGGAGAATGTTTACATAAGGGGAAGGTTATTTCTCTTAAGGGAACAAAGAGCACGCAGAGAAACCAAGCATGCAGGCTAATGTTTTATATTCACTAATGTGGTTTTTAGTGGGTTCTAATCAGACCCCCAGTGGTTTCTGTGTTTTCATGGTGGCAGAATGGCTGGCTGTAACATTACCAGTCAGCCACAGCATGCAGTCTCGGATGGGGGAAAAGGAGGATGGACAAGACAAAAGAGACTTTACTTTGGTTTGTTTGTACCTCCATGACCAACTTCTACCACTAGAGCTAAAGCATTGAGGCCCAGATCCTCAAAGCTATTTAGGTGTCTAACTCCCTTTGAAATCAGGGAACAGTAGCAGGTGGCAATCCTCTGTGGAGCAGCCATGATGTGTGTGTGGGTAGAGACTTGTAATGGCGGCTAGACATACACCAAGGAACCCTTCTTTGAGCATGTTGGATGCAGCATCTGCTTGGACCAGCAGCGATGAATTCTATGAGCCACTGTTCCTTGGGATGGCGGACAGTTTGAAATAGAGAGCTGGCGAGAGCTAAGCAGGGCTGGCTGTAGCTGTAGAAGGGGCTTGTTACTGCGTAAGCTACATCCAATGAATTTCTCCTAGTCTCAAGTCTTTGTCATATGGAAATCCATGAGCATTTTGCCACTGACATCAATGGGACTATGATTTGCCCCTTTGGACCCAGACTATGAGAGGCTCCCGTATGGCTTCCCAGGAGCAGAGGACAAGAAAATTCCCTGTGCCCTCCATCCTCTGTGTGTGGCTGCACGCTGAGAATCACAGAATCATAGGGTTGGAAGGGACCTCAGGAGGTCATCTAGTCCAACCCCCTGCTCAAAGCAGGACCAATCCCAAACTAAATCATCCCAGCCAGGGCTTTGTCAAGCCTGACCTTAAAAACCTCTAAGGAAGGCGATTCCACCACCTCCCTAGGTAACCCATTCCAGTGCTTCACCACCCTCCTAGTGAAAAAGTTTTTCCTAATATCCAACCTAAACCTCCCTCACTGCAACTTGAGACCATTGCTTCTTGTTCTGTTGTCTGCCACCCCTGAGAACAGCCTAGCTCCATCCTTTATGGAACCCCCTTCAGGTAGTTGAAAGATGCTATCAAATCCCCCCTCACTCTTCTCTTCTGCAGACTAAATAATCCCAGTTCTCTCAGCCTCTCCTCATAAGTCATGTGCTCCAGCCCCTTAATCATTTTTGTTGCCCTCCGCTGGACTCTTTCCAATTTTGCCACATCCTTCTTGTAGTGTGGAGCCCAAAACAGGACACAGCACTCCAGATGAGGCCTCACCAATGCCAAACAGAGAAATGATCACATCCCTCGATCTGCTGGCAATGCTCCTACTTATACAGCCCAAAATGCTGTTAGCCTTCTTGGCAACAAGGGCACACTGTTGACTCATATCCAGCTTCTCATCCACTAAGGACTGAGGATTATGTCATTGTCAATACAAGGTTTCATGCACCTTCCTATGAAACAGGTGGTATTGTGAGAGAGAGGATGCTGGACTAGATGGATCACTTATCTCAAGTGTTATGCCCATTTGTATGAGTCCTGACAGGTTCTGAGCTATTATAAAAACTGTCACTATGAGCTGACTTGAGATGTCAACTCAGAGGGATGCTGGTTTTCTGCTACTGGCTGGCAATACAGGAATGTACCTGGCTGCCTGATCTAATACACATGGTAGACCACACCCACCTAAATAAATAATGGATCATCTTTATTAAGAGACCAAAGCACAAAGGTGGAAGAAGAAGCAGGAGCCTTCAGATACAGAGCCAAATTCTGCCCTTAGTTACAATAGTGATAGGACCCCATCCTGAATGGTGCTGACACCTCCAGACCAGAAGCAGCTGAGGATGCTGAGACATTTCCAAGACTTAGCTCATACCTGGATGAATTCCACAGAAGTCAATGGATTTACCCTGGATTTATACTGGTTTTAGGGCCCAGTGTGACTCCTGTTTGAAGTCAATGGGATGTTTAAATGGAATTGGAGGGACCCTTAGTGAAAACAGAAAGTGATCCATAGTGATTTACAAGTATGAAAGATGACTTTGGAAGCATTAAGGTAAGAGTGTTGAACAAAAATGCTAGTTTAAATACGGAAGGAAAGACCCATGCAAATGCACCATGGGCCAAACTTTGCCACCCTTACTCAAGCAATGGGAGTTTTTGCTTGAGTACAAACCACAAAATTTGGCTCTATTTGCATGCATAATACATCATGTTTAGGAAATGCCATAATGCAATGTCTTCAGGGTAGGTTTCTTCCCTTGCTTCTAAAAAATTACAAATATTTTGTAGTTCCATTGTCACTTCACAGTCCACTTGTTCAACTTTTTCAGTCATTGTGGTATCCCCACCACTTGGCAAGCTATCAGATAATTCAGATGTTTCCTCACCCATACTTTATGATGAATGTCCACTATTCAATACTTCAAGCTTTTTAAAATAAGATGACAAACTATCTTTTTGCTTAGCTTCATCTTCTTGCCTCGCCTTCATTTTTTTGCGTTTTTGACTGTCAGGCTCATAGTGTCGCTTCATTATTGCTAAAAAACTGATCTTGATTTTAGGCAGATTAAAAATGTCTGAAAGAGCAGAGGTGTAGCCACGGGTGGGCCTGGATAGGCCGTGGACAACCCAATTAAGTTTAACTCAGTTAATCCCACGTTTTTATCAGGCTCTGTAAAAACGGGATTTTGAACCATTATATACTAGTGACAAATCATGGGCATTGTTGCTAAGTGTGGGGGAGGGTGCTTTTGTTCAATTGGATAATTGGTCAGGCAGACAGACTTTGACTGGCAAATGATGATTTCCTTTAGTTGCTGTTATGCTATTGCTGAAACAGCGAAAAAATGGCAAAGCAAAATTCTTTGCTAAACTACTTCAAAAAAACACATTTAGAGCGCAGTTTGCAGAATAAGGTCACAGAATGCAGAAAGCCTGGACTGCTTCGCAACTTGCAACGCTTATTAAATTCAGTCATTTGTCAGATTTGTCCTGCATTTTGGGGTCCCTCGTCATTGGGGGCCCCGTGCCACCGCATGGTTTGTTTCACGGTAAATTCACCGCAGTCCAGAGCTAAAAAGCCAAGGCACTATGGTGCAGTGCTGTAACAATTCATATTCTCTGTAGATCCTCAAAGAGGGGGACTTGTAACACACGCTCACCAGCGAGTTACACATGTACCTTAATGGTAGATCGCCATGAGCATGCTATGGCCCTAGGTGTACTGAATGTGGCTAAGCATGGCCTAAATAGGGCGTTGGATGCTAGAAGATGAGGATTCTCTTCCTGGCTCTGCCACCGACATCATATGTGGCCTTTGGCAAGTCACTTAACCTCCCTGTGCTCAGTTTACTGCTCTATAAGAGTGGGCAATGATGTGTACCTCATAGGGATGTTGGAAGGCTTCTTTGATTTTGCCAAATGCTTTGTTGGGTGGGAAGCTCCTGAGAATGCAAAGTGTGTCCACAGCCCTGAGGTGAAATGATGGGACAGGTTGGGGAGAGGCACCTCTTCAGGGGAGAGGAAATTCAGAATCAACTGTAAGGTTAGTGGATTGAGGTAGCTTAAAAATAAACACAAACCTGCCCAATGCACCTGCCCACCACTTAGCCTTGCTGCAGGAGCATGGGTGGTCAGTGGTGACCTCTAGTGTCGAGTGGGTGGTACTTTTAGGAAGAGGGATACAATTGTGTGTAACACCTGGGAAAAGGTAGATAGAACAGTTAGTCAGAGATATTACTGTGAAATGAGACAAGAAATGAAACTGGCAGGCCCTTTTATGTGACAGAAGTGTGGAGAGAGAGAAATACAGGCACTAGTGCAAAGGAAAAACACCTATTTGGCAACAGGGTGTTTTTTTTTTCTTGATGTGTGCATTTTTTCCCATCCTTTTGCAAAGAGCCAAGACACACAGGTGAGGGCAGAGGTGGGCTCCCCTGGAAACTAGCAGAAGGGAACGCTTTCTACTTCTGCTTTCATTGTTCTGTAGACAGGCAGGAAGTGTTTCAACAGCAGGTGCCATTTTCAAGGAGAAATCCTGAAAGACAAGGCTAGGAGGAAGCAAAGTGATGTGTAAATACATGGGGATTAGTATTGATGATGATATTAATAACAATGTAATGCCTTTAGGTGTCTGTGGCCTATAGGATTCTGAACTATACATATCAAAGAGATGATCAAGAAACAGAATAGACCCTGACAGCCAGAGAACTGTGGGTGAAATCTGCTCATGTCATAGGCAGAAGAGGCGATTTTCACTCAAAATGAATCACACAAAACCACAAAGCAACCTACCAAAAAAGGGAACCAAAAGTTTTGGTCCTTGAGCCTGAAGGAGGCTACGGATGAATTCTGGGAGGAGCTGAGAGGAAGAGCTCCAGAGTGATGGGCCTTTGATGGAGGAGACTCTGCCATCTGACCTGGGGGGTGGGGGGCGAGGGGGTTCACCCTCCTCTGCAGCATGGGGCACAGGTCACTTGCAGGTTTAAACTAGTGTAAATGGTGGATTCTCTGTAACTTGACGTCTTTAAATCATGGTTTGAGGACTTCAGTAACTCAGCCAGAGGTTAAGGGTCTATTACAGGAGTGAGTGGGTGAGGTTCTGTGGCCCCCATTGTGCAGGCGGTCAGACTAGATCAGTGGTGGGCAACCTGTGTCCCGTAGGCCGCATGTGGCCTGTCAGAGTAATCCTCTGGCGGACCGCCAGACCATTTGTTCACATTTGCACAGCCGCCGCAGCTCCCAGTAGCCAATGGGAACTGCGGGAAGCGGCGTGGGCCTGGGACGGAGTGGGGGTTGAGCACCCCCAGGGCCCGGAGGAAGCCGGTGCCTGTGGGTGCAGTATATGCTCTTCCTTCATCAGCTCAGCTACAGTGTAGGGGCTGAGCCAAAGTCAATGGGATGACTCCCTTTAACTCTGATGCAGGAGTGCTGGAACAATTTGTATAGTGGGAGTGCTGAGAGCCATTGAACTGAACTGTAAACCTCGTGAGTAATGGAAATCACTTCAAGTCAGGGGTGTGGCAGCATCCCCAGCACCCCTAGTTCCAGCACGAAGGCTCTAATGGTCTTTGGCTCAGACTCCTAGGGCCTGATTTTCAAAGGTGCTGAGCATAGGGTGACCAGATGTCCCGATTATCTAGGGACAGTCCCGATATTCGGGGCTTGGTCTTATATAGGTGCCTATTATCCCCCTCCACCCCATCCCGATTTTTCACACATACTATCTGATCACCCTAGCTGAGCATCTGCAGCTCCTATTGACTTCCGTGGGATATGTGGATGCTCAGCGTTTCTGCACATCAGACTGCTACTGTGGAGGACAGCGTGAGCCCATGACCTTCCCTTCAGTGTCCCCTTTTGGGGTTCACAGCACCAGCAGCCCATCTGAGGCTGGCAATGGCCGGTGGGGAAGGTTTCTTGTATCCTTTCCCCACTTTACTCACTTGTGCAGAGCCAGGCACAATCTGTTCTAATATGTTTTAGCTCCTCTTTATATGCACCCTTTACCAAAATACTTAGTACTGGGTATCGCTCCTTCCCTGCGCAGACCCACACAGTAATTCTGCCTTTTGAAGATTATCATAAAAGAAATATATAATTGCCTAGCACTCCCTGCACTCGCCTTGCCTGAGAATGGCACATTCCTGTGATCTTAGTATGAATGAATGATGACATGATCCTGTGAACTTGGCAAATCTGTCAGTGATTCTGTAATGCACCATGGGCAGAGCAAGGAGTCAGGGCCGGCTCTGGCTTTTTTGCCGCCCAAGGCAAAAAAGCCTCCCACCGCCGCCCCCCCAACCCCCAGTGCGGCAGGGGAGGGCGCCGAGCCGGGCCCTGGGCCGCTCTCCCCGACCGGCCGGAGCGCCGGGGGGAGGGCGGCGAGCCTGGCCGGGGCTCCGCTCTCCCCGGCGGCCGGGGCTCCGCGCCGTCCCCCTCCAGGTGCCGCCCCAAGCACAAGCTTGGTGGGCTGGTGCCTGGAGCCGGCCCTGCAAGGAGTGACTTGTGAGTCCAGAAAATGGCTGTTAGGAGATGGTGTACAAGCAGCCACATGTATGTAACCTAGAGCCCCCTAAACAGATGGAGAACCAGCAAAATCTATACAATATTTGCTGTGGAAGCTCATTTTCTTTCTGAAAGCCCCTAGAGCGCCTGTGTATCCTCAGAAGATCCCCTTTCCAAAGACCAGTGCAATAAGAAGTTATTGCTAGACCCATACCCGTTGTGCATTTCCCACAACTGTCAGCAAAGAAACAGAATATAGATATAGCATACCATAGCTTTGCTGCATTTGATTTTCCCAGTTGTGTTTTCACTACAGCTTTCTGTGTATTGCTATACAAATGACATTGCTTTTATCGACACTATCAGGTACAGCAGTAAGGGTCAATGCTTATTAACCTTGCTGAAAATGCCCCTTTCACAGCTTCCTCTGTATTGTTTTTTATTTATGTTACTGTAGGGCTAGAGGCCCCCAACTGAGATTGCATGGAGTCCCATTGTACAAGTCCCTGCCTTGAACATCTTACAAACTAAATAGACAAGACAGACAAAGGATGAGAGAAAGGAGGGATTATTATAGTAATTTATAGATGGCGAACTGAGGCATAGAGAGTTTCAGGCTGAGATTTTCAAAGTTGATTAGATGTTTTAGCCACACAACTCCCATTTGTGATGGCTTTGAAAATCTCTAAGTGCCCAAGGTCACACAGCCAGTGGGAGTTCAGCACTTTTGAAAATCAGGATAATTATTTAGATGCATAGACTAAGCTAAGGAGCCGAACTTTGGGACTAGTACTGGTCAGAAAATGTATTCCCGCCTCCTGCCCACCCTGTAGAAATTTTAGACAAAATAAATATACTTTTTGTAAAGTTTTCAACCAAAATTTTTGACTTTTTTTCAAAACCCAAAGCCCAAATCTTTTCATCTGAAAATCAAAAAAAAAAACCAAAAAAACAAACAAAAAAACCCCCAAAACAAACAAGCAAACAAAAAGCAACCCCAAACTCCCAAAAGCCCAAAAGAAAAGTTTTCAGACTTAGTTTTTAGGTTTTTGGTTTTCCAGCAAAAAATTAAAACCTTTCTGAGGAAAGCCAACACTTTCCATGAAGATTTTTGTTTAATTGAAAACTCAGTTGTCTATTGAGGGAAAACAAAAGGTTTAATGGAAAATATCTGAGCAGCCATTTGTAAAAATCTGTGCTGTTGATTTTACTGATTTGGATGTGAGTATGCAGGAATTTCAGGTCCAGGATTCTTTTTAATTGTAACAACCTGTGTAGAATGCAGACTATATTTCCAAAAGAACAGTATCTCTTTTTCAGATGCAATTTGGATTCACGTAATTTGTTCCCACAGTTCGGTGCCTGGAACTGAAGTGTAGGTATAAATCTGAGTACTTGTGCCACTGAAGAAAGCACAGAGCAGGTTGTAAGTAACACAAGCATTCAGATTTTTGCACACATTTTTTCCACCTGCAAAGTGAAATATGGGATACATTTTTCGCAAATACTGCAGAAGAATGGCTGGGCTTCAGTCCTTTTGAAAATGTACCACTTTATGACAATTTGAACCAAGGTAGGGCCCCGATGACTGATTGTTTCAGGTGTTCCTCAAGACAGTCTGCATCTAATGGGTTGGGTTAACCAGGGGGCGTAATTCAGCAGGCTCTGGTCAGAAACTGATATTCCCCCCACCCCCGCCCCCATGATAAATTTAGACAAAAAGGGAAAAAAAATAAGTCTTTGTTAAAAATTTTCTTTAAATTTTTTCAGTTTTTTGTCAAAAAAGTCCCCAATGCAATTTTTTTCGTAACTTTCATTAACGAAACTCAAAACGTTTCAGTTGCTGAAAACTGAAAAATGTTCTTGGTTTTTCAATGACTCCTCCCCCTAAAAAATAAGTTCAGTGAAAACAGATTTTTACCCCATTGTCCCTTGAAATTAAATATTTAGATGGACATTTTTTGACCAGGTCTACTCCACAGTCTGTGTTCTGAGTCTTTTGACGCTCTATGCAGACTTCAAAGCCGGCCGGCTGGTTCCCATCATAATATTCAGGCTGTCAACTTTCGTATGGCCAAGACTCACCAAGACTTCAACGCATAAGCTTTTTGCACTGAGGGCTGACTTAAAGCCTACAGACACATGTGCATAAATCTCTGTGTACTGAAACCTGACTTCAGCACATAAAGAACTTATGTGAAATCAAGCCTTGGGGAACACATCTGACCTTCTTATAACCAAAGCCCTGTGAAATCTGTGAAAAACACAGGGCTCTGCAGATAACAAGGACTTTTAGTGGAAGTTTATGATTAAAGAGGGAGGACAGATTAGGGCAGGAGGGAGTGACAAAATCCCAAAAAGGTCCTATAGAATCTACTGAGTAGACATTTCTGAGTGGAGTGGACTATATAATAGTCTCTATGGATATAAATCCTAGGTCATAAAAACACAAATATACTAGCTGATCTATACTGCTGGCTGCCTGATGAGGAAATAGATAACGTGGGAGCAACAATGAGGGACAGTAAAGAGGTAACAATCTAATAAAGCTGTAATAAGCTTCAGCCTCCTGTCCCCACCCCAGGCCACCCCAGACTCAGCCAACTCCTTGAGGGAAAATGCTCCTAGATTCAGTGCTATTCACGCCATCTCACGCAGAACCGCTTGGTGAAACTCCCGCATTCCAACTCTACTCCCTTGACAGGGCTGATCTCCCCCATGACCAGTCTAGCTATACAGGCTGAGTGCCTGGGGTTGGATTTGGACCCAAACCTGATTTGAGTGTTACTGCAGCAGCATCTCTTCCAAAGAACCATACGTCTGGGGAATGATCAGTTCAGCTGTGCTAGTCGCGACACAGATGGTATTAGAGTAATGTCTCATTGGCCGCTGGCCATTTTAGCCAGCCATTTATTATTTTCCAAATAAATCTATTTCTAAAGCTTCTTATGGGTGCTAGAGAGCTCACTCCCCCGCTCCGCACTTCCAAGGTGCTCTTCAGCCTTGAAATGGATGCAGTGATACATTCTTGGCAACCGTACAGACTGTACCACAGCAAAAGTAGCTCTTCTCTGTGTGGGAGGGGAAGGACTCCTTGGATCTGTGTCTCTTGTATTATGGTGGGCGGTTAAATCGTTTTCAAGAGAGTTTGAGGCTATAAGTAAATTGTGCCTTGCGCGCTCCCCCCCCCCCCCCCCCCCACATCTTCTTGTATTACATCTCCATGTCAGGAGACTTGGCCTGCTTTATGCTTTGTAATGAGCTGCCCACCCTGGCAAGTGCTCTGTAAGTTCCAGATGGTGATTTGGACTATACACCCAGGCAGGGGAACAAGAACCTCCCTTATGGCCCTATCTGTGCAGTCCAGACCACTCTGGAACAGGTGGGCGGGGTATGGGTTGATCCTTGGTTATACCCTGCCTACAAGCTGGCCAGAGGGCCTGGGTTCTCCTCCCAGCCATGAAAGAAGGTGGCATGAAGCCCTCCTGCTATAAGGAGATAGACCCTTTGAAAGCCCTGAGATGAGAGGGAGCAAGGACTCTGGAGCTGGGGCCAAAGACTTGCTGTAAGGATGTTGAACTTTTATTTGTTAGACTGTGTTACACTGGAAGGGGTGGGACTAAAAGTGACCTGGCTAGAGGGTTGATGAGAAGGGGCTGAATGGTGTAGAGCTGGAGTGACTGTCAGCAGGGGGTGCCAAACTAGGAGACTCTGCTGTGCCATACGTAGCCACAAGGGGTGTGCTGGCTAGTGAGACCTCTACCCTTTTTACAGGGTGTCTTGGAGACAATTGCCTCCTAGACCTACTCTCAAGGTGGTGCAACTTACCCAGCATCCATTGCTCTGGGTTGTGTCTCAAGTCACAATCTAGCCTGTACGGGTCTTTATTAATAATAATTAATAACAATGCATGAAAGTGGAGAGCCATTATGTAGACCTGAGAGCAGAAGTTTGTCCTAAATCTGAGGTGCTGGGAGAGTGGGGCGGTTATAGCCTGTGTGACCCACCAGCAAGGGTTACACTTGAATCTGAATCCTTTTATTTTATTTTAATTTGCAAGTGAATGTAGTTCTGGTGGAAGTTTGAGATCTCTAAAGACTGAAGTGTTCTGTGTCCAGTAGACAGTGATGCCCTACAATGCCTGCCTGTGTGTTCCAGCTAGGCACTTATGGATGAGGGTTATAACAAAATGTCCAATAAGGGCTAGATATTCTGTTTTTGATCACTAGAGGGTTTCTTAATACCTTCATCTGAAGCATCTGGCAATAGCCACTGCCAGATACTAGATGGACCTCTAACCTGGTCTGTCCTATTAAGGCAATTCCTGTGCCCGTATGTTGGGCAGAGATCACACATAGAATGTTGTAGCCCCAAATGCTATGGTTTTGGAAAGTTGTCAGCTAATGAGAAAGCAGGGGATTGTAACCACTGTTATTATACTCCACAGGGCCTGGTCCGTTTCTCCTTTACACCAATAGAAGTCAAGAAGGACTCCACTGAAGTCAACAGATTGAAACTGGGGTCCCACTGACCTGAGGAGAGTCAGACCAGTCATCAGTCTTTGGGTCTGAGCAGGCAGTAGAGGGAAAATAACTTCCTGGTGAGTGCACATGATTCTGATCTCAGCTACGCCTGTCTAATACCAGAATAACTGTGCCAAAACCAGTGGTTGTACTTTGGATTTACACAAATGTCACTAGGATGAAAATCAGTCTGGTATCTGGGAACACCATCTACAATCCTCTTCTTTCCAACAGACCTGGAAAACCAAGCCCCCAGTGCGGCAGGAAGAACTGGGAAGACGTGAACTGAATAGTACTGTGTATAATTTGAAAGGTTTGCTCATGGGAAATCCATTGCAAGGATGGAGGCCAAAGATATGATGTGATAGCTTTCTCAAAGGAGCTGTCTATCCTGCAGCTGGGTGGTGTGATTGCAGCATGAGTAGACCTATCTGAGCTAAAAATAGCAGTGAAACCACAGCAACATGGACTAACTGCTCAAATAAATATCTAGGATCCTGGGCTCTTCACTGGAAGTTTGAACCTTCGGTTGTGATGCAAAGTATTTTCCTGCAGGTGATGTTTTGAGGGGGTTATTTATACTTAAATAATAAATTGTTTGCAGCTTGATTTTTGCCCCCGAGGGTAAATCTCTTAATTAGTCAGTTGACTTAGTCTGATGCAGAGTTCCAGTGCAACCCATTTGCCATTAAACACCACCACCCTAGAAGCTTTTCAGAAGGGAATTGGATGAGACCAACCATGTTTTCCCCTCTGTTCTGAGACTTCAAGATGCAAGAGTGAAGATCTCCTGTCACTAACCACTGAATCACCTACTGTCAGTGGGGTTATTTTGTTCTTCTTTAATGTTTTACTATTCTTAAAGGTAAGAAGGAGGAAAGTGGGGAAAGCACATGTGAAAGCAGTAAGGAATAGGTGAACTAATTTCTGTAAAATAAGAGCCTCTCATGACCCCTGAACCAACCTCCATCCCCCAAAAGCTTCCTTTCATCTCTTTTTAAAAAACAGTTTCAATATTACAGTGCAGAGTGCATTATGGGATATCTCTATGCAAATCTTAAATGCTATGGTGGTGGGCTCCCCGGAAGTGTCGTAGGTTAGAGTCTGGTTTCAGCTAAATAATGGAACTGACAGTTGAATCTGGTCTATAGAGAGAGAGCAAGAACAAGGCATTTGGATACAGTTGTATTGGACCTAATGGCTTGTTCCTGCCTGCTGTTCGGATGCCAAGTGAGGCACCTGTTCAATCAGGGTGCATTTCATGGGACCATTTAGCATCTTGGAGCATGGGCAGCAAGCACTTGCCATTCCTTCTTGCTGTTTGCGTGTGCTGGGAGGTGGGGGTCAGACTGGTGAGCTGGTGAAGAACACAGCCGGTGATGACGGGTTGACTATGACAATCTGGAGCAGTACAATGGTCTGAGGGTCTCAAAGGCCATTTACACAAACTCCTCTGAGGCAGCCAGGGGCAGGGCTGGAAACCAAGCCTAGGATCCTGACTTCCACTCCCCTGCTTGAACTTATCTGCTGGAGGAGCATCACCAAAACAGAAGAGGAGCTCCTGCTCTTCACAGGGTCACACGGGCTCAAGTGAGGCTCCATGTGAGCAGAGGGGTCCAGCAGTGCAAAGCTTATAGCATGAATGGGGCCCAAGTGGTCTATCCTCCCTCTCACAAGGGGGCTCAGCTTCTAGTGATGTTAGCAGGAGAGGAAAAGAGAATCATTAAGTTTCAGTCCAGTGCAGCAGGAACCCAAAGGCCCAGAGCTTCAAAGATATCAAGGTGCCTGATTCCAATGGGAGTTAGGCCCTTTGAGGATTTGGGCCCAAGGCATTGTTATTTTGTAGGACCTGATTTTTCTCACCTGTGTAAGACACAAACCAATCAGCATTCTCTACTGACTTACACCTATGGTAGCATTTTCCATCTCCTTTGCGAAGATGTAGGTAATGAGGTAAGGTGCAATGCAACTGAGAATCAGGCCAGTGATGTTTTACAAAATGGAGGGGTGGAAATGCTGTCCCTGAATTCTTGCAGGTGCTGTGAACTGGTGCAGCAATATGGTGTGTAACAGCCCTAAAACAACGAGCTGTGCAAACTCTGGTTTGCAGGGTTTGTTCCATTTGGTCATTGGAGGAGGGCTTAAAGATGAAATGTCTCTTGCAGATAAGTGTCTGGGGAAAGTCCTAGGCATCAGTATTCATTTGGGTGAGCCAATAATATAGTCCTGCTGCAAAACAAAAAGAGGACCCTGAAATATTACATTTTCAATGGCTGAGCCTGTCTGTGCATCTTAAACTACAGTAGTTTGCACAGCATAGATTTGCTAATGAGGGAAATTTACAATGATCTCTGCTTATGCAAGATCCTGAGAGAGATTAATGGCTGTGTATATCCAAGTCCCTTTATAGACAATTAATCTTCAGTGCAGGTAATGAGTTTTTATTGATTCTGTCACGTAAGGTAATTTCCATTTCTTTCTTTGAGGCATGTTAGATACATGCTTATCTGCATTTTTTCCAATTATCTCAGTGTGACTGAGCTTCTCTCCTTCTAGCAGGGCCAGATTCACTGTCAGTGGGGCGGGGGAAGTGTAGCAGCTCCATGCTTCGCTTACAGTCTCTGGCCACTTCACCAGCATTACTGGATAGAAGCAGTTAGGAAACTGGGAACGGGCTCACTGAAAATGAGAACCAGCCTCAGATACACCCCCAATTTGAATCAGACTGAATGTAACAGTTAAAGGAGTTTCGATCAAGTCTGGATAATGAGCCCTCCCCCCCCCCCCAAAGATTTCTCGCTAGAAACCTTGGGAGAGAGCCTATTTGGACCCATTCTTCTAGCACCGAGGAACAGCTGACATGTTGGAGTTCTTATCCAAGCCCAACTGCTGGGAATATTTCAAGGTGTGCCTCTCACCATTTTGAGCTATTTGTAACTGGATGCAGGATCATTTTGAGTGCAACTCCTTGTTAGCACAGTGGTAAATATCCCACCTGGTTTGCGTCCCAAATTAACAATAGGATTGCAAGCAAGTGGCATCCCTATCTTGCCTCTAACATTGTATCAGCCGGACCTTTTACACTGCACCATGGACCCCTACCACTTTGGCCCCAAGATCTTCTATGAGCAGCCTGATTAGGCCTTCTTCCTGAAGGACTTCCTTCTCCCTCTAGCTCTCTTGCTTCAATTCTTTGTTCCTGACTGGTGCTAATGAGAACCACTTGATCTGGTTACCAGGGTAAATCAGCAGAATAGTTCTGCATCTCTTTGCAACCTGCCACCCTATTACAGAGGTGAATTAGAAAATGATGGAAGCTTCGTTAGTTGGAACCTTTGAAACGGGAATTTAAAACACTGAGGGCCAGATTCACAGCTGTGCAAATTAGTGCAGCTCTACTGAAGTCAATGACACCACACCAATTTAAAACAGCTGAAGCTCTGAACCTGGAAAACGTACAGTAAGGAACAATCCTGCAAGGTTAGAACCATGGACTGGATGATCTAGTAAGTTTTATTCCTACCTCTGACTCATCTCTTTCTGTGAAAGATAGTATCAGTCAGTGAAACACTAATACATACCAGGCAAGCGAGTGGTTGGTTCTATAACTCACAAGTAGAGGAGAAGATACATTTATGGTAGCTGTAAAAAGGCCCTAAGATCTCCTGATAAGTGCTGAGTGGCTGACAGGCATAACTGACACAGACTGAGCTGAGATTGGGAACTGTGTCATGTAGCCTCTACGGGTGCTGATATGCAGAAAGCGTGGCTCAGAACATCTGCAAACGCAAAGTTGTATTGGGCCTGTCCAGAAAGCATTTATTGTGCTCTTTTAAGTATTTATCTGCTGTAGAAGATGAAGAGAAATATCCCACAGTCCGTGTGCCTAAGCCAGTGGTGGGGAACCTGCAGCCCATGGGCCGCACGTTGCCTGTCAGGGTAATCTGCTGGTGGGCCGCCAGATCGTTTGTTTACATTTTCACGGCCGCCGGGAGCTCCCAGTGGCCGCGGTTTGTCGTTCCCAGCCACTGTGGGCTGCAGGCAGCTGTGCAAATGTAAACAAATGGTCTGGTGGCCTGCCAGCGGATTACCCTGATGGGCTGCGTGTGGCCCACGGGCTGCAGGTTGCCCATCACTGGCCTAAACTGTTCTCATTGTGCTAACAAAGAACATTATCTTTGAAACAGCAAAGTGAGCATGTGTCATCCCTTTGAAAGACACATGTTGAAGTGGGTGGTGATTAATTCCAGATAATCCAGCATGTTAGTGTCTTCAGTTTGTCACAGAACTATGCTGATAGGGATCTTTTAGATCAAAAAGTGGGACAAGGGTTATTGTTCTAATAGAAAGTAAAGATCTTTCTCTAGCATTTACATGCTTAATCTCATTCATTGTTAGAAGCCTTGAAATCCGCTGGTATGTTTTAGTCTCACTTACATTAGGCAGGGGCAGATGAAAGCAGGATCATAGAAGGAGATTCAAGCATGGCCTAAAATCCCCCAGTTTCACTGAGTGCTACCCATCCGCAGGCACATCCCGGGAGCTCTGTGGCCCTGTGTTTTTTATGTGCTCTAGAATATCTTTAATCTTGATCTGTCCCTGCTAGATGACAATTTAGTCCAAAAAGGCTATTTTAATCTAATAGTTCTCAACCGTTTCCATACCCAAACCCAGCCTAGCATCACCCTTCTGCTTAGCCAGGATATAGCCAGAACTTCCCTCCCATTTAGCAATATGGGAAAGGCAGGGTGACTGTGGCCCCCTGCACCAACTCTGTCCTAATCAAACCTATATGAAGGAAAAAAAGAGAGGTCCCTTATTTATGACATCATAAAATCAGGATATACCATCTGCTGGGGTAATTTCCAATTATATACATATAATCAGGAGCTGATGGACAGGAAGTTAGCAGAACATAGAGAAATGCTTGGTCCTTCATTGGAAAGGGAGATGGTGATAGTATGGGCAGGGTGGTGATCAGATAATTGAATCCCATAATCAAGATTTTACTGTCTTTCAAAGGTTGGGTAATAAAAATAAAAGATTTCTTAGCGAAACTTACCAATATTAGTTAAGCTTTACATTACCCCTAAAAGGAAGGCAGGTATTAAACAAGTTCCACTTATGAGACTGATGTACTGAAGCAAAGAGAGGGAAAGCGACTTGCTTATTGTCCATAATGAGTGAGTGGAAGATCTGGGAACAGAACCCAGAAGTCTTGACTCCCCAGCCACTGCTCCAAATACTGCCACAAAGAATTAAATGCACTAAAATTACTTAAGAAATACTTAAATAAGTTTTTCATTGATCTTAAGGTCAGATGGGACCATTATGATCATCAAGTCTAGCCCCCTATATAACAATGTCTATAGAACCTCAGCCATCAATTTCTGCATCAAGGCCATAATGAGTAACGAATCATTTGAATCAGAGACTGTAAAATCAAAAGAACTGTGGATTGCTTTATGTTGCTTTTCCAGAGTCTTATGAGTTTATTTATATGTGTTCCTACATAACATGAGAGTTTCTGGTGTTTAAAACAACACCACCAACAAAAAAAACTCTCTGGAACATTAATCAATAATTATTCAAAACAAATCACAATGCTTCTGACTTCAAACGTTCCTTGACACATTGACTTATGACATGAAGTACAATATATTTCAGAACCCACAGTCTTTCACATCAATTAGAAGGATATGTCTGTGACAACAATACAAAAGGATTCACTTCCAATCCAGGAAGAGAGTCAGATGGGAATAGATGAACTTCAGTGTGGTGGGAAACAGTGGTGTCTCTGGAATCCAATGTGGTTTCCTCTTCTAAATATTTTCCCGGTCAATAAAAGCGATCACAAAAACAAATCAGAGGCTGGAAGCCATTATATTGTCTTGTCAAAAGAAATTGTCTTAGGTTATGGTTAGGGATGGGCAAGAGGGTTTGGACAAAATAAAAGCTTTCAGGGAAACTGGATGACTAGGTTTCAGAGTGGTAGCTGTGTTAGTCTGTATCAGCAGAAAGAACGAGGAGTACTTGTGGCACCTTAGAGACTAACAAATTTATTTGAGCATAAGCTTTCATGGGCTACAGTCCACTTCATCAGATGAATGCAGTGGAAAATACAGTAGGAAGATATTCTATATATATATATAGAGAGAGAACATGAAAAAATGGGGGTTGCCATACCAACTATAATGAGACTAATCGATTAAGGTGGGCTATTATCAGCAGGAAAAAAAGCTTTTATAGTGATAATCAGGATGGCCCATTTCAAACAGTTAACAAGAAGGTGTGAGTAACTATAGGGGGAAAATTAGCAAGGGGAAATAGTTTTTAGTTTGTGTAAGACTCATCCACTCCCAGTCTTTATTCAAGCCTAATTTAATGGTGTCCGTTTTGCAAATTAATTCCAGTTCTGCAGTTTCTCATTGGAGTCTGTTTTTGAAGCTTTTTTGTTGAATAATTGTGACTTTTAGATCTGTAATTGAGTGACCAGGGAGGTTGAAGTGTTCTCCGACTGGTTTTTGAATGTTATAATTCTTGATGTCTGATTTGTGTCCATTTATTCTTTTGCGTAGAGACTGTCTGGTTTGGCCAATGTAGATGGCAGAGGGGCATTGCTGGCATATGATGGCATATATCACATTGGTAGATGTGCAGGTGAACGAGCCTCTGATAGTGTGGCTGATGTGATTAGGTCCTATGATGGTGTCCCTTGAATAGATATGTGGACAGAGTTGGCAACAGGCTTTGTTGCAAGGATAGGTTCTTGGGTTAGTGTTTTTTTTGTGTGGTGTGTGATTGCTGGTGAGTATTTGCTTCAGGTTGGGGGACTGTCTGTAAGCGAGGACTGGCCTGTCTCCCAAGATCTGTGTCATAAATACCACCCTATACCGGAAACCTACTGACCGCTATACTTACCTACATGCCTCCAGCTTCCATCCAGACCACACCACACAATCCATTGTCTACAGCCAAGCTCTAAGATACAACTACATTTGCTCCAACCCCTTAGGCCTTGTCTACACTACGAGAGTAGTTCGATTTTACTTGCATCGAATTTTTGTAATCGATATTGCAAAGTCGAACGTGTGTGTCCACACTAAGGACAGTAATTCGACTTTGTGCGTCCACACTAACGGTGATAGCGTCGACATTCGAAGCGGTGCACTGTGGTCAGCTATCCCACAGTTCCCGCAGTCCCCTCTGCCCATTGGAATTCTGGGTGTAGCCGGCAATGCCTTCTGGGTAACAAAATGAGTCGAGGGTGCTTTTGGGAAACTGTCGTCATCCGTCCATCACTCCCGCCCTCCCTCCCTGAAAGCGCCGGCGGGAAAACAGTTCGCGCGCTTTTCCAGTCATTGACAGCGCGGACGCCACTGTACTCCGAGCATGGAGCCCGCTGCGACCATCGCTGCAGTTGTGGCCGCTCTCAACGTCTCGCAGCTTATCATAAAGGTTTCCCTGAGGCAGATGCAGAAAAGTCAGGCAAGGAGGCTACGGCACCGCGGTGATGTCCTGAAGTCTGAGAGTAGCACAGACCTGTCAGAAAGCAGGCGACCCAGCGCCGAGGACATCACAGTGGCAATGGGTCATGTTGATGCCGTGGAACGGCGATTCTGGGCACGGGAGACAAGCACTGAGTGGTGGGACCGCATAGTGCTGCAGGTCTGGGATGAATCCCAGTGGCTGCGAAACTTTCGCATGCGGAAGGGAACTTTCCTGGAACTTTGTGAGTTGCTGTCCCCTGCCCTGAAGCGCAGTGACACCCGGTTGCGAGCTGCACTGAGTGTACAGAAGCGAGTGGCCATAGCCCTGTGGAAGCTTGCAACGCCAGACAGCTACCGGTCAGTCGCGAACCAGTTTGGGGTGGGCAAATCTACCGTGGGGGTTGTTGTGATGCAAGTAGCGAAGGCTATCGTTGATGTACTGCTGCCAAAGGTAGTGACCCTGGGAAACGTGGAGGCGATCATAGATGGCTTCGCAGCGATGGGATTCCCAAACTGCGGTGGGGCCATAGATGGAACTCACATCCCTATCCTGGCACCGGACCACCAGGCCACCCAGTACATTAACCGAAAGGGATACTTTTCCATGGTGCTGCAAGCACTGGTGGACCACAGGGGACGTTTTACCAACATCTACGTGGGATGGCCGGGCAAGGTTCATGACGCTCGTGTTTTCAGGAACTCTGGTCTGTTTAGACGGCTGCAACAAGGTATTTACTTCCCGGACCACAAAATAACTGTTGGGGATGTGGAGATGCCTATAGTCATCCTCGGGGACCCAGCCTACCCGCTAATGCCCTGGCTCATGAAGCCCTATACTGGCGCCCTGGACACTGAAAAAGAACTCTTCAACTACCGGCTGAGCAAGTGCAGAATGGTGGTGGAGTGTGCTTTTGGCCGTCTCAAGGGGAGATGGAGAAGCTTACTGACTCGCTGTGATCTCAGCGAAACCAATATCCCCATTGTTATAGCAGCTTGCTGTGTGCTCCACAATCTCTGTGAGAGCAAGGGGGAGACCTTTATGGCGGGGTGGGAGGTTGAGGAAAATAGCCTGGCTGGTGATTACTCACAGCCAGACAGCCGGGCGATTAGAAGAGACCAGCGGGAAGCGCTGTGCATCCGGGAGGCTTTGAAAGCAAAGTTCCTGAGTGAGCAGGGTAACCTGTGATTTTATAGTTTGTGTACTGAGAAGCTAAACCTGCCCCCGTTTCTTTACCCAGGTAATGTTGACTATCCTATCCAGTTACATACCCCCTTCATCCCCCCTCCAACACACGTGTCGAAATAAAAATAGTTCTACTTTGTTAAAGCACACCGTTTTCTTTAATACTGTTTTAGCGGGAATTTTTTAAAACTGGGACGCAGACTGTGGTGCGGGGCGGGTCTAGTGTTGTGATGCGAATGCAGCTTCTAAACTCAAGGATTGACAGGCTCCGCTGCGGTGGGATGCTTGTTTCAACGGAGCCTGTCACCCCTCCTGATCGGGACTGTGTGTATGGGAGGTCTATTTGACTTTGTGGCAGGGGGAGGACGGTTACAGATCCCATGCTGTGTGGCTCTGTGATCCTGTCTAAGGACCGGCGCTTAAGATCTGTAACTGCCCTCCCCCGCCACAAAGTCACAGAGCAACCCACCCCCCCCAACATTACATCAAAACAACCTCCCAGACTAACCGGGGCAACTAGTCACTGCATCACTGCACTGTGTATGTGCCCTGCTGCTGTGCCTGCCCCCGACTATGTACCCTGCCAAAGGAGACTGTCCTGTCCAATTTCCAACCCCCTTTCCCCTCCTCCTCCAAAAGAACATGATTGAAACAGTAGTTAACAGAAACGAATTTTTTATTATCAACTACACATGGCATTGGGAGGTGAAACTTGGACGTGGGCTTGTGTCAGGCGGGAAGGAAAGAACTTTTCAAATTTTGGGAAATGAGAGCCTTCTGCTACTAGAGCTCTCTGCAGGGGTGGAGTGAGAGTTAGCAGGGACTCTGCCGCCTCTCCTTCTTTGCACTTTGGGTGAGGTGGGTATGGGACTTGGTGGCGGGGGAGGGCGGTTAGAGATGGACTGCAGCGGGGCTCTGTCCTCCTGCCTCCGTTCCTGCAGAACATCCACAAGGCGCCGGAGCGTGTCCGTTTGCTCCCTCAGTAGTCCAAGCAGCGTTTGAGTCGCCTGCTGGTCTTCCTGCCGCCACCTCTCCTCCCGATCCATGTTGGCTTGGTGCATTCGGGTCAAGTTCTCCCGCCACTGGGTCTGCTGTGCTGCCTGGGCTTGGGAAGAGGCCATAAGCTCAGAGAACATGTCCTCCCGTGTCCTCTTCTTCCTACGCCTAATCCGCGCTAGCCTCTGGGAGTGTGATTCCAGGCTAGGTTGTGAGACAGTCGCAGACGGGGCTGTGGAAATGGGAAAAAGGGAGTGAATTCCTCTGAAAGATAAATGTAGTTGTGAACAAAGAACATAGTCTTTCTCTGTGAACAAGACCATGCACAGCACCTTTCACATGCGCACTCAGCACAAGGTCGAATTCTCGGCCTTCGCATTCTGTGCCTGGGGTCTTGAACAGCACATTTGAGAAGCGAGGCAGCACAACGGAATTTCTGTTGCAGGCAGACATGGTAAGCCGTACACTTGTGGCAGTTTAAAACTTTTATATTACCACTGGCCTCATTTCACATTTAAATCAATGTCAGTCCCTGCTGCCAGCAATCCGGCAAGCGGGAACTCTGCCCCTGTCCCACCCCCTCGCGGCTGTCCCCGGGAATGATCCCTTTCGGCTGCCCCTCTCCCGCCTCCACCGCGTGGCTGCAAACCAGCGGTGACAGTTCTGTAAAGGAACGGGAAAGCAGTCCCAACACTAACATTCCCCTACCTAATTAAAAGCAGGTCACCATGGCCGACATCACCCTGATGAGGATCTCCGAGAGCGACAAAGAGAGAATGCTCCGGGAAAGCCTCCAAAGACCAGGGCCGTATGCCGCCCTGCTGTGCAGAGCAATGATCCCCGAGTACCTGATAATCTCGTGGCGCGGCAACGTGTCGTACTTCGGAGGACCCAATAAGGCCGCTCTCCCCAAGAACCTCATGCAACGGCTTTCAAGTTACCTCCAGGAGAGCTTCATCGAGATGTCCCAGGAGGATTACTGCTCTATCCCCGCACATATAGACCGCATTTTACTGTAGCTGCAGTAGCAGGGAATACACAGTAGAGCGGCTTGTGCAGGACAATCACTGAAAACCGGACATTGCTAGATTTCTTTTCAAAACTTGCACTGCCCCTTACTAAACCGTTAAGCGCCTAGGGCACACTAATCATGAACAACCCATTCTTTTAATTGTTAATATTCCTGTTTTGTTAAAAATAAATGTTTAGATGTTTACAACACTTACTGGCTGATCCTTCACCAGATTCTGTGTCCGGGGTAATGGCTGGGGACGCTTCGTAGGGGATCTCTGTAAGGGTGATGAAGAGATCCTGGCTGTCGGGGAAATCAGCGTTGTGAGAGCTGCCAACTGCCTCGCCCTCCTCATCTCCTTCCTCATCTTCCCCGTCCCCTAACATGTCTGAGGAACCGGCCGTGGACAGTATCCCATCCTCAGAGTCCACGGTCACTGGTGGGGTAGTGGTGGCGGCAGCACCGAGGATGGAATGCAGTGCCTCGTAGAAACGGGATGTCTGGGGATGGGATCCGGAGCGTCCGTTTGCCTCTTTGGTCTTCTGGTAGCCTTGTCTCAGCTCCTTGATTTTCACGCGGCACTGCGTTGCATCCCGGCTGTATCCTCTCTCTGCCATGTCTTTAGAGATCTTCTCGTAGATCTTTGCATTCCTTCTTTTGGATCGCAGCTCGGAAAGCACGGACTCATCGCCCCACACAGCGATGAGATCCAAGACTTCACGATCAGTCCATGCTGGGGCTCTCTTTCTATTCCCAGACTGCACGGCCATCACTGCTGGAGAGCTCTGCATCGTTGCCAGTGCTGCTGTGCTCGCCACGATGTCCAGACAGGAAATGAGATTCAAACTGGCCAGACAGGAAAAGGAATTCAAATTCAAATTTTCCCGGGGCTTTTCCTGTGTGGCTGGTCAGAGCATCCGAGCTCGCACTGCTGTCCAGAGCGTCAACAGAGTGGTGCACTGTGGGATAGCTCCCGGAGCTATTAGCGTCGATTTCCATCCACACCTAGCCTAATTCGACATGGCCATGTCGAATTTGGCGCTACTCCCCTCGTCGGGGAGGAGTACAGAAGTCGAATTAAAGAGACCTCTATGTCGAACTAAATAGCATCGCAGTGTGGACGGGTGCAGGGTTAATTCGATTTAACGGCGCTAACTTCGACATAAACGCCTAGTGTAGACCAGGCCTTAGAGAGGTACGTCTATATTTACCTCCGGGTCCGGCGGTAAGCAATCGATCTTCTGGGATCGATCCCGGAAGTGCTCGCCGTCGACACTGGTACTCCTGCTCCACGAGAGGAGTACGCGGAGTCGACGGGGGAGCCTGCCTGCCGCGCATGGACCCGCGGTAAGTTCGAACTAAGATACTTCGACTTCAGCTACGTTATTCACGTAGCTGAAGTTGCGTATCTTAGTTCGAAGTGGGGGGTTAGTGTGGACCAGCCCACAGAGACGAACACCTACAAGATCTCTATCAAGCGTTCTTACAACTACAATACCCACCTGTTGTAGTGAAGAAACAGATTGACAGAGCCAGAAGAGTACCCAGAAGTGACCTACTACAGGACAAGCCCAACAAAGAAAGTAACAGAACCCCACTAGCTGTCACCTTCAGCCCCCAACTAAAACCTCTCCAGCGCATCATCAGGGATCTACAACCTATCCTGAAGGACGATCCCTCACTCTCACATTTTTTCATGTTCTCTCTCTCTCTCTCTCTCTCTCTCTCTCTGTGTGTGTGTGTGTGTGTGTGTGTGTGTGTGTATATATATATTCCTACTGTATTTTCCACTGCATGCATCTGATGAAGTGGGCTTTAGCCCAGGGAAGCTTATGCTCAAATAAATTTGTTAGTCTCTAAGGTGCCACAAGTACGCCTCGTTCTTTTTGGATGACTAGGTGCTCAGTTCAAATCCAACCTCTGCTGACAGTGACTGACGGTTGTTCAGTGGTTTATAGGAATTGGAGTTCAGTGTCTAAATCTAAATCTCAGGGAGCTTAGTAATTGTCTTCCTTGCTGGCCACTAGTAGAATGGTCAGAGACTGAATTGGCCACAGTGTATGAGCTCTCCTAGGGGCAAAGTCTCTGCCCATCCAGTCTCTATCCATTGTGCTGTGATGGCCAACAGAGAAATCAGTTAATATGATGTGTTTTGTGGTCCTTCCAGGGCCTGGTTGAGGCATGTAGTCAGGGCAGTTGTATGTATTTCATGGATAAACAGAGGTCTTCACTCTCTATTTAATTGTCTGTACATACGTGTATGTTTATACAAGCCTGGATGTCACCATCTACATGAATCTTGTCTAAAAAAAACCTCTGCACCATTTGAGACTGATCCCTCCACGCCCTGCTCCTCTGTGACCAGATTCTTCACTGGTGCGACTTGACACCAATGGCGCTACTCTAACTTACACCAGCTGGGAATCTGGCCCCTGGTGGTGTGAGTGTCTGTACTTTTGTCTACCCTATTTAGGCCCTCATCCTGCCAGGACTTGCACACCTGCCTAACTTTCCATATTGAGCAGATTAATTGAAATCAGTGGAATTATGCTCGGTGAATGAAGCTAAGCACGTTCACAAAGCTTTGCAGAATCAAGCCCTCAGATTGAAAGCTTGAGGCTGGCTTCCTGGTATTTACCTATGTTGTATGACACAGATACTCAGTAGATATATGTTACAAGTAATACAGGCTGCTGATCTGGAACTCCTCCTGAACAGTAAACATTTAAGCCTACTGAAGTAATCAACCTCCTTGCATATATTGAGGACAGAGCCTTCTTATTTACAGTGCGATCCATGGTGTTGGAAAACAACAAGGACTTTGGTTCAGAATTTTGCTACAGAATTAAAAGTTCACAGTTTTGTTCTCAGCAATTTCTTTGTTTCAGAAACTTCATTTTTCATGAAATTTTCATTGAAAATAAACAATTTTTTTGAATGGGTGAATTCAAATTCACGCAGAAAAAGGTCCTAGTTGCCATTAAAAAAAAAATAGCGAAAATGTACAGGTCTTCCAAGAAATCAGAGAATTTTTACAGATGTGACACCAAGGGTAAACCCCTCCATTGAGAGGTTTTCCGATTTTGTTGTGAATATTTTGCATGAAGTCTGTCAATATTTTCATGGCGTTCTTTTCAGGCATGAGAGAGTTTTGGTTTCAGCTGAGCTGGGATGCGGCACTTGACCGGAATTCAGACAACTGGGGGTCTGTTCCCAGCTCTGTTGTGTGACTTAAGGCAAATCAATGAATCTCCCTGTGGCTCAGTTTACCCATCTGTCAAATGGGGATAGTGATACTTAAGTGCTTTGAGATATATGGGTGAAAAGTGCTATATATAAAAGTGCTCTGGGTTTCCCTAAGCCTCTAAGTGCCAGAAGCTGGGTGACAGGGGATGTTCTGTTCATTCTTTCTGAAGCATCTGGCACCGGCCACTGTTGGAAGACTGGATGCTGGTCTACATAGATCATTGGTCTGACCCAGTATGGCCATTCTTATGTTATGTTCTTATAGGTGCTAGGGAATAATAATTAATATGACCTTAATTGGAGAAAAGGTAATTTATGGAATGCTTCCTGTTCATTGCCCTCTATACACACAGTATAGGTGTGGGTGTGGATCGCTGTTAAGTCAGCTGAATTCATACATCACTTGATCTAAGAGCTTGTCTACACAGTAAATGGAATTGAAATAACTACATTGGTTGTAGTGCACACCCTTAATTATTTTGGTTTGTATATACATGGACAGTTTTATTTCAGTATGAGAGTGCCCCGTTTCAGCATAACTTAAGTTGGTTCCTTACCTGCTTAATTAAATCAATGTAAAGGCACTCTCATACCAAAATAAGTGTCTTCACAGAGACATACACTGAAATAACCAAAGGTGTGAACTAACAGATAAAGTTATTTCAGTTCAAGTGACCACATACACAATTCCTAAGAGGAAAGCACTATACATAAATCCAGATGTGGCTGATTCATAAACAAAAACAGATTGAACACATTTCATAAAATATACTACATATATCCTTACAACAGTATTCAAAACTAAACCCTATTGAAATACTATTAAATAGATCCATTTTCATTAAATGTATGGTACATTGCATTACATAGTTTAAATATCATGAACTGTCTCTTTTTTGTTTTGTTTCTTTTTCAGGCTTGTTGGATGTGTTTAAATATAACTGTAGTGCAAAGAAAAGTGAAATATATTCCCCATATGGAAGTTACAAACCATCCACCTCCTCCCTCTTATTCTCCCTCTCATGCACGTGCATTCACACACAGAGTCAATATTTAAGAATTTTTAAACCCTGGGGTTTATTACGCACAGGAATATTTCTTACGCATGGGCCCAATCCATCTGCCATTAGTCTAACAGACTCTTGCTGACATCAGTCTGTAATGGATTGACTGTATAGGAGCAAGGATCGCTTGCCTTTATAGGAGAGTGCTCCTGTTCTGTGCCTCCTAAACTTCCCTGACTACCTCCTGCTACTCTACCATGCCTGATCATATTTCCCACTCCTATCACTGGGAAACTTTTACTTGTTCTCCCTATATCACCAGAAGAATAACTACTACTTACTTAGGTGGGAGCAGCAACTGACTTTATTAGCAAAATAATGAGCTGGGTACACTTTGAATTGCCTAATTCAGTCGTGTTCCTTTTTTGCCGAGCGAAAGAGAAATAATCGGGGAGTGGAAGGGCTGATACACCTAAGGGTATGTCTACACTATGGGATTAATCCGAATTTACAGAATTCGAATTTTGGAAACAGATTGTATAAAGTCGAATGTATGCGGCCACACTAAGCATATTAATTCGGCGGTGTGCATCCATGTACCGGGGCTAGCGTTGATTTCCGGAGCATTGCACTGTGGGTAGTTATCCCATAGCTATCCCGCAGTCTCCCCCGCCCATTGGAATTCTGGGTTGAGATCCCAATGCCTGATGGGGCAAAAAACATTGTCGCAGGTGGTTCTGGGTACAGCCTCACCCCTCCCTCCATGAAAGCAATGGCAGACAACCATTTCGCGCCTTTTTTCCTGGGTGAACACTGCAGACTCCATACCACGGCAAGCATGGAGCCCGCTCAGCTCAAGACAGCAGTCATGAACATTGTAAACACCTCGCGCGTTCTCGTGCAGTTTATGCTGAACCAGGACCTGAAAAACGAGGCAAGGAGGAGGCGGCGACGGCAGCGCAGCAACAAGCATGATGAGGACATGGACATGGACACAGAATTCTCTCAAACCACGGGCCCCGGTGCTTTGGAGATCATGTTGTTAATGGGGCAGGTTCTATCTGTGGAACGCTGATTCTGGGCCCGGGAAACAAGCACAGACTGGTGGGACCGCATAGTGTTGCAGGTGTGGGACGATTCCTAGTGGCTGCGAAACTTTCGCATGCGTAAGGGCACTTTCATGGAACTTTGTGACTTGCTTTCCCCTGCCCTGAAGCGCCAGAATACCAAGATGAGAGCAGCCCTCACAGTTGAGAAGCGAGTGGCGATAGCCCTGTGGAAGCTTGCAACACCAGACAGCTACCCGTCAGTCGGGAGTCAATTTGGAGTGGGCAAATCTACTGTGGGGGCTGCTGTGATGCAAGTAGCCAAAGCAATCACTGAGCTGCTGCTATGAAAGGTAGTGACTCTGGGAAATGTGCAGGTCATAGTGGATGGTTTTGCTGCAATGGGATTCCCTAACTGTGGTGGGGCGATAGATGGAACCCATATCCCTATCTTGGCACCGGAGCACCCAGTACATAAACCGCAAGGGGTACTTTTCAATGGTGCTGCAAGCACTTTTGGACCACAAGGGACATTTCACCAACATCAACGTGGGCTGGCCGGGAAGGGTTCATGACGCTCGCGTCTTCAAGAACACTAATCTGTTTAAACAGCTGCAGCAAGGGACTTACTTCCTGGACCAGAAAATAACCGTTGGGAATGTTGAAATGCCAATAGTTATTCTTGGGGACCCAGCCTACCCCTTAATGCCATGGCTCATGAAGCCATACACAGGCAGCCTGGACAGGAGTCAGGAGCTGTTCAACTACAGGCTGAGCAGAATGATGGTAGAATGTGCATTTGGCCGTTTAAAAGGTCGCTGGCGATCGTTACTGACTCCCTCAGACCTCAGCCAAACCAATATCCCCATTGTTATTGCTGCTTGCTGTGTGCTCCACAATCTCTGTGAAAGTAAGGGGGAGACCTTTATGGCGGGGTGGGAGGCTGAGGCAAATCGCCTGGCTGCTGATTACGCGCAGCCAAACACCAGGGCGATTAGAAGAGCACACCAGGAAGTGCTGCTCATCAGAGAAGTTTTGAAAACCAGTTTCATGACTGGCCAGGCTACTGTGTGAAATTTCTGTTTGTTTCTCCTTCATGAAAACCCTCCCCCTTTATTGACTCATTCTCTGTAAGGAACGCACCCTCCCCCTTCCCCCAGCTTGCTTTCAAAGGAAATAAAGTCACTATCGTTTAAAAATCATTTATTCTTTATTAATTAATTATAAAAAGAGGGAGAGAACCCGGGTGGGGTTTGGGAGGAGGATCAGCGGGAAGGAAAAGACCACTAAAAAAAGGTCAAAAAATGACAGCCTTTTGCTTGGGCTGTCCACTGGGGTGGAATGGGAGGGTGTACGGAGCCTCTCCCCCCGCGTTCTTACACGTCTGGGTGAGGAGGCTATGGAACACGGGGAGGGGGGTTATACAGGGGCTGTAACAGCACTCTGTTATCCTGCTGCCGTTCCTGAAGCTCCACCAGACGCTGGAGCATGTCTTTTTGCTCACGCAGCAGCCCCAGCATTGCATCTTGCCTCCTCTGATCTTCCTGCCGCCACCTCTCATCTCGAGCGTCCCTCATGTCCTCATGTTGGTCCCTCCTGTCCTCACGTTCACTGGCATCTTTCCTATACTTTGAAACCGTGCCCTTCCACTCATTCAGATGAGCTCTTTCACTGCGGGTGGATTCCATGATTTCCGCGAACATCTCGTCTCGCGTCTTCTTTTTCCAACGCCTTATCTGAGATAGCCTTCGGGACGGAGGAGGGAGGCTTGAAAACTTTGCAGCTGCTGGAGGGAGGGAAAAAAGGGAGAGAAGTATTTAAAAAGATACATTTTACAGAACAATGCTTATACTCTTTCACGGTGACCAACACTATTCACATTACATAGCACATGTGATTTCTGTGCAAGGTCGCATTTTGCCTCTTAATATTGAGTGCCTGTGGCTTTGCTGCTAGAGATCACAGACGCAGGTCCAGGCAACAGAATTCGGCTTGCATGCAGCTATGGTAAGCCATTGTCTTTCGGCTTCTGCGCCCTCCTTTCCCACATACCAAGCAAAGCCCGTTGAGTGCTGCAGTTTTCCTGTTAACCTTCAGCAGCGGAAAACAAACCCCCACCCCATCCAATTCTCTGGATGATCGCTTTATCCCTCCCCCCACCGCGTGGCTGGTATCAGGGAAGATCCCTGCTAGCCAAACATGAAAAGCTCAGCGCCAATTCCCGGCCCCCCCCCCCCCCCCCCCCCCGTGCTTGGCTAACTGCAGGGAAGGATTTCTTTTCAGCCACAGGCAAACAGCCCAGTAGGAACGGCCACCTCTGTCCCCTTAATTAAATTCCCGTATTTCAACCAGGTTACCATGAGCGATAACACTCTCCTGAGGATTACACAGCGAGATAAAGAACGGATGTTGCTTGAATGCCAGCAAACACCAGGACCATACACTGCCAGGCTTTGTCATGCAATGATACCAGATTACTTTCTACTAGCGTGGCATGGTCAAGTGTCCTACCATGGAGGATGGAATAAGGCTGCACTACCCAGAAACCTTGTGGCAAGGCTTTTGGAGTACCTCCAGAAGAGCTTCATGGAGATGTCCCTGGAGGATTTCCGCTCCATCCCCAGACATGTTAACAGACTTTTCCAGTAGCTGTACTGGCCGCAAATGCTTCCCAAGTCCTCAGGGCAAAGTAATCATTAAAAAACGCTTGCTTTTAAAACAAGTTTTATATTTTAAAAGGTAAACTCACCTGAGGTCCCTTCCATGGAGCCATGGTCTTGGATACTGGGTTGCGAGGGTACTTCAGTCAGGCTGAGAAAAAGATCCTGGCTGTTGGGGAGAATGGAGTGCTGTGTGCTCTCCACAAGCTCGTCCTCCTCCTCCTCCTCCTCTTCCCTGTCTGCAGAATCCTCAGGTGTAGCTGATGAGATTATCCCCGCCTCGGAATCCACGGTCAGAGGTGGGGTAGTGGTGGCGGCCCCCCCTAGAACTGCACGCAGCTCGGCGTAGAAGCGGCATGTCCGCGGCTCTGACCCGGAGTGACCGTTTGCCTCCTTTGTTTTTTGATAGGCTTGTCTGAGCTCCTTGACTTTCACACGGCACTGATCTGAGTCCCTATTGTGGCCTCTCTCCATCATGCCCTTGGAGATTTTTTCAAAAGTTTTGGCATTTTGTCTTTTCGAACGAAGTTCTGCTAGCACTGAATCCTCTCCCCATATAGCGATCAGATCCAGTACCTCCCGTACAGTCCATGCTGGTGCTCTTTTTCCATTATCGGCCTGCATGGTTACCTATGCTGATGAGCTATCTGTGGTCACCTGTGCTCTCCACGCTGGGCAAACAGGAAATAAAATTCAAATGTTCACGGGGCTTTTCCTGTCTACGTGGCCAGTGCATCCGAGTTCAGATTGCTGTCCAGAGCGGTCACAATGGTGCACTGTGGGATAGTTCCCGGAGGCCAATACCATCGAATTGCGGCCACACTAAGCCTAATTCGAAATGACAATATCAATTTTGGCGCTACTCCACTCGTCGGGGTGGAGTACAGAAATCGATTTTAAGAGCCCTTTATTTCAAAATAAATGGCTTCGTTGTGTGGACGGGTGCAGGGTTAATTCAATTTAACGCTGCTAAATCCGAATTAAAGTCATAGTGTAGACCGAGGCCTAAGATCCAGTCCTGGCTTCTTCTGTGGCCTTAGAACTGCCATTGATTCTGGACTGTATAGAAAGTGTCATTTTAAATAATACTGAAACTAATCCTAGCTGCCTCGGGTTAGTGTGTGGAAGCATCCAGGCCTCCAGGCTGTTGTAAGGATGAGGGTCTTCCTTCCCCCGCGTCCATTGCCACTACTAGGGAGAAGCTGAACATTCTTCCATCCACCCAACCCCCTCGTGGGATATTATTCTCTCTTCCTCCCATATGTCTGGGGTAGGGCTGGGCCATCCTCCAGTCTGGATTCTTCTGGTGCTGCTCCTACTTTATCAGGGAAGAAACAGAGTGAAATTGACAAGCATCTAGTCAATTATATTACACCCTCAAGCCACTATCAGGAATGGGAAACCTTCCAGGCAGGTATCCCACAGTGAAATCAGGTTCTACTCTGATCTCTTGCTGCCCTGTGGCTTTCTGAAGAGCACCCAGGAAACTGATCAGCATCGTGCTGGTTTTACCTCAGAGTTCTTTTGGGTGGTGGGTTGGGGGATGGAAGAGTGGAGAGTTACAGCAAAAAAAGGACTCTCATCTCCTGTCTCTTCCCAATGCCTCCCTTCCCCAACCACACAGGGAGCAGCTCATGACAGCAAAGGGGCATTAAGTCTGTACTTCTGTGGCTGTGCAGAAGGCTAGTAGGCAGTATAGAAACTGGCCAGAATCTTGTTACTTTCACTGTGCTGATGCCTACATTCACCCACTGACCAGAGAAATAGGCCTGTTCAGTGTAAGAAGAAGAGTGCATTTTTTCTAGATGATATACCTCTACCCTAAACAGATTAAAGAACCAGTAGTAATTATGGCTACCAGAAGCCTCTCACTCTTAAAAAAAACATTGGGTTGTAAAGGTTAATTTAAAAAAAAATCTGCATCCCAGAAACATATGTATACATCTGGATTAGTAGTTATGAAGATTAATGTAATGCACAGTGTCAGAATTCCCACTGACATTTACTCAGTTTGTCCAAACAATTTAGCGGAATCCTCCTGCGAATATGAACTGCATTCTGCAGCGTTGTACAGACAATTAACCTCTTAATGCTAATTTCCCTACAGGCACATATGTAGGTTTTTATTCTTTAATTGCTCTTAACAATAAGATCATGCACAAAAAATAGTAGAGACTATTCTTGAAGTTTAAGATTAAGTATAGAAAAATGAAGTTATACTCCCTCTATGGACCCTGCTGGCCCCCAAATTGATTGATAAAATTAGGATTCCACGGAGAATGGGAAATAACAATTGGTGATATCTGAGCAAAATGAATTTATTTTCTTTCATTATCAATACTAAAAACAGTGCTGAGATGCAAAGGCAGCTATAAAAGATTAATATAAAGGTAATTGCCCTTTAAACAAAGCATATCTATTTCCCGATCTAACACAATGTGGAGTGTTGGTGTGTGCTGGTAAATAGCTACCCATTCCACGCCAAAGGTGGCTGCATTTCAATATAGACAATCTGAAAAGCCCTTTGGGATGAAAGATGTTATATAAATGTAAGACATTTTTATGGTTATATTCTCAAGCAGGGCTGTGCACAGGTCTCAACATAGAGATTTGGACTCCGCAGTCTGACATGAGAATATTATTTATTTGGATTTGGAAATAGGATTTTAGCAATATCATAAAGTCAAGAAATATGTCTCTCTTTCTTCCAGTGCCCCATTCCCACTATCTCTCTGACCTTGTCTATACTAATTAATATAGTTAAAGCTGTACAAATCCCTGCAACCCGCCCCCCCCCCCCCGGTGGATGCAGTTACATCAGTAGAGAGATGCTTTAGTCCTGTATAGCTATTCCTGTATGGGGAGAGGAATAAGCTACACCAGCATAAAGCACTTTTATACCACTCGAATTGACCTCCACATTAGGGCTTTTACTGGTATAACTATTTGGGTAAAAGCATACTGGATGTAAAACATTCAAATGTAGACCAGGCCTCTCTCTCTTTGTCAGCCATAAATTCAGTGGTTTTTGAAATTAAAGATTGACAAATTTATTGTCACTGAATACATGGTGCTGCATTTGTTTGGTGGCTGGCCTGGAACAATGAAAAATCAACATCAGATCACGGCAAATAGTTTACAGTAACTAACTTGTTTGAATGTTGCTCCCTCTTTCCATAAACTAATTAAGACTTTCTCCGATATGTCCATTATTAAACATGAGGCAAGAAATTCTTTATAAATTATTCTCAATCTGCACAGCATTTGCAAACAGCAATTCAAGCAGTGCTGGCTGGCAACCCAAATCACATTACATTGTTTTTGTACTCTGATTGGATGATTTGTTTAACTGGCCAATTTTGAATTGCATGTGCAAAGTGTAATATCCTCAAACTGCAGGTTTTTTCCATTATGAATGAGTTATGCAATTTGCGACTACTTGAGTATTCCAATTTTTAGTTTGCTTTTGACAGGTATTCACATTAGTAAAGCTCATTTGCTAGAATATTTGTGGAAAGAGAATACACAATGGGGGGCAAACACGGGTGCAGTGAATTCATTTTCAAAAATTCAAATAAATACGTGTGGAAATTGTTTCAGGTCTGAGAAATAGTGGATGCTGGTGACAGACATCTGAAAGCCAGCAGGTGAAACGGACACGCAACTGTGAGCCAAGTTGTAGCAGCAGGTAAGATGATAATGTGTCTCATTTTAAGGATGATCCCCACCCAGCTAGCTGTGATGGAGACTCCACTGCTGGGAGGAAATATTCACCCTGGACTTTTTGGCAGTGCCGTTGGGTTTGGATTTTATTTGCCTTCCTCTGAGCTAATGAGTAAACAGTATCATTAGGATCAGGCAGGTGAATCATACATGATCTCTTTTCTACAGCTGCATGGTATTAGAAAGAACCAAGTTCTTCCATCTTCTGTGTTTCTATACTATACCTGCAACCTTACCAGGTGATATCGATTAGCTACTACTCAAGAAACTCTCCCCTATCCTCACCTTAACAAAGCCACTCTGCCTCAAGTGCTTTTCACATGGGTAATTAGGTGGTGACTTTTCACCTTGGATGGAGAAACTAATCTAAGGATGGTGGGGAACAGGGCACTGTGTGTGAGAAACCTGCAAATGGAAAACGTGTCAGACATGTGGACGCACAGTGTAATGACATGTTTACTTGCAGTACATTATTCAACAAGTTAGATGTCTATGTGCAACATAGAGTTCCAGACAAGATGTGTTTCTTGGTAAACAAGGGAGACAAAGCTGGAACTCAAGCTGTGTGGACCGCTGTTTGTGTTTGTAGCAATCACAGGTATTTTCTTATAAATGCCTCCTGTATGTATGTATTCTGATTACTCAGCACTTGACCTTCTCTGCCCAATCAGCTGGGTTGATTTAATTGTATAATCAAATGCTCAATCCAGCAGTTGTTTAATGCTACCAAAATGGTGACTTGAATATAAGGATCATTTTTGGTTTTTTTATTAGAATGAATTCAGTCCTTAGGAATTTAGTGCCAGTTTCACAATCCTAGGGAGTGAAGTATCCACAGGGCAGGTACCACATGTGGGACAGCACTGCAAACTTCCCAAAATGCTCCTGCCAATCTGCATCTATGCTGGAGGTGGGGAAGGGAGGATAAACATGATTTAAGACCATAATTCATTCCACACCTACTGCCTTCCCTGAACTGCACAAATACAGCTGAAACATAATCCAGGATCTGGGCTACTTTCTGGTACTGTAAAATAGCATTTTAAAGAATAGAGGAAGGCGGATCTTGTTGTTAAGGCCCTGGGCAGGGGCTCAGAAGTTCTGAGTTCAATTCCTGGCTATCCCACAGACTTCCTGTTGGACCTTGGGGCACTCACTGTGTCACTTTGTCTCAGTTCTTCATCTATAAAATGGGGATAGCATTTTGTATGATCAGGATGCTCTTTGGGATAGGAACCTGATACTTGTACCGCATCAAGCACAATGGGGCCCTGACATCAGCTGAAGTTTCTCTGCACTATGGTGCTATAAATAATAATTAACAATAAATAAAATTAAAGAGATTTCTTTCCCCAAAATGTAAGCCAAGGCTCTTTATAAAAAACTAAAAGTGGATAAGACTTTTAGCAAAATTCTTTAAATATGCATTTAATTCAATGAGAACCACAGAATATTAATGGAACACAATTGATTATTAAAAACATACCGTACATACATATATGCATCCGAAGAAGTGGGCTGTAGTCCACGAAAGCTTATGCTCTAATAAATTTGTTAGTCTCTAAGGTGCCACAAGTACTCCTGTTCTTCTTTTTTAAAAACATACCGTACATTTGGATGTTTAATAGCTAAATAAAAGCTCTGTTTCTCTTCGGTAGCTCAAGAAACACATTTTCAATAATTCCTTGGTGTATATTTCACCCCAGTTATGAACTTTCCAGAGAGAATTGTTGCTTCTTCATTAACTGTCGTTTGGCTACTTGGATGTGTGCTGTAGAATTGCAAACCCTAAATAGACAGGTTTGAATGCTCAGTTGGTATATATTCAGTGTAAAATCACTTCCAAATCAGGGGCTAAATGCAGCCACCTGGCCCAGCAAGTGTGGATGTGCAGCTTCCCGAGACAGCTATGCCTACCAAACCCAAGGGCTGGCAGTGATCCGATGGAGATGAGGGAGAGATTTAATTTCCACTGCAGCTCCAGCCAAGCTCTTCCAACAGAAACCTCTAGGGGGAGCCAATGAATTTACTGGCCACCTCCCCACTCTCCACTTTCTGGTGGCACTGCCCACTTTCTAGGCTTTGCTGGCCACTTAGGAGTGAGTTTGAAGCTGGTTTCTGACACTGCAACCTGGATCTCTAGCTAAGTTTCCATTGCCAGGGCCCTGTGCTAGGAATGCTAGCAATATCATTTATTTCATTATTATGTTGCTTTCGGTTTGTACCAGTTCTAGGCACAGTGTTAGTATTGGTATTACTTGTATACCCCAAAGTGTACCAGATACTTCATAAACAAAGGACCAACTCCTCTTTTCCAAAGAGCTTACATTCCAAATATAGGACGAATTGCAACAAATGAAAGCAACTCCCTGTGGTGCAAAGGAAGCACAAAGGTTCTACAAATAGAACATCCTGTGTCTGCCTAGGTACACATTTTGAAGGTACAATCCTATGCATTTGTTGTTTAAAATAAATTGTAAAAAGTGGTGCTTGGAGTGTGGGGGCATATGAAACCAAACTAGGCTAGCTCTGGGGCGGGGACATATTTGGACAGTGGGTCTAACACAATGGGTCTGTGGCTTGGACGTGCTACCATAATACAAATAATAATTATTAACAATAGTGATGCAGGGCACCCAACCCACCTCACAGCGCTTTCATCACAATTACTATTCATGGTAATTAATTAAGATACAAACCATTTTTAAGCAGAATTATTTGTATTATGGTAGTACCTGGAAGTTCTAAACGGGAGTTGGGGCACCATTCTGCCAGGTACTATATATGCATATTACAAAAAAGACAGTCCTAGCCTCAAGGAGCGTACAGTCTTCATATAAGACTTTGGTTTGCGAATATGTTTTGGTTCCAATTTGTGTTGGGGAAAAATATCCGATTTCTCAACATTTTTCATGGGACAGGAAAACCACTTTCCTCCCAGCTCTGTGGCCAGCCCTGCAAGCTCAGCCAGGGCTCTAAAAATCAATCTTGCTTCTTTCCTTCTCATGCATCATCAGCAGTGATGAAAGCTCTGTGCAGAACAGCCCTAAATTACACCTGTGCAGTCCCACTCTCTTCAGATCACTTCTTGAGTGACCTCTCTGCAACCCCACAGCGCCATCGTATCTGAGGCTTTACACAAGTGTAGAGAACTGGATAAATTCATTAAGTCCATTAATGGCTATTAGCCAGGATGGGTAAGGAATGGTGGCCCTAGCCTCTGTTTGTCAAAGGGTGGAGATGGATGGCAGGAGAGAAATCACTTGATCATTACCTGTTAGGTTCACTCCCTCTGGGGCACCTGGCATTGGCCACTGTCGGTAGACAGGATACTGGGTTAGATGGACCTTTGGTCTGATCCAGTATGGCCGTTCTTATGTTCTAATGTTCTTATGTAACTGACTGGAACTTACTAAGCAGTCCTGGGACTGACGCACAATAAGGAATAGAATCCAGCTCATGCAGTCTAAGGATATGTCTACACTGGCATTGGAGGTGTAATTTTCAGCTGGGGTAGGCATATCCATGCTAGCTCTGTTTGAGCTACCACACTAGAAATAGCAGTGTAACTGAGTACCTACTGAGGGTTTCAGCAGGGATTGTACTCAGGGTGGATAGCCTTTACTCTGCTTCCCATGCAGCTTCAGCCACACTGCTATTTTTAGCATGCTAGCTGGATTGGAGCTAGTGTGGATGTGTTTACCCAAGCTGGGAATTTTAATGCTGAGAGTAATTAACCATTGGAACAGGGGAGTGGTGGACTCTCCATCACTGACAACTTTTAAATCGAGATTAGATGCTTTTCTAACAGCTCTGCTCTAGGAATTGTTTTGGGGCAGTTCTCTGGCCTGTGTTATAAGGAGGTCAGGCTACATGATCCCAATGGTCCCTTCTGGTCTTAGAATATATGAATCTATACCCTTCGCTGTGTTGGCTCAGAAGAGCTAGTAGGAGTAAAATGCAGTGACAATTTATTATAGTTACAAAATATTTGACTCGGAACACAGACCTGCTGAACAGGAGGTGCCAATTTTATGAAGTCACTTTTAAGAGTGGGACCAAACTTTAAGATATAATATAAGAATGACAGACTGGCCATATGGCTCTAACTCATCGGTCAACAATGATCAATAATAAATCATTCAAATCCTCCATAAAATTGATTGTATATAGCCCTAGGCATGTATTGTAGGCACTTAATTTAAGCTGCTCCCAGTTAATCTGATACAGTTGAAATTAAATGACCTCTAGTTTCCAACCCAATAAAATCTCATATATTCTGGGATTTTGGAGGGAGATAGCAGGCATTTACATGCTCAGTGGAATGAGAATTGTAACTTCTCACTAGGGGAGACTCCTCTTTTCACAGTAGTTCATCAAGGAGGAGCATAGTGTCTTTGCATATTTGGTTTGGCTCAGTGCATTGTGGGCATCATCCTCAGCCCAGTGTTAGGTCTCATGATATCAGGTGTTTTACATAAATACCCACCTCTAGGAGTCAGGGGATTACATGGAAATCTCAGATTTCATATATAAAAAAAAGTTGTGCAGAAGAATTTGAAAATGTGAAATCCTACAGGCTCAAAACTGAAGGCAAATAAAAAGAACCCAAATTTGTAACTGTCAAAAAAAAAATTTTTTTTAAGGCAATTTCATGATTTTTAGAGTGCTGACTCACGACTGCTGAATGCTTGGGGTTGGCAACATGGCTATGATCTCGGAAGTCACTGAGGGTATGTCTACACTCCAATAAAAAACCCGCAGCTGGCCTGTGCCAGGTTCTAGGAACTTGCAAGGTGGGAGGATCCCAGAGCTTGGCCTGCAGCCCAAGCCCGAATGGCTATACTGCAATTAAACAGCCCTGCAGCCCGAGCCCAAGTCAGCTGGCATGGGTCAGCCGCGGGTATCTAATTGCGTAGACATACTCTGGATGTTTTCTAAGCTTTCTTTTACTTGAACAGTTTTAAATCAGTGGGAGTGGGATGCAAAAGCAATGGCAGGTCTGAAAACAATAGTTTTGTTTAAAGTGAATTGGAACAAATGATTTAAGGGAAGATGGAGATCAAACTAGTGAATAAAAAGAAATATCAGAAAACAGAGGATATTAAAAAAAATACCACTCCTCTGCGCTGCACTTAACATCCTCTTTCTATTCTGCAGATTTATGGGATTTATTCCTGTACTGGAAACACAGACTCTATACGTATTAAATAATAGCAAACTTGTAGATCAGCATTACTTTTCTCCCAGCAATGTGTGGTCAATTTTCCGTTTCTCTGTTCAAATTGTTTCCATTTAATGCCCTTAAGCAGATATGAGTTACAGCGAAATATAAAATGACCCCAAAGTTGGCCTGCTTGATTATTCAATCCAATCTTTCTCAGCTCTGTGTGGCAATGCGCTTTTAATGTGGCAGCTCATATGCCCTGCATATGACTGCGATCTGGCTTCCAAGAGGGTATGTTGTGATGTGCTCATGTGTGCCAATTCACATATCTAAACGTTTTCATAAGGGGAACCCCTTTGTGTAAGTCATCTGGTTGTCAAACAAGACCTGGCTGTGATCCTGGACCTGGCACTAGATGAAATATGTGCACTTTAAACATTTCAGACTGAAACTGATGGGAATGGGCAATTCCTCACTTCATTTTCTCAAGGTTTTAAAACAATAAATGTCAACCTGAGGGCAAACCAAGACAGATTTCAGATTAAAGGGACAGGGTTTGCTTAGTGTTTATAAATCCGTTACTCCCGACCTCCTTCATATCTCTTAAAACAACGAACTAGGCCAGAATATGTCAGGCGCAATGGGCACTTTTGTCAACACAGCTTTTTCCTTTAGTAGTGTCAGAGAGAGATTTCAAAAAGAGATTTTTCAGACAGATTCATGATTTGGCATCCCATGGAGAATCTAGTGTTCTTCCAAGCAAAGTTGAAGCCTTGTGTTAGAAAGCTAATAAAGCCAGTTTAAAAGAACCTTTCATCTCCAAGATAACTAAAATACTCCTTTGTTTATTTACTTTTCTCCCTCAATTGCTTTTCCTATCTTGTTTTCATCTGCATATTGCTAAAGCTTGTCAACACCTCCAGCCTTCACTTTGGGATGGATGCCTTGGGAGCATGAGTAGAGGCAATTTTCACATGTTGTCTCCCTGTCACTTGTGTTCAGTCTGGAGCACACGTTGATGACTTGTTTTCAAAAGGTCCAATTCTCTATTAGTATAAATGACTTCATTGAAGTCAGATGGGCTACGTCCATTAACACCATAAAGAATTTGGCCTGAAGTGTTCCTGATGCACACTCTATGGGCCTGGTGTTTTTGTCACTTAAACTGGTGGAAATGAGAAGAAGATTAATTGTATGCATGGAATTATATCCATGTAAAGCTGGTGCTAGTGACAGGAGGGTCAGGCCCCATAATCGCCCCGCTTTGCTGAATGGCATTGCAAAGTAGAACTGAGAGGGAAATGGTTATCCTATCCTGAGAGAGTTTGTGTGATTTCAAAACTTTTTTCTGTCCCAAATAGGGACAAAAGTTCAAAATTTTGAAAATTTTCACAAATTGATAATCTGAAAAAAAAGCAACAAAAAACAATCCCTCAGAGCCGGTCAATCAAAACATTTCATTTTAATAATTTTGAAATGTTTCATTTTGATTGTGACCTTATTATATTTTGACCTTTTTTTTTTTAGTATAAATTAATGAAAATTTAGAAATGAAAAGTCATTTTGAACCACAAAATCCTGAAAATGTCAAAATGGGAAGTTTCCCCAATTTTGAATTTTTTTTTTTTGTCAAAAATATTTTGAACCAGGAGATTAGAATCATAGAATATCATAGAATCATAGAATATCAGGGTTGGAAGGGACCTCAAGAGGTCATCTAGTCCAACCCCCTGCTCAAAGCAGGACCAATTCCCAACTAAATCATCCCAGCCAGGGCTTTGTCAAGCCAGGCCTTAAAAACCTCCAAGGAAGGAGACTCCACCACCTCCCTAGGTAACGCATTACAGTGTTTCACCACCCTCCTAGTGAAATAGTTTTTCCTAATATCCAACCTGGACCTCCCCCACTGCAACTTGAGACTATTGCTCCTTGTTCTGTCATCTGCCACCACTGAGAACAGCCGAGCTCCATCCTCTTTGGAACCCCCCTTCAGGTAGTTGAAGGCTGCTATCAAATCCCCCCTCATTCTTCTCTTCTGGAGACTAAACAATCCCAGTTCCCTCAGCCTCTCCTCATAAGTCATGTGCTCCAGACCCCTAATCATTTTTGTTGCCCTCCGCTGGACTCTTTCCAATTTTTCCACATCCTTCTTGTAGTGTGGGGCCCAAAACTGGACACAGTATTCCAGATGAGGCCTCACCAATGTAGAATAAAGGGGAACGATCACGTTCCACGATCTGCTGGCAATGCCCCTACTTATACAGCCCAAAATGCCGTTAGCCTTCTTGGCAACAAGAGCACACTGTTGACTCATATCCAGCTTCTCGTCCACTGTGACCCCTAGGTCCTTTTCTGCAGAACTGCTACCTAGCCATTCGGTCCCTAGTCTGTAGCAGTGCATGGGATTCTTCTGTCCTAAGTGCAGGACTCTGCACTTGTCCTTGTTGAATCTCATCAGGTTTTTTTTGGCCCAATCCTCTAATTTGTCTAGGTCCCTCTGTATCCGATCCCTACCCTCTAGTGTATCTACCACGCCTCCTAGTTTAGTGTCATCTGCAAACTTGCTGAGAGTGCAGTCCACACCATCCTCCAGATCATTAATAAAAATATTAAACAAAACCGGCCCCAGGACCGACCCTTGAGGCACTCCGCTTGAAACCGCCTGCCAACTAGACATGGAGCCATTGATCACTACCCGTTGAGCCTGACGATCTAGCCAGCTTTCTATCCACCTTACAGTCCATTCATCCAGCCCATACTTCTTTAACTTGGCGGCAAGAATACTGTGGGAGACCGTATCAAAAGCTTTGCTAAAGTCAAGGAATAACACATCCACTGCTTTCCCCTCATCCACAGAGACAGTTATCTCATCATAGAAGGCAATTAGGTTAGTCAGGCACGACTTCCCCTTCGTGAATCCATGCTGACTGTTCCTGATCACTTTCCTCTCCTCTAAATGTTTCATAATTGATTCCTTGAGGACCTGCTCCATGATTTTTCCAGGGACTGAGGTGAGGCTGACTGGCCTGTGGTTCCCCGGATCCTCCTTCTTCCCTTTTTTAAAGATGGGCACTACATTAGCCTTTTTCCAGTCATCTGGGACCTCCCCCGATCACCATGAGTTTTCAAAAATAATGGCTAATGGCTCTGCAATCTCACCCGCCAACTCCTTTAGCACCCTCGGATGCAGCGCATCCGGCCCCATGGACTTGTGCACGTCCAGTTTTTCTAAATAGTCCCGAACCACTTCTTTCTCCACAGAGGGCTGGCCACCTTCTCCCCATACTGTACTGCCCAGTGCAGCAATCTGGGAGCTGACCTTGTTCGTGAAGACAGAGGCAAAAAAATCATTGAGTACATTAGCTTTTTCCACATCCTCGGTCATTAGGTTGCCTCCCTCATTCAGTAAGGGGCCCACACTTTCCTTGATTTTCTTCTTGTTGCTAACATTCTTCTTGTTGCTAACTGATTCATTAATTCATTCTCCTGCTCATGGAGCATAGAGTGCACACTTTAGATCATCCATTTCCAGAGAGCCAGGTTTCCTGTCAATGTTGCGGCCTGCTCTATATTAAGGCTGAGATGGGTGAGGTCAGAAGTCATGACATCCCTCCAGCATGTGTAGGGCTATCCACAAAGTCTTCTCCGTCCAGCTTTTGTTGGATTGAATGCATAAATCTGGTGGGCTGGTATGGTCTCTGGCATAAGTAGCCACCTTAACCGGCATTGAGTCACTTGGGAAGACAGTGGAGGCTGGTTGGTCTGAAGCCTGACATGGTCATTATTAACATGATGAAACCACTATATACCTTCAATACATTATTGCTATTGCATGTCTAAAGAGTGCAGCTGGCATATTTGCATTTCTGTGCTGGCCCAGGTTTCACAGCCATACGAAAGAACAGAAGTCACTGCTGCTTTGATAGATGGGTGTCTTAGGTCAAGTTGATACATAGTGTTGAGGTCCCCAAAGAGTGAATATAACCCCTGTTGCCTTGATGATTCGATGTTTCACATCAGCAAGGCAACCTCCCTTCTTGGTGACAATGGAGCCAAGATACTCAAATGAGTTGAAAAATTCAACTTCTTGTCCACAGATTATGATGGGTCGGGGGTTTCAGCTTCAATGAATTGGCATTTTCTGATTAAAAATGTTTTGTTGGAAAATTACCAACCGTGCTAATTGCAAATAATATCTTAAGAGCAGCAATGGGGGTAGCGGACAGGGCATTGGTCTGAATGTCAGAGCAGCGGAGTTCAATTTCTGACTGTACCACTGGTCTGATGGGTGATCTTCAGTAAGTTACTTCACCTCTTGGTGCCTTTATTTCTCCTCCTATCCTTTGTCTGTCTTGTCTATTTAGACTGTGAGATCTTTGGAATAGGGAATGTATCTCACTACATGCTTATACAGTGCTTAGCGCAACAGAGCGTTGATCTTGGTTTGGGCCTGTATGTATTACTGTAATACGAATAATTATATACAGTATATGCCAAACCACAGCAAACGAAAATTTCAGCCATCTAACAATTCATAGCTTCTCCTCCTCCACCCAGAGATGCACATCTGCCCCAGACCACATATTTCAGTCTTAAATCTACGCCCATGGGGTTGCCAAACTTCCAGCATCCTCTTCTCCAGGCCTCTCCACCTCTTATTGGGGAGGAGGGGGCAGAGTTAAAGTTGCATAGTGGTTGTACTGTTAGTGAAATCTGAGTCTGAAGGTAGGGGAATTGAAAATGTTGGGCTGGAACTTGAAGAGAATACAGAGATTGCATCTTCTCAAATATACGTGGTATTATATAGAGTATTTCTACAGGCTTATAGAATGCTACCCTTGAGGCTAGGAAGACCCCATAAGGAACAGGCCAGTGGATTGGTTTAGGGCTGTGAGGAATCTCATCACTCCAGACTTTCCCCTGCCCAGGACTCACTGGTAGCTTGCTGTAAGGTCTTTTCTACTTTGTACTGTGTTAGGGTTTCTACCTGTGAGGTACAAAAAACTGGGACATCCAGGCTGATCCTGAGCCCATGAAACTGGACAGCTGGCAGTGTGCACTGAGCATCCTGACAGATTTCCCAGCTATCGCAAAAAAGGAACGATCTGGGGAAAACCTGGACAGGTGGCAACCCTATCTCATGGACCTTTTCTATCATGACTCTAAATCTGAGATTCAGGAATGCAGAGCTGTTTTTCACATCCAGTTATTTCTTTTTAACCATGAAATACCTGACTGGAATGTGGACCAATGCCACCAGTACCATTAAAATAAATCATCCATGTTTCAGAACCTTACATAACAAGTCAGGCTCAGTAAGTTGTAACAGAACAACAGGCATTTTGCTGAATTCCTCTCAAACAGTTCAGTCACCAGAGTTGCACAGCTACAACAGGGGAAACATGTTTTCATCCACCCCCAAATTCAAATGCTTCTCTGAAGCTCTTTGATGTGCAAAACTGGGCTAGAAATCTCATCACTGGCTGTAAGGATCCAGGGGACTCTAGAACCTAAGTCTGCAGCACCTGGGACAACTGATGTTGCCACAGCCCCACCAGGACACCATACAAAGCCACTTCTAGGAATCACTGAGGAGATCAGACACTATAGGAAGTACTGCCCAAGGGTCCAGAATGACAGCACCCTCTGATTAGCCCATGCTCACTATTTAACCCTGGAGAGTACCCCAGGAAGTTGTCTTGGCAACTGTACAGACTTCTGTTGTGCTCTAACTCCAGACCTCACCTTGCTTTCTGATCTCTGACCCTGGCTTGACTCTGACCACGACTTGGCCTCCTGATTCCAGCCTGCTAACTACCTCTGGTCTCCAGTCTCTGACCCCAGCCTGACTTGCAACCTGACTCTTGCATATTGACTCAGGCTCTAGCGAATACTCCACACCCTGTTTGCTGACTGCTGCCTTGTGGTTGTCCTTGACCTGTGGCACCAGTCCCGATGTAACTGCTAAGCAAGACTGCCTATGCCCAAGTCCCTTACACCAGCTTTCTCTGGAACTTTCTGATTTTGAGAAATCCTGTTTCTGAACAGCCTGAAATTGTTTGAGGGCAGGTATTTGTCACAGTATCTGAGCTCTCCTTTTTTCTTTTTAACTCCCAAAAGAAACCAGCATGACGCTGTGGGAGGCTCACACCATATCCTCTTCCATGGCATAAGACAGACAGCAACTTTGTAAATTTCCCCCACTGTTTCTTGGTTCGGTACTGAGGACAAATCACTTGAATTTATTAACATTAGTGGCAGCACTTTACTCTTTTACCTGCTTGCAACATGCAACACAGCAGTTACACAGCAGGAGCACACTAGTAACTTGCATGGGCTGCAGTTCATCCCCCGTACATACACTGAGATAATTAACTCTAGGTTAATCAACTAACAAATGGTGCAAAACACGTATTAAACAGTTTCACTGAGATGCTTCAGTCCTGGTGTGAGGGTAGTTCAGTATCTGCTTTTGCGGTCAACAAAGATACCAGTGACTGTCCACTGTAGAGGTTGTTTTATGTTGTGGAGAATTAACCACTGATACCACCGACTTATTTATACCCATTACTTGAAATAACCTTCAGATGATAACAGCATTCCATCACCTTCAACAAGGGACCCAATTTGTGGCAATTGTAGATTTTGTGATATGGATAGCTAACCACTGAGAACTAGATGAGGCCATCAATTTATTTATACACGTTACTGAGTAGCTTTCAGGCTGTGTCTACACAATGGAGGCTATACCAGCATAGCTATGCAGATGCATCCTATACGGACAGAAGGGTTTTTTCCATCTGTGTAGGAGTACCACCTCCCCAAATGACAGTGATCCATTGGCATAGAAACGCTGGTCAGGGGTGTGGTTGTTTCAAACTTCTGACTGATGTAACTATGTTGAGCTAACTTTTAAGTGTAGGCTGACTCTTAGCTGGTAACAGCATTCCATCATCTCCAGACAGGGTGGACTGGACCTGCTGGTGAAATATCTGCTCTTCTGTCTCTGCTTCTGGGTAGCACAGAAGTGAGTGAACATGGATAGTAAGAAGAAATAACAAAGTTTAACCACATTTCTTGAATCTTGGAAAAGATTAGGGTTTAGTTCAGGCTGGTTTCTTTTATCCAGACTGGGTCACTTATTCCTACCCAATGAAACCAGAGCCATTTTTCCTGCTCTAATAGTTTAGGTCTCTGCTGAGTTTCTAAACTACAAAAGGAGAGGATATGAGGGATGCAAGAGGAAAAAATTAAATTGAATTAACGAGGAAGGAAAGTGAGACTGATACAAATATTAAAACAGGCTAAATGTTGTGCATGCTAAACCAGACAATGCTCCCGTAGTGGTTCAGAGGAACAAAATGATCTTTCCACGTGTGTTAGTCTGATTCCCCAGTTAGGTTTCACCAGGTTTATGTGCCGTACAATCCCCCACACAAGGTTAAAGATCACAATAATGTTATATCTATGCAGCTAAATATCCCATGTGTGGGAAGTGGTACATAACTGCAGTTACACCGCAAAGAGATGTTACATCTGTTGACATACTAAAGAGAATTTCTCTGCTGGGCTCTGTTTTGAAGATGAAGTATTGATTCTTTAACGCTGCAGAAATGCTATGAACTTTACTGCAGGTCAATAATCTGAAAATTAGTTTTTGTAGTTCTATGTACTTCATGTGTGAAATTTAAATAAGAAGGAGCTGGTTGGGAGATTTCATTTGGAAAGGCCTAAAAAAAAGTCTTCCCACTGTCATGATTGTTGCATCCCCAGTTAGTGGAAGCTCTTTTTATGTTAAAACAATGAGATGCAAATGGGAAGTGTATATACACCTCTACCCCGTTATAACGCAACCCGATATAACACGAATTCAGATATAACACGGTAAAGCAGTGCTCTGCGGGGGGGGAGGCTGCGCACTCCGTGGATCAAAGCAAGTTCGATATAACGCGGTTTCACCTATAACGCGGTAAGATTTTTTGGCTCCCGAGGAGAGCGTTATATTGAGGTAGAGGTGTACTAGGACTGAGATTCTCAAAAGTGGGAGCCTAAATGTGTAAATCTCTATTTAAGCACCCAAATAAGTGGCCTGATTTATGGACGTGAGTGCAATGGGATCTGCTGGGTGCTCAGCACTTCTGAAATTGTAGCTATTTGGGCACCTAACTATGTATATAGAAGCTTAGCTTTAGATATCCATTCATGAAGATCTTGGCATAGGACCTGTGGGACCAAATTCTGCCCTCACCTAAGTGAATGCGACTTTGACTGGTTCAAAATTTGCTCCAATTACATCAGTAACAAATTGTTTGCCTCTCTTTAGGGCTCTGTAGCACACAATGAGTGATCTATAGTGCTCTGTAACATGCAGATATACTGACAGCTTGCCTGAGCAGTCTATAGGGGTCTCTAACATGCGGTCGCACTGACAACCTGACTGAGTGATCCATAGGGCTCTAGCATGCAACCAGACTGATATCCTGGTAGAGGGGAGTGTTCATTTCACTTCCAGTTTGCATCACCATAATGCAGGGACACAGATGCTGACATTAGTCACTTAGTTGCAGAGCAGAATCTTTCCCACCATTTAACTAGACTCGCACCCGCTGCAGAAAGAAGACATGAGCTGTGATCTGTCTGGTTGGGACCAAGGCATACTGGGGATGTCAGGATAACAAATTACTCTGGGTGCCGTGATGGACACACAATAAACAGCTGATTCAGATTAACAGAGATGAGAGCATAATTTCCATTCTTTAATGAGGTCTCTCTCTCATATACACACCATAGTCTTTGTAGCGTTCTATATTGTACCTTTAGAACAGGGATCTGAAACTCAAATCATCACGAGGGCCACATGAAGACTAGTACATTGGCCCGAGGGTCGCACCACTGAAACCTTGTCATACAATGATACAAAAGTATAGTCAAAAATTTAAAAAATGAAGAGTAATATAGTATGCTATTAAAAGTCAATGTATTAACTTTTTCAAAACGGTAATGCAAAAAGGCAGTGCTAATTTTGACAGTCATTTCATTTTTGGCCACTTATCTGGCAGCGTTTTGCATCAAACAGAGCATCAATATTAGGTTTGATATTCTGAGATGAAACCAGTCTCAGTGTTGCTTGCAAATTGTACCACATTCCATAAAAAAACTATACTAAGAGAATGTTAAGACTGCACAGTGAAGCACACGTGCCAAAATTAGGGTTGCACACACAACTTTTTCTCTGCCCCTTTGAGACTGTGTTATCATGTAATCTTTTAATTACAGGGTCACGTACTGTTTCTTATATAATATATACCTTTTTCTACACCCTTAAATTGTATAGCATCTTACAGTGATTTTTCTACTGATTTTTATTGTATTGTCACAGTAACCCAATATATGCTTACTAGCAAAGGACTTGCCACTTAGCCACTCAAGTTTATGGTTAGTATGAGTGAGGGTGGGCAAATGTGTGTTGTGATGGGAGGCTGTGTTGATTTGTGCCTGGGTTCTGTTGTGCTGGGAGATTTTGGTTGGTTTGTGTTGGGGTGAGGGGCTATCTGTATTTGGACTTGCTGGTTGGTTTGTTGTGTAGGTGGTTGTGCTGAGATGTGAGGTGGCAGCTAGGCACAAGGTTGTGGCAGTCAGGCCATATAATCCACCATCTGTGAAGTCTCCCTCATACTACCAATGAAACTGTGGAATGCAAATTAGCTATTGAGTAAGGGTGGTGATTGGTTAAGTTATATCTGATATCACAATGATCTAGTACTCTTAGCACATCACAGATACACACCTTTCTGTAGTTGTACACTAATTGTCAAGTCAAAATAGCTGAGAACTTCAAAATTGGTTGGTAACAAACTGCAAACCCCCCACTCCACCCCTTCCATGAGGCCCCGCCCCCATTCCAACCCCTTCCCCAAATCCCTGCCTTGGTCCCGCCTCTTCTCCACCTCTTCCCCTGAGTGTGCCACATCCCCACTCCTCCCCCCTCCCTCCTGTTTGGTGGCGGGAAGCGCTGGGAGATAGGTGGAGGAGCGGGGACACAGCGCACTAGGGGAGGAGGAGAAGAGCTTGGCTGCTGGTGGGTGCAGAGCACTCACTAATTTTTCCCTGGGGGTGCTCCAGCCCCGGAGCACCCACAGAGTTGGCGCCTATGGCAGGCCACAGGAAATAACTCTGCGGGCCGCGTGTTTGAGACCCCTGCTTTAGAAGGAAGAAAGGATCAAGAAGGAACACAGTGGTGTGGACTGGTGCAAGCCATGGAGTTAAAAGAAACATCTACCGGGATCCAAAGCAACTTGTTGCCATGTCATTTACATATCAGTATGGTGATATTTTCATTGTGATCATTTCAGTCCCTGGAAAAATCATGGAGCAGGTCCTCAAGGAATCAATTATGAAACACTTAGAGGAGAGGAAAGTGATGAGGAACAGTCAGCATGGATTCACCAAGGGGAAGTCATGCCTGACTAACTAATTGCCTTCTATGATGAGATAACTGGCTCTGTGGATGAGGGGAAAGCAGTGGATGTGTTATTCCTTGACTTTAGCAAAGCTTTTGATACGGTCTCCCACAGTATTCTTGCTGCCAAGTTAAAAAAGTGTGGGCTGGATGAATGGACTGTAAGGTGGATAGAAAGCTGGCTAGATCGTCGGGCTCAACGGGTAGTGATCAATGGCTCCATGTCTAGTTGGCAGGCGGTTTCAAGCGGAGTGCCCCAAGGGTTGGTCCTGGGGCCGGTTTTGTTTAATATTTTTATTAATGATCTGGAGGATGGTGTGGACTGCACTCTCAGCAAGTTTGCAGATGACACTAAACTAGGAGGCGTGGTAGATACACTAGAGGGTAGGGATCGGATACAGAGGGACCTAGACAAATTAGAGGATTGGGCCAAAAAAAACCTGATGAGATTCAACAAGGACAAGTGCAGAGTCCTGCACTTAGGACGGAAGAATCCCATGCACTGCTACAGACTAGGGACCGAATGGCTAGGTAGCAGTTCTGCAGAAAAGGACCTAGGGGTCACAGTGGACGAGAAGCTGGATATGAGTCAACAGTGTGCTCTTGTTGCCAAGAAGGCTAACGGCATTTTGGGCTGTATAAGTAGGGGCATTGCCAGCAGATCGAGGAACGTGATCGTTCCCCTTTATTCGACATTGGTGAGGCCTCATCTGGAATACTGTGTCCAGTTTTGGGCCCCACACTACAAGAAGGATGTGGAAAAATTGGAAAGAGTCCAGCGGAGGGCAACAAAAATAATCAGGGGTCTGGAGCACATGACTTATGAGGAGAGGCTGAGGGAACTGGGATTGTTTAGTCTCCAGAGAGAAGAATGAGGGGGGATTTGATAGCAGCCTTCAACTACCTGAAGGGGTTTCAGAGTAGCAGCCGTGTTAGTCTGTATCCGCAAAAAGAAGAACAGGAGTACTTGTGGCACCTTAGAGACTAACAAATTTATTAGAGCATAAGCTTTCGTGGACTACAGCCCACTTCTTCGGATGCATATAGAATGGAACATATATTGAGGAGATATATATACACATACAGAGAGCATAAACAGGTGGGAGTTGTCTTACCAACTCTGAGAGGCCAATTAATTAAGAGAAAAAAAACTTTTGAAGTGATAATCAAGCTAGCCACCCGCAGGTCTGTCACAAATCTGACATCAGGAATCAAAATACTCAAAAACCAGTGGGAGAACACTTTAACCTGTCTGGTCATTCAGTGACAGACCTGCGGGTGGCTATATTACAACAGAAAAACTTCAAAAACAGACTCCAACGAGAGGCTGCTGAGCTAGAATTGATATGCAAACTAGACACAATCAACTCCGGTTTGAATAAGGACTGGGAATGGCTGAGCCATTACAAACATTGAATCTATCTCCCCTTGTAAGTATTCTCACACTTCTTATCAAACTGTCTGTACTGGGCTAGCTTGATTATCACTTCAAAAGTTTTTTTTCTCTTAATTAATTGGCCTCTCAGAGTTGGTAAGACAACTCCCACCTGTTTATGCTCTCTGTATGTGTGTGTATATATATCTCCTCAATATATGTTCCATTCTATATGCATCCGAAGAAGTGGGCTGTAGTCCACGAAAGCTTATGCTCTAATAAATTTGTTAGTCTCTAAGGTGCCACAAGTACTCCTGTTCTTCTTTTTACCTGAAGGGGGGTTCCAAAGAGGATGGAGCTCGGCTGTTCTCAGTGGTGGCAGGTGACAGAACAAGGAGCAATGGTCTCAAGTTGCAGTGGGGGAGGTCCAGGTTGGATATTAGGAAACACTATTTCACTAGGAGGGTGGTGAAGGACTGGAATGCGTTACCTAGGGAGGTGGTGGAGTCTCCTTCCTTGGAGGTTTTTAAGGCCCGGCTTGACAAAGCCCTGGTTGGGATGATTTAGTTGGGAATTGGTCCTGCTTTGAGCAGGGAGTTGGACTAGATGACCTCTTGAGGTCCCTTCCAACCCTGATATTCTATGATTCTATGATCACCTTGCACACCCAGGCAAACCATGGCATACAGTGTGGCTGCATTTTATAGCTTTAATTTTACACAAGCTCAGAGAGTGGGGAATTGCCCATTTCTCACCCCCATTAGAGATCGCAAGGCTATATTTGTTCTTTTGCTTTTTTTTGCCTCTCCACAATAACAGTCATAATTTATGCTCCCATTGATAGCAACCAAGTTGGAAGACCAAACATGACTCTAAGGCAGCCCTGTGAAGTTCTACTTCCCCCCTGTGAATACATTTTATTTGATGCACAGGTTAACCCTAACCCTAAACACATCCCTAGTTTTTTCATCATCTTCAGTCACCATGAGAAAGGGTGGGTGAGAGGATTTTGCATCTGAGCTGGTACATTTTAATGACCATCTTACAAGGCTGCTGTAAGGAATATATCCATAAGAGCTGTGTGCAAAGCAGTCTTTCCATTCCACTGTACTTTTTGCTGCTGATTGTTGGGTTTGGTTCATATGGGTTCATGTCTCTGACTTTCACTTTATGCTTCAGATTCAAACAAAGCTTAAAACTCCAGTCAAAACCACTGAGTCTCACCTGGTTTCACCTCTAACTCATGAGAAACCATAATTTTCCTGTGGTTTTGATGTGAAACTATAAATCACAGCCCTGGGTCATTTGAAACTAGGCCCAAAACCACTGAAAATTGGGCCCAACTTTGCTCAAAAAGTTCATGATTTTTTTTTTAAGCAAACTTGTTCTGTATTTTGAGTTTGTAGTAAAACATTTAAGCTGTCAGGTTTCTGGTTAGATTGCAAACACATCACACAGCATTATGGGTATGTCTGAACAGCATGCTCCTTTTCGGTAGCTACCCTACACACTGCCACAAGAGGTATGCAATGTAGATGTAGCCTAAGATTGGGGACTTCATCCATCCAAGGCTGACTCAACTTGAGCGACAATTCAGATTGTTCAGGACTAAAACATCATGTTCCCGCCACCTGCTGAGCAGCCTTTTGGCCAAGCCAAGTGACGTTTTTCTTTGTCTCTATTTCCCCTGATGGTTATTGCTTCAATATTTTATTCATGAGTTTTTCCTTTAAAAGTCCACAATACCACATTGCAGCATGATTGCAATGACCAAAACAGACAGCACATACCAGGAAAGGAGAAGACTTTTATACCAAGTGGATAAAATATCCTCAGAGTTATTCTAGCCATTGGAAAGTCTTTGTACATATATGTACAGATGCCCCCCGGGTTATGCAAACCCGACTTATGCAAATCTGTACTTACGGAAAAAGTTCTGTAAGCTAGAGATAGGAGGGTTTGGGGTTTTTTGCGTAATGGTCAGGTATACGTTCGAGTTGCGCAAGGTGTTCCAGAATGGAATGCTTGCGTAAGTCGGGGAGCATCTGTATATAAACCTATGTTGTATTTAAAACATATTAAATAGTTTGTGGAGATGGGCCTGAACCAAAACTCCACATCAGACACCCAAATCTAAGGGAAAGTTCATCCACCAGACCTCTCCCTTCCTCTTCTCCTCCCTGGCCCAACCTACTGTTTGCTATGCCACTGTCCATGATCGTCTCTCTTCAGTTCATCCAAGAGTCTGCTGCTACCAGAGATCATGTCTTACAATATATGGAGATATACCTATCTCATAGAGCTGGAAGGAATCCTGAAAGGTCATTGAGTCCAGCTCCCACCTTCACTAGCAGGACCAAGTACTGATTTTTGCCCCAGATCCCAAAGTGGCCCACTCAAGGATTGAACTCACAACCCTGGGTTTAGCAGGCCAATGCTCAAACCACTGAGCTATCCCTCCCCCTTCTTCTTGCAGGGAACTTCTTCATCCTACTTCTGGAGGCCAGAATAGGAGTAGCTGGCCTGAACTGGAGAGTTCTGTCCGACCCATAGAGGCTAGGGGAGAAGTGGTCATCATGAATCAGGATCTTCTGTTCTCCTACCCCCATATAGTTCAGGGATGCAAAGTCTCTCCCTTCCTAGGGAAGTGGTGGTGTCAGCCTTACTTGCTTCCACTACACTGTCATGTTTCCTCATTTTCTGAGTGCACTGTCTCCCACTGAACCTCTGAGGGAACAAGAGTGAAGGACTCAGTGAAATACGGAGTCCCAAATCTCTACCCTGCCACCTGCTGTCCTTGAAATCACACCCACTTGGCAGTGATTGTGCAAGAATTTTGGGCTGCACCGTGATTTTATCAGACAAAATCTAGCCCTGGCACAAGTGGACTCAGTTTCATTCATGCCAAAGGAGTTGCTTTTGCTTATGCCTAAGGGTACGTCTACACTACCCGCTGGATCGACGGGTAGTGATCGATCTATTGGGGATCGATTTATCGTGTCTACAGTAGACGTGATAAATCGATCCCCGATCGCTCTGCCATCGACTCCAGAACTCCACCACGGTGAGAGGCAGAAGCGGAGTCGACGGGGGAGCAGCAGCCGTTGATCCCACGCCACGAGGACGCGAAGTAAGTGATTCTAAGTCGATCTAAGATACGTTGACTTCAGCTACACTATTCTCATAGCTGAAGTTGCATATCTTAGATCGATTTCCCCCCGCCCCCTCCACAGTGTAGACCAGGCCTAAGGTAGATCAGGCCTAAGGAGCCAAATTCTTCTCTATATCAAAAGTTCAACTAGTGTGATACAGGAGATACCTGGTTTATTCTTATTCACCAAGCTGGGAAAAGGCTGATAATTACTCTAAGGAAACTGCCATTTCATTACCACATTCATTAGCTTGTATGTTCTATCCCCATTCCCCACTCTTTGTGTGTCTCTTAGATTATAGGTCCTCTGGGGTAGGACCTGTCTTATCTGTGTTTGTACAGTGCCTAGCACAATGGGGCTCCAAACTTGATTGGGGCCAATGGGTAAGTAATACCACAGTATAAAAAGGAGCTATTTGTATGTTCCTAAGGGAGTTAAGAGCATAAGTCCTTTGTGACATTGTGTGCGTCCATTTGTGGGTGCCCAGTGTGACTTACCTTAAAGAGGTCTGATGGACACAGGATGGGTGCTCAGCAATGTCTGAATATCAGGCCCCTTTCATGTGTTTCAAGTTGGGGCCCCTAAAATTGAGGCATCCCAAATCACTGGTCACTTTGAGAGGCCTCGGCCAAAGTGTTTTCATTCCATTCCTGCCAGGGGCAGAAAGTGGCTCCATTCTAAAGCTTTCTTGCTGTTTGAGTGAAGGAGCTGCAATATTTCAGAGCAGAAACCACCCCCCTGCGCTCCCCACTCTTGTGAACCTGCATGGCAGCCAATTGCTTCATCAGGAAAGGGACCCCTATTTGCCCCCATCTTGTTCCTCCCTCCGAGAAACGTGGCTACCCTAGGGGTTTTCCCGGAATTCCCGCCTTTAACTATGTGGTTTCTTAACCAGTCTTGCAAAAATGCATTTTTTTATTTAATGTTATTTTAACCATAAAATTTTTAAGCTGGTCAAATACTTTCCTTTGTACTGTAGACATCTGAGACTATTCGACATTAACAAGTAAATGTACTTTTTTCCCCAACTCCTTGAATCTACTAAGTAGTTTTCTTTGGATCGACTGCTCTTCTAGTCTTCAGAGAAAAACATTACAGCAATTTGATACTGCATCTCTTCATTATCTGTCTGCTCCACTTGTAGACGTAGGTCTATAGTATTTCATAACTAAAAAGAAAACTTTATTTCACAGGGGCTAATTTAATCAAATAAATTACCAGAGATTAATGGATTTTAAAAGCAAAGAGGGACTATTATGCTCAGCTAGTCTGACCTCCTGCATAATACAGGCCATAGACTTTCACCCGTTGATTCCTACCTCAAGCTAAAATATCTCTTTTACAAAGGCATCCTGTCTTGATTTAAAGGCTTCAAGAGACAAAAGAAGCCACAATGTTCTTTGGTTACTATCATCTAATTAATGAGATTCCAGGCTTGTCACCTGAAGTTTAGACTGACTGTTGAGTCAGTGTGAAGCATGGGTGAGAACTCTTTTTGTTCAGAATATCACCAGTGAAATCCTCATTGGGTTTCATGGTCTGTTACCATCCAATTCTTACATTCTCAACCATTTTGACATACAAATTGAACCTGGGTAGAGTATGGCTACTGTAAAGCATGTATCTAAAGTAAAGCCGTGTGAAGAGTCCTAGACCATTGTGAGATCAGCGGTAACTCAACCAATCACCACCCTTTCTATGCAGCTAATTTGCATGCAACAATTTCATTGGTTGAATGAGGGATACTGCAGAGGCTGCTCTAGCTATAGGTTAACCAGGAAGGCAGCTGCCTAGCATGACAGCTTTGCGGGAGAAACGATTTTATGCAATGCCCCAGACAGGGCCGGCTTTAGGAAGTGCGGGGCCAGATTCGAACAGTTTTGACGGGGCCCCGGCAGGGATGACTGAAAAAAAAAAAAAACCATGTAAAAAACACGTGGGGCTTGTACTCACCGGGCGGCACTCCTAGTCTTCGGCGGTGGGTCCTTCACTCGCTCCAGGTCTTCGGTGGCACTGAAGGACCTGCCGCCGAAGTGCTGCCAAAGACCCAGAGCGAGTGAAGGACCCGTCGCTGAAGTGCCACCGAAGACCCGGAGCGCTGCCGGGTGAGTAAAAATTAAAAAGGAGCCTCTAGCCAGGGAAGGGATTCTCGGCCACTTGCCCCCACCCCGGCGGTCCTGCCACTGGGCGCGGGGCCCTCTTAGGCACGGGGCCCGATTCGGGGGAATTGGTGGAATTGGCCTAAAGCCGGCCCTGGCCCCAGACCAACCTACAGGGGTGTCATTGTCAGAGTGCTCTAATGGGTGGCACTCTGACCACCCCATGTAGACTCTGCTGGCGTGCACTGGCTGATGTAGTCTGTGTGAATCAGACAGGCCAAAGGGCAGCCTTGCTTGGAGCAGCCCCTGACCTGTGCACTGCAGGGGGATGCCAGATTTGATGGCAGGAAGCAGCAGGAGCCTCCCATCTTGCTGGGCTTGGCAGGTAAGAGGTGAAGTTGGCTGGGCATCTGGTACCCACTCCTGACAGGTGTGTGTGGGGACAGTGAACCAAGGGATGCCCTCACCTCCCCGCCTACCCCTAGCTCCAAGCATCCCCTCCCCCCACACAATCCCCTCCTCGCCTGCTGCAGGCACTCAGCACACCCTGCCTCCCCCAGACACTCACCATCCCTAGCCCCTTGCTCTCCCCAGCACTGCCAGTGTAGCTGGCTGGGCTTTCCCTCTCCTGTCTCCTGCTGGCGGGGGTGGAAGGGGTTAGGCTCTGCTTCCTTGCCCCCTTTCACAGTCTCTGAACCTCAGCAGCTCAGGGGAGCCCTTCTGCCCTACCCCAGAACAGCCGAACCCTCAACCGGACAAGAACTCCCTTATGGTCTCCTCTTCCTGCACTCCTTCTGCCTACTCCCCAGTGCCCTTGCCTCTCAGCCTGCACACACCAGGCTATGTCGAAGCTGGGAACCGTTGCATAATGCTACTGAATCTGTACAGAAACATTTTACATTTCTGGAGTGGCTTTGTGTGCATGAGCAGGCAATGTTGTCCTCTAGTGGCTGGCCAAGAGAGGGAGTCGCCCTCTAACTCAAGTGGAAAAGACCTATGGTTTGAAGCTGAAGGGCTAGAGATATAGCCTTGGGTCCCCAGGCTATTTATATAAGAGTCGTGTCTATAGATTCATTACAGTGCAGCATCAGTATAATAGAGAGCTGATATTATAATCAGCATATTCAAAATTATGGTTGCCACAGAAACCACAACTTGGCTCCTTTGTGCATATGTCATAGTTCTGTATTTCATAATGTCTCACATAATGTTAAATTTTTATGACTCTACTGCAAATAGACAACATGATTAACACCACGTTTAGTAATACAAAATAGAATACTTCAGTATGTAATGCCTGGGTGACTTAAAGTATGCTGGGCATACAAGGTACAGAACTTGCCCAAACAAGTGTGATGGGGGGGTTCTCCACAAATTGCCCCCCCCAAAAGTGGAATTATGCCAATTAGGCTGCAAATGAGGGAGATTTAGGCTGGAGGCAGCTAATTAGAGGGAACAGGTGGGGCTTCTACAAAGCTGGGAGGCTGGCAACAGAGGGGGCTGCAGGGAAGTAGTCTGCAGTCACTCCCTGAGAGAAGGGAGATGGATTTGGGGGCTGAAGAGCCAATGTAGCCTACAGTCACTCCCTAGGTGGAAGAAGTTTGGGTTGGCAGACCCCGAAGAAGGTAGGAGAGCTCAGGGAAAGGTAGCAGGGTTCAGGAGGGAACAGACCTGGGCTGCTGATTAGAGAGTTCCTGAGCTGGAACCCAGAATATAGGGTAGCTCTGGATTCCCCTGCCAGCCACTGAGGGAGTGGCACCATGTGTCAGTGAAAGGGACTGCTCGTGAGAAGGGCCTTAGATATACCCTAGGAAGGGGAAACCATGTGGTGACCAGGATGGAGGGATAAGTCACGAAGAGGAGGCTGCGGTTCCTGGAATGAGAGAGGGGCCGCAGAGAGAGAAAGAGACAGAGGGCTGGAGTGTGACCGCTGGAAGGGGCATTGGCCTCGCAGAACTGCCAGGAAGTGGTGCCATCCAGTGGTGAGTAGAGTGCGCTGTCAAAAGGAGTAAAAAAGTTAAGATCTAGTCAACCATTGACAACATACTGCAAGCTATACAGACATATTCCTTCAATGGAATAACATGCACCCTTCAAAATTATGGATCTTAAAAGAGGAGGAAACTGAGTCAGAACAGGGGAGAAAGGTCAGGAATCTCAGGCTTTCTGTTCTGTGCTCTTACCTTGATTCCCAGTGGAACCGATGCTGCAAAGAGCTCAACATCTCCCGCAAAAGAGCTGTGCACACTCAACTCCTTAGGAGTCCTTATCTTTTTTGTGCCTCACTGTACCCATCTCTGCAATGGGTATATTGCAATAATGCTTATATCACAGGGCTGATGAGAGCTTTCATTACAGAGCTAGGACAAAGCCAAGCATTGTTCTTAAACACGCTCAATCCAATAACTAATTCCTCCTTTGAAATCCATATCAAGGGATACTCACACACATGAAATACAATGTCTCTGAGGAATCCTTATAATCTACCCTGTAAATAATGCATGTGTCATGCTGTCGGTGCTATTCATTTCAATACATTAATTTTAAGAACTGTTACAATAAAAAGAAACATTTTCAAAAGCAGCCTAAAAAACCCCTCCACCCACATTCAAAGTCTTCTCTGTGCAAACACTCAGATTTCCATATGCACGTATGATTTGGGTAGGTATGTTTTAATGACCTTGTTTGGTCATACAAATGACATTTATGAATGCAAACTTGAATTTGGTGTACCAACAGAAAATGCACATAAAGCCTTTTGGAAGAAAGATTGCAGTGAAGTTTTAAAGGGCCTCTTCAGTAATGGCCATTTCATAAATTTGGCCCAGATTGTTACAGTTTTTGAGAGCTTACACCATGTACTATTGGCTCTTGATTTTGCCCCAGGAATCATGGAATCATGGCATTAATAGGTTTTCAGGATATGCCTAAGTGCTTTGTTGAATCGGGGCCATGATTCCTTAAAATTATCTTCGTATGAGTTTAAGGATCAAGGCCATCATTTTCAAAGGGACCCCAAGTGAGCCTCTAAAATGACACTTGCAATCACCCATTCACCTTTTGGGTATTCACATTTTCTCTCCCAAGATATTGCACAACAAAAACTCAGATTACCTGATTTGCATGTGCAAAATTACAGTTTGTGTTTCACAGCCTGCCTTTCAATTTTTTTTTGCCACAATTGTGTAAAAATCCTTTTTTAAACCAGAAATTATAATTCAAATCCCTGAACTGAGAAACCCCCACCCTACAATGTATAGATATGGTTGTTTCCAATATAATGTGGGGGTGCTTTCTAAATCCCAGATTCGCAAGGCACTTGAGCACAACCCTAACTTTGAGCGACCCAAGGCCTAATATCGTGTATCTTTTTCACAGATCTTAATACATGGATCATTATACTTTATTTTTCATTCCACATGTTTTATTGTTTACTACACACATCCGATCTACATATCACATACTAATTTTCACCATCGGCTTATGAAAATTCCATACTGGCTAAATAAAAACATTAACCTTCTGCTAATATAATTATATAAGCAAAGGTTAGACTTGATCCTGAGTCACATATTTTTGGTTAATGCAAAAATGTTTCCCTTTCTTACTCTTATGAGATCTGGTTACTGAGTCTGTCAATATCCATCTTGGGTGAAAGAACAGCTTGTAGAAGCTTGAGTCACTAAGCATTTGTGCTGCCTCTGAAACTCACAAGCCATAGGATTTACACAGAAAATTGTCTGCATACACTAAACTTGTGTAAATTGTGCGGAGTTGGAGAGTCACCAGCCAGTAATCTTCTATGCACAAGCTCCCCCTTATGGAAATGAAAAATATTAAACACTACATTTTTCTCAAGATAAATCAGTGAAGAGTATTGGCATTGGGACGCTTCTCATCCATACTGTAGTGCATATGTCTGCTGAATCTAACTTGTCTAAGACATCACTAATGGGCATATTTATGGGGGGAGGGATAGCTCAGTGGTTTGACCATTGGCCTGCTAAACCCAGGGTTGTAAGTTCAATCCTTGAAGGGGCCTCTTAGGGATCTGGGGCAAAATCAGTACTTGGTCCTGGTAGTGAAGGCAGGGGACTGGACTCAATGACCTTTCAAGGTCCCTTCCAGTTCTAGGAGATAGGATATCTCTTTTAATTTATTTATACATTTGAACAAACATAATTCAAATACACATCTTAGCACACTATCTTGTCAATCTACAGGTGAAAGTTGTTTGTGTCTTTCTAATAACTGAAAACATTTTTGGGGGGAGGCTGGGGAATTCTAGGAAAAAAAGACAGAGGCTTAACTTTCCAACTGGATTTATTTTCACTTAGAGCAGGGGTAGGCAACCTTTCAGAAGTGGTGTACCGAGTCTTCATTTATTCACTCTAATTTAAGGTTTCGCGTGCCGGTAATACATTTTTACATTTTTAGAAGGTCTCTTTCTATAAGTCTATATTATATAACTAAACTATGTATGTAAAGTAAACAAGGTTTTCAAAATGTTTAAGAAGCGTCATTTAAAATTAAATTAAAATGCTGATCTTACGCCACCAGCCTGCTCAGCTCGCTGCCAGCCTGGGGTTCTGTTCACCTAGGCCGGCAGCGAGCTGAGCAGGGCCTATGGCTGGGACCCCAGACCTGGGGGAGGAGTGTTTCAGAGGTCAGGGCAGAGGGCTGGGGGAGGGAGTTCAGGGCAGAAGGCTGGGGTGTGGCGGGGGGGTTTCAGGGATCAGGGCAGAGGGCTGGGGTGTGTGGGGGGTGCAGGGCAGAAGGCTGGGTGTGTGGGGGGGTTCAAGGGTCAGGGCAGAGGGCTGGGGGGTGCAGGGCAGAAGGCTGGGGGGGTTCAGGGCAGAGGGATGAGGTTGTGGGGGTGCAGGGCAGAAGGCTGGGTGTGTGTTGGGTTGGGGGGGTTCAGGGCAGAGGGCTGGGGTGTGTGAGGGTGCAGGGCAGAAGGCTGGGTGTGTGTTGGGGTGGGGGGGTTCAGGGCAGAGGGCTGGGGTGTGTGTGGGGTGCAGGGCGGAAGGCTGGCGTGCTCGGCTCGTGGGGCTGGAAGGGATATGCCCTGTTCCACCCTGTTCCCCCAGGCTCCGTCCCTACCTCTCTCTGCCTGCTCTACGGAGCTGTGTGCACGCTGCCACTCTTCCCCCTCCCCCTCGCTAGGGCCATCAGCTGATTGGCACAAGGACGGAGAGGAGGAGGGGCCAGAAAGCACCATGCTGGGGGAAGAAGCGGGGGAGGGGGGAAGCTTGGCTGCTGCAGAACCAAGCTTCTGCCTCTTGCCCCTGCAGGGGAGAGCAGTGGGTGGGGGGGCTGAGTGGGGCTGGGGGCCGGGACCGCGGCAGGGAGCTGCGTGCCATTCAAAATCGGCTCGCGTGCCGTAGGTTGCCGACTCCTGACTTAGCGCCTGATCCAGCGCTCACTGAAATCAATAGAAAGACTCCCATTGGTTTCACAAGGAGTTGGCCCAAGTCCATAACATACGCCCCGGTCTTACAGCTTGCATTACAAGGGCCCGATCCTGCATCATGCTGAGCACCGTACCCTTGACTCCTATTGCCCGCACGAAAACAGAAGGTGCTCACTAAGCCACAGATTAAAATCCAACCGTATCAGTAGCAAGAAAAGAAACCCTTCATGTGTTCACACAACCCTGGTTGATATTACTCAGATCTGAATGATGAAAGGGGGTGGCCTAGGCAGGCTTTTCATTGGCGAGAGTCACTTTCAGACCCATTGGCTCACACCCATTTTGTATGGGATGCCTACAAATGCTGCATCTCACCCCCCTGCCCTCCCCCCAAACTGGAGTGCCCTTTATTTCGGAGGGTGAGTAGGATGCTTTACCTAGTCTGAAACTCCTCATTCTCCCCAGCCCATGCTTGGCACAAGATGAAGGAGATGCTGCTTCCCCAATGGCTGACCTTCTGACCCTTCCACCATTCCTGCTGCCCCAACCTCTCCAAGCCCCCCTCTCTGCAGGTTTCCCATGGACAACATTCTCCAGCTGTCCTGACCCACCATGTCCCCTCCTCCCTACAGCAACTGGTTGCAGGAAAAAGGGAACTCGGAGTTCAGGGAGAAAACCAAAGGTTACAACCCCTACCCAAGCCGATTCTCATTGGTCACTGTATCTCACCCCCATTTCCTTTCTAAATAGTTGACAGGAGAGCAGGGTTTCATCTCAAATCAGCACAGACAAGTAGTGAGGACCTTGTTGAGGAAGTGGTAGTAGGGGACAATTTGGGCTCCAGTGATCATGAGCTAATTCAGTTTAAAATACATGGAAGGAGTAACAGAATTAAATCAAAGACTAGGGTTTATAATTTTAAAAAGGCCAATTTTAACAAACTAAGGGGACTGGTAAGGGAAGTGGACTGGGCAAACGTATTAATGGATTTAAAAGCAGAAGAAGCCTGGGATTACTTTAAGTTAAAGATGCATGAGCTGTCGGAGGCCTGTATTCCAAAAAAGGGAAAAAGATTACTAAGCAAGAGATTTAGACCGAGCTGGATGAGCGACCGACTCAAAGGGGCGATTAGGAAAAAACAGAAAGCGTATAAAGAGTGGAAGAGGGGAGGGATCAGTAAGGAAATGTACCTAAGTGAAGTCAGAGAATGTAGAGATAGAGTGAGAAAGGCCAAAGGCCGTGTAGAGTTGGACCTAGCGAGGGGAATTAAAAGCAATAGTAAGAGGTTTTACAGCCACATAAATAGGAAGAAAGCATAGAAAGAAGAAGTGGGACCGCTGAAGTCTATTGCCGGAGAGGAGATTAAAGACAATCTAGGCATGGCGCAATATCTTAATGAATATTTTGCATCGGTGTTTAATGAGGCCAATGAAGGTATTAGGGATACTAGCACCACTATAGAGGGGCATTCGGGATGGGGGATTACCGTATCCGAGGTAGAAACAAAACTTGAACGCCTTAATGGGGCTAAGTCGGGAGGACCGGACGATCTACATCCGAGAATATTGAAGGAATTGGCGCGGGAAATAGCAGGCCCGTTAGCGATAATATTTAATGAATCTGTAAACTCGGGGGTGGTCCCGTTAGACTGGAGAATAGCTAATGTGGTTCCTATTTTCAAGAAAGGGAAAAAAAGTGATCCGGGTAACTACAGGCCTGTTAGTCTAACATCTGTAGTGTGCAAGGTGTTAGAGAAAATTCTGAAAGAGAAACTAGTTGAGGACCTGGAGGGTAGTGGCAATTGCGATAAATTACAACATGGTTTTACGAAGGGCAGATCGTGCCAAACGAATCTGATCTCCTTCTTTGAGAAAGTAACGGATTTATTAGATAAGGGAAATGCGGTGGACCTAATATACCTGGATTTCAGTAAAGCGTTTGATACTGTACCCCATGAGGAATTATTGGTTAAACTGAAAAACATGGGGATCGATATGAAAATCCAGAAGTGGATAAGGAATTGGTTACTGGGGAGAATGCAGCGGGTTGTATTAAAGGGTGAACTGTCGAGTTGGAGGGAGGTTACTAGTGGAGTGCCTCAAGGTTCGGTTTTGGGACCCATTTTATTTAATCTATTTATAACTGACCTCGGAACCGATTGCAGGAGTGGGCTGATAAAATTTGCAGATGATACGAAGGTGGGAGGCGTTGTAAATTCGGAGGGGGACAGGGATATCCTGCAGGGAGACTTGAATGAGCTTGTGAATTGGAGTATCAGAAATAAGATGAAATTTAATAGTGAAAAGTGTAAGGTGATGCATTTGGGGATGACTAATAACAATTTTAGTTACAAGATGGGGACGCATTGGTTAGAAGTAACGGAAGAGGAGAAGGACCTAGGGGTTCTTGTAGACCGCAGGATGACTATGAGTCGACAATGTGACGTGGCGGTGAAAAAAGCCAATGCTGTCTTGGGATGCATTAGGCGAGGTATATCTAGTAGGGATAAGGAGGTCCTGCTTCCGTTGTACAAGGCGCTGGTGAGACCTCATTTGGAGTACTGTGTGCAGTTCTGGTCTCCCATGTTTAAAAAAGATGAACTCAAACTGGAACGGGTGCAGAGAAGGGCCACTAGGATGATCAGAGGAATGGAAAAGCTGTCGTACGAAAGGAGACTAGAGGAGCTTGGGTTGTTTAGTCTGACAAAGCGAAGGCTGAGAGGGGATATGATTGCTATCTTTAAATATATTAGAGGGATTAATACAAGGGAGGGAGAAGAATTATTCCAGCTTAGTACTAACGTGGATACCAGAACGAATGGATACAAACTGGCCGTGGGGAAGTTCAGACTTGAAATTAGACGAAGGTTTCTGACCGTCAGAGGGGTGAAATATTGGAACGGCCTACCGAGGGAAACGGTGGGGGCGACGGACCTGTCTGGTTTTAAGATAAAGTTAGATAAGTTTATGGAGGGAATGGTTTAATGGTAAAACATAGTAGTCAAGGAAAGCCAAGCAATGGTGGGTAAATAGTATAATGGCTAACGGGGTCGGGCTGGAGACTCTTGCCTATATGCTCGGGGTCTTACTGATCGCCACATTTGGGGTCGGGAAGGAATTTTCCTCCAGGGCAGATTGGCTGAGCCTCTGGAGGTTTTTCGCCTTCCTCCGCAGCATGGGGCAGGGATCTCTAGCAGGAGGGTCTCTGCCGATTGCAGTCACTAAAAACAGGATTGGGGACTTCAACAGCAGAGTCCAGGGAAGGGGTAGGGACGGTTTTATGGCCTGCAGCATGCAGGGGGTCAGACCAGATGATCATAATGGTCCCTTCTGACCTTAAAGTCTATGAGTCTATGAGTCTATGAGACAGGAGCACCTCGCCTCTAGCTGTGAGATCCAGAAGAGACTGTTGTGTGGAACCCTGTGGAATGAATTGATAGTAATTGTAATATGTCCTTCTGAGGGGAAGCATCCCTAATTAATTAGGGCTAGATGCTGATGCCCTTGTTCATGTTGAATAGCATTTTATTCCAGGAGGAGCCCCTTTGATTTCAGAAGGCCTGCTTGAGCAGTGAGGGAGGGTGGCTCCTAACTTTCTTTGAAGTCAATGGAAGTTAGGAGCCTAAAAACTTTTGAGGATCTGGGCCTTGGCCCTTAACTTATTATTGTAGGAAGTTGTGAGATCCTCGGATCTTAACGGATCTGGTTGATAACCTAATATTCTCTCTCATCCATATCAGCATGGAAAAGTGCTTGTTGGACCTCTCAAAGAAACCTACATGAGTCTGATTTCTGAGGCAGCCCTGAGGATATGGAGCTAGTTGTTCTGCTAGTGTAAATCCATAGCTTGACTGAAGTTAAGCACTTCAGTCAGATACTCTAGTGATGGGTCCAGTACAAGAACTGAACAGAACAGAATACTCCTCACTTAGGTAAAATGGACTTCCTGTTGACCTCAATGAGATGTTTGCTTCAACGAGAATTGAATACAAATCTCCGCATTTGGCCCATTGACTTCATTGATAGTTGCAGGTGCTCAGCATCTCTTCAGATTTGACCCTATAACTTTAATTGTTTGGAATAATTAATTAAAAAACCCCAAATAATAATATATATATATAATATATAAAAATATAGTTTTTGTTGGCCACCCCTTACTAGGAAAACAAGGAATGTTGGGCAGAACCCTCTGCTGGCATAACTCATTAACTACAATGTGTATTTCATCCAAGAGATGTATTGGCTTCTGTTGGGGTAAGCCAGCAGAGAATTTGTCCCACTGTCTATAGGAGATATAAATATGGTGCATCCCGATATGATTAAAGATCAAGAAAAGTGAAGTGAAGTGTGCACTGGTTATATGCAAAAGAAAAGTGTAGAGTCTGTGATGTAAAAGAACATCTGATATAGTCTGATTGTCAGGGGGACCTGGATATACAGGACAGTTGCACAAAAGTTTACAACCTGAAAACTCAGCTGAAACTCATTTCACACATTTCACATAGATCCAGTTGCAAGTGCAATGAAAACAGACAGAGCCATTGGCTTGTATTATAACAAGAAAGAATGCACAAGTGGAATTCTAGGCTTAGTCTTATTCTTGTGATCAGTGCCAGATTGCTACTGAGCACACTCTCTGTGAGCATTACACCATAGTTTTTCCACCACTGGTAATTATCTGAGGTTCTTTGTCTAGCTTGACAAGTATCAAAATAGATATTGATACTGTATGTAAAATACAACTACCAAAATATATTCTCCCCACCCCGCCTTTCCTTTAGTTCTCTGCTCTGGTGCGGTTCCACTGCTATGTCTTCCAAGACATATGGCTGGGATCAGCATACAGGATTGCCCCGATGGGAACAAAGCAGAACATCCTAAATTCACGTCCCTTCAGATGTTTAAGGAATCAGTTTATATAAACTATGGAAAATGCTCTTTTGTGAAGTAAGTGGTTCACATTTCCAGATAAACTCCTGCCACGAAGCACCATCATGACTGTGAATAGAACTGACTAAGCTATGGTGGGATTCCATCAGTCTTACAATTTGTAGTAATTGTTGAAAGTTAAAATGTGCAGAGGCTGGATTCAGATAAAAACCCAGCACTGAACTGACCTGGTCAAAACTACTTGAACCTCTTTGGTCTGCAATATTGGGCTTGAAAATGTGCTTCCTCATAGGATTTTTCTGTACAATCTGCTTCCGGCCCTACCAGAAATACCAAGCACACAGCCAGCAGTGATCTATGCTTCTTGTATGACCTGCTTATTCAAAGGCTCACTAAGAGTACAACTGAGCCACCAATTACACTGTTATAGGACTAGTTAAAGATGGGGAGGGAGCTAGGCAGGATATAGACTTTGCATGGGGACCGTGAACCCAAGGGGGAGCTCTGGGGATAGTCTTTCTTAGGCCTGGTCTACACTATGAGTTTAGGTCGAATTTAGCAGCGTTAAATTGAATTAAACCTGCATCCATCCACACAACGAAGCCATTTACTTCGACATAAAGGGCTCTTAAAATAGATTCTGTACTCCTCTCCGACGAGGGGAGTAGCGCTGAAATTGACATTGCTGGTTCGAATTAGGGTTAGTGTAGACGAAATTTGACAATATTGGCCTCGGGGAGCTATCCCACAGTGCACCATTGTGACCACTCTGGACAGCAATCTGAACTCGGATGCACTAGCCAGGTAGACAGGAAAAACCCCGCGAACTTTTGAATGTCATTTCCTGTTTGCCCAGGGTGGAGAGCACAGGTGACCACTCAGAGCTCATCAGCACAGGTAACCATGCAGTCTGAGAATCGAAAAAGAGCACCAGCATGGACCGTACGGGAGGTACTGGATCTGATCGCTATATGGGGAGAGGATTCCATGCTTGCAGAACTACGTTCCAAAAGATGAAATGCCAAAACATTTGAAAAAATCTCCAAGGACATGCTGGAGAGAGGCCACAATGGGGACTCATATCAGTGCCGCGTGAAAGTTAAGGAGCTCAGACAAGCCTACCAGAAAACCAAAGAAGCAAACGGAAGGTCTGGTGCAGAGCCACAGACATGCCGCTTTTACGCTGAGCTGCATGCAATTCTGGGGGTGGGGGGCCACCACCACTACCCACCCCCGACCGTGAATTCCGAGGAGGGGGTACTCTCAGCCATGCCTGAGTATTCTGCGGACGGGGAACTTGAGGAGGAGGAGGAGGAGGACGAGCTTGTGGAGAGCACATAGCACTCCGTTCTCCCCAACAGCCAGGATTTTTTTCTCAGCCTGACTGAAGTACCCTCCCAAGGCGGTATCCCAGACCATGAAGCCATGGAAGGGAACTCTGGTGAGTGTACCTTTGTAAATATAAAACATGGTTTAAAAGCAAGCATTTTTTTAATGATTAATTTGCCTTGAGGACTTGGGATGCATTCGCGGCCAGTACAGCTACTGGAAAAGTCTGTTAACATGTCTGGGGATGGAGCGGAAATCCTCCAGGGACATCTCCATGAAGCTCTCCTGGAGGTACTCCAAAAGCCTTTGCAGAAGGTTTCTGGGCAGTGCAGCCTTATTCCGTCCTCCATGGTAGGACACTTGACCACGCCGTGCTAGTAGCAAGTAATCTGATATCATTGCATGACAAAGCCTGGCAGCGTATGGTCCCGGTGTTTGCTGGCATTCAAGCAACATCCTTTCTTTATCTCGCTGTGTAATCCTCAGGAGAGTGATATCGTTAATGGTAACCTGGTTGAAATATGGGAATTTAATTAAGGGGACAGAGATGGCCGTTCCTACTGGGCTGTATGCCTGTGGCTGAAAAGAAATCCTTCCCTGCAGTTAGCCAAGCGGTGGAGGGGAGGGGGGACATTGGCGCTGAGCTTTTTGTGTTTGGCTAGCAGGGATCTTCCCTGACACCAGCCACGCGGTGGTGGGAGGGGTAAAACAATCATCCCAGAGAATTGGATGGGTGGGGGGGGGGGTTAGTTTGGTTTCTGCTGCTGCACATTAACAGGAAAACCCGCAACACTCAACGGGCTTTGCTTGGTAGGGGAAAGGAGGGCACTGCTTTTATGATGGTTGCAGAAGCTGAAAGACAATGGCTTACCATGGCTGCATGCAAACCAAATTCTGTTGTCTGGACCTGAGTCTGTGATCTCTAGCACCAAAGTCGCAGGCACTCAGTATAAGATGCAAAATGCGACATTGTACCGAAATCACATGTGCTATGTAATGTGAATAGTGTTGTTCACTGTGACAGAGTATAAGCATTGTTCTGTAAAATGTATCTTTTTAAATACTTCTCTCCCTTTTTTCCCTCCCTCCCGCAGCTGCAAATTTTTCAAGCCTCCCTCCTCCGTCCCGAAGGCTATCTCAGATAAGGAGGCGAAAAAAATGCACGCGAGACGAAATGTTCTCAGAAATCATGCAATCGACCTGCGATGAAAGAGCTCATCTGAATGAGTGGAAGGACACGGTATCAAAGTACAGGAAAGATGCCAGTGAACGTGAGGACAGGAGGGATGAACGTGAAGAGAGGAGGGACGCTCAAGGTCAGAGGTGGCGGCAGGATGCAACGCTGGGGCTGCTGCGTGAGCAAACAGACAGAATCACAGAGTGCCGCTGCAGCCCCTGTAAAACTGCCCTCCTCAAATTCCATAGTCTCCTCACCCAGATGTATAAGAATAGGGATATGGGTTCCATCTATTGCCCCACCACAGTTAGGGAATCCCATTGCAGCAAAGTTATCTACTATGACCTGCACATTTCCCAGAGTCACTACCTTTGGTAGCAGCAGCTCAGTGATTGCTTTGGCTACTTGCATCACAGCAGCCCCCACAGTAGATTTGCCCACTCCAAATTGATTCCCGATTGACCGGTAGCTGTCTGGCATTGCAAGTTTCCACAGGGCTATCGCCACTCACTTCTCAACTGAGAGGGTTGCTCTCATCTTGGTATTCTGGCGCTTCAGGGCAGGGGAAAGCAAGTCACAAAGTTCCATGAAAGTGCCCTTACGCATGTGAAAGTTACGCAGCCACTGGGAATCAGCCCAGACCTGCAACACTATGTGGTCCGACCAGTCTGTGCTTGTTTCCCGGGCCCAGAATTGGCGTTCCACGGCTATAACCTGCCCCATTAACAGCATGATCTCCAAAGCGCCAGGGCCCACGGTTTGAGAGAATTCTGTGTCCATGTCCTCATCACTCTCGTTGCCGCGCTGACGTAGCTGCCTCCTCCTCACCTGGTTTTTCAGGTCCTGGTTCAGCATAAACTGCACGATAATTCGTGAGGTGTTTACAATGTTCATGACTGCTGTCTTGAGCTGAGCGGGCTCCATGCTTGCCGAGGTATGGCGTCTGCACAGTTCACCCAGGAAAAAAGGCGCAAAACAGTTGTCTGCCGTTGCTTTCACGGAGGGAGGGGTGAGGCTGTACCCAGAACTACCAGCGACAATGTTTTTTGCCTCATCAGGCATTGGGATCTCAACCCAGAATTCCAATGGGCGGGGGAGACTGCGGGAACTATGGGATAGCTATGGGATAGCTACCAACAGTGCAATGCTCCGGAAGTCGACGCTAGCTTCGGTACATGGACGCACACCGCTGAATTAATGTGCTTAGTGTGGCTGCATGCACTCGACTTTATACAATCGGTTGCCAAAAATCGAATTCTGTAAATTCGGAGTAATCCCGTAGTGTAGACATACCCTTACTGTCCTTCAGTACTTCTGCATCCAATCCTAGCCAGCACCTGGAAGTTCAGGGCCATGAGGAGGAATGGAAGACAATGAAACATACTAAGATGCCAACTTTCTTTTAAAGCTGAAAAAGTATTTGGTTGGGATTCAGTTTTAGTCTGGGGTGATTGTTTGGAGGTGAGGGTGTGGTGGATGGCAGCTGCTGGGGAGGAGGGCTTTCTTGTTTTATCCAAACTGGTTCACCCATCCCTAATTACACACTGATTTACTCTAATTCTCTTTTCCACACTTTGCTTATGAGCAGTCAGTTATTACGTGGTTGTAGAGCCTCCCAAACAGTAGTAGAGAATATATGGTATGGAGAGGAGAAACGCAAAAGGCTTGCACCTTCATTTGTTAGGATGCATCAAATCCAATGAGTCTGTGATTAGAGAATATTGTCTAAAAATGTGCTTAAATTGTCTTTCAGTTCCTACTGAGCTACCCAATCAGCCTGCATAGCTTTGGAAAGAACTCTGCCAATGGAGAATCCCTCCAAAAGACAAAGGTATAAAGGATTCAAAAGCAGGTGACGTCCAGAGTCAAATCCTAAATCTAAAAGCAGAAGCAGGGTCGTATACCAGGCACAATAGTTCACCCTTCATGAGTATGAGCACAGAGGATGAAATTCACCCCAGCACAATGGTCTTGTATAAGGCCCCGTTACCCCAGGCCATAGGTGGGACTTATATGGTACATACAGCCTCTGCATAAGTGAATTTCACATTTAAGGGGGCGGTATGTGGTGCATAGGGCCCTCGGTGGGGATCTAGACTGCCCCATAACCCCTGGTGTACAGCTTCAACAGCCTGAAAATCAGATTAATTATGTCTGACGTCCTTCCCTCAGCTCAAATCATTTTTCCATTTCAACAACGGGCTGTTTACAGCAGCTGCTGCCTTCTGTTTTGTCTGATCCTGTTCCAGTTTTCATAAGTGATTAAAATGCCGCTAATAAGACATTTAACTAGGATTTACATGTTGACTTGCCTTTTCCAGCTCCGCAGTCCCTCCCCACCACTGCTCTTCCTGGTGAGCACCAGTGTAGCCGGCTGCCTTTCCAGTCCTGGGGCAGTCCAGTCGTGCAGCATCCCCTTAGCGAGTCTTCAACAAGCCTTCAGCTGTCCTCCCACCAGCACACAAGGGAGGAGCAAGGAACATTCTGACTCTGGAAAGCGTCCCAGTCTCCCTCCGTACGGCACAGAGATTATCTTACACATATCCCCTTATATGTTCCTCTGGTTTACCACACGCCCAAGCAGTTTCTATTGGAATATTATAATTGCATTCATATGGCCTAATAGCAATGTCAGTAACAAAAATTTCCACATAAACCCCACACCGTAACTGACTCCTTTGACGCAGTTCGTATCCTCAGTTACACTTGTGCAATGTACCAGGGACAAGATTGCCTGAGAAGGACACTAATGAAGAGGTCGAACTTCTGGCCATTTTGTGTTCCTCAGCTCACAAACTGGAGAGCTGATTAAGGGGGAAAGCAAAGGCCTTTTTTTAAATAGTCTCCATCTCACATTTCACATCCCCCCCCCACCAGAAACGGAGCAACAGCAGCACGTAGGATGAAATTCAACTCTGTCAAGAAGATCAACACAAAGGCTAGACAACTCTTACAGCCTGTCTTGAGGGCCTACATGGGGCTAGAAAGTGATGGTTATGCTGGCTCCCTGCCAGTGGGTAATCTAGACTGAAACAGCAGGAGGTGCTCTCACTGCACTAGCCAAGAGTGTTGGGGGAGAGATGCTTATGGAAGCCAGGCTGAGGAGAGGGAGTTCCCCCCTGGTCACTGCTTTCCCTGCTTACTGTAACCCCCTTCCTCTGCACATCGGTGAATTCCACACCTAAAGAAAAAATAACTTTGAGCCATATTCCTTAACAGCCTGACCCAATGAAGTAATTGAAGACTTGGATCTACCTGTTACCCAATGTTCTTCCAGGAGCTTGCATAGGAGTAAGTGAGAGCAGACTGTGACTCTTAGTCTTTTTTAATTACTGATACAAAGCAGAGCAATTACTCATTTTGTGCCTACTACTGGTTCCCTTCACCATTGCAACTCCAGAGTATCTCTGTGATCATTAGTGGAGTTACCCTGGATATACTCAGTGTGGCAGAAAACAGAACTTGGCCCTTTCTTTGTGTTTGCTAAAAATTATGAAAAATTAATGAATATTTAAAAAAGAACTCAGGGCATTTATAAGTAAATAGAATACCCACACATACTGGCAAGTGACTACATTGCTGATCCAACGTTCTTTGAAGATAGCAACATGGTCAAATAGATAGGAGTCAGGAAATCTGGATGCTGTGCCTGCTCTGTGAGCTTAGGCAAATCACTGCCTGTCTTTTTTTTAAAACCCCTCTCTCCCTTTGGCTGGCCTGTGTATTTAGATGGTAAGTGCTTCAGCACAGATATTGTCTTTTGTTATATATATATAGAGTCCTGATTTGATTGAGGCCTCTAAGTGCTATTGTAATACTAACTATAATAATAATTAAATTACTTCAATGTGGTTTGGATCAGATCCCAAAGGAACAAATTTATATCTTATTATTAGAAATTATCCTCATTTACTAAAAACACCATGAAATAATTCATATAATGCACCTGTTCTTTTACTACAGGTTTAAGAGCGTCTGCATTGGGTATGCCCTAGGGACCTTGGCCAGAATTATTGATCTGGCTACTGCATTCTCTCCAAAGGTGACTGCATTTCAGTGGTGGATGAAGTGATTCTTCTATATTAATACAAGTAATCTATTTATTTTATCCAAGGGAAGGGTAAGAAGCGACTTGATCATGGTCTACAAGTATCTAGATGGGGAAGAGATGTCTGACAGTGGACGGCTCTTTGACCTATCAGCATAACACAATCCAGTCATTGGAAGCTGAAGCTAGACAGATTCAAACTGGAAATAAGGTGCAGCTTTTAACAATAAGGCTAATTAACCATTGGAGCAACTGACCGAGGAATGTGGTGGATTCTCCATCCCATGAAGTCTTTAAATCAAGACGGGATGTCTTTCTAAAAGATGTTCTGTAGCTCACGGAGCAGTGATGGGCTTGATGCCGAAATTACTTTGAGAAGTTCCATGGCTTGTGTTATGCAGGAGGGCAGACTAGATGATCATAATGGTCCCTTCTGGCCTTATGACCTATGTATCTATGACTATGGGACAGTCAAGTCAATTGGCATTGTGCACACAGAGAGGACTTGCTGAATCAAGCACTTAGGCCCTGATCCTCAAAGGTATTTAGGCCTAAGCATGTAAAGTGCTTTGGGGAGAAAGGCACCACAATATATTCATGAGAGACATTCTTCCAGTTATTAATGGTGCGTAAAAGCATTATTGTGTTTAGTTTGTGTGAATACCACTCTAGCATGGGCCAAGTTTGTCTGGCAGGGAAACTTCTGAAAGAATGGTGGTTTTCATGAATTTCAACATTGTCAACAAAATATTGGGGCAATGAATTGATACGTCTGTAACTCCTTTGGGGTTTAAAGAGCATGGTCCCTTTATATCTTTTTTCTAAGGGAGGAGGGGGAGCAGTGAGAGAATGGAGGGGAACTCCAGGGAGTGGCTCTGGAGCTCCAGGGAGAGAAGGGCTGCAGCCCGCAGACCCTCACAAAGTGAAGCAGCAGAGAACCTGCCTGAAGCCTGGGAAGGAAAGGGCAGCTGATCGGGGACACCCCAGGACAAGAGCCAGGAGGAGCACTGTGCCAGGGAGGAATCGCCGAAGAAGGACAGGCCGGAGCTGGACCCAGTATCACCGTTGCCCACAGCTGTGAGTACTGGGGCTTGTGACTCTGCATTGGGAATAAGGAAGGGAGGCTGCTAACTAGTTAAGTGGGGAGGTGGTCGCCCTGTGTGGCTTCGCAAAGAGCGGCAGAAGAGGGCAACAGAAGGGTTTGTTGGTGAAAGTTTACTGGCGCTGAAGATGACCAGGAGCACCCAAAACTCACCAGTGAACTGGAACTGTGCCCAGGACTCCTGAACTCTGCCTGCAGACACATTGCTCAGTGTCTGCCCTTTCAGACTGTGCTACCACTGGGCTTGTGGTTTGAATGTGCTTTCAGATTGTGCTACCACTGGACCTGTGTTGCTACCACTGGGCCTTGGTTTGGATGTAACCCTGTTTTACCGCCCCACCCCCTATTTCCCCTTGCTGTTTTTCTCCTCTCATCCCTCTGTAAATAAATATTTCCCTTTCTTATATCCATTGTACTTTTCCTGTGGGTGTGGGTGTTCACTCTGGGGGGTTTGGAACAGGTGCCCCTGGGGTGGAAGGGATTTTTCCTGCTGCATTCCTGCGCACACTTTCTCTTGGCCAGAGCTGTCTGCAGAGCAGACTCCATCTTGACTACGAGGGCACTAAAGTTACACGTCTAATTCTTGGAACATAGGAGAATAGGGAATAGGAGACTGGGGAGGGAGGAGATGAACAAAAAGAAGGAGAAAAGAGAAGGCAGAAAGACAAAAGCTAAAAAGAGACAAAGAAAGAAAAAGTTCTGCTGGGAGGCCCACATGAGGAATGTGAAGATAGGTACCAGTAAGAATAGAAATAGGAAAATATGGAGAATACTAACAAGATGGAGAGTAAATGAGAGCTAGAAATATAACAAATAAGAGACACATGCTTGGTTTCCTTAATGTATCATTATCAAGAGAAGTGGTCATTTCTTCCCCTTTTGTAACAGAAATCTATAGATCTCTATTTTTGCAAAGCTTCTGCTTTTTCCCCTTCAAATTAATTAGAAATTGCCTTCACCCAGGACTGGGTTCTGGAAACAAGGGTCAGAAACCTTTCTCCCACCTGTCTTAGGGCCCCCTCAGGAGGGATAGTCTAGACAGTGGCTGGTGTAGCTGCTCATTGGTGTTTGTTGTACTGCCATTCTACATCCACACGGAACTGTATTACCCTGTGCACCTGCTTGTCGTTATTACTCAGCTATAAAAGTGTGCCCAGAGCTACGAAACTTGGCACAGCGCTGGCTATCAGCTGTGGCTGGTGCACTGATGTCAGCTGCATAAGTTCTCCCTCGTAGAGCCTCCTGAAAATGACATCAAAATTACTCATTCTGCCCATGGACATTTAAAAAGTCCCAGCTTTCCAATATCCATTATACCACTAAAACAGGCTATATATCCAATGGAGGTTACAGTAAGTCTACATTGTATTAGGCAACTGTATATCTCCTATATAATGGCTATAATACCACTACTGAATAATAACAATAATAATTTTCCAGTCTATAGCACTTTCCACCTAAAGCCCTGTACAAACACTATGAAGTAAGTTTCACAACACTCCTGTGAGCTAGGTAAATGCTATTACTCTGTTTTACACATCAGGGAGCTGAAGGTTAAGTAACATGCCCAAGGCCAGGCAGAACTGGATATAGAACAGTTTTAATCCCACTCAGGATGGAAACATTAGACATGTAGCCAAAATAAGACAATCCAGCCTCTTGCTTCAGAGCACAAGTTGATCATGTACTGGGATCAGGAATAAATTTCTCCCTATGGCATAATATTACAAAACTGATTGCAGAATGGGGGTGTTATACTCACTTGGCATCTGCTATTGGTTACTGGCAGAGACCAGCACTCTACTAGATGTGCCATTGATCACCACTGCTATGGGCAACTCTCACGTTTCTAGAAAGTGAATAATAATAATTCGTGTACTGCCTTCCTGAATAATTATTTCTTCCCCTCCTAATAGTAATGACTGTAGAGGTCTGGTTGGGCCTAATTTTAAAGCCTGACCCAGCCAGACCTGAGCACAAGCTGACCCAGAACCGACATGACCAGAATCCAACTCATTCCCGGAAACCCATTTCAACGGTGCTGCTGCCTTGTCCTGGGGGCTCAGCCTGGTGGGGGCTTCCTGCTTCCCAGGCCTCATGTCCACAATCCATCTCCAATCACCTTCTGCCCATTGGGTCAGTGCAGTGGTGGCCCCTGCCAGCTGCCATCACCTTGCTGCGTTGTGAGCGCTGCGTAGCGAGAGGCTTTGGCATCCTCACTGCCTAGCACACATGCAGTGTAGGGAGGTGGAGGTGGCCAGCAGGAGTGGGGCAGGCAGCAGCTGCTGTGCGGACCCAAGAGGCCAAATGAAGTCTCTTCCAGTGTCTGTGGTCTAACATTCACCAAGCATTTGACCACAACTCTTTGGCGTGAGGCTTTTGGATTTAGACTGCGAGCCACCTCAAGTCTAGGCCTATTGTACTGAGAGGGAACTGAGGCATGGAGAGGCTAAGTGACTTGCCCAAGGTCACCCAGGAAGTCTGGGATAGAGGAGGGATGTCAGCTCAGCTCTCCCATGTCCTAGGTGACTGCCCCAATGAACAGACCATTTTTCCTCCCTGGGCAGGCCTCCCTGCTCTTTGCAAAAAGTTCCACACAATCTTCAAAGGCCACTGATGGCTTGGAGCTGTTTCACCTCTCATCGGAGAACTGGTACATCAAGCTGTGATGTTATCTGATATAAATATGACCATATAGATCATTGTTGCAACCACTGTTATATATTTGCAACAAATTTTGTACAAAATGTGGCATGTAAGATGGCTATGGAAAGGTTATGATTTGCTGGTTATGATTATGCTATCTGTATGCATGTATTGTTTTTGTATTTGAAGTTATTAATATTGGCTTCATACCTGGATTTCAAATGTTTGCTCATGGGGTAATGCCCACAGGGTTAGCCAGCACATCTTGAGGGGACTATTCAAATTAAGTGGCTCATCAAGAAACACTTAACTGACAATGGACTATGGGAGACGCCCATCTACACTGAATGGACTGTCCTGCAAATGTGCAGTTTGAGGTATAGGTAATGGCTTCTACAGTGTCCAAACCTTTATGCATGGACATGTGACTTGCCCATGTGACTCCAAACACTATCTTGTTACATGTAATTTTTCACTAGCTGTGCTGAGGGCTTTGTTTGAAACAATGGGTTTCCCTCCACATGGCAGAAGACATAAAAGGCCCTGGAAACCCCCTCCATTTCGTCTCTATCCTGCTCCAGCCTCTGGACTATGAGCTTATACTAATGGGAGCATTCTAACCAAGGAATTGAGGAACTTCCAATGATTTGGAAGCAGCCAGAGACTTGACTTAAGTCAGCAGTTTATTCCATCACTGCTATGAGCCTGAATCAACTTTGCCATTATTGTATGTATTTGATTCCTTTAACTAATTTTAACTCTCACCTTTTTTTCTTTCTTTTTATAAATAAACCTTTAGATTTTAGATACTAAAGGATTGGCATCAGCGTGATTTTTATGTAAGATCTAAGTTATATACTGACATGGGTATGTGGCGGTCCTTTGGGATCAGAAGAACCTTTTATTTGAAGAGATTGGTTTTAAAGAACCACTCATCTCTAAGTCTAGTGTTTTCAGTGGTAATACAAGGACTGGAATGCCTAAGGAAACTGCTTTTATGACTTCTTGTTAATCAGTGTGATGAAACAGAAGTTTACTTTTGTTGCTGGTTTGGTATATCCTATGGGGGATTAGCCACCAGTCTTGGGGTGTATCTGCCCTATTTTTCAACAGTTTATCCTGAATTTGGCATCCACTGAGGCACAGTTACACAAGCAAAATAGTGCCCAATAGTCTTCTGCTGGGTCACTGGTTCAACACTGACTCAGGGAGAAGACAGCCACTTGCAGACTCACCACTTCCTATATAGCAATTTGTGCTCTCCATGTAAGTCTCCTATCCACACTGCACAGTATGAGCCTCAATGCACCAGGATAGGAATCTACAGCCTGCTGAGAATTAATGGTGAGTTTGCTTAGTAACTTGAAAAGTGTTTAAAATGGCCATATGTTGGGACTGACACAAAGGCAGATGTTCCATCCTTATGTATGAATGTTGAAATACTCCACTACAATAGGGGGTTTGTAATTATACAGATCAGAGTGCTCCAAGCTTATTCCAACTGTAGCTGAGACAATGTTGCTTATCCTATAGGGCACTTTACTTAGAGTCAGCAGACCAGAGTTTCTGTTTCTAGCTCTGCTGTGTGACCTGGCGTGAAACACTTTACTATATTTCTAGAGAATATTGTTGTTCACTGGCAATTCTGAAAAACCAGGAAAGAAATTATTGGGGGTTGAACCAAACCTGAAATTTCCCCAAATTTCCAGCAAATCAAAAAGTTGGACAAAAATTCAGGCAATTTGGGGAAACCAACACACATTCGCAAAAGTCCCAATGTTGCTGAATCTGCTTTTTATCAACAAAAAGAAAAGTTTTGGATGAAAATTTTTGCCCAGTTCTAAGCATCTCCCCTCCCATTGTTTGGTTGTTGTCTCTTTGGACAGGAAGCTTTTTCTGGGCAGGGGCTGTCTCTTATTCTGTACAGTGTCTAGCAAAATGGGTCTCTTTTGTGCCACTGTCACTGCTGAAATCTTGGCCGACCTGAGGAATTGGGAGAAGACCTCCGGAGCTAAAATCATGAGCTGTTACTGCTTGAGCTAAAAAGCCAAGACTCTCAGGCTGGGTCTGTAACAGATTGTGAAGGGGTGCATGCCTCACATCAGCCATGAAAGAGTACACTGGAGATAGAGAGTAATTAGTGCATCTTGTTGCACCTGGAAGTTGGGCCAAGCCTAGCTGAAGGTGAATTGCAGCTGGCTGATGACTATAAAGAGAGGGAAAGGCTGCTGTATTTCCTCTCCTAGCAATAGTGGGACCTGGCTGGTAAAATAGGTGTCTTAGGCGAGAGGAGCTTGGGAGTTCCCTCTCTCAGGGAAGGGCTGATAGGAGATGGGTGGAAGGAGAGCTGGGGAAAACCACAGGGTGGGAGTTAGCTGTAGTGGTGGGCCTTGAAATAAGGGCAAGATTCCAGGGGAGGCAGCCCTGGGAGCTGGTATTCAGCTGGAGACTGGAGCACAGGGAAAGTTTAAGAGGGATGAGAGCATGAGCCTGAGGAGAGCTGAAGTGGTTTTTGTTTGTTTGTATTTTCATTTGGGATTTTTTTGGAGATTCCAGGGGGAGCGCTATGAGCCCCTTCCTGGAAAGAAGCATGAATCTTGTGAGACTGTGGGGATGGAGAAGAATGCAGGTAGGTAGTGGGCCTGTGACGAGGCAATGGGAAAGGCCTGTGGCCAGAGTGAGGTAGGGAATAGCTCAAGGAGGGAGCAAGGGTGGGTTCAGAATAGACACACCTTGCCTGCTCACTACGGGGCCCCTGGGCTGGAACCCAGAGAAGGGGGAGGGCCTGGCTTCCACCCTGGAGTGAAGAATTAGTGAGTCTGGACTTGGATCAAAGACTTGGTATGAGGCTGTGGGACTCTCTTACTCCCAAAGGGGTGAGGCTAGATATGACCTGGTTGGAGGGCTGACTCATAAGAAGAAGCAGACCACAACAGGCCCACAGCGGCTGTTGGCAGGGGGCGCCAGATGAAGAGACCCTGCTACACCACACCCAGCCACGAGGCGACATGCCAGCAGTGAGGCCAGTCTTCTACAATCTCTCATTCTCTGCAGATGGAGCACCGTAGGGACCCACAACACACGCTCACTAGTGGTTACATTCCTGCAATATAAATAATAATGATTTGTCTGCCTTGACTGTACACCCTTAGGAGAGAAAGGGCTCCAGCTTCCAGACCACAAGCCTGGTGCTAACAATGACATGATATGGAAGCAGTTGACTTAATGCTACTGAGTTATCTCCTGATGATTGCACAGCACTTTCATTACCACTGCCACTCCCATTGTTGAGTGTATTTGCAATTTGCTCCTTATCCCAACGTGCCTGTAGGATAAGAAACTAATTATTATATGCTGGCTTCTGCCTCAACTTCAGTTCATGACCTCTTACTTTCAAATTATAGAAATTATGGCATAGTTACAGTGAGACGTAAGTGGGATATGTGGCAAGCCAATCTCCTTATGAACATATATTGGAAGCCTGTTCCAGCAAAGTGTGATACCAGTGGAATGCTTGCGATCTCTGGTGTACGTCTAGAGTTGGAATAGAATGATGTAATTCTATAGCCTCTGTGTGCTGATATGAAACCAACCCCTTGTGTGGTATGATATGTGTCCACAGCCAATATTTTATAATCTAGTCCATAGACAGCATGCAAATATGTGAGTCATTCCCTACAGCCCTGCAAAAGTATACTCTGTGCATTATGGGAAAATGTGAGTGTATAGCCACTAAGGCATAATGACATGACTACATAACAAAGCCCGTCTGATGTAAGGTTTATACCCAGTGCAGCTTAGGAGGGATAGTACTATGTCAGCATATATTACCTACCTCTTGTGAATAAGACTTTCTATGACTCATTCTATAAGGTTCTCTCCCCTCACCCCAAATTATGGTTCATTGTAAGGTTTCCTGGCATTATGGAAGTATGTGATTTTTCTATCTAACATATAGAACAATATGAATTTTGTTCTCATAATGTAGGTCAATTTCCAAGTACAAAACATTAGCTACTAGTACTACAATATGTTTAGACATCTGTAACTAGTCTGGGGCAGTAGAAATCCCATGCTGTTATGAGACTATGGTGGACTCATGCCATTTAAACAATGGAGGTCTGATTCTTTTAAGGATATGATGAATGCTCAATGTTTTCTCACTCTACCTAGCTGTGAAAGGTTTCCATGCTATGATATTTGCTCTATAAGACTTTGTTTGACAGAAGCTGGGAATGGGTGAAAGGGATGGATCACTTGATGATTATCTGTTCTGTTCATTCCCTCTGAGGCACCTGGCATTGGTCACTGTCGGAAGACAGGATACTAGGCTAGGTGGACCTTTGGTCTGACCCAGTATGGCTGTTCTTATGTTCATGCTTTACAGAATTGTGCTTTCCCTACCCTAATATGATTATCCGTCTACATTGTCTACGGCTGTCTGATAGTACCCAGTATCATACACTGAGTTCATAACTAATGCAACATAAGGACAGTGTCTAGTAGGGGAAGACGTGAGCCCAAACTGTGTAAGCTGAGGGCAAGATGAGACCACAGACTCTGAAGTATGGGGGCAAACTTGTAAACAGATCTTAACTTGGCTTATGAACTGTGTTGACAATTTCTCAACTCAGTGTTTGCATGTGCAAACTTTAATGTCTCTTTGCTCCTACAACATTTTGGGTTTATTCTATTTTTCTATCTACAACAAACCACAGTAAACAATGACATCAACATAACTTCCCCACCAGTCTCTCTCAAGTAACCCATCATCTGGGGGAACAGTTGAACCTTGCCTTTCAGTGTTACTTGAAGGACAACAGAGTCAGTCTGTCGGGGAGCGGGGCCTTCAGCAGAGCTAGTCTCCAGGCAGCCTCGTCAGTACAGCTGACCTGCAGGAGGATACCTGGCTGGCTGGAGGGGCCAGCTGGCCGCCTTAAGCCAGCAGCAGCTTGCTGGCTGCTCAGTATTCATGCCCACTGTGGCACCCTGGAACCCCAATATTCACCACTATCATGTAATTAGGAGATGTTTTGTACAAAGTATGCCTTGTGAGGTATCATTATAAAAGTCTTGATCTGCTAGACATTAATATCTTGTTGGATTGTATGTGCTACTGTCACATGTGAAGTTATGAAATTTGGCTGTGTATGTGTGACTGAAACATGTTGTGAGGTTGAAAACACCCACAAGCAGCCTTTCACGTACAACAGTAAAAAGGCCAAACAATGTTAATGGCTTATTGAGGAAATGCACACAAGCACAAGGATTACCCCAGGAACTGTGTACAATAGAAACCACTCAGCAATAGCACTACACCATAGGAACGGTTTGACTCAGGTCACAGCAAAAGAGCTTTCCAGCAAGTGGGAAGAAGATATAAAAGGGGAACAATGACATCATGATGGGTCCTCACTCTCCCTACAACAACACACCTGGAAAGCTGAGGGGCAAGGACTGAACTGTGGGAAGTGAAGGTCCCAGGTAGAGGGATTTTTAGTTTGTGCATGAAAACCTAGGATAGCCAAGTCAATTTATGCCTTAATCTGCCAGCCTATTTATCACTCAGGGTGAGAATTTGCTAATTCATATCCCACCTATTTAGTGTTTTAAGATCAGTTTGCAGTTCTGTTTATTTACTAATCTGCTTTGATCTGTTTGCTATCACTTCAAATCTATCTTTTGTTGTTAATAAACTTGTTTTGTTTTGTCTAAAACCAGTGTGTGTGGAAATTATAACTTGGGGCAGAAAGCTGTTGCATATCTCTCTCCACACTGAGGGAGGGGGGAAATTTTATGTGCTTATGCTGTACTGTTTCTTGTGCAGTGCAAGACGGTATAATTTTGGATTTACACTCCAGGGTGTGTGTGTGGGGGGGGTGCCTTAGCAACTGAGAGGTGCCTTAGCTGAGCCTTCCCATGCAGAGCTGATCTCAGCATCTGTGTGAAGCTGCAGCTGTGTGTGTCCCTAACTGCATGTATGCTGGTGAAAGAGCAAGCTTGGAGAGCTTGGCAACTTATCATAGCACCATATTGTGAAAGGGAGCCCAGGCTGGTGCGTCAGGCAGCTCAGTGGTACCCCAGTTCCAAGTGGCACCTTGGCAAGGGGGAACCTGTCACACCCATCACTGTGATTGCTCCTGTGTTACCTTGTTCCTGCTGCTCCTGACTTGCAGCCAGCCTTGGCTCTGTCCTGCCCCAGCCTTGAACCCCTCCATGCCTACTGCCCTGCTTGCTTCAGTTCCTGACCTCCATCTTGATCTGTGGCCCTGGCTTCTGTCTACTGATTGCAACTTGACCCTCGGCCCTGGTATCTGTTTTCTGCCCTCCCATTTGACCCTTGGCTCCAGTTACTGATGCCTGCTCTCACCCTAGTGCTTGGTTCCCGATGCCTGCACTGACCACTGGGCTATATCATTCTCATCCCGGTCACCAGACAGTCTCTGATAGAGGGATGGATGCTGCATAAACAAGGCCCAGAGCTGAGGGTCCATCAGTTTTGCCTTCAGTCACCACCTGCAAACATCTAGGGATTGGAACTTATCCCAGATGATCTCAGCTGCTGAGTTAAAACATGGGAGGTATGGACTGTCTCTAACCAGAAAAGGCTTTATAGATCAAAACCAGTATCTTCCGATTGTACCTAGAAATGGAACTCGAGCATGGGTGTAATGGAAAAATGAACTATCACAGAAACTTGGATTTGTGAACACAAACAGATGCATAAATCAAGTATGCAGGTGCAAATGCCATATGCATGCGTACCTCCAAATTTGTGTACATGGCAGAAAATGAAACTTGAACAATTACATGTGCAAAATCTTGAGGGGAAGAGAACTGCAGAGGCTGCTTTTGAAAATGTGGCCCATATGTAACCAATTTTGAAGTGTGCAAAAAAAAATCTGTAATTCTAGAGCCACCATTTTAATATCCTTATTTCTCAAGGGAAAATCTGATTTCTTTAAAAAAAATTAAAAATGCCCAGCTTTGGGAATTTTTTTATTGCTTCTAAACAAATTACAGTAGCTTAAATGTGTAACTGCAGTTCTGCCATGAACAGATCCCAATTTTCCCAAATGTAGTCATTAGTCAAACACTTGACAACTTTTTTTGGTGAATTTCACTTACTGTATGGCTTGCTGTCTGAAATTCAAAATCCCACATTCAAGCTGTGTAGTTTAGTTATGATTGATCATATAACAAACAGTGGTGTTTCTGTTCTCTGTCTGGATGTGTAACTCTTATAATCAGGTTTCTGGTGTGAATGTGTGCAAAAAGCAAACCTGAAATTTGCTTTCTACATGTATTTGAGCATATGAGCTTAAAATTGACTTTCCATGAGTATTTGCTTTAGTTAAACTTGAGTGCATATATGTTGAAAAAACTCACCCCAAAAATCAAGCATATATGACTTGGAATATAAACACATGTAGCAAATTTCTTGGGTAAGATGATGCCTTTTCCGAGTATAGACACCATATTTCATTTGAAACTTTTTTCAGCAAACAATGCAGACTAGACAACAGCAAAACATGTTGAAAATTTGTCAGTTTCACCAAATACTCATCCAAAAAATTTTTTTTTTTTAATTTTGAATATATTAAAATGAAACATTTTTATCTTTGGTCAAAACAACTTTTCTTTTGAAGCTACCTTCAGTTTTATGTATTAAAAATTAAGAGCTGGTTTTGGTTTGGGGTTGAAAGAAACATTTAATTTGACCCAAAATGATTTTTGACTTTTTGATTTGACAAAACTTCTTAAATCTTGTTTTTGGGTTGACCAAAAATGAATTAGTTTCTTGGGGTTTTTCCCCCCTCCCTTTTGAATGGCCAGCAAATGAGAAATTCTGTTCACACAGATCTAATAGCCACACTTTAAGCTCTGTGCCTCAGTTTATCTACCTGTAACATGGATATAATAGCAATTACACACTTCGAAGGCTTAATAAACTGTTTGTTTTGAGGCTTAATAAACTGTTTGTAAAGCAGTATGGGACCTTTGGATGGAAGTTGCTATATCACTTTTTAAATAAAATTTCTAGGGAGATTTGATAGCCTCCTAATGCACATCAGGAAGAAATATTTTGGCAAGTAGTTTCTCCATGTCAGTTCAGTGCAGAGCTTGTTTCCTTTCACTAATCAATCCTAGTGAGGCTGTAGATGAGAACTCGAAATAGGCCACAAGTTGATCTATGGCTGTGATGTCACGTTCCAGCTGGGACGCACTTTATGAAGGATTGTACGTGCCACTTCCTCCATGTTTCCAGTGGTCCTGTAATTATGTACAAGGTCAGTAATGAGCATGTTTAAACAGCAGTGAGCAAATTTGCAATATCCATGCAGCTGTTCTTAATCACATGATACCATGCTGACAAAATTGTCTGGCACAAGGAAAAGCAGGGGCTAAGAGCCTTGCAATACATATCCTTCCAGGATCAGCGTGTTGCACTTTATTCAATAACTCTCATTTTCATACTGGATGATGAGGCTGCAAAGCTGGCCCGTAATCACATGCCTTTATTTTAGATAATACAAAAATTCTTGATTACAGGTGTTTACCATATACCACCTCCGTTTGGGGGACTATCAAACTTCAAACGCTAGGGCCAGGATAGTACTTGGATGAGAGACCTCAGCAATACCCAGGTACTTTAAAAGCAGTGCTGTTAATTAGAGCTGCTTGGAAAATGGCTTTCTTTTATTTTTTGGGGGGGGGGGGGGGGGAATCTACAAATATTAACATTCACTTTCAGTGAAACTTGCAGCAGAAAAACATTTTTAGGTAACAAGTCCAACCCCCCAGACCTCACTTCTGGCAACCAAAAACTTACAGGCAGAAGCTAAAACCCAAGAAAATTCCAGATCCAAACTGCCATATTTTCCATCACCCACCCCATCCAAAGCAGACACTTCCCATGAAAAACTTTGTTTAGTCAAAACCCCAATTTTCTACAGAGAAGTGTCAATGGAAAATTTTCAGCTAACTAGATAGGTTTTCCTACTGAAAAAAACAGCTCTTCTGAGTCAGAACAGAGCCCCAGAACAAGATTAGGGCCCACTATGCTAACAGGGGTCCAGCCGCTAAGACATGATATAAAACAGAGGACCTGGTCATTTGTCCAAGATGTCACCACCTACCTGAGCGGCTCCCTGGAAGGAGAATCTGGAAGAGAAGGGAGAGACTTTGCTTTGCTCTGGATTTGTGCCTGGAACGCTACACGACGACTGGAGAAGCATATCAGCTGCGGCTAGATATGGTGTGAAGAACGCCAGGATCTGGGAGTCCTGGTGCCACAGGTGAAGAATACGGATTACACTATCATCACTTTGAGAGCTAGAACCATGCTTGAGAGGACCCTGAAGGATGCCATCCACTGCCAATATGTGGAAAACTTGAAACGGAAGCCGAACCAGGGCAAGGCGTTTGAGGTGACATGCAAGTGGGACACCAGCAACCACTTCCTCCCCGGGGGCAGCTTCACCTGATTTGCCAACTGGATGTTCATCCACAGGGCCTGGCTCAACTGCAACCTGCTAAACAGAGCCGTCCTCCATGGGAATCGGGACAAGTGATGCAGGAAGTGTGGCTATTTCAACAAGACGCTACCCCACATCCTGTATAGCTGAAAGCCCCATTCCAGAGCCTGACAGCTGCGACACAACGCCATCCAAGATCACCTGGCCAGAGCTGTCCCGCCATCCATGAGGAAGGTTGCCGTGAACTCCTCCATCCCCAGAACCGACAGCCAACTGCGACCAGACATCGTCATCACCAATGAGGACCGGAAGAAGATCATCATGGTGGACATCACGGTTCCCTTTGAAAACAGGACCCCAGCTTTCTGTGATGCCCGATCTCAAAAGCTGGAGAAATACACCCCTCTGCCCGACACCTTGAGACCTGGGGCTATGAGATCCAAACTCACGTGCTGATCATCGGATCCCTGGGCACATGGGACCCCAGTAATGAGCAAGTGTTGAGAGAATGCGGAATTGGTCAATGCTACGCTCGGCTGATGTGACAACTCATGTTGTCAGATGCCATCAGGTGGTTGAGGGACATCTACATAGAACACATCACTGGACATCAGCAACACAAGGAGGGATGAGGTGGAGTGCCGATGAGAAGCGCAGTAAGGAAAGTAACTGAAATACTTCCCCGATAAATTGTATTTTCTAAATGGACAACCTACCCTAATTCTCAATTACTGAGGGACAATCTACACTCATTGATATATTTTGCTTTCCACAATCAAATCTCTGTACAACTTTTCATGAGTGATGTACCCGAGTATTTGGATTCTAATATCTAAACTGTATTGTTAAATTTATTCACCTTATTTGGGTTATTGCTGATTAAGCACTATATGTATCTTATGACTTCAAAAGAAACTTTGTATTTGTGGGTAATCTATGCACTATATCCAGATATACAGACACTCTTTTCTTAACCTGTGTACTATCATAGAATCATAGAATATCAGAGTTGGAAGGGACCTCAAGAGGTCATCTAGTCCAACCCCCTGCTCAAAGCAGGACCAATTCCCAGCTAAATCATCCCAGCCAGGGCTTTGTCAAGCCGGGCCTTAAAAACCTCCAAGGAAGGAGACTCCACCACCTCACTAGGTAACGCATTCCAGTGTTTCACCACCCTCCTAGTGAAATAGTTTTTCCTGATATCCAACCTGGTCCTCCCCCACTGCAACTTGAGACCATTGCTCCTTGTTCTGTCATCTGCCACCACTGAGAACAGCCGAGCTCCATCCTCTTTGGAACCCCCCTTCAGGTAGTTGAAGGCTGCTATCAAATCCCCCCTCATTCTTCTCTTCTGGAGACTAAACAATCCCAGTTCCCTCAGCCTCTCCTCATAAGTCATGTCCTCCAGACCCCTAATCATTTTTGTTGCCCTCCGCTGGACTCTTTCCAATTTTTCCACATCCTTCTTGTAGTGTGGGGCCCAAAACTGGACACAGTATTCCAGATGAGGCCTCACCAATGTCGAATAAAGGGGAATGATCATGTTCCTCGATCTGCTGGCAATGCCCCTACTTATACAGCCCAAAATTCCATTAGCCTTCTTGGCAACAAGAGCACACTGTTGACTCATATCCAGCTTCTCGTCCACTGTGACCCCTAGGTCCTTTTCTGCAGAACTGCTACCTAGCCATTCGGACCCTAGTCTGTAGCAGTGCATGGGATTCTTCCATCCTAAGTGCAGGACTCTGCACTTGTCCTTGTTGAATCTCATCAGGTTTTTTTTGGCCCAATCCTCTAATTTGTCTAGGTCCCTCTGTATCCGATCCCTACCCTCTAGTGTATCTACCACGCCTCCTAGTTTAGTGTCATCTGCAAACTTGCTGAGAGTGCAGTCCACACCATCCTCCAGATCATTAATAAAGATATTAAACAAAACTGGCCCCAGGACCGACCCTTGGGGCACTCCGCTTGAAACCGGCTGCCAACTAGACATGGAGCCATTGATCACTACCTGTTGAGCCCGATGATCTAGCCAGCTTTCTATCCACCTTACAGTCCATTCATCCAGCCCACACTTTTTTAACTTGGCAGCAAGAATACTGTGGGAGACCGTATCAAAAGCTTTGCTAAAGTCAAGGAATAACACATCCACTGCTTTCCCCTCATCCACAGAGCCAGTTATCTCATCATAGAAGGCAATTAGGTTAGTCAGGCATGACTTCCCCTTCGTGAATCCATGCTGACTGTTCCTGATCACTTTCCTCTCCTCTAAATGTTTCATAATTGATTCCTTGAGGACCTGCTCCATGATTTTTCCAGGGACTGAGGTGAGGCTGACTGGCCTGTAGTTCCCCGGATCCTCTTTCTTCCCTTTTTTAAAGATGGGCACTATACTATACATGGTATCTTTCACAAGTCAGGATCTTAACCTTAATTTGCTGGTCAGGTTAATTCTGTTCATGAACCACTTTGAAATGTTTGCAAATGAAAGGCACAATGGATGTAATCTTGGCTTTACTGAAGTCAATGGAAATTTTGCCATTGACTTCAGTGGGGCCAGGATTTCATAAATGTAAATGATTGGCTATTAACCATTTTTATATTGACAGTGATGGATGGCAGTGTCATCAACAGCCTGGATAATGATCCCAGTTTTCATCTTCATGAATGTTCACCAAGAAGAAAACAAAGCTTTTTGCTGAACTAAGTGGAAACAGGTTAGTTCAGTGCCAGGGTGAAAATTCACCTGCTAGAATGAGACAGATTCCTTGGGCCAAACTCAGTTCTCATATAACCTGGTATAAATCCAGGGCAACTTGATGGCAGCTATTTTAGATCTATGCCTGAATAAATGAGAGCAGGACTTGGCAATTCACATGCACAGCTCTTCATCTGGCAGGAAAAATAACAGGAAGACCAAACCAACAGGCAGCATAAGATTATGAATGAACCTGTATGGCTTTATTGGGCTCTGAGTTTAAGGTGAAGATTGCTGTTCTTTGGCTGGCTGAAAAGCTAATATTTATGAAATGAAAGTCAATGGGGTCTTACTGAATAGTGGAATGTTATAAGGTGAGTTAAAAGCAAAGTGCAGATGACAGTGAACCATAATTACACTAAAATATTCCCCAATGCAGGTCTTGTCTCCTCTTTGAAAACTCGTGGCGAGGTCTTGGATGATTGGAAAAAGGCAAATATAGTGCCCATCTTTAAAAAAGGGAAGAAGGAGAATCCGGGGAACTGCAGACTGGTCAGCCTCACCTCAGTCCCTGGAAAAATCATGGAGCAGGTCCTCAAGGAAGCACTTGGAGGAGAGGAAGGTGAGCAAGAACAGTCAACATGGATTCACTAAGGACAAGTCATGCCTGACCAACCTGATTGCCTTCTATGATGAGATAACTGGCTCTGTGGATATGGGGAAAGTGGGGTAGACATGATATATCTTGACTTTAGCAAAGCTTTCGATACGGTCTCCCACAGTATTCTTGCCAGCAAGTTAAAAAAGTATGGATTGGATAAATGGACTATAAGGTGGATAGAAAGCTGGCTAGATCAGGGGTCAGCAACCTTTCAGAAGTGATGTGCCGAGTCTTCATTTATTCACTCTAATTTAAGGTTTTGCGTGCCAGTCATACATTTTAACATTTTTAGAAGGTTTCTTTCTATAAGTCTATAATATATAACTAAGCTATTGTTGTATGTAAAGTAAATAAGGTTTTAAAAATGTTTAAGAAGCTTCATTTAAAATTAAATTAAAATGCAGAGCTCCCTGGACCGGTGGCCAGGACCCGGGCAGTGTGAGTGCCACTGAAAATCAGCTTGCGTGCCGCCTTTGGCACGTGTGCCATAGGTTGCTTACCCCGGGGCTAGATCATCGAGCTCAACAGGTAGTGATCAACTGCTTGATGTCTAGTTGGCAGCCAGTATCAAGAAGAGTGCCCCAGGGGTTGGTCCTGGGGCTGGTTTTGTTCAACATCTTGATTAATGATCTGGATGATGGGATGGATTGCACCCTCAGCAAGTTCGCGGATGACACTAAACTGGGGGGAGTGGTAGATAGGTTGGAGGATAGAGATAAGGTCCAGAGTGACCTAGACAAATTGGAGGATTGGGCCAAAAGAAATCTGATGAAGTTCAACCAGGACTAGTGCAGAGTCCTGCACTTAGGAAGGAAGAATCCCATGCACGGCTACAGGCTGGGGATCGACTGCCTAAGCAGCAGTTCTGAGAAAAGGACCTGGGAATTACAATGGCTGAGAAACTGGATATGAGTCAACAGTGTGCCCTTTTTGCCAAGAAGGCTAATGGCATATTGGGCTGCATTAGTAGGAGTATTGCCAGCAGATCGAGGGAAGTGATTATTCCCCTCTATTCGGCACTGGTGAGGCCACATCTGGAGTATTGCATCCAGTTTTGGGGCCCCCACTACAGAAAGGATGTGGACAAATTGGGCACATTATTTATGAGGAGAGGCTGAGGGAACTGGGTTTATTCAGTCTGCGGAAGAGAAGAGTGAGGGGGGATTTGATAGCAGCCTTCAACTACCTGAAAGGGGGGTTCCAAAGAGGATGGAACTAGGCTGTTCTCAGTGGTGGCAGATGACAGAACAAGAAGCAATGGTCTCAAGTTGCAGTGGGGGAGATCTAGGTTGGATAGTAGGAAAAACTATTGCACTAGGAGGGTGGTGAAGCACTGGGAATGGGGTACCTTGGAAGGTGGTGGTTTTTGAGGCCTGGCTTGACAAAGTCCTGGCTGGGATGATTTAGTTGGGGTTGGTCCTGCTTTGAGGAGGGGGTTGGACTAGATGACCTCCTGAGGTTTTTTCCAACCCTAATCTTCTATGATTCTATGACTTTTAGGGCCCGAGGCTCCTCTCACTGACACGGGTCACGCCTGTGACTCCACTGGCTGATTCCTCATTTATACCAGCGTCAGTGAGAGTGAAGTTGGGCCTGAAATGCAAATTTTGGATCTGGCTCAGATCTTCCCCAGTTTTTGATGTTGGGACCAAATATCATGGTACAGGTCCATTTCTGGTTCTCACTCAGCAAAACCAGTAAGCAGGCACAGATGTGGTGTGTTGTTTTCATCAATAAAATAAAATGAGCTCAGGTGAAATCTGAGCCAGATTCCTGTCACAAAGATTGCCTCTTGCATTCCATGATGCAGTCCAACTTCTATTTATTGCCTGATAGAGCACCGGTAACAGTGTCTGGGTGATGATGCAGCAATCATTCTAACAAAATATAGTGTGTGACTTTTATAGCCTTTGGGACTTGTAATAGCAATTGTCTGAGACATGTTACTGACCTTGATGGGCCATTGGTCTGATCCAGTCTGCCAATTCCTATGTCTCTTGATGGACAAGGGAGTAATAGAACCATTTGGGTTGGAACAGCCTTCCAGTCTTTGCAACAGGGCAGTAATGATTTCGTTTGTCTTACAATAGCCCCAATCTAGGTCTAGTCTCAAGCTCTGAATGTCTCTAATGAGGGTGATTACACAACCTCCCTTGCCTGTTCCATAGCTAAACTGTTGTAAGAGCTGACTTTTTCCTCCTTCATAAGCTGTAGCTTAAGTTTAAAAGGAACATGGACACCATCACGCTTCCTTCATACTCCAGCTCTCCATTTTTTTGTTGATCTCCACTGAGCCTTCTCTGATCTCTGTAAAATACCATGCCTTAAACTGTATTCAGTTCTTCAGGTGAGGGCTAGCCAGGACTAAGGGGTGTGTGTGTGTGTGTGGTTGGAGATGACATCACTTTTATCACATGAGGTGATTATTATTTTTTTTTTTTTACTACTACAACTCAACATGGCAATTGTCATTTTTGTAATGCATTATATCATAGAATCATAACTTTTTTTTAAATCTGCTTGAGCCCATGTCTCAGTGGGTGGATACTTGCTTAGTTAATTAAGGCCATGCTTTTGTCTAATGCAAAATAGAAATCTTTCACAATACCTTATTTTAGAAAAGGAGTGATCAGAACTTTTTGAATTCTGAGAATTATTTCTCTTTAGAAAAAAGGTTCCAGACTTCAGAGTGGTAGCTCAAGTGAGAAAAATCAAACACAAAATATCACAGCATTTTACACCTTCCCTGGTATTTCTGGTAGCTAAGAACGATCCTGTGGACCTTTCACAAGATTAGCTATAGCACCATTGTCCTGGCCAAAGTCCCAGTTGGGACTTTAAAAATTTTTCTGTATCCACTATTGAAGAAATCATACCCCACTTCCCCTTCTAAAGGCTGTTCTATTGCTGTGACCACAGATTAACTACTATGTTCTACCTGAAAGGGGACTGCTTATCAGTCTTGCACGCCCATCCATCTGGACAAAAGATACTTTAATGACAGTCCAGGCATTCACATTTAATAATAATACTAGGCCCTTTGATCTTAGGCTTGCTAAGCACTTTACAAACATAAATGAAACATCACACCGCCTCTGTGAAGTAAATGGGGTTACTCTACCTGTTTTAGCTGATGATGACCAGTGGTGCTGAATCTAGGATCAAATTTTCCTGAAGTTCTCTGGATAGTATGAGTCACTGTCAATGGATTCTACCCTCATTACACCTCCCTGTGAGAGGCAATATTGTCCTCCCTTGTACAGATGCTGAACAGGGTAGGTTAAGTAACACAGGAAGTCTAGGATTGTGCTGGGATTTGAAACCAGATCTAGTGTCCTATCTACTAGATCATCCATTAGAACCAAAAAACAGCTGTGTGCAGCTCTCTGATTCTGGCTTGGGCCCATCTGTTGTACAGACCCGAGATATTAGGACCACACAATTTGGCAGAGCCTGGAGTATAATTCAAGAATTCTTAGTTCCTAGCTGTCACAGGCTGGCTGGTCCTCTAAGGCAAGCTGAGCTCAACCTTGCTCATGACTTAGGGGTGAGTAGTGACCCCAGTTGGGTGTGACTGAGTTAGAGAGAGTGACTCACTCCAGCTGTGGAGGGCTACTTAAACAGAGCTGCACTCAGTCAGAGGGAGGAGTCCCAGGAGAGCAAAACAAGGAGGGTTCCCTCTCTGTGAAAGGCCTGGGGAGGTCAGGCTGGAAGATACCCACAGGGAGCTGGTGAGTTCCCCCACAGGGCTTGTTTGTGACAGGGAGATCCCTGAGAGAGAAATTCCTGGAGTCCCTGGGGCAGGGGAGCAATGTGGGGAATCCTGCTGGGGAAGAAGTAGCCTAGCAGGAGTTCTGCAGGACCCAGGAGTTAGAGGCAAAACAGCAGTAGGATGACCACTGTTGTGGTTTTCCCTTATTCCCATCCAACATGAAACATAAAGGGCAATGCTTTATTCTAAGGGAAACACCATTTTCCTTAGCATATCAAGTATATTTTTCTCAGGTGTGCATTTTTACTGCCCTCAAGTATATAATGCAATCATTATAGGCATTAATTTAATGTTTAAAATGGTACTTATATTGAGATGTATTGAACTGATACTATCTTAAAATAAGGGATGGATGGTCATCCTAAGGGACAAATCAATTAAATATGGGATAGTCCCTTCAAATAAGGGTTGGTGGTCACCCTAAGCAGATGACTTTAGAGTGGTCCAAGGTTCAGCAGAAGTTATTAGTGTAGAGACTTATTTTGGACTTACAGTTGGATCTTTCGTTACCCTAGAAGGAGATTGAACTTTTAAGTGACCTGACTGGAGGGTCAGGTCACAGAAGACCCAGACATACATTTACTGTGGGGTCAAGAAAGTGGCACCCCCTGGTGGCCAGAGATGAGGACCCCCTGCAATGTTGCCTCTAGGCATGCGAGGGCACCCACAAGGTGAGGGCGCCCTATAACATCAGCCCTGTAGTGAGGGCCACATTTTCAGAACTCAGCAGCCTCAGTTCAGCAAAGTATTCAAACATGTATAATTTGAAGCATGTGACTAATCCCATGGACTTCATACTTTAATATCAGGACCTATAGGAGCTGAGCTCTGTTGAAAATCTGTTCCTAAATTACTTGCTGAAGATTGCACAGAATGTGAGCACTCCTTTTGGATGCCTTAATTTTTGTGAGCCCAACATCAGATGCCTAAGGTCTAAACCAAGAGTTATTAACCCAGGGGTCATGACCTTCTGGGGACATCACAAACAAATGTCAAGATTTTGCAAGATTTTCACTTATTGCTAAAAAGGGAGAGGGTCACAGTTAGATCCTGTCTAGATGAGTGGTTTGCCAAGTCTGGTATGGAAGATATTGGGGGAAAACCAAGCTAGATTTGCAGACTGGCTGCACATCTTCAGCTCCACTTGGGCACCCAAAAGTCTTGACACTAAAATTAGGTGCTTGGAAATTTAATACTAGGTGATTGGTTCTGCAGACACAGACATACAAATAATGTTACTACCATACTCATGTGTTTAAAGGAACTACTTGATTCCTTACATGTTTGAAGAACATAAAAATTCAGTAACTAAAGCTCCCAGTGCTAGCTGTTTACTGACCTGTGCTAGAATATGAGTGTACTGCATAATGTTATACTTGAACTCAAAAACCTCTCTAGTATTGGAAGGGGTGGAGGGAGGTGGTGGTGAACATTTGTTGTTCTTGGTTAGGATAATTATCGATGGAGATGCAAAAAGTTTGAGATTCCATCACTGATCTTTTACCAAAGGAATTTCAGCAGCACTATAAGGCCCAGGGGTCCCCAGCCTTTTCATTGTAGATCATGTAGGTCTCACATATATTGTGATCGTCTGTCCTGGCTTCCTCTGTAAGACAGGTCACAGAATATCACCCCATCCTTCTTGCATCTAGCCCAGCAGTTTGTGATTAGAACTGCTTTTGGAACCAATGCATATATTTTTAGGAAGACATACAGTTTTGGAGGTCTTATCTCATGGACAACGCTCCTTCCACTCACAATTGTGCAGACCACCTCCCCTCCCTTTTGTAAGCACATAACATCCCTGTAGCAATTGCCTACATGGAAAAATGGTATTTGGAGAATATTTTGAATAGGGCTGTCAAGCGATTAAAAAAATAATTGCAATTCATTGTGCGATTAAACAATAATAGAATATCATTTATTTAAACATTTTTGGGTGTTTTCTACATTTTCAAATATATTGATTTCAATTACAACACAGAATACAAAATGTACGTGCTCACTTTATAGTTATTTTTATTACAAATACTTGCACTGTAAAAAACAAAAGAAATAGTATTTTTCAATTCACCTAATACACATGTGTCAAACTCAAGGCCCGCGGGCCACATCCGGCCCGCCATACAACTATATCCGGCCCGCGAAATCGTTTTATATATCTGTTTTTAATGGCCCTGTGATATGACGCCCCAATAACACACACTACAAATCCCATGATGCAGTGCAATTGCCGCCAACGGCAAGCCGCGGTTCAAGTTCGCGGTCTATTGATGTATACAACGCTAATATCAAATCAAAGCTAGACCCCAACAATGGCCAAGAGAAAACTTGATTCTGAAAACCGAGGCTTTCAAAGCCGGTGGGAGAATGAGTATATGTTTACTGAAATTGCAGGTAAACCAGTGTGTCTCCTTTGCGGGAGTAATATCGCTGTAATGAAGGAGTATAACCTAAGACGGCACTACGAGACGAAACATGAGAACAAATTCAAAAACCTGAGCACAGGACAGAAGCTACAAAAAGTAGAGGAGTTGAAGAAGAATTTGACATCCCAGCAGACGTTTTTCACCAAAGCAAAAATCACAAAGTGAAACTGCTGTGAAAGCAAGTTTCATTGTGGCCGAAGAGATCGCCAAATCAGGACGGCCGTTTACCGAGGGGGAATTCGTAAAGAATTGTATGATGAAAGTGTGCGACGTCCTTTGTCCAGATAAAACGCGAGCGTTTGCAAATGTAAGCCTCAGCAGAAACACTGTTGCTAATCGGGTTTGTGAGATGGCGACTGATTTGAAAACACAGTTGATTGAAAGAGCAAAAGATTTTGTTGCATACTCCCTTGCCGTGGATGAAACTACTGACGCGACTGACACTGCACAGCTGGCGATATTTATCCGTGGTGTGGATTCCAATTTGTGCGTAACAGAGGAAATACTGGACATTAAATCGATGCACGGGACAACGAAAGGAGAAGACATCTTTGGAAATGTATTTCAAAGTGTAACCGACATGAAACTGCCGTGGGAAAAACTCGTTGGACTTACAACAGATGGCGCACCTGCTATGTGTGGTGAAAAAAATGGACTGGTGGGAAGGATGCGCTCAAAGATGCGGGAGGAGAACTGTGCCGGTGAGTTGACAGTGTATCACTGCATCATACACCAGGAATCGCTGAGTGCTAAAGTCCTAAAAATGGATCATGTGATGAACACTGTAACACAAACCGTCAACTTTATCAGAGCCCACGGTTTAAATCACCGCCAATTCCAGTCTTTTCTGCGGGAAATAGATAGCGAGTTTGGCGATATGCCATATCATACGGAGGTCCGGTGGCTAAGTCGGGGAAAAGTTCTCAAAAGACACTTTGAGCTGCGAGAGGAAATCTGCCAGTTCATGGACAGTAAGGGGAAAGACTGCACAGTTCTGCGGGATGAAAAGTGGAAATGTGAGTTGGCGTTCCTGGCTGACATAACGTCGCATCTTAGCGCTTTAAACCTTCAACTCCAGGGACGGGAGCACATAATAACCGATATGCATGATGCAGTGAAGGCATTTCAAGTGAAGCTGCGCTTATGGGAGACACAAATGCACCAATGCAACTTGTCTCACTTTCCCTGTTGCCAAGTAATACGGAACCAAGAAAGTGCCACAGTTTTCCCAAATGCCACCTTTGCTGAAAAACTCAGCGCGCTGCGCACTGAGTTCGCACGGCGCTTCAGTGACTTTGAGGCACAGAAAAGTAACTTCGAGCTGCTTCGCAACTCATTTGCAGTCGATGTAGAAACCGCACCTGTAGAAATGCAGATGGAGCTGATAGAACTGCAATGTAACGGGACACTGAAGGCAAAGTACGACACTGTGGGGCCAGCACAGTTCACTCGCTTCATTCCTGAAGCGATGCCGCAGCTCCGCCAACATGCGGCTCGAATCCTGTCCATGTTTGGCAGCACATATCTGTGCGAGCAGCTGTTCTCTGTGATGAAAATTAACAAAACGTCACACAGGAGTCGCCTCACTGATGAACACCTGCAATCGATCCTGAGAATCTTCACAACACAGAACCTAACCCCAAACATAAACGAACTTGTTGCAAAGAAAAGACTCCAAGTATCAGGCTCTGACTAAATAGGACAAGAAAATGGAATGTTATGATTTGTTATGATTATACTTTTGCTTTAAATTCAATTTTTTATTTATATTTTCAGATTTTTTAATATTCCAGCATGTACAGATTTTGAATGTATTGTATTGACAGGATATTTTTTTATGAAGAGCAAAATATTTTAAGTTCAAATGTATTTATTTTGGAATGATATCCTGTATTTTGGTTCATATTAATGGTTAAAAAACATAAATATTTAGTCTGTTAAATAAATGGTTATACTGTTCGGCCCGCGAGTTTTGAGTTTTGGCCCCCTGTGCAATTGAGTTTGACACCCCTGACCTAATACAAGTACTGTAGTGCAATCTCTTTATCATGAAAGTTGAACTTATAAATGTAGAATTATGTACAAAAAATAACTGCATTCAAAAATAAAACTATGCAAAACTTTAGAGCCTACAAGTCCACTCAGTCCTACTTCAGCCAATTGCTCGGACAAACAAGTTTGGTTATAATTTGCAGGAGATAATGCTGCCTGCTTCTTGTTTACAGTGACTCCTGAAAGTGAGAACAGGCGTTTCATGGCACTGTTGTAGCCGGTGTCGCAAGATATTTACGTGCCAGATGCGCTAAAGATTCATATGTCCCTTCATGCTTCAACTACCATTCCAGAGGTCATGCATCCATGATGATGACGGGTTCTGCTTGATAACAATCCAAAGCAGAACGGTCTGACACATGTTCATTTTCATCATCGGAGTCAGATGCCACCAGCAGAAGGTTAATTTTCTTTTTTAGTGGTTTGGGTTCTGTAGTTTCCGCATCTGAGGTCTGGTCTACACTACAGAGTTAGGTCAAAGGATGCCGCCTTAAGTTGACCTCTTAATGTATGTGTCTACACTACTGGGTCCTTTACATCGGCCTAAATCGCCTCTGATGTCGACTTCTGTAATCCACCTCTGCAAGAGGCGTAGTGCTTAGTTCGATTTTCATGGGCCAATTGCAACGTAGTATAGACTCTGGGTTGTGTAATTTGACTTAATTGGTCTCCAGGTGGTGTCCCACAATGCTCATCTGTGACCGCTCTGGAGATCATTCTCAACTCTGCTGCACTGCAGCCAGGTACACAGGAAACAGCCCCTCCCCTGCTAAAGCCCCAGGAACTTTTGATTTCCAATTTCCTGTTTGATCAGCATTGGGAGTGTGCCAGCTTGAGCACAGCTGATCATGGAGACTACATGCCCCAAACATGCTCCAGTCTGGTCTGCACAGGAGGTGGTGGATCTCATCGCTGTGTGGGGAGAAGAATCTGTGCAGGCAGAGCTCTGATCCAGCAGAAGAAACGCTGACATCTATGCAAAGATCACTCGTGGAATGGGGAAGAAGGGCTACATGAGGGGGACACAGCAGTGCCGTGTGCAAATAAAAACTTCGTCAAGCGTACCAGAAGGCAAGGGAGGCCAACAGTCGTTCTGGTGCTGAACCCCACACATGCTGGTTCTACAACGAGCTGCATACAATTCTCAGGGCTGACCCTACTAGCACCGCGCAAGCAACATGGACATCTTACAGGCGTGTGAGTCTAGGGACAACAAGGAGGATGATATGGTGGATGAGGAGGAGGAGGGGGAAACAGGCGAGTGGTGGATCCATTTTCCTCGAGAGACAGGAAATATTTTTAACCCTGGAGCCCTGTAGGTCACAGGACATCACAGTGGCTGACCATGATGCCAGAGAAGGCACCTCTGGTGAGTATAGAGTTACAATAAAAGTCGAAGTAAACTTTAGCGGGCACACACATTTGGTGGTATTGCATATTGTCATAACTATAAAGGGAAGGGTAACAGCTGTCCTGTGTACAGTACTATAAAACCCCTCCTGGCCAGAGACTCCAAAATCCTTTTCCCTGTAAAGGGTTAAGAAGCTCAGGTAACTGGCATCTGACCTAAAGGACCAATAAGGGGACAAGATACTTTCAAATCTTGGAGGGGGGAAGGCTTTTGTTTGTGTTCTTTGTTTGGGAGTGTGTTCGTTCTCGGGACTGAGAGGGACCAGACATCAATCCAGGTTCTCCACATCTTTCTAAACAAGTCTCTCCTATTTCAAACTTGTAAGTAAATAGCCAGGCAAGGCGTGTTAGTTTTCCTTTGTTTTCTCAACTTGTAAATGTACCTTTTACTAGAGTGTTTATCTTTGTTTGCTGTACTTTGAACCTGAGACTAGAGGGGAGTCCTCTGAGCTCTTTAAGTTTGATTACCCTGTAAGGTTAATTTCCATACTGATTTTACAGAGATGATTTTTACCTTTCTTTCTTTAATTAAAAGCTTTCTTTTTAGAACCTGATTGATTTTTCCTTGTTTTAAGATCCAAGGGGTTTGGATCTTGATTCACCAGGAGTTGGTGGGAGGAAGGAGGCGGGATGGTTAATTTCTCCCTGTTGTAGATCCCAGGGGGGTTGGAACTGTATTCACCAGGAGTTGGTGGGAGGAAGGAGGGGGAATGGTTAATTTCTCCTTGTTTTAAAATCCAAGGGGTTTGGATCTGTATTCACCAGGGAATTGGTGAAGGTTTTTCAAGGCTTCCCAGGGAGGGAAAATTTATGGTGGCAGCGGAACCAGAGCTAAGCTGGTAGTTAAGCTTAGAAGTTTTCATGCAGGCCCCTACATTTGTACCCTAAAGTTCAAAGTGGGGATCCAGCCTTGACACATATTCACTGTAAAGAAAAAGGAGGTGCTGTGGTTCTCTGCTTACCAGAGGCCGCTCCAGCTATGCAGAGGATGGCCCCCAGAAAAGACTGTTTATGTGGACTGGGATAGCCCGGGAATCCTCCATGGATATCTCTAGGAAACTTTCATGGAGGTACTCTGCAATCCTTTGCAGAAGGTTTCTGGGCAGGGCAGTCTTATTTCTTCCACCATGGTAGGACACTTTCCCACGCAACCCGTTAATTAATTCTGCTGGCATCATTGCGATACACAGCATAGCAGCATAAGGACCAGGCCTATACCCAGACGCTTGCAGCATCTCCTTCCTTTCCGCCTCTGTTACCCTCAGGAGACTGATATCACATAGGATCACCTAGTGGAAATGGGGGAAGTTCTCATTAAAAGTTCTCTTACACGAAAAAAGGGCATGTAGATCCACCCCACCCACCTCCTCCCCCCACATTCCGGATCGCCAAACCACATGGCCGCTAATCTGCCTTTACTGTGCTCATCATGGGTCGGCAAGTAGTTTAAAGTGGCTGATAGGAGACTGGGGCCTCACATGAAAGATTCCGCAATTTGGAAGTGAAAACATCCCCCTCATCCCATTCGTAAACAGCTTCCTGCGGTGCTATGGGGCAGGGCCATTGTTTGCCTAGCTACCTGTGCTCCCGACATGAGCCTGCCATAAACTTCATTAAAAGTCCAGTCACCCATGACCTGGAGCTGGGGGCATACTCGCCATGGCTGGAGCAGCAAAACGGCACAGTGAATGGTTACGGATTCTGATTATGTTATGGCTTGCACCTAGTGTACTAAGGGTTGGTTTTTTATGAAAATGGCCTTGCTATGGAAACATTTTATCCATGTACAATGGCTCCTTTATTTTTTCCCCCTGAGTGACAGTTGGAAATGTGTCCTTCGGCGTGTCATCAACACCTGAAAGCAGACTTTCAGTGATTAGAAGGAGGAGAAAGAGAACGCAGGAGGACATGTTCACTGAGATAATGAATGCCTCCAGGACAGCTGACACAGAGCTGAGAGCATGGAGGATTTCACTGTCCAAGAAGTTTCAGAGTGGTAGCCGTGTTAGTCTGTATTAGCAAAAACAATGAGGAGTCCTTGTGGCACCTTAGAGACTAACAAATAGCCTACATGCCTCCAGCTTTCATCCAGACCACATCACACGATCCATTGTCTACAGCCAAGCTTTAAGATACAACCGCATTTGCTCCAATCCCTCAGACAGAGACAAACACCTACAGGATCTCTATCAAGCATTCTTAAAACTACAATACCCACCTGGTGAAGTGAAGAAACAGATTGACAGAGCCAGAAGGGTACCCAGAAGTCACCTACTACAGGACAGGCCCAACAAAAAAAAGTAACAGAACGCCACTGGCTGTCACCTACAGCCCCCAACTAAAACCTCTCCAGAGCATCATCAAAGATCTACAACCTATCCTGAAGGACGATCCCTCACTCTCACAGACCTTGGGAGACAGGCTAGTCCTTGCTTACAGACAGCCCCCCCAACCTGAAGCAAATACTCACCAGCAACTACACACCACACAACAAAAACACCAACCCAGGAACCAATCCCTGCAACAAACACCGTTGCCAACTCTGTCCGCATATCTATTCAAGGGACACCATCATAGGACTTAACCACATCCGCCACACCATCAGGGGATCATTCACCTGCACCCCTACCAATGTGATATATGCCATCATGTGCCAGCTGTGCCCCTCTGCCATGTACATTGGCCAAACTGGACAGTCTCTACACAAAAGAATAAATGGACACAAATCAGACATCAAGAATTGTAACATTCAAAAACCAGTCGGAGAACACTTCAACCTCCCTGGACACTCAATAAAAGACTTAAAAGTGGCAATTCTTCAACAAAAAAACTTCAAAAACAGACTCCAACAAGAAACTGCAGAACTGGAATTAATTTGCAAACTGGATACCATCAAATTAGGCCCGAATAAAGACTGGGAGTGGATGGGTCACTACAAAAAGTAATTGTCCCTCTGCTGATTCTCATACCTTTTTGTCAACTGTTGAGAATAGGCCACTTCCACCTTAATTGAATTGGCCTCATTAGCACTGACCCCCACACTTGGTAAGGCAACTCCCATCTTTTCATATATACACTGCTTACTGTATTTTTCACTCCATGCATTTGATGAAGTGGGTTTTAGCCCACGAAAGCTAATGCCCAAATAAATTTGTTAGTCTCTAAGGTGCCACAAGGACTCCTCTTTATTTTTACTGTCCGAGAAGTTAGACATGGACATGGAGAGCAGGAAAGCTTCCAGTGAGCGAGACTGTGCAGTGCAGTATGAGATGCTTCGGATTATGAGGGACCAAGCAGACATATTGAGGCATCTGGTTGAACTGCAGGAACAGAAGAAGGGTAGAGTCCTTCTGCAGACCCTGGTGGAGAGTCAGCCAGCACTGCCTGGGGCAGAATCACCCTCTCCCAAGCGTTCCATGATGTATGGGCAAAAAGTCCATTATCCCTTTCACTTAACTCGGGAGTTGGGAGTACAAGGAACAGAAGGTGCCCATTCACAGACCTTTGATGGTCTGGAATGTGGTGTTATGTTACACAGCTGAAAATGTTTCTCCTGTTCCAACTTTACAACCCCTTTTCTCCAAGGTTACCTTTTTTCCCCTGTTCTCCCTCTTTACTTATGTTTGTTAAATGGATTTGAGAAATAAATGTTCTTTGTTGAGTAGAAGCAGTGGGCTTGGGCAGGGGGTTGGCTTTACAGGGACAGTGATACAAGCCAGGTGAAGGTTTGGGAAAGCACAGTGCAGACAAGCAGCTCACATTACTGTGACTCATTATTGAAACAGCTTTTCAAACCATCGTGGATACATAGCACCCCTTGCTGTGCTTTTCTTATTGCCCTGGTGTCTGGCTATTCAAAAATGGCTGCCTTGTGATGTATCTCAACTGCCCACCCCTGCGGAAAATTTTCTGCCTTTTTTCCCCCCCCCACAGATCTTATGGAGCACACAGCAGGCAGTTATCATCATGGGGATGGTCTCTTCACTTGTTATTAGACTTTTGCAGCGCCCTTTCAAACGACCAAAGGCACATTGAACCACCATTCGGCACTTGCTGAGCCTATAGCTGAACCGTTCCTTACTGTTGTCCAGATGACCAGTGCATGGCTTCATGAACTATGGGAGCAATGGGTAGGCTGGGACCCCCAGGATAACTATAGGCACCTCAACATCATCCATGTTAATTTTGTGGTCTGGAAAGAAAGTCCCAGATTGCAGCTTTTTGAACAGACCCGAGTTCCTAAAGATGCGTGTGTCATGAACATTTCCCACCTATGTTGATATTGGTGAAACGCCCCCTTTGATCCACCAGCGCTTGCAACACCATTGAAAAGTATCCCTTTCAGTTTATGAACTATTTGGCAAGGTGGTCTGGTGCCAAGATGGGGATACGCGTGCCATCTATCGCCCCACTGCAACTAGGGCATCCACTGTATCTGCACATTTCCCAGACTCACTACCCTTTATAACAGACGTCGATTAATGGCCCTGCACATATGGAGCACAGCAGCTCCCGTGGTTGATTTACCTATTCCAAATTGATTCCCCACTGACCAGTAACTGTCTGGCATTGCAAGCTTCCAAATAGCGATCGCCACTCGCTTCTCCACTGTCAGAGCAGCTCTCATTTTTGTGTTGCTGAACTGCAAGGCAGGGGAAAGCTCTGCACAAAGTTCCTGGAAGGTGGCCTTCTGCATTCAAAAGTTCTGTATCCACTGCTCGTCATCCCATACCTGCAAAACTATGTGGTCCCACTAGTCAGTGCTTGTTTCACGGGACCAGAAATGGCGCTCAACAGAATGTGCTGCTCTGTGACTGCCAGCAGCAACTGTGAATTGTTTTTTTTCAATGGCTTGCAGCAAGGCTGCTTGCAGGACATCGTTATGTTCCGCACAGTGGGCCCTACTTCGGCTCTGGAAATACTGCAGGAGAAGGTGTGAGGTGTTTGAAATGCTCACAGCAAGAGTGCACAACTGAGCAGGCTCCATGCTTCTGGGGTTATGGCGTATGCGTGGTGATTTTAAGGCATGAAAACCACTGGGTTGTTTGCAGCTGATATGAGGGAGGGAGCACAGTGTATCATGGGATGCCGACACAATGCTCCCATTCTCCCCTCTGACAATGTTTTGGTCCCATGAGGCATTGCACAAACTTCCCAAAACACACTGCGGCAAGTTGCACTTTGGGATAGCTACCCATGAGGCACTGCTTTGTGCATCGATGCAGGCACTGCTAGTGAGGATGCACTCCAATGAGACAATCAGCATGGTGTGGCCATGCACAATCGACTTCATTAATTCAGGGGCTCGAGGTCGAATTAGATAAAGTTGACTTAATTTTGTAGTGTAGACAAGTCCTGAGTGTTGCTCTTATAAGATTTTTGAAAGCATGTTCCATACCTCATCCCTCTCAGATTTTGGATGGCACTTCAGATTCTTAAACCTTTGGTCGAGTGCTGTAGCTATCTTTAGAAATCTCACATTGGTACCTTCTTTGCATTTTGTCAAATCTGCTGTGAAAGTGTTCTTAAAATGAATGTGTCCTGGGTCATCCTCCAAGACTGCTATAACATGAAATATATGGCAGATTGTGGGTAAAACAGAGCAGGAGACCTACAATTCTCTCCTAAGGACGTCAGTCACAAATTTAATTAATGCATTAATTTTTTTAACGAGCATCATCAGCATGGAAGCATGTTCTCTGGAATGGTGGCCGAAGCATGAAGGGGCATATGAACGTTTAGCATATCTGGCACATAAATACCTTGCAATGCTGACTACAAAAGTGCCATACGAACGTCTGTTCTCGCTTTCAGCTGACATTGTAAATAAAAAGCAGGCAGCAGTATCTCCAATAAATGTAAACAAACTTGTTTGTCTTAGTGATCGGCTGAACAAGAAGTAGGACTGAGTGGACTTGTAGGCCCTAAAGTTTCACATTGTTTTGTTTGTGAGTGCAGTTATGTAACAACAACAAAATCTACATTTGTAAGTTACACTTTCACAATAAAGAGATTGCACTACAGTACTTGTAGGAGGTGAAGTGAAAAATACTATTTTTTTTGTTTATCACTTTTACGGTGCAAATATTTGTAATAAAAATATAAAGTGAGCACTGTACACTTTGTATTCTGTGTTGTAATAGAAATCAATATATTTGAAAATGTAGAAAAACATCCAAAAATATTTAATAAATTTCAATTGCTATTCTATTGTTTAACAGTGCAATTATCATGATTAATTTTTTAATCATGATTAACAAAAAAATTAATTGCGTGAGTTAACTGTGATTAATTAACAGCCCTAATTTTGAGGGGTTCCCAAAAGAGTCTAAGGGAGTTCTGGCCTAGCTCCTCGGATACTTTGGTGCCTAACTCCCATTGACTTCAATGGGAGTTAGGTGCCACAATATCTTTGAGTATCTGTACCTTTGGTGTCCAACTCTGAATGTCCATGAGGCTGGGTGCCTACCTTCCGTAGGCCTCTTTGAAAACTCCAGCCTTAATGTATTGTTAGCTGTCTTACAGCTGCTAAACCTAATTAAACAAGGTGTCAGCACCACAAGCCTTTTAGTAAACCAATGCAGATAATAATATCTTCATTTTATAATCAGTGCATTCAGTATATTTTCATTGAATATACATCTCATGCTGTTTTGCTTTTGAAACATAACATGCAAAGTATCAAACCTGATCTACTGATTACATCTATCTGACTGAGATTTTTTTTCTCAGAACTTTTTCCCCATTATTACTATTTGCTGTTGCACAGTGGCTCCAACAAAGCTTGCAGTCCCCTTGTACTAGGAATTGGACATACATGCTGTAGGAGAAGGGCTCCACCCCAAAGAGCTCAAAATCTACATAGGCAAAGGTAGGGAGAGAAAACTGGCATGGGGAAAGGTGAAGTGACTTGACTAAACTCACATAGCACATCAGTGATCAAGCCAGGGAAAGAACCCTGGTTTCCTGAGTTCCTGATCCATGCCTCGTCTACTAGACCATGCTGTTTTTCTAGGTAACCAGGTAGAGATGGTAGAGGAAACAAAGAGAGGGATGGACAGGTGATTGGGCTTGCTCAAGGTCGTGTACCCAGTCCATTCATAACTTTAGCACTCAGTGGCCCAAATTTGGGCCAATGGAAATTTTGTAGCATCTAACAATACTGCATAGTCTCTTCTTTCTTTGTACATAATCAAAGTTGTCATACCGGCATTATAACTATCATAAACTATCTCTAAGAAAATACAATGTATGCAGTTGTGTTGTACCCATGTTGGCCCAATCACTGTAATGGGAGTTGTGGATGATCGGTATCTCTGGGCTGAATGATCTATTTGGTACATATTGCATCACAATCCAGTACAGCAAGGTAGTATATGGCAGCCACTGTTAATAGGGCCGAGGGTAGAGGAAGCTCCAGCCAGATACATCAGCCATTTAGTGTTCATTTTAGTGCAGTCTCTCTGACATACGCATGTGTCTTCCCTTTACTTTTATTATTTGTCTTTCCAGGATTGCAATCTAAAATAAACCCATTCTGGCTGAAAGGATGTTTGCTATGGTTTTCAGTAGATAAGGAGCAGTCCACTCACTCTGCCTCCATGAGCTCAAATGAGGAGTGCAGGATTAGACCCACGAATTGTACTGAATTTGAGATCCTTTGTGGGTATCCACACGTACCTGGATCCTCTTATTCTAGTCTTATTCCTCCACAATGTATTACACTAAACAGGAACACAAGAAGAGGAATTAAGAGAATACTTTAGGTATGCTTAGATGTTTTTGAATATGAAAAATGAGTCACCTGTAAATGATTGGTGTGATGCTTCCCATGGGTACGCTCTTGTGAGGTATCTCACTGCCACCTGCCCTTAGGGTGAGGAAGTTCTGCCTGTACCTGCCAGAGATCAGCTCCCTAACTCCACGGGCAGGACAAGTAGTTCCCTCTAGCCTCAAGCCCTGCTGTTGCTCTAAGCACACTTCAACCCCTGAGCTGCTCGAGCATCTCCTTAGAGTGTCCAACCCTTGGTCCACTGCACACTGACAGCATTCACCAATCTGCTGCTTCCAAAGATGCAGTAGAGCCCAGCTCACCAGTTCCTCCTCAGATCACCGCTCTGCTGCATGCAGCACTTCGATTTGTTTATAGTGAAATCAAGTATAAGTTTATCTAACGTGGCAGAGAGATTTAAGTAGTAGCAAGTAAAGTATTGGAAACAAAAGATTACATCTAAAATGAAATCGTAATGCATGTTCTAGAGCCTAGACTTATTAAGATATACTCATGGCTTGCAGAATAATACTCACTCCAAACCCTTCCAGTGCTTTACTCCAGACTCGCTGTGCCCCTTCTTTCATGCGACATGCACGCTATTAGTTTTGCCTCCTAAGTGAAAGATTGTGTCTCTTTGCACTACAGGATATACCAGACCCCAGTCTCTTGTCTTTATTCATAAATGGGACCCCTATCCCCCAGGCTGCTGTCTGTTTCTTTCTGTAGATTTCCTCTCCTGTAGATTTTATGATGTCTCACGTCACACCCAGCTCAGTATGCAAATAGGCACACAACATAAGGCACACAGTACACATATGGCCAGACAGGAGACAAGTGTCAGTTATCTTGGAGATGTTCCTTTTAGGGAGGTGGTATGTCACCTCCTGGTGACTTGCCTTAACTCCAAGACCTTAAGAGCAAATCTTTCGGTATAGACACAGAACTCCTTGAATATTACCAGTACATACATATTTTTTTTTTGCAATGATAACGATGAGCAGAGGGCCGCTGGCTCACATGCCACCGTTCGGTGAACTATTATGCTTATATCTGACTTACAGGATTCTGTAAAACCTTAGGCACCCTTAGTCCCCTCTTTCAGTTGGCACCAAGGGGGTCCCTGGGTCACACCAGGGATAGTGCACCTGACTACTAGCTTTTGCGTATTGTTTGGTTTTGCTATTGTTTTTGGGGTCTCAAGAAACCAAACCAGAGTGCTGCTAAGAAACAGGTAATTGGGCAAAACAATGGCAACCCCACAATTCTGGGCCTCCGGAAGCTCAAGTCAAGTCATTCCTGTCATCGTACTTTCCAGTCACCTGCTAGGATACCTGGGGGGAAAATCAGGGAGCAAAACACACAGTTTCTCTTGTTAGAAGTACCAAGTTCAGTGGAGATGAATTGGCCATCTGTTCCACTTACAGCAACAATCTGGCAAGCTGTAAACCTCATTTTTATAAGTTGCCACTTTCCATCAGTGCTAAGAAAAGTCAGACGGAATTGTCAAAAGGAGAATTTTCTAGAGAAAAAATAAAAACCTGAAATGAGGAGTGCATTTTATACCAAGGCTTGCTCTCCCTGACTTGTTTTGAAAAACATTGAGGCATCTTATCTACTGGTGAGAGGTTAATCAAGTGCCTCTTTCAAGGTTGAAAATAAGTCCACCCAATGGACTAGAACAAAGGATTCCTGTACAAGCAAATGGTTTTTCTTTGGAAGGGATTTGTCCATACCCATGCCTCTTTAACCCATCCAGTCCCTGGGCTCTGTCTGGTAATGCAGTCTGCAGTTGCCTAGCATAGTTTTTTTAAACACAGTTTTCTCTTTGTAGCATGGGTGAAACAATAGTTATATATTAGAACTGTTGAAACCCCAGCATATTCTAGTTCATGACCTGGTAAAGAGATTCCTTAACGCAGTTGGATAATGGTATAGCACATCCACACAACAACAAAACATGTGAACTATGACGATCCTCACCAGATCAGACAACCTTATCTGCTGAGAGTATTAGACTTGATACTCTCACAGAATCAGCTTTGGGGCAGTGCAAAATAGCTACCATCACTTCCATTTATCAATAAGTCAGCTGAAATTCAACTTATGTTGGGAAAGAACAAAAAAGGTGTATGGGGGAGGAAAAGTAATTAGACATTTTTGAAAGGGAATTTAGTTTATTAATGTTCCCCAAATCCCTTCCTCCCCCCAAAATACACAAAGTGAAATGATGTACATGACAATTGGAAAAATTATATTTTATATATAGTGCATTTAATTGCAAAGCTTTACCCAAACTATGAACTTACAACATAATTGAAATGCAACTATATCTGGGGTATGGCCGCAACCAGTGCACAAAAAGGAAGGTCAGTTTTGCCCCAGGATGCTGGAGTAAACCTCCATTCTTCCAATAGTGCCTGGAGGTCCTTAGTGTCCATACAAAGCAGACCGGAGGACTTTGATTTTTAGGCTCTCATACAAAGGACCTGCCCATTGTAGGGTGAATGCATGGAACTCAGCATACCTTCTCGGTAGGATGAAACTGATGTTACTTGGATTTGAATCTTTGGTCCCAGAGAGTCTGCATGTTTGAAACCAGGGCCGGCACCAGCCCAGCAAGCAGATGCTTGGGGCGGCCAACAGAGAGGGGCGGCATGTCCGGCTCTTCGGCGGCAATTCGGCAGCGGGTCTCTCAGTCCCTCTCAGCGTGAAGGGCTGCCGAATTGCCGCCGAAGACTGAAGCAGCGGCGGTAGAGCTGATCGTGATCGCGGCTTTTTTGTTTTTGTTTCTGCTTGGGGCACAAAAACCCTGAGCCAGCCCTGTTTGAAACAATTCTCATTATAATTTGTCTTGATATAGTTCATCTATCAAAACATTTATCTTGGTCAGACTGGTAGCTTTGCCAATATAGGAATGTGGGATTTGCTATAGTGGGTCAGACTAGTAGTCCATCTAGCCATCTGTCATTTGAGCCAGATTCTGATACTCTGACCAACCTTGGCTAGTACCTTACTTCACAAACCCTTTCCCTAAACTTAGTGGGCCAGGCAGTGGCTTTCAGGACAATTCTTAGTAAGTGATAGATCTGGGCAGCATGTGCCTGAGCCACTCCTCTGAGGCACAATGCTTCTTCTCTTCTCTTTTGCTCTAAGGTGATAATGATTGGTGGTGGGAGAGGGGTGACTTTGGTAACAGGGAAGTGAGTTACTAGTACCCTTGAAATGGTACAGCTCACTTCTCCCTGGGTATTTACCATTGTGGGCCAATGTGTTATGTGGGCTGCATACAATATATCTGTATGGCCCTGAGGATGTCACTGTGCTGACTGGGCTGCAGGTTGAGACCCACTGGTCTGGAGAGCAAGTGCTGTACTCCACACTAGACCTGAATCCAAAATCTGGGAAGACCTAGCAAAGAGAAAAGGAGGAAGATTATTCCCTCTTATTTCTGTGGCTGACTAAGGCAAGGACCCCAATGGGTCTGGTCACAAAGTAAAGACTATTCAGGCTACGTCTGCACAATAAGCTAAGGTGTGTTTTATTAATCCCCCTCCCTCCCCCCCGCTCGTGTGCACATACTCACACTAGCTCTCATCGAGCTAGTGCAAGTATAAATAGCAGTGTAGTCATGAACGCGTGGGTAGTGGCATGGGTGAGCAGTGCTGAGTATATACGCACCTGTTTCAGGTGGGTTTATACTCTGAATGGCTAAGCCATGCCTCTGCTGTGGCTATGCTGATATTTATATGCATGTTAGCTCGATGCGAGCTAGTGCAAGTGTATGTACTCAAGCAGGGGATTCGCACCCTTGGCTTGTAGTGTAGATGTAGCCTCATGATTACCCCACACTATCCATGAGTTTTCAAAAATAATTGTTAACAGTTCAATGAGTTCAACAGCTAATTCCCTTCATACCATAGAAAGCCTCTTATCTGCAGAAGCTGATCTGTACATGTTCATATTTTTCAAGTATTTCTTTATTATATTTTATTGGGTCTTCCTTCCTAATTATTCATACTATTTATTGTGGTATCCATCCAGATGAGAGTTCTGTCCCACTTGGTACTGTGCAAACATTTTTTTCAATTGTTTTTTCTAGTTGAAGAAGGACCTTTAAAAGCTATTTCTGAACTGTCATGAATTCCATTCCTTTTCTCATTTATTAATAGATATTCCTCTTTCCTAGTTCATCTCTGTCATTGTGCCTTAGTGGGTCACAACTGAATACCAAATTCAGGACAAACTGCTGAGAAATAGGGCAGAAACACCCCAAAACTGGTGGTTATTCTCCCATAAGATATACCAAACCAGCAACAAAAGTAAACTTCTGTTTCACCACACTGCCTAACAAGAAGTCAGAAAAGCAGTCTCCTTAGGTATTCCAGTCCTTGTATCACTGCCAAAAACACTAGATTTGATGATGATTGGTTATTTAAAACCAATTTAACCAACCAAAGGGTTCTTTTGATCCCAAAGGACACGCCACATACCCAGGTCAATATATAACTTAGATCTTACCCAATAATCACACTGTTACCAATCCTTTAGTACCTAATATCTAAAGGTTTATTTATAAACAGAAATAAAGGTGCGAGTTAAAATTGGTTAAAGGAATCAAATGCATACAATTGCAAGGTTCGTGGATCAGACTTGTAGCAGTGATGAAATAAACTGCTGGCTTGTTAAGTCTCTGGTTGCTTCCAAACCATTGGAAGGTCCTCAGTTCCTTGGTTAGAATGGTCCCATTAGAATAAGTTCATAGTCCAGAGGTTTGAGAAGGAAAGAGGCAAAATGGAGATGTTTCCAGGGCCTTTTATAGCTTCTGCCATGTGGAGGGAAACCCATTTTTTCAAACAAAGCCCTCAGTACTGTTTGTGGAAAAATACAGGTAACACGATGGAGTTTGGAGTCACATGAGGCAGGTCACATGTCCATGCCTGCTTTGCTTAGTTATAGCAGAGGCCATTACCCCTACTTCAGTTAGCACGTACACAGGAAAGTCCATTAAGTGTAGATAGACATCTTCCATGGTTCATTGTGAGTTGTGTTCTTTGATGGGCCATTCAAGTTGAATAGTTCCTTCACAATGTGCTGGATGAATACCTTGTTGGTGTTACCACAGAAGCAAACATTTGAAATACAGGTACATAGTTAATGTTCATAACCTCAGATACAAAAATGATACATGCATACCAATAGGATAATCATATTCAGCAAATCATAACTTTTTCATAGACGCCTTACATGACATACTTTGTACAAGATTAGTTGAAATTATATAACCTTGGTAGCAACACTGATCTACATGGTCATATTTTAATTAGATAACATCACGATCTTATTCCTCTGATATTTGATTAGTGGACCAAATCAATTTCCACTCTCTACCTTGTTATGAAATTATTTCTTTTGCTGCGGAAAGTGTAGGTGAAAACAAAAATACTTTCACATTTATCAAAAAAAATTTCCTGAACATGTTTAGGTTTCTTGACCAAAAACCTGAAAACCTCCAAACCAAAATCTTTTGGCTTAAAATTTGTCAGTGTGGACGGGTTTTTTGGTTTTTTTTGGGGGGGGGGGAGAGGAGAGGGGTTGTGTTATAGAATCCGAAAATTTTTGACAAACTTGGTTTTTTATAAAAGTAACTATTCATAGGGAGTGTGTGGGGAGAAGGGGAAACCACTTTTGATGGACCACTTTCAACCAGCCCAACTAAACACACCCTACCTGGGGTCTTTTCTACATCCCTTTAAAAAACTTGTCCAGAAAGAGAATATAAGGTAGTTAAGTTCACATACAAGTGAAACTCTCCCTCCACTTCCTGATATATGCTGTGTGGAGGCTGAAGCCTAGCTGAGCTGCAAACAATCAAAAACTGTGTAGAAAGCTTAACTTATCAAGACACCTGATTTATGCTGAGCTGACAGTATCAGCAGCAGAAGAGCTGGGTCTGCTGTTGAAGGAACACAGAATGAAGTAAACTGAAGCAAACTTATGTCCTGTGATAACTGTCAGGGCATTAAAATATGGAAAAAATAATCCCAGCCTACTTGAATATCTAATTAGTTTATGTACAGTTACTAGAGTATGAAATAATACTTCAGTGCTGGAGAGGTGCCAGGGTATATTTTACTCACTGCTCCCTTGAATTGCTGCTGGTAGGTAACTAAATCCAGTAATTATTAACAGGGGAACCACCCCTCCTCCCCCAGCATTTCTGTCGTTCTCTCTCCAAATTGATTACAACTCAACAAAACCAGGGTCTCAGAAGGGATGTGAGAAAAGGATTTGGGAGGCCAGAGGAATTTGAAACACATACTTTCAGGCATGTAACCTAATAGTCCAAGGCGAGGGAGGCACTGTGCATTCTCTGCACTGAGCAGTGGGAGGTTCTCTGTTAGCAACCGTACCACCTGCTGCACGGTATGGGGCTGAGAGAAAGCAAAGCTGTGCAGAACGCAGCAATTTTCTTAACAGGACTCAACTTTCTATCTCCCAGTGTGGATTGCCCACTCCTGAGGACTGACTCTCCATTGGCCCATTTCACATGTGCCATTCCATGGTCTTCAGTGGAGCTGCTCCTGATTTACATCAGTGTAAGTGAGAAGAGAAGTAGAACCCTTGAGTTTTAGCTTTGGGTTTTAGGTTCACATAAACCCAGAAACAAAGAAGAACTGAGCTGTGACTCCGCTTTCTCCTCGCATCATCTGAAACAATACACCAGCCCAGGGTTACTTTAAAAGTGTGCTGACACTAATGAAACTCAAAGAACCATGCCAGAGTTGTAGGTTGGTCTCAAGACCCCAGACTTGCTGAGTTCTGGGTTTTCTGAAAGTTTCATAAAGTTCTAGCTGAACATAAGTACCAGACCATGCCATTAATTTGGTTCTTCTAGCAGATTTCTACACTGAAATTCAATGTGGATGGCACAGTATGGCTCAATGAATGGTGGAAAAGTACACCAGTAAAGTGGAAGAATCACACCATTTTGTTAGAAAGGGGCTCGAGCTGCATAATGTGGATCTGTGTTTCAGGGTGTTTGGATCTGGGGTTTTGGGTCAGATCAGGGTAAGAAGAGGGATAACGTGAAAAATTCAGACCTTTACTTTAAACACCCTCACAGTTTGGAGCTTTGGTTGGAGTCCATATCTATATATTATGGGAAGGGTTTCCCCTCCTATACAATCCTGTTAAGCTGCTGCATAAGAGAGCCCCTTGTGCCCCAGATCAAGCCAGAGGAGAATTCTCACTTCTGCAGGCTCTCCCCGAGGTAATTTACACAGTTTTGAGGCCCCTGCGTAGGGAGCATGCCATGGCAAGGGATGGGAGGGGGTGGGGATTCCAGATGGCACGGTTGCCCATAGGCAGCTGGGGACAGGTTGTCATACTTTAGGCAGCCTTCTAGATAATCTAATTTAGTCTGGGGGCCATTGCAGGCAGGGTCTGCCCTAAACTAAATGGTGCCCCAGGTGAGGACTGTCTTTGGCACCCCCCTCCATTAGTTACATCACTGCCTATATACCTGCCCTTATTTTAATGTGTAGGGTTTGTCTCCTTATCTTCCCCCTCAAAGTCTAGCCAAGGTAGACTTCAACTGAGGCCATAAGTTACATATGGGCACACAACACAGATATATTGTTGGGCCAGGGTTTTTCCACTCTGTGTGTTTAATTTGACTCAAGTGTTGCCCCAGTTTCTGCAGATCACAGAATCCATGCTCTCAATCATTTCTATTGCTCCCCTAAGGAGAGAATTTTGCTTTATTTCTTTCTCGTGTGGTTGCACCTGCTGCATTTTATTATCCTCTTCAACCTCTTCATGGCACCGGTATGCTCTCTCACAGACCTGTGCAAATGGCAGCTGTCTCTTAGCTGGGATACATAACGGGGCATTCAATGGTTTGCATGGGAAGGCAGACTATAAGGAAAATAAGGAGCTGCAAAAAAATCTGCAGCACATTGTTTATACCAATGCCCTTCTAGTAATCAAAGTCTGCCCTTCAGAAATGTGGTTTCAATTTTTCCTTTGAAATATGTAATGAGGAATGTTGCCAATACACACTATATTCCTCTTTGTCAAGTTCTTGAATCATTCTTCACTATACTAACAGCTTTCAGAGTTATGTCTTTTGACAATGGCATTGACACTTGCTTTTGCAAATTGGATTCATATTTTTAAAGCAAGTTGAAGCTATTCTGGGGCTCGGTCACCAGAGCAACTTTTTATTATTTGTTTCTCTTTTACTTGTCTTGCTTCACTGGATAGCTGGAAGTTGTTTCAATAGTCCGTGTTTGACATGTTGTTTGTTGATGGGTCTGCAATTTTGCACGGGGTGTGGTGGGATTAATGAAATTTGCAAAGAACTTGTTTTCTCAGGACCTCCTCTGTGGTGTTCCTGCTCATTCTAGCCAGGAGAAGAAGGGAAGGGGGGATTGTATTTGTTTGCTTCTTTTATATATGGACATTTGAGAGTAATCATTTTGACTGTTTTTATGGTCATCTTAATCCTCCATGTGATAGCTCCGCATTCTATAGTGGAGGACTATGAATGACCAGTTTGCACTGGAATGATTGGACTTGAAATGACTGTATGTTACTGATTCTGGAGGTTGCAGTATAACACTAAGAATCATTGCCCTTGGCACTTTTATAGCACATTCCATCTGAGGATCTCCAAGGCACTTTAAGCTTCACACGACTTCTATGAGGGAAGTACCATTATAACCATCTAATTTAGGGATAAATTGAGGCAAGGAAAGTTCAGGTCACTTGATCCAGGTCACAGCAAGTCCATGACAGAGCAGAGATTAGAATTCAGGACTATGGATTCTTAAGTCTGTGCTCTGCTAAACACACTTCTCTCTGTTTTCTAATGAATGTCTTACATTTGTCACATTGCCCCAGAACATAGAATTCTACTTTTCAAGGACAAGGCTTTCAAAAGTGGGTGTTTAAAATCAGGGTCCTAAATTCTATAGGTGCTCAGTACTCTTGGAAATCAGATCAAAGTTACACAGGTGAGATTTTCAGAAGCCAAGGAATTTAGGAGCACAAGCCCCACTGACCTTCAATGGAAGCTGTGCACCTATATGACTTAGGCCCTTCTGAAAATCTCCCCTTAGCTGCCTAATATATATTTGTGGGTGCCTAGAGTTAGGCCAAGATTTTTCAAAAGAGAAGCCTAAAACTTATGCACATTTGACTCATGCTGTAGTGCCCCCCTTCATATACAATACTAAAACAGGCATTTTCTTGTGAAAATAAGTGAGTAGGAGGCTCCCTTGAGTTGCTTGGCCCTAAGCAATTACTTAGTCTGCTTATGCCTAGTGTCGGCACTACTTGTCTGCACTAGAGAAGGTTTGCCAGCATAATACTGACAACCCTCCTAGTGGAGATGCAATTTGTACTGACAAAAACGGTATTTTGCCAATATAGCTTATACCAGTTCCTCAAATGAAATAAGCTATACTAGCAAAATTACTGAGTTTTTTTGATAGTAGAACTGCATCTGCACTAGGGCTTTTACTGATATAACCACCAGTTAGTGGGCTAATTTACCCTGCCCTGGTCTGTAGGCTTGTTAAGAGAGCAATCTTAGCTGAAAGAGAAGAGCTTTGTAGATTGACAGCTGATAAAATGGCAGCAGCATCACTTATAACCCCACCTTAATACAGGCCAAGATTGCGAATCTAAACTGCAACCTGTGCTCAGTGAGGATTGCACACCAGACATGGAGAAATTCTTGGTCTCCAAGTCCTGCAGATACTCCCCAGGCTTTGCAACTGGGATGTAAGATGCAAGTCCAGCCCAACAAGAGGTACCAGTGAATGGAACTGTGTGAGAAGAGCCTACAGAGGACGTGAGAAAGGGAGACCAGCATTGGGATAGGGGTCAGATTGGAGGGGGAAATGTTCTCACCTGAGCTCTTCCCACAAAACAAGCTCCTCCCACATGATATCACTCATGGTAGATTGTGCAGAGGTTCAAAATATCTATCCCCTTGCTCACCTTCTTTGGAAGCCAGAGACACCGCTGGGCTCTGCTTGGCTTCCCTTTCTGAGGGTTGTGTGCCCACTGTGCTTCGTGGGCTTGGCTTCCCTTCAGGGGCGCCTCACATGCCACCTCTGGGCTCTAAGCTCCTTAGTAGTTGGGTGGGCATATGTGGTGGTACTGGCCGAAGCCCACTCACTCAAGGTGCCAAAATGAGCTGTTGCTGGCATTATATTGCACGGATCTTCATAATATAATCTTCCGTCTCCTTTGCTTCATGCTTTGAGCAGTGAAATCTTTAATACTGTAACCATCCATCTTGTTAACAGGGGCCATCTGAGTTAGCCCCTCACTGAGATGAATGGGGCAGTTCACATTTCAGGGGAATTGTTCCAGAATCTGAAACTGCAGGCAGACATCAGTGCACCAGCTACTCTGACTTAATGGTTTCTGAGGCCATCTCAACAACCATAACAGCTACAGATCTCATCTCTTTCGTTAATGAAAACTTAAATTGTGGAGATGAAGAAGGCAGCATGGAAGCAATTCTGTTATGCCGTATCACGTAATGGCTGAGTCTGTGTCTGGGATTGGAGACAGGATCATACTGTAAGTGGGAGAATGGTCCCGCTATTGTGGGGAACTTTTCTGGTTTATACACTGCCTCAGTGAAATGGGCTAGCGAAAAGGATCTGAGTCCTTGCTCCCACTTCCTTTACCCAGAGGCCTGCCTGACCCTGAGGGCTCTCCTTCCACTCTCCTGTCTGGCAGAATCCTCGTAACCCTGACAAGGCTGGGCCCAGGATTCCTCTGGGGCTCAACCCCCAATCTTATTGTGGTCACGTAAGATAGGGGATAGGGTGTCCCCACTCCGGGGTGCTCTCTCCACACTGGACGATTCCCATATCCATTGATCACTGCATATAGTTCAAGCAAATACACTTTATTAAACAGCAATCAATTTTAAAAAATGGGAAAGGTTAAAGGAAAACATATCAGCCCGCTCTGTGGCAGGGAGATATCACAAACAGCTGTCTCTGGAATGTAAGGGAAGTTCAGTCTGTTCCTCACACATCCAGGCCTCCTTCTCAGGCCCTGGCTGTGCTGCAGGGATGCTGTGGGTCAGACACTTGCTCTAGCGGTGGCCACATGCCTTCAGGCTCTAGGTGGAAGAACCTTTCTTCCCAGGATCAGTCCCCCTCCCCCATTGGGGTTATGATCCCCCCCAGTCTGGCCTGTAAGTCCTCTTGGCTGTGGGCATCTCCCTGTGCTGGGCCCACTGCCCAGGGTCCTCCTTACTCTCCCCAGCGGCTCACTGCACTCAGCTCCAGACTGTTCAAGCCCCAGCCCCAGCTCCAGCTCCAGCTCCAGCTCCACTCTGTCTCAGTACTGATGCTGCTCTGCCTCCAGCACAGCTCCCTGGGCTGCTTCTCTGGCCCCTCTGGCCAGTGTGGCCCTGCTCCCCACCTCAGCTTGGGCCCCTGCTCTCTCCTTAGCTCAGCCCACTCTGTTCCAGGCAATCCCAGCTCACATGGAGGACGGGAGGGACCCCTATGGCCTCCTGACTCCATTAGCCTGCCTGCTCTGTCAATCAGGCTAACCTGGAGCATTGGCCTCTCTCGTAGCTCCTGGGAACTGTCAGTCTCAGGGTCCTGATTTCCCATCAACCCATCCACTTTTCTTTTGGTACCGGGAGCTAGCCAACCAAAAAAACCCACTGAGTTTTATTAAGGGGCCAACATTCCCCTTACATTCCCCCTTGCTAAAATTCTGCCACAGCCACAATATTCACACCAGTATCTCCGGGTCCCATATTAGCAACATATACCAACATCAGGTTATATTTAAAAAAAAAACATTAACAATTAACAAAATAACATTTAACATATGTAACATTCTGTGTCTACTTCTTCATACTATACATGATAATATTTATTAAAACACTACATAGAACCAATAAGATAATCATCTGTAAGTTTAACAGGCAGTACAACCTTAGTGGTTCTCTGGGACCTTCTTTAGACTGATGGTTCATTACCCATATTTTCTATTCCCCTGTCCCCAGGTAACACCAGGTCAATTTGAAGGATCTGGCCATTTTCGTCAGGGTTTGGGTTTGCCCCATTGGTTTCAGTCTCCTTGGGACATACTGCTCTATGTCTCCTCTGAGCCCTGGTTGGACTAAAAGTCCAAAGTTTTAGCTGGTCCCTCTGTACTACACTCTCAGGACCTCCTAGTTCAGGCTGGATAGTATAAACTGATACTTCAGGATTGTTGTGGATGACCACAGTGTGGGGATTTGAATCCCATTTGCCCTGTATTTTATTATGTTTACAGCATCTTTGGTTATGAACTGGTGCACAGTCACCAATAGTACATGGGGCCTACCATTAATCAAACATAGGCCCCGCCCCTGAGTTCTCAGGCCCCGCCCACCTGTCACCCTAAGACCACCCCCTGAGGGTATTACTTCCGGGGTCAAGACAGACACATGACTGGAAGCAAATGGTGTCATGTGACCCCCTCTAAGAACTCTTCTCACTGCCCTCTGCCAATCAGGATGGGTTTCACCACCCCATAGGACCTCCCCGAGAGCAGATTTGACCAATCAGGGGGAATTCCAGGATGGGGTGACCCGCCCAGAAGAGGGTCATGTGAACTCTCTAAGAACTCCTCCCACTACCCTCTACCAATCAGGGTGGGTTTCAGCTGCAGAGGACCTCTCTGGGAGCAGATTTGACCAATAGATGGGAGTTCCGGGGTGGGGTGACCCCTCTAAGAGCTGCCCCTACCACCCTCTACCAATCAGAGTGCAGCACTACCCCCAGAAGTTTCAATGCTGCATGGAAGAGGCCATTTCATTCCAAGAACATGTGTTTTAGAAATCGTAGAAATGCTGAGAGGAAACATGGACTCCTTCACCACCCCCATGAGAAGGTCAGACTTTGTTTTAGCTCCAAGGGCCTTTGACTGCCCACAGAGAAAGTGCTACATCAGTGACAGTTCCAAAGAGGTGGAGGGAGCCACCGAAGGGAGTCCTTTGGTCCAGCCGTTGATGGATACACCAGAACCCGACCCAGAAACCCAACCGCTCGTGAGGAAGACAGATGAGCATGACGGCCTCTCGTTGTCCACCGCCCTAGAGGAGGAAGGTGACCATGGCTTGTGGGAGTCACCGGTGGACAAGGTGAACGGAAAAGAGGTCACTCAGGTAAATAAATGATTAGGAAGTGACAGTTGAGGATGGGGTGTAATGGGTTTAGGAACCGACCCCAGGTTGCATAAATCTAAAAACAAGCAGTGGGGGCTTACAGTTGTTTCTTTTCTGAAAATCTTGATGGCTCAACAATACCTTTCTAGAGGCCCTGGACAGTGTTGTATCAGACAAGGAAGACACCTGGGCCCATCTTGTTTTTGCTCAATGCCAGTACAAATGGTTGATGAGGATGCCTAGGATGACGGCAATATGGATTTAAGGAGGAGGCTTGGCATGGAACTAACTGAGCCAGTGCCACGTCATGAGCATAAAAAAGTCATGCAGTCTATTGTACGTGATGCTGTTTATGCTGTCCTTTATCACTGCCTTAGGGAAAAGCTTTTTGAAGATTGTGAGGGCTGTGTCATAGACCCATAGAAGCTTATTAAACACTGTTATTGCCATAGGTTATGCTTTGCAATGTCTGTGCCTAACCCAAGAAAATTTAGTACAAGGGGTGACCTTGGTAAATGCTGTGCAATTCGGTCGAGACCTTGACAGTGTTTTAAAGAAAATGACCAAACCGGAGGATGCCTGCTTACAGCGTTATATTGACCATCTGGGCCACACAAAAAGTTACAGAACCCTGCTTAAGAAAAAGACTATTTGTAAGAAATCTAAAAGGATTAAGTTAGAGAATGGTGAGGGGACAAACATGAGATATAAAACTGGTTAGCTGTAAATAAAAATATCTATTGAAAAGGGCTTTGTGACTATCTGTGTTTCTGTTAGAAGGTCTATGTGGCCCTTAAGTAAGATAAAAGTTTTGATGGAGCATCTTGGTTTGTTTTCAAGGGGCTGTACGTCTTTTAAATACAAATATAGTTTGTGAGAAACTAGCTCTTGTGTCTTTGTGTAAAAAAGACCCATTTACAGCAAAACGCTAAAATGTGTGTAGTAGAAGCTTGTGGGGACCTCCCCCCCCAAAAGTGTTTAGAATAAAAGCCAAAAAACAAAAGCTTCTATATAAAACAGAGATGTTTGAGACATGTTTGAATACAATAAAGCTGACTCACGCTGTTGAGCTGATGGTTTAACCACACCCCCACTGAACAGCAAGGGTGACTCTATTGAGTCTGTAGGTCTAGATATGATTACCCTTGTTGTCATCAGGGTTAAATGTATTAATGATCAGTAATTAAGTCTGATGGGTGTACACCCACAGTAAGGGAAGTGGGTGGGTGGGGATGGTGAACTCTGATGAATATTAAATTAAATAAAACCTCTGGAGTTCGTAGAGGCTATTGGACAGATTAAATATAACCCCAGGAGTTTGTAGAACTCTATTGGACAGTTTCAATAAAACCTCAGGAGTTGGTTGAACGCTATGGGTCACTCTTTCTAGCAACTCAAAGTCATTAAAATACTATATTTACAAAAATAAACAAGGGTTTAACCCAAAACTGAAATGCTTCAAGGGTTCACAAATCTCCACCATACTTTTATAGAACAAGCATTTTCTGTAAAAATATTTAAAAGCTATGGATATTTGTAGGGTGTTTACTATGGTTGTGATACATCCATTTTATTTCAAAACAGCCCAAAACTTTAAGCATGAAAGAAACATGTTTTTTTAAAAAAACAAGATATTCATTAATATCAGTAACATTAAGGATTGTTGTGTATGGTGTTTTACTGTTTAATACTGTAAGAAGGCCCTACAGGCTCTGGTTTTTTTTTTTCATTGAAACAGAAAAATATATTTTAACTAAAAAAAAAAAGCCACCAAGTTGTGCAGACAACTTAATTCCCCCGACCCCTCAGATCACAAAAGGGAACTTTGGGGAGGGGTGCCTAATTTCCTTAAGTATCTATTAATTAAGAGTTGTAAGTGATCAAATCAACCTGCTAACTACAGACTCTGAAACAACGAGCTGGCTTTACCCGCCCCTCCCCCCCGGGTCAGGTGAGCATTATCTCATCGTAGTCCCAAACTGACCAAGGGAATGGAGGTGACTCACTCGAGAGTGCAACAGATTCTTTGTTGCTGCCTAGGCCAGTGTCCTTTGTTCCTGTGAAGCTGGACTGGGTTTGTCCCATACATGCCCTGATGAGGCGTGAACTGCCTCTCTGTTCCTGGGGAGTTTTGCCTCGGCTTGTTTTAAGCCATGAGGACACATTTTCAGCCTCATAACTATATACATGAAATTACAACCTATAACATTACTATAACAACAATACTCAGTGCATCATGAGCCTTCCAAAGACACCCGACATGATAAAATTTGCATTGGATACCACACAATCATATTATAAGGATGAACATGGGGGTGCAGGGTGTTCCCCTGAGATACAGAGTGTCACAGTGGGTGAGAAAGATGGTAAAGTTAAGTTTTGTAAAATGTTTATTTGAGGTTAAATTGGAACATCTGTTTTTCTTTATCAGGCATGGGCAGCTCTCCTGACAATGCTGTAGTCAGAGCTACAGGGACACCTCTACCATAACTGCCAAAGAACCAGAAATCTGATCTGAGACCTTTAACAACAACGACACCAATGCAAAACAGCACAAGAGCACAGATGAAGCATCAGGGCAGTCCAAAGCTCATATATGTCAAACCCAAAGACAAAACAAAAGACTCTGGTAAAAAGCAACCACGCAAACACACACAGAATCTGATTTAGAAAATTCCCCAGAAGACTCTCTAGAGGGGTCCCTGTCTACTCCTGATGATCCTCATAGTGGCCCCTCGGAGTCTGACTCTCAAATAGCATCTGATGTAGAAGATGCAGCTGATGGTCCCATAGAAGAACCTCCAAGTAACCCTGAAAATGCAGATGCAGAAACAGATGTGCATATGGAGCGAATGAGAAGTTAGCAATGGGAATTACCTAGATTTGGGGGTTCGGTGTATTGTGAGGAATTTCGTTTTGTCAATCTTGAGTGAATAAATTCAGCTCAGCAGGTCGTTGAAGCCGTACACAGGGGGATACGGTTAGTTCTCAATGACGTTAACAGTATGGTAGGCCCTTGCCAGCAAGTTAAAAAAGTATGGATTGGATGCATGGACTATAACTATAAGGTGGATAGAAAGCTGGCTAGATTGTTGGGCTCAACAGGTAGTGATCAACGGCTCAATGTCTAGTTGGCAGCCAGTATCAAGCGGAGTGCCCCAGGGGTCGGTCCTGGGGCCGGTTTTGTTCAACATCTTCATTAATGATCTCGATGATGGGATGGATTTTACCCTCAGCAAGTTTGCAGATGACACTAAGCTGGGGGGAGAGGTAGATACTCTGGAGGGTAGGGATAGGGTCCAGAGTGACCTAGACAAATTGGAGGATTGGGCCAAAACAAATCTGATGAGGTTTAACAAGGACTAGTGCAGAGTCCTGCACTTAGGATGGCCACTATGAGTCTATGATTACATTCAGTTACATTTAGAGAGTCGTAATTTAACCAACCCTTTGTTTTTGGTAAGAAGAACTAGGGATGAGCTGCCTACTGAAGACTTGTTAAATCAGACCTCAAAGCTGTTACAGAATAAGAGAGAGATGCACGTTGATGGGACGTTGTGCCTCATTGTGACAGTTGTAAAAAACATGGATGGGGGTGGCCATAGAGTTTTAAATTCTATCCTCAGTAGTCTAATCATCCATAAAGAGAGAGAGTGTCTAGTAGACCTGACTTACACTGGTATCAGTCTGTGTTTTGCGGGCTGGCTCTTGATCGTCATGTCTGACTGTAAACCCACAGATGCAGAATTGTTAGACGGGATGAGAAAGTTGCATGAGAAACTGGGGTGGTGAGATCAAAAAAATATTATGCTCAGCAACATAGCGGCGTTTGAACAGCATTTAGGAGTCAACCTACAGGTGGTGCTTTATGCGGCGAAAGGCGGGTGGTTTTTCTTTAAAACAGGAGGCCCAGTGTTCCCCAAGACTTTTTTTCATTGTTGCACGATGAGCATTATGGGGTTCTGGATGTGAAAAAGTTGTTTGCTGCGAAAAATTGTTGTGAGTTTTGCCACACGGTGTACAGTCACGACCACTCTTGCAGGTATTGTTGCTGCCTCTGCTTGAGTGCGATGTGCTCAGACAGTGTGGGCGTACAGCTTAGGTGTCCTAGCTGTAGACCGTATTGTCATTCCAAAGAGTGTTTAGACAGCCACATCAACTGTGCATCGAAAAAACAAGTCGAATGCCTGTCTAAAACTTTGTGTGATAAGTGTCAGTTTTAGGTGGACAAGGGGCACAGGTGTAAAGGGAGGCATTGTAGGCAGTGTCAGGGTTTGATCACAGGTGGTGATGTAGACAGCCACCTGTGTTTTATGGATAGCATTAGAAAGCCAGAATCATCAGAAAAGTATATTTTTTATTATTTTGAATGCACGCAGGAAATGGGGTTGCATGTGCCAATTACATTTTTGCTATGTCCCTAAAGCCGGAAAAATCCTGGGAATTTAAGGCCGGTGAGTGTCTTTCTACCCTTGTTAAGACCTTTATTGGCAAAAAGTTCCAGGACTACACGTTCCTAGTGCACAATTCCAAAGGTTACAATGCGTACTTCACTGTTAGACAGTCACTGAAGGAAAAGATGTGCATAGAACTGAAACTCAGGGTAGTAAACTAATCTGTGTGAAAGTTAAGGCCCATGGCATTTGTTTTATAGTCTCTTTAAACTTCTTGCCCATGAAATTTAGCAAGCTCCTGCAGCTGATGAAGTTCAAAGGTTGCAAAGGATATTTCATACATTTTTTTAACACTTTAGAAAACCAAAATTACATGGGGCCTATGCCCAGGGCAGAGCACTATGGCGTAGACAGCATGATGCCCAGGGAGAAAGCAGAATTTCTTGACTGGTATCGGGACAACAGATATGAGATGTTTGACTTGCAGAAAGAGCTTGCATATTATTATCAGCAGGATGTCAAAATTTTGAGACGAGCCTGTATCCTGTACAGAGAAGAGAACATGAACATTTAAGAGAAATGGGAGATATTGTAGAGAGAGGTCCTGGTAAATTCACAGAGGTAAAATTGTGTATAGATCCTTTCTGGTACATAACACTGGCATCTGTCTGCAGCCTAACACAGTAGCTCTTCTCCCTCCAGACAACTATCACAGGCAGAAAAAGAGATATTTGGCCCTCTCTATTCAATGGCTGTTGTATACCACTCACAAAGAAAATATACAGATACAGCATGCTTTATGTTACCTATCAGCTCTGTGTTCTTGGGGAACCAGAGCACAGTACCCAGCCTGTCTGACTCACAAAAGACCTTCCCCCACAAGCCTCTGCTTGAACCAAAGCCGATCAGAAGAAAGACTTAGGCTTGGTCTACACTACCCCCCCTAATTCGAACTAAGGTACGCAACTTCAGCTACGTGAATAACGTAGCTGAAGTTCGAAGTACCTTATTTCGAATTAGTTCAAACTTACCTTGGTCCACACTCGGCAGGCAGGCTCCCCCGTCGACTCCGCGGTACTCCTCTCGGCGAGCTGGAGTACCGCAGTCGACGGCGAGCACTTCCGGGTTCGACTTATCGCGTCCAGACTAGACGCGATAAGTCGAACCCAGAAGTTCGATTTCCAGCCGTCGAACTTGCCGGTAAGTGTAGCCAAGGCCTTACAAAAAGCAATGAAAAGGCAGTGGGAGACGCACCTAAACCCCTCCGGACAAGGGTGACAGGATTAAGGAAACTCCTCTAGCCTCATTTACATCGGAGATGGGGCAGGGAGCCATCTCCATTAGCATACAGAATGGAGAACAGCGATCCCAAGGCAAGAACCGCATGGAACTCTGGGACCAGAAAAGCAGGGAAGCATTGCATGATGGGGGATCTCTGTTCCAGATGTTAATGAACCCATGCCTGCACACACCCAGCTCAGTAGTTATCAGACCAATTCTAGTAATAAATCCTTTATTGGTATCCAAAATACTGAAGTTGCCTAATTGCACTGTGAGCTCCCTCAAAGGAACACCACCTATAGCTAGGAATGATCAGTTCCTATTGTCTAGCCTGAACAAAACAACTTTGGTATTCTCCCTTGAGCCATCAGTTTACCCATAAACAAATCTAGTCTTCTCTCTTGAATCATTGTTCTTTCTCTACAAAAACCCCTACCTCTGCTGAAGTAAGTGCTCTGATGCCTGGATCCAAAATCTGCATCAGTTCCATTGGGACTTCATCTTCTCCTGACTGATTGTGCTTGGGGCTCTGCCTGTCTCCAGCACTCCGGACTCTGAGTTACCACTATCACCTGGGACCCCCGATCAATTCAAGCTTCACGGAGTGGTGAGAATCCATCTCTCTCTCTCTCTCTCTGTGTCTCGGTATAACCTTCTGACCCTGACTTATGTGATTAGTTATAGTTTTCTAAACCTGACTTTTATAATCAAATTTAAGTTAGATTTACTATTATAACTGTTTTGGTTTTTTGGCTCCCCTATGGTTATTACCTGGCAATAAATAACTTTCATAGTTAAGCTAGTTGCTTCTCTCTCTCTCTCCTCTCCTCCCCCCCCCCCCCCCATGGGTGTTTTTTGGCTTCCTCATTTGCTCTGCAACAATGCTCCTCGTACCTAAGCTAAACATCTCTGCAGTCCAAAAATCCTGTGGGGTTTGCTCATCGAGTGGGTTACTACCAGAACAATCGTAACGTGAAAGTGGGGATAGAGACGTGCTGAACCTGGGGCATATGAGGGTGGCAGCTTGGAAGTGCTGCTCGACCCAGCCTGCTGAATCCAGGGGCATATAAAGGTGGCAGATTGAAAGTGCTACTAGACCCATCTTTCTCAGGCGTACTCTATTCCGGTGCATTGCCCAGGGCATATGAGGGTGACAGCTTGGAGGTGCTGTTCAACCCAGCCTGCTGAATCCAGGGACATATAAGGGGTCAGCTTGGGAGTTTTGATTAACCCGGTCCTCTCAGATGCACTCTATTGATGTGTGTTTGTGTGTGTGTGTGTGTGTGTGTGTGTGTGTTCATCTGATTCTGGGGCTGGGAGAACCCAGCCCTGGGGAACCTAGGTCCTGAAGGATAGCTCCAGTGGGAGGGAACTTGCAGAAGTAGAGCTCCATATGAGAACACAAATGACACAAGCAGTACATTGATAAAATTACAGAACCGCCCCCAGAAGAGTAACCCTAATAAATGAGCATACTCCAGAGTAACGGGTAAATCTGGTAACATTTACAGGGTGGGGAATTACTGGTAGGCCCCTAGTTTCTAGACGGTTACACCGTTGTTGATGGGGTACACACAGCCTTTGAGTTTAACGGGTGTTTTTTCCATGGCTGTGTCACCTGTTATTGTGATAAAGCACAGAAACCTATGACGGGGACAACTTTTGGGTTTCTTTATTACAAAACGCAGCTCAAGACCAACTATCTGAAAAGACTTGGTTATGTAGTGAAGACCCTCTGGGAACACGCGTGGGAGGTGATGATAGAAACAGACAGGGATTTCTTAAACAAAGATCAGCTGCCTCAGCCTCTTGTGCCTAGGGATGCTCTTTTTGCGGGGAGGACTAACACTATCCGCCTATATTACAAATCTAACCCTGATGAAGAAATCCACTATTATGATTTTACCAGCCTGTACCCTTTCGTAAACAAAACCAAAGAATACACTATCAGACCCTGGAGATGACTGGACCTGCCGAACACAGGGGAATCGACGTCTCATGGGAAACCCCATCACAGACTCTGGTAGGAAGTGACCCAGGGAGGGTGTCAGAGTGGTACCTCCCACCCAGGGAAACTCAGCCTGTTTCGGCAGAACCCCCCTGCTGAGTCAGTGGCAAGCAGCTACGCCAATGTTAGGGCCCTGGGTTGGGGCCTGGTGGAGTTGGGTGGGCCTGGGCCCCCATACCGGGGCAGCCACACCCCAATGCTATAGACTCTGGCCACTAGACCACGCAACCCTGCGCCAAAGGGTCACTTTATGGACTCCGTCCGTTAGGCCCCACTGCCCTACACCAAAGGGAGCGCTATAGCCTCTGGCTGCTAGGCCATGCTGCCCGGCACCAAAGGGTGGTGCTATAGCCTCTGGCTGCTAGGCCATGCTGCCCGGCACCAAAGGGTGGTGCTATAGCCTCTGGCTGCTAGGCCATGCGGCCCTGCACCGAAGGGTGGCGCTATAGACTCTAGCCACTAGGCCACGTTGCTCTGCACCGAAGGGTAGCGTGTTAGACTCTGGCCACTAGGCCACGCTGCCCTGACCCCAGGGGCGTGGACCATCACAGCCTGCTTAGAATTATACAACCTGCTAGACAGGCTGCAAGAAGGGTGCTTGTACCACAACACTGTCTCAGTGATATTTGTAAAAAGGGAGGGTGACTGGAACCCTCTTCTGGGGGATTATTTAGAGGACCTCACAAATGAGATCCTGCCAGATCAACACATCACCAAGTTTGTGTCAGCCGGTCCAAAAACATATGGGTACAAGCTGTTGGGAGGAAAGACCTGTAGGAAAGTCAAAGGGATTACCCTGAACGTAGCAAACTGTGAAAAGATCAATTTTGACAGTTTGAAAGATTTAGTCCTGGACTATAGTGCAGCCGTGGGAGAGAACACCCCAAAAAAGGCAGAGGTGCAGCAGCCCTCTATCATAAGGAACAAAACACAGTGGCAAATAGAGACAAAGACCCTTAAGAAAATGCAGAAAGTCATTTACAACAAGAGGGTCCTTGGAGAAGGGTTTAAAAATGGATACAAGGTGGAAACACACCTTTTCTGTAATTCTCGCAGGGCCTAGCAACTGTGAGAAAAGGTATTTTATAAAAAATGTGTTGGATAATGCCAAACGAACGTTGTCTGTTATGCCTGAGAACATTGTGTGGTGTTACAGTTGCTGGCAACCTCTGTATAAAGAACTGCTCGGTAAATATCCCTTTATCAATTTTGTTGAGGGGCTGCCCGATGCTTTTGACGATGACCATTTGTTTCCTACCAATAAAGTAAATATGATTATCGTAGACGATCTGATGAACTCTGCTTCTGAAAGCAATGAAATTGAGAAAGCCTTTACCAAGTACGTGCATCACAGAAACCTGAGCATTATGTATATAGTTCAGAACATATTTTGTCAGGGAAAAAAATGTTGTACAATTAACCTAAACACAAAGTATATGGTTCTGTTCAAAAACCCCAGGGATAAATAACAAATCACTATGCTAGCTCGGCAAATGTACCCCAGCAAAGTGCAATTCTTTCTAGAAGCTTTTGAGGATGCTACCAAAAGCCCTTATGGTTACCTGCTGGTGGATTTAAATGCTTCCACACCAGAAGCTTATAGACTAAAAACCAGTCTTTTCCTCCAGACTGGCTGGCAGTTTATACTTCAAAAAGAACAACAGCCGTGTATAAAAAGAGATGAATTATCGGCAGGCCCTTTTTAACAGGTTGCTGACCGAAAACATATCTAGCTGCGTGAAGAGAAACCTGTTCCTTTTAAAATTACTTAGCAAATCGTCCCCACAGCAAAGGAAGGCTATAGTGTGTTCAGCCTCTGACTATTTAGTAGCCGCCATCTCAGAAATAGCACTCAATACCTTAAAAGGAAATGTATCTTTGACACAGAATCTATGTGTACTTTTTCTGAATTGGGAATTGTTAAAAAGAACAAAAACACACCAAACATCAATTGTCTTTAAACCCCTCACCTGTGTGCTTTATTGGGTAACATGGCTATGAAAGTCGTTGCATGTCAGGGTCTGTTAAACATACTTTGAGCAAGGCTAGGCATGCCTGAGAATTTACATTTTATATTTTTTACAAAATTCATCACCATCTGGTCATTTTGCACTAAGTCGTTAGAATACAATTTTTAAATCTGGTCAAAAGATAAACCCTTGCTACAGTGACGTAAGAAAAACACTCTGTGATAGTCCCAGGCGATGGAGCAGGGGTCTTGTAATTGTTTAGTGTAAAACACAATGTCGTGGCATTTTTGTTTACAAATTTCATAATGCTTCTAGGAAACAACATACTGTTCAGGGAATGCTCGTATGAGTCAAAAAAACTCTGCACGGTTACGCTCAGCCAGATACAAGGTGAGCCAGTGTTCACCCGGTTGGTGGTGCAGATGTGGTGGTGCAGATGTGTGTTGACCACCAATCGTAGGGGTCTCTGAGACAGCTTGCCACCAGGGAGCCAATCACAAGGGAACACATCTAAAAAATTCTCTTTTGTGTAAGGGTCCACAGATAAGACACGTGAGAGCTGCACAGTGTCCATATTCACATACAGTCAAACAGAATGTTTCTCCTCTGATTTATCTTTGTGACATTGTCAAAAACCCCATACATGATCATACTGACGGTGACTGTCAAAGCCTTCCCAAAATATATTTCTGCTCTCCAGTTCCCAGTTTTATCAGGGAATAGTGATCAGTGCATTCCTGGTTGGGAGACAGGTCAAAGGCAAACAAGCTGTGCAAACTCCTCACGGTCGATTAATAGAGAACGATCTTTCATGTATTTACCAGCTGTCTGTACCAGATTCATGTACTTTCTCATGCAGCGTCCGGCCTCAAGTCTGGTTGGAGAGGCTTGGTTGGTATCTGTTCACCATCCACATACCACAAAATTAATATCGTAATGTTTAAAATGACAGGGGGTTTTTAGCGTAACTTTCGCTAAAGGCATCGTTATCCATAAACTCTAGGACAAGCATTTTGGGTAACTGTCCCAAGAACAGGTTCTCCTGTTTACTGACCCTGATGTCCGCAGGATGCTAAACACTTTCATTCCCACATGGACAACGGGGTATTTAGCATTAGTGGTAAGCAGGGCCTCCGTGTGCCCCAGACGGACGCCTGGGGCCACCCGTACTTTCTTCACAAAATGGGACGCTGATACAATGGGCAGTTTAAAGCCGTAGGCTGCACTGCCCATTAAACAGAAGGTGTCTTTACTGCGCGTCAGTTTAATTTTCACATCCACTCCGTTCAACAAAAGTTTTTCTTGAAGAAACAGGTCGCTGTGTAGATGACCCAACAGCTCTACCTTCCTGCTCAGGGCTGTCAGCTTTGCCAGCCTCACAAACCCTAGATTCCTGCCATCCAACTCCATTTCTTCGTGTTGTCCAGCACGGTCTTTGTAAAACAGGCTGGCGGAAAATTGTGTGGCAATGGTGTCGTCGCTGTAATTGAGCACCGATTCTATACAAGCCCTGTAATGGTAACGGTTGTTGCTTTGGCTTACGGGGTGGTCTCCCAGCATGACATCCAACTGACTGAAAATAGACGCCATTGGGTAATTCACCAGGCCCACCTCAGCGTCCCTGGCGAGTTTAGTTATGTCTCCTTTTACAATCTTGCAACAAAGGTACAGCAGCATGTTGTTTAAATCTATATAATCTATGCCATTCCCTGCTATAAAAAAGTCAATAGGGGCAACCTCCGTAATGGCCGATAGAGGCGGCACCTCGATGTAGATGCTTTTCTCGATGCTGGTCTGCGTAGGGGCTATTTGGAGCAAGTCTAGTTCAGATTTGATGCACTCTTCAGATCCGCAGTGAACAAAAGCCATGTTGATTAAAATATATCCTTTTACCAGGTAGAGAGAGCCTCTTTTACCCAGGCTTCCTCTTGGACTTTCGCTTATGGCCGGCCCTGTGCATCAAAGCCTTTCTTTTAAAGGGTTTCGGGGCACCCCTGTGTCGTGGGTATGATGCATTTCTCTTTCTTTTCCTCCTTTTTATGTACATCAGCCCTGATCCCTCCTGTGCAGCTGGATTCCCCACCTTCTTCAGAACAACATGAGAGACATGGCCTACCATGTCGCTAGCTGTGTTTTGAGCGGCGTTTTTTACGTGGGGCTTAATAATCTCTAGACCTCTCCTCAAAAGCGGTACGTCTTTTCGAAAGAGGCTATGGAATATTCCGCCCATGCCAGCCCCGTACATTACAGGGGCCCCGTGATATCCAGGAAGGGCGTATCCAGCCTGGGCTTTGTAATAGTTGCAAGAGATGGTGGGGTTACCATAATTTTTTAGGGTCACCATAGTGCTTTGCTTTTTAGAAACCTCGCTCTCTCTGGGAACGCAGGTGCAGCTTGACAATTACCTTGCCAAAGCGAAATGAGACGTCTCTGTTCTGATCTGTCTTTATTTCAGTGGTGATGGTGTCGACGTGGTGTTTACTGACAGTGACATAATGAGGTTTATCATAGGTGATGGTGACAAACTCATTGTTCCTTCCTCAGATGGGGACACAGCATAACAGGGGAATGGAAAAGTCCCCCACAAACTGGTGTTCTACGATATCCATGTATAAACACAAGGAGTTAAAACTCCCTGTGATGTCTGCCGAGAAGGGGATTTTTTGGACACTGCACTTGGGGCCCAAACCCAGAATGTTAGCTAGCTCCCCGCCAGTAGAAAACATATAATTGAAATAGGTGGATTTAAGTCTAACTTTTCTACCCCCAGGGTCACAGTTCATGGCCACCTCAGGCGGTCTGGGATGACGAGCCACGGTACTGTTCATATGATCCAGTAATTCGGGTATGGACGAGTAATAACCTCATCATAGGATGAAACTCCATGCCATATCTCCAAAGGTGATTTCGAAAGGGGTGTCTTCATTGATAGTGCTCCAGCTCTGTGGGTATTGTATTTCTAACCCCGCCTCCCAGGCACTCGGGAGATCCAAAGCCTTAATTAGCCATATTGTAAAGTTTGAGCTGGTGTTTTGGGGGGAAAACCCCAGAGCTGGCGTTGCTAGGCAAAGTGATGTAAAACCCGCTGTCGCTCATTACTCTCTCTCTCTCTTTCTCTCTCCCTCTGTCTTTCTCTTTGCAGCAGGAATCGTTTTTGTTCACGTCTAAATGTCGCAGAGTTGAGAAGCTTCCACCCAGCTATTAAACTTATTGGGCCACCAGTAGCGTAGCTGGAGGGGTGCAGGGGAAGCAGCTGCTCCCCCTCAGCAAATTTTTCAATAACCGCGCCTTCGTTAGGTGGGGTTACCATGGCGCCAGCGGCACCACCCTGAAGCCGGCTTCCCCAGCATGCTGCTGGATACCCCGCCCCCTCTCACTGCCATGCCCATCAGCTGCGTCTCCCAGCAGGAGGGAGACACAGCTGATCGCACAGGGAGGGAAAGATAAGAACCGAGCTCTGGCCTCTGGCAAGCTGGGCTCAGTGGGAGGACTCGGAGAGGTGCTTAGCATACCTTGGGGGATCATCTGTGTCTCCCAGCAGGAAGAAAACACAGCTGATTGCCTAGGTAGGGGAAGATTAAGAGCTGGGCTCCTGCAGGCAGGCTTTGCCGGCTTCCCCCAGCATGTGCATTGCATATCCTGCCCCCTCCCTGCCGCGCCGGCTGTCTCCCAGCAGGAGGGAGACAGACTGCTAATCTGGGAGCTGGAAAGCACTGAGCTCCAGCAAGCTGGGCTCCTGGGGAGGAGGAGAGGCTGGGGCCTTGGGGAAGAAGGGGGTCGGTCGGGGCATGCCCCTATAGGGGGCAGGGGCACCCACCCCACCCCACCCACCAGTCAACTGTTTATGGGGTCCTTGGGGCCCCTGTCTCTGGTGAGGTGCAGCCCCACCTCCTCTCCTACCTGCTCCTTGTGGCACTGTGGCAGGCGTGCTTTCTCTGGCTCTGCAGCAGCAGCTCCTAACCTCTCACCCAACTAAAGGCAGCCAGTAGCAGCAGCTGGTAAGTGTATTTCAAAGGGGGTCTGTGAGAGCCAGCACCTGGCTGCTGGTGGGATCGCCATCTGGATGGTGGGGGGCAGGGGCTCAGCCAGAGGCATCTCCAAAAACATCCCCTGCGCCCCCGAAGCACAGAGACTGAGAGTACCAGCCCCTGCCAGGAAGCTGGACCAAGACAGGCATGGGGGGTGGGGAGGAGGCGCGTCTTCCTGTGGGGTGGGGTGTCCCTGCTTGCCCTCCCTGCCCAGGAAGAGACGCCTGCCTCTCGGAGACAGTGGCCATATAGTGCGCTTGGTTCCCCCTCCCTGGCATCTGGGTGACTGCCTCTTAGGGGATGAGGGGTGGAAGGGAAGAGGCAGTGGGGAAGGGACGGGGGGTGGGTAGGAGAGGAAAACTATCAGGGGAAATCTTCATAGCTACAATCTCTGCCTTGGGGGTGTGGATGGAATGCTGGAACCATCTGCTGTGCTCTCTGTGAGCTGATGGGTGAAAACATTATAAGTGTTTAGTAGTCCATGTCCAGGTACCATGTTGGGGAGCATGGAGAGGTAGCCTGATTTCCCCCTCTCCTATCAGGTGAAACCTGAATTGTCTCCTAAGGGAAGGGCTTGTCTTGTGATCATGTTGGGAGGAGTGGGGGGGGGGGGCAGTATTGCTGAGTCCCAGGGTTGAGTAATTCTCTGGTGATAGTGGTCATTAAACTACTAATTGTCATTCACTTGTTGCACACAATGGCTGGTGATGGTTGTTTAACATCCACCCAGCCATTTGGTCAAGTGCCTTGTTTCTTGGGAGTTGCCTTCTGTTACTTCTCTAATTTCATCCTACTCACAGGAGAGTGAGATGAAATTACAAATTCTGGTTCTAAGGACCTGCTGCCTGGATCCCATATTGCCTTGCACTGGGACTGGGAATTAGTGCCCTGCAACTCCTCCTATTGGGCCAGTGTAGATCCTGCTGTTAGTACAGCTATTTGCAGGTACCCTTGTGTTTAGCTGAACTGTTGGACTCAGTTTAGTGGGGATGGACTCAGAGACTGAGAGCTAAACTGACACCACTATCCTGCTGTGTGGATCCCTGTGTGCTTGTACTGTGAATTTGTTGCATGCATATGTGGCTATATTTATCTCATTGTGCTGGTGCTACTTCCTTGGTGTGATGATGACATTATGCTAAGATGAATCGTGAAAATAGTGTCCTGGTGTGATGTTCATGTGAATCTTGCATTTTTGTATGCTGTGTTGGTGTAGCTCTTTTGTTCCCAGGAAATTAGAGCCACAAGGTGGGTGAGGTAATATCTTTTATTGGAGCAACTTTTGTTGGTGAGAGAGAGACACGCTTTGGAGCTTTCACGGAGTTCTTTCTTCTTCCTGAAGAAGAGTTCTGTGAAAGCTCAAAAGCTTGTGTCTCTCACCAATAGAAGCTGGTCCAATAAAAATATTTTACCTCACCCACCTTGATATATATTACCCGCCCCCACCTCATATTACCTCACCCAGCTTTCCAGGAGTGAGTTTTCATGATGACATGGGAAGTGCTCTGACTGGTCCTGACTTCTCTGTATCAGCCCCTCTAGCTTGCACTGCAGCCCAGCCCAGTATCTGGGGGCTGGGTGCCTGCAGCGCTGAGACTCTGAGATCAGGGACTCACAGACCCAGCTGGGAGAGGAAGGGCACCTCCTCCTCGGCCTCTCTTTCTTGCTGCCTCCTTTTCCCAAGTGGCCTCATGATGCACAGAGCCAGCGTGGCTAGGTGCTGCATTAGAGTCTCCCAGTGCAGCCCCACACCCCCTCTTCCCCATGCAAACCCCCAACAGACCCTGCCCACCTCTGTCCGATTGTCTCTCTCATGCGGGGGACTGTGTCCCCCCCCCCACCCGCTCCTCTGTGCTGCCTGCTTCCAGGGGCCACAGATGGCAGAGCAGCCCCCTCAGGAGAGATGAGACGGGCTATCCCACCGGGGGCATGCGAGCAATGGCCCCCTCACAGCGAGATACTGCGCTGCCCCTGCCTCCATCAGGTGGTGACCCCGGCCTGAGGAGTGCGAGGCAGTATGAGCTGAGCATGGGGGCTGGGGGCCAGGCCAGCAAGCCTGATCATTGACACTCCAGGTGTGCCCAAGTGCGGAGCTAGTGCTCCGGGCTTCTCCTTCATTCAATGACACATCAGTAGGACTTGCTTTTTTTGTGCAGAATTTGCCTTTCAGAAAGCAAACCAGTCCCCCCCACCCCCAGCCCTTTTCATTGGGATCCTGGGGGCTCAGGCCCCTTGGGGAGGCAGCATTGGGATTGCATTAAGGGGGGGTTGTGACGATGCAGTTCTGGTGGGACCCAACTGAAAGTGCCAATTCAGGACAAATTGCTAAAACAGGGCAGTTACAGTCCAAGGCTGGGGTTTTTCCACCTTTAAGGCAAACCAAACCAGCCAGACAGTGAAGACGTTGGTCTCACCCCACTGGCTAACCACAAGTCACAGAAGCAATTCCCTTAGACGCTCCAGTTTCCCAGTATCACCACCAGTGCCACTCGTTATGGGGACAAATGGTTATGAAAACCAATACCCCAGTAAAAGAAAAACGGTTCTCCTGATCCCAAAGGACCAAGCCCCAGACGCAGGTCAATATATAAATCAGATTTTACCAACAAATCACGCTGTAGCCAATCCTTTAGAATCTAAAGGTTTATTCATAAAAGGAAAAAGATATAGATGAGAATTAGAATCGGTTAAATGGAATCAATTACATTCAGTAATGGCAAAGTTCTTGGTTCAGGGTTGGATTGGATCTGCTCTTGCAGCAGGATTCCTGTATGACTCATGTGATCTTCCCAAGAGCTAAAGAAAACAGCTACTTTATCCATACAAGCTCTGGCAAATGTTTGGAACCCAGTTAACATCAAATTAATGTAGATATTAATGTTGTTCATAGTACAGGAATCTTGGCATTTAGCCATGAAAGCAATATGGAGGTGTGCCTCAGTTTCCCCCTTCATACAGCACATTAGGTCTGGAATGTCTTTTCCCCTGTGAAAAGTTCCAATACTGTTTACAGGCATTAACTGTGAAACACCAGTATAAAAAGGCCTTTTAACATAAAGTGTGTTCTTATGTATTCCTTTTAACGTGTTCAAGAGATTTTTCAAAAGATTAGGCACATTGTACATTTTTACAGTTTGTGGTAATAGCAACACATTTGTTACAAAAATTACCATTAGCAATAACAAATTCATTGCAAGTGTCCATTTACAATCATGTTTGTCGTGCCACACCTTTGGCTCAATACCATTGGCGTTTGGACATTTTAGGGTTAACCTGTGGCTTCCTTTGCAAAATTCAGTTTTCTCTTTCCTCTTTGTCCTGCAGGATCAAACCCTGATTTCTCTTGCTTAACAGAATTCACTGGCTGATTGGGTGGTCTCTCTGTGCTAACAGCTATTAGCAAGTCCTTCCTCTCCCAGCCAGGCAAGTAATTTGCATTACCACAGACAGGAGCCAGTCCACCGGTTTTCATATCCTTAACTGCTATCATTTCCAAGACTGGACTCTGTCTTAAAGAGATACCACACAAATTCAACGAGTGTGAGGGTGAGAGTTTGCTTGCTCTACCCTGCATCCTCAAGCATTCGGCCATAAAACTGTTCTGCTTTGAGACCCCAGTAACCAAATCTGTCCTCAGACCCTGAAGCACAGATTGCTCACTTAAAGAATTAGCATGGAGACATTCCTGTTCCAACACCATTGTCTTCCCAACAAGCTGGCCACACACAGCCACTTGGGTATAGGGCTGCTCAACTTTCTTAACAGCTTTTACTCCATCTGAGACCTTCTTAAAGCTACCCACACTGGATCTTTCAAAAGGAAAGTCAGTGGATCCATTCACAACAGAAAATTTCTGGCTGTTAGGAACTGAAACTTCCCTGATTAAATCACTTTCACACCCTTCGGTTGCAGCAAATGGCTTGTACAGATCACCATGAGGATTCCTTCCCTTAGGAACTTCTCTAAGCAACAATTCACGTGTTTTTATTTTATATACAAGACAGTAAACCTTTTTTTATATTTTAAATGCAAAATAACACATGTACTTTATAAAACAATATCAGTCTTGTGTTTTTAATTTAAGTACAAAATAAATATGTATAACAAATTTAAAAGTATGTAATTAGTAATTTGATATGGCGGCGGCTGGCTCCTTTTTTTTGTGTCCGCTTCCCCTGATGTTAGAACCTGGCTACGCCACTGTGGGCCACCCCAAGCATTTCACCAGTAGCAGCTTTTTTCTCCCTTTTCCTTTCTCCTCTAGAACTTTTTCAGTCCTGTAAATCCTGTCTCATTTGGGGTTTACTTTTTGTAATTCTTCAAGGTAAAAAGATCCAGTAACCCTCTCACCTTCATAAGCTTTTAATCGGTATACAGGTCTCTGGCCCCGGGTTAAGGCTTCATGCACTATGAATATCTCACTTGTAAACGTTTGTTCATAACCTTTTTCAAAAGCTCCTTTGGTTTTAGTCTCACATGGTCACCTTTTCTAAAAGGAGCAACAACCGGTTTTATTTTAAAACTGTCTCCATAAACCGTTTTCCATACCTTCAGAGAATTTGAAGGGTTAATATCAGTGGGTCTGGTACGTATAGTTCAATGAAAGCTCTGGTTGTAACTCTTTATAAAGTCAGGTAACACGTTGATGTAGCGAAAGGTGTTATGGGCTGTAAAATATTTCCAAAGCCTAGTTTTTAAAGTTAAGTTAAATTGCTCCACAATCCCTGCTTTGACTTCATTATTAGTAACAAAATGGTGAACGCCATGCCACTTTAACTATTTGCTTGCAGGTTTGTTTAAAAACTCTTTCCTCTGACTAGTTTGTAATTTTTGATGCACATGACCTTCATTGAAAATAACTTTAAAGGCCTTGGATACCTCACCACCCGTCTTGTCTTTTAGGTCTAAGGCCGAGGCATATTTGGATAGAATGTCTACTGCTGTTAAGATGTACTTAAAACCACTGTTGTGTTTGGAGAATCGGTGTATATCCACCAAATCTATCTGTCACTGCACATCCACATCTGAAACAATGGTCTTGTTTCTTTTAAAATATATTTGAGCTGGTTTGTGTAAAGCATAAGCATCCTGTCTGAAAGCTAAGCTGTTACCTGTCTTCTATTCAAAGTTTTACTATGCTTTTTGGCCACTTGAAAAAGAGGATTCACCCCGCCGAAGCTCCCAACTTCCCTGGGAGTGTAATATATTTTATTTAACAGAGTCGTCTGTGTAGACATGACTGTTATTTGTACCGTCTTTTACTAACACGAGTATGGAGGGAACACATTCATATTGACAAATTTAAGCAAGTTTTATTAATCGCCTGGTTTAACACTCTGTTTTACAGCCACCTGTGAAAATGGACTCCAGGACCCCTACCATTAGGGAGTCTGAGCACATTCATTCTTCCATTTTGTCCTTTTCCGGATTTTCCTCTTGAGATTTGTGTCTCGGACATGAGCAAAAACAGCTGATGCTTGATAGATTTACTCCCACAGGGCTACCGATGTGTAAGTTCTCAAAGGCCTCTAGGAAGGCATCGTTGAGCTGTTGAGAGATTTTCAGAAAAGAAACAGTGTAAGCCCTCCCCCCCCCCCCCCCCCCCGCTTGTTTTTGGATTCACGCAACCCCGGATCAGTTTCTAACCCCATCACACCCCAATAATTGTTCATTTACCCGAGCGACATCTTTTCCGTTCATCTTGTCCACCGGTGACTCCCTTGAGCCGTGGTCGCCTTCTCCATGGGGTGGATGATGAGAGGCTGGCATGCTTGTCGGGCTGCCTCACGAGTGCTTAGGTTTCAGGATCAGGTTCCAGCATATCCATCAATGGTTGGGCCAAAGGCCTCCCCATGGCCTCTCCCTTATCCTCCTCGGAACTGTTGCTGATGTAACACTTCCTCCATGGATGGTCGAAGGCCCTTAGAGCTAAAACAAAGTCCAAAGTTCTCATGGGGGTGGTGAAGGAGTCAATGTTTCCTCTCAGGGTATCCACGGGTTCTAAAACACATGTTCTTGGAACAAAATGGACTCTTCCGCATGGCGCTGGAACTTCCAGGGGTGATGCTGTGCCCTGATTGGTAGAGGGTGGTAGGGGGAGCTCTTCAAGGGGTCACACAACCCTCTTCTGGGTGGATCACCCTGCCCTGGAACTGCCCCTAATTGGTCAAATCCACTCTCAGGGAGGTCCTATGGGGGGCAAAACCCATCCTGATTGGTAGAAGGTGGTGGGAGAAGTTCTTAGAGGGGTCACGAGATCCACTTCCGGATGGCTCACCCCACCCCAGAACACCCCCTGATTGGTCAAATCTCCTCTCGGGGCGGTCCTACGGGGGATGAACCCCATCCTGATTGGTAGATGATGGTGGGAGGAGTTCTTAGAGGGGTCACATGACACCCTTTGCTCTGGTCATATGTCTGTCTTGACCCTGGAAGTAATACCCCCAGGGGCGGATCTTAGGGTGTCAGATGGGCGGGGCCTGAAGGATATGGGGCAGGGCCTATGTTGGATTGATGGTAGTCCTCTTATACTACTACTATAAAGTCTGATGAGAGCCCCACTGGACTTGCAATCGTACGTCCTTTTCCTACTTTGGGCTGCGTCTTTAATTGTACTGAGAGCAACTTCACTGGGTGTCTTTGGCCTGTCATGGAAATCTTTGACCCAGTTATCAAAATTGGTCACCTCATCCTTAGAAAAGATTTCTTGATGCTTCTCTGCAATGCCCTTAAGTTAACCACCTGTGCAGGAATAAGCCCTTTGAGTGCCACTTTAACTGGAACTGACAGTCTCCCACCACATCTTTCTTGAGGAAAGGTATTCGTCCTCCCTTCTCCCTCCTTGTCACCCACAGCTCTTTTCTATTCTCTTTAAATGTTGCCTTCACCTGAGGAGCCACCTCCCCAGGCCTGTGCACCTCTGCAGTTCTGTTTCGAGGCTGCAACTCCACTGTCTTTGCACTTGAGTTTAAAAGCCTCACTGATACTCTTCTTTTGATGGCATTAGTCAGTACATTGGCTGGCTGGAGCCTATTAGGTAGGCTTGCCCCAGATGTAGGCTCTACAAGAGCTTGATATCCATTGGTATTTCCTGGTACCCAGCAATGTTCATCAAGAATCTTCCCTCTCTGAGGAGGAACAACTATCTTCTGCCCATTTTAACATTTCCAATCTGCTCCGCAGGGCCCAGGGAATGTCTCTTTCTCCACTCAAGCTAGTACTCTACTCAGCACAGCATTCCTCTTAGAGTGCCCATGACGGTTCATCCTTCTGGCTTCTTCCCCTGGCAATAGTAGCTCCTTCAGCTCACTAATGATGTTCATTCCTAGAATCCCTAAGACTCCTTCTCCTATATGGCTCCCTTCAGAGGCTTTGTCTTTCAGGATGAAAATGCATTGTCTGGCCCATGTATTCTATATCTGCTTCGAGGCATCCCACCATTTGGATTGCCAGTCCATTAACTGCTATTAGAGGTACAAACCACGTGCTGTGCTTGGTCAGCTCCTTGTCCTTCAAATATTTTTGTAAATATTCAGTACTGGTGGTGACTTCTGAGCCAGTATCTAACTAACATCTAGTCTTCACCTCTGCTATACATAGATCAGCAGTTAGACAGTCTCCAAATGCTCATTTACAGAAGTTGCTAGATATGTTGGCACCGTCCATGTTCCTTTCAACACTTTATGCAGAGTGATTTTTCACCAGGGACAATCCTCGGAATCCTTCTGCCACTGTTTGGCCTTCTACTGTAGATGGACCACTCACTCCTGGTGCCCCATTGGTTTCTAGGGCCTGGGACTCTGTTCTTCTTCTCAATGGACATTCTTGGTGAGTATGTCCTGGCCTTTCACAAGTGTAACAAATGTACCTTCCCAGCTCTTCCTTCAGTGGGGATCTTTGGGATCCCGGTGCCCTTGGATACTTTGGCATCCTAATGGGGATTTTTTCTTTCATCACCTTGGTCATCAGCTCCTGTTGGACCACCAGTTTTTTGAAGCTTCACTTAAACTTTCCAATGTTAACTGTATTTGGGTTAGGGTCTTTTCCCCAGCAGTTGCATTCACTAGGTCCCCACTTTGTGTATGGGGTTTAGGCTTGGCCATCTCCTCCACAGGAACTTTCTATTCTTCTGACCACATAATGGCAGCCTGCATGAGTTCATGGAACTTCTGACCAGGCTCTTCCTTAAACCTCCTTTTCATTTCATGGCGGAGGGAGTATCCTGGAGCCTCAGGACCAACTGCTCTTTCAGAACCATATCTGGATCTGGAACTCATCGAGGGTCTCGCTGCTCCATTTCGCTCATTCTCTCCTGGAGGTTATACGCATGTGTCTGGACAGTTTCACTGGACTCTTGCTTTCTCTCAAAGAACTACTTTAATCCGGTTCCAATAATACCTTGTCTCCATACACTTCTTCCAACATCTTTTCCACATCTTTCTTATCTGCCAGTTCCATTAACTTTACTGTGGCCTTTGCCTGGACCTTGAGGTGTTCCTCTATGAAGTCCACATGATCTTCTTCAGGTACTCTTAGCACACGCATAGCTGCCTTCACAGACTTGACCCACTCCTCTGCCATAATGTCTCCTGATCTATTCGGGAAGCCACCTAACTCTGTGGCCTTCTGCTCCCATGGGACATAAATAGTAGTGGTTTTCTTAGCTTCTGCTGCCTGTTGGTCTATTACTGCATTAGCCAGTGATAAGGCTTCTCTCTGTTCGGTTCTAGCTTGTTGTAATGCCTCAGCTTGGTCTGATAATCTGCGCTGAAGTTCAGCAAACTGGGCCCGTAGTTCTTCAATTCGAGCCATGTAGGGTTCTCGATCAAGCCTGGACAGTGCAACAGAACTCTACCAGTAAACCAATGGGGTGTACCCTGTGGCTAGGATCCTGTTCATGATGCCAATTATGTAAGCGGGGGAATACTCCCACTATTGTGGAGAACTTTTCCGGTTTATACACTACCTCAGTGAAATGGGCTAGCGAAAAGGATCTGAGTCCTTGTTCCCACTTCCTTTACCCAGAGGCCTGCCTGACCTTGAGGGCTCCGCTTCCACTCTCCTGTGTGGCAGAGTCCTTGTAACCCTGACAAGGCTGGGCCCAGGATTCCTCTGGGGCTCAACCCCCAATCTTGTTGTGGTCACGTAGGATAGGGGATAGAGTGTCCCCACTCCAGGGTGCTCTCTCTGCACTGGATGCTTCCCTGACCCACTGATCATTACATATAGTTCAAGAAAATACAATTTATTAAACAGCAACCAATTTTAAAAAAATGGGAAAGGTTAAAGGAAAACACATCACCCCGCACTGTGGCAGAGGGACATCGCAAACAGCCATGGCTGGAATGTAAGGGAAGTTCAGTCTGCTACTCACATGTCCCAGGCCTCCTTCTCAGGCCCTGGCTGTGCTGCAGGGATGCTGCAGGTCAGACACTTGCTCTGGTGGTGGCCACATGCCTTTAGGCTCTAGGTGGCAGGATCCTTCTTCCCAGCGTCGCCTCCGTCCCGTTGGGGTTCGATCCAGCTCCACTCTGCCTCAGCTCCAGCTCCACTCTGCCTCAGCACTGATGCTGCTCTGTCTCCAGCACAGCTCCCTGGGCTGCTTCTCTGGTTCTCTCTGGCCGGCATGGCTCTGCTCTCAGTTCAGCTCGGGCCCCTGCTCTCTCCTTAGCTCAGCCCCACTCCGTTCCAGGCAATTCCAGCTCATACGGAGGATGGGATCCCTCTGGCCTCCTGACTCCCTCATTAGCCTGCCCACCCTGTCAATCAGGCTGACCTGGAGCATTGGCCTCTCCCCATTGCTCCTGAGAACTGTCAGTCTCAGGATCCTGATTTCCCAGTGAACCTTCCCCTTTTCTTTTGGTACTGGGAACTAGCCAACCAAAAACCCCCCACTGAGTTTTAGTAAGGGGCCAACAGTCCCCTTACAATACGCATGTGCTGCTGGCTATTCAGGGGTAAATTCTCCTCCTCCCTGAGTTTACAATAGTCTCCAATGTGCTGTGCTGGTGTAAACCTAGGAGAATGTTGTCATCGTTGTCTAGATCTGTACAAAAGTGATGTATGCAGCATCCCTTCAGTAAACGCCCTTGGCGAACTTGAATAGCATCTTAGCCTAGGCCTCACTCCAATACCCTGTATGCTGGAAATCTTTCAGTCCCAGTCTCTATGTTGGCGACTATGATTTCAGCGTAGTTCCTATAGCTCATTCCAAACCTAGTCAACCATTGCTGGAGAAGGGTTTAATTAAGGCACATTCTTCCCATGTTTTCTGATATGAGCTAACAGTGAAATCTCATCCAAGACTTGAAGAGTCCACATTTGTTTGATTATTCACTGTAATGCTTGTGTTTCTTCCCATTAAACAGAAATGGGCTGTGTCACAGCACATGTCATTGTAGGGGGAAGGAGATACGGGTGAAGTGGATTATGTTAGCACATACTTCTCTGAGTTGAAGCACTGTTAACACATCTGATGCACAATCCTAAATCTCTTCCTGGAATCTCTTTCCAGGACACAGTTTCCGTCTTGGTAACCAATATCCCAGCAGTGAGGAAGAAAATTCATATGTACTAAAGTGCCAGTTGCTAATGTTCATCGAAAGTCCAAGAGGCATCAAAAAAGCACTTCCATCTAGCAAACCTCACCTTGTCCAAACATTTTGGATAGAAGTCGGCAAAGGCAGTTTTTGTGTCCCAATCCACCAATGACTGACTTGCACAAACTTTGTTTTTTGTTTTTCCTTTTCTTTTTAAGTGGTTGAATGTTTTGTATAGAAATGATTAGAAGTGACTAGACTGATTTATGAGTCAGAAACTATAATAAGGAACAAAACGTGCAAATAGCCCTTTAGAAATAACAAAAGCTGCAACAAATTACTGCTGCTCAGTTTGGGACTGAGGGTGAAAATAACTAAACACAGCTATGAGAAATCTGGGTAAAAATAGAGCAAATCATGAGACCAAATAACTTGGCCCAGTGATAGTTCTCCCTTGACTCACCCCCTCCCCCAAGAGTTTGCATGTCAGTAATAATTGTAATTATGTAAGGAAAATGAAGGGAAGGATAATCCATTTGCATGCTTCAAAAGGAGAAGGGAACAAGGGTGATCCTATGGCTAAGGCACAGGACTGGCCCTTAGATTATTTTAGTTTGATCCCTAGCTTTGCTTGCAGACCTCTTGTGTGAACTTGAGCAATTCATGTAGTCCTCTGTCCTTCACTTCCCCTCTGTAAAATTAGGATAACATTGTCCTACTTCATGCAGGGCCGGCTCCAGGCACCAGCTTACCAAGCAGGTGCTTGGGGCGGCCACTCCAGAAAGGGGCGGCACGTCCAGCTGTTCGGCGGCAATTCGGCAGACGGTCCCTCACTCCTGCTCGGAGCGAAGGACCTCCCGCCGAATTGCCGCCACAGATTGCGATTGCATCTTGTTTGTTTGTTTTGTTTGTTTGTTTGGCTGCTTGGGGTGGCCAAAACCCTGGAGCCGGCCCTGACTTCATGTAAGTGCTGAGGATAAGTTCATGTTTGCAAGATGGTCAGGTACTATGGTGATTGACGTCACGTAAGTTCCTAGACAAATAGAAGTTTGTTGTTCCTGGGACCGGAAGGAATTGTACCCCTGTGATCAGCATTCTGTATTTGACTAGATACAGGTTTGGCGTTGTCTTCCTGTGAACTATCAGCCATTGGGCACTGCAGAAGCACAACACCAAATCTGATGGGCAATGTGTTATGGGTGGGACATTCAAAGGAAGTAGCACCCCACTCGTATTGAAAATTAATGGTAATTGTGTCAATCTCCCTTAAACTCCTTGGAAAATCCCAATCTAACATTCCAGAGATTCAGTCGTCATTCAAAGGTAACCATCACACTGAATGTGGTTACAAAGGTGACAAGGAATGCAAGAAACAGAAGCACATAATACTTTGGCGGATGCCAAGCGGGTATAGATGGGTGCGGCTCTGTTGATTTATTTGGAGCTGTACTCATTTACATCAGCTGAGGATCTGGCCCTGAGGTTTAGCTGCAGACAATGCCATATTCCGAATGCATAGTCTATATTGATAGAAGCCAGATCCTGATCAGTAAAAACACAAAGTGTGAACAGAAACCCTATCCTAACACTACCACCTGGCATAAAAGGATCTGGGAAATGGTCAGACACAACTAAAACACCATCTTTTTTTATTATTACAGCTTGTGTGAAAAAGGCTAGTGGTTCCCCTCCTACTTCCAAACCAGATATCAATCAACCATTCAGTGACATCTTTAAGAGTGATTTAGAATGGAAATGGAAGGTGGCCAGAACTACATCAGTGAGGTTTGAGATGGTTTTCAGACCAAAGAAATCGCTCTGCCTCAGGTCTTTGTAAGATGAGCATAAATGGAAATTCATTTTTCAAAACCTCTGTCACTATTAAGAAAACACTCTCAATAAAAGCCCTGGCCTAGACTGTTTCCCCCACCCCCATACACACTGGATTTTATAAATCCTTCAATGGCCTGTACTGGCAGCATTTAAGGAAGTCAGAACTGCCCTTATCTCATTATTATCAGATTGACATAGGTGTCCATTTGTTATCACTTGGGCTTCCACGTTGACAGTTGTTTCCCAGAATTGTTTGATATAGGGGTTCGTCTAAAAGGGAGGTTTTTGTACTGGGTAAGAGTGAGCCAGTTTGAACTGGTGAAGAGGGTAAGCCTGCTCAGCAAAGAAGTATATGTGTATCTATTTGTTTCCCAGCTGAAGCTTTTCTTACTTATGGCTCCTTAGTGTCGTAGCTGAGTCAAATGGGCTGGTAGAATTGCACCCAGGAGATCTCAGTTCTATTCCTGGTCCTGCCTGCAAGCTGAGGCGAGTTACCTCCTCTGTTTCTCCTACCACCCTTTGTTTGTATTGTAAACACTGTGGAGAAGAGACCTCACATGTCCTCGTATAGTGCCTTGAACAATGGAGCCCTACTCTCTGCTGGAGACTGTAGGCACTGCCAAAATGCTAATAATGAGCTTTAAAAAAATCATCAAAGGTGTATTTCACCCTAGTAAGACGTAAACAAATATGTGGAGTTGGGTGCAATGCAGGGAAACAGGACACTTCTTCACACTGCATTGTAAGGGGGAGTCCACAGCAAGGCTGCTGGCCTGGAGTGGTAGGAGGGCTAAGTCTGCTATGCTTTGGGGAGTGCTCATTCTATAATGTGCTGCTGTCAAAGAGCCCTGTGGTGGGCCTTGTTGTGTTGCTTAGTTTTGGTTTGTTCTCTTAAGAGCCTGAATAAAACACAGAAGCCTGGGAAGCAGAGAAGAGAGGTTCTGCTCCTTCTGTTGCAGAGGGAGAAGCCTGGGACCACTGCATGGACTGATACAAGAACAATTCCAAGTGATAAATTGTAGGCTGCCTGATGACCCACTAATTTCACTCTTGGGTTTAGCTGCAGACAATGCCGTATTCCAAATGCATAGTCTATATTGATAGAAGCCAGATCCTGATGAGTAAAAAACAGTGTGAACCAAAAGCCTTTCCTAACACTACCACCTCTCATAAAAGGATCTGGGAAATGTTCAGGTTGGGAAGTGAATAGATCAACAAGGGTGACTACATTGGAATCCGGCTTGAATTCTTGGATAGAATCAATTCCACACCGGTCACGTACACTCCTTCCTTGAAAACTATTGGTGAATGGTTGGATACACCACACCTGTGCAGAACTGGGGTCCAGAACCCTGATTCTTCGGTTCTAACCATGCAAGTACCTTCCACTTAAGGAAAAGGAAGTCCCTGTTTTGCTGTTGCCCATAAGAAGACACATGTTCTTCTTCCTAAACTGCAACAAGCAATTTGGTTACTCCACACTGTGCAAAAACCTCAGCCCGATTCACTTCTTTTGTACTGCCCCAGTAGTTCAAAGGGACCATAAACAGAGCCAGGTGTAATAGACTTTTTGGTTTGTTGGCAATTCCACAAAATTGGAAACAAAAAATTGTTTCCAGTTGAACTAAAACAATACTTTTTCAAAACATTTGGTGAACTGAAAAGTAAAAAGATTTACAGATCAAATGGAAACACTTTGTTTTGACAATAGCAAAATATTTCCCATAGATTTCAACCATTTTTAAATCTTTTTTTTTAAAAAGTCACTTTTAAAAATCAAAACACTGAGACTTTTCCTTTTGAAAATGTTGAAGCAAAATGGTTTTTTGTTTGGTTTGGATTGGGATGGGGGAGAGGGGTTGAAATTTTTTTAGGACTTTTTTTTTTTTTAACCAAAACAATTTGGTGAAACTGACATGACTTCAGGAAATGTTTTGGTGTTGCCAACTATGTGTATTTACCAAAAAGTTTCAGTTGAACTGTCTTCCCACGGTCTAATCATAAAGTTTCCTTAACTGGGCAACTAAGGATATTCTTCTCCCCCTCACCCCCATATAGAGAATCCTATTTGAGGGTAGAGCAAGATATGTACTCCAGCAATTATGGCAAGTGGAGCTACCCCTTAATTGGCTAGTGCATGTACAGCAGTCCTGAGGCTGCTTTAGGTTGCAGAGGGGGCTGCAACCTAAAGGTTTGGTCCCCAGTAGAATGCAAGATCAAAAGGGTGAAAAGATATTCTAAAGCCACATATGCTCCCTCCCATATGTGCAGAATGCTGCTGTTGCACCTCATGCTCTGACTGTAAACTCTTCTGGACAGAATCCAGATCTATGTGTTTGTGTAATGCCTAGTGCAATGAAGCCCTGGATCCCAATGGGACTTTAGGCACTAGCACAGTACCGATAATAGTGATACATCTGGTTAAATTTCATGTCAGGATCTGAACCACTGGACGTGAGAACTGAACTTTTGGATCTGTTGAAGTTGATGCAGTCACATTTATGCAAAGATCATTTTTTAAATGCTATTGGTCAGTGTCTTCTATTGCATAGGCTTTGTTTCCTATGTGACAGACAATTTACAAAGTGCATTTGCTAAAGGTATTATGCTATTCAAAAAAACCAAGGTCTCTCCTGGAAGCTGTAAAAGAAATCATGTGCCCAAAGGACTATTTCAGAACTACAGTTTACTCTAAAACAGAGTGGGGGAAGAAAGATGAAAGATAATTACTTTAGTGCCAGAGTCAAGTGTATACTGTCTATCGAAGAGCTCAATAGATCACCTGGATGTCTTGGGAAAACTGGTGCTTTCTTCCTGCAACATGTTATTCCCTGTTAGCATTCCAGTAAATCACATTAGTGGAAGAGGTCCCTGAGGGACTCAGTCAGAAGTTTTTCCAGTGTTTACTAAAAACTTCAAGTAGGGATTTACATTAGCTGGGAGATTATTAGGTTACTGAGTTTGAATACCCCAGTCACATTGTAGTGCTGGGGTTCTCTGTTTTCTAATGGCAATGGGATGGGAACTGAAAACTCGTTCTAATCATTGAAGTAAATGTGAACCATCCAGAAGCACTGAGAGGAGAGGGAATATCTGTATACAGAAGATGCCATGCTGGGAGGCTAGTGAAAATAATTGACCAACATCAAAAGACATTTCTGCCAGCTGCTAACTGAAAAATAGGACTTCTTGGAGAAACTAGTCCTGGAACCCATAACAGGAGAGGAAGCTAATCAAATGGACATTAGAAGGAACATCCAGAAGAGTGAAATGCCTGCTAGCTGCATGGAAACTTAAAAAACACTATGATAGAGGTTCAAATTAAATGTACACCCCAAATTAAAAAGGAAGAGGACCAAAAAAAAAAAAAAAAAAAAGAGCCGCAATGGTTAAAGCGTAAAAGAGGCAGTTAGAGGCAAAAAGGCTTCCTTTAAGAACTGGAAGAAAAATCCTTCTGAGAAAAATAAAGGGAGCATAAACTTTGGCAAGTCAAATGTAAAAGTATAATTAGGCAGGCCCAAAAAGAATTTGAAGAGCAACCAGCAAAAGACACACAAACTAACAGCAACAGAAAGTAATTACATCAGAAGCAGGAAGCCTGCCAAATGATTAGTGGGGCCACTGCATGACTGAGGTGCTAAATGTGCACCTCAGGAAAACAAAACCATTGGGGAGACGCTAAATGAATTATTTGTGCAGGCCTTCACTGCAAAGGATGTGAGAGACATTCCCACACCTGAGCCTGGATAACCTCATGGAGGATAGGTACATAAATAGCGATTAGTCAAGATGATTGTGACATTCCCCTCCGGTATTATCCGGACCTGTGATCTGCTAGGCCACTCCAGTCCTTGACTCTAGGAGCCAGCCTTACCCTGCTCTGCTGTGAGAAGCCTCACTCCTGGGCTGTTCATGCACAGCCTCTGGCATGTAAGTTGCTCCCAGCTACTTGCAAGCGAATGACACTAGCTATTATCTCCGGTTCCAGACACAACCCTAGGAACCTCTGTCTTGCAGTGTCCAGTTATGCCTGCTGGATGCTGCAAACTTATATGAGTTTGTCAATTTAACAAATAAATTGATATGTACCAGGCTTGTTATCCCAAGGGGACCCTCTTACACACTTCAAACCAAACACACTGCTCCAGGTAGATAAACAAACAGATTTGTTAACTATATATAGAGATTTTAAGTGATTATAAGTCAAAACATAACAAGTCATATTTGGTCAAATGAAATAAAAGCAAAACGCATTCTAAGCTGATCTTAACACTTTCAGTGCCCTTTCAAACTTAGATGCTTCTTACCACAGGCTGGTCGGTTGCTCTTCAGTCAGGCTCTCCCCTTTGATCAGCGCTTCAGTTTCTTGATGGTGTCTGTAGGTGTAGGTGGAAGAGAGAGCAAGCGCATGGCAAATGTCTCTCCCTTTTATCATGTCCTTTCTTCCCTCTTGGTTCCCTACTCCCCCCTGAGTCCGGTGAGCATTACCGAGTCTCTCTAAGCAAGTTTGAGCAATTCCCCTGGATATTTCAGTCACGGGCATTAGCTGTGTGCAGCCTGACCTTTGGCTGAGAGTGTGTCTGACATTATCCCTTTTTTAAAAATTATTTTGGGCTACAGTGAAATAGAGTTCTTCTCCCCCTGTAAAACAGCATGGAAGCCCTTCTAATTTCACAGGCTCCCTGCTAGTCACTGGGTACGGTTCACATTGTAGCAGTCAATTGGGTCTATGGTGTGGGAGCTTGGAAAGTCATAGTGCAAAGAAGGAATCATTTTGAGATTTGATTTTTTTATTTAATACATATAAAAAGTTGAGGGGGATTAGGGAAGGGGGGTAGTGCATAAAGCTGGGCAGATAGTGTACAAAGAGCAAGTTGTATTTTCTATTTCAGATCAATCTGGGCCAGATTCTAGACCCAAAAGTTACATCTACATGGGAATAAAAGCCCCAGAACACAACAATGGCTGGCCCAGGTCAGGTGACTTGGGCTCAGGCTGCTGGGCTAAAAATTGCTGAATAGAGGTTTGGGCTGCCTCAAATCTGAAAAGAGAGAGAAGGAAGGAAAAAGAAAGAACTTTCTCCCAACAGGCAGCTGACCTGCCAGGAAATGTCTGTACCTACTGCAGGCGGATCTGTGGTTTCAGGATTGAACTCCTGAGTCATCTCAGGACCCCCATGTAAATCTGTGGTAGAGCTCATCCTCGAATCGAGGGATCACTCTTGCAGGGTCCCAGAGCTACAGCTCTAGCCCAAGCCTGAATATCCACACAGAAAATGTTAGCACCCGAGCTCGGTGAGCCCAAGTCAGCTGACCCAACTGGTAGACAGACCCTTATACTCTCATTCAGTAGTGCCTTACTCCCTGTGATTTCAGGTAAGGAGTAAGTTACTGCTTTACATTAGTAAGGGTATTGGCATCTGGCTCTTTGTTAATTCCCGCTGTTTGGCTTTGGGGTGTGCAGTGGCAATCTCCAGTTACAAAGACTGCAGCACAAATCCGAGAAACACAAATATTTGTTGGGCCCAATGCTAGTTTCCAAAACTATTACAGTAATGAGAAAAGATCCCGCTGTGCTGAGCATCAGTCTGCCCCTTCATGTAGGAGGCAAAGGTGAAAGCTTTTATTTTAAAGACAAACTTTTTAGATTCTTGTTTTCTTTGACACACAGCTAGGTTCTTCTTCGGTGTAAATGGCGAAAACTCAGAAACGAGAAATGGAAAATAGGTCATGTAAGCCAGCCCCTTGTCAGTGTCGGGCTGTTCCTTAAATTTATAGTCTGTCTTGTATTGTTCATTCTTGCTTTAACATGATCCAAGTTATGGAGCTCCTGTCACGTCCCTTGAGGAGACTGTTCCACAGTCTAATGAATCTCACTCTGGGGAAACTTTTTTCCCTTTGTTAGTGGCACAGCTTTTCTGTCACTTCTGTTAACTATTATCCTGGGGTCTGCTCAGGCAATGTGACATTTCTCCTGCTATTATCATTGATTCAGACATTTTGAGGCTGCAGAGACTATGATCATCCAGTCTGACTTCCTGCATAGTGCAGGCCATAGGATTTCACCCAGTGAATCTTGCATTAGGATTGCCTGAGGCAGAAAATGTCGCTTAGTTTTTGCTTGAATAGAACCTTGCAGTCCTTGCTGGCATGGAAAAGTTCCCATTGATTTGTCTGAGTAATGGCTGAGAAGTCAAATCCTCTCTTTAATCAGTGTTATCCTGTTACAGTCTTTCTGGCCGTTCCCTGCCTAGGGCACAGATATCATGCTATTATGGTTTCAGAGGGGCATTCTGCGACACACTACTCAGAGATTTCTCTCCAGGAGGCAGTCTCTCCACTGCAGCATTGGCATTACATGCCTCCCCGGACTTCAGCAAAATGACCAATGCACTTGTGACAAGGAATGTCTGCATCAGGAGGGAAGTAACACATTGCTTCTGGGTGCTGTAGGCATGTTACTGCAGTGCCATCAAGACCATTCGGGGCCTGTTCCCACTAACATAGTAATAATAATACCTAATTCTTATATTATGCTTTTTTATCAGATCTCAAAGGACTTCTAGAAGCAGGTAGTGTTATCCCAATTTTCCAGGTGGGGAAACTGAGGCACGGAGAGTAACTGGTTAAACTCTCATTGTGCTCAATGGGAGCAGAATCCATTTTGGTGAGAGTTCAGGTGTCTGTGCTAGAGCATGACTGTACAGTGTACAGGGGCTCTTGCTGTGTAGCAGTGTTGATGGCAGAGAGATAGCAGTGATGCAAAAAAAAAAGTAGTAAATCTGGCCAAGCTGAAGATAGAATCATGAAACGGAGGGCTAGAAGGGACCTCAGGATGCCATCAAGTCCATCCCCCTCCGCTGAGGCAGGACCAAGTAAACCTAGATCAGCCCTGACAGGTTTGTTCAACCTGATGTTAAAACCTCCAACAATGGGGATTCCAAAGCCTCCCTGGGCAGCCTGTTCCAGCACTTAATTATCCTGATAGATTTTTTCCCTAATATCTAATCTGCAACTCCCTTGTTGCAGATTAAGCCCATTAGTTCTTGTTCTGCCTTCAGTGGACAAGGAGACGAACTAACCACCATCCTCTTTATAACAGCCCTTCTGTTATCAGGTTCCCCTGCCCCTCAAGTCTCCTTTTCTGAAGGCTAAACATACCCAGTTTTTAACCTTTCCACATAGGTCAGGTTTCTAAACCTTTTTTTCATTTTTATTGCTCTCCTCTGGAGACTCTGCAACTTGTCCACAGTTCTCCTGAAGTGTGACTCCCAGAATTGGACACAATACTCCAGCTGAGGCCTCACCAGTGCTGAGTAGAGCAAGACAATCCTCTCCTATGTCTTACATACGACACTCCTGTTAATACGCCCCACCATGACATTAACCTTTTTAGCCACTGCATCCCATTGGGACAAAACAATAGGATAGTCAGGGGTATCTGCATGGGGGTCTCATTCCTCTGGGGTGGGGTTGTCTCCAACCCCCATTTCCACACTCCCTGGTTGTGCAAACCCATAGATAATTGATGTTGGCTCCACCTTATGGAAAAACCTAGAGGAGCCTGCAGCTATTTCATGGGGCTGGTAAATTCCATAGGGCTGGTGGGGGAAAGACACAGTCTTCCTCCCCCTCTGCCTACCCATATCTCCTAGCCCCCTCGACACCCTCTGATCCCTGGACCCATAAAGTATCCTCTGTGGTTATGGGTAAGAGATGCTGCTATGGAGGAGGCTGACTTCCCTCTTGGTGAGGGAGGGGTGTCCTCCACAAGCAGTGTGTCAGAGGGGCCAGGATCAGGCCCTGCAAGCTAGTAAATGAATCTTACTAGGGCATATGCCAGGAATTAAAATTCACTGACTCTACTAATCTCCCTGACACACGTCAAAGACCCATTATGTTGCTCTTGTATGTCCTTGGAGCAGTGAACTAATGGCATGCTGCAATCCTTCTATATCGTTTTCATACAGTAAATCCATTTCCATCTGCAGTGAGCCCTGAACAGGACACCTTCCCGACCAGGCAATGTCCTGTCTTGCATATCCCCAGATGAAATGTCCTGGATGCTATTCTACTGCTGCTTTTATTTATTTATTTGTTTATTTAAGAAGGCTGTCTTTGATAAGCAGCTGTATTTTGCTGGTCCCTGGTTTGGTCACTGAAGACAAGTCTCACCATGTAGCTATTAGAATATGCCCCCAAAATCGTATCCCTATCACATCTACAAAGTTAGAAGCTGAAAAAGAGAGCAAGAGATCTCAGGAGTAAGTGGCTGTCGGGTGCTGTCAATCAAAATTGTCTGTCCCCATTTCATTCAGTCTCTTTCCTCTTTACGTATGATGGACATTGCCGATTATAGGAATAAGGAATGCACCTTTTAAATGGTGCATGAGCCTTCTAGGGGACTCGCTGTGTTCTATGTTGTAAAAGCTTCCAGAAAAGCAGCAGGTATATAACTAGGCCTTGCCTGTTTGTGTATATTCAGTAAACACCATTATTTGGGACCTAGCTGTGTCCAAATGGCTTCTTATTATTTTTGGTGTATAAAAAGTAGAAAATACAATAGAACACATTTTTGGTTCTAATGCAGAGCTGGTAGACCCTAACTTCTTCTAACAGCTTTTCTAGCAAACATTTGTTTCTGGAGGGAAAAAAGGCAATTATTTTTTACAAGTTGTTTTCCAATGTTTCTGTTTCTCACAAAAAACTGTGCCCTTTTTTCAAATTTTTTCCAAAAAGTTGTTATAAGAAATTACTGAAGACATTATCAAAAGGTTTTATGAATTGTTTACTATAAACTTTTTTAAAATAAATGACAAATGATTTATCAAAACTGTTTTCAATAAATGAAAATTGTCACTAGCCCTTTGGTAACCTATTAAATCACTTCTCCTGCTAGGCAAGAGTAACATGGTGGCCATATAGCAGCACTCTCATTACTGCAGGATCAGATTCTCTCCTCTCCACGTCTGGTCATTGTGTTTGGTTTTGTTTTGTTTGTTTTTTTTATGTACGCACACCTCCACAGCTGCACTGTGCAGGATCAAGTGCAAAGTAGATCCCAAAGGAGTATGTCAGGGTTGCATTCAGAAGTCCATTTTTTCCCATGACTGTCTACTGCAGAGATCATTGCACCATCCTCTGAGGAAACTAGTATTGGCCTCTGTCAGGGATAGGATATTGGTCTATGTAGAAGACAAGACATGGGCCTACAAATTAGCAAACCTGGGCTCTGTATTCCTGGCTCTACCACTGAGGTGCTGTGTGCCTGGTTCCCCTGCCTCCCTTTGACTTGTCTGTTTGGATTTGGAGCTTTCCTGGAAAGACACTCTCACTGTGTGCCTGTCCAGCAATCTCAGATGAGGCCTGAAGGTGCTACTGTACTATGGATCACCTGGCCTGATCCAGTGTGGCATTTCCTGGGGTAGGGATTTTTCCCATTCTTTTTTACATTTTATTTTTAACATGCATGGTTCAAACACACGTACCTACTGTTGCTATAACCACTTAATAGCATTTATTTCCTTCGTTTCTTCTGAACATTCCTCTGTCTGGTACTGGGAACACTCACCTGTGTGCAAATCCCCTTATGTTTTGGCAGACCTTCAAATAGTTGGGACTTTCAGCTTCAATAAAATTAATGGGATAGAGTAAAGTAGTAAGGCAGATTTTTTTTTTTTTTGATCCAAGAGTAAGGCACTGCTTTTTTTAAGTTGGATCATAATGGCCTCTTACTCACCTGGGACTGCTTTTATGTAGGAAAAGTACTTTGTACCCACCTGTCCTCAGGCTGCAGCTGGAATTCGAGGCTGGTCGGGTTTCTCAGTTGTCTGTTTCTGAAGGTAGCTCCCAGCATCACCCTTTGACATGCCATAGTTTTATTTCTGTGGCCTATGTTTCCCATTGCACGTGGCATCTGTGACTAAATGAGGGCTTCTTTCGTAACAGACCCTGGCAATACGCAGTTATTTTCCCCTCAGATTAACACTCAGGGCTGGAGCTTTAAAGGCTGAATCTTTTCCTTTCTATTCTGTGCTTCTTTTAAACAATCTTCCTTAATAGGACAAGTCTTCTGTGTTCGGTATGTTAGAAAAATGCCATGGGGGAGGGGGTTCCAGTCATTTAATGCAAGTAGCGATGGAAAATGCCTAGTATATCATCTAGTTTATTCCTCTGCCATTGCAGGATTGTTCCTTGCAATGATTTATCTGGGGCGTGGCTCTGTCCCGTTTAAAATGACTCAGGACACAAGAACTAGGCATCACCAAATGAAATTAATAGGCATCAGGTTTAAAACAAAAGGAAGTATTTCTTCACATAACGTACAGTCAACCCGTGGAACTCCTTGCCAGAGGATGTTGTGAAGGCCAAGACTATAACAGGGTTCAAAAAGAGTTAGATAAGTTCATGGAGGATAGGTCAATCAATGGCTATTATCCAGGATGGGCAGGGATGGTGTCCCTAGGCTCTGTTTGACAGATGCTGGGAATGGGCGATGGGATGGATCACTTCATGATTATCTGTTCTGTTCATTCCCTCTGAAGCACCTGGCATTGGCCACTGTCAAAACAAGACAGGATACTGGGCTAGATGGACCATTAGTCTGACCCAGTATAGCTATTCTTATGACATATTCTATCCTTCACTGCTCTGGGGAACCTGTTCCATTGCCTAATGAGGAATATTTTCCAGATAACCTGCCTACTTTTTCCATTGCTAAATTTCCTCCATTTACTCCTAGTTATACCCACTTGCTTTTTTCCTAAGCAATTGCTCTTCTTCCATGGTCAGGCCCTCCCCTCAACTCAAAGTTGGAGCGTATTGGCTTAGGTCAGGGGTGTTCCACATGGCATGGCTTTCCCATACAGCAAAGCACCACCTGAACTGTGGTCTCACCACTATGGCAGCCCCAGGGCTGTAAGAACCTCTGATCCCAGCCCGCAGTAGAGGAACTGTCAGATGACTGTAGACCCACCAGTCTTGCCTCCACATCCCTCCCTGCCCCACTGCCAAAAAATTCCTTTGAGGGGAGCCCCACATTTTGCAATTAAAATGAATTTAAACAAGAGCTGCATCCCATTCTTTACAGCCAGTTAGATTAACAATAGTACGGGGGGAGGTGGCACCTAAGCCTGACAAGTGATCAGATCAATTCTGGAAGCTACTGAACACCATCAGCAACACTCTCAGCAACCATTGAAGTTGGTGTGAGGATTGAAGGTGCTCAGGGCCTTCTGGGATTGGGTCTAAAATGCGTGTGACAAGACAGCATTCTTTCGCAGGGAGGATCGCTGTTATCCAGTGGCCAACTCTACTTTTCTAAACACAGTTTGAAGGCAAAATGGCCTCCTAATACCTGCAATGCAAATATCCAATCATTGTCTGCTCTCTGTCAGCAATTTGTGTTCTACAAATGGACCTGGATCCTCAGTGAATGTTAACTGGCATAGTTCTATTAATCAGTGTAGCTCTGCTGACTTCTGCACTAGCTGAGGATCTGGTTCACAGGTATCAGGCGTGTTATAAAACCCTCAGTGCAAATATGGGGTCCAAATCTGCTTACCTGCATCTATGTAACTCCACAGAACTCAGAATGGTTGCATGTGTTGAACAGGCTGAAACTTGGCCCAAGAAGTCCCCAGTGCGAACTAGGGAAATAAATGTAGCTAGCTGTGTAGCTATGAAAATTGCATAATCTTGTTTTCTATGTACTGCACCTCTAAATATCTGGTAATCTGCTGTTCTGTGCTCACCGGGGTAAGATACCATAGTGATGGGCGTGGTATCTGAGCTCCTTTCAGAGGCATCAAGCAATGTGACTGCAATTGGTTATATATGGTGTCTTCTCCATTCCTCTTGCTTGGAAGACCTGAGCATGGGTTATTTTTCCTAGGTTATCATGTGATATGTGCTTTCTTCCACAGAGGGGAAGGACAGTCTGGTGGTTAAGACAGTGGAGTGTGACGAGACTGAGTTTAGTCCCCAGGCCTATGTGGGTAGGTCACTCAATCTCCTTGTGCCTCAGATCCCCTTCTGTAAAATGGGAGTAATGCCTCCTTTCTCCTGCCCAATGTCATCTGTTTAGATTGTGAGATCATCTGGGTGGGGAGCGTCCGTTATCATATGTCTGGACAATGCCTAGCCCAATAAGATCTGGAGCTTGGTTGGGGCTGCTGTATGCCACTGTAATAGTAATATTATTGAAGGAAGGGTCAAAGAGTGCACTCTGAACTTGAAACAAAGTGATGAGGGAAGGAGTTCCCCATTCTTGGACTGGATCCTGAGAGAACTCTGGCTCCCGATGCAGACAAGTTTTTCCCTTGTGGCAGGCAATTGCATTGTGCCAGAGGAGTGGATGATGATGATGGTGGCAAGATCCTGCAAAGTGAGATGGTCTCACAGGTGTTCTGGGCCCAGATCATGAAAAATGTAGAAGGCGATGACCTAGTCCTTGCACTGAACACTGTACTTGATGGGGATGCAGAGTAGTGTGTGAAGCACGGGTTTCTGTGCGTGTGGTCCCACGTGTCGCGGAGGAGATGCTAAAACACACACTGCACTCTTTAGGCTTTAGTCTACAAGATGCTTTAGTTCTCACCAGATGGTGTAAATGTTAGCCCACACTAGCATGTTGTGCACTGAGGGTGCAACTGAAAACAGCTGTGTAATTCTATTTCAATAATTCTAGTTCAAACAGTACTATGATAATACGCACCAGGGAACTTTCCATGTGCGTCAGCAAGGCCCACACAGGCCAGTTGGTGCACGACATGTTAGTGTGGAATAAAATGTCCTCTGGTGCAGGCTAAAGCAGCATTTGGACAAGCCCTCAGTCTCTCAAGGAGCTAGTACTTGGTTTCCCTTTGTCACTTTGTACTGACAATATCTTTACTTAAAAAGCCCCAGTATCTAAAAGTCACTTAAAATGATGCTTTTTATTGCTAGACTTAGTGCAGTGTCTGTGACTAATAATTTATGAGAAGAAAATGTGGTGTTGGCTCTTTTGCTATTAAGCCACCTAGTGTCTACCCTCTGAAGAGGTCTAAATTATATCTGCTGGAATGTAAGGAGGAAGAATTTAAATGATGATGTAATGCCCAGGAGTACCACTTCAGATTTGCTAACTGGATCAACAATAGCAGCACCAAAACCAAATCCTTCTTTCTAATAAGTGAAGCACAGTTGCCTTATAAAATATGAACCTGGTATCTTAATGATACAAGATTTATTTTAAAAGTTAAGCAGTGCAGAATGAAACACTGGTCAGTTTGCCATATGGAAAGGCACTTATCTAACCCCCCTTCCTACTCCCAGGTGTGCTTCTCTGGCAAGAACAAATCACACACAACATTTGGAAGGGAACTTAAAATCCAGATGCACTATTTTAAAAATATGCATTTACAATTAAAATAGGCCAAATTCCAGAATTTGTTACCCATCTGCAGCTCCAGTGAAGATATTGAGATTCCAAGAGTGTGATTGACACAGAATGTGACTCAAAGGGCTTCCTTTTCTGCTGCTTTACTCCAGTTTTATGCCAGCATGACTCCATTGAGAACATTCATGAAAGGACAATCAGGCCCCAAGTGCCTAAACTGTCTTTGACCCAATTCTGAAACAAAGTTTGCCCTCAGCAGCTAAAAAAATCTTTGTGTATAGTGATAGTCATTTTAGCCTGTTTTATTGATACAAGAGCAATAATGCTGCTCGGTATCTTCCATCTAAGTTCAACGAGTTTTACAAACATTTAATTAATGTAGTTTCTCAATACCCCTTTGAGGTAGGGAAGTAGCCCTGGCAGACTCTCTTAAAAGTAGCGGTTATGTCCAATGTTTGCATTAAGGCAGTCAGACTGATAAATGCGTTCTGTTGGTGAGAGCAGGGGATTGGAAGTCAAGAACTCTGAGTTCTTGGCTGTGTCTGCCTTTTTGTGGGACCTGGGTAAGTCACCCTGTGCTTCACTTCTCCCATCTTTAAAATAGGGGTAATATCTACTGGGGTTGGTCCAAAATTTTTGAGAACTCCATTTTCCGATGGGAAAATGTTTCTTTGTGGAAACTAAATTTTAGTTCTGGCAAAGATTTTTTTTTTATTTTAAGGGTGTAATTTTCCACTGGGAAATTCAAGAGGAAATGTTTTGGTTTGGGCCAACAAGTGGAAATTACATGTTTTGGTTTGGGAATATTGAAACATTTTGTTTCAATCAAAAATGTTGAAATGAAATGTTTTGACACTTCCAAGTCAAAATTCTTCTGGAAACTTTTGTTCCATGCAGTTAAAATATTTTGACTTTTCATCCTGGTTCAAGAAGAAAACAAATGTTGAAATAGCAGCATTTCCTGCCGGATGGAAATTACAGTTTTTAGTCAACTGTAATATTTACTTATCTGAACAGGGTGTTTGTGAGACTTAATTCATAAATGTCCAAAAAGCACTTTTAAATACTAGTAGGGTAGCTGCTCTACAAGAGCAAATTATTTCTTATTGCTGTAAGGTTCCTTTGGAAAGAGCAAGAGGCATAATGGCAGCTGTACTTAGTTGCGGTGTAATGTAGAAATTACAGGTGGGAAGGCAGAGATGAATTCAGAAATGACAGTAGCATCTCTTCCTGTACTGATTTGTACCAAACTGAGTACAGGATTAGAAACTGGCTGCAGACCGCTTTCCCTTAACTTTTGGCCAGGGGCGGCGAGTTATAGGGGCCCGTGGTGCTCGTGCTCCAGCAATATTCTGGGCATGGGGGCCTGGCTCCACCAATGTTCCTGGCCTGGTCTCTCCCCCGCGCACCTCCCCCGGTCCTACCTGCTGCCCCTGCGTGCCTCCCCCGCAAGTAGGGTGACCAGATAGCAAGTGTGAAAAATCGGGACAGGGGGTGGGGGGTAATAGGCGTCTATATAAGAAAAAGCCCCAAATATCAGGACTGTCCCTATAGAATCAGGACATCTGGTCACCCTACCCCCAAGCGTCCCTGTCTGCCCATGGGCAGCGGGCAGCTGCCCCTGCACCTCCATGCTGCGCTCAGTTCTGCTGGCTCCCGGCATCAACTGCCACCACAGAGTCCTAGCGCCCTCCATCACTAGTGCCAGGGTCGGCTGACCCTGACCCTGCCCTTCCACCTCGGACGGATGGACCCTTCCATTTTCCAGCAGGACCCTCCCCCAGCACATGGGGCCCACCTGCCCTCAGTCACCACTCCTGCCTCACGCCCCCACCCCCAGTGAGGCTACAATGAGGGGCAGCAGCAGGGGAGGAGGTGCACACGTGTTGGCAGCCGCCCATCCCCTCCCCCCGCACCCACCACAGGGGAGGCAAGGGGGTTTTCTGGACGTGAGAGGGGCCCTAGGAGCACATACAGTGACAGTGGTGTGAGATGAGTGTTCTGCTTTTTTGTTTTTGCTTTTAAAAGCCAACTTTTGGAGTGAATTTTAGGCTGGTGAATGGCTGGTGAATGGCACTGGCCTATTTAAGGCAGAGAGAAGGACCCTCCCACCCCCGAAATCACAGTAGAAAGAAGGGAGGGTGCCGAAAAGAACTGAGGCCAACTGAGTTTGTAGGACAAATCAGCAAGTGCACAGATGGGAGTGTGGTCACAGGTATGATGCAAGCAGTGCATCCCTCACTGCACCCACCACTCCTAGAAGTGGTCCTGAGAAGCAATGGATGCAGGCCAATGCAACTCTTCTTGGATGCCTGCATGAGTGAGAAAAATGGTACTACAATCACAGAGCCTCCCTGAGATTGAGCTTTCCTCATGGGCTTACGCACAGCCAGCTTGGCCAGTGGCAGGAGCCGGGTAATGAAGAGCTCTGGAAGTGGTGAGGCCCTCAGGTGGGGGGTCCAATAATACAGAGATACAGAGAGAAGCACAGCCAAAACTTAAGGAGCAAGTTTTGGAGGAACCGGAAGAGGGATAATGTAAACTTTGCTGCACAGCTTCCTTCCTGGCTGTGCCTGCCCTCAACCCTGTTCTGGAGACCCTGTCTCAGGGGGCGAGAGGGTAGTTGAGTCTCTAGGGACAGTTCAGCCTTTGGTCTCTCTGCTGAGAGTGACAACATGGATTCTAGTTGTGATGTGGACAGCCACTCATCAAAAGAACTGGATTGAAAGGAGTTTTCATGCTCTCTCGTTGGTTACTTAACTGTCAGTCTGGGCTGGATTTGAACCAGAGACCTACTGAGGAAAAGGCACCATAGTCACCCATCCCATGGCAAAAGGAAGGCAGCAGAGAAAGTGCTGTACAGGTCATCAAAAGACCTGGATTCTGCTCCTGACTCGCCACTGAGTTACTATGTGAGTTTAATTAAATAAGGCAAAGCTTTCAATCTCAGGTAACCTAAATCAATAGCCGCTCTCAGTTAAATCAATGGCCACAGCCTGTCTGAAAATTGGACTTCTTATTCAAGTGCCTGAATATGGCTTTAGAGGCCAAACTTCAGGGATCTAATTTTAAAAGTTTGGACTTTTAACTGCTCTGTGCCTCAGTTTCTCCACCTGCTAAATAAAGATAACAATGCTCAATTACCTTTCCCAAATGATTGGACATCTATGGGTGAAAAGAACAATTTAAGTGCTAAGTATCAATGACTTGGAATAACATTTTCAAAAACTCCTAAGTCCACTTTTCAAAAGTGATTGAGGTATTTTCGAGCTTAAGTCTCAGGCTAGGTCTACACTACGGCGGGGGGGGGTCGACCTAAGATACGCAATTTCAGCTACGTCAATAGCATAGCTGAAGTTGCGTATTTTAGGTCGACTTACCTGGCTGTGAGGACGGCAGCGAGTCGACCGCTGCCGCGCCGCCATCGACTCCGTTTCCGCCTCTTGCCGCGGTGGATTTCCAGAGTCAACGGCAGAGCGATCAGGGATCGATTTTTATCGCGTCTTCACTAGATGCGATAAGTCGATCCCCAATAGATCGATTGCTACCCGCCGATCCGGCGGGTAGTGAAGACGTGCCCTCATGAAAGGCAATGGAAATTAGCCTCCTAGGTGTCTACGTTACTTTGGAAATATCTAAAAATGTTCTGTTCTCTCCAAAATCAATCTTAATGCGATAGCATTGTAAGAATGCCAGTTAAATGGTGGCAAGCACTGAATTTTTCAAAGTGTTGTGACTGTTTGTTTGATCGATTTCATTTTCTTCTTGAAGACCAAGTAAGTATTTCCCTCTATTGAATGATTTAATTTGAGGCATCCAAAGCAGTGAATATCTGCATTAAAAACCTGTTGTAATGGAGGTTTATGGCACTAAGCCAGAAATGAACATCTCAAATTCCTTTGTAATAAAGTGGATTGTGTGGCTTTTGTGGACTTTGAAGGGACATAACTTCATTTTTTTCTTGCAACAGTGACTTTGGAGCAACTCATGATTCTCTCTGGTGTAAATAAGAAGAGTATCAAGTTCTTGGTGATGTTAAGAAGAGCGCACTGTTAACAGGAGTGCCATGAACTGTCTTTGGCTGCTATGTTGTTTGGCTTACGTATATGTAGGTGGAATGGGATCATGCTATTTGATTCCTGTCTTTGTTATTTGTAACAGGTTTGTTTTTCTCTCACCGATGTACCTAATGTCAGGTTGCAGTTACTTTCCTATCTGTCTCTTCTTCATTCCTGTGTTGTTTTAGTCGTGGTTGAACAATGCAGATAGCACCATAATTTCAAAGGGACTGGGTAAAATTCTAGTAGAGGGGGCCAAAAGGCAGCTTCTTCTTGGAATTTTTTAACACCTGTCATTTGATGCTGTGTGATACGGTACATTCCAAAGAGAAACAATTTGCTCTTCTAGGCTAGGATTTTCAAAGTTGCTTCTGGGAGCTAGGTACCCAAATACTGTTGAGATTTAATAGGCGTTTGGAAATACCAGCTCTAGATGCCCAAGGGTTTTAAGGGAGGTCAAGTATCTGAGCTAGAGATAAATTCCTCAGGCCTGATTCCAATCTCCTGATGTGACTATATTAGCATCAATGGATTTACATTGATGTAAATATGAAGTAAGTGAGAGAAGAATTAGGCCTGCCATTGGAATGGAATGGAAATTCCATCATATCCCCACTGAGTTCAAACTTCACTCACCTTTATCTTAACTCAGGGCTTAGACTGGTTTCATTGATGCTGGCCTTTCACTTGCACCTTAAGCTTCTCTTCCCTGATCCATGGAAAGAAATCCTTTCTTAGACCAACTGAAAAATCATACTTTAGGGGTTTTTTTTCTTACACACGGTTCAGCCTACAGACTGTGTGCCTGATTCCCATAGAAAAATATCTGCTTTGCCCAGGTCCATAATTTATAGGATGGATTTTCAGAGCGGTTGTGTTTTACATTTAATATATTTTCTGTTTTTCAAATCTACCTCTTAGAAGCAGAAATGCAACAGCGTCAGAGTTGTGATGTTGGAATGCTGCTGAGAGCTTATTGTAAAGGTTAGGGATGGGGGTTTTCCTTTGCATTTCACTTAAAAAAAAAATATGCTAAAGCCAGAGGAAGTAGGAAAGAATAGGTAAATTCTGTAAGATCACAAACAGCACTGCATGTATAATCAAGGGCCTGCATCTCACATTGTACATCACTGCTATGGACTCATTAACGCTCAAAACATTTCTAAACTTCCACTTCCCAACACCCATGCATTCTCATGTATGAAAACAAATGAAGTCAGCCTTCCCGTTCCTTCTCCTCCCCCCCACCCCCAATGCTTTCCCTTGGAAGAAGCCAGTGGAGGCGATACGGGGCAGGTGGCCAGCTGACATCCAGTAGGAAGGGTACTTCTAATGTTGTTGGCTATATATTATGAGTCATATGTAAGTATGTGAGTCAAGTATTGCACCATGTCATGCTGACTCAGAGCAAGCCACAATGGATTTGGAGAGAAATGGCACAGAGTTCTGTAAGATTATATACTAAACAGCTTGCAACAGTGCTTTACCAAAAAGATTATGGCTCACGTTTCCAAAAGTGCTGAATAATTTTTCATTGAGTTGCATAAAATGACAGTAGTCTATAAGCCCCAGCTGGAGATGGGGGGGCCCCATTGTGCTAAGCACTATACACACACTTCATAAAAAAAATAAAGACCTTGGCCCGCAAAAACATACAGCTTTGGATGTCTCAGTTTTTGGAAGCCAAACTTTGAGAACATAGGGCTTGGTTTTTCAATGAAGTTGAGCACTCATGATTCCAACTGGAGTCAATGGAACTTGCAGATATTCAGCAGCTCTGAAAAATCAGGTTCTTGGTCTCAGGTTGGGCTCCCAATCTCTCAGGCATCCCAAATTAATGATTCCTAATGAACAACTTGACCTAACCTATTATAAGGAGCTAGATATTGTCTACCCATGTGAGACTTCTGGCTCCCATTGATTTTCAGGGGAAAGATTCAGGCTATGACTGGCTAGTTTTAGCTAATACAAAGTTATGCCATGCATAATTGTCCTTGCTGAATGCATTTAACAGAGGCATGATCCACAGCTTATGGGGGGTTTTCCATAGGCTCCAGTGTGCTTTAAATCAGGCCCAATGTGCATGTGCTGAAGTATAATAGCAGAAGACCAAATATATTGCAATATCCAATCTGCAGTGGAGCTTGTAAAATAGAACAGATAGAAGTTGATCCAATAAAAGATATTACCTCACTCACCTTGTCTCTCTAATATCCGAGGCCCAACACTGCAACCTAAAGGGAAAAAAACTGCTGTGGCAGTATCTAGCAGGGTCTTTATTTGGAGATGCTAGTAGCATTGTGCAGGAAGGAGACTGAAGGTAGGCCTACCCGGTGGCTGGGCGCATACTTCCCTGTGTGGCTAGACAGATGCATGCTAGCTCTGCTTGAGCTAGCGCATTAAAAATAGCAGCATGCCTGCAGTGGCACTGGTGGAAGCTTCAGCTAGCCACCCACATGTCTAACCAGGGTGTCAGGCAGGCTTGGAAGAACAGGCGGCTACCCATGCTGCTGCAGCCACACTAGTATCTTTAGCATGCACGCTTGAGCAGAGCGAGCATGTATCTGTCTAGTCACGCAGGAAAGCTCCCTCCCAGCTGCTCTGTAGACCTAGCCTATGATGTATGAGGGTAGGTGAAGTGGGGAAGGAATCATCTTCTCCACCCAGACATAAAAAACTGTAACTGCCCCGATAGGCTAATCAAGGTCCTTCATCAGTATTCAAATTGCTAGTGATAACCGCCTCCCCTCTGTGTACTTCCCGTCAGTGGGCCTCTGTTTATTGCTGTTAACTAGAGCTGGCCAGGAAATGAATTTTTTTTGTCCCAGTGGAAAAAATCATCAGAAAACAATACTTTTCCATGGCTGTCAAAAATCAAAACCAGAGTTGTTCCAATAAATGAGAAACTTTGGGTTAAGAAATGAAAATGTTCAATGAAAACATAAATCTTTTGATCAAAAATGCCCTTTTCTGTCAAAGTTTGTATCAAATTTTCAACCAGCTCGTCTATTAACCAGTCACTCTCATGTAACACCCCGGTCCTCTGTTACCTTCTTTTAACACCAGTCTCCTTATGGGAGTGGATGGATGGGCCTGGGTTCATTGAGATTCCAGCACAGCAGGGTATAACTTCCTTTATTCTCTTCTCAGTTGTATTTAATTGGCGGTGCCTCCCCTCGCTCCTTCCTGAAAAGATCACCAGGGCAGCTTGGAAGGAAAATTCTAACCACAGGGCAACCCTGAGTTATTTGCCAGATAGTTGGAGGCTCTCAAGGAAGAAAGCAAACATACAATATATTCAACAGAGTAATTGTATTAAACAGGATATCACTATGACATAACAGGGTAGACCAATGCTCTTAGGATACCTACGTCCTCCCCATATTGATAATACCAAGGAACTTCTCCAAAAGTCCCCATCATGTGAGTTGATATAGCGGGAATAAAATTTTAGTGTCACGGTGGTATGCATACTCCATGGAGGCCCTTGACGACCTATGAAATGATATCTTCTGTAGCAGTAATAAGCAAATTGGCCAACTTGGGTAAGTACAGTTGGCCCTGTCAACACTGGTTCTCCACTTGCGAAGTAACTCCCTGCTCTCCGTGTGTCAGTATATAATGCCTGCATCTGTAACTTTCACTCTATGCATCTGAAGAAGTGAGGTTTTTACCCACGAAAGCTTATGCCCAAATAAATCTGTTAGTCTTTAAGGTGCCACCAGACTCCTTGTTGTTTTTGTAGATACAGACTAACACGGCTACCCCCGATACAGCTCAAAAGACTCTCACATTGGATAAGATAGTAAGTCCCTCCACAGGTTTAATAGACAGCAAGTAATAAAATCCCCAAATTCTTCCCCGATGGCTTGAGGACACAATGCAGGGAATAGGGGGCCTCCCAAACAATTTCCCTGACTACCTCACTAAAAGATGGCGCACTCACAACTCTGAGAATGATCCGAGGGTTCAGAGTTAAATCTGGACTACTCAGCAACTGCAAATGGGCTGACAATAGCAATGGCCCTGTGTCCTCTTCATATAGGAATCAGGCTGCTTCTGCTCCCAAGTAACCCCTACCATAAAGGTGCAGGGATCAAGTGCAGATTAGAACAACTATCCTAAAAATCCTAACCCCTGATCTCCTACTCTAGAGCTCAGATACAATCACAGCAGGTGGGCAGCCCTGAACTAGCAGCAAGAGAAGTACTTGCCACTTTGTGATAGGCAGGGCCTTTCTTGGGGCGAGGGGTGGAGGAGGAGAGGAGGGATCATGCCCAAGCAGCTTCAGCGCACTTCCCCCTTTCAAAGGTGTTTTGGGGTTGGGGGAATGGAGGCTTATTAGCTGTCTCCCTCTGCTACTCTGTAACAAGAGTCAGCAGCTTTCCTCCTGATTGCTGCTGCTTCTTGTGACTAGCTCGCCTTGTTAAGCTTGCTTCCTCCAGCTGAAGCAGGCTCTGTAGGTGTGGGTGGATGGATAGCTTAGTGGTTTGAGCATTGGCCTGCTAAACCCAGGGTTGTGAGTTCAATCCTTGAGGGGGCTATTTGGGGATTTAGTGGAGGATTGGTCCTGCTTTGAGCAGGGGGCTGGACTAGATGACCTCCTGAGGTCCCTTCCAACCCTGATATTCAATGATTCTATTTGGCTGGGATCTAGTCCAGAGGAGTTCATTAGCCTTCTCCTGATTGGGATGGGGACATACCCCAGCCCTCAAAATGGTAAGGAGCATCAACAGCTCCAACTTCCCTTGAAAAGAAATCAAAGAAAGAAGTGGCATGCTCTTTCCCTGCATGATGATGTACTCTGAACTTATCTGGCTGGAGTGTCAGGTGTCACTGCTTTACCCAGGGGTTTGATTCCTTCATGGTATTCAACCAATGTAAGGGTGTGTGATCTGTGGTCAATGAAAAGGGGTTGCCTAGCAGATAATATCTGAGAGTCTATGGCCCTCTTAATTGCCAATGCTTTTTTTCTCAATAATGGTGTAGGCTCTTTCCCTGGGGAACAATTCTCTACTTGAATACAGAACTGGGTGTTAATCACCTGCAAAGTCCCATGAAAGCAGGGCACCCAGTCCGACATCTGAGGCATCCATATATAATATAAGCTCTCGTAGAAAAGCCAGGATTAAAAAGGAAAGGTGCCTGACAAAGGCATGTCTTCAAGGTGTTAAAAGCCACCTCTGAGGTTTTTATACCATTCGCTCTTCTTTGGGTTACTGGCGTTACATAAGGTCCACTAGGGGAGCTGCAATTGAAGCAAAGTTAGGCATAAATCTCCAATAATATCCAACCAGGCCCAGGAAGTGTCTCTTTTGCCTTTTTTCTGTCTAGGGGAGTGGGCTTGTTAAAGCCTGAACTTTGTCAATTCCTGGCTTCAAGAGTCCACTTCCTACACGAAAGTCTAGGTAGGTTGCCTTCGTGGTCGCTAACTTATGATTAGCTGGGTTAGCTGCGAGACCAGCTTCTTGGAGTGATACTAATGAAGCCCTCATATGCTGTAGGTGACCCTCCTGCATGGGGCTATAGTTGATCTCATCCAGGTAGGAGGAAGCATATTGGTAGTGGTGGCTCTGAACTTTATTCATGAGATGTTGAGAGATTGCCATAGCCCCATGCAGTCCGAATGGCGTGTTTTTGAAATGAAAGTGACAAATGGGAGAGAAGACTGCCTGTTCAACCCCAAGGAGGGAGATAAAGGGATTTACCAATATCCACTTTGTACCATTGGTCTCACAAAGGATCTCAAGGGTCCCAGCTGCTCCAGCAGTTCATCTACCTGCAGCATCAGATAGCACTGAATTTTGAAATGGCATCAACTTTATGGAAATTGATGCAAAACCAAATCAAACTATCAGGTTGGGAACAATGGGGCTCCTCCATTCACCCTTGGACTCTTCAGTGACCCCCATTCTTAACGTCATCCCTACTTCTTCCCAGACCATGTCCCACATTTTCCATGGTAGAGCTTGGGGGTTCTCCCTAATTTGTTGTCCAGATGTCATTTCCAGGTGGTGGTGTACTAATTGAGTTTTTCCAGGTGTTTGAGAACACGTGAGCAAAGCTCTCACTCACTTGGGAGAATTGTGCTCTCTGTCCAAGAGAGTCCCACAACTAGTGTTACAGGTATCAGCCCCTGGCTCACATTAACTTGAGGTCCTAAATTGGGTCTTGTGGGGAAGGTAGTTATCAGCAAGGCTTCCTGCTTTTTCCAGGGCTTACAAAGATTCAGATGGTAGATTCTGGTCTCTCTTCTTCAGCCTGGTAACTGTATTTCATAGTCTACTGGTCAAACTTATCTAGTTACCTCAAAAAGATCCTGCCACCTGGAGATTATTTTAGATTTGGCCAATGGTAACAATAATAAGATTCTGTCTCCCAGCTGGAAAGTACGCAGGCATGCCCCTAAGTTATAGCTTTGTTCTTGTGTCTTATGTCTCCTCCAGATTTTTCTCTCGCAAATATACCCAACTTTTTAAGGTGCTTCCTTAGGTGGATAGCATACTGGGTTAAACTGGCAGTACTTACATCCTGTTCCTCCCAACCTTCATGCGGCAATTCTAAGATCCCCTGGGGCTGATGACCATACAATAGTCCAAAGGTGGAGAATCCCTTAGAAGCCTGCAAGGTCTCCCTTACGGCGAATAAGAGCGGTGAAAGCAGTGGCTCCCAGTGCTTGGGTCACATCTGATAAAGCACTTCAGCATTTCTTTCAGGGTTTTGTTGAATCTCTCTACGAGACCATCTGTCTGAGGAAGTTTTCTCAAGGATTTAATCTTCAGAAGGGAGTACAACTTTTTCATCACCTGCGAGGTGAAGTTGATGCCTTGGTCAGTTAATGTATCACAAGGGGAACCCTATATGTGAAAAACGTTTAATAAGTTCTGGTGCAATAACAGTCACCTTTGTTGTGCAAAGGGGAACAGTCTCCAGACAGAAGGTTGTGTAGTCAGCGACTACCACTATGTGCTGGTATCTGGAGGCACTCTTCTCCAGGGTCCTGACCATGTCCATCCCTATCCAACTCTAGCCTAGGTTGGGGTACTCTCAAGATCCTTTCAGTTCCCTGAGTCCTGCTAAGCCCACATTTCAGTGTGCTCTCCCACAATCAGTTGTAACCGCTGGCTGGGGTAGGCTTTTACATCAGGATATATGCACTGTATGCAGATAGCCTGTGTCTCTTGGAGCACTGTCTTTCCCAGTGAGGGAGGCTTGAACTACTGTCTGGCTGCACCCAGAGTCTAGAAGTCCTTGTGGTCTCTTCCCCTATACCCAGACTGGCACTGTCAATTTGGGGGGAGGTTTTTTTGAGTGTGTTGCTCTATGGTCCAGCCCTAGATGTATTCACACTCCATGAAGGGCATTCTTTCCTTACATGCCCTTGTTGCCCACAGGAGTAACGTGTTACTGGGCTGGCATTGGGAGTCTTTCTTTGTTGGGGTATAAGACAGACATGTGGGCGGGGCCTCACCCTTCCCTTACCCCATCATTCTCTCAGGCCTGCCCATGATTGAGCAGGAGCTTGGCTTCCCTGGGGCAATTCCTGATTGTGGCCTCTTGTGAGCAGAGGTTAGGGCCTTACTTGTGCGTGTCTCATACCTCCCCTGGTTGGTCCTGCAGGCCTTAGAGGGACGGGGAAATTCTGTCCCTCGACTGCTATAAAACTTTTTCTCAGTCGCGTCCTGGCTGACAGAGACTTAGGGTGGTATCCAGCTGGAGCAGGCTCTGCGGGTGTATCTATTAGATAGGAACTGAGTTCAAAGGAGCTCATTAACCTTCACCTGATTGGGATGGGGGCATGCCCATCACACACATGTTGACCAATGTATTGAAAGTAATTAAATTAAAATGTATTCAATTTTTTTTTTACTGTGACTTCAGTTTAACTTCTAAACATTTTAAAAAAATGATGTTTGACAGAAAACCGAGTAAGGACACAAAGCTATAATTCCCCCTCCCCTTTTATTTTAAAAAAAGCAAATATTGAGAAAGTCATACCTCCCACTTGTAAGAAACAATAATATACATGAAAAGGAGCTGTACTTGTGTATCTTACTTTCCTACCAAAGGACTATGTGAAAATAACAATTATCCTTTGAAAAAAAATGGTGTAACTTACACAGTTAATTTACCAGTTGAACTGGTACCAGTTGTTGGGGCTAGGGACGCCCACAGCAAGTGTGGTTTGACAATGTGTCTGATGGCATGGAAAGTGGTATGGTGGCTTCTGCAGGTTGTGTGAAGGCTGCAAAACATGGGAGGAAATTGCTGGCCAATGAGTCACGTCTTGTGTGTGCTGTTCATTGTGATGTGACTCTGTGGTGCTTTGTACTTCGAGAGAATGTCTGTCTGTAACATACCACAGTACAAACCCAAAGGAGCACAGCAGTAGCATATCCAGACCCACTCTGCTTTCCTTACTGTTCCTCTTAGGACCCCTCTTTGGGATAATACTATGGTAGTCTGGGGGAAATAAGTTATCAAAGACAGCCATTGCCTACTCTCCCCAAGTATGCAAATGCACTGGAGAGAGTGAGTGATAAGTAGCTGATTATCTCTGTTGTCACAATGTTACTGCTCAAGGAGTCGCAAATGTGCACAGTGGGGGAAAAAATTAAGGTGATTTTTTCCAGTACTTAAGTTTTCCCACATTTCCTAAAAACCTAACAACATAAGAAATCATCCTACACAACACATTAATTTAGTAGCTGAAATTTTGGTTCAAATTCCCTAGGGGATGTTTACAAAAAGTGCTCAGAAAGAAGGTGAAACACAGAGGAACAAACCCTGTAAAACAGATAACTTCGATGTAACCTTAATTATGGTCTCGCTATTGTGAGACCCCAGTGAGGCACATTTTCTCCCTGATTCTGATCCTAACATACAAGTTACACGTTACACAGGCATCCCAGGTATATGTTTAGCCTTCCGCTATACCAAGTAGCAATTATGTTCCTGTAACATGATCACAAGGTATTCTTACTTGTATCAAGAGCAGGTCTGGCAACACCATACTTTTGCATCTACCCATTATTCTTTAACTATCCTTTCTGTTTCCTCTTCTTTGTACTGAGGCAAAATAATCTGCACTGATTTAGTTGGAATTAACACTAGGGGTGAATTTGGCTTATTACCCTTTTTCTTTGCCTTGACTTTGCCATTAATATTGTGTTATATTCTTTTCTAATTAAATTTATGACATTTCTTTGCAATCTGGCTAGGCTTCCAGTAACTGAAGCTCAGCAAGAAGCAGAACTTTATGGCCTGTAATAAGAACAGCCAGGACAAAAAAACCTACATGTTCTTTCGCCTAACCCAGGAGACAGCCATTTTTTCTTCTAAATAATCTCAAGGAAAAGTTAGCGAAACATAAATTAGGATGACTGCTGCTGATTTATTTTTCTGAATAAAAAGGACATTCAGTAGCAGGTCATTTGTTTTTGTTTTCTTTCTGAGAGTAAATGGAAACATACTCTTACCTCACTTTTCTCACAAGTACAGTAGATTTCCTGAGCTTGTGTCAAGGTTTTATTGCCAGGAAAAAGTGGTTGAATATTCAGCATCTGTAATAAGGGCATCATCAGACGTGGAATACAGCTGTCAAGGCTGGTTATGTTAACTTTCTAGGTGTGGGATTGATCTGGTTAACGGCCTTTGAGTGTCACTTTACCGGACTATTAATTATGAAGCGTTTTGGTACTGCTGCCTTCTGTTGTAGCTACGTATAATATTATGTAGAGAGTGTGCTTCAGAATGTGATCCTCCTGGAAGTAATTGCCATGGCTTGGTGAAAAGACTAAGAAGGAAAAGCCACATCAGCTGAAAAGAACATGTATGCTACAAGGAAAGATTTAATAGGACGACTGCCTAGGATTTGCCATAGTATATGAGAGCACTGGTCCGCCAAATTTAGTTTCTGGTCATGGAGTGTCAAATATCTGATGATTCAGAGGAAATAAATGTCAAAAGCATTTTCTAAGTACTTGCAACATAGGATACTCCTCCCAGCAGTGGAGAAGTTAGTATGGTCAACTGGATTGAGAATCAGGACTAGGAACTCCTAAATTCTTCCGCTAGCTCGGGCCCTGATTTAGGCAAGTCACATGTATCACTAGGGGGTAAATTTATCTCTGGTGTAATTCCATTTTCTTCAGCAGATGAAGAGCTGTCTTAGTTTCCCTGTCTGTAAAAATGGGATAATGCTTCTGGTACTTATTTACTTCATATGGTTTTGAGAGGATGGTTAATATTGGTACAAGTGCTTTCATAGCATTATGCAGCTCATTTGTTAAGTGACACAGGGAATATCTACATGGCAGTGAGATTTGGATTAGACACTTGCTCTGGAGTTTTTGGCCTGCATATTATGTCTTTCATTTTGCCTTTGTGTGATGGAATTTGTCCATCATACTGGGAATAAGGTGTACATTTTTAACTAGGAGGGTAATTACCTACTGGGACAGTTTACCAAGGGCTGTGGTGAATTCTTCATCACTGATCATTTAAATCAAGATTGGATGTTTTTTCTAAAATGGATGCGCTAGGATATTATTTTGGGGATGCTATGGCTGTGTTATACAGAAGAACTAATTAGATGATCAGAGTGGTCCCTTCTGGCTTTGGAATCTAAGTGTTCAGAATTTTGCCCAGCGCCTGTCTCAAACTCTGTCTTCCTCAACCTTATAAAAATCCAGCAAGATATTCAGGATTGAATACTGAAAAGCAGTTGGGCAAATCATCTTGGCCAAACTAACCTATTATCTGTGCGAACGGGATCAAAGGTTGATTTGCAGTTAGAAACACGTTGATACCTTTTGCTTGATGCTGCTAGCACTTATGTGGCAGATATGGGTACACACGCAGGAATGCCAGTACAATCTGCTATGCAAAACTTGTGTGGCAACCTCCTTCTTGGCCAATACCCCAGAGATTGAACCAGAGACCTCTATAGCTAAATGCATGAGATGCTACAGCTTGAGCTAAAAAAGCTAAGATGCTCTAGCTGGGGCTGTACTCCTAGCTCTGGGGCACTTAAACACATGCTCAGCTCTGGGTTAGGTTACACTTGCGCACATACGTGCACGTGTAAGAAAGAGCATGTGTCTTGGAAAGCCATTGAGAAAGGCCACTTGTAGGAGCTGAAGCCCAAATCAGAATTCCACAGCTGGAGAGAGAACATCTTGAAAAGACTTCTTATTAAAGAAGAAAGAGGCAGGTACATGTCTTCTGTGTACTGCAACTTTAATTTCTGAGAGCAGCTATTTTAGTTCCCACAGTTCCTGCAGACTTCTACACAGCTAAATCCACTATGCTCTTTCATGGACATTAGACTTGGTCCTGTTGCTGTCTTTTTCCCTCTGAAATACATCCTCTTAGATCAGAGGTCTCCAAACTGAGGAGCATGCCCCCTAGGGGGGCGTGGAGGAATGTTTGGGGGGGCACAGCAGGCCTGGGCCAGCACCCATGGGGAGCAGAAAGGCAGCGCCACCCTATCCCGCCCCTCCCCCAGCCAGGCCTGGATTTCCAATTATACACAGTAGGCATGTGCCTAGAGATGCTGGCGTTCTAGGGGCATCTACAAGTTAAAAGTGGATTAAAAGTTTCATTTTTTACAGAAACACAAAGGTCAGCTGTGGGCGGGGAGAGGGGCACTGAAGATGCTGTGCCTAGGGGTGGGTAAGGTGTAAATCTGGCCCTGCCCCCAGCTTTCCTCTAGCCCCGAATCTGTCTCTTTCCCCAGCCACAGCCCTGGCTCCACACTTGGTCAGGGGCTGGCTGCTGGCCCCCACCGCAGCGCAGCTACAGCTCCGATCCCACCCCCAGTCTTGCCCCCTGACTGTGGATTCATTCCTGGCTACCTGCTCCAGGCCCCAGACCCAGGGGTGGCTCTATGTTTTTCTATCAGAGGGGTAGCCGTGTTAGTCTGAATCTGTAAAAAGCAACAGAGGGTCCTGTGGCACCTTTGAGACTAACAGAAGTATTGGGAGCATAAGCTTTCGTGGGTAAGAACCTCACTTCTTCAGATGCAAGTAATGGAAATCTCTAGAGGCAGGTATATATCAGTGTGGAGATAACGAGGTTAGTTCAATCAGGGAGGGTGAGGTGCTCTGCTAGCAGTTGAGGTGTGAACACCAAGGGAGGAGAAACTGTTTCTGTAGTTGGATAGCCATTCACAGTCTTTGTTTAATCCTGATCTGATGGTGTCAAATTTGCAAATGAACTGGAGCTCAGCAGTTTCTCTTTGGAGTCTGGTCCTGAAGTTTTTTTGCTGTAAGATGGCAACCTTTACATTGTGTGGCCAGGGAGGTTGAAGTGTTCTCCTACAGGTTTTTGTATATTGCCATTCCTGATATCTGACTTGTGTCCATTTATCCTCTTGCGTAGTGACTGTCCAGTTTGGCCAATGTACATAGCAGAGGGGCATTGCTGGCATATATAACATTAGTGGACGTGCAGGTGAATGAGCCGGTGATGTTGTAGCTGATCTGGTTAGGTCCAGTGATGGTGTTGCTAGTGTAGACCCTCTGTTGCTTTCTATGTTTTTCGTCACCCCAAGCAGGCAGGCAGGTGGCATTCGGTGGCATGCCTGCGGGCGGTCCGCCGGCCCCGCGCCTTCGGCGTCCCCGCCACCAAAACTGCAGGACCGGCGGACCTCCCGCAGGCATGCCGCCAAAGGCAGCCTGACTGCCACCCTCAGAGGGACAGGCAGGCTGCCCCCCCCGTGGCTTGCCACCCCAGGCACGCGCTTGCTGTGCTGGTGCCTGGAGCTGCTGCTGCCCAGACCCCAGACCCACCCCCAGCTGTGGTTCCAGCCTCAACCCCCTTACCCCTCTCTGTGTCTCCCCCCGTCATCCCTCAAATGTTTGGGGACCATTGTCTTAGATTGTTTTGCTCTTCATGTTTGCACACACACCATATAATATTGGACAAAGACCTGAGTACTTAGTAGGGTTGGTCCAAGATATGCAACAGTGATAAGTGATTTCTGAGTGCCTCCATTTCCATGGTCTCAGCCTGTGATGGCTTAACATGGTCTGATTTGTCAGCTAGTTGGTTCTTAGCAGTTGCTGAACATTGATGGTGTCTCAATTTGGGCACCTAAAATTTGTGGCATTCAGAATCACTGGTCACTATGGAAAATCTTGGCCTTGGTTCTTTTCTAATACGAATATTCAACCTGAGAGAAGCAGCATAGTCTAGCAGTGAAGGCATGGCCTGAGAGGCAGGAGACCAGAGTTTTATTTCCAACTCTGCTACTGCCCTGCTGTGTGATTCTTAGACATGTCACTTCACCTCTCTGATCTCATACTTAGTCTGTCGTGTCTATTTAGACTCTAAAGTCTTTGGGTCAGGGACTTTGTTTCACTGTGTTTTTACATTGCCTATCTAACACAATGGGGCCCCAATCTTTGTTTGCCTCTAGTTATCTGAATATATTATCTGAAATAGTACAGTTCATTGTAGTGTTACTGCATTCTTTTGGGCTATTACTGAAGAGAGCTCTTTTTGTAATAAGAGCATCCACTGAACTAACAGGAAATAAATCAAACACCCATTTGCATTGGTATCAGATGCATCAAGCCCTGTTCAAAAAAAGGAAAAGACTCCTTAGGGCGTTTCGTTCATCAGTCTCTGCCAGGGTGTTCCCTACACTATGCTCTGTCCTGTCTAGTTTGAAATGACTCAAGCCATGGTCCTTCCACCACCTTTGCCTTTGGGAAAACGATATCATAGTCCAGCAGACCTCGTGGCTAGGAAATTCAGACTCAGTTTAGTCTAGTAACTGCTACTTAGTTGTAACCCCTTGAACCATTCTGAACAATTCCACCTCTCTCCTTGATGCTTACACAATCAAAACTATTGCAGACTGTGAGAACCAACCACTTAGTTATTGTTTTGGTCAAGCTACTTAGTTGTCTTTAGCTTTTCTTGTAAGTCAGTCCCTCTAGACTCTCTGAATTTCCTACAGTTGTCCAAATTAACCAGTATAGATAGAATAGGCCTGATCTTCATTTATTCTAAGGCTCCTTTAGACTTAGCTGGCAGTATGAAGGAACCTTAAAAGTAATTGCACAGAGCTGCTACTTTAAAACCCCTTTATGCTACCTGAGTGGTGTAAATAGTAGTGTTGTCATAAAATTATGAGAAATAGCAAATCTCTTGATTCTTTGTGTTCTCCTTAAATGTCTATCTCCTGGAATCCTGTGACTATGTGGAAAAATCTCAGCTTTTATTATTTTGTAATTAAGTTTCTAGTCATTATGGTTTCAGAGAAGTTTGAAAACATAAACTGTCTGCATTCTGAAGGCTCAGAAACCCAGAGGGCAAATAATCCCCCTCCCCAAAGTACATATAAAAAAAGTTGTGATTTTTAAGCCAGTCTTGTGATTCCTGACATGTTTTTGAACCTATGAGGTTGGTAATACAGTATATGAGAACCAGGCCCTGTGTGTTTCGTACCTTGATACAATATCTCTGTGGTCCCAGTATCTTTCCTGATGACATAGCATAAATACTATGATCCCACGACACTGCATACATAGGGCCAGATTCTGCCACTGTTACTCACATGGAGTACTACCTTACTTCTCAAGTAGCCCTTTGAAATGAAGGGGGATATAGGAGGAGTATGGTATTACACCTTCACGGGAGTAAGGGTGACAGAATGTGGCCCTTCAGTTATGAAGGCCACAAACAGAACTGGGAGTATCCATATGCTGGTAAATGAGTCTAGGGCAACCTTTTCTGCCTGAGCTTTTTATGAGTACAGGGACGAGGGAGCAGAATGGAACTCCGATGCCAGGCCCTGCAATACCACTGCTGCTTTCCCTCCCCAGGAAGGGTTTGGATATTCAATCCGGGCAGCCACTAATCCACTTTCCACATTCCTGCACTGCCCCCTCCATGCAACTGCAAATGGAGCCCCGGGGCCAGGGGCACGCTACGGGCTCTCTACAGACTGTCCCATCATTCTGAGCAGTGGAACTATGCTAGTTTGGATGTATGGCCTGACCCATGGGCATGTGGGGAGGGTGTGTGAGAGAGAGGAGTGGAGGACACTTTTTTTTATTAAAAAGCTCCCCAAACAAACAACCAGAGTGCAACCTGCCAGAAGAAGCCATTCAAGGACAAAAATGATTGACAGAGATGACTCTCCTAAGCAGGATGGAGCAGAATTGTACTCGTTACATTTGGGGGATGATGCAGCCTCCTATGGGGGTTTCCTAATAAGGGTGGCCTTTTCTAAAGACATCGCTATAAAACCATTTAGTGTTATTCAGTGAAACACTTGTATGTGCGGAACATTGAAAAGCAATTAGAAAGAAAGCAAGGTGTAGAGGTTAAAGTACTGGACTGGTACTCAGGATAGAAAGTGGTTCAGTTCCTGGCCTTTCCCAAGTCTCCCTGGGGATATCACGTCACTGTTCAGTTTCCCCCTTTGTCCCTCTTGTGTCATTTGATGCTGTTGAGGGCAGGGACACTTTTCTCCCTGCGTGTTATAAAGTTTAAGGCCTGAAGGGTACACAAGAGCATCTAGCCTGACTTCCTGTATATTACAGGCCACCAACATGACCCAGCACCTGCCCACTTAACCCAACAAATGAAATGAGACCCCAAAGTGACAAGACTATGTGTCACATATAGAGAATAGGAGGGACTAAGACTACATCTACACTACAGGGGGGAGTCGATTTAAGATACGCAAATTCAGCTACGTGAATAGCGTAGCTGAATTCGACGTATCGCAGCCGATTTACCCCGCTGTGAGGACGGCGGCAAAATCGACCTCTGCGGCTTCCCGTCGACGGCGCTTACTCCCACCTCCGCTGGTGGAGTCAGAGCGTCGATTCGGGGATCGATTGTCGCGTCCCGACGGGATGCGATAAATCGATCCCCGAGAGGTCGATTTCTACCCGCCGATTCAGGCGGGTAGTGTAGACCCAGCCTGAGGTGCACCAGTGCTCAAGTTCCCTACAATGGCAGGGCAATGATTACATAAGAAACACTCAGATAATCCTGGCAAGTGAGCCGCACGCACACACTGCAGAGGAAGGCAAACAACTCCCAAGGTCACTGCCAATCTCACCTGGGGGAAAAGTCCTTCCCAGCCCCACATATGGCGATCAGTTAGACCCCAAGCCTGTGAGTAAGGATCAGCCAGCTAAGCACCAGACAGAGAGAGAGCGGATGCTTGGTGCCATCTGAGTCCTAGCCCTCCCTGTCCAATGACCCATCTCTAACCATGGGCATCCCTCATGCGTCAGAGGAGAGAGATTACAAAAATAATAAAAACCATGGGGGTGGGGGGGGGGAGTGTGGAATCCCTTCCTAACCCCTGTCAGTGGCCAGCTGAAACCCTGAAGCATGAGCTTTAGGAATATCAGTCATAAACCAATACTGAGCCTCAGGGCTGTTAAGCCTTGTCCCCTGTCATACAATCACACTCATCAATTTGTTCAGCTTTCTCTCAGAACTAGTTATTTGCCCCCACATATCCTGTTGGGGACACTCGTACAGTGCCCAGCATGTTTGGGCCTCTAGGCACTGCCATCATCTAGTCCCATTAGAGTGATGAATAGAGTTGTACAAACATTTTTCAATGAATAATAAATTCATGGAAAATGTATTTTTGGGAGGTACTGAAGCTATTTGTGAATTCAGGTCAAAGCAGTGAATAGTTTTGGCTGAAAAAATGTTGGTAATGTCAAAACATTGCAATTTGAAATAATTTTTCCTTTTTACTTTCAGTAAGAAATTTTTTTCAATCTCAGTTTCAGTTTGAATCTAACAGATTTTTTTTGTGCATGTGGATTTTTCCGTTTGGTCACTGAAGAAAAATAATCTGTTATTTGCTTAGGTCTAGTGATGAAAGAAGCATGACTATAGACTCACATTGCCTCTAAGATGCCCTTACTCTGAACCACGTTTTGCATTCCAAACTCATCAAGTTAGATTTGCAATGTAGCTGTAAAGGTCGCATTCAGAATGCTTTAAAAGAAAATCAAGTCTTTAAACTTGTAATATATTCTCAGGTACAGGCACCTGTGTCTCAGAGCCATTTCTGTGAATTTAATTTCTATGCATTTTCACCCCTGTTGTGTTCATGTTCTGCAAATATGCTAGCGTGCTAGTTTCCCATCAGGAATATACTTGCGAACAACACATTTTAAGGTGATACGAGAGAATATTCATTGGAAAAAAATTCAGGACTTGCCCATTTTAGTAGTAGCACCAGAAACTTGATTTCCGGAGCTATGCGCCTCCCATCAGGTTCCAGAAACAATAGCATATGACCAAATAGCCAATCAAAACGAACAGACATACATTTTGATCACATTTCAGAACCTGAGAACTCCCAATGAACTGTTCATGAACACTCTGTGGACCAAGCATTACCCATAGATGTTATTCAGTGAAGGATTTCAGTAACAAATAAATTCACAAAAAATTTAACCTGTAGCAAATCAGCTGTGATCAGAGAAAGAAGCTATCTCTATTCATCCAATCATTCACTTAGAGTTGTTTGCTTAGCTCTAGTCTACAGTGTCATCTAGCAATTAGATTTTATTCACTAAGTTTACCACTTTTTAATTGGCACTTTATTTCACTTCAAAATAGGAGGAGGAGGGAAGAGTGTTGCTCTTGCAAAGTAAACAACATCAATGAAACCTGAAAAAGAAAAGAGGTTATATTGCTTTGGAGGCCAAATCAAGCTTTACTAAAAGAAACTTCCTGCATGGGCTCTTGTGTAAGCCCTCTGCAATGGACTCCATTTCACTCTAAACGTAAAAATCACTGGTTGTCCCAAAAAGGTAAAATGCCAAGTGTTACAACCCACACCGCGTGCTAAAACCTCAGAGTGGCACATCACTAGAGAGTGTAAAAAGGGAGTGCTGCCAAACTGTTCACAGATGAGTCTAAATCAGGGGTTCTCAAACTGGGGTTTGGGACCCCTCAGGGGGTCACGAGGTTATTACATGGGGGGTCATGAGCTGTCAGCCTCCACCCCAAACCCCGCGTTGCCTCCAGCATTTATAATGGTGTTAAATATATAAAAATGTGTTTTTAATTTATAAGGGGGGTCACACTCATAGGCTTGCTATGTGAAAGGGGTCACTAGCACAAAAGTTTGAGAACCACTGGTCTAAATGAAGCTAGGCAGCTGGAGCCATGGACCCTAGTGTGCTCACGACTACGCTGAAAGTGGCGACTCAGTGATTTTAGTTTAAAAGTATGTGGACTTGGACGCAATATCATTTTCTTTCATGCATCTTTTATCTGGGTGTTGGCACACACATGGCCCAGAGAAATGAAGAAGATGACTTGGGGCTCGCTTCTGTCGTCACTTACGTGCTGTGTAACTCAATATTTAGTTTATTTATGGGAACATTCTTTTCTGCAGTGCCATGAGTGTTGCGCAGGAACAAGGAAAGCATGGGGTGGAGAGGGTAAAGGCTGGCCAAATCGAACCCTTTGCATGCATTCTCCTTGCTCAAAGTGAGAGCACTGAAAAAATAAAACCTGGCACATGAGCTGAAGCTGACTGAAAGCATCTTTCACTTACGTATTAAGCCAGCGATTCCCTTGCCTCGCCACCTCCTGGCTCACACTCAGCATCAGCCAGATCATCAGGAAACTATGGACCGTTGAAATAATCTGTGTCAATCAGGAGTCACTGGCAATTAATAGGTTTCATTTACATCTGGTTCTCGTACAGCACACCCTCCCCTTGGGAGGCTCAGCAGAGAAGACAAGGATATGAACGGGCATAGAGGTAACTCCACCCTCTCACCTTTTCAGCTGTATGTTGAGATGTATTTGATCATATGCATGGGTTTGGGGACCACAAAGTTAAGTGGCATCTAGGCATTGTCTGGTGTTTTGCCAGAACAGGGGCTTGGGCATTTTACAACTTCCACCTTCTTTTGTAGTGACACATAGTGTGTGCATTCCAATCTGACCTTATGGGTACGAATTGCCACAACATGTTCAAAAGACAAAGAAGGAAAAGTCCCATCAGCTGTAAAGAGAATGTGTGCTACAAAGAGAATATCTCAGTTTAACAGGAATATGGCATAACTGTGACATTCCCCTCTGGCGTTATATGGACCGGTGATCTGCTAGGTCACTCCAATTCTTGACTCTGGGAGCCAGCCTTACCCTGCTCTGCTGTAAGAACCCCCACTCCTGGGCTGTTCACGCAAAGCCTCTGGCATGTAAGCTGCTCCCAGGTACCTGCAAGCGAATGCACTAGCCAATATCTTCGGTCCCAGACCCCACCCTAGGAACCTCTGTCTTGCAGTGTCCAGTTATGCCCATTGGACGCTGCAAGCTTATATAAGTTTGTCAATTTCAGTCACTTGGTGGTGTCTGTAGATGTAGGTGGAAGAGAGAGAGACAGCATGGCAAATGTCTTTCACTTTCATCATGTCCTTTCTTTCCTCTTGGCTTTGCCCCCACCCCCTTCAGAGTCAGGTGAGCATTACCTCATCACAGTTCCAAACTGACCAAAGGAAGGGGGTGACTCCTTCGAGGGTCTAACAGATTCTTTTCTTGCTGCCTAAGCCAGTGTCCATTGTTCCTGTGAGGCTGGGCTGGGTTTGTCCCATTTGTGCCCTGATGAGGTGTGAACTGCCTCTCTGTTTTTGGAGAATTTTTGCATAGGCTTGCTTTAAGCCATGAGGATACATTTCCAGCCTCCTAACCATATACATGAAATTGTAACCTATAACCTTGCTATAACATTACTGTAACAATTACTATAACATCACTATAACAACCATGCTCAGTGCATCATGGGCCTTCTGAAGACACCCAACATGACAAACTTTGCATTGGATACCACACAGTCATTTTATAAAGATGAACATGGGGGTGTAGGGTGTCCCGCCCCGAGGTACAGAGAATCACAGCATAGGATTGGCCATGCTAATCAGGCCCACAGATGTTCATGTAACTTGGCCAAGATTATCAAGGAAGTCAGCAATGGAGCCAGAATGAGAGTAAAAGAGGGCCCAAACCCATTCTCAGTCCACTTTACTGTGCTGCAACCTTAAGTATGAGATGAGTATCCTACGCCACTCAGAAAATGCTATCAGAACCACTTCAATATTTTTTTTAAAGAAAAGAGTATGATAAAGCAGATAGGCCCCACACTGGCAAAGAGAGGGTTAATGAGAGCTTGTAGAGCCAATTGGCTCCACCCCACTATAAGTGCTGCAGATGTCGGGCAGCAAGAGGGGAGTTTAAAAGGTGGAGACCTAGCCCAATTCAGAACTGACCAGCAAGGAAAGCAGAGTTTTGCTTCTCCTGAGGTGAGAGAAGCCTGGTTGTAGCCCAGAGACTGAGGTAGCCTCCTGGCTGGATGAGCCTCCTGGTGGAAGGGAGGACTGGACCCTGGGAGACTGTCCAAAGTACTGGCTATTTGAAGACAGGCACTGAATAGAAGGATGAGGTCCTGTTGAAGATTGATTTGCTTGACCCATCTTTGATTTATGTTTTTTTCCTGATGTTTGGCACTTTAACACCCTGGAAGTGGTGGGACTGAACTGTCCCTTGGCTTGAAGGCTAAAGCACAACTACATCAGACCCCATGAGAGGCAGCAGCCAACCAATAGAGTCCCTGCAACAAGGTGACTTGTATTCTAGTGAACCACGTGGAGGTGCCGCAGAGGCAAAGCGCTCCCAAACAGGTTGTCATCTTGTTGACCAACCCTATCAGCTTCATAAAGAGCTAGATAAGCAAGGTGACAGAACTCCCCTGACAGCCATACAGAGTGAAAACAGCAGTCAGCAATGGCTTCGGGCAGAATGGGCCATCCAGACTGCCCAGCCATTGTCACCGATAACTCTATGCATTACCCGCTTACCATCCATCATAATGACATGGATTATTTTATTTGTTCTTGAGGTCATGAATACATCTTCTCTGAATGTTGCCTAAGCATCAATGACATTGGGATTCTGAAACCCGAAATTCCAAATTCCATGGGAGAGATCTGCCATTCAAAACTGTTTGTTCATGCTTATGTACCTGCATCCTAAGGACTTGTCTATATGGCCACATAGTGCCTGACAAGTTGAGGTATAAATCCACACCACTATAGCCTGCCACATGCTAAAAATTCTGTGGTGTTTCAAACAGAAGTAGATCAAGGTGTACTATGGAACTTTTACTATGTGGTAGCAGGGTTTGCACATCCACTTAGTGTGTGGCATGCTAGTGCTCTGTAGATTCACACCTCAGCTGGCTGTGCACTAAATAGCTGTATAGTCAAGACCTTCATAAAACTGGGTCAGGAATTTTTCAATGAGACTTTTTTTTCATTGAAACATGAAAATTTGTTGAAGCCAACATTTTCCACAGTAATGTAACAGTTTTGATGAAACATTTGTTGGGAAGGTTTCTCAGGTCCAGGATGGAATTTCTGGTCACAGTCAGAGAGCATAGTCCTAGAATAGCTAATAGCCCTGTGGTCCAAGTACTCACCTGCAATGTGAGAAACCCAAGTTTAAATCTCTGCTGTTCCTCATTTAGAGCAGGGACTTGAACTTTGGTCTCCTACAGGAGTGCCTGGGGCTACTGGCAAAGCTGTTCTCTTGCCTTCTCTGGTTTTTCACAAAAACAAAACAAAATTCAAAAGATCTTGGTTTTGTCCCAGTGTAGAATAGGGAAAAAAATTAAATCTCAGATTTTCATGGGACAGGAAAATTGTTTCCCATCAAACTCTAGTAGTAGAGGCCAAACGAGCTAAAATAAGAACCCACCTGAATCTTTGCCCCAAATGCAAATCCAACCTTGGCAGTTTCTGGAGTTTCTCCTGTTACCAGGCCCTGGTAACTAACCAACAAAGACATTGCTCAGGGCTGCCAACAATTAGCTAGACCATGATGTGGCAGAATAAAGAAGGATATAAATTACACTGAAGCAAACTGTAGGCTCTTTGGATTTTTGTTCTAACAGTCACCCGGTATCCTTATTGTTCTAATTATTCCTCCAGATAGTTAAGTGGAGATGAGTCAAAATCTCTAGGCTGTTTGAAGAGTCTATAGTAAAGTTGAAAGAACATTGAGGTCATGTGTGTTTATAGATGTATTTCATTTGAAGTTTATTGCAGTAACAATCCTGTTGTTGTCTTTCATGGCAAAGATGTTAAAACCCTGGACGCTGCATATGTCATTGTTAGAAGGTGGAAAGTCTCCACATCCTTTCCCCGGATGAGGAGTGAAAACAAGTTTGCTACATAGCTGCAGTGGACAGAATGACTTAACTAAAGACAAAACCAACTCTATTATAATAGGGAGGAATGATCTAGTGGTTTCCAGAATGAACAGGGTGCCAGGAATTCCTAGTTCTGATTTCAATTCTCCTTGAGTCCCTCTGTGGCTTAAGGCAAGCTTCTCACCACTTCTGATTGACTTTCCTCACCTGTGAAATGGGGATAAAATGCTGCTTACCTAGCCCTTGAGGGGATCCAATGTCAGTAAAGCACTTTGAACCTGAAAAACTTGATGCAAGTACTAAGTGAATTCAGTCAAGTCTTTTAAAATGTACCACCAACTTCTGAAAAGAAATGTTTGTAAGTGACATGGCTGAACTTTCACAAATGGTGGTGGTTGTTTTTACATACTTAAGGTTTCTACTTTCTGTGTCTGACTGGAAAATTTAGCATTTAACACTAGGAGCGAGCCAGCGCTGGTGAGATTCCTAGTTCTAATATGCAAGGCCACAATATTCATATATCTGGGTGATTCTTATCCTAACCGGACTGAATCTCCCCAACTTTTCAGACACTGAATTACATTGGGACTAAATTATGGCAGTATAGCTCTGCACTGCAAGACCAAAATGGCAAGTATGTCAATGCTGAATATATATAGCACTATAAAAAAAAACTGAAGAACAATTAAAGAAAATAATTTCACTTAAATGAATTTGGAAGGGGGAAACTTTCTGAGGAACCTAAGTGAAAACTTGTAGTGAATAATTTGACTATCTCCAATTTGGAGCCTAATATGTGGTTGGCCACTATTTGCATGCACCCTTGTAACTCTCCTATGCCCTGATCTTTATTCTCCCCTTTCCAGGCCTTTTACACAGACTCCACACCCTTTTTTTGCTCCTCCAATCACAACATACCTTCTTGGGGCCTGGGTTTATAGAGAGAAAATAAACTCAAAAGGAAAATTCAAAGTCCCCATATCTACCCATTTTATCCTCTTTTTGCCTCAGTCCCAGGCCTTTCCTGCCTGTAGTTTTATCCCACATCCCAGGGCACTCTGCTGGATTCTGCTCACTGCTACAATTTCTTATCTGAGCATCACCCTCACGACTGCATCCGCTGTTCTTTATAGGAGAATCACCTTGTCCCTTTACATAATTACATAATCCAGCCCAGAGGCCAAGGCACCCTGTTATAGGGCCATTGCTTCGGAATACTGTCATATTGCAAAGGAAATCTATTATAGAACTACTATGAAGTACTCATTGTCGTCATCCTAAAGCTATTGGGAGGGCAGCTGGCGCAGAAGAGCTGTTGAGGTTGGTGAGGCCACTGAGATCATATGGATTTTATGAGGCATATTTGGGCCATGGGGTTGAGAGGAGAGAACAAGATGTAATTGAGATGACAAGGAGGGCAAAAGGCTGGTGCAGGGATTTGGAGGCAGCTGCTATGGTCCGGGGAGGAATCAAAAGTGTGGGTAGCAGGTTGAAACTACAAGGGAAGAGCAAAGGATACTTAAACCCAAATTCTGAACAGCCTGATATTCAGTATGATTGTTTGGGCTCCTGAAGATCCCCAATGAATAGTCCAGCTCACCACTCTGATGCAGTTCCTAGGCTGGCATGACGCATAGTTGTATTGATTAGAGCTAGTTGGGAATCTTCCAGTGAAACTTTTTTTTGGTCTGAAAATGGGGATATGTCAAAAGTGACACCCTTAGTGGGACAGGGAGGGGTTTGACAAATCTCCCAATTTGAAAAAAAAATGAGAAAAGTTTTGAAATTGTCAAAGTTATTTTAGTTTGGTTTTGGATTTTTTTTAAAGGTGAAAATTAAAACAAAATGTTCTGAAATGAGCTAAATGAAATGTTTCAATTGACTAATCTAAAGTTTTTTCAGATTCTCAGTTTGTGAAAATTTTAATGATTTGAACTTTTCATCCCAATTCGAGATGAAAAATTATCAGTCTTAAAAATTCTTATGGGATGGGAAAACCATTTCCCGTTCCCACTCTACTATTGACTTCAGTGGGGCTATGCCAATTCACGCCACCTGAGGAGCTGACCTGTGGAGAGAGAAATCGATTTTGTACACTGCTTGCTCTACAATCAGGATTCACTCACTGATGAGCAAAGACCACTTGGAACATTTCAAACAAACTGGTCTCAGTGGTATGTGACCCTTGGACAGGGACCATGGACTCTGCAGTACCTGTGCCTAATGCAGTTGGGTTGGTAGCGCAGAGTCTGTGATCCTAACTCTCACTTCCCCCCCCCTTTTTTTTGTGTGTGTAGATGGGTTTACGTCTCCACCTTGTCATGCTTTCTGAAACACTCCGCTGATTATTATGTTTCCTGTATTCACTGTGTGTCTAAGTGTAATAAGCCTTCAGGAGTCTAAATACACAGCAGCCCTGCCCAGCAGCCCTGCAGAATTCTACTTTTGCTTTCTTCCTCTGGGTGTGATCATGTTCTGGTTTTTAAACCTGTATGATTGCTCAGAGGATCTGTGTATGTTGGCAGGCATGGAGTGCTCAGTTGTAATATGTAGTCACCACTTTGCTGACAACCAGCTGCTCAGAATTCACTTTTTCCTCCTATTCAGCCCAGTTAAAAGTGAAATATCAACAAAAAGCAATTTCTGCAGGGACAGTGGAAAAGTTAATAAGGGAGTTGAAGTCATAGCAGGTTTGTATTAAAACTCCCAGGCACTCCTATAACTTATTTAATTTTTTGTTTCTTTAACATTCATGAAATATGGAAAACAAAAACAAAAATACAGAAGTAAATATAGTAATCACTTTCCCCACCTTCCCACTTTTTCTTTCTTGATTGCAGGGAAAAAACCCTATTAGTCTGAAACAAGAAGCCAGTTGTTATGCTCTCATTCTCCAGGCAATGATACAATATGCAGGGATTCTGCATGAGTACAGGGGTCAATTTTTAAAATTATTTATACTGAAGGAGTACTAAGGGCCACCATTCAGGCCTCATTGTGCTAGGTGCAGTATGAACATCTATTAAAAGGCAGTCCCTGCCCCATAGGGCTCTCAGTCTAAGTTGTAACAGAACACAATGGGCCAGTTCCTCAGCTGGTCTAAAACTTCAATGGAGCAACTTCAATTTACATCAGCAGTGGATCTGGCCCCTGGGGTGGTGAACCAGGCAAACTAGAAGGAAGGAGAAGGAGGAGGTAATAGTGAAACAAGCATATTTCAGCACAAGGACCATTACTCATGGCTTGCTGCCTGTCAAAGTTATTGTCAGCTAGCAGCATCTTGGAGGCATCAAATCCTACCTGTCTTACCCATGAGATTAGTTCCATAGTGATAAATGACAGACTGATTCTTTGCAGGAGGCTGTTCTGAATTATCACTGTGGGGAGTTTTAGAAAAAAGTGTGGCAATAATTTTTTATTTTTTTACAGTGAGAAAAGTATATTTTCCCCACACATCATTCAAACCCTAAGAGGATTTTCTCCAGCTTTTCTCCCAGTGATGTGTCAAAGTCCCTATTATGGAAAATATAGTTATGAGCATGGATATGGGAGGGGGTTTAGTCCTTGATACCATTTTGTAATCTGCACTCTATCAGTTGCTAACAAGTACATTCCATAGTAGAGACAGAGATCAGCTGCACCAGTGTGTCTCCTGAGAGGCAAATCATGAGCAGGTTGTGGTAAATGTTGCCCTAACTAATTTAGGCCTTCATCCTGTCTATCTTGGCCCCCACTGCCATAGGGTCTAAGTCCCACAGCATCTTTATAATGCATTTTATCTCACAATACCCCTGGGAGGTCAGCAACTACTGCTGTCCCCATTGTACAGATGAGAACCTGAGGCACAGAGAGACTAAGTGATTTGCCTAAAGTCACACAGGAAATGTTTACAGAATATGGAGTTGAACCCAGGTCTTGCAAGTCTGAGATTACCACGCTAACCACTAGGCCATCTTTCATCCCCTGCAACTTGATTCATGTGGACATACCTTTATACCAACTTGAAGTCAGTGGAATTCCAAATAGGCTTAGGGGGCTGCCTGTGAGATCAGATTGCAGGATCAAGGCCTTAGTTTGACTATTCTCAGATTTCGATCTCTCTTTTGCGATACTTTCTGAATCTATAGACGGACCAAGGGCCTCTGCCACACCATAGGCAAATTCTTCTCGGATGGAGGCCTGGGCAATTGTGGCAATGAAAGCCCATTCTGCTGTTGAAGTGAGGCAGTGGGAAGCTCCTGCTAGGGTGGCCAAAGGGGCAGAGCCTAGGCCTGGCAGTTAGTGGGGGTTGCTCCATCCTCCTTGTCCACCTGCTTCCAGTTTCTTCTGCTGCTCTGTAGAGGAGCCAGGGGAGGCTTCTCACGGAGGGAGGTTGCTGGGGACTTGGGTTTGGGGATGTCCGGTGCCTGGTTCCCAGGGAAAGGCCTTTGCCTGGAGTCTCTATTTGAAAGACTCAAACAGCCTCGCTCCCTCCTGCTTGGCTCTGGTCTCCTCTATGGTGCCGCAGTGGTGCTAGTTTCTTAATTGCCATGCAATCTTCATAAAACAGAATCTCTCCTTTGTCTGCTCTTTGAAATGGGATTAGACCAAAGTGAAGTAATGAACTGTCAATGCACAGCAGCAGGGTCCACCTGGCTGCCATGACCATAGCATGAAACTATCTGTTTGTTACCATCACTGTACTGTGAATTATGCATAATTTAACTGTGACTACATCATATCCACAATCATAGGTGATAAGGGAGCTGGGTGGGTCCCATCATTACCACTCCTAATCAAGACTGTATGTTTTGGTTATTCTTGGCATGTTTGAAAAGTCAAGATTGGTGTGAAAGTGTTGTACCATGGAAATATTTTCAAATTGAAATGAAAATATGGCAAGTTAAAAACATAATGTGGGATAATCTCCTTCTCTGGATGTCTTCACGTCAAGACTGGATGCCTTTCTGGGAGATATGCTTTAATTGGCTTCATTACAGGTATAATTGGGTGAAATTTAATGGCCTGTGGTATGCAGGGATGTCAGATTAGAATGATCTAATAATCCCTTCTCGCCTTAAACTCCATGAATCTAGTGGATAGGGCACTGTACTAGGAGTCACAAGAGGGGGTTTAGTCCCAGTTCTACCACAGACCTGCTGTGGGACTTTGACCCAGTCACTGTTTAGATGCGAAGCTTCTCCAGGTCAGGGACTATGTCTCATACTGTGTGCAGTGCCTAGCACAATGGGGCCCTGGTCTCAGCTGCAGGTGCTAGGCACTTCTCTAATACAACTAATAATGCTACAGGCTTTTCCTGAGCCTCCCCTGCTACATGTGGGTAATCAATAACCCCAAATCCTCCGCTACCTGTATTATTTCGGAACTATTTGCCTTTTATTCCCCTGTTACACGAGGCCTCTTTTGGAAAGCACTTTCTATCGCTATTTTTTTTTTCAGCCTGAGTGTAATTAGTGCACTGGTGCCAGAAAAGTCTCTATTTTTGGCCGTCTTTGCCCTTCTCTTGGCCCGTGCAACCCTCGAGTGAGTAATGGAGAGGTAGCCACTTGGACACAGGGGAATAGGGGTCAGCTCAATAGCAAAAACATTTGCTTTTCTCAGAAAAATCTGCTTCTGCATTATTATTTTAAAGACAATAAAGTAAGAGAGCAGAACACACTCTTCCATAGAACTCTCATGCCCGTTTATTTTGAAGGCTTTGGGTTTATTTAAGACACTTATTTGGCTGCCCTTTCGATATAGAGGGTGAAATCCTGGCCCCATTAAAGTAAATGGCTGTGCTTTTTTCATTGACTTCGTTAGTCCAGGATTTCATCTTCTACAAAGTCAATGACAAAACACCCATTGACTTAATGGGACCAGGATTTCCCCAAAGCTTCCATAGACCCACTCTGCTGCCATCAGGACTGGGTCCCCACTTACACAACAAGGCCTCTTCTAGTGAACCTAACAGAAGCTAGATCCACAGCATAGGCAGGGGTCTGTTGTTTTAAGTTCAAGGCATCAGAGGCCACATTTCTCCCTGTAGCTACCTTAAAATATGTAACCAAGATTTGTTCCTGCTCACCAGAACACAACATTGTACCAGGCCTCTAGCAGGATTATTTCCATCCGAACTCCAGTCTGGCCGTGGTCTATCTTCAAAGCACTGCTACCACCAAAATGGACCAGAAGGTGTACCGCACCATCATAGTAGAAAAATACATTGCATTTCTTCTCATCAGTTGTAACAGGCATGAAAGCTGTACTTCCAAGAGTGACTGTTGCTTTAATGGTGTTGGGATAACATTGGCCTGATCCTATGATGTGCTGAGTGTTTTCAACATCCATTTGCATCATTAGGAATGAAAAGATGCTCAGCATCTCACAGGGTACTATGAGCCTGATTCAGGAGAGCACTTGAATGTGCGCTTAACTTTAGGTGTTTTGCTGGATTGGAGTTTATATGAATTTCCTCCTTCATTCCCTGTGCACAGTATAAACCCAGTGGGGGTGATTATGAGGGATTATACAACTATGGGGAACTGACTTGGTTCCTCAATGGGTGGGAGAGTGAAGGGGAGGGAGAAGTAGCATATCTATAGGAGCCCAGATTATCCTTGCAGAGATGACCCATGCCAGCTGATAAGGGGGGTGGGGGGCAGAATGAGGGCAGCTGGCTTCAGCAGTACTACTGAGCATGCTCAGTACAAGCCAAGCAGCAAATCTTGGGGGGGGGGCATGTGACCCTACAGCCCTCCCCCCAATGCGTCGCCTTTGACTGGAGCCAGGACTAGCTCCTGCAGCGGGCTCTGTGAAGGGGCAGTAATTGAAGAAACAGCCCTGCCCAATGACAACCTGAAAAAAGGACAGAGAGTTGGAGTGAAGATGAGGAGAAGCTGAAACCTCAAATCCAGCATGGGTGAAAGAGATCCTGTGTTACTTATGGTTGGGGCTGCATCTGCTGGATAGACTGGGATGGAAGGGAAGTCCCAGAAGGGGCAGAAGATCTTTAGGGATTTGCTATATTTGCTTCAGTGCTGGTGGAGGATGTTATTTGGAACTTGAAGGACATTATTGGAAGGAGTTGGACTTCAAAGCTGTCTGGCTGGAGTGCCACATCCTGGACACAGAGTTTTGGAGCATATTTATCCTCTTAACAGGGAAATTAAAGGGAAGATCAGTGAGCTAGAAAATTAATGATGAAACTACAGCTTAAGGCAGGGTTAACTGAAGTGTGTCCAATGGAGTTCTAATAAGCAGCCTTCAGTCTCTGTAGTGGCTATGCTGGGTTAAGTTGAGCCACAGAAGGATTTTATTGGGGGGTCAACTCCAAGAAGCCATTTGTGTTCATCCAACATGGAAACTGGAAGTACAAGCAAATATTGGACCAGATCCTGCAGACCTTGCACATGCAGATAGTCCCATTGGCCAGTAGTTAGCAATTCTTTTTGCTTAAAAGCATATGTACATTTATATACAGCTACCATGCTCTTGGAAAGTTGCCAATACATCCCTTAGCATCACAGTATTTGTGCACCAGATGTTCTAAGGAGGTGGGCCCTGATTCAGTAAGGTACCACATACTATGTCCCACTGAAGTGAAGTGCTTTGCTAAATAGGGATAGACTTAAGCATGTCGTTAAAGTTATGAACATGCTTAAGTGTTTTGCTGAATCAGCGCCTTGGTTAGCTTTCAGACACTGGCTTTTCGCTATTTTCTTGCTTTTTAGGAGTAGGTTGGCTGGAGCAGAATGTTCTGCTGGGAAAGATTTGTATGTCTGTCCTGAATAAAAATGACCGTATGGGATATAAAGTTTTCTTAATAAGGACGAAATGTAATAGAATATGCTGAAAAAATATCCCTACCTTAAAAACAGTCAGCAGACTCCAACAGTTTTGAGATGCTTCCCCAGGGATCAGAGAATGAAATAATATCCAACAGATTCCTACACACTGAAGAGACAAACTGATGAATGACAAGGTGTTCTAACAATGCTGCAGTAACCAGGGGGATATTTGTAGAACACACATTGTCATCTGTTGAAGCACCAAGTCCCCAAAGAGCATAAGTCCTTGTAGGTTGCCTGGGTTTAACTTATAGCTCCACTCAGGGGGAATAGACTCTGAGCATAAACCATGGAAATTATACTTCCACTGAATTCACAGCAACAGCTCACCTCCTCAGCTCCAACTGGAACATTATTAGTAGGGCTGATCGAAAACTTTCCATCACATCTGCTTTTTGATGGAAAATTGGGTTTTCGACAAAACATATTTTTTCACAGAAAGTGTCTACTTTCTGCAGATCATTTTTGGGGTAAAAAAAACAAAACAACCAAATGCCTGAAAACCTAAAAAATTTCAGCTTTTGGCTGAAATCCAAAATATTTTGTCCGAATCCTGAAACATTTGGATTCAGAAATGGCATTACTGTGCCACATGGGAGTAATAGTTTGGTTGCCTCATGTTCTCATTCTCTTCTGTGTGCTAGGCTCCTCAGCCAAACTTCATTACCCATGATGCACCACCTGCCCTAATCAACAGAGGAGACCTGGGTGTGTCAGGGGAGATGTAGTCTGACCAGGAGCCTGGCCTATAGAGGAGAGTGGGAGTGTGATGCTTAGCAGAGGAACTCAGCTATAAACAATCCTCTTTGGCCTCTCTCCTGCTGCTAAGCTGGTGTAACTTTGGTGGCCCTGGAGCAGCACTTACATTACTCTGCATTCCTTGCCCTGCTTATCACTTCTTACTTTGCAATTATACTGGCAACATGGCACCTTCACTGGACAAGATCAAACACATAGCCCTAATTACTGTGGAAACAGAGTATCATTCATAGAGTGAACTGCAGCAGGATAATGTGTTGTTCTAAAGATATTCACATTCACGAGTGTTCACATTGAGTGGCAAGTGGGGAATATTCAGAACAAAGAATCACCCTTTGAAAGGAGTGGGTAAAGGACATAGAGACCCCTCACCCGCCCCAGGCGAGTTAATATTCTGAGTCACTGACTTGGAAAGGTGAAGGTTCGTTTGGTAAAAGGTTTTTGGCAAGTAGCTGGGGAAAGTGAAAGTTCAGACCCTGGTGCCTGAATCCTCCAATGCCAATGCAGATTTTTGGGATGCTGATGTTTATGTATTTTTTCTCCCAGGTTTCATAACTATTAAGATCTTATGACTTTTTTTTTTTTTTTGCTCATGTGCAGCTGTGAATTCATAAGCAGCCTGGGAATATTTGCAAATCATCCTGACTGAATTGAGAACATGCAAAAGCATTTGCAGCTATGAATGTTTGTGTATAGTAGTAAAAAACTAAAAGCAGTTATCTAATTGGAGTGAAGTGAGAGGGGGAGCCTTGTAAAAATCCTAATACGCATCAAACTTTTCTGATAAATAACTTGGTTTGGTTTTTACAACTGAGTGGCCTTCTGTTCGCTGTTTACTCTAGAAACTTGTTTAAAGCTCCATGCGGTAATATAATTGACTGAAGAACCATAATGTAACCAGAAAATGAAATGGAAGGAATTCCTTTACAAACCCACCACTTTTAAACATGAGCCAGTTGCAATCCACAGTAGCACTTTTCATCCGCTTATCTTCATTATGACATTAGTGGTACTATCCACTTCTGCCAGGCTTTTACTAAGCCCAAATTCACAGACTTTCTCTCTCTCTCTCAATCTCTCTTTTAAAAAAAATTAAAATAAAATAAAATATATATTTTGCTGTTTGCTTGGGAGAAATTTGAGTTTTTTCCCTCTCTTTCTTGACCCTTTCAGTAGAAAAATGAAGTAGCAAATCAATGACCGGAGTAGAGCTGGCCAAATTTTCATCAAAGCAGTTTTCTATTGACAAAATGGCATTTTTTTGCAAAACATAGCAATTTTAATTTTGGTGGCAGATAAAAACATCAGAGGAAAAAACATTCTGAAAATGTTGAACCATCTCATTTTGATACTTTTCGAACAAAAATCCTTGACTCTTTGAAATTTACTATATTTTATATTTTGAAAAAGACTAATTTCACTCTTATTCAGAACTATTTTTTGTTTTCAAAATATCAGTTTTTCATGGGATGGAAGATCAATGTTCTGACCATCTCTATCCAGCAGCAATAAATTGGATAAATTCTTTGGGATGATCCATGCAGTCTATTAGACCTGTGACAGAATGTCAGCTCAGTTCACAGGGATTTGGTCCCAGCTTAGCAAGGAATTTAAGCACATGCTTAAGTGTTTTGTTGAATAGGATGGATTTAAGCATGTGCATAAAATAGCATGTGCTTAAATTCTACTTAAGGGCTACTGAAGATCAAAGACGATATCCTATAGAAATCATATTGCCAGGTCTTAAATTCAGCGGGAGCTGTCCGGAGAGGAGCTCCGGTAAATATTTTCAACTCCCATGGAGTTTTTATAGCATGGGGAGGCACATGGGGGCTCTGGGAAATACTCTGAGAATTTAAGCCCTGCATATTGCTGTTATATCTTCCTGCTTCTTGTTGTCCCATATCCCCATCTTTTGTCTACATGTTCACTATTTGATTGCAGGGCTACAGGGGAAAGGGTGAAGTCTTCTTATTTGTCTGTCTGATGCTTAGCACACTTTTAGCACAAATTAGAGAGGGATTTTCAAAAGCACTGAGGCTTGACCTAACTCTGCTCCCATGGAAGTCAACAGGGATTTTACCATGGCCTTCAATGGCAGCAGAGCTAGGCCAATGCTGAATGCTTTTGGAAATCTCACGCTCAAATAATTGATATATAATAGTTTGATTACATTAAAATAAATGATATAAAAAGAAATAACAGATTACACTATCACACTGCTTTTTTTTACACGTAGATGCAGCTGAGCTGCATGGCTGGCTGTAATGGTTATGTGTGACAGTTGCCAATATGGGAGCTGTCATTAAAAAGACAGCACAGGTCAGCATAAGAACATAAGAAAGGCCATACCGGGTCAGACCAAAGGTCCATCTAGCCCAGTATCCTGTCTACCGACAGTGGCCAATGCCAGGTACCCCAGAGGGAGTGAACCTAACAGGCAATGATCAAGTGATCTCTCTCCTACCATCCATCTTCACCCTCTGACAGACAGAGGCTAGGGACACCATTCCTTACCCGTCCTGGCTAATAGCCATTAATGGACTTAACCACCATGAATTTATCCAGTTCTCTTTTAAACTCTGTTATAATCCTAGCCTTCACAACCTCCTCAGGTAAGGAGTTCCACAAGTTGACTGTGCGCTGCGTGAAGAAGAACTTCTTTTTATTTGTTTTAAACCTGCTCCCTATTAATTTCATTTGATGACCCCTAGTTCTTGTATTATGGGAATAAGTAAATAACTTTTCCTTATCCACTTTCTCCACATCACTCATGATTTTATATACCTCTATCATATCCCCCCTTAGTCTCCTCTTTTCCAAGCTGAAGAGTCCTAGCCTCTTTAATCTCTCCTCATATGGGACCCGTTCCAAACCCTTAATCATTTTAGTTGCCCTTTTCTGAACCTTTTCTAGTGCCAGTATATCTTTTTTGAGATGAGGAGACCACATCTGTACGCAGTATTCGAGATGAGGGCGTACCATCGATTTATATAAGGGCAATAATATATTCTCAGTCTTATTCTCTATCCCCTTTTTAACGATTCGTAACATCCCGTTTGCTTTTTTGACCGCCTCTGCACACTGCGTGGACATTTTCAGAGAACTATCCACGATGACTCCAAGATCTTTTTCCTGACTTGTTGTAGCTAAATTAGCCCCCATCATAGTGTATGTATAGTTGGGGTTATTTTTTCCAATGTGCATTACTTTACATTTATCCACATTAAAATTCATTTGCCATTTTGTTGCCCAATCACTTAGTTTTGTGAGATCTTTTTGAAGTTCTTCACAGTCTGCTTTGGACTTAACTATCTTGAGCAGTTTAGTATCATCTGCAAACTTTGCCACCTCACTGTTTACCCCTTTCTCCAGATCATTTATGAATAGTTCAATAAGATCGGTCCGAGGACTGACCCTTGGGGAACACCACTAGTTACCCCTCTCCATTCTGAGAATTTACCATTAATTCCTACCCTTTGTTCCCTGTCTTTTAACCAGTTCTCAATCCATGAAAGGACCTTCCCTTTTATCCCATGGCAGCTTAATTTACATAAGAGCCTTTGGTGAGGGACCTTGTCAAAGGCTTTCTGGAAATCTAAGTACACTATGTCCACTGGATCCCCCTTGTCCACATGTTTGTTGACCCCTTCAAAGAATTTTATTCTTAACTATTGTTTCGACTAATTTGCCCGGTACAGACGTTAGACTTACCGGTCTGTAATTGCCGGGATCACCTCGAGAGCCCTTTTTAAATATTGTCATTACATTAGCTAACTTCCAGTCATTGAGTACAGAAGCTGATTTAAAGGACAGGTTACAAACCTTAGTTAACAGTTCCGCAACTTCACATTTGAGTTCTTTCAGAACTCTTGGGTGAATGCCATCTGGTCCCGGTGACTTGTTAATGTTAAGTTTAGCAATTAATTCCAAAACCTCCTCTCGTGACACTTCAATCCATGACAGTTCCTCAGATTTGTCACCTACAAAAGCCAGCTCAGGTTTGGGAATCTCCCTAACATCCTCAGCCGTGAAGACTGAAGCAAAGAATCCATTTAATTTCTCCACAATGACTTTATCGTCTTTAAGCGCTCCTTTTGTATCTCGATCATCAAGGGGCCCCACTGGTTGTTTAGCAGGCTTCCTGCTTCTGATGTACTTAAAAAACATTTTGTTATTACCTTTAGAGTTTTTGGCTAGCGGTTCTTCAAACTCCTCTTTGGCTTTTCTTATTACATTCTTGCACTTAATGTGGCAGCATTTATACTCCTTTCTATTTGCCTCACTAGGATTTGACTTCCACTTTTTAAAGGAAGTCTTTTTATCTCTCACTGCTTCTTTTACATGGTTGTTAAGCCACGGCGGCTCTTTTTTAGTTCTTTTACTGTGTATTATGGTCACTATTTCCAAGCGGTCCTGCTATAGTTACCTCTTGGACCAGCTCCTGTGCTCTACTCAGGACTAAATCTAGAGTTGCCTCTCCCCTTGTGGGTTCCCGTACCAGCTGCTCCATGAAGCAGTCATTTAAAGTATCGAGAAATTTTATCTGTGCATTTCGTCCTGAAGTGAAATGTTCCCAGTCAATATAGGGATAATTGAAATCCCCCACTATTACTGAGTTCTTAATTTTGATAGCCTCTCTAATTTCCCTTAGCATTTCATCATCACTATCACCGTCCTGGTCAGGTGGTCGATAATAGATCCCTAATGTTATATTCTTATTAGAGCATGACATTTCTATCCATAGAGATTCTATGGAACATGCAGATTTGCTTAAGATTTTTACTTCATTTGATTGTACATTTTCTTTCACACATAGTGCCACTCCCCCCGCACGACCTGTTCTGTCCTTCCGATATATTTTGTACCCCGGAATGATTGTGTCCCATTGATTGCTCTCAGTCCACCAGGTTTCTGTGATGCCTATTATATCAATATCCTCCTTTATCACAAGGCACTCTAGTTCACCCATCTTATTATTTAGACTTCTAGCATTTGTGTACAAGCACTTTAAAAACTTGTCACTGTTTATTTGTCTGCCCTTTTCTGATGTATCAGATTCTTTTTTATGTGAATGTTTAACATCTGATCTCGCCCCTACTTTATCCTCTTCCATCCTCTGCTCCTGACTATAACCTGGAGATTCTCTATCACTAGACTCTCCCCTAAGAGAAGTCTCCATCCAATCCACATGCTCCTCTGCAGCAGTCGGCTTTCCCCCATCTCCTAGTTTAAAAACTGTTCTACAACCTTTTTAATGTTTAGTGCCAGCAGTCTGGTTCCACTTTGGTTTAGGTGGAGCCCATCCTTCCTGTATAGGCTCCCCCCATTCCAGAAGTTTCCCCAGTTCCTAATGAATGTAAACCCCTCCTCTCTACACCATCGTCTCATCCACACATTGAGACTCTGAAGCTCTGCCTGCCTACCTGGCCCTGCGCGTGGAACTGGGAGCATTTCTGAGAATGCCACCATAGAGGTCCTGGATTTCAGTCTCTTCCCTAGCAGCCTAAATTTGCCTCCAGGACATCTCTCCTACCCTTCCCTATGTCATTGGTACCTACATGTACCACGACCACCGGCTCCTCCCCAGCACTACACATAAGTCTGTCTAGATGCCTCGAGAGATCCGCAACCTTCGCACCAGGGTTCTCCCGGTCATCACAAACCCAGCTATCTACGTTTCTAATGATCGAATCTCCCAATACTAATACCTGCCTTTTCCTAGCAACTGGAGTTCCCTCCCCTGGAGAGGTAACCTCAGTGCGAGAGGCAACCCCAGCACCGTCTGGAAGGAGGGTCCCAACTATGGGAAGGTTTCCCTCTGCTCCCATTGACTGCTCTGCTTCCCTGGGCCTTTCATCCTCCTCAACAGCACAGGGGTTGTCTGACCGGAGGTGGGACAATTCTACAGTGTCCCGGAAAGCCTCATCAACATACCTCTCTGCCTCCCTTAGCTCCTCCAGTTCCGCCACCCTTGCCTCCAGAGTCTGTACGTGGTCTCTGAGGGCCAGGAGCTCCTTACACTGAATGCACACATATGCCACCCGCCCACGGGGCAGGTAATCATACATGCTACACTCAGTGCAATAAACTGGATAGCCCCCCACTCTGCAGCTGGGCTTCTACCTGCATTGTCTCCTAGTTAATGAAGGGGTTGTTTAAAGCAAGAAGTTTTGAATGTAGTTTGGGCTATAGGTTTTAAGGGGAATAAAGGGTATAAGATAGAACCGGCAAGGGACCCACGCTCCCTTCCTGCTCCCCTTCTAAACTCCCTTGCGAAACTCCCTGTTAGCAGCCCCTGGTCGCAAAAGCTCCCTGGTCGCTTGTGCATGGCTATATAAAGCCCTGGCCTGGGTGAATGCCCCGTCCACTGATTAAGGTTCAGCCAATTACCAGAGGCTTCTAGCCTTCAGACCTTCCTTTGAAGCTCACAGCTTCCAACTGCCAGCCACAACACACGGTCCTTCAAACAAACAAACAAACAGACTGACAAACACAAGCTCAGCATACAGCAAGTAACCCCCAAACCCAAACAAACACACACTACAGACAGTCACTTACTCCAAGGGTCCTGTATTTGCTCCTCCTTCACCTGGAGAACTCCCTTGCGAAACTCCCTGTTAGCAGCCGCTGTTCGCAAAAGCAATTACCACTGAGTCATAGATGAGATTATCACTGCTTACTGCTATGCTTAGAATAGCAGAGGACCATTGGCAAATGTTGGCTTGTACTTTATTTACCATAACTGGGCATAGGCAAACATGGAAACCTACATGAATGGGGTAAAGTGAAGGCAGAATTTAGTCCAATGTCACTAATAGAAAAAACAACCAATATGTCATTAAAAACTATGTGTGAAAAATGTAACACTTGGTTATTAAGAATGACCTACACCCCATAACTATCTTATTATAGGGGAGATAGTAGCACTGCCTAAGAATTGTAGGTTGCCTGACATTTCCCTTTATAAGACCTTGTTTTAGTTGCTTATAATTTTGCCTTTAACTTTAACTGTTTGGGATGAAATTGGAAAGTTTCAGCTAAAATTATTCTGCAATTTCTGAGAATAAGATTAAGGAGAAATGCATATTTTTTTTGGTATATTGAAAACTGTGTTAAAATGTGATTTGTTACTTTAAATCTTCAGGGCTTTTCCTGTTCCTACTTGCAGTCAGGGGGGCTCTATAGGAATGCATGTGGTTCAAATCAGTTTAGAGAGCAGCCTGCTTTGTTTCTCTCTGTTTTTGGATTCTTTTGTGTTATTGTTCTGAATTCTAAGAAATAGAGCCATGTTATGCTGCAACCTTCCATATTTTATGTTTTTTTTTCTAACCTCTCTCTGTGTGTGTGCACCAAGAAATAAGTTTTACCCATAGTAAATAAGTTCTTCGAACCATTTCACTGAGAAGCTTTAGCACCTCTGTAATATCATGCAGCTGCCTCTCAAGTGCCCCCTCATGGCCAAAGGTCACTCTACAGCACCCTGCTTCTGTTTTTCCCAGTCTTCAGAGCCCATTAAGAACCTACAGTTCAAAGGTGGTTGAAACAATCCCCACAAGGGGTCCCATTTACTTAGTCCTCTGGTTCATATTGTGCCTCTAGGCCTCAAGCTCAGTTCTGTGTCTCTATCCTAATTAATCCAAAATAACTCAGCACAGAATGTAACACAGTCTTCATCTCTGTTGGCCTTTACAGCCTCTGCCCTGCTTGCACAGAGTTGCTCTCTGCCTGGAGAGCTCTATCCCACTCTTCTACTGCTTCAGCTTTCCCCTGATGACTCAGGGCCCTGCAGGGGTCCTCATGCTCTCAGGAGTGTCTACAGATCCAGCTGCAGTTTCCTGGGCTTCCCCCTTTTTACTGCCACTTCCTGCTCTTTTAATCCTAGGGATCGCCTGATTCAACCCAGGTGTGACTTGTCCAGTAATCAGGGCTGGCTTAGCCCCAGGCTATCCAGGCCATGGGGAAAGCCACTCTGTGATGGCCTCCATGCTTTGGAGGAAGGGCTTGAAATTTGGTAGGGCACCTTAGTATTGGGGATGTGCCTTTTGCTGCCCCTGAGCAAAAGCCTCCCAGCATGGACAAGCTATAATCCTTTGAAAAATCTCAGCTCACACATGCACAGTGACTTGTGAGAATTTGGCAACTAAATTCTCTGAAGATTCCATTTGTAATGAGTATGCCCCAGCTCAGGGTTATAGGGGCTGAGTAGGGCTTTCCCTGCGATTCCTGCTCCCAGGTACAGGCACTGAGGGCAGGGAGACAGTCTCTCCTGTGCTCTCAGCGCTCACCATTCTGGCACCCAGGCATTCCTCTTTCCCCCTACGGGGAAGACTAGTGCAAACCAGGCAGAACTGGGAGACTTCGAATGCCCATTTGATCCCAGCACACACTATGTGCTTATTGCTAAGTCTGACAGAAAGAGAAGAGACATCAGAGAGAGCATCTGTCTGTCAGAACAGAGCCAAGCACTGTGAAGTCAGGATGGAGGTCAGCAATGGCCCCCTGAGGAGGAGATGAAACCTAGCACCTTTCTAGAAGGGCTGTTCAGTGTTCACATGAGGAACAGAGCAGCTCTGTGCAATCTCTGGGCCGCAGGGTGGCATGGGAGAAAATAAAGGAGAGATTCAAGAGGTAACTTGGGAAGAAAAGAGGAAGTCAGATGAGTCCCTGAGAACAGAGAGGAGAAGTGCCCTTTCTTGGACTGTGCAGCTAACATGGGCTTGTCAGAAGACATTGTGTGTGTGCATGAACAAGAGAACTAGGCTGAAGAAAGCCTTCCATCAGCAAGGCTGGGCCGAGTTGTCATCTTACTGAACACTAGGGCTCTGGTGTTGAAACCGAGAGTGATGGACACAGGGTTGTCTGCTGGGATAGGATGGATTCTGCACCACTCCCAGATTTCACCATCACCGACCTCAACTGACCATGATTCAAAACACTAAATGGTGGATTCCAACATGCTAGTTGTTGGTCTAGAAAATAAACTAACCGCTAGGGGAAAGATTCACAATAAAAAGGAGCAACATCTCCATGGTTCCCTAACCAGAACCTTCCTACTAGGAGAGAGTCTCTACAGAGAGATATAGAAAACAAAGCTGAACTGTACAATAGATAGAAACAGCAAACACAAACTGGAAGAAGAAAACAGGGCACACAAATCACAGTGGAAATCCAGGCGTGGATGAGCAAATACAACTAAAACAACAGCTGAGAGCTGGAAAATTGGAGATGTTTTTTGTTCTTCTGTTCGAGACAGCTGTGATTGTGGCAGTGACTTCCTCACACTTTCTGTTAACAAAGGACGTTCCTTTCTTCTACAGTTAGGCAGTATTACACTCCCTCACTTTTGATGGAAAGAGGCAGCAGGGAGGGCAATTCAGCTCTGTGCTGTGATGTCATCCTATGAGCAGAAATCTCAGCACTGTGAGGTCAGCATGGTCCTTGGGTGGAAGATGAAGCATGGCCTGCTTTTCCAGAAGGGACTTGGCAGTTCAACAGACTAAGAACAGAGTGCTGGGTGTGTGACTTCTTGGCCAAAGAAATACGGGGGAGGGGGTGAGAAAAAAGAGAAATTAGAAGCTATAAAGAAAAGATTTAATGTGTAAAATGAGAGGAAAAGAAGAGGAACCCAGAGAAGCCCCTGGGAACAGGTAAGTTCTTGATGTGGGAAACATGGGTGTATGTGTGTATGGGAGCCAGTGTGCTAAAAGAGGAACAAGCATAGGAAAATCCTTACATTGGTGAGGCTATGGAGATTTGAGAGCTTGGGATGTAGTGCTGCACCCTCCATGGACCTGGGGATTTTTCTGGTGCTGGGAATGGTCATTGTGGGGTTTTTTTTTCCCTGAGGAGGCCAGAAAAACAGTAGAATAAGGGCTTACAAAGCAAATAGACCAGTCTTCTAGCTGCTCTGGTTTAGAGGGAGATTGGCAACTCTCAGGGTCTTGGAGTCTGGATGGGAGGGATTACGTTGGAGACAGTTCCTGCTGTGAGTGTGTCTAGGAGTTTGGCTGGGAGGGATTGGTGCAGACGGAGCCCTGGATGGATTTATGGATCTCCCAGAGTTTAGTTTAGGAGGTTTGCTGCAGACTGTGTTGGGGAATTGACAGGATCTGCTTGTGGGCTGCTGAGCCTCTCCATACCACAAACAGACTGGCCAATGTTCGTTTTTATTATGAAACAGGAATTAATCTAGGGCACCTTCCAACCTATGTTCTCCCCCCACCCCACAAAGCTGTAAGCCAAAGGCCCGTGGAGGGGGCTGGGCATGGACCCCAAGAAAGTCCAAGCCCACAGGAAACATTGGGCAGAGTAATTCCATGAAATTCCAACAGGGCGAGGGAATTTAGTATGAGCTGAAACCCACACATTTCTGATTGGACTCACCAACTCTCAACTGCATTGAGTTCCCTTCGTGCCACATGGTCTCTCAACACACATGTTCAGGCCCATTCCCTGTGGGATAACAGGTGGAGGCTTCTGGGGCTAGTTGCTGGGATGACTCTAGACAGCAGGGCTCACACTCTGGCAACCGTACCAACAAGTTGACTATAAGGGGGGAAAAGGGTGTAGTCCCTTAGGGAGGCTAGACAACAGTGTCTGCTCAGTCAGAGCAAGCAGCGGGGCCTGGCCATGCTGTGCACTACAAAGAACCTAGCTCAGTGATGTCCTGATCACCCGGGGGTCACAAGCTAGTTCTAAGGCAGGGATTGGCAACCTTTGGCATGCAGCCCGTCATGGAAATCCGCTGGCGGGCCAGGCCGGTTTGTTTACCTGCAGCGTCCACAGGTTCGGCCGATCGCAGCTCCCACTGGCCGTAGTTTGCCGTTCCAGGCCAATGAGGGCTGCGGGAAGCGGCAGCCAGCACATCCCTCAGCCCATGCCGCTTCCCGCAGCCCTCATTGGCCTGGTTTTCCATGACGGACTGTGTGCCAAAGGTTGCCGATCCCTGCTCTAAGGGCTTGTCTACATGGGCATAGCCAGCAGCTGAGACAGAAGCACCTAGCTCAGGTGAACAAGGAGGTAAACTCTTCCTCCTGAAACACCAGGGTGGAGTTGGTGCAGCACACTAATCCCATCAATATACAGTTATAAAGGAGAGCTGCTCTCCCCTGTCCTTTTCAGCAGTGTCCTAGATCGGCAGCTCTGGAAAGAGAGCAGTGTGGTGACTGGGTGTGTTTATTTCCCCTTTGGATTTGCAGATATTATGATTTTCCTGAGTAATTCACATGATAAGTTGGGCTGTTACTGCAGTTCAGTTGTTAAGGTTGTTCAACACGATAACTTTGGCAAACTTTAACCATTTTGGCTGAAATTTCCCATACTGGGTGCCTGGCACAGGCTGATTATTATTATTATTTTTTTTTTAAGTTTCAGCTAAAATGTTTCATTCCCTTCCAAAAACAAGAATATGGAAAAATACGTTGTTGTGCTCATGTTCGTCCAAACACAAAAATCTTAAAACCGTAAAGCTGAGAAGGTCTAGCACCCCCATGCTTTGGAGCAGGGAAATTTGGCAGGGGGGTTGACTTCATGATGTGCCTTTTCACAATCCCTGTGAAAATTTCCCCAAATTTGGCCAAGTCATGAGCCTCCAAAAAAATCTGTTTGCACACACTCAGAGACTGAGCCCCAACCGTGGTGGTTGCGCTAGATACCCAGCTGGTGTAAATCAGCATCGCTCTATTGACTTTAATGGAACCATGCCAATTTACGCGAGTTTAGAAACTGGCATGTTGACTTCAATAATAATCCCATTAAAGCAAATGCAACTTCTACCAAGGACTTCAATGGGAGCAGGATTATTCATATCTCATTTCAATGGGACTACTCATTTGGGTTTATATTTGAAGAATCTATTACTATGTGCTGTAGTTAAAGACTTTTTAATGGCAACCAATATATATCCCTATGAAATTGCTACATAAAGAAAAAAATCCTTCTTTGACCTTTTGTACCCACTTGCAGCCCTGAGTAATCTCTTTTTATGACAAGTTATAATAAATTAAGCCTGTGAAATGAAGGGGAAAGCTAACACAGACTCTCTGCTATGGAAGAGTGGGAAAGTTTGGCCATAAATTTAAAAAACATGGGAAAGATAGACTGTGAAGTCTCGGGGACTTGGTATGTGCTTGGTTAATTCACCCAACAACTAAAATTAAGCCGTGAGCTTGTATGCAAGTCAGAAATGGAGTCACTGTTTTGTCTTGTGGATAAGCAGGGTATTTTAAAACTTTGGCAAAGCTGAAAAGACTTAAAAGTTGAAATTCAGAATATGACAATCATTGTCAAATTGCAAGGTAAAAATCCAAAAGTTTGCCTGTGGCATTCTGTTACACCAGATCTCTTTCTCTCTTCCTGAGAATACAGTGAACACTCTCTTGAAAAGAACACTTGCCACGCATGTACTGTAGGAAATATATTTGACCCAGTTTTACAAGTTGCTTCACATCAGTCAGCATCCTTTTTCCTTTGCTCTATCAGCAGCTTTCCTGAGTTTACCTGAAGCATCCAGTCAACTCCCTAGAGCTGATCAAAACTTCTCACATTGCCAGTGAAACCAAAAGTTCTGTCTTCCAAATGGATAGCCGAAAGGGTTGGGGAGAAATGTCTTTTTCTCACTTAATAGAGTTAGGCGAAAGATCAGTAAAAAATGCAGATCAAGATGAAATGAAACCAGAATTGGGACATCACTGATCACATAAAGAAGAGACAAGTAGCTCCCATGTTTCTATAATTCCTCAAAGACCAAATTTGCAAATTATGCAGATGTGCAGCCACAAGGCTAATCTTCATGTATCATTTTGCTAATTGTATATTGCAATGGCCAATGCTGGATATTTGTATGTATAATTGCACAGTTTGCACCTCCAGCCATAATAATTGGATTCACAACGTAGGCAAACAATTGCACACATATTTTGCTTCTGTATGCTTACATTATTTAAAAATCTGGCCCTAAGTATCCACACTGCTAAATAATTATGAAGCTCCATGGAAATGCTTAATTTTCTTGACTAGAAAGCAACCACTAGATCCTTATTGTTCTCTCCAACAGATTAACAGTGAAACATTTCTGGTTAGAACCTATTTAATATTATGCTTTCACCTTTTTAAGTAACTTATGTTGTTGTAGCCAGAGTGGGATAGGTCCACATTTTCAAAAGTGACCTCTAATTCTGGGACCATACATTGTTTTTGGAAGCCCAACTTTAGACATATGGGGCCAGATCTTCAGTTGTTTTAATTCAGTATAGCTCCATTGATGTCAATGGAGCGATGCCAATTTATACTCGCTGAGGAAATGACTGCCTAGGAAGGAGTACAGCAGAAAAGGATTGGGGGGGTTCTAGTGGAGCACAAACTAAATATGATTCAACGATGTAACAGTGTTGCAATAAAAGTGAACATCATTCTGGGATGTATTAGCAGAAGTGTTGCAAGCAAGACAAGAGAAGTAATTCTTTCATTCCACTCAGCACTGCTAAGGCCTCAGCTGGAGTATTTTGTCCAGTTCTGGGCACCACACTTTGGACAAATTGGAGAAAGTCCTGAGGAGAGTAACAAAGACGACAAAGGTCTAGAAAACTTGATCTATGAGAAAGATTGGATAAACTGGGTTTGTTTAGTCGAGAGAAGAGAGGACTGAGGGGGGACATAATAACAGAGTTCGAGTATGTAAAAGGCTGTTACAAAGAGGATGGTGATAAATTGTTCTCCTTAACCACTGAGGACAGGACAAGCAGTGGGCTTAAATTGATTCAACAAGTGCAGCTTTCCCCCACTCATATTCCTTCAAAATGCTGCTGCAAAGATCACTTTCGTAGACCATCACTTTGAGCATGTCCCTTTGCATCCCTCCACAGGCTGCCCATTTTCTATCACATCACACCTGAGATACTTTCAAATCCCTTTGCAGCCTATTCCCATCTACCTATCATCTCTCACTCTCCATAACAGGAGGTCGACTCCCTCCTCTGATCAATCCATGATGCCACTCTGCATTGGCCACTTGTTACATTTTCAAACCAGCAATTTTATGCTTTCATCCTTTGCCATGATGCCAACAAAAAATGCAGCAGAGCTCTGCCTCTTTGACACTGTTCTGCCCCTTTTTGTTCAGTGGTTTAGATCCGCAGCAAGGAGGGGAGCAGGGCAAGGATAGGGCTAGCGAGGATGAGGGCTTATCACGTCATTCTCTCACATACCAACTTGCCTCCCTACCCTCCATGCTGTAGAGCCCCCCTGTTGGTGGTTTGGTTGGCCTTGGTCAGATGGGAGGGCCTTGGTCAGATGGGAAGGTCTTGGCAACTGAGCTGGTAGTTAAAAAAATCCTCTCTTGCTCTGGAGTCAGAAAATGCAGGTACCCACAGTGCCATTTTCTACAGTTCCTTTCTGGCCACTTTACAGGTAGTTCCACAGTTCAGGAAAATGTGGCAAAAAGTGCTAGATGTTCTGTAAAACCATTGATCAGATAGAGCACTACACGGGACTATTCCACAATATCCACTCCCACTTCCACCTGTTCCTGCTTTCTACCTTGCATTTTTATCCCACAAAATCCTTAGATCCCACAAATCCTGCAAGAGAGACAGATTCCTCCATGCAACTAAAACAAAAGCCAACAGTCAGTTAATATATTATATATAAAAAGGGAATTCAGACACAATTTTTACCATTAAAAGAATAAAACAAATCTTGCTTAAACCAGGTAAAAAATACTTTAACTCCTGTTATAATAGACATCAAATAATTCTATCCCTCGCTGAAATTTAAGTATTGAAACCTTTATTTAAAAAAACAACAACTCACTTTACATTGCTGAAATTCTATTTATGACAAATTGATGAGAGATTTAGTGTTCTCCCGCAAGTTACAGTAGAACCTCAGAGTTACGAACACCAGTTATGAGCTGACCGGTCAACCACACACCTCATTTGGAAGCATTTGGAAGTACACAATCAGGCAGCAGAAGAGACCAAAAAAAGGCAAAAATACAGTACAGTACTGTGTTAAATGTAAACTACTAACAAAATAAAGGGAAAGTTTGGGGGGCGGGAAGATTTTACAAGGAAAGGAAACTGTTTCTGTACTTGATCATTTAAATTAAGATGGTTAAAAGCAGCATTTTTCTTCTGCATAGTAAAGTTTCAAAGCTGTATTAAGTCAATGTTCAGTTGTGAGCTTTTGAAAGAACAACCATAATGTTTTGTTCAGAGTTATGAATGTTTCAGAATTACGAACCGCCTCCATTCCCAGGGTGTTCATAACTCTGAGGTTCTACTATACTGCAGCCTGGTTTTTTTGGCCCACCCAATCCCACCTGCAACAAAGTACATTTTACACACTCCCATTATTGTGATAGCAGGACCTGTGGGATCCCAGTCTTGCTGCAGGGCTCTAGATCATAACGCTCAATATTCGCTATCTCTAATTGGAATTATCCTGTTTACTCAGGATCATTATCTTGTGTGCTGCTCAGTAGTACAGTTTTCCTCCCTTTTCCTTGTTGATGATTACTGTGATCTCTGTTCTGTGTTTATAACGTGTTGTGACAGGGTCAGGCCAGATGGCTACAGGAGAGTGATAGAAGGTAGATACATTAGCCCCAGATTAAGCAGGTCCCTTTTCCCTGAGTAAAATAATGGGCTGTTCCAGAACAATCAGGAAGTTGCTGGAACCAATTAAGGCAGGCAGGCTAATTACGACACCTGGAGCCAATTAAGAAGCTACTAGACTCAATTAAGACAGGCAGGCTAATCAGGGCACCAGGTTTTAAAAAGGACCTCACATCAGTTAGTGAAGGGCGTGCGAGGAGCTGGGAGCAAGAGGCATGCAAGGAGCTGAGAGTGGGAAGGCATACTGCTGGAGGACTGAGGAGTACAAGCATTATCAGGAGGAGGGTCCTGCGGTGAGCATAAAGAAGGTGCTGGGAGGAGGCCATGGGGAAGTAGCCCAGGGAGTTGTAACTGTGATGCAGCTGTTACAGGAGACACTGTAGACAGCTGCGATCCACAGGGCCCTGGGCTGGAACCCGGAATAGAGGGTGGGCCCGGGTTCCACCCATCCCCCCAACTCCCTATTTGATACAAGAGGAGTTGACCTGGACTGTGGGTCCCACCAGAGGGGAAGGTCTCTGGCCTGTCCCCCAGTCCACTAGATGGGTCAGCAGAGACTGTGGGGATTGTTCTCCTCCCTTTCCCCATACTGGCCAGTGATGAGGTTAGCTGAGTGAATGGCAGATTTGGGTCACTAGCAAAAATGGCCAAACTGAGGGCTGCCGTGAATCTCTGAGGCGAGCAAATCCGCCAATAAGCACAGGACCCACCAAGGCAGAGGAGGAACTTTGTCACAGTCTGTTTACTAATAGTGTGGTGGCATGCCACCACACTAAGCTTCTTCTGCTAACAATAAAAAAAGGAAAATTGATATTTATGGAGACCATGGGGGTTGGCTGGGTTCTTGCTCATGACTTTTATTGTAGTTGACTGCAAACTTTTCAAACACGAGGATTTGTATCTCATTGTGGGGAGCTGGTTTCCATTTCAATCTGGGTCCCATTATTAGGGCTTGGTTTACATTCTGTAACATTAGCCATGTACAGATTCACACAAACAAATACATTATTTATGGCTGTAGTTTTCACTTGTGGTATGTAAATTTCCCCTATTTTGAAGTGAGTTTGGAGGAGGAGGAAGAAGGGTTCCAATCCTGGTCCTCATGAACAGGTATAATAAAAAGCCACCATCCCAATGGGCAGCTTAGTAAAAAGTTCAACTTACTTTCCTACCCCTGAAGATCCCATCTGGGTGAGGATGAGCCATACTGGGGAGGAGCACAGTGGGAAGCTGGCATTGCCACTGATCATGCTTGATCTCCTCTGGGGCTAAACGAAGAACCCTGTCTCGAAGATTATGAATCCATCACCTTTCCTGAACAACTGTTGTTAATTTGAGATCTCGTGATGGGTTGGCATTGTGGTTTTCAGCTTGATGGCATTCCCTGGCTTGTTACATGCCCACAATGACAGTTCCCAGTCATTACAGTGGAATGTTGGAATTCCCAGAAACAGACCAAGAGCAACCCATGAAGTTTCCTTTAAGAAGAAAACCCGTCCCTTTTAAGAACTAATCCCAGCAAAAGCTACATGCTCCCCTCCCATACAGATGCCTTGAGGACACAGGTCATGCTGAGGAGATGGTTTGGCAGAGGTTGCCTGACATGTCTTTGTGCACAGTGCCCATAGGCCTGTTATAATCTCTTTCCACATACAGAAAAAAGATGGTGTCAATTTGTGGTGGAGCACAAAGGCCTGAGCTGTAGCTTGTTAACAGAAGGAACTTTTGGATGATCCATTTTCACCAGCCAATGCATTTGGGAAACCCTTTATAATATTCGTGCCTGGTTTCAGCTCTTATTGATGTTGTTTTTACAGTGCTACCACTCTGTTTTAACTCAATAGAGCTCCACTCGGTTTATGCTGGTATAGTAATAATGAGAATACCTAACTCTTATATAGTGCTTTTCTGTGGGAGATCTCAAAGTGATTTCCGAAGGTCAGTAGAAGGAGGCACAGAATTTAGAAACACAAAGCTATGGTGCACTTTCCAATAAGAGGGGAGCCACAAGTGCCTAAAAATATGGTACATGGCAGTAACATTAAGGCTTTCATCTACAGGTTGTTTAGCTCTTAGCTCTGAATTTGGTATATGGGCCTCTGGCTTATAGCTCTATGTGCCCTGCTAGACTTCACCTGGGACTAAGTGACCATACAAATAGACTGGAATCATTAGAAGAAGGTTAACCTGTCACTGTAGGAAAGCAATAGGGAACTGCGATGCTTCCCAGAGGTACCCAGGGTTGTGAGCCACCTTACTAGCACCTGCCTTTAGTCTGAGTGTGTCTTGTTTGTGCCTGCTGGGGATCAGCTCCCTAACCTATCAGCATCTGGCAAAACAAGTACTCTACCTTCCCGGCCTCCTCAGGCCTTGCTCTCTCTGTACAGGTTAGCACACCAACCCCCGAGTCCTCCGAGTGTTCCCTGTAGTTTCCAGCCCTTGTTCCACTGATTGCTCACAGAGCTCTCAGATTTACTACTCCCAAAGGAATGGTACATCTTGCAAGACTCAACTCTGGATCCCCACTTTATGTAACACACAGCACTTATATATAGTGAAAACAAGAATCAGTTTCTCATCAAAGAACAGAGATTCAAGTGATAGCAGGTAAGAATATCGGCAACAAATGGTTACAGCTAAAAGGAAATCATAACATGTTTTCAAGAACTTGAACTTAACTCACAAGACATTCCCCTGCTTCCTACAAGATAGCATAATCCAAGCCCTTTTCTCAGCATTTTCAACCTGGTTGGCTGAGATCCCCCTTTCATAAAAATCAAGCCCTCTGGCAGCTTGACTTCACAGACTAAAAGATACCAGGATGTTTCTCTATGCCCCCAAATATACCCAAACAGACCATTGATGTTCACCTGAAAATAGGGTTTTCCCCTCCATTACTATTTACCTTTTCCTTGTCAAGTCGCCACCAGCTTCTCTTTAGCAATTGACTTAGTATATATCCTAATAGACTTCTGTTGTGAGACACACAATCCTCAGTGGTCCACCAGGAAGATGTGTCTTCCAGACATGCTACCTTTGAGTGACCTGCTTTTAACTACAGACCTAGGGAACATAATTTTTAGTGTATATACATAAGTCCTCACATATTTTCCACACATGCGTCTCGTAACGATTATGATGACCAGTGTGACACAGGCTTTCATTAGACAACTTACATAACCCTTTTTGGAGAACCCATGGGATCCCTATACCCCCATGTACCTCTGTGCCCTCCTCCAGTTGGCATCAAGAGGTCCTTGGGTCACAGAAATGGCTGGCTTTGATCTAGGCCTTGACTGAGTTGTTTAGGAAACGACTGATGAGTGGATTGATTATTCTCAGCCAATTAAGACTTTGACGAGTTTATTTTTCTGCTGGAATAGGACATGGTATAAGCTTGTCAGATGGTTCCTACGCTATTTCTTGTAATGCTAAAATAAATGGTGGTGTTAGATCCATCCCTGCTATTATTGTATTTTGTTTGCTGCTTTTGAGAATGAGGCAGCAATAACTCCTTCCTCACATAAGCTACTGTTCTGTCCTTAGCATCCTGCTTGGCCAGAAGCTCTGAGTGTACCCTCTGGAGGAGGCATGGGACAGGTTCCTAAGCCAACCTGCAGAGTTTGATTCCTTGCCAAACTGAGCCCTGCAGGTGTCATGTATCCTGTGGTGTTAGCTAGGGTGTTCTGCTTCCTGAGCAATTTACTGAAATGATGTAGAGACAGATGCCTGTTTAGGATCCTTGTGACTACAGCCCACAGCTTTGTATTTGTGTCCCATGATTGCAAAACCAAACTATCCACCACAGAAAGGGGTTAACCAAAGCAAAGTGATGTGGACTTACTTACTGGCTGAATTAGGTTAGCAATGGAATTTTCTGAGTGAAGGGGATCAATTGGGAAGAAACTATTTAGAAAACAGTGTTCTCTAAGTTTATAATAATGGTGAGGCCTGATTCTCGGCTCACCAGTTAATTGTGATGGCTTCAGCAGAACTCCTCCTGATTCTCACCAGTGTCACAAGGAACTCAGGCCTAGTGCATGTGTTTACTGTAACTCATAACCTCCACAGCCTCTGCCAATGCATTGTCCCACATTGGGCACACTAATGTGTGTGATCATGTCTTCCCTTGGTACTAGTACACAGCTAATGAAAGTCTTTTCTTTACTTCAAGTGGTAGAGGCTAGTGCTTTTTATGCTGAAGATCGTGGATTCTCTTCCCATTTACAACCTGTGATGGGTTTGTTTTATTGAGCCTTGGAAGAGGGTGGGGGGAGTCTGTGATCCTGTATAAAAGGCCGTATTGTGGTGCACACTACACACAGGGAGCAGAATCAGTGAGTGTAGCCTGAGTTTGGGTGTGTACTGACTTTTTGAGAGCTCCACTGTGCAACTTCAACATTTTCCTAAGACAGGTTTTGTAGATAGCCAATAAACATCATTGACCTGATTCTCCACTGCCAAACGGCATGGGTAAATATGTACAGCCACTGTGCAGAGGTGTAAAATGTGAGTGCCCTCATTTGGTTTCCATTTTATCCCACTGGGAAGCATCAGGCTGTGGGGCTGTGTGTTTGGAAAGTTTTCTGGGCTCCTTTAGTCTGAAAGTGGCTTATATGAATGTGAGATAATCTTACTAAAATTAGCAATCACAAATTGAACAGGAAAGAAGCTCTAGATTTTTCAAATAATGGTTCTAGCCCAGCTATGCATGTGGACCTTTCATCCACACTGGGTCCCATCAAAGTCGTGTGGTTGCATCAATTTTCTCTGACTGCCAGTTGAAGGCACTCACAGATGTAGACAGATGCACCTCAGTCCTAGAGAAACATGAGAAACACTCCTTTGTAACAGGCGATAGGATGACGTGCGGCCAGTGGATCCGAAGGCTAAGGGAATCTGCACAGTGCTTCCTCTAAACAATATTCACTTCAGTTCTCATCAAGTCCTAAGACTTCAATGGGACTCCAGGTGATGGTGGGATACATAGATATTTTTGCAAGATTGGGACCGACTGCCCCCAAGCAACATGCAGAATTCAACGGGAAAGTCTATTTTCCTTCTTGAACAAAAACGTTTGGTTTATATGTTTTCATCAAATGCAGACTGTTTTTGCATGCTAAAAATAGTTAAACGTTGGAAATACAGACAGATCGTTGTGTGGTGTAAACTGTCATAACTACTTTGATTTCAGTGGAGCTACACTGATGTCCACTGGCTGAAAATCTGGCCCATCGTGATCCTGTCATGTGACTTCTTCATTTTGTGTGCACTGATCTGCATGTGATCATAGGAAGCATGTGGTATTTTCAAGAGTCCAGATTCCTTCAGCTTTCAGACACCTCCATCCCTGCCAGCAACCTCAGAATTATACCTATAACCCTTAAAATAGTGCACCTAAGTCAGATTCAGAAATGCATCAAGCCTCCTGTGCAAACCTTTTCAGGTTTCTTTCTTCCCACTGCCTGCACCTCTCTCTTAGTGCCTTTCCCACCTCATGCCATGAAGTACTTTTCAGAATATTCCATCCTACAGGAGGTTCTTCTCTGGGGCTGTGACTCATCTATTCATGACTGTTGGCATCTTCAGCTGGCTGCCAGAGGAAACTGATGAAATCAAATGCTCCTGAAAACAAACCTCTCTGACAACTGTAGAGACGACAGAGTTAATAGGAGGGAGTGGAGCCTGAGTTTGGAAAAAAATTAAAACATTAGCTTGCTGCTAGTAATTTATTGCACTAGGGCTATGTTTTTACTACAGAACCTCATAAATAATGTTTGATTTAAAGTTTCCAAGGACTGAATGAGGAATTTTAAGGACCAGGCTGGAGGAAGCAAGGTTCACTGCATTATCACTCCCTTTAACTCCTTGCTCTTTGCACAATAGGCTATGCTACCATGTAGGAATAAGTCATTGCTTTAGGGACCACTACTGACTATGGTATATCATACAGGTATACTGTCTTCCAAAGGGCCAGATTCAGAGGTGAAGTAAAGCTGATGTAATTTATAACACTTTGGACACTCTTAGGGCTCGATTCTCAGTCATGCAGGAGTAATACACACTGAATGAGAGGCATCCTACGGACATAATTCGGGCTCCTCAACTGATATCAATCAATGATTTACACCAGCTGAAAATCTGGCCCTCTGTTCACCAGCTTAGCCTCGCATGCTGTTTTAGGGCTTGTCTACATGAACACTCACTTCACAGCAATCCAGGGTGTCAATTGACCTTGCACTAGCCTGCTGCATACAAAGGGGCCGTGTGGATACTGCAGCCATGCACTACAATTCCCTGGTGTGCTTCAATCTACTCCCAGTTCAAAGTGGGATGGATCAATGCGCAGCCATCAGTGGCCTTGAGAATGTCAGCCAATGTCTATGATGCAAATGAAAGGTGCTTCCCTTCCCCCAAAGGGCCCTAACAGGAGACTGGATGGCTCCAGGGGTTGGAATTGGATACGACACTTTCCATCTCCGAGTGGTAGTTCAAAGGATGGGGTGGATCAGAAGCCACTACAATCTGTCTGTTTGGTAACCTGTGTGAAATGAGTCTTGGTCCTCTTTCTAGTGCAATGGTGCCAACCGCACTTAAACCACCTTCTGATTTGGAACCCTGGCTAGCGGTCTCAGCAAAGGGACTGAATAGGGCAGAAGACCATACTTCCATCTCACTGCCAGAGGTGGGACAGGGTTGAAGCACGTTAGCATGGGGGAAGCTTGCACTGTCCCTGCCTAGGTAGTTCCTCTTCTCCGGGTAAGGAGAGCACCACAGTATCTGGTGCTGGTCACCACCATGAAAATCACTTGGAAACCTCCTCAGTTACGGGTCTTTGTCGGTGCACTTTGCACTTATTGTGAAGCTGTTAGAAGACTTTGCAAAGCCTCCAGAGAGGTAGACTGGTATTGTCTCCATTTTACAAATGGGGAAAAGACAGCACTAGGGGGCAGATTTACAAAGATCTTTAGGCACCTAAAGATGCAGATAGATGCCTAGAGGTACCTGCAAAAGCACCCAAGCAGGTTAGGTGCCCAACTCTTATTCACTTTCAATGGAATCAGGTGCCCAGTTCATGTAGGCACTTTTGTAAATCACGTGCAACCTTAATTCAGCCCCCTTGTGCATATGCATTATGATTAGAGCTGGGCAGGAAATATTTTCCCCCGCCTGAATGAATTTTTGAGATTCCAAAAAAATCTCCCATCCAGAATTGGGATGAAAAATTAATCTCAAAACTTTTCACAAACCAATAACCTGAAAAGAAAATTCAGATTGGGTTGATTGAAAAATTTTGTTTTGATTTTGACATATTTTTTTTTTAAAACTAGCTTTTTTGGTAATTTTTTAAATAACACTGGTCTACAATTTTTGAGAAGTCATCTGCTTCAGAGATAAAATGTGCTATTTATTATGTATTTTGATGTGCTGAATTCAAATATGACAATTAAAACAACTGATTGGCTACTGTTTCTAAGATATTTAAGTTTTTACATTTTATTTCTATGTATATTGTGTAGATAGTAGAGTTTTAATCATAAATTGTAAACCTAGGTCTTTTCATGTGTTTATGGTTGCTTTACATGATGATATTTCACCTGTCCTGTTTATGTAACACTTGAAAAATCAGCAAAATGGTTATATAAATAAAATTTATTATGAAACAAAAGGCAAAAAACGATTATGTACATAGCTTAGTCCTATTCAGTGTCTACTGGGCGCTTCTTGGCTTGTCTCTTGTATTCATTAAATGGAGCATCTCTTGTCACTGTCCAGCAACAGTTTGCAAGCATTGATGGGCTCCATTTACCCTGATAGCGTTTCTCCATTGTTGCAATGTCCTGGTGAAATCGCTCGCCGTGCTCATCGCTCACTGCTCCACAGTTTGGTGGAATAAAATCTAGATGAGAGTGCAAAAAATGTATTGTGACAGACCCAGACCAGTGGGGTACAGGAGTCTGGTAGAGGGCAAATATACTGGTCACTGGATGAGTAGTTTTCTGTTCCCTGAGTGACCAGAGCAGGGCTCCACTAGAGTAATCAGGAACCTGCTAGAACCAGTTAAGGCAGGCAGGCTAATTAGGACACCTGGAGCCAATTAAGAAGAAACTGCTAGAATCAATTAAGGCAGGCTAATCAGGACACCTGGACTTTAAAAAGGAACTCACTTCAGTTTGTGGTGCGAGTGTGAGGAGCTGGGAGCAAGTGGCGCAAGGAGCTGAGAGTGAGAGGGTGTGCTGCTGGAGGACTGAGAAGCACAAGCGTTATCAGACACCAGGAGGAAGGTCCTGTGGTGAGACTAAGGAAGGTGTTTGGAGGAGGCCATGGGGAAGTAGCTCAGGGAGTTGTAACTGTCATACAGCTGTTACAGGAGGCACTATAGACAGCTGCAATCCACAGGGCCCTGGGCTAGAACCCGGAGTAGAGGGCGGGCCCGGGTTCCCCCCAAACCTCCCAATTGACCTGGACTGTGGGTTCTTCCAGAGGGGAAGGTCTCTGGGCTGTTCCCCAACCCACATGGTGAATCTCTGAGGCAAGAAAATCCGCCAATAAGCGCAGGACCCACCAATATAGAGGAAGAACTTTGTCACAGTATCTTTAGTGACATGTTGCAACCAAGGCTTTTGTATGCCTGTAGTTGTCTGCCTTGTTGTTTCCGAGAAAATTTATTGCCACTAACTGGAAGGCTTTCCATGCCATCTTTTCCTTGCCACGCAGTGCATGGTCAAATGCATCATCTTGAAGAAGTTCACGAATCTGAGGACCAACAAAGACACCTTCCTTTATCTTAGCTTCACTTAACCTTGGAAATTTTCCATGGAGGTACTTGAAAGCTGCTTGTGTTTTGTCAATGGCCTTGACAAAGTTCTTCATCAGACCCAGCTTGATGTGTAAGGGTGATAACAAAATCTTCCTTGATTCAACAAGTGGTGGATGCTGAACACTTTTCCTCCCAGGCTCCAATGACTGTCGGAGTGGCCAATCTTTCTTGATGTAGTGGGAATCTCTTGCACGACTATCCCATTCGCAGAGAAAACAGCAGTACTTTGTGTATCCAATCTGCAGACCAGGCAAGAGAGCAACAACCTTCAAATCGCCACAAAGCTGCCACTGATGTTGGTCATAATTTATGCACCTCAAAAGTTGTTTCATGTTGTCATAGGTTTCCTTCATATGGACAGCATGACCAACTGGAATTGATGGCAAAACATTGCCATTATGCAGTAAAACAGCTCTAAGACTCGTCTTCGATGAATCAATGAACAGTCTCCACTCATCTGGCTCGTGAACGATGTTGAGGGCTGCCATCACACCATTGATGTTGTTGCAGGCTATAAGATCACCCTCCATGAAGAAGAATGGGACAAGATCTTTTTGACGGTCACGGAACATGGAAACCCTAACATCACCTGCCAGGAGATTCCACTGCTGTAGTCTGGAGCCCAACAGCTCTGCCTTACTCTTGGGTAGTTCCAAATCCCTGACAAGGTCATTCAGTTCACCTTGTGTTATGAGGTGTAGTTCAGAGGAGGAGGATGGGAGAAAATGTGGGTCCTGTGACATTGATGGTTCAGGACCAGAAGTTTCATCCTCTTCCTCGTCTGACTCAAGTGAGAATGATTCTGGTGCATCAGGAACCGGCAGTCCTTCTCCGTGGGGCACTGGGCGTATAGCTGATGGAATGTTTGGATAATGCACAGTCCACTTTTTCTTCTTTGACACACCTTTCCCAATTGGAGACACCATACAGAAGTAACAATTGCTGGTATGATCTGTTGGCTCTCTCCAAATCATGGGCACTGCAAACGGCATAGATTTCCATTTCCTGTTCAACCACTGGCGAAGATTTGTTGCACAAGTGTTGCAGCATATGTGTGGGGCCCACCTCTTGTCCTGATCTCCAATTTTGCAGCCAAAATAAAGGTGATAGGCTTTCTTAACCATAGTGGTTATACTGCGCTTTTGTGATGCAAAAGTCACTTCACTACAAACATAGCAGAAGTTATCTGCACTGTTCACACAAGTACGAGGCATCTCTGCTCACTTTGGCTAAACAGAAATGTGTCCCTTTGCAAAATCAAACACTGACAAATAAGAGAGCACGACACTGTATGATTTCTAGAGCTGATATAGGGCAATTTGTTCAGCAGAGTGATATAAGCTTCGTTATGATTGCATCATCCATGACTTCTAGGAATAACATGATGCAATTCATATCATGTATGACGCAATACCAGCTTCAGATTGCATCATTCATTGTTTTGCCTAAAAAGCAAGTACTGTCCAAACCCAGTCATAGATTTATTCATCGATCTAATCAAAGATGTATTTTAGTCCTTTCTGGTTTAAATTGAGATCCCTTCCCTTTATAACTCACTTATCCTCCACCATTTCCAAGTCAAGGGTCGTCTATACTGACCCAATAGCATATCTTGAAAACTAGAGCGAATCAACAATTTTAAGCATCATTTTCGTTCTCAGTGACCCAGAATTAGTAAAGTTTGACTACATTTATTTCAGAAGCATTTTGGCTGTAGAGCAGTGTAACATACTCGATTTTTTTTTTTTAAACAGAAAGCTGACTTGAACCCAAAGGAAACTTCCCATTTTGAAAATATCAAAAAGGACACTTGGACAATATCAAAACTTTTTTTTAAATGTTTTCGAGCTGGGCAGTTTGCTGAAACTAATCTTTTCCTGCAGACAATTTTGAACCAAGTGAATTGGCTTTTTCCATTAAAAAAAATGTTGATGGGAAAATTCCTGCCCATTTTAATTATGATACAGTCTATAATTACATGATTGCCCACTATTTCTTCCCTAAGATTCCTGATTCCTGCCTCATTCAATGAGTGAAGGAGAAGGGGCTGTGTAGGAAATTCTCTTTGGAACTCAAATGTTGAAGCAAACCTTTGGGGGTGGGTTCTATTACAACCCCAGCAAATCAAACTGCAGGGCTCAGTTCCCGAAACAAATGCTGAAGATTAGCATATGTCTAATACATGTAGGAACAATGATCCTCCAAAGATTCTGAGATGGAACTAAAAAGAGCAAGAGAGTATGAAAAATGTACCATATCCCAAAAATGTTCTTTTGGGATTTAATTGGAGTTTTGTGTGAAGGTTTGATTACTGATTTCTTATTTTGTGCAAGCTGGTTTGCATGGCCATTGGAGTGGCATTTTCAGAGCCTTAATATTTAGGTGCTCAATCAAGGCACCTTGTGTCTGCTTTTCCAGAGGTGTTGACCACCACCAACTCCAGGAGAACACAACAGGAGCTGTTGATGCTCAGCACCTCTGAAAAATGGATCAACATTGCCTCAGGTTGGCCACCTTCTCACGGAGACACCAAAAATCTTTTTGTTAGAGACCATGGGTCTCATGGGCTGTCCATAGGGCTTATAGGCACCAGAGTGCACCATCCTGCCACTGAGCAACCTGCTAACTGTGGCCATAATGAGAAGCTCAACTCTGACAGAGGACACCAGTCCTGGGCTCTGATTGGTAGAACTCCGGAGGTCCTGATTGATTCCCTGCATGTATTTAAACCAGACACAAGAAGAGGAACTCATCCATGCAACTGGGTTTTCCGTGCTTAGGAGTGCTTCTTTTGTGCTACCTGTTCCCACTGCCTTGCTGATATTCTGGTAACCTGACCCTACCAACCTCCTAACACCTGCTCTTGGTTTTCCCTCTGGCATATTCCCAACTACGATCTCCTGGTATCTGATCTGGCCTGACTCCTGCTCTGACCACTACATCAGACTACCTGCTTCTTGGTTGTGACACTTGGTCACTTTTAAAAATTTTGCCCCAAGGCCCTGGTTAACCTCACTGAACAGTGAAGATCAAAAGGTAAGTGGAGTTAGGCAAATATAAAGCCAATGTAATTATTAGGAGAATTAGGTCATAAGTGAAGCACCGGAAAAAACAATGTCTGAAGTCTCATCTTTCTTCCTTTTGCTATTGATCGTACAATAAAGAGAGCCTTTCAACTTGAAAGAACCCTAAATGCTTTAAAAACTACTGTCTGTGTCTAGGGATAACTTTGTCAGGCTCTGAGATGGAAGACTCCTCTTCAGCAGTGTGCAGCAACAATGTACAACAATTTGGGATGTGAAAAATGCAAGCTGGAACTGAACCTACAGGGGGAATGTGGCCATATAGTGTGTGACTTTTCCCATGTGGTTGTCAAAACTTTCAGCAGGATATTGGGGTGAAACACCACATTCTACTGCCATGTGTGTGGGGGCGTTAATTGCCACAAGTCAGCAAGACTCCATTTTGATCCCTTAGCCAATATATAGCACTGCCGACAGCAGAGTGCTGTCCTAACCAGCCTGGGGCAGTGGATTAGTCCCTGTCTTGCAAGAGAAGAGTATCACTTACTGAATCGGCAGTGAGGTACCTTGCCAAGTACTGATTCTGCCGTACTGTTTAGCTGATCGGATCCATTTCTTGAGCAGGTATTGCTCTGTATGTTACTTTTCTCCTCTTAAGGACATGCCCTTCTAAACTATGTATGACTATAGTAACTTCTGAACTATGTATGACATGACAAATCCCTGCTCAATCAGATGCATGGTATAGGGCAGTATGAAATATAGAAAATCCCCTTTAGAGCTCAGCTCATCACACAATCTATCGCCACTGGTTCTGATCTGCCTTAAGTCAGAAATGATCCAACTCCATTAGTAGAGGCAAGTGAATAATTTGCAGCAAAAAGTTAACGCAACAAATTTAGCCTCTTTTATTTTTATGCTTGTGGAGTGTCTGCAAGGCCATTATTGTTATTATTTAGAATTGATATGGTGGCAGTGCCTAAAATCCACAACCAACTCCCCATGAAAGGCATGCTATAAACATAGGTGACAGTCTCTTCCTGAAAGAGCTGTGCAGTTTGTTTGGATTTACTCATTCCAAATTATAGTGTATTGGGGAATGAGTTTTGTTTCATTCCTATGCACTGGTCATGAGCACTTTGGTTTGACCGATATTTGAAATTGATATTTGACTCTGGTTAGCTGTGACGGGTTATTGTTCCTGTTCCCTGATTGGATAAGCATAGTTCTTACAATCAGGAGGATGACTTGAAGTAGCCGTTTGGTCTTTGAATAGCTTGGGGAGAGGGAGCAGTTTAGAGAGAGGCATCAGACCTATAGGCTACTGCAAAATGTATTGGCTGGGTGCAGAGTCTGAATGCAACTTTCTCTTGTCAAACCCATGCAGTGTATTAAATGTGTGTGCACAAATCCTTGTCTGACTTGCTTAGTTCCATATATGCTGGAGCTTTGGCAATGGGTTTTGGGAAACTCTCTGTGTGACTGTTGTGTCAATTAGTATTGCATCTTGTATAGCACTTCTGGCGTGAATATTAGATTGCACGAGATGGTGTGAATATTAGATTGTATGAGACTAAGCTGTAGTTTCAATGAGCATTTGTGCAAATGAAAAAGTAAACTCAAGAGGCTTGGGCACAGCCAAAGTGAAATCATTTCTAAATTAGGAGAATAGAGGAAACACATTTGCCAGCTCTTCTCATTACCATCTGATATTGTTTTGGTGGCGTATGTGAAATGAACTGGTGATCTATGCTTAAGTGAATCAAAATTAATGGAAGAAGTGTGGCAAAATCCCCTGCACTGTTTTGAGGACCTCACCCACTCACCCCGTTTCTGATGTCCCTATTACAAAAACCACCAACCTGCACCTCAGTCTTCGGGCATGTTCTCAGGGGGAAATGAGAGGGAGCTGCCTAGTCGTAGATGACCAGTAGATTTCAGTTTCCAGGACTGCCAGTATGACATGGTGGGCTGCTATTACCTGAACACTGAACTTCTTTAGAATAACCTACCTGCTTACCAAGAACTTTGTAAGGCTTTGAGTAGTGCTCCTGCCCAGAACTGGGTGAAGCTACAATTGTTCACTGGGCTCCAGGAGTTTTCAAGAAAACTTGCAAGTTTCACCAGCAAATACCACCCACAATTAGAAAGAGAAATAATTTTAACCAGATTTTCTGCATTTCACAGCTCTATTGGTCCTTTCTCTATTGTGCTGACCAAAATAACCCTGGATCCAAATAACTCCAGAGTTTGTGGGTGTTGACATTTTGAAGAGTGGACCCATTGGTTTAAAAAAAATAGATAATGCAATGTGTGTCATATTTTGTGCAGGATGTGCCCACTCTCAGTAGGTCTAAATTCAGAGTTTAGTTAATTCTAATCTAGCCTCCACCTGCATCCTGGACTACATAGCTCTTCTTGGCCAATGTGGTAAGGTCATGTCCATTATTATTTAATTTATTATTCATACTCACTAGAGCCTAGAGACTGAACCCAGATATTGTTTATATAATGCCTAGCAGAATGGCATCCCATAGTAAGATTATGGGGGACAAAGCATATTTCCAAGGTATGATCCAAGAGTGGTGGAATGCCTCACTAATGGGCATGACCTCTTTCCCCCACCCCACTTCCTACAGTCACTATGGAACAAGTGCTCCTTTTTCATGTAGCAGTGAAGAGGCTGCAGGTGCAAAATGCCACCAAGTCAGCCCACAAATGCTGAAAAAATAATGTAATTCTACCCTGGCACAAGTCATCATTCTTCATGGTTTTCCCCCACGTGAAATTTCCATTGCCACTAGCACAGGGAAATTTTGCCACATTAGCCGCAAAAGCAGCCTTACATGGAAAAAGGGTAGTTCAGTTACTTGCAAAACTTGACTTTTGTCTTCATGGAAACAATCTGAGTGAATCCAGAAACATGCTTCGTTTTTCATGAAATTGCCGAGACCAAAAACATTATATCGAGAGAGAAACCCCTTGCTCCCTTAGTTGCAAAAGGGGCTACATTCCTCTCAGCAACAATTCCAAGGTGTGAGGGAAGTTGGAGACGAGACTATACTCTGACCTCAGCTGGTGGTCTCTGAAAGTCAGTAGACCAGTATTGACTGGGTAATATGGGAACAGTAAAGGAAAGAATCCAGTTGTGAAACCTTTAGAACTCTTTTCCAATTTTGGATTTCAGAAAGCATTCCGTTCCCGCAGCTTAAAGTTTTTGTTTTTTTTCAAGGGAAATTCTTTAAAACATCTCTTCAAAGGCCTGATTCTGAAAACACTGAAGTATATGAGTAGTTTCCACACACAAGTAGCCCTATAGAACTAAGTGGGATTACCAAATGTGCAAGTTACAGGCATCTGAGTTTCCAGGATTGAGGCCTATATAGAAGTCTGTGCTATACCAACAATATAGACAGAAATGAGTTTGCTTGAGAACACTGGGTGTTGAGCACTTCTGGGGATCTGGGTGCCTCATTTGGGTGCCTAAATGGGAGCTGAGCCATTTTGAAGCCCCATAATGCCTGTTAATATCAATTGGAGTTTCATATGTAGTCTGAGGCTGGCTGCCCCTTCAAAGGGCCCTGTCTCACTGGTGATGCTCAGCTACCCTCCCAGCTGATCCTGATTCACTAGGGATAAGATGGCCTTGCTGGGAAAAGGTCATGGAATGCCTACAGAGGGTGAGAGAGCTCAGTTAATGAGGGGCGCTGTGAAAGGGCAATGAACTCTCGTAGGCTCTTGAGGAAGGTAGCCCCTGTGCCAGCAGACTGGAGCACGGCTGAGGAGCAGCAGGAGGGGACAGTGCCTCCTGCCTCAGAGCTTACTGCAGGAGTCCGAAGAGCAACAGGGAAAGTCCATGGGAGCTACAGCCCAGAGTGGGCTGAGAAGCTGTCTTGTGTTTGAGGTTGTACCTGAATTTTATGTTTAGAGAATAAAACTGTGCCTGAAAAAGAGTCCAGTGAGTCCTCCATGGGCTTGGGCAACAGGCCAGCAGAGTTGCAGAAAAGCTGTGTCATGCCACAAGGGGGTATTTTGGGTCAATGAGTGTCTGATACATGCCTAATAAGTTCCTTCTGGGCACGCACAACTCCCATGGACCTCAATAGCACCTCCACCATGAATAGATGCCTAGATATATGACCTTGACTGCACAGTGATGCTGCAAATGCATTCATGCTTCTGCCACAAAGCAATGGGCCAGATTCTGCTCCGGTGTACACAGTGACTCCAGAGTTACACCAGTGTGACTGAGAACCAGTTGGCTTTATGTTTTCAAGGCCCACCACTCTGATCTTGTCTAGATTTTCCAAACGCTGCAACTTGTACTAAAATCGCCTGACCTGGGCGATTCTGAAGTAGCATTAAATATATCAGGAGAAGCCATTGGTCCTTCAAGCCCTCCAGACCTCTCAGTGAGGGACAGCAAAGGTTACAGTTCTCGGAGGGATGAGTCACATGCTTACCATGGGCAGGAAATCAACTATTCCATAGACCTCAATTCCCTGCTAGCTGGCCAAGAAGCTGTACTGGCTTTAACTATAAAAGCAGCTGGTAGCCTGCCCTCCTGTCAGAGGCAAGAGGAGTTGGGTAGGAGCCATTGTGGGAGTGGCCTTTAAAAACAGGGACAGAAATTAGGAAAATGTTAAAATTGAGAGAAAAGGCCAATAAAAGTGCCTGTTATAAAACCTTCAGTATGGCTCACAAATGCAAAGCTAACCTGTTAATGCTGAACAGCAGATCTCATGGCTAACCTGCAAAATAAAAATAAAGTGGAGGCCTGGCAGCCAGTGCTGCTTAAAACTTTGTTAAGCAATGTACCTTGTAGCACTCAGTTGCATCATATTGCTTCCCAAAGAGAAAAGTGCAGCTGTAGGTTTAATAATGTGAACACCTCTAGGGTTCTGCTTCTCAGGCAATTGGGAATTACTGCCCTAGCCTAATCTGAAGGCTGACTTGTGTTTGTGAAGCTGCTGAAATAGCTCAGAGTAGGTCTCCAAATGCCTTACGCTAATAATACTTACCTCTTATCTAGAGTTTTTCATCAGTAGGTCTCAAAGCACTTTACAAAGGAGACAAGTAACATTATCCTCATTTTACAGATGGGATAGTGAGGCACAGAGCGGGGAAGTGACTTGCCCAAGGTCAACTGCCAGGCCAACAGCAGAGGCAGGATTAGAACCCAGGTTTCCTGAGTCCCTGTCCAGTTCTCCTTCTGCAGGCTTTCTTGTAAATTGGGGGGATCCACTGTACACATGTTGTGTTAAACTGCTTGGATGATAATCTTCGTGATGTGATAGACCCTGATTGAGCAAAACTCTTCCACACCTCCTTGACTTGAAGCATGTGAGCATATAAAGGGAGTTCTACTGTGTTTAAAATTAATCATGTGCTTAAGCACTCCGCTGAATAATGACCATAATTTGCATCTTGTGTTACCATACCATGGGCCAAATTAACCCCTGGTTTGGCCATGGAGATTAGCTTGGTCCATTGGATTAATTGACAAATATTGCACAACTTCTCACTTAGCATAATAAACTCTGGAGTTAATTCCATTGTAACTGGCTCCTAGAAGTAGATACCTTTATAAATCCTTTTCCACCCTTTGCTCCTTCTTTATCTTTCCTTGGTACACAATTGTATTTATGTTTTGTTTTCTCTCCTCATTTAGCCCTTTTCTTCATAACTCTAACCTTCCACCTACCTGGTTTATTTCAATTCCTGGTTAAAATGTGCCAGACATAATGACTTCAGAGCATGTCCCTCATATAAGTAGCAGTTAGCAGCAGTAAGACACCCAGAGACCAGGTTTTAATCAGCCTTGACTGAAGGCTGAAAATGATTCACTCCTGTCAGCACTGGGCAACACAACAAACAGCTCTCCAGCAAATCACTTAAGCAGAAATATGTTGGCATGTTTCTATAGCAACTAAAGAAAAATATTTCACACGAAAGTCCATCTGCTGTAATACAGAGGGAGATCTGGCCAAGGAATCCATCATAAATTAATCTTAATTTGCCAATTTCATTTTGGAAACCTCACACAGAGATATGCACACAAAGAGGCAGAGCATAAAACAGTGGAAACACAATTGATTTCAGATACAGGCTGTTGATTAATCAAAGACCAGGGTGTTAATTTGGGAGACAATGATCATTTGAAGGGCAAAAAAAAAAAAAATCACAATGTTGTTTGAAAGGTATCCATTTTCATTGCTGTTTACTGATCAGACAGCTTCACACCATCTTGTACTCAGGGTGTTTGGAAACATACTTCGTGTGCTTCCCAGGCGCCGAATAGCAAGAATCCAAACTTATTTAAAAAAAACATTTTGGTTTGATTTACTTGTAAAGAATTATTTAAATTCATTCATCCATATAAAATCCTTTGTAGAAGCCATCAAAGTGGGGAGAGTTGGGGGAAAACAACAATGCGATAATTTAGACTGCGATACATTTTATTTTATGCTACGTCAACACTTCAAAGCCTATTAGAGTTGTGTTAGGGAGATCTGGAACATTTTATGGGGTGCTTTGTTTGTAACACGGACACCATCTCCAACTTAAGATCCGCTTGCACAACTTGCTTTCTGCCTGCCAGTTTTTTTTATTCTTTGTCGCTAGCTGCTTTCTGTGTCTGATCTGGCAATTTTGTACAGCCTGGAAAAAATGAAAAAGGGAATTTACTCTCATTCAGCTAGGAAACATTTAGTCTAACATCCTAGAACAGATGCCAGGTCACCATGGGTTATGTCAAAGGGAACGGAAGTCAATCATAAGTGGATTCTGTCACCTAAAGCTTTTTATGAAACATTAGACTTTGAAATCATTTTCAAGAAAAAGTCAGATTTTTGTGCTTTGTCATATACACTGTTTGTTTCTGATGATTATTAAAAATATGTTAATACAAAGAGTTGGCACGCATCATGCTGGAAACAGTGGGTTTTCATTTTCACAATAGCCTCATTGTTTGCTCCCCATCACCATTTCTTTCTGATACTTTGCCCATCAGTGTCGGCAACCGGGCGACAGCTTGTTTTTATTTCCACTGGAGAAACGCATCGTCTGACAGGTGAAATGTTAAGTAAACAAGTAAACAGGGGAGTAGAACTGCGTAAGTGGAGGGAGGGGTGAGAGATGGAGAAAGCACCCTAGAAATCTTGGAAATGTTGCTTTTTATTTCACTTGGTCTTTCCCTCCCCCTCCCCCCCCTTAACAGCCACAATTGTCCTTATCAAAGCCCAGCTTTCTTACAATAAATTTTGACTTGTTAGTTAAAGTTGACTTTTTTATTTAAAAAGAAAAATGGCAAACATTTTTTTTAATGGACTGTAATGAACAAGTGTCTTGTTTTTCTTTGCGATCCTATTACACTGATCTGTTGGAAAAGAAGAAAACACCTTGTTTTTAAAAAAAAAAATGCAGACATAAGCCGGAAAGCTGCTTACTCTCTAAAATGTTTCCTTGTTTGCTAGAACAAGTGTTTCCTCTAATTTTTTTCTGTTGCACAATAGCATTTTCATATTGCTGTTGTCTTTGGACTTGTAGGGGGTATTATATTTTGCCCCCTCTTTACATTCCATGTCCGGTGTTGCTCTCTTGAAACTGGCAATATGTTTGAGCTCCACTTAAAGTCCTGGTATTATCTGGAATACTAGTCAAAGAGTGTCAGACCTGTTGAGTTGTAACGCTGGAATCAAAAATTTTGCAGCTGCAGAGAAAGAATGAAACAGTCTGCTAAGCACATTTGCTTACAAAAACGCTGCATTCTATTTTACTATGGGGCCATCAGAATAATTAGGGATGAGTGGGTCAGGAAATTTGACTCAACAGACTAGTCCCAGGTCTGGCCAGTTTTGAGCACTGGAAGAAGGAAAATGTCTTTCAAATGCAAACACATTACAGCATTTCATATGGATGAAGTTCCAGGGTTCAGGCATTATTTAAAAGTCTTTGTAAATTGGTCTGTAGCACATGAATGAAAGCATTCGAATTTGGTTTGACACTGTAATAGCTAGCATGAAACCTAGTTAAATCTATGGCTTTACCCAGCTACGTACAGTAGTTTAACAGCAATGCAAACAGTCATGGCATCAAGTTTAGAGTTCCTAAATGAATAACCATTCTATGAAATTCAGACTGAGGTGAGGGGAATAATTGGTTCTGATAGAAGAAGAACCAACCCACTCCAATTAAACCTGACCTGAACCTTACCTAAGCTTTGAGAAAGTTTAACTTACTGTCTCAGAATGTCGCAGCACATTTGTTCACTGTTTGTGCTCTGCTCAGTGTAGTTACACCCTCCCTGCACGCCTTACACTATGTAATTATTATTTGTTATACTAAGTGGTGGACTGAATACAGGCTAGGTTTTCTGAAGCCTTTAAGATTGTAGACCTGGATATAGATTCCCATTGACTTCAAAGGGCTTTGGATCAGGCCCTGAGGGCCACATCCTCAGCTGTACATCAGCATAGCTCCATTGGAGTCAGTAGGCCTGATCCTCAACTGAGCTGTACCACTTGACACCAGCTGAAATGAATGGAGTTTTGCTGGTTTGTACTAGCTGAAGATCTGACCCTATATCTCTGAACAGTGGGTACCTGGATCACACCACAGTTGTCTTTTGGAAATCTCACTGTCACGTCCCATTTCAGAAAGCGACCATATAATGGCTGTGGTATCAAAGAGGTAGAACTTAATCTCCTTTGAAATCCATCTCGGTTATCTCCTACACATCCCTCCCCCCTTTCCAGTTATTGTTTTTAATGACTGTAGTTTGCAGTGTAATTATGATGCCTACATTTTACAGTGAGGTCAGTATTAAAAATGCCTGCCCTCCCATTTCTTCTCCTGTGAGTGTGTCATTCCCCACTGATCTGTTTAAAATATTTTGTGGGTGGTCTTCATTACAATATTTTTCAGTGTATTCTTAGAAATGGTTGTTATTATGATCAACAGTGCCCTGAGCAACTTGGTGGTGAAAGTTGAGGGATAAAACTATTATGAATTTAAAAAAATAATAATCTATCATTTATTTCACACCAGTTATAGTACCAGGAATAGGAATACTGAAGTACCATATGAAAGGCTATTCCCAACCAGAAGCAGGAAGTACCAGAAACCTCTTGAGTCTCACTCTTGAGTTTTCTAGTTTGGTTTCTGGACTAAAAAAACTTCAGATAAGCTTCAAATCTTCTGAAGTTCATTCATCACTACCTCAAATATCTGCTGTAAAATATATTGTAATGATAGGTTTCAAGTTTTCCAGAGGTTTAAAGCTTATGCCAGACTTTCTTCTAGCATAAAATAATGTTACAAAGCTGCTATAGGTGAATGGGACATTTTACAGTGTGACATTATGTGAGCTCAGTAAACTTTTAGAAACTGTATTCTGAAAACTGGCTGTTTAGAACGGAAACCAGGAATCCAGGAGAGGAGGCAATATAACCCAACATACTTTATTGCAGCAGCTGTTTGCTTTGTTTATAGCCCTATTTGAGAATTCTTTAAAAAAAAATCTGCTATTCTATTTTTACATCATCACCACTTTGCTGTAGCTAAATGGATTTGTTGACTACGTCTCTGCAGACAGCATGGCTAGAACCCAAAGCCCATCTGCAATCCAGGTGGACTCAGCTTCTAGTACTACCCATCATTTATCAGTGCGTTGTCATCCATGGGCTGATGCAGCTTACACAGGTCTAGCCGCCTTTCTCTCCCCTTCCCTGCTAACAACATTTCTCTCTCTGTCCCACCTCTGTTTAGTGCCCTCGCCCAAACCTAACCACCACTCGGTCTGGGAGTATCTCCCTCCTCTTTGTACCATATGAAGGTGGGCTTGAGTAGTTGCTTTCTCCCCTCTCTCCACTAGAGGGCTGCCTGACTGAAGGCCTCTGCTAGAGCTGGGCAACTAACACATTTTTGGTTCACTGACTATTCCGAAAAATTGGAAAGAAATTGTCTTTGTCTTGGGTTGAACTGATTTCTTTTCCTTTTTATCCTTTGGCCAGTTGAAAAGTTGGGGGAGGAAGGACATATAAGTGAAATGAAATATTTTGTTTCTATTTTGACTATTTTAAAATATTTTTGATTGTTTATTTTTTTTAAATAAAACAAAAAACAACAGAGTCATTTCAAGTTGCAATGTATCTTTGGAAAATGGGGACATCTTGAGGGGCTTTTTTTTAAATTTTTTTGGGGGGGGTGTTTGTTTTTTGTTTCAATCCAAACAATTTGACAAAATTGCCATGAATTCACCGAGTGGTTTGATGTTGCTGAACCTGCATTTTTCACGAACAAAAAATTGATGCAAAAAATATTGTCCAGCCCCAGCCACTGGTTTCGCCAATCCATAAGGGTTGGTAATGGTGCAGGAAGCAGCCTCGCCATGCTCATGCTCTCTTATTTGATACCCTGTGACAGACGGTCCTGTGAAAGGGCTTTCCCTTTGGAAGACTCTATAATAAGTGAATGGGAGGGAGGGAGAGGGGCAATAAGGGAGATGGTTAAAATGAAAACTTGCTTGCTGGGAGTTTGAATTATCTTTATTTCAATAGTGCCTAGAGCCCTCCACCCACATCGGAGCACATGGTGGATAGTCCTGGAACAGCGTTTCAGCTCCGCTGCTTTACAGCAGGCAATACTACAACAGGTAGACAGCTCATGTGCTGAGACCACTGCCTATCATGCTGCTGGATTGTCTCCGTGTTTCTTTATGCTCCCCTGTCTGTTGTCTCCACCTGTGCTCTCTTGCCTTCTAATCTAATCGTAAACTTTCTCATAGACTTTTTTTCGTAGTTTCCAAGGCCAGAAGGGACCATTGTGATCTAGTCTGCCTTCCTGCATAACGCAGGCCAGAGAACTGCTCCCCAATAATTCCTAGAGCATCTCTCTTTGGGTCAGGGGACAACTTTTGTTCTATTTGTACAGCACCTAGCACAATGGGTCCTGGTCTACGACTGGGGCTGCTAAGCACTACCACAATACAGATAATAAGAGTAAGGCCCTGATCCTACCGCTGTATTTGAGGAGTGGGAAGGAGGTGGAAAGGCTAGTTGTGTCCTGGAGACTCTGATGCTTTAGGGAGTCAATGACAGATGGTCATACTACCCTAACCGCCCGCCTTGGTATGATTGCCCTCTCCCACTGAGAACTAGTCTCTATAGAGGATTGATGTATTCTACCTTTGCCTAGTTCACATAGTTTGTGCGCTATTATCCTTATTTTTCTCATGGAGAAATTGAAGTAAATGGCCTGATTTTACAAAGGTGTCTTTGAAAATCAAGCCAGTAGTAACTTGCACAAGAGCACAGCGAGTCAGTGGGAGTCCGGTACAGAACCCAGGAGCGCTTACTCCGAGTTCTGCTCTAACCTCTAAACATACTCCCTCTGTTCATCATTGGAGATGGTCTCCAAGGATGAAAAGATTGCTTGATTATACCTGTTTCCTTTGCTCTATTTCTATATGCTCAATCTGTTTTGGTTACCCACAGCTTTTTCCTGTTATATAAATTCTCATAATTGAGTTGTGACATGTTTACCTCATAAGTTTCCCATTAGTTATCTGGTTTCCCTTATGGCCATACATCTGCTTTGTAATGGTCAAAATGTTGGGTGTATAGTCTTAGTGGGAAGCCATTCAAAAGACTTTTCCTGCCCCAAAGGAGTATGTCAAAGCATATCTCTGTTTGGAGGACAGACTATGCCATGGGATTGTTATTTGTATATATGACATGTTTATTAACACAGCCTCTTCTTAGTCATGGTTTTGGCTTGTCTAATGTGATTTTTGTTGGGTGGATACCAGAGCTGCTGCTGAATGATGGTTCTGGTTCTTTGGTTTAATATAGCAGGAGCAACCAATCTAATTTAGGTTGAAATGCAACTTAATTTAGAAACTCCTTTTACAATTAGTCATATCTTTCTCAAGCAAGTTATTCTGGGGTTGAAATTTTCCATAGTTAGTCTACAATGCAAGGCAAATTTTACTGAAAAAATTCAGCTATTTTAGAGATATCTGGGCCAGATGGTCAGCTGATATAAATGGTCTAAATCCATGAAATTAAATGGAACTACCCTGATTTACACCACCTGAGGGTCTGGCATTCGGTGTATAAGACACATAAATCTCTCCTGTGTGTTCCCATTGTAAGGACTGTATATACAGAACTCAACAATAGCTGAACTGATTTTTGTTCAAACCTGGCCTGTCTTGTAGATCTTACTCAGATGTAAGGAACAAGCTAGTTGAAAGGTAACTTCAAAAATTAATGAAAGAAGTTATGAGCATTCAGATATTTTTCATGCATTCACAACAAGATTTTCTGTGTTTCTTTGCTTGATCTATGGCTAAGAATTCTGGAGCGGCAAATGCACAATGGATTGTGCTGATTGACTTCAATCACCCTGACATCTGCTGGAAGAGCAATACAGCAGTGGACAGACAATCCAGGAATTTGTTGGGGACAACTTCCTGGTGCAAGTGCTGGAGGAACCAACTAGGAGCCATGCTCCTCTTGACCTGCTGCTCACAAACAGGGAAGAATTGGTAGGGGAAGTGGGTGGCAACCTGGGCAGCAGTGACCATGAGATGGTCGAGTTCAGGATCCTCACAAAAGGAAGAAAGGAGAGCAGCAGAATATGGACCCTGGACTTCAGAAAAGCAGACTTTGACTCCCTTAGGGAACAGATGGGCAAGATCCCCTGGGAGGCTAATATGAGGGGAAAAGGAGTCCAGGAGAGCTGGCTGTACATTAAAGAAGCCTTATTGAGGGTGCTGAAACAAACCATCCCGATGTGCAGAAAGAACAGCAAATATGGCAGGCGACCAGCTTGGCTTAACAGAGAAATCTTCGGTGAGCTTAAATACAAAAAGGAAGCTTACAGGAAGTGGAAACTTGGACAGATGACTAGGGAGGAGTATAAAAATATTGCTCGAGAATGCAGGGGTGTAATCAGGAAGGCCAAAGCACAATTGGAGTTGCAGCTAGCAAGGGATGTGAAGGGTAACAAGAAGGGTTTTTACAGGTATATTAGCAACAAGAAGGTCAGGGAGCGTGTGGGACCCTTACTGAATCGGGGAGACAACCTAGTGACAGATGATGTGGAAAAAGCTGAAGTACTCAATGCTTTTTTTTTGGCTCAGTCTTCACAGACCAGCTCCCAGACTGCTGCACTGGGCAGCACAGTATGGGGAGGAGGTGAGCAGCCCTCAGTGGTGAAAGAACAGGTTAAGGACTATTTAGAAAAGCTGGACATGCACAAATCCATGGGGCCGGATGCAATGCAGCCAAGGGTGCTAAGGGAGTTGGCTGATGTGATTGTAGAGCCATTGGCCATTATCTTTGAAAACTCATGGCAATCAGGGGAGGTCCCGGACGATTGTAAAAAGGCAAATATAGTGCCCATATTTAAAGAAGGGAAGAAGGAGAATCCAGGGAACTACAGACCAGTCAGCCTCACCTCAGTCCCTGGAAAAATCATGGAGCAGGTCCTCAAGGAATCCATTTTGAAGCACTTGGAGGAAAGGAAGGTGATCAGGAACAGTCAACATGGATTCACCAAGGGCAAGTCATGCCTGACCAACCTGATTGCCTTCTATGAAAACTGGTTCTGTGGATATGGGGAAAGCAGTGAACATGATATACCTTGAGTTTAGCACAGTATTCTATCAAGTTAAAGAAGTATTGATTGCATGAATGGACTATAAGGTGGATAGAAAGCTGGCTAGATCATTGGGCTCAGCAGGTAGTGATCAATGGCTTTATGTCTAGTTGGCAGCCGGTATCAAGTGGAGTGCCCCAGGGGCTGGGCGTGGGGCCAGTTTTGTTCAACATCTTCATTAATGATCTGGATGATGGTATGGATTGCACCCTCAGAAGGTTCGCAGATAACACTATGCTGAGGGGAGAGGTAGATAGGTTGGAGTAGGGATAGGGTCCAGAGTGACCTAGACAAATTGGAGGATTGAGCCAAAAGAAATCTGATGAGGTTCAACAAAGACAAGTAAAGAGTCCTCCACTTAGGACAGAAGAATCCCATGCACGGCTACAGGCTGAGGACTGTCTGGCCAAGCAGCAGTTCTGCAGAAAAGGACCTGGGGATTACTGTGGACGAGAAGCTGGATATGAGTCACCAGTGTGCTCTTGTTGCCAAGAAGGCTAATGGAATTTTGGGCTGTATAAGTAGGGGCATTGCCAGCAGATCGAGGAACATGATCATTCCCCTTTATTCGACATTGGTGAGGCCTCATCTGGAATACTGTGTCCAGTTTTGGGCCCCACACTACAAGAAGGATGTGGAAAAATTGAAAAGAGTCCAGCGGAGGGCAACAAAAATGATTAGGGAGCTGGGGCACATGACTTATGAGGAGAGGCTTAGGGAACTGGGCTTATTTAGTCAGCAGAAGAGAAGAGTGAGGGGGATTTGATAGCAGCCTTCAACTACCTGAAGGGGGGTTCCAAAGAGGATGGAGCTAGGCTGTTCTCACTGGTGGCAGATGACAGAACAAAGACCAGTGGTCTCAAGTTGCAGTGGGGGAGGTCTAGCTTGGATATTAGGAAAAACTATTTCACTAGGAGGGTGGTGAAGCACTAGAACGGGTTACCCAGGGAGGTGGTGGAATCTCCACCCTTAGAGGTTTTTAAGGCCCGGCTTGACAAAGCCCTGGCTGGGATGATTTGAGCAGGGAGTTGGACTAGATGACCTCCTGAGGTTTCTTCCAACCCTAATCTTGTATGATTCTATGATTGGTTTATTAGTGACTCGCTGTAAATTGGCTTTGAACACTGATGTACTCAAATGTAATCGACTCCTGCAGTGATTTTAGAAGGCTGGAAAACTTTACAAACATGTCTGTAATTCCATCACAACTATTGTTAATTGGTGACTTTCACATGCTTTGGTGTCACAGTGTAGAACAATGAGAACCGAGCTGGCTAAATTCTAGTCCCACATCTGTCACTGACTGGCCTTTGTACTTTACAAACACTATTAAATTAGGATTTTCCCCATGTAGTAGGTAAATATTATCTCAATTTTACAGGTGGGGATGCTGAGAAGCAGCATTTATACACTGTTCTGTACCTTTAAAATTAAGGGGACAAAAATATATATGAATACTTCTGAAACAATGGTATAGGATGGAAAGGAGCATTCTTCTCACTCACCAATATCCTATTGTTTTTCATATACACCTCTACCCCGATATAACGCGACCCGATATAACACAAATTCAGATATAACACGTTAAAGCAGCGCTCTGAGGGGGCGGGGCTGTGCACTCCAGCGGATCAAAGCAAATTCAATATAACGCGGTTTCACCTATAACGCAGCAAGATTTTGGGGCTCCCGAGGACAGCATTATATCGGGGTAGAGTTGGATCTACATTTTTATGTATCTTATAGTGCATCTCTGCTAGGATTTGTTAATCTGAGGTTTTGATCTGTTTCTCAGACTTTGAGTCATGTCAAATTATTCTTTGTAAACTATATGGCAAAATGGGCATCAATACTTGCATACAGTGTGAAATTCACCCTTGTGCAGTGAGCCCTAACTAAATCTATGCACCATTAAGTGCATAGCATAAAGGCTTCCTACTTTTGAAGGATGTAAGTGGTGTCTTTGTTCTTTATATTTACAGTAGGAAGCAACCTAATATGGAAGTACCTAAATCTTTCTTTTGTTTGAACTCTTTACTAGGAGGCCACAGGATTTGTTAGATGTTTTGTTGATCAGAAGATTTTCAAAGGATGCTACACACGACCTTAAGATCAGTTTCATCACTTGGGTAAGTGAACGCACTACCCTTTGCAGTGAGTGGGAACTTCACTTGAGGCATAACGTGGCCATGATCAAGCTTCTGAAAACAGCACTTTATGGGAATATAAAGTTGATAACTTCCCTGAATTTCCATCTCAGTTTTGGCATGAAGGAATGGGAATTAGGTATCACTCACATGAGCCAATGAAGAATGTATCTGATACAGGTGGCAAGAATTGCTCTTGGAATTCTCAGATATTTCGGCACTTTTATTTGCATTGTTCACACACTTATTCCTGGGGTGAGGGGAGGGGGAAACACACCAATTTCTACACTACTAAGGCTATTAAATGACTATTTTACAGCTGAAGCAGAACTATCTCCAGAGGGTTTGCCAAACATTTCTGCAGTTTTCTTCATGATCTTAATCATGTCCTCTGATCTTAAACATTTGACAGGATCCCAGCAGGAAGGGGGATGGTGGGAAACAAACCTAACCCTCATGTTTTGAATAGGGAGCTGGTTTGTGGGTTTCATGGGATTTCATCAGAGGTCTGATCTTCCCAGCAAGACATATTCTCATTACAAGCAATGAATCCCCCAAAACCACAAGTGCCATGAAGTCAACCACAATGTGGTTTGGCTTTGAGTAGGCCAATTTGTCAATTTGTTTTAGTCAAAGAGAATAATAAAGGAAATAGCCACACTGATACAAAACATTAAAGATACTCATTACAGATACTCAAGCACAAGTAATTTTGTACTCAACTCAGGAGTATCTGGAACTTCCATGGCCTTGTGCTTCTACCATAATTCTAGCTCTGTGGGGTTTTTAACCTGTATTTTTCAAAATATTGTCATAGTGAGCTTAATTCACAGTAACAGTATTTGATGGGCATTTAAATTGTGTTTTGGACTCCAGTCTAAATATTGTAAGGAATTGGCTAGCAGGTGCTGTAGGTGTACAATTGAGTAGATGGAATTGCAGCTACTCAGCTGTGTATTATAGGCTTCTATTGCTAACATTTAGTGCTCTTCATTTAGATCAATGGTCGGGGCTTGTGGTTTTGGACCAGGACACTCTCTACAATCAGTCAGTTTTTTTCCCGTTCTTATTACCAAACATTTGTAATGACCCTTCCCCTTCTGAACAGCAACATTCAAAAGAGTGTGGTGAAGTATTGACTTGTTTCCCTTTTCTGATGTTTGGCTTCTTTGCATTGTAAAGACAAAGGATATATGTTTTATAAATTGAATTCACAAAAGGGATTATTGCCTGGTTTAGATAATCACTCTTGGAGAATTAATGGGTGAAATCCTGGCCCCGTTGAAGTCAACAGCAAAACTCCCATTGACTTCAGTGGGATTATGATTTCACCCAATAATTTTTTTCTACTGACTCATTCCGGTTTTGAAAATGCTTTATGCTCCCCAATTCATTTTACACTAATCATTCACTTGACGATCCCCTTATTCTTTGGTCCATTTGTTCTTTGGATTATGGCCAAAGCCTTAAAAGGGCACTTATCTCCCATGCAGCAAATCAGAAAGAGTTTGGCTGAGGGGCCAGATTGGAGACAAAACCGAAGCTATAGCAACACTTTGGAATTTCAGATTTCTGTTGTTTCGATTCCCATCCTCCACCATGTTTCCAAATGGGTCAATTCCCTCATGCCTGTGTTACTAGAATTGCTTAGTAAGAATTCTTCAAAGAAATTATCATTAATTTTACAAATAACTATTTAAACAAATAACACTGAACTTGTGAACTCATTGCTGCAAGGCCATGAGCTTGTCAGGATTCCAAAAAGGACGGGACATTTCTGTGGATAACATGAATGTCCACAGTTAAGGATTGTTTAAAAGACAGGAGTTTTGGAAGGGATATAATTCCTCTGTCTTCAGGGTTTAAGCCAACCATTAAGAGCTGGGGGATAGGAACAAATTATTCTATGAGTACCCACTACATGGTTTCTTGTAGAGCTGGTCGTAAATCTTACAACAAAACTGTTGGAAAATGCCAATTTGTTGAACCTAAAATGTTTTGCAGAAACATCCTGGGATTGATAAATTTTAGGTGAAACAAAATCAGGGTTCCCCCAGACCCCTGTTAACTAGGCATGGGAAACCTATCAGTTCACTGGACTGTCAAGGAACCCAGTCTTCCAGGGCCTGCGGCTCCAGTAGCCCCTCATACAAGGGCTTCCGGGTTCCCTGCCATGGAGCCAGGAGCCTGAAAGCACTAGCTCTAACCTGGGTTTGCCTTCTGACTCCACAGAAGGGCGTCTAGAAGTCTTGAAAAAATTGGCTTAAGCCAGGATTCTCAGGGCTTCCAAGCTCCCTGTCACAAAGCTGGGAACCTGGAAATCCAGAGATGGGCTCCCAGAGTCTTCAGCTCTGGGGCAGCCCCTTCATGTGGTCTGTCTCTGGCTGGGGACACTGGGGCTTCTAGACTTCCAGATCAACTGGCTCCGCACACTGTCAGTTCTATTGCTGCTATTAGCAATGTCAATTTCACTCAGCAATGTTGGAGGAGTGTGGGGCTGGGGAGCATATTTCATTTGGACAACACTATGAGTTGGTGTATTAGAATTAATTTTTTTTCAGTATTGACCACAGCTGGAGACAAAATACTGGACTAGCTGGACCATTGCTCTGATCAAGTATGATTATTCCCATTTTCCAGAAAGGTTTTCGGTTAAGCTCCCTAAGCCTGCAAGTATCTAGAAATTTGGCAGTAGAGTATGAAAGCATGCTTCTGGGAGGTGCACTCCACAGGAGAATTAAAACCAATGAATAGTGCCTTTCAGTTGCATTAGGAGCACTTGTTCCTGGAGGAAAACTCCTCTGACTGCAAAGATAAACTCTTGTTTTGTACTCACATGGTCTATTTATAAGAGGATGATTATGTAAATTTAGAAACTCCTTTTGCCGTCTTTACAACTGATGATGTCTTGAAAGAACTGCTTTTTAAAAAGACTCCATGCCATGTTCTCTCTTAATATGGCCATTGATATGGTGAGCAAAGCACTGTAGTTTATGTAGCCAGAGCTTTTGACTCTGGGATTTCTCTACTGTGTTTTTATGGTCTCCTGCTCTCCAACCTTTGGAAATTCTTGCTGGACTCATTTTGGAATGTTTTTTCTCTTGGGATGAGTAACAGACAAGTCTCTTCACTCTCCCTTCTCCTTTACTATTAGCCTTAGTAAATTACACAAAACCCATAACAGCTGGTATCGGAGACAACAGAGAGACTTATCATGTTCAGCTTTAGAACAAGAGGAGAGGAAAACTAAAATGGACTTTAAGCAGCGGTTCTTCAAGTATTTGTCCACCCGGATCCCATGCACATGAGATTGGATTCTTTTTGCCAGCAGCATCTGTTGGGATTATGTATTCACTCTGCATGTCCTTGGGCCTTATTCTCACCTGAGGGCATAAAGGGTTGAGCGGTCCCAACTGGCATCCAGTTCTTTCTCACTGCCCATGGCAGTGTGTCCTTCACTATCACGTCTCCAAAGCTTCTTATTCTTAGCACGGTTGGTGTTTGTTTTTATTGTGGAAAGAAGCTCCTGCTGCTTCAAAGCTACCTTCAGCCAGTGCCCTATCTACATGAGAGGTAACTTCTAGATCCCAGGTCTCCTCAAGCTCTAAAAGACCTGGAACATTGGCAAGGGTTGCTGATACCTTGGGTCAGTGAGTGGCTCTTGCTGCTGTGGTAAAAAAGAGTGTTGTTCTAAGATTGTGTCCTGGCACTGATCACCACCCCTGGTATTGGGTTACAAAGAGAGTGAAGACTTACTGCCTATCAGATTTGTCACCAGCTCCGCCTTCTAAAACCATCTGGTTCACTACGACAACTTTGGTACAGATTCTGCCCTAGTCCACCACACCTACCATCACTACTTCTACCTCAGTACCATCGACTTGAGTTGCTCTGTTATCTGTGACAAGATACTGTACCAGTGACAATTTCTGCTATGTTACCAATATCATCTGTACTCCAATTATCAGTTACCCTCAGCACCAACTACTTTAACTATGTCTGGAGACCCGATGATGATGCCAAAGTCACAGTCTCCTTTTCTTGATGTTTCTCCTGTCGTCAGTGACTTCTAAATCTCTCAGTACCAGGGTATCCAGGATACTGATAATGATAATTTCATTATACCCACATCTTCATCTCTTATTTCAGTATTGCAGCATATAGTATTAGCATTGATGCAGCTTCCCTCAACTCCACAGGATCGGTACCTCCTTTGGAAGAGGTGTATTCTTCTGAAGTCCATCTCCCCACGTTGCCTCTTCTCCCTGAGTCAGCCCAGGCATGGGAGGCTGAGAAGAGGGTATCAAGGTGTTCCCTCTCTCACATCTGACACAGTCTGGGAAGATCTGACTCCTTGGCTCCATCCACATTGCCTCATAAGCCATATCCATGTGGGATGCAACCCTGGCCTTCCTGGAACCCACAGAGCTTCAGTTCACTCCATATTCTTCTAGAATTCCTCTTCCTAGGGGAAAATCTCTTCCTGCTGTGGATCCAACACAGTCATCTTAACCGCCTGCACTGAGTGCTCTTCAAGAATGGATCTAGGAAGCCTTGTCTCTCAGAGCAGACTTTGGCTGACCATGCCACTTATATTTTTTTTTCATTAGTAGTATCCACAATCACTTTGCCAGGAACCAGATGATTATAAAAATACTTGAAACCACAGCAAGTCACCAAAGTGGTTCAGAGGGTGCTTCGTCTTTTCTCCTCAATGGGTCTCTAGATCAGTTGTTCTTAACCTGGGGTGCACGCACCCCCTGGGAGTGCAAGATGCCCTTTCTGGGGATGTGAGACATGTCAGATTTTTTTAGACGGTAAATCATTGAAAACACAAATAAAGCACAGGCACATAAGTACAACTACTTTGTTTCATCAAACCTATGTATTTATTAATATTATACTTTTTTAACGATTACTGTAATATACAAACAATATAATATACAAACCAAAAATTTATTTTCAAATTTTTAAGCTAATTGTAGGGGTGCAAGAACATATTTTGAGAACTAAAGGGGTGCAGGCTGCAGTAAAGGTTAAGAACCACTGCTCTAGATAAAGAGAGACATGTCAGCCCTTGCTCCTACTCAATCAATAGAGTTCAAAGGAGCATCTCTTGATTCCAGATCTGCAAGGGCTTACCTTCCTTCCAACTAGTGCCAACAGGAGGATGTCCATTCCATTTCAGGGAAACTTTCTAGGTTTCAAAATTTCTTTTCATTCCACATAGGAACAAAACCAAAATCTTTTGAACACTTTTGTGAAAACAGAACTGTGTTGAAATGTCAGGTTTTGGGGTCAGAACCTGAGCTTTTTGAGTCAGGAAGGGTGAGGGGATGTGGATGTAGCTAGTGATTAGGACACTGGCCTGGGAGAGACACGTTCAAATTCCCAGTCTGCCTGATCCAGAGCGGAGTATTTCATCCCAGGTCATTGTGAATCAGGCAGAGCAGGGACATGAACCCTGGTTTCTCCCAACCCAGTGGCCCAACCAGCAGGCTATGCAGTATGAGTGCACACTCTTTCTCCTCTGTCTGCCCTGCCCCCCCGCAACAACTTTTATCCAAACTGACACGTCTACATAAAATGTTTCATCTTCAACAATTTCATTTGGTTGAAAATGTTCCAACCAGCTCTATTCCCAAGTTCAACTTTACATCATGAGTTCTCTTTATATCAGAGTTTCAGACTCAACCATAGCTATCAGTAAAGGTCAGTCTCAGTCTACTGGGTCATATGGCCTCTTGCACTTATGTGACACTCACCTGCCAGGTTGAATCTTCATCCTCATCCTGCCAAAGATTGGATAAATTGGTCTGTCAACCCTAATGGACACAGCCTGAGTCTGCCAATGGCCATCCCCAAGAATGTCTCTTCTGCCATCACTACTTTGGTGGAGAGACCCTCAAAATGTCTGTCAGGGTGTGGCATTTGTGTGTCCAACTCCACAAACACTCTTGTGACCAATGCCTCCAAACAGGCTTGGGGAGCACATCTGGCTCATCTGCAAACTAAAGGTCTATGGTCTCCAACAGAATCTCAACTATGAATAAACATGTATACAGGTTAATTTGTTTAGCTTGTATTTTAATTCTAGGTCTGAGTCAGGAAAAATCTCATCAGTCTAATAACTATGCACCTACCTGGGGGTCCAGAACAGCTTAGCAGATCATCTCATCAGAAAACGATCTTCTCTTCACAAATGGCTCCTCAATTCTTGAAGAAACTTTGTCATAAATGACATCCTCCCCTCCCATACTTGTTCACAACCAGCCTGAACAGCAAATGTCACCTATTTTGCTCCAAGGGATGAATGTGTCCAGGCTTCCTCTCAGATTCATTTCTGATTTGGTGGAATCAGGAATACACTCTACATGTTTTCACTAATCCCTCTAATCCCCAGGGTCCTCAAGGAAGTGGATGAAGCTAAACCACAAGAAGGCTCTCTTATTCTGGAATAAGAATGTCCACCCTTGGCATTATTCAGGAATAGCAGCTATGGAATTGTCTACAGAGGGAGTTATTCCTGAATAATTCCAGATGCAGACAAGCCCTTACGCATGATTCACCAATTTCACCCCAAGTGAAAATGCAATGAAATCAATGGAGATACACAAGAGATGGATATAACCCAATCTGTCTAACACTTGTGCTGTTTAGTTCCAACCTAAACACTATCCCACCTAGTTTCTAAGCAGCATAGAGAATGTGGTGATGACTCACTGTGGAGGGGAACAAGAGGTCATCATGTACTGATTGTGTAGCACAGGATGAAGATCAAAATATTCTTTCCATTGTTGGGGATTAAAGCATGGAAGCCAGTTAATTTCCATGGGAAAATGGAAAAAGTGCCTTGGTTTACTTGGTTCATGAACATGGATTTAGACCACTTCCATAGGAGATAAATGGGAAGTGGAATTCTCCTTGAAATGTCAACAGCTTGAACTGTGGCTATGGTCAGCAGAATGACTATGTGAAAGAGGATCCTCATTCTACAGCTTGTTGTCATCTGGGGCCTGTTTATTTAGTTACTGATTAAAAATAAGCATTTGCCACTTACTCCTTTTATCCCAGCAGAGCCAATAAAACTCTGGAAGCTAGTTCTCTCTGTTGTGCATCAGAAGACTAAGTTCCAATTGCACTCAGACATCGCCACGGTGGGCATAGTGTAAGAACCTAAACTAAATAAAAACAGAATAGAAAATAAACACTCTTTTTGTTGATTATACGAGTCAGAAAATGCACAAAAACAGTCAGTCCTTCAGATAAGGTTGTATTGGAGGAACAGGCAACTGTAACACATTTGGTCTGCAGCAGCTGAAGCAATAACAAGTAAGGAAACACAAGGTGCCATTTTGATACTCCACTGAGTTGAGCTCCACTGGAAAGAAAACAACATGCCTGATGTAGAAAAGCATGTGCTTTCAGTGTGTTGGAAAATGTGTTCATGCTTATGAAGATTGCCCCACATTATTTGGTAACTGAGATCTTGGGTTATAACTACATCAACTGCTCCTTTTTATGAGGCAGCTTCATAGCTTCCTCACCTGACTTTCTCACTTTTCTGAGTTGGTGGAGGTTACTCTCTTGTCCTGGAGCCGTCTCCTTTTTCCATGTCCTCCATCCCTTTTGCACTTATATGCTGCCTTCCCCACGTTTCTCTCTGTACCAGAATCGATCCCAGCTTCCAGTCCAAAGCTGAAATGATGATTATCAACAAGCTTTAGTAGAGAGACAAGGTAGGTAAGGTAATACGCAAAGCTTCTCTCTGACCAACAGACGTTGGTCCAATAAAAGATATTACCTCACCCATCTTGTCTCTCTCATATCCTGGAACCAACACTGCATACAAGCTTCATTAGAGCAGGCAAGTTCCATTCCTTTTTCCACAGGGTGTCCATCAAGACTGGTATGAAATGGAACCCTGAGTTTGTTTAGTAGACAAAAGGGATGGGCCCAATTCAGTTAAATCTGAGAAGGTTCAGGCAGTGTCTGACTCACATTGCTATAATTTATATGGCATGGTAAGCACAGTGCATAATATCACTTCACTCAGACACCTGCAAGTGCTTTGGGTTTGGTCCAGTAATCCCAAACCAGGCTCTCAGACAGTTGGGTTTCAGTTCTTTCCTTCTTCTGATCAGCAAATTTGGCTTGGCTCCCATTTTAATTTAAACCATTCATCCTTTGCAACAATTTGTGAAGTCTGAGATTCTTGCTTGCACAAGACATTTTTAGTCTCTGCTGCCTTGGTAAAAAAATTACTTGGGGCCTATAGCAGAAGTACATGCTCAATTATTGGCCATAGTGCAACCATTGTGCAAATGATTGGTGCCTCAGAGATTGCATGCTGCATGTGTCTATACCGGTCCTCATACACTTCAGTCTGGCTCACTTGTTGCTCTTTAGTTGCTTTCAGGAACTGGATAGAAAAGTCAGGGAAAACAGTCTTAATTTAAAAACAAGTTATTAACTACAGACAGAGTTGTGGCTTTAGAAAGGAATGTCTTAATCTTGTGTATTATCATACAGCTAACAAATGTTAGGTTGCTTACCAGGTTTGGGTTGGGGGTAGGTGGACTCAGTGCTTTCATTTCTTTTCCTGCTGCTGCTTGCTAAATTAAGAACTTGTTTAAGAGAAGGCCTTGATTGTCACTTTGTTTTGTTAGAAGTTTTGTTCAGTGTCTGTTCTAAATTCTGATGAGCAAGTCTCTAGTTTCACAACTCTGAGAGTCATAGAATTATAGAATGAAATAGGATATTTTTTCCCAACTTCTTGTTTGGATTGTAATAGTCCCCCAGAAGCCCCTGCTGAGATCAGGCTCCATTGTGCTAGGCACTGTACAGTCACAAAGTAAAACGCTGTCCTTACCCTGAAGACCTTACAATCTAAACAGACCAGGCAGACAAAAGAAGAAGTAACTATTTTCCTCATGTTATGGACTGGGAGTTGAGGCACAGAGATTGACTTGCCTAAAGTTAGAGTCTCTGGCAGAGCTAGAACCTGCCTCCTACCGTACAAGTCAGTGCTTTTTGCTGCACAGTCATCCTTCCTCCTAGATCATGTTTTGGGGTTTTGTCTGGATTCAATAGAGATTGATGCTAATGGGCAGATATTTGAAATCCACCACATTTGAAAGGAAATTGACATAGCCAACCATGTTTGCAGTAAGGATTCTAGTCTGGACGTTCGCCCAGCACAATGGGGTGACTCAGAGGCCTATTACTAGTCTTGGGAACTTTCCATCTGTAGGTCACTCCTATAAATCCTATCGGGGGGCAACAGTGTCTGCAAAGTGATTATTACAAAGTCCCCCGTCACGGTGTGCATTAATTGGCAACCTTGTTGGCAGTCTGAGCAGAGATGTCAATGGATGGCCATAGAGCCTGACGTAACCTCCCCACCCAAGGCAGGGGCCCTTCCATGCACACTGTCTGTGCTGTTCCTAATCCATGCACGGAGATCTTCAGACTCCTCCACCTAGCACTCTTCATGGTTATTAAAAAGTAGGGGGGTATTTTTATTTTTCACTAAGAGAGCAAAACTCTAGGTGAAAGGGTCTTGGCCTGTCTTCACTATTAATTTAGAATCAGACAGCATTTGTCACTTGGGTTTTTCCAGTGAATCGGAAAGTCTGGTATGCAATAGGGCGTGAAGGGTGGAAGTTTTCATGGGGGCCAAGAATGCAGGTGGGAAGGATCTGGCTCAAAAGCTTAAGAAGCAAAAAAAAAAAATTCCACCCTAATTTTTCAAAAGCTCAGCTGCCCCCTCAGACAGTTTTCAGTTGCACGACTGGCACATCAGTAGCAAATAACCCAAGGTTCACTGACCTTAAAAGCATTATTGAGCAATCCGTACAAAAGGATGAACTGTCGTTGAACAATTTCTCAAATATATCAAGCACCATAAACATGCTGTGTTGTTGTTTTGGTTTTTTTTGTTCCGTCTTCTTTATTTCTCAGACAACCATGAACTGAAGAAAACTACATGGAATTATTCCACCCCTCATTTCAAGTTTATTTCTCTTATATCTAAGGCAGGAGTATTTTATTCTAAAATCCACGCCTAATTCTTTTGAATCCAATTTCACAAGTGCTACAGAGGGATTGAACACATTTTTGGATGGCCTTCACCAGTACTTTAGGCTGGTGGGTTTCCAATGTCTTTTTGCTCCATGGACCCCTTTGCAACAGCAAGATCTGCTTGGAGAGCATAACGGCAGATCTGGTGCTCAGTGAAGTCAATGGCAGTCTTTTTGTTTGCTTTAATGGGCTCTGGATCAGGCCCATGCTTCTGTCACAATGATGAAACACATGCAACTAAAGTGGCAGTTATCCAATCTCAGAATCTTTCAGTGAGCATGTATCAGATCTCAGCAGATCTCCAGCTTTGCGGGCCAGGTCTCCATAGCATATCTATTCCCATTTCAGTTTCTGAACAGGTATTGGAGTCTGTAAACAAGGCTCTCTGTTTGCTTTCTTGCTTTAAATTCAACCAGAAATAAACTGCAAAGATGGCAACCAATCTGGGGGGTGGGTATGGGATATCCAAGAAGAGAAAATGAGTCAGAACCAACAACCCAAGGAGATTAGAGCAGTGGAGGTTGCAGACAATGAGGAGAGATTAGGGCTCATGTACCAGGCCTCCTCTCTCTTTCTTGCCCTTTGTCCCCTGTTAAAATCAAGTAGTGGCTGAGTGCCTAACGATGCACCTTTCCAAGGTTTATTCTCTCTCTCTATTTTTAAATTTTCCTCTGTTGCAGCAGAATTTTTACTTTTTTAGTGTGACTGTGTTTTACATGTTCTCTGATGCAGACCACTGGTAATTCAGGTTGTTCTGCTGATGCTAATAACTGATACCTAATCATGCCAATGCAGTCAGCAGCAGAATTTAACACAGGAAAGGAACTAAGGAGTAACTAATGCCACTGAAATCAATGAAGCTGTAGCCGTGTCAGGGATTGGAGAATCAGGCAAATAACCTCCATTATTTATTGAGATGCATTATATCTAAAATGTCTCCCTTTGCTTTTACAGGCAGGTACCTGTTGGGCCTGATTCTGATCTCATTTGCATTGTTTAACACCAGTAAAATTCATTGATATCAACAGAGTAACTTCTGATTTACACTAATGTATATGAAACTAGGATCAGCTCTGATAACTTCAGTATCCTAGGACCTGATACAACTCTTAGTGAAGCAAAAGGGAGTCTTGTCATTCACTTCAGTAGGGATTGGTTCAAACATGACCTGAAGAATTTGGTCAGTAACCTTGCTGAAAGCATATGGTGAGAAATTTTGCTTGAATCAATATAGTTTAAGTTAAGAACTAGGAAGGGTTTTATCTTTGTTTTTCTTGTAACCATTTCTGACTTTTGTGCCTCATAGTTTGTACTCACGCAAAATCTATCTATTTGTAGTTAATAAATTTGTTTTAGTGTTTTATCTAATCCAGTGTGTTTAAGTTAAAGTATCTGGGTAACTCTATTTAAGATAATAAGCTGGTATATTTATTCCCTTAAAGGAATAACTGACTTAAAATATTTGTACTGTTCAGGAGAGGGTTGGGCAGTACAGGACATAGATTTCTAAGGGAAAATCCAGGACTGGGATGTTTGGATTTTTCGGAGTCACCCTGTAGTATAACTGTTTGCCAGACGTTAGGAATGAGCGACAGGGGATGGATCACTTGATGATTACCTGTTCTGTTCATTCCCTCTGAATGACCTGGCACTGACCACTGTCGGAAGACAGGATACTGGGCTAGATGGAACTTTTCGTCTGACCCAGTTTGGCCATTCTTATGTTCTTAACCAAGGCTAGTGAGAGCCAGGGTGTAACTGGCAAACTGAAGTTACACACAGATACTCAGGGTGTGGCGTGCATGCTGGGAGGCTGTTTGTGAGCAGCCCAGGTGGGAGCTACTTCAGCAAGGCATTGTAAGGCACCCAAGATTGCAGGGCAGGCGTGACACAGTGCCCCACTAAGATTGTACCCTGGTACATCACACAGTAGAAGAGGCAAGAGATGACCAAATGAAGAGCTAGAGTTTTAGCATTGAGGACAGAGAGGAAACAGTGGCATTTGCATATACTATAGGAGATATGACAAGACTTTACAGTATCGGGAAGTCAGGAAGTGAAGGAAAGAGAGGAGCTGGTGATGACACCATGATTGTGAGTCTGCGTTACAGGGAAGACAACGGATGGTCAGTAATGCCGGGAAAGGAGGGGGAATGGGTAGAAAAACAAGGAGCTCATTTCCACACACATTAAGCTTGAGGTGTTCGCAAACATCCAAGAGTCAATGCTGGAGAGATAGGTGGAGATATGCGACTGGACAGATGAAGGAAGTTCAAGGGTGAAGAGGTAGATTTGGAAGTCATCAGTGTAGAGGTAATAGGTGATCCCAAAGGACCGAACTACGATAAGCACATGATTTAGAAGCTACATGTGTTTAATTACCTGCCCATAGTTAACTGCAGCTGAAGTTCAGCTCTGACCAATTTCCCAGTAATTCATTTGCTATTCTCTGTTAATTGTATTTTTTCTGGGCTCTTCCCTGCTAGTTGGCACATGTTAACCCAATCTGATTGTTCACATCCCACATCATTCGGATGTGGAATGGTCTGGAGGAACATAGAAAAAATATATTTCCTTGATACGCTTGAAGATGGTCTAGGCTCTATAACAACATTATCAAAAGATAAATTAACAATGAAATACTATCAAGACAGTGAAAACTGAAGTGTCAATTACTTATACACATACTGAACATATTAGAAGGGTATTATACCAAACAATGGGGCACTCATCTGGAGAGCTGTGTTCAGCTTGAGGCATCATGTTTTTGGGAGATGTAGCTGGGCTTAAACCAGTTCAGAGAATAGCAACAACAGTGTTTGGAAATGTATAGTGATATTTATGTGTTAGTAACAGTAGTTGTAAAAATCACTGCCAAGTGTTGTAAATTTGAACAACTCTTTACAAATATATAGTGAGCCATTCCCTGACCTCATGATCATACTGTCTAGGATGTGAGAAGAGATTGCAAACACTAGGATTGAAATCCAAGCCTGACTGAAATCAATGGCAAAACTCCTGCTGACTTCAATGGGGCCAAGATTTCACACTCTGTTTATTGAGGCTGGAGTGGAAAAAGGTTAGAGGGGACTTAGTTGAGATATTTAAGATTACAAAGGGTAAAATCAAGATGATCTGCTCCTCCTTTGTACACTGTCAAAATAGGACAGCAAAGGGGCACTCAATGAAACTGAGGGCACGTACATTTAATTAACAGAACATTTGTTGACACAAGGTATGTACAGCCTGTGGAAACGACTGCTGCTGAAGGGCATAGAGTTAATAGGATTTCAAAAGGAACTGCAGAATTTTTTTCTTGGCAACAACTCTCGTAATTACTGCATACACATTAAAATGGCAGGAAGAACAGGTCTTGTAGTTAAGGTTCAATGAGAATCTGTTTTCAGTTCCTGGCTCTGCCACCAACTTGCTGCATGCCCTTGGGCAATTCACTTAATCTCTGTGTCTCATTTTCTCCATCTTTAAAGGGGGTGATAAAAACATTTCTTTGCCTGCACTGGCTTGTGCTAGGTCTGTGTACGGTGCCCACCACAACAAGGGCATGAGCTCAGCTGGGGCCTCTAAGTACTACTGCAGTAAAAAGAAATAATAGCAACAAAATGGAGCGAGTCCATTAGTTTTTGCTGTTGCCACTGCCAGCATAGGCCACTAATAGAGCCAGGTTACCACATTTGATGGGCTGTTGTTAAAAGTGTTATATATCCATACACACACACACACACACACACAAATATAATACATTACGGTCAAATATTTTTCAAACTTGGGTACCTAAAGTAGCTCTCAATGAAAATCAGATCACTGAAATATTTAGGTACATAGAGGCACACATTCGTTTCAAAATTTTGGCCAGATAGCTTTATAAGGGTCTGGCTTAAGCTTTAAGTCCATGAAAGAGACAAAAATTAGTTATGGTAAAATCTTCTCACTATGCCTTGGTACTATACCGCTTTCATTCTATGAATTCCTGGTAGGGAATTATCTCAGTTATAAAACGCCTGCCTAACACAGAGCTGAGATGAAGGGGAGGAAGGAAAAACAGCTGAGCTGCTGCAGCTGTGCTAAGCAGCCTTCTAGCTGCAGAGCTCCTCTGCTACTTTTATCTTTATTGAAGCGTTTACTGCATAAATCATTTGAGGAGCTCGAGGACTTATCTTGCTGTTAGCTCCGAAGTTGTACTGATGCCCAAGGGTCACACGAAGACCTCCAAGAAAGCTACATTTCAAACCAGGATGAAACAAATGAGCAGGCATGGCCTTCAAGAAATTCACCAGAGATTCCACTCATAGCCATTTAGAGTATAAGGAGGTCTATGCCAAGTGAATTAATATGGAACAAAAAGTGGATACAGTTGAGCTTTCAACTCTGTTCTGGGGACAGAAAGGAGAAAGCAATTTAAATCAGCCAGGAGGTTCTTTGCATTCATCCAACAACTGACACAGTAATGCGCAATGGAGAAGGTGAATCTAATGCCATATAGGCAAACAGAATAATACCTAGAGGACTTGACTCATTCTCACATTACAGGAGTTATTCTGAGTCTCCTTTGGCGGGGGGATGAGAGTTCATACTTCATATCAATAATTATGAACAGGTTCCCAGAAGTGCTTAAGTAACTGCTCAAGGTGACTCAGTTTATGCCGAGCAGTGTTCCCATGACTCTCAAAGATCAGCTAACAATCGCTAAACCATTTCCAGCCTTCCATTCCCCCAAACTTTCTGCTCCATTTCCACTCTTGGATGCCACAAGCTATTAGGATGCTTTGCCAGCTTGAACTATACAATAACGTAATAAAGAATATTTGATCCCCTCAACATTCGCGGATACTGCACCTTTCACCTTCATTATTTTCCCATTAGAAATAGAAGAAATGATTGCATGAAATAACTTCTTAAAAGTTCAGTGGTGGTGGGTTTTTTTGTTTTTTGTTTATTTAGATATTTCCATGGAAGTCCTGGACACAACAGCAGTGTGCTGTAGTGCATGTGAATTAGATAGTGAAGCTGTCTACAAAGAGGAAGTGAAGCCGATCTTTCTGTTCCACTCCCAATGCTGAATTGGATTAAAACAAAGGCCCCTATCATCAGAGGCGATCAGTTTAGGATCCCTAGTGCCATTGACTTTCCATTTGGCACTTTGGAAAATGTTTCCTGCTATTAGAAGTAAGGGTCAGAGCACTAAATGAACTATAGGATTTGTATCTTGATGATGTCCTTATAGGGGTAATTGGGAAGGACATCTTTAATCCCATGCTGAGATCTTGTTGGTCAAATATCAGCCCAGAGAAAAAAAAATTAAGGCTGGTTTGCACTGTAAGCCTCAGAAAACAAATTCTGTAAAATCTTTTGTTTAAAATTTCCAGGGTACTCTCTGTCGAGGGGCCTCAGCCCAGGAACCTGCCCCCTCCATTGGTCAATCAAACCACAAAGCTGGCCAGTTACTGGCCAAAATGGAAGAACGATTTGCTTTGTCAACCTTTTGGTTGACCAAAAAATTAACATAAAAGCAGGGAATGTGGATAGTTGCGTCACCATCCACTTGATCCTCTCCGGGGCTGATTCTACCTCCCTGTTCCTCCATTCCCCAGCACCTTGTGCAGTCATTTACCCTGGTGCAAAGTGTTTGTGAAATGTTCCCATTCTGATCTGGACCAAGGGCCTCACAGTGGAGAATCGAGTCCAATAGACCTATTTTTGGAGTAAAGTATGAGCAAGTGTGGCAGAATGAAGCCGTAAATGATTGTTTTGGGTCATCTAGGTGACTCAGCAATGGTTGCTGATACACATTTTGAATAAATGTTGGACGATCCTTCATGACAGAGGTGCTGTTAAATATACCTCTCTTCATTTTGAAATACTGTTATGAATATTTCTTTTTTCCCGGCAACGGGTAAACTTCAAGAAGCCAAAAATTCATAATACTTTATAATGCAACAACAATATTTCATTGTTGCCATGGTTTTGTGCATACAAATGATAATAAAACAACCACAGAGAACTCAAAAAAGCAATCAGTCACTAGATGGGAGACAGAAACCATTTACAAAAAATTTCCCTGGTGCAGGTACTATTTCTTTCAAGCAAGCTGAATTTGGCTTGTGTGCAAAGCTCTGTCATTGTAATATTTTAATCTCAAAGCTGTCAAACCTCCTTAGAGCCAGATTTTTAGAATAAAATGAGTGAGGAAAAATGAAAGAAAGATGCTCTTCTTCCATAGGAAAACAGACTCAGTGAGTCTTGTTTAGGATGAAAAATAGATGGTGTAATTTTGGTAACACTACTACTAACTGATTCATTTTAGATTTTCCTGGAACATTCCTGAGTTTAGAAACTTGGGAAATAATATATTGTCATGAATCCATGGCCTTCTAGGAACTTCACATTTGTGGCTAAGGGCTGTTCAGAACCTCATGACAGCAGCAGGGACGGAACTCAGATCTTCCTTCTCCAAAAGCACAGGCCTCCCAAGTACCTGAGCTAAAGAAGACTCTCCTGTACCTGTTAGCAGTCTAAAGCCTATGACACATTATTGAACAATTTGGGGCTGACTCCATGGGTGCTCAGGGGCTAAAGCACCCATGAAGAAAAAATAAGGGGTGCTCAGCGCCCATGAGACTGGCCAGGGCTGCTGCTCTGGCAGCTCTGGGGCTGGCCGCTTCTCAGCTGTTGAACAGGGCTGCCCTGCCACTTGCTCCTCTCTGCCCCTTCCCCCCCTCACTGCCCTTAAGGCAGGAAGGGGCAGAAAGGAGCGAGCAGCAGTGGGTGGGAAGCTCTCAGGAGAGGGGGTGTCGGGGGAGGGGGCAGAGCTGAGGCGGGAAGAGGTTCAGTGTGGGAGGGGCCCCCGGCACAGAGTGGCGGAGAGGCCTCAGGGGAGGGGGCGGAGCAGGTGTGAGGCACTCACTAGCAAAACCAAAAATCAGTGCCTATAATTCCACTCAGAAGAGAGCAGTTCTATATGCCAGCTAATTCATTCCAATATTTCCTACCTCTTCTTATACTTTGGGTAGGAGGCAACTAAAGAGTCCTGGTTCCTTGTCTTCAAACCCTGGTTTCCCAGGGCTATGTAGCTAGTGGTGGCCCCTATTCTTGCTGTCTTTGGGGAGCCTCTCTCCAAACTTCCCCAGGATGTATGCATGACTTTACAGCAGCTGAGGAACTGGCAGCCCCTATACCTGGTTAATTTGGAAAATGTATCCTTGGCAAAATTCTTGGCTTGTTAACATCTATCACCCAGTATCTGAGAAGGGGAAGGGGAAAAGGCGCCAGCCTCACTGGTTGAGCTTCACCCAGTCTCTCAAGCAGATGACCTGGATGGGTTGAGTAAACCTCACTTGACTGTCTGTAACATGGACTCTTGTCACACAAGGATAGCTAAACTCTTTGTAGAGACTCTAGGTCCATCATTGGTGGAAACTGATAATATCTCCCACTGTTGTAGCCATGTCAGTTCCAGTATAATATAGAGACAAGGTGGGTGAGGTAATATCTTTTATTGGACCAACTTCTGTTGGTGAGAGAGACCATTGACAGACCGTATCTCCCACTGTGGTAGGTGAATTTTCAGTACCCTATAAAAATTTGCAATTAAGCCTTTGTTCAGGAATCCTCCTCTTGATATTAATAATCTGACCAATTTCCTCTTGTGTCAGGCCTTCACTTTTTGGGGACGCATACTGCGGATGTGCATTAAGAATAGTGTTGAGAAGGTTACTGAGATATGCAGCAAATCTTTTATCTTCCCGGAATCCTAATTAGTCTGGCTTTTGACCTGGATAATGCATGGAGAAGGTACCTATTTCTAGAATTGAGTGAATAATTTGCAATGAGTAGTTTATTCGGTGATTCTGACTTATTTTTTCTGCTCATGGAATGTCTGTAAATAGATTATCTCCTGGAATGTATTCATTATTCCACAAATGGCTTCTTGAACTCTTTACTTTGTATATTAATTTATGATGAATACTCAGAATCTTTGCTATGTTTTTTGGCAACTCACTACCAAACAAGTGATGTGATATTATTTCTCTTGCATGAGTAGATAAGTGTACTAGTACTGCTAGAGTGGATTCTTGTGTATGCACATTTTACATGAATACCATGCATATGACTTTGTAATTAGCTTTTACTTACATTTTTGGCCAGAAAATCTCAATCAAAAATGTGCATTTACAAAACAAACACAAAAGGAGTGTGGCGATGGCAGATGTGAGTGAATTTGAAATTTAAAATAATTATTCATGGACATGGCTTTATGCATTGTTAGACCAATTCTACTTTGTATTATTGGATTGAAAATCTCTTTTCAGCAATGGACAAAATTCAGGTGTGCATGCTGACCTTCCAACATCTTCTGACACAGATGGAGGAGGGAGGAGAGCTAGAGACTCCACAAAGTCTGCTAGGGACTTCTCTGCTCCTATTGATTTAAGGTGCTCAGATACCACAATGGTGGGTGGCACTATCAAACAGATAGATATGTGCTGCTGTTGACTTCTCTTGAGGACACAGTGGGGTGGAAAGTGATCACTTTAAAGGCTCCTCTGGAGCAACATATATATGAGGCCATCAGGGCAGACAGAAATCTTCATTTTGTGGCTGCAGTACCACCCATATGATGCTGAAAAGCAACTCTATATCTTATTCTCTTGGGACTTGGATTCTGTGGCCTCATTGCTTCCCCAGCACCTGACTGAGTCATGGTCTAGATAAAGTAAGCTCAGTCTAGATCACAAGATTACAGTGCAGGAACAGAGCTGTGCAACAAAAAGCACATTAAGGAATTGATGGGACTCTGACTTCTCTATCTGTAGGGGCCATGTGCCCATCCTTGGCCTCGGGGCTTATACTCTCAGGGTTTCATTTGCTCCATCACCACTTCTGGATTCCGGTAGTAGGGAGCCAAAATGCCTTTTACCATCTTTGACCTATTAACGCTTTGGTGTAGATCTCTGTACAGTTATCAATGCCTCTGTCGCCTCCAGGCTAGTAGGCCTGTAATGTGTTTCCTTAAGCCCTGCCGCTGAATGCCACTTGGAAGTGTCAGTAAGGGCAGAAATTGGGGTGAGCTGAGGTGAACACACAACTGCCAAATTCCACGCTGGCACCCATCCACCCCTGGCTGCAGTGCAAAAAGTATTGATTATCACCAGGAAGTTCTGAATGGCCTGATACAGACTGCCGCTACCCATATGTCCTAGCATGGCAATCACATTTTGTTGTAAAGCTTTGACTGTCTTCAGGGCTGCTCTGTAGGTAGCTGTGAAATTTACTCCCACACCCAATCTGTCAGGGCCCAAGCTTGCCAGTTTATAGTATTTCACCCAAGATGCATTTGTTCACTCTGGATTTTTTCTTAATTTGGGCCAATAGCTCGTATGCCTTTCAGAAGATGGGGTACCGACTTACTAACTGTCAGTGGCAACTCTTTAATTTGATCTCCATTAATGCAACCAGATGTTACAATGGGGTATAAAATATAAGTAACTAAAACAAGCACTTTTTATGAATGGAGAAATAAGGAGGCACAAAGGAATTAGGCGAAACATTTTCAGAAGTGGCCACTGGTTTGGGGTGCCTGTTTTGACACTTCCTGGACGTGACTTGCAGCAGTGATGAGCATATGCAGTTCCAGTTACAGTCAGTGGGAGCTCCACGGGCCACACACCTTTGAAGATCAGCCACAAGTCATCTCAGGTTGGGCACCCAAAAATGGAGATACCCAGAATTAGTGGCCAGTTTGGGAAATTTGGCTGCAAGATGACATGTTCACAATCACAAAGGAAGTCTGTGGTGTATCCAGGGATAGACCCCACTAGAGATGGTCAGAAATTTTTCATCAGAATGATTTTCTGGCAAAAAATGCCATGCTGGCAAAGTGGAAATATTCCAAGGGAAATTTTCAGTTTTGCTGAAAAATGTTGATTTTTCTGTTGGGAAAATCAATGACAGCTGCCCAGGAACAGAATGTAAGGCAGGCAGAGACTAAAACTGGCAAAAGCTTTCCAGAAGGGCTTCCAAGACTGAGCGCCCTAATCCCATGCCTCATTGGTGCTTGGCCTCCCCACCATCTCTGGGGCCAGAGAGGCACAGATCCAGGACGTCCAGCTTCCCTGCTTCCCTACAGCTCTGCCCCACATGCTGCCTCTCCAGCCCCAGAGCTGGGGAGAGAGGCTGAGGTCCTGGGGTCTCTGCCTCTCTGACAGCTGGGCCAAAGGCTATTGTCAATTTCATCTTCTGCAGCTGGGAAGCCAAAACATTTTGTTTCTCTTGTGCCCTGTGATGGGGTATGCTTACCCCGCACTAGCCCAGACAGGGTTAAGCCCATGGTATTGCCAGCAGAAGTCCCGCCTCCCTGACAAGACTGGGCATGCTCCAAGTGCTCTAGTAGTATAAAGGGAGGGAGACCAGCTCATTCTGGCCTGGAGGCTGCAGGAGAAGGACCTGCCTGGGAAGCTCCTGTGGAGGGCCAGCTACAGCCTCTGACTGCACCGGGAATCGAAGCCGTCCACGGCCCGCCTGCACCCCGGCGACTGGAGGAAACCCTGGAGACGACTGGCCCTGCCGAGCACAAAGGACCCGACATCTCATGGGAAACCCCAACACAGACTCTGGTAGGAAGTGACCCGGGGAGGGTAATGGAGTAGTACCTCCCACCCGTGGAAACTCAGCGTGTTTCGGTAGGACCCCCCATGCTGAGTCAGTGGCAAGCCGCTACGCCACTGTTAGGGCCCTGGGTCGGGGGCTGGTGGAGTCGGGTGGGCCTGGACCCCCCTACTGGGGCTGCCACACCCCATAAGGGGTGCCCCAACGCTACAGACTCTGGCCGCTAGGCCACACTGCCTTGCACTGAAGGGCTGCTTTATAGACTGTGACCAATAGGCCATGCTGCCCTGACCCTAGGGGTGTGGACTGTCACATGCCCTAAAAGGAATTTTTTCTTGAAACCCCTTTCTGTAAAAAAAAAAAAAAAAATTTGAGGGGGGGGGAGGAGTATTTGTTTTCAAAACATTGAAATTTTTCATGGGAAAGAATTTCCATTTTCTGGCCTGCTATGCCCATAACTCCTGACCCTCCATCCTGTGCATCAGTCCCAAGACTGGACACCCCCAGAGCCACTGTTTGAGAGTGGAACCAGTGGGAACTCCAGGGGAGGGGGAGGAGCTTATAAATAGCAGGAGTGGGAGCCAGCCTGGAGAACTCAGTGGTGGAGCAGCATGAGGACCAGAAGGACCTGCTGTGGGGATTGTATTCCCAGGGATTTTGCCAGTTTGTTGGATTAGACTGTAGGCTTGCTCACCCTGCTGGAGAAGCGGACTAGGATTGCTGCAGGCTGGTCAATTGCAGAGACTCAAAGTGAGTTTGAAGGAGACTATCGGACCATCAATTGTACCCCAGACTTTAAGGAGCTGGTGACCCTCCAGAGGGTTTGGACACCATTCCACTGAGACTGAGAAGGGTGGATCATCCCAAAGAAGAGCCTTAGGGGAGGGTATGCATGTGCGAGCATAATTATATTTTGCACTTGAACTTGTAATAGTAGCAAATACTAGAATTTAGGGAAAAATCCCCTAAAACTGTTGTCTTTCAAAGACTTGTTGACAATATTCACAATTGTTTCAAGGGTTATATGTAAACTGTTATGCTTTTGTATGTATTGAGCAAGAGATTTAGCAAATGTTTTCCTTTATAGATCTTGTATCAGAGATTTAACTCTGTATAATATACATATTACATATGCTAACATCTGTGTGTAATAAATAGTTTTTTCAGGACATAAATATAAGATCTAGTCTGTATCACAGCAGAAAGGTAAGCTGAAGTACAGAAAGGGGAAAGAACTACTATACCTGAAACATTGGTATATTCCCTTCACAAACACATTATGCTATCCTTAAGCTTCAAAGAATCACAAAGCTAGGAAACAGGTTTCCTACAACCTATCCTGAAGGACGATCCCTCACTCTCACAGACCTTGGGAGACAGGCCAGTCCTCTCTTACAGATAGCCCCACAACCTGAAGCAAATACTCACCAGAAACTATACACCACACAAAAAAACCACTAACCCAGAAACCAATCCTGTAAAAAAACCCATTGCCAACTCTGTCCGCAGATCTATTCAAGGGACACCATCACAGGACCTAACCACATCAGCCACACCATCAAGGGCTTGTTCACCAGCACATCTACCAATGTGATATATGCCATCATGTGCCAGCAATGCCTGTCTGCCATGTACAGTGGCCAAACCAGACGGTCTCTATGCAAAAGAATAAATGGACACAAATCAGACATCAAGAATTGTAACATTCAAAAAACAGTAGAAGAGCACTTCCATCTCCCTGGACACTCAATAACAGACTTAAAAGTGGTAATTCTTCAATAAAAAAACTTCAAAAACAGACTTCAATGAGAAACTGCAGAACTGGAATTAATTTGCAAACTGGACACCATCAAATTAGGTCTGAATAAAGACTGGGAGTGAATGGATCACTACAAAAAGTAATTTTCCCTCTGTTGATACTCACACCTTCTTGTCAACTGTTGAGAATAGGCCACTTCCACCTTAATTGAATTGGCTTCATTAGCACTGACTCCCCCTCCCCCCACTTGGTAAGGCAACTCCCATCTTTTCATGTGCTGTAAAATATATACTGCTTACTTTATTTTTCACTCCATGCATCTGATGTAGTGGGTTTTAGCTCACAAAAGCTTATGCCCAAATAAATGTGTTAGTCTCTAAGGTGCCACAAGGACTCCTAGTTGTTAAAGCTAGGAAAGCAATTACAATTTCTTATCTTTATTCATTAAGCTTGACAGAAACCGCTGGGGAGCTGTATCTTTCACCTGTCCTTACTTCCTCACAAATCCACACTTGTATTACTCACCCTCTGCAGAAAGCATGCTGCTACTCTACCCACATTCACTTTATCCAGGGAACACCCCAGGCAATCTTATAGCAATAAATATGCATCCTTTTTCCAGTCAAGAGGAAACAAAGTGGTGCCAGTCTTCATCAGTTTAACTGGTTCCCAGTTTCCTTTCCTGCAACCACTAGCCGGAGGCATATGACCCAATAAAAAGAAAAGTTCAGCCATTCAGTTTGGAAATGTTGCACTGGAGCAGAGAAATATTCCAGAGGTGTGATACAGGGGAAAGTCCTTCCCAGTGTGGCACAAAGTCCATGGCTAATTTTAGAAATAATGAAAGATCTGGTTCCTGGGGAGATCAAACTTACTTTGTATGTCAGCAAAGTACTCCTGTATGCCTTTTAAGAGTTGGAGGAGGGAAACCCCAGCTGTCATCTGTGTCTTTCTTAAAACAAAGGTGGTGGAATATCAGTGGCAGATAGCAAGTTTCCTACTCACAGAGGAACAAAATAGGGACTTGGCTTTTAGTGTGCCATATTCATTAATAACAAAGCATGAATGATTCACAAAAGTCCTGTGGTCTTGTCACCCACAGAGAATTGATAATTTCAATAGGGAGTGGAATGGAGCGTGTTGGCTTGGAGAATCTGTAATGAGTGTTTTTGCCAGGGGGGTCTTTGATAAGGGCTGTGTGGAATCATCAGCTGAACCTTGCCCTTTGGTTCACAGGGGCTGGAAATGAACCAGGTTTTCTTGGAAGTTCAAGCTCAATGAACTGAAACTTTCAAGGACAACTCCCTAAAGCTACTGCCTCCTCCCTAAGAAGCCCTCAGGCTCCCCTCTCCTTTTTTAGCATGTTCACAAATTGTAATGAGAAAAAGCAATTGACATCACAGACAACATACAAAGAAAGTGAAATAACAGCAGAGAGACCAAGGTGACACCAAGATGAGATTTATGCTACTCAACACATGGGCAGTCATCAACAAAGCCAGCATCATTTACAACCCGATTACAGAGGAAACTCCCAGACTGGCATGTCTCACCAAAACCTGGCTGAATGACTCATCTGTCTGGCGGCTCAGTGATTCATGAGCCTACAGGAGGAAGGGAGGGGAGCAGAGGATTCCTTTCAAATCTGACCTTAAATGTGAGAGAGACACATCCCCAAAAGCAAACATTGGAGTATCTCAAGAGCAGGAATCCTGGGGCTGTGTGTTACTAGGTCCCTTGGAAATATTGAAAATAAATGTTTTTGTTTAAATTTTTTTTTTAAAGTTGTTTTTCTTTTTATCCAAAACAATTAGGTAAAAGCAACACACACATGCAAAATATTTTGGTGTTGCCAAAGCTGCATGTCACCGAAAAAGAGGTTTGATAGAATTTTTCCCCCCAGCTCTGGATTAGTATTGCCTACAGGCTATGGCCATGGGACTCTAGCCAGATGCACCCTGGACCTAATCTTAAATGTAGTAACCACCTCCCTCGTGGCCCAATCATGGCCTCCCCCATGTGGAGCACTGGGCCTATACCAGAACTTCTCTAGAACTTCTCTGGTTGCAACACCTACATAAGCCTCAAAAAGGGGTTGTTGCAATGGATTGTATTACTTATTGCTTCAGTCATATGGGTCAATATGCTAAATGATTTGGCAGCTCTAGCCAGATGGCCCTTGCAGCAATTAAAAAGTGCTAAAAATATGCATCTCTTTCTGATGGAGTTTGGCCAAAAAGTCAGTTTGCTGTTCCAAATGTTTATGCTGAGGGTGCAGCAGAGACCTCACATTTGCTTCAGTCACCAGTGGTTTCTGAGGCTATGTTGATTTCTGAATGCACATATTTTGCAGTGCACCAAGGTGAAAGCGTCTGATGCTGTAGATTGTTCATGCATAAGAAAAGCGAGCTTAGAAAGCTGTTGGTGTTGTCAGGTATTGTATTTCTTGAATTTGTGCATGGTATACAAGGTCATCTGTACTTCTCACCTTCTTATTGCCCCCTCTTAGACCTTTTGGATTTCATTTCTCCAGTCTTATGCTGAGACAATGAAAACTGGCTCACTGAAATTAAGACATTTGGACTCAGATCTTCAAAGGTATTTAGGTACCCAGCTACTATTGAAATCAATGGGATTTAGGTGCCTCAAGACATTTGAGGATCTGAGCCTTGGTCTTTAGTTTCTCGGCTGAGACTGTCCCAAAGGTACCAGCTGTGATGTGTTTACCTGTCCATTAGGATCTAGATTGAGATTGTCAACTCATTTCACATAGGACAGCAATCACATGAGTGATAGCTATCAGCATGTGCTAGATTTGAGTCAGCATTTTAGAGGGAGGAAAGGCTCTATGACCCATTACCGACAATTTGAGCCATCTAGTCCTTCTCAAACAAGGTCACAGATGCCCAAATTAGCAATAAGCTGGGGAAGCCTGAGGGCCATAATTAACTTGTATGAATTTTGTGTTAAAAGTAAGTCCAAGCCACCCAACATTTTGCTTGAATTGTGCTCTTCTAAAAAAACCTGCTGTTTCCACTTCAACCAGGCTTGTGTACAGCAAAGCATTATGGGACATGTAGTCCAACACTTATTGCAAATCACACCTCCATGTTGACAAGGTGAGAGCATCCGCTGGCCATGTTTCAGGACTTCACAGTCAGTTTGGCTCAGGGACCAGACTTTGGCTACTGCCAGTTTATATATATTTGTGGCACAGGATGTGCTTTGTCCAGATTCAAAGGGAGTGCTTGTTTCTTTTTTGAGTTTGTGATCAGCCATGAAAAATGGATACTCTGCATTTAGCCACAGGTTTACGAGCTCTCTGCTGCCAACCAAGCTCTCATGCTTGGCCTGCTGTTACTTATAGCATTCTGCAAACACCTGGTACTGCTGCAGATGATGCGCACATTTAACTGCATTTCTGTTTCTACAAAATATTACACTAGGCAAACAAGTTGGACCTGAATGAAAGTGGTGGATCTAATTTTAGATGGTACCAATGAATGAAACTTGAAAAAAGCTGTGCAAGAAATACCTCCGTGAAACCAGTGCCCGGCAGAGTATGTGATTTAAAGCAAAATTAGGCAGTGCCTACGAACAGGTTATAGCGAATTTTTTTTAACTTCCAGATACATTTGTAAAAAAACCTTTTTTCCCCTTTTCTTTTCAATTCTAACTACGCTTCCACACACTTTTACAAAAGCTGTAGGCCTTCTTCCAGCTCTTGGAAGTGAGTTCCTTCTCTACTTCAGCCTTGCATTCCATAGGTTGCGCTTTGATGCATATTTGTTCCTTGTGGCTACACTCTAAGTGCTATTTGCTTAGGTTCAGGATATCTGGGGAGAGTCAAGGAAACAATGACCAGACATGGCAAAGTGGGGAATGCAAGAGGATTTTTGACCAAAATTAGGAGTGGCAGAATCCAAATGGAAAGCCTGGTCCCACAGGGGATGCAATCAATGGGACATGTAGTCTCAAGGGGCTGCAATGAATAATCACTACACTGCTTCTCTTCACTCATAACACAAATCAGTGTGCTGTCCCAACCCTCTCCCACTTCCTGTGCTGATCATTTATTTTTACATAAATTAACAAAGCCCTAAGGTAGCAATGCACTTACAAACATCAGAGGGAACTTCCTGTCTCTCCCTGTAGCATTCCCTTCTTCACAGCTACTCAGGTTCTTATATCCCTGAGTTGGAACTCAAGAAACCCACCTGGTCTGGCTGCCAGGGTGAATCAGCAAAACAGCCCTGTGCCTCCCCAGAGGGTCTTTAAATTTGACACCTTGTCACAGGCACTTACCCACAGGCGTACACCGATTGACTCTGTGATGCCCCTCCTCCTCAGGGTGCCATCTGGAACTGGGGTACCACTTAGCCCTCTGACCCACCAACCTGGGCTCCCTCTCACACTGTGCTGCTGTGCTGGTCTCACACTTCCACCAGCATACACACAGGTAGGGACACACCCAGCTGCAGTTACATGCTGTCTCTCTGACCAGCCACTGCATCTGAACCAACAATAGAGAGGCTACAGCCAAAATATCCACCAGCTTCCCAGCCTAGGACCCCAGAGCTGTACCATCCTGCCCTGGTCTGAACCCCAACCAGTATGAATTTATTATCCAGTTCTCCTCTCCCTCAATGTGCAGAGGAATATGCAACAGCCCCTGCCCCTTGAGTTAAGATTTCCAAGCACTTCACTCAAACTCACTGGTTTAGATTAAAACATAAAATAAATGTATTAACTACAAAAGATAGATTTTAAGTGATAGCAAACGGATCAAAGCAGATTACCTAGTAAATAAACAAAAACGCAAACTAAGCTTAACATACTAGAAAGATAGGCTTTGAATGAACAGTCTCTCACCCTGATGGATGATACAAGCAGGCTGCAGATTCTTAAGGCACAAGCTACACTTGCTTTTCAGATTGGAATCCCCAGGTGTTTCATACACAGGCTAGAAATCCCTTTAGCCTGGGTCCAGCACTTCCCCCAAGTCAGCCTTTGTTCCTCAGGTGTTTTCAGTTCTCTTGTGTGGAGAGTGAAGAACAACAGATGATGTCACTCCCTGCCTTATATAGCTTGAGCATATGGCGGGAACCCTTTGTCCCAAACCTCAGTTTGTGCAAAAACACTGACGTCCCAAGATGGACTACAGAGTCATGTGGCCTGGTCACAGGCCCTTGCATATCTTGCTGAGTCATAGCAGCCAGTTCTTGCAGGCTATGTGGAACTTTCACAGGAAGGTGAAGTTCTTCCAGAGTCCATTGTCTTTGCTGATGGGCCATCAGCACTGTCTGGCTTCTTCATTGTACCTGAAAGGCTAGTTGTGGGTGTCACCCATAGTCCACACAATTGAAATACAGATACATAGTCAATATTCCTAACTTTAGATACAAAAATGATACTTGCATACAAATAGGTTAATCATATTAATCAAATCACAACTTTTCCAATGACACCTCATATGACCTGTCTTGTACAAAATGCATCATAATTATGCCATAATCAGATCATAATGGTATCAATGTGAAGTATATGGGGTGCAGTGTTACAGACTCCACTGAGCTAAGGCTGCAGGAATGATTAGAAAAGATCTGAGTAAAGAATGTTGTACCAAGGAGCATAAAACACCACTGGATGAAAGAACAGTTTGCAAATACTATAAGCTAGTTGCCACTATTTAGCACTCACCTGACTGTCAGTTGGGCAAATTTCAGAAGCTTCAGTTAGGAAAAAAAGAGTTAACAATTTTGATGATGTTTTTCTGCTCTTTATCCAAACTGTCTGGACCTGTTGAGTTTGCAGAACTGAGCTGGCGATCTCACAACAGCAGATTTTCTGGTACTTCCTTGTCCAGCTGGGATGAAAGCACAATACCAAACTTTCTTGCTGCAGTTTAGCATCTCTACTTATTGGAACCTGGTGGGGAAGAAACAGAAGAAAAAGGTAACTTTCCCCCCAAAAAACATGATTCTGAAAACTTTCAAATGTGCAACACAGTTTGAGCTGTGGATGAAGGACGAGGTCAGGTCTTATGTTATCCAGACTGATCATGCCATCCTAGAAGTATGATGGATTTGACTGGACAAGCCTGATTCTCTGCTGTCCTATAGCTTGCGTGGTCATTTCTACATGTGTAAAATGCTAACCTTCTGATTTGGTGACACTATACACCCACTTGCTATGTAAGGAATAAAGCAGTGAAGAAATTAACCTGATGACAGCAAAAGTTAAGGAAGCCTGAAAGCATTCCTCTATGCCTGCAGAGGATCTTAAAGTGCTCAGATACTACTTGATGGGGGACATACAAGTATCTAAACAGATCTCACAGTTAAGCTGGATACACCCCTAAAAGGAAAGTAATTATTATCCTCACTTTATAGATGTGAAAAGTCAGGCACAGAGGGATTAAGTGACTTGCATCTGGCCATATAGAAGGTTTGTGGCAGAACCAGGCCCAAAAAGTGGCAGTTTTTGATCTCCATTCCCTTTCTCTAATCAATAGATCACACTCTCCCTGAGATACTTTTCTGCACATTCTAGAACGGCTTTGGCATTTGGGGCTAGGTTTTATTTCAGATTGCCCATCCCTCGTGCAAGCAAATAAGTTCATATAGTCATTTTAGCCTGTAAGTAGGGAGTGAGCACTACCATTAGACATATGGACAATCTGGAGCTGGTCCAGGATCTCCACCCCAGTCGGTGTCATGTCCAATTAACTAACCAGGCCAATTAAATAGCTTACCAAGGCACTGGTGGATTTTGTTACTATGTATCAGGAACTGTCACACCTTTGTAGGAGATCAAAGGAGATAACTTCCCACACACCCCACAAAAATCCACTGTGAAAGTGGGGGAGATAGTCACACTGTTTCCTTTTATGGGTATGCTCTGTGCTTTTGACTTGGTGTACAGCACTCAGATACTTTGGCAATAAGCACCTTAGAAGTATCTAGAGCAGATAGAAAATGGAAATGTTCTATTCCTCTCCCCGCGTGCGTAGCGTTTGGAATCTTTCATTCAGAGAGAACCACTGAAATGCAATCCCATGTGGGATGAAGGCAGCAGCTTAATACTCTGGATAGAGTGCAGAGAGAGGAAATTTTGTCCAGGGACACAGGTGTGAGCCACTCTTCTCTTAAGAAAAGAGCCCTGGCATCTTTCATAGTGGGCGACAACCTTTGGAGTTCTGCTTTGCCCTAAAGCCCCTCTTTTCTTATCTAGGCAACATGTTGAACAACAAAGTGACAGTTGACCACAAAGTGGATGCACAAATTAAGAAAGCCAGTGTTGCATATGGTCGCCTCTCTCACCAAATTTGGAAGTACCATGGAATCTGTCTATAGACAATAATCAAAGTCTGTAATGCTGTTGTCCTCACAACATTACATGGACATGTTATCAGTGGCATATTGAAAAGCTTGATAGTTTCCATTTGTGAGACCTGTGATGATTGCTGGACATCAAATGGCAGGACTGGGCTTCTAATATGGAAGTCCTGGTGAACATTAGTTTGGTTGGCATCGAGGCTCATTTGATCTGTGCCCATGTTATTCATATTCCTGAGACCATATATTAAAACAAATATTAAGCCCCAGTAATTGTAAACATGGAAGGAAGATGAAACATTTTAAAGACAGCCTGAAACAAAATCTGCACAAAACAAACTTTTCTGACTTGACATTTTGAGCAACTGGTGACTGATCATATTGCATGGTGCCACTCTACAAGGGTGGGTGTCAACAACTTTGAAATCACATTGCACGTCCAGAAGCACAGCACCAGGCATGGAAACAATGTGCAACTCAATCAACACATGTGCAATCAACACATGTGGGCAAATGGCTCTGTGGCTAGTGCAATAAATTTTGTTCTTCCTGCATTGGCCAGGGAATCACGCAAAGACCCATTAATACAATGATTGTTGACATTGTCCTCAAAGTTGAGGTGACTAGCATTATGTCACATGGCTTCTTCCATTATAGCATCAGGTTATTCATCCTACATAGACTTTAAACCACAACTTACACTGGATGGCAGGAAAAAGACATGAAGGACATGGATTGCTTTAGCAAAAGGCTTCAAAATGCACTGTTTGCTTCATTGCACTGTTTGCTTCATTAACGCCCCTGATATTTCCATATAGGTGGGAGTGGCAGAGTGATTAAGGAAACAAGACGTTCTAATAAGGACAAAGATGGCTCAAGCTGCAAAATTTGCTTCTGGATTTGAAAAACTCCTCCAGTCTGGGGAAGTTTGGGTCAAGCCCATCTTTAATAATTCAGATCTCTCCCCAATCCGTTTTATGGTGACTTCAAGTTTCGGTACAGCAAGCCTGTTCCTTATCATCATCCCTGTTCATTGCAAAACTTTTCCTTTGTTAGGTAAATTCCTGCTTGTAAGATTAGTACTGGTGCTAGGGTAATTTCTGCCTGTTAGACACACTCACCTAGAAGGAGCTTCTTATGCAGATGCATTTAGGGTGAATCCAAACAGTGATATTTATTAGAGACTGTGCAAGAGGGGGCTCCCAAGCAGAAGAGGAAAGGAAATGGCTTTCCTGTGCCAGAGAATTTTTGAGATTTCAAAAAATTGTCTCATCCTGAGTCAGGACAAAAAGTCAAAATCTCAAATATTTTCGTGACCTGAAAATCAAAAGGAAAAAATTTCTATTAATCCAATTGATTTTTTTTTTTTATAATTTCAAAATGTTTTGATTGCTACCTCCTTTTTGCTTCCTGTAAGTAAATTTCAAAGTGAAAAACTTGTTCCAACCTGAAAAATGGAACTTTTTCATTTCGAAAATGTCAAAATTGGATGTTTCCATAATTTCAAAGGGTTTTTTTCCCCCCATTTTTTTCTCAAAATGGGGAGATTGTTGAAACCAACCCTTTCCTGCAAGCAGGTTTGATTTTGACTAATCATATTTTCCAATGAAAAAATGTTTAGTCAAAAATTTCTTCACCGTTTCTGCTCCCAAGAGAAATAGTGGAAGACTCATAGCTTGAGGCATGGAAAGCTAAATTGGACAAAACACTAAAGAACATCCAGTTAACCTGCATTTGCGGAGACCGCATTAGAGGCTTTTGGGCAATTGTTCCAGTTTACCAGGCTAAGCTGTTGGGCCACCGGCAGAGATGATGTGTAAGGTGGTGTGGTTTAGATCTCCTTTAACTAACTCGGAACCCCTGGTTCTCAACTCCCCAAGAGTTACACAGACAGGTGGGTCAGAGATAATATTTTTTATTGGGCCAACTTCTCTTCGTGAGAGACACAAGCTTTGGAGCTACACAGAGCTGTTCTTCAGGTCCGGGAAATATAGTCAGACTGTCACAGCTAAATATAAGGTGGGACAGATTGTTTAGCAGAAGCTGGGAATGGGTGACAGAGGGATGAATCACTTGATGATAACCTGTTCTATTCATTCCTTCTGGGGCACCTAGCATTGGCCACTGTCAGAAGACAGGGTACTGGGCTAGATGGACCTTTGGTCTGATCCAGTATAGCTGGTCTTATGTTCTTATGTAAGTAGTTAACATATAGTTCAAGGGACCATTCAAGGTGAAGTGGCCTGTTAGCACCTCTCCAGTCATAGGGGGGAAAGGAGAAAAGAAAAGAAAAAAAATTATTTGGAGGGGTTAGTGAGTTAGATTGATGTAAGAAGCCATAAATCCCGTGTCTCTATTTGGTCCATGATTTTAGTGTCTAGCAACGTTATGAATTTCAGCTCCCAGGTTCATCTTTGGAAGGTGGTGTGCAGGTTTCCTTTGAGGATGAGGACTGAGAGGTCAGATATGGAGTGATTGCTTTCTGAAAAGTGTTATGCACACCTCAACAATGTATAAGGGAGTCTAAATTGCTGTAACTTACAGAAGAGGGTGTAAGTTAAAGCAAGGTAAGGGGGCTACTTTATTTACACCTCCTTCAACTGTATGTTCAATCACCTTATAATTCTTGGACCCGATTCTCATCTGACATGAGTGTGAATAGGGACAATGCCTTTGAAGCCTGCTGAATACACCGGTGTAAAGTTGGTGGGGGCTGTTCTTTAGGCCCTCTGCCTCCTGTTCAGTTGCATTCACTCTAACCCCCAATGGAGCTTGAGCTGTTCCAGAATATGACTGTCTCAGATGTGGGTTTCAGTGCACATAAATGAATGGAAGCTGGGCAGCAGAGGTCTAGCACCAAGGTGTAGCACAAGGGCTCATCACTAACACAGGAAAGGGGACTTTAGAGTAGCATGGAAACAAAGCTTGATGATCACTATAGGTTTATATAATGGCCAATGGTTGGAACCCCATGCCAGGTCTTTTCCAACTCTGTTCTATTTTGTAACACTGGAAGATATGAGACAAGGAAATGATGCAGCTTTTTATGCAGCCACATTTCATTGTAAGCATCCTTTGAGAGAGGAAGCTTTTACCCTTGCTATACTTTCCCATGGTGAATGTGGCTGCCATGTGATTCTGTGACACTTCAGATCTGTGTGGCACATGAAAAAGGAGAACCATGGGACTGGAGGCGCACATTCCAATTGGCTCTGCAAAGTGTTAAACTGAGAAAATGCACATGTGGGGGATGAGGAGCGATGTGAAATGCTTTCATGTGGTCCCCAGGGCTAGGGAAACCAGTTGTTTTGTCTGTATGTGTTTAAAATGACTTTGTCATTTGGAATCTGACTGTCACAGTGCTCAGCTCTCCTAGCGATTCCAGGGACAAGCTGCAGAGGTAAATGATTCAGTTTGCATACGCTGTGACCCACACAGGAGCACCATCACCCATTCTGAATCATGGATTGCCTACTGGCTCACCCACATACACCATAGCCTTTGTAGCACAGACAGCTGGAGCCACAGTTCACCCATATAAATCAATGGAAATCTGGAGTACCTTTACCCAAATCTAAAACAGTTACTCTAGTTTTACACTCATGTACCTGAGAGCAGAACCTGGCCTCTGGGGCCAACTTCTGGATGGGTGCAAGCAAGTGACACTCCCATGAGAATCTCTGCACCACATTCAGGAGTGACTCAAGTCACATCATGGGCCTTATTCTCCACTTGGTTAACTCCATTTTGTGCTGATGCAAGGGCATTGAAATCTAAAACTGGTGTAGCACCCCCTCTCCACCCGGTTACCTTCTTTAATGTCAATCTTCTTACAGGTTTTGATGGACAGGTCTGGGTTCTTCTGGATCCTGCCACCCACTTAGCAGGGTGTATCTTCTTTAGTTTGTCCTATGAACTTATTTGGTGGTGCCTCCACCCCCCTCGCTCCTTCCTGGCAGGGTCACCAGGGCAGCTTGGGAGGAAAACTCTAACCACAGGGTAATCCCCACTTACTTGCCAGATAGTTGGAGACTTCCAAAAAATAACACAAACACATATATTCAACACAATAATTATATTAAACAGGAGATAAATATAACATAACAGGGTAAAACGCTATTTTTAGGGTCACCGGCGCCCACTCTGATAATACCTGTGACTTTCTCCAGTCATGTGACCTGATGTAGCAAATGTAGGATTAGTGTCCAGTTGGTACGTGTACTTTGTTGGGGCCCTTGATGACCTATGACCACAAAATTTTTCTCTGCAGTGGTTTAGCAGTGTGGCTGACTGGGTTCAGTACAGCCCAATGGACTCACAAGTGGGAGATGGTGGTAAATCCCTCCATAGGTTTAATATGCAGCAGGTTGTAAAATCCCCAAACCCTTACTCCCTGGCTTGAGGACATGGTTCAGGGAGTAGGGGGTCCCCAAAATAAATTCCCTGACTGACTAACTAAAAGATGGTGCACTCACAAACTCCATGAATTATCCTCAGGTTCAGAGATGACTCTGGACTCCTCAGTCACTGCAGTGGGGCTGATCTCTGCTGGCAGGGATCCTCTTCAAGCAGGAATCAGGCTGGTTCGGTCCCAGGATTTCCCCTCACCACAAAGGGGTGCAGGTTACACAATGGTACTAAAATCCAAACTGTAGTCTCCTAGCCTAGCGTGACGTCCAGACACACACACAGCTGGCAGCAGCCCTGAACTAGCAGATAGAGCAGAGCTGACCATGTTGTGACTGGTCTCACCTAGGGAGCTGGAGGGCTAACCCAACCTGGCTGGGGAAGTTTCCCAGCAAAACCCTACAAACTGGGAGTCAGCAGTGGAGAAGGAAAAACCCAGCTGAGGGATCTCGCTTTCGGGTCCCTAGAGGCCAGTTCGCAGGGGGAATCCTGCATGTAGGCCTGTGACTTACTAGCTCCCTGGCTGGCTGAAGACTGACTCAAAAAATGGCTTCTCCCCTTTCCTGAACTCTCTGAGAGGGGCATCTCACTCCCTATTGGTTGCCGGGCAGACTCTGAGTTTGCCTTGGCTCCCCCTCCCTACCAGGGACAGAGCCCCAGGAATCTAGGTAATCTCTTTGGGGGTTACACTGGGGTAATGTAGAAGGGGATCAGGGCCACTGGGCATGTATCAGAAACCATGGGAAAGTGATATGGCAAAGCGACTTGTGTCAGTTTGGCATTCAGTGGGTGTGCAAAAGCAAAAACCAGAGTCCCTGCCCCCTACACAGATGCACACGTTCTCTCTCCGCTTATCTTAGCCTTGCTGCTTTACTGAACCGTACATGCTCTCTGATCACACATGTTTTCAGCTTCACTCATTCTGCTGAGTAACCCAGCACCACACACAGCAGGACCTTCTGAAAACCCAGTCTTGTGACTGAAGCCCTGGATTGTAACTCAGAAGACCTCATCTCAGTTTTCCACTCCGCTATAGACTTCCCATGTTCCCCTGGCCAATTCACTCACTCTCTGTGCCTCACTTAGCCACCTGTAAAACGGTCGCAGTAACACTGCCCCTGCCACATGGGGGTGCTATGAAGATGAATGAATTGTTTTTAAGATGCTCAGGTATTATGGTGATGGGTCCCGAGACTGAAAGACAGAAGTACTGCTCTGGTCTAGGTCTCTCTCTCCCTCCTGATTGGGCTACATCAATTTTATAAATGACTTCTGCCACAAATACATTTAGTGTGGCCACAAAATGAACTTAGATTCATAATTAAAGAAATCTCAGCTATGGAGCCCAGTGATGGGGCTTCTCTACCACCCCCGCTCCCCCCAGACACACACACTAAACAGGGCAGAGAAGGGATTAACTGCCTTCAGTGGGGAAGGAGGCTGATAGAGTCCAAGCCTTCTCACTGCCCTCTGGAAAGTGGAGACCCCCAACTGGGCTCACTAAGGACCTTATCTAAAGCCCATTGTGGACTCCAGTAGGCTTTGGGTCAGGGTCCCCCAGGCAGGGAAAATAGTAAGGACTCTTGTCATAACTATAAAGGGAAGGGTAGCAGCCCTCCTGTGTACAATACTATAAAATCCCTCCTGGCCAGAGACTCCAAAATCCTTTTACCTGTAAAGGGTTAAGAAGCTCAGGTAACCTGGCTGACACCTGACCCAAAGGACCAATAAGGGGACAAGATACTTTCAAATCTTGGTGGGGGGAAGGCTTTTGTTTGTGCTCTTTGTTTTGGGGGTTGTTCGCTCTTGGAACTAAGAGGGACCAGACATCAATCCATGCTCTCCAAATCTTTCTGAACAAGTCTCTCATATTTCAAACTTGTAAGTAACAGCCAGGCAAGGCGTGTTAGGTTTATCTTTGTTTTCTCAACTTGTAAATGTTCCTTTTGCTAGAGAATTTACCTCTGTTTGCTGTAACTTTGAACCTAAGGCTAGAGGGGGTTCCTCTGGGCTCTTTGAATCTGATTATCCTGTAAAGTTATTTTCCATCCTGATTTTACAAAGATGATTTTTACCTTTCTTTCTTTAATTAAAAGCCTTCTTTTTAAGAACCTGATTGATTTTTCCTTGTTTTAAGATCCAAGGGGATTGGATCTGGACTCACCAGGAATTGGTGGGAGGAAAAGTGGGGGAATGATTAATTCCTCCTTGTTTTAAGATTCAAGAGGTTTGGATCGGTGTTCACCAGGGAATTGGTGGAGGAGTCTCTCAAGGCTACCCAGGGAGGGAAAGGTTTTGGGGGGGAAGACAAAGTTTCCCAAATAACTCATAAATCATTTGGGTGGTGGCAGCAAAAGCAAATCTAAGCTGGTAGTTAAGCTTAGAGGTTTTCGTGCAGGTCCCCACCTTTGTACCCTAAAGTTCAGAGTGGGGAAGGAACCTTGACAACTCTGAAGAGGAAAGATGGAAACAACTTCTACCTCAGAGAGCAAATGGAAGCAGAAGTCTCCTAGAGCAAGCCCTGAGCAGGAGGCATGACAACCCACAGAAGCTTACTGCTTTAGGCTCACAGAGGTCTGTTCCAAGCACCAGAAGCTTTAGATTAAGACCTTCATTTTGTTATCCACTGGGTGACACAAGCCTGCTGGCATGTGCCTTTTGTGCCAAGCTGAGGGAATGATTGCTCCCAACTCGCTATACATCGGTTGCACACTGAAAGACATCTGCCTGTAAAGAGACAAAGCGGTGAGATGCTACCTTTTATTGGACCAACTTCTGTTGGTGAGAGAGTGAGATGCGTTCGAGCTACACAGAGCTCATTTTTTGGGTCTGGGAAAAGTACGCCTTTAAAGAGGCACCATATCATTGCTTCTTTTGCTGTTTCAGACTCTGCATCCCTGGAATGCCCTCATCTGAATCTGAACTTTGCTATTTGAAAATATTCCTCCTACCAAACTGTAGGTTACATGAATGTTTGTGTACATGCAGGTCTAATCAGATACTTATTCTGGTTCAGTAAACTGTTTGCAAAGTTGTTTATGCTCTTCAAGCAGCTCCACAGAGAACCTTTCAAAACCGAGTTGGCTCAACATATATATTTTAATCCCAGCCTTCCTATTGGACCACAAAAGTCATCCAAAACTACACACAGAAGTGGAGGCTTGCAAAGTACACCATATTGGCCTGTCCATGCAAAGGCTGATGTACAGTGCTGGAAAACAACCCATGGGTATCTAAAGATAGGAGCAGAGGTTGAGAACTGTTCCAAAGGAAAAGGGGAACTGGCACAGAAAAGTAACCAGACTATTCAGAGGGACAAGGGAAGGGCAAGTGCAAGATTCCCAGGCTCTTCCATTCTTACAAAGCAGCAGTGTAGCAAGATTTTCTTTTAATGTTTATTCCTGCAAACGTTATTTCCACTTCTTTGCAACTGAACTTGTGGGAAATTGAGTGAAGTCGACAGAGTTACATCAGGGATGAATTTGACCGATTACTACCATTATGAGAACCAAAAGCCATTTACAGCAGTAGCTCTCAACCTTTCCAGACTACTGTACCTCTGTGATAAATGACCGGGGGGGGGGGAGGGGTTGTTCCCTTTTATCCTTTTATGGACACCCAGCCAGCCAGTTAACTACAAAATCCCTGTTAATAGCTGTTCTCTACATGCTTTACCTGTAAAGGGTTAAAAAAGCCCATAGGTAAAAGGAAGGGAGTGGGCACCGGACCAAAAGAGCCAATGGGAGGGCTAGAACTTTTTAAAATTGAGAAAAAAACTTTCCCTTTGTCTGTCAGTTGTGGTTCTCCGGAGAGAGGAGACACAGAGCAGCAATGCTGTAAGAAGCTTTAAACCAGGTATGAAAAATCATCAAATCATACCTAGAAACTAGGTATCTGAAACCCCAGATGTGTAAGTAGATTAGGGAATGTTTAGGAAGACACGATTAGGTTTATCTCTATTATTTCTTTATGACTTGTGGACTCCTCTGTGCTAACCCCCAAATGCTTTTGTTTTTCTTGTAACCATTAAGCTGGACCTCAAGAAAACCATTCTTGATGTTTAATTATTATATTTTCTCTTTTTAAATCTAGCAATAGCCTAAGTTCCAGATGTATTTTCTTTCTTTTTGTTTTTAATAAAATTTACCTTTTTTAAGAACAGGATTGGGTTTTTGTATCGTAAGAGGTTAGTGCATATGTTGTTTAATTAGCTGGTGGCAACAGCTGATTTCTTTTGTTTTCTTTCTCAGCTCTTCCCCACAGGGGGAGTGAAAGGGCTTGAGGGTACCCCACAGGGAGGAATTCCCAAGTGTACCTTCCTGGGCTCAAAGGGTTTTTTTGAATTTGGGTGGTGGTACCATCTACCCATCTAAGGTCAGAGAGAAGCTTTAACCTTGGGAGTTTAATACCAGCCTGGAGTGGCCAGTATTAATTTTTAGAATCCTTGCAGGCCCCCACTTTCTGAACTCAAAGTGCCAGAGTGGGGAATCAGCCTTGACAACCCCTTTCAGGAGTCTGATTTGTCTTGCGTACCTTGTAAGTTACACCTCAAACTACTTACTTACAAAATCAGACATAAAAATAAATAAGTGTCACAGCACGCTATTATTGAAAGTTTGTTTATTTTCTCATTTTTACCATATAATCAGGGCCGGCTCCAGGCACCAGCTTACCAAGCAGGTGCTTGGGGCGACCCCTCCGGAGAAGGGCGGCACGTGTGGCAATTCGGAGGACGGTCCCTCACTCCTGCTCGGAGCGAAGGACGTTCCCCCGAATTGCCGCCGCAGATCGTGATCGCGGCTTTTTGTTTGTTTGTTTGTTTTGTTTTTTATTTGGCTGCTTGGGGCGGCCAAAACCCTGGAGCCAGCCCTGCATATAATTATAAAATAAATCAATTAGAATATAAATATTGTACTTACATTTCAGGTATAGTATATAGAGCAGTATAAACAAGTCACTGTCTGTATGAAATTTTAGTTTATACTGTGATAGACCCAGACCAGTTGGGAACAGCAGAGTAGCAGAAGGGAGATATACTGGCCACTGGATAAGTAGTTTTCTGTTCCCTGAGTGACCAGAGCAGGGCTGCTCCAGGCTAATAGACCACCTGACTCCAATTAACCTGCTAAGAGTCAGGTGAGGCAGTTAAGCACCTGATTCTAATTAAGGCCCCTCTGATGCTATAAAAGGGCTCACTCCAGTCAAGCCAGGGGGAGCCAGAGGAGAGGAAGTGTGTGAGAGGAACTGGGAGCAAGAGGTGTGCAAGAAGCTGAGAGTAGTAGTTATACTGCGGGAGGACTGAGAAGTACAAGCGCTACCAAACATCAGGAGAGAGGTCTGGTGGTGAGGACAAAGAAGGTGTTGGGAGGTGGCCATGGGCAAGTAGCCCAGGGAGTTGTAGGTGTTGTGCAACTGTACCAGGAGACACTCTAAACAGCTGCAGTCCACAGGGCCCTGGGCTGGAACCCGGACTAGAGTGCGGTCCTGGGTTCCCCCCATACCTCCCAACTCCTGATCAAACACAGGAGGAATTGACCTGGACTATAGCTTCTACCAGAGGGGAAGGTCTCTGGATTGTTTCCTGACCCACAGGGTGAATCTGTGAAGCGAACAAATCCGCCAATAAGCGCAGGACCCACCAAGGTAGAGGAGGAACTTTGTCACAGTACCTACAGTACTTTGCTAGTGCTTTTTATATAGCCTGTTGTAAAACTAGGCAAATATCTAGATGAGCTGATGTACCTCCTGGAAGATCTCTGCATACCCCTAGGGGTATGTGTACCCTTGGTTGAGAACCACTGATTTCAGAACTCCAAGGACACCAGCAAAAGTTATTATCCCATATTGTCTTTGATCAATACCACATTTAGGCTATGACTACATTACCATTTATTTTGATATAACTTATGTTGCTCGGGGGTGTGAATAAACCACCCTCCTGTGCGACATAAGTTACACTGCCATAAGCACCACTGTGGACAGCTCTCCCACCGACATAGCTACTGCTGCTTGTTGGGGGTGGTTTTATTATGACTATATGAGAGTTCTCTCCTGTCAGCGTAGAGCATCTCACCAGCTGCAGTGCTGTATGTGTAGACATGCCCTTATTTTAATGTACCGATCCCTTATGTGTCCTTATTTCCTGCTCTCTCTGCTTTAGGTTTCTGTTCCCAGGGGACAATCAAGGTTTCTAACAAAAACTGGGATCAAAGCACTTTTCCCTTCCTCCCTTCTCTCTCTCTTTGAAGTTGTGCCATCCAATTAACCTTTTTCTATCTAAGGCATGGCTGGCGAGCACAGTCCTAGCTGGTCATTGCCAAACTAGGTACTGGAGGGGCTCATCTCCAGCGGAATGTGGACAACCATTTTGGACCATTGGCAGGGCCTCTGGAGCGTTCCATGGAGGAGGGAGGTCAGGAAAGCAGTTCTGTGGTCTGCTGCAGTGACTGAAGCAGCAGCCTCAAGTCTTTGGGCTGGTTCTGCTAGGGAAATGTCTTCAAGTCTGGTGAGAATCCTGGATGCTCTTGCCCTCAGAATTAGGAGAGAGACAGAGAAAAAAAAAAGATTGAAGTGTGAAAAAAGAATGTTTCAGCCCTTAAAATGCAACAGGGCAGATCCTCAGTGTAAATCAACTTAATTTTTATGAAGTAAATTAAGTGACACTGCTTTAGACTAGTGGAGGACCTGGTGCAGTGTGTTGCCAGAGTGTTCTGTCTGCCTGCTCTAGCGCATGCGGTGCCCTTTTAACTTCCCAGGCTCTTCTTAGCTTCAGGGCTCATCTTTTATTATGAAAATCATATATCAATAGATTTCCACAGATATGGACCAATACATTGGATACAGATAGGAACTTTTAATAGCAAAGAGAGGTCATTTACACTGCCGATACCAAGGCAGTCACTGCTTGGCCTGAGAAACCATCACTGCTCTGTCTAGTAACTGTGTTTGCTGCATTGATCTATCTTATGCTTTTCTGTATACATTTAGGGCTAGGTTATCAAAGGTGTTCAGCTCCCATTTAGGCACCTGAATATGCGGCTAGATTTTCAGAAGTGTCCATCACTCAGTTATTTGCATTAAAAGCACATGGGAGCAGATGGGTTCTGAGCACTTCTGTAGATCTGACCTATAAAGAAGAAATAATAGTTGTGTTCATAGGGATGTTGCCAGAATAGATTGAAGACCAAGTTGGACAAAGACAGAGGTGTGGTGAAAGGCAGAATGCAGGTGGACATTTGGGGAATGGATACTTTTGCCAACTGATGGATTAGAGATGGGTGAACCAGTCCGGATAAAATAAGAGCCCACCTTCAAACCTATGTCTATTGTTTGAACTGTACTTTAACAACCTTTTGAGGTTGTGAAATGTATGGCTACATGGGGTGAAACCTGGTTTTACTGAAGTCAATGGGAGTTTTGCCATTAACTTTGATGGGGCCAAGATTTCACAGTGGGATTCTTGTCACTTCCAGCCTACAACTGGGACCAGGATAGGAAGACCCAAGATAATTCATGTATTTCTTGTCTAAGAGCCTAATCCTGCAATTCACTGAGCAACTCTTGGGATGTATTGAGCTCTCTATATGGCAAATTGAATCAAGGAAATTGACAGCACTGAGCACCTTGCAGCTATTGCTTACCAAACCTATAAGAGTGGGCCCTATCTGATAGGCTCAAGATCTTCCAACAGTTCATATAAGCATCTAGGCTGACATTTGCAAAGTAAGTGAAGGGAATTAGGCACCTAACGTGCCAAAACCTTGTGAGGATTTAGGGGCCACCCCCTTAATTTCCTTTGAAAGTTCCAGCCCCAAACTTTTCTATTGTTATCTGAACTAAGGCCAAACTCTGAACCTCTTGAGACTTGCCCATAACTACTAGGTAGCCACAAACTATGCACCTGACATTAAGCCATCACATCCCCATGCCTGTCACAATATAATTCCTGGAAATCGTACCTTATTACACCCCAAAAACCTACCTCAGTAGGACAAAAATCTCATTGATTGAAGTCGAACTTTCCACAGACAGCACTTCTAGCATCAGGGAAAATTCTAAATATCCGATTAAACATTTTTGGAAATACATTAGATTGTTTCATGGGAAAATTTCTCACAATACAATAAATTAAACAAAATAGCTTGAGACAGGAAGTGATAACGTTCCCTCAGAGACTCAGTTTCCCCAAATTGTCCATGTTGCCCCAAGCACTCCCTAAAATGTCCCTTTAAATGAACGTTCCGCTCTTTCAGCAAAACAAAGGCATACAATGAATACTGCATTACTGAGAAAAAACATTCCTCTGACCCACAAAACAATAAGTTAAACACGTTGGTCCAAAGTCTTCCCTAGTGTACCTCCTTGGACTTCAGCAGAGTTACAGTAGGGATGAATTCAACCCATTAAAACAGTGTTCGTAATAAAGATTTAGAACAAGAAGTTGTGCAGGAATTTGCATTGGGACAACGAGTGATCATTAATGCTGAGAATACCACAAAAAGTTCTGGAGTTTATGTTCAATTCAGCTAAGCACCTCAAAAGACTAAATGCTGATCTGAAATATCTAAAATCTGTCCATCATCAAAATTGACTGGGAGTACATAGGAGTCTGCAAACACATTAGGAGCACATAAAGCATCCAGATGATCAACATGGCATGCACCTAATGGTCTATATCACAGCCAGATCGACTACATCATGGTGCAAAACCGATTTTGTTCTGGGATTAACAGAGCTAAAACAAGGAGCTTCCCTGGTGCTGATACTGGAAGTGATCACGACCTTGTGATGCTAAATTTTTTGCTGCGGCTAAAGAAAATCGTGAGGCCAAAGTTCACCAGGACCAAGTTTGACTTAGAAAGACTCAGAGACCAAAACATTGCAGAGTCATTCCAAGCAATGATCGGTGGAAAATTTGCCCTGCTGCTTGCTCTAGAGGAAGATGTAGAAACAATGACCAACAATTTAAATGCTGTAATGAATGAGGCAGCAATGGAATCCTTGGGAAATATCGTAAGAAGACAAAACCAAGGGTCACAAATGAAATACTACAAATGTGTGACATTAGAAGAGAACTTAAGTGAGACAAGAACAGTACTGAAGGAGCTGATAAATACAGAGCGATTGGCAGAAAGATCAAGAAAGGAATGAAGATGGACAAGGAGATATGAATTGAAAAACAATGCTCTAAAATTGAAGAGTGTATCAATTATAAAAATAGCAAACAAGCCTTCCAGATTGTAAAAGATCTGACGAAGGAAAGATGGACCAAGCCTAATGCAATTCAAGACAAAGAAGGGAAAAGTCTTACAGAAGAAAGGGACATACTTAGTTTGTCCACAATAGGTGGACAAACTACTGCTCTGATCTATACAACCACCAGACAAATGGAGATCCTAGTGTCTTAGAGAGCCCAGATTCAACAGAGGAGGATGACTTTCCAATACTACATGAAGAAGTGGCGACAGCTGTAAAATCGCTCAAGAACGGAAAGGCTACAGGTATTGACAACATCCCAGCCAAATTGATGAAATTCAGAGGAGAAATACTAATAGACGTACTCACCAAGATCTGCAACAAGATCTGGCAGACCGGTGAGTGGCCCTCCCTGTGGACACAGTCACTAGTCAGTACTCTGCCAAAGAAAGACAACCTGCAATTGTGTCAAAATTACCGGACTATAAGCTTAATTAGCCATCCTAGCAAGTGATGTTGAAAGTCATATTGAACAGATTGAAGCCACAAGCAGACAATATCATCGCTGAAGAACAGGCTAGCTTTCGTGCTGGAAGAAGTACCACAGAACAGATTTTCAACCTTCGTGTTCTATGTGAGAAGTACTTACAACACCAGCAGGACATCTACCACATCTTTGTTGACTTCAAGAAGGCGTTTGACAGAATATGGCATGAAGCTCTCTGGGCAACCATGAAGAAATACAATGTTGGTCATAAGCTTATTCTTACCATTAAACAACTGTATGCCAAGGCCAGCAGTGCAGTTCTCGTCAATGGCACAATAGGAGAGTGGTTTTGCACCACTGTTGGAGTCCAGCAAGGCTGCCTTCTTTCACCCACATGTTCAACATCTACTTGGAGCGCATAATGACTGATGCCCTAGAAGATCACATATGCACATTCAGCATTCGGGGGTAAACAATCTCAAATCGCTGATGACATTGATGGCTTGGCAGGCAGCGAAGATGAACTTGCCAACCTTGTGAAATGATTGGATGAAACCTTTGCAAAATATGGCATGGAAATCAGTGCAGAGAAAACCAAGCTGATGACAAACAAACGTGATGGGATCAGCTCACATATCACTGTCAGTGGACAAGAGCTGGAGACAGTGAAACAGTTCAAGTATTTGGGGGCAATCATCACTGATGAAGGATCCAAGACAGAAATTCTGGCAGGAACTGCGCAAACAGCAGTAGCAGTGGCAAAGCTAAAGCCAATTTGGAGGAATAAGAACATCTCCCTGGAATCCAAACTGAAAGTGCTGCATGCATTGGTCATCTCCATTTTTCTGTATGCGTGCAAGACATGGACCCTTACGGTAGAACTTGAATGAAAAATACAGGTAGTAGAGATGAGATGCTTCCGTGAAATCCTGGGCATCTCCTACTTTGACCACGTCACTAATGAAGAGGTCCGCAACATCATCACCCAATGCTCTGGGTCATATGAAAACCTCCTGATGACTGTGAAGAAGCGCAAGCTGAAGTGGTGCGGCCATGTAACAAGATTATCTGGCCTATCCAAGATCATCCTCCAAGGGACAGTACAGCGGAGGAGAAGAAGAGGTAGACAGAAGGAGAGCTGGATTGACAACATAAAAGAGTGGACAGGATGGACTTCGTGGAGACTCAAGCACTGACACACAATCATAAGGGGTGGAGACAATTGGTTGATTGCTTATCAGTGATGGTGCCTCAAAGACCAATGCAGTTATGGGAGTGATGATGATGACATAGGAGTCAGAATTCTCATTCATACCTAACTCGAAAATCTGAAGGTGTTCAGAGCAGCGAGTTTGCATGCCAGTAAGAAGAGGTAATGAGATTAAGGATGGAGGAACTGGTTTGATGAAGAAATAAGAGCTGCCTCAAATATCCGTGTTAAATTTTAATGGGAACTGGAATATTTTGGGGTTGGCAATCAGGTGTGTACCAAGGCAATGCAAAAGTTACACAGTAAAACCTCGAAGTAGAAACACAATTAGTTTCAGTTCCAACATAGTAAAGAAACGAGGCAAGTTGCAGCCAAACTTTTTTTTTTTGTTCCTGAACACTCTATGAAAATATTAGAGAACTGCCACCGGAGACAACACTAGTTTCATTTTCATCTTTACCACATAGGTTTGCCCAAAACTAAAACCCTAACACAGTGAGCAACACATGCTACAAAATGCCCCAGACACAATTTAAACATAGCTCCTGCAAACTGAAATTGGTGTGTTTCTCACAGCACTGTTAGGTGCCTCTTTCCCTCTTCCTGTACATTCAAATGGTACAGCTCCAGAGACTTCCACCTTGCAGGGCCATGAAGAGGTGCTCATCATGTGTTGCCTCTATCCTAACATGCAAGGGAGGTTTTACGGGTAAGGACAGGCCAAAAAATGGCTGGTGGATGTGTAACTATGTGTATGGATTCCCTCATGTAAACTGTCCATCCAGAGAGAGGTGGAGAGGGCACTGTTTTCCTAGAGCAGCTATAGTAGCCAAAGAGTGGCCTTTCGGAGGAGGACTCCTTTCCCCCCAGGCATCCATGTAACCAATCCCTGGAGAGTCTATGACTAGGGCTGTAGGCAGGGCCTATTACTTAAATAGCAAGCAAGCACTTCATTGGTCTCCATGTGTCTGCCTAGCTTATAGTAATACAGTATATTCTTTTTTGGTGGTTGTTTTTCAGTTTGCAATGCTGTCACCTTACAAGGAACCCAAGTGTTGCACAGAGCTAGCCTGTAGAGAGTGGCTTAGTAATGTAAACAGAACTAAAGTGTTGCACAATCTGGCAAGATCTTGTTTCCAGTAATTGGGATCTATGGCCAATGTAGCTAAAGCCAGTAAAAAAAAAAAAATCAATTTTTGGGATACCCCTCACTGTTCTACAGTAATGACTCACATAAAACTAGACTATGGGTTAGAGACTTGAGAATATCCTAGAGAGATTAATCCTACCTTGGCATGGGGGGTGGAAAACTTGATTTAAGACTCCATCTCTAATGTCAATGATTCTGTGGTCACTTATGAGCAGGGACTCTGCTTACATGAATAAGGTGAATCAATTTTTATGCAGTATTCAGCATTTTCCTTCACGGATCTTTATTCTTATTTTTAAAGGGTGTAAAATCCTGAAGCCCTTACTTATTTTTACTTAGTCCTTTCCCAGGCGATCTCACACTCCAGTCGCTGTAGGTGGCCATGTGTATAAATCATTCCCATGCAGAATTCTAAAATATCTGAGAATAAGTATGCTTAATCACTGCAGTGTTGACAGCTATACTTCTTTGGTATGAGAGCTCTTCAGATCTCACAATCTAAGCATGGCACAGCTGAGTCATTAATTTGATAGAAGGCCTGGATGGAACATGGACTATGAATACATCGGGGATGTTTCATGTACCGCATGCTGGGTAATAACATGAGAGGAGTCCATACTTTCAAAGAGTGTTCTGTCTCTTTATTAAGAGAATTATTTGCAAAGGTGCTATAGCTGCGGCTAGTGTTCCAGCCATGTGCAACTAGACTGGCTTCCTGCTGCCTTCTCCAAACTCTTCCCCCTGCAACTTGTGCTCCTCCCTCCAAGTTCCATAGAGTTTGCTATAGAACAGAAAGGATAGTCCAAGGGTTAGGACACTAGCTTGGGAGTCAGTAGACCTGGGTGCTGTTTCGTGCGCTGTTATAGACTTCCTTTGGGACCTTGGGCAAGTTTCTTAGTTTCTTTCTGTGCATCAATCTCCCATCTGTAAAATGCAGAAACTAGCACTTCCCCTACTGCTCAAGGGTGCTGTGAAGATAAATACATTAAGAACTGTGAGGTGTTTAGATACTACAGTAAAGGGAGACATATAAGTATCTCTAGCTAGATGCTATTGGTTTGCTAGGTGTGATTCTTGGCTGCTGGACACCTCTTGTAACATACTGAGTATCCTTAAATACGTTCCCTTCAATAGGAGCACAGTAAAGGGTTAAGTACTGATCCAAAATGCCCTACTTCCTGCAGATGCTATCTTCTGGATAAGACTTAAAGCTGAGCTTCTCTTAAACCTTTTTTGATTATTAAAGATCCTTTAATACTTTATCCAGAAGTCTGAGCTCAGGTGTCTTGGACAAATTTCAGTGTGAAGTAACTATATTCTGCCTACCTAAATTCCAGTTGCATGTTGACTGGATACAGCATTCTTTACTACCTGTCCTAAACATCTGGTGTCATGTCACTAAGCAGTGTTAAATTGCTGCTGTGTTCCATTCTAGAGGTGGCTGCATTTCAGTGGTGTGGGAAGTGATCTCTCTCTCTCTCTCTAGTTTGCATAGCACTTTAAATCTGCAGGGCAGATTGGGGGCCCTTAGGCATGGAAAGTGCTACATAACCATTAGTTATTATTCTTTATAAAAGAAACTATATATAGATTTTTTTTTCAACTGGATTCAACAGAGATTCATTAACAAATGAACAGAACAAAGTACAAATTTGTCAAAATTAAATGGAAGTCAAGAGAACAGACTGTCTAAGGGAACAAGGCAGTTCAGACAGTTCTACAGCAGCCTAAACACATGACAGACCCAAGCAGCTCCCGACACTGCCAACACAACTGCCTGTGGTGTCTGCCAAGAAGCCAGATGCTACTGCTGGAAAAAATATCTTCCATGGTTTGGCATCAAGATCCTGTGATTACCATCCAAATGGGAGGGAATGGAGTGGTAGAATGTACGTTTAGTATTTAGCACCCCAGATCTGTGCAGCAGCCTTTGAAGGAGGAGGAAAAAAGTTCAAGCAAAATATTTTTGCTAAAAATATGTTTGGAGAAATGAACTTTTTTTAATAAAAGAAAACCAAAGTATTAAAACAACGCAGAATATTTCATGTCGATCTCAGTTAAATGAATAGAACAAAAAATATTGTGGATTCTTTTCCCTAGTAAATTTTGCTAAGGAATATTTTCATAAAGGTCAAAGTCTGAGTTCTTTGTCTCTCCTGCTGCTGCTAATGGAAAGTTCCCTGCAGATAGCATCACAGAAAACTCCCTGCACCCAAGACAAATAGAGATAGGTCTGAACATTCCCAAGGTTGGGAAAGTTTGAATCTGGATCCCACATTTCCAGCTAGTCCCTGTCTTTAATGAACTGAACTGAATTCCCTGTATCTAAACATACCCAAAGTTTGGGGCAAGTTTGAATCCAATCAGATTCCAAATTCTGCAGAGTTTAAGCCTATTTCAAAAAATAAAGCAACAAAGAATGGACCCACTGATTCATGAGGTTGCCACATGGCCTCTGTTACATTTAAGTATTTTTGCATATCCCCATTTCTAAAAATTGTGGCCAATGTCTTTGAAGTCCATGTGTTTACAAGGACTTTGAATCCCCTCCTGCTAGACCAGGTCTCCTAATGGCTTTGATTAGTGCTGCTCACTTTAGGAATATACAAAATTACAGCTAGAAATCTGGACTTAATTGATCTAGGACACTGGTTCTCAAACTTGGGCTGCCACTTGTTCAGGGAAAGCCCCTGATGGGACGGGACAGTTTGCTTACCTGCCGTGTCCACAGGTTCGGCCAATCACGGCTCCCACTGGCCGCGGTTTGCCGCTCCAGGCCAATGGGGGCTGCAGGAAGCGGCGCAGGCTGAGGGACATGCTGGCCGATTTATTTATTTATCTCATATGGGTGCCCAATTTGCAAAGTCATTGACCATTTTGAAATGTTAGGCCTGAATATTGTTGTATTTATACATTTGATTTGATCTCTTTTTTTGGTCACAGATCCATTCCCTAGTAGATTTTTTCTCATGGTTTGTTGTTAACCTATCAGGAAAGCATAAATATAGCCATTACCCTTCTCTTCCCACACCCTGATGCTTGCAGGTCCTGGATGTGCTAAAGGGAGCTCAGAGTTTCTCTCTGTAAGTTTGACCAAGGTGTCCAGAACTAGGAAGATAAATGAGAAAATATTCAATCTATTATGGTACATGATTGTTAGTGTCACCTTAAGGAACGATGGGGTGCCAGGTTCCCTTGAACAAGCAGTAGTTTATACCCTCAGTCAATAAACCAATTTTTGACACTGACATGCCGACTAATTATTGCTGTGAGTCTTGGGCAAAGTCATTAAGGAAGAGAAGGGCATGGCGACAGAACTCTGGTATCACTTGGGAGTTCTCAAACTACTTCGCTTCTGGTCGATCTGGTGCTTGTTCTAGGTGTGGTAGAGAGTCTGAGCTGCTCTCGTTGATGACCCACTCATAGCTAGCAGTGAACAAAGATCCAAAGTGAACACTTACCATGTAAGATTTTCAGTTGCCTTTGATACTGTTGACCATATGGTTGTGGAGATTCAACTCTCAGTCCTGGCAGGGCTGGATGTGGTTGCACATGAATAGTGTGGCACGTGAATCATGTTTACCTTTCCCGGAAGAAAGTTTGGAGTAACTCCTTATACACCCAGATGGGGTACTCCTGGAGAGTTCTACAGGTTTCTGTTCTGTCAGTTCTCCGATTTAATTATGTGTAAGGCTATTGGGGGAAATTGTATCTGCTCCAGGTTGCAGTGCCATCAGTACGTGTACAACACACAACTTGGGTATTGTTTTATTTAGTCAACCCTGTGCAGTGGTATGTGTTTGCTTTCTCTATGCCTGGCCAAGACCGGGGTTTGGATGAGAAGGAGCCTGCCTGAAGATCAAAGTATGTCAGATGGTAGGGAAGATTGTTGTTTCCAAAAATCTAGGGGATACAGTGGGAATGGCACCTTCCTCTTTTGTTGTGCGGGCTCGCTGCCTCTTGGCAGTGAGGTCTGTAGTTTGGAAGCGCTTCTGGATTCCCAGCTGCTCCTATAAGCCCAGGTGGACATGGTGGCCAGAAGGTCTTTTTACCACATGTGGTCTCATTAGATATAAAGAAGGAATATTGCCTTGCTGATCTATTGCACAGTATGCTGCCATAGGGGGTTACAAACTCAGGTCTAACTTGCTGCCTACTGTTATCCGTAGGTAGGTCTTTTTCTCTATTACCACATCCCTAGAGTCTCCCTCTCATTGAATGTTTGTGGTTTAGGTGAATCAATTTGTATTTTCTCAAATTAGATCTCATTTTGCTCTCTTTTGCCCACATTTTCTTTCAGTCCTGTTTTCTCTAAGCATTATTTCTCTGACCTCAAGGGTAACTGCAATTCCTCCCAGTTTAGAATACTCTGTGGATTTCCTTCATGTGCTGTTGAGGTTGTCTTTCAGACCGTTCGTGACGATATTAAATAAGGCCAGATTTAACACCAACTTCTGCAATAATCCACTAAATGATTCTCTCTCCTGACTCACTCTGGTCTGTGTTCTAACATCAATTCATGGAGGTCGATAGTCTTAAGCACAAAGGCCCAGGTCCTCAAAGGTATTTAGGTGCCTAACTCCCATTGATTTCCACACTTGTAACTTGGCCCACTATGTCCAAGTAGAGACTACAGAAAAGATTACTTGTTTAACATGCTGCCAGCCAAGAACAATCCAAGGATCCAGAATGGATCACGCTACTTAAAGCGCTGCTGTTGATGGTTGAAACAAATGTGAATGGTGCCACTGTGTGACCAAGAGGGGAAGTTAAGTTGGATCCCTGGCACAAGATTAATTCACTAACAGGAATTTTTAATGTTTAGTAACTCTGTTGCTCATAAGAGCCCTGGAAATTGAAGCTCTCTGTTTACCCAGGCAAGGTGCAGCATGGGCAATAGCATTGCTGGCTTTCCCCACTCTGCCTCACTATTTCTCCACACTTAGGGTATGTCTCCGCTGTAGTCAGAGGTGTGACTGCAGCATGTGTAGCATACCAGAGATGACTTTGATGTAGCTAACATGGGTACCAATAGCAGTGAAGCCACAGCAGTACCGGCTGGCCACTTGAGAGCATACCCTGGGTCCAGGATGAGCTTCTACAGCCCACTGTGCCTTGGCTTCACTGCTGTTGTTATTGGAGCTAGCTACAGTAAAGCTAGGAGCAGTGGGGGCAAAAACCTAACTGGTTTCAAGATTGAGCTTGATAAGTTTTTGGAGGGAATGGTCTGATGGGACTGCCTACGATGGCATGTGGCCCGTTGGTGACTGCCAGTAGCAAAAATTGGCTGGAGATGGGACACTAGATGGGGAGGGCTCTGAGTTATTACAAGAGAATTCTTTCCCAGCTATCTGCCTGGTGGGTCTTTCCCACATGCTCAGGGTCTAACTGATCACCCTATTTGGGTTCAGGAAGGAATTTTCCCTGGATCAGATTAGCAGAGACCTTGGGGGGTGGGAGGGTTGCCTTCTTCTGTAGCATGGGGCACAGGCCCCTTGCAGGTTTAAACTAGTGTAAATGGTGAGCTCTCTGTAAATTCAAGTCTTTAAACCATGATGTGAGGACTTCAGTAACTCAGCCAGAAATTAGGGGTCTATTTCAGGAGTGGGTGGATGAGGTTCTGTGGCCTACAATGGGCAGGAGGTCAGACTAGATGATCATGATGGTCCCTTCTGATCTTACAGTCTATGAGTCTATGTCTACATGCACCGCAGTCACATTGTAGTGTAGACACAGCCAAAGAGGGTCCCACTCCAGGGAGTACAAAGAGAGAGCCTCACTTCTCTGCTGACACTACAAACGCAGGATAGGCATGAGCGAACTGGAAAAAAAACTAAACATCTTTGTCTTCTCATTAGATCCATCAGTTGGGCAGGGAGACGGGGGGTGGGGGGGCCAGCCCTTCTTTTCAGCTTGTGATGGGTGGGAAAATGGAAGCAATGCATGGAAATGCCTGTAGAAGTGTTCATCCCTTAACACTCCAGCACAGATTTGATGAAATGGAGGATGGGAGTAGAAATGCCGTTCCATGTCCTTCAGCGTAGGCTTCTCTCGTTCACACTACACTGCTCCTCAGCCAGTTGGGTTCAACAGGTGGAACTTTTAATACAGTTGGTCAGGGAGAGGGGTGGAAAGAATGGAGAAAATCGAGTCAGCAGGCTAGAGGATAATTATTACAGAGACTGCAGCTCAATCAGTATAAATATGTCTTTATCCAAGCTCTGAATGCACCCTGCTGTGTTTCTTATGCTAACTCCTTGTCTGCACCATCTGGTCTCTCATTAGGTGACCTACCTCCCAATTAAGCCACACACCTGCACTGGCTCTAGCTCCAGCCCACTGCCTGACTGTCATTAACATCCTCCCAACCCCAGGCCAGGGCACTGACTTAGAGTACCGTGTGCACTTTCAGAATCCCTTTACAACATTCCCAAGGTACATGAGAATCAAGCTGTTCAAACTATTTACCCAAATACATCAGTCTGTGCTGCCACCATCCTTTTACCAAATACAGTCTACTTCATATTCCCCTTTTCTATCAGACATGTCCACTGGGGCTTGGAAAGTCAAGTGTTGGAGAGAGATATAAGCAAGCGTAGCAGATCTAACAAAACATCTGACCTGTGATGAATAAAACTACTAGCAATGGGCCTGAATGGAATCCTCAGATTTGGCCATCCTCGAATTTTGAGGAAGGTCTGATCCAGATCCAAACTTTGCCATTGGCCACTAGCTATATAGTGGGCTGAACCAAACTCACAGATTCAAAACACCCGCAAGCTCTGGGAGAGTTTGGATCTGGAAACAAACTACATCTCAATTACAAATAATGCAACCTATGAAGAAGAGTATGAATTACATGAACAATCTGTCCATCTGTCTGAAGAGAAAATACTCTAGGCAAAGATATTTTTCTCTGTAAACAAGGCTTCCAAATGCTGCTAGTTACCCAGGAATGCTGCACATATGATCATCCTTTATATTTGATAAACATTCACAAAACTCTGGTGAGCTACAGGTATGTCAGCAGCAAGCTGCAGTCTTTGTGGGCTGGTATAAGGCCTTTTTCAGCCACAAAAATATCATTGTAACTGTGTCCAGTTGTAGGTACCTCTGTAATAAGATCTATCACCACTTACTCCAATCTTTCATAAGGTAAAGAAATAGTTTGCAACAAGCCAGAAGGTTAACGGCTTCTTTCACTGCCATTTCACAATCATCCCATCATATATGGGGCCAGTTGAGCAAACATACATATTTGAGTATAAGTTTATCAAAATTAGGAGCTCTGAGATATGTGATATGCAGTCACACTTCTTCATTTTGGACTAGATAGGTTAAGTGATCCTTTACAAGAATTTATCAGGAGTGCTTACATTATCACAACTGCTCTCTAGGTTGGGCAAGATGTTACTAAACCAGGCATCTCTCTCATAGACATGAATCACCTGCAGGGGCTCTTGGTCAGTGCATGCATGAATAATTACCTTCAAGTCTGGTTGACTAAACAAAGAATCATTCACCACATTTGCCTTTCTGGGATATCAACTTACCTCAGGGTCTTACCTGAAGCAATTCCATCTATCTGGTCTGTCTCTGGCACTGATATAGTTCTGGAGAAGAGAAGACTGAGCGGGGACATAACATTTTTCAAGTACATAAAAGGCTGTTGTAAGGAGAAGGGAGAAAAATTGTTCTCCTTAACCTCTGAGGATAGGACAAGAATCAATGGGCTTAAATTGCAGCAAGAGCGGTTTAGGCTGGACATTAGGAAAAACTATCTTGCTGTCACAGTGTTTAAGTACTGGAATAAGTTGCCTAGAGAGGTTGTGGAATCTCCATCATTGGTGATGTTTAAAAGCAGGTTAGACAAACACCTATCAGGGATAGACTAGATAATACTTAGTCTTACCTTGAGTGCAGGGGACTGGATTAGAAGACCTCTCAAGGTGCCTTCCAGTCCTACGATTGTATGATTCTAGAATTGGGTTTCTAAATATCATAGGAAGCATAATCTACTTGAACTGCAAAAGACATCCCTTCAGAGTACACACACCAAACATTTAAGGCATTTACAGTGGCCTCTTTTCATGGATAGGATCATTTTATTCAGCTGGTATAAGTCACTGAGTCTCCAGAGCCATTGGTCATTCCCTGAGGTCATCACGTTGAGTGAAAGCAGCTCCAATTACCTTAGCAGAGGAATATCAGTCATAACAATGTAAGTAAACCAGGAAGTCACAAAACAGGGGTAGTAATTAATGCTTGCTTTAGTGCAGAGAATGCAACCTGCTCTTTTATGACCCACCAAACCATGTGTTTGCCCTAATGGTTCCAACCAGGGGAGGCAATTAGGGAATACTCCAGCCATGAATTTTCTCTAGTAATTGGCAAATCCAAAAAAAGTTTTTTCACTTCTGCAAGGCAATTTAAAGGTGGCCAGTTTGAGCTTAATTTGATTTTTTTTTTAGATTAACCTTTATGGGACACTGTAAACCCAAGAATTCAGTTTCTGTTTGTCAAACCCACACTTCCCATGTTTGGCATAAAAATTATTTTGTTGGAGGATTTGGAACACTGCCTTTAAATATCATTTATGGTTTATCTTTGTCATGCTATAAACCAGAGCATTATCTGCTGTAGTTGCATCAGAGATTTAGGGGGACTCAGAATACCTCATTCCTTACATTCACAAATATAGCTAGTGCACTTTTCATTCCAAAAGGTAGTACTGTAAATTCATGCAACCCCCACTTACCCTTAGATTTTTTTTTAACACATCTTTCTGTTTGATCCAGATTTGGTAGTAGCCAGACCACAAATCCATTTTTGAAACTTTTTTTGGCCCAATGCAACTGATCCACCAAATCAATCAATTCTTGAGAGAGGGTCCTTGTTTTTTATGAAGTATTATTTAAGGCTCTGTAATCTACATGCAGTTTCCTGGCCCAGTTTTCAAAGGTGTTGAGCACGTACAGATATCATTGGTTTTAATGGAATTTATGGGTGCTCAGCATTTCTGAAAATCAGATCATGAAGACTCATCTTTTTCCTTGGAACTGAGAGCCCAAGTTCAGCAAGGTACTTAAGCACATGCCTAATTAAATGCCACTGAAATCACTCATGTGCTTAAAATTAAGCACGTTTAAGTATCTTGGAGAATTGGGGCCAAAATGATGTAGAGTAAATGTTGAAGAAACCATACTGATGTCTAAAATCCACTTAATTCTTTTCTCTAAAAGACATTTCAAAAAGATAACCAGAAATGTGAATGGAATGCAAATGGAATCTTAGAACTTCAGTTGTGAGATCAGTTGAGGGCTGGTGCAACCAAAATATTAGATCTTAAGGATAAACATCTCTGTATTTACAAGAACTCCACAAATTATTTGTAGCAAATAATTTACTGGACAAATTTAGCCTATTTTCCTGTTCATGAATTAGTCTCATGGATTTTAAGGTCAAACGGGACCATCATGATCATCTGACAAGCATACAGTTTTCTCAATGTGTTTATCATTAAGAGTTATTATCAAGTGATATTAGTTAGGTCAGTAGGTTGTCTGCAAACAGAAAATAGGGAGGATTCATAATTCAAATGTCTTTGTTGGTAGCTGCCTAAGAATGAGTGAAAACTAAGGCCCCCAGGGCTTAGCCCTGCATTAGGAGACCTATCAACACACAGCTCTTCAACTCTAGATACACAAAAAAGTTACACACTGTTTGGAAAAGCTGCAGTACGTTACATTTTTTTCACTTGCCTCTAATTCTAAACTGGTTTTGGTAACATCCTTCCAGTTTGGCACAAACAAAAATTTCTCCTTTGAACTGAAACCATGAACAGTTGCAGGCCAAAAGCAGCAGAACTAGCTATTAGACAGGGTTCGGAGGCAAGTTTAGCCTGGAATTCTGGTGGCCCCTTTAACTGTGGAGCAGCTACCAAGGCTCCATAATGTCCTCCTCTTCCAACTCTGTGACCTCTGGCTAGTTCACCTGTCTTCCCATTAAATCATATATGAGCATGAGCTCACTGCTCCACAGCCATTCACCCTCTCCATTATGGTCAGAGATCTGACAGCACTCAAAAGAAGGGAGGAAGAGGAGCAGTTGTCGTTGAAGCACTAAGGCAACAGCGTTCCTTGTCAAAAAGAAACTGCATGTCTTGTTTTGTCTGCTTGTCCATCGTGAGCTGGAAGGGGAAGCCACCAATCCAGACTCATGTATATACGAGTGGGATGAGTCTCAGGGAGATCACTAACTAATTCCCAGAGGCTGGGATTTTCAGAGGAACTGATCTGACTAGCAAAAATCTAGTTTGCAAGCAAAGAACTATACCTCTCTCTCTCTCTCTCTCTTTCTCTTTCTAAGCTCACAACTTTGAAACTCCCCCACGCACACACACACTCTCCTCTCCAAAATTTGGTTTAAAAAACTTTTGCGCTGAGACCTCGTGTTCCTAATTTCAGCCTGGAGGGGATTTTAATGCCAACATTGTAATCTCTCTGAAAATAGGGATTTCTAATAAGTGCTGACATAACCTTAAGTTTTGCATCACTGTGCATGACACTCTAATTAGAAACAGAGACAAACATACTGTGTATAAAGTGCTCTTAGGTGGATCTTTTTGACTCAGGCTAATTGCAAATGTGTTGTGGACTGATTAAAGCAGGCTGTGGCAATCCCAGAATTAAGGCAGGATGAGAAGGGAGAGGCTGGAGATGGGGGAGAGAGAACAAGGTATGGAGAAACATAACCAAATAACAGACACATTTTTCCACATAGTTCAAGATTCTCACCAAGCCATCAAATATCCAAAGAGGTGAAATTCACATCTGTGCATGATGCCTTAGACTTACCTGATGTATATGCTTTGTCCTGGCCCTCTGCACAGGGGTGATTTTTCACCAGAAATTACTTCTTGGCAGAGAGAACCCTAGTACTGAGTGGAAAGGGGATACAGGTCTCAACATTTGGACCTCAATCCGGATCCCCGTAACCTTTCCCCTCCCCTACGATCCCCAGGTCATAGGTGTTTGGACCTGGGGGCTTTGGTTCAGCAGGCTATAGGGGATGGGAGGGGACCAGTCATGACCTTCTGATCCACCTCTGGGTTGAGATTTGGGTGGAAAACACCCACCCCAAAAATGCCCTCCCCCCAAATTCTGGGATGTTCCGATACAGGGTTGAGCTTTGAGCCCATCTCTGTTATTGGGACTATTCAGGTAAACTCAGTCCAACATAAGGCATGGCTATGCTCATTAGTCATGAGCTAGTGTTAGCCTAGTTCTCCTTTCACTTACACTGGGGGAAAGCTGGAGTTACATTGCTGGCATCAGTGGAGTTACACCATTGTTAAACCATGTGAGAGGAGGCGCAGACTGTCTCTTCAAAACGTCTTTTGTCCTCTAAGGGTATTTCTACACGGCATCTGGGAGTGAGCCACTCAGCCCAGGTTATAGACTTGGGTTAGTGCAGCTCACACTTGCATGCTAAAAGTAGCTGGTAGATGTTGCTTTGATATCGTGGCTTGGGATGGAGCTCAGGCTCTCAAGCTATGCTCACACAAGCCCTGCTACCGCACGTCTGTGGACCTGGTCTGGGAAGCTCGCTTCCAGATATAGTATAGACACCCTTTAGGACTGGTCAGCTACTATGCACAAGATTTGGGTCTGTCTGGTGAAGAAGCCTTCAATGAGGCAGCTGTGATTTTCTCCTGGCTACCAGAGTCCCGTGTAGAAATCAGTAAATGTTATTGTTAGCCACTTGTATGGCTTTATTTGTAGATAAATCTCAATATAACTTGTCCACAGGTTCAGCCATACAAGCAGAATGGTAACGTCAAGATCATTATTCCAGGAGTAGAGTCCATCCTTATCTTTATGTCTGGTGTCCATGGAAGCATTTAACCCAGTTTGTGGAGTCCTCTATCTGGTGGTTAAATTCTGAAGTCAGCGAGGTTGTGTTGGTGTCAGGTTTGTTGCACCATATGTGCGTCCCCAGAATGCAACCATAGCAGAGACTTGAACCAGGACCCTTATGATCTAAAGGAAGAAGCTCTACCAGATGAGCCAAAAGCAAGTGCCTCTCTTGCTGAGCCAGAATGAGCTAAAGTCGCTCTCATCTGGAAGTCACTTCTTTGCATAGCTTACATAGGGCTAACTTGTCTATAATGCAAACACCTGCATTCTATTCAGTTTTACAATATTTAAATCCCCTTATAAAATAAACAGCTAACTTGCTGGCGTGTCCTCCATGCTGTATGTCCAGGTTTTGATGAATTTAAAAGCTATTTTCTAAGATGCACTGGAGAGAAAGAGAGAGGGAAAGACTAGAAATAGCCATGAGCTAGAGTTACAGAAAGAGAAGTTTCAATTTTTTTTTTTTGTGTCTGCCTCCAGCTTCTGAATACATTACACATGCCTAATGTTAAATTTTCTTTCTTGGGCCATGTCTGGTGCCAAAGCAACACCTGGGAACCAGCAAGTTAATTTGTTATCATCACTGAGCTGTACTGTATAGTATCCATTTCCTTCTCTCCTCTCCTTTGAGTTGCACTTGGAAGTCATCCTTGTCTATCTCATCTCCTTGTTCTAGGCTGTGATATTTATGGGTCTTACCTTTTCTGGGTTTCCAAAGAAAGAAAGAAGAATAAATGTCCATGTTGCTTTTGGGAGGGGGGAGGGGGTCATTTTCCTCTCATGACTGAGAATCTGATGCTCTTAACTATTTTAAAAGACATCCAGTGGTGTATGTGTGAACAGAATGCCTCACATTTCAACAGTGAGCCTAGTGGGGAAAATTGCATGGCTGTCCTCATGCCACACTGACCGTGTTCATGAACATCACGGGCCAAAACCTAGTCTGACTTACACCTCATGAGAACTTGCAGTCAGAGAGGTTGGAACCTGGGGAGGTGCCTCTAACTGTGCTCAAAGGTTTGAACAGCTTGGACCATCAGGCTGGCATCATATTCACCTCACACATCTCTGTGGTGCATCACAGACACTGCGCCACAAAGGAACTTTGAGCAGCGGAGCACTGAGCCACAAAGTGATGTGGCCTCTTTGGCCTGTCACCATGGGGCATTCTGACATAAACAATAAATCCCAGTTCTGCTGAAAGGTCTGTTCCCTATAACGCTCCAGCCCTGGATTTTGAAACAACTATAATAGTGATTGCCCCTGAAGGGTCCAGCCAGTTGCTGGGATCAGAGGTCTCTTTGATGGTTCATCCAGTAAACCGGCTTGTTCTTTGCTTCAATATGAGAGCAGGGTGAGTACATCCCAAACCATTCCTGTTGAGTATTCATTTAAATAAAAAATGATTATACTTTGCTTGTGTTCCTATCCCTTCTGTGTTCACTTTCACCTAATAATCAAGTTGACAGGCAGCAATGTTTTCAATAACAGCTAATCTTAAGTGAATCTGACTTTATTTCCTTGTGTTTCCCCTCACTCTCTGTATTGTTCAGTTGTTTCTTGTTTTATACCTAGATTGTGAACTCCTTGTGTTGGGGCCATCTTTTTGTTTGTGTTTGTACAGCACCTAATGCAATGCAGTCTTGGTCAATAACTGGGATGCGTAAGCACTACTGCAATACAAATAAATAATAATAATAGAGAATAATCACAGAAAAATAATTTTGAATTTCTAAATTAGTTTTTCACCTGGAAACCTGATTCTAGGCATTATACTTATTCAGGCAGGGAGCAGAAACAATTCTTTGGCACCTATTCCATCAAAATTAACCAACTCAGCTTGGATTTGTCAGACCCTCACAATTAATTAATTGAAGGCAATCTATAGACCAAAAATTGTTTACAGAAGTTATAAGTAAATAATTGCAAATAATAAATTCATCTGAGAAAATCATATGTTTGCAGAAAATTTGCCAATAGAAAATGAGGAAAATTTACTGGAATAAATGATTCATTATAAATTGCTCACTGAGCTCTCGCCAATCCTGGAGCTGGGTGGGAAGTTGTTTTCTATGCCTGTGTGAGTTTTTAAGATTTCGGGGGGAAATCATTTCCCAAATTGGGAGGAAAAAGCCATTGTTTCAAAAATGTTGATGAACCAAAAATCTTTAAAAAAAACCTTCATATCAGGTCTCTCTAAGCTAAATGCTTAATTTCAAAACATTCATTTCTATTTTGACCTTTAAAGAAATTAACCCTAAATTAACTTAAATTGTAAACAAAAAGTTGTTTCAAACAAAAGAAAATGCATTTTTCATTTCAAAAATGTCCAAATGGGACTTTCTGACAATTTCAAAACTTTTTTTTTCCAATCAAAAATGTTTCTTTGAAAAATTCCCAACCACCTTTAGTCAATACCCAGTAGGAGTTTTACCCAAATATCTCAAGTAGCATGTGAAACAAGCTGCCCCAGGCAGGGATTTTCAAGCCTGGAGTGAGGTACTCCCGTTGAATTGTAGCAAATTCCCTGCTTCTTCAGTTTCAAGGGAACGGTGGTGAGCAGGGTGTGCTCTGTGTGTATGTTTGCATCATTTTCTGCAGCACATATGACAGGACAGCATGTAGATGGAAAGGGTGAGGGATTGGAATTGGATTGGAGTTTTATTGGCTTCAGCACTGAACATGCTGTCCCACACTATTATTATTGCAACCATTTTATTCTAATTCATCCATTCAGCCATGTTTAGGCCTCTTCAGCTCTTCTCTTTCTCCGTCATGCTAAAGAAGCCTTTGGCCAAGCTTCATTATGCTTGGCTGGTGTCAGCTAGGGAGTGTGTGACACTGTCATGCAAGTCTCTCTCCCCAGCACCACTGAGACAGCCAAGCCGTGTTGGCCCTGATGGACATTGCTCAGTAGATCTCTGTCAGGCTTGTTAAAACAAGTTTTGTTACCACTGACCTACCCGCTGTGAGTTCATGCTCCGGCTCCAGGATCTGTGTTACGGTACACATAAAACAATTAAATAAGTGTCATTTATTATTTGATTGAATTGACTATTGTGAAAGTATCGCTTTTAGGGGGATCTTTTTTTACTAATGGCATTTTTATTATCAGATGCACGATGGTTAATTTATCCTTTTGCTTTCAAATACAGCCTGGATTTGGTGCTCATGAAAATGAGGGACTAATAGCCTTAGATGGAGCCAGCTGCTATACAATCCTCCCCAAAGCCTCTGCCAATGGAATTCACTGCTGGCTCCCACATCTCAGGCTCCTCCTGAGCAAAGGGTGCCAATCACACAGAATTATACAGTGGTTTTGAGTGCGGCCAGCTCACCTGTCTGCTGGAGCCTTCAATGAGACCACCAAACCTATTTCCACTTATGCCTAGAGAGGAGCCAAAGCCACATAATTCAGATCCAAATCCAGGTTTCAAACACTCATGGCATGATTCTCACGGACTCTATGGCCACTTTACTCAAAGCAGCGTAAAGAGACCAGGGTGTAAATGACGATCCAGAGTTTGGAAGGCTGTTCTGTTCTGGGCCTTTGGTTAGTGCTATATTGTGGCACGTGACCCACACTCTAACAGTAAAAGTCTATGGGTCTGATTCTGCTTTCACTGACTTCTGTGGCTTCACTCTTCATTTACACAGCTGTAAGAGAAGAATCAGGCCCTAAGTGTATTAAACCATGGCACACCAAGCCTCCAGTGTGGCCCACTTTATTTTGACCATTGCTTTATTTATATTTGGAGCAGAGTGCATTAGGGATCCCACATCAAGAATGGCTATTTGTCTTTGTACTTGTTGGCTGAACGTATGGGTGTTGCCAATACTTGGGAGCTACACAAGGATAAAATGTTACATTTTAGCAAGCTGTTTTAGGAAGCAAAACGTGGAATGAGGCCTATAAACCATAGGGGATGCTAGGGAGGCCTATGCATTAGGTCGGCAATAATGCGACTCACTAGAATTACAGGTTCTAATCCTGGCAGAATGGAGACAGCCCTTCATCTTTCCAAGTTAGCTCAGTTAAGTACCAGGTCATTTACTGTGTTTAGGTATTTTGGGTGAGACCTTAAAAGCCAAAGTCCGTCTGCTCTGTGTGGTCATTGAAGACCCCATGGCACTTTTCACAAGAGGTCCTGCCCTAGTGTCCTTGAACTAAAATTTCTAGGATCCAGCTGAAAATACTAGCAACCAAGCACCCAACATAGCATTAGATGATGGTAGCCATCCTAGGATACTTTAATTTCCTAAGTGAAAGGCAAATTCACCAAGCAAGAGCTCCAGTGAAGGCTGCAAGTGGAAGTCCTCTTTGAATGAAGGTTAGAGACATGGCCATGGATCTCAGAAGTTTTAGAGTTTCCAATTTTAATTTGTTTTATTATGATTAAATGTTCAAACTACAATGGCCAAACCAAATGCAAGACCAAAGCCCTAACCCTCTCCATCTATCCACAACCAGACAGCTTTGCCAAATAATATTTTGTTACACTACTTAGCACAAATGATTTTCTATTCCTTTAGTTTATTTCTACTTTTAAATTTATATATTTTCTTTAGATTTTAATTTTTATTATTTCTCTTAATATTTCAAGTGAATTTTTTCCCTGTCTTGAAGTCAGAGACCAAGGGCTAATTTTTCAGGTGAACACATGGGGATTTAGATAATTGCACATCACCATGCACTGCACATTTTCCAGTGCCTGCAGAAATGCATGCGCAGTATTGCATCTGCGAAACCCTGTAACCTCATGTGGAAATGAGTGATACCATCCTGATTCTTTTTAAGTCAATGAGGTTTCTTTCTGTTGACAAAAGTGGGTGCAGGGCTGGCCACCAGCATGCACAGTTTGCATTTTCAAACAGCTGTTTTGCATAGCAATGAAGGTATGTACATTTTGCATGGCTGTCTCCTTGCATGTGGTTTTGAAAACTGCTCCAACAACTGCCCACCCCTGAGGGCCTTGTCCTGCATTCCTTGGGAGATTCAATGCCATTGACTTCAATGGGAGCTTGAGGTGAGCAAAGAATACAGGATTGAGTCCCACATATATAGGAAGACATGGAGTGCATGCACAGCTGCAGCAATAGGCTTAGGTCACAGTTTACACGGATGTATGCTTTGCTTCTGCTCCAGTGACCTACTGTTTCATAAGCAGGATTTGCAAGCAACTCCCACTAGCTGTAATGCATACCTGCAAACACCACTCCCCACCCTCAAACTGTGCACACTTCGAAATGCTTGAAAGTACAACTGACTTGCATAGCATGAGAAACTGTTTTTGCATGAGATGGAAAGGACCTGACTGTAATACAGGGACACAGTAAGAAGCAAGGCACACTGTATACTGAAAGAGAAAAAAAATACTGATGTAGAAACAGGTGTTCAGGATATGTCTTTCCCACCTTACATCCCTGTCCAAACTAATCCACAGTTGGGGACACCGCACACTGTAAGCATTCCTTCTTTTCCCCGTACAACTGTGTTCATTCTTCTATACCACAGCTTTCATCACCATGCATATTCCATCCACACAGAACATAACTTGCATACCTCACTCGACCACAAACACACATCCTACTCATAGTCTTCTAGGCTTGCTAGCACAGAACTACTAGGGAGCATTTTACCTCACTTATATTTTGGCTGTTGTTCTAGAGTGTGTTTATTAAGAGGGAGATCCTCTTTGTCTTTGCCCATTCATCTTGGGTTTCAGAAGTCAAGGCTGTACCCAACCTCCTCCTGTCTTTTCAGAAACAAAGACATTTGTGAAATTTGGGGGGGAAGGGGAGGTGGAGTGGGGAAGTGAGCACATCAGATGCCGGTCGTAGCTACAAAAAAATATGATTATGACCTTTGAATTTAGAAGACCTATTAAGTAATCTAGTCCATCCCCAATAAATACAGAATATATACAAATATTTATCTGAGACTACACTTTCTCTTAGGGTATGTCTACACTGCAATTAAACACCCATGGCTGGCCTGTGTCAGCTAACTGAGGGCTGTAAAATTGTGATATGGATGTTCAGGCTTGGGCTGGAGACTGGACCCTGGAACCCTCCCCCTTCATGGGATCCCCAAATGTCCACACTGCAATTTTACAACCCACTGCCCAAACCCTCTGAGCCCAAGTCAGCTGACACAGGCCAGCTGCAGGTGCTTAACTGCAGCATGGACATACCCTTAGACAAAAGGCCAATTCACTGTATCTGCTCTAGACCACATTGTATAATTGGGGTAGTTGGAAGGAAAATCCATGGCTATAAGCTCTTTAGGGCAGGGCTGTGTTTCCCTATGTATCTGCAGGATAGCCAGAGCAATGGAGACCTCATCCTGATTGGGGCCTTTGTGTGCTCCTGCCATGCAGTCATAACAATGCCTGTGACTTCGGTTTTCTCTTTTCTAGCATCAGAATAGATCATTGTTTTTCCAGCCTCTCAAACTTTGTATGTGAAAAGGAAGCTATGCAAACAGCAAAACTTGTTTAGCGTTCTCAAGGTACCTCAAAGTGGTTTTCAATAGTGACTTAGACAGTTAGGGATGCTGTAACTGGGAAGGTTAATTCTGCAGCCACTTTGAGCTCATCAATAACTTGCAATAAAAATAAAAATCTGTCATATTGAGAGAATGGGAATGCTGGCTAGAGGACCAGGGCTATCTCCGTCTCATCATGGGATCTTTACTTTCTATGCTAATCTTCTCTGCTGACATCCATCAGAGATGATCTGAAGACCCTAGAGATGGACATCTCATCCAGGCAGTACAGCCCCTGCTCCAACACAGAATTCTGGGGTCAACACATGGTCTGATGCCACCCTTCTGCCTTACTTCCTCTGACCTTCAACATGTATGAGGCTCTTACAATTTATTGATTGTTGGAATACTCAAGAGGTTTGCAGGATTCCCAGATGGCTCTTTGGACTAGGTTGTGTCTCTAGCACACAGCCTGTAATCGGAATGGTCTATAGCTTCTCTGCCATGATTATCTCCTTCCTCCCTGGCTTGCTCCAGGTAGGGAATAATTCACTGCTGGCCTATACCTGCACCAAATTATTATTGCCCATCCTCGCTGGCTCAGCTAATCTTGCTAGCAAGGGGGGAGAACAGAGCCAATGTTTAACTTCTTCCCCTACTCCTTTCCACCTTGCCTGCCAACCTGCTCTGGGGAGGGAGTAGGCAAGCACACAGCACTCATTTATCCCTGGCCACCTAGATACAAGGTCCAAATAGCCTGCATAGGGGTACAAAGTGGATTCTTAATCCCCTGCATGGGGAATGTAGTCCAAGGCACAATCTAGCTCGCTCCTAGCTTAGAGCTGAGAGTATCCATAGGGTTCTATTAGTTTCATCCAGTGTTGCAATGAATAAAGTCAGGAAATTTGGATTGAAAGTTTAACAAACAATGGAAAGCAGGAGATTAGAAAATTGAACTGATAGTACAAAGCCCGAAATGTCAGAAAGTCCAGAAAAACTCCAATGCGATCTCAACTCTGCTCCCTTATGCCACTGGCTGGGGTACTGAAGAAAACAAAGTCTCCCCTTTATGTGTGTTACAACTCCATGGTTTTCTATTTTAAAGTGAAGCAACTTGAACCCACCCATCCAGCCTATATCAAGTAAAGAACCTTCTCACAGTCATCTGGAGAACCTTTAGGGTCATTGGTGGGTCTGCTATGGTATTTCTGTCTTTTATCATTTTTCTGTGTGAGTTCATTTGAGAGTGTAGAGATTGTTTGGGTTCACCCATCTAGTTTTTTAGTGCACTGAATGAGATACACCACATGTTGTGATAGGCATGTGTAGGACCCATGGATCATGAAAGCTGTATTGTGGAGGATGTTCATCATTGTAGCAGTGGAGATATGTCTGCAGGTATTGCATCTGTTGCTCTGACAGGGTCTGGTGCAGCTCTGAGTTGGTAAGGAGCTTGCTTCTGCCGGTGAGCTTGATGAGGGTCTGGGGTTGTTTGAAGGCTTGAAGAGGGGAGTGTGGGGAAAGATTTCTTTCTGGATTTAGTCTCCATCGAGTATGGTTTGTAATTGTTTAATAATACTCCGTATGGGTACCAGTATAGGGTGGTAGGTGATAACTGTGTGGTCAGAGATTCCCTCCCCCCCAAATTGAAGCAGTTTTTCTCAGGGTATTTGAGTGGCCTATACTATGATGTGATCTACTTCTCTGGTGGAGTGTCCTTGTCTGGTGAAGGCAGTGTTCTGTGTGTTAAGGTGTGTATCCTGGACTTAGTCCAAACCATGCAAACAGCCATGGGTACTAGGATGGCTCCCAATATGCCATCCTCTTCATGAGCCCCCTTGAGGAAGAATTTCTGGACAAATGCACACAAAACCAATGATATAGCTGAGATATGTTGACACATTTAACTGGGAAATAGAGCAGGGGAACTAGAGAGGGATGAAAGATCAAGCCCAAGGACATTGGAAGTGGGTTTGAGCTTATACTTGTTGGTTAGGGATTCTGTTGAGGGATTCTAAGGGAGGGCCCTGAGGGTCCTGGCCCTGAAGTTAGGGTGAACCTACCAGTCACTGGTAAGGTGTTACGAAGTCCTGAGGAGGGGACAAGAACAAAGGAGAGCTCTGAGAGAAGGATGTGAGGATCATTGGGCCCAGAGATGGGGGCAAATACCTTTTTGTTAAGAATGTGGACTTTTATTTGTTGGACTTTGTTACTCCAAAAGCCTAAATTGGTCAAGTTAGGGGAAGAGAGACCTCCACAGGGCTGGGAGTGGCTGTCAGCAGGGTGGGGCAGGCAGGGAAAGAGCCTGTTATCCCATACCCAGCCAAGAGGTCACACCAGCAGTGAGAGAAGGTTTCTACAAGGTGAAAAAAGCTTACTATTGCCGAACACAAGGGCCCTGAGCAATCATCACTCCAAAGAGAAGTTGCAAGCTCTATACATGCTATTATAGGTGAGACTGGAACAGCCACCTGTTTTTAAAGTTACCCATTATAAGACCCTGTTTGCCAGTGCCCTGTCACTTCCCATTGTAAGACCCTGTGTTCAGTTGCACAGGCAACCTTAATTCTGACATTTCCTAACTACTGAGTTCTTGACTTTGCAACCTTAATAATGTTCTTTTAATGTTTTGTGTGTCTGTGTGTGTAATATCAATTAAGATTGTGTAATGTAATTACATATGTGCTTCAAACCAGGCCTCCATTTGTGCAAAACATTTGTGCTCTCATTTATACCTCTAACTGCCTGATGAGTGAAATTCAGTTTGGGTACAAAAATGGAGGCCAGATTTGAAAATCAGGTCCATAGAGTTTTGAAAGTCCTTTAGGGGTAGAGAGTACTTCTTAGTGTAGGAAATTGTACTAGTCTGTCCACAAATGTACTAGGAAGCTGGGTGTGGCTATGCTTGGAGAATGAAAAAAATAAAGCCTGGAAGATTATTAGCAGCACATGTCAGGGCCTAATGTCTTTCCTTACAAAAAACAAAATCCAGTGTGTGTGCAATACACGACTGGTTGGATGAACCTTTCTGGGAGAAAATAAAAATGGGAACCATCACCCAAAACTCAAACCACACCTGAATCATTCTGGTCATTTGGAAAAGTTTAGAAACAGGTTTTTAGTTTTAATATCCCACTGTTGTGCATTTCCTGGATTTGCCCAGAATGGGCATAGGAAATATAGAAATTTCATTCTCATCCAACCTTAGTATGAAAATCTAAATTAGCACGTCTGCTGCAATTATAGGTAGGTAATCCCCATGTCTCTCTTACACTTATTTACAGTGACCCTGTTTAAATAATTGCATTTAAAATGCAGTATTAAGAGTGAAATTATTATTATTTGTATTTATTACTGTAGCACCTCAGAGTCCTAGTCAAGACTCAGATGCGCTAGGTGCTGTACGAACAGAACAAAAAAATAGTCCTGCCCCAAAGACTTTACAGTCCGTAGGTTACCACATTTATTGTGTCACCATGACTTATAGATCCCATGTTCTCAGTTGCCAAGTAAAAGGATGTTAACTACCAGCCTTGCAAACTCGACCTGAGCCCTGAGAGTCAAGCTGGGGTCTTTCCTTTTCACTCACGATCACCAGCGACGAAGGTCCAGCAGGCCAAACTCTGTAGAAGTCTATTGTCTGCAATATGTTTGTGCAGGTGTGCTATAAATGATTGGCTCTGTAGATGGGAGTTAGTAAATATTTTGTGTTTTATGTGCTGGGTTATAACATTAAAGGACTCCCTGCTTCTAACAGTAAATTGGCTCTTTATTAAGAGACCTTTATACAGAGATGCTGTCAATGCAGCTGGAATTCTAGCCATGTGAAAGCAGAGCGACTTCCTGGTATCTCCTCTAAACCCTTTTCTCTTGCAATCTGTGCCCGCTCCCTCCAAGTTCTATGCAGGTTGCTGCAGTAAAGAATTCCCCTGGTGATATACAAGAAGGAATAGCAGCCAACTAAATAGTGCTGGCCCCTGAAGGAGTAAATAGTACTAAAGTCATATTTTTTGTTATGAAGTAACAAATATGATTCTGAATACACCCCAAGAGCAGAGCTGATAAGGTAGTTCCTTTTCAGAGTAGAACTGCACTTTTAACAACTGCAATATCCAGTGATCAACTCTGCCAGCTAAAATGGTCCCTCTTTTGAAGAGAATAAATAATATTTTTTGGAAAGAGGTTTTGATCAGACTAACAGGTCTTGGAATAAAGCAGACAAAGGATCAAAGCTTTCTGCATGTGGTTCTTGCTCTCATTTGGGGTCTTAATTTATAAAGTGCTGAGCATCCACACCTCTTGAGGGCTTCCATGTGAAATGAGGGCTCTCAGCACTTCACAGGATTGGGTCGTCCTGAGAGACAAGTGGCAAAACAAGTATACTCACTAACAAACCTTTCACATATCCAAAGGCTCCAATGCTGAAGGCAGCCAAGCTATCAAATACTTGGTCAATTTCAGTAAGATCTTAAATACTGAAACATTCCCTCAATATAAATCTCTAGAATTGATTCTCACAAAGAGAGCTTTCAGTCAGAGCTTCCACTTTAATACCCTACGGTAAGAACACTGAGTCTTATTGACGAATCCAGCAAGGCTTATGATGGGCATCATCTCATCTCAAGGGTCTGACATGTACATGCATCTTTGTCCAATCTTTAAATTCTTTCATTTGATTTCTTAATGTTTTTCACAGAAAGTGAAAGTTTTTCCTGGCACAGCAGGGGCTGTTAGTTCTTTTATCTTCACCCCATAAAGGGCTAGGATGTCTTTTTGAATTTGGTCAGTAATTTGAAAGTAATCCAGATTTTGTTTTTCCTGAGGGCTTAAATGAAAAGTGAATGTTTTATGTGGAGCAGCGAGGGCTACACTGCATTTGGAAATGTTACCACATCGGCAGTAGAGCTCTGGAAAAATTCAAGGAGTTATTAAAAACCTTAAAACTCAATTGTTTAGGAATTAAGCACATAGTTTACAAATGATGTTTTGGCAGGGCTAGGGGCTTTTACCCTTCCCGCCCAATATTAAATTAAATCTCTGCTGTATATCCAGTCTTTACTGGCCCGCATCCAAGAATCTCCACTGGTTGTCTATTGAACTAATTTGCAGTGGAATGAGTGGCCAATGGATAGCATCTGCAGTTGCTGCAGGTTTGCTGGTCTCCTCTTAAATGACAATTGTAGCCAGGTTCTGCACCACTGAAGGCCGAGAGTTTTGCCAGTGAAGATAATGGGAGCAGGGTTGAGTCCTTGGAGAGTGAAGCCACCTGACTAGGATGGGTTCTGTCCCCTGATATTGTAGGTGTCCCAAAGCCAAGAGACGTGAAGTTCCTTACACGGCTTTCTCTCTCACACTGGAGGAGTACAAAAACATCTGGTTCTGGCTACTGTTTCTCCATCATCTTGTGCCTCCTAAAGTGAATGAGAAACACATGCAGGACTATATTTTCAAAAAATTGTACTCCACGGATGCATCTAAATTAGCAATTTTCACATGCAATTCAGTATACAGATGTAGACAAACAACTATTTACACACACACACACAGCATTTCTACTGAGGCCTTATGTATGTTCACATATGCTTTACACATGCAAAATTTGCACATGGTGAAGAAGCATGGGAAAATATTTACATGTACATCTGTATCTTCCCACAGCAATGCTTGGGAATTATTGAGCACTGAAATAGCCAACATTCTGATGACTTTCCATTTTTATCCTGCAGTCCCTGTTGTAAATATTATTAATTATTATTTTATGCTTTGTATTGCAATGACAGTGTAATATGTGTTTTGCAGGCAGGTAAGAAGATAAGAGGACTTCCAACATCAGTTATTGGGGGTAGCTGTCATATCATAAAGTCTTTGGGTTGACGAGGGCACCCTTCATACAATTTTTGTTGAATGAGATGTAATTGGAAGTCCAGGGTCACTTCTTTAATCTTTCACATTGCCCTATTCCATTGTGGGGGTAAGATATTTTTTGCCAGTTCTTTGTTCCATTTTTGCCTTCTTAAAGCTATTATTAACTCTTTGGTGAGTTGTTAGGAATTCATACAGCGAAGCTGCTTGTCTAGGGAAATAGCATAACCCAAAATGTGAGGAGTTCTGGGGCTTTGGCTTCCGGGCCAAATCCTGAAGTGAGTAGGTGACTGATTTGAACATGTTCCTATATTACTGTACTTGGCAGGTTGTGTTGTAGCTGGAGGGAAGTGAATGGTGTGATCTAGTGATCAGTTATTGAGATAGAATGTAGCATAGCGTGTGTGTGTCCACATTATTCTCTTCCCACCACGCCACCATATTTTAGTATGGGATTCCTCCAGACTGGGGCCTGTACATCAGATGAAGAGTGGAGTTTGTGCTGGTGTGCTAAATTGGCCCATACCTGATAGGCAATATGGATGATTAGATTGGTTAGGTACCTACAATATCCAGAGCCCATGGTAGCTGTGGGTGGCAAATAGTTGGGGAGCTCCTTCTTGGGAATCACCCATGTAGGTATTTTATTCGTATAGCATATGTCCATTGCATGTCCCAATTCATTATAGAGGCATTATTGTCTTACCTCAGATTTGGGAATCTAAACCTGTTAGTTCAACCACTAGTTGAAGTGTCTGAAAGGAGATGCCTGGCCATTCCCTGTTCACCATACAAAAATGTTTAAGACTATCATTGATTTTTTCCAAAACTAGTGTTGGGGAATTGGGAGTGGGAGTCCCCAGAGCACATTAATTTGAGTTACATGTTCATTTTTATCTGGATTATTTTTTCCCCAGAGGCTCTAGGAGGTATCTTCCCATTTAACCAGGTCATTAGTGACTTGTGTGATAGTTCAAATCGGTTTAGACCCAATTATCTGCTTTTAATCTCTGGGGATTAGTATTCCTAGATATTTTAGCATTGTCTGCTGCCATTTTAATTACCACTGACGAAGCAAGCCCCAGTATGTATGTTTAATTAGTCCTAATGCTCCAACTTGTCCCAACATAAGATTAATTGAAACAAGCCCCAAACCATTCAATGAGTTCTAATAATCTGTGTGTGACACAGGCAGGCCAGATGGCAGCTCTTGTCCAGGCTGCTGGCATTAGCTAAGAACTGAGAACCTCGTAGCTGGAGACCAGACCAGTTCACCTGTATATTAGTTTTGCTCAAAATAGGTATTAGTCATATAGAATGTACTTAGTGTTTAGACTCTATGAAACGCTTGTAATTTGCTGCATGCATTAATCTGAGTTGCAATGTCGGTATTCCATATTCCAGAAAATATGTACGTTTTGCTTTATAACTTTGAAAATGTTTGCTCTGAGCTTGTGAACTCAGACATGGGAATAATCGCCCTCCCTCCCCCCGCCCATCCAGAAGGACTATCGAAATCAAATGGGCTATCAAGAAACATTGCAATACAAAGGATTGGCTAATGGCCCTATCGCACCTGGGCAACGCTGCATGCAAGGAGGCTCATCCTATGGGCTTGGAACCTGAATGAAGGAAATAAAACAAAGCCACAGGAAAATTTTCCATCGTTTTGGCTGTTTGATCTCTGAAGGGCCAGAGACTCTAAACTGAAGTCAGAGATTGCTAGGGGCTGCCTCCTGGGCCTGTCCTGAAAGACACTGTGAATTGACAGATCACTACAACTTTCCAGTTTTAGGATTTAGATGGTAACTTGTTGGTGTGTCTGGTTACTTGCTCTAACCTGTAAATAACTCTCTTATTTCTTTTTCCTAGTTAATCAACCTTTAGATAGTTTTTTACAGGATTGACTACAGGTGTTGTATTTGGTGTGGGATCTAGGGTACCAGTTGCTCTGGGGTAAGTGACTGGTCCTTTAGGACTGGAAGCAACCTGAATTTTTGGTGTAAGTGACCATTTATTACCATTTATTACTAAATCCAGTTTGTCTGGGTGGCGAGATAGACTGGAGAGTTTAAGGGGATTGTCTATGACTCCATGGCAAGACTGTTATAGTGATCCAGGAGATCATATTTGTTACTGGCTTGGTGAAATCTAATTTTAGAACATCCCACCAGTTTGGGGTGTCTGCCCTGTTTTTGGCAGTTGGCCCTGAGGTGGGCACTCATGGGTGTGAGCCACTCTAGACAGTGTGACACTGGATTTCAACATTTGTGGGTTAGATAATAGAACGGGCATAGTGTTTTTTGTTCTATATGATTAATCTTAATGTCCGTTATATCTGCACAGACCTGGATTGCACATACCAGTGGTTCCAACACTCTGGGTTTAGCACGCAGACTATTAGTGATTATCTAAGAGCAGGGAAAAGCAGTGGGTTTAGCACGCAGACTATTGGTGATTATCTAAGAGCAGGGAGCGCTGTAGAGAAATTCAATCCAAATGCTAAAGTGGTCATTGAAGCCCATTCTCTCAAGGACTATAAAGAGAGAATCCCAACCAACCCTACTGCATTTTTCAGGATCTTGAAATAATGCTGCCAAAGGTTCCTTTGAGCGCTGTGATACTGCAATTGTACCGATGAGTTGCCTGAGCCTGTCCGACCCATGCCTAGATTTAATAAATCGAACCTGATTTACACATATAATTTGAGTAATAACTTTTTTCAATCTACAAACAAAGGCTTTGGCAAGAATCTTCGCATCATGATTTATCAGTGATAGTCCCGTACCTTGTGCAGTTAGAAAAATCTTTCCCTGGCTTGGGTATAACTTGTATAATTGCCTCTTGCATCATGGAAGGTGCAGAGTTGGGCCTCACTGAACACATCAAGGAGCCTCTGGGATATTCGGTCTGAAATCTTTTTATAAAAATGCAACTGGAAGTCATCACTGCCTCTTGATCCTTAGATGTCCACACGATTGTTGTGGGCACAATATAGGAAGTCTGGAAGTAATCACTAGACTATAGAGTGATTCTCACTCTCTCACTGCCCTGAGGACTGTTTAATTATTTATACACAGTAGAATAGCCTCAGCAAGAGAAACTCATACTAGAGTACCCCAGAGGTTAGGGCATTCAAATCCCTTCCTCAAGCAGAGTGGGGAATTGAAGTGGGTGTCTCCCACATCCTGTGTGAGTACCTTAACCCCTGGTACAAAGGTTATAAGGGAGGGTAGTACTGCCTCCTCATCCTCCCTTGCCTCTACCTCCTCCCTCCCCCTGGCCATTTTGTGTGGAACTAGGCATGCTATCACAATGCATAACATGTCAGGCCTTACAGATGAAATAGGCAGGGAACACCTAGTGTAAGAACCCTTCTGAAGCTTAGGTGTGAGATAGGCACCGACCATCAAGACTGAGGAGGCTGTGCACATACCCAGGGATTTTGAGTATCTATGTGACACCTAAAGTGGCCGTTAGGTGTAGAGATAGGTTTGTAGAAGATTATAATTTAGAGATGTTCCCTCATAATGGACAGTATTATGTACATAAGAATTTGGAGATGTGCCCTGGAGGCGGGTGTCGGGCACACCACGTGGCTGGGTGCAGTAGTTCATGAGTGAGGCTCTCCAGAGTGTTTTATTTAAGTTTTGTTCCTGTTTAATTCACTGGTTTGTTATTTATTGAACCCCAAGATCATTATGTGGTGTCAGAATTGCTGAATGAGAAGGAAACTACAGTCATTTTGAACTTAACTCCTGTGTTTGCAACCGAAAGCAGAGAAAAAGGGACGCACCAGAGAAGCACGCAGTGCACCAGGCACAGAGGCTTTTGCATGTATTTGAGGGAAAAGCCTAAAAAGGATGTGTTGCAACCTCCACTCAGTCTGCAATTGTGAGGCAATGTTGCAGAGAACTGGAAAACATTCAGACAGAGATTTGAATTGTATTTAGCAGCTATGCACATTTAATATCCCATTTGGAAGATATAGATTCTTACACTTATCCTTTGGCATAGCTTCAGCACCAGACGTGTACCACAAAACCATACGTATGATCTATGAACATATTAATGGTGTTGACACCTCAATGGATGACATCAGCATCTGGGACCCAACCAAAGAGGAGTATGATCGTACACTTTGGGAAGTCCTGGATGCAACTAGAGTGGCAAACCTCAAACTAAATAGTGAGAAATGTGTTTTAGGGATTATAGAACTGACTTTTGTTGGGGACGTTATTTCCAACGAAGTGAAATAATGCCACATCCTGTCAAAGAAAGATGTCCAATGGTTCCTGGGAATGGTTAATTATCTTGGAAAATTCCTACCTAATCTATTTACCTAGGTAGTGGCTTTGAGAAAACCCCTAGAGAATAAAAATGAATGGTATTGGGGTGCAGAACAGAAGGAATCATGGGAACAGGGCCGGCTCCAGGCACCAGCCCAGCAAGCAGGTGCTTGGGGCAGCCAAGGGGAAGGGGCGGCACGTCGGGCTGTTCGGTGGCAATTTGGAGGCGGGTCCCTCTCGGAGGGAAGCACCTGCTGCCGAATTACCGTCGAAGAAAGCGGCGCTGTGGAGCTGCCGCCGGAGTGCCACCAATCGCAATTGCGATCGCGGCTTTTTTTTTTTTTTCCCCCCGCCGCTTGGAGCGGCAAAAACCCTGGGGCCAGTCCTGCATGGGAAGGTTTAAAACAACAACTGATATAAGAACCAGTGTTGAAGTTCTATGCACCAGGAAGGCCTACTGAAATTTCAGCAGATAATTCACAGTCTGGGTGGAGTGCAGTGATTTTACAGAAGCATGAGGATTGGTGGCAACCGGTGGTATACGCATCCAAATCACTGACTGAGGCAAAAGCCAGATACGCACAGATTGAGAAGGAGCTTTTAGGAATAGTATTTGCCTGTGAGAAATTCAATCAATACATTTATGGACAGACAGTGGAAGTTGAAATGGACCACAGGCCCCTGGTAGGGTTATTTAGCAAAGAATGATGATAAAGCTGCAAAAGTATGATTTGGTTGTGACCTACTCACTCAGGAAATTCATGTTCACTGCAGATGCACTTTCCAAAGCAGTGGCTCGTACAAAACCAAAGAAGACTTTAGAGACAGAGATGCAAGCCTACATAGATCTGATTGTAAAGTTAATTTGCACGGCTAATAGGAAACTGCAACAAATAGAGAAAACGAAGAAAGATAAATCATTGTGAATCCTTAAAGAAGTGATGATTAAAGGGTGGCCTGAAGAAATAAGCAGTTGCTGTCCAACTATAAGAGACTATTGGAACTGCAGATATGAACTTACTGTGATAGATGGGGTGATTTTCAAGGGCAGCAAGATTGTAATTCCAATGAGCCTCCAAAAAGAAATGCTACGGAAGATCACAAGGGACATTTAGGAATAGAGGAGTGCAAACAATGAGCATGAGAGGTGCTGTATTCGCCGTGGATCAATCATGACATTATTTATGTGGTAGGAAACTGCTTTTCATGCTTGAAATACAAGCCATGCCAACAGGCAGACCCACTGAGACCTCATCCAGTTCCAGAAAGGCCTTATGAGAAGGTAGGCACAGATTTATTTACCTGGTAATCGAGGGATTATTTAATAGTCACACATTATTATTCTCTGTATCCAAAAATCTGCACACTGCACAGTACTAATGGTAAATCGGTGATAGCTGGCATGAAGGGAATCTTCTCCAGACGTGGAATTCCAGATGAAGTCTTCAGTGATAATGGGCTGTAATTTTCCAGTGCAGATTTTAGGCAATTTGCCATCGATTGGGATTTTCATTACAAAACATCAAGTCCAAATTATCCCCAATCAAATGGACTTGTGGAAAGGTCTGTACAGACAGTAAAGAACCTTATGAAAAAGACTTTTGACAGTGTGGTGATTTATATGTGTTCATCCGAAGTACACCCAGGGAGAATGGTTTTTCTCCAGATCAGCTGTTAAGGGGAAGAAAGATCAAATCTAATTTACCACTTACTGATAACTTGCTGAAATCTCATAACAATGAAACAATGTGGAAGATGAAAGAAAATCAGAAGTAGAAGCAGAAATATTATCTTGACAAAAGAGCCCGTCATCTCCCATCTCTTAACCCAGGTACTAGAGTGTGCCTGAGGAATCAGACCTCTAATACTTGGGGCTAAAGGGGTACCGTTAAAGAACAGGTGCATCCAAGGTCTTATGTAGTCCAGGCAGTCTCAAGGGACACATTTTGATGTAATCAAATGATCTATGAGTAATCCCAGAAAGTTCCAATACATTGACAGTAGCTGTGGACTCTGGCATTTCCCTTCTGACTGATCCTTTATCATCAACACACAAAGGAGAAACTGTCAAGGAACAAGAGAACAAGTCAGACTCTAATGAAAGTCTGAGACATCGGAGCAGGAGATTAAAAGTCCTGGCAGACTCATTAAGACTTGCTAACCTGCCTGGAGAAGGGGTATTTGAGAAAAGTGAGTGGTAAAGACTCACTCAAGTGTCTCCTCTCTAGGTAGTTGACACATTGGGTTTATGGAAATGTACTATGTGGGTTGAGAATTTAATGCGTGTGTTGTTAGATAGTTGTTAGCTGTTTATATATATGTATATAAGATTTACTTTGTTTTTCTTTAAGGGGGATGATGTAGAGAGATGTTTGTAGAAGATTATAATTTAGAGACGCTCCCTCATAAGGCACAGTATTATGAATATAGGAATTTGGAGATGTGCCCTGCAGGCGGGCATTGGGAACACCACATGTCTGTGTGCAGCAGTTCACCTAGGGTGACCAGATGTCCCTATATTATAGGGACAGTCCCAATATTTGGGGCTTTTTCTAATATAGGCATCTATTACCCCCACACACACATACACTCACACACCCAGTCCCGATTTTTCACAAAGCCAACTGTTTTTCTTTGACAGGGTAACAAGTCTTGTGGATAGGGAGGAAGTGATAGATGTGGTATATTTTGACTTTGGTAAGACTTTTGATACTGTCTCCCATGACCTTCTCATAAACAAACTAGGGAAATACAACCTAGATGGAGCTACTATAAGATGGGTGCATAACTGGTTGGAAAATCATTCCTAGAGAGTTGGTTCTCGGTGGTTTGCAGTCAATCTGGAAGGGCATATTGAGTGGTGTCTTGCAGGGATTAGTTCTCGGTCCAGTTCTGTTCAATATCTTCATCAATGATTTAGATCGGGGTTGGCAACGTTTGGCACGCGGCTCGCCAGGGTAAGCACCCTAGCGGGCTGGGCCAATTTATTTACCTGCTGACGTGGCAGGTTCGGCCGATCGTGGCCCCCACTGGCCGCGGTTCACCGTCCCGGGCCAATGGGGGTGGCGGGAAGCCGCAGCCAGCACATCCCTCAGCCCGCGTCGCTTCCTGCCACCCCCATTGGCCTGGGACAGCAAACTGCGGCGAGTGGGGGCCACGATCGGCCGAACCTGCCACATCAGCAGGTAAATAAACTGGCCCGGCCCGCTAGGGTGCTTACCCCAGCGAGCCGCGTGCCAAACGTTGCCGACCCCTGATTTAGATAATGGCATACAGAGTACACTTATGAAGTTTGTGGATTATACCAAGAGGGGAGGAGTTGCAAGTGTTTTGGAGGATAGGATTAAAATTCAAAATGATCTGGACAGACTGGAGAAATGGCCTGAAATAAATAGGATGGAATTCAATAAGCACAAATGCAAAGTACTCCACTTAGGAAGGATCAATCAGCTGCAAACATACAAAATGGGAAATGATTGCCTAGGAAGGAGTACTGCAGAAAGGGATCTGGGGGTCATAGTGGATCACAAGCTAAATATGACACAATATATTGCAAAAAAAAGCAAACATCATTCTGGGATGTATGAGCAGGAGTGTTGTAAGCAAAACACGAGAAGTAATTCTTCTGCTCTATTCCATGCTGATATGGCCTCAGCTGGAGTATTGGGTCCAGTTCTGGGCACCACATTTCAGGAAAGATGTGGACAAATTGGAGAAAGTCCAGAGAAGAGCAACAACAATGATTAAAGGTCTAGAAAACATGATATATGAGGGAAGATTGAGAAAACTGGGTTTGTTTAGTCTGGAGAACAGAAGACGGAGAGGGGACATGATAACAGTTTTCATGTACATAAAAGGTTGTTACAAGGAGGAGGGAGAAAAAGTGTTTTCCTTAATCTCTGAGGATAGGACAAAAAGCAATGGGCTTAAATTGCAGCAAGGGCAGCTTAGGTTGGACATTAAGAAAAACTTCCTAAGTGTCAGGATGGTTAAGCATTGGAATAAATTGCCTAGGGAGGTTGTGGAATCTCCATCATTGGTAAGAGCAGGTAAGACAAACACCTGTCAGGGATGGTTTAGATAATACTTAGTGCTGCAATGCATGCAGGGGGCTGGACTAGAAGACCTCTTGAGTCCCTTCCACTTCTCCAATTCTATAATAGCAGCTAAAAAACTAATTGCTTAATTAGCTCTTCAATCCGAGTAAAACACTGTAGAGACTAGAAAATATGAAACCAGTAGATAAACAGTGCTACAGCAGTTATAACAACCCCAAATAGCTGCAACTCTTGGCTGGAAGAACATGTGGCCAAGAAACCAAGAAGCTTAATACTCAGGAAACCAGGAAGCTGTAGATGGCTGCTGAGAACTAGACATTTGGCTCCCAATAGCTGTAACTCTTGGCTAACTGGGTATGTAAACACAGGTAGGTGTCCTCAGCACTGATAAAGCAGCCAGTCTGGCAAGGAGGATACAATTCATCTCACCTGCTGTTGTGCCTAATGGTAGCCAAGTGGAATGAAAATGTTTTCTGAACTGCTCCCTTTGTATTACAGATTTAAAGCTTTTCTGGGAAAACTCCCAAATTAAAGGATAAGAATCTCCTGGGAGAATTAATTTCATTCAAGCCACCAGAGCCAACAGTGTACAGTGAAAAAACACCAGGCTGCTGCCGGGAACCATTGTTGGTTTTGTTCCCTCTGCTTGTTAGCATCCCAAAACGTAAGATCCTTTTCAAAGCAGTTATCTTTCAGTGAGTGGGTTTATGGTGCCTTCTCCTAATGGACACAATGGGCTAGTCCCCAACTAATGTAAATCAGCATGGTCAATGCAACTGCACTGATTTACACCATCTGAGGATCTGGGCCCATATTTTCATTCCAGTTTTTTTATAGTTTGTTTGTTCTGTTGCATAGGGTTTTTTTCCCTCTTAAGAACCTCCCACGTGAGAGCGCTTTCTATTTTTGCTGTAGATCTAATAGAAAAAAGGCACTGCAGGGGATGCATCATTAGTTTCCTGGTGCATGTACATTATTTTGTAGCCTAATAAATAGATTAATAATAATTAGTATTATTTATATTACAGTATCACCCAATGGCTTCACTGGAGATTGAATTGTATTCACTTGAATACATAGACATAGTGGGAGACAGTCCTTCCCCCAAAGAGCTTACAATCTAAATAGACAATACTGGCAAGGGGTGGGAGAAGGGCAGTATTATTATCCCAGTTTTACAGAGTGGGGACAGAGGAACAGAAGGATCTAGGGTCAAATTTCCAAAAGAGCACAGCCAGCAAACTACAGTTGGAGTCAGGTTTCCAAAAGATCTCAAACTGTCTGAGGCACTTAACTAGAGTGGCTAGACTTTCAGGACATGCAGCATTGTTCTGGCTGGGGGGAGTCATGTTTGGAGATCGTCAATGCGGGGATTTCACCGGCCAACTCTCATATTTGTGCAAACTGTTTTTCTACTGCAACACAGGCGGAGTCTGGAATAATATAAACGAACCTTAAGCTAACAAAATTGTTGCCTCAAACAAAGCCATGTGCAGATGCCAGTAGCCACTTCTCAGGCATTAATTCCGTCCTATTGTGACCAAATTTCCCTGCTTTTTGAGCTTTTTGTCAGCACCTTATTATTATTAAAATGATGTTTTTAAAGTCAATTTCCTTTCCTTTTCTTTGTAGTTTAGAGTATTACTGAAGAATGTCTCACAGGCTAAAATTAAGGTCAGTTCCAGGCTTCCAGTCATATCAACGGTAGAATAATGATTAATTCCTAAAGCAACAGTTTAATTGCCCTGCAGCCCACACCCATGCTTCAGGCACACTGAGTTTCCCCAGAGCTAATGACTTTGTGTAGAAAGCTGAATAGCTGAAAACATCTCCAGGTAAACTAATGAGATTCTATAGCTAAGCTAACCCATTCACTTAGCTAATGTGATACTATAGCAATCAGGTCCCATGGATCAGTGCAAATGAATGACACCACTTTAGTGAATTAACTTATTCTGTGGGAGATTAGCAATACAATAGCTATTGTATCCCCATCAAAAGTCTGAAGTCAGGTCTACATGATAAACTTTTGGTGGCATAGCGACGTCTGCGAGGGGTGGGATTTTCCCCCATCCCAGGCATTTCTATGATGGCAAAAGCTGTAGTGTACTGTTATACTGGCATAAAAATGTTTTTTTCTAGTGTAGCTTATTTCCCTTGCCTAACCAGTATAAACTATTCCAGTAAAAGCACTTTTTTTTTTTTTTTGCCGTATAAACTGCATGTAGATTATGAGGGTTTGCTGGTATCACTATAGTGGTATAGTGAAGCCAGCAAACCTTTAAGTGTAGACAGGTCTTACAGACTAGTCAGCTAATCATCAACTCTCCCTGCCATTGCTTTTTGGCAACATACGTTAGCTGCTGAGTCCAAATAACTTTCCTGGGGCTGTTAGCTATCAATGCCATGTATTCTGAAGGGAGACCATTGAGTGTTTGGGAGCCTGAATCAAATGTGCACTTCTCTATGGAATACTATGTAGGGTAGTTTTGCTTTGGTATTGTGAAAATGCAGCCTTTGGCACCCCCATTTGAGTTGTTATATTTGCTAGAATGGTTTGATGTGGTTTGTCAACTTAAATCGCTCTCATTCAAACCTCTTTTTTTTATGGGTCTGTTTGCACTTTTGTGTAACTGAAGTGAATATGAGAATGTGTTCTGTGCCAACTGCAGGTACTCAGCAGGCAAAGGAGAAAGACAAATTGGGAACCGTTCAGCAGCCAACCAGAGTAGTCATCCGAGACTCCCTTCATTTGTAGTCAGACAATATGATAGCCATGCTTTGGGGCTGAAGCAGGATTCTAGAATTCTAGAACGACAAACATTGGCCTCACTCATCAGCTGTGGTTGAGTAGCACACACAGCATAACTCGGGAGGGGTGTTGGTGCAAAGGCTGCCTTTGCACTCCCTCACTCTTTGGCCAGCTGTGCACTAGTATGGTTCCCCAGCATAAATTAAAGTAGCTTGTGTGCTACTTTCAATTACAAGGGCTGCCAGTGGCAGGCAGGAACATAAAGATGCTCTGGCCCTACTCTCTTTCCCCTGTCACACTCCTGGCAGCAGGAGCTGGAAGAGGGTATGGTGTCAGAGCTACTACCATGACTCTACATCACAGAAGGATCCTACTGTGTTGGGGTGACCATCCCATGGCAGGTTATATCAGGGTTAGAGCTGCTGTGTCTTCAGATCTATGGAGTCCCCTCTATCCTTGGTTCAGTGGAGAATCTGGGTCTTTTATAGTCATGTAAAGTACTGCTTTTAATTTGCATGCCTGACCTTTTCACCTGCACTCTGCCCACTAATCTAGCCTAGCCGCAAATGGACTCTAGCTTTCCAAATCTCTGAGCAGTTCACCCACAGCTTCCATTTTGATTTTTTTTAAAGAGAACTTGCCTCAAAAATGTTTCCTTCTTTTCCCCCTAATGTGGGCCAGGTAAGACAAATGATTGAAAATTGCACTCAGCCGGGGTCTAGGACTGGTAATCAGTCATAGAGCCATGACTGAGTTCATATACATTATGCCCCAGCAGGGCAAGAAAAACAAATCTTATCCTGGGAACCCAGGTTAATGGTAAAAAGCATTTGTTCATGATTTTTCACTGCCTAGAACTTTGTGGTGTTGTTTAGCCCAAAGTGGGTGCAGAATGCTAACAAAATCAGAATGAGAATCATTTTGCCTTCGCTTTGCAAAGGTGCAAATGATGACAACAGGTGCAAGGGAGTGGGGAATGGGGCCTTTTCTATCTATCCCTATTTAATAATGGGATATAGGGCTTGAAAATCAGGAGAGTGATTTGCACAAAAGCTTTTGAGGCTTTTTTGGTCACTTTAGAACCTCTATATGGTAAAGAAGGAAACTCAGCTTTTTAGATTGAGGGATATCAAAATAGCTCCCATACAACATTTTGAAAGGCTAAATATGTTTCTAATTTAATTAGTTCTCTGAAATGTGGCATGAACAATATCCCTTGTGGCTCATGAGAATGTAATGGTGAATTGGCATGAGCCATTTAATCCTGTCATGGCTTCACAACCCACAAGTAATACACCCATCTGAAACTCCTGGGGATTGAAAATCTTTATATCCACCTCCCCACCATGTATTCATAATGTATAAAGAGGGTTGGGACAGTGGATCCATCTGATTGACAAATGAGGGTTTTAAACAGTCTGGACACATAGTGCTGAGGATGAAATTCACGCCTGCACGGAGGGGAAGCGCAAGATTCCACTTCTGCTCTATGAGTTAAGCAGTGTATAGTCCTTGTGCTGGCTCTCTGCACAGAGGTGAATTTCACCCTCTAATTTCAATGCCCCAGTGGAAATATTATTTTCCTCCCTTATATCCAGAAACTCTTGAATTGGCAGAGAAATGGCATGGAAAAAAGGTTCACTGAAGTTTTTCTCGATGTTAAAATATATTAGTGTAATTTTGGTTGATTTAAGCTCACTAATATTTTCATTTTAAAAAAAACCCCACAGCTCTTTTTAACATCAGATGGCTTTTGGAGGGTTGAAAATGTGTCTGGGACTTGAAAAAAATCCTCCTCGAGTTCCCGAACTATAATTACTGCTTTATTTTAAAATGCTGCTGTGAAAGATGGAGTCTTGTCAACTTCTGAGCTTTGCCCACTCTCCCAATCCAATCCCCCAGAGATTCAGATGCCAGGTACAAAAAGGAGCTATAGATTCTGCTTTAGAATTCTTTGGGGCCCCGTCACAGGGTGTTTGGTCCCTTTAAGAGGGGCCTGTTTAGCCCAATTGAATACATAGGGGCTAGTTCAGTGAGAGCCGTCAATCCCAGCTGGGAAGGGGCTAGGAACATATCATATAAAAAAGGGGTTCTGTTAATCCTCTCTGGAGGTTAGAGTAGAGAGGCAGAACTGCCTGGAGCAAAGGCTTAGCAAGGGGCAGCCAGAAAGTGTTGCCAGGATCTCCTGGAGGAGATAGAAGCCCTGTGTAGGGCTCTGGTTTAATCTCAAGGATGAGAAGGACTCTTGAAGTGCTTGATTTTTCCAGGGACCAGGAAGGGGAGGAACAGGAGTGGCCTGAGGCTTAAAAAGCGTCTGGCTGAGTAGGCTGCAATAGGCTCATAAGATTGTTTTAAATTGTGCTTTGCCGACTTCACTTACACATCTAGTTCAGGGTGGGACAGTACAGGAGCCCTGGCAGGGTTTGGTTTGGTTTTTCTATTGTAAGAGTTGGTTCTGTAGTGGTTTGTATGAACTGCAGGGGTATGTACCTGCCACTAGACATGCCAGGTGGCCCCAGCCCCTTATTGCCCCAATGAATCAGCTCCAGAAAACCATAGCTGTTTCCAAAAGAGGAAACATGCTTGTTTTTACTGTCCTCCTTCTTAATTGGAAAGTGCTGTTGTTCATTCAGGGTCTGAGCCATGGCCCACTGACTTCAATGGACATTGGACCAGACCCTTAAAAACTAATGGCAATAATAATGGAACTGCCAACACCAGTCAAGTTATTCATTCACTTTAGTGTTTGCAAGATTGGGGCTCAAAAATTCGGAGGGGAGTTTTTTATAATCAAATCAAAGTCAATGTTATATTGGACCATTATGACAATGAAAACAATGTACAAAAATTAAAAATATGCTACACTAGAGCTGGTGGGAAAAACCAGTGTTCCACTGAAAGACATCTTTGAGAGAAAATGTTCAACCACCCTATGCTACACTATACTACAGATGTGTTTCTCAGTTGTGCGATATATTAGATGCTATACCGTATTATTTCAGAAATAGTAGGTGATCATGCAATGAAACGTATTGTACTGCATGCAGCGTGCACATGGGGTAGAGTTACAGTTGCAACTGCCTGTTTAACTTTGTCATTTGCTGACTTAATTCTGCAATTTTAACAATCTCTCAACATTATTTCTTTGATGGAATTATACTTATGGGACTAAGTTTGGCCTTCTGGCACACAGGCTTCAGCAGAACTGTATGGGAATGCAGAATTTGTCTCCTATTTTGCAAACATTTTAGAGCTTTGGAATCTTTTGGGATGAAAGGTACTATAGAGATGAAAAAATGATTTATTTTAAAGTAAGTGCTGTAGGGGGGAATAAAGGAGGAGGACTAAGAATGGCTCGGTCAATCTGGGGAATACAAAGTGGGTTCCCATATGGTGGGTGCTTAGGATTTTGCTTGTTTCAAATCTGCATAAATGGCCCACTCAAAGAGGCCCAACTATTAAAAACAGCTGACAATGAAAATGGGGGAGGTGAACTCAAAGCAAGCAGCAAGTAAACTAAGCTGACAGATGGCAAATTAATGTTGTCAAATAGAAAGGAGTACATAAAGCTAAGGAGCACTATGACCAGATTGCTTTCTTGCATGTGAAGTCTTTAATCATATGGAGATCTTTGCTATTTTTAGTCTAATGAGATTTATGGGAAAGAGTTAGGTATCAAATTAAAGATGAATTTGCTTTGATTCCACAAGAAATAAAGGCCCTTATAGAGATAAGTAGAATTATTTGCCATGCAAGGTTAGTGTCACAAGTAAAGTTCTTTCTACGTCTGAATTTTGATGTGTTTATTTTAGTGGTAGTGCTGGTAAAGCAAAGGAGTTTAATAACCAATCTAAGTAAGTATTCAAAAAAGGCTGAGGGGAAATCGATGGACATGTAGCTGTCCCAGTGCAACAGGGAAAATATTGCTGGAGTTTATCTACTTGTCGTGAAAGGAAAATAGTAAATTAAATTATTATATTGCCACATTGACTTTTCATTAAAATGTATCCAAATTCACATCTCAGTGCAACCCCATTAACATCAACTGAGAGAAGAATTTGGCAAGTGTATTTCATACTGTGGAAAAAAGGGAATTGTGGTGTTTAGTGTATTTCTTTAACTGTAAATGGGAGGATGCCTTTTAATCAAAAAGTTAACATGGGCTCTGACAACAATTAGGGAACTCACACCTCTGATTAAAAGAGAATTGGCCTATAGCTGAGCAAGCATACAAATGCATCAATCACAGGAAAGTATTACCCAGTACGTGTGTGGTCAGAGGCAGACAGCCAAGGCAGTTAAAAGGAAGCAATTTTCCATAGTCTTGGAGGTAGGTAATATACAATAATCCATAATTAGGTTTAATCATGGCTTATCAGACCTTTCTAGGACTGAGTGCTGTTGTTAATGTTTAACATATTACATTTTCTGCATGCTTTTGCTGATGTGATTCCATTGATATTAGAATTATTGATATTAGCAGAGCACGGTGAATAATTGATTTTTTTTGTTTTGTTGGCAGTTTTTGAAAAAAAAAATGTTTCGGGTTGAACTAAAGGTTTTGTTCAGCCCCAGATGACATATTTTGTTTTAATTTTGAGAACGTTTAAACATTTTTGAATTTTTAAAAATAAAATGAAAGGCAAAGTTAAAAAAAAACTTCAAATGGAATTTTTTTTTTATTTTGGGAGGAAATTTTAGTTTTTACCAAATGAACAATTTGGCAACACCAACATGAATCCATGAAAAATTCAGGTGTTGCTGAATCTGCATTTTTTGCTGAAAACATTTCAGTAGAAAACAATTGCCCCGCTCTAATTAAAAGCCCATTTTATTTGGAAGTGGCGGATGTAACACATCTGTATAGAGGCAATATTAATCAGGGTATAGAACAATGAAGTAATCATTAGGTGACTGGTACTGATTTCTGCAGCTGAAAAACCATGGTGTCATTCCACCAATAGAACACAGTGAGTGTGAAAAAGGAAAGGGACTTTATATTGGCAAAGTGTCCTTCAGACTTCTGAAGAGCAGCACGTTACATTTATGGAAATGCCATAGATACATGGCTAGCTGCACCTCTCCAGGGGTGGAATCACTTGATTCTCCCAGTCTTATACCAGGCCCTGGGCTACAGCACCCTGTGTATAAATTGTGCTTACCCAGAAGGTACAGCTGGCTTCAGTACGCACAGGTCTTCCCTTCAGGAGCTTGTGACCAGCAGTAAAGACAGTGACCAGACAGCCTTCTTAAACCAAAGTATTGTTTAATCTTAAAAAGAGGACAAAGTATAACATAAGAGAGAGGTTATGAAAACAAAAAACAGTTTATGTGCAGGTCTGTCTTACCAAGCTGCTTGCTATCCCTTGGCGGAGACCCGCACTGTCTCCCCCAACACAACCACCCACTCCCTAGAGAGAGAGTCACTTGTATCCAGCCAGCAGTCCTTTGTCTCAGTTTCCCAGACTTTTGGCTCAGCTGCCCCACACCAGTCTGTTGAGCATGGCAGGGTGTTGGAAGTAACACTTCAAAGTGAATGGATTGCAGAGGCGCCCCTTGTCCAGTGAAAACTGGTCTGTCCCTCCTTTTCAGCCAGTCCAGTAAGATGAGACCAAGGAGTCATGAAATTAATGCCTAATGAATATAGAATCAAGACCAGGAAATGTTCTTCAGTCAGTGTATTTTCAACTTGTGGCATTCACAGCCATGAGAAGGCACAGACTCATAAAGGGGTGGGTGATTTTAGGGCTAATGATAACATTTGTAGTCAGAGTATATGGTTAAATCAGCAGGAGCAAGGAAGGTACGTCCCCACCCACAACCACCACCACTTTGCACAATTAGCTAAATACATCATGTGAGATTTTTACTTTCTTCTGAAGCATCTAGCCCGGGTCACTCCTGGAAACAAAATACCAGACATCAGGAACCATTGGTTTGATCTGGTATGGGAAATTCTGTCCTTGCTGTTTATTATGATCAATTCTTTCATATATTAACAGAGGCATTTTTGTAGCTCTTTACAGATCAGCAGCAATGACCTCTGAAACAAATCGTATATGTTGAGCCACCTTAATGATATACTAAGTAATACTAAGTAAGGTCTGCCAAGAATTTTGAGGCTCACTTGTAAACCATTCCGGTTTTGAGTATATTAAAATCGGTAACAGGTAATGGTTTTTAAGCAACAAAATTAGGGTGTCCTGCACACATCCCATGGAAGGAGTTTGGTCAGTCCCTTCAAGAATTATTTATTAAAATTACTCAATGTGGCTAAATCAGGCATGTACTTCAGGATCAATATATCTATATGAGAAAGGCATGGTCTAGTGAGATGAGCATTAGACGAAGCATCAGAAATTTATCCCAGCTCTGACAAAGATGCCTTTGATGGCCCTGGGACAGTCACTGCACTTCTCTGCCTCAGTTTCACCAAATGTAAATTGGGGATAATGATTCATGTTTACATATCTCAGAGGGATATAATGAGAATTACCTAATATGTGTCATCCCAGGCTATTGTTTGCTTTTCTGACCTGCTGGTCCAGACTGAGGTGATGACTCTTAGTTTCTATCCAATATAATTTTTCAGCTATTTTACTTGGTCATTGTCTTGCAGCTCCTAATCAGCTAGGATACTATCCCTTAGGCTGTTTTTCAAATCTGGCCTCATTGCTTTATGTTCAGTCAGCTTTTCTATGAAGGCCACCATATTTTGCAGGTCCTTAGCCACCCCGCTATCAGCCTCCTCCTGTATGTGTTTCAGCCATGGATCTGCTGAGCCAGTCTAACAATTGAGCACATGTATGAATCACATAGGGTCTGCTCCTGCAAAGTGTGGACAACCCTCACTTCCCACAGAAGTCAGTGGGCTCTTGAAGCCTCACAGGATTGTTCCCTTAGCCGGGATCCACTACCAATACTTTACTAAAGGGCCTCCACAAAAAATTCCACTCTTGGGCTGTGATGAAAGCTGTGAACAGAGCCAGACATTCAGATAAGAGGTGAAGAGCTGGGATTTTAAGCTCCAATTCAGGAAAACAGACTTCTTCATGACATCACTAAAGCAAGTGATTAATTCTAGGAATGTGCTTACATTCCATTGCACATGCCTAAAATTAAGCATGTCCGTAAGTGCTTTACTAAATTAGTACCTTAGACTGCAAGCTCCTCAGGGCAGGGACTGTCTCTCAGTATGTGTTTGTACACTGCCTAACACAATAAGACCTTGATTTCACTTGGGGCTTCTAGGGGTTACTGTGATGCAAATAATAAATACACAATTTGTACGCAGTAGGGCAGTCATTCCAACTTCGTTGGAGCCCCACTAGGAGAACAAACATGTCAGCAAAGTAGCCAGTAAGCAATCTGTTTACATCCAAAATTACGAGGACGGCTGAAGGGCCTAAAGGAGAGCCCTATGCAGCTACCATTCATGTTGTACAGGCCAAAACCCAACAGCAGAAATTTGCCCACCTGGCAAAACTTTTTGCCAGCTCCCTGATAGCCTGTGGTGTACGGCTCTGAGTTCAGTTCCAGAAGAGCTACGTCCCTTCCAATGTTGTGTGTATAAACACACACACGCTAATAAATAAAGTGTTTGCAATTTCTTTGGCAAGAAGTACAAAAGCTACAAAGAAAATACCTACAATAGAAAGTTTTTTTTTTTTTTTTAATGTAATTGGAGGGGAACAGAAGGTCCATCAGAAAGACACTTCTTTGGCTTTGCTTTGACACTAGATTTCAGGCCATCCAAATGGAATTCTTATGCGACGGCCAAATATAACATCAAATAATGAAAAACTTCAATGGTAAACATTAACACAAACAGGCATCGAGTATATGAAACAACTCTCGGAATGGAACAGGCCAAATCTGCAAATTGGGAACAGGTCCCTGAGTTGGCACTCTATAAAAGCAGGCTTCAGTTTGCCATCCCCAGGACCTGTAGATGGAGTACACAGTACATATCTGAGTTAGACTTCATTATATGTTTAGATTAAACTCTGTGTGTAGCATTGATTCAGGTGTTTGTTTTGGCTTCAGGGACCTAGTTTTTAAATATGGGTGCCGTAAGGGGTTGTCCGTAGCCCAACATTTGGATAGTTAAATCAGTTGAAATCAATCGGAGTTAGGCACCTAAATACCTTTGACGATCTTGGCTTTGGGCACCTAGCTACTATTGATTTCAGTGGGAATTAGGCTGCCATGTACCTAGTGGGATTTTCAGAAATACCTGTTTGCCCCTCTAGGTGCCTAAATACCTTTCTAAATCTGACCCTAAATGCTCATTCTATATGCCTGGTTACTGATGTCAGTATCTAGAAGTTTGAAAACTGGGGCCAACCAACCAAGGTTTCCAAAAATAGGTGCCTAAAGAAGTATATTTAGGCACCCAAATAAGCAGCCTGATTTTCAAAAGTGCTAAGTACCCGGCATCTCCCAGTGAAGTTAATGCAATTCTCCTAGTGTAATACAGGTGTGAAAGTGAGAGGGTAATCAGACCCAATAGGCCCCAACCCACAACTGAGATTCATTTCTAGGGTGACAGAGAACTTCTCCATGACCCATTTCAGGCTTGACACAGACTACAAGGGAGCCACTTTGCACCAGTTGTCTTGTGACTTCTACTTCGTGCACTAGGAACTGGACTGATGACCAACTTGTCTTCAACTGGCCACCAAACAGCTGGCATATCCCCAGTACTGTCATGTTTAGATTAGGATTTAGTAACTTCTATTTAACTGGGTTTGCTTCATATAATAATTCAAGTTGTAATTATGATATTTACTGCTAAAAACCACCGAATAAAGGATTGCCTTCTGGGTGCGCCTTGTATTAATTTGGGAGCCACGAAATGGCACTATCACAGCTAGTTCTACGCATGCCTTTTCACTGACTGTATAGGAAGTGAGATCCTGGAGAAACATGTGGTGCTTGGTATGGGGCAGCTGTTCATAAGAAGCTGCTATGAATAATTAGTAAAGTGGATCCCCTGCCTGAGTCTAATAATTTCTTAGATGTAGAAATGATACCTACTGGATATATCCATACAAGGAGGCAAAAGCATTACATGGTGCCAAACTGTTATATTCTTTAGTATGCCAGCTTCCAGCTGTGCTGTTTTTCCTACTTTGATTTATAATTGCCCAGCACATGGGAAGAAGGCTAGGAAAGGCCCAACCTTTTGTTGTTGTTTCTCTTTTAATAATTTAATTTGGATTCTAATCTTCAAATCCCAGTGGCATCATGTGAAGTGGGAGAGCCATGGCTTTCCATCTGCATATGGTGACAATCACTTCCTCATGGCCACAGCTTGTCATCTGTCTCCTTTTAAAATTCAGATTCCCTGTGTAAAAATCTTCCCAGCAAAGAATGGGCAATAAAAGTAACCAAGACAAGCAAACAGAGGAGTTTATTCATGCACAATGCAAAAGGGAAGCACAATCTCACTAGCGTCTTGCATTTACATGCTGGAATGGGCAGAAAAGCTCAGTCATCAATATTTATACAGGATGGCACAATGAGCAAGAATGAAGTTAGCAGTGTCTTTCCCGTGCCAGTGAGAGGTTACTGCATGTTAACTTTTCATTTTGAAAATTACTGGTGTTAATATGACTGGCTAGAGGCCTCTGGGTAAGAGAGACAAATTGTGGGCCAAACCTTCATGTGCTGTAAATTTTAAATTATGCCAATTACGCAGGACGTCAGACTAAATAATCACAATGGTCCCTTCTGACATTAAGGTCTAAGAATCTATTAACCTACTGAAGTAGCATAGTTCCATTGACTTCAACACTTTTCTGTGGAAAACTTTGTTTTCTTTTGTTTTTTAAACCGAATGTCCCTAAACAGAAAAGTTCTTGGTTTTTTGGCAGAAAACTGAAATATTTTGGCAGAACCAAAATATTTGGATAGTTATGCCACCGCCATGCCTCATAGGTGTTGTAGTTCCTTTGCCTCGTGTCCCCATTTGCCTCAATGGGCTGGATTCTGGTGGTGGACTTTTTCTCCCCTGATGCACTCCCTCCCTTCACCAAGTTGGGAGACTGTGGAGCAACATGGAAGATATATTCTGACCAGGGAGCTTGGTCCATGTAGCAGAATGGGGGCATGCAGTACATGAACTACAATTCCCATGAATCAGCTTGGCAGCATTTCTGACTCAAAATATTTAATTTTTTATTGAAATTTTCCACATAAAAATCCCATTTTCTTACCAGCCCTAGAGTTAACTCCAGTAAGGTAGCAATAAGTATTGTCATATATAGAGATATAGTACAGGGGCATTGACGGATTTAGCAGTAAAATCATTGATCTCTATTAATTTAAATTAAAATAAGAATTATCCTGGTTTAGGTCAAACTTAAAGGTGTACTTCTGTCTTTATCTGCATAACCACCATTATCGGCCTTTGCATGATCATTCAGCCTCAACATGATTTGGTGCCTAACAACAACCCACCCTAAAGCCTCCACCACAAAATCTTCCACCTCATTCTCAGCATATAAAAATGTTCCAGAGAAGATCTGAAAAATATAGAGGCAGAGCAATGCTGTGAAGCTCAGGAGAATGACTGTGGGGGAGTCTTAGTATCCAGACACAAGACCTCACAGAATTCATTGATCCTTCAATTCCCCTCCTATGGGTGGTCTCCAGGGAATGGGATAGAGTGACCCTTAATTTCTATCGGAGTCCCTGTGCAGTTACTGCCCAATGACCGCACATAGCAAAGCAGTTAGCTAAGGTTGCTGCTGTATTAGAAAGTGCAGGAGACATTACAGGGCACAAACACTGAGTAGCTGGATGAACCTTGATGGGCCACCCAGCCTTATTCTGCGCCAGGATTTCCCGATGTCACTGCTATGTTCTGCTGAAACATTATCCAGAAAGATATAGGCAGAGCATTATGCTCATAGCCGTTGCCAATAAGTTATGTTTTAATGTAATTTAACTGTAATCTCAGAGTGTTTTTGTTAGCTATAATTAGTAAAATATGTCTATTTTCTGTGTGCCTTGAAGATGTCTGAACTGCTGCCAGTTCCCTATAGTTTACCTGACATGCAGCGTAACAAGCAGACCACCAAAATGTATTTACCAATAACTGTTTATTTACATTCCATGAAATCTAATAACTTTTGCTGCCTTCATTCGGGATAAATGTTGGCCAAAGTGTAAAGCATAAAAAAATAAACATTGACTTAATTTTTAAGCCGGTCCATGGAATATTTTATTTTTGCTCAATTTGCCCTGCCTGTTAGCTTTTTGGCATTCAGCTGTTTTTGAAGTTTCAAAAAAAAAAAAAATGCTGTAATTATCTTCCTGTTCTGTACAAAACCTTGCAGGGATTCCCTGGACATTTAATTTTTCATTTCATTTCATTTTCATTGCTCAAGGATGGTTTCTTATTTCTTTGTTTTCAGGTTTTCCAAAACCATATTCCGGGGAAATGCACAGGGCCGTATTTACTGGCCATGGTTCTGATTGCACTTATGCCAATGTAAATCAGGAGTCATTCCACTGAAATCAGTTATATTGGTGTAAAACCGATCCAAATCAGGCCCATAGTTCTTTATTAACAAGTGCTGCTCTCACCTATGCATGTGTATCTGGGGGCAGAATTGCGCCTCATTGAATGTTAACAAGTATCCATTCAGCCTCATTCTGTTTTCATTTATACAAGTTTAAATCAAGAGTAACTCTGCTGAAGCCAAAGCAATCACAGTGGTGTAAACCACGAGAGGAGAGTCAGGTGCAATATTCTGGATCTGATGCCCAGCTGGTGTATTTCAATGTATTTCCATTGATGTCAACAGACCACTTTTATCTTCACCCACTGAGGACGTGGCTTTAGTTTTTTACCAATGTGGCTAAAATTTACCGATGTGACTTAGAGGCTGGGAGACACAACTCATGGGTAGAGCTGAGCAAATAATTGACTGTTTGGTTTGGTGGCTGAAACAAAAAACTAAAAAACAAAATTCATTTCAGGTTGAATGAAATGTTTTGTTTGATCTGAAATTATGTGGGTTTTTTTTTAAATTTTATTTTCGGTTGCACGCCCCTTTTTTAAAAAAATCCAGGTCAACTTCAAAATGAAAAATCAAAACATTTTAATTTGTTGTTGTTGTTTTTTATTTTTTTCAGCCAAAATGATTCACCGAATTAGACCCAAAGTCATGATTATTATCCATTGACCTGAAACTATATTCTTTGGTGAATAAACTATTCTCCAAAAGGTTTGCCCAGTTTTCTTCATGGGTTCCCTGTTCAGTGAATGAAGGTGGTGAGTCTGAATGCACCCTGTCTTGCACTTCAGCCAGGAAAGACACATAGAGGATGTGAGAAAGGCAAAATCTCTTGAAAGAGAGGAAGGAAAAAAGAATTATGGGCCCTGAGTGGAAGCAGGGCTGGCTCCAGGTTTTTTGCCACCCCAAGCAAAAAAAAAACCCTCCAGGAATGCTGCCCCTGGAATTGTGCCGCCCCAAGCACATGCTTGGTTTGCTGATGCCTAGAGCCAGTCCTGGGAGGAAGTAGCAAGAGGGAGGGAGTTAGGATCCAGCCAATCAAATACCTGCAGCCCTTATTTCTCCCCTCTCATATACAAAGACCTCTAATATGCAAAGGCTGGCCACTTCTTAGTAGGTGGGGGTGCCCCTGCTATTAAAAATTCCAGCTAGGGAATGGCCTTAAGGCACTGAATTAAAACTCCAGAGCTCTGAGTTCAATTCTCAGCTCTGACGTAGACTCTCTGTGTGACCTAGAGCAAGTTATTTACTATCGCTGTGCCTCAACTTCCTATTTGTGCAACAGGGGTAATGTCACCCTGCCCCCAGGGGTGTTGCAATACTGTCACTCATCTGTGCCAGGGGCTCTGGTACGATGGTGAAGGTAGATACCTAAAGAAAGAAAATTGGGAGAGTCATTTTTCCTAAAGCCAGGATTGAGACCAGCTGCTGACGTAATTAATATTTCATTAAAATGGACACACTTTTGTAGTTTCTTTCATCTCAGTATCTCAAAGCATGTTATAAAGCTTAATCAGTTAGGCCTCAAACAACAGGGGAGTTTTAATCATTCCTATTTTGTGAGTGGGGAAACGGAGGAAATACTAGAGCTCACTGTGACCGAATGCACCCCTGTATTCACACCCTTCATGCTATTGTAATAATCTTTGTACAAAATATACCTTGTGAGGCATCATTTGAAAACTAATAACTCACTGGACAATAATATCCTGGTGAAATGTATGTAGCAACATTATGCATGAAGTTTATGAAATCCTTCTGTATGATGTTAAAGGCACATGTTCAGATTCACATAGCCCTGATTAGGCAGAACTGGTCAAGCAGGTCTGGTTCATACAAAGGGATGTGTGTTTATCTCAATTTGCATATCAGCTGTAAACAGAGTCATCAGCCAGCATGGGGGAGGAGAAAGAAGACAAAGAAAATCTGCATTTCAGCAAAAACAATTGAAAAGAAACCCCAGAATCTGCACACCCAGCCAGAGCCCTCACACCCCTGCATCTCAACCCTCTTCCCCAGTCCTGAGCCCCCTCCCACACTCTGAACCCCTCGGCCCCATCCCCACCACATGAATTTTGTTATGTGCACCAATATGAAGGTGATGTGTCACACATTACCTCCACATTGGTGCACATAACAAAATTCATTCCGCACATGCATGGGAAAAATTAGAGGGAACACTGATGAGCAGTGTGTTGGGTTCACCCTGCATGTAATTAATCAAGGCTGGCAGAAACCAGAGCATGGTGGTGTTTGCTGACAGGCTGCTGGGGTCCGAGCTGCTGGACCAGGGCTGTGGCTATCCACAGACACTCAGGGTGTGGCCTGAGTGCTGTTTGTGAGGAGCCTAGGTTGGGAGCTACAGCAACAAAGCATTGTGAGGCCCCCCCAGGTTGCAAGGCAGGGGTGACACAGCCACTCAGTGCTCGGGAGTGCACCCCGGAATGTCATTCTCACCTGCAGGATTTGAAATAACCCACACTGATGGTGGCAGTTTCCAAAACACCCAGTGCTGACCTCACTCCGCACCCATGGAGATCAACAATAAAATGCCCATTGACTTCAATGAGAGCAGAGTTAGGCCAGTGCTGAGCGCTTGGGGAAATCCCACCCTGAAAACTGACACAGATAATAAGGGTGAAGTTCAACCCCATGCCCTGAACCAAACAAATCAAACTAACCACCACTGAAGTTCAGTACAAAGCAAGGGCTCAGTGGCTACAGCATAGGTATCGACTTTGATTCCTCAGTTACTGGCTCTGGGATTCTTTTCTGCCTGTTTGTCCACTGGCCCATGATAGTCACAGCACCCAATCACGTTAGTGTCTAGGCTGGCTTGGGTGACAAAATTAAGCAATAGATCTGCAAACAGCATGTTGCCCTGCTTTGGTTTGGTGGAGATAGTTATCGTCCTTCATACCTTGAGTCTTGTCATTTTGATGGCGTGTAATGATCCATTTCTTCAGATTGTTTCCCTGCCTTATGGAATTACTTGCATTAGAGTTGGTTTAAAATGTCAAATATATATATTAAAAAAAAAATAGGCAAGGCTTTTGCCCCAGTAACAGTGTTTGATAGACAAACTAGAGAGTAGCATTTCTTTCTTGTTAGTGTTACATGCTTGGTAAATTGAGCCTTAAATAACTCAATAAGGGTTGTTTATGGCTTAAACCACAATTCCAAAAGCAAAGAGACTTACGTGCTTTCAAAAGACAGTCAGAAATGTATTTAGCTTTTGTCCATTTATTGTGCTGTAACTTTGAAATACTGATACTATGTGAGCTGAATGACTAGAGCAAAATATTATCTGAGAGTACTTATTCAAATTTTTAAACAGAAATATCCTTCAGTAGTGTTCATGCCCCTTGTGGGTTCCCTTTCAATGAACATTGTTGCAAAACACTTTACTGGCAGGAACTTTCACTGACATAGCAAATTTTAAAGCAACCATTGCAGTATATTCATGGAAAATGAATTTTAAATTTGTAAGCATACGTGTGAGCACCTCAAACCAGATTCTGAGCCTGACTCAACAAGTGATTTAAGCACGGGCTTAACTTCAAGCATATGTTTAAGTACATCCCTCTTTAGCAAAGCACTTAACCACATACATAGGATTTTCAGCCTACGGAGCTTTGCTGAATCGAATCCCCTATATGATATGCTCATCCAGCCAAGGAACAAAAGCATACTATGGCATCTATTGTCCAATCAAAAGCGACTAAATTTTGAATGTCAGATGTCAGTAGTGAACTGCCCCTTGACAAGCTGCAGACCAAGAGTTATTCAGCAATTATGAACATTAAAAAAAAAACTGAGAAAATTGGGTTGTGCTGACAGAAAGTAAGAGGCAAAAATACTTTACCTAAATTATTATTTATGAATCATTGGTCCAGCTGTGATTGTTCTTTATTAAACTATATGACATGGGAAGGGAAGGAGGACTCACATTAAGCCTTTTGAACCACACTCGTTTTTGGAGACAAAAATTGAAAAAAAAAAGTTCTCAAAAAAGCCTGCTCACTCCAAACAGACAGTTGGCAGCTACTGTATGTCGTGTAAAGAGACATCCAAGCTGGCTCTTATCAGATGCTTTATTACAAATTGTGGTTCTATGTTATTTAGACTGTGAACTCTTCAGGGCAGGAGGCCCATCTGTCTATTTACTGTCAGTAAAAAAACCTAGGGGTGAAATCCTGGCCTCAGTGAAATCCATGAGAGTTTTGCCATGGACTTCAATGGGCCCAGGATTTCACCCATCCTGCACCTTTGTTGCCTTCAGTGAACTTTCACTGGAGAGGAAATTGGCTAGTTACCAAGTTTGGTCTGTAGGCTGTGTTGCCTGACATAGGATAGGACTGTGGTCATTGTCCTCTACAGCTACCCTCTCTCCCATTATTTCACTAAAGAGCATTTACTCACAAACAAAACAGCCACCCTCAGTCAGGAAACATGATATTGGTCACAGTCATTTGTGGTGTAACTCCTTTGACTTCAGTGGGCTCACAACAGGGGATCCATTTGGCCCAATTGGATTTTTTTAAGGCCAGAGCACACTCCACATTGTAGCGGGCTTGGACACTGATTCATATGCTTCACAGGCATTTTCAGTGCCTTTTGGTGCCCTTTATGGGTCTGAATTAAGAAGAGGTGGCCTTTTCATAGTGTTTCAGTTCCCCCCTTTCCACTCCCCAAAAAAGCCCATAAATCCTGAGGTATTTAAAACCTAACATCCCAGCTCTGCTTTCTGCAGACAGCATTCTCAAGCCATGGCTACCTCAGGGTTTTCACTCACAGATGGGGGTTGGCTACCTACCTGTATTAGCCAAGCTGGCCATAGAAAACAAAAGGCCAAATTCAGCTCTTAAACACACCAGTGTAAATCTGGAGAAATTCTGTTGACCTTAGTGGAGTTAATCTGGAGTGCAAATGGGATGAAAGTTTGGCCAAAAAGTCATGTCACCTGACTGCAAATACACCTCTACCCCGATATAACGCTGTCCTCGGGAGCCAAAAAATCTTACCGCGTTATAGGTGAAACCGCGTTATATTGAACTTGCTTTGATCTGCTGGAGTGCGCAGCCCCCCCCCCCCCCCCCCCCCCGGAGCGCTGCTTTACCGCGTTATATCCGAATTCGTATTATATTGGGTCGCGTTATATCGGGGTAGAGGTGTACTCAAGTGATCCATACTAAAAATATTGCAGAAAAAGTAAAATAAAGCTCCATATTATAAGAGGTAAAAACAGAGCAAGAGCAAGTTAAAAACTCAAACATTGTTTAGAGCACACTCAAACTCCCAGCATTCCAAGGGAGGGGTACTCAAGACAAAGGGAGGCCCTTCTGCTAAAGTTGGATTCCTTCATGATTGATTTGGATGGAGCTGCCAGATGGCCATGCAAAGACAGTAAAATGCTTGCCCTAAATGCACACAGGCTGGGATGGCAGCTCTTATACCACAAAGGCAGTAGGCCGATTTCTCTCCCTCTCTCTCTCTCAGTAGAGCTACTTTTTGGTGATCTATTTCACAATCAAAATCTGCTTTGCAAGAACGTCTGATTCATCCATCAAGATCCAATCTAGTTTGGATATGAATGCTGAGAGGGTTAAGGGAGTAGCTGTTGGGCGACCATTTCTGGGATGTCGATTCAGCTCTGACCAAAGTGACTTTTTTTTAAAGTACCCCCGACAATTAGTGGTAAAAAGGTCACCAGTAAAAATGAGTTTTGTGGTTTTTCAACTTTGCATTAAAAAACCACCACACATTTGGCATCGTGTCTGAAAGTTGGCAGCCTTTTCTGAGGACAAATTGAATAAGCATGTAGGCTCAAAAGCCCGTTCGAGTTGGTCCCTGTAGGTCAGGGTTTCGGTATTTTAGCAGAGGTATTTGGGCATTTGTGTTGCACCTGCCTGCAATACAGCTGGCCTGCAAATAAAAGAAGGGGTTGGAGAGTTTAATTTTTTTTCTTACGTCCAGCTTCTTGCCCTTCATGAGCCCTGGAATATATATAATTTACAATGAAAAAATAATGAAACCAAATTGTGCGAGCATTTCAAAGTTACTAACCCCAGGGCTTAACAGGTTGTGAATGTTTTTACTAAGGCTGAGATGGTAAAGTTTTATACTGTCCTTCAGAGATCTCAGCATAAGAAACAAGCTGAATTCAAACTAATTGTGGCGACCATAAATTCTGTACGCAGAGCTAAGAGTTGGGTGTCATGAAAGCCACTAAGAACAGAGGTGATCAATGATGATTAATTTAATGAAAGAGCTGGTTTTGTTTTGAGTTTTGGCCAGGTATTTGCCCTCGGATATAGTGAAGAGACTACTTGGCACTGTCTCGTGATTCATGAATCTCAAGGTTCGCAGTTCATGTTTATTTCAAACAAGGACCTCAAAAGTTCAGATGCTTCCCCAAAGCTTATCAGAACTAAAACTCTTGAATGTGCAAACTTGGACATCCAGGAGCCCATTTGCATGGAGCTTATTGCAAGATCAGGGCCTTGGACTGGGAACTTCATGACACTCTGTCCTCATGAAACATCTTCTGGCCGGATTGGTCATAGCAAAAGACTCTCTTAAAATATTTTTTGCAGTTCCAGACTTGATCGAAGCATGGCTGTGTGGAGACTTCAAAAACAAAAAACTGCAAATCAAAAGAGTCATCCAGACATTTTTTTTAAATCTGAAGAAGAGGATGATTTGAATTCACTTCAGGTTGGCCTTAGTATGGACATCCCTAGTACAATGTCTCTTTTTCCTACTACAGGGGTAGTTACACTAATGTGACTCTTGATTTGATCATTGTTCCCTGTAGTTACAGCGGTCATGCAGTGAACACTATATATTGGAGTTGGTCAGGAAATGGGTCAGCATTTTGCCTGAAGATTGTCACCATTTTTGGTTGAAATTTTGAAAATTCTTTGCCATTTAACTTTCAAGAGGTAGGATGGTTTTCAAGTGGTTACCCCACTGCAACCACACCCATGTCCTATACCTTTGAAAAATGGTTTTAAACTAGGTGGGTGGAATGCTGGTCTCATTTAAGTTAATGGCAAAGCTCATTTTTGTTTTCAGTGGGACCAGGGTTTCACCCTTTATACGTTTAAGGAAAGCATGCGATTGTTAGAGTATTCTGGTTGTATCTAACATGGCTACTTGGGAAAATTTGGTGACATATAGAAACCCATAGTTTGTCTCCTGCCATGTAAAAACCCATAGGAGGACAAAAGTTAGGCAGAAAAGCTTCAGCTCTGAGGCCACAGTTATCTTTTCCACATTGTCTCATCCTAAACTGAGACCAGTAGGGACATCCAACAAGTCTAGGGACATCTGCAGAGAGTCAGCAGAGCCCTGATTCAGCAAAGCCCTTAAGCCTGTGCTTCACTAACACTGAACGTTCAACAATGGAGTCAGTGGGACTGGAGCACAGGCTTAAGTACTTTGCTGAGCAGCGATGGGATTACTTGTGTGATTAAAGTTAAGCATGTGCTCCAATGCTTTGCTAAAGTGGGTCATATATCTCCCTGCAGATCCAAACTTCTCCCTGCCCCACAACACCCTCATCCCCCTGGATACTCCTGCATCCCCCATGATAGCACAGTACCTCACTGGTTCCCTGTCCATTCTGGGTATCTGAAATGCCCAGGCCCCATACATTTAGAATAGGAAATTGTGGTAGATCAGATACCGCTGCATATTCGCTGTAGGTATGTGCTGTTTTTTTCATGGGTGATCATTATAGGAGATAATACTGCAAAGACCACCAAAAATTCAAACAGCACCTAGGGTACTTAAATTAATGATTGAACAAGGAAAAACCTGCGAAGAGGACAAAAAATTGGTACATGGATAGTATACGTTTGATTTATTAGGTGTCCTTTTATGTAAACGCCAAGGCACTGATTCTCTGTAAGTGCTCAGTAATTAGAAATGAGTCAAATATGAATGTGCTAAAATCACAACTGCTCCCACTGCAGTTTTTAACTCAGTTAATCTCAGAATAATGGAGACAAAGGAAGCCCCAAAAGCTACTTTTGCCACTCTTGCAATGTACAGTCCATGGAGTGTCCCAATACTGGTTTGCTTGTGTAACAAGAAGCAATGAAATGATATTGCAAAAATCTCTCTCTCTCTCTCTCTCTCTCTCTCTCTCTCTTTATATATATAGATTGCCTCTCTCTCTCTCTCTCTCTCTATATATATATATATATATATCACTTCATGTGAAAATTACAATGAACTGCTGTTTTTAAAAAATTTGCGGGGCGGAACAAATAATTCTGGATCTTGGTGAAATGGCAGGTATGTAATTTCATTTCCTGAATCAGCTCTCTTCAAGAACCAAGCCCAGAGTGCAATTGTTATGATATATGAATGGTTAAGAGAAGGAATAATTTATTTTATAAACAGCTTGACTTTTCAATTTCTTTGAATGGCATTTTATTCATTGTTAAAAAACACACACAACTATTTTAATATCAGTACACCAGTCACCAAAGCGCTGGTGGCAATCTCGCTCAGCAAAGTTATTGTTTTCACAGAAAAGATTTATGTGGTTACAGCCCACTTGCAATTTACTGATTGCAAAGTATTGTGAGAAATGGAATATTCCTTCTATTTCACACTCAGAAACAAATCTTGCTCACCCAACTCACACAAATAGTCCTGTTCAAGTCAGTTGGACAGCTCATGTGAGTAAAGCAAGCAGGAGCTGGCCCCAACTCATTGCTAAAAATAAATCCCACTTCACATTTAAACCTATTGTTGTAATACGAAGAAATGGTTACATTCTGCTCAGTTTTGTTTTTAGCCACTACAGTCTATTAAATGCTTTTTTTTAAAAAAACACATTATATTGAACCTTTATATATTCACCTTTCATCCTGACCCCAAAGCATTTTAAACACTATATAAAGAGGAATCATTTCAATCATTGACATGCAACCACCTCTGGAGTGGAACACAAACTGCTGTTTCACTGTAGAGAGCAGTGTCAGCCTTCCCCCGCCCTTCCTCCCCCTCCCCGTTCCTGAAAACACTTTAAGCATGGGCTTAAGTTCCAGGAAGTCTATGGGCCTTAAGACTATGCTTATAGCTGAGCACCTGCTGAAGTGCTTTCCTGAACAATGGCCTAAGACAGGCAGTGAAAGGCTAAATGCTCTTTGTCTTACTCATGCAAGATGCCCTGTTGAGCTCAATGGGTCTTGTCTTGAATGCTCCATTTCAACTGAAATTGCAGGGGCAATGTCGGCAAATGGAATGAAGCTTATCAAGTGAAGCAATCAGGATGAGAAGTGATGGCCAATCTCTTCAGATGTAGCACTTGACTTGGCATATTTTATTCATGTATTTTAGGGGAAATGTTCGTGTTTTGAGGCTCTGGAATGAGTGCACTAGAAAAAAATCCAGCTCATCCCATGGGTGAAATTCACAAAGGAACGCCAGACTCCATTCCCATAACCTCCCAGTCCCACCTAAGCTTAGCTTCAATAATCAAATACATTGGAGGTCCAGAAGTCAAGGAATGCATTAAAACACTGTATCTTGCTCTTGCTACTGTAACCGTAACAACACACGGTGTGGATTTATTGTGGTTGTTTTGTGTATGGACTTGTGCTGGTGTGGTCAGTTTGTAAATGCATCAGGGCAGGCTGGTGTTGGTGTCTACAGGGAGAAGGAGTGTGGTATCTCAGACCAGGCGATCTCTTTATGCTTCCCAACCTCATTCCATTTCAAGATGGACACTGCTCTTCTTTCATCTCTTGGATTGAAATCCACCATAATAAATAAAAATGTTCCTGTCTGAAAGATACATTAATTTTGGTGGGCTCAAAAGTAATGAAAATAAATACTTGACTTGGCATGCAGAATACTGACTTGACTGAAGAGCAGAATATGTATACTAGGAGCTGTTTTTACAAGAACATAAGCTTTAGAAAAAGCTTGGCTTGTAGCTAACGTCCTTTGTATAAGTAAAGAAAAAAAAAGGCGTGACTTCAATCAAATGTTCAGAAGTGTTGTCAACTATGACTTTTCTCTCTCAATCTAAACCACTTTAAAACATGCATCGTAGCGTCACATAAGAGAGAGCCATTTGAACTTAAAAAATGACCCATAGGAGCAACCCTGGTGTGGTTTTGCCAACCAAAAGCCAGTGGTGTTTTGGTTTTGGTTTTGGCTTCAAGGCCTATGTTGGTTTGTGCAATTTTTATAACCAATAAGAGGAAATTACAACCAAAGCCAGATTAACTCAATAAAAGGGAACCTCAAACCACTATTCATAGTCACTGCACTATGCACAAGCCTGATCCTGTAGTCCTCGGGTGGGCATAGCTCCCACTGAAGCCACCGCACGTTTTGTGTGCATTGGGAAAGTCCTAGATTAATGTTAATACAGGAAAGATAATATGACCCTGAAGTGAACAAAGTCTGAGTCTCCTCTCACTCACACTAGCATGACACCAGTGTAACTCCATTGCTTTCCGTGAAGTTACTCCCAATTTACACTGGTGTACCTCAGTGCAGATTCAGGCCACACTTGATTTATACTCAGTCAATTTCTCTTTCAGGTTCTCCTGCACTAGAATGATGATTGATACTGGGGTTGCTGGAGCATGCATATTTGTTTTTTAAAACACTAGATCTAGTTAAATCAGTTTTACTCTTAATTTACACAAGTGTGACTGAGCTCAGAATGAGGCCTACTGTTTCTTCTGGATTTATTTTTATACAGCTATTTCTATGGATCTCAGGTTTTATAAATGCTGGTTTCACAAAACCAGCATTTTAGGGACCAAGGATCAAACCCACAAAGGTATTTAGGCACATAACACTCTTTGAGGATCTGTGTCCAAGGCCCTCATGCCACTGACTCTTAGACACGTCTTTTTAATGTAACAGCAGTGTAACAGAGTATATATATGTAAAATATCAACGTATAAAATTCACCCCTGTAAAGAGAACTCACCCCTGGCCTGTGCAATATTTAAGGCCCCAACATACATCCTGAGTGGTGTATAGGCCTTGTGCAAGCTGTCTGCACAGGAATGGATTGTTCTTGATGTGAAGAAGAATGCAAAGTGACTGGTCACTTTCCAGCTACCTGCTGGCTGCTAGTATTTGCTGGCACCGAATTCCCCTTGCGTACTCCCAGGCCAGTCATGCTGTGAGTTCATTTACATAGGTCACTCCAGCCAGTTATCTTCCCCAGTGGTGCAAGTACACTGGCATTCCCAGAAGATCTGTAGTCAGCAGCTGCACTTTTGAGGGGTCAGGTTAAAATATGACAAGAACCCAAACTGCTTGAAAAGGGATTGGGCCAGCAGAAAAATTCCTGCACACCGGCGGGGCCCTGGAACTCCTTGGTATTTGCAGTCAGACCACCTCTAAGAACAAACTACCTCTGGGTAGATCAAAAGACAATGCCTGCTTTTATCCAACAGAAACAGGGAGGCCATTTTGTTCCTTTCTGTCTCTCTTTTCCCCACTAGGTCTTTCCCTCAGCAAGTTCATCTGCAGTGTCCTCCGGTTAGCAGCAGACCAGAAGACAAGCCTCACAGTGCCCTTCATGAGATTGCAGGTAATGTGACCCAACCAGAGTGTCATGCAAGCTCCCTGCCCTGCGTAACTACTGTGGCATGACTAGTGGTGCAGAGTGAGGGGTGAGAGAAACTGAGAGCACCAAGAGTGAGTAAGAAGCAGGGGCCTCTGTTGGGGCTTGATCCTGCACTCTTTGAAGTCTACAACAAAGCTCCCAGTGACTACAGTGCTGCAGGATCAGGCTGTGGGTCCTTCTTTCCTAACACCAGTAGCTGACCTGTTTCTCCTGCCGAGAACAATTATTCACCTCTTACTGGCTGGACAGACATTTGCCTGTGCTATACTTGAGATGGATTCGGTCACAGAAATGCCCTTGGGAATCTCACCTGACATGCCTGTTTTCCCTGCCAGCTTGGGACTCCAGAACCCTGCCTTGTTGAGCCAGACACACTAGCCTGCTGCAACATAGACCCAGGGTCTGGGCCACACCCCCAAAGCTGCACGCTTTCAGTGAAAACAGCTTTGCAGGTTACCTGACTCCAGCACCCAGACACCCAGCTTCCAGTGGGATCCAAACCCCCCCAAAAATCCGTTTTACTCTGTATAAAGCTTATACAGGGTAAACTCATAAATTGTCTGCCCTCTATAACACCGATAGAGAGATATGCACAGCTGTTTGCTCCCCCAGGTATTAATAACTTACTCTGGGTTTATCAATAAACAAAAGTGATTTTATTAAGTCTAAAAAGTAGGATTTAAGTGGTTCCAAGTAATAACAGACAGAACAAAGTAAGTCACAATGCAAAATAAAACAAAACACGCAAGTCTATTCCTAATACATTAAGAAACTGATTACAGGTAATATCTCACCCTCAGAGATGTTCCAATAAGCTTCTTTCACAGACTATACGCCTTCCTAATCTGGGCCCAATCCTTTCCCCTAATACAGTCCTTGTTAGTTCCAGCAGACATCTTAGGTGGAAAGCAGGGGCTTTCTCATGACTGGAGCCTGTCCTGCTCCACCCCTTTTTATAGGCTTGGCACAAGGCGGGAATCTTTTGTCTCTCTGGATCCCCACACCTCCTTCTAAATGGAAAAGTACTAGATTTAAGATGGATTTAATTATCAGGTGACATGGTCACATGTCCCTGTGAGACCTCATTCTTCATTACCCATGGGCAGAGCCACATGTACACAGTAAATAAACCATTTACAACCAATTGTCCTAGTCAATGGGAACCATCAAGATTCTAAACCACCATTAATGGCCCACATTTTGCATAATTACAATAGGACCTCAGAGTTATACTTCATATTTCTAGCTTCAGATACAAGAATGATACATGCATATAAATAGGATGAACACCCTCAGTAGATTATAGGCTTTGTAATGATACCTTACAAGAGACCTTTTGCATAAAGCACATTTCAGTTACATCATATTCACATTCATAAGCATATTTTCATAATGCATACAGAGTGCAAGGTCACAATACTGTTTCAAACAGATATTCCATTGCAGTTAGCATCCCAAGTACTGTGTAAACCAAGCACACTTGAAGCTTTTGAAGAACGGGTCAGACAACCGTCTGTCAGTGATGGGCCTTTAGGTATGCTTAATCCTGCCTCAGTGCAGGAGAATGGCCTAAATGGCCTCTTGAGGTCCCTTCCCTGCACTGGAAGTGCCTGTTTGCTGGATACATTGGAACGTTGCAGTTGCAGACTTTAAAAGCCCTTTCACTGGAGCAGACCTTTGAATGTAACCCACTCAAAAGAGAGAAGCAAAAAAAAGAGCACACGAGATAGAGAGAGAGAGCACGCGCAAGGAAGAAGCATTTCTGGAGCAAACAAGTACACAGGACAAGACCAACATTTGCTGTTCTCAGATAACCCCCATAATTATTTATTGTCTGCATTATGGTAGCATGCCGCAGCCCTAGCCAGGCTGGAGTGGCAGTGTGCTGGATGCTGAGTACAAACACATATAGTCCCTGCCCCAAAGAGTTTACATCTTCTCTTCAGCTCCATTGAATTCAGGGGGATACACCTGTGTGAGTGCAGAATGTAGCTCATTTTGTGGGCTGCACCCACTCACTAGGGTGACCGTACATCCCGTTTTGGCTGGAACAGTCCCTTTTGTAAGCCCTGTCACGGTTGTCCCAACTTTTTGGCTAAGTGGGCATTTCTCCCATTTCCTTTTGCCAAGTGATCAGTCGGCAACAGCAGATAGGACACAAATGCCCACATTTGCCAAAAAAGTGGGGTGCAGTGCAGAGGAATGTGCAGGGGGTGCGCAGTGATGCCAGACCCTTCCAGGGTGGGGGGGAAAACAGGGCTCGTGCTGGGGGGGGAGCAGGCAGGGTTCCAGCAACCAGTGGCAGCCTCTTGCAAGGAGCAGGCAGGGTTCCAGTGACCCCATCCTCACTGGGGGGATGGGCCAGGGGCTGCTCTTGGGTTCCTATCCTGAGCAGGTGGAGGGTCTGTATGTAGCTGCCCATAGCTGCCTAGGCTCCACAACTGGGCTCAGATTCCACCCTGGCCAGGGGGTAGCACCTTGGCGGGGATGTGGGGGAAGAGGAGGGGCAGGGGTGTGCCCATGGTGAAAAGTGGACAGGCCATGGTCTCTTAGCACCCCCATTCTGGTGCCCCTGCATTCTGCCCAATTTTACATGACTCAAGTTCTCCCCTAGCCTAAGGTAGAAGATGTTAAAGTCACTCCCAGGTTTTCCGCACAAGCCTAGCTGTGTGAGCTGGAATAGGCTAAAGCTGGGAGGGGACTGAAAGCACAAGGAAGGTGATGACAAATAAGATACTTTTTCACACTTCCTTGTAGTGCAACTCTAGCAATCTTAGTAGTGTCCATTAGGAACAGGCAATCTGCTTTGGGCATACAGCAGAACCCTGAGCATCTAACCCTTGCTTCGCCAAAGCCCCTTTTGTTACCTAGAAAACAGTCATCTCTCCAGTGGAGAACATGACCTTGTTTCCTGTACCAGAAGGGTTGAGAAAAGTGTGATTCATACAGTCAACCCAGTCCAGATATCAGGATTCAGCAAGTCTACGACCTCTTTCACCCACTTACCTTGAGGAGAGGAGGACTCAAAAGATCAGATCCTTGTATCAATTAAGCTGGAAGCAAAACGTCCACTGACATCAGTGTTACTGTGATTTGTCCTGGCACTTTTCACCAGCTCTTTTAGAAGCCAATTAAAATGGCCTGAATACTGTATATTGCAAGATGCTGTATTGGCTTAAGTGACTCCACATTTAGAAAAAGGAAATCCCTTCGAAGTGCCAAGTTTTCAAGGAAAATCCACTGAAGTTGTTTTTAGGATCTGGTCCTGCAAACACTGAAGCAGAAGAATAACTGCCTGTGTGGTTAAGGGCTAGTGGGATCAGGCTGCATGGTTACATAAATCAGCTATTAGCTCGGGTCCCGATCCCACCATGCACTCCTAGGCAGACCCAAAAGCAGGACTGCCACCTAAGTAGGGTGACCAGATGTCACGATTTTATAGGGACAGTCCCAATATTTGGGGCTTTATCTTATATAGGCACCTATTACCCCCTCCCATCCCCTTCCCGATTTTTCATGCTTGCTGTCTGGTCACCCTACACCTAAGCAATCTTTTGTTTATTGTCTTTTCCTGTATGTATTGTACTCTCTGTTTTCATATTTACTATTTTTTAAGATTAGCAGTTGTTTATAGATCTGAGGGTTTTTTCAGTCATTAATAAATACTTGGATACTGTGATGTTACACTTAGGCACTTATATTAGCCAGAATTATATTTGTGTTCAGACTAGTGCTGTAAGTTGCTTTTAATTTTGGAAAAACTAAAACACACGAGCCATGACTTTTCATTTCCCTAAACAGATGTTTTCCTATATCAAAAATTTGTTTTATTTTTTACTGTGTGAACTGAATGAGACTTCTCTAGTGAACTATACATACAGCAAGATGTATAAGTAAGAGTACTTGGTAGTAGAGTGAATAATGAAATGCACAACTGCGTTTTTATAACCTTGGTACATACTTGTCTTCTAAATGTGAAAGAAATTAAATATTTGCATTTATTTCCTTAAACAACACATAAAACATTCATGAGTATGAATGTAAAACAATGTGCATTGAATCAAATAAACATCCTACAAAGTACTACATATAAACCTTATAGTAAACAATATGGCATGTTGACAAATGAAATTATAGCAAATATAACCTCAGACATGTCTCCTGATGACCACAGAGTCATTAAGTAATAAGTTCCAGTAGGACCCGTCTTAACATTCCTGTATTATGTCTCCATTGTCAGATACTATAGAAAGATGAAATGTGTGGAATAAATATTGAGATAAAACATTAACATCAAGCTTCAGGCCCCGATCCTGCAATGAGCTCCATGCAGACCAACCCCCGAACCAGCCTCATTGAAGTCAATGTCCCAGAACTCTACCCATGCAGAGCTCATGGCAGGATCAAGGGTCTATTTAACTAAAATTAGATGAGATTAAATGTACTCTATTTGCAGTTAACGCTATAGAGTACTTAAGATTGAATTTAATTCTCCTCCACTGAATAAGTCAGCATAGCAGAATGTGATGCAGTGGAACCAACAGTGATTCATTCAATATTTTTGGCAATGGTCTCAACTATATTTCATGATTTTTTTTTTTTTTTTTTTTTTTTTTTTTTTGGTAAATAGGTCTTTTAAGGTGGAAGGCACTTGCTCAACATTTCCTAGAAGATGGAGCATCACAGCTGGATGCATAGTTCACAAGACTTAACCAATCTTCAGACTGGTCCTGCTTCATTAGAGCATTTTGTGTGTGTGAGTCTCCCCTGAAACCTAATACAAAGTCCCATGGCACAAGAAGGAAGGGGAATCCAACTACTGGGAACAGAACCTATCATCTATCCATATTACAGCAATAGAAACCTGGTCACTCATGGTCTGGATTTCCTCTGGGTCCAGGAGAAGGCAGCAGCATGACTTACTGGCGGACACCATCTTGGAATCATTGAAGTCCTCACCTCCATACAGCACCACATAGTGGCACAAATATAGTATTGCTGCTTCTGAGGGAGCTGAATGGGGAACCTGCAAAACACTTGTCTGCATGTATGTTCGTTTTGCTAGTTCTTGTCTCTTGTTTTATCATTTTCTCTCTCTTCCTTGTTGGCTGGCAGCCTGTTGTCTCTTGTCAGCCAAAAGAGGCTAAGGTAGAAGGTTGTTTTGACCAATGCCACGCACAAAAAGGAATGTGGCAGGAAGCCTATGAGGGAAACCATGGGAACCAAGAGGAGACTGATTGGCTGATGCTGAAGAGAGGGGTATTATAATGCTGAACTTCAGTAGCTAGATGAATTAGCACAGTGGAGTACTCCCTATGGCCGTCATCCAGAGAAACACTTAAGCTGTACTGTGAACACAGGAGTAGTTGTATTGATCTCAGTGGGGCTACTCCTGTGAATATATTTAAGCATGTGCGTAAGTGATTTGCTGGAATAGGACTTCTATGAAGTGACTGGTTTTTGTCCTTCTTCTCTGAACAGAGTGAGTCTGTCTCCAGCCAGAATAGCTTAAGAGTGATTTTAGTGTAGCCGTTTCCCACCACATCCAGTGCCTTTGCATTGTGTATAGGACTGTTCTGGATAGCGGATGAGATTTGAAAGTGCAGTTACAGGCTGGTTAACTTAGAATATCAACATAGAATTTAGCCCCAAATGTTTTGGATCAGCTATTCACTCCATGTGTGTTTAGCTTTGGGAAAGTGGGAAGAATTAATCAATCTATAAGCACATTGAAGGCAAAAAGTTGAGAAAATTTAATAAAAACTACAACATTAACAAATACTGAACTTATGACCTTTGATATATGAAGCAAACATTTTACCCACTGGGCTAGACAATGTTTCATTACCAGCCATGGGAATTTACAGGTGTTAAATTAGCTGCAAGATAGCTCCAATATTGTTCTTTGACTATAATAGAACATATTGGAAAAGTTAATAAAGGAGTGAATATAGGGGCTATAGAGTTCAAACAAAACCCATTTGTCAGTTCATATCAAGGTCTGTATCAATCTAAAACTCAATTCAAGCCAATGTTTTATTTATAAACGTATTTATTAGCTTCTTAGATTCTGAAGTAAAGAGTCTCTTCCCAGCCTCCCTCCCAAACAAACTTATTCTACACATACCACAGAAGCAAAATAAATAACAAAGAAATGCCTCAGACCACTGAAGTCAGGGGAATTTTGCCATTGAATTCAGTAGGAGTAAGAATGGGATTTTGAGCTGTGATCTTTCATATAGATCCATGAAGATGGCTTCAGGAACCCTGTAGTCCATGGGGCACCACCAGGACCTTCACACAGAGTTACTGTAGGATTGGGGTGATTAAATCCAGTGGCTAGCAGCGAGCCAGAAGAGGCAGACAGGGAATTACAAGTTGTTTTATTCAATTAACATGCAATATGTGCCTTCAATATGGTGGGCATCAATTCTAAAATGTATCCCTAAATCTAACAAACAGATTTATAGTCTGAGTTCACTTCTTTAATTGTTGGCCTGCTTCTAATTAGTGCTGTGCACGCATGACTCCACTTGAACTCAGTAGACTTGATCATTTCCCCTCCTCCCCTGGTGCTGATTCCCCGCCCTTGGGTAGAGGTGCCCCCGCACTGATGCAGTGGGAGCAAGTTGAGTCACTTGTCTTCTTTGCCAGCAATGATAAATCAAACCCGCAAAAATCTTACCATTCAAAATCAGCATAGACTAGCCGTTACCACAGCAGTTCCCTGTACCTAGACTATAAATGCATGGCTCAAATTCCATGGTGACTGTTTGAAAATGATGGCTCTTCAACAAAGACCATGGTATTGGAGTTGATAGAATCAAAATGGTAGGGAAAATAAGAAGTTTAAAAGGGAGAATAGTAGATAGTAGAAAGAGAAAGGAGTCTGGGCCCAGCAGGTGGGAATGTTTATTCTTCCAACCTTAGGATCTTTAGCATTTTAATTTCTCTAAGGTCTTGGCTAATCAAAAGCATCGCAACGATAGTGCTGTAGTATGGTGCAGTGTAGTGCAGACACAGTTATACTACTACAAATGTGCTCATGCCAGTATAGCTTATTCCTATATAGGCACCTTTATACCAGTCTAACTGTGCCCATACTAGTGGTAGTACTGGTATAACTATAGCAGTGAAAAATCACATGCTGACCCAACATAGTTATACCAGTACCAGAACAATGTGCAGACCACACCTAAAAGTCCACTCTGTTTACAGACTTCATAATTTCTATAATAGGCCCCTTAACGTCATGGAACTTCCCCATGTTATAGTGCAAACATTGTTAGTTTCCAAAAATGACAGCTACATATATTTTTAAAATCTAAATTAGACTGTTCTATACATTGAGCAAAGTCCCCTAGTAAGTAAGCAAAATGCACCAGGTGGAAAAATATAATTTTTATGATGCTCACAGAAAGCCAAGACACTATAAAATGGCAGAAGATAGCAAAGAGAATTATAAAACTTGTGCATTGGTGTTAGCTAGTCTCACTGGATTGTGAAATCAGAAGAACATGTAAAGGGCTGAAGCTAGTAAGTGTAAGGTTCCCCCCGCCTTGGTAACACTAACTTGAGAGGACTGTAGTGAAAGTTCGATAACAATGAGCATCAGAAAGATTTTTGCCCTCGGATGCCTTCCAAGCGCAGAGAAGTCATTCTGCATTTTCTATTTCCTGTTGCTAGCTGTTGACTTGCTAACCCCTCTCTTGGTAAATGAAACACCTCTGGTAGCACAGTGAGTTTGATTAAAAACAAGGAAATATACTAGGTAAGATACTTTCAATAATGCTTTCAATATTTGGGCCTGATCCAGTGGCCCTTAATCATTGAAGGCCTGTTCACAAAAACATAGGATCGGATCCTTTATTTGGGATTAAATCATTTTTGGAATGAACCAATTTTTTTTAACAACAAAGGTTCTATACTCTTTCCTCTAGCAGTATCTCTCTTTCCTCTTTAGTACTGAATCACGTCTTACATTTAAATAGCACCCAAAGGATCCTGTAGCACTGTACAAACTATGTGCCAAATATTGCTCTTGGAAGGATGAGCTCATCTTCTGCCAGAGCTAACGGGAGGTGTGCACATACAGCCAATGAGGGAACCGGCTCTTAAAGATATACAGGAATGGCTTTGCCCAGCACTGAAATGCAGCCACCTCTCGAGTGAATTATGGCATCTGTGTAAGGGCTTAATCCTATAAGGTGCTGAGCATCATCAAATCCCACTGTAGACAATGGGAGATGAAGTCATTCAACACCAAAAAGGAGTCAATGAGCAAAGAGCATCAGCTGAAAAAGTTCAGTTGTTCTGTGGGACGCCTCTAATCAATGCTAAATAATTTTTTTCTCTTTGTTTTCACTTCAAATGTTACTTCATTTTGGGTTTTTTGTTTCTAAAATACCTTAAACAAAACATTTGCAGATGAAATTATACTAACCACTTTTGTTTCAAATTGACTTTTTGACTTAAAATGTTTCATTTCTTTTTTTTTAATTAAAGGTCCAAATTTTCAAACTTGAATGCCTGAGTATCTAGTGGTGCCTAACTCAATATTTAGGCATCACTAGATCCAGGGTAGCTGTGGTTGCTCGGTTTGGATGTATAATTATAGATGTACGTCTATATTTAGAAACTCATGTCTGAAAATTTGACCAGGTTTGTGTCTTTTTTAACCTTGAGATCTGTGAATGAGGTTACCTGCTGTGAGATTCTTTAGCCTGTGTTATACAGGTCAGTCTAGATGCTCCCTTCTGTCTTTAAAATCTATTAATCTATTGAGCAGTGTCAATTTGAAATGTAGATATCTTTCTTAATAGGTAAGATTTTCCTTCATCTCCCATAATATGTGCTTTTATATCATCTTCTGGAGAATGGGATTTACTTTTCTGTGTTTCTTGGTCAACTAATGTTGGGATTATCTGTGTAAACTTCATCTGCAACAATACCTTCAATTAGTGATGACCCAAAGCCGTAGAGCTCAGACCCAGATTTGGATTGGTCTCCCAGATTCAGGAAAATTCATTGGTGCGCAGATTCAGTATTCCAAATTGGGCCCATTGCAAAGTGAAGGTCTTGCTGCCATGCCAAGATTGGAGCTGGATTTAGACTTGACCTTCTCAGATTGGGTGCTGTGCACCAGGCGTATATAGCTCCTGTAATACAGAATCTGATATAGAGGCCTGACATGTACAAGTCTCTCCAGCTTAGCAATCAGCAGTCCTAATCATACCCTGCAGCAGCGTATTTTGAGTGCCTCCACCTCCTTGCTAACTCTAGTTTTCCTGTGAGCCGACTAATTCTTCCATGTCTTTGGCGTCACACTCCTGATATTAACTAATCAATGATCTCCTAATGTTATAGCCTGAATTGGAACATCTTTTAAAAGTAAGTTTTAGCACTAAGACCCTAATTACTGATGCTGCAGTCTTTGGGCTACATTGTGACACCGATGAGGGTTTCGTCTTTTACTTCAGTGGAACTAATGTTGAGCTCCTTATTAATTTATAACTCCCAGTGGAGTCAGTGGCAGTTTGGCCCATCATAACAACTGCAGGATCTGGTTCCTAATGAAACATCCCAGACTTTGAAATGTTTTGCTCTTAAATCAGTGGCTGAGTTGTCAATAGCAAATATGAGAATTTTCAGCCACTAATGCACTAGCTGTGCAAATGTTTCTAGATCTCTTTAAAACTGGCACACAAAAATATATGAGAGCCCTCCTGTGTAGTTTCATTTGCCAAATACTGTCACATTAAGAAATGTTCCTCTGGGCTTCCCACTCTGATGTGAATAAATCTAATAAAGGCAGGTATAACTAGTGAAAATGCAACCAAATGTTTCAACTGTTAAAGTAGCCATTGGAGTCAGCATCTGCTGGCTTTTGCCATCTGACGGGGTAAAACCTTTTGTACCCCAACCCCTCTCATATGACTGAGGCCAAGAACAAAGACTGGTCTCTTAATAACATTCCTGTGAGTGTCTATATGGGGGTCTGTCTATGGATTCCACTTCTCCTCACACCATGTTAAGAGCTGCACCCAAGAAACCATCAGTAGCATATGACAACTACTTTATTCAGCCTACAAACTCATGAACAATACTTCAAATTCTTATATCTCAGTAGGCATATATACATTTTTTATATTGAACTCTCAAAGCATCTCTATTGTAGGACCAAAACAAAGCCACCTGTGACGGGGCAAGGCCAGATGCCTATAGAAAAGTAGTGGGAGACAGATATATTAGCCCCAGGCTAAACAAATTCCTGTTACCAGGATAACTAAATGACAGCTCTTCCAGGTCAATTAAGACACCTGGGGCCAATTAAGATCTTTCCAGAAGGCAGGAAAGATAGCTAGGTTGATTGGGACATCTGAAGCCAATTAGGGGCTGGTTGAAACTAGTTAAAAGCCTCCCAGTTAGTCAGTTGGGCGAGTGTGTCAGGAGCTGTTGCAGGAAGCTGTGCTGTTGGAAAGACTGAATAGTACAAACCATATCAGGAGCAAGGAAGGAGGCCCTGAGGTAACAGTGAAGTAGATATTAAGGAAGGGGGGCTGCTGTGGGGAAGTGGCCCAGGGAATTGTGCATGTCCTATTTTCAAAAAGTCAGCTACCATAGCTGCTACTATTAGGGTCCCTGTGCTGGAGCCCAGAGTAGAGGGTGGGCCCGGGCTGCCCCCCCACCCCATTAATCACTAAGACTGGGAGACAACAGAGACTGTGCAAGGGAAGGTTGCTTCTCCTCATCTCCCATGCTGGCTTATGATGAAAATGGCTCAGTAGGCTGTGATCCTTGCCTCTAGAGAGAGAAGGGCTACATGGAGGTTCATAGTGAGCCTCTGAGGCTAGCAAAATCTGCCAGGAAATGCAGGACCCACTGAGACAAGGACAGAGCTTTGTCACAACTGGTGTTAGCAGTGGGATCATTGTTCATAGTATGGCAGAAGAAAGACGTTAAAAAAAGTGCACTTGGGTTTTGGGGTTTTGTTTTGTTTGTTTGTGGTTTGTACCACAATGGAGGAGGTGGTAAGAGGTACCAACAAGCCATGGCAGCCCAGCAAGAGTCCACCCAGGTTCAGGCAATGGCAAAACAGGAATCAATGCGGCTACAGCAGGAAACCAATCAGTTATTAATGGGCCAGGTGACCCAAGATCGTGCCGTCCTGCGAGAAGTAGTGGACCAGCTGAAGATCCTCACCACCCAGGCCTGGGGGTCCGACAGGACACGAACCCTGAGGGCCACTGGTTGTCTGCCAAAGATGACGTCAGGAGATGACGTAGAGACATATCTCCTCTCATTCGAAAGTACTGCTCAGCATGAGGCGTGGCCCCAGGAGCAGTGGGCCAGCATTCTCACCCCTTTTTTGTAGAGAGGCCCAGAAGGCCTACTTTGACTTGCCTGCCATGGATGCCATTGACTATACCCAGCTGAAGGCTGAGATCCTAGCATGATCAGGGTGACGGCAGCGGTATGGGCCCAGAGGTTCCCTGTGTGGAAATACCAGGAGAACAAACCCCCGAGGTTCCAGCTATTTGACCTCGTGCACCTCATGCGAAAGTGGTTACAGCCCGAGGCATGCAGCCCAGACGACATTTTGGAGACCCTGGTCATGGAGCATTACATGCATGGATTGCCACCAGATCTCCATAAATGGGTAGGCCAGAATGATCTGTCCACCTATGATGAGATGATCACACTGGTAGAAAGACAGATGACAGCCAGGGAATTGACCCGACTACCCAAGGAAGGCCCCTTTCGAAGCAAGCACCCGACCCTAACTCTGGAACGTTGGGCAGCCAAACCCCCGGGGAGTCCTAGGTGGAGGAAGGTAGAGGCTGAAAACCAACGGGGACCCCAGAAGGAAGGGATTGACCTGAGTGGGGGGAACCCTGGGACTAAACCCTCTAACCCCCGGGATAGGGGCGTGATTAGAAGCAATTATAGATGTTATGTATGTTGGTTGTGGGAACACATAGCAGCATAGTGTCCCAGCACCGAGGAGCCTATGCAGTATAACTTGGGGGATTGGGAGATCCCATGCTCCCTTATCCACCTCCCAGGGGTTGCATTAGTCCCACATAATTACACCAGGCCAGTCAAGATAAACGGAGCAGAGACTACAGCGCCGGAAACTGGAGCAAATTTACCACATCAATCTTCTAAAACCTTGGCACGATCAAGTGGCATGCTTAGTCATCCAGGAGACCCTTCCCCAGGAGGATAATTTACACGAGCAGGTGAGGATATCACCTGACTTGACACCGATTCAAAAGATCGAGGCAGCTGACATGATTAATCACAACCGAGATGTGTTCTCTACAAAACCAGGGTGGACGACTGAGACCTATCACCATATCCGCACTATCCCTGGAGCCAAGATAACATTGAGACCCTACCGAATCCAAGCAGCCAAAAGAGAAGAAATCAAGGCTGAAGTAAAGAAAATGTTAGAATTAGGGGTTATTGAAGAATCTTACAGTCAGTGGTCCAATCCAATCATTCTAGTGCCTAAACCTGATGGTACCACGAGATTCTGTAATGACTTTCGCCGACTGAATGAAGTATCCCAATTCGATGCATACCCCATACCACACATCGATTAACTGGTTGACCAACTGGGTAGTGCCCGATTCTTGACTACACTGGATCTCACAAAAGGGTATTGGCTGATTCCCCTGATTCCTTTGACCAAAGAAGCTTAAAAAAAAGACAGCGTACTCCACCCTGGAGGGGCTATTCCAGTACACCATCCTCCCTTTTGGGCTACATTGGGCCCCGGCCACATTCCAGTGCCTCATGGATAAGCTGCTGTGTCCCATACTAGTTATGCAGCCGCATACCTAGATGATGTCCTCATCCATATGCCAGACTGAGGAACCCACTTGGAGAAAGTTGAGGCAGTACTGCACACCATAAGGCAGGCTGGCCTTGCTGATAATCCCACTAAATGCGCCATAGGGCTAGCAGAGGCTAGGTACCGGGATATATTGTAGGAAGGGGCATAGTGAAGCCCCAAATGAATAAGCTAGAGGCAATTCAAAACTGGCCCCATCCAACCCGAAAGAAGCAGGTCTGTGTGTTCCTAGACATGATAGGCTACTACTGACATTTTATTCCCCACTTAGCCACTAGGGCAAGTTCCCTAACACACCTGGTGAAGGCCCGAGGTCCAGACATGGTGAAGTAGACCGACGCAGCAGAGGGGGGCGTTCACAGACCTTTGGACAGCCCCCTATAATGACCCCATACTCATAGCCCCGGACTTTAACAATGAATTTATTTTACAAACAGACGCTTCTGAGGTGGGGTTGGGGGTGGTTCTGTTGCAAATGGTGGGAGAAGAGGAATACCTAATCCTCTACCTAAGCAGAAAGCTTCTCCCAAGAGAACAGAAATACACAGTAGTCGAGAGGGAATGCCTTGCTGTCAAATGGGCCATGGAGACACTGCGTTATTACCTCTTAGGCCTGCGATTTACTCTTGTGACTGACCATGCACCCCTCCAGTGGATGCAGTAGAATAAGGAAAAGAATGCAAGGATCACCAGGTGGTTCTTATCCCTCCAACCATTCCAGTTCCGCAGACAGCACAGGGCTGGATGCCACCATGGCAATGCTGATGGTCTATCACAAGCACACTGCCTGGCATCCCAAGTTGCCCAACTCTATGGTGTTGAGTGGGGGGGAGGAAGGGAGGGATATGTGACGGGGCAAGGCCAGATGGCTATAGAAAAGTAGTGGGAGACAGATATATTAGCCCCAGGCTAAACAAATCCCTTTTACCAGGATAAGTAAATGGCAGCTGCTCCAGGTCAATTAAGACACCTGGGGCCAATTAAGATCTTTCCAGAAGGCAGGGAAAGATTGGGACACCTGAAGCCAATTAGGGGCTGGTTGAAACTAGTTAAAAGCCTCCCAGTTAGTTAGTTGGGTGCGTGTGTCAGTAGCTGTTGGAGGAAGCAGTGCTGTTGGAGAGACTGAATAGATCAAACCATATCAGGAGCAAGGAAGGAGGCCCTGAGATAAGGGTGAAGTAGATATTAAGGAAGTGGGGGGCTGCTGTGGGGAAGTGGCCCAGGGAATTGTGCACATCCTATTTCCAAAAAGTCAGCTACCACAGCTGCTACTATTAGGGTCCCTGGGCTGGAGCCCAGAGTAGAGGGCGGGCCCGGGCTGCCCCCCTTTCCGATTAATCACTAAAACTGGGAGACAGAGACTGTGCGAGGGAAGGTTGCTTCTCCTCACCTCCTTTGCCGGCTTATGATGAAAATGGCTGAGTAGGCTGTAACCCTGGCCTCTAGAGAGAGAGAAGGGCTATGTGGAGGGTCACAGTGAGCCTTTGAGGCTAGCGAAATCAGCCAGGAAGCACGGGACCCACTGAGACAAGGACAGAGCTATGTCACACACCTTTTCCTATTTTTTTTTCCTTTTTCTCACAATGGGTGACTCTCAAATTCTTCAGGCACATACTGGCCGCCGCTTCCAGCAGCTCCCATTGGCCTGGAGCAGCGAACTGCGGCCACTGGGAGCCGTGATCGGCCGAACCTGCAGACGCGGCAGGTAAACAAACCAGCCCAGCCCACCAGGGGCTTTCCCTGCACAAGCGGCTGAACAAGTTTGGGAACCACTGACCTAAAGTCTTCGGAGCTTGCAAATTGGGTTGGAAAATTCAAGAAAAGAGGTGTGCTTAGGCGATTTCCAGCATTTCTTGCTTCTTGCCAGGTAGAAATATTGCAAGGATAGCTTTTCCCAGGGTGTTTTGCCACCTCTGATTCCAATCCCAGCCAGAATAGAGATGTGCACAGATGTTCAAACTTGCAAAAAAAAATCTGACCTGTTCAAACCATAAAAAAGGTTCTGTCGAAGCCTGGGACAAAAATGATGGGTCAGTTCATATATTAGACGAAGGCGTTCTCTCATCCTTAGTTTTTCATGTGCTGGTTAAGTGTAGGAATGTATTGGAAGCTTAGGGAATGTGTGTACAGAGCCATAGGGTTTGGGAGGATATTTTTTCTGCCAGTTTGCACTAGTAGATGGACTGACACCAAAAGCCCAGATTGAAACAGCTCCATGGTGTAGAGAAGAAGTTGAAGTCAGGACCCAGAGCCAAAGCTCACTAATGGTCTCTCTCTTTATTAACTGAATCAAAACCCTGCATCCAAGCAGCCCCGAGTTTTTGGAGTGTTTGAAAAACAGATCTGAGGCCTTGATTCAGCAAAGTACTTAAGGATGTGTGTAGCTTTAAAGTGTCTCTCTTCCTAATCTATATCGGGGGCGCGTGGGGGGGGGTTGCATTTCCACACAAATTTAATGTTATTGTCACTGCACTGGTATTTCAGATACCACTGGAACTGCCCTCGATTTTAGTACTTTCCTCCAGCAATCAAGGCCATACAGTGGGACCTGGCCTAGTGAGAAGAGCAGAGCACAGCACATCACACCATTTGTGCCCTACCTGGGGTAGCACACTAGGTCACCATGGGGCTTTGAGTCACACTTTGCTAACATGGGTGCCCAAAGTCAGGCACCTCTCCGCATATTAAGTCACTTCAGTCAGTAGTCTGATATTTCAAAGGTGCTGAGCACATGCAGCTCCCATCGACATTACTGGGACCTTTGGGTGCTCAGAATTCAGATGTGTAACTTTGGGCACTCGTGTTTGAAACATGTGGCTTTAGCCTCTCCCTGTTGACAGGGCATCAGTAGGGTGTGGCAAGGTTTCATGCATTGTAAGCGTCCTGAGGTCCTTAGCTCTGCAGCATTAAATCATTTATTGTCGAATGTGTGAGAAGTGTTTTGTACCGACGCTGGCTCAAACCACTGGGGTGACGTCTGACCTCAATGTGCTCAGCAAACCAAAATGTCTATTTATTGTTGTCAAGCTGAGAGTTCTCCCAAAGTTTATGATCCGTTGTAATGAACCGGCTTCCCTGAGATCATGGTTTAAATATGCAGCCCTGAGGCTACTAGTTAAAATTCAAAACATTGGAGGACACACATAGGGTGGACTTTTGAATCATTTTTAGTTGAGCAGAAACGCTCTTTGAGCCTAGAGTCAACCAAAGGGTGAGTTCTAGGCAGTCGCAAGCCAGGCCTGACTCAACTGCCGCACAGTCCGAGGAATACCACAAAAATAGTATTTTTCAAATGCACATCTTGGCCTTAAACAGCAGCCACCATCCTTGCACATGCTCTGGTGAAGGGCTAGATTCTGACCCAAGCACAGATGGGTGTGGGCATCCCCACTTTGTGTTGCCTGCTTAAATGCCAACCAGAACTGAAGGCCCTGAAGCTCAGAGCTGCTACTGAGATGTTCCCAGCAAGGTCCTCGCTGCCCCAAGTGGGGTGGGAACAGATAAGGAAGGGTGTAAAATAGATAGTGTAGGGCAAGTGCCATAGCTCTGCATACTCCACAGTTCCTCCTCCCACCCACACATCCCTTAGGCAGGGCTGGGCTGAATTACCACACTCTAGCCTTCAATGTTTAAAGGGTGAAACTGTCTTTTCTAAAAGATGCCTCTGCCTTCCCAGCAAATGGAGCTGTGTACCTTTAAGGCCTGCTAGTTCTCTCTGCCACCCCCCATCCCCCCGCCCCACTTTTTTTTAAAGCTGTGGGGAGTTATATTACCTGCAACAGCTGAACTTAATTAGTACCGTAATCACAACAAATATTTAAAAGGTCTAGAAAGTTGTGAAGGGAAATTTGCTTTCCTCAGGGAGACCCTTGCTGTGCAGGCTTGGTGGAGAGCAGAAGTTCTGCTATAAATGACTAACTTTGGAGAAACTTCACACGCCTGTGTGGGGTTTTTTTTGTTTTTGTTTTTTTTTATCATTATCATTAAATGAGCATGAGTTAGAGGTGGGCAAAAAGTTTTGGTAACTATCCGAACTTCCCTGCCCTCTCATCGTGACCTTGGCCCGTTTCTAGAATCAAAACCAAATTTTCTTTCAGACCAAATTCTTGCCATAATCACACAGAGCTTAAACTTTTGAGGTACTTTACTAACTTGATGCAGCATATTTTGGGTGAAGTTCTGTGGCCTGTGTTATGCAGAAGATCAGACTAGCTGGACAGATTGGGCCCCTCTGGCTGAAAAATCTAGGGATCTATAATCTCGTTCCTGGATATGTTCTTACCTTCTTTATTTCAACCTACCAAAACCCTAGCAAAGTTCTTTGCTATGCAGAGTAGGATATGAAAGAGTTAATACAAAGCTAGCTTCATTATTTATTTGTTTTACAGTAGCAGCTAGATGCCTCAGTCTCGGTCTTGTTGTGATAGGGGCTGTACAAACCCAGAGCTAGAGACAATCTCTGGCTCAAAGGGTTTATGGCATAACTAGACAAAGGGTGGGATGGGGCAACAGATGCACAGTGAGGTGACTTCCCCAAGGTCATAGGGAGAGTTGGATATGGACCTCACGTCTCCTAACTCCCTGACTAGTGCCCTACCCACTAGGCCATGCTGCAGCCCTACCTGTCATAGCACTAGCTTTAACAAGGCTGTGTTCCAACCCCTGGACATAACACCTACACGCACATTACTAGTGCGAGTGGAAAGCGATTTCAAAGGAGACACTTTCAAACACTGTGTGTCTAGCTGGCCAGGCCGGGTGGATTCCAATCCCTGGACTCCCCTGAACCTCTGAAAGGATGGGGAAGGTGCATCATTATTTTCATATTTCCTAGGCCCTTTCTCCCACCTGCCCCGTCCCAATTTATAACAGACAGCATAGACTGGCAAACTATTTATTCTGTTATGTAAATACCTGTTTTATTCTTAGCCATTTTTCATTGTACTTTTTTTCAACGCTAGTAAGTACAGTGCTTACCATACGGTGCCCAGGACTTGGGCCACATGACTCAGTGGATAGGGCCTCAGACTAGGAGTTGGGAGACCTGGGGAGAGATTTCCCACTCCTCTGTGGCTGCATACAAGGGCTGTAAAGCCCTTTCTCCAACCAGGGGAGAATTCCACCCCTCCTCCTCCCACCCCACAAGCACTGCACAGGCTTCCTTGCAAGTACTGATGTAAGAGGTATGCCTGTAGTGGGAATGGAGTCCTCATAGTACATGCACAGCTACCCAGGTAGAGCTGCTAAAACTTAGAGAAGCCCCCAGTGGTCTTAAGTTACGCCCGGGACTGATTCATCCACCGACCAGCCCAGATGCTCCCTTTGTCCCCACTCATTGGGTTGGGCTGTTAGGGCACAATGTATGACCCTTTATTTTCATACATTGACTCACTGTGTATTACTTACCCTCTTTTGTCAAGGGCGATAGATTACCGGACAGTGGAGTTTGGCACTTGGGTTGGATTACTGAGGTTTTCCCTTTGCCTGCTACCAACCTCCTTTTCTCTTGGATCTTTGCAGGCCCTTTTCTGCTCATGACAGAGCACTGCATGTATGGGATGGTGAGTTACAGCAGAGAGAAAAGGCAGTGGCAGGACTGTGTGGAGAATGGCAAACAATGAGTTATTTACATGTTTCACTCTCGCATCCATGAGCTTCCTACAATATCCATTTTCCTAGAAGCTACAGTCATAACAGCATTGGTTATGGGCCTGGACCTCTGACACAGACCAGGGATTCTTACATAAATGTCTCCTGCTTATACCAGCTGCTCTTTGAAATGGGCTTCCCTCCGCTAGGCTGGAAAAATAAGATTCCAGCATGTTCTACTGGAAGCAGCCATGGTCACACTCAGCACACAATGGAAAGTCCAAGAGGAAAAGCTGGCCACCCTGACAAGGAAAACACCAAGTGCTATTTACCATCCCAGGGGGATAAAAATAAAAATATCTCCGAGGCCGAGCAAATAGAACAGGGGAGAAATAAATAGTGAGAGTGGTGAAGTCAGCACTGTCAGCCTGGGAATTTCCAGCGTTACTCACTGGGAGCTTGATCCAGTGACTGGTGAAGTTAGTGGAATGGTTCCCATTCACTTCAGCAGATTAGGCCCTGTGTGATCCTTGCATTGAATCCAGGGAGCTCATTGCAGGACCATAGCAACAAACCTGCTTCTATGTTCTTTGTATTGCTGGAGCCCAAATCCTATCCCTCAGTTACACTGCTATGATCTCACTGAACTAGATGGATGCAAGAGGGAACAATTACGCCCCCCCCTCTCTCTCTCTCTCTCTCTCATAAACACACATACACATCCTCTTTCATGAGACTATCTGGACCTTTGGGCTGGGCAAGCAGGAGTAAATGTATGTTGCACACCTACTTACTGCCTCCTCAAACCAGGTGGGTGAGGAAGAGTGCGGAAGCAGTGGAGCCTTCACATCACTCTCTATTCCCCATTTTCTGGCCACTGCAGCTGAGCTAGTATGGAGGGTGTCATAATTTGCTGCTAGTAAAAGCCAGCTACTGCCACCCCAGAGCCAGGAGGAGAAAGAGGGACATATGGCTCACAGGGGTGCTTTGAAGCACACTCCTTCCTGATGCTACTCCTGGGGAGTTGCAGCATACACACCACCCTCTTATTCAGGGCTGTGAGCTACAGCTTCTATAGAGAGGCAGTCCTGTGCTTACAGTACTAGCCCAGGTTCACTTCCTTGTTCCAGCCTCTGACATCTTTGGGCAAATCATTTAGCCTCTCTGCGCTTCAAGTTCCCCAGCTATGCAATGGGGATAGTAGCACTAATGGGGTGTTATGAGGATCAACAGGTTAGCAACTGGGAAGCGCTCAGGTACTATGGCAAGGTAGGCCATACAAGTTCTTCAGATAGATCTTGAGCTAAGGGCAGAATTTGTCCCTTATAGTATAATCACTATATGCAGCATGCCCAGGCCAAGTCTTTTTCCTTTGACTCTCAGGAAGAGCTGGGCAAATAATGGGGGAAACAATGTCAACTCCATATTTGCAGAATGTCAGTGAATAAGCTACTCAAGAAAAGCCCCTAGAGTTCTGCAGCTTGGAAAGGCCAAATGCTGCTGTAGTAGGGAAATGAGTACTGGAAAGGCTCTTGTGTGTAAACAAGAGCCCCAAGCCAACTCCCACTGATTTCAATGGGAGCTGGATCAGGCTACTCAGTTGGTTGGAGGCTTGGCTTTTGATTCCTTGGATTGAGCCCCCATCTGCAGAAGCTTCTCCCTTTGGTTATTTTCACCATTCCTTCCAGTGAGCATAAGAATGGTCTGACCCAGTGTAGCCAAAGGTCCATCTGGCCCAGTATCCTGTCTTCCGACAGTGGCCGATACCAGGTGCTTCAGAGGGAATGAGCAGAACAGGTATCATCAAGTGATCCATCACCTGTCGCCCATTCCCAGCTTCTGGCAAAACTGAGACTAGGGACACCATCCCTGCCAATCCTGCCTAATAGCCATTGATGGACCTATCCTCCATGAATGTATCTAGTTCTTTTTTTAACCCTGCTATGGTCTTGGCCTTCACAACATCCTCTGGCAAGGTGTTCCACAGGTTGACTGTGTATTGTGTGAAAAAATACTTCCTTTTGTTTGTTTTAAATCAGCTGCAGCACCATGACCTGGGAAGCCACCAAAATCTGGCAACGTTTCTCTGCTTAGCGCTGGTTTCTAGGTGTCTACCTACACTGCAGGAACTATATGGGCATAGCTACAGTGTTATAGCTATGCCAGCATAAACTTGTAGTGTAGCCACAACCTACAATGACAGAAGAGGTTTTTCCATTGCTGTAGGAACCTCACCTCCCAAGTTAAGGTAGGTTGGTTGACAGAAACATTCTCCTTTTGACCGCCCTGCATCTACATTGGGAGTTAGATCAGCATAGCTCCAGCACTCAGGAGTGTGGATTTTTCACATCCCTGATGGCTGTGGCTATGTCAACCTAAGTTATTAATGTAGACAAGGCCTAGATCTCTGATAGCCCTTCCAGTAGCCAGACTAGACTACTAGGGTCTGCACCCCAAACTCCTACAGCTATTGTGGACGCATGGCTCGAACGGAATTCCTAGCCCTAAAGTTCTACAGAACCATCTCTTTGATCAGCTCTGTCAGTCTTGGTTGTCCCATCATCTAGCAGTCCGTACAATAAACTTTAAGACAGACTCACTACCTGGGTTCTGCCCGCAGACTGCAATTTTCCTGTGGTGGAAAATCCACCTGGAGGGAAATATGACATTCCCAGCCCCTACTCCAGCTTGGCATTGTGCGCCGGCCAAAACAGCCAACAAAGCAGGTAGGGCTGGCTGGGAAGATGTATGGCCAGAACACCCTGGAAAGACACAGTGTTTGAAGTTTCCCTCCCACTAGGATTGTGTTCCTGTTTAGGCGGTGCTGCCTTCACAGATCCAGGATCTGCCAACTGCAACTCTTCGTGTCTTTCAAATGTGGCCATAGCAAATTTAAAGGTTGGCTTGAGTCTGAGTTTATCCAGACTGGTTCACTCATCCCTAATATATCTCATTTGATATAAAAAACCAGAACAAACAAACTTTGATCTCTGCAGCCCTTATAGAAATTAACTATGTTGTCATTGCAAACATGTTTCTGCTACACTCATAAAAAACTAATGGTTCCCTCTAGTGGCTAATTTAATACATGAACATTTGGGGAATGTCTTTCTCTAGGTAACCAAAGAGTCAGTATAGCCTGGTTGAATGGGAAACTGACTTTGGTATAGAAGCTTGCTAGTTCAAATTCTGTTTGTGGAACGGGTCCGTTGTTTGCTTAGTGCAATAGAGAGCAGTAGATTCCCTTTACTTGTTTTTCTTAAAAATGAAGTGATGCATGAGTTAGAACATAATTTACAGGCACACATCCAAACAAGCATGAAAAGATCATCTGTAGGAAGACGGGATATGCTACGGGAAGCCAGCCTCTGAGAAGGTTAACCATTTAAATAGTTAACTTAAAAAAAAAAAGACAGTTTGGTCTAACTTGGCTCCATTCATAAACCCACACATGGGAGTTCTGGGCAAAACCATACTGCACAAGTTATAGAATCATTTCATAGATTTAGAGATGGAAACGGCTTATTAGGTCATTAAGTCCATCCCCACCAGTCAGTGAAGGATAGTTCCCTGCAGTATATTCTCAAGTACTTCATACAGTCCGATTTTAAATGATCCAAGCTACGTGGTTTCCATCATTTCCTTGGGGAGGCAGCTGCACAGATAGGTTTTGTTTAACTTGACCAGTTAAATGGTTAACCCTTTTCTATCTCAGTTCTTTTTGCATCTTCATCGCTTTTTCTCTGGATTATCAATGTGCAGGTTAATATTTTATAGCTCGACTGTGCTGGGCATTTCACAGCTATTACACTAACACGTTCTGCATGCAACACATCCACTGGTGGCAAGGTTGTCATATGCAATAGAGATGCAGCTGGTGAAGAAGAATTTTGTCTTAAGTGTGTAAGGAAGCATACAATGGCTCTCACTGAGACTAAGTGACATTAGAACAGTCCTTTCCTTTAATGACATCCTAGTATTGTAGAGTCCCAAGCTGAAAAGATAGCATGCCTGGTCATATAGCTGGGAAGCAAAGGTATGTTCCCATTTGTTAGGAATTATTTGATGTGAGTTTCTCTATGGTATATTGTTCAGCTTAAGGCAGATTCCGAAATAGACAGGGAAGGGCAAACCTCATGGAGTATGAGGTGTGGCAAAACTCTCCTACTATTTTGGGAGGACTGCAAAACTAGTTTGAGTTTCCTCCTGCAATCATAGGACTGGAAGGGACCTCAAGAGGTCATCTAGTCCAGTCACCTGCACTCATGGCAGGACTAAGTATTATTTAGACCATCCCTGACAGGTGTTCATTTAACCTGCCCTTAAATCCCCTGGGCAAAATTTATCCTAATGTAAATACAATACAGTCAAGAGACCCAGGGATGAATTTGGCCTATGATGGGTTTTTTTGCACAAAGATTGATTCAGCTTGCTCAAAAATGTTTTTCTAACTAGAAAAGAAGCCTATACTTTACCTGGAGCCCCATTTCTCTTACCCTGGCTTCATTTTTTTACCCACTTTCTGCAGTTTTTATATTTTGTACAAGTCGATCAGAAATGACTCTTTGCCACTGATTACAAAGCGTCTGTGCTGGAGTTGCTCAGGGTTAGGTTACCTGCTGATAGAATTCAGCTCTTATGAGAATGGATAAAGAAAGAGGACCCTGAGGCAGAGAAGAAGGAAAGAGTTGAAGCAGGACACTGAAATGGAGACTCTTTTACTTCTATAAAATGCAAAGAAATAAATTTTATAATTTCATAGATTGTAGGGCCAGACGGGTTCATAATAAATAATACTAATGCCTAGCTCTTTTATAGCACTTCTATCAGTTGTTCTCAAAGCACTTTACAAATGAAGCAATACCATTATCGTGTCTGACTTCCTGCATAATAGAGGCCAGAGAATAGAACCCCATCATTCCTGTATCAAGCCCATAACTCCTGGCTGGACTAGAGCATAACTTTTAGAAAGACATCCCTTAGCGTTAAGGCTTCCCTTACACAAAGAGAAAATAGATACTTTCAGCAAAAGTGTCTTCTCTTTTAGATTAACAACAAAAGAATGAACAAAAGTATAGACTCCACATGAGACAGCACAGTGTGTATGTTTTCTGTAAAAATTTGAGGCCTGCTCTATATTTGAAAGCTTTACTGTCTATACATAAAAGTTGTACCACTTTAACTATGCCATTATAGTTCAGGTAGTGTAGTGCGGATGTAGTTATACCAATACAAATGTGCTTATACCAGTATAGATTATTCCTGTATGGGAAGGGAATAAGTCATACTGGTATAAGGCACTTTTTTACCAATATAACTGCATCCACACAGAGGATGTACCAATAAATCTATTTGTTTAAAAAAATGACATCCCTAACTGAAATAGTTATACCAGTAAAACTTCCAAGTTTAGAACAGGCCTCAGATTCTTAAGGGAAAGTGTTTGACCTGAACACAAAGGGTATGTCTACACAGCGATAAAAGCCCTGCGGCATGGCTGTGGCTGGCCCGGGTCAGCTAACTTGGGCTTGTGGGGCTCAGACTGCAGGCATAAAAATTGAGTGTAGATGTATGGGCTTAAGTCCTTCCAGCCTTTCAGGGTCCCAGCGTTTGGCGTCTGAACGCAATTTTTCAGCCCCGCAGCCCAAGCCCAATGTGGGCCAGCCACAGGTTTTTTATCCCAATGTAGAGGGACCCAAAATGGCTTCCTGGCCCTTGCAGGCAGAAGTGCCTTTAGAAATTTAAAGGTGCAGTACCCAAGTATAACCGTTACGTAGCTACCTCTGGGAGTTCACATAGAGCAAGACTTTTCAGTAAAAAGCAAGGAAGAAAAAACATTGTAGAACTTCTGGCGAAAAGAAAGGCAGCAGAAATAGCCTCACAATACGTGGCAGCCAGCCACTTTGAATCAGACATGGACAGCAATTGCAAAATGATCTTGTGGGCCAAATCCTTCTTCACTGATTAGTGTAACTGAGGCAAGCAGGATCTGGCCCATGAAACAAACCACATCGACCTTTAGTCCCATTGTGAAATCCCATGCTATGCACAGACACCTAATGCATTTATTTTGGCAACACTTGTATACCTTGCCATGCAAACAAAGTTATTGAAATCTAGAGCCACGCATACACACGCCCACCTCTGGTAGCAGCAAGCAAGCGAGCTGAAACTAGAGAGATTGCCAAGGAATCTGTCCCCTGGAGATCAGGCCAGCCAAGAAAGCTGTAATTCTCAGATTTCCTTTAAGTATTCTTTTTTATTTTTAGTGGGTTTTTCCCCCTGTAATATGAATTGTTGATGTAATGGTGTATATACCATACATAAATATGACTTCAGTTCATGGGTATTTTAATGACCATTTTAAAATCCTCAACAACAGTAAATAATTTCCAAACATCATAAACTTTTAAAAAAACAAAACCAGAACCATGAAATCCGGGGCAGGGATATTCTAGAGGATGTGGGAGGATTTCACTGCATAATTCCCATTGAAGCCATACGGTGAATCCCTGCGAGCCATTGCGAAATTTACGTAGCTTGCAGATCTATAGCATTTTCCAGCCAACGTTCTGAAAGAGCTTCCCTCTCACAAGGTGGTATCTGGGACTATCATCTCCATTTTACAGTTGGGGAACCGAGACGTTGGGAGGTTACATGATTTGCCTGAGGTGACAATGACTCAGTGGATCTTGACTCACCATTCTTTGCTTAACCCTATGGACAATGATGTCTCACACCTTGAGCACATCACTGTGCCTCAGTTTCCTCACTCTAAAATGGGGCTAACATGTCCTGTGTGGTAAGGCTTAATTCATCCATAGGAGGTCTTTAGGTTAAAAAATACATGGAGATATACCTATCTCATAGAGCTGGAAAGGACCCTGAAAAGTCATCAAGCCCAGCCCCCTGCTTTCACTAGCAGGGACCAAGTACTGATTTTTGACCCAGATCTGAAAGTAGTCCCCTCAAGGATTGAACTCACAACCCTGAGTTTAGCAGGCCAACGCTCAAACCACTGAGCTATCCCTCTCCCCCCACCATGCTTCATCATTATAGGAGAGAGAAAAAGTATCTGAAACCCTCCAACCTTCTGTTGAGGCTTTTTAACACAGTCTATGTTCAAAGAGCATCCTTCACAGATAGAGACGGGAAGTTGTCTAGCGGGAGAGCTGAAGAGGGGAAATGACTCAGGGGCTCAGTAGGAAGCAGAGGGAGAGAAAGAGATAGATGGGGACACCGAGTTAAAGACTGGGCAGCACAAGTGAGAGCATGACCCACTACTGTGGAGAGCTGCCAGGAGAGAACAGAGAAAGGAGGCCAAACCTGCAGGAGGACAGTCTGCGGGTGGAGGAGAAAGAGGAGGCAATGATGTCAGAGAGATACTGGAGGGAGTAGGGAGTCCCTGGAGAGACTTAAAATCCAAGTGTGCGATGTTAAATAGTTCACAGGACTGGATGCTGCTTAGTGCAATGAACATAATAGCTATGGAGTCTGAGGCATTCTCTTCAACTGCCTTATATTTAGGGATTTGAACTAACACCCTTCATTTTTACTATCTACAGCCAAATGTGACATGAATGGTGAAATGCCCTAGAGTCTGCTAACCGTAAGGATGAGAGCAAGCCTCAGCGTTTGGATCCAGATTTCAAACTCCGCAACAACTCCAGCTGTATTCAGCATATTCATGAGCTAACTTTAAAATTCAGCTCCATCTCCAGCTTTGGACAGCAAATGCCCACTGCCCCAAATTCAGGTCTGAGGTTTTCATTAACCATAAGCGGAGAGCTCCAAGGAAAATCCTCACAGGCTGAAAATAGAGTTTCTGGTGGTTCATTAGGTTGCACTCTTCCCTCTTAATTACTATTGACCCTCATGCTTCTGTGGCATTGTGTAGCTGGAGCTGCCATCTTTCAGATGAGAAACAGTGTCTAGGTCCTGGGCACTTCTAGTCACTAACAATCCTAAGGCACTTTTGCAATAGTAGAGTTAGCTCCAATGTCATCACCAAATTCAGGCTAGTTGCACTGCAGTTGCACCCAGGAGTCCTAGTCATGGACCAAAAGCCCATTGTGCTAGGTGCTGTACAAACACAAAACAAAAAGACAGGCCTTGCCCCAAAGAGTTTACAATCTGCCTGCTTGAATTCCTCCCATTGTTTCAATGGCTTAAAATATCCTTCTTCACCACCTGACCCAACTCTTTGGGTAAACAGTTCCACCTCAGAGATGGCTGCATTTAGTAGTGGATAACGTGGGTAAAATGATTTCTCTATGTATATGGTTTGTCGTTCTGCAAAGCATCATGATGCTTGCAATGCACATCTGTTATTAATGATAATGTAGAAGTGTGCAAGGCACAGTATACAAGCAGTACTGTATAAACAGAGAGGGGTCACTCTCTTCCTGCCCTCATTTGGGGTCAGTGCTCCCCTGGGACATGGGGCCTCACTAGCAAAGAGAGGTGTACATTATATTTCCCTGCTCAAGCCCAGTGAATCTAGGTGTTAGGACTGGAGCCAATGCCCAGTGAAGCTAACTGGAATCTTTCCTTTGATTTCAGTAGGTACTAAATCAGCTCTTTAAACACTTAGGCCCAATTCAGCCAAGCACTTAAACATGTGCTTAACTTTAAGCATGTTCTTAACTTTTTGGTGAGCAGAGGCATTTAGTTACAGGAGTACGTGCTTCCCTGACTTGCTTGCCAGGTGCTTTGACACAGCTCCTGATACAAGTTGGCCTAGGTAGGTAGTAGTTGAACTTTTGGGTGTCCCCTGTAAAATGAGCCTGTGGTGCTCAGTTCTGTTCCAGATAGCCAGCAGGTCACATGTTCTTTGACCCTCAGAGAATGCAGCTCCACAGAAGGCCCATTGGTGCTGTGGGGAGCTCGTACCTGTTCTGGGGACTAATGACTTTAAATCTACAGCAGCGGTTCTCAACCCGTGGGGCGCATGCGGCCCAATTAGCACACAGCTGTGGCCCAGCTCAGCTGTGTGCTAAAGGCCGGCTCAAGTGCCTGGGGTCTGCCAGGCTCCCAGCTGGGCTGCCTGCCCCATGTGGTGGGAGTCCAGGTCAGGACTGGACCGCGAGCTCTGGGGTCCGGGTCAGCCAGCCCGCTCTGGAGCCCCAGTCTGGGGCAGCCAGCCCAGCCCGTGTGGCAGGGGTCAGGGCTGCCGGCTGGCCCCATGGGATCAGGGGCAGCAACCTGGCCCCGTAAGCTCCAGGGTCCAGACCTAGGGCAGCCAGGCAGCCCCACGGGGTCTAGAGCGGGCAGCCGGGTGCCCCACATGCTGCTGCCCTGCCACCCAGCCCCTGCGGCCCACGTAACACATTGTGGGCTGCATATGCAGCCCATAATGTGTAATCAGTGGAGAACCACTTCTCTACAGGATTGTCCACATGGCACGTTTCATTAACACTAACTTCACTTTGAAAGGAGGAAAAAACAGTTGCCTTGTTACAGGTTTGAGCTACTCTGCTCTCTTCATTCATGCAGCAACCATTGCAACACCAAGATGTCCAGGAATTCACCATACTTACAGCTGGAGATGCAATGGGGACTGTTTTGACAGGGTCATAAATGCATGCACCAGCGGTCCTTTGATGCACTAGCATCACCCGGCTGAGATTCCTGCGGTCTAATTCTCACTGTCCCCACTGACATATTCAGAGTTTCGAAGTCCAGACAAGACCATTATGATAGTCTAGTCTGACCTCCTGCATCAGACAGGCCAGAGAACTTCCCCACAATAATTCTTTGAACAGATCTTTTAGAAAAAAAACCCTCCAAACTTGATTTCAAAATTGTCCATGATGGAGAATGGATGGAGAATACCACGACCCTGGGTAAATTGTTCCAACAGTTAATTACTCTCACTGTTAAAATTTTACTCCTTATTTCCAGTTTAAATTTGTCTAGCCATTGGATCACATTATATCTTCCTCTGCTAGATTGAAGAGCCCATTATTGCATAATTGTTCCCTATTTTAGATACTTCTAGACTGTGATCAATCTGCCCCTTCTCTTTGTTAAGCTAAATAGATTGAGCTCTTTGAGTCTATCACTATAAGGTATGTTTTCTAATCCTCTAATCATTCTTGTGGCTCTTCTCTGAGCCCTTATCAATTTATCAACAGCCTTCTTGAACTGTGGGCAACAGTGCTAAATATAGAGGTAAAATAACCTCTCCACTTTGAGATTCTCCAGTTTATGCATCCCAGGATCGCATTAGCTCTTCTGGCCATAGCGTCACACTATTCAGCTGATTATCCATCATAACCCCGTGATGGAGTGCTCCACTCACCACCAGGATGGCGCCTCCTCCTGGTCGTTCTGGGAAATAGCTCCCAAGGTTGACACCTCTTCCCACTGTTGCATGCCATCTCTCCGCCTCTCTCTCTGGGTCTATAGCCCCTCCTTCAATCCACAAGCTGCTGCTGCCTTTCTCTGACTCAGCCCTCTGGGCAGGTCCCTACATGTGTTTTCCCCTTCTGGGGTACCAAAGGGTTTCACTGCCTCATAGCACCATTCCCTCAGTGGCTGGCAGGGGAACACAGCCCTCCTCTCTACTCCAGGTTCTGGCTCAGGAACCCTCTAGCCAGCAGTCAAGATCTGTTCCCTTGTTGACCTTACTGCCTTTCCCTGAGCCCTGTCCTACCTTCCTGTCTCCCTAAGTTTGCCAGCCCAAACACACCTCCCTTCTGCCAGGGAGTGACTGCAGACTTTCCCAGCAGCACCTTTCTGCTGCCAATTTCCTGCCTTTATAACTCCAACCAAGCTTGTTCCTCCTCAGCTGGGCTTCTTTATTCAGTCGGGGGATTAGTTAGCCACCTGATTTCCCTGAGCTGTGGTCTATTTCATTAATTAGCCCCCGTCTCAGTCTACCTCAGCCCTTTCAGGGCAACTGTGGGGTGAACATCCCATCACAAACCCCCAAATCTTTTTCATGTACTTCATAAACTTCATGTGCTTCAACTGCTCCAGCTGTGAAATGGGTATAAAGATACTTACCCTTGTAAAGTGCTTTGAGAACTACAGATTAAAAGCAATAGATCAGAATGATTAATTCCGACATTAAAGCCAGTGATCATTTATACCTACCAAAATGTAGACTGAAGGTGATCTTAAAAGTACATTTTGCTCTAAGAAAAAATTCATAATCCAAAATCAGTAAAGGGAGATTTGTCTGTTAATTATTATTATTATTATTAGAGTAGTACCCAAAGATCCCCAGTTGGGACTGGTTCATGCTCCAAAGAGCTTGCATAATTTGAATACAATTATATTTAAAATAATATCATATTTTAAATATATAATTTGAAACAAAATCCAACAAGTGACTGCAACAAACCTAAGGAAGGAATGATAGGGGCTGAGCCTGCTCCTCCTGACTTGTTCCAGAGGCAGGTAGAACACCCACAATTCCTTAGGAAGTCAATGGCCAGCATGGCCTCTCATACATAGGGGAGCCATTAAGTTAACTCAGGAGTGGAAAGCCCCATTCTCACTGATGGTGGACATCAGCTAACACTTTTTCAGCCATGTTAACTGGTCACGTTATAGCCTACATGGGAGCCTACAGCAAAGTGTTATGGGTAATAAAGGGGCTTTCCAATCATGCTAAACTGACATGATTGAATAAAGTACCTTTTTACTCTGTGTGGACAGGTTCCACGGGAGCTGTGAGTGCTCAGAGACTCCCAGGATCAGGCCCATTCCCAATTCAGGATTTTTTTTTTCCTCACTACAGATTGGGCAGTGAAAATACAGGACATCCCATGAGACTTAGGCCTTGTCTACACTGCAGGGAGAAGCCGACCTAAGCTACGCAATTTGAGTTATGTTAATAGTGTAACTCAAGTTGATGTAGCTTAGATCTACTTACCACAGGGTCCACACCATGCTATATCGACAGGAACAACAAGGAGTCTGGTGGCACCTTAAAGACTAACAGATTTATTTGGGCATAAGCTTTCGTGAGTAAAAACCTCACTTCTTCGGATGCATAGAGTGAAAGTTACAGATGCAGGCATTATATATCGACAGGAGACACTCTCCCATCGACTCCCCTTACTCTTCTCATTCTGGTGGAGTACAGGAGTTGATGGGAGCGCAATCTGCAGTCAATTTAGCGGATCTTCACTAGACTGTCTAAATTGACTGCTGATGCATCAATCGCCGCAGCGTTGATCCCCAGTAAGTGTGGACAAGCCCTTACTCTACATCATGGCTTGGCCCAGGAGAGATCTCTTCCTGGAGCATGTATTCTAGGCTTGCATATAAATGGAGGCCCATAAATCCGCTGAAGAAAATCTTCTTTGAAGAAATGGTCAGCACGTTAGTAGGAATTAAAGCTCCATGCTCTTTTCAGTGAAGCCTCACTGGCTATCGAGCGTCTCAAGAATGCACAAAGTGGTGGAGTTGTTTGGATTGGGAGTGTGAATGGAATTTTTTTTTCCTTCTCCTCTTTTGAGGACAATGAAATGTAACAGCCATTCTTCCTCCTCTGAAGGGTGACCCCAGCAAAGAGACAACAGCACAGATACAATCTCGAGCAGTCATGAAGTGACTGATGAGTGGCTGAGGAACTCCGAATAACTAAATAAAGTCTTGTATGTTTTCTTTAGCAAGTAAAGAAAACACTTTTAGCATTTTACTGTGACTTCTGGGGTCAAGGGGAATCTTGAATCCAAATACAACAAACTTGTAAGATACTGCCAAGATTTTGATGCTTAGACTAAGAGCTCTCATTCAGGCTCAGATGCTAAGAATAAAGCTTTATTGACGGTGGGCCGAATTTGAGCTTTGCTTGGATCCTGGGAATCTGGGGCCTGCTGTGCGTCCCTCTTTCCTTTCAAATAGATAGGGTTGCATCTGAGTGTACATAAGCAATCGCAGGTGATAACAGCACACCACATCAGGGAGACCATTGCAATTAGAGGAGTCGGGAAGTCTTAATTTTTAATAATGCTGCTTCTGTGCCACTTTTCATCTGGGCCTCACGACAGCCCTGTCAGGGAGGTAAGTGCTGTAACAAAGCCATAGCCACTTACAGTTGCATGGCTGGTCATGAGGATGCATACCAGTCCCACCTGGAATGTCACAGCAGCAAGATCAGGGATAGAACCTAAGGGTACATCTACGCTCCAGTCTGAGGTGTGATTGCACCATGGATGGACATACCGGCCTAGCCTTTACCCACACTAGCATGGCTCAAAATAGCAGCGGAGGCACGGTGGCAAACAGGACGTTTTGACAATTTTAATCCGGAGACTCGGGGAAGCCTTTCCCATGAACAGTTTCAATGGAAAAGCATTGAAGCCCCTTGCACACCCACTTTCCAACTCAAAAATGGCCAGGGTAAAAATGGACAGGTACGGCAGAGAATGGGCATGTCTGTGACAGGGACTTAAGCGTGATCCTCATCATGTTGATGAGACATTTAGCTGGAGGATGACCTATTTGGCCTCCTTCCTGTTACTACAAAGGAGTTACTGGTGCCCAGCTAATTACATATTCATTAACACAGGTCTGGGTTCGTCTGTGTGTCTAAACCTGCTCATCACATTGTAGCTTGCCCTGCAAAGTGCAGCACTCCGCAACTGTGTGGTGAGAATCAAGGCTCATGTGTGACTTGCACAGAACATGAGAAACCCCACGATTTTTGTGGCTCTGTTGTGCAAACCTTTTCAAACAAAATTAAGTGCCCATTTGTGTTGCCTGGCAGTGCTTCAGTAATTTCAGAGCCTGAAGTGACCTCTTGTCAGAAGTCTGGGTTCCCCACATTCATCAGGCAAAACCAACTGTCCACGTGGAACATAAAGCAAGTGCACAGCTCTGCCCTGACAATTGAACCGCTGTGCTGATTTCCCATTTTCCTAGACTCAGATTTTAAGGTCCAAATGATCCATTATGATCATCTAGTCTGACCGCCAGCACAACACAGGCCTGAGAATCTCACCCACTAATTTCTGCATCAAGTCCATAACATCTAGCTGAGCTGTATCTTTTAAAAAAGACATCTAGTTTCGATTTACAGATTTCAAGTGATCCACCAAGTTCCTCGATAAGTTGTTCCAATTGTTAATTACTCTCCCTGTTAAAAACATGTGCCTTATTTCTAGTCTGAATTTGTTGTTCCAACCACTGGATCGCACTAGCCTTTTTCTATTAAAGAGCCCTCTACCGTCAGACATCTCTTCCCCATGTGGGTGCTTTGGGATTTGCATTTTTGCTGTGTCTGGGGTGACAAAAGGATGCGAGAGAGGAATGGGTAGAGTGAGTCTGAGCCGAGGCTCTCCCTCTGCTTAATCAGGGATATTAGATTGCTAACAGATCTCTAATACACACATTTGTTGCTACATTTGAGACACTGCCACAACATTTGCCATTTTGTTACTTTTTCAGAAGCAGTTTCCACAGGCTGCTGCTGCTTTTTCCCTCTGTCTGTGAAGACACTGACCTATAGCTAGAACTTCACTCATTGACAGGAGAGTAAATTCTTCTCTTCAAGGCACTTACATAGGACACATTCCTGGCGATGTGGCTACTAATACTATAAAAGAAGGATGCTGAAGAATGTTTTTACCTGCACACGTAACACCACCTTATCTCAAGTCTGTGGCCAAGATTTTCAGCAGTGACTGGTGAGCTTGAGTCTGTCACGGACTCACAGATAGTGCCCATTCTTGGCCCGTGCGGTCCGTGGGGGGGGGGAGTGCCCCTTTTAGTGCGACAGCCCTTCTCAGGGGTCCACTCTCTCTCAGGGTCAGTCCCCTCCACCTCCTGGAGCCGCACCTCTCTGAGCCTTAGCACGTCTGTCTCTGCCATGGGCCCCCTCAGGTAGTCCACTCGCTCTGGACCCCCGGGGCCTCCACCCCCGAAGGGGTTGATGCAACCCTGTTCTCTAGACCGGAGTGAATCTCAGCCAGCATAAAACAGGAGGATTTATTGAGAGTTGAACACAGCACAGGAAACTCTCAGGGCCTCAGGCCTGGCCTCCCTCAGCCCAGCACATCCCAGTCTCCCTGCATCCAGGTGAGCTCTGCCTGCTCCCCCTCTCCAGCCCAGAGCCCCCCTGCTCCCAGCTGGGCATCTGAGATCCCAGGCCCCAAACCCCGCCTCTGTCCATTGTCTTCTCTCCAGGGAAACAGGGTCATAAACCAGGGCCTCCTCTCCTCGCTTCTGTCCTCTGGCTGGAACCGGCTGGTTAGGTCACTGGGTCCTCACTCTGCAGCCCATTGTCCGCCCACTGGCCAGAATCAGCTGCGTCTCCTCAGCTGGGCCTCCGGGTCACCAGTCGCTGGGGTATCCATCCTCCCGACCGTCGGCTGGGTCCCCAAGTCCTCTGCAAAACAAACTCCCTCTCCCCTCACCTTGTTAAACCAGTAACACCCAGGGAAACTGAGTCCCCCCCCCCCGCATGCAAACCATTGAAACTCCACAGAAAACAAGAAAAACCCCCACTTTGTCACATCTCTGCCCCCTTCGAGGCTGAACGGAGCAGGGTCACTTAGCCAGTGACCTGGGGATGTTCAGGGTCCCCGCCCCGCGATAAAGCATTTGCTATAACATTGGCACTTGCCCTTACATGGACCACCTCCATGTTATAACCCTGGAGGAGCAGGGCCCATCTCAGCAGCTTGGCATTAGCCCCTTTCATTTGATGCAGCCACGTCAGGGGCAAATGGTCGGTGTACACGGTGAAGTGCCGCCCTAATAGATATGGCTGCCCTGGATAAGTGCCCCCTACAGCGCACAGAGAGTCCTCTGGCACTGCTCGGTCCAGACCACTTTGTCTGGCTTTCCCTTTCAACACAGCTTTGTGAGGGGTGCTGCCAGGGAGCTAAAACGGAGCACAAACCTCCGGTAGTACCCCGCCATCCCAATGAAAGCCTGGACCTGCTTTTTAGTCTGTGGGACGGGCCAGGCCTTGATTGCCTCCATGTTGGCTGGCTTCGGCTTCAGGTGGCCACCCCCAACCTTGTGGCCAGGTATAAAACCTCTGCCATCTCCACCTTGCACTTTTCAGCTTTTATGGTCAGTCCTGCATCCTGGAGGCGACCCAGCACTCTCTTCACCTGGGACACATGTTCCTCCCAGGTCTGGCTAAAGACACAGATATCGTTAATATATGCTAGTGCAAAGCCCTCCATCCCCTTTAGTAACTGATGCACCAGGCACTGGAAGGTGGCAGATGCCCCCTTGAGGCCAAAAGGCAGGACCAGGAACTTGAAGAGCTCTATTGGGATGGTGAAGGCGGACCTTGCCCTGGCCTCCGGGTCCAAAGGCACCTGCCAGTAGCCTTTAGTAAGATCCATGGTAGTGAGGTACCGGGCACCCCCCAACTTGTTTAGGATCTCATTGGTCCTAGGCATGGGGTAGGCATCGGACACGGTAATGGCATTGAGCTTCCGATAGTCCACACAGAACTGGATCGACCCGTCCTTCTTGGGGACCAGCACCACGGGCGAGGCCCAGGGACTGGCGGACGGCTGGATCACCCCTAAAGCCAGCATGTCCCCGATCTTTTTTCCCAGGTCCTGGGCTGTTTTCCCAGTGACCCTGAATGGGGAACACCTGATGGGAGGGTTGGTTCCCGTCTCCACCCGGTGGACAGCCAGGTTAGTGAGCCCAGGCTGGCTGGAGAACAGCTGCAGGTATGAATGCAGCACCTCTCTGATCTCTGCCTGCTGGGCAGGGGTTAGCTGGTCTGAGAGGGGAATTGATTCTAGCGAGGGATTAGCCCCAGCCTCAGGGAGGAGTCCCACCAGGGGGTCCTCTCCTTTCTCCTCCCACTGCCCACACACAGCCAGCACCGACTTCTCCCTGTTCCAGTACGGCTTCATTATGTTGACGTGATACACCCGGTGGCTGTGAGCCCGGTTGGACAGTTCCACCACATAGTGCACCTCGTTTACCTGTCTGATGACCGTGAAGGGGCCGTCCCAGGCCGCTTGCAGCTTGTTTTTCCTCACAGGGATGAGGAGCATCACCTGATCCCCAGTAGCATATGAACGGGCATATGCTAAGCGGTTGTACCAGGCCTGCTGCTTCCTTTGGGCCCTTGCTAGGTTCCCCCTAGCCAAGCCCATGAGCTCCACGAGCTTTTCCCAGAAAGTTAGTACATACTCTACCACAGATTCCCCATTGGGAGAGGCCTTTCCCTCCCACTTGGCCCTCATCAAGTCTAAGGGCCCCCTCACCCTCCTTCCGTACAGCAACTCGAACGGGGAGAACCCTGTGGATTCCTGGGGCACTTCCCTCTATGCGAACAGCAGGTGGGGTAAATACTTGTCCCAGTCCTGCGGGTGCTGGTCCATAAAGGTTTTCAGCATCCTCTTTAGGGTCCCATTGAACCTCTCCACTAGCCCGTTGGACTGAGGGTGGTAGGCTGAGGCCCAGTTGTGTCGGACCCCACACTTCTCCCACAAGCACTGGAGCAGGGTTGACATGAAGTTAAACCTCTGGTCTGTAAGGACCTCCTTGGGGAACCCCACTCTGCTGAAGATGGTCAGCAGCGCGTCTGCCACGGTGTCTGCCTCGATAGAGGACAAGGCCACTGCCTCGGGGTAGCGCGTAGCAAAATCTACCACCACCAGGATGTATTTCTTCCCTGACCAGGTTACCCTGATGAGGGGCCCCACTATGTCCATGGCCACCTTCTGGAAAGGTTCCTCTATGATGGGCAAAGGTCTCAGAGGTGCTTTACACTTATCCCAGGCCTTCCCCACCCTCTGGCAGGAGTCACAGGTCCTGCAATACCATCTGATAGCGTTAAAGATCCCGGGCCAGTAAAAGTTCTGCAGCAGCCTCTGCCTGGTGCGCCGGATGCCCTGATGCCCCAAAAGGGGGATATCGTGGGCCAAGTACAACAGTTTGTGGTGGTACCTCTGGGGAACCACCAGCTGCCTCCTGACTTTCCAAGATTCAATTCGCCCTGAACCAGTCCATTCCCGGTACAGGAATCCCCTCTCCCACAGGAATCGCTCCTGGCGGTCCTCCCCCTGGGACCCTGCACTGCTGTGGCTAGCCAGGGCCCTCAGTTTCTCCAGGGAGGGATCCACCTGCAGCTCCGTTTGGAATTGAGCTGCTGGGTCTGAGGATACAGCCCTGGCTGGTGGCGCCTCAGTTTCCCGACCCTGGGACGGAGGCTCCGGCCCAGCCCTGTCGAGCCCTACCCTCGGCGCTTCAGCACCCCCCCTCGGAAGGTCCCGGGCCCCTTGCTGGCTCGGGCTTTGGGTAAGGACCAGGCACTATGAGTGCCATCTGGCCAGTTCTCCAAGTTATTACCCATTAGCACCTCGGTAGGCAGGTGGTCGTGCACCCTGACCTCTTTGGGTCCCTCCTTAGCCCCCCATTTCAGGTGTATCCTCGCTACAGGCACCTTGACGGGGGGCCCAAACACTCCCCTCAGGGTCAGGTAGGCATCGGGCACTAGCTGGTCTGGGTCCACCACCTCGGACCGCACCAGCATCACCTCTGCACCCATGTCCCAGAACCCCTGGATGCATCTTCCCCCCACCTCAGTGGGGATGATGTGGCGATTGTCCCCCAGGGCCTGTCCCACGCTCACCCGGAGGATTGGGTACGGGTGCTCTGGACCTGGGGCCCCGCCTTCTCCTGCTGGCCTGGCCTGGCGGTCCCCTTCCCCTGGCACAGCCCTCTCGACTGCAGCCCCTGGGCCCGGTGGTGCCCCCTCTCGGTGGGCTTCCACCCAGTTAACACCCCGCGGGTTCTGCTTGGCTGCCATTTCCTTCATCTTTAGGCACTGTGCCACCTTGTGCCCCTTTTGGCCACAGTAATTACACCTCATGTCCCTCAAGTCCCACGAGGGGGGTCGCCCCGCCCCGGCAGTTCCGGGCACCCCTGAGTTGGGCTTCCTGGAGTCCCACCTTTGAGAGGGCTCAGGGTGACTCCCCTTATGAGTCCCTGATGTGGGTCTCCCCCCTGCCCCCGATTTACTGTCCACGAACTCATCTGCCAGTGCCCCTGCACTGCGCAGATCTTTGGGCTTCCGGTCCACTAGCCACATCTTAAGGTCCGGAGGGCAGATGTCGTACCACTGGTCCAACCCCACCAGGTTATACACATCCTCTGCGGTAGTGGCCCCTGCGCCCTTCCCCCACTTGCGGAGATATTCCCCCAGCAAGTTGGTGACCTCCTTGTAAGAGACACCTGGGGTCTTGTGCACACCCCGGAATCGTTTCCTGTACGCCTCGGGGGTCAGTTCAAACTTCAGCAGCAAAGCCTGTTTGAACAGGTTGTAGTCCCCTGTCTCAACACCATCCATTTGGCTGAATGCCTGTATGGCTTTGGGACCCAGCACGGGGGTCAGACAGCGAAGCCTGTCTGCCAGGTCAATCTGGTTCAGTTCACAAGCCTTCTCAAAGGCTGTGAGGTAGGCATCAATATCCCCCCCTCCTCGAACTGGGGCAGCAGTTTGGTGTCTAGATTTCCCACACCACTGGTGTCTCGGGACCCTTCCCCATTTACCCCGCGGCAGGCCTCTGGCCCGCCTCTCGTGCTTCCGCTGTTCTACACGGTCTGCTCATTCTCTCTCTCTGACCACCAGCCTCCGATCCTCTAGCTGCAGCTCCTTTGCTTTCAGCTGCACCTCCAATCTCCGCAGCTCCTCTAGGGAGGAACCTGACTGGGGTCTCCCTGTACTGACTGGGGAGTCAGGACTGACCCACTCCCGGTCGCTACACAGACTGCCCCCACGGCTACTCCCCGGCTCTCCGGGAGCCCCCCTGGGGTCTGGAGCCTGCGCCTCAGACGGGTCATTCTCTACAAGCTGAGCAATCAGCAGCTCCTTAGTGAGCCTCCCCACACTTAGCCCCCTCTCCCTGCAGAGACGTGCCAGGTCGCTCTTACGGAGCTGGTTCTAGGCCATTTCCAGGCTGGTTCCGTTCAATACCCTCGTTCTATCGCTGGCAGCCACTCACTGCAAAGCGCCTGCACCCGCAGCCAACGTCTACAGGGTGCATCCACGAAACATCCCACTTCTGACACCATGCTGTCACGGACTCACAGATTCCTGGCGATGTGGCTACTAATACTATAAAAGAAGGATGCTGAAGAATGTTTTTACCTGCACACGTAACACCACCTTATCTCAAGTCTGTGGCCAAGATTTTCAGCAGTGACTGGTGAGCTTGAGTCTGTCACGGACTCACAGATAGTGCCCACTCTTGGCCCGTGCGGTCCGTGGGGGGGGTGCCCCTTTTAGTGCGACAGCCCTTCTCGGGGGTCCATTCTCTCTCGGGGTCAGTCCCCTCCACCTCCTGGAGCCGCACCTCTCTGAGCCTTAGCACGTCTGTCTCTGCCGTGGGCCCCCTCAGGTAGTCCACTCGCTCTGGACCCCCGGGGCCTCCACCCCCGAAGGGGTTGATGCAACCCTGTTCTCTAGACCGGAGTGAATCTCAGCCAGCATAAAACAGGAGGATTTATTGAGAGTTGAACACAGCACAGGAAACTCTCAGGGCCTCAGGCCTGGCCTCCCTCAGCCCAGCACATCCTAGTCTTTCTGCATCCAGGTGGGCTCTGCCTGATCCCCCTCTCCAGCCCAGAGCCCCCCCTGCTCCCAGCTGGGCATCTGAGATCCCAGGCCCCAAACTCCGCCTCTGTCCATTGTCTTCTCTCCAGGGAAACAGGGTCATAAACCAGGGCCTCCTCTCCTCGCTTCTGTCCTCTGGCTGGAACCGGCTGGTTAGGTCACTGGGTCCTCACTCTGCAGCCCATTGTCCGCCCACTGGCCAGAACCAGCTGCGTCTCCTCAGCTGGGCCTCCGGGTCACCAGGTCACCAGTCGCTGGGGTATCCATCCTCCCGACCATCGGCTGGGTTCCCAAGTCCTCTACAAAACAAACTCCCTCTCCCCTCACCTTGTTAAACCAGTAACACCCAGGGAAACTGAGTCCCACCCCCTCCGCATGCAAACCATTGAAACTCCACAGAAAACAAGAAAAACCACTTCGTCACAGGGTCCCTCTCTTTTTGGGGGCCCAGCTTGAGACGGTCCATTTCCAGAGAGTGGTTAGTCACTTCCTCTCTAAGATGTCTCATGTTGGGGACAGAAATTCACTAGTCACTTTTTAAAATGTTGGCCTTTGTACTTTACCTGTATATTTACCTGTGTACTTACCTGTTCCTAAAAAAATGCAAATAAATAGTTAAAATAAAATTACTTGCTTGCAGTACACCCTGCATAAATACTCTGGAATATTCCAGAGTAATAGTCCAAAATACTTTATATTTTACATGAATGTTACCGCAGAGTTCTGAGCAATGAATCTAGAATACTGGAGTATTTTTAATGAGAGTTGTTATTTTAGGCACACAAACATGTGTGCTATTAAACAGAGGGCCAGATTGAGATCTACTACACATCACTGGAGTTACTCAGGAATTATACTGCAGTAACTGAGGGTACATCTACACTACAGGGGGGAGTCGATTTAAGATACACAAATTCAGCTACGTGAATAGCGTAGCTGAATTCGACGTATCGCAGCCGACTTACCCCGTTGTGAGGACGGCGGCAAAATCGACTTCTGCGGCTTTTTGTCGGCGGCGCTTACTACCACCTCCGCTGGTGGAGTTAGAGCGCCGATTCGGGGATCCCCGAGAGGTCGATTTCTACCCGCCGATTCAGGCGGGTAGTATAGACCTAGCCTGAGACTAGAATCTGGCCAGATGATCTACTAGGTAGCAAATACTAGCAATGTGATGTCACAATACTGAATTGTAATTTAAAAGGTGTGGAAAAATGGAAGGGTATGGAATGGATCTTCACTTCCACCTTGGAAGGCCTGCATGGGAGGAATTCTTCTCTAGTAGTTATTGTGCAGCCTGAAAGTTCAGACTCCTCTGTTCTATTACCAGCTCCAGTGTTTCTACTCTCCTGATTTCATCACGAGTTTTTCCACAAGTATTTGGAGTTTTTCATTAAGCCCCAGAGCTCCAGGAATCTAGGGGCTTTCAGGAGAAACTCAGTTTTCATTTAAAAAAAAAAAAGTTTCTAGCCCTCGTGATTATAGAGAAAAGTTTGAAAATCTGTCCTGAGAACAAAATCCAGAAAGCAAGTAAAAAAAATTCTATTATATTGAAAAATTTCATGGTTTTTAAGCCAGTCTCAAGATTTTGGGGACCTGACTCTTTAAAGCTTGGAGTTGGTGGTTTAACCTTTTTTTGCCTCAGATTACTAGAGCAGAGCCAAAATTCAAACATAGATGAAATTTTGCAATTTTGGATTCGCATAAACGTTTGAGAGGGTTTGTTTTGTTTTTAAATTTGCTGGGTTAGCTGTATAACTTTTATTAGTGTAGCCACCACAGACACACCAGGCTTGATTCCAGTTTCACTTACCCTGACTCAACTCCATTGACAGCGGTGAAATAACTCGTGATCGGCATTGCTATAACTGAGGACAGTTTCACAATTCAGATGCATTCAAAATTCATTTCTGAAATTCAGCCTGATGAAGTCAGGATTAAAAGAAGAAAAATTAGACATGGATTAGTTACGTATAGGCTCTTGAAAGCACCTCTTGTAATTCTATTACATTTATTTTGCACAGTAATATCACAAAACTGCATACTGTCACAGGAGGAATAGCCAGGATCTGACCTACCCCTGCATGTATGTAAGATGCAGCACAGCTGAATTCTTGGTACCTCAAAAAGATTGCCATGGTCAAATCATGACATGTATAGGTTCAGATCACATTCATTCTCAGCCACCTAAGGTTTGTCTGGAACTGCTCTTCTAAACTCAAATACACATTGGCTTAATGGCACCATAAATAAAGTAGCCTCACAAACCAAAGCAATTGGTTTTAATACATGTTTTGGCTCGTTTTGACAATGCACTGAGTCTTCATGCTGGCACTGAGAATATTTTTTTAGGAAAATGTATGCATCTTTGCAGCACTCAGCAACTAAATCCTTTCTGCACTTCATGGAAAGGGTTTCCTGGCTATCCACTTTCTAACATATTCCAAGTCTCTTCCAGCTGATTGTTGTCTGGCTTAGAAATATTTTTATACTAAGCTTTGCCCTGCCAATGCCAGGTTTGCTGATTGTAAACTGCCTTTGTCTTGTTTCCAAATGCCATTATGAAGTGCCTAGGAAACATGAAGGCATTTAGCTGTCTCTTAAGTTGCAACATGCAGATGTTTGCAATAGGTACAGATGTGTCTGTCTCCTGATACCCAGCCTTATTATAAGCAGTAGTGATACTTCAGGAGTTCAAAGGCATTCATGTTCAGTTAGCCGGTTTTCAGCAAGAAATCTGAGATTAAGTAAACTCAAGTCCTCTTAGAGGAGAAAGCAGAAGATGGAGGGAGGGGAGCAGGATCTCAGCATGCATCGCCGTGTACCTTGGAAAACACCCAGATGAGGTGCATCTCAGATCTGATTCTGCCTGGAACATTTCATAACCAGGGGCCACATTCATGCCTGGGACAGTGCCATTGATTTTAATAGGCTTGTGCTGGGGATGGATTTGGTGCCATATGTCACAGGCAGCCAAAAATCTGAAAGTGACCCAGATGTCCTTTAACCTTTGTCCTCATAGACTCAGACTCTAAGGTCAGAAGGGACCATTATGATCATCTAGTCTGACCTCCCGCATGATGTGGGCCACAAAAGCTGACCCACCCACTCCTGGAATAATTCTCTCCCTTGACTCAGCTGTTGAAATCCCCAAATCATGATTTAAAAAGACTTCAAATTGCTGAGAATCCTCCAGCAAGCGACCCCTGCCCCATGCTGCGGAGGAAGGCGAAAAACCTCCAGGGCCTCTGCCAATCTACCCTGGAGGAAAATTCCTTCCCGACCCCAAATATGGCGATCAGCTGAACCCCGAGCATGCGGGCAAGATTCTCTAGCCAGACCCTCCTAAATTCATTGAACCAATCCTGAATTCCTTGTTGTGTTTACTCAGGCAAACACCCATAGGCTTCAATGGGAATTTGGGGAGCAAAAACCGAGTAAGGAGCTCCAGATTTTGCCTACTGTTTTGTGCAATAAAGATGATAAGATAGGAGTGCTTTGTCACTGAACAAAAATCAGATTAGTCTTTTAGCACGTGAGTGTGGAAGACAGCCTGAGTGCACAAGGAATCAGATCCTTCACCTCCTTTCCTTATCCCAACAGCCCAAACTCTTTGGGGAAAGGAAAATAAAACTGACCAAAGTGTCGTTCCTTCTGACTGGGGCCTGTTTATTGCACCTCAGGTGCTGGGGCACTGGTATTAGCCCTTTGCAGGCTTTGTTCCTTCCCAGATTGCAAGCTCTTTAACACCCCTATAGGCAGGCAGAGATTCCATTAAAAGGAGCAAAACTCACCGAGACTCCAAGTACGTGACCTCTTTAGCCTTTATGCTCATCGGCCAGCTTGGGGGGGGAGACCTCACCTGACTCCCATTGAGGGGCAGCTAGGACTAGATTTGTAATGGTATTTAGGTGCAGATAGGCAACTAGCTGACTTCAATGGGGCGCTATGGGCAATCCTAGTAGGTGCCTATCTGATCATTAGGTGACTAAATCCCTTTAAAAATCCAGCTCCTTTGAAAAGCCAGCCCAATCCATTCTGAAAATGCGCCAGCCAGGGTCATTATGATTCTCATGGAAAAACTTTTCAAATCAGACCTGACCTTGGAAAAGTTGTCAAGCTTAAAACTCGAGAGTAATGCGCAAGCAATTAGCACATCCACTCCATCGTAGACAATACATTCTGAGCCCTGGATAGATCTAAAAACTTGAGAGAGGCAGACATACAAGAGTGTTATGTCCTCTGTCTGAGAGCTGAATCCCACGGAGGGTGGAAATAGCAATTCAGGACAGCTGTGAGTATGCTTAGTATTAATATCAAATATAATGGTAATTCAAAACAGAATCTTTTTGGGATAGATCTGAGCTGCACAAGCCAAGTTATGAAATGATATTAGCATCTGGATCTTAGAAGCAGCTGAGGCTAACCCTGCCAGCGTTTGCCATATGTCTCATCTGCAGAGAATATTTAAATAAGTAAACACAATGAGTTAATAAATACATGAAATAGCTTTGCAAGATAAATACCTCTCCATACTAGTGGTATGGCAGATTATCAAAAGCGACACATCCAGTGGAAATTCTGAAACGGAGATTTAGATGTAACAAGACTAGAATCTCTTATTTTCAGATTTCAATTGGCTAATTAATGTAACCAGTCATGACACACATTTATGACGATTCTTATCTGCTGGCAGTTGATAGAATCCAGGTGTAGCTGCCAAAGCCCTAACTCGTTCATGAAAAAAAAAAAAAGATGTTTTCTTTGGAAATGCGAACTGAAACCTTCTACAGACTTTCTAGCTGCATCCCTATGCAGGCAGCCAGGGACTTTCATTTTAACAGCATCAAAGCCATACAAAGCTGTGATGCTTTCCAATAATTCTCTGGAAACACCTAGAGGATGAAATGTATCTGCTGGTGGTCTAACCTGAAGAAGAAGAAAGATTTCTTAAATGGCTGATTCTGGGACAAAGAGAAAAAAAGCTGATTTTGTAAAATGAGCCCAATCCTGAAGTCCTTGTTTAGTTTTGACCCAGGTAAGTTTCTGTGACGGGAGACACTCACCTCTCGTGAGCGCCCCCTGTCAGTTGAGTGCAAACCTGCACTCTCTCTCTCTGCTCCCAGTGCCCCCCGTCAGCTGCTAACCTCCTCACGTAGGTCTTCAGTGGCCCAGCCCTCTGGCAAGATCACACCCAGGCAATATGTGAATGAACAAACAAACCCCTGTCCCTGTGCTCTTGTTGGTGTCTGCAGGGTCTTCAGCCCCATTCCTGAGCTCTTTAAACTCCAGCCACGTGCATGGGCTTCTAAATTAAACTTATCCCCTTCTCGGGGCTTTGGTCACCCTGCCAGTAGCTGGTAGGGAGTCCCGCAACCTCCCACTACTCTGGGTCCCAAACGAGGGACCCTACAAATAGGAGCCATGTTCTGGTTCCTTTAACTCCATTGCTGCTGCTATTCCCTGGGCCTCTTCCCATGTAATCGCTTCCTCTTCACCCTTACCTCTGTTTCCTGCTTGAGCAGGGTCTTGCCATGCCTCCTCACCTGGAGAGTCTCACAGCCTTCCTCACCAGCAACTGACCCTCTCAGCCCCTGCGGCTCCTTTTAACTGAGCCTGCTTCACTCTGATTGGCTGCAGCCTTTCTAGGCAGGCTTGGAGGACCCACCTTGACTGCTCCTTTTCTGGGGTGGGGTATGGTAGGACCACGAGGCCTCCAGCAGAGGGCCTCAGAAGGCCTGGTACAGCCCATCACACTTTCCCATTGACTTCAGTGAGAGATCTGACAAAGTGAGGACTTCAACATTTGGCCCCAAGCAAAACCTTTTGGGAACAGCTACACTTTGGCTTTCCTGCCAAATAATCCCTATCCTTGCTACCACTGCCTGAGCCCCATCAGAGTTATGACACTGCTAGTATAGACACTGTTCTGGGGCCCAGATCCTCACACATATTTAGATGCTGAACTCCCGTTGATTTAAATGGGAGTTAGGTTAGGTGCTTAAATCTCTTTGACAATCTGGGCCTAAGTCACTAGGGGCATTTTAAGCACCATGCTTAAACAACCCCTGCTCAGAGTAGGTCTATATGATTATGATGATTTGCATTACTATTGTCTCAGCCAAGATCAGGGCCCCATTGTTCACTACCCACTGTGAGAGACCGTCCCTGTGCTGAAGAGCGGACAATCTAACTAAGCGAGACAACCAAAGGGTAAGAAAGGAAACAGAGGGTTGAAGCGACTTATCAAAAATCACACAGCCAGTCAGACGCATCCCTGGAAATAGTACTCAAGCTTCTTGACTCCCCACCTGGCGCCCTAGCCACTAGATCCTAGTGCCTATCAATTAACACAGTGACTAAAACGTTGGTGGATCCCAATGCCTTGTCTACATTATCGGTCCCACCATTGCTCCCATCACTGGAACCAAAAGAGTGGTAGCACTGGTGGGAAATGTCAAAGAAATAAACTTAGTGTGGAGAGAGTGTGGGTGGGAAAGTTGTCACAAGTTAAGGGCCTGCACCTCTCAGGCCTTAGGAAACAGAGGAGAGAATTTTGGAATTGTCAGTTGGTAGCCATCTCCGCCAGGGCTCAAAGGTTGCATTGCAGTAGTCCTCCCTGAAAGACATCGGGAATATTTTGCACTATTGTAGCACCTTTCATTGGAGGATCTCAAAGCACTTTATAAATATGAATTAAGCCTCCCAGCACCCCAAGAGAGAGGTATTATGATGCCCATTTTGCAATGGGTGAGCTGAGGTCATGTGACTTGCCCAGGGGCACACAACAAAAAATGTTGCACATATAAGCATAAGGATGAGCAGGGAGCATTGGGAGAAACCCTGTCTTTCATCAATGGAAGTACAGTGGAACTGCCATGTTACCTCCACCTAATAATAGAGGAGTGAGGCCTAAAAAGAGATCTCTTAACTAAACATCTTGTTAGCATGAAGACTGAACTTGTCTCCACCCATAAGTCTGTGCAACTTCAGACACACCCATCTTCTGCTTTGATTTCACCTTGATTTTATTGCACACTGCTGTGAGTAAAGGAGAAGGCCAGCAAGGGCCTGGAGACTCACAACTGCTATTCCATAATATGACTTATGACCACGTGTAGATTCTCCTCATATTTGTCTGGTCTTTCACCATACCAGGAGTTTCAGGAGCAAGATGCAAGTCAATGACAAAGCTGGGAAACAACCTAGGATATGCAACTGCTAGTCCTTTGTGCTACCCCCTAAGTCACATTTCCTCCTTTTAATGGAGTAGGGTACAAACTATTGCACTGAACACCAACGGAAGTCTCATATACAGATTTACAATGCACTCAGTATGTCCTTAAAAAATGTCAATGGTCTGATTTTAACAGCTGTTCCCATAACCAAAGCCCTGGTGGTGCAGTTTGGTATCAGACTATGAGCCTCAGAATAACCTCCAGTTGTTTTTTGGGTGGTACAAAGAGTTCCATGAAGCTGACATTGGCATTAACATCTCCTGGAATCAAAAGTGATTGTTTTATGAGAAGAGAATGTGTCTGCAGTTGATTAGCTGTACGCTGACCAGTAGGTGCCCAGTGCAGTCACTAGGAGTTAGTACGGAAAGGTTCAAAGAACATGAGTTTAATTTAGCCAGCCAAAATAGCATACGTAATATTATTTTTAATTTAAAAAAGGACCTTGCTTCAATTCTTGGATGAGTTAGTGTAAACAGCATTGAACTTATTAAAGAGGCACAAACCGGAGAATGAGATCCAAACACAACCAGTTGGCGAATGCATTTTGTTTTTAGACTCTTCTAGCATATTTCTTATGGAGGACTCTAATCTTTATTGACACAAATGTCAATTTCACTAACCAAGATCTTTTTTACCATGTTGTCTTGCCTTGTCTTTTCTTCAATCACTCATTCTTTTTCTATCTGTGGTTATTTTGTTTTTGTTGAAGATACTGATAGTTTGCCTCATAGATAGAAAACAAAACATGTACTTTTATTCCTGGTGGGTTTTATTTCAAGTAAATATAAAATCTCCATCAAAGAGGAAATAGACAATGTCACTCAATCTGTAAGATCTTCCATCTTTGAAAAATGCCTGCCCCCAAAGCAGCATTTAAAGTGGCAGTACACAGAAAACTGAATCATAGCTCCATATAATATTGCTACTGCTTCCAAGTTTTGCCCACTTTCATATAGTCATTAGAGAGCAAAGCAAAAATCATAAGCAGGTTGTTTATTATGCTTGTTGGATTTAACTTAAATGCTTTGGGATTCTACTTGTGTGAAAGATGTTGTACAGAATAGTGTTGTATTGGACCACATTGCATTGAATTGCAGTTCCAATATTTGTTCCCACCACATACACAGAAATGTCACTGGGAGTTCTACACAGGTCAGGAGAGCAGAATGTATCTGAGAAACGAATTTTGCCCTCTGATTGTAATTCCTTTCTGGCTGTCATGCCCTAGCATTTCTCCTAGCCCTTATGTGTGCTTTGGAGAGAGAACTTGTGAAGCCATGGAGGGTTCTGAAACATGCCAATATATATGCATATCCAGTCCATGATTCATAGCAGTAAAGCACATCAAATGATGCATTTTTAGGGACTTTAGGGTATAAAATGTGTTACAATGCATGAAACAGAAGGCAAGTATCTTTAGCCAACTAGACTGAGCAATTGGCCCCTGTACACAAACACACACAGAAACAGGGGTTGCTGACAGGTCTGAAATCATTCACAGCCAACCAGAAAGCTCCAGAGTTCTCAAGCAATTTCATAATTGCGTAATAGGACCCAGCAGGGTATGAACTGTTGTGTATTATAATCTGAATGGAATGCTGAGCGAAGATTCAAGCAATCTGATCGTGCAGAGCACTAGTTCACGAGAAACACTTTAAATAAGAATGTAAAAGCCTAACAACCATAATAAAGTCACACATCTATAACAATGCTCCAAATGGGACATCTGGGGGGACCAAACCTCAGATGTCCAGATCTAAAAGTACATGCTTCTACTGCTTGAGCTAAAGGACTGCATCAAGCAGTGACTCTGCTAACATCAACCTAGCCTTTCACAATCATCATCTCCATTTTCTCCATGGTTGCTGTTTCCTTAAGGGATTTCCAATATAGGAACTGACAATTTTCAAGTCTGTGTAGCTTATAAGAGAAGAACAACTCATAATTGGAGATGACATGACTATCAGTTAGTATATCATGTGGTAGGTGCTCTCCAGACAGTGACATGGCCTTCCTAACCCAATTTTCTTGGGGATTCAATACCACCAAATCATAACATAAAAAATAATAGCCCTTTCCTGTTCATCCTGGTCAGAGTTGTTGCTTTCAGGTATTTCTCATGTTTCCCAAGAACACTATCTATTTGGCCCACTCCATCTCTCCCTCCCTCACACACACAGGGTTCATTAATTTCAGAACAACACTGAGCGTGGACTGCTGGGATTTGTCGTGTCTTGTATATAGTTACAGACTCTTCTCCATAGGAGCTGTTATAAAACGTTCCTATAGTTAGTTTGGTTTGGGAGGAATCTGATCAGAACTGCAGCAAAAGCAGGTCAGTGACCATGGGAGAGAGATTCAGAGGCACCTAAGTGTTTTAGGAGGAGCACAAGTGTCACTGAAAATCAATGGGTCTTGTGCTCCTAGGACCAGCTTGTCAAAGGTATTTAGTCATCTAACAATACAGATTGGCAAGTAGGGGGATTTTCAACAGCACCTAATCAGGCTAGGTGCCCAACCATTGTGAACATGTTAAAAGGAAATATTTCAATTCCTGGGGGGGGGGGGAGGTATATTTTTGTTTGTTTTCTAAATGAGCAATTTGAAGAAACAAGCATGAATTTGCAAAACATTTTAGTCTCCCCTCAGCTTAATTTTTTGCTGAAAAGTTACAGACAAAAAATTTTGCCCAGCTCTGTCTGGAGACGCTCTGGCCTCAGCTCCCACCTGGGCTCCAGCAGATTCCACATTCTTGTGCCAAACACAGCTGTTGCGTAAGGTAGCCAAGTGTTAGCCTATCATTCCTGCCAATAGAGAAGAGGGAAGGAGACACGGCTATTTTTTTAATAAACTTTGAAGTTTGCTACTCAAATGCTATGGTGATGGGTGTGGTAGACAGATCAGATAATGGCTACAAGGATAAGAACAGGGAATCTGAATCTTTCTTATAGATTCCAAGGCAGAAAGGGACCATTGTGATAATCTAGACTGACTTCCTGTATAACACAGGCCATAGAACTGCCTCCAAAATAATTTTTAGAGCAGATCTTTTAGAAAAACATTCAATCTTGATTTTAAAATCGTCAGTAACAGACAATCCACCATGACCCTTGGTAAGTTGTTCCAATGGTTAATTACCCTCCCTGTTAAAATTTTGGACTCAACAGATGAAGCAGGCTGGCTGCCACTAAACTTCCTTGCCCTTTTCTACCACATGGAAGCAGATGTGGGTAAACAAGGCTAACAAGGTAATGTGGTATCTTAGCTCTACTGGACAGCATGTTGGAGCAATGGAGTTCTTTAAACAATATGATAACGTTGGCAGAAGAAGGCAAATTCTTGCAGTAAGTGAACGGTTTAACATGACAGAGAACCCAGGGCTCATTCCATGTCCTGCAGATCTCAGAGGGCCAGCTCAAAGCATGGTGCAATGCAGTAAAATCATCATGTCAGTTATTTGTGCAGCTATTCTAATTGCGCCATCACTAGAACAGGAAATGCCCAATCTGGAAAATACACTGATGTGGTTTTTCATTTTCCAAAGGGTCGGCCGATAGTATGGAATGAAACAGTTAAAAACAGAAAAACACATTGCGAACTCCAGAGCCTGGCCAAGGGATCTTCGGTTCAGAGAGCTTTCCTTCTGTAAATGAAGGCACTGTTACGAGCTTATGAAGGAAATCCTGGCCCCATCTGCATGGATATAGAGGACCACGTGGCAGCAGAATGGTTCTTCTTAGCTCCAAGGTTCATAGAATCATAGAATATCAGAGTTGGAAGGGACCTCAAGAGGTCATCTAGTCCAACCCCCTGCTCAAAGCAGGACCAATTCCCAGCTAAATCATCCCAGCCAGGGCTTTGTCAAGCCGGGCCTTAAAAACCTCCAAGGAAGGAGACTCCACCACCTCCCTAGGTAACGCATTCCAGTGTTTCACCACCCTCCCAGTGAAATAGTTTTTCCTGATATCCAACCTGGACCTCCCCCACTGCAACTTGAGACCATTGCTCCTTGTTCTGTCATCTGCCACCACTGAGAACAGCCGAGCTCCATCCTCTTTGGAACCCCCCTTCAGGTAGTTGAAGGCTGCTATCAAATCCCCCCTCATTCTTCTCTTCCGGAGACTAAACAATCCCAGTTCCCTCAGCCTCTCCTCATAAGTCATGTGCTCCAGATCCCTAATCATTTTTGTTGCCCTCCGCTGGACTCTTTCCAATTTTTCCACATCCTTCTTGTAGTGTGGGGACCAAAACTGGACACAGTATTCCAGATGAGGCCTCACCAATGTCGAATAAAGGGGAACGATCACGTTCCTCAATCTGCTGGCAATGCCCCTACTTATACAGCCCAAAATGCCGTTAGCCTTCTTGGCAACAAGAGCACACTGTTGACTCATATCCAGCTTCTCCTCCACTGTGACCTCTAGGTCCTTTTCTGCAGAACTGCTACCTAGCCATTCGGTCCCTAGTCTGTAGCTGTGCATGGGATTCTTACGTCCTAAGTGCAGGACTCTGCACTTGTCCTTGTTGAACCTCATCAGGTTTTTTTCGGCCCAATCCTCTAATTTGTCTAGGTCCCTCTGTATCCGATCCCTACCCTCTAGTGTATCTACCACTCCTCCTAGTTTAGTGTCATCTGCAAACTTGCTGAGAGTGCAGTCCACACCATCCTCCAGATCATTAATAAAGATATTAAACAAAACCGGCCCTAGGACCGACCCTTGGGGCACTCCGCTTGAAACCGGCTGCCAACTAGACATGGAGCCATTGATCACTACCCGTTGAGCCCGACGATCTAGCCAGCTTTCTATCCACCTTACAGTCCATTCATCCAGCCCATACTTCTTTAACTTGGCAGCAAGAATACTGTGGGAGACCGTATCAAAAGCTTTGCTAAAGTCAAGGAATAACACATCCACTGCTTTCCCCTCATCCACAGAGCCAGTTATCTCATCATAGAAGGCAATTAGGTTAGTCAGGCACGACTTCCCCTTCGTGAATCCATGCTGACTGTTCCTGATCACTTTCCTCTCCTCTAAATGTTTCATAATTGATTCCTTGAGGACCTGCTCCATGATTTTTTCAGGGACTGAGGTGAGGCTGACTGGCCTGTAGTTCCCCGGATCCTCCTTCTTCCCTTTTTAAAAGATGGGCACTACATTAGCCTTTTTCCAGTCATCTGGGACCTCCCCCAATCGCCATGAGTTTTCAAAAATAATGGCTAATGGCTCTGCAATCTCACCTGCCAACTCCTTTAGCACCCTCGGATGCAGCGCATCCGGCCCCATGGACTTGTGCACGTCCAGTTTTTCTAAATAGTCCCAAACCACTTCTTTCTCCACAGAGGGCTGGTCACCTTCTCCCCATGCTGTACTGCCCAGTGCAGCAATCTGGGAGCTGACCTTGTGCGTGAAGACAGAGGCAAAAAAATCATTGAATACATTAGCTTTTTCCACATCCTCGGTCACTAGGTTGCCTCCCTCATTCAGTAAGGGGCCACACTTTACTTGATTTTCTTCTTGTTGCTAACATACCTGAAGAAACCCTTCTTGTTACTCTTAACATCTCTTGCTAACTGCAACTCCAAGTGTGATTTGGCCTTCCTGATTTCACTCCTGCATGCCTGAGCAATATTTTTATACTCCTCCCTGGTCATTTGTCCAATCTTCCACTTCTTGTAAGCTTCTTTTTTGCGTTTAAGGTCAGCAAGGATTTCACTGTTTAGCCAAGCTGGTCGCCGGCCATATTTACTATTCTTTCTACACATCGGGATGGTTTGTTCCTGCAACCTCAATAAGGATTCTTTAAAATACAGCCAGCTCTCCTGGACCCCTTTGCCCTTCATGTTATTCTCCCAGGGGATCCTACCCATCTGTTCCCTGAGGGAGTCAAAGTCTGCTTTTCTGAAGTCCAGGGTCCGTATTCTGCTGCTCTCCTTTCTTCCTTGTGTCAGGATCCTAAACTCGACCATCTCATGGTCACTGCCTCCCAGGTTCCCATCCACTTTTGCTTCCCCTACTAGTTCTTCCCTGTTTGTGAGCAGCAGGTCAAGAAAAGCTCTGCCCCTAGTTGGTTCCTCCAGCACTTGCACCAGGAAATTGTCCCCTACACTTTCCAAAAATTTCCTGGATTGTCTGTGCACCGCTGTATTGCTCTCCCAGCAGATATCAGGGTGATTAAAGTCTCCCATGAGAGCCAGGGCCTGCAATCTAGCAACTTCTGCTAGTTGCCAGAAGAAAGCCTCGTCCACCTCATCCCCCTGGTCTGGTGGTCTATAGCAGACTCCACCCTTGTTGCTCACACTTCTCAACTTTATCCAGAGACTCTCAGGTTTTTCTGCAGTTTCATACCGGAGCTCTGAGCAGTCATACTCCTCTCTTACATACAACGCAACTCCCCCGCCTTTTCTGCCCTGCCTGTCCTTCCTGAACAGTTTATATCCATCCATGACAGTACTCCAGTCATGTGAGTTATCCCACCAAGTCTCTGTTATTCCAATCACATCATAGTTCCCTGACTGTGCCAGGACTTCCAGTTCTCCCTGCTTGTTTCCCAGGTTTCTTGCATTTGTGTATAGGCACTTAAGATAGCTCATCGATCGTCCCTCTTTCTCAGCATGAGACAGGAGTCCTCCCCTCTTGCGCTCTCCTGCTTGTGCTTCCTCCCAGGATCCCATTTCCCCACTTACCTCAGGGCTTTGGTCTCCTTCCCCCGGTGAACCTAGTTTAAAGCCCTCCTCACTAGGTTAGCCAGCCTGCTGGCGAAGATGCTCTTCCCTCTCTTCATTAGGTGGAGCCCGTCTCTGCCTAGCACTCCTCCTTCTTGGAACACCATCCCATGGTCGAAGAATCCAAAGCCTTCTCTCCGACACCCCCTGCGTAGCCATTCGTTGACTTCCACGATTCGACGGTCTCTACCCCGGCCTTTTCCTTGCACAGGGAGGATGGACGAGAACACCACTTGCGCCTCAAACTCCTTTATCCTTCTTCCCAGAGCCACGTAGTCTGCAGTGATCCGCTCAAGGTCATTCTTGGCAGTATCATTGGTGCCCACGTGGAGAAGCAGGAAGGGGTAGCGATCCGAGGGCTTGATGAGTCTCGGCAGTCTCTCCGTCACATCGTGTATCCTAGCTCCTGGCAAGCAGCAGACCTCTCGGTTGGATTGCAATGGCAAGGATCATCAACCACAATGTGAGGCTCACCTCAGTGAGCAGCTCCCTGCTTGCTGGGACAGGGCAGAGGCAGGCCTGGGTGAAAGGATCTGCTGCTACAGAGATCCTCCTGTGCTTCCCCTCCTGAGCAGGTGGGGTTGGGGATTAGGAATGTAGTAGCAACTACCGAGTGACACTGCAGTCACTCCGCAGGCTAGAAAGGGGGGTTCCTGCTTCCAAGCTCCAAAAGAGGTGCGCTTAGTTTAGGTTCAGTTCAAGCTGGGGTGAAGGTTCAGGATGAGGGGAGACATTTGTCTCATGCAAACCAGTCTGCCCATCCTGAACAATAAAGTGTCCCAATATTCTAGAAATGGAAGGGGTATTGAGAGCCTCAGAAAAGTGATGCTTTTCATAAAAGGATCATAACCCCAGACCCTCCTAGAGACAAGAGCCCCATCGGATTGATTGGGACATCACACCGCTACCAGCATGTACAAAGATGCCAATTGTTTCGTTCTTCCCGCTTTAGTTTGCCTCTAGCAGCATCCTAACTATTCACAATGCTCTGTGATCCTACAGTCTGCTCTTTAATAAGCTCGGAGGATATAGCATCATGCAATGGTTTTCATTTGGATAAACAAGTGATCTATATCCTACCGCCATCTCCTTCAAGACCTGTTGGTCTGTGCCTACAAGAGATCATGACTGGGCTGATTCCAGTAGCTGTCATCACATCATTATAGGGGGTGAACAACAAAAGAGCTGATAGTGTCAAGCCAGAAGATTAAGCATCTCAATCCTGCTTATCGGGGCTGCACAAAGATCAGTCAGCCTTGGAAAACAATAGGATTTTATTGTAAAATAGGGCAGTGATTTTTGTTCATTTTTCTCCATGAAACACAGGGCATCTGCAAGCAGTGCTTGTCACACTGCCGCTGCCAAAGTCAGTAACAGAAAATAAAGAGCCCTCGCAGTGAGCTCCATGATTACTCCCTCACTTTAGTGCCCTCAAAGAGGCTGTGCTGCAGATCAGCATGTAGTTACTGACATCTCATTGTATTTGCAGAGTGCATAGATGCATAGGTGCCAGCTGACAGGATGGGACATGAAATAGTTCACACATAAGCACAAACCGTCATGGTAGCAACAGCAGATAAATTAATCTGGATTCTACAAAACAACATGGTTAGTGTGGTTTCTAACACTTTTGGTTTGGGTTTGTTTGTCTGTATCTCTATCCGACTTTATTTAAATTCACAGAAAAAAGAACGAAAAGAAAAGCTGTCCTTGCTGCTGCTGTAAACATTCTATGCAGCAATGCCAACCATAAACATAGCTATAAAAGGGTATTGGTAAATTTGCAAGACTAGAGCTCGTGTCATCTAATAGGCCCGATATATAATACATATACCTGGCAGAGCTGAGCAATCCAGTGCATTAAGTATTGTATGGAATCTGTGGCCACCTAGAACTTCAGAGTTGTCTCTACACAGCGAACCAGGGCCACTCAGAACTTCATTCTGGAGTTAATGTTGACCTGAGTTTTGCACTTACAGGAGGGATTCAGCCTCCTGGTTGTGTATGAAAAAGAGAGTGTGTCTTCTCTCCAATTACAGCTCTTGCTCCACAAGTATAGAGTGAAAATTTTGAGCACTTACATGTAAATTGTTATGAGTTGAAATTGATTTTAAAAATAGGCAATTTATGAAATTTAGCACCTGATATCAGACGTCTGTTTTGTCCAATATGATTTAGTAATAGAACAACACAGACTCTCTAAGATTCCCAGATAGTTAAAATGCACTGAAAGCTTGTGCATTGGCTACCTCTGAAGAATTTTTTTAAGTAGTAATAGTAATTTTATTACCCTATTAGTCTTCATCATTGACATTTTCTCCTTCAGCAGAGGCCCATCCAGTAGAGGGTGGTAAATGGGACAGAAATTCTGGTTCCTAGCCGGCTCTAGTTTTTACTCAGTCCTTCCCCAGGCAAAGCTTCCATTGAAATCACTGCCTTTGTGAATATGCAAGGTGAATCTGATTCCCAGGCCTAGCACTGCTCTGAAAGAAGACCACTGGCAAACCATCCCTCTTTGTAACTCAATGACTCATCATGGCTTTGATGTAGCCTGTCCCCCTTGCAAGGAAAATGTACCTCATAAGCATAAATAATATCTTAAATAAAATCAGATGCTGTTTGAAATAGTTTATGCTATTTTTCCGGGAAGACTAGTTATAGTGAGCCCAATGTGAGGCTCTTAGTCAGGCAAAACTCCTTCTGACTTGTAGTTGGCGTCAAATGAAGCTGAGCCCAGGGTATGACCCAGCAAAATTAAATGGCGCTGCCTCCCTCCCCCACCACCATTTTAAATGAGGCGCTTTTGCACTCCTGACTTTCAGGGCCAGATCCCTCCAACTTTACTCTGAGTGAGTAGTGCCTTTCCACAGCTAGTTCTATTGGGACTGATCATGGAAGGAGGAACTGCTCTGGGTGAGGAAAGGATGGGGGACTCTGTCCCTACCCAATTCTCACCAATCCCTCCCATTTTGTTTGGAATGGTTTCGCAGAGCAATCTGGGGAATGGAAGTGACACAGCTATCACCTGGAGCAACGCCTCACCTACACAACCTGCCCTCTTGATTGCTAGAATCCAGCTACCCTTTGCTAGATTTTATCCGTCTCAAGTGTTTTAGTTCCCACCTATTTACCTGGTGGTCAGGTGGCACTGCAGTAACAGAGAGAACAGATGGCCATAGATGACAGTGGAACAGGGTGTCAGAGGCATCTGTCAGACTCCAGGGTGGAGAGAAGTGGAGGAGAGGTCAGTTGCCAGGATGAGATCTTACACCCTCAGCACTTACTCTGCTTCTGTTTCCTGAGGCCAAAATGATCTCAGTAACTGAGACATTTTTTCTTCTACATTGTCCATGTGCAGTTGTACCTACAGTACATACGCCATAGGGCAGCTTTCCTGGTCTTCCTTCAAGACTACGTCTACACTAGGAATTAGTGATGTGACTCCCAGCTCACACAAACATACTCACACTAGCGCTCAGCTGAGCTAGCACACTAAAAATAGTAGTGCAGCCACGTTGGCACAGGCAACAGCAGCAGGGCCCAGGTTGGCTGCCCTGAGTACAAATGCACCTGAACCCCTTAGGTATGTACTCAGTGTGGCTAGCCCAGGTTGATGCTGCAGAATTTGAAGGCACCCATAGGTTTATCTGGCATAGCCAGGCGCACAGATGATGCTGATAGATACTGTGGATTAGCTAGACAGATGAACGGAACATGCTTGTGCAGTGGCCCAATAGTAGTGATCCATGTAATATAACAAACTTTTGGCCTGTTAAACAAGATGGACTAAGCCTCCTGACAGCCAACAGGTTGGTGATTGGAGTAAGGGAAAGAGATACTGACAGATTAGTGAGACAGAAACAACTTTATCTATATGCAGCAGATTGCACCTCAACTCTGATCTGTCAAAGCTAAAAAGGGGAAGAACAAAGGTAAAGAGGAGAAAGACAGCCTGTAAAGCCTCCTCTTTGGGAGTAGAGAGATGATGAAGACCCATCCAGAATGCAATGGCTGAAAATATAAATATTGGCAGCAAATTTGGCTTCAAACATGAACAGTCAGAGAAAACCTGGCATATGTAATTACCACAAAAAGTTAAACTCTGTTATAATCCTACATGCTAGGCAAGCAATATAGACACACTGCATTAGCTTTGTGCGAAAGAGCAAAACACCTTTTAACTCTCAGTGTACTCTGCATTACAACCAGCCCAAAAAAGGCTCAGAAATGCTCAAACAAAGGCTCATCTAACTTACACCTTTTTGTTGCTTGACGACTAAGCACGGTTGCTAGAAAGAAGACTGAGAGAGCAAATGGACCCGGGATTCTTCCTGAGGTCTCTTCTCAGTTTTGCCACTGACTTGCGCAGGCCCTTGGCAAGTCAGGCTAACATTTTCAAAAGCGGTTGCCTCTGGTTTTGGTTCATGACCTTAGAAACAGTGACTGTGAGCAGCCACATCCCCAGAGCTGAGCAGTCTAAAGATCAGGCCCTTGGGGTCCCAAGTTTGCCATCCAGGAAACAAGTCCCCCAAATTAGAGGTTAAAGTTAGAAGATTCTACAGTGGGAACTTAGCTGACCATGTGCTGCTGGCGAGCGAAACAGAATGGAGCCCAGCTCACTCCCACACAGCTCCACTGGCTCTAACATTGGTCACTGAAGTATGGACCAAACAGGGAACAGTTTAGCTGAATAAGAGGTTGCCATTTTTTCACAATTTCACAATACACTTTGAAGCCAATGGGCCAAACCCTGTTCTCAGTTACCTCAGTATAAATTCAAAGTGACTTCTTTGATTTAGTGGCATTCCTCTGGATTTACACACACACACACACACACACACACACACACACACACACACACACACAACCAAGAGGTAGATTTGGACCAGTGTACTTTTCTATCAGTAGCCTTCGCTCTGTGACAAAACATTGATGACATTCTGTACTTGCCTGGGAAGGCCAATCATTCTGTGGGACATATCCTGCCCCATCTGGCTCTGCAAGGGGGAACAGGGACTCTGGCATGTTCTCCCATGTGTGCCAGGAATCCCGCTGCCCAGGGCAAGAATCCACCAGCTGGGACTGAGAAACATGATGGCATCCACCCCACTGCTGCTCTGCAAAGGAGCAGTATGAACTGCCAGCTAGCAGGTGTTACCCCATTATGCAGGGTTCAGGGTGGAGGCATTACACATGCACCCTAGCCCTTGGACTACATCTCTTGGACAGGCCCCTCTCCTTACAACCCCCAACTGTTTTGGAGAGATCTTGCCTTGCTGTTCACAGCACATCGGGGGAAGGTTCCCTTTACCCTTTGTCAGTCCCAGAGCCCTGTATGCCCTTGCATAGAGGCTATGTCTACACTATGATCTAGCTCTCTATTCATAGCTCATTCCACAATTACAGTGATTATGGTTATATGCAATACTGAGAAGGCTGGCATGGGATTTCTTTTAGAAGGTGGCAGCTCTGTTTGTTATGTGTTTATCTCTTATTCTGCCCCTTCTCATGCCGACCCCCACCCCCACCTTGGCACTTGGGGCTGAAGGAGTGGTAGCGATTTGTAACTCCCAGAGCAATAAATGTGGGATGATGTCACAAATAGCTGTGGCTGAAAGTGAATGAGCTGGAAAAGAGGATGAATTATGATGGGGGAACTTGCTGTTTATGCCAGAAGAGCTTGGAAAGCAGAACAAAAATATATAGCCTTCTCTTTGCATGGTTTGAGCTGTTTGTTTTTCTCATCTCACCCTAGCAAAATTTCAAAGCCTGAGAGTGACAATCAAGGTTCAGCTAGAATAAGACGGTAACATGTGTTGGACACTTACTGTTCCACCAAAAAGAAGTACTTTTTCCCAAACCTCATAGAAAATATGGTTTTTAAGGATGGTCTTGTACCTAAAGGAGACTGTGAGAGTCTAGATTTAGGAAGGGCTATTCCCTCCTCTTCCCTGGACTTATGTGTGACCTTGAAAAGTCAATTCTCTTTTTAGCCTTATTTTCTCCATCTGTAGATATAGGATTAATACTTACCTGCATTGTCATGATATATAGGACATATTTAATAAAGGAAACAGCTATAACTATAGATATAAACAAACGGGCTTCCACACAGCTTGAGTCCCAGCTTTGTCTCCTTCGTTTACCAGGAACCAAATCCTGCCTGGAATACCTGGAATGCTGCACAACACAGAGAGACATCTAGTGGCTGAAAAATATACTGCATGGAAACATATAATTAATCAAATACACTTCACAGGTGTTGTTAGGCTTCATTCATTAGAGTGTTTAAATTATTCCTATTGCTGTGTATTGTTAGTTTGTAGTTTTGCAGCTGTCTCTGCTCACATTGACTTGAATATAAGTATAAGGTCTGACATAGCACTGAGCTGGCTGGGCTTGTGTTTCCAGCCCTGCAAAAACAACAAAATGCTTAAAAAAAAAAGTATGAGGAAGCAGATTCCACCCCAAAGCACTTCCCAAACTGCACACTTGCAACACCATGCAAATGCGACCACCTCTGTGCTCTGGGGCAAGAGCTGCAGCCAGCTGCTTTGGGAGGAGAAGAATCATTCTGGTGGCTTTGGGAGGGAATTTTGGACAAGGACACCAGAGCAAGAAATGCCTTAGAGTCTTTAATTCTCACCTCTGTGCCTCACAGCTGTGTTTCTAGTCTGATCCTTCTAATGCATCCATCACTGTGGTACCTGAGCACCTGACATGGGTCCTGCTCACATGGTCGATGTAGATCGGTGCCTTCTGTTAACACCATGTTTTAAATGATCGGTGGGCAGCTAATCAGGAGCACAGTTTCCTCCCATGCATGGGTGCATCTTCCCCTTACTAGTTCTTCTGTCAGTGACCTTGCTTGAGTCAGCAGCAGACTTTGAAGAGGGGACCTTCTGCCCTAACACCAAGAGCCACCACCACTAGAGCCTATAGGCAACTTCCATTGCCCATCAGCAGGAACAGACCCATGAAACACTTACGTGGACCAGCCACTAACTAGGAACATCGACCTCTTTCCTAGCATGGTTGACACTGCTGTGGAGAAGGCAGACATAACACTGCAACATGTTTTTCCTCAACCGCAGTGCTACTGCAATGCAAAAACATGCAGCCATGTGACTGATCTTTAATTTATCCTGTCCTCCCACCTACAATAAAGGCCATTTTATAAACTCAATAAAACTCTTCTAGTGGTGCTCCTAGTGGGCTCCCACCACCACTCACCTAACTGCAGCCCTCAGTCTTTGTCGGGAATCGGGGCCTGCACCTGAGCCCGTCTCTGGGCAACTGACAAGAGCAGCTGTCCTGTAGTAGACTGCCTGATTGGCTACACTGCCTGATTGGCTGGAAGAATCAGCAGACTGACTCCTAAGCCCAGCAGCAGTTCAATGGCTGCTCAAAGCATTTGCCCGTGGCTGAAATAGCTCCTGTCTCAGTCCTACTTCCCCCTCACTCCAGGGAACCTGGTTCTGATCCTTGGCTCCTGTTCCTGACCTCTAACTCCAGTCCTGACCCTGGGCTGTGATTCTGGGCTCTAATTCTTGGCTACTGATCCCTGTTCCAACCACTGAACCTGATTCTTGTTCCAACCACACCGTCCCATCCCTGACAGCCTTCAACCCCCTGCCTGATGCAGCCATTGAGATACCCCGGAAGCATGCAATGCTGTGCCAGATCTTAACTGCTTACAACTTTTACACCAGATAGAAAGAAAATCCCTTAAATACTGCAACATCATTCCACATGCACGGCAGAAACCATGTATGCTCCCCACCAGCAGGATGCAGATAAGCAATATCATTTTATGATAGGACGCTGCAGCCTGAGCTAGCTAACTAGCCAGCTAGCTAGGGACTGCATGATGATGTGGTGAGGCATAAAGGTTTTATCCGCATACATTGGGCATGGTTGCTTTACTTATAAATGGCATTCGGAATATGCTACATATTTTAGAATAAGTGTTTTTACAAACATTTTTTTGGGGGAGAGGGGGAATAATTAATTGGTACCACTTTTCATGTCCTTCCACCTGAGCTGAAAGGCACAGGCCTAGAAGCCTGAATGAAACTATTACAAAGATTAGAAGCCTCTAAAAATTACCTAAAATAGCTTTTCCACACATAATGATGTTGCGTTTTTAAGATCCAACATTCTCTGGGACCTCCAAGGGTGGAAGCAAATCCTGGCAATCTCTGTTTTCTAATGGTATTCAGCTCCCATTTCTAGCTCAGCTGGATTGTAGAAGATCAGTCCTTACTCCCGTCTCTGGTCCAAGACTGCACTTTGTCCATCCTGAAACATAGGCCTGTGTGAATCTGGGGAAGAAAAGGAGCTATTTCCCTGGTGGGTTTTGGTTTGTTTTGAATGGCAGCAGTGGGAAGCTGATTCAGGGTTTGCAGCGTCAGAAGCAGCATGGAGTGGAGATTGATTAGTGGGCAGAGGACTGGGGAGGCAGTCAAAAATGCATGTTAAATGTAGTTTATCACCTGGCTCTGCAAATATCATATGCAGGGCCGGCACAATCCATTAGGTGACCTAGGCAGTCGCCTAGGGCGCTAACATTTGGGGGGCGGTGACTGCGGCGGCCAGATCTTCGGCCACCCCGGTCATCGGAGGTATTTTGGGGGCAGGACCTTCCGCCACCTCTGTTGGGGGCGGCATTTCAGGGGCGGGACCTTCCGCCGCCTCTGTCAGGGGCAGCATTTTGGGGGCTGGACCTTCCGCCGCCTGTCAGGGGTGGCATTTCGGGGGTGGGACCTTCTGCCACCTCTGTTGGGGGCGGCATTTCGGAGGTGGGACCTTCCGCCGCCTAGGGTGGCAAAAAAGCTGGCGGCGCTCCTGATCACATGGACTGTGTGTGCAAAGCACATATAGAGATAGATAATCCCTTGAGTTTCCTACTGATTATTCAGACTACGTGCATTCTGAAAGTAAAAGAAAAGGGTACAGTGGCACACCTTCATCTCTTAATCTCACGGGGCTGTGCTGCCATTATTTTAGTAATGGGATCCCACCAAAACATGACCCCTTAGATTGTGATACATTCCCTGCTCCTGTGGCGTGTGTGCTGCAGAGAGGAGGCAGCACCCGCTGGGTGAACAAGCCTATATCAAGCTGCACTTTTCTGAAAATGTTGCCCCTGAACACACAGTATAGCACTGTATCCAGCTGGTGCCTTTAAAGAGGGGTCTGGGAGATCCCACTGCCAAGATCTCTTTCGTCAGCTCCCTTCCAAAGCAGGAGCAATGGCTCTTCGGAGCCTTGGAGATAAAACTCACCCACGGCAGGGACCATTAGGAATACCAGAGAGGTGACTACATCTGAAGCAGAGGAGACACCTGAACTCCCTTCAGTTTAATGATGGAATCTTAACAAGGAATGCCCCCTCCCCTTAATCCTACCAGGTCCCTCCAGCACATCACTACTATTATCTCTAGTCATTCTACATGGAATCCTAGCCCCATTGAAAACAGCAGGAGTTTTACCAGTAAGTTGCCTGGAGCCAGGCTTTCACCCTAAATGTTCTGGGTTTTCAAGTGGGGAACATGCCAATTACCAGAGAGGGTAAAAGAGCTCAGATCTGGGTAGAATGAAAGAAATAAGCAAACCTTCAGAATACCAGAGCACAAGTGCTACACACCACACACGCACCGTCTGAGCTATGCGTCCAACAGGCCTTTGGCCGTTAAAGAGTGATTTGGCATCCAGGACAGAAGTTGGAGGCAAGTTTATCTTGAGTTTGTAAAATTCAAATACATTCACTGGGAGTTTTGTTGTTTTGTTCTTTCTTAAAGGGAATGAGCTCCAAAGCAATCGAAGCAGGCGCTAATTAAGACCATGCACATTCTTCAAACTGGACTTTAATTACTGTAAAAAAATGTAAAGCAAAGTTGCAAAGAAAAAATAATTTCTTGTGCTACCTCCCATTTTCACTTGATTACCATCACACTTTCCTATACAGCAAAAATATCAGCCCTTGATAACAAATTCCTCTCTTGGGGGCTGGTGTGAATTTAGAACTGTGAGGCCCTACCATATGTTTCAAAACTAGCAGCATAATGTCTGTAACAGACATGCTACCTAATTAAATTGTTAGGGAACAGGCTTTTATATCTTTAACACCTAATTTACTATTGTTTCTTTGAAAGTGTTTGGCTTCCCTGTGGTTTTTGTGCCTCCTTTTTCAGTTTTATGACGGCTTTTAAGTTTTTCGTGTGTGTTTCAACTGAAGTAACCATTCCTGAGGCCTAGTTAGGGTCCCTGCTAGAATCCGACCAAGGAAAACATGGGCCTGGTTTTATTGTTGCTCATGCTGGGTGAGTTACCACTACTGTGCTAATTATGTAATTACCCTATTTTAATAGCTATTGTATACTGCTTTACTGGTTACAATTACCTTTACTCTCCTTACTGACTGAATGGTATAAATATAAGAACACACACAAATACAATACAATACTCACCTTCCAAGGGTTAGGAGCTCCCTAGTTACATATAAACATCCCTAGGAATAGAGTAGGTTTTCCTCGAAGCAAGATGATCATTGAAATATTGCAGAAATTCCCTCAGATTTTTTTGCTCACAATACAGAAACAAAACTAGAATTGATCAAAGCCAACAGATCAAAGATGTGTTTTATTTTTCAGATGCTCTGATGCTCATTGTTCACAATGGCGGGACCTTTGGAGTGGGAACCACAACTAGAAACTAAAAGCATGTGGTCCAGTTAACCAGGCGCGGGCCTGTGACCCAGCCAAATTGGATTCTATTTCTGGTCATGCCACTAACTTGCTGCATGACCTTGAACAGGTCACTTCACCTCTCTGTTTCTGCTCCTGATCATTTACCTATTTAGATTGGAAGCTATTTAGGGCAGGAGACTGTCTCTTACTTTGTGTCTGTACAGTACTTAGCACAATGTGGCTCAGATCCTGCTTGGAGACTCTAAATACTACTGTAATATAAACAATAGAAAACACTTTGATCGCTGGATTGAAAGGTTCATGTAACGTCAGAGTCCCTTTTGTAAAGTCCACATGCATCATTGGGCAAAATTGTCTTAGCAAACTGTTTAATGCAAAGCCCTTCAGTGAACTGACGAGGACAAAAACGAGTTTAAGGAGCTCACTAAGAAAAGAATGTGAGACTTCTCCAGTGCTATTTCTTTCTCCTCTGTGTTCTGAGCACCTGATAATAAAATGTAAAGGCTTTCTTGAAGTCCCTACGGAAATATCACAGAAGGCCTCATAGCAATTGGAGTCTACAGCTGCAAGGAAATCAGATGCAATCTATCATCCTGGCAAGATTGTAAATGTGGTGGGGCAGGATGGAAAGAGGTCCTGTGACCAAATTAATTGGAAATAACTAAGCACAATGGAACTTGAAAGACTCTGGGAAGGGTATTTGATTGTTTTTAGAAAGAGCTTAGTTAGAGAGGGTTCAGAGAAGATCTACAAGAATGACTGAAGGATTAAAAAACATGCCATATAATGATAGACTCAAGGAGCTCAGACTATTTAGCTTAACAAAGAGATGGTTAAGGGTGACTTGATGACAGGCTATATGTACCTACATAAGGAACAAATATTTTGTAATGGGATTGTCACAATCTAGCGGAGTAAGGTAGAACACAATCCAATGGCTGAAAGTTGAAGCTAAACACATTCAAACTGTAAATAAGGTGCAAGTTTTTAACTGTGACAGTAACCAACCACAGGAACAATTTACCAAGGGTCATGGTGGATTCTCCCATCACTGACCATTTTAAAATCAAGATGGAATGATTTGCTAAAAGATCTGCTCTAGGATTTATTTTGGAGGAGTTCTCTGGCTTGTGCTGTATAGGAGGTCAGAAAAGATGATCACAATGGTCCCTTCTGGCCTTGGCATCTATGAATCTATAGGCCTAGGAAAAGAGATGGCTCTTGGGATGGGAAGTGAAAAGGAGTCCAGAGACCCCAGTTCAGGACATGTTCTGAATCAAATTGACTTCAATGAGACTTTAGAAGGTTCTTAAACTTAAGCATGCGCTGGAGTGCTTTGCTGAACCGGGGCCAGAGAAGTTCTTCCAAAAAGACAGGGTCAATGTGGAAAAAGACTCTTCCATCCTCCTTTGAGAGGCAGCCAGAAGGTATGTTCCAGAAGTCGGAAGGGAATGGGCTGCAGAATGGAGGTAAGAGAGATGAGTGTGGGACAGTGTGGAAATCCTGGCAGATCTTGAAGATTAAAGGAAAGGATTTCATACAGGATACTGAATCAAGCAGAAAGCCAGTAAAGGTTGCAGAGGGGATGGGGGACATACAGATGATCCCATTTCCAGGTACAGGTGATGAGATGGATCACACATTTTGGAAGAGCTAAAGGCCGGAGCACTGGAATCAAGAGGTATGAAAAAGGCTGGTGTTGAAGGAGTCAACTCAAGAGATGAAGTGACAGGAATAAAGAATTTGGCAGTGGATTGGCTGAGATAGTAACTAACAAGAATGATGGAGGGAGACCTACAGACCAAAGAGAAGGAGTTTGGGGTTAAGGTTCCTGACAACTGGGGTAAATGTGAGATTCGAGTTGAGGAGGGAGAAGGAGGAACTTTGATTGCAGGTGCCCCGTGTTTCCTGTCCACGCCTTTGCTACTTTCCATTTTTCTTGATTTGTTTTACTACTATGTTCTCTCTCTTCGTGCTTCTTCCACTTCCCTCCTTGTTTTCTGCCTCTAGCCCCCACTCCTCTGGTCCAGACGCTGCGTTCCTCTCCTCCCGGTTCACTGAAATGCAGTGTTAGCAGCGTGAGAGGAGCTAGAATCCTGACTCTGCTGCATTGGCTTCAGGCACTGGCTGTCCCCTCCAGGAAAGCTGGGCTTAAAATGGCTTTTTTGGTTCAGACTCTTTTCAAGGGTCTGAAGGGCCCAGGGCTCTGTACAACCCTGTATTGTTTGTGTGAGCATGTAATTAAACACTATACAACGATGCACATGCATGAGGAGAATGAGTTAAAGATTATCTGAACTTTTTTGTTGAAGGCTTTACTATATAATCTGTATGACTATTATAGTTCTTGTATTATTTTTGCATTTATGGTGAAATTCACCACTGTGCAGAGCCGTTGCAAAAGCTAAGGCACTGCTTAAGTCTCACTTAACCCTATTTAGAGGAGTCAAGTGAGATTTGAGTCTTTGTAGACGACATCTATCTACACAGGGGTGAATTGCAGCACTAAACTGGTATGTTCACACAGTGCTAAGATTTTTTTTTAAACACCTTACAATATACTGCATATACAGACATGGATCAATCCATATTTATATAAACCAATGCAGGGGTCGGCAACCTTTCAGAAGTGGTGTGCTGCGTCTTCATTTAATCACTCTAATTTAAGGTTTTGTGTGCCAGTAATATATTTTAATGTTTTTAGAAGGTCGCTTTCTATAAGTCTATAATATATAACTAAACTATTGTTGTATGTAAAGTAAATAAGGTTTTTTAAAATGTTTAAGAAGCTTCATTTAAAATTAAATTAAAATGCAGAGCCCCCCAGACTGGTGGCCAGGACCCAGGCAGTGTAAGTGCCACTGAAAATCTTCTTGCGTGCCGCCTTTGGCACACATGCCATAGGTTGCCTACCCCAGAACCAATGCATAATATAAGAATTACAATCAGCAAAAGTATATATTCATGCTATGATTGTCTCTAAAATAAATACACCTCATGCTAAAGTCCATAGATATAAAGTGACCCTGCCTCCATGTTACTTCTTTCCTCTGATGTTTCTTCCCAATGACATCTTTGGAAAACTCCAGGTCACACCCTTCCCTCTATTTAAGCAAATCCAGAGGCAGGTAAGGTGTCTAGAAGTCAGCTGGAGTTTTGCCTGTATCCCTCACCCAGTGCAGAGCCTTCTCCCATATTTATAATATTCAATGCTGTGACGATGGAAAACATCGCACCTGTTAATTTTCACGTGTGTCACCTTGGCTGCACTGTTGCATTTATTTTCATGGGACAGTCGGAAGCACTGCCGTTTCCTAGCAACAGGTGAGTGGCAGCATGAGTTCTCCCACGGCCAGCTGGCTCTGCTTGGGAGCAGGAGGGAAGGAGGGGCTGGAACTGTCAATGCAAGTTAGAAAGCTGTCAGTACAGCACAAATGGATGAACCATAAAAACTAGCCTAATATCACACACATCCTCATCCTGTACTCATTAAGGGGCAGGATCCCAGTCCTGCCCTCATTGCAGTCAGTTTCAACTTCTCATTGAACTCAGTGGGAGTAGGACCAGCCCCCAACCACCCCTAACTAACTCATGTAGTTCCAGGAAAGTCAATGGGAGTATTTACATGAGCAAGGACTATCCACCTGTTCAAGGATTTGCAGGATCAAACTCCAGCACAAAGTACAGGGCCAGATCCTGCTCTGCCTACTCATGCAAGCAGATCCCTTGAGTACCTATGTGCTCAATGGAAATAGGATCTGGCTATTAGCAAGCAGTTTATGCTACGTCCCTGCGAGGACTGGTTGAACAATTTTGAACAAAACAGTTTCCCATCAGAAAATGGGGTTTCACCAACATTTAAATTTCTGCAGGATGAGATCAGTCTGAGAAGAATTTTCCATCAGGATAATCAAAACCTTTCTTTTCAGGTCAGGTCACTATATATTTCTGCTTCTGTCTGTGCCATTGTGGTGTATCATAGGCCTCCCAGGATGCACTGCAGTGGCTCAGCAACAGGGATAGGCAGCAATGTATCATAAGAGATGTAGTTTAGCAGGGGAAGCAGATCCCATAGGAGAAAATGGGGGCACGAGGAAACCTGTAACAACCTGGATCACTGTGGTGGATTAGGCAGACACAGAGTTTAATGACAACCTGCCCTAACACAAAACAGTTTGACATTTCCGAATTGAAACATTTCTGAACTTTGTTCTATGAAAAGTTTGGATATTTCCAACCTTTGTCCCAAACAAATGCAGCAATATTGGAGATTCCGGGCTTTGATCAGCTCTGTTCCCAACATTAGGGTCTGACCTGTGGGCTTGTCTACACTGCTGCTTAAGTCAATGTAACTTACATCACTCAGGGGTGTGAAAAAGCCACCCCCTTAAGTAACACAAGTTACATCAACCTATGAGCTGTCCACACCAATAGCGCAGTAGTGTAGACTAGCCCTGAGGCAGGAAGGATATCTGCTCTCTTCTAGTGGCCCATCATTATCAGTGTTATATCTGGAGGCAGGGGAGTGGATCAGACATGTAAGTAAGGGCTGGATTCTGCCCTTTCTTCAACATAACTGAACTCAAAATAGCAAGTACCGCTTTGCAAACCAAGGCCCAGATTGTCAAAAGCTTTGCCACTTCAGCACCAAAATAAGAGCCCAGCAAGTTGTGCCCTGAGCACTTCTGAAAATCTGGCCTCAATGGGATAAGGCCCTGAACTCTTTAGAAAATCTAGCCCAAAGGGGCCAGTCCTGATGTTCTTACTCCGGCCAAACTACCCTTGTTTTCAGCGTGAGTTTTGCCTGTGTAAAGACTGGGAGAACGGCCCCTACAATGGCAGCATGATTTACATTGGCTACTGCTCCATTTGTCTTGGCACATCTGCGTGTATGATTCTGCTTCTGGGTGGGGTTCCCAGATCCAGGCTCCTGGCAACTCTACTTATTGCTTCACCCAAACCTATCCTCATGCAGGGCTCTCCATTGACACAGCTTTTGTCAGCTTTGTGCCTCGTTGTGGCTGTCATCCCAGAATGGTTTCCTAGTCACTTCTTTATTACATAGTTATTGTGGTTAGCATAATGGCCCAAACTCTGTCTTGGCTTAGCCCTCCAGCCTGTGCCAGAATATTAGGAATGAACTACCTTTGGCTGAAAACTACAGGATCCAAACATCTTTGCTAATATACTGTGTGACTCAGAAACACAATGGGCCAGATTCTGAGCTCATCTGCTCTGGTATAAATCCAGAGGGACTCTATTATTGTCAAAAACTATAGTATAGCATAGACTTTTAGACCACCTCTTTCAGTGCAGCCCAGGCGAATAGTTACTGCAAGTTGTTGTTACCCTGGTATAGCTATTTGGAGGCCCATATGAAGAGAACTGGTGGTTACCAGCCAGCTCCCAGTGGAGCTGTTTCTGCATCACCATCCTTTTGTTGGCAGTCTCTCTCTCTCTCTCTGTCTCTTTTTCTGGTTGCTGAGCCCCTACCCTTCAGACACTTAGGCAGAACCTTGTGCTGCCAGTGCCTGTGCCCTCTTTGGTCTCCAGGACCAGGGCCGACTCTAGGTTTTTTGCGGAGCCCCGGGGAGCAGGACGCGGGCCCCACATGGCAGAGCCCTACCCTCTGTGGCCCCGCTGCTGCTGCTGCTTCTGGCCGCCCTGCCGCAGTCCCTGGGCGGCTTGGGATGCTTCGCCCAGCCCCGCTGCAGCACTGGGGGGCAGCCGCCCTGCGGCACCTGCAGGCAGCTCCATGTGCCCCGCGGGGCGGCCCCCAGCCCAAGTGTCCCCCGTTTGGAGCCTGCCCGGTCCAGCCACAAGGTGCAGGCACTGCTCCCCCGTGGCGCGCACCGCAGTGGCCCCAGAGTGCCCCCTGCGCATGACGTGCTACTGCTGCCAGGGCTGGCTCTAGGCTTTTGCCGCCCTGAAAATGTGCCGCCCCAAGCATGTGCTTGGTTTGCTGCTGCCTAGAGCCGGCCCTGTCCAGGACTGTCCTTCAGTACCTCGCACCAGCAGTATATTGATAAACACATAACAGGGTAAAACTCCTGACAAATGTCATGCAACCCAACCGTGCTATTTATCAATGATCACACATTAATTATGAATTGTTTTTTACTGTTGTTGTTGTGGAGATATGGGCCCAAACCAAACCCCTGGATGATCCAATCAGGGGTTAAATTGTGGGGGAGTAGAGTGAAGGACAGCTTCACCTCCTTTGCTAATGATAAAGGGAGAGCTCCCCTTTCTGTCCCTGGAGCACCCCAAGATCTCTCCTTCCTTTTGTGGGACTTGCATTTGATTTACCACAGGGAAGATCAGATCTGCTGTGACATTTGAAACTCAAACCCATCTCTAACCTCTGGCCAACATTTTGCAGTCATGCTTGCAGCATGCTTCTCAGTGAGGGGAAAGCCAGGTGCATATATTGCCAGCTGAAATCTCAGGAATTGCAGGCCACAATGTTAGATAAAGTATGATTTATCTGTCACTGAAGATGCATGCCACAAAATGCTACTCTCTCCTCCTCACAATATTGTATATGCAATACCCATTGGCTTTAGCTCTCTTCTTGCACATGCTTCCCTGAAACAGTTAAATATTCTTCATTTTACTTAACTTATATTACTCACTTGTATTGAATTATTCTTGGATCACTTATTAAATGGAGGTTTTCCATATTATGTCTGTCGCAGATGGAAAAAACACCTGTCATCTATGGATGAGTGTAATCCATTCATTGGTTTATGGATAAAAACCTCTTTGGGGATTGTTAGAAATAAACCCTATGTCCCTGGTTGCAGGATTTTGCATTTGGATTGCTGAGCTAGCTGAAAAAAATGTGTGAAATCACATGTAAGCAGACAGCTCTCTATTGACTAGGCGTATGAAGAGACTTGTGTGTCTTATTTATTACAGCAAGGGCATGGAATACATGGTACACAGGAAATGTCACATTATTTTAAATAGGAGGATAAAAATATTTTATCCTTATGGAAACCTTTAATCTGAAAATATCAAAGCACTTCACAATGGAATGTAACTATTAGTGTCCTCATTTCAGAGGTCTGGAAACTCTAGCACAAAGAATCTAAATGGCTTAACTAAGATCATGCAGAAAGTCAGTGGCAAAAATGAGACTGGAGCCAGTCCATTTATTCTAAGCAACACCACAAATGACAAACTCCTGAGTGCCTAGCAGGTGATATACTGCCCCACTTTGGGGTTCTTCCAGCACAGGTGAGTTAATGACAGATGCATTGGAGAAGAACCCCATTCTCATGGAGCAACAGCTTTGCGTGATGTTTGCTACTAGTGCTTCCCGAAATGCAGAGATGTTTTTGGGTTTGGTTTGGCTGATTTTGTTGGTATTTGTGCGATTTGAGGGGTTTGTACCATTCATGAGGAATTGAGGGCCTAATCAAGTCCCATTTGAGAGTACACTGCAAGGGGAAACCAAATATAGATTTCCTAGAATATTCCAGGCCTTCCTCTCTTCCCTAATGATATACTAGGGTTGTGACGTTCCCTGGGGGTACCCACAGTTGTGAGGTACCTCACTACCACCTGCCCTTGGCTTGAGGAAGCCTGGTTTGTGCCAACCAGCAGTCAGCTCCTTGACAACATGCAGTGTACATAGGCTCTGCTGTCCCTCACGCAGGTTAGCGATAAATACTCTCTGACCTCTGAGACCTCCAAGCACAGGGGCAGCTCCAGGCACCAGCACAGCAAGCGCATGTCTGGGGCAGCAAGCTGCAGAGGGCAGCCTGCCAGTTGCTGTGAGGGCGGCAGTCAGGCGGCCTTCAGCGGCATGCCTGCGGGAGGTCTGCCGGTCCCGCGGCTTCACAAAGGCGCAGGACCGGCAGATCACCCGCAGAAACACTGCCGAATCCGTGTGACCGCAGACCGCCCGCAGGCATGCCGCCGAAGGCGGCCTGACTGCCGCCCTCACAGCAACTGGCAGGCTGCCCTCTGCCATGCTTGGGGCAGCAAAAAACATAGAGCTGCCCCTGTCCAAGCATCCCCTGGAGTGTCCAGCCCCTGGTCCACTGGACACTCACAGAGTTACCAGACACACAACACCCAAAGAAACAGTACCCCGCAGCTCTAGACTCCAGGTCTGCTTAACACACAGCACTTAGATAGATTTATAGTGAAAACAAGGCTGTGTGTATTTAACAAAGAACAGAGATTCAAATGATAGCAAGGAGGATTAATGGAAACAAAAGGTTGCATATAAAATCATACCATGCCTTCTAGAGCTTAAATTTAACAAGATGCCCTCTTGCCTAATATGGGACTACTTACCCCAAATCCTTCTCACAGGGTTTTTCAGCCAGGACAGCTGAAATCCTCTTTTCATGAGACCAAACCTGCTGGCAACTTGTCTCCCCCCAGATGAAGGATGTCAGGACATCTTTCTGCACTCCTAGATATAACCGACCAGGTCTTTGTGCTTCACCTGTAAATAGGCTTTCCCTCCCCCACAGTTCAGGGAAAGAGATTAATAGGATGAGGGTGAAGACCCCACAATCGGTGTGCTAATAGACTTCTATTGCAAGACACAAAGGTTAGCCAAGGAGATTAGTGCCTCCCATGTTCTGTTTGGTGGGACCCGACATGTTACCTCTTGGTGACCTGCCTCTAACTATGAGACCTTCGGAACATATGTACCTATCTCCTTACATATTATCTGCACATATAGTTCGCAAAGGCTATGATGATCAGTGTGACACAGGCTTTCAATGGACACCTCACACAACACTCTTAGGTGAACTAGAATGTAAATACCAGACCCAGGGTATCCCTGCAACTCTCTGCCAGTTGGCATCAAGAAGTCCTTGGGTCACACAGATCTTAAAGAGCGCTCTGTGCTTCCCAGCCTGACAGCCATCTTTTCAATGGCAATGTAATTCCAGATCTGCTTGAACCATCCTGAGGCATTTCCTTTTTCTACTTCTGTACATCGCTCTCCTAGCAAAAGTGATTATCTTTAACGTGACTTTGCCTCGTGGCCCAGCTCCAGAGTTGTATCCCCATCACTGTACCTTTATAGGCTTAGGGGCTAATTAGTTTCTGGGCCTCACTTGCTAGATTGGTACTTTCAGGCAAGCTAGTGGAAATTATGTCAGAGCGCTTCGTTGCTCACGCTGCCTCCAGAGATGTTTCTGATGGATTTGTGCTTGTGGCTCTCTGGCAATCATGGGAACATTCAAAGCTACGAGTAGGCAGAGTGGGCCATTAAAAATCTGGCCTGTGCTCTGGGTATGCAAGTGCCCTCGGCGTTATGGCAGAAGTTGCAGAAGTGGAATATACACCAGATAAGAGGCTTCCGCAGCACAGCAGAGCCTTCTCACCTAGCATGATCCATGTCCTATAACACTGGCACACCACACCAGGTGACTGAACTCCATCCACACTGAGCCAGGGAACCCACAATACAGGGAGCTCTGCTTAGGGAATCTGCCATTGATGCACAGCCCACGAAGGAGGGCAGGGAATGCTCTTTCTGTACAACTCACTTGCATTCTCCTCTGGTTGCAGGCTAATGGATGTAGAAACGCCTCTAACCAGGGACTCTACCTGCAGGGAACTCTGCTGCATATTCCCCTGCCCACCATAAATCAACTGTACACCAAGTGCAATAGGTCACCCGATAACTTTACTCTTGAGCAGTTGAAAAGGACAGTGCAAGCCAACATAAAGGCAGAATGGAAGCAGGCTGACAGCAGGAAAAGGAGGACTCGGTCTGATGCAACAGAAGATCTGCTGGTCACAACAAATGTGCTTATCACAGCAGCTAGGTCCAATCAGATGGAATAACTAAGTTACTGGACAGTGTCCCACGCCAGTGCCACAGATCAAGCAAAGCCATACTCTAATAGCAAATGACAGGCAGTAGGTATGGGGTACCAGCTCATTTACTATTTGGCTTCAGCTGGATTTTGTTCAGGGGAGGCTGATAGGAACTCTAATTTTGAATAGCAATAATAATTTTTAACTGTAATAGCAGATCTCTAAGTACTTTAGAAAGGAGGTCACTATCCCCATTTTACAGATGGGGAAACTGAGGCATAGACAGGGGAAGTGACTTGCCCAAGGTCAGCCAGTGGCCAGTGACCCAGGTCCCTTGCATTCCAGTTTAATGCGCTAGCCATGAGGCCACATAGCCCCATGACTGCTGTTTTCAGTGATGACAGAGTGCCTAGAATGACTGTAATGTTCCCATCTCAATCGTCTTCTCCCAAAAAATCTTGAAAGATTCTCCAAACCTAATAAAAGCACCACTGATATAATGGGAAGGATAGTTAGAAGTTCAGGGCCTAATTTTCAAAAGTGGCCTTGAAGGGTCAGTCTCTGATACCTTTATTCAAGCTGAGTGGCACCTTCCAGTCAATGGGACTTCATATGAAATAAGGTGCTTGGCTAGGAAAGTAAGGGAACCAGAATCTGGCCATAAGTTCAGGGGCCTCCGGCTTTGGGTGCTCAACTTCTGAAAGTGAAGCCATTTATTTTTCCTAACATGAGTCCCTAACATGGGCCCCATGGTCTATATTTAGACAAATACATGACCCAGTTTTGATGCAGTCAAAATTAAAGGCCATTTTAAAAAAACTGGCCATATACTTTCAGGTATCTTTTTGTACCCATAAGTCTACATTATGGACTACTTGTGGTCTGCAGGAAAGCATATGCACCTGGGAGTCAAGAAGTCCTGGGCTGGCTTTGACAATGGCTCATTGTGCAGTGTTCGGTGACTTACTTCACCTTTCTGTCTCTGGTTCTCCATCTACTAAGTAGGAATAAAGAACATCTCCAGCTAACTTCACAGGAATCTTGTGAAGATTCATTACTTACTGTCTGCACTGCTTTGAACCTATTAAGAGCTATAAAAATGCATGCATCTACTTTTTCTTTAAGGCTGTTCATGCAGCCCAGATCACTAACTCAGGGCAAACAGATTTCAGTTTTTAAATTGTAAATCTTCTCCTTAGACTGTAAATCCTTGCAAGAGGGACCATGTCTCCTCTGTTTTGTACAACACCGAGCACGCTGCCAGAGCTCAACAACACTCTTGCTACAAGATTGATTGTCCACCAACTAATTCCCATGCAGAAGAGCATATAGACCCAAGGAAAGCCTTGCATGACACTTTGTCGTCCACCTACCACTTTAAATCCAGTCACAGACAAGGGAAGATGCTGAGAAACGACTGGAGACCAAATGCAGACAACAGAATTAATATTGCTCTCAGCAGCAGACTTCTTTCCTGCATTAAAGTCAACACATCACTGAACAGTTACTTCACACTCTCCCTGGGGTGACCTCAGAGTTCCCTTTATAAGGTTAGGACGGACTCCAACACTCCCCTTAAAGAAACTGGATATTTCCTACCTAATTTGTACATGTCTAATTTTCATATCAACAAAATTGCAATCATAATTAAGGTCTTTTATTTTTGGTTTTATTTCCCCTCAAATTTCCTCTCTCATTTGTTTCGCGTTTCACTCTTTTCCCAGGCTTCACTAGCCAACGGATATTTTGGTTAACAACAAAACAACACACGCTGGAGCCTGTTCAGATGATTTTCTCTTGGTTGGAAAACCTTCTCCCACCCTTTACCCTCCCTGCTTAGGAGTTAAAAAGGGACACGTTCCCAAACATACACCACGCTCACCGCACCCATGCTTGCCACCTAGAGTGAGGTTGCTGCAAGACAATTTGCTGGTGAACATTTGTGCAAATATTCATTTGGAGTGTGCCAATACCAAGTTCAGGCTGCATTTGGACTAGAGGCTGTTCAGCAGCAGAAATGAATCGGGCAGACAGCAAAGACCCAGATACATTTTATGCAGGCGAGTCAAGTCTGGGGAGTTTTGTCTTCTTACAGAATACAGATTCCAGCACTTTCTTAGTAATTCATTTCTTTGGGATTTCATTCCACATTTTTTAAAATATATTATTTACCTTATGGTAGCACACAGAGATCCCAACTGAGATGAAGGCTCTGTGCTAGGAGCTGTACAAACAATTAGTAAGAGACAGTCCCTCCCCCAAGTAGTTTGCAGTCTAAACAGACAAGCAAGATAAAAGACGGGAAGGGAAATCTTAGCACAGTGATGCGACTTGCCTGAGGTCACACAGCAAGTTGGTGGTATAGCTGGATCTAGAACCAGGGCTCCTGCATCTCAAGCCAGTGACCTAACCAGTGGGCCCCTCAGCCCAGCAGTATTAAGCTGTGTTTGTTCATTCATGCTTTTTTCATGTTTAAAAGTTTAGCTATGCCCTCTGAGGTGTCTGCAGAATTGCACTGTTAACAAGAAATTGTCTCCATTTCTTCCCTTCTCCTCTGCATCTTTCATTGTTTGAATAGCCTTAGCATATCTCCGGTTCAGTGACTCACTATCTCCTTTCTCCCTTGCCTGCGGCTCTGAATTTCTCCGCCCCATTGCTAGTATTTGTTATTTAATTCTGTAAAACATTTTGGGATAGACTTTGTCTGAAAGGCACTATCCAAAATAAGGACCCAAACCAGCCAGCTCACTTACTACGGGGGAAGTAAGTACAAATGTACTAGCCCCATTGACTTTGAAATACACGTTCCTGTAGGGGGCGACAGCAAGTGGACTTCAATGGGCAGCCCCCTGGTAGCCACAACACAAAAAGTGCATTTCTGGAAGTATCCAGCATGTGTAGAACTAAGGCAAGTTACAGAGCACCGTCTAAAATTCTAGGGCAAAACTCCCATTGACTTCAATGGGGCTGGGATTTCACCCCTGACCTCTGAGCATAGCAGGGTGGAGGATGGAATTGTCAGACCCAGGAGAGCTTCAGGGCCTTCTAATGGAGCAGAAGTGATCCAGCCCATGTGCATAGGTGCTGTCTATCTATTGATCTGTCTACTTAAGGGTTTTATACTGCCTCCTTCCACCACAGTATCTGAGCGCCTTCCACATAAAACTGCAATTAGGAAAGTCCCTAGTGGATTTCATAGAGTCTCTGGCTTGTCTCCCTTTTTGGGTTTAAAACTCTGCTTGGGGAGGGGATTTAGATGTTATTAATTTATTGTGGAGGCAGGGGGATAATTGGGGGGGGGAGGGGCAGTTAGTACCACAAGGGGGTAATCAGTGTATTGGTCCAGTGCCATGGTTCTTCTTGAACACTTGTGATCTCACACCTACCTGTAAAATCCAGATTGTGAGTAGAGCCTACTCAACACAATAGCATGAAAACACACTATGTTGCCTACTACAATAGCAAACACTGGACTTCTTAAAACTGCCTTTGTACAACAGGAATGTGTTAACTACCTATCTGTATATTGAAGCCAAGCTTTATAATAAACTGCTTAACTGTGTACATCATACCAAATACTTGTATACTCACCTATCTACCCACCTATATACTGTCATAGATGTACCTGTGTTAAGTATGAACAGCTTAAACACACAGGCCATCTCACAGTTTGTGTTCTCCCTGTAGAGCAGTGGTTCTCAACAAGGGGTCCAGGGCCCCCTGGGGGGCTGCAAGCAGGTTTCAGGGGGTCCATCAAGCAGGGCCAGCATTAGACTCATGGGGCCCAGGGCAGAAAGCCAAAGCCCCATCGCATGGCGCTGAAGCCCAGGGCCATGAGCCCCGCCACCTGGTGCTGAAGCCGAATCCTGAGCAACATAGTTTCGTGGGGGCATCTTTGTCATGGAGCCCCAGTCAATTGCCATGCTTGGTACTCCTTAACGCCGTCCCAGGCTTTTATATGTTGAAAACCAGTTGTTGTGGCACAGGTGGGCCATGGAGAACCCCTGCTGTAGATAACTGCTCTATTAGTATGGATGTTAAGGGTCAGACCTTCAGCTGGTGCATATCACTGTCTCTCTGTTGACTTCAGTGGATCTACACTCATATACAGAAGCAAAGGTTCCTGCCCCCAGAGTTATATCATTTGTTTTTCTGTCAGCCAGTGATTGCAGCAATGTTAAGCCATAAATATTTCACAAGATCTGAATAGGTTGATGAAACTTACTTCACAGTTTAGAAGCTAATTGCAAAAGTTAATCCACACCACAGCTGTTTGAACATTTTCCATCCATTTTTCAATTAAACAGACATGTTTATGAACAAAATTCATTGTCATCAGTTTTTTTCAGTTGTCAGCTACTGAAAACTGATTTTTTTTTGTTTTAAACCGAAAAGAATATTTTTTTTTGAAAATCTGAAAACTTTCAAAGAAAATATGTGACAAAAAACAATGTTTCCAGGCAGAAAGAATCATTTCCAAACCAGCTGTAATGCACAGCCACTTAACTAGTTATCTGCCATTTGGAGTTTGGTTTTTACCAAGGTCAATCATGTTTTTTGAACAATAGTTTAATCATGGACACCCTCAAAGGTCAACCCACGGATTCAACTTCTGACCTAGAGGCTTCATCTGAGGCTGACAACAATAGCAAATGGTAGACCAGGATATTATAACAGATGCCATGTTCCTATTAAATATAACTGTTAAGACGGCCTGGATGCTGAGCAGTAATTAGGTACGCTACAGCACAAGAGACCTGGTTTGGAGAGCTAGGCTTTAGTCTTCCACTTCCCTGGCCAACAATGATTTGTCCAAGGCCACCCAATGAATCAGAGACAGAACCCAGGTGTCCCGATACCCTCCTATAACCACTTCTTAACATTCTTGCTCTCCGTTTCCATTCAAATCCCACATTTGCTTATTCACTCCTGCATTACAGTTGCCCAGTTATTTCACTTTGTGACACTAGGATACAAAAATACTTTATGTTTTACAAATCTCAGTTAAAGATCAATTAGCGCCAGAGTCTGAGCTCTGTTACATACTTGCACATGTGGAAAAACTCCATTGACATCCATGGTTAGTAAAACCAGTGTAAATCTGGAGTAACTCCAATGACACCTGTTGGACTACTCCAAATTTACACCAGTGTGACTGAGGGAGAACCTGGCTGTTCGTAAATATTTCTGAACCAAGTGCACATAGCCCTTGATTTATTTTTAAACCACAGTTCAGGAAAAAGTGCTTGAGCTGTCGTGATGAGGTAAGAAAGAAGGCGAATAAGAATGAATGGATTCATCTGTCACAGTAGTTGCACATTTTTTACATTAGGAAACATTTTTTTAAGGTACTGACACTCTGCCGGGCTGCTCCTTGCCAGCTCAGCTGCCCACAAATTCTGTGTCTTCTTTTCACCGCTCTTCAGGTATTCGCTCTTGGAACACAGCACAGCAAAGCATCAATAGGTGACCATGTGTAAGGACTGTAGCAGCCGTGTGTTATTGCTGTCACACCGGAGGGAGTTCTGACTGGAGAGGAAGCAGAAGCAATGTTATGGTAGCTGCCCACCAAACCCCATTCGCTGGTTGGCAACCATGCTTCTGTGAAGCCAGAAAACCACTTTTAGGAGGCATTAAAGCCATGTGTACACAGATGGGTCTGAGCACAACCACTGAGATGCCGCAGATGTGTTTGGTGAAGGGCAGGATGTCTGACAAGGCAGGAAGGGACGGCGGGCCTGAGCTTTCACAGCACACGCTTTAGCAGCGATGCTGTCACTACAGCTGCACCTCTGAGCCAGGGGAGTTTCCGACAGAGAGTTCCGATGTGCAGATATCTCTGGAGGCTGGGGGAGGCTATCCTGAGAGTGCAGAGGGAAGGCAAGCTGGAAGAGTTCACCCAGAGAAATTACCACTTGCCTTTGGCTTTATGAGAGACTCCAGAAATCTAGCTTTAGAAATTAGTCCCTTTATTATATTATATAATGAGTTCATATGATGTATTATATGGCCACGCCCTTCTGGCTGACTCCCAGAGGATTTCATATGATGTGATGTGTTTTCCAGGGTTTGGGGACCATCCTGCAGAACCGAGTAGACAACTCCATCCCTGCTATCGAATTCTATAAGGTGGTTCAAAAAAACCTATAGGAAAGGACTTCATTAAATCAGTATTAAATTCTGTACGTTTCTAGAAAACCCTATTTAATCTCTCAAGAACCCTCTTCGTTTCATCCCTGTTTAATTTCATAGGGCTTGCCCTTAAGGGCTCAGTGGTAAGGGCAAGGGTATAGAAGCCTGCCCTCCATGTTCAGCTAAACCAAAATCCTCCTTCCAGGACCTAGGCCAAGTTACTGGGCCTTGTGCTAGGGATCTCCCCAAGGGAAGGGGAGGGTAAATGCCACTCACGGCCACTATTCCACTCTAGTGGATGAGGTGGCCTCTGCAGCCCTAGCCATTCCCCCATACACATACAGACATGCTGGTAGATGGATTAAAGGATCTGTCTCAGAAGCAGACCCTCCACTGTCACTTCCTCCCTCTGCCCTCCTGGCCCACTCCTCACCCCTATGCACAAGAATGTACACGGAGTATCTATGAAGCTATGCTCCGTAGTGCACAGGCGGTCCACACTGCATCAGATCCATGACAGGAGAGCTCTGTGCATGGGATGGACCCACAAAGGAGGGGCCAGGATTTCGCCCCTCCTGAATAAGGCTGTTACAAAACTTCTTCTCATTTAGGACCACATCCTGTGAGGGGCTGCATGCCCTTGATTCCCATCATAATCAGGGACTGAAGATGCTCCGTACCTTGCAAGATCAGGCCCCTCAGTGCTGTTTTTAGGCTAAGGCATCAAGGTCCTCAGCAGAAATGTACAGGCCTGATCCTGAAAGTCCTCTGTGCATGATACTCTTGATTATCTATGCCCAGAGGGCTCCTTGGGTCAGACCTTCCCTCTCTCCAGTCAGGAACAGGCTCTCGTTCATTCCTTGTTTGGGTAACGGTGAAAATAGCTACTGATGCAAAGGTGCCATTTCAGAGCCTAGGGAAGTGGGAAAGGAAGACCAGCAGCTCACCCCTGCTGTCACCCCACTGACTGCCTCTCTTGGCCATCTCTGTAGGTCCCTATGGTGATCATTCCACATGTCTCTCTGTTCTCAGTGGAAGTTCCTGGACGTACCAAAGAAGTTTGGGGGTCATATTTGGGAACACACATCTGACAAATGGGACCATTTTTAATGCCTGGCACAGATCCCCACCCACAGCATGTAACTGATTGTAATGAAAATGTTTCTGATACTGGAAATTCCCTGATTTAAGGCCTGATAGTAAACATCGTGATGTGACTGCAATTTACAAATCGACAGCGCTGCTTGTTTAATTTGTTTGCCCAGAAAAATAATTAGCACAAAACTCATCGTGGTTTTGGTTTGTGTCCTAAGACAATGTGATCCTTACACACCCCCAGTACATACTTTGCTGAAATTGTTTAGGTTTTGCCAGCAGTTGGAGAAAGATTTGGCTTAACTTTTTTTATTTATTTATTTATAGACATTTAATATTGGAGAAAAGGTTTAGCGGGAAAGGATTAAGCATCACTTGCAAGACAGCTGGTTAAAGATAATGGGCCAAATTCAGGCCTAGTGTAACTCCATTGACCTCACTGTGTTAAACTAGGTTGAATATGGCCCAGTGACTTACCTGTACGTAACTCCAAAGGTTGCCTAAGTACTTTACGCACTGTGGTCCAGATCCTGCAATCAACTCCATGTAAGTGGATGGTCAATAGGTTTCATGTGAGTGCAAAGTCCATCTAGACACTTCTGACTGCAGGATCAGCCCCCCAATATAGGCATGACTTCACTTGCCACTAAAATACAGCTACCTCTGGAATGGAACATGATAGTGAGGCTACATAACAATTGATGCAAACAATACTGCATCTAAGTGAAACTGCAGGGGAAATGTCAAGTAGATAGAATGTAAAGATTACTCAAATTAGGCTGGGTTCTGGATACCTGAGTTACCACGCTCCTGGAGCATTTAATTATCATAACTGGTCAGGCTCATTATCTTACATCTTGTCCAGAAGGTGTTCTCATAATCCTCCAGACCAGATAACTTTGGCTCTCTTCTCACTGAAATTCCCCATGACACCGGGCAACTGTCATTGAAGTGACTTATTAACTCTTTACCAGAATAGGGAGCAAGCTATCTTTATAAATGATTGCCACTTACATTGAGGCTGTTCCAGGTGCTTCAAGCTTAACTGACACTCTTGCCACTTGTTGCCAAAGGTTTTCTTTGGTGCACAGCAGGACAGCACAGCCCTGTTTCGTCTGGTTGTGAAGGAGCCAAAACAGGCTTTGATTTCCGTTCTGGTTTGCAAACCCCTTGGCTTTCTTGGAAAGGTGTTTAATGAAGCACATACCGTAAAGGTATGCACCCAGTCACAAAATCCTGTTCCTGGCTTCTTCACAATACACTGCTACACAGAAGCCACCTATACATTAAAAAGGGGAGACTGGTGAGTAGTTAGGAAATGGAGCCATCCCATTGGAATGTGTGACCCACTTTCCAGGTGACCTGCAAAGGACTAAAACCAAAAGAAAAAGCGAAGTTTGTATTTAGGAAAGGGATGGATCCTGGGACCCTTTTTCAGATTTTGCTCAGTCCTTACTGAGGCAAAGGTCCAATGGATTTCAACGGACTCAGGAAAAGTGGAGTGAAGACTTCAGGATTTTGGGCCCCACAATCTAAGGGGAGGATTTCAGTTTGTTCACCAAGTTGACTTACTTTTTCAAACAGCTCACTGCGGCACAGATTCCCTGCGAGCTGTCAGCTGACCCAGGTTGCACATGTCACCCAGCAAGGAGCAGGGCCAGGGTCCACCTTAGAGGAGCAAGGCCAGTTGGGGAGCCATGTTTATTTTTGGGGGGGGGGGGTATGTGTTTAGAGAAACATAATATTGAAACAAAGTTTTTACTATTCGGATTTCACACCTTTAAATGGTAGAAAGTAAACACAACGGTCCTGGTCCGTGCCGGGAACTCCTAGGCGCTGCAATAATACAACTAAATGCGTAATCAATAACAGCAATACAATGATTACACCAGATAACATATGCACCTCTGCATTGTGTGTCTCCTGCATTGGATCCCAGATCAGTGAACTTTGCCCTTTCCCCTGAGTGCCTCCAAGGACTCTCACTCACCTCAGACACACACACTACAGCAGATTTTCTTGATGCGTACTGAAGAATCACATGGCACTCACTTGGAGGTCCTTAACAAAGGGTCTGATTCCTGTCGGGAACTTGGTTTAAGCTCTATTGAATAGGAATTGGGCATGCACTTCCTCCGGCCAACTCAAAAGCCCAGCTTCCCAGTGTGAGGCGTTTGCAGGATCAGGCTGCAAATGCTTTATGTTTCTTAAACAAAAGCTTTCCAGCAAATGTTAGCGATCCACAGAGAAGCACACCTTCAATTTACCCACCCATGCCACGGTGCTAATTATACTGCTCTGCCTGGCCTGGGTGCTGAATAAATGACTGTTGGAGAAGAACTTGGAGACCGCAAGCTGCAGTGGGCTATGCAAGTGCCAAGAACTATTGTTTGCCTCCAGTTCTAAACTGTTGTGCAGCATTACGGTACGCCACTTGAACAGTGGCCATGCCCCGGAGCCGGCTGCCTTTCAAAGGCAAGGGAACTGCCTTGTGTACATTGTGGGTGCAAAGTGCTTTGGGGTCCTTCCTTATAAAGGTGCTAATAGAAATGTAAGATGCGGTTCGTAAAGAGAGAATGGAGCTCTCACTGAGGAGAAAACAGCTACCAGAGGGAGACTGGAAGTATGTGGTGTGGAATCCGCTATGTGGGGGTTTCAAATTCTTAAGGAAAGGAATTCCATGTGAGCAGAGACATTGCACTTGGCTTTGTGGGATTACATCAACAGATCAACCTGACTGTCTTTCTGCAGGAGAATAGCACTGAGGGGCCGCTGTAGGCGCCTTATGCTGAACTTTACAATTTGCGACTTCTACATTGTGGCTGGTGTTCTGGAAATGACTAGGCCATAGAAAGTAGAGATGGAAAAGATCTCCTAGGTCAGTCAGTCCTCATCTCCTGGAGCAGGATTGTTTCTAGCTAGACACCATCCAGTGCTTTCTTCAGTCCAGTTTTACATGGGTTTGAGCCACAAGAATGTACTGCAGTGCCAATTCATATGCAACATCACAGAGTAGAACAAGGAGGAATGAATCTATTCACATGGCAAATGTGGTGCTGAGGAGCATCCACCCTAAATACAAACCTTGGGGGACATCCTGACTGCATAGAAATCAATAGCAAAGCTCCCATTGATGTCTATGGGTCCAGGTTCACATGCCATCTGTCTTTAGACCCTGGTAATACAAACTCTTCATTGTCAGAAAGCTGGTGCTAAATTCACCCCACAAGCTTTTCCCATTAATCTTTCCTTATTATGTCTGTGATACACTGGCCCGTTCCCAGGACACCCTACTGTGGAAGACCGTGGCACAACCGATGCATCTGCCTTAGCTTCCCCTTTCTACTGGACACCTCAGTAACTCCACATACATTTTCATTGAAGGTAAACAGTCCTTTGAGGAGTTAATTTCTGACAAAAATTCCCACAGCAATACCACAATTTCCCAGCACAGTCTAACAAGAACACTCACTCTTTCAAGTCCCAACAGTCCATCAACACCAAGTACAGCTCCAGCATCTCTCGCCATGCCCCCGACTCTCCAGCATGACCCCAGCATCTCTCAGCATGTCACTCCCCAGCCTGTCCAGTGGGGGTGCTTTTCTGACCTGTTTCCTTCCGTTCCAGTTCTTCCCTGGGGACATCAGCAGGCTCACCCCTCCATCATTCCCCAATCTTCTGCCCTCTACGGCCCTCCAGTTTCAGCTGTCCACCTCAGAGAGCCAGCAGGCATCTCCCACTTCAGCTCAAAGCCTTCAGCCCCCTCTGGTCATGGCTATCTAGCCTGGGGAAGTTTGTAGGTGATCCCCCAATTGACTTCTGTGTCTCATGTAATTCTCCAGGGGCAGCCCTGACCTCCTCATTACACCAAACTAGGGCACACCTGGTCTGGAGCAGGAGAGCTGAGCCTGATTTCATTTTAGGGGCCATCTACCCTGCTACAATGTCCCTTCCTGCTAATACTCTTGGCATTCGTGTTAGACCCATGATTAATGCCGAAGATGAATTCTCCAAAGCTCTGTGCAACATTGGAATGATCATATTACCAGGGCCTGAAGACAGAAGGGGGGAAATCCTGGCCCCATAAACATCTATTTCTTGTTTGTGTCCTACTAAATTCTTGGCCTCAATGATACCTTGTAGCAATGAGTTCCATGGGTTAATAATGATGATGTTAAAAACTACTCTCTTTTATCAGTTTTAAAACTTTGCTGCCTTACTGTTTCATTGAATTTCCCCTGGTCTGTATATTAGGAGAGAGGGTGAATAGGAGACCCCAATTTACTTTTTCTAGACTATTCAGTACTTTCTCCTCTCTAAACAATACAGCCCCAGTCTTTTCAATACCTCTTGATAGGGCAGTCTTTCTAGGCCTCTAATCATTTTCATTGTCAGTGTCTGAACTCCTCTTTCCACTATATCCTTTCTGAGATCAGAAGTCCAGAGCAGAACACAGTATTTTAGGGAGGATGTACTATTGATTTATACAATGGCATTATAATCTTTTCAGTATTTTTAGATCCCATTCTTTAGCCATCCTAATAGTTTGTTTGCTTTTCTGACTGTGCAGTGGTTTTTGTTGAGCCGTCTAATATAACCCCCCAGGTCTTTTTCCTAAGTGATTACAGTCCATTTAGAACCCAACAATATATAGGCCTAATTCAAAGGACCCCTTCCAGTATGCATTGCCTTGCATTTGTCAACAGCAAATTTCATCTGCCATTGTGCTGCCCATTCACCTACCGTTGTGTGGTCTGACAATATCACAACCCACGGCGATATATGGTGGCAGGCACTACTGCTCTTGTTATTTACAATGGCTAATTAAGATCCTGCTACAACCCTCATCCCACCCTCATTTCTTACGAACCAGCCAACAAAAGGTTTTGATTTCCTTTTTGGCTGGGAGACCTTTTGGCTTCTGAGAAAAGGGGATTAAGAATGAAAGCACATAAAGGTATGTGCACAATCACAAAGTCATAACAGCTCTCAAAGGGCAGTCTCCCAGGAATGAACATGGTATTAGCAAGGAGGTCTAATTGGGAGCTGGTTTAAAAATTGCACATTGTGTGGCAGAGTCCGGTAACACTTTTGATCATGCAGACAGCCCAGCCACGTATTGCATTCTTCCCTCTCCAAACTGTCTGAACCCAGAGGAAATGGCATTTTACCTTCCATGGAGTGGTATGTCTGATTCAAACATAGCCAGCTCTAGGGATTAATGCACCCTAACAGAGTGAGCACCTTCGGCAATGTTTGCTACAACCACTTCTCAATGCAAATCACTGATTTAGCTGTTTTTCCTTTTCCTGTAACATTAGGAACCACCCCAGCAAAAACAAGGATCAGCTTGATGGATGAAGCCATGTTAACAAAACTCTCCAAAGATTTCTGCCCAAAGCTTCCGTGGCCATTCTCTGTTATAAACTTTGGCTGAAACTTTCAAGGCAGCGCAAGAGATTTAACCATCCGTCATTCATTGGCTTTAATGGAAGATGGGTGGCTTAAGTCCCCTGAAGTGCTTTGAAAAGCTCAACCCTCATGTCTCCTCTTGTTCCCTGTACAGACCAAGCTATTGCCCTGGAATCTTTAGCCAGATGAAGAGTGAGGAAGCTGTTCCTGCACATTCAATGCTGCTCTTGTTCCTCAAGAGCCAGCAGGGGGTGCTTGGAGACCAAGGTCCCCCAAGCTGCCTCTCTGAACAGAAGCCTGGTCTGAAAGCCGCTGGCCCTGAGAGCAAAAGCCTCGCTTGAGCTCTTGTGCCACAGAGCCAGCTGTCTGAGCCAACCCTTTAGAATCAGGAGCATTCGCTACTGGCTGTGCCATCCAAAACATGTCATGGCACGAAGGAATCAATGAAAAACAGTCACCAAAGGACATGTGTTTTCATCCATTTGCATGCGCCAGAATTTCCAGCTCCTCAAGGACGTGTGCCTGTGAAAGTGGCGAGTATGTTATTCATTTAAGTTGATTTTCGACCCTTAGGATAGGAGGCTGCTTTTATCCTTTTGAAAGCTCTTAAGCAAAGATGGTCATAACCCCACAGCCTGCCACTACTGTAAAGAACATTTAAGCTCCACATAGCTGGCTCTCAGCAGGAAACAGTTCCCTGAAGGAGTGGAAAGGTTTGCACTGTTTGTCTGCTGGGTAGACAGGTTATTCTCTTAGGATCTTTCAGAAATCCCAGCCAACATTGTTTTACTTTCTGATTGGTGCAAATGCAGTCATATGACGCAAGTAGCACCTGCGACCTCCCAGAAACTAAAGCTCTGATGTGAAATGGCACTTCCACTGCTGTCCTGGGCAGCACCAGGGACTGCACAAATAAAAATGAAAAACTGGGAAAGAAAAGTCACTTGATTCCAGCTGGGGATGAAGGCTCAGGTTGTTTTTTATTTTATCTGCAACATTTCACCCATCCCTGGTTATGCTACTCACCTTTTAATAGTGATCTACCTCAAAATGGGTTATAAACAGCCCTATAAATCACACAACACCTCTGTGTTTGTCTCAGTGACAAACTAACATTAATGGATGTAACATGGTGGGATGCATCAGGAAGGGTCTTCAGATAATGCTTTATAAACAAAGTTCTTATTTTCCTAACCTTTCACTTTGATTTTCTGTAACATTGTGCCTAGAAATGGATCCAACCACAACACTGGAAGCAACATATCTGAACATGGCGGAAGTGTCTATCTTGATACAGGACTTCAAGCTTGGCTCATCTCTAAGTGTAACTGTTAAATATACCGATAAAACAATGTTTGTTCAACTATGGCACAGGACAACACCAATACCCTCAAACAAGTTGCAACTTATCCCTCACTATAGGAGAAAACACCGAGTGGTTACTTATTACCCAACCCATAGTCTTGCTACTTCCATTTTTCACCCTAACACACACATGTCATTTAACTAGTACCTGATCCTACCATCTGCTTTATCACAGGAGAAGGGAGGGGAGGTTCAACCTAGCTGCTTTCACCCGGCTGCCTTTGCTGAAGAAACATCATCCTTGCTAAGTGTCAGCCCAGTTGGGATGGCATCAGAGAAGTGACAACAAGACGTCATTTGGGCATTGTTTCACCCTAAATAGAGCTGGCCATTGCAATCCCCACATTGCTCCAATGAGGGACTGTTGGAGTCACAGTCCAGTGGCCTAATTATCAAAGGTGTTGAGCATCTGTAACTCCTGTTGACTTCAACGGGACTGGAGGGTGCTCTGAAAATCAAACTAGTGTTAAGCCAGAAGTGACTTGCCAAGAGGGATGCGGGGAGGTTGAGATGATTCTGCTTCTTTTTCCATTAAAAATTCAGGCTTTGTCTACCTTGGAGGATCCCAGGGTGATGGGAGAGTTAGTGAAATAAGGGTATCTCAAGACAGTGAGTGTTGAGGAACTGAGAAGGGAAAAGAGTTTTCGTTAGACTGCTTAAAACTCTATCGATTTTGTTAACTCCTATTTAGCTTCAAAGACTAGGTAACTTTCTGAAAAAAGGAAACTTCTCTTAAAGGTTCAACACCCCAATTCCTTTAACCCAGCTGGGAGAGACTGCGAAAAGCAATACCCTGCGATATCCAACAGGGCTTCCAGCAAACCCAGACTTGATATTCCTGATTTTTTTTTTAAAGCTGAAGATAGAGTGTTCAATTTTTTTCCCCTTTGATGTCACCATTTGGAACCCAGCCCATGTACATCTATAACCAGGAAAGACTGAAAATCATCCAATAGTTGTCGGGGAGGCCTACATGAAATGTGTTGGTGGATTTCCTTCCGGTTTCTAATAGACAGATGTCCACAAATTTCCTCATTATTTGCACTTATCAGAACTCTTGGTGACAGTGTTAGTATGCAAGCCACAGAGGGAATAGATAAAAGAGTCTGAGCTACCTTCTCATTACTAATAGGGGTCCCTCCGTGTCTGGATAGAAGCATACATATATAAATTATTTATGAAAGGAACACTCACTTCTGACCCAGGAAGAAAATAAGTGAAGAGCTGAGTTTTAATTATATAAGACTTGTAATTAACAATCACTAGCATTTCTATTTAGGAGTCTCCCATCTTTGAGCAACATAGGTTTTGTTTTGCAGCATAACAGAATTTAGGGCCATCTTCCAACACCACCATACCATCACATGCTACTTTAGACCATTGGTAGTATTATTTATTACATTTATTGCTTAATGTCTCACCTCAATATTGCTTGAAATTATATGGTCTACATAGGTTACAAATTTTTGTCAGGGATCTTCCTGCCTCCAGCATCTGAATATGAACTGGGGTGGGGGGAAGGCAATGAACTAATGGTAGAACAGGGGTTTGTAATTTGGTGACAGAAGTCACAGACAGCTGTCAGGGTCATGACCATTCAGCTCTTCCCATATTAGTAAATGGGAGGAGTGTCCCAGTTAGAGGGGTGGAGGGATACTGGACAGGTCATGATATGGGAATGACTGAGAGCCCCTGTTGAGTATATTTGTGTATTGCTACACTAATGTAATTGTTGGGAGTTGGTGGTGGCAAAACCTTCTTGGATTAAAGAAGCTAACATGTCTGCTAAAGCTGTTTCAGTTTCATTAGTTTAGCCTAAAAGTACATTTGGTAGCAGAGAGACAAAGAATGTACCAACATGCCCAGAAAATCAGTGACCATCTACTGAGCAATACATCACTATTATTCTGTGGTAGACTCTATACATGCCTGTATAGTTGTATGCCCAGCAAGGCAATCTGAGACAGCTCATGAAGATTGTGTATTTGCTTAAATCAGAACTAGATTTACATCAAGTTCTACTTCTTTTGAACCAGACTGAATCAGCTAAAATAATTCCAAGAGTGGCAGACAAGATGGTGATGGATTGAACACAGTCCTTACAGCTATGAAGTAGAACACATTGCAGAATTCACCACAAAGTTATGCTTCCATTGTGCTCAGCTACATATGATGCCCTGAAAAGATACCCACTGTCAGTGGCATGGAAAGATTGGCATACTTTAGCAAAATATTTGTAGTCCTGACTCCAGAAGCCATGTACATGAAGTCATGGTCTCATGGTCTGATTATACTTCCAATAAACCAATGGCAAAACTCCCAGTGTCACTATCACAGGCCCTGATATTTCTGTCCTTATTATATACTGCGGGGTTCCTCACCCTGTTTATAAACTACTTTGCTGTGTTGACATTTGTATGTCTGGGGCATACAATACCAGATGGTATTTCTTCTGCCTGAATCTTATCAGATTCAGACACTATGCTATGCAGGTGATTAACTTAAAGGCATCAATCTCTCTGCATGGGTGGCTTTCCACTTTGATCAAACAGAACACAGGTAGCTGCAGAGTTCTGTAGTGTGAAAACCAGCAACCCTGATCTTGGAATGGGCCGTCTCACTGCTTTAACCTACAAAAGAATAATGGGTACATCCTGACAGGCCAGCCTGTAACTCAGTGGATGATATTGAAGGAAGAAAGGCATCAGTCATGAGGTTAGTTTGAAACTTAGTATTGACAAGTTCCTCTCTAGATAGGGATGGTTTTTATGCTTGAAGGAAGGAGTTGCTAAAAGCCCACTGTTTAGAAAGTAGGCAAATTAGACTCAACAATCCAACTATAAACCAGGTGCAGCAGCCACATGGATCCATGCTGATAAGTGAGGTGAGAGCTGTATTTGCATCAACAATCCTGAGGCCGAACAAGAATACCGTGTTGTTGAACAGAAAGCACTGTACTAGCTCATGCCTGGGGAACTGAAAACCCCAGCTTTGGGGTTGCAAACTTACCTGGCAAATTGATCACATGTGCAACAACATTTTGTCTATGAGCTTGAACACTCATTGTTCAAGGACCAGGCTACTGCCTGCCTTTTAAAGGAGAAATGAAGTACAAGCCAGGACATGATAATGTTGTTGTGAATGGCTTGCCTCATCTACCTTGGCCAATAATCGGTACCTGATTGGAAGAGGAGTTAAAATGATTCCTTTGGTAGTAGAGATCTTGGTCCTGGGCCTACAGAATAGTTCAAGGCAGTGGAAGGGAACATTATTTGATTTTACCTGCCTAGAGGGCAGCCAAAGATTGCAAAACATGCTGACCCACATCTTGCCCTTCTTTGCCTTTGTGATGATGATTTTTAAACACAGTGTAAGGAGTGAGCCCAAGCTACAGAGTTCAAATCTGGACTGAGATCCAAAATTTTCCCAAAGTCTTTGGGGTGTTTGGATCTTTGGGTTTAGCTTACCACATCATAAAGATAAGGGACAACTGCAAAGTTCAAAGTTCATATCCCGAGCTTGCAGATGCCGGGATGTGAGGTTTTGCTTGAAACACATCCATCTCTGGTGTGTATGCCACATGTGGCACTCACCATCAGGTAGTTCCAACTAAACTGCAACACAGGTTTCTTCAACATGGTCGAGAAACTTATCAGGGATTTGTCTGAACCAAACAAAGGCTCGGCGTTCTCTTCAGGGGACCTGGGATGGATGTACACATTGAAAATGCTATAGCATCCTGAATTACTTGCTAGATTCATGACAAAAAAACCAGATATCACACACATTGTACCATTACATCCATCCCTGCATTCCTTTGCTTGACTCTGGACAGAAAAATGTTGCTACTAAATTAAATTAATTAATGTATTTATTTAAAATGTGCCCACCTGAAGCTCTGGCACATTATTGTCATCAATTACTTCAGCAAATGGCTTGTGGTTGTGTTTCCTACTGAGGTTATTTCAACAACAATAATCAAATCACAGTTCACAAAGTAAATTAAAAAGTAACAGTCTACACAGTGAACCTCAGCTCACATAAAAGGGCGTTGGAAGAATTTCTGAAGGAGAGAAATGTTAAGCACAGATTTTCTTCCATTCTATAATCCTCAAGCCAATGGGGAAATAGAATGTTTTAATCAAGTTTTCAAAGGCTGTTTGCAAACCTCTGACCCAGAAGAAAATCAGTTGCCATAGACTGTGTACAGAAATACAGAGCAACCTGACATGCAGCGACCCAGATGTCTCCAGCAGAATTGCTGCTTAGGAGGAAAATGAAGATCTAGTTAAGTGTGGATGTTCCCCACTCACCAGATTTTCAAAAATATTTGGAAGCCAGCATCTCCTATGGCTCCCAATTTTCTGAATGTTTCCTCCACCTCTATCTTCTTGCTGCTTTCTCCTGCCATCAGAATACCCTCTGCCCTAAAGTGCACTGGACTGGGAACCAGGAGCCTATGAGGTTCTGTTTCATCTCTTACGCTGACTGGTGTTAATAATCCCATGTATGTCACAAACTTTCATACTGAACAAGGCCTCATGACCTTAACATAGGAGACAGGTAAGCATTATTCCCTCCTTTTTACGGATAGGTAACTGATCATCTGTGAGGGTGCCCATAGTCACTTTTGGTAGAGCTATGAATAGAACTCATGACTATGCCAAGTCCATGTGCATATCCATAGAGTCTTTAAAGTGAGGCTGCTCCTGCATACCTATCTTCTAGACATACACATGAATGAGGACTATATCAATGCAAATTAATTATTAACATGCAAATAGCTTCCAGGAGTCCTAAATTAGTGCTGTGACCACTAGATCACACTCCCCTCCCAGAGCCAAGAAGAGAAACCAGGAATCTTGATTCACTACTGCCTGCCAAATAGCTTTGTAATCAATGGCAAACTGTGTGTCAGCCTCCCCACTAGTGGCTGGTTCACATGATTAACCACCTCCTACTGCTACCATCTAAAGAACCCAGTCCTTTAGCTCAAGTGGTAGAGGTCTGTGCTGCAGGTCAAAGGTCCTCTTACCCTCATACAAAAGGTTAAAAACCTCTTTCTAGATCCCATCATGGCACTCCTTATCCTAATGGAGTTCTGCTCCCCCACCCCTCGCCAAGGGTCTCTCATACCCATAAGATATTCCTCCTGCCCAAGACTAGAGCCTCCAAATGGTTTTAACTTTCCCCCTTATGATTTTCTCCTAGGAAGTGGGGGTCCCATCCATTTCCTCCCTGCCCCCAAAACCAGACTGCTGGGTGACATGACCAAGCCTCAAAGAAAAGACAATTATAAATCTCTATTTACGTGGGGGACCATCCTCCCCGTCACCCTGGATAAACCAACCCATGCAAATTTACACCCAGTACTTGTCAAAAAATCCCACTGAACCTTCCCCAACTCCTTCACCACACAAATCACAACTGAAGCCAAATCCAAAGGACCCCCACATACACTCTTTGACCAATCTGCAAGTATGCTACTGCTGCTACAAGGGAGAGACTAATCTCCCCCCCCCCACCCCAAACAGAAACCGAGGCTGCTGGGGGTGGGCTAGAGCTGTGGTGCCCCAGTGCTGCTGCCACCTATACTTAATCTCTGTAATAGCTTTGTCCTGCACAACCCCAGAGAAAGTTGTTTCAGCATCTTCCTTCAGAACTCCTCTTCCTGGCACATGTACGTCGGTTTGTCAACTCTTGTGGGCCTCATGCTATGTGCTGATAGCCCCAGCTGCTCTGTGAAAAGCATGAGAATATCAGCTTCCATTTTTAAAAAATAGAAAGATTTGAAGGCTCTTGGTAGTGAAGAAAAGCTGGGAATTGTGAACCTAATGGTTCCGAAGCCAGAAGACCAAGACAAAAGAAGCCTGAATTCAGCCTTTTTAAAAATCTAATGATTTTAAGGCAATCTCATGATTTTTGAACATTTGGGGTTGGCAACACTGGATTCAGTTTCCTCCACAGTCCAGAGATGTACTCCTACTACACAGATGCCTTCTGTGAGTGGTGGTAGAGGTATGGGGGGAGGTTTTTAGAGGGCTCTCAATCCCTCAAGGCAGTTCTAGCTGCTGGAAGGGTCAGGTGGGCTGGACCCACATTGATACAGCAGACCCTAGTTCCACATCCCACTGGGGGAGGGTTTGGGGTTTGTTTGTTTTAATGGGACTCTCACCCACCCCAAAACACATACAAACAGTTGGAGTACAAACCCAAGTGGTTGCTAGAGTAAAGAAACTGTTAGCTGTATGGTGCTTAGTACATAGTTACCTGCCAGAGGTGAAAGTAAGCTGGTACGGCGTACCGGTAAGAGCCAGTACACTGTGCCGGACTGGACTGGCTTCTCCAGCGGTGAAGGCCCCAGGCCCTTTAAATCACTGCTGGAGCTCCGGCAGCTGGGCTCAGGTGGGGATTTCAAGGTCCCAGACCGGCCAATGTGGAGCCCCAGGGTCTTTAAATCTTGAAAGGCCCTGCCTCTTCCAGTTGAGACCATGCCTCTTCCGGCTGAGGCCACGCCCCGCTCAGGACTCCAGCGTACCAGTAAGTCCTTTAAGTTACTTTCACCCCTATTACCTGCAAACAACAGGCTTGGTAGTACAATGCAGTAGATTGGGAGACAGAAGACCTGTGTTCTAGTCCCAGATCTGACTTACTGTGTGACCTGGAGCAAATCACCTAGTCTCTCTGCTTCTCTTCCTAAACTTTTTCTCTCATCTATTTAGACTGGAAGCTCTTCAAGGCAGGCACTGTCTCTTGTGAGTAGCACAGAGGGTCCTGAGTTTGGCTGAGGGTTGGAGGTGCTACTGTCATACCAACAATACAACAATTCATAGCAGATTCATTGGAAGATGGGTTGTCAGGTCATTCTGGTTTGGTTGTGATTTTGGCCAAAGGTATTGGCTTGGAATCCTAATATTTATGGTTCCCGTCTACTCTGACGGGAGTTGAACAGGTTGATACTAGGGATGTCAATTAATTGCAGTTAACTCACACCATTAGTTCAAAAAATTAATTGTGATTAATTGCAGTTTTAATCATGCTGTTAAACAATAGAATACTAATTGAAATGTATTAAATATTTTGAATGTTTTTCTGTTTTCAAATATATTGATTTCAATTACAACGCAGAATACAAAGTGTACAGTGCTCATTTTATTACAAATATTTTCATTGTAAAAATGATAAAAAATAGTATTTTTCAATTCACCTCAGACAAGTACTGTAGTGCAATCTCTTTATTGTGAAAGTGCAACTTGCACATGTAGATTTTTTTTCTTATATAACTGCACTTAAAAACAAAACCATGTAAAACTTCAGAGCCTACAAGTCCACTCAGTCCTACTTCTTGTTCAGCCAATTGCTAAGACAAACAAGTATGTTTACACTTACGGGAGATCATGCTGCCCACTTCTTATTTACAATGTCTCCTGAAAGTGAGAACAGGCGTTCACATGGCACTTTTGTAGCCGGCATTGCGGTATTTATGAGCCAGATATGCTAAACATTCATATGCCCCTTCATGCTTCAGCCACCATTCCAGAGGACATGATTCCATGCTGATGATGCTCGTGGAAAAAAATAATGCATTAATTAAATTTGTGACTGAACTCCTTGGGGGAGAATTGTATGTCTCCTGCTCTGTTTTACCCACATTCTGCCATATATTTCATGTTATAGCAGTCTCGGATGATGACCCAGCACATGTTGGGTTTGTTTTAAGAATACTTTTATTGAAGATTTGACAAAATGCAAAGAAGGTACCAATGTGAGATTTCTAAAGATAGCTACAGCACTCGACCCAAAGTTTAAGAATCTGAAGTGCCTTCCAAAATCTGAGAGGGACGAGGTGTGGAGCATGCTTTCAGGAGTCTTAAAAGAGCAACACTCCGATACGGAAACTACAGAACCCAAACCACCAAAAAAGAAAATCAACCTTCTGCAGGTGGCATCATCTGACTCAGATAATGAACATGAGCATGCATTGGGCTGCACTGCTTTGGATTGTTATCAAGCAGAACCCATCATCAGCATGGATGCATGTCCTCTGGAATGGTGGTTGAAGCATGAAGGGACATATGAATCGTTAGCTCATCTGGCACGTAAATATCTTGCAACACCGGCTACAACAGTACCATGCAAACGCCTGTTCTCACTTTCAGGTGACATTGTAAACAAGAAGCGGGCAGCATTATCTCCTGCAAATGTAAACAAATTTATCAGAGATTTGCTGAACAAGAAGTAGGACTGAGTGGACTTATAGGCTCTAAAGTTTTACATTGTTTTATTTTTAATGCCGTTTTTTTTGTACATAATTCTACTTTTGCAAGTTCAACTTTCATGATAAAGAGATTGCACTACGGTACTTGTATTAGGTGCATTGAAATATACTATTTCTTTTGTTTTTTACAGTGCAAATATTTGTAATTAAAAACATAAAATGAGCACTGTACACTTTGTATTCTGTGTTGTAATTGAAATCAATATATTTGAAAATATAGAAAACATACACAAATATTTAAATAAATGGGATTCTAGTATTGTTTAATCACATAATTAATAACAATTAATTTTTTTAATTGCTTGCCAGCCCTAGTTGATGTATGCTATTCTGTAGCTAAATGTTTCTCGTCAATATTTATCATTTACATAAGGGTTTTCATTGTCCAAAAACAGTACAAAACCATTAACTAGTCCATACTCACAACACCCTGTAAGGTAGAGAAGTGGTTGGTATCCTCATTTTACATGTGGAGAAACTGAGTCCAGAAATGTTAAGTGACTTACCCAAGGACATGAAGGAAGTCAAGGTTCTAGGGTTTAAAGGTATAATATTAAACTATATTGGCTAGCCTGAAACAAATAATGCCTTCTAAAACTCTAGTCAAGACAAGGCAAGTTGTATTTTAGTGTATGTTAAACTGGTCACATCAAAGATCTATGGGGCAGATTAGCATAAAACTAGAGTTTTAGAAAGTGTCCAAACAAGACTGAGCAAACAAACAAGATCTAACAACACAGCTTTCAATCTTAGTCTGGACAAAGTTTCAGTGGTGGAAGAACTCTGTGAATTCCTGGTTCCCAACATAGTGCTCAGCCCATTAGGCCACGAAAGACAGGTTTCTATTGGGGAAAACTGGGGGAGGATTGAAAATCAAGCGTATAATGGAAAGCTAGCTCCGACCTTAACTACAGAGTGGCTACCACTGTGATATAAGGATAAAAGTTCATAGCAATAATCAAAAAGTGTAAATTACAGCAATATGTACATGTGTTTTAAATAATTTTTTTAATTGTTGAGGCAGTAATACTTGGTTCATGGAACTGCAATATACAGAGAGGTGAAATAAATAGCTTATATATATATAATATATATAATATAGCTGGTTTTAAAATATTCCCTTATCATTGGTGTATTAGGTCACTTTTAGTCACTTGAATGTATTTAGCAGCATTCTCCAGAACTGAGCATAATGCAGGATCACAGAGCCGTGACACCTTATGTCATCAGAAAGGTTACAGAAGATCGATGCATTGAGAACTCCACGGAAACTCAATCACTGCCGTACACACCATCTTGTCTCGGGACAGTTTGCAGCAGACAATAAATAGATTACTGCAAAACTGGTGATTTTCGGGGCAGGGTCTTAGTAACTTTGGGAAAGAACTTTGGTTTTCTTTGGTTTTATTTTATTTAATATTAATTGTTTTTCCTCTGGGGATCTGCTTGAAATGTTGTCCGTTCCAAAAAGAGAAATAAGCACCTATGTGTCAACAACAAGAAGTCAATTTAAATAGAGCAGTTCATTTTGTTTTTCAAGTCACAATAAATCCCTAACAGCTTCCCCCAGCGTTTGCCATCTAGTCTTTTATTTTTTTTAATTTTTTTAATTATTTTTTAAACACAATGTACAAAAATAGAACTTCTTCCTTATTTTTAATGTAAAAATATTCCTCTGGTGTAGTTTTTTTGTGGTTTATTATTGTGACACTGTTTTTGTCTATCTTTTAACTGGGGTTGGTAGGTCGTATTCTCTTAGTCCTCTTGGTCACTGTGGTGTACTTGAAAGGTTTCTGTAACTCCACTTGACCCTTTGGGTACCTTTTCATAAAATGCACATCTTGTTGGTTTTCCTGGGTCTTGGGCCCTTTTCGTGGCCTTCCCTTTTTGGTAAATCCAACGTACCAGCCAGAGTATTTCGCAGACATCAGTGCTGTGTAGTTGTTTTCTAGGACTTTTTCAATGAAGACACACTCTTTGCTGGTGCCATCAGGCTGCAAAAGGGAAAGAAGATTCATTTCAATCAGTTGCAAACCCCTTGGCCAAATAGCAATTTTGCATAAAAGAGCAATTACAGGATCTGATCCTGTTCTCTCCTGCTTGCAGTCCAGTAGCTGGAAGGGGGGGTGGGGAAGGAATATCAGTTGAAATATTCAACATGAACCATTAACACTATTGTTTGATTCAAGGGTGCCTTTTGTTTTGTTTTCTTTCTTTTTTTTTTTTTTTAAACACTCCTAACACGGGGATCTAGTTTTTGTAGGGAGATTTTCAAAGACACAAATACCAAGTAGTCACCTAACTTCGTAAACCTCCCCCATTGTGGCCTGTCCCAATAAAACATATCCCTCTGTGAAGCATACATCAGAAGAGCTACTTGCAGGAATCTTGAACAGGGTGAATAACAACACTTAATGTTTGTTTAGAGAAGTCCTAAATTCTCAGCAAGCTGGGGTGTCAATCTACCATTTCGAAGCGGGGTAGATCAAAGAGCATTAGGGAACTTTTAATGCACAGCAGCAGGGTCCACAAAAACGCTTAGTGTGCGGCAGGATAGTGCAGAATAGATTTACACCCCTGCTTGCCATGAACTAAGTATTCATTTAGTCCAACCCCCAGAATTTAGACTGCTCTTTTCAAAAATGCTTTAGGAGTTAGATGCCCAACCACCATTGAACCCACCACACCCATGCAAGATGGGGAACTTCTCCCACTAAGGTGCTTTTGAAATTTCATCCTTAATTTCTAATGCACTGCCCATTGGCAACCCAAACATTAACTAGCCATACAATTCCTGGGAGGTGCAGATTGGTATTCTCATTGGAGAGATGGGGAGCTGAGCCCCAGAAAGGTGCTGAGCACCTAGATCTCCCACTGACATCAAAGGGACATCTGGGTTGCTCAGCATTTTTGAAAATCTGGCTATTTACTTACGTACCAATTTTTCAAAATCTCGTCTCAGGCTCTTTATTTCAGTGCCGAACTGCAGAACCTAACTTTTGGCCTCTATTTTTATTTTTAATCTTGGAGTAAAAATGGACACCCAAACATCAAAGAACTTACTTTTAAAAGTTTACCTTTACATCACTTTACTATGGCAACTCAGGCTCCAGACGGTGCCATCATCAGAGCCAGAACTGGAACTCTTAGGCCTGTACTCAGAGCACTAGGCTCACTTTCTCAGGAAGGTCTCCTAAGCCTCCTTTTCAAGGGCAATCATTATAATGGAGGATGGGGCATTTCTACTAGAAATTCAGATGCCAAACATCCCAACATTTGGGACTAATGCTATTGAGGGTTTTGGTACAGCCCAGTTTACAGTTGGGACCATTTGCAAAATTCTAAACCAGATCTGGATTTGGAACTCCAGCAGCATTTTGATCTGTGGTTTAGATTCAGGCAAATCTCTAATTTATACAATGCATGCAGCAGCACTGCAAGAGTCACGGCATCACATAATAGGATATTTAAGTATTGCAGCCAAGTGGAAATCCTACAAACACTATAATCCTATGCCAGAATATATTGCTATTTTACCTTTAACGGCTGAATAACTGGAACAGTCCATGAAACAAATCACAGGTCAGATGATGCCTCCTGTATCAAGTCTTTCTTTAATTTCTTTTTCTTTTCTAAATACATCAAAACTATAACTATCCATCCCATCTTTGGGAATATTTACAGGACCTTCACAATAGTGTTATAATCTGGGTGAAACCTTGTTATGGGCTGAATTAATACCCCATTGAGATTGATAGGTGTGAACTGACCCTTCAATTAACATACCTGTAAGCGTAAGTACCACCTAAGACAAAAGGTGTGTGTGAACCTGCGGAGGATCTTTTGACTGAGCATTCTTTTGGATGGGGAAGGTCGGGGGATGAGAGATCTCGGAAACTGAGGTCAGACAAGAACAGAGTGAGAGAGGCAGCTAAATGCATGTCACTGACCCTGGGTAGAGGTTTTTCAGGTCAGGGTGAAGGCTAAAAAAAAAAAAAAAGCACTCTTGGTGCTGTGAGAAAAAGAAGCTGTTTCTTGCTATTTTATTCCTTCTGTGTTCCAAGACACAGGACTTCATACATTCTTTGTATATATACAAAACAGCATCAGAGAAATGCCTGACTACCACCACTTTCTACTCCCAATTCGAACACCCACAAGCCCCCAGACGTCAACTAGCTGCTCATGTCAAAAAGGGGCAAAACCATAAACAAAATATGGAACATTATATAGGGCCTAATCCACAACTCGCTTAAGCGAAAGGAAAAATTCCCACTGACTTCAATGGGAGCTGGATTAGATTGCTACAACTAATTAATAAATAATATAGGGTTTTTCATCTGTAGCCCTCAAAGTGCTTTCCAAAGGTTGGTAAGCACCATATAAGAAGTTGCTTATATGACACTGAATAACTTATACGTAGAATTATTACTACAATTGCCTGTGAACAAACAAAACAGTCAAAGCCCTTTCAGTCCTTAGCAAATTAATTCTCCAAATGCCTGAGAAAAATAAAATTAACATGTCACTGCACAGAAGCTGCAGCAGATCACAGGAGGCAAAGGATTGATCACAGAGCTCTGGCAGAATAATCGCTATGTATGTCTGAAAATGGGCCAGGTGGAACAGATGGGAATAGCACCAGCCATTCACCTCCAGAGACATGAGCACAGAGTAAAACTGGTACTCTTCAGTCTGCTCCCTTCTAAACGCTTGTCTAGAAAATGGTTGCAGAGCTTGGTACAATTTGTCAGATGCTGTTAATCTCAGAATCTGAGTCAAGAGAAAGGCACAGCCAATCTGAGCTGGTTTAGAATTCATTAGACCTGTGATCTCGAAATTATTTTGTATGAGCTACCAAAATCAGCTGTAACTCAGAGTCACTGCAACCCAGGCTGGATTCAGAGAGGCAACCAAAAGGGAAAGGCTCCATAATTCATCACTAATCTCCAGAACTATCCATTCCCCCTTAGATCTTCTATTCATGGATGCATTTATGTCATTTTAAACTTGAAACCATTAACATATAATCTTGTCAAAGCCTTTTGTTTGCTACACAAACTGTATAGTACCAGTCTCCTTAAGAAGGTAAGGGGAGATCATAAACAATTCTACAATAGCAACACAGAATCATACGAGGGAAAAGTTTGAGAAGAGGCCCAGAAATATACATTGCCCACCAAATATACATAATCAGGAGTCCATGCACATTGACAGGGGTTGAAGCCAGCTCTGCTACTGACTAGCATCCTACATATTTGGGAAAGCATAAAGGTCATATTTTATCATCTATAATTTTGAGCTTACAAATGCTTTGAGGAATGGCAGGGCTGTGCAAAACCCAGTGGTTTCAGTTCACCGGGGCTCATCCTTTGAGTTCAGAGTTCAATCAAAACCACAGCGAGAAAACAGATGACACTGCAGAATTCCACCAGGTTTCAATGTGAAGCCAGAAACAGCCCCCGGTTCACTCAAAACTGGGCCCGGCACATACCTTTCAACAATTAATACAATTTAAACACTAATGTGGCTGAGTCTCAAGTTCACACAAAATTAGGTGCTGATGAACCAACCAAATTCCTTCTGAGCTATTAGGTATAGCAGGGAATTGGAAAGCTCATTTCCCCTACATTTGCAGAAAGGTCCTGGATTTGACCCATGACCTTGTTGCTATGAAAATTTGACCACTTTTAATATATCTATTTTGGGGCTTTCTGCTTGCACTGCAATGTCATTTTCTTGTGAAACATTTAGACATACTCAGGGATGAGACTGGAATGAAAAAAAGGAAATGTTGGGGTTTTTAAAATTATTATTAAAGGTATTTTCTGTGTTTATGTCTCGAAATATGCCAGCAGAGTCTACAGAAGAGCAATGAAGAGTAGGGAGAGAGGATACTACTTCAGGCCAGGTTCAGGGCTAATTTGAAGCAAATAAGGTCCATAAAAATAAATTTAGCCTGGAAAAGAAGGCACTAAATCATATAACAACGTGAAATTAAGGTGGCATGTACACGTACTTTAAGATAATTCATGGATAACGAACAGAAATTGCTTTTCTCCAAGTAAATCATTCTTATATGTGCTAGGGCATGTTGTAGAGACAGACAGATGATTTTATAGCATCTGTTATAAACCCCGATAGACTGGGAATATAGAACATAAATCACTTATATAGAAGGGTCTCTACATCATGTAATCTGTCCCTGAGATAATCTATTAGTGAAAAAGCAATTTCTATTCATCCTTTAGGGATTATTAATAAAGTAATTTATAAATGTCACCTTAATTTCAACAGTTGCCACTCATTTAAGGCCCAGTTCTGTTCCCATTTAAATCAGTGACAAAACTCTCATTGGTATCAGGCCCTCATTGTATGAATATATGAGCATGTCTCTTGTCAAGCCAGAGCATGTCATCAATATGGGGCCAAGCTGACTTAGTGTAACTGCATTGCCTTCACTGGAGACACAACAGGGAGGGAACTGGCTAATTCAATTCCAATGCACTTCAACTGAACAAAATCCCACCATCCTCCTGGGAAGTCAGCTGAAATATTGAAATTAAAGCAGTAAAATACATGACTGGAGTCCTGAAGGAGTCTAAGGTGTCTGATGCACAAAAAATTGTTTTGGTTTCTCTCTATTCTCCTCTCATTCCAATCAGATTCTGTAGTCTAAGGGACAATCCATCCAACCAACCGCCTGCCTCCAGGGATGCAGATGGTCCAACACACAGCAATATTGATGCAGTTCCCTTACACAGAAGAAGAGGGTAGGAACTGGGGAGTCAGAAAAGAGAGATTTGACACCCAGTGCACTGTGTTGGTTGGGGGATATTAGTGCAGCAAAAAAGCTAAAAGTTCCACCGGTTCACAGAACTTCCAGTCTTTTGGGAAGGTGGGGGGGGGGCAAGGGTGCTAGTGCCAAAGAGCCTACGCTGAGTTATCTGCTGAGAGGATCCTCAGTCTGGAAGGTGGTTCCATTTCCCTTCTTCCAGTGAGAACCTCAATGCCCATCCAAGTTACCACACCAAAGCACTCAGCAGAGAACTTGGGCCTAAGAGTTATGATGTCAGCATTGCATTTGACCCTCAGCATGGTGATTTTCTGGAGTGCAGTCCAGACTGACTGAGTCTCCTATGACAATACCTAGACAAGCTTCTAAGAAATGCTATTTGGTACAGACACCAGTTCAGGAAGGGCACTTCAGAACTTCCCTAGCTTTGACTAAGTCTCATTGAAGTCAATGAAAATTAAGTGCAGGCTTAAAATAAAGCACATGGTTAAGTGCCTTCCTGAATTGCGGCACAGTCCTCAGATTCATGCTCCTAAATCACAAGCAGCTTCCATTTTAAACCTCTAGAAGAAAATAGCAGTAAATCCCCAACCTAAAAATGCATTCAGTACTCCTCGGTGTCTTATTTGTCCTGAAACTCCCGCCTTCCACACACACTCTCACCTTCCTACCCCCCCCCCCCCGCCCCCCACCTCCTGAGACAGAACTCCCCTTAAGAAGATTCAAGAGGAGGAGAAAGAAAAGAGAAATGGCCCCAACCAGGTTTAAATGTCAAAATGCAAGAACTAGCTGTTTGAGGGTAAAGAACAAAAAAAAAAAACCTGTATTCTAACTGACTGTTTTTTCCAAAGAATTCTTAGTCCAAACATATGCTGCTGATATTGGGTTGCACACTACTCAAGTAGACTTCAATGGAGAGATCCTGCCAAGTTACAGTATGTATTAATTTCATAGATACTTAGCTGGCAAAATGCACTCTAAATACAAAGTAGTAGTGCAATGTATTCGGAGAAAGATTCTTTAAATGTATAGAATCCCTGAAAACATGAGAGCTGGACACTGCAGTGTGTCCCTTGCATGATTACATTGCTATGCAGTGTGGGAGGGGGAGATTCACACCAGTGCATGGGACTGGCACAAAGCTGCACACCACTTCAATTTTACTTCAGCCCACAAAATAGGACTTATGTAGTAGCACAAGCCTGATGCACACCCTCAGCACAGGAGTGAATTTCATGCTGGGTTGGCACCTTTCTAGGACACAGTGCAGGTAGAGACCAGAGAGAGACGTTCTACTTGTGAAGTTTGAGTTCAGATCTGGAATTGGAAGGGCTCAGATCCAGGATCTTGGTTCAGGCCCAAACTTTAATTTCCAGTAAAAGGAAAGGCAGCTTCATCTATAACATTTATACATTAAACAACACCCTTTTACGTAGGCTTAGGATTCTACTTTGTCCTTTGCCTAATACTGTGCAGAATGCTTGTGTGCTGGCTGGCCACCACCACCCTCCCCAGAGATGGCTGCATTACTGCTGTACGTGGATTGCTCATAAAGGACTGGAGAGCCTCTGAAGTGAAATGTGCTAAGTACAATAGTCGTCAAACAGTCGCACAGTTGGGCTACTGGGGCCGATTCCCCCACACAAGTTCTATGGCTATTTCACTTTCCCAAGTTAGCCCCATTCAACTTTTATTACTTCCTTGGGACATGCTCCTTAGCCAGAAAAATAACTTGGGTTGGAGTGTTATCTCCTGTATTCTTTAGATAGTAACTGAAAAGCTCATGGAGATCTGCCACCCTCTCCCCACACATTCAATGTAACTCAGTTATACTGACAAACTACTTTATACTTAAGAACATAAGAATGGCCATACTGGGTCAGGACAAAGGTCCATCTAGCCCAGTATCCTGTCTTCCAACAGTGGCCAATGCCAGGTGCCCCAGAGGGAATGAACAGAACAGGTAATCATCAAGTGAGGCATCCCCTGTCGCCCATTCCCAGCTTCTGGCAAATAGAAGCTTCTGTCTGATAGCCATTGATGGACCTATCCTCCATGAACTTATCTACTTCTTTTTTGAACCCTATTATAGTCTTCGCCTTCACAACATCATCTGGCAAGGAGTTCCACAAGTTGACACTGTGTTGTATGAAAAAATACTACTTTTGTTTGTTTTAAACCTGCTGCCTATTAATTTCATTTGGTAACCCCTAGTTCTTGTGTTATGAGAAGGAGTAAATAACACTTCCTTATTTACTTTCTCCACACCAGTCATGATTTTATAGACCTCTATCATATCCTCTTTACTTATCATGCCAGTTCCTCAGCTGGTGTCAAACAGCATAGCTCTGTAGACGCCAACTCTCAGGAAAAAAATTATCTATCATATGTACGTATATGAGGCTGTCCATAAATGATGTAACACATTGGGGGTGAGTGGGTCCTTACTTGTGCGTGTTTGTTTCAGGGTTACGAAGAGTTACAATTGGTGGGTGGGTCTTCAAAAACATCACCAAACAATGTGTTCTTTAATGTATGGACAGTCCCTAGCACTAGAACAACTGAGCACCTCACAATCACTAATGCATTTCTCCTCATAAAACCCCTGTAAGGTAGGGCAGTGCTGTTATCCCCACTGCACAGATAGGGAACTGAGTGTCACCCCATCTAATTTTTAGCCATCTACAAAACCTCTGGGATCCACAACCTCTGAGTTAGGTGCCTGGGTTCCTTATACAATGAATGAGGAGAGAGAGAGAAACTTGGAATGGGATTCACAAAAAACAACTAGGAGGCTCCTCACCTAAGGCATCCAATGGGAGAAGGCAAGCTAAGGGGCATATGCTAAGCCCCACCCCATCCCTCTGCTTGGGAGTCTAAGGCCTGGTCCACACTAACCCCCCACTTCGGACTAAGGTACGCAAATTCAGCTACGTTAATAACGTAGCTGAATTCGAAGTACCTTAGTCCGAACTTACCGCGGGTCCAGACGCTGCAGGCAGGCTCCCCCGTCGATGCCGCATACTCCTCTCGCTGAGCTGGAGTACCAGCGTCGACGGCAATCGATCCGGGATCGATCCGGGATCGATTTATCGCGTCTAGACAAGACGCGATAAATCGATCCCAGAAGATCGATCGCTTACATCCGGACCAGGAAGTAAGTATAGACGTACCCTAAGTTGCAAACACTCTTGGCATTAGGTGCCTATAATGCTGCTGCAAGCAGCAGCTTTGGAACTTTGAGCCTAGTGGCTGGAGCACTCACCTGGGAGGTGGGAGACCACCAGGTCAAGTCCCCCTTTCACCTGAGTGGGAGAGAGGATTTGAATAGGAATCTGCCACCTCTCAGGCAAGTGCCCTAACCCCGGGGATATGGGACACACTGGTGTGGGGCTCGCCTCTTGAAGCTGTTCCACTGTGGATAAATAATTTTAAAAAGTCATTGACACAGAGGACTGGATCCCAGGGTCTTTCACCTTCCAAGTGAGTGCTGTAACCACCAGGCTACAGGGTCCTTCTCATGCTTGGTGTCTCTCTGGCCAATTATTCTTTCGTTATTTGTCCGCAGTGGAAGAGTTTCAACAGGAGAGAGCCCCCATGAGAATATCCCACAGCCCAGTGGTCAGAGCACTCCCTGGAAAGGTGACAAATCCCAATTTAAATCCCTTCTCTGCCTGAGTGGGGACTGGAACCAGGGATCTCCCATATCCTAGGTGAGTCCTAGCCACTGGGCTAAATGTTATAAGGGACTTCCTCCTCTCCCCCTCCTCAGCCACTGTGTGTAAGTTCCTACTGGACTGAGTCGTGCAGGTGAGTTAGGCCGAGGAATGCCCATCTTCTGTGGTTTGTGCATCACTCTGGGGCTTAGGCATCCACACACCTGATTCAGAGCTGCAATGCGCATGCTCAGAGGCACAAATACAGGCACCTAGAGCACTTTTACTGCAAAAATTTAGGTGCCAAGAGAGTTTAAGCACCTACAGGGTTCAGGGGCACATGAGTGGGGGGTTTAAGAATCCCAGGGGGACCTGATTCTGGAATCCAGGTGCCTAAAGTGGCAGGTAGGTGCCTACATCCCTTTGTGAATTTAGCCTTAAGTGGCTTGCTCAAGTTCACACAAGAAATCTGTGGTGGAGCAGGGAATTAAACCCAGACCTCCTAAATCCCAGGCTGGTGCCCAAACCACCAGACCATCCCTTTGCTCATAGTTCCTCAAAACATACTCCTATCAAACATTTGTATTGCTGACATGGACCCATTAATAAGACAGAAGTCTTGCGATCATGAATGAATATAAATGCCTGAAGGTTTATGTAAAAATAAGCCAAGAAATGAACTCTTATTACAAACCGCCAACGGGAATGTCATTCCAGAATGAAGGCGGGCAATCTCAGTTCCTTGGAACAAATCTTTTCAAGCACATTTTTTTAGGCATGCTATGGAGGTTTTTTTCCCCGCCTGACATACGATACGAACACCCGGCCACAGTGTCACCACACCACACCTAGGCACTACACATCATCACTATAAATCACAGCTAATTACACAAGACAGTCAAAAGCTATCAAAGGAAATGCGTATGGGGAGAAAATGTTCATTAAAGATGGCTGGGAAAAAAATCTATGCAAACAAAACATCTTCCCAATTCCAGTAGCTACCCTACCATATCCATAGATACATCAGGTACTAGAGAGATGCCTGATACATCACATATATCACAAATAGATATTCTGCCTTTGACAGGTAGAATTTTTATGAGTGAAAAAAAAGCATCTTCCCAACCAATGCTAGTTAAAGCTGTGACATAACTCCCAGAAACAACAGGGGCAGGACTCAGTGAAGAGACACCCAACCTTACAGTCCATTGCTGATTTGGAAGCAAACACTCCACCATCTAACACCAAGGATGTGATTTTCTATGCAGTCCATTGCTATATGCCCACATGAAAGGCATTTTCTTGTAGGGGAGCCTGTGGGCAAATGAAACTTTAATGCATAAATGTTTTAGCTGCTGTTGCTCTGCTTTCCTTCTCCCTTTCCCTCTCAAAGCAGAGACTATTTGCAGCAGCCTCCTCTTGCTTGCATCTGGCACGCATGCATCCATCTGCAAGAGCCTGCACCAGTCAGAAGGTTCAGCTTCCAACTCACTCTGTGATCTACATTGAGAAGAGCGATCGCAACCTGGATCCTTGCAGTTGGGGCTACAAGAGGGACAGTGTCCCAGTCCAGTAGTGAGGAGAACAACCAGGTACTAGATAAAACCCTTTCCTGGGACATCAGTTCTCTCCTGGGATATTAATTCAGTGATTTATTTTTTTACGCATCCCTAATCCAGGCACAAAGATGTGGTAACTGTTAGCTATTCTTTGATAAGTTTCCATTAAACTACTGTGTAAAAAGCTTGATCTATATTCCAGCTCCCAGAGAAAATTCTCATATATCCCTCATGCTTGTATAAAGGCGAGAGACAGCACTGCAGTGAGGAGAAAACAAACCCTGCTGGATTAAAGGAGCCAGAACCGCAGCTGGGGTAAATTGGCATAGCTCCACTGATTTCAATGGAGCATCTCCAGTTCACACCAGCTGAAGATCTGTCCCACATTTTAAAATTGCTACCAGGTCATGAGATAATGAACACATATGGCTGCAGCTTCTTTATCCAGTGGACTCAGCAAGGTAACATCTGCCCTGTGCTACCACTTCACAATGAGGTGTCTCTGTAAATGGATCCTTTTATGCACAGCAGGCCAAAGTCACCCCTGATGTAACTAAACTCAGTGGAGTTAAAAGGGCTGAGTTTGAGCCAGTCTCTCTCCAAATGCCCTGGAATTACCAATAGGCGGCCTTGTATTGTTTGTGCAGAGCATTTGGTGAATGGCTCTCCGGTATTAAACATGAAACATCTTGAACTGACACGAAGCAGATCAAAGTGCCAAAACATTTGCTACTTCTACAATTACACTCCCGAGTTCTTTGGTGCTCCTTCTCTCCCCCTCTCCTTTTACAGCCCAACTTGGTCTTACTGGAGTTTTGTTTTCTTGTTTTAAGTTCTCCAAATGGAAAGGATCAAAGGGCTCTTTGTTGTTGTAGCAGAAGTGCTTCTCCGAGCTAGGCATTACTTCCACTAACAGCTTCCTGCTCATAAGAAATTCTCAGGAGCCTCTGTGCCACTGGACTGAGAGAAAGCATTATCAGGTGCAACAGCACCCCTCTCCCCGCGCATTAAACTGGGGCACTAAGCCACCTGAGCAGCTTTGTGTGGGAAAGGGAGGGCTAGGCAGATTCTTATTTATGCTTCAGAAATGCAACTGTGCAGACAGGCTTTGTGGGACCCCAAATCCTGCACCTCTCTTGGCTTCTGCAGCAAGAGAACCCCTGCATGAACAGTTCAGATAATAACAAGATGCAGTGATAGAAGCCCCCATCGTTCGAAGGTTTCTCTGTTTGAAAAAGATTATCTCGTTCAGTAAGCCTCACACGTAATGCTGTGCAAAGCTTTTGTTAGACATCCCACCCATCTTGGATTGGAAGCTCTTCAGGATGGTCTCCATTTTGTGTCTTGTTCAACTGAGCACATTGCCGGTGCTTCACAACTAATAACAAACAACAGGCCCCATGAAACTTGCCCAGCTGCAGGTTTCTTTACAACCTAGGAGTGCATGTTTGTTGAAAGGTTCAGTGAGACTCACAGCCTTCAAGAGAGACTGGGACAATTTACAGTTTCAAGACAAAATACTATGATGTGCCCATTTTGATTATCATCTTCTTGCGGCTTGTTCACAGCTGAATCACAAAGTGATATTTGGGAGGGTGCAAACCCATCTGAAAATGAGGAAAACTTTGATTCACAAACATTGAACCCAGAACCCCTGAGCAGAGCTGGGTGAAAATTGTTTTTTTGATGGAAAATTGGGTGTTTGACTAAATAAAAAAGTTCAGGGAAAGTGCTTGCCTTCTGTGGAAAAGATGGACATGTCAAAAAAATGAAAACTAACAGTTCTTTGCTTTTTGGCTGAAACCCAAAAGCGTTTCAGTTTTTGTATTTTTGTTTTTTTAAAGAAATGATGACATCTTCTGCAGAAAATTCCCCATGTCCTGACCAGCTCTGCCACTGAGCTTCTTGTTCTAATGCCATCCCCATGTGACAGGTACAGTATCATAGCCTCATAGGGATAGAAGGGATTGCAAGGGTCAGTAAATTAATGATTGCGTCTAGCTGTTACTCAAAAGGCTTCCTTTGGAATTGTGTATTTTTGATTTCTCATTATTATACATGGTTTCATAGCATACTATATATTATACATTGGCTGGGCAGAATTTGATTTGTATTTTTGTGTAATTTTGATGGATAATATTGATGTTTAGTTTTAATTATTTTGTCTATTTTTATCTGTTTAAATGTTCAGTTGTGGGAAATTATATGGGATCAGCCAATAATTATTTAATGACAGTAGACTTCGAGATTCAAAAAGTTAAAGCTTTAGAATTGTTGGAACAAAAATTGTCCACATCACATATCAACATATACAAAGTTAAAATCGTTAAATCGAAATCTAATGCGTTCTCAAGCAGCATCCTTCTTACTTTGCTTATCTGTAAATTTCAATTATCAACAGAAATATTTCTCGGAGGTTTGTGTGTACACAGTGAAATCCATGTTTACTGACATTTACAGATAAAAATCCAATCCTTCCAAACATAATTAGATCACACACATGGTCTACATTTTCAAAGTGACTAGTGATTTTGGTTGCTATTGTAATAATTGACAATGAATTAAACAGTGCCTCCATTCTTGGGTGCTCAATTTGAGAAGCCTTAAAAAGGGGCTCAGCACTTTCTGACAGCCAGGCCCCAGGTGTCGGAAGTTAAGAACCAAAACCTGAGGCACCGAAAATCACTTATCACTTTTGAAAACGTAGGGCTCTCTGTACAGAATCTGCACAGTGACCCATGGTTTTCTGCAAGGGTCCTACTCCTCGGCACACTAGGAGAAATTTAGTGAAGGAACCAAAAGCTGGAGGGATGTCAAAGGGCTCACCCCACCCAGAACAGAAAATCTCGGTAGGGGAAGGGTAGGCCCAAGCCAAGTTGAAGCCATGGCATCTCTTGCCTGTGGCAGGAAAGGAAGTGGATATCTCTTAAAGGGCTCACCCCATAACTCATTCACAGCTTGGAAAGTCCCAGCAGTGTGACAAGCAGGATGGGTGAGAACTGCATGATAGTGGAGCAGCTCCCAGGCAGAGGCAGATTAAGATTTATTGGGGCCTTGGGCACAAAGAACATTTGGGTCCTCCACACCCTGGGGGCCCAGAGGTGCCAGCACTGAAGGCTCAGGAGGGCCATGCTTCCACACTTTTTAAGATAGGTGTAGTAGCCTCAGGCAGGTGCGAAGTGGCGGCAGCATGGGTGTAGTTTGGGGGGTGAGGGGATATTGTCCGCCCACCCCCCAAACAGCAAGTTTCAGGCCAGAGGCAACAGGAGGAGTGGTGCTGCATGTGGTTGCTGCCTTGGGCACAAAGCCCAGGTGGCAGAAGTGGCAACCTGTCACTGGGAGCAAGAGGGACCTGGCAAGAGGAGCTGGGCACAGGCACTGAGTGAGCCTGGGCGGAGTGTGGCAGCTGCTGAGGCCGGGCCAGTAGCAGTGGGAGCTGCACGGGAGGAGCCCTCCCTGCCCCAGTTCCTTGCTGCCTGTGACCTAGCCGGGGCAGGGCTTCCCCTCTTTGCAGAGCATTGGTCAGGCCCCAGGGAGGGGGCAGGAGGCTGGACTGGAGCCCCCACCTCGGGTCCCACTGGCAGCAGCATGCCCTGGGGGGTGGGGACATGGACTGGCAGCTGCTCGTGTTCACCCTGGCCCTCACCCAGGGCACGTGGAGGGTCCGGGACTCCTCACAGTGAACCTGGCTCCCTGGGCAGCTCTTACCACTGCTCGGCTCCTGCTTCAGGGGAAGAGGAGGAGCAGGGGGAAGGGCCCCAGTTCCAGTGCCCTCCCCCCCACCCACACGTCTACCCAGGTTCTGGCACTCCTTCTGGGGGGAGAGGCAAATTGGCTGGGATCCCTGGCCATGGACCCTGTGGACCTGGGCCCCATGGACCTGGGCGTTAATCTGCCACTGCTCCCAAGTAGGTCGCTATGGCTGATCCTACCACCAGATTCTCAGAGGCTGCTCTTGAAGGGCTTGCCCTCCAGCAGCTTGAGAAATCCAAGCGCAAGGCTGCAGGCAGACGAGACCCAAGCCATGTTCTTGCCCTTTATGTGAAGTAATGGGGTAGACCTCTCATGAACATCTCCAGTGTTCTGCATTCTGAATTTATGCCAAGGAATCCTGAAACCATAACCACAAAGATCCTTCTTGATGCAATGCAATTTCAGCTGCTGCACAGCACTGTAAATCAGACCATATACATCTGTAACTGTATGCCAAGAGTTACTCGATTTCACAAACACTTTCTCCAATTTACTGGCCTCTGAACTTGCAGAGTCCTCGGAGGAAAATACTTGGGAGTCATGGCAGACAGTTCAATAAAGATGACCGCCAGTGCACTGCAGTAGTTAATGATATATATATAGAATGTCTAACTGCCTTACAAAGGCAATGGAAAATAATATAAAGCAGGGGTAGGCAACCTATGGCATGCGTGCCGAAGGTGGCACGCGAGCTGATTTTCAGTGGCACTCACACTGCCCAGGTCCTGGCCACCGGTCTGGGGGGCTCTGCATTTTAATTTAATTTTAAATGAAGCTTCTTAAACATTTTAAAAACCTTATTTACTTTACATACAACAATAGTTTACTTATATTATAGACTTCTAGAAAGAGACCTTTTAAAAATGTTAAAATGTATTACTGGCACGCGAAAACTTAAACCAGAGTGAATAAATGAAGACTCGGCACACTACTTCTGAAAGGTTGCCGACCCCTGATATAAAATATGGTGCGAAGATGTTATTTTGAACAAAAGCACATATTGATTTGGGGCCCACTTTTTAAATAGTCATGCGCGCACACACACACACACACCCTCATAGTGCACACAAGCACACCTGTATGTGTGCATGTACACTCCTGATTTGTGCATATGCATTGGGGGATATACACACCCATACCGGGAGCACTGAAGTACTGTGTCCAGTCTTGATCACCACATCTTAAGGAAAGTACAGAATAAAATGAAGAGGTCCGGAGAAGGAAAAGATGGTTACTTTTTTTTTTTTAAACTCTAGCACCTTTTACCTAAGGATCTCAATGGATCCGAAGATCTCAAATTTTTCACTAATATTTACAAATTAAGCCACCTAGCACCCTTGTGAGCTAGGTAAGTATCATTAAACCCATTTTATTGATGGAGAAACTGAGGCACATAACAGTTAAGTGATTTGCCTAGGGTCACACACAGCAGTCTGGGGCAAAGTCAGGACCTACTCCCAGTCCATCACCTCTATCACAAGGTCATCCTTTCTAACATCATGGCAGGTTATTATTAGCAGTATGATAGGATGTATGTATGTGAAAGAGCAAATCTAGGATTGCTTCACTTGGAAAGGAGTCTTGCAGGTGAACTTGATTGCTGAATTCAGAAGTATGAAGGGGAGGCATTCTAATTGAGTGCTAAGGGTTCCTATAATCAATAATAATAAAACTAGTCACTTCCTTCTTTTGCCCTGTGCCATAAATAGAAACTTTACGTAATTAATTAATTCAAAATTCAGAAGGAGTAAATGAAGTCAAATACTTCTGATTTTATACAGAGTGTAGTCAACTGTGGAAATCACTCCTTCAGGAGTCCATCAAATCAAACACCCTAGCTGGGTTGCAAAAGGTCAGGATAATTTCATGACCCTTAACATCTGTATCTATGTATGCTAACATAATAGATCTAATTGAGTCTCATGCTTCAGGACGTAAAATGATTACCTTCAAGGGTAGGGAAGTAATTTCCACCCAGCCACATAGAACATGACCTATTTGGCTAAATATATTGATGGGGTGGGGGGTACGGCACTTTTTTTGAAGCATCAGGTATTGATTATGACCAGAGGCAGAACATTGGCTTCAGCGGACCAGTGGTCTGGTCTGGCAAATCCTAGGCTTCATACTGAATAAACATAGAAATTGGCTTTATACATTATAAGATTCCATTTACAGTAACACAATCCTATGCAGAAAGGGACAAATTACAGCTTAACATCCTAGTGACATGATTGGCACCTGAGTTTATATCAGGGTAGGGTTTAGCCTCAGCACAGGCAGTTACTGATTATCTGCAGGGCAGTCGCAGATCTGTGTGTTTCAGCTCATAAGGATGAAGAAAGGAAATAATCCCGCAACCAAATTGGGTACCTTTCTTAAAAAATAATGTCAACAGCTGATCCAGTCTGTAAATGACAAAGTTCTTTCTGTTGACATGGAGGTGTATAGCAAATGCAAGTGCTTTATCACCTTTTACAAAAACCTACCACCTTTCTTTACATAACAAAATACAACATAGGAAATTGCCTAGGACAAATCCTATTTTTTAGCAATATCTTCTGTGCTTAAAAGTAGCCTTGCAATTGCCTCACCAACCGAGTTATTTTTTGCAGTGGTTAGATGGTAAATTAAATTTCTCCCTTCTAAATTACTCTCTCGTAAGAGACCCTCACTTCACTTTCCAAGAACACTCCAGAGAGCCAAGCAGAAGCAGTCCATGGACAACAGTGAGGTTCACCACAACCCGTGTCTCATTAGCTGCCTCCTCTGGAAGGTGATAGAGAAGTGCTTTGCTCTGCCTGTTTCCTACAAGTTAATGCGTCACAGTATTTACCCAGTGTCACCAAATAGTTTCATTTGCATTCTGGGGGATGGGGGGGGGGAGGATCAGAAAACCCGGAAGATGCTTAAATACAAAGAAGAAACAAAAATTGTGCTTGGGAGAATGTGGTGATTATCTGGTCAGGAAACCCATGTGCCTGGGTGGGTGAAATTCACGCCTGTGCAGGGACCCAATGCAAGACTTATGCAACACTTCCATTCCACTTAAACTGTGTCTTGCACTGCCCATTGCTCAGGGGTGAATGTCTCCATCCTGAAAGGGATTGATTGAATTTGTAGTAAATAATTTAATCTCAATATTTGATCTGAAAGAACAGGAATATCCTTTTTCAACATGGGCAAAATAGTCTTCCTTAGCGGCTAAAATATCCTCCCAACCCTACCCCAATGCTCTCCTGGATGCAGAGATGGTCTGCATTAAACAGGAACCATGCACCTTCACCAACAGAAGGAAGAGGCATTCAGAAGAAGCTTTTCAGAATCACAGCCCTGGTAAGGGTACAACATACTCAGCTGCTGCCTAAGAAAAATATGAGGGCAAGACCATTAGGAATTTACAGTGAAAGTTGCTCCTTGAGCATATGAAGATATTAAATTAACTCAAATGTTTTGAGATCAAATATTTTCTCTTAAAAGGGTTTTCAGCCAGCTTCCGATTGCAGATCAATAAAAGAGGCAGAGGTAAAGGAATGATACTGTGAGATTTAGCCTGCAAGCAAATTTCAACCTGAGATAGGAAATGAACACTTAAAAACTCTATCCGAGGACAATATTGAGCTTGCGAAGGAAATTCCTTAGAAATCAGCACAACAGACATCAGAATAAAACAGAAAACTGAGATCAAAATATTTATCCCTTACTACTCAACTGACTGAAGACTAGCAATGGACTAGAACTGAAGAATCAATGGGTCAGTTCCTCAGCTGGTGTGAACTGGAATCAGAGTATATGCTGATTTATACCATCTGAGGATTTGGCCCATTATATCCCTACCAGCAGCCTTCCCTTGATCGTTCTCCTGTCAAAATCAATGGGAATTTTATCATGGACTTCAATGGGAGCAAGATCAGGCCCCAGTGAGCTGGTGTTCCCAAGCAGCTGATATCTGGACCTCTCTCACAAGCAAAGCATGAAAAGATGCCTTCCAGCGTCTCTCAAACAGGAAGAGTATGATGCACAGATAGAGCTAAAGAAACTAAAACAACATAGCAACAAGAGAGAGAGAAAGAAGGAAAGAACAACTGCTTTGAGCTTCCAAGCTAAGCTTTACAAACAGTTCCCCACCTCCCTCTGGGCTGTGCTCCCCAACTCAGACCTGTGCTACAGCTTTGCAGGAGCTCCCTCTCTCTTTCTTCCCCTTCTTCCTACCTTTTATTATTCCTATTCGTTTTTATTTCCTGTTTACTACTTTTTCTACATTATTAAAGATCCCCTAAAACTCGTACTATGCGCTAGATCCAACTCCCAGCAAAGTTAACCTGAGTCTTTCTAATGACTTCCAAAGGATCTGGACTGGGCCCTAAGTAACTTGCATAGTTCACTCTGCTTGGTGGCCAGTTGTACTGCTCTTGCTTTGGGAAGTGGACTCTGTAACCACAGTGTATGAAAATGTTTCCTTGGGGGGAGGGATAGCTCAGTGGTTTGAGCATTGGCCTGCTAAACCCAGGGTTGTGAGCTCAATCCTTGAGGGGGCCACTTAGGGATCTGGGGCAAAAATCAGTACTTGGTCCTGCTAGTGAAGGCAGAGGGCTGGACTTGATGACCTTTCAAGGTCCCTTCCAGTTCTAGGAGATGGGATATCTCCATTAATTTAATTTATATAATCTGATGTATGTCACTTCTCATTCCAATGCCAATATTTTTTTAAAAAAAATAACAGAGTAAATGGCTGTCAATAGGGATATTTAGCTCTAGCTTAGAGTGAAAACTCAATAAAAAAAAAAAAAAAAAAAAAAGCATTTGGGTACCAGTACTCTAGTACTTAGAGCCTATCACTGTAGTAACTATTGAAACACCTAGGATAGGCAGAGACTTTGATATGCACTTAAAATGTGATTCAGACTATCTTTAGACCATTGAGCTGCCCTGTACATTGCCCTGTGTGCTGTTATATTGCAAATTCAGTTCCACATGAAGGGTTCCCACTGAAATCAAAGAAAGCCGCATTCATAAAACCCAATGCTGAGTTCCAGACTGCAGATAAGCAACCCAAAATATGGAACCCAGGAGGAAAATTTTGCCCATAGTTTGGCTGAAGTAAAAAAATTCCTGCCCCCAGTCTGCCCAAGAGTATCTGTATTAACCTGCAGTGCTTTGAAGGCAATATAAACTGAACGTAATGTAAAGCAGCTTAGCTCAGATCTTAAATATTTACATTATTGTTATACATGTCAGGCTGACAGTGTCTAACATTGAAAACGTTCTACCTGGCAAAGTAGCCAAATTTGAATCCAATTGCATCAACTAAGGGGGTGTTTACATATGCTTAATAACTTCCATGTATGAAATCTGTGACCAAAACCAGACAGAATGAACACTAAAAATGTGTGCACAATACATATCCTCTGAATATTACAAACTAAATGCTCCATAGATCGGTGAACGCGAGTGAGACTACATATGTAAATCCAGCATGCTATTCTTTTCACAACCCATGGCATGATTATTATAGATTGTCAGCTAAACTGGGCCATCAGAGCCTTGGCACCAATTGGTTTAAAAGAGTCACAGATATTCATCCCAGGGCAGAGTCTGGGCACCAATGGAATTAAAGCAACTTTTAGCTGCTTATGCCAATATGTCCATTTATTACATAGAATAGCAAGATTTCTCACTCTCTTCTGACTTGTACCATTATCGTGTGTACCCGAGTGCCTCTATGATACCTCCCCCTAGAAATCCCATGGTCATCTCAGATTCAAACTTCCTCTTCTTTCCTCCCATGCTCTGCCTCACCCACTTCTACCAATATCACCGCCATTGCTCTCCCTATCTCCTCTCTTTCCACACCCAGGCTCCTCCCATGTCCTGCTGCTTCTTCCTCTACATCCTTGCAAAAAAATCCAACCTTTCTCCCACATCCTGGCCATTAAAACCCTTGTCCACATCTTGGTCTCTCCTTGTCTTTCCCTTGCTCTTCTCCTCCCGACAGTCTGACAATGTGACTCCTCTCCTGGAATCCCTCCACCTACTTCATCTCACCTTCTGCATCAGAGTGCTCAAAGATTTCCCCTCTGTGACCCAGCACAGCCTTGCCTCTGTCGAGATCTCTGCTCTCATTTCCTTACAAGCATCCCTCTTATATGCTCTGTTTGTATCTTCACTTCTCATCTTCATGCCTCTTTCCACACTGCCCCTTATACTCAGAAATACTCCACCTCCTTGTGCCTCAAACAACCTCCTTCTCTTCATCCAACTGTATGGCCAACATCAGAGCTGTTCTGACAAAAAGATGGTTGAAAATATAGATCCATGACAAGAACCACTGCTACTTGCAAATGTTAATACCCTAAAGATCCAGTTTATTTGTATAAACTCCTACCATTTTGGAGGAGTCACTGCAATGTACTATGTCACCTCACTTTTGGGATGTACAGTACCTTGAGCTAGCATGTGATCAATGAAAGAAACATTCCAATTTAATTCTGATTGTTCTGGATGCACAAAATGCTCCAGTAGAACTTGGGTGGGGTGGGAGGTGTGTAATGTTTAGAAGCATTCAGAAATCAGGCTGATTGGAGAGAAGGCAGAGCACTTATTAACTACCCAAGCATTCAGCTCAGACTGGGGGAAACTATGAAGTTCATAGTGTTGCCAATTCTCATGAGCTTATCATAAGCTTCTGGAATCAAGTGATTGCTTGAGAATTTCACTTTTATTTTGACCAAAAAAAAAAAAAGAGTACATTTCTTGCCCTCATGGCTGCAGAGGAAAGTCTGAAAATGTGACCTGAGTAAGAAGAAAAAACCCAAATATTTTTTGTTCAAATCTCAACATTTTTAAGCCAATCTCATGGTTTTGGGAAGCCAGATTCATGATCTTTGAACAGTCTGAGTTAGCAATACTGCAGTTGAGTTCTACATCCAAAGTTCCTCAGAGTTCAAGGGCATTTGGGTGTCTACACAGATAATTAAAATGGGAAAGGAAGAGAAGTGTAAAGACAGTGTAGAAAGGAAAGGAGGAGGGAGAGGGGCCAGGAGCAGCTCACTTAAAGAACAAATCTCATTGAATATGAAGAATCACACTACAGTTCAAAAAGGGCCCTGACTGAAACTCACAAAAGCCAGGTAATTTAAAACCCTGCCAAGCCTGGCCTCTGAAGGAAGTGCCAGTCAGGACAGTTCATGACAAAAGAGAGCTTTGAAAAAAATGTATGAGATTAAAGTTCAGATTCCATCAAACACTCCTTGGTTCTGGTTTTGTAGCAAGCTCAGTGCTAAGCCCAGGAATTGCTAGGGTTTATGGGGCTTTTGAATGAGCCTGGGTCCAGGACTGAGTGAACCTGGTAAAACTGACTGTTTAATGTCAAAACCTTGTGAAATTCGCAGTTCTGACCCAAAGCCAAGTGAAATCTGATAGTTTTGATTATCACATCGTTTTGAAGTTTGGGGTCAGTTTTAATCCCAAACTCAGGGGGGCAAATCTGATGCACATTGAACTGGGAGGAAAATGTTTGCCCAACAAACCCCTGCAAAGCATATGGGCAGAGTTCGATACAGCTCTAGGTCTACGGGCAGAATTCTCCACTGCCACATGCACACCTTTTATCGGCCCCGCAGCTCTCTGTGGCACCCTCTGCATTTGGTCCATGCTCAGAACTCACACTGACTGGCAACAGAGAATCCCTTTGCAGAGAAGAGATCTGAAGTGCAGACATGCAGAGGGGAATCATGCACCATGCGTGCTGCATAGGCACATTCAGGTGAGTTAAGGACACAGTTCCAACCTTATCTTGGAATCTTTCTTCATCTCTATTTAAATCAGACCCTTAATGTTACCGTGACATAGTGTTTTTATTTAATCTGTGCTTTATGGGTGGGTTTTCCCAAGGCTCCCAAAGAAGTCAGTAGTAAGACTCCCTCTGGTGCAGGTAGGCCAGTGCTGAGTGCTTTTAAGAACTCCATCCCGTATTTCCCACCAGATAGTCCTGGCCCTTAAAAAATTCCTTTTGTCCTGCAGGGGTTTTCCCACCCTGTATGGAGAGTTCTTGCAAAAGAAGACACCCCGTTTCCTGTAAACCAGGACTGCATACCTGGACAATAACCAACACCTTCACTCTTTGATGCCGTTGGATTTATTTTTTCCCCAACCTTCCCGTTTTAACACACACACACACACACACACACACACACACTTCAAGGAACCCCCATTACATTTGCTGTAATGTAAACAACCCCAAATTATTACTTTCCCCTAAAGACCACTGCTGGCAGGAGTCCGTGATAAAGCTCTGCCAAAACAGTCTTTGGCATCAAGCAACAGTTTGCAAAAATACAGAGATCCTTACCATATGGTATTAGCAACATGCTGGTAACATTAAATTGGTTTGGAAAGCCATAAGAAAATGGTAAGTTTCTTAGGCCAGGTCTACATTACAAACTTCTTTTGCTGGCATAGCTGTGTCGGTCAGGGCTATGATGGGGTGTGATCTCTGACCAACTGTGCAGGCAAAACCCCTAATGCAGACAGAGTTAGATCAGCAAACTAGATTTTTGCTAGTATTGCTTATTTTGCTCAGGGGGCTGAAATAAGCTATTCTAGCAAAACTGTGAGTTTTGCCACTATAAGCTGCATCCACGTTAAGAACACTTTGGCAGTATAATATACCAGTAGAGCGATACTGGCAAAGCCTTCCTAGTATAGGCCTGAATGTAGTGTAAAACTTTGCTTCATCTGTTTTTATTGTAGAGTGAGTTTAAGTTCAGACCATTCAAGTGGCTGCATTTTATACCCTTTAATAGGAACAGGGGGTAGGAGGTGGAAATTGTCCATAAAAGATACAGAAAGGGGAAATAAAAGAAAACCCTTAAAATTCCAAACTTATCTCAAGAAATATTGAAAATATTAAGGTGATTTCCTGGGGAGTTTGAATTTCAAGTCCTTGTGGTTTTTAAAAGAAAACTCAGAGCGCTATGGTAAAAGTTAGAGTGCTAGTTTGGCGCACAACAGCGAACTGTACAATACGGATATGTTGCACCTTATTATATGTTGTATTCTTAGTAAATAGCTGAGTTAATGTAATTGGTCTGAGATTTTGTTAGGGCATGACCTTACATTTTCTTTTTAGCCCACAATGTCATACAATCCCAATCCCCACTTGCTGAAAGGGAGCCAAATCCTGAGATATCTACTTATTCCTTACTCAGGCAGAATTCCCACTCGGCCAAATTCTGAGGCCCTTAGTAGCTTTTGTCAATGGGTGTTTTGTAGAGTTAGCTGCCACTGGAGCTTGAGTAAGTGTCTGATGGGAGAGCTCCCACCCCAGAGATTCTTACAGATTTGGGATGGGGGAACACTGTGGTTTCATTTGACAGCTTCCCGGAAGCTGTAAAATGAGTGGAAGGGCTACCCATCACCCCTGAACAACACATGATGGGGTCTCTGTCCCAGAGAGGAAGTGGGAGGAGGAAGTCAGACCACCATCTTCCAGAAGACACCTCAGATTAGGAGGGGATGGGGGAGGGCAGCTAGGGCACCAGTTGGGGACAGGTACCTGTTGGAACGGAGCAGAAACTAGATGCCTTACAGTGGTGCAGATAGAATGGACCCAGGCTGTTGTTCATGGGAGATTCTAGAACATGAACCCATGCTGTCTGTGAGTTCCAGGAGATGCACTGCCCAACTCATGAATTCTGTTCCCAGGGTGACCTTCATATGGCTAACCAATCACGTGTATGCTGCATAACCATGGACCGCTGCATGGACTTCCTTATGGGGGAGCAAAGGGGAAACATCAGTGTCCCCAAATTCTATATAGCACCTAATTCTGCAGCAGAAGAAACACTGGGTAGCAAGCTGGTGGAGCCTGGCGTGACGAGCCTTGTCTACAATGCTCATTTTGAAATGAAAATTCAAGTTCTCAGCACCAACACAACACCTCCAACATGCTTAGCGGTGTACAAACCAACAGCGATTGGCTTGCATGACTGTCTGCCATGCCCTGCTGTAAAGATTTTGTAGTCCTTATTGCACACAGAATATTACTTAGCACTTAACTTCAAAGTCCCTTACCAACATTGTCTCATAAAGCTCCTATGTTATACGTATTAGTGTCTCCATTTCTGAGCTAGAGCAACTGAAGCAGAAAGAAAAACGACTTGTCTGAGGCCCCAGTGGGAGTCATTGGAGGTGTAATTTCCAGCTCAGATTGACATACCTGTGCTAGCTCTGATCGAGCCCACAGGCGGTGAGAGTGGGTACCTGCCCCCAGGATGGCCCTGTCTGAAAACATAGGCAAGTATTTGGGGCTGCCAGTTCATCCCGCCACTCACACTGCCAGGACTACACAGGTATTTTTAGCTCAATCAAAGCTAGCATGGGTATATCTCCCCAAGCTGGAAATTACATCTTCTGCTCCAGTGTGGATACACGCACTGTCAGAGTCAGAGTTAGAATTCAGGAGATCCTGCACACAGACTACTAGGCCTCACCTCTCTCACACAGAAAATTCAATTATAGCAAAAACATTGAACCCTTAAGCATCCGGTTAGCCACAAGGCATGGAATTAAGCAGCATCTAAAATAATTGGGCCAGATTGTCAACTGATGTAAATCAGAGTGTCTCTGATGCTACTGTGTCATTACAACTAACAGTCAGTCTGAAAAAGAAGGGGTGCATGTGCATACACATACACCAGTGTGCACACTGGTGAGAGAGAAAACCAGTCAGAACAAATAATGGATATTATCCATTGGTTATCATCCTGTCTGGAACACATAGGAAACTAGATTTATTTAATATGAAAATCCCAAAACTAGGAGAGATTACTAAAATTAGCTGATGAGAGAACTGGAATTGAAACTTTCTCAGCTTTCATTTGTATGGGCCGGAGTGTTAAATCTTTCACATAGAGCGCTCTTCTCCCAAGTGTGGGTCAGAAGCCTGAGATAAATGGGCATTAACAAAAAACAAACAGAAAACAAAGTTTTAAACAAAACTAACAATTCCCTTCCACCTAAATTGCTCTCTCCTTGTGATGCCATAATCCCACTTAGCTCGTCAGCAGGCCACAGACACCTCTAGTAAAAACAGGAAAATTAAGACATGCTGTTTCTAAGGTAAAATAAACAAATAACTAAAGCAGAAAACAAATATTTGAAACCAACCAACCAAATAAAAACCCGATTAGGCCTTCTTTACACAACATCAAGCAGCAACTAGAAAGCATGCACAATTCAATTTGCTTTTCTGCTGCGCAGGTCACTTGTAACAGAAAAACAATCATTCCCTTTCCAGCACTTGCCTAGTCTCCAGTTTTCATACATTGGACTTAGGAGGTAGTGGGTCAGCATCTTGGAAAACTCAGAAGCGGCCTGCAGTGACAACAGAGTTAGAATCCTGCCTGTGACACTTTTCAGACCTTTGGCCAACGTTAGCTGTGAAGTCACAAAGAATAACTAACAAGAAAGGAAAAACAGCGAGGAGTCCTTGTGGCACCTTAGAGACTAACAAATTTATTTTGGCATAAGCTTTCATGGGCTAAAAGTGGGTTTAACCCATGAAAACTTATGCCCAAATAAACGTGTTAGTCTCTAAGGTGCCACAAGGACTCCTCGCTGTTTTTGCTGATACAGACTAACACAGCTACACCTCTGAAACAAGGAAGGGAGACCAATACTGCAAACACCAGATTTTGAGCTGCTGAGAAAGCACCATTGGAAGCCTTGACTCAGAAGAGCTGGCACAGATGTAAATGAGTCGATGAAAAAGAAAAATGAAGGCTGCTCTTTTGAACCCTGAGGATTAATCTGTTTGCCTGCAACATAACTAGCTCCAAGGTAGGGAACGAGCCCAGTTTCTGAAATGGTCACTTTCGTCAGATGTTCCAGCTGCGAATAACAACAACCTGCTCCGATTTGTAATACCCTTTGTAGGTGATTATGGGAAACAAAAAAGAACTAAATTCAAAGCAGGTTTTCAACTGGGGAGAATCCAAAAATGCTGACTGAGGAGGAGAACAAAGCCAGATGGCATCTGTTGGTATTGTTATGGATTATGCAGTGTAAGGCAATAGGAAACGAGTAGAGAAAAAGAACCAGTTTTGCCTCAAATTTCCACTATTGCCAGATGGACATGCTGGGGCAACTGCAAAATGATCATCGTGTGCTTCGTATTTCCTCTCAGAATGTACTTCGAGATGTGCATTAGCCCAGGCATGAATTTTTATCTAACGTTTTCCTTGGGGCTTACTAGCTGTTTAGAGCATTCAGTCTAAAAAGCACTCCCTCAAACTCTTGCCACAAAAAGAGCTGAAACTATGATACTAATTAAAACCACACTCTTTGGTATCAAGAAGACATGCTGTTATTTTCGTTTGTGCTCTTGAGAAGCTGTTAATATGGGCAACGCGTCTGGAACATTTTCCTTCCAAACTGAATGTTCAATGCCCCCTCCTGCTCAAGGCGGCATGTTTTATGAACTTGTCAGCAATCTGGGTCTTTACCGGCGTGAGGCAGGAAGGCTCAGATATGATATTTACAAGAAAAGATTTATTTTAAAATGAGCTGTTTGCCAGCTTAACATCATGAAAAGCACATTGAGAGAAACTGAAACATCACATTACATGAAGAGAACAAGCTAAATAATTGTCCTGACTCACACCCAATGAGCCAAACTGAGGGACTGGTTCTGAAAAAGACTTAGGCCTAAATTTTCAAAAGTGGCATCTGACAAGCCTGTTTCTGGGTATCCCACTTAAGATCCCTACGGCTCATTGGTTGCTGCCTGCACTATGTATGGTCATTTGCACCAGTGTAAACACCACTGAAGCAGAATGGTGGAGTTTCACAGTCACTTTACATGTATCTACCTTAGATTCTTACACAGCCCTCACGGCTGTGGTATCTCAACACCTCACAGCCATTAACGTATTTATCCCCACAAGACTCCCCGTGAGCAGGACAATGTTGTTATCCTCACCATGCAGATGGGGAACTGAGACACAGAGAGGCTAAGGGCCAGATTTTTAAAGGTATTTAGGCACCTAAAGATACAGATAGGTGCCAAGTAGGATTTTCAGAAGCATGTAGGTACCTAACTCCCATTGGCCCTTAGGAGCTTTTGAAGATCCCACTAAGCACCTATCTTTAGGCGATTAAATACCTTAAAAATTATGGCCTCGTGTTACTTCTCCAAAGTCACACAACACATCTGTGCCAGAACAGAGAATCAAATGTGGTTCTGCTAAATCCCAGGCCAGGGCCTTAACCACTGAATGATCCTTCCTCTCAAGGTGAAGGGCAATGGTGAATCCAGCATCTAGGTCTGATTTACAAATCCCATTGATTTAAAATGGAATCCCAGTGCGCAGCACTTCAGAGAATCAGGTTGTCAACATCTTAGGTTGGGCACCCAGAATTAATGGGTGCTTTTGAAAATTATGTCTACACTACCCCCCGGATTGACACTCTGGGGATCGATACATCAGAGTTGATTTAGCGGGTCTAGTGAAGACCTGTCAGATCGCTCTCCAGTCGACCCCGGTACTCTACCCCAAACGAGAAGAGTAAGGTAAGTCAATAGGAAAATGTCTCCCATCAACCCAGCATAGTGAGGACCCCGCATAAGTCAACCTAAGCTAGGTCAACTCCGGCTACGTTATTCACGTAGCTGGAGTTGCATAGCTTAGGTCAATTTACCGAGGTAGTGTAGACATCAGTCTTTAAAGTAGCCTTTACTTGCATGAGTAAAGATACAGGAGAGCACACTATGAAAAGACTCCCCCCTCCCCCCAAGTGTCACTCCTGGGACCACCGTAGTACATAACATCTCACCAGAGTGGCTATGACACCTGGTTTCTATTTGGGAATATGGCTTTCAGTGTCTTTGTTGACTCAAAGCAAAAAACTCAGCTTCCCTTTTTCACTGCCACAGGGATAGCCAGTGTTTTAATTCATGTGGTACACAGGGTGAGTGCTTTTTATGTGCGTTTGATGGTATTTAACTTTGACAGCCTCCTGCCCAATTATTTAACTTTGGATTCACCAGCAATACAAAGAATCCATGTAAGTTACAAAAACAAGTTAATGCATTAAAAAAAATATGACTTCAGCAAAGACGTTAAGCTACACAGGCAAATATGTGTAATTTGTTACATGCTTCTATTGTGCTGGGATCCAAAGTAATAAAATATTCCTGTAATGCTAGAACCATGGGGCCCAGCCCTAATAAGATGTTCAGATTCCAATATTAGTTTTGCTACAGTATATTCTGACTCTTGTTATTAAAACAGGCACTACACTGCTAACCTCCCTAACATGTTCCTAACATTTTTTTTTTTTTACCACCAAGGTAAAAGAGATTTATATCATGTAATGCGAGTGCTCAATTGTTTTTGAGATGCATACATCTTTTGTCAATCTATGCAACTGTAAAATGGAAACCTATGCATACCCAAGGCATCAGTAATAAAATCCCGGTGGTTGGCTGCTTTATTTTATTGTGGGGGAAGGGTTGGTAAAGGGATGGACTGCTTTAAAAATTCCACATTCCTCAAGTCCTGCTTTTCATTTGGGGTTGACAGGCAAAGTTCGGAACACATCATTACGGCTTCGCAGTCACTGCTAAAGGTAATGCTCATGTTACAAATGAATTAATAGGAAACACTTACCTTCCCCACTAGCTTGCCTTTCCTGTTCATGCAAAGGTAAAAGTCTGTCTCTTTCCCTTTGATCCGGACTTGACTGCCAAATGTGTCTGTTTCCACTAGAAGCTGGGCTTGTAAAAGGAAGAAGAAAGAAAGGCATTTACCAGCACAGTCAGACCAAGTCATAGCATGAATGAGGTAAGTCAAGAAGTTCTCCTATGTCCACCTGGATCACTAAATGAAGACACAGTCCATATAGGGGGGAAAAAAAAAACACACACACACACACACAACCAACCAACCCACACACCTTACCACAGGCTGAATTCTGCTCTTGGTTACACTGGTATAAATCTAAAATAATGCTACCGACTTCATCTGATTACCCCAGATTTACATCAGTGTAATTGAGAATTTACACACACACACTTTTACTGCCCAGATTAACAAAGTTATATTATTATTATTATTGTGTAGGGAGGGGAGTCCCCCCGTAAAACGTCATGTGAATTATGTTCTCAGGAATGGTGCCATTAACAGCAAAGTGAAAACTAAATTCTTTACCACAGGCCAACGTGTGGTGTGCCAGCCCTAACCGAGACAGACAAACGGGCAATTGGTTTTCATGGCCCCTTCAGGGTGTGGCAATTTCACTGAAACCAACAATAGGGAGCAAATTTGTACCCATTACTTTGGTGCCTTTTTTGATGAGGACGCTGGCTCTTTAAAAGTCCTGTATGCATCCCCTGGCATACTCAGGAGCCCACCAACTACCATTGTGAAAATCCTGTGGGGCAAAGCCTAGAACCCTGCCCGTGACAGGGTGGGCATTTAATGCCTTACACAATCTAACCTGGTCACCATGTTGGAGTGCAGAGTTTCCCTGGCCCTGCCTCCATGGTGGAGGATGGTTTTTGTCTCTGTGCAGTCCTGAGTTAATATGCCACTTGCCATGTCACAGGTTTTTTGTCAGAGATGGGCCAAAATTGGCATCCAGGCCTGCAACTCATCGCTACAACCACCCCCACAATGGGGAGGCATTTGGATCCAGAATTTCATTTTGTTTCATTACAGAGTTAGGGGCCAGCTGCAACATTCAGATCAGGACCAAGGTTAAAGCCAAAACATCCTCCCAAAAAGTTTGGGGTGTTCAGATCTGGCCTTTTGGCCCAGGCCCATCTCTAGAGCTCAGAATAGAAAGCGGACATGATAGAAATATAATCTGAGAATGTCTAAATGTCAGTGCATGGAAACCCGGGCCCTGTACTGGAAATTCATACAAACTAAATCTTACCCTAAAAATACAGCTATGGCCAAACATTGAAGAATGTTTGATCTGTGCTACAGAAAGTCACATTCTTTTTGACCTTCATATTTCAGAACTGTAAAACCCTCTAAGATCAAATATGTTCACTGTAAGGATTTACCAAGGGGATAGAAATAGGAGTTTGTTTCATTTAAGCACATTAATATTTTTCCCACTTGTAAAGTCAGAATTTGGCTTTTTCGGTAGTGTAAATATCACAAAACTTTAACCCTCAATGGAGATTTCCTTCTGCAGCTCAGACAGAGATGAGATTTTTGGTATTTTGATTCTTACGATTACCAAATGTTCAACAGATGCTTACATTTATTTAGATTCTTCATTTGTTAAAAGGGTATCCTGTGAAATTAAACCTATATCAAGGCAGAGAGGAATTATTGTTTAAGTGTCTAACAGCAGATGGATATAACATGTATGTGTATTATATATATTTCAGTGTCTAAGAAATGTACCAACCTACTTGATCACTGGGGCTGGTGGGTCAACCTACTGCTGATTATTTGGACCCCCCCCCTCAACTGAGAGGGTGGGCACCAAGACCCACCCCATTTGGTCAGGGAGGGGCCAAGGAAACCAGAAATTGACATTGTGGGAGACAAAAAAGAACAAACAAGGACAGGGGTGCAGGTCACAGGGTCAAAACAAGGGATCCAGAAGGGGACACCAGGCAGGGAACCCCCGATAATGCCCACTGCTCCAAGAAGGTGTCCAAGGAGTTGGTTTGGACACCCCTCAGAGGAACCCTGCCCAGATATGTGAACAATTAAGGGACCAGAAAATAGCATACGTGGAAGCTCTGGAGACTGAAGTCCTCCATTTATCTACAGACCAGGGTGGACATAGGCAACAGCAATACCTCCGCATCGACAGCATGCCTCAACCTTCTTCTGGAAGCACTGTCTCTGTGGGCTAGAAAGTAATTCATTCTCTGTGTCCATTCAGTTCTCGGAGCCTCTGTTAAAACTACTAAGTGTGATGCTGACCATCAGGTAACAACTCTTGGTCACTTTGGTTTGAGAATTCAAAAGGGCAACCTAACAATGAAAAGACTTCATATCCCATTACCAGTTCCTTCAGTCACCTATTACCCCTCTGATGGCTTTAATTTTGGAGATAAGCAACCTACACCTTTTTAATCCAAAGGATTGTTTCACTAGGGCAGAACACAGACGTGAACGCAGCGTAGGTTAGAAAGCAGAGGACACACCATGTCACCTTCAAACTACAACATGTATGAGTAATATCCAGGCTGATTTTAATTTGAAAAATATCACCTTCACAAGAGGCCGGTTCCCTGCTGTGAAAATTAAAACCATCTGGACAGAGTAATTTCCAATAATTAATCTAGCTCTCCTTTGACACGGCTACTAATTAAAATATGATACCCCCTCTTTTCTGCCAAATAAAGAATTTAAATAAAGTTTAAAGATCTAGTAAAATAATGTAATAATTTTAGAAATAAATTGAACTTACCTTTTCTCCTACTCTCCCTAGGCTGCAGAAGGTTATGTCTGTGCCCTCACATCATCATGCACTAGTACCCAAAACAGAAACTGAGAGCAGCAGCTTTGACAGGAAAATATCAAGAGAGACATTTATACCAATAAAAACAGGCCCCCAACAAAACCCACAAAGGGGTTCTCAAATTCTAGAAGCAGTTATTTCAGCCAAGATTTTAAGAAGTGGGGGCCTATAGTTCGGCTCCTGAGTGTATATTTAGGACCCTAAATAAGGGGCCTGATTTTCAAAATTGCTGAGCACTCAGCCACTCTCATTGAATTCATTGGGAGCTGACAGGTGTTCAGCAGTTTCAAAAGTCAGGTCAGGTTTATTTAGGTGCCGGTATATGGACTTAGAAGCCTTACGTTAGGCGCTCACTTTTGAAAATATTGGCCTTGTACTCCTCAGTTGTTAAAACGTTATTAGCTGAAATTAAACTTTTATCCAGGTGAGATACAAATTATTGTTTAGGATGCTAACTGCAGGTGGATTTACAGCTGTGATTCTTTCTCATGCTTGAGTTTTTTAATTATTTGTATTCTTTTTAGGGATCATGATACATGCTGGATTGACAACCCACCAAAGCTCTGTCCTGCTTCCAGAGAAATCAGTGGGAGTTTGGCCATCATGCGGACCAAGCACAGATAATTGCACAAACTTCTATACACTGCCTTGCCCGTGTGTCTCAATGATTGGCACCAGGCCAAATCTTTTTCTCAGTTACAATGATGTAACCTCATGGAAGTCAGTTGGGCTACTCCTGATTTCCCATGGTATAACCAAGGGCAGAATTTGGCCGTCCAATTTCTAGAAGTTGAGAAGCCAATTCAGTCTTGATGGCCTATTCCAGCCTTGATCTCTCTGCTGACACTACCAGTCACAATGATGGTTTCTGTGATATGGACACATATCCACCAGAACCAGGACTGATGTTACCAGTTCATTGCACATAGGCCAGACAAACAAGCATGAGACTAACAATTTTCGATCACCACAAACATTCAGTGAAATGCTTGAATGCAAATTTTCTTTAGATACCTCTTGGATAAAGTTTCTATGTCTCCACAAACAGGTGGAGGTAATTTGTAGGGGAATTTTTCCTAGATTTTCTGTGGGAATCCGTAAGAGAGAATTGTAGGTTTCTCCCCTGCTGTACTTTTCAGCTAGACGGCCCTGCATGACATATTGCTTTGAACCCAATTAATCTCTAGGTGCGCTGTAGGGAGATTGCAATCTTTATATTACTAAGCACTGCACTCCAGTCTGTAGATCAGGTATTATTGTTTAAATTCTTTGACAGTTAGATATTCTGACATATTTAAAAAAAAAATTCTTTAGAGGGTAAAATCTTCTGCTACATGCTTTTCCCTTATTGGCCCATTTAACCTAAACCTTCCTGAGAACTCCCACTGGAAGAAAGTGGAATTCCTCACATGTCTAGGTGAAAAGGATTATATATGTTGAAAAGCTATCTTCCAGCTAAGAAAACATTAAGTCAGGGAGATATTTGAAGGTGGTAGAAAATATGCCAACTTATCTTTCAAATATTTCCCTTGAGTGGGAGGATGGGAGCCAGAAAGGTAGAATGAAGATATAGGGGGCAATGGAAAAGGCCAAGGCTTGGCTTCACTAAGAGAAGGCAAAGGAGATTCAGAGAAGTTTAGCAATATAGGGGGAAAAGTTGGTTGGAGCAGAGATGAGGGGACTGGGCTTCTTGCAAATATGTTTCTCATCAAGATCTGACTTTAAGCACCCACAAAGGGTCTCAACCTGCTCACTGAAGTCAACAATTTTGCTATTGACTTCAATGGGAATAAGATTACCCCAAACCCAGATGTCTGAGGAGTCTCTCTCATAGATTCATAAATTCTAAGTCCAGAATGGACCATTATGACCATCTATTCTGACCTCCTGTACATCACAGTCCAGAGAACACCCCCAAAATAATTCCTAGAGCAGATCTTTTAGAAAAACATCCAAACATCCACTTGGATTTAAAAAGTGCCAGAGATGGAGAATCCACCATGACCCTTGGTAAATTGTTCCAATGACTAACTACTCTCACAGTTAAAAATATATGTTCTATTTTCAGTCTAAATTTGTCTAGTTTCAACTTCCATCCACTGGATCATGTTATACTTTTCTCTGTTAGATTGAAGGGGACCATCATTAAATATTTGCTCCCCATCTAGGTACTTACAGACTGTGATCAAGTCACCCCTTAATCTTCTCTTTGTTAAGCTAAATAGACTGAGCTCTTTGAGTCTATTGCTGCAAGGCATTTTCCAATCCTTTAATCAGTCTTGCAGGTCTTCTCTGAACCTTCTTCAGTTTATCAACATCCTACTTGAACTGTGGACACCAGAACTGAACAAAGGATTCCAGCCGTGGTTGCATCAGTACCAAATACAGAGGTAAAATAACCTCTCTACTCCTACTTGAGATTCTCCTGTTTCTGAAACCTAGGATTGCATTAGCTCTTTTGACCTCAATTCTTCTATTAGGCCCTCCCAGTAAAACGATCAGTACCTGGAGTTCAGATGGCAAATGTGACTCCCTAACTTATGGACTCTTGAGCGCAACTTGAGCTTCAAGGTGGCTCTGAGTAGCACCTGTTGCAATATCCTTCAAAGGGTTGGCAGATTTGGCCAGAATGCAGGGATGCTGCAGCCATGCCCACTTTCCCTAGTAACAACCCCTGAATCAGGAGCCATGCGGAAGAGGAGCATGGAGCCATCTATGCAACCCAGAGATTCACACATATCTTCAGCTGGCAGGTTAAACCGGCTTTACCAGCAGAGTCCCTCACAGGGACCAGAATCTGACCCCTGATCTCACATTTTTCTGGTTAGCATCTTGAATTATTACTAATTCGGTGAAACAATTTTTAGAGGAGAACACACAAAACCCTTTGCAGTTAACGAATGTAAGTGATTTACAGATAAATTCAGGTTGAGGCTGTCTGACTTTGACCACAACTTCGGCAAGGGAGAGCAGCTTTCCAGTTCAGTTCATCTAAAGCAGAGAGCGAAGATGGAGTGTGCTTTCCACAAACCTCATCTACCATGTCTAGCTCTCCCTCATGACAGCTGTAGAAAATAAGATTTACTTTCTTGTAAGACCATATCTTCTGATGAAAAACCCAGGATTGCTAAGGAAGGATTCATATATACATCCATGCTTAGAATAGTTGAAATTTGTTCAAACACAGTTTGCCCCAAGAAAAGTTGAATCCTATTACATGACTACAACATATGATAGAATGACCCTGTCTCCACTTAACATTTATGACATAATGAAGAGGGAAGCATGCCAACATTATGTAAAGTCTGTGGGGAGCAATAAAACCTGCAGGCCCTGAACAAGTGAGAGAATCTATGCTGCGCACATATTGAAATCGTATTTGTATATTTGCATATTTCTCAAAATTTATCATCCCAGATGGTAAAGCCTATATGACCCGATTCTCATCTCACTTACTCCAGTACAAATCAGGAGTAACTCTGGTGAAGTCAGTGGAGTGACCCTGGCGTAAAACTGCTACAAGTGAGAGAAGTACCGAGTGCATAGCCCTTGCCTACACCCATTATATTTAGCAATCTTAAATTATAAGATTAATACAGAGTGTATGTTAAGTTAGAAAACCAGGGGCAGATCCACTGGTTCATTCCTGCTGATTTGTGCCACTCCAGTGGTAAAAAGCAATCACAATGTGCATCTGACGCCAAGATTTGGGCTGATATTTTTTATCATGACTTTACCCAATAATATACTGTCCAGTTCTGTATCTGGGTGAATTTAAAGGGAGTGGCCCTGAAATTCTGAATCAGATGTAGAATTCCTAAAAAAAAGGGTCTGTTTCAATGAGATTTTCTTGTAGATGCCCTAAGGAACCCATAATCCCAATGCAAAGTAAGAGGTTCGACTTTTTCATACTTGTATTTGTGTGGGAGCTTATCAAGTCAGAGCCCAATCCCGCACACACTTTCACACACAAGTAACGCATCTTATTGGCTTCAGTGGAGATCTGAGGCAGCAACTCTCCCAGATAAATTAAACAGGTACCTTCCCTCTGAACAAGCCAATAAGAGCTGTGCTAAACTCATCTCAGGGAAAACCACTGACCATATTTTACAAGAACTTGTCTTCAAAGGGTCTCATCCAAGGGCAAGATGTTCTCTGGAGGAGTGTGTCAAGGTATGCTATTATCTCTACCATGGGACTTTCCATTCTATTTTATTCAGGTTCTTATACCACCCTCTTCACCATAGTACCGGAGCGCTTTCCAGTACTGTAGTAAGTGCTATGACGAATATCTGTCACACCAGTATGTTCTTCAATCCCAAACATGTTCTCTCCTACTTGGGCTCAAACATAAAAGGACACAAGCACAAGAATGCAAATGTCAGCACCACGGATATCAGAACATACACAAGGGATGAACCTGACTTGTATCTCTACTGGATGTCAGTGGTCTTAGACCAGGGATGCATCTGGCTCAGTGTTCCCCGAGAGAGCTGTCATCTCAGCCCAGCATGAGGATACAGAGAAGAGCTACAAAATTATGGAACAAAAGATGTACGCTTTTTCAGAACCACCCCCTCTGTCTTCCAAAAGGTGGCATAGATCTTCAAACAGATGATCTATCCCCCCACCCATCCATTAAGCTATCGCTATTCACCAGTGCTTCTGAAGAACTTAAACATGATGGGCTAAAACTTGAAGCCTTTAATCAGGCCCTACTTGAGCAAAATTCTCATTACTTTAACCAAAGCAAGGATAAAATAATAACTAAGTAAGGCCCTTCGGATTTGGTCCAATTTTAAAAGTGATTTTTTGAGGATAATGCTCAAGCTATAAGCCACATGCTACAGGCCTGATTGTCCACTGACTTGAGCCCCCAGACCCATTTACTCACGTGCAAAGTGAATGCAAAACGTTGCCATTATGAGTGGATAGCCTTTTGCACCCATTTTGCACAGGTGTACATGCACCATAATGGGGCCAGTACGTAAAGAATCAGCCCTGCAACTCGTGCAGATGTTTTGTACCTAATTCACCATCAGCGAAAGTAAAAATATACCAGACAGGTGTCAAAATTCTAAACACACTTATTTCAGCAAAATCCAGTAGAACAGCAGTGAGGCGACAGGCCACAAGCTGTAAAAATCTGTCGGCATGGCAAGTAGGGACAAGCAATCTCTGGATTGAGCTTTAGCACCTCCAACTGTCCTGTGACTAAGAAACAGGCCTGGAAAGTGAAACCTAAGATTTAGAAACTGAAATTCCTCAGTCTCAACAGGGCATCTTGCTTCTCCACATACCACTCAAGTGGACAGTATTTCTACAGAGGCAGGAAAACTGATTGAAAAGCAGCCAGCTTCAGAGTCTGGAAGTAGTGATGGATGAGCCTCAAAAGTTCTATTATGCTTCAATAAGCACCTAAAACTAATGTCCTTGCTCACACACATGCCCATGGACTCAGTGAAGACCAGTAAATAAGGACCTTAAAATTTGGGCCCAAATGCTTGGTAGAACCTTATGCAAGCTATTTGAATCTCTTGGGTTGGAAATCTCATTAGCACTTCTTGCTCCCCAGGGGGGTAGAAAAATACCACGAGAACAACCTTGTTCTTGCTATTTTGGCTCTTTTGTTTCCAGTCCCAGCTGAGACCAAGAAATGCTGATGTATACAACAAACAGAGAACAACAATTATGTAAATGTCACGAATCTTCTTCCTCAAAGTGATCTTAGTTCTGCCCAATGATTCATGTCAGATCAGATTGTCTCTGAACTATGTTGCCTGTCTATCTTTGGAAGTTTGGTGGTTGGCTGCTCATCTCCAGCCATGAAGTAGGTGTGATGTTAGCACCACTATATCCTCTTACCGAGGAGTCGCAAACACATAAATCTTTCAGCGTGCCAACACCACAATGGCTTTACATACTCCAAAAAGTCAGTCTGTCCAGCTCCTACTGTTGTGTTTGTGAAGGCTCCAAACTGAAGCTAATGAGGAGAAATCTGTTGCATATTGAAAGTATTGGTTGGATTGAGGCTACAAGCTGTGCCTGATATAAAAAGATGTTATTTTCTCTGTATGGTGAGCAGGTTTTATTACTCTGTACCCTCCAATAAAAGTTGAAATTATGATGATTAATTTTACGGATGGGAATATGTGTGTGTTTGTACATTTTCTCAAAAGGGCTCATTGTAACTTTTTTTCCCCCAGCAAGTGAGAAGTATGCTGAAAAGAAAGTTGCACTATGCTACTGTATCTTCAACAGGATTCTTGTGGCTCTGGAACTCAGGGAAGAAAAGGCAGTAACATAATCTAATGCAGCCTGGACTGAATGTGGGGAGGATTTTTTCACTTTTTAAAATTAAAAACAGCCTTTGTTATGACAAATGGATGTGAAAGTAAACGAAAATATATTCGGCCTTGATCTTTAACCTTCACACTGCTGCCGTGTAAAGGATAATGTATTATAAGTGAAAGTGGTGAAGTGCTACATATGCTACAGTAATCTTCAGACAAAAAATTATAACATACCCTCTGTTCATTTTGGGGATAAGGGCCGAAAAGGAAGAGCAAGGAGATTTCCCTCTGCAGAGCCAGGGTCCATAGGGTCCATCTTCTCTAGGGACTTGCATAGTTTGGAACATTATGGGTATTTCCAGCTGAATCAAATTCTTATTTTAGTGGAAGCTGCTCTATTCTATTCACCTGGTAAAAATAAATTCTCTCTCAGTACACTAAAAACAGCAACAACAACAAAAACAGGCACCCAAACAACCTTAGCTCTGCCCTCTGGCACTGTGCAATAACCATGCAATTACAATTAATGAATTTTAGCATCTGTGGTCCCACATTAGAGAACATTGATTTTTAAAGACATTATTTTGTTCATATTTTTGCCCTTGTGGGGTCACTACAAGACAGAGTTATGATTGTTTGAGTGTCTTTTGATGAATTTTAACTGTATGGAAATTTTGAAGAATCTGTTACTTCATTACTGAGATCATCTGGGACAAAAAAGGTCTGATAAATTTCTGAAAGAACCCCTTTTAAATCTAATTTTAACTCAATCTTAAGGATTCTCAGCACATTAATTCAGTACTCAGATAATAAGTGCTAAAATTTAGCAGAGGATATACTATAGTCTTTATACATAATAGAGAGTGAATCCCTCCCATTAAGTGCAAAAGTCAACCCATCTTTAACTATTGAGGCACGACCAATGTCTCTATAAAATGTAAAAGAATTCAGTGATCTCCGGGGTTCTTTCTTTGGGTTTAGATGCTGGACATTGATAGTACAATACCTGCGTATGTTGTTTGCTATGTATCCTATCTATCCCAGAGACTGGCCAAAGCCACCAAAACCAGAGAAAATCTGCCTTCACCTCTGAACTTCTGTGACATTCTGGGTGGCAGGGTGGGGATTGGATCAGGGTTTTGATTTGGGCTCAGCTCTACTTGACACTTGTAGGTGAAGGATTTTTCAATAAAGGCCCAAATTCTGCCCTGATTTACACACCGTGTGACCCAGCTGAAACCAATTCAATTGCATGGGCAGCAAGTTAGAGCAAAATGTGGCCCTTTCATTTGAGTAAATATTGATGTTTTATTATTATTTATGCTTATTGATCTTTTGCTCGGCAAAATTTTGGTACTAATTTTGACCCTTTGGAGGTTGCAAGTAAACCTAAATGAGTCCTCGCAGAGGGAATTATCCTCAAAGCAAGGGAAGGCACAACAACGGGAGACAGGGTGTGAGAAGCTGGCAATGCCGAGGCCCAGGCTATGCCTGTCCTTCCATGGATAAACAGTTCTTTCAGACTCCAGGGCTCTTAACCCAAAACCTTTCACCAGCAGATAATTCACTTTAAAAAGCAACCTCAGAAATACATGCCTTCTCCAGCACTCTGCTGTACTGCCCTGGAGCAGGTTCTCTCCTCCTTTATTGTGCCACTTCATTATCGCCGGTTATTTTATCCCCTTTTGTGATCTTTAAGCAGAGACAAGTGAAGATGCCCTCAGCAGCTGAAATGTAGCTGAGGCTACCAGTGTAAAAATATCTCTGTAACAGATGTGAGAGTGCACTGTGGGGTGAATGCATTATAGATAGAGTCATGATCACATTTTCACCTGCTTATATTGTGCACAGCTGGGGCACACTGGCAAACTGTGCAGTTGCAGCGTGGGAGGTTCCTTGCTCCGGAACTCCCCTCGTGCCTTTCAGCTCACCTCTGTGCGTCTCTTCCCCACCCCAAGGAGGTTTTATAAATAGGCGAGTTGTATTTTAAAAATGCAGCCCTGACAGCCAAATCTCTGACCTAGTTTGCAATTCCAAGGAGCAGGGCTGTTCACTGGACTTCTCCACAAGAGCAGGGGGAAGGAATCCTCCTTCCAGGCCATGCAACAGCAGTGGAGACACTCCGCAACTGCTATTGCTGCTGGTTCTGGTGACTTCTGCAGGGTCAAATGACTGGTGATTTTCACAGCTGCAGATCTTCCCTAACACACCCACATGCTGAAGTCTATGGCAAGTAGGTGGACCACCTGCACTCAACTGTCCTCACATCCCACTCTGCCTTTAACACAATGGAACTGCACAGGTTCAACTGGATCACGATCTTCTGAACCTGAAGAGGATGGAGCAACAGTGAGTCCTTTTAGAATAAGTCTGTATATTTTTAAATGCATTCCTCTAGGAACCCTACATGGTTTACAGAGAATCTGAATCAAAATCACTTTAGCCAACGCTGAAATGAAACTGTTTCTGGGGATGGAACATGGCAGGTAATCTATGCCAACAGCACTATACAAGAGCTTTTGTGGGGGAAGTGAATAACAACTTCACCACCTGAATGTTCAGGGGAAGCAGATGAACCAGTTAATTTGAAAGAAGCAGCAACCACAATCTTCATTACTGGCTCCCGAAGAGACTAGGATGCTGAAAGAAGAGTGAACTGGCCATCAGTTCATCCTAAATCAGTAGAACACTCACCAGAGAGAGGGAGCAGCAGACTACCAGGCTTCTCCCTTCTCCAAGAAAGGTTCTTAGTGAGCGATGAGCAAAGGTGGTTTGGGGGTGGGGGTGGCATGGGGACAGAAGGGAGAGTTATAACTGGAGACTCAAGGTTTCAGAGAATATTTGGGGTGTTTATCCCAATCCCTCAGACGTGGTGTTCTGCTTCAGGCCCCCTCCAATTTGAAGAGTTAAAATTCATCCCCAAATGTGCAAGGATGAACAGGAAACAGAAAGACAGGATGCCAGTGAATGAGAACAGTGGGTGGCCAAACCCCTGCTGCTAGTGTGCTCTATATACAACAGGCACAGCCAAGTGTGTCTGGCAATTTCTCCTTCTCGGCAACAGACAATTATTTCACTCTAGGTATATGAATTGTGCATTCCCAGGGCCATTCTCAAGGCGAGTCAACCAGCCATGTCCGCTAAGAAAAACCACTCTCCGTGACAAGTCGCTCTCCTTGCTCTCATCTCCTCACCAGGTTTTTCAATGTTGTCCTTCCTGCTGTGGCATTTGCAGCTCTCAAAGCAGCAGGTCAAACATCCTCAAACCCTGTCTTCCGCAATTCCCTCAAGTTTCCACAGCTTCTTTGCCATTTTCCTACTGGACTTCCAAGTGCAAGCAGTATTTATTGGGTAGCAAAATGACCCTTTGGCACTGGTGGTCTAGAGTGCTTGACGTTAAGTGCTGCTAATGCGTTTTGCATTAGTGCTTCGGGGCAGGAAATCTCAACTTCCAGTGCCAAGGGGTTAATTATAATTTATATAGCAAGATCCTAGGCTGAGGATTTTTTCAGCTAATTAAAAAGTACAATTACCTCTGAGAATCAAAGGGACTTTGGTACCCAGTTTATAGAAATGGCTTATGAGCATTTAATACACAAGAACATCTAGGCTTTTCACTTGCTCAGTCTTCAATTTATAAATTAAAGAAAAGAACATCTTATTCCCGGGTTTTTCCTTCTGATGTACTGTGGATGTCTTGTGAAAGGTATTGCAATATAGTAACATTCTGTATTGGTGCTTTAGAGGACCTCATAATAATGCTTTGTTCGGACACATCCCCTGTCATTCAAGGATCTTAGCGTGCTTCTGTGTGTTAATTAATGAAATCTCATAACATCCCTCGAGTAAAGAACAAGTCAACTGACTTGGCCAAGGTCGGACTGCAAATGTTTCCCTTATTCCTCCCACTAGATGGATACTTTTTACTGTATTATCAGTAAACAAAGAATAATGGACAATGAATACAGTTACCAAGCACTGTATAATGTGGGGATTCAGAAGAGCAACTTGGGGAAGTGAACTTTCAGCAAACATATGTTTATTTGCCTGTGTTTCCCATGTTCTGTCTGACAGGACAATATAACCATATGGGACCCATTTCCAAGAGGCCTTGGTAACTGTGCCTGGAGATTTTACATGGGCACACTGGGTAGTTCGATATACTATCACCCAGTTTTCAGATACAAATGCCCATTTGCACACACAAAGAGATTCATATCCAAAACTTGCTTGTGCAATGGTGGAGGTTTGGAAATGTGAATCTTGAAGCCACCCCCAACTGACTCCTCAGCGCCTGGAATCTCTCAGGGCATATGCTGTTCGGTTCAGCAAAGCAGCACAGCTTTAGGCAGACTTGCCCTTTTTTTTTTTTTTTAGAGCTATTCAATCACCTCTCATAATCTCTCTCTGTTGGCTGCTTTCCTGTATGTTTGTGCAAGGGCTACAGCCAACCCTGCTCTCTCTTCCCCATAACTATTGGAGGTGTTTGCAAAGGAATCAGGTTGATGTCACTGAATATTCTGAAGTATGAAAAAAAGTTTAGTTTGAGGCTAAAAACAAAGATTCTGTGGGACCCTTAAAGCCCTCCTCTGGGGAGTCACTATAGTTACATACATAACACAGGCTGTAATCTCAGCTCAACTTGGCTCACGCTATCTGAATACGTATTCCATCATTCATTATTTTTTAGGGAGGTGGAGGGCTATTTCACTCTGGGAAATTAAGCACTATAGTTGGAAACCGATATATAATTGTCAGCAGACCACATAGGCTGCAGGCAGTCACAATGCAGGCTGTCTTACACTTTCATATCAGCGACCTTCACCCTGACCTAAAAGGTAGTTCAAATGTGCATGCTAGCTGAGCGCTGACAATGCAGACTACTCATTTTTCTAAATGAGACAGAATAGGTTTTGGAGCGGATTTGAACTGCTGTCCACTTGAACTGGAACCGAGGCATGTGCTGCAATTAGAAACTTCATGTGCTAGTACCAACAGGGGTCCTCAGGATGGGGAAGTTTGACTATCACAAACCCTCTGCCAACACCCTGACTCAATCTGCACTGGTTTACTTGGTTATTCTTTGATCTGTGTCCCATGCTGAAATCAGCAAACTTATGCATGTCACTGTTGCCATAGAGTTGGGGAAAGTAGCAAAAACATAACATGCATAAGGCATTATTGTTGGGGAGATAACATAGGGAAGGACTCAGTGCAGTTAGATCTGTAGATTAATATACCTCATCTCAAAGAGAGTCTGAGGAGAATTTGAAACTGACATTCGAGAGCTTGTGACTTTAAAAAAAAAATGCCCTGCTCTTTAAGTCTAAATGTTTTGTTGACCAAAACCTTCACTTAATGGTCTGTTGCAATATTGTAGTCCAAGATGTATTTCCATTCTTCTAAATCACTCCCTCTCAATAGACTGTTGTCAAGGAACAAACATGTTGATTTAATGAAACCTCTCATGGCAAAGATCTACCAAGAAGCCATATGATTCTTTAACAAATATAATGCTAGCTGTATTTTCACACTGTACCACAGGAGGTAAAAATAGGATACTTGGTTTAATTGCAGGATACTAAGTGCAAATTAGGAAGGCTTTCCCATTTAAAGGCAGAGAATCTCAGGGGGAGTTTAATAAGACCAGGAAGGTGCTCCTTAGAGAGTTTGTTATTGTATACAGGAAGGGGATAATCAAAGGAGGGGGAGAGAGAGAGGAAAATATACAAGATCTACCATATGGCCAATGCTAGTGAGGCTCCACCGAAGGGAAAAATAAAGATTGCAGCAGGGTTGCATCCTCCTGATCAGTAAATCTGCAGCATCTTTCCTAACACCAGGTGTTATAATGAGCACTGGTGCAGAAGAGAAATTAATAGCTTGAAAAGGAGCCTGGCATGGCCCTGGAAAAAGCAAGACGGGAATTACAAAATGTCACTCATGTTCATGGCTCAACCCGCTAACCTGCATTGGGGCTCAGTGGATGGGACCGCTAAATGTTATTCTAGTCCCATCATGTGTCATATTTAACTAGCAATTTGGCGGAGGGAGAGGAAGGAGAGGTAGATCCAGAGAGTATTCCAGTGTTACTTTTCCTCTTGACATTTATTGAGAAAGAACCCAAAGCTCCAAAGCACAGATACAATACAAACGCTGACACTGAAATTCACAGCCCTGCTTCATTTCCAACAGGGAAAATATCATACTGACCGCAGTCTGTTTGGAGGTCAAACAAAATCAATAGCCTTTCTCTAGTCTGTCTCTAAGGTAAGCCTCTTTCAAAGACATCCGGAGAAAATGGATCAGCTTTTGTTGTTGTTGTTGTTGTTGACTGAGGCTTTTCTTAGTTGCCAAACATTCATATGAATATAGGAGATTCCTTCCTCCCCAGCATGCTGATAAGATTGTAGCACTGTCAAAATATCCCATCCTTTTTATTACACAGTGGATGGGGTTTGCAATTCTTGGGGAGGGAGCCAGGTTGGAAGCTGCTTAGCACTTGGTAAGGGGGAGGGGGGAAATAAATCAATGAATCTGATTGATCAGGGGTTATATTTAAAGCCGGTCGTCAATTAGTTTAACGCAGGTTGCAGCTAAAGAGCACAGCAATTTAGCTCTAGGAGCCGAAATTTGCTGTCTCCCCTCAGTCTCTTCCTGCTGAGAGACTGAGAGACAGATATCGGTTTTAGCTGGGTCAAACTGCAAAAAGATGGTTTGTAGCTGAAAGTCACATTTGCAAAGTTAGCTCTGAGAGAGCAGGATCAATAGGAGACACAGCGGAAATTCTAAGCCAACCCAGAGAGTTTGGGGAGGGATCCAAAGAGTTTCAATCAGGCCAAGAAATGTCTGTCACCCAAAGGGCCATGTAGAGGAGTTAAGTCCTTGAGGAATGAATGAAGATTATAAAGCATGAGTCACTGTGCCTGTGGGTAAAATGTGCCTCTCTAATCCACATTGCAGACCTTTTACCCCTACTGGAGATGCACTTATACTACAGTCTATATACTCATTTTCCATGAAGAGCGTCTACCGACTTGAATGCACACCCCATGCTCAGGCAAAAGGCAAAATGTTCAGCAGAGATGTGCAGGAAAAAGTGGAGAATTTTCCCTTTTTTCCCCCTCTATTTTTACAAAATGCAAAATCGGTAGGAAGTTACAAACGGCTGCAAAAAAAGGACAGACCAACATAATAGTGCTACTAGTGGCCCCAATTAAGTCAGCCAAAGTTTCACCATTGACTTCAGTGGGAGCAGGAACAGTATTGCTGACAATTTAGGACAATAGAATCCTAGGCTTATAGTAGCCAGAGGTGGAAAACAGACACTGGATCACGGTGGTTAGAAGGGGAATGCGAGTCCTCAGCCTTATTTCCAGCTCTGCCAGGGACTATGAAACACCAACACCACAGGGGAATGGAGGGGGGGATATCAGCAGTCAGGCTCAAACCTGCAACGTCTCAATCTTAACACATGAACCTCTGCTGCCTGAGCTAAAAGATTCCCCTCTGTTAGCCCAGGCTATAGCAGGCTCATCAAACTCTAGTTGGCCTAGTCACCACTGGAGGGAGCAAAGCATCACTCCAAGGAGGTATGGCCTACAACTATCTGAAAACTATATGACTGTGTGTCTTGTCTACACAAGAAAGTTGCTCCTTTGTATTGGTTAAAGTGTGCTATATTGATTTAGCTTAAGTCTGTTCCTTCCCAACATTCTCATGCAGACAAAGCTTTAGGCAAGTCACTTCTCCCATTGGGCCTTAGTCTATAGCCATCAGTAAAATGGGATACCGATACCTACCTACATAGTTCGCGGTACGGGTGCATGCAGGTATTCTTATAGATCAGCATACACTGATATGCTACACTAACTGTTTTACAGACAAGGAAGGTGACCAAGTCCCTTCTTCTACAGCTTGCAGTCTAAATTAGGTTTACAATTGTTTTCTTCAAGTATCGGTTTATGATTTTCAGGTTCTATACCTCAGGGGGCTATGTGTGGATCAAGAGAACACGAGAGCTGACCTGCTCATGGTATTTCAGTTCCTAGGTGGTGGAAATATTTAAGACCAGAAACTCATTATTTTGATCTCTGAGGAAAAATATAGTCCAGGAAGAACAAACGCATATAAACAAGATTTTCATATTTATTCGGGTGCCTATGAACCCTGAATACACAGCCCTACCTACCTCACAAGATGTTGCGAGACCTCACAGATTTCTCATTCAGGGCTAGTCTACACTAAAAGTGCTACAGCTCTCTCCTATCGGCACAGTAAAACCACTCTGTGTGAGACAGTAGCTATGTCAGCGGAAGTAGCTCTCCCACCGACATAGTGCTTCCACACTGGCACTTAAGTCAGTGTAACTTATGTCATTCAGGGAGGTGGCTAATTCACACCCCTGAGCGACATAGGTTATACTGACATAAGTGGTAATGTGTACAAGCCCTCACTGCAAAGGGCTTTAAGATGAAAGAAGAGATTCAAGGTTAGGCGGAGAAGCAACAAGATGGACAGTGCTGGGCAGGGAGTGGACATAGCCAGGATACCCTGGCATGTGCCAATTTGTAGCACTTACTTAGGGCAGCCTCGCCAGAGAAGTTCCTACAGACCCTCTGCCACAGCTTAAAACTGCTTCCTCCAAGTAGAACCCACAGGGAGGAGCTGATGAAGTCTTGCTTTGGGGGAAAGGCACCTCTGGTAATAATTTAAAAAAAAGACAAAACAAAATCCCAGACAATATCAACAAAACAGTTCATAAATTGGCGTCAGCTCCTTAAAGCTTGAAGTCAATGGAGCTACTCGTGCGCGTAAAGGCAGCAGGCTTGGGCCCTATGCTGGGACAAGGTCTACTTAAGTACAAGCTAAAGATTTCCGTTCCAGAGACCGAGGTCTACAGTGGGAGCGCTTGGCCAGTACTCTATACTAGTATACAGGTATACGATACCAGCAAAGCACTCCCAGTGAGGACACAGCTTATACCAGCAAAACTGCATTTTTTGCTGGCATAGGTTATTCTGTCAACCACAAGCAACACTATCCTGGCAAAAGCTCAGTTTGCCGATCTAACTGCATCTACCTGGGGGACTTTTGCCAACACAGCTATGTCGGTCAGGGATCACACCTTGTGCCACCGTGACTTGGCCGGATTTCCCAATAAAATGCCATAAAAACCAAGGAGCAAGATTTGGAGGCCAGAAAATGAACATTTTCTCACTACAGGGGCTTATAAACAGGCTGTAGTCGTTTATTTGTTGACAGGTAATGGCAAAGCTTTTAGTGCTTCAGGGTGACAAGTATAACATACAAGGCAGGCAACTAGAGAAATAAGCACAATTACCTCCCAGTGCCATGCCCCCCTCCCGGTTGGATTGATTTTCCTAGGGGCTACAAGGCTTTTAGATTTCATTGTCGGTATCCCCAAATTAATAGGTGTAAAATCAATATGTTTTTGGCTAGCTGTCTGCTAATGGGTCACCAGTGAAAATGTAACCTGTAACAATCAATTAAAAATGTAGATGGAGAAGCAAATAAAATAAAGGCAACTCCTGATCAGGTGTCACTGGGCAACTAAAAGCCAGCACTAAATCACAGCGACCCCACTACAATGAGTTATACCACAGGCTAAAATGTAATAGTGTTGCTTTGCTTCCCACTGGCTAAAATGGTCTGAAATGCAAGGTCTTATTGAAGGTGTAAGATACAAGAAGTATCACTGCTATCAGGCACTCGGAGCCTGACTCTTCTCTCACCCACGTGGGTGTAAATCAGGATCTGCACCACTGAAGTCAATGAAGTTTCACTGGTGGAGGTCAGAGGAGAACCAGACCTCAGTTGTGATAAAAAGGTGCATCCAAAGGCCTTTAACTCGCACATGCTCTTCTTTGGAGCTGCCACGCTGCTGTTACTGTTAGAACTATGGTTTCATAGGCAAAGAAAGCTTGGGCGAGAGTCTCACCTGGTGTAAACTGGTACAGATCCACTGGAGTCAATGGAACCAGGCCAATTCACACTAGCTGGGGATCTGACCCACTGCCTATATTTGGGTACATCATTTTAAACTAAGAATTAAAAATGCCTCTGAATTGCTTCATAATTCACCACAACTATTTTGAAACCCTTTTCTTTAAGTAAGTGGGCCCAAACTCTGTGTATAGACAGTACAAGAACAGTATATCAGCGTCTGCTGTTCTGTGGCTCGTGGCAATATGCCCCCTCACACCCATATTTCAGGAGTGAGAACCACAGCACAGTACAGGTCTCACAACACCACTGGTGCACAAGCAGACACACTGCCAAAAAGTAAGGCTTTTTTATATCTTGATTTCATTTCTAACCCTTATCTGTGCATGCTTCCAGTTCGACTCTTAGCCATTCCCCTCTGCTTTGCCATGCTCAGGGTTCCTCACCTACTCTCCAATCTTCAATGGGATCACAGGCAGGTCTGGCCGATTCTCACCTGCTCCTTCAACTCCCCTACCCTAACTCTTCTCCAGCTGCTGCCGATTTCCTCTCCCATCCATTCCTGAAAGCCATTAAAGACAAAACAAAACACAACTATGCCATCTTGAAGCCTGGATCCCAAGTTTATTCACCTCCCATTTGCTATATTCATTGGACATACATCTAAGCAAAACTCCTGTCTAGATCAACCCATAATACTGATCCACAACCTTGGGGGCCCAACATCCCTTCCACCTCCTTTGCCCAATCCCAGTTCTAAGATCAAGAACAAACACTGCTGGACAGGTGACAAAGAACTAAAAAGGCTGTAGGATGATGCACCACCTGGTCCCATGCCCTTCCAGCCAAAACAACTGCCAGCCAGTTGTGATATACTGAGAATTGCTTCCTGAAAGAAGATTCTGAGGCAGACACAGCTGAGCTCATTACCATTACAGTGAGGTAGGGCTGCATGACAATATGTATGTGTCTATAGCATAAACCCTCATTTTATTAGAGAGGTAGGAGTACCCGTATTTTCTGGCACCTGGGAATGCAGAGGAGCAGAAAGTTTTGTTGACACTAATTCCAGTCTCCTAGTTGCAAAGGATACCAGGAGAAGATTGGTGCAATACAGAGCCATTCTGCAAACTAAGTTGCACCATCCCCTAATGCATTATGTGGGGATTCTGCTTAGTTACGTACTGTAGTACAGAGTATCTATTAGTCATGTATTAGGCACCTAACTCCCATTGATTTCAATGGAGTTAGACACCTAAATGCCTTTGAGGATCTTGGCCATAGTGTACACAGAGTAGAGACCCATTTGCAACCAGAGCTGGGAGCATTCAGTTAGAGACACATTCAGAGGCTACCAGCTTGTGTGTCAGGATCAAAGCACACACTGTCTAGTGCAAGAGTTTTGAAAACACATTATGGCTGGAGCGTATTTTCCCCCTACAGCTGACGTAGATCATTAGATGGATGTTCTCGCAGAGCAAGCCACAGACCATGCTGTCATCTCCTTCCATCCCTCAGACCCTCTTCATGTGCTGCAAGAAATGAATGTTCGTTCTCTAGGCCCTCTTAGCCCCTTTGTTTTTGATTTGCCTTCTATGTCTCGGGAACTCTTTGGAGACTGCAGACATCCTACACGTGTCCTCCTTGGCAGGCAGTCTGGAATGCCAGCATTGGAAGGACGTGAAGCTAGCGGTTGCTGAATGCTTATAGGACAATATTTAGTTCAAAACACAGACAGTAGTGGGGAGGGGGCGCAGAGGGGATATTTTCAACTCCCTTTTTGAATTCTTCCAAATTTCTAAGAAACACACATTGGTTATTCCTCCCCTTAAGAGATGCAGTGAATGGCTTCATGCTTTTTACCTTTCTGCCTAGATAAATCTGCTTTGCAGTTCCAAGAGGGGACAGTATTCTTTTTAACTTCCTGTCCCAAACTGCTGTGCACTGTTGCTGTGCATTGTTAAAATATTGGCTGTGTTTCATCCAAGAGGTGGCTGTAGAGATACCCACATTAAATGCTGTGAGATTCTATGGAATGAAAGGCATTGTGAGTATAAGATATTATTACTATCATGGCCTAAAAATAGGACTGATCTCTCAGCATCAGAAACAGCAAATAGCTAGTTCTACCTAAACTATGACACATCCCCCATTACCAGAGTATCTGACCACCTTATAATTTTTTATATTTATCTTCACAATGAGGATAACTGTACAGATGGGGAATTGAGACACAGCAAGAGTAAGTGACTTGCCCAAGGTCACACAGGAAGTCTGTTTCAAAGCTTGGAATTAAACTTAGGACTCTTGGATCCCACATACCATCCTAGCCACTGCTTATCCTTCCTCTCTTAAAACATGAAAATCTGTTTCTATGAAATTCCAACATTTTTCAAAGTTGTTTTCATTTCAAAAGGATTTGAAACAATTTTTCATTTTTTTAAAATTTTTAAAAATTGTAGGGGGAATTTTTTATTGAAACCGTTATCCAAATAATCAGAAAGAATCGGATGCAGTGGGCTGTAGTCCACGAAAGCTTATGCTCTAATAAATTTGTTAGTCTCTAAGGTGCCACAAGTACTCCTGTTCTTCTTTTTGCGGATACAGACTAACACGGCTGCTACTCTGAAACAAATAATCAATGACATTTTTCATTTACTGAAGAGCAGGTTTCCTGTAAAAGGAACATTTTAATAACCTGTTAGGTAATATTTTGATACAAATCTCCCCGCCCCCCCCCCTTTTTTTTCAGAAAAAAGGCACTACAAGTTGCATAAAAATAAAAAATGTTGACATCAATCATTTATTTAGAAAAAAATCATTTTTGGAAAAAAGGCCATTTGGGGGCTAAAACCTTCTCATTCCACAAATGTTGGCCAGCTCTATTTTCAGGGCACGTTTAGCCATGTCCCAGCAATTACAAGAACCTACTTCAATTCTGCACTGTCTCAAATGATTTAGCATAAAGAAAATCAGTCAGATACCACAGTTCTAGGCTTGATATAAATACCTAGGTAGAAAGACTCACCAGAACTCAATAAACACAAGATTTAAGTGCTCTCTGCCTTTATACTGGAGAATCACTCTTTTGTGACCCTGAAAATACCAAAGCTTAAAACAATGAAAAAGATTGTCTCCAAGATTTTGGAGGCTCCCATTAATTGGCTGACACGCCACTGTACAGCTCTTGCATAAAATGATAAAGTCACTTTTGTACCAACACACACATTATCTACCAAGACCTCCTCTCAGAATCAGAAAAAAGAGAAAGAACCCTAACTTTGTTTCTCTGATGTTTCACCACAGCTAGAGAAGAACATGTAGAAAGGCAGCTGCACAAGCTTTGTGGAAGGAAGGCCTAATCACAGGAAAGCAGGAACAGATAATGTTATATTGCCTTGTCTTCAGGGTCTGGCATTCACATTTTCATAAAGTGCCTAGAAAGATAAATCACTATACTAATAATATTTGTATTGATTATCTAAACTGGAGTAGCAATTGACTCCATTGTCTCACTTCCTCTTAAATTGCTCACAGATGGGATCCTATTTCCTATTCTACATTTCTAATGGGAACACTTAAATCACAGTATAGAATTATAAACACACACACACAGTTAACCAACAGGAAAACCCTTTAATAACTTGTATGAAAATAAAGATCTTTCACTGGCACTCCCCATGTTAAAACTTTACAGGCCAAATTCTCAGGGGGGGGGTCTCTAAACACTGCACTTTCACTATTTGTGGGGACCTAATATATCTGTAGGCACATTTTCAAAAATGACTACTGATTTTGTGTGCCTCCATTTTTGGCTATCCAACTAGAGACACCTTAAAAGGGGCCTGATTTTCAGAAAGCACTGAGCACCTGCACTTTGAAAAGCAGGACTGTTTAAGGTTTCTCCAGTTGAGCTCAGAAGTGAGTAACCCACTTTTGGGGGAGGGGGGGAGGGAAAAATCAAGGCTCACATCTACATTTGCACACAAAACAGGTGGACTGCACCTGGGCAGTCAGATATACAATTAACCATTGTTCACTCATTGTATGCTAGACTTTGGAGTCACAAATATTGTGGATGTATGTGGAAGGGCCTGCTGAAAATTCACTGGTTGAAACAGATTTTCATAGCCTTGGTTTTGTTTTTTTATTCCTCATCTTTCCTGAATAGAGCTCCCACCACCTGGGCACAAATGCAGATCACTGCAAACACATGCGTACACCCGCACACACACACACCCCTTAAATGTACAGATGGCTCAAATAAGACAATTACAATATATTTAAAATGGTTGCTGAACCTTCCAGAATAGAATCTAAGGTGACTATCACCCAGCTCTCTCATAGCCCACAGAACCCTGGGAGGCTTGGCTACAGAGTTACTATTAGTGGTTCAACAAAGCAGCCAGTCTGCTCACAATGTTTCTAATTCATCCAGCTGCTCTGTCACTCCTGGCGTATCCTCGCCTGCTTTCAAAGGAAAACTTTGCCACTGGACGCCTGCTCCACCCAAATTAGAAGGGGAGACAATCACACACAGAGAATGATAAGGAGATGTTGGGGGGTACGGGGGGGAGACAACACAGCAGCTGGACAGCGAAGGCGTCCCTGGCTTAGCCCAATCACACAGCCCTGTATGACTGTACAGCTGCCATGGTGAATGATCATCGCTACGCTGAGGTCAGCTCTGCCCCCAGGCCAAGTAAGCGAAAATAAATGGTTTCGAAGATAAAAGGTCTTTTTGAAAAATTATTTGTCTTGTTGTCGTGTCAAAACTGTAATGGCAAGAGACTGGGGGCAGCAATACGTAGTTTAAATAGGAAACAGCCATCCTGATGTTTTGACTGAATAAATTACAGAGCAAATCACAATTCATTTGGGGTTTCTGAGGATCTGTACCATGATAGACAGGTCCTTTTGCATGTACCTGGGAAACAAAGCAGATTTCTAAATGTCATGCTTGTAACTGATGCTTGTGGAAAGATGTCTATGTTTAACTAGCCACAGTAACTGCTTGGAACATCTCCCCCTTGCTTATAGGTAAACACTTTTACTCTGTGCCTTCCGGACACTGAAAGGAGGTTTGTTTTTCTTCCTCCCCTTCCCAAGGGAACCACAATCAGTATAAACTACAGTAGGAAGGGAAAGGGTTAATGGGTTTTCCCAAGGCAACTTGCTTTTAAGGTACCAGAGATATGGAGGGGAAGGAATGACTTGCTAGACATGGAACAATGGCACTGGTATTTTGCATTGTTTCCAGGCTTTGAGAGAGAACAAATGGGAGTCATTAGTGAAATGAGTTGAGAGAGTTCTAGGCTAGCTGTCAGCCTGCCAAGCCCAAAGAACTGCTACATTAGCTTGTTAATTTCAGAAAGCACAGACTGACTAAAACCTAAGAAGGAATTCAGCAAATACAGGAGGCTATTTCCACACCCTTCCCACCCCCCAGCACTGTGCCCACCTACTCCACAAATGGAAGTCTCCAGCAGGGAAGGATTGTGTCTGAGGTCTATACTGATATAAAATGCTCTACATGGGCTTGTACACCGGCACCAACTGGAAGCTCAAGCTAGTACTGAATGCAGTGATCACAGCTGAGTGGTCCATCACACAGGGGATATAGCACCGATACTCAGAGTTGCTCTGGCTCCCCATAAGATTCCAGGTGGTATACCAGTGCCAGATTTAACCTTTAAGGTTCAAGACCTGACTACCGGAGAGACTGACTCTCTCCCTGGGTCATAATGCCATAGCTGATGTGAGTGGAGACACTGGAGATGATCCTCCTTGATAAGCAGGGGGAGCTACTGACACAGGATATTCTCCTTGTCTCTGGAATTTGCTTCCTGCCAGGATCTGCCAGGGCCCAGACTTGTTAATATTCTGTCAACAATGTATAGCCCATCTTTTCTCACAGGCAACTAGGGCTTGATCCAAAACCCAAGGTGGTCAGCAAGAGTCTTTCAACGGACTTTAATGGGCTTGGGATCAGGTACTCAGAGAGGCTGGAAGTCTAAAGATGAAGGGCTTGGAAACTGAAAGACAGTTTAGGATGGGGGGCTCCTCACTTTTGATGCTGTCCCCAATTATAAAGGAGATTACCGCACTAGCCCAAAACACTATTGTAAACTGGAGCGTTGGGGTCATTCCTGTGGAAAATTTTGACAAGGGTCACACTAGTGCAATACTGGCATGATTGTGCTTTAGAGAAAAATACCCTCCAATAACAAATTATAATAAAATAATAATAATAAACCTACATATAACACCTTCCATCCGTAAGAATCCCAAAGCAATTTACTCACTATGGGTAAAATTAATCCCAGGACAGAGGGCCAGCACAAGGTCTCACTTAAGCCTCTATTTTTATGGCTTAAGTGGTGCAAGACCTTGATCCGGCCATAAGTCACCCACCACTGAAATACTGCCATCTCTGGGGAGGAACGCACCAGCCAAGGGGTCAACTGGTGCAAAGCATGCCACACAACAGTGAAGGGCAGGGAAATCACTTCTCCTGGATATAACTTTAAACACACACACACACCCTCCGGTACAACCTTAGACTGTGACAAATATACTTTAAAACAAAACCACACAGCTGTGAAGTACAAATGAGCCAAAGTGCCTTCACCCATCCTAGAGAGCTACATCCAACCAAGTGAACCGGACACAAAGATAGTGAACAAACAGTATAGAATGTCTTCTGCCTTTTGTGAAATGAAAATAAATGAAAGGCTCTAGTGTTTCAGGTCACTGATCTCTATCTCGCCTATCTGTACCATTTATCTGAGATAGAATAAAAAGGTTCCAAGTCCTTCTTCCCTCCCCCCACCCCCTTCCAGCCCATTTCATTTTGTGAATGAAAAGAACCACTTAGACACCTGGTAAAGTAGTAATAAGTTTGTAACAAGAATATTGTTTTTTCTGGGCCAGAGCAAACTACATCAGAATAGATTAAAGGGTCCAAAATAAACGTGTAATCTGTAAATAGATTGTCAGTCTTTTCATTAAATAGGTTAAGAGACAGTATTTTTGCATATTATATATCGCCTTTTATCTGAGGATATCAGAGCACTTTAGGAACAGCAATTAAGCCTCACCACCCCCCTAGTGAGATAGGTAAGTATATTTAGATTAATTAGTGTTTCTGAAAGCAGTAGGCATTGTTATTAGATTTAATTTAGTCTGATAATTGACTTCTGTTCAAATGGATTTTCATATGTTTGAGAAGGGATAAAATCCATCCGACTAAAAGGATTAAACTGACTCAATTAATTCTATTAACAGACTTAATTTTCTGTTTAATAAATCAGACACATGGGGCCAGATCCTGGCCTCAGAGCAAAGGCTGTTTTGCACAAACCCAAAATTGAATCCCCAGATTATTACATTAGCTATTTTATGGACCTCAGAACTTGTATTTGTCCTTACAAATGGCATATGCACACCCATATCAGGTGGTTAAGCTGCCATACTTCCTCTGTTTAGATCTTGGTTTCTTCCTACAGCAGCTGTCTAATGCAGTGGTTCTCGAAGCCGGTCCGCCGCTTGTTCAAGGAAAGTCCCTGGCGGGCCGGGCCGGTTTGTTTACCTGCCGTGTCCTCAGGTTCGGCCGATCGCAGCTCCCACTGGCCGCGGTTCGCCGCTCCAGGCCAGTGGAGGCTGCGGGAAGTGGCGCGGGCTGAGGGATGTGCTGGCCACCCTTCCCGCAGCCCCCATTGGCCTGGAGCAGCAAACCGCGGCCAGTGGGAGCCGCCATCGGCTGAACCTGTGGACACGGCAGGTAAACAAACCGGCCCGGCCTGCCAGGGGCTTTCCCTGAACAAGCAGGGGACCGGCTTTGAGAACCACTGGTCTAATACACATTACAGTTTGTTATTTTACTGATCTGAAGCTGCATGAAATTGTGCTGTAGTGATCTATGAGTCTATGAGCTCTGAAATCACCACAGCACTGCCTGGGACCTCATTTTGACTCCATTTCTGTGCATCCTCTTTACTCAAGAGGCAAAGAAAGTTTGCACAAGTCAGTAAGGCCTGCAATAAATCAGCCAACTCTCCCTTCCCTGAAAACCCAAATAAAACCCTCTCCATCCTTGTAATGAATTAGTTGGATGCTGGATATTCAGAAAGGAAGGTCATCTCTTCACTTGAAGACTAAGCCCTAAACCACCCTCCCATCTAAAGAGTGACACAGCAGCTGGGGAGTTCGAGTGTCATCTGGAAGAGGCAGATGAAAGGGTTCAAACTCCCAGGTTAGGGAAGACTGCCCCCACCTACCCACCAGCCTGCATCCTCTCTTAAGTAATTCTTCAGTGTTTGGAGGTGCCTGTGGAAAACACACCATATTATACCTTTGTCCGGTTGTGATTCCCACACACTTCCTTCTTCTCTAGACTTGTGCCCGTAGCAGCAGCCTTTGGAGCTATTTCATACGCTCGGGCACCTTTTCCTTTGTTGCAACTTCTCAGACAGGCTCCCACTCTCCCTGCAACACTGTGACTCTCTTTTACATCCATTGCCAATGTTATTGCCTCTTTCTGTGTTGACCAATGGATCAGGTGGAAGAGAGTTTCACCCTATGAAAGGCAGCATAGTCCAAGACAGGGAGCATGCTCCAGAGGAACAAGCATGGGACTGGGAATCAGGGATTCCCAAAAATCTAATCCTGACTCTGACTCAGTGGGCCAGATTCAGAAATGATGAAAATTATACTCCAAAGGAGGAAGAAGAGAGGATGTGAAGCAGGAGAAAGGATCAACCAACAGGTGTGAGACAAAGATGTCCTCCAGACTCTGTGTTAGAGATACACCTAACCAACAACCTCCTGATCAGAGGTGACGCCTTAACAAAGCCTCTGGAGGCATTTCTGGAAAATAATTCATTCTATGCCGTCGCCTCGGTAGTCAGCGTTGGCTGTTGCACAGATGGTTCTTCACATCCCTGACTCTGACATATCTCCACTCCATTATCACAGGGGCCACATCCTGCATCTAAGGCCCCCACTCACTGCCACATGGATTATCATGCTTTGAGTGTCCCTCTGCCATGTGTGATGGTGAGCAGGTTTCCACAACCCTTACAGCCCATCTAGAGGTGGGAGGGGTTTGCAGCTGGTCAGGGAGGCTTGTTATTAGGATGATGCAAGAGGGTTTTAGTAACTGGAATAGATGGGTTGGGGGGGGCTGTCATTACTGGGGGTGGGTCACAACAAGGGTGATAGAGAGCTTTTCAGCAACTGGGAGTGGACTGGGCTTCCAAGGTGGGTGGGCCGCAGCAGGTCATTGAGGGAGGAGCACCTCAGCGCATGACAGGAGGGGACCCCCAAAAAGGCAGGGCTCCATGCTGCCAGTCACTTGGTGCAGGTCCAGGTTTGGCCCTCCTGGCCACTGCACTGTTCCCTATGGGACCTCAGCATCCTCCTCTTCTGGAATGTATTTCCCATCCTGGGGCCTAGGAGGAGCACTTGTGATGACTGTGCAGGCACAAAAGGGACAGAAACATGACAAAAGCAGCCTAATGGCCTAAAATCAGCAACCAAATGGTCTTCTCCACCCCACATTACTTAGAAATGTTGGAAAAACAAAGGCAGCATCCAGAAGCCGACCCACCTGGCCTTTCTTAGCTATGTAAAGGGCATGTTATAGAACTAACTAGGGCTTTGGCAATACCAGAAGGGTCATTTTCACAAAGATCAGCTATTTCTGAACTATTTCTCCAGTGGCACACAGGCCTTAACCTGCCCCGCTTTACGTGCTCCTTGCACATTAGCAGAGGCAGTCCCTGTGTGGCACACCTCTATGCCAGGCATGTACTGCACGTTAATGTTTGCAGTTCCCTGAGAGAGAGAATTATTTTCAAAAAAGTTCCCCCTTCACCCCACATCCCAATGCTCGTATGTACATCATACACAGTCAGAGACAATATATGTTCATGAATTTCTGCAGTGACATATCAACCAATGGGCCAAACCATAGGGCAACAGTCAATGAGGCACAACATGCAGTGTTCAGAAAAGAGAAAGAAATAGGATTACACAGATGAAGTTTCATAAAACGCTTCTATTTTCCTTTTGATAGGATACAGTTGTGTATTTTGCTAGACTGAGTGGTGCACTCACAGGAAACTAAAATGATGGGCTCTTTCATTCCCTGGATCTCATCCTGCAAGACGCTGAAATGTCTGTTGACTCCAATTTATTTGAGTGGGAGAGGCACTCAGTACCTTACAGTATCCAATTCTAAATCCCTGCTAGTGCGGGGTCTGCATCAAGTTGATTGAAAGCATCTTTGCCAAGGACATCTCAGAGGGTTTCAGGAACAAACAGGTTTTCCAATTCAATTTCACAGCTTCATTTTTCTGATGCAGCCCTTGCATAAGCTAAGATACAGGAAGCCTGTTCTAGTGCAAGGCTGTGACCCATCTTTCCATTTGTTCTCACACATTCATTTCAAACCTCTATACTGACCCTGGATGGGTCATGGTTAATATTCTTACCATATTTGTCTCCATCTTCCCCCTTAGCACTGATTCTCCTGCCTAGAACTTGGATATGTTTCCCACTTGTCCTGCTGTACAGCTGGTAGAGTCTAAGCTGCTTCCTGCTCACATCGTCCCTTGCTCGTGTCTGATTCTCCACGTGTATCCGAAAATCCACATTCTCCTCGGCAAGGAACATCTGATGAAAAGAGAGAGACAATAGACCATGAAACAGATACAGCATCTTGCTTACGAAAACAACAAACCAAGCCTGCCAAAGAGCGCATCACACAGTAATAGTCTACTGTGGCTTGACTTCACTGGTGGTCATGTGGATAAAGGCTGCAGGTTCAAGTGCTCCAAGTAAAGTTCTACCTAGGTGCTGACAAAGAAACTGGGTTTCATTCTTCTCATGTATCATTCTCAGTAATAAAAGCTCCTGCAGGCTCAATTCTGTCCTGATTTAAACCTGCACAATGCCACGGTCTTCAAATGATGCGCTCACTGACACCTGGGTAGGCTCCACCACTGCCAAAAGGCTTACACAAGTCTGAGTGATTGGGTCTGTAATTGGAACACAGTAAACAATTCTGATAATGCAGAAGGAAGAATCCCAGCTCCAGCTCCAATAGCTGTGCTGGTTCTGCCAACTTCATTAAAAAAGGAAGAAAAACCCTATTTTTGTCACTACAGTCAATAGATCTGACTCTAAATACACACACAGAGAAAAATCTGTTGAGTTAGAAAAATCTGCTTTTCTGAGTAGCAGAGTCAGTTGATTGCATAAGGTCTATTCCGATGCATCTGCCTGAGCTGGCTATCTGAGAACAAGGCCACATGGACCAGAGGGCAAGAGCAGGCTTTCCAGAATGAGTGATTATCAGCAGGGTTCCTCTGCTTCGCCATTTCCCACTATTTTTATGGCCTTTGGCTCTTTGAGCAGAATTAACTTTAGTTAACTGAAGCTTTAAAGAACTAACAACTCCCTTTGGGAGCAGACACCTTTCTGGAGATCTAGCATCCAGCTTTAGCTTACATTTTCCCATATTTGCCAAAGCACAGACCAATTTCTGCCTCCAGTTAGAGACATCCCAACTCAGTATAAATCAGACGACTAGTCAACCAAGAACTTTCTTTAGTAGGCCTTTCTGAATGGGTTTCAGAGTGGAAGTATCATCAAGGCCCCTTTAACACTTCAGCCCCAGACATTAATTACCTGTATTAATTCAAGTTTCAAATACCTGAGAAGTAGCTGGCAAAAAATAGAAATCAATCTGGTATCTAAATCTAATGATACTCAGAGGAGCCTTTTTTACCTTTTGTTTGATTCTACCCATGAGACTTAGACTATATTTCGATGGCAGATTACCCTCAAATGATAATAAATTAAGAGAGTCTGGCATATTGTCATCCACCAAGCAAAAGACACACAGAACTCTTGAGCTACTAAAAAACCCTACTTTACATTGGTGCAGTTTTAGTTTGGCCAAGGCAAACAATGTTTATTGGCTAAATTCTCTGGTGTCAGTGGGATCTAATGAACTAAACTGTGGACCATCTACATGTGGGGTGAGAGTCACAGCAAAAGAGGACACAAGTGGGAAGTTAGTGATGGTCAGGCATTGTGCTGCACCTCTACAATGGGGTGATTTTCAGCCAAAGGAGAAATGCTACTTCTGTGCCTAATATATTTGGGCCATAAAATTCTGGTCCTTCTAGCTTGGAAACAGTAGAATTCATGTATAAATCAAAGAGAAAAGGAGCAAGTATGCACAGAGGGATGCCACTCACAAAGGAAAAGGGGTAGGTAAGCCCCAATTCTGTACCATTCCAATCTGGGACACATACAGGAATGGATGGCCACACAAAGCAAACCCAGACCACTTCAGTCCCTTCTTCCATCATCTTGCAACAGTGCAGGTTTCTCGCTGTAGAGTCAAATGCTACCGGAAAGTCAGAACCTGAAAAGAGCATTTACTTTCAAATACTTGCGCATCTATCAAGTTGGTGAAAAGACACAAGACACTGAACAGTAGCAGGAGGGAAAAATTTTTAAAATAGTCCGTCCGTCCTCAAAACTCAGCCCCTCACTGAGCAACTTAATCAACAAAAACTTTTATTCAATGTAGCTGCCACATCAATGAAGATCATGGGTCTATAGAATGCAGGATCGACTTTACAGCCCTTGTTAAACATTGGAAATTATGATATTTGTATCCCAAGTGTTCAGATAAGAGAGCCAAGAAGAGATTGGGGATGTTAAACGTATACAGACTGCAGAAGAGAAGACTCAAGGAGACACAGTGATTGTCTATCAACACATTCAAGGTGACAAACTCAATGAAGGAATTATTCAACTACAATAGCAATAATTCTCACTCTCAGAAAATGGAACAGCGAGAAGCAACGTCCTGCAGATTAAAGACTAACAGCAGAAATAGCAGGCTCATCCACATGCTATACAGTACACAAGGTTAAAGGAGCTTCCCACCCTGAACTAATCAAGTCCTGCTAATCATACTCACCCAAATCATTGGGGCTACGTCTGAGAGTAAAATGAGCAAGATTAGACCTGCACTGTCAATAGCCAATTTCCCCTTCTTATTATTCTTCCCCACCCCACTCACCCAAATGAAACTTCTAACAAAGGAAATGAAACTACACCTCTACCCCGATATAACGCGACCCGATATAACACGAATTCAGATATAACGCGGTAAAGCAGTGCTCCGGGGGGAAGGGAGGGAGCTGCGCACTCCAGCGGATCAAAGGAAGTTCGATATAACGCAGTTTCACCTATTACGCGGTAAGATTTTTTGGCTCCCGAGGACAGCGTTATATCTGGGTAGAGGTGTACCAAAAAAGAGATGTTCAAATAATGTTGACACTCTGCCTCACACCACAAAAACAAGGGGCTTTGCAGTTAAGACTTTGACTCCATAATATTAAGATTTAAAAGAGATTTTGCAATCAAGATTGCATTGCTTTCACCACATGTTAATGAGTTGCAGAATTTTTCTAGAAAAAATAAAAAGGTGGGATTTGGGGGTTTTTGGAGGGAGGCTTCCAGTCACCAAGGCCACAAATTTGCCAAGCCTCACTTGGACTGTACCATCACACAAAAATACCTATTATATTGGCATAGTCTCACTCCTGCTTTACCCTGGCTACGTTTGATTTCTACATAAGTAGTGTTTCCCCCTATTCACTAGCCCACAAACTCACATGTCCAGAAGGACCATAACTCCTTCCCAGTCTCCTTGACCTATGTGTACAGCTCACTGGGAGTATTATAGGCCCTGATCCTGCAGAGACTTGCACATATGAGTTATTTTATGCACTGTGGGTAGTCGTATTGATAGTCCTATAATCAATGGGATTAGTCAGTGAGTTTAAAATTAAAGTACATGCATAAATCTTTGAAGGATTACGGCCTCTGTTGTTATCCCCTTAGAGCAGAGTTCTTCTCTCAAATTTAGAAGAGGAAGCTAGGAGATGTGTCTAATAAATACAAAATACCAGATGAATTAAATCCAGATTTAAGGTCATCTATATGCTTAATAATGACAATACTTGGGCACTGTCCCTGCAGTCTGAACTGCAGGGGCAGACCCTTGTGCATGTATGGAGTCATATTGGTTGTAATAAGACTCTGCATGGGTGTAAGGATCAGTCTGCATATTAGTAGAGTGCAAGATTGGGTTTTAAATTAATATTTTCATAGTACTCTTCAGCTAATTAACCTTCATGGCACTCCTGGAATGATGGGGAAACTGCCAGGGGCAGTGAGTTATATGGTCCCATGGTGCCCATGCTCTAGCAAATTCAGAGCCTGGGGGCCCAGCTCCACCAATATTCGGGCCCGGGTCGCTCCCTTGGCCCCGCCTACCACCCCCACGCACCTCCCTGGGAACATCCCTGTCTTCACCCTGGGCAGCGGGTGTCTGCCCTGATGCTCCACGCTGCGCTTCCTTGTCAGTCGCTGCTGGCTACAAAAGGGAGCAATGCCAGCAGCAGCCACCGCCTGCGGAGGGAGGAGGTGCACACATGATGGCAGCCCTTCCTTCCCACCCCAGCACCCACCACAGGGGAGGCGAGGGGGCTTCCTGGACCTGAGAAGGGCCTGGCCCCTAGGAGTACGTGCCGTAACGGTGCCAGGTGAGTGTGCTGCTGCTGGGGAGTGCGCTGGGGGGGCTGGGGAGTCCTCCTCTCTGGCCCCAGCCCCTGGGCAGCCTGCCTACATCCTGAACTCCTCATCCCCAGAGCCTACACCCCAGCCAGAGTCCTCACCCCCATACCCTAACCCTCTGCCCTAGCCCTGAGCCCCCTCCTGCACTGTGAACCCCTCATCCACAACCTACCCCGCAGCCCTCACCCAGCACCCCAACCCTCTGCCCCAGCCCTGAGCCCCTCCCACACCCACAACCCTTCATCCCCAGCCCGAGCCCTCATACCCCCCACACCCCAACCTACTGCCCCAGCCCTGAGCCCCCTCCCATAGTCCAAGCCCCTCGGCCCTACCCCATTAATTCTGTTATGTGCACCAATATCAGATGTGGAGGGTGGGACTGGGACTCATTCTGGGCACCACCATAAATTATACAAACCTGCCACCCCTGAAAACTGCAACCAAAAGAAGTTAAGTGGCTTGCCTCTGGCGTAGCCTCCTTCAGCAGGGCTTCACCACAGTTTAGGGCTTATCTTCATTGCAGAAGAAATTTGAGTCCCATCCATCCAAATCCTTAATCTGAGCAGGCTGGTGCTTTTATCTTGAGTTGGCCTGCCCATCAGTGGGTATAGGCTACAGCGGGGTATAGTACAACTGTAACCCCTATTTGGGCTGAGCCTCTAGGGGGGTCCTACTCTGTGGATTACCATTTCATGCATGCTTAGAGTCCGGGGTGGGGACAGAATGGACTAAATACTCCATATGAGGCCAATAGGAAGGCTTCCTCATGGGTGACATGGCTCAGACAGATAGTGTAGATTTAGTTTTAGTTTTGATCTTGGGAACTGCAAGAGAAGCAGAACAGCTAAGGGAGTCTCTGATTAACTCCCATTCCCCATAAAGGGGATCTTTGAACTGCTGGGGGATCTAGTGCATGGGTCAGGCAGTGCCAGCCCTGCAGAAACCAGCATCAAGAATGGCAGAGATCCAACCTCGTACCAGTTACTGAGAGCCAGCTGTGCCCTCCAGGGGACTGCAGGCCAGGGAGGGATTCTGCCCCACCCAGAGGCCAAGACACTTAAGGGGGCCCTTTTTGTATAAACTGGCCACTGCACTCAATCTCAGCGTGCCATCTGCTGGCAAGGTGCCCAGGAGGTAGCTAGGGGTTGGGAAGTGCTGAGCGTGTTGGGAGGTGGGAAACATATTGAGTTGTTGAGGTTAAAGATTAGTTAATCCTAACCCTTTCCTCCCCAGAGCCTATTTTCATGGTCCCGGTAAAGTCCCCCTTTGTCATATTGTTACTTTTGGGTGTTACATTTCTTTGCTGGGGTTTGTGGTGATGTACCTCATTGTTTCTTGTGTACGGGGATTTATATTCCTTGCTGGCAGTGGTAGCACTATTCATTTTCCCAAGGGACAGCACCTTGTGTGTCATGGTCACAGTGAAAAGGTACCTTGGATGCAGGTACCAGGTGTCACTGAAGAGAACTGACGAGGACTCAAGACATGTGCGGAGAGAAGCCGCTCCCCATAAACACAGCCAGCCCCAGGCAGGAGGCTTGAGCCACACCTCGGGGAGGGGGCTACACAATTTACAGCAGCTTACACACACTCTGTGCAGCTGAAGTGTTGCTTCCCAGAGGGGCATTCTCACATGAGCTAATTCAAGAGGAGTTGATTTGACCGTAGATAACTCGAGTTAAGTGCAGTGAAGACATACCTTCAAAACTGCTCTCCTGGGGCAGAAGCCCTGTCAGAGAGTAAGCAGAGATAGCCCTACCTGCTCTCCCCCTTGGACACACGGGCCCTGATTCAGCAAAGCACTTAATCACTGAAATCACTGGAATTTAAGCATCGGTTTACAGATAAGCGTGTGCCTAATTGCTTTATTGAAAAGGGATGCTTTGCTGAATCAAGGCCAGGGTGAATTAGCTGTGCCAGTTTAGGTTGAATCTGGCCCATAGCACTGAATAGCAATATAATCAACAATCAACATGTCACATATTGTTCATTTAATCAAATGAAACCTATACTCGCATACCATACTAGAGATTCCATTTCATAAGTCTCCAGAAAAGTGAATCAGTAATATTGGCCTGCTGATGTATGGTAACCAAAGCTCAGTCCCGCGGGTCACCTAAAGACAAGTGTCTTTTTTTTTTTTTTTTTTTGGAAAAAAAAAGTATTCTTATTGCAGTTACAAACAAACAGGAGAATGGAAACATCTCTGTGTTACCAGCTACTCTTGAAAACGTAAGCATTTTAATTAATATCTATTATTGCTGTATATTGAAACATCACATTTAAAAGAATGTTTCTCTTTTCTTTTCTTCTCATCAACCACATTTCCACAAATGTTATTTGGTTTGGCAACCATAGGCCTCGAGCCTGCTAACATGTATAGGGCTTGTTCCAAACCCCATGGTATCAGTGGGATCCTTTCCCACTTTGGACTTTGGCTCAGGCCCAAAGTTAAATGAGCAGACCCCTCAGTAGGGCTGCTCACGTGCATAAAGGTAAGTTCACGTGTAAGTGTTTGAAGGATCAGGCCAAACTGCACTATTGTCTGCAGTGACAAAAAATTCTAAACCCTTGTTTAATTTTGGCAAATCAGGACATTTTCCTAACATTGTAATAATAGGAATGAATGGGGAGATAGCGACTGAAATTACTCTTACATCATTTTCTAACACCAGGCCAGAAACCTTTCAATTTGGGACAATCCCAGAAGACTGGAAGATGATTCCCTATGACATAGGGAATATGTAGCCACAGTATATACCCTCCACCATTGTGTTGTGAATTTTGTGTTTATTTCATTTTGCATGATTAGGGTGCAAAACTGTCTATTAATCATTTTCTACTAATATGCTCTCCATGAAGGGGAACTTCAGCCACTCATAGTAACTAGCAGTATGTCCTTCCAACCAACTGTATTGTCAATAATGGTTTATATTCAATAAAATCTTAGTAACTAAAGGACAGTATCAAGTTCAGATTTCATATTTTATTGTTGCATTATTTTTCTTTTTAAGCAGTCCCATACATATTTAACAGTCCTATTATTACTGAAAGATGTAATGATATACAGCTACAAAGCCATTGTAAAAATACAACTAGCAGTATAAAAGTTTATGTGTGGGATTAAATAATATCCCTGCTAGAAAACCAGTGAGCATTTTAAATGAGTGATGTATCCCAAATGCTCCACTAGAAATGTGTGCATTTCTGAACATGGGAAATCTCTCTCTTCACCCATGAGTAGAGCTGCTTCTTTTGTTTTACCTGTCTAAAGACCCAGACTGTGGCCACTCAACCCAAACCTGATTTCAAGCAAACAATCATAGAAACTAGAGATGACATCTTATCCATCTCCAGACAATAAGGGATTGTACACTACAGTATCTTCTCACATGCTTTGTGCAGTCCACTTAATTAAAAATCCTTTTTTTTTAAAGTAGCTTTCAGAATTAGTAATTAATTTTAAGAAGAATTTTAAGGATTAGATCATGTTCATATTAAATGAAAAAAATCTGTGTTAGTGAAACTTTAATGTTGCATAGTTAAGAAAAATCAAGGAAATAGCCAAGAAGTGCAACAAAATCACCATTCTGATTGCAACACTGGGGCTCAGTCCTGCACACATTTATGTCATGAGTCTGCAAACACCTATGCACATGTTTAAGCAGGTAAGTAATGCCACTGAAGTCCTAATTATGCCCAATCGTGTACAAGATCTGGTCTTTAATCCAGCACCCTGTATTTTCTACAAATATAGAATTTTCTATTTTTAATTTTCCGTTTAATGCTATTGTTGGTGTCATGAAGTGTTAGGAGATATATGAGACCCCAACATGGCCAAATTAACACTGCCGTTGGAAGCTGGACTTTGGAATTTCCTGACTTTTTGCTTTGTATCATACAGTTTAACAGAGGCCCCGAACCTCATTAGATAACAGATCATACGCCTTTCCCAAATTTAAAATAAAAATACAAAATCCCTCTTAGTAAGGGCCTTATTGATTTCAAAAGATAAACAAATCAAGTGATTCAAAGTCCTTTCAAAACCCACTCTGATAAGCAGGAAATACTTATTACCTTTCATCCACTGAACCAACTGAATATTAATGATTTTCTCTGTGACCTTCTAAAGACATGAAAGTTAATAAGGTCAACAAGAGGATATCCAAGATGGCTCTTTCCCAGGTTTGTAAAGGTAGCTAATAATAGGTCCTTTGCTTCCATGGTTTTGGCAAAATTCCCCTATGTCAATTACAATTAGAAATATTTGCAAGACCACCTCCAGAGTGGATATTTTAGGCATATGTTGAAACATAGTGCACCATTTATTTGCTGCTGTTTCCTCTTCTTTATTGCAAAGTCAATTGCCAGCCAGGATGTTGTTAGGTTCAGGTTATACAACCTAGTTAGAAGTGGGACTGGATTGGATGTGTCTTGAGCTAACAATGACATATTCGCTTCTTTGTGCTTGGAAGCACATTGGGAAATTAATGTGACAGAAAGAAGCAAATGTATTCAAAATCACAGCAGGGGCTCAGAGACGAGAGCACTGCTCAGCAACTCTCTATGCAGGTCTATACTGCACAGTAAGTATGGGGTGGCTGTACCTCAACTGCACCCACTTAGTAAATCTATTTAAAAACCAAGGCTAGTCAAAAATCTGCCATCAAAACTGTTTGTCAATGGAAAACTGGGTTTCTGATGAGGCTATGCTGTTTTAGTGAAAATATCTGCTTTCCATGGAGAATTTCTGTTTTTTGGGTTAAAAAACTGAACAGCCAAAACAGAGGCATTTTCAGCCAAAGCCTGTCATATTTCTATTTGGATAGACTGCTGTGGTGAACTCATGTCCCCATTCTCCTGTATCAGCCAGTCCCCAGCCAGACTTCATCTTGCATGATATGTCACATCCATGATATTCCCACAATGCACTGCCTCTCCTCTCCAAGAGGGTTGAACATGGTGCATCATGGGTGATGAAGTTATATCAGGGAGTCCAGCCTAATAAGTAGCATGAGACACCCAAACTCCAACTCCCACGAGGCATTTTCAAATCAAACTATTTCATTTTTTCATCTGAAATATTTTGGTGGTTTTGATTTTTTTCCCCACCAAAAAGCCAATATTATCCTTGGGGGAAAAAATCCAACCGGCTCTATTTAGAACTTATTTTACCAATACAACTTGTGTGTTGATAAAAGCATTTGGGGCATTTTCCTCTGAGAATTTCACAGCTCTTCACAAATATCAGCTAACTAAGGGTATGTCTGCACTTCAAGCTAGAGGCATAATTTCCAGATCAAGGAAACACTCACAACTAGCTCTGAGCGAGCTAGTGCCCTAAAATAGAAATGTTGCCATGGCAGCGCAAATGGCAGGAGGGGTTGGCATCCCCAAGTACGTACCCATTCAAGATGCTAGGGACGTACACCGGGCAGCTGGCCCTTATTGCTGCCCATGCCACCATGGCTACACATGCTGACTCGATCAGAACTAGTGCAGGCATGTCTCCTAGAGCTGGAAATCACACCTCCAGCTCGAAGCATAGGCATGCCCTATGTCTAGTAGTGCCACAGATTAGGAGCATTGGATAAAAGGAAAAAAACAAAGGCACAGAAGGGATGAACTATTTGCCCAAATGAGTCAATGGTAGACCTATGAACACAGCCATAGGGTCCAGTTCTCAGGTCTATTAGGGAAGCTGTGTACTGCTATGCCAGTGCAAATCTGCCCTGAGAAGCCTGTGGCTCCACCCAGTGAATTCTCATTCTGTTGGGAAATCCTTCAAACCCGGCTCCTGGCCAAGGGGGTGGGTACAAGTCAAGGGAAAGGGGGCAAGGTCATTGCATCCCTACCTCCAACAGACATGTTGAGCTGACATTGTATAAAAGCAGCCCTGAGTTTGCTTTAATTTATGCTGGCCGCAGGCCAGTACAGAGTCAGGTCCAGCATCAGGAATACACAAAGGGTTCCTACGTGCACACACACTCACACTCTGAAGGCTTAGCCAGCATTCCTCAAGTACAACTGAGAAACCAGCCCCAGCAGTCCACTCTCAGACCACCTACTCTAGCCAACAGGCAGCCCTGCCTCCTCTATACAAATGCAGACTGCTAAATTACTCTGACAATGCCATCTTTTTCTAGTGCTTTTGCACAGACCCTACTCACTGTCACCCCAAGGTCATTTTAACCCATCAAACTTTGTGGATGAGCAGAGTTCCAGTGGCTCTCCTCCTCTCTCTTCCCATGCCCATTCCTACTTTGGTCTCCTCCTATCCCACCTGCAAACAGAACAATAACCCCTCCCCATTCCCATACAGCCCTCCCACCAACAACAGCTGTTGTTGAAGAAGCAAAAACACACTGCAAACAAAGTCTCATTTTCACTAAATGTATCTTCCAGCTAGGACTTGGTCTGAACTGGGGAACATTTATTTGGCCTTAAAAGCATTATAGCATTTAGAATAAAAGCCATAGTCATTCATATAAGGTAGGTTTAGCACATTTATGGTGCCCTCTGCTGGCTAAAAGAATACCTGTGGATTCCCAGGGCTGTTATTCAAAGACTGTGTAGCATGGTGGCTAATGTATCTGCCTTATATTTTAAAGACACTCGTTCAAATCTTTATGAGATTCTATTCTTTCAAACCTTTCTAGTAATTTTTAGTTCCACTGATGGAACAGATTATGAGGTGAATGGTCCTAAATATTCTAGGTGTAGAACAAACCAAGGTAGAAAACATGCAGTTCAGAGCAAGACTGGTCATCAGAAGTCCTGGCTTCTCTTCCTGACTCTTGGTGCCACTTGCCTCATGATTTTAGATAAGTCACTTAATCTCGCTATGCCTCAAGGTCCCCATCTTTGCAACCAGGGATAATAGTGCTGCTTGCCTACCTTTGCAGGGTGTTTGGAGATGCTTGGAAGAGAGGTGCTCTATCCATGCCTCCCGAGGTTCCCTAGTCTAGTCTCATCTGCAGGGAATATGGTCAATCCCTTTCTGAACTCAGGAGACAATGGATGGAACTAACGTGTTTCCCTGCTCCCACTAGGCTATTTGGAAGGAGAGGCACATCCTGGCCTCCTTTCCTACATATAAGCCCATTTAAGAACTAGAAGTCCCCATAAGAACCTGCTGCAGGAGAGGCTGCCAGACGCCTCCTGAAGGCACAGAGGCAGCTACTCAGAACTAAGGCAGCAGAAGCAGGCATCCTGGCAACCAGAGACATGCAAGGCAGTATTGGGGCAGAGGACCAGGGGCTTGTGGAGAGAGGAGAGAACTGCGGTATGGAGGAGGTGCTGTGATGATGGGGGAGGAGAGTAGCTTTGGGAACCAAAGCTCAGTCTGCGTTCAAGGACCATTCAGATAGCACCAAGTGCTATTTTGGTGAGCTTCTATGCAAAATGCTGGCACAGCTCTGCGCCTCACCTGCCACAGGAACAGGAACTGCTGTCACTGCAACCTCAGGCCACTTACAGTAAGCACTGCACTTTATATGGCATATCGTAGCACTCGGCTTCACTGGGAAGAATCCCAGTATATCTGCCTTGGGGGTGCTGCCCAAGCTGCCTTCCACACAACAAGCCTAGAGGAAGCTCAGCTATGCAATGTACCTCTCGCTCAAGCTTTTACAGCTCTTACGTTGATGCTTTCTGAAATTAAGTACAGTTGGAATCTAATTTCTTTTTCAGCTTACCAGTTACAGAATTGATTGGAGTGCTTTGAGTTGCTGCACGAGGCAAAATTCAGTGATGTTCACTGAAAAACTCTTTGCTAATGCATTCTAACTAAAATGAATTTAGAGCTGGAGCTGAAAGAGAGAAGGAAGAAGGATGACTATAGGGTCAAACCTGTCTCCCCTCAGAAATACCCCAGCGATGGATATTCTAGGGTTCAGAAGAAGTGAGACACAACTCAGCCACATAACACACACTTGGATTAAGATGTTGCTTTGCATGATGGGACCTGCATTCTAAGTGCATCTCCCCTTCTCATTCAAAGTTAGGAATGGCTGCATATCAGAACACTATGGGCTGTATGTGGCCTTCAGGACACACTCTGGGTCTCCCAGAATTAGGCAATTTTTTTTAGAAATGTGGTTAGCATTTGGCCAAATAGCCCAGCATCTACTTGAGGTGACTTTCCAAGCCATGTAGCACTTTACATCCTATTTCTGTTAAAGCAATATGTCCTTCCGTGTTCATTTCACACACCATGATATATTAAGCATCATGTCAAAATGAGATCAGAAGGTGTCAGATATAAAATGCCCAACTGATGCCCAAAAATGGCATTTGTGCCAGTTTTGAGAAAATTGAAATGTTTGTGATTTGATCTCCAATTATTTTGCCCTTTTCCACAAAAAAAAAAAGAGGAAATTGTTGCAGATGAAAAGGTAGTTTCTCTTTGAATGGGATTAGTTGTCACCAGAGACAAGCATGTGAAAATGCAGTGTTTGTTACAGGGTGAAATTTTAACTGTAACCCTTTAATACAAGGAAAAAGTTCAGCAATAGAAAGAGCAAGATTTTACTCTTGAATGAATTCACAAATTCTAAAAAAAAAAAAAAATGTTTTTCATATGAAAATTGTGGAAAAACAGGGCCTAGATGGTTTACATAACTTGTGTTCAGTCAAGCAGCTTCTAATATTTTGGGAAGTTATCAGATAGAATTATTACAGATTATTTTGCTTGTTCTGTTTATCTGAATATACAGGAGTTAAATCTCAGATAAATGCTTATTGTCAGCTGTGATGCTGTTCTCTTTGTGTGCTGATCATATTACCAGTAAAGTCAGTTCTCTATGCCTACATCTCTCTGCCTGAGTCTCTCTCTTTCTTTGTCACAGGTTGAAAATCATGCTGCCTACAGATTATAACCATGCAAACAAAACATTGCATGATGCCAAAACGTTACAAAGGCTTCCATCTTTAAGTCACTGGTTTGAATCCAAGCCAAGTTATTAATGAAATTGTCACTATATCTTGCCTGTTGAAGTCTATAGAAAATGAGCCTAGAGAACAGGTGTCCATTACACCTGTATTACTAATCTACAGAGTTGTTGATAGTCTCAGTAGCTGGGTCAAGGACTGTAAGGACATAGAGATGGCCCTACCATCTTAGCTACATAGGTGGTCTCTGTGGGTCAGGAGAAGATGTGCAGCTTGCACCCCTGCTCCCTGTCCTGTAGACAAATTTGATTCTCCAGGGTTTCAACCCAGGAACTCAGAAGCACTAAATTCAGTCAAGCAAAAGAGAAAGTTTATGAAGTAAAATGTGACTTTTTCATTAAGGGATAGTTAGGGCTAAAATGATTTTACAGGGGGAGAATACTGAAAAAAAAAATCACTGGACAACAAATGACTATTTGTTTCAAGGCTTGTTGTGCCTTTCATCGGTATTTCTCCTCCAGCTGGATGTGACCTCTCAACAATGCTCCTTCATGGCTCAATGATTATCAAGCCAACTTTTAAAGGTGTACAACAAGGACCACTTATTCATTGGATTTGCTTGCCCTTTGTTTCCCAGGCTGAAGTACAGATGCTCTAACAGACTAGTGACTTCATTCCAATACTTTTCTTTTTCTAGCCCATTGGGTCAAGCTCACCTATTGTGAGACCTCACCGACTTCATTTACATCAGGGGTTAATTTCTTTTATTGTGCTGAAGCTGTTAATACAATACTGGTTGGCTCCAGATTAGGAAGGGCATAATCAAGCCCTCCCCTGCACATGGGCTCCACATGCAGAGAGTTCAGTGGTAGAGTCTTGATTTTAGCTTCCTTTTTTTCCCTTTCACAATCCTCTTTCCTTTTTTAAGTCGTCCCCGCTAGAACTGGGTGGTCCCGCTGACATTCACTGTTACTGGCAAAAACTTCCTTGCAATGGCCCCCAGCCAATATTCACAACAGATCCAGCACCGTGAATTAGCTCAGTGGCATAAGGTCATTCATAACAGCTTTCTGATGCTACATAAACTTTGGCACATGTTCTGCCCTTGAAAGTTCAATTGGTAGCATTTGGTTGGCTACTTTTACAAGTGCATTCTTTTCCTCTCTGCTGCACTTATGCACCCAGTGCAATAAGCATCCACCTCTCTAGCAAGGTACTTATATGGCCTTCATCACCTGGCCTGTGAGGGCTTGATCCTGCCCACTGCAGTCAATGAGAATTTTTGCCATTAATGTTAAGGGAAGCAAGATTGGGATCAAGTTGTCTATTGTGGCAACTGGCTTAGTGCTCACGGATTAAATCTTAATGCAGGCAGCTTTATTTTAGGATGGTTTCTTGTAGCCCACTGCAAAATCTAAGCTTAAAGTGGCACCCAAATCCATTTCCCCTGTACATCTTTCTACCAATGACTTAACCCTACACGGACATCCATTATAATTCCAATTTAATCCTGCAGTTTCTTTGGCTTTGCTTCTCCTCCTGAAGGTATTAGCAATAAGATATTTATTTTCACAAGACATTGGTATGTTATTGTAATTATAGTCCTTGCTGTGATAGCTGAGCACCTTGGAGTCATCATTAATGAATTCAGGGCCCGATCTTGCAGAGGTGCTTAGCACCTGCAGCTCCTTTTGGCTTCAAATGGAACTGTGGGTGTCACAGCTCTCCTGCATATCTGGCCCTTAACTTTTACAACACCCCGGTGATTACATAGGGAAGTATTTATATCTCAAATGTGGCAAATGGGGAACCTAAGCCACAGAAGTGTCAACTAATTTTGAGTATGTCCATTTTTGGAACCCAAAGTGAGACACCTAAAATTAATAAATAGTCCACTGGAGCAGGGACTGGAACCCAGGTGTCCGCCTACCACTGAGCTATAGAGTCTCTCTCTCTGGCCCAAAGATTATTTAAATGTTTTATACAGAGTGGGACAACTTCAACAGGAGACAGAGACACTTCCTCCCTCCAGCAATTAGGGCATTCACTTGCCATGTGGGAGACCCAAGTTCAAGTCCCTGCTCTAAATCAGGCTGAATGGGGACTTGAACCTGGGTCTCCAACCCACATCCCAGGTGAATACTCTAAACATAGTACTATAGGGTATGGGGGGAGGGGGCACCCACCAGTACCATCATAAATTCCAAGGCCAGACGGGACCATTGTGATCATCTAGTCCAGGGGTCGGCAACGTTTGGCACGTGGCTCACCACGGTAAGCACCCTGATGGGACGGGCCAGTTTATTTACCTGCTGACACGGCAGGTTTGGCCGATCGTGACCCCCACTGGCCACGGTTCGCCGTCCCAGGCCAATGGGGGCAGCGAAAAGCCGCGGCCAGTACATCCCTCGTTCGCGCCGCTTCCCGCTGCCCCCATTGGCCCGGGCCGGCAAACCGCGGCGAGTGGGGGCCGCTATCGGCCGAACCTGCCGCGTCAGCAGGTAAATAAACTGGCCCGGCCCGCCAAGGTGCTTACCCTGGCGAGCCACGTGCCAAACGTTGCCAACCCCTGATCTAGTCTGACCTCCTTCTCTTGTCTTGCAAATTGTACCTAAGTCCCTTTGTGAAATTAGCCCCCAACATTTTTTGGAGTGTGAGGCCAAAACTATTCAGCAAATTTGTGTCCCACTCCGATAGTTTGGGTCAAATCCAAAACTGCATTTATCAGTGAATAAAGTATTTGCTCAAAAACATTCACCAAGCTCTAATCTAACTTTATCTAGCCAGAAAAATATGTGATACCAAATCCTCAACAGGTGTAAATCAATGTAGATTCATTGACTACAATGCAACTAGGCTGATTTACATCACCTGAAAATCCATCTCACAGGATTTGCCCTGTGTTTCTTGAGAAATTAAATCAATACCGCTCATTTAATTAAAAAAAGTTAGCTCAAATAAAATAGGATTATATAAAAAGCAAAAGAGAAATGTTTCCAAGATAATAAAGAACATCAGAATAAGAACAGATGGTAAGCAGGAAAAGATAGAAGAGATTTCAAAAAGGAAAAAAAAAAAAGAAAAAAAAAGCAGAATTCCCTCTTGTTTACTGAAATGGATTAAATTCCCATGTTGGTTTCACAAGGTCATTTCAGGCTTATCCAGTGCTTATGTGTGTGTCTGCCTCGAACTACAAGATATTGCAAAGAGTTAAGTCTGTAGCTGTTAAATTGGCCAGACAGAATTTGAATAGTCTAGTTTTAAGAGCTCCAAGATCGCTCCAATGCTCTGCACTGAATTCTCCACAATGTACAAAGTACCTATTTACTACTGCACTAATATTTCTTTTTTTTTTTTTTTTTTTTTTTTTACTGGAAAGTACGTAAGAATAAACTGGACTGAAAGAGTCAAAGTGTTTATTTAGTTCTGCAGCTCACCCTGGTCCTCTCTTCTGCAGTGAAGAGATGGGATGGTCATCCACCGCGTACTATGGCCCCTCCACACCAGTGTCTATACAGCCACCCACATGGGTCTAAGCTTCTTAGGCCTGCTGCTATTGGTGCCAAATAGTGACCATGTAGTACATGCCAGCTCAAAAATAGAAGGTTACCTCCAATTTTCTCCTCCAAGAATCAAAACATTTGCCAGGCAAATCAAATCTGGATTGTGATATCTGATCAAAAACACACAGTAAGAGAAAGCATGTGATTTTTCTGCAGCTCTGAAGATCTATCACACATGGCTATTTTATTGCAAGCTCCCTCTATCATTAAGGTTGCGCAACAGTTTCCATTATAACACCCTGTTTTTATATGACCAGAACTTTCCAAAACATTCCCCATTAGGGCTGAAATTTTTCAATGCTTGATCCCTGCTCAATTAGTTTGGTTATATAAGATCTAAGTTATTTACTATTGTTATTATATATTTAATAATAATGTAGCAAAATTCCTTCAGGTGCTTAGGAGTTTTGTGAGGGAGAAAAAAATTACACCTTCCTGAATGGATGAGATCTTCTTTTAAGAGGTTTCAATTCACACCGATTTGCCACCTGTTTGTACATTTCCAGCAATGAGTTCTGTTTTGCCTATATAACTGAACAATGCTGCCATGCCTCTGCTCTGGTTCGTATAATCCAGTGAGGTTAAGAAAGTATGATTGATTTACGTAAGCAGCACAAAACTTCTTCTGAAAGCAGCTATTGTAAAGACCGAGAGAGAGAGAGAGACACTGTGCTCTGAGAGGCACAGCATAGAACTCACAGCCCAGGGGGCTCTGAGCTGCCTTTGTCCCCCCAATTATACCTCCTAGTGTAATTTAGACTGCCTTGAGGGCCTGTTTAAGTTACACAGCATGTCCCTGCCTGCCTATCTCTGCAGGGCTAGGTACTGCCACCTGACCCCCAACGCACCTTTTATACTAGAGGGCTTGTGAAGGGCTCTGGAAAGGCAGCTGTAGGGCTGTCGTCTTCAATTCCTGCTCTAGGGACTCCTCCTCATGGTATTAGTACTGTCCAAAATTCTAATGGTCTTCTTCAAACCAAGTCAGCGGTGACTCGTGATGATAACAAGTCAGCTACGAATTTAAGATACATATGTGCCCAATTCCCAGTGAAATCCTGGCTCTGCTGAAGTCAGTGACAAAACTCCCATTGACTTCAATGGGGCCAGGATTTACCCTCTCTGAGTACCTGCGCCATCTTAAAATAATTTCGTTTCTTTTCATTGTGTGTGGGGGGGGAGAGGGGAGAATATTTCCTATGAGTGAAATGGGCCAACTGACATAAAGACTACAGAGGCCTGGTTCACAAATATACTTTGCAAGCATCTATCCGGAGCTCTAGGTGCTTTACAGTAATTAAAATGGACACAGACAAAAATAACTCCAGAATAAAACACAAAATGTAAGATCTACCCAACCCAAACCATCCACCTAGAACAAAACTGGCCCCAAATAAGTAGTAACACCAGCCATGTCCAAACACGCATGGCCCTCCCCTCTCCAAAAGCTGAAGGGAAAAGGTGAGAGGTGTAGCATGCCCTGAAAGATGAGGACCCTCTGAGAGGTGACACCTTGTTGCCAGACCCATATGCGAAGGCCACAGACTCACACATACAGGATGCACAGGGCTTAGGGAGGCTCTGGAATGTCTGCACTAAGGAGCTCCAGAGCGGTCCTATGCCAGGCCCATGAACTGGGGGAGGGATTCCCCTCCCTCTGAGCCCCACTGAGTTTCCCATACAAAGATCATTTCCATGAGTTTGGGGCAGGGGCTGGTGGGGTGAACTGGACCCCTATTAGGGCATGCTGTCTAGGAGCCACATACCAGTGTGCGTTCTGGCTATCGACTGCTCTAACAGCAGCAGTGCACAAGGGGACATGCCAAATGTCTGTTCTGTTCACAGCTGTTCAGCCTTGTTCCACGCACGAGCCATAACGGATAAATCGTAATGAGACCTACGTGACTGCTACACTAATGGGGGTCCGGATGACACCACAACATGCCTCACAGCAGGCTGGGCCATGGAACCACAGCAAAGTTTACTCCAGAAAAGACACTTCTGTACAAACCACCCATCTGTGTTTCTGCATATTAGGACTAAGTGAAGTATTCACTGAGAAAACGGAACATGCCCGAATTCTAAATACTATTACCCCTTCCCTCCCCTCCCGTGCTTCAGCACTAAATTACTTCCAGACTCAGGTTCTCCAGATCTGAATCTGTTCAGTTATATTAATAATCTAGTTCAGAAAATCCTAACCCACTACCCTAAGAGAGGATTCATATTCCCTTGCTGAACAATCTGAGGAATCATTCACTCCTAGGAATTACCAGGCCAGTTAAAGCATTGACTCCCAAAATCCAAAATTCTCTGCCACTGCCAGATGCTTCAGGGAAGTGGAACCCCACAGTGCACCCAGCCAATTGTTCCGAGCTTGTTTGGGGATGGGAGGGAGAATTGTGATTCCCCTTCCTGATCTCCATGGCAATCAGCTGAAAGCCTGAAGCATGAGAATGGTTTATCCCTATCTCAGCACATACACATATGTATAATGGAAAACAATAACGTACAAGGGAAAACAAAACTGTCCCGCCCTTATGAGACCTAGCCTCAGCACAAACTCTTTTCCTAAACAGTGAATGTTCACAATCAAAATACCTCCCATAGCACTGTCCATGCATCTCAGACCATTTTATGAAGGTGGGTAAATATCAGACTATCATTATCCCCACTCTTTATGGATAGAGAAACTGAGGCACAGAGAGGTGTGTGACCTTAGGCAGATCATCTCCTGATTCCCAGTCACTTGTTCATATTGCAGCTGAGCTCCCCTGCTTTTTCAGAGCAAGGGAACATATGTGCTAAGTGAATTGTAATCAGATATAGTTACAAAAGGAACCAAATTAAAATGAAATATCTGCACCAAATGGTAAAACTAATATTATTCCAATTTAATACATGATTTCCCATTGTTCAGGGACACAACAGGCTAATAATTTGCCTTTTTCATTCCGTTTCAGCAAAGATGACTTTTCCAACTGGCGGTCACTCATCTGGGACAGGTGCTGTAATGACCACTCTAAACAAAGCTTAGCATTTAGGACCAGCACTGGAGTGTTTCTAGCTGGCTCCTATGCCAGCACCCAGAAGCCCTTATAAGGGATGTGTTTGTGGGGGGAGGAGCAGCTGTGGCTGGAGCACAGTGTACTTCAACAATCCTCAGCTACTGTAAGGTCATTTGGGGGCTGTACATTACAGCAGCCTCTAGCCTGCTCTAGCCTATGCTAAGGCAAATCAGCCCAGAGAGTTAAAGAATCATAACTGGCTCCCTGACAGCTCCATGCCAAGTGGGTCTTGGAACAGGAGAGTATTTGGGCCCATATTCTACAACGACCTCTTAGTTATCATCGACCTGCTGCTATTACCGTAGCACCATGTATTACCAGGATGGAAGTTCAGAAGTTTCATGCTCAAACCAGGTCCTTCACTCTCTCCATGTCATTTACTATACTAGATCAACTCTCTCTAGCTAAATCATAAGCAACATTGATGACTTCCTTCTCAGAGGAAAGGATTAATGTCACAGCACACAATCTTTGCAAGGAGGAGAGCAAAAACAAGAAATGTGGGAAGATGGGATCTAAGAAATACTCAAGAAACAACCACAAAAACAGAGAAGAGAAAGAACGAGAGAGAACCGTAAGATACCAATTTCCTTCCACAAAAGTGGACATCTGCAGTAGAGGCACAATGACAGTAATCTTACACTTGCATATCTAGGCTTCTTTCATCCCAAAGAATCTTTCAGTGCTTTCCAAAGTATACACAGAAATTGCACCCACCATTGAAATGCAGCCATCTCTAGCATAAAACATTGCAATTGTTTAGCAACGCACAGCAACAGTACAGACCAGTTTGGGGCATGAATTTGAGAACACTATTTCCAGCTGAAATTGCAGGGGAAATTCATGTAGGTAATTACCCCAAGAAGAATTTGGCCAGAACATGGAGGTTACTAGTCTTACTCTTCAAGTCTTTAATCACAAGCTGTTAGAGCATCAGATTGTAATCCTCTCACACCACTTATTACAGCACTTACATTTGCCCTGGAAGCCTCCTGTTCAAATCCTGACCAAACCCAACCCTACTTAGCTTGGAGACCTGACTGCATGACAACTTAAGCAGGTATATCTGAGAGCACAACAGATAGGAGTTTATTTCAGGTGTCATTCATTCAATCAAGGGTTCAATAAAATTTGCCTAATGCAAAAATATGAGGAAATGGCTGTGACCAGAAACAGGAGTGTTAATCCATTTAACAAAACCTGCAGGCAGCTTAGGGGACTTCTTGAAAGTGCAGGAACAATTTCATGCAACTATTAATTTACAATTATTCCACTGATAATTCAATTGTCATTCCCATCCCTTATTTCTCCGACCCCCACCCCCCTGTCTCCATTATTGATTCTTTTAAATCTACTTTTAGGATTGCCTGCCCTTAATCATTTAAACTCTGAAACAGTAGTATTAAAATCCTCTTTCTATAACCAGCATCATTTTCTCACCCCTCCCCTCCTTGGTTCATGTTATAGCCTCGCTTGAGTGTCTTCTCCATCACATAGGACCTACCAACACTTCCTACTGAACATTTACCTGACTACTGAGAGCAGTTCCATTGACTTAATCTACTCATGCTAGTTAGCACTGCTCTACACAGCAAGCATTTACAGGATCAGGACCCTGGATTGTAAACTCTTTGGGGGCAAGGAGTTATTTCATTTTATCACTGTAAAGCGCCTGACGCATTTTGGGGATAAATAAATAATAATGCCATCAGTTTGGGTCACTCTGAACCCAAGTATATTCGTACTCTTTATTTGTGGGAGGAAAAATACTCATGTTGGTAAGGCACTCTTCCATTCAAATCATCGCTCTGTCACAGCCGCTATGTGACACTTGATCTCCCTGTGGCTCAGTCCCTCACCAAAAATACCACTGCCTCGCTCTTTGTCTTACCTATTTAGATGAGTTCTTTGCAACAGGGTCTGTCTCTTTGCATGTGTATGTTCAGTGCCTAGCACAATGCGACCCTGACCTTGGGTGTGGATCACGGTGCCAGCATAATACAAATATTAAACAATAATATTAAATAACTGCAAATTATACGTGCATTTTGACAGCAGTATGCTGCAGTATCTGGTAGCTTTAAAAAAAAAAAGACGACGATGACTTGCATGGCAAAGAAATGCTAGCAAATACTTTTGGTCCGCTCTTAATTTTAGGTTAATTCTGTTTCACATTTTTCCGAAGTATTTAATATTCATGACTGTGGTTACCTGAATTCTGGATTCTCAGCCATTATCCTGCCTATTGCTTATACCGAGTATTTCATCAGTAGATCTCTTAATGTATTTCATCAGTATCTCTTAATGTATTTCTCCTCACAACATCCCTGGGGAGTCAGGGCAGTGCTGTTATCCCCCAGGTGGGGAAATGAGGCAGAGAGGCTAGGTGATTTGACCAAGGTCACACAGGAAATCCATGGAGGAGCAGAGACTTGAATCGCATGTCCTTAGCCAGTCCACTAGCCACTAGGCCATCCTTCCTCTCTCAAAGTTATATCACCCAATTATCAATTGATAGGGGGTTTCTCAACCTGCTGGTTATTTATTTATTACTTTTGTATATATAATAGTAGATCCTAGAGGCCCTAGTCAAGATCAAGGCTGCAATATGCTAGGCACAGTACAAATACACAGCACAAGCCAGTGCCTGTCCTTCAGCTTGCTCCCACAATGCCTTCCCCATATGTGACTATCTGGGGTTGGACTTGGTACCATCTTTCAGGGACAGTGGTACAACTTTTATGAGGATGTTGTGAAATATACCTGAGGAAGGCCCCTGGTTCATTGGTAAAGCTGTGGTTAAGCAATGTGCTTATGGTATGAGTGATATGGAGCAAAAGGGGAAGTCCCCGTGCACAGACATGACCCTGAGTAGACTCTCCCTTTAACATTAAACATCAGCACCATGGGATAATGGAGAGTAAAGGAGGAATCAATCCTGGAGAGAGAGCAAAAGGAAACTAAAGGAGACGAGTGAGAATACAGCTGCTTACTGGGCCATAGGCGCACTCTTTAATGACTCTTCCACTCAACTCACTCCAGCTAAATAAAGTGTATAACATATGATCTATACTGCAGATGGGTCCCTGAACATGAATTTCCAAGTGAGCCAGCAGCAGGGAGATTTTCGATGCAGACTCCTGCAATTGTATATATAATCTGCTGAGAGAAGTACACACACACACACACACTCAGTGTATTTAACCTTGGCCAAAGGCTAATCTAGTTGAGCTGCTGCTCTCACTTTTATCCCCCAAATCAATCTCATTCTGATTCAGTACTCTAAACTAATCTGGTGGCTCCAGAACTGCTGATACACTGAAGACACCCAGCTGTCCTCATCTTCTGCTGATACTACCATCACCAGCACATAAACATTAGTCTCTGTGAGAGATAAGCACCTGGATGAAAAACAATTAGCTGAAGTTCAGTCCAGAGAAGAGATGGTGGAAAGGAGATGGAAACACTGAGGCCATAGCTCTGACCTTGCCCTAAAAGTGTCTTCCATCTGACTGTGAGATGGCCTCATGGTCTTATTAGATTCGTCTCGGCTCCTCAAGAACCAGGTAACAACAGAAGAAACTCCTTCCCTCTCTGTTAGATGGTCATGAAGCTATGCTTGTTCCTCTTGGGCCCGGTTGTTAAAAGAGGTATGCACCCTTGACTCCCAGCAAAGCACTTTTGTTTATATAACAGTAGATCCTAGAGGCCCTAGTGAAGATCAGGGCTGCAACGTGCTAGGCGCTGTACAAATACACAGTAAAAGCCAGTGCCTGCCCTTCAGCTTGCTCCCACAATGCCCTCCCCATATGTGACTAACTGGGGTTGGACTTGGTACCGCCTTTCAGGGCCAGTGGTACAACTTTTATGAGGATGTTGTGAAATCTGCCTGGGGCCAGAATCAGAAAACAAAAGGGAGATCATACAATAGCTGAGCGAGGGGAAAGGGAAAACAAAGCCTTTGACAGAAGGAAGGGAACAGAACCATACCCAAAGAAGATCCAGCAGACTCACAACTAGATTTATATGTAGCGGGAATGCATGGCAAACCACAGTCGACCTATTCCCTGCCTTTAAATGCCAAATAACTTCCCAGCCACGGCCTGTATTTTCTTCTCCTTCTAATTTTCATTTGTTCACTGTATCTGCAACACACTATGCTGTACCACCCAGAAAAACTTCAAGATCCTTTGGCTTCCCCTCAACTCTAATAATTCTATCAATAAATCAGTGACTGGGTATTGCTGGAGAAGGAAAGGATGTGGTTTAAGTGACCCAAAATGCTCCAAACTTTTCAATTAAAGGAAAAACTAAATAAATAAAAATAAAGTTCCTGACAAGTGTAAACTAGGCTCACCCCAGTGAGGGGCATTTAAGGAGGAATGAAGGGGGCAAGGCATGCATCTGCCCTGCTCTCCACCCAGCAAAAATCCGGCCCATGGTTCAGTGGCATAGCACTGAGCAGACATGGGAGGTTAAGGGTTGGGAATAACTTTGAGATGCTCACTCCCCCCGTCCTTAATGTCTGGAGGATGGGGGCACTGCAGAATCAGTCTCCTCCAAAGGGACCCTGCCGAAAGTCAGCTCCCAGGAACAGCAGACACCAGATACCGCCTCCCTCCCCCAACCCAGGAGGTACTACCATCTGGCAGAGGAAAGGTCCCATGGGGGCAGACAACTGAATAGAAAGAAGCCGGGGTGAAAACTGCCAGGAATGAAGAGGCAACGTATAAAGAGATACGTACCATAATTTATCAGAAGCCCTTGCCTTTCAGTGTGTGCAGCCTGCTGCATAGCCAAAGAGGTGGGCATCCCCTGTGATGTTCGTCAGCATTCACCGCTATTAAGCCACTTGCTTTGTCAATGTCCGGTGTGTTTCCTTCCAAAACATTGTCCCCTTCAGGCTCAGTTCACTCCACTCTGTCCCCACGGAGCATCCTCGACCATAACAGTTATGTCCCATACATCACTCCAATGGGCACTCTAACAGTGACATGGGGAAACACCTTTCCCTGGCCCAGCTCTACATGCTACTCCTGGGACATGGAATTTCAGAGACGGTTTTTGAAGCATAAGATGCAAAACTTCCTCCCTCCCATCCCTGAAAATGAATATTTTCTACTTTTTTTATGCTTTGTTTAGTTTGCTTTTCACAACGTCCTCTATGAAACCCAAAGGCTGAAGATGCTCTCCGGACTGCTCTATACATCCCAGTATCTCACCAAGGTAACCCTGGTGAAGTAGGAGATGGATAGATTTGGTTTCCATTTGAGAGAGACTACCTACTTTTTCAAATAAATCTCTTCATATCAACTTACCTGGGGATGTTGCATTTAGCAAAACTGAAATGTACTAGAAGTTAATAATATTCTCTTTGTTTTGAGATGGGTTCCTTAATACAATCCCACTTGGAAGCCAGGGCCAAAGAGCAAAAGAACTAGAGATGGATGTTTAACAGAGTATAAAGCAGTGGCTATTGGTGAATAAGGCCACTGGGGTGACCAGGTATGACAGATTCAACAGGCTGCCAGGGGCCAAGAAGAGCAAAATTTCACCACCCAATTTTTGGGTGGTGAAAACACATTTTCACTGTATGGCCAAGATTTTCCAACATACCTTAAATCTGGGCCCCTAAATCCACATTAAGGCATCTAAAAATGGGCCCAGTTTTCAAAAGTTCTGAGCCCACACAATTCCATGTAAAATCAGTGAAATTGGCTGGGTATACCGTACCCAAAGTCTCTATTTCAAACACAGCACCTAAGAGTCTCTCCATCTGATAGAAAAAGTTACTGAGCCCAAGCCTTGAACCCTCGCCAACTCACAAACCACCTTCTGTTGAGATCTCATGCCCCTCTCTTCCCCCTGCCTTGCACTGTCAGAGGGGAACTTCAAAACTAAAAAGGAAATGGAGGTAAGTCCAGAAAGCTGCGCTGAATGGCCTCACTAACGAGCTTTGACATGAAGGGAGCGGCATTCAGCACAAAAGTTAGTTTTCACTTATCTCCTTAAAGACATTTTTCCTTTCTGTGAAACCCTGTAATGACATCCCCCAAAAAGCATCATTCTGTGATATGCCTGGTGTTATTAATCCCGCTGGTTAGTGGTCTGCAGGTGTAGAGAGTAGGCCACTACCAATTAGCATGGTTACCTATCTGGGCAGTGCTGGTATCTACCTCTTTTATTCTGCTTCTAATCACTCTAGCAGGACTTGATATAACTTCAGTTAGCCATTTACTTCAAGTTTGGTCAAGTGGCAAGTTCACCCATGACACTGATTGCTTGGATTGGGAATCCCACTAAGCAATCCTGGCTAGTTTATTTGACCCCTCTATCCAGTCAGAGTTGGAAGCAGAGCTGATCTGTGACATCGCTGGTATTATCAGCAGCCCATGAGGAGAATGGTATCAGTGATGGCAAAGAAAGATGCATTCTGGAATGCCCGTTACCTAGGAGAGGATTTCACCAAGGAGAAAAATAATTTTAGAACAGTTACTTAACATGGAATGCTGACCCACCCCCCTGCACCCTGTACCTCAGCACTTTTTCAGTTTTCTTTCTAGGTTCACATTTCTTCTTTAAAGGCCCCTGGTTCCATAATGGGATAATAGTGTGTCCTGCAGCATCCTTATATCAAAGGGTTCAACCAGGCAATATTGTAGTGCTGTTCAATGCAGCTCTTAGATCCTCAAACTCTCAGAGCTCCTAAATCCTTTTGAGGATCTGAGCCCCAGCGATGAGTGGCATAGCCGGCAGCCTCAATAAACTTTGCTTAAACAAAGATCACCTGAGAAGAATGCAAACCCAGTGTCCTGGAATAATGTGATACATGAACATTCTCATTTTCGCTTGTCAACATTTAATCTCACTGACTCCCTGGCAAACTGACCAGCAGCAAAGCCATGGCAATAAAAAAATCTCCCAACTTCAGTGTTCCCTAAGCACTTTCCTTTCCCATTGTATCCAACCCTTTCCGCACAGCTGCAAGCAAAGCAGCTGAGAAAGTTTTTCTCCTGCAAAGAAGTTATTCTGAAATCCATTTAAAACCTCTCTCCTGTTTATCCCACATTGTTATCAAGAAATCTCCAGTTTATAAGCTCACAAGCTCCTGCATAAGAGGATAATAGATCTCATTTATATACCACATCACCTACTGTCCATAGCACGGTAATGACCCCTCGCCAAGATTCCTCCCACGGGGCACTACTTGTCAGGACAGCCCATAGAAAGAAGCAAGGCAGGGCTGAGAACAGAAACCCAGCTGGCATTCTCATCTGTACTGCCACAGACTCCACATCGTCTCCTGCGAGCTAAATACAACACTGATTAGAATATTCTAACTAGCCAAGTCCAGAGGGGACTATGTGAAGGTGTTTTTGAAACCATGTATTATGAACCCAATAGACTGTAAAAGCTCCACTGAGGCTGCTCGGGTCTATCAAGATTAGACTTTTTTTTAAACAGGCTGCTACATAAACAAACTAGCTACAGTCTTTTATTGACAATTGCAGCTCTGTGGTTTGAGTTCTATGGACAGAGCCGGTAGTCTTTTGGACCAGTGCAGGTGTACACCGTGAGCCAGCGCAGATACGTGCTGTGTATGTTCTATACGACTGTGATCTTCCAAATCTGATGCAGTTTTCAGAAATCCCTGTGCATGATCCATTCACGGCAAAAGGACTGTTTTGCTTTGAACAGACATTTTTACCATTAGGAAAGACTCCCGGTCCACATTATACCTGACCTGCAAATCTTTCGTCTCCTAATATAGATATAAGGACATTAATAAGCACCTTAACAGTCAAACCCAAAGAGGGTGATGTCTTCTTTTTTCCCTGGCAGAAGCACATAGCCCATCTAATTACACATAAATGGCCAGTGGGGTTGTTGGGGTTTTGGAAATGTGCCAGGTTATGGCTTTTCTTTTCCACTAAGTTGCAAACCCCTGAATAGCAAGGTTTTACACAGGAGTACTGACACAACCTTAACTACAGCATCCTGAACATGACACTAGAATAAGGAAGCTCCTTGTGTGGCCCAGTGTACGGATAAATAAAGCATTTCAGCAGCCAGTGCTGACACAGATCATAAACCTTCACAAGCATAAATATCAACAACAACCCAAAAAGATAAGAGGACTTACGGGTGAGTCAGGCTGAGATGATTTAGAGTTGGGCTGAAAGGGTCATTATTTCTGAATAGGCAGGGGTGGGCCGGCCAAAGAAATCAATAAACTGTTCAGCTTTCAGGAGGGAAGGGACCTTGTTAATTGTGCAAACAGAGGCTCACCATGTTCCGTTTCAGTATGGCGATTTCTGGCTAACTCAGGATCGATACAGACCACTTACACAGTCTTACCGGAGACTAGATACATCCTAAACACTACAGAAAAGTCCCTTGCTCTAAAACAATCTCCCTAACTCAGATCTCACCTAGAGACCTTCAAGGAAGACAAATAAATTAGACAACTTCAGATTAACACTCTTTTCATGACCTGGGCAGAGCTGCTGATTCTCTACCCCTGTTATGCTCCTCCTCATCTCCTACCAGGACGTATCCTCTCCTCGTCTATAAAGTCAGAGTGGTATCTCAGCTGATCTAGCTGCTGCATTCACATCAGTGCCATTCAGACTCCCAATTCCAATGTTTCAAAAATACACGGACACTCGGCAGACTTACATCCTGCCAGTTGCATTTATTTTCGGCCAATAACCAAGTTCATCCCTGATGAAAACACCACTGATGTTTCTGGAGCTGCATCAGGAACAGATTTGGCCCTGTGTGTGCACGTTTAAGGGGTTCTGAAATTCCAGCCACAACAAGTCACTGTTTCTGAGAGTTTAATTTTCTATGCAAGGATTCAGCTCAACAGCTTTACATCCACATTCTCACCAAGACCTCTGCCGAGTCCCACACTTGGTAGTTGAACAAAATACACCTAGCAGCTCCTCCTTTACGTATGCACTCCTTTTCTGTTCTCCTCTACTGTTACATTCCTTTCTTTCCTTTCAGTGCAATTAGTGCTGGTGAAAGGTGCTGGATTAAAAGCTCTGGAGAATGAAGCCCTCCATTCATCCACACAACAAATACAGGGCAAGTTCCCCTGCATTGCCCAGCCAATATGCCTTAGCCAGAGGCCTACTCTAAAGGTAGTTCATTTCTATGGAGATTGTCATAAAGGGAACCAAGTGATGCAGCTGTCCTGATAACTTCTGGGAAGTGAACTGTGATCACCAACTCTTTTCATACCAGCCACTGGACAGTTGTAAAAAGATAACTGTGAATTAGGGCAGTGAACTAGTGGGAAAAGCATTAAAACCTACTTCCAAACTCTCTGTGTTATCCAGGCTATTTCACACGACTGCCTTGCTAATGAAACAAAGTAAAGGTAAAAGCTCTCTGTATCAGTTAACAAAATAGCTTTAAATCTGACAGCATCATGTCAAGTTTATTGCCTCCCCTGAAGTTAATAGGCTTCAATGATCATTGGGGTTTATAAAGTTTTAAAGTCAGTAATAAAGTCTACACTCCAGAAGTAAAATCCTGAGTTGTTAAGCTGTGATGATACTCATCGGAATGGACTATTCTCCCTTTATCCCATTAATGTTCTAAAGACTGTGCCAAAACACCGACTAATATTAAGCCCTATCAAAGGCACGGTATAAAACTGTCGGTTGTGTTTAATCCAAACTGAACTTGCAGTCTGCATTCTGGATCTGAAACAAGTGCATGAGACTAGCTAATGAAACCCATGAAAACCATGGTTTGTGTCTTATTCAGGTTTGTAACGATTGCTATTGGCTGTATGATCGCATAGCAACTTGTGCGCCGCAAATGCTGGACAAATGGAATTTCACATCTTTCACATCGGGGGGCAAGATTTTAGTGACTAGTGATTTGGGATGTCTCGTTGTTTGGACACCCAACTTCAGGCATCTTAAAGGGGCCTGATTCTCAGAAGGCAATTTCTATATAGTGTCCCCCAAAATCACTAGCCACTTTTAAAAATCTTGGCCAATATATTTAATTTTTGCTTGCCAATATTCAGGGTAGTCTGAAACTCACATAACCTGCTTTGTTTGCTCTGTCACTAGCCACTGCTCTTCCAGGCATTGCAAGTGGATTCTTGCTAATTAACTTACTTTCCCCTTGGAGTTAAATTCAGACAAGCTGTGAGCAGATGTGACACCATGGCAAAGGTGCAACTTATTATGCTGGCTCTGAATTTGACCCAGAGTATCTAAGAGGGTTCACAAAGTTTCCATCACAACCACTTCTTCCTGGAATACTTGTACCTGTGACTGTCTTTTCTGGACTTTGTAGTATACCTCACCTTTGGTCACAGACCCGTATCCCACTTCTTATCTAAGATGTCTGTTAGGTGAGAGAAATTCTACTTACATATGCATACCAGAGCCTAGTACAGGATCTCCCTAGGTGAACAGTGATATGCACAATTAGACAAGAAGAAAAATTCACCGGTCGGTCTGGGAATGCATGTTGATCTCCATCTATCCACACTTGCTGCTAAACTAATGTAGCAGCTCAGCTAGCTGAAGCCAGCACGGACTCTGTGTCATAGTTAACACATATTTCTTTAGAAGTGAAAACCCATTACCTAACTTGGGTGTTATTCAACTTCTTGGCAGGAATGGATTTTGGTGCACGCTGGGGAAATCGGACTCCCAGAAAGAAATAAAAACTTCACAAGTAAATTACATTTTTGTATAAATGCAAATGTAGATTAAACTCTCATAAGCTATTTATTCAACTTAAATGACATAAAAGCAAGTTCTTTGCCGACATCGCACATTATTTTATCTATTTAACTCCTCTCAAAAGATTTTGATCACAGTAATAAAGCACAAGTGACCCAGAAGCTAGAGACACTACCTCATAGTCAATGGGTCAGTGGCAACAAGTCCAACAAAGAACCTCTAAGCGATGCCATCCGGGACAACAATCCCTGGCAAGTTTAATCATGATGGTAAAGTCGGTGATGAAGGCGGACTTGGCTATCCACATCTACCTCTCGCCAACCCGCGCTGGCCAAGTGTGGCCAGACTCCCGCCAGAGCTTTCAACAAGATGGAGGAAAGCTGAGCTGAAAAGGCCTTTGCCCTCCAGTGGGCTGAAAATGGCGGATATGGAGATAGATGGATGGATGGATGGCATGGAGCACAAGTCATCATTAAGCAATTTCAATAGTGAGCTTGCCACAGAAACACAGAGCTGTAATTATGCCAACTTCAGAGCCTTTCTGCAATAACAAGCTGCTTGTATCTCTCCCTCATAGACAGTAACTAGGAAATTTAATGAGTAAATATAAACATCTCATGAAATAGAAAATGTAGCCCAGCCCCTAGCCGAGCTGAGTTGGTAAAGCAAAGAATATTTCTAATGCCATTCCTATGTGGTCAACACGGTCCAAAAACCATCAGTGAGAGTTAGAAAATAAACTCAATGCAGATTTGAAACAGCTAAGAAAGGGTATAGGAAGCTCAGGACGTGTGCAGAATGCCAGATACACCATAATGGATCATGTCCTTTGAGCCCAGTATCTGGCTTCCTGACACACCCAATACCTGATGATTCAGAGGAAAGCAAAAACTTGCCAATGGCACAGGGCTGATGACAGTGTAGAAAATTCCTCACTGACTCCAGCCGGCGATCAGCTTTCACCCGTAAGCACGAGATTTGATTACGTCTATCCTTAGCTTCGTTCTGTCCTACAGAGCTTCATACACTATTATCAGAAACTTGATATTCAAATGCAAAACTGGATGGCTGAAGAAATGTCATTATCCTCTGGCAAGTGAACTCCCTATCAGACCCAGGGAACAAAGTCAAACCTTCAGCAGAAGCTACTTTATAGGAAAAAGATAATGATATTCTTCAGAGGATGCTTTATTTCAAAATAAATAGTTAAATGGAACACGTATCTAACGTTTTGTGACGACAGGCTCAGGGGACAACTTTGGGCAAGACAGCATAGCTACTAGAGGAGACACACTCAAGAAGATTAAAGATTTGGGGGGAGGGTGGGTTCACTGCCAGAAAAGCTGCTGGCATGGCACAGGCTGGAGACTGGAGTTCTCTGTCCACAGAATAGGCACAGTAGCAATGGAAACTTCCCCTACATTGTCAGTGTAACTAAACCGTGCCCTGGAGGGGCAGTTCCAGGGATGAGAGAGGATTTCAGTCTTCATTGTCCCATCAGTCACTGGTGTCTGATGAAGCTGCCAAGAGGACTGCAAGGTGTGTTTTTGTGGCATTGGCACTTGACCACTAGAAACTGGACTGATTTCACATGCTCATTTCATGTGCTCCCCAAACAGCCATCAGATGATAACAACTTTCAGTCCTTGCCAACTTGGGCTTGATTGAAACTGACAGGTGGTTAAAGGCACCATAGACTTTTACCAATTGCCTGGACCATCTAGTCCCCCACACTCAAGCAGATTAAGCTCAATTGTCAAATGTCTAACTGATAAATCTGATAGAGAATGGATCCTAAACAACTAGTTTTCATTTATGGAAAAAGTCACTCAGTAACTGAAAAATAAAATGGGTAAATCTAACAAAAATGCAAAAGCAACTGTTTATCTCTGACCATCCTCCCTGCACAGTCACCAGAGGGAGCACCAGTTAATTAAAAACCAGACTGCCAGTGGAACCTGTTATTTTCAAGCCTATGAGAAGGGGTTACAAACAATGGAAAGCATTAGACCAATTTAAAATCACATCATGGTTATCCCCTTCAACATTTTTCATAGGCTCATGACTTGCAAAACAGTGTCAGACTGATCATTGCTACCTAATATTCAGGGCAATGCAGGCTGGACGAGGTGGGGATGGAGGCACATCACCTCACCAGGAGTTACCTGTGTTCTTCTGGGTGACTCAGCCAAAGATCCTCCATGGACATTGGCTCAGTGCACACTAAGTGGGGACAATATGAGCTCTCTCTCCTACCACCTGTGCCAGCCCTGCTGTGCTGACCAGTGCAGAAGAGGGCAAGACCACAGCCTTGGAGGGTTTTACTCAGTGCTATATTCTCCCTGTCCCTTCCACTGGGGGAGCACAAGGACTAGGATTGCAAGGGGAAGGGAGTCTATCTATCTAGGCATTTCTACCATACTCATCACAGTGCTTAGTATCCTTGCATGGTCAACCAGAATCTGAGCCTTGGGTTGCAAGTAAGTCGAGACATGTAAAAGAATAGGCAGTTTGTCACTACCTGTAACCAACTGAGGCAGAAGCAGAGCGTGGAAAGAAAGGGCATCCTCTGTTTACTTGTCTAGTTTCAAAATACCAGGTGCTTATGGCTCTGAATTGGCTTTGAACCAGCTACTGTGAGCTGACCTGGAGATGGATCTTCCATTATTCTGAGCTTCTTAATTCCCTATATACACTGCATCTCCTAAGTGCATGTTATTCTAATCACTTTATCCCTAAAGGCCACAAGTAGTTGTAGTATATATTTATATGTTGTTTGGCACAACTAAATCCTATAGGCAGACAGTATAGATCCTAACATTTCCTCATGTTATGTTCTGTTGCATTAGTTTCCACCAATGGTTGCCTGTGTGGTGGAGTTTCAGTGTTAACTGTTTGTTTTGTTACATTTTATTGCTACAGCCCCATAGGATACGTGGTATATAAACCTTATGTAGAAGACAAGGTCCTTGCACTGAATAGTTGACAGGCAGTGTTGGCCAGTGGATAGAGCACTAAACTGGGAATCAGGATACGTGAGTTCTGTCCCTAGATCTGCTCCTGACCTGCTGTGCAACTGATGGCAAATCTTGGGGCCTCCATTTCCCCTCCCACCCTTTGCCTGCCTTATCTATTTAGATGTTAAGCTGGTGGTGGCAAAAATTGTCCATTATCAAGTATTTGTACAGTGCCTGGCACAAAGGAACCCCAGTGTCAGTAGGGGCGCTCATGTAACACAAATAAAAGCACTAATAATAACATATAATCCATGTTAAGTAATGATACAAGGAGGGACAATGAGACTTTAGACCAGAACCTAACTCAACCATTACCAAGCTGTGATCTTCAGAGAGCTGGCTGGCATTTGGGACCAGATTTTCAAAGATATTTAGACACCTAGTGGGATTTTCAAAAGTGCTAAGTAGGTTAGTGCCTAACTCCCATTGATTTCAATGTGCTTTGAATATCACACTATACGTCTATCTGCATCTTTATGTACCAAAATACCTTTGAAACTCTGGCCCTAAAGTCATCTCTCTAATGAAAATCAGTAACTTGGGCCTACAGTTCAGCAAAAGTTTTTTTGAATTCCAGGTCAGAGATAGTGCTATTTCAGCCTCACTAAATGTACAGTAAAGCTACTGGAAATTCTGAATGTCTGGTCTTTAGAGATTGTGATTTACATCCCAGTATACCATTGGTGTTGTGTCATGATACTGGCTAGACCTGCACCTGTTATGTTCTTTGTAAATTTGAAATATGTGATTTGTGTTGACAGTTACAATTATTTTAATAACATTTAAGTGGCTCATTTTCCACTGCATTACACCAGTTTTTGTCAGCAATTTCAATGGAGTTTTACTGGCAAAAAACTAGTAGTAACACAATGGAAAATTAGATCCTGAATTTTACACATCATTCCAACATAAGTTAATAACAAAACTGCCTGCTCTTTTGGATAAAATGTTGTGTGTACACAACCTAAAACTGTATTCCTATCAAAGGCACCAACAATTAGAATTTCAGGTTTATCTATATATTGATTGCTATGGGGCTGTTTACTATTCTGATCTCAGCTGGTAGGAAGTCTTGCCAATCAACATAAGGTCACGACCACAGGGTCAGAAGCCTGCACTACATACATCATAATTTATTTTACAGATAGTCAATACCAAATTGCACCATGCAATTTACAGTACAACATCACAAAGCCACCCATACGGTACTTTCTCCTTAAGACCTTTCCTACGCAGTTTAAAGGGTTAATTTCTGCTTTCAGTTACACTGGTGTAAATGTGGAGGAACACCATTTGCTATCAGATTTACACTGATGTACCTGAGAGCAGAACTGGGACCACAGTTTGAATATACATTAAAAAGGGTTTGCTATCTCTTTAGTTTCACATCTCACTGTGGAGCAATTTTTTTAGAATTGTGCTAGCCCAACTAGTATCAGGGTTAACATATTACTGAAAGGTTTATGTGCATACCTATCATAGATGGAGCAATAAACAACATACCAAGCAGCTGTACAGATGAAAATAACTCAACACAAAGTCTGTGAATATTAACTCAAATAAAAAATGTAATTCTTTTTGACTGGGTGTTTTCTTTACCCCTTTCATTTTTACTTTCAGCTAATATTCCACAAACAAGTTCACAGGTTCCTATGCTTATGGCAACAACACATTTTAAGTGAATATCAGATAATGCTAATGTAAACTGAGTTTTGAACTCGTAAATGCAAGTATTCACCCCAAAAGTCTGATGTTACATTCATCCAGGCAGAGAAAGTGAAACAATCAGTGCCAACAGTTAGGGATTCATGTTTTTATCACACCTGTTGAATACAAAATATGCTGAGAAACCCCTTCCCCATGTGCAGTTAATTTCACATAAACCACCAACTAGGAGGTCACTACCAACCTGGGCAGGATTCAGATCAATAGGGTGGTGGTGAAAGATTCTTCTATCTCTTCACCCATCCATGCAGGTTGCACCCAACAGCATGGTATCTGAGACTCTCTTCTATATCGCATTATCACTCCTTCAGGCCATCCAGCACGCATGTACCCATACATTTCTTTCTATCTAAGAATGCCTTAATTCCTCCCCATATTTTAATGTAAATCTGTCTTTCATAGACTCATTGAATCATAGAAGATTAGGGTTGGAAGAGACCTCAGGAGGACATCTAGTCCAATCCCCCGCTCAAAGCAGGACTAAGAAGGATTTAGGACTTTGCCTAAGAAGTGTACAGGATATCCCAAAGGACACTGGAAACACTAACAAACTAATATTAAGAAAGAAGCCAACAATGGGACTTGGGGAAGAGGAGAAGACAGTTGCGATTTACAATAGAAGGAAGAGATCTCAGAGGAATAAGCAGTGATGGTGATGCCATGTAGGAAGTGCAAACCATTATTAATTCCTTCGTTCTGGTATTTCTATAGCTGCTTTATGCAATTCCATTGGAATTCCACAGAGATTTAGTATTAATTAATCTCAGTATCCCTTTTATTATAACGTGGTTATCAGAAGAATCATTTAGCACATTAGGCTTCTTTCCATTTTAAATGCTGCTTCCTCTCTATGATGTCATCTAATTGTTTATTGAATGACCCTTGCATCTCGGTCTTATCAACAGTCCCCAGTAGCCCATTCCATGCAGAGATGGTTTTTGCTGTGGTAAAGTACTTCCTGATGTTCATTTTTAAGCATGTTTTTCCTCAGCTGCTTCTTATCCTGTCATTGGCACTAGGCTCAATTTTTGGTTTGAAATTGCCCCTGTAATCTGATGTTTCTATAGAGCGCATTTCACCACAAAACAAAAAAGCAATGTTCAAGAAGTGGTGTTGGAGGTTTCCCCTGGATGACAACTAGATACACATGTCCCCAGACACAATGAGCCTCACAGTAATGCTATATATGTGTATAAAGCCAGGTCCCTTTACATATCAGGAAACTGAGGCACAGAAAGGTGAAGTGACCCAAACTTGACATGTGCTGAGCCCCTTCAACTCCCGCTGAAATCAGTAGAGTACAGCAGGCTCATCTCCTCCCAGAATAGGCTTTTAAATGACTTAATTAAAGTCAGACCGCAAGTCAGGGGCAGAGTCTGGAACAGAACCCTGGTCTCTTGCTCTAACCATAAGACAGCACTGCCTCCCAAATTGCCCTGTCTCAGATGAACAATCCCTTTAAGGCACAGCCCTTAGTAGGGGGTTGCATGGAGCAGCACTGCCCCAGTCAGAGTCCCAGCAGACGTGATGTGTGGGGGGGGGAAGAAGGGAGGGGAGGCACAGCTGCTGTTACCCCCTTTGAAAGCAGCAGACATGCACCTTTGCAGTGGGCATTAGCAGGGACAGAGGGAAATGGGCCATAGCCCAACTGCCTCCTTTTGAGAGGTTAGTGACACTATCAACACTAACCTGGAACACTCCATGTGCCCCCCAATGCAAAGACTGGGACTGTGTCTGGCTTCTGGTCAGGACTGCGCTCACCTCCCTGGGTGCACCTGTCCAGATACAATCTGGTCCTTTCTGCATCCCACAGTGGGTTCTGCTCACATACCTGCAAGTAGATGCTCATTTGTTGCACTTTCAAGTGAGCCTCAACTTTCTGAAAATTTGTCACAGTTTGTTTAGCAAAGAAACTGACTTCTCGTCTCTAATGTCTGAGCCAATGATTCCTGAGAAAGATTGGGAGTTGGACTCTCTCTTTTCCTAGAAATTGTTGGACAACATTCATAGAGATGAGAAAGACCTATTAGATCATCTCCTCTGTTCCCCTTCCAAAGCAGGATTGTTCCCTACAGTGTATTTTATTGTGCTTTGCTTTGTCCAGTACAGTTTTAAATGTCTCCTGCACAATGAGACTCCTCCACAATCTAATACATCCCACAGCTCAGAAGATTTCACCAGACTCAGCCTAAAATCTCCTTTGCTTAACTTTGAAATTCATATCTGCTCACTAAGGAAAGTTTGCCTGCGTAACTATTCACAAAGATCACCGTCATGAATGAGCTTTAAAGACACTGGGCAAAATCTGCACAGAACATAGTATGTAGCCTTCTATTCTAGGATATTGTGAGACTTGGTAACAACTCTAATGACACTGTAGCTAATGTACTAAAGGAATACAATGCATTTCCTAGTATACTGGTGTCACAGTAACACATCTTCCATTTGAAAAGAATGGAACTTTGCATCTGATCATAATAAAATCTCCATAATAAACAAGGCATATTACCAAGTACGCTAAAGAATATTACTACATCTATTCAGGAGATGCTTTTTCTAATTTGACTATATCTTCTGCATAATTTTTTAATTTTAGTTTCAATTCCAGTTTGCATGGAAAATCAGGCAGTTAGGTGCCTACCTGTTCTGTGTGCCAGCAGAGTTCTGCTCTCAGGCATCGACAGCAGCATGCCAAGTGGGAGAAATGACAGCAGCGAAGGCAAGCAGGTGGGACGGCTCCAGGAGTCCACAAATTTGTGAACCTCCCCTTCCCAAACCAGGATGATTGGCATGTCTGCTCCCACGCAGTGCAGACTCTGATCACTGGAAGGAACTATTACAAAGGAAAAGATGCAGACCATGACAGTAAGTCTAGTCTTTCCTCTCACTGGTCTCCTTTATTTCCCTCTTCATGCTATAGCGAGGCCACTGAATGCCAATAGGAAAGTACTTTGGCAGACTTAGACTGTCTTTTTTCCAGTCATTTCTTTGGATGCCTAATCCTCAGTATTTATATGAAGTGGTACCAGGTAAGCTGAGTTAGTCCCAGACCTGCGTAAATTCTGGCTGGACCTGGTGTTACTGTGTGATCAATCAACGATATACAATCCAACACAGGAGAAAAGAAAAAAAGGCCTGATATAGCTACTGATCAGCATTGCAAATTCCTAGTGACTTCAGGGGGAGTGCTGCTTGAAGAGCCAGGATCAGACCTTAAGCAAGCTTCTACTCTAAGCAGGGACACAGTAAAAAGAGCACCAGTGGTTTCTGTTTGTCTTCTGTCAATGAGTTCAGTGTCCATTGTGCTCAATTTACAAGCAAAAAGTGTTTTTATTCTTTTTGACTAATTGTTAACCCTGCAAACTCTACCAGGAATCACACAGATGACCTGGGTTCTTTCTTTCTTGTGCATTATAACCAGTAAAAAGGTTCTGCCAGGCAAATTATGCCCTCAGTGACACTTGTCCCATTCCCTTCACCTAACCAATTATACCATAGTATGCAATTCCGCTGGTCAGGCGAGATGAACTAGAATGCAGCTCGCTATTGCATAGTCATGTTAGTTCTACAGAGCTAGCAAGAGCAAAAAGCTGTGACAAAAATAAGATTGTATAAACAAGTTTTATACGTTTTTAAATAAACTGAAGCAGTTACAACTCTGAACACATGCCTAGAGCAGATCTGAAAAATGCCATTTTCACAGTCACATTTCAAAGTTGAACCATACTTTATGCCCAAAGGATCCAATCCTGCAAATACATGCATGTGAGTAACTTTACAGTTACTTACACAGGTGTTTGCCGAATCAAGTAGACAGTTTGGAGTGATCATATCAGAAGCTCTTGATATGTGTATTTATCTTCACACATGTAGTGCGCAGTAGCCTATGTTTTAAAGGGACAACACCAACTTAAAAATCACACTACTATCTGAACATTTTTAAATCTATTGTTCCTGGAAGTAACATGTATGGTTCCTATCGCTGGAAGAGATGAGAGCAAAAAAATGTTTTTTCTTAGGGGGAGGGGCCCGGTTACTTTACTTTGTGCATTTGACAGCAAGATGTATATAGTCAGTTTCACTGTTTCCCTTGTATAATCAGTTTCCTTGTTGCTTTTGTGGGTCTTTCAGGAAGAAACAAGGGAGAAGAAAAAGCAATTTTAAAAAAATGACAAGAAGAAAATGTGATTGTAAACCAACAAAAATGTGCAGAAGGGGGATCAGGAGCAGGTGTAGCACCTACAATGACTTTCAACTCAATGGGAGTCTTTCCCCTAACTTCAGTTCCCCAGTGCTGATGGGAGTGTCCATCTCTTTTGCTCACATGCCAGAATTACACTCCAGAAGACAGAAAAGGCCACACTGCGATGCTGCATAAGGATGGAAGCTTTGCAACATCAACTGTTCCTCGAAAATAAAATATTTTAGATCACAGCCTGGCTCAATCTTATGTTGTCAATCTGCAAATTTGGTCCTTTTTGTGCCTCACAGGCCTCCCAAAAACCACCTCTACTGCCATCATGATGGCAGTCTTAGCAGCAAAGATTTAATAGACAATAGTGTTATGCGGACTCATGTTATTGAAATGCCATTACTTTTACAATCTTCACTACAGTACATTTTTAGGGTACCAGGAAGAATTATCATAATTAAAACCAAAATGCTCCTGTCACAACATGAATAAGCAATTATAGTGACACAGTTTCCTTGATTTTCAAGTTGTTCCTCCCTCCCCATAAACACACTTACTTATTAATATGCAAACTTTTTTAATTAGCAATGAGTCTCCTGGTCATTAGCACTAATTGGTGGGATTCTGCGATAATTAGTAAGTTGTGCTGTAGCCGTCTATCTCACCATACAATTAAACAAATCACTGAGGAGTGGTCTGAGGGAAACATCAGGAGAAATTTACATTGTTTATACTTTACATATTGGATTAGCTCTTTAATTTTATTTATCTGTACCTGCAAGGGAACCCCAGGGACATACTGCCTTATGATCTGTCTGGCCAGCCCCTTACCTGACCCTGCACCCTTTCCAAATGCTTCCAATGCAGTTTAGTCAAATCTTGGCAAGAGGCTGTTCCAGGGTGTGCACATTCACACGTCAGGCATTGTGTGGGAAGCACATTCTTAGCTTGTTCCACAGTATGTGAGGCAGCTACTGAGTAAATTAAGACTGGACTTGCAGTAGGCATGAAGTGACAAGCTGTCATTCCACCAAGGGTGCCAGCCCCCCTTCATTCCACCAAGGGTGCCAGCCTGGATACCCCCCTTTTTTATTTGTTCTTATCCCTGTCCATTCTTCTATGCTACCCTTATGAATAGAATACCCACCTCACACTTGTTCAATAAGGTACCTCTCTCCCCTCATTTAAATGACTTCTAACACCTCACTTTGCCCTGTGAGAGGTGAAGGCAAAAACACTCATTCAACTGAACCATCAAGATGGTATTATTGTAACCCTTCTCTTCCTTCTCCTTCCCCCTTTTCTATCAGGGTGATATTCACCACTGTGCAGATGGCTGTTGCAAGGCCTATGCATCACTTGGTACACAGACTTTGTGCCTGACCCTGCATGGGGTGAATTTCACCCTTATTGTGTCTCACCCAATTTCAATTGCAAGCTCAGGGCAGGGCTGAGTCTTTCCTTGTTTCTGAGGCACCTAGCACACTTCCGACACTTGAAAATAATGATAAATAATAACCACAATGATATAAGCATAGCAGATCCTTCAAAAATTCGAGCATGAGCACGGCAGTTCTGCTTTTCTGGCCAGAGCCATACAGCAGTGTCAGCACTTGCAATATTGAAAATAACCAGTTACAAAATCCTGAATGAATTTAAGTGCGTGTTTCTTTCAAGACGCCTGGAACAAGAATTTGGGTGGCAACTAATTTCTTTGCAAGAAAATGAGGTGTCTGTGCTGACCATGCTTTGTGCCATGTTTGGAACAGTTTTTACCCCAACATCTTAAATGTACAAAGAAAAATATGATTCATTTTGAATCAGAAAGCGAAAGAAGATGGCGCACTGGCCCCCTGAGAGCTGTGAAAACATTGCTGTGTCACATACATTTGAGATCACATTAGCCACAAGGTCAAAACTGGCAACCTGCAAATGCAGAAGCTCCTGCAAGAGGTGGGGGAAAGGAGACTGAGGAGTGAACTGGAAGCCTCTTCATCAAAAAAAGACACTGAGAGGGAGGCTTTCATTACTCCTTTTTGCATAGTGGTAAGTAGATACACGTGTCAGAGGACAAATACCATTCCACACTTCTCAGGAAGATCTATGAGTCTGGATAAGTCTGCTGTTCAAATCAGTTACAAGTCCTTTTTAAAGTCTATTTTCTTATCTGTACACAAGTGATGTTGTACGTATCTTAATTCAAGGAATGTTGATTTCAGTTTCACATCTTACTCCCCTCCACTAATAGAATGAACAACTATGTCAGAGCACAAAGTAATTAGACCGATGTCATTGGTCAAGCAGCAGTGGCTTATTTATGACCTCCCTAATTCCAAATGAGCATGGCAGGTTTTCATACAGGCAGCCTGCGCTCTGTTTGTCCATAAAATCGTGAGCCCCAAGGACTATGTGGATTGAGAGAGGTGGATTCAGAATGTCACTGTCTGTAGATAGGTGGAATGACTCAGCAGACCACAAAATCCCTGGCAGTGAGTAAGATCTTTCCCTCTGGGGTAGGGATGTATAAAAAGAAAGCACAACCACAGAATGGAAATAGAAAACTCCCCAGCATGGGGTTGAACCCAGACTGATGACTTGGATGAGGATCCAAAGTTTCCCAAACACACCCTTTGTTCTCTCTGGTCTCTCAAGCTGCCACTTTTATCAACTCTCCCTTGCGCATTTGTACAAGGGTAGGGGGAGCTGAGCTGGAGTAAAAGCACAGTCACGGTCCCACTGTGGAGGAAAAGGAAACCGGGGTGGAAGGAGGTTTATGACATCTAATCTGAATACAGATGTTTTCATCCACGTGTTTTACTCTCATTTCAGAGCGCACCTGTGAGGCTGGAGGCAGAGGCAAGTACAGGGATGTTGCATCAGTGCATGAGAACCAAAGAGTGAAACTGACCGTGCTACTTCCACTGTCCAAGCTGAGTGATCATTTTACGGTCCAGTAACACAGACACCTCCAGAAACTACTGCTACACATTAATGGGAAGCGGTAACCTCACCTCTCCAATAGCATGTAGTGCTTTGTTCTGGGGAATGGAGAGACACTGGACCCATAAACATACTTCAAATCCAGGCTGATTTTAGTGGCTGTTTTGAAGTCTGTGGCTGAGTCCTAAGAGCTCTACCCACCTGCCTCTAGCAGCACACTACAGACTGCAGGGCCAGCTCTTCAGGTAGAAGCTGTGCATGCGATGAGTGGGAGGGGGGGAAGAGAAGAAGGAAAGGGCTGGGTGTCTGTTTGCACAGGTTGAGAATGAAGGGATAGGTGGGGGGATGTAGGCAAGGAGAGAGACTTGCTGAAGCATTGGGTAAAGTTGGCCTAGTTTGTACATGTGCTTCTTCGTACAGACAAAGGACAATCATCATCAGTATCCAGGACAAAAACAAGCACAATGGGTTAGATCCCCTAATGTGATGTGGCAGCAGATTCTAGCCACAGAGCTAGTATATCTAGCTTCAGTCAGATCATGCAGTGCAAGAGTGACCCCCTGGTGGCCTAAAGCCTGGGTATAGACTCCGTAGAACACATACCCTGCTCCTGGCATAGGGGGCATGGCCAAGGGGAAAAGCATGACCCTATGCAGATCAATGGCAGCAGTTCCTGCCTCTTAGGTAGCCAGAACAAGTAAGTGCAGCCTGCTCTAAATTATGCCTGGGGACCAGCCCCACACCCAGCCACCACAGGAATGGGGCATTGCAAAGCTAATCTACACACCATGTTGGCAGAACCATACCTCCGATGTCTGCTATGCTCAGCTCAGCCAGACCACAGGATCTGGCCCATGAATGTGTGGAAACAACATTTTTCTATGTCTCACTTTACAACAACCCAGACAATAACTGTGCCCACAAGAACAGCTTTAGGAGAAACAGAAGCTACAACTCATGTAGCACGCAGAAGCCTTCCTCTTAAACAATGTGCCCAAATATAGCCGCCTTGCTCCAGGCGCTCCACTGACTCCCCATGGACTTCCAGACTCTATTCAAAACCTTGGTCCTAATCTACAAGGTCACAAAAGTGAAGAGCCTAGCCAACTCAGACTGTTCCTGGAAATAGAGAGAGACAGGGAGGAAGTAAACTGGGGAGGTGCTGAATGCTCAACATAACTGATACACATAGATCTTAGATATCATGGAGATAGATTCCTTATAAATACCACGGATAAATAAAACCTATCTTCCGTATTCATGAAGGCATCTACTGTGTGTACTATGTAAGGCTAGATTTTGGATTTGAATGGCCCCAAGCAAAGGGGGGATGGTCCCAAGAAGCTAGACAAGGAAACCAGATGAACTTGCCACCAAAAGGGGAAGAGGCTGGACAGTGAGCTGCCTTCCTTCCAGCCTGCTGGGGGAGAGGGAGGGTTGGTTTGCTCAAAATGCTCCTCTCCATATAGTCCCCAAACTCATGGGTACCAAAGGGCTCATTTGTGCTTAAGGCCCAGCTCTAGTACCAATAGGTTGCTGCCAGTGGGGTACTTTTCTAACTAGCCCAATGGTATTTATGTTGAAAATGACACATGCTGACCCAGGATGTCCCTGTTAAACATTGGTACCATGTACGCATACCTTCACTTGATAAATCCTTCTAGTCTTAGCAAGCTGACTATGATGAAAGACAGATCTTTGTCCATAGTGTTTTCTCTGAGGGTTCAGAATAAATCCCACCTGCTCCTGAAAACTATTGAGTTATCTGAACTCCCTTAATTCCTCTATTTATTGATCCCCAACTCTTCTAAGACACTGGATACCCATTTCAGACACCACACAATATGAAGCTAAACTAACTAGCAATGGCACATTGATATGACAGTCCAAAAAATTGAGCCTAATTTCCCACTGCTAGTAATTTATAGATTGTTATGGTGATTTGTAATCTGCTTCTATTGTCTATAAATTTACTGCAGAGGGAAGATTTTAGTCATGGAATGAGCTAAAATCTCATCTGGCTTCATATGTCTTATTTTGATATGCTGCACTGTTTAAGTATTAGTTCAGTAGAAAAGTAAAAACCACATTCTAGTAGGTGCTAAAATTGCTGTAACCACTGACTGTTAAGCCACCAGGTAATATTCAGGAACCATGGATCATAATTCTAATCATTAATATGTAGGTCAACTCACTGATCTTAATTTATAGAGGATAGCAAAAGTAGGCCTTGGAATATAATTCATTTGGGACATTCCTATAATCTCCCAACACACAGCTTTTTAAGCAAAACAAATATTAAGCATAACAGATGCATTGATTTACTTTAGTTCACCAAAGGTTAACTCTTACCCAAACCGATCATTAGAAAAGAAATCCTATAATCCCTCTTTCCCATTCAGGCTCTAAACATGTAATCTCATGAATAAATCTAGAGAGAAAGTGTAACAAAATGGGCAATAAAAACTCACTGCATTCACATCTTTTTATCTACCATTAATATTGTAAACACTCTCTTTCAGGCCCTTGAGTATGACTAACCTAACGTTTTGGCTTCCCACACTACAAGCCATAATAGTTTGGCTCTTGTTATAACAACCAGTTTGATTCACCACCATAGAAAAGTGGTAGAAGAAGATACCTCAGAGTAAATCCCAGTGTCAGATCTTCTTGCAAAATGCTGCAAAATCAGCACTAAATCTAAAAAGTATGGTTCTAATAGTAAGAGAGTACAGAACTTTCTCTTTTTTTTTCTTCATTATTTTATTGCTCTGGAAGCCTGCAAGCTCCAACTGTATAAATGCCAATAACTTCCCAAGTTTTAAGGCTGTTGAAGTAAGAGATCAGATTTTAGCAAGTGCTTTCCAGGCAGTGAGCCAAACTTCTTCTGATTCACTAAAAGCAACAAGGGGGCTGGGAGGGGGGGGGGACGGAATGAAGGGTTGATTAACTTCAGTTACCACACAATCTCAAAAATGTCTTCTTAGTGCGAAGGGTGCAATCGCTGATTGTCCTGCCTGTCCAGCCTCTTGGGGGGGGGAGAGGGGGGATGAACTGGAGAAATACAGCAAACGCCTTCCAACAACCACAAAGTAATTTACAGCTGTAGATCCCCTCTCTTGACTAGGAGGCTGCTGTGCTGAAATAAGGAGTTCTTTTGTTTTTATAATGTAGCTGCAATTTTCGGGGGGGAGGAGGTGGATATGGCAAAGTTTTCAAATTTGGCCCGAGGCACTGGTCGTATTTCAGACACTTTAATCCGTTTGCACAGGATCCGTTCCTCCCCACCTCAAATACTGCCAGAGAACCCTGGAAGAACAGGTGCATTCCTGGCCATCTTGCATGGGCACTGACCCTAAGGGTGCGGAAGGACTTGGACCGCCACCGGTTTACACGGCAGCTCCTCAGAATGCGAGTGGGAACCCAGCCCAGGGCACACCAGCAGGGCCGGGCAAGACGGAAGGGCTCCCAAAACTGGAGCACCTGCTTTGCCAACTCTGAAACACTCGAGATCGCGGGTGTGTCCTCTCCAGACGCACGTGTTGCATTTACACCAGCGAAAACTATGTCCAAGCAAACCACATTGTTTTTAAACCGTATTTTTGTTGTCGTGGAAAATGTGATTCAACTCACTCCACCCCGAATTTCAGACTCTCCCCCCCCATCTCTATTCCGCCTGTCTGTCAGTTTCACGAGACGGCAGAAGTCTCGCTCCCAGTGACTTTCGAATTGTTTCATTTCTGCAGCTCGAAGGCAGGATCTTGCTTGGGTGGCTTTCTACTGTATGATTGTGGGGTGGGGGAGATGGGGCGAGCAAGAAGCCTCCTTTTTCTGGCTAAGGACACTCGTGTTTTTTCAGTATCACTTCGTGTAGGTTCCCTAGGAAAAGGAGATCTAGCGCCTGCTATTCCACTACACATGCATCCATCCACATTTTGCAAGTAGTAGAGTCCAACACTCCGCTCACATCATTAGCCAGGCTAATGCACTCCAGAGAATCCTTTTAATGTAGGCTACTGGCATCCACAATCGAGCTGTGGCCATTTGAAAAGGGGATGGGGGGAGGTAAGAGAAATTAAAGATAATTTGTTCCTACAGTGGATTAACAGAAGTAGTCATTGAAATGAGGTTTAGCCGGAGGTGCAGCTGGTTTCCAGAGCAAGTGACACTCCACTGCCTGGCGTGGTGATCATTTTAATCAAACTATAAAACTGGGGAGGAGGAGGTGAAACCCCTTTGCAAAACTGCCTGACACTCAAAGAGGTCAGCACGCCTCCTTTGTTTCTTTTTCCAACCCAAAGGGAGAGAAGACAGAAAGGACACATACCTGTACCTGAAAGCACATCAGCAGGGAATGTAAACATCTGGAGAGGAGAAAAAAAAAGCAACAAAAGATCAAATGATGCCGTGAAATGGCTATTATCATCATCATCATCATTATTGTTAATAACACAGATCGATGCTTTGGTTAGGAAAGGCTCGGGTCTCAATGACCACCTGATTGCAAGGAAAATGCAACCGGAGCCTTAAAAGATGAAAGTTTACCCCCCCCCCCCCAAAAAAAATTTAATGTCATAATCCTTACAAGCAAGTGCAGGCTGAGAGCAGTGAATACATCGCTGAGTGAGGAAGGGGGGAGGCCAGTGGCTTCAAGTTAATGGAGCAAAATCCCCAGCCGCAGCCTTGACATGGGAATGATCCAGTTATAAACCCCCGCAGATTTCCAGCGATCTCGCTTCGCGCTGATAAACAAAGATGAGAAGTTGAGATACTGCTTGGTCTGCCTCCTCCGAGTGGCTCCCTTAGGCATCAGCTCTCCTCTTCCCCCGTCTCTCCTCCTCCTCCTCTCTCTCTCTCTCTCTCTCTCCGCCTTTGGAGAGATGAAGGTGCTTATTGTCAGTAACTTCCGATCATCAGCAAATAAACCCCCCTTGTCTCCCCCCCCCTTGCTAAGGACCCAGCCCTGCGAGGAGGATAAAGCCTTTTCCTGGATTCAGCTCCCCCAGATAGAGGCGCAACAGCAGCAGCAGCAGCAGCAGAGCTAATATTTGCTTAAGGTTATGATGGCTGGCGTTTGCCCTCTGATCCCCTTCCTTCGGATGGATCCCTCGGTGCCTAGGAGGTTATTTCAGGGGGAGCATGGCAGGGTGTAGTTCGCAGGTCTCTTCCACCGCCGGAGAGGTTCCTCGAGAGGTCAGAGAAGGGGGGAAGGATGGATCTTTGCTCTCATGTGCACCCTGCGCAGCTAATAGTCAGTCTGCCGGGGGAACGCGCACACACAATGCTGGAGCAAAGGCTTCAGCCCTGATCTCTCTTCTCTTGCAGGCTCATGTTTCCTGCTCTCCCTGTCTCCTTCCCTCAGCATCACCACCTAGGGAGAGCATCGACCAGTGGTGTTTCCAATCAGTGCAGCAGAAAAAAAGCAATCTCTCCACTTGCTGGGCGATCAAGATAAATACAATTGACCCCCCTCCTTCTCTCCGCAGTTCAGAGAGGCGATGCGCCCGGGCAGGAGTCCCCGATCCGCAGGCGAGCAGGGGCAGTCCTGGTGTATTTTTAAGGGTTCATTCTAGATCGATGGGTGGGAACCAAACACACCTACCCCCAAAACAGTACCCGGCTAAGCAGACACGGGAAAGAAGCTCCTCGCTTATTATGCAGTAAGGGCAAATGCCGAGTCCCCTTCAGCTAGAAGAGCCCAGAGCTCTGCACAAAACTATCTGGTGGCGGCAGCTTAGCCGCTGGTCCTTCTCGATCCAGAGCCGTGAGATCAAAGCCGGAGGGCAGGTTCCTACAGCAAAGGGTAAGAAGCATCCTTTGAAAAACAAAACAGACAAGTCTCTTTTTTTTTGTAAGGGGGAGTGGGTATGCCAAAGCCAAAAAAACTCTCTCCGGATGCGTAGTGGGTGTCAAATAATACCAGACACACACGCACACACACACCGACCCACAAAAACAACAGCCTTCAGCTTTCTCCGACAGTTCAATCTTGCTTCCTACACAGGTTTGGAAACAATTTCAGTCCTCCCTGCGTCTCTGCCTTGCCCAGCTCCAGCAGCAGGCAGGGAAATCCGCAGCCCGATCAGGGCTGAATGTCTTGCCCCAAAATCAAGCAAGCAACTCCCCCACCCTGCACCCCTGGGCTGGCTTCTTGGTGAGAGCTAGGACGCCAAGCGGCTGCGCCTTGACTGTTCTCTTCGGATGGCCCATCAGCTCCGCGGATGCTTCCCTCGCCTCTGCCCCTTCTCTGTCCAGGAGCTTAGTGCTGACCACTAGCAAAGAGCCACCCGCCGTCCAGAGCGCTCCCCCGTGTGCTGCAAAGCGCGCGGCTCCTCAAGGCTCAGGAAAACAGCAGCAGACACGTGTCCGCCTGAAACAATCCAGCACGTTGCTTTGTTGCCATCCCTAGACAAGCCAGCCAAGTTAGCCAAACCTCACATGCGCCCACTGTGTCCAGGGCGGCTGCTTCGCTTCTGGGGGGTGAAAGGAATGACAGAAGTTGTTTCACTGGTGCTCAGAAAACAACACACCCGAGAATAGGCAAAGAGACTGGTGAAGCCATGGAATGGGAGGAGAATGAAATTCTCTCTCTCTCTCTCTCTCACACACACACACACACGGGAAACCCTCAGAACCCAGACTCATGTCCTTTGTTGGTGGTATCAAGATGCTGCTGAAGAACAGCTTCTAGGCCCCCCTCTCCCTTGCTTCATGCCAGATTTTGTTACTGTGTACGTGGGCACAAAACATCCTCCTCTGGTCGTTGCCCAGGCCCTGCCTTCGGGCGTGTGTACGCGCTCGAGGGGAAATGAGAAGTGACTCCGATTCAATCAGTGCAAGGCGGCGTGTAAGGGCAGTGTGTGTCGGGGGGGGGGGCGCTGTGTGGTTAGATAATGTCACTGCGCATCTGGGGCAGGGGGAGGCGAGTGGATCGGTGTCTGTCTGTCTGCTATCCAGGATGAAAGTGTCAGACCCACTCACCTGCGAGATGTGCTGCAGCAGGAATTCCCACTCGCTGGCCAACTTCACCAGACGGGCGGTTCACGCTTCAATTCACCTGTCAAACCACCCGAGGGCGGAGAACCCTGAGACCCTGACAAACATTCTCCCTGGATGATCAGGAGCAGCCATCCCTTTGGAAAGCAGCAGCTGTCTCCTGTTTTAACGCCCGTGAACCCTTAATGAAACAACTCGGATCATCCTGAGCCGGATGGTAAATGCACACTGAAATACACGGCTAAGCCACAGACGCATGGAGAAATGCAGGCGCAGAGATGCTTTCAGCCCTGAAATTGCTGACACCCTTCAGATCTATGGAGCTGGGGGCAGCATTTTGCCAGGTTATTATTTATTATGATCTTCCACGTTGGGATATTTACAGCAGAATCGGGTTGTTTGGGTTTACACAGTGCAAGTCAAGGAATTTCCCCATATCCCAGCTGTTTTCCACCTCTGCCAGTTTTAGTTTCAAAACGCTTCGCTTGCCATCTAGTGGAAGAACCTTGCATGTGCAAGCATCACCTGCAGCAGCCTAAAACCCTACTCCCAGCCTATCATCATGCTGGACGCCAGTCAAAGAACTACTTATTCCTTAGGAGATTAAGGTGGAGCGAGCTGTAAAGTTATAGTTCTACTACCTAGGCCCATGCAGCTGTTGTTTTACCTGTGTCCTTTGCTGTGTTAAAGAGCACTGCGAGCCTCTCTAAGCCACCAGAACCCAGGTATTAGGTCATGCATTAAAGGCCTAATGAGGAAGATTCAAAGGACTACTCATGCCAACAACAGGGTGTAGATGCTTTCCAACCATCTCATCTAAATACTCAGACTGCACAGCAGGGACCCAAGTCAGTCTGCTTCAACTCATGTTAAAAATCATTTTTTTTAAATAATAAATGACAACATTCATGCATGTAAATGCATTGAGTACAGTGAGTATTTCTCCTTCTTTGGAAATTCATTTATAGTAGACAAAATGCCTGGAACTATTCTAATTCTCAAAAGAGAACATAATGTCAGTTAACACAATATTAATTGAGAACCTAAGGAAGCTCATAACTTTAAGGTTTTTTAATTCTCCACTCAAATACCAGTGTATTTCAGGCCTTCTCACAGCCACATTTAAATGACACAGTGCTCTCCCTCTCTCCATATTTTTAGCAACAAATCCTTATTCTTTGCAATTATCCTTATTCTTTGCAATTTTCACTCCATAAACTCCAGTCCTGTAGACACCTGTGTGCATAACTTTGTTCACATGAATAATCCTACTGACTTTAATGGGTCTACTCCTGTGAATAAAGTTATGCACATGTTTAAATGTTTGCAGGATCAGGGCATAATGATCACGATGGACTGCTCTGAAACTCACATAGCATCCCTGCAGCTGCTCCTTGTTTACAGGGACCAGCTAGTGAAAGATCATCAGAGCTGTTCTGTTGAGATTTGAAAGTCCATTGTTTATCATGGTTTAAATCCCTAAATTTAAATCCCTTAAATCCAATGGGAGAGACTGCACTAAAATTCATGGATTAATTACAGTGATGGGGAGACTAATTTTAAAATCTCTATTTAGAGGTAAAAATATTAAACTTCTACCTAGTCTTACTTCATGCCTACTTTATTTAGTCTAGAACAGAGTGTTTGGTAGGGTGCTGTTGGAAGGAGAAAACTGACTTTTCCTTCTAGCTGTAGTTGGACATTGCTCAGTCACATTCCTGGAAGATGAGTAACTCCAAATGGAAAAATATAGGCTTTTCCATGCACATCAGGCCAGCGGTCCAGTAAGTCTGGGATCTTGCTCCTGGCAGTGGTCAGTATCTGATGCTTAAGAATAACATCCTGCATAATAAATATAACCAATTACACAACGCCATCTGGATGTTGGGAGTGGGCGGTGGAAAGTAGGGGTACGTTTATACTTACCTCCGGGTTCGGCAGTAAGCAATCGATCTTCTGGGATCGATTTATCACGTCTTGTCTAGACACGATAAATCGATCCTGGAAGTGCTCGCCGTCGACACCGGTACTCCTGCTCCACAAGAGGAGTATGAGGAGTCGACGGGGGAGCCTGCCTGCCGCATGTGGACCTGCGGTAAGTACCTTGTAGTTCGAACTAAGAGACTTCGACTTCAACTACGTTATTCACGTAGCTGAAGTTGCATATCTTAGTTCGAACTGGGGGGTTAGTGTGGACCAGCCCTAGTTCCTGCTTAACAACTGCCGTCACTCACTTTAGGCGCCCTGAAGCATCTGATTTGACTACCCGGTCTCAGTTTTCATGACCAGCAATGTCAGCAAAGGTCAAAAAATTATCCCGGCCTTCTAAAATCCAGCCACAATATTTACTTGGGGCCTGATTCAGCTCCCATTGGCATCAACAGTAACACTCTGCTCAATGTTGGAGGGCCCTCAATGACCTCTTGCAGCAGTGAAAATTCCACTGGATGTCTGCAAACTGCATGAAAAATAGTTACATTCATGTATCTATTTTTCAAGCTTCCTAGTTATCAATTTCATTGAGTGACCCCCTTTATTCTCACGTTATGGGACAAGGTAAAAAGGAAGGATTTAGGCATTGTCATCATGCCTTTTAGAAGATGAGGCATTTCCATCAAGTTCCCTCTAACTCTTCTCCAGTCACAGCTAAATAATTCTAGTTTTCCCCACTGCTGTAGCATTGTAAAACCTCCTAAAAATAAATTCTACAAAGGCTATTTTCTGAGGTAAAGTCAATATACATTTTTTAAACACAAACATGGATGTCAGATATGGAAACAGACTATAGAATCAATCTGTTCCTGGCAAAGAAAATCCTGTACACTTTGGCAAAAAGCTGGAAGCAGATCGTAACATAGCCAGCTCCCCAAGAGCCACTAACACGTGTTCTGTCAGCCAGCAGTGATTCTACAGACCAATTTGGGAACCACTGGTCTATCAGACCACCTTGTACATCCTCAGCTAATGCAGGATCATTCTGTATGTACATTAAATTATCATCTTTTATTACTTGTATTATGGTAGCACCTAGAGGTCCCAGCTCAGATCAAGACTCCATTATGGAAGGCATAATATCTACCCCAAAGAGCCTACAATCTAAACATGCAAGACAGAGAAAGGATGGGTGGTGATTCAGGGGCATACATTTCACCTGTCCCTCCACTGATAATGTCAATCTATGGCTTTCTACTACTTTTACAACCTTAAGCTTTGTTCTGGCCACGTGAAATCTGGTACTAACTGAAAGGGGCCAATTTCCCCTTTTCAAACATGATAGGCATTGCTGTCTAGTGATTATAGCTGGGAATTCAGGACTCCTGGATTCAGTTATTGACTCTGCCACTCAGTGTGGCACCTCAGTTATGCCTGTTTACTTATCTGTGAAATAGGGATAAGCTTCCCATCTATGGGGTGTTGTGTGGCATAATTCATCAATAATTGTGTGGTGCTCTGACATCCTCAGAAGGAAGGCATCATAGCAGTGCAATTATTATTTAGACTTGAGCATCGATATGCATGATGCACCATGCATCCCATGGTGGTAGAAGAGGTCAAGCTAACATCCCCCAGATTTAAATGTAAGGCGAAAGTAAAAGACTCTTAACTTTGGAATCCACTGGTCCAAAAGAGCCAGAGAGTGTTGACTTTCAGAGGGTGGCACAAGGCCTGTCTCTTTTCCCAGGCTCGCTCTGGGGGGGTTGGCTGAGTGGCTTGAGAGTGACTGTTGAGTTGGTGGGAAGGACTATTTATGTGGCCATTGGGTGCACTGGATGTGTATTTTTAACAGCTTTGTACATGGACCTCAAGCTCTGACGAGGCCACACTTTAAAAATCTAAACCCACAAATAAAAGAAATAGACACCCATTATCTTGCTGTTTTATGTCCCTTGAGGAGAAGAACTTGGATCCAAACAGGGCACAGTAGGAAGGAGTAAAATGGAGATTTTGAGCAGCAGACTCAGAGCCAGCATCCTTGGGGTGACACCACTGAAGTCGCCAGCATTACACATGGATTAATTTGTCCCTGTGATCCTATTTGTGCCTGATTCAGATTTCAGCAGCAGTGTGTTTGTCAGATGTATTATGTATCAAACAATGTACCTCCCCAAAAAATCTTAAGGCATCAATCCTGCAACAGGATGTGCATGGCAGACTAACGCTTGCTTTTGACTTCAGTGGGACTCTGCCTGGGCATATGGGTTTCCCCACAAGGACCCAGTTGTAGCAGTGCAGCCTACAGCTATGCCTTCTTTTTGTGATCTGCTGGTATTAAGGCGGCATCACTTTTGTAGTTTATGATGTAGTTTTTGATGGCATTTAGTTACAGTTTGATCACGTGTGACTGAGACAACATTCTTGATACAGTGGATCTTGAAGAAGGTACCTGCTGCAGCAGATGGTACCGGATCCTAGCAGAGAATGAGAAACAACACAACAGACTTATGGACTTGGAAGCCAGAGCTATAATTTTTCTCTCAGCAGTTGGGGAAAATTACACAGTCAGAGATGGTAAACCTACAAATTATGCACAGAAAAATTTCTTGCTGAGACAACCTTGACACTGGCATTACGGATTCAGCCTGGTTGTTGTTTGGCTCACCTGCAACAGCTGCTGCCTTTCACCCTTCAGCTGCCACAATTGAACAGATCTGCACACATTGAAAGTCACCTAACCCGCTAAGCCCCTTCACTGAATGCAGGGCCAGCTCTAACTTTTTTGCTGCCCCAAGCCCCCTCACCGCCCCCGCCGAGCACCGCGCCACCGGAGCCTGCCCCCCCCGAGCGCCGCACCCCGCGCCGCCCCCCCGCCGAGCGCCGCGCCGCCGGAGTGCCCCCCCCTGCGGAATGCCGCGCCACGCTGCCCCCCGCCACCCTAAGATTGGCCGCTCCTTACCAGGTGCCGCCCCAAGCATGTGCTTGGTTGCCTGGTGCCTGGAGCCAGCCCTGACTGAATGCCTTGAGGAGCCAGCTCTGCCAGGGGGTGTTTTCAGATGTGCCCCTTGGATTTTATTTGAATCATTAAAACATTTCTAGACACCTTAAATTGTGTGTGATTTTTTTTTTCTAAACAAAACTTACATTCTGGGTTTAAACTGCCTGCTGGAGCCCTTTAATTTTTAAATCTCATACACTATATTGAAAATAATGTTAACATTAATAGTATGTTAGGCTGAGTTGTAAGGAACAGAATATTGTGTCTGAAAGCAGCTGGGTAAAGGACAGTCATTTATTGGGAGTCCTATTTTCCCATTTCTGTGGAAAAAACAGCTCTTATTTGGTTTCAAAAATATATAAACAACAGCACTGCCCCAATACTATTCATTCACTGATGGAGGCTGCTGTTTCATTTGATTCGCAGGACACAGCCAGTCAGCACAACAAATTCCAATTGGAAATGGAACACCTCCATTTTAAATTGTTTATTTTTAGTCGAGCACATTCATAGCACGAAGGCAAGTGCAGTATATGTCTGAGAGCTTGATATTCACCAGATTATATTAATTGATGCACTGGTCAGGTAAAATTATATACGGCAGAGCACTCCTTATGATCTCCTAGTGTTAATTCTTTTCAGTCACACACGCAAAGGCTTGATTTAAGACTATGTTCTACAGGGCCTTGGTGGCTTATTGGATTAGTTACTACTCTTCACCAATTCAAATCAAAGTCTGATCAGCATGACCTTCCGCTTATATGCTGTTAAAGTCCCCCCAGTGAAATGAGTTTCACTTTCTCTGCTCCAATGATCCACATCACTGAACGACCAGACATTTCACAAAGTATGAAGTGTATTCAATGGGGCCAAAGAATTAACAGCATGCTTGAGTGGGAAACCTTCACAGCCACCGGACACCCCTTCACGTCAGAACTTAGGAATGTGAATGGGAAGAAGTGGAGAAAAGGCTTGTGCTGTATCCAGCCATACTGCACCTGGCGTACAGCAGGGTAAGCGGCCCTTGGCTCCTTTAGTTCCAAGATTTCTTAAAAAAAGAAAACAAGTGGTCTCATGTTTTAAAAAGACATACAGCTTAGCAGTGCATCTCGAGCTGCTGCACATGGGTGACTTATGCACGATTTACTCCCAGGATATTCCGATCCCAAGGGGGAAAAACAATTTTACTGAAAATTAAGCAGGTATGTTTTTGAAGGATTTTGCCGTTTTAAATCCTCAGTTAAAAGCATTGGAAATGTTTAGTAGGGATGTGGTGCATATCCTAGTTTTATCCAGTCTGGACACAAATAGACATTTAGATACCATGATGACAGGGCTTTAGAAATAGTTATGCAATATTGGTAGATTCATAGAATCATAGAATATCAGAGTTGGAAGGGACCTCAAGAGGTCATCTAATCAAGAGATTAGCTCGCTCTAGGTAGAGACATTTTGTAACTATTTGTCTTTGCTGGAATAGCACTCTCAAAACAACTATGAGCAAATAGACATCATCAGAGCCTTCCTCTGTGTTGTGACATGTAGTCAAATCCTTTAATGAGAAGTATAGTATCTGCAAATGACATGGCGGTAGGTGCAGTGATTGGATAGTCAGGATTCAAATACAGCCAACCACAAAGTGTTGGGCTCAATTCCGAAGCCCAGAGCCTTGCTTGGACACTTTTTTACAACATACCAAAATAATTCTACAAACCTGGACTGCAGAAATGTGTAAGACCACAGTGTGGTAGTTGAGCGTTAGGATATATAACTGCCACAATGATATCAAGTCGAGATATATCAAGAGACCTAGAAAGACCTAACAAGGAAAGCTGTAGTTTTCAAATTAAAAACAAAAACAAAAAAACCACCTCTGAGATCTAGAGCACAACAAACATCTGAACAACAGTAAGGTTTACTTCAAAAAGACCTGGACCATCGATTCACAAGAGGCAACAAATATAGTTTCGCTCATTCCCCATGGGACCTGCAATATGTAACACACAGGTAATCACTTTACAATGTTATTCCATGTCACAATGATCCAAACATTAGAAAAGGTTTGGGCGGTTATGATGTTTATCAGCCTGATCTGTGTTTTGCGCACACAGTTCAGTTTTGTGTTACTGATGCATTGTTCAACCAGTAATCTGTCAGACATGACAGGTGAGCGCTGGAAGGCCACTGGCTCAGCCTCAGCAGTTTCAAAATCCTATTGCACATCAAAAGCAGGGTGGTTTTAGTATGCCAAAATTTCTCATTGGGAATACATGAGCTCTGAGTAGCTACAATGTGGAGGAACTAAACCAACTCAGGTCATATAAGAGCATAAGAATGGCCATACTGAGTCAACCCAAAGGTCCATCTTGCCCAGTATCCTGTCTTCTGACAGTGGCCAATGCCAGGTGCCCCAGAGGGAATGAACAGAACAAGTAATCATCAAGTGATCCATCCCCTGTCGCTCATTCCCAGCTTCTGGCAAACAGAGGCTAGGGACACCATCCCTGCCCATCCTGGCTAGTAGCCACTGATAGACCTATCCTCCATGAATTTATCTAGTTCTTTTTTTAACCCTGTTATAGTCATGGCCTTCTTTACATTCTCTGGCAAGGACTTCCACAGGTTGACTGTGCATTGTGTGAAGAAATATTTCCTTTTGTTTGTTTTAAACCTGCTGCCTATTAATTTCATTTGGTGACCCCTAGTCCTTGTGTTATGAGAAGGAGTAAATAACACCTCCTTATTTACTTTCTCTACATCCACCTTGTGTTATGAGAAGGAGTAAATAACACTTCCTTATTTACTTTCTCTACATCCGCCATGATTTTATAGACATCTATCATATCCCCCCTTAGTTGTCTCTTTTCCAAGCTGAAAAATCCCAGTCTTAATCTCTCCTCATATGGCAGCCATTCCATACCCCTAATAATTTTTGTTGCCCTTTTCTGAACCTTTTCCAATTCCAATATATCTTTTTTGAGATGGGGCGACCATATCTGCACACAGTATTCAAGATGTGGGCATACCATGGATTTATATAGAGACAATATGATATTTTCCGTCTTATTATCTAACCCTTTCTTAATGATTCCCAACATTCTGTTCACTTTTTTGACTGCCGCTACACATTAAGTGGATGTTTTCAGAGAACTATCCACAATGAGTCCAAGATCTCTTTCTTGAGTGGTAACAGCTAACTTAGACCCCATCATTTTGTGTGTACAGTTGGGATTATGTTTTCCAGTGGGCATTACTTTGCATTTATCAACATTGAATTTCATCTGCCATTTTGTTGCCCAGTTACCCAGTTTTAAGAGATCCTTTTGCAGCTCTTCGCAGTCTGCCTGGGACTTAACTATCTTGAGTAGTTTTGTATCATTTGCAAATTTTGCCACCTCACTGTTCACCCTTTTTCCAGATCATTTATGAATATGTTGAATAGGACTGGTCCCAGTACAGACCCCTGGGGGACACCACTATTTACCTCTCTCCATTCTGAAAACTGACCATTTATTCCTACCCTTTTTTTCCTGTCTTTTAGCCAGTTACCAACCCATGAAAGGACCTTCCCTCTTATCCCATGACAGCTTAAATGTCACTAATTCCTTCACAGTGGAATTTTTCCAAGACTGGAGCCTACTGAAGAACTAATCGGTGAGCTCACCAACTATGCACCTGCTGTGGTTCTGCCAGTTACCCGTGCTTTGAAAATGCCCTTATGCATAGGAAATGAACATAAACACCAAAGTCATAAATACACTTATATCCGAAATACTGAACTCTCTTATTGAGCATTTGAGCCACAAATTAATAATAACAAGTATATACAGTTGCTCATGCACTAGGTCTGTGCTTTAAGTTAGATGGCAATGTCTTTGAGATGCAACAGCTGCCACTCAACACTGCACTGAGTTCATCCTGCTCAACCACGCCTTTAGCCAAGACACTGAAATAAAACATAAAAATAAAGAAAAATTAAATCAAACTATCTCTGAACAAAATCATCCAGAGAATTAAATTCCATGGAGCCAGTGGAACAAAATGGGAGAGCATGCTCAGTCTCTTTAACTGTAAGGCAAAGAACTGTTATTTTATCAGATACAGCTGTGCACTCATCAGTCCAGTGATCCTCTGGAAGGGCGAGGGAAGAACTGTATCAGGCTCCCACACCCTGTTCCTATCACACAGACATTTACTAGAGCTCTTCCAGACAGCATCCCTGGCAAGAGTGTACGTGATGATTACCTATGAAGGTCATTGCTCCAGACTCCTTCCTGAAAATGCAGTGAGGTTGGGAGCTTTATTGTCAATATTAACATTGGTGTCTATAATATTTACTGAGGACCGGATGATCTCAACTCAGAATTATTCTACTTGCGCTACATTGATGACATCTTCATCATATGGACCCACGGAAAGGAGGCCCTTGAAGAATTCCACCTGGACTTCAACAATTTCCACCCCACCATCAACCTCAGCCTGGACCAGTCCACACAAGAGATCCACTTCCTGGACACCACAGTACAAATAAGTGATGGTCACATAAACACCACCCTATACCGGAAACCTACTGACTGCTATACGTACCTACATGCCTCCAGCTTCCATCCAAGACACATCACACGATCCATTGTCTACAGCCAAGCCCTAAGATACAACCGAATTTGCTCCAACCCCTCAGACAGAGACAAACACCTACAAGATCTTTATCAAGCATTCGTAAAACTACAATACCCACCTGGGGAAGTGAGGAAACAGATTGACAGAGCAAGACGGGTACCCAGAAATCACCTACTACAGGACAGGCCCAACAAGGACAATAACAGAACACCACTGGCCATCACATACAGCCCCCAGCTAAAACCTCTCCAGCGCATTATCAACGATCTACAACCTATCCTGGAAAATGATCCCTCACTCTCACAGACCCTGGGAGGCAGGCCAGTCCTCGCTTATAGACAACCCCCCAACCTGAAGCAAATACTCACCAGCAACTACACACCACACCACAGAAACACCAACCCAGGAACCTATCCCTGTAGCAAACCTCGTTGCCTACTCTGTCCCCATATCTACTCTGGCAACAGCATCAGAGGACCCAACCACATCAGCCACACCATCAGGGGCTCATTCACCTGCACATCCACTAATGTCATATATGCCATCATGTGCCAGCAATGCCCCTCTGCCATGTACATTGGCCAAACTGGACAGTCCCTCCGCAAAAGAATAAATGGACACAAATTGGACATCAGGAATGGTAACATACATAAGCCAGTAAGTGAACACTTCAATCTCCCTGGCCATTCTATTACAGATTTAAAAGTCACTATCATTGAACAAAAAAACTTCAGAAACAGACTTCAAAGAGAAACAGCAAAACTAAAATTCATTTGCAAATTCAACACCATTAATCTGGGCTTGAATAGGGACTGGGAGTGGCTGGCTCACTACAGAAGCAGCTTTTCCTCTCCTGGAATTGACACCTCCTCATCTATTATTGGGAGTGGACTACATCCACCCTGATTGAATTGGCCCTGTCAACACTGGTTCTCCACTTGTGAAGTAACTCCCTGCTCTCCATGTGTCAGTATATAATGCCTGCATCTGTAACTTTCACTCTATGCATCCGAAGAAGTGAGGTTTTTACTCACGAAAGCTTATGCCCAAATAAATCTGTTAGTCTTTAAGGTGCCACCAGACTCCTTGTTGTAATTATTCTAATAGTAATCCCTATAAGCCAAGTGCTGGATAGCAAATGGCTTTGGGTGCTAGAGAGGTACATAGGGACCTAAGGGTGGGATTCTCTGCTCCAATCCCAATATCGAATGTGGTACTACACTGTGGGCACTAATGCAGTGTGGTGACTATGTCACCATCCTTAAGAGGAATTGTTCATAAATCCATGAACCCACTGGCCCCACTGGCCCCATCTCATCCACCCACTGTACCCCCCTGTGGCACAGTACAGAAAGATCTATTGAGTTGGGTTCAGTGGCACATATGGGCCCCCTTCAATTTGTCCCTCTGCACATCTAAAACATGGCTAATCGACCTCTACTAGCTCTTGAGCCTTCCACATCCACAGAGGTCTGGGGCAGGTTTAGCCCACAGTGATTTGGATTAATATCACTGTTAATCAGAATCAGTGGAAGCCGTTTGGGTGCTCAGGCTACTTAGCTAGATACCTAACTTTAGACACCCAAGCATGACAATTTTGGCCTGAGAGCCAGATTTACAATTATTTGGGCACCTAAGATTCAGATAGTCACCCAGTGGGATTTTCAAATGTGCCTAAGCAGGTCAGGCATATAACTCTTTATTGACAGCAAAGAGACATAGGCACGTCTCTAAATCTCACTAGGCAGCTCTCTGCATCTTCAGGCACCTAAATACCTTTGTAAATCTGGCCCTTAGTGACTAACCCAATTTCTCAGAGCAAGCGAGTGACAGGGTGAGGAAGAGAAGCTGGGAATCCCAACTTCCCAGTTCCCTGCTTTTCTCCGTAGGCTACACTCTCTCCTTCCTATATATTTTTCACTTTTGCTTAAAGTCTCTACATATACTTTCTTGGTCAGATTATTCTCTTTTGGCTTCAATTACTTTTTTTTCCTTTGCAGTGATTTCTAGCAGCTATGGTCACCAGGACATATCCTGTTCTGCTGAGCTCACATTCACTATTTCATTTTCACCTCCGTGACATTCCAGTTTGGTTCTCCTTATATTATTCCATTTTGGTTTCTGCTAGACCATTGTTCCTGTGTGTGGTATGTAATTCAATACCATAATCTGAATTTAATACTAACAAACATTGTATTTAAAACCAATCTTAGAAATAATGTCAATATCAATTTTCTTAGGTTTCAGATATTTCAGTTTTGAACTTCATGTACCTATAATGAACAATTTTCATTTTTGTGTAGAATGTGTTATAATAGGATACAGCCCAGATATAAAAAGAGAGTCTTATGTTTCTACCCATGGCAATTTTCAATAAAACTAAACCCAATTATGTAGGGACTGGATGGTTCAGGTCTCAGTAAAGGGATATAAAGACTTTCATCTGTAGGTCACCATCTAACAGCTGCTTTGAAGCCTGTGTGAAATTAATTCAGGCGCTCAGTCTGGTTTCTAATGAAGAAATGTCTACACCTCAATAATTAGTAGCCTTGCTGGTGTTCTCAGAAGAAAGGCTAAGGACAGAATGGCTCTGGAGAATAAGTTACCCTTTTTCCCCTAGAGATGATGTGCTCCAGGTCAAGACTGAGAAATGTTAGCAGAGCAGTACTGCTAGTGTCAGTATGGGACTTGTTTTATGGATAACCATAGAGGACTGTTGTTGCCAAGGGCAGAGAGGGTGTGACCAATTTTACAAGCACTTGATTCACTGAAAATACAAATAATAAAATTACATCAATTTTGACAGCTTTGAATTTTCCGTGCAATTTGTACAAATTTTAGAGTTTGAAAACCTTATGTACAATGTAAGGTGCATCCTTGCAGCATACAGTGTGTCGTCCCTCTACAGTACCTCATGAGAAACAAAGTTGGGTTGAATGCTGGGGGTGACTGTTTCTAACAAAAATAGTGCAAAGCAACATGAGGGCAACACACAGCAAATACCACCACTGATTGACCTGCAGTCTGCAGGAGCTAAAACTTCAATTAAATAGAGAACCTGGCTGGGGTAGGGAGAAATCTCACCTTCCTTGTTGAATTCTTGTGAACTCACTAGCTTAGAAATTCTTCTGCATGTTACAAAATGGCCATATATTTTCACTGATTCACCAAAAGGGAAAAAAATCCATGTTTTGAGCCATACCTCTGATATATGCCCCCCCACTCCCTCTCTACCCTCCCCCCCCCCCCCCCCCGAATACTTTAGCTCATAGTTAAAAACTGGGATTTTCAAGGAGGCCAAAGGGATGAATTTCAATGGGATCTGAGTGCTTAAACCCCTTTGAAAGTTCTAACCAAGATTGTTAAATGTAATTCAGTGCAAGGTGCACCGTTACACGTCACTGGGGTGGAAAATAAAAGCACTAAAAACTAAGGAAATTACAAGCTATCACTGCATCCACAATGGAGAGAGTCAGGTACAACCGACTTTACTGGGGTACACTCAGCATCTGAAAAGGACTACAAGCCTTTCTTCTAGCATGAACTCAGATAAAAATAACTCTCCAAACAATCTACAGTTGCACCAACTGCTATCAGTTACTGTGTTCGCACAAGGGACAGAGTTTCTGTGTGGTGGATTTAGAAATTCCAATCCTGTTAATGACCCATGTGGGTGGCAATATGATGCTAGGATAAATTCACAGATTCACAGAAAGATGGCAAGGATGACGTTACATACCCAGATAAACTGTGCCCAACAAGCCGTTATCGCTTCACTCTTTGGTTATCATTGCCACAGGTCATTGCGATTGCCCGTACCCATCAAGCACTGTGAAACTGAGACAGTTGGTTTTTAAATGAACCTAATACTATGGTGGACTCACTAATGTTATTGACTCTTTTTAGACAGTAGTAATTTACTAAGTGGTGTGTTTCTCCAATAGATTTATGAGATTGTGGACAACTTCAGTTGTGTAACTAAATTAATGGGGGAAGTAGAGCTTTCCATTTAGTAATAAGGTCATGTCCAGCATTTAGCGCTCCTTCCCCAAACTCTCTCCCCTGGCCTTTTAGCATTTTCTTTATTGAGCTTTTCACATGATAGAGCAAGACAGCATTTTATTAGTTAAAAGCTGCATTCAAGATCCATATCTACACAAAGAAAACCACTAATATACTTGTCCAAATGCTTCTCTACCCTTTTAGTTAATATCATTTATACATAATACACATCTGTCTGCCCTAGGTATGCCTAAGTCATCTATCATCTTGGGATCCAAGCACCAAATTCACTCACTTTAAAAACATATGTCAACAGTGACTTTTCCCTCTGTGCCCCTTGGCTGCAGATTGTATGCTTGCAAGCGTGCATGTGAAATAGTTATGTGGGAAAGGCTCTGGTCTCTCATTTTGAGCTGAGGGTGGCCAGGATCTCACTCAATTTGATCTGTTCTAGTAAGGAATTCCATAGCCAGGGTCCTGTTACCAAGAACACCCTGGCACATGGCACTGCCACAGGCAGCTTGTGTCAGTCGACAAACAGAATGCCTATTCCATAGAGCTTCAAAGTCTACTACGCAAGAGGATAAATGGACACAAGTCAGATATCAGGAATGGCAATATACAAAAACCTGTAGGAGAACACTTCAACCTCCCTGGCCACACAATAGCAGATGTTAAGGTAGCCATCTTACAGCAAAAAAACTTCAGGACCAGACTCCAAAGAGAAACTGCTGAGCTCCAGTTCATCTGCAAATTTGACACCATCAGATCAGGATTAAACAAAGACTGTGAATGGCTATCCAACTACAGAAACAGTTTCTCCTCCCTTGGTGTTCACACCTCAACTGCTAGCAAAGCACCTCACCCTCCCTGATTGAACTAACCTCGTTATCTCCACACTAATATATACCTGCCTCTGGAGATTTCCATTACTTGCATCTGAAGAAGTGAGGTTCTTACCCACGAAAGCTTATGCTCCCAGTACTTCTGTTAGTCTCAAAGATGCCACAGGACCCTCTGTTGCTTTTCATAGAACCACAGTTACTGCACAAAGTGAGTAACCTCTTCTTTGAGTAGTGTCCCTATGGGTGCTCTGCTTCATGTGATTTCCGAGCAGTATTCCCAGATGGAGGAGGGAGCTTCGGAAGAGAGTCAAGAACTGAAGACAGTACTGCAGAAAAAACGGTTACCATCCTTTCGTAACTGTTGTTCTTTGAGATGTGTTGCTCATGTCCATTCCATTCTAGGTTTGCACGCTCCCACTTACATGGCCATCAGAGATTTCTACCTTAGCGGTATCCGTAGGGCTGGCACTGGCACCCCGGCACCCCCCGAGTGCTGCGCCCATGCATCGGTATATTAGGTGCTGCCAGCCCTATGCCCTCTCAGTTCCTTCTTGCCGGCAGCTCCGACAGGGGCAGGAGGGCAGGTAATGGAATGGACATGAGCAACACATCTCGAATAAGAACAGTTACAAAAGTTAGGTAACCATTTTTTCTTCTTCAAGTGCTTGTGTAACGTTGAAAGACCTCGGCCGTTGGCAGGCAGGTTCCAACCAGGGACCTCTGGAGTTTAGTGCATGAGCCTCTACTGCATGAGCTAAAAGTCAACTGGCTGTTAGCTAAGGCTATAGAGAAAGCTCATTTAACTCTCTCTCTAAGTGGTCTTCGTGCCACTAGAACACCACACCCAGGAGATGTGTCGATTATATACTTCTACTAGCTGAGAAAGCGCGTCCTGAGCTTCAGAGACTTCCCAGTTGAAATCTCGGACGAGCCTCCACTTGTAATGTCGACAGACCCTGTTTGTCGGCCGGTGGGATTGAACCTGGGACCTCTGGAGCTTAGTGCATGAGCCTCTACTGCATGAGCTAAAAGCCAACTGGCTCTTAGCTAAGGCTGCAGAGCAAACTCATTTAACTCTCTCACTAAGTGGTCTCGGTGCCACTAGACGGGACAGAACACCACACCCAGGAGGTGTGTGGGTTATATTTGCTGATGTCGATTTCATTCTAGGTGATTCACAAGCAGTATCCCTTGTGGCAGGCTCAGAGTTCACGGTCATGTGGCTTGCAACACTGCTCTACCAAAGCCAGCATCATCTCGGGCCTCCTGGGTGAGCACATAATGAGATGTAAATGAGTGGATAGATGACCAGGTAGCGGGCCTGCAGATATCCTGAATCAACACCTGGGCCAGGAAGGCTACCAATGAAGCCTGCGCCCTAGTCGAGTGGGCAGTCACGGTCGCCGGTGGAGGCACCTTTGCCAGGTTATAGCAGTAACAGATGCAGGCCGTGATCCAGGACAAAATCCTCTGTGCAAACACTGAGCCACTGTTCATCCTGTCTGCCACAAACCACAACAAACAATTGTGTTGACTTACGAAATGGCTTGGTCCTGTCAATGTAGAAGGCAAGCACCTTCCTGTCATCTGGGGCGTGCAATTTGTGCCCCTCTTCCGATTTATGGGGCTTCAGAAAGAAGACAGGTAAGTATATGACTTGGCTGGTATGAAACTGTGAAACTACCTTGGGCAGGAACTCTGGATGAGGCCAGAGCTGGACCTTGTCTTTGTAGAACATCGTATAAGCCAGCTCTGAAGTAAACGCCATGATCTCAGAGACTCTACGGGTGGACATTATTGCGACCAGGAAAGAAACTTTCCAGGAAAGGAGGAAAAGGGAGCAGGAACCTACAGGCTCAAAGGGAGGGCCCATGAGCCGCGACAGCACAAGATTCAGGTCCCAGGGAGGGACGGGATCCCTGATGTGTGGGTAAAGATACTTCAGACCTTTCAAAAAACGGACCATCATGTTGTGAGTGAAGACCGACCTCCCCTGGAGCAGAGGGTGGAAAGCCAAAATAGCAGCCGAATGGACTTTGATCAGTGCCAAGAACAACCCCTGGAGCTTGATTTGCATAAGATAGTCCAGGATAGTCTGCAGTGAGGCCTGCTCAGCCCGGATATCCGAGTCCGAGGCTCAGCCTATGAACCTATTCCACTTGGCCAGATAGGTGGCGCTGATGGAGGGCTTTCTGCTACCCATAAGACCTGTTGGACCCGGACCAAGCATTCCCGTTCTTCTGCCTTTAGTCATGCAGAAGCCATGCTGTCAAGTGCAGCACTGCCAGGTTCAGATGCAGGATACTGCCGTGGTTCTGGGACAGCAGATCTGGCCAGAGAGGCATCTGCAGTGGGGCGGCCACCAAAAGGTCCAGCAGTGTGCCGAACCAGTGTTGGCAAGGCCACGCAGGAGCTATCAGGATCACCTTCACCTTGTCCTGTTTGATCTTCATAAGGACCTTGTGGATTAGCAGCACTGGTGGGAAAGCATACATCACAGCCCCCGACCATGGGAGCAGAAAGGCGTCTGACAGGGAGCCCCTGTCCAATTTCCGGAATGAGCAGAACACGTGACATTTCCTGTTCTGATGGGACACAAATCCTGGGGAGTCTCCCATCTTCGAAATCACACTGACCACCTCCGGGTGGAGCAACCACTTGTGGCAAGACAAGAAGGTCCTGCTGAGGCAATCTGCTACCATGTCCTTGGCACCGGGCAGATGGGCAGCCACCAGATGGAAGGCATGCCGCAAACAGAAACCCCAAATGCGGAGAGCTTCTTGGTGAAGGGCCAACAATCAGGCCCTGCCCTGCCTGTTGATGTAATATATCGCTGCAGTATTGTCTTTCAGGACCTGCATCGCCTTGTCTTTCACATGGGGCAGGAAAGCCTGGCAGGCCAGGCGAACCATTTTGAGCTCCCTGATGTTTATGTGGAGGGACAGATCATCCCATGACCAGCGGCCTTGCGGGCGTGATGAGCTCGCCCAGGTGGCCTCCACAGCCCAGGTTTGAGGCATCAGAAACCAGGGTCAGCGATGGGGCCGGGGCCATGAAAGGATCTCCCTCCAACACCCATTCAGGGCTCAGCCACCAATCCAGGGACAATCGGATGTGAACCGGCACCCTGAGCACCCGGTCTAGATCGTGTCTGTTGGGGATGTAGACTGACGCCAACCACATTTGCCGTGGCCAGAGATGGAGCTGGGCATGCTGGACCACGTACGTACATGTGATCATGTAGTCCTAACAACCGCAGGCAGGTGTGAGCAGTGGTGAGCGAGTAGTTTTCCACATGGGAGATCAGATCCAACATGGCCTGGAAACATGTCTCCAAAAGGAAGGCTCTGGCTCGTATGGAGTTGAGAACTGCCCCAGTGAACTCTATTCGTTGCACCAGCCTTAAGGTTGATTTCTTTTCATTTCTCAACAGGCTCAGACCGCAGCAGGTGGAATGAATCAGATCGAGGCTTCTTTGCACCTGATCCCGAGATCTGCCCTTGATGATCCAATCATTGAGATATGGTTAGTTCTGAACCCCTCGACACCTGAGGTAAACACCACTGGTGCCATTCATTTTGTAAACACCCCCGGGGCAGAGGAAAGACCAGAGGGCAGCGCCATGAACTGGAAATGGTGCCCGCCCACCATAAAACGGAGGAATCGTCTGTGACCTTGGAAGATGGAGATATGTAAATAAACATCCTTCAGATTGAGGGTGCGTACCAGTCTCTCGGATCCAGGGAGGAGATGATGGAGGCCAGGGAGACCGTGCGGAACTTCAACTTTTTGAGAGACTTGTTGAGGCGCAGGTCCAGAATGGGTCTTATTTCCTAATCTCAAAAGTGAAAGGGGGTCTAACAGGAGTAGAACCCTTTTCCCCTCATGTACCAGGAGACCTCTTCCACTTCCCACAGTTGTGTTAGGTTCTTGACCTCTTGAATGAGGAGTTTCTCATAAGGGTCCCTCAAGAGGGACAGGAAAGGAGGGTGGGGGGGTGGCCGAGAATTGCAGGGTGTAGCCCCGAGAAACAATCTCTAGCACCCAACGGTCCGAGGTGACCCGTGACCAGGCTGAACGGTAGGGACGAAGATGGCTGAGGAAAGAAAGAGGCGGATCCAGGGAGTTGACTGTGGCACTACTCTCAAGCACACCCTCAAAATGAGAGCTTCTGGCCGCCATAAGGCTTTGACAGGCCGGGTTGCGCAGGGGAGCAGGAGGAGGAAGGGAGCCGATGACCAAAACTCGTGTCTCTATCTCTTCTCCTTGCAGGCCCTTGTTGGGGCTGCAAAGGCCTTGGTGGTGGCGGTGGCTGGACCTGCTTCCTTGCCGACTGTGACATATGCAGACCCAGTGAGCGAAGAGTGGCCCAAATGTCCTTCAGCCTGTGCAGCCTCGCATCAGTTTGTTCTGTGAAGAGACTATTCCCATCAAAGGGAAGATCCTGGATCAAGGCCTGCATTTCCTGGAAAAGGCTAGTGGTCTGAAGCCAGGAGCTGTGCCTCATGACCACCGCCAACATAACCACCCTAGCTGCCGAATCGGCCGCATCCCACACCATTTGGAGGGAGCACCTTGGAGCCGTCATATCCTCCTCCATCAGGGCCCAAGATTCCTGGGCCGAGTCCTGGAGCAGCGAGTCCTTGAACTTATGGAGGGAGTCCCATAACTTGAAGTTGTACCTCCCCAAGAGAGCCTGGTGGTTGGCCACCCAGAACTGAAGGCTGGCCGTCAAATAAATCTTTCTCCCAAAAAGGTCCAGCATCTTGGCCTCTTTATTCTTGGGGGTCGAACTGGTTTGCCCCATCTGTATTTCTCGTTGTCCGGTGAGACAACCAGCGAGCCTGGAGGAGGGTGAGTATACAGATATTTGAACCCATTGGCCGGGATGAATGGGTTTTTTCTCGGCCCTCTTGGAGGTGGGAGGGATGGAAGAAGGAGTTTGCCAAAGGGCTTTTTCTATTTTTAGGACCCCGTTGTGTACTGGTAGCACCACACGAGCGGGGGTAGAGACTGAGAGCACATTGAATAGGGTGTCTACCTATTTGGCCATCTCCTCTCCTTCCAAGCCCAAGTTTGTAGCCACCCTATGAAGCAAGGCTTAATGTTCTTTGAAATCGTCCGGTGGGCTGGCGTGGGAGGGGCCCGCCACCACCTCATCTGGGGACAAGGACGATGACTGGGTCACTGGGGGGAGGCCCTGAGGGAGCATCCCCCATGGGGGAAGAGGGTTTCGGGGTAGGCACTTGCTCCTCTACCCCAGTCTCCAAGCTTGGTGCCGTCAGTGCCGTTGGTTGCTGCTCTGAGACGGCAGCTGAGGAATTAACTGACTGAGGCATCGGCATCACAGGCATGTCCCATGCGCTCCATTAGGGCCATTGTGCTGGTCACTGGATTTGCTGCCATGATGACATTGCAGAGGTCGACACAGCCTCAGGTGCCCTCTCACGCTGGTGCTGTCTTGGTGAAGGGCTGAATTCTCTTTCCAAACCGGAGGAAACAGCGTCCAGTGACCATAGAAGTTTGCATCTCACGGCTAACTGTTGCCACGGGAGACCGGTGCTTCGAGTAGGAGGATCAGTGCCAGGGCCAGGTATATCGGTACTGCAACAGAGACTGCTCCCACCGCAGGGATCTGCGCCAAGGAGACAGCCGGCGGAAGGATGATTGGTGCCGGTGATACGGTGACCAGTGCCTTCCTCTAGGTGACCCACATCGAGAGGGCGGAAACCGTGAGCATGGTGCCAGTGATGTAGGCTGTCCCGCAGAAGACAGAGACCTGGGGCGTGTAGACTGTCTCATCTCCGGAGACCGGCATCGTTTGCCCTTCCTCTGGGGGGCTCTTTACGGCTGGCTTGCCCTCACTGGGAGCCTTCACTGTGACCTGCGGCATACACGGTGCCAGTGGCGCTGGTAGAGGCCTCTGCTCTCTGGGCGCCGGGAGAACCTGGGAAGGCGTTGGCACTGCCATGATTCTGGGTCCCCTACTGCTCCCTGGATTTGGTGCAGGATCTCTCAGGGGGCTAGAGGGCTACATCGGGGGGAGAGAGGGCTATGTGGCTCCGGTGTGGGCTCTCGGCTTGAACTGGTCCTTTGCCCTTTTTGCACAGTGCCAGGGGGTCACTCTTCTCAACCTCTTTTTAGGCACGGGTGACGGGGAGTGGTGCCAGGTGGAGCCCGGTGCTGGGGATGTGCTGCTTACCGAGGCCGAGGTGCTCAGGGCAGAGTCTGGCTGGGAAGGCTCAGATGCCAGGCAGAGAGCAGCCTCTATGAGGAGAGTTCTCAAATGTATGTCTCATTCTTTCTGAGTTCTGTGAAGAAAGTTCTTACAGATGCAACACTTCTCCTTCACATGTGATTCCCCCAGGCATTTGAATCAGCTGCTATGGGGTTACTAATAGGCATAGGCCTGTTACAGTCAGAGCTGGGCTTAAAACTCGGAGACCGGGGCATGCCCTGCCTGGGGCAAAGCCCTCGCTGGGACTCTATGTTTAACTACACTACTTAACAACTATTTATTAACTAATACTGTAAACAAACTATTTACAAGGCCATAAGGCTCGAAGACTGAAGTAGAAGAACTGCTAGCCCTTGCAAGAGAAGGGAAAGGCGCTCCGACTAACCACCATGGGCAGTAAGAAGGAAATGAGAGGGCATAGGCCCGGGAGGGCCTAATATACTGATGCAGATGCGCGACACTCAAGAGGGCGCTACAGCCAATCCTATGGATACCGCTAAGGCAAAAATCTCCCACGGCTGCGCACACCTAGAATGGAATGGACACGAGCAAGCATTCGAAGAAGAACCAAGTTCCATATCAGATCTGACAGCATGGATCAGGGCATAATATTTTGAAAACGTATGTACTGAGACCCTACATAATTCAGATACTGGTACATTCTTCAGTAATGCTGCAGATGTTGCCTGTGAATTGGTTGAAATGTGCTATCATCCTTTGGGGGGCAAATGAATGTCCGCAGCATCATAACAAGTGATAATACATCCAAATATCCCTTTCAATAGTCTCTGAGGCCTGGTCTACACTACGGGTTTAGGTCGACTTTAGCAGCGTTAAACCGAATTAAGCCTGGACACGTCCACACAACGAGGCCCTTTCTTTCGACTTAAAGGGCCCTTTAAACCGGTTTCTTTACACCACCTCCGACGAGGGGATTAGCGATAAAACCGGCCTTTGCGGGTCGGAATTGGGGTAGTGTGGACGGAATTCGATGTTATTGGCCTCCGGGAGCTATCCCACAGTGCTTCATTGTGACCGCTCTGGACAGCGCTCTCAACTCAGATGCACTGACCAGGTAGACAGGAAAAGACCCGCGAAGGTTTGAATTTCATTTCCTGTTTGCCCAGCGTGGAGAGCACAGGTGACCACGCAGAGCTCATCAGCACAGGTAACCGTCATGGAGTCCTCCCAGGATCGCAAAAGAGCTCCAGCATGGACCGAACGGGAGGTACGAGATCTGCTCGCCATATGGGGAGATGAAGCAGTGATAGCTGAACTCCGTAGCAGTAAAAGAAATGGAAAAGTATTAGAAAAGATCTCCAAGGCCATGAAGGACCGAGGCCATAACAGGGACACACAGCAGTGCCGCGTGAAAATTAAGGAGCTACGGCAAGCCTACCACAAAGCCAGAGAAGCAAACGGAAGGTCCGGAGCAGAGCCGCAAACTTGCCGCTACTACGCGGAGCTGCATGCGATCCTAGGGGGTGCAGCCACCACTACCCCAACCGTGTGCTATGACTCTCTCACTGGAGAAACACACAGGGAAGACGGTTCGGGGAACGAGGAAGATGACGATGGAGGTACTGTAGGTAGCTCACAGCAGCAAGGAAGCGGAGAAACCGTTTTCCCCAACAGCCAGGATATGTTTGTGACCCTGGACCTGGAACCAGTAACCCCCGAACTCACCCAAGACCCTCAGGGCACACAGGAGACCTCTGGTGAGTGTAACTTTGTAAATATTTGTAAACATTACAAAAAAAAAGCAAGCAAGTCTGTTAACGTGTATGGGGATGGAGCGGAAATCCTCCAGGGACATCTCCAGAAAGCTCTCCTGGTTGAAATGGGGTGATTTTATTAAGGGGGACATTCAGAGGCGCCCGTTCCTGCTATTCTGACCAGAAATGTTCCCCGCTGTTAACCACGCGGTGGGGGGGAGGGGTGAAGTGATCATCCCAGAGAATCGGGGGGGGGGGGGGGGGGGGGGCTTTACTTGTGTTTGTGCCGCATGTTAACCGGGAAACCGCAGCCCCCTCCTTTTACATTGAAACCCCATTTTAAATGGACAACCCAATTCATCCTTGATATGGGAAATGCGCTGCTGTTTGCAACCTTTCCCGCATGCTAAGAAGGTTAAAATAGCCAAAACACTGTGGCCTACGATGGCTGCCTGCAAGCCGAAATATGCGACCTTGTAATGAAAGAGTGTACCCATTGTTCCCAAAAATGTGTCTTTTTTAACCACCTCTCCCTTCTCCTCCACCAGCTGCAAATGTTTCTCCTTCGCAGAGGCTCGTGAACATTAGAAAGAGAAAACGTAAGACGAGGGACGAGATGTTCACGGAGCTGCAGATGTCCTCCCACGCTGATAGAGCACAGCAGAATGCGTGGAGGCAGTCAATGTCGGAGATGAGAAAAGCCCAACATGAACGAGAGGAGAGGTGGCGGGCTGAAGACGATAGGTGGCGTCAGCTTGCAGACAGACGGCAAGAGGCAATGCTCCGTCTGCTGGAGCATCAAAGTGATATGCTCGAGCGTATGGTTGAGTTGCAGGAAAGGCAGCAGGAGCAGAGACCGCTGCTACAGCCCCTGTGTAACCAACAGCCCTCCTCCCCAAGTTCCATAGCCTCCTCACCCAGACGCCCAAGAACACGGTGGGGGGGCCTCCGTCCACCCAGTCACTCCACCCCAGATGATCGCCCAAGCATCAGAAGGCTGGGCTTCAATAAGAGTTAAAGTTTTAAAATGCAGTATGTCCTTTTCCATCCCTCCTCCCCCACCCATCCCAGCTACCTTGGCAATTATCCCCCTACCTCTGTAAGGAACTAATAAAGAATGCATGAATGTGAAAAAACAATGACTTTATTGCCTCTGCAAGCGGGAGGGGAGGGGAGGGTGGGGTGGGGTGGTTGGTTTACAGGGAAGTAGAGTGAACCGGGTCGGGGGGGGGGGGGTTGGAGGGTTCATCAAGGAGAAACAAACAGAAGTTTCACACAGTAGCCTGGCCAGTCACAAAACTCATTTTCAAAGCTTCTCTGATGCGCACCGCGCCCTGCTGTGCTCCTCTAACCGCCCTGGTGTCTGGCTGCGCGTAATCAGCGGCCAGGCGAGTTGCCTCAACCTCCCACCCCGCCATAAAGGTCTCCCCCTTACTCTCACAGATATTGTGGAGCGCACAGCAAGCAGCAATAACAATGGGGATATTCTTTTCGCTGAGGTCTGAGCGAGTCAGTAAACTGCGCCAGCGCGCTTTTAAACGTCCAAATGCACATTCCACCACCATTCGGCACTTGCTCAGCCTGTAGTTGAACAGGTCCTGACTCCTGTCCAGGCTGCCTGTGTACGGCTTCATGAGCCATGGCATTAAGGGGTAGGCTGGGTCCCCAAGGATCACGATAGGCATTTCAACATCCCCAATGGTCACTTTCTGGTCCGGGAAGAAAGTCCCTTCCTCCAGCTTTCGAAACAGAGCAGAGTTCCTGAAGACGCGAGCATCATGTACCTTTCCCGGCCATCCCACGTTGATGTTGGTGAAACGTCCCTTGTGATCCACCAGGGCTTGCAGCAGCATTGAAAAGTACCCCTTGCGGTTTACGTAGTCGGTGGCTTGGTGCTCCGGTGACAAGATAGGGATATGGGTTCCGTCTATGGCCCCGCCACAGTTTGGGAATCCCATTTCAGCAAAACCATCCACTATTGACTGCACGTTGCCCAGAGTCACTACCCTTGCTATCACCAGGTCTTTCATTGCCCTGGCAAATTGGATCACAGCAGCCCCCACAGTAGATTTGCCCACTCCAAATTGATTCCCGACTGACCGGTAGCTGTCTGGCGTTGCAAGCTTCCACAGGGCTATCGCCACACGCTTCTCAACTGTGAGGGCTGCTCTCATCTTGGTATTCTGGCGTTTCAGGGCAGGGGAAAGCAAGTCACAAAGTTCCATGAAAGTGCCCTTACGCATGCGAAAGTTTCGCAGCCACTGGGAATCGTCCCATACCTGCAGCACGATGCGGTCCCACCAGTCTGTGCTTGTTTCCCGGGCCCAGAATCGGCGTTCCACGGTATCAACCTGCCCCAGTAACACCATGATTTCCACATTGCTGGGGCCTGTGCCTTGTGAGAGGTCTATGGCCATGTCAATTTCCTCATCACTCTCGTCGCCGCGCTGCAATCGCCTCCTCGCCTGGTCCGGGTTTCGCCTTGGCATGTTCTGGCTCTGCATATACTCCAGGACAATGCGCGTGGTGTTCATAGTGCTCATAATTGCCGCGGTGATCTGAGCGGGCTCCATGATCCCAGTGCTAGCTATGGCGCCTGGTCAGAAAAAAGGCGCGAAAGTAGTATCTGATGGACCAGGAGAAGGAGGGCGGGAGGGAGGGAGGGAGGGCCGAGTGACGACATGGCGTACAGGTACAGGAACAGGGAGAAACACAAACAACTGTCACACAGAATGGTGCCCCCAAAGATTAAACTGGAAACCCTGGGCTTAGCAGGCCGTTGATTTCACGGAGGAAGGGGAAGCAAATGAACACAGAACAAATCTATTTTTTACATCTTAAGGTGGCAGCCGACGCTGCAGCATGAGTGACAGCCATACCAATACGACGATGATGGTTACCAATCATAAAATACCATCATCTGCCAAAAGGCAAGGGGCTGCTGCTGTGTAGCAATGCAGCCCCACGTCTGCCAGCCCCACGTCCGCCAGCACCCAGCATCGCCCTCGGCCTCTTCTGGGTGCTTAGCAGACAATACTGGGCAATTGGCAGAAAATAGTATATTATGACTGGTAACCGTCATCATCAAAACAGTAGCATGTCTGCCCAGGTGGCCATGATTGACAGCCATACCAGTATGACGACGATGGGTACCAGTCATAATATACCATCGCCTGGAAGGGGCTGGTGCAATGCAGCACTACGGCTGCCAGCCCCACGGCTATCACTCATGCTACACTGTCTACCGCCAAAAGGCAGTTAGCAGCTGCTGCTGTGTAGCAATGCAGTCCCACGTCTGCCGGCACCCAGAGGACATATGGTGACGGTGAGCTCAGCTGAGCTGAGCGGGCTCCATGCTTGCCGTGGTATGTTGTCTGCACAGGTAACCCAGGTAAATAGGCGCGAATCTATTGTCTGCCGTTGCTGTGACGAGGGGGGAGGGGCCTGACGACATGTACCCAGAACCGCCCGCGACACTGTTTTGCATCATCCGGGCATTGGGATCTCAACCCAGAATTCAAAGAAAAGGCGCGAACCGCTTCTCGGCTCGAGCTGTGGCGCAAACGTAGTATCTGACGGCCTAGGGGAAGGAGGGAGGGGGGCCGAGTGACGACATGGCGTACAGGCACAGGGAATTAAAATAAAGAACGGTGGCTGTGCATCAGGGAGAGACACAAACAACTGTCACAGACTGGTCCCCCCCAAAGATTAAACTGAAAACCCTGGGTTTAGCAGGCCGTTGATTTGACGGAGGGAGGGGGAAGCAAATGAATACAGAGAAAATCTATTTTTTTACATCTTAAGACGACGGTGCAGCGTGACTGATAGCCCTCGGCATCTTTCTGGGTGCTTGGCAGCAAATACGGGGCGGTGTATGACGATGGTCTTCAGGCCTATTGCACAATCGGCTGCTCGGGGAAGACTCTGCTAACGTGCGATGACCCGACTTGTAATAGACCGGCTAACAGTCATAATACACCATTTACTGCCAAAAGGCAAGCCCCACGGCTGCCAGCACCCAGATCGCCGATGAAGGCTACCAGTCTACTGCACCGTCTACCGCCAAAAGGCAGTTAGCAGCTGCTGCTGTGTAGCAATGCAGTCCCACGTCTGCCGGCACCAAGAGGACATATGGTGACGGTGAGCTCAGCTGTGCTGAGCGGGCTCCATGTTGTCTGCACAGGTAACCCAGGTAACCCAGATAAAAAGGCGCGAATCTATTGTCTGCCGTTGCTGTGACGGGGGAGGGAGGGGCCTGACGACATGTACCCAGAACCGCCCGCGACACTGTTTTGCATCATCCGGGCATTGGGATCTCAACCCAGAATTCCAAGGGGCGGCGGAGACTGCGGGAACTGTGGGATAGCTGTGGGATAGCTACCCATAGTGCAATGCTCCGGAAGTCGACGCTAGCCTCGTACTGTGGACGCGGTCTGCCGACTAGAGCACCTAGAGCATTTTATGTGTGGACATACACAATCGGCTGTATACAACCGATTTCAATAAAACCGGCTTCTATAAATTCGAACTAATTTCGTAGTGTAGACATACCCTGAGTAGAGCTCGAGGACATCATGGATCTAGCTGTGAAGGAAATGAAGAGCTCAGGTGACTTCCTAAATTGCTTGGGCCTATTTAAGTAGAAGGTCAATGCCCTTCTAACATTCAGGTAGATAAACAGGATTCCTGTAGAGAGACCTCTCCCATCAGCTTAATTACTCCAGCCCCAGTGAGCGGTGATAGCTATGTCAGCAGGAGAAGCTCTCCCACCAACATAGCACTGTCCTCACTGGTGCTTAAGTGGACGTAAGTTATGTTGCTCAGGCCTCACACCCCCACACACACATACCCAGCCCCCCCACATCCCATGCCCTGACTCCTGCACCCCCCTCACATACCCTCAGCCCCCAGTCCTGACTCCTCCAGCACCCCACATCCCACCCACACTGAGCACCAAACGGGAGCTTCTGCACCCTCCCCCATTCCCACCTGCACCCCTTGCACCAAATGGGAGCTGCTCCAGGTAAGCGCTCCACACCCCAACCTCCTGCCCCAACCCTGAGCCCCCGCCCTAACCCTAGCTCCTGACCAGACCCTGTACCCCAACCCCCAGCCTGCTCGTGCACCCTAACTCCCTCCCAGACCCTGCATCCCCAGCCCTGTGCTCAGTGCACCCCCGCCCTCAGCTCAGTGCAGAGAGAGACGAAGAGAATGGGCTAGAACCAGGGAGAAGGTAGGTACCCACTCTATGTGGGCAGGGGCGGGGGGGGGATCCTGTTTACCCCCTCTCCAGCCCTGCTGCACTTGCCATTTACCCCCTGCCCCTCCCTTGCTCCAGAGACCAACCCTAGCTCCTGCCCTGCTGTGCTTTTGCCCCCAGCCCCTGCCTTGCTCCAGTCAGCAGGGACTAATCCTCCCCCCATCCCCCACTGTGCTCATCTTGCCCCTGACCCCTGCCTCGCTCCAGCTGGGGACCAATCTTTCACACACCCCTGCCCCGATGCCCCGCTGTGCTCCTGCTCCTGGTGCCTGCCTCGCTCCAGCTGGGGACCAATCCTTCCCCCACTACCATGCCCTGCTGTCAGGGTGGATAAAAATCAATGACTTTTTAAAAAAATAAAAATAAAAATCAGATTTTTTTAAATTTAAATCAGATTTTTAAGGGAAAAAACTATCTAAAGATAGTTTTAATTAAGATACATTATATCTCATCATGGAATGGGATTATAAATTCTAATTCTATAGTATGAGATAATATATTCATGTAATGTTTAAGAAAAGTTTTGTAAATGAATTTTAATAGTTCATGGATTAGGGACCCAGTCTTATGGGGTTCCACAGGCTTCTGTATAGATCAGTGGTTCCCAGTACATCCCTCGGCCCACGCCACTTCCAGCAGCTCCCATTGGCCTGGAGCAGCAAATGGCGGCCACTGGGAGCCGCGATCGGCCGAACCTGTGGACGCGGCAGGTAAACAAACCGGCCCGGCCTGCCAGGGGCTTTCCCTGCACAAGCGGCGGAACAAGTTTGGGAACCACTGGTATAGATGATTTAGATTAATCTTTATATCTACCCAATGGGACTCAGTGCTCAGTCTAGACAATACCATCAGAGATGTTTAGTTTTGCAGTTTTCAAACTGTGCATTTGTGTCTCCAGAGGTAACATGCTTGTTAACAGCAAAAATGTTTTAAAATAAATTAATAATATTACAGACCTCAACTCTATTGTCCCTCTGCAAATTTGTGTACACAGAGTCAATCTCTTACCTCTCTTTAAAAGTGAAAAGTTTCAACAAATTCAATGAATAGAAGAGTGTTGAGGGCGGAATAGATCTGGACAGGGAGAAGAAGTCTGGAGATAAACGTGAGAAGTGAGGAACATATGCTTTTTTGTTAAAATATTGTTTGCTGTTGAAGAAAAAAATCCAGAATACTTAATGTTGTTGTTTTAGTTAAATAAAACAATTTAAATGTCTGTCTGGTGATGTTCTCCTCCTAATACAGCCTGGCAAGAAAATCCTCCAAATATTAATGATTAACCTGTTGAACTGGAGATAGTTCACCTCTCAATGACTTCATAAATATCTGCTTCAATTATCTCTGGTAAATGAAATAACCAAACAATCATGCATTTTATGATATAGCTGTACAAAATAAATCACTGTTTAAAAATGTATAGTGTGTACCTTCTAAAAATGAAACCTACATCTATCTCTGAGTTGTGAAGAATATGTATTAAGGTTATAACAACCAACAAGAATGCACTTTTATGTAGAAAACCATGATTAAATTGAGTCTTCCTGACTAGTGATTTAAATCATGATTTAAATCAAATCCACCCTGCTTGCTGTGCTCTTGCCCCTGGCCCCTTCATTCCCCAGAGGGGCCCACAAATATGTCTGGTGCTGGGCCCACAAAAAGTTAATCAGGCCCTGAGTGAGGCAGTGAGGGTACTAAAGGAACACCGGGCCAATGCTACAGTGCTGGAATCCCCAGATGGGGAGAAACCCTTTTACCTGTACCCTTTGGTATCTGACACTACCATTGGGTGTGCATTAACACACATGTATGGGGCAAAGGACCAACCTTAGGCCTTTGCCTCCCGACTTTTGAGTGCTGTGGAACTTAAGTATGGATGGTGTGAAAAGGTGGTGTTGTGTACCTACTGGAGGGTAGGGAAATTCAAATACCTCACGAGAATGCAGAAGGTAATAGTCCGGTCCCATCATGACCCCCTCCGGCTGCTAAACATGAATACTATTTTACAGGGACAAGTGAGTGGGCAGCATATTGCAAAGTGGTTACTGGCTCTACAAGCTGAAAATATTACTGCAGAAGTGGTAAAGGAACCCGCAGTCTGGGTAGCCAGATTATACCTGGCTGGCACCCCACACCAATGTGAAGCCAGCCCAGGTAAAACCCAACACCAGGTGTTTCGAGCGGCTAACCCCAATCAGGTAAAGGACACACTGGTATGGTTTTGGATGGAAGTTGTATGTATCAGGGTGAGGGGGGTGTGCGAAAAACTGCAGGCTTAGCTGTTGTGGGAATCATAGGAACTGAGATAGTCAGCACCATTGGCTTCTCACTAGAAGTAAGGTCAGCTCAGGAGACAGAACTGGCAGCCTTGCTAACAGTTTTAAATGAAGTAGATCCCAAATTTGAGCCAGAATGTTGTGGGGGAGGGTGGATTTGGATTATGTATTTCGTGGGGTCACATTGATGCTGAGATGGTGGGCAGATAACACTGGTCTACAATTTTTGAGAAGTCATCTGCTTCAGAGATAAAATGTGCTATTTATTATGTATTTTGATGTGCTGAATTCAAATATGACAATTAAAACAACTGATTGGCTACTGTTTCTAAGATATTTAAGTTTTTACATTTTATGTCTATGTAGATAGTAGAGTTTTAATCATAAATTGTAAACCTAGGTCTTTTCATGCGTTTATGGTTGCTTTACATGATAATATTTCACCTGTTCTGTTTATGTAACACTTCAAAAACTAGCAAAAGGGTTATATAAATAAAATTTATTATGAAACAAAAGGCAAAAAACTATTATGTACATAGTTTAGTCCTATTCAGTGTCTACTCGGCACTTCTTGGCTTGTCTCTTGTATTCATTAAATGGAGCATCTCTTGTCACTGTCCAGCAATAGTCTGCAAGCATTGATGGGCTCCATTTGCCCTGATAGCGTTTTTCCATTGTTGCAATGTCCCGGTGAAATCGCTCGCCGTGCTCGTCGCTCACTGCTCCGCAGTTCGGTGGAAAAAAATCTAGATGAGAGTGCAAAAAATGTATCTTTAGTGACATGTTGCAACCAAGGCTTTTGTATGCCTTGAGGAGGTTTTCCACCAACAACCTGTAGTTGTCTGCCTTGTTGTTTCCGAGAAAATTTATTGCCACTAACTGGAAGGCTTTCCATGCCGTCTTTTCCTTGCCACGCAGTGCATGGTCAAATGCATCATCTCGAAGAAGTTCTCGAATCTGAGGACCAACAAAAGACACCTTCCTTTATCTTAGCTTCACTTAATCTTGGAAATTTTCCATGGAGGTACTTGAAAGCTGCTTGTGTTTTGTCAATGGCCTTGACAAAGTTCTTCATCAGACCCAGCTTGATGTGTAAGGGTAGTAACAAAATCTTCCTTGATTCAACAAGTGGTGGATGCTGAACACTTTTCCTCCCAGGCTCCAATGACTGTCGGAGTGGCCAATCTTTCTTGATGTAGTGGGAATCTCTTGCACGACTATCCCATTCGCAGAGAAAACAGCAGTACTTTGTGTATCCAGTCTGCAGACCAAGCAAGAGAGCAACAACCTTCAAATCGCCACAAAGCTGCCACTGATGTTGGTCATAGTTTATGCACCTCAAAAGTTGTTTCATGTTGTCATAGGTTTCCTTCATATGGACTGCATGACCAACTGGAATTGATGGCAAAACATTGCCATTATGCAGTAAAACAGCTTTAAGGCTCGTCTTCGATGAATCAATGAACAGTCTCCACTCATCTGGATTGTGAACAATGTTGAGGGCTGCCATCACACCATCGATGTTATTGCAGGCTACAAGATCACCTTCCGTGAAGAAGAATGGGACAAGATCCTTTTGACGGTCACGGAACATGGAAACCCTAACATCACCTGCCAGGAGATTCCACTGCTGTAGTCTGGAGCCCAACAGCTCTGCCTTACTCTTGGGTAGTTCCAAATCCCTGACAAGGTCATTCAGTTCACCTTGTGTTATGAGGTGTGGTTCAGAGGAGGAGGATGGGAGAAAATGTGGGTCCTGTGACATTGATGGTTCAGGACCAGAAGTTTCATCCTCTTCCTCGTCTGACTCAAGTGAGAATGACTCTGGTGCATCAGGAACCAGCAGTCCTTCTCCGTGGGGTACTGGGCGTATAGCTGATGGAATGTTTGGATAATGCACAGTCCACTTTTTCTTCTTTGACACACCTTTCCCAACTGGAGGCACCATGCAGAAGTAACAATTGCTGGTATGATCTGTTGGCTCTCTCCAAATCATTGGCACTGCAAAAGGCATAGATTTCCTTTCCTGTTCAACCACTGGCGAAGATTTGTTGCACAAGTGTTGCAGCATATGTGTGGGGCCCACCTCTTGTCCTGATCTTCAATTTTGCAGCCAAAATAAAGGTGATAGGCTTTCTTAACCATAGTGGTTATACTGCGCTTTTGTGATGCAAAAGTCACTTCACCACAAACATAGCAGAAGTTATCTGCACTGTTCACACAAGTACGAGGCATCTCTGCCCACTTTGGCTAAATAGAAATGTGTCCCTTTGCAAAATCAAACACTGACAAATAAGAGAGCACGACACTGTATGATTTCTAGAGCTGATATAGGGCAATTTGTTCAGCAGAGTGATGTAAGCTTCGTTATGATTGCATCATCCATGACGTCTAGGAATAACATGATGCAATTCATATCATGTATGACGCAATACCAACTTCAGATTGCATCATTCATTGTTTTGCCTAAAAAGCATGTACTGTCCAAACCCAGTCATAGATTTATTCATAGATCCAGTCAAAGATGTATTTTAGTCATTTCTGGTTTAAATTGAGATCCCTTCCCTTTATAACTCACTTATCCTCCACCATTCCCAAGTCAAGGGTCGTATATACTGACCCAATAGCATATCTTGAAAACTAGAGCCAATCAACAATTTTAAGCATCATTTTCGTTCTCAGTGACCCAGAATTAGTAAAGTTTGACTACACTTATTTCAGAAGCATTTTGTCTGTAGAGCAGTGTAATCAGTTCAGGGCAACAGACAGCTCCACAATCAAGCATGCTGGCTGGTGGAAACAAGTGGAGGAGCTTAGTCACAGTTTTGCACAAATCAGTGTGGTAAAGGTAAAGGCACACAAGAAAACAGGACCCTTAAGCAAAGGGAATAACCTGGCAGATACAGAGGCTAAGCGGGCTGCAGTGGAGGCCATGGGAACCACAGCAGTGTGTGCCTGTAGCAGTGGTAACAAGAAGTGGGATGGACACAGATCGGGAGGGCAAATTCGGGAGTTGCAATAATCTGACCCAGGACTGGAAGGCATCACTAAACTTGGGGATAAACATGTGCCAAAAGTGGTAATAAGGGAAGGTATTTGGTGTGTCCTAACAGCTGAGGGACCAGTAATGCTGTGCTCTCAAGGAAGCCGGACAGCTTTCTTCAGCTGGGTACATGGGAGCTTGACAGGGGGACACCCTGGGTTTGTGGAGGCACTGGGAACTTTAAAAAAGTTGTGCTGGTGGACAGGAACGGTAGCCGATTTAAAGTCACACCTGGAATGTTGTTTGGACTGTGCCAGGCACAATCCACCTTACAAGGTGCTAAGAGGAGACTTAATGAGACAAGCCCCAAGGGGACCTTGGAAAAGAATACAAATTTACAAATTTACAGGACCCCTAAGACCAGTTAAAAGGAAAAATCGATTCATGTTGGTGGTAGTCGATACTTTCAGCACGTGGGTGGAAGCGTTCCCCACAAAGTATCAAACTGCCCGGGTAACTGCTGAAAAATTGTTAAATGAGATATTCAGTCATTGGGGGGTCACAAAGGTGATTGACTCAGACCAAGGAGCGGCTTTCCGGTTGGACCTGTTGGGGAGCTCTCAGCCCTCACCAGAATCACATAGTTGTTCCATATTGCTTATCACCCACAGGCTGCGGGGCATGCATGAACTGCACCATCAAAAGTGAGCTGAGAAAGAGAGTGGAAATGGGAGAGAAAAAACAGTCACAGTTACTGCCCTTTGTCTTAATGAGAATAAGGGCCCAAGAATCAAAGGGCAAAGGATTTTCTCCATACAAGGCTCTCATAGGAAGGCCCATGGAACGGTGGGAAAATCTACTTACCCCAGTACCTGGGGAAGTCACTACACACGGCCTAACACAAGAATGGATTTTAACCCTAATCGACCATGTGAAATAGGTACAGTAAGCGGTGGCCTAGCAAGTGTAGCAAGGATCAAAGCATGGTATGAACCTGCCCAGGGAGTGTGATCTACCCACAGTGGGAGATACAGTGATGTACAGGATTCTAGGTCACCACCACCCCTTCCCAGCTCGTAAATGGAGGGGCCCCGACCTGGTCCTTGACAATTGGGGCCCAGTCTGTTGCTATTGGGTACAGAGACTGGAGGGTGAGAGTGGGTTCATTGTGCACAAATAAAAAGGGGTTTTTGTTTTTTTTTCCCCTCACAAACTGGATTGGGAAAGGGGATGCATAAATTCTGTCATGTATATTACAGGTTAATCCACAGAGGAGAAAAGAGGGGAATTCCCTGGCCCGGATGGAACAATAGTTAGTTATAAATTCTACTCAAATTCCATGATGTGAATTGTCAAAAGGAAGAAACACATGGACTGCTACACCCGCAACACGTGGTATTGAAGCTAATAAGGACTATGAGAATTTCACCATAGAAAGATGTACCACCAACCCTCCAACAGGAATTTGGCAGTGCCAGTATATGGTTTATGGATGAGATGGGGGAATCCCCACCCAGTGGAGTGTATCAAATTTATCAGAAAATATTGCATAGTACTCCCTGGGCACTGCCATAATGATAGTGGGAGGCTCAGTTATCCAACCATGTGGTTTGTCACAGAGGGTCCAAGGAATATAACTCTCTGGTCTCCTGGGGTATATGAACCCTCTTGGGAAAATAAGGCTCCACAATTAGTGATGTTCCCATGTGTAACCACAATGGTACTTCCATGGAGGATTATCCCCAAAGGTGTGATTATGATATACATATCACACTGGGCATAAAATCGCCCATGTGACATTGGGTGTATTATGAGTTAACCATTTTGAAGAATGTAACCCTACAGATGATATGGATGCAGCCTAGAGCTGAGAATATTCCCCGACAACCAAACATATGGGAACCATTGTGGGAGCAAGTGCAGGCAGCACTTTTCAACATGTCCTTTCACTCTATTACATGGGTTGTACACCCCAAGGAATGGTGAGTGGACCAAATTCATCCCAACTGTAGTGCATATGTAAAAGGATTGAAACAATTTGATTGGGGTATGGGGGGGTGAGGGAGCGCACCTGGAATCATCAGAAAAGGGGATTGTGGGCAGCAGGGAACACTGTACTGGGTACCTGGAATCTGGGGGATGAGTGGGTAACCAAACAATTGATAAGACAAAATGTCAGATTTCAACAACAAATCAATGAATTAATAGCACAGCAACCATCAGCAGTTGCCCTGGGATGGAGGACAGTAGTAGAGGCAGTGGCGTAGACAGGTGGAGGGAGGAGGGGGAGGGGGGGGGGGAAGGTACGACCCACTGCAGTGCTTTTACTGACAGGACAGTGCTCCAGGTCTTCAGCAGCACCTCGGCCGTGGGAGCTTCATTCACTCTGCAGGTCTCTGGAAGCATTTTGGTGATGAAGCTTCAGTGCCGCCGAAGACCCGGAGCACCGTCCCATCAGTAAAAGCACCGCAGCAGGTGGTGCCTTTCTCCTCCCTCCCCCCCCCCCCAGGGGAGTAAAATTAAAAAGGCGCCACTTGTGCTCAGTGGGGGAGTGGCTGCTCCCCCACTAGCTACACTAGTAGAGGTGAACCTGCAGTTAACTCATTACGCAGGAGACCTCGTGAAAATGGGTAGGGGGATGGCTTCAGAAGGCTAACTTGGGGAGAAGTGTGTGTAGGTATACAAAATGCTCAGTTAATGTTAATTGATATCATGAGACACACTTTGTCAGAACAATGGCCATTAGTGTTAAATCAGGAGGCTAGCCCATATTTATCCACACTTGCAAAAACATACCCATCCACCTGGAAAATAATAGCCATAACCTGTGGGGCCAGTACCGGTGTAATTGTTACCATACCATGAGAAGGGAATGCAACTAAGGTAGTCCCCAAATCCTATGTGAGTAACAAGAAAAGAAGGAGTGCATTGGGAACCCCTGGGAAATAGATGGGGAGAGTGGAGTGATGTGAATTGGACTATCATTATGTTTACTAAAATATCCAGCTAATGAGTTTATCCCAAAGTGCCTCAACTCCCCAGGTGATAGGAACACCAGCGGTCTACTAGGCTGCCAAAACTTAAGTCCCTGCCCCTTAACTTCTACAATGCCTCTGCAATCAGTATAAAAATCTGCAGTGCACTGAAGACAGCAGAGAGCCTCAGATTAATACAGGATACTGTAGTAGCCATTTTTCCCCTCTTTTCCTTAAATGCTGCTGCTGCTGCAGCTGCATCTCCCAGTTTATACAGACCTTGTTGCAGAATTTAGGACTAGCTTGACGTAAAGGGCATTTATCAATCTTACATAGTCACAGTATAAACCAGATATGCACTTCCAATACTTGGGCTGCACTCTGTCCAATATGCAGTTATTACCACCTACCACACAGTGTTTGAGTATAGCCTGATCAGAAATGAAAGATACCAAGTAATGTGTTAAGTGGTAGATAGACACCGCATCATTCACTTGCTCCTTTCCATTGCTTCAACACACAAGGGTCAATGCATTACCTTGGCATTTTCATTTCACAGCAAGAATTGGTCAGGTTTTCAGAATTCAACTGGAAGGCAATTCTCTCAACTTTTGTTTTTAACACTACCTCTTCATGCCCTCCTTAGGCAGTAATCACAATATTGGGTCTAGTGCTGGCTCTACTTATCAACTTTGCCATTTCTAAGATTTTTGATTTATACACTTTGCAGACTGCCTCATCCACATTTTCAGAGTAGAGACTTGGAAAGGCATTAACTCATACCAGAAGCTACTTTAGTCCAAAGCTTGGCACAAGGGGCATCTGTACAAAGGATTAGCTGTTTTAATTGTCAGAGAACAAGGATATCCATTGATTTGGACTAAAAGAACTATGCTCTCTAGTGTTAGATGGAGAAGCTGTGATATGCATGGCACATCTCCACAAGCAGTGTCAAAATCTTCTGAACAGTGTTAATTCCAAGAATAGGTCCTATTAAAGACTGTTTCCTAATGTACCCTCCAAAACTTTTAGCCCACTGGTCTTAAAAATGTTTACTCCAAACCAGAGAACAATGGCATACCACAGCACTCAAAGAGCAGGCACTCCCGCACAGTTCTGCAAATTTTTCCACAGAAAGCACATTAGGCCCAATACAAGCTCCTTAAAGGGAAAACAGACACTTGGGGACAGGCTGGGAAATTAAGGATAAGGTCTTTTCTTCAAATGAGTGCAGCCAGGATTAATCCATCATTTCCCCCAACCATGTTTCTTGCTATTTAACAACACTCAGCACCTGTTAACATACTCATGTGACAAATAATATATGGTGCAAGAGTTGTGTTTGTAAGGCTGACAATCTTCAATGTGTTGTTTCAGACATTGTCCCAAACCTTTAAAAAAAATCTCATTTAAAGAGATTCTGAGGCATGTTTGGGTAAAAATATGGAATACATTTAGCAACTCCTATGAGAACTTAAAAGCTCTCATTCAATACACAGGCAACCCAACCCCTAAGCCCACAAAAATAAAGAAACGATAGTACTTTATCAAAATACTAAATTTTATTTTCACATGTACATTTAGTCTCCCCACCATTTCCATTTGTCTGACCACCACCTCTACTATGCCTTATCAAAACATTCCATACATATTTAAAATGAAGCAAAGGGTGGAGTTCTGTCTTTAAAAACTAAACAGGCATTTTGGACAACACATTCTTGGCAAAGTATTCTGGACGACATTTATCAGACGCAGTAGGGAAAGTTCTTTCAGCATATATAAAAAGGACAGCCAAATATTAATGGTTACAGAAATAAGACTGCACATTTTAATGAACGGTTTAAACTGTTTTCTTTCTTACAGAGTCTGTCTCCACTGCCAGAGAGCTTGAATAACCTGAAAGTGTACACAAAAATGTTAGAAGTTGAAGTTAAGAATGGTCTAATTACTAATCTTCAGGATAGTACAACTTGGAGGTAACTGGATTGAACTATGCCTGTATATATGAAGTATTTTAAAAATCATTACTCCTGTATTTATTTTTTACTCCACACATTTATACTATTGGTTAAAAGTATTAAAATAAAGCAACACAGATGCTGTACTCGGGAGAAAAACACTGTATCCAACTCTACGATGAACACCTAGTAAGTCGTGTTTTTGGATGTTTGTGTTAAGAAGTTGTCATCCTCTAAAAAGTGCTATTTGTGGCAAACAATGTGCAGGTAAGAAGGCAAGTTTCTACTCTGCTTTAATGCTGATTAGCCACAAGAGCTTAAAATGATTACACCTGAAAGTTTTGTAGGAAGAGGCTCAAAAATGTTGATGTTTAGTAAAAATGTGGCAACAAATCCTTTACATAGTATGCCGAATATAAGCCATGCACTTTGTTGAACCAAATATACTTTTCCCCAAAACTTAAAAATGAAAGTTTTTTTTTTAAAAAAAAAAGACTGCACACTAAGAATCTAGAAGGAAAAATCAAAAGGAAGGGTGTGGTGGACCAGTTAGGCAAATATTGGCTGAACCCTGTCTGCCCTGACTTAAGTCAAATCAACTTCAGTAGCTGGGACTAACTGCTTTTAAACATTTTCTTTCAAGAACCTATGATTTTGTCTATCAGTCAATTTAACACCTTTGAACCACTGGAGAAAGCAGGAAAGCATAAAACCTTCTTCCAATGACAAAATTCCTTAATGTTTCAGGAATTTTGATTGGGAAATCTAAGGCATACAGGGTTAGTCTAATGTCAAGCAATAACTAATCCTGTACCTTTCTGATACCAGCCTTTGGCATGCCCTCTCACAAGAGAGAAGTTGACTTTGGAAGACAAAGAAATAAGACTGCCATAATGTCTATTGCAAAACAATTCCCCCTTCCTAGTCCATCTCCTAACAAAAGAAAGTTTAAGAGCAGACTGCCCAAGTCGCCAAATTCAGCAGCAGGGAAAACCACAGCTCATTTCCTTAGCCAACATTGTGCCAAAAGGAAAATTCTGTGGGTTTAGTAAGCAAGAGATAATTCACTAACCATATAAAAGCTGGAAAAATGTAATAAAACATTAGCTTTTCCATCTTTGCCAACTAAACCCTTAAAACAGTTTCCATTTATTTAATGTGAAGTATTGTTTGTGGTTTGTAACCCTTTGAAACAGTCCAAAGCTTGTAGAGATTAAAAGTAAAAAAGCATCTATAAATTTTGTTACAGAAGTTCTTTTGGATTTTTCCAAGCCACTGTAAATTCAGTTACCTTCTGGTCCTGTGTCCGGAAACAATTCTTAACATAGTTGACAAATTTGGCTTCCACTTTAGGAAGGGCAGAACCCTATTGTAATAAAATAAAAAAAAAGTTTAGTGCATGTAAAACCACTGAATGGCTGCAATAAATGGAGAACCCTTACGATAAGTCTTTTAAAACCTTAGTACAAATAAAAATTTTCAAAGCTAACTATACAGGAAACTATCATCAAAAGTTATTTAAAATAAAATTTTCAGCATTATCAAGGTTCTTTTACCAAACCCATCAGCCTAGTATGAGGCCCTTGCCTATGCAATTGACTTGCCTTAAAAAAAAAAAAGCATAATTCTATCACCACCACATCTCAGAGAATCAGTGGCCAACATTTATATAGCTTATATTGCTGGCTCTTAATATCCACATGCACCTAAGTGTGAGGCATCTATGAAGTTGGAATGCATCTCTGGGATTCAATGTACAAGTAATTTGCAGACTAAAGTTCTTAAAGACATCCAGTGACTTGTGGACACCCTCAGTATTTTCCTTTAAAATAAACACCACCTATCCTGTACAATCCTATGGCAAAAAAATTACTATTCAAAATTATATTTACATTAGGAAAATTATGAAGTATTTACAAGGTTAGGATGATGATTTAGGGCAGTGATATACCCAACAATTCAAAATAAGTAAGCTTAAAACGGAGTGTTTTCCACCCATAAAGTGTGGATAAAGCTAGTTTTCTACTAAATGTCAGACTACATTTTAGAACCCATTTGTATTTTATAAATTAGATAAAGTGGTCAGCAGGCCTTGTACCCTTGAGCCAAACTCTGAAGGACAAAACAAAGCTAATATTTAGGGCTCCGTGTCTGTCACGGATTCTGTGACTTTCTGCAACCCCTGTGACTTCTGCAGGGGCCAGTGTGGCTGACTCTGGGGCCAGCTGCTTAGGTGGTCCTGGAGACAGCCACAGCAGCCACTGCCCCAGCACCCTTGCTCCCATCCCAAGACTTAATCACATGTATTTTTATTACAAGTCACGGACAGGTCACAGGGCCGTGCATTTTTGTTTATTGTCCATGACCTACTAAAAATACCTGTCACTAAACTGTAGCCTTACTAATATTTACCCACTCTGCACAAGTGAGATGCTCACGCTCACTCCAAGTTAAGTCCGCTGTAAAGGGTGTGGTTACTTTGAAAGTGAATAAAATGACATCCTGTTTCTCCAGCTATAGAATCAGTTACACCTAGCCAAAGCCCACTTAAGTTATGGGGGTTACACAGGTATTACTGAGGGCATAACTCAGCTTGTGAAACTCTTTATTGAAGGTGATAAATGAGAAAATACCCATATCTTAACAGATTCCCCACAAGGATCTCTGGGGCTAGACCAAACAAGTTTTTACTTATAAAATGAGGGCCAAATTTTCAAACTTGTGCGTCTTTATTACCAATTAGACATTTAAATGTTGTTTTTGATATCTAAATACAACTTGTGGTGTCTACTTTTAAGACAGTTTGAAATTTATGTTTGAGTGCATAACTGGTATTGAAGACAGGGAAGACTGAAAACATGAAATCCTGCAATGCCATTTTCATATTGACTTCTCAGTGTCTTCTTCTATTAGGGTATTTGTCACATCTCCTTTCCATCAGGATAGCATTGCTGAACTACTTGAAATCAGGAACAAAGTATTCCATTTGGAAAACAAACATTTCCATCAGTTTAAACTCACCTTTTCTATGGTTGCCTGCATCTTTGCTTTAATCTCCTCTAGTGAAAGGGGTACTTTTGGTGATTTTGGACTTTGTGGTTTATTTTCCTTTTTATTAGATGCCGGAGTCTGAAACAAGCAGGCAGTTTGTTACACATTTGTAAAGATTCTGCAATCACAAAGAAGCTACTTTAATTCTCCCATTACTTCAGCTTTTTTTTTTTAATGAAGTTATTAAAACATTGTTCAAACAGTACAAAGGAAGCCATGGAATATATTGGACATCATTTAAGTATCCTAAGACCAAATAGGGATATTAATACTGAACGATTCCTTCTTGCTCCATTTTCCGTATGACGTTGCACCTTTAGATTTTGTGTTCTCCATCTTCAATAAGCTACTAGAAAAGTCATCACAAAATGGAAAATTATTTAATTTGTGCTCCTTACTTCAAGTGGTGACAGGTTTTAAGGGGGCACATGTACAAACCACTCAAACTTTAGACTGATATTTATGTTACAAACAATTTACATACAATACACACTGTACTACCAAAATGGTCTATTATCAAATCACAGAAAAATGAGAGTGTCCCTTTTTCTTCACAGGAAAATTATCTGCCCAGTTCTTCCAAAGACAAACAAAAAGGTGAAACTTAAGAGGAACTACCCAACTTAAACACTAAGACAACCAATTACCATTAGGCTGGTGGTTATCAGCAAAGTCTATAATCAACAGTGGTGCATATGTCTGCTCCAATTATTAATTATAATTCTAGAGATACTGCCAGCTAAAGGGATAGTATCATACATTTGCAAGCCTCTAGTTGCTTGGCTGGAAAATTATTTTTTTCTTGCCTTTCTAGCAAAAAATAGTTGTCTGAACTATCACTATAGCTCAAAGGCTTAGACCCAATCTTTCCCTTCCCATCTTTACTTCCCTTATCTGGACTAAGTTCAGATAACTCTCATCCAAAACAATCTCAAAAAGCTACTAAAAAGCCAAATGCTCCAGAAAGTTTGGGGTTTTTTTTGGATTGTGACTTTTGTATGGGGGGGGGGGGGGGTGCTATCAACTGGATTGATGGCTTTTCAACTTAAATCTAGCCTGCTACTTTTCCCTAGATAACTATCTTCATTCATATGCATTGGTTAGGAGTTTGGACACTATTGTGGAGAAGAAATCCTTTGCTTCACTAATCATGACAGTAGGATTTCAAAAATTTGCAGAATGATTTCTAGCACTGGCTAACTTTCCTAGTTTACAATCACAGGTGATCAGTGAAGAACAAATGGAAAGGACTTTTTATGCAGTCACTGTGTCAAAAACATGAGATAATTGCTTGGCACTGATTAAGGGGCCATTTGATAGTATTAAGAACTCAAGCTTAATACTTACATTAATCAAAACAGGTCACCTTACTAGACAGGACCAAAGGCAAGTCCTAGCCTCACAATGGAGGCGGTCAAGATCTACCATAACAAGGATGTGACTAGACCATATCCAATTCTGTGTTGAACAAAACGTGTGTGATATTACATATCCCAGGGTTTAAGCTCAGAGCTGGCTACCCTTTGCAGTCCATGGTTGGTTGAGCTAACCTAGATAATAAACCATACTGTTTTCAAATTCAGATCAGTGCTGATTGCTCACTCAAGAGTCTGTATACCCCAGTTCCCTTACTAACTTTATCCTTAAATGAAAAGGAGTGGATAATGAAATGAGTCCAGTCTTTAAGTGAGAAACCAAGTTATGGGTGAATGCAACTAGAACTGTTACACTACTTCCAACATTCATATTATACGTAGTCACTCACTTTTGATTTAGACGCTGGTGTGGACGGCTTAGAATCTTTTCCATTCTGCTTTGATTTCGGAGTATTTTTTGCTGACAAATCCCGGGCAGGCTGAAATTAAAAGAATTTTCACTTAGCATCTTCAAAACAGAAGGAAGTTATGTAATAACTGCAAATTTGAGGACAAAAGTAAACTGTTTAGTAACTATCTTGAACAAAGATGCTTTTATTTTTATCTTTTTTTAATACTTGACAACTAGAAACGTTTATTCTCATTTAAGAGAGCACTGATTTTTCCCTGCATTTCTCATAGTGAGGGAAACTCACTTTAGCAGTGAAAATAACCACAATCTGAATGACACGAAATTGTCTAGGTTATAAAGATCTAAGATGGGCATTGACCAATTCCGGTCCACATGAAAGTAGAATGAATATGCAGGTCATTTGCCAGAAAGTCTGCAGATTTTCTGGAGCAAAGGGGATACACATAGGAGATACCTTGCTTTTTATTCTACTAAATCTTATATGCAACACCAACAAATAAGTCACTGCTGCTTTTGCTATTCCAAGCTAACTCTATGGGCAAGAGAACAGCTGGTATCACTATATAGCGAGATCCATGTTGCAAAGCAAACAATGGTCTAAAGGCACTCGGTGAACAAGAAGAGTTGCCACATAACCAGGCCAAAGGCGGTGAACACACATGGAATGGGGAATTTGATAGGTCAAGTGTTAATTACTTGCCATGGATAAGAAAAAGCCCAATGGAGCTATTAAGATTTCCTTTCAACATATTCCAAGGTTTGTACTCCAATTGTAAGTCTACAATTCACTAGTTATAAGCGTATATGAGCAACTGAAGGGAAAATGGAGGAATACCCAGGATTGGACAGAACTCACAACCAACCAAACTGAATTACTTTGTTATTTCAGTACAAGTTTGTGTACAGAATGGCCCTAAAAGTCCTAGCCCTTTTGATTAAGGTAACTTTTGAAATATCAAGTGATGCAATGCTGTCCCAAGACTGCAAAAAGGCTGAAAGATTAGACCAAGTGTAAAGTAGCCCATTAATTTAAGGAGTCCAGGTTGACAATTTTAAACATCAAATCAGTCATTTGCAGTGAAAAATACCACAAATGAGCTTTTCCCAAGTAGCTGGATATTTCATTTATATAAAAAGTTTTCCCACAGGATAATTTTGCAAGTTTTAAAGATGCAAATAAACTTCTGTAATACTTGACATATCCTGAATTTATCTGAAGATTTACATCCCCCTCTGCACTTGGTGATCAACACCCAAGCTTACCAGGAAATCCCTGGATTTCTTCAGAAGAGGTGCACCCTATGGCCCAACTAATATTGGAAACCAGGCTGCACCCCATTTTCATTATGGGACTTGCTCAGCCAAACTCCTCTGCCACCAATACCCAATTTTGTACCAACTCAATTTCTAGCTAATTACAGCAATGCTTATGCCCACCCCTGGCAAACTACTAAATGATGTGCACCCTGGGGTACTCTCAATTCTACTGTTGAATGATCTGGAACACCCCGAGATTTGGCAGCCTTGATCTAGCACATACTTAGTTTGAGAGTTGGCCAAATATACCAAGGAGCATTAACTGGATTAGTTAAACGTAACCTGGAAGTTCAAGACAACTAACATGTTAGTAATATCAGTAAGTAAAAACAAACTTTGGGCAAAAATGTTTTTAAAATTTTAGAGGCTTTGAATCTGCAGCACAATTGTGACAACAGAAACTGAATTAAATAACTATTCATATATAATTAGTAGGTGAAATAATTCTGAATGAAATGAAAGCTGGTGGTTTAATTTCCTGTAGCATACGGATAAGTTTTCTGCAGGGCTGTACATATAGGGTTGAGAACTATTTTGGTTTTTGCATTATCTCAATGCTCTCAAAGTGGAAACTAAATTACATAAAATAAGCAGAAAGCGACAATAGTCATGTGTACCTGAGACAGAAGTTTCAACTACCTAAATATGTAAACACCACTACTTTCATTATGTTTTAGGGTGACTGATACTAAAGATCTGCAAGTTTTCAAAAATCCAGACAAACATGGTCTCAAATATGAAGACTACTTACTTTCTTCATTGGAATCTTCTCTTCTTCCTCTTCATCTAAATCATCATCACTAGAATTAAAAATTACATTACTAAGAAGCTCACTCCAATAGGTACATAACTGTGTCAATTAACCCAAACAGTTCATTTTTCAGTGACTTCATCCTCATTCCTGTTCTTTCAATGGAAGATGTTACAGTGAAGTAAGTGGACTTTGTCAAATGCAAGCTAAATAGAAGACTAACTTTAAAAGACTCTTCTGTAAGGTTAATATTTTACTACCCAACTTGGAAGAATGTATCAAGCAAAAGTAGAGAATCTTTCAAACACTAAAAGACCATTTTTCTAATTTTCTTCCACTTACTACTGCAGTAAGAGTAAATTAGGAAGTTAAACAGCACAGTGCACATTTTAAGATATATCCATCTCTATATATCTCTCTCTCTCTCTCTCTCTCACACACATGCTTGGAAATTGCCACTTCAAGTACAGTAACTCCTCACTTAACCTCCTCCCACTTAACATTGTTTCAAAGTTGGGGAACATGCTCGTTTAAAGTTGTGCAATGCTCCCTTATAACATCATCTGGCTGCCTGCTCTGTCCACTGCTTGTAAGATTCTGTGGAAGAGCAACAACTTTACAAGGGAATGTTGCACAAGCTCCTCTTCTCCCCCTCCCTCCCAGCGCTTCCCCCACTGACGGTTTGGCAGCGCTTAGGCCTTTCTGGAAGGGAAGGGGAGGAGCGGGGAAGCACTGGGAGGAAGGGGGAAGAGCAGGGACGTAGCATGCTCTGGAGAGGAGGTGGAGTGGGAAGATGTGGGCCTGGAGTAGAGCGGAGCAGGGATGGGAAGAGGCGGGCCTGGAGCATCCCCCAGCAAAGTCGACGCCTGTTCTTCTAGGGGGAAGCTGCCACTTCTGCTGCACAAGGTGCTTGCTAGTGTCCCTGCCAGCAGCGGGCTATGGCAGTGTGGGGTAAGCCGGGGCACCTCCCAACCACAGTACAGTACTGTACAGTATATAATGCCTTTTGTTTGCCCCTAAATTTCCTTGGAACCTAACCCCTCGCATTTACATTAAATCTTATGGCAAAATTGGATTTGTTTAACGTAGTTTCACTTAAAGTTGCATTTTTCAGGAACAGAACTACAACATTAAGTGAGAAGTTACTGTACATACAGCATACTCTGACAACTCTGCAGAGTTTTGTATTTATGAAGTAATGAGAAAAATATAATTAAGATGCTCTACAAAAAAGTGTTCATAATAAACATTTAAAACCTTGGTTGTTTGGCTTAAATTGCTTTCTTCCCTTCTTTCAGATCTCCAGGGAAGTAGCTCAATTTTTCTCCACTTCTGCCTACCTTTGCACTTGCCCCTAACACTTCTCTCCCCTCTGGTTTTCACACTCCCTATGCTACGCTAGATTCTGTTTTAGTACAGAAGTAGCATGCTGCTAGAAGATTTTAAGAAGTTTTGCTGAGGGGGTCAGATTTCATTTTTTATAATTTGTTTTCCCTGACAGTTTGCAACGAGGCAGCCTCTCACAGAAGCACTTCAGCTTCACATTCATTTGTGTGCTTCAATAAGAATTAGCCCTGCTTCTCTAACTGAACTGGAATATCCCAACAGCATTTCCTGCAAAAAAAATTCTTGCACGTAAGTGGGGGATCTAATTTAAAAAAAAAAAACCACACAAATAAGAGATCCCATCACGTTCCCAAACGCCTAAAACAGACTCCCAGCCTTGAGTCAGTGTTGAAAGTAATCTATACAGCAATAATATGGCATATGAAGCCAGATCTTATCTGGGGATAAGGCTCACTAATTTCTAGGCCAATTAAGAACTAAATCCAAAATAACTTGATTCAATGTCATGCATATTTTTTATGCTCTGAAGCAGGGGTTCTCAAACTTTTGTACTGGTGACCCCTTTCACATAGCAAGCCTTTGAGTGTGACACCCCTCTCACTTATAAATTAAAAACACTTTTAAATATATTTAACACCATTATAAATGCAGGAGGCAAAGCGGCATTTGGGGTGGAGGCTGACAGCTTGCAACCCCTCATGTAATAACCTCGTGACCCCCTGAGGGGTCCCGACCCCCAGTTTGAGAACCCCTGCTCTGAAGTCATTACCTCTGAAAACTAAACATTTCAAAAATGCATTGCAAAAAGAAAGGAGAAAGATACACACTCTTCATCATCTTCATCCTCATCGTCGTCATCTTCATCCTCATCATCATCATCTTCTAACAATTTTGCTTTTTTCTTTAGAGAAAACATTTGTTACAAAACTGGTTACAAAGTTAAATAAATGGTTTTCTGAGAGTGCAATACAGATGGTACACCAAATTTGTCCGAAATTTGCTCTTCCCATAAACTATTGTATTACCAACAAGATGAAGGCCTCTTCTAGAGTTGCACCAGTTTAAATAGGTCACTTTATATCGAAGCAAGTAACCTGATGCCAACTTGTGTGTTGGCACTTCAAACTGATTTAAACAGGACTTATATTGGTGTACTTTGTATTGGTAAATTTACAGACAAACTAAACTGATACTACTTTAAAACCGATGAGTGCCTACACAAGGACCTGGTTTAACAAAATCATTTTTTAAATTAAGTTAAAGTTAAACCACTACAACTTTTATATATGTAGCCAAGTCAGAAAAATCAGTTCTGCTAATGCCAATACATTAAAAGCTTTACCAAAGCCATAGAATAAGATCCAAGAGAAGAAAGCCCAGGTCTAAAACACCGGAAGCAAGTTTAAACACCAGTGAAGAATGAGGCTACTGATAAAAGGTACAGTATAAAACAGATGAGTCTACACAGTTTGGGATAGATGATGATATCACAATAGATGGTGCAAGAGGGGAGCACAGAATTAGTGCCATTTAAATGTTTATTGATGAGTACAGTGCTCCAAATACTCTACAACCACAAGACAGTCAGAGCTGGCAACACCAGGTGTTGCTTGTTCTGGTTTCAATGTGGTTAAAGGAGTTAACCATGTGCTCACCATAAGCCAAAATACACATTTGTTTTTAAAAATACAGCCGATGCTACAAAACTAACAGAGAATACCTGGCATGGAATCCTGTGTGAGAAGGCCGATCACTGTGCATTATCTCCAATTTAATTACACAGAACATGGCTTTCGCTACCATCAGTTATACATTCAACCCCACAATTTTTACACTAAAAAAATTGAAAAATACTAACCACTAACATCCAGTCAGACTTTAAAAATACTGTTAAATATACTTTAGAACTATGTATGGGAAAGTCTCAGTACTGATTTCCAGGATCTGAGTACCAGGTAACCTTTCTCCTGCAGTTATCAACAATCACCACCTTAATCGTGGTAAGGAATGCAGCTGCTTACTCTGCTTTAGGTGGCAGTGATATAAACTCTTCCAGGAGAAAGTCTTGAACATACTTCATAAGAAACCTCAACTCTACCTGTGGAGTTTTAGCTGCTATTCCACTTGCTGGTCTCTTTGCTGAAGTGTTTAATATCTTCACTTCATCTTCATCATCAGACTCTGGTTCTTCCTCTAATGCTAAAAAACAATACATGAATATTTTTGTACAAGGTCAAAGTGTTTACCATATTAGGGTCACACAGAGCTACAACACACGCATCACTGCCAATTTTCTATAACTGGAGTTCCCTTGAGGAGTTTTAGAATTAACAAATGCAGAAGAAAGTTTTTCCACTAGTAAGCAGCCATGTTACCCAAAAATCAAGCTGACGCTATTTGGGGTATCTTTCTATGTTCAACTTATAAATATGGTTAATTTTACAAAACTGTTATTAATAAATGTTTCACTGGACATGGGGTCAGTCATATACTATTAGTGCCAGGATTGTGTCCTTCTAGGACCAGGGACAACAGAGAATATTAACATAACTAGCTCCAATTCAAATGGGAGCAATCTTAGGACAATGGAATGGCCACATCTTAGGTGACACCAGAAGTCTAAAGCAGTGGAATTTTCCCAGAAAGAGGAAACAAAGAAACTGGGTTTTAGTGATAGCATTTAAAACCAGGGGCTCAAAGAGGAACAAGGGCTCATGCTTTTGTAGCAGAGGGGTCCTTTTTGGCCTAGTGTGTCCAGCAGAGGGAGCTTTACCTGGGCTGTGACACAAACTAACCAGTTTGGTCAGTTTAGAATGTATTCTATATTTCTACAACTAATATGAAACTTATATTAAAAATGCACTGAGAAGACATACGATACATACCTACAAGATGCTGACCACTGACATGAACGGGCCCTGAACCGCATTTCAACCTCAAAACGACTGGAGGTGTAATCTCGAAGCCACCTAAAGAAACCTGGAGAAAGTATGTTGGTTATTTAAACAAAAGTTATTGATGGCAATGTAGCGAACACTTGAACACCAAATAGTAAGTGCCAGAACAGGCAGCCAACTGAAATGATGCAGAAACAATGAAAATGGTAGAGCTGAAAAAGCTGGCATTAACAAAAATGCAACAAACCAGTCGCTACCGCATAGCGGCAGTCAAGAAGGAATTATTAGAATGTTCAGCGGGCATTATTTATAACCCACATACGAGTGGTACCCAGTACAGTACCTCACTCATGCTCTACAGTGTTCTGCTAGACTCGTACTAAACTCTCTCTCGTAAGACCAAGAGAATCCTGGCAGGTATCTAAAAACTCCCTGGAGTCTGAGAACCAAACTGAGTTCTTATCTCACTTATACATCAACATTAGTATATAGGTGTGTGCGTCTACCTGGCCCATCAATTCCACCTTTAAAATGGTCTCTTCACAACTGTGTAACCCACTGCCTTCCCCCAAAGGGTATGCACAGGTGCAATTGGATCAAAATATGCATAAGGATTAACATCTCTCTCACTTGTTGGCTCTACAGGACTAATGAATAAAGCAACAGAAACTCGTCACTGACGCATGCAATTATGACTGAACACCTAGGTGCACATTTGCTGAGTAACAAGCACAGTGATTTAGAAACAAGTAACTGAAATCGCTCTGAATAAAATAAGCTTCCATTAAGAGATTTAAGAAACCTAAGACCACCCAAATTTTTTTCCATGTTTTAATTAAAATGGAGGCTTTATAATGTTAAAAATTCTTCCATGTTTCCAAACTAAATATGACAGTTATGCTCATGTCCAAGAACCTGAGAACGAACTGACCAGAGAACCATCCACGAACACAAATGAAATAGCAGAAGTATTTTAAAAATTCTCATTTTAACTCCTGAAGTTAGAAACAAGGGGTTTGCTTTACTATTTCTACTTTGTTAGTGTTTTAGTTGAGATTACCATTTGACACCAATGTTTATCAATAATATTATAAAGGTTTGTCCTTACCGTAGGCTGTACTGACATTTTCAAAGATGCCAGTGTGACTTTAATAGGGTTCCCTTCATAGTCCAATGCCTCTGCTTCTATAACGTGTAATTCATCTTTGGCACCAGCGCCTAAACTGACCTATGCAAGAAGTGAAACATATTATCCTTTATGAAAAGTTGAACCACCATTTTAAAGTTGTAAAACTGTTAGGAGAAACTTTTACTTTCAAATACATCTTAAATTCATTCACTATTTTAACAGTATTTTTACCCCTTAAGACTAAGTAAAGATGTTTCTTGGTTATCTTTCTGCAGTGAAACCACCAGAGACTTATTTAATTAGCATCAGACTGCAGTTAGATATGACCTGCATTACTAATTTTCAGTAATGAGAAAATAGTAACCAAACTGAACTTTTTATGCTATAAGATGCATTGAACAAAATAAGGTTTTTTTATAGTGTTTAGTTGTATATCCATACAGTTCCATCAGTCCCCAAAACCGTAGTGACGAAGATCAAACTGATCTAGTGGGCCAGGTGAATCCATCTGGTAATGGATATTCCAGGGACACTGACTTCCACAGATGAAAACAGCACAGCCACTTAACCTTTTGTTCTCTCTAGACTTGCACTGTACCAATTAACTGGCTGGGGAAAGCTGTCTGGTCCAGACATGGGTTCTAGCCAGGCATTTGTGATGCAAGTGAGGCCAGCATCTTATAAGATCTGATTAAGGCTATTGCTTGTTTTATTCAATATTGCATACAGTTCTGGTCGCACCATCTCAAAAAAGATTAGAATTGAAAAAAGTAGAGGGCAACAAAAACAATTAAGGGTATGGAACAGCCTCTATGTGAGAAGAGATTAAAAAGACTGGGACCATTCAGTTTAGAAGATAAGACAATTTAGGGGAGATTTGATAAAGGTCTATGAAGTCATGAATGGTGTTGAGAAAATGAAGTTTTTTTTAATCCCTTCACATAACAAAACCCAGGGGTCACCCAATGAAATTAATAGGCAGCAGGTCTAACACAAACATAAGGAAGTACTTCTTCACACAATGCACAATCAACCCATAGAATTCGTTGCCAGGGGATGTTGTGAAGGCCCAAATATGACTGGGCTCAAAAAAAAATTACTAAGAGTTCATGGAGGAAAGGTCCAAGATGGACAGGGACACAACCCAAGTTCCCTGTAAGCTGTGCAGCTTCCTATTTAGCACCGTGCAGGCACTCAGGGAACCTGCCCAGCAGGGAGTCAGGACCTGGCCACAGCCAGTGGAGGGATGCCCATAGGCACAGACTTCCCCTCTAGTGGGGTATGGGTGTTCGACCCCCCCTCCGCCCCCAGGCCCCGTTCCCGCTCCTCCCCCTCCCTCATGGAGCTTCCTACACACCGTGAAATAGTAGCTGTTTGCAGCAGGAGGGAGGTGGAGGAGTTGGTCAGCAGGGCTGCTGACAGATGAGAGGCGCTGGGGAGCTGCACCTACTGATTTCTCTGTGGGTGCTCTAGCCCCGAGTTGCCTAGGGGGGTGCCCCTCCCTCAGCCCCAGCCTGCAATTTACTTGAAAGTTGTGCTTATCTTCTCTCCCAAGTTTGTTTTCTGTAATGTTTAATTTTTTTAACTCAGTTTTTGTCCATCTAGTGTTGGGATTAGTTTACATTCTTTCAGTTTCCTATTCCATCTTTTAGACAGTAATATCCTCCCCATCAGACACTCAGTCACTCACTTCATGCCAAGTAGCAGCTCTGATTAGTCAGGGAGTATCTACTTGCTCTCTTTCCATCCTATGGCCCAGATGCTGGTGCTGTGCTCCGCTGTATTTTGCTGACTGATTGCAACTGTTTTGTATGTCTGTTGATCTGTCCGCCCTATCCCCTTGTGGCAAGAGGCTGGATTAGCAGCTCAGAGGAGCTGCTAGTAGCCTTCCAACAGCTGAGTGTAACAACTGAGTTTGAATCCGGAAGCCATGTAACTTATGGCCACAGAATCTATAAGGAACCATTGTGATCATGTAGTCTGATTTCCTGTATAGCACAGACCATACATAGAACTTCCATAAAATAATTCCTAGAGCAGATCTCTTAGAAAGACACCCAATCTTGATTTTAAAGTTGTTGATGGAAAATCCACCATGACCCCTCATTTCCTGTCTGAATTTGCCTAGCTTCAACTTCCAGCCACTGGATGGTGTTATATCTTTCTCTGTTATATTGAAGGGCCCATTAAATCTTTGTTCCCCATGTAGGTACTTAAGGTAATCAAATAACCCCTTAACCTTCTTTGTTAAGCTAAATATAGTGATAGACTCAGGCAGGTCCATCTAAGACATGTTTTCTAACCCTTTAAGGATTCTTCTGGCTCTTCTCTGAATGCTCTCCAATTTATCAACATCTCTCGATTTGTGGGCCCCAAAACTCAACAAAGAAACAGTAGCACCAGTGCCAAATAGAGGTAAAATAACCTCTCTACACCTACCCAAGATAACATTTTAAGCATCTGAAAGGCTACTCAGTGATTTATGTATATAGTTCACATGTAGTTCATTATGACCTTTTCCTTCTAAACATACAGAGAAGGTTCCATTTTTTCTAGTTCACCTCTTCCCCATCTATTATGAGAGCATTTATGTAAATTAGCATATCTATATTTAATCTAGAAACTCTTGGGGGCAGGGGCAGTTTTATGTCAAATGGGGTCTCTGGGCACTACTGCAGTACAAACTATAGATTCACAGATTAGACAGTCAGAAGGGATCATTGTGATCATCTCAATCTGACCTCCTGCATAACACAGGCAGAATTTGCCGGAATTTTTTAATCCCTGTTTGATTAGACTACAGTATCTTTTAGACAAAAATACAATCTCAATTCCCAGTGATGTACATTCCCCAACCCCAATGAAGGAGTCATTGTCAAGGCTTGGTTTCACTTTTCATTAAATATGGGGAATCAACCTGTTTAGTATGAAAAATATATAACACCTTCCACAGATTTATAACCCAAGCTGTTGAAAAAAGACTGACCTTCCGGAAATTTTTCAAATAAGTGTTATGAGGTTTATTAAAGTATCAGACCCTTAAAATTTTTATTCTGAGTGTCATGATTTTCTAGCCTCATGTGGCAATTTTTTAAAAATTGACCTTCTTGTAGCATTTATTTAAGGGATGGGCTCTACTTTTGAAAGGCTTACTATGCATTTATTAATAAAATTTGTTAAGGATGCTGAATACTTCAGAACTTAAACTTTCTGTAGAGATGCTGGAAGACTGTCATCCCTCCATACTCAAGCAGAGTTAAAGATGTGCGTTCGTTCCCTGCAGCATATGGCGACTGACAGTGTTGAAGTGTGGTGGAGAAGCAGGTATGCCACTGGCAAGTGACCTAACTTTACTTCCTTGCTTTTGTATGTGAAACCTTAACTGCTAGAAGTGTTTGTGTATGAATAATAAGAATGGCTTTCTTATCACACAAACTGCATTAGAGGCCATGCCTTTTCCCTCGGTTAGATAGCAGCAAAATTGTCCATCAGTTTCACAGACTGTATAGACGCCTTGACAGTACTTTTTTAGTGTGGGCTCTCTTATGATATCCATGACTGAATAACTTTACTGGAGCCAACTGTAGGTTATGTTTCATTTAGTAAGAGAATCACTGTTCTCATGATTGTATGTTCTTCTGAACAGGAGATCGTGTATAGCCTAAGCAGACTTCAGTATCCAGCTCTCTGCTATCATGTAATTTAATTTGGCTTTCACTTATCACAATTTTATAGTCTTTGTATTACATGATTGATTTTGGGTACACCTAGGAGCTCAATCTCTAGTCTTTGACACACTTCAAAAATAAGTAGTAAAACTCCAGAAAAGGCGAGAAAAATTTAAGCTTGTCTTACGTAAAAAAATCTATCAACTGCAAAATTTAATCATTTTCTTGCTTTGATTTTTAAACAGCTACAAACAGTTGCAAAAGTACCATTATGCCCCTTACAGCTCCATATGGGACAACCAACCTATATTTAGCACTGTGAAAATAAATTTAATTTTGCATTTCAATGCATACCCTAGTGGGAAAGATTCTCTTTAAAGGCAAACAGAAAAACATTAACACACACACACACACACCCCTATATCTATAGCTATATCTATATATAGAATTACTTCATAGTCATATGTTTTAAAAGAACATCTTCCAAACTTTGAGTCCAGGGTTTTCTTTCCCTCTTATGAGCAGGTAAAGACATTAAAAGAAATCTGAGTAAGAGCATTTTCTACACTTAAGCGTGATTTCATCAACTGCTGCTATTTACAGTTTCACCCAGAAAAATCTCAAGGAGCTTTTCAGACTATATATAGGAATCACTTCTGTCCACCACTGAAATGCCGACATTACTGGTATTCTGCATCAATCACTACATTAAATGTAGTAGGAAGAAATAAATGAGATACTGTACTTTATTAATTATGTGCAGAGTGGATAAAAATCAAAGATTGTAAGTATTTTAAACTAGATATGAAATCAACAATTTACGTTAAGGCCTAAATTTACTATAATATTAAAATCCTTCAAATTAAATAAAAAAATAATATTAAACAGTACATGTTTGCTGCCAAGTTTCAAACCACTGAACTGGAGAGAGTCACTGGTTAAGCACCTGGAACCAGAGTTTGTTGAAGCTCTAACCCAGCTTTTAGTTTGACTAGCTCATGAACAGTTAAAAACCACCAGGAGTTGAAAAGGCAGGCAAGTTTGTTTTCCTCTTCCAATATATGAATAAAAACTAGGTGTGAAAGATGAGATCTACTAGTTCTAAAATCTTGGAGGATATGGTGATCAGACATAATCAGTTCAATTCACTAACCACAAACAAGACTTCTTTAGCTTTAAATATAAACCATGTTTTGTTAAATAATTTTCTTATGTACCAGCACATTTAAAGTAGTTATTTAGTAAAGTTAAAATTCTATTTTGTGCATTTTAATTAAATTTGCATTTCTATCCAAATACAGCAGGAGACAAAGTAATAAAAATAATCGTCCAAGAAGTGCATCAGTCACCATTTTCTAACAAGTAAAAATTAAGAATCTGAGTAAGTGCAAGTTAAGCTACGTAATAGCGTAATTAAATCTGTGTATACTGTATCCTCCTGGCTAGCAAAAAGCACCAAACTTAGTATAAAGGCTGTATTTAGCTGCAAATCAAAATATTTTGATTAACAAATGAAAATCAACACCTCTAAGAACATAGAAGGACAAAAATGCAAAATAGGACTAAAATTGAGGATTTAAATTAAGGTTTCCTGCTTGCCATGATTAAAATCAATGACTTAAATCAATCTACCCTGCTATAAGCAGTGATATCATACATAGTTATTTCATCAAGTCTCACAATGGAAAAGAATCCTGAATTCTTAAACTGGCAAGCAAGTGAGCAAAATGCTTGGTAAGTAAATGGTTAAGCTTGACATACAGGTATTTTAATTTTTGGGTCGTGAAAAGGTATAATCATTACTCAGTTTGTATTAAATAGTTTTTACTTTTCCAAAACAAAGTTCCAATATATCAATTGGATATACATAACATGCTTATTTATCTTCATCTTCAAAAAACAAGAGTTCTCAGTAAATTATTTTAATTACATCAATGACTCAAGAAATTTTAATAAAAATTATGGAAACAATAGAAAACAACGAGTTTAGTGTAATTTGACACTTAAGAATCTATCCCAAATTACTTAAATAGTTTTTATAAATTTCACAAAGCACCTCTAATACACAATGGAGCAGAGCATCCAAGACACAAAACTGCACAGCAGGATAAAAGTGTGATTCAATTATTTGCATTTATGATTCCCATGATTATGAAGTCTGAAAGCTATTTTTCACAGGACCATAATCTTTAGTTTCCAAGAATGAGGACTTACTGTTCTCAGTGACAACTGGTGTTCATTTTCCTCATCATGCACCTTGAAGTGATACTCCTTATCTGCCTTTAGTTCACAACCTGAAAAAGACCAGTTAAGTTACAGGTAAAGTATTTAAACCATAACATTGCACATTTATTTATTGTATGTTACAATCTTGTTCCTTTCAGTATTTATTTATTAGAAGTTAATATATTCAAAACCTGCAAGCTTGCACTCCAAAAATCTAAATTTGTATACAAAATGTTTGAGTTCTTCAATGCTCACATCTCAGACTTAATAGCAGAAAATAGTGCAGTGAGGTCTCAATATCAAACCTTTTTAAAAAAAACACAACAGAACATTTGCTAGTACGCCACAAAAAGGCAGAGCACAATACTTGCAAATTACTTATCAGGTGTTCAAATAAGAAGCAAGTGTCGATAATTTATAAGGGGTCTCACCGAGTCATTTGTGAAAGCTACTGAGGTTAAAATGTATTAAAACAACAATTAGCTGCAGGGCGGCGGATCGCGTGTTAAATATGGGCCTGCGGGGTTCACCAACAGGGCCCGGTTCCGCCCACGCCTGTTCGCTCCACAGAGCGCGGCCCTTCCACGTGCTTCACCGAGACGCAGCCGCCCCACGCTGCCATGTGCGCCTAGGGCATTTACCGGCTGCAGGCCCGCCGGTGAGAGAAAAGCGCGTCCCTGGGAACTAGCGGCTCCTGTGGCCAGGTGGCAGAGCGGCGAGAAGCGGCTGCTCCTGCCTGCGGAACGGGGGAGAAGGAACAAAGCGCCGGCCGCTGCCAGGAGCTGGAGGCCGCAACAGACGCCACGTGCGAGCGCCGGACACGTGGTGGCGGGGGGCTGCCGCTCCTAGAGCATCGCTCCCGCGCCCCCGCCCGCGAACCCTGATCCCGATCGCGCGCCCCACCCCGCGAGCAGCCTAGGCCCAGGCGGCCGCGCCATGCCCGCGAAGATAGCGGTCCCCAGGCGGGGCGGGCCCGACCGTGGGCGGCCCCGGCGCGGGGCGTTACCGAAGAGGAAGGTCTGAGGGCGCAGGGGGCCCATGCTCTCCATGTCCATACTGTCCTCCATGGTCTCGGGCCTGCTCCTTGGGGGGCCAGCGGCTGCGCTCTCCGGACGGAATCGCACTGAGGGGAAGCTTTCTTCACGCCCACTCCCATATATAGCCTCCGTGTTCTCGCGATAGCTGCACTCTCTAACGCCGCCCCTTCCTTTTGCCTTTCCCCAGCGCAGCAGCCACGCGACCCCCTAGTGTCTAGACTGCGCGTGCGCCGGCTTCGCTCGCGTGTTCCTTCGCTTCCCAGCTGTGTGGGCTCTCGCGAGCTCTCTACCCCCCCAACCCCGGCAAGAGGGGGGGCGCTTTGGGTTCAAAATGGCGGCCGGTGTCCCCTCCTCCTAGCTATTATCTCTCGCGGGAACCCCCCTGGGCCGTGCTCCTCCACGCGAACACAAGCTACCTGGCCCCGCCGCACCTAGCCGGGGACCCCCTCCCGGCTGCGGCTGAGGGGAGGTGGGCTGGGCTCTCCGGGAGCCGTGTGCATGTGGGGATATGCCCCCAATGACACGCGCTGTGTGGCGACAGAAAGAGCCACGCTGACTGCGGCAGAGCCGTGACCCCCCACACGCCCTTCCTAGGCCTGCTCCGCTCAGGGGACACGGCCATGCAGGCGTTTTATACAGTCCTGCGTGCTCCCCTGCCAGGAGGGGGACCTGAGGACGTGGCTGCGCTACACTGGCACAGCTCTGCAGCAGTGTCTGTAGTACAGATCCCCTCAGACAGCTCAGCCCTCTTCACGCCCCCGACCAACATAGCTGTGCTGGTCAGGTATGTCTACACTGCAGTTAGACCCCTGCAGCTGTCATGTGCCGGCCAACTTGGGCTCGAGGAGCTCTAGCTAAGGGCTGTGTAGATGTTCAGGCTGGAGCCCAGACTCTAGCGCCCTGCAAAGTGGCAGGATCCCAGAGATGGGGCTGGAGCCGGAATCTCTTCACTGCAATTAAACAGCCCCTTCACCAGAACCCCTTCAGCTGCATCAGCTGGTGTGGCCCAGCCACCGGTGTGTAATTGTAGTGTAGACATGCCCTTAGAGAAGTGGTTCACAAACTGGGGGTCACCAGGATTAGCGTTAGACTTGCTGGGATCTGGGGCAGAAGCCTGAGCCCCACCAGCGCCAGACCCTCGGTGGCAAGGCTCAGGTTACAGGCCCTCTGCCTGGGGCTGAAGCACTTGAGCTTTGGCCCCCACAGCCAGGATGGTGGGGCTCGGGCTTTCCCCAACCCCCTCCACCCACCCAGGCCAGCGGTGCTCAGGCTTTGTCCCCTTCCTGGGGTCGTGTAGTACTTTTTGTTGTCAGAAGGGGGTCATGGTGCGATGAGAGAACCCCTGCCTTAGATGTATAGTGTCGACATAGCTAAGGGACTATAACTGTGTGCGCACTAAGGTGACCTTACCACTTTAAAATAGATCAATATAATTAAAGTGGTATCACTGTACAGAAAAGGCCTGACATGAGGAATAAAGCAGTTAAAATGTTGACATTCAAATTACCATCATGGGGATCTGAGTTAAAACCTCACTGAGATGAATAGGGCTGGTCACGCTCTCAAAAGCATTCCTGGCTTTCTGCAAACTCACATAGAAATACTTGCATCCATTATGCTTGGATCTGGTCTGCACTGCAGGCTTTTGGCAGCATGGCTATGTCGGTCAGGGGTGTGATGAGATGTGATCTCTGACTGCCACAGCTGTGCTAGCAAAAGCCCATAACATAGCCCATGTCTACACTACAAAATTTCTTTTTATTCCTTCCTTTGGAGAAATATTAACTTATAGGTTGTGTGCCTGGTGTATGGCATGTATGTATGGGGGGGGGGGGGAGAGAGGGGAGAGAGAGAGAGAACAAAAAATTTAAGGAAAACCAAGTCAAAGAGATGTGTTTTGAATATAGTGAGGTCTGCAGTCATTCTTATTTCATTTGAGACTAAGTTCCATAGTCTGGTTAAAGCTATTGTGAAAGTTCTCTTTCCTTCTGTTATAAGTCTCCATGTACTGGGTGACAGTTTTATTGTTTTAGGGGAACGTAGATGATGTGGAACAACATGGTCATGGAAGAAGACTCAATCAAATAAGTTGTCCATGGAACTGGCTCTAGTTATGTAAGGGCAGAGACATTTAACAGCATGCAATTCTCAATCAGGAACCAGGCAGAGAGCAGATTACTAGGGTGATGTGAGCACAGAGACTTGGGTTGTTTAGCAGATTTTATACCAGCATATGTTCGCTATTCCTCTTCCCACATTCTTTATAGTAAGGCGTATTTGCACACACACACACTTTATATTTGTTTTGTAAGAGTTCATCCGTCCCTGCTGCTCACTCCCAGCCTTAAGTCACCTAGGCCTTGGCTACACTTGCAGATGTACAGCACTGTGAGTTAAACCTGACTTCGTGCAGCTGAGTAGGGAAAGCGCTGCAGTCTGTCCACACTGACAGCTGCCCAGCACACTGTCATGGCCACATTTGCGGTAATTGCAGCGCTATTGGGAGTGGTGCATTACGGGCAGCTGTCCAACAGAGCACCTCTTCCCATTCCGGCGCCGTGGGTTGTGGGAAGGGGGTGTGGGTGCGGGGGATTCTGGGTCCTGTCCCAATGCCCCGTGATGCATCGCTTCGCATCCCAGAAATCCCTTTGTTTCCATCCACCTTTGGCGCTTTCTTTCAACGGTTTCTGTGCAGCGCGATCTGTCTGCGGGAAATGGAGTCCGAACTGCTGAGGCGTATGCTGACAAGTCTCGCCAGCATGTCACATTTGGCTGTCGAACTAGTCCTTAAGATCCAAAGTGACAGTGAGAGTGAGGGTGAGGAGTCCGACGATGCTATCAAGCCACATAATGCGTATGACACGAAATTGCTTGTGGCATTCACGGACATGCTCAGCACCGTGGAACGCTGTTTTGGGGCTCGGGAAACAAGCACCAAGTGGTGGGATCACATAGTCATGGAAGTCTGGGATGACGAGCAGTGGCTGCAGAACTTTCGGATGAGAAAAGCCACTTTCATGGGACTGTGTAAGGAGCTTGCCCCCACCCTGCAGCGCAAGGACACGAGATTGAGAGCTGCTCTGCCAGTGGAGAAGCGAGTGGCTATTGCAATCTGGAAGCTGGCAACTCCAGACAGCTACCGGTCGGTCACAAACAAGTTTGGAGTGGGAAAGTCGACCGTTGGAATCATGTTGATGCAAGTTTGCAAGGCCATTAATCGCATCCTACTCAGAAGAACCGTGACTCTGGGTAACGTGCAGGAAATAGTGGATGGCTTTGCACAAATGGGGTTCCCTAACTGTGGAGGGGCGATAGATGGGACACACATTCCTATTCTGGCACCACCCCACCTAGGATCCAAGTACATTAATCGGAAGGGGTATTTCTGTATGGTTCTCCAGGCGCCTGTGGATCACTGTGGGCGATTCATTGACATTAACACAGGCTGGCCCAGAAAGGTGCATGATGCACGCATCTTTCGGAACACTTGGCTGTTCAGGAAGATGCAGGCCAGGACTTTTTTCCCCGGAGCGGAAGATCACGGTAGGGGAAGTTGAAATGCCCATTGTGATCCTTGGAGATCCCGCTTACCCGTTAATGCCGTGGCTCGTGAAACCCTATACAGGGAGCCTTGACAGCAGCAAGGAACGGTTCAATTACAGGCTGAGCTGGTGCCGAATGACTGTGGAGTGTGCCTTTGGCCGTTTAAAGGTCCGCTGGCGATCTCTGTATGGGAAGCTGGACTTAGCCAAAAACAGCATCCCCACGGTTATATCCGCGTGCTGTGCCCTCCATAATATTTGTGAAGGGAAGGGTGAAAGCTTCACTCAGGCATGGACCTCTGAGGTTCAACATCTGGAGGCTGAATTTGCACAGCCAGAGAGCAGGGCTATTACAGGGGCCCAGCGTGGGGCTGCAAGGATTAAGGATGCCTTGAGAGAGCAAGTTGAGGCTTAAAACCAGCAGTGATATCTGGTGCCCTGCACGGGAGTGAAGTGCAGTAGTTCCAATCTTTAGGAATCAGTGTTTGCTAAGCAGACTTGCAGTGGCTGTTTATTTCCTGGGCTAAGGAGTCTTTTACTTTATGCAATAATAAAGAATGTTTTCAAAGCCAAAAAATCCATTTATTGAAAAGAAACAAGGGGGTGGAGTGGGGAACAGTACAATCACAATTCGTGTATGTCCTATCTGGTGTGCTGTGCAGTGAGTGCTGCACTTCAGGACAACTATACTGCATGGTGATGGGGGTTGAGTGCAGAGGGTAAGGGTCGTGGTTTTCAGGGCTGGGTGGTGAAGATACTGGTGTTGGAGGCAGCGGGTGGCGTGAAGAACACGGAAGTTAGGGAAAGTGGGTTGGAGGTGACAGTGGGGCACAATGGAAAGTTTTGGGACAAGGGCTGTGGTGGAGTGGCATTTGCGGTACTGCTCTTCTTTCTGCATGGCTACTAGCTCCTGGATAGCATCTGCTTGGTGCTCCAGGATGCTTATGAGCCTATCAGTGCTTTGCCGCCGGTGCGCTGCATTTTCCTGGCGCATCCTGCTTTCTCTCTCCCTCCAGTTCTGTGCTTTCTCATTCTCTTTAATAGATTGCCCCATCACTTCTTGCAGCATGTCTTCTTTGCTTTTTTGCGGTCTCTTCCTGAGTCTTTGCAGTCTCTGAGCAGCGATAAGAGGGACGGCTGAGGTCTCAAGGTTGATGCAGCTGTATAGGCAAAATGCAACATTTAACAGAGGCAGCATTGTTTATACCAGAGTAATGATTCCGCCCGCTTTTAAGGAGTAGAAAACACACAGGGTCTACACAATAACATAATTTTCCTGTCCGAAACAGAGCACACACATCCCACGGGAGTCTCAAAATGGTGAGTAAGGGGGACTGATTGTTTCAGGGCTGCACTGTCCTCTGGGTTTCTGTGCCTTGGGGAGAGCCAACAGCTTCAGGAAGCACCTACACTGAACACTGTCCCAACATTTTTCACAGGAGTTTGTCCTGGACAATATCTCGCTGCTGAGGGTGACCTGGGAAGCAAGGGAGGGTCTTCTACTGCAATGCGGCTTCCACCCCTGCCCATATGCAGCTTGCCTGTGTGCAGCAATGGTCCCCCCGTCCCTCGCGGCACAGTGGCGCGGACACGTTAGCCTGGCTGGGACAAGGACCACGGTGGCTCTCCCAATAAACCTGCGCAAGCGCATTGCACATGTTCTGGATGAGACATTCGAGGAGATTACCACAGCCGATTACCGCGATGTGATAAACCACATCAATGCACTATTCCGCACCTAGGCATGCATGCCTAACCCTCCTCTCCCAAAGAGCCCGCATCGCAAAAATTCCTTCCCGAAAAAAATACCGCTTACCGGGAACCTGCTCTTCTGTTTGTCCTCCATCAAGTACCAGCCGCTGCGACTGGCTACCTTCCTCCTGGCTCGAGAAGAGCTCCTGGCTGCATGGCTCCAAGGATTCCGGGGTGTCTCCATCCGGCCCACCACCATCACTCCCGTTTTCCTCCTCCTCTTCCTCCTCCTTCCCCCCCCCCCACCAGCTCTCAAGTGTCCATGGTGGTGCTCGGAGTGGAGGTGGGGTTAACCCCAAGTATCGCATCCAGCTCTTTGTAGAATCGGCAGGTCGCAGGGGGAGCACCTGAGCGGCCGTTTGCGTCGCGGGCTTTGCGGTAGGCACTCCGCAGCTCCTTCACTTTAATCCTGCACTGCAGGGCGTCCCGGTCATGGCCCCTTTCCATCATGTCCTTTGATACCTTCCCGAAGGTATTGTAATTCCTACGGCTGTAGCGCAGCTGGGACTGTACAGCTTCTTCCCCCCAAACACTGATAAGGTCCAGCAACTCGCCATTGCTCCATGCTGGGGCTCGCTTGGCATGTGGAGGCATGGTCACCTGGAAAGATTCGCTGATAGCACTCCACACCACGCCGGGCTGAGCAAACAGGAAGGGGATTTTTAAAATTCCCGGGGAATGTAAAGGGTGGGTCACATGGTTGGTTACCTGAGCCCAGGGAAGTAGAGTTTGAACTGATGAACAGAGTGGCTACAACAGGCATTGTGGGATATTGCCGAATAATTCTCGAGGCCATTCACAGTGCATTGGGCGGCCACACTGGTGCCACAGCGCAATACTTTCTATTCCTCTCGGAGAGGTGGAGTACATGCAGCGCTGAAACCACGGAGATACAGCGCTGCAAATGCCTTGCCAGTGTGGACGGGGAGTGAGTTACAGCGCTGGGGGAGCCTTTACAGCGCTGTAACTCGCAAGTGTAGCCAAGGCCGTAGTGAACTTTGCCAAATGGAACATTCTTTGCCTCAGGATGTGTGATGAATTGGGAGTGCTTGCAAGGGAGCTGCAGGTAACAATTACATGAATGTTAGAGATATTCTGCTTAGTACATCTCATGACAGAGAGCCATAGATTACTATAAACCAGTGAAGAAACCAGTAAATGTAAGATTGAAATTGATAATCAACTAGGGATGTTAAATGGTTAGCAGGTAAACATTAGGTTTATCGTTAACCAACCTTAACCGTTAACCCTCTGCGCACTGGCCAGAGCAGCCCCAGCCAGCCGGAGCAGCCACTGCCCTGGCTGCGCCAGGCCCGCCAGAGCGACCCCAGCATGATTTTCCAGTGTAGGCAAGGGCCCATTTGTTCTGCCTAAGGGTGCTTCTATACGGGGGGGGGGGGGAAACCCACCACAGCAGCAACGAGTCTCAGAGGCTGGGTCAACTGACTCAGGCTCATGGGGCTAGTGCTTTGGGGCTAAAAATAGCAATATAGACATTGCCACTCGGGCTGGAACTCTGACTGTGATACTTACTCCCCTTGGTGGGTCTCAAAGCCCGAGCTCCAGCCAGAGCCTGAATATTTATACTCTTGTTATTTTTAGCCCTATAGTGCAAGTCCCACAAGCCCAAGTCACTTGACCTGGGCTCTGAGACTCACCACCACGGGTTTGTTTTGTTTTCTTGTTTTGCAGCATATATGTAGTCTATGTTTCCTTGTCTGGGTGGTCACACTGTGATCCAGGTCTCTCTCGCCTTGGCTGTAGCCCATCTTTTCACTTCTGTTAGGGTAGCACCCAGCTGCATAGCCAGTGGCTCTTCCCCCTCCAAAGTCTCCTCAGCTAACTATGCCTTGTTTCATATACCACATGCTGAGTAATAACATGAGAGGACTCCATGCTTCTAAAACTAAATTGGCACTTTATGAAGAGAACTATTTACAGATGCTACAGCTGGTGCTAGCATTCCAGCCATATGCACACAGACTGACTGCCTGGTGTCTCCTCCAAATGTTTCCTTTCAGCAACCTTTGCTCCTCCTTCCAAGTTCCATGCAGGTTGCTACATTCCTCCCTAAATCAAATTTTAATGCAAGCAGTCTACAATCTCACTTAATTTAAAAGGCAACCTTCCCCTTTAACAGCCCCACTCCTTTTGGGCTAGAGGTTCTCCTCTCTGAAGGCATGCTCCTCCCTAAACCTGGTCATTCATAGCTTCTGAGACAGCCCTGGGCCTCTAGTTGAGGTCCTTTTCCCCATTCAGTCTGCCAAGCCCTTTTCCTGAACTCTTCCATGGCTGTCCCCCAAATCATCTGTAGTCACTGCTCCACTCAGACATCTAACCTAAGGCTCCAATGGGATCATACCTCTAACTCATTCCTATAGGATTCTCCAGCAGCTGAGGATGACCAAAAGTGAGATAATTACCTATCGCCCACTGAACAAGCTGTGTACCCCCCACCTAACCCTCTGCGTAAGTTGCTGATTGGCACTTAGAACCTGGATTTTTCAAATTGGAGTTCCAGTCCCAGCAATTGGATCCATATAGGCAGACCCCAGTGAAATCATTGGAGCCTGGCAAGTGTGTTCTCGTGCGGATCTCATTGCAGTATTTGGGCCTGACATTGTACAATGAAGGGGGGTTCTGTCTGGAGTCCCAGCTCCTGAGGCTTGATAGGCTAAGGTAAAACCATTTTTAAGGCAAATTGCAGCGTAACAATCTTGTAGAGTATATGATCCTAAGAAAAAAATGTGAATCAGGGAGGTTCATTTCTCCTTGTTAAAAAAGTTGTAACGCAAGTATGAAATACCGAGGTACAATCCTGACCAGTGAAGGACAGTGTCAGCACTTGCTCTGCAACCTGGGGTGCCTTACAATGCTTTGCTGCTCCTCAAACAGCATGTAGGTTACACCCTGAGTATCTGTGTATAGCCACAGTCCTGGTCCAGCAGCTCTGACCCCAGCAGCCTGTCAGCAAACACCACCATGCTCTGGCTTCCAGCAGCCTTAGTTACTACCTTGAGGGTGGCCCCAACACACTCCCTGTCCCAGATTTCCCCCCCCCAAAATTTGTCCAGCCCTCTCCCATCCATTGCCCCTCTAAGGGGATTAACACACAACACTCTGCTTCCTTAAATGGAGTTACCCAAACAATTCACAACACTGGAGTAATTTTAATTAAAGAATAAAACAAATTTATTTAACTACAAAGAGATAGATTAAGTACAAATAATGATTACAAGAAAAATAAAGATAAAAAGCCTTCTAAACTAGACTTCAAGGTGAAGTCCCTAACTACATGTTTTCAATACATTGCTGACCAAATTCTCAGGTCAGGATCTGCTCTAGTAGTCCAACTGCTGTTTCTTTTGCATTCTCAGGTGTAAAGAGAAAGATGGATAGGGAGAGATAACTTTGGGTGGTTTTGCCCCTCACTTTTATAATCCATTCCTCCTTTGAGATACATTTTCCTGAAGGTGACCTCTCAAAGCAAAGTTGATTTAAACAATAAAGCAGGTGACATGATGTCTGGTAGTGAAAGAGGATACATGCTATTTCTTCTCACCCCTGTTTGTTGAAATGCAGGTTTTCTTTGTCTCCTGTCTTCCCTCTCTCACTGTTTAAGGACCCTGTTTACAATTTATATGTAATCTGAGGTAAACACACATTCCTTTGTTTAAAATCTGCTTGACCAGTTCTGCCTAATGAGGGCTACATGGGTTTGGACATGAGCTGCCACCACCAATATCATTTAGGGGGAATTCATAACTTTACAAATAATATTGCTACCTATATTTCACCATATTATTGACCAGAGAGCTACAGTAACTCCTCACTTAAAGTCATCCCGGTTAACGTTGTGTCGTTGTTATGTTGCTGATCAATTAGAGAACATGCTTGTTTAAAGTTATGCAATGCTCCCTTATAACGTTGTTTGGCAACTGCCTGCTTTGTCCACGGCTTGCAGAAAGAGCAGACTGTTGGAACTAGCTGGTGGGGGCTTGGAACCAGGGTGGACCAGAAGCCCCCCTATCAGCTCCCTGCTCCCCTAACACTCGGCAGCCACCCAGCAAGCTATATCAATTGCCAGACAGTTCAGCTGTCCCTCCCCCCACTGCCCTGTGCTGCTCTCCTGCCCTCTGCCTTGGTGTTGCTCCCCGGAGCCTCCTGCTTGCTGTGCAAGGGGGGGGAAGAGGGATGCTAATGTCAGGATATCCCCCTGCTCCTGCCCCCCCACCCCCACTCCTGCGCCTCATCTCCACAGAGCGGCGGGTTGGTGGGGGGGGAGACATGACAGGGCTCAGGAGGGAGCTTACTGGCAGCAGCTGCTGTCTCAACTTGCTGATCTACTTAAAAAGGCAGTGTACTTAGAGTGGGGTCAGCATACTTAAGGGACAATGCACGTGTTTCTCACTCTCACACACACGGTGTGTGTGTCTCTCTCTCTGCCATGCTGTCTCCCCTCCCTCCATTCATGCTGCCTTGTAGAGTGTGAGGCTACATTAACAACAATGTGTTAACCATTGAGGGCTCAGCCGAGTGCTAGTTCATCATTTAGCAGTAAGGCATTTCCCTGGGCAATATCCTACCCCTCTTCCACCCTCTGACTTCACCACCTCAACCAAGCTTCACAATCATCATTGCTGTGTACAGTATTAAATTGTTTGTTTAAAACGTATACTGTGTATATATAGTCTTTTGTCTGGCGAAAAAAATTTCCCTGGAACCTAACCCCCCTATTTACATTAATTCTTTTGGGGGTAATTGGATTCACTTAACACTGTTTCACTTAAAGTAGCATTTTTCAGGAACATAACTACAACCTGAATCGAGGAGTTACTGTATTAGTTTTCAAGCGATACCTCACAAGGCATATTCTGTACAAAGATCATTACAGTGGTGTGTAGGGTGTGAATTCAGGGGTGCATTCCATCACAGAAAGCAAACAATATGGAGAGCTTTCAAGGGATGACCTGGCGAGTTGTCACAGATACACATCAATTAGTCTCATCTTGCAATTGTTTTTAAACAGGTAGAAATCACAATCAGTTCCCTGTCCATTTCTGTTTGACATCTGGACACAGCATTATCAGGGAAACTCTCTCAAAGAAAAGGGTTCTTCCTTTCTACCTGGCCAAAGCAGTTTCTTTATCCTGACACCACTGGAATTTTACCTTAGTATTGTGGAAGTCTCTGACCTGTGCCCAGTTTTATTTGCAGGCTGTCTCATTGCTTAAAAGATCTGTCAAATTCAAAGTATATTATTAATTATTATTATTACTACTGGGGAGAAAAAGTTAACAGCATGGCAATTATAATTAGTGTAATAATATCTTTCACTGGCTTTGAATGACTGTTACTCCCTTCAGCTTCTTCTGGGAATCCTATTTATTTAACCTCAGAGCATGGCAATCATATTTCCAGATTCTCTCATTTCTCTACAACTGTTGCAAAGGGACACTAAAACAACAAATTTGGCCCAAACTGTAGGTTTTGTAAAAATAAGCTTTTATGAAAACTAAGACCAATAAAAATGTTTCCATTGTGGTTTTCAAAAACTCAAATGGAAACAGGATGTTTGTTTTGTTTTATAAAAACAAAATCAGGTTATCTTTGTTTTTAATAACAAGTAATTCAATTTATTTCAGAGGAATAAAGTGACATTATTTTTCCACTTTTCTTAGGTGGTCACCTTACCCCATAAGATGACATCAAGAGAGGAAGAGCAATTTCTCATGCCACACAGCTTGTCACCAGAGTCCCTTATAAACATGGCTTACCTGCCTCTCATGATGACTTTGAATTGCATATTGCAGTAGGAATATAACACATTTCTAACATTCCCACCAGGAACAACATCAGTGAGAATAAATGGAGCTCTATTGGAAGCAGTTTAGAGCGTGTAAATGTACCAGGCCAGATTGTGCCTTGAACACACAGATGTGAAGCAGAGCTGCCCTCCTGGAGATGCTTTGGGAAGCATAGTGCCTCAGGCAAGTAAAATCCCTCCTCCACTCCCATGTCCATGTGCACCTGCTGCACCAAAATTCAGAGGAGTGCAAGTTACACTCCCTTATGTAGCTGAACACCTCCGCTGGCCAGTGCAAGGACGGGAGGATGAGATGGGCACCTAATGCCATCCTCACCCATTTGTGATTGTGAAATCTGCTTCCCACCTGTGATCCTGCCAGTGATGAACGCAAGGAGTGCCTTTCATGCTCTTTCCTCCCCACCGCCTGCTTCACTCCCTTTGACTGGTACTACCTCCCCAATCCCAGCTTTGCCTGGAACATGTATCAAACAGGAGTGGAGTATAAGAGCTAATCAGAAAGCTCTGGCAGCATCTGTAGAGAGCTCCTACACAATCAGGCAGTATACCGAGAGTGAGGGCAAAAAAGCAAGAGGTTAGCGATTAGGGCAGAGTGCCAATACTAGAGCACATTAGCATTGTTCCATCCTCTACACGAGTGGTGGGCAACCTGCGGCCCGTCAGGGTAATCCACTGGCAGGCCACCAGACAGTTTGTTTACATTTGCACTGCTGTCTGCAGATCCCAATGGCTGCGGTTTGTCGTTCCCGGCCAATGGGAGCTGCGGGAAGCGGCGGCCAGCACGTCCCTGCGGCCCACGCCACTTCCTGCAGCTCCCATTGGCCAGGAACAGCGAACCACGGTCACTGGGAGTTGCGGGTGGCCATGCACATGTAAACAAACTGGCGACCTGCCAGAAAATTACCCTGATGGGCTGCAGGTTGCCCACCACTGCTGTACACTCTTGCAGAATCCTCCCCATTCAGGGACCCAATGCCAAGCAGAGTTTTGGCCCCATAAAGGGAGAAGTGCCAGACTCCATGAAGTCCAATAGAAACTTCACTACTGCTATTGATTTTACATGACAGGTGCTCAGATCCTACAGAGATGGGCCACAGTATAAAAACCCTGAGAGAGATTATCGTGGGCTGTTAGCACCACTATGTTTAGGGTTCATAGAATATCAGGGATGGAAGAGACCTCAGGAGGTCATCTAGTCCAACCCGCTGCTCAAAGCAGGACCAATCCCCAGACAGATTTTTGCTCCAGATCCCTAAATGGCCCCCTCAAGGATTGAACTCACAATGCTGGGTTTAGCAGGCCAATGCTCAAACCACTGAGCTATCCCTCCCCCCTAGTTAAGGCTAGCTTACTGTTTAATAGCTGATTTTTCTAAGTACCCTAAAATCCACATGCATACTCAAATTGCCTTGAAATGTGCTGTCCATCATCAGGGTTCAGAGTAGGATTAGTGGTCCTAATTTGGGGTGGTTAAAGCAAAGGGTCTCCAAGTTATACCTTTCCCTTTAAAAAAAAATCATGCAATATCAAAATTGTAGGGTACTTATCCCTCCTTCAAACCTTCCCCCACTTTTTTTCCCCACAGATCTAGACCTCAAACTATAGCTTGGATCTGCCCCAAACTGATATTGCTTGGATGTGATCTCACCTGGTCTCTAGTAGCCACTGCCCCTTCGGGGAAACAATATTTTCAAAGTTACCCAGGGTAAAAGTTGGCTCTCCACAAACCAAGTTAATGTGTCAGAGAAAGTCATTTGCACTTGTGCAGTAGACATGGGGCTCTGTCGCAAGCCAGATTGTTTGAAGGCAGCCTGATGTAAGAGTAACTGGGTGCCTCAAGGTAGCATGCTGTGACCACTGAATTCAAGCAGCATCCATTTATAGTGCATCTGAGTCCTGCCTTTGGCAACTTTCCAAAATGTGTTTTGTGCATATTAGTTACTCTCTGTTTTGGAAATTGCTATTCCTCATCAAGGTTAGGGGTAGAGTTAGTGGTGCAAGTTTGGGGTCATTTGTGTGTGATGGCTATGGGAATTTCCTGCAATATCTTTGGGAGATTTTACTGTGTTCAGTTTAAGTATCATTGTGGGGCAGTGATTGTATGGAATTCCACAGGGAAGGGTGATCACAGTCCAGGAACTAAGAACAGTGTGTGTGTGGGGAGGGGAGGGGGGTGATTAGGCAAATTTATTCAGGTTGTAACACCTCCAGATAACACCACCTGGAGAGGCTTGCATATACCAGTTCAAACTGGTCCAAGAGTGAGATCACTAGGCAAGATCACATCCAAGCAGGTGATATCAGTTTGGGATGGATCAAAGCCACAGTTTAAGGTCCAGATCTTTGAAAAATGGTCCAAGTGGTGAATATACCTGAAACACTTGGTAATAGTGTAACGCCAACAGACCCCGGTCGTGATTGAACCTGGGATCTCTGAAGCTTAGTGCATGAGCCTCTACTGCATGAGCTAAAAGCCATATGGCTCTTACCTAAGGCTGTAGAGCAGACTAATTAATCTCAAAGTGGTGTCAGTGCCAGAAGAAGGGACAGAACACCACACCCAGGAGGTGTGTGGGTTACAATAGCAACCATAATAAATTTGAATTTAACGTCTTTGGGGGGAAGGATTACCAAAGAAGCCCACCACACTAGCATTTAGCTTCAAAAAGGGGAGCTACACAAAAACGTTAGTTAAATGGAAATTAAAAGGAATATTCACAAGAGTGAAATGCCTGCAAGCTACATGGAAATTTTTTAAAAACACCATAATAAAGGCTCAACTTAAAAGTGTACCCCAAATTAAAGCAAATAGAGGACCAAAAAATGCCACCATGGGTAACCAACGTGAAAGAGGTGACTAGAGGCAAAAAGGGTATCCTTTAAAAACTTGAAGTCAAATCCTACTGAGGAAAATAGAAAGATACATAAACTCTGGCAAGTAAAATGTAAAAGTATAATTAGGCAGGCCAAAAAAGAATTTAAAGAGCAACTACCAAAAGACACACAAAGAAACAGAAACATTTTTTTAAGTATATCAGAAGCAGGAAACCTGCCAAATAATTAATGGGGCCACTGGACAATCAGCATGCTAAAGAGGCACTCAAAGAAAACAAGGCCATTGCTGAAAAGCTAAATTAATTCTTTGCATCAGTCTTCACTGCAGAGGATATGAGGGAGATTCCCACGCCCGAGCCATTCTTTTTAGGTGACACATCTGAGGAACTGTTCCAGATGGAGGTACAAATTTGGAACAAATAGATAAATTAAATAGTAATAAGTCATCAGGACCATATGGTATTCACCTAAGAGTTCTGAAGGAACTCAAATATGAAATTGCAGAACTATTAACTGTGGTATGTAACCTATCGCTTAAATCAGCATCTGTACCAGATCACTGGAGGATAGCTAATGTAATTTTGATTTTCTTTAAAGGCTCCAGAGGTGATCTGGGCAATTATAGGCTGGTAAGCATAACTTCAATACCAGACAAATGGGTTCAAGTATCAGGGGGTAGTCGTGTTAGTCTGTATCTACAAAAACAACAAGGAGTCTGGTGGTACCTTAAAGGCTAACAGATTTATTTGGCATAAGCTTTCGTGGGTAAAAACCTCACTTCTTCAGATGCATAGAGTGAAAGTTGCAGATGCAGGCATTATATACTGACACATGGAGAGCAGGGAGTTACTTCGCAAGTGGAGAACCAGTGTTGACAGGGCCAATTCAATCAGGGTGGATGTAGTCCACTCCCAATAATAGATGAGGAGGTGTCAATTCCAGGAGAGGAAAAGCTGCTTCTGTAATGAGCCAGCCACTCCCAGTCCCTATTCAAGCCCAGATTAATGGTGTTAAATTTGCAAATGAATTTTAGTTCTGCTGTTTTTCTTTGAAGTCTGTTTCTGAAGTTTTTTTGTTCAATGATAGTGACTTTTAAATCTGTAATAGAATGACCAGGGAGATTGAAGTGTTCACTTACTGGCTTTTGTATGTTACCATTCCTGATGTCCGATTTGTGTCCATATATTCTTTTGCGGAGGGACTGTCCGGTTGCCACTGGGTTGACACTATAGTAAAGAACAGAATTTATCAGACACATAGATGAACACAGTATGTTGGGGAAGAGTCAACCTGTTTTTTGTAAAGGGAAATCATGCCTCACTAGTCTATTAGGGTTCTTGGAAGGGGTCTTCAAGAATGTGGACAATGGTGATCGAGTGGATAGTGTACTTGGATTTTCAAAAAGCCTTTGACAAGGTCCCACACCAAAGGCTCTTAAGCAAAGTAAGCTGTCATAAGATAAGAGGGAAGGTCTTTTCGTGGATCGGTAACTGTTAAAAGACAGGAAACAAAGGGTAGGAATAAATGGTCAGTTGTCAGAATAGAGAGAGGTAAATAGCAAGGTCCCACAAGGATCTGTACTGGGACCTGAGCTTTCAACATATTCAGAAATGATCTACAAACAAACAAACAACCTGTGAGGTGGCAAAGTTTGCAGACAATACAAAATCACTCAAGATAGTTAAGCCCAAAGCAGACTGCAAAGAGTTACAAAGGGATCTCACAAAACTGGGTGACAGGGCAAGAAAATGGCAGATGCAATTCAACGTTGATATATGCAAAGTAATGCACATTGGAAAACATAATCCCAACTATACATACAAAATGATGGGGTCTAAATTAGCTTTTACCACTCAAGAAAAAGATCTTGGAGTCATGGTGAATACTTCTCTGAAAACATCCACTCAATGTGCAGCAGCAATCAAAAAAGCCAACAGAATGTTAGGAACCATTAGGAAAGAGATAGATAATAATAAGCAAATATCATAATGCCATTATATAAATCCGTGGTACACTCACAACTTAAATACTGCATCCAGTTCTGGTCACCTCATCTCAAAAAAGATACATTAACATTGGAAAAGGTACAGAGAAGGGCAACAAGATTAAGGGTACTGCTTGTTTTACTGAATACTGCATGCAGTTCTGGTCACACCATCTCAAAAAAGATTAGAATTGGAAAAAGTGTTATTTACCCCTTCACTTAACAGAAGAACGAGGGGATCACTTGATGAAATTAATAGGCAGCAGGTTTAAAACAAACATAAGGAAGTATTTCTTCACACAATACACAGTCAACCTGTAGGACGTGTTGCCAGGGGATGTTGTGAAGGCCAAAACTATAACTGGGTTAAAAAAATAATTAAATAAGTTGATGGAGGATAGGTCCATCAATAGCTATGAGGCCAGATGGATATACCTCTGATGGCCAGATCTTGGAACTGGAGGACAGGGGATGGATCACTCAATAATTGGCTGCTATAAGAAGAGAGGATACTTGGCTAAATTGACCATCGACCTAGCATGGCCATGCTTACATTTCTTATGTTAAACTGGATTGTACAGGGACCAACAGGCAACAAAAAGACTTTTGGATAAATAGCCTGAGTTTAAACTGACTCAGAGCTTTCTTTCTCATCCAGCAAATGGACAGAACCTTCTGTCAAAAGGGGGCCCAATGATTCCTGGGAAGGATTGGGAGGACTTTGATCTATGGAGGCCTATAAGACAGACAAGTGACCTCTGGTAAGCTTTTAGCATGCATATAGGAATTTTTATTGGTTTTTAATATGTTTTCTCTGTAATGCTTTCACCTTAAGAATAAACTTGCTTGCTTAGAAAGAGCTGTGTGGTCACTTATAGCTGTGAGCAATTACATTGTTTATAGCCTCTGGAGAGCGAGCAAAGTGTGGATGCTGGCCTGTTTAGGCAGTCTGGCTTGCTGGGAGTATTGCAGTGTAGGCAGGGAGTTGCAGCACCTGGAAAAACCCTGGTCAGAAGGGAGAGAAATGCGTGTCCCTGTCCGAGAGGCGACGGCTGGGTGCAGGAGGCCTAAAACTGGATGCACTTGCTGAACCACCTAGGGGGAAATATCGGTACAGCTGCCCTGAACCATGACAATTTGGTTCAGGAATTCATCACATTCAGCCCTCACAATAAGGGTCTATAATTTTCAAATTGCTTTAAACCCCACTTGCATAGGGAGCTGGCTGTGCCTGGCCTAGGCTCGACCACTTCACCTACTCTGCACAAACTACCCCAGAGTGGCCACGTGCTACCCTTGTGCTAAGGGTGCTCTATGGAAAATTATCTGCCCTTACCTCTGGCCTGCAGAGCACCATCATGCATGCTATATTCCTGGGGGAAATCTGCGCCACTGCACATTGCAGAATTTTGCAGAAATTAATGATGTGCACACAGAATTTCCTTTCCTCCAGAGAAATGGGCTGCAGTGCTACTGGCTGCCACTAGAGGCCACTGGATCCGGCAGAGCCCAGCTCGCACATAGAAGACACTGCTAGGGGGCAGAGGTGGAAGCCACATGGTTCCCGGCAGCTGCAGTTCCCAGCATGCCCTGAGGGAAGGAGGCAGCGGCACATAGAAAACTCCACACAAGCCTGGGACCAAGCATCAGGCTATTTCTCTCTCTGAATCCCTGGGCTGTGAGGGCTAGGGGGGGTGTCTGGGCTAGGGGGGTATCCACAGCTGGGCTCGGGGGGGAGAGGAGGTGCGGGTATCTGGGCTGGGGGGGGGCGTGATTGGGTGCTGGAGGGTAGGGGGGTTGGGTGTATTGGCGGGGGGGCTGGGATCGGGAGCGGGAGGGAGCAGAGAAACAGGAACTGGGTTGTCATAGGGATTTCTTTAGCACTCTACTCCTGGGAGAATTTTTGTGTGTCTCTGTATTGTTACAGACATACTTGCTGACAGGTATTTTGAAATAGATTGCCAAAATAATTGAAACTGGCATGATTATGTAGTGTTATTTTGACAAATAAAATTTGCAGAATTTTGCAGAATTTTAAAATATTGTGCGCAGAATTTTTAACTTTTTGGTGCAGAATTCCCCCAGGGGTAATGCTACCAGGCCCCACCGCAAGAATAAGCCATTGTGCTCCACTGCTTACACTACCCATATAACTCAGAACGGAGACCGAGAGGCATGATCCCTTTGGGCACAGACATCCCTCTCCTTGTTTCAGTCTGAGAGCTGCGGTGACCTGCTGCAGATAATCCCTGCACCCATGCATACAACTGTTCCCAAGCCCATGCCGGGCAGTTGGAGCACACATCAATGAATGAGCAAATACAGTTCTGTGGGACATAACGCACCACACAAAATGCCATAGTTTCTTAGTCATGCCTCCCCTCTGCTTATTATGGGGCAGCTCTAGCTGAAACTTACTTGTGGTATAACCCCCAGTGGCTCTGGCCAGCTCCTGGAGTCAGAGGTAAGGTTGCAGGGCAAGGCTGGTATGTACCTTATTCTGCATTTCCCAATTTTCAGAGCATTTTATCTGAAACTGCTGGAACCCAGGAAAAAGAGATAAGGATAGGATGATTCAATGTTCTGGAAGAGTCCAAGGCACTGTCAGCCAACCTTAACTCTGCATCAACAAGTTTAGGCAGTCAGCCACTGCTGGGCGTTGAGCAACAGGAGAAATCTCTTTTGTTCAGAGGGCTGCCTGTCAGGATTTGAAGTTCAACAGGAACATCTAACAATCCTGAAAACAGCTTCCTAAATACCTCCTGGCCTTTATCTCACTTGCTTTATGTGTTCCTCCAGGCCTTTGGGGATGGTGGTTGTTACCATCCACATCCTAAACCTTGAGGGTCTCACACCTTGTTGCTTCTGTCGGCCTAGCATTGCATACTCCAGGGGCTCCTTGCATCCCTCCATTGGACCCACACTCTCCCTGTGTGCAACCCTCCCATCCCCCTCTATGTAGGGTTACCATATTTCCACAATCAAAAAGGAGGACACTGGGGGGGAGGGGGGGAGCCCCGCTCTAGCCCCACCCCTGTTCTGCCCACCCCCATCCACTCCCTCCCACTTCCCACCCCCTGACTGCTCCCCTCAGAACCCCCAACCCCCCCCCCCTCCTTGTCCCCTGACTGCCCCCTCCTGGGACCCTTGCCACTAACTGCCCCCTAGGACCTCACCCCCTATCTAAGCCTCCCTGCTTCTTGTCCCCTAACTGCCCCCTCCTGAGAACCCCCCACCCTAACCCCCCCTCCAGGACCCTACCTGTCCCCTGACTGCCCCAACCCTTATCCACACCCCCACCCCATATTCACACCCCCGCCCCCAGACAGACCCCCGGGACTCCCATGCCCTATCCAACTGCTCCCCGCCCCAACAGGACCCCCAGAACTCCCGACCCATCCAACCCCCTCTGCTCCCTGCCTGCCTCGACCCCTCTCCACACCCCCGCCCCATATCCACACTCCCTCCCCCAGACAGACCCCTGGGACTCCCACACCCTATCCAACCACTCCCCGCCCCCTGACAGGACCCCCAGAACACCCGACCCACCTAACCCCCCCTGCTCCCTGTCCCTGACTGTCCCAACCCATCTCCACACTCCTGCCTCCCTGACAGCCCCCCCAGAACCCCCGACCCATCCAACCCCCACTCCCTGTCCCCTGACCAGGGCTGGCTTTAGCAAGAGCCCAGGAATCGGGCTGCGCTCCAGCCGAGGTCGCAGGGCTTGGGGCTGGGCCGGCACACTTGGCCGGAACCGGGGCCGCCACCCTGGGGCCCGAGCCGGGGCCACTGCCCTGGGGCCCAAGCCGGGGCGGAGCCGGGGCCAGCACCCCGGGGCCCGAGCCAAGCCGGGGCGGAGCCGCTGGGGCCGGAGCCGGGGGTGCTCGGCCGGTGCGCTCGGCCGGTACCAGGGCCAGTGCCCCGGGGCCCAAGCCGAGCTGAGCCGGGCTGGAGCCGCTCGGCCAGGGCCGGACTGGGCCGCACTGCACCTCCCCGGAGCCCTCCTCCTCGCGTCCCCCCACCCACCCCACCTTACCTGCTGCTGCCCGCCTGCCCCTGCTTATTTTCAGACTTCCCGTGAACATCTGATTCGCGGGAAGCAGGGGAGGGGGAGGAGCAGGGGGGGGCAGAGCGTTCAGGGAAGGGTAGGAGGGGGAAGTGAGCTGAGGGAGAGGTGGACAGCTGCGGGGCCGGGCGGCGCGCTAAGGCTGCAGGGGATGGGGGGAGCGGGGTAAGGACTTTGGCTGCCGAGCAGCACTTGGCCGCCGCTTTTTGGTCTATAAATAGCCGACCGGGGGGAAATCCCGGACATTTTTAGATTTTTAGAAATCCCCCCCCCAGACAGCTATTTAAAGAACGAAAAGCCGGACAAGTCCGGGGAAATCCGGACGTATGGTAGCCCTAATTTCAGGGACTCCCTGCAACCTCTCCCCACTCCCTCCCCCCTATCAGTGGCTCTGTGTATCCCGCATGTCCCCTTCCCCTACCAGGGTTCCCTATTCCCCCCCTCCCCACCCCACCCCCATGGCCTGGACAGGCAGCTGCACATTTACAGCATGGAACACACACCTCCCTCACCCACATAAAAAACTGCAGGAATCACCCCTAAACCTGGAGTCCCTGGTTCTCCACACCATGCCTGGCCTTCTGGTAGCCTGGCTTCATTGGAAATGCACTTCCCATGGCCTCCAGGACCCTGGGGGAGGCGCTGAAGAAACAGGGATACAGAATGATACAGCCTGGACAGTGTTATCTTTTTTGCCTAATTTTTATAGGCCTAAAGTGGGGGACATTGTGCATCCCCCAGCCTTGTCCCTGTCCCATTCCAGCTCATCCAGCCTCCTCCACTTCCCCTTGCGTGGAGAGGCCTCCACAGGAAAGGAGAGAGATTGATATGAAGATGGCTGAGCTGTCTTTCTGTGCAGTACAGGGAAAAGCTATGTACAGATGATCCCCTGCATGCCCAGATCTAGGGGATACAATCTAGCTCAAGGCTGGCCAATGGGAGCTGCAGGGGCGGCGCCTGCGGATGGGGCAGCACACAGAGTCACCTGGTCGTGCCTCTGCGTAGGAGCCAGAGTGGGGACATGCTGCTGCTTCCAGGAGATGCTTGAGGTAAGCACCACCCGGAGCCTGCACCCCGACCCTCTCCCGCACCCCAATCCCCTACCCCATCCCTGATCCCCGTTCCGCCCTCTGAACCCTTCAGTCCCAGCCCGGAGCACCCTCCTGCATCCCCAGCCAGAGCCCTCACCTCCCCACCTGCACCCCAACCTGGAGCCCCCTCCCACACCTGAACTCCTCTGTTCTGGCCCCACCCCAGAGCATGCACCCCCAGCTGGAGCCATCATCCCCTCCCACACCTCAACCCCCAATTTTGTGAGTATTCATGGCCCTCTATACAATTTCCATACCCAGATGCCCTTGAGCCAAAAAGTTTGCCCTCCCCTGATCTAGAGCTTGGCTAAGTAGACAGTACTATACTTGATAATACTGTGTCCAGAGGTCTCTTATATTCATATATTCTTATATTCACTCGCTGGGTTAAGCTGGCCCACTATTGCCAATTCTTGTGGACTTATCACAAGTCTCATGATATTTGGTGTTTTTTGTAAAGCCCCAGCTCCTGGAATCATGTGATTAGGGTAGAATCTCTGTTCCCCCCCCCCCCCTTTTTTTTTTGGTAAATTTCTGACTCTTGTGATTGTAGAGGAAAAATCTAGAAATGTGACCACCTAAGGGCTCACAAACCTGAAGGCAAATAAAAAGAATCTAAAATTTAGTATTTGAAAATGTGTGATTTTTTTTAAAGCCAGCCTCATGATTTTTGACTATGTGGGGTTGGCAACACTGCTGGCCCTTCCCTAAACGTGAACTGCAAAGCCTGAATCAAAAATAACCTGTTTAGAAAACAAGTAATGAAGAGAGAATAATATGGACATTTAAAACCATCCAAACTAATCAATTTCCTTAGCAGAATTTACTGCGTTTCTTTATGTTGCCTTTATTATTGTCATATTTTTGTTCTATTTTGTCAGGCTCTCGGGGGCTTTAGGGCAGGGATAATGCATAAATAAAATGTATAATATTACATTTTCAAATGAGATCGATGAAAAATATCTGGCCTCTTCCCTTACCCCTCAGTTTAAGCTCTGGACCTTTAAGTGTCTGCCTCTGATATGGTTAGTCATGTCACAGCCTTCGACAAGTTCAGGAAAGAGGCTGCAATGGGTGCTCAACATCTCTGACAATCAGTCCAGAAAACTGTGAAAAGGGGACGGGGAGAAATTGTCAGGGAGCAGGGGTATGGGACAGCCTGGGAGGGAGATGGGCAACTGAACGATAACTGCAGGGTGCCGACATCCTGCATCTGCTATAGAAAACAAAAGCTGCTTTCATAAAACAGACAAACAAGCAAATTTTTTGATGGTCACTGGGGTTTAACAGGCATGGGCAATATTGCTTCCCTTTTAACGTAACTTGGAAGAAGCAGAATTCAAAGCTGGTGCTCTTAATTCTCCATTGTGGTCTGCTCCAGCAGTGTAGAGAAGGCAGGAAAGTGGTAGACACAGCCGTTGGGGATACCCCCAGCACAGGGGGTCAATACAGCCAGGACCAAACCAATAAAAGGGCTTTATGCTGGTCACCCTTCTAGCCCTTGGAATAGGGATGGTGTCGTTGTGTAATAGGGTTGGAAGAGACTAAAGCAGAATTATGTATAACTAATACACTCCCCTTCTTTCTGCCCCCCAGCTTAATTCTTTGCTGAAGTACAGGCCAGAGATCTGTCTTCTCAGAATCCATTATAGCCTTGGTTTTCAACCTTTTTTCATTTGTGGACCCCTACAACATTTCAGTTGGAGGTGCAGACCCCTTTGTAAATTTTAGACAGAGTCTGCAAACCCCCAAAGGTCTGCAGACCACAGGTTGAAAACCACTGCATTATAGAGTTAAACCTTAGAGCTATTGTATGTAAAACCCTGGCAAGTAGGTGTTAACAGTCCCCAGTCAAACTTCAAAGAATACTATACAATTTCCTAAGCCATGGCAAAACTTTCTAGTGTAGACAACAGAACTTTTATAAGCAAACATTAACACTCACAGAAAACATTGCTAATAGTATTCAGAATGCTGTGAATAATTTTTAGACAAAAGCTGTTAGTAAGGGCTTGTCTACACAGTCACAGCAATGAGCATTAGAGGGATATGCATTCTAAAGTGCACCAACTTGTTGCATGCTAATTGGCCCATGTAGATCCACATTAACGCGCACTAGGGAACTTTCAGTGCAAGCCAGCAGGGTCTACATGCGCAGGCCAGTTCATGTGCACACATGAGCGCTCTTAAGAATTCACACCCCTCTAGTGCTCTTTGCTGTGACCATGTAGACAGGCCCTAGGTCTACTCATGTTCCTCATACAGACTTACCCACTACGTTGCTGGTACATAGATTGAAATAGCTACACTTCTATATTTAGTACACATATATAAACACATTCCCTTCTGATCTTCTTTCAGAGATGATTTTTCAGTCTTTACAGCGTGCCCATAGTAACTAGTGTGCGTCACCTAGACTAGTCAGAGAGAAGAATGGCAGCACTGAAGTTCTTTTCTAAACACTTCAGAACCCGGCCAGCAAAGAGTCTGGGGTCTCCACAGCTAGCTGTATTCCAGCCTTTGGGTTAATAGCTGACTAGGCCTCAGCTGCTCGTGAAACAGAAATCTGTAGCCTGTATCCAACATGGTACAGGGATTGGGAGCATCATATAAAATACCAGTTCCCTGGAGTATTGTCTTTCCCACTGTCAAGTAAGAATTTACAAAACTTCTCCTCACTGAGCACAGACACATTCTCTCTAGAACAGACAGAATTCCTGTTTAAAGCAGTTGGCTAAACATGAGTTCCACAGGCTCTGTAATCTCTAAAGGTCACAAATGCTCTCCTCCCAGCTCTCCAGCTAGGTCCATACAGCACACTACAGACCAAACGTTATCATAATGGAGGGCTTTCCTCATAAGTAAAGCTGGAATAGAACTCACCTTATCCAGGGGATTGTGGTACAGGAATTGTGACTTAGTGCACACGCATCTCTCGGCTGTGCATGAATCAATAACTAAGTACACAGGACTGTCTGGAGCCTTTATATTTATATCCTCCCTCCTGTATACACATTGTGCTCTGATTGGCTTGGCTCTTGGATGGTGACAGGGTATGATGCTGATAGGCAGATTGCCCACAAAAATTCCTATACTAGTTCAGAAACTGCTACTGAGCTGTATAAAGTATGTGGTTACAGCTGGATCACTATTGTCTGCTTCCCACAGCCAGTGGGGGAGGACATGAGACAGAGCGCAAATTACAGCAGCCCTGATATTGTTCTAATTTAACTGTCTCTGGGTATGAGAAAAGCAAAGGCAGCTTAAAGCCACCCCTTTCCTGCTCGGAGTACAGAAACAGATCAACTCAGAACTGGAGCCAGAAATTAGGCTACTGAATTTGGATTTCAAACATTCCCAAAGTTCTGGGGTGTTTAGATCCCGGTGTTGATCCAGCCTTTTATAAAGTGCAGTGCCATTTGCAAAATTCAAATCTAGGAACAGGTTCAGTTTTCAAAATTATTGCCTTCTAAAATCTTTGTGGGTATTTTGATTTACCGTTTCCATTCAGACCCATTTCTGTTTGTATGTATAACAAGCTGTATACAACACACCCTCTTTTGGAGTACTCTGTACAGTTTTCTTGCTTTGCCTTGGGACAGGGACTATCTGTTACTAAGTGCTTGTAACAGATCACACGTACGGGCCCCCATCTTGATTGGAGTCTCTTTTACTACTACTAGCAATGATAATAATTTGCAGCTGGTGAGCTAAGAAACAGGTGGAGAGGAGAATGGAAACAGGATTTTAAAAAAACACACAATAAAATATTCATTCAAGGATCTCAAAGCATTTTACACCCTCATCTTACAGAGGGGAAACCGAGATTCAGCAAGGTTAGGTTCTTTGTCACGGTTTGATGAAGTGGGAATTTTCTGTAATCTTTTTATAAAAGTTATGCATGGCAGTGACTTACTTGGCCAGGGATTGCTCCTCAGTGGGTGTGAATGGGTTAAAAAGCTGCTCTTGGGACTGAGGGATGTCAGGTAACTGCCTGGGGTGGTATGGATGGATCATTAACGGACTGGCTGAAACCCTCCCAGATCAATGGAGGATCTCCAGAGACAACTGGAGCTCCAAGGACTGCACAATTGACACCTAACCATGGGAAACTCCAGCAGGCAGAACATGTGAACTCAACCAGGCTCTGCAGGAGGAGGACAAGAGATGAACCAAGAGATGACAGGAGGCGAGGGTAAGAGCTGGCCTTTGGAGAGAAACAGAGCTCTGTCACATGGGACTGACAGAGAGACAGAGCCGAAAATGGCCCCTCTGGCAGCTTGGCTTGCTGATAGTCCATACTGGCCAAGCCAGTGCAATGTCGTAATTTTTGTTCTCTATGCCCAGCTGAGGATTTTCCATGCTGTGTTCCAGGTGATATGTATACCCTCTTCTGTTTTTGAAAAGACTGCTTGGTCTCACTGCAAATACTTGCTGAGGTGCATTGGTCCCTGAAGAGTGTTAATCTCAGAAGCACTCGCTGGGCAGAGCTCATGACGTGAAATAGGATTGCTGGAGCCCAGAGACTCAATCTCGGAGGCATTGAGCCTGCACAGTCTATCCTTAAGGAAAGGTGGGACCCATCTGGATCTGCCCTACTGGGATTGTTTAAAAGCTGGGGCATAGTATATATCCTGTGGATCTGTGACACAAGATCATCTCACAAGTCAATGACAGAGCTAGGACTACTCTAACCACTAGAGCGTGATGCCTCTCCCATGTGGCTTGTTATATTTGGTACATTATCTCACATGCCAACTGAAAATTCTGGTCAGGAACAGTGCATTTTCTTGCAATAAAGCCTTTTAAAAGTAGATTGAAAGTCCAGCAAGGCCTAGGGGTTTATGGGACTTTAGTTCTTAAATTCATTTAGGACTTCATTTATAGTAAATGGGGTTTCCAGCTTCCTCACACAGTCAGGGAAGCTTTTCAATTTCTTCCCCAAATTCAGAAGCATAAACACTAAGAGCAAATTCAAGAGGAAAGCTCTAATCTGTTCCTGTACTGCAGTTTACAGTCCTTGTTCTCTCTTTTAATATCCTTAATAAGTCAATGCTGAGCTCTTTGCCTCAGCTGCTGAGATCTCACTCTCTCTGCTTTGTTTCCCTGGTTAAAATTTTTACTTTGTTAGACAATCTAATTGGATGTTCTGTCTGTTCCGGAAGCATCCGATTTAGCTGCCTTCTTGCATCTGCCAGTTGAGAGCTTAGGTCTTACCAATTTCATTTGCCCCCCCCCCCTTTTTTTTCTTTTTTCTTTTTTCTTTTGCAGTTTCTTAATATTTAGTTACAAAGCTACAATTTTAGGGGGGTATTTTAGCTTGTCACCTGCCACCCTTGTTGTCTTAGTGAGATCCCAGAGCCTTATCAGATTTCTTTGTCATTTTTCTCTCAAAGACTTTTGCCATTCTGTTTTGAGGTCTACATTTCAGGAATTGCTGTTGAAGTTACTTATAGGCATCTGAATGGGCCTTTTCTACATTAGAGAATATTGGTATTGCAAACACCTGTCACGGCTGCAACACACCCAAGGCATAGGCAATAGTGCACAACTGCTGCCAGCACCACTACAATTGCTTGGAGAAAGGCTCACCAGTGTTGTATCCTGTATGAGATGTTCTGTGCCATTGCAGAGCTAGCCTAGAGCAAAAAGCAATTGGCATTTCAGCTGCTCCTCCCAGCTCAGCCCCACAAGGCACTTATAACTCCTTCAGTGAGCGCTCAGTGCAGTCACTATCTCCTTCATGCCCAATTACTTAATTGTTTTGAATTACTGCAACTTCTGTATTTCTATGCGGATGAGTTTTCTGCTTTACAGTGCTCAGTGCATGCAACTGTTGGGTTTCTCAGGTGTCAAAACTGAGAAATGTTACCAAATATGTGCCATTTTATATAATGAAAAGGGGTGGGTCAGGTTCTCAGCTGGTGGAAATTGGCACAGCTCCAGCAACATCACTACTCTAGGGTAGTTTACTCCTAATGTGATAAAACCACCATCTGCCTACAATAAGTCCACAGAGTTACATTAAGGATGATTTTGGCCCATTAATCTCTTGTTAGTATATTCAACTAAATTTTACTGTATTGGAAAATTAGGGAACAATTCTGTAACCTTACTCAAGCAGTTAATTGTATTGACTTCAAAGGGACTACTGGTGTGAGTGAGGATTACTCCTGTGAATACAAACTGCTGGACCAGACCTCTTAACCTGGAAATTCATATGATGATTTGTGCTGTAGTATTGCTCTGAGCACCATTAGCATGACAGATCATTCAGATTACAATGATAGGCTCTGATCCTACAAACACTTAGGCACGTGCTTAACTTTACCACTGAGAGTAGTGCAGGAATACTCGAAGTGTTTGCAGGACCAGGGCCTTGCATTTAAGTTTGATACCTCACAACAGAAAACGTTGATCAGCAGAGATAAAAGTAAGCTGTGAAAATGAGGTACGTTTGTTACAGCTGAAGAGAAACCATGAAAGCCAAAACCATGCATTAGAGGAACATGTACACCAGAGGGCACTGTGAAATTACGCATGTCAAAGTGAATGTTTATTAAATTATGGAGGCTAGGAAAAATCTAGATGTCAGGGTAGCCGACAAAGGATTTTAACCTGGAAAGATAATATACAGTAGCATTGAAATACCCGGGATTGTAAATAGGAGATAATATTACAGGGGAACTCAAGCTTTTGATAACAACTACATCTTTTTGAGTCTGAAAATTAGTAACACCATTTGTAGTCTAAAAACCTGTACACACTTTTGGCTGAATCCCCTCTAAATCCGGAGTCACTGTACTGAAGTCAGTGCAGTTACACCGGTGTGAAGTCTGGCTCTTCACATTTTCCAAACGTATATGTGCTCTTCTGCCAAGACCTGACTTCACAATTCCACATTTCTCCCAAAAAAGCTGATGACAACACTAACGCCTATATCAGACAGAGTGCAGGAAAACTATCAGGTGAAATGTGTTGTGATCTCAGTTCCTAATAGAGAAGTGCCCCCATTCCAAAAAAACATTGCTACAGTTGAACCCTTGGTGGCAGGCCAGACACTGAGAGGCAAGAGGGAGTGGGTACAGAAACTGAGTGATCTCCTCTGTTTTAAAGCTGCTACATCCAGGTTTAAGAAATGTCGGTGGACTGCTTGCTTGCACTGCCACTATCTGTTCAATGGACACATTCGGTTTCTAATGCTGTTTGTGTAACAGTCACTTTTTAAATGATCTTGTATTTGCACCCTGTAAAAATCCAGTAAGGTTGCACTGAAAAAGAAAAGCAACAACGAGACGAAAACAAGAAGGAAGAAACCTAACCAAAGTGGGGCAGGGAAATGAAAGTTTTGGATACAGCACAGAACTTAGTCATGGAACAGATCAAATAGTGTGCATCTCCCAGGGAGGGAGTGTTGGAGGTGGAAGGATCTCTTTAAGTCAGCCCTATGATTCCAGTTCAATAATGGAGAGACAGATAATAGCATTTGAACAGCATCTTCTCCAATTCAGTTGTATAGATTTATTGCCTGTCCAATGAAGCCATCAAGTGTACAAAATGGTTAATCTTATATTTCTATTGTTATCTTCTCAGAAGAGTAAAGTAGAAAAACTCGGATCCAAACTGAGCAGCCAGGGGGAGCATATTTGACCTGCCATCAAGGCAGACGCTATGATACAGGCATGCAAAGCTAATCACCTTTTAAAAAGCAATGTTTAAATCTTTAAAGCTTGGCCTTTGTAGGAAGGACTGGGCACAAGCGGCATCCAGGCATCATGGGCCTGACAAAGCACCCATTGTAATCAATGGAAGGCCTCCCACTGACTGCGTCGACTCCCTCACTGAGATGGATCAGACACTATGTGAGGCCAGCACTTACAGTGATACTAGTTTTTCCGAAGGGGCAAGGGATGGGGCCATGGCCTTACTTCTCTCCACACCATCCAGCAGGTCATATGCTGCACCCTCTTCCAGGACACCACAGCGGCAGCCACGACCCCTCAGGACATCTGAAGGAATTATGCTTGCCTACAGCAGATGTCATAGAAGTCAAGGTAATCAGTGGATTCTAACCCCCATCATATGACACAGGTATTGAGTTTGGTAACCCTGAATCATCCAGGTGACTGGTCCAGAAATTAAAATCCAGTCTCTTACCTGCCACGCTTTATTACAGAGGCTCTCCATTAGCTGTAGCAATACTGGAGTCTACATCCTTGTTGATTCAGCCACTAGAGGACAATCCAATTGCAAAGGTTGAAGCAGCTCTCCCATCAAGGATACAGTCTGCATCCAGTATACATTAAGTAGTATATTATAACACATGTGCAGGATTTTGCAAGCACAAATGCACCTAGATACACTTTGGCCACAGTTTAAAAAGCCCATTGACAGTTGGGCCAATGGGGCCAAACCTATTAGCCTTACTCACTGAGGTATTCCTAGTTAAGTCAGCTTGTGTGAGCACAGCAACCTACATTCCAACCTACATGGGTAGATGGAAAATGGAAATGCTTTTGTTATTTGAAACAACATATTTTGAAATTGACGGTTGCGATGTTACAAAGCAAAGCAGACCCCTGATCGCAGCACTTGACAGCTAAGTGATGGAATAACTGATTTGTTTTTAAAAAATATTTTGGTTTTGAAATGTACATTTGCAACTGAAGTCTAAGCACACTGTATATTTTATTAATGATGTGGGATAGTGATGCATTTTAAAGCTCTTTCGTTTTGATGGTTTTTTTTAGAGATGGGAAGGAATAGAAATGGAAAGCGTAACACTTACAATTTTGAAAATTTGCCTTATATTTTGGGTTCTGGTAACATGCAATTATAGGCACTTAGAAAGAATTCCCTTTTTTTATACTATGCCCTGGAGCATAAAATTAAGAGGCCAATTCAGGCTTTGTACTGTACTGCTTTCAGAGGCAGTTTGCTTCAGCATAGATCAACATGGAGACTGACTGTCGCCTCTCTATTGAATTAGGTCTATATTTTTGACAAGTATGGCAGCAGTATCATCACTTTAATCATCAACAATCCATTGTGTCTCTTTATGCTAATAAATAAAACATCCTGGGTTAAATATTTCCCAGTAAGCACTTGAGGACCTGTAATCGCCACCCCCTATATGTTGCAAAGTAAAATAATATAATGGTAATAAAATAAAATCAAATCATGTCTAGGAGTTTTATAGACAACTAATAGCAGTTATTGCAAAGTGCACATCAGATACCAATTGAAGGGTACATTTCTCTTTAGTATAATGTACTATGCATATTTCACTAACTGTCTCATATCATCAGATGAATTTAACAAGACGATGATGTAGGTCAAAATACTTGGTAAGTTCTTTTAAGAAAGGCTTTTAGGCGTAAGACTTTTACTGGTACAGTTTGTTAAATGGTTGGAATTTGTAGAACCCCATCTGCAAATGCATGTGATGAAGGAATTCTCTATACCATGAGAAAAATCAGAGTAAAACCCCCTTTTAACTTATGGTTGGCTAGCTCTTCATGGCAGGAACCATGTCTTCCTCTGCATTTGTTCAGTGCACAACACATAGGGCTGACCATGACTGGGGCCATAGTCAAATTATTTAAGTGAAATAGATCTATATAATTAAATAAATAATACCACCATAACCTAGGACTAAAGCAAGCACCCAGATCTTAGGACGGGGCTAACAAAATCAAAATAAAGGCAATAAACAAGTCTGGGCATTTTAATAGTAATAGCTAGCACTTTTAATGGATAGATTTCATAGTAACTTATCAAAGTGCATAGTATATGCATTATCATCCCCATTTTATGGATAGGGAAACTGGAGGCCAGAGAGGTGAAGGAACTTGTCCTAGCTCACACAGCAAGTGAGGGACAGACCTAGGTATAAAAGTCTCCTGGTTGCCAGCCCAGTGCCATGTCCATTAGACTACATTATCTCCTATTCAGGGTGGCTTATCTTTGGCTCCTCCCACTCCATCCCTCTAGGTCCCCAAAATTGCAGGGAGCCCCAAGAAAGTTGTGTCATGCAGAGAGGCTTCTGCAGGGTTGGGAACAGAGGAAGCATGTAGTATAGACTTCTCTTCCCTCTTCCACACTCTGAGGGCCCAAACTGCCACGTGTGTTACAGCATTTGCCCTTGGCATCTTATGTTCAGAAATTGATCTGTTCTCCATCCCCACATTTCTTACTGGACCACTCTCCTGAACATAGACCTTGACCTTGTTCCTAAGGTCAAAAACCTTGGAGTCACCCTAAAGAAATCCTCCCTAAACTTCCGATCAGTTGTCAAGAGGTTTTCCCATCCCTCATTTCTAATATACATTTTTTTCAGGAGCCTCACCTCAGTCGACATGCTAATAAACCATCTCTCTAATTCCCTCCACAATACCCCTTTCCCAACCCTTTTTGCTAACTTAATTAGATATTCTATCCCTTTGGTTTAAAATAGTATTTAATTTCACTTAATGATTTCCACCAAAATATTAGGATTCCCCAAACAGACATGTTCCCTCTAATTCTCTAATTCTTTTTCCAAGTGCTTCTGTTTCATCTTTTTGTTGTTTTGTCAAAATGCAGCTAATTGACTGTCCTTAAAGTACAATTTTAGTAATTTCCCTCAATGAGGCATTGCTGCCTCCTCTATTAACATTACCTAATTGAAGTTATAATCCCCAGCTAGTGACTTCACCCACTTCTTAGGCCTGGATTGCTACGAACAGTAAATATTAGCATTCCAGTTAAATGTGTGCTGGCTTGCATTCCCCCAAATTGGCTTTGTGCTCCTCCGAGTGTGATCTGATGTAAGATTGTAGTAACTGCTTTCTTTGGGAATTGGAGGAAGTAATTCAGCAGAAGCCGAAGCTCAGCTCTGCTTTTCTTCTACTTGGTAAAAGTACATTTGCTCCCTGGTGTCTGTGAGCAGGGCGGGATAGGAAGCCAGGGAGCCTGCCTGTAGGTTTTATGGCTTTCTCCCGAACCAGAGCTGTCATCTCAAAAGTTAGTCTCTAGCCTTTCTGATTGCAAAGAAAAAAACTTTTTGCTTCCATCATCCCTCCTCCCCATCCCCAGGGAGCGGGCAGAGATCAGAGCCAGCAGCCAGTGGGAAGTGTCCCACCAGTTGCACTTTGTATATTTGGAGGGATAGATTCATCCCCATGCTGGTGCTAGCTCGAGGCAGCTTGAGGCAAGCCGAGGCAGCTTGAGGCAGGCCAATGAAACCCCCGCCACAGGCGAGGACAGCCCTGAATTAGAGCTTCAGTGTCTCCTTGGAGCTTTGAAAAAGCACGTGTCACCCTGGTAATGCCCCCTTGTAACCTGCCTCCTTCAGCCCACCCTCCACTCCATCCATGGCCCACCCAGGAATGCCCCGTTTGCCTGGGGCTACCCTGGAGGCAGCCCAGAGCTGGGCAGCACACGGCTCCTCTGCGGCAGGGGTAGTTTCTAGCACAAAGGGGCTGTAGAGTAACGTTGAATTGGGCTTTAATGCGCATTCCGCCAGAAAGGCCCATCAGTGCACAGGCGCATGGAAATGCAGAGGGTTCCATCTTCACTACTGAAAGGCAAGGGAGCAAGATTTATTTCAGTGTGTGCGTGTGTCTGGCTTTCTGTGGGTTCCCCCTAGGGTCTGGTTTTGTGTGTTTCTGGGGATTATGTATGGACTCTTGGGGAAGGCAATACTGGCTCCACCCCCCAGGTCCCCAAAACCAAAGGCGGCCTTAAGAAAATTGTCACGCAGAGAGGCTTCTGCCAGCCTCTTTGCAGGATTGCTGAAGCAGCAGCAGATCACTTTAACAACCTAAGCATTACTTGGGATGGCTGTCCTTGCCCTAGAACAGGGGTTCTCAAATTCCGGGTCAGGACCCCAAAGTGGGTTGTGACCCCATTTTAATGGGGTCGCCGTGACTGGCATTAGACTTGCTAAGGCCAAGGGATGAAGCCGAAGCCCAAGCCCCATCATTCAGGGCCAAAGCTGAAAGCCAAAGGTTTCAGCCCTGAGCAGCTGGGCTCAGGCTTTAGCTTCAGCCCTGGATGGCGGGGCCCAGGTTACAGGCCCCCCGCCCGGGGCTGAAGCCCTGGGGCTTCGGTTTTGGCCACCCTCCACCTGGGGCGGTGGCACTTGGGCAGGCTCAGGCTTCAGTCCCCCGTCCTTGGGTCATGTAGTAATTTTTGTTGTCAGAAGGGTTCATGGTGCAATGAAGTTTGAGAACTGCTGCCCTAGAATAACTGACATTAAAGCCTAAGTGTAGGGCCAAGCTACTAATAGAAAACATAAAGCAACCTCCTTGTTAATGTTTGTATTGTGTACTGAGGCGTGAAACACTGTGTGCATGCTAATTCTTATTATTGCGGGTGAGTAATGCCCAGGGCTCTTGCAGGTCAAAGACTCTTGCAATCCGGCTTAGTGGTGAAAGTTCACACAAGCAGTCCAATAGCCAGGAGATCCAATTTAAGGAGAATGTACAATGAAGTAGCTGGCAGCGTCAGGCAAGGCAGGATCAAGCAAGGTCTGAGTGACAACTAGCGGGCAATGGCTTGTTGCTCAGACAAGAGCAGAATCATAGAAGATTAGGGTTGGAAAAGACCTCAGGAGGTCATCTAGTCCAACCTCCTGCTCAAAGCAGGACCAACACCAACTAAATCATCCCAGCCAGGGCTTTGTCAAGCCAGGCCTTAAAAACCTCTAAGGATGGAGATTCCACCACCTCCCTAGGTAACCCATTCCAGTGCTTCACCACCCTCCTAGTGAAATAGTTTTTCCTAATATCCAACCTAGACTTCCCCCACTGCAACTTGAGACCATTGCTCCTTGTTCTGTCATCTGCCACCACTGAGAACAGCCAAGCTCCATCCTCTTTGGAACCCTCCTTCAGGTAGTTGAAGGCTGCTATCAAATCCCCCCTCACTCTTCTCTTCTGCAGACTAAACGAGCCCAGTTCCCTCAGCCTCTCCTCGCAAGTCATGTGCCCCAGCCCCCTGATCATTTTCATTGCCCTCCACTGGACTCTCTCCATTTGTCCACATCCTTTCTGTAGTGGGAGGCCCAAAACTGGACGCAATATTCCAGATGTGGCTTCACCAGTGCCAAATAGAGGGGAATAATCACTTCCCTCGATCTGCTGGCAATACTCCTACTAATGCAGCCCAATATGTTGTTAGCCTTCTTGGCAACAAGGGAACACTGCTGACTTATATCCAGCTTCTCATCCACTGTAATCCCCAGGTCCTTTTCTGGAAAACTGTTGCTTAGCCTGTCGGTCCCCAGCCGGTAGCAGTGCATGGGATTCTTCCATCCTAAGTGTAGGACTCTGCACTTGTCCTTGTTGAACCTCATCAAATTTCTTTTGGCCCAATCCTCCAATTTGTCTAGGTTACTGTGGACCCCCTCCCTACCCTCCAGCATATCTACCTCTCCCCCTAGCTTAGTGTCATCCGCGAACTTGCTGAGGGAAAGGAAGCAGGAAGTTTATATATTGTCACCAACCAATCAGGGTCAAGATTATGTGGCCAATCAGTAAGTAGGCCGCAGAACCCTTGAAGTTATCCCACCCCAGTCTGTGAATTCCCTACTAATTGAATGAGTTGGTGTGGTGTGATAGTCAGGACTACTTCCCAAGAACCCAGTGGGCCTGTGTTCAAGACAAGGTCCTGACAAGGTGATGCCAGAATTGTCTGTTGTCCTTGCTCACCAAAAGTACCTTATCTCCTGTGGGGTTGAGTGAGCCATGGATAGAGGGTGAGGCCTTCCCATGCATGCTAGGGATCTACTGGGAAGGGGGTACCTCATAGACTGAAGCTGCCCTACATGGATGATGACCCTCCTTCCTGGCCTGTCAGTATAGTTTGATTTCAGTGGCATTAACTGCAAGAGTTACCATAAGTTTAAGTGCAAGATCACAGCAAATTAGCATTCACATGGCTCTCCTGCTGAAGCTGGCAAAGTGCTTTGAACACAGGCCTGGGAACCAGGTGCTACAGAGTTCTAAGCTCAGCTCTGACGTGGGCAGCCTTTTGTATGCCACTTAACCTCTTCCTAGCTCTACTTCTCTGTCTATAAAAGAAAACATTAACATTTAGGGCATGGTGTAAAGCAGGGCTTGCACGGGTTCAGCTCATGCTGGTTTGCATGCCCTGTTTCACAGGGCATCGATATGGTGAGTTTACATCAGTGTAGTTATAATGGTGCCAAAAATCCCTCATGTGGACAAGCCTCTACCTACCTATCTCATAGTGATTCTGTTCACTTTAGTCTCTAATGGCTGCTGAGCCCTTTGAAAGTACAAAGAATTAAGTAAGTTCAGTTAACTTTTTTTTTTTTTCCCCCAGCTGTTGCATATCTCTGTCTTTGCTGGGGACGAGATGGGAGTTGAACATCTTGAGCTTGTTCTCATGAAATTTACATGGTTTGCTAGATCACATGCTTTGAGGCTTGCCCATCAATAATCAAAAATTTGTTATTGTAAAGCGCCAAACTAATTTAAACTAGGGCTGTCAAGCGATTAAAAAAATTAATCGTGATTAATCGCACTGTTAAACAATAAGAGAATAACATTTATTTAAATATTTTTGGATGTTTTCTACATTTGCAAATATATTGATTTCAATTACAACACAGAATACAAAGTGAACAGTGCTCACTTTATATTTATTTTTGATTACAAGTATTTGCACTGTAAAAAAACAAAAGAAATACTAGTTTTCAATTCACCTAATACAAGTACTGTAGTGCAATCTCTTTGTCATGAAGTTGAATTTACAAATGTAGAATTATGTAAAAAAAACTGAATTCAAAAATAAAACAATGTAAAATGTTAGACCCTGCAAGTCCACTCAGTCCTACTTCTTGTTCAGCCAATCGCTCAGACAAATAAGTTTGTTTACGTTTGCAGGAGATAATGCTGCCCACTTCTTGTTTACAATGTTACCTAAAAGTAGCACTGTTGTAGCCAGCGTCGCAAGATATTTATATGCAAGATGAGCTAAAGATTCATATGTCCCTTCATGCTTCAACCACCATTCCAGGAGACATGTGTCCATGCTGATGACGAGATCTGCTCAATAACAATCCAAAGCAGTGTGTACTGACACATGTTCATTTTCACTATCTGAGTCAGATGCCACCAGCAGAAGGTTGATTTTCTTTTTTGGTGATTCAGGTTCTGTAGTTTCCGCATCGGAGTGTTGCTCTTTTAAGACTTCTGAAAGCATGCTCCCCACTTTGTCCCTCTCAGACTGTGGAAGGCATTTCAGATTCTTAAACTTTGGGTCGAGTGCTGTAGCTATCTTTAGAAATCTCGCCTTCTTTGCGTTTTGTGAAATCTGCAGTAAAAGTGTTCTTAAAATGAACATGTGCTGAGTCATCATCCAAGACTGCTATGAATGAAATATTTGGAGAATGCAGGTAAAACAGAGCAGGAGACATACGATTCTCCCCCCAAGAAGTACAGTCACAAATTTTTTTATTTTTTATATTTTATTTTTTAAACAAGCATCATTAGCATGGAAGCATATCCTTTGGAGTGGTGGCTGAAGCATGAAGGGGCATACGAATGTTTAGCATATCTGGCACATAAATACCTTGCAATGCCAGTTACAAAAGTGCCATGCAAATACCTGTTCTCACTTTCTGTTGACATTGTAAATAAAAAGAAGGCAGCATTATCTCCTGTAAATGTAAACAAACTTGTTTGTCTTAGCGATTGGCTGAAGAAGAAGTAGGACTGAGTGGACTTGTGGGCTCTGAAGTTTTACATTGGTTTTTTTTTTTTTTTGAGTACAGTTATGTAACAAAAAAATCTACATTTGTAAGTTGCATTTTCACAACAAAGAGATTGCACTATAGTACTTGTATGAAGTGAATTGAAAAATACTGTTATTTTATCATTTTAACAGTGCAAATATTTGTAATCAAAAATAATATACACTTTGATTTCAGTTATGACACAGAATACAATATATATGAAAATGTAGAAAAACATCCAAAATATTTAATAAATTTCAATTGGTATTCTATTGTTTAATGGTGCGATTAAAACGGTGATTAATTTTTTAATCGCGATTAATTATTTTGAGTTAATCGCACAAGTTAACAGTGATTAATCAACAACCCTAGTTTAAACTCCATATCGAGGTGCACAATAGATTTGTGATTTTAGACCACTACAAAACCAAAAACAACAAGGAGTCCTTGTGGCACCTTAGAGACTAACACATTTATTTGGGCATAAGCTTTCGTGGGCTATAACCCACTTCATCGGATGCATCAGATACAAAACCAAGATTTTCTCCTAGTAAATCACAATTTTTTTAAGAAGTTTGCCTTTATGGGACACTGCTTTCCTTCTGTTTGGAAAGCATTAATTTGCTCTTAAGGAGCTTGTGCCTCCTGAAATACAGCAGAGGGCACTAGAGGCTGTTAACAGGGTTGTTGATTCAAGTCGGCTTGGAGGAGACTCACTGGCGTCTCTCTCATTATTACAACAGCCTGGTGTTTCAGTACTAAACATTTTGTTGTAAACTTGCCATATAAGAAGCCATGAAAGCAACAAACAAAGATTTCAGAGGCTTTTTGTCGTAGTGCTTTAGTTTCTTCCTAGAACGTACAACCAGGAAACCATACCCTTGATGAGACAGACCTCAGAATCATCTAATCAAATTAAAACAAGAAAAAACGGCCCCCTCTGTTATATTCAATCAGAAAGAATGATGGTAACGTATAACAGTGAGCTTCATTTTTAAGTTTATAGATAAATATTAAGGGCCAGAATCTGGTTAGTGATTTGGGGTACCGCTATTTTTGCGAGTACAACTTGAGATGCTGTAATGGGGCCTGGTTTTTAGATAGTGCTGAGCAGCTACCTTCTGAAAATCAAGCCTCTCTAAGGTGTCACCAACCAAGGACCTACATATTAAGACACCCAAAATCACTAGTTGGTTTTGAAAATCTTGGCCTAAATCGTAATAAAACGAGGGTTTAGCAATATAATATACAAGCTTTTAGCTGTATATGATCCATACCAAATCATAATCACATATGATTGCTGACAGACATAAACGGCTACATTTTGGCCTTATAGAAAACATTTGCCTCAATGTTAAAAGATTTTAAAAGCACCAAGTCACATTCTGCTCTCAGTTACACAGAGGCAAATCCAGAGCAACTCCATTGATGTCAAATGGAATTAATCCAGATTTACAGTGAACCCAAGCAGAGTTTTGGCTCACAGAGATTAATTTAGAACAGGGAGTGTCATCTACTGCTTAGAGCACTGAACTGAAGTTATGCTTTTATTCCTGGCTTTGTCTCTGACATGCTGCATGACCTTGAACAAGTAATTTAACCTAACTGGCCCTGATTCTCCATCCTGGCCTTGTCTATAAAGAAAATGTGCACCATTGTAACTCACCTTTACCGAGTGTAGCTCTGTCTCCCTCTTGTGGCTGGACTACGTAAAGGTTTCTGAGTCTGTACAGCCTTTGAACTAGCAAAGCTGGATGGGTCTTTTAGCTCAGGCAGTAGAGGGTCATGCTTTTAGATTCAGACCTACTGGATTCAATCCTTGCTACCAACAAATCCAGCTGAGACATCAGGTTACACCAGTAACACCAGTGTCAATCCTCACTATAGACATGCTGTACTGGTGCAGAGGCAGGATAATTCAGTAATTTACACCTTGCTGGATGAGGTCTAGTGTATGTTAAGCATGTTGAGTTTCTTGGATATCCTTGCACAATGCACAGCAAAGCTGTGTTTGCCAGCGCAGCTGCGAGCAGAAATTATGCATGAGCACAAGTTAGGCTATGTGCTATGTGTAGCCCTCTGCACTGAATAGCAGCAATCCTCAAGCTTCCTGACCACCTGCTACCTTAGGGTATGTCTGTACGGCAATAAAACATTTGTGGCTGGTGCAGGTCAGCTGACTCTGGCTCACATGGCTATAAAATTGCTCTGTAGACCTTTGAGCGCGGTCTGGAGCCTGGCCTCTGAGACCCGCCCCCCTTGCAGGGTCTCAGAACTCAACACAGCCCCGCACCCCAAGCCCTGTGAGCCAGCGTCAGCTGACCTGGGCCAGCCTCAGGTGTTTGATTGTCATGTAGACATACCCTTACACTCAGGCTAAAATGGGGGCAGGATATAGATGCAAAATGGACATGTCTGCTGAGGCATGTTCTTATGCACCATCCCCTTTGTGCTAATAAGGTGTTTAGCTACACGTTCTTCCCATAGGCAAACACATTTGCACATGCTTCACTTTACCCATGTGAGTAGTCAGTAGGACTTCAAAATAAGCACACACAAGTGTTTGCAGAATCAGGGCCTTGGGCCTCCCTCCCTGCTACCAGACAACAGTACCTGTTGGTCTCACTGCAGAACTCCTATTAAATACATGATCCAGTTCTCCTGTGCGCCCTGTCCTACTCATGGCTTTTTATATTGCTTTGATAAACACGATAGCTCACACCTGCCTGTAACACCTGTATCCCATACAAGCCCTATAGAAATGCAAAGCGTTAACAACAAAACGCAACCCAACAGACATGTCTGCAAAAGAAAGGGTTGGTCGCTCTACAGCCTTATATAGCACAACCTCATCCAGTAATTAAAAGAAGCACTTCGTTTATCTGGCAAGTCACAGTGTCAGTCTGGTCCAACTCCAGTACTGAATTACACTAAAATGTTCAGAGAGCAGATTGTTTATTAGACTAATTACAAAAAGAAGAGCAGAAATACATGAGGACAGGATTTTCTGGGATTCTTTTTCTTTTGCAATGGAAAAGACTAAAAACCACTTTATATATACACAACTTAGACTCTGTGAAAGAACAATGTACGAATAAAAATCTTCTTGAGCTCAGCACCCCTAAGCCCAGGAGAGAGAGTAGGAGGAACCCCTCTTCCTCCATTTTTAGCAAAGTAGGTAGAGCTGTGCACCAATAATAATAGCCAGCTCTGCTATGGCACTTTTTATCAGCAGATCTCAAAGTGCTTTACAAAGGAGGCATCAGTATCATTATCCCCATTTTACAGATGGGAAAACTGAGGCACAGAGGGGGAAAGGTGACACCCGAGGTCACCCAGCAGCAGAACTGGAAATAGAATGCAGACAGGGCCGGCTCCAGGCACCAGCATAGCAAGCAGGTGCCTGGGGTGGCCAATGAAGAGGGGGGCAGCACGTCCAGCAATTCGGTGGCAATTCAGCGGCGGGGCCGTCACTCCCTGTGGGAGAAAAGGACCTCCCTCAAATTGCCGCCATACAATGAAGCGGTGCTAGAGTTGCCGCCGAATTGCCACCGATCGTGGCTTCCCCTCCCCCCCTCCCGGCTTGGGGCGGCAAAAACACTAGAGCTGGACCTGAATGCAGATCTTCAGAGGCGCAGGCCTGTGCTCTATCCAGTAGGCTACATTGCCTCTCCCCCTTGCCTGTGTACTCAGGGTCTCTCACTGGCTGGGCTGGTGAAATGCTTGCTGTGCAATTGTCAACAAACTATCCTTTGCGGTGACCTGGCTCAGGACCTCTAACTTCCCATGCACACCTAACCCTTATTCTCAAGGGTGGTAATTTTCTTTCTGGGCTGCAGTGCCTATGGGATTTCCATTCTCCCCAGGCCTGGGGTTATGCTCCTCATAACAAGAGATGAAGGTGAGGGTATTGGCCAATTCCCAGCTTCTGATCAGCCAGGCAAATCAAACTCTTTGACATTATTATGGGGAGAGCAGTAGGAATGAATGTTCTGACCCTGAGTCACAACCCAGCTCAAGCCCTCTCCTGCCCTCCAACAGTTCTCAGTGAGGGCCCCCCGGTGTGGGATTTCATTCCTTCCCAGGGATTTCTCAGGGATCACTGGGCTAGATTCTGCTCTGCTACACTTGTGTTACTCCACTGAGAGTCAATACACTGGTGTAACAGAGCATAGTTTGGCTCATTACATCTAAACACGATCCTGCATGACTGTAAGCAATACACCCCCACATGGATACATTCAGAGCTGCCCTGCCCTTGTTCGCAGTACTACTAAGGCAATTATGGCAATAGAAGAGCTTCTACTCATCTTCTGTGAAGGTCAGTCCAGGAACCACCTGCTGCTGCTGGTACCAATGCAGGTATCCCTATTGGTGTGCTGATGAGACCAAGAGGAGATGATCCCCACGTTTGTGCTGCAGCTCCCAGCACCAGTCTCTTGAGTGTGTTTTGTCTCTGTGTGACTGGTTGGATCACAGAAAGCCCCTTGTGAACTGCCACCTGATGTGCCGAGGCTACCTCTGAGCCAGTTTTCCCTGGCAGCTTAGGACTTCAGTGCCCTGCCTGGTTTGAGCCAGACCTGCTAGCCTGCTACAAACACAGACCCAGGTCTGAACAACGTCCCCCAAAAGCTGTAGGCTTAACTGAAAACAGCTTAAGAAGTGTTCCTGTCTTTAACACTCAGATGCCCAGCTCCCAATGGGGTTCAAACCCCAAATAAATCTGTTTTACCCTGTATAAAGCTTATACAGTATAAACTCATACATTGTTCGCCCTCTATAACACTGATAGAGAGATATGCACAGCTGTTTGCCTCCCCCAGGTATTAATACATACTCTGGGTTAACTAATAAGTAAAAAGTGATTATATTAACTACAAAAAGTAGGATTTAAGTGGTTCCAAGTAATAACAGACAGAACAAATTACCAAGCAAAATAAAATAAAACACACAAGTCTATTCCTAATACAGTAAGAAAGTGATTACAGATGAAATCTCACCATCAGAGATGTTTCAATAAGCTTCTATCACAGATTGGAGGCCTTCCTAGTCTCGGCACAATCCTTTCCCCTAGGACAGTCCTTGTTCCAGCTCAGGCGGTATCTAGGGGATGTCTCATGACTGCAGCCCCTTTTGTTCTGTTCCACCCCCTTATATATCTTTTGCTCAAGGCGGGAATCTTTTGTCCCTCTCTGGGTTCCCACCCCTCCTTCTAAATGGAAAAGCACCAGGTTAAAGATGGATTCCAGTTCAAGTGACATGATCACATGTCACTGTAAGACTCCAAGCCCTCATTCCTCCCAGCTTGACTCAAAGGAAGGCCTGCAAGCAAACAGAGCCATCCACAGTCAATTGTCCTGGTTGATAGAAGCCATCAAGATTCCAAACCACCATTAATGGCCCACACTTTGCATAACTACAATAGGATCTCAGAGTTGTATTTCATATTTATAGTTTCAGATACAAGAGTGATACATTTATACAAATAGGATGACCACACTCAGTAGATTATAAGTTTGTAATGATACCTTACAAGAGACCTTTTGCATGAAGCATATTCCAGTTACATTATATTCACACTCACTAGCATATTTTCATAAAATCATATAGAGTGCAACGTCACACTGTGTAATGCTTTCAGCTTCCAGGGATGGTCTGCGATTGCCCACTCACACCATCCCCAGCCAGCAGGCTGTGGTACATTCATACTGGAGGAAATTCCCTTCCGTGCAGAGGGGCAGCACGAGGCTTAGGCAGCACCATCCTGGGGGCTTTCATGGGTTGTAAATGGAGCATAGACCCTGTGTTTTCCCTAGGCACCGAGGTGAATTTCACCCAGAGACCACTGCCTCCCATTCTAACCCTTCCCAAGGGAAGGCCTGTGCTAACGCTGTCAATGAGCTGTTGGGCAGTTCCCCCTCCAAGCTGCACCCCTTCCCATCCCCGATGTGGCCTAAGGGGCAACACCACTTCTCCAGCCATCACACACAGAGCATCAATCCCACTGAAGGACGTTGGTAGGAGAGAATGAGCTGTAATCACAACTACAGCCAGGAACGGCAGGCTAGCGGCTGACCCTGCACAACTGCGAGGCTGGTTTTGATTTCCCCTGGCAACAGCGCTGTCCCCTGAACATCTCCATGACTGGATGTGATCCAAGCAAACCACTCAAGTTCCACAGGGGACATGCTGCTACTGAGGTGTCAGGAAGTACCAGAGTCTACCCATGTAGTCCTATCAAGCTGGGGATAGAACACCTGGAGCACCTGCTTAGCTACCCAATTGTGACATAAATAGCTCATTTTGCTTGGGTTTCTAAAGCTTGTACCTAGGCACAGGCCAATAATAATAATAATAATGGCAGATCTGCTTCCTTTGGGACAATGTTGATTTTAATGTATTTCTTTACATAATTGTAGCATTATTGAGGAGTAAGAAGAAGTAAAAGACAGAGAAGTTAATGTAAGAAGAGTCAATATAGATTATTTATATTATGTATACTTTATGACTTAATCAATATGGTTACATTCGTAGGGAGCATCTTTTTGTGGCCCTGAAAAGGACAAATAAGTCAAGTCAGATATATGAATTTTTGGAATGAAACCCCCATGTGCTTAACCTATAATTTGAACATTCCCCGGCTCTCACTTGCTCCCTGGAGCAGAGGAGAGACCAGGGCCGGCTCCAGGCACCAGGCAACCAAGCACATGCTTGGGGCAGCACCTGGTAAGGGGCGGCCAATCTTGGGGTGGCGGGGGGCAGCGCGGCATTCTGCAGGGGGGGGCGCTCCGGCGCTGTGGCGCTCAGCGGGGGGCGGCGCGGGGCGCGGTGCTCGGGGTGGGGTTCCGGTGGCGCGGTGCTCGGCAGGGGGGCGGGCTCCGTGGCGCGGCGCTCGGCGGGGGGGGGCGGCAGCGCTCGGTGGGGGGGGGGCGACGCGGGGCGCGGCGCTCCGGGGGGGGGTCCAGCTACGTGGCGCTCGGCGGCGGGGGTTCAGCGGGGCAGCGCTTTTTTTTTTGCTGCTTGGGGCAGCAAAAAAGTTAGAGCCGGCCCTGGGAGAGACACTCCTGGGAAAGGCTGGATACCAATTTGCCCCAGTATCTGGAGCTTATGGGCAGTGGCCAACATTTTCAAATATGGGTGCCTGTGACTTGGTGTACTTGCCCCACGACAGTGCCTAAAGATAGGCACCTAAACAAAAACCAGGCCAGAGTCACCAGCTGGCCCCAGGTGGGGCAGAAAGATGGCATGCTGCCACGTTGCTTCCCTCCAGTCCTGTGCTAAGTGGACCTCAACCAGAGCCAAGCACTGAGCCCCACGCCTAGAGTGGAGAAAGTTCACCACCCAGAGTCCAATTGTGTTCCCATTGAAGTTCATGAGGTATCTGCAGTCTGAGCCACCTTAACCGTTATAATACTGACTATTGCATATTCCACCCCGTGTGCGCAGTGCTGCTGCCCATCAAAAGGTAAACAGAATGTATCCTAGACTTAACACATGCCTAAATCTGTTCATTACTGGAAAAGCTATCATTTGTGGCAGGCAAGGGGCATCCATTTTAATTATGGACAGAGGCTTTGCCATCAATTATTTATTACCTACAAAAAACAATAAACTCTCTGGATCAAACCAGAGACAAAGGAAACAAGCATTTTACTCTCCTCTTGTTAGTCTGCAAAGATCAGACACCAAGGCAAAACCGGCACTACAGACACCCCATCAACCAGTGCCGTAAACAAGCCCAGAGCAGCCAAAGCTCAATTTAATGGCTGCTCATTCTTTATTCCAAATTGACGGGAATTCTTAAGATAGGCCTATTTGGATACAGTGAAATAAGTAATACAGGCTTGCACCTCCAGTCAGCAAGCCCCTGTCTGAGCCCCACAGGGTATGGCTACACTGCAATTAAACACTTGTCGCTGGCCTGTAGCAACTGACTCGGGCTCACGGGGCTCTGGCTACAGGCCTGTAAAACTGTGGTGTAGATGTTTGGGCTCGGCCTGGAGCCTGAGCTCCGGGACCCCATGTCAGGGGAGGATCCCAGAGCCCAGACTCCAGCCACAGCTGGAACATCTACCTGGCAACTTTACAGCCCCACAGCCCAAGACCTGTGAGCTTGAGTCAGCTGACACAGGCCAGCCACAGGCGTTTAATTACAGTGTGGCCATACATCCTGCCTGCAGAGCTGTAGCTATAGCTGCGGAGCGGTCCTCGGGTGTGGGAGGCAGTGTGATATATTGTACTGGTTTGCTGATCATAGCCATCTCACCCTTACCTTGTGCTCATCCCAGCTCTTTGGGGCTGCCCACCTGTCTGATAGATCGCAGACCAGTGGGTAACAGATTGTAAATGCTTTGGGGCAGGGACCAGTTCTTTGTTATATGTTTGGACAGTGCCTAGCACAAAGCGGCCAGGGTGTCAAGATGCAACCACATGACATATACAGAATCATAACAACAGCTCCCTGAGAATAATCCATTGCAATAATCCCGTTTAGGAGTCGCAAAGACATGCCCCACTGGGCAAGATCTGGATCTGAGAGAGAAGGCTGCAAATGCCTAGCCAGACACAGACGCGATAAGGGACTCTTGGCCATTGCATTTGTGATTTCAGGAGCACTCCCAAATCACAACCCTCTCAGAAGGATTGCACTATCATGACTGCAATATGGGGCTACCCCATGCACAATTCAGAAGCTCCAGCTAGTGCAGATAGATACTGCTGGTTAAGCTTGGAAAGCTGATGTGCACCCAATGCCTGTTTTCCAGGCTCTGTGCTGACTTCCTTTTTGCTCCTGGGTGCCGTCCAGGGCATTGATTATTTATAATATTCTCTATGGAACTCATTTATCTCTGAGCTCCTTGGGACAGTTGTAGTCAGCTGGAACCTGCTAACTGTCTGCCCCTGAATTTAAACACTGGCCAGCAGGCAGTGGAGGCCTTGCTATCTGCCAAAGCCCGAGTCTGAGGATGTTGAACAAGATGTTGGGTAAGATCAATTTGTTCAGTCTAGGAGCTTCTTCTTACTTATTATTTCCATTTCCTCTGCACCCAAATTGTGCTAGGAGCTGTGATTGTCCCTCCCATCAATTTCAGTGGGAACCATTTGTCTAAATCCCCATGGCAGGTACAGTCTCTGCCCCAAAGAGCTTGCAAGTTATTTAAGTTTTTACTTAGAAGGGGTTTTTTTTGTTCCTGGCAGGGACTGGTAGGAACAAGGTTAGAAGCACTTCTCGGCTGGAGGCTGTATTGATTAACCCTGATTGTTGTTTGTTGTGTATTTTTGCTTGGGTCTAACGGGATAGGGGCATAATAGGCATTTGTCCAAAGAAAATAAACAACTCTCCGGCATCCTTTTAGTAACGGTTTGGTTAATGGAATCAAAATGTTCAGGCTCCATATTTTTAAAAATGAGTTTTATTCTGAAACATGAAGGGCTCAGTCCTGAAGTATTTATTTTGCTCCTTGCCCAGACCAATCTCCCACAGAGTTTAGGACTGGGCCTTAATTTACCTTGCCTGGCTAAGCACTATCCGACTGGATCTTAACATTTTGGGGCGAGATCCTCAGCTGGTATAAATCAGCTCATTTGACTTGTCTCGAGCTACGCTAATTTGCTCCAGCTGAGGATCTGTCCCTTTAAAAACCAAAACCCTATTGCAATTAAGTGTAAAAGCAGGAGCGAGAGTATTTTAAAATCCCTGATGTGCCAACCCACTGTCCTCATCTGCCTGCCCCCAGCAGCATTCCAACCTCACCCTCTACTAGGCCCAACCCTAGGGGGAGCTGAGCATCCTCAGCTCCCATTGGCTACAAATTGGGCCCTTGCTGACTGCCACCCGTACTAAATTAGACCAGATTGCTTGGGTTTGTAATGTGTACTTACTGGGACTGGGATGAGATCAAATTTAGCTCTGTGACCACTGAATCACTACCTGATGCCATCTCTCCAGAGATGAAAGGTTGTTGCACGAACCCACTGCACAGCACTGAGATTTCTAGTCCAAAGGGATTAACCTTTTGGTCGGATACAAACTGGTAGAAACCTCTGTATCCCTGAGCCATCCAAATGAGCACCTAATTCCTAGAGCTGGGCTGAGCGTTTGCCTAGAATTGCACAAGGACTTGATAGATCAGCACTGGTTCAAGTTTGGTCTGTGTTCCCAAATCACCAGCACTTTGCTTGCACACTGATAGTGATAGAGTTTATAAACAGTACATGCATTTTTCAAAGTATCTTTATCAGGGATCAGGATCTGTCTGTCTCATCTCAAACATACTGGTGTCACTCTGGAGTAGCTCTCTTGACTTCAGTGGAGAGATTCTGGATTTACACTGGTTTAAATAGATCTGAATTTAGCCCTGTGGATTCAATAAGAGTTGGTCTCATGGAGGACAAAATCGGGCCCACAGTGCTAACAAAAGCATTTTGTTTACCTTGTAAGGGTGGTATGGAGTTTTTTGTTGTTGATGTTTTGGGTGGTTTTTTATGGTGGATTGTGTGGGTGGGGGAAGGGGGGCTGGATGGTGTTTGTTAACAGACTGTTTCCATATGTTTCACATTTTTTCTTGTTGTGGTCATTAGAACTTTTAACTGTATTATAAATCTTTTATTAACACTTGATATTATACTAATTAAAATTGTTCTGTGTATGTATTATTAATTTCTCCAGCACTTCTTGCTAGGGTGACATTTTTAAGCTGGCTTAGCAGAATATACCACAGTAAATAAGGAGAAACTCATTTCCAAGCAATTAGGCTTGCAGAAAAATCAGTTTCTTAATGGAGGCCACGATGATTACAAATTTTACCTAAATAAACAGGGTTTCTTAATGGTAACTCTTCAAGCTAAGTAAACAGATTGGTGTGGTAATGTCCTAAGCAATACTTAAATGTAACTGTTTAATAAATTGGTAAATTACTCATTTCATCTTAGAACAAAATGGTAATACTGTAGCAATAACCTAGTATATATTCTGTAAATATGAAGCATTATCACTTTAGCTCTGAAGAAATCACCACAGTGATATGTCAGCATTGATCTAAAACTGCAGCATTTTATCTCAAGTTTATTACCCATTTTTGAGAATCGCTGAGATTTTCAGAGCATAATGGCAATAAAAGAAGAATTTAAAAAGCGCTTAAATGTGCATAAGTTAATCAGAGGTATCCTCAGGGGGAAAAGGAAATTTGGTAAAACATGAATTATAAGCATCATTTAAACTTACTTTGGACACTAGAGATAATAAATGGCACCATAATTTAGAAATAGCTTTTAACATCAATGACTGTAAGTAGCACTTTACTGTTCATAAGAATTGCAAAGCAATGGTGCTGGGGCCAATTTTATTAGCCATTTTTTTCTTTATAAAAGCAATCCAACCATTTCCAAACTGAGCAGACAGGAACAAGAGTTACGTGTTAATATGCAAAATGCATTTCAGTTTTTTTGAAATAGCAAGCAATAAATTCTCCAAAAGATACAGTCTGGAGGCAATTGAATGATCATTTAGAAAAAATAAAGCTTTTTTCAGAGTTTACATATTTGAGAAAAGTTGGGGGTGGGGGTGGGAAAAGCAAAGAGTTCATACATTTCCTATTTGCTATGGAATGTCTCAGCACTTCTGAACCAATGAGAGGAGGCAATAAATTCCACAGAGTCTGAATTGGAGCAACAAGGTTTTTTCTTTTTCACTTTTCATCACTGACAAACCACTTTAAGTTCATGGTAGTATATAGAGTACAAGATCAACCTTCCTTTTTTCCTAATTACAGAGCTTCCTACAATGCTACTCTTTTGGAGTTATGAATTATGGGCCTGTTTCTACACCCATTAAAGTCAACAGTAGAGCTCGTGTACTTCAGTGGTGCAGGATCAGGGCCTATATGAATGACAGTAAAATATATGTTATTTTTCTGGCAGCTACCCACTAGCTTTGCTGTAAGGAACATTTTGCCTTCATTATCATTCAGATCTCTTCTTCAGAGGTTAATAACTTGTGTATTTTTTGACATACTCTTTACTTGCTTTTATGTTGTGGGAGAACAGCTCAAACTTGAAAGTACACTTGGCATAAGGGCACCATGTATGCATGATTCCATGCCAGTGGAACTTGCCAGACTGCACCCTTTGCTGCAGAGCTGTAGTCTAGAAGCTAATATTTGTATTTTTTTAAAAAATTGTTTCCAGCCTTTAGAAGCACAGCTGTCTTCCTGAGTCTATAAACATCCGGAAATATAATAGATCTAAGTGGTCTGAGCTGGCCCCACTCAACATAATGGGCAGTTAACTCTGAAACCTACTGAGAACATGTATACATTGTTAACTGTTTCACTGCTGATAATTTTAACAGAAAAATCCAGGTAATGTCTTTATCCTAGAGTCTCAGCCTGCCTCCCACACCTTCATATGTGTCAGGATCTTCAGCTTTCCCTTACCCAGCTGTCAAACACTCCCACTTCTCCCCAGACAATTTCTACAATGTAGGGATGCATTGTCCATAAAAAGAGCTGTGGACTACTAAAAATGTAGTGGTAGAGTAATATAAACTGAATTTTTTATCAAAATTAATAACACAAGGAATACTATAGTGATTGTGTTATTAATATAGTGTAAACATTGGATAAACATATTCAACCACTCTAAAAAACCACCCCAGAATGTGAAAACCAAAACAACTAAGAACATAGGAATCATTTGACTGGATCAGAGTAATGGTCCATCTAGTCCAGTATTCTGGCTCAGCATGTGGTAAATACTGGATACTTCAGAAGAAGATGCAAAAGCCTCTCATAGTGGACAAGGATGGCAAGCGTGGCTTATTGTGAAAGACTCAAGGAACTCAATCTGTTTAGGTTAACAAAGAGAAGGTTATGGGGTGATTTGATCAGAGTTTATAAGTACCTACATGGAGAAGAGAAATTTGATAATAGAGGACTCTTCAGTCTAGCTGACAAATGACTGAAAGCTGAAGCTAGACAAATGCAGACTAGACATGAGGTGCAATTTTTTTTTTTTTAAACAGTGAGGGTAATTAAGCAATGGAACAACTTACTAAGGGCTCTGGTGGATTCCCCATAACTGGCAATTTTTAAATAAACATTGGAGGTTTTTCCTAAAAGATCTGCTCTAGTTCAAACAGAAATTAACTCAGATAAGTCCTATGGCCTGTGCTATACCGGAGGTCAGGATCACAACAGTCCTTTCTGCACTTAGAATCTATGAATAACCTCCCCATAAAGGAAGTGTCTTTCCAACCCATGTCAGTTAGTCACTGGCTCTGAAGAATGAGGTTTACATAGCTTATTAAAAATCCTTTACCCAATTTAATGTGACATTGTGAATGTTCTCATTTATCCATATAAACATCTAAACCTCCTTTGTATCCTACTAAGCACTTGATCTCAGTGGTATCCTGTGGCAATGAGTTCCACTGGTTAGTTATGCACTATGTAAAAAAATATTTTCTTGTATCCACTTTAAATTTGTTAATTTTCAATTTAATTGAATGGACCCTTATTATTGTACTATGTGAGAGGATCAAGAGCTCAATTTACCTTCTCCACTGCATGTATTATTGTGCGTACTTCTCTCTCATCCCCTCTTAGTCACCTCCTTTCTAAACTAATTAGTCCCATTCTTTTCAATCTCTCTTCCTATGAAAGTCTCTCTGTACATATAATCATTTTCATTACATATTTCTGGAAACATTCTATTTCTGCTATATTTTTTCTGAGACAGAGTGGCCAGAAGTAAATATAGTATTCCACGTGAGAATGTACCATTGATATATAATGGCATTTACAATATTTTGACTATTCTTTTTTATCCCATTTTTTATACCTCCTAACATTTGGTTTGTTTTCTTGAACACTGCTATGCACTGAGCCCCAGTTTTCATTATATTATCCACAATGATACCCAGGCCCTGTTCTTGATCCAGCAATGTGTACAGGTAGCTTAAATTATTCTATCCAATGTGCAACACCTTGTATCTGTCAACATGAATTTCACCTGCTGGGGTGTTGCTCATTCCCCTATCTTTGCAAGGCCCCTCTGAAGTTCCAAACACAGTCTTCTCTAGTCATGAGTAATCAAAATAATTTCCTGTCATTAGCAATGTTTGCTACCTCAGAGTTCACCCCCTTTTCAGCGCTTTAAGTAAATATAGTAAACAACATCAGTCCTAATGTGAATCCTTGGAGCACCCACTGTTAATGTTTCCACATTGGAAAGTGACCATTTACTTTGTTTTCTACTTCCCAGCTAGTTTCTAATGCATTATGATTCTTTATGTCTGCCCTCATGATTTAGTTTTCTTAATGCCCCCATGTGAGGGATTTTGTCAAAGATTTTCAGACAGTAGACTCTCAACAAATGATAGCTACAGGTTCTCACACTTTATCCACTCATTCTTTGAAGTGCTCAAAGAATTGCAGTACATTAGAGAGGGATGAGTTTCCTTTATTCCAGAAGCCATGTTGTGTTATATTATGTTTATCTAGGTGTTCAACAATTCAATTTTTCATGATCACTTCAAATTTTCTAGGTACTGAAGTAATTTTTCTATGGCAAATTGAGGCAAGGATCACCTTGTCAGTGCTTATTGAATTAGCTTTTCAACAACAGAACATTTTGGAAACATTCACCTGCCTCTGTGATCAGAGAACAGTCTATACCTGAAATATACATCTCAGAATCATGAACTTGGGTGTGCTCCACTGTGATTGTAGTTGTTCCTTGACAAATTCTTCCCAGTTCAATTATTTTTCAGATGAAGAAAAAAAATCCCTAAATGCCTTGGGTCCGTTGATGCTAATTATTTATTTTATTACGAACATTTATTTGACTCCCATGGCCATTGTATCTGGGCTTAAGTTGAGACATTAAGTCTTGCTTTAAGAGACCATACACCGTGCTATGCTGCGGACTGCAGTTTACCAATGAAGATGTAATGAGTTAGGAAGGTATGGCAAGGAGGGGAGTCTTGCAGCTCTTTCTAAAAGTGGCCAACTTCATGTTTCATTATATTTCTGCTAGGACAGCTGGAGCCAGAGCCCAGTGAAGTCAAGAGGCGTCTTTCCACTGACTTCAAAGGGCTTTGAACGAGGACCAGAGTGAATTCCAGAGGCACATGCCCAATACCAACAAAGCTTTGCCATCAGCACTGGATTCTTAATTTTACCCAATTCACAGCAGTGCCCACTGCTGTGAAAGGAGGTAGATCACACAAAGAGCTGCCCAGCCCAGACACTGACATTAGGAAACCAAGGCTTTGGTTATTTTCCCAACTTTGCTTTTTGGGTCAAGGCAGAAACCTTGTGTCCTAAAGGATAGTGCCTATTTTCCCCCACATCATTTTGAACTGTAGCACCAGAAGCAATACCAAGCTAACTAGTCCTGATGCAGGTTCAGAGTCAACTTCATATTTATTATTAACTATTATTATTAATTATATTATTATTCATTTATTAATTATTTGTACTACAGTACATAGCCATGGAGCAGGGACCCCATTGTGCTAGATGCTGTACAAATGGAGAACAAAACAAACAAACAAAAACCAGCCCCTGGCCCAAAGAGCTTATTAAATGCTTATCTTACATACTGCACCCGTGTACAGCGTCTGACCTAAGCAACAGGTAGGAATTGCATAATGGCCGATATTTTCAAAATTAAAGCAAAACCTTTAAGCACATGCTTAATATTAGGCAGATGTTTAAGTCCATCCCTATTCATCAAAGCACTTAAGCTCCTGATTAACTAGAAGTGCATGCTTAAGTCCTATTGACAGAAGAGCCTGCCTTCCACGGGCTACATGTGTGCAGCTGCATACATGTAATAAATGGCCAATCGCCAGTCTAGCTGGTAATTTTCACAGGTAGGGGAACTGAACATGTGCAGTTGGGAGCATATAGACTTTCCAAATATGCACTGAGGTTTCTGGCAATGCACATTACTGTTAAAGTGTATCAATGTAAATCGGTTCCGCTCCATTGAGGTGGACAATGAACCAGTGGGTGGGCAAAAGATTTTTGTTGGTGAATGTCAATAATCATCGGTCATCCCCCAAATGGTCTCAAATTCTGTCATTCATTATTGACATTTACAGACAGGGAGAATTAAAAATTATACATGGGACTACATTCCACTCTGAACCAGCATAAATCTGAAGTAACCTCTTGGAGTTTACTGGAGCTACTTCGGATTTACATCATTGTACGACTCATGATATGTTTTAACCTCTCCTGATATTGATACTCAGTCCGAGAGAATGAGCCTGTAGGGCTAGATCTTCAGCTGGTTGCAATCAGCTGGGCTCCATTCACATCAATACAATAACGATGCCAAATTGCACCAGCTGAGGATCTGACCCTATAATACAATAATAATTCAAATATTATAAGCCGACTGCCGAGAAGTGCTGAACACTCAGATGGCCCAAGATTTGCAAGTGGAGTTACTGGTGCAGGATTTGGCCATCGGAGTTTATTTTTAAATCTAGGAATGCTGGCTTCTGTGGTCAGCAGGCCTTGAATAAATAATAATTAAGCATTTTTTTTTTAAAATTCCCTTCCAGTGCAGAAAAAAATAATATTCATAATATAATTGATAGTCATCATGGGAAAAAATCCATATAATCCTTTGAAATTCATATAAATTCAGAGTCTTATCCTTCCAAGACAATTATAAAGCCCCCAAATTCAAGCCCTGGGGCTTCTCAGCCCTATCTGGGAGCAACATTTCCAGTTACTTCTCCTTCTGGAGACACTGCAGAGGAGCATCCGCTGCGCTGACATGACCCTGATAGACAGGCACACAGGCTGGAGAGCAGGTGGTTCTTCACTCAGCCTTTCCACCTGCTGCCGAATGCCATACACACACTGAACTTGTCAGGCTGTGCTATTGTCACCAAACACAGATGTCAGTTGGGCAGCCTCTGCCCTCCACCAGCATTTCACTCCCCTATATACTCCCTTGTCCTGCCTGGAAGTTGCTACTAGATCCTACAACAGCATTGCAGCAGCATCGGAGCTTTCTGTTTCTGGAATATCCTCTGACACAGAGGCAGATCTGTGTATATTTACATGCATCCCTTACCACATTGGTACTACCTTCATTGATCTTCCTTCTTCCATTACTGAGTCTGCCACTCCCTTTCCACTTTAGCAGGTTTGGTTAATTGCTCCTACTGTGTATTTTTTATTGGTACACTGATCTCTCAATCATACAGTATTTTAGTCTCTGACTCAGTCAGGAATAACCTCACATTGCCTTGGCAACTTTTATCCTAATAGCACCCCAAAGCAAACTGATACACAGAGGTCACTTTACCCACCACCAAAATGCTGCTATCTCTGGGGCAAAACACAGTTGTTCAACAACATACAACACCATTACACACCATTTTAGGACAGGACGTGAAGGACCTTTTTTCCCCAACTGAAACTTCAGGGGGAATGTAAGTGTTCAGTAGTGTTCTTCTCATCTTACTTTCCTGCTGCTTCAGTTCCGTCCCAGCCCCTCAAGTCCCAGCACTGGATCTTGTATAAAGTTCAGACTGCTCATCCTCACTAGTAAAGGCCCTGCACAGTTCTGCCCCCACCCACATTTCATCTCCCATCACAGTGTTCTGAATCCTAAGAAATAAAGTAGTGTTAAGTTGCAACTTTCCAGCAGGAGTATTTATGGTTTTATTGAAGTGTGTGTGTGTGTGTGTGTGTGTGTGTGTGTGTGTGTGTGTGTGTGTGTGTGCGCGCGCGCGTGTGCTGTGAAGATAACATTAACCAAGATCATCAGCTTCTCCTTTAAGTTGGCTTAGCAGAATTTGAGGTTTTGGGGTTTTTTAAATAATTATGACAGCTAATATCAATGTTTATTTTAAGCACTTTTTTCAATCAATTTAAATGTTAACAGTTGTACATGGGAGGGGTCAGACAAGAAGGGGGTCAAACAATTATTTAATGACAGTAGATGCTGAAATTCAAAAAGTTAAAGCTTTGTAACTGTTAAACCACAAATCAAGATCACGTCAAAATATACAATGTTAATATTCTTAAATCCAACTCGAATAAGTTCTCAAGCAGCATTTTTCTTACTTTGCCTCTCTATAAATTTTTATTATTATTGATGGAAATATTTTTTTCATCAGTTGTGTGTGTATGGTCAAATTGACATTTACTGACATTCACTGATAAAAAGCTAATCCTTCCAAGCCTACCGTTAAAGAAGGAAATTTAGCTCCCATCCTAATACACATCAGAGTCTGACCAGTACTTAAGAGACCATCAGTTGATGCACCCAACCCTGCCAGCTACCATCTGCTCTTTAACTTTTCTTTCCTGAGACAGCTAATTGAGTAGCTCCCCTCTAGCACCACCGAGCTACTGCTAATATCCTGGACTCCTCCCAATCAGGCTTCAAGAGGGAACCTAGAATAGATACAGTGTTGTTGGCACCGATGGATTATCTCCTCTTGGCCTTGGTCAAGGGCTATCCATCCATATTCATGCTGGATTTCATAGCGTTTGAGGAAGTCAAATCTACAGATGTCTATGGAATGCTAAGGACATGTCTCAGAGATGGGAAGGGAGTTTAGAGAGGTAGTGCTGAGATCGCTTCAGTTGTTCCTGTCAGGTCATACCCAGTGATTTGAGCTGGACCCCCGATCCACAGCCTCCAGAGTCTGTAGAAATCCACAAGGAACCATCCTCTCCTCTATCCTGTTCCACGTCTCTATGAAGTCCCAAGGGGACTACACAATACACAGACAACATCCACCATCACACCGGATGCAAAATGCACCATCTCCCACATTTTCAAAGACTTGGCCAAGGTCAGCAACTGGATATAGAACAGCAGAATAATGATGAATGTAGGAAAAACTGAGCTGATGAGGGAGGCTGATGAGGGAGAGGAAAACTCTAAGATCAACCTCTTCTATAACACCCCCCCCCCCATTGAATAAATCTGCAGTGACTCACAAAAAGAGGCTGCTCCCTCCTGGTGTCAAGTATCAGAGGGGTAGCCCTGTTAGTCTGAATCTGTAAAAAGCAACAGAGGGTCCTGTGGCACCTTTAAGACTAACAGAAGTATTGGAGCATAAGCTTTCGTGGGTGAATGCCCACTTCATCAGATGCAAGTGGGCATTCACCCACGAAAGCTTATGCTCCAATACTTCTGTTAGTCTTAAAGGTGCCACAGGACCCTCTGTTGCTCCCTCCTGCTAGACTTACACCTAGCCTAGGCGAGCCACACATTCTTGACATCCAGGGTTGATCACTAACGTGCTGTGTCTGGGAATGAAACCACCTGCCCCAAAGTGTTTCATTTACCACAGAATGTGACAGCCCATTTACATAGCAACAGAGGTCGCCTTTTGAGTCATTCCAGTGCTCCTGTCTTGCTGCTGACTTCCTGTTGAATATCAGTGGCACATTCAAGTTCAAAGCCCTCCTCCCCCCCTCCCCGGACTGGCCTATGTTTCCTGGGTGCCCCCTCACCCTGCAGCATCATGGCCTCCCCCAACAACTACCTTCCACTGGAACAATGGAACTGTGAACTTCAAGACTGGGACTCAGGAGCACAGGTAACCGGTCCACAACTGTGGAACATGCTCTCAGAATGTATTAGAATCTCTCACAAGCCTCAGCTAACCTTCAGAGTAAGATCCCCTACCCACTTCACTCAATAACCCCACAAAAATCATGACAACAATACAAAAAGCAACACTTTACTCTCTTTCCTGCGAGGGAAGGGGAGGGAGAGAGAGGGAGAGATCTGTGTGCACTTGACCACATCTCTAAGGCTCTCAGATACCATAGCAATATATATAGTAGAAGACCTTAACTAGCAAGAAAACCCTGTGGGAGAGTGGTAAGCAACTGGCAAAGGATTAACTGAGAAAACTAGGTGCTGAGCATCTAACCGGAACTAGGAGGCTTCTATTTGTGGCTGGAGAGAAAGAACAGTGTGTGCCGCATAGAAGAGCCATGAGGCAGCATGTACACAGCCAGCTTCACAGCAGCAAACACCATAAGAAGAAACAAAAACCATTGGAAGAAATCCCAGCAGAAAAGGCAGAGGGGAGAACTTTAAGTAGCCATCCCTACTAGTTGGTCAGGAGTATTCCAAGTGATTTCCTGGTGATAACAGACTGTTAAGATAACTAGTGAACCAGATACTAGCTCTTTGTGTGAGTACCAGGAGGCATGTTGGGGAGTAGAGACCCAGGGACAAGCATGGCACAAGGCCATGGATGTGAGCACTGCAGAGATTGTGTGTGTGAGGCACAGAGCCTATTCCTGAGGAGAGAAGGCTTTAATGAAACGCAAGATGATAGAGCTTGCTGCAGCAGCAGCAGCTTTTGCCTAGACTTTGAGACACTGTTGTGTGGCTTGTTGCAACATAATTAAGTATTTGCCACATTCCAAGAGCAACCCAATAATAGTTTTGTTGTTATGAATTTGGTCTTCAGTGCTGCAGTGAAATGAAAATGGAAGTTACATGCAGTATGCCTAAACAATGCAGAGGACTTCTCCAGCCGTTTGTCCCAGCTTGGTAGATAGGGCGAACGAACTAGATCAATCCAACCTATTTATATGCCAAGTTCTAAAACAGACGTTCCCTTTTAGCCCCACCCTGCTCAATCCAAGTAAAAGGCTTGAAGGCCTCTTTAATTATTAACAAGTTGCTTTGTTTTGCCTCTCCGCTTTAGAATACTGGCTCTTTAGAGACAGAAAAGAACCTTCACCTCCAAGCAAATCCTGATGGAACTGACCATGAAAATGTGCACCAGTCATACCCACTGTGCCGAGGTATATTCCCTTACAATAAGCACAAGCAGACCCCTTTCATAGTGGCGCTGACCTGTGGGGTACCTGGGAGAATGAGAAAATAAAATAAAAATTCAAAAAAGTTACCTTCCCTTCTGTGCACCCTTCTCAGCTGGTAATTTAGTGGACTAACTTGTTCCAGGTGCAGAGTCCATGTCAGTCACCTGCTCCAGTGCCTCTGACTGTGTAACATGTTCACTGTGAGCTACAGGTGCAGACAGGTAGGGCCACATTTTCAATAGAATGCACCTGCAGTATTTCTGTTTGCAAACACAAATCAGGTAGAGGAGCACACTAAGTGGGACTCAGATGTGCAGGAGCTGCAGGGTTCCTAGTAGTGCCGTGGCATTAGGGATTCTCCAGAGGCAGAGAACTCAATGCCTGCTCAAGGCCCCACTTCGTATTTCTTGTCAAGTCTTTTATGTTACCTACTTTGGGGGATTTGGGGTAAATTGGCTTCAATTTAGTGAGAAATAAAACTGAAACCTTAAAAAAAAAAGAACCAAAAATCATAAAATTAAACCAGGCCAAAATCCAAAATGGAAACAGTTTTGGCCCAAGCCCAATTTCAAATCTCTATCTCTTTATCAACAAGCATTTCCCTAATCCCTGGCATCACCATGCGGTTAATCACCCAGGCCTATATCCTCAAAGGTATTTAGGTCCCCAGCTCTGAAATTAATGGGAGTTAGGCAGCTAAATACCTTTGTGGATCTGATCCCCTGCCATTCCAGCAAAGCTAAAAGGAAGGGAAGGAAGACCACTAGCTCCAGCGTGGGCAGGGGTCAGAGGTGCATCGCCCAAGTGAGATCAGTGCTCAGCATTAGTAGCATGGTAGACATTCATGCGCCATCCCTGGGCCCCTATCAGTAAAGGCTGAATGCATGGAAGAAGTTAGATGTGGGCACATTGAGCAACCCAGCACCTAACTTTTAGGCACCTAGAAAATTCCTAGGATACACAAAGCTTGAGTTGGGTGCCGAGGCTCCTATACAATGAATGGGGGGAAAATAGGCACCGTGGATTGCCATTCACAAAAGCCAGCACGCTAGGTGGGGAGCTACCTAAACTAGCCAATGGGGGATGCCAACGGGAGTGGGATATGCTAAGCCCCACCCCTCTCATGGAGACGAGTGCTTAAATCCAGGCTGCAGGGAGGCACCTAGTGATTCACAGCCGGGAATCTCTCTTTGGGGTTAGGCATCTCTACCATTTTTGCAAGAAGCTGGAGGGTGTGGAGAGAAAGGGAAGAGGCAGACCACTTCCCTCATAACTTTTAGCCCGGTGGTTGCCTGGGGTGTAAGAGACCCCTGGTTCACATCCCCACTCCACCTCAGGGGGAGAAGGGGTTTGACCAGGGCTCTGCCACCTAGCATGTGAATGCCCTGACCAGTAGGCTGTGCGATAGTCTGATGCAGGGAGTCCCTCAGTCTCCCCTCTGGAAACTGTTGCACTGTGGATAAATAACGAACGACATTGGATCAGGGGACAGGACTCTGATTCTCCCATCCTGGTGAGTGCTCTAACCACCAGGCTAGAGGGTCTCTCTCGCTCACTCACTCGCTTTCTCTCTCAGTCATTTGGGCCAGAGAGTTATGAGGGAAAGTTCTCCTCTGGCTGTTTTGTGTGAATCCCCCTACAGGGGGGCAACCCCTGAGCTCATCAACTGGATTGAGTCCCTCGCACAACTTACGTGGCCAAGTGCCTATCTTCTCCTGATTTGTGAACTGCTCTGGGGCTTGGGCATCTGGACACCTAGAGGGAGGCAGCAATGTGCGTGCTCAGAGGCAGAAACATAGGCGCCTAGGAACTTTTACTGCAAAATCTTAGATGCTGAGTGAGTTTAGGTTCAATGGGCATTTTGTGCATCACAGTGGAGCCTAAAACAGGGACTGCAGTGCAGTGCCTAACTCCTTTCTGTGCATCCAAGCCTAAGTGCTTATTCTACCATAGTTTATTTACAAGGACAATGAAGATGAATACTGCCATATAACAAGCCTGTTTAAAAAAAAAAAAAAAAAAGCAACCTCCACCCCCTGCCCCTTCCAGCTAGTTGAAATGATATTCTTATATCTCAGCTTCCTGGTCTGCCGGTGGCAAGTAGGTTGTGTGCAATTAAGAAAATTGCTTTACACTACTTAAATTCCCTCCCCAATTTCCACTGGACACAGTAATCTTTGCACATGCAGCGTTGCTGTGCTCTGTTAAACAGCTAACCACCTTCCACCACAGGAACAGGTTCATTTCCGTGGTGGGTGAAATAAGTGTTGTTCGTGCTGGGCCAGATTCTGCACTCAGGTCTGAAACCCCATTAACTTCAGTGGGATCCTATATTTGTAACTGAGGGCAGAATTTAGTACATTGTGCAGAGCATAGGCCCCTGTACTGCAAACACACACATGCTTAATTGAATTACATGTTTAGTCTCACAGGTCCAGATCCTCAAAGATATTTAGGAGCCTAAGGCCCATTGCAATCAAGGGGTGTTAGGTGCCTAACTACCTTTGAGAATCTGGGCCATAGACTTTCACAAGGCTATTCACTCAAGTGGAGTTTAGCGTGTGTGGAAGCATTGAAGGGATCAGAGCCTTAGTTTGTAAAGTGCCTGGGGATCATTCAGGATGAAACATTCTATATGACATGCACAGTTAACAATATTATTATTATAATCCAAGGGTGACCACATACTGTGAACTAGACAATTTTGCTGAACTAGTTTGTCCCATCTTCAGCATTTAATCTGATTTATCTTTTCCTTTCTTCTGTAATTGGATTGAATAAGGAACGTTCACTGTGTTTCTACTGTATAATGTCAGAACAAAAAAGGAATACAAGTAGCATGATGTACAGAATTGGAAAAAAAAACCTACTAACACAAATGTTTTGAACAACGAATGTAATATAGACAGTTCGTACAGATATAGTCCTTGTGCAATAACTTAAACAGTACAGATTACTACTTGGGGAAATAAAATAGAGTCTAACTTTGAAACTTGAAACACTCTCTTTCTGTGTTGTAATCAATTGCAATAATCCATGGCAATGATTTAGATCAAGATCAACTTTACCTTTCTTTGCTGATGACACAAAACTAGGAGCAATAAAAAACTTAAGTGCATCCAAAATGCACAGAACTAATGGCTTGGATGTTGTGTGTGCCAATGAAAGTCAGCGTACATAATGCAACATATACTGGCCGCAGAATAAATGGGATTATTTGGAAGGAGGTGGGTATTGTGGAATCTAGCTCAAGTTATCTAAGGACTCTCACTTGGCACAGATTGGTGGCCTTCCATTTTCATAAGCCTGAACGAGCTTAGTGATATTGCAGACAAAATACTGCCGTGAATGTTGCCCAGTCCAGCCCCCCAGTGGAAGCCTTGTTACTTTTTGCTACTGTCTAGCTCAAAGCAGAAGGAAGGCAAGAGCTCCATGCCTCTTTGGGCAAAAAATGTTGATGGATTTGGCCGGGGGAGGGAGCTGCAGGATCAGACCCAAAGAGGATAGACTGGAGACTTCACAATAATAAACCTGCCCATTTTCCACAAGCAATCCATCTGTTTCACAAGATCTGGAGAGCCAAACTGAGCCACGGAAACGCCCATTTATTTTCCAAATTCTGTCTAGCACCCATCTGGATTAGCGCCCATGGGACAAGCCCTGGCTAGGTCAATGCACAGTGCAGAAAGGCTCCTGGTAATCAATATATGACATGTAGACTTTTCCTATGTGGTATGCAGGTTTTTATTTGGAACTAGCTTGGTTGCTGGTGTGACTTGTGTCCTAGCGCATAACCAAAGCTCAGCAAGGAGCAGGTGCTGATCACAGCCTCTGCACGGTCACAAAATCATTAAGGCTTTCTTCAAAGCCACATGAGCAAGGGGTGCTGAACCCAGCTCGAGGTATCCTGGCCAATCCTTGTTAAAGAATGACCGCAAGGGTTGGGTGGCAAGTGCTCCACCCACATGCTCTCAGACATGCCATAAATCGCAGGTGAGAGGTACAGTGGAAACCTGTAGTGCTAGGAGCATGGTCCAGGGAACGCATTTGCAGACTACGTTGCCATTTGCGACCCATGAGTGAGCATCTTTGTCCGCAGCTCTAAGACCCAATGTAAGGTCAAAATTCCCTCCCAAGCGCATCACATTATTAACACCCAAATGAACAATATGGCTGGCCCAAGCCTTTACCTCTGACCTGCAGGCTCACAGGATTCCCTGTTCTGAGCTCACCTCCAGGAGGTGTCAGAATAGTCAAAAACTTCCTTCTTTCCTTTTTATTTTCATCCAGCGGCAGGGCCTCCTGTCCAGGGCTGGCAAGAGAGGCAGGGCAAAGCTGGCCTGGGTCCCTGTCTCCAAGACAAACTATTACCCTTTCCTGACCTGATCCAGTGTGAGCATACTGGTACTCCACCCCGCTCACAGGCACTCACCATATTAGGCTTGTCATGAGCACATCACTTCATACTGGTGCTGGGCTGGCGTCACTGGAAGATGCAGAATTAACATTTGTAGTGTTGTTGTAGCCCGGTTGGTTCCAGGATATGAGAAAGACAAAGTGGGGGAGGTAATATCTTTGATTGGACCCCCTTCTGTTGGTGAGGGAGAAGCTTTCGAGCTGATGCAGACCTGAAGAAGAGCACGAAAACTTGTCTCTTGCACCAACAAAACTTGTCTCTTGGTCAATCAAAACTATTGCCTCCCCTACCTTGTCTCTCAGAATTAATGTGCCATTCAACAGCAGATTGTGAATCAGACCCCTGCTTGCATGCCAGTTTGCCGCAGCATATCCACTATGATGCAGGGTTGGATTTCACCTGAGTTCCCCAGCTAAGATACCGCACCAGAGTGACAGCACTTACACATAACTCACCGCTTCTGAATCAGACCCCTAAGATTTGGGTTTTTTCTATCTAAAAACTATTTTTAAAAGAAGGAGGGGCACAGCTTAATACCCAGCCCATTGGCTGGATTTGGCTTAATGATGAATTTGTGTGGCTTATGGTGACACACAGTTTTTTCAGAACCTAAGCTTCATTTTAAAGAAGCAAATGTCTGTAGCTCTTCTGGTGGTGAAGAAAACCTCCCAAACACGAACGGCGAACGGTGTTGACTTCCTGAATCTGCTGACAGTTTGGCAACAATGGCTCTAAAAGGTGTCAGCTCCTCCACCCCCTAGTCCTCTAATCAGAGTATTAACTCTGAAGACTAATGATGCACATTGAAAATCAGCATTAACAATGTCATTGATGATCACGTTAGCAGTGGGAATGAAGCCCACAGTGAGGGATTGACAGTTGCTGCAGGAAAGAAACACAAAGGGAAGACTCTGGACTGTATTTATAGCAGTGTCTAGAAGCTCTAAACAAGATCAGGCCCCATTGTGCAAAGAGTTGTATAAACACATAATAAGAGACCGTCCCTGCCCTGAAAAGCTTACAACCTAAATGGACAAGACACACAAATGGTGAGAGGGAAACACAGGCAAAGAGAAGTGAGGAGACTTGCTCAAGGTCACACAGCAGGTCAGTGACAGTGCCAGGACCACAACGCTGCTTTCCCAAGCCCCAGTCCACTGCTCTAGCCACTAGAAGACACAGTGTCTCCAAGAACTGCGCCTGCACCGAGAATCTCCAACTGTTGATCTAGCACCAATGCAGCTGGTAGTACCAATGGTAGGGTGCTGGCATAGACCAGACCCAGGTCCTCTTACCACCATGTTGTCAAACCAGGCAGGTCTACATAACAATGATAATAATGCCCGTGTCCTATCTATACCAACACTGCCACTATGCTAGACCACTGGTGGGAGAATTGTTAAAATCCTCAAGGGAGATAAGGCCCTGGACATGAAAGAGACAGCGAGGCAGACGGACAGGGAAAGAGATAAAGCAATGGACAGACATAATGGCAAAACTAAAAGCGAGCATATTTCCCACTGGCTGAATGTGGCAATAAGACACATAGCAAACAATTTGAATGATAACCAAGGTCCGGATCCTGCAAACCTGGATGCATGTGAATATTTAACAATACCCACCTGAACAGTCCCATTCAACCCAATGCATAAAGTTACTCACATACCTAAGTGTTTACAGGATCGGGGCCTGAAAGTTTAGTTATGATACAAAGGCCAATATTCTATCTTTGTACACACCTTTCATTGACACCAGCAGGAGAACTGCTGTGTGGCCTACTGCTAGAGGCTGAATTTCAACCCATAATTTTAAAAAAGACAGTTAGTAATAGGATCACCCATAGGAAGGATGATCTAGCGCCTGACTGCACAATCCTTACATTGATGCGTACTCAACTGAGGACATTAGGACTACTTGTGTGAGTAAGCACTCATCAAGGTGCGTGTCACAACCAATGCTTGGGCGGTCAGACCTAGTGGTCAAGGCCAGTGTCTGAGTCTGACAGCTTAGATTGGGTTCAAGTACCAAAGCCAAGAGTTGGGATTGGAGTCACAGATCAAGGGCAAAAGCTGGAGCTTGAAGTCCAGGAGCGAGCTGAGAGGTAGGCCCATAACTATAGCTGGCTGGGGAGTCCACCTAGTCACACAGACACTTCCTGGAACTTCTCTTGGACTCCTGGATCAATTGGGGCCACAAGAAAAGCTGTCAATCCAGCTTTCCAAGGTGGTACTTACTATGAAGTTTATCTCCAAGAGGCCTATGTGATATTATGCATGCAGCCTACCATGGCATGTAGGCGTAAGCTGCCCTGCAGACCTGGACTCTTCTCCCTACAGAACCTCACAATGAGCAACAATCAGGCCCCATGTTTATTTTTCAATGATTTCTGCTCAGCAATGATGAAGATTGGGTGAAGGAAATAATTTTCTTTGCAGCATGTATTTTTCTATCCAAGGTGTAATCTCAGCATTATTTATGCTGGCTATAAATAAATAAAATTATTATATCGCGAAGTGAGGAAAACACTTCTGTCACCGAGACCTCAAAATAGTGTGCAGTTTGCATGTTTAACGGGATTCTGCTTTCATCGTAGAATGGCAAAGAGGAGCTAATAACCAATTGATTCTAGGAAAACAACTGATAATACAGTTCTGATCACTGTGCTTTGCTTTGTAGCAGCTAATAGCCTGAACACATTGTGCTGAGAGACCCAAATTATACAGCGATTTTTATACAGAGGTGTGTGTTGGGATTGTTTTGTTTTTTTTCAGAGCAACATGTGTGCGGTTATTTTTTGTTTGAAGAGCAAAGACCATGAGGGACATTAAGAGGGAAATAATTACCCAAAACTCTAGTTATTCTGAGTTCTGCCATGTGCATTCCTTGTATAGGCCCTGATTCAGCAGTCCCTCCCTATTCAGGGAACTGCTTAACTTTAGGTGCTTAGGTCCCACTGTGACTTAAATATCACTTAACTGCCACATTGCCTACGTCCATCCTTCTTCAGCAAAACATGTGCTTTAATCATGTGCCTAAAGTTAAGTGTGTAATTAAGTACTGAATAGGACTTAAAAACATACTTAAATGCTTTCCTGAATTGAGGCCATTATAACTTGCATCTCTACAACTAGATGAAGTCATAGACATTTCTGGCATGGATTCAGGTACACATGTGTAATGGCTCTGGGAAAGGCAATATGCTAATGTCAGGTATAGTAGTTCTTTCCACTTCCTGTATTTCACCTTATCTATCTGCAGTGGTACAGACCAGAGCTTAGTCTTTTCCAGACTTTGCTATGTCTATACACTGTGACAGACCCAGACCAGTGGGGTACAGGAGTTTGGTAGAGGTCAAATATACTGGTCACTGGATGAGTAGTTTTCTGTTCCCTGAGTGACCAGCGCAGGGGCTGCACTAGAGTAATCAGGAACCTGCTAGAACCAGTTAAGGCAGGCAGGCTAATTAGGACACCTGGAGCAAATTAAGAAGAAGCTGCTAGAATCAATTAAGGCAGGCTAATCAGGGCACCTGGGTTTTAAAAGGAGCTCACTTCAGTTTGTGGTGCTAGTGTGAGGAGCTGGGAGTGTACTGCTGGAGGACTGAGGAGCACAAGCATTATCAGACACCAGGGAGAAGGTCCTGTGGTGAGAACAAGGAAGGTGTTTGGAGGAGGCCATGGGGAAGTAGCCCAGGGAGTTGTAGCTGTCATGCAGCTGTTACAGGAGACATTATAGACAGCTGCAGTCCACAGGGCCCTAAGCCTGGAACCCCGAGTAGAGGGCGGGCCTGGGTTCCTCCCAAACCTCCCAATTGACCTGGACTGTGGGTTCTTCCAGAGGGGAAGGTCTCTGGGCTGTTCCCCAACCCACATGGTGAATCTCTGAGGCAAGAAAATCTGCCAATAAGTGCAGGACTCACCAAGATAGAGGAGGAACTTTGTCATAATACCTATCTAGATCCATGGATTATTATACAGAGTTAAATCTCTGACAGAAGGAGAGTGACACAATCTCCTAAAATCTCTTACTAAATCTATATCCATAGATACAACACTTTACTTGTAACCCTGAAAACAATTGTGATAGTGTCGATAACAATTCTTTTAAAGACAACACTTTCAGGGAGCTTCCTCTAAATGTAATGCTTGTTGTTATCACAAGTTGCATGCGCATACTTACTCTCCACTTACCCAGCTCCTTAAAGTCTGGGAGACAAATGATGGTCCCACAGACTCCTTCAAACTCACTTTGAGTCTCTGGAAGGTCAGTCTGTCACTGCCCAGCCTGCAGCAATCCTAGTCCTCTTCTCCAGCAGGGTGCAGCAACCTGCAGTCTAAAGCCAACAAATGGACAAAGTCCCTGAAACACAATCCCAACAGTAGGTCCTTCTGGTCCTTGTGCTGCTCCACCACTGAGTTCCCCAGACTGGTTCCCACTCCTCTATTTATAAACTCCTCCCCTTCCCCAGCGTTCCTATTGGTTCCACTCTCAGAGAATGCCTCTGGGTGTATCCTGCCATGTTGTTTGCCCACAATGGAAGTCATCCAATTAGCTTCAGATGGCTAATGAGCACACCTAGTGTCTGTCAGACCCAATTTCAGGATGATTCTGGCTCATCCAGCAGAGTCACCCAACTTAGTTCTGGCATGTCTACAGGCACACAGAGTCCCCCAAAACAACCCCCCCCACACACACACTGTTTCTGCCCTTAGTTATACCAGTAACTGCAATGCATGCGTGTGGGTTACACATAGATTCAGGAATGCAGACACTAGGATTTGTGCAATTGCTGACAATGGTCAGCAACAGACACCAATGAACTGAAACCCAATCCTATGAGGCACTCCATCAACTCTCTCAGGATCTGTATTCACTGCAGTCAAGTTAAGTTACCTACGTTCGAGTTACTCTAGCTTGATTGAGAGTGACCACACTTTGATATAATGCTTCAACTGCTGTGTCCATACTGGCACTGTATTATGGCACTCAAATTTCTGGTGGTGGCACATCCCGGGGTTCTTTGTGCAGCAGTAAGTTGAGCCCCTCAATGAATTTTTTCCCACAGTGGGAGAACTTGTCTGTCCTTTCTGAGCACACAGGAGGAATTGTGGGAAGGTATTGGAGGACTGACAGCATGAAATGGAGCTAGCCTGCATCCACACTGAAGTATGGTTGCGCTAGCAACTAATGAGTAGTGCTCCCTGGAGCTGGAGCTTGCACTCCCGGATGGACCAGCCAATTTGAGTGACAAGCACAGCATGCTCCAGTTAAGAGTTTGCCTTAACACTTGAGTTACAACTCCAGTTAACTTTGCAGTGAAAACAAGGCCACTAACTTCAGGGGTAGCTAAGGGTGTTCAGCACTTTATGCAAGCACTTGGCATTGCTGGGGATTAGGTACTTACTGCTGAATGGGGCATAATTGTTAGTGCAGAGGGGACAAAACTGTTTTCAACCCCCAAGCTTATTTTTCCGAGACTTGTATAAAGAGCACCCAAGTTGGTTCTCAGGCAGTGCATGTATTTGTCCAAGAACCAAGAGAAAACCTTCTCTGACACAAACATGTCCCATAGGTATTCATGCCAGGAGCAATTTCCAAAAGTGCCAAGCATCCAGCAGTTGCCAGTGGACTAAGCTCTTCTGAATATCTGGCTGCTTATTTAGGTGCCTAAATGGGAGCTATTGGATACTAAACACTTTTGAAAAGCTGGCCCAGCAAACCCTCGGTGAGGGCCTAAGCCTGCAGGCTTTGCTCAGGCAAACCTCCCTTTGACTACAGTAGAGTTGAGAGTGCTGAGTTTGCCTTGATTTCCATGCAGCCGTTATTCATGTCTAATTGAATTGTTTTTTAATAAAAATGCTGTACGTGGAGAGGCAGTGTTGCCTAGTGGATAGAGCACTGAAGTTGAAGTCAGGAAACCTGGGTTGTAGTCCTAGGTCTGCTGCTGCATGACCTTGGGCAAGTCAGACCTCATCTCTCTGTGCCTCCATTTCCCCACTTGTCAAATGGAGGTAATGATACTAACCTTTGTAAAGTGCTTCACAATCTGATGAGAAGCTCTACATAAGAGCAAGGTATTATTATGCATTATAACTCAGCCTGCTGTGTGTTATCTGAGTATTTTTACGTAAGCTCTGCTAGTTGACACCGTGTGATTTAAGGCTGCTTTTAAAAAATAACAGGGAAATTAAAATACAATGCCTGTTAATGTATCTTTACAGTTAGAAGTTTAAGAATAAGGCTAATCTGGTCACATTGCAGATAATTGCTGTTTTTGAATGTTGTAGCTTAATATATTAATACTTATGTTGCTAAAGGTTAAAATATACATCAACTATACAAGGTGTGGCATGTGGGAAAATTGTTACTCCAAGAACCTTAAACTTTTCATTTTCTGACTTTTGTATATTTAAATCAACAAACATATGGGTTTTTCATATATATTCTATATAGACACACATATTACATGTATGGTGATGATAACCTTGTGATATATTGCAGAATCATATGCTAAACTGCATTTATCTTGCACCTTGGACTGTCTCTCCAACCTTATCTTCACTCTGCCTACTCAACCATCTCCCCTGGGACTATTGCTAATAGATGTAACCCTGGATAAGCTTTAAACAGCCACCAGTCCAGGAAAAAGAAAGAAAGATGCTAGATAAATATTTTCTTTTTTCTTCTTCCCCTCCAGCCCGCCCCCACCCCCTGCAATAAATGTGTAATTTTTCTCAAAGTGATACTGAACCAAGGTCCAGGATGGGCAATATTCAGTCCTCGGCCAGTGAGAGGTTTAAACTCCAATACCTTGAGACCCCTAATGGCTAAAGATTGGCTCTTATACCATTAAAAAACCAGGAATCCCTCTTAACGGTAGAATAAAGCATTTGTTTCTAACCATGGTAAGTCACAAGATATTCAGCCTTAAATCTGTGATCTGTTTATGTCTGGGGAAACTTGTTTAGTTTATTAGAGGTTTCTAAAATGTAGTTTTTGTAAACTTCCACCCCTGCAGAGGCCTATGCAGTAGCAGTTGGCCGCACTGTACAAAGAGAGTCTGGTTTTAGAGACTAGCACCCTGTTTGAGTAGCCAAGCCATGCTCTTGGCAAATACATGGAGGGCTGGGAGCAGCAATTCTCCTCCCTAGACTGGGGAGCAACTATGGAACCATTTGGCAGAACTTGCTGCAGCCCAGTAGCTGGAGTAGGTTCTTCAGACCCTGTACACCTGTTCTGTGAGGCAAAGGGTGCAGATGCGCCCATACACATACACTGTGCAGGTGTAAATACGTGCACCCACACATGCATATGTTTTTGGATACCTGTTTGTGTAAACACACACAAACATTTTATATACATCTTTGTGTAAATGCATACAGATACATACAGAGAAAGTGAATATATTATAGTGTCTGGCAGAATATTTTTCCTGGGAAGGAGTTTGGGATAACTGCCTTACTCATATGTGGCTTAGTCATATGTAGATTATGCAGTTCAGCTCAAACAGATGTCAGTGACCTCTTTAACCCTCACACACCACTGTAGTATTTTGCTTTATGCCGTATTTCAGGGCAAACTTATTTTAGAAATGTGTCCGAGTTTAACATTTTTGTTTTAGACGTGGATTAGTTTTCTTATATCCCAGGCCCAGTGCCTGTAAAACCAAGTTATTTGGGGTACCATCAGAGTATAGGCCCAAAAATTAGAACTTTTTTACCTCTTTAAAAATGTTCCAAGACAACTTTTCTTTGACTTGATAGTTGTGATTACAACCCGGTATCTCACAAACAGGCCAGGTTAGAGGCTAGCCATACACATCACTGGAGATGATGAAATTCCCAGTTTCCAGGATGCTATAATAGGCATTTTTTGCCCTGGTCATTCTCAAGATATTCCACATCTAAACTGCCTCTGGTCCAGTACTGAATGCTGCTTGCCTTGACCATTGGACCATTAGATATTTTCAGTCCTTTCTTTTACCTGATATACATGAAGGATTTGGGGAGAAGGAAATAATTGTGGCAGGATCCATTTGATTTTGTTTTACTGGAATATGTTTGAAAGAGGCTCAGAGGTTTGAGATATTAGATGTGCTCCTGCCTGAGACAGGTTAGAGGGCAGAATGCAGGTGATTGGAGATGCAGTTTATCACCAGGAGCTGCTTGGAACACGTGTCCTTCTCATGTTGTCAGGGGATAGGATTAAGGTTGCACAGGTAACTTTAATGATGGCATTCCTTCACATTTGAAGTGCTTGACTTTACAACCTTAACAATGCTCTTTTAATGTGTGGGTTCCCCCCCCCCATGAAATATGTATATAAATCCCACCTAATGTGTGCCATTAAAAAAACTGCATTCATTGCCCCAGGTTGCTGCGGTAACCATGGTAGCTTCCGGTACTTAGAACAGGAGATAATGTGGTGCTGCAATTATTTTAGAGTGGCAAATGTTAACTTTTTTTTAAATGGTGCCCATTAGTTTACCTGACTGAGATCATTTTTGTTATCTCTGAGGTTTTTGCAGAGATCTAAACGCCTTGCTTTTAAGAGCTTTCTTTGCAAGCCTCAGAAGTCACAGACCCATTTTAGTTGCTCATCCATACTATATATTACAGAAAACCTTAGCACATTCGCTCCCTATGTATAATAATGATCAATTAGCTACAAGAACTAAATCTAGGAAAGGAGCCTGACCCCGCAGTGCACAGAAACCTTAGGGCTTGCTACTGTGCCTACGAAAAATTCTGTGTATGCTAATAAACTAACTCCACTGCACTTATAGAGGTAGAAAAAGCCCCACCTTCCTACATGGCTATTATGGATGGACTTCCCATGCAGGAGGATATGCCCATGGCTCCTGCATGAGGTGCAGATTTGATCAGTCAACTGCCCCAGATCTGACACCGGTACTAAGGGATGGCACATGTGTGAGGGATGTTGTTTATATTTATTCTTGGCTGGTTGGTTGTTTCAGCTGTGGAATATGGGCTTTTTATGCTTAGTTAGTAAAGGCTGGTCACCAACTGTCAGAGAGGAAATGAAGCTGCTTGGACTTCGGAGGGAGATTCTCTGCCTAGGGCTCCAGGGACAGGCTGCGTATGTCACTTTGGTGGCGATGGGTAGCATTTTCAAAAGCACTCAGGCTCAGCCTAACTCTGCTCCCAATGAAGTCCATGAAATCACACTCATAGTATGCAGCCATTTAGGACTCTATCCTGCAGCCCTTACTCCCATGCAAGTCGATGGGTGTTTATCTCACAAAGAGTACGGAGTCAGGCCCTCTGCATCTCCAGCATGAACCATGAGTCACCTTGGAGGCCACAGCTCTTCCTCACTTCCAGTATGCCCTCTGGCCATGTACACCAAACAGGGATGCCTGGGGACTGAGCAAAGCCACCCGCCGCCTAAGCAGCATGTGGGGTAGTCTAATGCAGGCCCCAGAATCACACCCCAGCATAGCAAGCAGGCAGATTTCAAATGATTTCTTAAGCACTAAAAAGACACAAGAGTGTTTTATTTTAAATAGCTGATCCATATGTCTGCACCAATGTGCTTCTATCCCCCTAGAATATCTGCAGGGTTTCTAAAGCCCTGCTATGTATCCCACAGTAAAAACAAAGTCAGAAAACTATCTGTGCTGATGTCACTCATGCCTGCTAAATACAGCTTGTAAAATTCACACCTTATGTGCCAGATCCTTCAGTAATACTGACCATTAAATTACTAATACTTCTACAAATATAATCCTTATCTCTTTTCCATGTATGTACAGTGCCTGGCCAGTGATATTCACAGGCCCAGTATTTAAATATAGTTATTTACTAATTCTCCTAATAAATCGAATTAGTGAATATTATCTGTCTGTCATGGGCTCATTCCTACTCAGATTGGCAGCTGAGCTCTCTGAGAGCAGGACCAAATCCCATTCTCTGTATTGAACTTGAATCACTTGATTATTAATTCCTCATCTACCATTCTTGAAGCATCACTCTGTAGTGTCTACTATTATAAGGACAACTGACTTAAATAATTTATAGCAGCTTGATCTCTAAAGATCCTGCCCAGAGATCAACTCCGCTCAAGTCCTTTTTAGTGCGTGCCCGCCTCCCCCAGGGTTTTCCCTTCCTGATCAGGTATGAGTAGCTGGTTTCAGTCAGTCCTTCCCGAGTTGATCCTTCTGCCCTCCCCGAGGTAGGAACGTGGCCCTGTGGTTTTCGAGTCCTCTCTCTTCCCCCAAGATCAGGCACTCGGCTCTGGCTGCCTTCCCCTTCCCACACGGAATTCGAAACACACACACAACAGGAGGCGTTTTTAAAGAAAACGTTTATTTACAGATCTCAGCAAGTACAAAGTATTATACATGGTCGGTGTCAACCCCAGATCTTCTTTATTATGAAACATAAGGCGCTTTCTCTAGAGTCGATGGCAAAAGATGTCGGGTTCGGGTGCTGCTTTCTGTGTGCTAAGCTTAGAAGGAGGTTAGGACAAAATAAAGAGTGCGTTGCCTGAAAGGAGCCCTTATTACTATGGTGAATAAATTACAGATGACATTAACTTCACCTGGGACAGATGGAAGCTACTGCTTCAGTTTAATAGGGTTTCCTAAGCTAATGAGTCACAAGTTCCATTTAGTTTCCTCTGCTAAGTGATATATATTTTTAGAATCTCCTAAAAATAGGGGGAAAATAGCCTTTTGTTCCACAGCCAACATAAATACTTATGTTCCAATTTTGGAATAAATAATCCAGTTATTATATATCCATATTAATAGTGCCCGAAATCTCAATGCAGAAATAAATTAAATTATTTAACACTTCTTACCAAAGAAAAGTGACATTTCCCTTTCCTAATGGGATAGCGATATGAATTTACAAATGGAGCTGATAAAGCGTCCAGTTCTCCAGGATAATACTCTGGTAATTATTTTGTCCTGGGCTATAGAATAACCTGCGAGCGTTACACACCCTCCTGGAAGAAACGGGGTGACGTTAGTAATAGGTCTGGCAATTGCTTTCGCTTCCAGATTATTTCCCCAGCCCCTTTCGGGGAAATGACACCCAGTCTGGCCATCAGAGATGAGATCCCGTCTTCCTTCCAGGGCTACCCAGCAAACCCTCTTTGCAAAGTTCATGCACCCGTTCCAGATGCAAACACTCTCCATGGGTTTGTAAACTCAGGTTTAATCCCCTCCGCAAGTTCACTGGGGCAGATTTGGGGGGGCACCAGCGATCTCTCCGGGAGCCCTTTGTCCAAGTTTCCGTCTGACAAGCCCAGGATCCCCGGCTTAAAGGAGAAGCGCGTTCACAAAAACATCCCGCAGAGCGACCTAGCTCTAAAGCCACCATCTCGCAGACCACTTGCTGTAGGCGGGAGGCTGCGGACTGGGAACAGTTCGGCGCGGGGGGGAACAGTTCGCCCGATGCTGGCCTCGGCCCACCCCTTGTAGAGACCAGTCATTTCGCTGGAGCAAACTGTCCGCCAAACTCTGCTTCGTGCCCGGCTTAGGTCATGCAGGGAGAGGTGGGGGAGGCGCTGTCTGTCTGTCCTCCCGCCCCGACCCCAAGTCTTTACACGAGCGAGGTAACAGGTGGGATCTTGGAGTTTTCCTCTTCCCAGGGCTGGAGGTTCTGCAGTGCAAAGAGCGAGGAGTTGTGTAGACAGAGGGGGTCGGGCTGGATTGAATCGTTCAAGGATTTCTGGAAAGCGTCGTGCTGGAGTTGGAGCATCAGCCTGCTCGCCTGTTGCCTCTCCGCTTCCCTTTCCTCTGCGGTCTGTCTCCTAAACACACACAACACAGATCAGTTCAGGAGCCCGCAGCTGGCACCCCCCTGCCTGGCTGCCACAGGCCTTTGTTTCTCCCCAACCCGGCTCTGCCTCACGTACCATGGGGACAGGAGTCCTGATGCCCGGCCTGGGCGCCCTGTCTGAATGATTGGGGACTGGGAGGGGATATTTCTTTTCCTGGGACAGGTGTTTGGTGTCCACCGCCCCCCTTTTCTGAGCCCTTTTCCCCAGATCTTGGGGATGGGGGGGGGGGAGAGGGTTCTGCCCAGATAGCCAGGCAGGGATCAAACCAAAACGCGCTCGTTCGGCATTGTGCAAACAGAGCCGGTTATCCACGCAGCGCCCCAAACAGGGTGCCGGGCGCTTGGCAGCGCCTCCCGGCATCTCAGCCTGGGGTGCTGAGCCCCTCTCCCCACGTGCGCCAGCTCTGCAGCACCCGGCCGGCCCCAAACCACGGGGGCCTCCCTCGTGCTGCGGCGAGATGTTTGGGGCGCACTGCAGTGTCTGCCTCGGGGCCCTGCCCGGGATGGGACAGACCGCTGGCACCAGCAGCCTGGGCCTCTCCCGAGCCTGCCCCCAACACAACTGCAGCGCAGCCCAAACCCTGGCTGGGAATCGGTTCCATACCGGCCACACTGCACTTTCGAGGTGTGTGTACTTAGAGAGCAGCACACCTTGTCTGTTCAGTTTATACACACTGTCTCCCACACACCCCATATGTAGATACAGAGACGTATTCTTCTCGTTTAACGCCTGCGTCTCTAACAAGTTGTTCAAACATCTGCCATGCAGCTGCAGAAGGGGAACCTCCGATTTACATGGCGTTAGCCAGGACAAAAGAACCAGCACTGTATCTGTGCTCCCAGAGACAGGACAAAGGGCCCTGCAGCCTCTGTCCCTGGGAAAAATCCTCACTTAATGCTACTACTAAATTAGCATTAGTGCCCTCCATTCTGACATCCCAGTGCCTGCTGTATTTATCAGTCTATTGGGTTTGTGTGCGAAGTGTTGAGATGACATTTCAAAGGTAATTGGCTCATTACCGTTTTTTCGTGCCACTAATATATATGTCTGAACGTCTCGCTGGGTTTATGGCATTATTATCGATACTCTTCGGTAACTACAATAATTGCTGCAAGGCTTGAAATTTCCTTACATCTGACCGCAATCGCTTAAAAATATCATAACCCCGGTTATAAGAAACCAATATTTTTGTAAGCAATATTATATATAGTGGGTAAAACTATTAGCTACGAACACCAGTGATCGTATTGTGGATGTTTATTGCTCTAATTCAGGATGTTTCATACTAACATACAAGAAAAGGGCTGTACTTTGGGAATTTATTTCCATTTTAAACAGCTAAAAATATCCCGAACACAACCCGGCCCTTTACACCAGAAAACTAACACATATTCTTCCAAATAATATTTCAATCGAATTGCGCGTGAAGATTTTTGGAGGAATCGAATTACAGACACAGGGTATTTCCGAAAGTTATTTTATACGGCAGATAATTACATCAAATCCCATATTTTCTACGTGTTGAAAATAAAGGAGGCAAGCCAATTAGCAAACACGGGATGCACAATAATCCATCGCCTTGAATGTTCTATTTTCTATTTTTCAGACCAGCTGCGAATGGATAAAAAGTGCATTAATATTTTCTGATGAAATCATCTAAAACCACTTTCCTGCAGTGAAGATTTCGAGTGAAATGTTGCTGGTTTAAAATCTTAATTAAAAGGGTTGTTCACCTATATTTCATCCTGGAGAGAGGGAAAAAAAGGAAACCAAAACAGATTTTAGCTCATTTTTCTTGGTCCTTCTGTAATCAGGACAAAGCAAGTGACATTTTTAAAGATAATGTTCCTGCTACGAATTACATTCGTCAATTTTTAATATAAAGAAACGGAAAATCAGGGTATGGAGCCACTTTCTAGATGTTTACGTTCATATAGTCTTAATAACGGGACGAAGAACAACGGTCTTTACTTCGTTTAGGGACGGGCTAATAATATGTCCTGCTTTGGTTTAGCGAAATGTCACATTTTTTAAAACAGCCCGACTCTAAATCCGCCGCGCCAGGGACGCCCGGCAATTTCTACAATTCAGACCAGCTGGTTTCTTCGGTATTAAATCGTTTTTGGGCGAAGTTGAACAGCAAAATATCCTTTCTTTATGCAATGTCTTTCCCTGCGTCTAATGCTAGAGGTTCGCCCTTTTAGCGGGTGTAGAGGTGACAGCGCTTCTCCCTGCCTGCAGATCTACCAATTTTGATATCTGCCTTTACCAGGCGGCATGGCATAAAAGTGGAGAATACACCTCGCCTGGGGCCCATTTTTACCCCTCGGTTAGCTTTTAAGGATCTGCCCGATTCCCCGGAAGAAGACTCGCCCGGACCCTGGCAGCTACTGCGGGAAAGATGGAGCTTTCGCTTTGCAAGGAGCAAACGGACAGAGATACACCGAGCAGAACCGGGGCTAGATGGGGAGCGGCCGCAGCTGAGCCTGGGGCCAGGAGTAAGAGAAAGAAACCCTGCTGCCCACCATGGAAATGAGGCGGGCAGGAAAGGGAGGGAGGGGGAAAGGGGCAGCCAGGGACTTTGGGGAGATGGGAGTAGGCAGAGGGGGGAGGTGTGGGGAGGGGAGAGGGAGGTAATTGGGAGCGGGCAGGTGGGGCAGGGCGGAGGGGGACATAGGAAAGGTAAGTCAGGGGCAATAAGAAGAGGGCGCAGGAGTTACATGGGGGAAGCCCAGAGGAGGGCAAAGGTCCCGGGAGGGGCCCACCCAGCTAGGCCCGGACTCACCGCCACTTGGTCCGCCTGTTCTGGAACCAGGTCTTGACCTGCGCGTCCGTCATCTTGAGGGACTTGGCGAGCGCCGCCCTCTCGGCCGAGGCCAGGTACTTCTGCCGATGGAAGCGCTTCTCCAGCTCGCAGATCTGCACCCGGGAGAAGGAGGTGCGCGGCTTCTTGCGCTTGGGCGGGGTGCGGTTCTGGTAGGGGTGCCCGATCCGCCGGGTGACGGTGAAGGGGGTGAGCGCGGCCGCCGCTGCCCGGGGGACAAACAGAACCGCAGGTGAGAGCCCAGCACCCCCTGCCAGTCCTGCCCTCTGCCCCCAGGCCGGCTGCTCCCTCCCGGCAATCGCCATAGAGCGAGAGTCCTGCTCAGGCTGTAGGGCCTGGTCGGGATCGGCAGCCCAGGAGCAGGGCACAGGGCAGGGCCCTGGGAAGGGAGAGCAGAGCTCCCAGGACACGGGAGGAACCAGGATTTGGGTTCTTATTGTATTAAGGAGAGAAGGGGCTGCATGGGCTTCCCATCCCCAGGGGTATGGAGCACATCCCTCTTCATTTTAATGTCGGGGTTTTCGTCTTTTCTCTCCTCTTTCCCAAAAACAAAACTAGAATTTCTCCAGGGGGCGGGGAGATCGTTGCCAATGCTCTGCTCTAAGTATTATACTTTATTTACCCCCCCCTCCCATCACTTCATCGTCCACAGATACAGTAGCCAAACCTGCAAGAAGATGTGCAATGTTCAGAGCATTTGCTTCAGATTATATTCTGTATCTGGCGGTCAGTTTCCCCACTTCTCTCTCTCTCTCTCTTTAAAATCGAATCCTCTTTATTTACACCCATTTAAATGCTAATCGCCGTTATTATCATCCAAGGTTTAGATTCTTCAGGACACACTGTCTAATCGGATTATGGATGAGGATTACTGGAGTTCCTCCACTCCATTTCCACCCCTCTTTGATTGTGATTAAAAACGAGATCTGGGCAATTAGATTTTCTGAATGGAAATTTCAGAGCGATCCAGAACCGGCTGCAATGTCTGTTCTGCCAGCAGTGATACGGGAATAACTAACGCGCAGTTCCTGTGTGTTTTGTCTGTCTTTACTGCATCTGATGGCCACACAACCCATGCAAGGTTGCTGGTCAGTTAGTGCAGGGATATGCAATCGTTACAGTGGGCACAAAAACTGTAACGAACATTTATTTCTCTTAATTAGTGGGTTCAAGGTAATGCTTCCTACCCTCGCCCCAAAGAAGCTAACCCACTATTTTTAAAAGCTTTTCCTTTTCTGCGCCAGGTGCAGTAACGGATGTGGGGGCTCTAATAACCTGGAAGGGTAAAACCCAGACACATTTTTATGCTGTTTTAGTGCAGTTTGGCTGTAGCAGAAAACTTCTTGGTAAAACGAGACTCTCAGGGTCGTGTTAAAAATCAGCCCTTACCTGTGAATCTGTCCTTTACGAATCTCCTGCTGCTCTCCATCCAAGGGAAGTTGAGGCTGCCAAGGCTGGGTACAGCTGGCATAGCTGGAATGGCACTAGAAATTGGAGGTGGCACAGCCCCAGGGATGGGTCTGTGAGCTGGCACCCTGATCACTCCAGCTGGAGCCAAGCTCAGATTCACACTGTAAGATCCAGAGTCTTCAAAAGGCGCCCCGATGCCAGGGAAGGAAGCTGGAAGGGAAGGATAAGGGGCACTTGTTCTGCTCACAGGGCTTCCCAGGTAATTTGTGTTGTCTGATCCTCTGGGGGCAGGCTGGGAAGAGTTTTCCTGATCAGAACTATTTAAAATCTGATCAATTCCAAAGCTGATGGGTTCGTGTTGATGCTGGGTCTGTGTGTTCGTTGGCTGATCCATCCTTGGTGAATAGAAATATTGGCTCAAAACTGTATGAATTCCCCTATAAAACGCTCGCTTTCCTTTACAGTAGATCCATGTAGGTCCTGGTGTATGTCAGACTGAAACTTTGCCAAGAGTGGTCCAGCCCGACAGGCTCTGTGTCATCTTTTTTGAACCAAACCTTGAGTTTCTGCTTCTAATTTCTGTCCTGCAGCTGCCATTGGACGCAATAAACAAGCCTCTCTCCTCCCATTGGCTCCCGGATTTCAATAAAGGCCTAATTCATTGAAATAGGAGCTTAGGGACTGTTCCAAGGTGACATCATTTTAACAAACGAACAATAGGTCAAATTTATTAGCTAAGATAATGTGTGGCGGATATTACAATAGCATCTGCGATTGTTGTCCTTAGAAATTAGCGATTTGAAATTTAACAAAGCTTTGCAATTACGAGGCATTCCCCTCCCCCCTTGTTTATTACCTAACATGCTAGTTGTACAGAATTCCAGGATGGGAATGACAAAACAGCCTCTCCCCCTCGGTGGATTAATTTAGAATGTAATGTAACTCTTTCCTATTGTTTCTGTTTATAAATATTATGCAGCGTGTAAACACCTTACTGAGACGCAGAGAAGAGTTTTGCTGGATGTTTACCTGCTCATCGGCTCTAGTTATGGTGCTAGTAGATCTTGAGCTATTTTTAAAAAAAGCAAAGGGGGGAAAGAATGGATTCCTGGGTTTTGAAGCCCAGAGTTTGATCCCTTTTTCTCCCACATTTTTCTTTTTGGTGCTTTTTAATTCTCAGTATATTAAGCACCACTTCAGGGAACTCTCCTGAAATCTTACCCCGTTGCGATTTATCTGAAGCTGGAAAGGGACATGCTCGCCTATTTTTTCCCCCATGGATTCCTTATGAGAGGTCATTAAACATATGCCCACAGAACGCTGCCTTTTTGGAACTACGCTTACCCGTTGGAAAAAGAGCGAGCTCTCAGACCTGGACTTGGGTTCGTGTAGATTGCAAACCCCACGGGTGAGCGCGGGTCAGAGGAGAAACACAGCCCCTAGGAATCTTGGTTTGAAAGGGATTTTTGCAAACTGTGAATTTAGTTTAAATTTACCTCTGGAGGGGAGGGGAATCCAATTCAGGAACTAAATGGGAAACATTTCTCCCTGTCTATTAACTGTATTTTGTGTGTGTTTACACTGCAACTAATTAATTACTATAGGGCCTCCGGCTTTCCCCCTATGTTTGTGTTTTTACAAATTCCAAACATAATTATTTTAGTTTTCAATAGCCTATTTCTTTCTCTGTTTGACCGGCCGGCCCAATATTTGCGTGGGGCTGCCTCTCTTGGAGATAAAATTAAAGGCGCGGGGGAGGGGAACAATGTAAAATACACAGAGATTCCGTTTTGGATTAATTTACGTCAACAAACTTATTGCCGTACACGACTGTTAAGTGAGTTTGTAGACGCTCCCTAACGTCCAAATTGGACTAAAGGCGTTAAAAATTAAATAACGTTCAAATGCATTTACTTAGTTTCCCTTTTATAAAGGGAAATGAAAACAGGGAATAGAATTTTCCTTTTAATAGAATGTAATAGTATTTGATCAGCACCTGTTAGGGCTGATGTTGTGATTTCAGAAAGCAGCGACAAGGAGAGAGTTTATTAGTTTTTAAAGCTTAGGATTCAATTACCGCAACAAACTGAATAATTTAAATGGCAGCAGTAAATGCAAACAGACCTGTGGAGTTATCGGACTTATTGCAACGAAATGCTGAAGAATAGGGAGGGCAAGAAAGGAAAATAAATTAAAAGCAGGGTTGTGTTCTTTTCTAAACAAACAAAACCAACCAACGAAACAAAAAAACAACCCTCCAATATTTGTTTCCTAAACTATATCCTAACTGATCAATTTTGCTCAATGACAAGGTTGGAGGATTTCCCCACATCTCATGATCCTAATATGTAGAACTTAAAAAACAAAACAAAACCCCTATTTTATTGTAGGGGTATTTTGTATTCATTTTTTTCCGTTTCAAATCTCCGAGGGTTTTTTTTTGTTTGTTTGTTTTTTTGTTTTTGTTTTTTTCTTGTTTTGGTTTGGTTTTGGTTTTAAGTCACAATTTATTCAAGGATAGGGAAAAAATAGCCCGATGCATTTTCCCTCACAGTGATACTTAAACGATTATTAAAGACCCTTTCCAACTTCAAGAAATGCATCGAAGCAAAGGGAATCTTAATGCATGGATTTATGTACAGTACTGAGGACAGCGTGATGCCATTGGGTCTTCTTGAAAGAAAATTAGAGGACGCCTGTTTTATTGCTAACATGGACAGTTAAATCTCACCTGCTGTTCCTAAATCCAGGACTGTAAAAAGTGCTATTTGGTGTATTAGTGGCTGTCCGGAATTATCCGTGAGCTGTATATGTTTATCTCCTCTCACCCTATACAAAGATCCCCATACTGATAGAATTCAATTCCAAGACCATTTGTAAGCAACTGCCGTGGAAGGTTTGGAATAAAGTGAGGCACACACAGAGAGAAATACACACACACAAATAACGCCTTTTTCTTCTTCTTCCTGGCAGTCCATTGATCGCACCGAAAATGTCATAAAGCGGCTGCCCAGGAGACTCGCACGCAACCAAACAGATGTTAATTTCCAGGAATGGGAAACTTTAAAAGCAGAAGCCCTTAATAATATGATAGTTTGTTAATTTCTGGTGGATTTACGTGTCGCTGCAGGCTCCAGATAAATATCAAAGGGGCAGCTCAGGAGGAGTTGGAAAGAAGAGCGACTAGCCATTAGAAACTCTCTTTTCACTGGAATCTCTTTTAAGAAATAGCTAAGTGCACCGGTGAGGTGGCAGGGTATAAAATCACTACCTGCTTCTAAAGGCTTTGGCAAAATCAATCAAGGAACCAGAGCCCTATTAACTAACTTTGAATGATCGATGCTCAGGATCAGTTAGCAGGAAAATACAGGGTGGGTGGGAACCTCCAAATAAATGATTTTAATAAGAGGTGCAATTGAGATTGGATTATTTTAGCTCACAGACATGGATATTTCCCCCCTCTGAAGCCTAACTACACTGCGGTAGATCCAGACAGATTTAAATAGGCGCCAGGTGCAGGTACAATCACGGATCCAGGTGAATTTCGAAATCATCTCCTCGCTGGACAACAGACCCCGCTGCTCCCAGCCCACTTAGGCTCAGTTTGCTGGATTTCCGAATGAACTTTTGAGCTGAAGTATTTAATATTTTAATGACCCATTAGCTTTGACTCTGAAAATGCTCAAGTCCGGGGGAGGTAAAGTAGAGATTTATCATGGAAACTGACACAAGCCGATTGCAAAGCAGTTGTTTGACATTGAGAGTACTTATCAATTAAGGAGACGCATCTTTCTGGCTGGCCATGTTAAGAGGCAGCCGAGATGGCATCTGAAGGGTATTTCTTTCACTGCTAATCCGATTAAGGGAAAAATAGCCCCACCGTCTTGGATTCATCTCATTCCCCAGGAGCCTGGCTGCTTGGAGGCTTTTACGACGACATAAATATGACTATTAAATATTCTTTTCCCCAACCTAGCCAGCCCTGGCCATGGGCTAAAAAGGGAGGGCAGGGGAGAGCGGTGCCCTCGCAGCAAGTGCCCCGAGAGCAGAAATCGGGGTTGAAAAGTGACATCGCAGTGAAGAGTTTGTTTAAAAAATAAAACTGAGAGGGGCGGCGGCGACTCCAAGCGAGCAGCCAGGCCCCAGCACTTGGAGCAGGCGGGGTGCATGGCAAACGGGGCTGACTCCGGCCTCCCGAACTGCACCGGCCTGGTAATTCTGGGAGGCGGAGAGGAGCCTAATTGGATTTTTTTCCACTTGCTCTCGCGTGTCTAAGCTGACTGATCATTAGTTTGAGTTTCTATAGAGTGGAGCTAATTGGATTTGCAGGCTACCAGCAGGCTGGGATGCCAGCTTTCAGGAAGGAGCCTCCCAGCCTGGAAGAGGCAGAGGAGGGAAACTTACCCCTACTAGCCTTGCCCCAGGCATCACTTCTCTGAACCCCCTTTCAGTCCAACCCTCCCAGCCTGCCTTTGAATGGCAAGGGAGGATTTAAAAAAACACACACACACAACCCACACACGAAACAGAAGAGGGCTAAATAAATAAATAAAATGACACCCAGTCCTGAATCAGGGCAGGCTTTGTTAGAGAAAATTGCGGCTTGATCTGCATAATGGGAGTTCTGGATGCCCAAGGCTATCTTTTTATTGCATGTGTGTCTGCTGTTATCAATTTTGTGAACGATTTCACAGGGAGCCTGGCAGACTTGAGCTGGAATAATATGCAAAGATGAGCTTTGAATAATGAATGATGTGCTTTTAAACCAATTCCAAAGTGTCTGTGATAGTACAATATGAAAAGGGCTGGTAAGTAATAGTGTATTTAAAAGGCGCTAGTATGTTTTTATTACTATATTTAAAAAGATATCTATATTATTTTTGTGAAATGGATAATCTATCACAGAGTCTTTGATAATCAGCTAAACAATACATTTTTCTTTGGGAAAACTCTCCTAGTTTTACACAGTTAAATATAGACTATCAGCATACAGCTTTGTAACGCATGACTACCTTATTAAATATTAACTCTATTTTAATATTAGCTTTTAAATTTAATATGTTGACGTTCTGTACTTTTACTTTAATTATGTTTTATAATTAATAACCTTGGACGTATGGATTCCTTAAATGCTGCTCTCCCATAGTCGATTTGCTGCTTTTCTTTTTTATAGGTGTGTATATGTGCAAACAAAATTATACATCCAAAACTATATACATATCAAATTGTATGATGGTAATATTTTGTAAGTAAATATATCTACTTAGGTTTTTTTAATTAAAAATATTCCTCAGTGTATGTATATATAAAATGTGTACACACACATATCCTATATATAAAAACAAACACACTATGTATTTTGTCTTTGTCAATGTCTAATGTAATCGATCTAATCTGATCTAACTTTTCTATCAATTTTTAAATAAAAAAGCGAAGTGGGTCTATTTATTTACAAAAGCCAAACCAGCTCTGTAACTATTTTTTGTCGCCAAGTTTTCAAACCCCATTTTTGGAATAGCTCAAAAGTTGCCCGTGGCTTTGCGTGTGTCAGTCATCGGACTATGCTTTGGAGACACGTGAGGGACCCAGGGCCAACTCACCTATGAAATCCAGACGGCCACCCATCTCCGTGCAGTCCGTGCTGGGTGCGGATGGTAGCCTGTGACGAGGCTCAGGCGAGCTGGTCCGCTGGCCCGTTCTGGCCTGGGGGTCTGTGCTGCTGCCGGGGCTACTTCATGGCTCCGGGAAGTAAATTCAGGGCTGTAAGAGGAGAGGGGGTCAATAAAGCTAGCGAGGAAAATCCCATTCACCTCAAGCCTGCGGGATGTAGTGTGATGACAACTGTAGCCAACCGGCGGAACTGCACCCCCAGGGCGCTGTCACTCCAGTGCTGTCTGGAGCCCACAGCCTGGTCACTTCTGCCAGGGCTTGGGGCGGGAGGGTGCCAGGTTTGGGTCTGGGAAGCTGCAAGTGCTGGAGGAGACATCATTGCCCGGGCCCTGCTACGGGAACCGGGAATACACCGTCCCGGCGCCCCAGGCCCGCCTCCCTCAGTGGGTGCGAGGGAGCTTTAGGCTTGGCTGAGCAGGGGGCCCGGCAGGCGCAGGGGTCGTGTCCCGTCCCCCCCGCCTTTGCATGGCGCAGGGGCTGATCACACCGCTGCTGGCCAGGCACGGTCCCCGCTTGCTTTGCCAGGTCGCTGCTGGTCCCGGGCCGCTCACGCTGCCCAGCTGGGGCAGGGCCCGAGCCTGCCACCAGGCAAAACTCCGAGGTACTGCAACAGCCATTGCAGGATCGGGCCCAATTCTCCACTGCTCCCAGGCCGCGGCAAGCCCAGGCCAGGCGCTCCCCAGGCAGGCTGCATGGGTGCGCTCAATGGACGAAGGCAAGAAACCAGATCGCCCGGGTGGGTCTCCCCGGAGCCCTGCCCGGCGGTTAGCGGGCGCTTCCCCGTTACACCTGCGCCTGGCAAGCGGCTGCAAGGGAAACTTCCCGCTTCCTTTCGCTGGAGGCTACCTGCGAAATGCCAACCAGTCCGCCGAGCCCGGATGGCCTGAGCCGCTCTCATGCGAGGGGCGGGGGGAGGGGAGAGACTGCACCAATAAATACAAGTCTCGTAAAAAAAGGATCTTAAACATGCCCCCGACTCAGGGACAGAGACACACTGCGTGCAGCGGGCCTCGGATCAGGGCCAGAGTCACTTACACGGATTCGGGCTGATACCTTTGAGGGGTCAGACACTCTGCCCTGTGCTAAGCTGGGCGCGCTGCTGCTGCTGGCCTAGGACAGCCAGGCAAACGTCTGGCATGTCCCTTGGCCAAAGTGCAGCCGGGCCATGGAGCCCAGGGTTAGCCATGCCTCCGACACGGCAGTGGGGCGGGGGTACAATGGCTCCAGAGGGCCGGGGCGCACCATCGCTTTAGCAACTTCCAGCCACATTATTTCAGAGACAAAAACTGCATCCAAGCAACTGCGGTGCGGCCCCAGGGCGCTGGTTCACCCCGCGCCGGAGCCGTGCCCTGGGAAGCGCACAGAACACATGCGCTGGGACGCAGGCCCCGGCGCTGTTCCGGGCGGCTGAGTTGAGCTGAATTGAGTTTTTCGGCGGACTCCACTGGATGGGTCTAGTTTAAAATTCTCTCTCTTGCCCCGACCCACTGTAAAAGGGTTTCTCCGGCTGGTGACAGGGAAAACGGGTCCCACTTGTGTCCGCATCGGACTCTGCCCCCCTCGTTTCACAACCATCGCCCCTAGAAGGCGGCCCGGGCCGGGAAAACTTTACACCTTTGCTCGCTCCAACCAGGGCCTCCCTGCGCCCCCGCTTTGCGTTGGCATGAGCCCCCTCCATCCCCCTCCGCTAGCCAGCAACTCAGGAAGTTTAGCCAGGGTACAGATCCCCCCTCGCCCCCGCGCCTTGTAACTGCTCTGTGTTTGGTTTTCAGTCCTTCGACTTTAGGTAATTCATCTCAGCAAACATTTCGCGTTCTCCGTTTCATAGAGAAACTCAGCTGGCACGGCCAAAAGACTCGGCCACGGGCCACCTGATTCTGTGCTCGACTAACACCAAGGAAAAGCCCTTTCCCTTTGGAAAGGAATAACCAGCCTTATTGCGCATCTCTGTCATTAGCCAGCGGAGTAGCTGGGTTGTGGCGAGAAGGACGGGTTCATAGATGACATTAAATACGTTCAAGGTGCAGGTAACATGCACAGATGACCTGAAAATACAGACTGGCGTATAGACAGCCTGAGGAACAGCTGTAACTATTCGATCCACTTGGGACAAAACATTCCCTGCCTCTTTTGCTGTGAATTGTTTTCTAGAAATGTAAAAAGGAACGAATCCGTTTTGTAGTCCTCAAACCAAGACAACGCGTTCATTTATGTGCCCGTCCAGATCTTAAATAAAAAGGCCATTCGCACGTGCAGCTAGTTCAGCATCGTTTGTTCTTTGCTTTTGGATGATTCGGTGTTCGAGCTTTGCGGAGTGGGGGTGGTTTTGCTTTTTACTTCGGATTATAAACAGAAAACGACACTTCATTACGTTCTTTCTCGGTGAATTAATTAGCGAGACAGACTTTTTCATTGCTAAAATACACACAAGTAAAAAAAGACATTGGTTGCTCCCGCTGGGGAGAACAACGGATTATGCCCAAGGTTTGTACAAATGCGCAGCGCTTAAAAACGAACAATAATAATAATAAAACAAGAGACACCTTTAAAAAAAATCTCTGGCTCCGTCTCCCCGACACAGAACAAGGTTTCCGTGTTCGCCGGTACCTTTTTGAACAATATAGAGCTCAGCTCCGCCTGGAAGGTCCTGAACCTGCCAGACGTGCCCTGCACATTTCACTGTATTGACTCAAACTATTACTACAGTTATTTTTAGCTATGCAATAAACCAGGAAAACGGTAGGCAGCCCATTAGGGTTATTTCGCTTATTTCTGTACTTCTATTAGACGCATATATTATCCCTCTTTCCTAGCTCCCGAGCAGCAGCCAGGCTGACACCGTAGGGCTGGAAATGCCTCTTGCGTCGACACATATGGCCCACCGAAGAAACACTTTGTGGCGTGGAGTTTAAATCTCACCGATAACTAAAGGCTCGAAAAGAAATTATACCTCCAGCCAAATGACACCGCTCTTGTGCTTCATCCAGACCCTGGACAGCTTTTTCCCTTTGAACAAACAAAACAAACACCCCCGCCACACACACACACAGGCTAAGGATGGCAATGGTGGGAGTGTAGAAAAAATAGACCAGGCAGTGACTGGCAGGCACCTGTCCCCAGTCAATGCACCCAGTCTCTTTAGTGGGCCCTGAGTATGTAAACTGCCACGTGTTAAAAACTCTCTATTTGGTGCCTTTAAGGAAAATGCCAGGACATCAGCACCAGGAAATATAAAATCATAGAATTGTAGGACTGGAAGGGACCTCAAGAGGTCTTCTAGTCCAGTCCCCTGCACTCATGGCAGGACTAAGTATTATCTAGACCATCCCTGACAGGGGCTTGTCTAACCTGCTCATAAAAATCACCAATGATGGAGATTCCACAACCTCCCTAGGCACTTTATTCCAGTGTTTAACCACTCTGACAGTTAGGTCAGTTTCCTAATGTCCAGTCTAAGCCGCCCTTGCTGCAATTTAAGCCCATTGCTGCTTGTCCTATCCTCAGAGGTTAAGAACAATTTTTCTCCCTCCTCCTTGTAACCTTTTATGTACTTGAAAACTGTTATGTCCCTGCTCAGCCTTCTCCTCTCCAGACTAAACAAACCCATTTTTTTTCAATCAATAGGAGGATCCATAAGACCAGAGGCTTAGCTGTAACTGTGCTGGAGGAGGAGTCTGACAGCCAGGCAGGGATGGGTTGCCCTGATTGTCCTGGTATCACTGTTTCAGGATGGGCCTGAGCCCTTCCCCAAGTGGGAGCAGGGCTCAGATAAGGCAGCATGTGATGATGGGCTTCCCTTCTCCTTTGCCCGCCTTCACCTGGCCATTAGTCCCCCTCCCCTTGCCCCTGCCCACCGAGGGAGCCTGAGCTGAACTGAGACAACAGCACAGTTATGCAGCTATTTTTAGCTGCTGGGAGGCTGGGTGGTGCCTGCTTTGATCGATGAGCACTTTAATATTTAGACAGATTTATTTCCCCCCCTCCAACGATTGATATCACTCCCCACCAGCAATGTCAGTGTGTGTGTGTGAGAGAGAGAGGGAAACTCTCCATGTGTGTGCGAAAAGACTGTAAGAGACAGTCTGTGTGAGTGACTTTAGACAGACTGGGTCAGAGGGGGCGGGGGGGCGAAGAACACCTTTCTTGACCATATAACACATTAAAAAGCATTATCAAAATATAAATGATTATACCTGACCCTACACGCATAGGCACACTCAACAGGGGTAACCACAGATACTATGGCGTCGCCATCACCAAGTTCACCAAAGTATTACTAATGCACCAGGTCAGCTGAAATGGAGCCAAGTTATGAGCCAATTGATAAAAGGTGTCGTCAACCTGCAGCTGGGCCTTAATCAGCTCAGGGAACTTTGCCTCAGTGCATGATACCCTGCCGCCACTGCCACTCAGTCCTTGTGGGATTTCAACATGGACGATTTGGCCTGACAGAGTAAAAAAATGGGCCAGGGAGCCAACAGGTCATTTGTGGGTGCTCTATCTCACTCCCAGAATATACAGAGGTCTGGAGAAAACCTGTCTTAAATTGCTGAAAAGCTGCTGCAACAAATCAAAGAGAGGAATCAAATGGAGTAGTCAAGGACAAAATGAAACGCTGTACCCTGAAGCTGAGCAGAAGGGACAGTGGGCAGACACATCAGGGGAGATGCAGCTCAAAACGGGATTAGTCACTTCAACGCTGTGCAAGACCCACCACAGCAAGTCTCCTGAGTGCTTTGGGAGAGGAAACTTGTACAGCCTCCTCTAGGCAGGGAACACGGAGTCACCCAGAGACAAATGCATCCTCCTAGAGGTGTCAGGGAAATCAGAGGTGGAATAATGCTGCACTTTGACACTACAGAGCTGCTTCTTGTTTACTGCCAGAAAAAGAACATCTAGCAGGGAAACAACCTGGCCGGCTGCATGCAAGTCCCATCCACTGAAGGGGAAACAACCAGTGAACCTTCCTGGAAGAACCGTCCCTGCGAAAACCCTCTGCAGATACTGATCGGCCCACTGAAGAAGCATAGCCTGGAAATCAGAGAGACCTTATCCAAACAATCCACAGACCAGATGCCAGTCTGACCAGCCAGCGCTGCCAAAGGCTTCCAGCCTGACCAACCAGGAGCAATTAGGTGGGACAGCCTGTTAAACCCAGCCTGGGGAAAAACAGAAAACAGGCTCCTGGAGGGACAGCATCTGAGGGAAAAAGTTGGTTAAAGAACCAGTGGCTCCTTCAATAGCCACAGGCTGGAAAATGCTTGGTCTGGCCAAGCACATTGCAGGAGTCATCAGGCATTGAAAAGGCCATGGTAAAACAGGCAGATCCAGATTCTCCCAACTTCCAGGCATCAGCAGAAACAAGTGAGAGTCAAAGCCCATCCCCCCACCACAAGGGAGGAGAGGGAAAAGGAGGCACTGCCAGACCAGAGGGAAGTTGGAATGCAGCAGTCACTGAACAGACCGGAGATGAAACACCGCCACTCTCCTGAGCAGGTCCACGAGCCCCTGGCCTCTCTCATGCAATGGCAAGTATAGCAGGGCAGGGTACAACCAATGGGAACCACTTCAAAAAAACAGCCGTTGATGTGCCTCTGAATCCAGTCCAGGGTCCAGACACACCAGACAGTGCCACAACATTGAGGCCACAAGGTTTTTGGCAGCTGAAGCTGAAAAGAAAGCCCAGGAAGGAACCAGCACCATTTCTGTAGATGGCTCTGCACCCTCTCCTCAACCCCTTCCCAGTCTTTCATCGTACATTGCTCAGATCCTTCCCCTCCCCCACAGCACTTTAATCCCAGAGGTGCCCCACTGCCATTGTCGGGGCAGCAGAGGGAGAACACCCACTGCCAAGAGGCCAGAAGGAAGGCATGGCTTTGGGCCCAAAGGATTCTGGCAGAGGATGCACATTCATATATTTGCAAACAGGTGCAAAGTGCCCACACATCACCTCAGATGTGATAAAAACTGAGACATCTTCAGCATTGGCTGACAAACAAACAGGGAAAGCGTCTGGCAGCCCTGGCAAGGAGAGACTGGTCAGCCAGCTTATTAGGAGGCATCAGAATAGTTTGAGTCTCAGAGCATGCAATATCAGATATGAGCACCCCGATGCCGCTGTGTACTGGGAAGCAGAAGCTAAGACCCCACATTAATCTGTAAAACACTGAAAATGTTATGGTAACAATGAAAAAAATGATCTGAACGCTGGCCCAATCTGAAATGCTTTTAATAGATGTAAATGGTCAAACCTATCAATAGCTTCTCCTGGTCCACTGAAAGAAACCCCACATCCAGACTGAAATATTTGTTGGCAGTAAAGACATCCTGGATTAAAATCAAGCTTCCATATGAGAAGAGACTACAAAGACTGGGTCTTTTCAGCATAGAAAAGAGACGACTAATGGGGGATATGATAGAAGTCTATAAAATCATGACGGGTGTGGAGAAGGTAAATAAGGAAGTGTTCTTTACTCCTTCTCATAACACAAGAACCAGGGGTCACCAAATGAAATGAATAGGCAGCAGGTTTAAAACAAACAAAAGGAAGCATTTTTTCACACAATGCACAGTCAACCTGTGGAATTCTTTGCCAGAGGATGTTGTGAAGGCCAAGACTATAACAGGGTTCAAAAAAGAACTAGAGAAGTTCATGGCGGATAGGTCCATTAACGGCTATTAGCCAGAATGGGGAAGGATGGCACCCCTAGCCTCTGTTTGCCAGAAGCTGGGAATGGGCAACAGAGGATGGATCACTTGATGAGTACCTGTTCTGTTCATTCTCTCTGGGGCACCTGGCACTGGCCACTGTTGGAAGACAGGATACTGGGCTAGATGGACCTTTGGTCTGATCCAGTATGGCCGTTCTTATGTTCTTATCACAAATGCAGTGACAGGGATAAATACATCTGATCAGAATGTATCAAAGAGTCCAGATAGATCTGTATCTGATAGGCCAAGGGTCCAGATAGAATCTTGTGATCGGAATGGAGGGAACCAGGTCTTCAGTTCTGCAAGGCATACAGGGCCCCTTTCTCAGGCAGCAGGGTAGTTACTCCCCTGTGACGGTGGAGGAGTAGCTTTTTCCCTGGACACGCTCTAGCACCACCAGGGAAAAGTCAGGCCCAGTGAGAGCCAACAATATTTATAATATTCAGAGGGCAGCCCATCAATCCCTGGGCCTTTCTGAGGAGGGAGTTGCTGGACTGTGACAGAGAGCTCCTGCAAGGAAGGAAGTGCCTCCAGTTGCCACTGATCCTTGCAGGGGTGAAAGTAACTTAAATCTCTTACTAGTGCGCAGGGCTGCTGGGCCCCTGGACAAGATGGGGAAGGGGTGGCTCTGGGCCCCCGGAAGGGGCGGGGCCTCGGGTGGAAGGAGCGGGGCCAGTGGCGCTGGAACAATTTTTTAGGGTGGGGGTGCTGAGCTGCACCCCCTCTTGCCCCTGTCCATGCCCCTCACTGCCCCAGGCTGGGACCACAGGCCCCAGGGTGGCTGGGACCCAGGGGCCTGCAGCGAAGTCCCTGGGTGGAGGGGCCAGCAGCTGGGACCCCGGGTGGCAGCGGGGCCCCGGGGCATGGGCTGCTGGGTGGGACCCCAGCGCGGGGCCATGCGGGGCGCAAAGCCTGGGGGTACTACAGCACCCCCTGCACCCATACTTCCTGCACCTATGGACGGGGCTGGGGCCAGCCTCCTCCAGCCAGCCCTTCAGCACTGCCTGGCCTGCGCCGCCCAGGGCTCTGGTGGCAATTTAAAGGGCCTGGGGCTCTAGCTGCTGCTGCAGTAGCAGCGGCAGCAGCTGGGAGCCCCAGGCTCTTTTAAATCACCGGGCCCCGGGGCAGCTGCCCCCTTCTCCCCCACATCAGCAGCCGTGCCAGAACGGTCCTTAAAGTGCTGCCACAGTAGCACTTTAACGTCAGTTGTGTACTGGCCCGTACCAACGGCCACTTTCTTACCGGTACACTGTGCCGGCCTACTTTCCCCTCTGGCTCTTCGCTAATCAGACAGGGCAACTCCTGGTGCAACTCCTCCAGCACCAGACCTTTGCAGACCTCAGTCAAATACAAAGCACTGTAGAAGGAAACAGATGCTTTCAGGATCTCTGCAGCCAGCTGTCAGATGAGACAGGGAGTCTGCCAGTGATCCACAGTCTTCCTCTCCATACCAAAGACATATAATGTGGGAGCATCAGTATCATGAAGCTAGGTGAAACAGGCATGAACCAGAACTCCCAGCACCTTTACCTCCAGCAATCACCCCTGAAGCAGGTTCTTCTCAGGAAGAGTGTGGCAGAGCTATGCCAGCTTCAGCCATGAGTTTGCAGTGAAGGTTCAAGATGTCCCATTTCAGGGTACTCATAGCATGATGCAAGGACCACAGAACAACCTGGTTGAACAGAATAATTGGATCCGGACCTTCCTGACATCCCACCGCTGTCTCAGGGACTCAAACAAGGGCTCCTGCTGCTGCTAACACTCCCAAAACACAGCACACACTGGGGTGAAAGATCTTGCAACAATTTGGCATCAAAACACCAGTGGAAGCCAGGCAGGGAGAGGGAAACGCTGACAGAGATATAGTGATGGCTAGACAAGTGAGTGGGGGACATAGAGGACTGAACAAATATTCACACTGGCCTTCACAGCACAAAAGCAACCTCCCCGCGACATGGCTGGGGATATCCTTCATTCAGGCGTACTGCCTAACAGAGGGGTGAGAGCACCTCCAGAGATCCAAAGTCAACAGGAGACAATGGCTGAGCGAGGGTAGCTCCTCATGGTTCCTGACTGACACACCATTGATGCTACAGTTGAAGTCCCTCCCCAGGACAATACCGCTGGCATGGCCACAGCCAAGCAGGGCCTGGGCAAACTGTCCTGCTGCAGAGTAGGGGTACGGCTAGTAAGCAAACTTTCAAACACCAGCACACGCCTCCACCTGGAGGAACTGTGCCCTTCGTGCCCTAGGAGACAAGAACAGCCACTCCACCACTGATGCTGGAACTGTGCCTCAAGAAAGCTTCCGCTTCCCATTCCACCAGCTAAGTCCCCCTGATTATCACAATCTCTTGCAATAAAACAACATTGACCCATTTTTGTCAGCTAAGTTAAAGAAGTTGTGCCCTTTTACAACCAGCCCGGCACCCACTGCTATACAGCAAGCCAAGGTTGAGCAGCACCATGCAAAGCCAAAGAGCAGAGAAAGACAATGGAAAGAACAGGGAGCTGGAGAGACGTGAGCCATGGTGCAGTCGGTCCACCCTGAACTGTCCCTGTCCGCCTCCTAACCTTACGTAGCAAATTCCCGCGATGGAAATGTTTCCTGCAGTTGACCGAGATATCCCTCAAACCAAGGGACTGGACATAACACCGACTCCTTGCTTCCCCTTAGTGCTGCTCACTGATCTCCTGCATGCACTCCTGCACTGATCTCCTTGCTATCCTCTTCATCACCCTTGGACACCCGTCAACCCAGAAGAGCATCAGGTTCCTGCTGGGGCGCCCCCACAGTCATACCGCGATCCCTGGAGTCAGCAGCACAAGGGCAAGACTCCCGCGGTGACCTGGCTCACCACACAGGAAACATTTCAGACGCACAGGTGCACAAACACTGTATAACCCATCCTCTCTACACTGTGCTCCAGAACCAGGTTCAAGGGCTGATTGGGATTATTTGAAAGCACATCAGTCTGGTGTCACATCCTTGCTCTTGCAGCCCAACAGGGTCATCCCAACAGCGGCAAACACATCCCCATCGCAGAGACCAGGGTCTCATTGCAAAGGAAGGGGGGAGATTGGAAAAAACTACATTAGTGGCAGGAGAAAACAAGGGGGAAACTGCTAGCTGGGACTCCTTGACCCAGAGCTCCTCCTGAACCAAACGACTTATGAACTGCTCATGGGCCAGGAAAAGAGACAGCTACTGCGCACAGCACGTACCAAACACAGCCTCACTCTCAGGGCTTGGCTACATGGACGCTTAGTTTGTGGCAAGCTGGGGGGTAAATCTATGCCACACTAGCTTGCCGCGCGCTAAGTGTCCATCTGGATGCTGTTGCTGCGCGCACTTAGCATTCCATAGTGCACATTGTCTCCTGTGTCAAAGCAGGCTAGATCAAAGCACACTAGGGCATTGTTAGTGCGCAGCATCAGGGTCCATGCAGACACTTAGAGTGTGGCAGGATAGTGTGGTGTCAATTTACACCCCAGTTTGCCATGAGCTAAGCGTCCATGTAGACAAGCCCTGAGAAACTCCCATAGTCTCCAGAAAGAGACTCTGTGTGTGTGTGAGATTGTGTCTTGAGAAACTCCCATAGTCTCCAGAAAGAGACTCTGTGTGTGTGTGTGAGAAAGAGGGGAAGAGAGAGAGAAATTCAGAGTGAGAGACTGGTGAGGCTGAACAGACTGTGTGTGAGAAAGAGACTGTATGTGACAGTGTCTGCATGTGGGTGTGTGACAGACACTGCATGTGTGTAAACTGTGTTTCACCCCCCCCAATCCTCTACCCGCAGTGCAGTCCCTACACACCTTTATGCTACTGCTCCTCTGACTGGGGCTAATGCCCTCCACACTGCACATAGACTCTCGTCCCAAGGGACGGAGGGTGGGGATGTAGATTCCCCCCTTGATTCTCCGGCAGCACAGGGGGAGAGCTGCTTCCCTCTCTTTCCCTTCTCCCCACTGTGAGCATGTGCCCTCCCAGCCAATGTGAATACCCCCATCCCTAGAAGCACCCCTCCCTGCAGAGCCCGGAGAGAGACAGCACTGACCTCTCCAAGGCACACAGCTGATGGCTGCCCTGGCTCCCCCCCATTCTAGGAAGCCTGTTTATACATAAACTAATGAGTCAGAGTCCTTTCAACTGCAATGTCTCTCTGTGGGCAGCTTAATTGGCAGCGCTTCCTCACCCCAGGATGGGGCAGAGAGGGAGGTTTGATATGGTCACTGTTTGGAACTATAGCACCTGGAACATGGGGTCCCACGGCACCAGGGCATACAGGCTGCCAGGGACACACACAGGCACTCAGCGCTCATGGCCAACAACAGCTTCAACGTTATTTGAGCTCACAGCTTCGGAGGTCAGACCTGGCTTTGACTGTCCCCAGAGTTCAGAGGCATTTGGGCTTCTCCCTGCATGTACCACAGGGAATGGAGCCCTGGGCAGCACCTGCCTGAGAGCACGACAGCCACTGGAGTGTAAATGGAGACCTGACACATGTAGGCAGAGCACTGAGCAACTCCCTGGGCTCTCCTCCAGCCTGTCTGGCCACCAAGGTCATGTTGGCAGCAATGATAGGTCCCTGTGGGCACTGCTCTGGTCTAGTTGGCAGGTGCTTCTCCAAGACCGCTGGGGTGCACAAGCTGTCTGCCTGGTGCAATGGGGTGGTAGGAGTTCTAGTGTGTGTGGGAGGGTCTTAAACTCATTGCCTGCAAAGGGGCCTTGCAAACTGCAGGAGCAACCCTGAATGTCTGAGCCATTGACAAGAAGAGGAGAAGCAACTGGGAATGCTGCTCCGTAGGCAGAAGTAGCAGCCTGGGCACCAGGGGCTGAATGACCAGAGTTTAGTGGTGATGAACGGTGCCAGCCTGGCAGCCCTGGAGACTGAAGTCCTCTGTGAGTCCAGCCAGTGGTTACAGCATGGGCAGAGGCAAGGCAAACTTACCACACAGTGCCCTGACAACATGCTTCTGCCAAACCCAAGTGACAGCCCTTTGGGGGTGAGGTTTGTCACCAACCATTAGCTCCTTCACTGCTCTGCAGAGATTGCTGAGGAAAGTGTTAATTAGTGCTGGCAGCAATAGTGGATTTTTGGAATGGGGGTGGGGGCTCTCCTCATTAAGCCCTGGGCTGTGCAGGGCACTGAACAGTCCCCAGCTGAGAACAATTTTCTAGTCACTGCTGAGCAGAGCTTAGATACCTTCACAAGCACCTCTGATAAGTAGGAACCAGGGCCAAGAGGAGAAAGGCCCTACATCTCATCACCAACCCCTGAGCAACACAGGAGCTTTCTCCCTGCCACTTTCCAGCAAACATCTGGGATCTGTAACAAAATGTACCCAGAGCTAAACCTCCCATGGACTTAAACATGAGCACATCTCACCAGAAACCTGCGTAGCACTTAGGAGTTTATGTCAGAGACTTTCTCACACCACTACAAAAGGGCAGAATTTGGCCCTTAAATCTGAACTGAAAGCCAATTTCTAATCCAAACCAAAATGTTCTGTTTCCTTACTGGCATCAGTGCTGTAGCAGCATCCAATGTGTCCCGGAAGCTCTATGGCTCTGACTGTAAAGTAGCCTTGGTTAAAATGTTGATGACAAAATTTCAGCTTGGGCCAAACGATCCATTACATTTGTTTTGATTTTACTGTTCTTACTTAATTATCTCTAAAGGGAAGCATTTTGTTTGGGAGGCGAGAGGGACAGGCTGCTGGGAACAAGCCCAAGGGAAATCCCTGTGGGACTCTGAAAAGCCGTCTCAAAATGGGAGGTAGCAGTTCATAAGCCTGGAACCTTGATGCTGTATTGCTGTGGAATTCCTACGGCGCTGCATAACCCAGCCGTATGAATGCAAAAGGGACTCAGCATCACTGATATTGTTACAATGAAATCCAAAGGAAGGAAGAATGATTTTCAACTTATATGAAGTGGTGCCAGATTCTCATTTCTTAATAGATACCTAGTGAGCTCTGCCGGTATCAACAGGTTGCTAAGACTAGCAGCTCCCTTTGATGGTTTGCTCTAGCTTGGCTGTGGTGCTGTAGCCAGCTCTAGAAAGAAAACAGAACAAATTCTGACATTTAGAGAACACTTTCCATCCCAAAGCACTTTACAAACTGTATCTAGCACACATATAATTGTGTATGCATATAACTATACATATGCATAATGAAATCTCTCGCTATGCTTGTAATAGACCATTTACCGATGAACTGCAGCCACCTTTCAGGTGGATTGTAGCAGCTGGCCCACGGCAACAATGCACAAGAGTGAGTGAAGAATGCTGTGTCCTATGGTAACCGTGTGCGAATTTAAGTAGTCGGAGTGGCGTTAGTCAAGAGCGAATTTGGCCAGGATTCCTAGGGTAACTGAGTCAACTCTTATGAAACACATGGGAGCTTTAATGCCCACAAGTAGTTAGGATCACACTGCAGCAGCACAAAACCACCCTATCACTAGGCTGGGCCATTAGTTCAGACCAGTGCTGTATTTTCTGCAGCCTCTTGGCGGTCTCACACCCAAATACTGACTGGACACAAACTTGTTTTAACTCTAGGTGGCATCACTGCAGTCAGTCATCAGACAACCAGCTAGACGCATAGACTGGTCTGTTCTTCTGAATACACTACATGGAAATACTCTCATTATATTAACGTTTTCTGCTATCTGTTATCAGATATTGATCACAATGAATATTCTTAGAAATTGGTGTCTAATGCCCATAGGCAGAAAGCTTTCCTCACCTGAGCCCCTTTGTGTAGAATTACGCCAGGTTATCAGTGCTTCAAGGTCCCGGTGGAAAGCATGGAGATGGGGAGAGGGTGTCATCACCGATGGCTCAAGATCCATGGGTTTTCCATTGAAAAACAATCTTTCACACAGCTGTAAGGAATTCATGGATATGGGGAGGTGCACACTGCAGGGGCAATAGTTGGCAGAATCAGTCAGAGACAAACATGAGCAAATAGTATCTCCCTTATCATTACAGCCATGAAAAAGAGCCTTTGCAACTTGCCTAAGTTACCACATGACTGTAGTGCTATAACCCTTGTCCTTCCTCACTCCACTTCCTCTCAAGTGCATTGGCACACTCTCTCGGTGTGTCACATGTAACAGTTAGCTGGTAAGTTCCCCAGGACAGAACCGTTTCTTTCTGTGTCTTCTGCAAAGGGAAAGCACATTCTAGTCTTGCTGTGCATTTACACCAAGGCGCCTTTGTTCTGCCAGACTGGTGTAAAGGGGCTTTGGTGTAACTGAGAATCAGGCTCACAGGCACTGTATAGTAAAACAATAAGAGAAAGGTCAAAACCCACAGGCCAACAGCAAATTTAGATGGTCGTATTCATTGTGGACCTGAACTTTCTATGCGTGGGGCATTGCGTAGAAAATCCCACCAGTAGAACGTTGCTCCAAAAATTTGGAAAAATACTTTGCTTAAATATTGACCAAAGACTTAACAAAATACCCCAGATGATCGCAGACACTGAAACCAAATTTGCTGGAGACAGTGACAGTTTGTCACATCAACTGATAAGCAGCTTCACGCATACATGGTTTTTCTGGAGCTGCCTGTGGAGAAAGCCTCCTATGTTGGGACAACACCTTTCTCTTCATCTTCCTTTGGTCACTGCAGAATCAGAGAATACTCGCATGTATTTAAGTGTCAGCTCTTCTGACCAGGGATCATTTCCTATAATATGTTTGTGGAGCACCTAGCACAATGCAGAACACCTAGCCCCAGCCTTGCGGGGGGGCGGGGGGGGGGTCTAATACACATAATACTCAAAATAACAGTTGGTGTCATCCACCTATGGTAGCAGTTTTGGATTGGCTATGCTTGGGACACAGCTGAAGCTAGGAGAGTATGTCCACCTGAACCACTGATCTGGGAAACTAAAGTTCCCTGTGCTGCCAATGGGACTGAATCATCTCCCAAGGACTTTTTCACGTGTGGTTCTAATATTAGACGGCGACCACCCTGAAATGGAGCCATCTCTACAGTGAACTACAGCAGCCATTCTGCATCAGCACTGGCACTGTACAAGGGGATTTGATGAATAATATGTCGAAATTAAATGGCATTGGAGCCTGTGTGAGAGAGCCAGAGATTAAGAGAGGCAGGGCACTTTTTATAGATAGATCCAAAATAATAAAAAGCAGCTCAATCACGGTTATTGTCTCTGACATTCACAGGCAGTTTTTGTCAAACTAGTTTTTTTTTTGCTGATGGATAAATTAGCAGCTTGAGGTTGGTATTTGTAACTGGCAGATGTTTTCGGAGGAGTCAGCAACACAACCTAGGCTTCAGTTGTAATCTAAAATATTGCCTTCTGTTGACGTGAAGCTCAAGAAGTAGTGATGATTGAAGGTGATTAATCTTGAAAGCACCTACAAAACAGCCCCAATGTATATGTGTTGTGGGTGTCTAGATGGAGTGATGCCATATCTGAGGTTATAAAGGGTTACTCAAATACTAGAGCTTTGACCCAAAGATTTTTTCTCCCCGTTATAATGTATGATGATAGTGTCACTGTGAGAAGGCATTGGAAGCTTTTAAAGGATGTTTTTTCTTTAACCCAGGGGGTTCTCAAACTGGGGGTCGGGACACCTCAGGGGGTTGCGAGGTTATTACATGGGGGGTCACGAGCTGTCAGCCTACACCCCAGACCCCACTTTGCCTCCAGCATTTATAATGGTGTTAAATATATAAACAAGTGTTTTTAATTTATTAGGGGGTCACACTCAGGGGCTTGCTATGTGAAAGGGGTCACCAGTGTCAAAAGTTTGAGACCCACTGCTTTAGCCTCTGTCTTTGGCTATGAGTGTTGTATCTCTAATGTTAACGAGCAGCCCAGGTAATTATAGTTATCCTTAGCCTTCTCTGGACAGGTGTACTTGGTTGAGGTTTAATGCTGAAGACAGTTACTTTGTAAACATTAAACACAAATATTTTCTAGCCATGACCTATCAATCCCCATTGTAACTGACCCCCACTAAGGGCTGGTGGACTTCATTAACTCGCTCAGCACTAGTAATGGGGAAAGCAGTTTCAGGGGTGTGTGTTTGCCTTTAGCCTGGCGAGGAAGGTGGGGCATTTCACATCTTGTGTGTTGCAGGCAGAGGGTATGTTAATAAGCAGCATGTGGAGGGTGAGCAGATTTCAGAGCTTCCATAGTGGGCCACCGCTTAGGCTGTCGTTAAGGAGCAGCGTATGTGTATTGGGGGGCAAGCACATACCAGGGTTTGGCTACTGGAGATAAGAAAATATGTCCTGCTGGGAGGGGGACATGGGACAGTTTTAGGGTTCAGGTGTGACTGGGGGGTTGGGGAGGTTTGAGAGACTTGTAACTGGGGGGTGGACAAGAAAGGAAGGTTTGGGTGGGGACTGAGCATGGGAGGAGAGACAGTTTGGGAAGAGGGATGTGATGGCTGCAAGCACATCAGTCTCCTCCTCGGATCCCTGCTTCTTTTCCCCCGCCAGCCTTTACCTTACTGCTAGAGTCAGTCCCAGCAGCGACCTCTGTGCATTGCAGGGGCCATCTCTCCCGCTTTGATCCTGATGTGCCATTGGGAGGAAATCTGAGGTGCAATCTATAGGGTAGCAAGGCAGAGTCAAAGGATAGGGCAAAGCAGCCAATAGAGAGGCAGGCAGGATGGTGGGTGGGTAGGGTATCGGGCCCAGCAAACAAATAGCAATTGACCCTGTGTCCTCTCTGACCCATTAGACCTAAGTTACATGGCAGGGACCCCGTAATTATACATATTGCTTTCCTGAGCCCTCACCTCCTTTGGGTCCAGTCAGTGCAGGAGTCAACGTATTTATGCTGCCTCTGCATTTGAACTGTTCCGAGGAGCTGCAGACTGTGATACTGACAAGGCAGAAATGCATTGTGGAAGTTGTCTGCGAAGGGGAGGAGGGAAAGGGGGGGGGGTTGGTAGCTAAGCAGAAGTTGAGGCTTTTGGTCACCAGGGAAGGGCAGGGTAGTGACGACTTTACATTCTGGGGTGGGGAATTTCTCATTCCCACCCCAGCATTTCTTAACTACCTTCCCACAGGGGGCATAGTGGGCCTTCCAGCTCACTGGTACTTTATTCTGAAGGCTACTGGGCTCCAGCTTCTAAGTTTTTCTTTAAAAGGTATAATTATGTCTCTAGTCCTTTTGGTTGTGAAGAAAACCTTCCACACGGGAAACCAGTCCAACTGACGCAGCGATACGTGCCTAAGTTTGCATGCAGTATTAAACAATAGGTCTTGAGAGAGGTGTGAACTGCTGCTTTTCACATTTTTGAGGGTTTTTAACTCTGAAGTTGACATTTGAATTGTCATCATCTAATGATGATCAAAGTATTAAAATAGGAGAGGAGTGATCATTATTGTCAAGCGCAACTAAGAGTGGAGTCTTGTTTTGGTATCTCATGTGAGTGGAGGTCGGTCTGTGGGTGGAATCTGTCAGAGTTTCCCCCTTATTCAACTCCTGTATGCCCCATTGTATCCTGCCCCAGTATTTGCCACTACCTCCCTCAAGAAGTAAGCATATTATTGAGCTAACCTCAAGCTAAATGATCAGCAGTGAAACAGACAACACTAAAATACACATTGCCATCCTTGGCACCCAGCTGAGATGAATGGGTGCAGTTCACACTCAAAGCAGTTAGATTCAGGCTGTCTGCAGACTCAGGCAAACAAAGTTACATTCAGTTCATATTTTGAGGCTCATCTTCACAATCATAAGGGTTAGTGACTTGATTTTTTTAAAATTTAAATTTATATTCTGGGGCAAGATTGCACAGGAATGTAAAAGTAATATGAAATTATCCATCCATTTATTTGGCCGTGGAATTGCTTTGTACACATAAACCTGAGAGTAAATTAGGAGGTGGAGATGGGAAAAAGATGTACCAGAGGAGGAGCCAAAGTTAAAGGGGAGGAGTCAGAGGAAGTGAGCAGTTGGCTGGACATTATTTTGCCATCTCTGGTAAAATCAGGGGACAATTCTGATTCCATTCAAACTAATTAGAAATGTCCTCCTAACTTGGGACGATCTTGGAAAACATAGACACATCTGATCACTTTGTGCATCTGGCACCAAACTCCTTGAGGGGGAAGGCTGAGAGAGTTACATACAAGTTACTGTGCAAACCTGATGGAGCAGCCAGCACCCCCAAATGGCTTGCTTCTCTGCTCCATTTTATTTTTCTTATTTTGTACAACTATGCTCTGTTCCTGCCAGCTTTTTCTACTAAATATGACTTGGTTTCAACACTTTTGTTGGGCAAATTATGTTAGGATGGATGCCGCAGGTATCCATTAGGGTTTATTTATCGTGATACTGTTTCGATCTCACACTTATAAATAACTTATATGATGGCTTTTGTTTGTAGAAATGTAACTTACATATTTTATTACGCTTTCTGTAAACCTCAAAGATAATGTTCTCAAAGAAGCACTCTTAACAGCAATCTAAACTAAGGTACATAAAATCCTCACTAACATTATTTTTTAATCTGGCAAGGAAGTGTGTTATCCCTCTATAGTTTGAAAGGTTTGCTGTCACCATAAACTCATAGTACAATAAAACATTAAAAAGTCTAAGGAATTATTTTATAAAGCATACACACACCAGTGGCTGAGTTTCTTCGAAGGCTTCTTATGCAAGCAGGGCAAAGTATTAAAACTTTGTATTTTCCTTGGAGAGCTGGATCTGCTTTTCATAGTCATATGAAATACAACCGGTGCTAGGCTCCTTCTGGGGGTAGTTCATTCTCCCTCGGAGGAGGAAGACCTAACTGGGATTTTTTCAGATGACTAGGTTTTGCACTATTGTTATACATAGTACCTTTGGGGGAGAATCAGATTGATTTCCAAGTCCTGATTTGTTCACTTTACAATAATCACTCAGGCTAGCTCACAGTAATCTCTTGAGAGGACACCACTGTGGTAATTTCCCCAGCCACCTTGGGAGTCTGAACTTCATCTCCCCATTGATATTATCCCTCCATTGTTTCCACACCTTTTGTTTTTAAAGAAGGGGGTGGAGGGGGATGCTTTAAAGCACTTGTGGAGAAGACGACTATAAAGAATTATATGAACTTTGTGAACAGGTGAAGAGAAAGAAAAGGTCGGTTAAATTTTGGTCTCTACTCACTTTGACAGTGCCCCTTTGAAGAGTTGACAGTTAAAACTCTTAAGAAAGAAACCGGAGCCTTAAAATATAGGCTTTATTTGTTATGCCATCCATTTCCAAACCTAAAAGCAGGCATGTTTATATGGCTGTCTACTCTACATAAGTTCTAGTTGTCAATTGTTAACTGAGGTTAAGATGCTGTTCAAATATGCATATCAAGTCTGCCCAGTTTAGGACCTTGTTTGTTTGTAACAAGGTATGTTTTAGAAGTGAAATTTTGAAAATGTACTTCAGTGCTCCAGGGATTCAATAGCCTTATATTAGAGGAAGCCCTAAAATCGGAGTGCTGAGTTATGAGGGCACATGGTGCTTCTTTTCAATATGCCAAAATTTAGCTTTCAGCAGAGCAGGCTAATTTAGCCAGTAAACTGACTGATTTGTGGGTGCAAGCTGATTGCATTTAACCATTATTTCTGCAGGATGACAAAGAAAAGCAGAGTCAAAGAACACATGAGTTTTCATCTGAACCTTTTAATGCAAATGTATACAGTTTCCAGATAACTGAAGTGATTTCTACAGCAAACTTACCAAAAAAGGAGAGACCATTTAGCACATAGACTCCTGGAGCCATTTTCAGGGGTAGAATGAAAACCAACAAACAACTGCTCCACTCCCAAACATTCTTTAAAGTAGTTTAGATTTTGTTGCTTTCAGAATTTGGCTTAACAATGAAGCTTCTAATTTCGTCTTAAATTCTCAGTGGTAAAGTGACTCATTGTACTAGCTGCTATTTATCTGATCAGTAATAACGATAAAGCCTTTGAACTAATCTAACTTGGGCACCTAAAACTGGGCTCCTACTCCACATTTAGCACCTAAATAAAACTGGCCTGATTTTCAAAGATGTCAGGCAGCCGGGGTTCAAGTGGATTTTTTGGTGCGCCGTAATTCTGCAAATTAGGCCCTATGGCTGTAGATTACACTATTTTCTTTAGCTATGTGTCCATGTAAGGCAGACAGAAAACTGCTCAACTGAATGATTTCATCTCCTATATAGTTCCTACTGTAACTATTTAAAATTTATAGAGAAAGAATATAAGATAATCACAGAAAAAAATCAGGACAATGTCTACTGGAAATACTGATTTGAACTTCCCCCGCGCTAGGTGCACTGAAAGTCACATATTCTTTTCAAGAAAGTGGTAAAAATATTACCAAGTTACGCAAATCTAAGACTGCATGAAAAACATATGAAGTAGATTATTTACATCTTAGTTAAGAAAACAATGAGATAGCAGCAGTTTCTAATTGCATGTAATAGCTTTTGTACATTAAAAAAATGTAACTGACTTATTGCTTAAATAGTTCAATTTTTGTTAAATTTCACTCCAATTAATTTGTGTATTTCATCAACCCATGCAATAATTCATACCCACCACAAAATGGAAATTAATTGTTCTACACCAAATCAGAGTGGATAATGCATGCATGAGCCTCAGCATAAAAGGAATTTTTTTGGGGCACATATTGAACTTTTTATGATCTCTGAAGAGGTGAAGAGGAATCTGCTGAATTTTCTGTTTTAAATGCACCCTTTCATTATACCTTTTACCACTCTGAATATGGGAAATAAGTGTCTGTAACTACTGGTTTTCTTTTTTCCAGAGGTGGCAGATTTAATTCTTTTAAAAAAATTGTCTTAACAATTGTATTTTTGTTTGTGTTTTTTTTTCTGGAATAAGACATTTGAAATGTATGTTTGTGTAATGAAAGCATTATCTTTATCTCATTAAAGAGTGCATTACTGTCTCTAAGCTTTATAATATCCCATATTCTAGGTTTTCCTATTACATTCTTAGTCCAAAAGAGCTCAGTTTTCATTCTGCTAATCTTTGTTCTTCTTTGCAGTGTGCAGAGTCATAAACCTCATGTTTAAAATATACATGCAACCATTTTGTAGAAAAATAATCATTTTTATTAATTCAAGAGAGTTCATATAGAATTTATACCAATCTTTGCCTCAAAGTTTCAATCAGAAGTGACCTCAGTGAAAGTGGTCAGAAACATTATTTATTACTATGGGTGGAACTAAGAATCATTAACTAGTACACATTTAGAAGCAATGCGTGTTTATTTTGTTCTTTGGTTAAGTATTGTTTCTACACCATTTCATACATGTCTAAGAACAGGGATAATAAATTTTGATAAGAAAATTTGAAAACATTCTTTAAGCTAAGACTGATTTTACATCATTTTCACTTATAAATTCTTACATTTAGGCCAGAGATATAAAAAGGCAGAAGTTATTTAAAAAAATAGTTTTCATAAGTTTTCAACTTCTATCTAACAATATGGTGAGGTCCAAAACTTTCAAAGTCTATATGTTGTTATTCAATGCTCTGGTTTCCAAAGTCAGTGTCAACTCATCATATCTAAACTGCTTGCTTCCGTAGCCCCTTCACAGCGCAGGGCATCAGCCATGTCTCTTCGAAAGACCGACATGTTCTGGGTGAATCTGGGCAACAAGAAAACCCCAAACCTTTGGTTAAACCAGACCTCTGATTTATTTAGATTTAAACAATAGGAAAAACATTAAAAATGCTCAGATAAAATCTCTAGGTGTCCTGACAATTAGTCTTACAACATAATAACTATCCAGCAGCATTAATAACATTGTGTGTAGACAACCTGTAAGCTCAGACCATGAGTAGCACGAACTGCTTGTGAATGGTAAATTCAGCCAGTCAGGAAATCAAAGCAACAGAAAAGCTCCTTTGCATCCCACGCTGCTTATGGGAAAAATGCCCTCAACCATCCCCCAAAACCTTGACAAGTGAATGGCTTTGTGCAACATGCTCAGAAAGTCATTGAGTTCAGGCTATTTCAGACCTAGTGTCCTTTCTTGACAGTGAAGGCAGAGTACAACCTGTCTCTCAGCAAAACAGGACACAGTTACACTTATGGCACAGACCGAATTCTCTTGTTTATTAACGTAGGTTGAACTCTCTCTTTTACCATATTTGTTGGCAAGTTTAAGACAGAGGTGAGTCAGATCGGAATCTCATATCTGAACCACTTTTCATATATAAAAATAAGGTTTATTTTCTGGTACTGATTTGTTCAAAAGACGTATGAGAACAGATGGTGCAAACTCAATGAATACTGTACAACTTTTTGGGGGACCAAAATCTCACTAGGCCAGCACATGTAATTTCAGCACTATCACAACCTGAACCTGAACCCTTGCCCTGATTTAGCCCTAAAAGCAAGTGCAAACCTGATCCAGATGAGATCCATTTCCTCACTCTGTCTTTCTTTAAAACAAAGTGTACCGCTGCCATTTATCACTGTATTTTCAGTAGCAGAAATTAAATTGTTTTGCTTCTAATTTCAAATATTACACACAATCCTGATCTTAGATGTGCCCCCAAATATAGGGCCCTTCCTCCTTTTTTAAATGCTGCAGCTGCATTGATTGCAGCTCTAACATTCTTTGCTTGGAGGCTCTCAGATCTCACAGGCTCAGTAAGGCCAGATTAAGGAAGATGTCCAAGGAACACCAATTGTGAATTACAGTTTAAGGCCCTGATCCTGCAAAGGGCTCTGTGTGGATGAATGTTTTCAAAGCCAATGAGATTCCAGGTGGGTCTAAGATCCCTAGGCAGGATTGGGGCGGATATCCCTTCCTGTTCATGCTCTCCATAGTTCACTGTTGGCTGCAGATAGCAGCAGTGTGGTAAGTTAGGGATTGCTGCGTGTGGTTACAGAGGATGCATTTCAGAATGTTTCTGCACATACTCTTTTACTTTTGTGTTTATTTCTTTACTACTGAAAACTGATTTCTGCTCACATTTGAACATCCCAAATTAAAATAAACCTGTAAAATGGACTTTGCTAGGAAGTTACAAGACACTTATAAGAGACCAAAATAACCTCTGAAAATAGGGCTGCCTAGGTATAAGACATGTTGCTTGTTGATACTATGGCTGCCCAAAAGCCAGCCCAGGCAGCTGGGACAGAAGATCACTCATTTGATGTACCATTCCTTTAATGATTCTAGATAATACCTGCTCACATTACCCCAGAGTGAGCAGTCTACATATCTCTAGTTGCAGCTACTAAGACTTCCCAAAAGACCACCCAACCTTTGGAGTTTAGAATACTCCACAGACACTGTATATTGCAATTCTATTGTAAAAGGCTGTGCATGTTTGAACTTAGGGCTTATGCAAGGTAGGTGATTAACAGCCCTCGAGAGTGAAGTCCTGGTCATCCACTGGTGGGATTGTTCAGTCACAGAAATCCCCATGGAGCTTACAAACTGTCCAGAGATGGGTTTCTATCCTCCCCAGACTGTCTGCCACCATCACCTCTTGTGATTTCCTCCTTTTTGGTTCCCACATGGCTCCCTACTCTCCCCACGACATGGAGAAAGCTTTGTGTGAGGCATGTCATGTGGACTTACTTCATGGAATAGGTGTGGTCACTACATTACTAGGTGGGACCCTTCCATCTCCACACTGCCCCCTCTTAACTGGCTCCGCCCATTGCCATTATCTACAGTGGGGTCATGTGGAGTTTATAAACTTAGTATCAGGGATATAAGGAAATGATCATCTCTGCAGAGACCATAATGTGTTCAGAAACATATTTTAACAGCTAAATAATTCCAAAAGCAACCCTCTTCTGCCTAAAAATAGCTTAAGGCATCAGTCCTAGCGTAAGACGACAGATTAAAACCCATCTGGGGGTTCTAAATCAAACTGTTTTGGAGTTTTGACAAGTTGACATTTCTCAGAAAATGATGGGGAAACGGAATCATCTAATTGTTTTAACTTTCACCACTCCCAAATGTCTTGTCCGGTTTGTCTCAAGCTTTCCAGGAAGTTCTACCCTGGTATAAATCACGCCTATGACATATCAAGATTTTGGTTTGGTGGAGTAAAGGTGCAGAGAGGTGAAAACACAGTTGGTAACAGAAGACTAGTGTGAACCTCAAACAGGCAACTTCTATTGCTTTTGTTTTAAACTAACCCCATTTTTTTTTTTTTACAGCAAGGGTGAAAGTGAGTAAATTGCCAATCTTGGTTTTCTAAAAAACAAACAAAAAACAACTCAGCAATGTTACGTTTATCTGTTACGGGGTCCCCAACTGACCCTCTCCCATTTCTGTCTTTTTACAGGTCATAGTTACCTCCTTACATCTGCAGGGGCTGGGGTCAGTCAAAGCAGCAGCACCTAGAGCAGCAGAGGCTGCAGAAGCCCTCGTAGTTCTGCAGCACCAAGAACTGGTTTTTGTTGGAGAGATCACATGTTGGAGAAAGGGAGACCTATGCCCCTCCCCAGAAAATGGGGTAGTTTTTTCCAAGGGGGAGGTGGTGGCAAAAAAGAGAAAGGAGCACTCATTCCCTGGCAGGCCCTGCCTTTGGGACTATGCTAAATAAATACATATTTAAGAACAACTAAATAGATAATTATCAAATGCTCTGGCTCCATCTAGTAAGTCTAAGGGAGGATTATTTGGTAGGACATTACCTTACTTTTAAAGGAAGCTAACAAACTCCACTGTAGTTGCAGGTTAGCCCAGAATACTCTGTCATGTTATTCTCTGGTTGAGTGTTTTATTTGGCTTTTATCAGTAGAGAACAATTAGGGTGTTGTGAGCTTACCTGTCTCTATTCTTTACCAAAAGGTTTTGCTCCACTCCTTCCATTAGGTTCCTAAAGCACTGGTCAAGGACCTCTCGTTTGTTGTCAGGCTGGCTGGTTATCAAGCTTGCCCTTAATTCGCTGAAGTACTGTGATCAAAAGCAGAAAATACTCAGAAACAAACTTTAGAAATAAAAAGCAGAGGTTGCTCACCTGTAATCAGAACCCTGAATGAGCTCTGTGAATTCACACTCTTGAGATGCGCCGATGGTGCAGCATCAACTGCTGGAACGTATTAGCAGCAGTGCCTGTTGGAGTGCTCTTGTGCCCCAAACGGCTCACAATATTTGGAGGAGGAGGTTATAAAAGGAAGCATGGTGAACTGGCCGCCTCAGTTCTTTTGATTGGCTCCTTAGGTCCCAAGTTGAAATCAGGACACTCAGACAGAGGGAAGGTGTGTGGAGAGTGTGGATATGTAGAGTTCATCTTGAAGCACTCCAGTTACAGCTGAACAACTTTCATTTCTTTGTCAAATGGCTCCTACACATTCCCACTCTTGGGTGTCCAGTCAGCAGCACTCCTCCCTCTGGACAGTGGGATGAGGAGGCCCCTGACATATAGACTGTAATGCTTCTTTACCGGACCAGGTGCCTGACCTCGATGCTAGATCTAAGGAATAATGGTTTGTGGAAAGTATGAATTGGGCTATTGGTGGCAGCTCTACAAGTTTTTAATATGGGAATATGTGTAATACAGGCCACGGAAGTGCCTTAACTCTAGGCGAGTGTGCTCTAAGCCCTTCTGGAAGAAGAACAGAAGTGTGTTCATAACACTCTTCAATACGGAGTCCAACCCACTTGAAAAGGTTGTGTGATGCCATTACCTGACCTGTACTTTTCCCCCATAAGAGATAAACAGTCTATGATTTCCTGCATACCTCTTTAAATAGAAGCCATCCAAGGTGTGCAGCCTAGCTTCTCCTGAGTAAAAGTGAGGCCTAAGGAAAAACATTGGCAAGTTTATGAACTGGTTAAGATGGAATTATGTTACCACCACTTTATCTTTGTGAAGGACTGTAAGAGTGGGGGTCAGCCATGAGTCCCTACAGCTCACTCACTTCTCTAGCAGACGGAATAGCTACAGAAAACAATATCTTAATCAAGACATGAAATGGAGAACAGTCTCCCATGAGTTTGAAGAGAGACTTCATGAGCTAAGTAAGTACTTGGGTGAAGGCCAAGTTCTAGAACTGTCAAAGTCCTATGGCACATGCTGTCAAGTGGAAAGAGTCTGTGTCCCAAAGTAGGAAATATTGCTTCCATCTGTAAAATATAATTTTGGCTCCAGTTAAGGAGGCCAACAAGTGTGCTGGACTTTTTAACCCCCTTGGGGGCTGGAGCCAAGGCTGGATTCCCAGCACTTATGGATCCCTGGTGCTTCAGAACCAGAAGGTTTAACTGCTAATACTTCTAGCAATAGCATAACTTGGAGGCTATTCTGATGCACTTTTCTGATCCTGGGGGTGAAGAAGCTGCATATGGAGCAATAAGAAAGCAAATAACCTTCCCCAAGCAGGCCAAACAACACACATGGGTGTCCAAAACAGGAAAAATGGCAGGACAAGTACTGCACCTTTGAACCCTGATTTGTTTTCAAATTCCATAATACCAGAACAAAGGACTGGTTCCTGAGCAGTAAGATCCTTAGTACAAACCAAAACAAGAAAAGAAGAAGAAAAAAATAAAAAACCACCAACTAACTAAAACCCAACTAAACAAAAAGGCGATGGCACTGGGCATGATCCATTCTGATGAATCTGGGTCCCAGGACCGGTGAGGCTGCTGGTCTATCTGCTGCCATGGTTGAAAGGAAGCAGGGTGGTTGATGATTCCTGCCCCTCTTTCATAGTTCCACCCGCTGAACATTCAGAGCCAGGAAAGGTAGTAGCTGTCAAAACACTTCAAAAGGTACCTCTGCTGGAAGGTAGGTTCCACAGTCCAAGCTGTACCATCAACGAGTCCCAGCAGAAGCTACTTGAAGATTTTAGGACCAAATTTTCAAAACCTGACCACAAATAACTGCTGATGAAATTTAGGTAATTTAGGCATCTGTGTGTCTAACTGCACCTACCAATCATGTGCTTGGACATGCACAAGATCTAAACTGCACCCCCAAAATTGAAGGTGCATAAAGAGAGGCCTGGACATTGCTAGGCTGAAGATCAGGCCTTTGCAATCCCCAATGTGAATTTTAAAAAGCATCTATCCCAAGCTCTAGGGGCTTGTACAGATACTAAAAATGTGCAGAAAGCCAGAATGAAATGGCCTTCTCATCGATCAACCCCCAAATTAAAAATATGAATTGCCAAACAAAACTATAGCCTCCCTCAACCTGCCTGCCAACAAAAGCCTGGGAAAACAGAAAAGCCTTGCAGCAAGGCCTTAAGGGTACAGATCTGGGCTGTCAGCCCAATGGGAGAACAGGAAGAGCAAGAATCTTAAAAGGCAATGTCGTTTAATGTCAATGTCATTTCCTTGTCAGGAAATGCCTTGACATCAGCCCCCTTCCTTTAAAACCAGAGAGATGTTAGCTTGAGCGTCTCCACTGACCACAACGGCAGCAGTCTTATGGATGGAGAGGAGCTCTTCATCAGGTAGCTAGGTCCCAAGCCATTTAGGGCCTTATAGTTTAAAGCCAACAGGCAGTCAGGGCAGATAATGAAGAACGTGGCTTGGCCCCAAGATGGGAGAGAGATGGATAATTCTAGCAAGGCCCACAACACAAAGAAAAGTTGTCAAGATTGTCCATGAGTTGGTTTCGTGAGCAGTGGCTTCCCCAGAGCTTCCTTAGAGAGAGCTGCCATGAAGAAAGGCACTGAAAGGGAACAAACTGTGCAGATAAGGATACACTTTTTCATAAAAATTGCCTTCATCAATAGTTTGACAATTAACTGTAAAACTGCCTCCACTGATAAGATAAGTTTGTCTATTGGGGCTGCTGCCTGCCAGGAGCTGATCCGAGACCCCAAGTAGTCCTGAAAGGGTTTCTAAGCACCTTCTGCAATGGCATCTCTTTTGCTAGCAGCCACGTTTGCCTGGATTCTCATGGCTTCTTCTCCACTAACCTGGTAATCGTTTGGTTGGAGGACAATAGTTGCTTCAGTGTCCTAATACAGAAGGGATTTCCTCCAGCTCCGCTTGCCACTGTGGGCCAGTTTCCCTTTGCTGGTGCCATGACTGCTGCAGAAGTGACTGTTTTTAATTCATTCCAGCCAGCTGCTGGTAAATGGATTCCCTTAATTCAGGATATAATCTCTGTAGCCACAGTTCCTGCCACCAGCAACTATAATGGTTACTCATACTTTACTTCTGCTGCTTGGTGGTCTCCTCACTTGTTTTAATGGTATCTTGTCCATCCATAATTCAGCTCACATGTAAGGGGCAGATATGCCCCATGGGTGCACACAAGTGCAATTTGCATGTGCCTGTGCCTGCAAGGATAGCTGTGCTCCAGCGGCAGTTGCACTCGGGGTTTCATAGATGCATCATCAGCAGAAGCTACACTGGAAGGATGCTGAATCTGTTCTTGTCACCACCCCTCCTGAGCCACCCCACCACAGTACAGTGGGGGTTGCAGGTTGCTTCTGGCACTGCTTCACCACTCCATTAACTGCCAGCAGGAGTACACAAGCTGCAGTCATGTAACCATGTTTCAGACCTTTCCTGTGGCCCTGCAGAATAGGGCATTGAAGTGCATGGGGTGGAGAGAGGCAATGCAACAGGGCCTTCACACCTCATTTATTCTCAGAGCTAAGCCTTCCAGGGACGTGCCCTAGGTAGGTCACATTCCCCTTCCCCACCCTCATAAAAGAGACTGTGCCATAGCTCACTTGGTGCTAAGTAAGGGTGCATGTACACACACATTTCTGACAACAAAGCCCATGATCTTTAGAACTAGTCTAATTTCAATAGAAAGAGAATACTCTGCTAGCCACACATTTATTTCTTAGGATTCACCACTGCACGGTTTTATCTTCAAGTGAAATATTTAATTTCTTCTTACATTAAAGTGGCTAACATCAAAAGCACATAATTAATATGTAGTCAAGCTAATATTTAAATGCTATAAATCAGAGGCATTATATAAACAAAAGTGTCATCTTGAACAAGATTGGGAATGCACAAAACTACTTATTTCCCACTTTTATAATGATGCAGTGACTCAGAGCAGATAGAAAATGATTAGTTTTCCTCCCAAAGTAGGAAATATTGCTTCCATCTGTAAAGTATAATATTGTGATGTCATAAACTTTTTCTAAACACTGAATTTGCCCTTATTCCCTCTCAATCATTTTAAAAGAACTGCTCTCCCTTATAGAGCTTGGATTTAAATCACAATAACACACCAAGAAGATGAATGACAGTGCTATTGGATATGGCTAAAATTGGATCCTTCAGCACAGGTGAATGATGAGACAGCGCTTCTCTTTTTGATATATTTTCTTCTTCTATTAGTTTCCTTCCATGGTTGGGATTTCAGTTTGAATTTTAATGTATGCGGCTGCCGCTAATCTTAGTGTCTTATTTTTTCCCAGCACTATCTTATTGTATAGACAATTCATTCTCCAAAGCAGTAATATACTGCCACTTGTGACTGCCCAAGAGATAAAGCAATTCTGAATAAAGTAAGATCCTGCTCTGAAATATGGAGAATACTATAGGTCAATATCTTCTGAAACAATACCTTGCCATACACAGCAAATAGCACAAATTTAGACTAGCTCACATTAATTTACTGAAATGGTTTCCTTTTCAGACGATTATATTAAGCCATTAAGGCAGTGGTGGGCAACCTGCAGCCCGTCAGGGTAATCCACTGGCGGGCTGCCAGACAGTTTGTTTACATTTGCACAGCCGCCCGCAGCTCCCAGTGACTATGGTTCACCATTCCCGACCAATGGGAGCTGCCGGAAGCAGCGACCAGCACATCTCTGCGGCTCCCATTGGCCGGGAACAGCAAACCGTGGCCACTGGGAGCTGCGGGCGGCCGTGCAAATGTAAACAAATGGTCTGGAGGCCTGCCAGTGGATTACCCTCATGGGCCTCAGGTTGCCCACCACTGCACTAAGGCGACATGCTGAGTGTATCCAAATATAGACTGTTTCAGATCTTACTGAAGGGATGGTCTGAAGAATGTTCCCTAGGTTAGATAATCTGCCTTGGAAGCAGACACTCAAGATTTTAGTAAATATGAGAGATGGGCAAAGCTCACAAGGTTCAGATAAATCCCTCAAAGACCAGATGCTTCTTTGAACATTTCTGGCAGAGAAACTGGGTTAGAACTCTTGCCTTTCTTGCAAGATTTCCATTACATCCTTGTTTGGGCTAAGTGGGATTTGAATTTCTGCGTAAGAGTAGTTGTGTTTGCAGGGTTTCTACTTCCAGCTGGACCCTGGAAGATCAGAGTGGCAGAAATTAACAAAAAAGTTAACTGTACTTTTGTGACCCACAGTTTGGGCTTGAGTTGTTGGGTGAAGGTGTGGCTGGATTTTTCTATTACATAAATTAAGTCATTCAGCCTCACTGAGAGCAGCTCTCCAACACTTATAAAGCATCTGTGCTGGATACTTTTCTCCACCCCTTACATGGGTAGAAGGGAGCAAGACAGCAAGAAAAGAGGTGGGGAATTTGAAAGGGCGGCCAGTAGCTCTGTGCCATGTGCCCTATCCCTGAATGCATGGGCTCTCTCTGCAGGGTCTGAGGGGGTGAGAACTGGAGAGCACCTGCCCTTCCTTGTCAGAGGCTATGGGGGAGGTGTGTGGAGCTGAAGAAAAGTAGGCAATAGCAGCATCACTCCAAAGGGAGCCTTCCTGTGGGTGGAGAGCATCATGAGGGCAAAGGCTTATCCCTGGAGATGGCCAAGGTTCTGCTGGGCTGTTCTCTGCTTTCCTTTTGATAACTGGTATCTGTGGTATTTGTAGGCTGGGCACGAAGCCCTTTCCCTCCAATTGGAAAATATGGCTCCAAATCTCTCCAGTGAAACTTGGGTGATACTTTGAGTAATGTTTCCACCGGTTAGGAAAACCCACAGGAGGGGTCACGGAAATCTATGAGACTGTGAGGACTAGAAACCGTGGCTTTATATTTATCCTACTCTAATGCCCAGTGCAGGGATTGGCAGTCTTGTAAGTGACTTTTTGTTTTCAATTATCTAAAAAGTGTGCATTAAGGATCAGACATGGCAAAGAACATTTTAGTTTGTTAAAGTCTTGAAACCTTTGTAAGTCTATGAGCAAATGCAACTTTATATTCAGTAAGGTACAAGTTAATTACTGAGCAAATACAGTGAATGCAAAGAGCAAACATGACAAAATCTGAACACTCTTCTGTTTTGTAGTTAGCATCCCCTAAAACTGTGCTTAAAGGGACAATGCCAGCTTGTTTAGTCACCCAAATGTAGGTTTTGTTACCGATCAACACCACCAGGTTTGGCAATGCATAGTATTAACAGGGATGTTTAAAATTATCAGCAAAAAAAAGTTTTTTTAGTTTTGTTTTTGCCTGGAATTAAACATTTCCAGAACCATTCACAACACAAATACTACTGCACTGGCCTAATGCATGAGAAGCAGCAACTGATTAAAAATTGACTAGCTTCACTGCCCAATCTGAGGGAAAGGCAAAAAGTAAACAAACAGCATAAATTGTGAAAATTAATTACATTTAAAAAATTCAGGTTCAACACCAAAAATAAGATTTAATAGTATTTAACTTAAGCTTCTCGACAGCAGGGCTGGCTCCAGGCACCAGCCAAGCAAGCTCATGCTTGGGGCGACAGATTCTAAGGGGCGGCAATTCCGTCCAATCTTAGGGCGGCACGGCTGCCCTATTTTTTTTTTTTTTTGCTTTGCCTCCAGGCCCGGCCACCCTGAGCCCAGTTTTTTTTTTTTTTTTTATTTTGCTTTGCCTCCGGGTCCAGCCGCCCTGCACCCAGGGTTTTGGGGTTTTTTTTGCTTTGCCTCCAGGTCCGGCCTCCCTCCGCCCTGGGTTTTTGGGGTTTTTTTGGCTTTGCCTCCGGGTCTGGCTGCCCTGTGCCCTGTTGTTGTTTTTTTTTGTTTGGGGCGGCAAAAAAGGCAGAGCCGGCCCTGCTCAGCAGAGGATTTTATTTCAACCATATGAGCAGACACAATAGTGAGCATGTGCAGAATGAATCTGATAGCATTTCTGCAATACTTACCTTCTCATTGAGAAGTATAAGCCCTAGCAGTGGTCTGGACACAGACCACTGGTTTCTGCAATCCTCAAAAATGATGGTGTTCATCAGAATCGACATCATCTGAAAGAAAATGTGTTTATTTTGCATTAGTTTGTATATTTTGTGCTATAAGGTGTGATTTGGTCACAAGGATTTTAACTAATGACTGCCCAGAAAAATAAACAATCCCTTTGCAAACAATGTTGAACTCCTCGGCATCGTGTGTGTGCGCCCAACTACGTTATACTCTTTTCTCCACAATTCACTCTTGTATAATTATTCCCATACCCAACAGATGCCATTATCAGTAGAAAGTTCTAGAAAAATGGCATCCGAGGTTTGTTTAAAGAAAAAACTAACCAGAAAACAGACTACAACATGACTCAGCTGGGATGATTTGTATCACATGCACACCTCACTACAAGTGACCTGTGCCTTTGCCCCCTTGAGGATGGATCACTTCAGTGTGTTCTGTCCAGTGCTGATCTTTACCACTACTCATACACTTCAGATGATGTGGAAAATGGCTGCCTAAAAGTCACACCTATGCTTAGTAATCTGCACTAGCTCCAAATTTGTTTTCAGGTGCCACTCAAAGTGCTGCTTTTAACCTTAAATTGAGGTCCTTGTTACCTCAGCGACCACCCCTTTTCTTGTGGGATACTTCGGTGATCAACTGGGGCACCTGAGTTGAGAGCTCCCTATTTTTGTGAAGGCAAAAACAAAGATAGAGAGCTTGTCTACAGGAATATTTAGTTTGCAGCAAGCTTGGATGTAAATCTCTCCCCCACTAGGCTGCTGCACACTAACTGTTCATGTGGACCCTGCTGACGTGCATTAACAGTTCTTTAGTGTGCTTTGATCTAGTCCCATTTCAAAGTGGGCAAGATCAAAGGGCACTCAAACTTTTAATGCGTCAGCAGGCTTCAAACAGCTTCTAAGTATGCAGCAGGTTACTGAAGGGTAGATTTACACCTCAGCTTGCCGTGAACTAAATGTTCACCTAGACAAGCTCTAAATCAAGAGAGACTTAGGTACTGTTCCCAACTCTGCCACTTATTTGGCATGTGAACTTCAGCAAGTCATTTTGCCCCTGTGCCTCAGTTTCCCCTTCTGTATAAAGGAGATAATGGTATTTACCCACCTTTGTAAAGTGCTTGGATAGCTAGGAATATAAAGCACTAGGTATTATTACTATTAATCCAGGAAGGGTTGGAGGCAGGGCATTCACAATGTTGGGGTCTCAGTTATGGAATTCATTGTCCCTATTGGTTTGCCGGAGCCACAAGTGGCTTCCTTTCAGGTAATAATGCAAGGCTTATTAGCTCTCCCAGGTTTTTTCCAAGTTTGGCTGCAAAGCCTATTAGGACTCCCAGGCTTTTGCTGGGAGGGGTGGGGTTCTGTTTTGGGGTAGGAGGTATCTGGGAAAGCCGTATTGTTGGGTATTGAGTTATCATTATTATTTGTAGCTTTTGTAGAGATTGTATGTGCACCCAGTGCATTGGATGAGCCTGACTTTAATAAATAAAATAAGCAAAGAAACCATCTGATGATAAAATGCCCTATGATCTTCTGGAAACACATTAGAGCTCAAAATGCTAAGGGGCACAACACACACGAATCTAAAGTGTCTGGTTGGGATTAGACAGAGTGAAAATTCGTAAAATGCCACCAACAAAGAACTTGACTCACATTTGTAAAATATCTACTAGCCCTAAAACCAAATACACAAGGAGAATGTGGAAAATCATTAAATCATTTCTTCTAGGCCAATGAGTAGCTATGAGCAGAGTCCCCAGAGAACTGCCACACTGCAAACCAGCCTGTAATAACTGACCAAGGCTAAGTCAAACAACATGTTTCATTAAATGAAAAAAGATGAATCCCAGCACTACAAATCACTTGGAACAAGGAGATAGCCAAAAATTATTTGAAATTTTCATGCTAGGAGCACAAAATGCGGCGTGGGAAAGGCTAATCCGTCACTTTGCTTTCCTATAACATGCATATGTCAAGCTACTTTTCAATTACCCAGGATAAAGACAATAGTTCAATTAATGCAAACACTAAAAACCACTGGAGAAATAATGACAGGAACTTCGCTGGTCCTGAAACATAAACAGCAGCAATAATTCCTCATAACTCTATAGCATCTTTCATCGGGGATCTTACAGCAAGCACTCGAAAATACAAGGGAAATCTTTCAGGGGCAGAATAGAATTACTTGAGTTTGCATTCAACCAGGACATCAGGATTGACACATCCCTACGTTTTAGGAAATGGGCCACTGGATATGAATTAGGCTTTTAGTATTAAGCCTAATTCGAAAGGTGGCACCTTCAGGAGCAGAATTTATCCTACTACCAATCCTGGGGCAATTGTTCAATACTGACTGAGAGGGAAGAGTGCCATCTACTAAATCTCCAATGATCATATCACACAACACATGGGCGTTTCTTTGAGATTTCAAGTCCCAATCTATGTTGTTACAAATATAATAAAATAGGGAGGCAAAATGCACACCCTAGTGAAGCTCCTGGCCATAATCAGCAAAGAAGCTCACAGTGAAAGCCAAATGGAGCCATTACAGGACAGGCCCAACCTTCTCTACAAGAAGGCTCTGCCCTCAGTACCTGGTGTGTGTGTTGGTGGTCTGTCCCTACTTACCTGGGTACAAGCTACATCCATCCCTGCATTTGGGGAGAGCTGCCAGTTTTTGATTCAGTTTAACCAACACCTGCCTCAGATAATACAATGCCATTAGGAAGGACAGATATACAGCTTCTTCATGGACTGACTAGCAAGACTGAAGCTACAGCTTTTCCTTTCAGACATCGTGGGCATCACTAATTTGGGAGGGTTTCTTCTAAAACACTATAGCTTCCATGAGCCAGAATCTGGTATAAACACTTTAAAGTACAGGTGTTCAAGTTGCACTGGAACCGAAACAACTTCTGGAGTGTCTGAGGAAAGCACTGAAGTGATGTTCTCTATGCCCATGGAGTAATCCGAATACAAGTATTGATGTTAGTAATATGTATGGAACTGGCTGAATCAGCCATTTTCTTACAATAAAATTAGCTATAACTAGTATTTTTGAATTACTTGGGTGACAAAAACAAACACGGTTGAAGGAAGAGGAATCTAGTTATCACTTAAACTAGAACCAACCCCCTCATCCTTCCAGTCATGTACGCTAAAGAAGGGACTGACACAGCAAGCTAGAATTGCTGCTCCAGAACTGAGCTGCAGATAATAAAATTTTTCGGCTGCGCTAGCTGATTGAAGAATGATATACTGGGGAGTCCATCGAGAATAAATAAGTGTCACAGCAACAACAAGGCAGCTCAGTGCTTCTACATCACAGTTCATTTGAGACTTGTAAAGTGCTTTCCAAATATAAATTTACCTCCCTGCACTCCTGTGAGGGAGGCCAGCATTATCCCATTTCACAGACAGGTTAACTGAGGAAGAGGGTATGTGATTCAGGGTGTGACTGCAGCTCATGTAGCTTTAAACTAGCCAGTTTGGGTACCAGAGCAGTGAAGCTGTAAATGACCGCCCACAACTCTGGGGAAATACTGGTGTGGATAATCTACGCTGACGCCTGTACTGCTGTAGCTTCAATGCTACTGGTACCTGAGCTAGCTCGACTGAAGCTAGCTAGGGTATGTCTATATGAGCTGCAATCACACCCTGTGAATGCAATGTGGACATACCAATAAGGTCGCAAAGCAGTTCAGTGACAAAGCCAGAAACAGAGCCCAGGAATCCGGATCTAACTACTAATACCACTTTATTTGGTCCAATAATGATTCTCCCGAAATGCAGTGATGGGAATTGTGGGAGTAGGGATGCATTTTTCCAGCAATGCTAACGCTTTAGTCTCTTTCTTGGGTGCTGGAGGAAAAGCTCCCAAAGACATCCCTCATTATAAAAATTCATTCCCAAGGACGCATAAGCTGCCTTTCTATTAAAGAGCCTTTTTTGCTGCTTCATGTTATCAGCAGAACAGCACTTGCATCACAGCAGAGCCTATAACTCATTTCTCTCTCTCTTATGTTGGTATGAATATTTTATTCTATAGCAACTAATCACATTTTAACATGCTTAAGAAGTACATTATGTAAGCTCAGAGACAGCATTATGTGATAGAAAACAGCCCTTTGCCAATGATTCAGTACATTTCTAAAAACTCAAACAGCTTTTAATCAAACACTTGGCTGTTAAGGAAATTTCAAATATTACAAATATTCAGATTTTTGTAGCTCTGCACACAAAGTTTTGCTGAGTGTTTGTGTCTCAGGCTCCAGAGAACCACCTCCTAATTTAAAAACTATGAATACTAATTTCTATTGGCAATGGAGCTTTCACTCCTTCCTTCACCAACACCTCCCTCTTCAGCAAGTATATGGAGCATCTTTTTCTAATAAACTGTAGTGGGCACTAACTGCTCCAAAATTGTGAACCAGTCTGCATTATCTCGCTCTACAAATTATGGCACTGCCTTAAAAATAATGATAGTTTTTAAAAATATAATTAATTTAGAGTTTTTTATATTTGCCTTTGTGTTACTCAGGTTTGAGGGTACATTCAGGTCACACTTTCACATTTTTTTGCAACCAAGAGGGCTAGATTCAGACATTTTTTTGTTTAAACTGAGATTCTCATGCAATATCTGGATTCTAGCAGTTGGGGCCTTAAGAAAAATCCCAGAATATCATGAGACTTGTGATAAAATCGTGAGAGTTGCCAACACTGAGTCTGGCCTGGGTACAGTCCTCAGAGTAGTCTAACTTTTTTGCTTCATTTGGGGGAAAATTAAGGTATATATACGATTTAAAAGCCACTCCTGGGGTCCCAGTCCCAGGACATACATATGAATTGAAATATGCATGCAGCCATTTCAGCAGACTGAAACACGATTTGCTATAAACTCTCTCAATCTGCTTCTGTCACAGGTTATGTCTATTTGCATATTACTGGCTAAGAGATAGGTCTATTCTCTCAGTCTCACACCCACACAAGCAGGATCGAGATACGGAACACTAACAAAAAGTCTTGCAAATACTTACTCGTGGGGCGTGGCATTTTGCATAGTTCACCTGACACACATACCTTTGAATACATGACCCAAATGAACAACCACCTTCCATCCACAATTAATTAAAAGAACATCTGATGCCAATATATTTGCAAATTTGTTCTGACACTGTAAATGATTTACAAATTAGTTCTGAATGCTACATTTTCTAGTAAGTAGGGCAATTTGTTTCCTTCACTATGATCTCCTTAAGTCGACACACTGAGTAGAAACAAACACGATACTATTCAAATTTAATACACATTATCACTTGAGTATAATTTACTGATTGCTCTCTGCTGATGAAGTACATATCAGTTATGGCTGGAGCTAAATGAACCAGTACAAACCTGGCTATAATCTACCTAATCAGGCTGAGTGACACAACCACCCTATCTTACTTCTGTCAAACGTATAGAGTAAATAAATCCTTAAGTGCAGCATTGTCTGCTAGACCACTGTTTACTTTCTGAACTATAAATTCAAAGGATGAAGTATTTAGAAAGAAAATTTCCATGACTGCTTGTCCCAGCCCGATATAAGACAAGAGGGAGGGTTATTGGGAAGTTTGGTAGCTGTTCAGTGCACACTTTCCTTGCATAAGTCAACAGTGAAAATGAGTCAATCATTTCACCATATCTGCACATCACAAAATCACCATGGAACTGGCAGTCCCCTCTGAAAGGAACCCAAGGTTAGACTAGCAGGGGGTACCGCAGGTCAGAGTGCAGGTATCATGTCAGAACTGCATGGGGAAGTTTGCAAAGAGCCTGCACTGAATGAGCTGTTCTCAAATCCAGCATGAACACTACATTTATTCACTGATTTTATAAGGGGAAAGATATGAACCCTTCCCATTTACAAAACTATAACCACCTAGAGTAGTTTTAAAATCTCTATTTTCCTCACTGTAAATTGGAAAGCAGAAAAATGGAGTTTCACAGTTGTTCTGGTGTTGTTTTAATTTTTCCATTATTTCAGATGCTCAATATCCCCTCCAAATTCAATATTTAAAACAGTTTGGGCCTGATTCTGAAAGCCTCTCTGACATGCAATAGTATCTTACTTCACCAGTGGTCCCAATGAAATTAATGGAACTACTCATGGAGTAAGAAGCTACTAACCTCAAGTATCAGAGTCTGGCTTTCTCTGGGAAAGAATTATCTACAGTACATATGTCACCACTTACTCAGAAGATACATTCAGAATGATAGCTCCAGGTTAATTAATGACAACTGTGTGCAATGTGTCTATTCTTAATATTACCACACACATCACACTGCAAACAGTTTTACTTTTCCTCTGTTGAAATAAACTGTAATAAATTATTCATTTCAATGGCAGCGAAATGTAGATCAACGGGATAAAATGGACTACGTGAGGTGAAAGCTCACTTTCATCTCCACATTATGTATTTGAAACTTTTGGCTAGTAGTAAATTGCCTTTCAAATGGTTGACAAGCTTGTAAAGCAGATGTTTGCACTGCATTAGAAAGTAAATACAACAGAGCTGGGAAAAATGGAAGCTCTTATATTCTTGCAAATGTGCCATTCAGAACTCAACACTGTCCCCACAAATTAGAGGGGCACAAACACCAAATTTGTAATTTGCTGTAGATGTTTTAATATGGTGGCACATATGTATTAGTGCTAGATCCCATCTAAGTACTGCCTGCATCTGAACTGTTCATTTGAAGGGGTGTGACACAGGGCATAGCCACACCTTATCAGCATGTGGGAAGGGGAAAGGCTTATGGGTGATGTACATCACCTATCATATGGGTGGTCAGTCTCATGGATGACATAACATCGTCTAGTAGAAGAGGAAGAGGTCTCCTGGGTGGTGCAGCCTCCGCTGTCATGAAAGAATAAATCTCATGGCGTTGGCTAATTTTGGCTTCTGTGAGGGTGGCATGGGTTAAGTATCATGAGCGACAGTCTTAACTTTGGCAACAGGAAGAAGGCTGAGGAGTGAAGTAACTTCTCTTTCTGCATGGGAGGCGGAATAAGATTTATTAGTTTAATTATTCACTTCCAATATGTATTGCCTTGCTTCTGTCTACACTGAATTTCATGTAAGTCCTCTGTTGAATGTCACTTACTCACATGCTGCCTGAAGTGCTAGATTTTGTATCTGGATATCTGATGTGGCTGACAGATGTTTACAAACCCATGTATCTGCACAGCTTCCTTTTGCCTACCCATCTGTGCAGCAAATTATTCTACCTCGGGGCTGGAATAACTTACACTCGCAAAATGAACTCTGTAGCTGCCTTTTTCTGATAGTGGTATTCAGCAGTCTTCAAGCTTGGACATTATGATGGTCACTTCAAATTAATTCCTTCCTCTATTTGAGAGGCCATGTCCAATACAGTGGCCATGAGGATATAAAAGGTCCATAGCATTATCAAGGGATGACAGAGTTCTGATAGAACAGGTTTTTAGTACGGAGCCCTTTATTGCACAACTTATTACACTTTGCAGACATGTGTGTGTAGAGCAGGGAACAGAGTTGAGCTCCTTAGATATCTTTACCAGAAATTAACAAAAAAACGATTACCTATCTTTTAGTAACTGTTGTTCTTCAAGACGTGTTGCTCATGCCCATTCCGTTCTAGGTGAGTGCGTGTCCATGTGCACAGTCGTTGGAGATTTTTGCCTTAGTGGTATCCATAGGGTCGACGGTAGCGCCTCCTTGAGTGCCAAGCTCATGCGTTGGTATATTAGGCACTGCTAACCCTACGCCCTCTCAGTTCCTTCTTGATGGCATCCCCGACACAGGGGCAGGAGGGCAGGTAATGGAATGGACATGAGCAACATCTTGAACAACAGTTACAAAAAGGTAGGTAACTGTTTTTTCTTCTTTGAGTGCTTGCCCATGTCGATTCCATTCTGGGAGACTCATAAGCAGTAACCTTGGAGGTGGGCTCGGAGTTCACAATATAGTGGCTTGCAGTACTGCTCTACCAAAGCCAGCATCGTCCCAGGCCTGCTGGGTAAGTGCGTAATGGGATGTAAATGTGTGGACGGACGACCAGGTGGCCACCCTACAGACATCCCGGTTAGGCACCTGGGCTAGGAAAGCTGCCGAAGAGGCTTGCACCCTGGTTGAGTGGGCAATTACAATCGCCAGAGGGGGCACCTTCTTCTTGGATCACTGCATTCGCTGCTGCTACGATCAGGCAAAATTCTTTGAGCAGACACCAGACGACCTTTCATCCTGTCGACCACTGAAATGAACAATTGTGTCGACTTGCGGAATGGCTTGCTCCTTTCAAGGCTAGTGCTCTCCTGACATCTAGGGAATGCAATCTATGCTCCTCCTCCTTTGTTTTATGTGGCTTTGGAAAAAAGACAGGTAAGTAAATGTCCTGGCCTGTGTGAAACTATGAGACCACCTTAGGCAGGAAAGCTGGGTGCGGCCGCAACTGTACCTTGTCTTTGTAAAAGACCATATAGGGTGGTTCTGAGGTAAGCACCCTAATCTCAGAGACCCGGCAGGGGAAAGTCATTCCAACTAGGAACACAAACTTCCAGGAAAGAAGGAGAGAGCAGGAAGCCAGGGGCTCGAAATGGGGGTCCCATGAGCTGTGACAGCACAAGATTCAGGTCCCATGGCAGGACAGGATTCCTGACATGTGGGTAGAGGTGCTCGAGGTCTTTGAGGAACTGGCAGTCATGTCCTGGGCGAAAACCGACCTACCCTTGAGCGACGGATGGAAGGCCAAAATACGGGCCAAGTGGACCTTGATAGATGAAAGGAACAGACCTTGGATCTTGAGATGCAGAAGGTAATCCAGGATTAACTGCAGCAAGGCTCGCTCGGGCTGAATGCCGTTATCCGAGGTCCAACAAGTGAACCACTTCCATTTGGCCAGGTAGGTCACTCTGGTGGAGGGCTTTCTGCTGCCCCACTGGACCCGCTGGACAGCAGCCAAACACTCCTGTCTCTGTTTGCCAGAAGCTGGGAATGAGCGACAGGGGATGGATCACTTGATGATTACTTGTTTTGTTCATTCCTTCTGGGGCACCTGGCACTGTCCACTATCGGAAGACAGGATACTGGGCTAGATGGACCTTTGGTCTGATCCATTCTTATGTTCTCTGTATTTAACCATGCAGCAGCCAAGCCGTCAGGTGCAGCGCAGCCAGCTTCGGATGCAGATGACTGCTGTGGTTTTAGGAGAGCAGGTCTGGCTTGAACGGCAGCTGTAACAGAGCAGCCACCGAGAGGTCCAGCAGTGTACCAAAGCAGTGCTGGCGTGGCCAAGCTGGCGCTATGAGGATCACCTTTGCCCAGTCCTGGTTGATTTTCATGAGTACTCTGTGAATTAGTGGCACTGGAGGGAAGGTGTACAACGGAGCCCCCGACCATGGGAGCAGAAAAGTGTCCGACAGGGAGCCTCTGTTGATCCCCCAAATCAAGCAAAAATTTGGCATTTCCTGTTCTGCCTGGCTGCGAACAGGTCCACTGGAAGATGAAGTTGACCATTTCCGGACAGAGGGACTACTCGTGGCAAGACAAGAACGTCCTGCTGAGGCCATCTACCAAAGCGTTCCTGGCCATGGGGAGGTGCGCAGCTACGAGATGGATGCCGTGTTGCACACAGAAGTTCCAGAGCCTGATGGCTTCCTGGCAAAGGGCAGACGATTTGACCCTGTCTTGCTTGTTGATATAGCACATAGGTGCTATGTTGTCTGTCAGGACCTTGAGCACCCTGTTTTTTATGCGAGGTAGGAAGGCTTGGCAGGCCAGGTGAAGTGCTCTGAGCTCCCTGACATTAATGTGTAGGGAGTGATTGTGACTTGATTAATGACCTTGCATGCTGAAATTGTCCAGATGGGCTCCCCACCCCAGCGTCCGAGGCATCGGAGATGAGGGTCACCGACAGGGATGGAGGGAAGGGAACCCCCTCCAACACCGATGCAGAATTTCTACCATGATGTGGGTGACGACAGTATGTGGTCTGGGACTCTGACCCTCACATGGTCCACGCTGTGTCTGTTGGGGATGTAGACTGATGCCAGCCATGTCTACAGGGGTCTGAGGTGGAGCTGCGCGTGCCGGACCACGTAAGTGTAGGCTGCCATGTGGCCCAACAATTGCAGGCATATCTGAGCGGTGGTGAGAGGGTGGGTTTGCATGCATGAGATCAGGACCGCCTGGTTTGGAACCAAGCCCCGGGGAGGAAGGCTCTGGGCTGAGTAGAGTCGAGGACCACTCCAATGAACTCTATGTGTTGCACTGAATTAAGGTAGATTTCTTCTAGTTTATTAACAGCCCCAGTTCGCGAAAGGTGGAGCAAACCAGATCGAGATGCTGCTGCACCTGATCCTGGGACCGGCCCTTTATTAGCCAGTTGTCTAGGTATGGATAAATTTGCACCCTTGGCATCTCAGGTAAGCGGCTACTGGCACTAAGCACTTTGTAAATACTCTCGGGGCTGACGAGAGACCAAAGGGCAGCGCCATGAATTGAAAATGGCGGTGGCCCAATACAAAATGAAGGAAATGCCTGTGCCCCGGGAAAATGGAAATATGCATCCTTCAAGTCGAGGGTGGCGTACCAGTCTTCCGGATCTAGAGAGGGAATAACAGAAGCCAGAGAGACCATGTGAAACTTTAACTTCTTGAGAGACTTGTTGAGGTCCAGAATGGGTCTGAGGCCCCTGTTTGCTTTTGGGATTAGGAAATAGTGAGAGTAGAGCCCTTCCCCTTTCATGTCTGGATGGACCTCCTCCACCGCCCCCAGGCGCAGGAGGTTCTTGATCTCGTGAACGAGTAGTTGCTCATGAGAAGGATCCCTGAAGAGGGACAGGGAAGAGGGGTTGGAGGGAGGGTCGGCCATGAACTGTAGGGTGTAGACGAAGATATTATGTCGAGCACTCAATGGTCTGAGGTGAGCCACGACCAGGCTGACTGGAAGGGGTGCAGGCAGCTGAGGAAAGAGCAGGGGGGTGGATCCTGAGAAGTGACTGGGGCACCATCCTCAGGCGCACCCTCAAAACGCCTGCTTCTGGCTTCCATGGCCTCTGGAAGAACCAGACTGGGCAGAGGAACGGGAAGGAAGGGTGCCACTGCTTAAACTCTTTGTCTCTGTCCTTCTTCCTGTAGGAGCTGGACCGGGGGATACCCCAGGACCTTGACGGAGGCAGAGGAGGTGTGGGACAGAACGGCTTTCTAGCCTGCTGAGGGGTGTGTAGTCCCAAGGAACCGAGGGTGACACAGGAATCTTTAAAGCTGTGGAGTCGTCCATCAGTCAGTTCTGAGAAGAGCCCTGCTACCTCAAATGGGAGAACCTGAAAGGTTGTCTGCATCTCCTGGGACAGCCTGAAGGACTGCAACCAGGAGCTGTGCCTCATGACCACCACAAAGACCACCGAGTCTGTACCATCCCATGCCATCTGGAGGACGCCTCTCGCCACTGCTTTTGCCTTCTTCCACCAAGGTGGCAAACTCCTGGGCTCAGTCCTGTGGAAGGCCCTTCTTCAACTTGCTGATGGAGTCCCACAAGGCCTAGCAGGGCCTGATGGTTAGACACCCAAAATTGCAGGCTAGCTGTCGAATAAATTTTCCTGCCAAACAAGTCCAGCCTCTTGGCATCTTCATTTTTCGGTGTGCCGCTTGCCTGTCCCTTTCATTGATGGCGGACATGACCAGGGACCCCGCTGGAGGGTGGGTATACAGATACTGACATCTCTTCGCCGGGATACAGTACTTCTTTTCCGCCTTCTTGGAAGTAGGTAGAATGGAAGAGGGGGTCTGCCACACAGACTTGGCAATTTTAAGGACCCTGGGTGGACGGGCAATGCGACCCAGGTTGGGGTGGAGGAGGGTATGACATGAAAGAGGTCGTCAGACTCCTCTGCTAGCTCCTCGACCTCCAAGTTCAGGTTGGAAGCCAACCCTTTGAGCAGGGCTTGGTGCTCCTTGAAGTTGTTGGGGGGCTGCTAGTTTGCAAGGGGCCCACCACCGCTTCGTCCAGAGATGACGAAGATGATTGCACTGCAGGGGAGGGGCGGTTTCCCATGCTCATCTAGAGATGGCTCCTTGGCAGGGCCGGCTCTAGGTTTTTTGCCGCCCCAAGCAAAAAAATTTTTGGCTGCCCCCCCCCCCCCCCAGCCCTGAGCTTACCCCCCCGCCTACCAGTGCCCCCCCCCACCCGCACCCCCTGCCGCCCCAGCACTGGGCTCTCTCTTCCCCCCCAAACGTGGGATCCGCTACCAGCACACGGCGGCTAAGCCCTGGCCCAGCCGTGGCTCTGTCCCCATGAGGGTGGAGTACTTCCAGGTGGTGGTGCGGCTGCGGGGCGGTGCGGAGAACATGGCCCCCTCCCTGGGCTTTGCGGCGCTGCTGGTGGCCAAGGTGGATCAGTTCGTGCTCACTGCCCTCACCCCTGACATGCTGGCAGCCAAGGACCTGGAGAGCCCCCCGGACCTGCTGCTCTTCAGCCTCACCGCGCCCTGGCCCAGCCCCGGCAGGTGAGAAGGCGAGGATCTCTGGCTGCGGGGCTATCTGCTCAGCACCAACGAACCCAGTCGGCCGCTCACCTCTTCACACACTCCAGGAGCCCCTCTCACTGCCGCCACAGCCCGGGTTCGGTTCCAGGGGACCCCGCTTCCCTCCCTCCCCAGCTCCTCTCACACTCTGGGCAGGGTTGCCCAGAGAATTCAGGGGGCCTGGGGGAAAGCAATTTCGGGGGCCCCTTCCATAAAAAAAAGTTGCAATACTATAGTAACATGTATTTGGAAATGTAAAAAATAACTAGTAAAATACACTCAAAAATTAATTTGCAATAATTTGAAAATACACTAAATACATTATTTAAAAACATTAAATGCTTTAATGGTATGTATACATTTGCAATTACATAATGGGCTGTTGCTGGGTGATGGTGATGGTTGGTGCCAATGGGCTGTCGCTGCCTGAAGGTGGTGCTGCTTTTGCCCAGGGCTGGGTGGGGAGCTGGGCTCTGGGTTGGGGGGTGCCTGGCTCACAGGGGCTGGGCTCAGGGCTGTGAGGGGGATGGGGTCGGGGGGTGCCCGTCTCAGAGGGGCTGGGCTCGGAGCTGGGGGTCAGGGCTGGGGGGGCTGGGCTCGGGGGGGTGCCCGTCTCAGAGGGGCTCGGCTCGGAGCTGTGGGGAGGATGGGCTCGGGGGGTGTCCGGCTCAGAGGGGCTGGGGGTCAGGGCTGTGGGGGATGGGGTCGGGGGGTGCCCTGGCCCCTTATCATGCTGCTTACCCCTCTCCCAAACATCGTTGCAGCCGCCTGGTGTCTCCAGTGGGGCCTGAGTTCCCGCCGCTCGGCCGCAGCTTGCAGCCCCGTCCCCTTACTGGCTGAGACGCCGGGGTTCGGGGAAGACGGAGGCGGGGAGAGCCTTGGACATACTCATGGGGGCCCCTGCGGGGCCCGGAGCAAATTGCCCCACTTGCCTCCCCCCCCCCCGCCCTGACTCTGGGAGCCCCTCTCGCTGCCGCCGCAGCCTGGGCTGCAGTGGCCGCGAGAGGGGCTCCCGGAGTGTGTGAGGAGCGGGGGGAGGGGGGGGGGGAAGGGAAGCGGGGCCCGGGATGCAGGGAGGGAGATGGGGTCCTGCTGCCGCGCCGAGTCTCTCCAGGGCAGCGCGGAGTTTCCCGAGTGGGCTGTACAGGGCGCCGCCGGGCTGGGCAGGGGGCGCAGATCCCAGCTCGCGCTGACAGGGTTGAGTGGCTGGGCCAGGGCCGGCTCCCGGCAATGCCGCCCCAAGCAAAAAAATAAAAAATAAAAATAAAAAAGGGGGGCTGGAGTGCCGCCTCTTAGAAAGTGCCGCCCCAAGCACATGCTTGGAGGGCTGGTGCCTAGAGCCGGCCCTGCTCCTTGGGCATCGGGGCCCGCTGTGCAGCTCCCCACGTCAGATTCGGCACCATGCTCCGACTCCAGTGCTGGCTGTGTCGGGGCACCTTGTTTGATGCGGCCTGGGAAGAACGGTGGGAGTACAGAACTGGCATAACAGGTACACCCCACAGGTTCCAGTACTTCCACTGAGCGGGCCACTGCCCGTGCCTCCACGCCGCCACTGCAGGAGCTGCGCCAGTCTCATGGGCTAGTGGTGATTTACCTTTTATAGGTGAGGGGCTGAACTCTCCTTCAGACTCGAACCATTGCCCCCCTGGTGACCAGGGAGGAGCTGTAGATGCCTGAGTCTGCTGACTGACCCCTGTCGGCAACCGGTAAGGAGAGGGCTAGGACCGGTGCCTGCCCAAAGAGCGGTACTGGAGAGCTGGAGACTGGTGCAGCGACTGGGAACGATCCTGCACCGGGGGTAATAAAGCCTGGGAGATCGCCTAAGTGATGGTGATCTGTGCCGTGGCGAACTCTGGTGGGAGGCCTGATGATACCATGGGTACGGGGATTGACGCCGTGACTCAGGTGTCCCGTGCCTTGTAGGTGGAGACCTTGGTATCAGGGACCTGTCTCTTCTAACCGGGGACAGAGACTGCCAGGGTGCCGGGGTCCAAGGTCACTTTGATGGGGACCAACCACTCCAGTCCAGGGACTGGGGACATGCCGCTGCTTTAGAGGGTGGTCCCATAACCAGCTTGCCCATAGATGCTGGGGCCTTAGCTGGGTCCATCATCTGGCTTAGTGTCTGCGATGCCGGCTGACCTACTTGCTCTTTGGCTGCCAGGTCCGCTTTGGGGACAGATGACCCTACTAGGGGCCAGGACCCCCCGCCACTCCCAGGAGTTGGAGGTGGATCCCTGGCTGGGCTAGGGGGTCTGACTGCAGCAGTACCTCTCAGCTGCTCCGGAGTGGGCATGTGGCCTGCCCCCTTTCTCTGCGGTTCCAGCAGGCCCGTCAACTTCGACCATTTCTTAGGTACCAGAGAGGGGGAACGGTGCCTGGTGGATTCAGGTGCCAGCGGTGCACTGTGCTCCGATGCCAAAGTGCCAGGCAAGGAATCCGATCGAAAGGACTCCAAGGTAGGACGAAGCCCTCAAGCAGATATCCCACTCCTTTTGAGTTCTAGGGCAAAAGTTTTTGCAGATCCTGCTCTTGTCTTTTCTGTGGGACTCCCCCAAACACTTTGAACAGCTATCGTGGGGGTCACTAATGCGCATTGGCCGGCTGAACAATGAGCATGGCTTAAAGTCTGGGGAACAGGGTATGCCCCGCTCCGAGGCGAATTCCCAGCCGGGACTCTAACTCCTAAACTACTACTCTAACACTTAACTTAATGGTCAAACTACAACTAAAATGGTCAAACTAAAAACAACTAAAAACAAAGGAGACAGAACGACAGACTGTAAGACCCGTTAACACTCTTGCCATGCAAGACAAGGCGCTCTGACCAACTGTCATGGGTAGTAAGAAAGAACTGAGATGGCATAGGGTTGGCAGTGCCTAATATATCAACGCATGAGTACGGCACTCAAGGGGGCGCTACAGACGACCCTTTTGTACTGCAAAGGCAAAAATCTCCAATGACTGTGCACGTGGGCACGCACTCACCTAGAATGGAATTGACACGAACAAGCACTCGAAGAAGAACTCTCTCTCTCTGTCTTTCAGCGAAGCCAGGCCTTTCCAAAACAAGGTTATTACTGTCTCATACGGGTGATTCTTTGCACTCCCTTAGCACCAGTAGGACAGGAGCACCTACCCTTTCTGGATAACCATTCTTATCTGAGTGATGATGGGTATACAAGTGTTTCAAGTACCAGCGTCTCTGGACAAATGAAAGGTTACAGACAATCTGATCCTCTCAGTAGCAGAGGACTGTAGTTTCACACACTTCCTAGGCCAATGCCCTCAGCAGAAGTCTGTTTCTCTGTAAGTGAGCTCGTCACTTGTCAACATCTTCCCTCCCACCCTGCAACTGTTGCTGGGACTTGCACTGTCCACCCCCCCCCCTTTAAGATGCTCAGACATAAGCTGTCTCCCCATTCTGTCCAGTGTTTTGGGAACTGCTACCCCACTCCTCTAAGCTGCTAAGACTGTTGCAGGTTGCCGCCTGCCCACAAGCTGTTGAGATTTGGTACATGAAGGCAGGTAGGAGAATTCTTCTCATTATGGCAGGATCTCTGCCTAGGACTGTTTGTTCTCTGGTTTTCTGTCCCAACATTGCAGAACAGCCTCCCAAAGTTGCCTTCAAGCAGGCAGACAGGGCGAGGTCAGACAAAGTTTATTACTGACATTATCATTGAAAATAAACTAGAATAATTAATTTAAGAACAGTTTTGGGTTAATCTATAGAAAAGTTGAAAAGCAAGATGTGGAGGGGAGGCTAGGGGGTGAAAGCAGCACTACGGGTATGTCCTCACTACAGCTTGAACAGTGCCTCCCCACCCAGGTAGACAGACCTGCACTAGTTCTACTCAAGCTAGCAGGCTAAAAAGAGCAGTGTGGATATTGCTGCACAGGGGGCAGCTGGGGCTAGCCACCTGAGTATGGATCCAGGGGCCCAGGTGGGCTTTTACTCAGGCAGCTAGCCTCTGCCACAAGATCCACACTGCTGTTTCAGCCTGCTACCTCCAACAGAGATAGTGGTGCATCTGTCTACCTGGGCTGGAAGGCATGCTCCCAGCAGCAATGTAGACATACCCTAAATGATTAGCCCAAGGTATCTCGGTGAGTTTGGGGCAAAGCAGTATATAGAGCCCACAAGTCCTGACTCCCAGTTCCCTCTCTAACCATTCAACAACACTCTCTTCCAAAATTATTATTAAATATTATCTGTATTATCATAGCACCTAGACACCCCAGTCATGGATCAAGTCCTCGATGTGCTAGGCTCTGTACAAACACAGAACAAAAAGACAGTCCCTGCTCCAAAGAATTTACAATCTAAGGATAAGAGAACAGACACCAGATGGCTACAGATACAGAGAGTATAAGGAAACAAGACATTATCGGTCAGCATGAGACACAGTGGTCTAAGCAAACTATGGTAATCCTACTTGACTGCATCAGAGTAGAGTAACAGCATGATATTTAGGGAAAGCTGATCAAATTATTAATCACCAATAAATTATCCAATACATTTAGCCCTTCTTCTATTTTCAAATTGTTCACACATTGATCTTAATTTCTATAGAATGTATTTGTCATTTGCAACTATTTTAAACAAATAATTAAGAACACATTTGGTAAAGTAAATCAATGATGAACTGCACTGTAACAGAAGCTATTTTAAATAAACATAGAAGACAGACAGGCGATAAAGATGGTAATAAGTAAGCTACTACTTTATCTTTTATAGTCACCACAACATTTCTTAGTGAATATCACTTTTCACAACAACAACAAAGGATAATAGCACAAGGCTATTTCATGCAGTCATCAGAACAAAGTGAACTGAATATTATATTTCCTCCTAAACACATTACCCCTGCAGTTTGACACTCAACATTTCAAGAGCTAGCATCTCTCACAAGCTTCTTTCTGAATTTTTTCCGATGGACTTAAATCCTTTAAGTATCTATGGAAGATTATTTTACTTGTCATGCTAAAAAGATTTTGACGGGAGACTACACTAACTCTAATTAACTGATTAATTTTAAGGGGAGCTCTGTGGGAGTTCAGCAGTAAACTAAGCTAACTTAAGAACCAGATTCTGTGTTTTGGCTCTGGCTCTGTTTGTACTGCTTTGGTGGTGATGCAACAGGACTGGATTCTGCTTATAACTCACCAGCAGAAAATCCTTTTAGGGCACAGCTGACTCCTGTACAGGTTGCGCTGCCCACCGGCACAGGGCATTTGTGTCAGGGAAGAGAGGAGCATTGTGAAGGAGTGCTAAGCTGGACTAATACTTCACTGGAGTAAAGATCCCCTAGAGACCACATTCCAGCGGCGTAAGTTAGAGCAGTTTTTAGGCTGCTTTAACACACAACAGGGTCAAGCCACTGCAGAATCAGAGAGCTGTAACTGACTCTGCCTTCACCTTGAGGCGTTCAGACCCACGGGAAAATTGAGCCCAAAATTTTTAAAGGCAGAATCTAAAAATCCTTTTTTCCGAGAAGTAGTTGGTGGAAAAATAATATATGATACTTTTAGAGAAAATTTTCTTAAATGAAGCTATCTAATAAAAAACAAAGTTAATGGTTTAAGCATGTCACTTTTAAAAAAAAGTGTATTTGTTAAAGTGAAACACAATCAATCATCTCTCTAAAATGAGATCATAATAGAAGTACTAAAGAAAAAAGTAACATGATTTATTAACAAATTGATACCGAGGCATCACCAAACCAAAAGGGGGTGGTGGGAACAGCTGAACCACTCAGCTGTAGTGTATCCAAGCCAAATTTAGACTTTCTTCATGGGAAATACTCTCTTATGAAATTATTCAGTGAACTACAGTGTGTCTCGCCTGTACGCATTTCTTCCCTTCAAAGTTATGCATTTTCCTAGTGAGCTTTTTGTGAGCTGTTAGAAGGATCTGAGAGTCCCCTATTGAAAATTTAATCTAATTTAAGTGTATTTAGTTAGTCTAATCGCTTAGAAGCTACGCAGCAAGAAGGAGAGGGATGATGGGGTTAGGTAAAGAAAAATACATTAGTTTTAGTGGACCACAGATCATACAGTCATGGAAATGCAGGGCTGGAAGGGACGTTGAGAAGTTATCAAGTCCAGCCCCCCGTGCTGTGGCAGGATCAAGTAAACTGAGGCCATCACTGACAAGTGTTTGTCCAATTTTTTTTTTAAATGTGTCCAGTGATGGGGATTCCACAACCTCCCTTTGAAGCCTGTTCCAGAGCTTAACCACCCATATAGTTAGAAAGTTTTTCCTAATGTCTAACCTAAATCTCCATGCTGCAGATTAAGTCCATTACTTTTTGTCCTACCTTCAATGGACCAGGAGAACAATTGATCACCTTCCTCTTTTTCAAAGCCTGTTACATATTGGAAAACTGTTATCAGGTCCCTGCGCCTCAGACTTCTTTTCTCAAGACAAAACATGCCTATTTTTTTAAACTTTTCCTCATAGGTCATGTTTTCTAAACCTTTTATCATTTTTGTTGTTCTCCTCTGGATTTTTTCCAATTTGTCCATCTTTCCTAAAGTGTGGTGCCCAGAACTGGACATAGTATTCCAGCTGGGGCCTCACCAGGGCCCAGCAGAGTGAGACAATTACCTCCTGTGTCTTACATACAACACTCCTGTTAATACATCCCAGAATCATGGTAGCCTTTTTTGCAGCTGCATCATATTGATGATTCATATTCAGTTTATGGTCCACTATAACCCCCAGGTCCTTTTCAGCAAGTCATTAAAGAGCTCCTGATGAAGCCATATTGGCCTCTTACTAATCTTTCCATTGCATCGGAATAGTTTGCAGTTGTGCCTTTAATATTGTCTCCTGGAGGAACTGCCAGCTCTCCTGAACTCCTTTTTCCCTTAGATTTTCTTCCCATGGAACCTTATGTACCAGTTCTCTCAGCTTGTTAAAGTCTTCTTTTTTGAAGTCCATTATTCTTATTCTGCTCCTCTCATTCCTTCCTATCCTTAGAATAAATGAAATCTGTCATTTCATGATCACAATCACCCAAATTGCCACTGTCCAAACTATAATCCTAGTGGGATTCTCTGGGTCCATGTCTTTTGTCACTGGAAACCAAATCTACCTTGATCACTATGGGCATCTGTTATCTATTAATATTTGTCTCTTATAAGCTTGGTTAAGACATTTGTGAAAGGGATCTCATAAAACTGGGTGACAGGGCAACAAAATGGCAAATGAAATTCAACACTGATAAGTGCACAGTAATGCCCATTGGAAAAAACAATCCCAACTATCCATATATAATGATGGGTTCTAAATTAGCTATTAGACAACAAGGGTAACAGTATATTAAGAAACTATTAGGAAAGGGATGGAAAATAAGATAGAAAATATCATAATGACACTACATAAATTCATGGAGCATCCACACCTTGAATGCTGTGTCCAGTTCTGGTTGCCCTATCTCAAAAAAGTATAGAATGGAACGTAAGAGGTTGAGAAGGGAAACAATGATATCCAATGGTATGGAAGTACTTCCTTCCGTTTGTTTTGAACTTGCTGCATATTAATTTCATTGGGTGACCCCTGGTTCTTGTGTTATGTGAAGGGGTAAATATCACTTCTTTATTCACTTTCTCCATGCCATTCATGATTTTATAGACCTCTAATATACCCCCCTTTACTCCTCTGCTTAGTCATCTCTTTTCAGCTGAACAGTCCCATGTCTAACCCAGTAAGGCAGCCCCTACGTTCTTATTTGCCACTAAAAGTATTAATATTCACATAATGGACTTATTTTCCCCTTTGAAAGGAGAAGGTATCCAATATCAAGGTGCCTTTTACTTGTTCTCTTGCACAGGAGACCTGTGTTTCTCCTATTTAGCTGTGTCTGGTATATGAAGGAGAGGGGCTTCAACCAATACGCAGTTGTGAAGGTTTGATTAGGAGGCAGAGCTCCTTAAGTCTCTTTCATAGTGCAGTGAACTGTGCAGTGAATAGATCATGGTTCCACACAATACTGGACTTATTCAGTGTACATGGACTTTTGAAAACTGTGTGCCTGGTGCAGAAAGTTTTCCACAACACTACAACCTTTTTTTATCTGGTGCAAAAAGTTTTCCATAGTCCAGATTATGTACTGAACAGAGAAGGACTCTGTAACAGTCCTTGCCGCACTGACTACTGCATCTCTACATGAGCCTAGTCCTATTCACTATGCACCTTGCACTGAGCAGGACAATCCAGTGGTGTCCAATAGCAACTAAGCAACCTTCTATGCAAGTGCTTACCCAGAAATTTCAACTTGATTTGTTGGAGTAAGTTAATTTTTGTTCATAGAGAATCTACTCCATCATTCACTTGGCAAAATTATCTGTCGGTGGCAGACCATCAGTTAAGTGGTAAAAAACACGAAAGGGAGAGTCACTGTTCCTTACCTATTTTGGTACAATACTGTATTGTTTCTAGACAGAAAATACCACTGCTAATTGGATTTTGGAAAACCACACTGCCCTGACAAAATGGGTGGCACTATTCACAACATTGGTTCAAACCTGCTAAATGGCAATGATAATTTTTTTTCAAACTAGCACTGAAATGTTTTTCTGAAGTCTTTGCATTATGTAACAAATGAATGAAGTATGGCAAAAGTTAAACATTTTTAAAGTGTTCAAGTATTACACTGCACTGCAAAAACAAAGAATAAATATTTGTTACACTTTTCTGTGTATGTATTTGCTATTTTGAAAATATTTATATAGCATACCAAGACAAGCTTATTGAGAAATACAGTCAGTATTTTTATTCTGTAACTGAAAAATGTTGGCTTATTTTTTCGCCCAAAAGCAATGAATGGTAAGTAATACATGATAAATACACAATAAACATATAGATATGATGGTAAAACATCATCCTAATGATTTCATTTAATTATCCTGAAATGCATTCTATTTAATATTCACTACTCAAAAGCCAATTTAAAAGTGAAAGAGGTGATGGGACTTATTCAGAAAGACGGACTGTCATTCATTGCAATAGTTATCTAATATACAGAAGTTAATAAAGCAGATTAATCTACAAGTCCCTTTAAGCCATCACTGAGTTTAGAACAACTGCCTCTTTGACCTTTAACCCTCCTGCTGTGCACCAGTAGCAGGTGCCAGCTGCACTAAAATTATGGCTGACGTGTTTTAACGCAAAGTCTTTTCTTACTTTGCTTCTGACCAGCAGCTGACCCTGCAGGAGTGATTGTTTCATGTGCTGGCCTAAAGGCTACATAAACCAGTAACTGATAAACAAAAGCATACATACACCAGCTGCCTAGCCTTAGGGTACACATCCTACACTGACACCTCTAGCAGTTTATCCTGCAAGCCAAATTATGGCTTTTTGTTTCCGTACATGCATTCTGTACAATACTTGTTACTTCATGGAACTAAACTTCCATCCACCCAAAGACCTGCCTGTGTTAACTTTGTCTCAATCGGAATGATTAGGAAGAGATTCTCATTTTGATTTAGCACCTTTAATAAGAGCATGCAATCTTCGGGTACATAGATGATAAAACTTAATTATGTAGTTGAGTGTTAAAATTCTTAAAATCAAATGCTTTAATTCATATCTAATATTGAATCAAGGCATAGCACTAAACAAAACAGCACCAGAAAGAGGACTAGGCTCCTGTGTATTTTTCTAATTTCATAATTAACAGCACTCCAGTGTAGTGATAACTGGATGGTTAGCATTACATTTTATATTGAAGTTACTGATGCATCTACATATATGCAGTTAGCGCTAGGTATAAAGCAAACAAAACCATATTTTTCATTAAGATGAGATGGCTCTGACATAGTTATCTTACTGATACAAATTACACAAGCACAAAAACAATCCGAGTAATGATTAAATGCAGTTATGTACATGGAAGAATACTAGTGTACATGTTAACATATTTAAATGGTTTCCCTTCATTAAAAAAATTATATATGATATTAAACCATCAATCAAAGCTGAAACACTAGAGTCTAAATGTATTGTCACTGGTTAAAATAAATGACTTTGAGACTGAATTTTGGCTCGCTCAATATGGTGTCTTTTCTGTTGCTTAGCCACCCAAGTCTCTGCTGGCTTGGGCTACATCTGGTATATTTCCATCCCTTTCAATTAATAAAGCAAGTTATGATACTATTGGATCACAGTTTTAAGCTGTGCTAAGAGGCTGAAAACAGATGTCCTCGTGAAAATCTCTCATTGTTGTATCAAGTCATTTAGGGCTCAATTCTGCCAGCCTTATTCCAGCACAGCATTTAAGCATATGCTTAACTTTAAACACAGAAACAGTTTCACTACAATGGGACTATTCAGGCACTTAAAATTAAGCACGTGCTTAAATACTTTACTGGATTGGGGTGCGAAAGTGCTCAGCACTTTTCAGAACTGAACCCTCTGAGTGTTATTCTATTTCCTTTTAATTACATATGCATACGCTGGAGTTTCCCCATGGATTTTTCTGCATGGTCCAAAGAGTATGTTATAAATCTCCTCAATGTTTTTATTTTGTTTAGTGTGAATGGCTCCACACTGGCTATATACTTCATTGAAGTCTATGGGAAAAACAAATACCACATAATTAAATGTATTAAAAAAAGGAAAATGGCAATTTGGATGGCACTTTTGATTTTAATAATATCCAGATCTGCCTTTAGTTACAACTGGATATTGCATTCTTGACTTTCCTGTCCTAAGCTGTTGCTCAATGTAGTTGTGAACTGTTTATGTTATTTAGATTTTGTTAGTTACCTAATCAAAGCTCTGAGCACCTGTGCAACATTAAAACATATAAAATTAAACACCATGACCCACATAATCTACCCATCATACAACAGTAGTCCTCCCCCATCAACAGGACCAGCTCTAGGCACCAGCAAACCAAGCACGTGCTTGGGGCGGCACAATTCCAGGGGCAGCATTCTGGGTTGTTGTTTTTTTGCTTCAGCAGTTGCACTCTCGGAAGTTTTTTTTTGCTTGGGTCTGCAAAAAACCTAGAGCCGGCCCTTCCCATCAACTGCACCAAATACCTCAAAACACCCTTCAAAGAAAAGCCCAAGAAAACAGATGAGCATTAAAAGGTGCCTGAAATCCAGCTCTGTTGAACAATTACCACATTCTACTTTAGAGATGGCCATATTTCTGTGGTGGGGAAAGTTACTCTGATATATTCTTTACTTACCTTACAGGGTTGTGAGAATTAATTCATTAGTGTTTGTAAATGTCTTTAAGATCTTTGGGGGAAAGTGGCTATAAAAGTAGACAATTGCAAAGGTCAAATGCAGATGATGACTGAACATTCTCAGATGGGACTAGCATGCTACCTTCATAACGATTTTACAGGACGGGCATAATTTAAAATACAAATATTTCTAGTTTAAAAACCAAAGAACAGCTCTTCCATTGATAAGCTAAGAGGTTGAGCAAATATATTAGGTTCATTTAGCTTATCGTACATGAAAAAGTCAATCTGAACTAACAGCACACATGAATTTAGAAGCTTTACCAGATCATTTATTTAATGACCTTTCTATAATGCAACATTTCAGCTCAAGTGATAATTATAGTAATACTCTGAACTTTGATAGCACCTCCCATTCATTACCCTTAATTAATACAGCCTTACAACACCCTTTTGAGGTAGGATTATTACTCTATTTGCAGGTGGCAAAGTAAGTTGCCTGAGGACACACAGGAAGTCTGTGGCAAAGCCAGGAGTAGAACCCAGAGCTGATTCCCATTCCCATGCCTTCAAGAGACACCAATACCTCAAAACATGAATGTTAAGTAGTCGTTTATGGCACTATACTGTCCTTGAGTCCCCATCTCATATTTGTGCTTTCAGGCTCCCATCTACTTATTTAAAAATAATGTTGCTATGTGACAGATCAAAGAAAACTGAAAGGGAAGTGGTGTCCTTTTAATCACAAGGCGATACTTCTTCTCTACCGCTCTAAAGGCTAAAGAAAAAGGATTGGTACCTCCGTGATTATGGCAACAAATACATTTAGTGAATTATAGTCAATGACCGAATCACATCAATTCATGGTGCACAACCACTCACTGAGAATTTTATAAGGGAAGATTTGTTGTGAAATATTTCATGTCCAGTTTGGAATCAGAAATCTACACTCAAGATATCCCTTCTATGCTTCTAAACTGGATACATGAACAATAAGACTTCCCAAACAAAATGTCATGGCTAATTGTATGCAACAAAATGAGGTGGAGCCATAAGATAAAATACATCTTTCTCTTTTTAAGTATGGGAAGATGTTCATTAAAGAGGGACTTCACAAGCAACCAGTCATTTGCTTTGCCAGTGACTCCCCTGGCTTTTTCAATTTCTTCACACTCGCTTTTCAGTAAGAATTTTCCCCCTCCCTGCCCAGCTTTCTCTCCTACAGTGAACCAGTAGTAAAGTGGTCATCTTGGGTTCATGACATCACTCTGTGACCCCCAAAATGACTTTGGATTGTGACGGTACAATTTCAGCTGTCTGACTGCACAGCTAACACAAAAGGATGCGAGACAGATGCCATTTGCCTAAATACAAATATGTGTGGTTGGTTTTTTGTGTGCTAATTATGAAAAACATCAGACAGAAACATTAACACATTTTATTAATGACATATTTTAGAGTGTTCCCAAGTGAGACAGGTCTACTTTAAATCCTCATGTAAATTCACAGCATCTATTAAGTATGCTGTTGCTTCTCCTGCTGCTTACTGCAATGAAATGGAATAAGAATTTTAAGTATGAAAAATGTACCATACAGTATGTCAAAATGCTTAACAATACCACTTCAATCTAAGCACAGGAAACAACAACAAAAAGGCAGCTGATTTCCTTTTTGTTGTAATTCACTTTGGGATTCATGGCATGAAAAGCACTATAGAAAAGTAATTTTCATTGACTGACTGACTGACTGCAGAAAAGAATGAATGTGGTTTCCATTTATGTCTCTGCTGAAGCATGATCCCTATAGTTCATGTCAGCTATTCAAAATCTGTAGTTAAATGCAATTGGTTTAAAAAAATAGAAAGACATGTTGGCTTTTTTAGCCTTGGCTTGAACCAAAGAGCTGCATAGCACATAAAAAGATGAAGCTATTTGTTTCAAAGAAGCTGTGTTAACATTACATAAGACTGGAACTCTTTAGAGTGACATTAGCTAAGAATGTAAAATTAAAATCACATCAGTAATACTGCCTCTTAGAATGGGCTCATTCTGGGTATGTGGAAGGTGTTGTTTCCGCAGCTCTTGCAATTATGCTGCTAACGGCAACTCCAATAAGGATGTTCATTCTACACAATTTTATTTTATTCTATTAATCTAGCAGACAGGACCAGCTACACTAAACAGACACAACTCTTAAAACCCCACTGCTCTCCCTCCAAGCACACTAACTCAACTGCCTACCCCACGGGGATTTTCCACTCTAAGGCATAACTAAATGAATACCTATCAACAGATTGCAGTTAATGCAAATCTTTTAATATTTCTGACTGTTAATCCTAAATAATCTGCACAATTTTTTTTTTTACCCTTGAGGCTCTAGCAGATTGGTGCCCATTGCTATCCATTACTAAACATTCAATCTCATATGTACTCCTTTTTTCAAGCTTTTACTGTGATTAAGCCACTTGTGGAATTTTATTTAATAGAGGCATATTTTCTGTTCTATGCTAAGCGCAAGGTGATGTATGTACTGTCACTGACAACACCTGTCACAAACTCTTCTAACAGGCTGTCAATGACATAAATCACACAATGATGAAGTTAACTTTTATAAAATGAGATTAGGCTGCATCTTGCTTTGATAATCCTCTTTGTTAATGAGAGAAAAATATCAGGACACAAAATAAGAGGCTGTAAGTGCATAGAGATAGTATAACATAACACCTCTATTATTTTCCTTGTGAAGCCTGTTATATCATCATCAATAATAACCCTTTGAACTTGTATTGCATCTTCCCTCAGAGGACCTTAAAGTGAATTGTAGGAAAATATCATCAATCCCATTTTATGGATGAGAAAACTGAGGTACATTTCAATTTGTCTGATACAAAAAGAAAATCATTTAATCAAGATATTCTAGTTTCATAGCTCGTTAAACAACTTTAGATGAGATACTCTTCATGATCCACTAGAAACTTTTAAATGTCTAATTATGATTCCAGAGATTCAGGCTGAAAAAATGTTCTAACTAGTAAATAATTACAGTATCATTGCATCAGTTTAGTTTAAAGAGCTGACAAACCTCTCTAAACTCAAAGCACAATTAGTCATTAGGGTCTAGTTTTTCAGCACTGTTAAGCAATTTGTAACCCATTCCTTTTAATAGGGTTATGCATTACTTAACCGACACAGATGTCTTGAAAACTGAGACCTCTAGTTATGAAGCAGCAACCTTGTTCATTAGCCTCCATGATAGTCAAATCATCTATAAAACCAGTGTTTAATGGCCAGCCGATGAATAATCAATGGCTCACTTTTCATCTGAGTGTGAAAATGAGAATAATCTAATATCTTGTCCCTCTGGTAAGATGCAAGGCCTTGAGTTCCGTTTCTATTCAGGGCTGATTTATAACCCAATGGAAACCTGATGTAAACATATGATCAATGAGTCCCATCACTGCTAATAATAACCCCCAACCGGCCCACTCCCTCATCTCAAAAGCCATCCCTTTAGGCTATTAGCTCCGGCCAGCTAATCCTCTCTACTATTCCTGCCTGCTGCTTTTACCTTGGCCATCCGTTCAGTCCAGCAGACTCAGAAGTAATTTTATACGCTGCAGAGAGCGGGTGGAATTGATTTTTCACTCAGCACTCAGTTCCCATCTGAATAATTATCAATTTTACTGCCTCATAAAGGGAAGAGTCAAAATTTCAAATCAATTCAAAAGAGCTTCTGAGACTACAGAAACCATGCATGAGAATAAAGGTCAAAGTTGTCAGTGACCTCGGGAGATGATGTCAGATATTAGTACACTGAATAGTTGACATCAGAGGCACTCAATATGATATGACTAGTGCTAATGCAAATCATATTTATGCTGACTACTGGAGACCAGTCATTAATATTTAAAAGAGTATCTGAAAGCCTGCATTCAAAATAAATATAATGTATTCCACAGATTATGAAGTTAATAAAGATTGATCACTGCTTAGTCTTATGCTATAAATTGAAAGATTACCGAGTATTATTAATAACACACAAAATATTACATTAAGGTTGTAACAAAAGCAACAAATGTGTGGAAATTCAAAGTCAAGGCTGCCATTCTGTCCTTTAGACTCCCATCACTGTGCTCATGTTACAGTACTGCCCACTATTACATATGCAAATACGGAATCCATTGCCAGATTCCATAGAACTTGCACAGGGTAAGGGTACTGTGAGACATGACAATGGCATCATGTCATATCTCAACAGTGCCAGTGATAAATGTCTCAAATATACTCACAATATGCTATGTGCCAATTATAGCGGGCATGCTTAAAAAGCCAGCATTTGCCATGCTCATCCTCTAAATTAGAATAGTAAGTAACAATTACCACACAGTTACCCCAGTTATCACATGCTGATTTTTTTTTTAAATGGCAACCAACACATTTGCTACCTAAGAATGAAGACAAAGGTCATTGTAACGTGGTGTTTTGTGGACATCCTTTGTTTTCTTTAAATGCCCCAACAATTCTGTTGTTGTGAAACTGTGTCAGTGAAACTGTATTGGGTGTTTTGGGACCCCATGGATCCTTGCAGTGTAGTAGTTCTAGGTACTAAAAAAAGCCAAATGAAATTTTAAGATAAACTAATTAGTCCGATACCCTGCACCTGCCTAAACACCACATAACCTTAATGTTTCAGGACCATAATGTACACTGCTGGGAGAAAAAGTCCTTCCTGACTACTGCAGTAGACAGTTTCTTCCCTAAAGCGTGATATTTGATTACTCTTACATTTGCCTTTGACACAAAATCCCCCAAATAAAATGTCACCTACTGCACAAATAAAATATTGTAGCACAATATCAAACACATCTAACTAGAAAAATGTGCTGATCTAAAATACTACAATGTTCTTGCTCTACCTCAAATATTTTAGAGATGCTCCCTCCCTTTTTTTAAAAAATAACTGTGGGGGATTATTTATAAAATGAGTATAATGATGAATATTGCATTTCATCAGCCTATGAGCTAAAGTGAAACATTGTAAAAGAAGCAACAGAGGGTCCTGTGGCACCTTTAAGACTAACAGAAGTATTGGGAGCATAAGCTTTCGTGGGTAAGAACCTCACTTCTTCAGATGCAAGAAGTTATCCTAAAATGTAAGTACAATAACCAGGTCATCAGCATGACAAAAAATATTTTCACAATACTGCAATAATACTGGCATGAAAACAACTCTGAAATTAATTGGGGTGCAAATATATCAATGTAGAGAGCCCAATCCTGTTAGCAAATAATTGGAGTTATCATAATCTAAATTACTTCAAGATGATGAAAATAAATAGGGAAAAGCTTTGTTCACAAATTTAATAATACCTCATAGGAAAGTTGAGCAGTGCTTAAGTTTACCTGCTGTAGTACTTCAGGGTTCTGTTGCATGAAGTGCAGTAATCTTTGTCCATCCTGTGATATTTCTCTACATCTTACTGGTTTTTTGCCTTCCTTTGCTATGTGCTTGAAGAGGTAGGTAACAACGTAGTCTAAACTAGCACAACAGCTGGAGGAGACAATTGTATCTGCATAAGCAATGAAAGAAATAGTTTTGTAATCGCTTTTGTAATAAAACAAAACAATTATTACAAATAACTTGCAGGAGTGAAGAAAATAATACACACAAGGCAAGCCTGGAAGTTTATTTTAGATATCAGGTTAAATGATACTTAATTTTACTACTTGTTCTTTTGCTTTTAAGATTTCTTGGTATTAAGCAGATTATGGCCCCAATCCTGCAATTCACAATGGACAGTGGACTGCTGGGTCCATGCAGAGTCCTACAAACTTCATGGAGGTTCTGTGTGAGCACAGTGATTTACCCGCACATTGTAAATTGCAAAATCAGGACCTTACTTTTACTGATATGAAATTATATATTCCGCAGACTTCAGATTTTTGGAAACGAAGACTGTTCGTTTATAGCCTTGTGACAAAGTTTAAACATTCAGTTTAAAGAGACACTGTGAATGTTTAAAGTCACTTTTTTAACCTCTTGACTGCTGCTGAGCATCTCAGATGTGTATAAGTGAAGGGTTGTACTAGTAGCATCCCCCCCAAACAGTATCTATCATTTTCTAGTCTACAAACGTGTGCCAGATATTTTACAGGACGCACCTAAGTGGCGCTTCCCTGCCCCTCAGAGGTTACAACCTGCACATTAGATGCCAAACAATGAGTGAGGATCACAAACAGCAGGGAGGGGAATGGGATAAGGAAGGAGAAGCGTTACAGCAAAGTATCAGTTGGTTACCTAGTTTAAGGCATGATGGTCCAATTACCTTTTTTAAAAAAATAAAGAAGATAATATCATAGAAATGATGGTTACCGACTAATGTTCCATTGTTTTCCCTGGAATGTAAAGGCATGACAGCAAAGCAGGATATCTTGGAAGCAGGAGCAACAGCAACCTCATAGCTTTACTTATTGTATCTATAACTAAGGTAACAGGCTGGGAGATTAAAAGCTTAAACCTATTTGAAAGTAACTATGTATGTCTGATTTATGTAAGTTATTTTGTTGCTAGGTGTTGCCTGCTGTGCTGCTGCTGTGAAAGTGGATTTTGTTTGTTTACATGCATCAGTGTGGTGAGAACAGTATGCTGGCCCTTTTTAATCTGTGCAGTCTCCTTTTCTTCCTTCTAACTGTACTGGTACAAAATAGTAGCACTCACCCTTATTTTTTCTTAGTCTGACAGCTGACATTCTTCCTGGCCACAAGCACACTGGCTGCAGTTTAAACCCTCAATCGCTAGTCTCAGCTGTAGTTTCCCTACCAATTCTAATAATAGGTTCTAATTAGAGTCCCACTTTAACCAACTGTTGGTTCCTCATGATCCTAGCACCAGTCAAAGTTCTCTGTGCACACAGAATTGTTTAACTTCCTCATTTACTGGATGCAGGTTTCAGTAACAACTGATGTTCTCTGCAGGTGCAAACATCACATTCAAATGAGCTCACCAGCATTTAGGGCTCCATCCTGCTCCTGCTGATTTGAGTGGGAACAAGACTAGGTCACTTACAGCTCAGAGTGCTTACTTAGATGGCCTACTGGAGTAGGGGTGTGTGGGAGCTGGAGAAGGAATTAAACTGTTAAAATGCTCATTTGGAAGGGAAAGGGATTAGAAGGATCCAATTAAATGTATCTTGAGTTCTTTGAACTATGCTAATTTGGAGGCTTGCCAACCTTGCAGTGTTCATTTAAATATATCCCTCTAGTCTCTGGAATACTTTGATCTGTGTCAATTTAACTCTTTAACCTCTGTGTATCATGTTGTTTTTAACTTTCCTTTCTCTAAATACCAGTATTACATATTTTTCAAAGTTACATTCTTCTGAGGTCTTTGGAAATATTTGACAACACAGTCACAACTGACCTCACAAGGCTATGTCTACATAACGAGCTAGGGGTGTGATTCCCAGTTTGCGGACTCATACTTGCATTACCTCTCATTGGGCTAGCATGAGTATCTATAGCAGCAGAGCTGTGGCAGCACAGGTAGCGGCAGCACAAGTATGTCCCCACCGATTTCATGCGGGATTGTATTCAGCACAGCTAGTCTGTGCTGCCACTTCCACGACCCATATTACCACAAGTACATCATTGAGCTAGTGTGCGCACATGTAGGCGAGCTGGAAATCACACCCTAGCTTGTAGTGTAGACGTCGCCTATGACATGATCCTGAAAGGTATTAAGCTCTCCCAAGAGGTGCTGCGCTCCCTTTTCAATGGTTTTCAGTGGGAGCTGTGGATACTCCAACACCTCAAAGGAGTGCTTCAGACCTTGCAGAAGCAAGCCCAATTGTCTTAATCCCACTCCACTAAAATCAGTTGATGTTTTGTCATTGAATTCAACTAGTGCAGGCTGTTGGGAAGATCGGGAAGATCTGCCTGAGTAAAGACTGAAGGAACAGGCCCTTATTGTTTTCTCTACTAAAAACAGTCTTGCATGTTAACAAGAGATACAACTGATGGCCGAATTGAAGCAACATCAATAATGGTAATCTATTTGAAAATACAAATTCCATTGGATGGTTTTGTTGTACTTCTACACCAGTGATTTAACTCCATTTGGTTTTAAATTGAATAAAACAAAGTAAATCATTAACATCCGTTTATAAAATGGCAGTGGCTCTAAACATGCTGATACTGTGCAAGTAGATATTTTACATTCTACAGTAAGTGATCTTAGCAGGACAGTGGACAGGTCTATCTTATCACCGGCTCATAAGGATCTGATACAAGTGTTAAGGGCTACTTATATTTTCCCATAACGATATATCAAATATGCTTTTCAGCGCTCATTTTTCCTTCTGATTGCAAGGGCATCACGGAGGTGAAGGTCACGCAAGCCCCCCAAACTGATTTTTCTGGGTGTGCAGAGCCTTGTGTTGAAGCTGGCTGAAGTTCTTATTGAATCTCACACAAGACAGATAAGCATATATATGGAGTAAATACGTTTAAGAAAAAGCTTCAATTTCTGGGCTGTAGGTAGAAGGGAAAGATGGAAAAGGGAGAGAAAGGATCACATGGGAAAACTGGGAGGCAGGCCTGTATAAATAGGAAAAGCCAAGATGATTGCCTGAGCACTCAAACCAGTTACTTATTTATATCAGCCTTAAGGTGGCTGACATTATTGAAAAAACAACTTGAAGAGGCCTTTTGGCTTTAACATTAACATTCGGTGAATGGTGCCAATAGATGTAAAGAGCATTATTTTTAAATGGTTTGCTAACATTGTTGAGCATGCCATAATTTAAGAGATTTTTTTTGTTTCTAAGATAAAGGTAAATGGGACAGACTTGAGTTAAGTGGCATTTCTCTGTCCATCAATTTCGAACACTACAATGCCAGCATTATCTGCCTTTGTGGGTAAATCAGGAAAGTAAACAGATTTAAGCAACTTAACATCTAAATTAGAAAGCAAGGCATAGAAAATGTTATATTTTTCTTTTTCACAATGAATGGCATAATTACACTATTAATCATAGGAGAATTAGAAAAGCTTCACATAGAGCTTAGTGACAACATGCCAGGCAGGCTACATTAAAAGGTTCCAATCCACTGAGTCAGCTGTGAAAAAGCCAGGTAAACACTTTAGAAGAGAACTGTTGGAGTGTTTATCCTTGCAATAAAAGCCTAGATGAGGGCTTCCATTACAGCTGATTTACAGCCAGGGGCCTCCAAAGGAATAAATATCATTTCACAGTATATTATCAAGTGTGAAATCATGATGCATGCAGAGTGTCCACTCAGGGACAGAATGAACAGTGCTGAGAAATGAGGATTTGGGGCTTCTTTATTCTACAGCTAGAGCTACAGTACAAATTTCAAATGCTGAGCTTCCATGAACTAAGAGAAATGAAAATATATAGACAAACATTTCTCCTAGGGAGGGGGAAAAAAGTCATTTCCTGGTATTACATTTTTTAAATAAAAGAGGTATTTCATTTTTATAATTATTTTTGAAGATGATTCATAAGTTCTAACGGTTTGCAATACATTGTACCCTATCAGACTGCTTGCAGCCTTGACACTGCTATTCTTCAAGATGCTTTGGCAGCATGGATATAATTCACTAAGAGAGGGATCCAATTTATATCACAATTGTCCATTTTCAAAGGGCAGAAGTCTATGCTGGAAGATGAACAAAAATGAAATAATTGTTTGCTTCACTGTCAGATAACATGTATTACTTCATATGCTGGGATTTTTCAAAGAAGCCAAAGAGAGTTAGGAACCCAAATCCCAATGAAATTTAACTGGATTTGGGCATTTAACTCCCTTAGGATCATGGCCATTAATTGTTCTTATTGAGGGAAGATCAGCTTTTGTTGACATTGTAGGAACAGGAAAATTACTTATTTTACTGTGTAAAGTTAACTACCTGAATATATGAATTGATTTTATGGCTTATGTGACAGAATCGATACCTCCCATCAAGAAATCAGTTTTCAATACATGTTGATGTTATTAAGAAACAGGATATTGTAGTTAAATAATCACTTTACCACTCAGACATGGACTGTAAAAAGGCTCTGTTTCTGATTGACAATTCAGGGAAAGACAAGTGAGTTCCTTTTAATGTGCAAGTGAGGTTCATTCAGATCAAAGGGTATGTCTCATTACTTGACCTTTATGTAGAGTCAAATGTTCTTTAGAAATACTAGGGAATGCAAGAGAAAAATGGGAAACATAACTGGAATTTTACTAAATCTAGTAGACAGCAGTCCAACGTAACTGAAAGTGGACAGAAATTAATTCACCTGCCAAGAAATTGCACCTGTGCAACTATTATTGTCAATACACTAGTGGAAAAGATTGCTTCAGGATCACAAAGTTACAATAAGGTTCGTACATGACCCAGTCAAAGTAGTCGTGGGTGAGGTAGGAGTCAAACTAAGTAGAGCTGAGTGAAATTTTTTTGACAAATAGTTTATTTGGCATTTTGGTAGTATATAATAAAATGATCGGAGGACTCCTTACTAATGCTCCTTATCTATTCAATGTCCATTTCTTCACTAAGCATGCTATTTCTAATAGGAGAAACATAGAATCTGTTTTGTGATGTTCTGGAACGCTCTGTGATGCCCAGTGTACTCATTTATTACTACAGGGCTTGAGTGACCTTAGAGGTAATAAACTCTAGCTACTAGAAAGTCTATATAAACAAATATCATACCTACAGGCTATTCATTAAATACAACTCCTAGCACAAAGTAATAAGAGAGCCATTCCTGGCTATCATTTTAAGGTCCTGTTTTCTAGCCTGGTTAGAAAATGTAACTGCAACATATGCATCTTTCTTCAAGGCTCTATACTCTTCCCTCATATTTCGACTGAATTTAAGCTACTGAAATCAAATTTCAGTTTCAATCAAATATCTGGACAATAATCTGTTAAAAAGTGCTAATGAATGAAGACCAATTACAACCAGACTACTTTTAATATAATTCTAAGTATGATGCTTGTTTACTCTGTGAAGTATAGCCAATAAATATTCTTTATAATGTAAAACCTAGTTTTTCTTTTTTATTGATAAGGTTAGCTTAGCCATCTCTACTCACCTACCTGTCATGCTGATAAATGAAAAGTGAACGGCTGGAAGTTACTGTTACGTATGCTAACAAATTTTATCTCTGAAGGGCAAAATGAGTCATATAATAACGTTCTCTACTATGAGGATTATGGGACAAATAAATCATTTTATATTTCACTGTTGTAAAACTTCTTCAATGATAACCGAACTAGAAGCACATCATTATTATTTTTAAAGTTTCTAATTTGTAGAAAGATCATTTTAAAATATTAATGCAATACGCTATCGGCCAGATTTTGAGAGCTCAGAGCTCAGCTCCCATTTAGACACCTAAAAGAAGTGGTCAGATTATCAAAATGCTCAGCACCCACCATCTCCCATGGTCTCTGGACAATAATTTGTTAAACTGCAAATGAATGTTCTAATGGGCCACTTATTGTAGAAGCTTAAGTGAGAGTGGTTGGGTGCTGAGTTGTTCATTTTTTAAATCTCACTCTAATGACTACATATTCCCCACATTCCTATTTTAGCTAAATCATAAGTAACACTTACCCAGTGCAGTAAGTCCTTCAGATATTGAGGTAAGAATATACATTAGCACATGAGGTTCTAAACTGGTAATGAAACTCATATGATCCTGGGTGAGACATTCCAAGAGTGGGTAATATGACTGGCTTAGTTTTCGATATTGCTGAAAAAGAAAAACAAACATTGCTAGAAAGTAAGAAATACTATGGGCTAATAGAAATTATAGCATTAAAAATGAAAGCTGGCTGAAATATGAACAGGATTATAAAAATGCATAGAATGATGCTGTAATAAATCCCAATTATCTATTAAATTAACCGCTTTTTTCTAAAAAAAAAAAAATCTTATAGGTTGCCATACAAATACATAAACTCAGTTTTAGTTTACAAAAATATAATGAAGTCATATTAACCTTTTTACGCTACATCCCATTAGCAGCTCAGTAAAACTGTTATAAAACATTAGTCAGACCAAGTGTTCTGGGACCAGTTTGACAGTTCAGTGGCTAGTGCTTCCTCATCTATATAGAAGACTTTTTGAGACTAACCCCAGGTTGGCTGAACGCATCACAGTGATTACTGTCTTGTGCAAGGATCCTGCAACTTGACCAGCATAGACGGACCCTTGTGCCCATTGACTTTAATTGGGTTCTGTGTGGGCATAAATATCTGGCTGTCTGGATCCATTTGCAGGATCAAGGCTTTAGAGTGGGTTATTAGGGGCATTACCTTCACTACTGGCATGACTGTCAGTCTTGGCTGCATGGGCACTCACTATCATGTAGCTATATACCAGTATTTAACTGGGGTAATTTTTCAAAAGGGCTAAGGCAAAAGTCTGAGTATTTAGCACCTCTAACTATCTGATTCATCCCTCAGTGCAGAAAATGGCAGCTCCAAATGAAAATGTTCTGAAGAAAGTTCCATGATCCAAGCTAAGGCTGATCATGCACTCGATTTGTTGTCTTTGAGAAGTGACAGCTCCATTGGTATGAGACTAGACATCCCAAAGAAAGTTTGGTTAAAATTTTAATGTTGTCTTATAGAAAACACACCACAAGAGTTATATAAATTCAGATTAATCCCAGACTGACAGATCATATAGGGCCAAATACTGCTTTAAATTACATCCAGGGAACCCCAACGAAGCCATTGGTTTGCCCGGACATAAAAAGCCAGAAATGGCTTCTCTCTTTCCCAGACATATTTTTGTGAATATTTTGGAAATGTTACAATTTTTATGATAATTCTATCATACATGGAAATATTAATATTCTGGATGTGACTAAAATACACTCAAATAACTGGACTAAAAATATAAACTGCATTTGAGCTGTTCTAGATCCTGCTGTCTCATTATAACAATTTGAAGCCTGTGGTGATATTATTTCATATTTCACATAAAGACTCCCAAGATGAATAATTGCTTACAAGCAAGTCACTGTGGGATACTGAAAGCAGCATTTTGACAAAGGCCTGGAGTACATTGTCAAAGTGGTTGTCCCCATACAACTTGAAGACGCCAAAGCTGACATAATTTCCACATAAGGCAGATTTGAGTGCAGAATAGCAGATGGAAATGCCCTTGAGTTTCAGTGGATAAACCTGATCTTTTGACAGAGTCCCAAGAGACAGGATCTGATTACCTGTTCAGAAAAAAAGGAGAGAAAGAAACTGACAAACAGTTGCAAATCTGGATAGCTCTGTCACTTAACATTTTCATTTTACTCTTTTATCATTTTTTGTCTTTATTTTTATGATTGCCTACCTGGATAGGATCTTACTTTCATAATTATAGTAAAAAGCAATTGGAACATTTTACATACATAGCATGAATATATTTAAAAATCTGCTGAGTTATTAAGAGTGTAAAAGGTAAAAACATAACCCATGGAGTCTCAGTTATTGACGTAGGCCAACATCCTCAATTGGCATGGACCTTTCAACCCAGGCACAGCCACAGAGCCTTCAGTGTGGTTCCACATGTTAGATCTGACTGCAGAATCAGGGCCTTAACTGATAGTTTTCCATACTGTAATTTAGCCTGGTTTTGATCTATTACCATGGTGGCCTCTTGGGATGGTTGTTTATGTACATACACATTACACATACCACTCACACCACAGATACATCCATTACAAAACCAACTATTTTACCAGTCCACATATGTGACCCACTCAGATAATCTGAGTCTTTCTAATGTAAAAATATTACAGAACTGTAAATATTTGGTGTTGCTAGTATGAGGCAATAGTGATTTTTGGTTCTGTTGTGCAATAACTCACAAGAGTTTTTCTAATGCTCTCTATTTGTTTATCCAGGTACCTATATGACCTCCATTTTCATAGTATCAGAGCACCTTAGTCACTATTGTATTGATCCTCGCAATGCCCCTGTAAGAAGGGAGGTATTATTCCCATTAACTGAGGCATAGTGACTCTTATGGCTGTCTATGTAACATCGACGTTGGCAGGCAGAATCAAACCTGGGACCTCTGGAGCTAAATGCGTAAGCCTCTACTGCATAAGCTAAAACCACATGGCTCTTAGCCAAGGCCATAGCAGACTCATCAATCTCTAGGTGGTCTAGGTGCCACTAGAGGGGGACAGAGCATCACACCCAGCAGGCATGGATTACATCTATACTGGGAGTTATTCCCAAATAGCTAATCCTGATTACCAATAGGCGTGAATGCTCTTAGTCTGGAATAAGAGTCGTCACGTGGATTAAGTTAATTTGGAATAAAGCACTCTTATTCTGGCTTAAGCACCCTCCTCACTGGACCATGCTCTTCTCGTAGCAGGGTAGCTGCTAAAGAATGAGATGTAAGTTTAGGACTGATTTTCTGTTACTGTTCTTCCATTCACTTGAAGTAATCCTTCAGAAATAAATACATAAACCAACAATACAAGGAACTTAATGTCATTTAATTCACAACAAGGCCTGATTTTTAAGGGGACTTTCACCCAGCCTTCTGTTCTGCTGATGCAATTTTACATCTCTAAATATTGTACTTGCATTAATTTTGTTCTCACAACTAATTCTGGATGCAAGTTCTACCACTCCAATTACTAACTACATGATCTGCATCTGCAATTGGGTACTTAAACCAAACAAGTGGTAGGATGTAACCCCTAAATCTATTGGTGGTGTGAAAATATATGTGCATATTTTGCACCCACAAAAGGTAAATTGTCTTTTTAAAATCTGGATTGGAATGACAGATAACAAAACAACATAAACTTTCACACTGGTGGTTTGGCACATTGCAAATATCAGACAGACACAGACACGGTATCATTTCACATACTAATATTCTTGGGCACGTTCTATTCAACTGAAAAGAAGGCAAATAAGTCTCCTGGATGCTTAAGTAGAACTGAAGAGAAGGTGGGTGAGGTAACATATTTTATTGGACCAACTTCTGTTGGAGAGAGAGAGAGACACACACAAGTTTTCAAGCTACCCAGAGCTCTTCTTCAGGTCTTGTTTCTCGAATATCCTGGGACCAACATGGCTATAACAACACCGGATAAAGTAAAATTGGACTACTGTAGTGAAAAGAAGAGAAAGGGGAGGGTATATTCCACAAGTTGCACCAGCAATGAAATGTGAGTAAAGACTCTCCAAGCAACATAACCAATATGCTCAAGGCCAAGATGTTCAAAAATTGGATGCCTAAAGTTTTCAGAGGAGACAAAAACTGGATGTTGGCATTTGAGAGAGTCTACAATGGATAACAATATATTTTAGCATTCTCCTCCACCAACAGGTGTCACTGTAAATGCCAATACTAAGCTACAAAAGAAGGAAATAGAAAAATAGTACCTGAGCATAAAAAACAATCAATTTTTAAATTGGGGAGTAGATTAAAAATCTAATAATACTAATACAGCAAGGAACAATTTAGCCAAAAATTTAAAAAGAAATGTTATTTTATTAAGTTGCTAGGACTGAATGGATTGCAACACTATGTTTTGAAATACATGTTCTAGAAGCAATTTAAAGCTCATTAGAAATAATTGTCTCTGGCTACTAGAAAATGTGGTAAAATTTAATCCTCATCCAAATGTTACCTGGGCTCTGAGAACAGGAAATTGTTTTGTGCTACTGTGGCTAACCTCAACGCTGACCCTATATAGTAACTGCTAGAACAGCTGAAAGCTGAAGCAAAATTAAAAACTTATATCAAAGTATATCATGACAGAATGCAGATAAATAAAAACGGCATATTGAAAGTATTATTTTTATGTCAGTCTCCTATAACAGAGAGGTAGAGGTGTTACTAAAAATGTAAAGAAACCACAAAACAAAGTAATAGATGCTCCCAAAATGCACTGGAACACAGTTCTTCTTCAGCTGAGAACCTAAGAACATATAACAAGGAGATTTAGGGTTTATCTACACAGGGACATCCAGGAAGGTTAACCCGAATTAACAGAAGGTGTGATTCTGAAGTGGATTAGTTAAAATGAATTACAAAGTGAATTAAGCTAAAGCGAATTAAGGCCACTTCAATTCTGAGTAATATCATTCACACAGGGATTTAATGCGGTTTAACTAATGTAGTTCAAATTCACATCTTTAATTAATTTGGATTAACTTTCCTGGATGTCCCTATGTAGAAAAGCCCTAAGAACTAGACTTGTGTATATAGAACTAAAAGTGAAATTCAATGACCGTATATGGCTAAGAATGGTGGACTTCGCTGTCCCTAAATCCTGTCAATTTCCCCCGCTGACAGTAATTTTTTAAATTATTTGTATCCTGGAGGATTTTTATCATTCAGTCAGACTGGCTGCAAGGGATACAACACAGTATATTTTGTCACACTAACTATGGAGTGCTACAATGAGAGTTTACCTCTCAAGCAGGAGCCTAAGCCAAGTCCAAATGAATGTAGGGTTGTTTTTTTTCGTACCACTTCAGTGACTGCATTCAATCACAAAGTCTGCTTAAACTAAATTGCCTTTGCCACAGTACTCATGTCAGTGACAAGGTATTGTAATGGAGATTTTAGTCGCTGGTGCCACCGCATTCACAGCACAGCAAGTGGTAAACAGACTTAACGGTAGGTATCCATTTATTTAGGGTCTGACTTTCAGAAGTGCCATGCACCCACAATTGTAGTTAAAGACAATGGGGGTTGAAGATACTCAGTATCTCCGGAAGTGAGGCCCTTAGGCGTTTATACCATCCTCTTCATTGCAATATGTAAGATATCCCTATATACCAGTCTGCCATTACATAGGACACTACAGAGAGTGTTCCACTTAGAGTGAAGTGGAGAGAAGAGATATATAAATCTGCAAACACACTCCCTTTTTTACTTGAACACATAATTCTTATAGAATATAGAAATACAGAATGCAGCATGTGTTTGTGTACATACAGCAGTCCATAAACATGCCAATCCACCTAAAATGCAAGTTGTGAGTGGAAAGAAGTGTACGGTCCTCCCAAATAAATGTTCAGAAAAGTCATTCATATTTAAGAAATAAGACAAGAGTGAAAGTGCATTTCCAGACAGCAAATGCATGTTTGACGTAACGGTACTGTAGGAGACACAAGGCCTGAGGCAATAGTTTTTCATTGCCGGAGGAAGGTCACATTTTCTTCGACATGCAGTGTCTGCATTTAAAAAAAGGAAAGAATCACATGCCAGACAGCTTTGATCAGGGAGTTCCAGACTGAGGAAACCAAAGAGTTGTAACAATAATCACCAGTGCAGCACGTTTAGGTACTGGTGAGAAAAGCGGACTGGCATCAGATGACCTCAGCTGCTGCTTGTGCATTGCAGGGTTGACCAGACAGAGAGACAGCTTGGACCGAGGTTTTGAATTGATTTATAGATCAAGAGGATCTTCAGTGTAACTGAGCCATAATCTGGAGTTTTCCTGTTGTTAGTTTGGTGCCAGTCAGAATTCTAAAAGCAGAATTTTTACCAACTGGATATAGATATGTCTCTGTGTGTGAGGATATCATTATCTGAGAGGAATAGAGAAAAAGTCTGTATTAACATAATCCCTCATTTCACCTACTGATGTAAATCACACTATAACTAAGTTTATTTCCACATTTATACAAAATATGCATCTGTGTTGCCAATTTTTGCAATTATATCATTAGCCTTGTGTTGTATGGTGTTTTTCTTAAAGCTCCACTTCATAAAATCATGTTGCTATATAAGACTCTCAACTTCTGTTTTTAAAAAAAACATGTTAACAAGGCGGGTAATCCTTCAAAGGACAGGACAGGGATTTAGATACTCCAGTTAGCTGGAGATCCTCTAATAATAATTTATATAGTGCTTTACATATTCAAATGACTGTACAGACATGAACTAATTAATTCTCTCCTCTCCTGAAGTAGTATTATCCTTATTTAACAGATTAGGAAACTGACAAAAAGGTGATCTGGATTGGCCAAGACCACGCAGTGAGTCACTGCCAGAGCTAGGATAAGAATCCTGGAACTCTGGATTCCCAACCCTTTGCTCATTCCTCCAGAGAACACCACCTGCCCCTTCCAATGACTCAGAAGTATACCCCTAAATGTCAAAGAAATGTCAATTGAATGCTAAAATCCTACAGACTATAGTTTAGTTACTCTGAAATAGAGTGCCTCCATTGCATTTTTAAAGATAAATTAAACGTGCTCTTAACCTAGTTTTGTTGCCATAAAAAGTCACTACTGGCCAACATATGAGATTCCAGAGCATTTCCCTATACTTAAAATGTCAGACATTATGTTGTGGTGATTGGTGGTAAATGGTGGCATTTTAATAGTTTGATTGTAAGCCAATTTATTTTAGTCTCTTGAAATGGCTTTACTGCCTGTTATAACAAACTATATCAGAGAAATACCAATTTGTGTTGGCAAGGTTCACTGCAACCCAGAAACCTTCACCTGTATGTTTTCATCCTGTAGAATGATTCAAACATGTTGGGAAAACCTTGGCTGCCTTTAAACATGCCTATAATCATGTTAGTCTCTCTTTGTATAGTAGGACACACGTCTACTTTATCAACATTTTCAAAAGGAGACACAAAATGAAAATGAAGAAAGAAGGGTTACTTATCCTACAGTTACTGTGGTTCTTCAAGATGTATTGTCCACACAAATTAGCCCAATTACTCATACAAGAAAAGAAAAGTTAATGATTTCCCAATCTGTCACAATCAGACTTTGAAAAGATCATTATTGTCTTCCAGAGCCCTTTCAACGCTGCTAAGGACTATATGGACAGTTATTAAAAACTACAAAACAACGTGGACACTGTGATGCTGGCAGAGAAGGTGCCAGCTCATGCCAAAGTTCCCATGAACACTGACAGATATTTAGCTGGAACCAGTCTGGGTCACCAGTGTGTTAGTATTATTAAACGAGGTATTAGAATTATAAGAATATGTTTTAGTGATTAGACTTTATTGAATGTTTGAGAGTTGCTGCATACATTAATCTCACTAATAACATCTGTAACCAGTTTCTATTACTTTTTGAAACTTAAGATTGGAACTCATTTGTGTGTAGATATGTTTACCTGCTTTAACCTTGCAAATAACTTTCTTATTTCCTTTTCCTAGTTAATAAATCTTTAGATAGTTTATTATAGGATTGGCTACTGTATGAGATCTAAAGTGCAACTGACCTGGGGTAAGCAGATTGGAGTACCCAAGAATACCGTCTGTGACTCCATGTTAAGACTGTTATAGTGCCTGAGGAGTTTACGCTTGATAATTGGTTGGTAAAATCAAAGTGCAGAACTCACAACCAATTTGGGGTTCATGCCCTTGTTCTTAACAGTCTGCCCTGAGGTTGGTACTCATGGTCTTGAGCACTGCAGGACAGCTTGGCAGATAAATACTATGGTATTTGGAAATCTTGTCATAATTATTTGAAATAATCAAATCTATTTTAAAATATATTATTTATGGCAGATTCATAGATTTCAAGGCCAGGAAAGACACTGTGATCATCTAGTCTGACCTCCTGTATAACACAAGTCATAGAACTAGAAACATTGAGGCTTTGTCTCATCTTCCATCATAGCATCTTCAGGAATAGGGAGAAGTAACTGTCCCAATGGGGGTTCCAGTAATCTCTTCAACTCTACTACTTATCTTACTACTAATCTTAAATCTGGTACTGCTTTAGGCCTTTCCTTTGAATAGCACAGCTCATCTCTAGCAAGACCCAGAAGACATCAGATTCCTCCTGGCAAAGGCTGACAATCTCTTGGGGGACTGAGAATTTACTGGGCTTTCCAGGTGTACCATAAAAAGTGTTTGGGACAGCAGTTAGCAAGTGAAGTTTTTTTCAGAATGTAGAGAAAAGTTACCATCAGTTATGAATGGAACAGGGTGAGATCCAGTAAAGATGGAGTAGATGATGAGGGCAAGGGTTACAAGGCATACGCCAACTGATGAGTGATCAATGACGAGGTGATTTTTCAAAAATGAAAAAAAAGATGGTAAAAGTCGATTGAGGCAGGAAAAGGTGGACAGCAGGATTGCACAGGGATCCAGGAAGAATGAGTCAACTGGGCTTAAAGCAACAACATAACTATCTATCTTTTTGATCATCAAGAGGAAGCACATAGCAATTAAATCTAAATTAAATGCATAGCTAATAGTATTTAGGATGCTTAAAAGTTACCAGTTTTTATCTTTTCCTGAGCTGAACTGTTTTTTATTTTGTTTAATCACTCTCATAAATTTAGTTGAGAACAGGTTGAAAAAACCGTGGCAGCACACTAACTGATGTAGTTGAAAATAAAATGGTGGAGATGAGTTTATTAGAAATAAGATTTACTTGGAATCATTTTTTCCTTCCCTAAATAAGTGCTTTCTGCAGTCTGCATATCCTGACTGCCTCTGTACACTACAAATCAAATGTGTAATTACATCTAAGTATCTTTTAACAAGAAGCCATTGAACACATACCAATTCCAGCTCCAGAATGTATCTGTAAGTGCAGTAAACACAAATTTTAAAACATCAGTTTTGTTTCTTAAAAAAAAAAAGAAAAAGAAAAAGAAAAAGGATTTTTATGGCCTTTCCTTAAAATAAAGTGGCATTACAAAAACTTAGTAACATTTCTTTCAAAATATGGATTGAGTCCCAATATAGATAGCTGATGTCAGAGACCTGTTTCGATTCTGTGCATGTCTTGAGCTGGAAAGATGGGGCAACTTATAAATGTTTAAACAGTGCTCAGAGGTGAAGTTGTTATGGGCCCATTATGTTTTGGAACTGCTGGAATATATTCTAGATACATGCAGTCACTCCAGACCTCTCAACCTGTAGCTTTGGATCAAACAGAGTGTAGGTCATGGAATACATGTCTGCATCCACATCTCAAAGAATAAAAGTTACAACACAGGTAGCTGTCTTTTCTTCTTCGAGTGGCTGCAGACATGTATTCCACTCAGGTGACTCACAGCCCATTCACTGAGGAGATGGGGCTCAGAGTCTATTTACTCAGAGACCGTAGAACTGTCTTCTCAAAGTTTGCATTGGCCCTAGATGCCGTGGTTATAGTTGTCACGGAGTGTGGGGGGACACAAGGCCCTGCACCCCCGGCTTCCTGCGATTCACCATGAATCTCAGCCAGCCAGTAAAGCAGAAGGTTTATTTAGACGACAGGAACACAGTCCAAGACAGGTCTTGCAGGCACAGACAACAGGACCCTCTCAGTTAGGTCCATCTTGGGGTCCCAGGGGCACTACAGCCCCGTTGGGGGGTCAGAGCCCCGTCCGGGCTCCCCTCCATTACCAGCCAGCTCCTGAAACTCCAACTCCCTCCAGCGTCTCCTCCCCCAGCCTTTGTTTAGTTTTGCGGGTCAAGGTGTCACCTGGCCTCTAACCCTTCCTGGGTTCTCATGTTACATGCTCAGGTATTCTCCCTCAAGGCCAGTCTCCCATCCCCCGTGCAGACCATCCTAGCCACACTCCCCTGCAACCTTCACAGGCCAACAACACTCCCCACTCAGCATTCAAAGGCCACATTAAGAACAGTCCCAGTTTATCACAATAGTCTAATGTCTAGCAAAGGTTTCTACTTAGGATCATGTTGCAGCTCTGCAGATATCTACTATAGAAACATCTCTAAGAAATGCTAGTGATGTTGCTTTAGTCTCATCAAACAAGCCTGTAGTAACTTTGGAGGCACAATCTGAGTTGTTCCATAAGCCATAGTAATACACATCATTATCCACTTAGCAATGGTCGGAGCTGAGACTGATTGTCCTTTCATTTGCTCAATATAAGATACGAAGAGATGAGGTGATGAACAAAATGATCTAGTCCTTTCCTGTTAAAATGCCAAACACCTTCTTACATCTAAAGTATGAAGGCATTGTTCTTTTGCACCCAAGTGTGGTTTGGGAAAAAATACAGGTAAGTAAATAACCTGATTAAAGTGAAACTGAGATATCACTTTTAACAGAAATTTTGGATGTGGTGTTAAATCTACTTCGTCTTTGAAGAACTGGGTGTATGTAGGATCTGCCATTAAGGCTTGTAATTCACTGACTTGTAAGCATACGTTATAACTAACAAGAAGGCTGTCTTCTGGGATTGGAGAACTAACAAGCGTGTGGCTATCAGCTCGAACGGTGGACCCAACAGTGCCACAAGCGCCGTATTACAGTCCCACGACACCATTTTCTTCAATAGTGGAAAAAGACGGACAATGCCTTTCAGAAAACTACCTACCATAGGATTTGAAAATACAGACTGTCACACAGTCTGAAGTGGTTCACAACTGTGAGCACCAACCTCAGAGCAGACTGCCAAAAAACAGGGCAGAGATCCCAAACTGGGGCGTGTTCTAGAATTAGATTTCACCAACTCACTAACAAATGTGAACTCCTATAAGAGTCTTACGATGGGGTCCCCTTGGGCACTCCGGTCTATCTTGCCACCCAGGCAAGCTGAACGCAGTGATAGTTGGATGCTATACACCAAAGATCACAAAATATTCAGGTTGCTCCCAGTCCCAAGAGACCAGTCACTTATCCCAGGTCAATTTGTACCTTAGAGCTCACACCAAAGACAATGCTTGTAGCCAATTCTATAGTAAACTAAGGATTTATTAACTAGGAAAAAGGAAATGAGATAGTTATTATAAGGTTAAGCAAGCAAATTTATATACACAAATGACTTACAGTCTATGGTTTTAAAAGGTGTCACAGTTGTAGTAATCTGTCAGATATGAATATCTTTTAGAGATCTCTGCTTCTGTTTCATAGCTCTGGCCCTGTGAGAGTCCAAACAGCAAAGAGATGAAAAATTTTCTTGTCAGATATTTTTTTCTTTCTTCCAGTATTCAAATTGATGGAACAAGCCCTTCAGCACTAGCCTCTTCATGGATTTGAAGGGCCAATTAACAAAAGTCTTTGTATTGTGATGTCTCACAATAGCCCATTTAGTTTTGATAGCCTTCTTGGTGAGCAGGAGATGATTCCTCCTGAAAGGTTCACAGTTTCAGAGCAAACATTTTTTACAGTTATAAAGCAAACACTTAAATATTACTTCATAGCATATGATTAAGATATCATAAGTGAGATTAATGCATGCAGCAACTTACAAGCATTTCATAAAGTCTGAACACTAACCACTTTGGTATACATAAAATGCCCATCTTAACCATGCTAACACACAGGTGAAAGACTGGATTCCAGCAGTGAATTTGTCAGTGCTTGGCTGAGGCCTAAAACCTTGGTGAGAGCTGGCACGTGGCTTGCCAGCCTCAGACCAACTTTCCCTGAATAAGAGGGTGGAAAGCTGAAATCCCAGCCAAATGAAATCTCAAGGAGCTAAGAGCCAGGCCCAAAGATTTCAAATGCAACCCAGTAGTCCAGAAATTCTGAATTTAGACTGCCATAGGATGAATTCTCTTTGAGATCGCCCAAATCAAAAACCAATTCCACTTAAGACAAATAGATGGTTTTCTACTAATAAGCAGAACTTCTTTAACCGCTTCTGAGCACTGAGTTTTCTCCTCATCCAACAATGCAACATCCTTGTGGAAAGGTGTATACTGTCCAGCACTGGATGAAGAACGTAGTCATGATGCTGAGTTAACAAGACATGGACAAGAGGGAGAGACTTGGGAGATCAAACTGACAGTGCACGACTGGAGAACCAACATTGTTTCGGCCATGCTGGGGCAATCAGGATCAGCTTGGTATGGCCCAATTTGATTCTGAGGATAACCTGAGGGATTAGAGCGATAGGGAGAAAAAGCATATTTCAGACTTGGACCCCAATTCAGATGAAATGCAGTGAGGGATCTCAGACTGAACCCTGCTCAGGAACTGAACTAATGACATTTCCTTATGTCCTTTGTCATGAATAGGTAGATGAAAGGGAGGCCCCATTCTTCGAAGAGGGCCCTGAGCACACTGTTCTTTAGCGACCACTCGTGACTGTCTGAGAAGGTACTGCTGAGGTGATCAGCCAGCTTATTCTGAGACCCTAGTAAGTGAGTTGCTACCAGCATGATATTTTCTTTGACACTTGTTGACATTGTATATCACAATGGTATTGTTCGTGAGTATGTGCACAGTTGTTCCTTGGATGTGATCGAGAAAGGCCTGGCACATGTTATATATTGCCCGAAGCTCCAGTACATTGATATGAGAGGATGCTTCTTGTTCCGTCCACAATCCCTGATGCACTCTCCAGCCTATGGAAGAGGCATCGGTGACCAACATTCTTGTAGGCATGGGTCAGACAAAGTGAATCCACTGACACACATTGTTCTGAATTGTCCACCACTGCAGGGAGTTCAGTATTTCCTGAGGTACTCACACAAGAACGTCTATTGAATGGTAACTTGAATGCTGGACTAGTCTCAACAACTGCTGGAGAGTGTAGGATGCAATTGGAGGTTCAGTCACAGATGCTGAATTTTACAGAATCGTTTGTACAGGAGAAAGCCCTTGAATTTGTAGAGTCTGGTAGGGTCCAAATTAACTCGATTTTTTGGATAGGGTTCAGTGCTGATTTCCTTTTGTTCAGGATCAGCCTCAACAGATCGAAACGATCCAGCATGAATGGGATGTGACTGAGGACTTGCTTCTCAGACTTTCCTCTTACTAGCCAGTCATCCAAGTATGGGAAGACATGAATTCCATTCCTCCTGAGATGGGCAGCTATCATCATCATGCATTTGGTAAAGACACACAGAGCCAAGGACAGGCCAAAGGGGAGAACCGTATGTTGGCAATGACGATTGCCAACTAGGAATCTCAAGAACTTCCTGTGGCCCAGAAAGATCAACACATGAAAATAAGTGTCTTGGAGATCAAGAGCAGCAAACCAATTGCTACAATTCAGACCAGAAGGAATAGTAGCCAGAGCAACCATGCATAACCTGATATATTTGATGTATCTGTAGAGATTGCGGAGATTGAGGATAGGTCTCACTCCTCCCTTGGACTTGTGGATTGGGAAACATCGGGAGTAGACGCCTCATCCAGCACACTGATGAGGGACCTCCTCTATAGCTCCCAGGGCACACAGAGAACTTGCTGAAAAGCAATTACTTGTGAGAGGGGTCCTTGAAAAGGGATGAGATTGGAGGGTGGGAGTGGGGAATGGATAGAAATTGAATGGCGTAACCCAAATGCAGTGTCTTGGACCCATTTGTCCATGGTTATTATTTCCCAGGCACTGCAGAAGTGGGCTACCCTGTCCCCAAACTGAGGTGATGGAGTTAGGATGTTTACAACTGGTCTGCTGCTCCTGACATGCTAGTCAAATAGGCTCTCTGCCCTGTGATGGAGGGGGATGGAGTGGCTGAGTAAAATTAGAGCCTGAAGACGTTCTCTTGTGAGATCTATTCCTTTCCTGGGGTAGTCTTGCCTTGGTTGATAAGGTGAAAAGAGAGGTCAACCATCGAAAGGAAGGTCCTTTACACTCTGTTGTACATCTGGAGACAATACTGAATTATGCAACCACAATGCTTTTCTCATCACGATTGCTGTAGCCACAACTCTGGAGGCTGTGTCAGCTAAGTCTAGGGCTGACTGCAATGATGTCTTGGGCCCCAGACTGTCCTCCATTACAAATGCCTTGAAGTCCTCCCTAGAAGAATCGGGCAATTGCTCCATGAATTTTGTCAGCGTCCCAATTTGCAAAGTTATATCTTGAGAACAATGCCTGTTGATTTGCGATTTATAATATAATAATAATAATATATGGAGATATGCCTATCGCATAGAACTGGAAGGGACCCTGAAAGGTCATTGAGTCCAGCCCCCTGCCTTCACTAGCAGGACCAAGTACTGATTTTGCCCCAGATCTTTAAGTGGCCCCCTCAAGGATTGAACTCAAAACCTTGGGTTTAGCAGGCCAATGCTCAAACCACTGAGCTATCCCTCCCCGCTTTGTAAGGAGGTCAAATAAACTTTTCTGCCTATGAGAGCCAACCTCTTTGTCCTTGGGAGCGGATTTGCTCTTCTCTTGACATGATTTCTCACTGGCTGCTGATTGGCACCACTGGCTGCTCGAGTACCCATGACGGAGCTGGACCTCTGACCCGTTCCCTGGTATTGAGACAACATCAAAAGGCTGCCTCTGAGTTCTGCTGAGGAACACTGGCACTTTGAGGCTCCAATGATGGCTATGTTTTCTTTCTCTGGTGCTGACGTACGCCTCATGGCTTGCTCCATCAGGTGCTGCTTGAGTCTCAGATCCCTTGCTACCTGTGTCCTTTTCTTGAAAGACTTAGGGATAGAGCACCTGTCCTTAATGTGCCCCTCTCCCAGGCACAACAAACACTGCATATGGGGATCACTATTTGGAATAGCCCCCTCTCCCTCCTGCCCACGATGGGCAATGTTTAAAGCCTGGGGAAGGCATTCCACCAGGAAAAGACAGCTAACTAACCTAAGGTACAACTAAAAAACCATTAACTAATCATTTAGAATAAATTATCAATAATTGAGAGAAACAAGGGGCAGTGTGAAGAAACACTACCCAGAGCACTCCAACTCTAGCTGCGGGCAGTGAGAAGGAACTGAGGGGGGCTGGGGCAACGCCATTGTTATATAGCCAGAGGAGGGGCTATGAGGCAAAGGGAACAAGTGCTGCCTCTACTGGTACTGCTAAGCAAAGTTCTCTGGCTTTGGTGACCTGGGAGTGCACACACCTGAGTGGAATGCATGTCTGCAAGAAACAAATGATGTAAGTAGTGCCCTCCATGGTCTATGAGTGTAACAGACTACGGTATGTATCAGACAAGGAGTACAGGATAATGTGCTGATATTGGCCGTAACACTTCATACTCCGTTAACTTTTCACAAATACATCAAGGCTCAAGGGAATGAAAGTAATGGGGCTTTTACCTCACAAAACAGTCAAAGAATTATACTGCAAAGAAAACATTAACAGATACCTACCATAAGTGCAAATCATTTTACTAGCCTCTCTGAAGAGAAGAATTCCATTAGGAGATGATACATCAAAATTTAAACGCTGTGACCTAAAAAACAACAGCAAAAATATTCACACTGTCACAGTGGGAAAAACTTAGCAATGTGCTCATTCCTAAAAACAAACAAAAAAACTGGTTGTAATGCTGCGGAAAAGGATCTGGGGGTTAGAGTGGATCACAAATTGAACATGAGTCAAGAATGTGATGCAGTTGGGAAAAGGCTAATATCATTCTTAGTGGTATTAACAAGAATGTTGTACGTAAGACACAGGAGGTAATGTTTTACTCGGTGCTGTTGAGGTCTCAGTTGGAGTACTGTGTCCAATTCTGGGTGCGACACTTTAGGAGACATGTGGATAAATTGTAGAGAGTCCTGAGGAGAGCAACAATAATGACAACAGGTTTAGGAACCCGGACCTATGAGGAAAGGTTAAAAAAATCTGGGTGTGATTAATCTTGAGAAAAAGAAAACTTAAGGGGAGACCGGGTAACAGTCTTCAAATATGTTAAAGGCTGTTCTAAAGAGGACATTGATCTATTCTCCATGTCCACTGAAGGTAGGACAAGAAGTAATGGGTTTAATCCGCAGCAAGGGAGATTTAGGTTAGACATTAGGAAAAACTTTCTAACTCTAAGGGCTGGTCTTCACTACCTGCCCGGATTGGAGGTAGAAAATCGATCTCTCGGGGATCGATTTATCGCATCTCGTCGGGACGCGATAATCGATCCCCGAATCGACGCGCGTACTCCACCAGCCCAGGTAGGAGTAAGTGCCGTCGACGGGGGAGCTGCGGCGGTCGATTTGCCGCTGTCCTCACAGCGGGGTAAGTCGGATCAGATACGTCGAATTCAGCTACGTTATTCCCATAGCTGAATTTGCGTATCTGAAATCGATCCCCCCTGTAGTGTAGACGTAGCCTAAGGGTAGTTAAGCTCTGGAACAGGCTTCTAAGCAAGGCTGGGGAGTCCCCAACAGGTTGGACAAACACTGGTCAAGAATGGTCTAGGTTTACTTGGTCCTGTCTCAGCACAGAGGGCTGGACTTGATGACTTCTCAAGATCCCTACCAGCCCTACAGTTCTATGATTCTAATAATAATAATAATAAGCTTTCAAATTCCTAGTGAGCACCTTTGGCTTATTTGCAGTTCAGAGGAATGCTACAAATTCTTCCTAATACAAACAATTAGTTTATACTCTTACCTGAACTACTATATCCCAATAGCTTATTTCATCAGTTAATTCCCACTAGGAATTCAATTATATAAATGCGTCCTCTACATGGTGGGGTAATGTGCACTTATGGGGGTGTGATTTCTAAAGTGCACAAATGTGCTGCGCATTAATTGGTCCACGTAGACCCTGTTAGTGTGCACTAAAGTGTTAAAGCACACTAAGGAACCTTTAGTGCACACCAGCAGGGTCTACATGGACCAATTAATGCTAAACATGTTAGCACACTTTTGACTGTAAGTGGGCATTACCCCATCTTGTAGAGAAGCCCAAATGTAAGCCAGATGCAAGAGTGCAGTTCAATGCATATACTCAGACCTGAAAGAGATCATACCATAGACTAGTCTCACCTCTGCTTGTGCTGGTACACCATCTCCATAGGCCAGAAAAAGCTACTGTGTACTCAATATGGATATAACCACTGGGAGGGAAAGCAAAGTTTTCATCAATGCCCTCCCTTGGGAGAATCCTAGGAGAAAGGTAGCTTTAAGGTAAAAATTTCAAAAGCCCCTAAGTGATTTTGAAGACCAAGCCCCATTTTCAGAAGTGACTTAGCACTAAGGTTCCTAAGTCTAACTGTAAGTCAACAAGAGCTTATAAATAACTTATGAAAATGAGACTAGGGTCTTGTGATCTACTTCAGTGCTTCACAAAGCCGGTCGGCCACTTGTGCAGGGAAAGCCCCTGGTGGTCTGGACTGGTTTGTTTACCTGCAGCGTCTGCAGGTTCGGCCGATCGCGGCTCCCGCCTGGCCGTGGTTCTCTGCTCCAGGCCAATGGGGGCTGTGGGAAGGGCGGCCAGCACGTCCCTCGGCCTGCGCCGCTTCCCGCAGCCCCCATTGGCTTGAAGAGGCGAACCGCGGCCAGTGGGAGCCGCGATCAGCCGAACCCGCCGATGCGGCAGGTAAACAAACCGGCCCAGACCACCAGGGGCTTTCCCTGAACAAGCGGCCAACCGGCTTTGAGAAGCACTAATCTACTTCACTTTGAAATGAGAGTAGATCAAAGTGCACTAGGAACTTTCAGTGCATGGTAGCAGAGTCCACGTGGACAGCCAGTGGATGTCAGGCTACTGTGCCGTAGATTTACACCACAGTCTGACATGCACTAACTGTTCATCTACACAACCGTAGGCTCCTAAGTCACTTATATAAATTTTACCTTTAATCTCTATTGGGAACTGCACAGGAGCCCTGCCACTGAATGCACTGAATCAGAGCATCCCTTGGCTGCCCTAGTTGTGTGTCACCCATTTTTGGTGCTTTGTGGGGTGCTTGTAGGACCCCTAGTGCAAAGGAAGTTGTGGGTACCTTGCTTTGCTGCAATCCACATTTTTCTGCCAGGATCCTTATTTACAGGTGCAAATTTCAGGGTAAATCTAGCTGCTTATACCCTAATTTACGAGAAGAAAACATATGTACACTGCACAAAACATTTGTGTATTCTACAAGCACAAAAATGATGGCTGACTGGCAGAGGCAAAAAACCCAAACCAAACACATCTCAATATCACAGCAGCATAATGCATACACTGATATTCCATAACATATTTTAACCCTGTCATAGTGTATTGTCTAATGCATTTTAACCTGTAAAGGCTAAGGCAGCACACAAAGAAGAAATCCACCCCAAGTGATGTTCTCTTAAGCAAGCAATGCAGATTTTCTAAATTCCAGTAGATGGAGGAATAGCAAGAATATGGAGAGTAGTTTGAAAAGCTGTCCCTTGCATGAGATTTATTGTTCTAGCATCACTTTGCTTTTGTTTAGTCTTATTGGTGTTCTTATAGGTTCTTTCTTAACTACCTTATCTCTGAAATAAGCTGCAGCACTGTTAAATAGTATACAGAATATGGTGTATCAGAGATTAAACTTTTAAAAGTACTTTATTACACTCTTACCATGATAAAAAGCGGAAATTAACCTACACAAACAATAGGTAATGTCACAGAAAGCCAATCCACAAATGCAAAAGACACTGAGAACTGACCTGGAAGGTCTGTGATGACATTCAGGGCTTAAACTCCAGTGATACTCACTAACTTTCTTGGGGCCAGAGTTGAACTTTGTAGAACCAGTGGTCCATCACTCAGTTAAGCATTTTGTGTTTTGTTTTAAACAGTTTTTAATCTGTTTTCTTTTAAAGATGAACTTGCAAGGAAAAAATAGAAACTGAGGAAAGCACAGATTTCTCTGATGAAAGCCTCATCTATACAGCTCATGGGGGTCTCCAGCAGAGAATCATTTTTATCCCCCCCTCCCTTTCATTTTCCCCTTCCAAAGTCTCTTCTCCCTTTGGGCAATCCTCTTAGCAGCCGCAGATTCCATGAGGATATCACAAAATGTTCTGGTTCTGTGGCATCATAAATAACAGAAGGCCCACTTAGGGTCTGTCTACACTGCAATTCAAAACCTGCAGCTGGCCCATGCCAGCTGGCTTGGGTTAAGGGGCTGTTTAATTGTGGTATTAACATTTGGGCTCAAGCTGAAGACTGGGCTCTGGCACACCTGCAAGGTGGGAGGGTCCCAGAGCCTGGGCTACAGTGGAATGGCTACACTGCAATTAAACAGACCCATGAGCCCCAGTCAGCTGGCACGGGCCAGCCACGGATTTTTAACTGCAGTGTAGACATAGCCTGAAACACAGGCAATCCAAGGTATTTACATCAGATCAGAAAATCATTCTGGGATCTCTTCCATGAGCCAGCAAGTGCCAAGAGGATTTCACAGAGAGGGAAAAATTATATAAAAGTTGGTTAGAAATACTGTTGTCCTAGATGCCTTTCTTCCCCAGTCTGAATAAGTGAAGCATTCAGCATACAAATGTACGTGGAAATTGTATTTTCTTTGGAGGGGAACTGTAAAAGTAGGTTACACATGTTTAAAGCCACAAACCACATTTAGTGTTACTTAGAGGTTGCAGGGAACACAAGACAGAAATTAGACAGTGAACTATTTTCAGTGATCTCCATTAAAAAGTCAACATTTAACTATGGTTACCACATCATGGCACCTGAGATACATCTGAGTTATTTCAGTCTATTTTGAATAGTAAATAAATGCAGTGTCACAGATTATCCTATGCTGCATCTTTAAGGGTTGACTTTTTAATTGCTACCACTGTAGCAAATCAAAACAAGAACACTGGTGGAGCTGTGGTCTCTCTAGTTCCTGTTCCATAGCACAGTCCGAAAAGACATTAAAGAGAAAGTTAAGAAAGTCAGGATACCTCCATAATGGTCATGATATAAAAATGTAGACAGAACAAAGTAAGTGCCACCTATTGTTTACCCAGCTCTCACATGCTCATTACCTGTTTTGCAGAAGCTCTGCCATAAGCTTCAAGATCGGAGTTGTACATGCTGCTTCACGATACCACAGCTCAATAGCTCTTTGTAGAATGGGAAGGTATGATGTGTATCTTTCATAAAATGAGTTAAAGAATGTAAATGCCAAAAATTAATATTTTTCAGATTAACTTTACCTCAATGCCACTATGGTGAGCCAGGTACAGAACTATGCCAGTTTACTCTAGATGAGGCTCTGGACCCATACATCCAAATTTGTCAGTGCCTGGAAGAATAAATCCCTTGGAAATCCAAAAAATTAAGTACAAAATAGGTAAGCTATTGAATAAATCATATTTGGAATATATACACAACTGGCATAATTTCAGGCAAAGGAAAGAGTTTTGTGTGTGTATAGAAAATTAATTTCTGGGCTGTATCCAATTTCCAGCAGATAATGCGTTTATACACTCCCTGCACCCACCATAACTGGTATTAACTGGCACCCTGGCAGGCAGTCTCTACAGGAAGCCAAGGACCAAATAGGCCATAGAGTCTGAACTATTTTCTCAGCCACAGAGGTGAAGGGAACGACCTTTCCTGTATGTTTGTTAGACTTAACACAGGTCAGTTGGATCAGGAAAGCCGGTGAAAGTTTATATTATATTTGTGCTGGAAAGATTTCCTATTGTCTTTTCTGGAGCTGCCCTGGGGGTCTTTTATCTGCTGGGGATTTGGGAAGGGGTTTTGTTTTGTATTTTAAATGACAATATTTACCCCAAAAGACATTTCACTTTAAATGGGAGAAAAATTAATCAAGCCCTGCCTTGAGTCGATAGGGCCCTTCTGGTGGAGACTAATGTCATCATAGGTGGCACTGCTGATGAATGATATTGCTGTCTCTGAGAAGGAAAGCATTTTGGCTAATTCTGTCTGTTTGTCCTAGTACTCTGGAGAGTTTTTGCTGCCATCTGCCTGAGGCTCTGGAGGCATCAGCAGTATAAAGCAGAAGAGCCTGATATCTGAAACACTAAAGAACAGGAGTACTTGTGGCACCTTAGAGACTAACAAATTTATTAGAGCATAAGCTTTCGTGGGCTACAGCCCACTTCTTCGGATGCATACAGACAAGTACTCCTGTTCTTTTTGCGGATACAGACTAACACGGCTGCTACTCTGAACTCTTTAAAGAGTTGCCTCTGTCCCATTCTAGGAGGTCTTTTCTAAAAGTAATTGCTCAAGGCTACTCAGTGGTCTCTCTCTGTCAGAGGGCAAGGCCTTAGAACAGGAGTTCTGAAATGCATACCAGAGCATGCAGAATGCCAACCCCTCCCATTCATGCTCACACTGCAGCCTTGTGACAACTACATCAATAGTTTACATGGAAAAGTAACATTAGGAAAATATTCAATGTGTTTCTACTGGTCTTTTAATATAATTTAGCAACTGAAAATGGGGTGGTGAGACAGTGCTATGTGTCCAAGCTGTCTCTGGGGGCTTTTTGGAGCACCAGTGGGGGGAGCAGCTTTTAACCAGAGTTTCTGAAATGCTGCTGAACAGTTTGCTTTTGACTTTAAACCATATTCAGCACCAGTTCAACTGCACTTACTGCTAAAACCCGTTGTGAACAAAAGCCACTTTTGTTAGTGCATTCAAAGCTGTAGCTGAGCACTTCTGAAATCTTCAAAAACTGTATCAGCCAGCATGCTGGAGACAGACACAACTGGGCATTCTGAGCTGGCAACTCCATTATATAAACGGGGATGTCAGAACTCAAAAGTTCACGTGTCACATCTACGTTCACTGGCAGAAACCAGATTTTACAAAACTTGGGGTCAAGAAAAATATTTCCATGATTTATTATTTTTAAAAATTCCAGTGAAAACAGTTTTGACTTGTTTTTAAACACCCATCTGCAGTGTTTACATGCTCAAACATTGTGGAATCCTGCTAATTCACGAAACAAAACTGACTAACTGATTTTCATTGTCCAAGGTGAGTGAAATGCAAACAGTAAAAGATCTTTGGGGCAGGGACGGTGTTTTTGGTCTGGGTTTGTACAGCACCTAGCTCAATGGGATCTTGGTCCAAGACTAGAGCTCCTAAGTGCTACGGTCAGACAAATAAATAATAACAAGGCAATTTAAAATAAAATCAGCTTTAGTACGCTAATGTACACAAGTGACCATCATCATAGAATCTACCAATGCAAGGGACACTAAGGGGCTCTCTATGACAGGCTAAAGACTGGATGCAGAGGAAAGGCTGGTTGCTTAAAGGAAAACCTATACTGCCTCTTCCCCTGTGGATACAGGACTGAAATATCTAGAACTGATTGTCTAGCTCTTCTAAATCAGCACTTAACTTATAAACTAATTGGAAAAAATATGACAATTTAATACCTTAAAATCTATAATGGTTTTAAACGGGAAACACTATTGCTTATGTAAAAATGTGAATATTTTTTCTTGACTAATCCTCTACATAGTCTTATGAAATGTCTCATGCCTGTGCATATGGAATTATTTTTTTAAGGATACAGGAGATGAATCTTTAGATATTTATTAGAACAGTGATTTAAAAACAGAAGTATATTGGTTATTTAAAACAAAATGTTCCACACCTACTTGTAAGTTCACATAAAGAAGAGGAAACTCCAAACACAGATCACCATCTTTTTTATATACTAGTGTTACTTTAGCTTTGCTGACTAAAACCCTGAGTCAGCCTAATAAGGTAATTTAAGTCCAGCAAGACATTTTCTTACTACAAACTTGCTTATTTCACAGGCATTAAAGCTCATTAAATAATTGATGTCAATTGAAAGAAACAGCTGAAAAATTTACCAAGAGGGTACCCAACTAGTTTTAAGAAACATTGATCGAAAGTAACAAAATATCTGGGTACAACCCTGATCCTGCACCAGCTCCCCATGGACAGATCGGGGACCTTAAACTTCAGCTTGCTGTCACTGTAGAGCAGCGGTCGGCAACGTTCAGCACGCAGCTCGCCAGGGTAAGCACCCTAGCGGGCCGGGTCAGTTTATTTACCTGCTGACGCGGCAGGTTTGGCCGATCTCGGCCCCCACTGGCCGCGGTTCGCCGTCCCGGGCCAATGGGGACAGCGGGAAGCAGCGCGGGCCGAGGGATGTGCTGGCAGCGGCTTCCCGACGCCCCCATTGGCCCGGGACGGTGAACCGCAGCCAGTGGGGGCCGCGATCGGCCGAACCTGCCGCGTCAGCAGGTAAATAAACTGGCCCGGTCTGCTAGGGTGCTTACCCTGGCGAGCCACGTGCCGAACATTGCCGACCCCTGCTGTAGAGTGATACAGGTAATACACTCACATTTTACAAACATCATCTTGAAGTAAATAGCAAAACAAAATATTTTATCAGTGGGATAATCTCCATTAATAAAAATGGATTCTGATTTTACTTTAAACAGGACATGCTTTTATAGAAGGTTTCACCTGCATGTTTAGGCCTGCCCTACAAATTACACAAACCACATTTCTGAATATAAAAGGCATATAAACTTTCAGAAGCTGTAATACTGGAATCATCATTGACAACTTGACATCAATATTTCAGGAAGAATAAATGACTTTCATATCCAGGATATTTATTTATTTATTTTTGTATCATCTACTTATTCATCTTTCATTAATGGAATTCTCTGGGAAGTTCCCGAACGTTACCATAGGAAAATACTTAAAAATATTTGGAAATATTTTAATAAAGCCTTTTGAGAGATTGAATAATACAACTTTTAAACAAATTTTACTATTATTATAAATATTTGCTCTTCATCCCTTGCCCAGAGGAAAACAATAAATCTTGTCTCAACTGAATGAACACCATTTATCATATTCATTTTCCTGTCAATACAATTATGAAAAGCCTTTGGCCTTTTTCCAAGGAGCCTGATTTGCTACAGAAACTCAATTAGTATAAGCAAGCCTGCTACAAAACAACCCTATTTGGCAATCTAACACAGCTTTCAGCATACTGACAATTCACCTCCAAACCATGACCCTAATATCAGCATAATCTATGGTAAAATATAGGACACAACAGTTTCCAGATCAAAAACAAAACCAAAAGACTTAAAATAATTCATTTCTGCTCATTTTTGCCATCTACTGGACAAAAGTAAAATTCCAGATACTTATTCAAATCAGAAATAAGATACGAGGAAAACTATGACCTAAGACTGGAACAACTTAAAAAAATTAAAGGTTTGATCCTCAAAGGTTCATTATATGTGTAACTCTCTTGAAATCAATGGGAAGAGATTAGAATCAAAATATTTCCAGCCACACTTGAGATAAAGTATTATATTAACCACTGGTTTCAGAGTAGCAGCCGTGTTAGTCTGTATCCGCAAAAAGTGGACTACAGCCCACTTATGCATCCGAAGAAGTGGGCTGTAGTCCACGAAAGCTTATGCTCTAATAAATCTGTTAGTCTCTAAGGTGCCACAAGTACTCCTGTTCTTTTTATATTAACCACTGAACTCTTATACCACTGATTTAAAATTAATGCTTCCAAACAACCGCCTTTATTTACCTTACTAACAATTTAGATTATTAAAACTAAAAATTTTCTCTGGTCTATTTATACTGCCTATTTGCTGCATTTCTTTGAGTTTAGGTAATGAATATCATCTCAGTTTCATTTTTGTTTATAGTTAGTCTCACTTAAGGTTTTCAAACCAGGGGAATATTTGTTTGAAAACAACTGTTATTATTAGACTTGGGCAGTTACAATTGTAGCATGTCAACACATACAATTCAACACTTAAAGGTTATTAATTTATATACTACAATGTTAATTAAGTATAAAAATCCCTATTCAAATGAAAAGAAACCTCTTTCTCCCCTCTGCATCACACATACCATTGTAACTTACACCCTTTAGACACAGTAAATACGAGTTGACATGATGGCAGCTTACTCTGCCATATTACTGATATCAATATGAGGATGGAGCTGGACTCCAGCAGAAGCTAAATGCACTGAACAGAAGCATGAATTTGTTTGTTTGTTTACAGCCAAAGGTGATAGGGAAATATTTTCTGTGTCCGTGTGTACAGATATGTGAGGAACAGGGCCGGTTCCAGGCACCAGCCGAGCCGCAGATTCTATGGGGCGGCATTCCGCCCAATCCTAAGGCAGCACGGCCGCTTTTTTGTTTTGTTTTGTTCGCCGATCCGGCCGCCCTGTAGGGGGCAGCGGCGTGGAGGAGGGGAGCACCCTTCAGGGAGCGGGCTGTGTGCTCCGTCTGCCCCAGCCGGTGCCAGGTCTGTAGCAAGCCCGGCAGCTCAGCCCGCGTCCTTCCCTCCCCACTGAAGCCCTGGCCGCCCCCCTTTTTTCTCTCCCCCCCGCTCCCTCCTCCTCTCCCCCACTAGCCGGGGCATGGCTGCAGCGCAGGGAGTCCCCCTGCACCCTGGCTCCGGCTGCGCCGCAGATTTTTTTTTTCCCCCGCTTTGCCGCTCCAGTCGCGCCACAGGTTTTTTTTGTTTTTTGCTTTGCCGTTCTGGCCGCCCCGATTTTTTTTCGCTTGGGGCGGCAAAAAAGCCAGAGCCGGCCCTGGTGAGGAAAAAGAATCAACTGAATATAGAAAATGAGGGGACTCAGAAAAGCCTTGGAGAAATTAATTCTTCTTACTGTGTATATATTAATCTTTTTATTGTTAAGGTCAATTAAAGGAATGCTGTCTGGCAGTCCAAATGAAACATCCAGGGTTTGTTAAAAAAAAAAAAGAAATTTAATATTAAGAACAGGTGTTCAGGAAATGAAAAACAATGGAAACCATCCTGGATTCAGGTATGGAGGGGGTTCAAAAATATAATTAGGTTAATGGAGGATAGGTCTATCCATGTCTATTAGCCAAGACAGTCAGGGACGCAATCCCATGCTCCGGATGTCCCTAAACCTATGACTGCTAGAAACTGGGTCTGGATGACAGGGAATGGATCACTTGTAATTGCCTTGTTCCTGTTGGAAGACAGGATACTGGGCTAGATGGACCACTGTTCTGACTCAGCATGGTGATTTCTATGGTATGTTGACCCTCCAGGCATGGATCTATCTTTTGCAAAAGCAGTGGAGATCAGCCACCCCTATATTGCAATCCCCTCCACCATTCCTGGTCCCACAGAGGGAGCTTTGCAGTATTGCACAGGGAGAGAACACAGGACTGACAAATGAGAATTGCCTAATACAGCCTGAGGCTCTATTTCCTTTCTTGCACAGCCCACCTCTTCATAAAAAGGGTGGGTCCTGGGATAGCCAGAGGCTGGAGAGCCCCCGGCAGTATGGTTCCACAGGAGCAGCCAGACAGGGGAGTAGGGATCATTAGGGTAATGAGGAGATCTGTGCGTTTCTGAGCAGTGGATGACCCTGGTCATTCTGCAAAGGGGTAAAAACTTTGTGATCACCACCAATAGAATGACCTGAGGAAAACTCTGGCTGGAATTCCTCTCCTAACCCCGAGGGGTTTCCTTGTAGGAGACCTCAATCTGGCTCTGTTTGAATTTACACATTTCCCTATACTATTTGCAATGCAAACATTGCCATACTTCGAATAGGAGAAAAGAAGTTACAGTAGGTTATTTTACCTCTTTCTTTGACACTGATTGGAATACCTCGTCCAGTTCTGGTCCCCACTATTCGAGAAGGATGTTTATAAATTGGAGAGAGTTCAGAGAGGAACCATGAGAATGATTAAAGGATTAGAAAACATGCCTTACAGTGCTAGATTCAAAAACTTCAATCTATTTAGCTTTACAAAGAGACAGTAAAGGGGTGGCTTGATTATAGTCTGTAAGTATTTACACTGAGAACAAATATTTAATAATGGGTTCTTCGATCTAGCAAAGAAGGGTATAATATGATCCAATGGCTGGAAGTTGAAGCTAGACAAATTCAGACTGAAAATAAAGCATACATTTTTTGAGAGTGTAATTAACCATTGCAACAATTTATCAAGGGGAGAGGTGGATTCTCCATCACGGACAATTTTTAAAATCAAGACTGGATGTTTTTCTAAAAAGATCTGCTCTAGGAATTACTTTGGGACAGTTAAACAGGAGGTCAGACTAGATGATCACAATGGTCCCCTCTGGGCTTAGAATCTATGAACATTGGCTTAATGCAGAGGAAACAGAAAATGAAACTTATTGAAAATTAAACTGATAGTAATCTCTCTTTCCTGCCCATGCTGAACAAAGCATAAAAAGTAAACTTTAGAATTTTAAATTTCTTTCAGGTTTAATAATGTAAGTGTGACAGTGTCATAAAATTTATACTTACATCCTGATTTTAGTAGTTTGTGGCTCCATCTTTTACTATTGAAATTAAATGTTTTCCATTGATTTCAAATAGAGTTAGGATGAGGCCTCTTATTGTCTTAGGCCTTGATTCCACACACTGTCTTACTTGAAAGCATGCAAAGTTCTTGAGAATAACTTGATCCCACTCCCACGGGAGTCTATCCATTGATTTCAGCGGAAGTTGGATCAGATCATAACACAGGCTCGGCCTTCCTACCTTTTTACCCCTATTCAACTACATTCCTGGTCACAATTCTGGAAAGAGATACTGTTCTGTGTTCTCAAAACAGATTATCAGTGTACAGTAAACTTTCAGCATTTGTCTAAAATTATCCCATTTCAAAGCCCCCTGTTTTTAATAAAGCACAATATTGTATTTGTATGTTATTTTACCCGTATAATAAACAAATATACAGCAATCATGCATAGTAGGTCTAAATCATACAAACTGTTATACTCATCTCACTATATATTTGGATAGTGAGTTTATTAATATGATTCTATGACTGAAATGACAAAATTTATGACTGATACTCTTATTAAAAAACATCAAAGACCTCCCTGTTGTACTAACAAAATACCAGTGGGTATTATTAGATACTTTAGCACAGCAGTAAAAAAGTATACCAGTATATTAAAACAAACACAGTAGTCCTGATCTTTGCATATTGAGAAAAACTGTAACTCTAGATTACCATTTATTTTTGCAATATAGCTGTTGTCTTCTCATCAAGAAAAGTGTGTGTGTCATGATATTAATAAAACTGACGTAAGTGGATACTTATTGGCTAAATGAAAGACCAGATCATACTAGATACAGAGGTCCCCCTGGACTAATACTTGGGAAGCAACATTTTTTTTTAAGCAGTCTTTGCTGTCATTTTTAACCAAATGTAGGTACATTATATTTTGTGTTCGAGCCAACGTATGTTTATGGAAACATCACAGGCTTGGGGTGGGGAGGGGAACCATTTAGGTATATTTTCTGGGGTATTAGTGTGATACAACAAAAAAGTGACCTCTCTGTGGTTTCTCTCCAAATGCTGCCCTCCCAGTTAACTGCATGGTTGCCATTGTGCTGTAATTTTAGCTGATTACACATTAGTTCATTTAGCTTTGTTTCCTCTTCCCCACTGTGCCACACTATTAAACTAATGCAAGGGGCCTGGTATCCCTCTGTGCACAGAGCTGGTATTGTCATAGTGTAATAAGGATACATCCAGTCAAACAGCATGGTGTAGCTGGTCTTTGTGTTCAGTGCAAAGGCAATCCCTCGAAGATCTCTTGCCAGCCCGATCAACATACGCTGTCAGTGGGAAAGAGACACAGTAATTGATTTTCACGTTAGCACAGAGCAGATGGAGTAATAATCAGCCAATAATGACCACATATCTGATTTTGATTCATTAGTTTAAATGTCTCGCTCAAATCCTTCTCTCTAGAAAACCGTAGGTTCTTTATAAAAAATCTGCCCAAGTTTTATGGTGGTAATGCTAACAAAATGCTTAGGGAACATTTTAGGTTACTCAATTTACTGTACCTTTGACTAAGGCAAACTAAAATATAATATATGAATGCTGCATATTAAAGTTTAAAAGTGCTTCTTGCATGAATATATTAAAATAATAACACTAATAATAAAAAGTTAACTTGAGCTGGCATTATTTTATGTGAGGTATAAGACTAATTGATACTGTTAAGGTTACATTGAGACTTCTATTATACTCCATTTTCATATGCGTATATCCTTCTGAAAAATTATTTTCAGATATCATTTTCCAAGTTAGGTCTCAGTCAAAAAATATATTTTTTTTAAATTTTGAGCAAAACCCATTCACCCATTTTTAGTAAATTCCGTGACAGAAAAAAATATACTTTTTTCCCCCAGTAAAAATATTTTAAAACTGTTTTTGGTGTACAGACATAAATGAAAACCAGCTGAAAGTTCCCAGGTAGTAATCCTCATAAAGGACTGGTTTTCAGGCAAGTAGTGTAAATTTTAAGAATTAATAAATTATAAGTGAATGAAAAATTAGTTTTAAACATACACTACATGAAATTTCCACTCCAGTTAAAATTCCATACTGGCGTGCTGACCAACAGAAATATGTAGTATGAATGAATGTTAGTTTGGTGTTGTAGGTGTGGTTTGTATTTCTGCTCCATTATGAAGTACTATATAACTGCAGGGTTTCACTAAACAATTGTGGAAGCACACAGAGAAACCAGTAGGGGGAATTAACATGTTAATCTTTTTTCATTTTTGTGAAAATATCAAGAGAAACTAAATATAAAACTTTCAATAAAGTAGCATTTTGTAACAATGTTAATATTCGTAAGTCCAGAAATGCAAAAGATAAGGATCTCATATTAACTTTAACCCACCCACATAATGAATGGAGTGCTGCAAATTACTTGTTATGCTACTAAATGTTACCTTACACAAGGCCTGAATTCTACTTTCAGGTATGCATGCACTAGTCCAATTGACTTCAATGGGAGTTGCAGAGGTTTTTCTGAGGGTAAATTGGGTCCTATGTGAAACACGGGTAAATAAAGGTTACTATGAGAACCTTATCATTCCGATTTCCTGCTTTTTGAGTGTGCAAATGACCTGAACATGCAAGATGCTCAGAGCCCTCAATTCTCATTAATTTGAGTTGAGGTTACCTCACAGGAAATGCTCAGCATCATGCAGAACTGGGATCTAAAATGATAATATTAACATGACATTCACCTACATTTTGGCATTTAATATACTTATTCTTCCATGTGGAAAATAAGTGTTTAGCAGATGTGTGGCCTATGTAAAAAAACTTCACAACAACACTGCACATCCCCTATTAAACAATACTAAGGTGCAACATCAAAAAAGGATACATCCACATCCAGCAAAGCAGGGTGAAGGTGGAGGATTCAAGAGTGATCTTGGCTCTTTTAAACACTGTAGCCACAGAAAGAAAAGGTCCACAAGCAAGGCTGACATCAGGAAAGAATGTCAAAGGAAAACTAGGGGCCTCTAGAAAGACTCCTAAGATATTTACAAAAAAAGAAGAACAGGAGTACTTGTGGCACCTTAGAGACTAACAAATTTATTAGAGCATAAGCTTTCGTGGACTACAGCCCACTTCTTCGGATGCATCCGAAGAAGTGGGCTGTAGTCCACGAAAGCTTATGCTCTAATAAATTTGTTAGTCTCTAAGGTGCCACAAGTACTCCTGTTCTTCTTTTTGCGGATACAGACTAACACGGCTGCTACTCTGAAACCTAAGATATTTAGCACCTCATTTGAACTTGCCATTGTTTGAAGTCAGGCAAAGATAGGAATGAACCCATGGTCAGAGGCCTGTGAAACAGGGACTACACATACACACACAACTAACCAACCAACCAACCCTGAAGTACATATTCATTGATTTAGAAAAGCAACCTGTTCTTTGAAAAACATTCTTTCTGATAAAACATTTAAGAAACGTCTGGGTAACAAGACTTATAGACCTCTGCTAAATGGGCGCATGCCACTCTTAGAAAGTGATGACACAGTACCCTTCTACCAGAGGGCCTTGAAACAGCAGGTCATTTAGAATCTTTACTTTCTACTATTATTATTATATAAACACCATCCACTGTTATCTATACTATTCTTACTATATACTTCTCATCTTTAAAATATTACACATTCTTAGTACATAAAATCCCACTAAACTCAATGGTGAAGTGTTATTCACTGGAACTAGACTCTGTATAGTAGTAATACTGAATATGTATACTGATGCCAAAACTGCTCATTCAATGACACCCTAACCACATAGTGTATCCAGGTAAAATCCTGGCCCTTTCACAGGGCTGGCGCAACCCATTAGGCGACCTAGGTGCTCGCCTAGGGCGCTACAATTTGGGGGGTGGCGACCGTGGCGGTATTTTGGTGGCGGGACCTTCTGCCGCCTCTTGGGGGGCGGCATTTTGGAGCGGGACCTTCCACTACCTAGGGCGGCAGAAAAGCTGGCAGCGCTCCTGCCCTTTCACCTAAGATCTTGTGCTCACTGCGGTTGAGTTTTACACAGGTGTGGCAGAATAGGGATTAAACTCCCAATATATTCTGGTTTATTAGCCCATTACGAATTTGCAAATGACACTAGTGGGTGTAAAAATTGTTAAGAAAAATAGTAAACAACACTATACACTTAGACAGCACCTTGTGGGCCTTCATCTTGAGGGTTCCTAACATGCTTTGTAAATGTAACAGAATAATATAAGCAGCATATAAAGGGATCACTTCATTCACAGCTGAAATGCAGTCATATCTGGGTGCAAGGTGACAGCTGTTTAGCAGCACACAGCAACACTAGACAATAGCTTAGACTCAGAAGCGAAGAATACTGTATCCAAGAGAAATGGCAGGGGAATTTTAGGTAGTCAGAATGCTGGCTTATAAACTGATTTTCATACTAATGAAATAACTAGCCTCTTTCAAAGTATTCTTCCATCCACAAACCAAAAAATGGTAGGTCTACTTTAGAGTAATTTAAAGGTCCTTTTTCATTTATTTATTTTTTATTTTTTTTAATTCTGACATTATGGTTTAAAATCCTAAACAAACATTATTTTCTGAATTTCTAAATGGAAAAGAACTGAACATTTAAATATTTGTACGGGAGGGGGGAAGCCCAAACAGGAATTGTGGCTTGACAGTGTATGCCAAGTTTCTGACTAATGCAATTTGAAACAGACGAGATACCACTCACGCCACCCACCCCCAAAATGGGGTTTGTAATGGAAAGTCTGACAGACCCTTAACTACAGTGGCACTATCGGGTGCAGCTATAATATTACCCTCATAATTCTACTATATAATAACAACAAAGAAAAAAAAGGTGAAGGGTCATTGTGCTTTGTCTTTAGAATTAAGATGGCTGTCTTCATCCTTACAGCATACTCTTAATTCTGGAGACACGTCTTAATAACCTCTAAATAGTTCCAACAAAAGAGCCGTGTCAGAGGAATGAGCAGGCCCCAAGGTGTTTCAACTGGAGTGTTTTCATCTGCCTTTATTGCTCTATCCCTCTCCAGAATTAAGGCAATAACCTGTGATAAATTATTCAGGAACTGCTACAGGGATCAAAGCAAAATCATTCTGTTAAAGTGCTGTTTGCAACATTTGGCACTTAGTGTGAAAACTTTTAATGTGTGCTAGCTGAAAATCAAGGATTTTAAATAATTTAACAGTATGGAGTTTTTACGAACCAGCTAAAGATAGCATGTTGCTATTTAACTGCCCTTCTTCCTCCGGTACAGTTTTCATTCATTCCTATCAAAACTGAGGATGTCATAACTAACATAAAAGCACCACTGAGGTTCAGTCTAGCCAGTCAATATATTACTTAACTGGACTGTCAGGGCAAATCCAGATATTTTTGAGGGGAAAAAATGACAGTAGTTTTAATACTATGATTATTCCCCCCCCCCCTTCATTTCAAAATGGAAAAAAGCTCACGGTAAATACTAAGGTCCTCTTTAATTATATTAGATTTTACTGGAAAACAAACTTAAAAGTATGTTTTATATACAGGTTTGTTAACCGCAAATGTATTTCAATGAGGAAGAGCTCCCTTGTTGTGATCATTTTTCAGCTGTGTACTTCAGAAATATAAAAAAACAGCTAGTTAGAAAATCCTAGTAAAAGCCACAAATTAAATGAATTTGGCAGTCTTGGGCCATTTTCATGGTGATATTTTAACAGTGTCACTTCCCTGTGGATTGGAATACTAAACATTTTATTGAAGAAGAGAACTGAACTGTTTTTGTTTCCAGTTCTTGCACAATGAAGTACCTGAAAGCACTTTTGCATGTATTATTTATTCATCATGATAGAAAAATAGCTGTAACCTAATAAATTATATTTAAAAGAATTTAGAGCAAAAGTTTTGTTTATGATAGAGCAACAGATTTAGTTCTTGATCAGTAGCTTAAAGCACCAAGTTTCCTTTATATAAATTAGACAGATGGTGCTTACAGTAGAATTTACTAAAGGTCTGTCACAACAAATGCAGCCAAGCTGCATATTTAATCACTGCAGAACCTTGTCTACCTGCAGCTGCCAACTGCTAATCCAATTTCCCTGATAAATGTGGCAAGAGACACGATCAGCAATAAAGAGCATCTAACTCCATTTTCCTGCAGGGCGTCTTTTGATGAACATTTAGGACGGAAGAACGGAGTGCACTGTGTGGCCCTGGCTTGTGGCAGCTGCATGCATTCTGAAGACACAGTTCTCAGGTTACTCACTTAATTCTGCCACTATCATTATGTTGCTATTGATCTCAGTAGCTCTTGTCTACACAGCATTACTCTAGATGAAGCTGAATCAGGCAGTTATCATGCATCAAACTTGCTCAAAAGCCTGGAGATTTCCCTTTAATTACTTGTGATTTTATTTGCAAATACCGTTAAAGTGTAATCAAGCAGTCACTTTCCAGGGTCGTTAAGAACTTGCTAGTTTAGGGATATATCACTGGAACTCCATTAAAATTTCTTCAGTAAAACAGTTTCTCACAAACCAGACAGGACTTCAGCAAAATTGTTTTAAATACAATAGAATCCTCAAATGAGATAAATGCAATTTCTTACAAAGAGGGGGATTCTAAAAATGATCTCTTAGAACTAACTGTTAAAATCAATAATTTTCAAAATAAAAGGCAAACACTTCCGGACTCTCTCTATTTAACATTTGAAAAGCAGTTTACAAATTAAATACTAGAAGCAACATCAAATACAGAATCTGGGGTATGTGGTCTTTTTCACAGTACCCACTGAAGCAATGAGTATTTTTTCTAAGTATTCAGATTTTCTAAGATGTTAATTTAATCAAAGTGGTTATAAACTATACATGCTCTGTAAATGTGAGTTGTGTACTAAGCAGGACAAAAATTATTTGTCAAACATTTCTAGCATGTTTGATGACAGTTTACATTTTCAGGAAAAGGAGAGAAGAAAAGATGGTGACACACTGTGAAGCTTTCCATCATATTTTAAAATAGCAAATCTGTTTGGGCTTCCCATAGATTACGCAATGTATCTGAAATGGGCACTCTAGAGTGCATTGTTAACTGTTTGTTCATTATGGGGAGGGGAATCTATTTAGCACAACACTACTCTAATGTATTATCATTCCTGATGCTGCTACTCCCATTTAGCACGTCCTTTCCCCCCTAAAATATACTGTTGTTTTGACACAAACAGCTTGCTACACTTAAGGATTTTACTAATAAAACATAATGTTGTGTTAGATATTATGACTGTTGCCACAGCTGAACTGACTTGTCAAATCAATCCTAATATGGCTCCCACAGGCACATAAAAACCTTATTTAGCTATCAGTTATCCTAATCACTTTGTTCAGTTTAAGGATGCAATACTTCAAGACCGGTTCCTATTTATACATATATGCCCAGCCATTTAATAAAGTCTTGATTTATATATTAAATTCTTGTTTGAAAAAAATACTTTAAAGATGCAGTGTTTTATCAAGTGTATTACATCTTTCCAAATCTCCACAAATAAATATGTTACTACATATGAAGAAAATAAAAACACATACACAGAAAGACGGAGTATTACATAAGAACCAGGCCAAATACCACAAGTGGAAAATCTGTCTCTTTGATTATAAATATGGCTGAAAAGAGATCACTTTATTGTCAAAGCACTCCCAAAATCTAAATGTATGTGTAAGAGGTTGACTTGTAGGAAGTCATAAACAGCCATTTTATTTCAACATTATATAGAAAATTACAGACACATATACATAGCAAAGATGAAAAATGTGAAATATTTGCTTCATAATTAGCTTATTTTACTGATAAATAATTTCTTTCCCTATTACTGAAATAAACCTACCTTTGCCTCCTCTTGTTTAAAACTATTGTTGAATATCTGAGTTACAGTTTCAAATGAAACTGTAAGAGGTAGCATGAAATTCTCAAACTCATCCTCGTCTTCACCTACAGAAAAATAAAATAAATTAAAAAAAACAAACGAGCATCACAGCACATTCATACTGCCATTCATTAGGGTCCAATTCCACAGTCCATTTGAAGGTAAAACCTCCATTGATGTCAAAGGGAGTTTTGGGCTAGTACAGGAGAAGTGGACCCTTAGTTTTTAAATGTTTTTACTGAGGCACACAGATTGAATGAACATAAAATACAGACAGAAACTTTAGGTCACAAATGACTTAAAACAGAGATCAGTGTCTCTCCACATGTTCTGTTTCTTTCTTCTTTTTATATTTCTATTCTCTCTGAGGTTGGAAAGTCCAGGTCTCAAAAGTTAGAAAAAGCCAGAATTAAGGTTGCCCGTGCAACCTTAATTTGGCCTCTTGTGGGTAAGCAATATGATACAATCTTTAATTACGTGATCACATACTATTTTTTCCACATGACCCCCGCGTCATTCAGTGCACAGAATGGACAGTGCTCACTGAATGAACAGATATTCAATATTTTGTTTTCTCCTAATTCCTCAGGCCTTATTTACTGCACTGTTCAAACTCTGCTCTGAAGATAGGCTTATTAATTTCCTTGCTGGCTTTTCTCTGTTGCTCCTTACTATAGTATCTGAGAGCTTCACAAATACCCATGAGAGGGAAGGTGAGGCACACCGATTATAGTCAAAAGTGTTTCTACTAATTTTGGTGTTCAATTTAACCTAGGACCATAGCACTTTATATATTCAAATTACATCTACCACTGACTTCAGTTGCAGCTGTGAGTACTCAGCTCTTATGCAAGTCAGACCCCAGGGCCTCAAGTTGGGCACCCAGAAATTAGAAATACACAATCAGTGATCACTTGTGAAGCCTGGTTTAAGTTACTTGCCTACCATCACTTAGGAACTCTGTGGCAGAGGTAGGTATAAAATCCAGTTTTCTAGGACAGCATTCATCTGTATTAACCATGCTTTCACTTCCTGCAATCCCCTGCCTCATTCACTATACACCTTCCAACTTCTACAACAAATGAGGCAGGGCTCATTCTTTACTACTGAGCCCTAATTCACCCCCAGAACAGGTCCATGCTGTGCAGTGAATGATGCAAGGCCCATGCAGATAAAAATAGTATGTGATCATGGAATTAAAGACTGTATCATAATGCATATACACGGGGGAAGGGGGGAAATTAAAGTTGCACAGACAACCTAAATTCTGGCAGAAAAGTGTGTTTGACTTTGCAACCTTAATAATATTCTTTTAACGAAGTGTGTGTGTGTCCTGCTGGTGCCTAAAGTCCCTAGGCGCCTATATTTCCACTGGTAAGTCCCCAAGGTGCCTCATTTTTTGTCTCTGGGTATGCGAACAGCTATCTGAGGGTATGTCTTCACTACCTGCTGTATCAGCGGGTAGCAATCGATTTATCCGGGATCGATATATTGCGTCTCGTTAAGATGCGATATATCGATCCCCAAACGCGCTCACCGTCGACTCCGGAACTCCACCAGAGCGAGTGGCGGTAGCGCAGTCGACGGAGGAGCCGCGGCCATCGATCCCGCACTGTCTGGACCCCAGGTAATTCGATCCAACATGCTTCGACTTTGCGTATCTTGGATCGATCCCCCCGTCCTAGTGTAGACCAGCCCTGAGTCCCAACACAGCCTAGCAACTTGGCACCTAGCTAACGCCTAAGCCCCAGCTGGATTCACAAACAAGGTATTTCCCCACTATCACACCTGTGGGGCCCAATCCAGCAGGCATGCTCAGTGGGTGATTAAGAGCACACCTACTGGATCAGGCCCCAAACAAAACACAGCTGGCATAGCAGGTGGTGTGGTGATGGCCCCCCTTATAAATACTTAAAATATTCATTTGACCAATGAGAGAGTGAAAATGATTCTACAGCCCAGCTGTTAGTCCACTCACCTGGGAGACTCATGTTCTAGTTCCTGATCCAGGGGATATGCAAGTATTTATACAAAGTGGAACAGCTTAAAAGGGAAATTCTGAGAGAGACCCACCCCAGAATGCCCTATAGTCCAGGAATTAGGGCACTCACCTGGGAGGTGAGAGATCTGGGTTAAAGTCACTGTTCCACACTAGGCAGTGGGGGGGACTGGACCTGGGTCTCAGACATCCTGTGAGAGTGCTCTAACTACTAAGCTATTGGGCTTAAGGAGGACCACCAGCACCACAGCCATGCGGTTATTCAGCAATCACCATCTCCTCCTCCTAGGCACCTAACTCAGAGTTGTGAATTCCAGCAGGTGGCAAGGCACCTAAAAGTCAGGCACTGCACCGCTCAGCACTGCAACAATTACACCCCCCCTTGTGAATCTAGCCCCTTGACCCAGTTCCATTCTTGCCTACCTAGTCCCAGTCTTCTTGCCATGTCAGTCCTAGTGTCCCACTCTGAGCTACCTGTCCAAGCCCTGACCTCCACTCCCCAATCCCAGTCTCTTCACTTTCCCACACCCAATCCCAATTTTCTTGCCCAGCCAGTCCCAGTTCTCCCCATGTAACCCAGCTCAACAGCTGTCTCCTCTCGCCTCCCCTGTATCCATCCCCACTTCCTAGTTCATCTCCTTGTCCAGTCAGTCCCAGTCTCCCCATTTCCCTAGTTCCTCAACCAATCCCAGTGTTTTCACCTCCCCCAGGCAACTGGTTCCCAGTCCCAGTCTCAGCCCCACTCTATCCCCGCTCCCAGTTCCAGCCTACCTTTCCCTGGTTCCAAGTCCCAGCCTCTCCGCTCAACCAGTCCCAACTTCACATTCCTGCACCAACTGGGTCCTAATTCCAGTAACAGTTTCTCTTCCTCCAAAGCTAGTCCCAGTCTCACCAGAATTCTTGTCTCAATCTACTGTTTTCATTCCCCCCAATCTGGCTTTTCTCCGCTCTGCTTTCGAATCAGATGGCTTCTTCCTCCATGCTGCCTAGGTGCCTGTGTGTGTGTGTGTCACTGAGAGCACGAGACAGAAGATCCCTGCTTGGAGCTCCACTGTCCAACCCAGAGAAGCTGGGTGTAGCTATTACTGGGAAAGCCTGGCTTTGCCCCTGCAACCCAGTCACTCTGTGGTGATGGCGCGTGCACAGTCCTGTTATGTTTAGGAGCTGTGAGGCAAATGAAGCATGCTCAACGAGGAATGAATGCTCAGCGATTTTAGCTTCTAAAAATCTAAGAAGTCTCTACTGAGCATGTATAAATTGTTATTTTTCAAAGGCTTATAATTAGGCCATTTAGCTGAATTTTCACAGGGACAGCAAAATGCCACAGCATGTTAAATTTCAAGTTCTGCTCCAAAACACTGAAGCAGCAGAACCTTTCAAATAAAATGTCACCAGAATTTTTAACATGGGCAAAACAATGCATTCTTCCTTAGCACTATTCTTGGAAACAGCTGAACCACTTTAGCTGAAGTTTTCTAAAAAAAATCTAATCCAAACCAACCCCCAATTCCCCCCAAAATTCAGCCTAAGGCAGACATCTGGCATAGAAAATTTCAGCCAAACAAGCAAATGAAAACAGGGTCTTATAATAACAATTGTTGGGAGACCTTAATAATATGCGGTGCTATCTGCTCTGCCTATAATTATTACACACTTACCGGAAAAATGCATGAGCTTTCAGACAACATTTCTAATTAGACACGTTTCAAACAGTTAAATTTGCTAAAAAAAACACATTTTTTGTTTTTTTTATCATCACCCACTAATGTTATGTAAATATATTAACTGTCAAAGTTCTGCCATGGTTATATGTACTGCTAAAGTATAATAAGAACCCACTAATTTTTGTTATACAAATTATAAACATTTCTATAACCTTCCATTATGTTTCATATTTATTAAAAGCTATTTCATATTTCCAGAGCTATTGTATGCATCACCCAGATACTTTAACTTTTCTGATAGTTTTTCATATTTTTTTGGGAGGGGATGGGGGGGGGGGAACAAACAAATTAAGGCTCAGATCCTGAAAAGATAATTGTGTGGCTGGAACCCTATATGCATGGAGCCTCTCTGAATTCAACCAGGGTCCGCTCTGTGCTTGTCTTTGCAGAATCAAGGCCTAGATTTGGTTTATAAGAATGACACCAAAACTTGGCTATACTGGATCCTTTCATGTGTATCATTAGAGGCATTTTCCCCTCAGATATACCCACACATCCAAATTCAATGGAAACCATTAACACATAACTGAGGATAGAATTTGGCCCATAATTAGGTAAAATGTTTGGAAAAAGCAAAGAGTGGAAAACAGTTATGACAAAAACTGACAAATTAATGGAGGAATTAATATGACCTCCCTCTACAAAATGTCTTTAGAAGACATTTAACCTATTTTTCCTTCAACATTTTGTGGATGAATTTGGTGTATACATAGGATTGGCTAGTTTGTGTATGCCATCTGTAATCCTATATCTCACTTTTTTTGCTCTTGGGGCTCGATCCAAATCCCATTGAAGTCAATGGAAATCCCATCAGCTGAAATGGGCTATTGTCCAAGCCCTTGGTAAGTGACTATGATGTGTGCCATATTGTCCAATGGTTGTGTGACAGGTTGGGACCTAAGTAATTTTTTTATTGCAACCTAACTGGTTCTTCCAAGTGAAAAAGTACCTTTATCATTATTTTTGTTTTCAAAATAAGTGTAGTGGAGTAAGACTCTTTTAGGCGGCCCAGAAATAATTAGCTATAAAACATTCAATTCCTCAAATATTTTACTTCAGTTAAAAATAAAAAATCCAACCACAAAAGCAAGTCTCCACGCACTATCATCAGTATGATTATTGTATGATCCACATTCATGTAATATAAAATATGAGAGTTAAATGACGAGTTTTTACAAAACCGGAAAAGAAAGAAACCATTCCATGAACAAATTACCACTGTAAACTGCTCTTTTGCGATGATTCAAGCCACAAACTAGTGTGCACTTAGACTCATTTATGGCCTCATTATGCCCTTTGAAAGAAAAAGATCCTTGAATGGCACATTTTGGTGGATCTTTCATGCTTTAAGGGCAGACTGCAGCATTTCACAAGCAGGAATCTCGCTGAGTAGATCTGGCTGTGGTTTATATTAGTTTGTAGTGTTTTATATTCACTGAGCGGGGATTCATTTTGCACTGGTGTAAATAACTACACAGAGTACAAGGCAGTGGAGAATCAGGCCCAATGTCTCTAGGAGGAGCCTTTTATAATTTACATGTAAAGCCTTTGATAATCCAAAATTGAAAGAAAAACTGGATTAAAATCTTCTGAAACCTTTACTTATGAAAGCATTTTGTTGGCGTTTCAGTAACCATTTTCTTTACTTTATACCTTACACAAGTGAATATTTAGTTTACTTTAAAATTTGTGGGCCATGGACCAGTTTGACAAAATGGTGCAATTGTAAATGTCAAAAATGTCTATTTTCATTAGAAATACAACCTGGGGCACACAGAGCATTCAAAGTGTAATTACATTCAAACAAGGTTCAAATTACTGAACAGAAACCAAGTGCCTTTTAAAGTAAATGCCAATTAATGTACTGCTAATTCTTGCTCCCTCCCCCATGGTTGATTTGGTTTTTCTAACCACTCTAAAGGGAATGGTTTAAATACAACTAATTCTACACTTTCTATAAAAGGCTAATTTACAAAGAATTTTATATTTGAATCCAGAAAAGCACATTCCATTTCTTAAAAAACACTAATTTACCATGAGACTTCATTTTAATTTTATCTCCATGTAAATTATTTTTAAAAGTCAATAATATGAAAAACTTCCTTAACAAATCCTTTCTTCATTTAATTTTAGAAAGCCTGAAAAGGATGACTAGTATGATGACCAATTCTCTTTGGACTAAAACCGATGACTTGCTGCTTGTTTATAAACCTTACAGTTCTATAAGGTTAAGAATGATGTCATTTAAAAGGTATGTATTTGTCACACACACACAGGAAAAGTATAGCTCATGTGCGTTTGATGTTTTACATCTGTATTCTCAACTGAAAAGCAGAGTTTTCCCTGTGCATTTCTCTAGATGTGTTTCTCTGAAAGGTCAGAAACAGACAAGCTAATATACTCCAAATGGGAATCCATAGGATATTAGTCCAATAAGTTTGTTTAGGACTTCCTCCAGCTACACCTATTCCTGTCAGGTCTTCTGGCCACTAATGTAGAGGAATCAAGCCAATCTCAATGAACCATTAATTTCTGGGCAATCACATTTCTCTTGTGTTTCACTTGCCTAGAGTTATCAACCAGAATGGCATCTTGCTCACACAACACCTCTTCGAAGATGTGACTTTTATCACCTAGATGGGTTGGTTCTGCTCACTCTCTGCTCTTCCTATAGGAAAAATCACTAAAGCTGCATGTCTGCATGGTTTCCACTAGGAAATTTACCCCCTGCTTACAACAGGTGTCAGCAATGGATGCAGCTGAACTGCTCCTGAAAACAGCTGAATTGCAAGTGTAGATAGCTTTTGAGGTAAGCCACCTTTGCAAATATGCTGCCTGGCTAAATCTTTCTGTGGGAGTTTGAAAAATCAATTTACTTCCCTAATTCCTATTTTTAACATATCCAAATATTAAAACAACAAATGGCAGAAAAGAGGGTAAATGACAGCCCCAAATGTCCTCAGAAAGGAAAGACTATTTTTAGGGTACAAATAGGGTAACCACCACCCACAGAAAAGCCAGGAATAAATTAGGGGCATCTAGAAAAACTAGAGGGTAATACTTCACCTAACTCAAGAGAGTCCTTGAACTATAGCCAGACTGAATGTAGAGTCATATCTCCAATTGACATCGCATCATGAACCAAATTGCTATTCCAAAATTAACTAAATTCATCAAATTCAAAAATGACAGCAAATTTGTGAGAACAGCTGACTGCAAGCGATTTCTACCACTGAAGATACAGGAAATCTTGGCACACCTGTGAGAGTTCCACCAGTTGCAGCTCAAACCTTGCAGAATTGCTCATATAAAATGATGGCACTATCAGATAAACATAGACCTCAAACCCTACTCTATTTCTAATCCAACTTTCTCTCAGAAGGCTGACATTCCCTTTTCTGCCAATCTCTAATTTTAATTTAGCAATACACTCATTCTCACAAACAGTAATTTTTGCACAGAAATCTTTAAGGGAAAGAATTATTATGACTATAATTTGAATAATAATATATATAAAAACAATAATATATATAATTGTATCTAATGGGCTAGCTGATGAAAACTGGTATGGCTCCATTGACTTCACTGAACCTATGTCAATTTATACTGGTTGAACATTTGGCTCATAACTTATGCTTCTTGCAAACCAATCATAGAATCAGGGTTGGAAGGAACCTCAGGAGGTCATTTAGTCCAACCCGCTGCTCAAAGCAGGACCAATCTCCAACTAAATCATCCCAGCCAGGGCTTCATCAAGCCTGACCTTAAAAACCTCTAAGGAAGGAGATTCCACCACCTCCCTAGGTAACCCATTCCAGTGCTTCGCCACTCTCTTAGTGAAAAAAGTTTTTCCTAATATCCAACCTAAACCACCCCCATTGCAACTTGAGACCATTGCTCCTTGTTCTGTCGTCTGCTACCACTGAGAACAGTCTAGATCCATCCTCTTTGGAATCCCCTTTCAGGTACTTGAAAGCAGCTATCAAATCCCCCCTCAGTCTTCTCTTCTGAAGACTAAAAAATCCCAGTTCCCTCAGCCTCTCCTCCTAAGTCATGTGCTCCAGACCCCTAATCATTTTTGTTGCCCTCCGCTGGATTCTTTCCAATTTTTCCACATCCTTCTTGTAGTGTGGGGCCCAAAATTGGACACAGTCCTCCAGATGAGGCCTCACCAATGTCGAATGGAGGGGAATGATCACATCCCTCGATCTGCTGGCAATGCCCCTACTTATACAGCCCAAAATGCCGTTAGCCTTCTTGGAAACAAGGGCACACTATTGACTCATATCCAGCTTCTCGTCCACTGTAACCCCAGGTCCTTTTCTGTAGAACTGCTGCCTAGCCATTCGGTCCCTAATCTGTGCCAGTGCATGGGATTCTTCCGTCCTAAGTGCAGGACTCTGCACTTGTCCTTGTTGAACCTCACCAGATTTATTTTGGCCCAATCCTCTAATTTGTCTAGGTCCTTCTGTATCCTATCCCTACCCTCCAGCGTATCTACCACTCCTCCCAGTTTAGTGTCATCTGCAAACTTGCTGAGGGTGCAGTCCATGCCATCCTCCAGATCATTAATCCTATGCTTCTTTTAGTAAATTTATCATCTGTGCTAGTATGTAACCACCCATCATTGTTACTAAACTAAAGGCTAAAATCCTGCTCACAAATAGGTTGAAAAGGAGTCTTACCTGCCTGATGAGTCCTAAATTAATATCATATGGTGCTAAGGGATGGGATAAAATCAGTTTATTGTCAATATATTGGTGCAAACCAGGCTAACCACTAATGTCCCGATCCTACACACACTTAACGTACATGCTTAAATTTATGCACATGAATAATTTTATTGACTTCAAACGGGACTACTCATGTGTGTAAAATTAAACAAATACATTATGTGTCTGCTCAATACTCTGATTCAAACTCTCAGAGCTGAGATTCCTTACAGGCTGAGAATTTATATGAAGTAGTACAACCATCTGCTAGAGTAAACATTGAAACCGGTGCCTTTGGAGTAGTCACTGAAGTCAGTCGAAGGTGAAACTTTTTAGAATGTCACAAGATCAGGCCCTTGCATTGTAAGTAGCCAAATTACACTAATGGCTCCAAAAAGCCTTATGTGCAATAAACTACTGGTCTCACTTTCAGAACTCATATTACTATAACCAAATCTAGCAAATAAAAAAAGACTATTGTATTTCAATGGCCACAAACCTCAAAAGCTATTATGAATTATTTTAAACACCATCTAGAACAGATGTACTGAACTCATAATCTATTTTTAATAGTGTCAGTAACCTCTCATTAAGCAGACTTAAGCTCTGTTTCTAAAATTAATAAGATTACAAATATCAAAGAGACCTGAGAAACACTTTAGCTTGACTCTTACCTAGATCTACCATGAGCAGGCGAGTGAGAGCAGTGTAGAAAGTTGTTCGGCATCTAAGGTCACTGAGACTGTAATTATCATTCACTCCCAAAAAAGGAAAGTGTTTACTCTGGCAAAACATAAGGACATCACAAGTTAAAATAGCTTACAAATTTATGAAGGAGTCTAAAATATTTGAACATAATAAGAAAACTTACTGTGTGATTCTGAAGCATGAACTTCACGGCATCTATTTTCACAAGTTTTTTTAAGAGAATATAAGTAAAAGACGTTAAGGAAAGTCTCCCTTAAAGTATTATGCTGAGATTTGAATATTGCTGTAAACTTAACTTGCATAATTATGAATGATACAATTGCTAACTGAAAGTATTAAAATACACATCTCTTAAAAATATGGTGTTTCTGAAAAAATATATAGCTCAGAAAAAGTATTACAAACATTAAAAATGATTATCTATTGTTAACCAAAGCAATTACTTTTCATGTCACATATTTTAGTCGCAAAAGAGCCAATGAATTAAACGATACTTAGAATTAAACTAAAAGTTTTCGACAATAAATGGTGCTGGTTTTCCAGATAGTACCATGTGGCCAGGATGGTGGAAGAAATACTGCTGTTTTGTAGTGGCAGCTGGTCAATAGGATTTGCCCTCACTGAGAGAGGTTGCCAATGTTGGCTAGCTAGGGGCCTTAAACAGGACCACAATGGGCAGAAAGGAATTCCCTTACTTTTACTTCTCCTTTCTTTAATTCTTCTTCACTCCTAAGTGTGACATTGAAGGAACTCCCTAGCTCTTCAGGGTTTTTGTTTTGTTTTGTTTTGCCTTTAAGGGTAGTGGAAGGAGTGTACTGGGCAAGGTAGGCCCGCTACTGGTCATTAGACACCAGCCTTACTGAGTATAAAGACTCTCCTTTTGATTGCAAGGGAGATGAAGTTCCCAGGGTATGTGGGTGTGGCAGATGTGCAACTTCAGATAATCTTGCCTTAGGGGGAAAAAAAGACAAAAAATAAGATGCAAGAGAACTCTCCTGACTTGTCACACACAAAAAGGTAACCTCTGAACTCTGAAAGGTGAGACTCCTGCAGGATGGCATCTTCAGAGAAGCATTTGGTTCACAGACAGAAAGAGAAAGTTACAGGATATAAAACTATTCTTCAATGCTTCTGGATTTTGAATACTTTTATTGCTCCTCCCCCCCCAAAGACAATAACCTATAATTATATGCAACATTTAAAAAAAAAACCCCAGGAATTACAACATTTTGCTAGTTTTCTTAAAATCAGTTGTCAACCAGCAAAGAAGATGCTAACTAAGCTAAGAATCTGATCTTAGAAATGCTGAGGCATCTCAGTCTCTGCTGAAGTAAATGGCACTCGGATGCTTCTCAACACACTGCAGAATCAAGCGAGCCCTTGGTTTGGTTAGCCAGAAAAGACAGTAAGTCAAATAAGACATCTGGCATATCTTAGGTATATATCCTATTATGATTCTTCAGCAAACAGACAAGTGAAAACTGACAGTATCTTTAAAAAAAAAAAAGAAAAAAAAAAGGTAAAACCCCCACAACTCTACCATTAGTAGGAATCTCTCCCATTCATGCTGTTAATGAACACTAAGTCATGTTTTGCCAGTGGAATATTTATGGGAGCAATAAAATGGATCATTCTCAAGATGAATCCAGTACATTTAAGATGTATTTACTGTGAAACTGTGTATGCAGAACTGTTTTACAAACCAAGGGAAAAAAAAGACTTTTTAAAATCATAACCTATGCCAACTTTGCTGTCTTTAATTACACTCTAAAGTAATAAATATTAAAGAATGAAACCTGTTGCAGGTTATCAACTACTAAAAAAAGAAAAGTTTAGTTCATACCATTGACCTAAAGGGCAAAATGCTGACAAAGAGCCTCTACATTTGCTTGTGCATGTTTATGCATATACATCTCTACCTCAATATAACGCTGTCCTCGGGAGCCAAAAAATCTTACCGCGTTATAGGTGAAACCGCGTTATATCAGACTTGCTTTGATCTGCCGGAGTGCGCAGCTCCACCCCCCCGGAGCACTGCTTTACCGCGTTATATCAGAATTCATGTTATATCGGGTCGCGTTATATCGGGGTAGAGGTGTATATGAAAATTTTATTTCAAAGACAGCTAAGGGTGTTGGGCGCCTACAAATCTCAGCCACAATCATTTATGCAAAATCTTCACAAAACAATGCAAATCCTGTTTGCCATTGGCTCTTGAGGTCACATGGTTGACAGAAGTGGTTTCAAAATGTGTATCCAAGAAAACAGTTTCACCCTTTAAAAACTGCAAAGAAAAAACATATTTCCATGACATGTTTTTCCAACAGAAGCTCTCATTATATGACGAAATACATATACCTGCAATGTTTTACTAGTTATTTAAACTTTTAGAAAACATGCAGGATTGAGGAAGTAATCTTACTTACAAGACCACAACCTCACAGTTCAGAATTGCTTAGTGTAGTACTTTTTTTTGGTTTTCACTTTAAGCCAATTCTACAAATTTCTAAGTGCAATGTCACACTCAGGGGAACGTGTTTGCAATAACAGCACTTTCAGTTTTCTGGGAACTTAAGTCCCATCTATGCTAATTTCTAACATAACAGGGGACTCACCTGCAACATTTCAGTCTTCAAAGTTAAAACATGGTTCTGTCTTACAATACATATGGATCTGAATAAGGTTCAGGAATCATACTACAGCCTCTGACTTCTTCAGAGTTGTATCTTGGTTCAATGTAAGACAAAACTGCGTTTAAACTGCCATGTTTGTCATTGGGTATCCCAACCTGATAGAAAGTACATAGCATATGGGATCTTAAGCCTTCAGCCTGGTGCCACAGCATACAACTAAATTGTGAAGTTATGTCATTGCTCAATAGTGTGTTATTACTTACATTGCCTAACACTATGGGTGTTCTTTCCATCCATGACTAAAACCCATAGTTAATATTAAGAATGCTCAGGCCTTTACCCAGTATTCTATTCTCTTGCACTAAAACACAGGTTTAAATGCTGAGCATGAAGACAGAAGTATGAGGTTTAGAAAGACCTGAAAATATTTAAAGGATGTTAATAAAACACAAGAGGCCAGATGCTCAGTGTACATCAGAGCAGGGGGAGCAGATGGCTCTCTAAGGGTTGAGCTTTGGCCTGGCAAATATACCCTGCCTCAAAAACATCCCCTGTGTTGGTACTAATCCCTTGAGGATTCCTCCATTAAGGGAATCCATTGCTGCCCATTTAGGGCAGTCCTCCACCTGCTTTGGTGCTGAGAATCTGGCCCCAAGTTTATCCCACACAGTGGGATTTTTTTTTTCGTTTTTCTTTTAAAAAATGTAGGAAATCCCTTTAAAAAACTAAACTAAACAAAAGTTAAAGTTGCAAAACTAAATTAAAGAAGCACGCAAAAGTCAGGAAGTGACAAGTTAACCCTTTCCCCAATTCAGTGCATGTGTATTATGATACAGTCTTCAGCTGCATGATCACATACAATTTTGCCCCCACAGGATCTTTTTCCACAACATTTCTCCATTCCCTACAGTTGTACTATGTACTCTGAATGAGGCTGGTGTCTGTAATATGGCATTTGGATGGTGTGCAGTAAATGAAATATGGGACCACACACTGTACCTTGAGGATAAAAAGAAATACTGAACAGCTGTCTCATTCATTGAGCACTGGTCATCTCCTGCACTGAATGAGGTAGGGACCGGGGGGACAAAAAATAGCAAGAGATAATATATTTCAAGTCTGTTGTAACACATACACACAAGTGGGCAGTTGAGATTGCACATTGTTATTTCCTGACTTGAGTGCTTCAATTTGCAACCTTTATGTTCTTATGATGTAAGGTTTTTGTAGGAATGATTAATTTGAACTTCAAACTGATCAAACTATTTTTTAAAGTTATTATCCAATTCCTTAAAAGGCTGTGGATGGGGAATGCTGCTTTTGGCAAACCTGCTAACCTGATTTAAAGGAAATAGTTAGCATATTTATTTTTGTTAACCTACAGTACTTGGTTAAGAGCTATTTGTTTTCATATTGCAAAGCTATATAATTTCTCCTGCTCATAAGAGAGATCTTTAAAAATAAATGTAGATCAAGCAGACTTTTTGACAGACTGAGTATTTTGCAGCCAGTTGCTTTACAAAATAACAACACAATTATAATTATTTTGTTATGGAAAATGTATGATGATAAAGTTAATTATTAGGAAGAACTAAACATGCATGAGGGAGCACTACGATGGCACTGACATAAAGGAACCACTAATGTATTCCATTATGTAAATGAATTCAAAGATATTTCATGAATGATCAGCTAGAAGGGACATAATGATTTATAATTCAAATAACTGAGCTTTAAAATCAAATTGGGCTAATATATTTCTGAATATGCAAACCTGGAATCATTGTTAAAATAATGTAAAACACGACACCAGTACAAATCATTTGTTGCCTTTTGTTGTTTTAAAAATGTCATTTTTTTCCTTTTTGATGTTATGTAGAGTGCTTATTAGCATTAAGATTTTTCTTTTTAACTAAGAGAATCTTTAGAAATAATGACTTTAATGCATAATAAAAAGATAAGTACCAAATTTCTGTGAACATTTAGAGACTGACTGGATATGTAGAGATTAATTTTCTACTAAGAAAATTATATGCACATGAATGACAAATACTGGCCAAGAACTGAAATTATTTCTTTTTAACCTTTCAACCCAATCAAGATGTACCCTATATCATATGCTGAAAGTGGAGCCACTGGATCTGGTCTCTTAAAAATATAATGTTTCTTCCAAAGTCCTTTTAAATCATTATTTAAAAAAAAAAAAAAAAAAAAGAGAGAAAAAAAAAAAAAAACCTAACAGAGTGTGAAAAGGCCAAAGTTTGCAATGCCAGGAAGTACTTATAACCACTTCATAGGTTTAGAAATAAAAAGTACTTCAGCATTATTATAAAAAAAAAACCCTATTGGTGAAGTTTTTTATAGGAAAAAAATACATATCTTTAAAAGCCAAAATGACCAGTGAAATTGGGTTGTACATCATTTTCCAGCAAAAAGGAAAAACAGCCTCGACAGGTGTAATTTATCATTTTTCTGATTTAATACCAAAGAAATATATTAAAATAATAAAAAGAATCCTGAAATCCTCAAAATTTGTAGTGATAAATAGCCCTCCCTGTCTTTATTGCATTATGCCTACTAACAGAAATATTGCATGGTGGATTTTGCCAGACAAGGACGATTATTTTCCAATAAAAAGTTGCATATTAAATTCCAGCACAAAAGTGGGTGTCTAATACTTTTGAAATCTTTTATGGTTTGCCAAGGAACACAATTCTAAACTTAACTAATACAAACACATCACAGTGAAGTGAACCAGCATTAAAGCTATCTGTCCTACCCCAACCAGCTAAACCAGAGAAGCTACTGTTCTTAGAATGTTTGCTTAAATATATTTTGATGTTTATGGTTTTAGTTCATCTTCCTTCTTATTGATTTTAAAATGTGTTTTATTGTGAAGTCTCATTTACATATCAGTATATTTTGAAAGGTATCACTACTTCTGGATACTTTCATATGGCTCAGCTTTAAAGCTCTGCTTTTATCAGGGATCTTAGCAACACTTAATAAATTACTTAAGGAAAACTCTCCTTACAAATCTGCTCTTCAGGACACTTAATTATATACCCTTGTTTAAGCTCCCAGGTCATGGTAATATTGTTTCCAAATCACATACAGCAAACTCATCTACTTTACTCAAAGTACTATCTGAAAATTGTTAAACCATCAACATATTCCTTGGTCACCTTACAGCCTTAAAACAAGTATCCGTTGTGTCCGTAACTGCAGACTGTTCCCCATTTTTTAGGGCTGGGATGGTGAGGCAGGTCTCAAATACATTCCTGCACATCAAATGCTAAGACTGACCCCAATTCCTAGGGTGGTGGTGGTGGTGGTGGTTGGGAAGTAGAGCTGCCTTCTAAATTCTTAGTCATGTAATAACAAACATATAACCAGCCCATTGCTGTTAACAGTAATATAATGGTGACTATTTCAGCTTATATACATAAACGAGCAACAAAACAAGTAAGTATTTTGAATTAGGTGGAATATTTTAAACTTCTTGGTTAACTTAATGTATTGAATACAACCAGACACAGTAGAGGGAAAGTGAATCCATTAACTCTTGTACATTCTTATTCATGCATTGCAATAATCAATCCCCTTTTTGTTTTTGTTAAATACCTTAGTGATGTTTAGATTTCACCTGTGCCCCATTATATCTGGTGGTGGTAACAGTAGATATACATATATTTTACATCTCCCATGTTGGCTGATTAATAATACTTGTAGTAAGTGTGAGAAAATATACACTGCATAATTTTAGCTAAATGAAATGCACTTATTCAATCTGCAAAACAATAAGCAGCATTTAATACAAGGAAATATATTAATATTCTGCTGTGATGACTAGAATTCTAAGGAGAAAATAAAATGATTCAAGGCTGCACTTTCTAGCTTCATTTCCTTTTTGACTGTCTATAACATTAATCTCTTCACCTGAAACTGAAAGAAAAGCAGTTTTTATTTTAAATATATCGAAGGACTTCCCTTACTGAACATTTCTATCAGTTCTGAAAATTTTTGTTTTCCATTGCCTGTATCCACTTAAACATCTTGATATATCAAAAATTACTACGTTCTAATTTTCTTTGAAAATTGATCTTCTTGTCTGACTTTTTGGAAATTCAAAGAGTAAACATATCATACTCTCTTTTATGATGTATTACTTAAGTAGCAGCCTCAAAAAGTTTGTGTCAAAGCAAAATCTAACCCAGGACTCAGGTGAACTGATAACAAAAATTCAAGATCATGGTGTTGCAAATACAAACAATGACGGCCCTGGTTCTACAAGGTATTTAAGCCCATGACTGACTTTATGGATGTAAGTAGTCACATGGATTTTACTGGGATTACTCATGCGCTTAAAGTCAGGTATGGGTTTAAGTACCTCAGTTGAATCAGAGCCAAAATGGGTCCAGCCTTGCTCTCTTTAGAGTCAATGACATTCTTGTCTTCTGGAGGATGTCATAAATGAGACTAATGATGTTAATGAATTAGTCATATGGATAATCTTGTGTTGAGAATCAGAATGGGAAAACACAAAATAATTTAAAATGTGCTATGCATATAAAAAGGCCAAACCAAACTAATATTTTTAATATTAATATTCTCACTGGTGTTAAAACAATTTACTATAAAATGGAAAATGGCTTGCAAATATTAATTTTTACTAAATTATTTTCATTGACTAGGACCCGCGATGTACAATAAAAAGGATATCCAACAGAAAGATCATTTAGAAACTGAAGAGTTCTTGAAATCACAGGCTCGCATCTTCCCCAACATTTAAGGTTTGTAACACTAGAATAATTAAAAAAAAAAAAAAAAAGGAGAGAGAGTTTATAATAAATAATGTTTCCCCCTTTGTGAGAAGGGTGTGGGTAAGTATACACACACACACAAAAAATGCTAGGGTACTATTGTACAAATACATCCTTCTGGTAGATACTGTTCTTTTTATGTTCACGAGATGGGAAACATTACAAAAAATAAGTTAATTCTATACTTTTTATTCTTGAACCAGTAATTTCAACATTTTATAAACCTACAACCAATTTAGCATTAAATAATCTATTTTTACCACTTCCCTATCAGTTGCTCTGCCACCATTTTTCATCGTAACACGACCTTCCCCTTATCCATCTTATATATTTATATGGCCCCTAATAATGTAGTATCTGAGGACTTCATAATTGTGGTAGGGAAATGCCATTAACCCCATTTTACATATAGGAAACTGAGGCAAAGAGAGACTAAGCAACACGCCAAAAGTCAGAGAGGAAATCTGTAGTGGAAAAGGGAATTGAACCTGGGCCTCCTAAGGCTAGCACCTTAAACTTAGTCCAACCTTCTCTCCTAAGCAGCATTGTTACAAAAATCCAAAACACCCTAATGAGAGTATATATTGGTATAGATCTAATATTGGATTTGAAAACAATACAACACAAAAGGGTTTAGATGTTCTCTTTCAGTACCTGAAAACAAACACAATACCAAAGTATTAACCAATACCTCTTAGGCCAAATTATGGCTGGCCTTGGGTGGATGCGCTTAGTAGAGATACTTAGTAAAGCCCTTAGCACCCCACTCTCCCAGCACACCCAGGCATGTACCTCCAGATGCTATCACTTAAGATGGCTCCCCAGTTCTGGCTTGTAAGAAACATAAATTTACCTCTCAATGTTTGTAAACTGCTTGGAAAGAACAAAGTGCTGAGAAAGAGTGTGTTGTCTAAGAAAATATACAGTAGATACTCTAATGCTGGATTCATTTGGAGAAATTAAAAGAAAACATCAGAGCCCTTCTGAAATGTATCTGTTTCAAATTCAGTGACATATCAGTACCCATTGTATACCCTTATAGTTTGCAATGCAAAGTGTGTAAGTAGGTGGTGTTACTTCAATTTTGGGGATGGCGAACCTGAAGTAGAGAAGTTAAGTGCCTTAAATCAGCATAGTTTTGCCACACACACACACCTATGCAGGGTAAAGGTGAAGTCTTTTCTCATGGGGGTATGTGTGTATGTGTTTGTTTTTTTGTGCATGCATGTAGTTTTGGACAAGTTCCAAACATAATTATTTGCTCATTTCTACGCTAACACTGCAAAAAACAAAGCTTCTCATCTTAAATGCATGAATAAGCATTGACTCATTTAATAAAAACCACTATGAACAAACATAATGGCTCATATTGTCTTAAAGAAACAGCCTATCCTAGCAAGTCCATAATTTACAGTTTATCCCTATTGTAGGGAGTTCTCAAAATGTTTCTGCTATACTAAATCCTAACAGATATATATTGTAGAAAGCAATAAAATCAATTTGGATTATCCAGATCCAACATCAATACCAAAATCATAAAAGGCAATTCTCAAAAAAAAAAAAAAAAAAAAAAAAAAAGGCAGAAATCTATTCTAAACTTCAGCATCCAAAGTTTGAACATTTAAAGAGAGAAGAAGCAAAACAGACCATTTTAAAAAAGCTGTCCCATTCTTGTTTGACTTTTCCTTTTCTTCTAATGTTTCTTCCCAGTTTGGCCTATTCTTTTTGCTCCATATGCTGCTGCATTTGGATGATGAAAAGTACGAATGGTGCATATAAAAGGTTGGTGACATATTGGTGAAGTCCTGACAATTTCCATTTCTGTTTTTGGTGTATCAACACCACACAACAGGAATGATGGACAATATTAAATGTAATTTAATATATTACATATTATGCCATAACAGCTCACAAGAAAAATCTGTACAATCTGAACAGAAATATAACTAAGTGTACAGAACACCAAACCAATTTTATGATTTTCCAATATTTGAGGGAGAGAAGCCAAGGAACAACATAGGTGAGAAATTCAAGCTCTTCAAGAAGTCAAGCATTTGAGTCCAAGTGCTGGTGTCCTTTTCTCTGTCTCTTAAGTGACTAACTGATAAAGATACTAAGTGAAAGAGCATTAAAGCAACTGAGCAGGAAACTTCAAATGCATGACAGAAAGTAAAAAATTACATTTAACAGGATTCCAATCAGAATCTCAAGTCTACAGAAACTTACATAACAGACTAACAGAGATCACATTTTTAAAAGCAAATATACATAATGTGACAACAAAGAAATGACAGAATATTTCCATATTTGGTATACGAAAACCAAAATAATGGGCTGTAATTGTTCTCAAAAAATGAAACAGTGTCACTAACATTGTTCCAGTATTTATAAACTGGAAAAGAGACACAACATCCAAATGGCAAGGTTTATAGTTATTCTGGTAACACAAATATATAGTATTAGTACCAGTATTAGATCCAGAATAACCAAACTCAGGCCTCTGAGACTGTACCAGACAAGAGGAACTTCAGACTGCCTGTAAGCCCTACTACCTGTGAGCACTACTTTAATGATATTTTGTCTAAGGTAAAAACTGCTTCATTTTGTGGTCAGATCATCATATCAAAGATTATGCTTTTCTTAATGTAGTACCTTTGAAACTATTTGCCTTATTATTATTTTTAGGCTGAATATTTAAAAAAACTTGAATACCTCCCCCCTCCCAACTTCTCCTTCTCTTACCTCGAATCCTAAGCAAAAACAAGTTACCCCCATATTTTATATATAAACATAGGTAAACATACAAACATCTTAATTAAGACTATTCTGACTAGTGAACACTTACTGTCAAAGTTTGCATAATTAGGGATATCATATTAACGAAGACGGGTAATGATTGATGTAAAAGTGTCTTTCCACTCAATCTTTCTGAACTATTCAACAATTTTCTACTGCCTTTCCTTCCTTTGATCATTCTCACCATGTCTTCTTAATAAGTGAATCCAGAACTTTAAACCCACACTGCTGTTAGAGCTGTCCATGGTGCTGACTGCATAATGAGCTTACAGAAAAAAGTACTATAGTAAACTCTGGAGGTTACTACTTCATTGGGAATGGGATGGGAACTCTAGGGAAGGGAGCAAATGAGACAATTATGAAGAATCAGGAAAGGAATGAGGATAGGAAAAACCAAAGTGTACAGTGAATGTGGGAAAGGGGAGTCTGAAGGACTGAGGCATAGGTGTGAGCAGGAAGAGAGTTGCAAGTCTACTTGGGTCACAAGGTGGTGGTTGCCTCCTCAAGTTATCATTGCATGCATACCAGTTATAATACTATAAGCTTTGTATTACTGTTTGCTACCTTAAATGAAGAAGAGGAGGGTGGAAACCTGTATAAGTATTACAAAAATGGAGATGATGTACAAATAAAATCATGATTTTGAAAGGCTATATATGCATATTGTGACATTTATTTTTATGTGGATCTGAAGGATAGACAAACACTCAAAACGTTGAAGAAGGTTAACTATGGATGACATGAACCAAATTTCAAAATAGCTGAACAACCCAAGTCACATAGTATAGGGATATTCTTAGTGACCAATTAAGATTATTTTGGACACTTTTATACAATATGAATTTTAAAATTCAAAGAGACAAAACCACAATTTAATATTTTAGGCTGAAAATTTCAAATATTGGATTCTCAATTCCCATTCAAATGAATGAAAATTGGGCATCCAAACCACCTAAAAGTCTTTGGAAATCTCAGCCATAGTGTGCTATATGTGTTTTAGTAACAAGGAGGAAATGGGCAATATGCTAGCAACAGAGCTCTATATACTCATGCTTTAATTATTTTTTGCAGGTTATCATCTTTTACAGTTCAGAACTCCTTGTGGCACATGGACATTGAGTGAATATAACTCTTCACTAGAGCTGGGTAAATGCAAATAGTTAAAAAAACTCAAAATACTTTCACAAATAAAATATTTGAGTTGTAGTTTGCTATGATTCATGGGGTCATATTGGCTATTCACAAGCAAAGAGGCAATTGCTGGGTATTTGGGAACATGTTCACAAATCCTGAATTTTCCATGAATATTTGGTGCTTAGATAGTATGAAGACAAGCACCCTAGGGAAAAAAAATATACATGTGTACATGTTCCCCGGATAGATAATTACTGGATTCATCCATACATTCACAGGAGAGGTTTGTTATTAGTTATTCACTTGGCTCATTTCAGTTATCCTATCAGGGAGCAGAAACAATACTATGTGACTCTGATAACCAATCATGTAAAACAAATACCAGATAATATGAACAAACATTTTGTGACTCCAAAGACTAATAATTAATTACCACAACTATGTGACAAGTTTAAACAACGTAATATTTGCAGAGATCAGGATGGGTTCACAAACAACATGCTAAACAAATTAATGTTTGAAATGAAGAATTTGACAAACTTTAATTCTTTTTTCATAAACCAGTGACCAATCACAACTGAATATGCCCAAGTCTAACTCTAAATAAAAGCTGAAGAGTAGTTGAGTTTACATAGTTGTGTCACAAGAGTACATAAATCTATGAGTTTAGCCGTGATATAAGACACATAAAGCCAGAAGAACTTATTTTGAGACTAGGGCCCAGATTTTTAAAGTTATTTAGGTGTTGCTGCATTCAGCATTGCAATGCCTAATAGATTTAGGAGCCTACGTCTCTACAAGCCTAAATCTCATTGGGATTTTGGCTCATAAGTGTCTAAATCTCTCTTGAAAATGAGACTTAGGCAATGCAACACTGAGCACAGCACTGCCCAAATCTGGGCCTTAGTGTTTTTCAAATGAAGATCAACTTTCTTGAGCACTGGTGAAGCTAAGACAGTGGAAACTAAAAGGGCTTCCTTGTGAAATCCAAGATTCACTGGATCCAAGATGGGACAGCTATAAGATTATGGCTGATAATAGATACTTTCACTGCATGAGTGGCCACATGGGTGTATAAAAACCTGCCCCTTAGAAAGTGATGTCCAGAAGTTCAAAAGGAGGTTGGTAAATTACTTCCAATGGAAGGATAATGGAAGATCTACAATTAGCAATATGAATTGATAGAATTAACTGAAATGATTATCAGAATTTAGACAACCTAATTGTGGTGACCAACCTCAGAAAATACTTCAATTCTTTGAGGAATGGCTACTCAAGACAACTTCTAACACATGAATTGAATATGGCTGAGATCACTTGGCAAACAATAGCTAGCTCATATCACCAGTGCTACTGGCAGGTATCAGATACATGTAAAACAGCTTTTTCACTATTAACGTGACTGAAGAATTGATCAATTGATATTGCTGACCAGTTCTGCATCATGAAGTTCATGCTAAAGCAATCAAAAGGAGAAATTTAAGACTATATGAATGAAGATGACCCGATGTTGATATTAAAACCAGATGCGGCTAAGATAGTTTAGTAGAAAATGTGTTAAAAACCAAGATAAGAGAAATGTGGTTCACTTCAGTCACAACTAAGGTCACATCAGACCTGAAGGAATGCTGCACATGGCAACCAGACATTAAGTTTGTCATAAGAACCAGCAAGCTACTACAAGAGGAGGTGCAAGACCCCTAATTAGTGGAATACAAAAATTCATTAATGTCATGAAGGATCACCACTTGTTTGACCATTGCATATCAAATCATTATATTTATGTTCCTCCCACAGTATTTAAGTACAGAATATTTTCTTCACACATTTTAAGTGTCTTGACAACTTCTTTCAAGACTCTAGTACTATAGACAAACTGCTACTATTTCATGATTAGATGAAAAAGTAGTTAACATGATCTCAAGGGTATTCAATAGTTCTAATGTTAGATTGCAACGGTGAAGTATTACTTCAACATTACGAATGTATTTCTCCCCCTTTCTGATATGAAAGACAGTGTTTGCCATTAAAGAGGAAGCATTATCCCTCTGAATAGCAAATAAGGGTGCTATATCAGATAACACTGTGCATTAACAAAACAGCAACTGTCATGCCTTACATACCACCATGCAAATGCACAGAAACACTGGCATTTTAATGTCAATCACAATGGTATTTATGAAGAACACAGTATTAAAAATATATATATATTTACCACGAGTGTTAACATTTTCCTTACACAGAAAAAAGTGAGATCAATGGGCAGGGCCAGCTTTAGGACGATTCCCCCAAATTGGGCCCCGCGCCTAAGAGGGGCCCGTGCCCTAAAGAAGAGCACCTAACTTAGGCGCCTTTTTAATTTTTTTACTCACCGGCGGCGGTCCGGGTCTTCGGCGGCACGTCAGTGGCGGGTCCTTCACTTGCTCTGGGTCTTTGGCGGCATTTCGGTGGCGGGTCCTTCAGTGCCGCGGAAGACCCAGAGCAAGTGAAGGACTCGCCGCCAAAGTGCCGCCGAAGACCCAGACCGCCGCCGGGTATTCGAATCGGGCCCCGCACTTACTAAAGCCGGCCCTGTCAATGGGTCTAGCCTGTGCAGAGAGTTAATGGCTTTCTAATCTACAGATTTGGGTTAAGACAGGGGTGGGGAACATTTTTTCTACCAGGGGCCATTGACCCACAGATTGCGGGCCACAAACAGCCCTGACGGGCTGGTGGGGGAGGGGAGTGCGCGGCACTCATGGTTCCAGACGCATGGGGCTGCAGCGGAGGCTCAGGGCTGCCCTTAGGGTTGCCAACTTTCTAATTGCACAAAACTGAACACCCCTTCCCCAAGGCCCTGCCACCCACTCACTCCAGCCCCCTCCCTCCCTCACTTTCACTGGGCTGGGGCAAGGGTTTGGAGTGCGGGTGGGGGTGAGGGCTCCAGCTGGGGCTGCAGGCTCTGGGGTGGGGCCAGAAATGAGGGATTCAGCGTGCAGGACAGGGCTCCAGGCTAGGGCAGGGGATTGCGGTGAGGGCTCTGGGGTGGGGCTGAGGGGTTTGGAGTACAGGAGGGGGCTCCAGGCTGGGCCCAAGGGATTTGAAAATAGTATTTACTTCTTATTCTCCACTTTAAGAAATAATACTCCTTTTGTGATACCAAAATTATCTCCAGTGCAATCAATGAACAGTTAATAAACAAAGATACTATTTTCATACAAATGTAATAAACCATGGAGGAGGAGAAATGAGAAAAATACAGAACATGTCATGTAAAACTAGGATTGTTTTTTAAACTTTTTCAGAAGTGTTCAAGATGGCATTAAAATGCTAAGCATATACATAGGATTTCATTACTGCTTAGTTTACATTGCTTATGTAAAGTCATACATGACAAAATTAAATGCATGTAGTACTTATCCTTTTACCTGTTAATTGGTTTTCTGAGAGTTGGTCATAGGGCACAGGCCTCAAAATTTTCCTCTCATTGGTAGCAACAGAAGGAAAGTCAGCCAATCAAACTGAAGCATCTTTATTTGATACAATGGCCCCTCCTCTGATTCCTAGTTTTACTCCATTTGGTCTCAAATTCCAATATATCTTTTTTGAGATGGGGCGACCACATCTGCACACAGTATTCAAGATGTGGGCGTACCGTGGATTTATATAGAAGCAATACGATATTTTATGTTTTATTATCTATCCCTTTCTTAACGATTCCCAACATTCTGACTTGCATCTGAAGAAGTGAGGTTCTTACCCACGAAAGCTTATGCTCCCAATACTTCTGTTAGTCTCAAAGGTGCCATAGGACCCTCTGTTGCTTTTTACAGATTCAGACTAACACGGCTACCCCTCTGATACTTGACAACATTCTGTTTGTTTTTTTTGACTGCCATTGCACATTGAGTGGATGTGTTCAGAGAAATATCCACAATGATTCCAAGATCTCTTTCTTGAGTGGTAACAGCCAATTTAGACCCCATCATTTTATATGTATAGTTGGGATTATGTTTTCCAATGTGCATTACTTTGCATTTATCAACATTGAATTTCATCTGTTATTTTGTTACCCAGTCACCCAGTTTTGTGAGATCCTTTTGTAGTTCTTTGCAGTCTGCCTGGGACTTAACTATCTTGAGCAATATTGTATCATCTGCAAATTTTGCCACCTCACTGTTTACCCCTTTTTCCAGATCATTTATGAATATATTGAATAGGACTGGGCCCTGTTCAGACCCCTGGTGGACACCACTATTTACCGCTCTTCATTCTGAAAACTGACCATTTATTCCTACCCTTTGTTTCCTATCTTTTAACCAGTTACCAATCCATGCGAGAACCTTCCCTCTTATCCCATGACAGCTTACTTTGTTTAAGAGCCTTTGGTGAGGGATCCTGTCAAAGGCTTTTTGAAAATCTAAGTACATTATATCCACTGGATCCCCCTTGTCCACGTGCTTGTTGACCCCCTCAAAGAATTCTAGTAGATTGGTGAGGCATGAAAACCATGTTGACTCTTCCCCAACAAATTATGTTCATCTATGTCTGACAATTTTGCTCTTTACTATAGTTTCAACCAGTTTGCCCAGTACTGAAGTCAGGCTTACCAGCCTTTAATTGCCGGGATCATCTCTGGGGCCCTTTTTAAAATTGGTGTCACATTAGCTATCCTCCAGTCACTTAATACAGAAGCTGATTTAAATGATAGGTTACAGACTACAGTTAGTAGTTCTGCAATTTCACATTTGAGTTCCTTCAGAATTCTTGGGTGAATACCATCTGGTCCTGGTGATTTATTACTGTTATATTTAGTATTGTATCAACTGGTCACGGTTAATCTTATGGTTCTAGTAGGGTGTTTTCCTAGCAATGACAACGCCCTATTGAAAACCATTTGTAAGTCTATATAGACCAGATTTAGAGGAAGCCAATTTGGGAGGGATAGAAAGGAAAGGTGCTCTTATCCTTTTCCATTCCCAGGAACACAAGGAGACCTTTAGAATCTGTGTTTTCATGGGGGCCTTCACATTTTGGAGCAGATATTCCTATTCTTCCCGAGAAACTCTTTTGGTTTGCTTCAGGGGTTAAACCTCAGTTTCAGAGGAAACCCTCTCTGCCTCAGAAGGGAATCCATCGAGTCTTGATATAGGCAGAAAGACAGTGTATAACTCGTAAAAGCCGAAACTTTGGAAGTTTTTCTGGGGCTTGCTGGACATGAGAAAAAGAAAAGTCTGCCCCCAGGAAACCACAGAGGGTGCCTGAGAACAGACATGAAGATATCTGATAATTTTTAGAGGTATTCTTAGAGGGAGAATAAAAAAAATCTATTTGAACATTGTGATGCCAGGTAGAATTAATTTATTCAGGCAAGTATCACAAGAGAGAGGGCTGGTGGTTATAATCTTCCATAGCTGCTTCACAAACCTTGGTCATTCATGGTCTCATCCCTGTCTGAATCTATATTTTCTTAAGGGAGGGATTTTGCCCCATTCAGTGAGCTTCCAACTCTTTTCTTTTGAAAATTCTGGAGTGTGACTACAAGCAAGATGTAGCGCTCACTTCCCAGCATCTGTACTGTAATAAGGTGAATATCAAACTGGGGAGATAAGGATGAGCTGCCACCAAAGAGAGTGAAGTTACTTCCGTTTGGCTGCTTGTCTTTCCTGGCTGTTACTAGTGTAAAAGTGAGAGGACTGCCCAGTGTACAAGTGAGAGGAAAGCCCGGTGGCCTAGCAGGCTAAGCCACAGAGAAAAAGGATAGATGTGTGTGGAGCATGTGTACGCACACACACTGAAGATCATAATGACCAATAGCAATATTTTCAAAAGAGAGTATCAGTGGTCAAGGCTCCTCAATCCCATTTTCAAAAGCGTTTTAGGCACCTAGGGGCTTAAGTACCATTGACAGGCAGCAGTTAGGAGTCCAAAGTCTCTTTATAGTGGCACCTAGGCTCTTTTGAAAATTTTACCCCATGTCTCAATTTTTAAAACTATTTATGAAAACACCTAGAATTATTCTCATTAAAATTCAACCGGGGATTTAAAATTTAAACTTTGATTATGGATAAACATTAAAGACAAAACAAAATAATGTATAGAATAGAACTCACATTTTTGCCATAAATGTTTCTAGAACATGGTTGTCATCTGTTATTCCTAAGACTTCTGACATTCGGGCATACACCTGAAAATAAACATTTCAACAGTAACACATTATAGACATTTACAAGTATCAAAAATGTTATATCAAAAATATATTATCCCCTCCACATTCTGTTTATGCAGCCAAAGGGCACAAGCATGAATGTGGGTTATTCTCTAAATCCATCTGGCCCTGGCTAAATCACGTGTATAGATGACTCTCATCCTCCAGATTCAGGAATTTGGGGCTAACAGATTTTCACTCACCCCTGCTTAACCATCTCCTCCCAAACAGATGTGGTAAATACTCACTATAAGCATGCACTTACTCTGTGGTTCAGTGAGCAAACCACCTCCTCTCATGGAGGTAATGGCGCTTTATAAGCAGCCTCAATGGGGTGCAGCAAAGCAATATCTTCCACCACTCTCTAGCCTTAGCAGCATCGGTGTAAATGTTGCTCCTGCACCTTAGCTTACATTTGTTAAGTTGTTGCATTTTCACTGATGTAATCAGGTAGAACTACGCATTCCCCAGTTATCCAATTGTGGGCTTTCCCTTTCCTTCCAAGTAACGTAAAGACATTGAGTTGTGTGGTTTTCAATCACCCTTCATTCCAGGTCCAGGACATTGATTAACTCTCAAGTTTTCCATATATTCTGCCAGTTAGAGGGATCTGTTATTATGACTTATCAATCAGCAGGTCAAGTCAGATACAGTAGCATTATGTCTCACAGTTAGCATTACTGCATGTTCTTGACAAACTTTGGTGACATTTTTCGTGACCACGAAAGTAATTACTTAATAGAACTCTACTAGAATCTGAGACAGTGGGAACAGGTGCTTGGCAAAATTCTTCATATTGTTCTGCCAGTGCACCTCATTTTGAGCTACAGCACCCCTGCTTTTCATTAAAGATCTGGGCCAAACACAACTCTACCAACTAGTGCATTTTAGTTCAGTCCTGAAGTATTCCTATTTTAACCCTAAATCCCACCAAAGAAAGGAGTACCAACTGTATGAAATTCTGCCATATTATGTGCTCAGGGCAAGTATGTATTAAGATCTAGGATGAGAGCACCAAAGTCACAACACATGTAACTTAAGCCACCCAATGATGAAAGACTGGTGCCATCTAGCTGCCAATTTTATTCTGAAACGTTACTTATCACACTTATAAATTGCAATGAATTACAGATATTGAATACTTCTGGTAGGATATCATACTTGTTTATACCTATTTCCACTGCTGCTAGTGATGCCACCCCATCAAGTCACTCTTAGGAAATGCCAGTATTTAACTCTATGATGGAGTAAGTAGATATGTTTTCATATCCTACAGATTTCAAATCGGAATGCAATAAAGTCATGACAAAATCCAATTTGTGCAATAACTGGAGATGCCAGCAAGGATATATTTATTTCCAGTATAAGTAAAAATGTCAACTTTTAATAGGACTATCATATAATGACAAAATCTTTGGTGAACTAGACAATTGGAATACTAAAATTCTTTATTATAGACAGTACAATCCCTCCAAATACCTTGAAAAAAGTAATGTCAAATATTTAAAGAATTATCATTTACAATATATATATATATATATATATATTTAATATTCAAAACACACAGTCTGGTACTTTAACTGTAAATACTATGCCACTGAAACAAGTTATACTATCCAATTTTGTGTGTGCAAAAGTTTAACCTCTGTATTTGTTTTCTACTTTTTCCACATCAAATCTTTTCACCAGAAAGGTTTGCGTTCCTTACTAACATATATTGATATTCAGATGTTTTCCTTCCTGTGATAGGAAATGCGAGCACAAGTGCTCACCTGCTATATTAGCATTGTGTTCTGTTGTCAAACGAGGCTCTCACCACATCAGAGTTTACCAAATAAAATACTGGAACAGCAGTCAATGTTGACAAAGAGCAGTGCTTTAATCCACAATTATCCGTGTAACTCTTACTACTCCTTTTATCATCCATTAGCTTTGATTCCCATTATCCCATCAAGAACTGTGTCAACGCTTTTGTCCCTGAGGATTTTCTTCAACTACTAGGATCTGACAGCCAAGCTTGAGTGCTAAACAGGATCATTACCTCTTAAATCTACTTATCTGATCCACTGAATAGTAAATTGAAAAGCTCATTAACAGCAACAATTTGATTTGTTTTCACATGTGACAGGGTCATTTTAAGTCAGTGTATGAATACTGTGCTTCTTTTAAAGACTACTACACATTTTAAGATGACATAAATCTTTAGCAAATTTGCAAGTAGATAATGAAGTGGTTAAAACCCATCTTCAATAAACACTAGGTAATACGGATATAAAAAAGTGTTAGACAACCTTAATCATAGGTGTCACTGCCAGCACCACTTATTTCATACTCTCTCTCTCTCTCTCTCTCTCACACACACACACACACACACACACACACACACACGAAAATCTGAACAAAACCAGGGTTTGCTGGTTCCAACATTGCATGCTGGTTTTGTGTTCCAACATTTCCCACACTCAAGCAATTCCTTCTTCACCTACGGTGCGGAGAACGTAATAGTGCAGTTATGTCACATTTTAGGTTAGCTTTCCTTCTGTACCCCAGTAATCTTTTCCTTCTCAGCCAAATATTAAAATTTGCCCTTTCGAGAGGAAAGTGGCAATATCCTTATACAGTATAGGAGATATTAGTCAACTACACAGTCTTACTTGGATTTAAGGTTTGTTCTGAAACTACAAAATTTTAAACATATATAGTGACATCATTACCCAAAACAAAATACGCTTTTGCGTTGAGAAACTCCATAGTTTTGGCCTCCATAGCAACAGAATGCAAACATTGGTAAGTACCATTTTCTCGGACTCCTGAAGGTAGTCATTAGTCAGCTTTTATGTTTGGATATTCAATGAGTTACAAAATTTTAACAGAAGACTATGGAATGTATTCAAGGAGCAGAGGGTAATATTGCCAGTTGGGCCTCCGGGTGATGTGACATGGTCCCTTGAAGTGCCCTCATTTTAAACTTCCAATTTAAAATTGAATCAGGTTCTTGTGATTTCTCTCACTGGGTTAAATATAGGTGCCATATATGTACTCAGTTGGGTTGAGCCACAGAAGAATTGCATGGGGACATACTTTCATGAAATACCTGCATCCTAAATCACCCTAGGCAGCAGTATCGCACCAATACTGATGCATTCAGGCCCTTTTATAACACTTACATTAGTGGGAGGATTAATCATAATTTGGAAGGAAACTGCCAAAGGAATAATTAATTTTCTGCCATCTTTAGAATTTTGAATACTCTTTTCCCAGCCCTGCCCAATATCGCAAATTCACATGCAGACCCAGCATCAGGTTATAGAGCTGTGTGGTCATGTTGTAATATCACCACAATGTAACTGAACTTCACAATAAGAAAATGAAACAACACCAAGTTTTGAGGTTCCCAATTTAATTCTGGACTTAGCCGTTCTGCAAGCTGAGCTCATGGGATGAAAATATGGACAGGCTGTAACTTCACCCTACATTGACAGAGACTCCTTCATTGCCACGCAGACTGAAGACTGTATAAAGGAAGCACTGGCTAGTATCTTTGTTTCTATGATTTCACACAGTAAGCAAGTGACAGATAACACAGTAATCAAGCAACAGAGAAATGGGCATGATAGTGAAGGGAAGGCATGTGGCCAGCACAGTAAATAGGGTAGTAAATGAATAATATTGTCAGAGGGAAAGGCGCACGTGTTGGATGAGGATGTTGTGAACTAAATGTCAAAATATACTTTCTTCATCTGTACCATTAACACTAACTCAATAGTACTTAGAGGTTTACAGTAGACAACAGCTGAGCTTGTAAACAAGTGAGGGCATATTCTGTGATCCAAAAGACACTCTAATTCATCAGCTACTCAAATTACATATTGCTACTCTTTCCCCCCCCCCAACTAATTTGAAGTTTATTTGCTACACTATAAAACAGGGAGGGAGAAATATATAAATACATGGGCAGAGACAAAATTTCATGAAGCAACTCGCTTGAACTTAATTATAGTTTAAGAAAATATAGAGATATAATATAGAAAGTATTGTAAAAATTAAAGTTTTATTACTCTATGCTCATATAATCTTTTGGCCCTAGATATGTTTAGCTTTGTTTTTTGGAACTATCATTATAACTCTGAAGAAGCTAATTATGTCAATCCTTAAATGTGAAACAGATTACAGAACTGGGAAACTCAGAATATGAGTTCCTAAAGGTTGTATGGCTATATAATGACAGTCACAGAAATTCAATAACGGCACTGTATGGAATGTACTCAAATGCACCACATGAAACAAATTAAAACAGAGAAATGAATCTCACACACTGTGCAAATAAGAAAATACAAGAAAATGTTGATTCTATATGTTTCATAAAAGATGTTATAATGAATTAAGATTCTGGATAATGAATCTTTAGAAAACTACAGTAAAGTTATTACCCTTAGGCACACAATAAATGCTTAAGATGTTATAATTTCCTGATACTCTCCAGGCCTTGCTACAGAGAACAAGTACTAATGTAGAACACAACATTAAAGTATTTTGTCATCAGATGCTGAGGGCAAAACTAGGCCTTTACTATTTTTAAGCCAGCTGGGCAGGAGCCAAGTGGTAACAGCTGCAAGCTGAGCCTTGAGCCATGATGTTAATGCAGAAGAGGTGGGAGGGGAGGAGTAGGGTGGGGTGGGGAACTACTCTGGAACACTCCTCACTATTTTTCCAAAAAGGAGCAGTATGAGCCTTCCTCAAGTGTATGCTGGTCACTTACCTAGCCCTTAGTTTGGAATCTTGCACTTATTGTGAAGGGGCTAGTGGAGCCAGCCCCCGTCCCTACATATCCTACCAGTGCATCCCAGGTCAGGAACTGAGTGCTTAAGTTAGACACCTAATTAAATGGCTTGATGTTTAGAGGCTTCTGAAAATCTGAAAAATACATGTGCGTAAATATAGATTTAGGTGTCTTTAGGCACCCAGAATGAGATTTCCAAAGTTGCCTAAGGGAATTGTATGCCCAATTCCCAGTAAAATCAACAGGAACTGAGCTTCCAAATCCCCTCTCAATGACTTTGAAAATATGAGCGCCCAGGTTTAAATAGTTGGCCTAAAAAGCTAAGAGAAAAAGAACACGACACATAGAGACAAACATACAGGACAGAACTGCTAACTTCCCTACTAAATAGGTCAAGGAATTGACTACCAGGCTAAACGCCATCCAGGACAGTAAGGAGAAGGGACTGAGATAATAATTCAAGCTTTCCGAACTCATTTACCTGTATCTGAGCACAAAGAGGAGAATACTGTGGAGGCCCTGAACTATGTTACCAAGAATGCCTGTATTCCTGAACAGTTACAACATGGACAGGGACTTGTCTTAAAAAGTGAGATCTCAAGATCTCCAGCTCAGAGACCAGGCCAACAGAATATGCTGAGTATTGAAGTGAGCCATTTCCTCTTTAGCTGCACGTTTAGCTCTCTAATTTAGGAATACGATACAGATATGGTGGGGGTGGGAGGAGGGTTGGAAAGTAAAATAGGTATTTATGACCAACTTTCAACCAGAATCTGTGAGAACAGGGGACGAGGTGACCCTCTGGGGGGCATCAAAACACCATTCTCCCATTTGTTGCCACCTGCTCCCCAACCCAACTAGCAGAGGAGGAAGGGTACTGATGACATGAATAGCATGATACATTTATATACTAGATGTATATCGAGTTTAATAAAAATGGCATAGAGGGATCCTTTGCCTGGCATAGGCATTCTATAAAATGACATTTTAAAATAGTAGTTAGTGACTATAATAATCAGAATACTGTGATTGCAACTCAGCTGTAGCATCAGAGGAAGAAGCCTGAGCATACTGTACATATGTATGAACATCCCTTTCACTCAGTGCCAGCATCAAGGGTGCTCTCTCCCCATAACACTGGGGGAATGTTTTATCAGAAATGATAGAAATGATGTGGTCATCTGCACAGCTTCTGATGATATCAGTACTTAATACTACCATCATGGGTTGTTCTTGTTCCACTCCCATTAGCTTACTTGGAGGAACAGGATTCACAGGAAACCATGGTGCCAGGATTGCAAATTCCCCACCTGTCCATATGAAGTGTGCACTTCCCACTTGAGAGAATCTTTTTCTTTTTAATGGAAATTGCTTTTTATTTAATGAAATTTCTCTGAAGTGGGGAGCGAAATCCACTCATTTTCCTCATCCTGCCTTTGATATTTCCAATCTCTTCCCAAGGTCTCTGTTGTCCCCCTGCCTTCGATCTTGAAGGTATCTGCCCACCTTGAAGGCACACTGAGGAGAATAAGGAGTTTCTTTGGAGAGTGATTTGTATTTCTCATGCTCAGTGCAAAACTATTGGGACTGCTGCTGGACCAGGCCTATGGTTATGGGTGCAGCCCAAATATAGGCACAATATTTTTTGGACAAAGTTTTCATTTTTATTTATTACTGAGAGGAAAAAAATCCAATTTTGCCCAACCTCACAGTTTAAGAGCTTGAAAAGTAAGAAGCACCGCTGAGCAGGAGTTCACTCTGAAACAGAAAATTAGGCTTAATTATACAAATTGAATCTACTACTTGGTGCTAAAAAAATTGTGATGCATTGTGACAGTGGAGAGTAAGAAACCAGTGTAAAAAGACTACAAAGCAAATTCCATTCTGTCTTTATATTGGAGTAATAATCATAAAAAGAAGTTGGATGTTCAATATTGAAGCAAAATATTGAATTCTTAAGCATTAAAAGGGTTACACTTGATCTAAATGAAGATGCCAGCAGTCACTAGTTTAAAGGTATTTTGGATGGTCAATATACAAGATGTATCCATGGCCCTTCATGTTATTGAAGATAATTTAAGTTTTTGTTCTCTCTTCTTTTTCTACTAGAAATTTTAATTGATCTATTAGGCCTTCGTTTAGCCAAGCACTTAAGCACATGCTTAACTCTAAGCACCTGGTTAAATCCATCCCTATTAAGTAAACCACTTAAATATATTTAAATTGTAAATAATACTTTGTATATTTACTTAGTCACTATCCATCATGGAGTTTTTTTAATTGCATTCTCTCACTCTCTCTGGCTTCCATCCTCCATCTGTTTAAGTATGTGCATTTTGGTGCACATTTGATCAAATATTAGTGGTTCTCATCAAAAGTTCTATTAATTTCATACCCATACCCTTCTAACCTTCTTGCCTAAATTTGTAGGCTTTCAATGTCCCACTCTGTGGCAGCAGTTTCCAGGTGGTGATCAGCACCAGATCAGAGATTCAAGTTTCATATGCAGTCAGGTATTTAATGGGAAACCTAAATACTGCTTTGATAGCCTTTAATGATTGAGTTTAACCAATATTATATGGACATGAGAGCAAATTTCACTTCAGTCAGAAACTGCAAAGGGAAAGAGCTATATTTATTCAAAACTAGTGATATCAAGGGGTTATATTCCTACTTGCAGTTATAGTAGGCGGCAGCAAACAGGGCGGCTAACAGGGGAGTTTGAGAGGGAGTTCTCATTGGAGGAGAAGGTACCTGTATTTGCGTCTGTCCTTGTTGTTCTTGTGTGTTCCTGTGTGTTTGTAGGGGCCTGCAGGGGCTGGGGGCTGGGAAGGACGCTGAGCCCTGAGTAGGGGGCGGGGCTTGGCTGATTAGGGGGCCCATAAAAGCGGCCTCCCAGCCAGGCAGCGGCACAGCTGCGAGCAGCGGCACCGGAGGCAGCAAACAGGGCGGCTAACAGGGGAGTTTGAGAGGGAGTTGGCAGGAGGGCGCGGCGTGGCGTGTGCTCTGAGTCCACAGGTGCAGTGGGCAGAGATTGCAGCAGCCATGAGCCCAGCAGCAGCAGCAGCAGACAGAATGCAGATGGCTGCATGTGGAAGCTGTGGTATGTATATGGTCCTAGCAGGGGAGCCGGAACACAGGTATGTGTGTATGAAGTGTCGCCTGATACTGTTACTGGAGGAAAAGATTAAGGGGCTGCAGATGCAGGTAGATACCCTGGTGGAGTTTAGGCGGGGGTTTGAGAAGCTGATGGAGGACAGGCAAGGGGGGGCTGAAGGAGAATGCCCTATGGTGGAGGTAGAGGCAGAGGGAGAGGATGGTGAGAGGGGAATGGAAGGGGGAGAACATGGGAGGTGGAAGCATGTGACTGTGAGAAGCAGGCCAAGGAAAAGAAGGGCCAGTGAGGGGGGAATAGAACTCAGGAATAGGTTCGAGTGTTTGGATACCGAGCTGGAGGGGCAGCAGGTGGCGACTGAAGGTGGAAGGGTGAGGAAGAAGAGAAGAGCTGCTAGTCCAAGAGAGAGGGGGGAGGACTTGATGGAGACAGCACCAATTCTGGGCCCCGTGAGGATTCAGGAAGGCATAAGGGAAGATAGGAATAGGCACAGGTCAGGACTAGAGGGATCGGAGACTAGATTACTAGATCGCACTGTTGCCAGGCGACGGCAGGTGTATGTAATTGGAGACTCTTTACTGAGGAGATTGGATAGGCCTGTGACCAGGGCGGACCCGGAGAACAGAAGGGTGTGCTGTCTACCGGGCGCAAAGATACGCGATGTGGACCTGCGATTGAAAAGGATCCTACAAGGAGCAGGTAAGAACCCCCTGATAATCCTTCATGTAGGAACGAATGATACGGCTAGGTTCTCGTTAGAGAGGATCAAGGGAGATTATGCCAGGCTGGGGAAGACGCTCAAGGAGATAGAGGCTCAGATTATCTTTAGTGGGATTCTGCCCGTTCCGAGGGAAGGGCAGCAAAGGGCTGATAGGATTGTGAGAATAAATAGTTGGCTAAGGGAGTGGTGCTATAAGGAGGGCTTTGGGATGTATGGCCACTGGGAGGCTTTCGGGGACAGACACCTGTTCTCGCGGGATGGGCTTCACCTGAGTAGGGAAGGAAATAGACTTTTGGGAGGGAGGCTGGCTCATCTTATCAAAAGAGCTTTAAACTAGCAAGTTTGGGGAGACGGTTGGGAGATGCACAGTTAATCTCCACGCCAGATTCCAGTATGGAGAAGGTGAGTAAAATGAGAGGAGAGATAGCTGAGGAGATGAGATTGGACATAGGAAGGACAGGAGGGACGGACACTAGGAGGCCCGCAACATATAGTGCTGCTAATGGGAGACGGGCTAAACGACATACATTAGGGTGTCTATACACCAATGCCAGAAGCCTAGGTAATAAAATGGAGGAATTGGAACTCCTGGTCCAAGAGCTGAAACCAGATATCGTAGGAATAACGGAAACGTGGTGGAATGACAGTCACGACTGGAACACAGGTATGGAGGGGTATGTGCTGTTTAGGAAAGACCGGAACAGAGGTAAAGGTGGGGGGGTGGCATTGTATGTCAATAGTGAAATAAACTGTAAAGAAATAATAGTGGATGGATTAGACAACTCAGAGTCCGTCTGGGCAATACTTACAATGGGTAATAGGACTTCTAGAGCCTCTCCGGGGATAGTGCTTGGAGTGTGCTATAGACCGCCAGGATCGACCCAGGATATGGATAAGGAACTATTTAATGTGCTTAGAGAAGTAATTAGCAATAGAAACTGTGTAATTATGGGGGACTTTAATTTCCCAGAAATAGATTGGGGAACAAACGCTAGTAGCAATAATAGGGCTCAGATGTTCCTAGATGTGCTTGATGATCAATTCCTCCATCAAGTGGTAGCTGAACCGACGAGGGGGGAGGCCATTTTAGATTTTATTCTGGTAAGTAGTGAGGACCTCGTTGAGGAAGTGGTAGTAGGGGACAATTTGGGCTCCAGTGATCATGAGCTAATTCGGTTTAAAATACAGGGAAGGAGTAACAGAATTAAGTCAAAGACTAGGGTTTATAATTTTAAAAAGGCCAATTTTAACAAATTAAGGGGACTGGTAAGGGAAGTGGATTGGGCAAACGTATTAATGGATTTAAAGGCAGAAGAAGCCTGGGATTACTTTAAGTTAAAGATGCATGAGCTGTCGGAGACCTGTATTCCCAAAAAGGGAAAAAGATTACCAAGCAAGAGATTTAGACCGAGCTGGATGAGCGACCGACTCAAAGGGGCGATTAGGAAAAAACAGAAAGCGTACAAAGAGTGGAAGAGGGGAGGGATCAGTAAGGAAATGTACCAAAGTGAAGTCAGAGAATGTAGAGATAGAGTGAGAAAGGCCAAAGGCCGTGTAGAATTGGACCTAGCGAGGGGAATTAAAAGCAATAGTAAGAGGTTTTACAGCCACATAAACAGGAAGAAAGCAAAGAAAGAAGAAGTGGGACCGCTGAAGACTATTGCCGGAGAGGAGATTAAAGACAATCTAGGCATGGCGCAATATCTCAATGAATATTTTGCGTCGGTGTTTAATGAGGCCAATGAAGGGATTAGGGATACTAGCACCATTACAGAGGGGCGTTCGGGATGGGGGATTACCGTATCCGAGGTAGAAACAAAACTTGAACGCCTTAATGGGGCTAAGTCGGGAGGACCGGACGATCTTCATCCGAGAATATTGAAGGAATTGGCGCGGGAAATAGCGGGCCCGTTAGCGATAATATTTAATGAATCTGTAAACTCGGGGGTGGTCCCGTTAGACTGGAGAATAGCTAATGTGGTTCCTATTTTCAAAAAAGGGAAAAAAAGTGATCCGGGTAACTACAGGCCTGTTAGTTTAACATCTGTAGTGTGCAAGGTGTTAGAGAAAATTTTGAAGGAGAAATTAGTTGAGGACCTGGAGGGTAGTGGCAATTGCGATAATTTACAACATGGTTTTACGAAGGGCAGATCGTGCCAAACGAATCTGATCTCCTTCTTTGAGAAGGTAACGGATTTATTAGATAAGGGAAATGCGGTGGACCTAATATACCTGGATTTCAGTAAAGCGTTTGATACTGTACCCCATGAGGAATTATTGGTTAAACTAAAAAACATGGGGATCGATTTGAAAATCCAGAGATGGATAAGGAATTGGTTAATGGGGAGAATGCAGCGGGTCGTATTGAAGGGTGAACTGTCAGGTTGGAGGGAGGTTACCAGTGGAGTTCCCCAAGGTTCGGTTTTGGGACCCATTTTATTTAATCTATTTATAACTGACCTCGGAACCGATTGCAGGAGTAGGCTGGTAAAGTTTGCGGATGATACGAAGGTGGGAGGCGTTGTAAATTCGGAAGAGGATAGGGATATCCTGCAGGGAGACTTGAATGAGCTTGTGAATTGGAGTGTCAGAAATAGGATGAAATTTAATAGTGAAAAGTGTAAGGTGATGCATTTGGGGATGACCAATAACAATTTTAGTTACAAGATGGGGACGCATTGGTTAGAAGTAACGGAAGAGGAGAAGGACCTAGGGGTCCTTGTAGACCGCAGGATGACTATGAGTCGACAGTGTGACGTGGCGGTGAAAAAAGCCAATGCTGTCTTGGGATGCATTAGGCGAGGTATATCTAGTAGGGATAAGGAGGTCCTGCTTCCGTTGTACAAGGCGCTGGTGAGACCTCATTTGGAGTACTGTGTGCAGTTCTGGTCTCCCATGTTTAAAAAAGATGAACTCAAACTGGAACGGGTGCAGAGAAGGGCCACTAGGATGATCAGAGGAATGGAAAACCTGTCGTATGAAAGGAGACTAGAGGAGCTTGGGTTGTTTAGTCTGACCAAGCGAAGGCTGAGGGGTGATATGATTGCTATCTTTAAATATATTAGAGGGATTAATACAAGGGAGGGAGATGAATTATTCCAGCTTAGTACTAACGTGGATACGAGAACGAATGGATATAAACTGGCCGTGGGGAAGTTCAGGCTTGAAATTAGACGAAGGTTTCTGACCGTTAGAGGGGTGAAATATTGGAACGGCCTTCCGAGGGAAACGGTGGGGGCGAGGGACTTGTCTGGCTTTAAGATTAAGTTAGATAAGTTTATGGAGGGAATGGTTTAATGGTAAAACATAGTTGTCAAGAAAAACCAAGCAATGGTAGGTAAATAGCATAATGGCTAAAAGGGGTCAGGATGGAGACTCTTGCCTATATGCTCGGGGTCTTACTGATCGCCATATTTGGGGTCGGGAAGGAATTTTCCTCCAGGGCAGATTGGCTGAGCCTCTGGAGGTTTTTCGCCTTCCTCCGCAGCATGGGGCAGGGATCTCTAGCAGGAGGGTCTCTGCCGATTGAAGTCACTAATAACAGGATTGGGGACTTCAGCAGCAGAGTCCAGGGAAGGGGCGGGGATGGTTTTATGGCCTGCAGCGTGCAGGGGGTCAGACCAGATGATCATAATGGTCCCTTCTGACCTTAAAGTCTATGAGTCTATGAGTCTAAAAAGATGGTAAACTAAATTCTACTGTAAGTGCTTAACTTTATCTAGATCAATGGCACACTCAGAACTCTGATATGCATTACGATTTTGTCAGATATATGTAAATAATAAACTAATCATTTAAATGAGAATGGTCTATTTATAGGAAGTGTTCAACATGTGCAATTCCCATTGACCTCAATAGTAGCTGCAGGTGCTGAGCACCTTTCAGCATCAAGCCCTAAGTATTTGAACCTTATCAGTATCACTTGTTTTAAAAAGATTTTGTATTTAAATTGTGTATCTAACTGCTTTTTGCACATTTATCCCAAGGCATTAGGGGAGGTGTTACAGTCCCCATAGCTAATACTAGCAATTTGAACAACACTCTTTGGCAAGCCAGAAATAAGATAATTGTTCAACATAGGCTGGCTCTTCTGAAATACTGGAAGCATTGCCTGTAATTATAGACATCTGTCATTGCTAGCCACTCAGTAGTAACCCTGACATCAATATACAACTATAACACTAAACTGCCTGCAGGCATAGCAATGGAGGCCAGATACGAGAGGCGGGCAATCATCTGCTTCATCCAAACTATCTGTCAAAGGTTTCCAACCACAAATAGCTCTTACATTTTGTATCCTTAGGATAATGTGTTGATTTATTTTAGATCCTCTAATATTTACAATCTAGGCCATCTACTAAAATAAAGAAACAAACCTTATGGCTAATGGAGGCAGTTACTGTTCAAAATCATCATGAAAGGCCATAGCTCACTACTCAAATGTTAAACATTGATGGCTGTTTTGAACATGCATCCTTGTGTAAACTTTTTCTTTTAACTACATGTAATTATTTTCAACTGCTATTCACAATGGTAAATACTGTCTCATTAGCCAATATGTTGTCAAGCTGATCTGAAGAAACATTTATATTTTAAACCTTTATGTTCTTTTCTAAGCTGTACAAGTAAGTCTCAATGTTCTAGGCTTCAACACATGAGTACAGGGAACAGTTAGCTTTCTATGCAGTGTTATCCTACATGTACTTCTGTGTAAAAGTAATTAACATCCATGATTTACAAGCAGTGCGTACGCATAAGATACTTTATTCATTCTTGACAGGTGGCTGAAGTAGTTTCTTAATCAGGAAATAAAGTTTATTGAAATTTACAGGTAGCTGTAGTGTCACATTTTTAAAAAATGGAAGCTGAAAATTATGTTGAATCCCTTACACTTCACTTTTTTCCTTTTGTCCTCATTTTAAAATAATTCTCAGAAAAGAGCAAAAAATGACTGAAGGTTTAAACTAATTAAGAATTAACATCCTTACAATTATCATAATTTGTTATTAACAAAAACTGAGATTTCCTAGTAAGATCACAACAGCCTGTGCTGAAGAGAAACTATTAATTACTAGACAGACAGTTAGCTTACAAGTGAGCTGCATTTTAAAAACCTCCTTTAAAATACAATTGCTAAATGCCTTACAGTGCTGTAATGTGAGACAGGTTCAAATCTTATTACTTCACTGAAATTAAAACCTAAGTTTTAATACTGTTCAAGTCGAACAATGATTCCACACTTTATTGCTTTTGAAATCCCTTGATGATCATAGGAAAAAATGCCCCCGAGAAAAAAAGACTCTGTTTTCGATAAACAGAAAATACAGTTTGCACTCTTAGCCTCTTTGTCATCACAAAAAAAGGATTTAATGCCAATTCTTTAAAAAAAGACTTTTTTCACAAAATGTGCACCTTGTGTGCCATTTGTAAAATCAGTTCACTTTCTTTTATTTATTACTGCAGCGCGGCAAGGCAATAAAGCAGCTACTGATAGCTAATAAATTACATGCCTTTTAAAACAATTCTCCAGCTACAAAAACTTGTAACTACAAAGGTTTACATTTACATGGTACACCATGTGAAATGTCTGTATTTATGTCCTATTAGCCACGTTAGTAAAATCTGACCCTTTACCTAACAGTTGAGGGTAAAACAGGGGTTATGAATAAGATTAAACAGCATATAAAGAATAACTTTCTTGTTTAGGCTTTTCCTAAAAAGTATACAATTGAATATAAAATTTAGCAGATGGTTTGGTTAAATCATTAATGTGAAAAATAGTTTAAATAATATGTATTTTCAAAGATGTCCTTCAAACCACCTTTGTGAAAATTGGAACATTGGTTTTTCAATTATATTCCTCAAAACTAGCAGTTATTTATTGTTAAAACTACCATTCCCAGTCGGTTTTCAATAATGATCACATGTATTTATATCACATGCAGCCAAAAAACCCAGTATTCCTATTTTTAATGAATTATATTTATAGATCCCTAAGCAACCATTTTTGGGTGAAAAACAGATTTTGAAATACATTAAATGTAATCTTATTTCATTATCTGTATACCTTCCATATGTATATATTAAATTAATTAAGCTGCTCTTAAATAATGTTCTGCCTTATTACAACTAGTATAAGCAATTACATCTAAACTATGTACAAACTGATGTGCATTTTGTTTTTGTCCTATATTATTTTTTAGTCGATGTATTCAACTATTTTCATACACTTGTTCTTTACTATCTGATTGTCTTCTAAATCATTAAGCTAAGCAATACATTCTTTTAAACTGTCTATCATGATGATGACAACATATTTATAAAGTATTGCCCTGTTATTAATTTCCTCCATTTCCTGCTATTTTTATAACATTAGTGGCTTCAGTATTGCTTTGTCCATGTAACTTTCTTCCTACATAATGCCTCTAAAATATCAATTCATTTTTAATTATGTATAAAGAATAATCTTACTCACCCTCTCCCCAAAATAAAACCACACATATACTTATAGCAGGGGTTCTCAAACTGGGGGTTGGGATCCCTCAGGGGGTCGCAAGGTCATTACATGCAGGGGGGGGGGTCGCAAGCTGTCAACCTCCACCCCAAACCCCATTTGCCTCCAGCATTTATAATGGTTTTAAATATATTAAACAGTGTATTTAACTTATTGGGGGGGGTCGCACTCAGAGGCTTGAGATGTGAAAGGGGTCTCCAGTAAAAAAGTTTGCTCAATTTCTTTCAACTATCTACAGTATATGAGTAAATGTGCTGCATAATCTTAAATTCCTTCCAAGATTTATTTCCAACATCACTATTAATGTATTTAATGGAGATGTTATGGGGCAGATTCTAGAGTCTGATTACGCTGTGCTTGGTGGAAAATGGGGTGGAGCACTTGGCTCTAAGACACTTTTACATTCCCTTTACCCGGGACCACCACTCCCTGGAGTAATTGAGGGCTTCCTGGAGTAGTGTGTATTATTTCTTTACATGTCACATATATGCTCAGCACTCTACAAGACACAAATATAAAGGCAAAATATTCTCCAAATGAGCTCAAAATTTAGGGAACAGAAAAAAGAAGCCATAACCATTAGGAAACCAAGAGAAAGGACTAAACAAAGCAAAAATGTGGGGTGTCTGACGTTACTTAGTATACACATTTGTGGAGGGTCACAAAATAGGTGTGACATTAACAAGGGATACAAATGAAGAGAGAGCAGAGGCCTGGCATATTTGGACTAGGGAGATGTTCCATGCAAAGGAGGATGCTGGGAAGAAGGCACAAAGACAGAGAGACAAGGAAATCACAGATGTATTGAGGTTGGTGAAATTGGAGAAATGAACAAAGACACCATTAAAAATTACATTCATTGGTATGGAATAGTGTAGGGCTTTGAAGGCAAAGATAAAGGATGAAATTCAGGCCCTGCTGAAGTCAATGGGAGTTTTGTCATTGACTTTAATGGAATGAGGATTTCACGCAAAAAGTTTAAACTGAGGAAGCCAGTGGGGGATTAGGCTGCTGAACGCTGTCCCGTCGACTCCGGTACTCCACCAGAACAAGGAGCGCAGGCAGAGTCAATGGGAGAGTGTCGGCAGTCGACTTACTGCAGTGCAGACATTGTGGTAAGCAGATCTAAGTATGCTGACTTCAGCTACGCTATTCATATAGCTGAAGTTGCCTATCTTAGATCTACCCTGTGCGGTAGTGTAGACAAGCCCTAAGATACTTGACAGCTGCATTCTGGAAGGGTTGGAGGGGAATGATACGAATATCAGGCATTGATTAAAACCAGATATTGACCAACCCAGACATTTTAGCCTTGAAACATGACACTATCTGTAAGTATTATGGGGTATGCAACTCGTAAGGTGAGTATAGCATGGGTAAATACAAAAAATCCATCCCAGTGGCTCAATCAGCAAGGATCCTGAATATAAATGTATCAATATTTAAATAGGTTACAAAAGTAATAATAATCGCACAACTGACCATGGCAGAACTGTGAATGGAACCCAGGAATCCCAACAAATAATTATTTTGCAGTTCAGCCTCTACTGTAGGGTCCTCTGAAATATGTGGCAATAGCTGCAAGTGGTATGTGGAGTGAAGTATGCCCTAAATTCTCTTGCCTGCATTCAGAGAAGTGTGGACTACCACCAATGTTGATAATGAGGGAAACTATACAACAAACAGAAGAGGGACGACTTTGATCAAATCACAATAGAGTGAATAGTTGCAGACTGGCTATTCAGAAATAGGATCATGGAGGTACTGTACCATCTACATTAGTTTTCTCCTGTTTAAGGAAAAGATTTTAAAAATAATTTAAACACAAATTTTGCTAATACAGTTATGTGCTGGTTGATGTGCGGGGAGCACAGTCTTGTTAAAGTGATTTTTATAAACTAAGAATGGGAGTGAAAAGATACAACTACACAGCTGGAAAATAGGGAAAGCAAGAAACACAACACTTTCTCTTTCTATCCTATTATTTTCATAAGGGAGGAGTTGTCCAGCTGTGTTACAATCCCTTCTTTCAATCTTTTCTTGCAGCTACTTCATAATGCCTGCCTAACTCCCTGCCCAGACAGGAGCCAATCTAACTTCCACTTTAGTGTTTTTATTTTACATTCTTAAACATTTTGATTACCAGGCATTTCTGACACAAAATACATAAGCAAACCAATTCCCAGGTAAGACTGCCACTTTGTTCTCTATCTAAAACATTTATTTCAATGTACTGGAGCAAGTATGGTGTGGCTCATTTCTGCTCTCATTTACATCAGTGTAAAGCTGGAGTAACTCCACTGACTGAAATGGAGATTTATACAGGTGTTATTGAGAGCAGAAATTGGTGCTGTATGTGTGATTTCTCAGAGTTCTGAGGGCTCAGCAGACAAATCATCAGTATGTGCTATGATGTCTAAGCACAAAAGACTAAGTTGATACAGCTGGGTTCAGAATTTCCTTTTTTATCTGTCTCAAGTCTTTAAAGCTTTATTATTATTTCTCATGCGTAGCAACATAGCTGCTAAATCATCAGATTCCTCTCTTTGACCATTTAGGACCCTCCTCCTCCTCCCACTGAAGTAAGTAGAAGCCCTCTTCCTTTTAACTTCAATGGAAGGAGGACAGGCATCTGACTCAGTATCATCTGAATACTTTGTGTGATATGTAGAAACAAAGAGACACCTTCACTGACACACCGTGCACTGACATTCTTTTTTTAGATGTTAAATTAGTAGAAAACTCCTTTACCATAACAGACATTTAGGTAAGAATAAACATCTGCTATAGACAATCTGCACACTCATTACAGTGACAATGCTAACTGTTAAATTTCTAAATATATTGAGAAAGTGTTTGTACATAAGCATGCAGATATTCAGTATACCACAAGCCCCATAAAGTGACTCATTTTAGAAATAAATGATTTAGCACTAGGAGTCAATCCAAGGAAAATGAACCATCCAGAACTTTCAGGAACAGTTTAACATGCCAAGGGATATAGTGGCTCGTGTCTCAAAATAAGTCAAGTAGGTAGCATCAAGTCATTTCCTATGCAGAGGTAAGCCAAATACCACATGTGCATGTTCCTAAGTGCCTGAATCTGTAGATGTGCAGCCACTACATCTACATTTTGATTGCCCTTTTCTACATGATGCAATCAGTTTGTAATATGATTGATAGTAATGCCTTTTAATAATGTATGGAGCATATTTTTAGTATGTTCTGCTGACTTCTCAAACCAACAAGATAGATTTGATTATGTGTATATGATATATAATGGAATACTGTCAAATACGAGACTAATCTATATGTCAGAGAATCTGAAAGACTAAGAGCTAAACAATCTCTTAACTTGTCCAGTATGTACTGATGACTTGTACATTTATTATACACTTCATTTATCTTAAAACGAGATTTCAAAAATTAATTTTGATTATTCAGCTATGACTTAGCACAGACATTTAGGTGTTTATATAGCTAGCAGTGAACTAATAGTATTCTAAAAATTAGCAAACATTCAACAAACCAGCATTGAATCTCTTCCTGAATAAAGTGCATGGAAAACATGTAGGTGAATGATAATAAAACAGAGTGTGCCATTACTTTTGAGAATTCACTCAAAGATGGTCCACAATATTTCAGTTACTTAAAACATCATTTTCTGTGCCTCCTGTCTTTAGATATGATGATATTTATAGGGTATCTAAAATAGACCTTGAAATTAAATATTCATTCCAACTTTTTTCCAGTACAGATTATTTTGTTTAATATTATATTATGTAACATTTGCTAAATACCTTCTGATAAATAAGTCTTTTACATTCAATAACATGTAAAATTCACACAAATCATTTAATACTTAAACAGACATAAAAAAATGGCTCAGATATAAATTGTGTTCCCAAAAGGCTGCTTTCTCCATAGATCTACAAGCCTGGAGTAACAACTCATCACTAGTGAGAATACTCTGGAGAAATAATAATACAAACACCTCCTTATGGCCTTCCATAGTTCTTTTAGTTCTTTTGAACCAGCCTGGAACACTCCATAGTCTATAGCATTCAGTGAAGAAGATATTGATGCCACCTGTCATATAGCTGAATCAAAAGATAGGCACGGAGGTGTTCATCTAAATCATCTCAGAACATTTAACTGATTTCCACAAGAAGGTTCTCTATTTCCAACTCCTCTTTCGATGTTTATTGCAAATTGCGTAGAGACACTGACGGTCCCCAAATGAATGGGCATGACATCTAGTGCACTGAAGACTGTCACAGAAAATTTTCCCAGGATAAAGTAGTTTCTATTATGGGACATAGCTTCATTTCAAAGATTCTTCCAAATTTGAGATAAGACAGTCTGGACTCTAAACATTTTTAGTTTGGGAATTTTTTTTTTAACCCCAGCTAATGTGGAATGCCTGGTTCCAAATTAATTTAGATCCTTTTGCTCTGTGGAAGCAAGCACATTGATTAGATTAGATTCTGGTCCATGATATATTTCCAGACAAACAACTGTTAGAATAGAGTTATGGCTAAGTGAATATTTCAGTAACATATGGGTAAACATGTTCCAGGGATGTTGAAATTATCTCCAAACCAAGCATTATAAACCCAGGATGCTCAGTTAAGGTTTTACTGATACTTTAGCAAAGCACTGATCGCAGCTCCAAGGGCTTACTCAGCTGAGGCAGAGAACATGCAGTATTTCTAATGACTTGAGGATAAGTAATATTAACCTTGAGATTTTTTTTTTTACTTTAATTTTAAAGGGCAGATTCACTAGCACACCATAGCAGTCAGAATGCACTAGCCAGGTAAAATGGAGTTACAGCAACTTTGTATCAACAGAGCAGCACAAAGCAGTTGACGTGTACTGGTGAATCTGGCCCTTAATTTACAATTAATTTATTGGTGTAGAGGGCTGTATTAGTAAAATTGGCATTGTGGAAAGGGAGGGTCGGGAGAGACCAATCCCAGAGTCTCAGCTTGTCTGTACTTTATGGGCTCCCCATGTGCTCCTGCCTCAGCTCCCTTGACAGTGCTACTTCAATGAGCAGTGTCGCTGAGACAGGAGTGGCATGGGGAGACTTTCAAAAACGGATGCCCATGCTAGTAAGCAGCCACTGAATCTTTAAAAACGGTGCCAGGTGGGCCAGTTAATCTGCCAATGAAAACTCTTGATGCATGTTCAGTCTCTCTCATACCAGTACTACAACCAACAGAACTGTTGCCTGCAAATTGGCTAACGAGGAAGAGTAGTGATTGGTTGAACAACTTCTGATGCCATAACAGCCCTACGGGAGAGTTTCCCGAGCCTGTCGGTAGCCTATATTATAGCAATTACAAACAATTGCTAATAATTTAGATTAATTATAATCTACTTTCTTCAAATATAGTTTGTGCACAAAATTTAAAATGGATTTTACTTACATGAAGAGTCTTGTGTTACTTGTTCTTTATGCAACAAAGAAAACAGGAAATAACCACATCGGCAGTTTGTCCCTCATAATTGTGTTTACTAACTGTACACAGTGTACAAGGCCTAGCTTCTAGAGCTGGTCAATACATTCCCAGGGAATGTATTGATTCTAGTGCTGTCAAGTGATTAAAAAAACTAATAGTGATTAATGCACAATTAAAAAAATTAATTGTTAAATAATAATAGAATACCATTTATTTAAATATTTTTGGATGTTTTCTGCATTTTCAAATATATTGATTTCAATTACAACACAGAATTCAAAATGTACAGTGCTCACATAATATTTATTTTTTATTACAAGTATTTGCACTGTAAAAAGCCAAAAGGAATAGTATTTTTCAATTAACCTAATACAAACACTACAGTGCAATCTCTTTATCATGGAAGTTGAACTTACAAATGTAGAATTATGTACAAAAAAAGTTGCATTCAAAAATAAAACAATGTAAAATTTTAGAGCCTGCAAGGCCACTCAGTCCTACTTTGGCCAATCGCTCAGACAAACAAGTTGGGTTACAATTTGCAGGAGATAATGCTGTCCACTTCTTGATTGCAATGTCACCTGAAAGTGAGAACAGGCGTTCGCATGGCACTGTTGTAGCCGGCACCACAAGATATTTACGTGCCAGATGTGCTAAAGATTCATATCTTCATGCTTCAACCACCATTCCAAAGGACACGCATCCATGCTGATGACAGGTTCTGCTCGATAATGATCCAAAGCAGAGCGGACCGACATATGTTCATTTTCATCATCTGAGTGAGATGCCACCAGCAGAAGGTTGATTTTCTTTTTTGGTGGTTCGGGTTCTGTAGTTTCCGCATCGGAGTGTTGCTCTTTTAAGTCTTCTGAAAGCATGCTCCACACCTCATCCCTCTCAGATTTTGGATGGCACTTCAGATTCTTAAACCTTGGGCCGAGTGCTATAGCTATTTTTAGAAATCTCACATTGGTACCTTCTTTGCGTTTAATCAAATCTGTTGTGAAAGTGTTCTTAAAATGAACATGTGATGGGTCATCATCCAAGACTGCTATAACATGAAATATATGGCAGAATGCAGGTAAAACGGAATAGGAGACATACAATTCTCCCCCAAGGAGTTCAGTCACAAATGTAATTAACGCATTATTTTTTTAACAAGCATCATCAGCACAAAAGCATGTTCTCTGGAATGGTGGCCAAAGCATGAAGGGGCATACGAATGTTTAGCATAACTAACACTTAAATACACAAAAGTGCCATGTGAACGCCTATTCTCACTTTCAGGTGACATTGTAAACAAGAAGCGGGCAGCATCATCTCCTGCAAATTTTAACCAAACTTGTTTCTCTGAGCGATTGGCTGAAGTAGGATTGAGTGGACTTGTAGGCTCTAAAGTTTTACATTGTTTTATTTTTGAATGCAGTTATTTTTTTGTACATAATTCTACATTTGTAAGTTCAACTTTCATGATAAAGAGATTGCACTACAGTACTTGTATTAGATTAATTGAAAAATACTATTTCTTTTGTTTTTTATAGTGCAAATATTTGTAATAAAAAATAAATATTAAGTGAGCACTGTTCACTTTGTATTCTGTGTTGTAATTGAAATCAATATATTTGAAAATGTAGAAAACATCCAAAAATATTTAATACATTTCAATTGGTATTCTATTGTTTAACAGTGCAATTGTTTTCATCGCGATTAATTTTTTTGAGAAATTCTCTTTCATGAGAAGAAAATTCTCTTTTCTGGCCAATTCTACTAGCTACGTATAAACACTGCCACTCTGGCAGATTTTTAAATACAAACCACAGAAAGCACCACTAGAGGGCTAACAAACTGTTTAAAGGAATACCACCCAAATCCTGCACACTACAGAAAGTCTGCATTAGTCCCTTACTCCACTCGTCCACTAGTTTTATAACTAACATATTTCTCTAGCGATGGATAAGAAAATCCACAAATGTGAAGAAGGGGAAAACGTAAAACTAAACTACGACTGTGTATAGAAATATAACAATTAGTTTTATCCTCATCCATATGAGGTTGTGGGGGAAAAAAACAAGAAATGTGTACAAATATGTCCATCAATCATTAAAGAAAATATGATGAAAGCATTTGATTTTGTAGCCAAGTGACATGGTCTCAAAGAGTATTTAATTTGAAAAACTTAACCACCAATTTTCTATATTTTAGACAAAAAAATAATACTAGTTGATCTTGACAATGGATGTTGTCTGACTCAAATATCAACTAAATAAAAATTAAGACTAACACAACAGTGTGAGAACAAAATTAACTGTCTATGGCAGATGAATCTTCCATTGCACCTGTCCTCCACTGTACAAAAGAACATTAGCCTGCCACTGATTTTTTTTTTGACATGATTTATCGCCCACTATTCTTTAAACTTGATAAAGCAAATTAATCTTTGATTGCAGGAGCCACTGGAGGTTGTCATTAGTCATGTAGTTTGGTAAGGCTGCATGTGTTTCATTTACCAGTCACAGAGAAATGAAAGCCCAGCAGCCATCACTAGTCGGTTCAACTGCTTTCCTGATCCACCCAAGAGAAATGATAACAGAATTCAGTACATGGGATTTTAAACAACCGCTCCAAAAGACCCACACAAATTGCATCTAGTCCTTAATATTATTGCATAAAAAATGTAGATGAACTTAAAGTTACATTTCAAAAAAGAAAACAAAAGTTACTAATGGATAGCAGCTCTATTTGATTCACATATATTTCAAGCTACCAATTGATTTACAGTTTATACATATTTTTGTACAAGAAAATAATTAAAATTAATGTATCATTAAATAATTGTATGTATTGGTTTAAAAGGACGTGTTTGAAAAGTCAAGTAGGTTTCACCAAGTTAAGGTCCCTTTGGATACAAAGTAGGCAATTAGGCTTCTGACAAATATTGACAACCTAAAAGAAAAGCAAGCATTCCAGTCCTTATTACAGCTTTTGCCTAACACTGGAGTCCTCTATCCAGGCTGCAACACACCCAAGACCCTTTCTACTCGTACTCTCCTCGTACATCCCCATTCATCTTCAAAGCCGTGCTCAAACCCTCGCGTCTCCCCAAAGGCTCACTCTGCCAGCCCTCCCACATCCCCACTCACCCTCTATGGCTCCCACAGCTGCCTCTGCCTCCCCTTCAGCTGGTGAGTGAGGGAGCCGGGCTGGTAGCACTGGAACACAGGAGTAGCTGACAGATCTGAGCAGTTCTACTGGCTAATCGTCAGGGAGTTCAGAAAATTATTCTGAATAAGGGGAAATCTCTTTGGAGGTTTAATTTTAAAATTTCAAAAGAGACCTAATATCTGTGATGTTATCAAAATAGGTATGTACGTGCACAATAGCAAGTGACACAGAAGACAGAAAATGAATGTGCCGCTTAGAGTTTGGGAGCTGTGTTTGTTTAGCTAGAGAAACTCAAAGAACCATTACAAAAACTGGGCAATATATGAAAGAGGGAGCATTTTGAAATGGTTCTTCTGAAAAAGTCATTTTCCAAAATAAGTTATTCACTTGAAATACGCATTGGCTGTCTGGGCTACTTTTCAACTAGACCTTGATATAAAAAATCCAAAGAACTGATAATTGTACTGCAATAGTAATGGGATAATTGTCTGATCTTGTCATCTTACTACCTCTCTTGAACTATAAAGGGAAATTAGACTAATCTTCTAGCAATCTTTTGAAGAGAGGTATACTAAGATCCTTAAAATACACAACCCTGAGCAATTTAAGTACTGTATAATTATGATTATTATTCAGTGTATATTTTATTATTGCAATGTTGTAAGCAGGAATAAGACCAAAAATTATTTCCTCAAGCTCCAGCTCCACGTAGATAAGGGTTTCTAAATTGGAGAAGGGAAATTCAGTTTGCCACCTGCCTGGGTGTTTTTGGTTTTTTTTCTAGTTGTGGTGTATTTTAATGTGGAAATATTAACATCGAAGCTCTGTTTTCCTGTTAGGGATGGGGTTTTGTATTATAGGAATAAAGATAAAGATATGAGAACCCATTGGAAAAGGAAAGCATTTTTAGTATCCTAAATGAAAAAGGATTACAAATCATAGCTCTCTTTGCAGACATTCTAGAAAACAAACCATACAGAAACACAGACTTGATTAGAAGTTATCAATAGTAACTTCCAGTAAGAAAGATGCACTTTAAAAAACTGAAGCCTCTACATAGCACTACACGTTATGCTATTTTGCCTTAGTTGCACAGATAATTATATGTTTATTTAACACACAAACACTAGCAGAATAACTTACTATCGATATATAAATATACACTTACTGCTTGGGCTCCATTGAGAAACTATAAATTTCACCTATTGAACATTAGCAAAAAATTACATGTGTTTATCATCGGGATTATTCTCAGATTAATAGAGATAAATGACAAAACATAATCAGCAGCAGCTCGGCAACTTAATCATTGCATCTGAGCTATAGGAAGCACTTAATTACTCTCATTTACTAGGTGCAATCTAATGAGAAGGCATTAGCCAAATGAAAAGAATGCAGTACAAACAAACAAAATAGTTATACCATCATTAAAAAGAAACTCTGACAGTGCAGGTGACAGCATATGCAGGATAAATTACCATAATGTCCTAAATGCTGAGCTGTCAGCATGCTAATGCAGTGATCAGATACCCTGGGAATCTCAGCACTATAGCTGTCAGAAACCGGTATCATAAATCACCTCTCTCTACTGTACTGCTCATTATCACAGCTTTCTTATACATGTTTTTCAGAACACTTCAGTATGGATAAGAAAGGAACACTCATTCTTATATGAGACTCTTTACTCTAGTGCATGCATGTTTTTCAGCATATTTCAGTACAGCTATGAAAGTGACACTCATTCTTATATGAGAGACTCTTTACTCTAGCACACATTATCTATATATAACCTTTGCCTTTAAATGGAGACTTGATTTCACAATAATGAGCTAAAATGTCTTTCTACAGGTTCTGACTCTTTGCTTTCAACAAATAAAAACCATTAGAAACAATGCAGAAACAGCAGATTTTCCCCAGTTATACAATAACAATGGACCGGGCTATATTAAGCTTGTCTCTTTTAAATGAATATCATTATTTTAAAGTACTTAAGTCTTTAGAAACTATAAAAGCACATACAAATTAGGGAATAAAATCACACCAATATGCAGCATAGCATATAACCCAACAATACCAGAATGCTATATGAGTGCAAAACCATAGTAACATAAGTACAGTAGCAGCAAATCATATCAGTATTACAGGCCATCCACTGGAGAAAGGGATTTGTGCACAAGATGTTAGGAGAAAAGCTATGTCTATAGTAAGTATACATAAATTTCCTGCACGTACCTGCCAACTATCCTGATTTATAAAAAGAGTGAACCCATTTTTCTAGCAAAATATTTAATTTTTTTATTGAGAGTTCAGTAATTTCAATGAAATTAAAAGGTGTATGTCTATTCCAAATACATCAATTTATATCTTTAATTTGTTAGTAGGTCGGCACTAAGGTCCTGACTCAGCAAGGCACTTCAAGCACATGCCTAACTTTCAGCACCGGTGTAGTCCCATTGAAGTTATCTTGTGGGTTGAAGCTGTCAACAGAATTTCCATGGGGGAGTAACCCTTTAAAATTGCTCCAGCATTCAACAGGAAGGAGAAACTGTGCAGCACCATGTGGTAGGAGAGGGGATTAGCCAAGCTCCCTCCTGCAAAAGTAGAACTTCGGGGGTAGAGGTACATGACTTCAGTAGCTCCCCATTCCTTTAAAGTTGCACTGGGTGCAGGGAGGGCTGGTTCAATACATCCACAGCCTTGTGATTCTCAATTATGTAAACAATTTGAGATTCTGAAAGCTGTGTTGTCTGGTTGGGAGACTGACTAATGTACTAAGTGTGGAAAAGATTGAGGGTGTGTGTGTGTGTGTGTGTGTGTGTGTGTGTGTGTGTGTGTGTGTGTGTGTGTGTGTGTGTGTGTGTGTGTGTGTGTGTGTGTGTGTGTGTGTGTGTGTGTGTGTGTGTGTGTGTGTGTGTGTGTGTGTGTGAAAGAGTAGGGGAGATGGTAATAGCCAGGTCCTGATGGTATCTTCATAGTCCTAGACTAGTAACTTCTGCTCATACATTCCACAACTAAGCAGAGAACTTACCCTGGACAGCAGCAGCAAGAGCAGAGTGGGAGAACCCTAGGGCCCTGGTGTTCAACTTCCTCTACTACCCCAATACCATTTAAAACCACGAGAAAGCAAACCCTTCAGATAAAGGAACATTTCTATTCAGCTAAAATCATTTCCTTGATGGGAGTTTTTCTTATCTCCCCTTGAATTAACCCCCCATGTCCAAAATTTCTTCCTTTATTCTCTAACATTTTTTAAAGAAACTTTAGGTTATGTTTTGTTGGTGTTTCCTGAACTAAACATGACACTGTAAATAATCAGCTAGACTTGGAAAGAGACATTTTCAAACACAGCCCTTGCTTCCTCTTGATTTTTGTACAACAAACCTTTGAGACAAAAAAGTGATTTTAAAATGTTAACATCAAGTTAGCTATTTTTCTCCTCAACAAGCATTTTTTCATAATTGATTTTAACCTCACTATGAAGAATGATATCTTATTTCTTTTTAAAATTAGAATGTTTTTTTTGGTGCACTTATTATTTCAGTGCTAAATCCATACAGTATTTGTAAGTGATCACAGACTACAAACTCAGAAGTGTCTGCAGTGCAAGAGCGAAGAGGGGAAGGGGAAAAAAAGATAAAACATTACTCCAGAACACTTCTAAAAAGAATACCCACACACGTGCAGAAAATTAGGCTCTCTCATCTTGTAGATTGTAAACTCTTCGGGCCAGCGACTGGCATTTACTGTGTGCTTATGCAGCACCGAGCATAATAGCACCCCACCCTGGAAAAGCCCTCCACTGAAGAGTGGCTGCTTTCTAAATATTAAAATAACACAAATATATTTTATTATTTCAAATTATATCAATAATAAAAAAGATAAATGTTCGGGAATGTTGGAAGTTATTTCTTGAATCGGTATTACAAATCTTCTTAAATACAGACAATGGTATTGTGGAAAGAAGTCCAGTGCAAATCCTTTGAGAATAAAATCTCCCCTCAGGATGTTCCCAGAACAGCGAAGCAACATATTTATCAAGAACTTCCAGACACAAAGATTTCGTCTATTGTACAGCGGAGAAGTGATGTGAATCAGAAATAAGTGCTCAAACAGGGCTTCGTTCCCTCTTGTGATGTTTCACATTTGCTACAGTGAGGAAAATAAGCATTTATTAAACTCCCAAAACTGTGACGTTTCAAACACCTGTACATGGTCTAATTCAAATTTCTTTGAATGAACAGTGAACTTTTGCAAAGACAACAGACATCAGATTATGGATATTTATTTTATTAAATTCTAGTTTAAAAATTAATTGACAATCTTCCATTCCTCTCTGTCATTAGCTGCTGCTTCTATCTATTCTATGGTGCTGAGATAGACTGTTCTGCATTTCCTGCTAAGGGTTCTTCTTTTTAGGTTGAAACCGCTTATATATTTTTTAATTTAATTTTTCAAGGGTTTCAGGTTTTATGAAGAAATTGATAATTTCTCCAAGGGGTTAAAACACTTTGGCCCATTTCCAACTTTAATTGTTCCATGCAGGGACTACAGTCATTCAGGGTCATGCTCATTTTAAGAAGAATATATTGCTGTGCAACATGGAGAGAGTCTCCTGACGGCAGCAAGAGCTCATGGGGCACTTTGGTTGGGGTGGCAGTTGAAGCCAAATGAAACTGTTGAGGGCTTCTTATTTGCAAGCCGGCTGACAGTCATGACTGAATATCTAAGCCACTTGTTTTACAACTAGTCTACAATTCCATTGCCTAAAACAACAGAATCCAAATAAAAAGGAAGGACTTTTTTCAAAACTAAGAGTTTTAGAGTTCAATCCTAACATCAGAGCCCCTAACTACAAAACCACTAAATGAGAGCTTGAGAATTATGAGCATCCCAAATCATTTTATATTACCACAGAGAAGCAAAGGAAGGAAATAGAAGAGGTGGCACACTTTCCAGTCCAAGTCAAATTTGGTTTGTAAGTGCACTAATGAAGAGCACTCACCAAGAGGGATGAGATTCAAATTTTGCTCTGTTTGGTCATCTTTGATCACCACTTTATAAAACAGTTCTGTATGTTCCCAAGAGACAGACTATGTCTAGCAAAAGAATAACCAGTCTTTGGTGGACACTGTTGAGTTAGCATTAGTCACTAGAAATTAGAGCAGGAAAAAATGGATAGCATAAGGTAAGCTTAAAAAAAATTTGCTCATCCTTGGAAGATGAATATTATTGTGTTTAGTTTCTAAAAACACATGAAAGACCTAAAACATGTTAGAAGTCTTCTCAATGATATAACATTTATTGCTTTTCACAGAAGACATTCTGGTAATTCTATGTTTATTTGTTTAAGTAGGTTTTAAAAATCAAATTTTCAGTACTAAAAAGAGAGAAGAACCAGTCAGAATTATTAGAGTGCATGCTAAGAATCTTCTATATATTATGGACATGTAATAGGATTTTTTTTCTCTATCTTATGATATTACAGGGGTGGACAGAGGAATTACTGTCTATATTCATAGAATAATAATGATAAAATATTCTTTAAGAAGGAAATTCTTTTATATCTGTATAACACAGTGACAGCAGAAACAAACCTAACAAAAAGCAGTCAGTCCATTTTTATGCTGAATAAAGTACATAATGGGGGAAACAAAATGTAAAAAGTTGATTTCAAAGCACTCTGAATATATACACAGCACTGGACGATCCCAAAAAATAAAATCAAAGAGATATATCATTTGCTTAAGAAAAATGTTAAACTTTTTGCTAGCTATCTTTGAATACTATCATTAAGTAACTGTACTGCTTTCCCTTCAAGTACTACTGAAATTCAATATAAAATCCAGGCTACATCAGGAGAATGAAACAGAAATATAGTTTATAATGCCTTTAAAAATCATATTAAAGTACTGTTTTTTAAATTCAGTATTTATTTTAAAAACACAAGTACACTAAAGCTCAGGTTTCTGAAATATGTGACATACTGAAATTAATGTCAACTCTGATGTAACATGGATAATTTTTCAACAATCAAATGCTTCTGCAATGTTAATTCCTATTAAATCTGAAAACTCAAATGTATTCCAAATAAATTTCTCCTTTTAAAAAATTCTCACCTAGCAACTTGGTGGATTTCTCTACATAGAACAATAATTCTTTACTCAGGTTTATTCAGAGCAAATACTTCTGTGCATCTTACTTATGGCAGGTATAACTTAGAGAATTTTTATTCACAGTCACAGTCAGTGTTTAATGTGCTGAAATACAGTGATGTTAAATATGAGAGTTGGGCATTCAGCTTTACTTAAATTTATCACTGGAGAAATTATGAATATTTTTGTTACTTTCTAAAAAGATGAGTAAATTATTGCCTCCATCCTTCCACCATAAACCCACTTTAGGCAACTATCAATTGAGTGTGAGTGTAATTGATAAGCTAAACTGATTTTACATTCTGTTACAAATTCTGGTTCAAAAGGTTAATTACGGCCTGGCCACAGGCTCATCCGGAAACATGAAACTGATTGCTATATGCCTATCTAATGAAGATGTACTGCATGTATTATAGGAGCACACTGACAAACGATTGGGACCTCTAACATCAACGTAACAAGCATTAACATTCACTCTGTCAATTTAATGGCAGCTTCAGAGTTTACATTCCTGCCACTCTTTAATTCACGAAATATATAACTCTGTTAGTCCTTTCAGTTAGCCAATGCTTCAGTTTTTTCTATTAAATCCATGAATCAATAATAATAAGTCAATCCAAAATAGGTTATCTATTAGTACCCAACATGTAATAATGGGTTACATCAGCCATTTCCCTCTGTAATCCTGAATTTGAACATGCATTGAAGTGGTCAGTGTATATATAGAAATATATACAAACACAGTATAAGTTTAAAAAAATGTTTGCATGGCTATTCTTCTGTATGCTGCCCCCCATAATGCACCATTCATCAAAATGGCCACCATTGTATGCCTCATAAGGAGTTAAATCATAATTGAAAAGTTCAGTGATTTCAGTCTAGGGAACCAGTTGAATATGGCCCTTGAACATATTCTACTAGCAGCCTCTATTGAGAAGAACTAGACCTAGAATTACTGACATTGCTAATGATGAAATCACAGAAGAAAATGGAAGCATGCATGGCACCTAACTATACCACAACACACACACATCCTCATGACCACAAGCATACAATTACACATTCAGTAAAGCTAAAATAAGGGAAGGTGAATGTTTCTGGCACACACAATTTATGCAGTGTACTTTTTCACCACCTGCTTCCAGTGGTGCTGAAACAATTTTTATAGTGGGGATGCTGAAGGTAGAACCATGTATTTTGGTTGTGATCACTACCGTCAGCCAGGGGCTGTGGCAGCATTCCCAAGACCCCTTGTTCCAGCCCCTATACCTGCCTCTCACTGATAGTCAAGCCTGAACAGAAGACTAGAGTAATATCTCCGTGCAATGACTACAGTAACCTGATCCAAATGTCATGCATAAGGGTGCACTGTCTTGAATTAACTCTGGGAGTGTAATGTAGTACAATCTCATTCCAGGAGCAAGTTAGTGACAGAAAAGCAAGGGAGTTGTCATTTGAGTCATAATAATTTACAGAATCATATTTTTAATGGTGTCACCCTCTGCAGCATGGCGACGGCGGGGGACAGGACAGGGGGGCAGAGAACACTTGTTCCAGGTCCTCTGGTTGGTGGAAATCTTGATAATACAATCTTGTCGGAAATGGGCAGAGTTGGGTATCATTTGAAAGCCATTTCTCCCACGAACACAATGGTATCAAATGTGACAAACCTAGAACAATTATGTAAATATGTAATTGAGAAAATGTATTTAAAATCATTTTTAATTATCCTTTAACACAGGAGTGCATTGTTTATACAAAAAGACATTGATCATTAGTAATCCTAAAACAGTTAGCCTTGACATGTAGGCTTGAAAACATTTATTCATCAAAGTCATCATCAGTGTCATCTCTGTCTAGAATACCACTATTGGACATGTTGTTACACTGATCGTCGTCCACACTTCACTTTCACTTCTCCGTACAAGGCAGATTGCTGACCAAGCATTTTCAGGATGGTGAGCATTTGATTAGCTGAAGGATTGATGTGAGAAAGATGGTATTTCACAAATAACGGGTGATCAGCCCATCCTCGAAGATCCAATAGGAGAGAGCAGTTTGAATGCGCTCAAACATCTCAGACCCATTCAACTGAATATTAGCCCTCTTGTTAGCAGGTATAAATGCATACCTTGTCAGCGGTAATTTTTCTCCATTTGTCTGCTTCTTGGGAAACATCCACCAATATAGCTCTGCACATGTTATAATGTTGGTCTTCAAATGTTAAACTTGGCATATGAATGTCTCCAGTGCAATTAGGACCCCATCAGTGACTGTCTCAGCCATTGCAAGCACCTTCACAGTGAGGAGACAATCTGCAGAGGCTGAATCAAATGCCTTTCAGTAAGATAATTTGGTCTTTCCAGACAATGTTCCAGTATCCAGTATTCACATCCTGAAAGGGTGTAGAAACCTGGCAGCGAGTCAGCTTTTAATAGTCTGAATGACAGGAACAACTTTGAGGGACATACAGCAACTCTGTTCCCCAGGACAAGGCACAAAAACAGAATTTTGAGGAAGTCTTGGAAAGCATCTCTCAGAAAGCACCAGAACAGTCATTCTCAAACTTTTATATTGGTGACCCCTTTCACACAACAAGCCTCTGAGTGCAACTCCCCTCCCCTTATAAATTAACAACACTTTTTTATATATTTAACATTATTAACATTCTGGAGGCAGAGTGGAGTGTGGTGGTTGACTGCTTGTGACCCCCAGTTTGAGAACCCCTGCACTAGAACATCTGTGTCTTGTGCAAAAATACATAGTTTAGTATGATCCCTCTCTGAGGCATTGATGGCGTAAAGGTGCCTGCAGTGACTCAAGAGCATGAGTATCAACCACAGGGCAGACTGTTAAGAACCAGGGCACAAGCCTCAAATTCACGGTGAAGTCTATTCTTAGATTTCACCAACTGAGTATCAAGTGTAAACTCATCAGGCTTTATAACAGCCTAAATGTGGAGTCTCAGACAATCCTCTTAGGTACTCTGATATATCTTGCCACCTGGGTGAGCTTATCCCAGGTCAATTGCACTTTAGATCTCACACCAAAGACAATGCTTGAAGCCAATTCTATAATAAACTATATAGAGGTTTATTAAGTAGGAAAAGGAAACAAGAGAGTTATGTACAAGGTTTAAGGAAGGTAAACATATCTACACACAAATGAGTTCCAAACTTACGTTTCCAAAAGTAATAGAAGCTTCTATACTAAGCAAGATCTATACAACATTTAGGGCTAAGCCAGGCTAGGCATGGGGATCTCTTGCTTATGCCTAGTAAACCTGGCACTCCAAAGTTCAAGCAGCATAGCGATACAGTCCCTTCAGCTCATAAAAGAAATCCATTTGCATGACTCCTCTTCACAGGGGGGAGGGCAAAACAACAAATGTCTTTTGTCCTCTTTATCATCCCACAATAGTCCATCCAGTGTTGATGGACCTTTCCTGTCAGGCAGGACATAACACCTTCAGTTGGAAATCAGTACTTCACCCTAGTTCATGTCTCTCTCCTGTCTGGTGATTTACACAGTCACAGAGGCTCACAATACAACTGTTCAAATATTACCTTACTACGTGGGACCCAGATGTTATAGGTGAGATTAATGCATGCAGCAACTCACAAACATTTCATAAAGTCTAAACACTAAACACATTCTTATAATTCTAATATCTATTTTAACTAACTAACACACAGGTGAGCCACATTGATTCGAGCTCAGTATTTGTCAGTGTTCGGCCGAAACATGGGGACCTAGGCATAAATTGGAACCTTTTCTACTAGTGTCACATATGGCATGCCAGATAATTTCAGTGTCAGCCTCCTCATGGGAACCCCGAAGAAATTACATTGAATAATGTGAGGCATCAACTTCATTACGCCATGCAATGATGAAATTCTTTGAGCAATTATTTGCATGCTGGAATGTTTTTTGTACGAGAATAAGATAGCTTCTCCATGCAACATTGGAGATGTTTGTGGAATCACTGATTTTGTATGGACAATTGCGATACCATAGAATCTCTTCTGTCTGGTAATATTTTTAATTGATTCCTCTGCATACATTTCAAATATGAGGTGGACTTCCTCATAGGTCCAGTATTTTCTCTGTAGCCTCACAAATGAAATATTCAGCGAAATTTCAGTAGATGTTAACAGTTTCTGGTTTATCATACCATGTTCACTTTACACAATACCATGTATGACTGCTGGCATAAGATACTGGGCATGTTGTCAGTAGATCTTGGCTTAGGAAGCTCATGCAAGATGTGCATTAGTTTGCTTTTTGCCTGACACACATGCATTTCAATTTATAGTAATCTGTAACATTAAAAAAAAATTAATTCTGAGCATTAACGGATAACCCATAACTATCAGCCTAGGGAGGTGGTGGAATCTCCATCCTTAGAGGTTTTTAAAGCCCGGCTTGACAAAGCCCTGGCTGGGATTTAGTTGATGTTGGTCCTGCTTTGAGCAGGGGATTGGAGTAGGTGATCTCCTGAGGTCTCTTCCAACCCTAATATTCAATTATTCTATTATTCTATGATCAGTCGAGGGTCACAATTTAACTTTGTGACTAACTGTTTGATGGTCCCATGTTAAAGTATAATTAAAACAATGTTGATTTTAAAACATTTTCTCAAATATGCATCTACATAATTGCTCTAGATTTGTCACATTTGGTACTACTGTGTTCGTGGGAGAAAGGGCTTTCGAATGATACACTGTCATCAGAAATGGATTGAATTAGGTATTATTAAAATTTCCACCAATCGGAGGATCTGGAGCTAAGGGTGTGGGGAACGAGTCCCCCTGCCGTCCTGCAGAGGGTGACACCACTGAAATTATAATTCTGTAGATTTTTACAAATTAAATGGCACCTCCCCTTACCATTCTATCATTAACTTGCCCATAGAATTACACCTGCTCCCAGGCTACTAACTGTATCCTCCACCTTGATACTAATTAGATTCCAGAGTACAGTACAATAAGATTCTCTTAGCACTTACTGTATCCCTTATGAGTACAAGTACAATCACTGATGACTGCTTAGTAAATAGAATACACAGCAATGGAAATAATGCCACCCAATTACATTTTTCCAGCTGTGCCAGCCAGAATGCTCCATCAATGGGAAGCATGGTTGCTGAGAACCCTATCTTTAGTATCAAGGATAATACTTAAAGAAAAACTGCCATCCTTCTCCTTCTCTGAGCTTAAAATCTTGACAAATAAACTTTATTCAATAGCTTTTCAGATGGACAATAGACATGAAAATCCTGCAAATTATTTTATAGTCTAATAATTTTAAAGACATTAATACAGGGTCTTGGAGGGAAAATGTTAACTTCAACTGGTGGAATATTAAATGTTAAATAGAGGTGGAAATATGTCAAACATACACAAGTAAGAGACACAAAGCAAGGAAACTCACAGTTTAGGATGGAATGATCTCTGAGACACAATGGGGTAAATTAAAACCCCCCAGTTCAGATGATCTTATGATCCCACAGTAGGAATTTCCTCAGCTTTAAGCTAGATCTTTTCTATAATCCTAAAGGCATACAGGAAAACATGTACGTGTGTGTGTGTGCACGTGTGTAAATATATAAATCATATGTAATATAAAACGTAAGATTCCAAAATCATTATTTCACCTGCACTAGATAGTATAGACCTAAAACATGCAGAGAGCTGCAGTTGCACTATATTTTTAAATCAATAGTTGCAGTTGCCACAAAATCACAAATTCCTGAACTAAAAGTTTGGAAGTCAAAGGAAAAAAGAACAAACCTTCATATATTTTGCCTAAAAATGTCTACATTTAACTACAACTACAACAAACTCAGAGAACTGCCAGGTAAGGATTGATGGGAATAAAATCTAAGGGAAAAAAGTGTTCAGGAGAGCTGGCAGTTTCTCAAAGAGACAATATTAAATGCATAACAGCGAACTGTTCCAATGCAGATGCTAGATAGGAAGAATTGACCTCCCCGCACATTAGTGGTCGGGGCTGATGTCTGGCTTCTTCAAAAAGGTGTGTGCCCCCTAAAGGCTAGAAAGCCAGAGAGTGACTTTCCCAGGCTGGGACTGTTCAGTGTAGAAAAGAGATGACTAATGGGGGCTATGATAGAGGTCTAGAAAATCATGAATGGTGTGGAGAAAGTGAATTGGGAAGCATTATTTATCCCTTTATATAAACATAAGAACCAGGGGCCACCCTGTGAAATTAATAAGTGGCAGGTTTAAAACAAACACCAGGAAGTACTTCTTCATGCAATGGACAGTCAACCTGTGCAACCCATTGCCAGGGGGTGTTGTGAAGGCCAAAAGTATAACTGAGTTAAAAGAAGAATTTGATAAGTTCACAGAGGATAGGTCCATCAATGGCTATATGCCAAGAAGGTCAGGGACACATCCCTATGTTCTGGGTGTCCCCAAACCTCTGACTGCCATAAGCTGTGACTGAATGACAGGGGAAGGATCACTTGATAATTGCCCTGTTCTGTTCATTCCCTCTGAAGCATCTGGCACTGATCACTCTTGGAAGGTAGGATACTGGGCTAGATGGACCACTGATCTGACCCAGTATGGCCATTCTTATGTTCTCATTCAACAATTATTATAAATATTATTATAATGTGGGTGCAAAATTGGTTGCAAGACCATACTCAAAGAATAGCTATCAATGGTTTGCTGTCAAATCTGAAGGGTGTATCTAATGGAGTCCCACAGGGGTGATTCCTGGGGCCAGTACTATTCCATACTTCTATTAGTGACTTGGATAATGTAGTGGAGAGGATGCTTATAAAATCCGTGGATGACAGCAAACTGGGAGGGATTGCAAGTACTTTGGAAGACAGGATTAGGCATTCAAAATTGCCTGGATCAATTGAAGAACTGGTCTAAAATCAACAACGATTAAATTAAATTAAGACAAGTGCGAAGTATTGAATTTAGGAAGGAAAAATCAAATGCACAACTACAAAATGGGGAATAACTGGCTAGGCAGTAGTATCGCTGAAAAGGATCTGGGGGTTATAGTGCATCATGACTACAAGCCAACAATGTAATTCAGTTGTGGAAAAGACTAATATTCTGGGGTGTATTAACTGAAGTGTTGTATGTAAGCCCTGGGAGGTAACTGTTTGCTCTACTCAGCACTGGTGAGGCCTTAGGTGGATTACTGTGTCCAAGTCTGGGCACCACTTTAGAAAGATGTAGCCAAATTGGAGAGAGTCCAGAGGAGAGCAATAAAAATTATAACAGGTTTAGAAAACCTGACCTAGGAGGAAAGATTTAAAAAACTGGGCATGTTTAGTCTTGAGAAAAGAAGACTGAGGGGAACAGTCTTCAGACATATTAAGGGCTGTTATAAAGAGAATGGCGATCAATTGTTCTTCATGTCCACTGAAGGTAGGATAAGAAGTAATGGGCTTAATTTTCAGCAAGTGAGATTTAGGTTAGATATTATAGAAAGCTTGCTAACTATAAGGGTAATTAAGCCCTGGAATACGATTCCAAGGGAGGATGTGGAATCCACATCACTGGAGGATTTTAAGAACAGGTTGGACAGACATAGAAATACTTGGTTCTGCCTCAGCAATGGGGACTGCAGTAGATGATCTTTCAAGGTCCTTTCCAGCACTCCACTTCTATGTTTCTTTTATTGATTTAGGCCTTTTTAGGTTTTTTTTTTTTTTTTTTTTTTAAGAGGGGCAGGGAAGAGATACCAGTAAACGGAACAATTATTTCAACAGGCCATGGTAAGACCATCAAATAAACCCAAAGGTTACTCCTTGTACATAACTTATAAAACAATTATGTCGTAGTCTGTTGGCTATGGTAAACATATGTAAGTTGGTAAGTCAAACATATGTAAAAGAAGCAGAAATGGGAAGGCATCTAGGATGAAATTCTGGCCTGACTGATGTTAATGGGAGTTTTACAATGGACTTCAGTGGGATCAGGATTTCACCCTATTTTTAATTCTTAATTTTTAATGAAGAATTCATAAAACCTGTTTACTTCTAACAGCATCTGAAGGAGCACTTGAGGGCAAAAATATGAGCCCAGAATTTAGCTAATGATTTTTTTAAAACACATTAATAATTTAGAAAAGTAAAGAGTTTGTGTATGCAAATCACAATAGCAGGCACAATGCTTCATCTCCATGAGATGGTATGCATAAATGACCCATAAAAATTACTTTAGAATATTACTTTCTATCTTCAGAATTCTGGGCTTTGCCGTGAACAAAGGTGAAAATTATTTAAGGTACTGTAGCACATCAAGCTTCAACAAGGAGACCAGAGGAAACAAAATTACAAAACTGGCAGGTTTGCAGTTTAATGTTAGAAGAGTAAAGAAAATCAGATTCCAATGTTAATTTAGTGTTCATAGTTATGGGTAAATCAAGACTGATAAAGAAAAAGGTAGAAGATACTGAGTGGTTAAAAAAAAGAATTTATGAGAAGATCTTAGCTTCATAGCTGTCATTCAGAATAAATTATTTCAACATTAATCATTTTTTTTCCTGACTCTCCACTCAGGGAATGGCAGTAAAATAGTTCTAAACCATGTCAAAAGCCATCTCCTCTTATTATATTATTTTGTTGACAGTACTACTCTGAGACTTGCAGTTGTTTGGGGTTATTTATTTATTTGGGTCCTTGATGTTCATCTAAGTTTCTGCATAAAGCATAGACCAGTGAAAATTTCTTCGAACATTATAGGCAGAGGTGCAGTCTTTTTGGTTGGCGTTAATCTTGGCTCTGACATCCATTCCTTCTGTCATCTGACACAAGTCATGAATGCTCTATTTCAATTTCCTTATAAGTAACAGGGATAACACTGCCTCCTTAATGGGGATGTTACGAGGATTAGTTCATGTTTGTAAAGTTCATTAAAATGAAGGGCTTATTTTCAAAAGCACTGAGTGTTGGCCTAATGTTGCTCTCACTGAATCATAGAACTGGAAGGGACCTCATGGCAGGGCTAAATATTATTATGAAGTCAATGGGTGCTTTACCAGTGACTTCAATGGAAAAAGAATTAGACCAGTGCTCAGTAGTTCTTAAAGTCCATGCTCTCTATCCTCCCCAAAACACATATACCTTCTGAGTATTATCAACAAGTAATTATCTACTTGTATTGTTATGTTTTTCATACATAAAGAGCAAATACAGTTTTTCATTCTAAATTACTTATTTTCGATTAGGGGAAAATACTGAAACAAGAACAGAAAGGTCACCATGAGAGCACAGTGTACAACTCTTCTGAACAGGTTGAATATGAACTGAAAGCAAAATGGCAGCTCCTCCCAGCAGGGAGCAGGCTCCTAGACATTTAAAGGTCCAGTACAAAGAAAGCAACATTATATTTACCTACTTATTTTGCACCAAATCAGTTATGCTGATTAATGTTAGCTGAAGATCTGGCCCACCACATGTACACTAGCTTTGTTTTTGTTCTACAGCTAGGTGCACTATTTGTTATTAAGTATCGATTATAAATTTTAAAAAGAGTAAGAACTGCCTGACAATAGTATCCCAATCTTTAACAAATTCTTAAAATGTTGAGATTAGTTTTGTGGCCAAAACAAAAGTGAGACGCTATTTTCATTGTCCAAATCCAGATAGCAGCACACCCACAAGAAGCTTTTCCTACATACTGTCCAAAAGGATGAAAATCCCTGCAAGGTGCTGAGCATTCTGGCCCCAGTCCTGCAAAGCACTTAAGTATGTGTCTAACTTGAAGCACACGTGTAGTTCCATAGATTTCACAGTGCTATGCTGTGCTTCAAGTTAAGCACATGCGTAAGTGATATTGCATCAGGACGAAAGTGCTCAGCACCTTGCAAAACTGATATCCTAATCTGATTCAGCTATATTATAGTTCTGCTGGTATGCAATATAAAGGGAAATGGAAAGCTAAAAGCAAAACAGGGAGAGACAGGCTGCTTTACAAAGAACAAGGAAGAATTGCTTCAAATGTTCCTCACCACCCTGTACTCGATATGGCTAATCAATTGAGATAAACTACTGAAAATATTCCATCAGCTTGTATGTAATAACTCCAGTTTAATAATCATTGAACATAAATGTAGCCAAAGTACTGCATCCTTAAATCAAAGATCACTTTATATCAGGAGGTCTTAAGGGACGATTTTATCTACAAGTATATGTGGCACACTTAGGTATTAGCATAAAACCATAGTTGCTACAGTTATCATTTCTAATGTAAAAGGTTGTCTACAAATCACAAATTAAATCCCGTTCATTTTATTCAGAGTAAATGGCTGCATAAGGATGCAAACAAATTAACTGAAAGCTTGAAAGTCAAGTTCTCAATTACTATTTAACAGCAACTTTACTATATTTGAAAATAATTTACTATATACTTAGCTATTTTAAAATGGAATCCAATATTGTATAATATAAAACAAATAGCACATCATATGATTGATGATGACATAAATGTATGAATACTTGGGTCTGAATAGAGCTGTTTGTGGATATATTACTAAATACTGTAGCATCCTAGTGTCTAATAAATCATTCATGAAAAGCAAAACCGTACAATATGTTGTGCACCAGCTCAAAACCTGTGTCACTTCTAAAATACTTTTTGATTCAATGACTCTAGAGCGGCTTTTATCCTTGGTTACTAAAAGAAGTTGAGAACTGTCACTTAAATAAAGCTATTTCTACTGATGTGAGGAAAACACGACTAACAAACAGGAAAAATTAGAAACAGCAACCATTTCTATGGCAAATTTATCAGTTTAAACATCATGAACCAAGTTATTTTGCTGGCCTATACGGAACAATAATTAGCAACATTATGAAGTATGGCCGCATCTCTCTATGTACAAAAGTGCAAAACATCTTTTGCATTATCGTAGACAGTCATATACAACATCATCATCATAATAATGATGAAGAGCGTTCTATGCAGAGTGTTCTATTTGCAGCGGTGATTCATTGTGCTAAGGGGGAAAAATGCTGACACTTTGAGAAGATATTTTCCCGTAAAAGGTTGAAGTCCTTAAGCAGCAAAAAACACCAACGTCCATCATCTTTAAACCCTATTGATTTCTGGTGAAGATTTAAAAGGCTGTTTACTTATTTCCCATCATTTCTGTCAGAGCTGTAACAGTTCTCTTCCCACTGAATAAACCTCTCATGATCCTCCTGGTGATTAAGGTCAGACAAAATGTCAAACTCCTAATGCTAAGTGCTTTCACATTAAAAATTAATACTAAATCACCAAGTAAAATCCAAACAAGAAGTCAGACATGTAAACAGTACACAATAACGATAATACTGACCATTACAAAAAAGAGCTGTAATGTATACATGAAAAAACATTTGGCAACAGGTAAGAGCACATCCTTTCACTTTTGCATTCTCCTAGCCCTTTCTTATTTTAGAGTTATTGTACTATGTTTGACACAATCCTTTTTAAAAATGCTTTTTCCATTAAAGCTTAAAGTCACCTCTTGTCCAATCCTGAATGCCATTTACTAGCTGACTGGACTATTACAAGGAGTGTTGGTTTTATTTGCTTGGAAGGATTAGATTTTTATGAGTAAATATCAGTAAATGTCGATTTCACTGTAAACATAAACAGGTGAAAAAACATTTCCGTCAAAATTTACAGGTAGGCAAAGAAAGAAAAAATGCTGCTTGAGAACATACTAGAGTTTGATTTAAGACTATTTACTTTGTATACTTTGACAAGTGATAATGACAACTTGTGTTTTAATGTTTTAATTTAAAGCCTTAACTTTTTGAATCTCAAGGTCTACTATCATTAAATAATTATTGTATGAGCTCCCAACTGTGAAAATAATTTTCCACAACTGTGAAAATGTAAAATTAATAAAAAGACAAAAACTGCTTAAAAATAATATCTGTCAAAATTTTAAAAACTGAATTCTGCCAAGCTTAGTTTTATTTTTATTCTCTAAGTATCAAATCATCTAGAAATCAAATATTACTTCCGCAGATGTTTTAGTTCTACGAAGGAACTACCAGGATTAGGCACAGATATAAAAGAAATCTGAATGCTTGCCATAAAAAAAGCAAAGAAATAGCCCATTTTTTACATAATACTTATGTCTAGAAATTGCATGCCCGGCCATCTGCCGTACATAATATCAGTATTAAAAGGCTGGTTGTACTTTGAGGAATAGCATGAAGCAGATACATTGTACAGTCAAACTTCCATGGAATCTTGTAAGTGTGGAATAAACTAACTGTGCGAGCAAAACTTGTACAAAGATGGCTAACTGCGAAAATACCAATTTTGTATATCTAAGCACCCAGCTTGAGTATAATTTAGCCAGATAAAGTTTAAAACTTGATCCACGGTTTTTAAATTCACGGCAGATTGCTGTAACACAGAAGACAAAAATGATACATCCAGTGACTATGGGGTGGGAGAGGAGAAGAGAACAAATTCATATTCCATAGGAAATAAATAGAAAAATAGCTTCCATTTCACTAATCCGTTGTAATGACATAGGGTTAAGGAGGTGTCTGTTCTTGTGTTATATGGCCTAATCACTGTAGTATTTGAGCACAGATGAAGTATTTAAAAATAGACATAACAACCGTCTTTCTCCCTTCCTTCTTTCCCAACTTGTAGAAAAAAATAGCTTGATTAGTTTACAGGTATTTATATATTTCCGTGTTTCTGTGAGTGTGCGTAGATTTGTGTGTGTCTGTGCATAAACTTAGCTTTCCCTCAATAACTTTTGAGAAATGAGTTTTGTATTTAGTTTCTGAACTTGGCTATTTTTGTGTTCATTCTCACCTTTAGTAAGGTGGCATGGGCTGGCTGGCCCTTTGAGGTAAGTTGGGCTCAGCCTTGCCTATGATTGATTGCAGCTATCCCTCAGCCTCTCTTGTGAGCTGGCAACCTAAGTGTTAACACTGGTCTCCAATGTTTGAGAAGTCATCTGCTTCACAGATAAAATGTGCTATTTATTATGTATTTTGATGTGCTGAATTCAAATATGACAATTAAAACAACTGATTGGCTACTGTTTCTAAGATATTTAAGTTTTTACATTTTATGTCTATGTATATTGTGTAGGTAGTAGAGTTTTAATCATAAATTGTAAACCTAGGTCTTTTCATGTGTTTATGGTTGCTTTACATGATAATTCACCTGTCCTGTTTATGTAACATTTGAAAAATCAGCAAAAGGGTTATATAAATAAAATTTATTATGAAACAAAAGGCAAAAAACTATTATGTACATAGTTTAGTCCTATTCAGTGTCTACTCGGCGCTTCTTGGCTTGTCTCTTGTATTCATTAAATGGAGCATCTCTTGTCACTGTCCAGCAATAGTCTGCAAGCATTGATAGGCTCCATTTGCCCTGATAGCATTTCTCCATTGTTGCAATGTCCTGGTGAAATCGCTCGCCATGCTAGTCGCTCACTGCTCCGCAGTTCGGTGGAAAAAAATCTAGATGAGAGTGCAAAAAATGTATCTTTAGTGACATGTTGCAACCAAGGCTTTTGTATGCCTTGAGGAGGTTTTCCACCAACAACCTGTAGTTGTCTGCCTTGTTGTTTCCGAGAAAATTTATTGCCACTAACTGGAAGGCTTTCCATGCCGTCTTTTCCTTGCCACGCAGTGCATGGTCAAATGCATCATCTCGAAGAAGTTCACGAATCTGAGGACCAACAAAGACACCTTCCTTTATCTTAGCTTCACTTAACCTTGGACATTTTCCACGGAGGTACTTGAAAGCTGCTTGTGTTTTGTCAATGGCCTGACAAAGTTCTTCATCAGACCCAGCTTGATGTGTAAGGGTGGTAACAAAATCTTCCTTGATTCAACAAGTGGTGGATGCTGAACACTTTTCCTCCCAGGCTCCAATGACTGTCGGAGTGGCCAATCTTTCTTGATGTAGTGGGAATCTCTTGCACGACTATCCCATTCGCAGAGAAAACAGCAGTACTTTGTGTATCCAGTCTGAAGACCAAGCAAGAGAGCAACAACCTTCAAATCGCCACAAAGCTGCCACTGATGTTGGTCATAGTTTATGCACCTCAAAAGTTGTTTCATGTTGTCATGGGTTTCCTTCATATGGACTGCATGACCAACTGGAATTGATGGCAAAACATTGCCATTATGCAGTAAAACAGCTTTAAGACTCGTCTTCGATGAATCAATGAACAGATTCCACTCCTCTGGATCGTGAACAATGTTGAGGGCTGCCATCACACCATCGATGTTGTTGCAGGCTACAAGATCACCTTCCATGAAGAAGAATGGGACAAGATCCTTTTGACGGTCACAGAACATGGAAACCCTAACATCACCTGCCAGGAGATTCCACTGCTGTAGTCTGGAGTCCAACAGCTCTGCCTTACTCTTGGGTAGTTCCAAATCCCTGACAAGGTCATTCAGTTCACCTTGTGTTATGAGGTGTGGTTCAGAGGAGGAGGAGGATGGGAGAAAATGTGGGTCCTGTGACATTGATGGTTCAGGACCAGAAGTTTCATCCTCTTCCTTGTCTGACTCAAATGAGAATGATTCTGGTGCATCAGGAACCGGCAGTCCTTCTCCGTGGGGTACTGGGCGTATAGCTGATGGAATGTTTGGATAATGCACAGTCCACTTTTTCTTCTTTGACACACCTTTCCCAACTGGAGACACCATGCAGAAGTAACAATTGCTGGTATGATCTGTTGGCTCTCTCCAAATCATTGGCACTGCAAAAGGCATAGATTTCCTTATCCTGTTCAACCACTGGTGAAGATTTGTTGCACAAGTGTTACAGCATGTGTGTGGGGCCCACCTCTTGTCCTGATCTCCAATTTTGCAGCCAAAATAAAGGTGATAGGCTTTCTTAACCATAATGGTTATACTGCGCTTTTGTGATGCAAAAGTCACTTCACCACAAACATAGCAGAAGTTATCTGCACTGTTCACACAAGTACGAGGCATCTCTGCTCACTTTGGCTAAACCGAAATGTGTCCCTTTGCAAAATCAAACACTGACAAATAAGAGAGCACAACCCTGTATGATTTCTAGAGCTGATATAGGGCAATTTGTTCAGCAGAGTGATGTAAGCTTCCTTATGATTGCATCATCCATGACTTCTAGGAATAACATGATGCAATTCATATCAAGTATGACGCAATACCAGCTTCAGATTGCATCATTCATTGTTTTGCCTAAAAAGCATGTACTGTCCAAACCCAGTCATAGATTTATTCATAGATCCAGTCAAAGATGTATTTTAGTCATTTCTAGTTTAAATTGAGATCTCTTCCCTTTATAACTCACTTATCCTCCGCCATTCCCAAGTCAAGATTCGTATATTGACCCAATAGCATATCTTGAAAACTAGAGCCAATCAACAATTTTAAGCATCATTTTCGTTCTCAGTGACCCAGAATTAGTAAAGTTTGACTACATTTATTTCAGAAGCATTTTGGCTGTAGAACAGTGATTAGTGACCCAGTTGGGTGCAATGGGGCTTAATTAGAAACTGACCCCAATTAGTTATGCTCCCACCTGGGGTATGATTAATTGCCTTTTGGCCAGAAGAGACAGAGCTAGGCCCTTAAGTAGAGCTGAGAACTCAGTAAAAGGAAGGTGACCCCGGAAAGAGGAACAAGGGGGAGCTCCCCTCTGGGAAGAGCCTGAGGAAGACAGGCTGAGACCCCCATAGGGAGCAGAATAGGCTCCTGTGGGGGAGCCCTGAGCTAGGGCCTAAGAGAAGAGAACAGAAGGGGCAGAAAAGATAGTAGTTAAGAGAAGCTTTGCAGCAGGGAGATCCCTATGGAAAGCTGTCAGAATCCCTAGGGAAGGGAGGCAGTAGGGGAATCCCAATAGAGGAGCAACAGAGGGTTTTAGTGAAGCCCGACAGAGGGAGGTGCAGAAGGACTATCCATATGGAGTATGGGAGTTTGGACTTGGACCTTTAATTCACTCTGGATGGTTGAGCCACAGGTGACCCAGGAAGGGAGTCCAGAGAAAGGACCAGCTGGGACCCGCTCTTGAGACCGAGCAAGTAGTGACCAGTGTGAGCTTGGGAGGCAAAGTCTCCTATAACACCACGTCTGAGCAAAGAGGGGCACCCCAGAGTTAACAGTGTGTGTCTACAATAGGAGTGAGCACTGTAACCCAGGACCAGTTCCTGAAAGGGCTCTGTCTCTTGCATTCACAAACCTCCTACTAGTTAACAGTTTCATTGTTTCGGTGGATCATAGCGGGGGAGGGAGAGGTGATTTCTCAAGAAGTTGAGACCAACCTCATGGAAGGCTGTAAACATCAGGAGAGAGAGACTGAATACAGACTTGCAGTTCATTAATGTAGAGCCACTACAGAGTGGAATACTGTTGTTAGGTGTTCACAGTGACTTGTGGTGTTAAGCACATACGTGCCTGCATTTTGTACCAATCAAAACTATTTCAGAGCATGTGGCTTCATTTCTGGACAGGCGTTGCAATAGTCAAGCCTGGAGGTCAAAAACGTATGGATCACAGTGACAGGTATGGGTCCAATAAAGATGGAGTGTAATCCTCTGCCCAGACACAGATAAAAATACGCACAGTAAACTGAGAGGAACTTTGTATGTGTAGTAAACTGCTGGGAAAGAGAAACCGTTTGGAAAAAGCTCTTTGTGGATAGGGCTGGCTGGAAAAATAATTCCATTTTGTGAAAAATTGACATTTTGTTTTCATTTCAATGTGGAACAAAAATGAGACTTTTCAAAAATTTTCACTAAAAACATAAGGGAGAGAGACCCACCCCCAGAATAATCAATAGTCTGGGGTAAGTGCACTCACCTGAGATATATGGGCTTGTTTCAAAGCTGGAGCTTGAACCTGGGTCTCCCACACCACCAAGCTAGAGAGTCAGTTTCTCCCTCTCTCTGGCCCAGTGACTATTACAATTCTTTATGTAAAGTGAAGTCTATAGCCCAGCAGTTAGAGCACTCACCTAGGCTCAAGTCATTAATCTGAATCAGGTAGAGCAGAAACTTGAACTTGGGTTTCCCACATCCCAGGGGAGTGCCCAAACCACTCTGCTATCCATCCTGGACCTGAGAAACCTTCCTGACAAAAGTTTAATTGACTCCGATACATTTTGATTAACTGACATTTTTCAATGAAAAAAATTCTTTTGTTTAAAAATCCCTCCCCATGTATACTTTTGGACTGTGTTTTATAGTAATCACAAGAACCAACACCACTTTGCACTCATAGAACACCTATTGAGGATCTCAAATATTTTAAAAGACTAAAGTGAGTATCTCACAAATGGGAGGCTTGTCAGGTCTAGTTTACTGTTCAGCTCAGAAGCAGACAGAGTTTAAGCAACTTGTCCAAGGTCACCAAGGAATTTTATGGTGGAACCAGGAACAGAACCCAGATCACCTGACTCTCAAGGTTTATGTTTTAAATACAATACCCTTTACGTGCTGTAAGTTTATTATAAAAAGATTGCCTATGGCAATAGAAATATCACAGCTAAACAACCACAACATTTGATTAAGTATTGAGACCGAATCAAAAGACAAAGGACAAATTTTCAGAGAAGCCTTCATAAATATACTGGCAAAACTTGTAAATACACCTTTGAAGGCGTACAGGAACCTGCATTTAAACACATAAATGGCTAATTACATGTGCGAATTTCTGTGCTTACAAATTTCATTGATGTACTTCTGAATGTTGTTTCAAGGGTGCTACAGAGCATCATTTTTTCATAAAAAGCATACAAAGCTCACTAAGCACAAATAATGCTTCAAAATGTGTTTATTAGCTGTTTCTTTCCAAGTCTAATTTTGAATGTTATAGATGCAATGAAACATATTAAACATAATTCTTCTTGGTTACAAGGTGGATTCTGTCAATCTTCTGGCTTGCTTCTTTGGTGGTGGCCTACTAAATGAGATGATAAAATTTTGTTCTTCAGGGATGAGTCTACATGGGCAGTGTCTTTTTTGCATCCATGTGTGGATTAAATACAAGAGATGCCTCAATAATCCTGCTATATGCATTCTACATAGTTTGTCAGTAGAAGTTTCTAGACACAGAAACTATCATACAACATCTACTTTTGTTGTTGCTATTTAGCAATAAGAAAACAATTTTTAAAATGGCTGTCCACACAGCTGTCTCATCCAACAAAGCAAAATTTTTTGCAATCTTTATAAATGAAGGATAGGAATTTTTCTAGATAACATTTTAACAGCTAACAATGTTAAAGGAACATCTCATTCCCCACCTGTTAATCAAAAGGTAACTTGTGTGGTGAGTTTACTGTCTGGATGAGATACCATAGCATTCTAGCTAAACAAGAAAAGACTCAGGACATCACCCTGCATACATACATTAAAGACCTTCAGACACGGTAAAACCCTAATAGTTCCTGTGCTTGTCTAATTAATTCATTACTAGTTGGTTATCCTTTTGACTCAAAATAACAATGTACACAATTATGATTTGAAATGTGCCTAGCTTTTTAATTCTATCCTCATCCTCAAGACACCGATAAAGAAACTGGAGGAGTTAATCTCTGGGTGTGAAATACCAGTAAGGCAATTTATTTATCAAGAGCCACATGTAATCCAGTTGTCTACTGGGAATCAAATAGGACTGAAGCCAATCTATTAGGAGTGCTTATGATTCAACTTCTGGTAGTGATACAAAAGATCTTGATTGACTTTAAAGAGTTGTCCTTGATCAGCCATTAATTAAACAGGGAATTATGTACACTTTTATGACCTGATCATGAGAGATACTAGTTACCCTCAACCCCCACGAAGTCATGATTTTGCATGCTTAGAATAATCTGAAAAATTCACGTAATTCCCTGCACACACACTGTAATTACAAAACACTAGGTGATGTGGTATTTGATTGTACAGTTATTTGATAAATATAGGTTAATTATGTTATGTAGTGAGAGATAATTTAATATGAATGTATATGAAATACTTATCAGTTTATACCAGTCAGCTGACATAGGAGTTTCCCAGCATATCGAATAATAGAAATTAAATGAGTTCACACACAGTAAAAGGATACCAAATATATCTCTTTATCATATACTTAGGACTTGAACTGCTAAAAAAACATTCTATATACATTAGCTTAAAATATTTAAGAAGCATTTCCCCTAACTATGCTCATTATGCTTGTAACAATTTTATCTTATAGATACCATCGGTTTTTTGCAAGACTGCTTTCTGTTTTGTAATGTAAATCCTATAATATTTCTTTAAATAAATATAAGACAGATTTTCAATCCTGATGCTAAAGTTTTAATGCTTTCAGGAAAAACTTGCATTTTTAATCCAACTGAAAGTTTTAGCAGCACTTTATGATTTGCACTTATTTGCTATTAAATAAAACTACTATCTTTCACTGACCCATAAAAACACACTTGCAAAAAGCAAACGAATCTTTAATCATTTCATGACTGTGGGACATAAATTTATGTACAAATGTTTTCTTTAATAGAATGAATAAGACTTCCTAATGAAATTAGGTTCTATATTTGAAAACTGTCAGACTTAACTTAAGCAATCAGAGGACATTTCTATTTTTTTTTTTTAAAGATATACATGTTAGTTAGTACTAATGTGAGTTTTCCTACTATTTCTTGATTTCTGTTTTCCAGGACCAACTTTAATATTGTGCTGAGAGGCAGAGGGAAGAGGAAAAAAGAAGTGAGAGAACTTACCAACCAAATTCAGAGATGTTACTACAGACACTATTGAAAAAATTCCAAAAACAGGCATAGTTCTTCAAAAAATGCTTATTTACATATAAGCTTGGTCTGTTCAGTATATCTTGCTATGAAAATTATATATAAAACCAATAAGAACTTGATTAAACCTATAGGTAAAGATGGTATTTAAATTTAAAACATGGTCATTCTAAGGAAAGTTACAGTTTAACAAGAAGTATTTGGTGAAGATTAATGGTGAAGGGAAGACTGTGTGAACTATAAAGATATTTCAGAATTTATCAATCTCTAAATAAATATGAATGTGGAAAATAAATAGACCAACAGAAAAACCTTAATTATGTCCCTGAAGTGGCACCCAGCCTCAACCTATGGACTAGCAACTCTTTTATCAATACCCATATTACACACTATACATTTCCAATATGGTCTACAATCAAACACAAACCAATAACAGAACCTGCCACTGTGCATTATCTAGTTCACCATTCATTATGGTGGAGACATCCCACTATTTCGTTTCTTGTCCATTACATAAAAATATGTGACTCAGACCTCCCTACCTAAATTCACACTAGTCAAGAATAAAACATTTTGATTGAAATCCTGGCTCCATTGAAGTTAGTGCCAAAACTCCCATAGACTTCAATAAGGCCCAGATTTCTTCTATTATACCTTATTTTCTATATACACTCCAGAAACAATACCATTCCACAAATGGTGCCAAAAGGGATAGGGTCCAGAGTAACCTAGACAAATTGGAGGATACGGACCAAAAAAAATCTGATGAGGTTCAACAAGGACAAGTGCAAAGTCCTGCACTTAGGACTGTAGAATCCCATGCACTGCTATAGGCTGGGAACCGACTGGCTAAGCAGCAGTTCTGCAGAAAAGGACCTGGGGATTACAGTGGACGAGAAACTGGATATGAGTCGACAGCGTGCCCTTGTTGCCAAGAAGGCTAACAGCATATTGGGTCGCATTTGTAGGAGCATTGCCAGCAAATTGAGGGACATGATTATTCCCCTCTATTCGACATTGGTGAGGCCTCATCTGGAGTACTGTGTCCAGTTTTGGGCCTCACACTACAAGGAGGATGTGGAAAAATTAGAAAGAGTCCAGCGGAGGGCAACAAAACTGATAAGGGGGCTTAGGCACATGATTTATGAAGAGAGGCTGAGGAATCTGGGGTTATTTAGTCTGCAGAAGAGAAGAGTGAGGGGAGTATTTGATAGCAGCCTTCAACTACCTGAATGGAGGTCCAAAGAGGATGGAGCTAGGCTGTTCTCAGTGGTGGCAGATGACAGAACAAGGAGCAATGGTCTCAAGTTGCAGTGGGAGAGGTCTAGGTTGGATCTTAGGAAAAACTATTTCACTAGGAAGATGGTGAAGCACTGGAATGGGTTACCTAGGGACGAGGTGGAATCTCCATCCTTGGAGATTTTTAAGGTCCAGCTTGACAAAGCCGTGGCTGGGGGATGATCTAGCTGGGGTTGGTCCTGCTTTGAGGAAGGGGTTGGACTAGATGGCCTCCTGATAGGGTTGCCAACTGTCTAATCATGCAAACCCAAAGACCTTTAACCCTATACCCTGCCCCTTCTGCGAGGCCCCACCCCACTCACTCGATCCCCCTCCCTCTGTCGCTCACTCTCCCCAACCCTCACTCACTTTCACCATGCTGGGGCAAGGGGTTGGGGTGCAGGAGGGAGGGTGTGGGGTCCTGCTCTGGCAGGGAGTTTGGGTGCAGGCTCTGGGCTGGGGTGCAGGCTCTAGGCTGGGGCGGGGCTTGGGGTGTAGGCTCTGGGAGGGAGTTTGGGTGCGGGAGGGGGCGTGGGCTCTGGAAGGGAGTTTGGGTGCGGAAGAGAGTGCAGGGTGCGGGCTCTGGGAGCGAGTTTGGGTGCGGAAGAGAGTGCAGGGTGCGGGCTCTGGGAGCGAGTGCGGGATGCGGGCTCTGACCTGGGGCAGGGAGTTCAGGTGCAGGAGGGGATCAGGGGGTCGGTGCTTACCTCAGGTGGCTCCTGAAAGTGACCAGCACATCCCTCTGGCAGCACCTCCTAAGCCACGGGGCCAGGGAGTCTCTGCATGCCGCTGTCCGCAGGCACCGCCCCGCAGCTACACAGGTGCTGTGTAGTCAGTGCTCGGGGCTGGGGCAGCGCAGGGAGAACCCTCTCCCCCCCCCCCAGGGGCCACAGGGATGGTGCTGGCCGCTTCCGGGAGTGGCATGGAGCCAAGGCAGGTAAGGGAGCCTACCTTAGCTCCGCTGCGGCACTGGACTGTTAGTGCCCAATATCTCCCAGTTTGGCTGAAGTAGCCTCCAGAAGATAGAGCGTGATTTCAGGAGACTCCTGGCAAAAGCGGGAGGGTTGGCAACCCTACCTCCTGAGGTCTCTTCCAACCCTAGTCTTCTACCATTCTATGAAAAGCAAAATCTCACACTCAAACCTAGGATCATTCCCTTACATGATCTTCCTTACTAACTACAGGAAATATTTTTGGTCTGAAATGGCTACAGCTGAGACTTGGAAACTGCTATATACAGTACAGTCCCATTCATCCAAAATCATATTATCTGAACCTCCCTGTTACCCAAATCCCTTCCTTGCTCCCAGATATCTCATGCTGCGGGACAAGGAAGGGATTCAGATAATAGATCAGAGACTCTTGGCCAGGACTGCAAAACAGAGGAGCAGGACAAGCCTGAGGTTGCAGGGGAGGTCACCCTGCTACTGAATGGCTCTTGCAGCAGCGCATAGAGCCCTCTGCAGCCCCTCTGTCATAGGATTGAGTGGGACTGTGACAGCAGAACTGCAGAGGGCTCCTTCCTCTGTTTCAGGGCCAGCAACACCTGATCCCTGCAGGCACAATGTTCAGAGAAGGCTGTGGTCCTGGCGCAATAGAGCAGAGACCAGGCCTGGGGTCTCTCTGCCCCACACCTTACTCCTGCTGGGACTGGGTGTTGCCGGCTCTGCGGCAGCACAGGGAGCCCTCTGCAGCCCAGCTATCACAGGAGTGAGTGAGCAGAGCAAAGCAAAAACCCCCTAACTCCATCCAGGACTACGAGGAGGAAGATCAGCTCCCAGCCACAGAGGCGGCCTCCCTACTGCTGAATGGCTTCTGCCCTCTCAATTATCTGAACTTCTGATAATCACAATAAAATCCCTGTCCCCCATGCTATTAGAATAATCAGGAGTATACTGTAGTGGGTCCTCACTCTGATGGCCTGGGATCTTCTGGAAGTAAATTCCCTTTCTGAAGATGAGACTATGTCTTTCACAGGTGGAGCTACTGCAGCACCAATCTTAGGTTCCCAAAACTTAGGATATTTCTTTATGTTTTCATATATTTTAGTTTAAAGTTTATTTTTAAGTAAAAATCCCCATTTGGATCTTATGATGTGGACGAGGCTTTCTTCTGGCAACTAGCAGAAGTTGCTAGATCGCAGGCCCTGGTTCTCATGGGAGACTTTAATCACCCTGATATCTGCTGGGAGAGCAATACAGCGGTGCACAGGCAATCCAGGAAATTTTTGGATAGTGTAGGGGACAATTTCCTGGTGCAAGTGCTGGAGGAACCAACTAGGGGCAAAGCTTTTCTTGACCTGCTACTCACAAACAGAGAAGAACTAGTAGGGGAAGCAAAAGTGGATGGGAACCTGGGAGGCAGTGACCATGAGATGGTCGAGTTCAGGATCCTGACACAAGGAAGAAAGGAGAGCAGCACAATACGGACCCTGGACTTCAGAAGAGCGGACTTTGACTCCCTCAGGGAACAGATGGGCAGGATCCCCTGGGAGAATAACATGAAGGGCAAAGGGGTCCAGGAGAGCTGGCTGTATTTTAAAGAATCCTTATTGAGGTTGCAGGAACAAACCATCCCGATGTGTAGAAAGAATAGTAAATATGGCAGGCGACCAGCTTGGCTAAACAGTGAAATCCTTGCTGATCTTAAATGCAAAAAAGAAGCTTACAAGAAGTGGAAGATTGGACAAATGACCAGGGAGGAGTATAAAAATATTGCTCAGGCGTGCAGGAGTGAAATCAGGAAGGCCAAATCACACTTGGAGTTGCAGTTAGCAAGAGATGTTAAGAGTAACAAGAAGGGTTTCTTCAGGTATGTTAGCAACAAGAAGAAAATCAAGGAAAGTGTGGGCCCCTTACTGAATGAGGGAGGCAACCTAGTGACCGAGGATGTGGAAAAAGCTAATGTACTCAATGCTTTTTTTGCCTCTGTCTTCACGAACAAGGTCAGCTCCCAGACTGCTGCACTGGGCAGTACAGCATGGGGAGAAGGTGACCAACCCTCTGTGGAGAAAGAAGTGGTTCGGGACTATTTAGAAAAACTGGACGTGCACAAGTCCATGGGGCCGGATGCGCTGCATCCGAGGGTGCTAAAGGAGTTGGCGGGTGAGATTGCAGAGCCATTAGCCATTATTTTTGAAAACTCATGGCGATCGGGGGAGGTTCCAGATGACTGGAAAAAGGCTAATGTAGTGCCCATCTTTAAAAAAGGGAAGAAGGAGGATCCGGGGAACTACAGGCCAGTCAGCCTCACCTCAGTCCCTGGAAAAATCATGGAGCAGGTCCTCAAGGAATCAATTATGAAACATTTAGAGGAGAGGAAAGTGATCAGGAACAGTCAGCATGGATTCACGAAGGGGAAGTCGTGCCTGACTAACCTAATTGCCTTCTATGATGAGATAACTGGCTCTGTGGATGAGGGGAAAGCAGTGGATGTGTTATTCCTTGACTTTAGCAAAGCTTTTGATACGATCTCCCACAGTATTCTTGCCGCCAAGTTAAAGAAGTATGGGCTGGATGAATGGACTGTAAGGTGGATAGAAAGCTGGCTAGATCGTCGGGCTCAACGGGTAGTGATCAATGGCTCCATGTCTAGTTGGCAGCCGGTTTCAAGCGGAGTGCCCCAAGGGTCGGTCCTGGGGCCGGTTTTGTTTAATATCTTTATTAATGATCTGGAGGATGGTGTGGACTGCACTCTCAGCAAGTTTGCAGATGACACTAAACTAGGAGGCGTGGTAGATACACTAGAGGGTAGGGATCGGATACAGAGGGACCTAGACAAATTAGAAGATTGGGCCGAAAAAAACCTGATGAGGTTCAACAAGGACAAGTGCAGAGTCCTGCACTTAGGACGGAAGAATCCCATGCACTGCTACAGACTAGGTACCGAATGGCTAGGTAGCAGTTCTGCAGAAAAGGACCTAGGGGTCACAGTGGACGAGAAGCTGGATATGAGTCAACAGTGTGCTCTTGTTGCCAAGAAGGCTAACGGCATTTTGGGCTGTATAAGTAGGGGCATTGCCAGCAGATCGAGGGACGTGATCGTTCCCCTTTATTCGACATTGGTGAGGCCTCATCTGGAATACTGTGTCCAGTTTTGGGCCCCACACTACAAGAAGGATGTGGAAAAATTGGAAAGAGTCCAGCGGAGGGCAACAAAAATGATTAGGGGTCTGGAGCACATGACTTATGAGGAGAGGCTGAGGGAACTGGGATTGTTTAGTCTCCAGAAGAGAAGAATGAGGGGGGATTTGATAGCAGCCTTCAACTACCTGAAGGGGGGTTCCAAAGAGGTTGGAGCTCGGCTGTTCTCAGTGGTGGCAGATGACAGAACAAGGAGCAATGGTCTCAAGTTGCAGTGGGGGAGGTCCAGGTTGGATATCAGGAAAAACTATTTCACTAGGAGGGTGGTGAAACACTGGAATGCGTTACCTAGGGAGGTGGTGGAGTCTCCTTCCTTGGAGGTTTTTAAGGCCCGGCTTGACAAAGCCCTGGCTGGGATGATTTAGCTGGGAATTGGTCCTGCTTTGAGCAGGGGGTTGGACTAGATGACCTCTTGAGGTCCCTTCCAACTCTGATATTCTATGATTCTATGTCCCCAAAGAAGCATGTATGGGAAAGCTTGTATCTAATAATGCTTGATGATGATATTTTATTATTCTCAATATTAATAGCTTCCTTCAAATCACTAGTTTCCTGTCCTGGGAAAGTCATGCATTCAATTTGTGTGTTGGGTATGGTATTTATCCTGGATATTTATATGCTATTCAGTATGGGGATCACTCAACTGAGGAGCTGTACTGGAACAAGTATCCTCATTATGGGAATAGTGTGCTAGATGGCTCAGGAAGCCTGAAAGGATGCCTGCTTCCTTGGCTGGCTGCCACCCATGTAAGCACTGTAGGAGAGACCTAATGCCTCTCAAGGCTTTACACTAATGCACTACATCAGCGCAGCTTCATTCCTCTGTAGTGCATCTGGTGAAGACGTGCTATGGCGACAGGAGAGCACGCTCCTGCCAACATAGCATGATGTAGACACTGCTTTAAGTTGATGTAGTTTATGCTGCTCAGGGGTGTGGCTTTTTCACACCCTTGAGCGATGTAATTTACATCAATTTAAGCGGTACTATGGATAAGCCCTCAGTAAATCTGGAGGCATTCTGAACCTGGGAAGGGATTTCCCACTTTTCCTTCTTTAATCCCAAGATGGTGCACCTGCATGGGGAATGGAGTTCTTACGTGGCTCTCTTCAGGGCCCAACTACCTGAAGTGCTTCTTATACTATAATGAAGAGCCAGACTATGGAAAGGGAAAATAATGGCGTAATACCCATTCCCGCCCTTCAGATGGAGTCAAGGTCCGTGGGCTGAAAATCACACAGGTACTGTTCTCATTATAAGACTGCATGAGACAGAGCTTCATAGAAGAAAAGGCTATTGCATAAAAATGAATAAAAATTATAAAACAAAAGTGGTCAGGAGAAACTGAACAGTCAACTTGTCCCATGGCCAGAGGCTGAATTTCTGGTGACCTGAGTTGAATGGCAGTGCTTAGTTTTGGAAATGCCAGCAACCCTAGGTCACCTCCAAATTCCACAGATGAGGGGCACTGACCTACAAGCAGAGAAGCTGCACAGCAGAAACCTCATGAGACCTTCCATATTCACTCTCTCTGAAATAAATCAGATGCCTCATCTCACAGATATAGACCACACACCCATCATCACCCGGTTCACCCTACACATTCAGTATAAACCAGAGAGTTTGAAATGCCTCATTCATCAAACAAAGATCGTAGATAAATTATTTACCACAGAGAAAAGAGTCGGCATGTCTACAGAAGGTATTACATTGTCATTTGTAATCAATGATTTCAACAATGTCTAAAGTTGTGTTGGTTATAAGTGAGTTTTTGTTGAATTAACAGCATGAGAACACAGGTGCAAAACTGAGTTTTTGTTTTTAAACAGGCAACAAAATGATATTTTATACGTTTACATCTATTCAGTGATTGTATGCACTTTGAGTGTGTTTAAATATGTTAGGTGTGATTGAGTGCTGCACCTCTTGAAAGCACTCAACGTCCCACCCGACACATCCCTACTGCCCCCAATCTCATCCCTGGAATGCCCAAATGCCAGGGTTTGGGAGGGAGTGCTTAGAAGCCAGCCTCAGCTCTGGAACTGCTGAGACAGGCCTGAGGCAATTCTCCCTCAGCTAGAAACATGGCTCTTAGGGCACTTCTACACTGCTCCAGCCCTTTTTACCCAGCTAAAAGGCACTGGAGCAGGGTTGACGATCTCACCCATTGAATACACAGCCCTTCTCTTCACCCACCATTCTCAATGTTCTGCTGAGACGACAGGTATTATATTGCAAAAAATTATCATAAAATGATAAAAATGTGCTGGGCTGCTGTTCCCGGAAGGCAGGGGTGAAACCTTATCTGCCACTTTTGTCTCTGCAGGACAATGCAGACACCCCCTCTCTCAAATTATTGAAAATATTTCTGGGACTGGTGAGATAGAAGGCATGATTCAATGAAGGGGAAAAACCATAAGGTTAGAACAATGTACAGATGCCCCCCGGGTTACGCAAACCCGACTTAAGCAAACCCGAACTTATGGAAAAAGTTCCGTAAGCTAGAAATAGGAGGGGGGGGTTGGGGGTTTTTTTTTTTGGCGTAATGGTCGGGTATACGTTTCCGACTTATGCAACGCTTGCGTAAATCGAGGAGCATCTGTATTTTCATCTAAGTGTATGATATTATTTATTATTAAAATAATAATTAAACCATTTCACATGAAATGGTAGTGAAAACTTGGGGTGAAATCCTAGCCCCACTGAAGTCAATGGAAAACTGCCTTTGACTTTAGTGAGACCAGGATTTCACTCTTGGGCTTTGGTGTGTGATTAGTGTCCTAGGACTTGTTAGATTCTCTTTATTTTCTTAAAACTATGCTTTAAAGAGTAATTTGTTGAACTAAATGAGAGCACTTTTTATTACTTTAATGATTACTATATCCTCTAACAAAGGCTGTTCTTGGAAAGCAAGGATGAATCACAGCGAAGATGCAGTTATGTAAAAAATTTTTTGAAGACCTACAAATTGGGAATCGATGTGCATATTCCCTATATAAGTAGCCATACATCAGAAAGCATTCATGAAGGCTTACTGTATTTATTTTTAATTTTGAAGTCTTTGTATGGGTTCATTTCTGCTCCAAAGACATGCTTAGCATCCCACTTTGTAGTAGTTTTCTGTCATTCAAACAGATTAAAAAGTACAGTCATCTCCATACACAGTAATTTATGTACATAAGTTTTCAGGCTCCAAAGTGAGACTGTAAACCCACAGACAATGAACACATATAGGTGAAACAAACAAGCAAAAAACAACTCTTCATTCATTCTACTATGAGATTTCTACTGAAAGATTTTTCAGGTATCTATAAAATTAAATTACCTACAGTACATTTAAATAACCTAAAAGGGGAAAAATTATATTTAAGAAAAATGAATTTGCTTACTTGTACTGCTAACAACTTAGATTATTCAAAAAGACATAACTATAAACACCTAATTTACTCTTCACCCTTAATGTGATTTTTCCACTTTTAAATTAACTTCTAAACAATAGTTTTTTTCCATAGACATGTATAGAGACAAAATTCAGAAAACATTTCTACCAATACTATTTTGTGGGTTTTTTTAAACCAAACCAAAATATTCAGCCTAAACTGACAGTCTTAAAACTCAATCCTGCATGGTGCTGAGTGCTGACTATGATTCAGCAAACCCATTAAGCACGTCCTTAACTTCTGAAGACTATGATGCACTTAAATTCCATTAACTGCTTTGTTCAATAGGGATGGACTGCTAAGTCAGCACCTCAATAAATTATTCTGAAAACAGTTCTATCAATAGTATGTTTTGTAAAAACCTTACTTTAGGCCCAATAGTTAGTTGTAATTAAACTACTTGATAGTGTGGCTTAAAGAGTTATGTTACCTATCAACCTGGTTCTGAAGGAAATAAGTTGAGGTTTTGCACAAGATTATGCAAGGGTTCTTTTAAACGGTTTCAAATTCTCTGTTTAATCACAATATATTTTTAAAGAAAAAATATTGCCATTACTGGTCTTCGCTTTCTTATAGCGAATCTACGATAACAATTCCCTCTTCATATGTATACTTTGTGTAATAGAAATGTTTTACTTAGCACAGAAGGGTCCATTAGAAGCATTACAAACCTGTTCAAATTGTTTAAGTTATATATTATAATTAGTTTGGCAGAGCTAATACAAATCACATTTACAGACTAACAATAATAAAACTGAAGTACCAGTTAAATATCCAAAATAATTAAAGGAATCATTTTTAGCCTGGCATAATTAGCTAATTCACTTTACAAGCATTTATTAAAATGAAATCACATGTTATTATTCCATAGGTAGTTACACAATAGTGTTTATAAAGGAAAAATATAATGAACCGAACCCTTTGTATCCAGCCCTCCACAATTAAAACGAAGACTCCCCAAGTAATATCAATCTAGGATACACTAATTAAGTTTGGTTTGATAACCATTCATTTCTTCTATTGCCTCTGAGCAAATTGTTTATTAGAGAAAGTTATTTTACACAAATCAAATCAAACTGGGTAAACCATTATATTTGAGAGAAACCTTAGCCATCAGTCAATTAATCCATCATTTTCTCCAGACACTTTTGTTTAACGAGCAGATCACATTATCAACAATTTAGATATCATCTGATTCAATTATGACAGAAAATTTATTGACAGTTTCTCTAATACTTTTATTATGAGTAAATATGGAATTTTCTCCACCTTACATGAGCAAAGCAGATGCAAACATGTTGTAAGTCTAAACATCCAAGCAATACCCAAGATTAATACCTAGCAAATGAAACTTTATATGAATTAGTTGTTTTTGGCTAGATGTCTAAACAGATAATACATATATACTGATATATTAGTCAAAAAATAACCCTGGAAAATGTATTAATTTACATGAAGAGATTCAATGTATATAAAAATACAAGGGTTTATGTAGTGCAATACCATACAAAAAAAAGTGGTAAAACCATGATAAAAGAATACTTGCAACACCTTTCTACAGCTCTGTGAAATTCTAATAATAAGGCTTGTTTAATTTTTATTGGTTCCCCAAAACTTAATGTGAAGCTATTCCTTGTTATGCCTCATGCCTAATTAAAAAAATACAATTTTGTGGAATGCTTATAATTGCAGCTGTCTTAAATTCAAGAAAAATTGCTGCCTAACCAAGTTTGCTCCCAGATGGCACACTCCAAATCTACTGACAGAAGTTTCTCCTTGAAAAAATATGATACTGACTCATTGACAATTGAGCTAACCCCATGGTTGCATTCATGGCTCAAAGATTAGAGGGCACTGGGGAAGCTCCATTTAAACTAATGTCCATTAAAGAGGTAATGGAATTATATAATACCGTATACAATAGCACATCACTATCTTCAGAATATTTTGCCTGAGAAAAAAGGTGTTTTTATAATGAGGGGGGACTATAACTGGGTTTATAGTTGCTGAAGAGAATACTACAGCTGTATACTAGAGAGTTAAATAAACATCCATATAATGAGAATGAAGTATACACTTAATGCATGACAGAATCTGAACAGTAAAAACTGCTTAACAGTAAATACAAAAGAAGCCTTCAGCTGAACAGCTGATATATGCTGTTCTTTGAAGTCTTTCTAGGTGAATCATATTTTAACCATCACAACTAAGTCCTTGTATATGGCTGTATCACAATGATAATTAATATGAAATTTCTGGTTTGCAGATTCTGTATTACTCAAGTATTTGTAACCGTTCTCTTTAGCTGGAGTCCCTCAAGAAGTGTATACTTTATTCTCATTAAGAAACAAGAACTACAATGTGAAAAGGATACTGAACATCCTGAACTTCTTACACCAAGAAGGATCATGCAGTTGTACTTACTTTTTTTAATGCAAAATAAGCAAGCTCTTTTCCAGGCACTGTGCTAAAAGTGATTTCATATCAATGTATAGCAACAATGGTACACATTGCAGCACAAGGCTCCATTGATGGCCATGAATAAGTCCGGCAGCTGCCATATGCTGATATGTGAAATACCACCATTATTTTATATTCTAGGCACCAGCTTGGCAGGGTATGTAAGCATGAGCCTAACTTTAAGCAAATGCACTGTTCCATTAAAGTCAAAGGGGCTACTCATATACGTAATGTTAGGCATTTACATAAGTACCTTGCTGAACCAGGGCCTAAATATGCTGTATGGAAAACTGGAGTCTGAGGGATGATTGTGTGGTAACTGCTTGTAAAAGATGACCTTTCACAAGGAAGCACTGTGTAATCTTTCAAGATAATCATTTCAGTCCAACTTCAAAATCTTTGCTTGAAAAACTTATTGAAAATACAAAGGTAAACATGTGAATATACTTTAAAAAAGGTAAGCTTTTTCTTCAGATCCTGATCCTATCCTGTGGACACTAAGGCTTGGTCTACACTACCCCCCCTAATTCGAACTAAGGTACGCAACTTCAGCTACGTGAATAACGTAGCTGAAGTTCGAAGTACCTTATTTCGAATTAGTTCAAACTTACCTTGGTCCACACTCGGCAGGCAGGCTCCCCCGTCGACTCCGCGGTACTCCTCTCGGCGAGCTGGAGTACCGCAGTCGACGGCGAGCACTTCCGGGTTCGACTTATCGCGTCCAGACTAGACGCGATAAGTCGAACCCAGAAGTTCGATTTCCAGCCGTCGAACTTGCCGGTAAGTGTAGCCAAGGCCTAATACAATTAACTAACAACAAAGAACAGTTAGCCTACAGTGACTGTGGTTCTTGAAGGTCTGTTGTCCACACAGATTCCACTTCTGGTGAACATGCACCCCATGCACACAAGATCAGATTCTTTTAGCCAGCAGTGTCCACTGAAGTACCCTGGATGTCCTCATTCCCCTCTCACCCAATGGCATAAAGTGTGGAGCAGGCCCAACCACTATCAGTTCCTGCACCCATACAGAATCCAGATGGCACAGGGCTCCATAGTAATGAGGGAAGGAGGAAGAGGAGCTGGAGAATCAAAGAACCACAGTTACTGTAGGGTAAGTAACCTTTCTTTCCTCCTCAAATGATTGGTCACTTGGATTCTACTTCTGGTGATTAGTAAGCAGTGACTTCAAAATCAAGAGATGAGTGCTAGAAATCTACTTTAAATGATGATTTCAAGACAGCTCTGCCAAAGTGAGCATTAGATTTTGAGACCTCAAGCCTAAGAGATATCACTGGGTGAAAGTGTGGACTGATTTTCATACACAGCTGCCCTGCACATTTCTGAGATATTTTACACAGAAGCTGCCATCAGTCCTACTGGAATGGACTCTAACCTACATGGGTGAAGTTAATCTAGCTATTTTATAGCATGAGTGAATACAATTAAATACCCATTAAGACACTCTGTCTACAGATGAACATCCCTGGGGAAAGGAAAGCTCAGTGGTTTGAGCATTGGCCTGCTAAACCCAGGTTTGTGAGTTCAATCCTTGAGGGGGCCATTTAGGGAACTAGGGTAAAAATCTGTCTGAGGATTGGTCCTGCTTTGAGCAGGGGGTTGGACTAGATGACCTCCTGAGGTCCCGTCCAACCCTGATATTCTATGATTTAATGAAAGTTCCAAAGGGTCTTATCCTGTCAAGGTAATATTACAGAGCTCTAACCATATCAATTGTGTGCCGTTTGGCTTCCCTGAATTTAGAGTGGGGTTTAGGGAAGAAAACTGGCAGGTTAATCAGCTAATTTAAATGAAAATCTGTGACAATCTTAGTTAAAAGCTTAAGGTGTGATCTAAGCTTCCCTTATCCCTATGAAACGCAGTGTAAGGTGGGCCAGCTATTGGGGCCTAAATTCCCCCTACCCTTCAAGCTGATGTAAAAAGGCAGTCTTCAGAGAGAGATGGTATAAAGAACAAGTTGCTAGGTTCTCAAAAGGGGGAGGGTGGTTCCATTAAACCAGCAAAGACTATGTTGAGATCCCAAGGACGGGGCTCCTGAATTTGGGGAAAGACACAAATGAGGCCCTCTGGGAATTTTGCAACTATAGAAGAGGAAAATATTGTGTGACCCTGAATGAACAGATGATGTGCTGGTATTGCTGCTAAATGTACCCATATGCAGCTGATGGATAGCCCTGAACGTTTTATGAGTAGCAAACAGTCTAGACAATCAGGAATTAAGGCTTTTAAGGGGGACAAGATTACACTGTACTGCCCAAATACATTTAGCTGAATAGCTGAGACTAGTGGAGTCTTTTCTGTTATGCACCAAAATATTCTGGATCACCTGAACAGTTTCTTTTGATGGAAGTTACCGTTACATGCAATGATACCGGGTCCAGGTGAAAAACATAGCCCCTTTGGTCTGCAAGATCATGTCAGATAAGACAGATGTGATCAGGAGCTGAGTTGACATGTTTGTTAGGTCTGAACACCAAGAGTGTCTGATCACTATTGCTGAACCCTCTGTTTTCTCAGGACCCTTGATATTAATAGGAATGGAGGATAAGAGAACATTATCCCCAGACTCCATGAAATGAGGAAAGCATCTAACAGGGAACCTGGGCTCATACGCACAGCAAATAGATCTATTCTTGGATACCTGTATTTGCAAAAGATGCACTGCAAGACTGAGTCCATTGTGTCAAGTATCAGGGGGTAGCCGTGTTAGTCTGTATCTACAAAAACAACAAGGAGTCTGGTGGCACCTTAAAGACTAACAGATTTATTTGGGCATAAGCTTTCGTGAGTAAAAACCTGCATCCGAAGAAGTCAGGTTTTTACTCACGAAAGCTTATGCCCAAATAAATCTGTTAGTCTTTAAGGTGCCACCAGACTCCTTGTTGTTTGAGTCCATTGTGGTCATCTCAAAATTGCCTGCTGAGTTGGTCTGGTCTGAGGTTCTGTAATCCTGGTACATGTAAAGCCACTGATGTGATCTGGTTACTAATACAACAGTTCCAGAGATGAATAGCTTCTTGGCTAAGAGGGGATGACCATGCTCCTCCATGTCTGTTGACATAAAGCATTGCTGTGTGGTCTATCATTACCTGGATCATTAGTCTGAGCATCATGAGAAGAAATACCATGCACACTAAAAGAACAACTCTGAGTTCCAGAATGTTTATGTGGAAATGCATATCTTTGGGAGTCTTGGATCTGAAGGTGATCTATGCGAGCTTTCCATCTGAACGTAAAGGCATGTGTCATCAGTCTCTTGGTAGGCAGAGGTGGAAAAATATTACTCCTTTGCATTCATAGAGAGGGCCTTCCACCAATTAAACTATCAGAGAGGACTTCTCAGGGGATCTCAGGTCCTTGTGATGTCTGTTGGGTAGATACACAGATTTTAAGTACCCATGCATGGAGCACAGGTGGTGTCTGGCATGCTGTATGACATAAGGCAGGCAACCATATGACCCAGGAATCTGAGGCATATACTTACAGGCATTTGTGGATGAGCCTGCAGATAGCTGATGAGGTCTACCATGGTCTGGAATCCCTCGTGTGGTAGCTAATACCTTGCTAATGTGAAATCTAACACAGCCCCTATGAACTCTATTCTCTGGGTCATCAATCGTGTAGAATTTTCTCTGTTGATCCTGAGGCCCAGTGTGGTAAAAAGATATAGAATTAGGTTAATAAAACTGTTCACTCTGTTGCAGTGAACTTCCTTATATGTGCCAGCCATTGAGGTACAGGTATAGCTGGATTCCTTGTCTCCTTAAGTGAGACGCCACAATTGCCAACCACTTGGTAAATACCATTGGTGCTGTTGAAAGACCAAAGGTCAGGGGGATGCATATTGGCAGAATGGGATAACTCAGATTCCAAGTGGGGGTACTTCCTGTGCACATGATAAATCTATATGGAAAAGCACAAGTCTTGTAGGTTGAGAGCTGCAAACCAGTCTTTCGGATCTAACAGTGGGATTATGGGCACCAGAGTTATCCTGAAACTGAAACAGCAGAAGAACTTGTTGATATCTCAAATCTAGTACAGGACACCAAGCCCCCTTTCTTCTTTAAGATTAGAAAATAATATGAGTAAAACCCTTCCCTCTGAATTCCAGGGGCACCTCTTCCACTACTCAGAGTGTCAGAAGGGAATCCCCTTTTATTTGTAACAGTATCTCATGAAAGAGGTCCCAAAAGTGGGACCAGGGTGAGGGTGAGGCAAAGAAGTCACTGAAATTGAATATTTATAGTTTCTAAGACCAAGCTGTCTGAGAATTCGATTCCTGGCCTCTCGAAAGTAAAAAAGGCAATTGCCAAAAGGGAAAGAGAAGGGCCAAAGATCTTCTAATAGCTCTGAGTGGCTCCTGACAGAAGTATCAAACTTGCTGCCATGAGGCAGACATGGTGCATAGTAAAGGAGGAAAAGGCAGAGGGCCTCCTTTGTTGGAACTGCTGCTTCTTTCTCAGTGGCTCTGATGACTTCTGCACATTATAAGAGTAAGTAGAGGGCTTCTATCTTGTGAAGCTTTCAGAGCTGGCCATCTTTCTCCTACAGGTTGGGTATATACTCCTAGCCAGTGGAGCATGGCTCTAGAATCTTTTAGAGAATACAGGGCTTCATCTGTATGCACACTGAATTAATCTTCTTTAGTATTCCTGAAGCTGGAGCGCATGGTAATGAGGTTGGCCACTGAACATGCTGCCATATCTGGAGAATCTAACACAAGCTCTTAGCAATGTTTGAGCTATCAAATGTCCTTCAGTCACAATATCCCTTCCTCCCTATGTTCTTGAGGGAGCTTCTCTATGAATTGTGGCACTTTGACCCAGTTGAGGTAATCATATTTTGACAGAAGTGCATGGTAATTTAAGATATGCATCTGTAGACCTAGTGATGAATAAATCTTTCTGCCAAAGGGGTCTAGCTTTTGGGGGGTCTTTGTCTCTTGGTGTCAATTCTTGGGCATCCTGGCTGACTGGTTCTTTCATTTACTGTCACGGTTGCCAGTGATCCAGGAACTGTGTGTGTGTAAAAATACTCAAACCCTTTAGCGGGAACTTGATAATGCCTACCTAACTTTTTAGAGGTGGGTGCCAGGCTCTGCCACAATTTCTTTTGCTGGTTCCAATAGCTCTTCTTGGATGGGCATGGCAAGGCTTCCAGGTATGGAGGAGTGCAGAATGTCCAGTAACTTGTGGGATTCTTCTTGCATTACTCTCCATATACAGGTTACTAAAACATGTGCTACGCAATGTAAAGTTCTTGAAGTATTTTGAAGTTACTCAGCTGACCAGGAGTGAAGGGCCCTAGTTCCTCATCTGGTGAGGAAAAGTATAATACCGTTGAAATCAAATACTCTTCTATTTCCAGCAGATGTTCGTCCTGGCACAGGCTGTGAGACTATCACTTGCAGCTGCTCGGACAGCCCTACAAAGTTTTGATGAAGGGTGGGAAAGTAGTAGAGCCAGTCTTCATAGCCAATTGCATGCCTCAAAGAGCCCAGTAGGGGCCAGCTTGCACATTTCAGGGGCAAAAGGCAGGGCACATGTGGCAGTGAAGGAGGATTCCAAGGTGAGTGTTCCCAAGATCTCATGGGTCTATGTTTATAGTGCTGACCCTTGGATTCCATAATATTACTAGGGGTCATATGAATACGAACAAGGTGAATGGTAGCAGTACCAGTAATCAAAACCAAGTAAAGAGTGCACTAACAGCTGAGGAGAGCAATGATGATTTAAGTCACTGCAAGATCACTCAGTACCAAGAATAACTTCAACACCAATGAATCTGGTGCCAGAAGCATCTTCACTGCAGGGATTGTAACTGGAAGTAGCAGCACCGTGTGTGCCAATTTCAATGTTAAAATGGTCAGTATCGAGTGAAGCGTGGACTGCTGTCTCAAAATGTATCGTGTATTTGGTGACCAGATTTTGCCAAGGCATCAGTGGGACCCAAGTTGGGTCACAAACCTCCTTTTGTCTAGTGGCTTAAGAAGATTTTTGCCTCATTTTACTAGGTCCTGAGGTTGACCTATGCCTGCACTCACAGTGGAAATGATGTTCCTTGCTACCCCAGTCTGATGACTGGGTGAAGGAGAACTTAGCTGCCCAGCCGGTCTCGGTGGTTGATGGGTTTGATCTCTGAAGAGTGAGACAACGATCTTGGAGTTGAGCCACAGCTCATAGGAGCCCTAGCTGAGGAGGTCCATTCAGACCTGGGATGTCCTTTTTTCCTGGCCTCATCGAGGGCTCCAAGGGAAGGAGCTTAAGATGGACTTCTCTTGCCTCCTGTGTCCTCTTAGAAAAGGAGTGACAGACTGACCACCTATTGGTGATGTGCGCCTCTCCAAGACAAAAAAGTGAGCAGAATTGCATAGGGGCAAGATTTGAATCCTAACTTTTTTTCAGCAATAGTGGAAAAATCCCAGTACCAAGAAAGTTTCTAACACAAACCACCTAGTCTATAAAAACACCAATATAAAACACACTTTATTAAAGGGCACAAAAAGAGAAAAAAACTACACTCACTGTGCTTTACACACACACACACAGCAAACTCATACAGTATGCAGAGAAGCAGATAAGGTAGGGGTCCTGTCTTGCTGCCTGTAGTGGTTCAGCAGCGAGGTTCCTCTTCCTCCAGGTCCATGGGAGGCCAGTCCGCATCACTATATCTCTGGGCATCGCCTGTCGTGGGAAATTAGCAGCACAGCAACCATCTATAGCTCGGGCCTGTGTTCAGGGCCGAACAGCAAAGACAGTTAGATAGCCCAAGCCCTCTGGCAGGGTGAGGCAACAGAGGTCTATTGCTCGGACCCGTGTTCAGGGTCGAGCAGCAAGGGGTTCGGGCATCCTGGCTCCGGCGGATGGCCAACAGGTGGTGGCTTCTTGGCCCCGAGAGGGGGAGACTGCCACCCCAGGGTTGGGGCGGCAGGGGGGGCAAAGGCCCACCCACTCCACTGCGCCCTAGCCAAGGGCCCTAAGAGTGGCAGCAGGATTTGCCACTAGGTCAGCGGGGATCCTGACCGCAACACACTAACCTATGCTCAGGCAGAGCTGCAGCCAGACTAGGGTTGGCTGCCCCTGGGCCACTTCCTAACTCCACCTCGGGGGTGTACCTGGTCCTATAGAGGGATGTCCAGATCGTCCAGGTAGAAGGCCTGTGGTAGTGCTGGCAGCTCCTCCATGTTTGGATCAGCATATGGCTCCAGCGGCTCTGGCCAGTCCTCAGCTCCCCAGGGGCCTGCAGCAGTCTCCCAGCTCCGGAAGCTGCTGCCCAAATGAGCTTTCAGACCCGCCTTTTATACTTCCTGTCCCGCCCACTGACTTCTGGAAGGAGGGGTGAACATGTCCTGGCTCCACCCATCAGGGCTCAGTGGGGGGGTCCTCCCCCTCCTGGTCCGTGGAAGGCCACTCTGCCTCACTACACTGCCACAGGTGGTAAGAAGTAAATTAGGGACTGTTGGCCACTCTACCCTGTATGCCCTCAAATGGGAGTGTGAGAGGCCATCAAGGGTACAGATGCAGCCACAACTAACACTAATGACCAAAAGAATTCAATCTTATGTGTGTGGAGCACATATGCACTAGAAGTGGAATCCATATGGACAATCACTCAAAGAATCATTATTATTATTTTCTATTTCTCCAAAGTGCCATCAGGCAAAATTCAATGAAGCAAGCAAGCCACAACTCCCATTAACCCATTAGGGTTGAATTTGGTTCACTGTGTTTTATACTTCAGTTTCCTGAGATTAATACAAATTATGTAAATTGACAAGTAACTGGACATGCTACTTCACTTTTTTGTTTGTGTGATTATCCCCATCAGTTATATTACAGTTTTTTTTCACTGCAACTATAATCTATGATAAAAGCTCCTCCTCTTTTGATTTTATACTTCTCCTCCTATATAGTGAACATGTTCATTTTCTCATTTCAATTTCACTACCAGCTCCTAGTTGTAGCGCCTACAGCAATACAGGACTCCATCTGTGTATCTATTGTCTTTTACTCTTTGTAGTGGGGAATCAAACAATCATCGAAATGTGGGGCTGGAAAGGACCTCAGGAAGTCATCAAGTCCATGCTAAGGCAGGATCAAGTAAACCTAGACCACCCTCACAGGTGTTTATTCAACCGGTTCTTAAAAATCTCCAATGATGGGGATTCCACAACCTCCCTTGGAAGCCTTGGAAGAACTTAACCACCCTTATAGATAGAAACTTTTCCTAATAGCTAAACTAACCTGAATCTCCTTTGCCGCATATTAAGCCCATTACTTCTTGTTCTATCTTCACAGTCCTCTTTATAACAGCACTTAAAATATTTGAAGACTTATCAGTCTTCTTTTCCAAAGACTGACATGCTCACTTTTTTCAACCTTTCCTCATAGGTCAGGTTTTCTAAACCTTTTTTTCATTTTTGTTGCCCTCTTCTGAACTCTCTCCAATATGGCCACATGTTTCCTGAACTATGGTGCCCAGAATTGGACAGTACTCCAGCTGAGGCCTTACCAGTGTCAGGTAGAGCAAACAATTACCTCATATATTTTACATATGACAGAGTCTTCTGTTAAAATACTCCAGAACAGACTTTTGTGCAACTGCATAACATTGTTGACTCATTCAATTTGTGATCCACTATAACCCCAAATCCTTTTCAGCACTACTGCCACCTAGCCAGTTAGTCCCCATTTTGTAGTTGTGCATTTGATTTTTCCTTCCTACGTGAAGTACTTTGCACTTGTCTTTATTGAATTTCATCTTGCTGTTTTGAAATTCTAATCCCATCCTCCAAAGTGCTTGGAACCTCTCCCAGCTTGGTGTCATTAGCAAATTTTATAAGCACATTCTTCACTCCATTATCCAAGTCATCAGTGAAAATATTGAATATAGGTAGTACCGGATCCAGGACTGATCCCTGCAGGGACCCACTATATATACACCTGGGACAGGTTACCCCCCCCCCCCCCCGGGTGCCACCTGATGTTCTGGGGCACCACTGAGCCCGCCTGTTCCACCAGCCTGGGCTTCCTCACCCTGTCCTGCTAAGCCAGGCCCTCAAACCTCCTCTAGCACACACACAGGTAGGGACACAACCAGTTGTAAAAAGACAGATACTGAAATCAGTACTGCATGGGAAGGCTTTCAGCTAAGGAATTGCCCAGCACTCAAGTGCACTCCCCCTCTGGAGAGTAAACTCAAAATTGTATTGTCTTGCACTGCACAGAGAACTGTACAGCATAAACTAACTGAAATTCGCCCTCTTCCTGGATGTGGAGAGAGATATGCACAGCTTCTTGCTCCCCCAGTTATGAATTACACAAACTATTTAAAACAAAAACAAGTTTATTAAGTACAAGAGGTAGATTTTAAGTGATTATAAGGGATAACCAACAGATCAAAGCAGATTACCTTAGTAAATAAATAAAACCGTAAACTGAGTTTAACACACTAGATAGGTAGGATATAAATTAGCAAATTCTCACCCTGAGTGATAAACAAGCTGGCAGACTCTTAAGGCACAAGTAGCCTTGGCTTTCCCAGGTTTTCATACACTGGCTAAAGATCCTTCTAGCCTGGGAGCATCACTTCCCACAGTTCAGTCCTTGGCCCCCAGGTGTTTCTAGGCGTGTTGTTGCAGGGAGAGTGAGGTACCCTCATGATGTCATTGTCCCCCTTTTATATCTTCTTCCCACTTGCTGGAAAACTCTTTTGCTGTGACATGGGTCAAACAGTTCCCATTGTGTAGTGATAGCTCTGAGAGGTTTCTATTATACACAGTTCCTGGGGTAATCCTTGTGCTTGTGTGCATTTCCTCAATAAGCCATTAACATTATTTGGCCTTTTTACTGTTGTACCTGAAAGGCTGCTTATGGGTGTTTTCAACCTCACAACATGTTCCACTAACACACACATAGCTAAACTTCATAACTTCACATACGACGATAGCACATACAATCCAATGAGATATTAATGTCTAGCAGATCACGACTTTTAGAATGATACTTTTCAAGACATACTTTGTACAAAACATATCCTAATTACATGACAGTGATGAATATTGGGGAGTCAGGGTGTCACAATACCCTCCAAATCTGACAGCAAACCATTGATAACTACTCTTTGAGTATGGTCTTTCAAGCAGTTTTGCACCCACCTTACAGTAATTTCATCTAGACCATATTTCAGAGTTTGCTTTTGAATTTCATTGTGGAATTCTGTCAAAAGCCTTCCTAATGTCTACTGCTTCCCTCCCCGCCCCCCCCCAGTCCACTACAACAGTAACCCTATCAAAGAGAAAAAATAGATTGGTTTGGCATGATTTGTTCTTGACAAATCCATGCTGGCTATTTTTTATAACCCTATTACTCTCTAGATGCTTATAAACTGATTGTTTAATAATTTGTTCCAGTATCTTTCAAGGTATCAGAGTTAGGCTGACTGGTCTATAATTCCAGGGTCCTCTTTGTTCCCTTTGTTCCCCTTTTTAAAAATATGTTTGCCCTTCTCCAGTGCTCTGGGACCTCACCTATCCTCAATGAGTTTTCAAATGTAAACACTAACTACTCTGAGATTGCTTCAGCTAGTTCCTGTCAAGCGACTGGGAGGTAGGCGGTCATGCCTAGTGGCTGGAGCAGGAGTGAAGCCTAATGATGAGAGCAGGAGTTAGTAGCCAGGAACTGGAGCCTGGGTTCAGAACCAGAGTCAGTGGCATAATGACAGAGCCAAGGGCAGAGCTGAAGTTTGAGGTCAGGAATTGGAGCCGAGGGTCAGAACCAGGTTACCTGTAGTGAGGCAAGGCATGAGCAATGCTGGGACCAAGGCTGGAGCAGGGCTAGATATAAGTACACGCAGCTGTGGGTGAATGCTCTGAGCAGTTAGAGCCTACTGCTGTTGCTGGTCTTAAGAGCAGGTCTGTTGATTCCCTCAGCTCATCGGGCACTTTGGCCACCCAGGCGGCTCAGCTGAGGCCCAGCTGCGCCTGTTATGTATGTAGGAAGATTCTGATATAGTTTATCATTATAAAAATCTGTTTCTTGGTAAAAAGTTGGAGTATCCTTCAAATATATAAACACAACCCATGAAAATTAAATAAGATTACACACATACAGAAACACATTGTATATTTATGATATCATAGCTAACCAGACTGTATTTTAAAAAGAAATAAGCTGTGCCTAATCTATGTATTATCTATCTTCTAACTTGATCAGTTCCACATTCCCCTGGGAAAGAAGAGGACCTAGCATATGAGAAGAGTCGGCAGTAATACTGGCCAGTGAAGTAAGATTTACTCCTATATTTGAGAGGAGTCCCCCAAAGAGATGCTCTAAGAGATCTATTTGTTCTTAGGACAGTTGCTATATAGTCAACACACTTAGTCTGGTCTTGTTACTTTGAATTTTCCTTTAAGAATAGGAACAGCATCACAGAGCCACAACTAATTCTTCAAAATCCCAGCTGAGCTTACAACTACTTCCGTGACTTAGCAATCACCAGCCTCCCCTTTGGTCTGTAACACAATATCCCCTTATATAAACAGACATATATGAACATTCGTGATTTCAAGTCTGTTGTACAGTGGATTCCACTTAATAGCAACCCAGATATTAACAACTTCTGGTTAATAGCAACATTTTGCCGGTAACAAATCCCACCCCTTGACTTTAATGTTAATGGCATTCGCATATTGGCAATGGCATGCAGCTTATTGTAACATTTTTTGGAAGAAAGGCTCCACCTGCAGGCAGGTTTGCAGGGCTGCAGCTCCAGGAGGAAGTGCCGAGACATGTCAAGCACCCCCTGCAGGCAAGTTTGTGAGACTGCAGCCAGGGAAGGAAGCGCTGGCATCTGCCTTACCTGGCTGCAGCCCAGCAAACCGGCCTGCGTCTGGTGCTCAGTCTATCCCAGTGATTTATTTTAGGGCTGCAGTCTGGAAAACCTGCCTGCGCACAGGATGTGCGCAGAAGGTAAGGGGCTGCAGGCTGGGAGGGGAGGCTGTGGGCAGAACAGTAGTGGGGGTGGACCGGCAGCCTGGATGCCAGAGCTGCATGGTACTCCCCACCCCCATGCTCTCTGGGCTGAGTCCGGCTGGGGGACTGCACATAGGGAAGGAAACCCTGACCCCTGGAGAGTACAGGGAGAGGTTTCATGCAGCTCCATGCCCCCCCCTCCCCCCAGCACTCCTGCTCCCCATGGAAAGCCCTGGCATCCTGGCTGCAGTCCCCCCATAGGCAGGTTTGCAGGGCTACAGCCAGGGAAGACCACATCCCAGTGCTTCCTTCCCTGGCTGGTGCCTCACAAACTTGCCTTCTGCTTATTAGCAACTACTAGACAAGAACAACTTTTTGCTGGCAACCAAGAGGTTGCTAATGAGTGGAATCTACTGTATCTATCTGTCTCTCATCATATATATAGATTGTAAGCTTTTTGGAGGAAGGATCACATTTTTGTTATGGCCCTGATTGAGGAAAACAAAGCTCTTCAGAAAAAGCACTTAAGCACATGTTTAACTTTAAGCACATGCTTAAGTACTTTCTTGAATAGTGGCTCATATATGTGAACAGTTACTAGCAACATGAAGCCCCAATCCTAACCTGGGCCTCTAGGCACTACTGATTCATAATCATAATTGATAATAATCATAATAAGCTGGAACCATTTCAGAAGCCCTGAATATTTCCATTACCTCTCAGCCAAATAATGTCTACTTAGCCTAGTCAAAGTTAATCCAGTTATGTCCTATCTCAAAATCTGCACACTAAAAACCGTAATGTTATTTTAAATGATTCTGCTCAGACATTGGAGAGGTCCCAACTTTCTTTAAAGAAATGCAACACAAAAAGAACACTTACATTACAAGAAGAGGGCTGCAATGTAGGAAGTTCGCTATGTATAGGTAAGTGGATAGTGCCTCTGTCTTCTCTCTTCAGGTCTGCATACAATTCTTGACTCTGTTTGCTAGCATGTGAAAGAGAACTTAACATTCTCACCCTAGTCCCCCGTTTGCCAATATCCCAATTCCGCCAAACACTTCAGCACAGATGGCAGACTCTGCTCAAGACAGACAGAACTGGAATGGGAGGGAGAGTTACATGTCAGGATTAGAACTATGGGTTAAGCCCTTCCTTCTTACTTTTCATGAACAGTAAATTCACTGACAAAAATTAAAAAAAAAAAAAAAGTCTTGATTTTCTTTTCCCAGGCCAAGTAACATCTATTCTAGACCACACTTTTTAAATCCCACTCCTCCTTTGCACTCATGACCTTTAATCCCCTCAAAGACAGCTGATTTAGTTCCCACCAAGATCCCAATACAATCTGTTTATCCATCTGTTAGCACCAAAACAAAATATTTCAATACAACACCTCAAATTGTTGCTGCTGACGCTGCCCCTGTCTGCTTGGAAAACTACTGCATTACTTGTTACCTCAATTGCATTGGCTGATTTAGCCTCTTTTTCCTTAACTTCTCTCTTGCCAATAGAATGGAATACAATTGTCATTACAGTTTCAGTAACTCTAGTATTTAGTACACTCCACCACCACAACCACAATGAAGATGAACATCCCAATTCTCTGTGAGTTGTCAATCAATTTCTGAAGTTGAACATTACAGCGTATAGTCTATAGGCTTTAAAGCTTGCAATTAAAAATAAATAAGGGCTATTCGAAATATGACGAGTATGATTCATGAAATCAGTAAACAATAACCTGATCATAACAAATATATTTGACCTTTCAAATAAATGTAAGGCGACTCAGGTTCGCTATTGCTGCCAAGTTTATTTTCCTCATAAGTTTTGCCACATTATGCTACAATAACCCTTCATTATTTCCAGCACAGTCTATGGTTTACCTATAGTTGTCTGGTGTCTACTTAGTTTATGGCAAGCAAACAATTTGAGAATATGGTAATAAAGCCTCAATCACAGTAATGATGTATGATGGGCTGTAATTTCTCTGTGCTAATGGGTTACAAACAGTAGTACAATGATGACGGGAATCTCAGAGATTCATTATATGATTGCAATAATATCCAAATATCTTAATATAGATCATTATTAACTCATGCACACACTAACAGCCTCTATATATTTCTATATACATATACACATATAAAATTAATATGTCTTTCTATATAAAAATTCACACAGCACAAAACATTTTGTGTTGAGTTCCCTAAATCAATGTTTAAAGTTGGAATTACTGCATTGAACTGGTTCTTTGAAAAGAAAGCCATTGATTTTAATCTGCTTGAAGCAATCAATTACTCCCTGTCCTCTTTATTCCAAACTGTAATGAAAACTAAACTGCGTTGTCTTGAAAACTAAATGTGAAGATGATCATAAACAGAATTTAAACTCCATGGATTATTCATATCTACCCATTTAGATTTGCCATTTCCATTATGAGTACATTTGCCATGAGCATTTAATGGACATCTAAAAGGGAATTCATTAAAGCAGGAGCTGTTGGCAGCACTTATGGGCTTCAGACTGCTTTATGTTTGCCTTTAATAGCTTACTATTATAAAAGTGATATATTGTGTTCATCCCATTAGTAGTTTGCAGAAAGGTCTGTAAGACATAACAAATCCTTTTGAGTATTGTCAGAATCAAAACTAAATCACAGGGTATTTTTTTCCAAGCAGCATATTACCATTCTAACAATGTACCATTTTAGGTCATCTGCATTTTGATGATGTGAGCCAAATAAAAATTTAGTTACCAGATAGGTATGTTGTTTTATTAAACATATGCAAATAACTATGGGGTTTCAGGTACAAAACTCTCAAAATATGCCATGGCTCTTAAGAGGTAAACATGCTTAAAAATGAAATATGTTTTCCATGAGCTCTGTGCTCATTTTGGGCCAAACAGTGGGCTGGTTTGTAAGGAAGCTTAATGGACCCCCCTTGTCTCCAGATTGTGGGTACCCTTGTGGGGAAGAGAGCAGCCTTCACAAGGCTGCCACATTTCCCCTCCTTCACAAGTGGGTGAAATATAGACCTGGTGCAAGGTACTTCCTCCTTGGAGCAAGGGAGAACTCAGAAGGCACAGTTTACCTTCCACTCTGCTCCAAGGGCAATGCAACTATGCCCTGTCCCTTATCGGGGGCTCATGAAAGAACCATGATTGAGTCCTTTGGTTGAAATGAAACTTCCTTAGATACTGGAGCTCATTTCTAATTGAAAGCTGCATAATTCTTTAAAATAGCTTTATAGTTTTAAAATTAATAGAGTTCAAGAGTAAACATTTGCTGAAGATATCTGCAAAAAAGGGTCACTGTCAAGAACTGTTCTAATGGAACGTGAACATTAACGTGGTATTACTTATTTACTTTGTCACAAAAAACCATCAATGACACTAGCCAATCTCAAGGAAGAGGGTTTAGTTCATTAACTTGCACTCTCTCTACTGACCCTCCAGCACTTTGGCACACAGTGTCTGTAGGTCCTATCAAACAAAGGATATTTTAAAAAAAAATCTGCCAACAAAAATGGGATTTTAAAAACCATACAGTGGAACATTTAGTTTTAAGAAAGTTTGTGCTGTAACTCAGATAAAAAAAATCACCATAAATGAAGTTTTGCTATAATTGTTGAGGGCCTGCTTGGCAAAAGAGTGGCTCCTTCGCACTTCGGGAGTTTTGGCATAGCAACTCTTCTCCCCATGTAGTTGCAAAGAGCACTGCCTGCTTGAAGGGGTGGCCCTGACTCTATACTGACTTAAATTAAATTGACATAAGGCACTCAAATTGAAAGCATGTCCACACAAGGGGGGTGTACCAATTTAACTAAATCAGTTTCTAAAGCAATGTAGTTAAATCAGAACAATTTTCTCATGCAGACGAGGCCTGTATCTATACTTCCAGTGGTGAACAACCACAAAATAGGCAACTTCTCTTCTAAGCAGTAGAGGATGTGGAGACAATAATCCCCTTGGAATACAGCATTTATCACTTATCTGGCTGATATGAAATGCTTCATTCCAAATGGATTAGCACCGTGGATCTTGCATATAATGGAATGAAGGTGCATTCTTAGCAGAGTGAGGTATCACTATGAAGGGAGTCAAAATCCACAGAAGCAATTAGACTTTCACTGCCCATTAGTATAATATGTGGATTTTCAATTATAATTGTTGACTATAATTTTAAGGATAAAACAAAGTATTCCTCTAAAACAAATAAAATAAATATTAATATAAAATGTATTTATATATGCACACATATGGACATGCACACAAATTTAAGAAATTTGACAAGGCTTTTGGAAAATATGAGCATTTAAAAATTAGGTAATCTAAGTGTAAATCTTTTTCTAAATTGTTTTGGTTCCTCATAACTTGATCTAGAAAGCATCACTAGTTCTCCTAATTGCTCAAAAGCAACCAACAGAGTGGGTTGAAAATGCAAAAGGAAGAGATTGGATATTTGGTGTAAGGTGAAACAATCAGAACTCTCACCTGTCCACCCTCATACACCTCTGCCAAAATACTGCTTTGGTACCAACTAGCTCTAAAAATCTCATGCACATTTGACTTAACCACCTTGGACTTTTCACAAGTCTCTAAGGTATGCTGATTTCTGCTGGTCTCTTTCATTCAGATTTAGCAGAGGTATATAATGCACACCTAACAAAATCTCCAAACTAAGAAGTCCAAGGTAGTACCATAGAGTACTGTTTAGAGAAGATGTCTTCCTTTTCAAGTCTCTGAATGTGAGGAAACATGTTTTCAGATGGAGAAGATGGCTTTCGGTACTCAACTGAAGTTCCTTCAAAAGATCACACTAGAGTTCCATATTAATAAATCAATCAGTCCACAAATATTTTATTTCTATCCTCCACCCACCCAATTGAAGTTTTGCTTTGTAATATTAAACTAAAAATATGGCTCAATGTCCTCAAGTGTTTCTTTTTTTCCCCATGGCAGAGCTCCTTAAAATGCCTAACCCACTTTTTGGGAACCATTGTGGTGTGGGATGCTAGTAAATAACTCCAGTCATACAGCAGCAAGAATTCACATAGGGGATCCAAAATCTGGGTAGTTTGAATATTCGATTAAAAATTGTATGTCTGCTGAAATAATTTAAACACAAATATTTCCACACCAATCTCTGGTGTTCCTTCATCCACCATTTTAGCAATAACTTTAAATGATATAGGAGTAAGAGCTATTTACTCAGTTTCTGAACTAGGACCACTGTACAGACAATAGAGTTTTAACTGGTAACCACTGAATGCTGATCTCTGGTTCAGTAAGGCCATTGGGCCTAACAGAAACATTCCACTAGTGCTTTGAAGGAAGTTGCTTAGTCAAAGTCTGAATAGACTTGGTGAGCTCAGGGGTCCTCATTACTTCTTAATGCTCTCAAATTGATGATTCCAATACCGCAAATGGGTAGCCTTTGTGATGGACTGATGGTGTGATCTACCTGTGCAATAATAAGCCAATGTAATAACTGCAGTAGTCTGGAAACCAACTGCAGTAGTCTGGAAACCATCTAACAAACTTACTGATGAGAAGATGTTTGTGGCATTCTAGTGCCCACTCTGATAGTCTTGGAGCTCATCCTGGCATGGATGGGACGCTGTCTCCATCATATACTGGTCAAAACACAAGAGACTATAGAATAAAAAGAAGAGTTTTCTGTAGTGAAGAAAGAAGCCTGCATGCACTTTTTATTATATTTAGTGATCACAAGGAGAGTTAAACCTTCTGACACATGGGCTACACAATAGTTACAGAATGACACTTTGAGCTGCAGCTATCCAAGGGCACCTCTTCTCGTTAAGTGACATACTGAGCTGCATCACGCTACTTGTGGTTTACCAAACTGTGTCATTTCTCATCGCTCAGTCCTCTGGGGAATCAAATATTCCATTATTTTTTCAGTGTCCTTAAATCATTTTTATTAACTTGTGACAAAAACAGGAATTATTGGAGGCAGAAGGCTGTCTGCCTATCTTCTGGTTGCTAAAGCATCATATATGAAAAGTTTCAGTGTCTTTAGATATAGTTGAAGAACTAAAGGACAGCATGTGATTCTATAGTAAGTGTCCAGTATAATGGGTGGAATACTAAAAAGTCCCCTAGATTAATCAAGGGCATTGCTGATCTTATTATGGTCATTTAAAAGTGATGCATCATGAAAGCATTTGGAAACAGAGATGGAAAGGTCTTCCTCTACACCTTACCACAGTTAGAAGTAAATGGAACAGATCTCTTAATGCAATGGATTGTCACACAGGACACTGAGCTTGAGTGGACAATAAGTGTTGCAAAGAATCCTGAACTGCCTACCTTTAAATGGGCTGAATGACAGGTTAAAAAAAAATTAAGGGAGACCAAGAGAGTCCTTAAATTAACGTCTTCTTGAAAACAAATTATGGGTACGGGTCACTACTGTCGGATCCAGCTTTGGACATGTCCCACTCAATCTTCTTTATCCAACTAGAGAAACTCTAATTTGTTGACGGCCTAGAGGGAAGGTAGCGAGTGAATTGCTGAAATGCTTGGCTGAGCCACATATTAACAAGTGGACAGATAGAGTTCTGTGTGCTGGATTACTTTTTCTTTTAGTTAGTGAGCTGGAGTCTTTATGTATAGTTGTTTACACAAGTAACATCTGTCAAAAATGTCTTGATTCAGCGGAAAAAGAGAAGGGCGGGAGATGACATTTCACTCTCCTCAGAGGAGGAAAGGTATTGAACCTTAACATCCTCCTCCTCTAATTACACTAGGAAACTCTTTCCTATGGTCCCAGTCTTTTCCCGACATAACCAATCTTTGAGAGTAGGCCAGGCCATTTAATATTTTGGCAATGTCACGCAAATTTGAGTGCAGACCAAGGCAAAGGCTTAGTTCACATTTATGACAATTTCATTACGTTTCCAAAGCAAGGGCACAGGAACACTGAGGCAGTAGATCAAACTTCATTTATATCTCAAACCATAAGTGATCCTCATACTATATCATTAATTTGGCTGTTGCTGCTTTGCAGGAAACAGTTCTTAGCAACTTGACTCTATGTCTTCATCTCCATTAGAGTGAATATGATTTATTGCTTGTTAGATTGGATGGATAAGTGACAGTATCTTGATGACTAGAATCAGGTTCCCTAAACACGCCTTCTTTATGTTACTTGTCTTTCCTTATATCTTCTAAAGGATGCAGATGGTGATTGTTTTTCAACACAAATGCTTGGAAATAAGTCTTGAACTGCAAATTAAAACTAGGAGCAAATATGAACAGCAGAAATGCAGGTAAAGCGAACACATTTTACAGCAATAACTAAGGTGTGATGATGTGACTGGAGGTGGCGGGGGGGGGGGGGAATGGGGGAGGGAGAGAAACGGCATACACTAGGAAATTATGAATCTTATTGGACTTGTGCCTGACTGACAAAAAAGATGGAAAGTACTCCTAGAGATTGGACTGGCAAAGATTACGTTTAAGAATGACAAGTCACGTGTGATATTTAATACAGACCTAATAGCTGATTGTAAAGCCATAAAGTTTTAACATTTTCACTACTTTATCCTGGCTAACCATCCGCCCATGGCTACATGCCTCAGAGGTGTCTGTCCATACGTAATTTTACCTTCAAAGAACGTTACTTAGGGGAAATTATTTCCTAACAAAAATAAAATCTTTAAAATTAAGTGAATTTAGTGCTCATGAAGTAAAGTTCATTTGCTTATCCATAGTACAGGTATAAAATGAGCAGCATATGTCCAACCTTCCCCACACTTCCCGAGAGAGGGCCCTGAGCCACCTCAACCTGGAGAGTCCATCTCTAGAGGTCAGAAGAATGGTCATGCTCCATGCCCATTCAATCCTTTAGTTTTCTGTTGCCAATGCCAATAAGGGAGGTAAGTTATTGCCAGCTGTAATACTTTTTCTCACAAGGATATCTGTCCAGTGACAACTAGACTAAGTCCACAAACTGATTTCTCTAAAAAGCTATTTGATTTAAATGCTTTCTGTCATTACTGACCAGTGCAGGATTTGCACACACAATCTAAAAGTAAAAGGAGTATAATCCACCACTTCTCCCAAGAGCCATCTAGTGCCCTGAAAGCTTCTTTTTATTTGACAGATGTACTGGTGATATGTTATTTTGTGTTTTTTACCTCTCTGAATAACACAGGTAGACAATACACTTTTTCTTCATTCCAAACAGGGATAAATCACCAAAACCACAACATTTTTAGAGGAAGGGATTTCAAGAAGAATTCCATTTCAGAGAACCCAAACAGTATTTTTCACCTTCCCCACTGCCCACCTAGAAGACTTTTGTCAATTTCACTTGGGCATAAAGTGAAATTGACAACAGCTTTCCAGCCTCTCTGGCATCCAGGCAAGAGGCAACCTCTCCACCTCCACCCCAGACAAAAAGGCAGAGAGCCCAGCTACTCAGCCTCCCCATCTCTCCACCAGCTCTTGAAGCCCAAAAGGCAGAGAACCCAGACAGACAGCCTCCCCCCAAGCTTCAAGGACAGAAAGGAAGAGAGTCAGAATGCTCAGCCTCTCCAGCCTTGGAGCTTGGAGGGGGGCGGGGGGAAGAGAGGCTGAGTGCCTGGGGTCTTTGCATTGCTGGCCCTAGCACGTGGAGTGGGTGGGGAAGGGAAAAGGGAGAAACACACAGTCTGTGCAGCCTGGCTTTCTGCCTCTCCATGTAACAGAAGGGGGGTGCGGGGGGAAGAGGTTGAGCACCAGAGTCAGGCCTTGGCAGCCCTCCTGGAAAGCTCTTATCATCTGTGCTTTAAGAGCCTTAGGGGGAGGGGGGGGGAAGAGGGAGAGAAAGAGGTTGTTTCAGTTTTCCCAATGGAAAAATCGAATTTTTTTGGCAAAGCTGAAATCTTCCTGTAGAACATTTTGGTTTTGCGAAAAGGCATTTTTTTACCAGAAAATCATTTAGATGAAAAATTTCTGACCAGCTCTATTAAAGATACTTTGTTTTAAAAATCCTAAAGGCATACAGAACATCCTTGATCTAAGGCCAATATAGAGTACCAACAAACAAATATATTACAGTAAGGCAAATATAAAAGTCCAACATGAATAAGCTTTAAATAGTTAATAAGTTAGGGAAGGGAAGACTATTTGGCTATTAGGAGGATTTAGTAAGGAAGCTGCCCCTAGTTATTATAAGTGTTTCCAGTACACCTGTATTCAAAACACAACAAAGAGCATTGCAAGATGAAGTCGGGTGCAACATGTAGCCCCTAACAGCTGCTTTGCCTGACATTTTCAATTCCTGAGATGAGTAGATGAATTAATGATATTCACTTGTTGTTGAAACAGAAAATATTAATTCATGCAATTTGTTTAATTCTCAAGTTCTTAAAAGTTAACTTGAATCTCTGCCATCCTGTTGCAATGCATTCAGGAGTTAAAGACTGCCCTAGATGTGTATTTTGTTTAAAAAGAACCCCACAAAACACAGAAGAAGCAGAGCAGAAGAGCACATTTTTCACTTTGTGGGTCATTCTGACACCATATAATCTACACTACTCATTACCCATTTGACCTAGTTTAGAAATTGTAATATCTGGATTTATGTAAGATGAGAGCAGGAAGAGAACCCTAAGATATGAGAATCTCCCCTTGATTATAGCAGGAGCAGAATATGGCCCAAGACAGTGACATGATATAAGAACACACACTTAACTCCCACTCCAACCACACACTTGGAATAGGATTTGGGGAGACTTTTTTTTTTTTTCATTCCTTTCTGAATCTCTGTACTAAATGCCCTGCAATACAACCCTCATTATAACAAAGCATGCTCATAGCTCTTTCTGACATACTGTGCCACTGATTTATCAGCACTTGGCTTTATATATAACACCACCCCCTCACCCCACAAGATTAATTTGTTCTGGGCAATTGCTATTAAAAAATACTAATCTCTCTCAAATCACAAATTATAATCATATCCAAATAACCCGATAATATATTTGCCAAGCACTTAAGAAGTCAATCATGTGAATGGATGCAGTATTACTTTTAAGGTCTGCAAGTGATGGTATCAATTCTGAATCGTTTAAATATTAGTTTACAAAATATTGCTTATAGCTTAATAGCATCATAGATGTAGCTTCACAAACATATTGGCTCTAGACAGTAATTATATCCTCAGCCTAATGTTGTGGTTAATGGACATACACATTTCAATGATAATTGCAATGCCTGAACATGATAATGTGCCTTTATTAGCAGCTACAAAATAAAGCTGAGTTAGAGCCAGTTGCAGAACTGAACTATGATCATTATTTATTTTGAAGATTGTTTGATTTTTATTAGAAAAGTATTCTCTCTAATAGCACAGAACTTTACAGAAACCAATGTCTTGATTATAAATATAGGATTAAATACTAATTATATAAATGTTCATACAGGTAGTGGCTGGTGTGAATAAATGGACTAAATGTTCACTTAAACACATTATAAAGTAGAGATAAATGAATGTCTAAGATGTACATAAAAGCATATCTTAGCAGGATCCAAGTGTAAGTAGGAGACTGCTAAATCTTCTGCTAAACGAGTAGTAGCCCCCTTACAAAGTATTATTTAATACATAAAGTGGAGACCATGACAAAACAGGTCATGAAGTCTCATAGGTTGCATAAAGTGTTTATTCAAAAGTTAGGAAATACCAGAATTAAGGTTGCCCATTCAACCTTAATTTGACCTGCCTATATTCATGCATTTTGGTGTAGTCTTTAATTACATAATGTCATGTTACTTCCCTCCCCCCCCCGCCCCCCCCCGAAGACCCCTGCCATCCCAGTACACAGACTGGATGGTGCTGAGAGAATGAATCTTGTCTGTGTAGTGAATAAGGCTGTTTGTCTGTAAGATCCTTGCCTCATTTGCAGCAGAAGTTGGAAGATGTGTAGTAATGAGACAGGAAACTGCGAGAAGAAAAAGAATGTTCTTGTAGTTAAGGGAAGCTGAATGCCATTCTGGAGAAGTGAATTTTATTCCTGCATCTGCCACCACAAACTTCCTATGTCCAATGACACAGAATTACTAATCCAATATTTGGTTAAAATCCATGGGAGTCACAGAGCAGGTAATAGGAGACCTTATCATAGGAGGTCACGAAAAATGTAACGTTTTGCACAAAAGGTTCAATAAAATTAACCTGATAAATCTTCTGCTAAATGAGTACTAGCCCCCTTACAAAATATTATTTAATACATAAAGTGGAGACCATGACAAAACAGGTCATGAAGTCTCATATGTTGCATAAGGTGTTTAGTTCACAGCTTTGGTTGCAGCTCAGAGAGGAAAGCAATTCAAGTATGTATTCAGGTTTCCAAGTGGGCTTGTACAACCCACACCACTGTGTCTTCACTGCTATTTTTAGCCAGCCTATCAAGATTTAAGCTAGCATGAGTATTCCCACTTGAGCTGTAATCACACCTCTAATTGCAATGTAGACATACCCTTTGTTTGATCTCAGTTCTCACTAAAGGGTGATTTAGAAAAATAGATCATTTACTAAAAAGGACAATAGCATGTTGTGCCATGTCAGCTTAGAAAGAAATAATAGGACAAATATGAGAAACAGTTTTACATCCACTGATTTGAAACCACAGTGTGCAGTGTATTCTGGCTGCCTGGAGTATGAAAGTGTGGAGAATGTGGGAATTTTTTTACAAACATGCGTGACTCAGTTTACCCACTCACATTGTATTGCTACCCACTTGGTGTGACAAAGTTAATTCCTCCCCTGGAGAAGGGAAGTAAGACAAGACTCTCAGAGACCATGTCAACGCTACAGCACTGACAGGGAGCTAGTGGCACCACAGAGGCACAACTATAGCACTTCAGACAAGGCTTCAGACAAGGCTCACAAGTGAAAAACAGATTCAAGTATCACACTGAAATGTAAGTACAATATTTATATTCCAGTCAATTTATTTGATAATTATATGGTAAAAATGAGAAAGTAAGCAATTTTTCAGTAATAGCATGCTGTGACACTTTTGTATATTTAGGTCTGATTTTGTAAGCACGTAGTTTTTAAATGAGGTGAAACTTGGGGGTACGCAAGACAAATCAGATTCCCGAAAGGGGATACAGTAGTGTGGAAAGATTGAGAACCACTGATGTAGGTAATCCACCTCTTCAACACCAGGGTTAGATGAGCACAGCTCTGGTGCTCATGGGTGTTAATTTTTCACATTCCCAAGCACTGTAGCCTTGTCGACCTAACTTTTAAGTCTAGACCAGGCCAGAGTCATATAGGCCTGTCTGAGCTGGTATCAAATGCACTATCAAGAACTGAATGGAATCAACGCATCAGTGTGCCCTGGAGAGACAATGTAAAATCCAATGACCAGACATTAACTTTTAATGAGTAGGAAACAGGATCTCTCTGCAGGAGAAAGATTCAGGTTTTGTTGTAGAAGCCTTGAAATTTCTCATCCCACTTTGGTCCTTATATTTTTGCAAGTAAGATTTCCCTTCAAAGTCAGTGATAAATTTACAGATTTCAATTGCCCATCAATCAAAAATAACTTAAGACTGCACGTTTGCTCAAGTCAAACTTATTTATAACATCTTTCACCAGGAAGAAAGGCATATCAATCACATTAAATAGAGAGTGTACTTAAAATTTTGTGCCATATTTAAACTTTGTATTTTGAAACCTCAAAACCAGTTACTTCTTGGGTGGTTATATTTACAGTATTTTGCTCATGTTTAGGACTAAGGTTTTTGGAGAAAAGGGTAGCAAAACAATTGCATGGCTCACAGCTTGGCATTTATTCCAGGCCACCTGACCTATTCAGTCTTTTCTACCTGTCAACACAACAGGTAGGTTCTCCCTAGCTGATTCAGATGTTAAGAAAACACAGTTACTTCTGACATTACCCACCTACACACAACTTACATATATGATCAGTGGGGTAGCAGAGACCCGGGCTCTGCCTATAAAGAGTAATAGGCTTGGACGGCCACTCCTGAAGTCACCTCTCTCTCTCTCTCTCTCTCTCTCAGTATTAGGTGGGAGACGCTCCATTGACTTCATGAGCTTTGAAGCAAGCACTTTAAGAAAAGCATTCTGTTGCTGTGGAGTACAGTCTTGTTGTCACGCTGTGGAAAATACTAAAGCCAAGATCTGTCCCTATGACATAAATGATTACTGTCTTCAATATACTTTCTTCCACATATTACTGAACATTACTCCAAATTAGAACTATTTCATCAGAATGCTTCTACTTTATCCATAATTTCAATCCCCATGATCATTAACTAACAATATGTGCATGGCAATATCCTATTCTCTGATACAAGTTTTTTTAATAACCAGAGTACTGTATATGTAAACTATAACGTATTTTTGATAAGGAAGTCATGGCTTATCTCAGTTTTATCTACACAAAAAGAAATTGTTGCCTCCTCTTTCCATCTTTTGAAACTTTAATAATTCCATACCCCTACTCGAATGTATTACGGAGGTAAGTTGCACCCAGTTGTCATTATGATGCTTCCTTAACAAACTCTACATGTTAAACTCAAGTGAGAGGCATTTCATGCAATCTGAAAAATATTCAGTTCAATTAAAAATAATTGATGCATGGTGAAATAATTCTTCCCAAAGCTGCTGTAAAATCTTCAAAAAATAAAGCTACTTAATAATTTTCATCTCCTACAGGCTACAGAGAAGCATTATTGCATATTAAAAATTGGAGTGCCGTTTTCCCAGAGGTAAAAGAAAGTTATTAAAACAACCTATTTATTGTTGTTATAACTATCCATTTGTGCTACACAAAAAGTAACAATTTCAGTACATTAAAAGAAAAGCTAATTAAGGCATAATTAGTATTTTCTGTATTTTGATAATTAGGGGTTAGTTGGCTATTCCTTTTCAAATTTCTATTTGATGCACCCCGACAATATCTTTAATGAGCAACTAACACTATTGAATCCCTGATGGCTGAGGAGTTTAGTGACCACTACTACATTACTTCCATTTATCACTGCCTCTTTACCTATAAATTAAACTAGCCCTGTAGCTATGTTGATCTACTTTATATCAATTTCTTCATCCATATCAGCTGAATATGTATGGCATTAACCTCATTTACTAGTTGGGAAAAGCTGAATTAAAATGAGATCTAATTTCTAGTGCACAGCACAATTTCAAAACTGCCTGCTAATTTCCACCACCTGTCAGCACAGCAATCCTTTACTTTCTTGTAATGAAATAAAACAGTGTATATATTTTACAGCTCAGAAAAAGGGTCATCACTCAAAAGTGTTAAGATATCATTAATCACGAAGACACTAAGGTCCCGATCCTGTTATGTAGCTTGCACAGGCCAATGGCTGCACCCACACAGAGCGCCAGTGAAGTCAATGGGGCTCCACACAGGCACAAGGATCCTACCGTGTGTGATGCTTTACAGGATCAGAGCCAAAAGTAGCCAAATTCTGTACACGTATTTATTGTTCCTACCAGCTCTAATGTTATCATGCCTGCAGAGAAGACAATCAAATAAATAATGAATGTAGAAAAGGGATATCAATGTAAGTCGATGTAACAGACGTTCTGCATTAGAGAACGAACCTGGCCCTAAATTCAAAAAGTGCCTAAATAATGTCAGAATATCCTTCTATTGTGCTTTTAGAAATTGCAAATTACATTTACCAAGGCTGAAAATTATCCTCAAATCAACATATTTTGTTCCTTTCTTCCCTTACAATATACTGTTGTTTAATTCTAACTCTCCTAATTTTTGTTTATTATGATACAGCTCTATTTCTCAAAAGCTCCTATTTTACATTTACAAGTTAAAAGATTGGAAAAATATCTTAATATGAATGTAGTCCCAAATATTATTTAATAGCTTGACCTTCTTTATATTGATTAAACAGACGAATAGATGGAATGTGACGGTATTATACATAATATACACCAAGAAGATCTTCCCCCCCACCAAAAACAATAATTAGTTAACCCACTTCACAATCATGCCCCAATCTAGGAATAACTTTTACTATGAATAACTAAAATACAATAATCTCTGCTGCCATTTACCCTTCTCCATAGCTTCTATGCCCAAATGAGAATACTGGGCCAGCTGGCACAAATGGAGTAAAACTGTCCATATCTCCCCAGCTGGGCATGGGAGCTTGCTCTTACTCTAGAATACTCTACCATTGAACCCATTCATTTTAATCCACGGGGCATGAAGAAGCAAGGCAGGTCAGAACACACTACACCCCAGTATTCCTGTAAGGTGCCACAGGACTCTTTGTTGCTTTTTATAGACCCAGACTAACACTGCTACCCCTCTGATACTAAACTGGAATGGTTTCCCAAGAGCGGGCCCTTGGGAACCATTGCCATTTAGTGTAGATTCGAACAGCCCCGACTGCTCTAATCTACACTAGGGTTAGGACAGAGCCAGGGAAAGACAATCAGCCTCCGTTACATTCTCAGGCTAAACCAAGAATCTGTCCCGTTGGATTTCAAATTTGAAACTTTTATTTTAAAATGGTTCATACTGGAATGTGGAACTGAAAATGTTTTGCATTACAGATACTTTTGAAGCTGTCAGATATATACTTGCTAAACCTGATCATTTAAATTAGGAGCTAAAACTCACCCTCCTCAAGCATATGCACAAATAGGTAAAGAGGTAGACAAGCTCATTGGAGCTACTGGACCCAGTTCTGGTCTCCTCCCAAAATTTGTGGAGTTCATACCCTGCAGGTCATCTACAGCCAGATTAATGGAACAGGTTTCTGGGCCAGCATGTGGGAGTTGTCTGTACATTTTAACCAGGGTACTCCCCTGCCTAACCACACAAGTCCTCAGGAAGACCACTCCTGATCCTAACAGGACTAATCTGTGATGGAGCTCTGTTAAGTGCCACAGCCAAATCAAAACACTTGCTCCTACTAATGCTGCTTCCACAAGGCTGCCTTCACCCAAAGGTGTAATAGAACACAATTCTGGCCCAACGTGTTTTGGAAATCGCTGTAGAATGACCCAATCCTAAAAATATAATCCAAGGTTAAATGCTATTAAATAGCATCACATGCTGTACAAAGTAAAAAGATGACAAGTGCATAATTAAGGTAGACATAATCCTTAATCCATGGTGATGGGCGGGGTGTGGGGGGGGAAGGGAAATGGGGAGAGGGGAGGAAGACTAAAGATAGAGGCCACAGAACAACACAAATGATGGACAGTATTAGAGCCCTGATTCTGAATTCATTCAGCACCTTAACATTTTGAATTTAATTTCTTTTTAAAAAAATATATTAGGTTATAAAATACGTAAAACCACTAGAACCGTCTAGTGAGTAAATCCCATCTCCACCTTCAAATCTAGTACATACTTACTACCATACTCAAAAAACAAAACCACAGAAGTTACAAAGGAGCTGACAGTTAAAAGGAGTCTTTTGTTTTTAAAAATACAGTTGGCTCAAGAGCGTTGTGGGGCATCTGAGTGTGTATGTACATATATATGCTTTTAACGTTGTATACTAGAAACATAGCAACTCAGTCTATAAAAGGAAATTTAAGCCAAGAGTAACTTTTTATAACTTTACTATAAACTTTAAAATGTATAAGAAACTTAACAACACATTGTTAGTAGTAATGATAGTTGCTATTACTTTGAGGTCAGGATATGCAAATACCACCAAGTTGACTTGGTTTAAGTGACTGCCATCACTTTTATCAAACCTATTAAGTGTATACATTTTATCAACTAAGTTGTACTCCCATTATTTATTATCCAGAAAAAAAAAAAACCTCTCCAATGTGCTATATTCAGATTTACCCAGAGTAATATCAAGCCACAAACTGATGAAAACCAAAGAGCCCAGATCCAGTGAGATTTGTCTCCCCAAGCCATAATCGTCCAAACCAGCCCTCTTCCTATAACTACATTAAACATTCATTGCAGCTCTACCACTAGCAGCACTTCCCCAGGGCAGAAGTTCTCAAGCTGTGGTCCATGGACCAATGTCGACATGCTGAGCACTTGTTGGTGGCCTATGTAGCACTTACAGATTATCTTGTGCTGACCTGTTTCCTGCTACTAAACAGTAGAAAAAGACAGCTGAAAATACACTCCTTACTTTCCTAATGTTACTCTTCCATTTAAGCATTTTTTGTACTTGCTATGGGAAAGTAATATGAATATTGATGACAGGAGAGATCACCTGATAATCTCTCTATTAAATTGCAGTAAACATAATTAAAGAGTTTGAGAATGCCTGCTGTACAGTAAGTTTAAACTCCCTCTCAACTCACATGTGCATGTACAGACACACCTCTTCACCCACCCAACCCAAAACCAATCTGTGGAGAGGTAAAACGTCTTTCTAAACACAATACAGTGATGGTTTCCTGTAGACCTAAGCATTCTGGGAAACACTACATCTACTGCTGGCTCCCAATACTTGTGACTGCATATCAACAATGCCCCTACAAAAGCAAATTTCAAAGTTGGAGGCGAAGTTTGCCAACCACTGACAATGGACCAGGAAAGCACTCCTGCCCATCACCCCTTTCCCCCATTGAAAGACCTGGTCATTTATCCCAAGCCCAAAAGGGAAATCAAGTGACTGAGGACGTTTCAAATCTGCCAGTCAGGAGGAAGGAAACACCCTACCATCTCACTAGGATATCAATCCTCACCCCTCACATATACCAGAGTCCTACTTGGGGCATGTATCTGGCTAAAATGTATCTCTTAAATATCCTCAAAAACCATACTTTAGCAATACAACACATAATACATGTAAGAGAAAGGGTCATTTCCCTCTTGAGCGTGTATGTTATTTCCCTCAAATATTCACGATGTTTCCCCTCTCACTTACATTTTCTGAACAGGAAGAAATAATCACCTTAAATAATAACACCACAAAAATAAATGTACGTATTGGTCACAAGTTAAGAATATTGACATAAAACCCATTTAATAAATGAGTCAAATAATGAAACACAAAGTGTTCTGTAATAAATAAGACTTTGGCTGCTGAAATAATGGGCCAGGTCCTCCTGTGAGGCTGATCTGCTAATAGATGGTTGGTGGCACAAACCTGGTTTAAAAAATTAAATGTCTGCACTGCTTTGATCCAAATGCTATTCTGTTCAGGGGCAGACCCCAAGCACCATGTTAGAACAGCTGTTGGTTGTCCAAAGAGTTGAAAACACAGCCTAAGATCAGCACAGCCCAGGGCAGTTCCAGACACACCTCTTTCCTGCTACACTAACAGCACCTATGTCAGCAATATGCCACCACAGGATTAGCCTTACAGTGGGTAGTCTGGTTGGGCCAGCTACATCAGCTTTAGGACAAAAATACACCAGTAGTGCTGCTCTATACCATACCAGAGAATATAGCCCAATAGCACTTAGAAACATATTACATATGTTAATGTGTACAACTCAAAGATTATGTCCTAGTACATTACTCTTACATTGACAATATAGTAGCACCTGCTCAGTGGCACCGCAAATATGTAGTGGCACCATGGGAACAGCCTTCGAGGCTTTTTCAGTTTACTTAGAAAGAAAACTCTCAAGGACCATTTAATGAACAATAGACCGTAGACAATGAATTTGCTGAATTATTTTCATTGTCTTTCCTACCATCTCTGTATTTGATGTTATTCTTAATTGCCATAGGAGGTTTTGGATAAAATATTTTTTAAAATGTAGCTCCAAATTTACACCAACAAGCCAAAAGAAACTTTGCTGCATTACGCTAACTGTAGAACAAGTCTTGTAATTAAGTTAGATTACTCAATTTTCTCTAATCACTGCTTGTTTTTAAGTATATGAACATAAGATCAAATTTAACAATGTTCACATAAAACTATTTCAAACTATCTCAATATGGCTGAAATATGCAGAATAACCATTATCTGTTTTGTAAATAAAACTTTGTACAACAATCTGAACCATCGTGAATATTTATATAAATGGATATTAACTTAGCCAATTGATATATATCTGTTTTTCTGCTTCCAAGTGTGAATCCTTTTATTGCATATTTGTAGCTACCTGCCAGCAATATGCAGTACCAGAGGATTTACAGCTGCGAGGATAGAATGCCATCTGCTGCTACAAATGCCGCTACAGCAAGAAAAAACAATAAAAAGATAGCACAAGTTCTGCTTTCTGTTTTTCTCATAAATGTAAAATATCAAATAAATATACTTTGGGATAGTTTTTAAAAATACACCAACTTCAATGGGGCTCTACACACAGGATTCCACACATATGGAGCTAATTGCAAGAACAGGCATCCAACTTCTGTCGATAACAGAAAAATCAGTGGTCAGACCCACACACAGAGAGGACCCAACATGCACAAGTCTGATTTTGTGTACTTGGGTACAGTCCTCAAAATGGAAAATTCTGGATCAAACCTCTTCCATTATCAGGTGTTAGTGCAGGAGGGGAGTGATAGGCCTCAAGACATTACAGTGGTGAGGCCAATAAGACTCCACTCATGCAAGGAGTCAAATTAAAAACATTTTTGCTATTTAGTAACATTTTAATCAACAGTTAACTATTTAAACTTTCATAGGAATGGCAGTTGTGACAGCAATCTTAAGACTTCTCAGCCAGTAAAATACACGGATTACCATAATAAATTTCATGTGCCTCATGTTATGGTTTAGTGTGTAAGAACTCAAGCTTTACATCCTTCTTTTGACAGGGAAGCCCCAGGCATTTGAGTGTTAATACTTCATTTTACTCAGACCCAAATTCTTTCCCCAGTTGTATATCAGCACTGTCCCTATACCAGAATGATAATGGAAGGCACAGCTTCTGCTGGATTGGCTGGGAGAGGGTGCTAAAAAAACCATGACAGTCTGGTACAGCATACTATACTCCATCATGCATTAACAGGTCATTTCCACCCAGCACCAGCCCAGACAGCAAGAGCCCACACACAATAAGGAGAATTAGGACATCAATATATTTATTTACCACCTGACAAAAATCAGATATTATTGATCAGAATGATTATGACACAATCTTGCTTCCACTGAATTTCAGTCAATTGCAGTTTTGTCAGATTTGAGCAGGAGCAGAATCTGTTATTGTAATATTATAAAGTAATGTGTCATATTTGAAAAACACAAATGAGCTTTGGCAATTGAAGCAACACTTACGTTTCCGTGAAAAAGTAATTCAGCATATTATAAAACTTTATTTTTTAATATCAAAGTAAGGAGCCATTCAATAACCCTAAAGTATGATTCAAACCAAAAGGGATAAAATAATTCTTTGGTTTGGGACTGTTCACCAAAAAGCATGGGTACAATAAGTAAAAAAAAAAAAAAAAAAAAAAAAAAATCTTAGTCACTGTCAAAAGTCTTGCTAAAGATTTGCTTGGGGCTCAAACAAAATTCCTTCAATCTTTCTCAAGATCAACTGATCCTGTCTTACTGATGCTCTCTTTATAACATCTATATTATGACTGTCCCCTACAGTTAAGGTGAATTAACTGCTGCTTCTTCCAAGAATGCATCTTACTTTTCCCTCTTCCTTCCCTATTTAAAATGCAGAAAAGCCAAGTAATGTGAAAAATACAGTGGAAACTGCATAAATGAGTAACTGTCAAAAGAAAAGAACTATTAAAAGAATAAATCTTGTGTACCCAGATGTGAAATATAACACAATATAGCAGAACCCAGTTAAATGTTTGAAATAAAAAATTGAAATGCAAAGTAACCTAAAACTGTTAAATGAATACAACTGTTAAAAATATTAACTCTCTGTATGCCAAACCTTGAAATATACAAGGTGGTAAATCTTCTCAAACTATATAAAATTAATAAATTAAATATCTATAAGCTTAATATCCATCAGACAATGTCTTCAGTTTTCACTCCGGCACAACTTTTTACACATACACTTAAGATATATTAGTAACCCATTTCCTACACAGATTTCTTCATTTTAATTACACAAATCTTGTTTGCTGCAAAGACTTACCTTTGAGGTGCGCTGAAGCTGGTCCCCCACATATGTTTTACGGAATTGATCCAAAAACCAGAGAATCGCAAGTTCTACTTTTTCATTACTAGACCGTGGTAACTGGGCATCCATCAAGGATATCAGCTGAAAAACTCTTAATGCCAAGGGAAAACATTCTCAGGAGGAATTTTCAAAGACACAAACAATATTCTGACAGCTAATTTCTCATGGGTCCATCAGCCATTATTTATTTGCCTAAGCTAGTGTTTGCTACTTTTCTTCCTTGCATTTCCTTCTTTTATAAACTACTAAAATGACCACCACTCACAGCTGCACATCAACACCATGCTTCTTGCTAAACTATGCTCTGTCACTTGAAATACGTTTTTATACTTCTGTCAACTTGCAAAATGCTCTTTTTCTTAGTACAGCATTTATATAATGAAAGCATTAGCTACTACAGCTAAGAAGCATCAGAACTCAAAATGCAAATGCAAAGTAAATTACTTTAAGGGTAAAGAACTGTTTGCGTTTAATGGAAAATGATGAAAAACGTTCTATTTAGAAAACAATCTTGTTTATGCAGTATGTGATATATTATCGGTCTCATTCTTATCTCATTCTTTACTACTTAGGTTTGCATGAAAATTGTGTTTTGGGGCCAGATCCTCAGCTGATGTCTGTGTGCGTACCTGTATTGATTTCAGAGTAGCTACTTTAATTTACACTAAAGATCTGGGCCTTTGTTTCTAAAGTGTGACAGCTCTTGCTTCTCATTTTCCTCCTCTTCTGTTCATACTTAATTCTTAAAATACTAAATCTCTGACAATTTATTTGGTTGCTCTGAAAATTACTATGACTTTTTTCTAATTCTGAAATATGCAATATCTGGATTAGAAGCCAGACACACAAATTCTGTGTTTTAAAATACCTCTCACATTTAATAATACAGTAGAACATCAATAATGATGCAGAGTCAAAGGCAGATTAGTGAAGCCTGAAATGAGGATGTAAATACAGGCAACATTAGCCAATTCTAAGTGTGTAAGTCCCCTTTTCAAGTGTGCTGGGTGTAAAGCCAGGGCAAGTGGGACTCCCCTATTTATCACAGAGAATGTGGTATCCACAATAACCTCTCCCCGGCCTTAAAAGTGGCCTCGAAATCTGAGTATTTGACTTCAAATGTCTATTGCCTAATTTTCAAAGGTGCTGAGCATCTGCAGTTGCCACTGAATTCTCTACTTGCAAACTCATGTGATTAAAATAAAGGAAGCAATGCAAGAAATGGCCAAATGATAAAACTAACAATTAGCAAAACTACCATTTTAAGTCCATGTACATAATAAATAATAACTATCTTTTTAAGTCTATATACATAACAAATGGTAGGTGCAGGTACTCAGCCACAATCATCCAAAGTTGGACACTCAAAAACTGGGGCACAGAAAATGAGAGGGCAATTTTGAAATTCTAGCCCTAAGTGACTTACTGCCTGGCCACTCAGATCAGGATGAAAACACTACATCCTGGGATCTTGAACCACACCACCATACTGAAAGATGAAGGAACACGGTTGCAATTGGCTCAAATTCACACAAATTAAGTAAAGCCCTTGAGTTTGTGGCAGATGACAATGCATCCAACAACTGAGCAAAGTTTGGGCACCTCTTGTTTACCAATAGATGTTAAAAAACACATAATCCCTGTTTTGGTTTGTTTTAACAATACACTTACCGACAGGATAATTCTCCATCCATGGCATCATGTTCATCTGTACTGGTGTAAGTTAATCTTCCTCCTACAACAGTACCAACAAGATATACCAGCCACGCCAGACGTCCTAACATTAAAAAGAAAGAAAAACCTCTAATAAGCAACTACATTAGCAGAGTATAGTTCTGTAAGACATATGACTGTGGAAGAGTCTGCAAGAGTAGTGGTGGAAGCATCATCCATTAAGACATTTTAAAGTGGAGTGGACAAACCAATCAAAATTATACACTTAGGAACAATCGAGCACTGACAAGTGAAAAGGCCAGATTTGAGGGTTTCTTCCTCTTTAAAAATACCCTTAACTATAAACATGAACATAGGCATTAGACTAGAGCAGACCAGACTTCCATATTGTTTAGTATCCTCTCTCTGACAGAACCCAGTACCAACTGCTCAGAGGAAGGAGGAGCTCTATCCAGACTATCAGTATGACTCAGCAATGTCCAATTTATTAGCGGCCTGCAGAACCTATTCACAGGATATATCAACAGTGGTAGCAATTCCATAGTTAAAGTTGTAATTTGCTTTCCATTTTAAGAGGATGAGGTGCTAAACACACCTCAGTTTTAACTCTCCCTTCTATCTGAACGCTCTCACATCTGGTCTTTAACCATAAGAATTGTTGTTTTTGTTTTTTTCTTTATGGAAGTTAGTTCAGGCTAGGAAAATGAAAGATTTTTTTTTCTTTTTGACAAGACTTCTATTTTTTCCTAGCATTTCACCTCAAATACCGCTTAGTCTAGAAACTCAAATTTGTTTTATTAATGTAAGTTTTTAAAGGTTGTGGAGTTCATTTGGGAGTTATTCTCAATAATTATTTTAACTTTAGGGATTCTATGAGGTTGCTACAAGATTTATAAGCTTCAGGTCTGGCAAAATTTATGAATTCCACAGGCACAGCCTGCATAGTTTGTTACCGCTCATTCAAATAAGGAATTAAAAAACTTCAGAGTCACTCTTGGTAGTTTATAAGTTCTCTAGTTCTGAGCCAATGAAATTAGAAGTTTTGCAGACACAGGGCAAAGCCTGTATGCCCTTAGAGTTAAATATTTCCTGTTCCAGAAAATTAGTAGCTTTCCATCATGTAGTTTTCAAGGGCCGTAGGCACTGCCATCAGAACTGAAAAGTTTTGAAGGTCCATCTTATCCATTAAAAGCTTTGCAGGCCCATTTTGCCAATCTTGTAAGCTATGTGATTGCCACTTCAGAGCTTACAGAGTCTTCAGGTACAACCCAACCATTAGACTATCTGTAGGGTCAATATGTAAATTTTGCAAAATCCATACCTACTGCCCTTGTGCTTACAAAGTCTGTATGCACTGCCAGTGGGGCTTAGACTGTATGCAGACTGTAAGCTCCATGCTGATAAGTATGGGATCTTCAGGACTGTTACAGTACTAGCCCTGTAGATCTTGAAAGAGTTTTTATACCTGCAGATCATGTAAACTGTGTATCCCAGAAACTCAGGAAATCCAATGCCATGTGGCATAAATTAGGACAGTTTGAATTTCTCCCAGGTAGTTTAACTACAAGACCCTCATCTTCAATAATGGTACCTATTTAGACCAAGGTAGCCCTAGCTAAATTATTTGTATATAACCATGAGCCCTAGTAACTGGGAATACCCTCTACTGGGAAAAAAGGTATAGTGGTATTAAAATAGTATTTTCCCTGATCTACGAGATTAATTGTAAGAGATTTATCAGATTGTTAGAGCTTCCAGTTGCACATTAACATGTCCCCTCAACTACAATGCTATTCCTGGCCTGTATCTTCACTAGGAAAAAAGTTGTACTGCTAACTCAAGTTAACTAACTCAAAGTAGAATCCTAGTGAAGACAAGGTAGTTTACACATTAGTTAAGGCTATGGTGGTGCATATTCTTTAATTCCACCAGCTAACTTATGTGAAAACCAGAAACTGCCTTGTCTTCACTAGGATTTTACCTCGAGTTATGAACAGACCTGTTTTCCCTAGTGAAGACAAGGCCTTGGAGACTTAGATTTGACCAAAACATGTTTCAATATTGAATGCCAAGGAAAACCTAGATACATGAACATGGCAATATTTTCCTTTTAAACAACATACTAATGGTCACATACTGTCCTTCATGACATTTCTATGTAGAGACTGAGGGCAAAATATTATATTTTATCTTAAAGGAACAGGTAAAATATGAGAGAAAGAGAGAGAGAATGACAGACAGACTTTTCAGATTTGTTTGTTCTGTCTTTCTGGAAGGATCCTAAATCTCTTCATGACTAAACACATTACCCAAAAGTATGCAAGTATAGAGAAAAAATATTCTAAGAAATGTATAATAGAGATTTTGATATATGTATAGCATGTTCTAATTTGCAAAAATGTTAGTGTTTAAAATTTGTTTCACATTCTTTGCTGAATTCTTCATTTGTATACACCACTAAGCTTCATTTAATTTCCCCCAAGTTTTACAGTGACACATTCTGAAAGTATAGAACTGAAGGGCAATGAATTTTTGCTGCCCAGGCCCATTCAGCTAAATCTTTCTGAGGTACACACCTATGCCTTAAAGGTTGGATCCTGATTTCTCACACTGGTGTAAATCAGGGATAACTCCATTTCAATTAGTGGCGTTTCTCTGATGTAAACAATAACAAAATCAGGCCCTGCCTTTAAACCCTGTGATAATAATGAAATGGGAAGAACACAAGCAATGATAAAATAGATACTACAATGTACCACAGAATGCAAGTAAGGGGGACATGATTTTCAATACAAGTATTTATAACAGAGCATTCTGATCTATATTTTAACTATCTTGCAAAAACTTTTGCAATAGAATTTGAAATCACCAGCAGATAAAGCTTAGTGATACATACGCTAATGTTCACTTTTACTTCTAAGGCACAAAGAAACATTAATAAACAATTTTACAGTTTTGGAGAGACGTTGATGACACCTACTTTAAAATTCACTAGATATCTGAGACCTTCACTGGGCCATTTCCTCAGCCCCATCACTTCTTCGCAATTCCCCATTTCTGCCCCTCCAATACAGAGTTTCCTCAAAATTCTTTGGTCAAGGAAATGGTGGTTTGCCCCACACCCCCAAGATAAGAAAGCATGGAGGCACTGTCTCTCTTCACTTATCTTTAATCCCTAGCCTTACACATTCTTTCATACAATGCAGCCAGATAGTAGCTGCCCTTGGAGCCCCATCATCTGTACCCCAACCCTCATCCCCTCCCCATGTGCCTATCCTGGACCTTCAATATGTCCTCTGTGAACTTGAGGAAAGATGTGATGTGATTGATTCAGATGACCTCAGACCCACTGGCAGAGGGGACCTCTGACTGAAGACCACAGGGGGAATGATTCTTTGCAAAGATTTTGCAGTATGTACCTAAACGATCTGAAGTAACAGTATCAAATGTTAGTATCTTTTTCTATTCCAATAAATTATAAAATTAACTCCTCACACTAAGTCAAACATGTAGTTTTGAAATAAGTGTTATTTTTGTGATTCTGTCACAGGCTGATTTGGCACTCATTGAGCAGTATACAGGAGGTACTGGGTGAAATTCTACAATCTGACATACAGGAGGTCAGACTAATGGTCTCTTCTCGCCTTAAAATCTATGAGATTTTCTGTGATGGTTGTGGAAACATTTAAATTAAAAAGGAGAACTATTAACCTGTTAAGGCACTTACACCTAGCCAATGTCTAAAAATATATAATCCGAGATAACATCCCCTGGATTCCAGATAATCTGTTTTTTAAAAAGCTATGTGGTATCATACATCGACCAACTGTATTGTATGTAATTATACAGAACATTAGTGAATCAATGAAGGAGGTATCTATTAATCACCTATGGGGACTGTGTTCCAAAGACTGTGAAATACTTTCTGAACTCATCACTGATGGCATGGGGCTAATGCACAGCCAGAGAAAGATGATTACAAAAGCGAGCTAATTCAAGGGAGCAGCAAAAAAATAAGATGTTTGCCAAATGGCCAAACATTGCGATGAAAAATATTTTATTTACAAGTTTCTAAGAATGATGAAGGTAAAATACGCACTGCACGAGAGCCCCTCTCTAGAAAGGCAGCATGACCCGCTGTTTGAACATGAGACCAGCTATTTGAACAAGAAGCTCCTTAGCACTAAACTCAGCTCTATTTGGACTCTTTGGGTATGTCTATACTGCAACTAGACATACCCTAAGTGAGACTTTAAACAAGTAGCTTACGTCAAAATTTTCAGCAGTGAACACTGATTTTGGGTGCCTGATACACCTCCAGCCTAATTTTCTTATATGCTGCACACTGCTGAAGTAAATAAACACTTCAGTTGAACAGCAACACTGAAAAAATAAAATCAGACATTTGACATCTCAAATTGCACATGCAACAACTGAGGCAACCATAATTACTGAATGCTTTTGAAAATTTGGCCTTAATTTTTCTGTCTCAATTTATTCATCTGTTTAAAAAAAAAAAAAAAAAAAAAAAAAAAGAGAATGCCTACCTATTTCACAGGAATGTTATGAGAATTTGAATATAATTCTATTATAAATTATTTATTGTTATCATTAAGAAGGGTTCCAGAGAGTATTGAGACCATCCCAATAACTTACTAGATTTGTGGTTCTCAAGAAGCCTCTCCACACCAAAAAAAAAAAAGACACCACTACCAAATAAAAAAGACACACCCAGGCACAAAAATATTCCGCAATTACACAACATATAGCAGCTAATTTAAAGTGGGGCAGGGATTACCCAATCTAGAAGCAGCAGCACCAGAGGACTGCATAGCTAAAATGACCAAATCAACAGCAGGTGCTCCAGTGACTTGAAAGGCTTAAGCCACCCAAAAAAGAGTGGCCATTTCAAAAGACTGCAGTAAACAGCAGCTGCTTTTCAGAGCTGCATGGTTCAAACAGCAGAGCCACTATTTTGAACCACACACTCTTGTCAACAATTTGTATTTAAACATAAAACTAGTTACTCTGACACTTATGGAAGGAGCTCAGATTTAAACAAAGGCTATTTTTCTGATGACTCTCTCTCTCCAGTCGCATTTGTGGAAAGCAGAATTTCAACTCTTAACACAGAACCAGTTTACCATTAAGGTTTTCCCTGCTCCTCTCTACTTCAACTATATGAAATGTTCAGGGCACTTGCTTTTGCAGCTGCTTAGCTAGACTACATTTTTTTCTTTGGCAAAATAATTATTGCTGTAATAATCTGTAATTATGGTTTATAACAGCAATAATCCCAAAGAAATCAGTCATTACCATAGATCACAAGTAATCGTTAACTACTGTTAATGACCCATTTCTTGGGGATTATTGTTTTAGTAAACCATGACCGCATCACCATCGATACAGACAGCAAGACAATATAATAAAATGAGATCTTAATATAATATTAACTTATTTTGTAACATTAAAAGCCATTAAACATCTAAATTAAAGTATGTATAACTAAGGGATATAACATTTATTGTTCAGCATGAACAGAAGTGTTTAGTTTGCAGAAAAGAAACTGAATTCTTCTGCAAGGAGCAATACAGAATTAAACTGCACCAAACTTTCTCTTATGCCCAAGTATCGACCTATGGAACCTTCCTGCATTACTTTAACTGACCATTCCCCTTTGACTCTATGCGTAGAAGAATCCAACAACAGCAGTGAAATACAGACTGCAGCTGGAGAACAGAAAACTGCCTTTCAGTGCAAGTTTACTAATGGACCACAAAGGGGAAGTGACAGGTGCATACAGGGAAGGGAAGTAAGAGAAAGTCAGACCACATGAATTATATAAAAGTTAGAATAAAATGGCCCCCACATTTAACGCCGCATTTTCAATATGTCAACAAAAAGCAGCAGTATGAATGGCAATATCCGATCCAAAATATTTCACCTGTAAAAGAACAGCTGTATTGGGGGAAAAAACTCAATTAAATCATATAAAGACACAATAACTATAAAACAGCTACACTAGGAAAGAGTTAGTCATTTACATGATCAAGTTAAAGGAATTAATCTATGTAATAAAATTACATAGGACAGAATATTGTACAATTTACATACATTATCTCTTTATAGCGAAGTTGCTTTTCCAATACTAGTAATTAATCCTCACAAAACTCAGAGGGAAGTAAGGATAATTAGTGTATTTATTTTACAGATGGGGCAGCCAAATCAGAGAAGTTAAGGCCTACATTTTCAAAAGTGGCTGTCAAGTTTCGGTCCCTCAGTTTTCAGGTATCCAACTTGAGAAATGTAAAGCCTGGTTTTCAGAAGTGATGGGTTCTCACAGCTCCCACTGCCTTCTAATTGGGTTAGAACTCAAGAGTTACCACTTTCCAGACATGTATTCAGACCACCTGATCACACTTCCCTCTCATACACAGATGGATAATTTTGCATCATTTCAAGTCCACATAACAGAGAACAATGCAGTCTCAATCATAAATGAAATAAATACTAACCTTCTTGGACTGTGATTTCTAGTGGATTCCTACTAGAAGAATGCAATAGCTTTTGGTAGTTTTGTGCATTTTGGTCAAACAACTGTACAAGAAGTGCACAGGTCTTTTCATATTCACACCTGCTGACTGTGCAGAGTTGCTCCAGCTGCTGAAATACAGTAGCTGTATCATCCAGAGGATCTTCCAAACCATCTCTGCAATACACATAAAATAGGGGTTACTTACCAAAAACTATTGTTCTTTAAGAGTCGCCTCTGTGCATTCACATCCGTGATAACTAGCATCTCCAGCATCAAGCTACAGGACTGTATAGCCTAGTTGTGTCCTCTGGGCAGTCCATTAGCATTCTCATGCTGGAATGTCATCATTGTCTTAAACTATATAATCTATATAAAGGATCATACACACCCCAACCACCTCCATCCTTCTCCCAAGCCTACAGAGTCCTGAAATACAACGAACTCAGAGGCAGAGGGGAAAGGCAGATGAGCAATGTGAATGCACAGAGATAACTCTTGAAGAAAAATGGTTACTAGTAAATAATCCTGCTTTCTTCTTCAAGGGCCTCAATGCATTTCTACTTATGAGAAAGTAGCAAGTAGTGCTCCTATTAGAGGATGGTGAACAAGACATTCTAGGCAAAAATGGGCTAAGATAATGCCTTACAAAACTGAGCATTAGATCCCAATGCCAAGTCCAACGAATAATGCTTAATGAAAGAATAAGCAGAACTCCATATTGCTGCTTTGTAAGTCTCAACAATAGCAGTCTCAGACATCTACAGTCTCAGACAGCTAGAGAGGCAGCTCTGGCCTTAGCAGAATACATCTTTAAGCCAAGAGATACTGTTTATTTGGCTAAGGAGTAACAAAGCTCAACATCTAAGCACAGAAGCCCGGGTAGCCTGGGAACTGAGGAACAAAACAGGAAGGGAGATATAATGGGACAGATGAAAATTTGACACCACCGCAGATATAAAGCTGAGGTGAGGTCTCAAAATGACTTCTTTATGTAACGCTATAATGGGTGCAGCGGCCATAAATGAAAAAAAACACCCTTGACATTGAGAAAGGAGGTCAGGGCATAACAGAAGCTGAACCAACAGTTCTCTGGACAGAACAGTGTGCCAGTACTGCCACAGCCACATTTGTGCTAGCAGTATGATGTTGGCTCTGTCCTCTCTGATTTTCCTTATGACTCTGGGTATCTAAGGAAGGCTATGAAAGGACTGCTCCAATTCAGCAGCAATGCATCCGATAAAGATTTCTTATCTCTGTGACCATTGGTGCCAGTAGAGGACACTGGGCATTCGTGGTTGATTATACCTGAATAATAATGAGGATACTACCTCATTTAGGGACCATTCATGTTGGTTGTAAGATTGCCTGCTGAGGATGTCTGCCTGTCTGTTCTCCTTCTCCACTGTTAGATGTACAGCTAGTGGGTGTGCCAAGGGTGATGTCAAAACAGGTAAGCAGTCTCCACAGCGGACATGCATCAGTAGAGGAGACAATGCCTCCTTTTCTTTTTCTCCTTAGGCTCCTTTCACAGATCAGAATGCTTTCTCCTCTTTTCTCTTCCCTGAAACAGGATCATGAGGAGATCTGGAAGCCTGTCTCTCAATAGTGACGTTGACTAGTGCTGACTGGGAGGGCACTGAGGAAATTTTTGGTGCCAACAAAGACTGCAGTGCCAGAGCAGTCCTGTCTGGATGGAGCATGCAGCACTGGACAGTACCAACCAGGAGACTCAGCCCAAGTAAGCGTTTGCCTCAGGAAGGCCTGACAATGAGGGGAGCGATGAAGCTGGGGCAGCAAAATTCATCTCAGATCTTTTTACAGAAGACCTCAGCAAAGAGGTGGACCTCAAAACTCCCAAAGGAATGCTAGGATAGTCCAAGGAAGCCAAGTGCACCTGCCGTATTAACTTTCTGTTCCTCCTCATCTGAGAAGAGATAGTGCAGCAATCTGTCTCTTGGGAGACTATGAGCCTGTCCCAGGCACAGTAGGCACCATACATGTTCATCTGTCTCTGGAAAGATGGTTGAGCAGGTGGCACATCTTTTCAACCCCATATGGAGTTCAGGACCTGACACAGCCTAGGGGATAATCCAAGGCAAGTGGCCCCATCTATTCTAACTTTAATATGACTGACTGACTCACTATAAAAGGATAGGCTAACATGCTTGCTGACTTGAGAAGTAGTTTCACTTAGGTCTTGCAGCAAAGGAACTGAGATGGCTGAGGTAGTGATCTTCCTCATACAGACTGACATGATGACAACATCCTAGCATGAGAGCACTACTGCACCCCACAGGAGACAAAGCTTAATTATACAGTTTCCCAGCTTGACACTAGAAGAACTAGATCCTGCAAGTGGGAATGCATAGAGACCCCTGAAGAAGTATTAAACATTTTTAGCCATTCAAAACACATTTTTTCTTTGGGTGTTTTATTTGCTGTGATCGTATAGTAAATTTGTCTAAAATATAAAAGGGATTTTGGCTATAAACCGTCAAGTCAGTAAATAAAATTACTAGCTGCGACAATAAGCATAAATCTATGTAGCAAATGAAGGTAGTACTCACTTAAACGTGTACTGCAAAGCAAAAATAATACGGAATCAGCACAGATTTGTATCTCATTAACCAAGCTGTCATGGCATTTAGTACAGAAATATGTTAACCAACCCTTTTATTCAATTTTTTTAAAAGTACAGTTATTCTCTGAAAAGTGACTATAGAAAACGTATACTGGTGTTTCATTTTTGTGTGTGTGAGAGAGTTAGTTATGGATAGAATATGCTCAGTTTACGAGTAAAAGGTTTTTTTGCCTAACTGCAAGCCCTGCAAAGTAAAGCGGGCTTCCTTCCAGTTCACACATCAACAACAAAAGAGATTCTGCAAGTGGAACTTAGTTAGCAATTTTGTTGATGATATGTGAAATGGAATAGAATCCAACTCACTCTCTCCTAGCTGTATTGGCCCTGTGGAGAACAGAGGAATATATATATATATATTTCAAAACAGCTCATAGCTTATTTTTTATACTAAAATGAGCAACTACAACTTTGAATACAACAGAGAGCAGATGTGCTGAGTAAAAAGGGACCTCTTTACAGTCCTTTTTCAAAGCAGAATCACACTTTAAAATAATTCTGCCACCTCATCTTGTGCTACTCTCTCCTACCCTTTCATTAACAGGTGGGAATCCTTTTGCTGCCTTCCTTCGCTGATGTAGTGAGGGACCCTAGGAAACTCCTGCTCTGATGGCATAAATGGCAGAAGAGGCTCAGCATCAAAAATATTTTAGATACTGGATTATAACGGGCAAGGATCTTTTTATAAAATAAGGGGGCTCTGGAAAAAAAAGCAACTTGAACTCAAGTTTTATTTTTGCTTTTGCTTTTAAGACACTGGGCCAAATTCTGATCTCACAACAGTGTAAAACAGGAGTGACTACTAACATCAATGAATATAATTTAACGTAACTGATGTGAGAAAAATGCCATTACGTTTTATCGATTTTAAAACAAAAGCACCACAGAAAGAACAACGTACCAGCTAATCAGTGCTCTAAAACTGCAAAGCTCTATTTATGCTTAAGAAGGCTTACCTTATAACTACAGGAACAGATTCCAATCTCGAAGTAATGTATGCTTTTGTGATCTCTGGTGCATATGTATCTAAGAGGTGTGGTTCTGTTGATTTCACAAAAGGTACCGATGCTACCATTCTCTGCCACAGAGTTAGCAGATAGTGAACACTGTTTGGAGCAAACTCCCAGTGCTACAAAGAAACAAATGTAATTTTAATTAGAGCATATCTTATCCCAGTGTGAAAATTTATGAATATACAAATCTTATCTTTACTACTAGTATTATTTACGTTTAGGAAGTGCTCGAATACCCCAATCAGAATCAAGGCCCCACTGAATTATACTAGACTAGGGGTGGCCAAACAGCAGCTCGTGAGCCACATCTGGCTGTTTTTACAGTTAAAGTGCAGCTTGTGGACACCCGTCCCCCCATTCTCTGCCTACCAGACTGGAGGCGGGGGGGCCCCTCAGGGCTTCTGCCTAGCAGTGGGATGGTACATCTAGGAGCTTCTGTGTGAGACGACTGGTGCCTGCTGAGAGTGGGGGGGGGAGGTACAATTTAAAGGTTCCCCCCACAACAGCTGGCGTCACAGCCCCGTCTTACCCTCAGCGGGCCCTCCCTGCAGCTCCCAGGTGTTAGCTCCTTGTGAAGAGGCAGATGCAAAGAATAGGGAGCTGCAGGGAGGGCCGCTGCTTTAGCTCCTCTGTCTCTCCCCAGGGCCGCAGCTTCCAGCTTGCTGGCTCTAGCAGCTGCTGTACAGGGAGAGGGCCAGTGGCACCATGTGATCAAACCCTGGCAAAAATCTGGTGGCGGGGGGCATGTGACCCCTGTGCCTCCTCCCACGCATCACCTCTGGTTTCTGTCTAGCAGGGAGGGGGTCTCGGGGCTTCAGGCGCACCTGCCAGGGCTCAGGGCTTCAGCGGGAGCAGGGCTGAAGCCCTGACACCCCTCTCCCCACATGACTGAAGCCCCAAGCCCCATCAGGCGCCTCCCGGGGGCTCTCAAACATCTGAAGATTGTCATATGCAGCTCAGAGAGTCAATAATTTTGGCCACCCCTGTACTAGACACTTTAGCACAAACACATAGGAAGACGTGAACCCAGGGCTGAAGAGTTTACCAAGTTACATTACTGCCAAAAGTGGAACAAAGTACATTTTCAAGTAAAATAACATCAGTTGAATACAAACCGAACCCCAAAACAAAAAAATCCCAAAAACCAAATCCCATGTCTGTCAAGGATTTAAGGCTGTATATATCCTTACCTGTAAACTAGTAATAGTGAAATTGGCTATCAATCGGATAACCTCTGAGTAATCCTTCACCATTACTAGTTCTCCCAACTGGTAGTTTGTCTTTAGTCGAGCCAAAAAACGACAGAATTCATGGTAGTTACCTGGATCAGATAAACCCTAAAATTACACAAGAAACAAAGTTTTTTAAAATCACCAGACTAACCTAATATGCTCACAGCAACTGAATGAACTGACTCTTTGGGCAGTAGGAAAAAAAGAGGACAGGGATCCTTTAAGGGTCCCTACGGTATTTGGGTGACGATAGGGAGGAAGAGGGGGACACATTTCCCTCAGTGGAGCCAAGGGGGGTACAGGAAGTGGCTGGACCAGGGATGGTCACTCACCCCCATATGCACCAGGGAAGGAACAGGGTATTTATACCCATGCATTCCAGAAAGAATTCTCTTGCTCTCTCTCAATCCCTGATTAGCAACACCCACCTTCCCACTCATGGGATCAGAGCAGAACGAGGTTTTATGATCAGTTGTGGGCTTGTGCTAGCCCCTTTTTCATTTGGTGCTGGGAAGGAATTTTTTCTTCACTGCCAGATTAGCTGGGGCAGAGTGGAGTGTTATAGCCTTCCCCACAGCAAGTCAGCTCATGAGATAGGTAAGGTGGTTAGGTCAAGATGTCACAACTAAATAAGCAGTAAGTGTGGCCAGTGTCGAGTGCAGGTACTCATTACAGAGGGGATAAACAGGAGTTGGAAGTGGATTTAGGGAGGCATCTTCTAAGGGAAGCTGGAGAAAGGGAGGTTGGGACTTGTAATGTCTGGTATAGCAGGAAAACAACCCTTTCCCCCCCGCCCCCATTTTTCAGTCCCCCTTAACCTTCACATGAGGGGAAGGCAGTGGGGTCCCAGCTACAGGCTGGCTGGGCCCGGGTTGGGAAGAAGGGCTGACGGCAGTCCTCCCAAATAACTGGAAACAATTAAGGAAAGAATGATGACCAGCACTGTACAATTTATTGCCAGGTATTTCCAGATACGTTGTGTGAATAAAAGGTGCAGCCTAATTAAACCACCTCCACTGCCTCTTGTCTTTATTCCTACATGGCCAAGACAAGGGCATAACACCTCTTCAAACATTGTTAATTTAACAGATGACAGCTTTGTTGTGCATAGCTTATTTTGTACGAACTGTGTCCCAAAATGATTTCTGGTTAAGAAAGGAGAAGGACGGAAGTTTAAAGAAAGGACCCTGGAAGATGGTCATGAGGGATGAAGAGAGGCAACAGGATTGTGACAGGGCATAGAAATTCACAAATAATTTTAACATTTGCAAAGAATTTAAAAAACAAAAATACCTGAGGATTTTCAAGGATTCTTTTCACTCCTTTGATTAGATTCCCAAGATATTTGGCGCGTTCTGGATTGCTAAATAAAGATCTTCTTGTAGAAGCAAACTGAACCAAACAGGAAAGTGCCTAAAAAAAGAAAGGTTTCAGAGTGGTAGCTGTGTTAGTCTGTACACTAACCGTGTTAGTCACTACAAGAACTAAAAGAAACTAATTTCCCCATGCTAATTTGCCCCTACTGTTACTCGCACCTTCTTGTTAACTGTTTGAAATGAGCCACCCTGATTACCACTACAAAAGTGATTTTTCATCCTGTTGATAATAGCCCACTTTAACTGATTTGTCTCTACCCCCCACTGGGTAAGGCAACTTTCATCTTTTCATGTACTGCTATATATATCTTCCTACTGTATTTTCCACTCCATACATCTGGGTTTTAGCCCACGAAAGCTTATAGACTAACAAATTTATTTGGGCATAAAGTGCCACAAGTACTCCTCATTGTTGTTGTTGTTGTTTTTTAATAAAATAATTGTAAAATTAAAAAAGCAAATCTCTGCTGCCTGACCAGTCGTCTTCCCTTACTTGGAAGGATTCTTCCCAGGGCTGTTGCACCGCTTACTATTCAGGTTGCTCAACACCTCCCATTATAAGACCATTTTTTCCATTCCATATAATAACTGCCAAGGAATTATGATGTGATTGGAATAACAGAGACTTGGTGGGATAACTCACATGACTGGAGTACTGTCATGGACGGATATAAACTGTTCAGGAAGGACAGAAAAGGTGGGGGAGTTGCACTGTATGTAAGAGAGCAGTATGACTGCTCAGAGCTCCCGTATGAAACTGCAGAAAAACCTGAGAGTCTCTGGATTAAGTTTAGAGCTGTGAGCAAAAAGAGTGATGTCCTGGTGAGAGTCTGCTATAGACCACCAGACCAGGGGGATGAGGTGGACGAGGCTTTCTTCCGGCAACTAACAGAAGTTACTAGATCACAGACCCTGGTTCTCATGGGAGACTTCAATCACCCTGATATCTTCTGGGAGAGCAATCCAGCGGTGCACAGACAAGCCAGGAAGTTTTTGGAAAGTGTAGGGGACAATTTCCTGGTGCAAGTGCTGGAAGAACCAACTAGGGGCAGAGCTCTTCTTGACCTGCTGCTCACAAACAAGGAGGAATTAGTAGGGGAAGCAAAAGTGGATGGGAACCTGGGAGGCAGTGACCCTGAGATGGTCGAGTTCAGGATCCTGACACAAGGAAGAAAGGAGAGCAGCAGAATACGGAACCTGGACTTCAGAAAAAAAGATTTTGACTCCCTCAGGGAACTGATGGGAAGGATCCCCTGGGAGAATAACATGAGGGGAAAAGGAGTCCAGGAGAGCTGGCTGTACTTTAAAGAATCCTTATTGAGGTTGCAGGAAGAAAACATCCCGATGTGTAGAACGAATAGTAAATATGGCAGGCGACCAGCTTGGCTTAACAGTGAAATCCTTGCTGATCTTAAACACAAAAAAGAAGCTTACAAGAAGTGAAAGATTGGACAAATGACCAGGGAGAAGTATAAAAATATTGCTCAGGCATGCAGGAGTGAAATCAGGAAGACCAAATCGCACTTGGCCTTGCAACCAACAAGAGATGTTAAGAGTAACAAGAAGGGTTTCTTCAGGTATGTTAGCAACAAGAAAAAGGTCAAGGAAAGTGTGGGCCCCTTACTGAATGAGGGAGGCAACCTAGTGACAGAGGATGTGGAAAAAGCTAATGTACTCAATACTTTTTTGCCTCTGTCTTCACCAACAAGGTCAGCTCCTGGACTACTGCACTGGGCAGCATAGCATGGGGAAGAGGTGACCAGCCCTCTGTGGAGAAAGAAGTGGTTCAGGACTATTTAGAAAAGCTGGACGAGCACAAGTCCATGGGGCCAGATGCGCTGCATCCGAGGGTGCTAAAGGAGTTGGCGGATGTGATTGCAGAGCCATTGGCCATTATCTTTGAAAATTCATGGCGATCAGGGGAGGTCCTGGATGACTGGAAAAAGGCTAATGTAGTGCCCATCTTTAAAAAAAAAGAGAAGGAGGAGGATCCAGGGAACTACAGGCCAGTCAGCCTCACCTCAGTCCCTGGAAAAATAATGGAGCAGGTCCTCAAGGAATCAATTCTGAAGCACTTGGAGGAGAGGAAAGTGATCAGGAACAGTCAGCATGGATTCACCAACGGCAAGTCATGCCTGACTAACCTAATTGCCTTCTATGATGAGATAACTGGCTCTGTGGATGAGGGGAAAGCAGTGGACGTGTTATTCCTTGACTTTAGCAAAGCTTTTGATATGGTCTCCCACAGTATTCGTGTCGGCAAGTTAAAGAAGTATGGGTTGGATGAATTGACTATAAGGTGGATAGAAAGCTTGCTAGATCGTCGGGCTGAACGAGTACTGATCAGTGGCTCCATGTCTAGTTGGCAGCCAGTATCAAGCGGATTGCCCAAAGGGTTGGTCCTGCGGCCGGTTTTGTTGAATATCTTCATTAATGATCTGGAGGATGGCATGGACTGCACCCTCAGCAAGTTTGCAGATGACACTAAACTGGGAGGACTGGTAGATACGCTGGAGGGTAGGGATAGGATACAGACAGACCTAGACAAATTAGAGGATTGGGCCAAAAGAAATCTGATGAGGATCTTCAAGGAAAAGTGCAGAGTCCTGCACTTAGGACGGAAGAATCCCATGCACTGCTACAGACTAGGGCAGGGGTCGGCAACCTTTCAGAAGTGGTGTGCCGAGTCTTCATTTATTCACTCTATTTTAAGGTTTTGCGTGCCAGTAATACATTTTAATGTTTTAGAAGATCTCTTTCTATAAGTCTAGAATATATAACTAAACTATTGTTGTATGAAAAGTAAATAAGGTTTTTACAATGTTTAAGAAGCTTCATTTAAAATTAAATTAAAATGCAGAGCCCCCAGGACTGGTGGCGAGGACCCAGGCAGTATGAGTGCCAAAGGTTGCCTACCCCTGGATAGGGACCGAATGGCTAGGCAGCAGTTCTGCAGAAAAGGACCTAGGAGTTACAGGGGATGAGAAGTTGGATATGAGTCAACGGTGTGCCCTTGTTGCCAAGGCTAACGGCATTTTGGGCTGTATAAGTAGGGGCATTGCCAGCAGATCGAGTGACATGATCGTTCCCCTCTCTTCGGCATTGGTGAGGCCTCATCTGGAGTATTGTGTCCAGTTTGGGGCATTTGATAGCTGCTTTCAACTACCTGAAAGGGGGTTCCAAAGACGATGGATTTAGACTGTTCTCAGTGGTACCAGATGGCAGAACAAGGAGTAATGGTCTCAAGTTGCAGTGGGGGAGGTTTAGGTTGGATATTAGGAAAATCTTTTTCACTAGGAGGGTGGTGAAGCACTGGAATGGCTTACCTAGGGAGGTGGTGGAATCTTAGAGGTTTTTAAGGTCAGGCTTGACAAATCACTGGCTGGGATGATTTAGTTGGGGATTAGTCCTGCTTTGAGCAGGGGGTTGGACTAGATGACCTCCTGAGATCTCTTCAAACCCTGATATTCTATGATTCTAATGTTACTCACCCTATGCATTAATTGAGGTTCTTTGAGATGTGTCTCCCTATGGTTTCTCCACTGTAGGTACCGCAGCACCCCTTGCGCCTGGGATTGGAGATTTTCGATAGCAGTGCCCATTGGGCCACATATGCTCCTCCCTGTCTCGTGCCATGGGCAGCATCTATATATAGAAATGTGAGATCCAACTGCCCTCAGTTCCTTCTCTCACATAGAGCTTATCTTTGAGCTCCGAAGCAGGAAGAGGAGGAGGGCGGGTAGTGGAGCACTCATAAGAACTCACATCTCGGAGAAGCTAGTTACTGCACAGGGTGAGTAATCTTCTCTTCTTCTTTGAGTAGTGTCCCTGTGGACACTGTAGGTGACTGTAGAGCAGTACCCGTAGATGGAAGGCTGGGGCTTCGGAGTGGCGTCTAATAAGGAGGAGAGGACAGTGCATCCTAGTAGGGCATCTGATGCTGTGTCATGGATAATTGCATAGAGTTAGCTAAAAGTGTCCGCGGATGCCCAGGTGGCTGCTTTGCCAATGTCAGTGATCGGCACATTGTTGAGAAAGGCAATCAAGGTAGAGACAGAGCAAGTGGAATGTGATCGATTTCCATGTGGAGGTAGCTGGTTGTGCAGTTGATAACTAAGGTGTATGCACTGTGTGATCCACTTGGAAAGATGCTGTTTGGATACAGACACTCCCTGTGGCGATTGTCTGAAAGATTTAGTTCTAGCAAGGTAAAAGGCTAAAGCTTTCCTAACGTCCAAGGTGAGTAGAGTCGTTTCTTGTTGGTCGGTGTGTGGCTTTGGGAAGAAACAGGGAAGGTGGATAGGTTGGTTCAAATGCAAGGAGGATAGTACCTTGGGTAGGAATTTTGGATGCGTGTGTAACATGACTTTATACTTAGGAAAAATTGTGTATGGGGAGTATACCATGAAAGCCCCTATTTCTCCTACTCATTGGGCTAACATGATGGCTACAAGAAATGCTGTTTTCATGGAAAGATGAATGTAGGATCATGTTGCCATGGGCTCAAATAGCAGTCTGGTGAAAGGGTGCAAGATGAGGTTGGGATCCCAGGGCTGGGTGGAATGTCATATGTGAGTGTAAAGGCCTTGAAGGAATCTCTTCATGATCAGGTGGGTGAATATGGAATAGACATCTATCTTGGGGTGGAATGCTGTGATGGTGACCAAGTGCATATGAATGGAGCTTGTAGATAGGCTTGATCTTTTAAAATCTAGAATATAATCAAGAAGGAGTGGTAACAGGGTGTTCATTGCTGAGACATGATTGGCTGTGTACTGGAATTGGAATCTTTCCCATTTTTGGAGGTAAGTACAGTGAGTCATGTCATGTCATGTCTGCTATTTAAGAGAACCTCTTTTACTGCCTCTGAACAGGTCATCTCTGAATCCTGTAACCATGAAGGAGCCATGCCTTGAGATGAGCAAGACATAGATTGGGATGGAGAATTCAGCTCGCATCCTGCAAGAGGAGGTGTGGAATCAATTGCAGGATGATCAGAGAACATACCGTCATGCGTAAGAGGTAAGAATACCAAGTTTGTCATAGTAATGTTGGGGGTATGAGGATGACTTGAGCTCGTTCCACCTGTATTTTGTAAAGTACCTTAAACAAGAGGGGAAAATGTGGAAAGGCATAAAGTCATAGAGCATCCCATGTAATGAGGAAGGCATGGCCTAGACCCATCCGTGAGCAGAACTGAAGGCATTTGGCGTTCTCTGGTGTGGCAAAGAGATCTATGCAGGGAAATCCCCAGCGGCTGAATATGCACTGAAGGACTCTTGTGCCTAGTTCCCACTCACAGTCTTGTGAGAATTGTCTGCTCACTGAGTCTTCCGTAGTGTTCTGGTGTCCAGGCAGGTATGTGGCTGAAATGTTGATGTCGTATTGGATACACCAATTCCACAATTTCAGTGCTTCCAAGCATAGGGAGAGGGACCTCATTCCACCTTGTCTGTTGATGTAGAATATGCAGGCGATATTGTCTGTCCAGTGTCTGATCGTGGTAGGAAATGTCAGCATGCATTGTGAATCGCTCACAGCTCTACAAGGTTGATGTGGGGGCCCACCTTCCCTGCTCCATGTGGGTCTGAAGGTGTGCTCCCAAGCTGATTAGGGAGGCATTGATTGTTAGAATCAGGGACATTGCTGGTTGGAGAAAAAAAGACCCCCATACAGATGTTTTGGGGTTGTGTCCACCAGTGTAGTGAGTCCTTGATCTTGATATGCATAGAATGGAGTTTGTGAAGTCTGTGTCTGGGAGGTAGTGTGCATAGCCATGTCTGGAGACAGTGCATGTGCAACCCGGCATGTTTTACCACGAACATGGCTGCTGCCATGTAGCCAAGCAGCTGGAGGTATCTTTTTGGAAGCTCTTTCACTGTGCTTCTCGGTCCCAAGAGACAGCGTGTCCACTTGTGGTCCTGCCCATTTAGAGTCCTTGGACTTCTGTTTAACTCCAGTACTGGAGGTACCCAGATGGTCATGGGCGTTAAGTCTCACCCCTGATGATGGTGAGGCTACTGACCTGCAGGGGATGGCATTCTCTGAGGTGGTTCCTTTGAAAGTGATGTAATGGCCAGTTTCTTCCCACCTGAGCAGGAAAGAGAAGATTTCCTTTCGGATGGCCGCAGCAAGCGGGGATCAGCTGATGACCGAGTCGAGTGCGAGAGCCGTGCCTGAGAAGTATCAGGGCTGGGGTCCAAAGCTGGCTGTAGAGAACTCTCCATGAGGAGAAGTTTCAGTCTGAGTTCACGGTCCTTTCGGGTCCAGGTGGTTGAGTTAATGCAGTGGGTGCACTTCTGTGCGACATGGCCCTCATCGAGGCAGCGGATGCACTCTGAGTGACCATTACTTATGGGTAAGGCCTACCAACAAGAGAGAGACCTCTTCAATCAGGGGGATCCCAGCATAATCCTGAGGGGGAGAGCTCCCAATCAGGGAGGGTGGGAAACAGGGAAGCGTAAGGTAACAGGGAGGGAAGAGTAGCAAAGTTTTGGTTTCTTTTTACGGGAAAATTTATGAAAATGGCTAATCACTACTAAAGTAAGGTAAGTTAATGAGAATATCTCTAAAAGTAGAAGGGCTCTGCTCTGGATTCGGTCTCACACCAAAGGTGGTTGAGAAGAAACTGAAGGCAGTTGGACCGCACAGCTCTATTTATAGATGCCGACCCTGGCACAAGATGGAGAGGAGCACATGTGAGGCCCAACAGGCACTACTACAGAAGATCTCTGATCCAAGACGCAGAGGGAGCTGCCAAACCTACACACCTATAGGGACACTACTCAAAAAAGAGCTGTTTGGCTAAAATTTTCCCATGTTGGTTGTCTGCCTCAGGTGGAATTTTTTTTTTTTTGGCAAGTGTCAGCAAAAAGAATTCAGCTGTGTTCAAGAAATAGGCTAGGTAAAAGGAGACGGATGAGATTGGGACTGTAAGAGGGGATGAAAGAGGGACAGTGACTGGTAGTTGGTGGTAGCGAGGCTGTGACTGGGTTGGGCAAGAAGACTGGGAGCTGATGGTAGTGATCCTCCCGAAAGCACTGGTTGCTCTGAATGAGGCAGCAGTCCTGGAGATAAAATAGTGTATAATCATAATTAAAGACTGTATCATAACGCACACACATTAAGGGTCGAATTAAGGGTACACAGGCAACCTTAATTCTAGCATGTTCTAACTTCTGAGTGCTTGACTTTGCAATCTTAATAATGTTCTTTTAACATATTTGGTGTGTTTATTATATCTATCAAATGGCAAATCATGACCATGAGGTTACAGAAGATATTAAACATGCAGAGTAATTTCACATCTCCATTTACAGGGGATGGCCCAAATTATATGCAGGTGGCACCAAAGATGTCACTGGGGATGGACAGGGAGTAAACATTTAGCCTGTATGTTTAATAAATGTACATAGTCAAAAGAGAACTGTTTTTAGTAATTATTATAATGTAAATCACTAAGCTTTACTTACCAACTGCGACAGCACTGGTGGAAGGGAATGATACAAATCAAAAAACAGGTCCAAGGTCTCTGGTTCTAGGAAGACTGAGGAAAAAAAAAAAGAAATGTTTTTCACTGTTTATCAGTAATAATTAAATATCTATCACCAGAATTGTTTTTATTTTTCATAAAAGTGCTAAGACTGAGGTACAATTCTGATTAAAGAACAAAATATCAATATAAGTGTACTAAATAGCTCAGCTCAAACAATGTATAATTTATAAGACCTTGTAATGCTCTTTTAGCACAATTAATCTACTCTATACATCAAAAGAAAAAAATTATCTATACAACAAGTCATGCAACACTTTGTCATGGTGTGACAAAGTTCTGGGAACAACAGCTGAGCCAGCACTCTGATCACTTAAACACCAGTTAATTCACATACACAGGCAGTGGACCTGACTGTGCCTAATCAGTGGATTAGAATGGGCTGGAGGGTGGACCAACCAGCTAATTGGCACTTTAAGGCAGAGGGTAAATGAAGGTACAAGGAGGAAAAACAGGCTAGCAGAGCCAAAACCAAGAAGCATCTCTGGGTGGAGACACCTCTTCTGTCTCTCCTCCTGCTGCTATAAATGATGTTACGTATGGCCCAGTAAGATCAAATGTAAATAAACTATATGGTGGTGTTTAACAACTGAAAGTCTCCGAATAGTCTGTACAGACAGAGCAGAAGAAGGGGTGGGTCGGACCTTGCCCTTTCACACATGGATACCCAGGAACGTGATTCTATAAATGACCTGTATTATACACACAGACAGCTTACTGCAGCTCTCCAAGGTACAGTAACTCCTCACTTAACGTTGTAGTTATGTTCCTGAAAAATGCGACTTTAAATGAATCCAATTTCCCCATAAGATTTAATGTAAATAGGGGGGTTAGGTTCCAAGGAAAAAACTTTTGCCAGACAAAAGGCATTATATACATTTTAAACAATTTTAAAGAAGCAATTTAATACTACGCGGGGGGGTAGGAGGGAGTAGTATATACATGCTGTGTGTTTACAAACATACTGTACTGTGACAAAGTTCCTCCTCTATCTTGGTGGGTCCTGCGCTTATTGGCGGATTTTCTTGCTTCAGAGATTCACCATGGGGGTTGGGGAACAGCCCAGAGATCTTCCCCTCTGGAAGAACCCACAGTCCAGGTCAATTGGGAGGTTTGGGGGGAACCCAGGCCCGCCCTCTACTCCAGGTTCCAGCCCAGGGCCCTGTGGACTGCAGCTGTCTATAGTGCCTCCTGTAACAGCTGCATGACAGCTACAACTCCCTGGGCTACTTCCCCACGGCCTCCTCCAAACACCTTCCTTGTTCTCACCACAGGACCTTCCTCCTGGTGTCTGATAACGCTTGTGCTCCTCAGTCCTCCAGCAGCACACCCTCTCAGCTCCTTGCACCTCTTGCTCCCAGCTCCTCACACTCGCACCACAAACTGAAGTGAGCTCCTTTTTAAACCCCAGGTGCCCCGATTAGCCTGCCTTAATAGATTCTAGCAGCTTCTTCTTAATTGGCTCCAGGTGTCCTAATTAGCCTGCCTGCCTTAACTGGTTTTGCAGATTCCTGATTACTCTAGTGCAGCCCCTGCTCTGGTCACTCAGGGAACAGAAAACTACTCATCCAGTGACCAGTATATTTGCCCTCTACCAGACTCCTGTACCCCACTGGTCTGGGTCTGTCACAGTACATACAGTACAGTACTATAGTTGGGAGGTGCCCCTGCCTTACCCTACACAGGCACAGTCCACTGAACTGGAGATGAGGCAGGCAAGGAGGCTGAAGGTGCTGTAGGCTAGGAGAAGCACATTGCACAGCAGCGGCAGCTTCCACTACTCTGCAAGCACCGGGGGGAGGGGGCCTCAACCCTCAGCCCACCCACTCCCCCCCTTCTCCCAAGGCCCCGTCCTTGACCTGCCTCTTCTCCCCCCCACCTCCTCCCCCTTTACTTCCTACGCTGTGTCATCGCTCCTCCCCCCTCCCTTCTAAATGCCATAAGCAAGCTGATTGCCACTGGCAGGAGGCAGAGGAGGGAGGGAGAGCCTGCACAATGAGTCCTCGCTCCTCCCCCCTCCCTCCTGCCTGGGGCAATAAGCTGGCTTGCGGTGTTTAGGGGGCAGGAGGGAGGAGGAAGGAGCGAGGACTCGGGAGGAGGAAGGAGCGAGGACTCGGCGCGCAGGCTCCTCCCTCCCTCCCCCCCACCTCCTGCCCAGGGCAATCAGCTGGCTTGCGGCGTTAGAGAGGCAGAGGAGGAAGGGGGAGTCTGCACGCCGAGTCCTCGCTCCTTCCCCCTCCCTCCTGCCCCCGAAACGCTGCAAGCCAGCTGATTGCTGCGGGCGGGGGGGAAGGAGAGGGAAAGTGCTGATCCGCGGGGTCTGCCAGCGGGCAGGAAGCGCTGTGGGGAGGGGGGCCACGTAGGGAGGCTGCGAGCTGTGGAGAAAGCAGGCAGCCAAACAACGTAAGTGTGGAGCATTGCACAACTTTAAATAAGCATGTTCCCTAATTGATCAGCAACGTAGCAACGAAACAACGTTAACCGGGACAACTTAAAGTGAAGAGTTACTGTACTCAGATACTTTGGTGATGGGCATGGTATAAGAACCTGCAGAGAACAGTTTGAATTGTACACCGCTATGTGGTATAGTACACTAAGGAAAGAGACACTGTTTCTGTTACAGATAGAAATCATAAAATAGCCACATGAGGTTTCCCGTTTAATAGATCAGCAAACAAGACTACCTTACAGGAAAAGATCTTAGATAATTTTATAATTACATGTACTGTATCAAAACAAACAGATAACATTCCACTACGTGTAGAATGCACTTAAGTGTTAACAGTTATGATCTTTTCTTACTTGTTCTCCAGTTTGTTGGGATCTGTACTGTGCATAGATCATCTGCGGACTCATCTGCTGAATTGCCAATGAAGTCAAAGTTAAGACAGTTGAGGACAAGTTTCAAGAGATGCATTGCTAAACTTTGTTGTTGTTGATCCTGAAGGTTTAAAGGTTTGGCCAATAACTATATTTAAAAAATTAAAACATTTCATTAAGTTGTTTGTATACAACAGATTGAATATAATTTTGAAACAGAAAATATTTGGTTCTAAATCTTTACAACAGATTGTCAGTACATAGAGAAATTTCAATTTTTTAAATATAAATTTTAAGTTTTAAAGGTTTTTCGCCCATAAAGGGTAAAGTAAATTAGACTTTATTCCTCTAAGACTCAGTTCTCTTCTTTCTAAAAAGGCAAGTAAAGTGATACATTTTCCTACAGTATTGGTATATAAATTGTGCATCACCAAGATACAGACCTAATCTTTAAAGTGTGGTTAAACTTAGAAGAATGTATCTAAATTTTACATTTGGGGTTCCATACTCATTCTCCCTCATTTACTCCAGAGCAAATATGTTTTCACTTTACAATTCAAAAGCTTCAGAAACTCCTCTGGGGTGTGAACCAGAATGGGTTCTTCTTGTTTTACAACATCATCAGTAATACAAAGCCTACACTCTGAATTTAGCTAACAGTTTGGTGATATATAAAACCAGAATATAATACAACTCACTATCCCTCAGCTGCATTGCTAGCGCTACAGAGCCAAGAGTAAACACTTACTTTTGTCAGTGAAGTATGCTGATGGGATTTGGAGGCTTACAAAGAGCATACATTCTGAGTAAGATGACAGTTTTACACAGGCCCTTCTCTAACTACAGCAATTACCATAATATATAATTACAAAGAAAGCCATCACAACCACAAATTAAACAACCGACTACGACTATAAACATATAGTATAAAGGCAATGAGTTTTGAGCTTCAAACATATTAGTCGCTAAAGTTGTTCTTGGAGGTTGGAAAATTGTTCCCTTAAAGAGTTACTTTTCTGGCCAAAACAGCAATCAAAATGCAGCCCCTTCTTACTCAGTGCATCTGCTCCCTGTTTATATTCGGATTCAGATCTGTTGATTTAGTGACCAAAGGTTTTGACTCTAGGAGAGGGAGCTGGAATCTATTTTGTGCCATCAGCAGAACTGTTAACTGAGTTGTAATTGTTGAAACTTTATCACTGGTGACAATGCATGAGCCATAAAGAACCCAGCTTGGAAACCAACAGCTTGCACTATTTTATTTTTATTTTCCAATTACACTTGTTACTCTGCTAAGCTTTTATACAACTTTTATGTGAGTGCTTACATTTTATGGGTAGAAATTACACCAGTGGTTTGATAAATGTTAGTTTAGTGCACAATTAAATAAGTTAGTAAATGCTATAGTTTCCTGAAGAGAAGTTGGCATTATACAGATGTTTTAATTATTACATATTAACTACTACCTGGAAAGGTGGCTGTGCTGAACATGTGCAGACTTTTCAGTGTTTGGGAGTATCAATTTAACTTTAGTTCAGCTGAGCTTGAAAGCAATTAGGCTAGAGAATGTTTGGCGTGGTATGTGTATGAGAGACAGGTTTTAGGGCGATTCAGCCGATTCCCCAGAATCGGGCCCCGCAACGTCCCAAAGGAGCTGCCGCTGAAGTCTCGCCGCTGTCTTCGACGGCAGCTCAATCGTTGCCGCTGTCTTCGGTGGCATTTCGGCGGAGGGTCCTTCCTCTGCGGCAGCGATTGAGCTGCCGCCGAAGACAGCGGCGGGACTTTGACAGCAGCTCCTTCGAATTGGGCCCTGCGGTGCCTAAAGCCGGCCCTGGTGAGAGAACCCTAATATAGCACTGTACCATCTGCAACAGGTTTGTAGCCTCTGTAAAGGGGTTCTAGATATCTCTGAATGTATCTAATCTTTCTTGTAGACAGTACAGGATTTCTCCATGAATGCATATTTCCATCACTGATTTAAAACCTTGAATGTACATATATCAGAGAGGTAGCCGTGTTAGTCTGAATCTGTAAAAAGCAACAGAGGGTCCTGTGGCACCTTTAAGATTAACAGAAATATTGGGAGCATTAGCTTTCGTAGGTAAGAATCTCACTTCTTCAGATGCAACCTCTTGCATCTGAAGAAGTGAGGTTCTTACCCATGGAAGCTTATGCTCCCAATACTTCTGTTAGTCTTAAAGGTGCCACAGGACCCTCTGTTGCTTTTTGAATGTCCATGGGCAGCATATTCACCAGTCCAAAGATTATACCTTTAGCCCCAGTCATTGCAAACAACATCCACGTCCCAATGGCTGTGGACAAGAATTTAAAAAATGTGTGCCAAAAGTTAGGCTTCTAGGTCCAAATTTCAGCACCTAAATAAATAATTTGATATTCTCAAGCGCTGAACAACCAGCAGCTCCCAAAGAAAGCACTGAGGGAGTGGGAAGCAAGTGTTGTTTTTAAAAATAGACTACTCTCAAATGCAAGCCGTTGCTTGGTCTTAAGAGAAGCAGAGCTCAGCAGCTTCCTAAGCACAACGAAGGCCTTGATCAGCAGGGAAGACAAGACGCAAAGAGCAAGGCCCAGTTTTGGAGTCCCTTAAGCCTACATGGGCCTGAAAGACTTAGGCTACTGAAGGCTGCTCCTCAGTACCTGCTGTCAAGCCTGTGGAGGGGCTGGGGTCTGAACTACCTCAGAGTGCCACACAGAGGCTCACAGGGCTAGCAGGAGAGGCAGAAACCCTCGTCAGACCAGGCTACTCTGCCACATCAAGAGGATTTATCATCCTTTTTTAGGAACACTGAGGTAGAAGGCCTAACTAAGCTAAAATAAAACTAAACTAGGGAAACAATATAGGAAACTAGAAGAAAATCTCAGGATACATGCTGTCTACTCTGGAAGGCAGAACATAACTGAAGAAGCAAATAGACAAACTGGACAGGCACTCAAAAATTCAACCATTTTATCGGTTACTTGTGCCTGTTCTAATTTGATGTAAGCAAACACCCATCTAGGTACAGACTGACCTTGTCCACTCAGAGTAATACCTACCATAAATTTAAAGCAGTAAAAACATAAGAGCCTCACTTTTAAGGCATTTTAATACGAGCTTCAGTTATAAAACAGTCTTACCTCCTTTAGAAGAGAGCATGCCAACATCAAAATATCTTTTAAAGACGTGTCACGGAATGAGGTAGCTATTTTACGATGTTTCGCTGAAGGTCTTGAATAATCAACCTAAAAAAAATAAGGCCACAAGAATAAACAAGTCTTTTTTCTTCCTTAAGACTAGTGAAGGGGCATTTCTGGCACGAGTCATTAGTCACAACAGATGAAGACTATGGTCAGGTACGAAGTCCAGGCCTCCTGGTTTCTCTTACCAATACCAATACCCACTGATTCTGTGCTTTCCTATCCATTGTTGTTCTTATTCTATTTTTTCCTATATTACCTATTATTTCTGGTTTGTCCTATGCCCTGCCCATGATGCTGGCCAACTAGGTCTATAGCAACACCAAGAACAAGCGGAAGCAAGTGATGAGATATTCAGCAGCTGCTCTGCAAAACATCACCTATGGATCTCATGTGAAATTGCTCCTGCACTGTGGAGTTCTGTAAGAGAGGGAGAGCTGGTCTGCACTTTGACTGTTCCTGTTTTAGTGTTGTATCAAGTCAGGTCACCAAGTCATTTTCCTTTGCTTTAATTTTGGTGTTTTTCCTTTTCTCTAATCAATACACTCCATTTCTAGCTTGAGCCCTACCTTCCATCCCAAACCATGAACACCAGAATCAAAATTCACTCTCCAGGATAATTCTTCTTTGAACTTTATGTACAAAAACACAAAGAGCAAGCTGCTGAGATTGGTAATGAGATAAAGGGTATGTCTACACTGCAATTGGAGGCAGATTGCAGCCCGGGTAGGCATACCTATGCTAACTTTAATCTAGTTTGCACAGCGAAAAAACAGTAAAGACATGGCAGCGTGTATGATATGGGCTAGCAACATATGTACCCAGGGTTCTGAGTGGGCTTGTACAGCTGAAGCTTGTGTCGCTGTGCCTTCACTGCTATATATATTTGTGGCAATGTTTTCCCCTTTCCCATCCCGCAGCTGATGGGCAACCTACTTTTAGGTCACATCCATCCATTGAAAAGTCTCGGTCCTCTAAACACCTGGGGTTTTAAAACAAAAAAATCCTCCATGTCTAAGTCCTGTTTTTTAATTGCACTTCTATAGTGTGCAGGGGGACTCTGACACACTGCTTTAGCAGTGTTACATTCATCTCGTACAAAAGGGAAAAAACTATACATACTTACTAGGTTCATTTCCTGAGTCAGTTCTGAAAGGATCATCACTCCTATGATATAATGGTCCACAGTCGCCTACAGAACAAAACAGATAAATTCCCTAATCTATACATCTAAAATGTAACACTTGACATTTCTAATATTAGCAGAAACAGGTTAGGTGAACCTAAATTTTTAGGCTGAGATTTTTAAAGTTGTCTACAAGATTTAGATGTCCAATTCTCATTAAACTAGTATGAATTGCAAGTCCAAATCCCCGAGGTGGCTTTCAAAATCTCACCATAAAACATTAAAACTTAAGGATATTATTATATTATATATCTTCAGTTTAGAAATATATATTCTGAATATCTACATTAGAGGAATACCACTATTAAACACTTCTCTAAGGTTAATTCAATCCTTTATCCTTCCAAGGATAGCTATACTGAGTCCCACATAATTTAGATGAGAGTTTAAAAAACGTGTCCTGGGTGGATTAAAGATCAGATGGTACTTTTCAGAAGAGTACAGATTTGCACTGAGGTCTGGTCAAACATTCCCTATTACACTGAAAAGCAACATGCTGGTTTTAGCCTGACTGACAAAGCCCATCCTACAGGTGTCTGCATCTTAGCAGTGAAGTGATTCTTCTATACATTAAATACCGTTCAATGGGAGCCACACAGGAGCATATCAGGGATGTGACCCACAACTGAACAACTCTTTGGAATGCTTTGAGATGAAAGGCATTCTATAAAAGTGTAAGATAGTGTGAAATTACTACTAAACAAACATCTCTTTAGCAAATTATTCATAGGAATGATTTAGTATTACTTTGCACTTGAATAAAAACACAATAGAACCTGGCACTTGTGATCAACTGGATTACCCAAGATGATAGTCCCAAGATTTATACATCTCAGGGTATGGTGACAGTGTTTTCTCAGAAAAGGGTCCTTGACTCTGGAATTAATTTCCTTCCCTTTTGCCCGACAGACCCAAGTTTTGTCAATCTTCTCAGCACACTGCAAGGCCCACATATATGTTCAGGCTTTTCCTGATGGGACCAGAGTAGGACGAGCCTCTTTTGGAAAGTGGGTATTGGAAGTACATAGAAGCAAGGTTCTTTCAGGGTCACTGTTGTAATTTTGTCTGTTTAAACATGCATTGCTCATGTGGTACTCTTGATATTGGTCAAGTGGCACTCTACAAGTTTGGTTTTGCTTTTTGTTCAAACTAACAAAATGGGTACTACAAACAGAAAAAGTAAAAGTGTTCCACAAACACAGAACAGATTACTAAGGGTACTTATTTAAAGAGATCTTGAATAATAACTTACACACTTTAATGTCTTTCATATCAGAACATCAAAGCAGGTTGCAAATATTCATACACAAGCCCCCTCATGATAAGAAAATACTAATCACATTTTACAGATGGGAAAAACTAAAGCATAGACTTGCGCAAGATGGTAGAGAGAGTTAGTGGAAGACCTGAGAATAGAACACAGGAGTCCTGACTCCTAATCACCTTCTCTACACAGTAAATTACATTCTAATTCAAACTGGATCAAATTCACATATGATTACTAAGCTGCACACAGCTTAGACTGCTATTTATTAATTATCAACATATACTATTATTGCTTAGGTTTTTTTCCATTTCAATAGTAAATTCAGTTCACTAGTAGATTTATAGCTTTATTTTCTCCTCTACAGGAATTTTTAATTTAATGAAAGAAATCTCTTAAGTAGCAAAGTTTTGTATTTAAGCCTCTATTATTAGTGAACTACCCAATGCAGAGTCACACTGCAATCATTTATAAAATAACTGCAAAAGGCTAGAGTATACTACTCAAGAATTTGTTTTTAATAAATATTACAGCCCATCTTTTATGGTCATTCCCAATTTAGCTCAAAACATTCCATTTACATATTATAATCAAATTATTTTGAAAAAGAGAAACAAATGAAGCATAAATCTGATACTCAATGGCAGAGAACACGACTGAAACTGTTCCACCCATTATTTTCCTTGCTTAGTAGCCAGGAACACCACCACAGACAGCGTCCTGGACCAACAATACATATTACCATCCCTTAAGGAAATAAATGCAGAAATATCTAGACAAATCAACTACGGATATTTCACTGAAATAAGTTCTGAAAAGAAAATAACCCCTCCGCCCCACTCCATGTATGCATTTTGATACTAATTTTCTTACACTCTGAGTTTTAATTTTATTCCTAATCTAGGGATTATGGATGCGTTTAGAGACCGGCAGAAAAAACACAAGAATATATCTGTGCCACTGACCAAGCAGCACCAATAAAACTCTCCACACTAGAGTTTAAAGATCACTGGCCACAATCTTATTGAACTGTTTAACTTCAAACCTTAGAAGGAATTAACCAAAACAATTGAGTCCTTACTCTGCAACGTTCCAATACGCCACCCGACCAATACAAAGTATTACCTGTCTTTAGTCTCCTTATTTTCAAAGCTCCACCTAAGTCTCTGAGATAAGAGGCAATGACATTTGTAATCCTCCTGCAGGTTCCTCCGTACTGCTCATAAGGACTCCCATTTAGGGCATCACAACAACCCACATTCACCCTGATCATTTGCTACTGCTTCTGGCAATGTCTGCCAGGCGACCTTTGCAGATCATTGTTTTTCAGAGTCAGGAAAGAATTTGCTCATGTAGCAGAGTGGGGGGTTTCACCTTTCCCTGAGAACTATGCAAGTTTCACCTGACAGGTTTTCATGCTGGTCCCTGCCTGGCCCTACCCTAACTGCCCTAGGGCATACTGGGTCCAATCAGATGCCTTGTGCTAGGAGCAACCAAGCCAAGGCCCCAAATGCTGGAGGGGGAAGTGAGTGACCCTCCCTTATTATGACCTAGTGCAGTGGTTCCCAAACTTGTTCCGCCGCTTGTGCAGGGAAAGCCCCTGGTGGGCCGGGCCGGTTTATTTACCTACCGCGTCCGTGGGTTCAGCCGATCGTGGCTCCCAGTGGCCACAGTTCGCTGCTCCAGGCCAATGGGAGCTGCTGGAAGCAGCAGACAGTATGTCCCTCAGCCCGCACCGCTTCCAGCAGCTCCCATTGGCCTGGAGCAGTGAACCGTGGCCACTGGGAGCCGCGATCAGCTGAACCTGCAGACGCGGCAGGTAAACAAACCGGCCCGGCCCGCCAGGGGCTTTCCCTGCACAAGCAGCGGAACAAGTTTGGGAACCACTGACTTTGTGTGTTTAAACCCAAGTCACAAGACAAGGAAAGCCCACAACGCCAACCCCACAACAGTGAGTCACCTACCCACTTACATTGTCTAAGTGGCATAGCCCTTACAAATTGTGACTCCACGCCCACTGAGACAGAATACACATTCTAACTCACTCTTTTTTTTTTTTTTTAAGCAATCAGCTCTGCTTTTTTGGGTCATGCAGGAAAAATTTTTTAATGTGACCATGAGAAAGGAGGAATGCTGACCATGTCATTATCAAAACCACTTTATGTGTGTGCAAAATAACAGATAATCTGTGCAGCACAGTAAAAATCTTTACACATGTCTTTGTAAGTAGTTACAGTTAGAGTGGTATCGCTCCGTATTCCCATTAATAAGAAACTTGAGTATGGCAGACATGTTATCACAAAGGCAGCACTGTAAAGATTTTAATGGCATCCACTGTATCAAATATATAAACTTTTTTCTTTTTGATCCATTATCCAGGACCAGTGTTTAGAAAAGTGTACTGGTCCTGAAAATTTTTTGTACTGATCGTACAACTGAAAGCTATTTGCACAATTGTAGCAGCCAATATTGCAATAATCACTACAGTCAGAGTTAATGCTTTATTCCATTTGAAGGATGATATTCCCACCTTACAGATAGTACAGTACTCATGTCTTCATGTTTTTGAGATAATAGCTGCTAAAACCCTATTAGAATTCAAGTGGGAAAAATAAAGATGGTAATCAGAATGGCACGACTTTAAAGTCTGCTAACTCATAATCTGCCAAGGTGAGAAACAAGTGTTTTATACCTTTGGAAAAAATGGGGAATGAAATAAAGCATTTATTTCTAGCCCTGGCAGTTTGCTAAAAACTAAACCTTAAACCTGTAGCAGGCCTGCTCCGGTCCTTCAACCTAAGTAATTTTTTTGGCACTGGTCCCTGCCTTTCTAATCTGTATATAAATACCCTTTGGGTCACTCAGCAAGCTATTCGTTAAGTGAGAAGAGAGCTGAATTTAATGCAAGACTATGTCATTTTAAGTAGCAGCATGATTGGATAATTTTTCTTACCTGTAAAAATTTTTTTACGTCAGCAATAATGTCTCTGAAGATGAGCTGATCTTTTTGAACCTCAAACCATCCTAATTTTGTAATCTTAGCGATGACCTGAACAAGGGCCTGGATGACAAAAGGAGCCAGTTTGGGTTGAGAGGCTACGTAGTTCAGAATATAATTCCCTGTAAAGAAACATGCTTAGTCAACATCACAATTCTTTTTAAAAACACACTTGAGCCATTATAATAGAAATGTGGGAATCTAGGTCATGTGATGTCAGTTTTTTTTATGCTTACTATAAAGACACTAATTTCAAAAAATTAAGTCATGGAAAATATTAACTACATTGGAGCTATTTGCACCAAAGTATGCATGTAATTATCATTCTAACATACATTTGACAATAGTTTGTGAATACCAAGGATCCTGACTAGTTAACCAATTTAATCATTCATTCTGTCCCACCTACTGGGCATCAATTACTCTGCCTCAAATGCAACAGCAGCCTTCAGACCTCATTTATGAAATACAGGAAATTAACAAGTGTTCTCAGGCATGCGCCTGTACAGGCTGCTTTCAGTTCTGTCTAGGCATATTTCCTAAGGCAGAAAACTTTTCACCTTTGCTTCTCTCAAATAAGAGAACAGTTTCCTGGGGAGTGGAAGGGAAGGACATTTCTGTTTTATACACCTGCAGGATGATTTATCATATACAAAAGTTCATTTGTTCCCGAGGAGAAAAACAACATGTAGGCTGAATTTAGTCATCAAGAAAGGTGGAATCACAACCCTGTAGATTCAATCCTCTCTCCATAGAACAGGTACAACACTAGCCGAAGCATTGCAGACTTCCATATATTTCCTCAGTAGGGGGCCTCAATACTGCTCTGGAGGGCTTTCCTCTATGTACATTCAATCCTAGGCCTCTCTGATGAGACTTTTTCTACAAGATTAAGACCTCTTACAAAATACCTGTTTGAAACATTTTAGAATGTTTCTGTGTTCTCCTCATCCCTGGTCTAAACAACATTTGACAGTACTGAAAATTTCAATCTATATTAGATGTTTCTCATGCAAAATGATTAATTATTCAAAGCTCAGTCCTGCTAAGATTTACACGCTTGCTTAATTAGTAGCCCCAATGAAGTTAATGTCACGCCCTTAAAATCAAACACATGTGTAAGTTTGTGCAGGGTCCTAAGTCTGGAAGTGAACTCTGCCCTGACTTGCTTATCAGAACTGCCAAGAGCTAATCGGAAGGGGAAAAAATGGAGTAACATGTAAATATAAGTGATTAGAGGGTGTACTAATAATACCTGGGAATTTTCATGTTTCCAAACATTCACTAACCTTCACTACACCTTGTGCGGTAGGTAAGGATGGCAACTATTATTATATTCATTTTACAGATGGGAAACTGGGTCCCTCCTAAAATTCTCCTATATGCAGGGGAACACAGCCACTGCTACACTCCTAATAGGGTACAATGTATGTTTGCACCCACAATCAGTGAGTTCATCAAATAAGGAGCTGGTAAGAGCAGGAAATGAGTTCCATCATGTCAGGCCCCTGTACAAGAGCAAGGGACAGCAAGAAAGGGCACTGTGCTCTCTCTCTTTTACACCCAGGTTCTCTCCCTTTTGTCCAATAAAGCACAGAAAGGACTTAACTTGGTTTCCAGGTCCCAGCAGGAGCTTACAGCTCTGGCAACTAGAAAATCCAGCTATTTTTGGCTTTGAAAGTGAGAAAATTTGATATGGAAGTTAACAGAAGAGAATAAACGCAGAACCTGACAGTGTTAGGTTTAGAGTCATTCTCGGACTACAACTGCACTTTAAAAAAATAGTTACACATAAATGGACAGAAGTAGGGCAAAATGGAACATTCACGGAATCAGTACTATGGTGATATGAATGTTTAGAACATATAGATGCAATTTTTTGCTGTTATTTTAATAGAAATAATGCAAGTTACTTACTGATGTCAATTCTTTGTTCAATGGGTAAAGGAGTTGTTCTGCTTACAAGTTTGGAAAGGCATGTTGCTGCTAGAAGCTGAGCATAGGATGTCTATAGAAACAAACACCATACCATTTTATTAAAAATTATTATTATGCCAAAAGAAAGCAGAACGAGCAGGTAGGATGACAGTTGGTCAGACAATGATTTGGCTATATACTTGATATACTAAAAATTAAACATAAATACATAAAAACATAAATACAGCATAGTCATTTTAAAAATCACTAAAAATTCCAAGATATAGGAGATGAGAAGACCTTTCCATTCCCCGCCTCCAGCAACCTTCAAAAAAATGTAGCCTTGTGATTGGAACTACTTTTCTAACAACACTTTCCCATTCTTATTACTGGGCTGAGTTTTTTAAATCTTTCAAATCTTTGGTTTTAAATCATTTGATGTTTTATAACTAAGGGATGAATTTGTCACATCCTAGATTTAGTCACAAGAATCCTGGATTCAAAGATCTGAAGTCTTGATTTGCTTTTGTTTGTTTAAAACTCATGACTTTAGCATTTGAGTTTTTTGTGCATGATGATCAAAATAAGCTTCATTACAGCCTTCGAGGCTGAAAAGTAAACTAAGTTCTTCATCTGAGAACACAAGAGATGTGATCCGCAACACCTCTGGCAATGCCATGGATCAGACCAGACATCTCTCTATGAAAACTGTAATTGGCCTTGGAATCAAACTTCTTAAAGATATTCTTTAATTCAACAAATTGAGTTGGGGGTGTCAAAGATAACTCTGGCAAAAATCAACATTCAAAACTGTTATTACAACACTTACACTCTGTCATTTTCTCAAGGGTATTGCTTCACAACTGCATAAACATAAAAAGGCAACATTCACGCCTAACAAAATGCTAGTCCTTCAAATATTAGCCCACTTCCATTGTGTCACTCAATTATACCAACCCCCTCTAGCACACTCACTTTCAATTCAACAATACTATCATTCTAAATGCACACATGAAAGAACTGAAGATCACACTGCAATGCACAATTTTAACATCAACCTTCCAGCACTACAATACTTAATAGTTTAATCATAAACATCATTTTAAAACTGCATTCTTAGAACTTCCATACCATACAGTAGTAAAAAAAAAAAACCAGCCAGATTATCAGCTGTTTACACAAAAGTGTTGTGGGAAAAGCATGGCTCTAACCCACCTTTTTACTCCCTTGATCTTGGGCCTGCTGGAAGCCAAAACAGCAGTAGGGCTGCTTTAAGGTTCCAGTGGCCTCACATGAAGCACTGCACCAGCCCCGGACCAGAAAGAGCAATCTGCACCTGCCTACCTCCACCTCTGGCATGCTCCCTTTCTAGCCCTCCCCACCCTTGTGCACTACCTCTGTTGGGTAAGTCCCCAGCTGTCCCTCCAGTGCAGCTTTACACTTGCCTTGTACTGCTGAGTTGGGGTTCAGAATCTGGCCAACAAAATTAATTACGTACTTGAATTTTTACCCTTTCAAACCACTGTTGCCTGATCTGTGGATTGTGTATTAATTATATTGATTACTTAGGAATTTCCAGTTAACACACTCTGAGGTTTGACAGATTCTTGTCTCAAGATCGACCTCAGTTTTATCAAAATTACTGCTCAGTTGGGAACCCCAGTGTGCATGGTTACAATACTCACACTTCTATATCTGTAATAGTTTAATAATACAGTTAGCAAAGTCACCAATACTCTAATCCAGCAAGGTAGACAGAAATAATAAAGAATGTACATTTGAACACTCATATACTCACACCATCCCTTGCAAAACAACCTGAAATATTAGCCATTATCTTCCTCATCACTATCACCAGTGGCCATCATCCTGGCAACTCTCAAGAGCTACATACATCTCTCACTTCCCAAGCATACAGGCTTTTATAATATGTTACACTGACGCCACTGTACCTAACGCATATTCAGTAGGGATTTCTCCCCTTTTTCTTATGTGTGTTTCCTTACCCTACTAATGTTGGGGTGCCCTTATCCTAGAGCTTAGTATATTAATAATTGCAACTTATTACCATATACGCCAATTTGTTGTCAAGGCAAATTCGTAGTTAAGTATTTGCCAACGATTCTATACTAAAATATCCAAGCCTAGTATCAGTTTAATATTCCTGCAGTTGCCTAATGTTATGTACCAACTTCCCTCTTAAACACTCTATTCCCAGTTCCCCAAAACTTAGGGGTGACCCTTGGGCTATTTATCTGTGCCAAAGTTCATAGGCCTCAAACCTTATGCTAACTGCTTAGCCAGCGGACGGCAACCTTTCAGAAGTGGTGTGTCGAGTCTTCATTTATTCACTCTATTTTAAGGTTTCACGTGCCAGTAATACATTTTAATGTTTTTAGAAGATCTCTTTCTATAAGTCTATAATATATAACTAAACTATTGTTGTATGTAAAGTAAATAAGGTTTTTAAAATGTTTAAGAAGCTTCATTTAAAATTAAATTAAAATGCAGAGCCCCCTGGGCCAGTGGCCAGGACCCAGGCAGTGTGAGCGCCACTAAAAATCAGCTCACGTGCCATAGGTTGCCTACCCCTGGCTTAAGCCAATGTCTTACAGCAGTGGTTCTCAACCAGGGGTATGCGTATGCAGAGGTCTTCCAAGTGGTACATGAACTCATTTAGATACTTGCCTAGTTTTACAACCGGCTATATAAAAAGCACTAGCAAAGTCAGTACAAACTAAAATTTCAGCCCCAGAGCAGCGGAAGGGCGGGCGATGTGGCCGCAGCTCCCCCATCCCAGAACAGTGGGAGGGAGCCCCCCCAGTCCCAGAACAGCGGGAGGGCAGGCAATGCAGCCCCAGCCTGCCTAGCCCCGGAGCATGAGGAGGGCCGGAGCTGGGGCCAACCCACAGGGAGATTGGAGTGGCCACGCCAAGTGGAAGCTGGGGACAGAGCGTGGGTGGGGCCATGCCTGGCAATTTGAGGAGATATAGCCTCCCCCAGCCTATGGTATCCACCGCCCATGCTTGGGATACGTCAGACAAATGAGACTCTTAAAAGGGGTACAGTAGTCTGGAAATGTTGAGAGCCACTGTCTTACAGGATACAGGACTGGAGGCTTCCTTGTGTTACTGCTAAGTAAAATAAATGCTAAAGCTAGCTCTATGGGCTGGGCAACACACTTCCACTAGAGATAGACACTATGATTTTTAATAATCTCAGATCAATTAAACAAGCCACATTACATCTGAAAAATATTTGTGTGGTTTAGTAAAGACAGACATTGTTTTATATGCATATGCACATAATGTAAATAAAACAACAGATTAGAGTTAAGAAATTTACTTGCAATAAATTTTCAAAAACAAGTGAGATGTGCCATTTTAAAATGATTGTAACAAACTAATTAACAGATTTACTTGAAAATTCTCAGAAAATTCATTACTGAGGAAAAAGTGCTATAGTTGGATAAATTATATTCTTTATGCATGTAAGAGATTTAATTCCTGGTTGAAGTGTAAGCCTCAGCAAACTATAATCTTAGCTATGGAACCACTACCCTGCTTCCACAATAACACAAATGGAAACTACACCTTAACAACAAAGCTGTTGAACACCATTTTGACATCGGTTGATGGAAAAAACGTATTAGATCATAGAAGCCATTCACCTACCCTATGAGAAAATGTACCACATATTAAATCAGTTTTACACATAATCTCAAGACAATCATACACACACAGAACAAGAAAATTTACTAGAATTCTGAATTTTCTGTATCTTTATTACAACAATTCTGTAGCTCAACTGTATTGTTACATTTGTTCACATTATGACCCCAATCCTGGAAAGACTTATGCACACACTTACAATTAAATACGTGTGTAAATCTTTGCATGACCAGGTCCTATATTTGTTTCACTTGATACTATTATGGAATTCTAATGATTGTAATGCAATTACTATGCACCGAAAATTGAAGAAAATATTTATGCTTGTATTTCTCACATCCTGAACAACAGAGTTTTACTGAAGACACAGAATAATTGAGTCTTTTCTAACAATAATATTTTGCACCTTTTATCCAAGGATCTCAAAGCACTTTACAAAGCTGAGTAAACATTTATATAACAATTCATAGAGAGGATAATTAAAGCAGAGAGAAGATAACTGACTTGCTAAAGGGCAAAGGAAATCAGTAGCAGACCTGGAAATGGAAAGTAGTAGGTGTCCTGACTCCAGACCGTTGTTCAATAAACGAGACCACAGCTGCAACCTCATATGAATGGGACTCCTCAAATAAGTAATCCTTACTCAGGAGTATGGATTACTGGATCAGACCAATGTGCTATACTAACTTTGAATATTTTCATTTTCCCCCCACTGAGAATGCATTTTGCAACATCTATTGCAATAACTTAACTGTATCATAATGATAAACAGAATTAACAACTCCTTACGCATCCATTAACATAATAGATTTGTCAGGTTCTTCCAAGGCATTACCAACTATGTCAATGATTTCCAGATAATGGACATGTCTTAGGCACATCATCTGAAATCATAATGGTTCCAAAACACAGTAATGATTATGAAGAACTGATGGTTAAACTCAGGGTTGGTTCCCCCACCACCTTTTAAATCTGACAAAATATCTGTATATAAAATATCAGCACAAAAAACACATACTCTAAAAATCAGAGGGGTAGCTGTGTTAGTCTGTAACCACAAAAACAATGAGGAGTCCGGTGACACCTTAAAGCCTAACACATTTATTTGGGCATAAGCTTTCTTTGGTAAAAAACCCACTTCTCCTTGCATCTGAAGAAGTGGTTTTTTTACCCACGAAAGCTTATGCCCAAATAAATCTGTTAGTCTTTAAGGTGCCACCGGACTCCTCGTACTCTAAAAAGAAAACTGAAATAATGCTAAGGGACTGGTTTAAACTAAGACAACAAGAAAACATAGTTTAAGGCTTTTCACCCCGTACTTACCGTATCCCATTGTAACTTGGAGGAGCAAGAGCATAAGGATTTAGCTGTAAAAGTGTTGGAGCAAATCATGTTGAGGAGCAATACTAAGCAATGGGTGGCATAAAGCCCCTTAAGTGTGAGGTTCCTACCTTTTGCAAGTATTAGGCCAACATTTAACATTTACATCTATTTTCCCCCATAGTTAGGTTTTCCCCCTGTTTCTGGCCATCTATTTTCTAATGCTAGGTACGGTTAGTCCCACAAAGCCCACCCTCTAATACCAATTTATGTGTGTACATAGATGGAATTTTATTTATGAAGGAAAAACTCAATTTGTTATAAGAGATGAGCATCTCACATGTATTGTGTTTACACTGATATTACCTGGACCTCCAATGTGGGTCTCCTGATAAATGCATGTTTACATTGTCAGACTTTACACTTCTCCCAGGTACTTACGGTTCCTTGTTCTAGTAAAAGTTGACACTGGCTGAGACATTCAGGGCTGTCAATAAGCTCCAAGAGCACCTTCTCTGCTTGCATCCGCTGTGCTAGATCAGTCCCCTCATAGAGCTGGTTACATAGTACTTCTAGCTCTGCCAAACTCTGTTAAGAAAGAACAATACTGAAACCTCCAAATACGCCTTTCACCTGTGGAAGCCTTCCTTAAGATTCACAGTACTGGCTATTTACAGACACCGACATATATCCAGTACAGTAGCATGAAATGCTCAGCTTTCCAGAAAAGTGCAATCAAACCCCTGTAGCTTCTTTCCCTCCCAATTCCCACTGCAGTAAGAGTAGCACAGAACTCCAGTAAAATATATGTGGAAGAGAGACAAACAGATGTTATATTCCTCAGTACTAAAACGGAAGACATTATACCAGTGATTAAAATTAAGTGACAGAACACAATTCTTTTATCATAGACTACTCCTAATTTGAAATTTAGAACAGGAACAACAGGTCTGGTAAAGTTAATAAAAAGAATCAAAATTTAACATGTATTTTAAAAAAAGTTTGCTCTCTAACATTAGCTGTAAGTTCCAAACATTGCAAAGGTAAGCTTTAAATAAACAGTTGACTTACTGAGCATATCTGATAATAGCACGAAAATGTTGTAACCTATTGACTGAAGAATCAATATTTGAATGCACAATGAAGAAAGTACTAAATGCTAAAAGCAGCTATAACATGAGGTATTTTTTAGAGAGAGATAATGCAACACAGGAGGAAAAGAGAAAGAATGAACAAGACACTGTTTAAGAGGAAGCCAAACGAAGACTGAAGACCAGAGAGAAATCTATGTAAGACCAATAGAAAGTCACGGAGTCTATCCATATGCTTTATGTTAAGCATGGGCCTAAGTCTTTGCAAGACTGAGGCGCAAGTCTACAAAAAGTCCATCTGTCATTTCATACTTAACACTTGTTTTAGAACAAAGTGGGGTCAGTACAGTTAGCAATTACTTTGAGTCACTATTCTAATGAGAAATTAAAATACTTTCTCCCCCCCTGCCCCCATTATCATGAAAAGGGTGAACAAGTGCCTCCACTGGTAGGTTTTAGTGACTAAAACAGAAATTTTTCAGGATGAGATTTTCAAAGCTGTCTAAGGGGACATCTACACTGCAGATGAAGGTGTGAGTGTAGCACAGGTAAGCATATCCACCCTACCTTTAACCTTACTAGCTCAGGTAACAATTGTAGTGAAGACGTGGCGGCACAGGGTTCAAAGTGGGCTGGCTGTCCCAGTACAAGCCTGCAGGTGACCTGGATATGTACTCGGTTGTTGGCCCATGGGTATGCCTACCCATGCTACAATCACACCTTCATTTTCTGGATAAATTTACCGTAAAGAGATTTGGACTACCAGCTCCCATCGATGGGAACTGGACATCCAGATCTCCTAAGTGGCTTTGAAACTATCAGACACACTGAGCAAACTGAATGTGTTGCCCCCAGCCCAAATACCTGCACCCTCTGCACACCAAGCCCAACCACAGGGCCCCCTTGCCCAAATACCCACACCCTCTCCCCACAGAGCCCAGACATACACACACCCGAGCCCAGCTGTGGCCCCCCTAGCCCAGACACCCACTCCCCTCCCCCCCGCAAAGCCCAGGGATCCAGAGGGAGAAACAGCCTGATGCTTGGTGCCAGGCTTGCATGGAGTTTCCTACGTGCCATCTCCTTCCTTCAGGGCATGCTGGGAACTGCAGCTGCCAGGAACCCTCTAGCTCAATGGTTCTCAAAGCCGGTCCACCACTTGTTCAGAGAAAGCCCCTGGCGGTCTGGGCCAGTTTGTTTACCTGTCGCGTCCGCAGGTTCAGCCGATCGCAGCTCCCACTGGCCGCGGTTCGCTGCTCCAGGCCAATGGGAGCTGCGGGAAGAGCGGCCAGCACATCCATCGGCCCGCGCCACTTCCCACAGCCCCCATTGGCCTGGAGCGGCAGGTAAACAAACTGTCCCGGCCCACCAGGGGCTTTCCCTGAACAAGCGGCGCACCTGCTTTGAGAACCACTGCTCAAGCTCCCTCTCCCTCCCCCCGGCAGTGTCTTCTATGTGTGAGCTGGGCTCTGCAGGGTCCAGCAGCCCTTAGTGGCGGCAAGCAGCACCGCAACCCATTTCTGTGGGGGAAAGGAAATACTGCGTGCAGGTTAATTTCTGCAAAATTCTGCATTGCACAGTGGCACAGAATTCCCCCAGGAGTACTAAGACAATACACATCTCATATCCCCCTAGTGATTCTCTTAAAGGTTAGCATCTCCTGAAGATAAAACGTTTCCCTTTCAAGCAACTCACTCCTTGGGTCACATAAAAAGGGAAGATTTATTTATTCCTCTATAAATATAAACTAATGAATGAAAATAAGATCCTGAAAAAACAACAACATATGTACACTAACTCCCAAAGAAGACACTAACTCAAAGGAATTAAACTCTCTTCTGCCCAACACTCACTCACCAACAGTTGTTTATATTCACTTTACCCTCCAACAGTTATTGACACAACAGATCTTCAAACAAGATCCACACTTATGGATCTGCATCCCCTGAAATGCTCCATGGAATATTGGGTCACTTCTCTTCAATTTTCTTCCTTAGAGCTCATGCTGAGCTACAAGCTTCAGTCCAATCCCTCCCTTCAATTTTAGCAGTTTTTTTTTTTCCACTCACTGAACTCCCTTTGCAGGATATCTCAACTCAAAAGCAAACAAAATAGCACCCTGGGGATTGGCCCTAGCGACTCCTGAGGTCATGTCTGGAATGTTTCAGCACTTCAGAGTCCAGCTCTTTCACAGAAAGGTCATTTTAGTCTCTCCTACACTTACATTACAAACAAGACCTTACAGAAGTCCCTTCTCCACTAGAGAGGACTCAACACACTTGTACAAAAATAAAAGGCAAGTACAAGAGCACTGAAGATGACCTTGAAATTAAGACCTGCATACTAATCTCTGCATGCTGAAGTTGCTCCTTTAATCATCAAATATTATTTGCCTGATATTAGCAGCCTCTAAACAATGTACTTGGAACTGCACAATGAATCATTTCCCCCCAGATATTCTGATATTGTCTCTCTAAGTATCAAACCCAGTACCATCCCACTGGAGGAAGTGGAAGCCGCTTCACTGCTACTATCTCCATTCTCCTAGAAACATGGCCTAAAAAACCTTCCTTAATAAACTTGGATTTCACTTTAGGCACCCTCCAATATAGGCAACAGTCACTGCCACTAAAAAATTGGGGTGAGGATAAATCTGCAATCCTTTAAAAAAGAAGTGGTAGCAGAGGTGCTAAGGTCAACATTTTTGTTGAGTTAAAGTTTCACTGGCAAATAAAGATTGGCATTAACCCACCATCATTCGGACACTCAATACACATTAATTACATAGTCCATTGTCTGAGTCTCCTCTCTCCCATTATTTCTGAATTATAACCTCCATCCATGCAACTCTGGGGAACAGCAGGAGATAAACCATAGATCATCTCTGATTCCTCCAAGATTTCTTTCTATAGTTATGTAAAAGTCAATGCGCGTGCAAAATTCTTGGGAATAAATCTGCATGCACAGGTCAGTAGTCTGTACATCAGTTTCTCATCCAAACTAATGACAAGAATTGGAATTAAACATAATTATTATGATTTCCTGTGAAAGAATTTATGCACCCAGTAGCACTAAATAGAAAGATGAACAGAATATGTTGGAGAATTAACAAGGCTTTGGTAAAGGGAAATGACGACTATTAAAATTCTTTGAGACTGTCAACAAACATGTGAACAAGGATGATCCAGTGGATATAGTATACTTAGACTTTCAGAAAGCCTTTAACAAGATTCCTTAACAATCGTTGATAAGCAAAGTAAGCAGTCGTGGGCTAAGAGGGAAGGTCCTCTCAGGGATCAGTAACTGGTTAAAAGACAGGAAACAAAGGATACGAACAAATTGCCAGTTTTCACAGTGGGGAGAGGAAAATAGCGGGGTCCCTCAAGGATCTGTACTGGGACCAATGCTGTTCAACATATTCATAAATGATCTGGAAAAAGGGGTACACAGTAAGATGGAAAAAATTGCAGAGGATACAAAATTACTCAAGGTAGTTAAATACAAAACTGTCTGAGCAGAGTTACAATGACTAAGGGCTTGTCTATACTTACCGCGCTGGTTCGGCGGCAGGCAATCGAACTTCTGGGTTCGATTTATCGCGTCTTGCCTGGACGCGATAAATCGAACTCAGAAGTGCTCCCCGTCGACTCCGGTAATCCTGCTCGCCGCGAGGAGTACGCGGAGTCGACGGGGGAGCCTGCCTGCCGGGTGTGGACCGCGGTAAGTTCGAACTAAGGTACGTCGACTTCAGCTACGTTATTCACGTAGCTGAAGTTGCGTACCTTACTTCGATTTGGGGGTTTAGTGTAGACCAAGCCTGAGCAGATGAAATTAAATGTTGATAAATGCAAAGTAATGCACATTGAAAAAAACAATCCCAACTATACATACAAAATGATGGGGTCTAAATTAGCTGTTACCACTCAAGAAAGAGATCTTGGAGTCATTGCGAATAGTTCTCTGAAAACATCTGCTCAACATGCAGCGGCAGTCAAAAAAGCTAACAGAATGTTAGGAACCATTAGGAAAGGGATATATAGGAAGACAAAAAATATAATGCCACTATATAAAGCCATGGTACGCCCACACCTTGAATACTATGCGCAATTCTGGTCATCCCATCTCAAACAAGATATATTAGAACTGGAAAAAGTTCAGAGAAGGGCAACAAAAACAATTAGGGGTATGAAATAGCTTCCATACAAGGAGAGATTAAAAAGACTGGGACTATTCAGCATAGAAAAGAGACATCTAAGGGGGGCTACAATAACATTACTATTCAGCCAAGTGTCTCCAAAATTAGCAATTTTACTAAAATCTTTAACTTAATTACAGTTAACAGTAGTGCTTGTCTCCAGATGATGCACTGAGAAAAATTCAGTCTAGTTTTCTTTCAACTTGGCCCATTGGGACTGCTTCAGATATAGGAGATAGTTAAGAGATTACCATATATACTCATCCATAAGCCCAATTTTTTTAGTAAAAAAGGGAAGCACCAGAGAAGGGGGTCGGCTTATGAATGTCTATAGAGAGGGAGAGGTGGGACACAGCCCCTCCCCCCAACAGAGGGCACAGGGAGAGGCAGTACATCCAGAGGGGAAGAGGCGGGGCCAGAGTCTCTGCTTCTGGCTGCTCTCCCCCCAGCCTCCAAAGCGGCTGCAGCTCCGGGGCTGGCAGGCTGCAGCCGTGCCACTCGGCCCCGCCCCACAGAGCAGGATGTGGCCACGCCGCCGGAGCACACTGCGGCCACGCTGCCCGGCCCAGCCCGCTGGAACATGCTGCGGCCGCGCTGCCCGGTCTGGCCCGCCGGAGCAGGCTGCAGCCGCGCTGCCCAGCCTGCCGGAGCAGCTCCAGCCAGGTCAGAGACATCCTCCCCTGGCCCTCCCCAGATAAGGTGGGAAGGGATGGGATGGGGAGAGTGGGGGGGTCCCGGGCTAGGGGTGGGGTCATGTGGGGGGTTGGTCATAGGAGTTACTCCCCTGACTCCCAGCTTCTCCCCCCCCCAAAATATTTCCCCATCAGTTGCTGTCCTGGCCCGTCAGGGTAAGCAGCTGGCGCGCCGGGACACTTTTGTTTACTTAGGTTTACCTCCGTGCCTGCGGACGCTCGAGGTAAACAAACCATCTTGGCTCGCCAGCAGCTTATCCTAATGGCCCTGGAGGCAAAGTTTGCTGACCCCTGAATTATAGGGTCGGCTTATGAACAGGTTATAAAAATTTTCTATTTTTACTTATCTTGGGGGGGGGGGGGGAAATCGACTTATAAACGAACCGGCTTATGATCGAGTATATACAGTATATTCCCTGGGAAAGCACACACTTTTAAGAGACATTCCTTTGCTAACCAGTAGCATGATCTTGCACAAAATAACACTCATGATTCCTCACTTAAAAAAAATAAACCCTCAATTCAAGATGCAGACAACTAACTGTGCTTCCAGACAAAAACATCCACAGCTAAACAAGGACTTTGCACTCAAAAAAAATCTAGCTAGCCTTTTTCTCCTAAGTGCCTGGGTCAACCCCTGATGGCAAACCCATGAGAGAACTTCAGGAAGAATACTTCTGTGAGGGTCTTCTCATGGATATCCTCCCCATATCATTCCTTAAGAGAGGTGGAGTTTGTTGTCCTCTATGCCCCTCCCATGAGGGAGACACCTAGGCCTTTCATTTAACCATTCTACCAGGGACCATACGCTGGCTGTGGGACCCCAGTGGATGGGTGCTCTGTGGAAAAGATAATGCTATCTGGGTCTGCACTATCTTTCCTGAATAAATTGTGCAAGGCTGAAGGAGGAACATTGTGTGTCCACTGAAGCTCCAGTCCAGCCACTCCACCCTCCATCTCCTACCCATATGTAGAAGGGATGAGGGAAAGTGCTGCCGAGATAGCCAACTCCACTTTCAGGTAGGGAGGGGCAAGATCTATGTGTAGCAGAGACCCTCTGTGTGCAAATCTAAGGAAGGATACAAAGGCTCAGGTTGTTCAAGGTGAAAAATTACATTCCTAGAATGCTGTCTTTTAATAAAGTTTAGCCTGGGTAAGTACAGGGCCACATTACCCTCTTACCATATGTCTACACTTAAAACCCTACAGGAGCGCAGCTGCAGCATTTTAGTGTAGATTCTCCTGTCAGCATAGGTAATCCACCTCCCCAAAGGGCTCCCTCTTCCACCCACCTAGTGCTGTCTGCACCCGGGGTTAGGTCAGTATAGCTGTGTCTCTCAGGAGCGTGGATTTTTCACATCACTGAGAGATGTAGCTATATCATTATAAGATCCTAGTGAAGACCAGCCCTTACTCACACTGAGATATCCTACTCCTCAGCTACACCTACTGAAATCACCAGGACAATTCAAAAAGTAAAATGATATTCCATGTTACAATATTAATGGCTTTAGAGATAGTTCCCATTTTAAGTACAGGAAATTCACTAGTACTGATATAATAGCTCTACAACGAGAATGAATTTTTGAGTATGCATGTCCTGATCATTCAGTAGCAAAAAAGAAAGTCGTATCCTCAAAGGACTAGCAACCATTTGAAATTTTCTTGACACACTGAAACCTGAGAGCAAACGCTGAAGAAACTACAGCAATCTGTTTGCAAAGAATTCAAATGAAGCAAAAATGCACCCTCCAAGCTATTGTTTGTGCTGCACTTTTGAAATATTAATTGTAAGAAGATCATTGTACAATACTAGCTGCTTTAAAGAGCCTCAGGGGAAAAAATACCAGCCCATCCACTAATATTGCTGCTGGCACAAATGAGGCAAACTTCATGTTTCCTTAACACCAGAGTATTTAATCCCCGACTAGGTGAGTTCTTGTTATTTATGACCATTTCCAAATACAGAGGATGCCACCAAGTGTTTTGGGGATTTTTTTACTCCAATAGTAAAAGCGGCTGCAGAGAAGACTTCAGAGAAAGTCATCACAGAATTTGAAAATGTAAACCAGCGGCCACTGCCACTTCCCTCCTGTAAGTACAACTGTCCAGAGGCAAAATTTCCAACAACAATGTCAAATCACATTATTCAGAATACCTATAAATAATGGCAGGATTACAAAAATGTAGGCACAGAATTCAAGTTAAATCTTGGAGAGAAAGCAACTAAGAAGATTACAAAGGTGAGACCTCTGGGCTCAGATGCTCAAAGGCATTTAGGTGCCTAACTCCCACTGATTTCAATGGGAGTTAGGCACCTAGATTCCTTTAAGGATCTGGACCTTGATCTCTAGGTATAGAGTGTCTCCTTCTAGAATACCCTCTAATGGCTAGTCCCCAAAAAAACATTACTGCCTCTTCACTATCCAGAAGGTTAGTACCGAGATTAATTGGAACAAGACAAACAAGGGAAGAACAAAGGAGCAAAACGAGGGAGGGAACAATGAAATAAATTAGGAGAACAAAGAATGGGAGGTTTTCCCTGGCAAAAAGCCATTAGTTTCTCTGACAGAGAAGTTTTCATTTCTGGTTGCAAAGATATCCTTCAGAATACGTGAAATGCAGTTCTGTCTTCCTCAGTCTGCACACCAACAGTTCATATTGTTCCAAGCAGCAGCAAGGAGAAATTGACAAGGCTACTCAGTCTCACTGGTGTTATTCAATCTGTGGGGAAAAATTAAAATGAAATTGACATGATTCTTGTCACTATATTGCGGCTTGGAAAAACTTGGATCAGCAGAGGCAGACAATGCAGCTACTCATATGGAGGAGACCCCAAAGTTCAGAGGTTAGAGGACAGGCAAAATAGCAAAAATATCTATCCATCTCACAACACTCAAAGAAGGTCTTCAGGTGGGTGGGGAGGAGAGAGAGAGAAAGAATCCTTTCTACAGTCCATCAGCCAGAGAATTGAGATTTATTAGAGACCTAACTAGCTAGACAATATGAAAGATGAAGGCCCCTGAACAAGGTTCAGGGATAGTATACCAACAGAAATCCCAACATCCTCTGACTTCCCAGAAGCTGACTTTTTAACAGGATCTCACAAGTAGGCACTCTCATCTTTCTCATCAGCTATGAGTTAGTAGACCTAGGGCTGGTCTCCACTTAGTCCGGACTTCGGACTAAGGTACGCAAATTCAGCTACGTTAATAACGTAGCTGAATTCGAAGTACCTTAGTCCGGACTTACCGCGGTCCAGACGCGGCTGGAAGTCTCCCCCCGTCGACGCCGTGTACTCCTCTCGGCGAGCTGGAGTACCGGCGCCGACTGTGAGCACTTCCGGGATCGATCCGGGATCGATTTATCGCGTCTTAACCAGACGCGATAAACCGATCCCAGAACATCGATGGCGTGCCGCCGGACCAGCCGGTAAGTGAAGACTAGGCCCTAGTATCAAAGGGGTAGCCGTGTTAGTCTGGATCTGTAAAACCAGCGAAGAGTCCTGTGGCACCTTATAAACTAACAGACGTATAGGAGCATGAGCTTTCGTGGGTGAATACCCACTTCTTCGGATGCATGTAGTGGAAATTTCCAGAGGCAGGTATAAATATGCAAGCAAGAGTGAGTCAGGCTAGAGATAACGAGGTTAGTTCAATCAGGGAGGATGAGGCCCTCTTCTAGCAGTTGAGGTGTGAACACCAAGGGAGGAGAAACTGCTTTTGTAGTTGGCTAGCCATTCACAGTCTTTGTTTAATCCTGAGCTGATAGTGTCAAATTTACAGATGAACTGAAGCTCAGCAGTTTCTCTTTGAAGTCTGGTCCTGAAGTTTTTTTGTTGCAGGATGGCTACCTTTAAATCTGCTATTGTGTGTCCAGGGAGGTTGAAATGTTCTCCTACAGGTTTTTGTTGCTTGGCTGTAGACAATGGATTGTGTGGTGTGTCCGGGATGGAAGCTGGAGGCATGAAGGTAGGCATAGCGGTCGGTGAGTTTTCGGTATAGGGTGGTGTTAACATGACCGTCACTTATTTGCACCGTGGTGTCTAGGAAGTGGACCTCCCGTGTAGATTGGTCCAGACTGAGGTTGATGGTGGGGTGGCCTAGTCCTTCTATTAGAAGGCATCTGGTAAATACTTCAAGCCCTGAGTGTAACCTAGAAAGAAGCAGCCAGGGAAATTCTAATAGGCCTAATCTAATATTTGATAGGCCTTGTTTAGAATAGAGAACCTGAAGTCAGCTGCCTTTGCACCTCTTCCTCCATACCTTCACCTATAAATCAATGCTTAAAGCTTTGTTTTTTATTTTAAATAAAAGGATTGAATTTACAACCATCAAAACTCAGCTACATGACAGTCCAAGAAAATTTTGAAGACAAACCACTAACAGAATCTCTGTCTAATTAAATGTGGTTTAATTAATCACAATATGTAGTTTCCTAGTGATTCTATCAAGGAAAGGGCAACAGTAACTCTCAGAATACATTTCTAAAAAGTATGAAGAATCACTTCTTCTTTTAAAAGGTAGTTATTGAAACCTTTACTGGATTTGATTGGCTGCCCCTGAATTTATATAATACAACCTTCAACTTCCAGGTTAAAAAAAAAAAAGGCCATATATAGTTTGCACATTAAAAACTTGTGGAAACAGCCACAATTTTTTTTTTTTTTTTTTTTTGGTACAGATAATTTGTACATCTAGGGGATGCTGAAGCTGAAAGAGAAATCAGTCTCTGAACTTTATAGGGAAAAAAAGTAACTAACGTAACAATCCCTGTTGCAAAATTAAGTGAACCACTCCTGTTCAGATTAAAATGAAAATGAAACTTGGAAAAATGCAAGCAAATACATCTGGGGGAAAATAATCCAAAATACACACTGAGACTAAGAGGGACAAAAAGGGAAGCCAAAGTAATGAAAGAGACCTAAAAGTGATAGTGACTGGAAAAGGAGACATGAGTCTGCTATGCAGTATGGTTGTGCTCCAAAAGGTCAACACAATTTTAGGCAGCATCTACTCAGGTACCATGTCATGGACAAGGTTACTGACCATCTTTATATCACATCTGGAATTCTACATTCAGCCCTGGATAAATACCAGAATAAAGTACTGATAAATTTGGGAAAGTCGAGAGTAAAGTAATAAAATTATTTATGATCATAGATTAAAAGAACTAAATATTTATAGCTTGACTAAGCGATGATTTACAGACTCCAAATAGCTGAATGTGAGCACCAAGGATGAAGAGGAATTATCTGGTACAGTATATTAGAGTACAACTAAGAACAGCAGGCTGAAATTAAGTCAGAAAATATTTAGGCTGAATACCCGGGTAAATCTCATGCCAATGACATGTATTAGGCCGTGGAGTAACTGCCCAAGGGAAATGAGGGAAGGCACATCACATCTGGTTTTTAAAACTACACTGGACAAAACACTAGACAATAGTTAGAACAAGAAAATAATCTAGCCCTAAATTAGTTGGTCTATCTGAGATGGGGCCTACCGCCCTTTGGGGCACTCTGCAAGGCATATCTATAGGTACAGCCATACTTAGGACGGTGTGCAGAGTTCAGACACTGCACTTCCAGCTAGCACGGGTATAAATAGCAATGTAGATGGTGAGGCATGGCTTAGACGAGTAGAGTAGAGTGCTTTACACACCAGGGTTTATACCATACATGGCTCACTACATGCCCACGCAGTGCCTCCCATGTCTATATTGCTCTTTTTAGCAGTGTAGTGTCCCACTGCCTCCCCCTGCAAGAGCCTTTCCTGGCCACAGTGAAAGGCTCCAGAGGGGAAAGGCTCCAGAAGCTCCTGTAGTGCCTGTAATTTACACATCGTCATACATGTAGACATACCTTATCAGACAGGTTTTTGCTTGAGGAAAACTGTAGGAAAGATGCATGCTGGTAGGCAGGGACTAGCTTGTGTCCTGTACTTGGAATTCTGTCAATATGCAGGAACTTGTTATTTAATCAATGTTTTGTGTTTGTTGCATGATGTTTCAAAAAGCACACTGAGTTAATAAATAGGCACGCTGAAGGGCACGATTCTGTGCTGCAAGAAACTAAAATGGATGATCTAATACAGGTATTTTCCACTAGTCTGTTTTTAAAAATAACACCATTACTGTGGGGAAAGCCAATGACAGATTATAGAGAGCAGACATAGGAAACACACTGCCCCTCCAAGCAGAAATGCGATTGGCATAACCCTCTCCTAATACGATACCAACCCACGTGGTCACGTGCAACTGATGCCTGTATTTCCCAAATGCCCCCCAATCTGGTTTGCAATAGCTGTAGCAATGCTTCAGGAGACACAGCAAGATAGCCAATGCAAAGGAGCCCGAGGTGCAAAGGCGCCAACTAACTATAAATGACCCAGCGAGCTGAAGCAGAAGTAGAGATGTGTGGGAAATGAAATGTCCCTCCCTAGGAAATTTTAACGTCCAACTTTTTGTTTTGATTTTTTCCCATGTCAAATTTTCTGCAAAGAGAAATTCTGCACACAAATTTTCTGCACAGCTCTATCCCTGCTCCCTGTATCATTTATGCCCTGTGAGTACCTTTGCACTGGTTATCTTGCTACATCGGTCCCCCTTTCACACACACAGGCACTAGCACTGTGCCAGTATTATTCCCCCTGTAGATTATGGCACCGTCCCTCCAGCTTTCTGCAGCCTTCCAGGCACCGTCATTTCATCAACCCCCACAGTGCCCACCAACCCACACCTTTGGTACCCCTCCCCAACCCATCCTGGCATCCCCCAGATTCTCTCCCTGACCCACCCTGGCACCCCCTTTGGTACACCCCTCTGGAACCCACCCTGGCACCCCCTCCCCATGCACCCACCCTGGCAACCCCTTCGGTACACTCCTCCCTGACACACCTTGGCACCCCCCAGTACCGCTCCGCGACTCATCCTGGCACCCCCTTCGGCACCCACCCTAGCACCCCCCAGTATCCTCCTCCCCACCCTGGCACACCCCACGACGCACCCTGGTACCCCCCACCCACTGCGATCTCCCTTGCCCCCAAGCGATCCCCCCCTTACGCACCCCCACCCCATCCCTAGCCTGGCCCCGCCCCCAGCGCACCCCCGCCCGGCCTGCCTGGCTCGCTGCCCCCGGGGCCATCTCCGTGGCCGACCCAGCGCGCCACACCAGCTCCAACCGCCAGGCCGGCTCCCAACGGCTCCTCCGCCCGGCCCGGCCCGCGGCGCACTGACCTGGACGTGCCGCGCCATCTTCCCGAGCGGCACCGGGAGCCTGGCGGGGGGGCCGTGCCCGGCCCGGGGCAGGGGGCAACGCGGGGCGGGCCGGGGGCGGGGGCAGCGTGTGCAGCCTGGGAGGCGGAGAATGCAGTGTGTGGAGCCGGGGGGGCGGCGCGATACAGTGTGGGAGAAGGGAAGCGAGCCGAAGCGGGCAGTGTGAAGGGGGCGGGGCGTCAGCAAGGGGGAGGGGCAATGCAGTGTTTGGGGGAGGGGCGATGCAGTGTGGGGGCAGTGTGAAAGGGGGATGCAATGTGGTTCTGGGGTGGGGGGGCGATGCAGTGAAAGTGGGAGAGGAGAATGGGGGCAGAGAGGAAGTGGGGGGAATGCAGTGGTAAACTGGGGTGGGGGTGTCCTAGAGAGTATGCAGTGATGAGGTGGGCAGAGGGGAGGCAGTGCACAGCCAGCAGAGGGCGGAGAGAGCCATGCTGTACAACTATGGGGGGGGGGTGCAGTGTAAACCAGCAAGCAGTGGGGGAGGCAGTGCAGAGCAGAGCAGCAGAGGGCAGGGGGAGTGTGGAGCATGCTGGGGGCCATGGGAAGGCAAGGAGCCGCCAGCGCTGATAAGATGGAGCACGCAATCCAGTCTGCTCTAGGGTAAATGGGGGCAAGGGGGTTGGTGGAGATGGACTGTTGCCCCATTTCTGCTATTCAGTGTGGTGCATGGTCCCATTTCTCCTGCTGCATGCGGTGGAGGGGATGCTGGGGGTGACGGCATGCTAGACTGGAGGGATGTGGTAATTGGACAAAAGCCATGAGACTAACTCCTTGTACGTGCCACCATCGCCATCAATAGTGACATCACTGTGAGTCAAGATGGCGGGACTCTATTAAATCAAGTGGATCAGGACCTTTGTCCAATAAATGGTCCTTTTGCTGCTGTGGTCTTTTTGGCTGGCAGAGGCAGAGAAGTGCATCACTGCTAGCGGGTGCCTCAGTGACTCCAAAATCCCCTGCTTGGAGTAGGAAAATGATCCTCTGCTTAAATCCATGTGGTATGGGTTTACCTTAGGGCTCATTTTAGTTCAAAATCCAAATATAGTAATCAGAAAAAGCATCTGCTTTACTTCCTACATGGAGCCCCAAGAGAGTGTCACTCAAGTTATTTTGCCACTGGTGAAGAAGTATAGGAAAGGCCAACAGCCTAGAACAGAGCAGTAGGGCACCTGGTTCAGCATTGTGTATCCACTAGTCACTCCTCACAAACACCTTAATGCACCTTGCTGTGCAATATTACAGCATGCCGGGAAGAATTTCCTCCTTTGCCCTGTGTTAATCAGTTTCGGCTCTAAACGAAAGGATTGATGTCCCTTGTCATTTTTATCCAAGTTACCATATTAGCAGGTTACTCCAGGATCTGAAATTTGGCATAGGATTGTGGGTTATTTCCCCTGCTGCCTCATTTTAAAAAGTCTCATGCACAGCATGAAGATGCCACAGGAAGGCCTGAACTGGCGCTATTGCTTCCCTGAAGAGATGTGTCCAAAGACCTGGAGTGGAGAGTGAAACTGACATTTTCCTAGTCAGTCCTCTTAGTGTTGCTGCTGCTTTTGTCAATGGGTTCTGAGACGTAATAGTGATAATCTAGAAGTGCTGGAAATAATTATTTGATGTTAGGAGAGCTTGACACACACAGCCTGACTTATATGCTTGTGTGCAATTTGCTGTCATAAATATTTGAATATTATCTATACCAAACAGCTCCCAGTAAGGTTGTGAATTGGCCCAGCTGCCTGAGAATGGAGGGAAAACAAGGGAAAAAATGCTACAAATGGAGTTCTTTGTTGAGTCCCAACTGAAGTCAGTGCTTAGCACCTCCAAAAACCAGGCTAGAGTGTCTGAAATTGGGCCCTCAAAAATCAAAGGCCACGTTAAAAAATCTTGGCCTCAGCCCAGATCCCCTGACTCCCATGCATGCACCTCACCAAAATCACCACCCCTTTTTTATCGCATGGAAGAGCAGTAGTAGTACCTGGATGATCATAAGCAATGGGGAAAGAGAAAGTCACAAAACATGCAAAATGGCACAGAAGAAGGGCACAGAGATACACACAAGGAAAGGAGGACTGGGGAGGGCCTGTCTTTTTAATCTGTTTGTACAACACCTGGCACAGTGGGGGTGCTGGTCCTTTACTAAAGCTCCTAGATGCTACATTGATACAAATCATAAAAATAATCATAATGATAATAATCAAAAACCTTAAAGGGAAAACAGGGGTCAGGAGCCCAACAAATATCTCCAAAATAGAGAGAATTACCACGAATGGAAACTGAAAAGAAAGTCTCAGAGATAATAAAAATAATGGCCAATTGCTTAATTATAAAGTGTGGAGATTGTATATACGTTTCTTCTGGCTATGGATCTGATGCAGTGTAGCAATGAATCAGACTAACTGCTAAAACAAACTTGTCAGTACAAGTGGTAACTATAAGATTAAAAACTTCTACATTTTACTGAAAGACCTTGGGCCTACTCAGACAACTGCAAAGTGTGGTATGTATAAGCTTAAAAAGCAATGAACAACACTGGAAATGCAGGGAATCATGACCGTGCATAAATTGAGCACTGCTGTACGGAAAACAGGTTACTTCTTCCTAGTATCAAGAGTGAGGTGTAAGAGCACTCATATGCCATAACCCGCACACATCAGTCCATGCCTCCTTAGATACATCCAGTCTCTGCATAAGCCCTGCCCTTTTGTTGTACTGTGCACTTGTGGGTTAGGAACCAGATGCATAGGGGGGTTTGGATCACTGGTTCTTAACCACATGTGCCTCATGCATAGGCTCTCCTCAGGCTTGTATGTTGTGCAACTAAACCATTCTTCCTGCTGTTCAAAGCTTTTTAAAGAACAAAGCCAATGAGTTATAACAATTTAAGAACTGAGCATTTGGTAAGGGATCAGGTGGGCAGACAAGTGGGGGAGTGTTGGCAGCCTCAGGAAGACAAGGCCAGGTCAGGACTCTCATCTAAAATAAGTCTAAACTAGCCCTATGTCTAATCTGCCAAAACACCTACTGCTTCCTGCCTTGCCCTGTCGTTTTGAGCTGTCTTCCCCCATGTGTATTCCCACCTCCTCCCTTAGACTGAGCACAAAGGAGAGAGGCAGTGTGCATTAGGAGGGCAGAGAGGAGCTGGCACAGGATGCAGAGCAACTTTAGGCAGAGATGCTTGGCAGCAGAAGGTGGGCGGGGAGCATTGTGCAATCATCTGCCTGTCGGGATTATATACCTGCCTTAACAATTCCCTCATCTTACCTGCCTTAGTTACCAGACAGGGCCAAGATATTGGGTCTTTGGAACAGATTTTCTGATGCAGAAGTCTGAGGTCTGTATCTTGAGTACTGTGGACAGGGCAGCAGCTCAGATTAGCGGGTTCATGGATCCCCAGATGAAGATGTAGCAGCCCACAGATGCATACATTTATTATAGCTCTGTCATACATGGCATCACTCATCATCAAATGTGTATGGTAAGGCAAGGATCCACTTGGGGCACAGTTAACATGACAGTGTAGACCCTTTCTGAGCAGCACACACCTATTATGCTGGTTGGGTGCCTATTGTCCATCTTTGCTTGGTGTTTGTATAAATATAAAGCCTGGTGAATATTAACTGGATAATCTAGTATTCCATTGCAGAAGTATGGGCTGTGATTATCCAAAACTACATTCAGTTTGGTTGGTATGACCAGGGCCGCCCAGAGGATTCAGGGGGCCTGGAGCAAAGCAATTTTGGGGGCCCTTTCTGTAAAAAAAAGTTGCAATACCATAGAATACTATATTCTTGTGGGGGCCCCTGTGGGGTCCGGGGCCTGGGGCAAAATGCCCCACTTGCCACCCCACCCCTCACCCCCCGGCGGCCCTGGGTGTGACCTTGGGTGCCTAGGGTAGCTCTCACTGAAAATGCCAAGGTCAGGGCAGACTGCAAAAAGGAAAGCAGATACTCCCAAAACTGGTGGTTAACACTGAAGTTAGACTCACCAACCAGTCACAAACTGTGCTCCTGATCCCCCACACTTATTATCAAGAAGCTAAAAAAGAAATCATACAGCCCCCTTTATTGTATTCCAGCACTCTGTTTCCCAATCAGCACATAGATCCAGTACAGTAGGAAGTTATTAAAAAACTCTGTTCACTATACAAAATGTTCTTCTGACCCCAAAGGGACAGCTACATTACCAGGTCAATATTGGTTTGGATCTTACCCAAAATACCACGCTGCCAGCCAGTCCTTTAGCATCTAAAACTAAAGGTTTATTAGAAAAGAAAAGAAAGAAAGAAAGAACATGAAGAGAGTTGTTAAATGGTAAAGCACTCAGATACATACATAAGACTTCAAAGTCCATATATCAGGTTCTTAGTACTTGGCAAGTTTGCTGGCTTGAAAGTCCCTCTGGAACACATCCACATAGGTCATTCAGTCCTTTGTTCAGAGCTTCAGTTTGTAGAAAAAAGTTACTTCAGAGGTAAGAAGCAGGAATGAAGACAAAGTGAAGAAGATGCCACTGCCCTTTATATTCCCTTTCCCATGTGACCTGTACTTTCTGTGTCCCAAATACAAGCTTCACAGGACATGGCATGGAAAAGCTGTCCACCGCCCTTAAATGCCTTGCTGGCTCATAAGCATATCCCCTGGCTCCTTTCAATGTGTTCATTGTATAGCTCATGACCCTTAATGGGCCATCAAATAGGCTAGGCCAAGGGCAGAGAGGAGCTGGCATAGGATGCAGAGCAACTGATGCCAACCTGTCTGGGGGGTGTCACACAGAAACACAGCACAAATTTGGAAATACAGATATACCATACATATCTATGACTCACAATACAAAGGTGATAAACATATAAACAAGATTATCATACTTGGCAAATAACATTTTTGCATGTACCCTACAGGGCATATCTGGTCAGATTATTTGCAATTTTATAGTATTGGTATCAATAATACCACCAAATGTTCCACATATTCCATATAGCATCACAATTGGGTCTTCCTGATGTTGTCAATGTACAAACGCCCAGTGGTTCATGGCTGGGACCTCATCATCAAAATATCATTAAATATCCCTTTGCCCAATGGGGAAATGTTAATGGGGTAACTATAACAACAATGGTCACCCCCTCTCCTTGTCCTCTTTCTTCTGTCTGCCCTCCCCTTCCTTCCAAAGGAAGCTTCTGTTCCATCAATGCTTGGTAACAGCTGAGAAATGGATGAGTTCCTTTCCATTTGAATTTTACTTAAGAAGCTGAATGAGAAGCCAATGCAAGCTTCCAAATACAGTTTCTTAAGCCCTGTTTACCCTAGGCAGAACGGCATTGCAAACAACAAAGTGTAATGCCCAGAACTTGCAACACCAGTAAAATGTCCTGTATCCACATACAAATGCAGCTCCAGGAGCTTCACAGGCATTGGTCCCTTTGATTGATGATTGTACTACTCAGGAGCAAGTCTCTGGTCTGGGTGGACAAATGCTGAGAATGATGCTTTTTCCTCACTGTGGATAGGAGGTCACATGTTGTAACTGCATTAGTTCAGAGGGCTGTCCCAGCTCTATCCCATAATACAGTGCCTCACCTTTCAGCAAGCTTTCTTGGCAAGTGTCTCTTGACACTCTCCACCACTTGCCCCAGACATTGCAGGAGGCCATTGTACCAGTGGATAATGCCTAGCATTTTCTGCAAGTAACTAGAACACACACCTCATCGTCAGCGTCCACTCCTCTGAGAACTGAACAATACTCTAGCTCCCTGCCACTATCTACATGTAGTAACACCTGTAGTGGCAAAACATTTTGATCAAGCTGTGAATTGGCCAAAGGTTGTGTCATCTCTTCCTGGGATCTTGTATAATGTGGTAATCCATGTGGAAGTCACCTCAGAAACTAGCAGAACTAGCTCCTGTCCAGTGCTGTACACATACACAGTATAGATAGCAACAAATTAAACCTCACAACGTCCCATTTTGTAGACAAGACAGAGAAGTGAAGTGAATTGCCAAAAGGCTACAGAGGGAGAGAGGATTAGAGCTCAGAAGTGTGTGTATCTCAACTCTGAGCTTGGTCCACTGACTATAGTGGCTAGGTAACATTTAGCTGCACAAAAACTTATAAATACCTTTATCGTTTTAAGATTTGTAATATTAAGGGCCCCTCTTAATCAAATGCATTAGTGTTGGATTATTTAAATGTATTATGTCTTTCACAGTAAATTATTAAGCCTTTGGTTTTATTTAGTTTTGTGTTATACACAATTGTTTGTATATTACAATACTCCTTCATTCATATTAGCAGGTTAGGATATTTGCATAGTGAGGCAGCAATACTGTGATAATAGAACTGATTAAAAAAATAACTACAAATGCACTGAGATTCATAGGCATAGTGTTAAGATAAGCAGCAGCAACCTTTTTCTGGGTGAATGCCTTGCTCAAAAGACAGTCAACATGCAATGCTGGAGCAAACTTAAAGCTCTTGTTTCTTGGGCTGGGCAAAATTGGGAGTATTAGAGAGTGACACCATTGTTCACCTGTGGGAATGTGGAGATCATGCCAATTTTGTGCACTCTCTAGTGTGTGGCTGTATCAGTTAAAATGGCTGCTTGTCTTGGTTGCATTGAGGATCCAGTCTTCACAGGGAGCAAGCACAATCGTTTTAAGGGCAGAAAAAGTAGGAAACTCCAGGGATTTAAAATCAAACATAATCAGAGGGAGAGTGCATGTGTGTTTCTAAACCCTCAGTGAAACCACCTCCTAACCCAATTAGAGACCCAGAAAGAGGATAGTAGGGCAAATGTAAACCAAGACTCAGATGCTTTTTGTGGGGAGATTCTACCACTGACAATAGAATATAAAGAACAAAACCCTTTTTCAGTTTCTTAAAAATAACAATTAAGTAAAGAGTTTTTATGCCTTTTGCCCACCTTTACACTGGAAGCTGGACAGTAGGACACATTGGAGACACTGTTCTGAAGGTGCTGCATGGTTTTGGCATCATAGCTAATCTTGTTTCCATTGAAATCAATAGCTAAACTCTTATTGGCTTCCATGGGAGCAGGACTGGGAACTAAGAACGCATTGTTCCTAATAAGAGGTCTCACTTGGACTTCTCTGTGGTTTTAATGTACTATTTCCAGCTCAGGTGTGTGTCTTATTTTCTCCTGTGTGGAATGGCACCATCCTACTGAATTTGTTGTTACGGGGTTATTTCACTACACCTCTTGCTAAAGAGAAACCCTAAATTGGATCTATTTGTTTGTGTTTATTCATATTGTTATCCCACCAGAAAAAGGCTGAATCTGTTGTATCCCTTTTATTTAATTTAGAAAGGTCTGATTTAAAAAATAAAAAAAAAGAGAGAGAAAGCAGCCAAGAAAAGATCAGCTTGTTGTATGCCCTCTTTCTTGAATGACTTCACTTTTTTTTGCACGATATTTCCACTGAAAGGAATAAGAATTTCATGGCAATAAATAACACAGCAATGTAGTGGTTAAATTACCCCAAATACACACATCCGCAAACAAAATACATTTAACTATGCTTTGGAAATGTTTGCTCTCTGAGGGGGGTCAAAAAGAATCCAGCCAAATTTTCTAGTTTGCATACAACTGTACAGTTTTTGACACATCTCTAGTATGATATATGTTTTTCTCCTCCAGCTGTCATTCTCTTTCTGTTTTTAATTTTGCATTAACAGCAGGAGACCATAAAGAATTCTAGTTTGTCTCCATGGATAATGTTTTGAAGATAATATATTTTGGTCCCCTGTGTTGATATGTACTTTACCACAATTAAATGATTTGCTTTGGTAATCTCTTGTTTGTAGTAACGAACAAATAAACAAACAAATAAATCCTCTAGACCTCCATGTCTATGGATTGGGTATTTTCAATAGAAATAGATTACATTTTAGAAATTAATAAAATCTACTAATCAAGTTTCTTTTTAAATAATAAACATTTAGCTAATATACAAAAATGTAAGTTGTTTGGCCTATCTGTAGAAAGATTGGTAATAGCTTATAACACTAAGGCCACTGGTTAAATCCAAAGCCATCTTTTAAACCTAAGTCAAGTGATCTTGTCAATGACCTCATGGCATGAACTTCATTCCTAAATTAACATCATGCTAGGAAAGCTACAAAAACAACAACTAAAACCAACAACCCCAAATATTTCTTTATTATCTGCATGAAGTTCATTAATACCTCATGGCAAACAGGGGCACGGGTGCTGGAACAATTTTTATAGTGGGGGTGCTCAGAGCCATTGAACCAAACTGTAAACCCTGTATATAATAGAAACCACTTCCAGTCAGGGGGTGCTGCAGCACCCCCTCACCCTTAGTTCTAGCACCTATGAACAGGGTTCATATCCAGCCTATGACTTTATTGCAAATCTAAGGAAAATTTAATTTTCCAATGGCATATGGCAGAAAAATCAACATCTTAAGAGTAAAGGAGATGTTCAAACTTCACTGTACATACATTCAGAACACCCATGTTATATACGCACTAAATGCAAAAACTAAATTAATGTAAAGTCAATGCACCATTTTCAGTGGATGCACTTAAAACTTTCCTAACTTTAAGTTAGATAAATAGAGAATATTAGTGCACTATTTCCAGCATTTATTATACATCACTGTATTTAGTATAGGAAATACTGAGGAAAGATTGCAAGTACTGAGGCCAATACTTTAAACACTGGGTGCCTAGAGTTTATGTCTTAAGTCCATATTTAGGCACCTAAATAAGTGGCTTGATTTGCAGAGATGCAATGAGATGTAATGGGTGCTCAGCATGTCTGAAAACCAGGACACTTATTTAGTGCCCAAAATTTGGCGTTGAATATCTTGGCCTCAGGTAATTCTTTAGTTATCTAAATCTTATTGGCAAGTTTTTAAGGGCTATCATTTTACATTCCAAATGTTAAAGTTTTAAATGTGTGGAGAAACAAGACTGAAGGCACCTAGAGTCACATTAGATTGACCATATGGAACATGGCCAATGATTTAGATTGCTTGGAAAATGTATGTGAATTTTCCCAGAATATTTTAAAAAATAAAGAATTTTGTGCTTTTAATAAAATGCCTTTGGCATTTCCATGAATGCAATATCTTGAGGGATCAGAAGTGTGTGCAGCTAAAACGCACTGCTAGTTGAAAGCATCCCAGAAAAGGTGAGTGTTGGAGCCCACAGAATTTTGTCTATGTGACCGTTGTACAGTTGGAATTCCATGTGTCTGAAGGGCATGGACAGAGACCAGGAGTAGCCACCCCTGCTAACTCCACATTAATTCATAGAAATCCCCACCTTACACAATTCTGCTTAAAGCATAAGTGATGACCGAGGGAAAGAATAGGAGGTAAATAAATTATTCTGGGTGGAGCCATACAGTATGTCTGTTGGTTTGGTTACACAGGAAGCCCTAGATTTCCCTCACTGCTCCTTGGGTCCCAGATCCCTTCTGTCAGATAGTAAATTTCTGCCCCTGACTAGCATGATGACTTAAGCGACCTGCTGTTTTTATACAATGGGAAAAGTGTAAATTGTTTCATGCACTCAGCTAAAAAAAAAAACAAAACAACCAACCAACCAACCAAAAAAAAACCAGACAATTCACTTTTGGCTGAGACTAACCCTGGAAGCTACCAAACCAGAAAAGGAAAGTCTTCCTGAAAGTGTTAAAGAAGTTTAATTTGAAACTATTTTGCAATCGTAACTACTTGTGTTTGTGACTGCTCTCTTGAGATCTACATGGGCAATGCAGAAAGAAGATAATGGACGGGAGGTAAAGAGTTCCTTTAGTTTCAGAACTGATTTTGTTAATCCAATCTTCAACATTTAAAAAAATTAAAATGGAGAAGAGGATCTTTTTCAGAATACTTAATAGGCAGGTCCATGTTGAAGAGTTGTGTTCAATCGTCTGACAATACCAGCCTATGGTCTATCTGATTATTATTAGCGATATGTAGTACAGTACTCTTTGGCCAAATGACTGAGAACATCCTGCAAATTCCAGAAGAGTGCTATATAAACTATGGGAAGGAAGGGACTCTTTACAGAACAATCACACTGGTAAATACAGCTGAAAGGGAAGAATATTGGACCCTTAATATATCTAGATTATCATAGGAACTTATTTCAATTTTCATAGTCTCCAGATTCATATTCTTCCTCCTCATCCTCTTCAGTATGGTCATAATAGTCTCCATAATCTGTAGTGTAGCTTGTGATTCTGCTGCCAGCAGAAATCTGAAATGTAGAGGATGAACCTGCACAGCAAGACATAAATTGTCTCCACATTAAAAGGAACATAAACAAAGCAAGAACTAAGAGGAAGATAACATGATTTTAGAATTCTACAGTGAGCTTAACACACTTGTTAATGGGTTAGCAAGTTCTCTTTTGGAGAGAAAGAGGCAATATCTGATGGCTTGTTTCTGTATCATTGAAGTCAATGGGAGCTTTGCCATACTTATTTCTCTCTCCCACTCTCAAGTATGGAAAACACACCTATTTTAACTCTATTCCAAACACAAGTAAACCATGAATTGATCCTGCAAGTGCTCTGCACATGAAATTACCATTGTAGGATCAAGCCCATTGTTTGGCAAAGAGAAGAGGCCCATATCAAGAGTGAAATATGAACAATGTAGCTTGCTTCTGCCCATGCAATGCAAGCACAATTCTCTTTAGAGTCAAAAGAAGTTTAGCCTCCAGGACCGTACCCAATCAAAAATAAATAGTAAAAGTTACTTCATATGTTTCTCTAAGCACGCTTATTAAAAGCAATTTCAAATTCCTTCCTAGTTTTTCAAAAAGTAAATGATTAAACAGAATTGTTGAAGTTCTAAGAATTGCTCAGAGCCACATGCAGCTATGGTTCTGGTATGGAACTCTACCTGTGGTCAAAGGGGGGTTGTGTAAAAAGGGATGGCACAACTTTACAGCTGTGATCCACAGTGTCTTTCAGGTGGAAAAAGGTGAACATTGTAGCAAACCCCCATGATATTAACCAGTTTATCCTTTTTTGTTTACTACACTTTATACACATTTTTGACTAAAAATACCTAGAGCTGATAAGAGATAAGGATACAGTGACAGAACACAGTTTTCAAATGTGGGCCTCTTAATAGGACATTCACATTTGGACACTCACCTTAGCATATAAGGGCCAATCCCTGTGAGGTGAAGTCTGTGGGAATTGAGGGTGCTCAGCCCCTGACAGATCCACAGAGTTTGTGGGGCAATTGCCTGCTTTATGCACCTGAGCATCAGTTTAAGTGCCAACACAGAGGATTTGCATTTACCAGGTGAGGCAGAAGCATTTGAAACCCGGGCTCTAAATGTTGAAACCAAATGCTAAAAATTCTTCACCTCAAAAGTAAAACACTTTACCATCAATGACTTTCAGTCTTGCAGATGCATATGCAGTGCCATACTTGTTTTTTGTTTGGCAGATGTAGATGCCTTCATCCGATTTTTTGATGCCTTGAATTTGCAGCCACCCTGTCACACCGTACTTCTTAGGTCCACCTCTTGCCTGAGAGAAGGCAGATACACTGTCAAGATTTAGCAGACACCAGAGAAGAGGATGCTTTTCACAAGGGTAATTACCTGAATTATGTTTGGAGCCAAACTTTGCTCTCCATTACTGTACATTGCCACTGCCCCTTGGCCTCCAAGCTTTATCTACTCCTGTGTGCCCCTCCCCTTTGCTGCCCTGGGCCCCCTCAACTCATGCTGCCCCTGCCCACTTCCCCAAACTTCTCCAACACTCAGCCCTGACCCCCTCCCTGCTCTGCATCCCCAGCCCCACACCTGACTCCACTTCTGCTCCATATGTCAGCTTCTCCATAGGCCTCCTGGGCCTCTCATCCTTATAAGTCTTTTGGGGGTGAGGGTACAGGTGGGTGGAAATGGTGGCTTTTAGATTTCTGTTCCTCTATTGTCTTCTGGTGTGACCAGCTGGCCCAGCCCCACCTTCATTCTCCAGGGGATAGTGCTCCCCTCTAATCATAGGTGGTGTATTGTCTTTAGGGGAGGAGACCCTGCCCTTCCCGCTGGGCTGGACCAGCTGGCTCCTGCACTGAGCTGGCTGAGTGCTAGGCTCCATGTTTTCCAGGCAGGGGTCTATGGAAGCTCTGGCTCCAGAAGGGTGGTGAATCCCAAATATGGCTGGGAGTTCAAAGCAAACTTGTTTCACTTTGACTACAGTGCCCCGGTCTGAACAGCATAAAAGGTGACAAAGGGCCTCTCAGCCCAGGTCCAGGCAGAGGTCTTCTCACCTCTGGAATCCAGTGCCCCTCCTACAACCCAAACACTTCCTTTTAAAGGCTGTTTCCCCTACCAAGGCCTGCAGTCACTTCACCTTCCAGGCCAGAAAGCTCTTATTTTTCCTGCCACACAAGGAGGTGGAGGAACTTCTTCCTCAGCATGGGGTACACCACCCTTGCCTACACTCTTGGATTAGATTTAATATACACTTTTATTCTTGACAGCAGCTACTTAACTGCCAATGATCAGAGAGCCAGATCCTCTTTGTCTTTATGCAGGCAAAAATCACAATGAAGTTAATGGGAGTTCTGCCTGGTAAGGACTTCTGGATCCTGACCAGATCCATTAGAGAGAGCCAAGACAGTGCAACATTCAGGGTTTACTTCTTCCTCTACATATGCTGTCCTCTCTCATCAAGCATTTCTGAAAGCAGAATTCTCTTAATTCCCCAGGCAGGGCCATACGGTAGCACCCCCTGCTAGCAAGTTATTTATCATAACAACATAGGCTTTGTAATAGTGTTGTATCCTGTTATTGACGTTCATAGAATCATAAAAATGTGGAGCAGGAAGGGACTTTGAGAAGTCATTGAATCCATGCCCCTGCACTGAGGCAGGACCAAGTAAACCTAGACCATCCCTTACAGGTGTTTATCCAACTTGTTCTTAACCTCCAGTGATGAGGATTCCACAACCTCCCATAGAAGCCTGTTCCAGGGCTTAGCTATCCTTGTAATGAGAAAGATTTTCTACTAAAAAAGAGCCACCGTGGCTTAACAACCATGTAAAAGAAGCAGTGAGAGATAAAAATACTTCCTTTAAAAAGTGGAAGTCAAATCCTAGTGAGGTAAATAGAAAGGAGCATAAACACTGCCAAATTAAGTGCAAGAAAGTAATAAGAAAAGCCAAAGAGGAGTTTGAAGAACGGCTAGCCAAAAACTCTAAAGGTAATAACAAAATGTTTTTTAAGTACATCAGAAGCAGGAAGCCTGCTAAACAACCAGTGGGGACCCTCGATGTTAGAGATAGATAGCTAATGTAACGCCAATATTTAAAAAGGGCTCTAGAGGTGATCCCGGCAATTACAGACCGGTAAGTCTAACATCAGTACTGGGCAAATTAGTCGAAACAATAGTAAAGAATAAAATTGTCAGACACATAGAAGAACATAAATTGTTGGGCAAAAGTCAACATGGTTTCTCTAAAGGGAAATCATGTCTTACTAATCTATTAGAGTTCTTTGAGGGGGTCAACAAACATGTGGACAAGGGGGATCCAGTGGACATATTGTACTTAGATTTCCAGAAAGCCTTTGACAAGGTCCCTCACCAAAGGCTCTTAGAGTAAATTAAGTTGTCATGGGATAAGAGGGAAGGTCCTTTCACGGATTGAGAACTGGTTAAAAGACAGGGAACAAAGGGTAGGAATTAATGGTAAATTCTCAGAATGGAGAGGGGTAACTAGTGGCGTTTCCCAAGGATCAGTCCTAGGACCGATCCTATTCAACTTATTCATAAATGATCTGGAGAAAGGGGTAAAAAGTGAGGTGGCAAAGTTTGCAGATGATACCAAACTGCTCAAGATAGTTAAGACCAAAGCAGACTGTGAAGAACTTCAAAAAGATCTCACAAAACTAAGTGATTGGGCAACAAAATGGCAAATGAAATTTAATGTGGAGAAATGTAAAGTATTGCACATTGGAAAAAATAACCCCAACTATACATACAATATGATGGAGGCTAATTTAGCTACAACGAATCAGGAAAAAGATCTTGGAGTCATCGTGGATAGTTCTCTGAAGATGTCCACGCAGTGTGGAGGGGCAGTCAAAAAAGCAAACAGGATGTTAGGAATCATTAAAAAAGGGATAGAGAATAAGACGGAGAATATATTATTGCCCGTATATAAATCAATGGTACACCCACATCTTGAATACTGCATACAGATATGGTCTCCTCATCTCAAAAAAGATATACTGGCACTAGAAAAGGTTCAGAGAAGGGCAACTAAAATGATTAGGGGTTTGGAACGGGTCCCATATGAGGAGAGATTAAAGAGGCTAGGACTTTTCAGCTTGGAAAAGAGGAGACTAAGGGGGGATATGATAGAGGTATATAAAATTATGAGTGATGTGGAGAAAATAGATAAGGAAAAGTTATTTACTTATTCCCATAATACAAGAACTAGGGGTCACCAAATGAAATTAATAGGCAGCAGGTTTAAAAACAAATAAAAGGAAGTTCTTCTTCACACAGCACACAGTCAACTTGTGGAACTCTTTACCTGAGGAGGTTGTGAAGGCTAGGACTATAACGGCATTTAAAAGAGAACTGGATAAATTCATGGAGGTTAAGTCCATTAATGGCTATTAGCCACGATGGGTAAGGAATGGTGTCCCTAGCCTCTGTTTGTCAGAGGGTGGAGATGGATGGCAGGAGAGAGATCACTTGATCATTACCTGTTAGGTTCACTCCCTCTGGGGTACCTGGCATTGGCCACTGTCAGTAGACAGGATACTGGGCTAGATGGACCTTTGGTCCGACCCAGTATGCCATTCTTATGTACTATCTATCCTAAATCTCCCTTGCTGCAGATTAAGCCCATTACTTCTTGTTCTACCACCAGTGGACATGGAGAACAATTGATACCATCCTTTTTATAATAGCCCTTAATATATTTGAAGACTTCTCAGGTCCTCACTCAGTTGTCTTTTCTCAAGACTCAACATGCCCAGTTTTTTTTACTCTTTCCTCATAGGTCAGGTTTTCTAAATCTTTTATCATATGCAGATAAACTGGGCTATGTAGTGAAGCAACAGGAGACCTGAACCCAGTCTCTCTCACCAACAGAAGTTGGTCCAATAAAAGATATTACCTCACCCAACTTGTCTCTGCAACAGGAGAAAGGCAGTAAAAATGAGACAGCCTCTTTAACCCTCCATCTCCTCCCCACAACTCAATAGTAAAAAATATGATCTGTGGAATAAGCATAATCTACCTGGATTGAGATGTGGGCATCATCTCCTGGCAGAAACATTTTATTCCCTTTTTTCTTCCACTCAAGGTGTGGCATAGGATAGGCGGACACCTCACAGCCAAAGATTATGTCATTACCTGTGAAGTTCTGAGCATCCTGAGGTGGCAAAGAAATAACAGGAGCTGCAAGGAACCAATATGAAAAGAGCCTGATAGATGGACGTGGTAAAATGCAATTGCCTGTACGCAGTAAGAAAATGTCAAACAATATTGTCATGCAATCTGGCGCGGCTCACAGTCTGCCCTGAGACTGGCAAACACCCCAAACTGGTGGTATGTTCTATAATTATGTTTCACCCACCCAGTAACAAATGTGAACTCCGAATGCAGTATAACAGTCTTGCCATGGAGGCACAGACAGTCCCCTTGGGCATTCCGGTCTATCTTGCCACCCAGGCATCACAGATGGTCACTTATACCAAATATCCCAACCATATTCAGGTTACTTCCAGTCACTTACTCAGATCTCAACCCAAAGATGCTGCCTGTAGCAAATCCTGTAATAAACTAACTACAGGTTTATTAAATAAGAAAAGAAATAAAGGAGTTATGAGGTTAAAGCAGGTAACACACAAATAAATGAGTATCAGTCTTGAGTTTCAAAAGATAATAGAAATTGCTGTCATAAGCTGACTTTATATGTCCTTTGGGGCTAACCCAGGCAAAACAGCTGGGGGGCTTTTGCTTAGTGATTCTTGCCCCTTTAGAGTCCAAGCAGCAAAAAGAATCAAGTTTCCTTCCTTGTCAGAGATTTTTATCCCCTTCTCCCCAGACTCCAAACTGATAGAACAAGTGTCAGTGCCTGACTCCTCTTTATGCCAGTGGGGAAGATAATCAAAGTCTTTGTCCTTTTGAGATATCACAATGGCTCATTTGCTTCCAAAGGCCCCGTTGTCCACAAGACCGGCACTTTACACTAATTAATGCTTCTTTCCTGTTTGGTGAGTTACACAGTTACAGAAGTTTACAATGCAAACACGCAATATAACCTTATACTGGGCTATAGAGGTTATAAATGAGATCAATACATGCAGAATGAGGAATTGCAACATTCAGTGGAGCAATTCTTAAAATACCTGGGCCTAAGCCTTTTCTATCTTGCCTAATTTGATCACAGCTTAATGTAACTTATGTTTAAAAATTGTTAATATTTTTGAGCACATATCAGTGCTTTGTTTTGAAAAAGCAAAGAATGCATTTTTTGCATGTTACATAAAGGTAATAAAATACTAATACAGTAGAATATGAACCACCAGTTATCTGAACCATTTTACCCAATAAAAAATAAACAGCTATACTGTAGTTCAAAGCTACCTTAATTTATTCACTAGCTTTTCACGTTTGGCTGAAACAAGAAAAGGTTTTCATTAACCACAAGAGGGAGCCCATCCAGTGCTTTGAACACAATAAGAAAATAAACAGTTAAAGGATAAGGGTCAGGCTGAATGTACATGAATGCATCTACTGAATGTACATATGCAGCATGTACTATGCATGTATTGAACATACTATATGATTTGTTACATCAACAATCAGAGAAAAAAAACAACATGATCATTGTTATAGCCTACTTTTTGGCACTCTATTTGCATTTTTTCCCCAGTATGTTTGTCCACAACTAACACATTTTTCAGTCAAACATATGTTTTCTATCTTTTTTTAAAGTTATCTGTATTTTCTGGGACACTAGGTCCAGTTTGGGTTTAATTGTTGTTGTTTTTTTGTCCTGTGTCCCAGATGCTTGAAGATGGAAGCTTTGGTAAATAAATACATTTTTGCCTGCAATATTTGAGTCAATACGTCTCTGCAGAATGAATGTTTCAGCAGCTGAAATTGTCACAGCAATGTTCCAGATTTCTAAAACAATAGCTTCAATACATGCAGTCAGATATAATTGATCTAATTAGGTGCTGACAACATCAAATACAGACCAGATCAAATTATGCATTGCAGAGAAAATATCCAGCAAATTTCTCATTTGCTGTTTATGTATTGCTCATTAAACAATCCTGGTTTTCTTCTAAGCTCAGATTTTCAAAACTGACTACAGTATTTGAACATCTAATTCACATGAACTTTAATGAGAATTAGGCATTCAAATCCTTTAGGGCTGAGATTTTCAGAGTTGCCTAATGTACTCAGAATTCATAAAGGATACATTGAATAGTTAGGATGAGAAATTTTCACGTTTGCTTAACTTTACTACTGGTAGTTCTATTGACTTTAATGGGACTCCGCATGGAAGTACAGGTAAGCCTAGGGAGCCAAAATGTTTACCTTAACTTGTCACTAGTCGTTATGTAGATAGTTATTTCTGCTCACAGATTGGATGAGAAAACTTTTTAAACAGGTGAATCTTACTTCTGGATACCTGTGCTCAAATGCTGATCCAAGTATTCATCTGAAGAACTCAAATTTTCCAGATATTCCTGTGAACACAACCCTGCTTGTGTGACTGTTTACAAACAGGACTCAGTGCTGCAAGGTGTTGAGCACTCTAGCCCCCATCTACCACTTAAACACAGACGTAACTGTAAGCACATGAGCAATCTGATTGATTGATGTGAAGCATGTGCTTAAGAATATTGCTGGATCAGGGCCAGAACACTCAGCACTGTGCAAGCTCACACACCCATAGCAAATAGAAAGGTATATGGACTTGATCAAATCAAGCAGGCACTTGGAATTTGAATGAATATTCACAAATTATTTGCAGTATTTAACAATTCCAATCAAAAGTGAGGTGCTAACAGATTAAAAAATAACCCAGAATGATTTAAGAATCTGGTCTCACAAAAACATCTTGCTGCCTGTTGCAAGGGCAAAGTGAACTCAAGTAAGCCAGCACTTTAAGAACAATATGTATTGAAAGCCAGATTTTTAAAAGTTCCCTTTGCATGCGTTTCTGATTTTGCATATCTCCAACTCTGGCCTTGCATGTGTGTCTGTGTTCACATAACTGTGCCTTTACCCTTAATACACATACCTTACTCTAGAATTTCCTGAGGGGAGCATCTCACATGCAGTGTATCTGTTCCGCTTCATTCTAGGTTGGCACAGTCTTTATGACTGAAATCCAGCCTCCCCTTCCAAAAACAGCATAAGGCCTAAAACATCCCAGTTGTGCTTCTGTAGGGGAGTCAATGAGGACAAGCTTTGAACAGGCAACAGAGGTAGGGAGGTTGGGGTTTGCAATGCCTTCCATGCCACAGAGTGGCATTCTGTGGGAGTAAGTGTGGGGAGTTCTTGAGCAGGCCGGGGGAACTGCCACAGTGGGTATGTCTATCCTGCACTATAAACCCGAGTTCAGACAGAAATTTGAGCCCAAGCCCCTCTTCCAGCCAAAGAGAAATCAGTTTGATTGGGGCCTGGATCTCCTCTGGACTCAGACCCATGGACTCTGCTAGAGGTGCTGAGTAAGAACTGGAGTCCCACTGAGACTCAGGACCAAGCCCTGTCATTTTGGAGTGTGGAATCAGCTCAAGCCACAGACCCAAGTCAGAAGGTCTGCACAGTGCAGTTTGGACACATCAGCATGGCTGTGAGACCCGAACCCAGCAATTTTAACTCAGGTTTACAATGCAGTGTGGATGCTCAAGCACGGGCTTGTATACCCACAGACCTGGGTATACAATGTAGTATAGACATACTCAGTGAGTCTACCAAGTGGATGAATCCACTTACTTCAGACCTTACTTGGATTAGAGTAGTAGCCAGAGATGCATCCGAAGAAGTGGGCTGTAGCCCACGAAAGCTTATGCTCAAATAAATTTGTTAGTCTCTAAGGTGCCACAAGTACTCCTGTTCTTTTTGCGGATACAGACTAACACAGCTGCTACTCTGAAACTAGCCAAAGACTAGTGATCAGAGCTCTCAGTCTGGGTTGCAGGGGAGTATGTTCCCCCTCAAATCCCCACATAGTTCACCTCAGAAAGCTATTTACTTGTAGAATTATTTCATGAGAAGAGGACACAGTTACCCTTCAGCAAAGGTAAATGCTTATGACAGGACAGGAAGATCATTCAACACAATCAGAGATGAAACAGCAAAGCTCCCAGACTTCTGGCTTAGGAGCATTATCTACCAAACAACATTTTCCCCCAGCTGCTTCCCTTATAACCTCTCTCTTGAGCACCCGTGCAAAGGGATGGGGAAGATAAGCTATAGATGACCCCAAGTTCTCCATGGACCAGGTAGTAGACTTGCACTCCGAGCCAGCAGTATGGTCCAGGATTTACAACAGCGACTAATGATTTGGGATGCCTCCATTTGTGGCTGCCCAACATGAGATGCTTTAAGGGGGCCTGATTTAGAGGAAGAGCGAATATTCAAAATCACTAGTTGCTTTTGAAAATATTGGCCATGAATTTTACCCTACTATGTATTTGTCACCTATCGCTGCCGCCACAGATGTGAGAAAAATAGCCATTAGCCCCAAAACTATTGAAAAAAAAGTGCAGAAATCATTTTCTAAGTGATATTATATTTTTTTTCAATCCAACATCAAACTCAAACAAAAGAATGTTGATTTGGTAACAACAAAATGGTATATTTCTCCAACTATATGATATTTATGTTTACTGTTATTTGTCTGATTTGTAACACAATGCACACAAGGCAGTAAACTATTCCTTTGCTCCTTTCGTATAAAATTCCCATTAAAATAATCTGGTATTTTGTGCTGCTGACGTAAAGAGAAATGCTGTGGGGTGGGTATATTGCTTCGTGAAATCAACAGCAGCAAAGGTTTGAAAAAGGATGTATTAAGTGTGGAGAATCTGCATGTCATCAATACAGTTAATCTTTGTAAGCTATTATTTGTAAGCTAGAAATTGATCAAACCAACCTTTTGGGGAAGGAAAATGGGCCTTTTCTCATGTGTGACTTTGACTTTGTGTGTGTGTGGCAGACAGAAGATAGAAGTCTGCTCTTGTGATGAAAGGAGTTTATTGTTATTTATTTATTCATTCATCAGTTGCTGTATACAATTAATCTATTTGGCATCCCTAGGACAGGAGATGCTTTGAAGGAAAAGTATGAACGCAACATACATTGAGATTAATGATGTATAGATTTACAGAATGCTACCAAAAGATACAGATCAGTGCTCAGCATCTGTTTCTCATTCAAAGGACAACCAGCAGAATGCCAAGGCACAGATAAATTGCTAATCTCAGGGCCTAGACTTTCCATTGCATTACACCTTTTGGAGTTACTTGTAGCTGTGTGAAACTGGTATAAAACACTGCCACAACATAATGGTGGCCTTTTACACACACTTTGCAGCGCTGTAAACAAGCTCACAAGGCACAGAGCCATGGTGAATAGCACATTCAATGTACTATCCTCATCTAGATCATTGTGCATTTGTGTTAGTGACATAAGATTTAAAATACCTTTTAATCTTTTACTTTTTTCTGCCTCTTAAGAGCCAAGTTCCAAAAGGGTAAAAAAGACATTTTAGCTCTAAAGCAAATATTCCTCTTTGAAATCCTATCTATTCTCTCACATGGCAGAAGACAATTCAAAGAGCTTTGCATGACAGCTTGGCAGCCTCTGGTAACTTCTTAATGTTTTCCCCTAAGATCACAGTTTTATTGTCCTAAAGTAAAACCTGCTGAAGTTCTTATAAAGGCCCATCATCCTGTCCATTGCACAGTGCACAAGTATAAAATAAGGTGCATCTTCTGCCCTGCTGCTATACCAATACTGTGAATTTTTACAGTGCTTTCATCCTTAGATTGCAAAGTGCTTTACAAAAGTGGGCAAGAACTATTATGCCCATTTTACACTTGGAGAAACTGAGGCACACAGAGGCTAAATAACTTGTCCAAGGCCAGACAGACGGGCAGAATCAGTATTAGAATCATAGGGTTAGAAGGGACAGCAAGGGTCATGTAGTCTAACTCCCAGGATCCAGGAGTTACTGATTTACACAGTTACAAAGTGGATCAGAATCAGGGGCTTGAGCTGCCTACCACCTGCAAGAGCACTTGTAAATATACTGGAGTGCAGATATGCTGCCCTTGTTCACACCAGTGTATAGGCAGCAGAAAATGGGTTTGCTAAGGAATAGAAGGTGTGGCCAGAGGAGGACGCACTGCATGCTCCCCACTCCAATGTTTGACTGGTAAATTGCAAGGAGAATATAAACTAAAGCCACCAAGGTTCTCTTTAAAGTGACTAGTTCTATGTATGCAACACTGTGTGTGTGGTTACAGAGGAACATTAGGAGAGTCAGGATCAACCTTTCCCCATGGCATGCCAGGTAGGGTGACTAGACAGTAAATGTGAAAAATCGGGACGGGGTGGGGGGGGGGGGGAAATAGGTGCCTATATAAGACAAAGCCCCAAATAATCGGGACTGTCCCTATAAAATCGTGACGTCTGGTCACCCTAATGCTAAGAGAGGAGAATGAACAGATGGAATAGAACAGCACTGCTACCAAACCTCAGTCAACAAGGACTCTGGTAAGGTTGGAGAGGATAAGGTGAGATGGAGACAGGGGGAGCTACTTTATCTTGCATCCTTGAGTTGGTTGCTTTTCCTGCAACAATTCCTCCATTACAGCATGAATGTAAATTCATGTACCTGGAGTCCCTGTAGCTGGATTCGCTCCTGCCAGCATGTAGGATCCTCATGACAAAGTCTGGAGTGGGTGCTGGGCTGGCAGACAACAACCCCCACTCTGTTGGGGGGGGGCTGGAACTGCCTGGCACTGAGATGGCTGAAGGGAGGGTGGGAGCAGGACAATCAATGGATGTGCACATTCTGAGCTCCTTGGCCAGCAACACTCCTAGGGAGCCAAGGCCACAAATTAAAGATGCTTGGCAAACCCCCTACAGGAGCGGGGGATTGCTGTGTTCCCTCCCCTGACAATGAACCTCCACCCTTATGCAATTGCCCCCTGGGTCCAGGGAGCAAATATATGTGGACCAGAGTTGTCACAAAAAACACCATTTATATCACTTCTGAATTTGGCCCAGAGTTGTCTGTTCACAGCCAAGAATGGGAAGAGCCCAGCGGAAATATGACATGGCCCTTGAGGACTATAGGCTGTTGTGCCAAATGCTGTACCAGTAACCAACGTACAAGCTATCACCTCTAGCACCTCTGAATCTGGCCCCACAAGAGGCTATCAGTGGAAAAGTTCAGTATTCTGGATCTCCAGTTTCAAGCACATTTTTTCAGTGCAACTTTAGTCTTCTGCAATATCCTTTCTGTTCCAAGGGGCAGTGGGGCTGTAACATTTGGAGAATGTTCTTTGGCATGTCTGCTGATGTGCAAACCTGAGGATCCTGTACATTTGGTTCTGCTTGCACTCAGCGCTTACTATTCCAGCTTAGTAAGACAAGCAATCAATTTAAATAAACTTCAGGGGAGAAAGTCATGGAGAGACAAGAAGCTTAAAATTCTCTGCAAAGAAATGAGGCTACTTCCAAGCAACATTTTGTACTATATAAAACAATTGATAGGAGATGATGCATCATTACATTTTTAAACAGGAATATGCATACGCACGTGTACAGATTTGTGTGAGAACTCTACATATAATCTCACAAACTGCAAACATATATACACTTTGAGATCTTGTACAGAAAGTCCCTCTATATGTGCATTCTGAGTCCTGTGTCTAGCTGTGTGTAATTTGGACCTCTCTCCATATTGTGCATTAGGTCACTCAGAAATCTGCTATGTGAGATGGTGATACTAATTCCTGAAGGATGAATCACATTAAAATCAGACTGTAAAAATAGCCAGTGTTCAAGTAACTACCCTAACCACTTCATTCTCTCTCCCACCATCCTGCCATGCAGTGTAGCTGCATTTGAATGCTTGTTTCTTACCTATGCAAATAAAACATAGCCAAAAGGTGTATTTAGTTTAAAGCCTCAACAAACTGAAATGAGGTTCATAATTTTATATAATCAACATGAATGCAACTGCCTTTAGGGAAATTATTCCAGTTTGATTCTGTTCTAATGTGTGGATTTGTAATCATCAGTGGGTGTTTAGATCTTTTAAAAATCATTGTTAAAAATAATGTAACTCTTTATATCAAGAATGGAACTTTATTTAAGTGATTTCCAAACCCTATTCTATTCCATTCCGGTTCCATCACCATATTAACTGAGACCTTCCTTGCTACCCACCTCTGCAATATCAGTTCAGGTATTAAATAATAATAATTCTAAAGATTTTTATTCTCTGTGGTTGACCCTCACCACATTTCACTTTCTGCTTAGCTACTCTGAACATCTTTCACTTATTAGTGACTTTGTGATATTAATTCAATTATGGTCATATATAACTTTACATATAACTTGTATAATATACAAGTTCACATTCCACATATTCGGAGGACCATGTGATATAAAATCCACTATGGTAATATAGAAGCTTACAACACACAAGATTAAACACCAGCTGATGAACTACTTGTTTAAATCTCAAAGAAGTAGTACAGTAATTATAATGATGCTGAAGCATTATTTTGCTGTAAGTAGGCTGCAACATTAAAAGATATTTCTAGAAATTAACATCAAATCTTTGTCTCCTTTATATATCTGCTTTAGAGAACAGTTTACTTGGTATACATGTCTATGTATGTTACCTGATTCACATGGTCCTTTGTGCTTCATGTTGATATTTCTTCTCTTCTCAGAGTAAGCCTCATTGAATTGGCAGATGTTCACATAGGTCTTGCCTTCAGGTCCACAGACACTTTCCTGGGATTTGCAGACACATTGTGGTTCAGGGATTTCCCCAAACTTGGTTTCGTCGGCATCCAGCCTGCACTCCATGTTCTCCCCACACTGCCCGTAGAAATGATTGACCTTATCCAAGTCACAGATCTGCCCTTCCACATTCCCACATTCAGGACAGCAGCCACACTGATCTAATACAGTCCCAGCTGGACAGTGTGTAGGTTTGGAGCAAAGTTCCAAATTGCATTTTCCACAGCTATCTCCTTCCCTTAACAATCTCAACCAACTCCTGTAGTACAAGGTGGGGAAACTTTGAGAAACTTGTACCAGGGCTACCAGCACTACTATAACCTCCAGAACCTTCATCTTGAGAATGTAATGAAATGCAAAGGTCTTTGGAGTAAAACCAAGGGGGCGGGGGGGAGGAGAACAAGAGCGAGCAAGAGAGAGAAAACGTCACACTCCTTTTTTGTTTTTGGAATATAAATGTACTGTGAAGGCTTTAAAGAGAAATTAGCATCAGGTTCCTGATCTGGAACTGATAAATAAAAATGCCTACAAACCTAGAAGCTTTTCTCTAATGTAGTTTGGAAAGCAGGTCTTGCATACATATGAAACACACTTCCCTTCTGACAGCTGAGTTGAAGATTTGTGAAATGCTGTTTGCTCAGGGTCTCCTTGAGCCAAATTTGCAGAGTTGTTCTATTGAAAAACATTATATTGTAGCCGCTGTAGGAAGAGGTACAGAATGAAATGATGAAAGAGCAGAGAAGTACATGCTTTGTTCTATTTCCCTCTTTTCTCTCACTCCCTTAATAGTGTTAGTCACAAAGAACTAAACATGGATGGAAACCAATGCCCAAAGCAGCAGGGGACTTACCTCTAGAGCTGAGCCAGAGCCAGGACATTTGGATCAAGGTTTAGGTCCAAATATCTCCCTAGTCTGCGTGTGTTTGGATTCATAATTCTATTATGGATCCTTTATAGAGATGGCCCCAGGCCATCACACTTGGATCCAGATCTGAACTTCAAACATGGAGGTGGGTCCCTGGATTCATTGTTCTGGCTCTGTCCCCCTGCCTTTGTGAAAATAATAGTAATAGGGGTGTGACAGTGCTGGGAGCTAGCAGGTCAGTCAGCACTCTGATCACTGTAGCACTAATTAGGTCCCCCAGAGTGATCTGATTGGTCATTGGAACGTAATTATCTAATCAGGCTGGCAGGTTATGTGGTGCTCGAGGATTAATTAGGTCATAAACAGAGGACTGATAAAAAAAAAAAAAGCACAGGACGAAATTGACAGGGGAGAGGAGCTGGGCTAGCTGAGCCCAGATTCAGAGCTCCCAAGGAAGGGAGATCTCATCTTTTCTCAGGCTCTGGGGAGAGGGCTGATGATACAAGTACAATGATAAATTGTACTTCTGTGTGGAAATTTAAAGGTGGTGGAGGGAATTTAAATAAACTGCATAGCATGGCTACCTAACCAGTAGAGTCTAAGCTGTTTTTTGCGGTGCAAGTGGACAGGAATGGAGCACGCCCCACTAAGGGTATGTCTACACTACGGGATTAATCCGAATTTATATAATTCGGATTTGAAAAACAGGTTGTATAAAGTCGAAATGTATGCGGCCACACTAAGCACATTAATTTGGTGGTGTGCGTCCAAGTACCGGGGCTAGCATCGATTTCTGCACCGTTGCACTGTGGGTAGCTATCCCATAGCTATCCCATAGTTCCCGCAGTCTCCCGCGCCGATTGGGATTGTGGGTTAAGATCCCAGTGCCTGATGGGACAAAAAACATCGTCGCAGGTGGTTCTGGGTACAGCCTCACCTCCTCCCTCCCTCCTCCCTCCCTGCATGAAAGCAACGGACGGCAGACAACCATTTTCGCGCCTTTTTCCCTGGGTGGGTGAACACTGCAGACTCCATACCACGGCAAGCATGGAGCCCGCTGAGCTCAAGACAGCAGTCATGAACATTGTAAACACCTCGCGCGTTCTCGTGGAGTTTATGCTCAGCCAGGACCAGAAAAACGAGGCGAGGAGGCAGCGGCGGCGGCAGTGCAGCGACAAGCATGATGAGGACATGGACACGGACACGGATACAGAATTCTGTGAAACCACGGGCTTTGGATTTTGGATTGCTTTGGAGATCATGTTGTTAATGGGGCAGATTCTATCCATGGAACGCCGATTCTGGGCAAGGGAAACAAGCACAGACTGGTGGGACCGCATAGTGTTGCAGGTGTGGGACGATTCCCAGTGGCTGCGGAACTTTCGCATGCGTAAGGGCACTTTCATGGAACTTTGTGACTTGCTGTCCCCTGCCCTGAAACGCCAGAATACCAAGATGAGAGCAGCCCTCACAGTTGAGAAGCGCGTGGCGATAGCCCTGTGGAAGCTTGCAACGCCAGACAGCTACCGGTCAGTCGGGAATCAATTTGGAGTGGGCAAATCTACTGTGGGAGCTGCTGTGATGCAAGTAGCCAAAGCAATCACTCAGGTGCTGCTACGAAAGTTAGTGACTCTGGGAAATGTGCAGGCTATAGTGGATGGTTTTGCTGCAATGGGATTCCCTAACTGTGGTGGGGCGATAGACGGAACCCATATCCCTATCTTGGCACCGGAGCACCAAGCCACCGAGTACATAAACCGCAAGGGGTACTTTTCAATGGTGCTGCAAGCACTTGTGGATCACAAGGGACGTTTCACCAACATCAACGCGGGCTGGGCGGGAAGGATTCATGACGCTCGCGTTTTCAGGAACACTACTCTGTTTAAAGGGCTGCAGCAAGGGACTTACTTTCCGGACCAGAAAATAACCGTTGGGGATGTTGAAATGCCAATAGTTATTCTTGGGGACCCCACCTACCCCTTAATGCCATGGCTCATGAAGCCATACACAGGCAGCCTGGACAGGAGTCAGGAGCTGTTTAACTACAGGCTAAGCAAGTGCAGAATGGTGGTAGAATGTGCATTTGGCCGTTTAAAAGGTCGCTGGCGATCATTATTGACTCGCTCTGACCTCAGCCAAAGAAATCTCCCCATTGTTATTTCTGCTTGCTGTGTGCTCCACAATCTCTGTGAAAGTAAGGGGGAGACCTTTATGGCGGGGTGGGAGGCTGAGGCAAATCGCCTGGCTGCTGATTACGCGCAGCCAGACACCAGGGCGATTAGAAGAGCACACCAGGAAGCGCTGTGCATCAGAGAAGCTTTAAAAACCAGTTTCATGACTGGCCAGGCTACAGTGTGAAATATCTGTTTGTTTCTCCTTCATGAAAACCCGCCCCCTTTATTGACTCATTTTCTGTAAGGAACCCACCCTCCCCCTTCCCCCAGCTTTCTTTCAAACCAAATAAAGTCACTATCATTTAAAAATAATTTATTCTTTATTAATAGATTAGAAAAAGAGGGAGGGAACCCGGGTGGTATTTGGGAGGAGGATTGCTGGGAAGGAAAAAGCCACAAAGAAAAGGTTAAAAAAATGACAGCCTTTTGCTTGGGCTGTCTACTGGGGTGGAATGGGAAGGTGTACGGAGCCTCCCCCCCCCCCCCGGGTTCTTACACGTCTGGGTGAGGAGGATACGGAACATGGGGAGGGGGGAGGGTGGAACAGGGGCTGAAGCGGCAGTCTCTTTTCCAGCAGCCGTTCCTGAAGCTCCACCAGACGCCGGAGCATGTCTGTTTGCTCACGCAGCAGCCCCAGCGTTGCATCCTGCCTCCTCTGGTCTTCCTGCCGCCACCTCTCATCTCGAGCGTCCCTCCTGTCCTCACGTTGGTCCCTCATGTCCTCACGTTCACTGGCTTCTTTCCTATACTTTGAAACTGTTTCCTTCCACTCATTCAGATGAGCTCTGTCACTGCGGCTGGATTCCATAATTTCAGAAAACATCTCGTCTCGCGTTCTCTTCTTACGACGCCTTATCTGTGATAACCTTCGGGATGGAGGAGGGATGCTTGAGGAATTTGCAGCTGCTGTAGGGAGGGGAAAAAAGAGAATTGTTTAAAAAGCTACATTTTGCAGAACAATGCTTATACTCTTTCACGGTGACCAACACTATTCACATTACATAGCACATGTGATTTCTGTGCAAGGTCGCATTTTGCCTCTTAATGCTGAGTGCCTGTGGCTTTGCTGCTAGAGATCACAGGTCTGGGCAACAGAATTCGGCTTGCATGTGGCCATGGTAAGCCATTGTTTTACAGCTTCTGCGCCCTCCTTTCCCACATACCAAGCATAGCCTGTAGAGTGCTGCGGTTTTTCTGTTAACATTCAGCAGCAGCAGAAAACAAACTAACCACCCCCCCTCTCGCCATGAATTCTCTGGGATGATCGCTGTACCCCTCCCCCCCACCGCGTGGCTGGTATCAGGGAAGATCCCTGCAGGCACCAAACTAACCACCACCACCCCCCCCGCCGCTGCCCCCCTCCCGCCATGAATTCTCTGGGATGATCACGGTACCCCTCCCCCCACCGCGTGGCTGGTAACAGGGAAGATCCCTGCTAGCCAAACGCAAAAAACTCAGGGCCAATTTCCCATCTGCGCTTGGCTAACTGCAGGGAAGGATTTATTTTCCGCCACAGGCAAACAGCCCAGTAGGAACGGCCACCTCTGTCCCCTTAATTAAGTTCCCGTATTTCAACCAGGTTACCAGGAGTGATATCACTCTCCTGAGGATTACACAACAAGATAAAGAACGGATGTTGCTTGAATGCCAGCAAACACCGGGACCATACGCTGCCAGGCTTTGTCAGGCAATGATACCAGATTACTTGCTGCAAGCATGGCGTGGTCAAGTGTCCTACCATGGAGGAGGGAATAAGGATGCACTGCCCAGGAACCTTCTGGCAAGGCTTTCGGAGTACCTCCAGGAGAGCTTCATGGAGATGTCCCTGGAGGATTTCCGCTCCATCCCCAGACACGTTAACAGACTTTTCCAGTAGCTGAACTGACCGCGAATGCATCCCAAGTCCTCAGGGCAAAGTAATCATTAAAAACCGTTTGCTTTTAAAACAAGTTTTATATTTTAAAAGGTAAACTCACCTGAGGTCCCTTCCATGGGGTCAGAGTCTTGGGTACTGGCTTGGGAGGCTTGGGAGGGTACTTCAGTCAGGGTGAGAAAAAGATCCTGGCTGTTGGGGAGAACGGAGTGCTGTGTGCTCTCTGCAAGCTCATCCTCATCCTCCTCCTCCTCCTCTCCCCCATCGGCAGAATCCTCAGGCGTCGCTGATGAGACTATCCCCGACCCAGAATCTATGATCACAGGTGGGGTAGTGGTGGCAGCCCCCCCTAGAATTGCATGCAGCTCGGCGTAGAAGCGGCATGTCCGCGGCTCTGACCCGGAGCGACCGTTTGCCTCCTTTGTTTTTTGATACGCTTGTCTGAGCTCCTTGACTTTCACGCGGCACTGCTCAGAGTCCCTATTGTGGCCTCTCTCCATCATGCCCTTGGAGATTTTTTCAAAAGTTTTTGCATTTCGTCTTTTAGAACGAAGTTCTGCAAGCACTGAATCCTCTCCCCATACAGCAATCAGATCCAGTACCTCCCTCACGGTCCATGCTGGTGCTCTTTTTCGATTATCAGCCTGCATGGTTACCTGTGCTGATGAGCTATCTGTGGTTACCTGTGCTCTCCACGCTGGGCAAACAGGAAATGAAATTCAAATGTTCGCGGGGCTTTTCCTGTCTACCTGGCCAGTGCATCCGAGTTTAGATTGCTGTCCAGAGCGGTCACAATGATGCACTGTGGGATAGCTCCCAGAGGTCAATACCATCGAATTGCGGCCACACTATCCCTAATTCGAAATGTTAAAATCGATTTTGGCGCTACTCCGCTCGTCGGGGTGGAGTACAGAAATCGATTTAAAGGGCCCTTTACATCGAAATAAATAGCGTCGTTGTGAGGACGGTTACAGGGTAAATTCGAATTAAAGCTGATAAATCCGAATTAAAGTTGTAGTGTAGACCAGGCCTAAGGGAAGGATTTCAACTCCCCAGACATCTTTTGGAAAAGTAATGTAGCAAAACGCAAAATTTCCAATAAATCCAATATATTGGAGACAACTGTGTGTTCCAGAAGTAACCAGAGGACAGCCAGTTTAGCGTGCTGATGCTGTCCAACAGGGAGGAATTGGCGGCAAATCTGAAGGTGGAAGGCAAATTGGGTGACGGTGATCATGAAACAATAGATTTCATGATTCTAAGGAGGGGAGGGAGTAAAAGCAGCAGAATAAGGTCAGTTGACTTAAAAAAAAAAAAAAAAGCAGCATTAACAAACTGAGAGAACTGGTAGATAAGGTCCCATGAGACGAAAATCTAAGGGATATAGACATTTAGGAGAGCTGGCAGTTTCCCAAGGAGACAATATTAAAGGCACAATTGCAAATGCTCCCAGTGCAAAGGCAAGGCAGGAAGAATAGTAAGAGGCCAACATGGCTCCATCAGGAGCTCTTTAATGGCCTTAAAAGCTAAAAGGAATCCTACAAAAAGCAGAAACTTGGACAAATTATGAAGGAGGAGTACAAAAGAATAATACAAATATATATAGAGAGAAAATCAGAAGGGCTAAGGCACAAAATGAGTTATACCTAGCCAGGAACATAAAATGCAACAAGGGGTTTTAAAATATATTCATAGCAAGAGAAAGATGAAGGAAAGTGTATGTCCTCTGCTTAGAGGGGGAGGAGAGCTAATAACTGATGACATCAAGAAGGCTGAGGTGTTTAATGCCTATTTTGCTTTAGTCTTCATTAAAAAGGCTCATGGTGACCAGATACACCTCTACCCCGATATAACGTGACCCAATATAACACGAATTCGGATAGAACGCAGTAAAGCAGTGCTCCGGAGGGTGGGCTGCGTGCTCCAGCAGATCAAAGCAAGTTCAATATAATGCGGTTTCACCTATAATGTGGTAAGATTTTTTGGCTCCCAAGGACAGCGTTATATCGGGGTAGAGGTGTACTCAACACAAGTAATATCAACAGCAAGGGGGAAAGAACACAAACCAAAATAGGGAAAGAAAAGGTTAAAGAATATTTAGATAAGTTAGATGTATTCAAACTGGCCTGATGAAATTCATCCTAGGTTACTTAAGGAACTGGCTGACGCAGTCTCGGAACATTAGCAATTATCTTCGAGAACTCATGGTGGACTGGTGAGATCCTGGAAGACCAGAGAAGGGCAAACATAGTACTGTACCTATCTTTAAGAGGGGGAACAAAGAGGACCTGGGGAATTATAGACTGATCAGCCAAACTTTGATACCTGGAAGAAAATATACTGGAACAATTTAATAAACAAATAATCAATTTGTAAGCAACTTGCAGATAATAGTTATAAGAAATAGCCAGCATGGATTTGTCAAGAACAAATCATGCCAAACCAACTCAAGTTCCTTCTTTGACAGGGTTACTGGCCTAGTGGATTGGGAAGGGGGAGCAGTAGACATGATGTAGCTGGATTTTAGTAAGGTTTTTGACACAGTCCCACATGATGTTCTCATAAGCAAACTAGGGAAATCTGGCCTAGATAACATTACTATAAGGTGGGTACATAACTAGTTGAAAGACTGTACTCAAAGAGTCATTATCAATGATTCATTATCAAACTGGGAGGATGTATCTAGTGCAGTCCTGCAGGGTTCTGTCCTGCATCTGATACTATTCAATATTTTCATTAATGACTTGGATAATGGAGTGGTGAGTATGCTCATAAAATTTGCTGATGACACCAAACTGGGCGGTGTTGCAAGCATGTTGGAGGACAGGATTAAAGCATTATATTTTTGAATTCTAAGTAATCTAGTAAAGCGTTTCACATCTGTTGACCTTCTGCTAACGCTCTTTCTGGCATTCAACATAGTGATCAGGATAGATTCAAAAACATTGGGGACTTCCCTGTTGGACCCATTTGCTAGGGCTCTCATGTAACAGAAAAGCCCAACACTAAGGCCCTTCACCCACCCCGGGGAAGCCTAGAGGAAGGCCCTCAGGCTAAAACACTATTGTCAGTGGGTGAGAAGCTGGAGAAAATTTCCCCTTGGAGCTCCTTCTTCCCCCGCCCCCCCTGCACTGGGATACATCACCTACCTCAGAATGTCTTGCCCTTCATGTCTTACCAGAGCATGTTTGAGGATGGAGGTGGAGCTCTCAGAATGAGGTCCAGTGCCTCACTGCTGTGTGAGGAGCCGACTCTATGTGTGCTTAGAAAAATAAATTTCTAACCCTGTGGGGACCACACAAGCTCAGGGCCTCGTGCAGGTGCAGGGGCTTCAGCCTTCCAGCACCAGTCCTGAAAGTGATGTTTCCACCTCAGTCTCCCACAGTCTGTTGCCTTCAGTGGAATGCAAATGCATGACTGATAAATAATGGAGTACTCTTGATCTTGTGATTTTTTTTTTGTCATTGGATTATTTATTTTCTGTAAACGATGTACTGTAAAAGTGCTGCCTGTTATTAAGGTTGCCTGACCCATTCCCTTTTAAAACCATGCTCTCAGTTCTTCATAATTTTGCCAAAATTTAACCATTTGGGGTCAAATTTCCCATGTCGGCTGCTTGCCTCAAACTGAATTTTTTGTGGAATGTCAGCTAAAATGGTTCATTTGTTTCCTAACTTTTGAGGGCCCACATTTAAAGCCTGCTTGGAAGAGTCCTGTGATACACTTCATATTGTCTACATCATGGCTGGGCAGTATCAGAGGGGTAGCCATGTTAGTCTGAATCTGTAAAAAGCAACAGAGGGTCCTGTGGCACCTTTAAGACTAACAGAAGTATTGGGAGCATAAGCTTTTGTGGGTAAGAACCTCACTTCTTCAGATGCAAGTAATGGAAATTTCCAGAGGCAAGTATAAATCAGTATGGAGATAACGAGGTTAGTTCAATCAGGGAGGGTGAGGTGCTCTGCTAGCTGTTGAGGTGTGAACACCAAGGGAGGAGAAACCGCTTCTGTAGTTAGATAGCCATTCACAGTCTTTGTTTAATCCTGATCTGATGGTGTCAAATTTGCAAATGAACTGGAGCGCAGCAGTTTCTCTTTGGAGTCTGGTCCTGAAGTTTTTTTGCTGTAAGATGGCTACCTTTACATCTGCTATTGTGTGGCCAGGGAGGTTGAAGTGTTCTACAGGTTTTTGTATATTGCCATTCCTGATATCTGACTTGTGTCCATTTAGCCTCTTGCGTAGTGACTGTCCAGTTTGGCCACTGTACATAACAGAGGGGCATTGCTGGCACATGATGGCATATATAACATTGGTGGACATGCAGGTGAATGAGCTGGTGATGTTGTAGCTGATCTGGTTAGGTCCTGTGATGGTGTTGCTGGTGTAGATATGTGGGCAGAGTTGGCATCGAGGTTTGTTGCATGGGTTGGTTCCTGAGTTAGAGTTGTTATGGTGCGGTGTGTGGTTGCTGGTGAGAATATGCTTAAGGTTGGCAGGTTGTCTGTGGGCGAGGACTGCCTGCCTCCCAAGACCTGTGAAAGTGAGGGATCATTGTCCAGGATGGGTTGTAGATCACTGGTGATGCGTTGGAGAGGTTTAAGCTGAGGACTGTAGGTGATGGCCAGTGGAGTTCTGTTGGTTTATTTTTTGGGCCTGTCTTGTAGCAGGAGGTTTCTGGGTACACGTCTGGCTCTGTTAATTTGTTTCTTTATTTCCTTGTGTGGGTATCTTAGTTTTGAGAATGCTTGGTGAAGATCTTGTAGGTGTTGGTCTCTGTCTGAGGGGTTGGAGCAGATGCGGTTGTACCTCAGCGCTTGGCTGTGGACGATGGATCGTGTGGTGTGTCCTGGGTGGAAGCTGGAGGCATGAAGGTAGGCATAGCAGTCGGTGGGTTTTCGGTATAGGGTGGTGTTAACGTGGCCATCACTTATTTGTACTGTGGTGTCTAAGTGGACCTCCCGTGTAGATTGGTCCAGGCTGAGGTTGATGGTGGGGTGGAAGCTATTGAAATCATGTTGGAATTCTTCCAGGGTTTCCCTCCCAGGGGTCCAGATGATGAAAATGTCATCACTGTAGCGTAGGTAGAGAAGTGGCATGAGTGGACAAGAGCTGAGGAAGCGTTGTTCCAGGTCAGCCATAAAAATGTTGGCATATTGCGGGGCCATGCTGGTGCCCATAGCGGTGCCACTGGTCTGGAGGTATATATTGTCACCAAATTTGAAATAATTGTGCATGAGGATGAATATAAAACTTCAGGACCAGACTCCAAAGAGAAACTGCTGAGCTCCAGTTCATTTGCAAATTTGACACTATCAGATCAGGATTAAACAAAGACTGTGAATGGCTATCCAACTACAGAAGCAGTTTCTCTTCCCTTGGTGTTCACACCTCAACTGCTAGCAGAGCACCTCACCCTCCCTGATTGAACTAACCTCATTATCTCTATACTGATTTATACCTGCCTCTGGAGATTTCCATTACTTGCATCTGAAGAAGTGAGGTTCTTACCCACGAAAGCTTATGCTCCCAGTACTTCTGTTAGTTTTAAAGGTGCCACAGGACCCTCTGTTGCTTTTTATCATGGCTGGGCTAATTCATATTCTGTACTGTGCACTGCCTTTGACTGTAGGGTCACACTATAAAATAGTAAATTAACTATGTAAGTGATGCTCTGAACTTTAAGAATCAGCAAATATGTGACTAGTGAATTAATGAAAACAGATTCTTATCCCACCTTCTTGATCCATTTAATATATTTTAGAATTTGATGTAGAAGTGTAAAATATAATTGCACATATTGTTTTGCATTACAGATTCTAAATGTCAATGTCAACTTCATTACTTGGAAATGCAGTGGATGAAAATCTACAGTAAAGCACAGAAGTTTTCAGAGGTTTGTATGCAGTGAAAAATGAATGGACCTTGTTGTAGGGATCCATGTTTGCAGAGAGAAGTTAGACTGGGGAAGATCCCGGTGCAGACATTCAGGATGTTAATAAGTAGGAAAGAACTTTGCACTTCTCTTTTAATAGGTAACACATGAGTTCAAAGCCAGAAAGAACTGGGAAAAAAATATGCTAGGAAGGACTCTTACTATAGCCAGGCAGTTGCCTGAGGTTTTCACTGAATAGCCAATGTTAAACACTATGTCACTTAAATCTTCAAGAAATATCTGAATTAAAGACTGTAAATAAGGTAATTAAAAATTAGGTCTGATTCTGCTCTCACTTAAACTGGTTTAACTCAGGATTAACTCTACTGAAGTCAATGGAATTAAATGAACGCAAGTGAGAGGAAAATCAGATCGGTTGTCTCTAAAGCCATGTCAAATGAGTTTTTAAAACATTGAATTTCTCACTACCTGTGGTGAACACAATGGAAATTCAACAAGCTGTTAAAAAGCTGTTGCTTCATAAAATAGAAGCTGATCCTGGATGAGAATTTCTTCGGTCATTTTGGATAGCTTTTTGCAGTCAAACACAATGGAGTGTTAACATGGTCTTGGGCTGATCCAATGTGTATCTGAGCCTCATTTCTTACTCTAATATAAAAGTGATCAAGACTGAAACATGAATAGATGGCCATATTTATGTCTGTCTAACACCCCATGAACCATCTTTCATTGACAATAGTTTTGCCAAAAGTAATTTTCACAAGTAGCAGCTACGTTAATTGATATGATGATTATTATGACTCTAGTGAGACAAATTTGCTCACATTTTCATAACCAATGTTGTGTTAAATAAATACAGAGGAAAAGAAGAATCAGAGTGGAAATATGAACTTTCACACATAGCATTTAAAGGGACATTTCTATATGGTTTAATATAAAAATGGTATTACCTCAATATGTGTATAAGCTTGGAAGCTTGTTTCAATGCGTGTGGGGGATAGGGGAAGGGACAAACATGGTGATTGTCTTTTACAGAAACCCAGACAACTTCATAGTCTAAATATCTTCCTTTCATTAACATTCTGTTGCTGCCCACAAAATAAAAAAAATGACACAGACGTAACAGGAAATGATTGTGTCCTTATCAATAAGGTTAGTATTATTGTTGCCACAAACTTATAGGAAGACATGTTTCCTGCTCTAAAGAACTTATCTAACAGTAAACATGGCTCAAGAAGTGGGGGGAGGGAGAAGAGAGGGTAATGGAGGTGTCACATTGGTGACTTGGTTATTCTGCATAAATCTTCTTACAACATGTATTGCCCATTCAGAATGAAATGCCCAACCCTCTGAAATACCCTTCCAGGGCAAAGTACTGCCTTACCCAACCCCACTCTCCTTGTTCTTCAATTTCCAAGACCCCACTCTGCAACGCTGCTTTCCACAGTTTTCCTTCACCATTGAATCACACCCCTTCCTTGTCTGACCACACTCCTTCCTCCCCCCCCCCCTCACTAACCAGCCCCCTTCTGATTCTCTATTCAGGTAGCAACCCCAAGCAAGCCATCCAATTATGCCATTTTTAAAAAGAGGTCAATGACTTAAATTGAAACGTGGCTTAAAGTGTGTAACAGTATTTTGTTAAATGGTCATCACCATGACCCTTCAGGAACCATTTCCTAAGTGCATGGACCCATGAGAAAAGATAAAGCACTAGTCAGTGAGTCTAGTTTACAGTGACCTGCTAGATTAGCAGTTATTTGTATTGCAGTAGCACATAGGAACCCCAGTCACAGCATATTGTGCTAGGTGCTGTACAAACAGTACAAAAACAGTTCCTGCCCCCCAACAGCTTACAATCTAAGTACTAACCAAAAAAGAAAAATGACCATGCACTTGCTTTGTTGCCATTGTTTTGTGTATTGTGGGATTGCCTTGGAAAACTCTGAAAAGCCATATAAAATCCTAACCACTCTATGACTAAACCAGTGAACTCTGATCTGTGTTCAGCTGTCCCCCAAAGACTGCTCTACTGGGACTCCAAAGCAGCTCTCTAACACAGTTCTAAATGGTTTTTAAATGCTATATTCACCCAGCAGCAGCAGATTCACACAGATGTGATGTAGACGTCGTGGTGCACAGAATGGCCTTCCATCTCGAACAGTCCCTTGCAAATCTTCCTTCAGCAAGAGTCAGTATGGGAGGGTTTAGGCTTCTTAAATCCCTCAAAATGGCACCTTCCAACATCATTTGTGGTCAGTCTCTTGCTCTCCATCCTTTGGCCTCAGCTCTATAAACCTTCTGTAAAAGCATAGCATCTTCTTCAGGTCGGCCAGGACGCCACCACTGCAGTTGTCTTTTTCTCAACTGGTGCAAGACTGCAGCTTGCTCGTATCATGTAAATATCTCCTTGTTTGTGACAAAAATCAAGCCACTGGAACACCCCATAACTTTTGACACTGGAAATAAAACCCCAAACACCTCTCCTCGGCTGTTTATAATGGCCATGTTTCTGCTCCATGTAACAGAATCATCATCACTACCACATTGAACACTCCTATCTTAGTTGTCACAAAGACATCCCATGGCCCAAACAGACACCTCTGAAGAAGCTGAAATACCGTAGATGCAAGACTGATATGACTTGTGCAGCTATAGAATGTCCTTCTGTCAACTGACTACCTGGATAAGCTATTCACCCATTCAATGTTATTGCCATCCACATGCAGAATCAGCAGGTCATTCCTTACCATTTTACAGGAAGCTTGCATAACTTTGGTTTTCTCACCACTGATCTTCAGTCCCACAGATTCTGCAGTTTTTGCAGCTCTTCCACCATTATCTGTAGGTGGTCAGGAGTCCATGGTCCATGATGGTCAACATCATCGGCATGCTCAAGAGCCTCATCTTAATTTCTTTCCAGTACAATTCTATACTGCAAAAGCAACTCTAAAAATGGTATCAAGAGGTCCTGATTTATTGTGCCTCAATTATTTATATTAAAAGTGTTCACTTTACATGTGAAGAGAGATCTGAGTGCCTAAGCCTGCAAACTCAACCTGGGTTCTGAAAGTTAAGCCTAAAGAATGTCCATCTCTACCATGGATGCTACCATGACTGCAGGCCAAACCTGTGCAACTCACAGTACTTAGATGAGCAACAGAGGGTCCTGTGGCACCTTTGAGACTAACAGAAGTACTGGGAGCATAAGCTTTCGTGGGTAAGAACCTCACTTCTTCAGATGCAAGTAATGGAAATCTCCAGAGGCAGGTATATATCAGTGTGGAGATAACGAGGTTAGTTCAATCAGGGAGGGTGAGGTGCTCTGCTAGCAGTTGAGGTGTGAACACCAAGGGAGGAGAAACTGTTTCTGTAGTTGGATAGCCATTCACAGTCTTTGTTTAATCCTGATCTGATGGTGTCAAATTTGCAAATGAACTGGAGCTCAGCAGTTTCTCTTTGGAGTCTGGTCCTGAAGTTTTTTTGCTGTAAGATGGCAACCTTTACATCTGCTATTGTGTGGCCAGGGAGGTTGAAGTATTCTCCTACAGGTTTTTGTATATTGCCATTCCTGATATCTGACTTGTGTCCATTTATCCTCTTGCGTAGTGACTGTCCAGTTTGGCCAATGTACATAGCAGAGGGGCATTGCTGGCATATGATGGCATATATAACATTGGTGGACGTGCAGGTGAATGAGCCGGTGATGTTGTAGCTGATCTGGTTAGGTCCAGTGATGGTGTTGCTGGTGTAGATATGTGGGCAGAGTTGGCATCGAGGTTTGTTGCATGGGTTGGTTCCTGAGTTAGAGTTGTTATGGTGCGGTGCGTGGTTGCTGGTGAGAATATGCTTAAGGTTGGCAGGTTGTCTGTGGGCGAGGACTGGCCTGCCTCCCAAGGTCTGTGAAAGTGAGGGATCATTGTCCAGGATGGGTTGTAGATCACTGATGATGCGTTGGAGAGGTTTAAGCTGAGGACTGTAGGTGATGGCCAGTGGAGTTCTGTTGGTTTCTCTTCTGGGCCTGTCTTGTAGCAGGAGGCTTCTGGGTACACGTCTGGCTCTGTTGATTTGTTTCTTTATTTCCTTGTGTGGGTATCGTAGTTTTGAGAATGCTAGGTGAAGATCTTGTAGGTGTTGGTCTCTGTCTGAGGGGTTGGAGCAGATGCGATTGTACCTCAGTGCTTGGCTGTAGACGATGGATCGTGTGGTGTGACCGGGGTGGAAGCTGGAGGCATGAAGGTAGGCATTGCGGTCGGTGGGTTTTCGGTATAGGGTGGTGTTAATGTGGCCATCGCTTATTTGTACGGTGGTGTCCAGGAAGTGGACCTCCCGTGTAGATTGGTCCAGGCTGAGGTTGATGGTGGGGTGGAAGCTGTTGAAAGCATGGTGGAATTCTTCCAGGGCCTCCTTCCCATGGGTCCAGATGATGAAGATGTCATCAATATAGCGTAGGTAGAGAAGGGGCATGAGTGGACGGGAGCTGAGGAAGCGTTGTTCCAGGTCAGCCATAAAAATGTTGGCATATTGTGGGGCCATGCGGGTGCCCATAGCGGTGCCACTGGTCTGGAGGTATATATTGTCACCAAATTTGAAATAATTGTGCGTGAGGATAAAGTCACAGAGCTCAGCAATAAGTTGTGCTGTGTCATCATCAGGGATACTGTTCCTGACAGCTTGTATTCCATCTGTATGTGGGATGTTTGTGTAGAGAGCCTCTACATCCATGGTGGCTAGGATGGTGTTTTCTGGGAGGTCACCAATGCATTGTAGTTTCCTCAGGAAATCTATGGTGTCACGGAGGTAGCTGGGAGTGCTGGTGGCGTAGGGTCTGAAGTAGGGAGTCTACATATCCAGACAGTCCTTCAGTGAGAGTGCCAATGCCCGAGATGATGGGGCGTCCAGGATTTCCAGGTTTGTGGATCTTAGGTAGTAGATAGAATAACCCCGGTCGGGGCTCTAAGGGTATGTTGATTTGTTCCTGTGTTAGTGTAGGGAGTGTCCTGAGTAGATGGTGTAGTTTCTTAGTGTATTCCTCAGTGGGATCTGAGGAAAGCGGCCTGTAGAATTGGGTATTGGAGAGTTGTCTGGCAGCCTCCTTCTGGTAGTCAGACCTGTTCATGATGACAACAGCACCTCCTTTATCAGCTTCTTTGATGATAATGTCAGGGTGGTTTCTGAGGCTGTGGATGGCATTGCGTTCTGCACGACTTAGGTTATGAGGCAAGCGATGTTGTTTTTCCACAATTTCTGCCTGTGCACGTCGGCGGAAGCATTCTATGTATAGGTCCAGACTGTCATTTCGACCCTCAGGAGGAGTCCATGTGGAGTTCTTCTTCCTGTGTTGTTGGTGGGAGGGTATCTGTGTATCAGTGCGCTGTTCAGTGTTATCATGAAAGTATTCTTTGAGTCGGAGGCGGCGAAAGTAGGCTTCCAGATCACCACAGAACTGTATCATGTTCGTGGGGGTGCTGGGGCAAAAGGAGAGTCCCCGAGATAGGACAGACTCTTCTGCTGGGTTGAGTGTGTAGCTGGATAAATTGACGATATTGCTGAGTGAGTTAGGGGTACCCCTGTTGTGGCCCCATGTGGCAGGTAGGATTTTAGACAGCTTACGGTCCTTTTTCCTTTGTAGAGAGGTGAAGTGTGTAATGTAGATCTCCTGTCTTATTTTAGTAAAGTCCGTTTGTGTGGAGGGTTGGTTATTAATGAGAGTCTCCAGGTTGGAGAGCTCTTTCTTGATGTTTTTCTGTATAGGATGCTGATCAGGTGGTTCCTCAGTTTCTTTGATAACGTATGGCATAATCTCTCACTGTGGTCTGTGCAGTATGTAGATAGCAATGGATTTTTCACCTTCAGTCCATTTGGTATGATGTCCGTCTGTTTGCATTTGGAAAGGAAGATGATATCTGTCTGTATTTGTGCAAGTTTCTTCATGAGGTTGATAGATTTCCATTCCATACGGCTAAATGCAGTGCCTTGCATGGTGTCAAGTATCAGAGGGGTAGCCGTGTTAGTCTGAATCTGTAAAAAGCAACAGAGGGTCCTGTGGCACCTTTGAGACTAACAGAAGTACTGGGAGCATAAGCTTTCGTGGGTAAGAACCTCACTTCTTCAGATGCAAGTAATGGAAATCTCCAGAGGCAGGTATATATCAGTGTGGAGATAACGAGGTTAGTTCAATCAGGGAGGGTGAGGTGCTCTGCTAGCAGTTGAGGTGTGAACACCAAGGGAGGAGAAACTGTTTCTGTAGTTGGATAGCCATTCACAGTCTTTGTTTAATCCTGATCTGATGGTGTCAAATTTGCAAATGAACTGGAGCTCAGCAGTTTCTCTTTGGAGTCTGGTCCTGAAGTTTTTTTGCTGTAAGATGGCAACCTTTACATCTGCTATTGTGTGGCCAGGGAGGTTGAAGTGTTCTCCTACAGGTTTTTGTATATTGCCATTCCTGATATCTGACTTGTGTCCATTTATCCTCTTGCGTAGTGACTGTCCAGTTTGGCCAATGTACATAGCAGAGGGGCATTGCTGGCATATGATGGCATATATAACATTGGTGGACGTGCAGGTGAATGAGCCGGTGATGTTGTAGCTGATCTGGTTAGGTCCAGTGATGGTGTTGCTGGTGTAGATATGTGGGCAGAGTTGGCATCGAGGTTTGTTGCATGGGTTGGTTCCTGAGTTAGAGTTGTTATGGTGCGGTGCGTGGTTGCTGGTGAGAATATGCTTAAGGTTGGCAGGTTGTCTGTGGGCGAGGACTGGCCTGCCTCCCAAGGTCTGTGAAAGTGAGGGATCATTGTCCAGGATGGGTTGTAGATCACTGATGATGCGCTGGAGAGGTTTAAGCTGAGGACTGTAGGTGATGGCCAGTGGAGTTCTGTTGGTTTCTCTTCTGGGCCTGTCTTGTAGCAGGAGGCTTCTGGGTACACGTCTGGCTCTGTTGATTTGTTTCTTTATTTCCTTGTGTGGGTATCGTAGTTTTGAGAATGCTAGGTGAAGATCTTGTAGGTGTTGGTCTCTGTCTGAGGGGTTGGAGCAGATGCGATTGTACCTCAGTGCTTGGCTGTAGACGATGGATCGTGTGGTGTGACCGGGGTGGAAGCTGGAGGCATGAAGGTAGGCATAGCGGTCGGTGGGTTTTCGGTATAGGGTGGTGTTAATGTGGCCATCGCTTATTTGTACGGTGGTGTCCAGGAAGTGGACCTCCCGTGTAGATTGGTCCAGGCTGAGGTTGATGGTGGGGTGGAAGCTGTTGAAAGCATGGTGGAATTCTTCCAGGGCCTCCTTCCCATGGGTCCAGATGATGAAGATGTCATCAATATAGCGTAGGTAGAGAAGGGGCATGAGTGGACGGGAGCTGAGGAAGCGTTGTTCCAGGTCAGCCATAAAAATGTTGGCATATTGTGGGGCCATGCGGGTGCCCATAGCGGTGCCACTGGTCTGGAGGTATATATTGTCACCAAATTTGAAATAATTGTGCGTGAGGATAAAGTCACAGAGCTCAGCAATAAGTTGTGCTGTGTCAACATCAGGGATACTGTTCCTGACAGCTTGTATTCCATCTGTATGTGGGATGTTTGTGTAGAGAGCCTCTACATCCATGGTGGCTAGGATGGTGTTTTCTGGGAGGTCACCAATGCATTGTAGTTTCCTCAGGAAATCTGTGGTGTCACGGAGGTAGCTGGGAGTGCTGGTGGCGTAGGGTCTGAGTAGGGAGTCCACATATCCAGACAGTCCTTGGTGATCTGGAAGCCTACTTTCGCCGCCTCCGACTCAAAGAATACTTTCATGATAACACTGAACAGCGCACTGATACACAGATACCCTCCCACCAACAACACAGGAAGAAGAACTCCACATGGACTCCTCCTGAGGGTCGAAATGACAGTCTGGACCTATACATAGAATGCTTCCGCCGACGTGCACAGGCAGAAATTGTGGAAAAACAACATCGCTTGCCTCATAACCTAAGTCGTGCAGAACGCAATGCCATCCACAGCCTCAGAAACCACCCTGACATTATCATCAAAGAAGCTGATAAAGGAGGTGCTGTTGTCATCATGAACAGGTCTGACTACCAGAAGGAGGCTGCCAGACAACTCTCCAATACCCAATTCTACAGGCCGCTTTCCTCAGATCCCACTGAGGAATACACTAAGAAACTACACCATCTACTCAGGACACTCCCTACACTAACACAGGAACAAATCAACATACCCTTAGAGCCCCGACCGGGGTTATTCTATCTACTACCTAAGATCCACAAACCTGGAAATCCTGGACGCCCCATCATCTCGGGCATTGGCACTCTCACTGAAGGACTGTCTGGATATGTGGACTCCCTACTCAGACCCTACGCCACCAGCACTCCCAGCTACCTCCGTGACACCACAGATTTCCTGAGGAAACTACAATGCATTGGTGACCTCCCAGAAAACACCATCCTAGCCACCATGGATGTAGAGGCTCTCTACACAAACATCCCACATACAGATGGAATACAAGCTGTCAGGAACAGTATCCCTGATGATGACACAGCACAACTTATTGCTGAGCTCTGTGACTTTATCCTCACGCACAATTATTTCAAATTTGGTGACAATATATACCTCCAGACCAGTGGCACCGCTATGGGCACCCGCATGGCCCCACAATATGCCAACATTTTTATGGCTGACCTGGAACAACGCTTCCTCAGCTCCCGTCCACTCATGCCCCTTCTCTACCTACGCTATATTGATGACATCTTCATCATCTGGACCCATGGGAAGGAGGCCCTGGAAGAATTCCACCATGCTTTCAACAGCTTCCACCCCACCATCAACCTCAGCCTGGACCAATCTACACGGGAGGTCCACTTCCTGGACACCACCGTACAAATAAGCGATGGCCACATTAACACCACCCTATACCGAAAACCCACCGACCGCTATGCCTACCTTCATGCCTCCAGCTTCCACCCCGGTCACACCACACGATCCATCGTCTACAGCCAAGCACTGAGGTACAATCGCATCTGCTCCAACCCCTCAGACAGAGACCAACACCTACAAGATCTTCACCTAGCATTCTCAAAACTACGATACCCACACAAGGAAATAAAGAAACAAATCAACAGAGCCAGACGTGTACCCAGAAGCCTCCTGCTACAAGACAGGCCCAGAAGAGAAACCAACAGAACTCCACTGGCCATCACCTACAGTCCTCAGCTTAAACCTCTCCAACGCATCATCAGTGATCTACAACCCATCCTGGACAATGATCCCTCACTTTCACAGACCTTGGGAGGCAGGCCAGTCCTCGCCCACAGACAACCTGCCAACCTTAAGCATATTCTCACCAGCAACCACGCACCGCACCATAACAACTCTAACTCAGGAACCAACCCATGCAACAAACCTCGATGCCAACTCTGCCCACATATCTACACCAGCAACACCATCACTGGACCTAACCAGATCAGCTACAACATCACCGGCTCATTCACCTGCACGTCCACCAATGTTATATATGCCATCATATGCCAGCAATGCCCCTCTGCTATGTACATTGGCCAAACTGGACAGTCACTACGCAAGAGGATAAATGGACACAAGTCAGATATCAGGAATGGCAATATACAAAAACCTGTAGGAGAACACTTCAACCTCCCTGGCCACACAATAGCAGATGTAAAGGTTGCCATCTTACAGCAAAAAAACTTCAGGACCAGACTCCAAAGAGAAACTGCTGAGCTCCAGTTCATTTGCAAATTTGACACCATCAGATCAGGATTAAACAAAGACTGTGAATGGCTATCCAACTACAGAAACAGTTTCTCCTCCCTTGGTGTTCACACCTCAACTGCTAGCAGAGCACCTCACCCTCCCTGATTGAACTAACCTCGTTATCTCCACACTGATATATACCTGCCTCTGGAGATTTCCATTACTTGCATCTGAAGAAGTGAGGTTCTTACCCACGAAAGCTTATGCTCCCAGTACTTCTGTTAGTCTCAAAGGTGCCACAGGACCCTCTGTTGCTTTTTACAGATTCAGACTAACACGGCTACCCCTCTGATACTTGACACAGTACTTAGATGGTCACCTCAGTGGCACTTGTACAACCCTAATGCCTTCCATGTGCTTGCTCATGTATAACTGATAATTATGTTGATGACAAGCAGGAAGGAACAGACTCCAGCTGACTGTCTCTGTTGTGTTAGCTCTTTAGGGCTAACAGGAGAGAAAGAAGTGAGATATATTTGTGTTGCTGAAATATGAATATGGAGGTAGTGGATTTGAAGAGCAAGTTGCAATTTTCATGTAGTCACTTTGCAGAATCAAACTGCCCGAATGAGTGATTTTTTTGATGGGCAAGTGAAAGATCATTAGTATTTCCTTATTGCCCAGATTCATGGCCGGCAGCCTCATCCCATGCATCGGGCTGGTACCCTTTCATGAACATTTGAAAAGCCATTTTAAATTGCTTGGGATTGGAGAGACATTGGTGGAATGGGATCCTTGAATAAATAAATCAAATTCTTATTTATTTTTGAATCTTATTGATATAGAAACTTGTACTTACTCCCACTGCCAAGGAATCTGTACATGCTACCGCAATGAAACCAATTAGAGATCCACAGACTATAGCAGAACCCCTAGCCCATTAAAGCCCCATAATTTCCTGCCATAAAGTCAAGCAAAATCCTAGCCTCACAAGTAGGTTTTTCCTGAGACTCACCAGGCTTGGGCTCTGGAGAACCACCTGAGGGAGAAAGTTCCAGAATCAGGCATGAGCTGGAAGGAGCAGATTCCAGATGGATGTGCTATCTTGAAAGGAAGAACTTCCAGAGCAGTGGGTGCTCCAGAGAGAGCAGATTTCACAAGCTTGGGCCACCCATTGAATACATCCTACTGCAACTTTCAGCATTCCCTTTACGGCTTTAAGGTCCCTATGTACCACTGTGGAGCTGAAAAACTGGCTCCTTATCCCTTCTGGGAGGAGCTATTTGACCAATGCAGCTCACTTCAAACCAGTTGGTCTCACTGGCACAGGGCAAGAATGGGCAGAATGCTGTCAGGTTTCTGCAGAAAGGCTGATAACTGGAGCCCCACGAAATAGGCACTTATTGATAATAGCAAAAATCCTGACCTCCTCCAGTAGAACACATTATGTCCTGCTACTAGTAGTAGCAATGCTTCTTCCAGCAGGATAATGGCAAAACCATATTCCCCCTGCACAGCAATTCCTTTAAGCGAATTGTTTAGGAAATTACATTTTTATTCTTTTCCTGCCTTCTCATCATGTCGCAGTATTATGTTAAATTGCAAGGTTACACTGCATTATTTGGCTTTACGTGGTAATACATGGTATATGGTGGATGCAATCTGAAACTGTCTTGACAACCTTAACATTATTTCTTTTGAAGAAAACATTGGAGTCAGGTGCTCTAGTCTGTGGGCGAGATCCAGAAACATTTGCTCAGGTTTGTTTGAGTACGGACCTCAGAGCCTGACCCCTTATCTCTGTAAGCACTCAGTGGATAGATCTCTGCTTAAAAAAAAAAAAATAACAAAGACCAAATTCTTCCTTTGGATATACACATGTACAGCAGCTCCCCTAAACTTGAATGGGGCTACACTAGGGTTCCAAAGGTAACCTTTGACCAGGTCTCTCCCTCCATTGTTTTCCCCTGCAAAACCCTAGGGAGGGTTGAGAGCCCTCAACAATTCTTCATTTGTGGTCTCACAAGGAATCTGAAAGAATGGCCAGGAAACTGTAGTTTATATTCATGTTAATTCTATATTTACATTGCATGCACTACTCTTTTTCCCTTTCCCCAATGTTAAAAATATTAAGGTTGCAAAGTCAAGGAATTAGGCAATGCCAGAAACCAGATTACTTATGCAGCTATAATTCAGCCCCCCTGCATGCATGGATTATGATAGTCTTTATTTACATGAGCACATACTATTTCCCCCCCCCTCCCTCACAGGGCCCTTGCCTTCATTCAGTGAGCTACTCAATATTTTGTTGTATCCTCATTGTTCACTGTGTGGCCTTAGGACTGATTTACTGCACTCTGTCCAAACCCTGCTCTGAAGACAGAATTATTAACCACCTTACGGGCTTTTCCATGGCTCTCATTGCTGAAGGATCTGATAAACATTTATGCATTTATTTTCACAACACCCCTGGGAGGTAAGAGGCTATTATCTCCATTTTACAGATGGGGAATTGAGGCAGAGATTAAGGTCAAAAGTTTCCCCTAAATTTGGGTGCCCAATTTGAGATGTCCAGGTCTAGCTTTTTCAGAGTACTTAGCATTTGCTGTGCAAAGCCCAGCTCCCTTAGAGATTGTCTTCACTACAGCGCTAAATCGATGCGGCGGCATGGATTTAGTGGGTCTGGTGAAAACACAGTAAGTCAATGGGAGAGTGCTCTCCCATCTACATAGCACAGTGTAGATATCGCTGTAAGTCGATCTAAGCTACGTCGACTTAAGTTATGTTACTTACATAACGTAACTAGCGTAACTTAGATCGACTTACCTTGTTACTGTAGACAAGGTCTTAGACTGCAGTTATAGCTGTGTTCTTCTGCAAATCAGATGCCAGGGTCTCAAGTCAGGCACCCAGAAAGTGAGGAATACACTTAGTGACCCCTCGTAAAAAGTTTTCTTTAAGCAGCTTGCCAAGCATCACATAGGAACTCTGTGGCAGAGGGAGGGGTAGAATTCAAGTCTATTCCTCCCCCCAACTGGCTTCCAGTCCCAGTGCCCCTTATTGGGCTTCTAATCCAATCTCAGTTTCCCCTTTTACCCCAGTTCCTTGTTCCCATCTCTTTGTACACCACACGGTCCCGGTACTCCCACTGCATCCCAGCTCCTTGTCAGATCTGTAATCACAGAAAGGGCTCTGTACAGAGCCCGTTATTTATGTGCATTTAAGATGCCAGGTCTAGTATCCTGACACAAATGCATGGCTATATGACTATCCACTGTAAACATTGCATGTCTTGATTAATTTTTGTTTAAGGAAGAGGCTATTTGAGTGAAAGAGGCATTGAGTTTTGGAGACAGGGCCAGCGCAACCCATTAGGCGACCTAGGTGGTCGCCTAGGGCGCTACAATTGGGAGGGCAGCAACTGCGGCAGTATTTCGACGGCAGGACCTTCCGCCACCTCTGTGGGGGCTGACATTTCAGGGCGGGACCTTCCGCCGCCTAGGTTGGCAGAAAAGCTGGCAGCGCTCCTGTTAGGACACCATACCCAATACAATGTAGTACTCCATCTGGTCTGTGGGCCAGACCTTCAATCCTCTCTCAGGCAAACTCCTATTCAAGTCAAAACGATTTCTTCTGTAGAAGCTTGTTTGGTGGCTGAAGTTGATCTTCTACCTTGAGCTTGTGTTTGCGCTCCTGTTGATTTTCATTGTCAGTGACTGGCTGGGTTTGTATTACCTCTATTGGCAGCATTATGAATGTCTTCAAGAGAGCCACTGTACTTGATTTTGTTTAGAAACCTTCTGTTCCTCTTGTTGGTCCGACTCTTGGGGGTGGCGGTGATATATGACCTTGGTCCTGATGGAATAGCTATTACCACTTGTCAGGCATGTTCTCTTTGAAATGTAGTTATTTCCCACTTGCAGCGCAGTAATGGCTGGGCATTCTTGTCATTGTACTACTTCTCCACTTTCCTGCCTTATAGCTCTTTGGCAATGACTGGAGCATTAATTGTCCCTGGCACCCGAAGCTTGTTAGCTGTTGGCACGAAGATTTTTGTCCTTCTGCCCACAAGTCTCCAGGTTGGGGATCCTAATCAAGCATAGTGAGGTCTGCTGTGATGTTTTCACAGTGCTACATACGAATCTTTCCAAATGTGCCAGGGCTTTTCTTTGATCAAATTCTTTGCAATTTACAGAGATTTCTTCACTAACTGGTACCTCCAGGGTGGGAGTCTGTTGGTCCGTCTGCTTGAGGAGCCCAAGCAGTAAGGGCAGGAATCTGAGCTCTCGCTAGTTTTATATTAGTAGAACTCCATTGAGATCTCTGGATTTGCACTGGTGTTATGGGGAGCAGAATTTGGCTCAGTTTGTGGGTGGCCCCTGCATAAGTGAGCAAAAGTGTGTTGGGGGAAGAGCTCCTCACATCCTCTCTTACAACCTGGCCCTTAAATTGGATATTATCCTTTCATACTGGAACATAAGTTTTCTGGCAAAGTCAGTAGAGGGGATGGCAAGTTGGTGGGGGCGGGGGGAGAATTAAGGATAGATGGAGGCAAAAGTGATGGATACCATTAAATGTTCTTGGAGGAACTGCGGGCTGGAAGCCAGAGCTGTAAAGGCAGCTTTGTGCGCATGCACACATGCCAATCTTACTTTTAGGAAACATAACTTACGAATCTCCTCATTAGTGCTATAAGATGGAGAAGTAGAAGTTAATTCTACAGTAACGTGATTATTAAATCCATTAGTCAAAGGCAGGGGATCCATAATTAACTTATTCTCCAGTATCAAGTAAATGATTCTACTGCGTGCTTTAAGGAAGCAATTGTTCACTAATATGCAAAATACAGTGGGGCCATTAGAGTATAAAGCTCTAATCTTATAATTAAATTATAAATTTTACATATTTTAATAATACAGCCTATATATTTTAATTGTTTTCTTCAAAAGATTAAAAGGAGGTGCCATCAGTTTGTTCATTTGCCTGATAGTTAGCCCACAGTAATGTTATGCTTAGAAACACTCAATGCTTATCTACTGAGGATGACAGTTGTCTGTCACCTAGACAGGCTTTTCCCCTTAGGTTTTTGCTCACTGGGATTGGATTGGTGCATAACATAGCCTATGAACATTCAAAGCAGAGATGCTAGGGCCCCATGTGGTACATCTACAATTTGGCTGTTATTCCTGCTCCCAAGAGGAAGAATAACTCCGCTATGACCACTGGCCTATGAGCTCTCACTTCCCAAGAGAGGGGCAGAGAGATGAGAGAGCACTCTCCTTTTTGTTCTCTACCATGCACAAACAGTCAGTCAGTTCTTGTTCTAAACTGTTGCGTAGCGTGGCTGTGGAACAATTGCCTTGCTTCACCCCAGGCAGGGCTTCAGTGATGGGTGAAATGATTCTTTATGGACAGTTTTCAAAGGTCTTTGATATGAGAGCTGCCACATACATGCATATTAATATTAAAATCGGGGGCACAGGTGATTCTGGAATACATCAGCACTTGCAAAGATTCAATAAGGAGCTGCCAGGGATAGCACAGACCCAACTGAGCTGCCCTCCTGGAAAGAAAAGTAGGAAAGAGGTAAGTTGTGTGTGAGTGGGTTTATAGCAATGGGCATGGGGTGGGAATGAGGGAAGGGGGAGAGGGGAGACAGATGGGTAGCTATTCTAATGCTAGGACGATGTCAAGGTGGAAGTAGGGGGTAGGGCAGGACTCTAAGGGTGCTACACAGCAACTAGATACCCATAACTCAGGCTTGCAGGGCTTGGGCTGTGGGGCTGTTTGATTGCAGTGTAGACTTCCAGGCTGGGACCAGAGCCCAAACTCTCAGACTCTCCCACCTTGCAAGGTCCTTGAGCCAGAGATCCAACCCTAACCTAGAGGTTTACACTGCAATGAAACTGCCCCGCAGTCAGAGCCCCACAAGCCCGAGTTGGCTGGCATGGGCCAGCCGTGGTCTTTTCACTGCAGTGTAGACATACTCTTGTGCAACAGAGTTGAACCTTTCAATAAGGGGGTGAATTTGGAAATTTGCAATAATTTGGACTAGTGTCAAAATCACTTTGCTGTGTTCTAGCTCTTCCTCATATGTCAAAGAGTCCCCCACCCTTCTCAATATTCCAATGTTATTGAAGGCAAATGTTTGGAACATGGCCATGCTTAATCAAGCTATTGTCATATAGGGCCAGATTTTAAAGCTATGTAGGCATCTAAAGATGCAGATTGGTAGCTAGACAGATTTTCAATGGTGCCTAGGCATCTAACACCCACAATTTCCATACCATTAAAAATCACCTTTAAAATCTGGCCCATGGTCCTTTCAGCTCACTTGTCATGAAAAATGCAGTACTTATTCTCAGAGCTTCATGTGCAGGGGCAAAGATAACAGGGATGCTGGGAGAGGGGGCAGTTTAGCCACCCAGAAATTTAGCAATTCAATCAAGAAAGAAAATATTGGAGCTTGGAACAGACGGGTATTTATCTCACTCTACTAAAAATGGGCAAATTTAGGCATGGTACAAAACTAAGATTAAAAGTGATAATCAACATCTATTATTTAACTCCAGCCCCTGGGCACCAAAGAATAGAGTGCTGGTTCTTGGCAGTATCATGAGGAACTTTAGTCTGACAGAACAGGATGCAGTATGCAACTTAAGCACAGCTTCCTTTCAGTATCCCTTCCCATTGTGGGGCTGATAGGACAGTCATCAAGAGGAGATTACATCTACACTGAGAACATCTACACTGAAACTATCCCTTCCCCCCTTCCCACTGCAGTAAGAGCCCACATCAACTGACTCAGGCTGGTGCTATGGGGCTACAAATAGCAATGCAGACATGCCCACTCAGGCTGGCAAAGGGGGAGGAGGGGGAGGATGTCAGAGCCTGGGCACCAGCCTGAGCAGCAATGTCTACACTTCTATTTTTAGCCACATAGCAGAAGCTACACAAGCCCGTCAGCTGATTCGGGCTCCCAACTTACTGCCACAGGGTTTTAAAAAAGCATAGACATACCCTCATTCTTAGAGAAGATGACTCTGCTATGACCACTGGCCTATGGCTGCAATCGTCACAGAAGTTGCCATAATGTGCAAAACAAAACACTTCCTAGGATGGCTTAATAAAGAGAAGGAGCTCTGTCAATTTGCAAGCATTGTACATACAGCCTTTCTTTCTGGCAACCCTGATATTGGCTGATCGGATATTTAGCCCTGTCCAGTTTATATAACAGCAACTGATATAAAGTGACTTCATAGCTGGATATTTATGAGAGGTTTCATTTCAAATAAAATAGTTATAGCCTCTGGCAGTGCGAAGGCTTAGACCTATTATTACTGGGAAGCTAAATCTTTAGGATATTGTAACTATAACTGCAGGGCTTGTTTGAGCTACCCAGCAAAGTTCACATTTTCCAAAGCAATGAAAACTTTATTATTAAAAGTCTCATTAGCAAAAGCTACCTGTCCCTAAAAACATGCAATCAGCAGGCAAGGCATTATTAAAAGGAGAGCTTTGAGGGCTTTCCTTTAGCCTCAGCTGCTATCCCACAAGGCAATTCAAGTAAGCACTGCTTTCTGTTACAGGGAGGGCACAAAAGATGCTGCAGAGATTCCGTACTGAAGCAACAACTGGAAGCCAGTACTGGTTTAAGGCAAAACTTTCCTTGCTTATCCCCACTGTACAATGTCTCTTGCATACAATGTGTTCATTCTGTGGGGAATGACCATTTGTCTCAGTGCGGGAGAGTCTGTATCCAGTCCTGCAGTGCTTTGAGATCTACAGAAAGTATTAATTATTAGTCTTTACTAATAGATCCCATTGATGCTTCTGAGGCAGGGTGGGCAAACTATGGCCCGCGGTCTGCATCCAGTGGGGCTTGCCCTGCTCCGGCACTCCAGCCAGGGTGCAGGGTCGGGGGCCGCTCCACGTGGCTCCCAAAAGCAGTGGCATGGCCTCACCCCTGTGCTCAAGCCAGGGAGCAGGGTTGGGGGGCCTCTCCATGCAGTTCCCGGAAGCAGCGGCATGGCCCCACTCCAAGGGCAACCTCTGGCACTCCAATGGGAGCTACAGGGACGGTGCCTGCAAATGGGGCAGTGTATAGAGCCACCCGGCCGTGCCGCCGCGTAGGAGCCAGAGAAGAGACATGCAGCTGCGTCCCAGAGCTGCTTGAGGTAAGCGCTGCCCGGAGCCTGCACCCCTGAGCCTCTCCCCATGCCCCAATCTCCCTCCCGCCCTCCAAACCCCTTGACCCAGCCCAGAGCACCCTCCTGTACCCCAGCCCCACCTCAAAGCCCGCACCCCCAACCAGAGCCTGCAACCCTTCCCACACCCCAACCCATTGCACCAGCCCTGATCCCCCTCCTGCCCTCTGAACCCCTCAGTCCCAGCCCAGAGCACCCTCCTACACCTTAAATTCCTAATTTCTGACCCCATCCCAGAGCCACCCCCCCAAACCAGAGCCCTCACCCTCACACCCCCCCCCCCCACACACACCCCAAACCCAATTTTGTGAGCATTCATGGCCCGCCATACAATTTCTATTGTCAGATGTGGCCCTTGGGCCAAAAATTTTGCCCATCTCTGTTCTGAGGACTATGGTTGTGCTAAGTTTTAGCACCGCATGTCTTTCTTAATAGGATCCAGTGCAGCGTGTGACAAAGTTCCTCCTTTATCTTGGTGGGTCCTGTGCTTATTGGCAGATTTTCTTGCTTCAGAGATTCACCATGTGGGTTGGGAAACAGCCCAGAGACCTTCCCCTCTGGAAGAACCCACAGTCCAGGTCAATTGGGAGGTTTGGGGGAAACCCGGGCCCGCCCTCTACTCCGGGTTCCAGCCCAGGGCCCTGTGGACTGCAGCTGTCTATAGTACCTCCTATAACAGCTGCATGACAGCTACAACTCCCTGGGCTACTTCCCCATGGCCTCCTCCAAACACCTTCCTTATTCTCACCACAGGACCTTCCTCCTGGTGTCTGATAATGCTTGTGCTCCTCAGTCCTCCAGCAGCACACCCTCACCCTCTCAGCTCCTTGCGCCTCTTGCTCCCAGCTCCTCACACTTGCATCACAAACTGAAGTGAGCTCCTTTTAAAACCCAGGTGCCCTGATTAGCCTGCCTTAATTGATTCTAGCAGCTTCTTCTTAATTGGCTCCAGGTGTTCTGATTAGCCTGCCTGCCTTAACTGGTTCTAGCAGGTTCCTGATTACTCTAGTGCAGCCCCTGCTCTGGTCACTCAGGGAACAGAAAACTACTCATCCAGTGACCAGTATATTTGCCCTCTACCAGACTCTTGTACCCCACTGGTCTGGGTCTGTCACAAGTGATATAGGTTTGGGCAGTGATATTATCATATCATGCACTCACTCTTTAGGAACATGTACACTAGCTACAGAAGTTAAATGAGAGTACAGTCTACATACTGTCATTGTTTAAGGCAGTCAGTTTTCAAGGGTATTTGGATGCACACTATAGATCTTGCTGGGTTCTTGTGAGGAACACTCGTTTGCCAGAAGCTGCGAGTGGATGACAGGGGATGGATCAACGATTGCCTGTTCTTCTGTTCATTCCCTCTGAAGCATCGGCCACTGTCAGAAGACAGGATAGTATGGCTGTTCTTATGAGACGTTGACATGGTGATGCTGGAGTGCACACACGGTACACTGAAGAGAAGAGTGCAGAATTTTGCCTGTGTTGAGCACTACCCAGACAAGATGATCCATGAGTTGTCCATTCATCCTAATGCGTAAAATTAAAACTCAAAGGTGGAATCACAAACACCAAAGGCTTCATTATGCCTCTGGTGAAGCAGAGCTGTCCTGGGCTAGGAGAGCTGTAGCGCTGGGGTAACTCCACCAGGCATGCTGCCTCCAGAGCTCCATAAGCAGCAGGACTTGCTACACTCATGAGAAGGTCTGGCAGTGCTCTTGTCAGTGCTTGCTGCTGTGTAGCATTGGGTTAGGGGTAGGAAGAGGGGTGGCTAGAGCCCACACAGGTGCTGCCATGTTGGGGTCATTATTAGGATTGCAGGTAGCAATAGCAGACACCACTCCCTAACACCAGCAGCCAAATACTGGCACCTACTATGAAGGTGCAAAACAGAGATAAGGAGTTTAGGGGGATGAATAGGCTGTCCAAATACTTTACCCTTCTCTCCTTCCGCATCTAGTAGACCTCCAAGAACCAGGCATAATTTGGCTCTAAGAGATCATTTTTCAGCCTGTTGCTATTATGAATTGTTATTTAGTCAATTCCTATAAAGTGAGAGCTAATGGGAAACCAAGAACAACTGAGCCATAGATCCCTGTGTTGTAGAGACCAAAAAAAAAAAAATAATCCACTAACTTTCAGGGTGTAAATAGTTCAACAAAATGCCTTCTCTCTCCAGGGCCTAATCACAGCCAAGCATCAGCCCCACCCTCCCCTCTCAGGTCCAAGAAGGGAAGCAGTATCAAGCTGGGTGGAGTTTGATCTCACCCCTCCCAGACTGGCCACTCCTTACTTCTTCCTCATTTTCCTGGCAATAGGACTTGGTAGGTTAATAAATCTCAGATGTATCTGCTCCACATCCAGTTAACCCTCCCCCCCCCCTTGTCTGTTTCCACACCACGCAGACTTGACATTGAGGGTTGGGCCTTGGCTTTACTGGGACAACCCCATCCCAACTGCCCTGGGGGACTTTAACAACATCTACATTGTGGCAGCACTTAGAGATCAACCAGATTAGCCGCCCCCATACTAGGCACTGTACAAACATTTAGCAAATGACTGTCCTTGCACCAAAGAGCTCATGTAACTGGATGGATAATATATACAGGCACATCAGATAAGAAAGGCCTTTTTTGCACAATTGTTGACTTTATGGGTACTAAGTAATAATAGATGTAGTTTAATTTAAGCCAAGACATACAGCTCCCTGCAGGGTAACAATTCCTATATGGCTCGGTTTTTGACTTGTTGACCATTATTTAGGTCAGGGGTGAGCCCGAGAATTTACCAATGTACATTGCCAAAGAGCCACAGTAATACATCAGCAACCCCCCCCCCACCCCTCCATTAGCTCCCCCTCTCCACTCCCAGCTCCTCCTGCCCACCGGCAGCTCTGCCAATCAGTGCCTCCCTCTCCCTCCCTGCACTTCCCAATCAGCTGTTTCATGGCATGCAGGAGGCTCTGAGAGAGAGGGGGAGGAGCGAGGGCATGGCTGGCTCAGGGGAGGGGGTGGGAAGGGGTGGAGTTGGGGCAGGACCTGTGGCAGAGCCAGGAGTTGAGCAGTGAGCACCCCCCAGCACATTGGAAAATTGGCACCTGTAGCTCCAGCCCCGGAGTCAGTGCCTACACAAGGAGCCGCATATTAAACTTCTGAAGAGCTGCATGTGGCTCCAGAGCCACAATTTGGCCACCCCTGATTTAGGTATTCACTTATCAAAAAACCCAGAGCCACTTCATTTGCATTATTATATACACTTTACTATGATAGCCCAGTTTCTTATGATTGCTGAGTGGCAGGTAGTTTGTTATTCTCCTTGGATCTGTATGTTTTACGGGCACCTAATAAAAAGATTGATAAAAGAAATAAAAGCTGGAATCCAAACCTCAGATAAAGTGAATATGAATCAAAAAAGTGAGAGAGAGTGAATTGCCCAGGGTGAAACCCTGGCTGTATTGAAATCAATGGGGCCAGGATTTCACCCCCAGTGCTTTTAGCTTAGCTAGTTTCCTGTTTAAGTTGGCAGGACAAATGGCCTTTGTCTCTGGCCAACAGGGCGTACTTCAGATTGATTTTTTTTTTTTGCCCAGGCTGATGAAACATTTTAAAATGAAAATCTTCCAATCAGTTCCATCTGCAGCAAGATCAGAGAGAGATACTGCACCACAATCATTTTCTAGGCAGTAAAAGCAATGGGGCTTTTACATAAAATACCAGACAGCACACAGTACAGAAGACAACTGAAGCTAATATTTCTAAAAAGTATGAGCTCTTACTCTAATGCCTGGTCTACACAGAGTTTGTACTGATATAAATTACATCAGTTGGGGATGTGATTTTTTAAAACCAATATACTGCTACAAAGGAGCGGGGGGGGGGGGGGGGGGGAAGAAAAATTTGTCAAACAATTCAAGAAAACAGAGCACCCAACTCTAGTTAACATGCCCATTGGCTAATCTCAGCTCCACGATGGGCTGTGCACCACAATGGTTACTGTTACTGACTTCCACCACCAAACAGAAAAGTTATTTCCATGTGAGGATTTGGAGGGACAAAAAAAACAAAAAGCCCAACAACTTTGGCCAGTCAAACAGCACCGTGATAATTGGGTGCTTCCCAAAGCACGTTTCCTTGACGTGGCTTTATGGCTTTCTACATGCTGCCATGTTTTATACAGTAAACAAATAAAATTTCTGCCACCAGTTCAATACGAGTGTATCTGAGCATGTTGTTCGCCTTTTAAAAATGCATAAGATTCCTTGCCACAGATGGTAATGTTTACATATACAAATTTATTTTTGAGGTAATAATGTAAGCCACATGTATGGCAATAAGATTAATCATCTGGGATCTTTCATCTTGGTGAAAAAAATTGCTTCCAAGTTCAAACTGCAGAGTTCAAGCTGTACCAGGAGTGCCTGATACTGCATCACCAAAGAGTTGCTTATGCTGGCTCAGGGGTGAGGCAGGCAGAAAAAGTTTTTAAGAAGAAACGGAACAAATGAGAAGAACCCAAAAATCAAGCATGGCCCACAGGTTAAAGGGGTGTCAGGAAAACTCCCAGGGGTAACTATGGCTTGATTCTCCTCTGTACATAGGTGTGCACAGCCCATTTCATTAGGGTGTGCATCCAGGGAGCCCCGCCCTAGTCCCGCCCCAGTCCTGCCCCCATCCACTCCCTCCTACTTCCCGCCCCCTGACTTCCCCCCTCAGAACCCCCAACCCCCCCTGCTCCTTGTCCCCCCCAACTATCCCCTCCTGGGACCCCTGCCCCTAACTGCCCCCCAGGACTCTACCCCCTACCTAAGCCTCCCTGCTCCTTGTCCCCTGACTGCCCCCCTAGTACCCTACCCACTACCTGTCTGACTGCCCCAACCCTTATCCACACCCCTGCCCCCAGACAGACCCCCCGGGACTCCCACACCTATTCAACTGCTCCCCGCCTCCTGACAGGACCCCCAGAACTCCCAACCCATACAACCCCCTCGCTCCCTGCCTCCCCCAACCCTTCTCCACACCCCTGCCTCCTGACAGCTCCCCCCCAGAACTCCTGACTCATCCAACCCCCCCAGCTCCTTGTCCCCTGACCACCCCCTCCAGAGACCCCCCCCCCACTAACTGCCCCCCAGGACCCTCCTTGCTCCCTGTCCCCTGACCCCTATCCACCCCCTGAGAGACCCCGGGACTCCCATGCCCCATCCAATCCCCCCTGCTCCCTGACTGCCCCTCCAGAGATCCCCCACACCTAACCACCACCACCACCACCACCCCCCACCCCGGGATCCCACCCCTTATCCAACCCCCCTGGGCCCAGACCCCTTACCATGAGAAGGCTCCTAGCCTCCCCGCGGAGCTAAACACTGCCCCATGGGAGTGCACAGCCCCGGCCCCCAGAGTACTGCGCGCGTGGTGGCATGGCTCCAGGGGAGGGAAGAAGGCGGGGGAGGGGCCGGCGGCTTGCTGCGCTCGGCCGGGCGCTCAGACCCGGTTGCGCAGACTTCACGGCTTGCTGCGCTGGGGAGTGGAGCCATTTGCCCACCCCTGCATTAGGGTGTGCCTGGGCACACCCAGCACACCCCGTGCGCACGCCTATGCCTCTGTATTTTACCTTGTGCAATCATTTACACTTCGTAACAAAGCTTCCTCTGACGGGACACTACTGAGAGTATCAATTTAGGGCAAATTGCTTAGAGCAGGGCAGTTACAGCCCAAAGCTGGAGTTCCTTTACTATTAAGGCAAACCAAACCACGAGAACATCGGTTTTACCCCACTGGCTAACCAGAAGTCATACAAACAATTCCTCAGACACTCCAGTTTCTCAGTATCACCACCAGGGCTCCTCCTTATGGGGATGAATGGTTATGAAAACCAATACCCCAGTAAAAGAAAAAAGGTTTTCCCGAACCCAAAGGACCAAGCCCCAGACCCAGGTCAATATACAAGTCAGATCTTACCCACAAATCACGCTGTTGCCAATCCCTCAGAATCTAAAATCTAAAGGTTTATTCATAAAAAGAAAGTAATATAGATGAGAGCTAAAATTGGTTAAATGGAATCGATTACATACAGTAATGGCAAAGTTCTTGGTTTAGGCTTGTAGCAGGTTCAAATCAAGTCTCTGGAGTACAGCCACAGCTTGGATGGGTAATTCAGTCCTCTGTTCAGAGCTTCAGTTTGTAGCAAGTTTCCTTCAGAAGTAAGAAGCAGGATTGAAGACCAAATGGGTGGGGGGGGGGGTTTCCAGGGCCTTTTATATTCTCTGCCACGTGGAAGGACACCCCTTTGTTCTTACTGTGAAAATCACAGCAGCAAGATGGAGTTTGGAGTCACATGGGCAAGTCACATGTCCATACATGACTCAGTTCTTTACAGGGAGAGCAGCCATTGCTCACATGCTACCTTGAACGTTCCCAGGAAGGCTTCTCATGTGGATTGGAGTCTCCCAAGGTCCATTGTTAGTTAAGTGTTTCTTGATTGAGCACTTAATCTGCAAAATATTTTCTGAATAAGCTGACCAAATGCTTCACTAACGCTACTTAGGCATGGTCTACACTAGGCGTTTATGTCGAAGTTAGCGCCGTTACATCGAATTAACCCTGCACCCGTCCACACTGCGATGCTATTTAATTCGACATAGAGGTCTCTTTAATTCGACTTCTGTACTCCTCCCCGACGAGGGGAGTAGCGCCAAATTCGACATGGCCATGTCGAATTAGGCTAGGTGTGGATGGAAATCGACGCTAATAGCTCCGGGAGCTATCCCACAGTGCACCACTCTGTTGATGCTCTGGACAGCAGTGCGAGCTCGGATGCTCTGACCAGCCACACAGGAAAAGCCCCGGGAAAATTTGAATTGGAATTCCTTTTCCTGTCTGGCCAGTTTGAATCTCATTTCCTGTCTGGACATCGTGGCGAGCACAGCAGCACTGGCAACGATGCAGAGCTCTCCAGCAGTGATGGCCGTGCAGTCTGTGAATAGAAAGAGGGCCCCAGCATGGACTGATCGGGAAGTCTTGGATCTCATCGCTGTGTGGGGCGATGAGTCTGTGCTTTCCGAGCTGCGATCCAAAAGACGGAATGCAAAGATCTACGAGAAGATCTCTAAAGACATGGCAGAGAGAGGATACAGCCGGGATGCAACGCAGTGCCGCGTGAAAATCAAGGAGCTGAGACAAGGCTACCAGAAGACCAAAGAGGCAAACGGACGCTCCGGATCCCATCCCCAGACATCCCGTTTCTACGAGGCACTGCATTCCATCCTCGGTGCGGCCGCCACCACTACCCCACCAGTGACCGTGGACTCTGAGGATGGGGTAGTGTCCACGGCCGGTTCCTCCGACATGTTAGGGGACGGGGAAGATGAGGAAGGAGATGAGGAGGGCGAGGCAGTCGGCAGCGCTCACAATGCTGATTTCCCCGACAGCCAGGATCTCTTCATCACCCTTACAGAGATCCCCTACGAAGCGTCCCCAGCCGTTACCCCGGACACAGAATCTGGGGAAGGATCAGCCAGTAAGTGTTGTAAACATCTAAACATTTATTTTTAACAAAACAGGAATATTAACAATTAAAAGAATGGGTTGTTCATGATTAGTGTGCCCTATGCGCTTAACGGTTTAGTCATGGTCAGTGCAAGTTTTGAAAAAAAATCTAGCAATGTCCGGTTTTCAGTGATTGTCCTGCACAAGCCGCTCTACTGTTTATTCCCTGCTACTGCAGCTACAGTAAAATGCGGTCTATATGTCCGGGGATAGAGCAGTAATCCTCCTGGGATCTCTCGATGAAGCTCTCCTGGAGGTAATTTGAAAGCCGTTGCATGAGGTTCCTGGGGAGAGCGGCCTTATTGGGTCCTCCGAAGTACGACACGTTGCCGCGCCACGAGACTATCACGTACTCGGGAATCATTGCTCTGCATAGCAGGACGGCATACGGCCCTGGTCTTTGGAGGCTTTCCCGGAGCATTCTCTGTCTGTCGCTCTCAGAGATCCTCATCAGGGTGATGTCGCCCATGGTGACCTGCTTTTAATTAGGTAGGGGAATGTTAGTGTTGGGACTGCTTTCCCGTTCCTTTACAGAACTGTAACCGCTGGTTTGTAGCCACGTGGTGGAGTCGGGAGAGGGGCAGCCGAAAGGGATCGTTCCCGGGGACAGCCGCGAGGGGGTGGGACAGGGGCAGAGTTCCCGCTTGCCGGATTGCTGGCTGCAGGAACTGACATAGCTTTAAATGTGAAATGAGGCCAGTGGTAATATAAAAGTTTTAAACTGCCACAAGTGTACGGCTTACCATGTCTGCCTGCAACAGAAATTCTGTTGTGCTGCTCCGCTTCTCAAATGTGCTGTGCAAGACCCCAGGCACTGAATGCGAAGGCCGAAAATTCGACCTTGTGCTGAGTGCGCATGTGATAGGTGCTGTGCATGGTCTTGTTCACAGAGAAAGACTATGTTCTTTGTTCACAACTACATTTTTCTTTCTGAGGAATTCACTCCCTTTTTCCCATTTCCACAGCCCCATCTGCGACTGTCTCACAACCTAGCCTGGAATCACACTCCCAGAGGCTAGCGCAGATTAGGCGTAGGAAGAGGAGGACACGGGAGGACATGTTCTCTGAGCTTATGGCCTGTTCCCAAGCCCAGGCAGCACAGCAGACCCAGTGGCGGGAGAACTTGACCCGAATGCACCAAGCCAACATGGATCGGGAGGAGAGGTGGCGGCAGGAAGACCAGCAGGCGACTCAAACGCTGCTTGGACTACTGAGGGAGCAAACGGACACGCTCCGGCGCCTTGTGGATGTTCTGCAGGAATGGAGGCAGGAGGACAAAGCCCCGCTGCAGTCCATCTCTAACCGCCCTCCCCTGCCACCAAGTCCCATACCCACCTCACCCAAAGTGCAAAGAAGGAGAGGCGGCAGAGTCCCTGCTAAGTCTCACTCCACCCCTGCAGAGAGCTCTAGTAGCAGAAGGCTCTCATTTCCCAAAATTTGAAAAGTTCTTTCCTTCCCGCCTGACACAAGCCCCCGTCCAAGTTTCACCTCCCAATGCCATGTGTAGTTGATAATAAAAAATATGTTTCTGTAAACTACTGTTTCAATCATGTTCTTTTGGAGGAGGATGGGAAAGGGGGTTGGTAATTGGACAGGACAGTCACCTTTGGCAGGGTACATAGTCGGGGGCAGGCACAGCAGCAGGGCACATACACAGTGCAGTGATGCAGTGACTAGTTACCCTGGTTAGTCTGGGAGGTTGTTTTCATGTTATGTGGTGGGGGGTGGGTTGCTCTGTGACTTTGTGGCAGGGGAGGGCAGTTACAGATCTTAAGCGGCGGTCCTTAGGCAGGATCACAGAGCCACACAGCAGGGGATCTGTAACCGTCCTCCCCCTGCCACAAAGTCACATAGACCCCCCCATACACACAGTCCCGATCAGGAGGGGTGACAGGCTCCGTTGAAACAACCGCAGCGGAGCCTGTCAATCCTTGAGTTTAGAAGCTGCATTCGCGTCACTACACTACACCCGCTCCGCACCACAGTCTGCGTCCCAGTTTTAAAAAATTCCCGCGAAAACAGTATTAAAGAAAACGGTGTGCTTTAACAAAGTTGAACTATTTTTATTTCGAAACGTGTGTTGGAAGGGGGGTGAAGGGGGTATGTAACTGGATAGGATAGTCAACATTAACTGGGTAAAGAAACGGGGGCAGGTTTAGCTTCTCAGTACACAAACTTTAAAGTCACAGGTTACCCTGCTCACTCAGGAACTTTGCTTTCAAAGCCTCCCGGATGCACAGCGCTTCCCGCTGGTCTCTTCTAATCGCCCGGCTGTCTGGCTGTGAGTAATCACCAGCCAGGCTATTTTCCTCAACCTCCCACCCCGCCATAAAGGTCTCCGCCTTGCTCTCACAGAGATTGTGGAGCACACAGCAAGCTGCTATAACAATGGGGATATTGGTTTCGCTGAGATCACAGCGAGTCAGTAAGCTTCTCCATCTCCCCTTGAGACGGCCAAAAGCACACTCCACCACCATTCTGCACTTGCTCAGCCGGTAGTTGAAGAGTTCTTTTTCAGTGTCCAGGGCGCCAGTATAGGGCTTCATGAGCCAGGGCATTAGCGGGTAGGCTGGGTCCCCGAGGATGACTATAGGCATCTCCACATCCCCAACAGTTATTTTGTGGTCCGGGAAGTAAATACCTTATTGCAGCCGTCTAAACAGACCAGAGTTCCTGAAAACACGAGCGTCATGAACCTTGCCCGGCCATCCCACGTAGATGTTGGTAAAACGTCCCCTGTGGTCCACCAGTGCTTGCAGCACCATGGAAAAGTAGCCCTTTCGGTTAATGTACTGGGTGGCCTGGTGGTCCGGTGCCAGGATAGGGATGTGAGTTCCATCTATAGCCCCACCGCAGTTTGGGAATCCCATCGCTGCGAAGCCATCTATGATCGCCTCCACGTTTCCCAGGGTAACTACCTTTGGCAGCAGTACATCAACGATTGCCTTGGCTACTTGCATCACAACAACCCCCACGGTAGATTTGCCCACCCCAAACTGGTTCGCGACTGACCGGTAGCTGTCTGGCGTTGCAAGCTTCCAGAGGGCTATGGCCACTCGCTTCTGTACACTCAGTGCAGCTCGCAACCGGGTGTCACTGCGCTTCAGGGCAGGGGACAGCAACTCACAAAGTTCCAGGAAAGTTCCCTTCCGCATGCGAAAGTTTCGCAGCCACTGGGATTCATCCCAGACCTGCAGCACTATGCGGTCCCACCACTCAGTGCTTGTTTCCCGTGCCCAGAATCGCCGTTCCACGGCATCAACATGACCCATTGCCACCGCGATGTCCTCGGCGCTGGGTCCCCTGCTTTCTGACAGGTCCGTGCTACTCTCAGACTTCAGGACATCACCGCGGTGCCGTAGCCTCCTCGCCTGACTTTTCTGCATCTGCCTCAGGGAAACCTGTATGATAAGCTGCGAGGCGTTGAGAGCGGCCACAACTGCAGCGATGGTCGCAGCGTGCTCCATGCTCGCAGTGCTGTGGCGTCCGCGCTGTCAATGACTGGAAAAGTGCGCGAAATGATTTCCCGCCGGCGCTTTCAGGGAGGGAGGGCGGGAGTGATGGATGGATGACGACAGTTACCCAAAAGCACCCTCGACACCTTTTGTTACCCAGAAGGCATTGCCGGCTACACCCAGAATTCCAATGGGCAGAGGGGACTGCGGGAACTGTGGGATAGCTGACCACAGTGCACCGCTTCGAATGTCGACGCTTTCACCGTTAGTATGGACGCACAAAGTCGAATTACTGTCCTTAGTGTGGACACACACGTTCGACTTTGCAATATCGATTACAAAAATTCGATGCAAGTAAAATTGAACTACTCTCGTAGTGTAGACAAGGCCTTAGAATCAAAAACATTGAGATACAAGTACATAGCCAATATTCATAATTTCAGCTACAAAATTGATACATGCTGTGATGGTGCTGCTCGTGGGAGCCAGCTGAGGTCACTCAATCAGGGTGAACTGCAAACAAAACGGGGCAGACAAACCCCAAAAGCTGGTGGTCATTCCAATACTTAGATTTACCAAGCCAACACAAAACAGCTTCTATAGTACCTCACTGGTTACTCAGAAGTCCAAACAATGCAGTTCCCTTATAGTAGCCAGCCTCAGGCCTCCATCCAGACACCTGTCAGATATGATGATGATTACTGAAAATCTTATCTCATCATATAAAAGAAAAGGTTCTTCCAATCCCAAAGGATCAGCCACATACTCAGGTTCAATTACAACTTAGATTTTACCCAAAGTACACGTTATAGTCAATTCTTATTAACTAAACTAAAATTTATTAAAAAGAAAAGGGAGAGAGTGTGTGTTGGTTAAAAGATCAATATACATACAGACTTGAATTCAATTCTTGAGGTTCAGATGCATAGCAGAGGGGAACTTGTAGTTGCCAAGAGTCCTTTTAGAAATTGGACTATAACCTATGGACTATGTCCATATTCAGGATGTCTCCAGTCAATGACTGGGGATCTCAATCCTTGTGGCTTAAGGTTTCCCCCTCTTGAAACCCAAAGCAAATCTGAGATGAAGAAGGATTATGTCCCAGGGTTCTTATACATTTCCAGCAGCCTTTCTGCCTGAGAAAACAATAGGCTTAACTCTCCCTCCAAACATCCTGGCAATTAGCACCGGGTAATTTATCCATTAAACAGTTCAGATACAGGTTAGCACAACCTTCAAAGAGACATAGACAATAATACTATTTCACTCAAGTATTATCATAAATGTTAATATTCCTTTTTGAGCTTTGAATTAAAGTTATAGCAATAGACAAGACTTGTTTGCTTCATCACAAGACCTGAGCAAACATCTACCCTTGAGATCTCTAACAGACTTGCATTTCAAAGCTCTATTCTTTTACATATCTTCCTAACTAGTCCTTAAGATTCACCCTTGGGTCAGGTCAGTCTGAGTTAATTAACTCTTTCTGGCCCTGTCACCTTTCAATGAGATATTATATTATACTCATAACATCACACATGCCTACAGATAGCATAATCATAACCAGCAGATCATAATCTTTTCATAGATACCTCACTTGACAATCTTTGTATAATAGTTGCTGCAAATATATAACAGTGGTTGCAACAATCTATACGGTCACAGTTCATGTCAATAACATCACACACTTGTACAACGGACACCATTAACTTAAAAATCTAACTAGGTTGTCCCTTAATCAACCTTTTTATGGTTTACCATATTATTTTCCTATGTTTAATACACTTTTATCTCTGATGCTGTGTGAAAAAGACTCTCAAATCCTAACTGTGTATGGAAAATGTCACTCTTTCCCCCTATATACTTGCAGCATTGTCAAATGCAATCTGAAAATATAAAGGAACAGTAAAGAGCAGCATTAGGGGTTACTCAGAACAACAGGAGGTACAGGAGTTTCATGTGATTTGTAGGTAAGTAGTGGTCCCTCAAAGCTGTACATTCCACACAGAATGTCACTTATTCCCTCCCTCCTCTTTGGGCAGAAAAGATCAGTGGGGTTTGATTGGTTACCAACCCCAAGGATGGCCAGCCTCTGTCCAGGTTCTTTCCCAGCCAGGATTTAGTACTCAGAAACTCTCTCCTGCTCCCAGGCCTGCCGACAGCAATTCCGGGCCCCAGGGCCAGGGCCGTCCCTAGGGGGGTGCGGGGCCCTGGGCAGAAGTGACGAATCTGTCACTTCCAGGACCAGCCATGTTGGCCAATCGCACTGGCTTGTGGGGCCCCCCAAAGTGCAGGGCCCAGAGTGGTAACCCTGATTCTCCATACCCTAGGGATGGCTCTGTGCCCAGGGCAGAACAGTCAATGGGCCCCCTAGAAAGGTCCACCTGATGTTTGGTCTGGGCGTGCTCTTCTGGCATGGCCAGGACTTTCACATGCCCGCCCAGCTGCCTTTGCCACTGCCAGTACCACCCCACACTCGTCTAGGAGCTCTGCGGCCCACCCAGGCGATTTAAAAGGGCCCAGGGCTTCTGGTTGCTGCTACTGTGGCGGCAGTAGCCAGGGACCCCTGGGCCCTTTTAAATCGCCCATGCCACTGGGCAATTGCCCTTCCCCCCCACCCCCCAATCGGCAGGCCTGCCTGCTCCACCTATGCCAAAGCTGATCCTTCAAGGTAAAGCACAGATGATTTTGTTTCCTTTGTGTACATTGCTTGTTTTTCTATCAGGACATGCCAGGGAACAAGGCCAGATGGAAGGGTGTATTTAAGTGGCAGGTTGCGGTTTTATTAACTTCACACTGGGGAGAGGTGCGATCTACCCCGTTCCAGGCATTAGAGTGGGTCCCGTGCAGGATTCACAGGGCTCCTATCATACAGCCCACAACTGAGGGCTGACTTTCTTCTGGTGAATCCTCTCCCCCTCCCCCCTGCAAAGGGGACGGAAGATTCTAAAGAGGGACCCCACTCCATGAAGACTACAGGTCTCCCCTTTTCCTTTAGGCTTGCAGTTCACAGGGAAATCTCATCACTCTTATTTCTGGGCAATGGCCCTCTTGGCCTTTTATCCCCACTGGCCAGATGTTATGAACTAGACATTCATACAATTCCTAATACTACATTTCTAAATCCTATTTCAGTTTAACCTGTGTCTCCATAATGCTATTGTAAGCAGAGTCAGGATGAGGTCTACCCTGACATCTGGTGGTGAATTATGGTGAGTGTGAAAAAGAACTTTAGGGGCTGATCTTGTTTGCATAGGCACACCCACCCTGCCTAGCATGATCCCGGACGAGCCCCCCAAAATGTGACCCTTCTGCTCCTCTGAGTTGGCAGCAACAAGGGCCAGGTTTAGTAATCTAGGGGTTCCGTTTCAATAACGCAATGCAAAACCGGCTCAAGCCCCCACCCAGTGACCTGGGACAATTACATACCACCCCCCGGGCACCTCTAGGAGGCAATACTTCCCCTCTCGCAAGTACGAAGTTTGAGTGTAGCAAAAGCCTTTTAATAAAGGAGGGAAACCATGCAGCATTATGTTGGGAAAACACCACAGACAGAATTCATAACACAAACCATGAGCAAAACACCCACCTCCAAGTAAGTTTGGCAGTGTCCTTTTCCCCTCAGGGTCTTAAGTCCAATCACTCCAAAATCCAACAACCCAAAAGTCTTTGTCCCTGGTCACTGCTGCCCCAGAGTTCAAAAGTTTATCTGCAGAGTTTTACCTCCCCAGCCTGGGTGAAAATGGGGGGGGGGCACACGGGGTGTTAAGGGGCCCCTTATGTGGTCCGAGGCCGACTGCCCTGCCTCTCCATGGAGTTCTGCTGCAGCCTTCACCACGAACGGCTCCGCTCTACCAGTCGCGCCACTCCAGGCGTCCCTGCAAACTGCTCTGCTCCACTCCACTCGCTGTTCCGCGGGCCGCTCCAACCGTCCCACAAACTGCTCCACTCTACCAGCTGCTTAGCAATATGTCTTCAGGCTCTCCCACTAGTTAAGACAGAACTTTGATCTCAGCTCAGCAATTTTAGCTTGTAGTAGGGGAGCCCCAGTGCTAGTACACCATTGGCCCAAAGTAAATTCAGCTTAGCAACCTCTAGCTAGACTCCTAATGCAAGCAAAATTAGCTCTGCTATTCAACAGTGGAAAGGGGGGATAGTGCAATTGACATTCCAGGCCCTCAAGGAGAACCCATCCCCACCCTCTCTCAATTTACTGGGTTTTGGAACCCATGTCCCTTGTCTAGCAAGTGCTACTTAGGTGATGGTGAGACCCTCTATCATAAAACAGTTTCATTGTCCTTGATTTACATAATCAGGGCAACAACACTTTATTCCTCCTGCCCCAATAATAGAGGAACTGGGAATCCTACAGCTGCCAAAGTGACCATTTTGGGCTGCCCTGGGCTCATGCTAGGCAGGGTGGGTGTGCTTATGCAAACAAGATCAGCCCCTAAAGTTCTTTTTCACACTCACCATAATTCACCACCAGATGTCAGGGTAGACCTCATCCTGACTCTGCTTACGCTAATTAATTTTGATATATATATATATATGTACACACACACACACACACACACCCCCAAGTCAATTTGGCTCTAGGGTGACCAGATGTCCCGATTTTATAGGGACAGTCCCGATATTCGGGGCTTTTTCTAATATAGGTGTCTATTACCCCCCATGCCCTGTCCTGATTTTTCACACTTGCTAACTGGTCACCCTATTTGGCTCCGATGGGAAAAATTCCTTCCTGACCCCTAAACCAGGCGATCAGTCAGACCCACAGCACCTAAAACCATAGTTCCTTACTATATAATTATGGGGGAGGGGCAGAGGGGCCCCTAAAAGGGGTAAGACTCAAGAAACCCTGGGCCTGGGTTTAAATTAATGATTGTGGGGAGCAAGAAGCCAATCAGCTTCCATCTCTCTCTGGCTGGCCAATGGCCAGTGGAGTTCCTAGGGGGAGGAGGGGCTTGCCAGTGCATACACTCCCCCTTTTGTTCTAAAGCTGGCAGGCACCTTACAGATCTAATCAAGCTTCCTGCCCAGTAAACCAGCTGGTGCCTGTTTAGCTCCTATCAATAGTTTCTCTGGGATAGCTCAGTGGTTTGAGCATTGGCCTGCTAAATCCAGGGTTGTGAGCTCAATCCTTGAGGGGGGCATTTAGGGATTTGGGGCAAAAAAAATTGGATGATTTAGTTGGGGGTTGGACTAGATGACCTCCTGAGGTACCTTCCAACCCTGATATTCTATGTTGTTCTTCCATGGAAGAGGCTGTTTTTAGTTATCTCCTGTTAATACACTCAGGGCTTGTCTTCACTGCAAAGTTAACTCAAGTTGTAACTAGAGTGTTGTCCCTAACTCGAGTTGTATCCACACACAAAAACCCTGTAGCCTATATGATTATTTTGATAGCTATTATATCCTACTAATTTGGTCAGCAGTATTAATTAATATGTTTCCTTTTCTAATATTAATCCATTTTATTCTTAGATTTTATCAGTATTAATTCCTTGGAATTTAGGATGTGTTGAGACATGTATTTCCAAATAAGTAGTTTTGCTGAAATGCAAGAAGCCTACCGGCTTGTAAGATCTGCTCGATACCAAAAAGTATAATCAGTTATAAATATGTTAGCATAAAAGCTGGCAACTTTTGGCACCGTTAAGAATGGTCCCTGAACTTTGGGGAACCAAAGGGGGGAACTGTCCCACATCACAGGTTTATCCGGTTCCTACAACCGGTTGGTAACCGTAGGGTACATCACATCTCGAGGTCATCAAGACAGTCTAGGTTGGCAGTTTTGGAGTGAGATAGTTCTTATTAATATATTTAGAAAGTAAGTGTCATAATCCACTAACCTATAGGAGAAAGGCACCCATAAATTTGTTAGGGTACGGAAACAAGATTTGGGTATAGTAGGTTAGCCTGAATTACATAGATCAGGATCCTATAAAATACCCTGTAAGGATAGTTTTAGGGATAGAATTTAGAGGCGCGAGAGCCTAAGTTCTGGTTCTAAGCTCTATACTGTAACTTTTGAAGCTTTGGTTTCTTGGAGTACTTTACTCTAGAGACTATCGTCTATCACGCTATCAGTTCAGTTTATGCAGTATAGTATAACTACTCAACATTCCTAACCATCGGGGAAGCCTGTAGGAGCAGGATTTTATAATGTCCCATGAGAATTAATGTATGATTTGATTTTATCCTGTCAGTCACCCTTTTTGAATAGGGGAAAGGAATGACAGACCAGAACAATCCTTATGACGGATTATGGTCACCCTTTTGTTTTAGGGTAAGTTATAATGTCTACTATGGTTTCCTATATGTATTACAAATTAAGCACTCTAGTTAAATATACATTTCTTTGTTTTAAGGTTTTAGTAAGTAAGAGACAGGATCTTGTATTGTATCTATGTTAAGGAGATTAGAGGAATGTTAAGGGCGTGAATTGTTTTAGTTATAAGATTTAGCAAGGCTTGATTTACAATGTATTCTGCTAAATTTCAATACTGCTGTCTGTATACCTTTGAAGGTTTCTGTAAGAGATTGTTTGTGTGAACGAGGAATGCATGCATCAGGAAAAGATAAGGTGTGAAAGCCATCACAAATCTCCAGATGGTCAAGAAAAAAAGTGAAAGACTTGGCTTCCTCTATAAAGATCCCGTGTGCTTTGTATGAGCATAACAAGCCAGCACCATTGCTTAATCGGTCATGCCAGGAGTGAGGCTGGTCCTTCACCTCCTATTACCGGGTTCCCAAGGAAGGGTGTGAGTATGTTAGGTTAAGGTACTTATAATAGTAATGTTACCAGCAGGAGTTTTGGAATTTTTACTGTTTTGCAGTTAAAAGTTTCATTGCATTCCTTGTTTTTAGGTTAATGGCAATAAAGATTTTACCAATTTGGAATTGTCCTCAGTGTATGCATTCTTGCCAAGCACCCTGAGAATCCTCTCCCAATATAGAACTCCGAGTTCTTAAACTCTGTAGTCTGAATTGGATAAGAACCTATAAATCTTCTGGTTGGATGCGATCAGTGGCGAGCCATAGAAATTCACCCATCAAATTCAGGTCAACAACCCACATGTAATGGTGCTTTTAACTCACGTTGACCAGCCACAATACACAGAGGGAATTCATAGTGCAATGCAGCTTACTGCTAAGAATCATGGGATGTGCCCCCAGAATTCCTAGGGCCACAAATGAGTGTGTGTAGTGCCATTGTGAATGCAGCAACTTCACTGCTGTGTGGGGCCGCAAGAAGGAGTTGCCTGACCTGATGCATCAGAACCAGATTTTCTGTGAGACGTTTCAGAAGGAGTTGCAGTGCCAACAACTGCACATGGAGTACAGAGTCAACTCCCTCAAATGAGTTCACACGATCACTAGGAAGCCAATGTCTTGACACACTAACATAGAAGACGCCAAGTTTCTAAATCTTATTCACCATACTGCACTGGAGCCAACCAAGAAATACACAGAGCCACAGAGAGAGACAGGAAATTGGCTGGAACACCACATCCTTGGTTAGCGTGGACCACACCGACCGCAGACTGTACTTCCCATGCTGGAACAGCGAGATCATCAAGTATATGGCTGTCATGTGGTGCCTGAAGGAGCCGAACATGTACTAGGGTGGCAGTAGCAACATTGCTTTGCTAGGCAGAGTTGTGTGGCATTGAATGGAGTTTGTAAGCAATGTTGGCATCTCCTTATTGCCATTTGTAGCCCCTTAGATTTCTGAGCAAGAAGTGAAGAGGAATCCCCAGCTGGGCCATGCCTCCTGGAAGCTGATTGAGGTTACAGAAATAAACCCATGTGAAAGTTCAAAAAATCCCAAACCCTAACTTGACTATTTCGCAGTGTGGCTGCTCTCACTGACACTAGGCTAACTTGAGAGGAGTAACTCATGTGTAGGTAACCCGAGTTAACTCTGACCCTCAGGGTCAGTCTACACTGTAATGAAACACCCGGGGCTGGCCCATGTCAACTGACTCAGCCCTCTGGCATGAGGCCCGTGAGCCTGAGTCAGCTGACATGGGCCAGCCCCGGGTGTTTCATTGCAGTGTAGACAGACCTGGAGAGGCTTTTGGACAATGGACACTCACAAATTAAAACAGGATTACTTTTTATTATTTATAACAGCTCCAAATCTCACAATGAGCTCTGCAGTTGCCCCTTCAGGGTAAAGGGCTCAACCTGCATGGAGATCTGCACAGGACTGTGTGAAGGGGTGCTGTACTCACCATTGGTAGCGCTTCCTCCTGGTCACCCTAGGAAACAGCTGTGTGTGGCTGATGCCCCTTCCTGCGGTTGCCCACCATCACTCTCTCAGCCTGGGCACCATGCTTACTCCAGGAACCACAGTGTCCTCTTCGTGACAGCCATCCAGCCAGGTCACCAAGTGGTTTCCCAAGTCTGTTCCCACCAACAGGCTCAGGCAGTCTTCCTATTCACTGCCCTGCTGGTGCCTCTTCCCCAGTGGCTGGCAGGGGAATCTGGGCCCACTCTCTACTCTGGGTGCCAGCTCAGAGGCACTCTAGTCAGCAGGCTAGGTCTGTTCCATCCCGAAGCTTGCTGCATTTCCCTGAGCCCCTTCCTAACCTGCTGGCTCTCCTCTCCTTCTCTGGCTTTGCCAGTCTCAAAACTCCTTCCTCCCATGGAGTAACTGTAGTAAGCTATTTACCTCTATAGCCCCAACACACCTCCTTTTCCCTCCAGGGATGAATTGCAGCTTTCTGCTGTCTGCTCCCTGGCTTTATGAAAGCCCAACCTGTTCCTGCACATGTGAGTTTCTTCTAATTAGGGATGTCCTCTCAGCCATAATTCCCCCCAGCTTGCTACCTAATAGGTTAATTGACCCCTCTGGCCTACCTTTGCCCCTTCAGAGCAAGTGTGGAGAGAATACCCCATCATACTGGGTTTTACTATGAAAGTGGATAATCACAGATCAGATGTCAGTAATATTAAGAAAGTTCCTCCTATGTATGTGTGTGTGTGGGCACGTGTGCATATGTGTGAGCGAGATTGGTTAGAATAGCCTGACTGCTCCTCATGCTTGTTACTTTCAAGTCCCTTTCATTTTTTTTATCCCTGTACTCCTTACTCCCTCCTTGCCAGTAGATTTGATTAAATACGTAAATTTACTTTAAGGTGTTCCCACTCCCCTAATCTACTGTTGCTTTCAGAAATATGTATGTTTACTGGAGTGGGGAATTTACTACCCAAACCTTTTGTGAATATCAGTTCACACTTTGTTTTCATAATTTAGTTTTGATTGTGTTTGCATTTCCTTTGTGTTCGACTCGTTTCTGCAAACAAACGTTCTAGCAAATGAGTTTACTGGCCAGAATGTTTATTGAGGCCCCAATTCAGCAAAGCACTTAGGCATGTGCTTAGTTGCTTTGCTAAGTCAGGGTCTGAAACAGCAAGATTTAAGCTGATTCAGCAGAGTAGCCACACAAGCATTCATAAGGAAACCTGATTCTATCTGTTTGTTTGTCCCAAATAAGGCAAAAGAAACACACCATGGGACCCGTGTCCAATCAAAGCAGATCAAATTTTGACTATCAAGTATTCATAACTAAGTGCCCACAAACAAGTTATAGATCAAGAGTTTTTCACAGATATTATTAAGCAAATAATATTGCATACTGCATAAATGAGAGAAAATTGCACCCTGCTAGGAGGCAGTTCACAAAGCGAAACTGAAATTAAATTGTTGGTTGCAAGTCCCCCCTCCCTGCAGTGCTAGCATTTACAAATTATGAGAATTATAAAATCAATGAAAAAAAATTGTCCACTGAAAATCCAAGGGCAGGACTGTGGTACAACCCAATAAGAGAAAGATCTACAGAACCCATGCTAGATTTGGTGGGTCCATCTGTTGTGCTTAGCACAGCAGAAACAAAGAATGCAGTTTTCCTTGACCAGGTTTCTAAGTAGCATGCTACACTGGAAGTACACATTCAGTGCTTCCCGTGAAATGTGGCAGTGCCCATAAGCAATATCACATGAGGTGTACAGGGAAAAATTGAACATTATTTGTACATTTTTTCAGTGACTAACCCCTCCGATTATTCATGAATAGCTGGCTGCCAAAATTTTCACTGTGGTTGGTCGGTCATCTAAGTCAACTGGTCAGCTGGTATTATTCCCTGATTGGAGTCCTGATTCAGGAAAGCATTGAGGAGGTGGAGGGCCCTGGGAACTAGGGGTTTGCAGGGGTGCTACAGAACCCCCAGGTTCCTGGCCTGTGCCTCGGGTCCTGGCTGCCAGCCCATGCTCCTAGCAGGGCATAGTAGGGTCCGGGTCCTGGTTGCCCGGCCCCACTCAGAAGGGTTCAGGCTGCCGGCTGCCCACCCCCGTGCCCAGTTGTGCTCATGGTCCCATTTGGTGGAGGGGGTCTCTGGGTGAGGGGGACTGGGCATAAGGGACTGCGGGGGCACTGTGGTTCTCAACCTGCGGCCCACAATGATAAATAGGTTGAGAACTACTGGGTTAGGTCAACCTAAGTATGTCACACTGGGCGTGAGCTTTTTTAGAGCCCTGAGCAACATGGCTAGGTCAACCTAAGTTTTAGCTGTAGACCAGGCCTGAGAGAGAAAAGAAGAGAGCATCTCAAGAGTGACTCTATCTATGCCTCATGATGACTGTGAACAACACATTGTGGTCATTAGTGAGGGATAGCTCAGTGGTTTGAGCATTGGCCTGCTAAACCCAGCATTGTGAGCTCAATCCTTGAGGAGACCACTTAGACATCTGGGGCAAAAACAGTACTTGGTCCTGCTAGTGAAGGCAGGGGGCTGGACTCTAAGACCTTTCAAGGTCCCTTCCAGTTCTAGGAGAGAGGATAGCTCCATTATATTTTTTTAAAAAAAGGTAAGTGATCTACAAGAATCAATCTGCACCCTTGGGGCCAGATCCATAGCTGGTGTAAACTGGTGCAACTCCACTGACATCAATGGAGCTATACTGATTTACACTAGCAGAGACAAATCCTCCACTGTTCTGGAGCTGTGCTGGTGCAGGTGTGGTGGGGTGAGGCAGAGGTGGCTTTATGTCACCTTTATCTCCCTTTCTCCCAAATCTTGGACCTAGCTCGAGGCTGGTTTGAGCTCAGTCCAACAGAACAGCCTCCTGGCTACTCCAGTTGCACCCAGCTGAGGTCAGATTTAAGATTTTGTGTTACAGTGTATTTGTGAGGAGTTGGGTGTGTGCATTGTGTTATTGTACATGCTGGAGGTGTATGGAACTTATATATAAAGGGTTAGAGTCTATCACTGAAAGTGATTGTGGAGGTTAAGGGACATTAAAGAAGGATCCTGCACTTAAAGTGAAGCAAGTGCTTAAGTGCTTTGTTGAATCGGGACCTCCAGGAATAATCTGGCCAGTAACCTCTTTTGCTAGAATGTTTGCAGAAAGCCAACGCAATGGGAATGCAAATACATTTGGGCATTACCTTACTTGTAAGGGATTATGTAGGTGGATGTTCCCCTGAACCAACCATAACTGATTTTTAAATAATGATTTTTCTTTGTGGGATATGTGTGTATTGTACTATTTTATATATATAGTGTGTATGCTATATAACGTAGATCTCAAACCAGTAACACATAGAATGAATTGTGCTGAAACTTTTAAAAATATTGGGTTTTTTTGCTGAGTTGGGGGAGGGGCAGTGGGTGACGAATTTCAGCTCACAGAGAACTTCTTTGAACAAGTTATGAGCCCCTCTTAAAAAGGGAGCGTTGTCAAATAGAGTGTTCAGCCTCAACCCTGGGAGCGGCTAACCACGTCCACTATAATAGAAAAGTTCCCTTTGTTAAGTGTTTATGTGTGAAGCTCAGCGTAGAACAAATAACAGCATTTTAGTTGGGATTAAAGGAAGAAATTGACGCAAAAAGAAAGTGGTGATTTTTAAAAAAACAGATAACCTCTCCAGGGCTTTGAGTTTATATTTCAAACATTCACTTTATTACATTTTATGGAATAGAGTTTAAATGCCACTATGTACAAGCCTACATTTCATTATTGGAATTTTGTTTATTCACTTGCCATTGTCATTCGGTTCCCATTTTTTTCTCAGGTGCTGCACTTAATACAAGGCATGATTTATGAATATGTGGTTTTGATCCTTCACAATGTACTGTAGCAAAATGGTTCAATAAAAAGTTATTAAAGTAAGAAATCCATAAAGTTTCACACGTTTTTTCCACCTTCTATAACAAACCCTAGTAAGAGATTTAGCTCACTTTAGTCAGTCACATACCAAGCAAATACTCATACTTGCACAACTCTAATACAAATATGCATGCAGATATGTCCTTTCTCAGGCAGAACTCCAACTGAAGACAGACATTGCAATCAATAGTAGTTTTGCCTGAGTAAGAACTTCAAGATTATGCCTTTAGTGAAGGCATGAAATGAAAGTTGCATATACCAAAAGGAAACAAAATCAGCCATATATAATCTGTTTAAGAGACTTACTTCAAAATCAGGAAATTAAACCATCCTCTCTAGCCTAAAGATACAGAATACCAAATGGAATTTGGTTCCCAAATGCTCAGTGCTTTGAAGTGTGGGTGTGGGACACACACACATTTAACTCATTTCTAGAACAAAGCAGTCAATCATACTGATTTTGGAGTGAGCAAAATTGAGCCGACAAACATAATTAGCTTCCGAGCACTGCTTTGAATTTGACTTTCTGGAGAAGTGTAACAGTGTTCTACACTTAAACAACAACATACTACTCCATCTCTGCCTTCATCTTCAAAGGCAGCTTTGTCCCTTACCAAGGTGGCATGGATAAAGACCATTAAGAATATATTATTGCTGAGGAAGGAGGCATTAATGATGGCGTTTCACTGTTAAACAACCCATTGACCTCCACGGTGCTACTCCTTCCCCATGCTCAGAATATGCTTTACACAGCTTTGGCAACTTGGGATGTTGCTTTTGGAGTTCTGTGGTGTCCAGCGTCCTGACAAATGTCATCTCTCACAATGTCACGTGCTCAGTAAGTCTAGGGTGCAAGAGGCAAAGGGCTTAATAACAGAACATGGAACTTGAGATACGATGCAATTTTTAATCTATCTGTGTTTGATTAAAGATCGTCAGAGCTGTTCGGTGGTTTGTGTGAAATGTGAACTCAATCCAGTTCCTAGCAGGCAGCTGATTACATTATAAAACCCATCACCTCACTTTACTCCCGCATCTGAGCAGAGGGGCCAAGGCCGGTGTGGACCACAGAGACTGTACTAGTCCCATCACATGCCACGTAGACATTCATTGCATTAGAGTCACGTCAGCTTGGCAGGGCAGCTTGCACAGCTGCTGGTATCTGTGCTGTAACTGTAAAGAGGACTGGGCTAGAGGGCTTTCAGTTCTGGCAGCTTGTGCCATCATCTTGAAGCAATGGGAGCTGCCTGAACTTCTCTGCTTCCCTTTTATTGAACCTCTGACCCTACTCCCATCCCTGGCCTTGTTTGATTTGTCACATGCAATCAGTTGACACCAGTTTCTTTTTTAGCCCCTCCCCTCTTCTGATGGAGCAGCCCAAGGTGGTTCTTTGGAGGTAGGCCTTTCAGAGTATGTCTATGCTACACTGCAGCTAGAAGCATGCCTCCCAGCCTAGGCAGAAAGATTTGCACTAGCTCTGCTCGAGCTAGCACACTAAAAAGAGCAGTGTGGACATTGTGGCATGGGCGGTAGCTCAGGCTAGCCACCTAAGTCCAAGTCCCCCAAACCCTGGGTCCACGCTTCGGTGGCTAGCCCAAGCCACTGCCCGTGCCACAACAGCCACAGCGCTATTTTTAGCATGTGTAAGCGGGGGAATGGTCCCGCTATTGTGGGGAACTTTCCTGGCTTCTGCACTACCCCGGTGAAGTGGACTAGCGAAAGGATCTGAGTCCCCGCTCCCACTTCCTTTACCCAGAGGCCTCCCTGCCCTTGAGGGCTCCCCTTCCACTCTCTTGTCTGGCTGAGTCCTCGTAACCCCAACAAGGCTGGGCCCAGGATTCCTGGGGGGCTCGACCCCCAACCCTGCTGTGGTCACCTAGGACAGGGGCTAGGGTGTCCCCACTCCGGGGTACTCTTTCTGCACTGGGCACCTCCCTGACCCACTGATTATTCCATACAATTTAAAGCAAATACAAGTTGTTTAATTAACAATTAATTTTAAAAAAGAATAAGGAAAAAATGGGAAAGGTTAAAGGAAAACACATCACCCTGCTTTGTGGCAGGGAACATTACAAACAGTGTCTCTGGAACGTCAGGGCAGTTCAGTCTGTTCCTTGTAGGTCCCAGGCCTGCTTCTCAGGCCCTGTCTGTGCTGCAGGGACGCTGTGGGTTGGACACATGCTCTGGTGGTGGCCACACGCTCTCAGGCTCTAGGTGGCAGGACCCTTCTTCCCAGCGTCGCCCCCGCCCGGTCGGGGTTATGATCCCCCTGCAAGTTTGGCCTGCAAGGCCTCTTGGCTGAGGCGTCTCCCTGTGCTGGGCCCACTGCCCAGGGTTCCCCTCACTCTCCCCAGCTGCTCACCACACTCGGACTGCACACGGCTCCGGACTGCCCCAGCCCCAGCTCCGGACTGCTCCAGCCCCGGCTCCAGCTCCACTCTGCCTCAGCACGGCTGCTGCTGCTGCTCTGCCTTCAGCTCCCTGGGCTGCTTGTCTGGCCTCTCTGGCTCTGGTTGCTGCAACTTTGCCCCCAGCACAGCTCTGCTCTGCAGGCTGCTTCTGTGACTCTGCTCCCAGCTCTGACCTGCTTCCTGGCTGCTTGTCTGGCCCCTCTGGCTCTGGTTGCTACAGCTCTGCTCTCTCTGGGCTGTGCTCTGGCTTTGGGGCTGCAGCTCTGCTCCCAGCAGCTCGGCTCGGGCCCCTGCTCTCTCCTTAGCTCGGCCCCACTCTGTCTGTCTCAGGCCATTCCAGTTCACACGGAGGACGGGACCCCCCCGGCCTCCTGACTCTCTGATTAGCCTGCCCGCCCTGTCAATCAGGCTGATCTGGAGCATTGGCCTCTCCCCATTGTTCCCGGGGCCAGTCAGTCTCAGGCTCCTGATTTGCCATCGACCCTTCCCCTTTTAGTGCTGGGAGCTAGCAACCCAAACACCCCCACTGAATGTTAGTAAGGGGGCAACAGTCCCCTTACATTCCCCCTTGCTAAAATACTGCCACATTCACAATATTTACATCGGTACATCCAGGCCCCATGGTAACAACATATACCCATATTATTGTATATTAACAACCCATTAGCAATTATTAAAAGAACATTTAGCATTTAACATTTCACATCTACTTCTTAATACCATACATAACAATATTCATTAAAACACTACATAGAACCAGTAACATAATTATCTTTAAGTCTAACAGGAAGTACGCCCTTATTAGCCCTCTGGGACCTTCTTAAGACTGGCGGTTCGTTACCCATATTTTCTATTTTCCTATCCTCGGGTAATACTGGGTCAGTTTGAAGGATCTGGCCATTCTTGTTAGGGTTTGGGTTTGCCCCACTCTGTCCCCCTCTGTATTCGGTTTGTGGGACTAGAACCATTTCCCAATTGGTTTCAGCCTCCTTAGGGCGTACTGATCTACGCCTCCTATGGTCCCTGTCTGGACTAAGAGTGCAATGTTTCAACTGGTCCCTATGTACTACTATCCCAGGACCTCCTCGTTCAGGCTGGTTAGCGTACACTGGCAGTTCGGGATTGTTGTGGGTGATCACAGTGGGGGGATTTGGCTTCCATTTGTCCTGTATTTTATTACATCTCCGGCGTCTACGGCTACGAAGTGGTACACAGTCACCAGATCTGATGAGAGCCCCACTGGACTTGCTATCATAAGTCCCTTTCCTACTTTGGGCTCTGTCTTTAGTTGTTCTGAGAGCAACTTTCCAGGCTGTCTTTAGCCTGTCATGGTGACCTTTGACCTGGTCATCATAATTGGTCATCTCATTCTTAGAAAAGACTTCTTGATGCTTCTTGGCAACGCCCTTATGTTAGCCACATATGCAGGAATCAGCCCTTGACGTGCCGCTTGAACTGGAACTTGCAGTCTCCCATTACATCTTTCTTGAAGAAAGGTAACTCGTCCTCCCTTCTCCTTCGTCACCTGCAGCTCATTTCCTGGTACACAGCTGTGTTCGTCAAGGATCTTCCCTCTCCAAGGAGGAATAATGGTCTTCCGTTCTCTGCCCACTTTACCATTTCCCATATGCCTTGTGGGGCCCAGGGAAAGACTCTGCCTCTCCTCTCGAGCCAGTACTTTACTCAGCACAGCATTCTTCATAGAGTGCTCGTGACAGTTCATCTTCCTGGTTCCTTCTCCTGGCAGCAGTAGCTCCTTCAGCTCACTAATGATGTTCATCCCTAGAATCCCTGGGACTCCTTCTCCTATATGGCTCCCTTTTGAGGCTTTGTCTTTCAGGATGAAGATGCATTTTCCTGGCAGTGTCTGGCCCATATACTCTATGTCTGTTTCGAGGCACCCCACCACTGGGATTGCCAGTCCATTAACAGCTGTTAGACGTACAAACCGTGTGCTGTGCATGGTCAGGTCCTTGTCCTTCAGATATTTTTGAAAATGCGACTCAGTAATGGTGGTGACTTCTGAGCCAGTATCTAACAAACATCTGGTCTTCACCCCTGCTATACATACTTCAGCAGTTAGACAATCTCCAAATGCTCGCTTACAGAAATCGCTAGATATGCTGGCACTGCCCATGTTCCTCTCAACACTGTATGCAGAGGGATTTTCCACAAAGGACAGGCCTAGGAATCCTTCTGCCACTGCTTGGCCTTCTACTGTAGAGGGACCACTTGCTCCTGGTGCCCCATTGGTTTCGAGTGCCTGGGACTCTGTTCTCCTTCTCAGTGGACATTCTCGGCTAGTATGTCCTGGCCTTTCACAAGTGTAACAAATGTATCTTCCCAGCTCATCCTTCAGTGGGGCTCTTCGGGATCCCGGTGCCCTTGGATACTTTGGCATACTAATGGGATTCTTTTCTTTCATCAACTCGGTCATCACTTTCAGCATCTCCCCCTGTTGGACCGCCAGTTTTTGGACAGCTTCACTTAAGCTTTCCAATGTTAGCTCTGTTTGGGGCAGGACCTTTTCCCCAGCAGCTGCATTCACTAGGCCCCCACTTCGTGTATGGGGATTAGGCTTGGCCGCCTCTGCCACAGGAACTTCCTCTTCTTCTGACCACATAATGGCAGCCTGCATGAGTTCATGGAACTTCTTACTGGGCTCTTCTTTAAACCTCCTTTTCATTTCACGTCGGAGGGAGTCATCACGGAGCCCCAGCACCAACTGCTCTTTCAGAACCGTATCTGGGTCTGGAACTCGCTGAGGGTCTCGCCGTTCCACTTTGCTCATTCTCTCCTGGAGGTCATATGCGTATGCCCGGACAGTTTCACCAGGCTCCTGCTTTCTCTCAAAAAACTCCTTTAGTCGGGTTCCAATAGGTACCTTGTCTCCATACACTTTTAGGAGGAGTTCAAATACCTTTTCCACATCTTTCTTGTCTGCCACTGCCATGAACTTTACTGTGGCCTTGGCCTGGCCCTTGAGGTGCTCCTCTATGAAGTCCACATGATCTTCTTCAGGTACCCTTAGCACACGCAGAGCCGCCTTCACAGACTTGACCCACTCCTCTACTGTAATGTCTCCTGGTCTAGTCGGGAAGCCACCAAACTCCGTGATCTTCCGCTCCCGTGGGACGTAAATAGTAGGGGGTTTCTTAGCTTCTGCTGTCTGTTGGTCTATTACTGCCTTGGCCAGCGATAAGGCTTCTCTCTGTTCAGTTCTAGCTTGCTGTAATGCCTCCGCTTGGTCTGATAATCTGCGCTGAAGTTCAGCAAACTGGGTTCGTAGTTCTTCAATTCCAGCCATGGTAGGGTGCTCAACTAGGCCCGGACCATGCTACTAGAACTTAACCAGAAAACCAATGGGATGGACCCTGTGGATAGGATCCTGTTCGTGACGCCAATTATGTAAGCGGGGGAATGGTCCCGCTATTGTGGGGAACTTTCCTGGCTTCTGCACTACCCCGGTGAAGTGGACTAGCGAAAGGATCTGAGTCCCCGCTCCCACTTCCTTTACCCAGAGGCCTCCCTGCCCTTGAGGGCTCCCCTTCCACTCTCTTGTCTGGCTGAGTCCTCGTAACCCCAACAAGGCTGGGCCCAGGATTCCTGGGGGGCTCGACCCCCAACCCTGCTGTGGTCACCTAGGACAGGGGCTAGGGTGTCCCCACTCCGGGGTACTCTTTCTGCACTGGGCACCTCCCTGACCCACTGATTATTCCATACAATTTAAAGCAAATACAAGTTGTTTAATTAACAATTAATTTTAAAAAAGAATAAGGAAAAAATGGGAAAGGTTAAAGGAAAACACATCACCCTGCTTTGTGGCAGGGAACATTACAAACAGTGTCTCTGGAACGTCAGGGCAGTTCAGTCTGTTCCTTGTAGGTCCCAGGCCTGCTTCTCAGGCCCTGTCTGTGCTGCAGGGACGCTGTGGGTTGGACACATGCTCTGGTGGTGGCCACACGCTCTCAGGCTCTAGGTGGCAGGACCCTTCTTCCCAGCGTCGCCCCCGCCCGGTCGGAGTTATGATCCCCCTGCAAGTTTGGCCTGCAAGGCCTCTTGGCTGAGGCGTCTCCCTGTGCTGGGCCCACTGCCCAGGGTTCCCCTCACTCTCCCCAGCTGCTCACCACACTCGGACTGCACACGGCTCCGGACTGCCCCAGCCCCAGCTCCGGACTGCTCCAGCCCCGGCTCCAGCTCCACTCTGCCTCAGCACGGCTGCTGCTGCTGCTCTGCCTTCAGCTCCCTGGGCTGCTTGTCTGGCCTCTCTGGCTCTGGTTGCTGCAACTTTGCCCCCAGCACAGCTCTGCTCTGCAGGCTGCTTCTGTGACTCTGCTCCCAGCTCTGACCTGCTTCCTGGCTGCTTGTCTGGCCCCTCTGGCTCTGGTTGCTACAGCTCTGCTCTCTCTGGGCTGTGCTCTGGCTTTGGGGCTGCAGCTCTGCTCCCAGCAGCTCGGCTCGGGCCCCTGCTCTCTCCTTAGCTCGGCCCCACTCTGTCTGTCTCAGGCCATTCCAGTTCACACGGAGGACGGGACCCCCCCGGCCTCCTGACTCTCTGATTAGCCTGCCCGCCCTGTCAATCAGGCTGATCTGGAGCATTGGCCTCTCCCCATTGTTCCCGGGGACAGTCAGTCTCAGGCTCCTGATTTGCCATCGACCCTTCCCCTTTTAGTGCTGGGAGCTAGCAACCCAAACACCCCCACTGAATGTTAGTAAGGGGGCAACAGTCCCCTTACACATGCTAGCTGAGGCAAAGCTAGCAGGCTCTGTCACCCAGGGCTGGAAGGCTCACTCCCAGATGCTCTGTGGACATACCCTCAAGGGCTCTCTCGTCCAAGCGAGGTCAAATAGCCTGGCAGTCTAAAAACAGGTGCCCTCACACCCAACACAAAGGAGTTAGGGAGTTGGTGTTGTGGGGCTGGATCAGCCCTTCCTGTGGTGAGACCTGAGGGAGAGAGCTGAGAAAAAGGCTGTCTCCAAGGACCACTTTGCAGAGTTTCTCTTTAATCAGCCCATTGAGGGCCACACAGGGTGAGCCACAGAACTGAAGAGTCCTTGGCAACATGGGTCTTAGAGACCCTGCAACCAGGGACACCCAGGCCACAGCTGGCCCCTTTAAGGAGGATCCCTTCCACAAACATAGGAAACATAATACAGCCCTAGGAAATATTTATTTTTCCAGGTAAATTCCATGGGGCTGAAGGGAGGACAAGGTGTGCTCTTCCCGGCCCTACCCAGTGTGAGACTGACAGCTCCCTACCTCCAGCCCAGCAAGGCCCTGCTTCTCCCTCCATGCAGGCCTGACCCTACAGAGACCCCTCAGTGTGGTCATTGGGGTGGGGATGCTGCCACAGAGCCAGCTGATCCCCTTCTCACACACTGGAACGGTGAAGTCTGGCACGGGAAGGTCCCCTCTATACACAGATCTTGGGGCATGATTGACCCTCTAATCAGAGATCGATGATTGGGCACAGACAATAGCAGAATTAACAGAGACCGACTGAATTAAAAAACAACAACAAAGACAGCCAGAAACAGAGGATTAAAAATATTCAGGTAACTTTAAAAATAAATCACATTCCTTCTCACTTCCTGCCAGGACTAGAAAAGCAAGCACAAAAATATTATCAAAGATGAGCTATTCTCAAGATATGTCTATCATGGCTGAGACTAGGTAGCTCTGGCCATTGTGCGCAATGGTCTGATTTATAGAGTTCTCTAGCCCAGCTTCCAAACCAAATTGCCTGTAAAATATGCCTGGGTTTTTGAGTAGAATATTCAAGAGGGACCCAGCTCAGTAATAGTGCATGGTTAACATTCAGCTTCTGCATATCTGGAGCAATTTTCCTGTACAAAGTTTTAATCTGCAGTTCTGTATTTATTTCACAGTCTTTGACCATTGATGAGATATGTGGATGGAAAACTTATGGGAATTAAGAATTTTACTTCACTTGACCTGAAGTTTCCAGCATATGCACTCTGCAACCACAGGGGCCCGATTCTGTTCTCCAATACACCAGTGTTATTCCAGGGTTATGCCACTGATGTCTGTTGATCTACTCAGCATTTATGTCAGCGTAACAAAGTGGAATTTGTCCCATTATCATCCCACTATTTAGATTTCTGATTTTATTACAAAAAAACATAGGTACAATTTTTAAAGTGTCATACAAGAATTATCTATAGGGTCAGTGATGTGTCACACTGTAGAAAATGAATAAGACAGGGAGATGCTGAGTTTTTAAGGCAGTCGAATCCAAGACTGTAGGAGTTCAACAGGGATCTTAATAAATCTCCAGGCACAGAGAATGTTAGGGGAATTTTTTTTTTTTAAAAGCAGGAAGAGAGAAATCTCCTGAGATTAAACACCTGCATGATGTACTGTTTGTGCTGTTGGGCTTTTATTCAAGAAACAGAAACAAGTGTTTCCTATTGCCAACCTCATGTGGTCAAAATCATGGATCGGGTCCCACAAAAATCATGAGATTGGCTTAAAGGTCACGAGATTTTAAATATGGATTTCTTTCACCAACCTTCTGGTTTTGGAGCCTTTAGGCTTCATGTTTTCAAGCTTTTCTCTGCAACTATGAGGGCTAGAAATTGACTAATTTTTAAAATGAAAGATAAGAAATGGTTTTCAAAGGGGGTGGAAGCTGGCCTTTAAAACGACCCTTCCCAATCTTGTATGGGCAATGTATTTTTCACATGGACCGACCTGGTGTTGTATGAAGAACCCATTTTTGTGCACACAAATGGGATCAGCGTTTGCAAACTGCACCATTATGACCCTCCCTGCATCTGCAAATCGTGTGTGTGTGTGTGTGTGTGTGTGTGTGTGTGTGCGCAACTCTGCATTTTTCCATATGATAAAACAGACATCAGAAAAACACTTGCCCAGAAGCTGACACAAACAATATTTGGAGTGCAATGTTAGAGGAATTGTCAAGAGGTAACAAAAGTTGCAGCGACATTCCCCAATATTATCTGGACCGGTGAGCTGCTAGGTCAGTCCAATCCTTGACTCTGGGAGCCAGCCTTACCCTGCTCTGCTGTGAGAACCCCCACTCCCGGGCTGTTCACACACAGCCTCTAGCATGTAAGCTGCTCCCAGCTATGCGAGTGAACACTTTTGGCCAGCTGCTGCTTGGATTGTGCAAGCGAATGACACTAGCCAATATCTCCTGTCCCAGACACAACCCTAGGAACCTCCATCTTGTAGTGTCCAGTTATGCCCGTTGGACGCTGCAAGCTTATATGAGTTCATCAGTTTAACAAAGAAATTGATATGTACCAGGCTTGTTATCCCAAGGGGAGTCTCTGACATGTTTCAAACCAAATACACTGCTTCTGGTAGAATAAACAAACAGATTTATTAACTACAAAAGATTGATTTATAATCACTTAAAATCTAAGCACAACAAGTCAGATTTGGTCAAATGAAATAAAAGCAAAACGCATTCTAAGCTGATCTTAACACTTTCAGTGCCCTTACAAACTTAGATGCTTCTTACCACAGGATGGCTGGTTGCCCTTCAGCCAGGCTCTCCCCTTTGATCAGCACTTCAGGTGCTTGGCTGCGGTGTCTGTAGATGGAGGTGGAAGAGAGAGAGTGTGGCGAACATCTCTCCCTTTTATCATGTTCTTTCTTCCCCCTTGGCTTTCCTCTCCCCCCCCCTCAGAGTCAGGTGAACATTACCTCATCATAGTCCCAAACTGACCAAGGAAGGGGGGTGACTCACTTGAGAGTCCAACAGATCCTTTGTTGTTGCCTAGGCCAGTGTCCTTTGTTCCTGTGAGGCTGGGCTGGGTTTGTCCCATACATGCCCTGATGAAGTGTGAACTGCCCCTCTGCTCATGGAGAATTTTGCTTGGGCCTCTGCTCCTGGAGAGTTTTTGCCTGGGCTTGTTTTAAGCCATGAGGACACATTTTCAGCCTCATAACTATATACATGAAATTACAACCTATAACATTACTATAACAACAATGCTCAGCGCATCACAAGCCTTCTAACATGACAAACTTTGCATTGGATACCACACAATCATATTATAAGGATGAACATGGGGGTTCAGGATGTTCCCCCAAGGTACAAAGCGTCACAGTTGCCATCGTAGATTAATAGCATTCTATGGAGAGAAAAGTGGCTGAATCACAACTACACTCTGATCCACACATATTAAAAGAAACTCAAGACAAGGAGCAGGATAAAAATGCTGGTTACAGAGCAATAATAAGGGTTCACTGGCTATATTCCTGGTCCCCAATGTTCTGAGAATTGTAGCTCCTTCTATGAACTGTGGAAGATCTACCTTTCTTTCCAGGACAATTGTAATATGGTAGGATTAGCTCAGTGAGTTTTCTGTCCAGTAAGGGGTATCAAGGAATAAAGGTTGGTCCCACCTGGTTTCAAGCTCCTCTGAAGTGTGAGAATGAAGAGGTGTCATTTTCTAAAAATACAGATAGTAAGCCCAGTAAAATACATTGACCAGCATGAAAAACAAAGGAAAAAGTAACTTAGAGTAATGGTCAACATTGCTGGGATTCTGAATTGTGAAATAGCTGATGATCCTGTGCATTTTGTTTCTCAACACAAACCTAATTTTGTCATGGGTTTTCATGGTCAGGTCACGATAGTCGACGGTATCGCTGGAAATCTCAGTGCTGGATAAACTTATTTTCTGCTTATAACTTGTGATGGAGCTATTGAGGATGTTCGTGATGTTGACATCTTCAGTTTCTTTGGTAGGCCCCTAGGAAATGATAGAGCGCAATTAATGTTAGGTGATGTGATTTGGATACACATGTAATGCACTGGCTAAGTGTGTCATATCCTCCTCTATTGGCTGCTCTATACAGAAGTTAAGAGACTACACACAGCTCTCAACTAAGGGATTTACTCCTTTAACTTAAGTGGTAGAGCCCTATGCTTTAGACCTGAAGGGTCTATCACTGTTGATGACCCGTAATGCTAGGGTTGTTATTGAATGTTTAAATTTTGCATGTAAGTGCCATCTTATGGATCACAACAGCATTTCCTGAAGAATGGAGGTATTCCTTGGAGGTCTCTATTCCAAGCACCGAATCAGCCCAATCCTCATAACTTATAAAATCAGCTGGGTGCACAGCGTAAGGCTGCATGTCAATAGGAAAGAAAAGCCCCTGCAGGCTTCATGTTGCAACATGCAGTTCTCCCCATGGTCAGGGTGGTCTTCCCCACTGCTGTAATGCTTTGGCTTGGCACAGTTACTCACCACATTTTGCCAGCAAGAAAGGTTATTCCGGCTATTAACATTCATCTAGACAATGAGTGAACACAGTCAGATCTGTTAGGATTCTGGAGCTAGCAGCACTCAAGTGATGCCAAACACTAGCATCATGGCTATGGGCCAGTGTTGCGTGAGACTGTGGGAGTTGTATATACCATTGCTTAATGGGTACAGGAACAAGAGAGAGACACTCATGTACCAACAGGAAGACTATTTCTCTAGTTCACTTTTCATTGGATATGCCATTAACAAGGACCAACTACGTCTGATTCAATATCACCTTGCTCATTAAGGCACCTCCGTATGTACCTTTTGAAGCTCTTTAGCTGCATGTTTTTGTGATGAGCTGTAGTGAGCAATTGCATATTCCAGCAGGGCACCAAAAATGAAACTGAAGCAGATGCCAAGATAAACGTCAATGGCCTTTATGAAGCAGTTGGTTTTAGATAGTGAGGTCCGGGAGCCAATCATCAGAGTGGTCATCGACAGCACAGTTGTTACTCCTGTAAGGCGGAGAAGGACATATTTTCAGGTCCAATGGGGAATCATTTCACCCGCACTTCAGGAAACAAAAAGCCTGGTTCTCTTACCCATTTAATAGTCCTTTACACCAAGACCTAGTGGGTATAACACTACCAAATCCAAATCCTCCATTGACTTACAATGGTAAGCACTTCATACCACTTTGTACAGATGGAGGAAGCAAAGAATTCAGCTTCTCCACCCAGGGAATCCAGTGGGAAGAGAAGTTCCTGCCCCATGGATACTGAAGTGCATCAGTATAAAAGGCCAGCCCCTCTGCTCTTCTTCCCGCCCCTAGGCTGTTTTCTTACCCTCAGCTAATGCAAAAAGTCCCTCTCTGGGGGGGGTGTGCAGAACCTAAGTGATGTCACTGCCTGCAATATTAACCCAGATAGAGATACCCTGGCAGATGGAGGGGAGCCTGAAATGGACAGCAGGCGCGCCTCAGGTCCTGGATCGCATTGGAGCCCTGGCCATGAAGGGCTCTGTTGGGGGCAGTGTTGCAACTAGAATGTACTCCTCCACCCTCCATGCTCCTAATCTGGCTCTTTTTCACATGCCAAAGATGAAGTACAACCAGGCCTTTTGTATTTGTCATTCTTCATTTCCATGCTCATCTGAGAAAAGCTGGCATTTGACTGTACTGCACACTGCACTCTGCCCACTCACTTGCACATGCCTTAACTACCTTTCCCCCGGCAGCAGCTCACTGTGGCAATGTGGGACTCACCCCTGCAGCGCCTCCGGCTGGTCATCTCTGGGAATTAGCTCATCCAGCCTCTGGAGCACCTTCTGCAGGCTGGTGTCCATTGCTGCTTGGCCCCCATGTCCCTCCCGGACTCAGTGACCCATCATCTGGGGTGCTGCCCCTTGGCAGTAACCTCTTTCTCTCAGGGTCTCCCCTCCCCAGAGAACCCCCACCCACTATCCCCACCTCACCTCAGTATAAGGCTACCGCCAGTCATCATCTAGTCCCCATGCCCTGGGGCAGACTGCAGTGTCAGCCTACTCATCGCCAGCAAGGTTGGGTTTGGACCTGCTGCCTTTGCCTACCCCTGGGCTGTCCTCTGCAACCCCCAGTATCCATTGGCCTTATGCTAGGCCACAGGCTGGGGCTTTCCAGGCTGGAGCTCCCCAGCTCATCTGCCGTTCCCCAGCCCTGCTCCCCTCACGTACTCTGCTCAGGTCCCTGCAGCCAGGTCCCTCCCTCTCAGAAGCTAGAGGGAGTCTGCTGAGCTCCTGGCTTCCAGGCCAGCTGAGGCCTGATTGGGGCGTGGCCCAGCTGTGGGTGCTTCCCCAATCAGCCTCGTAGCTGCCTTCTCCTGCAACAGCCCTCTCCCAGGTCTGTTTTAAACCCTTCAGTGCAGGAGCGGGTGACCATCCCGCTACACTCACCAATGCAGGTTCTTGCAGGAACCGAATCCAGGGTGATCCAAAAAGAAACCCAGGACAAGACAACGAGCAGCGTGGAAGGAACATAGGTCTCCAAAATGAAGTACAGGATATTTCTTCGCAGCTCAAAGTGCAGTATCAGTCTCGGGTAGTTGCCTGTTAGGCAAAGCAAGGACACATGCCACAAAAGCAAGGTTTCCAGAGAGAGTTTGATTAGGATTCAAGCATATCATAGGCCAGCTCCTCCGCTGATGTGAACCAGCACAGCTCCATTGAAGTCATTGGAGTGACATCAAGTTACATCAGTAGAGAGACTGACCCATCTTGTCTTTTTATTCATTTCATATTTCCTAAACAAACTAATGTACAATGTAAGTTAATTAACAGTAAGCAAGAGATATTTAAAATAAATAGGCAGCTCACTAAGGACTCCCCATCTTATTATTTACAGGCAATATTCCACACTATTACCCTAACAAAGCCTGGAAACAGGTTGATGACTTCATTTAATCTCTAATAGGCAGCACAGAGTATTTTTCCCAAGGAAGCATTTTAAAAGGACTTTGTCAGGTTAAAATTCTGATCCAGTACCCGCTGAAGTAAATGGGAGTCTTTCCATTGAACCCAGTGGGCTATGGATCAGGCCCAGAAATAGCACCCCACTCTGTTAACATTACAGAAATTTTAAAATCTAATTTATTTATTGCTATTCATGCTGCTTAGTGACTGCTTGCATCTCTATCCACTTAGGCAAGGAAATCAGCCTAACCCACTTCACTTCAGCCTCAAGTCAATTTCACCATCAGTCTGTCATGAAGCTAGCACAGGGCTGTAGTGTTTGAGTTGCAAATGCTGTGTGGTGATGGTTATTTGGTGCTTTAGAACCTTTTCCATTGGCATGGAAAAAACACAATGGAAGGAAACATTTCTATTAACCTTGTGCTTTGTAAAAGCTTCTTTCTCACACAATCTGTATTTCAGGCCAAATCTGACTAGACAATGTCTCCAAGAGTGAACATAAGCTTTGCTTTAGTCCTCTCTATAGGCCAGCTCCTCAGCCAGTGTAAATTGATATAGCAACATGGACTTCAAAGAAGTGACACTGATTTACATCAAGAAGAACAGGAGTACTTGTGGCACCTTAGAGACTAACAAATCTAAGGTGCCACAAGTACTCCTGTTCTTCTTTTTGCGGATACAGACTAACACGGCTGTTACTCTGAAACTTGATTTACATCAGCTGAGGATCTGTCCCATAATGACTTTAAGTCCGGTTAACCTGTTACAATGCTTCCTACATCAATGTGCTCCTTTTAAGTTTTCTACAGCAAACAGCAAGGGTGGTAGCTGGTTGGCCTTGTAGCTTAATAATAGCCCATTGAAACGTGATCTCAGGTTTCTGCTTTGTAGGCTAGTAGGAAGTGGGAATATCACCACAGAATTGAAGTTCTCAACCATGGAAGGCCAACGGGAAAGAGGGAATGCTTTGTGCCATTACAATTGGATGCAACATTGTGTTCTCACTTCAGCTCTCTGCTTTGTACCATAGAACTGCTGTAGCATGTCTGTAATGATTTGGTTAAATACAACATATGATATAGCCACTAATGGTCTCTGTGTGCTGTATAGAGTCCCAGACAGGACGTGATCTCTAGTAAACAAGGGATTCCAAAACTGGAACGAAGTTGTGTGGAAGCTCATCTGTTTGCCTGTAGCTGTTTTCTTAAATAAACACCTCTTGTCAGGGCTGTCCTTAGGATTTATGGGACCCTCTGCATTATTATTATTAAATTGGTGCCCCTATGCCCGATGGCAGCCCGGGCTCACAGCCTGGGGGGGGAGGGACGAGGCAGCAAAGGATACCGAGCCACCCGGCACACCTCACGGTGGCGGAGAGTCACAGTTCCCTGCAGAGAGCCCTGTACCCTCTTCCTCATGCAGAATGCACTGCGCTGGCGCATTCGACTCTCTGAATATGGCCTCTGCCTAAGGACACTGCACCACACGCTGGGAGTGCAGGAGCCGACCCGCTCTTACCTGTTGTCATGGGCAGTGGGTGAAGCTGCCGCTTGAGGAGGCTAGCTCCCCAGCCCACCTCTTCTGCCTGTGGCCCCACCCATACTCCACTCCTGCTCTGTCCCAGGCCCCACCCCACTCTGCCCAGCCCCCGCCCTCTTCCCACTGTCTCCCTCCTTTCTTCCTTCCCCGCTCATCCCCTTCCGGCCAAATCCCTGAAGCAAATGCCATTGGAAAAAAACACTTGTCTGCAATTTCTTTCTAAAGAAAATGAAGCATGTTTTCCACTGCATGCCAGATGGTGAAGACTGGACATGCAGAAGATACCTAATTAAAAGCACTAAACTTGGGAATAAAAAATGTCAGTCACAGGTTTTTTGATATACCCTGAAGTTTGTCAGAGATTTATTTGTAAAAACTTTGTAGTAAGGGCAAGTCAGCTGTCTTGATGAATACAACATTAAATATTATGGAAAACATGATGCAGCTCTTCTGTTTTACATTTTCTTAATCAGTATTTCTAAGATGATTTTATATTTTAAATGTACTCTTAAGCCTTCATAAAGTAATCATTCCAGATCACTACATTTAATTCACTGAAACAAAGACATTCTTTTAAATTAATCAGTCACAGAGGTTTAGTGTGTTTATAACAATGTTCATTGCTTTTAGAAAAAGGGAACATTCATTTACTTTGTGTGATGTCCATAACAATAGACATGTTTATGAAATTTCACCAACTTTAAAAAATATGTTTCCAAAGATTTTAGGCATAACAAAGGATTTTATATCTTACTAAGGTACTGATTTTGCTGGAGGTTTCTCTTAAAACTAGTTCATCAAATAGTCAGAAGTAAAGAAAAGGAAACTCATTTGTCCAGCTATCTGGAAGGAAGGGGTGTTGTCCCATTAAGGGCTCTCTTCAACAGGGGAGTGAAGGGAGAAAGGGATGGACAGGAAGACTTTGGAAGCAAGTTTTTTGTACTATAGTAATTAAAATTAAAATGTGCATTTTAGATAAGGGTGGTCTTTTGAAGGATTTATTTAAAAAACTATATGTCTGAAGGTCCAAGCATATAAGGCAGGGATCGGCAACCTTTGGCACATGGCCCATCAGGGAAATCTGCTGGCGGGCCGGGCCGGTTTGTTTACCTGCAGCGTCCGCAGGTTCGGCCGATCACAGCTCCCACTGGCCGCGGTTTGCTGTTCCAGGCCAATGGGGGCTGTGGAAAGCGGCACGGGCCGAGGGATGTGCTGGCCGCCACTTCCCGCAGCCCCCATTAGCCTGGAATGGCGAACCGTGGCCAGTGGGAGCTGTGATCGGCCGAACCTGCAGATGCTGCAGGTAAACAAACCGGCCCGGCCCGCCAGCGGATTTCCCTGACGGGCTGTGTGACAAAGGTTGCCGATCCCTATTTTAAAGCTAAAGATGAATACTCAGATTGTGCATCTAAAAATCTTTGCAAGGATGTTTTAGAGATGTGATTTTATAATCTTCAGCAACACACTAATGAAATATTTTTAAAGCAAATTTTAAACTAAGGTCCTGAAAACTAACATGTTCTGAGTAAATATTATAGTAATGCACAACTTTTTTTGTCAGTAAATTCAGAAACTGACAGTATATACTGGGGAGTGACAAATGCCTGTTAAATGGCTCTTTAACAGTTTGTGCTAATAGATCTGGCAGGCTGGAACGCTTTTTCACATTTAAGTTACTAGATCCCCTCCAGAGGAAGAGTCCTTAGGCTGCAGCAGGCAACTGTGGTGGGAGCCTGCAGGAAGGGTCAGAACAGGGATAGGAAGGGATAGGAAGACGTGGAAGGGTGGACACTAAGACCCAGGGGTGCCCTACATTTTCTGGTGTCCTACGCAGCCCTGTATGCTGCCTATGCTTAAGGACAGCCCGTATCTTGACAAGGCTAGGATGTCCTGGATGTTTAAAACCTTTGATCCTTCGCTGATAGGCCCCCACCCCGGGTCCTGGTTCATTTTGAAAATCTGATCACCCTGAGGAAGATTGCTTCGCTCCTCATATTATCTCTGACACTAGGGAAGGAAGTTTAAACCAGCTGGTAATGAGAAATACATTCCCATTACATCAAGACAGAAGTGACCTTTGGAAACAAATATTCAACAAGTTAGTTTTGATTCCAGTTACTTTAAGTGTTTCCTGGAATGCTTAATGCAATATTTATAGTTTGTAGATGCAGAAAGCACAATCTAGGTTTTTCTGATGTAATAAAAATGTCAAGTGGATTTCAGGCACGTGTGAAATCCATATTTTCCATGACTTGAATGGGAATAATGATACTTACCTCCCTTTGTAAAGTACCTTGAAATCTACTATTGAAAAGTGTAATACAAGAGTTAGGTATTATTATTATTAACACCTAAGGAACATATCACCTATTCCTATAGAAGCAATTTTACTGCCTTATTTCCAGTGGGACTAGGAACTGCTAATGATCTCACTACTCATGTCCTCTTGGCTTGAAAGACATCACTACATAGAATGGAAAGAGAAAAATTATACATGCTTGCGAGATACACATGCTCTTCCACCAGTCCCACCTCCCTGCTTTACCTGTTTCCTGCTGGGATCTCGTGACCAGAGTGTAATAACGTTCCACAGTGTACTGAGAGAGACGCAGTTTTTCCAGGCCATGAACTGAATCGTTTCCCCTAAACCAAGTGAACACTATGTCGTTTCCATCATATCCCCCTATAGACAACATAAAGAACCACATTACTGTAATGAACCAACTAGTCCATGCATGGCATACTGCCCTCTACTGGATAGAATCAGAAATACTCAGCTATGGAGCCACAAGCAACGAGATTACTAGGTGGCTACAGGTTTTATTTTATAGGTATAATTACTTTACAATGTTGGTGAAAGTGGTTGTTCTTATATTAGCCATATTTTTATTCTGATGGATCAAACTGAAATTGAAATTAGGCTGTATGGGCTTTATTCTTCAGTGCCTGGTGCAGTCAGTTACCCCTGCTCATGTGGGTGTAAGTCTCTGCCAGTGTTGTAAATGAATGGCGAATTCTGATCTGGTAGTGTTTTGCACCCACATTGCCCAGCGGCAAATAACAACATGCAAGGCAGTGGAGAGTCAGCTCCTATTTCATATAATCTGCTTACAGCATTTTATTTTATTTTTTAAATATTCTAACATTTTTTTAAAGGTGGAAATCCCACTCAGCTCTAATTTGATTGCAAATGGTGATCTTGGTCAATAACAATCCCCGTGCATAATTACATCAGTCATATGGGTTTATGAAAGAAGTACAAGCCTCATCCCCAACCCTTCGCCCTGTTCTAGAATCAAGCCTGTAAACTGTTATAAATTCTCATGACTGGAAGCAGAAGAGTCAGAAATCTTATGAGTGTGTGTGGCTTTCTTAACCAAATGACCCACCCATTTATGCACACTTCAAAGATGCTTTGGACAAGCATCTAAACATCTGGGAGCTTATCAACCCTGAACTGGACTATTCAAATATTGTGAGGCTCATTTATCAGGGCCGGCACTGATTTTGAAATAGAACTCCCCACTGAAAACAACGGGCCCAGACCGGAGCTTCAGCTGTGTAAGTCAACATACTTCCTTGGCTTCTGCAAAGCTACCCCAAGCTACACCAGCTGAGGATCTGGCTCTGGAAGTTTAAGTGACAGCATAACATGACCGCAAATTAAAGTGAGTGATCTTTTTGATAACCCGACGTTCCTACTCACTCACCGAATAGCCATCCAGCTCAAAAAAGTCATATTAATTTAGTGAATAAGCCCATTAATCTTATTAGTTTGATTCTTTTAATTAAATGTCTGTCTGAAAAATGACTAGTGACACTGGTAGGCCAATAGTCACCAATTCACACCTTGGAGGAAAACTACAACGCTTCCTACAGTATTGTTTATCTAATTGTGTTTTCTATTAGACACAAATTACTGGAGCATGCCTCTGACGTATTCATAAATTCAATGCACAGGTTCTGAATCCCTGCGTCCAAACCCTAATCATGTGACTTTTCAAAGTTTCTGGACAGTTTTGTAATAATAGCAATTGCGGTTACTTAGGGAAACTTTATAATAAATGACAGGTTGTTAATTCATCTAGCATATATTTAAATAGCATTAATTCTAGGCATTTATCCTAATGAAATCTCCAGCTGGCAATATGCATGTAATTTCACTGGAATTAGACAGCAACTGAGCATGACGTAAGACCCAATTACTTAAAAAAAAAAAGTCTGAAGCCAGCTACACTTTAAAAGAAGAGGCCAATCATTATTATTTCAGGTGCTATTCTTTGTAATAAAGTTAATCATGGTGAACTAATAGGATTTTAATGTGAAAATAATATGCGCTTCCATAGGAGCTCCATTCTAGAAGCTGGCAAGTCAAACCTGGTTTTTAAATAATGAGATTTCAGGCATTTATTTTTTGTGGCTTGAAACGGGAGATTGGCTGCTGCTTTACTCTGGGGATTCTCAAGGATGGAACTAAGAAAAGCTCCATCTTTATTGATGAACTTCTGTGTGACGGGGAGAGTGTCTCACTTCACCTGGAGCACCGGGAAGCGACCTTCCTGCACAGCTGAATTTAAGAAACAGACAGGGAGGAAGGAGGAGATGAGTTCTCTGGGTGCTCAGTTTGAGGCAAGGAATTGGGAGCCCTGTGTGGGTGCCCCAGCTTAAGAACGCCTGAAAACAGAGCTTCCATTAGAGGCTAGGTGGGAGTTCCCTTCCCTTTTGTCCCAGCAGGAGGTGAAGAATTTCTTTCTTTTCATTGAGATTTTGAGTGCGCTGCATCTGAGCAGACTCTTTCCCCAGGGGGCAGCAGTGTCTGGACATGCAGACTGCTGAGAAGGAAGCCTGCCTACAGACCGGTGTAATGGTGGGGGAGTCAGCTGACCTCCGCTCAGCATCCGGAGAAGAGATCTCCTCTCCTGAAAGACACGGTGTATTGGTGCAAGTCCCATGGTTCTCTCTCTCTGGCGACTACTATTGGGTTATCTATGCAGTCTGTTGTTAATAAATGGCCAGCATTGCAAAATCCAGGCCTTCGAGTTTAAGTAACCAAGAGCATTTTGCTTACTGACTATCACTGCTTCTGCAAGTGCCCTGCAGCCAGGAGTCCCAGAGAGGACCACTGTGGGGTTCTGTGCACAGAGGGCTTGCAGGAGTGGGTTCCCATGATCGCCAACATTTATGTTACTGTAACAAAGGGCACAGATGGGAAAGCTTTCATTGTGCCTTCCTGTGCTAGGACCGGCTCTAGCTTCAGCTCACCAATTTCACAGGCAATACACATTTCCTGAATTCAGATCTTCCCCCTGGTAAAAAACTCCCTCTGCTTTGAAAATAACTTATGGTAAGTGATTTAGCACAGGTGAAAGATGCTGGACTGAGGACCCTAGAAACTAACATGCACTGTTTATTCCTAGGGAATCAGTGAAAGCAACAGTTCAAACCATACCATCAAAGGCGCTGGTTAATTGCAGATTTGGTACTTTTTTTTTGTATAATGTGGACATGTGTCCATTAGCACCCAGAATGAGATTATTACCAGCTCATTGCATTTGCTTGTTTTATCAATAACTGACAGACCTATTCAGAGGGGAAGCCACCAGCCCAGCAATGAAATTGCTGTAGAGCCAAATTCTGTCTTAGCCACAATCCAGGCAATTCCACTTAGTCTCTAATTTTCACGAGTGGGCATGTCTGACTTATGCAAGTTTACAGTCCAATGCGTGTGTTCAAGACAGAGATTCTGCATACACAAACATGAACTGCATGTGTGAATGGGGTGCAATATGGATGATAACTGAGGGCACTCTTTTGAAAATTTGGGTCCTATTATCCACCTATTGTACCAAAGGCTAGCCCTAATGAAAGAGTGTGCTCAAAAGGAGGTGATTTTAGAGAAAGACAGTATCATTTATGTCTATGTGAAAGACTGAAATACCTGCTGACTGTTTGGGGGAAGGTAGTGTTTATTACCATTGTGACTTCTATAAAGTGTGCATGGGGACCATGAGGACAGGAACCTTATAAACCCTGGAATAACAATAATTTATATTTGAAGAATTAAGTTGAACTGTTTTCTTCTTGAAAAGTTTCTGTATTTGCAAAAATAAAGGCACATTTTCAGAGGCTGTTCTGGCTGAAACCAAATATTTGAATGGACACCTACATACGAATAAACAGATTCAAAATAGGCCAGGCAAATATTCTCAGGCATCTGTAAAATGCTATACTTACAGCTTTCCAGCTGCAGTTTACACATCTGTGTGTCCATGGGATATTTTGACAGGTCCATGTTACATGCAACAGTAGTAGTGATTCTACATGGGGAGAAAGAGTTCAGAAGCTGTGCAATAAAAACATATTTCAGGATGTCTTTATTTTTCATAGCAAACTACAGACTCCAAAGATTCTGATCAGGCTTTTGGATAGTTCTGACTTTTGAAATCAATACACTAATAACACCAGAGAAGTTGCAGCCTAACGTATAAATTCTGAGCTTAGTTATACCAGTGTAGTCTAAGTCAGCAGAGATAGAGTGACTCAGGATTAACATTGGAGTAAGAGAGAGCACGGTTTGGCCCTATGAGCATGGGAAATTAATGGGGAAATGACACAAGTGGCTTTAACTGAATATTCATGTGATACCTACAGATCACCACTGGCTGGTATTGGTTAAGCAAGCAGCAAGCCAAGACTTCCAGTTTTCTGCTAAAGTTTGTTCATTTTGTTACCTCTGCCCCTCACATTCTTCCAGCCCATTCTGTTTTATCCATCTGCCATCTTTTGTCTGTCACTGAAATTGCAAGGTCCCTGGCCAGGGACTGTCTTCTGTGTTACTGCTCTGTACAGCACCTACCACAAGGAGGATATGGGGCGGGGGGAGGGGGATGGTGATCCTTGACTGGAGTTCCTAGGGACTAATGCAATAGAAATAATACAAGATAACTACTGCACTGACTGGGAGGAATGTGCAACTGCAGTGAAGGAGCAATTAAATTACGCTGAGATCCAGAAAAGAATGTCAAAACCAGGGGCCTGTTGACTCCAAAGCTCTTGTTAACCATGATGGCCACATACATTCTGATCCGGTGTGGTTTTAATAATTTGCTCTTCACCACCAGTACGTGACTTACCTTAATGCATACAAGACAGTGCCATTGGAGAATAATCTTATAAGACGATTCCCCACGGTAACGTCATGCAGGAAAGACCGTTTAGACTCCACAATATATGTGTCTGGCACCCATAGCAATTCCACTAGACGAGCATCCAAAGTGAAACTTTTGTTGCCATGAAAAACCAGGCGGGGGTCCGTCCAGCGCTGCCGCAGATATATTGTAGCAGTGTAGTCCTGAAGGAGAAAGACAGGTGTGAGAAGACACGCAGCAAGAATGTTTATGAAGCATTGGTGTCCACCTCCTATGTCCAAAACATATTAAGGAGGCTGAGGCATAGTCTTCACAAACTGTGTGTGTGTGTGTGTGTGTGTGTGTGTGTGTGTGTGTGTGTGTTTCACCCTCCTTTGCTACAATATCCAGACCTCTGGCTGTCTTTCCTAAAGGATACAGCCATAGCATTAACTGTAGGGCATGTAACACACCAAAACTCAGCTTAAAACACACAGGACAAAGCTGGTAGACTTGAATTCTGAACTTAGTTCCTCTGTTTGCTTGAGGTTTTTCATGTATTCATACCCAATAAACAATCATAATCATAATACTTAGTCTTATACTGTGCTTTTCACTCCTAAACCTTAAAGCCCTTTACATAAATAAGTATTAAGGTGGGTAAGGATCATAATCTCCATCTGAGAAAACAGAGAAGCAGAGAGGTTGACTGGCTTACTCAAGCCCCTACATCAATTACATATGAAATAGCTTCCAGTATGGGAAAAATATATAAGTAACCTACACACGAATGCAGTATATATATATATAGCCACATAGAGGGAGAGCAGGTATTCAAATACAGCTGCATTGGCCTTTCACCAGAGCTAAAAGTCCAAGAGCAAACACTCACCTGCATTTCACCTATTCACCCTATTGAAAGTTCGTTTGTTTAAGCCATGGAAGGCAATTGTGTAAGGGAAGGACAGACTATGCATAGTAGATGATGAGAAGAATAACACAGTTTGGAGTAATGGAGATAAGCAGGACCACGAATGAGTCATGCCACTGGTCCTGTACAATATTTGTTCCCTTCATTCACTATTGGGAGCTATATTTAGATCACTCAAACGGGGCGGGTGGGTTGTGCTTAGAGGAGAGGTATTTTGGGGGTGATATGTTGAAGAAATGTAAGAAAATAACATGCTATTTAAGCCAAATAAAGTAGGAAGTGCAGTCAAAGCTTGTAGTGTTACTCTTCTGTCAGATCGGTACTAAACTGAGCCCAAGCCAGGGACTAGGGATGCTATGGGACTGAAGTTTTAGGTAGGAGAGTCAAAAAACAAGATCTTGACCAACTGTTGTCCTTGAAGATCTCACAGAACGTTTTGCAAGAGTAGGAGTGTTAATTCTAGTGTCCTGGTCAAATTTCAACTTGGTTGCAATATCCAGCCTGCCTAAAATCTCCCCAGCAGTTACAAGTGGATGAAGTATTTTTATAGTGCCCCCATGATAAAGGGAAAAACAGGGCTCAGTTGTAATGGATACAAAGACAGTTCTTTACTGAGCCTCCTGGATACATAACCAGACCTTGTGGCAATCCTTGGCTCTCTAGTTTGCAGATGAACTAAATGCAGCTTTCATGATTGTGTAGTGTTGTTCTGCATCGTTATACAGCTACCATGTTCCTGCCCAGACATGGCCGCATTTCAGTGGCAGATGAATCAATTCCCTTATGTTCAATAGATGGTTTGTAAAATCCTTCGGTATGAAAGGTGCTAAATAAATTATGTTATCCTCGCTCTTCAGATTTGATTCTCAGACTGTTGTGTGTATGTGGGAGGTGGGGGAGTAAGTTCTACTCTACGACTTAAGTGATTGAAATGATGCACTGTTAAGAGTTTCAGTATAGTGAATTATTAATACTGGTGATGAAGGGGAAAGCCTCTGGGTCATTTCAATTATTTATCTAGCCATAGAGTATGTCTCTATAATGTTCTCCTTGACACAAGGGGAATTTAGGTGGGATGTGGAGGAAATATATGCTGTAGAAAGGGATAGTTTTACAAGGGGTGGGAGACTAGACTCATGAAAATACCCTCTATTTGGTGAAGGTTTCCCTTTATATTTCCCCTTGGGGTGATGGCCCTTCTAGCCCTCTGAACATTAGGCTTTCTCCTCAGCTTTAATCCGCTTTATTCCTCCACAATTTGAAGGCTAAAGAGGAGGACTGGAGGTGGCTTCTGGAGCAACGCTCAGTGTCATGCCTAAGCCTGCAAGAGGAGATTCTGCAGGAAAACAGAAGGGGGGATGAAATGCTACAACAGCTGCAGCCCACGGCTAAGATCTTCCATTGTGAATAATAACTGTGTGTGCCACCATTTTTGGTGCCCAGCTTCAGACCCCTCAAAAGGGACCGGCATTCAGGACATGCTGAGCTCCTGCCTTTTGACAGTCAGCCCCCTGTCTCTGTCTCTAACTCAGTCCTTATATCCCCTCGGTTGTAGCACCTGAGTGCTTGTGAATGGGGAATTCTGAATGGATTTGATCCTCACAGCAGCCCTGTGAGTGAGGAAAGTGCTATTATCCCCATTTTGCAGAAGAGCAGCTGAGCACAGGGAGACCACGGCCAAGATTGTCAAAGGTTTTTAGGCACCCAATTCCCATTGAAAGGGAGTTAGATGCCTAAATACCTTTGAGGACTTGGTCCCAAATGACTATCTGGTCCCAAGGTCATAGGATGTCTGTGGCTTAGCTAGGAATTGCCACACTGGGCTCCTAAGAACAGAGGCACCCAAACCATCAGTCACTCTTGGGCCAGGTCTACACTAACCCCCTAATTCGAACTAAGGTACGGAACTTCAGCTACGTGAATAACGTAGCTGAAGTTCGAAGTACCTTAGTTCGAACTTACCTTGGTCCACACTCGGCAGGCAGGCTCCCCCGTCGACTCCGCGGTACTCCTCTCGCCGAGCTGGAGTACCGCAGTCGACGGCGAGCACTTCCGGGTTCGACTTATCGCGTCCAGACTAGACGCGATAAGTCGAACCCAGAAGTTCGATCGCTCGCCGCCGAACTACCGGGTAAGTGTAGCCAAGGCCTTGGTCTCCAACTCTGGTGTCTCAAACTTGGATCCCCTCTAGAGCAGCAGAGCCAAACTGGCCCCTTTCTCCTCAGTATGTAATCGAGACTGAGTCACTTACCATGTCACTCTCAGATATACTTGAAATACTTGCAACGTCCAGGCTCAATGCTATTTGAACAGGTTTCCCTGGGAGGGATAGAGAGGCTTAGATTAGAGTGAAGAAAGGGTGAAGGTAACACTATGTTGTTGTGTACTAAAAAGAAATGGACACTTAGCATTCAGTATGGAATTCAGTTCACTGCACTCAATCGAGCAGCACACATAGGTAGTCTTGCAAGAATTAGATTTTTTTTTATAATTTTGATGCATAATATCAATGTTTATTTTAAAGCTTTTTAAAGATTTTTATCTAGCTATTTACATTTTCACAGTTGTGGGAAACTACAGGGAGGTCAGACAATTATTTAATGACAGTAGACAGATTAAAAAAGTTAAAGCTTTGTAACCATTAAACCAAACTGTCAACATCAAATATCAAAATATACAAAATACATAGCCTTAAAATCAAATTCTAATAAGTTCTCAAGCAGCATTGGTCTTACTTTGCCTAACTGTCTATTTTGATTATTACTGATGGAAATACTTTTTCATCGGTTTGCACACGTATGATGCAATCAACATTTACCTATAAAAGTCTAATCCTTCCAAGCCTACATATAGGGGTGTCCCTATTGCTGCCAGCGACCAAAGAACTAGACTAAATTTCAGAGAGTTAAACATGAGCAGACTGTTTGGGTTGTGAAATCTCATGCTCAAAAACTTTTCACTTGTGCTGCCAATTTCTTTGGTGGCATCAGCGGACAGAAATGATCACGTGCAGCACTAGTGGCCATACACCCAGGCAATCCAGGGAGGCAATATTTCCATTGCAATCAGCCACAGAAATCAAGGGCTACACACGGCTCAGCATATGTAATGATAACAATCTTGAGTTGTTATATAACACTTTCCATGGCACGATCTCAGAATGCTCTAGAGGTGGGTAAGAATTTTTATCCTCATTTCTCAGATGAGAAAACTGAGTCCTGGAGCAATTAAGCGACTTGCCCAGTGAGTCAGAACCAAAAGCAGGAATAGGACTGAGCCCCCCCCCCCCGATCCCTAGTTATGTCCTGTCCACTGAACCACACAGCCTTTTCCTGATGCAAAGCACGGCAGAGTCCCCAGCCTCACTCTCCCTCTACAGTCCTGCAGCCTGTCCCTGAGTTTGGGAGGGTGAGATTTTGTTCCCTACAATCCTGGTTATTCAGGGATTTATAAGTGATTCAGGAGTCACCCTTTGTGAGTCTAATCAACTGCCATGGCCTCTCATGTGAGCAGCACCACTCACTGAAAGTGATCACTGGGCTCAAATCAAAGCTATCTCAGGTACATCTCCATGTGCTGCGATTACACCTCCCAGCTGCAGTGTACACACACGCTCATAGCGGAGACCTGATCTAGGGACCCTCCCAACTATCTGTACACAGTCTGACCTCCCCCGTCCCAGAGTGCTGAGCCCGGCACCCCGAGAACCTGCCAAACGGGATCTAAGGAAATCTTTTACAGTGAGTGACCATTGTGCCCCAGTGAACCATTGTTTGGCAGCAGACAGCGTATTAGGTTTGTTTTAATGTGGCCACCTCCGTCCTGCCTTGTAATTGGAGTTGAACAGAGGACAGAATGCTGTAAGGTGCACTGGAAGTATATGGGAAGAGAGATTTGCTTTATGGAGAAAAGATACATGTTCTCCTTTGCACACCCAGCTTTGGAAATCTGCTCTCTGTCTCCTGGGATACGGCCCATTTGACCCTGTTGCTTCACTGAGCACAGAGAACCCAGCTGGCCGGAGCCTATCTGGAGAGGATGGAAGAGGAATTGCCAGCTCTCTGCCATTGTTCCTTATTTGCCTGATCTCATAAAAGCCTCTCAGTAGATGTACTTTAGGAGGGTATGGACCAGGTGCAGAGCCAGATGGAGACTGCTGCTGTCTGTGCCACTGTTCCCCACCTGCCCTCCCTGCCCCCCAGCTTCCTTACCCACAGGAAATCATTGTAAACAACGTTATCTTCACATGTTGTCCCTTCAGAGGTAGTGCACAGTGAATACCCTGTCTCCCCCCCACAACGGGTGGCTTGGGTGGGACAGCAGCCAGTGGGCATCACTGCTCTATGGGGAGCATGAATTGTAGGGCATTGGGATCAGGAAGATTTGTGGGCTTAGGAGGCCAAACCCCTGCCATTTCTGTAGAGGTGGAAGAAAACTCAGTCCACTTAGTAGAACAACGAAGTCAGAACTTGTGGGGTTTCCTGTCCCCTGGGCAGGTGTTTCCCAAGTCAGGAAATGGGCCCTACTAGAAATTTAGTTAGCAGATTTCAGTACATATGGGGTGAAATTCTCCTCAGCACACAGGACCCACACCAGGTGACAAAGCAGGCCTCATTGGTGCTTATGGGCCTGGGTGAGCCCTTTGTGGAGTTCACTTCAGCTCCCGTAAAGCGAAACCCTGAAGAACAGCCGTTAGCTAGAAAGGAGGTAGCTTGTCAGTGAGTAAAACACATGACAAAATGGAGGCAAAGTATCCCCTTTCACTGTGTCTATACACACTACATTTTACATTGACAGAACCACATAGCTTGGTAGTGTGGCTGCCTCTTTTTGATTACTGAAGCTAGGATTCACCACAAGAGGGCAGCTCCATCCTAGGAAATGTCAGAAGACATTAGTGTAAGTCAGTTTATATTTTGCCTCTTTTTATTGTAATAAGGGTGAACATGAGGAAGATCAAATCCCGTCAGCACAGTAGCAAATATATGGCACAGTAACATATTAGAACATTTCCTTCATAACCCACAGATCAGAAACATTCATATGCACTGGGCCCAATACTTCATTCCCATTGGTTTCAGGGGGAGATTTGGGTGCATAAGGAAGGCAGAATCAAGCCCTAGGGCCACAGGGACCTGATCCTGATTGGTGCTGAGCACCCCAAATTCCGCTGAAGCCAACAGGATTTACAGGTGGTCACCACATTTCAGGAACAGGCCATATATATCTATGTAGTCAACACGTGTACTTTTTTCACCTATATGACTTGCTCAATCCTATATAGCTTGCCAGTTAGAATTGAAGCCACCCACTTTCTAAAAGGCAGTTAGGTTTAACAAGATTTTTTAAATGTATCTAGAATTTGCCTAATAAGATTTCAAGTTGCAAAAAGGACAATTTTCAAAAGCGCCAAAGTGATTTAGGAGCTAGATCCCATTTTCAAAAGTGATAGTTATTTAGGAGCCAGAGTCCTGACAATTTTTACCCAACGTGTTATGAACATATTAAACTTGTGCTGATATTGACTTGCATGCATTTAAACTTCTCTCTTCTATTTTTTAACCATCTGTTGTCCTATGGGACAAATTTCAATGAAGAGCTGGTATTATTCCACAATACCAGACTTAGTGGTCATTACTCTATGTAACTCCACGATTGTAGAGATTTATCACCACAGGAGGAAGATAAAGAGAGAGAGAAGTGAAAAGGTGTAAGACAAAGCCAAAGTACACCAGCTACATTACATGGCATAGGGGTCGTAATCAGACTGCATGAGGCTTGGTCATCTGCACTTCACAGAACATCCAGCCATGCTCTGTGCACCGAGAAGGCTGTCCCTTCACAACATTTAAGGCAAAGCCCTGGCATAGGCTGTTTAGAATTTAGTGTATATAGTTCCACAGTGGAAACAAATCCCCAGAGACTGGGACTAAACAGGAAGGGAGTTATAAGTGAGCAGTGCTGCAGTTCAAGGAGCCAGGCTTCATTCATTTGCAGCCACAATGACCCTTATAAAATGGATGTCCATTAACTAATACACAGCCACACCAAGGGGACAAACTGACACAAAGGGGCTGCATGGTTATAACAGGGCAGAATTTAGCCCAATGTAGCTAATTTGACAGGTATAAAAACTCACTAAGCTTCCTGTTCTTTATTCCACAGACAAATATGTCCGAAGGGAATAAATTCTGCCTTCAGTCATACACATACAGTCCCACTGAGCAAACAGAATTGGATGGAGTAGGTGAGGATGGACTTTGGGCACATAGTCCCAGCCCCAGCTAATTTAACAGGGACAGATAAACTAGTGCTTGTTAGAGAAAACCCACAAAACATTATTCTCTCCATGCAAATATTACTGATTATATAATCGTTTTATCAGACACTGAAATGTTCTGTTGACGTACCACCAAAGTATGGCCTGAGATATTTGTTGTAGCCCTCTGTGAGGTTCTCAAATCCAGGGAGCGATACCGCGTCACTGCTGTGTGTGCCCGATTTATGGCCCAGCGTGCACTTTCTAAAATATACAAATACATATTGTTAGGCATGGCAGGGCATGCTGGGAGCATCTGCTGTGCAGCTGCAGCTGCGTTCCCTGCATGGAGTGTTTCCCAAACTTGGGACGCCGCTTGTTTAGGAAAAGCCCCTGGCGGGCCGGGCCTGTTTGTTTATCTGCCGCGTCCGCAGGTCCGGCCGATCGCGGCTCCTACTGGCCGCGGTTCGCCACTCCAGGCCAATGGGGGCTGCGGGAAGTGACACGGGACGAGGGATGTGCTGGCCGCCGCTTCCAGCAGCTCCCATTGGCCTGGAGCAGTGAACCACGGCCAGTGGGAGCCGTGATCAGCCGGACCTGTGGACGCAGCAGGTAAACAAACTGTCCCAGCCCACCAGGGGCTTTTCCTAAACAAGCGACGTCCCAAGTTTGGGAAACACTGCCTGCATGTATACAGCAGTCCAACAGAAACTGCATAAAACACTTCATCAAAGCCAGCAGCACTTGATTCTGCTGTTTAATTTGTGTGCGGGACAGGGACTGTGGGCAATCAGCGTGTGACTTCATTAAACAGACAATCCAAAGTTTGGGGTGTTTTACAGCGGTGTAGGAGGGATATGGTTGGCTGGGGAAGATGCTTATGTGCAGAAACAGTTGGAATGGTGACAGTTGGAATTTGCTTATGACTTCCTTAATGTTTACTTATGCGGGTTCTTGTATTAGTGCCTATCACCATAGTAGCTGATTGCTTCCCACAATTATTATTTGTATTGTGTGAACAATAATCTGGATTTAGACAAGGGAGATCATGCACAGATGCTATTTTCACCCTGAGACGGATTATTGAGAACACAATTGAATTCCAAGGCAGTCTTGTCATCAGTTTTGTGGACAAAAGGCATTCGATAGTGTAAATAGAGAAACAATGTGGAAAATTGTGGAACAATATGGAATTCCAACAAAATTAATTAACATTATGAAGACATTCTATGCCAACTCAAAGTGCTGCATTAAAATGGAAAATGGATTGAGTAAGCCATTCAGCATCAAGACGGGGTAAGGCAAGGGTGCATCCTGTCTCCTTTTTTGTTTATGCTTATGCTAGTCATCGACTATGGATTAAAACAATGCGACAGTGATACATATGGCCTAAAATGGAACAATTCAAGGCTATTTGATCTAGACTTTGCTGATGACATCGCTCTTATCAGTGAAGATGCCAATGGACTACAAAAATGCACAAACCAAGTGAAAGAAGTAATGGAGAAGATAGGTTTGAGATACAATGCAAAGAAATGTAAAGTCATGTTAATGGGGACTATAGGGACAGAAATCAAAACTGAAGAAGAGAAACTGGAGAAGGTGGACAAGGTCTGTTGCTGGTGCATATGTATTCTCTCTGCTCTAGATGCACAGCGATGGTGGAGTGCTGTGCTGGCATGCCATGAGAAGGCAGCAAATCACCAGAGAGCATTCCATAAGAGGAAAGAGCTTGAGATGAGACCATAGATGATGAGCATCAAGAGAAGATTGCATCAGCGTCTCTTTACTACTTTGCTACTCAAAACCTAGCACTGCGTGGCACTTCAGATCAGCTGTCTGTGTCAAACAATGGAAATTTCCTTAAAATTGTGGAGCTGATGGCTGAGTTTGATGCTGTACTCCAGGAGCATCTAAGAAGAGTCACCACCCAAGAAATGTACACACACCATTACCTTGGAAAAACAATTCAAAATGAGATCATATAGTTACTGGCAACAAAAGTCAAACAGAAGATTGTGGTAGATCTGAAGTCAGCAAGATATTACTCTGTTATTCTGGACTGCACACCTGACATCAGCCATATGGAACAAATGACTTTAATGGTGCATTTTGTAACAACAACAGAACCTAGTGAAAATGTCCCTGCAATGGTGACTGTCAGAGAGCATTTTCTAGAATTTATTGACGTTGATGATACTACAGGAGTTGGTATGACAAATGTGCTTCTTAAAAGCTGGAAGATACCGGAATTGCAATAGCTGACCTGAGAGGTCAGGGCTACGATAATGGTGCCAACATGAGAGGAAAGAACAGAGGAGTGCAGACACAGATCTGAGAGTTAAACCCTCGAGCTTTTTTTGTCCCATGCAGTTCTCATTCATTGAACTTGGTGGTCAGTGATGCAGCATCAGCTTCTAGTGAGGCTGCTGAATTTTTTAATGTAATTCAAAGCATCTATGTATTTTTCTCTGCATCAACTCATCAGTGGCAAATTTTGAAGCAACATCTGGGAACATCCTCTCTGACACTGAAAACACTGAGTGCCACACAATGGGAAAGTCGAGTGGAGGCAGTAAAGCATATCACACACCAAATTGGGAAGACAGATGATGCCATAATTACCATTATGGAGGATAATGGTATGACAGGAACTGTTCGTGGGAGAAGAGTGGCAGAGGAAAATGGAATCACCAGAAACATACATAACTTCAAATTTCTGTGTGGCTTAGTGTTGTGGCATGACATATGGTTTGAAATAAATGTTGTAAGCAAGAGACTCCAAGGTGTTGACCTTGATATATCTGGAGCAATGGAACAACAAAGCAACAAAGCAGTCATACCTACAGTTACTTAAAATTTCTGAACGAGGCATTTTAAGTTGTTAGTTCTTCTTTATTGGGGTAGGTAGCAGAGTAGTATCATGAGAAGAGTAGAACAGGAAGAAGCCAGAATTGAGACTTTTCAAAGCTTTGGCCCAAACGAGGGGGCATGGGGGCATCATTTGTGCTGCCTGCCTCAGGTGCCAAAATGTTGTGGACCGGCCCTGGCTGGCCCTTTCAGACCTTGCTCTCCTAGTCTTTCAGTTCCCACAATCCTCAAATCCTTATGTTGTCTTTCTTCTGAGCCTAGAAGCAACACCCCAGTCCAGTCTTCTTCTAGTTCATGGAGTGCAGGAGAAGGAATACCCACGTAGGCTGGTGGGTTTCACCCCAGTCCTTGGGTGTTTCTCGTCCTGGTCCTGCTCCTTTGGTGGCTTCTTCCCAGTTTCCTGATGATAGCTCCCAACCTTGCTGCAGCCTCTTATTCCAAGTGTTGCTGATCTGCCAATCAGCTGCAGCTGGAGAGGTAGCTACTCTGTCTCTTAACCTCTTAGTGGGTGTGACAGAATGGGGTTTAGACACCCAATTACCCCTCCCCCCTTAAAAATATAGCACATGACCCAGCTACAAGCAGTATGTTGCCCCCAGGAAGAGAAAAGTGCCAGAGACTCATTCCATGAAGTCATTAGGGATTTGCTGTTGCTATTGATTTTACATAGAAGATGCTCAGATACCACCCTGGTGGGTGGGAGTATAAAGGCCTTATATAGGTAGAAGACAATATTGAAGAAGAGTCAAGCAATCTATCTGTGTCATCTACAGGTCTGTTCATCACAGGATAGGGCCCTCCGCAGCTATCTTAGCAGCCCAATGAGGACTGGGTTAATTAGGTGCCTGAGATTTTGTCAGCGGCCCTACTGCCCCTGCACATCTGCCCCCACTACCCCCATCTCATGCATAAGTATGGGGTGTAAATGATGTCCTTTGCGATCATTTGGAACATGCGGTTTGACAGCCTAGAAAGGGAGGAGATTTAGAAGTCTCTAAAACTGTCCAGTACGGAACACATGAAATGGCATCCCTCATTACAAAGCTGATTGGTTACAAGATCTAAAACTGCACCCCCTTGTTATAAAACCCATATGTGAATACATCCATTCCTCCTCCCTCCCTAGTCATCACCTTTTGATAGCTAAAAGCTGTACCTCAGGCCATCAGCTCCTCCTTGGTGGTCACTGATATCCAGGAAATGCTTTGCACCTCGCTTGTTATTGTTTACGGACAATCCTCTAGTGTCAGAGTGTCCCTGCGCAGCTAATGCCATCAGGAGAGGGAGGAATCCTACCTTCAGCCTCTGGGTGAATTGGGTTGGGAGGTGCAGGTGGCAGCCAATACTAAACATTCACAGCCTGAGCCAAAGCTTTTCAAACTGAGCACAATCAAGCTGCTGTGTTTGGCTCTGTGCTTGCATGGCCGATGATCAGAAGTGAGTCTGAGCTCCAATGTGCAAAGTCAATTTTTTTCTCACTCCAGGGGTGATCAGATGCAGAGTTTTCATTTAGACCTATCTCTGTTAGTTATGTAAAAATTAGCATTCCATAGTTAGACGATAAACTTGACCCAGGGGTGTTTTGAAGAGAAATCACTAATGTGTCTGAAGGCACTTACACACTGAGGTGACCACAGCAAGCTAAAGTACCCAGCTAGAAAGACAGAGAGGGGTCGTGTTCTAACATGGTGTAATTTCTCAGTGGAGCCAGACCCTGTGTGCTCACTTACACCCTGTATAAAGTTGGTACAAAAAAAATTTGCCAGCAGTGTGAATGAATGGATAATTCTGGTCTTTTGGTGTTTATTCTGGTGTAAATGGCAAAACAAGGTCCAAGGCAGTGAATCATCATCCCACTGCCAGTACCTAATGGCAGCGAGGGCTATGCAGTGTGAAATGCAGCAGGTTGGGTTCTGGAGGTTTCTGTGAATTTTTTTTCTTCAGTTCTCATTTATGTAGGTTTCATAGCCCTGAAATTTCACTGTAGGTTTCGGATCTGAAAGAACCCGCAAATCCCAAAGCAATGATCAGAACTGCTCAGCTTCATGTTGTTTCAGGACTGAGGCATGAATGGTTTCAGCCTCCCTTGGAGTTGGGCATAGGGTCACTTGAAAAATTCACAGACTTTTACACTTTAATTAAACTTAAAACTAGGGGAGGGTCATGTGGTTCCAGATTCTCTAATGGAAGTTACACAAAGCTGCAATTTTCAAGAGCCTGACTGAGCTGTAGAAAGGGGGCAGCACCTCCCTAGTGAGGGACTGTGACTCAGGGAGTTGTGCCCATTGCACTATCCTTTGGGATGGTGTAATCAGCTCTCCCCTGATGCATCCAGCCCTCTTAGGAAGGGATTGGAGTCTGGACCATGGCTATTTTCCCTCCTGCCCCCAGCATTTATATCAACTACACTTCAGATGGTATCCTTGTCAGGAACCTTACCTTTGAGTTGGAAGAAAAAGCCACACACAGATGAGGACAAAATATCTGCAGTACATTTCTGGAGTTTGTTTCAGTGCTGGCTGTGATACTTCTACTGATCATCTGCGAAGCAGAAAGGAACGGCATGTAATTTACAGCAGTTTAAGGAAAATGTGCACGAGCACACATAGAGATATTATCCTGGGGGAGTGGATGGGGGACAAGAGTTAAACATTTCATCTATAATCTGAACATCAGGGCCTGATCCAGCACTCTCAACACATATGGACTCCAGAATCTGTTCTTTCTTTCTTTCGGTTCTGTAATGATGCCCATCACCATGGTCTCTCAGCAATGCCTTCCACATAAAAGAGACTGGCAATGCTCAGTGCACTTCATGGAGGCTCTGGATTTGATACCATTTCTTCCACAGAAAATGTGGCTTGGGGTTGAGTTTTTGGTTTAAGAAGGGCAGAAAGAAGGATTGATGTGAATGGCATTCTGGCTATGGTGGAAAATCTTTATTAAGTAGGAAGGCTTTTCAGCATTTCCTAACAGTGATCCGACTCTGGATTCATCTGATCTCCTTTCCTCACAGCAGGGTTTTAGCTTCTAAACACAACTGGGCCCCAAATATTGCTTTAAAATGTTTTAGTCTCTGTACTGCATTAGGTCATGCCTCCGATAAACATATGGATATTAATAGTACCACTGGCAGGTAACTCAGGGTTCGCTACAGGATGAAATCATTCTATTTTAAAATAGTTTTGTTGACTTTTCTAGGAGTGGAACTGAATCTTGGCTTTCAGCCTTAGAGTTCCTCAGGTCTGTGCTTTTCTGAAAGGAACAACATGATGATCAACTAGCCTTCATCTGACTACAATGTACCTGCAGCCCCTCTCCAGTATTAAGTTCACTGAACAAAAGAGTGGGTCAGTTAAAAAGCTTCCCTAAAGCATATGGATGACTGTGTCACACTCCCAAATAAATGTACTTTCTAACAAGAACAAACTAGGAGTTAGCTGATCTGCACACACTGTGGTTGCTAAGACATTCTCATTACTTGGCCATGCTGAACTCAAGTTGGGAACATGATGTTGTACCATCAAACCACTCCAAATGAGCATGTAAATACGTCTGAGTATATGAGTGCTTTCATGCAGATATTGGCAAGGAAATATTCAGCTTTGATGGACCATGTTCTGCACTGAGTTACATTTATATAAGTCTGGAATAACTCTATGCAAGTCAGTGCAGTTACTCTGGATTTAGGCCAGTGAAAGCAACTGAGAACAGAATTTAACTCAATGTGTTTTCTCATTATGGCCTGAAATTTGCATTCAAACTTCAGAGTTGGCCCTTATTCCATAATGCCCCAAACTAAAACACTTTGAACATTTCCTATTTTGCAGTTAGAGCCATCTCAGTTAGCACACTGTGGCCCAAATGTGCATTACAATCCTGCCCATTTGCATTACTCAGGTGGTACAAAGAGGCTGGATTCAGACTGTAACTTGCGAGTGGAGAACTCCCTGGGCAAAGGGGTATTCCATGCTGATGCAAAGCCAGCAGAGCTGGTTACTGCACCAGCTGCTCAATCCACCATATAAAGAGCATTTCCTGAGAGAGAAAAGACACACCAGGGCAGAGCGCAAGCATCATCAAGTTCTGTTTTATTTGCCCAGACTTCACTGGTGTAGTCTCTCTATGGGACCATATTCCAGTGGCCTAACTCGTGTGGAGCCCAGGCTGTGAAAATCAGAGAGCTGTAACCAGCTCCCTGATGGCTCCTCCCTGCTCCTGTGCTGAGCTGAGCTCAGATGCAAGGGAGAATCTAGCCCACTGTTAGCACCCAGAGGTCCTGACTTGGGACTAGCTTGGGCAAGGCTGAGAGTTTGCCCTGGATGGGGTAGGCTCTGTAAATTTTCAGCAGGGATAGCAAACCACCCAATGCTAGAGTGGATGCCACTTCTCTTTAAGGAAGTGATGCCAGCAGTAGCCATCCTGCCACCCTATTGCTAGGCAAAGGTGGTTGTATACATCATTAAAAAGCAAGCCTTGCAATAACTAGATTAAAGAATAATCAAAAACATTGGCTGCCTGTGCTGTCAGCGGCTGCTTTTAAATGTAAGAGGAGAGAAATGAATTTTGATGGGAGAGAAATGAGTCCTAAAGCCTGGGGTTCAGTGACCTATCACCTTAGAGCCTCACTCCGCTGTTTGTTTCAGGTGCTCTTAAGGGCAGATCTGAGCTTGAGTTTCTCAAGTCCTAACCTACCTGCTGTATGTAATGGATGGGATCAGCATATGGGAACTGAGGGAAGATTCTTGCTGTTCTTTTCTCATGGCATTCCTGGCAGCAGCTCCATGAAACAATATGGCAAGCAGTTTCAGCTAGGCACCACAATGAACCCAAAGGAATCATATAAGGAGAATCAAGTGGGGGCAAAAATGGGATATGAATGGAGTGTTTCCCCAAAATGAAATATATTCTGACATCGCCAGTTCTCTGTGTAAATTCTGACGTTCTGATAAGGCTCTTGCATATCTATCACTTTTCATCCAATTTGGCATGCACATGATTTCCTACCTGCCCACCACTGAAACGCAACTGCAATTGTTTTAACAGCTCACAGCAACGCTACACAACAGTTTAGGATGGAAAGTGGAGAACATTGTATTCAGTTGAAATTACTGGAGGGGGAAGGAGAGGGCTCTTATGGAGGCAGAATTCAATTATTCAAATTGGCATTGGGCCAGAGCACTAGGATTAACACAGCTCCTCTCCTGAAAAGTGCCGTGAGATGTTAAATAGAATAAAGTGCTGGAGTCAAGGGCTGGTATTCTCATTTCATGTGAAAGACGGCCTCTTCAGAAGAGCAGTGCTCATGAATGCCATGATGGGCACATCACCTGCTGGATTACCAATGCAATGCACTTATTCCTGTTAGTAGTGTCCCATCCAGATTGTGACCCACCCTAGCTCTGCTTAGTAGATAAAAAGCTGACAGTGTCGCAGCTTAAAGACTAATTAAAATCTAAAGAGTATTGTGGGCATGAAGTAATATCTGATTCATTTTGTCCTGTGGATAAGCCAGTTCTTGTTTTGTTTTTTTCCCCACAAGTGAAAAACAAGCTAGCAAGTTCACCAAGTTACAGAGCCTTTGCTTTACACACATGGTTGAGAGGTCACTGAATTTTATCATCCTGGGTTCCTTACATTCTCTTCCTAACTTCAAACTTAGAAGAGCTTACTATAAAAAAAGATACCCAATTCATTTTTAATCCTTGAAAACAGAATAATGAACTAGTTCATTGAGACATTTTCGTTCTGAGGATTCAATCGCTCATTCCTCTACAACTGGATGGGAGTCAAGGCATAAGACCTGAGCTCCATTGCCCTACATTTGTGTCATCATTTACACCAGTGAACATTTGGATGTGATAACATTTTACACTCACTCTGCTCAGTGGAAATCACGAAATAAGGTGCAGGGCTATGGAGAATCAGGTCATTCCAACCTACTATGTCTGTCTCAATGCATATTCCTAAAATGGTTTCAGTTAGTCTGTTTTGTAAAATGGCAAAAATATAAATTTCCAAAAGAGAATATGTTACATTGTAGATTTAAAAGAATGGGTTATTTATTCCTCCCTGTGGCTTCATGAATTTTGATGTCTTGTTAAATTACTTAGAGGCTTTTTGCTTGAAAGTTGATATGACCTTGATTTCAATGGCTGTTAAAAGCCTACATTCCTTTAAGGATCTGGGCCTCAGCATTCCCGTTGCTTTGTCCCCATCTGTAAAATGGGTTTAATAGCATTTCCCTACCTCAAAGGGCAGTAGTGAGGAGAAATACATTAAAGATTGTGAAGCACTCAGGTGTAATGGTAATGGGCACTAGATAAGTACCAAAGCTAGCTAGATAGTACTGTATTTGTATGAAAGATAGCACTTCCTAGAACCAAACACAGCCAGAGTGTAAACATCCTCTCTCCCCAAGTTCAACTTCTTTCAGAAAAATGAGGTATTTAAGTTTGAAAAATGACAGAGAACATATACAATATTTCTTTCTTACAGGCTTCTTTTTTTAGTGATGTTAAGTCCCTGTTCACTCCTGTCAACATCCTCACGATGGTTCCAGTGTCCTCAGGGCCGGCTCCAGGCACCAGCTTGGCAAGCAGGTGCTTGGGGTGGCCACTCCAGAGAGGGGCGGCAAGTCCTGCTATTCGGGGGCAATTTGGAGGACGGTCCCTCACTCCCGCTCCGAGCGAAGGACCTCCCACCGAATTGCCGTTGCAGATCGCGATTGTGGTCTTTTTTGTTTTTTTTTTGGCTGCTTGGGGCAGCCAAAACCCTGGAGCCGGCCCTGAGTGTACTATTATAGAGACTGAGTTTCCAAAAAAGGTTAAAACAGTAAAAGAAACAATTTCACTGGAAGTCTATTGAGTTCTGTATGTGATGCCATTATAAACTTGTTAGAATGTAGGCTGCAATGGCAAAATGGATTTCAGTGGACCTGAAGACATTGGGCCAAAATGTATTGGTGTAAGGGACCCTAACTGAATTCCACGAAGTTGCACCAGTTTACATCAGAACAAAATCTGTCATTGAAATGCTGTTGTGATTTGAGTTTACAAAGAGAGAACAATGTAATGTCAGTGCAGCATCTAGATAACTGATTACTATAGAATTACCAGGGCAAAATGATTTCATTGCAACTCTCCCATGACATAAAAAGGATTGAACTGTGTCATAATCTTAAATTACCTTGACGTTAATAAAAAAAACGAAGGGGATTAGACACAAAGTCTGTAATGAAAGCATATAAAGGAAAAGAGTAAACTCACAAAACCAAGTGCATTATCATTCTATAAAAAGAACAGGAGTACTTGTGGCACCTTAGAGACTAACAAATTTGTTTCAGCATACGCTTTCGTGGGCTGCAGCTCACTTCTTCAGATGCATAGAGTGGAACACACAGACAGAAGATATTTATACATACAGAGAACATGAAAAGGTGGAAGTACGCATACCAATTGTAAGAGGCCAATCAATTGAGATGAGCTATCAGTAGCAGCAGAAGAAAAAACTTTGAAGTGATAATCGAGATGACCCATAGAAGGTGTGAGGAGAACTTAACATGGGGGGGAAAATTCAATGAGTGTAATGACCCAACCATTCCCAGTCTCTGTTTAGGCCTAAATTAATTGTGTCTAATTTGCATATTAATTTGAGTTCAGCAGACTCTCTTTGGAGTCTGTTTTTGAAGTTTTTTTGTTGCAAAACTGACACCTTCAAGTCTGTCACTGAGTGATTAGAGAGGTTGAAGTGTTCTCCCACTGGTTTTTGAATGTTATGATTCCTGATGTCAGATTTGTGTCCATTTATTCTTTTGCGTAGAGACTGTCCAATTTGGCCAATGTACATGGCAGAGGGGCATTGCTGGCACATGATGGCATATATCACGTTGGTAGATGTGCATGTGAACGAGCCCCCGATGGTGTGGCTGATGTGGTTAGGTCCTATGATGGTGTCACTTGAATAGATATGTGGACAGAGCTGGCATCGGGCTTTGTTGCAAGGATAGGTTCCTGGGTTAGTGTTTTTGTTGTATGGTGTGCGGTTGCTGGTGAGTATTTGCTTAAGGTTGGGAGGCTGTCTGTAAGCGAGGACTGGTCTGTCTCCCAAGATCTGTGAGAGTGAGGGATCATCTTTCAGGATAGGTTGTAGATCTTTGATGATGCGCTGGAGAGGTTTCAGTTGGGGGCTGAAGGTGGCGGCTAGTGGCGTTCTGTTATTTTCTTTGTTGGGCCTGTCCTGTAGTAGGTGGCTTCTGGGTACTCTTCTGGCTCTGTCAATCTGTTTTTTTCACTTCAGCAGGTGGGTATTGTAGTTTTAAGAATTCTTGATAGAGATTGGCCTCTTACAATTGGTATGCGTACTTCCACCTTTTCATGTTCTCTGTATGTATAAATATCTTCTGTCTGTGTGTTCCACTCTATGCATCTGAAGAAGTGAGCTGCAGCCCATGAAAGCTTATGCTGAAATAAATTTGTTAGTCTCTAAGGTGCCACAAGTACTCCTGTTCTTTTTGCGGATACAGACTAACACGGCTGCTACTTTGTAACCTATCATTCTATACTCCACTTAAATATGCGCCTGCTTCTGATGTCAAAGTATTTTTACAGTATAACGTCATTGATTTCACTGGAGTTATTCTTGATTTGCAACAGCCTGATTGAAATGAGAATGATGCCCTTTATCTATGATTTACTCTTGATCCCAAATATATAGGGAGATGGGAGTGCCAAAACTATTGCTTTGTGTGGTACTATTTCAGCACAAGAATCCCAACAGGCCGATAAATACACATACTTTTCCACTTATATATTCCAAGAGCTGTAATCAAAGATTACAAATTACTGCAGTAAAGCAGATTGGAAAAAGATTGTATCTGGTACAATATATTTTTGTTTTTCTAATTAACTAGTCAAGAATTTTAGTTGATTGCAGGAACAATGTTAGGCTCTGTTTAATTTGGATTTTTCTTATACTGTCAGTAGAAATACAACAAATGCAAGATTAGTACATAAATTCACTGATGGGGAAATTATTTCCAACTCCAGAAGATATGCAGCACAGTTATATATTGCTTAGTCTTTCACAGTTATATTGAAGATGCTGAGAATTTAATAATTCACTTGTTTAAAAATAATACTTTCCCTGTGGATTTTTAAGGTTATACAAATTGCAAGTGTTGTGAAAAAACACCTGGGGCCAGAATCCCAGGTGGTGTTAATCCATGTAGCTCCACTGCAGTTAATGCAATTATGCTTATTTACACCAGCTGAGCTTCTGGTCCAATATGTATATCTATTGTAACTCAGCCTATGCTGCCTCACCAAAGGTAAGGAATACAGCAGCGTTAGTTCAAGAGGATGATAAACACACACACACACAGAAAATAATTTGTAGTGTCATCAATCCTGTTTATCTGTAATAAAGTGTTAGTAAGAAAAATAAACATTCTTTGCGGTATAATTCATAACTCTGCTAGACACTAAAAACATGGACTAAACAGACACTGGTTTTATCACAACTGGCTTATTGCAACAATTTGTAACACACACCCTCTGCCTGCAGGGCTGGCATTAGATTCGCTGGGGCCCAGGGCAGAAAGCCGAAGCCCGAGCCCTGCCGCTCGGGCCTAAAGCTGAAGTCTGAGCAACTGCCTGTGGCATGGGGCCCTGGGCAATTGCCCTGGTTGCCACCCCTTAACGTCAGGCCTGACTGCCTGCTAAGCCTTACCTGCCCACTTCATTTTAAGTGGTCTCCTACAACATGGGTGAACCTCTTATGCCTAACAATCTGTCCCAACTTTTTAGCTCAGACACTCTCGTTACCGACCCCAGAGCTGAAAAAGAGCTTCTGGAAGTTCTAGAGCTGGACCCTTCCACCAACAAAAGTTAGTCCAAGAAAAGATACTACCTCACCTGCCTCATCTCTCTAAAAGTATACATTGTACGTCTCTGGGGCCTGCGTCTCATGACAGTAAATGTAAAGGACTCCCATGTTCAGGCCTCTTTGCCAAACCAGTGCATAGAGGTCTCAGTGTAAATGATTATTTTCTCTCTGTGATTGAAGGAAAGGGATAGATAAGGCCCCCCAAACACTACCCAGTGAGTACAGCAAAATTATACAACACTATCTTCTCAGTAATGACTCTGCCACATGAATGCTGGGAATAACACCACCATACAACAACACATACCAGTCTAATGTTTTAATTTAAGACATAATCTAGGACCTGATTCTGCAGCCTATACTATCCATGAAGTCAGTGGGAATTTGAACTGGGATTGTCAGACTGCCTTGTTCTAAGACAGAAATTGAACCTATACATCTGTTACTTACATTGGTGCCATCCGAGTTGCCTGGATGTAACAGAGGAGAATTTGCTTGGAGTGGGACAGAGACAAGCACTGCAAGAAAGTAGATTAATTTGCCATCCAGCATTGGCACAGCTAAAATAAATGCTGACCCGAGAACAGATAACATTTTGTTTGCTCATTTCAGAGCTGCCTCTATTTACTGCACAAAATGAAGAGTCTCATTACCGACTCAGGCACAACCTGATCTATCCTATTTCCCAAGTGAAAGCTTGGCAAGGCACTGTTGCAACCGGGTTGCTTTCAGCATCAATGTTTACCACTATAATTTGCAAAAGGTTCAAATCCAGCCTTAGGCACAAATAGCCATTTGGAGTCCTGAGTGTCTCATGCAGGCTCAGCAGCTCATGAGACCTCTCTCTCCCCTTACCCTTCAGCCATTTTTAGAACCAAATTCAAATGGGTTTTTTCCAGAAGTGTTAGGACAGCCTTTTTCATTGCCATGTTGCCTCTGCTGGGTGCCGCCCTGACCATGACTAGAGTTGCTGGAAGTCTCACAAGGAAGTGATAACTCAGTGGTATTTCCACTCTGAATGTGAAGAAATTTGGGTTCACCTTGAGTGCATGTCAGCTTCTGTGCAGCACAGCATAGTCCTTAAGTGGAGCCGGTGCTGTGTCATTAGAGATTATCTGGGAGTCAGTGCAACCCCCAAGATTAGGTACTGGTAGCAGGAAAGGGCTTACAGCCAGAGATTAGAGTGACCCCATTTATTAGCATTGCTCCTCCAACAGAGAACACTAAAGAGAGTGTTGTGGGGAATGTCCCCTGTCCTCCCTCAGAGTGAGTGTCCCATGGCTGTAATCACACTGCCCTGTGACAATGGTCCTTGGTATGACTAGAATGATTGCTGCTTGCTTTCCTAATCGTTCTGTGTCATTAGACACTCTTGGATCAGATTTAATTGGCTTTGGAGTATTCTAGACATCAAGTATGTTTCAGTAGTTTTCCATCTAGAAAAGGAAATGAAGAGATTCAAACCTGAGATCGTCTGTCTTTTTTGCCCAAAGCCTGAATTTTAAGTAGGTATCTCTGAACTGATCTTGAAAGAAACCAGCTTTGGAATGTGAGTAGGCAGGGGACTTTGTCAGCAAGGGCTCCTAAAATGCATCGTCTTCTCTGCCAGCCAATCGGGAAAGAACCAGGTGTTATTAGGATATACCTACCATACAAGAGTATGGAAATCCAGTTTGACACATGGGCCCTGTTGCGATGACAGGAGAGGAGCCAGTCATATAAAAATTATATTATGCAAGATAGATTTCTGGAAAGGACCCATTTTCTAATTATTATTGAGGTACAAGGCTACAATTTTAAAATCTAAATAACTATTTAAGCAGTTTTTATATATTGGATGAAAAAATAAAGTTTATAGCCTGCGGGAATGGAGTTCTGAATTTTTGGATAAATTTGGCACATCCTCTTGTAGTTGTGGACTTGAAAAACCAGTCAGCTGATTCTCTTCACAAGTGTCAATTAGGAGCAACTCTTTTGAAGCCAATGGAATTACACTGGTTTATTACTTACATGGGAGGAAAATTAGGCAGCTAGTTTATGTATAAAATTGAATGATATTCAAGCTAGTCCTCCTAGAACTTTTCATCAGCTCACTTTACAATCACTTAGAATGGACATGGACATGTTGCTATGGACCCGAAGAGTTAAAAGGACTCTGCCAGCCTGTCAACACATGGGAGAGCTGCTGCCATGATGGAAGTCCATCCAGTGAGCAATTTAACTGACGTAATGCATAGAGCTTCTGCTGGCTGTCTGCACAGGAGTGAATTTGACAGTGAAAATATATTTTAAACACTAAACTGGAATGAATGACAAAACTTTGTGTGGGGTTGGGGCAGGCACTACTGCTGGAAACATCCCTTTAAAAAGGAAATAGTCTATAAGTCAGAGGTTCTCAAACTTGTACGTAGTGTGGACCATGCATTAATAGATTGTCCATGGACAACTCGTCTCCCACTAGTGATCGCACAGCATCCCTATAACAACTACTGCAATTATTACATGGAAAAGCGATATTAGGAAAGTTTTTGTATATACTTAGCTTCTTTTAATGTGATTTCACAACTGGAAACAAGGGCAGCCAAAACCCTCTGACCAGCCAACTTTCTGCACACCAGCAGTCAGTGTTCATCACAGTTTGGTAACTCCTACTATAGATACTTTTCTTTGAGCAACAATCCTATTCCAACAGAGGGATGGATTAAAAGACCTAATAGCTCCCCCCACCATTATGTCTTCTCTTTGTTCCCCACTTGACATGGTAAGGAGATAATCTGAAAGTTCTGAAGAGTTTTCGTCTGTATACGTGTGTCCCCTTCACCCATGTACAGAGCGGTGAGAGCTGGGAGCTGTGTCCCTACGCACTGAAACAGTCAGGTACGGTAGGACTGACACTGCTCTGGATGAGCAGAAGCAGCAGTACTGTCCCCTGTACTCTGCTGGCAAAGGTGCATGCATGCCTGGGGTAGGATTGTTATGCTAGCACTGAGAACTATCTTCACAATGCTAGACACTGATGTTTTCCTACGCATTTAGTTTTCATTAGGCTGAAAAAGATTTGCTGAAATCCTGAACAACAAATGAGTGACTTCCTGGCACTCTCAGGAGTCCTATACAAACTCATGTGAACTTTGTTCTTGCTCAAAATAGACAGTTTCGGTTGAAGCGACTATCATTACATCATATGAAAAATGACCTTTACATTCCAGAAATAATTGGCACCATTGAGGTGAATTGTGGCAGTTGCATGGGAAAGTTTCACAGCAAATAGCCACTCTGAGCTCTAGCCAAGGCTACCAATATCTTAAACTTTGGGGCCTGAGCCTACATTCTTTGCACAGCCCAAACTCCCATTGAGCTCAGTGGACGTACAGGAAATCCAAGGACTACATGCTTAAAACAAATATGAACAATAAATTGAAGGCATTCACACACTCCATCACCCAATTTTAACTATCCCCCCAAATCCACAGTGAATAGCTTAAAATATAGGGCCTAATTCTGATTTCATTTACACTAGTGTAGTGAATGGTACACGCACTCACACCACTGCCTTCAACAGCATAAGAAAAAGGAGAATTATGCCAGTTTCAATACAATAGAACTCTGCCGTCAATTACACCAGTGAAAGACTCCAGAGAAGTCTGATGATATTACACCAGATTAAGACCAGTGCAAATGAAATTAGAAACAAGCCTTTCATGTAGAAGAGAAGAAACCCTTCTGCCCCAAATAGTGTAAGATTCCAGGACATAAGCCCTGATTCTTCACACTGCTTGGTAGAGGTGGAAACCTGAGCCTGCACAGAGCCCCACTGAAGTTAAAAGGGACTTCAAATGGCAGATGGACCTGCCTGGAGCTTTAGGATTGAGTTCTTAAATACATGCAGCAAGACTAAGAAAAAATAAAATAAGGATTTCCAAGATTTACTTACATGCAATAAATTCTTCCTCCAAAATGCCAAGCTTTGCTCCTGGTCAGGCAGTTCATTTATGCTGTTTGAGCAAAATATGTGTGTGTATGTATATAAATGAGGGTGTTTATAAAAATATATATCACTCCAATCAACTGTTTTCCAATCTCTCTCTAGATACTAGATTTCTGAACTCAGCTTCTAATATAAACTTGTGTGGAGTCGTCTGTTGCAACAGGGGATCTAGCTGGCTCACTGCTGTCTGAGCTCAGTCACATGGTGTGACTGTTACAGAACAGAGATTTCATTCATTCACTAAACCTGTCCCCGCACCAATCCACTGCAGGCAGGGATCCAGCAGCAGGTGCAGATAGCTCACCTTCCCTCCCCTTGCAGGCACTCAGATTGCAGGCAAAGCTTTGTATTCCCTCCTCAGATCTCTACCTGTAATCCTATACTCATGGTACTTCCCACCTCAGCAGTTCTCCCATCGGATTCCTCTCCATTATTTGTGCACAGGTGTGGGACAATGTTATTCTGCTCATTGCAGTCAAATGGTTCCTTTACCATATACAAGTTTAACTCGCCCTAATGGCATGAAACGGGGCCACTCCAATGTCATCTATACTCCATAAAGATTGGGATAGAAATTATAATGTAAAAGTAACCAAAAGTACAGCCTTACTTATAATACTTTATAGTTCTGGCCATACCATCTTAGAATAAGCATAGCAGACATAGGAGGGGGTTCAGAAATGGAAGATAAAATTGATCAGTACCAGGGAAAGATTTCCATATAAGAAGTGGTTGAGAAGATTGGGATTGTTTAGCTTAGGGAAGAAAGGAATAATAAAAGGGGCATGATACATACAAAATAATGAACAGTATAGAGAAAGTAAGTCAGGCACTTGTGTTTCTTTTCTCATGATATAAGAACAAAGGGACAGTCTATGAATTTGAATGACAACCATTTCAAAGCACATAGAAGGAGATGCTTTTAAAAAACCACACAGAACACCATTACCCTGTGGAACTCACTGCCACCATATGTCATTGACGCTAAGAGCTAAACAGGATTCAAAAGAGGGTGAGAAATTTATATGGATCATGAGAACACCCAAAGTTACATTAGATAGAATTATTTTTTGAAAGATGGAATTTAAGCCCTCCTGCTAGGCATAAACCAATCTCTGCCTGGCAGGGGATAAGGATACGACTTTCCTTATGGGCAGGTTATTCCAGACTTGCTCATTATAGGCTTTCTTGTCCTTGCCCCTGAAGTATCCATTACTGGCAACTCTCAGAGGCAGAATACTGGAGCACTGTCATGGGGTGGTCTACTCACCGCTGGAGCGCCTCCTCATAGTCATGTCTGGGGATTAGCTCTGCCAGTCTGACACCCCTTCCTACAGGTCCTCTCTCCCTCTCAGGTCTCAATTGCTCCCTCTTCAGGCCAGGTCACTGCAGTTTTCCTCTTCTGGGGTGGGGCGAGTGTGTGTGTGTTGTGTTCTCAAAGTCTCTTGGGACCCACTGTCCCAGGCAGTCTTCTCATTCCCTGTCCCTTAATGGTGCTGCTTCCTCAGTGGCTCGTAGGGGAACCCAGACCTGTGCTCTACACTAATTCCAGCCCAGGGACCCTACAGCAAGCAGTCAAGGGCTGCACAGTCCTGAACCATACTGCTGTATCTCTGGGCTATTTCCTACTTGCCTTCTCTCACCCTGAGAGTGGCTACAGCCTCACTCTCTGCACCCCCTTTCTATTCTCAGTTACTGGACTTCATACAGGCTCCTCCTTTTCCTGGCCAGCTGAGCTTCATCTTTAATTAGTCCTTGCTCCCTGGCTCCTTCTCTAGGTGCTGCCTAGGTGGTTAATTGGCCCACCTAGCCACTTTAACCCCTTCAGCCTTTGTGTGGGGTGGACACCATCCCCATCACAAACACATAAGCCACTGGCACAATCCAGTCTGTTTCTGCTGTGGTGTCCTTCTCCATTTCCTGGGACCCTGCAAAAGCCCCTCATTGGCAGCAGACACAGGAAGAGCTCCCTTGGGTTTGGGACAAGGAATGAGATGGTGCACGGGTTTGACTGGCTTCTCTCTGCCTCTGCTGCTATGGAGCACGGTCCATCACTGAATAGGTGCCTGCCTGGCACAGCGCAGCAGCTCTGATGAAAAGGGGAACTGGAGTTTGGTCTTTCTGAAGACGGAGATAAAGAATAACATAGAAAAGATGAGATTGTTAAGTGATGGCTCCAGTACTGATTGTGTGCACAGCAATGCACAAACATAGGAAAAGTCAGATGGTGCCCCAAGGAGCATAGTTCAGACACGAGCATTCGTTCTATTTGGACAGCAAACTCAATTTCTGCATGGCAGTGAATCACCACGTCTGGTAGTAAGTGTTGGCAGAAGTAGGCCTTTATATGACTAAATAGTGTCCTGAAAGCCTCCATGGGCTCCTCTTTATAAATAACATTATTTATGCAATCTTATCAAAACAATAGTTGGAAATGCAGTGCATTATGGCTGCACGCCCTTCCAGGCCAACAATAATTTTGCTCAATAAGGATAAAATAATCATGATAATTAATGCCAGTGGGATATCATACGTGTAGGGGTATTGATCACAAAATGGTGGAGTTGGAATTTGCCAAGAGCAGAATTCAGCTCTTAGTAAATATACCTTTTTTAAACACACACACAATGAATTAAGAGGCATAACTAATTATATATACTTGAAGCCAATGGGACTACTTGTGATGGCAAACACTGCATCCAGTAGCAAGTGCTCACAGCATCAGACCCTAAGGCAGGATTGGGCTCTCTGTTTTCTCAGGTCACTTCACTATTGTATGTAGCATTTCACTGAAGTGAGTGGGAGTTAAATTAAAGGGAACTATATCTTTACACAGGATCTATCGAACCGGTGCGATTTTGCAGGACATCAGAATGTCAAAAACTATCACAGGCAGAGTCAAAAGCAAGCCTGGCTGAAGAGCTTTACCATTTATAACTTTGGCAGGGTGCCTGTGCATGACATTTTGTATGTTAAGATAACCTCCCTATTATCTTGCAGTACAAGTCACTATCATGGGATTTCCCCTTTCTATTAGTATGAGTCCCATGTTACTATCATTGCACTTAGATTAGACAGAGACAAACACCTACGGGATCTCTATCAGGCGTTCTTAAAACTACAGTACCCACCTGGGGAAGTGAAGAAACAGACTGACAGAGCCAGAAGGGTACCCAGAAGTCACTTACTACAGGACAGGCCCAACAAAGAAAGTAACAGAACGCCACTAGCCATCACCTACAGCCCCCAACTAAAACCTCTCCAGCGCATCATCAAGGATCTTCAACCTATCCTGGAGGACTATCCCTCACTCTCACAGACCTTGAGAGACAGGCCAGTCCTCGCTTACTGTCAGCCCCCCAACCTGAAGCAAATACTCACCAGCAAATACACACCACAAAACAGAAACACTAACCCAGGAACCATTCCCTACAACAAACCCTGTTGCCAATTCTGTCTGCATATCTATTCAAGGGACACCATCATAGGACCTAACCATACTGGCCACACCATAAGGGGCTCATTCACCTGCACATCTGCTAATGTGATATATGCCATCATGTGCCAGCAATGCCCCTCTGCCATGTACACTGGCCAAACCAGACAGTCTCTACACAAAAAGAATAAATGGACACAAATCAGACATCAAGAGTAACATTCAAAAACCAGTAGGAGAGTACTTCAATCTCCCTGGACATGCAATAACAGACTTAAAAGTGGCCATTCTTCATCAACAAAGGAATGAGGGAGGAATAGCTCAGTGGTTTAGCATTGGCCTGCTAAACCCAGGGTTGTGAGTTCAATCCTTGAGGGGGCCACTTAGGGATCTGGGGCAAAATCAGTACTTGGTCCTGCTAGGGAAGGCAGGGGACTGGACTTGATGACCTTTCAAGGTCCCTTCCAGTTCTAGGAGATAGGATATCTTCATTAATTCAAAAACAGACTTCAATGAGAAACTGCAGAACTGGAATTAATTTGCAAACTTGACACCATCAAATTAGGCCTGAATAAAGACTGGGAGTGGCTGGGTCACTACTAAAAGTAATTTTCCCTCTGTAGACACTCACACCTTCTTGTTAACTGTTGGGAATGGGCCACATCCACCCTGATTGAATGGGGCTCATTAGCACTGACCCCTATCTTTTCATGTGCTGTATATTTATCCCTGTCGACTGTATTTTTCACTCCATGCATCTGATGAAGTGTGTTATAGTCCACAAACGCTTATACCCAAAAACATTTGTTAGTCTCTAAGGTGCCACAGGGACTCCTTCAGAGTATATGACAACATCTCCATGCCCAAATCACTCTCTCATTTGTCATGTCTAAAGTCTTTGGAAATTGAGATCAACAACCAGATTATCAAATAAACCTTTAAGATAGTTGGTGAATTTTTCTGAGTTAAATTCTCCCTTCGCTGCACTCTATGTGTAGAGATCTGAAACAATCAGCTACCTTGCAAACCCACAACACATGAAAGCCTCCCCATTTCACTTGCACCCATTCCCTTAGTAAAATACCTTCCTACCATCACTCAAGATCAGGGGTTTTCAAACTGGGGGTCGGGACCCCTCAGGGGGTTGCAAGATCATTACATGGGGGGGTCGTGAGCTGTCAGCCTCCACCCCAAACCCCGCTTGCCTCCAGCATTTATAATGGTGTTAAATATATTAAACAGTGTGTTTAACTTATTGGGGGGGGGTCACACTCAGCAGCTTGCGATGTGAAAAGGTGGCCAGTAAAAAAGTTTGAGACCCACTGCTCAAGATCACGATGCAGACTTCAGGCTGCAGAGTACTAGTCACACTGAAGGTGATCTTTCATAAGACTGATCATCAATAACTTCTAACTCACCCCCTAAAAAACATAGATCAATTGACAGAGTATTATAATCCCTTAAAATATTAATGTCCTATCAGAGAGAAGATTTCACTGGGCCTAGAGTCTCTTCCATTATTAGAAATTATGCCCTAGCCTTAAATAAATTAACTCAATAAATGACTTACTATGAATACAAATTACTGCTCAGGGCTTGCAACCAAAGTGACTTATATCTGTTCTCTAAGAAAGATGAGATGCTTCAACTTGCAAAAAAAGGGGAGGTCTACCGTATTCATGGATCTCTTGTTTTAAGCAGGCACTTCTTTATTGTTTAATAAATGAATTCTTTTTTTTAAGGTCTTAGGAAGGAGTAATAGAGTGATTGCATTTTCTCAAAGCATACGGTATGGTCCCAGATCAGCAAAGCATTTAAGCATGTGCTTAACTTTAACAGAAGTCAATGGGGCTCAAGCATGCTCTTACATGCTTTGCTGTAGTAGTACCTGCTAGAGAGACTAGATGGTTCAGGGCACTAATAACTAGACAGCCACCTTTTCATCAGAAAATCACTGGTTCAACTCCATCTCAAGCTACCAAAAACCCCAAGTTATTACAATCAGATGGCTGGTCAGTGACCCTGTGTTGTGAATTGGTCATTTGTGAATTTTAAGCCTAGAAAGAACAATTAGATCATCTAGTCTGAGTTCCTGCAGACTAGATGCCACAGAATTTCACCCACTTATCCCTGAACGGAGTCCAGTAACGTGTGTTTGCTAAAACATATCTTCCAGAAAGGCATCCACAGTTTCCATGCTGGAGTGTCTGTCATTTCCCCTGGCAATGCTCAGAGGTGGTCTCAGCCTAAGCTCTGATTGAAAAGTTGAATTGTAGCCCAGGGGAAGCTTGCACTACCTCTGCCCTTGTCATATTGATTCTGTGGAAAAGTGAAGGAATTGGGCCAATCCTGCTCTCTCTTAGACCAGCACAATTCCACTACACATAGAAGGGATGTAAGATCATTATTATTTACTATCAGTATTGTGGGAGCTCCTGGGAGCCCCAAATATAGAACAGTCAGACCCTATACAAACATAAAGACAGTCCTTGTGATGCTGATGTAACTGTGATGAATTTAGCCCCACCTTCTTACAGCACAAATGTAATTATAAATGGATGTTACACCAGACACAGCTATGGATGAACATACCAACAAAACTACTATGTTAAGACAAAGGAAAAAAGAAATCTATCTACAACAAACAGAGAAAGAAGACTGGAATCTAGCCATCTAATCTAGTCACACCCTTACGCTGCCTCACCTGATGTTAGGTTCACGTTTAACAACATCCAAGAAGTTGTCCTACATAGCATTACACTGAGGCATATCATCATGCATCAGCATTTTTCCCCATCCTTCCTGTGTGTGTTTCAAGGGCACTAATCTAGTTGGCCATTACTAGCTCAGCACTGGATAGTTCTACTGACAACCATTTAACATGTTTGTTCTCACTGTTAAAGGCATGGAACAGAAACATTTGGGGTAGTCTGCAATCTCACCCTTTAGTGACACTATTTAATAACCTGACTTCACATTGTCTAACTTTGGCCAAAAAGACCAGAGAATGTAAATAATAGAGGGCCTGATCTAAAGTCACTAGGAGTTCAGTGTTGGAACAGTCCCATAAGCCTCAGCCTAGATTTATACCTTAAAAAAAGCATAGTCCACGTGCTGGTTGCTTCAACCTTTATATTTAATAAAGTTTCGGGCTTAGCAGGTGTTTGCAATTTTAACTACACATAAAATGTGTGCCTGCTCGTTAATCATTTCAAGCTTCCTGTCAAAACATTTGCCCTCATCATATTGATGAATTGACTTCAGCAACGTGAAAGCAGATGCTGTCGTGTTCCATTAGAGCTGTATTTCACACCAAGGAGCCCTGATGTCATCTCATATGCAATTTTGTTGTTGCGTTTGTCCTTTACAGATTACTAATGCTAAACATGGGGCAGAAATGAACATTGAACAATGGTATGTCAATACTTGGGCTTTTGTTTAGGAGACTGATTCCCATCACTTGGGTTTTTGGCTCCTAATTTGCAGGGAAGTTAGTTTACTCATTACATTTCTAGGGTAAGACCATGCCTATGCACAGAAGTTGTGCTGATTTAACAAAAGAAGTTTAGAAACTGATTCAATTAAAACAACAAGGAGTCCGGTGGCACCTTAAAGACTAACAGATTTATTTGGGCTTCAGATGCATCTGAAGAAGTGAGGTTTTTTACCCACGAAAGCTTATGCCCAAATAAATCTATTAGTCTTTAAGGAGCCACCAGACTCCTTGTTGTTTTTGTAGATACAGACTAACACGGCTATCCCCTGATACTTGATTCAATTAAGCTGATACAACTCCCTGTGTGGACAGTCTTAAACCAGTTTCTAAACTCCTTTTGTTAAATCAATGCAATTTGTATGTAGACAAGATCTAACTGGGAATATCAGGAAAATAATGCAGTTCTCTGGCATCTCTCTTCCTCCAGATGATGAATGGATGAAATCTTGATTTTTGACAACCAAAGCAGTGTTGTTTTCTCCATTAAAGAGAAATCTGCATGAAATGATGATCACTTTTAGAGTTCAAGACCACAGAGAGTCTTTCAAAAAGGTCTTCACATTTTAACTCCTAATTTTTTTTATGTATTGAAATATTGACTTCCAAAATGCAAGCTATCTTGCGAAGATAAAAGTCAGGGTAGAGAAATAACCATACCATCCCTGATAGTATCAAAAAATGTTTATGAAGGAGATCCATCCAGGGGATCACTTTCACTGTTTTGTCTCAGACAGAAAGAAGTTCTGTTCAAGACTGGCCCCAAGACAGACTCTCAAAAGGACAACAGTGAAGAAGCAAGTAGGCTTCCTTAGGGCTGTTTTACACAAATAGCAAAACAGGCATTGATCCACTGTGTGGGTGCCGAGTGCTGTGGGAATAAGCGATGATCAGGAGAACCTGCTCCTGCATTGACAGGAGTGCTGCTGCCTTGTACGCTTTTCTATGATGCTCATCTGCATAGTGTCTGGACATTTCACAGGCAAATAATGGGTGTGCTTCTGCAGCACCCTTGTGAGACAGGGACATATTAATATCCTCCTTTACAGAGAGGGAACAGAGGCATGGAAAGGGGAAATGCCCCCAAGGGCACACAGGCTCTCTGCAGCAGAGCCAGCAGGTGAAGCCAGATCTCTCAAGGCCTAGTGCAGTGCTATAACTCCCAGGCCATCCATCCTCTCTGTAGCAGACAGAGCGCTCTCTCCCACACTACATTATTATACCTGGCACTGGACCTCATTTTGCTTCCATCCTAATCCACTGGGTGGTAATCAGGGATGGGGAGCAGCTGGCAGCAGTGAGGGAAGGAGGCGGCACACTCCCTGGGCAGCTCTGGGTCCCCTCCTCTCCACTTCAAGTAAAAGAGAGGTCTGAGAGGGAAGAAAAAGCTTTCCAGGAGCAGGGCTGGCGCTACCATTTTTGCCGCCCCAAGCAAAAATAAATAAATAAATAAATAAGCTGCCCGAACTGCCGAAGCAAAACAAGCAAACAAACAAAAAAGATGCTTGGACTGTGCCGCCCCAAGAATGGATGGAATGACGCCCCCTTAGCATGTGCCGCCCCAGGCACGTGCTTCCTCCGCTGGTGCCTGGAGCCAGCTCTGTCCAGGAGCCAGCAGGAAATGCTGGATAGGGGAGACCTGCAGCGGGGAGCCTGCAGGTTGGCATAACACCGTTTTTACAAGAGGAGAGTGGGCTCTGGTGGGAGCAGAGCTGCTGGGCTCCCTCTTCACTTACTCCCCTAGGCCCCCCCATGGGAGCTGCCCAGCCTGCTCCCTCTCTCCTCCCCTGTCCAGTTCTGTTCCTTCCCTTGTAGGCTTCTGCTCCTTGGTGACCCAGAAGTGCCAGTGGAAGTACAGCCTCTGAGGCTATTCTAGGGTACTATTGTTGGGGGGCGGGCGGTATGTGTAGGAAGGTGAAGCACTACGTTATATTTGGGGTCAGAAAAGATCTCTATTAATTGAACAGATGGCTTTACTCATAGTTATTATAAAGAAATAATGGAAAAAAGGTATTTTGAAAAATGTGTTTAGGAGATTATTGCCTATGTACAGTAGACTAATTTGGATTTCTATGCTGGCTAAGGATTTAAAAATGGAGGCATGTGTTATCAGTTCCGATCTAGCTTTACAGCATCTTTGTAGTTTCAGCTCTGGCTCACAAAAAGAGAATTAATTGCCAGGCCAGACCGTGCAGATAAAATCAGTTGGCTTCTACTGCATTTATTTTTTGTAAGTACACTTTGTGCCAGGCAAACACACTGCTCCTAGCAGCTACAGAAGGGCAACAACTTCCACTCTTTCTTGTCATAAACAGCAACGAAACTCAGACAATTGCCAAAATCCACCTAGAGAAATCTTGTTTGATTCTTTTGTTTAGCCTCAGAGAAAATACAGATAAATCTCAGTCCAGACAGCTCAACACCTACAGGGGAGACTCAGATAATAACACTGGCATTTCTGAATCAGAGCTCCTTTCAAACCCAAGATATTGCTGCCCAGTTTTTGCATTTTCAAAGGCAACTGTCAAGCCAGTCCCACTGAATAATTTGTCTTTCCAGGTTGTTTTTCTAGAAAATAGTTGAATAATCAACAGTAGGTTTTTCCACTAAGAGTCTGAAAATGTAGGCTCCAATCCTTTATATTTTGCTGAAAGGAAAATCATTCTTTACAGTAAGGTCCAGCTAAGGCAAAATCCAGAGCAAAGCAAATGTCTCTAAAGCTGCAACCAAAATAACCATTGAATTGTATTGACTTAGATAACCATTACATTGTGTAAACTAAACTCATATTAGGAATGGGAAAATAAGAACATATCTGAATCTCAGACCAGACCCCTCAAGCCAGATTGTAAAATGTTTGGGTCAAGGACTGTCTTTTTGTTCTATGTGTGTACAGCAACTAGAACGATGTTTGGAGTTCCTAGGAATGAATAAATAAACAAGCTGAAGCCTTTTTTCAGGCTTGAATAAACTCAAGTGAGCGCCATTTCCTCCACAATTTCCTTTGCTGCAGCCAATATATGGTCTCAACAGATCTGGACATGGCCTGGTTCTTACATGGTCTGGTTCCTGTCTTCAAATCACCTGAATTCTGAGTTTTTCCCCATGCAACCCCTGTTCACCCAACCATCACTGGGCCACAGGTCTTCTGTCCCCACCCTACCCCCACTTCCCCCAACCACCACTAGGCTACACAGCCCTTCATCCCTATTCAACCCCCAATTCACCCAACCAGCATTAGGCTACACAGCCCTGTGCCCACACAATCCCCCTTCTGTTGCTTTCTTGTCTGGAAGGACAATGACCTCCTACCCTTATCCCCATCCAGTGTCTGTGGTAAATGAACCAGTCTTCTCTATGGTTTCATCCGAGGGAACCATCAGATAGTACAACTACCTCCCTGTATACTGCAGGAGCAAGCAGCACAGAGCTGCTCATGGCTGGTTCAGAAACAGCTCACAAAGTCCAGACACTTTCTCTATGGAAATGAGCAGACAAAATACCTTCTGCTAGTGCTTCGTGAGCATATGCAGAGCCTATTAAGGCGCTAGAACCAAGACCATGTGAGCAATCACAACCATCCGACCCGCTTGAAATAAAAAAGAGAAAAATGGCTACCAAATGTTTGCAGCCCTTCAAATGTGTCCCAAGGTCACACAGGGAATTTGTGGAAAGACAGAATCAGACTCAGATCTCCTGACTACTCATGTTGTGGTATATCAGAGAGGAACAATAGGCCTGTGGTTAAGACGTTAGTCTGTGTGCATTGCCAATTCTGCTACAGACTCCCTGAGTGACTTTGAGAAAGTTACTTAATTTCCATGGGCATCAGGCAAAATAACTATTCTCTGCATCCCCATGGTCTTTAGAGATGAAGTGATGATAAATTTGCCACCACCCTTGGTAACTGCCATTCCTGTTGAGAACTCACGTCTTATTTAGAAAAAATTAACTTCAACTTCCAGCCATTGAATCTTGCTGTGCCTTTCTCTGATAGACTAAAGGGCTCCCCTTCACCTTTGTAAAGTGCATTAAGATCTACAGATGAAATGTACTACTGTTAGGAAGTATTTATGGACACTACATGAAGGTTTGAGTTATGCATCACAAAAATGATAGCTGAGATCCATTCACAATATGAAGCCTGTATGGTTTGTCTTGTCACCTGGATCACCTGGATTGATCGGTCTTCAGCTGTCGTTAAGACTGTGCCAATCACAACACATCCGCCATTCTTCTCGCATTCTTGCCTTTCTTCTCCATGTTCGTCCGAAACGTTTAACAATGTCATCTTCCCATATTCTTGGAGGCTGACCAGGTGGTCTTTTCTGTTCTTGTGAGTACCACTCAGTAATGATTGCGGTCCACCTATTGTCTGTGAACCGTGCTATGTGGCTTGCCCATCGTATCTTATTACATCTGCTTTCCATGACAATATCTTTCACACCACTGCGTTCTCTAATCATTTCATTTGGGATATGATCCAGAAGGGAAATTCCCAACATAGCTCGTTCTATTGCCCTTTCAGCTACTGACAGTCGCTGTTCTTCTCTCTTCGTCAGTGCCCAGGTTTCACTGTCATACAGCATGGCTGGCAGCACTGTTGAATTGAAGATATTTGTACGTGTGGTCTTGTCGATTTTTCCTTTGAGGACGTCCTTGATGGAATTAAACGCACACCATTCTGCCCGAATCCTTCGCGGGAGTTCTCCGTTCATGTCATATTAACTTCTTGGCCCAAATATACGTACCGTTCCACTTCTTCAATTTCTTCTCCTGTTACCATTATTCAGGCTTTTCTTAAGACATCTGATCACATGTATTTAGTTTTGCAAAGGTTCATTTTCAGACCGACCTGACTGCTTTTCTTCTCGAGTCTTCGAAGCATGCTCTGCAGTTGGTTGGTGCTTTCGACAATTAGTACGATGTCATCCGCAAATCTGAGATGAGATAATCGTTCTCCATTTATATTAACACCATTCCTCCAATTGATCTTGTTCATAACCATTTCAAGGCAGGTGGTAAATAGTTTTGGTGAAATCGTTTGTCTTGTATTTGTTTAAAACTATCACATGCACTGATACTTTATGAACTGGTGAAACAAATGGCGCACGGAAAACAGGGTTACTCAGGGTTGGCCTAACTCTGCTCTCATTGAATACAGTGAAAGCAAAGTTAGCTCATTGCTGAGCACTTTTGAAAATCCCAGCCTAGATAGTAAATTATCTAGGACCTGGATTATGGCTGTTCTATATGTCTGTAAAGCACATTGCAAATTTTGATTGTTCTATAAATAATCAGTGATAATAACAGGAAATGCACATCACAGGTATTCTGTTGACCTAAACAGTCTAATGCTTTAACATTTTTGTTGCTTGACTATACTCCTACAGGCTCAATAAACACCATAAGTAGGAACAAAAATGCTTGATTTATATCAGGTATGGTTTAACTGCTCCACTTGAAACATCATTTAATTATTTCCCTGGTGACCTTAATAATTACAACCTGAAGGGATTCGTTTATCTGTCTGCACATCAGCACTGAATGTTCATGCCCAGATGCATATGGGATTTTCTAATTAAATTTTGTTAATAAAGAAAACACATTTTAAAACAACAACAATGGGTCAGTACAACCTGTTGCTAGACATAAGAATAAGGCACGGAACATAGACAATGAATTGGTTAATCAGTATTAGGAGCATAATACTCTGTTTCCATCTCAAATCAATACACAATAGTTACTTAGTCTTAGCTCCAAATCTTGAAAGGTATGAGCTATTTCCATTAGAGTTCCTTACATTATATTACATATTGTTATTGAAATCAATGGAGCTATGCTGATTTGCACCATGAGGATGTGGGCCATTATTCATTGGAAATCTTTACATGTCCTTATTCCTAAAGGGTAGAATTCACCCTATGCAGAAGGCCAGAACAAGGCCTACACACCACATAAGCTGGTTTGCAGGGTTAAGTGGGATGTACATTGTGCATCTGTTTTGTGCTGGCTCTCTTCACTGGGATGAATCTCACCTGGAATGAGAGGGAGGCAAAATCTACTGGTATTGGACTTTTTTAGGATCCATCCTGAAGACCAGCATGAGATAAGATGAATCATGCTTCCCCCCCACCCCCCGCCCCCTCTCTTTTTTTAAATTAAACAGAGTAGGGACTACAGCTAGTTGGAAAATGTTTTTTTTTTCCTGTGAAAAATTATGATTTTGGGGGAGAAATGCAAATACTGAAATTATTAATTTAGAATGCTGCCAATGTGCTTTATGGTAGTGGAGTTTGGGTGCCTCATGCTCCCGCTGTCCTTTAGCATCCACACTGACTGGTTGGATGACATCTCCCATGACGCATGATGGTAGCATTGGGAGGCACTGCTTCATAGGAGTCCCTGGCTGTCATGTGTCATGGGAGGTGTGGTCCAGATGGGAGCCTGACCCATAGAGGAGAAGGAGGACCAAAGGTAACCAAACTACAACTCCTGGGAGGCACTGGAGCCAGCATATACAATCAAAATGTTATGGTTTTGGAGCATTTGGTTTTTCAGTAAAAAAAATCTGAGGAAAGTAGACACTTTTTGTGAAAAATTTCATATAGGCAAAAACCTATTTTTCTTCTAAAGAACAGGTTAGACAGATTTTTTTTTAAATCAACCCTATTAGGGGGATAATGGCTTGGCCATGTATTATCGTCAATTGCCTTTCTAATATAGCTTATGTTACTATAGTACATCCACTTTGCACATGAAGATATCTTCACTGAGCTCTGCCTGATGATGCCTATATCTTTTCTTTGAGTGATTATAGATAATTCAGAGCACTCCACATGTACAAGTAGTTTAAATTGCTCCTTTCTATGTGCATGGCTTTGCATTTGTTTATGATGAATTTGCTTTTGTCATCACATTGCACATGTTCCTAGTTTTGTTAGATCTTTCTGGAGCTTCACAGAATCTTCCCTAAAACACTAATCTAAATCATTTTGTGTCCTCAGTAACTGTTGTCACCTCACTGACCTGTAACTATGTAATAAATAAAAGGTACTGTTGTAATTTGTTTTCTGTGTACTGTGCTTTTAAACGCATAAGAATCTGCCTTTAATCAGCATAGAGAGCTGACAGAATGCTACAGAATGAATCATGGTTTGTCTCATTCTCTCAGATGGAGAGGTAGGAACAGAGTATTTTTGTTAAAGGTGATCCTAGACTGAATATGTATGTTGTTCTTACTGCATATGGATAATATATTTTGGAAGCAATAGAACCTAAGGTCCTGATGACTTGTGCATGCATTAAAAATCCCAAAGCACTTCTAGAAAGAGCAGGCTTGTTGGTGTCTAGTTCATAGTCTATTTTCCGTAATTAACTAGTCTACCTACATGACAGGTTCTTAATTTCAACTTGAAAAGGTAAATTTCATTTCTTGCCCTGAACTTTTGTATGGAGTTGCAGTGCTCTAGCTGCAGTGTTTTGCTCCTGAGGCCGCTGCATTTTGGTGGTGGGTAAAAAGCTCCCTGCATATATTTTTGTTATCACTACTGCAACTACGAAACTGTAATACATTGTACTGCTGCAGCACTTTTCATCTGAGGAGCTCAAAATGCATTATAAATGTCAATCTCAAAACACCGTGTGGAGTATGAAAATAGTATTATATCACATTTACAAATGAGTAAAGCAAGGCACTGAGATGTTCAGTGTCTTGCCGAAGGCTATTCAGTGGGTCATATAGTAGGCCTGAGTCCTGCAAACATTTATGCATGTGGATAGTTCTGGTGGAATTAATGAAACTACTTACATGTTTAAAGTTACTCATGTACATAATTGTTTGCAGGATCATGGCACAAGTTCATACATCTGTTACCCGTATAAAGCTCTTTATATTCTTTGGAGGAAAGGCTCAGCTGAAGACAGGAGTAGCTGCACTTCCTGGCTGGTATCGGCAGTAGAGCTTACGTCTTGTGCCTCAATGAGCACCTGAGGAATGAGCTTGTCTCACAAAAGTTATGCTGTGACAGCTAGTTATCCATAAAACATGCCCATTCAGCCCTTGTCCCAAACATCTTTTCCAATCTATAAGGCAATTGCTAGAATGATTTTGGCCTAAAATCCTTGACTTGGGCATACACTTCTGCTCATGCACAACTTAAGCATATGGAGAAGTGGATGCACACACTTCGTGCATGCACTTTAAAAAATGTAAGCCATATTTAGGATGACCAGATGTCCCGATTTTATAGGGACAGTCCCGATTTTTGTTATTTTTTTTCTTATATAGGCTCCTATTACCCCCCACCCTGATTTTTCACACTTGCTGTCTGGTCACCCTAGCCATACTCCACAGTGGATTGATCTTCTGGCTATTTTACCAGAGACAGCCTTTACGGATGTACCGGTAGTTATAATTCAAACATCAGCTTAAGCCATTTCTAGTAATTTAGGAGTTGCTCTTTGTGTTCAGATCTTTAGGGCCAGATCCTCAGCTGAGTAAACCAGAGTAATCCCATTGAATTCAACTGGACCTACACTGATTTACCTGAGCTGAGAATCTGGCTATATGCGGTAGGTTCTCTTTGTATATTATACATTCTATTTAAGTGTTGTCTGGTGGTCAGAGAAGCATTCCTGGATTTTACTCTTGGCTCTTCCACTGAATTGCCCTGTGACCTTGCATAGTATTATGGTTAGCAGTGGTAGTAAATACATGGCTCTAGTAATTAAAAAAGCTTGAGGGGATGGGTGTGAGGAGGTTAAAGGGTTTAATACAGATCTTGCAAAACTTTAATTGTAGAGTATTTTAAATAGTTACTGGGATGAATTATGTGTCTTCCCCATGAACTAACTTTTTTTTATTTCCAAGAGAAACAAAAATTAGGTGAAAAATTGGTGCTAGGAGATCACATAGGTTTGTTTTTGCATTTAAATTATTAAGTAGCTGTAGTAGGTACGACATGCAAAAAGGAGACTACCTTATTAACTAGAATAGGTGACATTCAATAATCTCAAAAATGCCTTGTCAGTATGAAGTGCAATAGAGAAACATGCTTTGTGTTTAAATATAGTTCCAACTGTTGTTAAGAGGCATTAAGCAATACATTTGCCCTTATCAACATAGCATAGTGGTAAGGATAACATGCAAAGGACTAGTCTATTGTCGCAATATGAATGAGGAAATATTGTTGTATCTAATTTACTGCATTCCGAGGTAAAACGTTACCTTAGTTTTGAAAGACGACGGGATATAAAATAATGTGGCTAAAATGTACAATGGGTTTTAGGGATGGGTGAACCTCAAAGAGCTTGAAGGTTGAGTTCAGATACTGCAATTGTCACTAAATATGTATCATGCCAATGTTTTTTATTTTATTGCTGTAGTTATGGTATAGCTTATATATAAGAATAGGAAATACTGTGGTAAAATTGCATACTGTGATGGTTTATTATCCCCACCCCAGGGGCGTCAGGAGACAAAATGGGAGGAATTCTAATTGAGTGGGGTTTCTCTGAGGCACTATGTCTCTTGTACTCCTAACAAACATTGTGGAAGGGACATAACTCCTCATCTTTCAGGATTTAAGCCAATCTCTAACGATTAGGGAGCAAGAGGAGACCTCCCAGGGGACAGATTATCCTACGCCAGCCCCATGCAGGATTTCTTGCACCCTCTTCTGAGCATCTGGTGTTGCCAATTGGACTCAATAGACCATGGGTCTAATCCAGCCTGGCAATTCCTATGTTCTAGAGGTAATGCTACTTTCACACCAGGCCTTCCTCAGGGCTGTGCCTAAAGGCACAATCTAACCCTTAACATTTGCTGTTTCCATGTACATTTCTGCTAGTGAACACGTACACTCCAATACTTACATAGGAAACAAAAGAATAGGAAATAACCAAAGAACAGTTGAAAAAAATATCAGGTTAACACTGTTAACGTACTTAGCTACTTTTGCTAAGATACTCATTCAGCTCTAGTCTTAGAATTGTAGTTACTTTTAATAAATTGCTACAAGTTTTGTGATGTTGTTTAGTTGTATGAACAAGTTGGAACTAGGGAGATTATGAGCATTTGTGTCACACCTGAGACCTATCTGAGTCAGACAGAGAAAATGTCTGGTATTTTTACAGGAACTATGGCCTATTTACTGTTGAACCTGGAGACAGGTCAGATCACCACATAGGAACCTAAATCCTGAAGGAAATTATGTGTGATGTCTCAAAATATACCACAAAGTACATACAATGGAAACCATCAGCCACCAAACAGAACCCTTGCAAAAGAAAGTTCTAAAAGAAACTTAATTGTGAAAACACTGGTGATTAATGTTGTGATTAATGCTGAACATCATGTTCCAAGGCAGAAGGGATAGTACTGACCTAGTGTAACACCAACAAACCCTCATCATCAGCAGGGGGATTGAATCTGGGGCCTCTGTACTGCATGAGCTAAAAGCCATATAGCTGTTAGCTAAGCCTGTAGAGCAGAATCATTAATCTCTCTCTTCAAGTGGTCTCGGTGCCACTAGATGGGACAGAACACCACGCCCAGAAGGTGTGTGGGTTACACTAGCATTGAGTGAAGAGTAGGAAAAATTATTTGCAACCATATTCAGGCACTTTCTTAATAGAATTTTATTTCCATTATGTTTGGAACAATTTTCATTTCCATTCTCATAAACACGAAGTTTTGTTCTTAAGCATGTGCTTGAAAAGTAGATTTTGGGCCCTTTGCCAAATTTGGCAAAATGCTAAATATATAAAAGGCTGTGATGAAATATGTATCTGGAAAGAAAACTTGATGTAAAGAAAATAATCTTTCTGATGGTTGCAATTGGTGTTTGACTGTTTTGAAGTACCAGAGCATACTATTGTGCCATCTGGTAATGGTTGATACCTGATAGCTCCGAGTAAGACAAAACATCATAATTTATCCTGTTAACTATGTAGTGCTGTACATAGGGGCAAAAATCCTTCCTGATTCCTGCAGGCTATGCCTCAAGAAGATGACATTTGACTGACCCCGTCATTATCTTAGGTTTATGAGCTATAATATTATTAGTTTCCATAAAACTACCCAGCCCCTTTAAAAAAAAATACCCTCAGCCATAGTATTTGAGTTTGAAAAAGTGAAACAAATTGTATAAGGTGTCATCTTTCATTAAAGGGAATACTCTAGAATTCATGGAAGTAAACAGGAAAATTAAGAGTGAGCAAATACTGACAGGTGCTGGGCTTAAACAGATAGGTCAGCAAACCCTGAAGACAATTTGACAACAGTGCAGTCAACATCTCCAAATGATGATTGGAACTCAAGAGTTCACTTTGCTGATAGAGCATGGATGGCAGGCTAGAACCAAACTAATGGAGAAATGACCCATTTGATCTAGCTACATTGGATATTTCTATATATGTTGCAATCATATATAGATAGATTAAAGTTAACTCAAGTAACAATAACCATGAAGCCATGGTAGCAACTGAGGAATGTACCCAAGGTCCCAGGTGAGTGGGGGTTGGCTGTGGTGCCTTGTTCAGCCACAGCTTCACTGCTATTGCTACTCAAGCTAACATTGATCGTTAGATTGCAGCTAGCTCAGGTATGTGTGCACATGCTGCAATCACACCTCCAGATTGCAGTGTAGCCATAACCTGAATATATGAAAGGACATTATTAATAACTATTACTGCATCACTAATATTTGCTAACTAAGCATTACTAGTAGAAATATGCCCAAACCTTCACTCTACAGACAAACATTCCAACCCTTATGAAAGTGAATCCAAAATGGGGCCTGGATCTGAATTTTCCATGTGGCCTCTATCTAATCATGGGTGAAATAGAAATCCCAGATCCAAACTTCAGGACAGTAATAGTGGTTTTGGTGGAGAAGGATCCAGGCATCAGTGCAGTTTTTTTCCCAGGTCACAAAAAACACTCCACAGTTTAGCAGGGATATGTTGGCAATATTTTAACAAGAAGTTTCAAATCAGCTCCCCATTACTGTGTGTGTCTAGTGCTGCGGAGAAGAAAGTGAAGAGATGGTGGAATCTAGTCAATGGTGCCTGGATCTCAGATGCGGCCTCTAACCTCCGCTATAATACAAATAATAATACACACACTTTATTTCTAGTAATTGGGCCAACATCTGTACTTTCCTCTTATTTTTCCTTTTCTGTTACTTCAGCCTTGATCCTGCAACTTGTGCCACTCAGCAATTCACCCGCGTGGAACAACTTGCCGGCTCAGGATCTTAGTGTTAAAAAATAAAAGCAGAATGGGTCTGTTCTGGTGTGAGAGTGTGAAGAGGGGATTGCTGACCCAGGGAGACTCATTCCATTCCCCTTGAGCAAGGTGCAAGGAGGATTTTGGTTCTTATGCTCCCAGCTTGCAAAGACCTGGGCAGTTCAGTGCTCACTTTGGTGGCAGAAATGCCATCGGGTGCAGAGAGTAGAGGGACCAGGGTGAGGCCATGTTCTCCCCCTTCCACACTGGGCCAGCGGGGGAGGGGGTGTCACTGCACCTTGTGAAAGGGCTTTGCAGAAGCTGATGATGTGCACAGTAGCTTCAGTGCTTCTTAAGATGCCAGGCCCAGTTCAGATTCCACACTGGTGCATCGCCTTTAACCTCAAGGCCATCTGGGCCAGTGACTGGCAGCCAGACCCTCAGCTGGTGCCAACTGTCAGAGCGCTATTGAAATTGCATATAAAGAATCAGGCCTAGCTCTAGTGAAATCAATGGTGCTAGGACAATTGAGACCAGCTGAGGATCTGGCCCCCATTGTGTAGCTGCTGCTGCCAGACAAGCCCTCTTCAAGCTCCCTAAGGTGTCTAGTAATGCAAAGGCAGCCTACCCCCTACACCTTGGCAAATCATGGGCATTAACTGTGGCACGTGCAACAGGCAGAAATATGCACGTGCACGTCTATGTGACTTATTAGCACTGTCACAAAAATGGCTTTGTAGCTTTTATTCCAGCTTGGGACCTTTGGGTGACTGAAAGCCTTAATTCACAGCGCTTAGATTTCATTAAAGAGCAGGAGAGTAGGAACAACACATTGACAACAGGGGCGTCTCCAATCACTCATTTTAGCTGCTGAGATGCTATAGAGGCTTGGGTTAGGCATATCATTGCAAGTTTGAAGCATTAATGTCCCTTGGGGCAAATTGATACCTGCTGTGGGAATATGGTTCACTATTTCATATTATATGTTACATGAGAAATTTTTTTCTCATAATGGTCAATGCAGTAGCTGGCAATCAGGATTTCTGGGTTATATTACTGACCTTGCCACTGACTTTCTTTGTAACCATGGGCCTCTCACTCACCCTTCCTGTGCCTCTGTATCCTAACTACAAAATGGGTATTATAGCAGGTGTTTGCTAGTGCTTGCTATAGCTGAGGTTTCAAAACATTTTCACTTATAAAACCCTGTTTTCAAATACAGCAGAACCCCTGTTTTACAAACTAATGGGGGAATTGATGAGTTCATAATATCAAGAAGTTCATAAAATTGAACATCTCAAAATTACAGGAGATGAGGTGCATAAGTTGCAGTATGGTGCACTGCATCACTTTCTTCTTGTCCGTCATACTGCTGCAAAGCTACTTCCAATGCACTGATGGCATCAAAATGTAAAGCAATGTGGACTTGTTCTTCATCAACATCAATGTGGTTGTGTTGTTTCTTTTTCATCAGGAAATACAGTTTGCACAACTGGTTGTTTGTAAGGGCTGGTCCACACTTACCCCCCAGTTCGAACTAAGATCACGTAGCTGAAGTTGTGTGAATAACGTAGCTGAAGTCGAAGTACCTTAGTTCAAACTACAAAGTACTTACCGCGGGTCCACACGGGGCAGGCAGGCTCCCCCGTCGACTCCGCGTACTCCTCTCGCGGAGCAGGAGTACCGGCGTCGACAGTGAGTGCTTCCAGGATGGATTTATCGCGTCTAAACAAGAGGCGATAAATTGATTCCAGAAGATCAATTGCTTACCGCCGAACCCGGAGGTTAGTATAGACGTACCCTAAGATTTGTGTTCGTAAACACTGAGATTCCATTGTACTCCTAGCACTCAGGTCCCTTCTGCTTGGGGTGGGGGTCTAAAATTTCCAATGCTTAGCCTATGTCCCAAAGTGAGTTTTTTTGGGCAAAGTTTGAGCAAAAACTATTCAGCTGTTTGTGAGTGGAAAAAAAACACAAAAGAAAAAAAAATACCCCCCACCCATTAGACAAATTCTTGCTGTGTTCCTTTTGTCAGTAGGCCTATATCCAAAACAGCAGCAGTTTGAAAGTGGCTACATGGGACATAAATAATTGTGGAGCTCAATTGATTAAAATCTCATGTGGGAACCATGCCTCACACAATGTGGCCTACCATTACACCGCTTTATTGTTTCATTGCCTACAGGCCCCAGTTGAGATCATGGCCCCATTGGGCTATGCACTTTAAAGCAGATATTAAGAGCCAGCGCCTGTCTCAAAGCACTTACAATTTAAACAGACATGACAGACAAAGGTGGGAGAAGAACCAGACATTTGCCTAAGGTCACACAGCAAGTCAGTGACCAAGCTGGGACGAGAACCCAAGGCCTTTGACATCCAATCCAGAGTTCTACCCACTGGGCCAATAATAATAAATCCAGCAATGTGCACACTGCTCCTGAGGATATATTGGCTGAGAATATAGTGGATCAGCTGGCTCATGCTAAGTAGATACCTGGCTTAGCCTCAAAGTGATAAATCACATGAGGAAATGAGACTCATTTCATTCTGTAAAGTGATTTAAGATGTCATATGGTTTGGATATATGATCATGACAGTAGGGTTCCCATCATCAATCACCCAAATCAACTCAACCATTTAGCAGTTGTACAGAGCAAGCCACTAAAGCCGTCACGGATTCTACCCACAGATGCTCAGAATCTGACATTGTGTGTAGGGGGGGGTGGAAGAAACACACTTTGAAATTCAGGCATTTCCAGTATGGGGGGTGCACTTGGGTGGGCCTGATCACCAGGCTGGAACAAACAGTTAGCCTTGCCCAGTTCCATTGTAGCCATTTCCTGGATTCATATGTTCCAAGGCCAGAAGGAACCATTATGATCATCTAGTCTAACCACCTGTATAACACAGGTCATAGAACTTCCCAAAAATATTTCCTAGAGCAGATCTTCTAGAAAAAACATCAAGACTTGATTTAAAAATTGTCAGTGATGGGAAATCCCTATGACCATTCCTCTGATCAAGCCACTTGAAACATGGACAAAGACAACTTGCTTTCTTACTGACAGCAGTGCTGGATTACAGTGCTTGACAGCTATTGAACTGAGGATGATCTACTGCAGAGGTTCTTTAACTGTGGTCCGCAGACCACTGGTGGTCTGCGAACTCCATTCAGGTGGTCTGCGGATAGTTCCCTCTAAGGTGCGCACCTGGGTGACCGCATACGAGAGAATGAAGGGCCACCCACTAATTAGTGAAGCTGCACAGCTGTGACTCCCCTAATTAGGTGCCTGGACCCTGGAGAAGATGCACATGTAAGGTGAGATGGTTGCCATGGGGGGAATAGGTGGGAGGGGCAGTGGGGTGAGAAGAGGGGGTGGGGGAAATTTGGGATGTGCACGGCTGCGACAGCCAGAGAAAGAGGCGACTTTCCCCAGCTCCAGGGCTGTGGCTGCCGGGGAGAGACCCCCCTCTTTCCCAGCCCCAGTTCGGGGGCTGCCGCGGCAGGGGAGAGAGGGCACATCCATTGCATTAGAAAGGTAAGACTACTGATATTAAAATATGAGTTCTGTGCTTTTATTTGTAGAACAAAAAAAGTTTATTATTATTGGGTTTTTCTATATAGTACTTTTATCCAAAGCGCTTTACAATAGTTAGTTAATGGTACAAATGACATTTGGAAAGATCATTAAGTGGTCCGCTGAGACCCTCAGCAATTTTCAAGTGGTTCGCAAAAAAAAAAGAAGTTTGAGAACCACTGATCTACTGGACTAAGTATGGGATTCAGGTTACTGCAGTGTCAAGTACTTCAATGACTTATTTAATATTCACCCTGCCTGTCCGTAAGCCCAGGATACACATTAGTGACATGGTTTTACAATGTGTATTTGCATTTTCTTTTAGGCCTCAGCATAGGCGCCAACTTCCCCTCTTTGCCGTGGGTGCTCGACCCCCACCTCTGCCCCTGGCCCCGCCCCCACCCCTTCCATGAGGCCCCGCCCCAGGCCCGCCACTTCCTGCCCCTTCCCTGCCCCCATTCCAACCCCTTCCCCAAAGTCCCCACCCCAACTCCGCCCCCTCCCTGCCCCTATTCCAACTCCTTCCCCAAATCCCCGCCCCGGCCCTGCCTCTTCCCCGCCTCCTCCACTGAGCACGCTACTTTCCCGCTCCTCCCTTCCCCCACGGAGCATGCTAATGCTGCCAAACAGCTGTTTGGCGGTGGCCTGGCGGGAAGCACTGGCAGGTAGGCAGAGGAGCAGGGATGTGGTGTGCTCAGGGGGGGGGGGGAGGAGGAGGTGGGGCTAGGGGGAGCTTGGCTGCCAGTGGGTGCAGAGCACCCACTAATTTTTCCCAATGGGTGCTCCAGCCCCAGAGCACCCACAGAGTCAGTGCCTATGGGCCTCAGGACCCTGTGTTATTCCAGTCCTCTATAACAGCAACCAAAACCTAAAATCCAAATGAACCAATTAAGGGCTTTATTGCACCACTGAGGAACAGCCTGGTGCTGGGAGTGGTGCAGAGATGCCTGCATGAGCAGTAGCTCAGGAAGGCATTGCACATGAAGAAGATTTGATGTCTCTGGGAGTTCTGAGGAGCATGGCCATAGGGCCATCCTTGAAAAGAAATATGTTGAACTAGTTCGCAACCACATGCAGCCATGGACTATGCCCTCCACCGCCTAGCGTTTTATTCTGCGGATTCTTCTACAGAACAATAGCACAATTGTGCACCCACTAGCAAAATATTTTCCCCTTCCACTTTTCGCTTTGCCCTGGTACTCACCTTACTACCAGATACTAGGCACTGTCTGAATCCACTAACAGCCAACTCAGTCACTGAAGCTAGCCATGACGAGTCACCCTTTTTGCAAACAGGAGTTCCTACTGAAAATGACCTGAATTACTTCCTTGGGTGGATGCTGCTTGTCATACAGATAAATGAGCTTTGGAGGCATAGCTGAAAAATAAAAAAAAAGTAGAGCGGATACTGAGGAGTGGGGGGTCGGAGGGGAGGCTGCTTTGTAAGGAATGAAAAGCTTGGATGAAATCCTGGCTTCATTGAATTAAATGGCAAAACTCCCATGGATTTAGAATCATAGAATCATAGAATATCAGGGTTGGAAGGGACCTCAGGAGGTCATCTAGTCCAACCCCCTGCTCAAAGCAGGACCAATTCCCAACTAAATCATCCCAGCCAGGGCTTTGTCAAGCCTGACCTTAAAAACCTCTAGAGATTCCACCACCTCCCTAGGTAACCCATTCCAGTGCGTCACCACCCTCCTAGTGAAAAAGTTTTCCCTAATATCCAACCTAAACCTCCCGCACTGCAACTTGAGACCATTACTCCTTGTCCTGTTATCAGGTACCACTGAGAACAGTCTAGATACATCCTCTTTGGAACCCCCTTTCAGGTAGGTGAAAGCAGCTATCAAATCCCCCTCATTCTTCTCTTCTGCAGACTAAACAATCCCAGTTCCCTCTGCCTCTCCTCAGAAGTCATGTGCTCCAGCCCCCTAATCATTTTTGTTGCCCTCCGCTGGATTCTTTCCAATTTTTCCACATCCTTCTTGTAGTGTGGGGCCCAAAACTGGACACAGTACTCCAGATGAGGCCTCACCAATGTCAAATAAAGAGGAACGATCACGTCCCTTGATCTGCTGGCAATGCCCCTACTTATACAGCCCAGAATGCCGTTAGCCTTCTTGGCAACAAGGGCACACTGTTGACTCATATCTAGCTTCTCGTCCACTGTAACCCCTAGGTCCTTTTCTGCAGAACTGCTGCCTAGCCATTCAGTCCCTAGTCTGTAACAGTGCATGGGATTCTTCCGTCCTAAGTGCAGGACTCTGCCCTTGTCCTTGTTAAACCTCATCAGGTTTCTTTTGGCCCAATCCTCTAATTTGTCTAGGTTCCAATGTATCCTGTCCCTACCCTCCAGCGTATCTACCACTCCTCCCAGTTTAGTGTCATCAGCAAACTTGCTGAGAGTGCAGTCCACACCATCCTCCAGATCATTAATGAAGATATTGAACAAAACTTTAAACTAGGTTCGACGGGGACAGGTGAGCAAAGCCCACAGATAAGTGGGGAACATGGAGACCGGGGAGATGGGTCGGAAACGAGAGGGAGTGTGGGCTATATTGGCAGAGAGAAAGGAGAGTCAGGACAAAACTGGGAGGAAAGATCAAACCAGTATCTTAGATGCCTATATACAAATGTGAGAAGTATGGGGAATAAGCAGGAAGAACTGGAAGTGCTAATAAATAAATACAACTATGACATTGTTGGCATCACTGAAACTTGGTGGGATAATACACGATTGGAATGTTGGTGTGGATGGGTACAGCTTGCTCAGGAAGGATAGACAGGGGAAAAAGGGAGGAGGTGTTGCCTTATATATTAAAAATGTACACACTTGGACTGAGGTAGAGATGGACATAGGAGACGGAAGTGTTGAGAGTCTCTGGGTTAGGCTAAAAGGGGCAAAAAACAAGGGAGATGTCATGCTAGGAGTCTACTACAGGCCACCTAACCAGGTGGAAGAGGTGGATGAGGCTTTTTTCAAGCAACTAACAAAATCATCCAAAGCCCAAGATTTGGTGGTGATGGGGGACTTCAACTATCCGGATATATGTTGGGAAAATAACACAGCGGGGCATAGACTATCCAACAAATTCTTGGACTGCATTGGAGACAACTTTTTATTTCAGAAGGTTGAAAAAGCTACTAGGGGGAAGCTGTTCTAGACTTGATTTTAACAAATAGGGAGGAACTCGTTGAGAATGTGAAAGTAGAAGGCAGCCTGGGTGAAAGTGATCATGAAATCATAGAGTTTGCAATTCTAAGGAAGGGTAGAAGGGAGAACAGCAAAATAGAGAGAATGGATTTCAGGAAGGCAGATTTTGGGAAGCTCCGAGAGCTGATAGGTAAGGTCCCATGGGAATCAAGACTGAGGGGAAAAACAACTGAGGAGAGTTGGCAGTTTTTCAAAGGAACACTATTAAGGGCCCAAAAGCAAGCTATTCCCCTGGCTAGGAAAGATAGAAAATGTGGCAAAAGACCACCTTGGCTTAACCACGAGATCTTGCACGATCTAAAAAATAAAAAGGAGTCATATAAAAAATGGAAACTAGGACAGATTACAAAGGATGAATATAGGCAAACAACACAGGAATGCAGGGGCAAGATTAGAAAGGCAAAGGCACAAAATGAGCTCAAACTAGCTACGGGAATAAAAGGAAACAAGAAGACTTTTTATCAATACATTAGAAGCAAGAGGAAGACCAAAGACAGGGTAGGCCCACTGCTTAGTGAAGAGGGAGAAACAGTAACAGGAAACTTGGAAATGGCAGAGATGCTTAATGACTTCTTTGTTTCGGTCTTCACCGAGAAGTCTGAAGGAATGCCTAACATAGTGAATGCTAATGGGAAGGGGGCAGGTTTAGCGGATAAAATAAAAAAAGAACAAGTTAAAAATCACTTAGAAAAGTTAGATGCCTGCAAGTCACCCAGGCCTGATGAAACGCATCCTAGAATACTCAAGGAGCTAATAGAGGAGGTATCTGAGCCTCTAGCTATTATCTTTGGAAAGTCATGGGAGACGGGAAAGATTCCAGAAGACTGGAAAAGGGCAAATATAGTGCCCATCTATAAAAAGGGAAATAAAAACAACCCAGGAAACTACAGACCAGTTAGTTTAACTTCTGTGCCAGGGAAGATAATGGAGCAAGTAATTAAGGAAATCATCTGCAAACACTTGGAAGGTGGTAAGGTGATAGGGAACAGCCAGCATGGATTTGTGAAGAACAAATCATGTCAAACCAATCTGATAGCTTTCTTTGATAGGATAACGAGCCTTGTGGATAAGGGTGAAGCGGTGGATGTGGTATACCTAGACTTTAGTAAGGCATTTGATACGGTCTCGCATGATATTCTTATCGATAAACTAGGCAAATACAATTTAGATGGGGCTACTATAAGGTGGGTGCATAACTGGCTGGATAACCGTACTCAGAGAGTTGTTATTAATGGTTCCCAATCCTGCTGGAAAGGCGTAACGAGTGGGGTACCGCAGGGGTCTGTTTTGGGACCGGCTCTGTTCAATATCTTCATCAACGACTTAGATATTGGCATAGAAAGTACGCTTATTAAGTTTGCGGATGATACCAAACTGGGAGGGATTGCAACTACTTTGGAGGACAGGGTCATAATTCAAAATTATCTGGACAAATTGGAGAAATGGTTTGAGTTAAACAGAATGAAGTTTAACAAAGACAAATGCAAAGTGCTCCACTTAGGAAGGAAAAATCAATTTCACACATACAGAATGGGAAAAGACTGTCTAGGAAGGAGTACGGCAGAAAGGGATCTAGGGGTTATAGTGGACCACAAGCTAAATATGAGTCAACAGTGTGATGCTGTTGCAAAAAAAGCAAACATGATTCTGGGATGTATTAACAGGTGTGTTGTGAGCAAGACACGTGAAGTCATTCTTCCGCTCTACTCTGCTCTGGTTAGGCCTCAGCTGGAGTATTGTGTCCAGTTCTGGGCGCCGCATTTTAAAAAAGATGTGGAGAAATTGGAAAGGGTCCAAAGAAGAGCAACAAGAATGATTAAAGGTCTTGAGAACATGACCTATGAAGGAAGGCTGAAAGAATTGGGTTTGTTTAGTTTGGAAAAGAGAAGACTGAGAGGGGACATGATAGCAGTTTACAGGTATCTAAAAGGGTGTCATAAGGAGGAGGGAGAGAACTTGTTCACCTTAGCCTCTAAGGATAGAACCAGAAACAATGGGTTTAAACTGCAGCAAGGGAGGTCTAGGTTGGACATTAGGAAAAAGTTCCTAACTGTCAGGGTGGTTAAACACTGGAACAAATTGCCTAGGGAGGTTGTGGAATCTCCGTCTCTGGAGATATTTAAGAGTAGGTTAGATAAATGTCTATCAGGGATGGTCTAGACAGTATTTGGTCCTGCCATGCGGGCAGGGGACTGGACTCAATGACCTCTCGAGGTCCCTTCCAGTCCTATAATCTATGAATCTATGAATCTATGAAAACCGGCCCCAGGAATGACCCCTAGGGCACTCCACTTGAAACCGGCTGCCAACTAGACATGGAACTGTTGATCACTACCCGTTGAGCCCGACGATCTAGCCAGCTTTCTATCCACCTTATAGTCCATTCATCCAGCCCATACTTCTTTAACTTGCTGGCAAGAATACTGTGGGAGACCTTATCAAAAGCTTTGCTAAAGTCAAGGAATAACACATCCACTGCTTTCCCCTCATCCACAGACCCAGTTATCTCCTCGTAGAAGGCAATTAGGTTAGTCAGGCATGACTTGCCCTTGGTGAATCCATGCTGACTGTTCCCGATCACTTTCCTCTCCTCTAAGTGCTTCAGAATTGATTCCTTGAGGACCTGCTCCATTATTTTTCCAGGGACTGAGGTGAGGCTGACTGGCCTGTAGTTCCCCGAATCCTCCTTCTTCCCTTTTTTAAAGCTGGACACTACATTAGCCTTTTTCCAGTCATCCGGGACCTCCCCCGATCACCATGAGTTTTCAAAGATAATGGCCAATGTCTCTGCAATCACATCCGCCAACTCCTTTAGCACCCTCGGATGCAGCGCATCTGGCCCCATGGACTTGTGCTCGTCCAGTTTTTCTAAATAGTCCCAAACCACTTCTTTCTCCACAGAGGGCTGGTCACCTTCTCCTCATACTGTGCTGCCCAGTGCAGCAGTCTGGGAGCTGACCTTGTTCGTGAAGACAGAGGCAAAAAAATCATTGAGTACATTAGCTTTTTCCACATCCTCTGTTACTAGGTTGCCTCCCTCATTCAGTAAGAGGCCCACACTTTCCTTGACTTTCTTCTTGTTGCTAACATACCTGAAGAAATCCTTCTTGTTACTCTTAACATCTCTTGCTAGCTGCAACTCCAAGTGTGATTTGGCCTTCCTGATTTCACTCCTGCATGCGTGAGCAATATTTATATACTCCTCCCTGGTCATTTGCCCAATCTTCCACTTCTTGTAAGCTTCTTTTTTGCGTTTAAGGTCAGCAATGATTTCACTGTTAAGCCAAGCTGGTCGCCTGCCATATTTACTGTTCTTTCCACACATCGGGATGTTTTTTTCCTGCAACCTCAATAAGGATTCTTTAAAATACAGCCAGCTCTCCTGGACTCGTTTCCCCCTCATGTTATTCTCCCAGGGGATCCTGCCCATCAGTTCCCTGAGGGAGTCAAAGTCTGCTTTTCTGAAGTCCAGGGTCCGTATTCTGCTGCTCTCCTTTCTTCCTTGTGTCAGGATCCTGAACTCGACCATCTCATGGTCACTGCCACCCAGGTTCCCATCCACTTTTGCTTCCCCTACTAATTCTTCCCGGTTTGTGAGCAGCAGGTCTAAAAGAGCTCTGCCCCTAGTTGGTTCCTCCAGCACTTGCACCAGGAAATTGTCCCCTACACTTTCCAAAAACTTCCTGGATTGTCTGTGCACCGCTGTATTGCTCTTCCAGCAGATATCAGGGTGATTAAAGTCTCCCATGACAACCAGGGCCTGCAATCTAAGTAACTTCTGCTAGTTGCCGGAAGAAAGCCTCGTCCACCTCATCCCCCTGGTCTGGTGGTCTATAGCAGACTCCCACCACGACATCACCCTTGTTGCTCACACTTCTAAACTCAATCCAGAGACTCTCAGGTTTTTCTGCAGTTTCATACCGGAGCTCTGTGCAGTCATACTCCTCTCTTACATACAATGCAACTCCCCGACCTTTTCTGCCCTGCCTGTCCTTCCTGAACAGTTTATATCCATCCATGACAGTACTCCAGCCATGTGAGTTACCCCACCAAGTCTCTGTTATTCCAATGACATCATAGTTCCCCACTGCAACTTGAGACCATTACTCCTTGTTCTGTCATCTGGTACCACTGAGAACAGTCTAGATCCATCCTCTTTGGAACCCCCTTTCAGGTAGTTGAAAGCAGCTATCAAATCCCCCCTCATTCTTCTCTTCTGCAGACTAAATAATCCCAGTTCCCTCAGCCTCTCCTCATAAATCATGTGCCCCAGTCCCCTAATAATTTTTGTTGCCCTCCGCTGGACTCTTCCACATCCTTCTTGTAGTGTGGGGCCCAAAACTGGACACAGTACTCCAGATGAGGCCTCACCAATGCCGAATAGAGAGGAATGATCACGTCCCTCAATCTGCTGGCAATGCTCCTACTTATACAGCCCAAAATGCGCTTAGCCTTCTTGGCAACAAGGGCACACTGTTGACTCATATCCAGCTTCTTGTCCACTCTAACCCTTAGGTCCTTTTCTGCAGAACTGCTGCCTAGCCACTCGGTCCCTAATCTGGAGCAGTGCATGGGATTCTTCCGTCCTAAGTGAAGGACTTTGCACTTGTCCTTGTTGAACCTCAGATTTCTTTTTGCCCAATCCTCTAACTTGTCTAGGTCCATCTGTATCCTATCCCTACCCTCCAGCATATCTACCACTCCTCCCAGTTTAGTGTCATCTGCAAACTTGCTGAGGGTGCAATCCACGCCATCCATCCAATTTTCCGACTAACTTTTTTTTTTTGTGGCAAAAATTGCAGATTGCAGAAATGTTTTGATTGAACTATTTTGCCAATTTTTGTAGATTTCAGAAAATTGTTTCACTTGACGAAAAAATCTGAACAAGTCAAAATGTTTTGTTTCAACATTTTAAAAATGAAACATTTCAACTTTGTGTTTTAAAAGTACTTTTAATTTTATTTTTTATAAAAGAAAAAAAGCTCAAAATGGCTTCATTTCAATGTGTTCAACCAAAAATGATCTTTTTGATTTTGCCAGAAATTCTGAAAATTTTCATTTTTGGGTTGATCCAAAATGAATTTTTTAATCTTTCAGAACTGCCAACAAACTAAAAAATCAATTTGTCATGTAGCACCAGTCTGAAAATGTAGTCACTGTGCAATACACATGCTGGGTCAGCATTCAAGGAAAATTAGCTCCAGAAAAACACCTGCCTCGAAATACAAGCCTCTTCTTCAAGCCACCAAAAATCATCCACCCAGTCAATGCCTAGCTGTTCAGGAAAAGAGAGACTCCTTGCAGCTAAGGATATCATAGACCTGGAGCAGAGACAGGTGTCTGGGTGACAAATGCCCAAGCATATGACCAATCCTGAGGAAAGGAAAAGGAGCTGTGTTCCTGCCAATGCAGAGGGACACAAAGGGACTCAGGGTTTCTGAATGACAGATTTCAGCAGGCAGCAAAGAACCTATGATATATTATCCCATCCTCACCTGCTCCTTCCTGTGTATTCTCAGGAAACTCCACCCCTACCTGATAGCAGCTACTGAAAACCGAAATCTCCAGGACATGCATTTCATGCCCGTATAGTCTGCAAGTCATACTTCTGCTGAGTTTTCTTCTAGTGCATAGGTTACAGCTAGCTTGCACATTGGTGCATTCGATAAAGCTGATTTGCACGGTTTAGCTCTGTGTCAAGAATCTATCAACATACTCTATTTCACCATCAATGCATCACTAGTTCAGTACTGGAGAGACACACATGTTGGCTGGAGCTGCTGGAGGGAGCAGGCCCAAACACAGCTGGAACCTGACACGAGGGGATTGGCCCAGGGAGTAGGCCAGGGTCATAGATGCAGCCAGGCTGCAGGAGCAACCTAGACTCAGGACAGGAGTCCTGACCAGCACAGTGATGGACATCACAAAGTCTGAGATTCACCCTTCGAGCCCACACTGCACCCAATGACCCATGACCAGCAAGGGGTGGGACAGCCCCTGGTTGGGACTAACAGTCTGGGGCTGGGGGCTGCATGGACTGGGTCACAGAGCATCCCTCTGTCCATCTGGGTGCAGTGGACTGTTGCTGCGGGGAGATGTGTGACTCCCCATAGCATCCCCCAATGGTCCCTTGTTCTAACTGAGGGTTTGTCTCCACCCTGACACAGGTGCTGGTTTATACATGAGTGCAGCATTTGTTTCTAGGGCTAATCCCTGCCTCTTCAAAAGACTGTGGAAGGGAAGCAGGGTGTTTGGGCCTCGTGGGAGGCAACAGGGTTCTCTCAGGCATGTGACTTGGGACTTGACAAACCCAGGGGATCTCACCAAACTTATGAGAACTCAAGAGAGTCTCCAACACAAAATTGTCTCTCTAACCCAAACCCCATCCTTTCCTAACCCCCATTTTCAGGATATGCCTCAGAAATGGCTGCATTTCCAAAGGAATTGTGGGATTTTGACCCCTTCTCCCATAATTCCCTGGGACTCCCACAAGGTGTTACAAGATTCCCCTTAAGCCACTGCTTCAAGAAGTTCTGCCAAAGAATGTGAGATCGATATCCAGAAAGCAGTGCAGCTACTACTATGGATTTGATTGCCATTTGTAGGTACAGGGTAGAACTGTACTTGAAAGAGTGTCTCTTGTGTGGATACCCTGTTTCACTCCATTGCATTCCCACCAGCTCAGTTACCAATGGTTTAGGCTCTCTAGCAGAGACACAGCCTTACCCTCTACTAATCTCTGGGTACCTAGTGCCCAGATACCACCACGATGGGTGCATTATAAATACCAAGAGAGGGGGAACATAAAAAACAGACAAGACAGATAACATTTACAAGGTTTTTTTCTCTCCTAAGTGCTAAATAAAATCGAAGGAGACAAGTCCCAGCAGTGGCACAGGGAGTGGGATTTGCTTAGTGTGGCGGTGTAAACACTCTGGCTGAGCCCAGGTGTGGGGGAAGGGGATTCTGACTTGATTTCCTTCTCTTTCTCTTGGAAAAACTACATTTCACTTTTATTGAGCATCTTAAAACACATTCCAGGCATTAATCAATTAACTCTTGCCACATCTCTGTAAAGTGGGCGTTGAAAGGAAGGATGATCCAGCGGTTAGGGTGCTAGCCTAGAACATTGGAGAGCCCTTCTCTTCTATGAACTTGTGTCTGACCATGAGCAAGTCATGTAGTCACTCTGTGCCTCAGTTTCCCACCTGTAAAATAGGGCCAACAGCACTGCCCTACCTCACGGGGATGTTCTGAAGCTAAATACACTGAAGACTGTGAGGTGCTGTGGTGATGGGGGCTACATAAGTACTGTAGGTAGATCATTACCCCATTTCTCACTGCTTGTTAATTGGGTAAGCACAGTTTCCACTAGCGCTACACCTATCCACTGATTTTTACAAAGTCAAAGCCATAACTTTGTTTTCATCTGGTTATTCATTAACTTGCTCTCTAATTAGTGCAACTCTTAGCTATTCAAGTCCATGTAACTTAGCTTTGTTACCTAAAATCTTTAATATAATGATCCAGGGTATCACCGGACAGCTGAATTTGGAATTGCCAGCAATCCAAAAAACCCTGTTAGTCACCCAGCTCTCCTCTGGTCCTGACACATGTACAGCTGTCGAGGATTCCATACATACTCCAGCTTTTCCTCAGTACTGCTTACTTCCAGAGAAAATGGGAAGTGTAGCAACCACCTTCATGAGATCATATAAATAAATTATAGGAGATATCCCATCTCCTAGAACTGGAAGAGACCTTGAAAGGTCAAGTCCAGCCCCCTGCCTTCACTAGCAGGACCAAGTACTGATTTTGCCCCAGATCCCTAAGTGGCCCCCCTCAAGAATTGAACTCATAACCCTGGGTTTAGCAGGCCAATGCTCAAACCACTGAGCTATTCCTCCCCCCTCCCTCATAGCCATCTTGCTTTCCAGGTGAGTAGATTAATTTGCTCTTTCTTTCTGGATGACAGCTTTTTTTTCAGATGCCATGTAATAAAGGTGCAACAAACAGGAGTGTCACCAAGACACTGAATTTGATTTCTTGCACCAGCCTCCTGTCATGGGTCAGGGATACAAAAGATCAATCATCCTGCCAGACGGAAGGGCTGAATATCCATTACAGCCATGTCACCAAAACAATTCTTTTCAGTAGAGCTGGCTGGGGGGAAATTCCGAGATTTCAAAATTTGGTTTTGTCCTAAATCAGGCTGAAAAGCTGAAAGCTGCACTTTTTTTTTTTTGTAAAATGACATATTCTAAACTATTTCATTGTGATTTCATTATTATTACTTTTATATTCTATTATGGTTTATAATATAACAAATGTCCAACTATGTTGATTTTTACATTGTTTTATGTCATAAGTCAAAATAAATAAGTTCCCGTCAAAAATGTTGATGACATTGATAAATTCCCACAAAACATTTCAATTTAATCAAATCAGCATTTTCTGACAGAAAACTGTTCCCTTGCTTTAAATGGACTCAATTTAACATTAAAAAATGGGTGTATAGCATTGTTAGGTTTTCCTCACCCCTACTGCTTATTGCTTTCATGGCTAGTGAGGGGGTCTTTATATCAATTTGAAGGCTGTTGTCGCAAGGCAAAAGGCTAGAAACATGCTTTAAAAAAGCAGAGCAGCAGAGATTCAGTTTTACTTTTCTAGATCACCTGCCCCAAGCATGAGGAGCCCAAGGTCTGGCTTTGCCAGGAAGCAGATGCTGGGCGGGGAAGGAGATTCTGCATGGGGAGAGAAGGTCTGGAGGGAAGAAGGGAGGTCAAAGGATTTTGCGAGGAGGATCTGGGCTGATCAGAATGATCTCCTTCCCACAGTAACTTTTTACCTGGATTCATGACCCTGAGCGAGTTTTGTCTGTACCTGGATGGATTTCCTAATCCAACAAAACTTGACAACAGGGCTGGTTTCTTAGGGTGGCCCTACTACAAACCAGTTTTGTTCTCACCATTCATTACACCTGGTTGAAGGTCCAAATTCCACCACTTAGGGGTAAATTCCTGGACCAATTGAAATCCATGGAAATTTTGCCATTGACTTCAAAAGGGCCAGGATTTCACATTGGCTGTTGAAGGATCTGAACTGCAAGTTTAATGGACCATAATATCTTAGGCCTGGTCTACACTACAAAGTTAGGTCAATATATGCCACATTCATCATCATCATCATCATCATGTTCCTATTATGCCTTTTATCAGAGGGGTAGCCGTGTTAGTCTGAATCTGTAAAAAGCAACAGAGGGTCCTGTGGCACCTTTAAGACTAACAGAAGTATTGGGAGCATAAGCTTTCGTGGGTAAGAACCTCACTTCTTCAGATGCAAGTAATGGACATTTCCAGAGGCAGGTATAAATCCGTATGGAGATAACGAGGTTAGTTCAATCAGGGAGGGTGGGGTGCTCTGCTAGCAGTTGAGGTGCGAACACCAAGGGAGTGTTCTCCTACAGGTTTTTGTCCATTTATCAGCTACAACATCACCGGCTCATTCACCTGCACGTCCACCAATGTTATATATGCCATCATGTGCCAGCAATGCCCCTCTGCCATGTACATTGGCCAAACTGGACAGTCACTACGCAAGAGGATAAATGGACACGAGTCAGATATCAGGAATGGCAATATACAAAAACCTGTAGGAGAACATTTCAACCTCCCTGGCCACACAATAGCAGATGTAAAGGTAGCCATCTTACCGCAAAAAAACTTCAGGACCAGACTCCAAAGAGAAACTGCTGAGCTCCAGTTCATTTGCAAATTTGACACCATCAGATCAGGATTAAACAAAGACTGTGAATGGCTATCCAACTACAGAAGCAGTTTCTCCTCCCTTGGTGTTCGCACCTCAACTGCTAGCAGAGCACCCCACCCTCCCTGATTGAACTAACCTTGTTATCTCCATACGGATTTATACCTGCCTCTGGAAATTTCCATTACTTGCATCTGAAGAAGTGAGGTTCTTACCCACAAAAGCTTATGCTCCCAATACTTCTGTTAGTCTTAAAGGTGCCACAGGACCCTCTATTGCATTATGCCTTTGGCGTTTAGGGCAGTGACAAAGCTCCTCCAATCCTGTCTGTTTCTGGCAAGTCTTTCAATGGTTCCCCAGCTGTGCCCCAGATTTTTCAGCTCGGCTTCCACAGCTCTTCGCCATGTTTTCGGGTGGCTTCATTTTCGCTTGCCTTCAGGTGTCCATCTTATTGCTACTCTGGTGATGGAATCAGTTTCCATCTGAAGCACATGACTGATCCAACTCCAAAGCCCCCTGGCAATGATGGTGCTCAGATCCTCTTAGCTGCACTGAGTCAATAGATCTTGGTTTGAGATTGTTCTGGGCCAAAAGATATGGAGGATTTTTCTGAGGCAGGTTGTATGGAATGAAGTCAGTTTGGACATGTCATCTTTTCTCATTTCCCAGCATTCTGCACTATAAAGTTGTGTTGAAAGTATGCAGTTCTGATAAATCTTGAGTTTGGTTTTGGTGTTGTATTTTGATGATTTCCAGACTATATTTAAGCTCCTGAAGGTGTTCCTGGCTTTATTTATTTTGTTCCGGATGTCCTGGCTTGTTCCACCGCCCTGGCTGATGGTGCTGCCCAAGTATGTGAATATTTCTACATTGGTGAGAACATAATCCTCTATCCGTACTGGTGATGCTGAGGCAATATTAAAGGTCATGATATCTGTTTTATTGCGGTTGATTTTCAGTCCAAATATGCCTTATTAGGTCAAGTTAATAATGTATGTGTCTACACTACCGAGTCCCTTCCGCCGACCTAAATGGTTTTAAATACTAGCCCTTAAACCACAAGTAATTCGACAAGTAATCCGCCCTGTTTGGTGAATTCTGGGTCACACAACCATGCTTTCCTGAACGAGCCCTGGTTGTGCTGGGAAGGGATCACTGCGTATTGCAGCCAGCATTTAAAAAAAAGTGGGGGGAGGAGGAGTTGCTTCCTGTTTGTCTCCCTTCCACCCCAACCTGGTGCTGCTTTTGTAACAATCAAACTATTTGCGGAGCTTTACGCTGGTGCCTGTCCTCAAGCAACATACCAGTTGCTATAGGAAAGGGGGCTATTCTGAGGTTGGAACCATTGATTCCGGTTGTCTTAACAAAAGCTGCAGCACAAGGCCTCTCGCCCATGCCTCATGGCCTTACTCACCATGGCTGGAGCAGCAAACCAACTCTTGCAGTAGGCAGCGGTTCTGCTTACATTGTGGCTTGCAGGGGAGTGCATTGAGGGGTGTTTCTTTTGTAAAAAGATTTAACCTTGCACCAGAAACAATATATCCACGGTCAATGCTACCCTTGTGCTTTGTATTCCTTGCCACTGAAACCTTGTCCGTCAGTGCATCCTCCACACCGGGACAGAGACTTTCCCAGATTAGAAGAAGGAAAAAGAAGACTCGGGAGGACATGTTCAGTGAGTTAATGCGCGCCTCCGAGAGTGACAAGACGGAGCTCAGCGCAGGGAGGATTGCACTGTCCTACAGCCTGCACAAGGACAGCGAGGAGAGGAGTGCGTGCAGGGAGCACGAGTGTGACACGCAGGACGAGATGCTGCAGATTGTGAGGGAGCAAACAAACGTGTTGAGGTGTCTGGTTGAGGTTCAAGAAAGGCAACTAGATGCTAGAGTCCCACTGCAGCCTATGCTGAACCTGCTGCCATCATCACCAAGCTCCACATCCTCCTCCCTCAAATGTCCTAGGATGTGGGGAGGGGGGGCATTCAGTATCCCTTGCACTCAACACCAGGGGAGGGTACAAGGACCAGAAGGTGCCTGTAAGGGTGCGGACTCACCCCTGCGGTGCCTCCTGCTGGTCGTCTTGGGGAAATCAGCTCAATCCAGCCTCCGGAGTGCCCTCTGCAGGCCGATGATACGCCTTACCGCTTCTGGCCCCCATGTCCCTCCCAGGACCCGGTGCCCTTATCTGGGGGGTTGCCCCCTGGCAGAACCCCTTTCTCTGGGTTTCCCATCCCCGGGGAACCCCCACCCACTATCCCTACCTCGCCTCAGGATAAGGCCATTGCCAGTCACCAACTAGCCCCCGGTCTCTGGGACAGACTGCAGTATAGGCCACTCATCATCGGCGAGGTTGGGTTTGGACCTGCTGCCTTGGCCTAGCCCTGGGCTGCCCTCTGCAACCTCCAGTACCCCTTGGCCTTCTCCTAGGCCACAGCCTGGGGCTTTCTAGGTTGGAGCTCCCCAACCTTTCCCCAGCCCTGCTCCACTCAGGTACCCTGTGTCTAGCTCCCTGCAGCCAGGCCCTTCTCTCTCTCTGAGTGCAGAGAAAGACTTCTGATCTCTTGGCTCCCAGCCTCTTTATACTGGCCAGCTGAGCTCTGACTGGGGCATGGCCCAGCTGCAGCCACTTCCCCAATTAACCCAGCTTTTAGAGCTACAGCTTTCAAGCCCTCCCAGGCCACTTTTTAAACCCCTCAGGGCAGGTGCGGGTATCCACCCCGCTACAGCGCCCATTCCCACACCTATGATTGTTATTGCAGTGCAATTGCAAGCAAGCTGTCCTTTTCCCCTCTCCCCCTATGTTATCAGCCCTTTTGCCCAGGTTATCTTACTTTTCTTTGCTGTCTCTCATTGTTTGTGAGCATAATAAAACTTAATGGATTGAGGAGAAAAGGCTCTTTATTCATTCAGCACACTGTGGTCAGCGGGGGTGTCATTTACAGGGTAGTACATGCAATTAAGGGGACAGCTTGATAAGGAACAACACACAAGTGTAATATCACTGTGGGTCATTGATGAAACTAATTTTCAAAGCCTCACAGAGACACAGTACCCCTCAATGTACTCTTCTTATTGCCCTGCTGTCTGGCTGCTCAAAATTGGCTGCCAGGCGATTTGCCTCAATCCCCCGCCCCGCCAGAAACTTTTCTCCCTTTGTTTCACAGATATTATGGAGCACACAGCAACAACAATGGGGATATTGCTTTCACTGAGGTCTAACCTACTAACCAAACTACGCCAGCGGGCTTTTAAACATCCATAGGCACATTCCACCACCATTCTGCACTTGCTCAGCCTATGGTTGAACCGCTCGTTACTGCTATCCATGGCTCCTATGAGCCATGAGAGCAAGGGGTAGGCTAGGTCTCCCAAGATCACGATAGGCATTTCAACATCACCAACGGTTATTTTGCAGTCTGGAAAGAAAGTCCCTGCTTGCAGCTTTCTGAACAGACTGGAGTTCCTAAAGATGAGTGTGTCATGCATCTTTCCTGACTATCCCACGCTGATGTCAGTGAAACGGCCCCTCTGATCCACCAGCACTTGCAACCATTGAGAAGTATCCCTTTTGGTTTATGTACTTTTTGGCAATGTGGTCTGGTGCCAAGATAGGCATATGCGTTTCGTTTATCGCCCCAGCGCAGTTAGGGAACCCCATCACGGCAAAACTATCCACTACTTCCTGCACTTTGCCCAGAGTCACTACCCTTCTGAGCAGAAGTCCATTGATTGCCCTGGCAACTTGGATCACAACAGACACCATGGTAGTTTTACCCACTCCGAAATGATTCCCCACCTACCGGTAGAAGTCTGGTGTTGCAAGCTTCCACAGAGCTATCACCGCTCGCTTCTCAACTGTCAGAGTAGCTCTCATTTTAGTATTGCTGCGCTTCAGGGCTGGGGAAAGCTCTTCACACAGTTCCATGAAAGTGGCCTTAAGTTCTGTAGCCACTGCTCGTCATCCTTTAGCTGCATAACTATGTGTTTCCACCAGTCAGTGCTTGTTTCCCAGGCCCAGAAGCGATGCTCCACTGTGTCAAGGTGATGCGCGACTGTTGCCAGCATCTGAAAATTGCTCTGCTCCATAGCTTCCAGCACGGCTGCTTGATGGCATCACATTGTTCTGCGCGGCGGCTCCTGCTTCGGCTGAGCAAATGCTGCAGGATAAGGCACAAGGTGTTTGTAATGCTCACAACAACAGTGTACAGCTGAGAGGGGTCCATGCTTGCCATGCTATGGCGTCTGCGCGCGTAACCCAGGCTTAGGGGGAAAAAAGCATGAAAAAGGCTTGGTTTCTTTGCCGTTGATTTCAGGGAGAGAGGGAGGGAGGTAAATGCATCATGGGAGGCTAACACCATGTTCCTATAATCACCTGTCCAAATGTTTTGGTCCCATAAGGCATTGCAAGCCCAACCCAAAATTTCACTTGGCTCCACGCACTGTGGGATAGCTACCCACAGTGCAGCGCTCTTTGCATCAATGCAAGCCCTGCTAGTGAGGATGCACTCCGCCAACACTATGAGCATAGTGGGGACATGCAAAATCTACTTGCTTAAATCAGAGGCTCTATCTGGACTTAAATAAAATCTATGTAAATTGGTAGTGTAGACGTAGTCAGTATGATGTAACTGAAGCCAAGGGGAAACTCCTCAGAACAGAGATCATCTTCTGTAGCTGGATAGATTCAGGGAGTTGCTGTTATTTCACAGGCCTCTGTCTTTCCCTCTCCATCAATGCACCATCTAAAGTACTTTAGCTGCAGAATGTAGGGTGCCAGATACTCAGCAACACCAGTGTAAATCCAGAATGACTCCATTGACTTCAGTGGACTTACTCTGGAATTACACATATGTAACTAACAAATTTATTTGAGCATAAGCTTTCGTGGACTACAGCCCACTTCTTCGGATGCATAGAATGGAATATATATTGAGGATATATATATAAAGACATAAAGAGAGCATGAAAAGGTGGGAGTTGTCTTACCAACTCTGAGAGGCCAATTAAGTAAGAGGAAAAAATTTTTTTGAAGTGATAATCAAGATAGCCCAGTCCAGACAGTTTGATAAGAAGTGTGAGAATACTTACAAGGGGAGATAGATTCAATGTTTGTAATGGCTCAGCCATTCCCAGTCTCTATTCAAGCCTAAGTTGATTGTATCTAGTTTGCATATCAATTGAAGTTCAGCAGTTTCTCGTTGGAGTCTGTTTTTGAAGCTTTTCTGTTGCAAAATTGCCACCCTCAGGTCTGTTACTGAGTGACCAGACAGGTTAAAGTGTTCTCCTACTGGTTTTTGAATGTTATGATTTCTGATGCCAGATTTGTGTCCATTTATTCTTTTGCATAGAAACTGTCCGGTTTGGCCAATGTACATGGCAGAGGGGCATTCTCTTACTTAACTGGCCTCTCAAAGTTGGTAAGACAACTCCCACCTTTTCATGCTCTCTGTATGTGTATCTATATATCTCCTCAATATATATTCCATTCTATGCATCCGAAGAAATGGGCTGTAGCCCATGAAAGCTTAAGCTCAAATAACTTTGTTAGTCTCTAACGTGCCACAAGTACTCCTGTTCTTTTTGCGGATACAGACTAACATAGCTGCTACTCTGAAACATGTGTAACTAAGATCTAAAGTTGGCCATGCAGTCAGATATTGTGGCTGGATTTGAAGTTTGAGGGTTTTTGGAGATTTGTGTTTGTGAAGAACCTCCAAGTAAAGCTGTAGGAGTTGATTCATTGCCAGATTTTGCCACCAGAACCAGGACCCCAGATTCAACTTGTGCAGCTTCCATACACTGATTGCTGCAGAGTTCAGCTAGCCCTGCGCATGGCACTATACGTGAACAAGGGAGCAGATTTTTGCTTCGGCTTAAAATCTATGCACATAAAACAATGCAATTCCTGTTCTCCAAATTTTACCTGCTCCAAGTCTGGATTTATCTGCATTTTAGACACATGCAATAATTATTTAATGGACATGCTAGTACAAATTATATGGTGTGATGATTTTTTTAAAATTACTTCTCAAATCCAGACCTGCAAAATTTGTTTAAACATACGTTTGTTAGCCACAATTTGACTTAGCTAGCCATGATACTTGGCGCTATCCCTCAGGTAATCAGATCAACTCCAGCAGTGTAATCTGTTTGTTGGCTATTCAATGAGGTTCCAGTGACATCTAGTGTTACAAATGAAAACTGTGCACATCGCAGTTTATACAAGTTTAAAGTGCTAATATTGGTGCTATTGTATAACCCGTATATATTCATACTATTATTCACTGCTTGAACAAACATGGAATGAGCAATATAAATATGAGTTCTCTGGGTTCACAAGATTAGTTTGTATTCCCATGTTTTTCTCCCTCCACAGGAAATTCATTTTACAGAAACCAAACCTGTTCGTCTAACTAAAGGGGAGTTGACTCTATGGGGAAGCCTGAGCTTTGTACTAAGGATACAAGAAGTTCTTAGCAGTAGTAATTAATATTGTGCCAGTATTTAAAAGGATAAACGTGATGACCTGGGAAACTATGGGTTGGTTAGCTTGAGATCAATCCTGGGCAAAATCATGAAAAGGCTGATATTGGGAACAAATCGGTAAAGGATTAAAAGATGGTAGAATGATTAATGCCAAGCAACATGATTTTAAGGCAAATATGACATGTCAACCAAACCTGATGATTTTTTTTTTAAATGGCATGAAAAGTCTGTTTAGTAAAAACAATTGTATTGCCAGGCATTTGATTAGCCCTGCATGACATTCTGCTTTTAAAAAATGAGTAGTATACAAAGTCAATGTAGCCCACATTAAATGGGTGAAACCTGGTTAACTGATAGCTCACAAAAAGTATTTGTAAGTGGGGAATTGATACTGAATGGGCATATTTCTGTGGGGCTCCCACAGGGATCCGTTTTTAGTCCAATGCTATTCAATGACTTTATCAATGATCTGTAAGAAAATATACAATCCTGGCTGGTAAAATTTGTTGATGACACAAAAATCAGCGCAGTAATAAATAATGGGGACAGATCAGTTATACAGACTGACTTGGTTTGCTTGGGAAGGTGGGCTCATTTGAACAACATGCATTTGAACATAGCCAAATGCAAGGTCATACATCTAGGAATATAGAATGTAGATCCCACTTATAAGACTGAGGGTGTGGGGAGACTGTATCCTGGAACACAGGGACTCTGAAAAGCCTTAGGATTCTTGGCACATAATCAATTGAACATGAGCGCCCAGTGTAATGCTGTGGCTAAGCAGGAGAATGTGGCCTCAGAGATATAAATATGGGAATATAAAGCAGGAATAGGAAGGTGAATGGGACACTGATGAGACCATTACTGAACTACTGTATCCTGTGCTGGGCCCACATTTCAAAAAGGATATTGAAAAATAGGAGGGGGTTCAGAAACGAGGTATAAGAGTGATTTGAGGTTTGGAATATGGTGAGAGACTAAAGCAGCTCAATTTATTTAGTTTATTCAAGAGCAAGTAAAGAGATGACTTGACCAGGGTCCCCTCTATTCGGCACTGGTGAGGCCACATCTGGAGTATTGCATCCAGCTTTGGGGCTCCCACTACAGAAGGGATATGGACAAATTGGAGAGAATCCAGCAGAGGGCAACAAAAATGATCAGGGGGCTGGGGCACATGACTTATGAGGAGAAGCTGAGAGAACTGGACTTATTTAGTCTGCAGAAGAGAAGAGTGATGGGGGATTTGATAGCAGCCTTCAACTACCTGAAGGGGGGTTCCAAAGAGGATGGAGCTCGGCTGTTCTCAGTGGTGGCAGATGACAGAACAAGAAGCAATGGTCTCAAGTTCCAGTGGGGGAGGTCTAGGTTGGATATTAGGAAAAACTATTTCACTAGGAGGGTGGTGAAGCACTGGAATGGGTTACCTCAGGAGGTGGTGGAATCTCCATCCTTAGAGGTTTTTAAGGCCTGGTTTGACAAAGCCCTGGCTGGGATGAGTTAGTTGGTGTTGGTCCTGCTTTGAGCAGGGGGTTGGACTAGATGACCTCCTGAGGTTTCTTCCAACCCTAATCTTCTATGATTCTATGATTCTATAAGTAATCTAGCAAAAAGAGGCATAATAAGAGCCAATAGTTAAGAGCTGAAACTAGATAAATTCAGACAAGGAATAAGCTACACATTTTTAACAGTGAGTGCTATATAGCTGTAGTTATAGGTTGGATGCAGAAATTACTGGGTGAGGTTCTTTGACCTGTGTTTTGGAAAAGGTCAGACTAGATGATAATGGTGGTCTCTTCTAGACATAAAAGTCTATGAATCTAGTTATAATTACTGGGTGAGGTTACCCAGACTGCTATAATTTACACCAGAAAGCAACAGTCCCAAGGAGCCATTTTGACAGAGACTCCCACAACCATACCCCCTGCACTGGTAGATGGGAGGGAGTGGTGTAGGCAGAGGTGGCTCTATGCACTAGCAAAGCAAGCAGGTGCTTGGGCAACCCATTTGCAGGGGCAGCAGCCAGCAGGGATCCAGCATGGGAGCTGAGAACCAACAGGGGGCTCTGGGAGCTGTAGTTCCTTGGTTAGCTCCCTGCCCATAGAGCCAGCCCTGGAGCAGGGAAAGAACTACATTTCCCAGCATTCCCTTGGCTGCTATCAACAGGAAAGGGAGGGGAGGAGTATGTAGCTGAAACCTCATGCTGCAGCTTGCTGTGAATGGAGAGCTCACTGCTAGAAGTGGTGGCACTGTGAATGGGGAACAAGTATGCCCAAGGAGTAGAAGGCTTTGCCCCAGAGATCCCCTTCAGAAGACATCCCCAGCCTGGATTAGGGATACTGCTGTGACCTCACCTTACAGCCTCCAAAGAAAGAATTGGGTGGACTAAATGGACAGTGCCCCTCTCTATCTGAAGCCTAGCAAGGGAGGTATGTGGATCCCACTAGAATTTAAAATGAAAAGTAAGGGAGGGGAGACTCTGGACCTGGGCAGCTTTAGATGTAGTACCAGGCACTTAGGAGGATTTCCACATCTGAGCCATGGAAGCAGAAATTGACTTTTCCTTTCCAGATTTAGCTAATATTCAGAAAGGGAATCTAGCACCTGCCTTCCAGATTTGAACACCCCCAAATCAAATATACTGATCCACTGTAACTTACTGTAGAAAAAGTAGGATAAAATTGAGCAAGAAATGCTTCCCAGTGGTTATTAGGAGTGGAATTGCTTTTTTCAACAGCCATTGCCATTTTAAAAAAAAAATTTTTTTTAGTTTTATTTGTTTAAAAGGAAGACAGTGATATTGCATTGGCAAATTTCCCCATAGAAACAAAGAGTGGAACAAAAAAATAATAAAGGCACCTCAACTTTTCCTCATTTATGGAGGACAGTCTTATAGTATGCATCCAGATATCCTCCAATCACACAAGCTGAAAATTATTCCACTTTACTGCAGTTCTGTAACCATATGGGAACCAATCCTGTCTGTGTTCTGTGCACATCCAAAATTCCTGCTGAATGACCCATCCTGGGAGCAAGTTACCAGTGACCCAGGGCTGGGGGTCCAGGGGGGAGCCCAGAGCTGGGGCAGCAGGGGGTGCGGGTGTGGGGGGAGAGCCCAGGGCTGGGGCGGCAGGGGGTGAGCTCAGAGCTGAGGCAGCAGGGGTGTGTGTGTGGGGGGAAGCTCAGGGCTGGGACAGCAGGGGGTACAGGGGGGGGAGAGCCCAGGGCTGGGGTGGGGGGCAGCCAAACATTTTTTTGCTTGGGGTGGCAAAAAACCTAGAGCTGGCCCTGGGTGTATGAGAGATTATATTTGCTCCACACTGTCCAAGTGTGAGAGAATTAACATATATGAGAATACAGCCTTGGTATAAACTTATAATTATTTCTGGTTCAAATGGAATTCATATTAGTGAGTTTAAAAGCAAGTCTCAGTTGTGTCCTTTTACGTAGTTCGAGCACAATGGTTAGTTCCCTATTTTTCTTTTTGCAAAGGAAAGATACGACAGCTGCCATCAAATCTTTAAATGTATTTTAAGAAATGCTTAGAATGCACTGGAAGTGCAGGTGACAGGTTGTTAGGTGATCAATTATTTTTATAGATCTGCTGAGACCTCCACCAGATACTGATACCATGCAGCATCCTCTGGTTATTTTACCCTGGATTAGGGAAGCTAGTGTAACTTCCTCAAAAATGGCCTCATGTTTTTCTATTTCTGGTGTTCATTTTAACAACACATATTTTAAGGCTTACCCACTTCAATGTGACTGGACCACATTGTTTGGATGCAAAGCATATTTCACACCTAATTTGCCCAAGAGCTCCAAGGGAGGTGTTGCAAGGAGGAATGAGCTAGAATCAGATAAAAGGAAAGGCGGAAGACCTTGTCTTTCAGGTCACCAAGCCAACTAAGGGAGACTGAAGTTCCAGGATCCTGAGATTGATTACCACGGGGGAAGGGAGTCATGACATCCATACCAGCTACCAGCCTTGCCCAATCTCTTTGTAGCCAAGAACAACCATAATACCAGCAACCATCACCGGGCCTTTGACTACAGTATGAGTCCAAAGACTAAGGGAACTGAAGAGTTCAAACCCATTTTTATCTTAAGTGCCTTATTTTTTCCTTGTTCTATTTTAACTTTTTGTTTCTATTAACTGGAAGACATCCCAGTGATTATTATTTCAGGATGTGATCATGTGGTTGAGTGCATTAGCCTCTGTAAGAATCTACATGGGGAGGCACAAAAGCATAAGCTGCTAAATTTAAATTGCCCCAGACTCTGTCTTAAGGTGATTGAACGTGCGTGTTTTGTGAGTGTCCAAAGAAACTAAACTGCCAGTTGTAAATTGAGTGAAAGTTGTGAAACTTCTGCTTGTCAAAGCCTCTAAGTGATATTTGTGTCTGTGTTGGGGATGGAAACAGATTGGCCACCCTGAATGAAATGTAAGTAGGAAACCTCCATTGCCCTTGAGACTGTGATCTAGATATAAACAATAATTTGATATCAATCCTACAATATTTACCCACCTAAGAGTTGATGTCACTGCCAAGGATAAAAATTCTCCACTGGTGGTTTGTAATTAAACAAACAGCTACCTCCTTGAACTTCCTGTTTTAAGATTTATAAGGATTTGCTGTGTTAATCTCATGCTTTGCCTAAATTGATGACTTTAAGTTGTAAGGGCAGACTTACCTGCTGGGACTTTCTCAAGAGGATCTGCCTCCACGATCCCAGCCTAGTTTTCTTGCTGGGAATTCAGCTCGGTTGCTGCACAGCAGGAATCGGGCTTGCTTTCTACCTGGCCAGCATCATGGTTCTGAGAAGATCCTGGCTTTCTGGAAAGAGGATTCCCAAGTTTGCTATAAATATGGGTCTGTGTGCCATAATGAATGCATTGTGTGTATGCAAGTGTTTTCAAATCAGTTTAACTTGAATTAATTTGGTTTAACCCCTCATGTAGACAAGCCTTTAATTGCAGTATTGCTGATAATTTGTTTATTTGACATGACTTTGACCTCAATTTGATTATAGTTTAACCCTCAGTTAAAGAAGAGTTTTAGTGGTGTAACCCTTCTGCCAGGTGGAGCCAACAGCAACAAGGGCTGGGTTCAGTATCTAGGGGTTCCTTTTCAACAATACAGCACAAAACTGGCTCAAGCCCCCACCCAGTGACCTGGGACAATTACACACCACCCCCTGGGCACCTCTAAGAGGCAATACTTCCCTTCTCACAAGCACAGAGTCTGAGTGTAGCAAAAACTTTTAATAAAAGAAGGGTAGTAACTCAGCATTAATTTGGGAAAACACTGCAGCTAGGGTTCATAAACATAAACCATGAGCAAAAGACCCACCCCCAAGTAAGCTGGGCAGTGTCCTTTTCCCCTCAGGTTCTTAAGTCCAGCAACCCAAAAGTCCCTTTAACGTGCTCGTCCCTTCTCTGCACCCCACTCACAGTTGCTGTCCTTGGCCAGTGAAGCCCCAGAGTTCAGAGGTTCCTCCACAGAGTTCACCTCCCACGCTGTGTGTGAGGGGGGTAAGGAGGCACCTTACACGCTCCACTGCTCAGGCACTCAATCGTCGCCCCAACGGCGGATTGCCATGCCTCTGTGGGGCTCTGCTCTGGCCCTCTCCACCAGCCTCCCTGTTGGCCGCTTGCTGCACCTCTCCACCAGCCACCCACTCACCAAGATGTCTTCAGGGCCCCCCAAACTTAACACAGCTCTCAGTGATTTCAGCTCTTAGTGGGGGAGCCTCACTGCTGGTGCACACTGGGAAGTCTCTTGCACTAGAGACACTGTCCCCAAGTAGGTCTAATACTTAGACCTAGGTACAAGTGATTTCAGCTCTGTAGTATGTAACAAGACTCTCAATTGAATATAAATTAGCTCTTTTAGTATACCACAGAGAAGGGAAGGATCAAGTCATGTCTAGGACCCTCATATCCAGATACAGGTCTGTCCCCTGCCCTCTCTCAACTCATTGAACTTTGGAACCCATGTCCCCTGCCTAGCTAGTGCTGTTCAATTGAGGGTGAGTACCTCCATCGGGGTATGCCAGGTACAGTTCTGTTGCCCTCGGTTCACACAACAAGGATAACAACGCTTTATTACTCCTGCCCCAATAACAAGGAGACTGGGGATCCAACACCAGCCACAAGTGATCATTTGGGCAAACAATCCCATCATGCTGAGCACCTAGGCAGGGTGCGTGTGTCCATGCAAACGAGATCAGCTTCTGAAGTCTTTTTCCACAGCTCACCACTAGATGTCATGGGAGAGCTCATTCAGACTCTGCTTACAGTGGTTTTTGTCATAGGGATAGGATTTATTGATTTTATTTTTAATAACATTTATATCAAGGAGTCATTTTTCTTTCCACTAGCAATCCAGGTCAGAGCCACTGAAAAAACTGAAACTGGTAAAAGACTAAAATTGAGGAAATAAGTTAATTTAAGATGACAGTGGTCTCCAGGGGACAGTGTTATCTTCATAAAGAACAAGGTCACAATGTCACTCTTGCTGATGGGCATTTTGAGTGCACTCAGGCAGCCATGTCTGGTTGCTCCATGGACCCTTTTCTCCAGTTACAGCTATTTCAGCTGGGGTGCAACTTCAGGCTGCCCTTACATATGCTGCATGATGGATTGATCCTCAGCATGTCCAGAATCAGGGAGCTGCAAGCCTAGGTGCTGGAACTAGAGGATGCTGCCTCAGCCCATAGCTTGAAGTGGTTTCCATTATAGACAGGCTTCACAGTTTGGTTCAATGGCTCTCAGCACCCCCACTATAAAAATATTTCAGCACTCTGGCAGCAAGTCACTTCCCTGCTCTGCTGGCACTGGCCCTATGGCTGATGCAGGGAAGAATCAGGGCCTATGGCTCCTGGCTGGAATTATCCCTGGCTCTGATTGGTCTGGTTGCTGAATATGGAGAGGGAAGGGAGAACATATCCTCTATTTTTTGTAGAGAGTCCAGCTATTATTATGCGTATGCTTGCCTCATCAACACGCATAATCATTACTAATATAACTCTTTGTAAACAAACTCAAACCCTCACCCCCACCCCTGTGTGTCTGCCATTATCTTCCCCATTCCACAGCAGGGCAGTCGGAGGTACGGAAAGGTAAAGTAAATTGCCCCAGGTCCCAGAGGGTGAAACCACACCCCTGACGCCCCATATAAACCCTTAGCGCAATGATTAAATAGCCCTGCACATAGGTTATCTGAGCTTTGGCCAGATGTAGCCCAAGGATTTCTACCAGAGCGCATCAGTGGTAGAAGCTGATCTAGGAGCTCAGACTCTGTACCTACTAGCTCACAGCCCAGCTCAAGGACTGCCTGGTTCCTTCATGGTCTTACAACACAATGCTTTTCCTGCAGCTACTGAAGACAAACCAATGTGTTTGATTTGATTGTCTATATAGATGCAATTGCTCTTTTTCTCTGTGTGTGCCTAATTCTCACTTTCCTCGCCAGACTCATTGGGGATGAATGTATTGTAGACTACTCTGTGATTTACACATACAGTTCAGGACAAGGGCAGGTGATGATTTTTGTTTGCTTCTTGAAGTGGAATTGTGTGTACAGAAACCCTGCTCAGCCTGCTCCTGTTATACACCCTCCCGCCCCTCACACACACACATTTTGACTTCAGTGCATCTGCACCATATGGAAATGGGCTGCCAAACAATCTCACACTTAAGCAAAGTCACTGTTTATTCCAAGGCTAACTGCTCACATCTGCTGCTGTGACCAAATCTGCCTCAGCTTCAAGCTATTGCTCCTTTTGCAGCAGCACCAATTTTATATAGAATTTCCTCAAAACATGCTTTGCAGAGGTGTAGGTAAACATGTGGTTTTAGTTTGGATGCAGGGAGGGGCAGCTAAACAGCAGAATGAGCCTAATCTTCTGTTCTGAGTGGGAGGAGCTGAGGAATAAAATTAGAAAAACAGCATGGGCATGTGACTATATGGTGCAAACTCCACTGTGCCTTGCCATTCCTACAGGCAGCCTCCTGGTAAAAGTGACTTCAGTGCTAATGAAAAGTGCTTGATTAGCCCCAAGCCCTTTTAAACCCAAGAACAGGTAGAAGTCAGGCAGCACAAGTGCAAATTTTTCCACAAGTGACTGGCCAACGTACCTCACCCCGCCTATTGCAGATGAGAGCGTGCTCCATTCTTCATGTGCACCCAATGCCTGCCTAGTTTGCTAAGAACTGACCAAAGGAGGGTGCCAATCAAGGTAGTGCAGACACCGATCCATTAGGAAGTGGAATCAGACCAATAGCATACTTCACACAGCTGTCACATTTCTGCATGTATGCAAGAGAACCCTTTCTCCTTTGCATGTCTGTCTATATTGCAGGCCCTACAATATGTACCTTAGCAAATATGTATAATGCAAAATGTTGTCTGCATTTATCTAAGTGTCAGAATAGCTATTGTCACCAGACTGTGGCTAAAGGAACACGGATAGGCCTTCTTTTTAGCCCAAGAAATAGAGTGTTTAGATATTTTCTTGACATTATTGCAATGAAAACAGCCAAAATAGTCACAAGAAATAAGACTTACAGTTTTACTAATCCAAGGTATTACGAGTGATACAGGTAAAGGCATTGGTTAGTACAGGGGTCGGCAACGTTCGGCACGCGGCTCGCCAGGGTAAGCACCCTGGCGGGCCGGGCCAGTTTTATTTATCTGCTGACGCGGCAGGTTTGGCCGATCGCGGCCCCCACGCACCGCGGTTCGCCGTCCTGGGCCAATGGGGGCGGCGAGAAGCCACGGCCAGCACATCACTCACCCGCGCCACTTCCCGCCGCCCCCATTGGCCCGGGACGGCGAACCGCGGTGAGTGTGGGCCGCGATTGGCCGAACCTGCCGCGTCAGCAGGTAAATAAAACTGGCCCGGCCTGCCAGGGTGCTTACCCTGGCGAGCCGCGTGCCAAACGTTGCCGACCCCTGGGTTAGTATCTATATTTAGGGAGAAAAATTTCAGAGTTAGCTGCATGCCCTTGCACCCATACATTGATGCACCCCTAAGTTAGACATGCACATAACCCATGTGTAGGTAAATGTTATGCTCACAGTGCCAGTTCAGCAATACCATTTGGCACATACACAGGTATGTGTGTTTGGAACAGGGACCTGTTTTTTAAAAAATCTGGTCCAGGATTTTTAACCTGACAATGTCCCATCAAGACCTGAGCACACAAAAAGACACCCTCCTGTACATCTTTTATTTTTATTATTAAACTCAAAATCTTTAAAACCGTTCAACAAAATGTCATACAAATTGCCATCGGAGAATAGCATTTGTGAAGCGATGCATTGCTGCTCCAGTAAAATGGCTTCAGTTAGCACAATTTATATTATTTGCCCATACTTCTTAAGTCAATCATGGGACTTCCATGATGAAGAAAAAAGTTACACTGCTGCACACGCATCAACAGAGTTCTTAGGCTGACACAATGGTGGTTTGTTGTTCAGCATGTGTCACAATCCAGGGATACCAATATTCTGCTTAAAGCATTTGAACATTGACATTTCTCTTATGATATCAGTATCATCATGGGTCACATTATTCATGATTACTCACAACATTGCAATGCTTTCAAAGTAACAGGAAAACTAACATCAAAAGTAGCAGACACATTACATTTGTTGCGTCATTATTGACATTCTTATTTTCAATAGATTTGTTGCCTAATATGCATGTTATGTGCTTTAAAACTGCTGGCACGGTTATGTAGATTAACTAATGAATTAAGTCAGACAAATCATCTGGCCATTATTTAAACATTCACAATTTTGAGAAAACATGTACAGCTGATAGCACTGATGGATATTCTAATTGCAACTTAGAAACCAGCACAGTAACTGCCTTCCAAATACAGGTAGTAGGATTCATGATGGGATGAGATCAGACTATCACAGTATGTTTTATTTAATAAGCTGCAGTAGTAAGTATTTGCCATAAATATTGCAAACCCCATTTATGAATCATGGGAGGGTTTGGAAGTTTACAAACTAACATTCATAGAGAATTTAAAACCAAAAGACATTTCCAAGCAGAATAAAATTCTCTCACAGTTACTGGCTCTTTTTCATCCACGCATGCTTTGCAAACAGTTCATAAAGAGAAGGCTTACTGTGCATCGATGCATACCAGCCTATGGATGAGACATTGCCAGATAAATTGTGTGATGAGATACAAGATACAATGGACAATACATGGTTTCTTAAAGAAAGTTACTCTGTCACCATTTGAATTTACAACTAGAACTGTTCAATAAGGGGGAATGGCTTCCAATACTTTCTACAGTATATGTGAAGATACAGCTGCCAGATGTGCTAATCCTGCTATTTTAGGTATTAGTAACAGTAATTGGAACTGAAGTATCAACCCAGGGTAGAAACATTATCATTCTGTCATAGGGCCCAATCCTGCACCACTAAAATCAAAGCGAGTTTTACCATTGACTTCAGTGGGAGCATAATTAGGGCCTTGATGTTCTGTGGCCACCCTACACATACAGAATCCATGGTTAATGACAATAGCAGTACCCAGGGCCTTTGGCTCCCCAAAAGAGAAGCTAAAGCAGCATTGCCACTAACTCAGGCCCCAAGTCAGCAATACACAATCATGAATCATGCCAAACTTAGCAGAAGGTACTTATAAACATTAGAACAGTCTGGACAATAGTACACGCTAGTACAGCAGTGACTCTGTACACAGATTAACAAATCAACACACTACAGTTTTGTCTCCAGCTAACAAGAAGATAACTTGCATCATTACTATAGCAGTTCTGAAAGTTTATACCAAGAAAAACATCAGGGGCCAAACTCATCACTGATGTAATTCTACTTAACTCAATGGTGTTACCCAAGAAATTAATTTGGCCTTAGGTATTGTGGTGTGGCCTCAGGTACTGTGCTTACAGTGGTCTGAGAAGGGTGGTTATCAAAGCTACTGGTCTAAGATTATGATAAGACAGTGCCTAAAATTCACCCCCTCTCCGTGAACTGTCTTGATTTAGTGTTTTTTCCCAGTCTATGGGCTCTTGTGACACCTCCCGCTCCTCCCACAAACACACACACTTCGGATGTATGTAACTGACAACTTTCATAAATAATCTTATTTTTGTATGCAGTCTTGTAGCCACATTGGTCCCAGAATATTAGACAAGATGGGTGAGGCTGAAGTGAAGGAGAGCGCTGTGTAAGCTTGTCTCTCTCACCAACAGAAGTTGGTTCAATAAAAGATATTACCTCGCCCACCTTGTCTCTCTAGTAATCTTAGTTTGTGTACTACATCTTTAAATTTCTAGGAGTCCACAGGCTGCATCTGCCATTTTGTGAGCAGAGTTGATGCAGCATGTTACAGAAAATACACACTGTCTGTCACTCTGAATCACTTTTTTCCTTCTTTTATTTGGCTGTTTTCTCGTAAAATGAAATTAATAATTCAGATTGAAAATTTGTAGTTGCACTTTGTGTAAATAAATTGGCCTTGCATTAAATCTAAGCTTCTGTACCTAAGATGGGATTGCAAGAAAAATGAAGAGGCAATAAGATATAATTTCTGATTTATTCCACCTTTGACTTACTACATACTTATTCATCAAGATAATAGCTAGATGGAGGAGACATAGTACAACTGGACTGTGCTACCCTCACAGCATCTCACCCCCGTTGCAAGGCACAGCACACTGGTGGGAGTTACCATGTCCTACATCTTTTGTAGGAACAAACTCATTGGTGGTGTTTGGTGTGAGGTAGCCAGAAAAGCAGAGTAAGCCTCCAGTCCTGCCTGCACTAAAACTTTCCTCACTTGAATAGCCCTGCTGACTTCAGTGGGGCTACTCACATGAGTCAAGCACAGCACCTGTGTAAGCGTATGCCAGGACGAGTTACAGGAGTGTCCTCGACGGTGGTGCAAGCATAGCATCGCACAGGTATCAATTAGATCTATGTCTACATCAGCAATATGTCTGTGGATCAATAGGCTTTATAAAATATAGGGCTATAGAAACAAGTGATTCCATATATTTTGCATATTATAAAAAGTTTCCACTTACCTAATATTTAAAATATATTTTCAGTGCTGACAGTATATTTGTAATATAGTCTCTGATATAATAAAAATATAGGTGTTTCCTATACGGGAGGCCTATGGCAATCCTGGACTATGTTAGGTTGTTCTCTTTTCCCTTCTTGGTTCCTCTGCCTTTACCTGCCTGCTGTCACAACTGCTTTCTGCTGTACGAGTGCAATCAGCCTTCCCGGTGCCCTCTGTGAACCTGTGTGGAGACAGTTACTTGACCTGCTGAGTACTAAGATCTAATTTGCCTCTCTGCATTTGGCCAAACATATTCCCTTACTCTTGCAGCCAAGAGGGATCTCAGAAGAAAAATTTAAAAGTTCAAATAAATCCAAACATTGGGAAATACCTTGCTTTAAAACAATGTAAAACTACAAATGATGTATTTATTAAGGGTGTTCCAAACCATACAGAAAGGACCATGGTCCATTGAAGCGGTTCTGGTGGGAGATGCATACTGTAAACTAGAGGCCCACCTTGTGGCTGGGAATACTGGTGGGCATTTAATGGTAAAAGCATGCCCCCCAAAGTTCCAGACCATTCAAATCATCTTGTCCTACAGGAACTCAATGTTACTCAATGGGATTCATTCTGTCGTGTAGAAATTGTATATGGAAAAGTGTATTCTGCTCTTCTAATGTATATTGGCTTAATGCTCCTCTGGCTGGTGTATATCAGAAGCAACTCCATGAAATTCAATGGAGTAACACCAGTGTATGTGAGAGAAAAATCAGGAATGTTGAGTAAAGTGGGATATATGGTTTTTAAATGAACTGGACCCTCCATTTAACATAGTAAATAAATCTGGTGTTAGTTTTCAAAATCTAAACATAGATGTCTTGGTACATTAGGTTTCTGCCAAAGCAAAATAAAGAGGACATTTATACAACACGTTGTTCTATGATGGAATGGACTGAGCTTCCACTCACAATAGATGGCTTAGCAAGCTATTGACATGGTGCTACCAGATGTAATCAGATTTGCTAGATTAAAAGCAGCAGAACTTGGGACTAGCAAACAGAATGTTGTATATTATTCATTAAACTTCAAGCAGCAGGTCTCACTCATCAGGTTTTATTAAAATATTAGCATGCTTCCAAAATGAAATAACTTCCAGTCAGTGTCTCTTGGGGAGGAGAGATGGGAGTTTGTTGCATTCGGAAACGAAGCTCAGTTGGAGATGCCTTACACAATCCTTGTTCACGCAACATAGCTGAGTTGTAAAAAGCCTTCGTCCAGAAAGACGGTTTTCATTACGTACAAAGTCTCTGGTTCCTATGCTGCATTCTAGATGCTGTTACATCACATTCTCAAAGAGCTGTAAGGATCTCATAATATTGTCATCCTGGAAGCAATGAGAAAAACATACACTTAAAAGTGGTCATGCATCCGACGAAGTGGGCATTCACCCACGAAAGCTTATGCTCCAATACATCTGTTAGTCTTAAAGGTGCCACAGGACTCTTTGTTGCTTTTTACAGATCCAGACTAACACGGCTACCCCTCTGATAATTGAAAAGCTGTGTTCTTAAAGCTTTCTATGGCACTTTGCAGCACAGCCAGTACCAAATATTCATTGCTGCAAGATGTGGTGGCTACATTTTTGTAGCACCACTCATCCTAGGTGAGCCTGAAATGCTTACAAGCTTAGGCCCTGATTCAGCACAGCACTTGGGCACATCAGGCAGCATGCAGTGGGTGTCTGTAGGACTTAGGCATATGCTTGAAGTTAAACACAGGTTTAAATTCTTTGCTGAATAATGAGAGACTGAAGCTCATGCTTCAGTTCTTTACTGAAGTGGGGCCTATTCTGAGCTCCGAGTGGGCAGACTTTGCAGCCTGCATGGAGCCCCATTGACTTTGAACACTTACACGTGTGCTTAACTTTACATGCCTGAACTGTCCAATTGAAGTCATAGGCCTTAAACTGATATGCAAACTGTACCCAGGGATTACTTGACCCACCACTAAAATGCAGCCACTTCCTGATTGAAATACATGAAATCTCAAATGCCATTGATTTCCACCTCCTGAATCCAAATGACAAAATTAGGGTTATACATGGGGAAAACCTGATTTAAAACATTTCTCATCAGGCAAATTTACTATGGAGCTTGATATTTTGATGTACCCAAAGCTGGGTCAAATGATAGAGCTTTATATTTCCACCCACCTGTCTCTTTAAATTTGTGACTTTGGTCTGATCTATGATGCACTGTGAACTAGCTGAGCTACAGTGCAAGATACCAGTGATCTTAGTCTTGGTTGGCAGCCATTTAAGAAGGCTATTATCAATGACCAGGGAAAAGTCTGTGAGGAGGTAGTAGAGCAGACTCAGCCCCTTCCCTCTTTCCCCTCTTCTGCAACAGAGGAATTTTTGCTTCTCAAACAGACTCCTTTCTCTGCCACCTCATCCCCAAGTCCTTTCCTTGAATGGCTGGGCAAGGGGAAGGGGGCGGGAGCTGAACTGAGGTTGACTCCTTGTTCTCCATGGACCAAGGAATAGCCCCTGCACTCTACCACAGTTAAGTCAAATACTATCATACTATCAGATATTATCAATGTTTAGGCAAAGGAAGTGGGTTTTACTAGTCAATGGTAATGTGACATATATTTAGTCTTCAATTGAATTGCCATGATAAAGCAGAGGTCTCTAGTTTTCTCTCTTCTGCCTTTAGAAGGCATGATCTTAATTTGTTTTTCTTTTGATTAGGCCAGATTTACAAGAGAGAGGCTGTATATTTTGAAAAAATAAAATCATATTTTGCTGTTAAATTAAAAACCGTTATAACACCATGCAATTTGAATTACTGATGTTATCACTGTGTAACGCCTAGACACACCAAGATCAAGGTCTCAATGTGAGAGGTGCTGTACAGACACAAAGTAGAAGACAGTCCCTGCCTCAAAGAGCCTCAAAAATCTAAACAGGCAACATCCACACAGGATGGTTGGAAGGAAATATCTTCCTCATTTTACAGATGGGCAACAGACACACTCCAGTTAAATGACTTGCCCACAGTCACACAGGGAATCTGTGGCAGAGGCGGGAATTGAGTGCAGATCTCCCAAATCCTAGTTCAGTGATTTACCCACAAGATCATCTTTCCTCTTTGAATGATATGATGCCTGAGATTGGGCAATTGCTGCAATGGGCACAGTCACAAACACCCACGGAATCATTCATGCCTATACAGATTTTGCAATATAAAACCTAGAGAAATCACCCACTGTTAATGAACATGGGACAGACTCAATAAAAATTCCACATGGTCTCTGCAGCACAATCCTTTGCATTCGCAGAATAGAATTCTTATTGAATCTGGCCCAGAACAAGCAGTTCCTTTAGTTCAGGGGTGGCCAACCTGTGGCTTCAAAGCGGCTCTTCAGAAGTTAATATGCGGCTCCTTGCATAGGTGCTGACTCCGGTGCTGGAGCTACAGATGCTAACTTTCCAGTGTGCCAGGGGGTGCTCACTGCTCAACTCCCTGCTCTGCCCCCACTTCACCCCTTTCCCCAAGGCCCCTTCCCCCGAGCCTGCCATGCCCTCGCTCCTCCCCCTCCCCCACAGAGCCTCCTGCGCATGCAAAATAGCTGATTGCGGCAGGCAGGAGGGGCTGGAGGGCAGGAGCTAATGGAGGACTGCTGACTTATTACTGTAGCTCTTTGGCAATGTACATTGGTAAATTCTGGCTCCTTCTCAGGCTCAGTTTAGCCACCCCTGCTTTAGTCCCACGTAAATGCTAACTTTGTTTCCCTCATCTGCTCTCTCACCAGCAAACATCCATGTATGCATCTTCACTGGGCTCAGCACAGCCAGAGAGAGCAGTCAGTCAGTGCTATCGAACCAGAGGATGGTAGCTTATCACTTTCCCATTTACAGCACTTCAAAATCAGGTGTGCAAGGGGTGACAGTCTTCAAAACCCAACATCTAAAGGTCCAGCAGATGCCAAACATTCTTGTCCCAATTTTTATCCATCATTTATACCTGTGCAGTCTGGTTTGGTAGCAATTTGCCCTCACTTTGTACAGATATAAATGGCTACACAAGGTACAATTCAGTGGAGAATCAGGGCCCCTGTTTTTAGGGCAACCACTGCTCTAATTCCCCAGAACAGAGCCTATCATAGGAACATATGCATTGCCAGACTGGATCGGGCTTAAGGTCCACTTAGTTCAGGATCTAGTCCATCCAGTCTCCAACAGTGGATAGAACCATATGATTCATAGGAAGGTGTAAGAACCCCACAAACAAGCATATAATCTGGGATAATCTGTCCCCCCACATACGTCTCATCCTGACCTCTAATAGTTAGAGATGGGTTTAAAGCTTGAAGTACAATGCTTCATAGCCCTGCTGAAATTTCTATTATCAATGATTAGAACAACTCTGAATATTCTTGATAGCCATATAAATACCTAATCCCCTTTTGAATCTTATTAAATTCCTGGTGTCAATGACTTCCTGTGGCATTGAGTTCCACAGTTTAATTACAAGTCATGTGAAAATGTATTTCCTTTTATTGGTTTTGAATTTCCCACCTTTTAATTTATTTGAATGTCCCTTGCTCATGTCTTATGAGTCAGGGACAACAGAAGCTCCCAACCTATTTTCTCTAGACCACTCATTATTTTATACACCTTTATTGTGCCCTCTCTTATTTTTCTCCTTTTTAAGGTAGGCCACCCCAATCCTTTCAATCTCTCTGCATGGAAAGTTTTTCCAGGCTTATGACTATTCTTGCCGCTCTTTTCTGAACCTTCTGCAATTCTGAAATGTCCTTTTTGAGATGAGGTGACCTGTACAGTGCACAGGATTCCAGGGGAGGCTGCACATTGGTTTATATAAAAGGCATCAATGTTGGTATTATTCTCTATCCCATTCATTATGCATCCTAACATTATTTTGGGATTTTGACCACAGCTGACATTGAACACAGGATTTAATTGAATTTGCTTCACTGACACCCAGGTTCCTTTCCTGAGTTGTTACACCTTATAGATTTCTAAATTAACTACAACAGTCGTTTATTTTTAACCCTTCCAATGTGCCTTATTTTGCATTTGTCAGCATTCAATTTCATCTACCATCTTGCTGTCCATTGACCTAGCCTGTTTAGGTCTCTAAAATTCTTCATAGTCTTCTCTGGTCCTGATTAACCCAAATACATTTGTATCATCTGCAAATTTTGCTACCTCAGTACTCAGCCCCACCCCCACGAGTTAATTAATAAATACTAAGCTACATGGGACCTAGTACGAATCTTGAGGCACCCTGCTGTTAACCGTTTTGTCATGATAAAAATTGACTATTTAATCCTACTCTTTGCTTTCTGACTCCTACCCAGTTTTTAATCCAAGAAAATTTTTCACCTCTTACACCTTTTCAAAGCCTTTTGGATGTCTAAATAAATTATGTTATCTGGTTGTCCTTTATGCACCCAGGTTACTGACACATTCAAAGAATTCTAAGAAATTACTGAAACATGATTTTCCTGTGCTGAATCCACGCTGGTTAGACCATATCTGATCATGAACTATCAAATGTGTTGTTACTCTATTTTTAATGCTTGATTCAACCAGTATGCCCAATACAGATGTAAAATTTACAAGTCTATAATTCCCCAGATCATCCCATGAACCTTTTTTTAAATATGCAAAAACATTTGCTACCTTCCAATACTCAGAAACAATAGCTATTATTAATGAGTGATTATATTTTTTTGTTAGCAGCTCAGGTGCTTCATACTTCAACTCTTTCAGAACTCTTGGGTGTCTACCATTTGGGCCTGGCAGCTTACTATATTTTAAATCAATTAACAATTTGCTCCTGCACAAATTCAGCTGTCACCTCTATCTCTGAGTATACCTCATCTTTGTTACCAGGAAAGATCAGGTCCAGTGCAGGACTCTCACCATCATTCTGGGTGGTGAAAACTGATGCAGAGAAATCATTTAGCTTCTCAGTAATGTTTTTTCTCAGCAAAGTCCTTAATTTCTCTCTTTAACTCTTTGGACCCTTAGATTTTTACCACAGGCTTCCTGCTTCTGATGTACTCAAAGAATCTCTTGTTGTTATCCCATACTCACAGGGTAATTTAGATTTCCCCCCACAGTCACCAGAGGAACTGTTTGAGGTCCAATACAATCCGGTTTTTCCCCACCCCCATTTTTTGCAAAGAAATAGGATTCTCTCTGCTGGATCCATTTCCCATCAGCCGCAGATCAGTACTGTGGAGGCCTCCAACAATCCCGAACACTGACTGGATGAAACAGAGAGCTATCTCAAGCCCAGTCTTCCACAGGTAGCAGATTAGAGGCCAACATAATCCCACTCCCATAATCCCCACCACACACACTTTTAATAGCAAGAGCAGCATTGCTCTGCACCAGCCCAAAATGAGCATAGGAGTAGACTACAGCTACTGATGTGACTCCTTAGTAGGGGATGGTGCAGTGCAGTACATGGCATGGGACGCCACATCCACAAAATATTAATAACTACGGGTTGACTGATGACAAGGCAAATTCTCAGAGACACCTGGCATCTGCAGTTCTCATTACAGGGTTATTTTTTAAATTAAAAAAGATAAATCTAAATTTTGGAGTCACCTATTTGAGAGGAAACGATCCTTGTATTTTATCAATCTACAAGACGCATTCCGACAGCAAGGTATTCAAGCACTGAACAGAAACCACAGTGCAGAGCATTTAAAAAAAATCTCAGAGGAAAGTGAAGCAGCTTAAATTTCTTATATCAATGATCGTACACATCTAGCCCCAAGGCAAACCTAGAAACCACAAGACAAGTCAACCACCATTAATTAATACTCCACTGGTACCAAAAATTGGGAACAAAGCAACAGATAAAGAAAAGTTAAGGAAGGGGCCAAAACCCAAGCAAAGAAACCGAAGATGTCAAGAATAAAGCAACCAAACTGAAAAGACATTGCATTAGTCATCTAATAATGAGGGATGAGTTGCACACTCCTGAGAAGAGTTGGATGAAATTTTTCATGGGAAACTTTTTTCACCAAAAAAAATGCAGATTTGGGTGACCGAAACTGCCCAATTGCTTTGGTTGAAAACTCCCTTTTCCCTCCCTACCCCGCCCCCCCAAAAATACCTGAAAAAATTGAAATGTTTTGATTAGAGAACAAGAATTAGTTTCTAGGGAAAGCTTGATGCTTGGTAAATGATAATTAGTGCCGTTTTAAACTCTATAAAAGGCACAGGCTTTTACTGCACTGCTTAAATACTGGAAACATCCCTGACCAAACAGTCACACAGTTAATTGGAGTCCAAGAAAATAGATGTTGGGCTAATTGCATGTTCATGCAGATGCTGGTCTTTGTGTAGGCACTAAAATAACAGTAAATAATTACCACAGCCAGTTTAATTTATGGAATTTGTCAAAGATGTTCATTTTGGAAAAATCATCATTTTGATTACAGTACTTGTTTTTAACATTTGACCTTGAACATCAATGAGTTTTATGAGTCAGTGTTGTAACTGAAAGGTTCCTAGGCAGATTTTATGCTTTTGGACAGCTCAGACATTGTGGTAGTCCCTGTTAATGTTATCCAGAAAAAAAACCACTTGCATATTTTTCTGTTTTTGAGAGGCTGACAATGTCTCTCTACATAAGTTAAAGGCTCCAGGAGCTTCCCTAAGAGTTGTGTACAGTAACAAGGAATCAGGAATTCACTTGGGAAAATAAAAGCACTGGCCATCAGCACTGGAAATGAACAGTCTGTATTCAGTGACTATTTTGCACCAAATCCATGTAGGTAGCAAGCACTCTGATCTTTAGGGAGATTCACAGATCAGAACCCAGAGCTGAATTTTGCAGCTGGCTTGAACATCTAATAGAATGAAACCTGGGATCCTGAGCACCCAGAGACCTGGAGTGGATTGAAATCCAGAGCGGATATGAACATTGTGGCATGAAACCATCTTCTCTGCTTTCATGGCAGCAATAAGATTGTCCTTACCTCCTGACATGATTCAATAAACTCATCTAGAGTTACAACACCATCTTTGTTTTTATCCATTTTCTGCAAAACAAAACAAAGAAACATTTTTAGTTCTCATAATACTGATATATTTTTGCATATGTAGAATGTCATTTTGTAACTTGGATAAAACTACAGTATCTTCCAAACTTAGAGGCTACCACTGAAATTCGGAATGATTGAGTGTCATTGCTCAGGTTTTGCTGGTAGCTAAGTGTCAAGAGAAATGCATTAGAAATCAACTAAGTACCTGGAAGAAAACTTCTACGTGCAGTCTTGGAGCATCTTGCTTGAGAACAGGATATGTGTACTTGCCCATCATATCATAAATTGCCTTTACTATATCCATCATTTCCTGGAGTAGTGACATGCAAACATACAACAGGGAAATTAATACAAACAAGCTGTACATTATTTTCTTTTACTGAATAAGGCCCAGTTCTTCACTCTCTTCCTAATGTTAAGGAAGGCCTAGACCTAGGTCTCACTCTTGGCATTTCTACCATAGTTCCAGATACCACAAGCCTCTATTGGTATACACACGGATGTCATCATACATATGCTAGTCTACAAATGGATCTCTCTTGCTCTGCTATCACTTGTCAATCATGCTGCAAAAGCTCCTATGAGGCCACTATAATTTCCCCAATTTCATCCAGTGATTGTGAAGAATCACCTCCAGCACTATCCACAGAGACTGATCAGAATTGGCCCCACAATAGAACTTGTGGTCTTTTGACTTATTAATCATGTCTATTACAGGGGTGACTAAGGACCAACCAAGAATGGTGCTCCATTGTGCAAGGAACTGTACAGACACAAAATAGTAGTCAGCCCTGTCCCAAAAATCTTACAATCTTACTCCACCTTTCTCCGTTGTCTCAATGCACTTATTATTGCTAAGCATTTGTGTTAAACCACAGATGAACACAGTGCATTAGAGAATATAGACCAAGACATAATTCCTATCAGGAAGAGCTCAAAACTGATCACAGACCAGCCAAAACACTGGACAACAGCACACTACAAAGAGTAAGAAATTAGCTACTAGAATACTTTCAAAACCTAGTGTCAAATATGGGCCTTCCTGAAATCTTTTGGATGCTCGGATTTGGTCTTACTTGCATATACGCCTTTATACAACATTTAGACACATTAAGGTGAACATATTTCAAAGTAGGGCTTCCAGTAGGCAAAAGGAGCAGGGACTACATGTTCAGCAATCTTATACACTCTTGGATATATTGGTGTCTGAGAGCGGCAAATTCGGCAGAATACCTGTGTTAAACCACAGTTTTTCAGTGGCATGATCATTAACTTGCATTTAGCTGCCTGAGCCATGCATAAGGGAAGGAAGTTTAACATGCCATCAGGAGAACATTGGGCAGGTGCACAGGCCTTATCTTAGGACTGGTACCAAATGAATTAACTAATTGCTCATCTGTCCTGCAGGTTGAAGCTGGGCTTAATGAGGTGGCCAAGTGGCTGAAGGCACAACTGGAAGCTCAGAGTTAAATCAGAGCACTCTATAAACAGTACCTTGGCAGTCTGAGAGGGGACAGCTTTAGATGAGGCAATTTGCTACAACTGGCAGCTGAAGAATTGGCTGGTGGTGGAATCTGAAGTAGGCCCTTGTTCTTTCTTTTCTATTTGAATACTTGTTGTATCTTTCTGTTACAACCCACATTCCCAAAGCTTGAGAATAAAGTATTTGGATGAAGCTCTTTTGAGCTGGGGAAAGGATTTTTCTTTGTTTCTGTACCACTATCAAATGTGACAAATCTTCTGTAATAAAGACTTGCTTAAAGGGAAAGTTCAGGTTACTTTGAAGAAAATGATCAAGATTAAGATCAGGATATCTTCTTTATCTATAACCTGGATGTGCAAAGGCAAAAGTAATCAAAAAATGGGTTGCTACTCGACTACAAAAACTTCGAATCCAAACTAACACTCAGAAAGAAGCAAAGGGCTGGAAGGACTTTTTTTCCCAAGTAGATGCAACCACTTCCAGCTAGTTTTGGGCTCATCATGTGTTTGATCATCCTACTTTGAAAATGAGATTGTGCAAACAGTGTGTAGATGCATACCATCCCATTTGTTTTGGTCTTCGTATCTATAAATCCAACCATGCTGCAGTAGAGCCATTATGTTATTTGCTTGCTTAACTTTCATTGACAGAGATGCGTAGAAATAATTTAGACTGTCTTCTTTTGGTGATAGGGGAAACAAAGAATAATTTGACAAGGGCCCTCACCTTGGTGTGAACAGAAATGAATAATTAGTTCATTTTCTAGCTTTAAGTCCTTTGAAGCCTGAGTTTGCTGAGCTTCAGCATGGAGATTGGGATTTTCAAAGGGGCATAAAGTAGTTAAGTGCTCAACTCCTCACTGAGAGTGAATGGGAGTTGGGTGCCTATTGGCTCCTTTGAAAATCCCAGACTAAATATACTGTAATGTTAATCTATGTACTCTGTCTGCCTGTACCACACTGGACAAAAGTTTTCCAACACAGTTGTTACTGGCACGGTTTCCTTGGCCAAGGGAGGACAGGGATTGTGGGAGTTTGTTCTCACTTGGGCTCCCAAGAACTGCGCAAGTCTTAACTACACTACTGACTAACTCTATCCCATTACATGACACTTGTATTACGCTAGAACTATTTGAAAACATGCTGGTGTCACTGGCAGGTTCTTTGATTACTCTCAACGAGTAGCTCACATCACTAACCTCTTCCCTCCGATACAATCTACGAACCAAGTTTGTCTCTCCCCTTTGCAGTTCCCTCGTGCCAAAGATTTGAAATCCAAGGATGTCAAAGTCTTTCGTTAGATATTAAGAGCTAGAATTTGCCACCCTTACGTTGAGTAGTACTATATTCTGTGGGCTGTCCTATTGAAATCAATTTGATGCAGTAATGTGCAACTCAGTCTGGATTAATGTGGCATAATCTGGCTTTATTTGATTAAGCCCCACAAAACTCTGGAGAAGTAAGCATTGTCACGCCTCTGTGAGTGACAGCAGATGTCAAGGCCCTGTATGTCATCTTTCTATTGGAGGAGGAATCAATAACATGAAATCTGGGTTTATTTTTAGTGTATCTTATTTTATTTATACACTATAGACACCACAGGTGCTCTCACAAACAGCATGTAGGCGAATACCTCTTTCAGGGATGTCAGCCAAACCTTAATGCCTGACTTCCAGAAGTTGACTAGTTAAGGAGATTAAGGCAAGAGCAAACACCCCTGTTGCTTCCCACAGCTCCCCCAAAGATACTTTACCAGGAGAACAAAACCTCAAGACCAAGATTAAAATCTTACTTGTACAAAGAAAAATGAGAAAGACTTTGTGTAACATCGCCACCTGGTGGCAGCTAACACAACAGTATCAGCCTCAATATTCAAATAAGGAAATTGAAGAAGAGAGAAATTAAGAGACAGATGTTACCAACCTGCTCTCTGGTTTTGTACCTGCAAGAGGTTGTGTAAATTAATGTGACCTGGATGACTAATCATTTGATCATGCCCACACATTCAGGTCAATAAACATCTAAGTGACATTATTTCTGTCTATATTTTCTAGGTATAAAAAAATCCATTAGGACTCTTTTAAAAACCGCAATCTACCTTGACTTGCCTAAAGTTATCCAGGAAGCTTCAAGCAGAGGCAAGAATGAAACCCTTCTTCAATTCTACATGTATATGACTGCCATTATAAACAGCGTACACGCATTGGATGGAAGAATTCAGCACCACTGTTCAATGCACATTCTCCAGAGAATATTTTGTTGTAGATCTAGTAAATCATTCGGGGGTCAAGCTTGTGGGGAGAGAAGGCACTGTGCTTTTTATAAAATGGGCAAACACTAAGCTTTGTCTGAGTATATCAAGGCTTCAGAAAATTTCTAGCTAACACTAGGCATGCTCAGGGACTTACAGGCATTAGCATAGTCACTCTCATACCAGTAATTTGATACCTATCCTAAGATAGGAATCAATATATACCTTTATGAATGCAGAATTTGCTCCTGGCTAAGTAATTTTTTTTAAGACACATCACAACACAGGAAAAATATAGGCTCTATAATTGTACAATACAAAGTAACCATGCACTTTTCCTTGAATACTAATAAAAGGAAATGCTCAAACCCAATGCTGACTGGCACTTAATTAGCAGCATGAAACATGAATTACGCTGTGCCACATGAGCCAGTCAGTCCTTTTAGAAATTAAACAGATGTCAATGCCATAAAATGCCTTACCTCCTTGTTTATATATCCATCTTTATTTATGTCATAAAGATTAAATGTCCATCTTAGCTTTTCATGAACTGTTCCTCTCAACAAAGTTGATAGTGCCATCACAAAACCCTAGTTCAATGAAGAAAGAAATAAGTTATTTTAAGCCTTTTAAAAAAAGTAACTTCTTAAAACATCTTTACTTCCTGTTTGGAGAATACTGTCACCATAAAACTCTTTAGCCCCTCCTTCCACTAAATATATAAGGGCTCTGTTCTCCCTCCCTCCCACCCTGTAGTAGCCGCTGGGCCAAATAAAGAGGTTGATCAGATTGCTACAGCCTCGACTAACAGAAAACTTCTTTTTAGCTCAGGCAGCACAGGCTCATGCTTTAAGATCTAGAGATCCCAGGTTCAATGCCTGCTGGCAATGACCCCCCCAAAGGGCTTGGCATTACAGAAACAGCCCATAAGAAACTTCACTGCTAGGGCTCCGGGAGGAATTAGGATTTGTTGAGCTTTAGGAAAAGCTCAATCATGGGGACAAACTAATAAGCATTAAAGATAGTTAATGATACACCTTCCCTATCTAAGCATTTAGTTTGGTCTGAGTCTATTTAGTTCTCTAGAAACATCTAATTCATAATGGACATGCTCAGAGGATAACTCAGATATTAGTATAATTTTTGCCATATGAATAACTTGATAGCTCATGTTATATACTCCACCTCACACCTGCACAGGTATTGTCACAGAGAACCACTTTACTCATGTGGTACCTTTTCCACCACACACATAATAAATGGAACAACACATTTCTGCCCCTTCTAGAACATACTAATATTCTTGGTCATATGGTAGAAGAGTATAGCTTTATTCTGGGACATACAATGAACCTTGTTCCAAACTCCTAAGTCCTTCCTGCTTAGATCTATTACTTCATGCCCATGTGCCACAAATCCTTGTATACATAAAAAGGTGAATTTTAATAATAGATTTTTGTAGCTGGAGCACCAGACCAACTTTTGGTTAATGAATGGATGTTTTCTCCTTCAGCAGCCAGGGGCCTGAAGATGGCTGCTCAATTGGTTATATAAGTAAGCTTATTTTTAAAAAAGGAATCCAGAAGACAATACATCTAATTGTAACCTACATCTGTATGTTCAGCAGTAGCCTCAACCACTATAGAAGTCGTAAGCATCACAGGCCCTTCTGTTCTACCCACTGACACCTCTACCACTCTGCATCCTCCTCCCCAACTCTTGTCCCTCTCCCACTGATTCTGCTGTCAAATCTCTCCACTCCTCTCTCTTCTCCACCTTTGACAACTAACTTTTCCTGTGGTGCTGATAACATTAAACATGAGGTCCTTAGATAAAGAGAAAATGCAACGTCACCTGGTTGATTTTTGTCTAAAGACTCCAACAATTTATCCTGAAAATACTAATAGTTCAGAGTGAAGAGTGGATGTGGAAGATGAAAAATCACTAAGATTGTCTGGGAAAGATGACCAAAATATGATGCAAGTTAATTACCTCAAACTTCACTGATCCAGTCTGTGTAGTGTCAAACGCATTGAAAAGATAATGGGCATACATACTAGCATCTGAAAAACACAAAGACATAGATTATCTTGAAGCTTATTATGCACACATTTTCACTAATGACTATTAGCAACATTCATGGCCTCATTTCCCTCCAGTAACCAATGTGGCTTCTCTGGAAATTGTTTCTGTAAACTGGTATAAAGAAGTGAAGAATTACAACTCAGGGCTCATTAAGAGTACTTGGAAAAGACCCTAGAAATAAACAAGAATTTATCAACATGGCAATGATCTGGATTTTCAGGCTGGGAAAATAAGGAGAGAAAGGAAACTTAAGCCCATGGGGCAATTCAAGTATGGCAACAAATTATTCAGCCCATATGTTCCCTTCACATCCATCTTTTTTCTACATATAAAATGCACTGGAGGTATTCTAGAGTTGCAATATTCTAAAAGGCTGTATACTGGTAGCAAATTTTGGTGCTAGCCTTCACTGGGATGTGGCTAGAAAGGAATTATGAAAACAAGAATATTCCACTAGCTCACAGATTGCTGGGCAGTCCATATAACCAACTGACCCACAGGTCCTTTTTAAAAGCCTTACTGACTAATCCAGTTGTTCACTAAACCAGCAAATCCCATCTCTAATGGAGGCCCATTCTGCCATACAACAGAACAGGTGGTTGGCTAGAAAGGAAAAATAATAGGGCCATCTGAACTCTGGATTTGTCCTGTTTACTGAGTGTTTTGACACATCACTTGAGTTCCATTTAGAACAGTAAGATAAAGGCTGAAAAGCTGAACAGATTTTATTGAGACTTCGATGAGAAGTCCCAGAGGACTTCCACAGAGTCTGCACTGAACCTTAAACATTGTTAAAGATGGTTTTAGAAGTCTTTACATCTAAAGCAAGAACAGATTCTAAGGCCAGATGAAGGGCAGCTTTTAATAGCAGAAACCATAACAATATGAAGAAAGATGAAACATATGCGTGTTTTGTTTTATTTTGCTTGGTAACTTATTTTGTTCTGTCTGTTATTACTTGGAACCACTTAAATCCTACTTTTTATTCTTAGTAAAATCACTTTTGTTTATTATTGAACCCAGAGTAAGTGATTAATACCCGGAGGAGCAAACAGCTGTGCATATCTCTATATCAGTATTATAGAGGGCAAGCAATTTATGAGTTTACCCTGTATAAGCTTTATACAGAGTAAAACAAATTTATTTGGGGTTTGGATCCCATTAGGAGCTGGGTGTCTGAGTGCTGGAGACAGGAGTACCTGCTGAGTGGTTTTCAGTTAAGGCCTGCAGCTTTGGGGACGTGGTTCAGACCCTGGGTCTGTGTTGCAGCTGGTTTGTGTGTCTGGCTCAACAGGACAGGGTTCTGGAGTCCCAAGCTGACAGGGAAAATGGGCTCAGAGGTAGTTTAAGCATGTCAGGTGAGAGTCCCAAGGGGGTCTCTGTGACCGAACCCATCACAGAGACCCCACTGTGCTAGGTGCTGTAAAAATAATTGTAAGAGAAGTCTGTGCTCCAAAGAGTTGATATTCTATACAGAATGGAGAGACTGCGTGTGGAACAGGAAACAGGCACAGAAAAGGGAAATAACTTGCTCAAGGTGACGCAGCAGCTGGGAGGCAGAGCAGGGATGAACCCCAGGTTTCCTGACTCCCAGTCAAATGCCCTAACCACTGTACCAGTGTTCATCTTAAAAAAGGGGGTTGACCCCGGTAATGATCTTTATTGCAGGCTTACCTGTATTTCTGTGCAATAGGTATTCTAAGGGGTCTATATTTATTTTCTTACTCATTTGTATTTTTATATTTAAAAAACCTCAGTAAAACTTTAAAAAATCAACTCAAAGTTACAGTATGCACTAGCTGACATAGTTTTGCTGCTAGCTGGCAGACATGAATTTTAAGACATGCTTCAATAAGTCTGACAGTTACAAAGCACTCTACTCACCTCCATGTGGAAAAAACTGTGCATAGATCTGTTTGAACGTCTCTTCATTAACAACCCCACTAGGACATTCCTGTTGGAAAACCAAGAAAAACCCTGTCAAGATTCATTTGCAAAACACTACATGCCCAAAGAGAGCATTTACACAATTACATTCCTATTCCTGCAGCATACTGTATGCATGGTTTGTGCAGCTGAAGAAATTAAAAGACTTAAGACTATAATTCTCTAGCTCCCATAAGCTTGGCTCACAATTTGAAAGAAAACCAACAAAACCCTCCACAGTTCAATCCCCATTTTGTAGGACAACCTGGGAAGTTGATTCATGCCTTTTGCCTTGTAAGGTCTTCATATAATGATAATAAACAAGATTAATACCAAGTAATATTTAATCTTCAATGTCCTACAGAAACATTAACTCATTAACCTTCAATGGAACCCTGGTGGTAAGTGAGTGATGTTAGCCTCGTATGGGGTTCATAGTAAGTATTATTAAGTCCTTATAAATAGTAACGCCCTCTGTGAGTCCGGGGACAGAATAGGCCCACTGCTCCTCCTGCATGTCATAAGAGGCTGCCTGGAGAGGGATGGGCTCCGCCAGGTTAGAAATTTGCCCAAGACACACCATATGATGAATAAGTCAACTATGTCCATGCCGGATTGGTCACAGCCTGGGTTAATAATGATGCCACCATCCATCTCCCACCAGGGCAGACGTGACAAGTATACTACTGGTGTAACCCCAACAAAGAGGATCCCTGGAAGAGATAACATCACCATAGCCACATGGAATGTAAGGACACTGAGACAAATAGGGAGCTTGAAAGAACTCATGTACAAAATGGAACAATATACCTGGCACCTCCTAGGAATCTCTGAGGTCAGATGGAAGAACTTTGGAGAAGTACTAATGGAAGAAGGCCATATACTCTATTACAGTGGAGAGGACAAACATGTCCACGGTGTAGGATTTCTTGTGCATAAAGATATCAAGATTTCAGTATTAGGATGCCGCCCAATGTCCAGCAGGCTTATTTCCATCCATCTAAAGTCAGTACCGTTTAATATGACAGTGGTACAAGTCTACGCCCCTACAACAGACTATGATGATGAGCAAACTGAAGATTTTTACAATCAGCTCTAAGACATCACCGATAAGGTACACAAGAAAGATATTCTGATTGTACAAGGAGATTGGAATGCTGACGCACAGGCAGATTGGCGAGATTATTGTGTCCCTTTCTGTAATGCAGTAACCAATGAGAGGGGATTGAGAATTTTGGAGTTTGCAAGCTATAACAGTCTGGTTCTTGCAAACACATTAGGAGCACATAAAGCATCCAGACGATCAACATGGCATGCACCTAATGGTCTACATCACAGCCAGATCGACTACATCATGGTGCAAAACCAATTTCATTCTGGGATTAACTGGGATTAAAACAAGGAGCTTCCCCGGTGCTGATATTGGAAATGATCACAATCTTGTGATGCTAATTTTTTGGCTGCGGCTAAGGAAAATTGTCACGCCAAAGTTCACCAGAACCAAGTTTGACTTAGAAAGACTCAGAGACCGAAACGTTGCAGAGTCATTCCACACAATGATCAGCGGAAAATTTGCCCCGCTGCTTGCTCTAGAGAAAGACGTAGAAACAATGACCAACAATTTCAATGCTGTAATGAATGAGGCAGCAATGGACATTGTTGGGAAACATTGTAAGAAGACAAAACCATGGGTCACAAATGAAATACTACAAATGTGTGACATTAGAAGAGAACTTAAGAGAGACAAGAACAGCACTGAGGGAGCTGATAAATACAGAGTAATTGGCAGAAATATCAAAACAGGAATGAAGGTGGCCAAGGAGATATGGATTGAAAAACAATGCTCTAATATTGAAGAGTGTATCAACCATAAAAATAGAAAACGAGCCTTCCAGGGTGTAAAAGATCTGACGAAGGAAAGATGGATCAAAGCTAACGCAATTCAAGACAAAGAAGGGAACAGTCTTACAGAAGAAAGGGACATCATCAATAGGTGGACAAACTACTGCTCTGATCTATACAACCACCAGACAAATGGAGATTCTAGTGTCTTAGACAGCTCAGATTCAACAGAGGAGGATGACTTTCCAATACTGCATGAAGAGGTGGACACAGCTGTGAAATCATTCAAGAATGGAAAGGCTACAGGTATTGACAACGTCCCAGCTGAACTGTTGAAATTCGGAGGAGAAATAGTAATAGATGTACTCACCAAGATCTGCAACAAGATCTGGCAGACCAGTAAGTGGCCCTCCACGTGGACACAGTCACTAATCATCATTCTGCCAATTGTGTCAAAATTACCGGACCATAAGCTTAATTAGCCATCCCAGCAAAGTGATGTTGAAAGTCATATTGAACAGATTGAAGCCACAAGCAGAGAATATCATCACTGAAGAACAGGCTGACATTCGTGCTGAAAGAAATGCCACTGAACAGATTTTCAAACTTCGTGTTCTATGTGAGAAGTACTTACAACACCATCAGGACATTTACCATGTCTTTGTTGACAGAGTATGGCATGAAGCTCTCCGGGCAACCATGAAGAAATACAATGTTGGTCGTAAGCTTATTCTTACCATTAAACAACTGGGTAAGGAATTGTGTCCCTAGCCTCTATTTGTCAGAGGGTGGAGATGGATGGCAGGAGAGAGATCACTTGATCATTACCTTTTAGGTTCACTCCCTCTGGGGCACCTGACATTGGCCACTGTCGGTAGACAGGATACTGGGCTAGATGGACCTTTGGTCTCACCCAGTACGGCCGTTCTTATGTTCTTATGTTCTTAACTGTATGCCAAGGCCAGCAATGCAGTTCTTGTCAATGGCACAATAGGAGAGTGGTTTCGCACTACTGTTTGAGTCTGGCAAGATTGCCTTCTTTCACCCACATGTTCAACATCTACTTGGAGCGCATAATGACTGATGCCCTAGAAGATCACATATGCACATTCAGCATTCGGGGGTAAACAATCTCAAATCGCTGATGACATTGATGGCTTGGCAGGCAGCGAAGATGAACTTGCCAACCTTGTGAAATGATTGGATGAAACCTTTGCAAAATATGGCATGGAAATCAGTGCAGAGAAAACCAAGCTGATGACAAACAAACGTGATGGGATCAGCTCACATATCACTGTCAGTGGACAAGAGCTGGAGACAGTGAAACAGTTCAAATATTTGGGGGCAATCATCACTGATGAAGGATCCAAGGCAGAAATTTGGGCAAGAACTGCACAAATAACAGCAGCAGTGGCAAAGCTGTTTGGAGGAACAAGAATATCTCCCTGGAATCCAAACTTAAACTACTGCACGCATTGGTCATCTCCATTTTTCTGTATGCGTGCGAGACATGGACCCTTATGGCAGAACTTGAATGGAAAATATAGGTAGTAGAGATGAGATGCTTCCGTAAAATCCTGGGCATCTCATACTTCGACCACGTCACTAATGAAGAGGTCTGCAACATCAACACCCAATGCACTGGGTCATATGAAGACCTCCTGATGACCGTGAAGAAGCGCAAGCTGAAGTGGTATGGCCATGTAACAAGATCCTCTGGCCTATCCAAGATCATCCTCCAAGAGACAGTACAGGGGAAGAGAAGAAGAGGTAGACAGAAGAAGAGATGGACTGACGACATTAAAGAGTGGACAGGAATGGACTTCGTTGCTACTCAAGCACTGACACACACTCGTCAGGGGTGGAGACAATTGGTTGATTGCTCATCAATGATGGTGCCCCAATGACCAATGCGGTTATGGGAGTGGTGGTGGTGGTGATAAATAGTAACCACTATTAGACCTAGAAAGGTTAAGTAACATTCACCTTAGGCTACTTCATTGAGAATCTTTCCATTGACTTCTGTGGGAACTGGGTCACACCATAGAGAGATATTGCAGAGCCAGGATGAAAACACAACTGGTTCTGACTTCTGGTCTGCATTAAGGCCACAACCCCTCTAACTTCTGCAGTTAGGGTTGCTGTTTTCTAATATGGGTCCCAGTGCTTTGTGGACTGACAAACTACAAATTGATGGTGTTTCCTAGGTTTTATAACAACTGAATTGTAGACAGAATTATTTGTCATACTTACCCAATAAACCACAGTTAAATTTGTATGAAATCAAGAAAAAAAGATACAAATCACTTGTCTGATCTATGTCCTAGTAAGATTTTGTTTACATTCCAGGATCACAGCACTGATTCGGATTTGGGTAATGCAAAGTTTCAGAATGAATCCTGAAAATATATAGGTTTTTCATAGTTCAGGGATTGAATGCACACTCAAACTTGATATAGGTTTGCAAACCTGCACTGAGTTTTGAGATAATGTATAGGCTACAGGGTTTTTTTGGGTGCCCTGTTAAAGAAAACTCATGGAGAAAATAAGAAAAAAGTTTCTAGTTTTTTGGGTTGTGAAGGCACCTTTCACTCCTACTTCAGTCTCCTTTAAGTCAATGCACTGCCATTCTGCCTCTGCAGAAAGACAGAAAAATCTTCCCCTTTCATCTTAATGGATTGTGAACTTCAAAGCCTACTTCCGGCCATTATAGTCAAAGCCTTTTAAAGAAGTTTGTTTAAAAAAAGGTCACCCAGCTTGTGGCACAATAAAATGTTCTGGAATTCAATTATAACACTTTTTATGTTAACATACAATATGGTTAGCAATTCTTTGCATTTTGAAGTGGAATGTATTGCATTTTTAGCCAGTTAAATTACTACCTAAGTACTTAGGCAGTAAGTTTCCTGATTCATGTTCCTTCCCACAATTCTGGCAGCTTAACCAATTTTGAAATGGTTCATCTGAAAATATTGGATATCAATAATGCAAATATCTGTGGCGTTAACCTGTTTTCACGAGGCAGAGGGTAATATTTTAGATATGGAAAAGCCCAAGTAAACAATTGCTCATGTCTCATATTAACAGTGCAGTTCCAACCTTGGATATGCACACACAAATTGCAGAAGACCAAATTCTGTGCTGACCTACATGTGACATACAATCCAATGGAAGTCAGCAGAGAACTTGACTTCCATGAACACCTCACACATATATCTGAAAATGGGAACTGACTCAAATTGTGTATACGATATTGATGTCCACACACTGTACAGACCTCTAGGTAACATAAAAGCTGCCATTGGCACGTGTTTGTCAAATTCAGAGCATGTAGAAACAATAATTACATATTATAACAACCTGGGTTCAAGGCTCTGCCAGAGGCATCCAGGGTGACCTTGGGCAAGCCCTTTCAACCTCTCTTTGCTTCAGCTTCCCATCTGTTCAATGGGTTTAATACTTCCTTACATCATAGGGGTGTTGTGAGGCTAAATACAATACAGATTGTGATGTCCTCAGATATAATGACAATAAGTCCCTTTGATAGATAAGATAGCCTTACTATGCTGAAGTTATCCATCATGAAGTTGTGAACCATTTATGGCCTGATTCCACATTTGTCAACTCAACAACAGCGAAGCACTCCACCTTGATTACGGTATGTACACTAGATCTTTCCACCAGGATGAATAGATAGCCTGCTCCCCATCCAAACAGCACTGCTTATTTTTATTGTACAGTTGTGCCTAGAGGCTACAACCACCAAGATCAGGCAAGTGCTGTAAATACATAGTCAGAAAGTGAAAGAATTGTCAGTCTAAATAAACCATATAAAGGATGGGAGAAAGGAAATACCAAACCCCATTTTACAGATGGAAAACTGAGGCACAGCTAGACCAGTTCAGAAGGTGGCTATGAGTGGGTGATCTAGGGTTATGATGGCAACATCCCACCTGCGTACTGTTCAAACAAAGGGCGCTTTTCTGAAATCCTTGCATACCCAACCCCACCACTGTAGTCAGTGAAGGATCACACCTGGTTTTGATTGAAAAGTTTGATTCTGAAGAGAGCCAGACTGCAGGCCTTGCAAAGCTCAAGGCCACAAGTCTTCTGAATTGGGGGAGCTAGAAATGCCACCTCAATTTTCAATTTAAAAAAATGTCCAGCCCTTTTTTGCATGACGACAGCCCAGGAAAATCAGTTGCCAAGACTGTAAGGAACAAAAGCAGGGCTCTAGGCTGCTGGCGAGGGACTTCATATCCTGGCCAAGTGAACCTTAAAAGAGTCAGTTATGTTTGGAGTTACGAAAATTGTTTTGCAGGCCCTCCCAAAAATGTTTAGGCCAGCCCTTCTATGGACAAAGCTTGTCTGGTTCCACACAATGGGAAAAAATCCATTGTGCCTTCATCCTACACTTGTCTTTGACCCAAAAGGAAAGACATTATTTATTTATGAATGCATTCCTATATGTCAATGCATCCATAAAAGTTAATTCTCAAAGACAGCCAGATGCGTTCCTAAGTAGCATAAGAGTGCCTAATTAGGGATAGATAATATTTAGAGATCTGGGATCAAATCCATTTTAATTGCAACCACAAAAAGCTGGGTGGGATAGTCAGGTCCATGATTTACTTATCTTTGAGTTCTTTAGCTATCTTTAAAGAACAGAAAATTCTTTGACATAACATTCCCACACAAAGCACAGAATATGAAGGAAAGAAAATGCATGAAAGGGAGAATTTTAAAAGCTCTCATTTGCTGACACCACATGCTGACAATGTGCATGTATAAACCAAAGAGAAGAGGGCATCTGAACAAGTGGACTGAATTAATCAACTCAAATCACCTTGCTTGTGCAAACCACTGAAGATAATATCAAAGGGGAGAAAGGAGGAGATTTGTATTGGATGTTGTCAATGGACAGATACGAATCGCATACAAGTTCATATCCCTCGTCAACTGAAACTAGTGCAACCAGATTCCAGTCTCTTAGACCATCTTCCTCCTGTATATAAAGAAATCTAAAACTGATCCACCCACTATCTGGATGTCAGTAATTTAGGACAAATTTCAATGAAAAAAAAAAAAGAAACCAGCCTTTCAATGACCCTGAATTCAAATTTAATTGTGTCTGCAATTCATGACATTTTTCCTCTCCATACTCTAGCTCGAGTGCCACAAAAATCAACCCTCAAACTCAGCATGAGATCTCATCCGTTCAGGTGCTGAATGCCCCCAACAGGAGTGTTCAGCACCTTATAGAATTAGGCTTCCAGCAAAGAATAAAAGCCCATCTTGTATCTCACTTCAATGGTAGCAAGATCAGGACCTTGTTTTTTCCTTTTTGCAGAGACTGAATGAGGATATAGCAACTGTATGGCAAACTTCCCAGTTAGACCAGCATCTTCTAAGTGAGAAGATCCTAATAAAACAGCTACTCATGATTTCTTTTGCAGTGGGCTGTTTTATGTTTCTTTCTCCCATTTCTGTGTCTTTCAGAACTCTAGAAGCCACCTGAAGTGGCCTAAATATTTGGTTACAGCAAAAATTCTCCACCCCTCTCATATTTTCCTGCTCTGCAACAAAAAAATTAGGGGTCTCATTCTAAGCCCCAAATCCATACATCCATCTACATTTGAAAACCAGATTTGAAAACCAGCCCATCTCTATTGATTCAAAAGAGAAATTTACTAATGGGTGCCTTATGACAGTGAAGGCAAAAGTCTTAAAACATGGCTTCCAAACCTGCACCTGATTTTACACACACATCCACTGGCACACCCAACCCCACCCCACCAACACACCTAGCGCTTGCTCACATACGGCCTGGTTGAAAAGCTTTTAGCCCTTTGGTATTTAAAGGCTAATCCAGAAAACTCAGGTCATTTTGACTTCATTTCCAAGTATGAACATAAGAAGAACATAAGAACGGCCATACTGGGTCAGACCAAAGGTGCATGTAGCTCAGTATCCCGTCTTCCAACAGTGGCCAATGCCAGGTGCCCCAGGGGGAATAAACAGAATAGGTAATCATCAAGTGATCCATCCCCTGTCGCTCATTCCCAACTTCTGGCAAACAGAGGCTAGGGACACCAGCCTTGCCCATCCTAGCTAGTAGCTATTGATAGACCTATCCTCCATGAATTTATCTAGTTCTTTTTTGAACCCTATTATAGACTTGGCCTTCACAACATCCTCTGACAAGGTGTTCCACAGGTTGACTGTGCGTTGTGTAAAAAAATACTTCCTTTTGTTTGTTTTAAACCTGCTGCCTATTAATTTCATTTGGTGACCCCTAGTTCTTGTATTATGAGAAGCAGTAAATAACACTTCCTTATTTACTTTCTCCACACCAGTCATGATTTTATAGACCTCTATCATGTCCGCCCCTTAGTTGTCTTTTTTCCAAGCTGAAAAGTCCCAGTCTTATTAATCTCTCCTCATATGGCAGATGCTCCATGCCCCTAATCATTTTTCTTGCCCTTTTCTGAAGGCCCAGCTCTTTATCACGACAGTGATAAAGAGCTGGGCCTTCAGCGAGCCTGCTCAAGCGAGCCACTGCCTATAGCGAAAGCTCGCTCGAGCAGGGCTCAAGTGTCCTCGGGGGCCTTCTTTGTGTATGTCCCTATTCAGGACATCTGCAGGGCCATGAAGTGGTCTTTGATACACACGTTCATGACCCATTATGCCATCACCCAGCAAGCAAGAGATGATGCTGGCTTTGGCAGAGCTGTGTTGCAATTGACAATTCCATGAACTCCTACCTGCCTCTGGTGGTCCTGCTTCATAGTCACCTACATTGGAATGGACATGAGCAATCATTCGAAGAAGAAAAGACAGTTACCTTTTTATGTAACTGGTGTTCTTCGAGATGTGTTGCTCATGTCCATGCCATGATCCACTCTCCTTGCCCATTGCCAGAGTTTCTGGCAAGAAGGAACTGAGGATGGGGGGACCCAGCAATGCTCCCTACACTACGGCATACGCGTTCCACTCCAGAGGGTGCCAGCGAGGGAAAAACTTCCGGCAACAGTGCATATGGCGAGCACACACAATGGAATGGACTTGAGCAACACATCTCAAAGATCACCAGTTATGTCTTATCTGTGTCTTTTGTACTGGCTCTCTTGTGCATTTATCTTGTCTGGTTTCTACGCCTGTGGAGAAATATTTTTTTTCCTGATACAGTTTAAACTGATTTACATGGTAGAATTTATCTACTTTTTTGTTCCCCTGTAAAATCCTAATTTTATACACAGAGCTACTGAGTCTATTCACAATAACATGTGGCCCAGACCATCAATGACATGAATTGTGTTCAGGTACACCATAGGATAGACGAATAACTTGGTTTTTAATTTCCCAAGCATTTTCTTTTTGATTCTTATTAAAATAGGCTTTTGACTTTCCTTTGGATCTTCCCAATGTGACAGCTACCTGCAAGTGGATCTAAATGTTTCTGTAATGCTTGCAGATAGGTTTATAGTTTAATTTCCTCTAGCTGTGTGCCACTGATATGCCACATGAACTATCTGCAATGCCCATTAGTGGTAAATTTAAATACTTAACAGAAGCACTGATGATAATGTGTTCATCCTTTACTAAAATGCTACGTTATTATATAGCGAGAGCCCCCAAATCTGCAGGGCATTATTAGATTATAATTTTGGACTGTTCCTGTAGAATAACATGGTAATTAGTAGAAGGGATGGGTTAACACAGGGGTACAATATTGTCCCAAAAGTTCAAGTTTCTAATGGTAGCTTGCAGTGGAATATAGGGGCATAGGATCTAATCAGTCAAATCTAGTTTCCACCAATAGTAATTCCAGGGAAATAAATTCCTTCCTGCCCCCTAAAATGATAAATTTATGTCCCGAAGAAGCTAATTGCCTTTATTGTAGGCAATAAACATATCTTCAAACATACTGATCATTAAATTAACCATTCTTCCTCAACTTCAACCACCTTACAGTATGTGACTAAGCCTCCTACAGCAGTGATTCTCAAAGTCGGTCCGCTGCTTGTTCAGGGAAAGCCCCTGGAGGGCCAGGCTGGTTTGTTTACCTGCCGCGTCCGCAGCCGCGGCTGCCACTGGCCGCGGTTCACCGCTCCAGGCCAATGGGGGCTGTGGGAAGCAACGCGGGCAGAGGGATGTGCTGGCTGCCCTTCCTGCACCCCACATTGGCCTGGAGCGGCGAACCGCGGCCAGTTGGAGCTGCAATCGGCTGAAACTGCGGATGCGGCAGGTAAAAAAACTGGCCCGGCCAGCCAGGGGCTTTCCCTGAACAAAAGGTGGACTGACTTTGAGAACCACTGTCCTACAGCACTGAGTTCTGCAGGTTGGCTACATTATGTGAAGATTTCTTTCTTTCTTTTTTTTTTTGTTCAGAAATTTACCGCCATTATTTTCATCCAGCAAATATAATTTTAAAACAGCTTAAAAATGTAGGAACTGATCAGTTGTCACTACCTTTTATAATTGTAAATGCTTCTCTGAAGCCTCTTCTCTAACCTCTTCCTTTTCCATGATAAATTAAGAAGTACATATAATGGGCCGGATTGTCTGCTGCATCCAATTTAAACTGGGTGAAGTAAATGGGAGTAGAGGACTATCAAGAAGTGACTCACTGATACCCTGCTTGGCCCTAAATCCATTTTAGAGCATCCTGGAGGCTGCTCTAACCTGAGCCAGTTTATTACCCCCAACCTCTCCAAGCTCATCATCAGAAGCAAAATCTCCACAGGCCAGGACCCAACAACTTAAAGTAGCACCAGACACTGCCAGAAGAACAGATACAAACCCTGCAGACATATCTCCACTCCTATGACATTGAGCACCCCCACAACATACCTTTCAAGATCCAGGGGTCCTTCACATGCTATCACAACATGTGATGTGCCTCATCCGGTGACCTAAATGCTCCAATAACAACTATGTGGGTGAAACCAGACAATCCCTATGCTCGCGAATGAACACACACAGAAGAATGATAAAAGCCAAAATGCCATATCACCTGTGGGTGAACCCTTTTTTCACAAAACAATCACTCTGTATCTGACCCCAGTCCTCATCCTGAAAGGAAACCTGCACAACACTGTCAAAACACAAGTCTGGGAGCTTAAATTCATAATTCTGAAAGGTACTAAAAATCATGGACTGAATAGAGACACCAGATTTACGATTTAGTACAACAATCACTTACTCCTTCCACCCTGCTTTTTTTCCTCCTTTAACCTTCCTCTCACCCCCACGACTGGAGAAGTGTTAACGGGCCATTTCACCTTGAATGGTCCCTTGAAATGTGTTCACTATTTATGCTGAACAATCGGTTCCACCTTTTATTTAGCTATGACACTCTGGATATGTCTACACTGCAATTAGATAGCCGAGGCTGGCCTGTGCTGGCTGACTTGGGCTTGCAGGGCATGGGGTAAAGGGCTGCTTAATTGCAGTGTAGGCTTCCAGGCTCGGGCTGGAGCCTGGGCTCTAGGAACCTGCGAGGTGGGAGGATTTCAGAGCTCAGGCTGCAGCCCAGCCCAGAAGTCTACATTGTACTGAAACAGCCTGGCAGCAATTAAACAGCCGTGCAGTCCCAGCCCGAGTCAGCCGGCACAGGCAGCCATGGGTTTTTAATTGCAGTGTATACATACCCTCTGAGTGCATTTCCCAGACTTGAAGAAGAGCTGTGTGTAGCTCGAAAGCTTGTCTCTTTCACCAACAGAAGTTGAGCCAATAAAAGATTGTCTCTCTCATGTTCAGAATAGTCTATTTACACCCCTAGAGTTAGCCAGCTTTCATAGTGGGTATAAACAAGGGGCAAGATTAAACTGTAGTCAACTGGTCTGATTCCAGTTGTGTTGAATTTGCAGTCAGCAGCTTACATAAAAAGAACGGTAGGACCCAGGGTAGTAGGATGCTCCCCTAAGGGAAACAAGCCATTCAGAAACACTTTTAAAGTCTTATTTCTTTTGGGATCAATTGTATGAATCTAAAATGGCTGGGCCTTTTATAGTTGATCTACTGATTTGTGAAGGGTTCTGCATAGTTAAGAAAATCAGTTGTTGACTGCAAAAATATTTTCTTTAATGTTAAATAACCAAAAAACAAAATTACAGAATCATCAGCCTCTATTCCAAATGTTCTGGTCTTCCTTTCAGTGGGAATGTCAGTACAGTTGTAGTGGTGATGGCTAATAGATCTAGTATAAAGTCAAAGCAATGCTTTAGTGTCATCTGCAAAATCACATCTTTGAAGACTGAAACCAAGAGCCATATGAAAATCTGGTGTTCCAACAGAATATAATCCCTACAATAAATTTTAGCCCCTGGAAACAGAAGCGAAGGTAGCAAAATCTGAGAGTTTACAAATTCTAATTTAAATTCCAAAGCTATATTGAAAGAGACAATGTCAATACAATCCAGATCTGTTGTTACCCATGATGAGATAACTGAGATGATAGGAACGAGTGTCTTCCATTTCAGTGGAGATGAATGTTGACGTCTTAGTGCTCCTTGGTATGTACATAGTCCCAGTGTATACTTACTTTTAAACACTGCTAGGGTTTTTTTTTCCTTTTCATCCACTCTAAGCACTTGCTAGTCATCATTTTACATCACTTGACTGTCCTTGAAAGCAATAGGTAATGTTAATTTCTTATTCGAACAGCAAAAAGAATTGCAACTGCTGTAGTGGTTCTCTTTATGTGGACTCAGCTCTGTAGTGGTGTAGCATTTCAAAAGCAATACAAGATGCTGGATTTGCACACGTACCCTGTGGTATTGTTTATGTTCAGTAGTTAGTGGACTTCTGGAAAAAGTGCATTTGGTTTCAGCACCTTAAAAATCAAAGCCACTAGTGGTCACTTTTCTCATTCTTCCATGGATTCAGACACCTTGTTAGATATGTAAGAGTGCAAATAAAAAAGAAGCAATGTTCAGCTAAAAGTTAATCCATTGCCATTCAAGTCAAGGGTAACGTTCCCACTATCGTAAATAGTGCAGCATTTAGCCCTGCAAATAGTATTGTAACTCCTTACTAGACTGAAAAAGACTGTGCATTAATTCTGCAAGGAACTATCCAAATGATCAAATCATTAAAGCTACGATTTAGTCACGGAGGTCATGGCAGTCACAGATTCCATGACTTTACTGGACCTCTGTGATATCTAGGGCCTCAGGAGACGGAGGTGGGACTGTGCGCTGCTGGTCTGCAACTGGGGCTGTCTGGAACCAGGACCCTGCGGCCCCAGTCCTGTGGCTTCCACCAGGGCCTGCAACCGGGGCTGTGCGCCCCAGCCCCGTGGTGTTGCAGGGTTGGCAGGGGCTGCAGCTGGGGCCACACACCCTAGTCTTGCAACGTCCTTGGGCTTGGTGGGAGTCTGCAGCTGGGACCGCACACCCCAGCCTGGCATCCCAGGCTTGGCAGGGGCTGCAGCCAGGGCCGTGAGCCCCAGCCCCTCAGCTTTCCCCATGGGTTGCACCAGGGGCTGTGTGCCCCCCTCACAGCTTCCCAGGGCCAAGCGCCCCTTAGCCCCCTGGTTGTGCTGGGCTTCTGGAGGCTGCAGCTGAGGCCACGCACCTCTTTTCCGCATCTGCGGCCAGCTCTGGAGCAGGGACTGTGTGCCCCCCGTGGCTGCGCCCCCCCTCCACTGCAGCTGCTGGCGGGGGGCTTGTCCTGTCAATCTCCCCGCATGGGAATCCATTCCTCCCCCACCTAGTCCTGCCCCCAGGTTATTTTTAGTAAAGTCACAGATGGGTCACAGGCTCCATGAATTTTTGTTTATTGCCCGTGACCTGTCCGTAACTTTTTACTAAAAATAACGGTGATAAAATCTTAGCCTTGCAAACATCAAAAACACACAATGTCCTGAGGACTACTGAACCAGTAACAATGACCAATGCTGATGGCATCACACCAGGAATTGTGCAGTGAAGTTCCCAAATCTGACTGAATCCTGCAAATCAGTAAATCTCTGGGGCCGCCCTCTGGGTGGCACCAGGAAGGGTCAGGACATGCACTTCTTCATGTGTCAATGGAGAGTTGAAGAGCACAATGTGCTGGGGTGTTTTTATCCATCCTGGAGACAAGGCCGAAGAGCCTGCAATGCCACTTTTGAATATAACGAGCAACTGAAGGAAGGCCAGATCTCTGCAATATTATGACATTTCGTACAAAGTCAACCCCCTTCATGCTCAGGATTTGGCACTAGGGTGACCAGATGTCCCAATTTTATAGGGGCAGTCCCGATATTCATGGCTTTTTCTAATATAGATCCCCTGCACCCCATCCTGATTTTTCATACTTTCTATCTGGTCACCCTATTTGGCGCTGACAGCACATATGGAATGCCTCTAGTCACCCCAACGCTGTGTGTAAGTGGGTCCAAGTTTCTGACCCATATAGCAATACATGTGGTACACAAGTTTGACCAATCCTGAGCTTTGTCTCATTGCAAAGATGTTGCTGTATCCATAAGTGAGACATGGACTTTGTGCAGGAGGCATTGAGACCTATTCGTCAAAGAAAGTCCAGTTTGCTGTGACCGTTTGAACTCTGCTTGCAGCTGAGGTTGATTAACTCATCAGTGCTCTCCACGGTACTCAACCCCACCTGCAGCAGGGCTTCTGGTGGCCCAGCTCCAAAGTTCTGTACCTTGGTCTACTGCCATGAGACGTTCAACCCATAATGTAGGTGGTGTCCTGCAGACCTGGAAGGATGGGGCTGAAATTATCTGATTTCTCCACAAGCAAAGCAGTGTCGTTGGCCTAGTCTTGGTCAGTGAATGCTTCTCGACCAACCTTGATTCTAATGTGTGGAGTGGCAAGTCCTAATATCCAGTTGATGGTTGACAGAATAGTGCTGGGGTGAGAATGCATCCTTGTTGCACACCGCAGGTTGTGTAGAAATGTGGCAAAAGTCACGAACCCACATGTACTCTCGCACCAGTACCAGTGTAAATATCCTGCACCTGACAGAACATCTGGAACACCAATTCCTTTCAATGTGAACCAAAGTGCTGAAACTATTCTTTTGCTGCCTACCATGGAATTTAAACTGAGCATGGCGTATACCTGCTTTGTTTCACAAGAGCTACATCTTTTGAGTCAGCTTGATTAAGTCATGTTGAAGCACTAATGAAGACTCTTGAGCATTATTTGGCTCTTATAAAACAAAATTGTGATCAATTAAGTGCAAATGAATTGGCACTAGCATACGCATCTGAACGCAATCCAGTTACAGAAAGCTGAAACAGGATGATCAATGGCAGCAATGCCTTTCTGAAGCATTCCTCGAGGTTTGATTCAAAGCCTTACACAGTTTCCAGATGGAGTGTCAGAAGCAAAAAAAAAATCATGTGGGAATTCAGAAAGTGTAATCATGCATGCAGGCCAGAACTGCTGTCACAGCGCGAGCTGCTTCTTATAGAAGCATTGACACAGTAAGCACCCACAGCAGCAGTTTCTAGTCTTTTCAGTCTTTCACAACAGCACGTTGATCACAAAGGGGGCTAGTGGCAGTATGGGGCTTTTATCAAGCCAGGATTGTTAATTTATCATGGAAAAGGAAGAGGTTAGAGGAGAGTCTTCAGAGAAGCATTTACAATTATAAAAGGTAGAGTGTCAACTGATCAGTTCCTACATTTTTAAGCTGTTTTAAAATTTATATTTGCTGGATGAAAATAATGGCAGGTAAATTTTTGAACAAAAACAAATAAAAAAAGAAATCATAGGAGTGGAGATATGTCTGCAGGGTTTGTATCTGTTCTTCTGGCAGTGTCTGGTACTACTTTAAGTTGTTGGGTCCTGGCCTGTGGAGATTTTGCTTCTGATGATGAGCTTGGAGAGGTTGGGGGTAATAAACTGGCTCAGGTTAGAGCAGCCTCCAGGATGCTCTAAAATGGATTTAGGGCCAAGCAGGGTATCAGTGAGTCACTTCTTGATAGTCCTCTACTCCCATTTACTTCACTCAGTTTAAATTGGATGCAGCAGACAATCTGGCCCATTATATGCACTTGTAAAGCGCCCGTCATCATAACATCTAGGTGCCATCATGTAAATTAAGCAGGACAACCACAATCATCCGAGAAAAGGGAATAAGTATAAGCAAGATATAGAAAAGTGACCATATATCCACTGGGGATTTGAATCTCCAGACGGCACTGTAACACCATCACAAAAAACAGATGACTAAAAGCTATAGGAAATAGGGGAACAGCTGAGTCAGTGCGCCTGCCATGTATAATTACCCATCCCATTGCAATGATGATTTATTGAAAACCTCTAAAGCTGCCCTTTTGTTTTGTCAGAAACACAACATATTAATACTTTAAGCACACTGAGCGCTTAGCAGAAGAAAAGCATATAATTAATATTGCTTTGTCTTAACAATCTGGAGCAAAACATGATTGTGGTGGCAAAATGAATTAATACCAAGACCTTCAATGATGCTGAACTTCGAAAATGGGCTAAGTCACTGATTAAATGAACTTGCTAATCATTATTTTTGCCCTGAGTGGTAATTTCTCCATATTGCAAAACGATAGCACAATTAGTCTCTGAACACAGAAGCGGCAGGGCCAAGGATCAGATGCACTGAGAGTGCTGCCATGCTGAAATTTGCAGTACCTGTCCATTTTACAGTGCACGTGGCCAAATCACTTACACTGATGAGCAATAAAATTTAGCGAAGTTGAACACACAGATTTTGCAGCCAATATAACAAGGTATTTCAGAGACCTTAGAGGTATACAACAATTCCTGATCTCCTGTGGCCAATACAGGAAAAAGTGTTTTGTAATGTATTTAGTATGAAGTAAAACATACATTTAATGGGGAAAAATTACACAGAGAAATTGAAGGCTAGGTTCTGTCTTTGGCTTACTCAGCTGAGCAGGGAAATATGGGTTTACCTTACACCTTACTCAGATCTCGGGTCTGTTGTAGAGTACCCCCCTTCCCCCGGGACCTTTAATAATCTCCTTGCATGCAAATGGGCAGGAACTGATGTCGTTTTGGCCACACCCACCCTACACATGTTGTCCAGCTGGGGTGGGGGGAGTGAACTGCATCCTTTCAAGTAACAGTGCAGTAACTTGCTTCCCCAACCCTCTGCAGCAACTGTGGCTCAGACTGGATTGTCAGGCACACGCGGCTCTAAGGGCAAGTGCTGGGGTGAGGCAGCTTGCACAGCACCCTTTGCCAGAGTTGGCCTTACCATGAGGCAAACTGAGGAGGCCATCTCAGGTGCCAGACTGTGGGGGGGCACCACTAGGACCCAGAGTGTAGAAAATTGTGTCTGCTGCTGGTGCATATGTATTCTCTCTGGTCTAGATGCACAGAAATGGTGGAGTGCTGTGCTGGAGGAAGGAGGGCACAAGAGACATAACAGGCAGGCAGGAGAAAAGGAGAGAGGGAATAACAGAAAGCGGCAGGAGTAGGGTGACCAGATGAGATGAAGAAAATATCGGGACACCGGTGCAAAATATTGGGACAAAAATTGCATCCCGACCACAGATCACTCGGGACACGGGACAAACAGCTCAAAATTGGGATGGTCCCGATTTTATCGGGATGTCTGGTCACCCTAGGCAGGAGCTGCAGGGAGAGAGAGGAGGAGGAGGAGCCTCTTATGTACCTCTCTAGCACCCCGAGGAGCCTGAACTGATTAACACCAGCTTCTCAGGGAGCATCCTGTTTCCTGCTGCTTCCCTGAACCCACTTGAGGAGAACAAGGGCAGCCAACTGAAATAGTAGAAGCCAGTTAGGCCCTTAAGATGCTGATATCTTCCCTCACTCAGGCCCTGCTATCAGCCTGCTTATTTGTTCCTTTCAACTGAGTGTTGAGAGCCACTATAGCTGGCACAGAACAGCAGTCATGAGTGAAAGAAGAAAACGCCCCCCTGGGGCAGCATTCAGAAAAAGCAAGCAAGCAAAGGAAGCTTTTCTATCTAAGCAGGAAGGAGCTCTCCTGAGATACGTAGACACAAATGTTCATGGTGAGCCTTACGGCCCCAGTGAGGATGTGAGTGGTGAGGAGATGCCTGATCTTCCAATTAGTCAGAGTGCAGGTGACCTGGCACCTATTACAGCATCCATATATCCATCTCAAATGGATGTAACCATGCACATTCCTGAAGAAAAGTGTAGATCAGAGAAGAGTGTGGTGGAGGCACAAGAAACAGCTGCTGCTGAGTTTAGTTCCTTAACTCTAGATGATACAGGACTGTGGACCCCTTTGAGCAGTAGCCTGAGGGACTTCCTTGTACTGCATGGGCCACAGCAAGCGAAAAACTTCATGTTCCCCAAAGACAATGAAAATAGAAGTTTCCATCCAACACATTACTAGTGTGAAATCCCCAATGGTGACAAAGTGGAGAGGCCATGGCTTATGTACTCAAAAATCCAGAATGCTGCATACTGTTTTTGTTGCAAACTCTTCCAGTCTAATGTTCCAGCCACACTGGGTTCTACAGGAACAAAGGTGGAAGATACGGGAATTGCGATAGCTGACCTCAGAGATCAGGGCTACGATAATGGTGCCAACATGAGAGGAAAGAACAGAGGAGTGCAGACATGGATCTGAGAGTTAAACCCCTCAAACTTTTTTTGTCCCATGCAGTTCTCATTCATTGAACTTGGTGGTCAGTGATGGAGCATCAGCTTCTAGTGAGGCTGCTGAATTTTTTAATGTAATTCAAAGCACCTATGTATTTTTATCTGCATCAACTCATCAATGGTAAATTTTGAAGCAAAATCTGGGAACATCCTCTCTGACACTGAAACCACTGACTGCCACAGGATGGGAAAATCGAGTGGAGGCGATAAAGCCTATCAAACACCAAATTGGGAAGATAGATGATGCCATAGTTGCCATTATGGAGGATAATGGTATGACAGGAACTGTTCATGGGAGAACAGTGGCAGAGGGAAATGAAATCACCAGAAACATCCATAACTTAAAATTTCTATGCGATTTACTGTTTGAAATAAATGTTGTAAGCAAGAAACTCCAAGGTGTTGACCTTGAGATATCTGGAGCAATGGAACAATTGGACAAAGCAAAGTCATACCTACAGTCTTACTGGTCAGATGAGGGATTTCAAAATGTTCTGAAGAGTGCACGGAAGTTGGCAGAGGAACTTCACACTGAAGCTATTTTCCCACCCATTCAAGAATACAAGAGCCACCGAAGAAGACATTTTGATTACGAGGCACGGGATAATCCCATAAGAGACCCCAAAAAACAATTCAAAGTTGAATTCTTTAACCAGGTGCAATACAGTCAGTTGAAGAACGTTTCATGCAGCTCAAGAAACACAGCAGTATATTTGGGATGTTGTATGATATTCCAAAACTCCTCACTATACCTGAAGAAGACGTACACCACCAATTCAGTGCACTAGAGACAGTGTTGACACATGATGACATGTGCAATATTGATGCAAGTGATTTAGGGGATGAACTGAAAGCCCTTTCAAGATACATTTCAGCAGGATCAACTCCAAAGGCTGCTCTGGAATATATGTACACAAATAAGATGACCACCCTCTTTCCAAATGCTTTTGTTGCTCTGCGCATACTTCTAACTCTTCTTGTAACAGTTGCCAGTGGAGAACGCAGCTTCTCCAAGCTGAAGTTACTAAAAACACATCTACGCTCCACAATGACACAAGAGAGGCTGGTCGGCCTTGCAACCATCTCAATAGAGCATGAGCTGGCCCAGACTGTGGACCTTCAGCAGGAAGCAGTTCAAATCTTTGCAACCAAGAAGCCACGGAAAACACCACTTTGATTATTCAAACAGATAAAAATGTCAGTGTTTACTATGCAGACAAGAAAAGTTACATTTGCTGTTCAGGTGTTTCAAAGTTAAGTGTTACTTAAAATTTTTGAACAAGGCATTTTAAGTTGTTAGTTCTCCTTTATTGGGGTAGGTAGCAGAGCAGTACTATGAGAGAAGTAGGACAGGAAGAAGGCAGAATTGAGACCTTTCAAAGTTTTGGCACAAGTGAGGGGACATATGGGTGTCATTTGAACTCCCCGCCTCAGGTGACCAAAATGTTGTGGGCTGGCCCTGCCCCTTGCTCAGAGCACCATCCAGCCCAGAGTAATTGGTTTGATTTCAACAGAATTCACAAGTTAGAATGCAGCCAGTGGGCTGTGGACAGACAGATTCCACCCACAAGCAGCATTCTGCAGTTGTAGGGTGGGGTTAGGTTCTTCCTCAAAATGGGGAAGTCTACCCAGCTGCCTGTGCAGCTAGGTAGACTCAGAGCCTAATTCCATCCCTTGCTCCTGAGAATAATACTTAGCAGTGGAGTAGTACTTGACTTCTATGGGATTACCTTTGGTAACAAGAATCTAACACGGTGGTACTCAGATTGAGGCTCGTGAGGTGCAAGTGGCTCTTTAATGTGTCTCCTGCAGCTCTTTTCGACACGATATTAAAATACTGTGTGATTTAAACGATTAACCAGTCTAAGTTAACCAATGAGAATGCTTTTACTATGTTATTAACCAATTGTAGCTCATAAAATAATACTTGGTCAGTCATTTTGCTGTGAGAATAATCTATATCTATATCTATCTATATATACACACAAACACACTAAATATTTCCCATCATGCTGTCTAAATATGAATATATAATACTACAGTAAATGAAACAATGAATTCACACTACTGTGGCTCTTTTGGGTAATGTAGCTCCCGAACCACTGTAATCTGAGTATCACTGATCTATGAGATCGGGCTCAGTCCCACAGAGCTTTCATGGGCCAGCAGCCAGGACTTGGAAACTGGAATTTCCATGGGACAGGCAGGTTAGGAGATACTACTGACACTGAGCCAGATTTTCCACTTAAATCAATTAGAATGGGTAGGGTGTATGTTACTGCAGCATATGGCCCATTGCGTATATGCTGCATGTGAAATTTATGAAGAGTTATAATTTTTTCTTTGAAAACTCAACTAAATGAAACAACTAATCATTCAGCCCAACTCTGTCCCAGCAAATCAACATATTATGAAGGTATGTTATATATTAAAAAAAAGTACCCATGCATGGATAGATAAGAGGGAAATACACATGCAAAAGACATTTACTTCCTGTGGCAAATATATGGCAAAACACTCTATGAAAGAAGAAATGTTAATGAAAATATATGATCAGTGTAGAGTGAAATTTACTTTATATTATAAAGAACATATCTGCTTGGTGGAGACATTTGATGTACTTTATCATAAGTGAATCTGATTGCATCCTGAATCAAATGAACAGAGAAAGTGTGAGACTTTGTGGGCATGTACGTGGGTAGAGGAGAGCAGAGACAACAGGAATGGGGCACAGAGAGAGACAGAGCAATCATCTCTTATATTAAGGTGAAGGTCCTACTTACAGTTAATAAATTAATAATAGATGTGTTAATACATAATTGAATAATTATTAGAGAGTCCAAAACTGTGCTTACCAGCCATGGCTTATAACCATCTACAATACCTTGTACTAATATGCTTATAATGGTCTAGAAAACAACCTACTCATGTATGTAATGTGCTAACAACATCTACCATTGATTAACCTTGCATATGTAGAATCTTAGTATGAAGTATGATTGCTGTACTTAAGGGTTCTGGGGATCTGCTCCAGTTCCAGCCACTGATGCAACTTTACCCATCAACACTATGGATTTACAATGGTAAAGCTGCAATTTGCACTAGTGGATCTCACCTCTGCCAAACCTTGGGGTAAATATCAACAGTGCAAATAACACTAAGCCACATGAAGGGGGTGTACCAGCGTAGCTATGCAGATGGCTGGAATCAGGGGAGATCTATGTGTAGACAAAGTTTTCTTCACAGAGCTGTCGTTGCATTGTGTCAAAAAAAGCTCAGAGTATTCATTTGAATTTAAAAATTTATTTTCTCCTTGGCCTGCACATCTTGTTTTTACTGTCTGCAAGTACTTCAGTAACAAAGTGTTACTCTAATTAATACTTGTGGAAAGGGATTATCAAGCTTGCATGTGTGATCTCTTAGCACTGGACAGGATATTTGTAATGAGATAGGACAGTATTTGACACAGCAGGGGGTGGGAGAGCTGCCTGGCTCCCCCATCACAGTTATGACATATACAAGAGAAATGTTGATATATATTCAAATAGTTAATAATGTGTTAGTATATGGGTAGGGCCTACCAAATTCATGACCATGAAAAATGCATCATGGACTGTGAAATCTGGTCTCCCCCCATGAAATTTGGTCTTTTGTGTTCTTTTACCCTATACTATACAGATTTCACGGGGTAGAACAGTGTTTCTCAAATTGGGGGTCCTGAACCAAAAGGGAGTTGCGGGGAAGGGGGGGGTTGCAAGGTTATTTTAGGGGGTTCATGGTACTGCCACCCTTACTTCTGCACTGCCTTCAGAGTTGGGTGGCCAGAGAATGGCGGCTGCTGACTGAGGTCCCAGCTCTGCAGGCAGCAGCGCAGAAGTAAGGGTGGCAATACCATACCATGCCATACTTACTTCTGTGCTGCTGCTGGTGGCGGCTCTGCCTTCAGAGCTGAGCTCCCAGCCAGCAGCCACCGCCTTCCAGCTGCCCAGCTCTGAAGGCCGAGCCGCCCCCATCAGCAGTGCAGAAGTAAGGAAAGGAGTACCGCAACCCCCCCTACAATAACCTTGTGACCACTCCACAACTCCTTTTTGGGTCAGGATCCCTACAATTACAACACTGTGAAATTTCACATTTAAATAGCTGAAATCATGAAATTTACAATTTTAAAAATCCCATGACTGTGAAATTGACCAAAATGGACTGTGAATTTGGTAGGGTCCTATAAATGGCATTCAAGCACATGTAGCAACTAAAAAGAGAGCTCAGTTTTTAATATAAAGAATCAATTACAGCAAACTCTTTGTGATCAATCCAAAGAGTTAAAAAATGTGAGAAAAAAATATTGTGAGGTAATTTCAACCTACAAATGCATTTGAGGAAATTGCCATGTGAATCAGGACAAACCAACTAAATTTGCTGAGTAAATCACGTGAAGGATATTCATTCAGCTCTAGTTTAAAGCAGATTATGATGCCAAGAAAAATATGTATAAGGGTTTACTCATGTATATTTCGCTGTGGCAATAAGAGGGTTAAAACTCAGATCCTCCTGCTTCAAAAGGCCAAGCCTCCAAAATGAATCTCTGTATCATTGTTACCAGGATAAAAGCTATGGAACACAGGTGAGTAGTTTGGATACTGTGCAGCAGAGGGGTGGTGGTGAAATATACACTAGCCAATTCATTGCAATGTGGTTCTTACATTTTTAAATCCTCTGTAAAGCACTTGAAGTTCCCTCTTTGTGAAATTGGTTTGTGCTTCAAGCTGTTCCAGTCCTTCTGGACGATAGCACACCGTGGTCATTTCTAATTCATCTTCAATTTTATCTAAAAGAAAAGACATGGAAATATTTACTTTGATTGCTACCTTTGCTATATTGAAGCGATGGACAGGTCAAATAACTGGAATATTGATGTATCTCGAGAACAAAAAGAAGAGAGAAAAACTAACATGGAGTTTCTCTAAAGAACTGGTTTCAATCCTTTAAAAGCAAAATTAAAACTAAAGAGTAGAGCAATACCCCAAATTACTTATTGAGAAGTAAATATTTAGTATTCTGCTCCCAGGCAGAAATTGATGACATGAATAGGAGGACAAGTAGCTAATCAAGTTCCACTAAAGAATGGTGGAAGTTACCTGTTTAAATACCTGCACAATGCAAAGGAGTAATCCTTCTAGGGTGCTAGTCTTAAAGAAGAGCATGCAAGCATCAGTGGTAAGTGACAGGGCAGACATGCTTAAACATATTATACAAAGACATGACATTACACTGAGTGGAAACAGAAAGAAACTCTCTCTCTCTTTTGTACAGTATCAAAAGAGCTTGAAGTGTTAAGGGCATTATGGATCACATTCATTCCAGGTGTAATTCAGGTTAAGTCCAATGGAGCTACATCCAGGAGGAATTTGGCTCTATGCTTACATGGCCTTTTGGAGGAAATAGGTAAGCCATGAAGTGCCCATGTGGATTTGGTGTAAAAGTTTTTTTCTTGCGAAAGTACATAGATTTGGACACATGCATACATCCTTCCACCCAAATCCTCCCATGTGACTTGTAGATTATAGAAATCTCATTTCACTAGTAGTGCCAAAAAAGCATAGATATGAACAGAGGGTTACTGTATGCCAGTCTGAGATTATCAAAAATACTCCTGAAGCCAGATGTGACTATTCATCACAGCTGTCCCAAAAGCCCCAATCCTCCCTAAGCTATGAACCCACACCACCTCTATGGTATAAAGGTCAGTGAGCACTTCCAGTATGAACTCACTTACAGAAAAATGTCATCTATACTAGACCTTCAATGACTGTCGTACACACTTATGGCAAAACTATTCAGTTCATATCCTGTAAAAATCAGTTGGGTTACTATGTGAATTATGGTTGATTCCTGCTCAAATGCACAGGGAAAGATAAACTAATTGTCAAGTATGAGTTTGAGAAGGAAAATTCTCCTGGTCTACATTGGAGCTTTGAGCAGAGATCAGCCCTTTAAACCTTGCTGGTTAATCCTACGTGTTAGATTCCTTGTGAATTTAAACTGGCCTCAGAGCATGGGGGAATCTTTCCACCCTCTATGTCTGTAATCTTCAGAAGTCAGAATCTGTGGATGCTGAATTTTAAAGTATTCAAATCCAGGTCCAAATTTTGGAGTGTGGGCCCATCTCCAGTCTAAGCTATCAACAGATCACTACCGAAAATGCACAGTAGGGGTGATCCAATGCTTTTAACTATGCTTTTTCATGGCTTTCCCACTATAATAGTATGTACACATAGTTTTAATGGCTGGGTTAATGGCATCTATGGAAAAGATCAAGTAAGCTTTGACTATTTGTTTTTAACTTAATCTCCTCTTGGACCATGAGTTTTACTGGCATTATCGGGCGTGATGGCAATTTGCATAGACATACCCAAGCTAGCTTTAATCTAGCGAGCTCATGTCATGGAATAGAGACGCTGCAGTGGCACACACTTCAGTGCGAGCTAGCCCCATGAGTAATTACCCAAGGTTCTGCAGAGGCATGTGTAGCCGCCGCTAAATACATACTGCCACAGCTTCACTGCTCTGGGACCCAAACTAGTGAGATTAAAGCTAGCACAGTATGTCTACCTGAGCTGCAATCACACCCTGTGATTCTAGTCGAGACATACACATACTCCTAGTCAATAAAAACAGAGCAATAAGGAATAGGCTTAAGGTACAGAAGAGAAAATTTAGCCTAAACATTGGTATATGTATAACTCTTCAAACAGCTCAGTAGTGGAACGAACTGATATGGGGAGTTTTTAAATGCTATCAGACTTGACACTCACCCACGCATCAGCAATAATAAAATCAGTCCTGCCAAAATGAGGGGGCATGGACTTGAATGAACTTTGAAAAGCCATATCAAAGAGACTGTGCATTTTGATACAGGAAGCACTACAAGACTCTTACTAGTTATTTCTACAGGTCACTAGATGCCACAACCTAGAATATTCTTATTCCTGACTGGAAAAGAGGAATTTGAATCTCTACTGTGTTTTCCTCTTTCCCTCTTTTTCCATTAACTGAGTATTCACGCTGCATAGATCTAGTAATCAACCCCAATCTGAAAACTGACAATCACATCACCAGTCCATGTCATTATGAAATATGTATAATCAAAAGTCAAGTACTTCTCCCTCACCCCCCCCCCCCCCAAACACACACAGCACCTCCACAATGTGTGTTCAGCAGAAGAAATTTCAGGCTGGTCACCAGTATGCTTCGAAATATGATAATCATTTTTTGGGATTGTGTAGATTAATTAAGATGAATGCCACTGCACACAGTTACAAAATTTGTCTAATGGGGATTTTTAGCACTCAATTTCAGATAATTTTAATTGTAACACTACAGCAGAGGGAAACATCTTGTCAAAGGGATCCTCAGTGACTGACAGGGAGTAAAGGCAAAGGGAATCAGTTATAAGGTTAGTTAGATTGAGAACAGCATATTTGATTAGTGATCTAGAAAAATGAGAGGCAGTAGCAGAAAGGAAACTGTGAGGAGAGAGCAATGGTCTGCAGAAGTGGATGAAATAGTGAAGGGGAAAGAGAGGTTGGGACCATCAGCAGAGGAAAACAGAGTCCTGGAAAGGAGAAGAACAAAGAGACACCACTAAAGACGACGGAGAGGAGAGAGTCTGGAAGAAAGAGATACTGTTAGAAGGAAGAGTAGGGGGTTGGAGAAGAAAGTAAAAAAGAAGGGACTGTGAGATGAGGAGAAAGACGAGGTCTTTGAAAAAAGGATGGGTGGGGAGGAAGATGTCCTAAGATGAAAGGGTGGAATATGGGGGAGGAAGGAGGGAGCGGAAAAAAGGAGTGTAGTGGAGAAAAAGGTCTTAGAGAGGGAAGGAGAATGTAAATGGGAAACAGAAAGAAAGAGAATATCAGTCATCAATGGATCCAACCTAGGGAGACCCACCTGTAGTCTGAACATGATTTCTCATAAGTAAAAGGTATAATTTGCCTTGAAATAAATTAATTAAAAACTTTACATTTTCAATCTGCCCAAACATTTCCAGGTTCTCTTCTGCTCAGTACAATCAACCAGCTTGTACCTGTCACAGTCAGCTGTGTCCCCCCTCCCCCTCCCATGTTTTAATAAACTGTGCAGCACAAAGACAATATTTAGGATTAAGCATTGCTCACTCTCTCCCTTACTGAATTCACATTCTCTGAACTTATCTCCTTTAGCACTGCTCACCTTCCACACACTTTTCTGTGACCTCTCATGGGTCAACATTCTGGTAGTATTGCCTATTGGTTTGATCTAATCTAAGGCATTTATAGTGTCGCTTAATGTAGAATCTAGGTGAAAAATGCAGGTGGAAGATAGGTACAAACAATTAATTTGACTCTACTTTTGCCCATCGAGCATTTGACTAATTCAATTTGACTTTTAGAGATTAATTTTTCCTGCATCTCCGAGATCTTGCATGTCTACTCCATGACAGGCAGTGCTAAAATCCAATGAGGTGTTTGAACTCAGGCCCTTTAATTTAAATGCGAGGCTGTAGGTATTTTCCACAAGGGGCTCTCACCTGTGGAATATGCTTCTCCCACCTTGCTTCTCCAGAGTTTGCTTTAGGGTTACTGAAAATTCAGAAGGACAGAACCTGGAATGCTTATGGATCAAAGTACTAACTGATAAATCACAAGATGGGGTACCAGTAGGGGTGTGCTACAGACACTATAGCAGAGAAGGGAACAGAATGAGCAGCTCTGTAAACAGTATAGACAGTAAAACAGTTCTATAAACAGTGCTCTTTTGAACATTATTTGAAAATATACCAATTAGATGATGTGCATCCTAGGATATTAGAGAACTCTATAAATACAATTACTGTACCCTGAATTATTTTTCAGAACTAATGGAGAACTAGGAATGTACCAGAAAATTATGAAAACTAAATCTAGTGCCAATCTTCCTCAAAAATAAAACTAAAAAATCCTACACTTAATATCATTTGCAAATCTCATTTTGATTCCCAATAAAACAATAAAACAAATATTGAAAGAGAAAAAATAACACAATGCTTAGAAGTCAAAGGAATGATAACTTTACTGGCAATAGAAGTTAGTCTCACTGGATTCAATTCCCTGCTGTTTCACACCCTGTGTTGTCATTTACACCTTTGCAAAAGAAGTGAAAAAATGTTATGAAGTCAGGATGGTAGCCTTTTACAACCCCTTGGCACAGCTGTAAATGACTTCAGCAAGATTTAAGGCAGGCTCATTGGAAAGCAATTTGCAGGTCGATTCATTCTTTTTGGAAGACTGATACCATTTATAAGATTAAGTATTCACAGTATCACTGGTTTTTCCATTGTTAGACAATCAGATTCCTAAATGAGTATTTGGTATTCATATTCTAAAAATAACAAACAACAATTAAAGGGAAAGATCTGGCAGACTTTACTTATGCAAAACTTCATTTGTAGCCACATGTTTGTTTTAAACAAATAAGGTCTAAAGGCCTGGATATTAAAAAACTTATTTCTTTTGTTTATGCAGCCATATTTTGTATGAACTGAAGAATGAATACCAGCAGCCCAGCTATTAAAAATATTCCCGTATCAAAGAATACTTGATAAACACAATATTTCAGTAGTGGCATGCTACATTTTGATAAACCCCAGCCTCATTCAATGGGAATATCAGAGTGTCATTCATCTATTTCAGCCTGTCTTGCATGCACTGATTCTTTCCAATTCACAACCTTTGGATCCAGAGGACAGATGTTTTCTTATTAAAAATCAGGTAGACTTTTGCTGTATATAACAACTTCCCCACTCCCTACGCTAAGAAATACACAAGGTGTGAAACAGCAGGGAATTGGATCCAGTTGGAAGGGACCTCAAGAGGTCATCTAGTCCAGTCCCCTGCACTTATGTTGCTCAACTTCTCTAAAAAAAATTTTAAACAAATTCCAGGACTAAGGTTAGGGAAAATAAGAATCTATCCTTTTAAAAACACATTATTTTCTACATTCAGGAATTGGTATCTCTCACTCAAGTCTATGATGAAAACTGTATGAGCTATCCCTTTCACATTCTCCTTACTCATCCTGCACTAGATGACCTCTTGAGATCCATTTCATCCCTGTATTTCTATAATTTCTATGATCTTTTCCTTCAGGAAGCATTTAGAAACTTAACCAGAACAAATGTGACCAAGAAGATGGCCACAAAGAAACAGAATCAACTATTTTCAAATACATACATTCTGAAAATGGCAGACAGTAATTCTCATAGTAAAATCCATCCAGAGTATGTGCTATATCCTAATAATAATAATCCACTTCTCCTTTGGTGAGGATTTGAACATTTGGGTTCATCCTACTACCTACCAACAAGGTGTCATTCCGATAGGACAACAAGCGTCATTTCACAGAATCACACTGTATACAGCTGAGACAGAAAAGACCTACTGTGTTATTTTCCCTTTGTCACTTCAAAGCTGATGTCCAGTCTGGTTTTTAAAGGACCAAAATGATGCAGTCTCCAAACACTCCCCGTGTGAGTAACTATTCCCCACTCCAATGGATCTCACAATTAGGATTTTTTTTCTGATATACATTTGTTATTTACATTTGAACTTTGCTCAATTGGATCCCATTTTTCATAGTTGTTTCCACCTGTAGCTTTATAAACTCCTCCTCTCCCTTTTTAAAGATCTGTAGGGATGTTGTGCACTTATATGCAGGAAGCCAATGAGAGCCGTGTTAGTGACAGTAATATAGGATTTAGGCCTGTTTATTTGCCTGAGATAGAATTTTGAGGTTTTTCAAATATAATTGTTTGTGCCTTATATCCTTAACATATGTGAACAAGGAACAAAGACACGGCGTGTTGCTTCTTCCTACAACCAGATGGGTTTATTAGTATAATAAATAAAAGATAAGAAATAGAGCTAAAATGTTGCTGGATACATGGTGGGAGTTTAATATACAACTGCCTTGACTCATTTCCCAAGACAAGGTTAAGCAACCAGTTGGGAGGGGCGAGGTAAAAAAAACACTAAAAGCCAAAGAAAAAGTAGCCTTGGCCAGGACACAACCTCCCTCCCTACCCCTCCCATGGGGTACAAAAGAGGTGGTACTGAAGCCTCCAGACTCAAGACCTTCCAAAATGGAACATGACCATCAATTGTAAGGGGTGGTACCAGGGGTGGGCACTACCGGTATAATTAAGTCTGCTAAGAAGGAGGAGGGGAAAAGGAAAAGCTCTATTGGTGTACAGAGCTGTGGTTATGCTTCCTTGTTAACTCCAATAGACATTGCATTGTCTGCATTTTGGACTCTGGCCTCCTGCTTTCTGTCTGCGTGCCAAGAACCCAGGGAGGGCAGCGGAGCCATAACAAGCTGCAAAATGAGTATTCAAGAACGGAATTTGGCCTTCATTGTTCATACTCTTCAAAATTCTTGCAGTGTTTTCACAGCTTTTTTTAGTTATCGCTTAGTTCTTTTCAGTCATTTCTGTCAGTTTCTCCAGGCCTTTATTCCTTCATTTCTCTCTGGGTTAATCAAGATTTTCCTGAATCTGATCACGGTAATCTCAATATCCTTATTTGTGATACAATGCTCCTGCACATAGTCTAAAAATCACACTGTCTTTATTAAACATATTGCAATCTCCTCCAATTTGCTATCCACTATCACACATCAGCTCAGTCTTTTCCTGACTCACGGCTTTTCAAGTACGGCTCTGTGTATAGAAATTGGGTGTGATTGACCCTCAGATGTACAAAGCTGCATTTTTCTTACGCTGAATCTCACTTTTTAGTGATGTGTGACCATAAGAGTGTCTCGCAAGGTTTCTCTCAATATTTATTCCATCTTGTTACTGGAAACTAAATGCCAGGAGTGATTTTATTTAAATAAAAAGTTCAGTAACACAGTTGCTCCAATCCAATCCTCATTGGTTCTTCAGGACTTTTAAATAAATAATTGCCAGTGGTTTAATAATGTCATTAGCTAATTATTTTGTTAGCCCAGCGATATCTATCATGCAGACTTGATGATTTATTCATCTTTCCACTCATTCCCATACCTTATTTTTAGAACAGCAGCTATATCGACAAAGTTTTCCTTTCTTCCTAATTGCCCATACATCTTTTTTATTTTTTTTCTGGTTAAAATAAGATTTTTAACAAGCAGGTAGTTCATCCATTTTGGACGTGTCGTTGGCGTGGTCTCTCTCCTCATTGGGCCTACTTTCCCTCCAAATGGAGTTTTAAAAGCCTTACTTGTTCTCCTTATTTCATTTGGTTAGCATTAACTAAATGTGCTTCTTTTTTAGTCCTTATGTTTTCCACACAAGCCTTGATTAACTAAGATAACTAACCTTGTCTGGTTCCTTCCAACTTTGTCCCTTTGTAGTACAGCTTTTCTCATACTTCCAGGTCTTCAATAAATTGCTCATGAAGCCATACTGGCCACTTTTGGTTTCATGTTTTTCAGTGGTAACATAATTTCTTGTAATTTAATTCTCATGTTTGTTTGAACATGCTCCAGTCATCTACCACACTCATGGAACTGAATATGTCCTCTTATAGCACCTGCTTCACTTTTGTACCTACACATATACTTAGCTTCAGGGATAGCCACACACATAAGTATTTGTTGAGGGACTAGGATAGCTGTAGAATAGTCTACTGAATTCTTACTCTTTCAAGTGTTCAGTGAATCCATTTCTTAATACTGTTTCTCGACAGGAATTTGTGGTCACTGTGTACTCTCAAATTCTCAGCCAGTTCCTCTTTATGGGTAAAAATACATCCTGGATGGGTTCTTCTCTGGGTGGATTTTCTATTTCCTGGCTCATAGTTCTCCTCTACTTCCTGTACCTGATGTATTTATTTGAGAATCCATATTTAGCTGTATGTGTCACCCCAAAGTAGGAATACTCAAAGTACTGTTCCCTATGACTCTGAATGTCATGGTAGTTGGTCCAGGAATTGTGATGACACTTCAGGGTATTTGAAACTGAAACTTAGTGCTTTTTCTTTGCTTTCCATTGCTACCATTTCCTACTGCCTTCATTATCACCTCTTTCCTTTTATGTTCCGCCCATGCAAACTTACTGCATTCACCATTATTAACATTCCACCAGTAAGAATCATTCTAGAGTAAGGTAACCAAATAGCAAGTGTGAAAAATTGGGATGGGGGTGGGGATAATAGGAGCCTATATAAGAAAAAGCCCCAAATATCGGGGCTGTCCCTATAAAATCGGGATATCTGGTCACCCTATTCTAGAGGTTTAAATAAAACTGGCTAGATATGGATCATAATTCAGCAGCACTGTAATTCATAACTTTTAATCATGCTCTTTACATGTGTGTTTAGCTATAGCTCTTCAATAAAGTAGTTCTCTGTTCATTGTAGATAGCTTATTTGTAGATCATCTTGTTCATTATAATTGGAAATATAAGCCAGATATTTGGTGTAAGATCAAAGCTCTCCCTCCCTTGCTACCTAGTTTGAAGCCTACCTAACATAGCCCACCAGTTTTTAGTTGGAAGCCAGGTTTCTCACTTACTTAAGTGAACACTAACTAACACAACCAGGGTGAATAATTCTTAATTTAGAGAAATCTGCCTCTTACCCTGTTGCAAGTTGTCCTTGAACTGACAGTTTTACTTAATTACTCAACCTGGAGTTCTTGTTGGGGCCCTCAGCAGCTGCTGGAGATGCAGACAACCATAGTAACTAAGCAGTATGTTTCCCCCACTTGTGCTTAGTGATTAATGTTGCTAGCTTTTTCTTTTGGATCTAGATCTTGCAGCAGTGATCTGTGCCTTTGACACTTCTACATTGGACTACTACAATGAACTGTATATGGAGCTATTTCTAAAGACAAGCTGGAAACTCCACTAAGTGTACAGCGTGATTGTCCATTTGCTTAGCAGTCCTTCTTGCAGAGAACACACATTACAACTGTTCTCTCTGATCTGCATTTGTTCCTTTATAGAATCTCAGAAGTGTAGGACTGGAAGGGACCTCGAGAAGTCATCTTGTCGAGTCCCTGGCACTCAAGGCAGGACTAAGTAATAACTAGACTATTCCTGACAGGTGTTTGTCTAGCCTGTTCTTAAAAACCCCCAATGATGGAGATTCTAGGCAATTTGTTCTAATGCTTAACCACCCTTACAGTTAGGAAGTTTTTCCTAATATCCAGCCTAAACCGACTTTGCTACAATTTAAGCCCATTGCTTCTTGTCCTATCCTCAGAGATTAAAGAGAACAATTTCTCCCTTCTCCTTGTAACAATCTTTTATGTACTTGAAAACTTATCTCTCCCCCCCAAGTCTTCTCTTCTCCAGACTGAGCACACCCAATTTTGTCCATCTTTCCTCATAGGTCATGTTTTCTAGATGTTTTATTATTTGTGTTGCTCTCCTCTGGACTTTCTCCAATTTGTCCACATCTTTCCTCAAATGTGGCGCCCAGAAGTGGACACAATACTCCAGCTGAGGCCTTGTCAGCACAGAATAGAACAGAATAATTGATTCTCGTGTCTTGCTTACAACTCTCCTGTTAATATATCCCAGAATAATGTTCGCATTTCTTGCAACAGTGTTACACTGTTGACTCATATTTAGCTTGTGATCCACTATGGCCCTCAGATCCCTTTCTGCAGTACTCCTTCCTAGACAGTCATTTCCCATTTTGTATGTGTGTGACTGATTGTTCCTTCCTAAATGGAGTACTTTGCATTTGTCCTTATTGAATTTCATCCTATTTACTTCAGACCATTTCTCCAGTTTGTCCAGATCATTTTGAATGATAATCCTATCCTCCAAAGCACTTGCAACCCCTCCCAGGTTGGTATCGTCCGCAGACTTTATAAGTGTACTCTCTCTGCCATTATCTAAATCATTGATGAAGATATTGAGCAGAACCAGACACAGAACTGATTCCTGTGCGACCCCTCTTGTTATGTCCTTCCAGCTTGACTGTGAATCACTGATAAATACTCTCTGGGAATAGTTTTCCAACCTGTTATGCACCCGCATTATAGTAGCTCTATCTAGGTTATATTTCCTTAGTTATGTTTCTGGATATAATTTGTTAGTGTTTTTGATGAATACAGATCAAATTGGTCTGAGTCCTGTCACCTTGAAAGATCCTCATGCCATGCCATAGCTTCAGCACCTTAACTAATTTCAGCTGCTAAGAGCAAACTGGTTTAAACAGGAGGGATTGGCAGCAGTACCTTCCACTCTGAAATTTGCTTTTCTTCTTAATGGAAAGGAGCCAGAGCCTACTAACCATCACAGCATATTGGAAAGCGTATCGGTTTTTACAGGCCTTTGCCTGTAAGAGACAGGAGAGGGCATTATTAGCCTGGTGGATGGGGTAAAGGGAGATTTTCTTACTGATCAAGACTGTAATTTTTGGTATATGTATTTTTTCATAAATCAAACTGAATAAATAGTGGCTTTACTTTACAAAGAATAAAAACTTTAACACTGTTACATAATATTGAATGTTTTATGGATTGCTGCTAGTGAAAATTATTGCATTCTATTGCTTTTGCTGTTTACTTGAGAATGGAGATGGAGTTTTCCTTAAAATAGATCAAGCATGATATTTTAACTAAATACACAGTTTAGAAATTAATTAACGGGTGGGCTTTTCAGATCTGATTTATAATCCCTTACATTTATTCTAATTATACCTTTGTTACCTTTAAAATTTGAGCATTTCCTTACCTAGATCCCTTTGAAAATGAGTCTCTCAAAGTGAATTTCACCATTTGAGGTGAATGGAATTTACATTTTTGTAAACCTCCAGTATCAGAAGAGAGTAATTTAAGCCTCTTTCTGTAAGAGCCAACATAACATCAAATTGTCAACCTGTGTACACATCCACACACATCCTGACAAAATATATCGTTTCATCGTGGGGGAAAAGAGATTTTTTCAAGCACAAATGGAACTTGCTATTTATACACAAGCTCTGACAGAAGGGCACAATTCTGCTCCCATTGACATCAAAGGGAAAAAATTCCATTGATTTCAAGGTGAGTCAGGAGTGGGTCCAGTATTTCATCTTTCCCCACAAATCTTTCAGTGCCACTGGAATTAAGGCTTCTATATTGTGTCCTACAAGAAAAGAAAAATGTTTAACTGTCATATTAGACAAAAAGCCATTTCTTGAATTTTCTTTGTCAATTAATTTTAATTTCTTAAAAATGTAATGCATATCAGACACTTGCCTACATACAGTATTTCCAAGTCAAACAGAGCAATCAGTTACCATGGCAGGCAGTATCCATTAAATAGAAAAATATTCAGTAATTCACTACTGCATTAGAGGGCAGATAATATATCACCAGTCTGAAAATAAGATACCACTGCTTTCAAAAACCCTGTTGGGATTAATATTCAAGTATGTTTATTTACTTATTTTGCAAACTATGAAAGAATGCCTAACCAATGTTCTGGGTAAAGATACACTCAATAAATAAATAGATCCATCAGTTTCCCGAGATGAAATCAGCAACAACATCACTTGGGCATGTGGCAGATGTTAGACTCAGATATAGTGCCACAACAGGTTGCATAAACAGCCCCCTGCCATGGTCACTGTAACCAACCAAAATAAGTGACCGAGTGGTTGTCCCTAATAGTGCAAAATCTTGAATAAAGATGTTTCAAGCCATGCCACAGTCAGCAAACTCTTGTGAAGCAGTACTCTTGAGGATCAAACACTGCTACTGAAAACACCTCATCTTCCAATCCTCAAAGATCGCACATCTAGGGATTGGCAGCAGAAATACCTCAGTATTCCTATGCACCATGATACAAAGGCAGTACCCCAGGCTAGCCATGTTTCATACCATAGAGAGCTTTATAGATCAGAACCGGCATCATGAATCGCACTAGGAAACAGATGGGGAGCCAGTACAGTTAATAGAACCTAGCTGTAATGTTCTGAGAACAACCCATTCCACTAGGTACATAGCCCAGTGCATTCTGCACTAACTGAAGTCTCAGAATACCTCAGGGATAACTCCAAGTAGAGTTTATTGCAACAGTCTAATCTGGAGGTGACTCTGGAAAGGCCTGAATCGGTGACGTAAGGTTTAGCTCGTCACAGATGATAAAAAGCGGTTTGAAACTCTGCTACTACCTGGGAATCCAACGGCACTTAAGAGTCCAAAAGAACTCCATGAATGAGAACCAATTTGGGAAGCAGTGGACACATTTCACCAAAAGATGATGTAATCAAAAAGCACATCGACTACTCAAGTTGCTTTACTTGTTTAATGGCAGAACCTTAGCTGGCTCCTTCTCTCTATCTTGGCCAGGAGACACATGGCTGAGTGTCATCAAAATAGTGATGGGAGTGCAGCCCAATATATTTGTCTCCTCTAGTAGACTAAAAAACATGATGAAATGGTGGAGTGGGGAGTGATAGAAAGGAACCCTGCAGGACCCTACATGAGTTCATCGGGGTGACTGAGCACTTGACACCTCCACATCTCTCTGAAATCTATCTGAAAGAAGCGCTAAGAGGAAAAAATAACTGAAGCACAAGTGTGATCATGGAAGCTACTGCATAAACATTAGAGAAATCACGCTCAGCTGGTTCGCTGCCACTCTTACATTTCTTAATTAAACTGGGCCAGATTAATCCCTTGTGTAACAACATAACTACGCATGTAGGATTTACCAACTAGGAGTATAGCCATTCTGTGACAGTCATGAGGGTACAGAAAGGGTTTTCATCAGGCCATTCCGTATGTTAATTAACTCAACCTTACAACTATCCACAGCTTAAGCATTGGTTATCATTCCACCCTAAGTATTGCCTTACTAAAATACCATACTGACACATTTAGTAAGAGACCACCTGTGGCTTCCTCACTGGGCCATATTGTGCTTGCCTTACTCTCACCAGTACTCCCATTGAAGTCAATGGGCCAAATGCATCTTCTGCTGCAACTCTATTGAAGGCAATGGACTGACACCAGGAAACAAATGTGGTCTATTAAAACTACTCAAAGAAGTAAGGTAAACAGAGTTTGGTCTTCTGGGAGACAACAGAGACACACATAGAAGGTATATGATGCCACTAACCATTTAACCATGAACAGGTCACATGTCTGAACCTCTGACCATGATGGAAGCTGAACATTTCATATGCCCCTCAGAGGACTTCTGGCCCTGCTTGTGAATTCTACTGAGTAACACTGAGTTCTTCATATAATATGTGACTGTTCCTTTAAAGTTACATTTATAATCAGTTTATAAAATGTTAATAAATGATTAATACCTGCCCAAAGCATGTTACAGATGTGTACTACATGTTAACAATGGTTAGGGGCATATCAGTCATAGGTGTTGTACGTAATTATAAGCAACCTATTGATCCATTGGACTCTATGACCATCGATTAATCATTAAAATATCTATTAATCCTAGTCAGAACTATGTTTAAATGTACCCTTAATATTAAGAGTGACCAAAGGGACTTTTTTCCTGTGGGCTAGATGGGACCATTCCCTGACTTGAACAGAAACTAAACAACAATTCTGAGTTTGGAGGAATCCAGAATCTTTTTCCAGATTGGGTTACAATACAAGGCCTCCTTCCCACCCAACTGCTGAGATTCCAGAGATAATATTCTATGCCCCTGTGGCACTGGACAAATTAACTTTGGAATTTTTAACAAATTTTGATAATAAATTTATTTCCCTTGTACAAAAATTAATGATGTAAAATATATCTAAAGAGGCCACCATTAATTGTAAACTACCAAGGATTAGATGAAATGGGTAGTTTTACAGCTACAGCAGAAAGGTTTAAATTATGGGTCAGTGTACCTTCATTTTATTAAAAAAAAAAATAAAAAGATTACCTATACTTAGGAACGAGAACCTCAAGGAGAATTAGCTAATTAACTGTGACTTAAAATTAATGATACCAAGATGTGATTTTTGCCAGAATTTCTAGATCCACATCCTAGTTGGAAAGTAAGTTAAATTTTACCTATGTAAAATATCTTAAATGTATGGAAGTTTCATAAAGAAATCACTCGGGACTTGAACTTGAAAACATTTACTAGGCAACATGGTTCTGTGGATAAGGCTGGGGAGTCAGGAGTTATGACTCTAGCTCTACTGCTGATCTGGGTACATAACCTTGGTCAAGACATGTCACCTTAGTTTCTCCCATCAGAAAAATGAGATAATGATATGTTCCTTTGTAAAGAACTTTGAAATGTATGGTTTCAGAACCCCAATGAGTGGTGTCACTGAAGTTAAGTGAGGTTCCAACATTAATAAGCTCTACACCCAGTTGTAAGTGTTTGCATAAATAGAAGAAGTGAGCCTTAGGGCTTGTCTACATGGCGAGTTTTTCGTAGCAAGCTAGGGTGAGAGTCTACAGTGCACTAGCTTGCTGCACAGTAATTCACTCTGTGGACCCTGCTTCAGGCGCACTAAAAGTTCTATAGTCCACTTTGAGTTATTCCAATTTCAAAGAGCAGTACATCAAAGTGGACTACAGAGCTTTCAGTACGCGGTAGCAGGAACCGCATGGCAAGCTAGTACGCTGTAGATTCACACCCTGGCTTGCTGCACACTAATTTGTTGTGTGGTCCACCCTCAGTTTTTGAAAGGCCTGATCCTGCAAACGCGTAAAATTGGGTATGCTTGCAGAACTAGACTGGGAGTCAGCTATGGGCTCGATCCTGCTCCCATGGAAGGTCAACAAACTACGATGTTTTCCAGACTTCCAGCTTAGGTGATGTCTCAGGAAGTCATATTGATATATCACACAGCCTGGAAAGGGTTAAGTAGAATTTCTTCATGGTAAATGTTAATAAAAATATTGCATCAAGTACCCACTGAAATATAAATTTAATATGAAACACGTTTGATGAAAGTTGAACTGTAATTTATTAATAAATCATTATTATTATTGCCTGGTTGGAGAGATTAATTTCCATACCAAAGAGACTCTAATTCCTTTTTGATTCTATATTGGCCTAAGTGGCCTCTCAATATCCACTCTCTTTCTTGGAAACATGAAAGATCATTTCAGTTCCATTTTCCCCACGAAATCAACAACACTGAAATTAATTACACAAACAGTTAAGCTTAATGAGCATATTATGCCTGTAAGAGCCTTGGTGAAAACCAACTGTGGAGAAAGGTTGTATTAAAATGTGACACAAAACATAGAGAAATACAGTCTGGGGATCCCTTTGCTAATACTTGCAATGACCCATGTAAACTTATCTTATTCACAAACACTTTGCCTTCTATTTCCTTTTGGTACATTTCATTCTTGGAGAGCTGGAATGATTCAGACACTTGTTCTTTCCACACTCTGAACTGTGGAAGGTGCTCTGAAATTATTTTATAGACTTTCCGTATTCACTCTATACATGTAGGGCCCCTTCCCAAGATCACCGAGATCAGTATGAGTCCTCCCATTGATTCCAGTGGGCTTTGGATCAGGACCTTAAGTTCTTCTCTGCCTTCCTTCTACATTCCCAGCTTCTTTCCACAGGGTGAATTATAAGTGAAAGTCAGGGTAAGTCTGAATGAAAAGGGGCAAGGAGAAGTATTACTCTACACATTTTTAGGTGGTTTCCACTTGTACCAAACAAAGCACTAAATAAATGAACTAACCTGCTGCAGCTAACGCTGCACAGCACATCACAGAATAAATCATGGCATAGAAAGAAGAATGTTGGATGACTGCAGATTCTGGCTACACACAAGACACTTCTTACCCAGGAACGGGGCATTGCGCAACCTGAAAATATACCCTGGGAGGTAGGTAATCTTCAACCACCTTTACCTTATTTGCTAACAAACATGTGAAGAGAGAGCAGAGCTGATCAAGTTGTACCTTGCTCTTGTTTAGGAAACCACTTCCTTTAAAAGTTATATGACCAAGATAGTCAAATTGGTTTAAATTTTACCTCTCTGAGACAGGTAAGACCATCGGGCGAAGTCTAGGAAAAAGTAAGAAAAAAATTTAACAAAAATAAAATTAAAACCATATACACTATTGTCTTGTTTTTGTTTTTTTTTAAAGTGAAGCTGGATGGGCTCTTAAACAGATCCGGGATCTTCTGGTTCTTATTTGGATGTGCCGTATCTCACTCCATTGCTTCTCTTCTTATGCAGAAAGGCAGTTAAGGAAGTCAGGGCTCCCTCTCCCCTGTATGACAATGAAACACACGACACTGCATGAAGGAAGATGTGCAATGGTCATGCAACCATGCGATCAGTGGCAGAGATCAATGAGGTGGGGATGCAACACGACACTGAAGGAGCAATACGCTCTGATGTTGAGCGCCTCTGAGAGCAAATCCTCTCCTTTATGCAATCTTAAAAGTTTGGACAGAAGGGCTCCCTTTTTCCAATAGTTGGAGCCTCGCATCTTCTTCCTCATCCTGGTCAGAATACTTCTTTGACTGTAGAAATGAAAATCAGTTAATGGAGGAATAACAACGTCCGGAGGCTGGTGGACTGTTCGGAATCACCACACTTGCAGCACAGCAATTTGATGCAATTCTCATGCACCTTGGGAGGAAGTGTTATTAGTAAATTAGGTTTTTTTAAAAAAAGACGTAGGTTGGCTTTTTTTGTTTTAGAACTGTATTTAGTTCTACTTTGTCTCAGTCTCTCTGTACCTTAGGCTATGCTCTGAGATTTGGCCTGCAGCCATTCATGAAGAGTCACATGGCTCTTTAGAGCATTTCTCAGTACACAAGTTTCCTGGCCTTCATTCCATGCTATGAAGCTCCTACCTCTGGGTCAGGTCAGTTTTCTTACCTTCTATTTAGTTAGTGCCACACAAAAATACCTAAATTGCATGCAGTGCTTTTCTATGTTCCCCTTCATCACATTCTCCAGTTCCGAACACCTGATCTCTTCCTGGCCAATCACTGTGCACCACCAGAAGGATCTCCTGTGGACTAACGGAACACACGAAAGAGCACAACTTGCTCAGCTGCTGCTGATACGTGACTGTGTCACCATCTGTGTTATATCTGAATTAGGTAGGAATTTCCTTGCCAGTTTGAGGCTAAAGATCAAATGGGCCATGGACACCAAACCACACACGCGCGTGCCTATGGGAGCAGTCCTGCAGGTCAGCTGTATGGGCAAGGAAGTGTGTGTGAAGGAAGCCAATGCTGCCATGGCAGATCTGTGCCTGCCCTTACTGTTCTCAGAGCTCCATTGATGAACTTACACGAGCTGAAGATCTGTCCCCTAAAATCCTTAGGCCAGGCTGAATTTCACGGAGTAACATTGAATTCTTGTAAAAAAACCACAAGAATACATCCCCTCCCTTCCAAAAGGACAAATGGAATTATAAGGACCCAGGATGGGGTAAAGCGGAGTTTACATTTTTATTCATATTGCCCAAATATATTATTTAATTGTGGAACAGTTACAGGAAAGTGGCTGGGAGCTAGGCAATCATCACAAGCTTCCCTATTTCACTCTCCCCTGAGCCAAGCTTGATGGATGGGGTTTCAGCTAGTTCTAGACTGGGGTGCAGAGAACATGATTAGATGACAAAGCCTTTAGAATTATAATTGTGATTGCATATTTAATTCTTGCAGCAATGGAAATAATTTAATATCTGGCCCTGGACCTAACTGATTCATTTAAACACAAATTATTATTTTGAATACTTTTACATCTTTTTCTGCAATTGTATCATAGTTTTCTCTTCAGACAAAACTGCCAAAGTTCAGTTCATTCTCAATTATTCTCTGTCCTATACCCCTCAAGAAATAAAGTGAGGGCTACTGAACAAACCAATCACACACCAAGATGAAAAATGAATCTGATGCTAGTTGAGTCTGTAATGTCACACGCTTCCCCCATGCCCCCAATATATATTTCAGCTTGTATCATATATAGGCACTGGGAATAGATGTAAAAACACAGTTTTGCAACGGACCCTCAGAGAAACAGCAGAGGTGCAGACAATGTCCATAAAAGTTTTCATAAGAACATGAAAAGAAAGCAGTGGTGTAAAGTAACAACCCTAAAACCCAGAGACAAAGACAATATGTCACCCAAGAAGGAGAAGGTTCCTCAGAAGCCCAAATACAAATAGCTGAATGTGAAATATCAGAATCCATTTCTTATCCCTTGGGACACACCCAACTGAGTTACATGAATACTTCTCCTGGCCACACATGAACCTACAATAGAGAGGCTCCAGCCAATTCCCTCAACTCCTCTGTCTTGCACCCTGGAACTGCACTGTCTTGCACTGGTCAGAAGCCTGGCCAGTGTTAGTTCATTACCTAGTTCACCACTTCTTCATAGGAAAGTAGACATGCAAAAGCCTTTGTAACCTGAACTGAGATTTGTTAAGCACTTTAGACAAACTCACTGGTAAAGATAAAACATTAAAATAAGTTTATTAACTACAGAAAGATCGATTTTAAGTGATTATAAGTGGTAGGCATAAAGGCCAGAATAGTTACCTTAAGAAAATAAAAAGTAAACATTCATTCTAAATCCTAAACTTTTAGTCTAAGCAAAAGTTGAATCAAACAGCTTTTCTCACCCTGACAGATGATACAAGCAGGTAGGTTACAGTTCCTCAATACACAGACTGGGACCACCTTTCAGCCTGGGATCAAACTTCCCCAGTTCAAAGTTTCTGTCCTCCAGATGTTCTTCTCAGTATTGAGTTGGGGGAGAGGCCAAGTTATGATGTCATTATCTCTCTTTTTATGCCGTCTTCCAGCTTACTAGAAAGATCCTTGCTGTGACATGTGTTAAGTCCACCCCCATGGCGTACATGACTTCTCTGGGAAGTCTCTGGGATAGTGGATTGGGGGTTAAGTCATTAATCACCCATCTGGCTATTGATGGCTACTCCTTTGTTGTAACTGAAAGGTTGGTTGTGGGTTTTCCCAACGTCAAAACATATTTCAGTAACGCATATAGCAATACTTCATAACTTGACATATAATGATAGCACATAAAATCTAACAGGATATTAATGTTCAGCAGACTAAGACTTTTAAAATGATACCTCACAAGACACACTGTATACAAAGCATATCAATTATATGGGATTGCAGGGTGCTACTTTGAGATACAAAGTGTCACAGTGGTATTGGGGTCTAATGTTGTCAAATATTACTCAGGTAAGTTGACCTCCCAAGAATCGCCCCATTCTCTTCAATAAGAAGACATGCATGAATAAGGACTACTCAGCTGACAGAAGTCATGCCATTGGCATCAGCCCATTAGGGCTGCTCTAGGCATGAGCAAACCAAGCATGTGCTTGGGGTGACACAACTCTAAAGGCGGCATGGCGACATACTAGGGGCAGCACTTTGCTCTCGGAGATTTTTGGTTTTTTTTGCTTGGGGTGGCAAAAAAAACTAGAGCCGGCCCTGCAGCCCATGGTAAATATACAATCAGCGAAGAGGAACAAAACAATTTATTAAAAAATACACTAATAGTTTGATTATTTATATAAAAAATCACCACCATTTTAGCGATAATCTTTTTCTTTCACAAATTCCAACCATCCTATCCATGCACATTACATTTGACTCTCCTCTTATAAATGACCGGGCTATTAAGGACAACAAGTAATAGCTAAGCCAGCAAAAGAGTATGTCCCAAAACTTTAAAAATCCAATACATCTTTCATTGTAGTTTGATTATAAAATAGTTTTGGAGGCCTTTACAGCCTACTGGGAGCTAGCAGAAGAAAAGCTGCCAGGTATAGAAATGAGCTGATATATTTTTTTAAAGTGTTTACTGCCACAAACCTATTTCTGCAGACCTGCTAATAAGATTGCTACATTTTCCCCTTGAAATCCACATTTACTGCATTTTTATTCAATCTCACATCTATTCCTCTTAAAGGCACAAACACTGTGTGAGTGACAACACTGGAACTCCATATCCTGCTGCATATGCCACTCCTCAGGGCCTTCGGGGTGTTGTGCACTGAAAAATGCTGAAGTGGTGAGCAGCTGTTCCCATGTTCCTATTGTCCAAGAGAACAAACTATCCTACTTAGTTCATATGATTCACATGGGGGTACTACAGAGCTAGAATACAAGGGAACAACATAATTTGACTGGCTTGTAAGAAGTAAGCCACAATATTAGTGTGGTTATAGCCCTAAGCTAAGCAAATATGTTCCTCTGACTATGCTTTATCTCCCTCTGCCATACTCTAGAACGTAGACCCCTAAACTTTTATTTCTGTCATTGGTGTTGCAGACTGGCCCTGCTCGTTTGAGCATATGACCTGGAAAAAGAAAATGTGTACAGAAATTTCTTTAGTAGGACTCTCTAGCAAGTTAAAGTAGCTATGAGAAGAGACAACCTTGTCTTTGTCAGAGAAAATGCAGCGTGGTTGATGTTCCATGCCAGATCTCCACATGGTAGCCATAGGCCATTGGTCAATGGAACAGCTTGCAATCAATGCAAACTCAAGTGACAGCTGAGAATGACAAACAGCTTTTTTCCTGTGATGTGTTCTCTCATTCTAGAAGAGAACAACTGCTGTTACAGTATGTGCACTACAATCATGCACAACCTTCAAATGACAACTACCAGGATCACACAGTGCTACTATCAACCTATATAGTCAATGGCATCACATGGAAACATGTGACATTCAGTGGGGAGATTTTTCAAAACTGCCTTGGAGATCTGGTTGCCCAATTCCCATCATATTTCATAGAACTGGGCATCCAAATCTCTTTGACTGATTTCAAAGTCTCTGCCTACAAGTATCCCCTACAACATAACATAAGAACATAAGGTGAGACTGCTCTAATCATAAAGGTGAGATTGAGCTGGGAGAAATTTCTCATCTGAAAGCTTTTTTGGTGAAAAACACATATTCAGCCACACAAACATTTTGCAGATTCGTGCTAATTTCACTGAATTGTTCATGTTGGACATTTTTTTTGAAAGTGTCAAAACATTTAGTTTTGACGCTTTCAAAAAAACATTTTGACTTCGATTCAAAATGACTTTTCATTTAGGTATTTCCTTAAATTGTATTAAAATGTTTTTTAAAGAGGCTCAAAACAAAAAATATCATCTTTGATTAGCTAAACATTTTGAAAAATTTGTTTCAGGTCAACCCAAAATGCATTTTTCCCCAAAAGTTTTTGGAATTGCCAGCAAACCAAAAAAAAAATCAGTTATTTACAGAGGTCTACTAATCATATACAACATACAAGGTATGCACCATTACAATTGTTGACCTACATACCAAGATACTTTAGCTTTTTTACATACTTATTTTTATTAGAAGTATTATTATTATTATAAAAATATAAACACAGCATCATTAGTAACTGGTCTGCACTGATCAGCAATATATTTAATTAACTTTCTGCATTTTGAAGTTCACTGGCTCTATTGCTACATTACAATCCCCAGTCCTGAACTTCCCTTCTGCAACACCACCTGTGAGCTACAGCAGTTCATCCTAACAGTAACAAGGTGCCACTGAAAGACTAGCTAATACATGTGATTACTTTGGCTCCTGTGGAGGATGCCTCTATGCATTTCCTGAATAACTGCAAAGATTTCAAATTTATCTTTGCTCCTTTTGTATAACATTACTTTGGAGATCCAAACAAATGGAACCCCCATACAAAAGCCTTCAGGCCACAGCTATACTGTGGAAGTTACAACACAACATACTCTCCTTTCTCAGCCTAGTCTAGTTTGCCTGGGGAAAGAAAGCAGTTAAAATATCAGACATCTTCATTACTTGTGATACAATAGCTTTCAAAGATAGTTGGAAACCTCACTATGTGATACATTTTGCTGCTTCTCGGAGCAGGAATAATACATGCATACACAGATTTGCCTACCAGCACTAGCTGATTTTCTAGGGATGCACACTAGCTTATCTAGGGGGGGCTGGACAAACCCTCGCTTAGCAACCCCCCTTTCCTATATGCTATGGAAAGTTCCTGCCCTGTTGCTTGCACAAGTGATTAAAGGGAACCTACATACTGTGTTGAACAAAATAAGGCAGGATTTTAACTTGATTAATTTAGATCTAGTGAGGGGACACAACTGGTTGGAGATAAGCAATTATATGAGGTGCTCACCTTACTTTGGGCAATCACAATCTCTAAGCCACTACACCATCCCATCCTGCACTAGAAACATATCTGTGGGTGAACAATTGTTTTCAAGTTCTCCTGCCTTTCCAGTTCTATTTAGTTTTGAAGTATCTTGAGAATGGGGTAGAATGAAAATGTCCCATTTCTCAGTGTTTCCCAGTATTGTTTAAATACTTTTGAGTTTGTCACAACACTGTGTTTTATGGCACAAATAAAGCCTCAGTTTACACCACCTATGATAATAGAAGCCCTAAACTCTTTTGATTGTCTCCCTGTCTTTCAAACAGGGACAGCACACGTTGTATATTAAAACAAGATGATGCAATGCCATTTGGCACCACACGAGTCTCAGTAAAAATGAAATAAAAATGAACAACATTTACATGGCAGCTCTCTACTCAGTAGAATAATTGTTGCCCGGTTTATTAAGCTAATGTATTTCCTACAATATCAGTATTTCACAGACCGCAGAATCTAGCTGCACCTTTAGTTTCAGTCTGTTAAAGTGAAAAGCTGAATACATTCTGCATCACATCTTCAATTCAATTTTATGCATCTCTCTGCACCGAAGGTAGCTCAGATCAACACAGAGTAGCGTTAAGAAAATAATTCAACATTGTGCTTTTTACTGAGATCTTAAAGGATAATTTCCCCAAGTTTATATTGTTTTAGCATGGTACAAGTCTATACCTTAGGGCTCCATATGGAGTGCCTAGCAAAAATAAAAATCTGCGTAATAATATAAAGCTCTCGAGCACTGCCATCTCCAAGACAATATTCTTATTAGGATGTAGACTGGTGTAAGTAAAAACCGTTTCACAACTGGGGTACTTGCTGGTTCTGGGAGGCTGAAATTCATCTCTAATTTAACAAGTCCAGTCCAGCTAGGCAATGCCTGTAAACCGACTATTAGTGAGTGATGTGAAATGGGGTCTGACTTTCAAGAATACCATTTCACATGTTATTTCTACCTGATAGAAACCACAAAGTCTCAGTGATCTGATGAAATAATGGGTGAAAAACAAGAGAATCTAACAGTTCTTTTTTATGAGAGTTATGGTATCCACAAGTTAATAGAACATTAGGTCTGATTTAACATTCCCACCAATTTCACATTCGTGTAGCCCCAGTGACTCCAGCAGACTTACGCCAATGTAAGTGATATCAATAATCAAACCTATTGGGCCTGGTTCTGGAATCACTGTGGCCCCTTTACAGTGGCTCAAGCATCCAAAATTGACCACAGAGCTAGCACGCTTGGCTTCAGGTACTGGGAACTCTCCCAGTGCAAGAACAGCGTAAGGCAGCCCTGCATAACCCACAGTCTATGGACATGCTGAGAAAGTGGTCAAGGAGGAGGAGGTACGTTGGGGGAAGCGGCCAAAGTGCTTTATGCTTCCAACTATTCTGTGCTGTGGATTAGTCCGTTGATGGCCATGCCAAACTGCTTTAAATTACAGCAGCCTTTGCAGTTGCTCTAACTTCATTCCAGTGGTTGCCATGGCCTCTGGCATAACTGTTGGTATGACTGAGTAGTAAGACCTCCTTCAAAAAGGTAGGTAATAGAGTAACAAACACAAAAATGTAAGATAAATATTAATCAGCATTTTCCAATGGGACTCAATTGTCATTGTCATTCAGAAACATTTCTAATAGTTTTGCAGATACAGTGTCTTTCAGTGGGTTTTCTGGCTAAGACAAACTCAAGAGAACTTCAGATCCCTGGGTGCATCATGTATTGCAACCTAGCACAACTGACCATTGTAGGAAAATTTCTGCATATGTAATCTGGATCCTTTCTTGATTACAGCAATGGGGTGTAAAAATTATCCCCAATGAGTGACTCTGGGGGTCTGTTTATCATTGCAAGCCATCTTTTGAACCAAAAGGTTTGATTATTTGTTCATCTACCCACCCATGGTTTACTTTTAGAAATATTCCCTGTGGCTTAGAAAGACAATTAGGCAAATGAAGCGAAGAATAAATGAACATCAAAGAGCAGTAAGAAAGAAGGCAGTTAAAATATTCTGCTGTTGATCCCCATTTTTACCCAGCAGGACAGTCAATCTCTGCTCTTAGATATTGAAGCACAAAGTATATTTGATTACTGAAATTTTGAAATTTAGACCATGAAAGGGAAAGAAAATAAAATAAAGACACTGAATTCTAGTGGGTTAAATGGAGAGCTTCAAACTTTCTCAAAATGAAGAGACTGACTAGAGTCTAGGAAGACTTCAAATTAATTGTCTGACAGCTAATATTTGTGGTGAGGATTCTTGTGTGGATTCACTAACATTCTGAGATGGTTCTCTCTTGCCCCAGATATTGATGGGCTAACCTATGTCTCTCCTCTAAATGTTAATCAATCACTAAGCTGGATGCTCTACAGAGATCAACAGAAAGGTCCATATGGGACTCTGAAGAACACACTCCATTTTGGGCTAGATCCAACACCTGATGCTCATTGGGTGTTCCTTTTCAGTAAGAATGTGAGAGTGGGTCCGTAATAATCATTAGCTGTTCCAACTTTTGCCTCAGCTGCAGACCTTATGAGTGTTGTTCTTTCTACAGGACTCTCTAACATGTGAGAAAGAGCAGCATCCTTCCAGAACCATCATGTAGTAAATAACACATACAGCCCCTTATTGCCCATCCTCAAATCATTCAAAGGGCATCTGATCAGAGGTTTTGTGCTTCCATACCAACTCCATGAGCCCCATTCCCTGGAAGAAGAGTAGCCTCAGCAGCCTTAAACTTCCTTTTAAAGGTGGCTCTGTGGAAAAGCAATATACAGATCCCGGGTGCACATTTGACAAAACCACTAGTGATTGTGAGTCTCCAACTTGCAATACCTAAAAGGGGCCTGATCTTTACAGGGTAGGTGGCTCAGTGCTTTCTGGAAATCAAAGCCCTTTAAAGTCTTCACAAGTTGGGCACCCAAATTCACTAGTTTGAAAAGCTTGCTCTCAAGCTCGATAATTTCTACAGGGTTGGTGTGAGGGATGGTGTACCCAGTCCCAGGATGTGGGTGAAGAAACAGAGACACATTTCATCCATTCAGGAGTGCCCACTTTACAGTATCTGATGGGTATTCAGTCTATTAATCCAGCTGGGCCATAACAACTTTTTCTATACTATTGTGAAGGTGGCTATCTCCCCAATGGCTACATTTCTGTCCAGACCATACTGATGTTCACCAGTCTGAACCCACGGAAAGGAGGCCCTTGAAGAATTCCACCTGGACTTCAACAATTTCCACCCCACCATCAACCTCAGCCTGGACCAGTCCACACAAGAGATCCACTTCCTGGACACTACAGTACAAATAAGTGATGGTCACATAAACACCACCCTATACCGGAAACCTACTGACCGCTATACGTACCTACATGCCTCCAGCTTCCATCCAAGACACATCACACGATCCATTGTCTACAGCCAAGCCCTAAGATACAACCGAATTTGCTCCAATCCCTCAGACAGAGACAAACACCTACAAGATCTTTATCAAGCATTCGTAAAACTACAATACCCACCTGGGGAAGTGAGGAAACAGATTGACAGAGCAAGATGGGTCCCCAGAAATCACCTACTACAGGACAGGCCCAACAAGGACAATAACAGAACACCACTGGCCATCACATACAGCCCCCAGCTAAAACCTCTCCAGCGCACTTTCCACTATCTACAACCTATCCTGGAAAATGATCCCTCACTCTCACAGACCTTGGGAGGCAGGCCAGTCCTCGCTTACAGACAACCCCCCAACCTGAAGCAAATACTCACCAGCAACTACACACCACACCACAGAAACACCAACCCAGGAACCTATCCCTGTAGCAAACCTCGTTGCCTACTCGGTCCCCATATCTACTCTGGCAACAGCATCAGAGGACCCAACCACATCAGCCACACCATCAAGGGCTCATTCACCTGCACATCCACTAATGTCATATATGCCATCATGTGCCAGCAATGCCCCTCTGCCATGTACACTGGCCAAACCGGACAGTCCCTCCGCAAAAGAATAAATGGACACAAATCGGACATCAGGAATGGTAACATACATAAGCCAGTAAGTGAACACTTCAATTTCCCTGGTCATTCTATTACAGATTTAAAAGTCACTATCATCGAACAAAAAAACTTCAGAAACAGACTTCAAAGAGAAACAGCAGAACTAAAATTCATTTGCAAATTCAACACCATTAATCTGGGCTTGAATAGGGACTGGGAGTGGCTGTCTCATTACAGAAGCAGCTTTTCCTCTCCTGGAATTGACACCTCCTCATCTATTATTGGGAGTGGACTACATCCACCCTGATTGAATTGGCCCTGTCAACACTGGTTCTCCACTTGCGAAGTAACTCCCTGCTCTCCATGTGTCAGTATATAATGCCTGCATCTGTAACTTTCACTCTATGCATCCGAAGAAGTGAGGTTTTTACTCACGAAAGCTTATGCCCAAATAAATCTGTTAGTCTTTAAGGTGCCACCAGACTCCTTGTTGTTTTAGTCTGAACCGTGACACCCTACAAATTCAGAACATGACTTATATTGCTGAGAACCCTTTTGTTCCAGACAGGCTGCTGAGAATGTCAGGGAGGAGATGGGATAAGGAGTGGTTTCATATAGTCTCTGTCAAGCCCGCCTCAGCGGAGCGTGTCTATATTATCTTTATCCCAGTACAGGCTGTATGCCATTGTGATTAGGTACTGACATAGCTTCAGAGTGAGATTCAAAATACTCTCTTTTGTGAATGGAGAAACATTTTCAATAAGGAAATTCTAGATGTTTTGACCTACCTTTAATAAAATCCTTCAGCATGTTATTTATATTTGAAATACAATACTTGGGAATGTATATTAGCATTTAATTGAAGATGAACCCAAAAAGTAATTCATTTAGCAGGACATGAACCAGAGATCTCAAAATCCAAAAGAAGGCAGGCTACCCCTTACACTACAACAGAATATCCAGTGGCCATGTTTGATAGCACTGATAGCTTCTTCCATGCCTCTAGTCACTACTAGTAGTAACCAAGGCTGGTGAAGACCAGAGTGTGGTTGTCATGTAACAACTGGAGTCAGAGTTGTTGAACCAAAGTTGCTTAACACACAGACATTCAGTGCATAATTATATGATGGCTGGGAGCATCCAGACAAGCAACTACAGCAGCAGAGCATTTTAGAGCACTCGGGATTATAGGACAAGCCATGACATTACCTCTCACTGGTCTAGGTTGCACCCCAAAAATGTAACACCAGACCTGACCGATTTCTCACAGTAATGTTAAGTCTAAACAGAGCTATTTCAAGATATCAAAAGTCTGTTGGAGTCCCTTTCAACACAGCTGTGAATGAACTATCTCCGTAGCACTTCAGCAGATCAGGAACTGATCAACGGACATTTTGTAAATCTTCACTGGTTTAATGAAAATAATAACGTTTACACACTTTGAGATGCATCAGAGCTTTACCAGCCTTATCAAACCCCATATGTACATTCAGAGCTGTCCCATAGAAATCCCCTACAGCTTCACTGGCACTCACATAACTAGTGCAAATAAATCTTTCCTCGTTTCAAATGGGTAATTCGGTGCCTTCGTTACCACTTTGTAGGACAGAGCACCATCCATTACAGCAAGGATTCCTGTGATATGCATTTTTTCAAAACCTAAATTGGAATGTAGAAATCAATTCAGTGCTTAAAACACTTGATAGTTTCTCCTAATCAGCTCTTGGATTGCTGTTTGCAGTATATTTAGGAATTGATCTAATAATACTAATTAATGAGGTAGCAATCAGATGACTAATAAATAGTGCTGAAGCCAAGTATGGATTAGATTAAACTAAAATAACCATGGTGACCCAGTTTGAAGAGCTGCAGTAGATTCTTTTTTCACATTTCAGAATCCATTGCTTAGGAGTCATAGTACACTGGCTGTTATTGTTCTTTGAAAGAAATCTCTTTTGACTCTAATATTAGCGTAACACAAACTTTTGATCAGACTTACGTAGCTTATTTGGAGATATACCACCCTCTATTTCCATGTAAACGTAGTAGGAATACTTAAATGTATCATTCACTTATCTAGACATTTTCACTGTGCGCAGCAGCCTGGTATCTACTCCTGGGGGAATTCTGCACTACTGCACAACTCAGAATTTTGCAGAAATTAAATGTTATACGCACAGAATTTCCTTTCCCCGCCACAGAAATGGGCTGCAGAGATGTTGGCCGCCACTGGGGCCGCTGGACCCGACAGATACCAGCTTGCAAGTAGAAGACACTGCGGGGGGGGGCGAGATTGCTGGAGGGTTCCCAGCAACTGCAGTTCCCAGTATGCCCTGGGAGAAGGAGGTGGTGGTGCACAGGAAATTCCATGCAAGCCCGGGACCCAGCATCAGGTTGTTTCTCCTTCTGGATCCCTGGACTCTAGGAGGGTGTGAGTGTCTGGGCTGAGGGGGAAGGGGACAGGGGAGGGTCTGCACCTGGGCTCTGGGGTTAGGAGGGGGTGTGAGTGTCTGGCTCCCGTAGCTGGGCTCTAGGGGGGCTGAGGGCAGAAACAGGCACTGGGTTGTCCTAGGGCTTTCTTTAACTCTCTACTCCTGGGGGAATTTGTGTGTGTGTCTGTATTGTTACAGAAATAAATGCTGACAAGTATTCTGAAATAAATTACCAAAATATTTGAAGCTGGCATGATTATATAGTGTTATTTTCACAAAATTTGCAGAATTTTAAAATAGTGTGTGCAGAATTTTAATTTTTCAGTGCAGAATTCCCCCAGGAGTAGGTATCTGAGCACTGTGCCTAGGCATATAGGACAAATGATGTTCAGACCTGTGTCCTGTTCATCTGAAAACATGCAACATTGAACATTTATTGAGACGATGCTTACAGGTACGTGGTTAGTTTTCATCATTTACATGAGGTCTGAATGCACACAGCATGCCTGGTCAAGGCACAAACAATGCTGGTCCCTGCGGAGGTACAAATGCCCTGTGACATGCATTGTAGTTGACAATTATTGTAGGAGTCTATCTATTTTTTTCTGCACTTCTCGATGTTTGTGTGGGAGATATAACAGAAAGTAATACTAAGAAATAGCTCAATTCTGTTTCATGCATTATAGCTAACAGCTGCACGCTCCTGGTTCCAATATAGCTTGCAAGCCTCTTCCACTCCTGCCATGCTTCCACCCCCTTCTGACAACAAAAATTACTACAAGACCCCAGGAGGGGGGACCAAAGTCTAAGCCCACCCAAGCCCTGACACCCTGAGCCGGTGGGCCAAAGCCGAAGCCCGAGCCCTGCTGCCCTGGGTCGGGGGGCCAAAGCTGAATCCCAAGGGCTTCAGCCCTGGGGGAGGGGAGGCTGTAACCTGAACCCTGTCACCCAGGACTGAAGCCCTTGGGCTTCGGCCCCGGGCCCCAGCAAGTCCCACTTTGGGGTCCCGACCCACAGTTTGAGAACCGCTGCTCTACCTCCTATTCACCCAACTCAATGTACTGTCATCAACAGTGAGGATAGTATAAAGGGGAGGTAGAGGGGATTACTATCCAGCTCACCCTCCATAATCCCCCCTTTACACTTCTGGCACCACGAGAGAACATTCAGGGCACAAACAAAACTGCAGAACCGAACCTGGATCATAGCTCTGACCACTCCACCTCCCTCCAGCAGTACAAAAGCATTTACAGCAAACTGAAAGTCAAATGCACCCAGCATGCTCTGCACATGCAGACCACGTACTATCTCTGAGGTTCCCCCAAGAATGAAAATGAGTTTCGGGGAGGTAAGGTCACATATACTACTAAAGAAATCTATCATGATTTGTCTGGGGTATGAACAATATGAACAAAATGTTTTCCGCCCCCCTCTACTCGCACAGCCACAGCACCTTCAATAGCTAGACCATCAAAGACAGGGCTTCTGTGTACTGCTGACAAGCTGGCTAAGCTGAGGAGGAGCACAAGGAAGACTCGTGACAAGATGTTTGCAGAATTCCTGGTAGATAATAGAGGAAAAGCAAGTTGGCTGAGAAGTGGAGGCTATACATGAGCATCCAGATGAAGAAAGAAATCGAGCTGTCCAGGAGATCATGGCAGTGACCAAAGGCCACATCACAGAGCACAGTTGAAAGCGTGGCTTTGGCCAAGGACAGCAGAATCATAGAATCATAGAATATCAGGATTGGAAGGGACCTCAGGAGGTCATCTAGTCCAACCCCCTGCTCAAAGCAGGACCAATCCCCAATTAAATTATCCTAGCCAGGGCTTTGTCAAGCCTGACCTTAAAAACCTCTAAGGATGGAGATTCCACCACCTCCCTAGGTAACGCATTCCAGTGCTTCACCACCCTCCTAGTGAAAAAGTTTTCCCTAATATCCAACCTAAACCTCCCGCACTGCAACTTGAGACCATTACTCCTTGTTCTGTCATCTGGTACCACTGAGAACAGTCTAGATCCATCCTCTTTGGAACCCCCTTTCAGGTAGTTGAAAGCAGCTATCAAATCCCCCCCTCATTCTTCTCTTCTGCAGACTAAACAATCCCAGTTCCCTTAGCCTCTCCTCATAAGTCATGTGCTCCAGCCCCCTAATCATTTTTGTTGCCCTCCGCTGGACTCTTTCCAATTTTTCCACATCCTTCTTGTAGTGTGGGGCCCAAAACTGGACACAGTCCTCCAGATGAGGCCTCACCAATGTCGAATAGAAGGGAATGATTACGTCCCTCGATCTGCTGGCAATGTCCCTACTTATACAGCCCAAAATGCTGTTAGCCTTCTTGGCAACAAGGGCACACTGTTGACTCATATCCAGCTTCTCGTCCACTGTAACCCCTAGGTCCTTTTCTGCAGAACTGCTTCCTAGCCATTTGGTCCCTAGTCTGTAACAGTGAATGGGATTCTTCCGTCCTAAGTGCAGGACTCTGCACTTGTCCTTGTTGAACCTCATCCGGTTTCCTTTGGCCCAATCCTCTAATTTGTGTAGGTCCCTCTGTATCCTATCCCTACCCTCCAGCGTATCTACCACTCCTCCCAGTTTAGTGTCATCTACAAACTTGCTGAGAGTGCAGTCGACGCCATCCTCTAGATCATTAATGAAGATATTGAACAAAACCGGCCCCAGGACCAACCCTTGGGGCACTCCGGACCGACCCTTCGGTGAAGAAGAGCATGGAAAAAGACAGAGATGCAGAGGCAATGCATGGGGATGCTACCCTGAGCTAGAATGTCCTCCCACAAAACATGCCCCTGGAGGCCAGCAGTCCCTGCAGGCCCATTATTTGGGACCCAGCCATGTTCTACAGCCTTAGACAAAGCTGCCTACTGGGACCAGCAGGAACTCCTAACTTCCGCCTCCCAGCAGCAATGCTCCCAGAGGCTCCCATTTACCGCTCAGATCCAACTTCTGGGTGCCAAGAATCAGCTCTTTGTAGCCCGGCAATGCCCATGAGAATTTTGAAGCAAGGCACTCAACCCCATGGCCCATGTGGACAAAAAGAGATAGAGCCAAGACGTATACTTGCCTTTAACTTTTTGCATGCTCTCCGAATTGTTATATTTGAAATGTTCTTACCATTGCACTTTGAGTTTTGTTTGCACAATTGCAGTAATTAAAAGTTTTTTGTAAAGTTCATTACTTAAGAAGAGTGGAATTTTTTTCCCATTGGTTTCATTTAAACTCTGTTATTGGGTATTCTTCTTTCATAATAAAGCCATTAAAATACATACATTGTGAGTCATCTTTGTATTTAACACAGAAAATCTTTTAAATAAAGCTGCAATAATTCATAGGTTTTACCAAAGCACATAGGGAATGTTAAACTTCAGCCACCCACACTCAATGTCCCAGTGCTGGCAATATCTCCATCCCAGCCCCCCATCATCCCAATGGGCTAACATGCTCAAGCACGTGACTCAAAACACAAACAGGAGGCATCCCTGACAACATTCTCACGGGTGTTTGTGTTCTCTCTGGCATTCCTTGCTAGCTGCTCGAACCTCCGATCAAGTCTCTGCACCTCAGTTAGGCTTTTCCCCCTTGCTCTCACAAATATTGCACAAAACACAATGTGCAGTTATAATGGTTAGGAACTCTTTTTCTGCGGCTCCCAACCTATACCATAAAGAGCATCACCTGCCTTTCAAATGGCCAAATGCACACTGGACTACTATTCTGCAACTACTCAGGCAACAGGTAAAATGTTCCTTCTGTGAATGTGGCTTATATATGGTTTCATTAGCTACAACATTGGGGATAAGCCAGGTCCCCCAGAATAACTGGACCAACCTCCACACTATTAATGTCCACAGTGCTCCTGGGGCAAAAAGTCCTGTCTCCATTAATTTAAATATTACCAAATTCTGAAAGTCCCTAGCCTCGTGGATCCTCCTGACCATCCTGCAGGTCTGTAAATCTGCTGCATTGGTCCACCAGTCCTTGGAGCACCATGGAGAAATACATTCTGCACCCTGTTGGTGTGTGTGAAAATGATGGCATGTTTTCCATCAATTGCCCCATTAGATTCTGGGAAACCCATGCATGCAAAGCCATCAATAATCTCCTGAGCATTACCCAGCTTCATGGTCTGGTTAGACAATACCTTATCAATTCCCTGATAGGCCTGCATGAAAATGGCCCCAACAGTTGATCACCCCACGCCAAATTGTTTGGCTGCAGATTGGTAACATTCTGGGGTGACCAGCTTCCAGATGACAATGACAACCCATTTCTCCATGAGTATGGAACACTGCAAATTGGTACGCTGTTGCTCAAGCTCTGGGATACCTCCAGAGAATGCTAGATCAGTTCTGCATACATCAAAGAAAGGTAGCCCTCCCCATCCTGAAGTTCTCTGGATGCTGCTGGTCATCCCAGCTCTGCAGCACCACAGTCCATACTGGTTTCCCAGGTGCAGAAATGGCACTGAACGCTTTTTAGCTAATCCAGGAACCGGTCCTCTTGTTCCAACAGCTCGGTGTCCTCTTGTTCTTCTGCCTCGTCCTGCTGTCACCTCTGCAGAGTATCCTCCTGTTGCTGCCATAGAATAGTTTCCTGCTCCCACATCATCTTCTCAGTGGTGTGATGCGCAAGGTCCACTGCAAGGTCCATCCAGCTCTGAGTGCTGCACTACAGGCCAAACAGCCTGTGCATAGTTGCTCTTGTCACCATAGTGGCCTGGAGCATTGTTGGGTCCATGCTGGCCCACAGCTGTTTGAAAATGGTATGAGCCAGCCCAGAAAAGAAATATAGGGTGGAGACAGCAGAAACATGCCTTTAAAAAAAAATTGAACCTGTTTGGCTTCCCACAATTCACCGTGAAAACAATCCCAGGGTGCATGCTTCTCAGTAGCTAAGCAAAAGACCACGGGATACCCCACAGAATGCTACATACTCAGTTTACAACAAGCAGCTGCCACATGTTTACACAATGCAAATAGAAAATGGAACAGGTGTTGTGTACTCACTACTGATGCCACTGCTTACCCCATGTGTAGACACATCTTGTATCACTGTTTAGCTGGGCTGCTTACCAAATGAAATAACCTAACACACATTGCTAACAATTGCCACCAAAGTGACCTTATTCCAGACTATTGATGTGGGTTTGTTCTGCTCATCAGAAAATTGATTCAGGAGCAAGATCTTCTGTTAACATATTGATTTAAGGTGAAAAAGGTAAACAAGTGCATGGAACCACTTCAGTATTTCTATGCAAGTGCCAGTGTAGTGTAGTTACAGGAGTTGGGCAATAAATGGGTTAATAAATATCTTTCCCTGTGGGGTAAAAACAGGACAGTAAAAGTGAAAATGATAGAACACATAGACTGATGGATTGGGTTTGACATATCAGCACCATACTAGGGCCTGCTTCTGCAAAGTGCTTGGCACCTCACTGGAGTAGCGGTGCCCCCCATCCAAATTCTGACTGGCTGCAGGATTGGGCAGGACAGTCATCTATACACTATTCACAGTAATAATGAACATAAATGCCTTTGTGTGGAGGCCTGCATTTAAAGCGAGTTGCATCCCTACATGCTTTATAAATAAAGTGATAGGAATAATGAAATCCACTAAAGTGAGGACACACAAGGTTTGTGCTGCTTGGAGAGAAATTAACATCTGAAACTTGACATGATTCTCATAATGAGGCTGGTTTGGAAGATGCATAGATTTCATCTATGTAACCCCCATGGAATTTACTAGGGTTCCTGGGTTTGTGTGTGCTAGTAACGCAAGGAAAGTCTGTTGGTTCTACGGATGGGCATTCCTGCAGCTCAGGGGAGTGATAGGAGGCATTCCTGTATGGCCACCAGCGTGTTTGATCAAAGGAGGAGCAGTGTCTTAGAGAAGGGGAAGAGTTCAAATGATTGATGGGAAAAAAAAGAGCTAGCCTGACCAATAAGGAAGGTCCTCAGTGAGATGCCCATGCCCAGGAGCACTGTGAGAGGAGAAAAATGCCGAACTGGCCTTTGGGCACCTGGAAGCAATAATCCCAAACTTGGTTGTTTCCTGTTCAAGGTGACTCCCAGTTTATACAATTGTGTTGGGAAAACTCCCTATCCCATCAGGCTATGCTAATACTTCAGCTCCCTAGGTAAATCAGTCACCATGTAGTAAGTACTGCTCTGGCTGCTAGTTCAGGGCTGCCCACCTGCTGTGACTGTATCAGAGCTCCAGGGCCAGAGATTAGGAGTTAGGATTTTTGGTATACATTATTATAATCTGCACCCCATCCCTGCATCCTTTTATGGGGAGGGGCTGTCTTGGGAGCAGAAGAAGCCTCACTCCTGTATGAAGAAGACACCTGCCAACTGAGACTGTCAGCCCCCCTGCAACAGCTGAGGAGTCAAGATTCAGCTCTGAACCCGAGGATCATTCGCAGAGTTGTGAGCACACCATCTTTTAGACAGTCAGGGAAATTTTTTGGGAGACCTTCTACTCCCTGAACTGTATCCTCAAGCCTTGGGGATTTAATCACCTACTGTCCTATTAAATCTGTGGAGTGACTTCCCATCTTAGCCCCACCGACAGTCCTTTGGGCTGCACTGAACCCAGTCAGCCAAGTTGCTTATTGCTGCTACAAAAGATACTGTCATCATAGGTCATCAAGGGCACCTATGAAGTACTGGTATCAACGGGATGCTAAATTTTACTCTTGCTATATCAGGTCACGTGAGTGGGGAAATTCATGGGTATTATCAGAATAGAGAGGGCATCAGCGACTCTTTACCCTATTATGTTATATTTACTTCCTTTTTAATAAAACTATCTTCAACTATCTGGCAAGAAACTCAGGGCCATCCTGTGCTTAAAATTTTCCTTTCAAGCTACCCTGGTGATCTTCCCAGGAAGAAGTAAGAGGAGGGTGGAGGTAGTGCCAAGTAAATGCATCTGGGAAGAGAATAAGGAAGTTACACCCTGCTGTGCTGGAATCCCAATGAACCCAGGCCCATCTATCCAAATCCATAAGGAGACTGGCATTAAAGGAGGTAACTGGGTGGATAGGGATGTTACAGCATGTATTACACTTGTACTTACAGGCCCTTATACAGAGGTCAGGGCCTCACTGTGCTGCATGCTGTACAAATACACAAATATATACTAAGGGACAATCCTACAATGTCTACAACATTTACACTGCAATGAATAACCCATGCACTGAGTTTCAGAGCCCTGGTCAGATAACTGAGGCTCGCAGGCTTGGGGTGCAGGACTCTAAACTAGCAGTGTAGACATTTGGGTTCAGGCTGGAGCCTGGGCTTTGAGACTTTCCCCTCTTGTGGGGTCTTAGTGCCCAGTCTCCACCCTGAGCCTGAACATCTACACTGCTGTTTTATAGTCAGTCTGAGCCAACTGACCTGGGCCAGCTGTGGGTTTTATTGCAGTGTCAACATGCCCTGTGTGACTCGCCCACTGACACACAGGGAGCCTGTAGCAGAGCTAGGAACTGAATCCAGGTGTCCTGGATCCTGATCCAGAGCTTTAAGCACATGACCATCCTGCTGCTAGGATAAATCTTAGACTGGGATTCACTGCCTCAAAGAACAGATTCTGTAGGGCTTGTCTTCACTACGGGGGTAAGTCGACCTAAATTACACTACTCCAGCTATGTAAATAATGTATCTGGAGTTGACGTTGTGATGTTGCAGTCTATATGGTTTTATAAAAATATGCTAATGAGTGAATATAATGTAACTGGAATATGCTTCATGCAAAAGGTCTCTTGTAAGGTATCATTACAAAGTTTATAATCTACTAAGTGTGATCATCCTATTTGTATAAATGTATAACTCTTGTATCTGAAACTAAAAATATGAAATATAACTCTGAGGGCCTATTGTAATTATGCAAAGTGTGGGCCATTAATGGTGGTTTGGAATCTTGATGACTCCCATCAACAGGGACAATTGTCTGCAGATGGCTGTGTTTTACCTGTAAGTCTTCCTGTATATGTGTGTGCTGGCAAGTGGGCAATGAAGTCTTGCAGTGACATGTGATCATGTCACCTGAACTGGAATCCATCTTTAACCTGGTGTCTTTCCATTGAGAAGGAGGGGGTGGGAACCCAGATAGGGACAAAGGATTCCCGCCTTATGCAAAAGATATATAAAGGGGTGGAACAGAACAAAGAGGAGGATTCACTATGAAGAATCCCCTCGCTACCACCTGAGCTGGAACAAGAGCTGTACCAGGGGAAAGAATTGTGCCCAGGCCTGGAAGGTGTCCAGTCTGAGAAAAAACTTACTGAAGCATCTCTGAGGGTATTTGTATTCAGTTTGATTAGACATAGATTTGCATGTTTTATTTTATTTTGCTTGGTGACTTACTTTGTTCTCTCTGTTACTACTTGGAACCACTTAAATCCTACTTTCTGTACTCAATAAAATCTCTGGTTACTTATTAATTAACTCAGAGTATGTATTAATACCTGGGGGAGCAAACAGCTGTGCATATCTCTCTATCAGTGTTATAGAGGGCGAACAATTTATGAGTTTACTCTGTATAAGCTTTATACAGGGTAAAATGGATTTATTTGGGTTTAGACCCCATTGGGAGTTGGGCATCTGAGTGTTAAAGACAAGAACACTTCTGTTAGCTGCTTTCAGGTAAACATGCAGCTTTGGGGCAAGTAATTCAGACCCCGGGTCTTTGTTGGAGCAGACGGGAGTGTCTGGCTCAGCAGGACAGGGTGCTGGGGCCCCGAGCTGGCAGGGAAGGCAGGGGAAGAAGTCGTCTTGGCACATCGGGTGGTTGCTCCCAGGGGGGTTCTGTGATCTAACCCATCACAGATGTAGCTTAGGTTGACTTACCCCGGTGTCTTTACAGCGCTGAGTCGACGGGAGACACTCTCTGGTCGACTTCCCTTACTCTTCTCGGGGCAGGTCCACACTACAGGGCTATGTTGACCTAAGTTACGCAACTCCAACTAAATGAATAATGTAGCTGGAGTCGACATACTTTAGGTTGACTTATTGCGGTGTCTCCACCGCGCTGTGTTGATGGGAGAAACTCTCGACTTACCTTATACTTCTCGTTCTGGTAGAATACCAGAGTCTACAGGAGAGTGATCGGCGGTCGATTTAGCGAGTCTTCACAAGACCCGCTAAATCGACCCCCGGGGGATTGATCACCGCATGTCAATCCCCTGGTAAGTGGAGACAAGCCTGTGGAGAGCTAGAGTCCCGGGGTTGACTGGAGAGCGCTCTGCCATTGATTAGCTGGTCTTCACTAGATCCGCTAAAATGATTGCAGCAGTGTGGCTCTCCCCATAGTGGAGACCAGCCCACATGAGTCTCCTCCTGATGCCTGCAAGGCAGGCACTTTCTTAATGTAGAAAAAAATAAAAAATGAAGGAAGGAAGCCAATTTCTCCACTGAGCTGGCACTTGTTGCTGAATAAACAACTAGCCTTAGAAGGGACCTTCTGCTAGAGGAGCTTTCAAGTAATTGATGCAGAGTTAAGCTGGGACCATGAGTAAAAAAAAAAAACAACCACCACCACCTCTTGCAATTACAATTTTAAAACAGCACCAAAAAGTGAGACTAGAAAGAATATGTCAAGCTACCAAACTGTGCTCGCTTTTGAGAACTAAGCCTGGAAACTCTCCACAATGCATTTATTAAATGAAGCCCTCACAGAAGCACTCTGAATTATAAATGAAGTAATTCAACTTTAATTGTTTTTTTCCCTCTCTTGGAAAGGTTATTCATCAACTACCTATGATGAGCCTAGAGAATGCATTACAAATGGACCTTCTCTCTCTCTCTGCAGAACTTTGGCAGTGATAATAGTTCTACTTCATTGAAAAGCAAATCAGACCTTCTGAGTTTCCTGATTTATTAATGCATTGATTTCTATAAATGTCAGCATGTTTTAAGCTTTCAGGCAGAGAGCTGGGGGGGAACAATCAATGGATGGTAAATACAATGTAGGATGAATCAAGCAATCAGAAGCGATAATTAAAGCCTTGCCTAATTCAAGGACACATAGCCCTTGGGTTATCAGTGCTCCTGGAATGGAAGAAAAAATACATAAAAATTGATACGTGCACTCAGAGAGGTTTTAACTTGAGTTTTAAAGATAAGTCACTTCACCTCACCTCAGACCTTGGTGCTTTCATACATTTCGTTGCACTAACAGAGCTAGAAGGAAAACTGAAGGAGCACAGCTTGAGGGGTAGACACTGAGCCAGCAATGGAAAGTCACTGGTTTCTGAGCACCTAATTCCATTAGGCCCCTTTGAAAATCTCAGTCTTGAGGTCCAATTCACCATAGCCCTGTGTCATGTGCATGGATTTACACTTAGGCCAACTGTGTGTAAAACACTGGCAAGTCAGAATGGTAACACCCACCTTGTATAAAGTGATGACACAAGGTGGAGGACAATGGTGAACGTGGCCCTTCCCAACCAGGACTTTAGTGAAGTTTATATGTAAACTTCATAGATGGGTCCATCTCTTTAAAGAACTGGCACCTTGAATCTGAACATCAGTCAATTGTAGGGAAGTCCAGGTCTGATCTGGAATCCAGTCTTTGAAGCTCAGATCCAAACCTTCAGTTGCTGCAGTATGTGTCTATAAAAAGTTCAGGAGTTCCAAAACCAAGGTAGAAACGTAGGATGAGTTTGTAATTAGCCTTTGAATGTGTGTGTAAAGAGGACTCATGGAAGTACCCTTAGGTGCTTTGACCCCAAGATAGGGCCAGACAATTACAGGACCACTCCCTCCCACAAGTACCTTCATCATCACCTGCATTTTTGGAAGGTGCATCAAAGATGGGGGGTCATGATCCCACCACCTCCAATGGCTAGAGGGGACAGTGAGAGAAGAATTTTTTGGACTAAATTTTGAATTATTTGCACTGGAGGCATACTGGCAAGATAATGACTGACTGAAACAAAACAGATACCTCTGCACACAAAATATGCAATTGTGCATCCAAAGTAAGTAATTACACATGTACATGAGCAAATTCCATGGGCAACTGTTTACAGAGCAACAGTTCTCTGCTGTGGAGTTCCCCAGTTGCATGATTTGTTGATTTTGCAACTGTGGAAGTAGGCAGTGAAATCAGCAGGGAGACTCTTTTTATTAAAAGTGATACACAACTTTAAGCAACAGTATCATGTATTTACATTATCCCACAGTCATGTAAAATAATATAACTGCGCTTAGTGGAGATTAATACTGCATGTGTAGAAAACTATTTTTGCAATCACTTGTACTACTCACTATCTAGGAATTTTCAGCTTGTAAAGTTTAGCTTTTTTGAATTGTGTGGTTGAAAAAATATCTTAATCTTCACAACAGAAACAAGATGTTTTCCCCACAACCCCATAAACTAGACTGCTCAAACTTACAAAATCATCTTTGGGTTGAGGACTAGGATGAAAAATTTCAGCCAATAAAGATTTTTTCCCCCAGAAAGTCCTGAGCATATGAAAGTAAGGGCTTAACATGTGATTTTCAAAATAACTGTAACAGAGTTTGGGTTTTAGGACCATGCACACAGAGAGAGAATTGCTGGCTCACCCTGGAACCAGAGCGTGAGGGTCCTGTGAACTCCAATCCCAAATCATAAAAGTGTTTAGATGTCTCTCAGGCAGCGGGGACTCAGGAAAGGGATAGAGCTGTTAATTTATGGACAGCCAAACCCCAGAAAAAGGTTGGTGTTTTGTTGTTTCTTTAGGCAAAACCCCAGAAGGGATAAGATTGGATCCAACCCTGTGCACTTGCTCTGTTAGGAGATGGTATCCATTACCGTCTGCTTACACTAACTGGAATAACAACAGTAAGTATCAACCACAGGAAAGCAGAAAAGGAAAATTATTCTGCTAAAACATGGTTCTGTTTTGTTATTTATTGAGCACCTAGAGTATTAATAGTTCTGAATAAAACATAGAATACAATCTAGAGCCTATTCCAGTCCAAGCAGTATGTTGGCTGAGAAATTCAAAGGTGCCTAGAGGGTTTAAATGAACAACTCTCATGAATTTCAATGGGAACTGTACAGCTAAGTCCCTTACATAGCTCTGAAAACCTCAGCCATTGTCTACTAGCAAAAAAAAAAAAAAAAGAGGGAACCATTCTCCCCTCTCTGGAAATAACCCACATTGGAGAATGGAATACACAAGTTTTAACTTGCAGGTCCTGTGAAATCTGCACTTATCCCTCGATATCACACCTCAGACTCAGATTTCCATGGAAACTCTGTGGGTAAGGGTCCTCCGCACTGCTGCCTGGTCACATTTGCTACTGGATCATAAGCTCTTTGAAGAGTCAGGATTCCTGGAGCTTCCCTATGATGGCTGATGGGAAGGAACTGCATCTGCAGTAACTTACTCTGCTGTGACTCATAGGTTTGGGAAAAGGAATCTGACAGGCCTTGATGAGCCCCTTGCCCTTCCATGAGGTCTCAACTCAGTGTTTCTGTGTAGTCAGGGACAAGAGAGCAACATATTGCTGAGGTGGCACTCCCCCTGCATACCCTGCCAGCCTCAATCCATGCGAGAGAGTGGAGGGAGCACAGGATAAACACTGCAAATCAAATAATACAACATTTACCACATAAAAATGAGACAACATCCTCCAAAAGATTATTTCCTTCCATTTAGCAAAGCTGGTGTTTAAGTTAAGCAGATTGCACCAAAGCTGTTCGAAAACGTGGAGTATAATTAAATGGAGCATAAGTACCAATTAAGCTCTATTCGCACACAGAGAAACTGCTTGGAAAATACTGTCCTAACATGCAACTCCTGCCAGGATCTTCTGAAGGGCCATGAAGAATTCTGACAGAGAGAGATATGCATACACAATACATCTATATGCTGTACACATACAGACAACACAGTCACCAGCTGAACTGTATTGGTTCAGGGACAGAACATCATAACTCCATTGACTTCAATAATCTCAACTTCATTAAAGTCAGTGGAGCTGTGACAATTTAGACCTGCTGACGCTCTGCCCCTTGGCATAAAAGAACTGTCACCAACTGGAGCAGCAGTAGGGAGCACTGTTTGTAAACCAGTCACTACAGGGCAGTATCATGTGCATTAGAGCAGTTGTATCCCAGCCAGCAGATGGCGGCAGTAAACACTGGTCATTAGTAGGTAAAGAAGGCACTGTTACTTGTACCAAATAGGAGTGCCCTACTCTGACTCAAGAAGCAAATCAACACAAAGGAGGCTTGATGGCAAAACCTGCAGAACAACCCCATAAATTAACATATGTAGCGTATTTGTAGCCGTGTCGGTCCAAGGCAATTAGAGACAAGGTGGGTGAGGTAATATCTTTTATTGGACCAAGACCTGAAGAAGAGCTCTGTGTGGTTCAAAAGCTTGTCTCTCTCACCAACAGAAGTTGGTCCAATAAAAGATATTTCCTCACCAACCTTGTCCCCCCATAAATTAACAAATCAGTTTCATTCACAGTCTTATATCAACTGTGATTTTTAACATGTATTTCATAACCCGAATTAATTCAGCAAATGATTTGTATTATTCACATGAAATAAAGAGACATTAAACAAGCATTTAACTGTTTTGGTAAAAAATTCCAAAAAAGTTAGGCATCAACATCTGTATTTTGGGATCTAAAGGGCTGTTCACCCAAGTTTGAAATTCTCAGTCCAAATAAATGTCATTTTCCATTATTAATTACAAAAAAATCATTCTAGAGTCTTTGTTGATAGGCAAGGCTCCAACGTGAAAGAAATAACACATTGCAATTCACTTGACGGGAATTTTATTTACTGTACAAAGAAGTACTTTTATCCTTTCACCAGGTCCATACTTTGCCCATTGTAACATTGCTAGAGTTAGTCATTTCATTTGCAGTTGTTTGTTTAATATTTAATATTTCACAGTTCAGATATGCCCACTGACAATGGCTTTCCTACCTTATCTAGCCAGACGCATGCAAAACAGCAGCCTGCTCTGAACACAACAGCAGAGCAATCACATTTTAAAAAAATCTGGGGTGGGACGGACCAATGGTGGGTGAGAATGCTTTGCTTCTCCACTCACATGGATGAGGATACACAGTATTTTAACAATATTATGGGGAACATGTCCCCTTATTATCCAATTTATTAGAGCATAAGCTTTCGTGGACTACAGCCCACTTCTTCGGATGCATATGCTTATGCTCTAATAAATTTGTTAGTCTCCAAGGTGCCACAAGTACTCCTGTTCTTTTTGCGGATACAGACTAACACGGCTGCTACTCTGAAACCTTATTATCCAAAGTGATTGTACCTATGAACAGTGACAAAAGAGACAAGATCTCAGGCAGTGAAGGAAACCTGGCTTATGTGATTACTCTCTCTCTATTCTGCTTCCTAATGCTCCTCTGTACAAAGAAAGCAACAATTTTCAGACAAACGTAATACAAAAGTTCCTCTAAAGCTCAACAACAAATAATGTAATGTTATGCAAAGGGCCTAGAAGTTGTGCTAGTCAATAAGCAGCTGAATGTATCAAAGAATCTTTTAAATTTCATATGGAGGCAAGAATGAATCTCACAGGAGCTTTTCCATCTAATTCTAAGAGTTCTGAAGAGTGATTGAAAGTGGATTAGACAGATCCCCTAAGAATTAAGGTGGGTTTTACTAAGAGTTACTAAACAGTGTTTGGTACAAATAAGGCCCCAGGGAGCTAACGGCTTGCAGCTATGCTCTTTTTCACAGATTAAGGATTTCACATCTCCATCACTTGGGATGGCTTGTTTTGCAAAGCTCAAGTGCTCAGTCAGAACCCTGGAGTGATGTGTTGTATGGTTGAAAGCATAAGGCAAATGCAAACACTATGCATTTATGAAGGTGCCCTTAAAAGCTTTCTTCTGTCTTAAACAACAACAAAAAAAAGCTACATTATTGAGAAGAATGGAAACTTTTTGCCAGATTTTCAGCACCCCACTGAGATGTTTGCCCCCAAAATCTAGGAAATATTATGACAATTTGAAAGCAAGAATTACTTCAGTTTGAATGTGCTGCTAATGGTTAACCTCTTCTTGCTGGACAAGACTCATTTCTACTGAACGGAAAAGCAATGTTTAAAACAAAAGTGACAAAAATCATCCACTGATATAGTAATGGAAGAAGCAGGATGACGGGTCTGATCCTGAGCTCACTGAAGTCAATGGCAAAACTCCCACAGACTTCAATCATCAGAATCAGGTCTGAAGTATGATTTTATTTCCCGATAGTGTCACTAGAGCTTTGGAAATCACGGGCCAGATTCTGCCTTGACTCACACCATGGTCACAGTATTCAGAAGGCCCTATCTCCCACACTTGGCGTCAGCTTTTCTAATTGCTCAGCTCCCATTTAGGCTCCAAAACCAGTGGCCAGATTGCCAGAAAGGCTCAGCAGGTTGGGCATTGTGCTTTTATGAAAAATTGGTCAACAGTTTTGCAATGGAAGCTGCTGGGTGCTGAACACTTTTGAAAATTTGGTCCTATGTAGGTGCCTCACTGAGAGAAGAGCTCTTGGGTGGTAAGCACTTGGAAACCTGGCCCCACATGCTGCTCTACACATTCAGCAAAGGACGTCCAGGGTCAGCTCAGAATTTGATCCCATTTGCCCAGCTGGGATTTTGCTTGGGGAGAAATCACATAGGTAACAGCTAAGATACCAGCTTAGTGATGAGTGCTTTATGGCAAAAGCCATGCTGAGATATGAACATAACTAACCATTCGGCTCGATGAATCACAATGGGGCTAAGAGAATGATTAAAAAAAAAACGTTTTTAGGTTAAATTAGGCCGGAATTAATTAGTCCAAATAGTTGGGGAACACATTAGAGAGCCTTCGAGTCTCTGAAACCTATTAATCTTGAGATGAGCAGGAGGTGGATTGTGTTTGTGGGGTTTACTGAGCCACTAAACTGCTGATCTGACTTCCCAGTGTGGAACTTGGCCTCTGGTGTCAAAGCTTAATGATCAGAACTGGTCAGAAGTAATGGCAATTTGAGGTCTGGACAGTTTAAGATGCTTTATGGAGAGGGTGAGGTCACTGAAGCAAAACACCACATGTTTTTGGTGTCTCTGAATGAATTGTGATTTAGCTTCGACTGATGACATTTTGCATCCAGCTCAGCACCCAATCCTGTGAGATGACCCCAGTGCAAGTGAATGGGAGTCCATTTAGATGCAGAGGTCTGATTGTATGAATCCAATTGTAAAACTAGGTTCCAAAACGTACAGCAAATATCACGATTTATTAAAATTTTCTGGAGACTGTGTTCTATTAAATTAGCAGCAATTTATTTATACTTGTGACAGTCTCACAAGTAGATAAAGAAAATAGCTTTTTAATTAGTAGAGCAGATCAAATGTGTCAACTGAAAAAATTTCCTGCCAAAAAAATGGAGTTTTGTGAAAAAGGAATTTTTGTGGGAAAATGAGATTTCTAAATAAAATTAAACTGAAAAGTTTATTTAGTTTTAAAATGAAATATTTTTTGTTTTCAAAAAATGAAATTTGTGATTTTTCCTCTCATTTCGTCTCCTTTATTGCCATTAGATGTAATTAAAATAGAAAGGTATCTCCTCTCCACCACACTTTTTCTCATTTTTCCTTTGTCAACTAACTTCAAAACTCCCTTAACTTTGGAAAAGTTAAATTGCAACTTTGTAACTTTGCCACACTATGTCAAAAGTTGAGGAAGTTTGAAAAATTAGAACTGATAGTGAAAAACCTAGGCATTAATTTCATTACATGCAGAAGCAAAAAGGGGAAGACCCATGACATTTTGAAAGTTCAACATTTTTTGGAAAAACAAATCACAAAATTAAAAAATTGTTCTGGTTCAAATCCTGTGAAATATACAACTTAAAAATCTGTCATGATACTTTCTCCAATTTTCAACCAGTGCTAGTAATTAATTATATCCTCAGTAAACTTCAGGTATGCCTCATTCACACAAAGACTTGAAGAAGAGCTCTGTGTAAACTGTCCCTCTTTGACTAACAGAAGTTGGTCCAATTAAATATATTACCTCACCACTGTCTCTAATACCCTTGGACCAACAAGGTGAAAACAACATGCTGTCATTCACACAAAGTAAGTTATCAGTGTTTCTGTGGGGATTTCCATGGAGCTGAGGTGGGAAGACTAAATTTACCTCTCTAGAACTGTAGGCAGGCTGTGAATCTGCAGTTCAGCCCCACTGAAGCTGGAATAACAGCCACTGATACTCTGCAATCTCTCTGGAAGGATCTGCACCAACGAACCTGTGTAATCATGGCTCCAGCTAATCCCCCACCCCAAGTCCCTTATGCATAGCCTATTCATACCTCTTGCATGGCCCTTTCTACCCCTCAATGGCTTACGGGAGGCCCTCTGCACAATAAGTGAACTTCTTTTCCTTCTTTCCAGTTATATGCTTAGGTAGGTTTCTTTGTACAGTGTATCCTGTCTTTGCTCTAGCTCTCAGACTTACCGTTCTTTAAGATTCCACTGCTGTCCTGCAACAGAAAAAAGGAGGTCTGTCTAATTATCTGAGGGCAACATTCAGAGAGCTTTGGAGGTAACCAGTGGGGATGGAAAAATAGGACACACAGGGAGAACTTGGAAGAGGAAAATGTACAGAAATCTTAAAAGAACACTGTCAGCATAAAACTCATGGAGAAATATTGTTTCCTGACCTCAACTAAGAATATATCTTAAATTATTCAAACTGCAAACTCTCAGGCTCATTTTGCACTGCTTTGAAAATAAAACACTGAAATCGCCATTTGTGCTGTTACTTTTAAACATCACAGCTCGGGCAATGAATATAGACAGGCTAATTTCACTTTTGTTCTAATCAGTTTCATATTTAGCACCTCATGAACAAGCACACGCTTTCTCAAACTTCAATCCATGGACAGGTCATCCACGGAGAGACTTCTATTATAATGATTAGCACTTGTCAGTCTTTGAGCAAGGATACTTCTTAACCATAGCTCAGTTTAGGAACGTTAGTTAGGGTGTTCAGACCATTTTTTCACCAGCTATACTAAGCAGCCCCTGTGCATCCTGAGCAGCTGCTTCATATTTTTCTCAGGTATCCTATGGTTTCAATTCAACTTGGATTAAAAGAACCCAAAAACTTGCAGATGACAAAACTGGAATAGCAGTAGCAGTCACACAAGGAAATCAAATTAAACTGCAAATTGACCTCAGGAGAATAGATCAGTGGAGGAATACAGACACTCCAGGCACTTCTAAACTACTAAATTCTTGTTTGGCCTGAAAACAAGAATTCTGTTTCATGAAAAATGTTGAGGTTTCAACACTTGTTTTCATTCCACATTAGAAGGCAAACTACATCTTTCAAAAATGTTCACATAAACAAAGAGAGAGACTCTATAGCCCTGCTGTGCCAGATTCAGTGCAGGGACATGAACCTGGATCTCCCACATCCCAGAGCAACCAGTGTCAGTTGTGCTCTCCCCTGTTTTGACCAGAGATTCCATCCTGGATCTGAGAACCCTTCCCAATGAAATTTTCCTTGAAACCAATACGTTTCCACAAAACGTTTCAGTTTTCCAAGTAAAAACATTTCATCAATAAATTCCAAACCAGATTGGACAAATGTCGTATCTTACAATCAGTGAATCTACACCAGTTTACATCACCTGAGGATCTGGCCTGGGCAAGGAAATAACAGCATTTATGATGGGGACATGACCAAATAACTGACCCCATCACAATAAATACAGTTTATTTTCACATTGACTCCTGTTACTTTTCATATAATCAAGCACTTAGCAGGAAAGGTGTGGAATTCAGATTTAGGAGCAAAAGGACCCACAAGACAGTCTCTATTTTATGAAGTGGTTGACAATGTGAATGAGTTTGGAAACCAATAAATGTTGCTGCTACAGCTCTCTAAGTTCACAACAGTGCAGGAAGTTGTTTAGATGTTTGAACAGCTGGTAACAATTATTTGATTAAAAGAGCCATTTCTGTCATGTTAGGTTTTGTAATTCCCCGTCCTCAACTCTTATTTTAAGGAAACTACATATTCGGCCACAAACTAAGATGGATATCCTTTTAAAAAGTGAAAAAAGGTGAGCAGTTAAAGAAGTGAAGAGATAGGAGAGGATAAAAATGTAATCATTGCAAAGAACAATAACAAAAATTAGGCAAAGAAAAAACCATTCATGTTTAAACTAAAATATTGTCTCAGGGTCTGATGTGCCAATGGTATTATACACCCCGCTGTTCTCATCTATTTTGTCATTCACATCAGCAAAACTCTGTAACAGATCAAGGACTGAGGAAATAGGGGTTGTTGATGGATGAGAGAGAGATCACGGTGACATGCTAAGGACAAACTCTTAGTATGCTATTCCTGAGACATCCTCAAACACAGAACTTTTAGAGTACATGAGCCCTTTGGCGGTCTCTCATTTCACACTGAGCTCTGACATCTATCTGTCATGTTATTACATTTAAAAATCAGAGAGAACCCAGATCCACAATCCACAGTGCCGGTAATAAGGTGATATTTTATATTTATCTGGAGAAGTCTGATTAAAAGTAACCATAAGATGAAATCTGAAGCACTCAAAATGAGAGGGTTTTTTTTAAAATCCATCATCCCCCCCCAAAATATTAAAAATCAAGAGTTTCTCTCTCCTTCAGTTTCAGCTAATGAGAGTGAACCTGAACTCTACTTCCTAAGGTTCACCCATTTTTACGAAGAAGACTTCATGGGACAATTACTGCTGTCAAAGATAATTTTATTGTGTTTTGCCATACAATGCCTGATGAAACAAATAAATAAAATTATCTTTGACAGCAGTAATTGTCCCATGAAGTCTTCCTAGTAAACAATTAAAACAAACTTGGACCTGCCTCCTCTGTTCAGAGCTCCCATGTGTGGGTTTAAAAACTGTAGGAGAGGGATTAAGTTAGTGCTAATTCAATTCAATTCAAATAGACAATTTCAATGATCCAGTTTTGAACCTCCTTATCTCAATTTCCTTACTAAGAGTTGTTTTATGCTGAAGTTTCCCTTTGCTATAAAGCCCTTCCCATCCCACTCCCTGCCCTCCCAGGTTAAAAATATTTGGACTACACATACTGGATTCGTCAGATCCTGAAAACATGTGAAGTTATATTAGAACAGTTTTGGCCCTGTGGCCTTGAGACTCCAGCAGGTTTAGAAAAAATAGATAAGCTTTTTACTCTCCTGACTCTGCAGGTAGGTTGAGTCAGGACTTTGAAGCCTCACCATAGTACAACTGAAAGGAGATTGAGGACCTCACTAGATCCTAGCAGAAGAAGCTGGGCCCCAGCGTCCATTAAGAAAGAAATCAAAGGCATGGGAAGGTCTTGGAAATCAACAGGTGAATGGGAAAGGGCAAAAAGGAGATAGAGTGGAATGGAGCATAAGGAGACAGAACCACTAGGAGGATTGTGAGAAGAGACAGTTAAAGGCCAAATGAGGGAGAGCAGCCTCTTGTCAACCAGCCATGGTTCTGGATGTCTCCCTTCCTTCCCAGTCATTTCACAGCAGGCATCCCCCTTTCTGTTCTAGGGCTGTGTTTCTCAATTTTTCCATAGCACAATCCCATGTTACAACAGAAAAAGCTTGCATGCCTCTTCTGTCCCCATCTAGCCCTAAAGGAAGGAAGGGTGATTGTTCACTGTTCACTACCTCCAGTTTGAGAAGCCATGCGCTAGATCAGTTCACCACCTCCTCTATTCACTCTTCTGGAAGTGTTACCCTTTCAGAGCTGGAGTAGAGCGCCAACCCCACTGCTCCCCATCAGGTGCAACTCTTTCAGTGCCAGAGATCATGCACTTAGTCTTAACAGGTGCAATCCCTTCAGACCCATTCCCTTGCCTAACACCTACCCACACTACAGTCTTTTATCTGGGAATACCCACCTGTAAGATCACTTAGTGATTATACTGAAAACTGAAGCTGAAATGGACAAACTTATTTTCTATAAAGGTATTTCATACCGAGAGTGTGTAGCTTCCAGAAGATGGTTCCAATTATGTTAACTGTAACTTAAATGGAGGATCTCAGCCTACACTACTCTGCCTTTCCCGTCCTTTGTGAGCAATGAGGTTTGTTACCTCTCGGAGGGCACAGTGGTCTTATCCAACACATTTTTTCATCTTGGTTAATTGTGTTAATTGAAGCAGATCTGAATCTATCAAGTTAGGAGGAAAATACCACAAGCTGCAAAGATGTGGTCGCCATATCTCAAAAAAGATATATTGGAATTGGAAAAGGTTCAGAACAGGGCAACAAAAATGATTAAGGGCATGGAACGGCTGCTATATGAGGAGAGATTAATAAGACTGGGGCTTATCAGCTTGGAAAAAAGGTGACTAAGGGGGGATATGATTGAGGTCTATAAAATCATGACTGGTATGGAGAAAATAAATAAGGAAATGTTATTTGCTCCTTCCAATAATACAAGAACCAGGGGTCACCAAATAAAATTAATAGGCAGCAGGTTTAAAACAAACAAAAAGAAGTATTTTTCACACAATGCACGGTCAACCTGTGGAACTCCTTGCCAAAGGATGTTGTGAAGGCCAAGCCTATAACAGGGTTCAAAAAAAGAACTAGATAAATTCATGGAGGATAGGTCCATCAATGGCTATTAGCCAGGATGGGCAGGGATGGTGTCCCTAGCCTCTGTTTGCCAGAAGCTGGGAATGGGTGACAAGAAATGGATCACTTGATGATACCTGTTCTGTTCATTCCCTCTGGGGCACCTGGCATTGGCCACTGTCAGAAGACAGGACACTGGGCTAGATGAACCTTTGGTCTGACCCAGTGTGTCTGTTCTTAAATCTCTACTGCCCTTCCACAGCTGCTGCCCTCCACGTTTTCTCCTCCTAGAAGAAACTATGCATAGGGGGAAGAACTGGTTCTGCAAAGTTTTGAGCATTCCCATTGCCATTAATGGAAGCTGAGGGCACTTGGCATCTCACACAATTGGGCCTTACACATCTTTCAACTGCTATTTTCCCACTTACAAAATACCAGTTGGCCTGCATGAGAATTTGGGGAAGTCAAGGGCTGCAGAAAGAGCCTGATCTCCATACTCATTCTTCTCTTTTTAAGCAAAGGGACACCTCTTGGGTATGTAATTGTGGTTTCAGATTTTGTAACAGATTTTTCCAAAGGATCACACAGAGACATATTTCCATGACATATCAAAAAGTCAGTGGGAAAAAAAAAGTGCAGATTTCAACATTCCAGCAACATTGCAACATGGGGTTAGCGCATGAGAGCCTACTGTCAGAATGTGACTCCAAAACATAAATGAGTCTATATTTCTATGGTCTATATTGGAACAAAAAATAAAGTGCCTAACAGATGAAAATCAAATGAGATGTTAAAAATCCTTTCAGCTATAATAATCTAAGATGTTACCGTTGGCACAAGATTTTTTTAAACAATGGTTTTTAACCTTTAAAACTCACCTACACTTCTCTGTATTAAAGTAAGAGTTTCTGTCCTGTCATACAAAGACAGCTTAAAAAACCAAACCAAACATTCAGCATTATATTCCTCTCTGCTGCATGGACAGGGCACATTTCTTTCATAAATTAAATCTACCATCATTATTTATAAGAAGACAGAGCTTCTGGGTGGAATCGGAATTTGCTATCTGAAGCTACAGCTGTATGGGGAGGGGGAAAAAATCCTGGTGGTAGTGAAATTGGTGTTTGAATATCATGACAAGCACCTTCAAAATGCCAAAAGGAAGGAGGGAGGGGGAACAGGACAGAGGCAGATAATTTGTCTTAATGTATTTCTCTTCTTTGTTCCAACTTTTCTGGAAAAACTAAAGGTAGATTTTCATTTTCTCACATTTACAGTCTGTAGAGAACACCCTTCACTGATGGGTGATGGGGGAAGCTTGTGCAGTATCTGCCCTATGACAGAGAGCTTCATTCTCCAGGGATGTTAATCTGGCAGCTTTAACAAACACTACATGTTTTGTCTTTTCTTCCTTCTTTTAAAGCAGTGATTTTTTCTCAGCTTGATAGTTTTATTATACCTAGCAAACAGATTTTTTGCCATTCTGAATTGATGACTACTTGTGAAGCAGAGATGAACAGGTCATAGTTCTACAGAACTGATGAACTAACAGAAAAGATATGTAATGGTCTTTAATTCCAACCATTTTAAATAACACAATGACTATGCTTTTCTTTTTAAATAGGATGGGGGAAGCGGAAAACAAACCAATTTAGGTGCATTCAGCCATGTGATCTTTTATAACCCTTCTCCATTTGTCTACTGCTTCCACTGTGATTTTCATACTCACTCATGTCATGTTGCTCAAGATTGGATTTTACATCCCTTACCCATTCAGTCGCTACCACTTAAATCACAGAATCAGGGCTTTAGATCGTAAACTCTTCAGGACAGGTACTGTGTCTTTTTAATCTGTAAAGTCCTCCACACAGCCAAGGTACTGTTCAAGTCAGGGGTTCTCAACCTTTCTTTGGCCCACCCAACATGCTATAAAAACTCCAGGGCCCAGCGGGGGCGAGGGGAGGAGGGCTCCAGCTGCTGGGTGCTGGTACTCAGGGCTCCAGGCTTTTCCCCTGCAGGGCATGGGCAGGGCCGGCTCTAGGATTTTTGCCGCCCAAAGCAAAAACAATTTTGGCCGCTCCCCCACCCCCTTAATTTAATTACCCCACCCCCGCCTCAACTCCGCCCCTTCCCCAAATCCCCAGCCCTGCCTCCTCCCCCCAGGCTCTCAAGCCTAGGAGGGAGGGAGGGAGGGGGAGAAGCGGCGCCACACCGCGGCCACTCGGAGTCTCCCCCTCCCTCCCAGGCTCTCAAGTCTGGGAGGGAGGGGGAGCAGTGGCGCGCGCCGCGGCCGCTCAGGATCTCTCCCTCCCTCCCAGGTTTGAGAGTCTGGGAGGGAGGGGGAGACTCCGAGTGGCCGCAGCACGGGCGCCGCTTCTCCCCCTCCCTCCTAGGCGCCCAAGCCTGGGAGGGAGGGGAAGCATCGGTGCGCGAAACGGCCGCTCGGGATCTCCCCCTCCCTCCCAGGTTTGAGAGCCTGGGAGGGAGGGCGAGTAGCGGCGCGTGAATCAGCTGTTTCGCGCGCCGTGGCAGCAGCAGCGGAGGTGAGCTAGGGCGGCCGGGGCACATTTTTAGGGGCGGCATTCTGGCGCCGGCCATGGCACCCCTAAAAATGTGCCACCCCAAGCACCAGCTTGGTTTGCTGGTGCCTAGAGCCGGCCCTGGGCATGGGGCTTCTGCCCTACAGGGCACCACGACTCTAGGCTTTAGCCCCAAAAGTGTGTGTGGGGGGGAGGGTCCGGGCTTCTACCCTGCTGGGTGCCAGGGCTCAGGCCTCTGGGCTTTAGCCCAGTAGGGCAGGAGGCTCAAGGCTTCTGCCCCACAGGATGGCAGAGCTCAGGGCTTTAGCCACCCAATCCCAATATTGAGAGAGAGAGAGAGAGAGAAGGTGGGTGAAGTAATATATTTTATTGGATTAAATTCTAGTGGTGAAAGAGACAAGCTTTAGAGCTACACAGAGCTCTTCAGGTATGGAAAAGGTACTCAGTGTCACAGTTAAATACAAGGTGGGACAGATTCTTTAGCATAAGGGGGAAATATGTCACAAGAGACCATTTAAAATGAAGTGGGCAATTAACACCTCTGCACCAGACAGTGCCACAACAACAACTGCAAAACCTGCAGACATATCTCCACTGGTACAATGATCAATACCCCACAACACACATTTCAAGATCCCCAGAGTCCTACATATCTATCACAACATGTGGTGTACTCCATCCAGTGTATCAAATACCTCACAACAACTAAATGGGTGAAACCAGACAAATCACTATTATCTCAAAAAGAACAGGAGTACTTGTGGCACCTTAGAGACTAAACACATTTATTTGAGCATAAGCTTTCGTGGACTACAGCCCACTTCATCGGATGCATAGAATGGAACACACAGAAAGAAGATATTTATACATACAGAGAATAGTAGAAAGAAGAACAGGAGTACTTGTGGCACCTTAGAGAGTAACAAATTTATTAGAGCATAAGCTTTCGTGGACTACAGTGGGCTGTAGTCCTGCACTTAGGATGGAAGAATCCCATGCACTGCTACAGACTAGGGACCGAATAGCTAAGTAGCAGTTCTGCAGGAAAGGACCTAGGGGTTACAGTGGACGAGAAGCTGGATATGAGTTGACAGTGTGCCCTTGTTGCCAAGAAGGCTAACAGCATTTTGGGCTGTATAAGTAGGGGCATTGCTAATTTTTTACAATGGTTAATCACGTTTGCTGTTAAACATTTGTGCCTAGTTTCTAATTTGAATTTGTCTGGCTCCAGCTTCCAGCCATTGGCCCTTTATTCCTTTCTCCCCTGGAGTAAAGAGCCCTTCAGTACTTTCTCCCTGCAAAGGTACTTATACATATCCATCAAGTCACCTCTCAATTTTTTTGTTTTGATAAGCTACACAGATTGAGCTCTTTAAATCTATTAAAGCGAAGAAATTCACAGTTAACAGGCGCCTATACTATGGTGCTTAATGACACAGTGATTGGACCATACAACCTCCAAGATAGATATGTGACTGTATGTCTCCCATTGTTTTGGTATAATGCAGCTCATTATGGAAATCATTAATGTGCCATTTCATTGTACTTGCATATTACAAGATTCACACGTCCCTCTAACTGTGAATTTTCATGCTTTAATCCATTTTTATATGAATTGTAGTTACCTGTTGGCCTACTTTCAGTGGTCTGTGTATTTTCATGTTTTGTTGTAATCATTTCAAGTACATGGGATAGAGCTCAACACCTCTTTAATGGACATGCAATTAGATTAAATGGAAGAATTAATATAATTCAAATCCATAGAAATGTAATATATGAAAAAATCTTTGTACCTATGGTATAAAAAAGAAGCCTTTCATAACTCGTGAAATGTCATCAGAAATGTATTAATCATAAACAGAAGACAATCTAAAAGATGATCTTTACCTTAGCCATTTTAGTGTACAAAAACCAAGTTACACAATCGTATGACACCAAGAAACAATGATCCAATGTAACCGAACACAAAGTACTCTTTTAAAAGATTTAAATGTGATGCAATTGTGATAAGCGTCTGAAAAATGCTAATTTCTACTTCGGCCACTCCAGTTTGGCTAAACAGAGTTTGCTTTATTAAACTTTCATCAGAGATATGCCCTCTGAGAATGAAATCTAAACTGTCAAACTTCAGACCTGAGTAAATTTGTGCAGATGAGTTATGAATTACTATAAAGAGGCACAGAAAAGAATCTCTATTTTTACATTTTACTTCCAAAACAGCCTTCCTCCTTTACTCTCCCACTTCAGGCTTCTCAGGTTATGACAAATAAACTGAAAATAAAGCTCAGGTTTAGCTCCTAAACATTCATCTCAGCAAGCTCATATCATACAGGTGATAAAACCAACCTTGGTGATGGATTCCTGGGCTTGAAAAATAGTCATTTCATGATGCACCTTCACTTTGCAACAATAATACCTGCCTACAATACAATACAGTATATTATCTGAAAGACTGTGCTTAGATTAGTGCTGCAAATGTCATCCATTTATTATGAAAGACAGTGTGGTGGTTAGTGTGTGGGTCCTAATGTGCTCGGTGCGGAGTTGGACTTGTTTTTATGACTGTTCACTGGACAACTTTATTTCAGAATGCAGCTCAGACGTTTATATGAGACACACAGGAATGACCAGAACTACCACAAAATTGTAGTATGTTACCATGAACAATTGTGGCACTTTTGCCAGTATAGAGATGCAAGTTAAGGTTTAAGGGGAAGTCATCTGTGGAAGTTCTGGATAGATATTTTTTTCCCACATGTGGGCCTTTAACCTTGCACTTTGCTAGAAGCTGGGAATGGGCAACAGGGGATGGATCACTTGATGATTACCTATTCTGTTGATTCCCTCTGGGGCACCTGGCATTGGCCACTGTTGGAGGACAGGATACTGGGCTAGATGGACCTTTGGTCTGACCCAGTATGGCCGTTCTTAAGGCCTACTTCAGATGAATAATAATACCATCTACTATATATAGACGGTGGTACTATTATTATTGCATAGATCTTTTTGTACAGATTGAAAGGCAAAATGTGTGGTTTGAAATGCCATGAGAGCATGTTTTAATTTAACATTCTCTTTGCAACATCTAAATTGACTAAATTGATTCTCACATGCTTTGTACCATCCAGGTATGATCCTGGTACTTTTGCTGGTCTTAGGTCAAAATCTCTTGCTGGTTTAGCACAGCCGTGCTGGAAATAGAACCCAGCTTTCTGGAGGCTCAGTCCAGCACTCTGTCCACTCGGCCACACTGCCCAGGGACAGGTCTACACTAGAAGCGCTACATTGGTGCAGCTGTAGCGCATCCGTGAAAACACTTTATATTGATGGGAGAGCACTCTCTCATTGGGATAATTATTCCATCTCCATGGGAGGCGGAAGTAGACCAGTATAGACAGCGCTTAGGCCACTGTAATTTGCATTGCTCAGGTCTTTTTCACACCCTTGATTGACGTAAGTTAGATCAACTTAGCCAGTAGTGTAGACCTGCTGTAGGTTTCAAACCAGAGCAACAAAGTAGGCAAACACCCTAAATCAGGGGTCCATAGATAATCTGACATTTTGTCAGCCTGCTCCCATGACCATCATTACTTCACTATTCTCTCAGCCAAGCGAGCTCTCATCATACCCCAGTATCCTTTGGATGGGGTAAATTATTCCACTGCTCCAGATGGATCAGAACAGATGAAAGCACAGAGCTAAATGTTGTCATGTCATCAGCACACAACACTGCACTCTATACTTCCACACTAACCCACTTGAAATAAAATTATTCTACTTAACTGCCGGGGGCAAATTTGTCACGCAGACATGGAAGATATACAGCACAGCTATGCTATGTCTTAACTCAGGAAGTTCCTTCAAGAGGAAATGTAGCCAAACTCCAAACCTGGAGACAATGGAACTTTCTGTGCCTGCGTTCTGTAGATAACTAACTGCTTGTTTTGCAAAATAACGCAAGGGGGGAGCAAGTAGATGAACAATAAGGGGTCATAAGAGGGGCAGATACATGTAGCTTGCTAATTATGTATGGTAATGATAGCAAATTTTGGCCAATCATAGAGCAATAGATTATCATAGTCAACTGCATATAATGCTTTGGTGGAAGTGTTTTCTTTGTTCTTGCTGACTTATGAGCTCGAACCCAATTGCAATTGAAATAAACGGATCGCCCCTCCCGGGGCTCCTTACTTGATTAGCTGTGTCCATCTCTCCTTATTCCTCAGCTGGAACGGACAGGAATTTCTATGACCGTTTTGGCGACCGCGGCAGGACTTCTCCAGCTCAGAACCGCTCCGGGGCCCCTCCCTCGAGAAGGGCCAGCGTGCGCTGAGGTGAGTTTACCTTGGGTTGTATTGTCTTGGGAGTTGGCCCCCGGTGGGGACAATAAGGAGGACTCTGAGAGACGGACCACAAGCAACGAGACAGATTGCGTTGGAAGAGGCCTCATCAGGAGACAGGTAAATGGTCTCTGTTTTGTGTTACGTGTACACGTGGGTCTTAGACCCGACGGTTTCCTTGGGACAGCCTCGGTGAAATTACTGGGACATCCGTCTGGCAGTTAAACACTTTTAGAGTGCCAGCCCAGTATAAAAACAAGTTTCGGATGACAGGAGATTACCCAGGCAGGAACAGAGGCTGACTGGATAGCTGGGTGGTCTCCCCAGGACATAAAGGAAACCGTCACTGACTCCAGGGCTTTTTTCTCAGTAACACTGCGGATGGTGGAGAACTGAAGCAGGGAATTTAGGAGTCAATTAGACCTAACACGGGAAATAGTCAGGGGAAATTCGATGCCGGTACACTTCTGGGATGTGTTCTCAAGAATTGGGGAAGACTTGGCGGCACCGCTGGCTTGTCCAAGCGGCGACTTAAAACCCTTTGTATAACAGCCTGGACCTCTTATACTTTAAATCAGCCGCCAGAGAAACAGTGGCCAGAAAATGGGTCATTTAATGAGGTTCACCTCAAAACCTTGAGAAACATCCTGGAAGATTTCAGACTAGAACAAATGAATTATTTGTATTTGTTTTATAATGCTGCCCCAATTTGCAAAGATAAAGAGGGCACTCTCATGTTACAACAAGCTAAACCTCTTCCTTACCAGCAGTGTAGAGTAGAGGAAGATGAATATAGGCCAGTTCCCCCACCAGCTGCATCCCCTCAACCCCTTCCCATTCAGGTAAATCAGGTGGTCCCAGGAACCGCCTCTGCACCGGTGCAGGATCTGCCTCCAACCCTATCCTGACCCCAAGCCACATTGTATCCTGATCTGCCAGTGGCCTATAATACCGGAAGCCACGTTCGCAGGTGAAGTCTGCCCAACTCCTCGACCGGCTCATGGGGTTAGTCTCCCAAGTGTGTTCCTGGAGACGTCAATTTCAAGCTCATTAAACAAGAAGGGCAGGACCCTCCGGTACTCCAGTTGCCCTTAAGACAGTACCCTGTTCATAGCGGAGAGGGTCCTGCCCTTCTCTATCAGTGACCTATTGAATTGGAAGATTACCACCCCAAAGGTCAGGGACGACCCAGAATCTGTACATAGGACATTGAAAGAAAGGAAACAAGTGCTCAGTTGAGCTCAGGAGTCTATAGGTGATTTACCCCCACCGCCACCAGGATGGAATGCCCTGACAGCAGGAGATGTAATGGGGGTGATCCTAACTGAGATTACAACAATGCTGGAGATCAATATAAGTTAACCTCTTTAAAGACTAATTTTAAACGGAATTAAGAAGGCTGGGCAGATAACTACTAATTGGAGTAAAGTAACTTCTGTCCATCGAGGCCCAGATGAACACCCCCCAGACTATTATGAAAGACTGATGAAAGCTGCTAGGTTGTTTGGGGGTCTAGATCCTGAGGCAGAAGCAAACGTGCCAGTGATAAGAGGATTGTTTAAAGACCAGGCTGTGAAAGATATAAGGTGGAGATTAAATGATGTGGAAGGATTTGCAGGGATGCTTGTCCCTCAGATAGTGGCTATTGACACCAGAGTGTTTAATAGGCGAGAAGCCCGACAAAAGGCTGAGAGGGTGAAGGAAGAAAAAGGGAATATAAGAATGTAGGCGGCTGTATTGAAGGGAGCAGAGCCTGGCATTGGCAGAGGCCGAGGAAAACCCTTCTAGGGGGTGATGCAGGATGGGGGACTTTATGACTAACAGGATGAAGGGGGGTCCATGTTGTTATGTTGCCCAGTGTTTTCCTTATCCCGCAATGATCTCTTAGTTCCTTTGATGATTGGAGGAAAACAGTATGATTGCTTATTAGATACAGGAGCCACCCTCTCCACCCTTACTGATTTGGAGTGGCAAAATTGAACGTGTTATGGGAATTGAGGGAAATCCTTTTCATTGTCAGATTTCCAAACCTTTAAACATACACATAGGGCCCCTGTCTGAGGAACATGTCTTCCTACTTACCCAAGGACCAACAAGTTTATTGGGATGCGATTTGCTATGCAAACTCCGGGGTACAATTCACTGCTCTGACCAAGGCATTCTTTTGAGCCTGCCAAATGACTCTGTCATCCCCTTGATGGCTCTAATGAATCCTGAAACTCCTTTAAATTTAGCAATGCTCCCCAGGGAGTTGGAAAATGCTGTCCCACCTTGGGTATGGGGAACAAAAAACACTGACGTGGGATTACTAAAGTCAGCTGAGCCCGTTCGGATACGTGTTAGGACAGACATGGACCCCCCTCGCATTCCCCAATACCCTCTTCCACGAGAGGCAATAGAGGGACTGACTCCCTTGATTGAGTCATTTTTAGAACAGGGCATTTTACTTCCCTGCCACTCGCCCTTTAACACACCCATCTTGCCAGTAAAAAAGCCTAAACCTGATGCCCAAGGGAACACTGTTTGGAGATTTGTACAGGACCTCAGAGCTATAAACATCTTTTATTATGCTCAGAAACACAAGAGACTAATAAAGTTTTTATGTGCCTTAGCAATGAAAGAACACAAGGTGTCACCCTCAAAGATTCAATATTGCTCACAGGAGGTGAAGTATTTAGGGCACATACTAAAACCAGGAATGAGAAGCCTTGCTCAGGAAAGAATAAGTGCCATTTTAAATGTACCCCAGCCCAAGACAAAGAGACAGTTAAGGGGGTTCCTCGGCATGGCAGGATTCTGTAGGTCCTGGATTCCTGGGTATAGGGAAATGTCAAAACCACTAGTGCAGATGACCACTAAGGATGAACCTGACCCAGTGGAATGGACTAAAGATGCTATCAAATATTTTGAAAGTATTAAGACAGCCCTTGCATTGGCACCTGCCTTGGGATTCCCGGATTATAGGAAACCTTTTACCTTATTCGTTCATGAAAGGGCGGGAGTGGCCTCTGGTGTTCTTACACAAGCTTTAGGATCACAGCGACGGCCTGTGGTCTATTTTTCGGCACTACTGGATCCTGTTGCAAGAGGAGCAGTAGAATGTCTTAAAGCCCGGCTGCTGCAGCTTTGTTAGTTGAGAAAGCTCAAGAGTTGGTACAAGGACACCACCTAGTGGTAAAGTCCCACATGCTGTTACTCTCCTTCTAAATTAATGAAATACCCAACGTTTCACTAATGAAAGATTGACTAGAGGATCAGTGGATGGTGCAGACCTTGCCTGGACTGAAACTTAAATTCACTCAAATGGGAACCCCTGGATAAGGTCCCAGCGAGGGAGCGATGCTTGTTGGCCAACCGGCAAGGCCAACCCGAAGTAGATGACTACAGGGCAACCGAGGCCCTAAATGACTGATATCTGAGTTTTCGATGGATCTAGAAGATTGGACTGTATTATTTGGATTAGCATTTATTGCTCTTTTTTCTTTTATTTGTTGGTATTTTAACCTATTGTGAAAATGTTTCCTCTGTTGATTTTGTTGTTTTCCCCTTCTCTTTCTTATGGCCATAATAATTTCATTAGATTTAGCCATGTGGTGAAGAATAGAATCCCAGAATGGAGGAATGACTCATGCTGGGTGTGCACCTTGGTGCTTCCCGATGTGGAATGAGGACTTTCTTTCCTTCCTATCCCTTTGATGGCTGCAAATATTACTCATTCAAAGGTGTATGTTACTCCCCATCGGGCTAACACTCATACTTGGCAACAAGAAGGTATAAGCCCTAACTCCAGGTATTTGTTAACCTTCAAGGCGCAGGGTGAGTGGTGTCTCCTGGGGAATGGGCCAGGCCTGTTTTTAGGGAACAGTACTTGCAAATACTATGTGGGCCCGGGTGGTGACGGAGAGTGGGCCACTCCCCTCGTTTATTGTTTTGACACCACTGACAACATTAACCGCAAGGGTGTCTGCGCCAATAGTGTCTGCTATGAAAGCTGCACCATGGTATGGGAAAACTCCAATGGAACAATGTCTGTATGCAGGCAGAAATGTAGAGACGGAGACATCTCCTCGCAGCACGGGCCTATTGGGTTTACAGGACGTTATACATCCCTGTTACAAAAAGTATTGGGAGTGACACAGGATGCACCTCCTGGCCCTGTTCCAGCAGGGTTTGGTTCTTACTGGGTGTATGGGAATAAAGCCTTTCATACCCTTCTAGTACACTTCTCAGGTTCTTGTTATCTTGCCAGGTTGTTACCCCCACTCGTATTGTGAAACAATTACATAAAGGCAAGATTAGAAATGTAAGGGACACTAGCAAACCTCAAGCTGAAGAGGATGCAGCCCTTGAACCAATGACATGGGCAACATTCCCTAGTGATCACAGACTTAGGAGAAGGGTTATAAGACTCCAGGGTATTTTATAAATTATGGCTAATGAAACTGCTACCATAGTTACAAATCCAGCCACTAAACTTAAGCAGCTTAGACAGTTAGCTTTACAAAATCGTATGGTTTTAGGTAAGAGTGTTGTGTATTTGTAAATGACACCTATAAAAATACCTTTAACAGAGCAGCCCACTTAAGAGACATCGCCCGAGACAGGTCTGATGAAGGTAGCTGGACACATGATTGGTTTGATGGTTTATTTTCCTGGTTCCCTTCCCTAACAGCCTGGCTAAAGGGACTCCTGAAAGGAGGTGTTATGATTTTACTGATGATTGTGTTCATTTTTTGTGTGTGTTTAAACTGTCCAAGTGAATAATGTCTAAATGTCCTAGGGCAACTAGCAAATCAAAGGGAATATTTCTCTCTTTACAAGAAAGAGCGGTCTTGGCAAAGGCGGAAACCAGACCAGATGCCAATATTCTGACCCCTAAGTATTTTCTGTAACACTCCTACTGCTGTGAAAAGTATGATCATGAGCCCATTATATGGGTCATGATAAAAGGGGGGAAATTGAAATAAAATTATTCTACTTAACTGCCAAGGGGCAAATTTGTCACATACACATGGAAGATATACAACACAGCTATGCTATATCTTAACTCAGGAAGTTCCTTCAAGAGGAAATGTAGCCAAACTCCAAACCTGGAGACAATGGAACTTTCTGTGCCTGCATTCTGTAGATAACTAACTGCTTGTTTTGCAAAATAACGCAAGGGGGGAGCAAGTAGATGAACAATAAGGGGTCATAAGAGCGGCAGATACATGTAGCTTTCTAATTATGTATGGTAATGATAGCAAATTTTGGACAATCATAGAGCGATAGATTATCATAGTCAACTGCATATAATGCTTTGGTGGAAGTGTTTTCTTTGTTCTTGCTGACTTATGAGCTCGAACCCAATTGCAATTGAAATAAACAGATCGCCCCTCCCGGGGCTCCTTGCTTGATTAGCTGTGTCCGTCTCTCCTTATTCCTCAGCTGGAACGGACAGGAATTTCTATGACACACTGAATAATCTTGTTGAGTAGTTAAACGTAAGGGCACCCAAACAAGAGTCCTCAGGATACCACTCTACCCTTTGGGATCTTGATCTTCCAGAAGGAGGGACTGTTCTGTGGCTAAAACACAAGACTAGGAGCCAGGAAATCTGAACTCTATTCCTAGCTCTTCCACTGACTTCTTCAGGGAAGTTCTATGGCCTGTGTTATGCAAGGGGTCAGACCAAATGATCATAGTGGTCCCTTCTATCAGTCTGCATGGAAAAAGAACGGAGCCACTCAAACTGGCCTCATCTACTCCTTTGAGAGTACACATGAATGTCAACATCACATGGTCAAAAGGTATCCAAGGTAGCTGACAGAGCTAAAAGAATCAGCAAGGCCATTCCATGTCCCTCCTATACCCCTATAGTCTCCATACTGTACTAGGCCTTAAACCAAGCTGACAGGGCATCAGAGATCTGATGGCTCCAGACACTGCTAGAACAAACATTCTACAATCTTCTCACCAGTCTTTTGCACGTAAAAAAGGGTTTGAGGCAGAGTGATGTTTGGAAATACTTTCAGTGCCAAGGGTCTAACAGTCACTTCCTTAAAACACTGACATCTTGCCCTCCCCTATAGGCATAGACAATTGACTCCACTAATGTCCCAAAAACCTTCCTGCTGACTGTCAACAGCCAAGTGAGGCATGAACCTCACTCAAGTATAGTAGCTCACACTTCCCCACTGTTCCAGATCTCAAAAATGAGGTCCTGCTACCACAATACAAATAATAATAATAATAATAAACAACAAACAGCAACACCAGCAGATACTAAGTCAGAAAACATCCCTTTAGTCTTAGTTTGTGTTTAGCAATTTTTAAAATTCATGTTCCTCACCTGCTAATTAATTAGGATTAAATGTGTTGGTGAAGATATGTTGCACAGAATATTGTACATAACCCCTGAGAATTAATAGATAAAAACAAGAATGTGAAGTCCAATCTCTCACCTATGTTGATGCCACGCAATTGTGCTTCTCTAAACTATCTGAAAGAAAAACTTCCTGAAAAAAATAATACAATTTCTTGAAACACTTCAGGTTATATTTACAATCCCTTTTAACTACGGGGAGCAATTTTTTGATTACGTTGTTCAGAAACAACTCCTACTGCCAACTCAAAGTAACTTTCATGAAATCGATGTACTGTAGAATCTGACTCACTCACCATGAAATAGGACAGTTGGCCAAAATACATGTTGGGATGAAAGTCTCAAAGGGGGGCAGTAAATGACATGGGAGGGAGGGCTGAGCAATAAACAAGAAGTTTATCGAGGTTGATTGACCACAGCACAAATTTAGAACATCCTACAAAAAAGTCCAGTCCCCACTTCAGTTGCATTAAGGAATGTTTAACTTAGTCATCTAGTTCTTCTAAAGCTGATATATGCAGACTGATTTTGGCAGCTTTTCAGGTGTAGGCTTGCATTTTTCTTCAACAATATGAATAAGTGAATAATTGATTTTTCAGTTTAGTGGACAAACTGAAAAACAAAATGGTTTATTTTGAACATCACTGAATTTTTCCAGTGTTTTGTTTCAGTGACGCACCAAGAAAGAAAACTTTTTAAGTGACTACCACATTAAGCAGCAGCACATACTCATCTTAGGTCCAATAATTTACTTGGGTGCTTTAATATGCTGATAGTGGTTCTCATCTATACCGAGTTATGACAACTTGTCTTATTTTTGATCTTATTGTTGAAACTTCTGCTGAAAAACCCAACAAAGATTAGGGATGGATTGTGGCTAGCCCCGCATAGGTGTGCAAGTAGAGAGAATGTAAGGAGAAGACTCTGGGTACATCTACAATGAAGAAAAAAAAACCCACCGCAGAGAGTTTCAGAGTCTGGGTCAAGTGAGTTGGGTTTGTGGGGCTAACTCTATGGGGCTAAAAATAGCAGCGTAGATGTTCCCTCTTGGGCTGGAGCCTGGGCCTGAAACCCAGTGCGTGGGGGGTGGGGTGGGGGGGGGAGAGAGGGTCTCTCAGAGCCTAGGCTCCAGTCTGAGCCTAAAACATGTATGCTGCTATTTTTATCCCCATAGCACGAGCCCTGAGAGTCTGAGTCAATGGACCTGGGCTCTGAGACTTGCTGACAATTTTTTTTTGTAGTGTAGACGTACCCGCAAAGCCTTCTGCCCCCATGTGTTTGAGCAAAGGGTGCCCGCAGACTCAGTCCCTTTACTCCCCAATATGCAAGGACTGGAAGTATCTAGAGTGTTAACACTGGTGCTAGACATTCTGCAGTGTACACAGCGCACAAGCCAATGGACGAGGACAAGGTGAAAGCACCCTATAAAAAGATGCCACAGCTCTTACTCTGGCTAACCGCTGGCTGAAAAACAAACTAACTTGTTAAATTACGTTTTTCCCCAACATCATTTTCATTTTGAAGGATTCAAAAAACTGACCCTTTTTTGGCCTTTCATTTTTTTCAACTATTATGGATATAACAAAAGATTACCAATGTTTTGTTTAACAAAATCCTAGCATTCAGTAATTAAAAAGTGTCAATAACATTGTTTCAATTAAAATTTGAACAATTTTCACAAGACACTTCATTTTTTAAAAAAGCCATTTGACAAAAACATTTTTTGTCAAACATTTTGACCATACCCACTGCCCCCATCCTCCATAAAGCATCTGTCTGTAATATAAGCCAGAATAAAGCCCTAAATATTCCTCTTACTATGAGAATTACAACCAAATAATCTTTTGCAAATCACTCAAAGAAAATAAATCCCCCAATGATCACAGGGAATTAAGGAAAAACAATAACCTTGCTTGGATATATGGATTTTTAAATTGAATACAAGAACATAACTTTTCAGCAAGGTTGTGCTCATTTTAGTTTTTGAATTAATGACAGGTAATATTTATTTTTTACTTAGTGAATTTCCTTCTTTATTAGTTATTTCTGATTGCTGGTTGTATTTATACAGAAACTGATTCCACCAAGTTTTGCATGGGTCCATATACCACTAAATCAGAACTGAGTTTCTTTATTAAAGTTACAAATCTCTTTTCAAGTCCTACCACCTAACAGAAACAGAGGGCCAGATGTTTGTTTTAAATGTAGACATGCAAATATGGGTAAAAACCATATGCAATTACAGGCCTTATTTGAATTTGCATTTACCACAACTATGGATATAAATCTGGGAATTGTGTGAGATATTTAATACTTCTTGCATACAATAGTATATGTTCTTTCTGAACATAATTTGAAAACAAGCATCTCAGGACAAGCATCTTGTTCCAACCTATGTTCAGTGAAATAACAAAGACACTTATGTCAGCTGACTCATCAATAGCTCACATGTAACCCACTGCATTATTCTAACGATTAACAAACTTCTGTGTCAGCTCAAAACTTAAATTTTTCAAACAGCTCATGCTTATGGCACAATAAGCACTTCTAATTAACAAAGTAATTAGTCTTTCACCTCCCCCTTTAGCACTTTATTAGTCACTCTGGAAATAGGTCCATTTATTTTTCTGGTCAATATCCAGAAGATCGAGGGAGATCCCTTAAAGACTTTGGGGCATGGCAACTCCTCTGAAATGTTATGTTGAGTCTGTTGTACTCGGCCTTTATGTTGATGGCCCATGTTACATTTGTTAATGAGTAATTTGCTCTTTAAAAAAAAAAGTTTATTCCTCCTCTGTAATTTCCAGGTAGCCCTGTTTGACTTACACATCTTTCTCCAGTGCATACTGGTGATTAGTTTTGTCTAATCAGTGAAAAATCAAAGTATTATATGGTCCATAGGTCCACAATATAAATATTAAAATAACTACCATTTTGCTCCTATAGTGCTTTCATTTAAATCGTATAACTGAAATCGTATCTTAATGTGTAGGTCTCAAGACACTTTACATTTTACAGATGGAGCAACTGAGGCACAGGGTGGTCATCTGACTTCCCCAAGGTCCCCATCAGTGTGAAGTACAGTTGGGAACAGAATCCAGGTTTACTGAATGCCAACTCTGTATTGAGAGAAAACATTCTGCAGCCTCAATGGATGTGTTACAGACATGTACCTCTACCTTACTCATTAAATTGCATGAAAATTTGACTTACAGGACCGCATACAAGCATAGCTTGTTTCTCAGACAAGAATCTTAGAATACACAGGGACTATTTTTTCTTCTCATAATAAACTAGAACTGTAGTTCTCAACCTTTTCCATAACAGGGCCATCCCGAGACTCCCCTCCCACTTAGCAATATGGATGGGCTGAGCAATTGCAACCCCCAGGTTGAGATCTGATGGACTAGAACTAAAATTATACAATGCAGCTATCTGGGCAGTTACTCAGTTCAAGAGAGAAGCCAGAGTTTCAGTGGGAATGGAGAGTGAACTCTCCACTTGCTTCTAAGGCAATGCAGTTAACAAGGAAATCCAATGCTGTTCTTGAATGTACATAAAGGAGAATCACAGGTTAATGTGCTGCCTAGCATAACCTTGGTAAATGGTGTGCAATTTTGGAGATTGTAGTTTAGAAAGGATATAGAAAATCTAGAGGACAATGAAACTGATAGAAGACTAGATGGTTAAGACACACAGGGAGTTATTGAAGAAGCTATTTCTATGTAATCTAAAAAGAATTCAGGGGTGGCATTTGCACAGCCAATAAATATCTTTAATTTAACAATATCAGTGAAGAAAGAGTTACTCAGTCTCAGATGATGGCAGAACAAGGTACTACAGCATGCAGCTAAAGAAGGAAAAAGCTTAGGATAGATATTAAGAAAAAGTGGCTTCTGCATTTAGTCAGAACAGACTCCCAAGTCAGGTGGACAAAGAACGGTTGCAAAAGATTCAAGACCACAACCTCTGCCATTGGCTCCATATAGAGGTACAAGGATCTGCCGATCTCATTGTCTTCCTTCAATTCCCTCTTTAAAACAAGGACTTATAGATACAAGTTATTTGTTAACTAATTGTCACTACAGCTATTTTCATTATGGTAGCACTTGGGACCCTATTTTGCTAGGCACTGCACAAAACATAAAGACACAGTCTCTGCTCAAAGGAGCTTACAAACTAAGTATAAATCAAGACACAACAGGTGGATGCAGACAGATAGAGGATTATAAGGAAATAATGAGTCACTGCTGTAAGCATGAGAAAGCAGCAATCACAGTAGGCCAGCTCCCTTGTTACTGTGGAGTATTTTACGGGCATCACAACAGAGGAGAGTTTTTAGAGATGGTCGCTTCAAGATAGAGATGAAACAATGTTGCCAGGGAAGTTTACCCTGTCATTGCTTATGCTATACACATTTGTCCTTCCTGGGGATAAACAGGAATACAGTTTCTAGTGCTATATGTATGATACTATTTATAGGCAGTAAATTGACTTTTAGAAGTTTCCAATTCGGCAGTATGATGATCTGTCAACCTGTGGTGATATTTGAGCCTATGAACTGATGGCACTGAGCTGGTCAGTGAATCAAAGAACAATGTGACTGTGGCACATCCTGGGCTACATACTGCCTTTGACAGATGGTGGAACACACAAGCTAAATTTGATGTCATTGGGATACACACATGAATCAAAGGTGGTACCATGGCCCACAGTGTGTTCTTGCTGCAGTGCTGGGAATAATATCAGTTAAAACAGTTAATACACAGTTTCACAATACCATTCACTACAGATGGGTTTACTAAAAACCAGGGAACAACGATAAAGCCAAAACATGGGAGGAGAACATGGCACAAAGCCAACAAAACAAGATTTACATCTAGAGAAATAGCAAATACATTTTAAGATAAACAGGAGTTGGAAAGGGATGTAGTTACACCTTGTAGTAATAAAACATGTCATCAGAATTATTAAGTTTGAGTGTTCAAACCAGAAGCTACTAACCCCATAAAGATATACTGAGCAAAAGTATGACCTTAAATGGGTCAGGAAGATCAATGCACTATATGTCCCAAGTAACTGAAAAGGCTGCAATTTAAAAATTACCAGTTTTGTCTATTTAGTGTGCATTAGTGCTGCCTAAGAATAAGAATTCAAAACACAAAGTGAGAAAGGCAAAGCTGTGCTTGGGGAGAGAGCATAATCAAGAAAGAGAAACTGGAAATCTGACTGTAAGATTTTCAAAAGCATTGAAACCTCTGCAGTTAAGAGCTCTGATTTCCATATGTTTGATAGAAGGAAGAGACATACAGTCATGAATTGGCACAAAGGATGAGAAGTGGTAAGGCAGTGTCACATTTCTAGAAGATGGAGCAAACCAACATAGCTCATGCCAATGAGCTCAGATGGAAATAATATCTTGTTAGCTGGGCATCGGGTATGAAAGAGCTATAGATTCCTGATTTTATTGGGGGGAGGGGGTGGAAAAGCAGCAGCAGCAGGTGATTTACAAGCTAGAATGGAGGCAAAATAGCAACTGGCTGTATGAGAAGGAAAACAGTAAAATTGCTTTGACTAGCAGATTTGAAGCCATAGGATGTGTGTGTACATACACACACACGTACTGAAAAGGCAGTTTTGGTGCAGTAACACTGTAAATTAACAGAAAATTACTGGTTTAATAGAAAGGTTAACAGCAGTGGAATTATGAGATAGATTGAAGTATAATCACTACTGTAGCTCTACATGCATCATTTTGTAAGCAAGTACTAGTGAGTTACTGCTACACTTAACTGAATCAGTATAGACTCATACAGTAGAAGCAGAGCCCGATCCCTCTAAGAAACTCGAGAGTAAAAAGGCTGGACTTGCTTTCCTGAAAGAGTGCTGAATGCCTCAGTGTTAAACAAAACACAAAATAAATGGTACGGATAATTCAAATGGAGTTCCCAAAATGTAGTCTGTGACTCTGCAGTTAATCCACAAAGTCAGACCCCCTCCTTATATCTTTGGCATAGCTGAAACGGAGAGAAAAGTCATTAAACACCAGAAGCGACTGTCGAAAGCTAATCTGGAGAGACTTCTCAAGTGCTAACAAATGCTACCAGGACTGGGAAATCAGGAAATGATGTGCAACACATAGAATTCCCCTCCATTCACTGATCAGCAAGCAACAGCCAAAGCTGGGTATAAGCCAACCAATCCTTGGCAGTTTCTGCATTAGACTGTCTAATGAAGTCTAGCAGCCAGAGAATTATGTGTGAGATAAAATACTGAAAGTTGAGAACACTGGGAGAAAGCCAGTGATTTCATTAAAGGAACCCAGCAGTGATTAAAAGTTAGAATAACAAAGAGTTAAATAATAGAATATAATTCATAAGTGCATATCTACACACCCCAGTTGCCCATACAGAACACCTATCTATGTAAAAAGAATGTCAAGGTTGAACATATGAGCAATCAAAAATTAGGAAATACCAAAATTAACGTTGCCTGCACAACCTTAGCTCTTCCCCCAGATTTGTATACTTTACAATATTGTATTGTATCATGTGTACACCATATCACAATGAGGACAAAATGTACAAAGAGTTAAGATTGTACAGGCGACCCTAATTCTGGCGTTTCCTGACATGAGTGCTTCACTTATCTTAATGTATTTCTTTTCTGGACAGTTAAGGAGCCTCCATTACAACTGAGTTATTAACTACACCTCTACCCCAATGATAACGCGACCCGATATAACACAAATTTGGATATAACGCGGTAACGCAGTGCTCGGGGGGGCCGGGGCTGCACACTCGGGCGGATCAAAGCAAGTTCAATATAACGCGGTTTCACCTATAACACGGTAAGATTTTTTGGCTCCCGAGAACAGCGTTATATCGGGATAGAGGTGTATGTATATACATGTGTGTACACACACACACACACAAACCACTTACACTGACATTTCCAGCACACTTAGATGCATTGTCAAATATTATTTTCTAAGATACTTGTAACTGGTGCATCTCAATTACAGTCACTGTTTCATTGATAATTTCCTGAAGGAAGTCCAGGCTGCTGCTGAAGCTAGAGACACAGGAGACGCATGAGAAAGGAGAACTTCATAACTATTGTAAGATACGTGGCTTTATTTTTTAGAAAAGCCCCCTGGCTAATTTAACTTTAAAACACTTAGATTACCTCACCCCACTCTGGCATTCCATAAAAACCTTGAGGTCCAGCAGAGCTGCTGGGATGTAATAATCACAATAAGAGTTTTAGAATATGTTTCTTATGGACTGAATTGATGTATTTCCCCCATAAGCAGGGAGCGAACCATATCAATTCACCAAGAATGATACATTGTAGAGCAAAATAATCATCAAAAACAACAAAAATTAAAATCTCCATCAGATAGCACAGTTTGCATCTCTTCGGCAACACTTTGCACTGAATAAAAAATGGCTGCCCATCACGGCAGACAGAGTCCTTAAAAATATAGAGGTTTAGTACATGGAAAATAAAGGTGGGACAGTTACATAGCTAAATAGACCAGTGTTTTTTAATTCTCATTTCAAAGTTATTTTACAATAAAGTTTCCATATTTTACCATTGGTTAAGTTCTCACCAATGGGTGGTTTGTCAGTGTTTATACTTCAATTAACTCCCTCCCCCCCCAAGAAATAAGTGAACTTTTACCTTAGAAAGTTTTAGAGTCTCCTGACTTTATTATATAGTGAACTACTGTGCAGCATTCCATGTGCATCAAATTATTGTGTATCAAACTGCCATGATAGCAGGTTCCTACATGAATGAACACTATTTTTCACTTAAAAACCCAAAACTTTTTATTCATTTACTCCCCTTTGTTCCCAATGGCAGAGACCAGAAGGAGATTTTTTTTTTATTGTGAATTGTAGTTTTCCTTTCACCTGTTGAAGCAGGTTCAGAAAAAAGAAGGTCCAGATAGAAAAATGAAGTTCAAGAAAAACAAGATGCAGAAGTACCTAAGAAACCCAAAACATTACAAGACGCATTAGCCAGCAAGAGAATGTCAGCAGGTACATCAACGTTTATTTCTACATCCTACTAACTAAACAACTATGGCGGTGAGGGGGACAGACTATAGCAAGCAATCATCATAAACATAATTCTGTAATAAAAGCAACTGAGAACCAGATTACACTCTGCACTAGGTCATCTAAGCAGCTACCACAGATCACCACCACCCTCAACCTCAGAGAAGATTTATTGTAATAATACATTGCACTTTTACAGCACCTTTCATTTCAGATGCTCAAAGAGCTTTATGAACATTAATTGAGCTTCTTAACTTCCATTTGAAGTAAACAGTATTGCGCTGATTTGACAGGGAAACTGATGTAGTGGGACACAGAACCAGAGTAAAGCTAAGTGAACAACTGATTTTTTGGTTGGTGGCTGAACAGAATAATTCACTTAGTTTCTAACTGAATTTTTTCAGTTTGTTTCACCAAAATGAAAAACCAGAAAGATTTAATTGGTTCAATTTGAAATGACTTTTTCTAAAGGAAATGTCGCTTTGAGATGACATTTTTGAAAATGGTTATATCTAAACAAGATGTTGAAATGGTTCATTTAGAAAACATTGATATGAATTGGTTTGGACTTCTTTGATTTTTTTTTCTTTTTTATTCAGTCAAAACTATTCACTGAATTCGACCTGAATTTCTTAAATAGCTTCAGTCACCCTGAAACTGCAGTTTTTGGCAAATTTACTATTCCTCCCAAACTTTTGTGAGCTCTAACCCCAGAGTCCTGTCTCCATGTGCTGCTCAGACCACTATCAGCACTGGATGGTACTTTGATATTATGGTGATTGGTTCCTTAGAAAGAACCTAAGATAGCCTTCTTTGTATGAATGTGGTAAACCTAAGTTCATCCCCAGTTTCTTGCAAGGGCCCACTTGGGTTCTCAGTCTGCTAGGATAACAAAAAGTGGAGGCATTGATCCTTTTTTCACATCGAGGGGTGAGCTTACAATAGACCAACAAAGCTGGAAAAGTGAGCTGTTGGGGAGGGTACGTGGTCAGAGCAGTTGGGGGATGGGCTGATTCAGTGCATCAATGACAGTGGTGGGCAACCTGAATGATGCTGTTACACATTGGTGAGAAATCTGCATCCAGGACTGTTTAGTGAAAACAATTCATTAAGGATTAATTGCTCACTAACATACCAATATACTATAGGATACAGCTGGACTAGAGGAATGGCACTGCTCTACAACAGCACAGGAAGCCCCAGTGAGGGGTTTCCCATGGTGCAGTTTGCACAAACCAGCACTAGCTCAGAGTCTGTTAGGTGTGCTACAAATGGTTCCCCCATGTCTCACTTTATTTCTCCTCCTCAGTGTATTTTTTTTTAAAGCTCCAGTTCACTGGATTACACTTCCTTTCTTCCCTCTTCTCCCTTTGGTCTTTCTAAAGCTCTTTGAAATAACACATGCAAAAGTGGGGTTTGGAGTTCAGTCTAGGCTCCCATTTCCTCTCTTGTAGCTCTTATCTTTATGCATTCTGAGTTGCATGCATAAAAATTCCCCACACATCAAGTCGAGAACAGACATTCTCTGACAATCCCCAGTCCCACCTGAAGCTTGTGTCTAACCAACAACCCCAGAAAAAATAAATTGAGTTTGGAAGGACTGCAGGAGCCAACAATCTGATTATGAATTGTGACATCCCCGTGGTTCCTCTGTATCCCAACTGTGGGGATGTTTGAATTTGCAGGAAGGGCCATGGCAAAATTCCTGCTCATGTTTTTTGTTTTAGACTCTTTCCAACACAAAAAAAGGCACATCCATTTGCTTTCTGAAGAGCAAGTCGTCCTTGTCCACGGACCATAAGATCTGAGGGAATTTGCTAGTTGGCAATAAGAGTGAAAAAGATTTTTGCATTTCTGCACATAATGCAGGCATAGAGCAGAGTACACTGCAATATATCATATGGGGGACAGCAAGGTATGCATCACCACACTGGAAACCAGGCCTGTAACTGCTGATTCCTACTGCCTTCTTTGGAAGTTACTTTATAGTTGTGGCAAAAAGGAATTTAGTAACAGTCATACCCAAACAGACTCTCTAATCTAGCATTCTGTCTCCTGCAATGGCTAATGCCAGATGCTTCAAAGGAAGGATTAAGCCCCCTATAATGTATCTAATAATACAACTGGTTAAAGATTTGCAACCTGAAATCTAAGAATTGATGATGAAGGTCAGCAAATTTGGCAGAGTTCCTTAACTGGGGATACACACAAGCCAGATGCCACAGGGTCAATGAGCAAAATCCTTCAGATTTCACTAGGAGGTTCAGGTTATACAGAACTCAAATATGCAGGGGTACACCCACATCCCCTCACCTCCCAGAATTCCTACACTGTCCTCTACTACCCCGCTTTATGTCCAGGTACTGGCACCCCACCAACTCTTGCCTCTGCTGCCTCTGGGATGTGGTCAAGGGGCTTGGTAATCCCTTGATGAGATAAAGTGGCAGAGACGTTTTCTAGTGCTCTCTGGAGACCCTTAGGATCTGGTACCAGGGCCAACAGAGATGGCAGGAATTGTGGCCGATATCTAGTAATGGTAAGATTGGTTGGGTCCCAGGTTTGGTGGAGCAGGTCACTGAGTGGGGGAGCAGGCTGGGAATGAAGACCGTACAAACCACAACAGTACTGGTCTGCAACAGTTCATGGACCTATGCCCAGATCCAAATGCCTCCTGATTTGTGGTGACTTCACAGTTCCAAATGAACTTTTGGACAGCCCTAGTGAATGGTCATATTGTTGCCCTATTCTAGTGTAACAGGATGTGCTATTCCTAGTCACATACTTCAGGTGTCTAATTGTTTTCAGGGTTCTACTAAATTATTTGTCTCAACAACATCATGAAACGATTGAGTTCCACTGGTTGATTATACATTATTTACAGATTGCTGAATCATGCACCAGGGTAGAGTAGTTGCTATCCTTTTACACTGAGACAGTTTTAGAGAGCAAAACCCACAACCCATTCAACTGAGAAGAAATCTGTCACCGGTGTAGTTTTCTCCTGTGAAATAACTGAGAACAGCCAAGAAGACAGCCCTACCAGACAGAAACACACATATTGTGGGGCTCACAACAAATTTTGCTGCATTAAAAGTTAAATCTCTGACTCGCAATATTCAAGTGGTACCTTTAAACAATATTTAGTTTTCAGGATTTTAAACCCTGATGGTGGTATTATTTAATCAATGTTGATAGCTGTCCAAAAACACACATGATATTTGATCTGGATCTCTTTATTCAGAAGAAATAAAATTTATCAGCACTACAAGGATATCCAAATGATTGATGGATGGAACAAAGCAAGAAGAGTTAGAGCCAAACTCATAAAGCAGTTCTAGAATAGCCGGCACTTGCTCTTATGAGGAGAGTTCTTGGTCCTTTGACAACCAAGGATTACCATAAAATTCACAAAATGTTTTCTTGAATGCCATTTAATGTGAATCATTAATTATTACTACATCCCCACCACTTGCTAGGAAACTAATAATTGACTCTTACCTCATTCTTTTTGAATTTGGTTGTCTCCTGCAAGCAAGTTTTTACCAACATGAAATTGTGAAATTATGAATGAGGTGGAAGCATGGGAGAGGCTGCCCAACAGGAAACAGTGAAACCTGTAACGTGAAATTCTGTGAAATGAACATCATGCATTTGACACAGCTCTGATCACGCAAGGGGTTGCTCTTTATAGGGAAGTTTACTGGGTTCAGGTTATGTGGATCTCACACCCCTTCTGTTTCAGGTTGGAAGGAAGGCAGAATCCCAAAGCCAATTGCCGATGAAACTGTTGCCTTCCCCCGGGTTTAGGGTTTTGTTAAGAGAGTTTCATGCAGGTCTAAGTCTTTCTCAGATTTCCAATTGGATTCTTAGGCTGCAATCCCATAACAAAGCTCAGCATGGGTAGACCTCTGCACTTGTGCCAAATGCCATTGGACCCACCTGCACGACATTCATTGCAGGATCCAGACCTTACTTATGAAATATAACTAGGAAACAGAAGCTGAGAGTCAAGATACTGAGCATTATGTATATTGAACTGCAGGAAATTCTAAGAAGTGTCTTATACTTATTGAACTGCCAATCACACAGTAGTTACTATTCCATAAATCCAGCTTTTCATATTACCCTAATGCAGAATTGGTATCCAATCACTTCTTGTGAAAAAGCAACACGAATGAGTAGTTTCTAAATAAGCATGTTTTACCTGCAGGAGTTGGCATAATACAAATTCTAAAAGGAAATAACAGCATGATCAATTTCAAGCAATTGGGAGCCAGTTTGCTTAAACAGTGCAGTGTCTAATTTTAGGGCTTTACACAGAGTCATGAAACCGCATGTGGAATCACTTGCCTCTAGATAAACAAAAGCAGTGATCATCTACACTGAATGTAAAGGCAAGCTAGAAATATTTATGCTGCAACCCCATGACCAGGGCTCCAACATGTTATGGGAATACAAATCATAATAATAATGTACCACACTTACCCACTGTTACCTAACAGGTCAAATAAAAAGTTTCACGTTGAACTTAAAGATTTCCAAGGGCCTGATGTCTGCAATACTTACTCATGTGACATCTGTACAACTACCTGCAAGTGTTACTCAGCATAAGTAAGGGATCAAAGAATTCATACCCCAAAGGGAGGGAAAGCTCCTATAACTTGTGAACAGTAACTGTACATTTCTCAGACTCCTGCAGAATCTTAAGTGGACAATTCCGAAGTCAGGAAGGGAAAAAAAAGCAACAATCAAAGAAGAGGTTTATTTTATGGTGCGCCTATACTTTGTCAGATAGTCCATTAGTACTGTGAGATGTTCTAACTAGGGTGCTCACTGCAAAGATTTATGAGGCACAACAATGCCACGTTCTGCACCTGAATGGGCTGAATGATGCTGTTACACATTGGTTAGAAATCTGCATCCAGGACTGTTTAGTGAAAGCAATTCATTAAGGATTAATTGCTCACTAAAATACCAATATACTATATGATACAGCTGGACTAGAAGAATGGCACTGCTCTACAACAGGACTACTTTTAACATGTATTACTTCCCTTTACCTTTGAATGGACATCTTTCTCCTTTGTCCCTTATTTGAATTTCCTGGGGAAACATTGCGGAGATTGGTCTGGGTAAGTAATCTATTTTAAAAGTGGATTTACTGTCAGTAGCTCTGGAAAGAATATATAAAAATGTCCTTGCCCTTAAACAGGTAGCAGTGCAACTGCTTCTGCATTTCATTTTACATTTCTTCCCAACACATTTTATGAAGGTGAGTGTATCTTTTGAAATCGATAGTTACTGTTAGGTGCTTTTTTTTGGTGGGGGAGGTGGGGAACAGATCTTACTGGAGTTCAATTCATGTAAGGGCAGACTAAAGCTGTTGTGTTTCACTCCTGTTATAGGGAAAACGCAAACATGTATGTATTGACAATACATGCAACTTAAATCTTCTACTCTAATATTCTAAATAAAAAAATATTTTCTATAGGTCACAATTTATTTTTATATTTTGTTAACCATCAGTGAAAACTTTCTACCCATCAGGTATCTTATAGCACAGTGATTTTTACAATGACTGGATTAAAATTAATATGCTGCTTTCCTCTCAACATCACTCAGTAAAAGATAGAACTTGTACTTAAGGAGAATACTAATTGATGTATTTCTTTCTTTAATTTCTCACTAAATATTCTGACAGTTTTACATAACCTATATTTCAAAGGAAACCTCTGTCAAGAAACTGCTGTCTTTGTTATGATTTCAGACAATTCTGCTCCTCTGTTAGGAAAACTTGGCAGCGTTAATCATCTATGCATGAGTGAACTCCTAGAGATCTGCCAGGGACTACTGGCTTCCCTCTTTTTTTTTTTTTAATTTTTATTTGTTTCATACCAATCGTTGTTTTTTAATGAATTTCACCATTGGGGTGAGTGTCACTGTGTGGTTAGAAAACACACATTTATTGCCTAAATTTACTTAAATAATTCAAATACATATGCTTTGCCTGTTCCTATCAAATATCATAGAAAAAAATATTTCTTAACTAAATCTGACAGAGAGAGAGACCAGTCCCCTCAGGATAGTTCTTCAAATGAGAAACATTTTTTCTACTTAATTTATTTTGTCTCTGGTTTCTCTTATTTGTCTCTGAAGCATCTAGAATAAGAAATGCTCACAAAAAAAAGTTTCTTTTGTACTACATACATTCAAGCGGTTTTTATTTTCTTCAGGTCACAAGAGTAACATGAGTACTGTCTCTAGTGAACCATACCAAACTAATGAATTAATTATTAGTAGTGCTTCCATTACCCGAAAAGAGACTTTTGTTCCCAAAGAGAGGGTAAAACAAAAATAATACTTAGATAAAAGAAAAGTAGCGTGTGTGGCAAAAATCACAACATAAAATTTCCCTTAGCTATGGTAACGTTCCAAAAGCTAACACAAGCCCTTGAAATAAAGCACAAAGCCTAATTCCAGCACTAAAGACCATATGACTTACAAGGCATGAAGATGAGGATGAGAAATAAGTGCACTGAAAAGCTGATGCTTTATTTCCCTCAATCTGCTACTCACAGTGATTTTGTTGAAATACATTTAAATAAAGGTAAATAGGAGCTGGAAATCTTGGAGGTTCTTACCATCTGACAAGTCAATTAGCCCGAGGTAGTGCAAAAGTTTCAGAGAAGAACACACCACCACCACAATCCCTAAAGTCTGGAGTCCCTCTGACTCTCCTTTATTCCACATCCTTTAAGGCACCACACAGATACCCACTGGTGTGCTAGCCAAACAACTGGCGGACATCTAATGCTGGGAAATCGTCTGTTTGAAGCTTTTCTTCCTGCTGCTCAGTAAGTATCTGGCTCATTTTCTCTCTTCGTGTGTGTGTGTGAGTCTCTCTCTCTCTGCGTTTCTCATCCTCTCCCCCTATTTCCATTTCTTCTCTCTCTCTCATGTGCAAGCAATTTCTGCATTTAACAGTAATCTATGGTTTTATTCTCTCCCCCCACTCAGGCAATTCTCCCACAAGTTTACTCTGCCCCTGAACAACTTAGCATTATGTTGCCTACCTCAGCAATGTTACACATGATTTTTTTTTAATCTGTGTAAACAATGATTTTCTGTTTTGTTTTGGGTTTTTTTGTAACCCTACCAGTGTAGATGCTTTTTGCAAATGCTTCTTCTGTACTGCATGGAAAGTAAAGGCAAAGCTGGGCGGGGGGGGGGGGGGGGGAGAGGAACATTTTAAGACATTCAGCAGGAAGAATTCCAAGTATCACAGTGACAGGTCAGGATATATTCAATGAGCCCCCGCCCCCACCACTCATAAATCAGCATAGGAACCAGGACTTCAAAACACCACTACCACTTGAGCTAAAGGAACAACTCCATTTGCTGGTAGCTGTAGTGGGCTCTGATACTCTTTGGATTATCTATTAGAGAGGAACACAGTGCATTTAGCCATTCTGTAATATATGCACAGAAGTCTCAGTGAACCAAACTCTGGCCTGACATGGGCACCAATTGCAGGCAGGCAAACAAGTGCAGTTTGTTATAGCTTATTCTTGCAACATTTTACTGGTCTGGCTACTTTCCCTCCACTAATGAGTAAAGATGTCATGTCTTTTTTCCATCGCCACCATGGGAGAATAAATTTTGTGCCCTGGCTGGTAATTTTCAGGACTATTGTTGCAGGGCTCCAATAACACTGAATGCTTTTCATCTTTAAAGCACTTTATAAACATCAAGTGAATCTCACAATATATCTATGGATAGATTTTATTATCCCCATATTACAGGAGTAGAGACTCGAAGAATGAGTCAAGAGCAGAATTAGAACATTGGGTCCCATATTTATGCTCCAGGGAATTACCTCATACTTTTCTCTAATCATATCCCTCACCATTGCTACCTTTGCTCATTTAAAAACAACACTTTCAGGGACACAGCTGACATGTCAAGGGTCCAAAGCAGCATGTTCATGCCTAGCTAATAGAGCCTCACAGCGTTACTATAGTGCTTGACTGCAGGGCTTCTACCTTCTTTATGATTATTTGTATAGATAACAAGGTTACTTAATAACACTGGAAAAATTGTAGAACTTAGCAAGACAGTATTTCTCCAGATGTAATAGTCTGGACCAATGAATATTCAGTAAGGCCAAAGGAGTTTTTAATTAAAGCACCTGACAAGAAACAGAACAAAGGGTATGTCTGTGTTGTAATCAGAGGTATGATTACTGCATGTACAATCATACCTGAACTAACTTTAATTTAGATAGCTCAGGTGCCAATATCAGTGAAGGTGTGGCGGAATGGACTTCTGTGCAGACTAGCCACGTGAGCAAATACCCAGGGTCCTTGTCAGGATTGTACAACCCAGGCTTAAACTAGTGCTGCTGCATCTTCGCTGCTACTGGTACAGTACTCACACTACCTCGTTTGGCTATGTCTACACATGGTATTGTCACACCTCCAATTGCAGGGTAAACATACCCATTACCTGGTTTCATCTTTAAACACTATCTTTGTGACAAAAGAGACCTCTGATGCTAACTATGTTATAGAAGAGAAAAGGAGGTGGCTTTTCTCTCCATGAAGAATGGTCTGGGGGGTCAAAGCACTGACTTGTGTTTTGGGAGTTCTGGGCCTATTCACAGCTCTGCTAAAGACTTTCTTCTTCTTCACATGAACTCTCTGGACCTCAGTTTTCCTTTGGTGCAACAGGAAAAATGTGCGCCACCAGAACCTCAAAGGGATGTTGGGAGGGTTGGTGTTTAAAGAACGCTGAGATCCTCCAAAAGAAACCATCTCAAAAGTAATATTATCAAATATTATAGGTGGCCATGCTATTAGCTGTGAACAATTTATCTTTTCCCATATACAGATGGCCCATGAATAGATCAGGATTTTGCAAATTTATTAGTATTCGTAAGTGTTCAGTCAATAGTATTCATCTATCCAGGTTCTTACACAGTGCTCATCAGCATGATATACGAGCCATTCCTATTTAAGAATGTAGTTACTCTAAAGAGGTTTTGTGCACTGTTTGTAGCATCCACCTCATTAGATATTCAATATTCTGGCTGAATGACTGGTCGTAAGTCACATGCTATAGTTTCTGTTCCCTGATTGGGTGACCAAAATTTTATAAGAGAAGCAACACCTGGAGAAATCAATAAGCTACTGAGTCTTTCAGAGAGGAGTGGGGAGCATTTTAAGGAGAAATACATAATAAAGAAGACTAGATATTCTTAGTGTATTTAAAATTTTATTCTGTCCTGTTTTGCACAAAAATATCATTCTATTTGATTAGGAATGTGAACCACAGAATTTAAAATAGCTGGGTTCCTTTCTGCCAGAGGAAAGGAGAAAGATATAGGGCAGCTTTATTGGCAGTCTAGTAGACTTAGCACTCAGTTGTCTCATGTCACTTCCTACCAAGCAATTGAATGTACACTGTATACAGCAGTCAAGGGAGTCCTTCTGGTATGAATGTGTACACTGACAACAAATATACTAGTTTGTCCACAAATACATTTATCCACAAAGAAATACCTATATTAACACACACAAAAAGATTCTTCCTAATCATACAAACAAAAGCTAATCATACTAACATTCACAGAATAATCCAGTGGTTAGGGCACTCTCACTTTGGATGTGGTGGGAAACCCACACTGAAGTCCTTGCCTGATTTGGAGCAGAGATTTAAACCCAGGTCTCTCTCATCCCCATTGAGTGCCCTAAACACCAGTCCAGCAGCTACCCTGGGGTGTGTGGGTTGCTGTGTGTATATGCGTCTCTCCCTCTGCACCCACTCTAGGCAGGACAGGAAAAATTTCAAAATCTAAAAAAGTTTTGGGTGACAGGAAAACAGTGTTCCACCCACCTCTAAATTAGAGTTTCCACTAAATGCAACCATGAGTACTACTTAAACCTGCAACCTGATTTTAAGAGTTATGCTCATCCATTCAGGGAGCTAAACCATACCATGGGATCTACACATCCAATCAAAACAACTCCACTTTTGAATATCAAATACACACAACAAAATGATGCTGACTGAGCTACCACCCAAGAATTACTCACAGTAAGGGCTTGGTGAGTAATTCTGCACAATACAGTCAAGAAAAGTGCCATCTTTTTAAAGACAACATGCAAAGAGAGGTGAAATTTGTTGTATACATTGCTCCTTACAATTTATTCACCTTTCTCTAAATATTATGCACTGTCCACATGCAGTTCTCTGGGATCATTATTTAATCTTTATTTTCTCTCTTTCTTCTAGTCAGTATCTTTATTGCTTCTGATCACAACTTGAATCAGCTTCACCTACACCTGGATCTGGAACATGGATAATTGGGATACAGGACAGATCACCAGGGAAAGGAGTAGGGAACTCTGAGTTTCCCAGAATTTCCATCTACCACAATTTTGTCATGAATTTCATGATGTTTGATGCTTTTCTTAAAGCCCCACCCCCACAAGATGAGTGATGACAAGAGAATCTCAGATTTCATTTTTTTAAGAGTAAGTTTTTAACCATGGTTGCAGAGGAAAACTTGGAATTGTGACCCCTGTAGATCCTAAGAGTTTAAAAACCAGAAAGAAAATAATAACAATGAACTTTTTTTTTACTCTCATCATTTGTAAACTGGTCTTGTGATTTGGGGGGCGTTACTCGTGGTTCTTCAACATTTGGGGTTAACAATAGTGGGTTCCATCAGAGTTTCCTCAATATTGTTCTGTTGGGGGAGGGAGACAACTCCCACAATCCAAGAATCTTGGAGATTACCTGAAGCCAGCACCATGCCTGTGGCGGCTGCACACTGCATAAGCTCCAAGACCTCTCTACCCCGGTGGCCCAATTTCAGCCATGCTGCCTGGGATTCACACAGTCACCACAGCATCTTAGCCCCTACAATGGGGGTTTCACAGTGCTGAGGGGGCTCCACTCAGTTTGGTATAGCCTCAAACTGAATTCCCTGCTGGTTGCTAAGGGAGAAAATATGCACCATGCAGCTGTCCTATCCAACCCTTACTGAACTTTCCACTGGGGGTTACCGGGGTAGAGAGGGATGGGGAAGCAGCTTCCCCTGCGATCACCACTCTGCACGGACAGCTGTCAGCATGCAGCTCCTCACACAGTACCCGGGCCCTCCGGTGTTAACTAACTGAAAAGATGAGCTCTCTGGTTCTACTTTAATATTTACACCATCAGGAATAATTGAGCAGAAAGTTGGCTGCGTTCTTACTGAGATATATTTGTGCTGGGATTTAAACAAGCTGCTCAGCTTAGCTCCCCATAGGACCCTGCACAGAAGCACATTGTCAGATCTTCTTCAGAAGATGAAAAAATATTGATCAGCTGTAGAGGTGAGGAAGGTATAGCTCATCTACACATAGATGTTTTATCAGAGCATCTCAAGGGGCCTCAAGTAAAACCCAACATTCAATGAGCCTCAAACTTGACTTGGATTCCAAACTTTTGGAGCTCTCTGGAATTAATTACATTCCGTAATAATAAGACTTTCTGAAGTTCTAGAACAGCTTTCAGTTAGAGAGTCTGCACTTCACAAATATTCAGTAACTATGCCTGTGAGATATGTACTAATATTCCCATTTTACAGACAATTGAACTGAGGAAGAGAACGAATAAGCAATTTATCCAAGTTGACACAGAAAATAAGCAGCAGAGCAGGGATTAGGATCTACGAGCAGCAATTACTTGTCCTGTGTTCTAACCAGAGCATCACATTTCCTGCAGAACAGCATTCAAAAACTACACAAATATTTTCAATTATACATGAAAGTGTTAAACTCCCTGATGAATCAATAGAAAAAGCTGTATGTCTGCCAGCAACTTAAAACAAAAACAAAAACACTGTGTAAAAAACAAATCATGAACACATTCAAAATGATAGATCTCTTGATGACAGATACACTTACTGGTTCCTGGCATACAGTAGCTCCTGCAGGCAATAAACATTTAGAATATTGCAATTAATTGCAATAAAGGTTTCTGCTGTGTGTGTGAAACATGTACCTCTTTGGAACGTATATTGGTATTATATAAAGGTCATTCAAAATAATTTACAATGAAAAGGAGTTTGTAGGAAAAAAGGAATTGCTATAGTGGATCAGACCAATGGTCTATTTAGTCCTTAAAATCAGCCAGGTTGAAATGCATCATAAAGTTCAAGAACCCCTGCAATGGACAAACGCAGAACAACTTTCCCACAGAGGAAGTTTCTTTCTGTGCCTAGGCAGTTAGTAATTGATTTATACTCTGAAGAATGGGAGGTTTACATTCCTTATTTTGTTTTAAATGTATCAAAAATAACTGTGGATGCTCTTATTATCCATATATATTTTTAAAAAACTTCACTGAATCTTGTGGCAATGAGTTTCACAGGTTAATTACATGTGATGTAGAAAAGCTTTTTTTTTTAATTAACCCTTAAGTTTGATTAAATGTTCCCCTGTTCTTGCACTATGACAATGGATAAACAGGATCATCTGAATAATTTTTTCTATAAGATTCATTATTTCATATACCTCTAGCACATCCCCTCCTCGTTAATCTCCTTTCTACACTGTATAGTCGGGGGCATGGATCAGCATTCATGTCATGCTCCAAATTCAGTGATGAATTCTGGTAATGTGCCACCTGAGGCATGGTGCGCATATGCTGAGATGACTGTACTGTCCAAATCATTTCATTTCTTCATATGGAAATCTTTCTATAGCTCTAATAATTTTCATTAACTACCCCCACTCCACTTCCTGACACCCTATTTTCTGCTGTACTTTATGAGATGGGGGTAATGAGCTCATTTGCAGTATTCCAGGTGAGAGCATAATATCAGATTATATAAAATACTGAAAATACAACAATACTATTTTCCATGTAGTTTATCCATCCTAACATTTGGTTTTCTTTTTTCACTGCCACTGTGCATGAAGCAGAGGATTTCATGGAGCTGGCCAAAATGATGCCCAGATCTTTTGCATGAGTGATTATAATCCACCTAGAACCTAGATGTGTGTATCAATAGTTTATTTTTTTCTTTTAATATGCATCACCCTATATTTCTCAGCAATGAATTTCATTTGCCATCATGCTACCTGTTCATCTAGCTTGGGTAGGTCCTTTTAGAGTTTCTCAATTCCCACTAAATAATTCTAAATAATTTTGTGACACCATCTGCAAAGTTTGAGGATAAAAAGCTATTGATTGATTCCTGCTGACAGCTGCAAAATTACAAGGATTTTAGCAGATCTGATGTATTGGGAACTGATGTTTTAGGGTACTAGCTTAACGTATTAGCAACCACTAGCTATTTAGGGACAATGGGCCACATTTCATTTTCATTTGCGCCAGTGCAAATCCACAGCAACTCCACAGATACAAATTAATTTGGTTTGAAAGCTGCACACCAACTAGGCAGGACTATCACATTTTTGTTTTCTGGCACTTATACAGTCTTCAGTGTTTTTGGAAGTAATGCCTAATTACAAGTTATTCTCATCACTTGAGGATACATTCTGCATAGTGATAAGCGAGCCACAATTGTTTCATTGGTTTGGGTCAAATAAAACACAGAAGTTTGGATGCTTCTCTGGCTGTGCTGTGCAGAGAGCTAGGGATCAGGAGTTCTTTCTTATGCTTCTTATTGTACCATTGCTTCCATGTGTGATCATGGGCAAATCAGCAACAGCTAGATAGTGTCTTGAACCGCATAGTTGTCCTGCCCCAGGGAGAACTCCTGGGAAACAATTATAAGGCAACTGAGCTGGAAGGAAGAATTTAATCAGAGAAATGTGAATGATAATTGGCAAACGTTTAAGACCACTTAACTAAAAGCCCCAAAAGTCACAATCTAGGAAGAAGGCTGTATTGATTAAAAAAACAGACCTGGTTTAGAGGGGAAGTGAAGGTAGCTACAGAAAATAAAACAAATGGAATAAAGGGTAAGTTGATAAATATAAGATAGGAAGCTAGGAATTGTAGAAAATAGATAAGGGAAGCAAAGGGAAATAAGGAGAAATAGATGGTCAGCAGAGTTAAGAGCAAGGAAGAGTTTTCAAATATATTAGGAACAAAAAAAATGCTGACAATGGTATTGGTCCATTATCTAGATGGAAATTGTAGAACTACCAATAATAATGCAGAAAAGGCAGACGTGCAATAAATATTTCTGTTTTGTATTTGGGAGAAAACAAATTATGTAGTTGTATCGTAGAAGAACACTCTTTCCATTCCACTGGTATCTCAGGAGGATGTAAAACAGCAGCTACTGAAGTTAGATATTTCTAAAATTAGCAGGTCGGGATACCTTGTATTCAAGAGTTTTTAAAAAAATCTATATGAGGAGCTCGCTGGACCATTAAGGTTGATTTTCAATAAGTCTTAGGACATTGGGGAATTTTCAGAAGACCGGAAGAAATGGATGCTGTGCCAATATTTAAAAAAGGTTAACTGGATGACCTGGGTAATTATAGGCCTGTCAGTCTGACATCAATCTTGGACACGATAAGGGAACAGTTGATATGGGTCTTGATTAATAAAGAATTAAAGGAGCATAGTATAATTAATGCCAATCAATATGGGTTTATGGAAAATAGATCCTTTCCAACTACCTTCTTTTGATGAGATTAGAAGTTTAGTTGATACAGGTAAAAGTGCTGATGTAATATACTTAGATTTCTGTAAGGTGTTTGACTTGGTACCGCACCACATTTTGATTAAAAAACTAGAATGATATAAAAATAACATGCTCCAATAAAAAAGATATTACCTAACCCACCTTGTCTATCTAATATCCTGGGAGCAACACGGCAACAACAAGAACATTGCATACATCAAATTAACATGGCACACATTAAATGGATTAAAAGCTGGCTAACTGTCAGGTCTCAAAATGTAATTGTAAGTGGGGAGGTGTATTTCTAGTGGAGTCCCACAGGGATTGATTCTTGGACCTATGCTATTCAACACTTTTATCAATGACCTGGAAGCTTGGTGCAAGCAAACAATATGTGTTTTAATACAGCTACATGTAAATGTATCCATCTAGAAACAAAGGATTTAGATTATACTTACAGGATGGGGGACTCTATCTTGGGAAGCAGTGACTTTGATAAAGATTTGGGGGTCATAGTGGATAATCAGCTGAACATGAGCTCTGAATGCAAGGCTGTGGCCAAAAGGGCAAATGCAGCCCTTGTATAAATATATAAAGAAATCTCAAGTAGGAGTAGAAAACTATTTGTTCCCCATGTAGCTATTTATAGATTGTAGTCAAGTCACCCCTTGACATCCTCTTTGTTAGGCTCCAGGAACTCAATCTTTTTAGCGAATCACTGTAAGGCATGTTTTCTAATCCTTTAATCATTTGCGTGTCTCTTCTTTGAGCCCTCTCCAATTTATCTATGTTCTCCTTGAATTGTGGACACTAGAACCTAATAGAGAATTCTAGCAGCAGTCACAGATAAAATAACTTTATAATGGTCTTGTCAGTTAAGCAGACAAAGGTATAACATGATCCAATGGCTGAAAGTTAAAGCTAAACAAGTTCAGATTAGAAATAAGGTGTATATTTTAACAATGAGGGTGCTTAATCATTGGAGCAATTTATCAAGGTTCATGGTGGATTCTCCATCACTGGCAATTTTTAAATCAAGATTGAATGTTTTTCTAAAAGATCTGCTCTAGGAATTATTTTGGTGAAGTTCTATGGCCAGTGCTGTACAGGAGGTCAGACTACATGATCACAATGGTTTCTTCTGACCTTGGAATCTATGAAACTATAAAAACCTGTGAGTGAGTGACGACTTTCCCTGCTGCCCCCTTACTGCCAGGGGAATAACTTGCAACAGCCCTTTGCCAGGTATAGCACTCCCTCGTCCATGAGCTTGAGAGGGCAATCAAGGCTCTGTCCGCTCCCCACACACTTGCTTCCCAGCTCAGCCAACATGCCTGAGGCAAGATGTAGACAGGCCTTGAAGGAAAGCAGAGGCTAGTAACAGCGCTTGCCACCATCAGGCATTTTTGTGCTTGCCTCCTTATCTCTAAAATGGGATTATTAATACTTTTCCATCTTTGCAAAGAGCTTTGGAGGAAAGGTGCTATAAATTCAAGCTCAGAACCAAGGAGTCCTATAATCACTAGAAAAAAACTCCCTGAGCAATATTAGATATACTACCCAAGGCTGAACTGAAGTCTTGGTATATGTTTGAACTAAACAAGGTGTTTCAATGGCAATCCATTAGCCATTGTTTATTGAAGTACTCTTTTTCTAAGGGGGCTTTCTTATCTCTGATACATAGTGAACGTTTTTCTTCCATATCGATATACTCCACATCTAAAAGGAGAGACCACAGTAAGTAGCAGAGGCCCAGAGGAGAATTCTGATTACAAAACATTGAGAATAAACTTCTTAAGCTCCTCCCGCACAATTGCCAAGTTCATACTATTTGAAAGTGTTTATTTTCCTTTTATCTTTCTTCCATCTTCAGCTATACGCTATTGTCCTTTTTCCCATCTCTTAGTATTTCACCCCCAGCCTATGCTATAATTCTGTCCAAACTCTCCACATCAGATCCTCTTCCTGCAACAATTCAGATTCAGTAAGATTTCATCTTGAGTCTTGCCTTCATTCCTAGGAGGACTCTAATTTCTCTTCGCCTTAAATACAGAGCACCTCATCATACACAAAATTCACTCATTTGGAGTGCACACAAAACAAAAGGTGTAAATCCAACAGCTACCAGAGACAGCATTGTAAAAGCATAGTGTGTGACATAGAATCATAGCACTGGAAGGAACCTTGAGAGGTCATCTAGTCCAGTGGTTCTCAAAGCCGGTCCGCCGCTTGTTCGGGGAAAGCCCCTGGCGGGCCGGGCCGGTTTGTTTACCTGCCTTGCCCGCAGGTTCAGCCGATTGCGGCTCCCACAGGCCGCGGTTTGCCACTCCAGGCCAACGGGGGCTGTGGGATGCCTCAGCCAGCACATCCCTCGGCCCGCACCGCTTCCCGCAGCCCCCCATCGGCCTGGAGTGGTAAACTGCGGCCACTGGGAGCCGCGATCGGCTGAACCTGTGGACGCAGAAGGTAAACAAACCGGCCCGGCCCGGCCCGCCAGGGGCTTTCCCCGAACAAGCGGCGGACCAGCTTTGAGAACCACTGATCTAGTCCAGTCTCCTGCCTCGTGGCAGGATTAAGTATTATTTATACCATTCCTGACAGGTGTTTGTCTAACCTGCTCTTAAAAATCTCCAATGATGGAGATTTCACAATCTCCCTAGGCAATTTATTCCAGTGCTTAAACACCCTGACAGTTAGGAAGTTTTTTCTCATGTCCAACCTAAACCTCCCTTGCTGCAATTTAAGCCCATTGTTTCTTGTTCTATCCTCAGAGGTTAAGAAAAACAATTTTTCTCCCTTCTCCTTGTAACAAACTTTTATGTAATTGAACCCCCCCTCAGACTTCCCATTTCCAGACTGAACAAACCAAGTTTTTTCAATCTTCCCTCAAGGTCATGTTTTCTAGACTTCTAATCTTTTTTGTCACTCTTCTCTGGACTCTCTCCAATTTGTCCACATCCTTCCTGAAATGTGGCACCCAGAACTGGACAAAATACTTCAGTTGAGGCCTAATCAGCACGGAGTAGAGTGGAAGAATTACATCTTGTGTCTTGCTAATACATCCCAGAATGTGTTTTCTTTTTTTGCAACAGCGTTACACTGTTGACTCATATTTAGCTTGTGGTCCACTATGACCCCACAGATCCCATTCCGCAGTACTCCTTCCAAGGTAGTCATTTCCCATTTTGTATGTGTGCAACTGATTGTCCCTTCCTAAATGGAGTATTTTGCATTTGTCCTTATTTAATTTTATCCTATTTACTTCAGACCATTTCTCCAGTTCATCCAGATTACTTTGAATGTTAATCCTATCCTCCAAAGCACTTGCAACCTCTCCCAGCTTGGTCTCGTCCGCAAACTTTATAAATGTACTCTCTATGCCATTATCTAAATCATTGATGAAGATATTGAGCAGAACTGGACCCAGAACTGATCCCTCTGGGACCCCACTCGTTATGCCCTTCCATCATGACTGTGAACCACTGATAACTACTCTCTGGGAATGGTTTTCCAACCAGTTTTGCACCCACCTTGTAGTAGCTCCATTTAGGTTGCATTTCCCTAGTTTGTTTATGAGAAGGTCATGCGAGACAGTATCAAAAACTTTACTAAAGTCAAGATATACCATGTCTACCGCTTCCCCCCTATCCACAATGCTTGTTACTCTGTCAAAGAAAGCTATCAGGTTGGTTTGACACAATTAGACAAATTAGAGGATTGGGCCAAAAGAAACCTGATGAGGTTCAACAAGGACAAGTGCAGAGTCCTGCACTTAGGACGAAGAATCTCATTCACTGTTACAGACTAGGAACCGAATGGCTAGGAAGCAGTTCTGCAGAAAAGGACCTAGGGGTTACAGTGGATGAGAAGTAATTTTTAACTTTCCCTACTTTAGCCTCTTCTGATCCGACCTCATTTTTACTGGTATTCACTATGTTAGATGTCCAATCACCACCAACCTTCTTGGTGAAAACCGAAGCAAAGAAGTAATTAGCACCTCTGCCATTTCCAAATTTTCTGTTATTATTCTCCACCCCCCTCCAATGAGTAATGGGCCTGACCTGTCCTTGGTCTTCCTCTTGCTCACTTGTGATGCACAGCATGAGAGTGTTCCATGGACACGAAGTAGTTAACTAACTGCTGGGAACTGGATCAAAGGAGATATATAATTAAAATGTTAAGCAATGAAAATTGCATATTGCAAAACCTGGATTCTGTGCCAATAATCAAGTAGCCGTAGTGGAAATTCTATTAGAATTTGTCTACTGGTCACTACCTCTCTTTGGTTACTCCTGACCTCTACTGGTAGATCAGTATTGTCCCAAGAACGAGTAATCCAGAGTTCCCCTAAGATGTGGCTGTGAACCTGCTGGCACACCCCTGGCACCTGAATGCCTGTTGTACGGGGAAGCTGCTTTCAGACACCACAATGGGGAGCAATCAAGAGTTCCATTCTCCACTTCCAGCACTGTTGGTATGAGGAGGAGGAACTCTAGGATTCTTCATTTTCCAGGTCATTCTCACTACTCAGGGAGAGTGAAATGGGGGGGAAAGACCTCCTAGGCTCTGTTGTCCTCTCTTCCTCCATTCTAGCACGCGCACACACACATTTGATGAGATGGGGAAAGGAAGAATGGGAGAGAGGGATTGGAAAGTGAAGAGGAGAGTGTGTGATGGAGAGAAAGTAAGAAAAGGGAGGTAAGGAATGAATACGGAGCGAGAAAGGAGTACGCTGAATGAGAGAGGTGATAAGGTGTAAGGAGAGAATGGGAGTTTGGAGCGGCTGTGCTCATAATTTTTAAACTTTAGCTCAGGTGGTTATTCGTTCCACAGGCAAAAAAAAAAAAAAATACTCCACTGCAACGTTCCATCTAGATCAGGGGTGTCAAACTCAATTGCACAGGGGGCCAAAACTCAAAACTCGCGGGCCGAACAGTATAACCATTTATTTAACAGACTAAATATTTATGTTTTTTAACCATTAATATGAACCAAAATACAGGATATCATTCCAAAATAAATACATTTCAACTTAAAATATTTTGCTCTTCATAAAAAAATATCCTGTCAATACAATACATTCAAAATCTGTACATGCTGGAATATTAAAAAATCTGAAAATATAAATAAAAAATTGAATTTAAAGCAAAAGTATAATCATAACAAATCATAACATTCCATTTTCTTGTCTTATTTAGTCAGAGCCTGATACTTGGAGTCTTTTCTTTGCAACAAGTTCGTTTATGTTTGGGGTTAGGTTCTGTGTTGTGAAGATTCTCAGGATCGATTGCAGGTGTTCATCAGTGAGGCGACTCCTGTGTGACGTTTTGTTAATTTTCATCACAGAGAACAGCTGCTCGCACAGATATGTGCTGCCAAACATGGACAGGATTCGAGCCGCATGTTGGCGGAGCTGCGGCATCGCTTCAGGAATGAAGCGAGTGAACTGTGCTGGCCCCGCAGTGTCGTACTTTGCCTTCAGTGTCCCGTTACATTGCAGTTCTATCAGCTCCATCTGCATTTCTACAGGTGCGGTTTCCACATCGACTGCAAATGGGTTGCGAAGCAGCTCGAAGTTACTTTTCTGTGCCTCAAAGTCACTGAAGCGCCGTGCGAACTCAGTGCGCAGCGCGCTGAGTTTTTCAGCAAAGGTGGCATTTGGGAAAACTGTGGCACTTTCTTGGTTCCGTATTACTTGGCAACAGGGAAAGTGAGACAAGTTGCATTGGTGCATTTGTGTCTCCCATAAGCGCAGCTTCACTTGAAATGCCTTCACTGCATCATGCATATCGGTTATTATGTGCTCCCGTCCCTGGAGTTGAAGGTTTAAAGCGCTAAGATGCGACGTTATGTCAGCCAGGAACGCCAACTCACATTTCCACTTTTCATCCCGCAGAACTGTGCAGTCTTTCCCCTTACTGTCCATGAACTGGCAGATTTCCTCTCGCAGCTCAAAGTGTCTTTTGAGAACTTTTCCCCGACTTAGCCACCGGACCTCCGTATGATATGGCATATCGCCAAACTCGCTATCTATTTCCCGCAGAAAAGACTGGAATTGGCGGTGATTTAAACCGTGGGCTCTGATAAAGTTGACGGTTTGTGTTACAGTGTTCATCACATGATCCATTTTTAGGACTTTAGCACTCAGCGATTCCTGGTGTATGATGCAGTGATACACTGTCAACTCACCGGCACAGTTCTCCTCCCGCATCTTTGAGCGCATCCTTCCCACCAGTCCATTTTTTTCACCACACATAGCAGGTGCGCCATCTGTTGTAAGTCCAACGAGTTTTTCCCACGGCAGTTTCATGTCGGTTACACTTTGAAATACATTTCCAAAGATGTCTTCTCCTTTCGTTGTCCCGTGCATCGATTTAATGTCCAGTATTTCCTCGGTTACGCACAAATTGGAATCCACACCACGGATAAATATCGCCAGCTGTGCAGTGTCAGTCGCGTCAGTAGTTTCATCCACGGCAAGGGAGTATGCAACAAAATCTTTTGCTCTTTCAGTCAACTGTGTTTTCAAATCAGTCGCCATCTCACAAACCCGATTAGCAACAGTGTTTCTGCTGAGGCTTACATTTGCAAACGCTCGCGTTTTATCTGGACAAAGGACGTCGCACACTTTCATCATACAATTCTTTACGAATTCCCCCTCGGTAAACGGCCGTCCTGATTTGGCGATCTCTTCGGCCACAATGAAACTTGCTTTCACAGCAGCTTCACTTTGTGATTTTGCTTTGGTGAAAAACGTCTGCTGGGATGTCAAATTCTTCTTCAACTCCTCTACCTTTTGTAGCTTCTGTCCTGCGCTCAGGTTTTTGAATTTGTTCTCATGTTTCGTCTCGTAGTGCCGTCTTAGGTTATACTCCTTCATTACAGCGATATTACTCCCGCAAAGGAGACACACTGGTTTACCTGCAATTTCAGTAAACATATACTCATTCTCCCACCGGCTTTGAAAGCCTCGGTTTTCAGAATCAATTTTTCTCTTGGCCATTGTTGGGGTCTAGCTTTGATTTGATATTAGCGTTGTATACATCAACAGACCGCGAACTTGAACCGCGGCTTGCCGTTGGCGGCAATTGCACTGCATCATGGGATTTGTAGTGTGTGTTATTGGGGCGTCATATCACAGGGCCATTAAAAACAGATATATAAAACGATTTCGCGGGCCAGATATAATTGTATGGCGGGCCGGATGTGGCCCGCGGGCCTTGAGTTTGACACATGTGATCTAGATGACCTGTTCTTTGGCTCCAAACCTTAGAGGTCAACAGGAACCCGATGAGCATTTTGTATTAGAACTTCCACTTGAGATAAGAACAATTCTTTGATTTTGATTTTTAAAGAAGTACAAATGGATGCAGTAAGCAGGAGCCAAAAGAAGCTGGTACAAAGTGGAACTCACCAGAGGCTAGAGGATGATAGAGTTGTTGCTCAGTGATGTCACCTCTTCCATCTGTGGTTTTACTAAGTGGTGCTTAGTAACATGTAACCCCCTGCTCCCAGACATCTCTTTAACAGGACATGTTTTCACACCCTTAAGACACATTAAATTCGGTGCTTGAGGGTGATAATGAACATGGTGCTTTGGGGGAGTTTGCAGCACACTTTAAAAGATATTCTGAGATTTTCTTTCTAACAAATGAAGACTGACACGAGATTGTCATTCATAAAATGCTTTCTCTGTATCAGTTCTAGGACATGATAAATATGATACAGAAGTAGTTTGTTATTTACAGGTACCCTGCCTTTCTAAATGCTCTTAATAGTTTCTAACTGAAAACTCTTAAGTAAATGACCACTAGGAACTTATATATTTTAGCCACTTGTTTCTCTCTTGTAGGTTCAAAAAAATCAAAGAAATAAAATTGATTAAACCATCTTGCGCTGTGCTCACAGCTCATATATCAGACCACGTTTTCTACTACTACCCATACTCATCCGCCTTTTGCTGTTCCATCCAACTCTTTGACCCTCTATGACAAGACACAAGTGGGACAGTTATTTGAGGCAGGGACTGTTTTAACTCCCCCCAACATTATGTGGAACTGATCATGTTTGGCCCTTCCAGAATATAAATAAATAAATAAATAAATAATGATAAAGCAATTGTGCTTCTGCATGTACAGGACCACCCGTAGGTTACATATTGCATCCTTACTTGTCCTGCTTTTACCCATGGACAAAAAATAATAATAATCACAAGCTGCTTTTTTTCAAAGGATGTAGTTAGCACTTAGCATTCTGAATGCTTCCTCTGAGCGTGGTTTCCACGAGCTTGTGCTCTTTAGAGCTGCCTGAGTAATCTTTGCTGCAATGCATCCTGCTCCATGACTGTCGTGTGAAACCCTTCATTAATCCACAGAGCAGGGGCAGCGCAAGGAGCAGCAGCACAGACTGCCCTGCGAAAGCTCTTGATGTCCTATTCAGAGGGTGCTTCTTCTAGTTCTGAGGTTCATATGTAATTGACACCTTTTATAAATGGCTATATTAGAGAAGAATTATATACACAGAAGGCCATTCCTGACTGTCCAATGCCTTTCTTGTAAGAAGAATGATTTAGTATATGGAAGTTTTCTATATCTGTCACTAGAAGTTATTAATTTTATCTTGCTGTCATTGATTTTAGTAATATCCCTGACTCCATTTAAAATGTTCTAAAAATCTGGTGCTAGAAAAATGTACTATATTAAGAAAACCTTACATTTAAGGACAGTCATTTTTTCTCCTTGTTTGATAAAACAGCAGCTTATTAATTGCAAAGACATGTTCTTGTGAAAATGAACACTGCTTAATTTCCATTATTAAACTAAATATCGGTTTGGACAAGCCAGAGTATGCTTTACTGATGTACCAATAGATCACAGCTCAGCCCCGGAGGGAATGTGCTTTGATGAAATGAAATAATATTTCAGCTGTCAGTACTGATGCAGTTCTGAGCTTTGCAAGGCACAGGAAAAAAACCCCACAGTGGTGGTGTCAAATTATGTCCGGAGGTATTGGAGATGATCATTTAGTTAATCAAAAATACAAAACACTCTGCAAACACATTGAAAAGTTCTTGGCTAGCAAGTTCTTGATCCTTAAGCACTTTACATTCATAATGAGTAGCTAATTATGATTAGCTCCTTTGTTAAATGGCTGATAAAATATGCGCTACAGTGAATTCATTTGATATGAGATTTATCCCCAGTCAGATCTTCACAAAAAGTTCATCTGAATTCTAGCAACCTGTCAAGGCTGTATTCCCATTTGAACTTTAGGGTACAAATGTGGGGGCCTGCATGAAAACTTCTAAGCTTAACTACCAGCTTAGGTCTGGTCCGCTGCCACCATCCCAAAGCTAATTCCCTTCCCTGGGTAGCCTTGAGAGACCTTCACCAATTCCCTGGTGAATACAGATCCAAACCCCTTGGATCTTAAAACAAGGAGAAATTAACCATCCCCACTTCTTTCTCCCACCAACTCCTGGTGAATACAGATCCAACCCCCTTGGATCTAAAACAAGGAGAAATTAACCATTCCCCCTCCTTCCTTTCACCAGCTCCTGGTGAATACAGATCCAACCCCCTTGGATCTAAAAACAAGGAAAAATCAATCAGGTTCTTAAAAAGAAGGCTTTTAATTAAAGAAAAAGGTAAAAATCATCTCTGTAAAATCAGTATGGAAATTAACCTTACAGGGTAATCATACTTAAAGAGCTCAGAGGACTCCCCTCTAGTTTTAGGTTCAAAGTACAGCAAACAAAGATAAACACTCTAGTAAAAGGTACATTTACAAGTTGAGAAAACAAAGTAAAACTAAGACGCCTTGCCTGGCTATTTACTTACAAGTTTGAAATAGGAGAGACTTGTTTAGAAAGATGTGGAGAACCTGGATTGATGTCTGGTCCCTCTCAGCCCCAAGAGCGAACGAATTCCCAAACAAAGAGCACAAACAAAAACCTCCCCCCCCCCCCGCCAAGATTTGAAAGTATCTTGTTCCCTTATTGGTTTTTATAGTACTGTACACAGGACAGCTGTTACCCTTCCCTTTATAGTTATGACACAACCATTTACCACTTTTCCTCAGCTTCCAAAGAGAAGAAAGTTGATAGAATTGGCTCTCCCAGTTCCCATAACTAATTGCCTAGTTTTATTTACTGAAAAAGTAACTTTTCAAGTCAATTTAATGTTGGTCAAAGGTGCTAGATTTGCACCTGGCTCTGCAAATTTAAGCCTATTATTTTGTCCGTGAAATGATTACTATAGTCATGCAAGCCTTGCCTTAGCTTCTCAATTAATATTAGAGCTGGGTGAATAATTCCTAGTGCCAGATTCTGTGATCCTCTAAGGCTGCTTTGCGGCTCATAACCACCTGCTGTGACAGCCACTCCCTTTGCCCCTGGCATAAGAGGGAGGGAAGGAATGTGTTGGAGACATCCTGTGGAAAGGTGGGCCATTGCAAAATGGAGCTACACCCAATCAACCACTGGCATAAGGTAACTCAGGGACTTCCTGCCTGAAGTGTAAACTAGAGCTGCTCCTATGCTCAGGATCAGAAATCGAGACTGGTAGGACCATGAGGATCATGGAGAGGCAACAACCTCACTATGGTGAAGGTTGTATCAGTCTTACAATTATAAAGTTTTGCTACCTCTCTAATACGCTCAGGAAAAGTTGTTTAATCTATGAATACACAAAGTGAAAGTGATGAGGGATGTTGGTGCCAAATTTAGGGTGCATTAGACAAACCAATGTAGATATATGAAGGGAAAAAATAGTTCCCCCAGATTAAATTAAATCCCTAATTACCACCTTTTTAACACATTATAACTCCACAATGGGAAGGCCAAAAAATGTCAAACTAGGCCTATTGATTAGATTTTGGCCACTGATATTGCACAATACCATGGTTTATTTCTTCAAAATATAAATGCAATATATTAGCTTCTAAAATAGATCAGAGTTCTCTTACCACCAAATCTGATGTAACAAAGAACATTAATAAAAGGGGTATTAAACTCTGCAGGTTTATAAAACCCCACGCTGCCAGAATTCTAAGGTTTCTAAACTGCCTGAATTTGTAAGGTACCAAGGAAAGTTTTAAGTAGACTTTAAAAATAAGCAGTCCATAACTAGATTTCCAATATAAGCCAGGTTTAACCACCTAACCTGTATAACTAAACCAGACCATCAGAGAGTTCTCAAGTGCAATCTTCAGTGAGATGAGAATATTTTGGCAAAATTGGAGTGATTTAGACATGGTATTTTTTTAATATAGAAATGATAAACTTGAGAGGTTTTCACTTTTTGAAATGTATGTCTTGCTCTGCAAACAGTTATGTCAAAAACAGTTTAGGCTGGAAACTGTGAAATGAGGAAGAGAAAGAAGAATTCCAAAGAAAAATATACAGTATCTATCAATGCATGTGAGATCAACCATTGTTCCAACTTGTCTGAGGGTTCTTTTATACTGTTATTCCTTCCGTCCTCATGATTAGCCAATATTCAAAATATTGAGCACCTTTCAGCATTCCTGCATCTATATGGATGCATAGTACAGATTGCTATTAGAAAGAATTCTTTAGGTAAGCTTTTAAAGGAATTATTCTGGAAGAAACACACAATTACATTTTAAATTTTTTTTAATCTGAACCAGTTTTAGGAACCAAAAATAATTTGCGAGATTCACAAAACATCAAATTCCACAAAGGATGCCAATCCCTAGTCAATTGTCAACTCCAATATCATCAAACGAGGAATTGTGGAAACACATTTGATTCTGCACATGGGCAAATTGGCATGGATTCTACTTTATAATTGGTCTAAACAGGAAGGAAATTTTCAAGAGTCTAGTTGTCCAGATTTCAAAAATAAAATCATTTATGCTAGCATATCTTCCTCTGAATGTCAAACAGGCAGTCCTTAGCAGTTAGGATATGAACATACACACATCCAAGCACGGATAACCATTAATATTTAGAATTTTATAGACCATAGTATAAACTAAAATATATATCCTACTGTACAATACAATGTCATCTAGAGTACTAGTTAGGAGAGAAACAGCATCTATTCAGTACATCATCTTGGATCTACCATTCAAACACACACCGTGACAATCAGGGTCCAGACAGACAAAGGCGCAAAAGAGGGGCTCTGCACCTCCAAAGAATAAGCGTTAATCAATCAACTGGTTTACACAATGTTGTGTACAAAAATATGTCTAATGAGATCTGTTATGAAACCTTGTAATGTTTTGAACTAGATGGTCATTATAAGCTATGTGCACAGACTGTGGTTATGAATTCATGTATTTGTGTAGATATAAAACTGTGCTCATAATTTTGCTGCAACATTCAGCTCCAACCTCACAACAGGACAGTGGCCAGCCAGGCAAGGAGGTGCTGCCTCCCCACCCAGATGAGTGGAGCGCCAAGCACTGTACAAACCAGGAAAAGACAAATGACAGACAACTGAAGTTAAGATAAGAGGGAAGGTCCTCTCATGGATTGGTAACTGCTTAAAAGAGGAAACAAAGGGTAGGAATAAATGGTCAGTTTTCAGAATGGAGAGAGTTAAATAGTGGTGTCCCCCCAGGGATCTGTACAGGGCCCAGTCCTATTCAACATATTCATAAATAACCTGGAAAAAGGGGTAAACAGTGAGGTGGCAAAATTTGCAGATGACACAAAACTACTCAGGATAGTTATGTCCCAGGCAGACTGCGAAGATCTACAAAAGGATCTCACAAAACTGGGTGACTGGGCAACAAAATGAAATGCTGCATCCCCTCTTTGACAGAGAATACATGGGTAAACTGTTCAGAGGAGACAGATGAATTCCCTTTCCTAATATCAATTACCTAATACAGAAACCTGAAGTTGCATCTTTATGTTTATTTTCTTCGTCACTTGTATGTGTTTGCTTTTACTTACTATGTTATCTCTGAATCTGTGCTTTTTTATTAAATAGACGTTTTGTCTATTTTTACCCCAAGCAGGTGTGCAAACTTTGCGGAGTGTGTATGCTAAAGTGAACTGATAGCTGGTGTAAAAGTTTCACTCCTTCAGAGCTGACGAACCAAAGGGGAAAAAATCCAAGAGTATGGTAGTTAAGAACTCAGGGTACACAGATGTGGGGAGACTCTGGACTGAAAGCGTTGTTGAGGTCACCCTGCAAGGAGGAACTGGGCTGGTGGAAGTCAGGGTGAGACCTTTATGTTTGTGGGCTGGCTACTGCTGTCAGGGTTTTGAGCCATAGAAGCAGAGCGCTAAGGCATCCAAAGTCACAAGGCAGGTGGTGACAGAACCAGTACTGGGTTTACAATGGTGCCAGCCCCACACTCAGAAGGGGCCCTGGCATGGGTGGGGGGCTCGGTTCGGGCACTGGGGCCCACAAAAGGTTGATCTGTCCCTGGACAGAACCCCTTACTGGTCTGGATGATCCCCCAAAACATCCCATACACCTAAGCAACTTCAGAAAGTAAATGTGAAGAGGAAGTTAGAATATTTATTCAATGAGTTTATGGAGTAGTTGAACACTGCGGGGGTACTAGACGGCTCATGGAGTTGGAAATGCAATATGTTAACCTTTAGTGTAAAGCTGAGGATTTTGCTTATTATTTGGTTATGGCAGTGCCCATTGCTTGGACACTATTGACTGTAATGAAGTCAATGAAGTTACACTGGCGGAGGATCTGGCTTTGATTGGACTCTTCAATACTACAATGAGGGAACCTATGGAACAATGTATAAGAACCTATACAGAACAGCATATTTTGTCACTGTGAGAATTCAGAAGAATGTACATTAGCAGAGCTCTGCGTATTAACACCAGTGTGGTAATCTCACAGTGGATTCATTTGAACGGAAAGCCTGGCTATGCTCAGGTGAAAGATGGTTTCAGTTGGATGGTACTGAATTATGGAAGCTAAAATTAACCCTTCACGCCAATGTATTACAAACCTATCTTAGCACCCACAGTTTTTTCTCCTACACATTAGTCCAAAGCTGTAACAATGGGCAAAATAAACTCCTAGCGTTCATTCTTATTAGTGCACTCATCAGTACACCATGGGGCCATAGCTGGGCAGTTGCTCATTGCATGTAGCCTGGGATTGGTATCATGTGCTGGGAATGGTGGTGCAAAGTTTTGGAGCACCTCTCCTTTGCATTAAGTAGTCAACGCTAAACTTGTATTAGCTTTACTTTACTACAGTACCATATATCTACTGCTTCTCTTCTCTCTCTGAGGTATTTCTGAGGCACAACCACTGTGGTATTGAAGCAGGTATTCTCCCCTTTGCATAAGTCATACTTGCCTGAATCTCCCTCTTAAGGGTATATCTTCCCTTGAAAAAAAACCACTCTGTGGCTGAGAGTCTCAGAGCCTGGGTCAACTGACTTGGGCTCATGGTCAGGGGCTAAAAACTGCGAAGTAGATGTTTGGACTCAGGCTAGAGCCCAGGCTCTGAAACACTGTGAGGGAGAAGCATTTGGAGCCAGGGCTCCAGCCCAAGCCTGCATATTACACTGCTAGTTTTAGCCCCACAGTGCAAACCCAACTCAGTTAACCTGGGCGCTGAGACTTGCTGCTGTGTTTTTTGTTTTGTTTTGCTGCATAGACGTACCCTTAGTCATGCTCCATTCTGTTCCCCCTCGGTTATTTCTGGATCCTCCAAGTATACACATTTTAGTTTTCCTGAAAAGCATCAGTCTGTGTCTGATCCACTTATTTGCTGCATGCTAAATTTGCATGTTCCGCTCCTTCAAGAGAAAAAGGAGTCACAGGCAGTCACAAGAGAAGGGAAGAATAGTCTACTGGTTCGGGTACTAGCCTGGGCTTTGCAAGACCTGGGTGCAATTTCCTGCTCTGCTACTGAATTCCTCTGTGACTTTGGGAAAGTCACTTACTTTCTCTGTAAGATGGGTACTAGCATTTCCCTAACTCACAGGGTGCTGTGAGGACAAATACGTTAAAAATTGTTTGGTTTCAGAGTAACAGCCATGTTAGTCTGTATCCGCAAAAAGAACAGGAGTACTTGTGGCACTTTAGAGACTAACAAATTTATTTGAGCTTAAGCTTTCGTGGTCTACAGCCCCCTTCATCGGATGCATAGAATGGAACATATAGTAAGGAGATATATATACACACACAGAGAACATGAAAAGGTGGGAGTTGCCCTACTAACTCTAAGAGGCTAACTAATCAAGCTTTATCACTACAAAAGTTTTTTTCTCTTAATTAATTAGCCTCTTAGAGTTGGTAGGGCAACTCCCACCTTTTCATGTTCTCTGTATGTGTATATATATATATCTTTTCTATATGTTCCATTCTATGCATCCGATGAAGGGGGCTGTAGACCACAAAAGCTTATGCTCAAATAAATTTGTTAGTCTCTAAAGTGCCACAAGTACTCCTGTTCTTTTTGTTAAAAATTGTCAGGTACTCAGATATCACAGTAATATTGGCCATGTGCATAGTTAAGATAGATAGTTCTAAGTCTAACCACATCGCCTGTGTTAGCAACGTAATAAAATAATAATAATACCTACTTCTTATCTAGTCCTTTTCATCAGTAGATCTCAAAGCGCTTTACAAAAGAAGTCAGTATCATTATCTGAGGTGCGCATACAAGTGGTGCGTGGCCAAACAAAAAGCCAAAACAGACAAGGAATATTTATAAAAAAATAATCTAACATACATTGCTCTAACCATAGTCACTAAATTTGAACAAGTTCCTACAATTCACACAAGGCAAGCAGCTCTTAACAAAATACATTTAAACAAACAGTCTCTAAGTGGGGAGGATTACCAGTCAACTCCTATACTAAGAGACACTTATGCCTGGATTTCCACACACCAGTTTGGACTGACTAGACCTCCCCAGCAGATCTTTGGAGACAGATGCTGCCTTGAGAAATGCTTTTAACCATTAGCACTGAACCTCTCTGCAATACAGTTATATTTTCTGCTTTTCCCCATACCTCCAATTCCAGACATTACCTGAACTGGGCCCTCTTAAATTTGTGCAATGGCCTATTACCAAATAAGACATCAGTCAGCTGGGCCGTCGTAATAGGAATTGTTGTGACTTTAGAGAAGGAATATACAAATATATCTCTTTAAAATAAAGCTATCAAAGGGAGGGTAGCACTTCTAATAACCAATTAACTAACAAGAGCTACCATAATGAGCTAATTAATTATCTTGGATTTAATTAATTAGGAAATTGTATATTCTTGTTTCCTATTTTTTTCCTTCTGGCTAATTCTAATTGCAGTGTAATTAGAGAGATTATTACCTGCTTTGGCATGACAGGGTTTTCATAGTGCGGACCAGAGAAGGGTAAGGTTCAGTAATAGAGCTGTCTGCCTGAACTGAGTCTGGGCCTTATGCTGAGCGTATTCACATTTACAGCCACTGCACTGGGAGCTGAGGTGCTCAGCACCTTGCAGGATCAGGCCCATTGCCATTAGAAGGAACACGGATGAGTTTAAGGGTATTTTCTAGGGCTGTCAAGCAATTAAAAAAAATAATTGCACTATTGAAGAATAATAGAATAAAATTTAAATATGTTTGGATGTTTTCTACATTTTCAAATGTATTAATTTCAATTACCACACAGAAAACAAAGTGTACAGTGTTCACTTTATATTATTTTTGATTACAAATATTTGCACAGTAAAAAACAAAAAGAAATAGTATTTTTCAATTCACCTAATACAAATAATGTAGTGCAATCTCTTTATCATGAAAGTTGAACTTACAAATGTAGAATTACGTAAAAAAACTGCACTCAAAAATAAAACAATGTAAAACTTTATAGCCTACACGTTCACTCAGTCCTACCTCTTGTTCAGCCAATCTCTCAGACAAACAAGTTTGTTTACACTTGCATGAGATGATGTTGCCTGCTTCTTGTTTACAATGTCACCTGAAAGTGACAACAGGTATTTGCATGACACTGCTGTAACCGGCATCGCAAGATATTTACGTGCCACATGCGCTAAAGATTCATATATCTCTTCGTGCTTCAACCACCATTCCAGAGGACATGCGTCCATGCCGATGATGGGTTCTGCTCAATAACAATCCAAAGCAGTGTGGACTGACGCATGTTCATTTTCATCATCTGAGTCAGATGCCACCAGCAGAAGGTTCATTTTGTTTTTTGGTGGTTTGGGTTCTGTAGTTTCTGCATCAGAGTGTTGCTCTTTTAAGGCTTCTGAAAGCATGCTTCACACCTTGTTCCTGTCAGATTTTGGATGGCACTTCAGATTCTTAAACCTCAGGTCAAGTGCTGTAGCTATCTTTAGAAATTTCACATTGGTACCTCCTTTGCGTTTTGTCAAATCTGCAGTGAAAGTGTTCTTAAAATGAATATCATGTGCTGGGTCATCATCTGAAGGCTGCTATAACATGAAATATATGGCAGAATGCGAGTAAAACACAGAGCAGGAGACACATAATTCTCCCTCAAGGAATTCAGTCACAAATTTAATTAACACATTTTTTTAACGAGCGTCATCAGAATGGAAGCATGTCCTCTAGAATGGTGGCTGAAGCAGGAAGGAGCACTTGAATGTTTAGCATATCTGACACATAAATACCTTGCAATGCCAGCTACAAGAGTGCCATGCAAACACCTGTTCTCACTTTCAGGTGACATTGTAAATAATGTCCCATAAATGTAAACAAACTTGTTTGTCTTAGCGATTGGCTGAATAAGAAGTAGGACTGAGTGGACTTGTAGCCTCTAAAGTTTTATATTGTTTTGTTTTTTTTGAGTGCAGTTATGTAACAAAAAAAAATCTATATTTGTAAGTTGCACTTTCACTATAAAGAGATTGTACTACAGCACTTGTATGAGGTGAATTGAAAAATACACTTTCTTTTGGTTATTTTTGCAGTGCAAATATTTGTAATAAAAATAACAATATAAAGTGAGCACTGTACATTTTGTATTCTGTGTTGTAACTAAAATCAATACATTTGAAAATGTAGAAAAACATCCAAAATATTTAATAAATTTCAATTGGTAATCTACTGTTTAACAGTGTGATTAAAAGTTAGATTAATTGTGATTAATTTTTTTAATCGGGATTAATTTTTTTTTTGAGTTAATCACGTGAGTTAACCGCGATTAATTGACAGCCCTAGTATTTTCCCATTTTGCTAAGTTTATACTATAAAGAATATGTAGCAAAGTAGCATCTGCTTCAATTATAGCTGGGCATGTCTTCATTTCAACTGGGCATGGCATAGAGCTGCTCAAAAATTCTGCTCAAAACTTTTTATGGAAATTGTTTTTTTTGTCAAAATGGAAATTTCTTCTAGAAGTGTCTACTTGACATTATTATTTATTTTTTTTGGAAGGGGGGGTATCAAAAACCAAAATGTAAATATTGCAGTTTTCAGTGAAAAAATCCCAAATCATTGCGAAAAGTTTTGACAAACATGAACCTTTTTTTCATTTTCATCAAAATTTGAAATGGAGGAAAAAAGCATTTCCCAACAAGCTGTAGTGCACAGCCACTGAAAGAACCACCATGATGCTCTCAGTCATTGCAGTACATAAGGAAGCCTTAATTTAAAATCAGTGTGAATGCTACATCAACATCCATCCCTAATTTCAACTCACAAGCAAAAAGTACAAATGAATGGCCTGTTCTTGCAACCTTTACCTCACACCAGCTGTCCTTACTCCCACAATTAGGTTCAATGACATATGGCAATGCTTGGATAAGTAAGCACTGCAGAAACAGGTGCTAATTCTAATTAATTTGCTGATTATTTGATATTTGTGCTGTGAATTCAGCAAATTAACCTGGAGACCTCAGTATTTGGATCTATGTCCATGTTTTTTTCTCTGCCACGGGTTCACTGAGAAACACAAAGTCAGGTCAGGAGCTGAGTCATGGGGATTGTTTACAGAGAAAGGATGGTTATTAGGTAAGAATGGCTAAGGACTTTGAGCACAACTGACAGATTTTTCCTGCTATGCGATCATCCTTTCCTAGTTTCACAGGAACAGATTCCTTCGGACCGGTTTGATAGGATTTGTGGTCTGGCGTCAATGTTTTGCACATCTAATGTTCTCTACATTTGGAACTAATATCCGCAGACCAAACTGTAAGGTTGTCACTTGCTTTTCATCCACAGCTCAGACCTATAAAGGTTAAGAGTACGCCAATCCTGATCCAACAAGACACTTAAGCATATGCTTAACTTTAAGCCTGCAAGTAGCTCCACTGAAGTCAATGTGATTAGTCACATGCTAAAAGTTAAGCTATCTGTGCATATTAGGTATAATCATTTAATTCCCTGTGTATGACTGGTTCTCACCTTCAACATTTGGTAAAATAAATATCTTATATCTTATTTAATGCCCTTGCCAATTTCTGTGTATATTTGCAAACTAAATCTTAGCCCAATATAAATTGGTAAGTGAATGTGAAATATGCTAATTTGGAAACTTTTCTTTTTCAGTATGCATATTGACAAAGAAATCTGGTTTTCAGAATATGGTTTCACACAAAGAAATCAGTCTGTATCTGTACACACACGTTTTCCCACCAGTTTAAACAACTTACACCACCATGACCCAAGGATCCAGGTCTCCTGGGGCAGAAGATTTGCTCAGACTGGGATTTAAAGCAGATATCCACAATACCGGGAGCAGACTAGTAGAAGCCAGGAAATAGGTGGGGCTGACAGGGAAAGGGATCTGGTCAGAGCATCCAGATAATGCCCTGAAACAATCCTCTAAGCAAGTTCCATATATGAGGCTGCGATGAAATGCCAGCTGGTCTTCTGTGTTGGACCACCCAGGGGCGAATCCCCTAGAGTTCAGCCTCCTTCTACTAGTGAAAAATCTGCCCTGCTAAAGAGAGAGTGGAATTTTAGAGCTCTTTAGTTGGCTATCAAATACTCCAAAGCGTGACTGCCACTGCGCTAGGACTGTGCATGATGTTAGTACAGAGATGCTTTAGAATACTGATGAACGTCGGTCCAGCTCATGGTGGCAGAGACCCCTGGTAAAGGAAAGTTCACTTGGAAGGAGGTGGTTGACTGCACTCTCTCCTCCACTGGGGTGGCACTATTCAGGACCACAACGACCACAAGGCAGCACATTCTCCCACAGCAGTCTCTATTGTAAGGGCTCTTAAGAAGCACTAGCTGTAACTTATACCTCTCCCAGAAAAAAGCCCTGTCAACACCACCATCAGCCCTTCCTCATGCTACTGCCTGGGGGGAATGGGGTGGGGGACTAGGCTGGTGCCCAGGTGTGAGATTCACACTCTTCTGTGCCAGCTTCACTGAATCTGGAGCCAGCTATTAAAGGATGGGCTTTTAGCAGGGGTTTATGGGAGTTACTAGTTATATTGCAGTAGCACCTAGGAGCTCTAGTCACGTACCAGGACCCCACTGTGCTAGGTGCTATACAAACAGAACAAAAAGACCATCCCTGCCCCAAGGGGCTTACAGTCTAATTTAGACTGACTTCCATTTAAAGTCAATGGGAGGCAGGCACCTAGCTCTCTTTCATATCTGCTCACTCTGTGTTATCAATGCTGCTTTCTGCCTCCTTCTCACTCAAAAGATACATTAGCTGTTATTGTGTCAATCTCTCTGCTTGTAACTCAACCCCAGCAAAATCTGCCTGACCCTCACCCCTTAACCAGGGAAAACACTGAATGGATTTATTCCAGACACCACAATTATGATTTTTTCCCCAGTTTTGGGGTTATTTTGTAAGAAATGAAGCTGACACAAAGCTCTCCACTTCCTCACAGCTATACTGAATTAAAAAGGAATCCTGAGAACTCCTCTTTTTCATGGTGAATCGGTGGATTTGATTTCTTGAGATTTAATGCGATTTATAGAAAACATTGCATAAATGGCTTTAATTCTACTATGTGGTGTTAAAATGTACCATGGTGTAAAGAAACAAGAGAAAATTGTCTTATATGCCTGGGAGGCCACTGGTGATGCTTTAGTATATTTCATACTGTGAATGGGCAAACTGAGTGAAATTCACATCTGTTGAAAAGTCTGAAAAGCACAAGGCTTATTAATTATTATTACTATAGTAATGCCTAGCTCTTGCATAGTAATATTCCTCTATAAAACTCAAATTGCTTCACAAAGGACTAAAGGATCATTATTCCTGTTTTACAGATGGGGAAACTGAGGCACAGGGAAGTGAAATAACTTGCCCAAGGTCATCCAGAAAACTAGTGGCAGAGCTAGGAACAGAACTCAGGTCCTCTGAGGCCCACTCCAGTACTCTGGCTACTAGACAAGACAACACTGCCTCCTCCCTATGCCCTTAAGTACATTCTGCTGGATCCCTGAACAGGACTGAATCTTACCCATTGTGCCTAAGTTCTGAACCTTTAAATAAAAGTCAGTGGACTGAGATTTAGAGGCTGATCTGTCATACATTTAGTTCAACCCCTGGATGTTATTTTTAGGTTACTGTGGATGTTTCTGAATGGCTCATGTTCATTAGGGGAGGTTTCTCCTTAGTTTCTGAATGTATTCCAATATTGTGGGGTTACAAGTTTTACTACAATTTGAATGCTGTTGGATCTGGTTTCTCCCATGGATAGACTCAAAAGAAAGAATGAAAAAAGAAGGGTGAAAAATAGATAAACAAAGACTGAAGCAAACAATGGAGGAAGAGAAAAATCTAAGGAAAGACAATTTGTGCCCCAAGTGCCACCCTTGCTTATTCTGATTATTCTTCTAACATTAAATCCATGGCATAGATTTCTCTATAGTTAGAAAAACAATGCGTTTAAAAAAAAATCCACACAGGAAGAAGTTCAACATTAGACAAAATGAGATTGATTGCTTGTCCCTGCTTCAAACTGCAGCTCAAAAATCAATCTATCCTATCAGCACCTATCCACATACAAGTGCATGCTTGATTAGGGAGCCAGATTCTGATCTCACTTACACTGGTTTAAATCCAAAGTAAATCCATTGACATCAAGTCTGTTAGTTCACTGGCATCACACTGCTATAAACTTAAACCATTATCTGGCACTCCTGTTATGAAATTAATTCATACAATTGAATCTATTTTATAACCATATTTGAAATTCTTTTGAACTGAGATTTCTTTTGGACTCAGAGCTTCTAGCACAGGAGCTCATTAAAGTCAACTCCAGAGGCCCTGAGCTCATACACAGGACAACACTCTCTGAAGCCATTTGAACTCCTGAGGCAGAGCAAAACAAGCCTATCTTGAAGAAAAATAGAGGCACTGATGCCAAAGAGTGCTGACAGTGAAATAACGACTATGGAGCAGAAAGTGGTATTACTTGTGTCTTAGGGCTGAGTGCTTTGTTTAGGAGCTAATGCAAAATACACACATTTCTCTCCAAACAATAAAAGGGTTTAACGGTGTTTGGAAGCAGCTAGTTTGAATGGTAAATTAAAATATATTTGCAAATTCTAATATCCCTTTAAAGACCCTTTTGGAGATAACTCTGGCATAATACAGAAAACTCACAAAATAACTAGATTAACAGAAAAGATGCATTTAGCTGTAAGGACAAACAAATACTGTATTCCTATTTAAGGATTTTACCAACATATACTACCTAGAGAGAGGAAAGAAATCTCACTCTATGCCACTCTAAGACTAATAGCTAATAGTCCATCCTTTGATAGTTAGGACTCAGTAGGCGAGAGGGGTTGTCTGAAGGAGACATGGCTTTGTATGAACTCTGTGGCATCCTAAATCTATATTATTTGTTTTCTGTTCTCTCCTATACCACTGTACTCAAAATGGTAATGATCCAGAACCAATATCCATACTGAAATAAATATCTGAGATGGGAACATGCTGAAGGGGGTTAATAGTCAGTCCCTGAAGATACACCTAGCTTAGTATCAAGTTGGGTTAGTTAGGAAGCTCAAGAAATGCCTGTGAACATCATGGGCTGTTAACACAGTCATTTAAGTATGTGGGCCAGCACCCTGAGCTGGCATAAATCAGCATGACTCCATTAACTCATTTAGAAGAATTGTCCCCTTGTTTTTATGAGACAGGGTCAATATATTCAAATAAGCTTCCTTTAGCATGTCAAGCAACTAAGACCCACTCTCCCAGTGTCGAACTCAGCCTTTTCAGCCCCAGTCTGAAGGGGCAGTTTTCACTGACAAGAAAGGTAGGTGGTGAGATTAATTGTAACTACAGTGGCGCCAATGGGATTGTTTATGTACAATTCCCTAATGGAGACAGCACTTTGAGATGATATCACCATAGCAATAGCCAGAGTTGATAAAAAAAATATGACTTTTTCCCCTCCAAAGACTTGTCTGAAATGTCTTTAAAAGATATAGGGCAACTTGGACGGTGTATGGGAGAAATGACCTGAATAGGAACCTGTACACACAGCCATTTACTGGAGTTCTGACCGTTATATTATTCAGAAGCCAATGTTGTTGACTTGGGTACTGCAAGTTAGGTACCTCAATCCACGTTTAGGCATCAAAATAAGCAAGGTCACTTTCAAAAGTGTCCAGCACCCCTCAGCTCCCACTGAGGACTGCTGGGTAGGAGTCACACTGGGTGACAAGTAGTGGTGGTCGGGAATTTTCCATCACAATGATTTCCTAATGGAAAGTGTCCTTTTCACAAAATCAAAATTTCACAGGAAAAATTCAATTTTGTTGAAAATTTTCCTTTAGCAACATCAAAATGGCAACTCCCCAGCTGCCTGCCTGGAAGGTGTGGTCTGAATTTCACTTTCTGCTACTTATTTAAGAAAGTGTCTTATCTTTCAAACTTATCTGTCCTTCAAACACCATCTCAATCTTTGAGTGCCTTGCAATCTGTTAAATTATTTATCCGCACAAAACCCTTGTGAGGTAGGGAAATCCATTTAGCAAAGAGGGAATGGAGGCACAGAGACTGAGTGACCTGCCCAATGTCATGCAGGAAGTCTGTGGTAAATGAGGGAATTGAACCCAAATCTCATCAACTCTAGGCCAGGGCTTAAATTCTCACAGAATATTTCCCAGAGCCACAGGCTTCAGTCCCAGTGGATGCATGCCGGGGCTTTTGTGGGTTTGAAAATATTCACCAGAGCTCTGCTCTGGATGGCTCTGGCTGAATTTAAGCCCTGCTCTAGGCTAACAGCCTGTCACTGACTTATCTTTCCCATCAGTGAGGATTTAGGAGCCTAGTTTTAGGCTCCTATTTTTGAAAGTTTTGACCTGGAGTACTCCCGCCACACAACTCCCAATCAGCATAGCCAATTTCTTTGACCAACTTTCAGTTTCCAAGTTTGCACATTTTCACCACAGTATACCAGATGGGACCCCTTCCGTGGTGATCTTACCATAGGGCTTACAACAGTAGGGTTGAGGCCCAAAGGGATCATAGAAAAACAGTTAGGTTCAGCTAGAGTATGCAAGTGCAAAGACTAACAGCAAAAGAGTGCCTCCTATGCATACCACCTGTGGTTTTAGAGTGTTAGAGAGATCAGTTAGAACTTAATATTAAATTTACAGGTAAGAAAAATCTAATCTGCTATGATTTGTCAACCAGAAGTTGCTCATTTCGTTTGCATTGCTGCAGAGTGCCCCGCTTCCCAGACTATCAACACAGCCTGGGATTCAACAATTATTGTTACCCCGTTTGATGTGAGCAGATAGTCAAAGTTTGTTGCCCTGGGGGTGTTCCAGTTAGGAGCAGAAATTGGTGGTAGTCAGAGATTTCTTTGATGCAGTTTTTTTTATTTACACAAGCATACAAAGTCCTGCATCTCTGAACACAGAAGGACCCAGATAACAGTAAACAGCTTCTTTTGCTCACAGCACCAAGAACCCTTTTTTCCGCCTATACCCCAACCCAAAAAAAAACCCTCCCCAGCTTTCTTCCAGGGTCAGCCACGGTGCCTTCAGCTGCTGCTGGTGGCTGTCTCTCTCTTCAGTATTGTCTGTTCTCAGTTTGTGTGTGCATTGCCTCCCCCAAATACCCACCCCAAAACAATATTCAGCAAAAGGTGCTGGGTAGATTCACACATTCCTTTTGTCTGAACTGTAAGCATAAATGCCACCTATATCAACTGTAAGGTGAGTTCAGATTTATCAGTCTCAATCCCATAACAAGGTTTCACCCAGCTCATAACATTATTTTCACTCTCAGATTGAGTATGCCTCTGCAATGCCAAAAAGTTCAGCAATTGATTCCAGACAAAATAAGTGTCACTTATGACAAAAGAATCAACCTTTAATGGTTGAAATTTTTTTTAGGCACTATTCCAAATCTAAGCCCTGGAAAAGTTGTGCATGATCTAATTAACAGATATTGGCAATACATATAGAACCCTAGATATTTTGGCCAACAGAAATTATTCTGAGAGTCAGTACAAATCAGTGAAACCTTCACAATAGGCCTTAAGTGTGCACAGGTCTTTTGCTGGCCCTCTGGATAGCAGTGAATGGTAGACTTTGAAAGCAATGAGAGTTGTGCAGGCAGCGCTGCTAACTTGTGATTTTACTGCAAGTCACAGGATATGTGGTGCTCTTCATAAACTCACAGCTGCTGGAATCAAGGGATTGCATGTGCATTTCAGCTTCCATTTAAAAAGAAAAAAACCTACATTTCTAGTCCTCATGGCTGTAGAGAAAAGTTTGAAAATCCCAGGAAACCAAACTGCTCAGAAACCAGAAGAAAAATAAAAAGAACCCAACAGATTTTGCTTTGACTTAAAAATAGTGAGGTTTATCATCGTGTGATTTGGAGGAGGGGAGGTCTGACTATGATTTTTGCATTTTTGGGGTGACAACACTGACACATGACTTGAATGGGTTCATTTTAAATACATTTGAATTCATAAATAAATGAGTGCAGATCCTGGCCTGGAAAGATTCACTCTTACCCCCCAAAAGCTCTTATTTCATCAAAAGCACCCTGGGCCAGATTCTCAGCTGCTTCTGTAAATCAGTGTAACTCAATGATGGACTTAAATGGAGCTATACCAGATGACATGAGCTGAGAATCCTCTCCAGACTGTTGAGTTATAACTAGCAGGAGCATTACTGGAGCAGACCACCACTAGACAAAGGGCTAATGGATCGGAAGTAACCAACCACCAGAAAACTTGTTTAAAATCATTAAAGGACTAGCACAAGTGATGATACAAAACTGATACTGAACCAGGCAATCTGTATTTTTTTTAAAAAAGGGGGGTGGGTGGGTACTTTTAACAGTCTTTCCAGAATACCATTCAAGGGCAAGTGCTTTATAGGCAAGATTCATGAATAATGTCTGATGTCAACATAAATGGATAATTAATTAACATGTGTTTGGAAAGCAACGCTGTCCCTGCTGTACTGAGAATTTTTGAAGTTCTCCTGTGCTTGAAAAAGCTGTAAATTGGAAAGCCCAGCATGGCAGATTTAATAACTTTCAATAAGGTACATTATAAAACTATTAAATGTCTTCCATTCAGGTAATTATTGGAGTTTTGCCATATCTTTTACTGCCTCCCAGACCAAGATATTGGGGAGGGGGGGAAAGGGAGAAGCTTAATGGATCCAGCCAGAGAGCTTTTCCTCAGTAATTATGTCTGATTGGAAAATTGCCTGCTTCAGAGAACAGAAACCTGAAGCTCTCTTAGTAATGAGAGATCTCAAGTTTCTAATTAACAGAAAACAGAAGTGTTGCACATTTCACATTGTACATTTCTGTCACATATTAGCTCCCTTTTCAGCAATATTCGCAGAAGAACTAATTTGCCTGTGCCGTGTGAAAGGGGGAAAAAAAAACCTCTTTAAAAAAATAACCAGTGCTCTAAGGGAAGAAAAAATAAATTGGGACTGTGTGTTAAGTAGGCTGCTTGTCCACTTAATTCCTATTAGTTATCTAATCTCTACAAGCCAGTGTGAACTCCAGGGAAGATGAATATTATCTTTTATATCCATTTTCCTTTCGGGGGAGGGAGGGGTAATTCCTGGCTTGTTCTGAGAAATACACTGCTTGCTTTTGATGAATAAAAAATTGAGAAGCCAGTAAGACAATGCCATTTGTACATCATTAGTGCTATACCTGTAAATGAGCTTGTAGAATAAGCTGGAACTATATTCAAATATGGAGACAATGTACTGCTTGGCAGAGAGGTGGTTACACTGCTGGCTATTTTCATGAGCCCAGTCATTACCTCTGGGGGGTGGGGGAAAGAAAATGAAGGGGGAAAAAAAAGCAGCAATTACTGGGTGAAATTCTGTTCTTCAACCTGCACTCCAATTTCCTTCATTGACACCAATGAACAGTGTGCAGAGTTAGAGTTATTATACAATAGGTATTACTGTATTCTAGGTGCTAAAGTTCCCAGTCAAGATCAGGGCCTCACAAGGCCCAACACTGTACAAATATCTAATAAGAGGCCCTCTGCCAGCCAAAATTTACAACACCCTGCTCCTGCCCAGACGTAAGCACATACTTACCTTCAGGAACTGATCAACAGGAATACTCAGAGTGCATAGAGTCAGGGGCGGCTCTATGTTCTTTGCCGTCCCAAGCACGGCAGTCAGGCGGCTTTCAGCGGTGCGGTCCACTGGTCATGCAGATTCGGCGACATGCCTGCGGGAGGTCCGCCGGTGCCACGCCTTCGGCGTCCCCGCTGCCGAATTGCCGCTGAAACTGCGGCACCGGCGGATCTCCCGCAAGCATGCCGCCGAGGGTAGCCTGACTGCCGCCCTCACAGCGACCAGGAGGCTGCCCCCTGCGGCTTGCTGCCGCAGCAGCGCTGGGAAGCGCGAGTGTAGTTGTGCCGTCAGCGCTGCGAGAGCTCTCTCGCAGAGCTGTATGTACTCCACCTCTCCGAGGGGAATAGCTTGCAGCGCTGCGAGCGAGTGTGCAGCGCTGCAGGCTCTGATTACACTGGCGCTTTACAGCGCTGTACTTGCTGCGCTCAGGGGAGGGGGCATTTTCACACCCCTGAGCGCAGCAAGTTGCAGTGCTGTACAGCGCCAGTGTAGCCAAGGCCTAAGTCTTTACAGGATCATGATCTAAATAGAGTGCTCAAACACAAGAGAGACTGGGCAATGCAGGGATTTCCCTACACCTCCCCTGAATTTCCCCAACCCCTAGTTTTATGAACTAGTTACATGCAGTGTTGCCAATTTAGTGATTGTTTGGACATTTGAATTGAAATTGAAACATTAATACACACTTTAAAAGCATATACAGTGTATGATAAAATACATGTATCTGAAAAAGTATAATGGATTTAAAAAGTATGAACATAGACTAGCTTCCTTATAGAGCTGTTGTTTTTTATGACAATGTCAGTGCATTCAGTTCGGTGATGTTGGCCTGCCTAATAATTTCAAATGATGATTTGTAAGCAAAGTCTAAATGAGCTCTCCCTGATAGCTAGTGATGAGCTGGGGGCTGTGGGGAAAGGCTTCAGGACCAGATTGTATTTACATTCACACCTAATCTACCTAGGTATCCAGCAAACAGAGCTGTGTTGCCCAAGTGATAGATTTTGGCTGGGGCTGGGTTATAAATCACTTGAATGCGGGAAGGGGGGGGGGATTAAATGTTGTTGTTCTTATTGTATGAGTAAAGGGCAGTAGAACTGTACTTAGCCTGTACTCATTGAGGACATCAAGAGAGAGGGTGGGGACCCGTCCCTCTCTACTGTTTAAAGACAGAGCTGATTAGGCTCCATAGATAGTCTTTTGTTCCGTTAAGTGACCACTGCAGCTGAAATCACTGATAATCAGGTCTAAGTGTTTAGTCCTGCTGTGGGGACAGTGTTTCTGTGGAAGAGATGGCCCAGACTGCACTAGCAGCGAGGTTCTCCCCCCCCCCCCGAGAGCTCAGCTGAAATCACTGAGAGCTGGGTGGAACCTCAAGTACCAACTCGCAGAAGTCACAGTGGCAGGTGGCAGCAGAAGGTGACTGTGCAGGGCCATTGGCAACAGAGTGGTGGAGTGAACGGTGGCACAACAAACAGCAGTGGCCAGAGAGAACAGTGAGCAGCTGGAGGAATGAGCAAGGTGCCTTCTTGCCCCCCACCTGGGAGGTGTACTCACGTGAAAGCACCTCTGAACTCTGAGTCTCCACTGACCAAGGACAACACTGGTGAGTAGGGTGCGGTGGAGGGAAAAGTGAGGGGCACGTTAAATAAACATTTGTTTGTTGGACTATATTTTAGTGACTGCTCCAGAATGCTAGATTTGTGACTGGGACTGGAAACTTACATAAGTATGTTTCCTACTAGGCCAAGATTTTTAAAATGCATTATTTGCCAAAAGAAGAACAGGAGTACTTGGTGGCACCTTAACAACAAGGAGTCTGGTGGCACCTTAAAGACTAACAGATTTATTTGGGCATAAGCTTTCGTGAGTAAAAACCCTAACAAATTTATTAGAGCATAAGCTTTCGTGGACTACAGCCCACTTCTTCGGATGCATATAGAATGGAACATATATTGAGGAGATATATATACACACATACAGAGAGCATAAACAGGTGGGAGTTGTCTTACCAACTCTGAGAGGCCAATTAATTAAGAGAAAAAACTTTTGAAGTGATAATCAAGATAGCCCAGTACAGACAGTTTGATAAGAAGTGTGAGCATACTTACAAGGGGAGATAGATTCAATGTTTGTAATGGCTCAGCCATTCCCAGTCCTTATTCAAACCGGAGTTGATTGTGTCTAGTTTGCATATAAATTCCAGCTCAGCAGTCTCTCGTTGGAGTCTGTTTTTGAAGTTTTTCTGTTGTAATATAGCCACCCGCAGGTCTGTCACTGAATGACCAGACAGGTTAAAGTGTTCTCCCACTGGTTTTTGAGTATTTTGATTCCTGATGTCAGATTTGTGTCCATTAATTCTTTTGCGTAGCGACTGTCTGGTTTGGCCAATGTACATGGCAGAGGGGCATTGCTGGCACATGATGGCATATATCACATTGGTAGATGTGCAGGTGAACGAGCCCCTGATGGTATGGCTGATGTGATTAGGTCCTATGATGATGTCACTTGAATAGATATGTGGACAGAGTTGGCATCGGAGTTTGTTACAAGGATAGGTTCCTGGGTTAGTGAATCATCCTGAAAGACGATCCTTTACTCTCACAGATCTTGGGAGACAGACCTGTCCTCGCTTACAGACAACCCCCCAACCTAAAGCAAATACTCACCAGCAACCACACATCACTGAACAAAACCACTAACCCAGGGAAACCTGGGAAAACCCTCTGGCTTTCTCATGAGTGATCCTTGGCTGTTGTCTTAAAATTACTCCAGCCATTATTACTGGCTTTGGAAAGTCCAAAGATGGGATGGATCTAAGTAAGTAAAGCTGGTGGATTAGTTTTGCTATTATGTTCAGAGAAGACGATTGCCATTCTCTCTCTTGTAAGTGTACAGTTGAAACCACTTGGGTCATTAAACAATGCCATCCAGACATCTGCTACCACAGTAGTAGATCTTTGTCCAGCAATAGAAGCTACATTTGGATCAATCAGAGAGCTATTCATTGAAAAAGTACTGGAAGAAGCAAAGACTTCAGTCCAGAAGTTGACTAATGAAGGCATTTATACTGAATCCTTAAGTGAAGAGGACGAGAAGTGTTTGTTAAGACAACTGAAAAAGTACACAGACTTGATTCTTAAAAATCTACAACAGCGACTTCTAGATTCTACTCAACCTCTAAATAGCTTTTACAGATCCCTGTCCTATAAAACACTGACAGCTGAGTGGAGTGAGGCACTACCAGCAATGGGGCTGCCATGTGCACAGGACAGACTAGAGAATTTGAACACAGAGTGGAATATCATACGATGAATGAATGAAGATTTGACTTCAACTTCTTTTTTATCATCACTAGTGGCTCGACCCGATCTTTGTGCTATGTTTCCTGGGATGAAAGAAGTAAGAATTCATCTCTTGCTACTCCCAGTCACAACAGCTACAGTTGAGCGTTCTTTTTCATCATTGAATAGAATTTTGTGTCCTGAAATAAGTCACCTTCTGTCTGATCATGTTAATGAACTAATGAGCATATCAATTGAAGGAATGGAAGTACCGGACATATGAGAAGCCACCAAAGATGAATCCATTGCATTCAAGAATTTCACTAACAGTTTTGTGCAAAATTATAACAAGAAACCAAGAAGGATGTAGATGTAGTGCTTCATAGAAGGCTTGAGTAGCCAACTTTAATTTGTGTGATGACTTTAAAACATGAGTTAAATCTAATAAAATGGTCATGAAATAATTTTTCAGTTTTTACTATGGTGCCATATAGCCCACCTTCATCCTCACAGTCTCACCCCTCATCGGCCCTGGACACGCCCCCCCCCCCCCCACACACACACAATTTCAATTCCTGGGGAAAACACTGGCGGCAGTGTGACTCTCTCAGTGCCAGGCCAGAAACTAAACACTGGTTCTGATCACTCTTACTCTCGGAGGAAGTTAGGATATGAATTTGAATTTTGCAAACAGGGCACTATCTACCTGTTATTTAACTGAGATTTTAACCTTTGAATTTTTCAGAGCTCCAAGTAGTCTTTCAAGTTTGGTATGGAAAAGGTAGGCAATTTTTGGAGCCAAATTTGAGTTCACAAAACCTGGAGTTCAGAAACGTTTGCAACTGAAGAAACCTGATCTCCCCTTGGTTGAAATCTTATTACAAACCTAATCTTCTGTTCATGCCCCAGAGGTGCATGACCATTCACATCAATTTGCTAGAACCTGAAGAGGGTCACAGGCTTCAGGTGTGACACAAAGACACAATATCTGGATCTCAAATTTCTCCATGTGTAATGGGGATATAATCACCATTTGAGCCAAATTATAAAATGATAATGAAACAATGGGGGAATTACAGAAGATTATAAAATATACTGGCACATAGGAATTTCCATACCAGAGAAAATAGTGGTCTATCAACTCCAGTATCCTTCCTCTCTCTCTCTGAGAATGGTTGGCATCAGATGTTTCTGAGGAAGGTGCAAGAAATTCCACAGTACATAATTATGGAATAATTGTCTTGACAAAAGTTTAACCGATAGTCGGTGAGTGGGGTATGCCCTGGAACAAGGGAGTTTACCCATTTACAATAGAGATGGATTTAAAAAAAATTAGAAGGGATGTAGTCTCATTAATCAGTTTTCATTGCTGCCAAAATCTTTCTCCTTGATATCTTGTGATAATGAGTGCCGCAGGTTGGTTAATTTTAAATGTAACAATTTAATTTAATCCAATAGAATATTGTTCTTTTATGAGAAAGGATAAACGGGAGCACCTGATTTACCTTCTAAATACCATTTATTATTTTGTATACCCCTAACACTTCCCCTCTCTAAACTAAAGAGTCCCAATCTTTTAAAATCTTTTTCACTGGAACTCTTTCCATGCTTCTGATCATTTCGGTCACCCATCTCTGTGCACTTTACATTTTTATGTTTGAAATGAAAACTGCACACGAGATGTGGCTGGAAAACCCACTGTTATCCCCCCCCCCCCCCAAAAAAAATCACCAAAACCAATTTTGACTTTTCAGTTTAGGTTCAAAAACTTTTCTATTTCAGGCTGAAAACTGCCAAAAAAAGTGGATGAAAGATTTTCAGTTTTCCAAACAATTTAGAAGTATGAGGAATACATACTTTAAAACAAAAATTGCAACCCCATTTTCCATCAAAAAATCTTGACTGAAAATTGACCAACTCAACTAAACAGCATTCTAGATGAGTGTGTATTATTGATGTATATAATGGTGTTATATCCCATTCTCGTAGAGCACCACAATACTGCCTGACAGAGGATAGAAAGAAAAATACTGATATCTTTCCATCTTGATCAGAGTTCAGTTGGAAAGTTACCTCACTTTAAAACAAACAAACAGTTGAGGGCATGTACAGGGAGTGGAAATCCTACAGAGCTGGATTACCCTTTTAATCTTATGGGAGAGGCTCAGTCCATCTGGAGCACAGGAGAAACACCATGTAACTTCCAATATGTGACCTAGCCTAAGGAGCTGGGTGCAGACTTTAGATTTCCAAGGTCAGGACTGTTGCCAGCCCCTCTCCTGGTGTGGAAGGATGGACGGGCAAGCACAGGAGCCCTCCTTTCCCCTACAACTTGCATCACAATCAAAATGCATGCTCTCTACTTGACAAAGGAACTGCTCCCTGCTTATGACAATGATCAAGCTCCCCCAAGAGGAACGGCGCTATGGACTAGCCCTCCCACACCAGCTAGCAGAGCTGGCTGGTCACCCAGAGGAGAGTGTACTGCATTCCTGACAAGCCTAACAATGGCTGTGCCTCCCCATGCGTACCAGGGAGCTTGGAGAGGCTCTGTACTGCTTCCACGTCTGCTGCAGCTGCATACTGCCAAGACTTGCAACAGAGCTCCAGTGAATGGTGCTCTGAGAGACCATGGGATTTGACCAAATAAAATGTTTGCAAAAGTTTCTGAGAACAATAGGTAGAAACAAAGAAACTGAACAAACAGGTGTAGTTCTCACACACAGTTCAGACTCCAAGACAGGCAGATTTCAAGCCCGACCATGCACAGAGCCTTGCTTACGTTATTTAATATTAGATGTAGTTTTAAATTTAGTTTAATATTTAAAATTAAAGTTATTAATCAAAACATAGCTTTTAAAAAATTCTGTGCTTTTGTATACAGTTGCATCTATCATGACCAATTTTTAATCAAGTCTTATCTCCATGCACTTCTTCTGGTGAAGTGCATGTCAATTTATGCACACAAGCTTTCAAGCATAGTGAGAGTAAATGAAAACGTAGTGTGCTGAAAGTGTGTCATTAGATAATGTAGCAATCAAGCAATCTGAAAAAGGTGGACGGAGACAGATGGGAGAATAGCACTCAAGGCCCAGGTTTCTAAAAAAAGGGGGGGAAACCACTTTGCTTCTTGAAAGAAGTACATGTGAGATGAACTCTACATTTTAATTTCTCACTTAATGAAAGTATTTTGACGTTGTCTGTAAATTGATATTCTTCTGGGGCTGAAATGAAGTGAGTGTCAGGGTAATACAGAGCCCGTATAGCCACTTTAAATTTAACCTCCCTTTGGATTTAACATACATATCTAATTAGCATTCTTTACACACACACCTCTGAAGGTGGGAAAAGGTAATTATATTGTATTAACTTCTTTTGACACATAAGCAGCAGACATTCACTCAATAAAAAGCAAGAAGCCCTCAAAAAGTCCCTCTTTGTGATGCTTTTAACATGGCTCAGCTAAGAGCAGTCTGGCCAGGGAGCCAGAAAACTGTGTATGTGTGTTGCATAGATTCATTTTTCTCTCGGGTATTTCCTATCCAAGTACTGACTAGAGCCAATTTTTATTAGCTAACGGACTACGATATCATAATACTTTTGGGTGGGTTTAAATCCTATATTAAAACTAACATGCAGCCTTGTTGCTGCAATGCAAGGGAATTTTGACAACCTGAGGCATCAAACTTCAGGTGAGTTGTTAGACTAAAGACTTATGCTATTGCAGGGTAAAATTCTGCAGTTTTGCTCTGTAGAAATAAAGTATTTGTGAAACTTTGGGCCTGAAACTTCTTTCTTCTCTACTCTTCTCTAGTCCCCATAGGCCAGGCCTGAATAATAATAGTGAACATCAGTGCCCTCATAATTTCATATCCATAGAGTGTTGGTATCTTAACTTCCCCTTTGGTTTTCTGTTATTGGCTTGACAGGGCCTCAGCTTGGTGTACTATACTGGAACATGTCAGATGTTTCACAGTCAGTGATAGTTCTAGAAGGGGGCTGTGTTGGTCTAAACTCAATTACTCTTAGTTTAGTACTATAGTGTCTAAAGTTAGGCACCTCAATCTATATTTAGGCAGAGTTCTCACATTTATTTGATTTGTCAGGATTTTTGCAAACTACAACACCCATGCCATGTTCTGGACACCTTTAGACATCTTTTAAAAACCCATTAATAAACTGACCCATCAGTTCTCCCAAAACAGACCAAATAGCCCAGTGACAGAATAAATATAACTGAAATCGATCAGCCTCAGACACAGCCCCATCGCCGATCACCACTACTTAGCTCTACTCAGACCTCATCTCTTCATGATGAAGGGGGAAAAGAAGCATCTTATAATGTGCCCTGACAGCTGACAGACTCTGGCTGTTACAACCCGAGGAACAAGAGAGTGCCAGAGGTCTGGGGCCCTAACAGAGCATGCTCTGCCGGTCACCCCTTCTTTCAAACAACAGAACTTCTGTTCACGGGACTCTGCTGACCACAGCTACAGCAGTATATCATGGGGAGAGAGGCAGTTTTATAGGTAGGTCTGAGGTTAGTTAGGGCTTTATAAATCAAAGACACCACCTTAAAATCTATCTAGAAGCCAATGGACAGCCAGTATGGGTCATACTGCATAGCATACTGATATGCTCACAAAAACAAAATACCACTCGTCACAGTTTCAGTGTAATTGCACCTCTTTCCCCAACTCTGCGGTCCACTCCAGGAGTTCCTAGTCAGATCACAGGTGTGTGGCAATCTCCTGTCTCTGGGCAGGGATCCTTGTCTCACTCCTTTATGACAGGGTTTGTTTAAGACTACACAGCTCACTGCCTTACACTGAGACATTCCCAGCAAGCCAGTCTACCAAAAGGCCAGTGCCTGTAGTTTGCTTTCTCTTCAAGGGCTACAAACAGCATATTGCCAGCAGTCACACGTTATCACCCAGCTCTTTCTAAGCAAGCACATTTGTTCCTCAGGTAAAAGCATTATAGACATATAAAATCAATAAACAGATTTAAACGCACACTAAACATACCAGAAGTCACTCATCAGTCTTACGAGTCCGGTAGTTGACTGGCTCTCAGCTTGTGCTCACCCATCATCTCTTTACATCTCTTGCCCCTGGGTGTCCTCCAGAACCCCCACTCCTGTGCGGGAGTCTAGCGCATTCCTGGGGTCCTTTCTGAGTCTAATTAGCTCCAGTCCCTGGTGCAGCTCCTCAGCTCCAACTACAAGGCAGTGATGTAGAGCAGATGTCCAGAGCCCCAGTCAGAGCTGCAGTGTCTGTCCGTCCCAAACAATGGGGGCAGAGGGAGGGAAGGCTAGTCACTGCTTTGGACTGGGCTCCTCTGGCTACTGGGCTCTCTAGCACTCTCTCTTGTTGGGCATACCCCCCATCCCCTGCTCTGTGGCCAGCTTCACCTTTTTAAGCTCCCCTTCTCCAGGTACAGCATGCTCTGCAGGTGTGCCTAATTGGCATTGCCTCCATGCAGGGACCATCATTTAGGCTTGCTGTCAGTGGGATAAGGACATGTCACATCACAGGGGCTGAGTAGGCCAAAGTCTTTCCAATTCTTCTGTAGGGGTGGACCCTTCTGTAAGGGCTAAGTTCCCCCTTGGACAGGTCTTGTCCATTTGGGGGATCAGAAAGAAGGCCCTGAGTCAGTTTAAACACATCCTTTTTATATCAAAACTCCTTTCTTTGTGTGTTGGTCTCTGGAAAACCCAGTGTGAACCACCTCTCTGGAGGTGTTTATTATCTGAGTGATTCACCTTAATCACCTCCCCCGGTTTCTAGTTCCTGAGGCTGTGGTAACTTTCCCCCGGAGGTGCATACAATCCCTGACCCACAGTGATGCATAGACTTAATATAATATGTTCCTCAAAAAATACTGCATTCAGTTGCAATATTTGTTACACCGTTTAGCAGGCAAGGCACCAAATTCTGCACTAGCAGCTGTTTCAGAATAAATTTACGATGATCACCCCAAAATTGAGGAACCCGTAATGAGTGAACACCTTTAAAATTTGAGACCTATCTTATTTGCCCATGGTTGCTGATCAATTCTGACTGGCAGATCCAGAAAATAGAACTCAGGTCTCTTGAATTTGAGTGCTAAAATCTTATTTATTAGACCATGCTCTTCATTCGTTTAGTGGGTGAGGTCTTCTATTTGATGAAGAAAATTCCGAAGAGTTTCTCTGAACCTCAGTAGACCTCTTTAGAAGAGTTTAGTGCTATCTTCCCCCACAATCTCACTAGTGCTTCTCAGAGATTGTTAGGGCCGGGGGTATAGATAAAAGCGAGAAGGTCAAGAAAGGAGCATCATGGAGAGCATTCACAGGGATACATTTGAAAATTCCAGAAATTAGATAAATAAGTTGTGTTTCTCTCTCCCCCTCACTGCCCACAGAGCTATCCCTGGCTGAACATTCACCAGGCTGTTGTGTTTGGGGCCCACCTCACTAGGCCTGTGTACTCTATGCCTCCTTAGTATGAACAGATCCCAGGATTTGTCTCAGCTTTGGGTCTCTAGAGGATGCTCTCTGGATGAAGATCCTGTGTCTAGAAGCCCATCCTGAGAGCTGAGAACAGTGGTCCAACTGACTAGTCCAGGGGTCGGCAACGTTTGGCATGTGGCTCGCCAGGGTAAGCACCCTAGTGGGCCGGGCCAGTTTATTTACCTGCTGACGCAGCAGGTTCAGCCGATCGCGGCCCCCACTGGCCATGGTTCGCCGTCCCGGGCCAATGGGGGCGGCGGGAAGCGGCGCGGGCGAGGGATGTGCTGGCCGCAGCTTCCCGCCGCCCCCATTGGCCCGGGACGGTGAACCGCGGCCAGTGGGGGCCGCGATCGGCCGAACCTGCCGCGTCAGCAGGTAAATAAACTGACCCGGCCCACTAGGGTGCTTACCCTGGCGAGCCACGTGCCAAACGTTGCCGACCCCTGGACTAGTCCCTGGGATCAGTGCAGCTCACCACTCCCAGACTCCATTGTAGCTTAAGCACAATCTTTCCTAGAATTCCACATTGTGGGTTCTCTGGGTTTACAGTTTACCTCTTCAGGGACACATGACAGTGAAAGCAAACAGACACACAGGGTTTGCACAGGATTTTAAACACAAGTACTGAACTTAGCTAGCACAAGAAAGAAATAATTCTAGACAAAACAGAAAACATACCTATTTGCATGTCTAGCCTCAGTTTCCTCACCACTCTGGTTCCCCCTCTTGCACATGGCTTCTCTTCAGAATCATGACTAAGATCTTTACAGTCAGTGCCCTTTTGCTCGCCTGTCCAACCTTTCTCTGCTTCTGCTTCTGCTCTCCTCCAAATAACTGGTGAGGGACCCTCTCTTTTATAACCTCCCAGCCCATTTGTAAGCTGTCCTTCTGTTCAGTCTCATCAGGTTATCAGAGTCCTTCACCATGTGACCCATTGTTTAGCTATCAGCCCACCTGGGCAGACTGATTCCTCTGGGTGTCAGTCAAGTCTTTGTCCAAGCATGCTTCTATGTGAAGAGAGAACTATTATTCTCCCTCTGCCACCATCCTTTGGAATTTCAGTACAGGAGGGAGGTGGAAGGACAACAGAAAAGTCTGCAAGCCCCACATTCAATATAGAATTTGAAGCCTGACACAAAACGCACTTAAAGAGCCTCTAATATCAAACAGAATTCACAAACTGTAAATAGATTCTTCAGATTATCGCCCAAGTGATTCCACCTCCCCAGACAAATTATGACTACTCACCCTTACAGGACTGATTTCCTGTGTCCCAGCAGAGATCATCCTCCACTGCTACATCAAAACCACAAGCCATCATGTCTACTTATAAACGGCAGTTGTCTGAGGCCAATTAGCCTTTGAACTAGGCACACATTTTTTAGTAACAGTGTTTCTTTAAACTTCTCATCCAGGAAATCTGGAGGGGACTATATATCACACTGACAGTTGAGCTTTAATTCAAATTTTACTAGGCACATAACAATGAACAGGCATCTTTCTTACTTCCTATCATGACACTGTTAAGCTTTTAAAAATCCTAGATTAAATGTTTAGCAAAGTCTGTGTATGGCTATTTCAGTACTTGGCCTCTTTGCTGAGACTTTCAACAGTGATGTGAATTAGCTCCAGCTATGGGAGCAGACTTCTGTTGTACGCTGCATTACTCAGTCAATGGCAATGTTGAAGAGGATTGCAGACATGACACACCCATGATGTACTCCTGTTTTGACTTCAATACTGAGCTCTCTCTGATCAACACTGCATGTAAAGTTGAAATAGAAACTTTTGATGACGTTGATTATACGGAAAGGAATTTCGTATGCCCGCAGAATGCGCCATAGGCTGGTCCTATGAATGCTATCAAAAGCCTTCTCAAAGTCTATGAAAGTTATGTAGAGTTGCCATTGCCATTCTAAGCACTGTTCTATTATGTTTCGTAGAGTGACAATCTGGTCTGTGCATCCACGCCCTTTCCGAAAACCAGCTTGCTCTTTTCTGAGAACACTATCAGCTGCCTCTGATATACGCTGGGCTATGAACTTACACAATACTTTACTTGGCACGGATAAAAGTGTGATACCATGCTAGTTATTACAATAACTGAGAATTCCTTTCTTTGGTATCTTCACTATAGACCCACTGATCCACTCATCTGGCACTTTTTCCCTTTCCCAGACTGATGTAAATAGAGGGGCCAGGATAGATGCTGCTAATTTAGGATTTACCTTGAACAATTCTGCATTCAAGTTATCGTTGCCAGGAACTTTCCCATTTTTTAAGGATTTGATGGCTTGAATGATCTTTTCCTTAGCTGGGGTGTCTGTGTTGATATCAAGATCTTCTTCTGCCTCCTGGATGTTTGCTTCCTCTTTAGGTGGCTCCCTGTTCAGCAATTGCCATCGACTGGGTAATGTGGTGTACAACAGAAGACATGCAAAGAGGCATTAAATGGACACTCTTCTCATCCCTTGAAGACCTGGACTTCGCAGATGATGACGCTCTCCTATCACATACCCAACAACATATACAAGAAAAAACAACTCGACTCAATGCATTCAGCCAGCAAATTGGACTGAAAATCAACCACAATAAGACAGATATCATGACCTTTAATATTGCCTCACCATCACCGGTATGGATAGAGGATTATGTTCTCACCAATGTAAAAACATTCACATACTTGGGCAGCACCATCGGCCAGAATGGTGAAAAAGCCAGGACACCTGGAACAAAATCAATAAAGCCAGGAACACCATCAGGAGCTTAACTACAGTCTGGAAATCATCAAAATACAACACCAAAACCAAACTCAAGATTTATCAGAGCTGCGTACTTTCAACACTACTTTATAGTGCAGAATGCTGGGGAATGAGAAAGTATGACATGTCCAAACTGTCTTCATTCCATATATCCTGCCTCAGAAAAATCCTCCGTATCTTTTGGCCCAGAACAATCTCAAACCAAGATCTATTGACACAGTGCAGCCAAGAGGATCTGAGCACCATCATTGCCAGGAGGCATTGTAGATGGATCAGTCATGTGCTAATGGATCAGTCATGTGCTTCGGTGGGAACCAATTCCATCAGCAGAGTAGTAATAAGATGGACACCTGAAGGCAAGTGAAAACGAGGTTGCCCGAAAACAACATGGCGAAGAGCTGTGGAAGCCGAGCTGAAAAACCTGGGGCACAGCTGGGGAACCATTGAAAGACTTGCCAGAAACAGACAGGAGTGGAGGAGCTTCGTCACTGCCCTAAACACCAGAGGCGTAATAGGAACATGATGATGATGATGATGGGAGCAGACTGAGATGAGTTAGTTTGACCAGATCCCAATATTTGGGGCTTTGTCTTATGTAGATACCTATCCCCCCCCATCCCATCCCGATTTTCACACTTGCTATCTGGTCCCCCTAAGATGAGTACAGACTGGTAATTGGAGTCAGACCACCTTATGTCCCTGCTTCAAGTGGTGGGTCTTGCTTTAATAAAAGCAAGTAACAGTTGCTTCCCTCTCTCAAGTTTAATTAAAGTTTTATTCATCCTTTCTCAAGCTGGGAAAGGACATGTACAAGACATTCCAAATGCTAACCCCCAGAATCAAAATTCAGGTTTCCAGCCTGCAGTCCCCAAGGCATAGAAGCCCCAGCACATGATGCTGAGCTACCCCAGTATTCAGGGTCAGGATGCTTGTAGCTGTTAAATTGGCCACCCCCAAACTCAAGAAAGCTGTTTTTATATGGCTGTTTTTCTCTCCTGATTGGCCCCAGACTGGTTTCTTCAACAACCTTACCTGGCCTTTCAGGATTAAATCAGGGCAATTAGCCCCTGTTTTTTTTTCCTGGCTAATTGTCGGTAAAGCAACCCAACTGATTCCCAGGTGTCAGCACACTCCCTGGTGCTCATTTGATTCCCAAAAGAAATTGAAAAAGGTACTGGAACAGAGAAGTGCTGCAGCATAGACAGATATAAAGTAGAGAGGGAAGTAAATGAAGACAAGATGATCTTTCATACTCCATTCATATCACATTCAGTGTAAGAGTTTTAAGGACTACAGCAACTTCTGAAAGAAAGGAGGAAAAAATCCTCCCTTTACATACACAATCCCACAAAGCATTGGGCCACTCTGTCACATTCATACACAGTTCACCAAACAGTCATAGATGGTATTGCCTTTTACTCACTAATGGCCAACATTTAATTTGTGACCTATGATAAAATGCTCAGTTAACAAAATCTGGCTGTGTAATTGTCCTGTACTTACAACAACAGCTACAAGCTTATGTGGGGGAGGAGGAATGTTGTTTATTACCTGTAGCATCACATGCTGCAGAAGTTTGCAAATTGTCTCTCCCCAATATTGGAAGAATGCTTATATAAGCTTTACACTTTTCAGTAATGTTCATTTCATGGGAATAAGACAAACAAGCAGAACTAATTCATTCCTGAGTGAATATAGCATTCATTTTAAAAGCTCCAAGTTCTTTTCTTTCCTTTATTAAAAAGGAAATTTTGCAATGATTCATCTCATTCTTCTAGCATGAGATCCCAGTACAATATCTAGCACTTGTTTTTTCACTTACATAAAGCACACTCTCAGGATGAAGCATCCCCTCAGAATACTAAGTTGGCATTATGTGAGACTTCATAAGAAGAGTCAAAAATGTCAACCTAGAATGGGAATACTAGCTTTGAGGAAGGGTTCATTAGCATTCAGTTAAATTGCCTTGAATGTCAGCTGCTGAATTTGAAAAATCTTTTAATAAGTTATTTTACTGAACATTTAAGAAAATGCTTCTCTCTCTCCCCCCACCCTTCAAAAAAGGAGTATAAATCTGTAGTCTGTCACAAGGTAAGTCAACCAGAAAATAGCCACTGTTACATTATTTATGTAAAGTTTGTCTAGATAAGTGTATAGACCTGTTACAATTCAAGTCATTTGTCAATTAATTTGAGTTGACATGATTGTAAATGCCAGTCTAGATACCTCACAAGCATTTGTGATTTATCCTAGGACTCAGCATGGGTAATAAATGTTTATGGAGAGCCTAGATTAGTATTTCCAATCATGTCAACTAGCTTCGGTTAATTGGCAATCCATTAATTCAAGTTAAAACAGGACCACAAAGTAGTTTAGACATACCAATGGTCCTGTTTATAGGGGAAAAACCTGCTTTTTTCAATCAAATTAGCTTAACACTACTGAACCCCCATCCCTACTTCCACCCCCAACTCTTAAACACCCATGTAGACACAGTTTAAACATCTAGACTGAGCTAACTTGATCAGAACAAGCACCATTTCCTCCTGAGTAGATGGGGCCTAAGTGACAGATCAGGACATGGGATAGTCTGATATAATTAAGGCCCTTCATTTTCGGTTTTTATTTTGTTTAAAATGTCCCACGAATTTAACTGTGTTTGTTATAAAAATTTAAAAATGGGTTAAAAATCAGTACAAAAATTGACTTCAGTTTTCTGGGTAAATATCAGGGTTAATATTGGGAGACAGGAGGACAGAAAGAACAAATAGAGAAAATAAGAGTATTGAAAGTAAAAATAGGTTAATTCTGTGGTTTATTTCATGAATTGTATTTTAACAGTACATACACGTATGCGTATGCATGTGTGTGTTAGAGTAAGGCAATGTAGTGGAAGCCAGACTAATTTCTAATTAACACATCTACTTAATGTAACATATTTTATTTTCTTAACAAAATCATTAATTTCTTATTCTCAAGTGGTCCAAAATTCAGATGAAAATCAGTAATTAAAAACAAAAAGCTTTTGTAGAACTGGATTTTTTTTTTGTACAAACAAACAAACAGTAAAAAATGAAAATGAAGGGCCTTAGATACAACACACAAAAGAGAGACATTTCATGCCCTATTTACTGTACAATGAGGAAAATATTTTCTGGCACCCTAAAATACCCATACATAGTATATCCTTAATAGGCAGCCAGACTGGGACAAACCCTTCGGAAGTTGAGTATTTGTAAGTTACTTATTGAAAAGAGTCCTTTATGTCTGCAATGTATATGTCTGAGTTTAAATGCAGTTTTATTTTGCTGAACATTAAAAAGAGGGCAAACAAGGATTTCTGGGATGTTTTATGAGGCAACAGAAGCCATGTAAAGATTTGAAGCCAAACTTCGATGAGGGTATAAAAACATGGGCTAGCTTTGAATTTGGGAGCATGCCACACTACAATAAAATGATCTGCTAAGCAAAGCACAGGTGTACTTCTCCTGAGCACGTGGAAATAGAATTGAGATGCTTGTGGAGGTTGCTTTGAATCCATTATATATTCACCCTGAGGTGTGTTTTTGCATCTGTTATATATCTAGATTTTTATCTGCTTTCATGTATCTTTAAAAACATTTACACAAGTCAGCATCCCTGCTTAACACACTGTGAAAGGAGACGTTTAGAAAGGAGTATGACAAAGGTTGGGTGACAATGGTCTATGGCCCTGATCCAAGGCCCATTGAAGTCAGAGGGAGTTCATCCATTGACTTAAATTAGTGTTGAGTCAGGGCCTACTTGCGCTCACAAATACTATAGAAAGAGCTTGGAGTCTGTCTGTAGTTAATTCATCTTGGTCTTTGCTTCAGAGGTACTCACCTATTTCTCTACAAACCAGTTTGGCTCAGTGTTATATACACAGTGTATTAATCATTCAGCACAAAGGGGCTTCAAATACTTTGGTTATTGCTCGACCTCTGCTTATCTATTAATTCTTTGTGTTTCATTTGAAGATCAAAATGCAATGTAAATCTCTCAAATATACTCTATTAATCTGCAGTTTAAAGAATGAGGATCTCATTCCCTGCTTTGGTTCACAATTTGTCTAGTTGCCTTTGCTTTTAGGACAAAATGGTTTCAGTTAAAAATGTCTTGCACTTAACATATTCCTTCTTTGAAGTAACAACAGTATGAAGAGATTTCATTTACTATGGGCATTAGCTGACTGACTCAAATTGTGAAATTGTGCTAGACAAAAAGAATGGCTTAGCAAAAGATCCACCTCTACAATTAAATAACACCCCCCCCCCCCATGTAAGCAAAAAATTGGAACAGCTAACTCTTTAAAAAACGATGCACATTTTTCATTAGTTGAAATAGAAGCCTAAAAGGGATGTTGACAGCAGGAAGCCACCATTTTATAGAAAGGGGTGATACAAATATTTAAGAAGTTACAAAAGAAAGGCATAAAACGAGTAATCAAGAGTCTTTCACCCATGCTGATGAATTCAAATCAAGCATGGGTCAATAGCAGCCCATAATCATTTCCAGCTGATGGCTGATGATCTACAGTGATTACACTTGAAGTGTTTTGCATTTTGAAAATATTCTATTGTTTGAAGGATATTCCATATACTTAAAGTGGGAATAACTGGTAATGTCTCGAAAAATGGGGAAAAAATAAGTAATATTACCAAAGATAAAATGATTTGGTAAGTCTCTGACTATTCGCTATTGGAGAAAAATCAAAAGCCAACACCACTTGACTCCCTTGTTGGCAGCATCAGTAAAATGACCAAGGATCTAACAGAAATCCCTTTTGTCCTTAGCAATTAACACTGGAAGACAGCTTTCACAGCTGCAGGGGAAATGTGTACTACTGCTTTCTGTGCTCTCCTTGCTTGTATGGCCTCAGTTCAGCAAGTTAAGTAAATATGTGCATGAAGAAAGAAAGGGCGTTCTCCAGATATATCTTTTCAAACACACTATATTCACTCCAACTCTTACTTTAAGAAGAGGTAATAAAGAGAGAAAGTGGGAATGAAAAAATCTCTTCCATCATACTGATTGATATACCTCATCAACAAGAAAACTACCACGTATGTGCAACTTTTATGGAATAATGAAGAAAAAAGGTAAAAACAACCAGCAAGGCTCCACCAGTTGATTTGTACAGTTCTTTATGATTTGTTTTGCTTACTGCATTTGCCGAACAGCTCAGAACATTATTTTTGTTCTTAATTACGGACTGAATGAAAGCGGAATCTAATAGAGTGCTGATACTTTTAACTAAAGTAAAGCACTTCATAACCAAGATGCAACTGAAAGATGACGCGATTGCACTGAGTCCTGCAAAAGGAAGATGAAAAGTATGGTAAAGCCACGTGACCAGAAGGCACCTGTGCTTGGAGTCTTTCAGCAAAATTTTATTACTGCAGTTTGTCAATTTATATCCATCAACAAGGCAAACTATTTCATTCAGTAATTATGAAGATTACAGAGTTCAACAATAAACTTGTCTTTCCAGTGGAGATGACTATTTCATTGTGCTGTCTTCCTAATGGTTTGTAAATGCGTCTAATAAATACACTCAGTATTTTAAGCCTTTTTCTAAAAAGTGTTCTATCCCAGTATGTTCCACCTAATTACTCCGTAACAGTCAGGGTTCTGAGGAAAACGTTCTGGTAGTCGCATAATTAAAAGTCAACATGACAACAGTGCCCTGCACATTGTACTGTTTAATTGGATTGATCACAGGTGGCTGATGTGGCTGATGAAAAGTTTCTAATCTGGTTAGCTGAGGCCTGGGGGGCAGGCAAGAGGGGGGACAAGATGGCTGAGGAACAGGATTAATACATATAGGGAAGGCAGTGCAGCCTAGAAATTAGAATGGGAGACAGGAATTCACAGGTTCTATTCCCATTTTGGCCAATGATCTAATGTGTGACACTGGGCAAGTTACCGAAGCCAAATATCCAAGAGCGGATTCTGACTTCCAGAGGTTATTAGACAAATCCAGATTCTGATCACTGTTAGGTCATACTGCAAGACCTTACTCTTTAACAAAGCATTTCCACTATAACCAGAATATATTTTAAAATACAACAACTGTCCATGGCCACTCAAAAACCAAACTCACCCTAGTCCAAGCAGAGCTTCCCATTACCAAAGAGGAAAGAAAAAGACACCATGATGTTCACTAAGCACCATGGTATACACATCTAAGCCAACGGTTTACTCAGACACTACAATGATTGGTATCAGTACAAAAATCTAAAGGCAGATAAGTTGAGGGAGTACCTCTTTTGGTACCTAACTTTAAAGAGCTGATACAGGATCTTCTCTTCAAAAAAAAATGCCTATAACTCCAGTTCGAAGTCAGAGGGTGCTGCAGGTACTCATCACTTCTGAAAGCCAGGACCTAACTGTTAAATTGTGTAGCCAAGAATTAAAGCCCCAAAGTTAGAGGCCACTTCTGAAAATGTTTCTTTTTTTATAGGTTTACCCCTCGGTAAAAGCATGATATTATGAGGAAGAATCTTTGGATCTGTAACAAAGTGGCCTTTAATGGCTAGAGGCCTGGAGCTGGCCAGTCACCATCTGGGTGTGGAGGACCTGATTCCCCTATTAAGGGCAGCAGGAAGCTGCAGAGAGGGGGATGGGACAATCAGAATGAAGTGGCTATGAGAGACTGCTGGGAGCGAATAGTCTCCATGCAGGAAAAGCCTGGGAGACCCTAGCAAGGAAAGCTTGGGAATACAAACGGGATGGAGATTTCAAAACTTTATTTTGGAATGACTTCATTATGTTAATAAATCCAGCCCTGGGTGGAGTGTAGCTGAAACAAAGAAGAGTTGTTTTGATAGTCTGATTGAGAAAGCCCTGAAGAGAGGGGAAACTGGGGCAGACCTCTGCTGCAGAGTAACTTAAGACCATCAGGGGCTGTTCAGGAGATGCCCAGCCCATTCACAAGACCTGTAATGCAAGATGCTATGGTTACAAAGTGTTGTTATGATGAAAACTGAGTTCAATTTGACCGATCGCTGTATGGGGTACCATGCAGTTACAGTCATTGTGCACCCTGTGGTTAGCCTGGGGTGAAACCAAAGCTGTAACCAGTGAACTGAATTTATTGGATTTCGGTTACTGTATTACTTGACAAGGACAAGGCAATGCTATAAGTGTTGGCCCTTCCCTTACGGTACTGCAGTTGAATGTTGAGAGCCTATTAGCCACAAAACGCTCCATTAATTCCCCTATTAGCAGTCAGTTCACAATCTCTGTTTTTGACCTCAAACTACTGCCTACATGAAAAATATGTCCAAGCCACTTAGGTAAGATCCAAGTTAGCTGATGTGGAGAGTCTCCCATTGTGTCTGACTACTGTGACATCATAAGGATACATCAGGTTAAAATGGCTAATTTCTAAAAGCTCTCTAACTAATTAGGCCATGCTTCTGCTCTACCACCACTCGAGTCCTGCTGTTTATTCTGGAGACTTTAATAGGTACCACAGCACCTGGGGCTATAGAAAGTCTGATCAAAATAGGATAAACCTTGCAAACTGGGCCTCTCTCAATCAACTACACATTCTTCATGACCCTAGGAAACCAGCAACTTTTCACTCTGCCCACTGGAACCAGGGCTACTTCCTTGACCTCAACTGGATCACTTGTGTTGGAGATCACCATCTACGAGCCACCTGAAGGGTCTTTGGAAGTTTCCCACATAGCCAGAATCGCCCCATCCTCATCCAGATAGGGATTACCATACTTCTTGTTACTACTAGCCCAAAGCTATGTTGAAACAAGATGAAGACAGCCTTGGACAGTTCCAGTACACAGTCTCTGTCCTGCATACCTGGCTTTGGGCTCCCATGTTGCCTCTGGAGCTAATTTAACAGGGTCAGGTGCAACATGGATTGCTGTGCCAAAACTGACCATGCCTGGGACATCCAGGACATCCACTGTGCATCTGTGGTGAGGTGGAGCATGTGGCACACATGATGGTTACTTGCTCTTTTTGTGTTGGTCTCACTGGAGGTCTTCCCAAGCTGAACATTGCTGACTCAGAGGCCCTCGACCTGCTCAAGACCATTTAGCTGCATATTTTTACCTAAACCTTTCCTTACTTGTCTTGACCACACACAGTCACAACATATCACTGTATTATTTTAAAATGTTTTGCTGTTATAAAATTGTCCCAACTATAGTGGTCACCATTAAAATGGAATCTTTTACCCACACTTATCACAGAACAATATCTGTAAGGGGTTCTTATTGAGAGGATTTTGTGTTAGACCTGTTGGTCATGAGTTTGACTGCATATTGGTTTGACACTGGTGTAAGTTCCTTAACCTCGATGGCATATGTTACCACTGGTTTACATTAGTGTGAAACCAGAAACTAGCCTTTAGCTTGTCTGGTATGTTGAGATAGTCTTTGGAAGAGTTCTTTCTCTCCAAATTCACTGCCCCAAAATCTAAAACTTTTGCTACTTGGAGGTTGTGTGCCATAGTAGTCAGAACTATAAGACACTTACTAATCTATAAACAGTAGGTCCAGAAAATACCACATGAGTCAGACCATCTGATGACAGTCTGCATTTTCAAGCTTCCCAGTACCTCATTCACATTAATACTGCACTAGTATTATAATGACTTATTGGCTTCTATTGTTTGTTTTTTAACCTTAAGTGAAATAATTCCAAATAATGCTCAGCTCCATTTGTTGCCTTTTTCATAGGCCTTTGCAACCATAAGAAATTCATTGTCCCTATTAGGGTATTTTGTACTTCAGTCAAATGTGTTATGTAGGGTAGCAGAAATATATTTTAGACAATTTCTTTTATCTTGGTGGGTTAAGGGAAGGAGGAGAAATTTTGGGTAGAGCTAGATTTAGTTTGGTAACAGAACTACCTGCGGTTTCTTCCCTGTCATTATGAGTGATAGACATAAGAACATAAGAATGGCCACACTAGGTCAGACCAAAGGTCCATCTAGCCAAGTATCCTGTCTTCTGACAGTGGCCAATGCCAGGTGCCCCAGAGGGAATGAACAGAACAAGTAATCATCAAGTGATCCATCCCCTGTCACCCATTCCCAGCTTCTGGCAAATAGAGGCTAGGGACACCATCCCTGCCCATCCTGGCTAATAGCCGTTAATTGACCTATCCTCCATGAATTTATCTAGTTCTTTTTTGAACCCCGTTATAGTCATGGCCTTCACAACATCCTCTGACAAGGAGTTCCACAGGTTGACTGTGCGTTGTGTGAAAAAAATACTTCCTTTTGTTTGTTTTAAACCTGCTGCCTATTAATTTCATTGGGCGACCCCTAGTTCTTGTGTTATCAGAAGGAGTAAATAACACTTCCTTATTTACGTTCTCCATACCCGTCATGATTTTATAGACCTCTATCATATCCCCCCATAGTCGTCTCTTTTCCAAGATGAAAAGTCCTACTCTTATTAATCTCTCCTCATACGGTAGTGTAGCAGGATGAACACCTGCTCCAGCCCTGAAGGGGTTGGAAAAGCCCTGTAGAGGGCTGGGGCTGTGTAAAGGGGCAAAACCCCGGCTGATTGGGGAAGTGGCTGCAGCTGGGGCCACGCCCCAAACTGAGCCACTCAGCCTTATAAGAAGGCCAGGGTAGCCAGAGCAGAGGAGTTTCTGTCTGACAGAAGAGAGAGAGAGAGAGATAGGCCTGGCTGCAGGGAACTCACCTGGGAACCTAGAGTGAGGCAGGGCTGGGGAAAGGCCTTGGGGGCTGGGAAGACTTAGGCCAGCAACTTCCCAGGCTGCGGGGCCTGGTCCTAGGCCCATTTAGGTATGGGGGTTGCAGAGGGGCAGCCTGAGGGTGGGTAAAGGCAGCCAGTCCAAACTCCTTGTTACCAGTGATGATTGGCTGATAGACTGCAGTCTGCCCCAGGGCACGGGGGGGTAGATGGTGACTGGCACTAGCCATGACTGAGGTGACATTGGGATAGGGGGAGGGGGTTCCCCTGGGTGGGGAGACCCAGAGAGAGAGAGTGGGGTACTGCCGGGGGGCAGCACCCAAGCCAAGGGCACCGGGGTCTGGGAGGGACACGAGGCCAGTGACAGGTGGGACACCTGGCCTGCAGAGGGCGCTCTGGATGCTAGTGAGCTAATTCCCGAGATGACCAGCAGGAGGTGCCGCAGGGGTGAGTTGGCCTGATTACAGGTAGCCATTCCATACCCCTAATCATTTTTGTTGCCCTTTTCTGAACCTTTTCCAATTCCAATATGTCTCTTTTTAAGATGGGGTGACCACATCTGCCTGCAGTATTCAAGATGTGGGCATACCATGGATTTATATAGAGGCAATATGATATTTTCTGTCTTATTATCTATCCCTTTCTTAATGATTCCCAACATTCTGTTCACTATTTTGACTGCTGCTGCACAGTGAGTGGATGTTTTCAGAGAACTATCCACAATGACTCCAAGATCTTTCTTGAATGGTAACAGCTACTTTAGATCCCATAATTTTATATGTACAGTTGGGGTTGTTTTCCAATGTGCATTACTTTGTCTTTATCAACATTGAATTTCATCTGTTATTTTGTTGCCTAGTCACCCAGTTTTGAGAGATTCTTTTGTAGCTCTTCGAAGTATGCCTGGGACATAACTGTCCTGAGTAGTCTTGTATCATCGGCAAATTTTGCCACCTCACTGTTTACCCCTTTTTCCAGGTCATTTATGAATTTGTTGAATAGGACTGGGCCCAGTACAGACCCCTGGAGGACACCACTATTTACCCCTCTCCATTCTGAAAAATGACTATTTATTCCTACCCTTTGTTTCCTATCTTTTAACCAGTTACCAATCCATGAGAGGACCTTCCCTCTTATCCCATGACTGCTTTCTTTGCTTAAGAGACTTTGGTGATGGACTTTGTCGAAGGCTTTCTGAAAATGTAAATACACTATATCAGTCTCCCTTGTCCACATGCTTGTTGACCCCCTCAAAGAATTCTTGTAGATTGGTGAGGCATGATTTCCCTTTACAAAAACCATGTTGACTATGCCCCAACAAATTATGTTCATTTATGGGTTACCTAGGGAGGTGATGGAATCTCCACCCTTAGAGGTTTTTAAGGCCCAGCTTGACAAAGCTTTGGCTGGGATGATTTAGTTGGTGTTGGTCCTGCTTTGAGCAGGGGATTGGATTAGATGACCTCCTGAGGTCTCTTCCAACCCTAATATATTCTATGTGTCTGACAATTTTTGTTCTTTACTATAGTTTCAACCAGTTTACCCAGTACTGAAGTCAGGCTTACCAGCCTGTAATTGACAGGGTCACCTCTGGAGCCCTTTTTAAAAATTGGCGTCACATTAGCTATCCTCCCGTCATTTGGTACAGAAACTGATTTTAATGTTAGGTTACAAACCACAGTTAGTATTCATGCAATTTCACATTTGAGTTCCTTCAGAACTCTTGGGTGAATACCATCTGGTCGTGGTGACTTTTTACTGTCTAGTTCACATGTGTCAAACTCAAGGCCCGCGGGCCACATCCGGCCCGCCATACAATTATATCTGGCCCGCGAAATCGTTTTATATATCTGTTTTTAATGGCCCTGTGATATGACGCCCCAATAACACACACTACAAATCCCATGATGCAGTGCAATTGCCGCCAACGGCAAGCCGCGGTTCAAGTTCGCGGTCTGTTGATGTATACAACGCTAATATCAAATCAAAGCTAGACCCCAACAATGGCCAAGAGAAAAATTGATTCTGAAAACCGAGGCTTTCAAAGCCGGTGGGAGAATGAGTATATGTTTACTGAAATTGCAGGTAAACCAGTGTGTCTCCTTTGCGGGAGTAATATCGCTGTAATGAAGGAGTATAACCTAAGACGGCACTACGAGACGAAACATGAGAACAAATTCAAAAACCTGAGCGCAGGACAGAAGCTACAAAAGGTAGAGGAGTTGAAGAAGAATTTGACATCCCAGCAGACGTTTTTCACCAAAGCAAAATCACAAAGTGAAGCTGCTGTGAAAGCAAGTTTCATTGTGGCCGAAGAGATCGCCAAATCAGGACGGCCGTTTACCGAGGGGGAATTCGTAAAGAATTGTATGATGAAAGTGTGCGACGTCCTTTGTCCAGATAAAACGCGAGCGTTTGCAAATGTAAGCCTCAGCAGAAACACTGTTGCTAATCGGGTTTGTGAGATGGCGACTGATTTGAAAACACAGTTGACTGAAAGAGCAAAAGATTTTGTTGCATACTCCCTTGCCGTGGATGAAACTACTGACGCGACTGACACTGCACAGCTGGCGATATTTATCCGTGGTGTGGATTCCAATTTGTGCGTAACCGAGGAAATACTGGACATTAAATCGATGCACGGGACAACGAAAGGAGAAGACATCTTTGGAAATGTATTTCAAAGTGTAACCGACATGAAACTGCCGTGGGAAAAACTCGTTGGACTTACAACAGATGGCGCACCTGCTATGTGTGGTGAAAAAAATGGACTGGTGGGAAGGATGCGCTCAAAGATGCGGGAGGAGAACTGTGCCGGTGAGTTGACAGTGTATCACTGCATCATACACCAGGAATCGCTGAGTGCTAAAGTCCTAAAAATGGATCATGTGATGAACACTGTAACACAAACCGTCAACTTTATCAGAGCCCACGGTTTAAATCACCGCCAATTCCAGTCTTTTCTGCGGGAAATAGATAGCGAGTTTGGCGATATGCCATATCATACGGAGGTCCGGTGGCTAAGTCGGGGAAAAGTTCTCAAAAGACACTTTGAGCTGCGAGAGGAAATCTGCCAGTTCATGGACAGTAAGGGGAAAGACTGCACAGTTCTGCGGGATGAAAAGTGGAAATGTGAGTTGGCGTTCCTGGCTGACATAACGTCGCATCTTAGCGCTTTAAACCTTCAACTCCAGGGACGGGAGCACATAATAACCGATATGCATGATGCAGTGAAGGCATTTCAAGTGAAGCTGCGCTTATGGGAGACACAAATGCACCAATGCAACTTGTCTCACTTTCCCTGTTGCCAAGTAATACGGAACCAAGAAAGTGCCACAGTTTTCCCAAATGCCACCTTTGCTGAAAAACTCAGCGCGCTGCGCACTGAGTTCGCACGGCGCTTCAGTGACTTTGAGGCACAGAAAAGTAACTTCGAGCTGCTTCGCAACCCATTTGCAGTCGATGTGGAAACCGCACCTGTAGAAATGCAGATGGAGCTGATAGAACTGCAATGTAACGGGACACTGAAGGCAAAGTACGACACTGCGGGGCCAGCACAGTTCACTCGCTTCATTCCTGAAGCGATGCCGCAGCTCCGCCAACATGCGGCTCGAATCCTGTCCATGTTTGGCAGCACATATCTGTGCGAGCAGCTGTTCTCTGTGATGAAAATTAACAAAACGTCACACAGGAGTCGCCTCACTGATGAACACCTGCAATCGATCCTGAGAATCTTCACAACACAGAACCTAACCCCAAACATAAACGAACTTGTTGCAAAGAAAAGACTCCAAGTATCAGGCTCTGACTAAATAAGACAAGAAAATGGAATGTTATGATTTGTTATGATTATACTTTTGCTTTAAATTCAATTTTTTATTTATATTTTCAGATTTTTTAATATTCCAGCATGTACAGATTTTGAATGTATTGTATTGACAGGATATTTTTTTATGAAGAGCAAAATATTTTAAGTTGAAATGTATTTATTTTGGAATGATATCCTGTATTTTGGTTCATATTAATGGTTAAAAAACATAAATATTTAGTCTGTTAAATAAATGGTTATACTGTTCGGCCCGCGAGTTTTGAGTTTTGGCCCCCTGTGCAATTGAGTTTGACACCCCTGGTCTAGTTTATCAATTTGTTCCAAAACCTCCTCTAATGACACCTTAATCTGGGACAGTTCCTCAGATTTATCACTTAAAAAGAATGGCTCAGGTCTGGGATTCTCCCTCACATCCTCAACCGTGAAGACCGATGTAAAGAATTCATTTAGTTTCTCCGCAATGGCCTTAACATCCTGGAGTGCTCCTTTAGCATCTCAATCATCCAGTGGCCCCACTGTTTGTCTAGCAGGCTTCCTGCTTCTGATGTACTTAAACACTTTTTTGCTATTACTTTTTGAGTCTTTGGCTGGCTCTTCTTATATTTTTACACTTCATTTGCCAGAGTTTATGCTCCTTTCTATTTTCCTCATTGGGATTTAACTTCCACTTTTTAAAGGATGCCTCTTTGCCTCTGACTGCTTTTTACTTTGTCTAGCCATAGTGGCTCTTTTTTTTTGGTTCTTACTATGTTTTTGAATTTGGGGTGTACATTTAAGTATGCATAAAGTTTCCATGCACCCTGCAGGGATTTTACTTTCGGTGATGTACCTTTTAATTTCTGTTTAACTAACCTCCTCATTTTTGTGTAGTTTCCCTTTCTGAAATTTCAGCAGCCTCTCCATTGACCTGCCTGAGGTCCTTGATTAGACTATAAGCAGAGCTTCTGAGTACCACATGGCTGCTGTTCATGGGTCCAGATCAGTGCTTGCTTTGTAATGAAAGAGGCGCTGGGGCTCAAGCAATTGTTTTACTTTCATAACTAATGCAGCAAGCCTAAAGGTGCTCAGCCTGGCAAACCCTGGCACAAGTTAAACACTGGTCCAGCTAAATGCAGAGAGGCAGTTGACCCTGTGTTTGTTTCTGTTTTCCTTTCAGACAGCTGATTCTGAAGCACCCTTTGGCTCTCAATTACATTTTAACCACTCATCACTCTTTCAGGGCTTTAGGCCCATACAGAAGAAAAGTGAAGCACAGAGAGAGATTCCTCATTCTGTCTTTTCTCAAGACAATATTTTCTTACCTTGGTTCTTTATCACCCACACAGTAGAACTAAAAAGCTTACAAGATCTAGCAAGACCAGATCATTTTCAGTCTGTGATGGGAAAGATTATGCACTTATGTCATTTATGAATCACTGAACTATCTGCAGAAGTCTTGTACCTAATTTATTAACCTTACATTGTAAAGGAGAAAGAGTGGGGGGGAAAACAAATATAAAAAGGGAGCAGAAGGTGCTATCCCTCACTTATATGCCATGCCTTCAAAACAAAGTCTGATATAGAAAAGAGAGGCTCACAGCTTTATAAACTGGTCTGCTCTGATGTAGAGACATCTGCACCCGCCTTTTCAACAGGGAGAAAAGTTGCAGTTTCCTCACATAGAGGCATGAAGAGCTAGGCATGCATCCGTCTTTGGGAATTGAACTAAGATCATACAGCTGTGAGATGGAACTGAACAATCTGGACCATATTTGAACTAGGGATTTGGAAATGAAAGGCACAGAAAGCCATTACTAGGCTCCTGAGTTATGAAAATAAATAAATACCAAGTCCCATAGGCAGTCTTCCTGCATATTAAAAATTGCCAAATCAGGGTATACTGGAAGTGCAATGGTAATTGAGAAGATGCACTATAAAAAAGTAACGCTGTTTTATTTCATGCATAATTGTATTATTGATTACACTGAGGACTATGAATAGTAAGAATACAGTATAATCTGATAGCATTGAAAATTAGACAGTTTAATAATATTTTGGGTTTTATTGTACACTTTGACAGACAAATTGTAATTTCTGATTTAGATCCTTTCCCTCAAGTACTGGCTAAGCTTATCCCAACCTAGGAAACTCAATTTTTTCATAGAATGCTCCTTCTGAACCAAAGGAGCTGATACTTCTACCCTTTGAAGTGACAGGGAAAGCAAATGAACTGAACTTGATCGAAAGCCCTAGAGACTGAAGGGCTTCTATTTTTCCAAATTCAGCAGAACATGCTTCCTTCCACTGCACCAACATGCAGCTCGGTCCTGATGCTACTGTTGGAAAATTATTATGTGACTGAGGGAAGAGGCTTTAGCTACTTCTGTATTAACGGAACTTACAAATTAAAAGTGGGAGTATTAGAGTGATGTTTGGAGTAAATGTATTACAGTGTATTCAGACTTCAGTCAGTTCTCTGAACTCTCTCCCCATGAGGAACCATGGGTTACAGCAGTTGGGCTCCTTCCTTCCATCACCCTGTTTGTTCCAACTCATTACCTTAGTGATGAGCCCTGAGTTCTCTTCTTTCCCCACCACTATATTCACAGATGTCTTTCCACTATTAACTAGGCTGACGCAATAAACTGACACAAGCTACTGAACAGCTATGGGATAGTTCTTTGCAACTTATGAACCAGAATTTATCATTGCCTATCAATTATAGGTTTCAGAGTGGTAGCCATGTTACTCCACTCCATGCCTCTGACGTGGGTTCTAGCCCACAAAAGCTTATGCCCAAATAAATGTTAGTCTCTAAGGAGCCACAAGGACTCCTCATTGTTTTTATCAATTACAGTACATTTTAAAAACAGTATTTACTAAACATATCTACAAATATACATGTCAATATCAACTCTAGTCACTGACTTAGAGCTTTAGCAGTTCCAAATAAATAATTAGAAAACAAGCATACATGATCGCAGTCACCAGCTCTGTTCTATTATTGAGCAGTGTTTACTTTCCAGTTCAAAAAATATAGTAAACACACTGTTGTATATGATCACATTTTAACAACTAAAGTAAGCTCTTTTTTTTTTTTTTTTTTCCCCTCTTCCATAACCCAGACCTTGCTTCCTACTGGAGCTACTGCGGGGTATTGTACCTCTGTCTTATCCACTGCTAAGTATCATTCAATTGGATTTATTGTTTACTCTGTGTACCTCCAGTTCCTCATCTGTAAAATGGGGACAATGCTACTGACTCTTTTGTAAAGCATCTTGTGATATGATGAAAAGTGCTATATAAGAGTCAGTTTTTATTCTATGCAATGGGTTAACTATTGCTCAGCTATCAACCTTTCCTTCTTGATTCTTAAAAATGATATATATCCTCCACAGAGCATAAACAGTATTCACTAAGAAACAGTGGCAACATCTCTACTTTATTTTCTTCCTACAGATTTTAGTTTTGTATTGCACTAAAGCAAAAACTGCAGCATAGGCGTGATTACTGTTTGTCAGTGCACCATGAAAAGTGACTACTGTCTACAGAGTTAACTTTACTTATTTTGGTAACTGAAATAAAGAGAATCAGATGATTGCATCATCTTATCCATAAAGTGAAGACTTTCGTGTCTAAGGCAAGAAGTCTGAGCACAGAGAGAGGGGATGAGAGAGAGACAGACTGAGGAAGGATCCACCATGGCAATAAAAAGTACACTTTTCTGTCAGCTGAGTAAAAGGGGCTCATCCTCTGCCATTCTTACTCCCCATAAAACTCCTGCTGAAGTCAACTGGAGTTCTACTGGTATAAAGAGGGCAGTATTGAAGCCAACATGTGAAGAGCTGTTTTCTGCTCCTCCTCTACACACAACTCTTCTCTGATATCAGCGGAGATTTGACTGCCAGATCGAGACCAAACTGTTGGGATCAAATGTATGGACATATCAAACCTGCCTATTCTAGCTCTATTACTTTTAAAATTGTATCCTTAAATTCCCCTCTTCTTGTAATTTTCTGGCTTCTGCTCTCTACTTCCCCATTTTTTTTTTTAATAGGGACTCTAGTGAGTACGTCGTACTAAGAATTGAGACACATCTGATCAATCCTATTTATGTCACAGTTATCAGAGTGCCTAAAGTTAACCCAGTGGGGGCACTGGTCTTCCCTAATTGTGCAAAATGCCTCCTATTCTATTGTAGTGATACATGGCACTGATATGGATTGGGGGAGTGGCAGGAGAGGGAGGGATGGTTTGTTGCTGGAATGAATAAGGGTCAGGTTGAGAATCGTGACAGAGTCTTCTCTACCTCTCCCCCATGTTCACATCTGTTTGAAGTTATTTCTCCTGGTTACTCATCTGACTGGATCAAATTTCTCCTGCCCACTATTTCCTCCCAAACTGGCTTTGCTTATCAGGTACTGAGACTCCTCAATGAGACTCATTCAAATGGTTATGTACTAGAAGGGAAAAGCTTTCCCCTTCATATGCACTGACTGACTGGTGTGCTTGTTTCCTTAAATGTTTTTTGGGAACCTTCTAGACCAAGGGCTCCCAAACTGTGGGCGGTGACCCCGTTTTAATGGGGTCACCAGGGCTGGCTTAGACTTGCTGGGGCCCAGAGCCGAAGCCTGAACCCCACCGCTCGGGGCCGAAGTCGATGCCTGAGAGCTTCAGCCCTGGGTGCCTGGGCTTAAGTTACAGGCCCCTTATCTGGGGCTGAAGCTCTTGGGCTTTGGCTTTGACCACCCCGCCTGGGGCAGCGAGCCTCAGGCTTCTGTCCCCCTTCCTGGGGTCATGTAATAATTTTTGTTCTCAGAAGGGGTCACGGTGCAATTAAGTTTGAGAACCCCTGTTTTAGACACTTTCCCCCTCCCAGAACTGCTCTGCCTTTTTATCCTCTCACTTTCTCTTCCTATCATCTTGTCACTCAATGAGGTGTATGTATGTACACACATATATATTCAATTAAATTGCTCTGCTTAGAGAAACTTCAAGAGGAACTCATCACCGCACTCCACTAATAGACTTTAGTAAGCTTTCAGACTCTCTCTGAATCCCTAGAGAAATCACTAACGTCTTTAGTTCTTTATTTTACAGATATATTTCATACAGTCTTTATTTAAAACACATACAAATATGAATCATCTTGTTCAACCTGAACTTGCCTGTGCTGTGTGCAATGAACATGCCAGGATGCTGAGAGATGAATAAGAATATGCAAAATATATGGTGCCTGCTAGGCAGTCATTTTGGATGCATGTTGTGACAAAATTCCTCCTCTATCTTGGTGGGTCCTGCGCTTATTGGTGGATTTTCTTGCCTGAGAGATTCACCATGTGGGTTGGGGAACAGCCCAGAAACCTTCCCCTCTGGAAGAACCCACAGTCCAGGTCAATTGGGAGGTTTGGGGGGAACCTGGGCCCACCCTCACTCCGGTTTCCAGCCCAGGGCCCTGTGGACTGCAGCTGTCTATAGTGTCTCCTGTAACAGTTGCATGACAGCTACAACTCCCTGGGCTACTTCCCCATGGCCTCCTCCAAACACTTTCCTTAGTCTCACCACAGGACCTTCCCCCTGGTGTCTGATAACGCTTGTGCTCCTCAGTCCTCCAGCAGCACACCCTCTCAGCTCCTTGCGCCTCTTGCTCCCAGCTCCTCACACTCCCACCACAAACTGAAGTGAGCTCCTTTTTAAAACCCAGATGCCCTGATTAGCCGGCCTTAATTGATTCTAGCAGCTTCTTCTTAATTGGCTCCATGTGTCCTAATTAGCCTGCCTGCCTTAACTGGTTCTAGCAGGTTCCTGATTTCTCTAGTGCAGCCCCTGCTCTGGTCACTCAGGGAACAGAAAACTACTCATCCAGTGACCAGTATATTTGCCCTCTACCAGATTCCTGTACCCCACTGGTCTGGGTCTGTCACAATGTTCATTTGGAAACAATGGTGCTTTTAAACCTAGATCAACAGATAGGCCTCAGACATCTGAACTTTCAAACAGGGCCTAACCAAGGCCCAGCCTTTACCCTTATTTTCTGGCAATTTTTCACTAAGTGGCAGAATCTGGCTGAGAATTCTCCTGGCATAAAGCATCTCTCAGCATTCATAAAGTGGCACAGCCAGGTCCTACATTAAGAGTCCACCCATGGCTTGAAGCAGAGGGGATGTTGGTCATGGGGCATACCTTCACTGTGCTAATTCACAAACAGAGGGTAGTCTCACAGAGACCATAATTAGGTGGCGTAAGTTAGAGCAATCCAGCATTGCTCTAACTCAAGCCGGTGCCCAGAGATGGCACAAATTCATCATGGGAATCAAGGAAGTGTCTTTCATCTCCTGTGCCAAGCATGGCTCTGAGCAGGAGAGAATGTGGGCCTGTAGTTTTAAGCCCCTGATGGCACTGGGATGCTGTGAGGGGTGAGGAGGGGAAGAGAGTGGGAAAGAGCGTGATGGTCCTATGGAGCAGTCATTAGGAGTCTCCAGAGGAATTTTGTCTCAGACAGAATTCCTGAGGGCACTACGGAGGAGCATGTTGGAGTGGGATCACTGCTACCTACTGATTGCTGCATGCACTCCCTCCTAATGTCCGCTCAGCTCCTCTGGCTTGTCCAGAGCAGGAGTGGATCCGTGGCCTGCCCTAAACCCACCCTCTCCATGCAGTAGCATATGGAAGCACAGGCACTCTGACTGCATCTGGCACCTGTACTGTAGAAAAGAGTGTAGTGAGGAAGGGTCCCTGAATACTCCCCTCCTTGCATACTCATGAAGAGAGTCTGATCCATAATACACAGTTGTGTTCCTGAAAATGAATTACAATTTCTTGCAGTTTACTCCATTAGATTAAATAGAAAGTTATTTCAATGTAAATAAGAGTTTATTATATAATTTCTCTCCCTTTCATTTAAAGTGAAGTTAGTGCTCATGAAAGGCATTGGACTGACAACCCTGGATTTCAATACAGTTGCTTCGTATTTATACAAGTGGTACTAATCAGAATCTGGACCTTTGAGCACCACAATTCAAGTCTTAATCAGTAAATAAGTGTATTAAGACAATTGCAGTCTATATTGCATCTGCTTCTCCCAATATCAAAGTGGCCCCCTTTGTTGTATTGTAATTTATGCTACATTCCGGCTGGAATAACTAGCTTTCAGGAGCTCAGCCAGTTGAGTGACCCCAACGCAAAATTCAACTTCCCAGCTCATAATGGGGATTTGTCGCACCCCTGGAAGAATTTTAGATCCCTCAGTCAAGAAAGGAGTTTACTTGGAGATGTAATGATAATTCTGCACCAATGTTTGACATATCATAGAAAGGCCAACTCCACCCATTTTGCTCAGCCCAGCAGTTCAGGGACCAAAGCCCCTGGTGACACAACTCCAGCAGGGAATTTGGTATTGCGAATTCTTTGCAACAGGGAAAACTAAGAATAAACTTTTGTTTTATGTACCAATTGTTTAAAAACTTCTTTAAAAACGTTGTTCAGTTTTGAAAATTCAAGAGATAAGAAGCAGGGATAAACAGATATTTGAAAGGGAAGTTTGGTTTTTTTTAAATGTAAATTCTCATCAAAAGCTTCATTCTCAAATACATTTCACAGTTGATTCATGCTGAGAAGTGCCTATCTTTTGAAGCTGCAGGCTGTTGGACTGGGGAAAAAATGTGAACAGTTTGCTGTTAATTACTTCAGAACGCAGAAGAGAACGCAAGAGTTTGGGAAACTGCTCCCCACCCACATTGCATGCTGGCTCTTGAGCTTTGGTTTAAGAGAGGCAAGGAGGATGTGCATGACTTCACTGAAAGGCAGGCCTCACGCTAGGAAATACTACAACCCCAACTGCAACAGTATATTGTCGAAGAGTGAACTCACTGCTGGTGTGTCCCAACCTACTAGCCTCCTCTGGTACCCCCTGCTGACAGCCATTCCAGCCCTCCATTGCTCTGCCTCTTCTCATGACATGGCCCTCTGGGCAGGTCATTTATACTCTTCCCTCCCCCTCCCACTGCCTGCCTCCTTCCAGGGGTAACAGAGTCCCACCAGTCCAATGGCCTTGTGTCAGGTCTTTGGCACTGACTCTAGGTCCAGTGGCCCTTACACCCCTTGCCTCAGAGCTTGCAATAGTCCTCACCCCTTTGTATCAGGCGGTTTCACACCACCTTGGGTGGCCTCCGTGTCCCCTAGGTTCCTGTCAAGCTCTTGGCTGCTCCCTCAGCCCCTTTTCTGCTTCCCTAGACATCTTCCTACCTTAGCTTGCCTCAAGATCCTTTTCCTCAGCCTGTCTCCAGGCTCCACAGAGTCCTTTCCAACTCTGACAGTGAGCAATACCTCTCAGGGCTCACCTCCAGGAGATCCAGTTCCTGTCCTTTCATCAACGCTCACTCCAACCCTGTGCCTCTTAGCATCTCTCCTAGCCCATTGCCAGAATTACCTTCTCAGGATAGAAACCCAAAGCCTACTCACCCCAGACTTCCTTTCTCCCAGCTCTCCCACCCTGCTCTGAGCTCCTCCCTTTCAGAAGAGCACCCAACTCCTCTGCAGCTGGGTCTGATAACAAATTGGTTGTCCACACCTTCCAAGTGGGCTAGCTTCAGGCTCCTGTTAACCCTTCTGCTGCCAGTGTAGGGTGTATTCCTCATCCCATATATGATACATATAAATTGGGTATATGCTAGAAAGGAGGGGCTGGGGAAGGTGTGAGGGAAAAATTCTATAGAGAAACAGAGAAGAAGTAGTGTTAGAGATTTTTCTTATTCTAATAAAATTTCTTGTTCAGTCTTGGAGAAAAGCATCCTACTGTGATTACTTACATTTGTCTACATAACAATTACCAGAGAGTCCATCTCATTTCCTGTGTGCTGTACAGAAACAACTGTGATTACCTGAAACACTCAAGCTAACAGCTCCATATTTAAATGGAATAGACTGGGGCCAAGTCACACTAAGTGAGGAATCTGAGTCCTTTTAGTCCAACAGTCAGATTTCTTGATTTCCAAGTTACACTGGAAGACTTCTTATCCCAGGGCTAAGGTGGAGAAGGATCAAATTTGGTCTGAATTGGTTGGAAGTATGCCAGGAAATTATTTTGGTCACTACTGATCAGATTTTCATTTTGTACATGATTGTATATAACAACCACCAGGTGCTTTTTGATAAATTGATATTATAATACTCTAAATTCAATCTACTCAAAGATTAAGAGTAAGATGCAGGAGTTATCTTGCATTTCTTGGTCATACCCACATTGGCTAAAATGGAGTGCTGCAGTTTCAGCCAAAACATTGATATAGAAACTGTAGCCCTACTCATGTGTTTACTTATACTCTGCGTCACATCAGCTGGTGCTTATATCACTTCACACAGCAGCTTTAATAGACTTATTGCTTCTAGAAATACATATATCCAAAGACTGGCTATTCATCAAATGAAGCTAAAATTAGTCTCTGTGGTTCTGTATCTTTCCCCCAAAACTCACGGTTCTAGTTGCTTCAGAGGAAGGGGTAAAATACTCATATTGGATACTTAGGCAATAGAAAGGCCATTGGAAAAGGTTTCTGCTAACCCTAGACAGTTGGCTTAAGCCCTGATACTTAAGTGTTTATGTCTCCTATACTTTTTTATCATAACTGTATGTTGTTGTTTTTCATATGCTTTTTTTAAAAACCAGCAAAGTTATTTTTCTCAATAATATACTGGGACAATAAGTTCCACAAGTCAAATATATCCTTTCATCAGTTTTAAATTTGGAATATTCAGTTTAATTGGATATCATCCTGTTCTGGCATTAATGGAAAGGGCAACAGGAGTGCCTGATTGACTTTCTTGAAACCATTTGTTATTTTTAACACATCCCTCGTGTTCCCTTTTAATTAATCTCTTTTCTAAACCAAGCAGCACTCACATTTTCACTTACTCTTCATACAGAAGTCTCTTCATGCCATTATATTGTCATTGCCTTTCTCTAGTCCTTTCAGAATCCTTTTTGGATAGTGACCGGAATAAAATAGAATATTCAAGGTGAGAGTGTACTATTGATTTATATAATGGAATTTTCTGCCATTGTCTCAGTCTCTGATGTAGCTTAACTTTTAATGCTGCTGCACTGAGCAGAGGTTTTTATTAAGCTGTCCAGAGTGACACCTATTTTTTTGGTTACAGTTAATTAAGAAATCATGAACACATGAGTAATTCAAGTAGTTCCTTGCAATGTGCACCATGTGGCACTTGGTGACAGGTGAAATGTAATCTAGACAAGTTGGTGAGGTCCTTCTGGAGTTCAGAAACATGATAGGAGGAATAATAGTGTTTGTAAAACACTTTGAAGAAGAGGAGTGCTAACTAATCCTATCTTCATGTTTCATTTAAACCAGATCAGGACTCGAGCCAAGCTATCATTAATCTATCTTGCCACACTAGGGGTACGTCTTCACTTACCGGAAGGTCCGGCGGCAGGCAATCGATGTTCTGGGATCAATTTATTGCGTCTGGTTAAGATGCGATAAATCGATCCCGGACGTGCTCGCCGTCGACGCTGGTACTCCAGCTCGCCGAGAGGAGTACGCATGTGGTGGGGCGATTACCCCACACCTAGAGAGACTGGGCTGCGGCGGGCCTAGGCGCCTGCGTAGACGTGCAGCCAATCAGGAGAGGGCTTACTGGGAGCCAATAAGAAGGCAGAGTGGAGCCAGCCAATCAGGGCTCAGCATAGCCATATAAAAGGCTGCCCAGAGCAGGAGCAGTCAGTCTGTCCCAGGCCTTCAGAGGGGAAGGTCTATCTCCAGAGCTGGGAGGCCAGCACCACGGACAGCGCAGTGCAGGCCCGCCTGAGAGAGTGGGAGAAGGCCCTACTCCATAGCCTGCTAGGCGGCAGGCCTGGGAGGAGGAGGCCTAGCGTAGCGAAGGGCTGTTGGGGAAGCGGTTCAGAGGGATAGTCAGAGGAGGAAGGAGAAGGAAGACAGTGAGACTGTCACACGAGGGCCTCTGGACCGGGACTCAGAGTAGTGGGCGGGCCTGAGTCCCCCCCCTTTTTTCCCCCTTTGTTTGCTGTGCTACCCCACGCACAGCCACAGGCCACAGGGAGCGGCCGGTCAGAACCACACCAGATCCTAGACTGTGAGGATTGGACTTGAAGGTGTGGGGCTGTTGTTTACCCCCCCCCCCCCCCGGAAGGGGGTGTGATTGGACAAAGGGACACTGTCGGAGGGCAGTGCCCCGGAAGAGGACGCCGACGTCGGGAGCAACGCAAGTCCGTGCACCCCACAGAGGCGAGACGACAGGCGGAACGCCACCCAAAGAGGGCGCTCTACTGGCACAAAACTAATTCCCCGAAGCGGCCAGGAGGAGGCGCCACAGCGGTGAGCTACCGACCCTGTCACACGTGGTGGAGAATGTGGGTATAGCGGTCCGCCCCTGATACGAGGGGCCAGCGCCAAGACTGCGGACTATTGCCCAGAGCAGTGTCTTGCGCAGACAGACGGTCGACCCAGATTGTGGGTACAGACCCGGACCCACCAAAGGGGTCCAGAGTGAGGGGATTGAACCGGGAGTAACCCGCTGAACCCCAACATGGAGGCTGAGAAGTTATTAAAATGGCTGCTAGAGAAGCAGCAAGAGCAGTCGGCCCAGCAGCACCAGCAGCAGATGCAAATGCTGCAGCAGATGACCACTCAGCAGCAGCTGCTGATGACTCAGCACCAAGAGAATCAGCAGCAGCTCCTCCGAGAGTTGGCCACCCAGCAGCGGGTGCAGCAGGAACATTTGGTGCAACAGATGGCCGCACTGTTACGGCCGGCAGGAGGCACCCCTGCCGCCCCCATGGGAACCGGACTGGGGGATACCCCCGGGGCCCTACCGATACGCCTCACCAAGATGGGGCCCGAGGATGACCCAGAGGCCTATCTGGTCACATTTGAGCGGGTGGCGACTGCTGCCCGGTGGCCCTCAGAACATTGGGCCACGTTACTAGCCCCTTATTTGACGGGGCAGGCTCAGGCCGCATATCGGAGCCTCGACCCCCGGGAAGCACTTGAGTACGCCCGAGTCAAGGCAGCCATCCTAGACCATACCGGCATTAGCCCAGAGACCTACCGATAGCGTCTCCGTAAAGAACAATATCCTCCGGGGGCCCGACCCCGCGCCGTGGCCCAACGCATCCGGGACCACTGCTGGAGATGGTTGGACCCAGAGGGCCTGACGGGACCCCAGGTGGCGGAGCTGATAGCCTTAGAGCAGTTCACCCAGATCCTACCCCCGGGAGGGAGGGCCTGGGTGCGACGACATCGACCGGCCACCCTCTCCGCAGCAGTGGCCTTAATGGAGGACTACTTATCCGCCGAGGGGGCAGAGGCACCACCCCGAGCAGCCGAGAGCCTTGGTCGCAAGGGCGGCGCAGAGAAGGGGAACCCTCGTGGGACGGGAGCCTCTGGACCACTGGCAGGCAACAGCCATCGGCATCCGAGACCTCCCAACCCTGAACCCCGACCCAAGTTATTGCCGGTGGCGACTCGAAAGGAGCAACAGCCCCCGGAGCGAACAGGCCCCCCCGGAGGAGGCCCAAGCCCGGCCGAAACCCGAGAGAGGTGCTGGGGCTGCGGTCAAGAGGGACATTTCCGGCGAGATTGCCCTTTTATGGACTGCAGCTACGGGCAGGCCTGGATGGCCGGACAACGGGCACGGCAGAAAGGGGTAAGAAAATTGATAGTCCCGGTCCAGGTTGAAGGGAACCCCACCAATGCCCTCGTAGATTCGGGGTGTAGTCAGACCCTCATACGAGAGGGGCTGGTCCCGAACCTCAATCTTTCGGGGCCCCCGATCTACCTGCAGTGTGTGCATGGAGACATCCGCCAGTATCCCACAGCCTGGGTCAAGATGGGAGTAGGCGGCCGAGAGGAGGGTCTCCGAGTAGGAGTGGCCCCTAGGCTGGCCTACCCGGTGGTGTTGGGACGAGATTGGCCCGGCTTCGGAGAGGTCCTCCTAAGATATCAGCCACCCAAGCCCCGACCAGACAGGGCTATAGCACCGGGAACGGGGCTGCTTGGGAGCAGGCTAAGGGATGACCCCGGCGAGGGGACCTCCTCGACGGCGGAGACCCCTGCGAGTTGTCCGGGAGACAGACCCCGTTCGGTGGAGGACGCCCGGGTAGAGTTAGAGCGCGACGGGGACTTCTTACGTGAGCAACAAGAAGACCCAACCCTAAGCCGAGCCTGGGAACAAGCCACCAACCCTGCTGTTGAGGGGGACGGGACGGTACGGACTCCGCAGGGCCCCCGCTTTGAGGTATGGCAGGACCGCCTGTACCGAATAGCGCAGGAACCCCAGACCCGAGAGACGTTCCGCCAGCTGTTGGTCCCCCGGAGACTGCGAGCCGGCCTCCTCCACTTAGCCCACTCAAACCCTTGGGCTGGACACCTGGGACGCGAGAAGACCCTACAGAGGGTGGCCCGCCGGTTTTTCTGGCCAGGCATCCACCGGGAAGTGGCAGACTTTTGCGCCTCGTGCCCAGAATGCCAGCGAGCCGGACCGAAAGGGGTAGCTCCTGCACCCCTGGTACCCATGCCAGTCGTGGGGGTACCCTTTGAATGGATCGGGATGGACCTCGTCGGCCCCCTTGAGCGAAGCAAGACAGGGAACCGCTTTATACTAGTAGTCGTGGACTACGCCACACGCTATCCCGAAGCCGTTCCTCTAAAGACAGCGACAGCACCGACCATTGCGGGTGAACTGGTAAAGATTTTCGCCCGGGTTGGGATACCCGGTGAAATATTGACGGACCAGGGCACCAATGTGTCCTCCAAGTTAATAGCTGAGCTATGTCGCCTCCTCCACATCCGGACCCTCCGGACATCGGTGTACCACCCGCAGACCGATGGCTTGGTAGAGCGGTTCAATGGTACACTAAAAGCCATGTTGCGGAAGTTTGTGGAGGAGGACCCCTCACATTGGGATACCTTGTTGCCGGCCCTGCTGTTTGCAATAAGAGAGGTACCACAGGCCTCGACGGGGTTCTCGCCCTTCGAGCTCCTATACGGCAGGCAGCCCAGAGGAATACTGGACCTCCTGAAAGAGGAGTGGGAAGCACAGGAAACACAGGTCCTTGGGACCACACAATACGTGCTACAGCTCCGGGAGCGACTCCAAACGTTAGGGGCCTTCGCCCGTGAAAACCTGGAACGGGCCCAGGCAGGTCAGGAGCGCCTCTATAATCGAAGGGCCAGAGGGAGGAAGTTCGCCCCAGGCGATAGGGTGTTGCTGCTGCTGCCCTCGTCCGAGTCGAAGCTCCTGGCCAAATGGCAGGGTCCCTACGAAGTGATCCGACGAGTGGGACCAGTCGATTACGAGGTCAGACTACCTGGTCGACGCAAAGAGACCCGTATTTACCATATTAATCTCCTAAAGGCCTGGAAGACCCGGGAAGCCATGTTCATCGGCCCGTCCACCCCAGAGTCGGAACTTGGACCCCTAGCAGGAGATCTTCCCGACCCCGGACCGGCTGTGGTGGGGTCAGGCCTCGACCCCAGACAGAGAGGACAACTGCAACAGATGGTGGAGAAGTTTTCAGATGTCTTATCGGCCCGCCCGGGCCGGACGACCCTAATGAGTCATCATATTGCCACAGACCCCGGGAAGAGAGTGACGGACAACCATCGACCGTTACCCAAGAAAATGTGGGACACCGTCCGGCGGGAGGTGGAGACGATGTTGGAGATGGGAGTGGTAGAAGAATCGACGAGCGAGTGGCGAAGCCCTATCGTCTTAGTACCGAAACCAGATGGGGCGACCCGGTTTTGCATTGACTTCAGAAAGGTCAACGCTATCTCTCGTTTTGATGCCTATCCAATGCCGAGAGTGGATGAACTGTTAGAGCGCCTCGGAGGAGCCAAGTACCTGTCAACTTTAGATTTGACTAAAGGATATTGGCAGATCCCACTGACGCCAAACTCCCGAGCGAAGACGGCCTTCCCTACACCTTTCGGCCTCTTCCAGTTCGTAACCATGCCGTTCGGCTTGCACGGAGCAGCAGCCACATTTCAGCGCCTGATGAACAAGGTCCTCCAGCCCCACGACCAATACGCGGCGGCGTACATAGATGATATCGTGGTTTATAGCCTTGACTGGGAGAGCCATTTACACCACCTGGCAGCAGTACTACAAGCCCTCAGAGCGGCCGGCCTAACAGCTAACCCGGCGAAATGTCATTTAGGCCAAAAAGAAGTGACCTACCTGGGATACACGGTAGGAGGGGGGAAACTAACACCCCTGATTAGCAAGGTACAAGCCCTCAGAGATGTACCCACCCCTACGACGAAGAAGCAAGTGCGTCAGTTTTTGGGATTAGCTGGGTACTATCGTCGTTTTGTACCGGACTTCGCATCTATAGCTGCCCCCCTGTCAGACCTAACAAAGAACTCCCAACCTCGACAGGTACAGTGGACTACGCAATGCGAGCGAGCCTTTAACACACTCAAGGAACGGCTCACTCAAGAACCAGTACTACGACATCCCGACTTCACGAAGGAGTTTATACTACAAACCGACGCTTCGGAAGTCGGCCTAGGCGCAGTACTCTCCCAGGAAGTAGACGGGGAGGAACACCCAGTACTGTATTTAAGTCGGAAGCTGTTCCCCCGAGAAAGACACTTCTCAACAATAGAGAAAGAGGCCCTGGCGGTACGCTGGGCTATCGACGCCCTCCGTTACTATCTGCTCGGGAATAGTTTTAAATTAATCACAGATCACGCCCCTTTGCGATGGATCCACAGCATGAAAGATACGAACGCGAGAATTATGCGGTGGTAACTTGCCCTCCAGCCTTACGACTTCCAGGTGCTCCACCGACCGGGTAAGGCCCATACTAACGCCGATTTCTTCTCCAGGCTAGGGGAGGAGGGTGAAGAATCGGGTCAAGGAGGGGGATCCTTAGCGCAGGGGGTGGTCTGCAAGGGGGCAGTCAAGCTCCCATCCAACTGCCGAGGCCCTGAACAGTTAGCCCTGACGGCAGAGGATTCGCCACGCTTCTACGGGGTGTGTCCCAAATGCACAGAGAGTGCGAGAGGAGGGAGCATGCCCCAGCCTAGACAGACGGCCGTGGGAGGAGAACCCTTGCGGGAAGCTCCGGCGGAGGACCAGCCCACACTCCTGGGACCGCCGAGGACTGCGATTTCTCCAGGTCGAGAGGGAGCCTCACTGTGGGAGGGACCAGCCGAGGCGGTGGACCACGAGACCCGTGGAGAATCAGGAGATCCGTGGGACACTCTGGCAGCGGAACCGATAGGAGGCAGCTTAAGGGGAGAGACGGACTGGTACGTTGGACCCGGTAAGCCTCAGCGTGTTTCGGTGGGACCCCCCCGCTGAGACGGTGGATAAGCCGGGTTACCCGTTGGCAAAGACTAATTTCTGGGACTTTGGGGCCAGTAGGCCATAGGGCCCAGTGACAAGGGCTAAGTTTCTAGACTTTGAGCTGGTAAGCCGAGCCACTGCGGGACAAAGGTCGCTTTCCGAGCTCTAGGCCATTAGGCCGGTTAGGATACCCCCCCCCCCCGGGAGGGTTCTTAAGGGGGAGGGTGTGTGGTGGGGCGATTACCCCACACCTAGAGAGACTGGGCTGCGGCGGGCCTAGGCGCCTGCGTAGACGTGCAGCCAATCAGGAGAGGGCTTACTGGGAGCCAATAAGAAGGCAGAGTGGAGCCAGCCAATCAGGGCCCAGCATAGCCATATAAAAGGCTGCCCAGAGCAGGAGCAGTCAGTCTGTCCCAGGCCTTCAGAGGGGAAGGTCTATCTCCAGAGCTGGGAGGCCAGCACCACGGACAGCGCAGTGCAGGCCCGCCTGAGAGAGTGGGAGAAGGCCCTACTCCATAGCCTGCTAGGCGGCAGGCCTGGGAGGAGGAGGCCTAGCGTAGCGAAGGGCTGTTGGGGAAGCGGTCCAGAGGGATAGTCAGAGGAGGAAGGAGAAGGAAGACAGTGAGACTGTCACACGAGGGCCTCTGGACCGGGACTCAGAGTAGTGGGCGGGCCTGAGTCCCCCCCCCCCCTTTTTTCCCCCTTTGTTTGCTGTGCTACCCCACGCACAGCCACAGGCCGCAGGGAGCGGCCGGTCAGAACCACACCAGATCCTAGACTGTGAGGATTGGACTTGAAGGTGTGGGGCTGTTGTTTACCCCCTCCCCCCCCCCCCGGAAGGGGGTGTGATTGGACAAAGGGACACTGTCGGAGGGCAGTGCCCCGGAAGAGGACGCCGACGTCGGGAGCAACGCAAGTCCGTGCACCCCACAGAGGCGAGACGACAGGCGGAACGCCACCCAAAGAGGGCGCTCTACTGGCACAAAACTAATTCCCCGAAGCGGCCAGGAGGAGGCGCCACAGCGGTGAGCTACCGACCCTGTCACAACGCGGCATCGACGGGGAGCCTTCCTGCCGCGTCTGGACCGCGGTAAGTTCGGACTAAGGTACTTCGAATTCAGCTACGTTAATAACGTAGCTGAATTTGCGTACCTTACTCCGAAGTGGGGGCTTAGTGGGGACCAGGCCTAGGAATAAAATCTTCCAGCTACAGTGTAGACATATCCTAAGTGCCTGAGTCCCATTTGAAAATCTAGGTCACTTAGGCCTTGTGACACGAAGTGGAGACATGCCTAAATACCTTTAAAGATACAAGACTGAATGTATTCAACTTCTATGCATTTAGCAGGAATGAAGGATACTTAGTCATCCTAAATCATCTTGAACAGTATAGCGTAAAACATGAAGTAGCAAGTTAGCAAATTATTTACATATTCCCTTGAACAATCAAACAAATACATGGGTATAAATGGCATACATCCCAGATCAGGATAAAAACCAAAACAAGCCTTCAATAAAGAAAATATACACAAAAATTAAAAAGAAATACAGTCATGAGCTTTGCTCTGAGCAATTCTGCAGGTGCATACGTGCACACAAGAACAACAACAACAACAAAAAGCCACCTTCATAGTTTTACATTTGGTTCTTACAGCGGTCAAATGTTCCAAGGACCCTGATCTTTTATTTCTATCTATTAAGATCATCAGCATTTCTCAAGCATTCATGCAAAGGTTATAAAAGCTTCTGAGGATGGTTTGGTTTTTTTACCAGGTTACCAGTCTAACCAGGGTTGTGTCTATCATTTTTTTTCTTCTCAGATTCTTTGGAGACAACTATGACAAAAGTGGGACTTATAGTAAGTCCAGAAGATGGCAAATATGCGACTCTGATTTCTTCTGGGATGTTGTTTGTTCCAGAACACAAGGCCAGCCCAAAACCCAACTGTAGAAAACCCAGTAACCTTGAAGTTAGGTCACTCACTTGCCATGCAGGAGACCCAAGTTCAAGTCCCTGCTCTGGACAAAGGATCTGAACCTCAAATTATCATATCCCAGGTGAGTGCCTTCACTACTGGACGGTTGGACGTAAGGGGGGAGTGGTGGTGCTTCCCTTTCTCAGTTTTGTGAATAGCACCTATTGCATATTTATCCAGAAAAAACATGGCTGAAACTACTGGGTGAATTTCACAAAAAAGTGACTAGTTTCAGGTTGACCAAAGCTGCTTTTTTTTGGCCAATTAATTATTCATGTGAACATTTTCACCCAGCTCCACAGATGATGCCACCAGAGCCTTGCAATGATGTCATAATATTTAAAAGGCTGAACATACAAATTGTATGTGAGAACAGCATTCCTAGAGGTTAAAAATAATAGTTGAAGGACAAAGAGGAAATGAATGACTGGCAATAGCAGATATTGCCTCACTGAAAAACTGAAGAGGCTTCAGAGCAGAGCCATGAAAGTGATTAAAGGCTAAGAAAATCTGCCTTATAGTGATTAGATTCAGAAACCTTAATCTATGTATCTTAACAAAGAGAAGGTTAAGGAGTGACTTGATTACTGTCTGTAAGTACCTATATGGGGGGGGGTATTTAATAATGGGCTCCTCAATCTAGCAGAGAAAGGTGTAACACAATCCAATGGCTGGAAATTAAAGCTAGACAAATTCAGTCTGGAAATAAGGCATAAATTTTTAACAGTAAGAGTAATTAACCATAGAAAAATTTACCAAGGGTTGGATTGATTCTCCATCACTGGCAGTTTGAAATCAAGATTGGATGTTTTCCTGATAGATCTGCTCTAGGAATTATTTTGGGGAAGTTCTATGGCCTGTGTTATACAGAAGGTCAGACTAGATTATCAGAATGGTCCTTTCCTGCCCTTGGAATTTAAGAATCTATAAGAAAGATCAATTGATAAAACACAGGATAACTTAGAAAGTTATGAATGTGCATGAAGATCCTTCCTCAATATATTAAAAATCAGAAGTAGAACATTTGTTTACAAGTAATTCTGAATCAATAAGGAAGTATAAATTAGATAGAAGATAAAGAAAATCAACATTCTAGTAACTGGTACTATATTATTCTGGATCGATACATTTTACTGTGTAGCTTATATATGAAACTTTAGGAAAATGTGATAAGAGTTTGAGACCAGCAAAATGTATGCTACAATGACTATTGTTTCCTCGATGCAATAGTTATCAATGTATGAAAAAATATATCAAAAATGATGATAGAACAGTTGCAGACTCATGGGCCCGCAGTGGAGATGGCACTGCTTCCTATCATCCCACATTGTGCCTCAGGAAAATCAGCATTTCCACTTGCACCATTCTTAGCTGCTATAGTGAGAGATGGTCCCTCAAACAGCCAAATTGATAGCAAGGCATTAAATACCAGGGAAGCACTGGAGATCTGAAGATTGTGCACTGCTGAATCATGGGCTTGAAAGCCATTGAGCAGCCATACCTCCATGTCGTTGGCTAGCTCCAATCTGCATGTATTTTTCAAGGAAAGCCTCAAATAGAACTCATTATGATGATGCAGTCTTGAGAACACAAACCCATGGTCTACACGGGCAAGAACAAGTGCAACTTCTGAGTGTTTGAGAGACTGGAGAAAAAAAAGAGGCCACTCCTGATCATCACTAAAACCTGGATCTCCAGCTTCAGCTATGTGTCAAAAGTGATCCCTAGGTTGGGTACCTGATCAGCCCACTTAGAGTTAATATCTATCAGTATGATCAATTTATCATCACAGGAAGGTGTCCAAGTATGAAACTATGCATAGGATGCACAAGGGTATAGCTGTGTGATATACAGAACATTACCCACAAAAAACAAACTTAAAAGAAGGTTGCCAAGTCAATGAAGTGACCACATACTACTTTCCTCCACAGCATCCCTGCCTCAGTCAGTGCATGTGATTGACCATGCTATGGGAATGAATCAGGGTTGCACAGTGGAAACTTTCATTTGCTGCAGAAGCTGGAAGGTGTGTAGTGAATAAGGCAGGGGGTTGCAGGAAGAGAACGAACAGTTTCTCGGGTAAGACAGTTGAATGCCATCCTGGAGAACTGGATTCTATTCCTGCCTCTACCACAGAGTTCCTATATGATGCTAGCCAAATCATTTAAAACAAGCATTCGCAGATGGTCACTATGTGTGTGTTCTTAATTTTCTGAGTGGCCGACTTCAGACCCTAGCATCTGATTTGCTATAACGGCTGCAAATGTAATCTTATGCTCTGTGTTCACCCTATGGGGCTGGTCCATATATACAGATTTATGATGCTGCTTCAGCTGCCAGGTAGGAGACATATGGTCTAAACTAATGTCTATTGTAGTTAATGGAAAGCCTCTCAAGGACTGAATCAGAATTGTAAATCCTTTAGCTCAGGCAGCATATGCTCACTATTTCAGAACTGAAGGTCCAGGTTCAACCCCTATTTTTGACCAAGACAAGGGTCAGCAGTTAAACAAGGCATCTTCCTTCCTAGGAGCTAGGATGGTTCTCTATGGTTATCTGCCCAACCCTTCCAAGTGGTCCCTTTGGATCTATGACAGGGATGCTCAATAGCTAGTTGGGGAGACCTTCATTCTGCTGTGACCAGAAGTAAGCGGTGGTGGTGCTGATAGCGTCTGTATACAGCTGCATCTGATAGTAAGCTGATACCAGGGGTAAAATAAGACAGTAGTAGAAGGGGAGCATGGATCCCCATCTGCTTTGAGCAGGAGGACAGTTCCTTCCCTTCTTCCTGGTTCAGGTAATAAGCACTCCCAACAGCTCCCTTTCGTCCTCCATAGATAAGGGGAGTAGAACTGGGCAACGTTTTCCACACACAACTATTTTTTCACCAGAGAAAGCAGATTTGGGTTGACTGAAACATTTCACAAATTCATGTACAATTCACAGAATTGTTTGGGTACCCTCACGCCCCCACTCCCCCAATCAAAACAGTTAGCTTAGGCCACAGCATCACACTAGCAGCTCATGTCATTCTTTGTACCTAGATGTATAACTTTACATCTAGCCAAATTCAAATACACATTGTTTGCTTGCACCCAGTACACCAACACAGATTGATCTGCATCAGTGACCTTTTACTCTTGATTCTTTACCACTTCCCCAATCTCTGTGTCATTTGCAAACTTTATCAGTGATTTTACATTTTCTTCCAGGTCACTGATAAAAATATTTAATAGTGTAGGGCCAAAACTGCAGGGGCCCCTTAGAAACACAGTTGCTCAGAGGTGATTCCCTGCTTAAAATTACATTTTGAAATCCGTTAGCCAGTTTTTAATCCACTTAATGTGTGTGCAGGTGATGTTTACCCAAGAGTAGATAGAATAAGTATGAATCTCCATGCTCAGTTATTTTAGTAAAAAAATTGTTCAAAGATGGCTAGAGGTAGAAGAAATAAAGGTATAAGGATGAACTCTGGTTCTTAAGTTTTTGTTCACAACAATATTTTATTTTGTCATTTAAAGTAGAGCTGGTCTAATTTTCTAAATTTTGAAATTTCAGTGCAGTTTCAAGACTCAAATGTGGTTTGAGAATTTGTGTTAAATCCTCCCCTGGTATTCTATCCACGCTAATTTATTTTTATCCATTCATGCAGTGTTTGAGGAGTAACATATACCCTTACCTAGGATCCCCAAATCCTGCCTCGGATGGAAGGAGTGGCCAAGATTTGCCCCTTAAACAGGACAGCTGCTCAATCAAGACAGTTGGACGTGCACTAGGTGTTCCAGTAGAGAGGAGTCTATTGTATATTGTAGAAGATTTTTATTATAGCTTATGCCCTCTAGCCCAGTACCATCTGGCCTAGCCAGCCTTACAGATCTGCTTGCATTTCCCCTATAATACGGGAATTGCAGTGCTCTGAGAGCTCTCTTGTGGAATATACCATTTTTATTGTGACAGTTCAGGCCTGCTGAGGACTTGAATATTGCAGACCTCTCTCTCTACCCAATGGGGATAAAAGAAGCTGATTACTACATTACTGCAGCTGATTTAAGTATGAAAGGTAATTATATTTTTTTATAAATCTCCACTATATCAATCTTAACATTTATTTCTAATCATTACTAATTCATTTAGTATGCCCTACAATGTAATAATGAGCCTATTCAGTATTCATGAGGGTAGTGGATGTGGCATGGAGTGCTTACGTTCTCTGAGAAGCACATAAATGTCAAGCTTCACTTTCTCTAATACAACGAGTTGGCTTCCTGTCTTTATAGTTAAAGACAGAAGTGTTTTGCATGCAATGACACACACAATTTCTACATCTGCTTGCGCTTCTAGTCCACAGACAACAATGCCCCGAAGACCCGTATGAAGTGCTGGAGCTTTCCAATCCATAGTTTGGTTAGATGTTTTGAATGTTATTCAGCAGAATTTTCCCAGCTGAACAGGAAATCCTCTGAACTGGCTAAGTTGGATTGTAAGGATCCCAGTCTGTATATACTACCCCAACAATATGCTTGTTGACTTGGATATAGCAATACCGCTCTAAATGTCCCTGTACCCAAGAGTCTGAGTTGTTTCCCCATCTCTGTCAGTGAACTAGAAGCTTTCTCTACAGGAGAGTTCAGTTAAAGACCCTCTCCCCTACTTTTTCTTTGAAGTGTGAGATGCTTATCTGAGCTACACAAATTCTCAATTACAACATTTACTGAGGGCCAAATCCTGCTCCCCTAAACAAATCCTGAATAAAGGGGGCTTGCAGCGAGGGTGGAAGGGGGAGGAATCCTCCCTCTGTAGGCCATTCACAGATCCCAGGACTGGCCCCACACTTTCAGTTTCATTCATTATGAGTCTTTAATGAGAACAAAAGGGGATTGACAGACATTTGCGTTCATCTGCGAAGGCCCTATGGCTTCCACCTAAAAAAATAGGAAAGAAGAGAAAAGAAAAGAAAGCCTTTCAGGAGGTTAACACACTGACCACTGGCCTTCCTCCCTGTAATGGGGCAGCTGCCCCACTCCATGAGAAAAAGGGCTGGAACAGGCCAGAGAGGCTGCACAGACCAGCAGCCAATCAGCAAAGACCTGTGGAGAGCCAATCAGGGTTGGACTGGGGCCTACATAAAGGCTGCCTAGCAAAGGAGAGGGCAGTTTCTCCCTGACTAGCAAGGGAGGAGGACTGGCTCCTGAGGTAACGGGGTAGCACCTTGGACAGAGCAGTGCTGGGCAGGCTTTGGGGAGCAGAGGAGAACTCCGGCCCATTACCTGCCAGGCTGTGGCCCCTGACTGGAAGGGCCAAGAAGGGGCCAAAGGGGAAGTGGCCCAGGAAAGATAGTCAGACAAGGGGAGAGAAAGAGGGCAGAGAGGAGGCTGCTAGAGTGTCCCTGGGTCAGGACCCAGAGTAGCGGGTGGGCCTGGGTCCGTTCCCCCCCCCCTTGTACTGCACCTGGCCGCGGAGGAGTGTGGCCGAGACTGACTGCAACTTGCCCCTGAGGTGAGAGGCTAGACTTTGGGGTTGTGGTTGGCCACTGAGGCAGGTGTAAGCCAAAGGACTGCGGTTAATTCCTTCCCCCCCGCCCCCGAAGGGGGTGAGAATGGAGTAGTGGGTGCTGCCGGAGGGCAGTGTCCTGAAGCAGACGCCACTGAGCAGGGAACAACATGGCTCCCAAACCAGCAGAGCAGACAACCGGTGAGACACCATGCACAGAGGGGGCTCCACAGCTGACAAAAGCTAATTCCTGGAGCAACCAGCAGGAGGCACCAGTGGTGGTGAGTCCTGACCATGTTACACTCCCCTTTCCTTAATACAGAACAGCCTACGAGAAGAATCTCTCTTTGGCAAGGAATAAGCAAACCACAAAAGTGCAGGTCAACCTAAACATGAAACAAAGTAAAAACCCAGGACATAGCCAGCCTCCAGAGATTTTGGACTGGGGTGAAAACTGTGTTTCCAAACCAAGACCGAAATCCAAACATCCATTAACTTTGGGACCATCTCTGATTCTGACCTTAACGTTCAGCAATGCCAAAGCTGGACTTCCCCTTGTGCTCTGGAGGAGTCCTGAAGAGCAGAATGAAGCTGGGCTGGAAGTGGCATGCAATATATGTGACACAACAACATCAAAAGTTCAGCAATTAAAGTAAATGTATAACCCCTCAGTTCCTGAATGACGCATTCTGTGCTACCTCCAGCTCTCTATACTTTCTTTTTACACTACAGTTTTAGTGTTCCTGGTTAAAATGTCGGCATAATTTAATTAATAAGGACAGATTTGCACAGATATACAAAATTGAGTGAAAAGGTTCATACTGCTCTTGGCAGAAGTCATGTAATTATATGTGACAGGTACATAATGTACTGAAGCTTTACTTCCTAAGAATCCCATACCAGTAACCCATTACAAACATTATTGACCGGGAGCTTGCAGCTACTTTCAGGGGGAAACTTGGAAGGTGTTTTACAGTGCACAGCAATGCAATACCCCAGTTTAGAGTGAGAAAGGAAGAACAATGCTGTATCCAGCTGAAAAATGCATGGGGAAATTAGTTGGGGAGAAAGAAATTACAGAATTGGAATGGGGCCAGGATTCCAGTGCTACCACCCTTGTAAAATATAGCAATCTTAATATGCAGAAATGGGCAGGTGTCCCCTAGTTCATGTCTCCTTCAATGCACAGCACTCCAAGTAGCACAGAGCCGCCTAGTAATATAGAATCATAGAATATTAGGGTTGGAAGAGACCTCAGGAGGTCATCTAGTCCAATCCCCTGCTCCAAGCAGGACCAACCCCAACTAAATCATACCAGCCTGGGCTTTGTCAAGCCAGGCCTTAAAAATCTTTAAGGATGGAGATTCCACCACCTCCCTAGGTAACCCATTCCAGTGCTTCACCACCCTCCTAGTGAAATAGTGTTTCCTAATATCCAACCTAGACCTCCCGCATTGCAACTTGAGACCATTGCTTCTTGTTTGATCATCTGACACCACTGAGAACAGCCTAGCACCATCCTCTTTGGAACCTCCCTTCAGGTAGTTGAAGGCTGCTATCAAATCTCTCCTCACTCTTCTCTTCTGCAGACTAAATAAGTTCCCTCAGCCTCTCCTCGTAAGTCACGTGCCCCAGCCCCCTTATCATTTTCGTTGCCCTCCACTGTACTCTCTCCAATTTGTCCACATCCCTTCTATAATGGGGAGACCAAAACTGGACACAATACCCCAAGTGTGGCCTCACCAGTGCCGAATAGAGGGGAATAATCACTTCCCTTGATCTGCTGGCAATGCTCCTACTAATACAGCCCGATATGCCATTGGCCTTCTTGGCAACAAGGGCACACTGCTGACTCATATCCAGCTTCTCGTCCAATGTAAACCCCAGGTCCTTTTCTGCAGAACTGCCGCTTAGCCAGTCGGCACTGGGGCCGATTAGTGCAATACCAGCTTGAAGGAAGAGACCCACTTCATCTGTTTACCTTGAAGGTCTCCCATCCAAATACTGAGCAGATCCAAACTTGTTTAAGAAACAAAACTAGTCAGAGGTATAAGGATGTGTTCATTCACAAAAGTTTCCAGTTCTGTTACAACACTGTCAAAGAGTGAAGTAGATGCATTACCCAGCTCCAAGTCTAAGCCAGCACCTCATTTGTCAAAGTGGAAGAGATAAACTGAGTAATGAAAGTTTGAGTATATTTGCTTCTCAACACACTATTAGCGTTAATGGGAAATGCAGTCAGAGAGGATAGACTATACCCCCTGTGTGTTTAATGATCAAGTTCCCAGGTCCCCATTAAATCTTGCACAATTTCTATGCCCTTCAGTGTCATGTTTTCGCACTGTAATTTAAACAGTGGTAAATTAGCTTGCTGACCTTTGTTAATTGCTGTCAATGAAGCATATTACAGCCAGAAGGGGACTGTTTATGGAGAGCATCATAATGCATTTAAACTGAATTGTTGTTTTCTTAAAAGTGAGTTCTACGATATTCTGGACATTTTTTTAAAATTCAGCAGGCTCCCTCTCATACAGCGTTTTGAAAGTTCACCTAACCTTGCTCAGGCAACATTTGTTTTCTACCAATTGCAAAAAACTCCCACTTTACCTGGTTTTCCTTAGGGAGGCATCAGTTCTCCCCTTGATGTTTCATATCACTAATAGAAGCTAGGTCCTCTCCTGAGGACCTACTAGACTGTCACTACAACCTACTCTTACTAGTCTGTGATCCTGCTTTGAGTTAGTAGTTACCTACATATGACACGGACGATGAGCTACTCCCATCAAGACAATTTCAAAACTTTGGACCAAGTTTGGACACGTGAAGCACTTTGTAAGACAAAGAACTATATCTCTCTCCATTGGTTACGACATGCACTGAAGGCCAAATCCTGCACCAAGCCTGAAAAGATGGAGACTGGCTTTGGGACACGAAATCCTTCCCCTATGGGGCATCTTCACATTGGCAGGAGCCCTCTCTCTACCCTCCAGCACCAGGAGCACTAGACTCTTCAGGACCAGTGGAAGGAAGGGAGGAACTGATTAAAGATGGGAGTTGCTAGGTGATACTTAGGGGTCATGCCTTCCTCCCCTATCCCCCACCTCCCCATGTCAGCACATCACTAGGACTGGCTGGATTTGCTGGGGGAGCAGCTTGTACCATTCTCATGAGCTGTGGGGGATGGAGTAGGGTGAACCATCCTCCATGGAGTTTCATGACAGACTGTGCTTCCCTGAAAGTGTGGTACGCCACAGCAAGTCAGCATCTCAAAAACACAATCTGCACCTTTGGCATACTGCAACTGAATCCACTGTGACAAAAGCATGCAAATAAAGTTTTGTTTTCTTGTTTTTTATAATCAACGTGTATGCAAAATAATTGCCACAAGCCCTCCTGGTTACTAAACAGCATGGATTTGTGCCTCAGTATTTCAATATACATGAGGCTGAAACCCTTTGCACAGCTCCACAGCTTTAGGCCATTAATCACTGTTCCAAGTTAATGCCTCACCGAGTGCAATGTAGCATATTTTGGTGCCAAATTTGGATTTTGTCATGAATCAGACTATTTATATACACACACACACACACACACACACACACACACACATATGGCTACTAAGATGGAAGCAGAAAAAAGTAGAAGCATCAAACAAAAAGGCTGATCAAAACTAATTGATAATGTGAAGAGGACTAGATAATCACAGTGGTCCCTTCTGGAATCTTCAATACTACAGGAGATTTCAAAAGTGTCTATAGGTTTAGGTGCACAGGCTCCTTTTGTTTTTAAAGGCTAGAGTTTGGAGAAATAGATGGAATACTAAATACACTATTTTCCCTGGTAAAATAAGTATTTCTGAAATATCCCTACCCCTTCCGCCCCCTCCTCCTCTAAGTGAAACTAGTTTTGCACATCCCCCCAAGTATCAGAATCCATGGAAGTTATACTACTTAAACAAGAAAAAGTGTGGATAGGTAGTAAAGTTCCTTCATCATTTGTGTCATTGCTCAATTTGGCCCAGGGACTTGCATGGCAGATGCACCAGCTTTGTATGTATGAACTTGGCCTGTAGTTGTCACCTTTTGCAGAATAACATGCATCCTCCGACTGGAGAAGTTGCAAAAATAAGTTATAATACAAAACCCCCAACAACAATATTTGTACTGAGTGCACCCTTTCATTTAGCAGACAAATGACTCCAACCCTGGAAGGATATTCTAAATTGAGACACACTTGAGCCACAGGGATGCGTTAAAAGGGGAGTTGTGATGAATCTGGATGTATTCAAATAGGTTTGAGCAGGAGCAGCTACATATAAACTGCATGTTACTGATGGTTGGAGTTGTGTACCTGTGCCAGCCAGCTTCAGTTTGTGGGTTTGGAACTTTATGAACTATGGTGACTCTGTAGGTACTGCACCTTTAACACCTGCAACATTTTAGGCTGGAGCTGGCTGGAGACTGAATCTAGGAATGAAACTGAGCATAACTTGAAAACAAGGGGCCTCTTACTGTTCTAGCTTTTATTTTTCTTTGTATTCTGATCCAATTAAGTTTGCTGCTGTTAAATTAAAATATGTAATTGGCTGATTGGCTTTTTAAAGACCTAGCAGGTGTACAGGTCTGTCGCATTTTACACGCATTTAACATGTGCAATTTCAGCTTTACGTGGTCGACAAAAACAAAACAAAAAATAAAAAAATAACAATTTTAATACTCTACCTGTAGTGCGGACAATTCCACCCGCCATTGAACTCAATGTAATTTTGACTATACGCAGTTTTCGCTTTACGCGCTAACCGCGGAACGGAACCCCCGCGTAAGATGAGACAGACCTGTATATGGCTAAACTCTACTATTTTGGGCCTTATTTTGTAGAGAGCAGAGATTCCCTTGTGATTTTAATGCACATAAAAATTGGGGATCTTGCACTTTGAGCGATTTTTTTTAATTTACACCAATATAAATCTATAATAGCTTCATTGACTGAATTTTGTCCACACTACATAGCGTAGGGTACACACAACCATAATTTATGCATGCAGTAAATTCATGAAGAATGAGTAAATAACTGGGAAGCAAAAGTAGGTGAAGAACATTAATTTCATTTTTATAAAACTCAAACCTTTCACCTCCTCCTGCAGAGCAATATTCTGTACATGTGTACATATAGTAGACAGCGGCAAAGTAGAATCATTCATTAACTCTCTGACCATTCATTTCTCTCCCAAAATGGAAATATGTGATGCACACACAACCCCCTTTCATTTCAGTGGGACTAGCGGTAATGCATCGAAGGGAAAGTCTGGTTGAAAGCTTAGTAGTTGCATAGATTACACTTGCAAAGTTTCTGTTGCATACAATAAAAGGCATTACAAAGTTAACAGTGGCCATCTGTTACTGCACGGTTACACAGATTCTTTTTACTCTAAAACTAAGGAAAAAATAATGCAGCTGCAGATACCACCATGTGGTAACTGTTGGGAAATGCTAACTTACCGGTGGCAACCTCTGCACATCAAAAGTGGGTTAATATTATGTAATAGCATGCTAGTTAACAGGTCTTGGCTGGACTTGAGGGTCACGATTAAAAAAAAGTGGGGGACACTAACATTAGCCTTTTAATTAAAGAACCTGATTTTCAGAAGTTTTGAATGCCATGCAGTTTTCCCAGTGAAATCAATGGGCACCGCAGTTCAGCACTTTTCAGAATCAGGTCACTTATATTTAGGGGTCTAACTATGGACTTAGGAACCAACTTTAAAACAAAATATTGGCTGAGATTCCCTGGCAGATATTTCGGGGAAAGCTTGAGGGTGCATCTCTGCATTATGTCTGATTCAAAGCAATGTTAAGTCCCTCACTTTCATGAGGATAAAGTTCACCCAAAATTGAAAAGAAAAGAAAAAAGATGTCAAGTTTATATCATGGTGTGTTTGTATCACTGTAAATCACTGCTCTGATTGCTGATACAGCACATGTACAGGAGGTTAACTGGAAACGTTGAAATATTCAATATTCTGTCCTATAACAACATCATTGATTAATAAATAGCCTTGAAGTGGCACAGAAATCCTATATATTCATTTATAAGCAAGGCTCTAAGTAATGCAGATGGAGAACAAGCAAAAGTATGGAGCTGTTTTTCAGGACACATAAATCACAGTCTACTTTGATAACCCATAAAAGCACCTGAGAGCCAGTTTTTATTTTCCCAATTCTGCCTCCTAAATAATTATAAACAATAATGAGCCGAGGCACAAGTTTTTAATATGTTCTTAAAATCAATGCTGGCAATGTCTTGTTATAATGAAATCATTGGCATTTTAAAAAATTGGCATTTTAAAAAATAACCAAATGCCGCAACCCTGGGGGCACAAAATTAGATCCGGAAAAAGTGACTAGATGCATGATACACTATTTTTCATAGTAAAGAAATTAAGAATCCTACTATATTTAAAACATAAGCATTGATATTCAAAGCAGATCATCAGACCAGTGTGAGTTTTTAATCACAAGGTCACACACACATGCAACAATATTTTGCTCTCAGAATGAATAGTAAAAAGTGTACTAAAACAGAAGGTTACATGTTAATTGCTATTGTCATTTCTAGTCAATTACTGCCTACACTAAAGCTGTCACACATTAGAAGCAAGTGAAAGAGGAATACCAGCATTAACGGTGAATTGCCTGGCTTCTGTCAGTGTGTCAAAACATTAACATTCTGTAATCACAGCGTTCATACAGTATTGAGCAATTGAAATGGCAGCACAAACTCAATGCAAACACATTTTTAAAATATCAGCCTATCATCATTTATTAGACATGTAACATATTGGACAATATAAGTGCAATGTAAAAGTCTTATAGCTTTCTGATACCTAAATGCTTGTACGGTTTACAAAGTTATTTCCGTTAGCATTTTTTTTTAATCACAATTTAAAACTTCAAACGTGGTCATGTAAAATGAGAAATTAATCTGTCCTAATTATCAGAGAAAAAGACTATTTGAAGGAGGACATGGGAAAACCTGTGTGATTTATAAAGAAATGTTTAGATGATAAGCATACACAAGCAGTTAACTATTAAAAGCAGTGACATGGTGTTATGGTGATAGGAACACATACAAAACCTTAAAATCGGTAACCAAAGTACCTAGTCATAAAGCCCACTTCTTAGATTAAGGCATGTTTCCCATATATAGGGAGATAGTACTGCAAGAGCCTTCTCAGCACAATGACTTGTAAAAGAGCTGAGACAAGGAGGAACTCGGCAGTAGATTAAGTGACAGAGGAAAGGGAGACAGCAGTTACCAAAACCTGCACAAAGAGGTATTTTACAAAGCTTTCTGAGTGTGACCACACTCAAACATAGGTGTTTCTCCGGTAGTAAATTCTACAAAAGATCATCCGCTATTGAAAATGCCCTGCACATTCAGGCCATACCTTTGGGGTTATTCTTAAGCATTCCTTAAGCAGTTCCTTACTGCCAATAATAGGTCCAGACCGTCTGTTCTCATCCACAGAGGACATGGATCCAGTTGGCATGCAGCTGAGTGAAGTTCTGCAGTGCATCTAGGACCTCTGGTTGAAACCATTAGTGAAACCCAGTCAGTTCAGGGAAGATGTAGTGGCATAAAGGCAAGAAGGAATAATTGCACCAAACAATTTCAGGGAGACAAAGCCATATCCAATTGGTCTTCTCTGCTATGTAGTTTGAAAACTCCACACACAACAAGATTAGACTCATACCAGTTGGCGATAATATGGATTAAACAGATGATCCCATCATACCCAGAGTAATTCAATTGGATAGGACTTCATAGGTGCTGTATAGTAGGACTAAAAGAGCCTGCATCTCCACTACATGGGTACACCATACTTTTACCCTTTATGGTAAAAGTCATCACTAGACTGCCACACTGATGCACCATTCACCTCCTCTCCCTTCAACACAGGTCATCTGTGAACTGAAATGATTTGCATGGAGGATACAAAAGGACAATGCACCACAGCATTAATGGTGCAGCAGATATCTAGCGATACACCAGGCTGCCCGCACCCCTGTGCAAAAGATAGGATTAGTTAAACCTGGCTCAAAATAATCTAGTCTGAAAAACTCACAGCTGGATTCAGACAGCACAATTTTCAAATGCTGACATATTAGAGGGTAAGCAGATCCAATACTGGATGCACAGATTGGCCTTTACACAAGTAACCTTACTTGACCATATTTGTGCCCATGTGAAGCCTTCAGTTGCATTGTTATACAACCCACCTTGTACTCCTTGCTGCACACCACAAAAGGACCTTTGTATGACCGACATATTTGTAGTGTTTTTTTTTCTCCACAAAACCCCACTGTTTATTTTGGAATTTCCCTGAGTAACTGGACATTTTCTGAGTAGCAATGTTTGTTAGAGAAGTTGATGTTGCTCACCAGCTCTTCCCCCCTGCAGTCAAACATGTTCTCCCCTCTGGAGGTGAAGAAGGAAAGAACTAGAAGCAATTCACATTTTGATGACTGCATTTCCCTAGGTGTTCTGATCCAAATTACTGGGAGTGTTATGAAGACACAGAAATCTCTTTTACAAATTAGGTTGTTATACTGCTTGGACCCAAAGAGAGGCATCTGTGTTCTCTCAATTACAAATACTCATGTTGTATAGCCTAAAACTATTCTCCTCCTTGGATGCTGGGATGATATTAATACATAATGAGTTTTTTCAATTTCTTTTAACTAAAAAAGTAAAAGGCTAGCCATTTAGATGTACTGGCTTATTCTGTTCCTGAAATGTGCAGTGAATATCACTGGGTTAAAACTGAAGCCCTTGCCACATTTTTACTCAGGCAGTACTCCCTCATGAGTAAAGCTAGAGCAAAACATTGTAAGGAATTGACGATAAATGGCCTAATCCTGATCAGCTCTGCATTGAACTTAAATGTGACTCTCCCCTCATTCTCTACACAGACACATGCAGGAGCCAGGGTTTTTGCTGCCCTAGGCAGCAGCGCTCCTCCTCTGAGCATTCAGGGGGCCTGGGGTCTTCGGCAGCGGGGGTCCTTCCGCTCCGCATCTTCGGGGCACTTCGGCGGCGGGTCCCGGAGCGATTGAAGGACCCGCCGCGGAATTTCCGCCGAAGATCCGGAGCGGAAGGAGCCCCGCCGCCGAATTTCCGCTGAAGACCCAGAGCGGAAGGACCTCCCGCCGCCGAATTTCTGCCAAGGGCAGCAAAATGCCACCCCCCAAATCCTGCTGCCCTAGGCAACTGCCTAGGGTCGCCTAGTGGAAGCGCCGGCCCTGGACACATGTATGTTAAAATACAGGCTCGTTTCCAATCCAAGATATGCCACCACTGCTCTGTGAGTAGTACTACCATTTTTCAGATACTTAGTATTGTAGCACAGAAAAAAAATGAAGCCTAAAAACCTAAAAATAAAATGACTGATGCCATGCATTAACCGTAAGAAATTATGGAAATCCAAATAAGGAACAGACCATCAATCCTTATATTTATGGCAGTACCCATCCAGGGCTTTGGAAGTTGTACCAACATTGGCTTTGCAAATCTCAACCAACTAGAGGATTTAGCTTCACATCTCATTAAAATTAATGGAAATTATGAGGCTAAATTTCTTTGTCTGCTTTGGAAATCTCAACCATTGTGTCTACACTAAGCTATTGATCCTCATGTCTCAACAAGCATTCAGCAACCCCAAAGTTTTTTCTTACATTTTTTTAACACTGAACATCAGATTTTGTTTCCAATGCCATGTATATTTTATGTTTTGACAAACTGAATAATTGAAATCAATTTCGTTGTACATACTGGGAATCTCGTTTGCACTAATTTCTGGAATAATGAATAATTTACGTAATTGTGTAACAGATATGATGGGCAAGATCCTCCAGAACTGGCTCAGATGAAACATCTATTAAAGACAACAGGTGTTTTACTTGAGTAATGGAAGACAATTCGAGTTCAGTGTGCATTCTTTAAGGCTCTGGTTCAGCAAGGTACTTAAGCATGTGAGGTGTGCCACTGACTTTTATGGGACTATGCACCTGCTTAAAACTTAGATACATGAGTAAATACCTTGCTGAATCAGAGCCTATATGCAGAGATTAAGAACTACTATATCAAACTGCATTGGCAAAACTGTATGCAAATTTTGAAAAAGAAAAATAATGGACAGCACTGGCTTGTTAGTTTATGCTGTATTACAAGGGCAAAACATTGCATTTAAATTGCTGATTTCTGAGAAAAATGGCAGGTAGCTGATTGTTGAAGCAATAATCTCCTAATGGCTTCAGTATTCATTCTTTGTTTTTAAATAGATTTCTAGCAGTTTTCCTCCAAACTAGGCCCATCCCCCTTGGGTATAATGTGAGCAGCTCCAAATTGTTAGGATCCCTTGTCCATGAAAAATAAAGGAACACATGGTTACTTACACTTAACTATAATTTGCCCATTTAAAGAGAACTACAAGCCAATTGATCTCATGTGCGAGGAACCAAATCCAGTTCTTACTTCCATGGGACTTAAAGGCACCTAACAGCAGGAATGCTATATGAAATATCTGAATTGGTTCAGGGCTGGGGCATCGAGGTCTGCATAGATCCTCCAGTCCTTCCCTCCTCATGGACATTCTGTATTAGGGTTGTGGTGGCTCTTCCTTGAGTGGCTCAGCTTGGCTTCCTCATCCCCACTCCTCTACAGATCCAGGGACCACCTAAGATTCTTGAGCTGTGCACCAGGAAACTGGATTTGCCCCTGAGGGCCAAAACCTGCAGTCCTTACTCAAGCAAAACTCCATTGAAAATAGATCGGTCAACTAATTATTGTCCAAGAAGTCTGCCAGACTCCTGCCTAGAATTGTTTGAGCATCTTGTAGGTGAGTGACTTGTGTTTTTATTCATCTTTCTCAGCTTTTAACAGGGCCAAAGATGTTGGCATATTTTGGGGTACCAGAATGAATGCCAGGGGCAATAATCTTTGTGAACATAATTGGAATAAGATGTTTCAAATCAAAGAGGTTTTTTATGAGGCTGGTCCATTTTCCCTGGGGCAATGAACAAAAAGACTTGGACACGCACTTAAAGATTGTCCTTTCCTGACATTTGACACCCATTAGGCTGTTTCTGTTCCCTCAAGTGCTGTCTACACTGCCCCATAGTTTGGACTACAGGTGTGTGAAAAGCAGTGCACACCAAAGTGTTGCGCTGTAACACCTCTGTGTGGACGCTGGAGGCATGAACTAAAAGGTTCCCACTTCACATTACTGTAATCCTCTTCAAACAGAACTACATTAATGAAAAGCAAGAGCCTTTTAGTATATGCCTGCAGTGTCCACATGGGAAATTACAATGCAGCCCTTTGGTGCAAACTGCTATTCATACCCCGACAGTCCTAACGGTGGAGAAGTGTAGACATGCCTTAAGTCTCCCATTTCAAGGGGGTGGTTGTGTTTTTGGTGAATTTTTTTTTTAAATCCATGCAGACAAGAATTAGTTAAGCTTCCACGTTTCCTGTCTGTTTTGCACAACATTGTCATGCTAGTGATGATTTCTGTTCTTGTTGAAGTCTTTGTCATGAAACTGAGTGATTGACAATGCACTGCCTAAGCCAGGGATAGTAGCCTGTGATTGACAGCAGCCTACTATCCTACTTTAACCGTTTAAATATTTTGCCTTTAATAAGCTGGCTCATCTCTCCTGTACACACTTTGCAATGAATGTAAAAAGGAAGAACAGGAAATGCCAACCAATCAAATTAAAGAATATTGAAAAGGTCAAAGTACCTTAAATAGACCATGTGTGGGATTTGAAAGCTACATTTTTGAGCCAAAGCCTGTAGCAAAAACATAGAATGGCACAAACTACTTTTGTGACAATTGTTACAAAAAATAAACGTGTTCTTGTCTAAAGACAAACTACGGTCTTCACTTGAGACGTCTCTCCTGTCTCTCCGCCCCTACCCTGCTTCAAATCAGCTGGCAGGGGTGAGATAAAGTTTCTACTTGGTCAGCAGTTGCAGTTCTTAGATCATTACAATCTGGAGTTCATTGTCAAATCAACATTAGATCATCAATTTCATCTCGGTTCAGAGAGGAAACAAGCTGCAGCTTAAGTGAAGGAGGCACCAGGCAGATACGGGGCCAAATTACACTCAAATGCATATACAGCTTCCTATAAATTTAAGTTAACATATCTGAGAGGCAAGTTTGGTCAATGTAGTTAAAGTAGATCAATCTGTTGAAAAGAGCTCACAACTTGAGCTGGGCAAATAACACATTTTTTGGTTCACTGGCAATTGTGAAAAACTGAAATAAAATAGTGTTAGGTGAATTTGTCATTTTCGGTAAGGTTAACCGAAAGGTAAAAAAAAATAGTTTCTGGTTGCCCAAAAGGTTTCATTTTAAATTTTAAAAAATAAAATTAAAGACATTTCTAAACAAAAGTCATTTCAAAATTTGTTTTGTTTTAACATTTTGAAACAAGACCAAGTAAAACTTCATTTTGAAGTGTTCCTTCTAAACAAAGCTAAATTAAAATTCCTGAAAACACTAAGTTTTGTTGGAAAATTTCAAAAGGGGATTTTTCCAGTGCATATTTGGGTTATTGTATCGGCTCCCTTACCATCTCTGTACCTCAGTTCTCCATCTATAGGTGCAGTTAATGTAACTATGGAACTTAAGTTTCCTTTCCCAGACAGAAATGGTAAAAATGGGCATTACATTTGCCTGCTTTACAAATATGTTATAAAGCTTAATTCATTTCATTCCTATTTTGAATGCACTTAGTTGACCTTCAGATGAAGGTATTCTATGCACAGCACAGCACATCAAAGGAAAATAGAAATATCAGGACTGGAGCTGGCTGAAATTCAGATTTCCACATGGACTGCCCTGGAGCCAGGGACCCTAGTGCTTCCAAACTCCCAGGCCAGCTGGCTCCCAGAGCTACCTGACTCCTGTAGTTTATTGAGTCAGCTGGCCATGGACTCCAGCAACCCTGAGAGTGGTGTTGGGCACCTAGACCCTAAAAACACCATAACAGAGGCTCTAATTCAGTGTACATCCTAAATTTAAAAAGACAGTAAGAGGACCAAAAAAAGTGCCATCATGGCTAAATAACAAAGTAAAAGAAGCGGTTAGAGGCAAAAAAGCAACCTATAAAAATTGGAATTAAATCCTACTGAGGAAAATAGAAAGGAGCATAAACTCTGGCAAGTCAAAGTATAATTAGGCAGCCAAAAAAAAAAAAAAAAAAATTGGAAGAGCAACTAAACAAAGACTCAAAAACTAACTGCAAAAATTAACCAGTTGGGCAACTCAATGATCAAGGTGCTAAAGGAGCACTCAAGGAAGACAAGGTCATTGAGGAAAAACTAAAGGAATTTTTTGCATTCACTACAGAGGATGTGAGGGAGGTTCCCACACCTTTCTTTTTAAGTGACAGATCAGAGGACGTGTCCCAGACTGAGTTGTCGGTAGAGGAAGTTTTGGAACAAACTGATAAATAAAATAGGAATGAGTCACCAGAACTGGACAGTATTCATCTAAGAGTTCTTAAAGAACTCAAATATGAAATTGCAGAACTACTAACTGTGTTACATAACCTATCACTTCAATCAGCTTCTGTACCAGATGACTGGAGGATAGCTAATGTGACATGATTTTTTAAAAAAGGATCCAGAGGTGATCCTAGCAATTACAGGCTGGTAAGCCTAACAAGGTAAATCGGTTGCAACCTAATTTTTGACTGCTTGACTTTGCAACTTAAATGTTCTTAAATATTGTGTGTGTATAATTTCCAAAGTTTGTTTTTGAAAAAGCAAACTGGAAAAAAAAGAAGAAGAAAAAAAAAACAGAAATCCCATCACATGGACCCATATTGATTCCCACATATTTGATTAACAGGGTTGGAACCTTTAGATCCACCAAACAAACCTCTACCACTTGAGCTAACTGAAAGCAGTAGTAGGTTGTTATTCTCTATGTGAGCCAGCCAATAGAAGGGGATGAGACACACATTTAGCCAGCAGAATTTCAGTTATATGCTGACAGCAGAGGAATACAGAGACTCAGACCTCCTGGATTCTATTCTGTGTTCTGAGATGGGTGTACACTCTAGTGGTAAGAGACCCTTCTGCCTCATATCCCAAGCCTGAACTCTTCTGCCCCTGCCATGTCCAACTTGCTCTTCTCCCAGTCTCTCTCCTCCTCACCACCAGACTGTTTAATCACACTCCCCGTTTCCTCCCACTGTTCCATGTCCCAATGCCATCCCCCAACCCTTCATTTCACTTCTCCCCTTGTTGTCCCAGTGTCCTGCCTTGCTACCTTTCCAGGCCTGGATCCTCACCCTTCTGCCTTCCAGTCAGATAGCTTCCCAACTCCTTGCTGCCTGGCATCAGCAGCAGAAGCAACTGAGACAGTCTCCATGCTTTCAATTCCCTTGCCTGGCATCACAACAGCCAACAGCAGCCAGGAGTAATTGCAGCGGAAGTCTTGCTCAATACTTGCAGCCCTGGGATTGCGCATACTCAATGCAGACAGAATCTTGGGAAAGTTTAGCAACCCAATTCTAAGCAACCTCTACTGAGCATGTGCAAACTGATATGCAGAGGCTTATAAATTGGCCAAATTTGGGGATTTTTTCTCAGGGTGTCAACATAATAATACCTAGCACTTACTTAGTGCTCTTCATTAGTACATATCAAAGTACTTTCCTAAGAGTGCTATGTATGATTATCCCCATTTTACAGGTGGGAAGACTGAGACACGGAGCAATGAAGTGACTTACCGAATGTTGCTTAGCAGGCCAATGGCAGAGCTGGGAATAGAACCCAATCCAGTGTTCTGTAAATTCAGCCACAGGGTGAATGCCCTGCCAAATTTCAAATCCCTGTTCCATAGCATGGAGGCACTAGAGCAGGGGTCGGCAACGTTTGGCACGCAGCTCGCCAGGGTAAGGGCCGGGCCAGTTTATTTACCGGGCCAGTTTATTTACGCGGCAGGTTCGGCCGATTGCAGCCCTCACTGGCTGCGGTTCGCTGTCCCAGGCCAGTAGGGGCAGCGGGAAGCGGCGCGGGCGAAGGATGAGCTGGCCGCGGCTTCCCGCCGCCCCCATTGGCCTGGGATGGCGAACCGCGGCCAGTGGGGGTCACGATCAGCCGAACCTGCCGCGTCAGCAGGTAAATAAACTGGCCCGGTCCACCAGGGTGCTTACCCTGGCGAGCTGCGTGCCAAACGTTGCCGACCCCTGCACTAGAGCTTCTAAACAAGGTGCTTGTAAGACATTTTTAACATGGGCAAAACATATTTTCTCCTTACCTTGTACTGAAAAATAACTGACCATTTTTTTGCTGACATTTTCCAGAAGTGTTCAGACTGAGGCAGGCACCCAGCATGCGAAACTTCAGCCCACATGGTTAAAAGTTTGCCAAACTTATAAGCAACTGAAAATGGTCTCATAATGAGATGTGTCAGGCAACTTGAACTATAGGTATAGCTTCCAGCACTGGAAAATTGTGGCTGATTAGAATAATGAAACATCCACTAGTAAATTATACCCAGCGTATTTATTTCACGGAGGCTTAGACATTTCATTACTCCACAATTAAATGCCAAATGACTTACATAGGTAATTAATTAGATAAAGAGCATTACATTTAATAGCACCTAAAGCATGGCTGTCCAAGAGATATAATCTGAAAGATCTAACAGCATCAGTAGAAATACTAGTATCCTGCCCAAGTTTAAATCAGGTGTAACCAGGCCTAATTATCTCATTTCAAAAGTTGCCAACTTAATTTTTAGGAGCTCTCACCTGCTAAACATAAGCTGGGATTTAGGATTTTGGGTTTTCCCCTTCCCCTCTCCTTCCTTCCTTCTGTCCTATTGCTATACCTGATTTCCTATTTTCCTGGCACTGCAAGGTCAGGCTAGTGACTTGATAAAATCTTGAGTGTCTATGTGTATTACGTGAGGCTGATTTTTGTTTTATTTGTTTTAAGCAGTACCATATACCGAGTCCGCCCTTGATTTCAAGTTAGATCACTGGCATGATCTTAAATGTTTGATCTCAAAGTTCAGTGCTGTTTTTCCATGCACAAAGAGCAAGTCATACTTTCAAGTCTAAAATTATTCTAAATGATATTTAAATTAAAGAAATAAGACTAGAGAACAAAAGGAAGTGTCATGACATATCTACCAAGTTTTGTGCAGCTCTATGACTGACATTTAATGGAAATTAATTTATGAGAATTTGCATATTTGCAAATAATTTGAATATAACCATACATTCTTGCTTTCAAAAAATGTGTAGATTTAATACTGATGAAAAGTATAAAATTTGTGATGTGATGATTAGAATGAAAGCTCAAACTCATCTCACAACACCAAACACCCAATAAATGGAATAGTTTTTAATCTCTACTGGTCTGAGCTAGTTTCAAACTGGTGATAGACTGAAGTTCATTAGCAACAGTCTATGGTATCCAGTCCCCTAACAAGTGCTAACTGCTAATTTCTTAGGATACATCCCCATTACTATATACATATTATAGATGGAGCTAGCAACACCATAATATTAAAGTTGTCCGATACATCTGTTTTCAGTGGTTTATAACTTTGTCAAACTTCAACTGTTCTGGCTGAAGTTTTCCATGGTGGATGCCTGCCTCTGACTGATTTTTGTTTGGAAAATGTTTCAGATGAAACAGTTCGGCTGTTTCTGAGGATGAAGTTAGGAGAAATGCTTTTGCCATGCTAAAAAATTCCAGTGACATTTTCTCTGAGAAGCTAGAGACCCCCATTCTTTGAATGAAGGACTTCATATTGGGCAGGGGCTGGCCTTTGTATCAGGGATGTGCATTTGGTTGTTCCTGTGAAAGTCTCACATGAGTGTTGTGAAGATAAATCAATTAATGTCTGTGAAGCCGTCAGATACTATAGCAGTAAGTGCCATAGAAAAGCCCATAAGGTAGTTAATAATCCTGTCTTCAGAGCTGGTTTTGAATAGTGGGCAGTAAATAAGGCCTAGAGCCACCCATTGTTCAATGAGGATAAAACAAGATATTGAATTGCTGCTCACTGAGTGAGCACGGTTTACTCTGGGCTCTGATCAGGTAATTAAAGCCTGTATTGCAATGCATATGCACAAGGGGGGCAAGGTTAAATTTAAAAAATTGTGTATAATACAAATATAACTCATACAGAGACAGAAAAGATTATTAAGGTTACACAGTCAAGCACTCAAAAGTTACAAAATGCCTGAATTACGGTTGCCTGTGAAAGCTTAACTCTGCCCTCTTGCGAGTATGCCTTTCTTTTCCACACACACACACATCAAGTCAAGTTTGCAAAATGCTTCTTCCTCTTTGCACCACACCAGGCTTCCCTTCCTCCCACAGCCTGCTTCGTAACAAAAAAGAATGCAGACTAAAGCTTTTCACAGTTGTCCATATTTTCCACATGGGTCAGCTTTGTGGTTCCCAAAGAGACTATATGAGTCCTCAGCCTCTCTAAAAAGCAAGTCCTGAATGTCTCAAGTTGGGCACCCCAAAAATGAGGCATCCAAAGTCAGTGGCTACTTCTGAAAATGTGGCTGATAACGTACAGAGTAGAAAGCAGTATAAGGATTTCAACCCCTTCTTGCTACCTGACTTCATTTCTAATTTCCTACCCCAAGGCATCACATTATTCAGTGAATGGAGTGAGTGATTGGTTTTACAAAGAATTCTAGTTCTGAAATACTGTTTTTCCAATGCTTAGAACAAGGTAATTACACTTTAATGTAGTTGAGAAAACAAATGATCCCAAAGCAGAAAGCGTATTTCCAGCTTGCAATGTAAACAAACAAACAACAAAAAACGCATAAGAACGATGGAAATAACATGGGTATTGAAATCATTCAAGATGCTGTTTCTGCTTATATTTATTTTTGCTGGGTTGCCTAATAGGAAATAAATTAAAAATGAAGTGCTGTCACAAATTGATAGAGAACCTGCATCTCATCCTCCCTGCAAAGTTAATAGGATTGTAAAAGCCTTAAATACTGTAGGCTGCTGAGACAACTAAAAAAGAAAGTAACCATTATCTAATAATAATAAAAAACAAACAACAAATAGCTATTACATACCATGTTTTATCAGGAAATCTCAAAGTGTTTCACAAAGGGAGTCAGAATCATTATCCCCATTTTACAGGTGGGGAAACTGAGGCACAGATCAGTGAAGTGACTTGCCCAAGGTCATCCAGAAGGCCAGTGGCAGAACCAGCTATCACAGCTAAATCTACTGAGTCCCATCCAAGTGCTCTATCCATTAGCCAACAATCCCTTCCCTCTGTGAAAGTCAGGTTTTGCTGTTTCCAATGCATGAGCACATATCAACATCACACATGACACCATTGTAATCAACATGGATACAACATGTGACCGTTAGCATCAAAAGCCCCAACTACTTGAACTAAAGATTAACCTCCCCAGCTGTCCCTAAGCAGCAGACTCTTAGGGTATGTCAACACTGCAATAAAAAACCATGGCACCAAGTCTCTGAGCCCCGGTCAACTAACTCGACCTTGTGAGATTTGAGCTGTGGGGCAAAAATTGCCATGTAGACATATGGGCTTGGGCTGGAGCCCAGACTCCGAGACCCTTCCCTCCACCCCCTTACAGGGTCTCAGAGTCAGCTGACATATGCCAGCTGCAAATGTGCCACAGGTCTTTTGTCACAGTGTAGATGTACCCTTAGGCAACTCTACACTTGAGCTGGGAGGTGGGATTCCCAGCTCATGTAGACATACCTGTACAAGTGCTGCCTGAACTAGCACCAAAAAATGGCAGCATGGTCAGGGTAGCACAGGTGGCAGCTCGGCTATCCACCTGAGGAAGTGCCCACCTGGATCCCCAGGGTACATAGTTGGGAGGCTAGCCTGAGTCACCAGTGTGCTACGCCAGCTACACTGCTATTCTTAGCTAACACAGGTACTTGGATCTAAATGGCTGGGAAACATACCTCTCCACTCAAACAGATGCAGTCTAACTCTCACTAAGCCAGGAGAGGGAAACACTTACATGCACTAAGTCAGTGTGCTGCAAATGGTATTGAAGACTTTTTTTTTTTAAAGTTTCCATAGGAAGATGAGATCAAATTGCTAGGGCCCAATTCTGTAAGGTGCAGAGGGCCCTTACCTCTTGGGGATTCTGTTTGATAGAAGAACAGTGTAACCCCAAGCCAAAATCTCCCAGCTTCCCAATTCCTTAAGCCTTTCCCATAGCTCAACAGTCCTTTCAGGCCTTACCGCTACTTCACTGGCGTCCCCAATAGTGCTCTCAATCCTTACGAGAGCTTCCCCCTACTGCCAGGGCTTTCCCATCCTATATAGTCTCTCTCAGCTGAGCAGTCTTCCTTTCTGACTCCCCTCATCCCTACAGGTCTCTGCTGAGGCTTCCCCAATGCCATTCCCAGTAGGTCTGTTTCCTTAAGTCTTCTGCCTAGGAACTGTGGCAAATAATCTCCAGCTTGGCCTCTTCTCCAGCGTCCCTTTCTAACTCAATTATTGGTTTGTTGTTGTATCTTATCCTGTCACTTGGCCGCCTGGTTTCTCATTTCCGTCACCTGGAAAACAACTCCCTTATACAGCCAGTCTTGGAATGGACATAGTGTGATGTGCATTCATCCCAGGCCAAAGCAGTGTTACACCCTCGATATAGCAAGGGGCCACCACCGACATCTGTGTGTAAAGGGGAATATTCAAAGGCCCCGTTCTTAAGCCTCAAGGAGTAAAGAAATCTGCTGGGTTGGATCTAAGAGGAGACCGATCATACTCCAAGACCAGAATTCTTTGCTGCTGGGCTTATTGTGCCTGTCAAATAGCCGCAGAGCAAATGAAGTGAACACAGCAAGGATTAACATTATATGTTCCAATTTTCTGGAGGAGACAATCTTCAAGCTGGAAAAATACAAAACCAAACCTGGAACTTGTGTTATCAACATTTCTCTTCCACGGAGATGTGATTTTTAACACCAAACTCTTTGTTCATCCCCAGGCAAGAGTTTTGTCTGTTTCCAAAGTTACATATACTGCACTGAATCTGAGTGAAAGATAGCACTTCAGTCTTTGCCTTAGACATTAGTGTCAGCCATTTTTAGGATTAATGACCCGGAGAAATGGCAATGACGGGACAAATCAGCTGGTGAGCAGTCTTTCACACAAAGTTCAACATAAATTTCAGAGCAGAAAGTTTCATCAGAAGCACTCTTGTACCGGACGGCAAAGCTGCTGGATATAGGATTTGAATGGTGGTGGCTCATAGGATGTTATTGCAAAACAAATGAAAGAAGAGAATCTGCCAATTAAATCATGGGAATTTAATTGTGATACTTATGTTTCCGTTCACTTTAAGTAGGAGTGTGTTACAGCTGATGTGGTGTAGATCTAGCATTAGATGCTGGTGCTGAAATCTATTTTATCTGCATACACAATTAATATTCACTCTCCTAGCACTGGGCTTTGTTATTTATTCCTTCAAACAACAGTAAATAATTTGTACATCTCTAAAACCTTCCATATAGCAAGAGGTTGTCCAGGCTCCATCCAATAGAAGCAGCTTCAGCCATAACAGGGACTGCTGCACTGGGGAGGGAGTAAAATAGGAACCAATCAGGACCACCCCTTCCCTCAGCATGCTCCTGTGTAGGGGAGACCTTGCACACATTCTTTGGAGGCACTAGGACCCAATTGGGGCCTTCCCCTCCCTCCATTTATCCTTGGGGAAAAACTGCAGAGAGGAGCCAGCCGGAGAGTCCAGCTGGTAGGGATAGAGGCAACCAAAGCAGGGACCTCTGGAAAGGCAGAGATCTTGCTACAGTTTTGACAGGACTTTCTCTGCCCTGTGCTGACTGGCTCTTTGTGCAACCCTAACCCACCCTCTTCTTCTTCCAGCTTTATTCCACACCTGCCCCTCTTTGCCTCTTCTGCCCTGTACCTCATCCCCAACTTTTCCCTCCCTTTTCTTTCCATTTAGCTGATCCCCTCCTAAATAACCCACCCCAAAAAGAATCGTGGAACTAACATGAAAAAAACCTAACTGGCTTCAAGACTGAGCTTAATAAGTTTATGGAGGGGAGGTTATGATGAGACTGCCTACGATGGCATGTAGCCGATCTGCAATTGCTAACAGCAAATATCTCCAATGGCTGGTGATGGGACACTAGATGGGGAGGGCTCTGAGTTACTATAGAGAATTCTTTGCCAGGTGTCTGCCTGGTGGGTCTTGCCTACACGCTTAGGGTCTAACTGATTGCCATATTTGGGATAAGGAAGAAATTTTCCCTTGGGTCAGATTGGCAGAGACCCTGGGGAGTTTTCTCCTTCCTCTGCAGCAGGGGACACTGGTCACTTTCAGGTTTAATCCCATGTAAATGGTGGATTATCTGTAACTTGAAGTCTTTAAATAATGGTTTGAGGACTTCAGTAACTTAGCCAGAGATTTGGAGTCTATTACAGGAGTGGGGGGTAAGGTTCTGTGCCCTGTTGTATGCAGGAGGTCACACTAGATGATCATGGTGGTCTTTTCGGGCCTTAAAGTCTGTGAAGTTTGCTGCCATCCCATTGGTCAGTGTGCTGGTGTGTGCCACTTCCCCCACCCTGAGTCTCTCTAATCTGTTCAGACTGTAAAATCTTCGGGGTAGGGACCATCTACTACCCTGTGTTCATACAGCACCTACAACCATAATGCCTCATTCTTGATTGGCCCTGAGCCACTACAGTAATAAACATGATTAAAAGTAATTTACAAATATTAATTAATTAACCCTAACCACTTCTTTGAGGTATATATTATCCTTCCCCATTTTACAGGTGAATAAAATGATGCACAATGAGGTTAACTGACTTTACCAGGGTCACAAAGGAAATTGAAAAGGTCCAAACAAGGACGATGTAAAGGATCAGAGATGGAAAGATGATATATGGAAAGACTGAACAACAGGGCTATTTAGATTAGAGAGGACATGAATGAAAGGCATGATAGGTGATCAAGTTATAGAAGTCTCTTGCCAGTGCCTATTTTCTCTTTATCATAATAAAACAAGAGAACACCTGTTAAAATTAAAATGCGGGAAATTTTAAAAGTGAAAAATGGATACAGTTTTACACAATGCGTGTTCAACCTGTGGAACTCATTGCCACAGGGTCTCATGGGGGTCTAGTGTTTAGCAGGATTCATAAGAGAGAGATGAATAATATGAAAATCCATAATTACACTACAAAGGATTAAAATAAAAGGGCCATCATCTCTCTTTTACTCTAGGACATAAGCCAACAACTAAATGCACAGGGTTGGGAAGGTTCTTCCCTCATGGGACTATTATTGCACAGTTGTCCAGGGGGATTTTACTGCATGCTCTGAAGCAGATGGTAGGGGGGACTGCCCAACAGCTAACAAAGAAGGTAGAACAGAAAGCCACCAGCATAGGGCTGGCACATACAGCATGGAAGTTCAAGGTTGGTGCTGCAAAATATTTTTTGGGTGGCTGTCAAGAAAGAGGAAGGAGCTTTTGGCGCCATCCATCAACCTGTGTGATGCCCCTGAATTATAGAGAAAAATATGCCCAGGAATGTCACTGGCTGTACAGAAATTTGCTGCTTTAGCCTATAACTATGTGGCCATCCATCGGCTGCAGGTAGCAACATTACGGTCAAAAGAACCTTAACCAGTGAAGAAAATGAGCAGAAAAAAAAATCTTCCCAGACTTCTCTGCCTGGGTTCTGTTCAGCAGGTTAGAGGACGGTGTGGAAGTCATTAAACAGTGACAAAGGTTAAACAGACTTCTAGGCTGAGTAGGGATCTGAGAATCTCACTGTCAGCCAGAGAGATAAAATATAATGTCCAATTGCTGTATCTATGTATAACAATAACAATCCCACTAAAGAACAGGGTGGGGGAGGAGGTTTGCTGGAGGGCTAGTGTCTAGTTTATCTCCATGTTTGTTGCTCATGTGTCAGTAGCACAGTGGGTTATGGCAGCTGAGACTGTGCTTAGTATCATGTTTATTCTGATTTCTGAAACTTTTAGAGTTTGCTTTTAAAGGAAAATTCATGGACTACTCTGGCACTTCAGAAAGCTATGGGTTTTCCTTTCCTTTTGACTCATTCCAATTTATAGTGGTTTTAAAAAACAAACAAACAAACAATCATTCCAGAGGCTGCCGTCAAAATTTTAACTTTTGCATATGCATCCATGAGTAACACAGGGTCAGTCCACATAAGGGACCACCCATGCTGCCCTATATCCCATTATTGTATTGGGACCAGACCACCCTGACATATATGCTATTGTAACATACAATCAACCACTGTAGTTTTCTCCCTCTCTAGTGGCCGGACTAAGGTTTTAAGATTAATAGGTTTAAGAATCTGCTACTCTCTCCACATTTCAGAGTAGCAGCCGTATTAGTCTGTATCCGCAAAAAGAACAGGAGTACTTGTGGCACCTTAGAGACTAACAAATTTATTAGAGCATAAGCTTTCGTGGACTACAGCCCACTTCTTCGGATCACTTAGTTCAAGCAGTTCAGCCTCATGCTTTTAGATGCAGAGGTTGTATGTTTAGTCCCCACAGACACACCAACCAAGGACATTAGGCTGTTGTGACTAGCCCCTTATGGGTATGTGAGAGGAATCAAGCAGCTTTTCCGCCAAATCCCTTTGCAGGGGCACGTCACAGTAGTAGTTGCTGGGTCACTGAGCACCTGTTAAGACTCATACAAACAACAGTGCTCTTCAATGAGGAAGGGAGGAACAAGATAAGATCATGGTCCCCATGCATACTATTATAGCTAAGCCAGCATGGAGCTTCCTGCACCTGTTCAAAGGGAGCTGCAGGGGTTGCTCTGACCTATGCTTCCCATAATCCTGAACCTTAGTCATAATGCCTCTTGGGGCTGGTCCACACTAACCCCCCACTTCGAATTAAGATACGCCACTTCAGCTACGTTATTCACGTAGCTGAAATCGAACTATCTTAGTTCGAAGTTACCGCGGGTCTACACGCCGTAGGCAGGCTCCCCCGTCGACTCCGCGTACTCCTCTCGCCAAGCAGGAGTACCGGCGTCGACGGCGAGCACTTCCGGGATCGATCCCAGAAGATCGTTTGCTTACCGCCGGACCCGGAGGTAAGTATAGACATACCCTTGGAGCTGATACTGTGGTTGAGTGTCTCCATAGCCACCCTGCCACAAGGCTGTAGACCGATGCCCACAATCCAGCCCCACATCTGGAGCAGGGGCAGAAGAAATTTGGAATATAAGATTAGATGACAGGAGGCAAAAGAAAATCTTAGAAAATGCAAATAGCCAAATGCCGAACACAATTGCCCTTAGACTTTCCTGGCTTCTGCCATTACATTGGCTGTAGGGCTCGGTTGACTTCAGTGGGGTCAATACCCCAGTAACGGAGGGCAGAATTGTTCTACATTTGGATAAGAATTTCCATCCTGCTATACACACATGGCTATACGTTCTGATACTTTGTACTTCTATAGTCCATATCCTCTAAGGGTCTCAGAGCACTTAAACCCTTAAATATCATAAAATCCTGTGAGCTGGTTAATTATTATCTACCTCATTTTATGGATAGGAAAAAATGTAGCACAGGTCATACAGCAGGTTAGGGACAGAGCAAGGAATGTAATCCGTTTAATTTGATCTCCATTCCCTTACTCTAACCTCTTGATTACTCTGCCCCTCATAAAGTATTTGAGCATAGTAGTACAACGTTCATTAACCTCTCTCAATAGACCAGATACCAGAAACTCAGGTCCATATTTTCTTGTCTGCTTGGATAATTATTAATATTTTTTCATGCATCAATTCAAAACTAATTCATTTTGTGGACAGCAAATGGCTATTCTTGGGGCCTGGGATGGGGATAGATTTTGATTAGTGGCTGTTTTATTTTACTCCACTTGCATATTCAGTGTCCTGTTTTATGAGGGGAGTTTGTTGTCATAGTTCACTTTACCCTGAAATCCCTTCATAATTTGTGTGTGCGCGCGTCTGGCTAATGGCGCGATGCACAGTTCAAAAGATGTTTTCTTGCTTTCAAAGAGTAGTCTTTGCGTGCAAGTTGTCCCACGTTGTCTGATATGCAGCAGGGTTGTGGTTTTGTTCTTGATTGAGCACTGCTGCACTATGTTTCTTTTAAAGCTCTAGCTATTCTGGGAGACGTGTATAATTTAATATGTTCAATAGATTTCTTGTCAGGCATTCATGTACGACTTCCTTCATCTCTCACTTGGATGTTTGATTTTCCACAGTAATTGGTTTTGCTGCATTTGTGTTTCATTCTATGACCTGTGGTAAATCTGTGCTTTTCTAGCTGAGGGCTGGTTAAGCATTTGCCGATACCTGCAATATTGTGTTAGTTTTTAGGCAACTCTAAGTCCTCTAACACACACCTTAATATAGCCTATACACAGTGTTGGGTAAAAGCACCTCCACCTGTATTGGAACAAAGTTAGAGAGGGTGCCATGAGCATGCAATTTATGTCCATTGCAGTACTATAGGGACTACGATTTAGCTATGGGGCAACCCTAAGAAGCTAAGCCAAGCACAAATTAGAGGGCTTTGCTTGAAGGAAAATAGTCTGAAGCATAGCAGGGCTGAGGGAAGGAATCCTCAGTACTAACATTTGATTCAATGGCAAAGGTGTAACCCATTAAAACAAAATGGGAGGCAGAGAGAATGAGAAAGCATTAAACCTGCAACCCATTCAGAGGGGTAATGACTGGAGAGTACTGAGTTAGGGAGATGCCCAAATCTTCCCTACAGTGATAGCACCCATGGCTCAGGCACATCAAACCCAGAAAACTGGTCTCTGGCTGGCAATGGAAGGTGATGTGAAGGATCAGCTTATGATAGTTCACTGCTCCTCTTCAAAGTGGGATTTGGCCCACTGCAGGCAAATACAGAGGCATCAGCCTCAACGTCCTCCTTTCCACATGCCAGTCCTTCCTCCATAGAGCACAAGCAGGAGTGAAATCCCTTTGGATCAGCCCTCTGCTGCTTAACCAACAAGATAACGAGCAAGGCATTTGGCCCTTATGCTGATAGGCATCCAAGGAATGCAGCATGGTATTTCCACAGAAACAGTATTTCCCTGGATAACATTTCCAAAAGCCTCTAGATGACTTTGCACATAAGTTCTATTGACTTTCAATGAGAAATAGGCTCAATGCTTAAGCCACTTCAGAAAATGGCACTTAAGAACTTTTGAAAATTTTACATCCTGTCCATATCCAAACAAAAATGTCAAATTAAAGTTAGCTGTGAAACTGAAGATTTTCCATTACATTTACTTACTTACTTAGACGTGGCTCAGGGAATACTGACACGCCATTATCTAGCTGGAAAATTTAAGAGTGACCACTGTAGGTATTCTAGAAAACACATTTTCTCTTTACCATTACATTTTGAATTTTTTCTTAATGTAATAAATAAATAAATAAATGCATTAAAATTGTGTTTTATTTTTCAAATCACAGAGTTCATGTGCAGATCTTAAAATTACAAGGCTCAACAATGCGCCCAAGAGTATCCAAGAACATCATTCCCACTAAAACAGAGGAAGTGAACTGGTCTTTAATCTCTGTTTCAATTTATTCTACCACCAAATGGGACGAATACTCATCTACCTCAAAGTTCTTTCTAGGTACTTAAATGGCTCCCCAACACCAAGGCATCTGAATTCCTCACAATCTTCAGTGAATGTATCTTCCCAACACCCCATTAGGTAGGAAGTGGTAGTGTCACCATTTTACAGATGGGGACTGAGGCAGAGAGAGACTAAGTGACTTGACCAAGGTCACACAGGAAGTCAGCGACAGAGCAGCAAATTGGACCCAGGGTTTCTGAATTCCAACCTGATGCCCTAACTATAAGCTTATCCTTCCTCACATTTGTGAGGATTCAATTGTAGTTTACAAAGTAAGTCTGATTACTGTGAAGAGGGAATGGTGGGAGAAGAAGGCAGTATTGTTAGCCCACTGAAGCCTGCTGAAGTCAATTGAAAGGTTCTCTTTGGCTTTTGTGGGCGTTGGATCAGGTGCACTGTGAACACGTTGCTAAATGAAGAAACATTCTGCCACTCTTACTAACAATGAATAGTCTCAATCCCTACTCAACATGACTGGCAAAATCAGACCCGGAGGGATAAAGAGCAAAGAGGAGAAAGGGTATTCATGGTTTAAAGTACGTGGCTCAGTGCAGAAAGCTACAGCGTGTTCTTTTTAAATTTTTGCATGCAAACCTTATGTTGTCTGACATTGAACAAGTGCTGGCTATGAACTCCTCTCCTTTCTCATTTGTTTCCTCTCTTTTTTTCCCCATAAGTACATTATTTCTGGGGCTGTTGGCAGTGCTCAGGGCTAGTGGCAGCAGCTTTCAACCTTTTCATTTTGCATTTAAAAAGCTCAGTTGGGAGTTTTAAACAGCTGAGCCCAAAATGAAGCTTTTGGAATTAAAAAGCAAACGTGCAAACAGCTGCAGGGAGTGCTACTGAAACCGTTGGATGATGGGCAGAAGTATCAGCTTTCAAGGACAAACAGCTGATTCCCCACCAAATAATTTATTCATACAAGTCTGCATACTTGCCAACAGCGGTTGGTTTCTGCACTGTATTACAGGTCAGTCTGTTCTGGGCAAATGGGACAGAAGAAAATGGGTTCAAGTCACACTTCAGCCCTAGAGGTTGCCAAGTGGGACTGCTATAATTGCAGCTCCTGCATTTCCTGTATTCTCCATTGCTCTCACCTTCCCCTCTCCTGGGCCAGCATTCCTGAGTCCAGAGATATTTCCTCCCACCCCTTAGGAAGCATTGTCAGAATGTCAGTTCCCCTTGGGGAGGGCGTGGGGTGTGTGTGAGAGAATCAGGGGAGGAACTAGAAGAAGGTAGACACCTGGTGCTGGGATTTAGTAAGAGGAATCTCAAGATGGGGGGGGAGAGAGAACTTGCTGAGGCTACCAATTCAACATGGTTAAACAAAGCAAGATGCCCATACAAAAGACTTGTAAACTAACCTAGTTCTAATTAATTTGGGAAATAATGATATTCAAATTGCAATGTACAGCATCTTCCATCTGAAATCACTTTTAATAGGGTAACTTCCCAATAGCCCTGTGAGGGGCTGCGTCTGTTTTAAGGTAGGGGGAACTAATGCACAGAGTTAAATGACTTGCTCAAGCTCAGAGAGGAAGCCTGGAGCAGAACTGGGAACAGAACCCAGGTCTCCTGAGTTCCAGTCCTGTGGTTGAGACAAGACCACCCTACTTTGGGATCTGCACCTTTATCCTAGGAAACTTTTGTAACATTGGATTAAACCAGTTGACTGCTCTCTTCGGCCTGCTCCTGATCCCACATGAACTGTGAAACCTCCAAATTTGGTGGCAACCACACTATCAAAACAAAGAATATTTGTGTCACACTCTACCTATAGGTCATGTGGGCATCTAACACCTCAGGGCTTCATGCAAGAAAGGTGGGGAGGGTAAGAAATATAGTGAAGAATTGGGTGAAAAAATTATAAAATGGACAATTTTTTTTTCAAATATTGTCAATTTCAACAATGGAATTTTTAATGACACTTTTATTGGAAAGTGTTTTTGAAAATTTCCTAGTAACAAAATTAGAACACAACTAATTGCTAATGGTCACAGTTACCTTCCTGGTCCACTCCATTGAGCTCACACTGTCCTATGTACGAGCAGGACTCACTACATTAGAAAGTATATTCTGTAAAGCATCACTTCCGTGAGCTATGTGAACAAATGAAGAATAATATGCATCATAGCCTCTTGGAATATTTATTCCCCTTCCCTCTTTATTTAGCTTTGTATGTTGCATAATTTCTGTCTGTTTTCACTACTTAAAACTAATAGAAGCATGGACGGGGGGGGGGGAGGAATCTTTTGAAGATATTTACAATTAGGTCAAAAAAACAGTCTGTTTTTGCCAAGATATATGTTCAATTCATTTTTTTCCTACCTCACTGCATGATACAGCAGAAGAAATTCATCAAGAATAGTAACAATTGAAAGGACAGGACAAAAGGCAAAAAAAGGGACAATTTGGACTACTGGTAAAATCCTTTGAATCCAGAGGACTGAACTATGAAGCAATTTTAAGCACAGCAGAATCAGCTTTGGACAAAAGTGGGTCAGATGTTTAATGGAAAAGCACTCAGTGAAGCAAAAAAAGTTTTTTCCACTTTGCAGAACAGCAAACCTCAGGTAAATAACAAGCCCAATGCCAGGGATTTCGGGAGATCAAAATAACTGAGATTCTGACAATATGAAGTCAGTAATAGTTAGTGAGCTCTGTCCCTATGAGGTCTCCACCTGAAAGATGTTCAGTACAAAACTGCCACTGTTCTCATCACATACGTCGTGGGCCAGATTCATACTGTACTTGGTATAATGCCATTAAAGGCAATGAAATTGCACAACTGTTGAGTCTGGCCCCATGCTTGAAGGATGAAGAAAAAAGTCATGAAAATCAATCTACCCTTTCTTAAATATCCTCCAGACTAACAACAGTCAGTCAGTTGTGAAGAAGTGATAGTCCTACATAGCATCTCATCACATTTTGGACCTCACCATCACAAATGTATAACTGAATTGTCTGAGGTCAAGAATTTTCCAACAATTCACATGTCTACTTTATCCATGAAATCAACTGTCCACAAGTAACAATGCACCCTAAATTTGAATTGCAACGGCAGGAAAAATATTTGGAAGTCAATAATCAGTTCAAATCAAAGAGTTCCACATTTGAAGACAAATCAGCACAACACAGAGTTCGCCAGAGTTCCCTCATTTCCCCTCTTTGAGTTGTAATCTGTTGGGCCTAGAATTGGTCAGGGTCTGACTCCTCACCGTAGCTCTTAGCACCAAACCCCAAACATTTATGATCTCTGGCCCAATGCTCAGTTCTACCAGAGCTCTACTCAATGCAGAAATGAGGGTTTATGGGTGCTTCAGGCACCTTTGTGCCTCCCCTAGTCTGTGCAGAAGAAAGGACGGCTAGACACCCAGTGTAAGTTCAAATAGCCTTAGGGTTCCTTTAACTTGCACTCAATTTTCAACTACTCCTCCCTCCCCCCGGGCCAGTGTGAAAAAGAAATTAAAGAATTTAAAAAGTTAACTACCATCACAGCAGGTTGAAATTGGATTTTCCACACACAAAAATTCCATGTTAATTAAAATGTGAATTAACAACAAAAATTGAAGAAAAAAAAAGTCAGTGGAATACTTAAATGAAAAATTCTCACAAAAATTTGGTTCAATCAAAAGCCATTTTTCATTGCAAAGTTTGGATGAAAATAATTGGCCAGCTGTAATAACCATATAGAAGTCCCAGATCATAAACATAACTAAACCATGACAACAGTACATTTTCACAAGCCCCCAAGCACCGTCTAGTGACAGTGGGAGGTCCACGCTAAAAATCAAGCCTTTGGAAAATACACAGGAACTGTTAAAATTTCTTCCTACACAACGTTACCTGGGATAGTTAGACAAACTATAAGAAACACGCACAGCAGCCACTTTGCATTTCAGCAAACACTTCTGCAGTCCACCTGCAAGTAGGCCTACATGAAGCCATGCTACCGTAAAATTCAAGCTGGTTCATCTTCCTATGAGGAAGGTGATAAGCAGTGGTTTAATTTGTAAGTTAAAGTACTTTCTAGGGGGTTGTTGTCACACATTTTTTACATTAGTTTTCCTAAACTTATAACCCATCACTGAGTTAAACATTTATTAAACTGCTCCATAAACCCTCCTCAATGCCTATTTCTTTGTCCTTTAAGAGGATGGAGCTATACTTCTGAAACTATACAAATACCCTTCAGTCATAAGGGCTGATCTGATTTCCAAGTACTGCATGACTAATTTATACCAGAGCTGATCGGTTGAATCAAAGTGAGGAAACAAGCAGCTCCTGTGCACACACCATCTCTGGAACCTGTATCAAGGGCACATTCACAGTAAAGCAGGGCCATAATAAAATGTTCTTGCTGAAAGTGAGAAATTAAGCTACAGATCACAGAAGAAAACCCAGGTTATGGGATGCGTGTGCAAATATCTTCACACCCAGGCATGATGAATTCCACTACTGTTCACATGCCTGAAATCTTAGGAAAATTATATGTAAGCAATTAAGTTTGGTATTGCCATTAAGGTACTGGATGTAGACTCAAAGAAACCTGGGTTTGATTTCTGACTCTGCCACAGCGTTTCTGTATGACTCTGGGTAAGTTATTTAATCTCCGTACCTCTGTTCCCCCTCTCTAAGAGGGTGATAACGCTACTTCCTTTTTTTGCATTTGCTTGTCTTGTCTGTTTCAATGGTAATATCTTTGGGGCATGGACTGTCTCCATGTACAGCATCTAGCACAGTGGAACACTGATCTTGGTTTGGACCAGAATCAGAAATAATAATCAGCGACCTGTTGGAAGAAAAATGCCAATATTTTGACATGACATCTTCTTTCTAGGAAGTCAACACTCTGGAGACCCAAAATTGGAGAATTAATTTTCCACACAAGTCTGCATCACAGAGCTAGCAATGGGCATGACTTTGGAAAGCCAACCACAATGCACTTGCATTTTCAAGTGCAAAAGGTTTGCACATGTTACCCTTTTGAAAACAGGGCATTTATGCTTCCTGTTTAAATGTCTACCTATCCCTTTGTACTGCAAGGGGTTTATATTACTCTGTCTCATCTACTGCATTTAGTCTTCCATTTAAATGCACTTCCCACTAGATCTCCCCTGTGATATTTGAAACAGTTTAGCCCATTCACATCTTTCCTCCTTATGTACTAGGAACTGTCACCTATTATGAAGTACGTGTCTAGACTATGCTTAAGGAGGAAACTTCTCTCTCATCAAAAGAGTAAAGAAGTCAATCACATTCCTACCAAACTTATCTGACCTTCTTGCTGTCCTTGTTGATGTCCCAGGTCTAGGATGTTTATGCTTATATCAGCTGCTTTTTCAATTTAATAGGCTGCCTGCCAGAGTAAAAATTATATGAAGGAAGAATGGGATGATAGCACAGTGGCAGGGAGTGAAATCAATTCTATTCAGTCCATGTGGAATGGGAAGATACTGAAAATGCATTTTAAAAGAAACAACACAGAATTTCAGTCATTTAAAAAAAAAGTGCTCTCAATTTGTGTCACAGTGGAAGATAGGGACTGACCAGAAAGAATACATCTTTAGAGGGATTGCAAGAGAAATGATAAGCCTTGTATGGCTTGGGTTGAAGCCACTACAGACTAAAAAGAACCTGTTATTTGTACTGTTATATTTGTAGTGCCCTCTCCTCAAATCTCAACTGAGCTCCTAACAAAAGAGGGGCATATTCTTTCTCTCCATCCCATTTTTCCCCCTTTACTTCCCATCCACTTGTGGAAACTAAAAATAAATGTAAAAGCCTTTATTTATTTGAGTAGTATCAGTTTAACATCTGAAAGGCAGAGGCTGTGCCACAGAAGCTACACCAGCTTTCATCAGCTGAGCATTTAGCCCTGTCTCTCTGTATTTACTTGTACAGCGCCAAGCACTCTTAGATGAGTCTGTAGTGTCCTTGCAGGTAGATGCAATCAACAAGAAGGTATTCTCTATCATTAACTATTCCAATCCAAAATTAATACAAATTCTGTGGTGAGTAGAAAGGAATTTAGGTCCCTAGTCTTGTGTTTCACATACAGTGCCCAGAAATCTCATGACACTTGCATTTCTGGTCCCTACAGTGTAAATAATTAGTTGATCATGTAAATGTTCTGTCACTAGAGTTGGGAAAGCCTTATGTTATACATGTTTAGTCTCTGTGTTATGAACTTCTATAGTTTTAGAATTTAATAATTTTGCTCCTTTCATTCAAGGACCTCAAAGTGCTTTATGAACAAAATTAGGCCTCCCAGTGCACCTGAGAGTCAGGTAAGAATTCCCCCCCTCCCCAATTTTACACATGAATGAACTGGAGCATAGAGATTAAAAGGCACAGGGTGGGGGAACCAGATCTTTGTTCAAAGTCCTTTGTGTTGACAGCCAGATCTCACAAGCCACTCAGGTTTAGAGGTCTAGAAATGTCAATTAGTTTTAAAAAACCTTTTTTAGTAAATCCTTTAACAAATTAGCAACTTGCTTTCTATTCTGCATGTTCACACCCTTTTATTACTCACTGTTCATGAACATTTGTACAACTTCTGTTTAATTTCTATGGATGTTCAGAAGCAGTACATTTCCAGATACGATTCAATTCCTTTTGGGTGTAAGTAGTTTAAAGGTTAGGTCAGCCAACCAGGAAACAAACAATTCCCTGTAACAGAGTAAGTGACCAATCATAAAGCCTGAACAGCAAATTGATAGAGCAGTTGCTACAAACAGTTCGTGTAGAATCCAAAGCCCAAATATATATTCTTAATGTCTATTCATTTAACTATGTGGGATAATGAACAAATTCCTAAAAATCATCAGTTGTTGCACGGTCAGTTTCATGAACAGGAAAAATAGTACAATTTTTCAAATAAATTGTTTGTGATGAATAGTTCAACCAACTCTGTCTAGATAATGGCAGCTAAACCTAACAGCCAGAGGACTTTCTTTAGAGCAGTTTCTGTAAGCAAAAACTTAAAGGCAAAGACACAGTGTGTATCTTCCACCTTCTAACATATAGAGAAAACGGACTGCAAATAATTATGCTACGGCCATTATAAATAAACTAGTACAATTCTGTAAAAAGCAACAGAGGGTCCTGTGGCACCTTTGAGACTAACAGAAGTACTGGGAGCATAAGCTTTCGTGGGTAAGAACCTCACTTCTTCAGATGCAAGCCTTGCATCTGAAGAAGTGAGGTTCTTACCCACGAAAGCTTATGCTCCCAGTACTTCTGTTAGTCTCAAAGGTGCCACAGGACCCTCTGTTGCTTTTTACAGATTCAGACTAACACGGCTACCCCTCTGATACTAGTACAAGTCTGATCATCATTTTCCTTCATATGGTGACGGATAGCAACTAAGAGAACATGGGACATTGCACAGTACTAAATCAGGCCTTTCCATTTATTTGCGAACATGAGTTTCCAACACTACTGACATTATGTTTCTTTGGACGCATAACATCTTTGACTCCTGATAACCCTACTGGTACTAATCTGAGTTCTCTTGTTCACATTGACCTCATTACGCCAGTCAGCCAAACTCTCTGCTCTGCATGTAGCAGTACTGTCATGTGTGTCCCTGGATCAAGAGCCTATTGGATCTTGCAATGGATCATTGCAACCATATTAATTAAAAAAGTTATCACTCAAGCAGAAGGGTCTGAGCTGCAGCATCTGCATCTGAATCTCAACTTCCCCAACATATGGGCAGGCTCAGAGCTATGGTTTCATCTCAAACTCCTGGTTCCAAGTTTCCCTACTACAACCTAGGAGTGAACATTTCCACAAAGGGCCAGATTCTGTGACCCTCTCTCATGTTCAGTAGTACCTGGTTAATCCTATTGACTTCACTGGAGCTACTTCATGAGTAAGAGATTGCTCAGAAGAAATGAAGGTGACAGAATTGAGCCCTAAAATTACAGGTGAAGGGAGGAGTCATCCAGTCACACTTCCTAAAGAAAATAAATAGAAGCCGGATTAATGTAAGTACCCTGGCAAATCTACAGGGGGAGTGACCCTGCATGTTCCCATGGAGATTTGAATTCTATGAAATCCAGCTGCCAAGAGGAGCAACTCTCCAGCCACCCCTCCCTCAGGTTCTCTCAACAGCCCCTCCCCTGAATTTACTTGCAAAGTGCTTGGGTATTCCAAGGGAACCACCCCTCTTGGAGCCATAATAGCCTTTCTCCTATTAAATTGCCAGCGAGTGCTCTGGGCTCTGTGGCATCGCTCTCCATTTACACTGATGTAACAAAGCAGAATCTGACCCATTTAAATATGCAAATTTACACAGTACTAACCTCAGTCTATTGACACCAGAATTGGCAGTTCTGAAAAATAAATGAATTAAAAAAAATCTGTTCAGGTTTAATCAAATCCAAAAATAGCAAAATATTTTGGTGAACTGAAAAAAAATCTGTTTTGGGTCAAATGAAAGATTACTCTTCATAATGGCAATACACAGACATTTGTTATGACAATGACGAGTTATTGGGCCATGGATAAAGAATGAGACTATCTCTATAGCATGGTGGTTGGGGCACTCACCTAGGAGGTGGAGACGCAAATTTGAGTCCCACCCTGTAATGACAATTTAATTATTTATAGAGTAGAACAGCTTCAAACACCAGGGATTGAGAGACCTGCGACAGAAGACCCCATAACTCAGTGGGGGCCCAAATTCAAAGCCCTTCTCTAATTCAAGCAGAGTGGGGAATTCAAGGCAGGTCTCCCACAGTCCAGGAGAATGTCCTAACCACTGGAATAAAGATGGTCAGGGAGTCCTCCTCCAGAATTGTTTTGGACAAAAGTATTTGGCAAATTTCTGTCAAACTGACACAGGGTTTTGGCAAATAAACCATTTGTCCCAAAATCATTATTCAGTTCTAATTGGCATATAGTGTGTGTGTGGCCATGTATAATGTAATTTTGTGTCTGTGAACCTGATGTACCTCTGCCCAATACCAGGCAGGTTTTTGTGCTTGTGGCTGAATGGCAGGATCTGCATAGTAGCTCTCTTTTTTTGGAGTTTGCTAGGATGCTGTCTATTTCTCTAACATTAATGCGCTTTACAGCCATCTAGCATCACGCAGGGAAGCTAGTAGCTACAGACAACTCATTATACAGTATAAATATATATTTGATACAATGTTACAACCCGCAGGAAGCAGTTTGTGAGATATTTAGACTCTAGCAACAAAGTTCTTCCAAGCTCATTGAGTTACTGCTGCTGTCCCATTAGATTCCTGTCTGACTAAGGCTAGGTCTACACTACCCGCCTGAATCGGCGGATAGAAATCGATCTCTCGGGGATCGAATTATCGCGTCTCATCGGGACGTGACAATCGATCCCCGAATCGACGCTCTTACTCCACCAGCGGAGGTGGGAGTAAGCGCCGTAGACAGGGAGCCGCGGAGGTCGATTTTGCAGCTGTCCTCACAGCGGGGTAAGTCGGCTCCGATAGGTCGAATTCAGCTACGCTATTCGCGCAGCTGAATTTGCGTATCTTAAATCGACACCCCCCCCCCCGTAGTGAAGACCTGCCCTGAGAAACTGTAACAGCTGCTCCTGCTCACCAACGAGCACTCTCAGTGCTGAGCATGAATCTGGCTCCAAACTGAAGCAGCTACTTCAAATCAGCATGACAGGATGGCTGTCAGCCAGGCAGAAACCCTGCAAGGGGCTAAGATTCCATATTTGAAATAATTATGAAAAATGGTATGGAAATAGTGATTAGGGTGGTAATCTCAAGCTAGGAGGCAGAGGGCAAGTTAAAGGAGAGCGGGATGTGGTATTTTAGACCTGCCATTTAACAGCGCACACAGATTTTTGGAGCCAGTAGTCCAGATTTTAGAGTGCCCCAGATTGATCTTACTTTGTTTTAAACAGTTTGTTCACTACTCAACACCCATTCGACTGGAACCATTGTGGTTCCACTGTACAGGAGGTGAACAGCTGCAAAAAAGCAAGCTTGGAGTTGTTAATACTCCCTCCCCCCCCTCGCTTACAGCAAAGTGCGATCCAGCTCTGCTTAAGCCAGAACAGAGTGCAAGTTTAGGGTTTTGGGGGTCCATAATAATGCAAATCCAATGCATATAACCCTTTGTGCAGGGATAGTTACCCCTTATCCACACCAGTCACAGAGAAGCTGGGGGGCTGCCACAGGGCCTGCCTGTGGGGGATTCCAAGTCCTCCATTGTCCATCTAGTTCTGCTACACAGAGCCCATTCACTGAAGCTAGAGAAGCAGGGCCGGCTCCAGGCACCAGTGAAGAAAGCGGGTGCTTGGGGCAGCCAATGGAAAGGGGTGGCACGTCTGGGTCTTTGGCAGCAATTCGGCAGCGGGTCCCTCAGTGCCTCTCAGTAAAGCTGCCCCCGAAGTGCCGCCGATCGCGGCTTTTTTTTTTTCCGCTTTGCTGCTTGGGGCGGCAAAAAAGCTGGAGCCAGCCCTGTAGAGAAGGCAGTTTCATCGAGAGGAAATTTTCAAAGTGCTGAGCTCTATTAGCTGGCTAGATCACTGGGCTCAATGGGTAGTGATCAAAAAGCTCGATGTCTAGTTGGCAGCCAGTATCAAGCGGAGTGCCCCAGTGGTTGGTCTTGGGGCCAGTTTTGTTCAACATCTGGATGATGAGATGGATTGCACCCTCAGCAAGTTTGAAGATGACACTAAACTGAGGGGAGAGGTAGATATGCTGGAGGGTAGGGATAAGGTCCAGAGTGACCTAGACAAATTGGAGGATTGGGCCAAAAGAAATCTGATGAAGTTTCAACAAGGACAAGTGCAGAGTCCTGCACTTAGGACGGAAGAATCCCATGCACTGCTACAGGCTGGGGACTGACTGGCTAAGCGACAGTTCTGCAGAAAAGGACCTGGGGATTACAGTGGATCAGAAGCTGGATCTGAGTCAACAGTGTGTCCTTGTTGCCAAGAAGGCTAACAACATATGGGGCTGCATTAGTAGGAGCTTTGCCAGCAGATCAAGGGAAGTGATTATTCCCCTCTATTCGGCACTGGTGAGGCTATATCTGGAGTATTGCGTCCAGTTTTGGGTCCCCCACTACAGAAAGGATGTGGACAAATTAGTGAGAGTCCAGCAGAGGGCAACAGAAATGATTAGGAAGCTGGGGCACCTGACTTATGAGGAGAGGCTGAGGGAACTGGGCTTATTTGCAGAAGAGAAGAGTGAGAGGGGATTTGATAGCAGCCTTCAATTACCTGAAGGGGGGCTTCCAGAGAGGATGGAGCTAGGCTGTTCTCAGTGGTGGCAGATGACAGAACAAGGAGCAATGGTCTCAAGTTACAGTGGGGGAGGTCTAAGTTGGATATTAGGAAAAACTATTTCACTAGGAGGGTGGTAAAGCACTGGAATGGGTTACCTAGGGAGGTTGTAGAATCTCCATCCTTAGAAGTTTTTAAGGCCTGGCTTGACAAAGCCCTGACTGGGATGATTTAATTGGTGTTGATCCTGCTCTGAGCAGGGGATTGGACTAGATGACCTCATGAGGTCTCTTCCAACCCTAATCTTCTATGATTCTATGATTAGAATGTCAATTTGTTTAGTAAACTGGTGGCATAAACTTTCAACCAGTACTTTTTAATATGCATGAGGAGTCAGGGAAGAGCTTTGAGGGTTTTATTTGATATTAATGTTTTCTGGGTTTTCTGAACAGGTTTTAAAACTTCGGAGGATTTTTTTTTACACTATGCTCATTATGCTCTGGTCTATGTCAAATAAATCAAACCCTGACTCAAGGGTAATTTCTCTGAGAAAGGACCTCAAAATGGGGCACAGAAAGTCTAGTGAGTTACAGCTGCTGGTTCTCTCTCAACAAAATGCACAAAGTCACGCCCTTTAAATACACAGAGACAGCATGGACAAGTGGAACTAACATGGGACTGGGAACCAGGAACTCTCAAATTCTTATCAGCTCTGCCAATGAAACTGTGGGTATGTCTATATTGCAATTAAAAACCTGGCCCTTGTCAGCTGACATGGGTTAAGGAGCTCGGGGTAAAGAGCTGTTTAATTGCAGTGTAGAAATACAGGCTCAGCCAGAAGCCTGGGCTCTGGGACCTCACGATGGGGGAGAGTCCCAGAGACAGGGCTCCAGCCTGAGCCTGAACATCTACACTGCAATTAAACAGCCCCTTAGCCTGAGCCTGAGTCAGCTGACCTGGCCCAACAGTGGATGTTTAATTGCAATGTAGACATAGCCTAAATGGCTTAGACTAAATGTCCAAAGTTGCCTTTAACACTACTAAGGACACAATTTCATAGAAGCACAGAGCACCCACAGCTACTCTGGGCTTCAGCTGCAGTTAGGAACACCCAGTTGTTCTGAACCTCAGATCTGGAAGGGCTGCTGGAATTGAGAACCCAAAAAAGGCACACTAAGTCAGTGGCCGCTTTTGGAAAAGTTGACCTTAATTTCTGAAAGGCAATATCATTTCTCCCAAAAGTGGGAGTTCTACAGAACGCTCTACCTGCTTATATCAATGGCAAATCTGAGCCTCTGCCTCAAATTTATTAATATATTCATACATTGGGTATAGTATTTACCCACTTCAATGTATGGTGCTAATAAGAAATAAATATTAACAAAAAGTCTTTGTCTGTATACAGCATAGTCTAATAAGTGCTTTCAGTGCAAATTAGCTTTTCGCCTATTTGCTAGTTAAGCATCTAATTTACCAAGCAAACCATATGCATATTTGAGTTTTAGTGCACATATTTCTGCTGCCTGGTGTATTAGACATACATTTTGTTCTTGCCTAATTAAGGGTATCCACAGAAGTTTGTTTTTTCTCTATTCTTCCCTTGATGAAGTGCTACCAGCATACCTGGGTTTCAAGCACTTCATAAATTTTAGTACGTCGTAGCTCAAAATAGTTAAATATATGGGACTAGATTACTATACCTTTACACATGGTGAGTAGCAGTTTATTCAACAGAAATCCCATTGACTTGAATGGGACTAGTAACAGAGGTATTAGCATCTTGTCCAATAGAACAGCAATCACAGGATCAGTATGAAATGTAATGCTTTTCTGTACCAACACAGTACACAATATCTGAGAGCCAATGCATTCTAATGGAGATTTCAATATCCTCGGCTGCGCAACATGAAAATGCTGTGCAACAACTCATTTAAGCAGACTTGGTGTTTCTTCATGTTATCTCTAAGATATCACAGTGATAGAAGGCATATTAAAACACAGAAATATAGGGTACACACACACGTGTGTGTGTGTGTCGGGGGGGGGTGTTTATGTACTTCCACATCCATCTGGAGAAATAGTATCTGTTTAAGTACATAAAAATAACTGTTTATGTCATGAAATTAAGATAAATACTGACTCTTATTCAAACTAATTATTATTCTGGGAGGTCCTTTGATGTTATAGCATCAAACAACATTTACCATGTGCTATTTTCAGCATAATACAAAAAATAACTCTGACCTACAGTCAAATAAACATCTCAAACTAACCTTCTTCAGAAAACAATCATATCCAACTATATTTTCCCCTAAGAAATGCAAATATGCAAAGCAACCACCCCTTAAAAGTTAATGGTACTAAATGTGCAATTCCCCGCTGATAATATCAGCATTCCTTGAAACTATCTGAGGTGGTCAGACATGGGGACCATGCACTCAACAAATCAACAGCATTTTCTTCTTATATTTCCTTCAGTTCTCGTTGCTTACCAAGATGCAAAATAGCATTTCCTTTTTATATTTATTCAGACAACAAAGGAATTCAGAAAATACATGAATTGTTGCGTTTGAACACAATGGACTTTGCTGAAGCTGGACAGGATTAACCATATATCAGGGAAGATGTATAACTGTATCCTATGATAAAGAGTGCAAAGTCTTCTAACGGCTGATGAAAGCCAAAATAATTGTGTTTCTCTGTAAGCAGTAAGTCTCATTTGCAGCATCTTATTTTAACATAAGTTGCAATGCTAAAGCCAATAAATAAAGCAGTTGCTCAAGGACATACATATAGCTTCAAAATGTTATCTTCACTTACCTCTCATTTTTCTAAGCACCTAGGAGGTTAGGAAAAAGATGTTCAAAAGATAGCAAGAATAAGAACCAGGTATGCATACTAGAATTAATAAGTAAAGCACACAATCACTGACAAAGTTTTACAACTGTTCTCCTCCCAATTAAGTACTTGCTGCTAGTTTCCTGGAAACCTTGTACTAAACTTTGTCAAGTAGTTCATATGGGGCTACCAACTTTATCTTTTGCAGATTGTCATAAGCTCTGAAACAGGAAAGAGTAATTGTTGATTATCAATGGTTAGCTGAAGGTTATTTAAATACCTGCGTACTTGTAGCTCACCATGAAAAATGGCCCTAAAGTTCCCATAAAAAGCAGTTTTTCCAAGGTATATTAAATTCAGGGATACTTAGACTTCACTGTAAATCTAGTCCTTGCTTTAAACAATGAAGCAGTCTCCACAGCCATATTTTGATTTAAAAGATCATTGTACAAAATTCAGCTTCATGCCTTTATCTATTTAATGTTTCCATGTTTCTGCATGGATGACACAGTTTGTAAAACTGACTGAAGAAACTAGAAGAAGAGCATCTTTCACAGTCAATCCTTTGCAAGTATCTTCAACAAAGGATATTTACATTGCAATCAGTATTCTCCTGAAACATTCATGAGGCTAGATATCAAGGCTAAAAAGAGATGTTAACGATAAACATTCTTAAAAAACGGCAAAGATGTGACAAAGGAATTGTTTATCATAGAAAAGTGCTTCCAAATAACCTTAGTGTTTTCTATTGTACCAGCAACTTTAGCCAATACCTAATAATAAATAATGCTTCAAACAATTAGAACAAATGAGAAGTTATAACAATAAACTTACTAACATGAAAAGCTTCATCTTAATCAGAGCTCCAGTATACAATTTACAGTTTACCAAAACCATACAGATCTGCATGGAAGTTCTTGAAACCAGCTTAATTAGAGACAAATAATTGTCTAAGATTACCTGTGTGTCAAACTCTCCTTAAAATCAGAGCTGCATTACTGTATGGAGATATACAAAACACCTTACATATTTCATTTATCTAAATAAAGCATCTTAAGTCATTTGAGCTTCTGTTCAGTTCATCTATTACCCAAACACTGCATACATACAGATTAAAGTAGAATGCTCTGCAGCAAATGGTTTTCCGAACCAAATATTTTCTATTTCTTAATGTCCTACCTTCATAACTGCCTTCTAGGAGACCCAGATGCTCAAGTGCTTTCACAAATGCAACAATTATCACCAGTACCACAATCATTTCAAGTCCCTCCAAGTTCATCTTGAAAAATTATTCACGTGAAAGCATCTTTTCTCAGGGAGCGTCCTGACTTGAGAGTTAGACTTTAATTAAAAAGCCCTTGTAGTCCAAGATATGCCACAGAACCAGAGACATACAGTGCAAAAGAACTCCAGCATATTGCCACCATAAAACATTTCAGTTGACAGCAAAATGAACACAAGGAATGCAAGGAAGTCATATCTTACCATGTCTGCATCACTTGCCTGCATGGATACAGATGTTTCAGTCTCTAAGGCAACAGAATATACAGTAGCCACTTTGTTTAGCATTTCCCCTCAGTGTAAGCCAAAATTCACCAAATAATTTTTGCTATCTGGCTAAATCTGATGCCCCCCCTCCCCAAAAAATAAGTTACAGATACAAACTGCTCTCACACTGTAGTGCCTAATAACAACCAAACATGATTTGTTTGATGCCAAAACGAAATTTTAAGAAACACAAAGCAATAACATGCAAACAACACAAACTATCACAGCTTTGCCACATGGACAGAAACCCATCTGCTTTTAATTATAGGGGTTTATCAACATGTTGACCCAGTTATCCTCCCCAGTGTAGGCATATTTTATGTTGAATATATGAATCTACCAAATATTACAGTCAGTGCTGAGTGATTTAGAAATGAAGTGTTAAAGTTTGAGGATTAGCAAACTAGCAAAATAGCATAGAGTATTGCTGCATATTGTATATGCAGATGGTGGGATAATTGCACTTAGTTTATCTCCACTCCTGTTTCATGGCAAGTTCCAAGTGAAGAAGGGCAAACAATGGTGTCAAGGACAACATACCCTCATTGCCAAGGCTGTGTGCAACCTATTGTTCAACACAAGGGAAGCGCTTATGAAAAGTGCTCATGACTGGCTTTTCAAATGTGCAGCACCCACCATTCAGACCAGACTTTCAGAAGAGCTCTGCTCCCATTTGGGCACCTATATAAGGGCCAGATTTTCAAAAGACCCTCCAGCATCACCCCTTGAGACACGTATGGCCAGATTTTCAGGAGTGTGCAGCACTCGACATGCACTCCACATGCAAAGTGGTTTTGAAAATCTGGCCACTTATTTTGTGACTAGATGAAAATGGAGCTCTTTGAAAATATGATCCACAATGACTGCTGCATTTGCTGACAAGATCACTCACTGCATTACCACTTCCCAACTCATTATTTTAACTTGCTTTGGGATAACTCGACTATAATGAAGAGCTATAAAAAAAAAAACCCACAACAAGCTGTAATTTATATTTAGATTATTATTGTATTGTACTCATCCGAATGATTGAAATCTGACTAATTATTTTCAGGCTGTAACTGCATGCTAATGATCTGTGTGCTGCTATTTCGTATCAACATTGTATGTTAATGCAGGGCCGCCCAGCGGGGGGGGTAAAGTGGGGCAATTTGCCCCAGGTTTTGGGCCCCACAGGGGCCCTGCAAGCCCTGGCCGAGAATCCCTTCCCTGGCTAGTGGCGGTCTGGGTCTTCGGTGGCACTTCAGCAGCGGATCCTTCAGTCACTCCAGGTCTTCGGCGGCATTTCGGCGGCGGGTCCTTCAGTGCTGCTGAAGACGCGGAGCGAGTGAAGGATCCGCCGCCGCAGACTTGGAGCGCCACCCGGTGAGTACAAGCACCACGGCGGGTGGCACCTTTTTTTATGTCCGCTTCCCCGCTTTGCCCCAGGCCCCCTGAATCCTCTGGGCAGCCCTGTGTTAATGTCTCCTAGGACACTCTTGTAACAAACTTGTGTTAAGGCTTTAAATAGCGTTGTAGGGTCTTGGGCAGGCTCTCTGTACAGGGAAGACTTTCATCTTTCTAGGACTATATAAGAGGACCAATCCTGTTACCACTTAAGTGAGACTTTTGCCACTGACTGATGGCAGCAGAAGCAGGCTGAGGGGGCATTTAGAAAGCTGGTGTTTGTTCTTCCTATTTAGTTTTCATAGTGTTTGTATTGGGCTGATGCGGAGGGTGGTGAATGGCACTTTTTGTTATCAATTTGAATGAAGTTCACTTTCTCATATGGTTACTCTGATACATTGAACAATCGGTAATATTTCAGAGCCATTAGTTTGCTATTAATATGAGAAATATCATAAGGATCTATAACTTCCATATCTCTGTAACAATATATCAGCTTTCCATATTAATGCTAACCCCTTTCACTTCAAAATCAAACCCTCAGGGTATCAAAGCTCTTTACCAACATCTGTCACATGAAGCTCAACATCCCTGTAAGGTAGGTAATCCCCCCCCCCCCTCAAGTTTCACTTTACCTACCATGGAAGTGACACTGCTTCTGGGGCAGGACACAGGTGTTTAACATTGCTGTGACATACCAGGGTGCAATCCATACTGATGAGCAGTTGTGTCACCCCTGCCTAAAACCTTGGGTGCCTTACAATGCCTTGCTGAAGTGGCTTACATCTGGGCTGCTCACAAACAACCTTCCAGAATGCAAACCATACCCTGGGTGTCTGTGTGTAACTGGAGACTGCCAGCCACCATTGGGTTACACTCGGGCTCTCACTGGCCTTGGTTATACTGCAGGGCAACCCCAACATTTTCCCCCAGAGATGTATGCCCTGTACTGCCCAGCCTTCTCCTGGACAACACATTATATAAAGTTTGTTATTTCTTTAATAGAAATAATATGCACACAACTTACCACCCCAAATGGAGTTTCATAGACATTTCAATGTAAACACATTGGATTAGATAAAACAATATAACAAGTTTATGAACTACAAAAAGATTTTGACAGGATGATTCTGATCACCAAATTATGAGTTTTCAAATGATACCTTACAAGGCGCAAATTATACAAAGATTATTACAACTGTGTAGGGTGTGAATACAGGGTACGTTCTGTCACAACTGCACATCTACATTCTACAATATTTTAGGACAAGAAGCAAAGAAGAATACCATATTTGATGGAAACTCATGGCAGAAATTAGCTGGAATAAAATGCCTGAAGTTAGCATTTGGCCAGCATAGTAAGGTTAAAGCCTCTTTTCTTTCAAACGGTAAGATCAGCTAGATCATTCATGAACACAAGTGGTCAGAACCTCAATTTCATTTCTCACTAGAAAGATGGCATTTCCAGCAGCACACTTTGCCTGTGCTGGGGCACTAGTTCATTACAGACTCAGAGGGAAATGAGATGTCCCAATGCCATTCCTAGCAATGACTATGTTTTCCTTGGAGATCTATCAGTGACACAATCTGACCCTGCTTAGCTTGTAAGATCTGATAAAACAAGGTTTTTATGGCTGTAGTCTGTGCATTTATGTGCCAGCTATTTCCTTACAGCAATATATGTATCAAACTCCTAATCTAATTGTCAGCTGCTCTTTGAGAGTCAGCCATTTAATACTAGGGAAAAAGGCAAATAGAAGTGTGTTCTGGGAGCAAAATATCCAGTTTACTCAGATTCCTCAGCCAGATTGTCCATTCTGGCCCAGCTACGTTCAGTACAAGATAGAAGGGAGGGGACAAAGGTGGCTTTATGCCTCCCCATATTTGGGTGATCTTTGGGGTTTTTCTGTCCTCCAAAGTAGGTTTGCACCAGTGGGCAAATCATCTGGCTTTATACTCCCTTTAGGTTGCCTAGTAGCATAAAGAGTCATAGGGCAATGAGAAATCAAGTCCTCTATGTTTACCACCAACATACAAATGCATAATCAAAATTCCTGGATGTGCAATATGCACAGAAATCAGACCCCAATTTCTGCTTTATTAGCATCAAGTGCTAGCACCTTGGCAAACTGTTTTCACAGCATAAAGGAGGACATGTGAGAACAAAAAAGAAAATTAGAACAGGGAGAATACATATATTGGGTCATAAGCACAGATGACACGTAAAGCTCCCCTACAGCCGGCCTCCCTCAGAACTATTTGCAAATGCTGTACTGATGTAGAAGGGCATCTAAATTGGAACAACACTCTGAGGAGCCAGAAATGAGGAGCCTCATTGTTATTTTATCTTACCCCTCCCTCCTACTCCTTGCCAGGAACGTTACACCAACATATTATTGTAATGGGCTGCCATTAAGGATCACTGCTGAAAGAGCAATGTTCTGTATTGGAAAAGGTGAATACAAGCATGTAACTAGTCAGAAGGTTGGTATCAAAAGGGGGTATCATGACGCCCAGGCTCACCTGACCATCCCATACGGCCACAGGAGAGTGAGGGGCTGCTTCCCCATGTGTTTAAGCAGTGGGAGTGAGTCAGCAGAAGCTGGAGAGAAGCAGCAGCAAACAGTTTTGGCTTGTGAGTCTGCGTGAGTACCTGGGAGAGGCCAAGGAAGAGAATTGCCTCTTGAGATAAGGCAGAGGTACTGGGCCTGAGGATTCTGCCATAGGGGGTTGCCTATGTGCTATTTGTTTCCACCCGTCCTTCAGGATTTCTGTACATTTTGTCAATAAACTAATTACACAAAGAAAATATCCTGAGTCATTCATTTCTGCTCCACGCGGAAAACTGACCTGGGAGGCCCCCAAAATTTGCCACAGCTCAGTAGAGGGACAACATTTATTATTTGTATTGCTGCTGTGCCTAAAGGACTTCATCAGGGACTGGGGTCCCACCATGTGAGCCAATGTACAACAAAGACAGTCCCTTCCCCATGAAGCTCGCAAAGGGCACTAAATTATTCCAGAGTAAAGCCCACATGGGAAGCTATCACAGAGGAGCTATTCCAGAATAGTTTATTCCACAATTGCTATTCCAGTCAATTTCTGTGTGTAGACAAGCCCTTTTTGGTAGGTGGAAATTTCAGAATGCATTTAAGACTCTAAGGTGGCCAGATAGTCAGTGGTGGAGTTCGAAGTCCTCTGTTTACAGAATAGGTATAGCATCTGCAGCAACGTAAGCCAATGTGTCTAACCTTGATGAGGAAGAGATGATGGTTCATATTTAGGCCCTATTCCATTCTTGGCCCCTCTGCTAGTATCGCCAAAAATTCTGCCCCTCAGTGCTGTGGTGGTGGATTTTTGGGAGTGCAGACACTCATTCACTGGGAACTGAAATGAGATCACCAGGCTAATTTCACATACACCAAATGACAGAAAGATGGATTTTGGACTCAAGAAAGAAATGAGAAGAGGACCAAGTCCTGACTTTATTATTTATATTTTGTATTACAATAGCACCTCCAGGCCCCAACTGAAACCAGGTCCCATCTGTGCTATACAAAACACTGTGACAGACATTCCCTCCCAAAAGAGTTAGCAATCCAAATACATAGACAACAGACGAGAGAAAAGGGGTATGACCTCATTTTACAAATGGAGAACAAAGGTAGGTCCAAAGGGCATGAGTGACTTTCCTGAAGTCACAGTGGAAGTCTTAACAGAGCATTAAATAGGAACTTGAACCCAAGTCTCCTGAGGTCCAGTCCAGTGCTTTACCCACAAGACCAACCTTCCTTAATAATCTTTGACCTATAGTTCAAACGTGACAGGCCATGGCAGAATGACCTGAGCATTCAATAGAGATGGAATCCAGGAGGACCATCAGCACTAGAAGCACAGGCTTTCCTCTACTTCTCGTGAAATAAGGCTGTTATGGTCATTGGGACTAGCTACTGGAGGGAAACAGTCGTATTCACAAAGCCCGTGTATTGCATAACCTTGTGGTAAATTCAGATGGAGGAATTCCCTAACTAGTCCAGAGTGCCTATTTCCAGTTCTCAGTTGTCTGGATGTGAATTTAGTTCCCCAAGGCAGTACCCAATCTTTCAGCCGAGTCTTATTACAGTAGGAGTTGGCTGATCCATCTTTTTATTAATAGTATGATTATAGTATAAATATTTCATTCTGTGATATGTGTGGGAGGCTTCATTATGCCACTCTATCTTTGCATGCATATCTTTTTTAATACAGCTTTGTTAAAGTTATCATGGCAACTATGTCAGCTCCTGCTTTTTCAACATTTCCTCAAATACTTCCAGTATTTTCTCAAATGCTAATAAGTGTTAAATTCAAGGACAATTTATTCAGTGAATAAAACCCACACCCAGTAATACCAATGTCTTTTATATCACAGTGATACAATAAGATGCAGTGAGAATTTAATGCAAATGTGAATTAAGCCTGGGCAGAAGAGAACAGCCATCATTTTCATATTTTGTATGGTGTATAATGAAAAGCCATTGTGATAATGATTAACTGGCCAAAGCAGCATCATTGCTGTTCAGTATTTTATAACCAAAGATTATTGCCTTTCTCCTTTTCAGACTCCTAACCCCATTTTACTTTAAGACTGTACTTTGATATAAATAATATCAGTAACATTAGCACTGGTGGCCTGTGATTTTTCCAATAGGGGAGGAACAAATCTCAAAACAGTTATTTCCACCTCCTCTCAATGTATAATTTTATAGCTATTAAAAGCTCACCTTTTTTATAAGTGAAGCAACAGCAGTTGGACCCAGAAGCAGGAGCCGTCACCACCACCACTGCTACCTGGGCCTGCAGTGCATGAGACAAGATCTTTGCTTGGTTGTAGCATCTCACACATACACATGGGGCCTGCCAACCCTATCCCTGTCCCCTGAAGCCTGGGGTTAACAGCTACCACCTGCCATGGCACCACCAAGCAGTGGTTACCACAGCAATGCTCTTATAAAGTGACTCCTGGGCATGTCAATTGCCATGGTAACAAGGCAGCTTCTTGAGGTGCTATTAGCTATACTGAGATTTGAGCCTCACGCAGCACTACATTCTGCCAACTTCGTGCTGTTGCGTTTCACTACTGAAGAGAGACAGGTGTGACATTCAAATGGAAAAAAAATCACAATTTATCCTTAAATCTGTATGAATCTATCAATTAAATAAAGAATACATAAAATGTGTTTTGTAGCTTTTGGAAATTCTTGGTTAGTTTGTGCCTGGACTGACGAACGTCCCCTGAATATTAAGTATGCTTTACCCAAAATTTTAAGCCAGGAACAGTCAATCATACATATTGAAATAGGTTACTATTTGCTAATTCTGCCTGTAAATAGAATACTATGCTATATTGTTACAGCTAATGTCACAGGTTGCACCCTTCTCTAGGTCTGCAAAGCAGGCTCAGGCAGCGGAGAAGAGAATTTTTTTTTTTACAAACTGGTTAGAAGGGCTGTTCGGAGTTTGCTAGCCCTTTGGTATTTTCTCTGTTTAAATAAAAGTTAAATGTTAATTAAGAAAACCCAGGTGAAGGTGTTTTTGCTTCTTCAGTAGACAACAGCGAATGATCAGAGAGGGATCCTGTTTGGATAGTTTAAACCGGTGACTCTCCAGTTGAGATCCAGAGATCACCGGTGGCCTGCAGAGCACTTATGTAGCCCAGAGTTACTTCTGTGATGACAACAAAGTAGCTAGCAGTATCCAAGCGGTGATGCTTCTTAATTCTAGCCCTACCAACTACATTTCCTTAAAGAAGATTTTCAGGGAATTTTGTTTTTAACTCAGAATAAAAGCAGCTGCAGCTGCTCCCTTGTTTCTTCCTGCTGAATGCTTTAAGCAAGTGTTTTGATGGTGTTAATTTCAACTGTGATCTGATTTGCAGACAACTGGAAGGGAAGCAAACAAACAAGATGGCAATATAAAGCGCAAGCGGGGAAGGGGAATTCAGTATTAACAGATGATGTGAAGTCCTACATCTTGCAAGGGGAAGCAAGCAACAGAGATACAAAAAGGGGGGTGATAAGCAAGAAGCAGCGCCTCTTGTCTCCTATTTTGGAAACAGAGCTCTAACTTGTTGCAGGGAAGGTGTGGAGTTGGGGTTTGGAGAGAAGGTAACCGCAGGAGGGCTGCTTAGCAGTCAAGAATATGAACTAATCTAAAAACCACTGGCTAAAAGATTCCTATTTGCTCCCTGAACAATTACCTCAGATCGGATCCCCAAGATTAAGATGGCTGTTTAAATGTAGTGACAGTGAAGAGTTTCCCCACATGCTAAATACCTTGATCAGTACTTCCACGTGGATGAAATTACTGCTAACGAAAGCCATAAGGCTGCATATTTTAGCCATAATAAGGAAGACAACCTATGGTATATTGAAATTGAAAAAACAAACAGGTTTCAGGACTTAGTTGAAATCTTAAGGGGGATATTATTTCTCAGCACAAGCTTTATTCCATATATTGAGCCTTACTGATGGAATGAGCTAGAAAGAGAAATATTGAGTAGCTGGCAAATTTGAAGAAGGTGGAAGGAAACATGTTAGGCAGTTCCTAAATAAAGTATCAAGTGATTAAGTATACAATGCAATGTCCTCAGCTGAGAGACTGCTGGCTGCAGGCAACATGTACAAGCATCTTTATACTTTCATTGCCTGTAGAAATGGGCCTGATTTTTTTTTTAACTGTTAACATGAAGGCTTTAACACTGATGCAAGTAACTAAAGGCTCATTTGGTACAAGAACAGCAAATCTGACTGGGAAAGCAAGGGAGGAGATACACAAGCAGCTTACCTTGGAAGCTGTAGACTGATTTATGCCCTTTTAAAAGTCTAAAGACATCAGGAACTGCAACAGTCTAGAATATACTAGAAGAGATTGGAATGAATAGAGCAGTTGCCTTCACTTCCTGAACCTTAACTAAAGCAGAGAAAAGAAAACCATGCTCCTACAGAAAAGGGAGATCTAAGTGTATATGGAATCTGAAAACTCCACATTTCCACATGATGGGGAAGTTTACATTGTTACCAACAATAAGCCTACTACAATTCTTGTGCTGAACATGCAGCTATTACCTATAGAAAAGGGCTCTCATTCTGTCATGTTATCATTCTGGCATAGGTATATGCAGTTTGGAAGACATGGGAACACTGATGCATTGTCCTGGTTGCCACTGGAGTTCCTTAACTATAGGAAGAGTCATATCTAAATCCCCATAAATCACTTTGTAAGCATTTTGGGCAGGGACATCCATTTAGAAGTATCTTCTATCTCCTGATAAATCATTATTTTCACTTAGTTTTTCACATCATGTTCAAAGGAATCAAATCTACATACCTATCAACATTGCTGGTGGCCTATCGGACAACCAATGATATCCCTGAAAGCAGTCTGCAGCTGCCCAATCAACTTTTAACCTTGTGCTGGAACTATAGTTCAGCATATTCAGAATTTCAAACCACTTATTTAAATCTTTACATAACAGCACAAGACTCTCTCAGGAACTAAAGTACTGCACAGTAATAACAAGGTAATAGCCCCATTTTCAATAGGGCTGTCTCTCTGAAGCAGATCAAAGGGAACAGGTTTCGAAGAGAAAATAGTTCTTTATCCATGAGTTACAGATGTATTTATTTCAATTGCTTACATCACTACTTCAAATAGTCTAGACAGGGACTAAATTTTAACTCAGAAAAGAAATATATCGAACATTCAGAAGTGCCTATAAGATCCCTGTTTGTTTAATTTTATCACAGACTCATCAAGGGAAGTCTCTAGTAGCAAACTTAAGCATCGCTCTGAAATAGCAAATTTAATGGAAGTTTACTACTGTTGCTCTCGTTCTCATCTTTTAATGGTGGAAATAGAACTCAGATCTCTTTTGCTTGAAAATGAAATCCAAGCGAAGTCACATCTCACAACTAAAATATACTAGGGTATATGTGGAGACATGTTCCCTTTCTTATAGCTCAAAAAAAGCCAGCATTGTACAAATAAATGAAGATTCAGCAGGCTGCCTGACAAGCCAGACTTGACAGGAGGTTAATAGCCTGTCTTTTGTGCCAAAAAGCTCATTTCTCTTGTAGTACTTTCTGTTAGACTTGACCACTGAAAAGCATTTTCAAGGTTACCAAGTAGTGTATTTTTGTCCCCTGCCCCTCCCTTTCAAAAATTGAGCTGTGCAACAGAAACATTCAATGCTGGCAAACAAACATGCCCCCCTCCAGCTCAGAAAGTGTTGGATGGCCACATATTGGCTCTCCATCTACACAATATTTGCAGCACCATGATATAGGGCAGTTTCAAACTGCTCCAAGCACAGGAGGAAGCTGAGCTGCTGATCCTGTATATTAACAGTCATGACAAGATCACATTCAGAGAGGCTGGAGGGAATGACTTATGGGAAAGATTAAAGGAAATAAATATTTATAGCTTGGCTAAGGAGAAGGTGATAACTGTCAACATATCTCTCTGAAGGGCGTAAACATCAGGGAGGGAGGGGAATTGTTTAGGAAGATTTAAAGCGTATAACTAGAAATAATAAGAGGGAATTGATCCATGGGAAAATTCAGGGCTCGATCCTGGTATTTTTACTCAGGCAAGACTCCCATTAAAATCCATGGCATTCCACTGACAGGGAGTTCTTTATCTGTAAGCTGGGGTATAAGTGCACTCACTTTCCGCGCACTAACTGGCCATGCAGACCCTGCTACTGTGCATTAAATGTGCTGCAGTGCGTTTTGATTTACTCCCAGCTGAGTGAATGGAAGTTCTTTTGAAGTATTCACCAAGCGCGGCACTCGTTAGTGAAGTATATCAATGATGAGTTTTATTGATCATGTCTGCCAACCATGCACATATGTGAAGAATTGACTCAATTCCTGAAGTACTGTTCCAGTTTGTGCTGGACTTACTGTGATATTTGAAATGGAGTCCAGGTGCAGTGTGGTATCACCTTTCATTTTTTCTAGGGTCCTGGCCAGAAATCTGAACAGAAAATTGTCATGTAGTACCTCTGCCTACAATAGATACTGATACATATACAAATACACACAGACAACACACATCCCATTTATGTAATGTACAAGAAGTCTGATGTTATGTTTCGATCCTTATTAATGAAGACTACTTGGTTATGCTGGGTAATAATGGAGAATTAGAATATTAATGCTATTTTTCTACCAGCACTAAGCACAAGTTTGATCAAAGAAGATTGTGAATACATTGACAGTAGCCCTTAATATTAACCTACTGACTTTCCAGCTGTTATGACTCAATGTTTTATGTCTTCATGTTCCCAGGGTGCAAGGATTGAAGAAATTAAGCTTAATGCTAACTACTTAGTGGGCCAAATAATGTTATTGTATAACAGGTCATATTTCTGTATTTTCTATGTAAAAATTGTACATACCTTAATTCCTATTCACTTAGTTAGTCTTGGATATTAACAAAATATGAGTCACTGTTAACTAATGATGGGAGGGCTTCAAAAGACTAATGCATTTGGTTTGGGAATCATCCAATGCATGCATTTATTCACACTATTTGCACTTCTTTGTATCTACAAAAACTGGACTCAACATCTCACAAAATCAGGTCTCTCCCAACATTTTTTATACTTCCATCTTACACCAGAAATCTATAAAGAACAGCCTCTTACTCAAGGGTTTTCTGCATTATCACCAGAAACTACAAGGGTTTACACATATGAAAATAAAAAAAATTAAGTTTACATGAACTTTATTCAAAATAGAGGGGATTGGGGCAGAAGCTTGCATGGCCTTCCCATCACCAAACAGTATTGCCTGGTACTGGAGTGCATGAAAAGGATGACAAATCTCTATTCCAGACATTACATAGCTTTTGAACTACTGTCACCTTCAAGACCTGCAAAATTGGAACAAAAAAGATGGGTTTGGTGTTGCTCTTTTTATTATTTTTTAGTTTAAGACTTGTTCCTGTGCAGGAGCCTACAGGAGTGAGCATGGGGATTTGAGACTTCACTGTGATGTACATTATAAAGAGAAAACTAAACGAATTGAACTAACACATTCTGTTGTGGTGGTAGCAGAATGCACCTGTAAAGTACTGCGTGGCTGTAATGCCTGGGGAGATCGTGCACTCTTATAGTGAGAGCTGAGATGACAAAAGCATGAAAAGGGTTATATTAAAGCACCAGAGAAAGATGGTTAGGGGGGGAAATAAGTCGCTAATTAGATGTTTGAAACAGAAGATCAAATCATCAGAATAGTAGCATCCAGCCTTAGATCCTCAAGGTATAAAAGACCCATGACACCATCATCTGCATAAAAGGAACTAATTTAAGCAGTATCAAACAAAGCATAGGGATTGCAATCAGGCTGCTAAGAGGAATTGTCTGATATTTTACATACGTGAGACCAACTTGAATTTGAGAATTAGCCTCTTGCCAAAAGCTTTACACAGGGCCTGCCTTGTGGTCATCCATTCCAGCCCCAGGAATTGTGCAGGGCACTTGCTTCCTAAATTGGCTAAACTTTTTCAACAGCAGAATGTTGCTTCTATTATCAGCAATCTGTTGGCAAGCTAGACACTCAGAACGGCATGATTGGCATGAGTAAATGTGCTTCTATTCTCAGTGTTTTCCATTTTATAGCAAACAGCATTGTGATTGAACTGTAAAGCAGATGGATGATATCAGACAGTTTCCAAACACTGCTGATAAGTATCAGCTGTTTGTAAGGATGTTGCCATTATGTTGGCACACAGGAGACATGCACAAAAAAACCCTGCCATTTTTGTACATATTCTCTCCCCTCTCCCCCCTTTGACAGTGCTGTTTTTAGACACAAAAGGTGAATGGGAGAGACACATTGAAAAAGGTCAGAAATTCAGGAACCTACAATGAGATAAACAGAGCTGGCAACATTAGAAAGTGTAAAGGGCCAACGGGTTACTTGGGACTGGATTAACTATGGGTGAATATCACCCATTATTATAATTATTATAAAAAGAATGACTTTTTAGGGCCAATATTATATTCTCCATCACAAAGGAATTAATTATCTGAAGAGGCCTGGCTATGTTTGCATTCTTACATTATCTCTGTCACCATTTAACTGTACAGTAACAGGAACACAATATGCTAGTTTCATTCTCTTCACAAGTTTAGAAGTGTAATTTCAGATGCTGCACACCACATTATATTCTTGCAATTTGTGAAGACTTTTGGTCTTCACAGACTTGATATTACACTTGCAGGAATCACGTCCCCTTTACGTGAAATAAACTGTAAGCTTGTGTAAGAACTGGAGACTGTGAAATATGTATAGTCCTCTCAAAAGTTAGTGTGGATTTTTCTTTGCAAATTCACGTTATGAGGCTACAACAGTTGAGACTAAAATCATATTGATGCTTAGCCTTTGTTTTTTTAAGAGAACTATTTGAAATTGTTATATTTTGAGAGTGGCTTTTAGAATGAAAAGTTTATTTATTTTTAATGTAACCATGCATAGCAGGATATTTTGTTGGTTTCTTTACATCAGGAATATTCATAATCCTTATCTCTTTATTCACATGTTGTGTTGAATTTGTTTTACTTGGATGGAAATCCAATTATTGACTCAGAAAGCAATATCAGCGAAACCCTCATGTTCAAGGCTGTAGTCAGAAAAGTGATTTTGGGAAAACGATATTGTAAGACTCTGTAATTGCTCTCTTTCCATTCCACCCAATCACGTGTGCTCAGCTTACAAGTCAAAAGAATGTTTTTCCTTACTTCATATTTAAACAGTTTATTTGTTTTCAAGTTAACTAACAAATAAACAAGGAAAGGCAATCAAAGGGCACTAACAACTAGAGAACACAAAAGATGCTAACAGTTTTGGGGACAATATATACCTTAAAGTCAGCGGCACTGCTATGGGTACCCGCATGGCCCCACAGTATGCCAACATCTTTATGGCTGACTTAGAACAACGCTTCCTTAGCTCTCGTTCCCTAACGCCCCTACTCTACTTGTGCTACATTGATGATCTCTTCATCATCTAGACCCATGGAAAAGAAGCCCTCGATGAATTCCATCATGATTTTAACAATTTCCATCCCACCATCAACCTCAGCCTAGACCAATCCACACAAGCGGTCCATTTCCTAGACACTACTGTGCTAATAAGCGGTGGTCACATAAACACCACTCTATACCAGAAACCCACTGACCGCTATACTTACCTACATGCCTCCAGCTTCCATCCAGGACACACCACACGATCCATTGTCTACAGCCAAGCTCTAAGATACAACCACATTTGCTCCAATCCCTCAGACAGAGATAAACACCTACAAGATCTCTATCAAGCATTCTTAAAACTACAATACCCACCTGCTGAAGTGAAAAAACAGATTGACAGAGCCAGAAGAGTACCCAGAAGCCACCTACTACAGGACAGGCCCAACAAAGAAAATAACAGAACGCCACTAGCCGCCACCTTCAGCCCCCAACTGAAACCTCTCCAGCGCATCATCAAAGATCTACAACCTATCCTGAAAGATGATCCCTCACTCTCACAGATCTTGGGAGACAGACCAGACCTCGCTTACAGACAGCCTCCCAACCTTAAGCAAATACTCACCAGCAACCGCACACCATACAACAAAAACACTAACCCAGGAACCTATCCTTGCAACAAAGTCCGATGCCAGCTCTGTCCACATATCTATTCAAGTGACACCATCATAGCACCTAACCACGTCAGCCACACCATCAGGGGCTCGTTCACCTGCACATCTACCAACATGATATATGCCATCATGTACCAGCAATGCCCCTCTGCCATGTACATTGGCCACACTGGACAGTCTCTAGGCAAAAGAATAAATGGACACAAATCTGACATCAGGAATCATAACATTCAAAAACCAGTGGGAGAACACTTCAACCTCTCTAATCACTCAGTGACAGACTTGAAGGTGTCAGTTTTGCAACAAAAAAACTTCAAAAACAGACTCCAAAGAGAGACTGCTGAACTCGAATTAATATGCAAATTAGACACAATTAATTTAGGCCTAAACAGAGACTGGGAATGGTTGGGTCATTACACTAATTGAATTTTTTTTCCCCCATGTTAAGTTCTCCTCACACCTTCTATGGGTCATCTCGATTATCACTTCAAAGTTTTTTCTTCTGCTGCTACTGATAGCTCATCTCAATTGATTGGCCTCTTACAATTGGTATGCGTACTTCCACCTTTTCATGTTCTCTGTATGTATAAATATCTTCTGTCTGTGTGTTCCACTCTATGCATCTGAAGAAGTGAGCTGTAGCCCACGAAAGCTTATGCTGAAATAAATTTGTTAGTCTCTCAGGGTACATCTACACTACAGGGGGGAGTCGATTTAAGATACGCAAATTCAGCTACGTGAATAGCGTAGCTGAATTCGACGTATCGCAGCCGACTTACCCCGCTGTGAGGACGGCGGCAAAATCGACTTCTGCGGCTTTCTGTCGATGGCGCTTACTCCCACCTCCGCCGGTGGAGTAAGAGCGTCGATTCGGGGATCGATTGTCGCGTCCCGACAGGACGCGATAAATCGATCCCCGAGAGGTCGATTTCTACCCGCCAATTCAGGCGGGTAGTGTAGACCTAGCCTAAGATGCCACAAGTACTCCTGTTCTTTTTTGCGGATACAGACTAACACGGCTGCTACTTTGTAACCAGTTTTCTGTCTGTTCTACAAATTTATGTTGGAACATGGAATCAAGTTGCTTTCTTTGCACCTACTGTATCCATCAGCTTAAGCCATATACTTAACCATGTGATTTAAATTTATTCCTGTCCAGCGAAACATCTAAGCATATGCTTAAATTTAAGGTCATGCTTCGGTGCTTTACTGAGTTGGGGACTTCAGGTTTAACTGACAAATTGTACTGATAAACAAGGTAATCAAGATACCAGCTCACTGTCCCATAGCTGTGTCAGCGTGAAGTATAGAAGTAAAAACTTGGGTCTGGCAATCAAATAGGTAGATCTGACTAAGGGCATGGCTGCACTGCAAAGAGAGACCTGCTGCAGTGAGTCTCAGAGTGCAGATCTACTGACTCAGATTCACAGGTTTGTGCTATGGGGCTAAGAATAGCAATGTAGCCCAAGCTCTGAAACCCAACAAGGTGGATGGATCACAAAACCCAGGCTCCAGTTTGGGCCTGAATGTTTACACTGATGTTTTTAGCCCCATTGTTTGAGCCTGAATCAGCTGACCGAGGCTTGGAGACTCACTGCTTCAGGTTGTTTTTTTGCAGTGCAGACATACTCTATGACAAACAAGGGGTGGAAGAAGGTGTTGATTTCACATAGTCACTTTTATAACTGTACTCAAACTTTAAAGGAGACTTTAAAAATTTGATTCTAATCATTCTCCATTTTTAAATAAAAATTATCAATAGCTACCTTGAACTAGTTAAGATGAAAGAAGATGTGGTAGAAGATTTTAGTAGGCTTTTGAACAACTTATTAGTAAGGTCTTGCCATCTCCAGGCTAGATTAGTGCAAAGTCCTCTACTTGTGTTCACCACGAAGGAGATTAATAAACCTCAGACTCATCCAGCAGTTTATCTCCTAAGAAAGGCGTGGCACTATGAAAAATATGGATCTCTGCTCTGATACACATGTATTGGTTGTGTTTGTTAATATGTGGCAAATCTCTCTTTCTCTCCTCTACTCCAAAAATAATTAATTCTCTTTTCACAAGCAATCATTAAATTTTCTAGTTGCTGTCCAGTCCTAATCTGACATGTGGATAAAACCACAAGATAGAGGTAAAAAGGAGAAAAAGTATGAAATTCATTTTCTTTCTCCAGGGAACTGTATTGTATTTGACCCCCTTAGCCTTCTCTTTCTTCCTGTTAAAAATATTCCTGTCCTTAAGTCTCAAAGGGGAGATGAGAGGCAGGATTACATTTATTCTTATTGCCTGAGGACTCAATTTGGAAAATAAACCAGAGCCTTGACCAACCTGGAGTATAACTCAGTGTTGGTGGTTGTTAGTTTTGTTTTGGTGGGTTTTATTTTTTGGGGGGGAGGGGGGAGGCGTAGAAGGGGAGTGATGTGCTGAATTCCTGAAATGTTTAGACAGAAATTTACTGCAGGTATCATAGTATACATATGGGTTTTTTTAAACAAAAATGCAGACTATTTAGAAAGTCAGAACATATTCAAGATACAGTGACTAGGATTTTCAGAGAAGTCAAGTGCCCAACTCCTACTGAAAGTTAATGGGAGTTGGGAGTCTAATTCCACTTGTAAATTTCAATATCTCTACGAGTAACAATGCTCTCTGGATTATGGTCAGGCTTGATGTTGTTCAGGGGTATGTTAAGAAAGCCTTTCATTTAGAACACACTGACATCCTTACTTGGAAAGGTGCAGACTATTATTTATTGTAGAGTTGTCTGCCAGTGGACACACTCAGGTGCACATCACTGGTTCTTTTTTTATCATCTGAATCCATAACAGCACATTAATAGCACACATTGGACCAGATTCCCAGGTGGTGTAAACTCGTATAGCTCCATTGACTACCCTTGACTTTAGCAGATTCACACCAGATGAAAATCTGTCCTCCCCCTTTCCCTCTCTCCTATTTTCCGATTAAAAAAAAAATCTAAAGGTTTGAGACCTGTACCTTCTTATTTCAGTCCAGCCCATATCTATCAGTTACATGGCTGATCTTTTCTATGAGCACGCCAGTACATAACAGCACATTGAAATGATACACAATTTCAATAACCCTATTTGAATAATGCTTTAGTTAAGATAGTTCTATCACATGGCTCGTGTGCTCCTATTTCTTGTCTTCTTAAAATACTAGTCTTCCTTGCTAAGAAGAATGGCCATTTACTGTAGCCAATGAGCATATACCACAATGCCAGCCAGAGATCAAAACTAATCAGAATGAAGGTGGAAGTTGTTCTTTATATATAAACAGCACTACTGGGTACTGAGTTAATATCACCAATTCATTCTCTGAAAGTCCTTGGACATCAACTGGTGATTTGTTATTGCTGATTTGACCTCAACAGGAATTTAGAAGTGAAATCCTCCATAGCTCATTATTAAGTCCTTAAGCCTTCCATTTAAAAGCTGCCATGTTATATAATTTACTGTTGGTCATTATACACACAGGATAATCGCTATTTCTTGTACATTTCACTTTGGCCTAAACCAAATCCCTAAATCCAAACACCCCTGAATTCCTGAGGAAGGTTGGGATCTGGATTTTATGGGGTGGAACCATCTGTAATTGTTGGAATGTTCAGTAGCAGAGACTCCTTAGCACTAGATACTCTATAGTAATGGTGGGCAACCTGTGGCCCATCAGGGAAAGCCTCTGGCGGGCCGCCAGACCATTTGTTTACATTTGCACGGCTGCCCGCAGCTCCCAGTGGCTGCAGTTCACCGTTCCCGGCCAATGGGAGCTGCAGGAAGCAGCACGGGCCTGGCCACCGCTTTCCACAGCTCCCATTGGCTGGGAACAGCAAACCGCAGCCCCTGGGAGCTGCGGGCAGCCGTGCAAAAGTAAACAAATTGTCTTGCGGCCCTCCAGCTGCTTGCCCTGACGTGCCACATGCGGCCTGTGGGCCACAGGTTGCCCAGTACTGCTCTATTTTATATGGGGTATAAATTCAGGACTCAAAGAGGAACATGTAAGAGCTCGTTGGAAACAACACAAACGCATTTAAATTTATTAATCCATTGTCTTCCCTTAAATAAAAAACTTCCTGTTTGCTCAAGCACGTGCTGCACACAGAACTCTGAGTGTCAGTCTGAGAAAGTCTTTTAAATCCCTTATCCCAAACAACAGCCATTTCCATATTCATGACCAGAGTGACCCCAATTTCTGTCCTCTGAGCCTCATGAGTTGACCTCTAGCTCTGATCTCATGCTTCCAACTCGCCACCTTAGTCACTCTGAGCTGGCCTCTACCAAGCCCTCCTTCTCATCTATTTATGAGTATGATATCTTAAATGTGTCGGTAAATGACTTAGCTCACTTATGCAGCTTTACCTGCACAGCTAATTACAATTTTATTATTCTTACCATGTCTAGTAAAACTGTAATTTGAGCATAGGTCATTGCCTTTAATAATCTTTCTTCTCTTGCTCTCCTATGTCTGTCTCTCTCAGCCCCTGCAATTACTCTATGGGACGGCTCTGTACCAGCTTGAAGATATGCATACACAGCTGTCTTTCTCAGTATTTTTGACACTGCTGCATGTCAGACTGTCATCTGCAGCTTGGCAATCCTCTCTGGGCACATCCATACTCAGCATTCTGAGGTTTATATTGCAACAAATATCAGCAAATATATTTCAGGATAAAACAGACTCATGTTTTTTTTTGTTTGGAAAAGGCTAGCTTCAGTCTGTACTCACTGTGTACCAGCTTTAATATAATTGTGCTTCAACAAAAGATGTTTTAATGAGTATTGAGGACTTAGTTGGCCACCCTCAATAAGTTATAAATAAATTATATATAATTTTTCAAGTGGAAGTTCAAGTTGCACCTATTAGGAACAAATCAGTCACCTATTTCAGGCTTTAGCCCTCCTTTGGAAATTTGCAACATACATAGATAACTTTATGACAATTTGCCTGACGACAATGGGCTTTGAATTAGGCCCCAGATTCTGAACATAACTTCTCTTCCTTTCATGATCATGAAATAAAAGGAATCCCAAATGACACAGAGGTTTACAACAGTGTCTATCAATGGGCCCAATCCTCCTTAGTATGGATTGCCACATAGATTCAGGCCAGTACACTGGAGATTGATTAAATGTAAATATGTTGACATATTTCACTTGGCTAATTCCAAATTTTCAGCAATAAATCAAGCACTAAGGGGAGTATTGGTGTGTCAGATCCAAATTCATTAATTACCGAAGCTTTCAGTGTAGCTTTCACTTAGAGCTAACAGAATAAGATGTTTAGTGTGTTTTCACTTGTGAACTGTTCCATTGTCACTCTAGTGATCTGTGTTATTTATTTGACAATAATTTATTTCATGTCTGTGTGCAGTACAAAAAACTCTTCACCACCAGCATTGCTGCTATACGTCCTCCAAGGGGATTGACTTCAGTGGATTTTGATCAGTCCCTTAATGTCATTTATTGGCAAGCTCTAGCCTAGAAGATGAAAAAATACAAATAAAACCCACATTTTTGCTGCATCTAAATAGCTTTTGCAGATGTTAGTCACTTCAGATAGGGAATTCCCTAGGGAATTAAATGCCTGAAATGAAACTCTGGTGGTGGCACAGAGTGATTAAGATCCCCAGTTTCTGCCTACACAGCTCCCAGAAGTCTGGAGTCACAAGGAAATATACAACCTGTTTTATCTCTGTGAGATAACATTTCCTTTGACCAGAAATATCTACTGGAACTCATAAACTGATATTTAAGTCTTAAAATTATGGCATAAGAACATAAGAAAGGCCGTACCGGGTCAGACCAAAGGTCCATCTAGCCCAGTATCCTGTCTACCGACAGTGGCCAATGCCAGGTGCCCCAGAGGGAGTGAACCTAACAGGCAATGATCAAGTGATCTCTCCCCTGCCATCCATCTCCACCCTCTGACAGAAAGAGGCTAGGGACACCATTCCTTACCCGTCCTGGCTAATAGCCACTAATGGACTTAACCACCATGAATTTATCCAGTTCTCTCTTAAACTCTGTCACAGTCCTAGCCTTCACAACCTTCTCAGGCAAGGAGTTCCACAAGTTGACTGTGCGATGCGTGAAGAACTTCCTTTTATTTGTTTTAAACCTGCTGCCTATTAATTTCATTTGATGACCCCTAGTTCTTGTATTATGGGAATAAGTAAATAACTTTTCCTTATCCACTTTCTCCACATCACTCATGATTTTATATACCTCTATCATATAACCCCTTAGTCGCCTCTTTTCCAAGCTGAAGAGTCCTAGCCTCTTTAATCTCTCCTCATATGGGACCCGTTCCAAACCCTTAATCATTTTAGTTGCCCTTTTCTGAACTTTTTCTAGTGCCAGTATATCTTTTTTGAGATGAGGAGACCACATCTGTATGCAGTATTCGAGATGAGGGCGTACCATTGATTTATATAAGGGCAATATATATTCTCAGTCTTATTCTCTATCCCCTTTTTAATGATTCCTAACATCCTGTTTGCTTTTTTGACCGCCTCTGCACACTGCGTGGACATTTTCAGAGAACTATCCACGATGACTCCAAGATCTTTTTCCTGACTTGTTGTAGGCAGCAGAGGAAGATAATTGTTTGCAGACATCCTGATGTATTTGTCACTTTTTATTGCCAATAAGAAGTTATAGAAGGAAAAATTCTCTCATAAAGCTTTTCATCTGACACAAGGGAGGCATTGTGGAGAGGAAAGTAACATTGAGAAATTATTCAAAACAATGCAAGATAAAGAATTGTTTTCTCATCTTCACAAATATAGAGTCATAGAATCATAAACTGATAGGAGTGGAAAGGACCTCGAGAGGTCATCTAGTCCAGTTCCCTGTAATGGCAAGACTAAGAATTATCTAGACCATCCCTGATAGGTGTTTGTCTAACCTGCTCTTAAAAATCTCCAGTGATGGAGATTCCACAATCTTCCTAGGCAATTTATTCCAGTGTTTAATCACCTCGACAGTTAGGAAGTTTTTCCTAATGTCCAAACTAAACATCCCTTGCTGCAATTTAAGCCCATTGCTTCTTGTCCTATCCTCAGAGGTTAAGAACAACAATTTTTCTCCCTCCTCCTCGTATCAGTCTTTTATGTAACTGAAAACTGTTATCATGTCCCCTCTCAGTCTTCTCTTTTCCAGACTAAACAAACCCAATGTTTTCAATCTTCCCTCACAGGTCATGCTTTTTGGACCTTCAATAATTTTTGTTGCTCTTCTCTGGACTTTCTCCAGTTTGTCCACATCTTTCCTGAAATGTGGTGCCCGGAACTGGACTCAATACTCCAGTGGAGGCCTAATCAGCATGGAATAGAGCAGAAGAATTACTTCTCATGTCTTGCTTACAATACTCCTGCTAATACATCCCAGAATGATGTTTGCTTTTTTTTGCAACAGTGTTACACTGTTGATTCATATTTAGCTTGTGGTCCACTATGACCCCCAGGTCCCTTTCTGCAGTACTCCTTCCTAAGCAGTCATTTCCCATTTTGTATGTGTGCAACTGATTGTTCCTTCCAAAGTGGAATACTTTGCATTTGTCCTTATTGAATTTTATCCTATTTACTTCAGACCATTTCTCCAGTTTGTCCAGATTATTTTGAATGTTAACCCTATCCTCCAAAGCACTTGCAACTCCTCCCAGCTTGGTATTGTCCGCAAACTTTATAAATGTACTCTCTATGCCATTATCTAAATCACTGATGAAGATATTGAACAGAACCGGACCCAGAACTGATCCCTGAGGGACCCCACTTGTTAATGCCCTTCCAGCATGACTGTTAACCACTGATAACTACTCTCTGGGAACGGTTTTCCAACCAGTTATGCACCCACCTTATGGTAGCTCCATCTAGGTTCATATGCCTAAACAGCAAATGTATATTGGTTCAATGTTTAAAGTAATGTACATCTTTACTGGAAATTCCAGAGGGAAATTTTCAATTGGTTCCAAACTAGCAACTAGGTTTTGGAAAAGGAAACAAGCCTGCTGGGTCTGCGGGGCCTTCAGTAGAAAACAAGGCCCAATGAAAAGATTCTATTGGGATTTTTTATTAAATCCAGGAGTGGTTTCCATCAGGTGGTTTCTTTGTATTATAAGAGAGGCTGTCTCTACAGAAAGATTGTGTGTGAAATCTGTCCAGTGTTGCACTACCCCTCAAGCAGCAATGTTGGTGGCAGTATCAGAGTGACTGCTCATGTTGACAGACCTCAAGCAGGTCACTAACATTTTAATGATCACGATGTCTAACCCAACTCAGAGCAGGTTGTGATGAGATGGCTCTTTAAAACCTTCAGGTGCCTCACTCTCCATGTTCAGTAGCGCTCCCATTATTACTGCCCCCTGAATGGCTGACCTGTGGTACCAAAAATGAGAAATTTTAGCCAAAGAATCCTAGGGTACAGAAGACCAAGTGGTGTGGACAATTTAATGTAGAAGTCACATTTCATTCCATTGAGCATCAAAGAAGGTGGAATTATTTATAGTATGTATATACAATCATATTAGTATAATAATTATAATAAAATAGTTATAAAATATAGTTAATGTACTCAGCAGCAGCAGAGTGGCAGGGATTGGAAAATTTAATTCCAGTGCTAAAGCTGGTAAAACAATGGTCAGTTTTTCTTCAAAATTTGAAATACTAAACAAAATTAACAGAAATTAAAAAAAAAAAAAAAGTCAGCCAGTTCAAAAGTAGATAAAAAGAATGGAAAAGTTTTGCAAAAAATGAATCAAAAATTGTTATTTTTCTTCAAATTTAGTACTTTAGAAAATGCAACCACCACTACCCAGTGTTAAAAATGCCCTTCCAGTCCAGGTCACACCTTAATGCATCTTGTTATGCAAAATCTAAAACATGTCTAACAGGGTGGGCTGCCCCTCTAAGGACCTGATGGCCTGCAGCCAGTCCTGTTCTGAGGAACAGGCATTTGGGCCTGGTAGCGAAGCTCATCAGACCCAGCTGGGAAGGGGTCAGATGACTGCCTGATGAGCACGTGATTCCTATAAAGGCTGAAAGCTCAGGGAGGGGAGCAAAAGGAAGCTGGCTGGCTCTTGTGGCAGGACTCCCCCAAGGCAGATAGCCATAGAACAGAGGTGGGCAAACTATGGCCTGCCAGACACATCCAACCCACGGGACTGTCCTGTCTAGCTCTTGAGCTCCCGGACGGGAGGCTAGCCCCCGGCCCCCCCACTACTGTCCCCCCTCCCCTGCAGCCTCAGCTCGCTGCCAGCACTCTGGCCTGCCGCCCCTGCCGGGCAGCGCGGCAGGCTCCGGGCAGGCGGCGGGGCTGCAAGCTCCTGCTGCTCTGAGCAGCATGGTAAGGGAGCAGGGAGTGCGTGTGGGGGGGTTGGATAAGGGGCAGGGGGTCCCGGGGGACAGTGAGGAGATAGGAGCGGTTGGATGGAGCGGAGGTTCTGGAGGGGAGGCGGTCAGGGGACGAGGAAGAGGGGTGGTTGGATAGGCGTGGGAGTCCCGGGGGGCCTGTCAAGGGGCGGGGATGTGGATAGGGGTCGGACAAGGAGCAGCGGGACAAGGAGCAGGGGGAGTTGGATGGGTCGAGGGTTCTGAGGGGGGCAATCGGGGGCGGGAAGTGGGAGGGGGGGATAGGGGGCGGGGGACAAGCTGTTTGGGGAGGCACAGCCTTCCCTACCCAGCCCTCCATACAGTTTCGCAATCCCGATGTGGTTCTCAGGCCAAAACGTTTGCCCACCCCTGCTATAGAAAGACTGGGGAAAAGCTGCCAGGAGCTGGGAGCTTCCTCAATGAATGCCTGCGTCGGGGGAAGGCCTCATTCTGGGGTTTGCTAAAGATTGCCAGTGCTGCAGATAGATGGTGCCATGAAGAAAGGGACTGACCAGACTCCTTCCTGGGCTTGGGAGGCAGACCAGTTGTTTGCTGCATTAAATGCTGAGAGTCTGAAATCCAATACCAGATCCAAGTTGCTCCCCACTCCCTGCCACACTCCTCAAAACAACCCACAAAATCCATCAGCCAATTTAAAAAAAAATGATTACGGCTTTGCATTTTATAGTGGGACTTCCCTTCCAAAACTGTCCAGCTCCCCAGTCAATGACAATTCCCTTTATGATTAAACATGGCCTGTACTGTGCAGATAGTTATTTAGATTTATACTCAGCCACAAACCATACCCTTACTTGGGTTACATTCTACTCTGACAGGTATCACAAAAGATGGACCTATCTCCAATCATTTCCCTCCACCTTAAATTCCCTCATTGTGTTCCCTCATGGCATTCCAACATCCTAAATAATCCTGGATGATTGGCATGATCCTCCCTCTACTCCATCCATGGGGAACAGCCTCATTGTTATGACTCACTGCCTGTTTTCTACTAGAACAAGGGTGAAGGCCAGATGTAAATAAGGAGATTTGGCCATCCATCTAAGGCCTAGTCTTCACTTACCGGCTGGTCCGGCGGCACGCCATCGATGTTCTGGGATCGGTTTATCGCGTCTGGTTAAGACGCGATAAATCGATCCCGGATCGATCCCGGAAGTGCTCACAGTCGGCGCCGGTACTCCAGCTCGCCGAGAGGAGTACGCGGCGTCGACGGGGGGAGACTTCCGGCCGCGTCTGGACCGCGGTAAGTCCGGACTAAGGTACTTCGAATTCAGCTACGTTATTAACGTAGCTGAATTTGCGTACCTTAGTCCGAAGTCCGGACTAAGTGGGGACCAGCCCTAAGGGTATGTATATATACCCCACACCCCAAAATAGCCATTACGATGTGCTACTGTCCCAGTGGTGCAAGCCACCCAATGGAGGTGGTGATGGTGCTTTGCATACCCATTCCTTTGTGCACCAGTGAGCTCCAGGAGGGGCTGTGCTTGTGCTACAGTGCACTCCACCCTTCAGTCAGGGTTTTATTCATTCCTCTCAACCTGCCAAGGCTCAAAACTTGGGATGCAGCATGTGAGAGAGAGCCAAAATGAGGGGGCACACAAGTCATTCATACAAGAAATGTTAAATGTTGTGAGATTCCCTCCACTGATTCAAACATTTTCTACAAACTCAGTTCCATTATTCTATTTCTGAGATAAAGTTTCCACAATCAAAGGGAGGAAACAAGAATGTGTGTGTGTGAAATGGAGGTAACCTGGGGACTCAGGGGAATGATGTTCTTCAAAACATTTGAGAGGTACGGCTTTAACATATACAAAAAGCAAACATATGGTAATTTCTCTGAAGTATGAACTTCTACTTCAGCCTTGATTTCTTATTGGATAAAGTAGAGCAAGTACTGGCTACATCTGGGTATAATTTTCAAAAGCTCTAAGCATTGATCTAAATCTGCACTCTCCGAAGTCAGTGGTAAAGCTTTGTTTGATTTCAATTGAAGTAAAATTAGCCCACTGCTGAGTACTTCTGAAAATCCTTCCATGTATATTGCTATAAATTCTGATTTAAGTGGATTTCCACAGTTACTTTGTATGTCTAGATCAGGGGTCGGCAACGTTCGGCTCACGGCTCGCCAGGGTAAGCACCCTAGCGGGCCGGGCCAGTTTATTTACCTGCTGACGTGGCAGGTTTGGCCGATCGCAGCCAGCACATCCCTCGGCCCGCGCTGCTTCCCGCCGCCCTCATTGGCCCGGGACGGCGAACCGCGATGAGTGGGGGCCGCGATCGGCCGAACCTGCCGTGTCAGCAAGTAAATAAACTGGCCCGGCCCGCTAGGGTGCTTACCCTGGTGAGCCGCGTGCTGAACGTTGCTGACCCCTGGTCTAGATAATACTTAGTCCTGCCATGAGTGCAGAGGACTGGACAAGATGACCTCTTGAGGTCCCTTCCAGTCTTATGATTCTATGTTTGTTTAAACTTGAGACTGAAGTCCCAGAATCCCTGTCCTGATTCTCCGCAAAGCTGTCATTTATAACCCTACACTACAGCCAGAAGTGCTTAGTTTTTAAAGCTTTATTTTAGGTGTGTAACTATTCTTACTCTTGTCTAACCACTTTTTATCTTCTCATGTCTGAAGCGCCTTGAAAGAGGCATTTATACATTCCAAACAAAAAAGCTGAAGGACAAGCCTTTTATTGCTGCTTGAAATGAGGAATGGCACTGCTGTTCAAACTCTTTCACAGACAGACTCTGCTATTAATAGCTCCACAGTGATGAAAACAAAAAGCTGTGCATTCACATTCATTAAAATGTGAGAGAGAGTATAGAGCCCTGCTATGCTACAACATATTTTTCCATGGAAGTTTCATGTGGTTGTTCAAGGCAATGCTAGCCTAACTTATTCCCCTCAGGGGTTGTTTTGAAGATGCCTATACTCTAAGTTGTGCAAGGTAATAAAAATCCAACTCAGCCTGTTACATAGAAGTCAGCAAAAGATAAAAGACAGAGACTGAATTAATTAACTCAAGGGCTGTGTTAAGACCGTAATGGGTAAATAAAGGAGAATGAAATAAGCAATTAATGGACCAAAATTGGTGTGTCAGAAATTAGGCCTAATTGGTGAACAAAATAATGAGGGGATAGTCTATTCCGCTATCACCCTTTTTTTGGTGTCCTTAAAAAGAGACTTTGTGGAGGGGAATCATGAGGATTGGAGGCCAGATAGATTGGAAGGAGCAAGCTCTACCATCATGGCTGCTGTCCCCACCATCTGCTGTTGATTCGGGATCCACCATGACACCACTAAGCCTCCATCATCCTGATCCCGAAAGGTGCCCTGACCAGGCCAGAGAGAGAAAGAGAGAGAGAGAGAGAGAGAGAGAGAGAACCAACGTCATCAACACCCCCAAGAATGCAAGCCTTGTGGTCCTGCTGTCGCCTCCCTCCCTTATGTGTTCTTTTCCTTCTACACTGTATTTTTCCTCTTTCCTTTCTCTTTGCTTTCTGTTTAAAGAGAGTCTGGATTAGCTGGCCAAGACTGAACCTTTGCAACATTGCTGTGAGTCTGTTACCAGACAGGCAATTAAAAACAACGCCTCGAAGAGCCAGATGCTGGTACAAGTTTGCCAGGTCTCGGAGTAGCTAATAAAAAAAAAGCATGTGTTAGGCCTATGTTTCTCTAGCAGCGAGAGAGAGAGTCAGCATGGTCCATTTGCTATCTTTGCTTTTCTTCTCCCTCTCCTTTTGTGTTTGTCTTGCTTTGTCTTAAGAGAAGCAGGATCAGACCTCAATAGCAACAGCCCATCTCAACTAATTGTTTCTCTTTTCCCCACCAAAAAGGACAGTTACCACCATCTAAAAGACTGTCAGACAGGAGGTTCTCTCTATAAAATCTCTGTATAGGGAAAGGGATATTGTTGACATAAAAGCCTCTCAATACTTTACATTTCAAATGCTTTAAATGTTTCTTTCCTTTTCTGTATCTTTAATAAAAGGGTATTCACATTTTAATAGTAGGTTTGGCATGGAACTAAGCAGGTTGAAGTCTCTGTATTTGAAACCCCAAACCATGTTTAACTATTTATTATTGTACAGTGATGTGGTCACCATTGACTCTTGGGGCCGATTCATTCCATCAAAATCAACACAACAGGGCTATCAATGTTTAGAATCAATGTTTAGAAACACAGAGCCTGAACCTCACGCCAAAATCCTCTGTTGATGTTAGTAGGAGTTTCAGTGTATAAGGAATATAGAATCAGGGTCTAGTAGTGCATCTAGACACATTAAATCACTTATTTAATATATTCCTGGAAAATGTTAAATACATGGAAATACTTCTCTGTAACATTTCCTTTAGCGTGAAGTCTCTGGGGTATTGCGCATACACTGGAGGGTAATGGTGGAGGAAGAAAACTTATGACTGGTAGGAAGGGGGAAAGAAAGTGTGAACTAGAATTTTATAAACTAAATAAATTTAATTGTAAAAAAACTAGAATAAGTCAGCTTGGCGACTTTTCTAGTGGGAATTTAAGATTTAATTCTTCTGAGGACAAAATTTATGAGCAGAGTAAAAGCTAAAGCATGTGTCAAATGGATATAAGAACACAAGAACGGCTATACTGGGTCAGACCAAAGGTCCACCTAGCCTAGTATCCTGTCTTTCGACAGTGGCCAATGCCAGGTGCTTCAGAGGGAATTAACAGAACAGGTAATCACCAAGTGATCCATCCCCTGCTGCCCACTCCCAGCCTCTGGCAAACAGAGGCTAGGGACACCATCCCTGCCCATCTTGGCTAATAGCTATTGATGGACCTATCCTCCATGAATTTATCTAGTTCTTTTCTTAAACCTGATATAGTGTTGGCCTTCGCAACATCCTCTGGCAAAGAGTTCCACAGGTTGACTGTGCGTTGTGTGAAGAAATACTTCCTTTTGTTTATTTTAAACCTGCTGCCTATTAATTTTATTTGGTGACCGCTGGTTCTTGTGTTATGAGAAGGAGTAAATAACACTTCCTTATTTACTGTCTCCACACCAGTCATGATTTTATAGACCTCAATCATATCTCCCCTTACTCGTTCCAGAGATGGATCTTGGCGCGTATTGAGCAGGTAACTTCTAATTCATCAGAGGACACAGAAAACCATAACTTGCATTTTCTGGAATGTTAATCTTCCTTCCACTGAAATCTATGGGTCATCCCAAATGGTGGATGTAATATATGCATGTACAGTACCATATGGCTCACTTTCCCCAGGCTTCTCTTCACCTCAGAAGTCAGCCCCGCTCTTGCAGTGACCCAGTCATTCATACTGCAGGGCATTCATTATCTCATTTTCAAACTGGCATAGGAACATATGGCCCGTTTTCTTGGTTGATGTGCATTACCATAACAACAGAAGCAGAAAGGAAAGCAACGTAAAAGAAGAACCAAGAGTAAAAGTATTTGCTTAGTCAAGTATTTGCATAAAATATCACTGGCTGATCTGAATGGTGTTTGAGACAAGTTTACTTACAACATAAAATCTCAGGTGTGGTGGAACTACCACACAAATATTAACATAATGAGCAGTCTTTACAACAGACAAAGCATAAAGCTCTTCATTTTTAAAACAACCAAATCTAAACTCCACGGATGATTACAGGAAGGTATCTTTTATATCATTTTCTGTAAATTGAATATCTATAGTCTATGACAACTATTAGCATCACAATATAACTGATCTGATCAGACATTAAAATTTTTCTGTATATAAATATTGTATTCTGTAGAGAGATAAGACAGCATTAAAGTTCAGGGCACCAGAAACATTCCTTGTGGTATGGACACCTGCCAGCTACTGCTGACTTCTCAAGAAGCTGCCATTTGATTATCTGCAGTAATAGTTAAAAGCAAAACAAAACAAAAACAAAAGATTCAACAAGAGGTTAACTGTTCCTGGAGGTGATGGAGAGAGGAGAACAGAAGAAAACACTGAAACAGAATCAAGTTAGATCACTGAAGCAATAAACATGACACTTATGTCAATGATTCAAACTGGCTGAATCTGATGCAAGAAAGCTTGAAAGAGCATGAAGACTTCCTTGGTATTATCAGGAGTCACTATGAGCAGCGAGGGTCATGTAGGAAGCAAAGCATGCCAGTTTGGTAGCAGTATTTGAATGGTTTATAGCAGTGCCCTTTTGCCAGATGATTACTCAAAGGTAATCAGTTTCGAATGATCCACAAAGTAAACTTTTCAGTGCATGACCTGTTAACCGGCTGTTGCTCAAGTTCTAAAGGTTTCAATCTCTCCACATGGCAAAGAGCCAAAATTAGATAATCCAATAAAGTGATTATCTTAAAGATGGTGGGGGGAAATTATACCACCTTTTATATATATGTAACAATATACAATTGCATATTATCTCCAACTATTGCACATTTAATAGTTTAAGTGTAAACGAAGTATTTGTAAATGCTAATTACTGATGGTAAAGAGTTCTAACCTACCAGATAAAAAACACTGAGTTTGGACAGTTACCACCAGTTTGCAAACTACGCCGTCTATTTCAGTCACTACGTTTTAATTGGAATGCCGTAGTTTGAACATTCAGACAACAATCTGACCTTGTTAACAGGCTGAGACAGCTTGAGGAAGGCTTACTTTGTCTGCTTACATCCCCAAACCGCAAATTTCATCAAATAGCCCAATCCGGACTTACCTGCAAGAAAAGAGAATACAAATATTGGATTACAGCTCAAACTGAAGATAAACATGTCAGTGAGAACTGAAAATAAATAATGCATCCTTAAGAAATTTCACAGTAGTAAGAACTCAAATAACTTTCAATAGTATAATAAATTATTTGACTGTGTTTTTCCCCATGACTAAAATAACTGAAATAGCCTTTTCATCCTGACAATTTAATTATAAAAGGATGCATAGCCAAAGGACAAAAATATATACCTATTGATTTTCAGATTTCTCCTACTCTGAAGTGTAGTCTACTCTGTTTATACCAGTCTCTCTTTTCTCCTTTATTAAGTCAATACAGCGTGCTTAACAGTTTTTTTTTAGTCAATGTGACAGTGCACAGGCAAGTATATCAAAGAGCATACAGGCATGATGGCAAGCCTCCTTTCTGTTCACTTTTAATTGATTTTTTTAAGGGAGCAAAGGTAATGACCTATCTGACACCTGGTGAACGCAAACTGGAAACAAATGTTTTGATCATACACTATCAACTTATGAGGAGGAGTCAGGAAGGCTTTAATAGTACCATTCCCATATCAACCCTCCAGCACTTTAAATTAAAGAAGGGGGGGGGGGATTGACAAACATGCTCTGCTTTTGCCAAAGCACAATATATTAATGGTTTAATAGGCACAGTGCAGTGCACTAACATTACTGTAGTTAGGATTTGATCAGAACTTCTGTATCTTTCTCCCATGATCATCTTCATGCTGCCACTTGCAACTGAAGGTGCTGCCTACAGAGGACACAGGTTGTGGTTTTCAGGGGGTCTAATGGAGCTGGGTGCTCAACTACCATTTATTTTCAATGTGAATTAGGCACCAAACCCCATTATACCCCTTTGAAATCCCAGCCATAATTACCAGATAAATCATGTACACCCTGAGGCCGTCAGGAACAGGGGTTATACAGTAACTCTTCAGCTCTCAGAATACAGGGCGCTACAACCGGAGCTCAAGAACCCTTTTGCTTGTAGCAGACCCTTATCTTCTCTATGGACCAACCAAGAGGGCAACATCACTCAGGCAAAATCTCCGGAAGTGGGGCCTGATTCTCCACCCACACCCATTTTAAAATGGTGTCACTTCCCTGAATTCAATGGCACTATTCCCGGGCTTAAACATGGGCCTAAGTGTCTGCAGGATTGTGGCCTACCAGTCAACTCTCACAATTTTATGGTGAGATTCTTAATATGTGCTGCTGTTCTGAAAGCCCCACCTCCTGGAATCACATGAGAATCTCAGCTTTTATTTTAAAAAGAAGTTGCAGAGAAAGACAGTTGCAGAGGGGGAAAAAAGCTTGAAAACCCAATCCTAAAGGCTCAGAACCAGTAGACCAATAAAAAGAACCCCATTAAAAACCATATGATTTTAATACAGTACCATGATATTTGAATGTTTAGGGTTGGAAATACTGAAATGTTGAGTAGCACTTATTCAAATAGTCCCACTGATTTCAATGGCATGACTTGAAGGAGTTAAATATCCCACAGCATAATAGGTTACAGAACTACACCTTAAGATCAGAGAGAAGATAACAGTATAATTTTCCTGGGGCCTTATTATTAGGCAATTCAGGAGTCTCCAGAAGCTAAGTTCCCTCACAGCCACATGGCCGTGCAGCAGCCTATTAAGTGCAGCGTAGGCGCTCAGGGCTGTGGCAGGGAAATGATGCCTCTCCCCTAGCCCCGGACCTGCCATGGGGGGGAGAGGCGCCCTCCCCTGGCCCCAACCCAGCCCCGGCTCAGACCTGCCGCAGCTCGGGAAGAGGTGCCTATCCCGTGGTCCGAGCCCCAGAGCTGCCATGGAGGAGAGAGGCGCCTCTCCCTCCCAGCCCAGGTGCTTCTGTGCAGAGAGAGAGAGCTAAGGGGAGTCCTCTCTCCCCATTGTAGCCCCAGGACAGCCTGCACCCCAAACCCCTAATCCCCAGCCCCACCGCAGAGCCTGCACTCCCAGCCAGAACCCTCACCCCCCCCACACACACACACCCCAACCTTCTGCCCCAGCCCTGAGCCCCCTCCCACACTCTGAACCCCTCAGCCCCACCCCTGCCACATGAATTTTGTTATGTGCACCAATAGGGAGGTGATGGGTCACACATCACCTCCCTATTGAGGCACATAACAAATTCATTACACACATGCGTGGAAGAAATTAGAGTGAACACTGTCCAGAAGGCCCAAACATTTGAAATATTGGTCTATATGTTTGGTTTGTTTGCACAGTTTTAAAAAATTCATTAGAGAAATAAGGAACATCACACTGCCCACTACTAGCAGCATGGATATCAAGGCCAAGCCTGTTTATTATTTAGTTCACTATATCTATTCAATTTATGAGTAGCAATAACTGAAACTTGAGTATACGTTTGTATGGTGTCTGACATTTTAAACTATCCCCAAGTGCTTTGCAGAATGCATGTAAAAAACATTGGGTATGAATTTACATACTTTAAGAGGGGGATAATCTCTAAGTAATTCTATTTCAATTTACGCTGACAAAACTTTCAAACTCACCCTCATACTTCCCCCTCCTCTGCCTCTTTTTCTCCATAACTGTATAAACACACATATGCAGGAATCTGCTTATAAAGATTCTCCAGTTACACAGGTTTTATTAAAATGACTATTCAGTGCAACAAACATAAATCTACTCACAAGACTGCAGGCTGGGAATTTACAGCTTTATTTAACTGCATCATAACAGACTGTGCGATGGGGGGTGAACTCCCACTAACTGAACAGGGGAGTTAACCCTACCATGACCATTTTACAACAATAGGAGTTTAGATGCCAAATTGTTTTACTGAGTTTCTGTCAGAGAGTAACCAAACCTGAACCTTTTATCCAAATAACCAGAACTTTGTAAGATTGATAAACTGAACCAGATTCAAACCAGACCTATCTGGGCTTTGCAAAGTAAAAGCTCACTGCTGAGGTTTTTGTAAACCCCCAAACTGGCTTCCTTGACCCATCTATGATTTCAGTGGAATTTGACACATTTGCAGCAAAGGTTTAATCAACTTTTCCTGAAAACAAAACAGGGAGTTATTTCCACCATGTTCCTAACAGCGCACAAGTACTGGCTGCTCTTGACTGCATGCAGAGCTGCTATCGCTTGAGCTAAAGAGCCAAGACACTGGAGCTAGAGACTGTACTAACTCATTTCTTCTGTGGTTTGGTACAGAATGGACTCTGTAACACATACATTACCAGCTGGTAACATACCCCCCTAACCTCCACCTCACACATAGGATCTGAGCAAACTCACACCTTCTCCTTGGGATTCGTCCTACCACAGACAAGTAACAGTAGCAAGCAAGAGTCAGCCTGAACTTCCTCATTAGCTTGTCCCTAGGGTTTCTTCCTGCTGGACCCATCTATCCCTTATCCTAATACCCTGTGATTTAGCAATGGGGCCAAATTCTCTGCTAGCATCAGGCATCAGAACTCCCACTACCCCAAAACTTCCCAAGAGTGACCAAACCCAATGAAATTTTAAGAAGAATTGCTCCCCTTGCCTGTGCCCATGTGTGTTCAGTGATCATGAGGTGAAAATTCAACCTTAAAGGCACATAAAAAGCACATACAAAGAATGCAGGACTAGTTCTCTTCTCATCCCCCCCAAGCCTCCCTGGCTACCCATTAGCAGACTCCGTTAGCTGACTCCACCAGCCGCTCCCATGCCTCCAAAACAGACTTCTGAAGGACCCCACTGACCAGTTTCTTCCCACACTCCTGGCAGACTCTGGCAGTTATCCTGAGTCCCCAGCCTGCAGGGCCTGGGCTCCTACTCCTGGTAATTCCTTCCTCCCACACTGAGGGGGAAGCAAGTCCATTGCTGTTGATCACAGAGTTTAGGGTGAGGGTGCCTTTGCAGCTGCCTGCAGCCTCTTCTGACTGAGGTGGGAAGCTATGGGCAGCTAAGGCAAAATTCCTGAGCTGTCTCTTATCTTAACTCGAGAGCTCCTCAAATTGGTCCAAAATCATGACAATATTTCAAGTGTTGGTAACCCTCCACAGCTCTACTGCTGTGAATGGAATTATGCCTGCAAATAACTTGGTCCAGGGACTCAAGCCATTTATACTGCAGATCTGGAGCTAAAAAGACTCCACTTACAGCCAAAGTAAAACAGCAGCATAGCTCTGCACAGGATCCTAGCACTTGGTGCGCTGTCATATGAAGTTCCAGTCTGCTGAAAACAGTGTGCACTTAATCGCTTTGGAAAGCAGCAATTAATTATTGGCTACCATCTAGGTGTTAAATCGTGCATTCCAAGGGATTTTCACCTCCTACTAGTCTGCTTTAGCTGAGCTGGGGGAAAAGAATAAATTGTCACTGCAGCTCATATAGAAGCTGCTAAGGAATAAGCCCTGATTCATGGTTTTGCTACAGCTACCCCCCAACTAGGAGTGAAAATATGACCTTCCAGAACCACTTCTCTCAAGATCACGGACTCACCGCCGCTAGGGCACTGGGAGAAGAGCACATCTTTCACCACACACTGATACCTACATTTGTGCATTGGAAACCTCTTACAAAGCATTTTCCATCACACTGCCTAGTCCTGCTCCCAGTGAAGTCAATGGCAAAACTCCCATTGAGTTCAGAGGGACCAGGATAAGGCTCAAGGTTTCTTTTCCTCAAGTGGCATTTCATACTAAGAGAATAGGGTCTAGTCTACTTGGCAAAAGTGTCACTCTGAATAGTCATGTACTCCAAGAGGTGAAGTCAGTCATTTCCAAAATGCATGCTATACACCCTTTCTGATATCGGGCTGAATATCTTACTCAAAGCCCCCAAATGACATTTGGATAATTTATAAACCAAACATGCTGAATCTCACATTTTACATATACCTAGAGTGTTCGCAACTATTGGCCTTAAATGTTTGGTTTCTAGTGTTACATCTGGGTATAGAGACCCTCTTACACATACAGCAGTAAAAAACCACTATATCTATATAGAGCCATACATATTAGAAGCACTTTAGAAACAGCAGCTAATTGAGATTCAACACCCAGGGGAAGGGTATTTTTACTTGACTTGAATGTCTAGTCCTAGGAGACAAACTTCAGCCAAAACTTTACATTACAGCAAGTGCTCTTGGCCTGGGGAGGAGTATATTCCTCAAGAAGGGCTTGATAGCCCCTTTGCACCAGCATGACCATTGCCAAGGGGCCATTGGGAGGGATGACTGCCTCCCCACCTCCATCCCCAATATTTTCCACATGAAGAAAGCCAAGTAAGAGAATCTCGGACTCATACCTGGATTGGTGGGTCTTTGCATAGAAGCCTCAACCTATTGCTCTGCTACTAATGAACTTAGCCTCTCCCCCTGCCATATTCCACATTCTGTATATTCCTCTGTCATCTTCCCTGCTTTGAGGAACTGCTCACATGGGTCTTCCACCCAGACAATGGAAGCCCAAGGCTGTTAACAGTTGATTTAATTTTAAAAAAGCTATTTTTAAAACACTGATTTTCCTTTTTCCTGAGTAGGGCAAATTCCTAGTTACCCAACGGCAGAATTAGTCTTCATCCCAGCCCCCATATCTTGGACTCCCTCACTTCCATGCTTCATCTACCACTTTCACAAGCTGCCTCCTCTAGGCTTCCATGTCCCAGTATTTCTCTGCTCAACATGCCTCCAGAATCTCCACTCTCCATCCCTTTTTGGAGGCCTTTGCCATGGGAGACCAGGTCTGTTTTATTTCTCCCGTTATGTACTCTCTAGGCACCAAGATGGGAGCTCAGAGAAGACAGGGATAGAGTATTAGCAGAATACTAAATTAGGTAATCCCAATATTAGAAGACTTCAGCAGTCCCAGATTTAGAGAAGAAACCAGAAAAGCAGGCCCCAATATAAGTTTACCTTCTGGAATGTATCTAATAACAGCACTTAGGGATCATGGAACTGGGTAGACAAGCTCTTCAGGATAGAGGATGAACAAGGACTTGTCTAAACTTAGGACTTATACAAGCTACTAGAGAAGAAGGATGGTCCAGTGGTTAGGGTGGTAGCCTGTGGATTGGAAACCTGGGCTCAGCTCCCTGCTCTGTACCGAATTCCTGTGTGACCTTGGCCAAGTCATAGTCTGTGCATCAGTGCCCAGCATCTGTAAGAGGGGATATTTCCTTATCTCACAGGGATGTTGTGAGGATAAATATATTGCTGATTGTGAGATGTTCAGATACTATAAGTACCTATGATAGACCAAAGTATCAGGAGTAGTGGGGAAGGGAAAAGTCTGCCTACCACTCCTTATAACTAACTGAACATGCTGAGGAAAGGAGAGGAGTTTGGGACCCTTAAGCACAGACTCTCCTTGCTCCCAAGGAGAAAGCAGAGAAAACAGAAAAGAGGAAGGAGGTGGCTGCCTGAAAGAAGCTATGGGAAAGAGGAGCAAGGAGAGAGCAGTCAGAGACCCTGAATAATTCCTTCCTCTGGTAATGGCTTCACAGCTACGAAAAACCCGTGGCTGGCCTGTGCCAGACGACTCGGACTCACGGGACTTGGACTGCAAGGCTGTTTCATTGCTGTGTAGATTTCCAGGTTAGGGCTGGAGCCTGGGCTCTAGGACCCTCGGATTCCAGCCTGAGCCCAGAGTCTACACAGCAATGAAATGAAATAGCCCCACAAGCCCAAGCCGGCTGGCACAGGTTTTTCTTTTCTGTGTAGACATACCCTAAGACTTCAGCTACGTGTTGTACAGCAGAGACGGAGAAAACTCTGTCTGCAGTGTGTGTGTGTGTGTGTATTTGTGAGAAAGAGAGAGATAAATAAAGATAAAGGGGAACCAAAATAGTAAATACCTGAGACAAAATGGCTGCCATATTTGCTGCCTGTTAGGGATCGGTATACTTCACTTGGTGTGACTGTCGATATGTGTTGGCAGTGATTTTGTCGCAGGCGTTTACTATTTTGGTACCCTTTTACCTCAGAACATGAGCAGAAGCATCATGTAACATCACCTGTAGCATGGAAGTTTGAAGGAGCAGAGGGTGCAGGAAGGAAGAGTTTGAAGGAGGCACCAGGAGGTCAGTCTGTGTGCACATGGCTAGAATGCTAGCTGCAGTATCTCTTCTGTCAATAATTCTCTTAATAACAAATCAGTCTAATTTTACAAGCACAGAATCTGTTCGTGTTATTATCCAGCAAGGGTTATATGAAACAAAATCCATCTTTTTCATAAAGATTCTGCATTTAATCACTCTCTAATTTCAAAGTCACTCACTCTCTTCTCCCATAACTACATCCTTTCAAATGCTGCTCTTCACCTAAACCTTCCTAAAGGAATTTCACTCAGCACTTTGGATAGCTTCATTCAGCATGTAGCCCTGATGAACTTTGAAGGAGCTAGTGCTTCAAAGTAAGATAAGGAGGATAGTTTAGTGGACAAGATACTAGATTGTGATTCAACAGACCTGGCTGTACTTCCCAGTTCAGGTGCAGAGTCTCTGTATGATCTTGAACAAGTCTCTTCTTTTATTTGTTCTTCAGTAGGCCTTAGGAGGATAAATCCATTAAAGATTGTGAGGTGCTGAGATACTACCATGACAAGGGCTATTAAGTATCTAGATAAAAAGATGACACATCTATGAAACAGACACTCAGAAAAAGACTTAGTGAACATTAGAACAAGGCCCACAGAGTTTGTGCGAGTTTGAGATAACACCAGATTATCCCCTCTCATTACTGGTGCATTTTATAACATTTATGGAAATAGACCAAACAAGGGCATATAATTTGGGCCTCTTGATTGATCATCTTGGTAGTAGCTTGGTACCATTTGAAAGAGAGTTATTAATAAGTCTGTACAAGCTCCTGATTTCCAGTGCTGGTTTGCTCAGCTTAGATTGATTCCAATGGGCTGTATTACTCAGGTATACATTTAAGATGCTATGTTTTCCTTGGTGAACTGCACAAGACTGATAAGCTACAGCATACAGAGGACAGAATGTATCTTGTGAGGCATTTAGGATTGGCTTTTGAGAGTTCCAGAAAAAATAAATCGAGTTGGGGAAATCTGTAGTAGTTATTGCTGGCTAAGACAGCAATAAGAAATTCTCTGTCACTTCTAAATTTTGCATTACCAGTTGACAGTGAGAGTTAATATTATATCTTCAAGAAGCATTTAGCAACCTAGTGTCTTATTTCTTTCCAGCTTCCTTCCATATCTATGGGTCAACTCCTGGAAATACAAGAACTGGGCAAACTGGCACATTAACACTGCTTTTGCAGCATGTGTGCACCCATATCCTGGCTAGCATCAACCACAGTTCTCACTTCTGCCATTCCACCACATTTGCTTGAATATTAACATAAGGAGCAAAATCTGTGCAGGGAAATATTCAGAGGGGCAATTCCTGGATCAAGGGTGCATAACAACATGCAGCCATTCACAGAGACAGATAAGCTCAATGGGGGTGTTTTAGATGATGGAACCAGTGTGAAACTTTCGGACATAGCAGAGCAGAGCATATTTGACAGGAGGGCCTTCTACTAGGCTCTCCAGAAAGCCGGAAGTCAGCCTGAGATCTCCACTGTAATGATCCACTTTTTCCCCAAAAGCCTTTTCACATAAGGGTTGACATGTCCACATAATGAAGATGGGAAAAGGAGATTTTTAAGACAACCAACTTACTCTATGTTTGCAAAGCACCCTTCATAATGAGGTTCTGACCTTGTTGGCCTCCAAAACTTAAACACAATATAAATATTGAGCAACAACAGTGGCAACTGGTAAACCTAAGATAAGAACGAGTGAGGTCTTCCATGGCCCAACTGTTGTGAGAATCTAAATTTTCAATCTCTTGGCGTGAGGGCTGGATGTGCTTATATTAAAAATAAAAAGACATCTAGATATCACAGTGCTAAGGGCTCTAGAAACACTCATATACCTAAATAAAAATCATGCCTTTTTTATACTGAGGTATTCTTAGTACTTTACAGTAAAAGAAATACCGTCCTCCCACTCCTGCATCCTTTGCTAATATAACTAGTCCTATCTCTCCAATGCGATTACGCATATAAGTGTCTGTTTAGGAATTAATACTGCGCCCATCATCGTGGACTGAGGGCTGCAGGATTGGACCTTAAAGCCTACTCCTGTTAATAAGATGGAGTTTCGCCAATGGCTTCTCCAGGAGACAAGCATGTGCCACAGGGTACCTCCGTCATTACCTGGTAAACCTCGCTGTCTGGCCAATTCAAAGACTTTCATAGTCACAAATGCACACCAGGCTATTTATCTTTCTTTATTTCCCCTCTTACATAACACAGTAATACAATGCAACACAGGTTTATAGTAAGGACAGGCTTCTGTGCAGCCCTCATTCCTCAGCCCAGACACACCCTCTGAGCCTCCTTCTGAGCTACCCCTTGCTTTCTGTTTCCTCCCCTTATAGTCTCCCCCACTTACCTTCTTAGCCCAGTGATTGTCACACAGGTGCTCACAGTCCCCCACCAGAAAGTGTATAACTGCCCTCAGCTGGACCTGCAGCAATGTCAGTGATCAGGGTGCTGCTGATAGCACTCTGTCACCACATGACCCTACTCATTTCAATCATAGACTTTAAGGTCAGAAGGGAGCACCATGATCATCTAGCCTGACTGCCTGCACATTGCAGGCCATAGAACCTCACCCACCCACTCCTGTAATAGACCCACGACCCCTGGCTGAGTTACTGAAGTCCTCGAATCATGATGTAAAGACTTCAAGTTACAGAGAATCCACCATTTACACTAGTTTAAACCTGCAAGTGACCCATGCCCCATGCTGCAAAGGAAGGCAAAAAAATCCAGGGTCTCTGCCAATCTGACCTGAGAGAAAATTCCCTCCTGACCCCAAATATGATGATCAGTTAGACCCTGAGTATGTGGGCAAGACCCACCAGGCAGATACCAGGGAAAGATTTCTCTGTAGTAACTCAGAGCCCTCCCCAGCGAGTGTCCCATCTCTGACCATTGGAGACATTTGCTGCGAGCAGTTGCAGATGAGCTACCTGCCATTGTAGGCAGTCTCAACATAACATCCCCCCCATAAATGTATCAAGCTCAGTATTGAAGCCAGTTAGGTTTTTTGCCTTCACTGCTCCCCTTGGAAGCCTGTTCCAGAACATGAGAAATTAAAGCAATGAAACACCACGTTACCCTATATAAAATCCATTTGCTGCACCCAAGAGCTTCTGGGGAAAAAAAATATTTTAAGTCTACTTTCAAATTGTGATAAATCCATGGTCAGCCTCAGGCCAGAAGGGAAGGTATGTCATTTCTGGGCCACAGAGCAAAAAGTTACTTTCTTGGAAGTCTCTGGAAGTAACAGCTCTTTTCCTTCAGACCTCAGGGAGTGCAGTGGTATAGACACAGTTCAGCAGGGGAAATCGGGTAACTCTGGCTTCCTAGGTATCTCTCAGCTCTTTGAGGTCAGAGGAAGGATGGTCCAGTGGGTAGGGCACTAGCCTGTGCCATCAAAGACCTTATTCAATTCTTTGCTCTACCACATGCTTCCTGTGTGATGCTGTGCTTAGGGCTTGTCTACACAGACAGTTACTGCACGGCAAGCCAGGATCTATAGCACACCAGCATGCCACACTAATCTTGGGGGGACACTACTACAGTGCACGTAAAGCCCCAGAATGCAACAGGTAGTAGTATGCACTCAGAACTTTCAGTGCCCGGTAGGAGTGCCCACATGGGATGTGACTGGGCGGCAAGCTGCTGTGCTGTAGATTCATATCCTGGCTTACTGTGCAGTAACTTGCCTCATAGACAAGCCCTAAGTCCTCCTGTACCTCAGTTTCCCATTGGAGAAAAGGAGATAATAGCACTTCCCTATGTCACAGAGGAGCTGTAAGGATAAATACATGAAAGATTGGCAGGTGCTCAGATACTACATATATGGGGGCCACATAAGTACCTACAATATGTAGACAGAAGAAGAAGATGTGCCTATTGGAGGCAGGAGCTAAGCAGTTCTAAATAAGCCCTTCAGACCACTGCATATACGATCTATATATTCTATTTCAGTTTGAGGACAGTAAAATAAAAAACAACAAATTCCAAGAAGTATTTAACACTGCCATGGAATCTGAAACCCAAATCTAATTGGCAACCGATGAGCAATTCTAAGTTAACACTCAAAGATAAATGTGTTACGTACTGACTGTGCTGGCATATTTTTTCCATAACAAGAGATCAGGTCCAATTGTCACCCTTAACCTTCAATTACTATACATCCTAGACTATACTGAAACCTTAATATAATTGATTAGAGTTTGATAAATACTGAACACAGCTGCCATCCCAAACTATTAAGATTTCTGCAGCATTACAATATTTAATAGCAGAACTTAGTTACCACCACCAATATTTAACTAACACCCACACATCACATAAGAGCTTTTAACCAGGTTCATTCAAATGTATTCATGGAAACAACTTAACTCTGGGTGAGATAATGTGTATACTGCTGCCCTCTGCTGCCTCTATTTCACATCAACATAAACCCAACAATTTAAACACACATTTCCCTATACAGATTTTTTTCCAGGGGCATACAAATGATAGCTATTGCAGAAGACATAGAAAATGGCAATAATGTAGATTTGGGGTCATTCACCTAAAACAATCCTTCCACTTTCCTGAAGGAAAGTGGCTCCACTTCATCTCTCCATACTTCATTGATTTGTCGCCTTTGAAAATCAAAGCCTTGATGCGCACTTTAAAGGGACTATATTTTGCGTGATCACAAGATGTGCACTTTGCTTCCTTTGTACATGCAAAATCCACATTTGCTAAGAGAAATGGCTCCTTGCATCTGCATACATCACTTTGGTGCCTGCATGTGCAATCCTTTGAAAGTGTGACCCTTCCTACCTACAGTCATTTGTATTTATCACCAACACCAACACAGGGATTGCTTCAGAAATTGTGCACAATGGCAAAATAGACAAGTGTGCACAGCAACAGGCACAGAGCGAGATAAAACTAAATGCTTTTTGTGTTTCATCATGGGGTGTAAAAACTGTGCACGAGTGGTTAGGTGACAGTGTACCTTCGGGGGGGAAGTGGTCAATCACAGGGGCAATGTTGGCTGTTGTCATCCAGCAAAGCCCATACCAATGGTGTGATACCATTCTGAGAGGGCTGCATGTTCCATACTCAGATGCAGGGAACAGAGATCTGTATGGTAAGCAGCAGACAAAATTAGGGGCCTGGGAACAAGAGCCAGGGAGCAGCAGTCAGTTTCCTAGTCCAGAAGCAATAGGCAGGGGCATCCAGAGCCTGCCCTCCACCCCCCCACAACCAGCTAGGGGCCAGCACTCCAGTCAAAATATCCCCCCATTGATGGCAGGAAGTAGCCACATCCCCTTTTCAGCCCAGGGCTAGCCAGCATTAGGGGCTGAACCACATTCATCCATCCAGTGAAGGACCAGGAGCAGTCAGGGCACAGCTTCGAGGAACAGTCAGAGTTTCCCAGACAGCAGGAGAGATGCCAGAGCCAGCAAGCAGCATCCTATGCTCATAAAGCTTATTCCATGCTGCAGCCTTAAGGCAATGCATATTCATCAACTAGGCAAATGAGGGCATTAAGGTTCCAGGTTACTGGACCTTCTGCCTTAAAAAGTATAGACCAAGTAACAATTGGCTGAAAAGTAATAAGAATCTTAAAGGGCCTATGCCCATCTCTGCCACAGTAAATCTTTCTTTGGCCTAAGTTTGGCCCTGGTGGTAACAGGGAGAGTAGGGCCCAAAGAGTTCCTCTTCAGGCTGGTTATTGAGGGATAATGGAAGAAGACAACCTACAGGGAGAGAGGTAAAGGGTGTGTAATGGAGGAAGAGTGTGATGAGGAGTCCTGAAGGAAGAGATTATGGTTCTGATCCTTCTCCCATTGATGGATCAACCAGTACAGGATCAGGTCTGTGAAGAGGAGAAGCAGGAAAGATCTTTAACAGAGAAGGGGGATATTTAATTAGACGGAATATAAGAAAACAAAACTGAAAGGAAAAAAAATGCACTAAGTAAGAGGACCCACGTGAGAGTAGCACCATAGTCCTTAATCACAAAGGTGCTTCAGAGATTCCATTCCTCACACTTGCTTGCCTGCTGTAATATTTGAGATTTGTCACTTGAATGAAATTCAAGCTAGGGATATTCAAAATAGTCATTAGTCCCTTCCTAAGAATGGTGTTAAGTAGAGCTCAGGGCACTATTATTCCTTGTGGGACAGAGATAATGTGAGGTCAGAGTGAGACAAAGTCCTTAACCACCACGGTTACCTGCAGATTGATTGCTGGAGAAAGTATAGATCATTTAACCTGAATTGAAGCTAATGGATGGTATTGTATTGTATTGTGTGCTGGCTAAAATCAGCAAGAACAGCAGATGTCTTAATCTGGGCTTCTTAAGGAAGTGCAAAGCCTATACTTACAGTCAGCAGGCATTCTCTAATCACTGCCAAAAATTATAGACTATGCATGGCTTAATGCCACCATTTTGCAAAATTGCACCTTTAATGCTGAAGCCTTTTTTCCCCTTTGTATTTATATCCATGTTCAGAAAAGTAACTCAAACAAGTGCTCACTACCAAGTTTTCAATTTGGCACTTGAATACATACTCTGGTCTTCAGTTCACTTGAACAATGAAATCACAAAAAGGAAAAAAAAACTGCCTATTACAAAGGGTCTTGTTATATGGACTGTTAGTGCCTCTTTCCACATGGAATTTCGAGATGTGCATTTGCCATACATAGTTTTAGAATTCCCAGGCTTTCATATTGAGGATCACATCTTAATACATGTTCAAGTTCTTCTCCCATTCTTCATTGAATAATACCCCTGAGGTCAGGGCTGGCTCTAGGATTTTTGCCACCCCAAGCAAAAAAAATGTTGGCTGCCCCCCTTTTTTTGGTGCCCCCCAGCCCCGCCCCAACTCTACCCCTTCCGAACTCCTTCCCCAAATCCCCAGCCCTGCCTCCTCCCCCGGGCATGCCGCATTTCCCCCCCCCCCCATTGCTTCCTGGGGGGCCCCCGCAACCTCCCACCCTAGCTCACCTCCGCTCCGCCTGCTCCCCGGGTGCATCGCCGCTCCGCTTCTCCCCCCTCCCTCAGGCAAGGGAGGGCGGAGAAGCAGAGCAGCTGCACGTTCAGGGGAGCAGGCGGAGCGGAGGTGAGCTGGGGGGGCTGCAGGAAGTAACGGGGGGTAGAGGAACCGCTCCCCACTCCAGCTCACCTCTGCTCCACCACCACTGCCTCCCCAAAGTGCCTGCCGCTCGGCTTCTCCTCCTTCCCTCCCTCCCAGCCTTGCTGCGCGAAACAGCTGTTTCGCAAGCGGCAAGCCTGGGAGGGAGGGGGGAGAAGCGGAGTGGCGGCACGTTCAGGGGAGCAGGTGGAGCGGAGGTGAGCTGGGGGGGCGCAGGAAGTAACGGGGAGTAGAGGAACCACTCCCCGCTCCAGCTCACCTCCGCGCCACCACCGCCGCCTCCCCCGAGCGTCCCACCGCTCGGCTTCTCCTCCCTCCCAAACTTGCTGTGCAAAACAGTTGTTTCACGCGCAGCAAGCCGGGGAGAAGCGGCGCACTCACGGGAGCAGGCGGAGGTGGAGCGGAGGCGAGCTGGGGCAGCGAGCTGGGGCGGCAGAGGCACTTTTTCCCCATGCCCCGGAGTTGGCACCTATGATGGCCGGTGCCAGAATGCCGCCTCTAGAAATGTGCCGCCGCAAGCACCTATTCTATTCTGTTACATCCATGCAACTGCAGTGAAGGTAACACATGGCAGTGTCTGGCCTTGCTTCCCCTTTTAGGGAAGGCCCTTCCATTGCCAAGCTCCATTGCAATATTCTTCCTCCAGGATGGATGGATCACTAGAGATGGTATGAGTTTGGAAATGGAACCTTGAGCCAGAGAGAGGAGATTTTTGGGAATTTGTTCCCAAATTCAGTTCTTTCTAGCTTTAGCGCAGCTGTTCACAGAAAGCCTTTTCCCCTTCTTCCAAAGTTTCATCTCTATCTGAACAACACAGAACTCCAAGGAAATCTGATGGCAGAATGCGTCCTTTACAGCGGCCTTCTACTGCATCCCATGCACAGAACTTCACTGACTATAATGGGCATTCCATGTGGAGCAGAAGTGCAGAATATGTAATCACCTGCAGTGCAGAGAAAAAGAGATTTTTCTCCCAATGTTATAGCACATATACTGTCTGATTTAAATAATGCAGATAGTACTATGAGAATTTACTTCTTATTAGCATGGTGTATAGTCCATCACACCTCAGACACAGTTTCTTTTAGACATAGATTCTGTGGTGATGGGAACTTAGGGCTCCAACCCACAAAAGCACTTAAGCATGTGAGCAATCCTTTCTCTGTTCAGCAAAGCGTTCAAGCACGTGCTTCATGTTACAGTCACTTAAGCATGTGCTTAAGTGCTTTATTGAAATGAAGTCATAAATACCACAGTGATGGACACTCTACCAAAACCAAAGGGACAGCACGATTCTTTTAAAAAGCCTGCTGCTAACTTGAATCTGCTAACCCTGCTGCAACTGGTAAGGTCGAAAAACGTCAGTGTCTACCTGTTCCCATAAGTTAGCACATGTTGAATGAAGACATACAGTCCTCAGTTTTATGGCATTACAAATTCTCCTTAACATTTGTTTTTCTTTATGCTTTAACCCAGCACAGGGTTTAATTCTTCTCATTATTAGCCTGTATATTTATTCATGGCCACAAGGGACACAAACAACTGGATCCCTGCTGGGAGACTGAAGAAAGGAGTGTTGCCTCCATGGTATCTTTTAACCCTTCTTCTAATTTGCAAAGAAGTTAACTTTATTTAATTGTTCTCAGAGAGTATCTCTGGCCATGCTCAGATGAGATGGCACAAAGCTGCTTTAGTCAGGGAAGAAGGGCATGACAACTGCATTCCTCTCATGGCTTCTGAAAAATCTTTTTAAAGAGGAACCCTGAAAACTATTTTTCATTACTCAGTTGCCAGGTGCATCTTGTAATCAGAGTGACACAGAAGGCTACACGTTCTGCAGAGTGGAGCTAGAGGCTTGTGCTTCTCAGAGATTAGCCAATCTTACCGGGGGTACAGATTGCTCCTTTGATTTCTGACAAAGGGCTCAAACAGCCAGTGGTTCCCTAGCAATGTTTTTCAGTTTCCTGTGTTATCAGGGGCAGTTGGCATAGCAGCTGATAATCTTAAGAGACCAAGGGAAACGATCTTCTGAGGTGACTTGTGGAACTAACTTATCTTCAGTGAATTCATTTACACTTCCAGTTTTCTGTGGTCTCAAAGGCCAGCTTCATTTCACACTCCTGTGCACCTCAGAGGATGTGAAAATTGTTCTGTAGCAAGAGCATCTAAATGAGAAAAAGTATTAAACCTCCGCTTCAGCACAAAGAAGTTCAAAGTGCAAGAGATTGGAGCATGCTTTTTAAAAAATCCCCAGGTATAGAGCTACAATATTCGCTGCTTAGTCAGTGGTTTGTCATGAGTTAGTATATGACTATAGTAGCTACAAGTAAAGGGAGAGGAGATTCCAGCTATCCATGTTTTCCTGTGAATTTGTCACACAAATTGCAATAAAACTCCCTTTGCCCATTTAAGATATATTTGCCCTGGTTATAAACAAAGCCAGCAGAACAATGGCTATGTTATATCAACTTTAGCACTGGAAAATTTGCCTATAGAAATGGTATCTACTAAGCCAGCCTCCATGCACATATAAAAATCACTCTGTAAAAGACCTCCCTATCCCAATACTAGGAATAAAAATCATATTGTCACCTTAAAGGTACCTTGAAAACTAGAGATGGGGAGGTTCAGAGGAGAGAAAAGAAGACTGGCTGCTTTATCCAATACACCGGAATTCTTAGAAACCACTTGACCTCTTTCGCCCCTCCCCTCCCTACTCCTCTCTCCTTCAGCAGGTCCACCCATCTACACTATCATTCTCTGTGTGTGTTTCTTCCTTGGAGTGGGATGGGAGTTGCCAGTGATGTACTATCACCATTTGATAACCATATTGGATGGAGGACCCACCCAAGTCAGGTATAGCTCCTCCCTCTTTCCCAAAGAGAAACAGCTTCTGCTGAGTCCCCTCGATGCAGGGCCCTGACCGAGAACTGCACAACCTTGGGCAGTCATGTGAGAACTAGATGCAACATCACCCAACTGAATTCTTTACTCAGGCTCATTAGAGAGTCCTGCCCTCACTGTGCTCAGACGACCATGACAACACAAGGGGCACAGCAGTGAAGAATCAGGCTCATATCCAGCCAATCAAGGAAGTCAAGAAAAAGCCCTGGGACAAAACAGTAACCAGCTCTGTTCTTCTTGGAACCTTCTATGATATTCCTGAATAACCTTATGTATCCCTCCAGATCACAGCTATATCCTCCCGCTATCTCCATGCCCCCTACCCGCATGTGTAGCCTGGCACGTACTCCTATTATGCTCATCTCCCAAATCATTCTTATCTCCTGTCTCTCTGCTTCATTCTTTCCTCTGTTCTAAATTCTTTCTTTCTGCTAATTATTGAAGGTCAGACAGTGCTGTTAAGGCACAAGCTTGTGTTTGGGAGAGGCTGGGGGAGCCTCACTCCCCAAGGAAAGATACATACACTGAGCTATCAGCATGACTTCGTCCTGTGATATTTCCACAGCGTCTGCTGAGGCATGTTTAAATCTTGTCTGAACACTAGATGGCAACCAAAAACTTTCATACTGGCTGTTTTTCATTCACAAGCCTATGGGTTTCTTTACATGTTAATATTGTATACAAAGACTAAATCAAGGCCATGGTAAAGCAGATTGGTCAAAATATTGCTCTTGCAATAGGGGGTCATGACCTGAACAAAGAGTCATGCAGGGCAGGGTAGCTGTGGAATGCAGGGACAGGAGTGTGCTCTGGGGCATATGTCACTGTTACATCAAAAACTGCAGTTGAACTGCTTCTGTGCAAGTGCTCTGCAAGCTATCTAGGGAGGTGAAATATTTATTTGGTTGATGTTACAGGCAAATACACCTACTCAGGAGGAAAAGGTAACCCCCACAACAGCACAGAACACCTGGGCACCTGAGAATTTCAGAAATAATGACTGGCGAGCTGAAAACTAAGAGGACTTGATGTGGTTGAAAAGTAGAAAAGAGCTTGAAACAAGCCACTTGGATCTTTGAGGAAGTTTGGATGGAAGCACTCGGGGGGAAAAGGGATGAATTAGAAGACAGTGAGTGGTATATCTGCCTGGTGACTGACATGCTATCACACATCAGGTGGAGAGAGAAATCAAGGCTAGATGAGGAACATTTGAGAAACTCAAAAAGGTAGTATGGAGAGCTGTCCATCCGATTATGGAAGACACTGTTGTGCCAGGCCCAGTAGAGCAGAAATCTGGCCCCTTAGTAAGAAGATGGAGAAGGTTACAAGAACAGAGCATAGTTTATATCACATGGAGACACAGAGAAAATTAAATGAAGAAGAGGGGAAACCAAGAGGAACACACTGTAGATTGAAGCAGCTAATGTGGCATGGGCTGGTCATGCTTCCTGAACAAGAGATAAAAAGGTGGGGAGCTGCTTACACTGAAGCATATGTTGTCCAAAGCAGCATGTACCAACTGGAAAAATATCTCATTGAACCGATGGTAGGACAAGTTCCAGGGCAGAGCTTCTTGGAGATCCTAGACAAGTCATTTGCTTTCTGCAGTGGAAAAAGTAGGGCTATAAGGATGGTTTCAGAGCAAAAAATGTATTCAGTGATTCTGGTTTAACTGTGGGAAAGAGACCTTAAAAGGAAGGAGCTGAATTATGCTGCCTTGCAAGACAGGTACAGAGCACCTGCTGATGACTTCACTCAGTGTTGGTCATCCATGCCTCCCAGGATCAGGTTTTATGCATGGCTCCAAAATATGAATATATTGTTTATCCAACTCTTGACACATCAGAGTCTGGGTAGGTACCATACTGACACCATCTGTAAAACTGACATACAGAAAGCTGATGAGGCTTCATACTGTTTTGGGCTGCATAGAGAGCTGAGCTGCCAAAAAGAGGCAGACAGAGTGGGTGTCACAAATCACAAAGTGTCTTTCCTGCGGAACTTTACCCAGAACTTTGCAGAGGAAACAAGTAAAGTGAATGAATATTTCCCCAGTGTCAGTAAGTTACAGGGTGATGGGTAACAAGCCACTTAAGAGAAATGGAGCTGTGCATCCCAGCTATTCTCACACCTTTTGTACTTCTGGGGGAAAATGCTTATATGCCACGTTTGTCATTCTTGTGACATGTATAGAAATGTTGGCTCTAGCTGTAAAATGCTAATTTCCCCTGCACTGCTCTCGCTGCCTGTATAGAAGGGAAAAACATTAGATCTGGAAACCGGAAACTTTTGAAAAACTCTCAGATAATTATGCCAACAGCATGTGTGTGTGTAGCTGTTAGGGCTGCTGCAGAGCATAACGGGACTTTAGCAGGTTTTTGGTGGTGCAAAGCTATTGAAGTATATTTGAATATGCATTTGCATGCATATTAGGTTAAATATTACAATTTATTTGACAACATAACAACCTTGGCACCAAGGGAATTAGCTAGGAGGGTGGTATGCAAGAGATGCCCTTAAGCTACTTAGCATTCCTCCGATCCTGAGAGATGTGCCCTGGGATATCCCCCAGGCTCAACTCAAAGCAGCATGACATCTACTCTAAAATGCACTGCTTGCCAATGGCTGGAAGTGGTTGTTCCAGCAGCCAAGGATTTCTGGTGTCCCTTTTCTCCTGGCCACAATAAAATGGTTGCATCAGCTCAGTAGTGCAGCCATAAACTCCTCATACAGCTAGATGCGTGGATTGATCCTGCTCCCACTGAGCATAATGGGATTCAGTGATGTCAGTTGGAATAGGAGTAGCCTGTGTACACATTTAGGGATTTCCCTGTTTTTGTCCTCGCTTAATATTGGTCTTCTTCTAGCTCATCTGTGTCCTTTGTCCTAGAAGCTATAAAAGCTTTTGTCTGGTATCAGTGAACTGTTAAATCATAGAAACACAGGGCTGGACAAGACCTGAAGAGGTCACCTAGTCCAGCCCCCTGCACTGAGGCAGGACCAAGTAAACTAAGCCCATCTCTGACATGTATTTAATAGATGGGGATTCCACAACCTCCCTTGGAAGCCTATTGCAGAGCTTAACTAGCCTTAGAGTTAGAAAGATTTTCCTAACATCTAACCAAATCTCCCTTGTTGCAGATTAAGCACATTAGTTCTTGTCCCACCTTCAGCGGATATGGAGAACAACTGATGACTATGCTCTTTATAGCCGCTCTTAGAATATTTGAAGACTGTTATCAGGTCCCCCTTCAGTCTTCCTTTCGTCCCAAGACTAAACATGAACAGTTAACATTTTCTCAAGGTCAGGTTTTCTAAACCTTTTATCATTTTTGTAGCTCCTCTCTGGAGTCTCTCCGATTTGTCCACACCTTTCTTATAGTGTGGTGCTCAAAACTGAGCATGATACTCCAGCAGAGGCCTTGCCAGTGCAGAGTAGAGCAGGACAATTACCTCCTGTGCCTTACAGATGACACTCCTGTTAAACCACCCCGGAATGATATTGACCTTTTTCTCAGCTGCACCACATTGTTGGCTCATATTCAATTTGTGATCTCCTATACCCGCCATTTCCTTTTCAGCAGTACTATTGCCTTGCCAGTTATTTCCCATTTTGTGTTTGTGCATTTTGCACTTGTCTTCATTGAATTTCATCTTTTTAACATCAGACCAATTCTCCAACTGGTCAAGGTGGTTTTGAATTCTAGTCCTGTCCAATCAGGTATGCACCATTAGAGTAATTTCATCTAGACCATACTTCCCTAGTTTTCTTATGAGGCTACATATGGGACTTTGTAAAAAGCCTTACTAAAGTCCAGATACATCATGCCCACTGCTTTCCCCTATGCACCAGGTCAGTAACCCTGTCAAAGAAAGAAATTAGGTTGGTTTGGCGTGACTTGTTCTTGACAAATCCATGTTGGGTATTATTTATAACCTTATTATCCTCTAGGTGCTTACACATCTGTAGAAGGGTTCGGCCGGAGCTCGTCCCTCCCCGGGGTGGCGGGGAACCACACCACCTCACTACATCCATTCATTTGCGTCGGGGAACTAGTCTGGCCATGGGGTCTCACGCCACAGCAGTGATAGAGGCACAACAAACGGTTACTCATGCCTGATTGGCGGGCAGTAGTGAGTCCCGCGCTCCAGTCCTCAGACAGGAGCTGAGCAGCTGCTATTTACCGAGCAGGCCCAGGCCCTGAGTCAGGGCGGGGCAGCAAAGAGTCTGTGGCTCAGGCCCTCAGGCAGGTCTGAGCAAACAGTTAAGCAATAGGCCCACGCCCTGGTTCCGAAGGGCCTGGGAGAGGAGGAGACTGCCACCCACACGTTGGTTGGCAAGGGGGAGGCAGGCCCACCCACTCCACTGCGTCCCAGCCCGGGGCCCTAGCAGCAGCAGAGGCCCTGCTGCTGCCTCAGTGGAGATCCTGGCCGCAACACACTGACATAGGCTCTGGCAGTGCTGCAGTCAGACTAGGGTCGGCTGGCCCCGGGCTACTTCCTGACTCCCCCTCTAGATCCAGATTTAATGACTACCCCATTCTTGTATACATTAATTAAAGAGGGAGGATGATTTCCAGATGAAGCCACTGAACTAGGACACTGAAGATCTGGATTCAATAAGATTTACAGCAGTGTAACAGCAGAATTTGGACCCTCGCCTGTGAACTCAAACATGCAACTCCCCATGCTGTTAATCAATGCGAAACCCATCAGTAAATCACTATGCACTACTCAAAGGCTCCATCCTCTACTCAAAGGCTCCATCCTGCAAAGATGTAGTTTAATCCGATTGACTTGCATTTGGCCGCACTGCGTCTATTCATGCATAGAATCATAGGACTGGAAGGGACCTTGAGAGGTTATCTAGTCCAGTCCCCTGCATAAAAGTGAGCATGTGTAAGGCTATGCCTACACTACAGTTTATGTCAGCATAAAATATATCACTCAGGATGGTGAATAAAATCACCCGCCTGAGTGACATAAGTTACACTGACATAAGCAACGGTGTGGAAGCTTCTCCCGCCGACATAGGTTCTGCCACTCGCCGGGGCTGGAATAGGCTGCATTGGCACAGCTGTGCCACTGTAAACTCTCTAATGTAGCCGTGCCCTAAGTCTTTGCAGGACTGAGGACCAAAATATTACAGATAACATTTAATATTTTTCTGGAGACAAGCTGGGTGAGGTAATATCTTTTATTGGACCAACTTGTGTTGGTGAGAGAGACATGCTTTCGAGCTACACAGAGCTCCTCCACAGGTCTGGGAAAGGCATTCCAAGTGTCACAGCTAAATTCAAGGTCAAATAGTTTAGCATAAGTAGTTAGCACATATTTTAGGGGTCCATTCAAAGTGAAGCCAGGGTGAAAGTAACTCTTTAGACTTACCGGTATGGGGGTCACCCCCCCCGAAGGGGCGGGGCCTTGGGGAAAAGGGGCGGGGCTGGGGGTCAGCATACCCCAGCCAGCCCGTCCACGCTCCCTGGCCCACGCTGCCCAGGGCTCCAGCGGCAGCTTAAAGGGCTCAGGGCTCCAGCTGCCGCTGCCACAGTACCAGCAGCAGTGGCCGGAGCCCCAGGCCCTTTTAAATCACCGGTCCAGGGGCAGCTGCTCCCTTTGCCCGCCCTGGTCGGCAGCCCTGCTGGTAGAGACCATACCAGCAGGGCCACCGCCGACAGAGGGGGCAGCGACGCTAAAGCACTGCCACAGCAAAGGACCCTGCATAAAATGCTGACCCATTTGCCTTCCCTTGTCGGGCACCCTGCTGATAGCGTCCGTTCTGGCAGGGCCGCCGAAAGGGAAGGGGCAGCGACGTTAAAGCACTGCCGCCAGGGCCGGCTCTGGCTTTTTTGCCGCCCCAGGCAGAAAAGCCTCCCGCCGCCCCCCCTGGCGCGAAGCACGGCAGGGGAGGGCGCCGAGCCCGGCTGCAGGCCCGCTCTCCCCGACCGGCCGGAGAGCCGGAAAGAGGGCAGCGAGCCCGCCGCGGCTCCGCTCTCCCCAGCGGCCAGAGCGCCGGGAGGAGGGCGGAGAGCCTGGCCGGGGCTCCGCTCTCCCCAGCGGCCAGGGCCGGTACTGGGTTCTTACCGGTACACTGTACCGGCCCATACCGGCTCACTTTCACCCCTGGGTGAAGTGGCCCATTAACTCTCCTGTAGTCATAGGACAAGAAGGGGGGTTAGTGGGTTACAGATTGTTGCAGTAAACTCTAAATCTGGAACACTCCCCCACTAGCATCAAACTTCATGGACAACACAATCAGCTTCAACAATAGAACCTTACAGACAACCATATGCAAGAAACCCACCAATCATCACACCTACCTTCATAGACCCAGAAACCACCCCAAACACACCAAGAAATCTGTTATCTACAGCTAGGGTGACTAGACATCCTGCTATTATTGGGACCGTCCCAATATTGGGGAATTTGCAGCTATTCCTCCCACCGCTAAAAAAAGTGTCCTGATTTTTCACACTTGCTATCTGGTCACCCTATCTACAACGAGGCATTCAGATACTGCAGAATATAAGCTCCAAGGAGAAAGTCCAGGATTAATATAGAGAAGATCTGCATGACCGTGTCAACTAACTCCTCTCAACTTGCATTGGCGAAAGTGGTTGAGGAGCCCCAAACACGCCAGCGCTTGACCTTTATAACTGTTCAGTCCATTTGACAGGTAACTCCTGGATCTACTCCTCAGGTGACCAGAGACCTCTACCATATGACTTTGTTGCCAGGTGGCCTCTCCTCTGGCTAGCCAGTTCTCCTGGGTAGGAGCTATCTTGTTGTCTAGAATATACGGATTTGAATAGAAGACCATTCCAATTTAACAATAGTCTATTATCAACCCTGCATCATTCCCCCTTGGAATATTATTCCAATATGGAGGTAGAGAGACCACAGAGAAAGCAACTAAACCTCAAATTCAAAAACTCGAGTTTGGGGTTTGGTAAAGATACATACAGAGAATTCATACGCTCCCACAGAATTACAGATAGATTCCTGAATCATCACAATGGTGCTTAGAGAACTGTTTTCTTTCCAAAACACACTTTTGTTTAATGGTGCATTCACTGAAGAATAAAAAGAAAGGCACAAAAAGCCTTTGTTCAATATTCATGCAACACAGTCAGAACCTTTTAAGCATTCAATTGCACTTGATGTCTACTATAATAGCCATATGATCATGGCTGATACAGCAAGTGTTCTGCAACAAAAAAGATGTTTTTATTTTGTTGTGGATAAAGCATTTTCACCTTCATTTTAAAGGATGTTTTAAAACAAACCGAATGGCTCAGATAATAATACACAGAACTCTTTACCTTTAGATACAATGTTTGTGCTGTTCTATTGTGGCCAAAAGTAATTATTTGACTCGTTACCATAAGTAGAAAGGAATAGAGGAGATGAGGTGGTGGTCTGAGGCCATTTCTTTGGTACCGAGGCTGGGAGTTTTCAAAAGAGTGCTAAGAAATCAAACACCCAACTCCCACAGAAAGTCAGCTGCTGTATTAGTTGAGGCATTTCAAAGGGAACTGGGTGTCCATTAGGCATCTTTGAAACCCAAGACTAAGCATTCATCCTGTACAATCCATCACTAACTAGCTCCCATTGTGTACTCAGACCTCGCCCTCTTGTCTGGTGTTCCTTTGAAAGTAAGAGCAGATATGCAGGGATACCTCACCTGTAATTGCCTTATGCTGGAGAGCAACACTGTGTTCCCAGCTGTGCACAGTCCAAGCACTTGCAGGACCAAGACCTTCCAAAGTATTCAGAAGCATCAGAACAGGATGATGAAACACAAGTATTATGAGCCACATAAGGACTGGTACCTAGAATAATTGGACCCTCCAATCAAACAACCATTAATTAATGCACAGAAACCAAATCATCTGCATGGAGAGCTGTGCACAGAGTCCTTAGGTTGTCCAGGAACACTAGGCAAATAAACAGGTAGGACTTGCCCCATTAGACTCTTCCAAGGTTCCTGTAATTGTGGGCATGCAGAACAGCCCCTTTGTAATGTTCCAGAGATGAAGAAATAGGAGAAGCTAACTGTGTAGGGATTAGAGGTTACGGAGGGTTTCAAAGGGTCTTGAACCCAGAGCACTATGGGCCCTGGGTTTCCAACACTTCCTAGTCACCACAAAGTGAACAGACAAAGCAACACCTCACTAATCTTAGAAGGTCAGGTTTCACAGGAAGTCCTATCTAGACACCCAAAGCCTTGGGGCACTTGGTTGGCTCACACCTACTACTTTAGTCAGGGAGTGACCCAGGTGGGCTGTCTAAGCAACTGCACAGGCTCTCTGTTACTGATGCATCTGACCCTGCTCTTTGCCTGTCTTGTGTGATCTGCATCCAATCCTGTTTCTGGTTCCAGCCTTGCTCCTACCCTTTACTCCCACTTCCTGCCTTGTTTCTGTTCCGTGCCTGATCCTCGCCTAGTCTCCGGTTCCTGCCCCTACACCTCACTCTTGGCGACTGGGTACCAAATCTGACTCTGACCCCCTGGCTCGTGGGCTACGGATTCTGGTTTGACCCTTGGCTCTGGCATCTGGCTTCTGACTCTGGTTCTGATCCTCTGTTCCATATTCTGACTCCTGCTCCAACAGCTAGGCATGACCACTTTCGTCCTATTTCCTAATGCTCTTTTTCTGCAGCTGACAAAGGGTTTTCTGACCTATACGGTGAGCTCCAGCAGGAATTTGGTCCTACATTATGGCACCATGTTGTACAAATATGGAAATACCTCTATGAAAGATAAATCCAGAAAAAAAGGATCAAAGAAGAAGTCAAAAATATGAAGCAAATTGAAAAGACAGAAAAGAAAATCAGAGCAATAGGAAAGGAATAATGCAGGAACATAACTTTGTAAGGACTCAGCTATGGCCAGGTGACCCACATTGTAGTTGGCTATGTGATGGTGGGATCAATGAGCAATACTGGATTGACTTGGGAAATATTTGAACTTAAAGAGCTTTTCTTAAGCTGTTTGTGTAAAACTCTCTTTAAACTTGCTGGGTATTTTCCCCCTTGGAATCCATTTCTCATTCACTCCTTGGTCTAAATATTCAAACAGGAGGCATTAATTTTACGATACAATTAGCACATCCTACAGAGATAGGTCTTTCTCAAGGGCAGAGAACAATTGGCTTGGATTAGCTAGCTCACCAATACAAAACTGTTTGCAATCACAATCCTAAAAATATTTTCTCTACTGCCCATAGACGGTTGGAAAACAAAACTGGGCAAAGTTGTAAAGGATTTATTCAACTCTCATATATGGTGTTTTGAGAGGGGAAAAAGTGTTTGTTAGAGAAAAAAATGATATTATACTTCCAGAGTTCTACTATGTCCCCCCGCCTCCCCAAAGCAAAACACAGTCTGATCTTATTTATCTATCTTCACAAATATTACAAGAAACCACCACAATTCTGAGTGGAAAAAGCATCTGGCAACTACGAGAAAATTTTGATCTAGTCTATTCACATAGGAAATCTGGGATCAATAACTTCTTTGAAAGCAAAAACACATAGTGCAAGTGAATAATGATGATGTGGTGTTCAAATGTGTAGTAGATGGTGCTTACAATCTTGTTCTGGGCTTGTTCAGCGCTTAGCACCATGGGCTCTTGGTCCATGCCTGAGGCTCCTAGGCACTACGGTAGTGCAAATAATTAACAAAGTGTTACTTGTTCTTTCACCTGAATATAGAATCAGTGTTTTCCCCACATATTATCACTTGTGAACAGGCTTATTAACCATTCATCTAACTTTATCCCTTCAGCACCAAGCTACTGGCACTTTTACATCTACCTGCTGAAGATTTTAGTCAGGTGTATTGTTCTACATACACATCAAATAGTAGTCTAAAGTGTCTGGGCGCCTTGATGCTATCGGGCTGAGTGCATTACAAACACCTAGATAGAGATCTATGTAATCTACTATAGAGATTGGTCCAAACCACACTCCCATATTCTGAACTTTGAGCAAGTACATACAGACTGACCTTTGGAGTTCAGGTGCAGCTCTAGTTGTATGGGTATGGGAATTTGTTTGCTGGGATTCTCAAAGTAATACAGGAAACCACAATTATCTCAGCTTGTAGGCCTTACTCATGCAAGATTGTGTGTGTTTGGCTGCATTCAGCAAAAGATGATTGCACTTCAGTGTAAGTGTCAGGGGAGACACAAAGGAGATAGATTATCCACTGGCTTGCACCATGTGTTGTCATTTACATTAGTGCAAAGTAGGTGTTCATATGGTAGGGTCTGAAAGTGTTTCTCGAAGTGTCACCACACAAGGCTCAGGTAGTGAAGAATCAGGCCCTAGGTCGAGCCCTCTACATTAATGGCAGTGAACAGCCCCTCATGTGTCAACTTTTAGACTCAAGTGCAAGGTAAAAAGGTCTGGGGCGCACGTGGAGTTCCTAGAACGCATTGGTATAAGTAAGTGTAGTCATCAAGATGCTAATGAGGCACTATGAAGTATTGGTTCAGGGATGGGAAAAGGGGGATGAGCCAGGAGAACAGCTACTGTAAGTCATATGTTAAAGTCCACTGTGAATTATGAAGCTTCATAAATTACTCTTGTGTTTTGCTACATGTGGGGGGAGGGGTGCAGAAAGGCTGCTGTGGCTGCAGAACTGGGAGATGCATGAAGTTGATGTCCTATGAGCATCGTTGCAGTAATTCTTGTTCCTCCTCCACCTAAGAGGACCACTTGCTTGGGTCACTGAGGGTATGTCCATGCAGCACAGGAAGGTGACATTGCCTTGCAGGTAGGCATACCTGCCCTAGCTTTAATCTAGTTAGGACTGGAGACATGGCAGCAGGGGCTTCAGCATGGTCTAGCTGCCCTAGTACAAGCCTGTCAGGGACTCCGGGTACTTATTTGGGTCATTAGCACAGGCTGAATGTACTGCCACATCTTCACTACTAGATTAAAGCTAGAAAAGTATGCCTACCCACCCTACTATCACACCTACTGTGTGGTCATATGGAGTTTTATTGATTCTCCACTGCAGTGTGTTTGGTTTTAAACACCCAGCTTCAGTGATATCTGTATAAAAAATTATAAGCCAGACCTATGAAATGGTAATGCTTGTTCTCTCCTTGCCAGCAAGGTAAGGTGTCTGTTAAGCAGGTACTTTACAAGAGGCAGTACTGGGAGGTCTGGCCCTGCCTCTGGAGCTGTAAGGGACCGGGGAGAGGCAGACTAAAGAAGTTGGTTGCTCCATCCTACACCTCTTCAGTCCCAATTGACTAGAGAGATCTGGCAGGAAATGCCACCCCTACATTCTGCTGCCAGAGTTCCTCTGACTGGAGGATGGGATTGCCATTCTAGGAGGGATTGCCACGCAGGCTGTAAGGACACTGCAAGCTTTGAGTCTGAGCTCAGGGCGGGGAGGCAGGCCCAAGGACCAGCAGCCTGGGCATGCGAGCTTGCACCACACACAAGAATCTGCCACAGCCCAGAGAAACAGGGGCACCTTAATCCAGGAATAAGGAGCTACAGCTGGCGGGACTGGCCAGACTGTTGGACTGATATGGGCAGAGTTCCTTGTATTCATCCAGGATTTATGCCCTTCTCCCATTGCTTGCTCTTTTCAATAACCCTGGAATTCCGTTCTTACTGATCAACGTGCTTGGATGTTACAGATGTTTTTAAGAAGTCAAAACAACCAAGCAGGGAGCAGAGTCTGCCGGATTCACTGACATCAGAGTTGCCAAGATCTTTGTATCTATCTATCAATCAAAACCTGGCCACAATCATGGTTTGTAACCCTGCACTAATGGGAGTCACAAGTGTATTGTGCCTGTAGATAGCTGTTAATCCAGTCTCATACACTGTTTGTATCTTAAATAATTGCTCTTATAGAGGAAATTCCCAATAACACACCTTGAAAACCATTTTGCCTTTCAATAAGAAAGCGGCTTTGTTTTCACAGCACTGTCTGCGAAATTGTGAGAGAATAACTTTTATTTATGTAGCATCATGCAGCCTAAAGGATCAGAAAGCACTTTGTGTAAATAATATATGTTGTAGGACACAAGTGAAAGGGAATCATTGCTGGAGTGGACCAAATCAGCCAACTGGCACACCTCACAACAGTAGGAAAAAGAAATTTTGGCCAAGCACACTATGGTAAAATCCTTCTCTTAGGTAACTTGCTGTGGGCTCCATAGGAAATTGGCTTCATTTTTGGAATAGCCTCCAAAAAACACCCTTAAAGTAAATTGTATGGTATTGAACATCCACTTTGGAAGGCTGAAAGATGGAGTTGACACACTTAAGCTTTGAACTTATATTTTCTGGGAAGCTAGTTGTGTACCTGAGTGAGCCATTCTCTTCCAGCAGAGCAGCAATTAAAACCAAACAAAGCAGCGTCTATAGTATTCTGTGAGTGTCAGACTATGCTAGTTCTCATTCTTCATTAGCCTAATGTGCAGAAACAGTGAACTCGATGCAAGAGCACAGTGTAGTTCAATATGTAAATGTCTGGTCACTACTATGCTAAACACATAATCATACAAATATGGGTGGGGAGCATTTATTTATTTAGATTTGTAAAATAACAAAAAGGCACCATCTAATGCTCTGAGTATCCTGCTGTTACTGAAAAGCACAAATTACACAAACCCTAGTCAGTCTCACTCCCCCAACAAAATCAAGCTTGAAATAGGAAACCCATTTCTCTTCATATCACATATTCTTTTGTGCTTCCAAATATCTGAAAAACAGCTGAGCCTGAAGGTCAACTGATGTGGTCAGTTTCAGGCCAGGTGATGGGAGACTGAATTACAAGTTTAGCAGGGTGCCTTGGCACCCAATTTTCATTTTAGTTTTTTCATTTTGATATTGGGGTTTTCACCCCTTTTTTGCACTGGCACTTGTACAGAGGACTGAACTTATAAGCGCAAGGTACATTGTGATGAGCAGGTCAGGGAGTACAAGGGAACTTGGTGCTGTATTCATGGGCATGCTGCTATGTGACCACCAAGGCTGTGGCAGAAGTGTGGCCAAAGAATCAAAAACTGCCAAGTTCCACCACAGCAGTCACAGAGGGGAAGAAAGCAGCACTGGGGGAGTTAGTATGTTGTGAAGCCATCTTTCCCTTTAGAGCTGCACATACACACCCGTCTTGTATGAAGTCAGGAGCTTCCAGTGCAGAGAAGCAGAGGGAACCTTATAGCTCATAACTTCCACTAGATAAATTCTTTTCACACAACCAGAGACGTATGCAGATTTAGGGCTAAATTCAGTGGTATCTGAAAGATTGTAACTGACAAAGCAACAGAAACTGTATTTATCTGGTGCTCAGTAGGTTTGTAAAACAAGTGAATTTATACCTGTGTGGTACTGTGTGGGCAGAACCCAGCCCTGGATTAAGTATATCAATAAGAGTTGTGCTGTGTGTGTCAGATTTGACCCCAGCAATGCTAATGACAGTAGCACGCACTGCATTGTCTTACATCGTCTTGCTGCTTTGCTTGCTGCACTCCCAAATGCAATCCCCATCATCAAGCAAATCACGCTCATTTTGCACACCCATGGAATTGTCAGATTGGTGTGAGTTTTGTCACTGTCACCTGAGATGTAACTTTTTCTGCTCTTTTGCATCTTTGGTGAATTACACAAATGAGCAGCAGGTGAAGCTTCTTCTGGCCAAGGCCCCGCCCTCGCTCACTGCTCTCAGCCCCCCCCCCCCCCGCCCCATTGCCCCAGCCAGGGAAGGGGAGGGGGAACTGAGAGCTAAATTGTGGGGTGAGGAGGGTGCTGAGAGCTCTCAGCCTAGGCTGGAGCTGAGCCCAGAGTCCCTCCCCTGTTCCACCCCTTCTGCCTGTGGCTCTGCCCCATTCTGCCCCCCTCCTTTCTGCCCCCTCCACCCCCCCGCCACTGCAGCCCTGAGACTGGAAAAGCTTTGGGCCCCAGCCCCGGGAGCTCCTCCAGCCCCAGAGCCATGGCGGGGGGAGATTTTTCCAGGGCCCCTAAATTGGCTGGGATCCCTGGACATGGGCCCCAGGGGCCTGTGTGGTAATCCACCACTGCCCCCACCCCAGCTTCCATTATGTGCTGCCCATGGAGGCACAGATCTCAATGAGAGTTGATCCTGCTTACTCCAAGCTCCATTTGGTTCAGTGTTGGGAAACCCGTGGCCCGCAGGCTGCACATGGCCCATCAGGGTAATCTGCTGGCAGGCCACCAGACTGTTTGTTTACATTTTCACAGCCGCCCACAGCTCCCAGACGTCGCAGTTTGCCATTCCCAGTCAATGGGAGCTGCGGGAAGTGTGTCTCTGACGAATGACAGTTGTACACGTTCCACAATCCAGATGATTCCATGACATTTCTACGGGACAGGAAGTTAGCAGTAGCACTGGTTTCTAGAACAGTGTCAGATCAGGGATAGGACAATTTATTCTGTGATTGAAATGTTTTTGCTTTCCTTCTTTCTAGTTCATCGAAGCACTGCAGTATGTACCCTTGTTATGTAGCTATCAGAGGAGAGCAGCACCTGTTTCTTTCTTGTCCCAGATTAGGTTTGTTTGCATTTTCTTTCTCTTATGTATAGCTGAGTGGTGGGACAACCTTATCCCAACAGAGAAAGAAAGCAAGCATTTAAGTTGTGATGGAAACCCAAGTATGTGTCATGTTCAATGAATTGTTACTATTTGTATTGCAATAATTAGGCACTGTACAGAGTATAGCTTAATATTGAAGTAATGTGGCAGAGACGACCCATGCCTGCTGATAGTGGGGAAGCAGAGTGAGGGCAGCCGGCTTCAGCAGTGTTACTGAGCATGCTCAGTCCAAGCCAAGCAGCAAATCTGGGGGGGCACGTGACTCCCCATGCCTTCCCCTCTCCCCCATACCCCCCTGCCCCGTGTTGCCTAGGAATCTAGATCAGTGGTTTTCAAACTTTTTTTCTGGCAACCCAGTTGAAGAAAATTGTTGATGCCCGCAACCCAACGGAGCTGGGGATAAGGAGCTTGGGTTTGGAAGGGGGCTCTGGGCTGGGGCAGGGGGCTGGGGTGCGGGAGGGGGGCAGGACTCTGGGATGGGGGTGCAGGATCTGGGGTGGGGTCAGGGATGAGGGGTTTGGGGTTCAGGAAGGGGCTCTGGGTTTGGGGGGGGCTCAGGGCTGGGGCAGGGGATTGGGGCACAGGGTTGGGGTGTGCGCTTACCTCGGGCAGCTCCCGGTCAGTGGCGCAGCAGGGGTCCTAAGGCAGGCTTTCTGCCTGTCCGGCTCTTAGGCGGAGGCATGCAAGCGGATCAGTGCGACTCTTGCCTGCAGGCACCACCCCGCCAGCTCCCATTGGCCGGGAACTGGCCAATGGGAGTGCGGAGCCGGTGCTCGGGGTGGGGGCAGTGCGCCTGCCCTGTGGCCCTCCTGCCTAGGAGCCAAACCGGCTCCTGGCCACTTCCTGGGCGCAGCACGGTGTCAGAACAGATAGGGAACTAGCCTGCCTTAGCTGGATAGCACCGCTGATGGGACTTTAATGGCCCAGTCGGCGGTGCTGACCAGAGCCACTGCGACCCTGTGCCTTACATTCCACGACCCAGTACTGGGTTGCAACCCACAGTTTGAAAACCACTGTGGTAGATCATTGGAACTAAAGAGGATGGAACTAAAGAGTCCTTTTCTTATGCCCACAGAATACTTGTACTCAAGTCCATACATGCTTTGTATTATAAAATGTGCCTTCAGTAAATGTTTGTTTAATCAATGTAATAGTGGTCCTGGGAGCATACAAGCTATCTATTGCTAGGAAACAAATAGTTCTATCATCACTTGTATTTCATACATTTTATATTACTTTATGTTTTTTTACATTTTCTAGCATGCCTGGCACATTTCCAGATTAAGCCTGTCAGATGTTCTAAAAGAACTCTCTATCCCTAGATCCATACTATTTTCCTCCAATCCATATTATGCACAAAAATGCATTAAAATAACATTTTTGTGTGTAATTTCTCAGGTTTTTGAAAAAGCAACCTGAAAAAAAAAATCCAACACGTGGTATCACATTGAAACCAATACTGGTCATAAGCAAGGCTACAATGTTTAGATGCACTGCACAGCTCAATTGTCAGAGGTCTAAAGGAGTAACTGATAGATTGTCATCCTCTCTGTGTACTAGCACTAGAGGAGGGACAGGAGACCGTGAGTTCCACAGATATTTGCTGACAGCAGAGGAATGATCAGACTCAAGGATCTTGGGTTCCATTCCAAGTTCTGGAGCGGAGTGTTATGTAGTAGGCAACCCTCTGTATTTGTCCCTATGCTTGACCCATTTTCTCCATCCCTTCAACCTGTCTCTGGTTCCTCATCACAGTCCCATTCTGGTCATCTAGCCAGTCCCAGCCTCCACTTCACCGGCTTCTCATTGGAATCCCACGTTGCTCAGCATGTTTTAGTCTCACTCTTCAAGAGTCACTGCCCCAGGCCCCTCCTACTTCCAGTCCCACACACCCCTTCCAGCTCCCAGTCTCATTGCTCAACCACTTCCAGTTTCAACCCCCTACCCTGGTTCTTCTTGACCAGCTAGTCCAGTTCCTGCACCTCCTGGATTGTCATCTGATCTGTCTCTTTCCCCCCTCCTGGCCTCCAGTCATGCCTCCCCACACCCATGTTCCCTAACCTCTCTCAGTCCCAGTTTCCCTTCTCCTTTTCCAGTCTCAGTAACAAGTAATCATCTTCCCCAGTGCTGGTTAGGTGCTCTCTCCTTGAATAGTCAAATCCCCTGGCTAATGGAGCCTGCTGGAGATCTAATCCTCTGTTGCTGATTTTGTTGTCCCTTTACACTACATTTCCCCTCATATCTGCTGTGTTCTGTGTAGGTTTCTGTCTAGTGAGTAACATTAGTTGTTCTGCTTCTAGCACTATACAATAATGTCTTAAGAATTTATAGTACTTTGCAAGATGACACTTATTGCATGTTTAGGTGGTAGTATAGGATTAATTGGGTAAAGAAATAATAATGTATTTGCATAGCTACTGGATATTTTCATTTATTTAGAAACAAAATTAATGCAAGTGTCTATAAACAGATAGGGTCCCCTATTGCATTAACATGACCACAAGGAGTCTTTTAGAGGAATCCCTCAGTCGGGCCTTTACTTCCTTGTTCGCATAGCAAACGCACAAATCAGTGCTCAGTTAATAATAGTTGCAATCGATCAGTGCTCAAATAATAATAGATAAGTATCAGTACTTCCGTTGCTAGACCCACTGCACATGACGGGCTCTTTGATTTCCACCACAGCTACTTAAAGTAGTCAGGCGATCAGAACCATCACGCTCCACTAAGGGATCAATACCTTTGTCAGTGGGAGAGAACAGATGTAGTTTTGAGCAGCAGAACCTTGGGACATTGAAAATAAAAGGAAGATAAAGTTATTTTGCAATATTGAGCTGGAGCATTCAGCTTATTTTGATTAATGGGATGTATCACTGGGGTTATGCATCAGAGTGGGACAGAACTGGTACCTCTCTATGTGGAAGAGTGGATGAAACTTGCATTATAACAGCTCCTGCCCATAGGTGTGTGTTTCCAACACAGAAAGCAAAGGAATCCTAAACACCAATAAATCACATTAACCTTGAGCGGCCACAGTAGAAGAAAAGATTCTGCCAGCAAGATACAAAATACTTTTCTCTAGTAATAGGGGTTGAGCATCCCTAGTTAACTCCTTTAGAAAAAGGGGTTACTGGGCTTTTCCTGTTACTGTTCCTCCGGCTATGTTTACACTGCTGCTGGATCAACGCACCGGGAGTCGATTTAGCGGGGCTAGTGAAGACCTGCCTGTGACACTCTGTACCTTGGGGGAACACCCTACACCCTCATGTTCATCCTTATAAAATGATTGTGTGGTATCCAATGCAAAGTTTGCCATGTCAGGTGTCTTTGGAAGGCTCATGATGCACTGAGCATTGTTGTGATAGTAATGTTATAGTAATTGTTGTTATAGTCATGTTATAGGTTGTAATTTCATGTATATAAGCTGAAAATGTGTCCTCGTGGCTTAAAACAAGCCTAGGCAAAAACTCTTCAAGAGCAGAGGGGCAGTTCACACCTCATCAGGGCATGTATGGGACAAACCCAGCCCAGCCTCACAGGAACAAAGGACACTGGCCTAGGCAGCAACAAAGGATCTGTTGGACTCCCAAGTGAGTCACCCCCCTTCCTTTGGTCAGTTTGGAACTACAATGAGGTAATGCTCACATGACTCTGAAGGGGGGGGCAAAGCCAAGAGGGAAGAAAGCACATGATTAAAGGGAGAGACATTTGCCATCCTCTTTCTCTCTCTCTTCCACCTCCATCTACAGACATTACCACGAAGCGACTGAAGCACTGATCAAAGGGGAGATCTTGGCTGAAGGGCAACCAGCCATCCTGTGGTGAGAAGCATCTAAGTGTGCAAGGGCACTGAAAGTGTTAAGATCAGCTTAGAATGCGTTTTGCTTTTATTTCACTTGACCAAATCTGACTTCTTGTGCTTTGACTTATAATCACTTAAGTCTATCTTTGTAGTTAATACATGTGTTTGTTTATTCTACCTGAAGAGGTGCATTTGGTTTGAAGTGTGTCAGAGACTCCCCTTGAGAAAACAAGCCTGGTACATATCAGTTTCTTTGTTAAATTGATGAACTCATATAAGCTTGCAGCATCCAGCAGGCATAACTGGACACTGCAAGACGGAGGCTCCTAGGGTTGTGTCTGGGGCTGGAGATATTGGCTAGTATCGTTCGGTTGCGCAATCCAAGGAGCAGCTTATATGCTAGAGGCTGTGCGTGAACAGCCCAGGAATGGGGGTTCTCACAGCAGAGCAGGATATGGCTGGCTCCCAGAGTTAAGGATTGGAGTGACCTAGCAGATCACCAGTCTGGATAACAGCAGGGGAACGTCACACTGCCAAATCGACCGCAGATCGCTCTCCAGTTGACCCCAGCACTCCACCCCGAATGAGAAGAGTAAGATAAATCTACGGGAGAGCATCTGCCATTTACCCAGCGCGGTGTAGACACCGCAATAAGTCGACCTAAGCTATGTCAACTCCAGCTACATGAATAACGTTATTCACGTAGCTGGAGTTGCATAACTTAGGTTGACTTACCATGGTAGTGTAGACATAGCCTCAGTATCACTATGCCAATGGGTGGAAATATAGCACTGTCCTTTTGATTTAAGTGGTTCACACAGCTTTGCAGATAGCTGAATAACATTAGCAAAATAATCACTGGAAATGGAGAAGAATGAAACAACTACTCTCTGCTGCACAAAGTGAGATACTAGTGCTAGTGATTGCTGTAGAAAAAAGCTCAAAGCTAGAGTGGCAGGCAAATGCTGATGGAAAAGAAGCTGTCCAGTAGCTGAACTATTGCAACAGCTGTTCCGGAGATCTTTCACTTAAGTTCTGTTACAAGTGTGAAGCCAGATGACTCTTTCCTTTGTATTAGGAATTTTAGCTCATGCTAAACTTAAGTCAAATTATTAAAGTGACAATACAACTAAAGAAAGGTAATGAAATATTTCCTACCAGCCCATTACAACACATACATACATAAAGCTGTCCTTGTAGTGAAAGTTTGCGTCAATGTGACAACACCCATTGACCTAAAACTATAATATCCAAGCTATTGTCTCTCTTATAAGGAAGGGAGCATTAAAAATGATGAATAAGGTCTCTACAAGTAATGCGACTGGATTAAAAATCGTAATATTTTAAAAAGTAATAAATTTGCTATTTTCATTTGCCTTCTGGTTCATATTGCCAGGGTTTGCTCTGCAGCCTCAAGGACTAGAAACTTACTTAAAACAAAACCCCAAGCCCAAACGCTAAGGTTTCCATAGTCACCTGATCCCAGAAGTTAGGACTTTAAGAAAGATACCAAATATCACAAAACTTGCAATAAAATTGCGGAAGTTGGCAACACATTACTCAGTTGAATTAAAGAAAAATCCTCCAGGATAAGAAGCATTCTATGGCTATCAACCATTTTTGTTCTTCTTTAAGAAAAACGCAAGAATTAAAGTAACTGCTTCTTCTTCCAAAAAAAAAATAATAAAATACTATGGGATCATGTTACCTCTGGCAGAATAATAATAAGAAAAAATATATTAGAATTTGAAAATATTTACAAACTAAGAGAAAAAGATACAGCAAGCAGCAATTACTGGCAAGGGCATCCTTCAAGGACTATAGCTGTTTGGATCTGCTAAATTGGACCAGATCAGAAAGACATGCTGGGAAGGAAATGGCAACACAGAGAAAATTAGATAGGTTTGAGCAGTGTTGAAAGGAGGTGCTCTTTTTGGGGTTTTTTGTTTTGGTGATACTGTACCTACTCTTTGTACAAGAAACCCCAGCTCTTGTTCTGAAGATCTTGTGTCAGCTTTCAGAGCCATTAATAGGTACATGTATTTAACAAATTAATTTCATCTCAGGAACACTTTTTAAAAATATTTCAAAGGTTTCACACAAAACAACGTAATGTTACTATTTAATTATACAAGAGCACCTATTCTCCCTCCCCCCCCGAAGCTATCCCATTTTTTAATCTGTTTTTCTTAGCATCCTACCTTGTTGGCTAAGGTCTTTCATTTCTAGTCTTTAGATGAGAGTAAGTGCAGAGGAGCTAAAGTACTGTAACATGACTAATGCAACTAATCGGTTAAAAACTGTGGTACAATTAATTTGTGCAAAAGCTTTCTAATTAATCTTTTCATTCTCCCCACACACACACGTTTGGTACTTACATCTACTAATTATATCTTGTACTTTAGATAATAACTTTTTGTGGTAGGAACTATTATTTACTATGTTTGTAGAGAGCCTAGCATAACAGAGGCTTGATCTGACTGAGATCACTGGGTGCTAATGTTTATATAATTATATTGCAGTAAATAATAACTGAGGGCAGGTCTACACTACCCGCCTGAATTCGGCAGGTAGAAATCGATCTCTCGGGGATCGAATTATCGCGTCTCGTCGGGATGCGACAATCGATCCCCGAATCGATGCTTCTACTCCACCAGCGGATGTAGAAGTAGGCGCCGTCGACGGGGGAGCCGCGGAGGTCAATTTGCTGCCGTCCTCACAGCGGGGTAAGTCGGCTCCGATACGTCGAATTCAGCTACGCTATTCGCGTAGCTGAATTTGCGTATCTTAAATCGACCCCCCTCCGTAGTGAGGACGTAGCCTAAGACTGCCTTTGAACTCTTCGTGTGTATTATTCAAAACCTCAAAGGGAAACCCAGTTCCTGTGAGGGTTCCAATCCAGTGTGTCAGACCCTAGAGACCTGGAGAGTTCAGACAAACATCCTGACTAGGGCTAGTCATTTTTTGTTAAATGGAACAGTTATGTCGAAAAATACTGTTGTGGGAACTATAGATTTGAGGGTGGGGAAGTTAAAACATTTTGCAGGCTCACCGAAAGGGGGACGCGGGAAGGGAAAGGGGCAATTGCCCAGGGGCCTGGGCAATTTAAAAGGGCCCGGGTAGGCTACAGGGCTCCTAGGCGCACATGGGGTGGTACCGGTGGTGGCGAAGGCAGCCAGGCGGGCACGTGGAAGCCCTGGCCATGCTGGAAGAGCGTCCATTGACTGTTCTGCCCTGGGGCCCGGAATTGCTGTTGGCGGGCCTGACATTTTGAGTCTTGACAATGTCAACATTTCAATTAATTTCATTTTGACTTCTGTATTTAATATTAAAGACTAAAAGAAACGTTTTGACCAAGCATATTGATGGCGCTATAAACACAGCATTTTGAGATGGCTTTGGCAGATTGATGGGAGACCTTTACAAGATTAAGAGGGAGGCTCTGCTCTGAGGAGAATGTATCCTAAAGCCCTGAGTCTGCTAGCATTTATTCACTTGAATGGGAGCCGATGCCACAGTGATGAGCAGCCTAGCAGACCCTTAACAGCAGAGGTTAGCACTAGTGACTCTGATCCTTTGTCAAGGCTGGACGCAGGGCTTCCGCAGTAGCTGCCCGTGATTCTAGAATGCTCTTGCCCAGCAGTTCTCAAACTGTGGGTCAGGACCCCAAAGTGGGGGATGGCGTTTTCTGGGGCCTGAGGCTGAAGCCAATGCCCGAGCCCCACTGTCCCGAGCTCGGGCTTTGGCTTTGCTCTCCCTTTCCACCACTGCCCCAGGGAGGTGGAGCTCAGCCGGGCTCAGGCTTCGGTCCCCCCTCCTGGGGTCATGTAGGGGTTTGTGGTGCAATGAAGTCTGAGAACTGCTGTAGACTTGTCTAAATATACACATTCCGCTAAAAGGCAAGGTGTTGGGCTTTCTCTGTAGTTTTATACTGAAAGGGACATTAACACTGTGCAGCACTTTGAGATCTACTGATGAAAAAGCAATAACTATTTCTTCTGTAGTATTAATATTATCTGTTTGGGAACGGTGTTTTGTCAAAGGGAGAGAGGCTGGGGTCACTGCTACTGCACCAGAGTTGTTATATGTCATGCTTTTAGATTGTCTTATTTTGAGTCAAAGCCTCTGGAGAATGGGATGCCCCAGAAACAGGGGTATTTTCATTTCTATTTTATCAGTTGCTCACTATTTATTTTAAGGTACAGCGGTAGATTACATCCTGTGCAGGGTATCCATCCAGTTCTGAGTGAGTAACTCATAGTGAAAGATATATTCAATAAATATCTCCCCTTTTCTGTTGGTGACTTGTTTGGCAACATGGCTTATGATTTCCTTGAATGTATCGGTGCCTAGAAATTATTGCCCAATTTTTGTTGATCTATTGCTACTTCATTGTGAAATATTTAAATGTGAGCTCTTAGTTGTTATAATCACCACATTACCTGTGTGCCCAGTTTTCCCTAATTAGGTAATTGTCCATCAGAATCAGGTTTCTGGTGAAATAGATTCATATCTTGTGTGACTAGGCATAATTGCAGAAACTCTGCTTTCCACACCGTACAGTGCTAAACAAGTTCTGCTTAGGAGTTCATTAAAAATTATCCCTTCGTAACCTTGTGAGAATAGTTAAAATAAAAGAACCTGTCCCGTTTCCAATACTTCTCTTTAAATGCCTAGTGACATCTTAGTACCTGCAGCTATAGCACTTTGAATTATGATCTGAACTCTAAGCAAGGTCAGGCTGGGTCAGTAATTAGAACCCAGTGATGTAGGAAATAGCATTGTAGATGTGCTAGGTGGCAGTCTCCTCCCTCCGGTACATCACTGACATCCCAGTTTCACATTCGATAGTACTATTTTGCTGGAATGGCCTCTTTGGGACAAGATTTAAAGTAGAGTAACCCTTTGTGATTGGGATAATGAGAACCTTCTGGCTGTCAAACATATGAGAGTTATCTTGCTCCCTCTGCAATTGCAATTGGATCCAGTACTCCTGTCATTGTAAGCTGTTGTGAAATTAAGATAATTCATTCCTGCCAGAGGCTGATGGACCTCAGTGGTGGGTGAACACATGCTATAGATAGAAAAACATTTTACAATTCTTTGGAAGGAAAGGGACTATAATGTATCAGTTAAATATGACCTTGCCAGAAAACAGTCACATATTCCTACAGGATGATGCCATAGTGAATTAAACTGTAAATATTAAGAACTACTTCAGCAAGCCAACTCCACTGATGAGAAGAGTGGGTGGAGTTGAGGGACCATTCACAATTCCCCAGAGGCTTTAGAATCAAGGACACCACATGAACCTTGCTATTTGAAACTCATAACTAAGTTCATGTGATGAGGTGGGCAGAGGGGTCCTGAAGGCTCTGCCTTAAGAGAGAATTCAGTTTAAAAGTTTGATACATCAGGAAGCATCTGAACAGCAATATTTATGAGAGAACCTACACTAAGAGATGAGACCCCATCTCTCAATTATGCATTGCTAGATTTGTGAGCATTACTCAGTAAATGGAAACAACCTAAAACGGTGCATTCCCTTAATAGAAAATGCAAAACTAGTTAAGTTGAATAGTGCAAAACAACATTACAAAAACCTCTGTAGGAGCAGGTGTTACTGCTGGTGCAGAGTGAAAGAAAATGATGCATAATTGCTGCCTGTGCAGGTACTTCATCTATTACTAATGCTTTTCATTTGGATCCCATTTTTTTGCTCTGTACAGCTTGCTGAAGCATTTACAGGAATTCAAGCATTCACAGGATGCAAGCTATTCATTTTTTAAAAATCTGATGATTCCACACTAATTTGAAAATAAATAGTGGCAAATTAGAGGGACATTATCTCATTTCATTGCTTCAGGATTTTGCTTCCCCATAGAATCTCATTCTGTGGCTCATCACTCCAGTACTGGAATACCTCATGAACGTCAATGGATTTGTCCTTATGGCACCCCTACAAGGTAGGGAAACTTCACTGTATTACAGACAGATGATTGAGGCGCAAAGATTAAGTGTCCAAGATCACACGGGAAGCATGTGACAGAGCTGGGAATAGAGTCCAGATGTTTTGACTCCCAGTCCAGTGCCTGTCCACAGGGTTATTTTTTCCTAGACTACAAATACTTTAGGGCCAGTAGAATACTGACAACACAGTCTATAAGCAAAGGGAAAAGCATTGGATAGTAATGAGCTCAATAAATCTTATGCCTAATGTAGCTCAGGCTGGAACCTTCATGTCTCTTCCAAATTGATCTAGTTTCTACTTTCACATGGGTTGTATGCCCCCTAGCTGACACTTAGAATAGTAGCTCCCATCCCCTGGTAGGAATACTGGGAGTGGTGGCTTTGCTTTTGGAACGGCTCCTCTAGATTCCCTGAGTCTTAACAACAACTTTAGGAAATACCCGGATGCCCCTCTGCTTCCCACCCTCTGCTATGCTCATGGTGGCGGAGGGGTGATCCAGCAATAGGGCTGGGGTACAGAATGAGAGCAGCCCAAACGCCAAGGATTGCATGCGATTAAGGGAGAGCCAGCAGGTACTAGTCTGCAAAGGCAAGGTCTGTGTGGTGCAAGTAACTGGAAAAATGTTAGGCTTTTTTTCTTTGCCCTGGAAGTTTAACTGTAAGTATTGCCTGTGTATAGAGATGCTGGCATTTTGGCCCAGAGCTACAAAGGGACTTAAACACATTGGGAAAAAAAAATCAATGGAATCCACAAACTCTGGGTACGGTCCCCAGGCATTTCATGGGAAAGGACAGGCACATGAGAATGGTGCATCCCCATGCCATCATGTTAGATCACTGCTCCAGGAGGTGGGAGACCCCAATACAACTCCTCCCTCTGCCTGATGAGAAGGGATTTGAACAAGAGTCTCCCAGCTGAACGCTCTAGCCCTGTGAGCTATAGTCAGTCATTCTCTCTGGCACGTTATTTAATACAAAGGGGAATGGCTTTAAAGAGAGACTGAGACTCCCCCACACACATACATTAAAATATCCATAGTCCAGCAGTTAGGGCATTCCTGTTCAAATCCCATCTCTTCATCAGGCAGAGGGATGAATTGAACCTAGGTCTCCCTCATCCAAGCGAGTTCCTTAACCACTGAGCTAAAGGTTACAAGGTAGGCTGAGAACACAGCTGCCACAACAGGCCCCACAGGCAAGAGAGATGGGGCAATGCCTATCTTCCCCTGGTTTGAAATCATGTTGGGTCTTAGGCATCAGACAGATATCCAGGTACCTGCCTGAAGCAGCGTGCATTCCCGGGGCAGAAACATAGGCACCTATGGAACTTATACAGCAAAGATTTAGGCATGAATGTGTTTAGGTGCTTATAGGTTTAGCAGCAGCTGAGTGGGGTTATCTGGATCATGATAGCACCTGAATGCTGGATTTAGGCACCTAAATGCTTTTGCGAATCTGGGCCTTTGTTCTCAAGATTGCTGCAGCATGTGCAAAGGAGAGAAACACGGCTCTGACTTTCCTGTCCTTTTAAGTTAAGAAAAGTAATAGACTGAAAGCACCTTTTGCTCTGTGTGTAAGGCTACATAAATCTTAATTTACTAAACTGGTGCATATATTGCTAGGCATTCATTGGTATGCATGTACACCTTTACATGCACAGAGACAGACAGGACAATGGATTGTCATATGGGGGCATAAAGGTTTATTGGCTGGGGTTTGGAATCATGACATTACTCACAAGTAGAATAACCATAGATTATACTTTAGAGAATTTCTGTTGGAAAACTAAGAATAGTTTTTTTTTAATATCCCTCTGCCTGTTAAGCTAGATTGCCTTAATTACCATGCAGAGGCTTTAGAAGGACCAAACATGAGAAATTTTAAATGCCACTAAAATATCTGAAATAGCTTTTATATAAATAAAGGTGTTGGAATTTGAAAGTTAAATACAGTAAAAACAACCAGAGCTAAATATAAATGTGTCCAGATCCGTAAGCCTATAATACCACCTCTCCTTGGGGAGAAGATTGGTATATCCAGCACTGCTGATGAAAAATCACATCTTTAAACTGTCACTTCATATTAAGGCTGAGATATTCAAAAAGCAGTCAGTGTTGGCTTAATTCCACTTCCTCTTCAGTTGATGGTAAATTCGCACTGACTTCAGCGGAAGCAGACTGTTGAGCCATCAGCATGTTCTTCTGACCCCTCCCACTCCTGTAAAAGTAACTTTCAATATTTTGAGTATTAATATTGTGACTTGCTATGTAGTTGCAAGCACACAATTTCCTCAGTCAGATCAGTCAGCATAGGCTGTTCAAGGTAGAAACTCACTCCTCCTTAGGCTGGCTTCATTTACAAGTTAATATCAAACACACAGCCTACTCCGCAAACGTGCCCCAGGTTCCTGTTTCTAGGGAACCTTCCTTAACATAGCTCAACCCCAAATTTCTCTCATCTCCCTTATATCCAGGGTGGAGTGAAGTTTCTTGCAGCAGTGACTCAAGCAGTTGCTGACTCAGCTGGGAGATGCTAAGCAAGTCCTGCTATCAGAGAGGGTGTACAGGAGCACTGCTTCCACCCACTACTGTCTGTTGCCCACTACATTACCTTTTTGAAAGGGATTAGTTTAGTTGGTTAGGCATGAACCTTCTGCTCAGCACTGTTCTAGAACTTCATTGACTTCTTCCACCCCACATGAACTACAGCCTTAGGGTGTCAGATGCAAAGGGAAAGTAGATTAATTTAGTGACTCTGAGCTGACAGGGATACAGGCTATAAGGTAGTGTGTATATATACACACTCTATTGAACCAGATTCAGCCTGGTGTAACTTCACTGAAGCTGATTAAATTGGCCTGTTGGGTTGAAAATTGTTTGTTGGATCCACAGTGTAATCTATTTGTTAAACAGACCAATGTGCTACTCAGACCACACATTTTCTTTCCCCACTGGGTTCCCTCTGAGTGAAGTTACTGATATTTTTCTTCTTCTTTTTTGGCCAATGGACAGGAGACCATCATCACTGCATTAACCACCACCACCAAAGTTGCCATCGGTTTCTAGATGCTATTCTTTAATGTGTCAGACTTTCACTTTTTGTGGAGGAAAGACAACAAACCCTTGTTACACAGTGCCAGAATGAACTAAACATACATTCAGGATAAGTTTGCCCTAAGGGAAGTTTGAGTGCATGTTACCTTTCGAGATCATTGTGACAATCAGGGTCCAGACATCCAAGGGGAGAATGGAAGGTTTAACACCTCAAAATGAGCAGTTCAACCAACTGATTGCACACTGTATTTTGTACCATAAAAGCATACGAGTAAGTATGAAAGCTTGTAATGTTCTGAATTTGATGACCATTATGAAATATGTATATAGACTAGGGTTATGAAGCTATGCATTTATGTATATAGAAAGCTGTGCTCACAACCTGCACTACCACTTCAACTACAACTCAGAGCAGGCACCTCCCAGCCAGGTGTTTACACAAAACCGGTTCTAAGTAACCATCCAACCCATGAGTTCTAAAGGAACTCAAATATGAAATCGCAGAACTGTGGCATGGAATCTATCGCTTAAATCAGCCTCCATACCAGCTGACTGGAGGGTAGCTAATGTAATGCCTTATTTTTAAAAAGGCTTCAGAGGCAATCTTGGCAATTACAGGCTGGTAAGCCTAACCTCAGTACCAGACAAATGGGTTGAAACTATAGTAAAGAACAAAATTATCAGACACATAGATGAACACAACGTGTTGGGGAAAAGTTAACATTACTTTGTATAGGGAAATCATGCCTCACCAATGAGAATCCTTTGGAGGTTGTCAACAAACATATGGACAAGTGTGATCCAATGGATATTGGGTAGTTGGTCTTCCAGAAAGCCTTTGACAAGGCCCCTCACCAAAGACTCTTAAGCAAAGTAAGCAGTCATGGGATAAGAGGAAAGGACCTCTCATTGATCAGTAAATGGTTAAAAGACAGAAAACAAAGGGTAGGAATAAATGGTCAGTTTTCACAATGGAAAGAAGTAAATAACAGGGTCCCCCAAGGATCTGTACTGGGACCAGTGCTGTTCAACATATTCATAAATGATCTGGAGAAAAGAGGTACCCAGTAAGGTGGCAAAATTTGTAGATGATTGTAAATAGCTCAAGCTAGTTAAGTCCAAAGCTGACTGAAAAGTTACTCACTAAACTGGGTGACAAAATGGCAGACAAATGTGATGTTAAATGTGCAAAGTAATGCACACTGATAAAATAATCCCAACTATACAAACAAAATGATGGAGTCTAACTTAGCTGTCACCACTCAAGAAAAATCTTGGAGTTACTGTGGATAGTTCTCTGAAAACATCCACTCAATGTGCAGCAGCAGTAAAAAGCTAACCGAGAATGTTAGGAACCATTAGGAAAGGGATAGATAAGACAGAAATGCCACTTGATAAATCTATGATACTCCCACACATTGGATATTGTGTCCTGTTCTGGTTGCCTCATTTAAAAAATACATTAGAACTGGAAAAAGTTCAGAAAAGGGCAAAAAATTATTAGGGGCATGGAACGGTTAAAAAGACTAGGACTGTTTATTTTGGAAAAGAGATGACTAAGGGGGGCGGGTGGTATGACAAAGGCCTATAAAATCATGAACATTGTGTAGAGAAAAAGTGTCCGTTAGCCCTTCACATAAACACATGATCCCAGTGAAATTAATAGCTCGCAAATTTAAAAACAAACAGAAGTACTTTTTCCACAGTCAACCTGTGGAACTTTGTTGCCAGGGAATGTTGCAAAGGCAAAAAGTATAACTGGGCTCAAAAAAGAATTAGATAAGTTCATGGAGGTTAGTTCTGGTCAATGGCTATTAGCCAAGATGGTCAGGGATGCAATCTCACGCTCTGAGTGTCCCTAAACCTCCAACTGGCAGAAGCTGGGAGTAGATGACCAGGGATGGATCAGCTGAACTTACCCTGTTCTGTTCATTCACTCTAAATCAGCTGGCATTGGCCCCTGCCAGAAACAGGATACTGGGTCAGATGAACCATTGGTCTTACCCAATATGGATATTCTTATGTTCATTGTCCAGCCCAGGAAGAGTGAATGGAAAGACATGGAGACATCCCAGCTCTCAAGTCAAGAGAGGATTTCCCCATTCTGACAAACCATGAATCACCATCCCAGGAGAGAGAAGGGAAAAAACCTTTAAAAAAAAAAAAAAAGGGCTTGGGGCTGAGGTTTTTTCATCCAAAATCTGAGAGCCAGTTTCAAGGTTGGAGGCTGCCAGTAGCTGCTGGATACCCCCTATAGAAAGGGGGTAGGCTACAAAACTATTCAAAGGCAACCCGTAAGTTGCATTAGAAGAAGGGATTTTATTGAATATGTAAGTGTAAAGCCTGAGTTTTCATCTGTTCATTTTCTACATAACTTATATATGTTTTCTCTCCCTTCCTATTCCATCTTTGAACCTGTGGCTTTTCTATTAAAAAAAACCACCACTTTGGTTATTTTTATCCCAAGCTGTGTACAAGCTGTGCAGAGTGTGTGCACCAGCCAAAGCAAATGGGTAGCTGGGGGGGGAGGGGGGCTGGCTGCACACTTTTGAGGGTGACAAACCAGAGGAGAATGGTCCCAGGGTCTAGTCCTTGGGGTAGATGGATTTGGGGAGATTTGGGCCTGTCACCCTGCAAGGAGAAACTAGGTTGGTGAGAGCCCGGGTGAGACTTTATGCTTGTGGGCTGGTTGCTGGTGTCGGGGATCTGAGCCATAGCTGCACAGCATGAAGGCCCCAAGGTTACAGGGCAGGCAACAACAGAATCCCTTAGCAATCTGTTTGATCCCCCAAAATGGCACAGTCATAATACCCAACTCTTAGACTGCACTTTTCATCAGTAGATCTCAAAGTGCTTTTACAAAGTACCTGCCATTATATCTGTGTCTTAATGCCATGTTATTTTCTGTATTACAGTTGGTAACACAAGCCTCTTAAATTGGACCGACACTTCCAGTTATAAGTTTTTAAAACATTGTATACTACGTGGGCGATGAGAACAGCTGATTGGGCTGCTGTCAAATGCCCATTAACCTCTGTTCTTCTACTGAACTACTTGACTTGGCAGGCAATTCTATCACAATCTTAATTAACTGCAAGGATGCGGCATCTCAGACAGACTGCAGTGTAAAATTAAATTTTCTCTATTAGCCATAAAAATCTAATGTGACCACACTAGAATTTGCATCATGGCATTTCTACACACATATCCTCTGGAGATATGAGTCACAGCCACGGCCGGCTCTAGGTTTTTTGCTACCCCAAGCAAAAAAATGTTTGGCTGCCCCCCACCCCAGCCCTGGGCTCCCCCCCCGCACTCCCCTGCTGCCCCTGCCCTGGGCGCCCCCCCCACACCCTCTGCTGCCCCAGCCCTGAGCTCCCCCCTCCTCCCACACATACACACCCCTGCTGCCCCAGCTCCGAGCTCACCCCCTGCCACCACAGCCCTGGGCTCTCCCCCCACACCAGCACCCCCTCCTGCCCCAGCTCTGGGCTCCCCCCTGGACTCCCAGCCCTGGGTCACTGGTAACTCGCTCCCAGGATGGCTCATTCAGCAGGAATTTTGGATGTGTACAGAACACAGACAGGATTGGTTCCCATATGGTTACAGAACTGCAGTAAAGTGGAACAATTTTCACTTGTGTGATTAGAGGATATTTGGATGCATATTATAAGACTGTCCTCCATAAATGAGGAAAAGTTGAGGTGCCTTTATTATTTTTTTGTTCCACTCTTTGTTTCTATGGGAAAATTTGCAAATGCAATATCACCGTCTTCCTTTTAAACAAATAAAACTAAAAAAAAAATAAAAAATAAAAAAAAATGGCAATGGCTGTTGAAAATAGCAATTCCACTCCTAATAACCACGGGGAAGCATTTCTTGCTCAATTTTATCCTACTTTTTCTACAGCAAGTTACAGTGAATCAGTATATTTGATTTGGAGGTGTTCAAATCTGGAAGGCAGATGCTAGATTCCCTTTCTGAATATTAGCTAAATCTGGAAAGGAAAAGTCAATTTCTGCTTCCATGGCTCAGAAGTGGAAATCCTCCTAAGTGCCTGGTACTACATCTAAAGCTGCCCAGGTCCAGAGCCTCCCCTCCCTTACTTTTCATTTTAAATTCTAGTGGGATCCACATACCTCCCTTGCTAGGCTTCAGATAGAGAGGGGCACTGTCCATTTAGTCCACCCAATTCTTTCTTTGGAGGCTGTAAGGTGAGGTCACAGCAGTATCCCTAATCCAGGCTGGGGATGTCTTCTGAAGGGGATCTCTGGGGCAAAGCCTTCTACTCCTTGGGCATACTTGTTCCCCATTCACAGTGCCACCACTTCTAGCAGTGAGCTCTCCATTCACAGCAAGCTGCAGCATGAGGTTTCAGCTACATACTCCTCCCCTCCCTTTCCTGTTAATAGCAGCCAAGGGAATGCTGGGAAATGTAGTTCTTTCCCTGCTCCAGGGCTGGCTCTATGGGCAGGGAGCTAACCAAGGAACTACAGCTCCCAGGACCCCCTGTTGGTTCTCAGCTCCCATGCTGGATCCCTGCTGGCTGCCGCCCCTGCAAATGGGCTGCCCCAAGCACCTGCTTGCTTTGCTGGTGCCTAGAGCCGCCTCTGGTCACAGCAAGCTGATGCAGACAAAAAACCTACAAGCAGATGTAGTTCCTACCCGGCTCCAAATGGAGTACAGTGTACACACACACTGTAGGCAATCCAGGACCCCTTTTCTTGGGATTTGGCTTAATTGGTAATTGATACACTACTACCAAATTTAAACTTCAACCTTATACCTTTCTCCTCATGCGTGGCTATTCCTAGTGTTTCCCAGCAGGACCTCTCAAGGCCAGATTATAATTCCTGTTGCCCTAGGCTCTAAACCAGGAGTGGCCAACCTGAGCCTGAGCCTGAGAAGGAGCCAGAATTTACCAATGTACATTGCCGAAGAGCCACAGTAATAAGTCAGCAGCTCCCCATCAGCTCCCCCTCCACCCCAAGCCTCCCCCCTGCCGTGATCAGCAGGAGGTTCTGGGGGGGATGAGGGAGGGCACAGCACGTTCCGGGGAAGGGGTGGGGGCGTTGGGAGAAGAAGTGAAGTGGGGGCAGAGCCAGGGGTTGAGCAGTGAGCACTCCACAGCACATTGAAAAGTTGGCGCCTGTAGCTCCAGCCCTGGAATCAGCACCTAAGCAAGGAGCCGCATATTAACTTCTGAAGAGCCACATGTGGCTCCGGAGCCACAGGTTGGCCACCCCTGCTCTATTTTTATATATCCTGGTTGGTCCTACTACTGAATCCCTATTCATTACCCTGAAGCTTTATGGATCATCAAAGCAGGTGATGTCAGGATGACTTAGCAGAGAATCCCAGCATCCTTACGAAGTAGTTAGTGCAGTGTTTCTCAAACTGGGGTCGCCACTTGTGTAGGGAAAGCCCCTGGCGGGCCGGGCTGGTTTGTTTACCTGCCCCATCCGCAGGTCTGGCCGATCGCGGTTCCCACTGGCTGCGGTTCGCCACTGCAGGCCAATGGGAGCTGCTGGAAGTGGCGGCCAGTACGTCCCTCAGCCCACGCCGCTTCCAGCATCTCCCATTGGCCCAGAGCAGTAAACCCCGGCCAGTGGAAGCCGCAATCGGCCGGACCTGCGGACGGGGCAGGTAAACAAACCAGCCCGGCCCACCCGGGGCTTTCCCTACACAAGTGGCGACCCCAGTTTGAGAAACACTGAGTTAGTGTGTCACCCTGCTACAGGAGGAGATTTGGTGTGTTATAGGAACACATGAATTATGCTGCTACCAAATCTACGCTGCATGAATTTGTTTTCAAATTATGAATAGCAAATACCCCAACCATGATTCAGACTATGCTGCCAGGTCCCACTTTTACTAAAATACTGGCAAAAAGTGAACACAAAGCAGGTAAAGACCAAAAGTGAGTTGATTTAGACAAGTTTGTGAATACCATCTTGCAGTATTAACTCAGATCTTATTGTATGTGCTTATCTTATTTGTGCCTTAAATAGGAAAGCAATTACAAGGATCACTTCACTCACACACTGTTTATAAAAGAACCTTTTGTGTGGGAAATAACATTAAGCTTCTCAAGTATCAGGGGGTAGCCATATTAGTCTGTATCTACAAAAACAACAAGGAGTCTGGTGGCACCTTAAAGACTAACAGATTTATTTGGGCATAAGCTTTCGTGAGTAAAAGCAACTGAAGAAGTGAGGTTTTTACTCACGAAAGCTTATGCCCAAATAAATCTGTTAGTCTTTAAGGTGCCACCAGACTCCTTGTTGATTAAGCTTCTCAACACTCCTTTATGAAATGTTGTCAGACCATGTCCTCCTAGTGTTGCTATCTGAAGAAGCTTGTGATATTACTTGTCACAAAATGAATCTTCCAGGGAAATTGGAAAAAAAAAACAAAGTGCCTTTATCACCTGCAATCAAAATTGCATTGAGAGAAGGTGTTCAGACAGTTAATCAAATGAAGCCCTTACAAAATGGCTTTTATTATTGGAAACGTGTTACCGGCATAGGTCTATTACTGCAGAAGACAGCACTATTCTCCACTCATGGGTGGGAGGAGTATGACAGGCCTGTGTGTGTGTGTGTATGTTCCCCACATCATTTGAGGACGCATTGCCTCTATGGGACTGGCAAGGATGCCTTTATAGCACTGGGAAAGTTAAATTGTCGGTGCTAGTAGTAGTGGCTTGTGGTGTGGGCTCTGTAGGAAAGAGGTAACTAGGAAGAGGGACATAGCAGTCACTGCAGAACTGTAACTAGCCCCATAGCCTTTGAAGTAGCCCATCCACAATCCAGCTTGTTGGGATAGAAACAAGACAGGGAAACAGTTACTACATCTGGAAACTTGAGGGCTTTCAGACACAGCCTCTTCTGAGCCTGAACATACAGTTCCCACTGATCTTAACACAGAGTTCTTCTCCAACTGGGAGAAAGTGCTTATCCCATAGGAACCAGCACAACTGCAATGTAAAAAAAAAACAACAACCAACCTTCCAGCTGGCAAATATGCAGCTCGGGCATTAGTTGAGTGATCTCTAGAGTCACAAGCTCATTTAGGGAAAGACATGAATAAATTAGTAAGTGGCTTAGCTTTCACAATCAACTCGGTGACCTTTGTATTAATTTCACATTTATAGAGCAATTTAAGAAAACATGACCTTTGGGACATTACTGTCTTTCACAACAGCAGCTGCATCAATACAGAGTTCTAACAAGGGCTCAGCATCTTCCAGATCGATGCAGGTTCTGAATATATCACCGAACCTCTCTTAGTATTGATGTGACCAGTATTGGCTAGTCAAACAATAAGGCTCAGGGATCAGCATAGCTCTCATTTTAAAATATCCTGCTCTGACAAGGTTATTTAGCAATTTACTGAAGGTCTTTGTATCAGCAGGTTGACGCGTTTTCCAATCTCCACACTGGATGTAAAAAAGCAATACCCACTTGTAGAGCAGAAGTTGGGTGAAATTGGATTCCTGGAGAAACTTGCTGCTGTTACAAACTGAATATGCTTTGAATGATTCAAATGCTAAGTATTTGCCAGTATATTGAAAAATGCAATCAATCAATCATAGCAAAGAACTATGCTGAGTGGTAAATTTGGTTTTGAGTGGGAGGCTCTGGCTTACCAGAATTGGAGAATAAAGTCCTTTGCTTATGAGCAGGTATATTGGACAGCAGCAGTGCAAGCTTCACGCAGCTTTGAGGCTATGCCTCCAGTAAGGACTGGAGAGACCTCCACAAGGAATAGAAGTAATTCAGTTTCCATGGTCATTCAACCATTAGCTTCTGCCAGGATGTTGACACAAGGGAGACTATGACACATTGACAGAGTTGTTGCCTAAAATGAGACACTGTTGCTGGCTCTGGATTTCAGGCTGTGCTGTAGCAAACCCCCTTTATTGCCAATAATAGCTGCCCAGAAGTGACAGGCAGCCTTTTAAAATGTTTAAATACATCTGGAAAAGTTATTTTACTCCATGCTCACTGCGATTGGCTTCTCTTTGGAAATGAATTAGGTCTAGATGGAAGACAGACTGCAAAGCCTCTGTTGCAACACTATAGAAACTGGCTAGGCTAACTTCTAAAGGATAGGAAGGTTGCCTGCTCCACCCTTTTCACTGGGACTGACAAGAGAAGGAACTATATAGGCCTCATCTGTGTTTCATCAGGGTTTGCCCATAACAAGGGGAAAATGGCAACAGAGGGGCTGGAAGACAGATGGAAATAAGTTCAATTTAGATGAAGGAAGGAAAGGGAAATCCAGAGTACATAACTATTCACAGATGCTAATTTTGTCATGCCATGGGGATTTTAAATACTACTTGTATGTTTTTAAGTTACTGCACTACTGTGTGTTCTCCCATAAACTAATTTTCACTTGCTTCACTTTTAACCTGGCACATCATTATTGCAAAAGTGCCAATTGGGATGGTGAATTAGGATGTGGATGGCTTTCTAGGAAACAAGCCAACCACTGATAAGGGGAGATATGATTGCTCACTATAAACACATCCGAGAGATAAACACCAGGGAGGGAGAGGAGTTATTTAAGTTAAGGGTCAGAGCTGGCACAAGAACAAATGGATATAAACTGGCCACCGATATGTTTAGGCTTGAAATTATATGAAGATTTCTAATAATCAGGAGTGAAGTTCTGGAACAGCCTTCCAAGGGTGTGGTGGGGATACAAAGACCTAACTTGTTTTAAGGCTAAGCTTGATAAGTTTATGGAGGGGATGGTATGATGAAATTGCCTACAGTGGTATGTGGCCCATCTGTGACTGCTATTAGTAAATATCTCCTGCAGCCAGAGATGGGACACTGGAGGGGAAGGCCTCTGAGTTCATACAGAGTTTCCTTTCCCAGGCCTCTTCTGGTGGGTCTTGCCTACATGCTCAGCATCTAACTGATAAATGTATTTGGGACTGGGAAGGATTTTTCCCTCAGGTCATACTGTATTTGGAAGAGCCCTGGGGGGTTTCCACTTTCCTCAGGAGAGCATGCATAAAGCCATGTAGTCTACAGCATGGGGCACTGGTAGTTTGAACTGGAATAAATGGTGGATTCTCTGTAACTTGAAGTCTTTAAAAGTCATGATTTGGGAGTTCATTAACTTAGCCAGAGTTTATACGTCTATTACAGGAATGGGTGAGGTTCTGTGGCCTAAAACATGCAAGAGGTCAGACTAGATTATCATGATGGTCCCTCTTAACCTTAGAGTCTGAGTTACTGAACAGTTGTCACATGGTGAAGATGGTCAGGCACCATCCTACTACGCACTTATTACTGCCTCTTCAGCTCATTCTAGCATCTTTATAAGACTATTCTGTCTCGGTGCAAATCAATGCTGACTTAAAATGGATGGCTGTCCTACCATATACCTCTATCATAGCCAATAATTAATCAATGGGTAAAGGGAAGAAAACAAAACTAAGTTAAGTAATCATACCATGAGCATGTTAAAAATCTTGCGTGGCTTTTGTGCTGTGCTATAAAGCAGCTGTGTGTTGAGAGATGACGTGCCAGGGTAGATGATAGAGCCTAGATGTCCAAGGTGACTCATGGTGCATCTAACGCTAACAAAGCTTTTAATGCACACCTTTTCCACTGAGCTCACCTGGGTGGTCTCATACTTCTATTTTATAGCTTCTTCCTATCTGAGCACTGGTTGGCTCAGTTCTCAAGTTATGATATTTAAGACTCTACCCACCAAGGAAACTTACTCTCCAGCTCATTGAAAAAACAACACTGATCTGACCACTGACCCTTACTTCTGGATGGTTCTGGCCCTTTAAATGAATGACCTTGCTCTGTCTCCTTACATGGGTACACAGAGATACCAACAGAAATCCTTTAGTTTCTCAACTGCCTCCCCTCTGTTGCTAAACAAATAAGATACTGCAGTGCAAAAGGCATGTGGATTACGTGAGCAAAAGTGGATTATTGTTAGTTCTTTTGTTTTCCGGGTGGCGGGGGGGAGGAGAGAAGGGGAGGGGGATAGAATGGGGAGTTATGTAAGAAGGGAGAAGTACGAAACTAGCTTTTGACAGCAGTAGTCTCTATTACAGGCACAACGAGTATTTTCTTCATTTGTACTAATTCATTCAAAGTGGAGAAAAATCCACTGGGTTGTCTCTCTTCCTGTCTATGAATAAAAATGGAAGAAGGAGTTGATGAGATCTACTAGTTTTAAAAGTTTGAAAGACAGCCTAAGTAATTTAGGAAACTGTTGTCTCATTTTTCAGAAGACTTAGGCAAATAGGAACTTAAGCTCCAGTCACTTTCACTTAGGCCTATTTGAAATTTTTCTGAGGCTGACCTGAAATCAGTTTAATTCACTGACTACAGTTAATCCCTCTGTTCTGTTAATAAATCATTTAGTTGTAAATGTGAAATGTTTTGATGAGACGTTTATGTATCCAAAACATTTAAAGTTTAGTTTGACAAAAATTTGTATGATGTTTGTGTTAAATTATATTCCAGTTACCATCCTATTGTAGCTTTACACAAATCATAAGCACAAACGTAACTGTTTAGTAAATAAGCAATATCACTCATTTTCTAACATACTAAAAGTGTACAGTTAATCTGAAAATATTAGGTACATATTTGCTTAAACATATAGTCATAGTGTAGCCTCCTAGGTAGCAAAAACATGTACCAAGTCTAGCATAAAAGCTCTAATTGTAAAGCAATATGTTTGAATGGTTATATCAACCAATGAGAATGTACCTTTCTTTAGAAAATAAGGAAGTACATATGGAAAAGTTGAATAAAATCATTTGTTTAAATCAAGGCTTTCCACCTGGTAATTTAAATCAATTCTCCCTGGCAGCAGCAGCAGCAGCACCAGCTGTGTTTTGTGCAGGGCCTGACCCAGTAGACAGCTTCTGAGCATGGCTACCAGATCAGGTCCTGCAGGTGAGATAGGCAGGGGAACACCTAGTCTGAGGATTACATTGGAACTTAGGCACAAGCTGGGCACCTAGACTCAGGCAGCTGTGTACATGCTCACTGGTAGAATTTTAGAGGCCTAGGGGACTTTACAAGAAAAACTGTAGGTGCCTAGTGAGGTTAAACACTTCACAGCTAGGCAGCAACTGAGCGGGGAGGCTTTAAGGATCTAAATTGTAGACTTAGTTGTCTAAAGTGGCATTAGGTACCTAAATCTCTTGGTGGATCTAGCCCCAGACAGTGTCTCAAATGTCTAAGGCATCATTAATAGTGACATAAAGTTGCTTTTTTCAAGTGCCCCCAACCTAGCTAGTAAACACGAAATGAATCAAGAGCACACAATGGCTGTATAAAGCCTGATACTTCAAAAAGTAGAACTGCTCACAGTACAAAGACCTGATAGGATCAGTGCTGGGTATCACCATTATCACAGGTATCGTTTATTAGCAAACACAACTATTTTTAAATTTTGGAGAAAATATTGTTATAATAAAATAGTACAGGGGCACAAAGATACCTGAATTCAAGTAACAGGCATCTTTCTTAAAAAAAGAGGTGTCTTGGATTTTCAAAGTGGCCTAACCTCCAATCTCACTGTAACTGATGTTATGCCCAAGAGTTTATAAGCAGCTGTCTAAATACAAGAGAGAATGTCTTAGAAATCCAGTGGTAAGTCATGACTATTCAATGAACTCTAAACTGGCGTGCTGGTGGCTGCCCAAATAGAAGTCTGGAGCATTAGGTGAACAGTAGTAGGTGGCTCAGATAGGAAGAACATGACCTGTTGTGTTGAGAGAAGGGAATTCTTTGGACTGAGGGAGGGAGGGTTGCATAGCAGCAGGTGGCGGGGGACTTCATTCAAATGCAGACAGAAATTAGCACCAAAAGTAGGATATACTCATCTGAACAAAACCAAGCTCTGAAGCTTTGCACTAAAGTTGCATAACACTGCTTTTCCCCTAAAGCCACTACTGCTCTGAAAAGAGTATCAAGCATTCGGTAAAGATTAATTATGTCTGTTAGAGGGTATGCCTCAAAATGAAAAGGGTTTATCCTCTGCACAACAGTTGAAAGGAAATACCTGTCTGATTGGTATGGATTAAAGTCTGCTGTCATCTGGGTTTGCCAAAGATGAAGGCTACATTTAAGCAGCATCTTGTACAAGTTGTTTCTTAAACTTGCACAACACAGAAGATAAAGGAAATGCAGGCTGATGCTGCACAGACAAGCTGAATTCTTATCATAGTATCTGTCTCAGCTGTGCACATTTCTCTGAAGGCACTGCAATGTTTGCAAAGAATTTAAAAGGAAATGGTTTGAAAGATGTTGCTTCCTACTAGCCAAGAAAATGGGGAAGCCTATTAGATTGCTGCATTGATCATTTAAGTGGGACCCAGGAATAGCCACTGCGAGACTGTTACCTGTTGAAAGTTTGCATACTTAACTCACTGCACTGTAAAAGTGCGAATAATCTGCCAGATGCAGATGTGTCACAATATACAAGTTGACCCCGTGCGAAGGGCACATTCTTTTATTAGAACCCATTAAAAAAACCTCTAATCCCGGAAATCACTAACATTCTCAAAGAAAAATTGAGATAGTTGGTACCAAAAGGGAGTGGGAGATGCATTTCAGAAAAGTGGTTCTGGTTCCACAGGCCTTGTAAAAAGCTCATATAGACTTCAACTCTGAACACAAAATAGATTAAGAGTTACTTAGACTACGGACATTCCATGAAAATAGTTAGCATTCAGATGGAGAAATGAAGAACTGAAATTAAAAAAAAAAAAGAAAAAAAAAAGGTAAATTCATAAAATCAGCCTTAATTCTGCAGCGGTAGGCATGAGCATTACATTATCTTAAAGTCTGCCAATCAATATGACATATGAATTGGAATGACTCCACCTCTGTTAGTGCTTCAGAAAAAAGTCATATGCCCTACCCTACATGACCATGGCTCTTCCATGTGGACCAACAGGTAGCAGGTCTCTGCATATTTCCAGTTTTAATAAAACACTTTAGTGATATACACTAGTTCATCCTCAACAGTTCATTCTTCCTTATTACAAAATTTGATTAGAAGCAACAGGTTGGGTAAAGGCTTTAATGGCTATACTCATTGAAACTTTTAGCAGTTACAACCTACTCTGTTACCTTAACCTCAGAAAAAAATCAATGCACAAGGTAAAGGAACAGTCAGTTTAGATGCTTCCTTAAATGAAGTATGAAATAGTCACTAGTTCTGTATATAAAGTAGTTTTGGAAGATAAAAATGCTCTATTCTAGAACCATCTATGTCAGGTTTGTACTACCTTTTTAAAGTGTAACAGGTAGGGAAAATTGCCTGTTTTCCCACAGAGTTCCTGAATAGTAAGTAGCCATTTTTGCTGGTTGACATTTGTGCTGCAATGCTAATATAAATACCAAGGTGTTTGACAGTCTTTTTGAAAGTCTGCTGAAGACTCAGGCTTTTTGCTACAGGGAAAAGGCAATTTTCAGGGGGTAAAAAGGTGTTTCTCTGGTTTTGAACATCCTTTCTCACAGCTCCATCTTGAAAGCTGATTACTGAACAATATTCTCCCAGAATCAGAGAATACTCCAAAGTTGTATTTGAGGGTAGTGACATTGTGGAAAACACTGCCCATTTGCTGCTTCATGATAAACACTAATGCAGGATGCTTATGCCTAAACATCAGTGTCTCATCAGTACTATTGAGGAGCTTTATTGACAGGAGATTGTGACTCAGGCTGCAGTGATGAGACACTGGCTGAAAAAAAGGATTTTGAGGAATAACTCAACTTCTACTGCCAGGTTCCATGCTACCCAGAGAGGCTGTTAACCAGCCTTTAGACCGGGTATAACTTGATACTGCTAACCTTTATTGGAAAATCAAAATAAGTCAAACATTAATGTCTAAGATCATATTACTAGGGTAACTAGCTCAACCTAGTCTTTGATCTTGTCTAAATTAGGGAAAGCTCACAGAATTCCCATCACTAAGACAGGGTCAGATCCACTGGTGTTAGCAATGAGAGGAGCTCTAATGTAGACCGGCCATTGGCTGCTGTTGATTCAGCCAACACAAGATCAAAACCAGCTCAGAGCCTGTATACGCAACAGTGAGTAAAACTGTAAGTTGTGCTTTCCTCATGCCTTTAATTTGAGGCTGTCAAGAGATTTGACAAACAATCCTCATGCTAGTGCAATTATGTACCACAAACATTATCACCTTTTGCCAGATATTGTAGCTGAGACAGAGGCTAAGTGGCTTGCCCAACATCACAAGCTGAGCCAACAGCAGAATTAGGAACAGCTCCAACAAGTCTTAATTCCCAAACGCCGACACTCATCACTAGGCTACTTCTCGTAAGTGAAAGTGGGTGAATGCGATAAATTCTGATGAGTCTTCTGTGAGTGGATCACAATCACATTTAATTGTTGAAAGTTATTTGCTGAATTTCTACAGTTCTTTTGGCCTCAGTTATTTGAGCAGTTCATTGCAAGTTTCTGAAAGTGAAAATTGGACCTCATTGGATTGGATAACTAGGGTTTGGTTCTGTACCCTCACTTATGGGCATAATTCTTAGAGCCCGGGTTCCAACTTTCTGTATGATTCCTTTAAAATAATACTGTCAGCAGCCTTATTTGTAGAACACTTGTGGAAAGTGAACTGAAGAGGCACGAATATATTCAAAATGTTTAGCTACTAGGATTGTTGCTCTAAAAATATATCATCTTCATCTATTCATGGGTGATCTTCCTCCAATTTGTTACCCAAGGAGTTGCATTATTAAAACTTGTAATAACATGAATGACTCAGGATGCAACATCACATATGATATTCTGTGACTTGAATGTCATAAAGAACATGAAATGTATGATTGGATAAAATTCTCACCTTTATCCAGAGCCCACTGGTTCCTGTATTTTTAGTGCTGGATAGGTGGCATGCCTTTATGGAAAACTAATCTGTATTCTAATAGAAATGACACCAATAAATTTGTACATAAATAGGATTTTAAAGAAATGACTACAAGCCTACAGAGTTTAATGGAAAGCCACTTTTATGCAGACTCTTTAAACCATCCTATGTAATTAAATAGAGAATTACACCCTGCTACTGGAATAATACAGATCAGTAAAAAATCCCATAGAATTTAATCAGGAGAAATAACCTTTCTATAGGGCTTTTAAAGGTTAAGGTTTTAATACCTAAGCTCAGATTCTCTCACTCACCAGCTTCAATTTTTGCATAGTAGTTTGCAGCAACATCAATCAGACTGGAATAATGAGGCTGTTAGAGGCAGTGTGTGATTTTTTTATTTCATTTTAATTATAATTTAAAATTTTAATGTTAGGAGTTTGACAAATTTTAATGTCCGGAGTTTAATGTGTGAGCAAAAAGAATCATTGCTTTAACAGCAATTAAGGTCAGACATAGAAGAGTATTCAATACTAAAGAAGAGCAATGAATTCATCCCGGAGCAGCCATAAAAATGTAACCTTTTTGAGGTGCTGTCAGTGGCAAAAAAGGACCAGGCTCAAATGGTTAGTGGTTCCTTCTGAAAACTTAATGCCATCTCAAGGTACTCCCCTTCTGCCAAAACCTGGGTAAATTAAATAACACTCAGATGCCCTTGACAGGAAGTACTTTCCCTCAGAAGCACTCCATTGTATGAAATAAAGAGAATTTATTTGGAGAAGTGGGACACAAAACTTGGGAAAGTCACTAATGAAATATATATTAAGGCCTGGTCTACACCAGAAAATTAGGTTGGTTTAACTACATCAGTCAGGGGTGTGAAAAATTTATACCCTGAACAGCAGTGTTAAGCCAACGTAAGTCCCTCTTCAGACAGTGCTAGGTCAGTGGAAGAATTCCATCCAGGGGAGGTAGCTTACCTACACTGACAGGAGAACCCCTCCAATTGGTGTAGCAAGTCTCTACGCTGAAGCTGTACAGCAGTGCAGCTGTACCAAGTGTAGACAAGCCCTAAGACTTCTGCCTCCCCACTGCGAGTGCACAATAAGGCAACGTATTCCTGCAGTAGTCACTTCCCTCTTCGCTGCGTCCCCACTCACTCTTGTTTGGGGTTGGAGGAGTCCAGCGATTGGGCAGGTGCTTCTGGGGGTCTACCACTTATCCCAGCATTAGTGATTATGGCTATAATTGCTGGGTAGGAGTTTCTTAGCTCATGTTGCCCATGGCAGCTTCAGCCAAAGCTGCCTGAGTGCCCCTCCACATCATTCACCACCGTGGGTAGCACAGCCACCTCGGTCATCTACCACATTGGAGCTGTCACTCCAAGCTGCCATTCACAAAGCAACCTCTTGTTTGCAAAAGCCACCTCTGCATAAAGTCTTTGGGGGAGGGGCGGGGAATCAGAGGCCTAGGACCCAAAACAGAGTTCTTGCCACCACAGAGGCCCTCCCACAAAAAGTAGGAGTCCCTTTCCTCTCTCCCTGTCAAATGTTACACCTCTGAGTAATGTGTAATTTACAAGACCTCTTATTTTGACTGACCTTCAGTGAGCCAGGCCTGAGCAACCTCGTGAGCTCACATCTCTCTGGGGAGTGGTTTGCCATCTTGGGACCTCACACCTGCACAAGAAAGTCCTCCTGAGACTGGAAGGGACAGATGATGAAGCTTTCAGTAAAGCAGAATTGCCAACATGATCCAGCATCAGGGGAGATTACTGGGAATGCCTCAGGCAGGTGCAGCGCAAAACCTTTCCTTGACTGGATCAAAGGTGACAGTCCTGGGGGAACAGCTTGTGTACTGAGGAGCACATAAAGCCAGGCAGAGTACGGTGTGGTGCTGCCACCACAGAAGCCACCTATAGAAGGAAAGGGGCCCCTCCATGAAACTGACCTGCACACTCTCCAATGTAACAAATTAGTAGGTGGGAGGCAAGTCATATGAAGGGAGGAGACTACTATTCCTTTGGCACAATGGCCTCTTTCCAGGTGATAAATCTTTCTTCTGATGTGAATTTTCAGGGCAAAGTGATTAATAATCCAGTCACAGAAGTGGTGTCGCATTATTCCCTCGTTAATAATCAAAGTGTCCTACTCAGCAAATGAGCTGCCACAATTACTGGAACAATGGATAAATCTTACTATGTGTACTCAACTGATTTTGATAACTGGCTTTAAGAATGGGCACTCTCAGTGACAAACTCTGAATGCATATTAAGTTGCTCAATTCAAGCTGTAGTAACTGATTTTATACACTTGTGCGTGTGCCATTGGCACTATCTGAATAGCCTTTATAATCATGGAACCCCTGGTTTCTACTACAATGCCAGCAAGACACTAAGTAGTAACAACTTAAACTGGTGAATGATGTGGGTATCCGTCTGCTAGGAATTAGAATGAGACCTCCAACTCCATTCACAAAAACCACAGAAGCCATCAATACATTCGTTCTCAGCCACAAGTGTCAATCCAATAGAGTCTTCACTTAGCTATTATGGTGATGCTGCCAGTGTCTCCATAGCCAATGCAGATGGAGACACCATTTTAGCTGCAATTAAATCCATTTGTCATCTATGAAAGTACACCAACAAACCTAGACCACTTACTTCCAGGGTAGGAAGCTAATTTACTCGGGGTGGGAAGGAATGCATATTGCAATCAGAAAGGTAGGAGATGCAGTTAACTGACTGTGTCCTATTCAAGATTCATACTTTTAGAACTTTATAACAGTCTAACCAATTGTTGGCTAGAGAGAGCCAAAGTTTAGGTGCATTTAGCTGTTGACAATCTCAGATATAGGGTAGCTTAAATTATTCTATTGTTGATTCTGTCAAACTCAGTGTCCATTCTGACACTAATGTCACCCCTCTGCTGTGTGGTAACAGACTTCAGGACTTTCCAAGTTGGCGATGTGGAGTCTGCCTAACTCCAAATGCAACTTGATTTACTTACACGTATGCCACCCTCGAACTGAGATGGTCATCCAACATGCTGGGGAATCCCTTCTTCCAGGAATCTGAGCCCAACACCAATGCCCAGTTCCCAGGAAAGCTAAGCAAAGAGACAACTCTCCTACTGCTCACACAGCAACCTCTCCAAGGACCACCACTTCCACAAAGAAGAAAAAACTAGCACCAATTCAGCAAATCTTTAAGACCAAACACTTGCTCACACACTAAAAAAAGAATCTGTCAGTGACACCTGGTGATGCCTGCCATAAAGTTATATAAAGAAGAATTGAATGGCTAATTGTCATTTGTTAGATGGGGGCTCCTTTCTGGCAAAGAACTGGAGGTTCATCAGCCACAGAAGGGGCCACACTAGGAGCTAGAAGTTGCACTTCTCAAAGAACATTTGCCACAAGCCTCCAGCCTTCTCTCTCTGCTGCTCCGCCACATTGCAGCAAGAGTCTCCTCTAAAGCCTGGCAGGTTTGCAATCTGGAGAATATGTTTCAAGGAAGCACTGTTTCCATAAAACTGAATTTTTTACATCCATCATACTGAAGCCACAAGCTAGTTCTGACTGTTCGAATTCAAGGTCAGAGTTAAAGTTGTGCATCTGCTTCAGATACACTGCGCCACAGTTCAGACTGTGGGGGTGCGAAGAGATGTGAACACTGGAAGGCTGTGCTGTAACTCCCCGGTGTGGACACTGTGGGCATGAACTAAAAGGTTCCTAGTTCACATTTCATATAGTTCTCTTCAAGAAGCACTATGTTAATGTGAACTAGGAATCTTTTAGTTCAGGCCTGCAGTGTCTACATGCGGGAGTTACAGCACAGCCTTGTGCACGCCACTATTCACACCCCAATAGTCTGAACTGCAGGGCAGCGTAGAAATAGTCTCAGGAACTGCATGTGTGGATGCACACTAAATGGGACTATGGATGTGTGACTGCAAAGACAGTAATGGGTGGGTGGCTTAGACGCTATTTCCTTGATTAGTGACTTCCAAGATTTTTAGTGATGATTTACAGGAAAATGCATTTCAACCTTAACTCTGAATCACCGAGCTTTTTATTTGTACTGACGTGTACACTGCACAGATGAATACTCCATAAATACAAAACTTAGCAATCAAATTCACAACTATCCAATGGGCATTACAATTTGAGCTTGTCAAACCAGACAATTTACTTGAAAGTTGGGCACAACTGCAAACGTAGTAACTTTAACTACGTATCACAAAAGTATCACAAAAATCCAGAAGCTACACTCCTACTATCCACTCTGTAACTATTACATGCATCTGTCTGTTGCAAAGAAGTTTACATTAGGCATATCTTTTCAGAACATGTCATGGTATTATATCCTCTAAAGTATCAAAGGCTCACAAATGCTAAACTGAGGATTTATTTGCTTTTTGTTACTTGTTCTTTTCACAGTACAGAAAGCCTGCCGATTTCACCCTACCCCACAGAGAATAGAAACTTATATTGTCCACAGACAACACTTCTGTGAATTTCAAATACAAAGCTAGAAAGCACATTGCAAACTCAGCGCCCATAGAATAGGCCTATAAGCTTTTGGAGCCCTATTATCTATCTACTACCACAGATGCAAGGGACTCTTAAGAGTAATGACACTAAAGATGTATCAGTCAGTGACATACAATACATACAGCTCTGGTACCAAAGTTATAGTTGTTGTTATGAGATGTTAGAGATCTTCCATGAACAAACAATGGAGCAAAACTGAAACCTCACCTAAAAACTTCATAAGAAGATTCCTGGGCAGTCACATGTACAGTATCTGAGTGTTGTGTGGCTATGGAGCTGTGTTTCTCAAAGACCTTTTAGGCTCTTACATCTAGAGTTATCCTGATAGCAAAAATGTGCTGACATTCTGACTTGCTGTGCTTTAAACAGTCTCAGAAGTGGGCCCCTTCAATTGTCACTTAACTGAGGGACTTGAAGTTTCAGCCACCAATTTTGTACAGCTGGGTAAAAGAAAGGCAGCTAGATAAATACATACATACCCACTTGCTAACAAATGCCCACCTTTGTGCACACCAACTATTATTTGCACTAAAAATATCAGTAACAGTGTGTGTGTGTGGGGCGGGGAGGAAGATGATGGGAGGCATGGCAACCTATTTGTGTGCAAATGCAGTCTCGCTCTCCTAGGAACAGCAGGTGCAGTCAGACTTTCATGAGCACAACTCATTTTCATCAGATTTTGAGAGCTCTGTGTAAATCTTTAAATAGGCTAACACAATAGAATGACTATTCAATATTTTGTGCATCTCTCTCGGTGTGTGTTAAATGAATAAATGTTACCCTCCCACCACATAATTTCAGAAGAACTTGGCAAACTGTCATACCAATTTCCAGTGGACCAACTTAGAATGCATAACACATCTAGAAAATAGCACAGACTGAGTGAAGACATCATTGGAAAGTATTTCTTAAGCAGAAGGCATGGAAACGGTTCCATTGTGTTAGTTATTCTGACTGACATTTGCATTGTTTGTAATGAGACAAATTGGTTTGCTGCCGCCTGGCAAGGGTGTTTCTGTACCTGAGACTGAAATACAAAAAGGTCCATTTTTGGAATATTATTGTGATGAGAGATAAGTAAACACTACTTACTTAGTAGTAGGGGGAGGGAGAGGTCAGTGGTTTGAGCATTGGCCTGCTCAACCCAGGTTGTGAGTTCAATCCTTGAGGGGGCCATTTTAGGTTCTGGGGCAAAATCATTACTTGGTCCTGCTAGTGAAGGCAGGGGGCTGGACTCAATGACCTTTCAAGGTCCCTTCCAGTTCTAGGAGATAGGATATCTCCATTTATTTATTTATTTTTATTTATAACCTAAAAGCCACTTGTAGCATTTGAACTGTACGGATGACACATTAAACATTGCTTAACAGAGTTATACTTACACCTACATATGCAGGATCTACCCCTTGCATAGCCATTCACAGTAGTGTGAGGAGATGTAAACACATTACATCATAATGCTAGTGCTTCACAGTCACTCTGCACTGGTGTAAATGGCAGGGGAATGGAGAGGAACACCTTTGTGTTGTGACATCTATTCTCAGTCTATTTACTACTTTTCATTAAATCATGGCCTGATTATACACTGGGGCCCTGATGCAATACAAATAATAAATACCACAATCCACAGACACATTGGCTCCCTGGCATCAATCTCATGCTTCCTTGGTGCCCCAAAGGATCTTCCCCTAGAGAAAGTGGTCACTATGGCTATCAGGCCCCCCCACCCCACTGCACTCTCATGGTTGCCTTTACTCTCCATCATCTCTAAGGCTAGCTATGCTCTGATTCCAAGTGCCATACTCTAAATACAAGGGAAGACATTTCACATACATATGACTCTGTTCAATAGAGTTTTCCCTCCAACTATTTCTATAAACCAGCTTAGGTCATGTGTTACTTGGAATGAAAGGTACATAGAGAGATCTAACTTTGATCATATTGAGATGAAGTTGTATTGATAGCACTAAATATTTAGAGGACTTCAAGCATGTCTTTCACAGTTAAATATACTTTTGTATGCACTAGTAGGAGGTACAAGTAGCAGTAGTTTTTGCATGAACCAAGTCTAAGATAGGTCTTAGTTTCTCCATTATTTAATTTTTGCAACATACCAAAGTTGCATTTGAAAGTAGACAACAGATCCTCTCCTGTTGCTAGATTAGACTGTATTAGGTGCTGTACAAACAAGTCAGTTTACAGTCTAATCTAGCAACAGTTCTCACATGCCCTTTGGCCCTAGCTGGGAAGCAGCTGATCATTCACAGGTGGGGCTGGGCCCACCTTTTCTTAGAGCGCCAGCCACCCTGCCCATGCAGAAGTCATTGTTTGCTGGGAAGAACGGAAAGGTGGAGTTCAGAACAGTGCTATAGCCCCAGAGAAGGGTAAGGTCATGGCCCCAGTGTCCCCTACGGAGTTGCACCAGGCTATCCCCAGTATTCCTGAAGCATAAGGCCTTATACCATGATTCAGACAATACACCTCCTTCCACTCCACATGCAGGGCTGCCTCAGGCAACACTAGCACATCTCACCTTTGGACTACCCCTAGTGCAGTTCCATCTGTGGTAGGAAGAGTGCTTGTATAGACCTTCTGGAGAAAGCCTTTTTACCATGTCCTCTAACAGTGCTAGATGGCATGATGTTGAAAACACATCTGTTTTACACCAGTGCTTTCACTGGTTCTTGTATTTTACCCCTTCTGACTCCATGGTTGCACTTGTGTTATTTTAGAGTGATCACCAGTGAGATGGAAGTTCATCCATTCTAAATATGAAGATATTGACTCCATTACTGGGGAAAACAATGAAGGGGAGGGAAGCAGGAAATGAATCTGAGCCATTAAAATGTAAATACAGATTTACTGATGTTGGACTACTATATGCTTGCAGTAAAGAAAGAAATTCCAATTAAACTATTTGTTAAGAACAGAAATTAATTACAACTGTACTTTCTCAATTATACTATTGGAAGTTCCATTTTTCTCTGCTGATTATTAGCCTAAACTCCAGAAGCAAAGTTGCCCCTAGAACTAGTATTCGACAGGTTTTGTAACAAGTGTGCTTCATGTTTTTATTATCTTTCTCAATTAGGCTGGGAGGTCCTCAATCAACAAGGGAATTAGGTTCCCATTTTCTACTGAGCTTCCAAGGGAATTGGGTGTCTCTTTGTTCCTTAGTTTCTCCTCTTTATAAGTTTGTTATAGTACAACAACAAGTTTGTTACTATACTACAAGTTATAGTAAACAAAATTCACAAGATATAAATGGACTAAGTTCTCAAAATGCAATGTTTAGTTTATGTATAGTTTATGATCTTGTGTACAAAATCATATGTATGCACATTAGAGGTTTGCTCAGTCTTAGAACTTTCACATTCAATTACAATTTACTTCCCCGTCCTTTTGTGCTTAAACTGGGACAACTGGTATTTGTCAAATTACTATTTCCTGAAGATTTGGGGTATGCAAAATCACCCAACTTTAAAACTATTGCATAAAAATTTGCAAGTGCCTAATCGTGTCTGAAATAGCGTTCATGAAAAAGCACAAGCTTGTGATAGGCATATGCAAGTGATCTTTCTGCTATACAAAGGCCTATAAGTAATTTAAGCACATGTTAATTACATGAGGCCCCAATGGAAAAGCTGAAGAACTGTCCCAGATTGAGGTGTAATTAGAAGAGGTTTTTGGAACAAATTGATAAACTAAATAGTAATAAGTCACCAGGACCAGATGGTATTCACCCAAGAGTTCTGAAGGAACTCAAATATGAAATTGCAGAACTACTAACTGTAGTTTGTCCTGCAAGTCTTGCATCTGAAGAAGTGAGGTTCTTACCCACGAAAGCTTATGCTCCCAGTACTTCTGTTAGTCTCAAAGGTGCCACAGGACCCTCTGTTGCTTTTTACAGATTCAGACTAACACGGCTACCCCTCTGATACTTAACTGTAGTTTGTAACCTATCATTTAAATTAGCTTCTGTACCAAATGACTGGAGGGTAGCTAATGTGACTCCAATTTTTAAAAAGGGCTCCTGAGGTGATCCAGGCAATTACAGGCCAGTAATCCTAACTTCAATACCAGGCAAACTGGTTGAAACTATAGTAAAGAACAAAATTGTCAGACATATAGATGAACATGGGGAAAAGTCAAGATGGTTTTTGTAAAGGGAAATCATGCCTCACCAATCTACTAGAATTCTTTGAGGGGGTCAACAAGCTTGTGGACGAGGGGGATTGAGTGGATATAGTGTACTTAGATTTTCAGAAAGCCTTTGACAAATTCCCTCACTAAAGGCTCTTAAGCAAAGTAAGTTGTCATGGGATAAGAGGGAAGGTCCTCTCATGGATCGGTAACTGGTTAAAAGATAGGAAACAAAGGGTAGGAATAAATGGTTAGTTTTCAGAATGGAGACAGGTAAATAGTGGTGTCCCCCAGGGGTCTGTACTGGGACCAACCTATTCACCATATTCGTGAATGATCTTGAAAAAGGGGTAAACAATGAGGTGGCAAAATTTGCAGATGATACAAAACTACTCAAGATAGTTAAGTCCCAAGCTTACTGCGAAGGGCTACAAAAGTATCTCTCAAAACTGGGTGACTGGGCAACAAAATGGCAAATGAAATTCAATGTTGATAAATGCAAAGTAATGCACATTGGAAAACATAATCCCAACTCTACATATAAAATGATTGGGGTCTAAATGACCTGTTACCATTCAAGAAAGAAAAATTGGCGTCATTGTGGATAGTTCTCTGAAAACTTCCACTCAATGTGCAGCAGCAGTCAAAAAAGCAAACAGAATGTTGGAAATCATTAAGAAAGGGATAGATAAGAAGACAGAAAATATATTGCCTCTATATAAATCCATGGTACGCCCACATCTTGAATACTGCATGTAGATGTGGTCGCCCCATCTCAAAAAAGATATATTGGAATTGGAAAAGGTTCAGAAAAGGGCAATAAAAATGATTAGGGGTATGGAATGGCTGCCATATGAAGAGAGATTAATAAGACTGGGACTTTTCAGCTTGGAAAAGAGATGACTAAGGGAGGATATGATTGAGGTCTATAAAATCATGACTCGTGTGGAGAAAGTAAACAAGGAAGTGTTATTTACTCCTTCTCATAATACAAGAACTAGGGATCACCAAATGAAATTAATAGGCATCAGGTTTAAAACAAACAAAAGAAAGTATTTTTTCACACAACACAGTCAATCTGTGGAACTCATTGCCAGAAGATGGTGTGAAGGCCAAGACTATAACATGGTTCAAAAAAGAACTAGATAAGTTCATGGAGGATAGGTCCATCAATGGCTATTAGCCAGGATGGGCAGGAATGATGTCCCTAGCCTCTGTTTGCCAGAAGCTGGGAATGGATCACTTGATGATTACCTGTTCTGTTCATTCCCTCTGAGGCACCTGGCATTGGCCACTGTCGGAAGACAGGATACTGGGCTAGATGAACCTTTGGTCTGATCCAGTATAGCCATTCTTATGTTCTTATGAATCTGAGCTGATACTTTCACCACTGAGACACTGCTATTGTACTAAAGCCAGTGGATAGAAGGTACCGGTACTTGCCACACCAGGGAGTTGCTCAGTGCTTTGCTAAACTGAGCCAATGGTGGTGTCCCATCAACATTTTGATGTTTAGAACAGACAGGATCGTGTAGTGGCATAGTTACAGCTAACCAAATGCAGAACTTCTTTGCTAGCACACCTTTACACCCTTTAGCCATTGTCAGTTACCTAGTCTTGCCACATGCCATGCATTCAGAAAGTGCACATCAAAAATGTGTTCAAGGATTATTAAAGGCTAGCCGGGTGAAGACTGCCCGCTGGGACGGATCATGCGTGACTGTAATAATTCTCAGGCATTTAAGGCCACTTCAAAAGTGTTGCTGTTAATCTCATTTGAAATTCATTCTGATCTCAGCCTCCCCACAATACATCAATGTTCCCTTCCCTACTCTCTCATTAACATTAATGGCAATTGCATGGCTGTCAGGGAGAATACAGTTTAATGCTGACGTAAGAGCTATTCCTTTGTGTGTTTGCATCTCAGCAATTTAATGCTTTTAAAATGTAGTTCATGCAGGGCCCTATTGTGCATACCCTATGCACACACTGTAGTCAAACCAGAGTCAGGCTCTTTGATTTCCAACACGAATTTGAGAGTTTAGAACAATCAGGCATGGTTTTACACGCCTTCCCATTTACCACCCACAGTTTACCCTTTTAAGCAGTCTTTTGATATTTACATTTTGTCGCTTGACTTGGAAAGCACTCACTCAAGAGTTTATTTACAAAATTATTACCAAAGCTGGTATCATTTGAGTACTGTCTATGACACAAACATAACTGAACCTTTAATCTCACTGCAATCACCTATATTAATAGCTCAGCCACCATCTTGATGTCTCTGAACAACACAGAAGGAGACGCTAACTAATTTACTATATGGGCCACATTCTCCTCTTTGCTCAGGCCCTGCTGCACCTCCTCATCTGCCATAGAGATTAAATAGCCAATTGCCACACCACCCCATTCAGCCCTAGGTTTGGGAAATAATAGTTAACACAGCACTGAGGTTGCTCTGAATGGGGCTCTGGCCAGTATAGAACTAGCCCAAGAATCTGGAAGGAGCAAGTGGTTCCTTTGCAGATTACCCCTCGTCCCAACTGTTCTTGGCAGACACTGGACACCGCTGAGAATCTAGCCCTGCATACTTGGCTTTTTTAAAGGACACAAAATATATGCCATGCAGTGAAGGCTGAATATCCCTTTGCTGCTGTTACCGCTAAAGTTGAAGTCTGTGGGGCACAGTCTCTAAAGGAATTACATGTTGAGTTGTTAAATAGATGAAAATTTTCATGCAGCCTTAACTCCATTTGAAAAGTGGATGCAAAATGTGTGCACACAATTAAGAGCAATCTGCAGCCTAAACTATTCACTGAAGAAACTGACATTTTCTTTCATGGGTGTATATATATGAAGTCCAAACCACTGATGAAAAGAGCAAAATTAATACATTTGGCACAGCAAAATAACCATTCAGCTCTACATACAGCCTTCTGAGTCCTGCTACCTTCCTTCCTTGAAAGGCAGATTTGATTTTTCACTTGTAAGCCAAGCCTTCCCAAACTGGGTACTTACATTTGGACTCCTAAATCCATATTTAGCCACCTGAATAACTGGCCTGGTACACAGTAAAAATGCCAGGTACACAACAGTTACTTTTGATTACAACTGGAGCTGCTGGCTGCTTCTGAAAAAGAGAGTCAGATTACTTATTCAGGTGCTTCAATACAATTTTAGAGGCCTCAATTTCAATGGCCAGGGTAAAATTCTGAGAAGCATTTAAGTGAGTTGGAGCCCAGATCCTCAAAGGTATTTAGGCTCCTACCTGTTATGTTCCATGATACACACAGAAAAGTTAAATACTTTTGTGCTGGAAAGCTGCTCCCTAAAACCGAGAGGCACAATTCAACCCACCTTACTCTAGGCTGGGTGTCTGCAGACTGACTGCCACTACGTCCAGACCCACACTTCCCTACAGAGCCCCCTGCCTGCAAGCAGGACCAAGAAACCATTGAGATTTTAAAGTGATAACCACAATTTTTACACAATTGTCAATACACCACATTAACTGCCATTGAAATTGATGGAAGTTAGGTGCCTAAATACCCTTTTGAGGATCTGAGCCCCCTCTCCCCAATTTCTAAAAATGGGACTTGGACTCTGAAATGCTTTTCCAAGTGCTACCTCTAGTCTTCAAATCTTAACTGTAAAGCATTAACTCAAGAGTCCAGATGGCACAGTTTAGAAAGCAGAAGAAACAATGCTTTCCACCTTGCTTAATATCCATTTTTAGCACTTCTCTGCTATTTTCTTCCATATTTTACTGCCTTATCAATGCACTGAAGTGTTTTGCTGACGGTGTTGCTCAAAAGGAGCAACGCCAGGGAAACATGGGACTCACAAGGAGAATCCCTTCACTAACACGGATAGTTCTCCACATTAATCTCTTGATGAGTCTCACTTCACACGCCACAGGCTGCTCCTGTCTGATGCATCGCTCAGAAACTCGTTGCTTTAGTAATTAGACCACAGCTCTTCAAACAGGCAGAGGCTTCACTGCTACTTGTGGCTCATGCCAATAATAAAAGCTACATGTTCTGGGCTGGGTCTTATACTTTGCTCAAAGCAATAAATGTAACCTTGTTACAGGCAACTAGCTGCTTTTGAAGGATAGACTTTTCTGCTGGGGAAGCTTTGTTCATACAAAATGACATGGGGAATATCAACATACATATGCCTGAAGGAAACTCATCATCAAGCATGGAATGCCAAGTTGCTGTTTCCACTGGAAGGCAGATTTTTGTTTCCCCCTCTAAACATCAAATGGAGAATTAATCACAAAGTAGAGTGGATTATTGAAAACTAAGTGGGAAATAGTACCTGTCTCAGTTTTAGGTTAACTATTATTTCAGTATCCCCTCATTCAGGTTGGATCCCCCAACCTTCCAGCCTTTCCACCCTAGTCTCAAGCTAGGCACAGCCTCTCTTTCCTAAAAGCCAGTCTACCTTCAAGTTTCAGGCATTTTCAGCCCACAGTTCAAGCCAGTTTTCAGCTCTACTCAGCCTATACCCACAACCACTCTTGAGCCACTTTGGCTCACTTACTAATGAACAACAACTACAAGCACCACATACCTAGAATCCTCCTTCCCCCTCTAACTCTCCATAGGCTTCAATCTTCTCAACACCTCAAGGAGGTGAGATTTAATCACTGACCTACCTACCTGGGAGGTAAGCTAAGTGTGCCACGGGAGGAGGCTATACCCAGTAGGTAGGTAAGGCCAGTGACCCGCTGACAGATGCTAAAACAACTGGTCTAGCACCTGACTCATAAAACAGGAAGGTTTCTCCTGTTCTGACATTTATTTTTTCCTTATGTGCCAACAATATGCTCTGTGTTGTAAAAGAAGCAAAGGCACTGTCGCTGCCTCTAAAGAATTTACAAGCTAAGAGTAAAAATATAGCAGGCAAAATGCCTACACAGTGGGAGATTTTGAAGATGGGTATAAATCTCCTCTCTTGTAAATTGGAAAGGCAATGCATATCGTTTAGTACTTGTGAGTCCCATAGAAGAAATGGGTGTTCAGAAGGGATTTGAATAATGAGAAAGGGAGCCTGTTCTGGACTCCCAGGTTAACACTTAAAAAATAATCCTATATTCATTTTAAAAGGCAATGCGCCATTTGGTGACAGCAGTTTGCATTTTTGATGTCTGCATTTAATTGCAAAGGCAAATCAGATCACTAAATTATTACATATCCAATTTGTTCCTAAACAATACTTTATTATTTAAATAGTAGGTTCTGTGCCTATAGCTGATTGATTCAGGCATGAAGGAAGATATTGCTCCAAAAATACTATACTTAAATATTTCTCAAAAATGAGAGACCCCTTTAAATCTTAGGATCATTTTTTTTTAAATGGCTGGAATGTACCATGCTAATGCTTTAGTTTAGACTATGGTGTTTCTAAATAACATTGATTTAAAATACTCTTCCCTCCTCTCTACCCACTGTGCAGCAAGCTTGTATAAGTAACCTTAAACTATTCTTTGATCTCTACAAATACTCATGTTTCAGTGGTTCTCATTAATACTGAAAATGAAAAGGACAGTCAGGTGGTTGAGGCCCAGGATGGGAACCTAGCTATTGTGGGTTCAATTTCTGGCTCTTCCTCTACATATTTATGTGACCTTGGGGCAAATCATTTAATCTCTGCCTCAATTCTCCCCATCTCTAAAATAGGGTTGACAATACTTTTCTCCCCATTTGTCTTGTCCAATTTATTTGGAGTGTAAGCCCTTTGTGCTGTGCCTAAGCAATGGGACTCTGTAATGCTGCTGGGCTGTTTCCCCTACCCAAGTCTCTTTCAGGCCCTTCTCTCAGAGCATGGTTTATTAATGCAAACACAAAAACTCTCAAAATAACACAAAACAAAGCTATGCCCCTTACCAACACAAGCTCCCGGGGCCCAGCAGCCTTTCTGTTTTCAACTCTCTCTGCTCCTAGAGCAGGCACCAACCTCCCACCTCCAGATCTCCTTCCAGCTGAGCCCTCTCTGCTTTCAATAACCATTGTGACAGATACTGCATGTGGTTGCAGTATCTATGGGGACCACAGGGTAGTTTATGTTGAAAGCATGAAAACCTCAAAAAGCCATGTCTGAGTTGGGCCAGCCAGTGTAAGCTTTACAATAGTCACAGTCCTTTGTATCAATATAGGTGGTGTGTGTTGGGAGTGGGATGGCTCATGCAGAATTTGGAGGAACTAGGGAGCGATTAATGCAAAATGCCAAGGTTGGCTATGTAGATTCCCAGCCTTTGACGTTCACCCACTTGGTGAATGGGGAGGGGGTGGATTTATCTATTTTGAAGAATCTGGGAGACAAAGCAAGAATATTGGTAAGAAAGTTTTAATTTCAACAAACTTCTTTTTGGTCCAGCAAATGGACATATCTATTTGTGTAAAAGGATGTGGGGGAGGACACCCTTTGCTGAAGGGTTAGAGGGACTTTAGCCTACCAGGACCCCATGTGTAAGATGGGCGATTTCTGGTATCATTATTGTGTTTGTAGATCCATTTTTTGTTTTAGATGTTTTCTCTGTGTTGCTTTGAAGGAACTGGGCAGCAATTGTAACTGCTGGCAATACACTATTTCATAGCTCTTGGAGAAAAAGCAAAGAAAAAGGTGCTGGCCTTGAGGCAGACTGCCTTGCTGGGGTTATCATAGTGAACGGCAGGGGACTGCAGCCTAAAACCCGGTCAGAAGGGAGTAGGATGTGGTCCCTCCCAGAGAGAAATGAAGGAGAAAGGTCTCCATTCCTGGAGTGGATCATAGAGTGGGGTTAATGGTCCAATTACCTGTCAAACTGCAGCAGGCATCACCTGACACCTTCCCAGATGGATCTGATAATTGAACAGGGCTGGTTTGCCCCATGCCCTGTGGCCCTTACAGGGGCAGACTACCCTGCTACAAACCCTAATCTCAGTAAGGGCCTCTGGGTACTACTCTAAGGGTACATCTATACCCAGCCGCTAGTTCGGCGGCTGGCAATCGAACTTCTGGGTTCGACTTATCGCGTCTTGTCTGGACGCGATAAGTCGAACCCGGAAGTGCTCGCCGTCGACTGCGGTACTCCAGCTCGGAAAGAGGAGTACCGCGGAGTCGACGGGGGAGCCTGCCTGCCGCGTGTGGACCGAGGTAAGATCGAACTAAGGTACTTTGAACTTCAGCTATGTTATTCACGTAGCTGAAGTTGCGTACCTTAGTTCGATTTGGGGGGTTAGTGTAGACCAAGCCTAATACAAACAGCAAAACAGATATTGGTTTGAAGCACTTAATTTAACTTGCATACAAATCATACCACCAGAGCTAAGCTCAGCAGAAATAATGTGGCCTCCTTGTTTCATCTAGGCAACTAGTGCTCATCTTACATAGCCTCTGCATCAAATTCATAACGAACATAACACTGCAAAGACAGATAGATGTTACCCTGCTGTTAGGCATCCTGTGATCAGGCACATACATTCTGCAGTGGAATAGAGGCATATTATAGCAGGACTACTTTAGCTCCCAGGATACTGGAGAGGTTGGAGCATCCCTAGGAAGCAGAAGTAACTAAGATCTACATCAGGGATCGACAACCTTTGGCATGCAGCCCATCAGGGAAATCCGCTGGCGGGCTGAGACAGTTTGTTTACCTGCAGCATCCACAGCTTCGGCTGATCACAGCTCCCACTGGCTGCGGTTCGCCACTCCAGGCCCGTGGGTGCTGCGGGAAGCAGCATAGGCAGAGGGATGTGCTGGCCGCCACTTCCTGCAGCCCCCATGGACCTGGAACGGCGAACTGCAGCCCGTGGGAGCTGCGGATGCTGCAGGTAAACAAATCATCCCGGCCCGCCAGCGGATTTCCCTGACGGGCCATGTGCCAAAGGTTGCCGATCCCTGGTCTAGATTATGAAACAAAGTCCTCGGAACAATTAAGACATGAGAGAAAGCTGAGACTAAGGTCTGTCTAGAAGCTAGTTATTGATAAAGTCAAACTCCAGGACTGGGTTATGTCTGGACTGTGTATGTAGGAGCAGGGTAAGAACTGAACCTGCTGAAGTTCCCCAGCAGGTATTAATGTACCGCATCTGAAGAGTCACTTCACATGGAATGTTTGTTTTTCCCCCTCATTAACTACAGCATCTGCACTGATCTCCATCAGACCCAGAATGGCAGCAGGCAGACCATTGCTGCATCTTTAATAGCAGTCGCTATTTCACTTAATATGCATCCATTAAAAGCTTAGCTTTAGTTATGGAAATTAGCAGCAGCGGTTGGCTCTGCATTGTGTTGGGTTTCTCTCCCATTAGGCTCTGATATGGGGCAGTGGCGTAGGCAGGTTCTAAGAGCAGGGGGAGCAAACATAAAAAAGGCACCCCCCTTGGCTCCTCCTCTTGCCACGCCCCCCTTGGCTCCTCCTCTGGCCGCTCCGCGCCCCTCCCCCCCGCCCTCATGGGGTCCACTCCTCACTGGCCTCCCCTCTGCACTGCTATGGTGCCAAGCACCCCCCTCGCCGGGCCCCCCAGGCAGGGGGTGAGGTGAGACCCCCACGTGCCCCGGGCCAGGCCAAGCCGCGGTGGGGTCCATGTCCCTTTAAGAGCGGGGCTGGGCTGAGCCGAGCCGGCAGGGGGTGGCTCCGCTCCCTGCTGCAGGCTGATGCCGGAGCCTGGGCTGAGAGCCAGGCTTGTCTCTTGCACCAGCTCTGGGTGGGGCTTTGCTGCGGCTTCCCCAGTCCCCCCGGGCTGGGCCGCTCCACGGTAGGGGCTGGTTGCATGAGGCAGGGCAGAACCCGGTGGGGCCGAGGGCTGAACAGGCCCGGCAGGGCGGTGCGGGGGCTGCTGCAGGGGGAAGCTGGGGAAGGGGTGGCACGGCCTCAACCCCCTGGGGCTGCCTGCCCCACAGAGGAGGCAGAGGGGCGCAAGCCGCAGCAGGACCCCAGCCCCTTGGGGGAGGGGATCTGGGGCCAGCCTCGGGAGGCAGGAGCAATCCCGGGGGTGCTGGGCGCGTGCAGGGCAGAGCCCCAGGAGAGCCCCAGCCCCGCGGCGGGCAGTGCTGCAGAGGAGGAGCCTGCGCCCCGCGGCGGGCGAGGGGAGCCCCAGGCAGGGGGAGCCGGGCTGCTCGCACCCACCTCTCGCAGCCGCTCCATGCTGCTCCCGGTACCAGCCCCGCTGCTGCAGTTGCTAGCGCCACCGCTTTCTGCTTCTTGTGCCTGGCGCCGCCCCGCCCCACCACCCTGCCCCCCCTTGCTTGTAGGGTCTCAGCGCCGGCCGGCAGGCCAAGCCTCAAAGCGGAGCGTGGGCCCCGCCCGCTGGTGCCATGGTAACCCCTAACTAAGGCGCGCCGCTTTTGGAAAATGTGCTGAGGGGAAGCAGCTGCTTCCCCTGCAGCCCACTAGCTACGCTACTGATATGGGGTCAATCCTCCTGTGAGCTAGGGGTAAGAAACCTCACAAGAGTCTAAACTCCCAACAGAAGCTAAGAGCTGCAAAGATGGTGGTTTGAGCCAGTTTTTTCCATCTTTCAGGATGGGTGAACCAGTAATGGTATCATTGACAGGAAAACTAGCATCCTTAATGCTGCCAAATTAAACTTTGAAATCAGTGCTGTGATGTCTGAGAACTGAACACTCCTTGCTCCACAGTGCATATTCCCTTTCCTCTTTCCAGTAGTCCAAGATGAAAGCTCTCTATGCACAAGAGGCCCAACCTGAGGCAGGATCATCAGTCAGTGTGATGGAACTAGACAGGTAGCTTGTGGCAGCAAAGAAAAATTTTGGATGGCTGAAGAAATAAGTCAGTAGCATGCAGGAGGTCTACAGTGCATTAACGGCTAACTCCCCAGTGCAAGAGACAATTTCAAATAGCATTTTTTATGGGCCCATCTACAAAAGCAACTAACTGTATTCAGAGATTGCATTATCACTTGCTAGTGCCAAGACAGATAACAGAGGTCTAGCTCTATGGACAGGACCAAACAGTGTCTCGCACATCACCAAATCGCATTACAGCCATCTCCACATTTAACTCTTTAGCTGTTCACAGCTCCAGCTGTGTGAAGGGCCATGCTGCAGCAGGAACTCTCAGGAAGAATTCAGACTGGCTCAGCCAAAATTCTTAAGTCCCCAAAACATGCTTTGCCATCACTGGAGAAGGTGATACGTATGCTTCCCACCACACTTGGCCTGCTCCAGCATGCACTGCACTCTCCAATCACATTGTGTTGGACCCTGTGTAAAGTGTCATGGGATAGAAATCCTCTTGCTCCTCTTCCTTCCTTTTGCATGTCTGCTCAGGCCCATCCACAGCCTAGCCTAATACTCTAAGGATTCCAGGAGAATGTTTCATTTATACCACTATACAGTGAACTGCTTTTTTAAACACTATTCTCTAACAGGGCTCCTTTGGCAGTGCCAAAACTGTCTGGAATGTGTGTGGTGCATCTGAAACAAGAAGTTGAAAAGTAAAGTAAATTTAACACTACTGAAAGCTGCTGGTTTGATCGCTCTGGAGACTAGTGGGGTCCTACTGCAGAGCCACAGTACAGCAAGCCACATGGCCAGCCTCCTGCACGTTATTCTACCGAGATGTCTGAACCCCAAGCTGGAGACAAAGGGTCAGAGTGCAATTCATTCTACCACTGTTGGCTCCTTTACTGACCCTGACAAGAAGGGTGCCAGTTGTGGTGTGAAAACCCTCTTCCCACTTCAAACAGGACTGATTTAACCAACTAATTTCATCAAGTGTCAATCAGAGAACAGATGGAAGTGACTTTAGGCCTGGACCACCATTATACCAGGTACTTAGGGACTAAAGGCTCCCTATCTCAATAGTAGCCCTCTGGAACGGAAGTCTAAAACCCCTTCTAGATAAGGGAAACTCAACAGAGGATAAAGCAAATTGAATCACCTTGCAGCTGTAATAATTTAAGGATGATGATAGCCAGTAGGATCTGTGCACCAGATCCCCAAAGGTATTTAGGTGCCGAACTTCCATTGAAATTAATGGCAGTTAGGTGCTTCAATACCTTTGGGAATCTAGGCCTATGCCACTACAGTGGGTTGAAAATCCAAAGATGAAAACGGAGGCATCTGAATTATTTACACAAATCAGTGTGTCTCATTTGCTAAGCTGGGACACCAAATGGACTAAGGAAAAAAGAGTTATGAGAGCAAGCCTCATGTGTATCTGATGCACGTAACCAACACTAAAGGATCATTCCAAATTCACATTCAATGTGCAATAATTATTGGAAGCCGGCATGCTCACCAGATTAATTGTAATAACCAGAGGGGGCAGAACGAATCACAGCTGGTCATGGAATCAACTTTGTTGACAGAACGGGAAAGCCTTCAGCCAAATGCAAATAAATCTCTTGAAATAGGTTGCTGCTTCAAAAGTCATTTCAAAACAAATTTATTTATAAAGAGCAAATGTCATTTTCCCCCCCAAGTCAGTAAAACTATCTCACAATGAAAGGGGTGTCAAAACCAACTTAAAGCACATATGAAAATCCACATGAGACTCTTAAATAAATCAGTGTTGATGTCAGTGCTGGACGTGTATTAAAAATATTTATTGTGAGTACTAAAATAGAATACCTTGCAGTCCTAGCAACAAAGTGGGTTTTTTTATCCAAGTGTACAATGAAAAAAATGGTGGTCCTTATAAGAGACTACATTTCTCAATATGTGGCTGCACAGTTAAAACAAGTTAGGATGAAGAATCATAAAGTTCTAAAGTAGGGGCTGTGCATAGGTGCCTGCATGGGCCACATTCAGGACAGATTGCAAGAAATAAGGCAGGCAATCACCAAAAGTGGTGGTTTGTTCTATAATTAAATTCACAAAGCCAGTAACAAAAGAGCTTCTGTTGTACCACGCTTGTTAACCAGAAGCCAAACACAGTCTCCTTTAGGCATTCCAAACCTTGGCTCCCATCTCGACAACCAAGTCTAAGGGTATGTCTGCACTGCCCACGTTACAGCATGGCCGCAGCAGCGCAGCAGCTATGGCAGCGCTGTAATGTGGACAGTGTAGACATGCTTTATTGCCGGGGGAGAGCTCTCCTGGCGATAAAAAAAAAAAAAAAACCGAACAAGGGGTGGTAGATTTAGTGCTGTCTATATTGGCGCTTTTCAGCACTAAAACTTTTGTCTCTCAGGGGGTGTTTTTTCACACTCCTGAACTGCTAAAGTTTTAGCGCTGAAAGTGTCAGTGTAGACACAGCCTAATATAGTGAGGGGTTACTGAAATACTTAAAGTTCTACCAATCCCACTGGCCATCATGTACAGCCCCCTCCTAAAATCTCTCCAGCACATTATCAACGATCTACAACCTATCCTGGAAAACGATCCCTCACTCTCACAGACCTTGGGAGGCAGCCAGTCCTCGCTTACAGACAGCTCCCCAACCTGAAGCAAATACTCACCAGCAACTACACACCACACTACAGAAACACTAACCAAGAAACCAATCTCTTGTTGCCTACTCCGTCCCCATATCTACTCTAATGATACCATCAGAGAACCAAACACATCAGCCGCACCATCAGGGGCTCATTCACCTGCACATCTACGAATGTGACATATGCCATCATGTGCCAGCAATGCTCCTCTACCATGCACATTGGCCAAAATGGACAGTCCCTACATAAAAGAATAAATGGACACAAATTGGACATCAGGAATGGTAACATACAAATGCCAGTAGGAGAACACTTCAATCTCCCTGGACATTCAATAACAGATTTGAAAGTAGCAATACTTGAACAAAAAAACTTCAGAAACAGACTTCAAAGAAAAACAAAAACTGAAATTCATTTGCAAATTTAACACCATTAACTTGGGCTTGAATAGGGACTGGGAGTGGCTGGCTCATTACAAAATCAGCTTTGCCTCTCCTGGAATTGACACTCCTCATCTATTATTGGGAGTGGACTACATCCACCCTGATTGAATTGGCCCTGTCAACACTGGTTCTCCACTTGTGAGGTAACTCCCGTCTCTTCTTGTGTCATTATATAATGCCTGCATATGTCATTTTCACTCCATGCATCTGAAGAAGTGGTTTTTTTACCCACGAAAGCTTATGCCCAAATAAATCTGTTAGTCTTTAAGGTGCCACCAGACTCCTTGTTGTTTTTACCAATCCCAAAGTGGCTCAGTTACAGCTAGCATGAATTTCTGTGAGCTACAATATTCAGGTTAGGATATATGTGCTTCTGCATTACTCTAAAATATGGCCAGTTCCAGAAATCCTGCATTTCTGATGGTGGGACTCCAAAAAGGAGCATTTTTAGTATTGACATCCAACTTCAGTTTTCTCCATGCTGCTTAAATTATGCCACTATTAGAAACACATTACCCCTGCCTTTGGGCAGAATGGCTCATTCTCCACAGCTTCCTCCCAAAATAGGTCCTCTTCTGCTATTTTCCTGCCAGTGAGCCTTCCCAAGAAATCAGTTACTGTTTAGCATAAAATAAATGGATAGCAGGATATGGCAAATAGGGAAATGGCTGGATACCTGTACATATTCTGACAAATAACTCTGTATCTGGAATATCTAAACAAATTCTTCTATGAATCAGTTACTGAAGTGTCACTTACAATTAATATTTCTGCTGAAGAAATAGGACCATGTGATTTCTATTCATGGCATGTCTTAGAGGCACCAGATTAAAATTCTTATCATTAAGGGCTTGAGAGTTCCTCTAATCGTCAGCATCATTCTGTATAGCTGGAGGGTACAGTGTGGTTCACAGCAGATGTGTTCATAAAACAGAAAACCCCTCTAGCCAGACAGAAGTTTCTGAGCAACAACTTAATTTAAGAGAAAGTACTAATTTCAAAATGAGTCCCTTATGTAATTTGTGCCGGTAATAAAATACACTTCCTTGAAGTGATGAATCTCCCTTCAAGGTAATCTTCTGGGGAATCTTCATATTTGACCTACAGTGCATCAATTTAAGTTTTGAAGGGAAGGTTTTCCCTGAAGGACTGAATCATAGCTCTCAGCTTTCCCACATTTTACACCCAGAGAGTGGGTGTTTTAACACTTATCATCATGGGTCAACATCCGACATGCCTAGTGGTAGAAAATCAATTATGTTAAAGAAATGAATCCATCCATCAAGGCTATTTCTCTGTGACAGAGTGGTCCATCTCTCGCAGTGGGGAAATCCTGGGGATGAGTGAGTGGGGTGGTTGGTGTAAGTCTATACATTATGAATTTCCTTTTAGTTCCAAAAGTAGAACCAGCTGCACCATGTGCTCTGCAGGGTTGGTTAGTCTCTTACTGTGAGGTAATTTTACCTCAGGGAAACTGTGCAGCTGATGGAGTTCCTCTGCTCCAAAAGGAAGCTGCAGTGTTTGTTATATTGATGCTAGACTCAGATCTGCCCAACTTGAAAGGTCTGTTCTAAATCTGGGACTTTTTACTTTAGCTGGGAGCTGAAATGTTGTGAAGATGCTACAGGAATTTCTGTAACTGAAGTTTTGTCACTTTCTGTGGGACCTTACATTAATGCTCCTGAGTCTTTCTGGCTCTTTCTCCTTTATGGTATTTGAGTATATGGCCCACAGTTCATGTGTCACAACTATGTGATGCTGTCCCACATTCTTTCTTGATTTGCTGATTGGTGTGTCAAGCAAGTGTTCATGATCCGTAGAAGACAAAGGCGTCTCTGATTTCTCCGATATGGCCACTGGTGATCAATTGCCATGACACACAGGTCATACAGGTTTCTTATTGGGAAGGTTGTTTGTTTACTTTATCCAATTTGCCCCCATAGGCATTTCCTTGGAGAATCCACAAATAGTATATGGCGCCATCAAGTGATGTATAGTGTGGGATACATGATAGGTATCTTATATTTATATGTACTGCACCTTTAAATGGAGAGAATTCTACGGAATCTATGGAGGCAGCTTCCTGTACGTGTTCAATGCCAGCCTTCCAGAGAGGAGCCAAAATACCATGCTCTAAGACCTTACTCTTGTAGTTTTCTCAATGCTAACTAAAGGACATACTGACTGAAAGTATGTGATTGCTGAGTGTATAAGGAAAAATACAACTAATAACGCATGGACTTATCTGCTGATTACAGCATTCCACTTATTGATTTTGGTAGAAAGCAATGGACATAAGAACATAAGATGGAGTTTAATGTCATCACAATTCCAACAGAGAATAGCAAGTCACTGTTAACAACTGAACTCGCTTGATTTCTGGTGGCCTCTCTAAGGCTGACATTCATTATGGTAGCACCTACAGGCCCCAACCAAATCAGGACCTTGTTATGCTGGGCACAGCACAAACACATAGTAAGAGACAATCACGCTTCCCCGCCCCAAAGAGCTTACAATCTAAATGGACTAGATGGACGGTGGGTTGAAGGGGAAACAGAAGCACAAAGAGATAAAGTGACTTGCCCCAGCTCACACAGCAGATCAGTGGCAGAGTTGGGAATAGAACCCAGATCTGACTCACAACCCAGTGCCTCCTCTACTAAACTATCCTGCCTCTCAACCCTACAGGTGGTTTACCAGCAAAGCTGTTGCACTGAGTTTATTTATTGATTTTGCCTCTCCTTAACACTGTAAACTAGAAAACAGAGCTGACTGCAATTATTGATAACAAATAAGGTATTAGCTACATCTTTTGTTCATAAAACATTTTCAAGCAGATAGTTTTGCATGCCTCTGACAATTTAGCTATTTACTAGCTTGTTTACAAATTGTTGTCTGACTAACTTTCATGAATAGTTCATTGCAAATATTTCAGCTTAGACATTCATGCAGTATTCTTTCAGTTCCCTGGCTGATTTTTTATGTAACAAACAGAGTGAGAATATTGCATCTAGGTGCAGCTCTGACCCCAATGGAGATTCTTCAGTTCACACCTACTGAGACTCTGATCTGTTATGTTTTACCCTGGGCAAGTGATGGGGCGGAAGGAAGAATTAAAGTCCACTTGGAAAATTAAAGTCACCACTAGGCCTGCAGGTCTTGTATCCAGCTCCACTGCAGTGTTGTAAGAAACTCCAGCTCAGTCAGCCCACAGCTAAACTTTACTGGGAATATTAAAAACATTTATAATTGCACACAGAGAAAGAGACAAATTCTGCCCTTGGATCCACCCACATGGCTCCCTTTATCATCAATCAGATCACAGAAGTCAGTGGCAGTCAAAGGTAGAGCTTGGCAGTAGATGGTTTTCCCATCCTGTAAATATTTTAGGGTGTTCAGAAATGTTTCCTATTCCACCTCAGGATGAAACTGAGACTTTTCAAAGATCTTCATGAAAAGCAAGAGAATCTCCCCACCTCCACAAAATAGCCAATAGCCCGGCAGTTAGGGCACTCAGCTCAGCTGGGCTGTTGGATACTTGGGTTCAAGTCACTGCCTCAGAGAAAGGGCCAGAATCCAGAACTCCCACATCCTAGGTTGGTGCCTTGACCACAAGCTATTGGATATTATGGGGTGTTGTGCACACACTCTCTCTTTCCCTCCCCCACTCACTATTTTGGGGGGTGTTTTTTCTCTGGTTCTGATCAAAAATAATTCCATCCTGGACCTGAGAAACTTGGTCCCTCCAGGAGAACAGAGAATTAACTGGCCCCATTAGGCTGGCACTATGGGCCATACTGCTCTGCTGGCTCACCGAGTTGAAAAAAAAAACAGTGGAAGGAGTGGTGAAAATGGCCAGCAAGGCCATACTGCACAAGTCCACCTATCTGAGGGAGCTGCCAGGAGAACAGGATCAGTGCCTACAACCCTCAGTCTGCCCTAATGGAAGAAGCACAGAGATTCTGAGAGGGTTGTTTTGCTTTCTTGGTGTGATTTGTTTGGGGGTTTTTTGGTTTAGTTTCAGATCTTTGGGAATCAGAGCTGTCGTTAGAGAAAGGGGTGTGTGTCTGAACCATAGAGGAGACAATGGGTTCAACGTAATTACCACAACCAGGACTGGCTAAGGCTCATCCTGGAACTCCAGGGGAAAAATGTCTGATTACTGTGGTGGGCTGAAAGGGGTGATCAACCTGGGGGGAGGGAGGCCCTACACCACGTATTTTCCTGTTCCTCTGACTTACTAGCCTCTTGGAGACATTCCTGAACATCATATTTTACTCCAGTCAGAGCTGGAAAAAGCACAGCCAAGAAACTTTGACTTGCTGCCTCCAAAATGCCAGAGGCTTGCTACTGAATTTCCACCCCAAGCACCTTAAGGCTTGCCTGCCACATTGCTGCTGTTGCAGTCAGCCGCTCACCCTGCAGCACCAAGTAGTCAAGGATAGCTGGCTAGGAGATTCTGCAGCACCAGCTCCAATTGCTGAATTGCTGCAGCAACCCCAAACTGCTTAAGGCTTGCCTGCCACTTTGCATAATGGAAGAAGATTTGTGTGTGGAACTAGTGGGGCTGACCTAGCCCCTAGAGCTGTGCATATGCTGTAAGTTTTTTATCAATACTAGGGTTACCATACGTCCTCTTTTTCCCGGACATGTCCGGCTTTTCGGCAGTCAAACCCCCGTCCGGGGGGAATTGCCAAAAAGCCGAACATGTCCGGGAAAATGGCGGCTCTGTTTAAGAGCCGGGCTGCCTGAACGCTACCGGCTTCGGGCAGCCCCGTGCCTCCAGACCCTGCGCCGCCGGAGCCCGGGAGGGGAAGTGCCCGGCTGGGGGCGCAGGGTCTGGAGGCAAGGGGGCTGCCCGAAGCCGGTAGCGCTCGGGCAGCCCGGTTCTTAAACAGAGCCTCCAGCGGCTGCGGCTCTGTGTAACTGACACTGTGTCAGTTACACACAGCCCCGGCGGCTGGAGGCTCCAGCCGCCCCCGCTCTGTTTAAGAGCCGGGCTGCCCAAGCGCTACCGGCTTCGGGCAGCCCCCGTGCCTCCAGATCCTGCACCCCCAGCCGGGCACTTCCCGTCCCGGGCTCCGGCGGCGCAGGGTCTCCAGGCACGGGGCTGCCCGAAGCCGGTAGCTCTGGGGCAGCCCGGCTCTTAAATAGAGCGGGGTCGGCTGGAGCCTCCAGCCGCCGGGGCTGTGTGTAACTGACACAGTGTCAGTTACACAGAGCCCCAGCCGCTGGAGGCTCTGTTTAAGAGCCGGGCTGCCCCAGAGCTACCGGCTTCGGGCAGCCCCGTGCCTGGAGACCCTGCGCCGCCGGAGCCCGGGACGGGAAGTGCCCGGCTGGGGGTGCAGGATCTGGAGGCACGGGGGCTGCCCGAAGCCGGTAGCGCTCGGGCAGCCCGGCTCTTAAACAGAGCGGGGGCGGCTGGAGCCTCCAGCCCCCGGGGCTCTGTGTAACTGACCCAGTGTCAGTTACACAGAGCCAAAGAGGAGCAAAGCCTCCAGCCCCCTGGGCTGTGTGTAACTGACACAGAGGCTCTGTTTAAGAACTGGGCTGCCCGAGAGCTACCGGCTTCAGGCAGCCCCCTTGCCTCCGGACCCTGCGCCGCCAGCCGGGCACTTCCCCTCCCGGGCTCCGGCGGCGCAGGGTCCGGAGGCACGGGGGCTGCCCGAAGCCGGTAGCGCTGGGGCAGCCCGGCTCTTAGAGCCTAAGAGGAGCAGAGCCTCCAGCTGCGGGGGCTCTGCTCCTCTTCGGCTCTGTGTAACTTATACAGTGTAAGTTACGCAGAGCCGCCGGAGCCCCGGAGGGGAAGTGCCCGGCTGGGGGCGCAGGGTCTGGAGGCATAGGGGCTGCCCAAAGCCCGAGCGCTACCAGCTTCACGGTTTGCTGGGCAGCCTCCAGACCCTGCGCGCTGGGGCTCCAGCTGCGCTGGGGAAGCGCCGGCCGGGGGCGCAGGGTCTGGGGGCTGCCCGGCAAACCGTGAAGCTGGTAGCACTGGGGCAGCCCTTTCCCCCTGGCTGGGAGTGGGAGGGAGGAGGGGGCGGAGTTAGGGTGGGGGAAGGGGCGGAGTTGGGGCGGGGCTAGGGGTGGGGAAATGGGCGGGGCCATGGCCCGTGGAGGGTCCTCTTTTTTTATTTATGAGATATGGTAACCCTAATCAATACAAGCGAAAGGTTAAGATTGCTCAATATCATGCCTACCTACAATATGACCAAGCTAGAGAATTTAATGCATGAGACAGGGTTTAAAGACCAACAGTAAAGTTATTTCCTTCAAAATACATACAAATACAATGTGCATACACTGTACACATGCACAGTTTTCATATCATCACAAAACTCTTAAGGAATTGATATGGCATTGCTTTGTACACACCAACTCATGGTGGTGAATGCTAATTAATTAGAACAAAAACTTGGTTGTAATGAGAATTGAAATAGTAAAAAAAAATGATATTGTGCATATTTGTTTGCGCCAGCTGTATTGCTTCAACACAGGAACATTCTGTGCATACTAGCCCCGACCCCCCCTCAACTTTAAGACAATATGGCTGTCATAAAACAATTTTGATTAATATTTGAGCTGTTAAGATCTAGGAAATTCATTACAATATTTTAAAATTGGTTTCCTATATATTATTTTATTTTAGGTAGGAGCCCTTGACCAAACCTAAACTTTTTATTAAAAAACCCAGAGACCTAAAGCTTTATGCTGTTGGGCCTTCTGTGTCATAATTTGTAGCTATTTGCTACATAGTCTACTTCCAAATCCTACATACAACCAACAAATTCCTTTTTGGTTTGGTTTCATGTGAACATGCATTGTAAAAATGGCCATGCTCCAGAGATGTAGAAAATATCTGCAAATTCCATAAAGGAGGTGTAGCCTGAGGAAGGGTGGGAGGAGTCAAGGGGTAAGGGCAAAGTATTACAGATGCCATCCCAGAAAAATGAAGTTAGCTACTATCGAAAACTGATAAATACAATGAAAAGTAGAATCTCAAACAGAAAAAAACCTCTTCGAAGACATTATCCCCAGTAAGTGTATTTACTATTAGAAACTAATGTTACCATTGGAAGACCAAATGTGGTTTTGAAATCGTAATTGAAATTGTTTATGAATATAATAAAGAGAGACTCAAAAACTACTCTCACATCTTACTCATGGATATGACAATAATTGATTCTTCAGTCAATTCTGAATGCTTAGGTGTTAAATGTACATACAGTAGATCAAGCATGCTTGATTTTTCCACTGCCTATGTGAAAATACCCATTTTTTAGGGTAATTATTTCTATTTGGGTGCAAAAATTCAAGAAAGAAAAAGAGGCTATTTTTGTGGCATGTAGGCAGAAATTCTTTTTAAAAGTTTGTACTTTAAAAATTGCAATTTTTGTTGTTTTAATATGGTGATAGTTATGCAATTTTCTTCTTAATGCTGTTCAGTCAAAACATTTTATTTTACATCACTCAAATGCAATGTGACTACAGGAAAACTGATGTATTTCTGTTGTGTTATGATTCACCCAGGGTGTTAAAATAATTCTTATTATAAGGAAGGATTTTCAGAAAAAACATGTTTACCCTTTATATTTTTAAGTCCATTTAGGGTACATAAATGCATGTAAAGGGGTAGGAGGTCATGGACCTTTCCCTTCGAGTAACAGGTCACCATTTCAAATACATCCAAGATTACTAGCAACAAAATTGCTATCTGATGGCCTTTTAGGGGTCTAAGTGAAATGACCTGGTGGCTTCAGAGCAGTTCCTTGTGGAAAAGTGTCCCCAACATAAACCACCAGCACAGTCAATGGTTGTCATAACTATAAAGGGAAGGGTAACAGCTGTCCTGTGTACAGTACTATAAAATCCCTCCTGGCCAGAGACTCCAAAATCATTTTCCCTGTAAAGAGTTAAGAAGCTCAGGTAACCTGGCTGGCATCTGACCCAAAGGACCAATAAGGGGACAAGATACTTTCAAATCTTGAGGGGGGGAAGGCTTTTGTTTATGTTCTTTGTTTGTGAGTGTGTTCGCTCTCGGGACTGAGAGGGACCAGACATCAATCCAGGTTCTCCACATCTTTCTAAACAAGTCTCTCCTATTTTAAACTTGTAAGTAAATAGCTAGGCAAGGCATGTTAGTTTTCCTTTGTTTTCTCAACTTGTAAATGTACCTTTTACTAGAGTGTTTATCTTTGTTTGCTGTACTTTAAACCTAAGACTAGAGGGGAGTCCTCTGAGTTCTTTAAGTTTAATTACCCTGTAAGGTTAATTTCCATACTGATTTTACAGAGATGATTTTTACCTTTTTCTTTAATTAAAAGCCTTCTTTTTAAGAACCTGATTGATTTTTCCTTGTTTTAGATCCAAGAGGGTTGGAACTGTATTCACCAGGAGTTGGTGGGAGGAAGGAGGGGAATGGTTAATTTCTCCTTGTTTTAAGATCCAAGGGGTTTGGATCTGTATTCACCAGGGAATTGGTAAAAGGTTTCTCAAGGCTTCCCAGGGAGGGAATGGTGGCAGCGGGACCAGAGCTAAGCTGGTAGTTAAGCTTAAAAGTTTTCATGCAAGCCCCTACATTTGCACCCTAAAGTTCAAAGTGGGGATACAGCCTTGACATGGTGGCAGAGTGGGATCATTTTAAACCCAAAAGCCAGTAAGATTTTTTTTTCCTTCTGGCTGCTTGGAAAGCAGAGCTGAAGGAAGGTAGATGCATATCTTACCTCTCCTTGCCTGAAGGCAGAGGTGTTAAGTTTTTTTAACAAGGTCCTTTGTTAAGAGAAGTGTTCAAATGAGCAAACAAAGGACAGGGTAAAAGGAATTTACAAGCGGACTTGTTTTTTTTCTTTTTACATCCTCGGGAGTAGCTAGTTAGAAAGTCTCTGTTAACTCAGCAGCAGCCAGAGCTGAGAGCTTCCCAGTTTCAGTCAACTGCAGAGGGGGTGACCCAGCACAAGAAAACAGGAAAATGACTACCAAAGAAGTAGCTAAAAAAATAGAACTGGCCAAACTAGAAGCAGAAGAAAATGAAAGAAAACATCAGAGACTGCTTCAATTAACAAAACTCGAGACACAGCAGAGAGAAAGAGAAGAGAAAGCCAAAAAGAAGGCCCATGAAAGAGAGATGGAGCTGAAAAAAGCCAAAGAGGAGGCTCACAAGAGAACTATGGAGCTGAAAGAAAAGGAGATGGAGGAGAGAGAAAAAGAAAGGAAGCATGAACTGGAAGTAGCAAAGGCTAAGCAGGATGCACCAGCCAATCCTAACAACCCCTCTCCAGGTACCACTTCCCATCCCAGAAAATTCCCCACCTATAAGGCAGGCGATGATACTGAGGCCTTCTTAGAAAATTTTGAAAGGGCCTGCCTTGGATACAGCATCATTCCAGACCAGTACATGGTAGAGCTGAGGTCGCAGCTCAGTGGACCCTTAGCAGAGGTGGCAGCTGAAATGCCTAAGAAACACATGAACAGTTATGAACTTTTTAAAAACAAGGCCAGAATCAGAATGGGGCTAACACCTGAGCATGCCCGTCGGCGGTTCAGAGCCCTAAAGTGGAAACCCGATGTGTCATTTACCCAACATGCCTACCACATTGGGAAAAATTGGGATGTCTGGATATCAGGAGCAAATGTTAAATCTACAGAAGAGTTGCCCTTCCTAATGCAAATGGAGCAGTTTTTAGAGGGTGTTCCTGAGGAAATAAAAAGGTACATCCTAGATAGGAAGCCCAAAACTGTAACTGAGGCGGGGGAGATTGGAGCCAAATGGGTGGAGGTCGCAGAACAGAAAAAACGAGTAGCAGTTGGAGCAAATATCAGAAGGGGCAAGCCGAAACAAAACCTTACCACCGGGGACAACCCAAGGCCCCACCCACATCCCAAGGGAAACCCCAGATGCCTTCTCACCCCACCACACCAGTCTCCACCAACCAACATCGCCCCGGTGATACCTTAGCAGGGCAATGTTTTAAATGTAATGAACTGGGACATATAAAGGCTCACTGCCCCAAGAACCCCAACCGATTACAGTTCATTACACCCCAATCACACCAAAGATCCCCAGACCCAGATGCCTCTCTCATACCCTCGGAGCGAAGGGAAACCTTGAGAGTGGGCGGAAAGAAGGTTATCGCTTGGAGGGACACTGGGGCACAAGTGTCAACTATCCACCAATCCCTAGTGGACCCCAAACTCATCAACCCGGAGGCTACAGTGACAATTCAACCCTTCGTGTCACAGTCTGTAACCTTGCCTACAGCCACGTTGCATGTCCAATACAAGGGCTGGTCAGGAATGTGGACTTTTGCAGTCTATGACAATTATCCCATTCCCATGCTGCTGGGGGAAGATTTGGCCAACCATGTGAAGCTAGCCAAGAGGGTGGGAATAGTCACCTGTTCCTGAGCCGTCCACCAGAGCCCCGTCTGTGTTACCAAAGACCCAAACAACGGTGGTGGAACTGGATCCCCTGCCAACGACTGCAACAGCCGTAGTGGATCCAATCCCAGAGACCCAGCCAAAGCCAGTCCCAGAACCGGAACTGGCAACGCAACCAGCACCAGAACCATTGCCAGCACTGAGTCCAGCGCTTGCAAACCCGTCTACAACTCCAACGCCAGAGGGCACCAGCGAGCCTGACCTGGTGGAAGCAGCAGATAACCCTACCCAAGAAGCTCAGCCAGAGCCTGAGATACCACATAGTGCACCAGCGGACAGCGGATCACAGTCAATGGAAACAGCCCCAGCACCTGCATCGCTTCCAGAGGGACCAAGCCCCAGTCCACCGTCCAAGGAGGAACTGATGTCTCCAGCATCAAGGGAACAGTTCCAGGCCGAGCAGGAAGCAGATGACAGCCTTCAGAAAGCTTGGGCGGCGGCACGGAGCACCCCACCGCCTCTCAGCTCTTGTAAAATCCCGGTTTGTTATAAAACAAGGACTTTTATACAAGGAAACTCTTTCTGGTGGGCACCAGGAAGACTGGCATCCTCAAAAACAGTTGGTAGTTCCCACTAAGTATCGGGTAAAGCTCTTGAGCTTAGCCCATGATCATCCCAGTGATCATTCTGGGGTGAACAGAACCAAAGACCGGTTGGGGAAGTTCTTCCACTGGGAGGGAATGGGCAAGAACGTTGCTAATTATGTCCGGTCTTGTGAGGTGTGCCAACAAGTGGGAAAGCCCCAAGACCAGGTTAAAGCCCCTCTCCAGCCACTACCCATAATTGAGGTCCCATTTCAGCGCGTAGCTGTGCATATTCTGGGTCCTTTCCCAAAGAAAACACCCAGAGGAAAGCAGTACATACTAACTTTCATGGATTTTGCTACCCGATGGCCGGAAGCAGTACCCTTAAGCAACACCAGGGCTAAAAGTGTGTGCCAGGCATTAACAGACATTTTTGCCAGGGTAGGTTGGCCCTCCAACATCCTTACAGATTCGGAAACTAATTTCCTGGCAGGGACCATGAAAAACCTGTGGGAAGCTCATGGGGTGAATCACTTGGTTGCCACCCCTTACCACCATGAAACCAATGGCCTAGTGGAGAGGTTTAATGAAATTTGGGGGCCATAATACGTAAATTCGTAAATAAACACTCCAATGATTGGGACCTAGTGTTGCAGCAGTTGCTTTTTGCCTACAGGGCTGTACCACATCCCAGTTTAGGGTTTTCACCATTTGAACTTGTGTATGGCCGCAAGGTTAAGGGGCCATTACAGTTGGTGAAGCAGCAATGGGAGGGGTTTACGCCTTCTCCAGGAACTAACATTCTAAACTTTGTAAGCAACCTACAAAGCACCCTCCGACACTCTTTAGCCCTTGCTAAAGAAAACCTAAAGAATGCTCAAAAAGAGCAAAAGGCCTGGTATGATAAACATTCCAGAGAACGGTCCTTCAAAGTAGGAGACCAAGTCATGGTCTTAAAGGCGCTCCAGGCCCATAAAATGGAAGCGTCGTGGGAAGGACCATTCACGGTCCAGGAGCGCCTAGGAGCTGTTAACTATCTCATAGCCTCCCCCACCTCCAACATAAAGCCTAAGGTATACCATGTTAATTCTCTTAAGCCCTTTTATTCCAGAAAATTAAACGTTTGCCAGTTTACAGCCCAGGAAACAGATGATGCGAAGTGGCCTAAAGGTGTCTACTACGAAGAAAAAAAGAATGGTGGCGTAGAAGAGGTGAACCTCTCCACAAACCTTGGGCATCTGCAGCAACAGCAGATCAAGGAGCTGTGCACAAGCTTTGCACCAATTTTCTCAGCCACTCCAGGACGGACCAAATGGGCATACCACTCCATTGACACAGGTAATGCTCACCCAATTAAAACCCCACCCTACCGGGAGTCACCTCATGCCAAAAGTGCTATACAAAGGGAAATCCAGGACATGCTACAGATGGGTATAATCCGACCCTCTAATAGTGCATGGGCATCTCCAGTGGTTCTAGTTCCCAAACCAGATGGGAAAATACGCTTTTGCGTGAACTACCGTAAGCTAAATGCTGTAATTCGTCCTAACAACTATCCAATGCCACGCACAAATAAGCTATTGAAGAAATTGGGACATGCCCAATTCATCTCTACTTTAAACTTAACCAAGGGGTACTGGCAACTACCACTAAATGAACCCGCTAAGGAAAGGTCAGCCTTCGTCACCCAGGCAGGGGTGTATAAATTCAATGTACTCCCTTTCGGGTTGCAAAATGCACCCACCACCTTCCAAAGACTTGTAAATGGTCTCCTAGCGGAATTGGAAAAATCTGCAGTTGCCTACCTTAATAATGTGGCCATTTTTTCTAATTCATGGGCAGAGCACCTGGAGCACCTGAAAAAAGTTTTCGAGCGCATCCAGCAGGCAGAACTAACTGTTAAGGCTAAAAAGTGTCAAATAGGCCAAAACAGAGTAACTTACCTGGGGCACCAGGTGGGTCGAGGAACTATAAATCCCCTACAGGCCAAAGTGGATGCTATCCAAAAGTGGCCAGTTCCAAAGTCTAAAAAACAGGTCCAATCCTTCTTAGGCTTGGCTGGATATTATAGGCAATTTCTACCCCACTACAGCCAAATCGCTGTCCCGCTAACAGACCTAACCAGAAAAAAACAGCCAAATGCAGTTCAGTGGGCTAATAAGTGTCAAAAGGCCTTTAACCAGCTTAAGGTAACACTCATGTCTAACCCTGTGCTAAGGGCCCCAGACTTTAACAAACCATTCCTAATAACCACAAATGCGTCCGAGCAAGGCGTGAAAGCAGTTTTAATGCAGAAAAAACCGAATCAAGAATTCCATCCTGTCGTGTTTCTCAGTAAAAAACTGTCTGAGAGGGAAAGCCACTGGTCAATCAGCAAAAAGGAATGCTATGCCATTGTGTACGCGCTGGAAAAGCTACGCCCATATGTTTGGGGACGGCGTTTCCAACTACAAGCAAACCATGCTGCGCTACAGTGGCTTCATACCGCCAAAAAAAATAACAAAAAACTTCTTCGGTAAAGTTTAGCTCTCCAAAATTTTGATTTTGAAATACAACACATTTTGGGAGCTTCTAACAAAGTGGCTAATGCACTCTCCCGGAAAAGTTTCCCAGAGTTAACTGGTTAACAATTGTTCTTGAAATAAAACATATTGTTAGTTTTTATATAATCAGTAGTATGTCTAAAGGTACATGTGTCTTATTAACTCTGTTTTCTCCTAAAACTCCAGGAAGAAATCACAGCCAGTGTGGAACCAAACGTCCACCACTATCTGTAATTTGGGGGGCGTGTCATAACTATAAAGGGAAGGGTAACAGCTGTCCTGTGTACAGTACTATAAAATCCCTCCTGGCCAGAGACTCCAAAATCATTTTCCCTGTAAAGGGTTAAGAAGCTCAGGTAACCTGGCTGGCATCTGACCCAAAGGACCAATAAGGGGACAAGATACTTTCAAATCTTGAGGGGGGGAAGGCTTTTGTTTGTGTTCTTTGTTTGTGAGTGTGTTCGCTCTCGGGACTGAGAGGAACCAGACATCAATCCAGGTTCTCCACATCTTTCTAAACAAGTCTCTCCTATTTCAAACTTGTAAGTAAATAGCCAGGCAAGGTGTGTTAGTTTTCCTTTGTTTTCTCAACTTGTAAATGTACCTTTTACTAGAGTGTTTATCTTTGTTTGCTGTACTTTGAACCTAAGACTAGAGGGGAGTCCTCTAAGCTCTTTAAGTTTAATTACCCTGTAAGGTTAATTTCCATACTAATTTTACAGAGATAATTTTTACCTTTTTCTTTAATTAAAAGCCTTCTTTTTAAGAACCTGATTGATTTTTCCTTGTTTTAAGATCCAAGGGGTTTGGATCTGTATTCACCAGGGAATTGGTAAAAGGTTTCTCAAGGCTTCCCAGGGAGGGAATGGTGGCAGCGGGACCAGAGCTAAGCTGGTAGTTAAGCTTAAAAGTTTTCATGCAGGCCCCTACATTTGTACCCTAAAGTTCAAAGTGGGGATACAGCCTTAACAATGGTAATTAGCAATCTCAGCAGGAAAGACAAGGACTGAATGAACTATAAATTCATGTCCTATCTCCTGAAGACAAGAGGTTGTCTCTTATGCATAGGGTTGAGGCACACAGATGCTGAACAAATCTGGACTACCTTGCCCAAGCTTTGTGTCTTTCCCATGTGGGAAGGTCTTCATTCTTCATGACTGTCAGTCTGGCACCTTTGCCTGGAACTAAAGATCATCAACACATTTTTCTAAAGATCTGAATGTGCAGGACACTATGCTTCCACACAATTTAATGATCACGTTGGAAAAGATTATACCCTATTATCTTCAGGGTAACAATCAGGTGCAATGTAGAACTCTTTATTCATTTCTGATGCATATTGGGCCCTCGCTGAAGGGAACACTATTACTATCCTGCAGATTTTCCTTAATTTCTCACTGGGTTTCCCAGATGCGGGGAGGGGAGGCAATTTTTTCCTTGGTCAGGTCAATGGAGTAACACAATTTATCCCATAGGGACAATCAGGGAATTTCCAGCTGTCTTCCAATGTATAGTTGGTAAATCTGGTATGGAATTCCTTCTCCAAACTGTTACACAGGCATAGAAGGCAGCTGCCAGTTACCACAATAATATCACTGAGCTATGTGACCAGTTCCTTAAACAGAGTAAAGAGAGAAACTGTAGACAAGGTAGAGCTGGCTGATAGATCCATTGTGAAATATTGCTGAGCTTTTTGCATTTGTTGTTCGTTGATCGTGAACAAAGGCTTACATTATTCATCCAGCTCTAACACAGTGGGTATGGAAGCTCCTTATACATATTCTTCTGCAGTGTCTTCATGATGTTTCACTAGCATTGATCAGCATTGTGTGCGGGCTTAAGTCACATTTTTCTGATTTCTCAGTATGAAGTCAAATCTCTCATCTGGTTTTGGCAACTACAGCAACAAACTAGACAGTACCTCATGTGCTTGGGGTCTGATTCTGCAGCCTTTGCTCAAGGGAGTTCACTGACAGATCTAATCACATCAGTAGGATCAGGTCTTCAGGGTCTCAACATCCCTCTGGTATGTGTGAAGGAGAGGAAAGCAGTATAAAGCAGGCTTCTATGCATAGAAAGAAACAGAGCCCAAAGTATGATTATCCCTCTTCAAAAGGCCCAAAGAAATACCAGTGAGGGAAGAACAAGATAGATTTCAAAAGTGCTCACTATTGGCCTAATCCTGCTCTCTCTGAAGTCAAGTAGCATGGGTGGCAGCTTGGGCTAGTCGCTTGAGTACAAACCCACCTGGACACCTTCTGCCTCCACTACCCTCAGCTATTTTTAATGTGCTAACTAGAGCGGAGCTAACCCATGTCTGTCTACCGGTGCTCGGAAGCATGTTCCCAGCTGCAGTGTAGATATAACCGTAGAGACTATTGGAAAAGAGATGTGCCAGTGATCCAATCTGGCTTGCCATAACTTTTAACTATTAAACAATTTTAAAATGCTTTCAAATTGAATATTAATTACCTCATTGACAACAATTGTAGCACAACCCTGAATGGCACATCAGCACTAGTCAAACATATGGATTAACCTTTTACATGAAGTATTGTGCACACAGATTTTGTTAATAAAAAAAATCTCCAAACCCTGTTCTTCTCCCAGCACTGTATTTACTTCACATATTTGAAGCCACTGACTGAATTTCTGAGAATGCCACTTCTTGTCCAGCAAGTGTGCTGTGGGGTATATGAAATGAGTTACTTGTCACTGTCCAATTCCTAGTGAACATCACAATAGACTCACTCTTTTGATAAACAATGTTGCTGTTTCAAAGTTAATCATTTATATAATCTGATTTGTATTCAAGTCACAATCAAAAATGACTTGTAAAATAAAACTTGGATAGATTTTTTAATTGGGCTACACCTTTTCCCCAGGGATTCTTCCCTGGCTGTTTTGTTAGCACTAGTTTGATAAAGAGTTTTGGGGTGCTCAGTACAGTTACACAATTCCATTCAAAGGATCAGAATTAGTAACAGGCAAAGCATAGACGTTTCAGTTTAGTTTGGTTAACTATCCAAAGTCCTGAATGCTTCTCTGAGCCATAAATGACTTATTGAAGCAAGAGAGAAAACCTCTTCTGTTTACTCACTCCCACTAGGTCTCCATGATGCTTATCTTACAGTTAATTGGAAGAATTCAGGAATTTTTATGATCAGTGCAGAAGTCATGTTACTGAAATACTTCTGTACATTGGGTGAAAGAATCAAAGTGCAGAAACATAGAGCCAGGAATTTGGATTTAGATGTATTGTGAAATATATATCATAGCAACAACTACAGCAGAAATGCCACTTCAGGGTGAAAACAAGAGCTTTGTAGTTCAATTATAAAAGACTCTTTCCAGAAATGTTTTCACACAAGTTACAGAGAAACCTAGCACAGTGAGCTTTCCCCCAAATACTGACTAACATTAAATGCATATACCTTTGGCTAATAATATATTTTTTTAAATTAAAATTTCTGAGAAGAATTACACAATGAAGGGGCTGAAGGGACAGATAAATGGAAGCTTTCAGGAACTAGGCTGGAATTTGCAAAGAAGCCTTGAAGAGTTAAGACCCTGAATTCATTTAATTTCAAAGGAATATGGGCATCTAACTCCCTTTTGAAAATTCAAGCCTTAAGTATTGCATGTAAGGTGGCAGTCTTGTCTAGTGGATAGAGCACTAGCCTGGGAATCAGGCAACCAGGGTTCTATTTCCAGCTCTGCCACTGATCTGCTGTGTGTCCTTGGGCACAACACCACTCAGTGCCTCAATTTCCCCATCTGTAAAATGGGGCTAATGATACCAACCACCTTTGTACAGTATACAATCTATACTGATAAAAAGCATTAGATAAGAGATACATAATATTATGTATAGGAGATACAGCTGCCTTCAAGTACAGTTTTGAACACCAAGTAGTGGGAAGAATTGTTCAGGGTGGTTACACGGGTTATAACTAATTTAATAACAATTTAAGAATTAATTATATGTAATTAAGAAGAGGACCATTTAATCTGAATATGTGTTGTCTCCCCTAGGGAGTTGGTGGAAGTCTCATTGCTTGATACATTTAAAACTAGATCAACTAAGGTGCTGGACCGTGTATGGTAGAAAACAGTGCTGTGATGATGGGAGGATGAGATAATCACTAACTTCTGCAATTCTATGATTCTAAATTAAACAGTTCAAGATTTTAATTACCACAAAGCTGATCAAATGGTATGAAAGTGGTTCACGAATACATTAAATAGAAGTGGTTTTATTCATAGGCTTATATTATTCACTGAGTATTCTGATGAGTATTTGGGAGAACGTTCATTACTCCTAAGTTTCACACAGTCTTGTACAATTGAATAGTCATCCCAAATTTCATACTGAAATGTGCTTTATCATTACTTATTCATTGGTCTAGTTTAAAATTTCAGTGATCCAGTCACTGAATAGAAACAATATCATGTAATTATTTAGAATCATAGAACGGGAAGGGACCTCGAGAGGTCATCTAGTCCAGTCCCCTGCTCTCAAGGCAGGACTAAGTATTATCTAGACCATCCCTGACAGGTGTTTGTCCAACATGGTCTTAAAAATCACCAATGATGGAGATTCCACAACCTCCCTAGGCAATTTATTCCAGTTTTTAACCACTCTGTCAGGAAGTTTTTCCTAATGTCCAACCTAAACCTCCCTTGCTGCAATTTAAGCCCATTGCTTCTTGTCCTAACCTCAAAGGTTAAGAAGAACAATTTTTCTCCCTCCTCCTTGTAACAACCTTTTATGTACTTGAAAACTGTTATGTCCCCTCTCAGTCTTCTCTTCTCCCGACTAAACAATCCCAATTTTTTCAATCTTCCCTCATAGATCATGTTTTCTAGACTTTTCATCTTTTTTGTCACTCTTCTCTGGGCTCTCTCCAATTTGTCCACATCCTTCCTGAAATGTGGCACCCAGAACTGGACACAATACTCCAGTTTAGGCCTAATCAGCACAGAATACAGCGGAATAATTACTTCTTGTGTCTTGCTTACAATACTCCTGCTAATACATCCCAAAATGATGTTTGCTTTTTTGCAACAGCGTTAAACTTCTGACTCATATTTTTCTTGTGATCCACTATGACCTACAAATCCCTTTCCGCAGTACTCCTTCCTAGGCAGTCATTTCTCATTTTATATGTGTGCAATCGATTGCTCCTTCCTAAGTGGAGTACTTTGCATTGTTCTTATTGAATTTCATCCTATTTACTTCAGACCATTTCTCCATTTTGTCCAGATCATTTTGAATTTTAATTCTATCCTCCAAAACACTTGCAACCCCTCCCAGGTTGGTATCGTCCGCAAACTCTCTATGTCATTATCTAAATCACTGATGAAGATATTGAACAGAACCGGACCCAGAACCAATCCCTGTGGGACCCCACTCAGTAGGCCCTTCCAGCATGACTGTGAACCACTGATAACTACTCTCTGGGAATGATTTTCCAACCAGTTATGCACCCACCTTTAGTAGCTCCATCTACTTCCCTAGTTTGTTTATGAAAAGGTCATGCGAGACGGTATCAAAAGCCTTACTAAAGTCAAGATATACCACATCTACCACTTCCCCCCTATCCACAAGGCTTGTTACCCTGTCAAAGAAAGCTATCAGATTGGTTTGACACAATTTATTCTTGACAAATCCATGCTGACTGTTATTTATCACCCTATTATCTTCTAATTATTTGCTCCATTATCTTTCCGGGTACAGAAGTTAAGCTGACTGGTCTGTGATTCCCAGGGTTGTCCTTATTTCCCTGTTTATAGATGGGCAGTATATATACCCTTTTTCATTCTTCTGGAATGTCACCCATCTTCCATGGCTTTTCAAAGATAATTACTAATGGCTCAGATATCTCCTCGGTCAGCTCCTTGAGTATTCTAGGATACAAGCCCTAGTGATTTGAAGACATCTAACTTGTCTAAGTAATTTTTGACTTGTTCTTTCCCTATTTTAGACTCTGATACCACCTCATTTTCACTGGCATTCACTATGTTAGACGTCCAATTGCCACCAATCTTCTTGGTGAAAACCGAAACAAAGAAGGCATTAAGCACCTCTGCCATTTCCACATTTTCTTTTATTGTCTTTCCCCCCTCATTGAGTAACGGGCCTACTCTGTCCTTGGTCTTCCTCTTGCTTCTAATGTATTTGTAGAATGTTTTCTTGTTTCCTTTTATGTCCCTAGTTAGTTTGATCTCATTTTGTGGCTTGGCTTTTCTAATTTTGTCCCTACATACTTGTGTCATTTGTTTATATTCATCCTTTGTAATTTGACCAAGTTTCCACTTTTTGTAGGACTCTTTTTTGAGTTTTAGATAATTGAAGATCTCCTGGTTAAGCCAGAGTGGTCTCTTGACATACTTCCTATCTTTCCTATCTTTTGATCTTTGATCAATCACACACAACAAATACTTAGGATGAACCATCCATAGCCTGAGAATGTCAACTCTATGAACACGTAGGAGTAACAAATGCATTTGTGGAAACTGGGATCGGTTCATGACCAACTTGCGAACTAAAAAAAAAAGGACTAAATTGGTAATGAATAAATGAAGCAGCTCCACTTTTGATCTTTCCCACTTTTTTTTTGGAGTGTGGTACATTCTTGTATTTCAGCAAATCCTTGGCCATCTCATTTGTTTCCTAATCAAACATTTTAACTTTCTCAACCTGGGTGGAAGTACAGAAGCATTTTGGTTTTAATGGACTGAAACTAAATGAAATATACCTCAGAGAAGTGCAAAGGAGAGAAAGCAGAGCTGCTCTGAGGGGCTGTCTATATTTCCTTTGGAAAAGGAACAAAGAGCTACTTATTCACTGTAAGTGATTGTGATGTTTGTACAACCAAAGGGTGAGAGGTTTCCTGGAATGTAGACAGTCTCCACTTACCAATAGAACAAGACCATGAACCTAGTACACTTGTGGCAGCCTAGTGCTGGCAAAAAAAAAAAAAAAATCATGTCTATCAGGCAATTGAAGAAGCAAGGTTCTGCAGGAGGTAGATGGGGAGGAATTGCTCTCCAAGAGAACAAAACAACAGTTGTCATTTACCAGATAGAGGTTAATTTAGTTCAGTGCTTGGGGAGTTAAGTTTGAAATTGTGCATTTTTTGAATTTGAAAGCAATTATTGTAAGTTACTTTGCTTTATCCAGATAGTTTAATTTTAAAGTTAAATTGGGCACTATCAGAAAGATCAGTATCATGCAAATACAGGACAGAATTCTGCAAACCCTGCTACACAAGCATTGTGCTTATTCATGCAAACAGTCGGACTGAAGTCAATGAGATTCTTTACAGAGCATAGCCTACACAAATTAAGATTTGCAAGATCAGTCCCTATGGACTAAATCCAGAGAGATGGTAAGCAATAGGGGTTGGGACTTGCAAAGATAACAGGAATTCGGGGGGCATTCAACAGCTTGAAGGACTGAGCCCACTGACTTTGCAACAACTTGTTCAACCCCTCTGAGGACAGACAACATAGTTCAATCACATACTATGTGAGATGTACTATAGGTTATAGGTCTGATTTTGAAGCATTTTCCCTCAGTATAGTATAATGAACAGCAATACTGTATGCTTTGAAACTATAAATTGAGGTTGATCTAGGTTAACAGAAGACTAAAGTTCTCCTAATGCAAGAAGCATTGAAATGGAACACTAGTATTTACCCATTTTATTCCTATACCATTAAAGGAGATGCTTTCCCTATGGAACATTGAAGATTAAATAATACCATGGGTTCCAGACACTCTGGTGACAGACACTATACACAGAGATACAAAGATGGATAGAATAGGTAAAAGTTTTCATTGCAAAACAGTCAGAGGAATGACATAGTTTTATTTGAATGACTTGATTTACTAGGAAGAAACTTGCAATGCCTGTTTTAAGTGGCTTTTCCTGAACATGGAAATAACCTGAATATAAGATGTGACTACGTGTCACCAACATTAAAATCTTCCACGTTGTTAAATACAGTACTATCCTTAAACTACAGTGCATGAGGGATTCTCTGTTACATGACTATGGGTCCAGAATAGGAAAATAAAGCATGTTTCACTAAGTTTCACTGGGAATATATGAACTAACTGGACTTGATTCTCCATTTCCCTGCACACTTTTCACCTAGGCAAAGTAGGCGTACAATGCAACCAGTCAAGCAAGATAGCACTTTACGTCCATTCTGCCTGGGTATAAAAAGCCACCCAAGATCCAAGACTGTGATTGAAGCCCCATAACTTGAAATACATCAAATTAGCAGAACAATGCCTGGGATTGTGAAAGATAGCTGGACTACTGATCACAATTATGCAGTCCATACAGTAACTAACTACATATGCAGCAATAAATTCAATATATTTTGTTCTATCTCTCCTGCCCAGTGCTAATCCCACCCTCTGAGATAAAAAACAAGTTAATAAAACTAGGAACCCTTTTCTGTTTCTTTATAGCTATTCCAAATTTTGAGACCTTTGTTTTCCCTCCTACTCCACCTGAGCCCCAAAGATCTCCCGATCTCTGCGTATATGGGCACTCCATGAGGGTTGGAGAGTAAACACTACATAAATCTCTCACCACATAAATCCTCAAACACAGAATGAATGTAAATTTGGAAAGTTCTCCCAAGTACCTTAAGCTCTATGGTAGGTTTCTCTATGGGAGGCCATGATCTGGCCCATCATCAGGAAGTAAAAGAATGGATTTCTATACTGCTTTTCAGTACTGTTGCCAAGTGTCACAAGGTGGTATGGCCTCATACTGAGGTCTTGAATGCTGATTCTCATGAATTACTGAAATCTTGACTGTTAGTTAACTGAATTGCTTGTTTAGCTTTCTCTACGTTGGATAGGCCCGTGGGTAAAAGGTTCCTTTCTAATTAATTCATTAAGAAAGTAGAGACTTCATTGTAAAAATGTAGGCTACAGTGGCAGACTGATACCTTCTGTGATCGCTTTCTTCATATGAAAAGTGCTGTAGATATCGAACATAGCTTGGGAGACAGAGGGGAGGGGCAACAGACACAGAGGGGTAATTCTGTGAGCAAATTCATATCCAAGATGTAGGCGGGTTATAACAAGGTGATCAGATGTTTCAATTTTACTGGGACCATCTGAATATTAGGGACTTTGTCTTATATAGGCAACCTATTAACCCCCAGCCCTGTCCCGACTTTTCACACTTGCTATCTGGTCACCTGAGTTATAATTAATGTGAAACTTCACAGTGGGCATTTCATGTTGTGACATGTCAACTATTGATAGAGATGATAGTTGAAAAACTCTGACTCTCTTCTAAAACTCTGACTTAAATCCAGCCAAAAGGAAAAAAAACATTTCCCAACTATTGTGTATATTAAGGAGAATGAGATTCAGTGGCACTTGATGGAAGCGAGAACTAACATGCACAGTAGCTGTTAAAAATCAATTTTCCCATAATGGGCAGGCCCTCCCCAGATGCCAAAACCAGTCTGAAGTCAGTGGAAAATTAGCTCTAATAGAAACTGAGATTTGAGGAGCCACATTAGGCAAAGGCTGAATCTACTCTGTTTCTGCTGATATTTAGCAGAAAAACAATGTGATACTAATATGTGTAGTTAGAACTCAGATGTAAGGTTTGGCAAGGAAAAACGTCTGTAGTGGGGCTTAGTTATTAATTTCCAAAAGGCAGTTTTGAAATTGCTGGCTGGACTGGGTGTTACTGTGAATAGAGGTGAGGAATACATTAGGGATAAAATGAAAAGTTAAGACAATATACCTAAAGACGTGTACCAAATTGAGCCCTGGCACACATGTTTGGGAGTTGCACCCATTTACCCAAAGGGGGACTGTAATCCATTGAAATTATGTTTTAAAGTAAGACTGGCAGAAAATTTTCTGTCAAAACTGTTCTGATAGGAAATTGGGTTTTCGACTAAATGAGACTTTTCATGGAATGGGTCTGCTTTCCATGGAAATCTCTGGCTTTTCATACCCCCCTCCCCAAACTTTAAAGTCAAAATATTTTCAGAGGACAATTTTTTCCCCCTCAACAAACACATTTTGCACAGGGGAAAAAAAATCAATTTTCTGACCATCTCTTGTTCTAAGTGTATACTATGAGAAAAGGCAACCATATCTACCCTCCTATTCTAGAAAACGTGGGACTTACCCTGCTCCCAACGATATTTAATGGACTTCAAGCCCAATGACTCCGTACAAAAGAAACATAATGAAAAGAAAACGCAATTACAGAGGTGAAATTCACCCTTTTGCAGAGAGTCCGTACAAGTGCTATGCATCACTTAGTGCCACTTACGTTCTATTTTGAGGACTTAAAAATTGTCTAGACCTAGACCTTGTGCTGATCCTTCATACAAGAGGGAATTTACTCTTTGATGCTGGGTAGGCACAGAATTCTCATGGTGCAATGTCTACTGACAATGACGGGGTAATGATTAAATATTAGATGCATATAGATTAAAATGAACCCATTCATATTCTAATGCATTCCCAGACCTCTGTACACATAGTTCATATTAATATGGCTCTCTTTCCTTGTCTTGCCTTAGATTTCATCTTTTTTATTTTAATATCTTTTTTAAAATAAGCAGGGTGTGCTGAATTAAAACATATTGCTACACAAAGATCATGTAGCTCAAAGTAAAATGAGAAAAGTGTCCTAAAGGACATATCCAACTCCCTTAAATGATAGTACTTTATTTTCTGCATGACTCTAATGCTAGATACACTTATCTATGAATATTCTGATCATGTTTTCTATTATGGTTACATTTCCCTTCTCAATCACTGGATTTCATTTCTCCATGAATAAGTAAATATCTAAGGACTGTTCGCAGCTGCCTGTTGTTCTAACCCATTGGTCCTGTAATTAACTCCAAAAGTTATTTTCATGGAGCCATATTCTTCTTGATGTATCCTAAAATCCCCAGCTATTTTCCGCACTTGGCCTAATATCTTAATGCCAGGGAACCTTACTATTTAAATGACAGCAATATTGAAACAACCTGCTATCTGAATAACTTCAATAAATCCTTAATGATGGAAGTTTTGGATGCTCTTCCTACTCCACCTGCTCTCCTTTCTTCACGGCAAAGAATTGTAATTGTTTATGTGATAGGCCTTGCTCTTCAGATCTTCTTCACAGGAAGGGCAGAGGTGGTCAATATGGGAGAGTTTAAGGGATATGGAATCTAAGATATTAAGAAGGGTTCTAGGACAAGAGTGTTGGGGAGGGGAACAGGATGTACTCTCCTTGATCCTTACATTTCCCCCTCAAGAAACAGAAGCCATTTGAGGCCCCACACTTCTGAAGTGGCCCTCAAAGTCTCTCAAGAGGTCTTCAAATATGTGTAACTTCACCTTATTTTAGAAACATTTGAGTTGGTTTTAGGAGACAATATTTTTAATTGATCTGGATCATATTTAGCCTGAGAAGTTCTCTGATCCAATGGTGAGAACTCAAGACTAGGACTAAGGAGACCTCAGTTTAATCTTTGGGTTTGTTGCCAACTTGCTGTCTGATAGCAAACACTTTTAACCTCTGTGCTTTGCTTTATCTATCTGTAAAATGAGGCTAAGGAAACATACTGACCAGAGCTGGATTAAGGTAAAGATACTCTAGGCCCATGCCAAGGGCTCCACCTGCTGCAGTCACATTAATACAGCAGAATCTCAATTTATCATTATAATTATTTTGTCTCTAGCCCTCATGGTTGCAGAGAGAGGCTCAAAAAATGACAAGTGGGTAACTAATACAATGTTGTCTGCAGAGAGCCTGAATCACTAGTTCTGAGAGAGGAGAACTGCCCCTTGCATCACAATGTGGTGTTAACATCAAGAATCCATTGCTCTGGGCACCTCTGCCAACACCACCCCAGCAGAGAACTGTGTGTATGGCTAGAGAAGAGTACAGTACACAGACTATTCACCAATGCTGGAATGAGTACTGGAGGGGCCCTACTACCATTCCTGCACCTTTGGGGGCGAGGGGGGGAGAGGACCTCTGCTGCTCTGGGGGTGGAGGGGACGCAATTGCCACTCCTGGTGGGGATGCTGGAATGAGTACTGGAGGGGCCCTACTGCCATTCCTGCACCTTTGGGGGTGGGGGGAGAGGACCTCTGCTGCTCTGGGGGTGGAGGGGACGCAATTGCCACTCCTGGTGGGGAGAAGAGGGTTCCATGGAAGGGAGGGGGGGCATCATAGTGTTGGCCTTAATCCAATCCAGTCCACCTCTGAGATCTAAGTAAGAAAGGTTATGTAAGTGCTAAGTATGATTATTGTACTACAAATCCATCGGTGGACACTAGCATTTGCTAATCAGTATTGGCAAGTACTGGATACCTTAAATGCAATACCACTTCACCGCCCCAGCCCCCAGTGGATAAGACTTCTGAAAATGGCATTGTTCTATGTTGTGGCACACAATGATTGGGAGGGAGGTCATATAGTGAGTGACATATGCCTCTTAGACATCTCCTTTGTTTAAAGGTACCACTCCTGGCTCAACTCCAGCTTGATTACCATTGTGGATTGACAGAACTTACATGGCACATACATGAACATACATGGCACAGTTAATAAATAAATTATTTATTTATAATTTATTTATTAACTGTGCCATGTATGTTCTGAAATGTAAGCTGTAAAAAGGTGATTTCACTCTATTGAACCAGGAATCAAGAGAAGAGATGCAGCAGCTGTACTATCTGCTTGAATGTTATGAGTTGCATTTGGGTTTATCTTTTCTCTTTCAAAAAAGATTCAGCGATAGAACTAGATGAGTGGATTCATTCTATCATTGTAAGAAGCCTAACAGGCCTTGGGGGCGATCACTGATCAACAGCAAGTGCATTGAGCTGATAAAGAATTGAATACCTTCTCTGCTTCTGCAGTATGAAACCACTCTCTCATTCTAAGTTGACTGCACTGCTTGGTATTTGGCTTTTGCTGAGGTCACTGGAGAGTTGTTAGAACGCTTACATTTGTAAACCTACTAATGAGACTGTAACGTTAATGAAGTTTGACTACAGACCAATTCTGGCAAACACAACCTAGTGAATTCATTCTGCATCTAATTCATTTAGTCTTAAATGTTTCCTCCTATTTTCTTTAGACTGAGAAATGAGATCCATATTGAAACTTTGTATCTCAAGAAAATAAGCAAAATTGTCCAGAGAATGGTCCTGTTTATGTATACATGAGATAATGTTCAGTTTTGTCCCCACATTGTGCACTTAGCAGAAAAGTCTTCTATGAATAATATATGTTGTGAAGATGGTAGTTGAAGATTTAGACTCATGTACAAAGACTACACCATTACTGTAATGAGCAGGCTAGTGCATATCTGTACCACTCCCTTTTCCTCGATGGACTTGGAAATGTACAATTGTCATAGATCCTACACTCTTAAACAGCTAATCAAGAGCTTGCCCCTTCAGCTCAAGTGTTATGACCGAAATCCTTCTACTCCACCAACACAGGCACCTATTGTCACTGCAGCTGAGGAGTTCTGAGAATGCACACTCTGCAGCAGCTAGAGACGATCAGAGAAATTCCGATTACACGTTTTTGTTTTGAAATGTGCTGATTCACCAAAATCAAAACACTTTGTGGAGGCTCATCCATTTTCATGGAGTTCTGATGGAACCTTGCCTGCCAGCCTGGTTCCTGCCAGCTTGCCTGGCAGGCTGATGGGGACCAAGAGCCTGGAAGCTCTGGGAGTCCCGGTTTCCAAGATCCCAGGACCTCAGTAGCTCAGACTTCCAGGGTCCAGGTGGACTGCTGTGGAGCTGTGGCTCCATTCCCTTTTGTGGAGAATTTTGAAATGCTGGAGGAGTTGTTCCAAATTGGAATGAAATCATATTGTGAAAAATCCTGTCAAAAGGAATGACCTTTCTCCGCCTAACTCTAGTGACAACCATGAAGTTCTAGTTGGCCGGGAATTTATTACGTTAGACACAGGACTTGAAGCACAGTGACCTTCAGAAGCTCGAAGACGGACTTAGTCTATGTACGGTGCATATAACGTTTCATCTTCATGAAGTTCACAGTAGTCATGGTCTGTAGCATAATGACAAGTGTGATACCTTAGGTGGTTATGGATTAGCTATATCTTTCATGCACGCAGGGATACATTAGGTCTGACTCTCCTTTCTCTTACACAGATGTAAATGGTGCAACTCCACTGACTTCAGTGGAATGGCTCCTGATTTACACCAGTGTAAATGAAGGTAGACTCAGATCCACCATCTACAGACACTTCCCTGATGGCTAAACTAGAACTATTACTCCAGAAGAAAAAATAAATCCACTTCTAATACACTGTCACAGAATTCATTCACCGCTGGTGGTGTGTCCTCCTGATAGCTCTGGGGATTAGTTCTTGCTAGGCACCTCCCTCCTCTGGGGGTGTCTGCCCACTGTCTCTTTCACCCTGTGGCTCCTCTCACTCCTGGAGCTGAAGCTTCCTGTTTGTGGATTGGCCCTCTGGCCAATCACTAAGGTCCTCCCCTTCTGGGAAAGTCAAAGTCCTTCTGGACCAGCTGTCTGTCTGGCATCTCCAACACCTTGTGCCACTTCCCGGTGGCTGGTAGGGAAACCCAGGCCCACCCTCTACACTGGGTTCCAGCCCAGAAACTCTATAACAAGCAGCCAAGGTCTGTACCATCCTGCCCCTTGCTACTGTTTCCCTGAGCTTTTTCCTACTTATCTAGCTTACCCCTTTTTCTGGGTTTGCCAGCCCAAGCTTCCTCCTCTCAGAGAGTGACTGTAGACTATTTCCTTCCAACTCCTTGCTGCTCACAGCTCCTGGGCTTTATACAGGCCCCTCCTGTTCCTGCCCAGCTGAGCCCATTTACAATTAGTGACCTGCTCCCTGTCTCATTCTTCAGGTGCAGCTGGACAGTTAATTGGCCTGCCTAGCCCTTTAACCCCACCAGGCCTTGTGTGGGGTGGGCACCTGATTACACTGCGCAATAATCAATATGTGTTTACCAATACTTTCTCCAGTTAGCAAGTGGAATCCTCAGTAAAAGCGATTTTTCAGTTATGTGGATTTCTAAATGACTGGGTAAATCTAGCAAAATAGATGGAAAAATCTGCCCTATCACAAATTCCCATGGAACTGAGTGACAAATGTTTTCCCATTTGTCATCTCTCTCCCTCAGCTCACTGACCCCTAATAAGCATGCCTGCCATTACAATGGATGCACATTCTGAGCAAGCAGCTTAGCTTCTCCAATCCCCTCATTGCTATTCATAGGTTTTTATAATTCTATTAGGAGTAAGGCTTTGAGATGAACTTTCCGTACAGGCCTCTTATGAAATTCACCTGGTTTAAATGGCAGACTGTATTTGGGCTGTCATGGGGAGAAAGGAGAAGAATTGTTGAAAGTATATTCCACTAGCAAACCTGTAAAATGCACACTAGTCATGCACAATATGCTAACACATTAGCTCAGCTCATCCCTCTGTTGTACAGAGTGAAATAAGTGTAGGTACATATATTATAAGAAGGGAAGATGAAGTGCCCTTAACTTCTAAATCACTGGTTTCAAACCAGCCCAAGTCAATGAATCCAAAAGTCAGTACTACATGTTAGTTGAGCCATGTGCTACATTAAATTGTGATCTTCAGTCTAGTTCCTAGGGGTCCTCAGCTCAACAGGCCATCCCAGCAGACACAACAAAAAATAAAAGGACATGGAGACCGAAGTAACCTTTCACCTCTAGACATAGAGATGAAATCAGAGATGAAAATTTCTCAGTGGATTCTTTTGAGAGAAGACTTAATTGCCAATGATATTCCTACATTGTGGAGAAGGGACTCTGCAGTCAACCCAGCTCCATGCACTCTTTTCTAAAAAGGAAATATTTATCTAATCATAATGATTGAAAGGCCTATATGCCAGATGATCTAGATACCTGCACAAAATGTACTTGAACCATACAAATGAAGGGGATATTCCATGATTTATCATTTCTGTTCTTGGAGGGAGTGCAGAGAATATTTTGGGAGAGGAAGTGAGGAGATTTTTCTGTGTGCTGATGACACCCAGCTTTGCTGTTCCTTTTGCTCAGTCTCAGAGGGTGCCGCTAAATGTATCTCAGAGCCTGCTAGTGATTGGAGAGGCTGCTCTCACATGCAGCGGTGGCTCCAGGCACCAGCGCTCCAAGTGCGTTCCTGGGGCGGCAAGCCGCGGGGGGCGCCCTGCCGGTCGCCGTGAGGGCGGCAGTCAGGCTGCCTTTGGCAGCATGCCTGCGGGAGGTCCGCCAGTCCCGCAGATTCGGCGGCAATTCAGCGGTGGGTATGCCAAATCCGCGGGACCAGGGACCTCCCACAGCCAAGCCATTTTTTTCAGTTTGTCAGCTCATGAAATGTTTTGACATTTTTATTTTTCATTGCAATTTTCATCGAAAGACGAGAAAAAAAATTGAAATCTCAAAAATTCTAGTAGGATGGGAAAACCATTTCCTACCAAGCCCAACACTTGAGAAAAGCTATGTAGGCAGTGAAATACAAATTTGTTTAGGGTATTTATAGGAACTGAGCATGAATATTTATTTTTTCTTGACTAGCTAATTTTTTGTGCCAAGTACAGGTGGTCAAAAAAGGAAAATAATTCATAAAAATATTCTAAATATTGGTGTTGTTTCTATTTTCAGGGCTTGAATAGAACAAATTTTGTATGTTTTTCATTATTTTTTTTTCAAAAAAATTTAGAAATTTATTTTCCTTTTTGCCACTGATTGCAATCAATAATAGCCAGGGTTTTCTTTACATCTTTATTTTTGTTCATTTCACTTTTACCTTTTCTATTAACTTTTTAAAAGTTGGAGGAAGTTTTCAAAAGCATAGCTTAACAAAAGAAAAATGGTTTAAAAGAGGAAAAAAGGGAAAAACAGAAATTAATTCTAGCAGAGAGAAATGAGAAAATTCAAAATTTCTAAATTTAGTTTCAATTAAAAGACAGAAAAGAAAAAAAGGAGGGTATACACAGAAGTTTGAGTGTTGAAAAAGGCAGCATTTAATAAAAAAAATGTCTACCAGCTCTCATGTCAAGACTGGTCTCTGGTTTGCCTTTTTGTAGATTGTTGAAATATTGGCCAGGGTACATAGAGCCTTAAGTGTCTATGTTTGTTCAAATCAAATACTATTTACATCAATTATTTACATAGGTGCTGGAATTAGGGGTGCTGAGGGTGCTGCCGCACCCCCTACTTTGAAGTGGTTTCCATCACAGACAGGGTTTACAGTTTGGTTCAATGGCTCTCAGCACCTCCACTGTACAAATTGTTCCAGCACCACTGAAAACAGTTTCAGTCTGGTTTTAACTGACATCCACTTATTCATCTATTCTTTTTTTCCCTCAGTAGATGCACTTTGAGCACTCTGAAATCAATCCAAGTGAAAGCAGTGAAGAATATTCTTCACTTCAGTTCTTGCCTCACCAGATTCAGGGACTGCATGTTTTGCAATCCATCTGCATTAATTCAAATTGTCAAAAGAGTACTCGGTTTATGAGACAGTTACAGGTACAAGATTGATATCTCATCCATATGATCAGCTTTGCAAATCCAGTTGAGGATGTTGGCAGGAGGAAACTGCCTGGCTTTTTTTTTTTTAATGGGTTGCAGACCATCATTCTATTATTTAAGTTTTCCCCCAGAAGAGCAATTTTGAAAAGTCTTTCTGATCCGAGCTACCTGATTGTAGTTACTTTATTTTTTCAACCAACCTTCAGCATAACTTCCAAGAAATAGCTAGATAAGAATCAGTAAGAATGAAAACAGTAGTTACAGAATTATATATACTATGTACATATAAATATGGGACTACATCAGACAAGACACTCCACTATACCTACTCCACTGTGTGTAAATACAGTGTAACTTATAGGTGGGTTGGGAGCATCAGTTATTATTATGGGTGCCTGATACTTCCCATTATAAGACCCTCTTTTCACTTACTTATAACTTTGTCAGACCTAAAATTTTACGTGCTGTTTGTCTATTTTGGGATGATTTTGTTTTTGGGTATTTGTTTTAAATCTGAGCCAAAATGGTTCATCTATTTCCAAGAGTGGGGCTAGGAAAAAATATGATGTTTCCCCTATAGCTAAAGATTTGGACATGCTCTTTGAGATGCTCTACTGCCCCCATGATGTCTTGAAATTTGGTATGGGGTGGCTTTTGTGTTAAGAATGCACCTTTTGCCATCCCCGTGAAACTCTACTCAAATCTGGTCAAGTTATAAGTCTTTGGAAAAAAACCCTGCAGTTTGCACACCCTCATTAGAGACTTGCTGGAGCTTTGCAGCAAAATTCCCCAAAGAGTCAGTCCATGCTAGGCATGCTCCAAACCCAGGGCTGAGAAGGAATTTCCCTGCAATTGCAGCTCTGGGTTGCTGTGGGCTGGGGCCAGCCCTAGGAAGTAAGAGCAGGGAGCCTGCCTCTCCTGTGCTCTTAATGTCTCTCTTTCCTGGCCCAGGGAGCACAGGGAGGAAACAGAGGAGGCGAGTTCTGGACCTGACAGGGGAGTAGATTTGAACAAGGAGCCTGGGGTCGGGGAAACTGGACTGGAGGCTGGCAAGTGGGCAGAAGAAGAAACTAGGACTTGCTGGGCAAGAAGACTGGTACTGGAAACTGGTGAGGAAAATGGGGAGTGGGGGACAGGGAGCCAGTGGGTGGCAGGGAGACAGAGGTGGTGAGGATTCGAGGTGTGAGGAGAAAATGGAATGGCTGGGCAAGCAGCAAGGGGATGATATAGGGCTGTGAATGGGTGGGCAAAGACTCTGAATGGGGACTGGGGGGACTGGGAAGGAGAGGCCAGAGTGGTGAAATTAGGACTTGCTGGACCTGGAATCTGGAACTGGAATGAGAAGCCTGAGGTGTGGAAGGCTAGATGAGGACAATGGGGTGGGTGAGAAGCCAGGTGTATGGAAGAGACAGGATTGGGAGAGAGCCATGTTGGAGAGGATGAGGCGAAAGAGGCTGTGCTCATTAGAGAAGTCTACCTTTCAGAGCCTGCAGTGGAATTCAAGATACCCAAGCCTCATCCTTCCTCTTCTGTCAGCAAATATCTGTAAACTCCCTGGCAAAGTATCCCAACCTCCTCCACATAGAGGATGACAATCTAGTATTGAAGCAGTTACTCCATTACGTCAAGTGGCAGGGGAGCTAAAGGTTCCAATCCTGCTGATGAACCAAGCTGAACCATATGTTGCCCTGTGATGAAATTTCTGATTTTTCTTTTTCATATTGATTTTTAAAAAATCAGGAAATTACATAAAAAAACTATGATAAAAGAACATGATTAAGTTTGCAAACTCAAGCACTTAAAAGTTAGGAAAAAACAGAATTCAGGTTTCCTGTGTCCCTTGTACATATGCATTATGATAAGGTCTTTAATTATATTATCACATATTTTTTCCCCAGGACCTCTGCCTCACTCAGTGCACAGGATGGCTAGTACTAAGGGAATCAATCAGGGTTGTGTAGTGACAGAGGGTATTGTCTGTAGGAGCACTGCCCCATTTGTTGCAGAAGTTGGGAGGTGTGTAGTGAATGATGCAGGGAGATGAATGAAGAGAAAGGATGGTCTCATGGTTAAGGCAGTTGAATGTTACCCTGGGGAATTTGATCTATCCCTGCCTCTGCTACAGAGTTCCTATGTGAAGCCAGTCAAGTCACGTAGAGCAAACTTTTCACAAATGGTCACTCGTGTATTCCTCACTTTCTGGGTGCCTGACTTGACCCTGGGGCAGGGCTGAAAGTGGGGCAGTACGGGCCGGTACGGCATACTGGTAAGAAGCTGATACCGGCACATACGCAGCCCATGTTAAAGCACTGCAGCAGCAGCGCTTTAATGTCCCTGCCCCTTCCCCCACCCCGTCAGTGGCCCTGCCGGGAGGGTCCCTACCAGCAGGGCCGCTGACAGGGGAGGCAAAAGGGTAGCTGCCCCGGGGCTGGCGATTTAAAAGGGCCTGGGGCTCCCGGGTGCCACTACCGCGGCAGAGGCCAGAGCCCCGGGCCCTTTTAAATTGCCTCAGGAGCCCTGGGCGGCAGGGGCCAGGCAGCGCGGATGGGCTGGCTGGGGGAGGCTGACTCCCGTGGCCCCGCCCCTTCCACCTGAGGCCCCGTCCCTTCCAGGGGCCAGAGCCGGCCCCCGTACCAGCAAGAATTTATTATTACTTTCTCCCCTGTCCTGGGGTCTGATTTGCAGAAATGCTGAGCACTTGCTGCTAAAAATAAACTGTGCTCTGATCATATAAGATGCTATATCATGCTATATAGTCTTAAAAATCAGGTCCTAGGTGTCTCTATTTGGTCACCCAAAATTGGTGGATACTTTTGACCCTAATCTCTCCATGTCTCACTTCCCCATCTGTAAACAGGGTATATTTTACCTTACCTCATATGGGTATTGTGAAAATATATTCATTAATGTTTGGAGCATTCAGATACTGTAGTGATGAGCACCACAGAAAAGCCTATGAGAAAATGAACACATCCCTCTACAGAGCAGGGTTTTTATAGTTTGCAGTAAATAAGGCCTGGAATCACACACCGAACAACGAGGAGGAAACAAAATATACAGGAGCTGCTCATTCAGTGAGCATCATCCATCCTGTGCATTGAGAGAGGCAGAGGTCCTGTGGAAATAATAGTGTGTGATCATGTAATTAAAGACTGTATCACAATGCATACACACAAGGTGGCTGAATCAAAGTTGAACAGGCAACCTTCATTCTGACTTTTCCCAGCTTCTGAATGCCAGACTGTGCAACCTTAATGAAGGTCTTTAACACCAGGCATATTTGTGCATATGTATATAATATAAGATTAGCTTTGCAGTCATGTCCATGCTGGAAGGGTTTGTGTGCTTATCCAGGGAGGGGACAGAAATCATGCTTTATGTTTTATTGGACGAATCAGAGCTCACACCGGAAAAGGGCAGGCACAGTTTACTTCTCTCTTACAGCAAGGTAGAAGCAGGGACCAAAGTGTGGCTGAGTCATAATTTGGTTCTACCTAGCTACTACAGCAGTGCAAAGACGCACCGCTCCCTCTGAATTGCAAGATGCCAGTCCAGGCTCTACTGAATATTAGCTAACTCAGAGCTACTTGTGACCAATTCAGTGTTAAAGTAAATGGGAAAAAAATAAACCTAGAATACTGAGTACATCAGTGGAAATTGCAATCTGATCACAGATATTCTGTAAACTAAAAAAGGTGCTATATTTTTTAGAAAAATATTCATAATGAAATATTCACTTGGCTCTGATCATGTTCAGTTTTACAGTGTTTTAAAGCCCAACCACTAACACTTGCCAGTGAAAACATTTTCTATTACAGGGTTATTTGAATTCTGAGAACATTCTTTGTAGGAAAGCAGTTCTGACATCCATCCATCAAGGTTTGCCTGTAACAGCAGCTTAATGCAGCAAAGAAGATGGCAAGTTCATTCCTCCTTTCATTTATGAGTTATTTTACATTGCTGTATTTCTTCAGAGGAATTTCACTATTTCAGCTAATGGCAAAATGTTTGACCAGTAAGCAGGATACAGGAGAAAAGGTTTTCAATACAAACTGAAGGTGTGGATTGGTGCGGATGGTTGCATGACTGACAGCCAAAGGAAATCAGTTGAGGTGCTGTGCCAAGAGCTTGACTGACAGCTGTAGTTCTATTGATCTAGTGTACCAAATCCTTCCTAGTTCTAGTTCTGACTTGGCCACTAACTTCCACAGTGGCCCTGATCAAGTCACTTGAGTCACATTTGTCCACTTGAGTCAAATTTGTCCAAACAACTTTTAGGCACCTATGAAAAAACAGGTCACTTCCACAGGCACCAGACTTTAGACAAACTTTAGGTGCTGGTTTTAGCGTCTCTGCCTCCGATTCATTGTCTATAAAATAGGAATATTACAGCTACTTCCTTATTTCATTGGGGTATGTTGAGATAATTGCTTGTTAAAACTAGGACAATGCACAGTGCTAACTATTACTAGTATCACTCAAAGAATTCCAACATACTTTTCAAAGCAATGAAGTACTGTATATAAATTGCCATTTAAAAGGTCAATATTCACCAGCAGTCATCACCCTGTGGCTCTGAGATACCACAGTTACTCTTCTATAATAGGAGTAGGAAGTGGATACTGGGAATGGATGACAGGCTAGATTACTCAAAATTGCCTTATTCTGTTCATTCCCTCTGAAGCATCTGGCACTGGCCGCTATTGGAAGTGAGGATACTGGACTAGACGGTCTGACCAAGATGGCCATTCTTATGAACTAGCTGAGGCATATTTTCATAAATACTACCCTACCCAGGTCACTGTTATAAATAAATAAATTAATACATAAAAATTCAATGATTTAGCTCATGATTCACAGTCCATTCAGCAATAACTCAAAGCTTTGCACCCGAGAATTTTTTTTGAATGAATGATGAATGATGGGGAGGACATGAGCATTTTCTTTTCTTCTACTTGGAGAAGTGTCATGGAATTGTCTTTTGTAGGTAGAATTCCGATTAAGCATTTATATGCAGAAATCTTTTCATGTAACATACTCAAAGCATTTAGTTGGTAAACAGGGACTGAGAGCAGAGGAGTGAAATTTCTATTACGCTGATGTCTCAGTTAATGGATTGCAGGAGAATTGTAAATAAGGCCTATTCATCTTTGTTGCTTAAATACCTCTGATTCTCTCTTGAATAGTTTTAATTCAGCAGAATAAGAACAATTACAGGGAAAAACTATTCATAAGTGGGTGGAGGCTGATTGAATTATTTATCAAAATGACACTTTAATTATACTGAAAAATGAATTTGTTGTCAAATGGAGGGAAGTAGTTTAAAGTTTCTTAAACTCCCCACAAAGTTTAAGGGTTCACTACCTAATTGGATGATTATTACAGACCATGTATATGCATGGTAGAGAACAATCTCTCTCTAGATTCTGAAACCATCATAGAATAGCTGTAGATGAGCTCTCCTGCTGAATGTTTACTTTCAAAGACTAATTTGCTGATACAGCAAGAGAGCGAGCTGTAAGAACCTCCTCAGGCTTTTCCCCACTGTCTGATCCCAGCAGAATTTCCACAGCTCAAGTCCAGGTGTTTCCGAGGGTCACTGACTCAGTTGTTCCTCAAGACACATCTAACGCTGGTGCCTGAAGGATTCAGTTTTGTTTTCATCCACAGCCACTGAGGAGTCAGTAGGACCATTCTGCTTCCTTAAAACAAGGGAATTCCCTATGCGTGCATGTAACTCAGGCAAGAGGGTTGATGTTCATTTAAACATATTTTAGTTTTCATTTCACACCCCCTGATTTCATAGAGTATTCAGTTTAAAACCCAAAAGCTAAAAAATAAAGTTAGGGTCAAAACCATGGGAAAACTTGTCCATCACAGAGTTTGAAGAAGCCATTAATTCCAAGCCAAGGAAAGTCTAAACCATTCTCATGTTCACTGGGAAGTTTTGTTCCCAGGAAGTTTTGTTCCCCTTCAGGGCCTAATTTTGAGGTGTGATGCCTAAAAGTAGGTAAAAGTCAGCTGGTTCAGTGTTTCACCACTGAAGTTGCACACAGCTCTTTTCCATGAGAACTCTTGGGATGCTACCTCCAGTGTCTGAGGGCATGTCTACACTTACATGGCACTACTGTGATTAATGCATGGGGGGTCAATTTAGCAGGTCTAGTGAAGACCTGCTAAATCGACCGCAGATCACTCTGCCATTGACTCCAGTACTCCACCGGAATGAGACGCGTAAGGTAAGACACCGCAGTAAGTCAACCTAAGCTACGTCGACTCGAGCTACCTTATTCACATAGCTGCAGTTGCATAACGTAAGTCGACTTACCCCTGTAGTGTAGACAAGGACTAAGTGAACCACAGACATGGCCTCCCTGCAAGCTGCAAGATTGCAGCAGGCAGCTCCATTTGATCACAGTTAGGTTCAGCGAATGACCTGTCACTGAAAGAGCAGGACATGCCAGCATTGCTCTATCTGTTTCCTCTTTCAGACATATTAGATTATTCTCCAGAAACCTTCAAACCCCTGCCAGAGAAGCTCTCCAATGTCTTTTGTGTCTGTCAATAGTCAGTGCTGCTCCGAATAAATGTGGCAGTGTACCTGATGAAGGCAGTTCTTGTCTACATCCAGCCACACAGGAGGTGTCTTGCTGTATGCTGCACAAAGAATTGTGCCTAAATGAAGCCTAACTTTACTGCCCTTTAATTTAATAATCTCACCAAATCCTGACTTTTACATCACTATTAAATATTAAAACACTAAGGTCATTGATTTTAACCGTTATGACCATTTAGTTTGACCTCATTATGACTCAGGCAATTCATATTTATCTAATAACTCTTTTACTGAGCCCAACAACTTGTGGTTGAACCAGAGCATAATTATTTGCAATTTATAACATCTCAAACCACTTCTGAGTATCTCAAGTTATATTGCAATTAAAATCGAGAATGGCCTTTAGCTGCATCCTAATTAGATGATATTAAAAGCAAATGAGTGTAGGAATATTGGATAGCCACCTGAATCAATTATGTTTTCTGCCTTTTCTTCTTTGGTCTGTCTAAGAATACTTTGTGACTTCCAAATGCATTGTTCTGTTTAACACTCACTACTGCTGGAACATTTGTGTCTCCATTACTCCTATTACAGCCCTTACATCGCAGATCCCAAAATTCATTGTTTTATAAGGTGACAGAACTTAGGAAATTTATTACAAAGTAAATCTAAAAGTGGAAACACTAAAAGTAACTAAACTTTGGAAAATTGGAAAGGGTGGGCCAGTAAGCTGTCAGTGAACACAAGTGTGTCTGGGATTTATTGCATTTCTCACTCACCTAGCACTTTTCAACTGAGATTCAACAAACAATCATTAGCCTCAGGACATTCCTCTGAGTAAGGTACATATTAACCCCAGTATACACATGGGCAGACTCAGGCACAGTGAACTTGTCCAACCTCACACAATGAGGCAGTGGCATGGCTAACAACAGAAACTAGCAATCTTTTCTCCTGTCTCCTGCTTTCCATAGTAGTGGGTTGTTTCTTTGTTCTCACCTGCCAAAATTGACACATGAAGATTTAAAAAAACGAAGGTGGGAGAAGGCAAAAAGTATCCAGCTGCTTATGCCCAAGGGTGAAATTCACCCCTGTGCAGAGTGTCAGCATCTTGTTTGTGCATAGAAAGAAAGAATTCACCCCTCTGCACTGGGGTGAATTATATCCTTGGGTAAGAGTGGGTGGGGGAAGCAATGATGATTCAACAGGATCAACGCATAGCTATGAGGCCTTGTCAAATACCAAGCCACACCAGAATATGAGATATCTTCAGGGTTTATTTCAATTTTGCAAAATTGCCCTAAAAATGCACCAGCCCAGGCAAAAAATCCATTTGCCAAGTCTTTACCCTGATATAGTAGTTTTGCAAAACTCTTGCATCTGTATATCACATTTGATTTATACTCAGTACTGTCTGAATTATAAAAAAGCTTTCCGGAGGAACAGATTCGATATGCTGTCTTGAACACTGGTAATGTAGTGAGGTCTAGGTTAAACACTATGTCCGATGTACCTTCCTATTTCCCTCTTGTCTTAGCTGATGTTTCAACCTTGTTAATAAAATTCACTGAAAGCCAAAACAGGCTTTCCTGCATTTCATTGTCAAAATTAAATTACTTCTCTGCTATGAAATGATCTTCTTGACTTTGCTTTTGTGCCACTGGATGTTAAGGATGGAGAAGAGAATATTTATATCAAAGATTTTCTTGGAACACAGCATATTACGTCAAAACCACGAATAAAGCCAGTAAATTAAAATGTTCTCTATTATGGACTATTTAACGACTAAGAAAGCTTTAGACAGAAATAAAAGATCTGCAGGTGTATTAAAGTGACTTGTTCATTTCCTTTACCTCCCACTTACAGCTAGAAGACTTGATGCTGTAGAATCTGCAGTTAGCCTTACAATTTCAATTATTTCTCTATAATATAGGTCTAGTTTCCACACCATGGACCATTATGCCTGCATTAAGGTAATGGCAGCGATTTAGCACTACTTTCTGACATGAAGAAAATGGAGTTAGCTCAGGTTTTGAAACTTCTCTGGCAATGTACTTCACACTACTATTTGTCATGAGACATGAGGAAAATAGTACACATTAAGCCTAGGGGTAATTTTGATCACAAAATGTATTTAGTTCTAATTCACTCCATTCAGTATTTTGTTACTAGCTGCATCTTAGAAAACCATTGGGCTCAATTATGGTCTGGATAACAACCATAAATTGAAGGAAAATTGATGGAGAATTTTGTAATAAAAATGGAACATGTTCCGTTTGCAATTTCCACATTGAAACAGGGCTGGCTCCAGGCACCAGCTTAACAAGCAGGTGCTTTGGGCGGCCAAGGGAGAGGGGCGGCACCTGCAGCAATTCGGGGGCGGCAGGTCCCTCACTCCCTCCAGGAGTGAAGGACCTGCTGCTGAACTGCCGCCGCCGATCACAATCGCGGCTTTTTTTTTTTTTTTTTTTTTTTGCTTCGGGTGGCAGAAATGCTGGAGCCGGCCCTGCGTTGAAATGCACTTTTTGTTAGTTTGCACTTCATAAAACACGACTCTTTAGTGCTCGTGTGGGTTGGAAATAGCATGGCTGAGTGACAGTGATGGGAGCACGAGAAGCAGAGAATTTGTGAAGCTGGCCAATGGATGATGGAATACTCTTTGAACAGAAGTATTGCTGAAAAAAAGAAAAGAGATAGTGTAGCTTCCCAGCCATTGAGGTCAATGGGACTTGCTCTTGTCCAACTGATGGAAGGATCAGGTCCCTGGAAGGTAGAAGGGACATGGAAGAGGTGGTTAGAGTAAATGGGGCCTAACATTAGAGAAGGCAAATCGGCATAAGCATTGACTTCAGTTGATCTTTTCTGCTTTACCGCTGCTGAAGTATTGGTCCAGATATCTACAATCATGAGTTATTCCCATTTACTACAGATTTAAAACACACTCTTCCTATCCCATGGGAACTCTGTTGTTTAGATTTCCTGGCCTAGTTTCACTTTGTTCTCTTCTCTCCTGCTTGCAACACCTGCAAATTCATACTCTGTCACTCTCCTGTTGCTGCACCCTTTCCTGAATAGCTCTTTCGTAAGTGTCACTTTGTTACCAGGGCCTGTCATCATTGTTAGGCTCTATTCCTTGAAGTCTGTGGTGCTATTCCAACTTACCCCAGCTGAGGACCCGCCCCCTGAGATATAGACAATCAAACCATACTATGTGTACAGTTTACCCCATGTGTCTTAAACAGATTTTGTCTAAAATTCAAACTTTTCGGGTATGCCTCATCACTAAGAAATAAGTTGGTGACCTCTGTCATTAGTAATTGTAAGTCACTTTGGCAGCCAGGCTTATAAATTTCAAGTAAAAAAGTAGAATCCCTTTTTTATGGGAGAAAAGAGGTTGGCATGTCATATTGCAGCCTCTGACGCTGGTTAAAGTGAGTTTTAGCATTAAATTATCTGCTCCCAGATAATTTCCCAGATGAACCATCATAAAAGGCTCTGAAATAATATTTTGCCCTTTTTATTCTTATCATGAAATCCAGTAACATTCAAGACATCAAGGGCTCTAATTCATCAGGATTTGATTTGAGTTGCCCAATCTGGTGAGGCATCTCATTTTGTGAATATTAAAAAATAATTCATAAAACAGCTCAATGTCAAAAAGGCATTTGCTGAATACTCTCCTGCATAAATTAAATAGCATCGTTGTTGTGACATATGTCTTTGACTCTCACAAATAGAACTGCTTTGCAAACAAACAAAGAAACAATCAATCAAAATCACTGCTGCTTCAGATGCATATAATTCAAGGGAGTTTGTTTTCTTATTTATGTTGCATCACTGACAAGGTTGTTACAAAGTTGACATGTATGCTACTTACTGTAGGAGTTGGCCAAACCCACACTCTGTGATGGATAGGATTAAAAAACCCATATGCCTTATCACAAAGCTATTGGTTTTAACAAACAGGTTGGTGGAATTCATTATATTAGCAAGACTGATACAGCTATATTTTTTGTGAGAAATTAAATAAATTATAACGTTACAAGATGAATATTTCTTACTTTTGGTACTTGTCCAAATTCCGAACAGCTTCATTGACCTAGATACTTTCTGGGTAAATATTAGAGACTGGTCAGAACCAAAACCATCTATCTGAACATCCCCACAGTTAGAAATCTGAACACAGTTCCAAATTTGAATTTCATACATGGTCCTCTCTCCAGGGCTTTGGAACGGAGCCTGGAGCAGCTCCGGAGCAGTGGAGCTGCAGGTTTTTGCCTGGAGCTGGAGCGGAGCCGGAGCACAGCTCCAAAGCCCTGCCTCTCTCTCTAGAATGGGCTGAACAAAGCCACTGTTATTGCACTTTTCATATCTCTGATGGATGAGTGTGCCTCCAGCTATATCACTTAGAATATTAGGGTTGGAAGGAACCTCAGGAGGTCATCTAGTCCAATCCCCTGCTCAAAGCAGGACCAATCTCCAGACAGATTTTTACTCCAGTTTCCCAAATGGCCCCCTCAAGGATTGAACTCACAACCCTGGTTTAGCAGGCCAATGCTATTCTTGCTAGGATATTGTTCAATGTTGTAAGTTATATAGGCTTGGGGCTGGGTCAGTACTTGAAAAGGAGATCTCCAAAAGAAACGCAGGCTGCTTCAGGAATTGGAGTTGGTGTTTTATCTTGGGACACTTTCTGCCCATATTACTGAAACAATGGCTTGCAATGTTTTTAAAGGAGAGTGCCATCCTTTGCAAGAGACTTCATATCATGTCATCCTATCGACCACTTGTCTTCATCAATGAACTCACCTCACTTTTCACATGAAATAGGCTATTGCTACCACTGTCCTCGTTAATTTTTTTGTGGAGTTAGTTGCACCTGTTGCTACCTAAATTCTTTCCTGTAATTTCACTTGGTTACAGTGGCCTTCTTCACTTTGTGTCCCAACATGATGGGGTAGTGTTGATGTGTAATATCAGATATTGGTGCCAGGCTACAATTCAATGGTGGGTGAGTTAGGTATTATCCTTCTGCAGGTGTCAATGGCAGTAACCAGGGCTGGGTTCAATAATATGTCTAGGGGACCTTTTCTAAAATAAAAAACAGATGGCTAACACTTATACAGACTGATTCGGTGGTAGCTGAGTGGACTTCCAAGGGTGACTCACTTCTGCCTGACTGTTTCAGTCCAGTGAAGGAAGTACCACCAAGTCCACTTCTGATCTGCTGCTACCTAGTTCCATACGTCAGCTCTGCCACTGCCAGCCTAATCCAATCACTATTACAAGGTTAGTGTTCTGTGCCCTCTTTCTGGTCTCTGAGAGTATGCCAGCCTAGGTGTTAATCCTCTTGCCAGGACCTGTCTTAGTATGGATTTTCAGATTTCTTCCATTCTTACACCATGACCCACGTACACTGCTCCTTGTATACCAACTGCTAATCCCTCTTCAGGCTCAGCTAGGTTTTGGACACCTGCATTTTCTCCCTTTGGAAATCTGTGCCCGATGAGATTGACTTACAGCCTTCTTACAACCAAATATTTTAAAATAGTAGTTGGAATAAAGCATTAGAGAAAAAAAATTAAAATAGACACCACATATATTTAGTCTCTTCTAAACTCATGCTTGACTACAGGCTAAATTAGATAGGCTCTTCCTCGTAAATCACTAGAATAGAACTGAATCAATTTACATCCTCCTAGCCAGCTCAGATGCTCCTTTGTCTGTGGGTCTCAGCCTGGTTCCTTCTCGTTCAAAACTAGTTGGGGAACTCCGCACCAGAGAGGGTTAGAGCCATTAAGGCTAATGACTTCAGCATGGTATCTTAACAATTCTTAGAAGTAAGCAGTTAGGTGAATATTAGAAAGGGCCTTCTCCCTCTTTCCCAGGGTGAAATGCCCATCCATATTTATGATATACACCCACCACGCTGTCAGATCTGGATCCAGTATTAGTGATCACCAAAGAGCACCCCCACCCCAATTTGTCACACCAGTCCACTCTTGTACCACAAGGGCAGTCCCATCATGCAACACCAATTCTACACAGGGTTCCAAATCTATGGTTGATAAACCCAGAGCAAAGCTGGATCCATGGACAATATCACTCAAGTCCCTTAGTTGAATTTTGGTTCCCAAATTAGCCAGAGTCCATTCCCGGTCAACTCAGGGTGACCAACTTTTTTCAGGGTATATCTTTCATAAGTTATATACTCTTTCAAAAATACAGTCACATTAACAAGCTTCTATCAGTCATAAAATCAAAACATCAACTTCAAATAATGCAGCACACACACTGCCTAGAATTATGGGTAAACAAATTATAATTAATTTAAATGAAGTCTGAGAAGCTAGTTTCCCTTTTCTCCTATGAGGGGAAGCAGAGAATTCCATTCCCTCTAAGACTTCAAGCTCTGAAGCTTACATGGCTGAAGAGGTTTCTGGATAGTAGATAGCAGTTGCATAAAAGTTACAGCACTCAGACATTGCACCTTCAAAAATAACATCAACTCCCAGGACTAAACAACCAGCATTTCAAATACTGAAGAATAATTCACCAAAATATTGTTTTCCCAGGCTGAACTTCCAAAAATAAGGTGAAATGGTCATAATTGGGCTGTGATGTGATACCAGTTTAACTGTATGGGCCAGTCACTAACATTCAGAAGGGAGTTGCTTATACTTATAAGGCAGGATTTGGCCTTTAAGATATTCAGAGGGCCCCCATTCACATAAACAGGAGCAATGCATTCAGCAATGTATTGTACCCCATCCAAGTACAAATGACTTTCCATTGACAAGTTACACTGGACAAACAAACAAAATAATAATTTAGATCTTCCAAGAACAAATCTGTTACATACAAACCTATTAAAATAATGTAGAAGCCAGGATAAATGAGGTTACAAGGATTAAGTTTCAAACGTGAGTACTTAGCTAGGACATCCAAATCCGTTAGCTGAGTGTTTGGCACCAATTTAATCTTCATAACTATATGCAGGATTCGTATGTCTTGTTTTGGTGCCAAACTCTCAGCACACAGTTGTTTCAAGAACTCTGGTCCCTCTCATGCACCTGTGACGAACTGGTCCCCATTAAAGTCAGCTTATACCAACTGTTAATAGTGGTAACAGAAAAGCTGTGGTTATTGCCCTCTAATGCTGTAGCATGACTGCTGGCAAATGCTGGCTTTCTTTGTTGACCAAAGCGTATCAGTTATATATTGTTTAAAATGAAAGCCACGATTTCTAAGTGTCACTCAATTCAAGGCACTTTAAGGGGATCTGATTAGCAGAAAATATTAAGCAGCTATCCTTTCAACGTGTCAAGTTGGGCACCCAAAATCATGTGTCCCTTTTGAAAACCTTGGTCTAAATGCTTTGTTAGTGATACGACAATTGTGCTAGGTCTTATGGGGAAGTTGGGAATAGGAACTCAGATTTCTGGCTATGTTGATGACAAAGCTGCTAAACCCTTTTGTTACTAAGTCCTTGGTAAGTTGCTAGGCAGTGCTGACTTCTGCCATTCCATCACACTGTATTGCCGGTGCCATCTGGATGTAACTCATGCATTCCAGTTTCTGTGGAATTATAAATTGATTGTAACACTGTCAGACTGCCAAGTGTGAACCATCATTATCATTCAAGATATCATTTAGCACATACTCAACATGGCAGTCAATTGCTTGTATTATAATCACCTCATAAAACTGAGATTCCACAGATGTAACACTCCCTTGAGACACTCTTTACCTGTTATATTAAACTTACAGAGATTTAAAGTGTCAGATAATTTTTCATCAGAGTTGCAGTGCTGTCTAATGTAGTCAATTAGCCGCTATTGCTAAAAGTTTATAAGCTTGCAGCATCCAGCGGGCATAACTGGACACTGCAAGATGGAGGTTCCTAGGGTTCTGTCTGGGACCGGAGATATTGGCTAGTGTCATTCAGTTGCACAATCCAAGCAGCAGCCGGCCAAAAGTGCTCACTCGCATAGCTGGGAGCAGCTTACATGCTAGAGACTGTGCAGGAACAACCTAGGAGAGGAGGTTCTCACAGCAGAGCAGGGTAAGGCTGGCTCCCAGAGTCGAGGATTGGACTGACCTAGCAGATCACCGGTCCAGATAACACCAGGGGAACATCACAGTGGTGCAACGAGCAGGGCCTATGTACAGCTTGTTACTCCAAGTGGAGTTCACACTTTAAGCACTGATATTTGTGATTTTAAGTGAGTCTTAAGTGCAGTGGAGGATTTCACGGTTTTGTTATTTTCTGTTTGCTTATTTCAGGAAAGGGAAGTAGGAACAGAAAAGCAGGAAAATGAGTGAAAACAGTGAAGCAATTGCGAAGTTGGAGCTTTTTAGGCTGCAGGTTCCAGAAAAGGAGAAGGAGCACCAGAGATTATTGCAACTGAAAGAACTGGAGATAAAGGAGAAGGAAAGAGAGTGAAAACACCAACTGGACCAGCTAAAGAAGCAGAACCAGAAGCCGCCGACCCCAACAACTCTCATCATTCCAAAAATCCACAAATGGGAACACTTATGTCCTGCATACAGTGAGGAGGACAATATTGCTGAATATCTGACTACCTTTGAAAGGCTGCCACATGAAATCCCTGATGCTAAGAGACTTCCTACCCTGATTGCGAAATTAACTGGTAAAGCTTGAAATGTATTTAATGGAATGCCTATTGAAGAAGCTCTAGACTATTGTAAATTTAAAAATACTGTTTTGTGACCTTTTCAGATTACCCCTGAAACATATAGAGTTAAACTTTGGACCTTAAGAGGGATATTGGGATGAGTAATGGGGAATATGTGAACAAAATGAAAGATTTGTTGGGAAAATGGAGGAAGGGTAAAGAGGTGGCAAGTTTTGAAGGAATGCTTCATCTTGTTGCTCAAGGGCATTCCTAAACATATGTAAGGCCAAAGTAAAGCAATGTCTATGGGATAAAGATGTATAGATTGTGGATGAGATGGGTTTTTTAGCTGATGCCTTTGAACAGACTCAGGCGTCTATTGAGGGCAGGCCACAGAAAGAGGGGTTTAAAACTGGTGGGAAGGGAGGTTCCCATTTTGTCCCTGGGAAGAGAGAAGGGGGTTGGGAGCCTAAACATTCTCCTATCCAAAAACATCCCTCTACTGGTAACTCCTATCCCAAATCTCCTGTAAAAGCAGAAGAGCCCAAAAGGTGCTATCAATGTAATTCCACCGATCACCTGAGGAATACATGCCCTGTGCTAGGAGGAAGCAGGCAACCAATAGCTCATGTTAGTTCTGTTGCCCTCAACACAGAAACCTATCATATTGGTTTTGTGAGATTAGCCTCTGCAGAACCAGATATGAAGCATATTAAGCTTGTCCAAATTAATGGCCGGGAATGCTTGGGGCAGAGGGATACAGGGACCCAGATCTCTCTGGTTAAGCAGAGTGTGGTCCCAAATGCCAGTATGTTACCTGGCCAAATGGCAGAGATTGTGGGGGTGGGTGAAAGCAGATTCCTTGTACCACTAGCTAAAATCCATGTAGTTTGGGAAGGTTTGGAAAGTGTTTTGATGGTGGGGGGAATGGAACACCTCCTAGCTGACCTGCTTCTTGGCAATGATTTTTTCCATGTAGCTCAGGTTAAAGTATTTGCCTGCAGCAGGAGGGAGTTTTATGCTGGGAAAGGGTAAGGTCTCAGGAATTGCTGAGAGAATGGGTCCTTGATTCTTCTGCAGCAGGGGGAAGCCACATGCTTCCAGGTGGGAGGGCGGTTGAGACCAACTCCTGCTCTGCAGCTGGAGGCAACACCACATCAGGAAGGGATGGGGGTGTAATGCCTGCCAGGAACATAACTGTTCAGGTTTTTAGCTGCCAGCAGGTTGCAGCTGAACCAGAGAAAAACCCAGCTCTAGGGAGCATAGAGAAATGTGTCCCAGAGGAGAGCCCAAAGAAGGGGCAGGGGATCTCAGAAACCACTGAGATGGGTGAGGATTCCTGTGACTCTGTAACACAGGGAAGCAGTGTGCTTCCAAGTATGGAAGGGGCTGAGACTAGCTCCTTTCCAGCAGAAGGCAACATGCCCTCAGGTGCAGGGGCAGGAGAGGTGTTGTCAGTGATTAAGGAAACTGTCCCAGTTGTTAGCTGGCAGAGTTCTGCAGGTGAACAAGGGAAAGAAACCTTCCTAGGGAGCACAGAGAAATGTGTCTTAGCAGGGGGCCAGAGGAAGAAACTGGGGAAGGAATAATGAGGGTATAGGAATGTCTCCTCACTGGTCATTTGGGAGAGGATGCCCAGGACAGAATGGCTGAATCAGCATCTGTGCACCCAGGCACTCAGCCCATGACCCAGGTTTTGAGAAGGAACTGTGACCTCCTGCTGGGGAGCAGTCACACAGCTGACTTATCAGGGACAGAGAAAGGGGTGGCCGAGGGTACCCCAATCCAGGTCCCAATTTTTCAGGATGTTATTTCTGATAAGTTTTTGGAAAGTAACTATGTCTCTTTAAATCAAGGTGCAGCTCCAATGTCTGTGATAACAGAGGAGTTGGGACCAGGAAATTGCCAGGTGGTAGTTTGCCAGAATACAAATGACCCAACTGTCAGAGAAGGGGGTGTTGTCCCCCAGGCTGGTGAGACACAGAGAGCAGTTATGGGAAAGCTGCTTGGAAAAGGTGCATCTGATCAAAGGGTAAACACATCTAGCCCAGAGAGCACAGATCACAGCCCTCCAGGGGGCAGGGAAGGACTCAGTGCTGGGAGGGGGAAAACACTGGGTAACCCCCAAAAGGGAGCTGGATTTTCTGTATATGTACAGTTGTGGGGTTGGGAAACTGCTCCCCAAAGGGCCAGGCAATGTGCAGGATCCCCCTGAACACCTATCTTGCCAGACCCTGAGGCACCAAAATTCCATAGACATGATTAAATTAGTAACAGAGGGTCCTGCGGCACCTTCAAGGCTAACAGAAGTATTGGAGCATAAGCTTATGCTCCAATACTTCTGTTAGTCTTGAAAGTGCCGCAGGACCCTCTGTTGCTTTTTACAGATTCAGACTAACACGGCTACCCCTTTGATACATGATTAAATTAAGAGCCCACAAAGAGGGGAACACTGGAGGGAAGAAAAGCCAGTGACTGATTACATGGGAGAGAGTCAAAGGACACCATGGGTAATAAACAAACTAACCTCAAACTACACTATCTGAAGAGAGGGTATGGCAACATAAAGATACTTGTAAATGCATATCTGTGATAAAAATTTTGGTATTAATGTTAAGTTTTGGGCATAAGAATTTTGACACAGAAGTTAAACCTTATGATAATGCTACATTTCAATTAATACCTGTAAATAGACTTAAAGCTTACCACAGCGGAGAAACCATAACAAATCTGGTTTGCTGGGCGAGGGGAAAACTGAGGCACACTGCCTCATGGCCTTAATGGCTGGATGCCAAGAGAACTATAACAGAAACTGCCTTTGAGATAGTTTACTGCAAGAGGGTTAGTCACTGACTAAGGGGGCAAGTGTGACACTTTATCTCGGGGGAACACCCTGCACACCCATGTTCATCCTTATAACATGATTGTGTGGTATCCAATGCAAAGTTTCTCATGTCGGGTGTCTTCGAAAGGCTCATGATGCACTGAGCATTGTTGTTATGGTAATGTTATGTAATGTTATAGATTGTAATTTCATGTATATAGTTATGAGGCTGAAAATGTGTCCTCATGGCTTAAAACAAGCCAAGGAAAAAACTCTCCAGGAACACAGGGGCAGTTCACACCTCATCAGGGCAGGTATGGGACAAACCCAGCCCTGCCTCACAAGAACAAAGGATTCTGGCCTAGGCAGCAACAAAGGATCTTTTAGACTCTCGAGTGAGTCACCTCCCTTCCCTTGGCCAATTTGGGACTACGATGAGGTAATGCTCACTTGACCCTGAAGGGGGGAGGGGAGGCAAAGTCAAGATGGAAGAAAGAACATGATAACATGAACTATAAGTTGGATAGAAATCTGGCTAGATCGTCAGGCTCAATGGATAGTGATCAATGGCTCCATGTCTAGCTGGCAGACGGTATCAAGCGGAGTGCCCCAAGGGTCGGTCCTGGGGTCGGTCTTGTTCAATATCTTCATTAATGATCTGGAGGATGGCGTGGATTGCACCCTCAGCAAATTTGCAGATGACACTAAACTGGGAGGAGTGGTAGATACACTGGAGGGTAGGGATATGATACAGAGGGACCTAGAAAAATTAGAGAACTGGGCCAAAAGAAATCTGATGAGATTCAACAAGGACAAATGCAGAGTCCTGCTCTTAGGAAGGAAGAATCCCATGCACTGCTACAGACTAGGGACCAACTGGCTAAGCAGCAGTTCTGCAGAAAAGGACGTAGGGGTTACAGTGGACGAGAAGCTCGATATGAGTCAACAATGTGCCGTTGTTGCCAAGAAGGCTAACGGCATTTTGGGCTGTATAAGTAGGAGCATTGCCAGCAGATCGAGGGACATGATCATTCCCCTCTATTCAGCATTGGTGAGGCCTCATCTGGGGTACTGTGCCCAGTTTTGGAACCTACAGTACAAGAAGGATGTGGAAAAATTGGAAAGAGTCCAGCGGAGGGCAACAAAAATGATTAGGGGCTGGAGCACATGACTTATGAGGAGAGGCTGAGGGAACTGGGATTGTTTAGTCTGCAAAAGAGAAGAATGAGGGGGGATTTGATAGCTGCTTTCAACTACATGAAAGGGGGTTCCAAAGAGGATGGATCTAGACTGTTCTCAGTGGTACCAGTTGATAGAACAAGGAGTAATGGTCTCAAGTTGCAGTGGGGGAGGTTTAGGTTGGATATTAGGAAAAACTTTTTCACTAGGAGGGTGGTGAAGCACTGGAATGGGTTACCTAGGGAGGTGATGGAATCTCCTTCCTTAGAGGTTTTTAAGGTCAGGCTTGACAAAGCCCTGGCTGGGATGATTTAGTTGGGAATTGGTCCTGCTTTGAGCAGGGGGTTGAAATAGATGACCTCCTGAGGTCCCTTCCAACCCTGATATTCTATGATTCTATGAAAAGGTAGAGACGTTTGCCATGCTCGCTATCTTCTCCACCTCCATCTACTGACACCACCACCAAGCGACTGAAGTGCTGATCAAAGGGGAGAGCCTGGCTGAAGGGCAACCAGCCAGCCAGTGGTGAGAAGCATCTAAGTTTGTAATGGCCCTGAAAGTGTTAAGATCAGCTTAGAATGTGTTTAGCTTTTATTTCATTTGATCGAATCTGACTCTTTGTGCTTTGACTTATAATCACTTAAAATCTATCTTTTACAGTTAATAAATGTGTTTGTTTATTCTACCTGAAGTAGTGCATTTGGTTTGAAGCATGTCAGAGACTCCTCTTGGTATAACAAGCCTGGTACATATCAATTGCTTTGTTAAATTGACGAACTTATATAAGCTTGCAGCGTCCAGTGGGCATAACTGGACACTGCAAGATGGTGGTTCCAAGAGTTCTGTTTGGGACCGGAGATATTGGCTAGTGTCATTCGGCTGCACAATCCAAGAAGTGGCTGGCCAAAAGTGCTCACTCATGTATCTTGGAGCAGCTTACATGCTAGAGGCTGTGCAGGAACAGCCCAGGAGTGGGGGTTCTTACAGCAGATCAGGGTATGGCTGGCTCCCAGAGTCGAAGATTGGAGTGATCTAGCAGATCACCGGTCCAGGTAACAACAGGGGAACGTCACACATGCCCATGCAGGACAGCCAGTCATGAATGAGGCTGTTCTTGTGATAAATTGGAAACAACAGACATCTTACATGAAAGCCTGTTCTCATAAGTGTTCCAGCTCAATTTAGGAGATCCAACAGGTTCAGAGAGTTTGAATGGGCACCCAAAATGTGCTTATCAGAACTACGGCTGAGTCCATCATGGCTTCAGACATGCCAGTTTTCCAGTCTGACTGGCAGACAGGTGTAATTTGTAAAGTTAAAATTGCTGAGAACTAAAGAATTGGCCATAGCAAATTGCTAAATTCAGTGATGATTCAACGTGCTGATAATCTGAACAAGAAGAGCTCTCACTTTTGCTTGTAGCTGCTTTCATTGCTTCACACTGACTCAGACAGTTTAGACTTCAGAGTGACACACAAGGTGACATTCCTGGAATCTTATTATATAGATAGGCCACCAAAAGCAGTCAGATGGGGAAGACTTTGGGTAATGGCTGACCTCAGCCAGACTCAGATCAGTAACCTAGATGGGATAGGCTCCACATAAACCATTAGCAATCCCTTGAGTCATCTAGTTCGTTTCCCCCCCGCACACACATCTAACTTTTGTTCAGATGTGTATAATGTCTAAAACTTACTGTGTAAGCCTATGCTTATTCTGAGCATGTGTCCCCTATTGAATTCAATGGAACTCTGGGCAGAAATCACATTTAAATAGAAAAATCCCTTGTTCAGGGCCCAGTTATGGAGCCCTCATTCATACTGGTTGCTATGATGTCTAGCTTGGCATCTCCAGCTTGCTGGGCTAATGACAAGGCAAATTCACTGAAATTACTGATTAATAACTCTAGCTTTGTGGGCTGATATCAAGTCACTGAATACTTTACTAAGAGGTGAGTTATTGCATAAAGACAATATTGTACTCAGCTGCACTTTCTCTTTATACAAACCTCTCATTGAGGGGAGAGGGACTTGTGCTATGGATAAAGAGTATTATTGATAGCCCAGACCTCATAACATATTTAAAATATGGAATTCAGCTCTCTCCCCAGAATGAGTTGGCACCCCTAGAGCATTTTTAATAGTTATGAACAAGTGAAAATAAGATGCTAGAATAAAAGCCATTTTGCAGCTATAAATATGGAGTTCTCCACTGGCAATATTAAGTTCTTTATCTTTATCCCACTTCTCTTAGCCTAATAATGAGTTACATCAGCAAAATATAGAATGCTCAGCAATTCCCTATAACTGCTACATATTTATAAGTAATTGCTCTTCTCATATTTTCCTCCTACTCATGGAATTTTGACATAGCTGCAAAATATTTTTAACTTGTGTTAAGAGTTTGCATTAAAATGCTATTGATTGATATTCTTTAATCAATTTATCCAACAGTAGGACACATTCTGTAGCAATATGAGTGTAGGATAAACCTTCACCCATGTAGAGATTCAGTTAAAACTCTGGAGTTTTTCTAAGATGACTTCAAACCCTTTCAGAGCAGTTAGATTCCGCATCAAGAAAAGCCCTTTCAAATTAATTTTAGATTGAGAAATCTCTGAGGACAATTGTGAGCTAGAGAGGGGGGATTGTTTTGCTTTATAGGTTCAGGGGTGGAATTTTTCTCATTCAGAAGCACTGTGACTGAATGTTTGCACTGCTACAGAAATCAATGTCAGAAGAAAAATGAAAGAAAAAGAGACTGGTGTCCAAAAAGGAAAATACATTTGAAGGTGCTCACAGTTTATTGTGCAGAACAGGAGAAAGATGCCAGTCCCTTGGACATTATAGTGAAATTTCAAAGTCCATTTATGAATGATGAAATTTTTGCCTGCATTTCCATTTCTGTTAGCAAAAAGACACATTTGGCTTGAATTTAATACTTAAGAATTTTGGTAGCAGATAGATAACAAATTCAGGTAACATCTCCACTACCACCACCAATGCCAAGTTTGGATACAGTGGAGGGTATGTGCAGATTCCATCCATGTCTGTTTTGAGCTGCCACTTAAACCTGTTTGGGCGTTGCCTGGATGGTTTTATATATCATGTTATACTACTGTCTCCTTGGATGTCCACGGCTACTCTCTCCATGCACTCTTCCTTAGGGAACGATTTTAGGCAGTTGATATGGGATGATTGTAGCAACATGGCCAAGCCATTGTAGTTGATGCCTTTTGATTATTATAGTCATTCTCTGTGATTTCAGTCTTCTGTGAATGTCATTTCTTAGTCTATCTAGCCTTATCATCCCTAGGATATGACACAGGCATCTCATTTAAAATGTTTGCAGCTTTTGCTCCAGATACTTTGTCAGTGTCTATTTTTCATAATCATAAAATAAGGTGGGTACCAAATTCAGGTAGCCTCCCCATCAACATCCCCAGCACACATACACACACACACAAATTATGAAGTGCAGTAGCTTGCCAGATTTATATTTTATGTTTGCAGGTGTAATGGCTGCAAATGTCATTGTTTAATTTTTTAATATATAGAGCCCAAAATCTGTTAGGCATTTCATATATAAACAAGAAGATCAGGACCCCAACTCAGCATGCTTCAATCCAGCTCTGTTTAGCAAATCACACAGGAAGAGATTTTCCAAAGGCAGTTGGGCACCTAGATCCCAATTATTGAAAGTCTCTCCCTTAAGGATGTGCTTAAATCCCATTGACATACATTGGATTTGCATTTTGCTGAATAGAGATGGATTAAAAATTAAGCACATGCCTTTTTAGCAGTTTTCCCCTTTCCCCACAAAGAGTAATCAAATACTTTTCATCTAAACTTCAATCTCAAATTAACTGGAACTCATGAATACAGACAACATTTAAAAAAATGAAAACAACCCCCTGTGACATTAAAGTACATGTGAAATAGTGGATTATAAACATGCCAGGACTCAGATTTAGGCATAGTTAGGGAGTACAGATTAATTCCACACTGCAAACCAATTATTGAGGGGTCAAAAGGATTACATAAATGTCACACTTATGAAATTAGGCTAAGGATACCCTGAGTTTGTGTTGAGGAATTTCTATTATCTATTCCCATCACCATGGTATCTAGCAGAAGATACTATGAATAAGCACTAATATCTGCAAGGGACCCTTCTCGTCTTACTGTTCAACTGTTCTTTGGTATGTCTCTAAGATCTATGAATAGAGATGCATAATTCTTCAGCCCTCTTCATTCAGGGGTTGTGTGGGAATGCTACCATAAAACATTATAGTAGGCCTTTCATTGTGTTCTGCAAAGGGTTAAGGTTGAGTACGTTCTGTTCTCCACTGGTAGGAAATTCCATAGTCATGGACCATCAGCTGTGATTATTCTGTCCCCTTCTCCTGAAAGATTTGCCCTGGGGTCCACTGGCTCAGTTGAGCACAGCTGTTGTGGATAGAGATACACACTCTTAGTTATGCAATCTTATCTCATCAAGGTATGAAATGTAGACACTATCAAAATCCTGATAAGCCCTTCACTTAATAGTTTTTTTTCCCCCTGAGGGATGGATGGATCTAAGCCAATCACTTTCAGATGGCAGCATTTCTTTGTACCAGTGTATCATTAAGCAAGAGAGAGCAGCATTGATGAATTGCCTTTGGGACTTGTCCATACCTGCTATAGAGATGTCATTATGAGTGATAATAACTGTCAGTCTCCACTACCTATGACTGCTAGTCTCCTTTCTCCACAGTGATTTTACTTCTTTGTACTCTTCATTGTATGCCACAGAGTTCCTGTCTGGGCTTTACACTTGCTACATTTCTTATTGGTATGTTTATTTATTGTGTCCCTATTGAATTTAAGATGGATGTAACAATAGGGTCCTACAGAAGTTATTCTAAGACCCTATCAAGTTGAATAGAGAATGATATTTTTTCTATGGGCCAGATCTTTGGCACAAAGGGGACATAAACCTGGCTTCCCCAGATAGCACCACAGGATTCCCCCAGTATACAGCTGGCATAACAACTTCTAGGCCATCCCCTCTCACAAACCCTGCTGTAGGGAGCATCAGGGGTGTGGTGAGGGATGCATAGCACGTTAAAGTTCTGCTGCACTCCAGAGATCCCTCTCTTGCATAGTCATGACCCCTTGGGGACTGTTACCAGCTGAACCAAGTTAGAGGAACCCTGAGGCTGCTGTAACTTGCACTGGGGGCCAAACTGGCTTCCCACTGGTGCTAGGATTGGGGACGTAAAAGTGGTATAAGACAGTCCATAACCCCTAACCTCACCCTTTCAGTTTTTGTACCAAATAGAGATCAGCCAGACCAAAGACTCCAGTCCTTTGAGTTTCTGAATCATCCCTTTAGAATTGTATACTAGGGACATTGTCTATTTTAGTTTATGGATATAAACACCTAGAGAAAGATTATTATTAGGTTTTTTCCATAAGTGAAGATGACTATTGTGGTGTCTCATGTGGTTCATAGGGCTCTATCTTGCACAAAGTGACCCCAGTCCAGCAGATACCTTAGCACCATGCAAGATTGATCCCCCTAACCCATTCTGAAATTGTGCATTGCAAATACATCCGTGTGAATCAGAGATTATCCAAGAACCATTTGCAAAAGAAAAAAGGCCGCACTTGTCAGTTCATTTATTTGTAATACACGATTCAACTAACCCTAAAAATTTGAGACTCATGCTTGTTGTTTTGTAATTCCACAAAAGACATTTAATTGACCATTGGTTCCAATCTGCTATATTTACGGGAAGGTTTTGAAAACATGCAGGAACTGTGGCATCATCGTTACTTTTGTATTAATTTGCCCAGTCACATTAAATAAGGTATGTAGTGTCCAATTGTCTATGTTCATTTTAAATGCAATAACTATAAGAATGATATTTACAGAGCTCAGACCAGAATCACCACTGGGGAAGATGGGCACAAGTCCACTGATGTCCATTGATTTGTGCCCACTTATGGCACTACAGTTTGGTCTATTAAGTTCAGGATTTATCTTTCCTTCAGAAAAAATAGCTCTTTACACTAGGCACTGTAAATAGCAGCCCTGCTAATGCAAAATATGAATTAACATTCATCTAGCTGTCTAATTTGGTATAAAATGTGCAACATTACAGAGGTAGAAAAGCCAGGGACGAGTGAAACACAAACCAAACAAGGGTAAAAATATGATCCTGGCTTCATCCCTGCACTTGCTATTGTGGGTAGCAGCATGAGAGCGGGCAGGGACTTGGTAGTTTTTTCTCCCTTTGTGAGGGGATCAAGGGATTAGATCATTTGATTTGTAATCTGGTTCCTGATCTGCTCAGAGGACAGTGCAACTTCACACTGCCCCTTGCTTAGGGCTCTTGGCAAAGCCACAACCAAGTTCCAATGTTTTTAGGAAACTTTACAGTTCTTATTCAGGAATTGAAATATACTCTATTTCCTGGGCTAGGATCATATCTGGCAACTTTGGGGGAGGAGGGCGGGTATCCACTGCTTCAGTACAGTAACAGAATTACCTTGAGGAAATATTAAAAACATATGAAATATAGAAGAAGAACAAAGCATTTATCACTGTTTCCTATTATCTCCTTCCATTTTTGAAGGTGTGTTCATGGTATATGGAATATATGTTATTTAATACATTAAACATTTGTTTCAATATTACTTTGTATATTTTTAGTCATCTGTTTGTTGGGAAAGTATTAGAAGAGGATTGGAACCAGTGACTTCAGATGGTTATTTGAGTTATAGATAGCATCATATGTGACCTATTCTCATCTGCACCCTCCAGCAGGAGACTGGGACATTTAAATCAAAAAAATTTTATTTCAAATACACTGTAGAGTTTAAAGGTGGGGAGAAGGGAGGTTACCTTGTTTTGACTTCAAAAAGAAAATGTGAGAGAGCAGAGAATCCTATCCATAGAGCATTCAATTGAATGGCCTTATAAGAAAAGGCTTCTTTGCTTTAGCCAGTTCCCTCCAAGTGAGATGTCAGTAAATGCCTGTCATCTTGAGCATCAGGATTAAAAGTCAAGACTCGGTCCCTGAAGGACAAAGTTAGAATGAAGACAAACAAACGAGAGGAGCTCTGACAGTCGCCATCAGCATACAAATAAAAGGATTCCTCTCGTCTGATCCAACGTTTGACTGAATGTATCCAGGCAACCGAACTCTTTGAATTCAATAACAGATGTTCAGACCACAATTTAGCAATACCCACGGAAATCAGAAGAGACTAACACAGCATTATATAAGCCAGTACAGACATTGTTTACTTTACATTACATTTCTGATCATTTGTACATTCACCAAAAGACACACTGATTCACTTTGGCATCTGCTAAACTTGGTATGTTTAAGTTCATTGATCATGACAAATCTGTTCCATGTTTACATCTTTCTGCACAGCGTATGATCTTATATTGTGATAATAGTCTGCTGGGCTTCTCAAAATAACTTTCAGGGATGCTTGATAATTCTTCCTTAACTCACTTGTGGAAGAAGAGTCATGGCCCAGCCTGGCCCCCACATGCAGAACTCCCATTGACTTCATATGTATAATCAACCCTTTTTTGTTTTACATAGCTTCATAGATTCCAAGGTCAGAAGGGACCATTGTGAACATCTAGTCTGACCTCCCATATAACACAGACCTTAGAACTTCCCCAAAAACCTCCTTGAGCTGATCTTAGAAAAACATCCAATCAATTTAAAACTTGTCAGTGATCGAGAATCCATCATGATCCTTGGTAAATTGCTCCAATGATTAATTACTCTCACCATTAAAATTTTGCACCTTATTTCCCATCTGAATTTGTCTAGCTTCAACTTCCAGCCACTGGCTCTTGTTAGACGTTGCTCTGCTAGATTGAAGAGCCATTATTAAACATTTGTTCCCACATAGATACTTATAGACTATACTCAAGTCATCCCTTGCCTGGTCTTTGTTAAGTCAAATAAATTGAGCTCTTTGAGTCTGTCACTCAACTTACCAATACATCAAGGTCTACTAGCACAGATCCCTCAACTTGTGAAGGCCCAGTGAATTTAACCATGTAGGGGTCCATGCTAGTAGACTCCAATATAGCAGAGGAGCCTAAAAAATTATGATGAATGAACTATTCATTAGTATGTGAAAAACTGTTTTAGATACAGTATTGTTTTGTTTGGTTATTTCAATTCACAGGTGTTACATAGATACCATCTCAATGGAACCACTTCCATATTTAAGTACATTTAGCCATGCTATATCTAATTAGAATATATTACAGCCTGTGTGTTCAAGCAGCAATCAGGAAAAGCACAGCAGCTTTAGAAGTTTTGAAGAGGTTGTTTTCCATATGCTCACATTTCCCTTCAGATTAAAAAAATATATAATTCATGACATCTGAAGCACCTGTGTTTTAAGTCAGGCTGATTGGAAAGAAATGAGCTGTGCTAACACTCAGTTTCCAAGAGAAAGCAATCAGCAAGAATAAATGGAATGTATGGAAAGTTTCTGTATGTATGGGCAATTATCATGATTTTAGATTAGTGAATAGGTCTAAATGATAACCTCAGAACCAGAAGTTCAGCCTGGATTGTGCTAGCTCTACTGGTGGCATAGCTAACAATGCCAAGAAGATATCACTTGTGAAGGAAGGGGGAATGACAAATGTGGCATCCTAGAAACTTGTCCCACTGTGACACTCTGTTCCTCAGAGTAGCACCTGGGAACCCCCATATTCACCATTGTCATATAATTATGATATGTTTTGTACAAAGTATGCCTTGTGAGGTATCATTTTAAAAGTCTTAATCTGTTGAACATTAATATCCTGTTATGGTGTATGTGCAATGATTGTATGTGAAGGTATGAAGTTTTGCTATGTGTGTGTTACTGAAATACATTGTGAGGTTTGGAACACCCACAACCAGTCTTTCAAGTACAACAGTGGAGTAGCCAGATAGCAGTTAATGGCTCATCAACACCCATCAAGGAAAGAATCCATACCCCCGGAGACTGTATGCAATGGAGACTTCTCACAGAGACAGAGGGTCCTGTGGCACCTTTAAGATAACAGAAGTACACAGGACCCTCTGTTGCTTTTTACAGATGCAGACTAACACGGCTACCCCTCTAATACTTCTCACAGAGAGCACATAAACAATGGAGACTACTTGAACAATGGGGACTGCTTGATCCCCATGTCACAGCAAAAGATCGTTCCAGCAAGCTGGAAGAAACTATAAAAGAGGGGAAGTGACGTCATCACTTGGTCTCTCTCTCCTCCCGAACTCAACACCAAGAGGAACGTCTGGAGAACAAAGACTTTGATCTAGTGGAGGGTGGTCCTGGATGGAAAAGAGTCCCAAGTCTGTTTATTGAGGATCTGAACCTGTTTGTAGCATCTCTGAGGGTGAGACACTACTGTGATGTTGCACCCAATATGCTTTATGGAAATATGCTTATGAAAGTGAATATGATGCAATTGGAATGTGCTTTATGCAAAAGGTCTCTTGTAAGGTATCATTACAAAGCTTATAATCTATTGAGTGTGTTCATTCTATTTGTTTGCATGTATTATTTCTATGTCTGGAGTTAGGAGAATAAGACATAAACTTGTATTACTAATGTAAACGTATTAAGTGGAACCCATTAAGGATGTTTCAGAATCAATGAACTGTAAATGGCTCTGTTTACTTGAAAACCTTCCTGTGTATGTGTGGGCCAGCCCAGGAAGAATGGAGACTGGGGACGCACAGGACATGTGACTATGTCACATGATGCTGAAATCCAATGCATCTTAAATCTGGTACTTTTTCCATTTAGGAAGAGGGGTGGGGACCCAGAGAGACAAAAGATTCCCGCCTTGTGCCAAAGTTATAAAAGGTGGTGGAGCAGGACAAAGGGGCTTCCAGTCATGAGAAAGCCCCTGTTTACCACCTGAAATGTCTGTTGGAACTAACAAGGACTGTACCAGGGGAAAGGATTGAGCCCAGAGTAGGAAGGAGTCTAGTCTGTGAAAGAAGCTTATTGGAACATCTGTGAGGGTGAGATATTACCTGTAATCAGTTTCTTAATGTATTAGGCTTGGTCTACACTAAACCCCCAAATCGAACTAAGGTACGCAACTTCAGCTACGTAAATAACGTAGCTGAAGTCGACGTACCTTAGTTCGAACTTACCGCCGTCCAGACCCGGCAGGCAGGCTCCCCCGTCGACTCCTCGTACTCCTCGCGGTGAGCAGGATTACCGGAGTCGACGGGGAGCACTTCTGAGTTCGATTTATCGCGTCCAGACTAGACGCGATAAATCGAACCCAGAAGTTCGATTGCCTGCCGCCGAACCAGCGCGGTAAGTATAGACAAGCCCTTAGGCTTAGACTTGCGTGTTTTTGTTTTATTTTGCTTGCTGATTTACTTTGTTCTGTCTGTTATTACTTGAAACTACTTAAATCCTTAATAAAATCACTTTTGTTTATTAATGAACCCAGAGTAAGTGATTAATACCTGTGGGAGCAAACAACTGTGCGTATCTCTCTATCAGTATTATAGAGGGCAGGCAATTTATGAGTTTACCCTGTATAAGCTTTATACAGAGTAAAACAGATTTATTTGGGGTTTGGATCCCATTGGGAACTGGGTGTCTGGGTGCTGGAGAGGTAACCTGCTGAGCTGTTTTTGGTTAAAGTCTGCAGCTTTGGAGGCGTGGTCCAGACACTGAGTCTGTGTTGCAGCACACTAGCATGTCTGGATCAACAAGGCAGGGTTCTGGAGTCCCAAGCTGGCAGGGAAAACAGGCTCAGAGGTAGTTTCAGCACATCAGGGAACACTCCCAAGGGGGTCTCTTTGACCAAACCTGTCACAACTACTTGATTCAAAGCCTGTTTAGTTAACAGAATTTAGTCTGTAAAATTATTTTTATTTCTTAGGTAACTAACTTTGATCTCTATGCTTGCTACTTATAATCACTTAAAATCTTTCTGTAATGAATACATCTGTTTTAAATTTTACCTAAACAGCGTGTTCTGGTTGAAGTGCTTGGGAAATCTCAGCTCAGTTTACAAAGGCTAGTGTGTGTTCTTTCCACATCGAGGGGGGGGGGGGGGTGAGCTGGGTAATGAATTTACACTGGCCAGGCTTCTGACCCAGTGCAAGACGGTACAGTTCTGGGGTGCGAAGCAGGGGGGGAATTTGCTGGAGCCTCCCTATTGATGGTTCATGAGTGTCTGGGAGATCATTCATGTAACTCAGTGGGGTGTGTCCCCACTTGTGGATGTCTGTGTAGGTGCCGTACCTGTCAGAGGTTTGTGGCTTGACACAGCATCACAGTGTGAGAGGAACACCCCACGTTGGTGGGACAGAGGGCTCAGTGGTCCCACAACCTAACTTGCACTCAGGGAACCCCAGCACGCCCACCTTAACTATCTTCTCTCATTCTCTGTTGAGCTGTCAACACTCGCTTCTGAGCGGCCCCTGATGTCTGCCTCCACTGCCTATGTTTGAATTTTCAAATAAACAACTTAATGCTTCCACACCTGCTTGGAAGGTGCTCCTTGCAAACATCTGCAAAGCTACTTCATTATCCACCTTCAAATCCTCCTAAAAACTCTCTTGTGCCACGATGCCTACAAAACGCTTGACAATGGCTCGGCTACTGGTGTACTGAGAGCACTGCCTTTCATGCTGACCGGTATTGTCTCATTGTTTCTATGTACTTTCCTGTCTTGTCTGTATCCATCTGTCATCTCATGTGATACTTAGATTGTGAGCTCTTAGGGAAAAAGACTGTCATCTTTTTGCGCTGTTCGTGCAGCAGTTAGCACAATGGGGTCCTGATCCATGGTAGGGCCCCTAGATGCTCAGTGATGCTCAGACCTCCGTGATTCAGGAGCCAAGTTACCAACATTACCCAAAAGAGGCACAGTAGTGTGAATTCATTCTTTCGTTAACTATAGTACTATATGTTCATATTTAACAGTATGACAGGGGAAGTATTTAGTATGTATATATATATATATATATATATATATATATATTCTCACAGCAATATGACTGAACAAGTATTATTTGATCAGATACAATTGGTTAACAACATAATAAACACATCTTGATTAATAACTTAGATGGGTTAATAATTAAATCACACAGTGTTTTAATATCATGCAAAGAGCTTCAGGAGACACATTAAAGAGCCACTTGCAGGTCTCGAGTGTCTGAGTACTTTGCTTCAGTAGTACAAAAATAATAGATAGCTATGAGGCAATATAGAAGTTTTTAGACTAAACAGGCTTAATCTAGATCATACAGTCTGACAATACATTTGAATAATGAAAGGCATAAGTAAGTTACAGGAAGCACTGTCCTACTAGTAGGTTTATCATCAGGAGGGAATTAGAGAGGATTAAAATATTTCAAACAAAAAATTATCAGAAAAAATGGTCTTTTTAAAAAAAAAAATCCCAATAATTTGTTTCTCTATTTTCCATTTTTCCAAATACCAGAGAAGTAATTTTTGTTTGTTTGTGAGTTTAAAAATTTTGTTTTCCTTCCTTTGGCCTTTTGATCCATTTTTCAGTGGCAAAATAAGAGAAGGCATGAAAAATTATTAAAAATGGAAAGTTAAAAAAATTGCTAACATTTCCATGGTTTGAGTAATTATTGTGAAGGTCATTTTATTTACTCATGATGTTATTTTGTTAATATATTTTGAAAGCAAATAAAATTAGGTAAAAATCCACAGAAGTAAAAAGGATAAGATTTTAAAAAGTTATGTTTTGGGGGCCAGATTCTGTCATCCTTATTTATACTGAGTAATTCTAACACCAACAGACCCCGGTTGTCGGCGGGCGGGATCGAACCTGGGACCTAAATGCATGAGCCTCTGCTGCATGAGCTAAAAACCACATGGCCCTTAGCTAAGGCGGCAGAGCAGACTCATTAATCTCTCTCTCTCTAAGTGGTCTTGGTGCCACTAGATAGGGTAGAACACCACATCCAGTAGGCGTGAGAGTTACATACTTCCCTGTATCTGATGAAGTGCGTCCTAAGCTTCAGAGACTTCCCAGTTGAAATCCCACGAGCCCCCCCTTGTAACACTGACAGACCCCAGTCGTTGGGGGGTGGAATCGAACCTGGGACCTTTGGAGCTAAATGCATGAACCTCTATTGCATGAGCTAAAAGCCACATGGCCTTGGCTAAGGCTGTAGAGCAGACTCATTAATCTCTACGTGGTCTCGGTGCCACTACAAGGGACAGAGCACTACACGCAGGAGGTGTGTGGGTAACATAATACCTTCCTCTGGGAAGCTGCTTGATGAATAAGACGCTACTTAGTTTCACAGTGGTAGCAGAATCTTGGCATTTAGCAATTATGGTTTTTTTACAGGTTGCTCATTGTCTGGGTGCTGCTCAATAATTAAAAAAATGTAAGCCTCACTTTTAAAATGGACCTAAACCCATACACGCTGACACCGTACGTGCTCTGGGGCTGGAGCACTCATGGAAAAAAAAATAGCGGGTGTTCAGCACCCACCAGCCACTGCTCATCAGCTGCTTGGCAGCCCCCTTCTGCCCAATCCCCCCAGCACCTCCCACCCACTGCTGAATAGCTAATAGGCCGGTGGCCTTGCTGATCAGCTGTTTGGCAGTGGGTGGGAGGCAGAGCAGAAGTGGGAAGAGGTGGGGTGGAGGTGAGCCTTGGAGGAAGGGGTAGAGTGGGGGCAGGGCTTTGGGGCTAAGCAGCCACCTGGAAAGAAGAAAGCCAGCGGTGCCTAAACCCATTAACCGTGCAAGCTCCAGGATCTACCTTTCAGATAAAAGAGTTGGGGTTCCTTCAAGATGCCTTCAATGGGCCTTTTTGGTGAACTGCCACTATTTAAAGTCATGGCTGACTAAACAGGCCTTATAACAGGTCTTGAGGCTCTCTGTATTCAGGTACACACAGACGGGGTATGAATGTAGAAAAGGATTTAAAGTAAGGAAAAAATAGGCAAAAGTTCGAAACCAATCCAAACCAAACCTATTTTGGGATAGACTTTACCCATGTGTGGTATGTGGAGGTAGGGAAAAATAGTTTGGGAGCATATAATTACAGATGGAATCATATATACACAGAGGGAACCACCCTAATTCTATCACATCCTAAGTTTAAGACTTTGGTTTGCAACCTGAATCTTCTTTTAAGCTCTTTTTTAGAATTAAATAATGTCTGCAGAGTCATGCATGCCAATTGTGTGGTACTACATAAGTAAAGGTCTTTATTTTCAACATGCTTCTGGCCTATAAATTACACCAGAGGTTGTAAATTATGCATTGGTTTCAATATCTTCCACCCAGTAACTTATGATGATTTATTCACTAGTGCCTTCTTAAGAGCTGCTCTGCGTCTCTATCTCCGCACATCCACGAGGCGCAAGCTCACCCAAGGGAGACTCACAATAGCCATAGACCTCTGGGAGGAGCACTGAGACCGATGGAAGGGTGAGAAGGCTATATGCGATTACCAGCTGCCGGCAGTTCTTTGCTTTTAAACGTGATCAAGAAACTGCCAAGAAGGAGGAAGGGCTGCCAGTTTGTTTGGAAATGAAACAGACAGTTCAAGTAGCAAAAGAAAGGAAAATAGCAACCTAACATCTAGGAATGATTTCATGTGACACGGATACCAATGGGAGCTCTGCCTGTGGAAGGTGTGCAGGACCATAACATTCTGTGCACATACACAAGGGCTAGGCTGGCACTTTGCAATGCAGTCCAAATAAGGTGCAGTGTGTTGCCCTGGGAGTAGAACAGGAACCAGATAGCAACACAGAATAATCCTGCTTCCCCTTTGCTCCAAGCAGGAATTCAGCTGCACCACACCTTTTGGTGCAGTTTGCTACCAACTTCATGCTGGCTCAACTGTGTTGGCCAGTCCATGGGGTGTTGATCCAAGTCTCCAGCCCTGCCCACCATGCAGAAGGGGAAGTAGCAGTTCAGTGGCAGCTGGTGCTAGGTCTGGCAATGCATGCAGTCGACATAGGGGAGAAAGGGAGCTCCTTACAACCCTTTACTCCATACCACTGTTGCACAGTCTGGTTCAAGTTTGTGCCCTTTGGAAGGAGAGACACAGAATACAGTGTGATTAGCTATTTCCTATCCACTCTATTAATTCACCATGGTATCAGAGTGCTTGAAAACTACCTGGATGCCCAAAATGTTTGCAGAGCCTAGTGCAGGGGTCGGCAACGTTCAGCACGCGGCTCGCCAGGGCCGGACCAGTTTTATTTACCTGCTGACGTGGCAGGTTTGGCCGATTGCGGCCCCAACTGGCCGCGGTTCGCCGTCGCGGGCCAATGGGGGGGGCGGCGAGAAGCGGCGCGGGCGAGCGATGTGCTGGCCGCAGCTTCTCGCCATCCCCATTGGCCCAGGACGGCGAACCGCGGCCAGTGGGGGCCGCGATCGGCCGAACCTGCCGCGTCAGCAGGTAAACAAAACTGGCCCGGCCCGCCAGGGTGCTTACCCTGCCGAGCCGCGTGCCGAACGTTGCCGACCCCTGGCCTAGTGCTATGCCGCCTGTTACATTCTCTTAGCACTATACACATGCAGAAAAAAATTGTGCTACACCCATGCACAAGAGAGAATCAGGAAGAAAGTTGGGGGCATATACTTTTAAAAATTTTACTGTTTCTTAAATCATTTTCAATCAGGACTTAGTGTCATTGAAAATCAAGAGGACTTGGGGTCCTAAGGACCTAATTGCCTTTTCAAAATGGGACTTGGCCCAGATTCTTAAAGGAATTTAGGCATCTAAAGATACAAATGGGTGCCTCACAGGATGGGCAGAAGTGCCTAAGCCCCTAACTACAACTGTTTTCAATGGGAGTTAGGCACCTAGGCACTTATCTGCATCTTTAGGTGCTGTGACAAAGTTCCTCCTCTATCTTGGTGGGTCCTGCGCTTATTGGCTGATTTTCTTGCCTCAGAGATTCACCATGTGGGTTGGGGAACAGGCCAGAGACCTTCCCCTCTGGAAGAACCCACAGTCCAGGTCAATTGGGAGGTTTGGGGGGAACCCAGGCCCGCCCTCTACTCCAGGTTCCAGTCCAGGGCCCTGTGGACTGCAGCTGTCTATAGTGCCTCCTGTAACAGCTGCATGACAGCTGCAACTCCCTGGGCTACTTCCCCATGGCCTCCTCCAAACACCTTCCTTAGTCTCACCACAGGACCTTCCTCCTGGTGTCTGATAACGCTTGTGCTCCTCAGTCCTCCAGCAGCACACCCTCTCAGTTCCTTGCGCCTCTTGCTCCCAGCTCCTCACACTCACCCCACAAACTGAAGTGAGCTCCTTTTTAAAGCCCAGGTGCCCTGATTATCCTGCCTTAATTGATTCTAGCAGCTTCTTCTTAATTGGCTCCAGGTGTCCTATTAGCCTGCCTGCCTTAACTGGTTCTAGCAGATTCCTGATTACTCTAGTGCAGCCCCTGCTCTGGTCACTCAGGAAACAGAAAACTACTCATCCAGTGACCAGTATATTTGCCCTCTACCAGACTCCTGTACCCCACTGGTCTGGGTCTGTCACAGTGCCTAAAAAAAAGAACAGGAGGACTTGTGGCACCTTAGAGACTAACAAATTTATTAGAGCATAAGCTTTCGTGGACTACAGCCCACTTCTTCGGATGCATATAGAATGGAACATATATTGAGGAGATATATATACACACATACAGAGAGCATAAACAGGTGGGAGTTGTCTTACCACCTCTGAGAGGCCAATTAATTAAGAGAAAAAAAACTTTTGAAGTGATAATCAAGCTAGCCCAGTACAGACAGACAGTTAGATAACAAGTGTGAGAATACTTACAAGGGGAGATAGATTCAATGTTTGTAATGGCTCAACCATTCCCAGTCCTTATTCAAACCGGAGTTGATTGTGTCTAGTTTGCATATCAATTCTAGCTCAGCAGTTTCTCCAACGAGAAACTGCTGAGCTAGAATTGATATGCAAACTAGACACAATCAACTCCGGTTTGAATAAGGACTGGGAATGGTTGAGCCATTACAAACATTGAATCTATCTCCCCTTGTAAGTATTCTCACACTTGTTATCTAACTGTCTGTCTGTACTGGGCTAGCTTGATTATCACTTCAAAAGTTTTTTTTCTCTTAATTAATTGGCCTCTCAGAGGTGGTAAGACAACTCCCACCTGTTTATGCTCTCTGTATGTGTGTATATATATCTCCTCAATATATGTTCCATTCTATATGCATCCGAAGAAGTGGGCTGTAGTCCACGAAAGCTTATGCTCTAATAAATTTGTTAGTCTCTAAGGTGCCACAATTCCTCCTGTTCTTCTTTTTGCGGATACAGACTAACACGGCTGCTACTCTGAAACAGTGCCTAAATACCTTTAAAATCTGGCCCATAATGTCTAAGTGACTTCGGGCCCTTTTGAAAATTTTACCTTACATGCCTTGTCACTTAATTGTGGTTTTCCACATTGTGCAGGCTATGGAAGACCATGATACTGCCTTTGCAGCAGACTGACCTATTCAGAAGAAAGCAAAGTAGCATGTTAGGATGCTGCATTGCTATACTGAGTTTGGAGTGGAGGAAGATAACACATTCCTGAATTCTACAGACCCTGTCCTATCCCTGCCCCACATATCCCTTGTTGGAATCAATATAGCCCAGAAAACCAACTTTCTCTGGCCCAGCATCCTCAAAGGCTGCTTTCACCCATTAGGAAGTTAGATTGCAGGATACCCAGGGTGATGTATGGATATAGCCTCCGTTTGTCATGTCTGTTTTCGTTCATAGTAGTTTATGCAGCCTCTGGATCTATTTTTCAATCCTTGTGAGTAATGCTGAACAGCTCTTAGTAGAAACAAAAAGAGTTATTGATGATAATGCCAGAGTAATTTAATCTACACAAGTTGGAGACAGCGCAGTTTATCAGGTGTGTTTAACATGCCACTGAGATTAAACATTTTAAAAGTTTACTTAGTTAGAAACAGCTTCTTCAGCATTACAACCCTGGAGGCAATATCCTGAATTGATCCATCACAATATAAAAGATGCTTTATTCTTCATGTTTTCCCTCTGCAAAAGCTATTCATTTGGTGGAAAACAGAATTTCAAAGACAGAAATGAAGTCAATAATGCCACAGCTTCAGGAGCTTTGCTGCATACGTGCCTAGAGTAGAGATCTGAAAGTGTTGTTTAAAGAGCAGTTTGAAGCCAGAAACGTAGCCTGATTCCTTTCCGGAGAGATGAGAACAGTACAGCCTGTACCGCAATTACAGTTCCTGGATCACTACTACTCATACAAACTCTCAACATCAAAAGAGAACTGCCCCCTTGGTCACAGGAGGGAGAAATTGGACTTGAGCTGCCCTGATGTACATCCATGCAATCAGTTTGACAGATAGATCACAGACAGCAAATCATACACTGGAATGAAGGGGAGAACTTGCTTCAGTGGAGTCCAGGATAAAATAGGCAAAGCACCTCAGGAATTGGATTTTTTTTTTTTTACAAGCTGAAATGAATTAGTTTGTTTTCCCAAGGTATTGTAGATAGCTTTCTTCCCTCCCTCCCCCGCCAGCAAAAGAAGTTCTCTTGCAAGGCTACATTCTGTTGAAATGATACTACCAGAAATCTAGTGCTAACCAAGTGCTGCAGCAGTAATTACTGAGTCCAAACATATCACTTTGAGCAACAGGCTAAAGAAAATTTTAGTAAAGTCATTTTTTCTGGGCGAAAAGGCTATTTCATAGTATTTATTACCTGCTTACATTAACCAATGGTAAAGATGGAAGGGAGAGCATCCCACACTGCATTTCAGACTTACAATCTTTGACATCTCCTGGGATCTATGAAAAGTACATACGCAAGCATGTGTTTTTACATTTAAAAGCAGAAACAGTATTGTGGTAGAAAAAACATTAGGTTTCTGATATTTCCCTAAGCCAAACCACCAGAAGATCTCAGCCAAACACACGGTCTAGACTTAGAGAAAAGAATGAACTTGGCTTTATCTTTTCTGTTTCACTAGCTAAGTATTAGAGTTGGGCAAAATTCAGAACATCTGCCCTGTAGGAAAATGTCATTATTTCAACAAGATCAGGACAAAAAGTTGAAATATCAAAATATTTTGCACACCAAACTGTTCTCGTGTTTTGTTTCCAGATTTTGAAATCAAAACATTGACATTCCAAAATCAAAATGTTTCATTTTGTTTTGTGGAACTGACTCAAAATACATTTTATTTCCCTTTGCCTAATGGGAGTCCTAGTTTGGGAGCCTGAGGTCCCCATTCTCCCCTATGGTCCAGGCTCCCTGGCCAGATGACATCTCTTGTGTCAGTTATATGACTCCCAGGATGCACCCGACAGCTAAGTCAGAGAGGTAGCTGTGTTAGTCCTCCAGCAATCCCAGGCCATAGGAGATAATGGGGTCCCAAATCACAGCTCCCCTGAGGCAATGAGCCCTAATAAGGAAATGCAGTCTAATGCTGAACTGAAACAAAATGTTTTGAGTCAGTTCAACAAACAAAATATTCCAATTTGAGTTGAACTGATCCCCAAGCAAAATATTTTGTTGCGATTTTCCTGATGGGGAAAAAAGAAAAAAAAAAATCAAAACTTTTTGGCAAAATAGACATTTTCCTGCAGAAACTGCATTTTCCATTAGCAAATCATTCAGATGGAAAGTTTCCAAGCAGCTCTACTGAATATGTTATCACTCAGTAGTCTCTTAATGAAGTTCTTTGTAAAGCTTAGAGGAGACTTGACCATGAAGCTTGAATTAATCTCTCATGCTTGCTATTTTCCAAATTCACCTCCAGACTCTTAGTCTGTTGTGTTCAGATTAGAAGGTGTTCAGGGCTCTTTCAATCAACTGATAGCCATTCAGTCTCAATGATGACTGCTACACAAATAAATGTAGAAAAAGGAATGGAGTGCGCACGGGCGACAAACACAGAATGTGCCAGATTCCACTGTAAATGCCAATTTACTTATCAAGTTACAAAGCTGTTAGTGAATATAATATTTTCTCTTTGTGATCGTTAGGTAATGATCCTTCATGTAAGGTATAAAAAGACATTGAGATACTCATCGGTATGTATCGTAGCACTCAGTTTACGCTAACTAGCGAACAATATCTCTTCCAGAAATGCTTATCCAGGAGGGCTGACAAATTTATATTAGCAGCAGTACAATACAATCTTCTCATTTTTTCAAGGCTGGACTAGTCCTTCAACTCTCTTAACTACTACTCTTTAGAGCTTTAAGGAGTGGCTGGGCTGTAAGAGCAGCAATTATCTTATCTGTAATTAGAATTTATTGAGTGAGTAGCACTGTAGTAGAGCTAGCGCATGAGGGCAGTTTTTGCTGTACCAGACAGAACACGCTTGGGCAGAACCATAAATGACAGTAAACAATAACGGTATGTTATCTGTCTGATTGTCTTGGGTGTTAGCAGGTTTGAGATTTCAATGCTGAAGATCACAGCAGAAACATAATTCTGGCTTCAGTCCAGTGAAGCCCTTAAACATGGCCCTTCTATCCATCCCTAACATTCCTGGTTTCAGACACAAACAGTGAACAGAGAGGCAGTCCAGGAAGTTCTCACAATCAGATAGTTACTATACCATTAACAGCAATAGGATTTAAGAGGGTACTTTGGGATTTAATAGGATTTGAGGGTGATTTAAGAGGATTTAAGAGAGTTTGCTCATTGGGGCCTCTGTTTGCTGTTGACACACGAGTTGTAGTATTGATAGTACCAACAACTGGCCAATTTAGATATAGGTGCTGACTAATAGGATTTTTCCCTCTGGGCCACTAGACAAAACATCCATTTGAACCTTGTGTTTGCTTAACTTTGCTGCAACTTTAACACTTCCCTAGAAGAAATTACAGTGCTGACATAGGATATTTATGGAGTGTCCTTGTATTTACAGTAACCATGTGATAACTGCAATGTATAACATCCTTTAAAAATGATAGCTATTGGACAATGAACATGATACACCACCTGATTACCACCTCCTGAAGGAAGCCTCATGCAAGAAGGCTAAGTAAGGGAAAATAATCGCACCCATATACTGCAACAGGCGACAAGTTTTTCCATAAATTCCACATATCCCAGAGAATAAGTAGGAAGTCAGAGCCGGTCCTTCTGTTCATAGAATCATGCCTCCATAGGATCTGTTCTTGGATAGGGGTGTCAATGGATGGCTCCCCTGGGAGCCTCTCAAAGCAGGAATAGTCACTGCAGAGGGCTTAATACAGCTACAGCCTATGTAGGGCCTTAGCCACTTGGGAGTTTTCAGAGGAACTGTGAGATCCTTCTATGTAATGCTTTTTGTAGTATGAATCACTCTAGCTTCTAACCATTGCCATGTCCGAGGGTGTGTGGTCTAGTGAGTATTGCATAAGACTTGGATTCGGAGGTGTTGGGTTGGGTACCCCATCAAACCCTACGACTGACTCAGTATGTGACTTTGGGCAAGTCATTTAACCTCTCTGCACCACTGCTCACTTCTCAGTAAATATTTCATGTAATACACTCACCTACTTTTCAGAAGGTATTGGGTGACCTACTATTTCTAAAGAGTTTCTGATTCTCAGAGAAGAGATGCTATTTAAGTACAAAGTTTTTTGTGGGGGTTATTTGTTTGTTTTGAGAAAGAGAGAGAAAAGCTGAAAATGCGGGGTATGTATCCAAACTTCCATAGTTCTCTTGAATGCATGGATCAGGACTATCTCTGCTGTGACTGTTCTGGTGGTCAGACAGCTATCCAGCATATAAGTGCAAGTAACAAACTTTGTTCCTCATCACAAAGCTAGACCACCATTTGTGACAAAGCTCGGTCCTTATTTCCATGGGTCCTGCATTTCTTGGTGGATTTTGCTAGCCTCAGAGGCTCACTGTGACCCTCCACAGAGCCCTTCTCTTTCTAGAGGCAAGGGTCACAGACTATTGAGCCATTTTCATCATAAGCCAGCAACAGAGGTGAGGAGAAGCTACCCTCCCTTGCACAGTCTCTGTTGTCTCCCAGTCTCAGTGATTAATCGGGGGGTAAAGGGGGGAGCCTGGGCCCACCCTCTACTCCAGGCTCCAGCCAGGGACCCTAATAGCATCAGCTATGGTAGCTGACATGTTAACAACAGGACACTGTGACAGTGTACCCCATAAGGCTTTATGGGGGGTGTGTGCTTATAAATGTATGTATGATATAAGTGGAATAGGGTTTTGCTACATATGCCATGTAACATATCTATGTAAGGGTTATGATCTACTGGTTATGTTCATCCTAGTTGTATGCAGGCATCATTCGTGTGTTCAAAGTTATGTATACTTGCTTGATTTTTAAGTTAGCTTTGTGAGGCATTTGGTCAGCTTCTTTAGGAAGGAATTCGCAAGGTTAAGTACCAGACCAGGAAGCATTTGGGGAACAATGCATCTTGGAATGCTCCAATCCACATAAGAAGTCTTCCTGGAGACATACAAGATACCATGTGGACAATGGCTTCTGCCTGTAAAGACTGAGTTGTGCATGGACATGTGACTTGCCCAGGTGACTCCAGAACTCCATCTTGGAGCTGGACTTTGCATAGGAGTGAGGAGGGGGGTCTCCACCCACAAGAGAAAGTCTATTTAAACCCGTGGGAGACCACTCCATTTTGTCTTCAGCTGGCTAAAGAAGGAGCCTCTCCACCCCGCAGAATACTGGAAGGAAACTGGAACAAAGGACAGTAACTACAGGGGGTGTGAGTGATTGCTGGACCCAGGCTAAAAGGAGATTAGCCTGTAAAAGGGAGCATTCTGGAACTGGTGAGGATCTTACCTGTATTCAGTGTTTGATTAGACATAGATGTGCGCATTTTATTTTATTTTGCTTGGTGACTTACTTTGTTCTGTCTGTTACTACTTGGAACCACTTAAATCCTACTTCCTGTATTTAATAAAATCACTTTTTTCCTTATTAATTAACTCAGAGTATGTATTAATACCTGGGGGAGCAAACAGCCATGCATATCTCTCTATCAGTGTTATAGAGGGCGAACAATTTATGAGTTTACCCTGTATAAGCTTTATACAGGGTAAAACGGATTTATTTGGGTTTAGACCCCATTGGGAGTTGGGCATCTGAGTGCTAAAGACAAGCACACTGCTGTGAGCTGTTTTCAGGTAAACCTGCAGCTTTGGGGCAAGTAATTCAGACCCTGGGTCTGTGTTGGAGCAGACTGGAATGTCTGGCTCAGCAAGACAGGGTGCTGGAGTCCTGAGCTGGCAGGGAAAACAGGAATAGAAGTAGTCTTTGTACATTGGGTGGCAGCTCCCAAAGGGGTTTCTGTGATCCAACCTGTCACAGACGTGTGCAATTCCCTGGGCCACTTCCCCACAGCAGCCCCCATTTCGTCGATATACACTTCACCCTTGATGCATCTCTTGCTCCTGCATTTGCACCACATGGTACAGGAGATCTTTCTTCACTATAAAGTAAGTTCCTGGAACCTGGACTGTCCCATCCATGGGTATCCCATCTATCTTGGCCACCTCTTTCCTGGCATTATCATATCTAGGGTCCTCCGCCTGGTCATGCCCAAAAGTATCTCTCCTGGAACTAACCTGTCCGATCTCCCAGGGGCTGGCTTCTGCTTCTTCCAATGGCTCACTGCCATCACAGCTGGGCCAGCCTCCGACTTATGTTCCGTGGTGGTAGTTTCTCTGATGGCTGCTCATATCCATCTGCCTACTAGGGCAGTCTTCTGGCCTGGGTCAGGATCCGGGTTCCCAAAGCTTTTGCAGCCTCCTCTCTTTTTTTTGTTTTCTGGGTCTTTTGGGGAGCTGAGAACAGATCCTGAGAAATCTCAGTGAACATCGGGGGTTGACATTCCCCCGGCGATGAGTCGCTGCCCTCAGGGTCCCCACCAGCCTCTCCGGGGGAAATAAATTATCAAACCCTGGATAGTCCCTCCCAATGACTACAGGATATGGGAGTTTAGGAACGACACCCACTATCACCTCAATGGGGATCCCCTGAACCTCTGTCTTTACTGGGATGGTGAGGTAATGGCTCACGGCCCCATGCATGCACGTCACTGCTATGCGTTCAGCTTGTAGTAGCTGGCTACTTTTTACCAGCTTACCTGATATAAGGGTGATAGTACTCCCAGCGTCCACAAGCGCTGTAGTCTCTGCTCCATTTATCTTCACCGTCCTGGTGCAGTTATGTGGGGCTAATGCGACGCCTACAAGGTGGATAAGGGAGCACGGGACCTCCCAATCCCCCAAGTTACATTGCATAGGCTCCTCGGTGCTGGGACACTGTGCTGCTATGTGTCCCCACTCCCCACATGCATAACATCTATAATTGCTTCTAAACACTCCCCTATCATGGGGGTTATGGGGTTTAGTCACAGGGTTCCCCCCAGTCATGCCAATCCCTTCCTTCTGGGGTCCCTGTTTTCAGACACCCCCCCCCTTCTTCCACCTAGGAATCCCCAGGGGTTTGGCTGCCCAACCTTCCAGGGTTGGGGTCGGGTGCTTGCTTCGAAAGGGGCCTTCCTTGGGTAGTCGGGTCAATTCCCTGGCTGTCATGCTTCTTTCTACCAGCGTGATCATCTCATCATAGGTGGATGGATTGTTCTGGCCTACCCATTTGCGGAGATCTGGTGGCAGTCCTCACATGTAATGGTCCATGACCAGGGTCTCCAAAATCTCCTCCGGGCTGCACACCTCAGGCTGTAACCACTTCCACGCAAGGTGTATGAGGTCAAATAGCTGGGACCTCGGGGGTTTGTTCTCCTGGTATTTCCACTCATTGAACCTCTGAGCCCATACCACTGCCGTCACCCCTGATCGTGCTAGGATCTCTGCCTTCAGCCGGGGATAGTCAGTGGTGTCTGTGGCAGGCAAGTCAAAGTAGGCCTTCTGAGCCACTCCGCACAAAGAAGGGGTGAGAATGCTGGCCCACTGCTCCTGGGGCCACATGTCACACTGAGCAGTTCTTTCGAATGAGAGGAGATATGCCTCTACATCATCTTCCGAGGTCCTCTTTGGCAGACAACCAGTAGCCCTCAGAGTTCGTGTCCCATCGGACCCCTGGGCCTGCATGGTGAGGATCTTCAACTGGTCCATTACCTCTAGCAAGAGGGCACAAACTTGGGTCGCCTGGCCCATTAATAATTGATTGGTTTCCTGCTGTAGCCACATAGACTCCTGTTGTGCCACTGCCTGAACCCTGGTGGCCTCCAGCTGGGTTGCTGTGGCTTGTACCAGAGCTCTTACCACCTCCTCCATTGTGGTACAAAGCAAACAAACAAAATAAAAAAAATCCAAAACCCCAGTGCACTTTTTTTTTTAAACCTCTTTCTTCCGCCACACTGTGAACAATGATCCCACTTCTAACACCAGTTGTGACAAAGCTCTATTCTTATCTCCGTGGGTCCTGCGTTTCCTGGTGGATTTCGCTAACCTCAGAGGCTCACTGTGACCCTCCACATAGCCCTTCTCTTTCTAGAGGCAAGGGTCACAGCCTATTGAGCCATTTTCATCACAAGCCAGCAACGGAGGTGAGGAGAAGCTACCCTCCCTTGCACAGTCTCTGTTGTCTCCCAGTCTCAGTGATTAATTGGGGGGCAAAAAGGGGAGCCTGGACCCACCCTCTACTCTGGGCTCCAGCCCAGGAACCCTAATAGTATCAGCTATGGTAGCTGACTTTGTAGAAACAGGACGCATACAATTCCCTGGACCAGTTCCCCACAGCAGCCCCCACTTCGTCAATATACACTTCACCCTTATCTCAGGGCCTCCTTCCTTGTGCCGGATATGGTTTGTACTGCTCAGTCTCTCCAACAGCATGGCTTCCTCCTACATGTCCCGACACATGCCGCCCCGCCCGACTGGGAGGTTTTTAACTAGTTTCAGCCAGCCCGATTGGCTTCTGGTGTCCCAATCAACCTAGCTGTCCTCCCTGCCTTCTGGAAAGATCTTAATTGGCCCCAGGTGTCTTAATTGACCTGGAGCAGCTGCCATTTGCTTATCCTGGCAACAAGGATTTATTTAGCCTGTGGATAATATATCTGTCTCCCATTAATTTACTATAGCCATCTGGCTTTGCCCCGTCACACATCACTAATATTTTTGACCATATCACCGCCCTGGTTTAGGGCGCCTCCCCCCCGGCCATGCCTCAGGTGCTGGGTGTGGGTCCCAACACTGGATCCATGGGCTTCTAAGCTCCCCTGGGTATTAAAGTCTCTTCTTTATAAACGGGCTCAGGAAGTCTTTCCATTCACTGCCAAGATGGCTGGTAGGAGAACCTGGGCCTTCCCTCTCAGGTCAGGGATCAGCAGCCAAGGGCTATTCCATTCTGGACCTTACTGTCTTGTCCCTGAGCCTTTCCTAACCTTATGCCCTGCCCCCTCTCTCTGGGTTTGCCTAGGTTTCCTAGGGGGGAATTGTAGGCTACTTTGGCTTTGTTGCTCCAAATCAGGGCTGAATTAACGCAGGGACTCTAGGGGCTGCAGCCCAGGGCCCCAGGCTAAGGGGGGCCCCAGTGCAGCAGGGCTCCGGCAGGCTGCCTGCCTGCGTGACCCCACGCTGCTCCTGGAAGCGGCTGGCTACTGGCACATCTCTGTGGCTCCTGGTGGCGGGGGCGAGGCAGCTTTGTATGCTGCTCCTGTCCCCAGCACCATCCCCACAGCTCCCATTGGTCAGGAACTGGCCAATGGGAGCAGCGGAGGCAGCACTTGCGGGCAATGCACAGAGACATGCTGCCTCCCTCCTCCCAGGGGCATGCAGAGATGTGGCAGCAGCCAGCCACTTCCAGGAGTGGCGAGTGGCCACGGCATGCAGGCAGGCAACCTGCCTGAGCCCTTCTGCGATGCTGGCCAGGAGACCCCTGTGGTAAGTGTCTCCCAGCCGGAGCCTGCACCTCGCACCCCCTCCTACAGCCCAACTCCCTGCCCCAGGTCAGAATCCCCTCCTGCACCCAAACTTTCTCCCAGACCCCATGCCCTCCTCCTGCACCCTGACCCCCTCCCCCAGGTCAGAATCCCCTCCTGCACCAAACTCCCTCCCAGAGCTGGCACCCCTCACCCTCTCCTGCACCCCAACACTCTGCCCCAGCCTGGAGCCCCCTCCTGCACCCAAACTCTCTCCCAGAAAGAAACTAATATAACAGCTGTTCTGAGGTAAGAAGTAGGCTATTTTGAATTAACTTAACTATATTCTACATGTTTTAAGACTGAAATGTAACCACAGAATGGTTTATGCTAATTAAAAGGCAAGTTTAGTATAGTGTTAATAGCCTTGATGCCATAATTGTGATAATTTTGTTTTAAATTAGAAAAAAGACTTGTATACAGGGGCCCCACAAAATCTAATAGACCCGGGCCCACAGGAGAGTTAATCCAGCCCTACTCCAAATACACATCCTTTCCCCCAGGGAGTGATTTCAGATACTTCCCTGCAGCTTCCCCCTCCCCTCTGGGAACTTCCTGTCTTTATAAAGCCAGCCCAGCTAGTTCCCCCTCAGCTGGGCTCCTGCACTATTCAGTCAGGGGATTACATAAACTACCTGAATCCCCTCAGCTGTGGCCTGTCAGGTTAATTGGTCCCCTTCTTAGCCTACATTAACCCCTTCAGGGCAATGAACACCCCATCACAAAAGGAAATATATACACAAATTACATTTGGGTAAGACTATGCCAAAAAAACCTGAAGCCTGTAGTTTAATTTCTTTTTGTACAGAATGTGGCACTACTATATGTGTGGGAAAGAACAATTTGTCTCTGAATAAAAAAAAGGGAAATGTAGGAATGCTGTTACATCTCTCATAGTACAACACAAATCAGGCAAGAAATCTGGGAAACTGGTTATTGTAATTTCAGCTCTCCTGTGGGAAACATGTCACTAAACTTGATACATAGCTGAGATAAGTTTCAAGTCAATGGTAATAGTGGGATGAAAAGACTGCTGAATTTTTTCAAATAAAACACATTTGAAATGTGAAATGCCATAGAAAACTTGCACAGACTAAATAGAAACAGAAAGGAACATTAATCTCTGGGTTTGTGAAATCGGTATGCAAACCGCACACATATACATAACATATTTGCTCTGAGTCCCTAAGAATGAGGTGAAATAAAATGAGGAATCATTTTCACAGTTTCACATTGCATATAGCTTGAATAATAGCACAAAAGCCACTAATTGGAAAGGCTGACTAAGAATCAGACTGACTATTGCATCATTCCATTGTAATGGTAGCTTAGTTGAGATCAGTGCAAGAATCCAGCATCCTGATTTTCTCAGTGTCTGGCAGACTGCATGTTTGGGTTGCCAAAAATGCTGTGGCACAATGAAACTCTTTTTGATGAGTAGCTGAGATGAATGACTTCCTTTCAGATTAGAGGTCTAACCACGAATCCATAGTAGGCTATGGATCAGACCCATCGTGCTTAGGCAAAAAGGCAGACAAACATACTCACTTCTGCAAACTACTCTGATATTAATCACAAAAAACGATGTTAAAAGAACGTTATGAAGGTTGCAAAGTCAAGCCCTCAAAGTTAGGAAATGGCAGAATTAAAAGGGCCTGTGCAACTTTAATCCAGCCTTCTTGCGAATATGCATTATGATACAGTGTTGGGTAGTCGATGAGGCAGGGGAGTGCAGGAAGAGACAGTACGGGCTCATGATTAAAGCAGTTGAATGCTGCCCTGGATAAGTGGATTATATCCATGCCTCTGCCTCAAAGAGCTTATCTGTGATGCTGGGCAAGTCACTTAAACCAAACTTTTCACAGGTGGTCACTATGTGTTCCTCATTTTCTGGGTGCCTGATGAGAGACTCTTGGGTTTGATTTGCACAAGTCCTAAGCACCCACAGCTGCACCTGAAGTCAATGAGAGCTGTGTTTTGAATATATAGTGTTCTATAATGCTCTATAGTGCCCAGTATTATGAAAAAAATCATGTCCTAGACATATCAAATTGGCCACTCAAAATAGTGAATTATTTTTATCTTAATCTCCTGTGCCTCGGTTCACCATATGTAAAATGGGGATAATACCATTTCCTCATCACACAGGGGTGTTGTGAAAATAAATTCATTCATGTTTGTGAAGCACTCAGATACTATAACAAGTGTTGTGGAAAAGCCTGGAAAAGTAATTAATAATTCTGTCTTCAGAGCAGGGTTTTAATAGTGTGTGATAAATAAAGCCTAGAGCCACACATTGAACAATGAGGAAAAAATATTCAATAGCTGCTCATTAAGTGGGTATCATCCATTGTGCACACTGAATGAGGCAGGGCCTGTGGGAAAAAAATAGTTATATAGTCATAATTAAAAACTGTATCATAGATGTAAGGGGCCAAATTAAAGTTGCACAGGCAAAATCAGGCCCTTAATTAGGTGCCTAAATGGGAACTAAGCTCTTCTAAATTTGGCCCCCTTGTGGGTGCTGAAAACTTGAACATCTGGGCCTATTAAATGAGAATTCATGAATTACCAACAACTGAAAGGCAGCAACCTCTGCTATGGAATGGAGCAAATGTAACAACACACAGCCGCACTACACGCATCTGTCAGCCTGACTGTTACAGAGGGTCTTCAACAGTGAAATCTTATATATTTATAGCAAGTGAACAATAAAATCTGCTCTTATTCTCTAATCCCATCCAGGGCCGGCGCTTCCATTTAGGTGACCTAGGTGGTTGCCTAGGGCGCCAGGATTTGGGGGGGGGGGGATTTTGCTCACGTTGTCGGCAATTCGGCGGCAGGGGGTCCTTCCGTGCTCTGGGTCTTCGGTGCAATTCTGCGGCGGGTCCTTCACTCACTCTGGGACCCGCCGCCGAAGTGCCCCGAAGACTGGGAGCGCGGAAGGACCCCCCCGCTGCAGAATTGCCGCCGATGACCAGGAGCGCAGAAGGACCCCTGCCTAGGGCGCCAAAAACCCTGGCACCGCTCCTGATCCCATCATTTTCTTCTTTACATTTTGGCTATAATTTCTCTGAGACACTGAACATTTGGAAGTTGTTTTTTTTAATCCTTAGTATATTTATGCTACTACCATGAATAGAGAGACAAGGTGGATGAGGTAATATCTTTTATTGGACCAACTTCTGTTGGTGAGAGAGACAAGTTTTTGAGCTTACACAGAGCTCTTCTTCAGCTTGAAGACTTCTCTCTCTTGACAACAGGAGTTGGTCCAATAAAAGACATTACCTCACTCATCTTGTCTCTCTAATATTCTGGGACCAACACAGCTACAAAAATGCATACTAACATGAACAGGGATTTAGGACTTTTGTCCAGGAGTTGCTGAAATGTTGACTCCCTTATTTCTTCCACCATATGCTGGTAGTTATTGTATGTCTGGGCCCAGATTCCTTTAAACAAACCATCTCCAAACACATTCAGGAATCCCTGTAAGACAGACAGAAATCCTACAACATTTGAAAGGTGATTTTGAATTGCCGTCAGGAGAATGTAAAGCTATTTGCGCTTACATAAAGACTCATTTAAATTATAAGTGAACATATTTCCACTCAGTTCGTTAAGTTATCTTTTCAGTAAATAAATGTCAGCAAAGAAAAAACCCTAGAAACATGTTTTTAACAAGTTCTCTTGTATTGAGCTCTGTGTAGCTGAGTGGCCTACTGAGGACTCCTGGGTTCTATTCTAGTTGTACGACTGATTTGTTTTGTAACCTCTGACAGGTCTTGAAAATATAAAACCAAATTAAAATGATACATCAGCCAGGCTACAAGAGCACAAGGAATATATACACAGTGGTATTCTAAGCATTAATATAACAGTGAATGTGCTGATACATTTTTCATTATAACTCAGTATAATTTTAAGGAAGTCTGGTTTCCTTGGTTTTGACGTCTTTAGCCTGAATTGTAGCTATCGAGATGACTTTATGTTTAAGAAATTGCCAGTTATGCACTTGGTACCATATCAGGTTTGTTCTCAGTGCTAAACACAACAGTTCTCCTAAGGAAAGGGAACCCAAGCCTCCTTGAGATAAAGCAGTTATGAGAGGCATTAGTAGCAACTCATAGTTACATTCAGGTTTTTCTCCTTCCTAAATGTGATTTCAGAGTCTGGGAAAACTAGGCTGTAAACCTTTAATTGCTTTTAAACTAAGAACAATTACTGGTAGGACACAGATGAATTTTTAGGGATGTAACAAAGCAATTAGTTCATTAAGTAGGATTTCAAAGCACTTGTAACTGCCTCTTTCTGAAATGCCAGTGATGACTCCAATTTTCCTCCCTCTGCCGATTCGGGGATGGGTGCAGGAAAGACAACATTATTTGGACCCTCTAAGCTTTCACCCAATGTAGATTATTCAGTAGTCTCATGAATAGGGTGATTTGCAATCAGCAAAAATTAAAAAGATAGCTGCTGTAGCTATTGTATGCCTAGAAGGGCAAATTTGACTCTTGGCTCTATTGCTACCCAGGGTCTCCTTGCAGTGGAACTGGTGTTATTTCACTGCACAGGAAAGAGGCACAGGCTTTGGAGGGCTAGGCAAGGGGTGTCAACACTCTGCATGGATGGGGATGGCTCTAAGATAATTCCCAGATGCTATATGCAGGGAGAAGTTAGGGGGAAAATGGGTGGGCTAGGCCGGGGATGCTGAAAGATCTGCTGCTATGTCAGTCCTCCTTGACTCATGAGTTAGGGCTGTCATAAGGTCTGTAGCCTTAAGGTTACAGTAGCAGTCTCACATTGCCCCGTGGCTTGCAGGGGAGGCTCTCTTTCCCTTGTATTTCCCCAGGGCCCAGCTATGTTTCCCCTGTGATCAGTTTTACACGAGCAAATCAGAGCATTAATGCAGGGCTCCTTTGATGATCCAAGTGTCTTCAATCAGTCTTTCTGTCATGCAGCATCAACAAGCGAAGATATGCCAAGGAGTTTTTTTTTCCTGGACTTCCAATAGCAATCTTAATTTTTAAAACTAAGTGTCATGCTCATAAAAAGTGCTGGATACAGATAACAAGAACTTTGAATTCTTTACTCATGAAGGGCAAAATTGACCCATTCACAGGGGGCCAGCAGAAGGTGAATATCTCCCCTGCTGAGAGCACCCACAAGGGCATATTTCCCCATATCATCCCCCCAGCATTCCACATCCCTGCTTTGGAGGGATAATCTCTAGAATGTCTGTCTCTGTGGCCCATTCAAACCTTAGCTTCTCTGTTGAAACTGCCAATGAGGGTGCCAGGCAGAACTAGCTATGAGGGTGTGTCTGATGGGGATAGCCGTACAGTAGGAATTGGATTGCAACCAGCAGACTCCTTTTTTATAAGAGATAGCAGATGGTAGCTTTCTGTCACTGAAACAATGTTCAGGAGATGAAGTGCTCCACATACCACTACAGCTCCCTAAGCAACGTAGACCCTGGACACTCAATCTTTGTGGGAACAGAACTGTGGTAAAACCTGACGTTTCAGCTGAAATATCTAAGTATTTGTGAAGCCATTCTGACAGCAAAAACTAGCATGCCTCTCTGGAAATCTCTACCAACTCTAGCAAACACTTTTCAATTGACATTTAAATGTCAGGTTACTAGGTTAAATGTCACAGGTGCTTCATTGCTCAGCCCAGGAGAAACATGATCACAAGGTCCTTAATAACTGGCCCTGTTAATTACTGATGGGCTTTGTTATCTGGAAAAACAACTGCAGATGAAACATTTTGACAAGGCTGACTGATGCCTGGCCAATACAATGGCAGGGATGCAGACTCACCCCCTACCCCAAATGTGGCCACCTATTTGATCTACCAAAGTAATCTAAAGAATTGTCCATTTAAAAAAAATATTTCTATTCCCCAAGTTATGTCTACACTGCACACTTAGCCCGGGCTCTGATTCAGGTTTCAGCCCAAACCCCCTTCCATGTACACACAAATCAGTCTGACTTGGGTCAGCAAGCACTCAGGACCCAGGTCCTAGGATCCGGTTAGGGAAGTGAGTGAGAGGTCCAAGCCCTGTCATTCTGCAGTGTGGCTGCATGTCAAGTGGCAGACCTGAGTCAGATGGTCTTTGTAGTGCAGAATGGACCTGTTCGTACTGCTGTGAGACCCAGGTCCAGCAATTGTACACCCAGCGTTAAAATGCAATGTGGACACTCAGGATTCTTGAGTCCACGAGCCTGGGTCCCCCAGACCTGGGCTTAGTGTGCAGTATAGACAAACCCTTTGTGCCCCACCCACAATGAGCCTGATCCAAAGCTCACTGAAGTCAATGGAAAGACTCCCATTGATGTGGCTTGCTGGAGTTGCCGCAGCACAAGAAAAGGCTGGAGAGGATTGTGTGAAAGGAAGAATGGCTGTTTGGGATGTTCTCATGGTGCCCCAAAGCCATCTGCATCCCATCCACTCTCATGGCTCAGGAAGAGGGGAGAAGCTGCAGAAGAACTGCTGTGAGTGGCATTTGCCCCCTGCTACATAAGGCAAGTTCTATATCAAACATAATATGGCTTGGAGGCACATTAATTTCACTTGCCAGTGTGACCCCCTTCCTTCTGTCAGAGGGGTCCCAGAGAGCATAAGCAGAGCAGTAAGCTGGTGGGAGAATGGCACCCCAGCAGTGCTGCTCCAGATAGGGTCAGGGGATCTCAGTGGGATATGCAGAGGAATTAACATCTACACCACTGAACAGGAGTCTATAGGATTGTGGCTAGAGTTTCATATATATATACACACATATTATATATACACACATATACATGTATTATATATATATATATAATTGGTCTCCACTTCTTATGTGAGCCCAGCCATCTGCCTGTAATTTATCTCCACTTGTCCTGCAGTACAAATGAAGTCCAGATGATCAACCAACTGAACATTTAAATCTTCTGGAGTTTTGGTGTGATCACCTCCAGGTATTCTCATGAAGGAGAGTGGTGTATGTTATCTTCATCTAAGAAGTAATTTGTGTTACCTATTACCTATTTTAATTTTTGGTCAGTTGCACCAAGACCGTATGAACTCACATAGGTGAATCTAAGTTAGATTTCGTCTTCAGAATCCCCTTTTCTAGTTACTGCAGTTACTGTTAATTAAATATGAGTTTTAAAGGGCTTGATCTTGCTGATTCCAGATATGGAAGTTGTAGTAATAAATGATGAACATCTTGTATTTTTAACAAACAATTTTAAACAGAACTCAACCTTGACCACTGCAGTCAATGGAAGACATTTCATTGACTTAAGTGGGGAGAGAGTTGGACCAACACTGAGCACTTTTGAAAATCCCACGGCCTGTAGCTGAACACATGCCCTGAGTTGAATAAATATGAGGATGCCCAGAATGGTACATGTTTTGCCAGCTCATTTATATCCTGTATTTAACTAGGATGATTGCAAACACCTGCTCTGAATTAAACACACAGTGGGTAGTAATCACCACTTTAAACCAAACTAACTAACTGCGATCTGACAAATACTTAAATAAAACATGCCAGACATTGGGAAGTCCTAAGATAAGCCTTCAAAGCTGCCAAAACATGTTTAATTAAGCTAAAAGATTATAAAATAGGAAATGTGCCAAAGCTGCCAATCAAAGATTCTAATCAATGTTTGACTGGCAAGATGAACACTCCTAAATCCACCCCACAGAGTACGTGATAGCTAATGGGTAGGTGGCTCACAGTAACAATCACACACACTGTAGTAATACTTAGTACTGCGCAATCGCCATATCAAGTAGTCAAAAATGGTGAACAGAGCTGTGCCAAACTGCTGATTTCCACTTCTCAGTGGTTTCATAGTTGTAACAGGCAGGCCTCAAATTGAAGCAGTAGTCCTGGTACTCTCCCAAGCTCCCCAAGAATCCAAGCTCTGCCCCTGACACATGACTTGCAGCAGAATATGCAGATGTACAAAATGTAATTACTTGGGTTCTCTGGGCTTCCCTTCAATGGAATTTGAACACATCCTTGAGCAGAGTTGGATTAAGGCATAGGCATGTGCACAGCACCTTGGATCTCAGAGTCATGATGATATCAAAATAATTATATTGTAAATCTCAATGCAATGTACAAAGGAGGCTCAGTCTAATTACCCCCATTTTAAAGATGGGGAATCTGAGGCACAGGAAGGGGAAGTGACTTGCTCAAGTTCATCCATCAAAGCAGTGGAAGAGGAAACAATAAAACTCAGGAATCCTGAATCCTAATCTAGTGCCCTCTCCAGTAGGTCACACTGCCTGCCTAGGTCTTCAATTAAAAAACATATTTTTCGCCCTCCTACCGCTGTGAAAAAAGCCTTGAAAATATGAACCGAACATATTTGGTGCAGTAAAACTTGCCGGAGACTTCAGGGAGCCTGACATCATAGCTCTGAGAGGTGTAAACTTCTCCATTGAGGGGAGTGTTAACTCAGTTATCCAAGAACAGGAATTTAAACATCAATATGGTTCATTATTTCACAGATGATGAAAGCTGATCACAGCATGTAAAAAAGGAGAGAGACTATCATATTGTGAAGATTTATATTATTGTAACTGAGAAGTCAGTTACATGCACATAGGTTTGAAACAACTAACAAAAACAGGTTTCAAGCAGACATCATGATTAACGGACAAGTTGTAGATCATCGGGGATCATCTATATCCAGCCAAGGAGGCTGTTCCAAACAAATCGGAAAAAGACCATGGCTGGCTCACTCAGCTATGGCCTCCCTTAAGAAAGTCTGGAAAAACCTGGAATCTCGAAATGCACAATGGTGCAACAGAAAAAAAGCTTTTTTTCCCCCTAGCAATTTAAGGATGTGAATCATGGGAAGTTAATGCTGCTGACAGGAAGAAAACTGAAGCTTTTGAAATGTGTGGCTGCTGAAGACTCTTGTGTATCTACTGGATGGGGGGAAAAAAGATGAATGCCTGTGTTAGAAATACTAATGGAGAGAAACAGACCCTGATGTCCAAAATCAACAGACACAAACTTACGTATTGTGGTCACATTAGGCAGAGAGATGGAAATAACCTTCAGAAATGTATTATTGAAGTAATGGTGGAAGATCATTATGGTAGGGGATGGCTAGAGGAAGATGGATGGATGGTGTATGGCAGATCACTGGAAGGTCAGTTGCTGGGTCATGAAGCCATTGATCATGAAGCCTTCCAAAAAATCTGCTATGATGTCACCAATAGGAAGGAGTGCGGTAGAAAGGGATCTGGAGGGTCATAGTGGACCACAAGCTAAATATGAATCAACAGTGTAACACTGTTGCAAAAAAAGTGAACATCATTCTAGGATGTATAAGTGTAAGGGGACTGTTGCCCCCTTACTAACACTCAGTGGGGGTGTTTTGGTTGGCTACCTCCCAGCACTAAAAGGGGAAGGGTCGATGGCAAATCAGGAGCCTGAGACTGACAGTCCCCAGGTACAATGGGGAGAGGCCAAAGCTCCAGATCAGCCTGATTGACAGGGCGGGCAGGCTAATCAGGGAGTCAGGAGGCCGGGGGGGTCCCGTCCTCCGTGTGAACTGGAATGGCCTGAGTCAGACAGAGTGGGGCCGAGCTAAGGAGAGAGCAGGGGCCCGAGCTAAGTTACTGGAAGCAGAGTTGCAGCCCCAAAGCCAGAGCACAGCCCAGAGAGAGCAGAACTGCCCTGGGAGCAGAGCTGTAGCAACCAGAGCCAGAGGGGCCAGACAAGCAGCCAGGAAGCAGGTCAGAGCTGGGAGCAGAGTCACAGAAGCAGCCTGCAGAGCAGAGCTGTCCTGGGGGCAGAGGTGCAGCAACCAGAGCCAGAGAGGCCAGAGAAGCAGCCCAGGGAGCTGAAGGCAGAGCAGCAGCAGCAGCCGGGCTGAGGCAGTGTGGAGCTGGAGCCGGGGCTGGAGCCGTCCGGAGCTGGGGCTGGGGCAGTCCGGAGCCGTGTGCAGTCCGAGTGCGGTGAGCAGCTGGGGAGAGTGAGGGGGACCCTGGGCAGTGGGCCCAGCACAGGGAGACGCCTTAGCCAAGAGGCCTTGCAGGCCAGACTTGCAGGGGGATCATAACCCCGACCGGGTGGGGGCGACGCTGGGAAGAAGGGTCCTGCCACCTAGAGCCTGAGAGCGTGTGGCCACCGCCAGAGCAAGTGTCCAACCCGCAGCGTCCCTGCAGCACAGACAGGGCCTGAGAAGCAGGCCTGGGACCTACAAGGAACAGACTGAACTGCCCTGACGTTCCAGAGACACTGTTTGTAATGTTCCCTGCCACAGAGCAGGGTGATGTGTTTTCCTTTAACCTTTCCCATTTTTCCTTATTCTTTTTTTAAATTAATTGTTAATTAAACAACTTGTATTTGCTTTAAATTGTATGAAATGATCAGTGGGTCAGGGAGGTGCCCAGTGCAGAGAGAGTACCCCCGGAGTGGGGACACCCTAGCCCCTGTCCTGGGTGACCACAGCAGGGTTGGGGGTCGAGCCCCCCAGGAATCCTGGGCCCAGCCTTGTTGGGGTTTACGAGGACACTGCCAGACAGGAGAGTGGAAGGGGAGTCCTCAAGGGCAGGGAGGCCTCTGGGTAAAGGAAGTGGGAGTGAGGACTCGGATCCTTTTGCTAGCCCACTTCACCGGGGTAGTGCAGAAGCCAGGAAAGTTCCCCACAATAGCGGGACCATTCCCCCGCTTACATAAGCATGGAGTGTTGTAAGCAAGACACGAGAAGTAATTCTTGTGCTCTACTCTGTGCTAATTAGGCCTCAACTGGAGTATTGTGTCCAGTTCTGGGCGGCCACATTTCAGGAAGGATGTGGACAAATTGGAGAGAGTCCAGAGAAGAGCGACAAAAATGATTAAAGGTCTAGAAAACATGATCTATGAGGGAAGATTGAAAAAAATGGGTTTGTTTAGTCTGGAAAAGAGAAGACTGAGAGGCGACATGATAACAGTTTTCAAGTGCATAAAAAGTTGTTACAAGGAGGGAGAAAAATTGTTCTTCCTAACCTCTGAGAATAGGATAAGAAGCAATGGGCTTAAATTGCAGCAAGGGAGATTTAGGTTGGACATTGGGAAAAACTTGCTAACTGTCAAGGTGGTTAAGCACTGGAATAAATTGCCTAAGGAGGCTGTGGAATCTCCATCACGGGAGATTTTTAAGAGCAGGTTAGACAAACACCTGTCAGGAATGGTCTAGATAATACTTAGTCCTGCCATGAGACAGGGGACTGGGCTAGATGACCTCTCAAGGTTCCTTCCAGTCCTATGATTCTATTATCAGTTCTATAATATTCATACATGAATGAATGGATGTATGTAATTGACTTCTCACTTTGGCACCATCAGTAGGTGGCACTTAGGAGATGCTACCATTTGTTCCCCATGCCCCACAGCTTGATCTGTCAAGCCAAAAGGACAGAGGGGAGAAACTGAGCCCAGCAAGCCATCAAAATCCACCTCCCCAACCAGCCTGTCTTCCCCCCACCACTTCCCTAGGCACTGTGGCCTGGTCTGGTTAGTGGGTCTGAGACCAGGTGGCTTCTTGCACCTAGTGACTGCTGCACCTCCCACTGCTGGAGTTTGTCTGAAGACTGAGGCAGAAATCACTCCATTGGTTATACTTGGTTTGTTTTCAAGTTTTGCTTTGCACCCAGGAGGTGAATGACCTTACTTTAAAAATGAAAACAGGCTATGGAGAACACTATGGGGGCGGGGGAGGGGGAACCCATCACCTTCTTCCACTAGGTCTTCAGTTCATACAAACAATAATCTTGGGAAAATATAAATGCAATTGAAAGATCTAGTCTTCCCCAATTCAAATGTAACTCCTGTCAAGTTAACAGGAGTTCCGTGCATATATCATTGGGTGAATGGGCCAATGTGCAATTTCACAGTGATTAGGACATGAGAAAACCTTACTGCAGACAGGGTTAAACTAGCTTTATAATATTAATAAAAACTCAGTAAAATAAATGTAAGTTAATAAAAAATGACTTAGTACTGAGTACTTGACAATTCTCCCTAGTGCACTGTAATCATCTTAAAAGTGGCAGAGATGCTGTATCTAGAACTTGCCTAGAGTATGGTCACTGATATATGATCAAATCATGATGATCATTGAACCGTATATCACTGGTGATATAAACTCAATACATTTTATGGTCCTTTCGGCAACTGAATGACTCTTATTTGTATACATGGTATAGGATTATAAAGCTGCCTTTGTGGTGGAGAATGTTTGACAAGAAGCATGGTAATGGGAATCTGCACCACAGAAATTGTGAAACATGTACTGACATATCAGCACACTTAGCCCTGCCACACTCTTAGTCAAAGTATGGAAAATGAGCAAATATGGTGTATAGTTTCTATCTTAAGACAGTTGGTTCTAGATAAATGTTAGTTGTCAACTTACTGGAAGGTTAATAAACTGCATGATAGTGCTGTAGAAAGTCATACTAACTCCTTCAGCCACCATTTGAGTTAAGACATGGGGTGGTAAGTTTGGTGTCTGGTACCAACATCCATGTGAGTAATAATTATCAGCAATTACACCCAGCGTATACAGCTACTGCAATGAGTATGAATAGCTAGGAGAGTTGGGTCATCCCTGTACCTACATCACTGGCCTTCTTTGTTATGTGACTTCTGAAAATATCATAAGGGTAAATCAGCACTTTGAGCAATGTCATTTCAGCCCCAGTGACCAACATATGCACAAGGCCAATCCCGTAAGTGCCATTTATACACAGCTGTATTTCAGAGATTTGCCTTTCTATTGGCTAAACTGCACCCTTTTCTTACTCATTTGAGCACGATATAGGGGAATAGCTCCTCCTCCTCCTTTCTCAGTCTATCTGGATCTTGGGTCCAGATGCAACGCAGAATGCGGCCCCTGCTCTCTGGATACTGCTCCGAACAATCAGGTGGGAGCAGAGAATCATGGGGAGCATGTGCAACCTTGACTCTGCTCTGCCTGGCCCCTACTTGCTGGTTAGAGTAGGTGGCCAGAGGTGAGGAGGGAATCCCTTCAAGGTCTGCAGCAAATTATTTTTCCAAACCAGAGCAAGAGGGGAGCATGGGAGAAAACCAAGGTTTCTCCTGGGTGTGACTACTGACACTGCTCCAGCCATTGAGGGCTGAGCCTAAAGGCCAGATTCTGTCACCTCCATTCATGCAGAGTAGTACCATAATCCTAGCAACCAAGGGTGTAACGGTGGCAGAGACTGGCCCTTAGTGATGTCCCAGTATCCATGGTGATTTGCTTCCATGTAGATATATGTGTTGGCCCAGCACAGTGCGTAATCCCCTTGATGCTGGGCCTACCATTCTGCTTTAACTGGCTTTTCATTACAATTGATGGAATACCAAGACATGCTCTACCTTCCAGACCAGTGTTTAGTATGTCTCGAGTGTCACTGACATAATGGGAGCTCAGGCTCTTTCCAGTTACAGCAGCCCATGGTCTGTGCAATAATTCCTGCTTCTGTCTGTAAAATCCTGGTCGATATCGGTTTTAAAGAGTAGAATAAAGTGATATAAGTTTGCTGCTGCCTGAAGTGTTCAACACTGAGCTTACGTATTATTCTATTGCACAGTATCTGGGGATGCTTGGAGAGGAAAGGTTTGTATGTTCAATTGTGTTGTTCAGATACCTTCCACATTTGGCAGCACTGGACTTGCTTATTTGCCTGACTTTTAGTTAGAGTCAGTAGCAGCAAAACACTCAGACACACGTGTGTCAATTATTCATTCCTTCACCTCCCAGCGCAGCCACTTTCTTATTTCTTTTGACAGGCTGTGGTTTGGTCTGGTCTGGAATGACATTTGAAGACCCATGGCTCCTAAAGCTGACATGGCCCTGTTAATGCCTTACATAGAGACAACATGGTTAAACTATATACAGTGAGTGAAATTACACTGTGTTAGTTTATAAATATGTAACACCACTTCTATACTTGAAATCCCATCAGTTAATCAGGGCTTTTCATGTCTTGCAGGGTGAATTCCATTTAAGAACACTAAAATCCTGTCAATAAGAAAGACGTTCCCTTCTTTGCAAAAAAAGTGGAATTTTTGTTCTATGACTAACTGGAATATTTGCTGCACAGCTCTTAGCCCCTTTAGTTTTATAGTTTTAGAATCCTGGTACATTAACTATATTGTATTTACTTTAAAGTTAGCATATATCAGAAAATAAAACTACATAGTAATTACAGTATTGATTGTATAAAATTTACCTGTTATTTACTCAACTCTGGGAGTCAGCATGACTACTTCAGGCATGAGGTAGAGTTGATGGAACTGGATTTTGTAATAACCACATGTATCAAAGTATAACTTTAGTACTAACGGTATATGTAGTGGCAAAGAAGTGGATACTGATATCCCTTTATTATCATGTAGCTAGCCTTCCAGTTGTTATTGAATAACAAATAGAGATTAAAAAAAAAGCATAACCATAGTATAATTACATGGAAGGTAGTGTAACTACAGTGCAATTACAAACCCTGGGTTATAAAGCATAAGGAAACTTTTAGTACAGAGTTTCACAGATAGCGAGTACTCAGTTTCCATTGAAATCAATGATGGCAGTCGATGCTCAGTAGTTTTGAAAAATCTGACAATATATAGCTCACGATATTATATCCTCTTCCCAACTCTCTTTCATGTTTTCTTTTTGAGTCCTTGAAAAGTGTGATTACTCCTTCGCCAAACCAAATTCTATCCAACTTTCTTCTTCCAATTTATTTTCAAACTAACATGCTCTATTCTCCTCAGCTTCTTATACCATCTCTCCTGACTGACCTTGTTTTATTCCTCTCAGGTGTAAATATACAACATTTTAGATTGCCATTGAATGTGCACGAGGACCAAACTTGCTAATACTATACCAAGAACCCAAGAGGTGCTGACTTTTTCCAACACTTTTGCTTTTAAACCAGTGCTAGAAGTGTTTGATAAAGAAGTTAAAGTTATTTGGGGAGCCAATGAAAAAAGGTTTACCTAATGTTGGCAATTACTATTAGTCACATAGTTTTTTTTTCTCTGGGGAGTGGAAAGAGACTTTCCAGAGCAAGAAGGACAATTAAATACCCATTGTGACTTAAAAATCTCCCCGTGATGGACATAATGAGATTGGATATAGGTATAAGATATGGCAAGTGTACTAGCAGCCACATTATACTTGCATTTAGTGCTGAAAACAGTAGATGCCTCTTGGTAAGTCAAAGCACTAGTTTTTGCATCACAGCAGCAATGCTGGCTGTTGCCATCATGTCCCTTTTGCATTTTAATTTAACCATTGTTTCCAGATTCTGCATAATCAGTGGTTTTTCTAGCAACATGAGAAAGGCAAATATATGCAGAGGACCCTGGTACTGGAGTGGCGTCAAGGCGCCAACTGAGAAATCAGCTCAGCTACATGGATCTCTTTGTGTTTTGAAAAAGGTCAGTCTGCAGCCATTGGACCTGGTTTTCCATCCCACCGGAGCTCCATTAGACACAAGAGGAGGGGATGCGAGGGGCGGGGGGGCAGGCCACAAAGGTGTCTTTATATCCCCTTTCACCGCCACGTATTCTGGGCTTCTTCAGCCCATGGTGTAGATTAGAGCTTATGCTCAGCAGCAACAGCCCACTACAGGGCATATGGCAACCAATAATAACCAGAGAACAATGGCCCATCTACTTGAGCATGCTGTGTGTACTGCTGTGTGCTGCAGAAGCATGTTAGGGAAGGAGCATAGAGTTAGCTATGCTGGGGAAGCCCTGGTGCTAATGATATTCTCCAGTTGGGAGATGTGCTCCATTTTTAGCCTCTTTATGCTATAGAAGAAGCCACGGGGCAAAGGAAAACTGGTTTTATGTTACTTAGGTAGAACTCGTAGGAGATAGAATCCCATCTACCTCCAGCCATTGTTGCTTAACAAGCTCCTATTAAAATGTAGAATAAACAGATAATGCTATTTTTATTGTGTTGTATGCCATATTTGTAGCCTAGATTTAGTGTTTTATATGGAGTGGCAATTGATAATTAAGTGTTCTCCCTTCAGGTACCTGTATGGAGTTCTGGAATCTAAACGTAGACCCTAAAATTAAACTATGATTTAATACAGAGAACTTTACAGTTATCCAAAAGAGATGAAAAATGAAAAAGATGGTACTGCTGCTTCATTATCTCCAGATGAATGAGAATTATGGAGAGTAGAGTAGGAAAGTTACAAGCATATGTACTTTGTTTTTAGTATTCAATCAATCCCATTCACATTTGTAAAACACCCCAAAGTGCAATGCACAGTTAATGTATTCAGCAGATGATACATTGGTGAAAAGCTAAATCAAAACATGTTTATATGTTTCAACCTGATCAGCGACTGCCACGTTCTACTGGAGCTGGAATCCTTGCACAGGCAAGCATGTCACTGACTTTAATGGGAGTTTGCCTAAAGAGAGACTGCAGGATCCAGGTCTGAATAGATAAAATAATCTAGTTCTACAGGCAGGGAGTTTAATGTGAAAATACCTCACACAGAAGGTAACACACTTGGACTGATAAGAACAATGCAGCGGTTGAACAAGTGAATTCAATTTGTGAGTGAACACCGCCAGGGGGTGTTAAAAGCCAGCTAACAGTAATGTTGGATGGTAGAGATGTTCTCATGTTGATTTATTTTGCTTTCTTTTAGTGTATATGAGGTGCCTACATCATGCTATAAGGCTAGCAGCATCACATCCACCTGATGGGGTAGGGAGTTCAAATTCCATTGAAATCCCCAGACTACTTGCTGTTAACAACTAAAACAAAGTCACAATTAGTACAAGACAAAGTATGCTAATAATAGAAGACCAGAAGCAACCTTGCAAAGCTTAACAACTAAATTAACCATACAGCAAGATGAACACTGCATTTCACTCCCCTCCCTGAACATATGGAATAAGAGCGTACTCCGCCATTCTCTACTACCACCATACCGGACCATGTTGTATTTACACAGCGTCCCTTTACACACTTGCATCCCACACTACTTCAATAACCATTAGTAGTAAAATTCTTGCAATGTCTTTTGTTTCACGTATTCAGAAATAAACAAAGTAAGCAACCCCTAAACTCCAAGTGCCAACAGTTTTAAACTATCCTCAGCATAGGAAATCTTAGTAGCCTAAGGGATCCTCAACTGATGTACATTGTCATAGCTCCATGGGAGTCCAGTGACACCATCAGAACTCTGACAATTGACACCAGCAAAGGATCTGCCCCCTGCTCTCCTAATCCAATAACAACATGAAACACCCACTTAACTTACTTCACTTAACTTGAAAGAATATTTAATAGCAAATGGAAACAGATTACAAATATAATCAGCTATTTAGTTAAGAGCTGCGGTGATTACATTACATTACATAGCATAAAAACACATTAGAAAGCTTTTGGTTTCATTTTAACTTTAATTTTAAAATATATGAGTTTTCAGTTTGCAGATTTTGCATTGAGGGCCACACACACAGGATATATTTTATAAATGCTTTGAGGCACATGTCAGCATTAAGGTCTGATTGGTTGACACAGCCAATTATTAAAAGATAGTTTATTGAGCTTCTTGTTATATCAGCTATTGGGTGCACAGGGCAACTTTTTGACTGGAAGCCAGTGTAATTTCAGGTCAGTTTAATAGTGCATTCAAACCATTTCTCTCCTTCCCATGTAATCTGGCATTCTACATCATCTGACTTCTCTGTAAGGAAGTTTGCTCAGGGAACAGGCAATACCAACTGCAAACACTGGGTCAGATGCTCCCCTCTGCTTTTTCTGTATGGAGACAAATACAACACCAGGAAGATAGATGCAAAGAAATAGAGTGGCAGCTACGCATCATTCCTCTCCTTGCCTCCAAGCCTATGGAAGTTCTCTATGTGTAAACATCTTGGGATACCCTCAGTGTGAGAATTGAACTTTTGAGCCGCTATTGTGGTGATGGCCATTCATTTGCAAACAGGCTGGCAGCCAGCAGTGAACATTTGAGCCTGTAATGACATGACTAGCAAACAGCTGAAACAAGAGGGCAGACAACAAACTAATGAAAAAATCTCTCTCTTAAATTAAATGTTCTATTTGGGATTGTTTAAACTTCTATTTGAAATTAGGGCTAATAAGGCTTATATACATGCTATTAAAATTTGATTATTTCTAGCTGTTACCATGTTGCAGTATTTCAGATTTCCCCATATTCACACAGAAAAGAGCCAAATCTGTGTAAATACAGAGTAGCTCTACTGAATTTACATTGGTGTAACTCAGATCAGAATCTGGATAATCTTTCTCTAGTATGATTGACAAGGAAGATAAGGTGGGTGAGGTAATGTCTTTCATTGGACCAACTTCTGTTGCTGAGAGAGACAAGGTTGTGATTGACAAAGGTTGACTTTTAACTACTTCCATTGCAAACGATCAGTTACAACCTGTTACCCTGTTTAAAGAGCTTGAGAAATAAGAAATGGATTTAAAAGGCCACTGGATTCTAAGTCTGGAAGTTGCACTCCGAAATCTGGATGGAGAGATATTCCTTCCATAGAGAACGTCTTTCCCTTCCAGCATTTGTATAATTATAGCTAAGCATTTTGAACATCTCATGCATCTCACATAAAATGAGACATCCACATGTTGTGGCTTAATGAAAAAGGAAATGTACCAAATTGTTGGTTAACAGACAGCTGCTTTGTAAATGCTCCCCCACACTGTCTGTTTTCTCCTTGCCCTTATATCATCTCCTTCAGTCTAATGCCCATAAAATGCTGAGACCGATGTTTCAAGGCTTCTCTAAATCCCTTTGTCCATGTTCAATCCATAGCTGCATGTGCAGGGTCAGTGACGGAATCAATTAGTGTCTACTGCTGATAATAAACTGTGAGTGTTCCGAACACACACACACAGAGTCCTGGTAATACAGATGCCTGTTTAACACCATGATCATTATTAAGAAAGAACCTAAATTAGTACAGAGCCTGGAGCCAATGAAAATATGTCACTAAAGGGCCATAAACTACTGCTCACTTTGCTCTTTAGAATTCTTATTGATTTCAATGGGAAGAGCAAGTGATTAGAATAAGCAGAACTCAGTAAGCGTCCCAATCATCAGTGGCTTATAGGACCACATTGTACTGGGAGAAAGTCATTTGATATAATGAATTATTTTGAAGATTTGTAATGTATAAAGCACTCTCCATGAGTCCCTTGATAGCACTGGACAGCTGGCAAGGTGTGTTAGGAATGGCTGTTTTTTGTTCCCAGTGAAACATCAGATATGGGGCATCAGCAAAGGAATGATGCCAGTCTAAAAGAACCAATGGATTGATCCTTCATGGCAAATACTCTGTTCCTATTCATTTGCAATTGCAGCCTTCCGAGCAGCACAAACTATGACAGGCAATGGACACTGAATATGCAAGACGCCAACCTGTCTGACTGGCCCACCACAGAACCCCCCCAAACAAGAAACAGCTTTGTGGTGGGAAGATGTAAAACTGTCCAGTAGGAGAAACTCATGTAAATGAGCCTGTTCCATGCCAGCTCTGCTCTCATCCAAATCTCAATCTCTCCCCTTCTCTGTCCCCATCCTACCTGCTGCCATCATCCTGGGCTATGAAGCCAACAAATCTTAATCCTGCTTTAGATGTACAGACAACTGCCCTGATCAGTGTCAGGTGGGGATATAGCTGGGTCCATTTTATGGCGGCTACTTTGGGCTGTACAGGGCTGAGTCTCTCCCTCTCTCTTGTATGAATCTCTTCTTTCATTTTAATAAAGTTCTTGAGTCATTTCTGGTCAGTAACCAACTGTGTATTATAATGCCAATTGGTATGTTCAACCCAGGTTCTTGCTAGCTTCTGTTCGCAGCATCAGCATGTAGGTTTACATTGTCTCCAGCTGATCTCGCTTAATGCAACATAACATGAGACAATACAAATTAAAAACCCACACACTGTTTCCTAATAAGCATATGAGAAGCAGGTGTTTCCAAAATAGCTGCAAATGGTGAGTGACACTGATTATCTGGCTCGCATATTTCATGCTGAGAAGCACATCTATAGTAATCTGGATAATATCTACACTAATTTGCTGACTAATTTACTGAACTCGTAAAAGCAGAAGAAAACTTTTTTTTGTCAGTTTGATTTTTTTCTCCTAACAAAAAGGGTGGTTTTTTTTGTTAAGTTGCTGCCATGAGATATTCAATTCAAGCCCCTCAGCTCCATGTTATAATTACCTGACAAAATCTGCTACAAATCAGATTCTGCTGTCAACATGAAAGTGGCTAATCCTTTGGGAACTTCTTTTTAATTAAACACCTAATGTAGTATGATAAACATAGCAAATATGCAATGCTCCAGGACTAAGAAATTAGCTTGATGGCTGAAGTGCCCCTAATCAATTCAAGTGTTACATTTACTATGACAGCAAATTTCCAGGTTCTGATATCCCAGGCCAGGGTTGCTGGAGCTCTTCTATTAGGGGACAACAGGATATATAATAGTGACAAATCTCAAAAATTTGAGGTTGGATGATTACACAAAGCTTTGTTGGAACTGGGTTCTGTTCCCACCTCTGCTACTCACCAGATGGGTGATTTTAGGCAAGTAATTTCACCTTTCTGACTTTGTTTCCTCTCTCACTCTGTACTGTCTATTTTAAAGTATAAGCTCTTGAGTTCTCACTATGGCCCAGATTCTCAAAGGTATTTAGGTGCTTAACATCCAACATCATTGATGACCTGAGCCCAGGTCTCTGTGTGTCTATATAGCACCTAGCACAAAGGGGCTGGGACTTGGTTAGGTTCTTTAGACACTAGCATAAAACAATTGATTCATAATTGAACCTCTGAATCTGTGAAGCATCCACAACCTTCTTCTCTTCAGTACTGACCCTGAACTCCAGCCCTTTCTCCACCGTTACCAGCACTCCCTCCCTCCCACCCAACCCTCAACACCATCACTGCCTTTTTGTGGACCGTGTTCCACCTCCCAATTCTTCTTAAGACCACCTGCTACTGAAGATTCAGCTGTGTATTTTCACACCTAGGCACTGCTCCAAAGACTTGCAAATATTTATGCTGCAGGAATTTTATGAATGAGATTTTTGGAAAACATCTTCCTTGCATTTCTGTGAACTCTAGAAGCAGGTGAAAAATGGCCACTAATACTTGGACAGACCAGCAGATTTTTTTTTTTTAATGCTTCAGTGTACCTGAAAAATGGTACAACTGAAAGTCACCTGTTTGGGAAGAAAATGTTTCTAAATGATGCTTTGGGAGAATCCCCATCCTAAAATCCTGTATTCTTCTGAACCACTTTGCCTGTTTACTACCAGATATGATTTATTGCACTAAGGATTAAAAAACAACACCAACAACCTACTACACATTGCCTGAGTTTTGAAGAAGATACATTCCTAAAGTTTTTAACCCCTCTCTTGAATGAAGAGAAGGCACAATCTGGTTGTGCTAGTCTGCATTTCTTGAAAAGAATCACTAATCATTGCTGTGAATTTATTAATGTTAGCTCTAAGGCTCGGAGATAGTTCATTCAAGAGTAGTACTTATCCTATGATTGGAAAACATGGCTCCCAGGAAGAGGCAATAAAATATCTTCTACATGCATATGAGCCATGTTTTCATTACACTTTACGGCTCTTTAAGCAGTTGAGGTTCTCATGCACCTGAAGAGGTGGTGAAAAGTGAAAACATGAAGATGAGGGACTCTCTTTTGGCCCTGAACCTGCAAAACAACTCAAATGGACAAAGGTTTGTGAAGACAATGGGACTCTACACCGCATGGATAAATAGATTAACAAGATTGGGGGCTTGGCTTCGGCGATCCATTCTGGGTGGAAAGTTTAATAACAGTGTTCATGAGTGAAGAGTTGCAGGGAAAAAAAAGTTGTCAAAGAAATTCAGACGTTTCCTCTCAGTCCATAGGTTAGGCCCCACAGGTCTAATTCAACTCTCAGTTGCAGCCATGTAGTTGCCATTGAAGCCAATGGGAGTTGTGCTTGTATAATTCAGTCTGGAATGAAACATTAGCTGAAACAGTTTTGTAAAGAGGTTCAGGTAAGATGGGGCCAAAGGTTTCTGAAATGGTTTTATCATGCTTGCCCTAGCCACACCTAGGACAAGCATGTGTAACCAGTATATTCTTTAAAAATAACCCGTTCACCTAACATGCATTTCCACAGCCCAGTGAGGATGACACAAGGTAAAACCACTCCCTAAAAAAAGCTTCAGGGTAAAATATTAACTGCCCTGCATGTGGATTTTTCCTTACCTTAAGTGAGGGGAGACAAACTGACTTGCAATCACAAGAGATGTAACTGTCTGATTTATCAGCATTCAGTAAAGACCATCTTATCTCCTCAGAGAGAGCCCGTGTCACAGATGCTAACTGTCAGTAAGATTTGCAGAGAGGGAATGTGCCTCCTGAATGATTCATAATTTTAAATTGCAGATTCAGGCAAAACAAAAACAAAAATCAGTGAACATGGGTGTGACTCCCATCCCTGCCATTCTTACAGGGGTATGGAGAGTTCCCATGGGCTCTGGAGCTCCGCAGAAGCCGCTACTGCCAAAGTTATTCGGTACCTACTTATGTTGGTTGCATTTCACCACATGGAACTCAGCAACTCACATTATCTGGTTCAGAACATATCATCACCACCACCATAGTCAACGTTCTCATTCAGGACAGTAATACTCTTGGTGAGTAGCAATCACTGCAATAAGTGAATTGCACTAGTGAACATGCACGGCATTTGATAAATAGGGAAGCATGCCACAAGTAACATTATGTTGTACTTATTAGGGTGCAGGAAGAAGGGAGATATAAAGGAGCCATTAGATTAAAGAAATTAAAGGTGACTGTTAGAGGGATAATATGGGCCAGTGCTCCCCCCTCCCCCCGCCCCATTTGCTTCTTTCTTACGGATACAGTAGTCCTGATATTTAAGAAACACCATCAGTAACAAGTTCTGTTTTTCTGGAGGAGTTTCTTGAAGGACCCAGTGCTAAGGACCAGAATCTTTCTTGTCCTTTACTAGAAGGGGTTTGGGTGGTGAATCTTTAATAGACAAGCTTTCCTTTCCTTTGGTATTTAAGTGATGGAGTTAAATAAGTTAACAAAAAGCAGAGGGCCCCATTCTCACAGCTAGCACAAACCCTGAAGCTGTAAATCCTCCAGAGAGGAAGAGCCAGCCTAATGATTTGATGCCAGACTCTCCCTTCCCCTTTCCTGAGGCTGGTATGGCTGGACTTCCCTGCACATTGATGACACCCAACTGCTGCAATGGCAGATGAGGTAAGTGAGAGAAGTCTGCTCTACTGTATGCTGGGGTACTGGTGAATGCACAGCAGGGCCAGGACTGGGAGTGCTCCAATTTAATTGCAAGCAGTCACTGAACCCCTTGCCCTGTGCATTCCATGGCTGCAACAAAGGATCTAAACAAGAGAGTTTTAAAAAAATCCCTTTCCTTCCTCTCGCAACATGGTATCCACATTGTCTTAAACCTACCAGTTTTCCATAGAGGCTTCCAGACCTGAAATTTTAATATAAAACGTAAGTTACATGCCTATAGAGGGACATGATTCTTTATTAAATGCCATAAGATGATTAAAAGGACTGGAAAGGTTATCATGTTCTAATGAATTGTACAGGACTTTTCCAGAAGGCTATGGATTGCTCTTTAGCCTGTCTCTGGAAAGCAGACACTTCTCTGACACTTCTGGGAAGGGGAATGGTGTCCATACATTGGAGTTTCCACTCCATGCCATGAAGGTGGACAAAAGTAAATTAGGCTCTCCAGCATATAATGACAGTGGATGAGAGAGCATGGGAAACTTCTTTGGGTGTGTTAGTGGTTGATATCTATAGAGCTAATTGAATGGAGGAAGTGCATGTGTGAATAAATTATTCAAAAATTAACAAAATAAGGTTCAGAATAAACTACTCACAGATGTAATTTAATCAGCTCTATCAATACTGATTCCTCTTTAAATGGCTCTGAGAAGCCGGTGAAGCCAGATCATTTTTGACCAAATAATTCTTATTAAATGTGACTACTGCCTTTTAGCTACCAGTCCAGTGAGGATTAGCAAAAAGCAACAGAGATCATGCTATTTCCACAGTTATCATAACACCAGAGCTACTGTCCTGGGATGTGGAAGAGTAATGGTTAATTTCCCCACACTTATAAGGAGTTACTGTGAATTCATAGCAATTTGTAACAACCTGATATTTGGTGAAGTTGTAGATAAAACCACTGAGACAGATAAAAGGAACTTTTTCTTGTACTAGTGTCCTTATCCATACACCTTAAGGGCTTTACAGTTTGGCCCCAGGTCTAAATGTAAAGGTATTTTTAAAATTCCAGTTAGAAGAAAACCAATGTACATCCTTTATCTGGATCTCTCTGAATTTTATCCAGGAATGATAAGTAAAATGGAAAGTGGGTGTCTGTGATGATAGGGTCAGTGAAATGTAGGCAGCATGCTTATAAATAATGCACTAAGCCCAATTCTCTGTTCTGGACTAACATCGTGTCTCTCTTGTTTGTAGCTAAATAGCACGGACTCCTGTGCATTCACACAGGGATCAATTATTTATATCCATCATCAAAAGCTTCAGTAAAAAAGTGTTTGCTTAACAACAAAGTGTCAACTTTTTTCTGCCTTCAGTCAAGGATAGCTGAGCTCCTCTGCAGAACTACCTGTGCCCCTGCGTTTGTCCCTTCCTTTCAATCTGCTGTAAGGATTCCTCTATTGCTAAATAAGCTACTTAATATACATGCACAGTTAAATCAAATCTTCTGGGTCATGTTGTGGGGCCATGAAATCTCCATTAAATCAAAGGGGGATTCTATAACTGAGGGCAGGATATGTCTGCCTCTGTGTAATCAGTCCCTTTCTGGGAAAGGTTACTGCAATGCTTTTACCAAGGCAGATTGGGTATCATCTGGAGTCCTCTGAAAAATTCTCCCATTTCAACCTGTCTTTAGGCCAGCTTCTGGTATAGAGATTATGACCCCAATGCAGCAACACCCTTAGGCATATACTCAAATCTCACTGACTTCAATAAAATCCAAGCACATGCCTAAGTGCTTTGCTGAAGCAGGGTCTATGCTCATGCCCTTTGGCTGCTGATCTTTTAGAGCTGGATCAAGGTTCGATTCATGGTTGGTTTGGGCTCTGGGTGAGTTCTTATTTTATCTGCACTGCGATGCCCTAGTGTAAAGCTTCCGGAAGCCCACCCTATCTTCAGTAAATGCAACAAATGGGAGGGGATATTTGGGAAGGGATGGACAATTCTCCTTTAATCCAGTTTCTCTTTATTTCTTTGGAACACAACCTGCAGGGGGAGGCCAGGAGCTTAAGTTATAGTTTATGCAGTGTCAGGAATAAGGCCTTGCAGCTGCACCTGCCAGTCTCCTGGCAGTTTAATGAGCACAGCTGGGCTGCACCAGTCAGCCTGATGGAACGTCCCACCTGATTGGCTGAGGAAGCTAGCAGACTTGCTCTTAAACCCAGCAGCAGCAGTTTGCCAGCTGTTCAAAGCACTGGCCCAGGGCTCCTGTGTCCGTGTGGTCTCAGTCCTGTCTCACTCCTGACTTCTGCTCTGATGCTTGGCTCTAGCATCTGACCTCTGACTGCCGTTCTGACCCTCAGCTCTGATTTTTGACTTCTACTCTGACCGTCAGCTTTGGCATCTGGCCCCTGTCTCCTGCTCTAATCTCTGGGCATAACAGCCCCAGTCCCAGACATCCAGTCGGTCATTGTCAAGGCATAGTGGATAGCTAAGGGAAAGTTAACAGAGTTTGCCTAAACTGGAACCCACTTGGATAGAGTTACCATATCTCATAAATAAAAAAAGAGGACCCTCCACGGGCCCTGGCCCCGCCCATTTCCCCACCCCTTAGCCCCGCCCAACTCCGCCCCTTCCCCGCCCGAACTCCACCCCCTCCCACTCCCAGCCAGGGGGAAAGGGCTGCCCCAGTGCTACCGGCTTCAGGGTTTGCTGGCAGCCCCCAGACCCTGTGTCCCCAGCCGGCGCTTCCCCAGCGCAGCTGGAGCCCGGGAGGGGAAGCGCCCAGCCGGGGGCGCAGGGTCTGGAGGCTGCCCGGCAAACTGTGAAGCCGGTAGTGCTCGGGCTTTGGGCAGCCCCTATGCCTCCGGACCCTGCGCCCCCAGCCGGGCACTTCCCCTCCCGGGCTCCGGCGGCGCAGGGTCCGGAGGCACGGGGGCTGCCCGAAGTCGGTAGCGCTCGGGCAGCCCGGCTCTTAAACAGAGCTGAAGAGGAGCAGATCCTCCAGCTGCGGGGGCTCTGCTCCTCCCCGACTCTTCGGCTCTGTTTAAGAGCCGGGCTGCCCGAGCGCTACCGGCTTCGGGCAGCCCCCGTGCCTCCGGACCCTGTGCCGCCGGAGCCCGGGCGGGGACGTGCCCGGCTGGGGGCGCAGGGTCTGGAGGCACGGGGGCTGCCTGAAGCCGGTAGCGCTCGGGCAGCCCGGCTCTTACACAGAGCCGAAGAGGAGCAGAGCCTCCAGCCGGGCACTTCCCCTCCTGGGCTCCGGTAGCGCTCGGGCAGCCCGGCTCTTAAACAGAGCTGAAGAGTCAGGGAGGAGCAGAGCCGCCATTTTCTCGGACATGTTCGGCTTTTTGGCAATTCCCCCCGGACGGGGCTTTGACTGCCGAAAAGCCGGACATGTCCAGGAAAAAGAGGACGTATGGTAACCCTACACTTGGATCATTGTAAATTAGAAAGTTCAACTTGAAATTTAAATGTTATTGATTTTGTGATGTACTCAGCGAAGACTGTGAAGAGAGGAATAGAGAGAAAACTTACGGGAAAAAAAAAGTTCTCTGCATATCTGTATAAATATACCCATTTTTTCCCCATAGACTAAGGCCAGAAGAGACCATTGTGATCATCTACACTGGCTTCCTGCATAGAACAGCCCTAGAATTTCATCCAGTAACTGCTAGCATCAAGCCCATATTTTGTGGTTGAGCTAGAGCATATTTTTTAGAAAGACATCTGTTGGTAGATTAACAACTGAAACAATTATGCTAATTTAAACTGAGCAGTCTACAGATTACTTACCAGCTTAGATTTTAGGGGAGCAGTTCTATTGTAACACAGGCTTCACAGTGTTGGGATAGGGGAAATAATCCTAATCTGAATATACCTGGGTGAAAGTGTGGGGAGGGGAACAGAATATAGGGTTACATTTTAGAGTGAAAAAAAGACTTGTCAGACTCAGACTGGACCTCAGTTGAGCTGTTCTGCTTAAGCAGACCCTGCCCCTCTGCAGTGTCCCATTGGAGTAGATGATTACAGAGGGCATGATCAGGCCTAGGATTATAAATCCCAAGGTAAATCAAGAGGTTTGCTTATCCCAACACTCGTAAGATTTTCTTGTCCTGGTAAGCATAACTCATTTTCCCCTACATAGTTCAAAATCTGTCAATTCGTCCTGAAGCCATCACCGCACGGTCCTGAGAACCTATGTACTGCAGGGCTGAAAAGCCTAATTTTTCTGCTTCCCAGAGAAAGTTAAAAATATTGAGCACTATATGGATTTGAAGCACCACTCTTCAATCAAATGAAATATTAAAGCCAAAGCTAATTCAGTGGCAGGCAGTAAGCATTGGGGGATCCTGCTTTATCTAATTTGCTGTCATCTGCAGTAATCGCTGCTATTAATATAATTGGGAAGAACATGTCAAAAGATTAAATTCATCACATCAGACTAGCCAGTCAAAGAAGACACACAGGCTGGAATTATTACTTCTCTTCTCTTTTCTGTGTCTGTGCTGAATACTGAAACCCCAACTGCAGTGCAGCAACCAGCATGAAAACAACCACCCAAATGGTAGCATTCAGTGCTCTAAATACATGCTGTTGAGTACAGTATTTGTTTTCAAATATATACGATGTAAATAAAACTGAGGAGCTTGAGGAATCCATGGTATTGGAGGGTCATCTGAGTGACGATTACCTGTTAAACAAATCTAGGGTAGAAAATAGAGCTGCTCTGACCCACAATCACATTATAGCACCCTGAAAGAGAATAAGGGAATTAATTCACATCCTGTTTTCCCATTTCTCTTATTGTTGCTCTTAATACAAGCCCCAAAGGAGAGAAACTGATAGAAAAAGATCTTTAGAAAAATCTCAGTTCTCTCTAAGTCACAGAGCAGTGAAACTGCTGCTTCACTAATGACACCTCCTTCTGGGTCATCTGAAGTGCTAAAAGATCATTCAGGATTGAGGCGGGAGCTGGGCAAAAGAAGCTTAGGTCACTACCCTGAGTCATCAGAGCACATACCCTGGGACTTAAGCAGCTGTAGATCTTCCCGGATGGAAGCACAGCCAAACAGGACATGCATGACCTTGACTTATAAGGTCTCATTAACCTCTCCCCTGCCCAGAATAACCTCACTATTGACTTCTGAAGGATGAAGGACTGAATCAGCTCTGCTGGGGGGTAAGCATTTGTTTTCAGGGAATGAACATATTTCAAAGATGATACACCATTAAATCACTCCTCTATGCCAAATATTAAATAATGAAGGAGGTAATGCCTAATGACTTAGATATGAAAGAAGTTGTGTACTTTTTGAGCAACATCATATTTCATTCTTGGTTGAGCTTTGCATTTTCATACAACGGTGAGCTCTTTTTCTCTCTCCGATCGAATCTATCCATCCACAGTATGGTCCTCTGGTTTAATTGGATTATGGTCTTTTATAACATGATACAACAAATTGTGGCAAATGCCAAACTAAAGCATTTAATAAGATAGTGTATTGATTAGGAGTGAAGTATGGGGAAAAGATTTTGATGATAAAGGAAGCATTTGCTTAAAGCTATCTCCTGAGCCTGCATGCATATACTATAATGAAATGCTGGAACATCTTAAGTATGCATTTCTTAGAGACCAATAAACCTGTGGATAGGGGAATGTTTCTGGATCATTTGCCAAGCAGAAATATCTTCTGCCAACTTCAGTGATTGTTATGCGATTTCTACAACTGGGATACTAGCATGGAAATCAATGCTAGCAAGAGGTCTAAGTGCAAAGGGCAGGAAGCCCAGTCTGGCATTATTCAGATATTCTTGGATCTAATCTGGACACAATAGCCCGTCATTTATTCTCACAAAGAGACCATACCACTGTTTGCTAATCCTAATGCAATCAGACATATTTTCCCCCATGTGTCTAAATAAGGCTAGGAAAAATAAAAAGTGACAATTAATAGCCATCTCAGTGTTTAATGACATCCACAAATTGAACCTGAGGTTCATGGTTCATTTAATCCTTTTTTCTTGCTATTAGCTATGGTCACTGATCTGTTGCCTGTCTGTGCTGCAGTATTTAATAACTAGCACAAGAGCCAAGCATTCCACCTTTGTGGCTAATGCTGGAAACCATCCAAGCTTGGCTCTAAAAAGCTAGAGCTGTTCTCTGGGGAGAGGAAGAAATGTGCTGTTGAACTGGGGATAGCTGGAGGCCAGAAGCATGCATAATGCCTCCAGGAGCTTGCTCAGTGGCAGAAGTTAATCCTGCAATGCAAAGTGAATCTCTGTTGAAACTGTTGAGTTTCTGCTGGCTTTAGCTCTAAACAATAATTCTTTAACTATGAGTGTGTGTGGTCTTTATCATGAAATCCACAAATCAATTGGGTCAAGTCCACAGGGTTTAAGTTAGTTTGAAAGATAACTTTAGAAAATCTTTCAGCAAGCCCAAGCTGCGTTGGCAGGGGAATCTATTCACTATAGCAGGGGTTCTCAAACTTCATTGCCCCCTTCTGACAATAAAAATTACTACATGACTGCAGGACATGGGACTAAAGTCTTAGTCCGCCCGAGCCACACTGACCCGTGGTGGGGAAGGGGGGCAAAGTTGAAGCCCAAGGGCTTCAGCCCCAGGCAGGGGGCCTGTAACCTGAATCCCAACATGCAGGGCTGAAACCCTCAGGCTTCGGCCTTGGGTGGTGGGGTTCAGGCTTTGGCTTTGGCTCTGGGCCCCAGCAAGTCTAAGCCAGCCCTGGCGACCCCTTTAAAATGAAGTCGAGACCCATTTTGGGGTCCCAACCCACAGTTTGAGAACTGCTGCACTGTAGTGAACTTCGTTATAACATTTACTACCCAAGGGAGTCTGAGACTCTACTCTTCTTCTCTATTCTAAGCATAGGGAAATCCAGTGTTGACTCATACCACTGTGTGTGGCAGCGGTGGGCAAATAAATGGTGACTACTCTAGTTCACAACTTTACATTTTTTTAAAATGTTCCTTTTCCTGTGCTGCCTTAACATTTCATCGCACTTTGAAGTTCTCCACTGAGCCCGTAAGTGGTTCAGGGCTTACCACACAAGCACTTTTGAACATTAATTTAAATTCCTCTCCAAGAGCATGATCCCGCCACCCTGACCTACACTGATTGGTACCTTTCTTCTCAGGAGGTCCCATGCATTCCCATCGGAGCGCTGGCTCAGGACGATACTGCTCAATGTGGCCAAGTGAGTTATCCAGTGAGATTCCCTGAGTTTTCCAGACCGTGGCTTCTGAATAGCTCATTCTCTCCAAGAAATGAAACAAAAGATCTTTAGCATTTCATAGAGGAAACTTAAAATTGTAGAAGGCACAATTATGCAAATTGCCAACAATTTACTAGAAAACCTTTTGATACCATTTCCTTGATATATCTTGCGGCTTTTGTAGATCTTGGGTGATTAAAAGCAGTGTGTGAAAGTTTTTTAAATGGTTTCTGTCCTTTCTTTAGAACCCCGGACTTTGCGAGAACTGGTGCAAAACAACATCATCAATGTAGGAGGTGCCTTTAAAGCCAGATTCTAAAATTCCTAGGAGCAAATCTTACCCTCCCTTTGTGGCCAAGGAAGGCCTTAACTGCAACTAAACTGATAATGGGAAAAAGGACAAGTCCCCTGTGTGATGAGGGGGGCTTCTGACATGCCCTTGAGCAGCATGAGTTGGGCATAGAGCAGGCAAATCAAAGTTTTCTACCAAGTTTATACTCACTGAGATTGTGGCACTTCTCACAAGCGAGGGAACTAGCTCCAGAGATCCAGATATGCAGCCTCATCACTTACTGAGGTCAATGGGAGTTATGTATACACGGAGCTAAGGTTGGGCTAAAATCTAATGGGACAAATGTATATCTTACAAAATCATGAGGATGACTGGGTAATCATGTAGCATCAATCATCACCACCATGCAACACCATGACATTGCCTGGGTCCCAAGTGGGATTGAAGTGATTCCATTGCCATAAAATCCAACTCTAGAAACACCAGCAGGTCTAAGCTGAAGGTAGAACTTGGCTTTAATGTTCATGGTAGGGATATATCCCAAACCCACTTCTCTGGTCTCACCATGCCCATTTTGTAGGTCCCAATTTTCAGAGGTGCTGCTCCTATTGAGAACATAGCTATAATGGATACCATAGCCGCATCACCAATGGACACTCCCAACCACTGCCGGAACACTGTCCCACTCACAAAGATGGGGTAGAAAAGCTACACATGTACATGGTATGGATTTCTCAGGAGTATCACCAAGTGAGTGATGGAAACATATACACGTTTCTCTTGTCAAAGGTCCTGCAATATTAGGATTTTAAGATCTGGCCACTGAAGCCCCACTCACTGTGCATGTCTGCAGAAAGAAGAAAGGAGTCAGAGAACTGCTAATGATGCCAATTACCTGAAATAGGGTAGAGCAAGGCTGAACCCCTGGCTCTAACCCCTTTTCCACTGGCTCATGGCCAGTGCTGAGGGAGAAACATGCTCTGCCTAATAGGGAGAAACAATGGTTGTTCCTGTATGTGCTCTCCTCGTGTCCCTAGAAGCACTGTGCCTGTCTGTGTTCTCTGCAGGAAGGGTGGCTCCGGAGGTATTGCCAAGGCATGGCCCTCTTCACTCCCCACTAACGCAGCAGTCATGGATAAATGCACAGTCTGGCCACTGCAATGCTCCTCCAAGCACATCACCTTTCTACTAGCAACTTGCTAATTATTAAACCCTTCCTTAGTCTTGTCTCTTCTCTTTTGTAATAGAATTACCATTGATTTAATTGAGTTCATTGTCTCCTGTTCAATTCAATGAAGGCTCATGAGACACTGATTTTAAATAGGAGTATGTAACATATTGACTTTGTGTGTGTGAGAGAGAGATTGCCCCCTTGTGATTGGACCACAGAGAGTATAATGGACCTATTACAGGTCTCATAGCTTTGTGTGGCAGCTGAAGCAGCAGAGTCCTAATCCCAACTCTTCAGTTTGTGTATGATTTATGGAATGGTTGCATCTGCTGGCTGAAGCCCCTGAGTTCATTACACAGTGCCCCCCAAATGCTGCAGCTGAACTTCTGTGAACCTCTGATCCTAGGAACCAGTTTTATGTACAGATATTTCAATATGCAAATTTTTAACCTCAATTTCCTCTCTTCTCTGCAATCATTGTACCTATGACTGCTGAGACAGCTGAGTGGAGGTGCTGGGGGTTGCAGGACCAATTTTCAACCTACCAGATTTAGAGATTGGCAAATCACAGATAACTCAAATCTCTTATACACTATTGAGCCATGAACCCAAAGTCAACTTTTAGTGTCCACTAGTCAGATTTTCCCGCAGACACCTGCCCCCTCATACTGCCCCTCAGGAATGGCAGGAGTTCCCTGTACAAATTCAAAGCCATTACATGTTAAGCTCCTGCAAGCTACCTCTGCCATGATATCTATAAAACTCCTAACGCTGGTTGGGCAGCTAATGTGCTGCTGCCACTGCATATTACACTAACCATAAGTAACTCACTATTACCTTGTGCTCCCCATGTTGTTTTTTTGTATCGACCTGTCGTCTCTCACACATGTAGACGGTGATCTCTTTGGGGCAGGGGTCATTTTTTGGTGCATCTGAGTAGAACTGAGCACAATGGGGATCCAAGCCTTGACTGAGGCATCTAGGCACTAAAGCAATACAAAATTATACTAATTTTTTTCAGCCCCCCTTTATCCCAAAGAGCAACCAGGTAACCCCTGCGAGCTCATTTAGGATCCAGGAGTTGTGCTGCTTCTAACTTCCACTATGCCAAAAGGGCAAAGCTCCTCTTTCAAACCAGTTCATGACTGAACTTCTCCAAGGGGAAGAGCCAACTTGTAACTGTGTTCCCTTTTTGGTAAAATGGGTGACAGAAGAGCAAAAAGGCTAAAAACAATGTCTGTAGATCCCAAGTTGTGCAGCAAAAAAACAAACTAAGATATACTTTCCAGAGGATGAATGACAGCCAAGTTCATGTAAAATGTATCGCAAGTCCCATGTTATGCTTTCATATTTTGATGTTTGCTCAGCTTTTTATTTGCAGTCAGAGTGTTAATAAATCAGTCATGATACTGAATAGTCAACACAGTAAACACTCAGCTTGTTAGCTGACAAAGGAGTTTAACACATGTATTATGTTCTAAACCCAGGCAAGCCATGGAAAAAAATCAGTGGAAAAACATAAAATGTGCATGATATATTTACTAATCGGAGGGTCGTACTCTGTTTACAGATAACAAATTAGGTGTTGGGGTTTTTTTTTTTTTTTGGTATTTTCATCCACTGTCCCCTACTGAATCATTTTAACCACATCTCTCATTTATACTCATTAGGTCTGTAGGTTTTCTAATTAGCCACCATCATCACCCCTGCCCACATCAAATGTTCCAGGCAGGAAATGCAGATTAGCATCAGTGATGGTACAGCCCCAACCTCAAAAGAATGAAAAAAAAATGTGCATTTGTCTATGCACCAATTGCAGCTGTTAACATAACACCATAGGAGTGACTTGGGAAGATACAGAGTAGTTTTGTCGAAGTGCTGGGTGCTCTTAACTCCCATTGAAATAACTGGGTGTTAAGGGTGCTCAGTTGTTCTAAGGAAGCACTCAGCACCTTGCAGGATTGGTCCCACTGAATCCCAACAGAAGCTCCAAGGCCAGTACAGACCAGAACTACGCCTCTACTGAACAACCAGCAGCTATAACAATACACACTGAATGTCACTTGGGAAATAAGCCTCAATTAGGGTTCAGTCCTTAAATCCTTAAGTCAGGGAGACACCCACTGAAATCAAAGGGAGTAAAGACTAAGGGTATGTCTTCACTACCCTCCGAATCGGCGGGTAGTAATCGATCTATCGGGGATCGATTTATCACGTCTCGTCTAGACGCGATAAATCGATCCCCGAATGCGCTCCCCGTCGACTCCGGAACTCCACCAGAGTGAGAGGTGGAAGCGGAGTCGACGGGGGAGCCGCGACCGTCAATCCCACGCCATGAGGACGCGAGGTAAATCGATCTAAGATACGTCGACTTCAGCTACTCTATTCTCGTAGCTGAAGTTGCGTATCTTAGATCGATCACCCCCAGTGTAGACCAGCCCTAAGTGAGCGCCCAACAATGCAACCATCAGCAGGGTGGTAATTCTGCCAATATATCATTTTCTCACTTCATTCTTTTGCAAAGGGGATTTCTATTAGAGCTAGCTTGAATACTCCAGAAGTATGCTCACAAAGATACATTTTACTTCAACTACATGTTCACGCCCCTTTTGTACACACAAGAGTTTAGGGAACAGATGTTCTCCTTCAGCAACAAGAGGATTCACTTTTTGCTGCTATTTGTTATTCCCTGGCGTACAAGATTCAATAATTCAGTCAGGGAGCAGACAATACCACACAAGACACTACTACTAATAAAAAGAACAGACAAGAACGATAGGAAATGTGATATGAAGTTCTGTCTTCTCTGCACTGCCAGGGTTTCAAATCATACTGAAGAGAGATAATTTCCTCTCCGATTTTTGAGTTGTGTTATTTTTACTCAATTGTATTTAATATTACACATACCCAATTTGAATTCAAGAATGCTCCAATGATCCGGGCACTAGCCTGAGACCTGGATTTAGTTCCTTGCTCTGCCATAGATCTCCTGTGTGACCTCAAGCAAGGCCCTTACTCTATTAGTGCCTCAGTTCCCAATGTGGGAAATGGGGACAATAATACTCCCCTTCCTCATAAGGGTGCGGGGTAGGATAAAGACATTAAAGATTGTGAAGTGTGTTGAGATCTATGGATGCAGAGTGCTGTATAAGAGATGGGTATTCTATCAGTCAAATATTGTCCCAGAATGCATACAAATAACTCTCATGGATATTGATCTGCAACGAACTTTCATTGGCTTCTCTGCCATTATGGAAGAGCCTTACAGCATACAATACGGATTAAGCCCATGAACTTGTTTTAAGACATGTAACAGTTCTGGAGAAATTACTTTAAAACAGTGTATAGAATGGACTGGAAAAGGAAATCCTTTCTCAAGGATATAGAAGTTTAAGGGCTGGTCTACCCGAGGGTGTGGGGGGGGAAAATCGATCTAAGATACACAACTTCAGCTATAAGAATAGCGTAGCTGAAGTTGACATATCTTAGATCGACTTACCTCCTGTCCTCACGGCGTGGGATAGACGGCCGCGGCTCCCCCGTCGACTCCGCTTCTGCCTCTCACCCTAGTGGAGTTCCGGAGTCGACGGGGAGTGCGTTCGGGGATTGATTTATCGTGTCTAGATGAGACGTGATAAATCGATCCCCGATAGATCGATTGCTACCCGCCAATCCGGCGGGTAGAGAAGACGTACCCTCAAGCCAGGTATGATGGGAAAAGCAGCCTTCGGTGATTAAAGAAGAGCCTCCAGAAAGAAAGAACCACTCACTGCCTTTTAACAAACTCTCCTTGTTAGCCTTGAGAAAAAGGTGGGCCAAGATTCCCACTTCCCCTCAGTGTTACTAAACTAGGCCAGTCACTTTCAAGAAAATAGACCTGAAAGCTGGCCCTGAAAAAATTGTTTGTACCTAGAGAATAGACTCAAAGTTCTGATCTACAGCAGACTTGTTGTGCTGAAGATAAAGAGAAGATAAAAAACCTGCCTGTCAAGCTCCTTTTTAGCAAAGAATGCTAGGAAGGAGAGGAGCCAGAAGGCCTATAAAATGCTGGCCCACCTGGCATTCTGTGAATATGGGGAAAACTGATGCTGAAGAGAAGACTGTTCTAGGAGACACACACTGGAGAAAGTTAACCCAGATACTTGAAAAACTAACTGCATGCAGAAGAACTAGCCCCTGAAAGCTTATGCCCAAATAAATTTGTTAGTCTCTAAGGTGCCACAAGGACTCCTCGTTGTTGTTTTTTAAGAAATTGTATCATTATGTGGTCTTGGAGGAGAAATGGTTTGTGTATTCTTCTGTTTACTAAGCAAAAATATCCCCTTTCCTTTTAAAGAAGTGCTTTATTCTTTTATCTCACTCTGTGATGGGGATCACATCCTGACTTGCTGTTGTGATTCGTGACCCTGAACCCTAATTCTCTATTAAATTCTATACGCATATGAGTTGTATAAACAGGGTGATAGTAGGATATGGCCTATTGACTTCAGTGAGTGTTACAGTGTACCTCAAAGGGTAGAATTTGACTCTTATAGCATTATTTTATGTTTTCTTCTATGGAAAATATCAAACAACTGTGCATTCAAGGAGGTAAAGTCATTTTTCAAATATCACACAAAATAAATTCCATTCTGGCCTTCACTGGATTATTTAGGACTGCATGTAATACATTTCCCACCAAGATATGACATTGATTCATTCCTTGTATTGAATTTGTTCACTGTAATGAATGTATTATTTCTTCCCTTCAGGCCCAAAGCCTTCTCTCACCTTTATTGATCAATGGTTTGTGTTTTACTAACTTTGAAATTATTCTGAACAAAGCAATTAATATTTCTAACCTTCTCTGCTGATGAAGCAATCCTTTATAACTCAGAATGAAATCTGTTGGGATAGTGTAATACTATTTAATATATTTGCCTATATTTCAGTAAAGCAAGGAGTAAAATCTCATATCAAAGCTGAATTTAAACAGGTTTCTGTCTCTAAGAAATCACAATAAAACATAAAAGGGTGTTGGGAAGGGCTCAGTAGAAAAAAAACACAAAAATACAAGTGAGAGTGATTCTCTGATCAGTAGAAACTGGGCTTTTATTAGCCCCAGCAACACAGCCTAATAATTAATTACAAGAAAGGGGATGTTGTGAGGAGGAGGAGAAGGCAAAATGGGACATACAAATCCCTGAAGTGGCCATATAAGTAAAGATTAACAGAGTAAAATACCACTTGATGTGAGTAAAGGTGGCACAACCTGGCCCTTAAATCTGTGTAAATCTACCTCCCCCTGCCAGAGCCTTTCCCCTCTGCCAGAGTCTTTCACTGCAGTGGGGAAAGGCTCCAGCAATGGAGAGCTTCCAGACTTTCCCTGCTGCTTCCTCCCTTCCAGAACCTTTCCCCACTATTGGAGCCTTTCCCTGCAGTGGGGAAAAGCTCCACCATCAGGAAAGCAGAGGAACACTACACTGCTAAAAATAGCAGTGAAGTGTCCCACTGCTTTCTTGATGTCAGAGAGGTGGGAAACAAACTTCTTGGCTCTTGTGCCTAATCCACTAGACTACTCACCACCACCTCTTCTTCCTCTTTCTGCAGCCTAAATTTTTTCCACAATATCTTTTCCAAAATGGTGCTGTGCTATCAGAAAATAGCAGTGTAGATGGAGCCCTGGGGGAGGCACTGCTTGAACATGCAGAAAGCCGGGTAAGGAACATATCCACAGGGTTCAGGCATCTCTTTACTCTTCTTGCTTGAGCAGTGCCTCACCGTCTACAGTTTCTATTTATACCCATGTCAGACAGTCATGTAGTGTATGCATTCCACACACTGCCATAAGGAGTGCGGAATGTAGACATTCCTACATGCAGTGTAGACGTAGATTCATATATGTAGCATGTATGGTGACATACTGTTACTGTGCATTCTGAAGCTTTCAAACACTAAAATCCATGGAACTCTGCCGCTGACAACCTGTTATTTGTGTTATTTATTTTAAAGGCAAACTTAAAACGAGTAGCAGTAAATCAGACCCATTGTATAATGAAGCTGGTTTTACATGATAATTATTTCTTGCTTGCTGATTACAGGTTAGGAAATAGCAGCTTGTGCCTAGCTGTTCTTCTCAAATGCGATTAACTCCACAGAATATCTGATGTAATTGGGACCGTAGAAGAAAATTGTTACCCTGTAAACAGAGGGGTTTTTTTTTATCATTCCCTCCCCCCCTCCAAACATTTGTGGATCCAAACATTTCTCCCCTACCTCAGGGACACCACCATAAAATGCACTCCAGAATTATTCTGACAAAGTGAGCAACTGGTGTTCTAATCCTAATTACAACATGAACTCATGTATGATTTAGTGCCACTTCACCTTTGTGTCTCAGTGTGTGCAAAAGTGAGGATAATGATGTTGACATATAAGCACAAAGTTTTAAGGTCAGTTAATGGCAGAAGTGGGAATCAAACTTCTTGGCTCTTGTGCATAATCTGCTAGACTATGTGTCTTTTGGAACTCAACCACTACCTCCTCTTCCCATTTCTGGAGCCTAAAAATTTTCTATGAATCTGAGGACTGGTCTCCACTACTGGGAAGATTGACACTGCTTCAATCGATGCAGCAGGGGTTGATTTAGTGCAGGGGTCCCCAACACGGTGCCCGTGGGTGCCATGGCGCCCGCTGGGGCCTCTAAGTGCGCCCACGTACTGGCCGGTGGACAAGCATCCACCGAAATGCCGCTGAGAAGCAGCGCCATCCAGAGGCGTTGCCGCTGAAATGCCGCCGATTTTTGGCGCCATTTCGGTGGCAACGCCTCTGGATGACGCTGTTTGTCGGCAGCATTTCGGCAGCAACGCCTATTGATGTTGCTGTTTGTCGGCGGTATTTCGGCGGATGCTCATCCACCGCCATGATCCTCCGTGGCTCGTCATCTGGCGCCCACCAGATGAAAAAGGTTGGGGACCACTGATTTAGCGGGTCTAGTGAAGACCCGCTAAATCGATTGCAGAGCGCTCTCCGTTCGACCCCGGAACTCCAAGAAAAGTAAGGCAAGTCAACCAGAGTCTCCCGTCAACGCAGCACAGTGAAGACACTGGGATAAGTCAACATAAGCTACGTCAACTCCAGCTACGTTATTCACGTAACTGGAATAGTGTAACTTAGGTCAGCTTACCCCCATAGTGAAGACAAGCCCTCAGCATTATCCTATCTGTCTACTTGCTGGTGAGGGAGTGGCACTGTATTTGAAAGAAAGCGTAGAATCAAATGAAGCAAAAATCTTAAATGAACCAAACTGTATGGATAGCAGTTCCATGCTTGAATAATAAGAATATAGCAGTAGGGATATATTACCGACCACCTGACCAGGATGGTGATAGTAACTGCTAAATGCTCAGGGAGAGAGGCTATAAAAATAAAAAAAAAACAAAATAATAATAATGGGGAATTTCAACTATCCCCATAGTAACTGGGTACATGTCACCTCAGGACAGGATGCAGAAATAAAGTTTCTTGACACCTTAGATGACTGCTTCTTGGAGCAGCTAGTCCTGGAACCCACAAGAGGAGAGGCAATTCTTGATTTAGTCCTAAGTGGAGCACAGGATCTGGTCCAAGGGGTGAATATAGCTGCACTGCTTGGTAATCATGTCCATAATATAATTAAATTTAACATCCCTGTGGTGGGGAAAACACAACAGCAGCCCAACACTATTAGCATTTAATTTCAGAAAGAGGAACTACACAAAAATGAAGAAGTTAGTTAAACAAATTAAAAGGTTCAGTGCCAAAAGTGAAATCCCTGCAAGCTGCATGGAAACTTTTTAAAGACACAATAATAGAGGCTCAACTTAAATGTATACCCCAAATTAAAAAACATAGTAAGAGAACCAAAAAGAGCCACTGTGGCTAAACAACAAAGTAAAAGAAATAGAGGCAAAAAGACATCCTTTAAAAAGTGGAAATTAAATCCTAGTGAGGAAAACAGAAAGGAGCATAAACTCTGGCAAATTAAGTGTAAAAATATAATTAGGAAGGCCTAAAAAGAATTTGAAGAACAACTAGCGAAATACTAAAAAAGTAATAGCAATTTTTTTAAAGTATATCAGAAGCAGGAAGCCTGCTAAACAACCAGTTGGGCCACTGGACGATCGAGATGCTAAAGGAGCACTCAAGGACAATAAGGCCTTTGTGGAGAAACTAAATTAATTCTTTGCATTAGTCTTCATGGCTGACAATGTGAGGGAGATTCCCAGGCCTGAGCCATTCTTTTTAGGTGACAAATCTGAGGAACTGATTGAGGTGTCATTAGAGGAGGTTTTGGAACAAACTGATAAATTAAACAGTAATAAGTCACCAGGCCCAGATGGTATTCACCGAAGAGTTCTGAGAGAACTCAAATGTGAAATTGCAGAACTACTAACCGCTAACATTTAAATCAGCTTCAGTGCCAAGTGACTGGAGGATAGCTAATGTGATGCCAATTTTTTAAAAGGGCTCCAGAGGTGATCCTGGCAATTACAGGCCAGTAAGCCTGATTTCAGTACTGGGCAAACTGGTTGAAACTATAGTAAAGAACAGAATTGTCAGACACATAGATTAACGTAATTTGTTGGGGAAGAATCAACATGATTTTTGTAAAGGGAAATCATGCCTCACCAATCTACTATAATTCTTTGAGGGGTCAACAAGCATGTGGACAAGGGAGATCCAATGGATATAGTGTACTTAGATTTTCAGAAAACCTTTGACAAGGTCCCCCACTAAAGGCTCTTAAGCAAAGTAAGGTGGGATAAGAGAGAAGGTCCTCTCATGGATCGGTAACTGATTAAAAGATAGGAAACAAAGGGTAGGAATAAATGGTCAGTTTTCAGAATGGAGAGAGGTAAATAGTGGTGTCCCCTGGTTCTCTACTGGGCCCAGTCCTATTCAACATATTCATAAATGATCTGGGAAAAGGTGTAAACAGTGAGGTGTCAAATTTTGCAGATGATACAAAACTACTCAAGATAGTTAAGTCCAAAGCAGACTGCGAAGAGCTACAAAGAGATCTCACAAAACTGGGTGACTGGGCAACAAAAAGGCAGATGAAATTCAATGTTGATAAATACAAAGTAATGCACATTATCCCAATTATACATATAAAATGATGGGGTCTAAATTAGCAATTACCACTCAAGAGAGAGATCTTGGAGTCACTGTGGCTAGTTCTCTGAAAACATCCACTCAATGTGCAGTGGCAGTCAAAAAAGCTAACAAAATGTTGGGAATCATTAAGAAAAGTATTGATAATAACACAGAAAATATCATATTGCTTCTATATAAATCCATAGTATGCCCACATCTTGAATACTGTGTGCAAATGTGGTCACCACATCTCTCTCTCTATATATATATATATATTGGAATTGAAAAAGGTTCAGAAAAGACTGGGACTTTTTCAGATTGGAAAAGAGAAGCCTAAGGGGGGATATGCTAGAGGTCTATAAAATCATGTCTGGTGTTGAGAAAGTAAATTACGAAATGTTATTTATTCCTTCTCATAACACAAGAACTAGGGGTCACCATATTAAATTAATAGGCAGCACGTTAAAAACAAACAAAAGGAAGTATTTCTTCACACAGTCAACCTGTGGAACTCTTTGCCAGAGGAGGTTGTGAAGGCCAAGACTATAACAGGGTTTAAAAAAGAACTAGATAAATTCATGGAGGATAGGTCCTATTAGCCAGGATGGGTAGGGATGGTGTCCCTAGCCTCTGTTTGCCAAAAGCTGAGAATGGGCGACATGGGGATGGATCACTTGATGATTACCTGTTCTATTCATTCCCTCTAGGACACTTGGCATTGGCCACTGTCAAAAGATAGGATACTCGGCTAGATGGACCTTTGGTCTGACCCAGTACGGCCGTCACTGGACCAGGAGGCAAAAAAAAAAACCATAATTCTATTCCCAGCTCTGCTAGTGATCTGGTCCATGTCTTTAGACAAGTCTGTTCACCTCTCTATGTCCATTTTCCCTCCCACTCTATGTCCCAATGAGTTTAATCTCTTACTATATATTTGTAGAGTAATTAGAACAATGGGCCCTGAGTTCAGCTGTGGATTCTGGTGCTACTTTATTACAAAAAGCTTGTTTTAGTTTGCCTGCCTGGTGAAGTATTCCCTCTCCAGGCTTCTGGCAAATAACCTACACTGATAAAGTAATATTTTGATCGGTAAGCGTACATGATGCACAGACCGCTCTGTGAGCACGGTGCTTGAGGAAATGAATTAATGCAAGATAATGCAGTTAGGCAGGATGAAAAAAATGAGACAGTTCAAAGAATCACAGCTCCAACACGGCTTGGAAAATTTCATACACTAACAGGATACCCTGAGAGCTTTGACCATTCAGGGAGGACAGAAAAGCAGCTGGCAGAGAAGAATCTCCTGTGTAACTGGGCACAGGACAGACATTGGCCACTCTATATGATTCTTAGAGATCTCAGAGACATCAGCATTTGGAGAAATCTCACTTGGATTCCTTCTCCACAACTCCACTCACAGACCAACTGATCAGTTCCTGTAGTGGGGAGCTACTACTCTGATGAACCACTTAAACACAAATCAGTTAGGAACTTAGACTTCTCCAGGGAAAAACTGAAAGCACAATTTTGGATCAGAAAAATGCAACAGCTTCAGATAACCTCACATATCAAGGAGGCTCATTGTTAGCAACAGTAAATACCATCTAGGATGGTATTTGCTAGTCCTCCCTTTAATAGTGTATGTGGTTTTCATAGTCCTGAAGACAGAACATAGTGCATTGTTCTTTCTATTTTTGTGTGGCACATAACTTTGCAGTAACTGACTCTCTGGTAGCTGGCCCATCCAGTCATTGGCCAGGTCTTAGTCATATTCTCATTGAGAAGAACATGTGGCATACATTAAAGGCTCCCTTTCATAAATTTCTTTACTCTATGCACAAGTTTCCCTTTTAAAGCAGATTTTTGTTAGTTTACAGAAAAATAAACATGGAATGAATTTGAGAGGAAGATGCTTTGTGAATCCAGAATGCTGAAAAATTCATGAAGCTCTCAGACACAGTCTACTAGATTCGCTCATTGCAGGTATATATGTAGAGAGCAGCATCCTTCCCCTCCCCCCCGTATGGCAGGTTAGTTTTACACCATGTTAAACTCTAAGGGAGGTCTGGTGTCTCAACAGCACCAGGTGTATGCACAGCTGAAAGGTCCCTTTTCCAGGGTGCACTTCTCCCTGCATCAGCCCAGAGTGGGCAAGTCGAGCCAGCACCCTGCACCCTCACACTGCTTTTGGGGGGGATAATTCAGCGATCAATAATCTCCGCTGCTTCTTGAATGCCAGGAGTACAAGGGCCTAGATTATGCCTAGTGCATCCACTTGGGACTAGAAAAAAAATCTATCCTAAGAGTCAGCCTACCTCCAAATTTCAGTGACTTTAAGATCCAGGGTCTTGATTTGTCCCATTGAAGTGACAGGGCCCAACCTTCCCATTCTGATGTATTCAGATTTGGAAAGGATCTTCTCACTCCCATGCCTGGCTGGGCTTGGATCCAGTGCTTTGGTTCAGGCCCTGTGTCCAGTCAAACAGTCCTCCAGAGACATATACCAGTATATGTATTACACTCACACTTCTCTTAATTGTGCTTGTGAATTACCCTTCAACAGATGAATACTGAAACCACACAGGCCCTGAGAAGGATGACATTTGGTAAAGTGTCTCAGGGTTTCTCCTCTCATAAACTTATATTGTGCTGTGGTTTAAAAAGAAAAGAAATCAATCCACTGCCTCAAGGAATCAACATGTTGTCATGGTCTGCTGTTGCAGATACTATAAAGCTTAAAGTAACCACTGACCAAGAAGAGAATAATGTAAGATATTGCTAAAAAAAGGTTTAGTTGTTGATGAATTTCAGTGAAAATTAAAAAGAAAGCATAAATGTGCTATATTTATTTCTCTCTCAACTATATCCTTATCCCTCTAGTGTCAGACGAATGCGGCAAAAACTCTGACACCAAACATGCATTCACTGTAAAACAGGTTCAAAAATCAAAGGGTAAATTAATCTGTAGTGTAACTCCATTAATTTCCCTAGAATTACACCAGGCATGAATGTGGTCCATTAAGTTTATGACAAATTAAATAATGAGAGAAAAAAATAATTTAAACAGAAACGTTTAATGCTTCTGTACTTGACAAATACAAAATAACCTGCTACCTCTGACAATCTGAACACTCAGTTCAGGTTCCTGTGTTTTTTGTGTTTCAATATTATTCTGCTCATGGAAAATCCACGATGATTCACAGTTCATGAATGATATGGTTACAAATGAGCATTTTCTGTTCTAAAAAAGAACAGCTGTTAACAGTTTCCTTGGGTACAGAGCTCTAGCCCTTCAAAAAATAAGGACCTCATTTACTAATAATAAGTAACACAATCAATTTTAAAATCTAATAGCCATCAAGGGGAGGTACACTTGATACCAGGAATAAGCTATGAATTGGAGTCCTGATTCCAAAAGCAGGATTTAATGAGACAGGCAGCAGATATTCTTTGGGATGAAATTCACCCTGTGGAAGAAGGCCTAAAAAAGAGGGCCTATTCACCACTTACTGTGACTCTCATCTGAGACTTTAGCATGGAGATTAAGGCCTTGATCCTACAGAGCGCAGTTAAGTGCACACTTATTGTCCATGGAACTACTCATATGCCTAAAATTAAACACATGCTTCACTGCTTTGTTGGATTGCTTTTGCTGGTGCATGGACTAACATTCAAATAATCTAGAAGAAACTGTAAACTAGTTTTCAACCTGATATAATTTTTGGTTTAACAATCAGAGGAAAATATTTTGGTTGATATTTTCAAAGCCAGTTAGGGGTGTCAAGGAATGACAAGCAGCTGGCATGCCCCCTTGTGGCTAGGCTTGGCATAGCAACCTCTCCTCTGAAGCGTTGTTAGAATGTTATTTATGATTAACTATTACTGAACACGGTTGCAGTCTCTTCTGAAGAGCTCTCATAGCTTTTCACAAGGGATTAATCATCTGTGAGTTACTGATACTGGCTGATACTTGTGTACTGCATTAGTCTTCATTAGAGCTGGGAAAATTATTGATTGCTCTGATAAGTTAATTCACAGAAAAAGAACTATATACAAAGAGATGTGGGTATGATTTTTGTTTGTTTGTTTGTTACCTGAAGCTGGTCAAAAATTGCATGTGAAGACACTTCAGACAATGGCTTGTGCATACATTTGATTGGTCACTGGTCTATGATCATGATGTGTGCTTTCTCACTAAACTCAATGCAACTTTATTTTGTTAGTGTCCTGCAACAAAACGAAACAAAATCCCTGTATCCCCAAATGATTTAATTAAAAGACCTAGTATCAAGAATAAATAGCAAAGGGAGAGAGAAATGCAGAGGTATAAGCCAGAGGATTTGAAATGAGATGAGATGGATAGTAAGAGAGGCAGAAGGCCATAGGGAGACTGGCTGTCCAGATGGCAGGAAGTTCAAAGGAGATTGCTTTTGTGCCAATAATAGTGAGATGGTAAAGGGATCAAGTATCAGAGGGTAGCTGTGTTAGTCTGTGTCTACAAAAACAACAAGGAGTCTGGTGGCACCTTAAAGACTAACAGATTTATTTGTGCATAAGCTTTCGTGGGTAAAAATCTCACTTCTTCGAGGACACCAGTGCTAGTTGAGGAAAGGATAGATGAGCCAAGTACAAAAGAGCCTGGAGCAAGGCTAGGGAGGATTTTAGAAACAAGGCTGTCAGTTTTGGACTGGATCCTGAAATGGATATGCTGCCAGTAGAAGTATTGGAGGGTAAGAGAGATATGACTGTATGTCTTTGTACATGTGAATGGATGAGCAGCAGCATTCTGCCCATGAAGTCTGGGGATCTGGGACTAAAGAGGTCAGGTAGGATGATGTCGCAGTCACAGTGATAGGAGACGAAGGCATGGATGAAGACTTCAGCACCAAGGATAACAAGATTATAGATGGTGGAAACAAACAGATGTGAATAGAAGACAAAAACAGGAAGTATGAGGATGTGCTGCAGAGTTACCGTCTGCCCAATGGAAGTGCTTGTTTCTGTTTTCTTTGTGTGACAATTTTAAAAACTAACTTCAGAGCACAGATAACCAGCATGGGTATTCTCGGAGAAAGCCATAGTCTCTAAGTTGCTTACACAGCTTACAGTTACACTCAAATGATACTGGCATGCTCTCTGATAAGGCATTGGCTGAAAGGCAGGGGTAGCTTGTTTATAACTCATCTAGAGTAGGGCCTGGGATTTTTTTTTAAAAAGAGGGGCTACCTTCCAGTGATATATGCCAGTTCTTTAATACCTCTCTTTTAGGACTGAAGCAAAACTGAGGACAAGTTGAGGAATGCAAAGGACTGTGGTTATGGCAAGTCTCCTTAGGTAAGTAGCACATTCCTCCTTAGCTGTTCAGCTGTCTTGAGTATTTATTACTGATACAAACATTTCATTGGACTTTCCTACTCTCTACCCCCAAACTTGAAGTAATGAATTTGCTGCAAATAAGGCTGGTGTTGAGGCAGGATATACTTTGTAAATCTCTTGGTAAATATTTCTGAAATCCTTCAACTAAAATCCACCATTTTTGGAAATTGAAAATGAAATATGAAAATCTCAATTTTTGAAGGCTCTGAGAATTCATAACACTTCTACTAAACATTAGTATTCACTTAAACCACAGCAGAAGTTCATTCCTCCTTCCTCTCATTTCAGGCATCCAGAACATCTTCTCTTAGAAGTGAGTGTTCCTGCTGCACCATTGTATTGACTATTTTAGTACCTCAACATTGGTTTCCACATTGATAAAACTGTGGAGTGAATAAGAAAAGCAAGTGCATGCATGAGAATCCCAATATATAAACACTTGCAGAACAATATAACTAGACGCAATGCTGAGTGAAAACTGCCAAAAAACAGCTTGATTAAGTCTTCCCTTAAGAATATGCCCCCCAAAGAATTCTCGAGTGTATAGAGAAAAATTCTACTCTGCATTCATTAAAAACTCATCTCAATTAAGCAACCAATTTAGGTAATCTCTTCAGAAGACACTTATGACAGGGTTTGCTGAAATCCTTTTTGAAAACATCTCAATTCTGGTGTGTATTTTCACATTAGCACACAAACCAGTTTGCCTTGAAAATAAATGGCATGTACCCAAGTTATATTTTGAATACATAATACAATTAAGTATTGCCAAATGTAGAAGATATAAGTAACTTGGCCAGAGGTTATGGTCTATTGAAGGACTGTGTGGGTGAGGTTCTGTAGTCTGAGTTGTGCAGGAGATCAGATTAGATTATCATGATGGTCCTTTCTAGCCTTAAATTCTCTGAGCCTAAGAGAATGATTTAGAACACAATCAGCGGCGGAACAAGTACAGTAACTCCTCACTCAATGTTGTAGTTATATTCCTGAAAAATGTGACTTTAAGTGAAACGATGTTAAGCGAATCCAATTTCCCCATAAGAATTAATGTAAATGGGGGGGGGGGTTAGGTTCCAGGGAAATTTTTTTCATGAGACGAAAGATTATATATAAGACAGTATACGTTTTAAACAAAGAATTTAATGCTGATACACAGCAATGATGATTGTGAAGCTTGGTTGAGGTGGTGAAGTCAGGGGGTGGGATATTTCCCAGGGAATGCCTTACTGCTAAATGATGAACTAACAATCAGCTGAGCCCTCAAGGGTTAACCCATTGTTGTTAATGTAGCCTCACACTCTACAAGGCAGCACGAATGGAGGGAGGGGAGACAGCATAGCAGACAGAGACACACACCGTATGTGTGTGTGTGAGACAGAGAGAGAGAGAGAGAGAGAAAGAGAGAGAGAGAGATGCACAAGGCCCCTTTCAATACGCTGACCCCACTCTAAGTTCATTGCCTTTTTAAGTAGATCAGCAAGTTGAGACAGAAGCTGCTGCCAGGAAGCTCCCTCTGTCCTGAGCCCTGTCATGTCCACCCTGCTCTACGGAAATGGGGTAAGCGGGGTGCAGGAGTAGGGGGGAAGGGTACACCCTGACATTAGCCCCCCTCTCTTCCCTCCCCCTCCCCCCACACAGCAAGCAGGGGGCTTTGGGGAGCAGCTCCAAGGCAGAGGGCAGGAGCAGCACACAGCAGTGGGGGGAGGGACAGCTGAACTGCCTGGCAATTGATAGCCTGCTGGGTGACTGCTGCACAGGGAACTTAGGGGAACGGGGAGCTGATAGGGGGCTGCCAGTCCACCCTGGTTTCAAGCCCCCACCACTAGCTCCAACGGGCTGCTCTTCCTGCAAGCAGTGGACAAAGCAGGCAGTTGCCAAGCGACCATTATAAGGGAGCATTGCGCAACTTTAAACGAGCATGTTCTCTAATTGATCAGCAACATAACAATGAAACAATGTTGACCGGGATGACATTAAGTGAGGAGTTACTGTAATTCATATTCTATTTATTCCAGAGTTATCATAGGCTCAAAGAGTTAGTCATAAGAACATAAGAAGGGCCATACTGAGTCAGAACAAAAGTCCATCTAGCCCAGTATCCTGTCTTCTGACAGTGGCCAGTGCCAGCTGCTTCAGAGAAAATTAACAGAACATGCAATCAAGAAGTGATCCATCCCCTGTCGCCCATTCCCAGCTTCTGGCAAACAGAGGCTAGGAACATCACCCTCTCTGCTAACACCAGAACTATGGAGTTAGAATTGTCTCTGTATGTTTTAAAGCTCAAAGCTCATAGTTTCCATTATTCTAATAGCAGTCAACATTTGTCAAACCTTGATGCCTACAGTTAAAATCGTAATTCCATATAGAAGCTTTTTAACTTTGACACCCATTGACTCGGATATTTAAAATTAAATTAACATGCAGAGCCCCCCGGACTGGTGGCCAGGACCCGGGCAGTGTGAATGCCATTGAAAATCAGCACGCGTGCCACCTTCAGCACGCGTGCCATAGGTTGCCTACCCCTGGAATAGACATTGAATTTATCCCATATCAGTGCCAGAGTCAGTGTTACAGACTATACCTTGTTTGGCAATTACACAGCAGAATGGAACTACAGGTATTTAAAAACAACACTGTGTTATGGACTCTCATGCAGCTGATCACCCCTAAGCCTACGTCATTAAAATGACAAGGCACAGCATTAAACAGGATTCACATGCCTGCTCTGTGCTGATGCAAAGCTCACTCCATCATTCCCAAGGTACTTTACTGACTGACAGCATATAAAATACTGAGCACTCAGAACTAACCTCATTCTCCTTGTTGACATAGCAATTCCAAAGCGTTTAGCTCTTTATTACTACCTGACCTTCTTTTCACCCCAACATGCTAATGAGAGAAAGACAGAATCAGAAAAGGGTGGGATAGTGCATTATTAGAAGATGACAAAGCAGGGCAGGGTTTACCTATAGCTCCCTGACAAACGTGAGAGCTAGTCATTTAAAGAAAGCAGCTTACCAGCTACCCAAGGGCCTATTTGTGATTCCCTCACTCGTACTGAGTGAAGCCCAGTCTATAGACAGAGCCATTGTAAGTACAGATGGGCAAATAATTGATTTTTCAGTTCAGTTGCAGGTCTGAAAAAACAGGGGCGGGGGGGGGGGAGAAGGGTTAGGGTCAAACTGAAACTGAAATTTCCCTAAATTATTGGTGAATCGAAAAAGTCCATTTTGGGCCTGTTCTAGAGGGGGGTTCAAACTTGGTCTCCCACCTCCCAGGTGAGTACCCTAATGACTGAGCTAAATTTGATATGGAGGGGAAAGCAGCATCACTACCTCCACCTCAGACCATTTTGTGAATGGCCAAATTCACAAATGGTTTTGGGTTGACTGAAACTGCGTTTTCCATCAAATAAACTATTTGATGGAAAAAAAAATCACTGAGCTTTAACTATGAGTAACATCACTGATTTCTGAGTACTAAGGAGGGCACAATCTACACCAAGCAAGCAGATGAAAGACAGTGCAGTGTACAGATCTCAAAATGCTCTATAGCATGTACCCATTTTACATACTGGATAACTGAGGGTTAAGAGAAGTTAAGGACAACATTGCCAAGTGTCCAGTAATTTTGGGTGCCTCAATGTTTACCTATCAAAATAGGTAGGAATCTCAAAAATAAGGCACCCAATCACCTGGGTCAACCTGTAGACAGTCAGTATTTATTTAGCTTTTACTCCCTGAGAGTCCCACACACTGTTCTTGCTCACTAGTGTGAGCTAAGCTATTCTAGCAGGCTGTCTTTACAAATCAATCTTTATCTGTCACGGACCTGGGTGAATAAATTAAACATTTATTTGGTGAAGTTTTGTGTGTGTGTGTGGGGGGGGGGTTGCTTGCTTGTTTGTTTTTTGTTCACAAACTATGCATAAACAGATTTCAAATTTCTCAATTCAAGAAATTCAGTTAATCATTTGTTTTTAAATGATTCTTGATCCTTAGCAGTTTGTGAGAGTATTTAACATAAAAAATACAAGTTGTTTGAGTAGAGGAACAGGTCACAAGCACCATTTTTTTCTTTATTGGTTGGACATAGCTGTTAAGGTATGAATAAGGTTTCAAGTCCGGATACTTGCATTTATGAATTTAAAGTGTTCCTCCCATGAAAATTCTGCAATATATGTTTAAATTTTTGTTTCATTTAAAATTTCTGCTGGGAAAATCTTACACTAGATTTGGGGAAAGCAAGCACAAAAGGGGTGCTCTCAAATGTTTAACTTGAAAGTGCATGTAGTAGTTGCGTAGACTTTGCATTAAATTTAGTTAGAGGAACATACCCGTGTCTGTTGCTGGTGTCATTCATGGGATTGCATTCACAGAGTATACATTTGATACCCTTAACAGTCTGGGTTTCCCAACCATGGTCAAGGATTCTTCTTTTTTAGACCTGTCCACATTAGAAATCTTTGTATTCACTCTACAGCTATGGTACAGCTTCATTTAGATCAGCAATGGCTCAGGGCTTGAACTAGGTCTTGAAAACCTGCTAGGAGCATGGTCATATTTCTTAAAACACAGGTACATAAACCCCAGGCAGCTTGCCATTTGGAAACGCCACAGATCTTCAGCTCATAGCCTACCTCTCTTGTGGACCATCTGTTTAGATGCCATTGTGTCTGATCATAAACCTTTTGGAACTTTGCCTTATAGAGCAGGGATGAAGTGGAAGGCAACAGTTAATGCAGGGGCGAGCAAACATTTTGGCCTGAGGGCCACATCGGGTTTCCAAAATTGAATGGAGGGCTGGTTAGGGGAGGCTGTGCCTCCCCAAACAGCCAGGCGTGGCCCAGCCCCCAACCCCTATCCGACCCCCCACACACTTCTCGCCCCCTGACGGTCCCCCCAGGACTCCTGCCCCATCCACCACCCTCTGCTCCCTGTCCCATGAATGCTCCCCACCCCCCAGCCCTGACTGCCCCCGTCACCCCATCCAACCCCCCCTCTCCTTCCTGACTGCCCCCCCGGGACCCTTGCCCCCATTCAACCACCCCTAGTCCCCGCCCTCTGACCACCCCGACCCCTATCCACACTCCCGCCCCCTGACCACCACCCTGAACTCCCTTGCCCTCTGTCCAACCCCCCTGGCCCCGCTCCCTGCCTCCTTACCTCGCTGCCTGGAGCACCGGTGGCGCTACAGCCGCGCCGCCCAGAGCACCAGCTCATGCCGCAGGTCTGCAGCTGCACTGCCCGGCTGCCCAGAGCATTGCACCAGTGGTGCAGTGAGCTGAGGCTGCGGGGGAGGGGGAACAGCAGGGGAGGGGCTGGGGGCAAGCCTACAAGGCCAGGAGCTCAGAGGCTGGGCAGGAGGGTCATAGTTTGCCCACCTCTGAGTTAATGTATAAAAGACAAGTAGCATAATTTAGCCAGAACCAACTCCTCTGCTAGCTTGTTTTCCATCTCTATATCAGTGCTGCCATGATGCTTACACTTGATCACACCTGTTTGAAACTTGCTTACCGAAAAATGGAAAATGTTGTGTCTGCTTTTCCAGAAACGGTGAACAACAGTGTAAGTGGTGCTGTAGACAGGGGCTAGAGTGTCTTTATTGCAATATCATGAAAACCCACATGTTGGGAAGTGCTTTGAGATCCTTGGATGGAAGAGGCTAGTCGTGTTAGTACCATACAGTCATTAAAGAAACATGAAGACCATTTACTGAGTATCAACAGGTTGGAGTGAAAGTATTCAGGACCCACAGATATGGGCTGTGTTTACTTGGGCTCTTACTCAGCAATGCACTTATGCCCATCTTTAAGTGCTTTGCTGAATCTGGGTCCAAGATTTTATACATTACAAGCTATGCCTGACCCCAGAGGCCTACATTTTTCATTATCATTTCAATCTTACCACAAAGCACTGTTGCTTAATATTTACACACATGCTGTCAGCCATCAGAGTCATGAGGGCCCCTGTTTAATGATTTTTAGTCTTTTAAATGTGAATTCTTTAAAAACGCTCTAATGAGAGCAAGAGAGAATGTTAGGTTCTGATGAATATGTTCAGACTGAACAGTAGAAAACACACTTGAAATTGTAACATAGCCATAGGAAGAGGCACAGGTCAGGGCTTTCAAAGATCTTGGGATCAATTAAAAGAAATGTTGACATGATACTACTTAAAAATTAGATGGCAAACTCTACCCTGAATTAGTCCATGCTGTCCTTCTGACTTCATGAGTCATCAGGTAAAAACCAGGGCAATTTGGACCTAAAACTAACAAACACTAAGTATCTCCATTAAGTCTGAAGGTAAGTTGAATTTTAATGCCCACTAAAGGCTGTGGTTAAGGGAACTGAATTATCTCAGCATATTGTGGCTAGGTACAGTACCTATAATCCTAGCAATACAGAGAGGAAGGAAAGTGAAATCACTGATGTCCTGGTCACTTTTGACCTACGCCAGGGTCTGAACTTAGGGCTTTGTAAAAGAGAAAGTGTTAGATGAATCCATTAAGAGCCTCAGCCAGCTTTCTACTCTGATTGTTCCACACCAATCACCAAGCTAGCAGTAAATAGTATCTTCAAAGAATACATTTTTTCACAGAGATATCAGGAGGCTTTTCTAATCACAAGTGTATGAGCCTATGGGAGTTTCTCCCAAGGGAAGTAGTGGACGCCCTATTAGAAGAATCATTGAAAATGAGACTGGAGAAGGCACTCACAAATATATTGGAGGTATCAGTGCTACTCTGGTGGGTTTTGGAGTGTGCTAGGTGACCGAATAGGAGCGTTCCATCTCCACTCTCTATGAAGGTGGAACTTTGTCACAGGTTAGATGGCAAAGAATCCCATGTCTCACTTCAAATAATTCATTCACATTTTTTGTGAATATATATATATATATATATGTGTGTGTGTGTGTGTGTGTGTGCAATGGGTTTCCAAAGGAAGCTACAGTACCTTTTCATGATGCATAAAAATGGGGCCTATAAAATGTTGAACAACTCCAACAAGATGCTATGTACCCAAAGTCTCAGCACCATTGAGACCCATGCTCAACATCCTATTGAGACACCTGGGAAAAGGCAGCCCCTTCCTGGTGCGTCGTCGTGCAACAGGCCACAGCACATCACGTATGCCTACTTCTTCTTCAGAGTCCCCAGTAATTCCACATTAGGATTTCTTCCCTCAATAATATCCCTCCTTGGGGCCTGTTTATTATAAAGACAGTGCAAAATGTCCCAAATATAAGTCCCAACACAGTCTATTTATCACCCCTACTTCATATAGTCCTTAATATGCCAGGTCATCTTAGTCCCTCAATGCTCCACATACCATACTCTGGTGTCTTTTGCCATACCTGGGTTCCTTTTCAGTCTTTTCCTGTCCTTCCACCAGGACAGCCACCCCAGCCCTCTAGCTGGAGTAAAACCCACTCTTCCCAGCAGGAGTCTGCACAGGCTCTCTGCTGGGAGATCATCCTTACCAGGGAGCATCTGTCACTGCTCCTGGCCCTCTCACTGTTCCCCTTGGTCCAGCAAGCCAGCACAGAGACATCAGCAGGTAAGCCCATCTACTGCTCCTCTACCTTTAGCCCTCTCCAGCCTCAGCTTTGTCTCTCTAGCTTAGCAGTCAGCAGGCACTTCCCTGTACTAGTCTCTGGCCTTCCGCCCACTCCAGCCCTGGCTCTGTGGCTTGGGGAGGACATCCAACAAACTCCGATTGTTGCTTCCCTGCCTTCAGCCTTCCTCCAGCTACAACTTCCTCCAGGGACCTCCTTCAGTCTCCTAATCTGATGCAGTTCTCACATGTGCCTCTCCTGTCTGACCCGGTCAGCTCTGACTCACCTGGTTTCTTTGCCTCCTCTCAGGCCCAGCTGCTCTCTAAAAGCCCAATTGGAGTCAGCTGACAAGTCACAGGTGCACTGGCCCAGCTCCCTCTTAAAGGACCAGAGTTACCCTGTGACAACATCCCAATGGCATATATCAGTAGTGTACATTCTTAAACCCTCTATTTCCACCTGCATCAACTTCCAGATCATGTTTCCATCTTTGATGGCTTTCTTCCCCTTTTGCTAGACAATAAATAAAGTTGTTCACCAAGGTCATCTTTTTTATTTTGCCGCATTGCAGGTTAAAGTACTTTTAAAATATATATGACTTATTTCTTTGGCTATGCATCACTTTTTAATGGTTCCAGGCTATTCCTGAATAACTGGAGATTGCTTTTGCAGTCGAAAGATTTATTAATATGGATTGTAGGTAGCAGAATTTGAATAATTCTACTGTGCCTTTCCTTTTTCATTAAGATAAAGCTAATGCCGAGAGTGTTTTACAAAATGAAGAGGTCTGGCAAATCGAGTGAGAGTTAAAGCTGAACTAAGACAGAATACATGAATTCTCTTGAAAAGGTACGCGTGATGGAGTATCTGAATAGCTTCCAGATGCTAAATGAAGATTTTTGCAAAGGGATATGGAGTTGACTTGCTATTGAATACCACCATCGGAAAGTGAACAGCAGTTCTCCATGGTTTCATTCTGAGGATCACTGAATGCTACTCATGCGGAGCAACTTCTTTCCCATCCTACTAATCAGTGAAGATCTCCTACTTCCTTTTAGACTAGCATGGCATGTAGATATTCTCTGAATTAGATTCATCTCTTTCTCAGTCCTCCCAATGTCCACCAGTCCCAGCCTGTTTCTATTTTATCTCCAAGAATAATATTTATCTGAGAACATGTAACTTCAAGCAATAGCACTGTAGCTAACTGATTGCCACATGAGGACTGATCCAATATCCATTGAAAAAATGGAATGATGTCCATTGACTTCAATGGGGATTACTCAACTCTTACCCACGTAGTGAACATGTAACTGTTTTTAATGTAGATTTTTTTTACCTAGTCCTCATAACTGCACTGTATGAGCTCCTCATAATTCTGAATAGATTTTATCCTCACAGCACCCCTGGAAGGTAGTGCTATCTCTCCTTTACAGATGGGGATCTGTAAGAGCCAGATTTTCAAAGGAATTTAGGCACCTAAGAGTAAAATGTGTCCTTAGTGCAATTTATGCATCTCCTAAATAGATTAGACACTTAGTTCCAATGGGAGTTAGTCACCTAACCTGCTTAGATATTTTTGAAAAATCCCCCTAGGAACCTATCTGTCTCTTTAGGTGCCTAAATATCTTTGTAAATCTGGTCCAATGTGATTTGCCCCAGGTCACATAGGACCTCTGTGGCTGAGCAAGGAATTGAACCCAGCCATACTATCCACAGGAGCACAGTCTAATTCAATGTCTCTGAATATCTCAGATCGAGGCCAAATGAACAATATTCACCCTGGTGGAATACCGTTGACTTCAGGTGCAGCTGATTTTGGATGCTTTGATAGTCCTCTGCCTCGGTGGGGCAGATAAAGTATATGTGCATTGTAATTGTTGGTAGATGATTCACAACCCTCAGCTGAGCTCTCCGGCATAGACAAAAGTACCACTCCCCAGAGCAGCTTCAAGATGCGGTCATGGTCTACACCACAGTCTGGCTCCAAAAAGTACTTCAGGTATGCTCCAGTATAACTGAGGTTTAGTCTTCTCAATAAATATGTAGAAGAAAGAAAAACTAAACTAGGTAAAACTACTTGTGCAAATCCCATGAGAAACATGAGCCATGTAGCCAGAGCCTAGGCATGGAGCCAGAGGGAACTTCTATACAGAGAGATTAGATGCATTAGGCGAGGTATATCTAGTAGGGATAAGGAGGTGCTGCTTCCGTTGTACAAGGCACTGGTGAGACCTCATTTGGAGTACTGTGTGCAGTTCTGGTCTCCCATGTTTAAAAAAGATTAACTCAAACTGGAACGGGTACAGAGAAGGGCCACTAGGATGATCGGAGGAATGGAAAACCTGTCGTATGAAAGGAGACTCGAGGAGCTCGGGTTGTTTAGCCTGACCAAACGAAGGCTGAGGGGGGATACGATTGCTCTCTTTAAATATATCAAAGGAATAAATACCAGGGAGGGAGAGGAATTATTCCAGCTCAGTACTAATGTGGACACAAGAACGAATGGATATAAACTGGCTGTGGGGAAGTTTAGGCTTGAAATTAGACGAAGGTTTCTGACCGTCAGAGGGGTGAAATATTGGAACAGCCTTCCGAGGGAAACGGTGGGGGCGAAGGACCTGTCTGGTTTTAAGATTAAGCTAGATAAGTTTATGGAGGGAATGGTTTAATGGGATAACATGATTTTAGTCAAAGGAACAGCGTGCCATCGCTGGTAAATAGTATAATGGCTAATGAGGGTCAGGCTGGAGAATCTTGCCTATGTACTGATCGCCATATTTGGGGTCGGGAAGGAATTTTCCTCCAGGGTAGATTGGCAGAGGCCCTGGAGGTTTTTCGCCTTCCTCCGCAGCATGGGGCAGGGATCGCTAGCTGGAGGATTCTCTGCTAATTGAAGTCTAAACCACAGGATTTGGGGACTTCAACAGCAGAGTCAAGGGAAAGGGTAGGGACGGCTTTGTGGCCTGCAGCATGCGGGAGGTCAGACTAGATGATCATAATGGTCCCTTCTGACCTTAAAGTCTATGAGTCTATGATAGTCAATTCTGACATGGGCTTTTACCTGCTTCTTTCAATTTCTAGCTCCAAAAGACACACTGCAGCCTTCACCAGCAAATTCTAACAACGTCTGCCCTCTTTGTGACATCCCATTGCATTCTGCTGGGATTATAATCAGTTGTAGTTATCATCGGGGGGAGGGATAGCTCAGTGGTTTGAGCATTGGCCTGCTAAACCCCAGGGTTGTGAGTTCAATCCTTAAGGGGGCCACTTCAGGATCTGGGGCAAAATCAGTACTTGGTCCTGCTAGTGAAGGCAGGGGGCTGGACTTGATGACCTTTCAAGGTCCCTTCCAGTTCTAGGAGATAGGATATCTCCATATATTATTATTATTATATCCAGATTAGCTTGTTATAAATCAAGCAACGGACACTAGGCCAAATGCATTGATTTCTCTTGAAAGCTGCCATGTACTTTGGGACATCTTTTTTTTCAAAGCTGGGCCTCTACATTTTGTCTGCAAAATTTGCACATATGCATTATGTCAAATCCTGCAGAGGCACGTGGAAACAGGTGTTTTCCACACAGAAAAGCGATGATATGTAGAAAATCAAATGGCCTCCCTGCTGGCACAAACTCCAGATTCACAGGCACAGCTTGGGCACCTCTCTCTGAGAATATGGCCTTTGAACTTTATTTCTCAAAACTACTCAAGTCCTAAAACTAGTTAATAATGTTACCCTTGTTAAGGCTTTGAACCAGGGCCCAATTATGCCTCCTGCAAGGCTGAGACACACCGGGGAGAGAGAAGACACACACCACCTCAGTACAGGTGTATGGAGTTTACTGCAAAACATAATGCCTCCTAGATGGTGGTGGGAATGAGCTGAAAAATATGCCTTGCTCTCCCTGTAGTCTGCACCCACATCCGCTTGCAGGCATTCTAGTGTATGGGGTCACAGCCTGGGCCACACTTCCTGAACACACACTGCTTACCAGATAATGGCTCCCTCTCCGTGGGTACACTAGTGGAAAGAAATACTTGCTTTCATATTTTCCCCTTCTCTAGTGCATCCTGGAAGGGGGAGATAATGTAGCCCTTGGTGTATCCAGATTAGAAAAACTGGAGCACAAGTTCTAATGCATAATGATAAACTGCTCAGGCTATTAGAAGGTGTTAATAGTCTCTTAAGAGAGAGCATGCTGTCTTGAAAGAGAAAAAAAACACACGTCCTGCATTTTTCATCCAATAATGATCCAAATATAGTCATTACTTTAGTCCAGGTGAGATATCCTAGAGTGCAATAGAACAGAGGATTTGCCAGATTAGATCAGACCATCTGCCCATCTCATCTAATTCTTGTCTGTGAGTGTAGCATATCTGATGCTCTAAAGCACCGCCAATTCTGCTGCCCACCATAAAAAATATAGTCTGCAACCATATACAGGAAATGTCTTCCTGTCAGTTTTTTAAACTATATCTGTTGTAGCCAAATGTTATCTCAACCAAAATTAAAGGTGCAGCAAATGTTGAAGACATGCAGTTTATAGGAGAAGGTAAAATCAGAGTGGGCCAAAAGAGCATAGGCTTTGAGTAATGGTGTGTTGTAAAGAATTAAAGCAACGGGAGAAGAATTGGCTGTTGTGGGAGCCAAGGAACTTAACCAGGTGACGGTGTGGCAGGTGAACAGAAATGGAATGGGGGAAGGCTACTGTGGCTCAAAGAACAAAGTGAATGAAAGTTGAGCTTCATAACCTCAAATTTTACCTGTCTGTTCTATAAACTTTTGTCACAAACTACACAATGAATTGAACTCTTCTTTTATCATGCCAACATTTGCATATTAATTTATATTAAGGTCTTTGGAGATATGTACCATTAAGTGACTTAAGTCTGATAAGCTCATTTGCTATATGTAAGATATCTGCCATATGTGGCTGAAATCTCACAGTTCTCACTGCCTTTAAATCCAAGCTCTAGTCCTGATTTCGCCTTCAGCCCCATCCCTGCATCTTGGCCCAAATGCCAATGCAGATTTTAATGCCCATATCTATTAAAGACTTCAAATTGAAGCCCGAATTCCAAGCTTGTTTAAGGCAGAATAAGACTGGAGCAACTCAACTGAAGTTAATGGGGTAAAACCAGTAAGAGAAGAATGAGGTTCTATACTTAATTTCTCCACAAAGCAAGTTGTGTAAATGTTTCAGTTAACTGCAAAGGTGTTGGAGATAAAGGAAAAAGATAATTAAGCGTGGGGAATGTAGTGACTCATTTGACACTAACAATAAAAGTATGAAGATTTGTTAATAACGATCCTAACCCCAAGTTGATTTGAACTCAATAGCTTTGAAAAGGTAGGCAGATGCTTTGGTGCTAACCAAAAGCTTTGTAGAAGAATGGATAAAAGCTCTGCCTTGTAGTTCAAAAAATATTGAGTTCAAATGCTGGGCATTATAGCACTATTTAGAATTATTACTCCCTTTTATTTCAGCTGTCAAATCATTATGTTTTATTTTTTCTTAGTGTAAGTTTTGAGGCTTAACTCCTGTTGGAGTTCACTATATATTAAAAATAGTTCATAAAAACTTGAGCCACATAAAAAAGTGAAGGTTGAAAAAACAGCCCTACTAGAAAAGGAATGGCTATTTAAATTGCTAAGTTAAACAAAATACAATAAAGGTTAATCCTTCCTGCGGTTCAAAAAACCCACACCAGGCAGGCCACACCATACTACCGAGGGGGTATCCAATTAGTCTATATGTGTCTGGTCCAATTTGATCATTTAGATGACTAATCCTCTAACACAGATAATAATTATATATAACATTTTAAGAAGTTGAACTATCACTTCTATCTCTGGGTACTACTGCCATAATCTTCAATACTGTAAACCAAACACTCCTCCAAAATTTAAGAGCACATATAGGAGGCTTAAGAAAGCTGCTCATTCTTTTGGAGAAGTTCATAAATATCTAAGAGGGAATTATTCACCACCCCCTGGGAATTGTTCAGGGTTCCATTGTTTATTTTTAATGTTTTCACGTGACTTTGAAAAGTAAGATTCACAAGTCGGAACACTACAAACACTACAAGTCCTTCAATGACAAACAGGTACATTAGGAAAGTTTTCATTGACTTCTATAGTATCTCAATAGAAGCAGATGGATTCCCCTTCAACCACGAGAAGGGGTTCCTCCAGGTCAGAACTCAAACATAGCAGTGGGACAGTGTGGAAAAACTTTTATTCTTCCTACCCATGATGTTCAGTGGATTAACACAGCATGTGAATGTCCTGAGTGTCAATCTGTCACTTGTCACCAGCACTATTATTAAATCAAAACAAAAGGAGTGGTTTGATACAGCTTTATTTATATGTATAAGATGTGCACCTGTTGAAGAGATAGTGTCAGATTTTTGTTTAAAAAATTATGTTGTTTGCAATACAAGTGAACAAAATGATAATTCTTACAAAAACCCAAAATATGGATGACCACACTTGTATTTTAAGGCTATTCATGAAAGAGAGTAAAATTTCTACAAGCAGAATGACTTATGACACATCAGGCTAGTAAAACCATTTCTACTGAAAATGAGAGGCTGTGAGACATTTGTTACCTCTTAAAACAAAACCAACCAACCAAACAAACAAAAAAAGCCACCATACTCAATAGGGTCACTGAAAGAAAAAAGGTCCTCTCTTCAGGCCTGATCTGAAGCCCACTGAAGTCAATAGTCTCCAATTGGGCAGGCCATATTATAGTAAGTCCTTTTCCAAAATCCAGGTGTAACCGACTCTTGAGTGTGTTACCCATTCCCACACCCCGAGGATCTAGGTCTCTCAGCTCTAAGCTAGAAAGTCTGCATAAGGATCCACAGGTCTAGAGCCTGGGGTTGTGGAGCCCTGCATGACTGACACCTCCATATCACCACTGGAGCTGTTCCCAACAGCTACTAGAGTATTAAGCACCACAGGAAGTACTGCCCAAAGATGACAAAGCAACAGAATCCTGAAGATCCCTGGCCAGTTTACACCAACTATTTAGACCAGGAAGTCATGCCAGAGAGCTGTCTGAGCAACAGTGCGGACTTTGGCTTGCTACTGCTATAGACCCCATCTTTGGTCCGGTCTTGCTCCGGACTCCTCCCTTCAACCTTGGTGTGGCTTAACCCTGTTTCCTGATGTGGCTTGATAACTACTCGACTCCTGCCTTTGACTCCGACCCAGCGGGTACTACTGCCATGGCTGCCTATAGTGTCCCCCCCGCGTTCCCCTCCACCCCCGGCGAGTTGGCTGAGATGGAGGCTATCACATGTATTACCACATTTCACACTCCTTATGATAAATGTACTGAGTTACAAGCAAATCCAAACATCTGATATTAGCATGGTGGTTCTGTGTGTCAGGAAGTGAACCAGGTGTTTGAGATATCTTTGCCTGACCACAGATAGTGGGAATTTCTGTGGGAGTTAATATAGGAGTGGAGTTACACTTTTCCTAGGAAGTATCTCAATGTAGTTGCAGCAAGGCACTCCAGTAATAAATTGTAAATGTAAAATTGGCAGCAGAGTAAGCTCATCGTACTGCGTTAGCCTGGAAATGCCAGTCACGGCAGATCTTTAACACTCCCAAAGGATAATATGACTCCATGAGTAATGTTCCATCTGGGAGTAAGCTTCCTGTGCTTATTTTTCCTTAATGCTGCCGTGGAACAAAGTACGTTCTTAGTACACAACCTAGATCCTAAATTATTCCAATATATTTATATTTTTTTCAAAATGGACGGCTTGGTCTTCCTTTCTTGTTCTTTTTCAAGTTGATGAAGTGTGTATTTTTTTCAGATTGCAGAATGAGAGAAAAGATGGTTTTATGGTAAAGGCAATGGGGCTTGGGAGATCTGAGTTCAATACCTATCCTCTGCCACAGACTTTCCTGTGTGATCTCAGGTAAATCACAATCTCTGTGCCTCAATTTCCCAACCTTAAAGTTGGACAATACCTCCTTTCTCTGACTCATACACTTGCATTATGAGCTCTTCTAACAGTCTTATGCTCTATGTATGGTCAGTACCTAGTACATGGGGAACGTAACTTGGTTGTGGGCATTACATAATAAATACAGTGAAACATATGGACTTGCATGCATAACTGTTTTTAATGAATGGATGGAGGCATCTAAGCAGACTGTATCACCAAGGTCCAGCTCCTCCACTTATGTGATAACCAGGCTTTACATTAGATTGCTCTGTAGCTATGATCTTCTGGCACTGTAGAGATTCCACAGATCCTGCCTCCCATCCTAAGAGACACAGGCAGGGAGGGAAGAGGATTAACTGGTGAACTTGTGATGTTTTGGATCCATTGGTCATCGCCTAGCGTACTCCCACACCCATTTCCTGCATTATCCCCAACTGACCGCCTCACTTTCCTGATGTGACGCAGACTGTGTGACATTGGGTCAGTCATTAAGGCTATGTCTACACTGTGCTGCAGCACAGATTGTTGGCACTGAATTGCAGAGTTGAGTTGCGATTTAACTGTCCTGGGTAGATGCTGCTGGTCAGGGCCGGCTTTAGCAGGTGCGGGGCCCCACGCCGGACGCGAATTTTCTCGTGCCCCCCCCCAACTCCGCCCTGGCCCCGCCCTGACTCCACCCCCTCCCTGCCCCATTGGATCCCTCCCCAAATCCCTGTCCTGGCCCCGCCCCCTCTCTGACCCATTGGATCCCTCCCCAAATCCCCACCCTGGCCCCGCCTCTTCCCCAGCACGTCTCATTCCTCCTCCTCACCCCTCCCTCCCAGGCTTGCGCTGTATGGTGGCGTAAGCGCTGGAGGGAGGGGGAGAAGCAGGACGCGGCTTTTTTTTTTTTCCGCTCCGCAGGCAGCCCCGGACGTTGCAGGGCCCTCTTAGGCGCAGGGCCCCATTCCGGGGCATCGGCCGAATCGGCTTAAAGCCGGCCCTGCTGCTGGTGCGTACTAAAAGGTATCTTGTTCACAGTAACAGTGCTCTTTCAAACAGGACTACATTAATGTAAACTAGGTATCTTTTAGTTTGTGTCAGCAGCAGCCACATGGGTGCAGTTAGATCACAACGCTTTGGTGCGCTCTGCAATTCACTCCTCCGTATCCCCAGTGCGGTGCAGTGTAGACAAGATTGTCGTCCCTCTGTGCCTCATTTATCTGTCTGTAAAATGAAAATAATGGTTCTTGCTTACCTCACAGGGGTGTTGTAAGATTGTGAGGCACTCTGAGATTATGACAATGGAAGCCATACCATATCTGGGTCATTCTCAGAGTTCAGTTCTGTCATAACTATAAAGGGAAGGGTAATAGCCCTCCTGTGTACAATACTATAAAATCCCTCCCGGCCAGAGACTCCAAAATCCTTTTACCTGTAAAGGGTTAAGAAACTCAGGTAACCTGGCTGACACCTGACCCAAAGGACCAATAAGGGGACAAGATACTTTCAAATCTTGGTGGGGGGGAAGGCTTTTGTTTGTGCTCTTTGTTTTGGTGGTTGTTCACTCTTCGGACTAAGAGGGACCAGACATCAATCCAGGCTCTCCAAATCTTTCTGAACAAGTCTCTCATATTTCAAACTTGTAAGTAAACAGCCAGGCAAGGCATGTTAGTTTTTATCTTTGTTTTCTCAACTTGTAAATGTACCTTTTTGCTAGAGTGTTTATCTCTGTTTGCTGTAACTTTGAACCTAAGGCTAGAGGGGGGTCCTCTGGGCTCTTTAAGTTTGATTACCCTGTAAAGTTATTTCCCATCCTGATTTTACAGAGATGATTTTTACCTTGATCCACCAGGGAATTGGTGAAGAGTCTATCAAGGCTACCCAGGGAAGGGAATTAGCACATTGGGAGTGGTGGCAGCAGACCGGATCTAAGCTGGTAGTTAAGCTTAGAAGTTTTCATGCAGGCCCCCACATCTGTACCCTAAAGTTCAGAGTGGGGAAGTAGCCTTGACAAGTTCCGTTTCAGGAGAAACTAAAATCCAACAATCGTCCACACAAACCAAAGTTCTTCCATTATGCTTGAGCTCTTCTTCAACCCACTCCCAGGCATTCCTGCCTGGAGTCTTTCCTGCATTGGTAGGCCCCTCCCAGTCCCACCTGGCCAGTGTCTTTGCCTCCACTGATATCTCCTGCACTAACCCCCTCCACACACACACACACACACACTGCCACTTTCTTGAAGCCTGCGACTCGCTGCTTGACAGAGAGTAGAAGGCAACTGCAGAAACTCCCAGGGTCACCCGCCTGGAGTCGGAAATTTGGAGCAGATCTCCTCTGATCCCTACACCCCCGACTCAGGGAGCCCTCAACTACTGGGCTGTCCTCCTTTTAAGTCTCACACCCAACTCAGGTATAATGGAGCAGGACTAACTGAACAGGACTGGCAGATCTTAAAGGGCCAGGCCGCTGTGTTACACTGGCCATGAACTTAAGTACATTGAAGGGGTGCCCATAAGTCTACTTGTTAAACTGATAGCTTCCGAATATCGGAAGCATTCAGCTATCTTTAACTGAAATGCCATAAATACACTAAAAGGGGGAGAGGACAAGTAATGAATGGACAAGAGCTGTGAGTCCTGCTCCATATGATTAAAGAGCCGAGCTTCATAGCAGGATAAGGTTATTTTGAGACACTCTAGTCCTTTCTTTTCTTGAGCCATTTTCTGTAAATACACTTTGGGGACAGGGAGGACAGTGGAAATAGTGGAGAGTAGTTTTTATTTAGTTTAATTCTCTGTGCCAAGGCTCCATCTATTCGGAGTGAGTGGTACATACCTAGCACTCTGATTGCAATGAGAGTTTTGTACATTCCAGGAAATGCTACAGAAAATGACAGTCATGCTCTTAAGTAAACATAAATGGTCAGATTTCCAAGAGTAAAATTGAACCACAGCTAGTTTTTATTGAGAAAAGGATTGTGGTGATGGAAAAGGTCTTCTAATCGAGAGTTAAGAGTCACGAAGAATGGAACAAAGAAGGTAATCACAATTCTGCTCATCTTATAATGAAATTGCAAGTGTGTTTTGCACAATCCTAGTAAAAGGCACCATTTAAAGTAGACAATAAGAAGTATTCATGAGCGGAATCCTCCTCTGTCCCTTTGTCTGAAACTCAAAGATCTCAAAAGAAGTCAAACCACTCAGCTTCAACGTACAGCTGCCAGCAGTATCTATGTAACTCAAAGCCATAATCACATCTTTCCTGGTTGTGGAGAAACAGAGGCATCTGACAATGTATGAAAGAACAAAAAGGTGATGCTAGGCTGAGAGAAGGCAGCTGTACATCTACAGCTGTTCCTTTGTAAGGACTCATGAGGCTTTTCTCATTTTCCTCTCTTCCTCTAGGATGAATTAACTTTGGCAAAACAAGAGATCTTACTGCATTCCCCGCCCATTTTTTACTTCTTTCCACACGGGTCCTTTAACCTCTATCATATCTAGTTTGCCTCCTCCATTGACATTCCATTTATTGAGTAGAATGTTAGGACATCTGTGGAACATGGATCCACCAGGATGTATCTCTGTCCACTTTCCGACAATGCACCTTCCATGACTATGAACATCTAGCAGCAAAGCATATGCATCAACCAGAGGTACCCATAAATCAGCAAGGGCATTCCATGAGGATGTATCTGCTGTACTTGTGAACATTCTACCTTACGATACCAGGAAGAAGAAACTTTCAGTGTGTCCAGGAGTATCCAGGAGTTAGGCACTGCAGTGGAGGCATTCTATCTGACCATATCTGGTACTCTCAACAGCACAGATGGTGCATTCCAGGTGGATGTATCTGAAGTTTAGCTTGGGCTGTACTTTGAAGGTTAGCAGCAAAGCAGGTGTGTCCAACTTGTTTATACTGAGCATATTAGAACTCAGCAGATGCATATTCCCAAAGTGTAACTAAAACATTGAGCAGAAGAATAGGCGCATCCGGAATTTCAACAGCAGTTAAGCACAGAGCTGGGTGGGGATGGTGGCACACTTCAGCCACTTCCACCAGTGAGATCAAGCTGCAGCAAATGACAAACAATCCCCTATTTCTCTCAGCACTATATTGTGCTGTTAGCAAGCTGCCCCCTGCTGCCACTACACTGTCTCACTGCATTTCTCAGGTGACATTTTCCTTACCCTTGGCGTGTTGTCCTGCATCCCTTTCAGTTACAATGCCCATCAGGACATGAGAGACAGTCTCACGGATTTAATTTATTAAAGACTATTATTGCTTCCTGCCAAATTATTATTCCTCACTCTGGAATCCTATGTAGATACTAATCAATCTCTTTTGCCAGGTTTGCAAGCTTGGCAAATGTTCAAGATTAAACAAAACCAAACAAATTAAAGATCACATGTCTGCACGATATGTTTCTCAAGCTTTCACATGCCTATTTATAACCCCATAAAGAAATTATCAACTTGAAGCATGCAGTGTCCATGCTAATCAAGTTATTTGGTAGCCCTGGGTATTCAAATGTAATTATAATTACTCCTAAAGCTATGGCTATGTAAAACTTATTTCAACATCGGAGTGATATTCTTTAAGATGAAACAGGAGCAATATTGAATGCAATGAAAAATATGGACTAAAAAAATAGAAGGGGCATGATTTCCCCCCACACACACACACAATTCTTGGAAACCATGAGGCTGTTGTTTTCAAATGAAAGCACTGAGATTGTATGTGCATGTAATATTTCTGTATATTACAAAAAACACATGCTATGTTTATTATTCAAACAACTCAAGTTTCTTTAAACACATTTAATTAATGTCAGTAAGATGTTACAAAACAATTATACCCACTTCACAACTGGGTAAACTGAGAATGATTTGCACAATATACTACAGCAAGTCAGGGATAGATCTAGGAATAACTCCATGAAGTATTAACACCCAGTGTGAAGTGTTGACAAAACACTGTGGGTGGGATCCACAGTGCAAAGTGGGAACTTGAACTGAATAGATATTTCCTCTGGAGAATTCTCTCCAAATAGAGAGATTCCCTACAGGGGTAAAGGTGTAGGAAGTGATGTAGCCACCCCCTATATCAGCCACTCCTCCATCCCCAAAGCAAGGGGAGGAGGAAGCATGCTGGAACAATGCTTCACTGAGCTGATCCCTGCTGACATAAGCTCATTTATGCCAGCAATGGAATTTAGAGTAGGCTTCCTGCTGCGGTAGCTTCCATTAGAGCGAAGCAGTAGGGAATTGGGGAGCTGCAGCCAGCTCCCTGTGGCCAGCACTGTCACCTACATGTGCATGGAACTGGACGCATTGGAGAATGGGTCATGAGTCTATATAATATATAACCATGTGAGATGTTTTATTCTGTACATACAGATGTTATTACAGCCATATAAATGTGCCAAGGCCATATGTTTTCCTTTTTTAATCTTTTGTAAATATTTAAGACTATTTAAATATTTAAAAATGGAAAAAGGAAAATGCACATAATGCAACCCTGAATAAAATCTCATAACCCGGTAGAGGTACCTACCAGAGATTATTGCATCTATTTCCAGACACCGTGGAGCACATTAATCCCAAATGGAAATCTAGTGAATTCAGTACACTAGCACTAGGCATGAACATGGCCCTGTAAGTGCAGCGATTTAAAAATGTGGATGCTAACATGGTATTGCTCTGAGGAGAATTACAACACTGAAAATATTACAGGGAAAAGGCATGGACCATGTGAAAGAAAGCACATCTCAAAACCTCAGGCCACTTTCCAAGGCACAGAACAAACCCAGAACTAAGCAATAATGCAATGAGAGCACACATTTAAATAAATTAAGTTTCTATATAACCCCATTTAATTGTCAGGCAACACAAAGCTTAGTGGAGCAGGACTAATGACAGACCAGCAGTAGACGAAAACATGGGTGGTCCTGTTACATACTGCTTTATAGCCTAATAAAACAGGAGTTCAATCCTGCTCCTATTCAAGTCAATGAAAAATTGTCTTTGAATTAAAGAGGATCAGGATTATCACATCAAAATAAGTTTATTTTTATTTATTTATATTTTTAAGATCCTAGGTGACTGTTCATTAAATGGCTGTGTTCTCATAACTGTTACAGCTCTTGGTGATAGGCTTCAGACTCTGGAAACTACAATAATGAGGAACAGAATTGCTTAGCTAGTGGGGTAAATTGATGGAAATACTTCCATTGACTTAAATGGGCTTTGGAGCAAGCTCCTAGTACATTTATGGAACATCTCTGTTTAATGGTGGTGGAAATCGCGAAAACCCAAAGAAATACGCAGGAGTGCGAGGCAGGATGTTTTGAATATAACAGTGATTTTGCACACAAGACTATCAGAATGGCTTTTATGTAAGAGTGGAGAGGACTGAGTTCATTTCTGATTATTGTGAGGATTACTTTACTTGTTAAAGTTGACTTCCTATTAATGACGGCCGTCCACTTCATTTAGAAATTTTCTGCGCTGTAGTGAGATTGTAAAATTTCCCCAGAGTGGGATAGAGGGATGATTATAGCAATCATTGTATTGCTTCTGTATTAACTCGTTATGATTACGGCAAACCAGATTATGGTTCATAGAACAAAGAGAATTCAAAAGGGTCTCCATATATTCTTTGATCTATAGAAAGTTCAAGGGAATCTGAATTATTGTACCAGACCTGAATGTCAATAGACCAATCTTGAACTAGTACAGACACACTGCACCTTCACAGATAGAGCTATATGTGAAGATAATTAAGAAGGATGAACTTGAACTTGGAAATGTTTTGTAATTACCTTCATACACAGCTTTACTTGTAAGATACATGTATTAAGGGCTAAACTGTGGCATTAAGCCAGTCTTGTATTGGACTGGTTTGGAGGGGAAACACCTCCCATATGCCACAAAGTGTACAATGGGTACATGACACCTTAAGGGGCTTCAGCATGTGCTCTGCTCTCCTCTTGATTCAAATAATGGTTACCCAAAGGGGGTCCTTCCCCCTGCCGCAGTAAGGAGCATTTCTGGAGCTCTCAAGGACATTTCTATGACATATAAGAGTAGCAACCTTCTAAGAGACATTCTAACAGCCTCCAAGATTATTCTACAGCTGTGATCCTCATGTGGCAGAGGTCCACCCTCTACTGGCAGCCAGTCAAGCAGGTGTGACTGATTCTCCATTATACCCTGGTGATAGTCAGATGCTGAAAAGACTTCAGTCTACTGATACCTGACATAAATTGCAATCGTCTTTATGGTGATCTGATTTGCACCAAGAGACAACTCAGTACTTCAGAGTCATGGGAACATAAAGGTTGTTTAAAGCCCTTTCTACATACCCCCTTAGCTATGCTAGAAAACTGACTGGCTGCAACCCAATTCCCTGATAGCTTCTGTAGAAAAGATCTTATTCTCTGTTCAGTTTCAGAGATTATGGGAGCCATTTCTGTACAAAACCCTATTAGTGTTCTACAGAATTTGATTGTTTAGTTACATCAGAATTTTTCCTAGGATTGTACCTGGCCCAATGGATGGAGGGCAGAAAAGCTCCTTCTTACAAACTTACCCATTTGCACAGAGCTGGCCCTTACTGTTCCCCTTACTAAACCTGCCAACTGCTGATGATCCTTAGCTCCCACTGAGCTCAGCAGAAGTTAAAGACACTGTGACACTGGTAAACCAAGTGCAAACTCTGGCCAAGGCTGTTGGCATTAGCTAGGAATGGACATATTCATAACTGGAAACCAAACTAGCTCACCTTGTGAGTTTTGTTCAAAAGAGGTTTTAGTCTTATAAAAATGTATTTAGTGCTTAGACTGTATGAAATGCTTGTAAGTTGTTGAATGCATTATTCTCACTTGTAACATCTGTATTCCATGTCATTCACAGGTGCTTAAAAAAGCACATCCCCCACTCCCCCAAAAGACAAAAGTTTTCATGCGGCAAGTGGCATTGTAAACAGCTCATTGTCAGCAGGAGCGCTCTCCTGTCAACAACGTGAACCCCACTCCTAGGGGGTCGAAGTGTTTTGTCGGTAAAAGTGCTGACAAACACCGTTTACAATGCCCGACTTTTGGCGACACGGCTGTGTGACTAAAAGCTGTGTAGTGTAGACAAAAAGATAGAACAGGGTCACAAGAACATTTTTCATCTCCTTGCTGTTTGAACTCTCACAGGACCAGAGACACTAAACTAAGGCAGAGATGCCCAGGCGTACCCCTGGGTCCACCCTGACAGACATTTTGAATGGACAGATTACGACATCTCTGTCATATTTAGGAACCATAGATGGAAACTCCTTTGTGTGTATATGCTTGCTTGCTTTAACCTGTAAATAACTCTCTCATTTCTATTTCATAGTAAATAAAACTTTACTTAGTTTAATACAGGATTGGTGACTGGCCTTTGGGGACTGGGAGAAACAAGCATATTTTGTGATTTTTTGGTATATGACCATTTATTACACAGTCCAGCTTGCCTGAGTGGCAAGGTAAACCAGAGAGCCTAAGGGGACTATCTATGATTCCAAGGCAAGACTGTTATAGTGATCCAGGAGATCACATTTGTTACTAGGTTAGTGAAATCTAATTATAGAACATACCACCAGTTTTAGGTGTCTGCCCTCTTTTTGACAGTCTGCCATGAAATAGGCACTCACAGCCATGAGCCACTCCAGGCAGCATGAGAGACACATCTTGCAAGATGCTAATAGTCTCAAGTAGGCGTTCTTAACTTCTGTCTATAATATGGGCAGGGCTGGTTACCTATTAAGGTTACCTGACATTATCCATTATAAGACCCTCTTTTCAGTTTCTTATAGCTTTGCCAAACTTTAACTGTTTGCATTCAAATTTGTCATGTTTGGTGTCTGCCTCAGGCTGAAAATGTCAGCCATTTCCAAAAATGAGACTAAGGGAAAATATATTGTTTTGCCTATGTTAAAAATGCTGATGACCTTTTTTGGAAAGCTTTAGTGCCCACATACTCTGGAGCAGGGACATGAAATTTGGCAGGGGTTGGCCTTGTGTTATCCCCATGAAAATCCATCCACTTTTGGCCAAGTTATAAGCCTTTGAAAAAAAATAAAAATCACAGTTTGCACATGCTCAAACTTCTTTGATTTTAGCAGCTAAAATCCCCGAAGATTCCATCTTTACTGAGCATGCTCCATACCTCACATCTCTCAGTGCTGAGCAGACTGTGCATGTGTCATCCCCACAGAGCAACTGTTCATGTTTCATTTCCTCACAGCTTGTGTTTGTGACAGGACTACACATGCACCATCCCCAGAGAATGACTGGGCATGCTCCAGCCCAGGGCTACAGGGGCAAAGCTGGACTTTCCCTGCAATGTCAACTCCCAGATACTCCAGGCTAAATTGGAGCTGGACAATGGAACTGAGAGCAGGAAGCCTCTCTCTCCGGTGCTCTCAGTGATCCCCCCTTAAGGAACGTGGAGAGAAGGAAAGGAGGAGGAAATTGGAAGAAAAAGAGTCTGGTGAGACTGGGATTGGAGTGGGAGAGATAAACTGTGTTGCTGGACAAGATGACTGGGACTAGGAACCAATGGGTGGGAGCATGGGGGTGTGGGATAAAGGGGGATAGATCTGATGAGAAGAAAGCTAGTATGTGATAATGTAAATAAAGATTATATCAATGCTTGTGTACAAAGGGGACACATTGCTCAGTCCACTTTAATTCTGCAATTTTCTAGCTTTTGAAAGCTTGACTTTGCAACCTTCATAATATTCTTTTAAGATAGCATGTATAATATTTAATAATGTAGAAATTCAATAGTGAATGAAGATAGACCATTATAAATCCCACTAAGAGATCAGAACCACTATTCTGCCCAGTAGAGTCCATTTTTCTGCCTCACAGTAAGTCACTAAGAGGCTCATTTATGCTCCTGCCAGTGAGTAACATGCATTCTAGTCAAATAGGTGAAATTTCCTAGACACTGTGTGAATTAATTAAAATGGTTGCCTGATTACAGTAGTTCCAGTACAAATCACTATCTGCTGTTCATCGTGTTGCAACAGCAACTCTTTATAACAGCAAAATACTTGTACTGTTACAATGGTAACTTTGTGGACAGATGAAAATTCACAGAAGCATCATGAGTACCAGTCAAAAAAGTGATGCAAACTGTGGTCTCTGATACACTGGTGTGAACCTAAAGCAATTGCACTGATTTTAATTGAATTAAACAGAATACATAACTTTGTTTAGTGACATCAACCAGTGTTGCATAGCTATGTATTATTGTACACTTTTCTCACTCATTGTAACATGAGAGGTGACCTACAAAAGGGGGGGGGAAGAGTTGGAGCCTTTTAAAAAAAAAGATACATAAAGAGCAAATGGTGACTTGAGTGCAAGGCCACATCTGACATTATACTGAGGATTTATTGTTGCCTTGCAAACTCTGACCTTTCAGTTTGTGATTTAGCATATGATCAAGCTTACTTTAAGACATTTTGACCCTTGCAGCAAAACATAGGTGTGTTAGAATCCCTAACAACTGACAGCAGAAAATGCGACCACACAATTTTATGTGGCAGATGGGACCATAAATCTCTTCATAGGGTTTCCTCCAGGACTTATGGAGGAGGCGAAGCACCCAGGCAGAACCTGACATAGAAGGGGTTAATGTGTTAATGTTCTAATAAGTAGCATACTGTTTAAAATAACTCATAAGCCACTTACAGTGTGTTCACACCACAGAATTATAAACGGCAATACCTTCAAATGCACTTTTTATTAAAGACTGTGAATTTCATTATTAAAGAATTATAGAGTAGAATTAGGTTTTAGCTTTCAGATGAGGCACTGTATTCCTGGTAGTGATGTGAATGCGTTTAACAAAGGCATCAGCTATACAAACGTTTTCACTTTAGAAAGTGCACCTACCTCACTGCATTTTGTGCTCCTTCCACTGTTCACATCCCTAAGCACATTGGGTCTTTGTGAGCAAATACTTACGTGCTGCAGGAAGAACTACTGACAAGATAATTCAGTAGGTAGCACTCTTTTATAGGTGGCACTGGTACTCATGCCCACAGTTAAGGTTGCCTGACATTTTCCACTATAAGACTCTGTTCTCAGTTGCTTATAACCTATCTGGCCAAATTTCAACCATTTGGGGTGGCATTTTTCTAATTAAAATCAGCAAAAACTGTACAGATCTATCTCAGAATGAGGTCAGGGAAAGAATATGCTATTTTGTCCATGTTAAAAATTTGCACCCCAAACTACTGTATATTTTTGGCACTAACCTCTCTGTATTGCCAATACAGAGAAGGACCGGGATATCATACATGAAGATCTGGATGACCTTGTAAACTGGAGTAATAGTAATAGGCTACAATTTAATAGTGAAAAGTGCAAGGTCATGCATTTAGGGATTAATAACAAGAATTATTGTTATAAGCCGGGGATGCATCAGTTGGAAGTAACAGAGGAGGAGAATGACCTTGGAGTATTGGTTGATCACAGGATGACTATGAGCTGCCAATGTGATATGGCCGTGAAAATACGGTCTTGGGATGCATCAGGCGAGGTATTTCCAGTAGAGATAAGGAGGTGTTAGTACCATTATACAAGGCACTGGTGAGACCTCATCTGGAATACCGTGTGCAGTTCTGGTCTCCCATGTTTAAGAAGGATGAATTCAAACTGGAACAGGTACAGAGAAGGGCTACTAGGATGATCCGAGGAATGGAAAACCTGTCTTATGAAAGGAGACTCAAAGTGCTTGGCTTGTTTAGCCTAACCAAAAGAAGGCTGAGGGGAGATATGATTACCCTCTATAAATATTTCAGAGGAATAAATATCAGGGAGGGAGAGGAATTATTTAAGCTCAGTACCAATCTGGACACAAGAACAAATGGATATAAACTGACCATCAGGAAGTTTAGACTTGAAATTAGACAAAGGTTTCTAATCATCAGAGGAGTGAAGTTCTGGAATAGGCTTCCAAGGGGAGTAGTGGGGGCAAAAGACATATCTGGCTTCAAGACTAAGCTTGATAAGTTTATGGAGGGGATGGTATAATGGGATAGCCTAATTTTGGCAATTAATTGGTCTTTGACTATTAGCAGTAAATATGCCCAATGGCTTGTGATGGGATATTAGATGGGCTGGGATCTGAGTTACTACAGAGAATTCTTTCCTGGGTGTCTGGCTGGTGAGTCTTGCCCACATGCTCAGGGTTTAGCTGATCACCATATTTGGGGTCGGGAAGGAATTTTCCTCCAGGGCAGATTGGCAGAGGCCCTGGGGGGTTTTCGCCTTCCTCTGCAGCGTGGGGCATGGGTCATTTGCTGCAAGATTCTCTGCATTTTGAAGTCTTTAAACCATGATTTGAGGACTTCAATGGCTCAGACACAGGTTTGATACAGGAGTGGGTGGGTGAAATTCTGTGGCCTGCATTGTGCAGGAGGTCAGACTAGATGATCATAATGGTCCCTTCTGACCTTAAAGTCTATGAAAACCTTATTCCTTTTCCAAACAAGTGTGTTGTGAAAACAAATGTATTAATGTTTATGAATCACTAGGATGCTATAGTCATGAGCACCATAGAAAAGTCTACCAGGATTCTAAGGCCTGTTTGATAAATATCCTATTTGTAGTTCTTTTGGAGGGTACTGTCCTAGTGGATAGGAGACATGCTATATCTTGACTTTGATACAGTTCCACCTGACATTCTTATAAGCAAACTAGGGAAATGTGGTTAATGTACTAAATTACTAGAAAGTGGGTGCCCAAGTGGTTGAAAGACAGTATTCAAAGAGTAATCACTGCTCTATAGCCAAAATGCTTCTGAAATAAATGTAGTCAAACTTTACTAACTCTGGGTCACTGAGAACGAAAATGATGCTTAAAATTGTTGATTGGCTCTAGTTTTCAAGATATGCTACTGGGTCAGTATATACGACCCTTGACTTGGGAATGGCGGAGGATAAGTGAGTTATAAAGGGAAGGGATCTCAATTTAAACCAGAAATGACTAAAATACATCTTTGACTGGATCTATGAATAAATCTATGACTGGGTTTGGACAGTACTTGCTTTTTAGGCAAAACAATGAATGATGCAATCTGAAGCTGGTATTGCGTCATACATGATATGAATTGCATCATGTTATTTCTAGAAGTCATGGATGATGCAATCATAATGAAGCTTACATCACTCTGCTGAACAAATTGCCCTATATCAACTCTAGAAATCATACAGTGTCGTGCTCTCTTATTTGTCAGTGTTTGATTTTGCAAAGGGACACATTTCTGTTTAGCCAAAGTGAGCAGAGATGCCTCGTACTTGTGTGAACAGTGCAGATAACTTCTGCTATGTTTGTGGTGAAGTGACTTTTGCATCACAAAAATGCAGTATAACCACTATGGTTAAGAAAGCCTATCACCTTTATTTTGGCTGCAAAATTGGATATCAGGACAAGAGGTGGGCCCCACACATATGCTGCAACACTTGTGCAACAAATCTTCGCCAGCTGTTGAACAGGAAATCTATGCCTTTTGCAGTGCCAATGATTTGGAGAGAGCCAACAGATCATACCAGCAATTGTTACTTCTGCATGGTGCCTCCAGTTGGGAAAGGTGTGTCAAAGAAGAAAAAGTGGACTGTGCATTATCCAAAGATTCCATCAGCTATACGCCCAGTACCCCACAGAGAAGGACTGCGGGTTCCTGATGCACCAGACTCACTCACTTGAGTCAGACGAGGAAGAGGAAGAGGATGAAACTTCTGGTCCTGAACCATCAATGTCACAGGACCCACATTTTCTCCCATTCTCCTCCTCTGAACCACACCTCATAACACAAGATGAACTGAATGACCTTGTCTGGGATTTGGAACTACCCAAGAGTAAGGCAGAGCTGTTGGGCTCCAGACTACAGCAGTGGAATCTCCTGGCGGGTGATGTTAGGGTTTCCATGTTCCGTGACCGTCAAAAGGATTTGTCCCATTCTTCTTCATGGAAGGTGATCTTGTAGCCTGCAACAACATCGTTCACTATCCAGATGAGTGGAGACTGTTCATTGATTCATCGAAGACGAGTCTTAAAGCTGTTTTACAGCATAATGGCAATGTTTTGCCATCAATTCCAGTTGGTCATGCAGTCCATATGAAGGAAACCTATGACAACATGAAACAACTTTTGAGGTGCATAAACTATGACCAACATCAGTGGCAGCTTTGTGGCTATTTGAAGGTTGTTGCTCTCTTGCTTGGTCTGCAGACTGGATACACAAAGTACTGCTGTTTTCTCTGCGAATGGGCTAGTCCTGCAAGAGATTCCCACTACATCAAGAAAGATTGGCCGCTCCGGCAGTCATTGGAGCCTGGGAGGAAAAGTGTTCAGCATCCACCACTTGTTGAATCAAGGAAGATTCTGTTACCACCTTTACACATCAAGCTGGGTCTGATGAAGAACTTTGTCAAGGCTATTGACAAAACACAAGCAGCTTTCAAGTACCTCCGTGGAAAATTTCCAAGGTTAAGTGAAGCTAAGATAAAGGAAGGTGTTTTTGTTGGTCCTCAGATTCGTGAACTTCTTCGAGATGATGCATTTGACCATGCACTGCGTGGCAAGGAAAAGACGGCATGGAAAGCCTTCCAGTTAGTGGCAATAAATTTTCTCAGAAACAACAAGGCAGACAAGTACAGGTTGTTGGTGGAAAACCTTCTCAAGGCATACAAAAGCCTTGGTTGCAACATGTCACTAAAGATACATTTTTTGCACTCTCATCTAGATTTTTTTCCACCGAACTGCAGAGCAGTGAGCGACGAGCACGGTGAGCAATTTCACCAGGACATTGCAACAATGGAGAAACGCTATCAGGGCAAATGGAGCCCATCAATGCTTTCAGACTATTGCTGGACAGTGACAAGAGATGCTCTATTTAATGAATACAAGAGACAAGCCAAGAAGCACCGAGTAGACACTGAATAGGACTAAACTATGTACATAATAGTTTTTTGCCTTTTGTTTCATAATAAATTGTATTTATATAACCCTTTTGCTGATTTTTAAAGTGTTACATAAACAGAACAGGTGAAATATTATCATGTAAAGCAACCATAAACACATGAAAAGACCTAGGTTTACAATTTATGATTAAACCTCTACTATCTACACAATATACATAGACATAAAATGTAAAAACTTAAATATCTTAGAAACAGTAGCCAATCAGTTGTTTTAATTGTCATATTTGAATTCAGCACATCAAAATACATAATAAATAGCACATTTTATCTCTGAAGCAGACGACTTCTCAAACATTGTAGACCAGTGTTATAAATGGTTTGCTGTCAAACTGGGAGGGTGCATCTAGTGGGGTTCCCTCAGGGGTCTGTCCTGGGTCTGGTGCTCTTCAATATTTTCATTAATGACTTGGATAACATAAGTGGAGGGCAGGCATATAAAATTTATGGGTGACACCAAGCAGGGAGGGGTTGCAACCACTTTGAAGGACAGGATTAGAAGTCAAAACAACCATGACAAATTAGAGAATTGATCTGAAATCAACAAGATGAAATTGAATAGACAAATGCAAAGTACTTTGCTTAGGAAGGAAAAAGAAGTCAAATGTTTAATTACAAAATGGGGAATAACTGGCTAGGTGGTAATACTGCTGAAAAGGATCTAGGGGCGATAGTGGATCACAAATTGAATATGAGTCTGCAATCTGATGCAGTTGTGAAAAGGGGTAATGTTCTGTGGTGTATAACTTGAATATTATATGTAAGACACATGAGGTAATTGTCCTGCTCTACTCGGCACTGCTGAGGCCACAGCTGGAGTACTCTGTATAGTTGTGGGTGCCACTCTTTATGAAAGATGTGGACAAATTAGAGAGAGTCCAGAGGAGAGCAACAGAAACGAGGAAAGTTTTAGAAAACCTGACCTATGAGGAAAGGTTAAAAAGAAGGGCATGTTTAGTCTTGAGAAAAGACAACCAAAGAGAAACCTGATGTCAGGGACCAGACCAGCTAGAACCAGCTGCTCCCTAACTAACTATACTGCTAACCAAAGAGCCTAGCTGCACTGCCTTAAAATTGACAGAGTAGTCACAGCCCCTGAGTGGCTGCTGGTTTAGCAACCCTGCTTATAAGCCTGGCCTCCACAGAAGATCAGCAGCATGTACCATGTGGGAAGCTGTGCTTGCCCTTGTCCCAGCCCTATTTCTGTCCTTGTTACCCTACAGCTTCGGACTTCTGGTTTCGATCCCTGGCTCTGCCTCTGTCTTACAACTAGGGTTTACCCTCTAGCTCTGGCATTCAGCTTCTGTCCCTCCAGTACTGACCCATGGCTCATTCTTGGACTCTGTCCACAGTGGACCCTGCTCTAATTGGTAGGCTGAACTCTTGTTTTAACTACTAGGCCAGACCACCAATGGCCCAGGTGGCTACATCTGATAACAGTTCCTGGGAGAAACCAAGACACCATGACCCACCACAGGGACACTACTCAAAACTCCATCATCATCAACCTGTCAAGACTACCCCTAACTGGAACTGAAGTATGTGTACTCTCCAAGAGACTGAAGTTCTGCCCCACCACAGAACCAGATACCATATTAACATATGGAGAACTAGAAGAATTGTTCCGCTGACTCCACCTCTAGGAATCCTTTCATAACAAAGACAATACCACTCACAACCAACACATCCCCATTGACAATCGTAAGAAAATAGAATCAACTGACTGGACACCCCACAGTGGACAAAACCACACACTGGGTCATTACATTGATTGCTTCAGAAAAACAAAAATCTTATGTAATCTTCAACAAACATTACATCCACTATAATCTCTCTACCACAAAGAGGAAATTACAGATAGGAATTGCAGTCCAGGAAATCCAACCACCATATAATGATCAAACCAGAAGTCAAAGGGGCTGCTATCATAGTCCTTACTCGAGATGACTATATCAACGAAGACTATATCAACAGACAACCCTCTAACACAACCTAGTATCAAGAGCTCAAAGATGATCCCATGCTACAATTCATACAGGAATTTAAAGATACCATCCAACAAGATACCCCAAACAACTCCAAGAGAAACTCTACCACCACAGTCTATACTATTATGTTCACTGCTTTTACAAGATTATGATACATTTTGTACAAAGTATACTTGGTGAGGTATCATTTGAAATGGCATAATCTACTGAACATTATTGCCCTGGTAAAATATGTGTATCAACATTGTATGTGAAGTTATAAGATTCTACTATGTTTCATTGCTGTAACATGCTCCAAGTTTAAGAAAAGCAGGCCCAAACCAGTTTTTCAGAGACAAAGACACACAAGTACCCCAGCCAGGTGTTAAAGAGTTATCACCATCTTAAGCAACCATTCTGAAGCGTACTGAGCAGTACAAGATGCATATTTCTGGGGGAAAGTCTGGGACTAGGAATTTGTGGGTGTTGCTCTGCCCAGGATACTCAGCTAAACACACCTAAACTGCCTGCACTAAACAAGGACACTCCACCAGAGAAGTAGATCATAACATGGAAGGGCCACCCAAATGCCCCATCAGAACCTGCTTTAATACGGGGTGGGAGGGGGGGGGAGGGAACCAACTGACTGCACATTCCTAATTGTCAACTCACACTGGAACCCCTGTGGGGTATCATTAAATTATTACAACCTATATTTGATGAGGACCATATCCTGAAAGAAATCTTTTCTAGAGCCCCTGTTCTGTCTCATACAACCCCAAGACCTCTCCAAGCTCATCAGAAGAAGTAATTCCCCGCAGAGTAGGACACACCAACTCAAAGTAGGACCAGACCCTACCAGAACAACAGATACAAAACCTGCAGACATATTTCCACGGTTATGATGATATATACCCCCTACAAAACACCTTTCAAGATCCATGAGTCCTACACATGCTTATCATAACATGTGGTGTACCTCATCCAGTGCATCAAATGCCCCCATAACAACTATGTGGGGGAAACCAGACAAATACCTTCAAAAGGCAAATCTGGGAATTTAAATTCCTAACTCTGCTAGACACCAAAACACATGCAGTTAACAGGGACACTGGTTTTATGGCTCATTACAACAATTTGTAAAACACCACACTACCTGCTACCCTTGCTCACTTTGCACCTTTTATGCATAATGATCTAATGCCCAATTGCTCACTTCATTTGAAGTGACTGCCTCCAACATGCCTTATCCCTTCTGCTTAACAATCTGTCCCAACTTGTATTTATCTCAAACAGTCTGCTTTCTTTCCCAGACCTGAAGAAAAGCCCTGTGTAGCTTGAAAGCTTGTACCTTTCACCAGCAGAAGTTGGTCCAATAAATATATATTTCCTCACCTACCTTGTCTGTCTCAGATCCTGGACCAACATGGCTAAAACAACACTGCAAAAACAGTCTTCAAATATGTTAAGGGATGTTATAAAGAGGTCAGGTTTCACAGTGGTAGCCATGTTAGTCTGTATCAGCAAAAACAATGAGGTGTCCTTGTGGCATTTTAGAGATTAGGTTTAGGAATTAATCTGCAAATTGGACATCATCAGATTAGGCCTGAATAAAGACTGGGAGTGGTTGGGTCATTACAAAACCTAAACCTAATTTTCCCAATACTAATTTCCCCCTACTGTTACTCACACCTTCTTGTCAACTGTCTGAAATGGGCCACTCTCATTACCACTTCAAAAGCTATTTTTCCTCCCTTAGTATCCTGCTGTCAATTGAATTGTCTCGTTAGACTGACCTCACAATTAATAAGGCAACTCACATCTTTTCATGTATTTATACCTGCTCCTGTATTTTCCACTCCATGCATCTGATGAAGTGGGTTCTAGCCCACGAAAGCTTATGCCCAAATAAATGTGTTAGTCTCTAAGATGCCACAAGGACTTCTTGTTTTTTTATAAAGAGGTCAGTTCTCCATGTCCACTGAAAGTAGGACAAAAAGTAAACAGCTAAATCTGAAGCAAGGGAGATTTAGGTTAGCTATTAGGAAAATGTTTCTAACAATAAGCATCGTTAACTAATGGAATAGGCTTCCAAGGGAGGTTGTGTAATCCCCGTCATTGGAGGTTTTTAAGAACATTTGTTTTAAGAACAAACACCTGTTAGTGCTGGTCTAGGTTTACTTGGTCCTGCCTCAGTACACGAGGCTAGACTAGATGACCTTTGGAGGTCTCTTCCAGCCCTACATTTTATGATTCTATGTCTAACATATTTTACAATGGCATTTGTGAGTCCTAGTACAGACAAGATGCATCTGCAGTAATGGTTATGCTATCCCTGGGCTGTAAATATATACATTACATATGCCCTGGGTTTTTATCTTACAAACAACATATTCCTACATAATTATATTTCAAATGATAATGGTGAAGAATCCATCATGTTACTCCATTTACAATGAATTTTGCTGGAATAAATAAATCCGTGTTAAAGAGCTTCTGTCTTGAACATGTTCCAGTTTAACTCCTGCTTGGCTTCCTTCTATAGCTGGAAAGAAACTGTACACACATCCTTGCACTGTTTGCTGTTAATAATATGGTGACTATTTAATGACTAATTGGAATGCAACTGCTAGAACAAAGTTTTAACCTTCACTTGACCAGTGTGGCGCTACAGCCTTGCAACTAACTGCAAAAGATAGGATCATTTTGATTTAACGGAAAATTGTGAGACTGCAGATGGATTGTTTGCCAATTCCTGTGACTTAATGTGCAGAAAACATGAATAGATTATTGAAATAGGGAGAAGAATGATTATAATTCTGTACACACAGTATACAACTAAATACCCTTCCTTCCCCACACCAACACATGCACAGTTAAAAATTGAGACTAGAGACTGTGTGCTTTCAAATAGAAAGCACTCTTGTGTATTTCACTGTCAACATTGTCTTTTTCTGCACTATAATATGAGCCCAATATGACAAAGAAATTCATGAATACTAGCCTGAGATTAAATCTTGGATGTAATTATAAAAGATTCAGAGGAAATTGTGAGACAGAGGAACTGAACCAAAAGGGTTGCCCATATTTTTAACACATAATAAGCTTTTGCTCTATTGATTTAACTGACTAATATGTTAATATGATGCTCAGGAAGCAATGTTTAGACATGGTAGGATTTTCAGAATAAATAACTGCTATATATATAAATTTACTGCTATAACAATTGGTTTTATGAAGTCTAATTTTCACTCTGTTGCATAAAATAAGCACACACTGCTACAATCAGTAAAATATTAAGCATGGATAAATACACCAGAATTAGCCTCAGAGTTTCCAAAATGATTGATTTATTATTCTCATTCTCATTTATTTTCTTGACATTCTGTGAGGAATATTAGGGATTACTGGATTTGAGAACCTGTGAAGAGACTGGCTAGAATTAGAGATGCTTTAGAAGACAGGCAACTATGCATAAGCGATTTCTGAGTCATGGTGATCACTCAGGGACATGTTCTGTCTCCAGGGCCCAACCTGATTAACTGGACTACAGATAGGGGTATGGGTGTGTGTGGGGGGGGGGGGATGTGAAGGGTATAGGCAATCTATCTTGCCTCTCATGCCAGCAAAGCCACTCCACAGCTGCTACTGCAGATCTGCACCTCCTAGGCCAGTGGTTCTTAACCTCTACTGCAGTCTGCACCCCTTTGGTTCTCAAAATATGTTCTTGCACCCCTTATCAAAAATCAAAATATGTTCTCGTACCCCTTATCAAAAATTGCTGAAGTAGGTCAGTTCTTTAAACCTAGATATATTTTTGTTTGTATATTACAGTAATTGTTAAAAAATTTATAATGTTAATAAATACAAAGGTTTGATGAAACAAAGTAGTTGTACTTATGTGCCTGTGCTTAATTTGTGTTTTCGATGATTTACCTTCTAAAAAAATCTGGCATGTCTCGCACCCCCAGAAAGGGCATCTCGCACCCCCAGGGGGTGCGTCCGTGCACCCCAGGTTAAGAACCACTGTCCTAGGCAATGACTGCTGGGATTCTGTGGATCTATGGGGGCTGATGCTATTCCTCCCTGAGACTATGGCCACCATCTCCCCAGTCTCCTCACTGCACCTCTGCAGAGATGAGTTCTGTGGCACACAGAGAGAATACCTCCTGCGCAGGCTCCAGGTTTGCTGGTCACTGTACCAGCTTTTGCTGCAGGCAGAGTCTTCAGCTCTGAGAAGGGGCAAGTTTTACCCCCCATTGTCCATCTGGGTAAAAGAAATAAATAGAACTAGAGAGGTCTGAGTGGGAAAGCAAACTGCATTATATAAACAAACGGGCTAACTGCACATGCAAGCACAATATGTAGAAAATTCTCTGCCGAAACGTTCATAATCACCTACTTGTACATTCAAATGTTGTTACTGTCTATGAAAAGGTGGCCCCATAAGTGAATTACTAATCTTCATTTACTGCATTCCCAGATCCCGTAATTGCTAAAATAATATAAACATAGGTGCTTAACAAATCTGAACTGTGAATGTAAGAGTACAAATCCCTTCAAATTCATCTTCAGTGGCCTTGCCACCTACCACCCATCTCTACTCCGGAGCTATCTTCTCCCTGTTTGGTCCATAAACAGTAAAGAGAAGTGACAATAAATATTACAAGTGTAAACAAAACAAATAAAAACACCCCTATGTATTCATTCTAATTTGCTTGAAAATTCAGCCCTTTCCCAAAGTCAGGTTTCAGAGTAGCAGCTGTGTTAGTCTGTATCCGCAAAAAGAACAGGCGTACTTGTGGCACCTTAGAGACTAACACATTTATTTGAGCATAAGCTTTCGTGGACTAAAACCCACTTCATCGGATGCATGCAGTGGAAAATACAGTAGGAAGATATATATATATATATATATACACACAGAGAACATGAAACAATGGGTGTTACCATACAAACTATAATGAGAGTGTAACCTTAACTGATCACTGATAACCTGAACATGAAACCATTGTTTCATGTTCTCTGTGTGTATATATCTATATATTCAAAATATGAAATGTGAAAATTAAAAAGAAGAAAAGGAAAAAACTGTCAAGTTTTCTCTATTTCCAGTTTTCTTCTAGAGAGCTGGTGGAAATTTTTCAAATTTAAAAAGGTGGTGGGGAGCAAGGAATTTGAAATACTTGAGTTTCTCTTTCTGACTAGATCTAGTAATTAAAAAGCAAACATGGTCTATGAATATTCACTGCAATAATTATCTAACTTAAGTTCTAGCTTTGAACTGCTGGGCACCCTCAACTTCAGGATTGAGTTCCTTAGGGGAGAGACACCTTCTCTCAAGCAGGAAGCCTGTAAAGCACCGTGCATACTGTACCATTCTCATCATCTAATAGTACACAGCTGAGTTACTTAGGCATATCTAATTAAGTACAGAACCCTGGTTTGGGCATAAAGTACATACATGACAGCCAGCACTATAGTATTGCACCAGAACAGTATGCCATTCCCCCGCTCTCTGCATGTGGAATACCGATAATATTAGACAAAGTTTTAAAATACAGTACATAATTTTAGATGATATAGTACCCATCTATAAAATATAGTATCTATCTACAAAAAGGGGAATAAGGACAACCCTGGGAATTATAGACCAGTCAGCTTAATTTTGGTACCTGGAAAGATAATGCAGCAAACAATCAATTAATCCATTTGTAAGCACTGAGAATATAATAACGTGATAAGTAACAGTCAACATGGATTTGTCAAGAGCAAACCATGTGAAAACAACCTAATACTCTTCTTTGACAGGGTAACAAGCCTTGTGGATGTGTGGGGGGGAGAAGCAGTAGATGTGATATACCTTGACTTTAGTAATGCTTTGGATACTGTCTCAGAGGAACTTCTGATAAACAAACTAGGGAAATATGGCCTAGACGAACATACTGTATTGGTGGGTCTGCAAATGGATAGAAAACCGTACTCAGAAAGTAGTTATCAATGGTTCTCAAGCAAATTGGAAGGGCATATAGAGTGGAGTCCCAAAGGGATCTGTCCTAGGTCTGAGTCTATTCAATATCTTCATATATGATTTGGATAATGGCATAGCGAGACTACACTTATAAAGTTTGTGGATTATACCAAAGGGAAGGGCAACAAGCAGTGGCACTGGAACATTTTTAATAGTGCCGGTGCTGAAAACCAGCCTCCTTACCCCTGTACACTCCGCACCCCACTCCCCGAGTTGAGGCCAGGAGCAAAGCCCCAGGAGCGGGGCAGGGACCAGCAGCTGGGACCCGGGCATGGGGCCAGCAGCCGAGACCCCGAATGCGGGGCTGGCAGCTGGGAGCCCGGGTTGCTGCAGCACCCCCATACTTCTAGTTCCCGCACCTATGGTAGCAAGTGCTTTGTAAAACAGAATTAGAATAAAACTGATCTTGATAAACTGGAGAAATGGTCTGAAATAAATAGGATGAAAGTCAATAGGATGAAATAGGATAAAAGTCTACGGTACACCTTCCTTGGCAAGTCAATAGGATGAAAGTCTACGGTACAATGCAAAGTACAAATAGGAATAATCAATTGCATAAATACAAAATGGGAAATGGCTGCCAAGGAAGGTGTACCGTAGAAAGGAATCTGAGAGTTATAGTGGATCACAAACTAAATATGAGTCAACAATGTAATACTGTTGCAAAAAGAAAAAAAGCAAACTTCATTCTGGGATGTATTAGGAGAAGTGTTGTAAGCAAGACACTCTACTCAGCACTGATAGGGTCTCAGCTGGAATACTATGCCTAGTTCTGGGCAGCACACTTTGGGAAAGATGTGGACAAATTGGAGAAAGTCCTGAGGAGAATAACAAAAATGATTAAAGGTCTGGAAAACATCACCTATGAGGAAAGACAGAAAAAAAATGGGCTTGTTTAATCTGGAGGGTGTGTGTGTGTGTGTGTGTGTGTCATGAATACAATCTTCAAATACATAAAAGTCTGTTATAAAGAAGAGGGTGATAAATTATTCTCCTTAAACACAGAGGACAGGACAAGAAATAATGGGCTTAAATTGCAACAAGGGAGATTTAGGAAGTTTTTTCTAATGTCTAACCTAAAAGTAAGGGTAGTTAAGCACTAGAACAAATTACCTAGGGAGGTTGTAGAATCTCAGTCATTGGAGGTTTTTAAGAGCAGGTTAGACAAACACCTGTCAGGAATGGTTTAGATAATACTTAGTACAATCCCACCTATTGAAATCCCTTCCAGTCCAACATTTCTATGATACAAATAGACTGATTGAAATCTGGCACTACACCGGGTTATGGAAAACCATGACTGTACAATGAGAGTTAATGACTAAAAACAAACCTTCACAGGGAATCCACTTAAAATTCATACTAATCATTCACTCTCTATCATCTCATTCTTATGGGAATACTCCCCCATCCACAGCTTCCTGTGGAAAGAATTTGCAGAGAGCAAGATTGCCATGCTTCATAAAAGCCAAGAAAGGTATCAGCAGATGAGAGAACCAACATGAGGGTACAAAATGCAGGTTAGACAGTTTGTGCCAATGCAGCTTTGTTCTGCTGTGAGGGTTTACACCCCTCATTGCAGGGCAGCACAGCCTAGAGGCCAGACTCCATAGAATGAGCCCTCGTTGCAGGGCAGTAGGACCTTCCTACTGGCTCAGCGGGGGTTCCTATCGAAACACACTGAGGCTCACTGGGGGCAAGGTACTAGTCCGTCACCCCCCCCCCCCAGGTCACTTCCTACCGGCTTGGGAGTTGGGGTCTCCCACGAATCCCAAGGTTCTCCGCAGGTCTCCGGGTCTGTCGCCTCCCCTGGTTCCTCCTGCAGTAGGGTTCGTGCTGGCCTGTAGAAGCGTCCATTCCCAGCAGCTTCAAGAGTGTTGGCTGGTCCTCCGCAGGAGCTTCCCAGTTAGGTCCTTCCCCTGTGACTGCTAGCCCAGACTAAGCTGAGTTCCCTCCTTTTATGCTCCCAGAGCACTTGGAGCATGCCCAGTACAAACGGGGCGGGACTTCCTCCATCAGAGCTACTGGTCTGACGCCGCTGGGGCTAGTGCAAGGCGGGACTGCCCCGTCACATCTGCCAAGTGGTAAATGTGTCCCTGCAACATTTTGCAATCATTTTCTTTAAATATTGTAGAACTCTGGCCTTTTTTAACATACTCTCAACCACTCGCATATATGGGGAAAACATCTATCTAGGTTTTTGTATTGCAGTGTCTGAAGGCTTTGAGATGACACGTCAGTCCCTCAGCAATGTTTTTTCAGAAGTCAATTGTAGATGTAGAGTTTTTGTTTCCCTTCCAGATTCTGAAGGAATGTCTTTCCCCCTCCTGCACAGGGTTAAAATTCTCTCTGTCTCTCTCAATTTCTCTGTGCCACTCTTCCTTAAAGAAAACCACACTAAATACCATTTAATGTAACAAAGCCACGATCGACACATAGGACTGCACAGCTGTCATGTCCTCTCAATGGAATTTGAATGTTAATGTTATAATGGCTTCACGAACATAAATGTTAAAAGAAATTCTCAACTCATAGTTTAAATATGTTGTAAAGGCATAAAGCAATTTGGTTGTTACAGGCTACATAGGGCTAGCTTTAAACAAATGTGTATAATTTAGTTCACATGTTAGAGATGGAAATAATCCCTTGTTCTATGCCACTCTCTTAGGCTACATCTACACTACAGGGGGGGAGTCGATTTAAGATACGCAAATTCAGCTACGCGAATAGCGTAGCTGAATTCGACGTATCGCAGCCGATTTACCCCGTTGTATGGGCCGGCGGCAAAATCGACTTCTGCGGCTTCCCGTCGACGGCGCTTACTCCCACCTCCGCTGGTGGAGTAAGAGCGTCGATTCGGGGATGGGATGGGACGCGATAAATCGATCCCCGAGAGGTCGATTTCTACCCGCCGATTCAGGCGGGTAGCGTAGACCCAGCCTTAGAGTGGAAGCAAAGCACTGGGACTGGCATGCAATTGATTTGTGTTTGGAAGCAACCTTAGCACTCTGTACAGATTAAAGACTTCATATACAGAGACTACAGAGCTGGTATAAGGTGGGGGGAAGGTAAAAGGAAGTGACAACTGGATGCCTCTTGAGCACAGCTCACCAGATAGTTAGTGCAGCTCTTTCCACCAGCCAATGTCCAGGAGTCCACCCACGAACAAAGAGCTGCTGATTGGATTCTGGATCCTCTGTTTTTCCTAACTGAGTAGTTCTTGGCTACAGTACATATCAGAAACCCAGGCTCTTTCAGGCAGCACAATTAAAGGCTGTTACATAATAGTGGAAGTGCAGTGTACTTACTATATATATTTTTTAAAGGATTTCACAATTTCCCAGATACTAGCTAAGAAACATGCAGCAATAAGTCAAAAAATCATTTCAATCTATCATGTCCCTTTCTTAGGAAATTTGAGTAAGAGACAATGCAGCAGGCTGGCTGAGTGCATTAAGCCTGCCTTTTCTGCCAGTGTGTTAGCATCAGTATCATAGTTTCTGGGCTATCTCTGGCCACTGGCACAAATAAAAGGATGAAAAGACAAGAGGACCAAACAAACATACAGCAGGTTAAACAGGGTCTGCTCAAACGATCACCAGCACCATAAGTGAAGATGTAGTTGGCACCTCTCCCTCATTTTTTTCCAACTCGCACTTCAGAATCCTTTTCACTAACTGAAGCATCCATTTCACAGCAGGTGCCTGTGCCATCTCATACAAAAGAGCTGCAAAGCATGTCTCTGTTTGTGACTCCACTTTCTTATCTCTGAGTATCCTTCCTCCCTGGTCTCCTCCTTCCTTGTCTGTCTTTGGTGTATCAATGTTGATTAAGCTTCTATGCCACCTACAGATTCCTTGATGTAGGGAGAATCCCACAGGGGCCAAATTCATCACCTTGATTGCTACTTTGCACCATTGGAACATGGGGCAGAACCTGGCCCTACCTGAGTCTCTTCTTCACACGCCCATTAGTTACATTAGATCTGAATCAGGGCAGTATTTGTCACTGGCTATTCATCCTCTGAAGTGTGTACGGAGCTGATACTCCAGCATAGTGCTAGGAAGGACAGTGCTGTTTGAGAGATTATATTAATCTGAAGTACTGGCCATTTTATCATGGAATCCTTCATCATGACAATTCTTAATAGACTACAGAGATTAAGTCTATTGGTCAGGCTCCAATAAGCAGAATTACATTCTTCCTACCAACATTTCCTCTATTTCAACTGGACATGCTATCTTCTGACAGTTTATGGCTGAAGAGCTGTGATGTTCCACCTCCAAAGGTGGCTGTACTTCAGTAGTGGATGAACCAATTCGTTTTTGGAAGGCCAAATCCTGCAGCCTGGATAAGAGAATAAAAAGTAGAAATTTGGTGCATAGTTCCAACGCTCGAGTGTCCTCAGGGACAAAAAGTGCTTGTGATGGGATAGAGAGTCCCTGATGGTTTTATAGCAAGCACACTGTTAAATCCATGCTTAAGTCCCATGCTGGCGTAGTGGACAGAAAAACGAGGCAGGTCTGAGGACTCGTGGCCTAGTCAGGCTCGCGAAGGAATAAAGGAAATCCTATGTAGATAGTTGCTTAGTAGCCAGAAGTGGGGAAAGGCTTTCAGCTGAAAGAATTTCACACCCAGGGCTAGCTCCAAAGCACAGAGAAATCAACAAGAGTCATTTCAAAGGAGTTTGGCTCAGGCCTAGCAGTTGTTACAGGGCTGGGTTGTAACCAAGGCTAAGAGTTTTCTGTTGCCTGGGTATGTAAAGCCATTTTGAGTCTGTTACTTTTGTAACCCATGCACTCTAAAAACTTGCAGGAAAAAAAAAAACTCATGGGAAAACTCTACAAGTTTGAGCCATCAAAGTTCCTACACCAAAGAAATGTCAGATCATATATTTACTAAGGCAAAAGGCTTTGACTTTGAAAAAGTGCCTTAAAAATATGATTGCAAGGGAATTCATGGCCAATAGACTGATTGCTGTACATATTCAACGTTTTTTAGGTAGCTTATTTCTTTCTCAGCCATACCTCCTACAAATTCCAATTTCCATTTATATTATGATTGTAACTTTCCATTGTGTTCCCAGCAGTTAAAGTTGCATGGACTTGTTCCAACCTTTAACTCTCTTGCAAAGAGAATAATTACAATTCTTTTATGAAAGCAGCATTGAAAAAAATGCTATTAGAACTAATGTTGTTATTGGGGGGACTCAAAGGGGCAGTAGGAAATATTGGTGTCATCGTGTGACAGGAATAGCACTAATAAAAAATGGCCTTTGAAAATGCCTGCAGCTAGAAGGATGCAACTGCAACCCTCTTCTTGGTTCGGATGGCTCTAAACTTTATCAATGTCACAGTTTCCAGTTTATTTAAATTATTGGCATAGAGAAGAATTAAATATATTGCAAGGCCGCTCTCTATACCCCGGGCCAATTCTCCAACTGTGCAACCCACAGAACAGGGCTCAGAAGGAAGAAATTCCCCGCAATATCTGAACACCCTAACCCATTGCCAGTTCTGAGCAATGCCCACAATGTCAGTTTGAGAGGCAGGTTGGCCACCCCAAGGAGAAGGCTGTAGAACCGAACCCTAAATCTAACAGATAACCTTGGAGAGCCTGTGCCTCTGCAATGGCTTTAACAGCCTGGCAGCCCCTCTGCATAGAAGCATACATATATGGTTGTGTGCACAGGTGACATTGCCATGTGTATGCATACATGTAGCCCATTCACCCCAAGGCCCTGGACAGAATCACTCAATGGTTTCTAATGCAGATGACCCAGGCAGTAACTTCTCCATAGCTTCTACCCTTGCTTTCCTGCTGGGCATGAGCTTACTGGTAGTTGCTTATGTGAAGCAACCATACAGCATTTGATCCATTCTGTACCCTTTTGGATGAGTCAGCTGGGTATTTTGCTCCAAGCTCATCATCATGTAGATTGCAAGCTCTTTGGGGCAGGGACAATCATTGTATTATGTTTGTACAGCACCTAGTGCCATAGGTGACTGGTAACTGCTGATAGTGGGTGGGCACAATGGCAGGCCCTCCCCACCACAAAGCCACGGTCAACTTCCTGGTGACTGCTCAGGTACCCTCCTGACCACCGTGCCCCCCTGACAACAGCACCCTGGGCGATCACCCATGTTGCCCACCCTTAAGGCCATCCCTGCTGGGGTCAGCCTTAGGGAAAATGGTGCCGTGGCCACAATTGTATTTTGGTGCCCTGGCCCCGCTCCTCTCCCAGACCCCCACCTGACCTCCAGCTCTCTCAGACCCCTCTGCCTTTCCCCCATTGTCTCGACTGACTCCCCGAGCTCCAGGCAGGCTAGTCCAGACACATACTCAAGCAGGTAACTGCCAGCCGTTGAGGAAGGGATGTGACTCGGCAGGCTTCTCTGCACCCCCTCTGGCAGAGTGTTGTGCCGCCAACCGGGTCTCGCTTCCCTGCTCTGGGCACCACCTAATGGGGCTCAGCGGGAGCACTCGCTGCTGGTGCCTTTCCCAGGCACGTCCCTTCAGCCGTGCTCAGCACTACTCCCCAACCCTGGCAGAAATTGGGGAGGAGGGGAGAGGAGGGTAAGGGAGGGCATGTGACTCCATGCACCACCCCCTCACACACACACACATACACATATCAACTATGCTTAGCACAATGGGATCCTGGGCCATGACTGCAGATTCTAGGTGCTACTGCAATACAAATAACAATTGCCCATTTATTAGCAATGGGTTAGGAGGCTTGCATAGCAAGTGTAAGGTGGCCTGGAGAAATGAGAGCCCTTCCACATGTCATAGTACCAGAAATGAAGAATTCCTAGCTGTTCCTAAAAGATATACAGCCCAGCTTTGGAAATTCAATAGAGCTTCTCCAAAGCTGCTCCCAAAACTGGTTGAAGTTTGCCCCTCACTAATATTTAAGCCACACCAATATAATTAAACATAAAGGGCTGCTTTTATAGAAAACACTGAACTCTAGCTCTGCAGAAAAGCTATCCTTGTACAAAGCACTGTGCATGGAGTTTCATTTTGTCATAGCAGATCTTCACCTGAAGTAGCAGCTGATGTTTCACAGTGAGAGCAGTGAGATGTGCAGTGTACTGTGGTTTCCTTGAAGCTCTCGTGTGCTGTCACTCATCGGTGTCTGCATGTCGTTTGAATTGGACACAGGCAGCACATGATTCTTAGTCTAAACCTCATCTTTGAACATCACAAGTCCATTTAATAATAATAATAATAATAATAAAAAGCCTAATGTGGTGTTCAGAATGCTCCATTGGGCATCAAAGAGTTGTACATTTAAGGGGAAATTCATCAGGATGGGAAATGCGAAGGAGCAAAGTAGTTAAATTATATTTATTGTGAACTGATTGTGTGTTTACTCTTTAGTGCTGTACAAAACAAGAGCACATGGTTCCTGCCCTGATATGTTTAGAAAAAATGTAAAAGGCAAAACAGTCCAGACACAGTACAATGGAGGTATGATTCACTCCCTAAGCAGAGGGTCACAGCACAAAGTTTATATTTATATACCACTTAAGTCCCCAGAAGCCCTATTTTAAGGTCTAAGTGGTGCACTCTGTACAGGGGTGAATTCTACCCTGATTGACCAAATTATGTTAAACATTCAAGCGGTGCAGATATCAATTTGTTTTTTGTGTTTTAATTTTAAGGACAAACCTCTTCTTTGGATGGTAGCCACAGAGAGGCTTTATGGAAGAAATGAGTTTTCATGAGAGATTTGAATTTATTACTGGCTTTATTGCATTTAATGCATTTATTGCATTCTTCCTACTGTGTGGAAGAATGCAAATCTGAATGGCATGGGGGTACCTGTTGCACAAGAAAAGGGAGACTGTTCTAGGCATAGAGTCACTTTCCTTTCTAGACTGTTTTTATTTATTTTATTTTATTTTATTTTATTCTGAGATGGGCAAAGGAAAAACCCTACAATGGTTTTAAATGTCATGCATGACTTAATTCACATCTACTCTCCCATTGGCACCAAGGAGTCTGAGCAGCTGGAAGAAGCCAAAAAAGTGTACTGCACAAAGAGCGAAGAGACTGGAAGGGGAAAGAGAGAAGGGCAAAGCGAGGGGTAAGGGCAGAGATGGAGAGGAAACACACACAGTACAGGTGGAAAGCAAGAGAAATGAAGATTTGGAAAGGTGGGGAAGTTAAAATGAAAAGGCAATTAAAAGGAGTGGTGGCAAAATGCCTGGAGGTCAGCCCAAGGCTTGGTGGCAGGATAGCACACTGACATATAGGGGAATCTGGATCAGGAGTCACTGCAGTTCCAATGCCTCTCCCGGCCCTGGCCAAAGCACAGGCACTCTGGAGCAGGCCCATGAGCAATTTATTTATGTCCTGAGCAGATACATGTTTATTAGCTGTGGACTACTCTCTGCTGAGTAAAAACCTAGCTTTCATGAGATGTGGCCCTGGGCATTCACCACAGCAGAGGCAGGATTAAACTACTTGGGGTGCTGCTTTTGTCGGTCAGTGACCCCTGCCCAGTGCATCTCTTCTTTTTGCCTCAGGCAGCAGGAAGATCTGCCTCTGCAATCTTCACAGAACACGTCTCCTTGGGTTGTTTTTAGTGTTACAGGGAAATATGTGGCGTTAATGACTCAAGTATTATCCCAGGCTCCAGCAGTTGGGAAGCATCCCTCCCTCAACAAGTGTTAGTTTCTGTTCCATTCAGGGCCTGGGGCAAGGCAAGTTTAAACTTTATATCCCTGGTCTCACTCTGGATTCCTGAAGTACAGAGGCTGCAGCACACTCAGAAGGGGAGATCCTCTCAGCAGCCTGACCGCCTTAGGAAGCACAACATAAGGGTGGCTTCCTAACTCCACCCTGGTTTTAGGGGAGGGGAGCGGCTCTTTGGGAAGAGGGAACTGAGCTGTAGGTCTTCATGGAAACCCTAGGAAAAACTAATTTGGGTTGCCAGTCCAGGCAGACAGCATCTAAGACACCGACTGTCCCTTAGATAGTCTGGAAAAAACAAAAACAAAAAAACCCATAAGGTTTAGTGTTTCTTAACTAGACTGTAGAAATGTGGTTATGTAACCAAGCAAGGGAATATTTTATCAGGAGCCATTTCCAATCAAGGGAGGGAGACTAGAGAGCTGAACTAACTCCTAAGGGAAGCCTTATTGTTTGAGTCATTTCAAATGGGACTGCATAAAACAGTCATGTTCATGCGGTAGGGCAGAGATTCATACTATGGACAACTTTTTCTCTTATAGCTGCTTGCCTCGACCACCTCCTCTCTCCAAGGTGAACAAACAGCCCAGCAGCAACACCAGCACTTAACATCTATTTAGCTGCCTTTTAAGTCAATGTAACTGATAAAAATAAGGGGAACCAGCACCATGTGACTAGCCCATGCTCCACAGACTACCAATGATCCATAGCTGAAGCATTTAAGCTGTAGGGAATAATGCAGCATTGGGCTGGGGATTGACTAGGTGACCTGTTTTAATGGCCCTTTTCCATTTCTAATTGCTGCAGTTAATCATGAAGTCATATAAAGTGGAGTAAGCTACAGCAAAAGACAACTGCTTATTATACTAACAAGAGTTTCCCACTGCTCCCTACAAACATTTGTTCTCCCCATTTGTTGGATCTCATCATGTAACAGATTGGCAGGAATTCAGGACAGACTATCTATTATGTGTGAACTTTGTGAAGTAGGATGGAGCCTTGATCCTTGAGTGGGACCCCTAGGGACTACTCTGATACAAAGAATTAATGGGAAGGGGTTCCAATGAGGATGCATAAGGAAGCTCAGATAGAGTAGTTCAATCTACACCTGTAGCTGCTTTTCCATTCACTAAGGCTATGTCTACACTGCACTTTTGTCTGGAAAACTTTTGTCCGTGAGGGGTTTAAAAAAAAACACCCTCCCCCCGACTGACAAAAGTCTTACCAACGAAAAGTGCTGGTGTGGACAGCGCTTTCTTGGCGGGAGATGCTCTCCCCACAACAAATCTACCATCCTTCATTGGATCGTGGTTAAATTTTTATTGGCGGAAGAGCTCTCTCCTGCTGAGAGAGAATGGCTACACTGTGCACCTTACGATGGCACAGCTGTACAGGCACAGCTGTGCTGCTGTAAGGTGCACAGTGTAGACATAGCCTTATAGATTACAGAATTTCTCTCCTTCACACATAACACAAGGCTCTTCTAACTAGAACTAAATAGAATGGTAAGGATAAGACCAAGTAAATATACAATACAGGGATTGCTTTCCACTGCTATTGAGTTAATAACTTTAGAGGGATCCTTTTATAAAAGAACTGTAAGGGCTTAATCCAAAGCTCACTGAAGCAGATGGAAAGAGTCCTTTGAGTACAATGGAAACACATGAGCATATGCTTAGTGGAAAGCAAGTGTTCTGCTGAATGGAGGCCCTAGTGCATGAAATGGCCTGATCCTGAATGTTTGATCACCTGGAGCTCCCATTGACTTACATTTGGATGGAGAAGTAATGCAAGAAGTAATACACCTTGCTGGAGATTGTACTCATAACTGGATCAAACTAAATCAATGCAAAGTTCAGATGTGCCTTGTTCCAAGGTGGCTTTACATTTTCCCTGCAATATTAGTAGTGCTCAGATCTGCAAAGGAATGGGTTTCAAAACTCCTCTCCCATACCCACTACACTTTGACATTGCTTGTTAACCTAGAGACTGGTTCGGTGTCTTGTCCAATTTCCCCCACTCTAACATATGGCAACATGTTTCTAATTCTGTGTCATGCAGATCACACTGCTGGAAGTATCCGGTGTGATTCTCAAAATATTGTCTCTTTTGCTTAATACATTTAGAAAGGAGTGGGTGCCAGAACTCTGTGGTTTTGTTCCCAGCTGTGACCTTGAATAAGTCAAATAACCACCCAATTCCTAGGCTTACTCTGATCAATAACCTCACCAACTCTTGACCTCAGCTTGGTCTTTCAGCTTCCCCCCTTCTGTTGGCCCACTACAGCTTGATGGCAACACAATGTCCTCTGTCCAAGCCCCTTCAACCAAGACTGTGGGAGGAGAGCATAGCTTCCCGAAACTTTTCACCCTTCAGCACCTCTCTTACAGTAAATCCTATCACATCTTTCTCTGGGGATGTCTACATTAAATTACCCACATAACAGCAATGTTAACAAACAAGTTTTATTAAAACCAAGATTACCATATCCAGTCAAGCTTGAGAGAAGTGTAAATCTAGATAAGGCATTTTAGCTGTGTTGGGGGGGGGGGAAATCTCACATGTCTAAAAAAGCAGTCTTTGCTCTGGCATTCTTTTATCGGACTGCTCCTGCAGCTGCACTTAAAGAGATGCAAGTCTCTCTCCCCCAACAAGTGTTGTATGCCGCTCTTGAACTAGGACAGCCACTCCCACTTTGTAACAGTTTTGTCCCAGTTACCTACATACCCAGTAGGGTATGGACTTGCTGCTTCTTCTATGACCTGGCCAACTGAGAATGCAAAGGGGAAGATTAAATAGCTGTTTTCCCAAGGCTTTAGTGACATAACTTAGATTCCACACTTCACTGACCAGCCAGCATGTCTCCATCCCAGCCAGGTTTTACAGTGGTCTTTCAAATAGGTACATAAGGATTTTCTTCAATACCACTTCATTCCCATTTTTGTTATTATTGTGATATATGAATTGGAACAGGCATCATAACCTCTCACATTTACCGTTTCATAAAGCATATACAGCAATACCTACAGCAGTGCAGACGTTCAATTCATTAATGTCCATAATGCTTTAAGATTTTCAGATGAAAAACAGTGTTGATTTACGGACAAATTAGCATGGCTAGTTCAGTAAATGACAATCTATAATTTATGACCTTAAGTTAATTGAATTAAGTGCATTTTACATACTTGTAATAAGTATGTAACTAGATGGCTCAGGTGTATGGCACATACATACTCTTGCCAAAAAAAATCCTTGCCAATTGCTTTAGATAACCAATCTCACCCCAGTATTCTGGTTATACCCTATAGTAAGTACAGGGATGGTATAGCCTAAGGCAAAGGTGGCCCATTTTTACTGGTGAGAACTTAGCTATGGTAATACACTGTAGCTGGACAAAGGATGTGGGGGAACTTGTGCCCATACATCCTGGGCGGTATTAAATCTTTTTCTATATTGTGATGGTCATGGAGCGGCTATGTAACAATCTATGATTGTAATATGTAGTACTGTAAGCTAGTTATTGAGATAGATGATAGTGTATACTGAGGTTAGTGGAATGTTCAGGAAAGCAACACAACTGCTACTGATAAGGATATCCTGCTGCATGCTTGAAAGACAATGAGGGCAAAACTATTTGCTTTGGGGATCCTACCTCCTGTCTCCAACAAGTTGCAAGTTTCATGCTGCTTAAGCTGGGAGTTACCAGATCAAAGAGTTAGAGTTAAAAAGCGACTGATTCCTGGGAAAGGGCTGATAAAAAAAATGGCCCGTGGACAAACTCCAAGAGGCACAGGAAGGTTCTGATGTGGATTCTATAGGAATTTAGAGCAACCATATACTAGATGGATAGTTAGACACCGCATAAGCTAGACATGCCTATAGACTGCTTATTGTTTTAAGATCTGTTTTCTCTGAAATGCTTTTGCTCTAAATGAATAATAGTTTGCTTTGTGAAGGATGTCTTGTAATTGGCTACCACTGTCATTGCTGCTGGAGGGGACAGGAGTGCAGGCATGGAAGAAAAATCAGGCCTGCTGGGGTAACTCACATTTGACCCACAGGAACTGAAGCCCAGAACAGTCTGTGAGTGGGGGAATCACATGATTCCATCCTGAAAGCAGCAATGGCTTGAGGCCTGAGACCTGAATAGACCTGGAGGAGTCAAAGAGCCAATCATCCCACTAACTGTGACACATATTAAATTGAGTATGGGGGTGAGGGAAGTCACATTGCACAGTACCACCAAAGACTGTGCAGAGCACCCCCTGGAGCTGAGTGTGTGAGAGTTGGCTTGAGGAGGGGATGCCCAGTATTCCATAGAACTTCTAAAGAAAAGGGAATAGTGACCCCACCCAGTGGAACACTCCCTCCTTCATAGTGCTCTGCAGCAAGTCAGTAGAAAAGCAGCCCTAGTAAGTGTGACTCCAGAGGCTTTGCTGAAGTGAGCCTTCAGCACAACCCCCAAAACCTACATGAATCCCAGTGGACCTGCAGGGTTTGGTGACCAATTCCTCTGATGCTTCTGGAGGAGTAACCCCCAAATCAACTTCCTTTCATGGAGTGGGTAGAATTTTTACCCATTAATCCCGCAACAGGTAACCTGGTCCTAAATATTTACTCCAATTGGATTTGATGGCTTTGATTCTGTGCTTGGCTTTCAATTATATATTAATTACTTGCCAGGTTGGCTCCCTCCCAGTACTCTGCAGCAAAGATCCAAAACACTGCATCTGACAATAGAGCTGCTACAATATTTTCAGTAATTAATTTAAAATACTACGTTTTGTGGTTGTTTTCCAGAAGAGAAGACATTATTACCCATAAACCTCCCATAGAAAATGAGAGTCACCGCAGATATGGAAATCTGTTGAGAGCTGGTCCCTACAGTCATCGAAATGACTCTGTACAGCATATGAACATTGCAGACGCAGAAACTCTGTTAAAACAACTGAGGATCTGATTTATGCCTGCAGCTGCAGAAAAATTATATTTAAAGATGAAACTATATTCATCTCCCAAACAGCTGTGTTTAGGTCTCATGAGATTTTGGATCACCGAATAGGCTTGCTGATAATCCTATAGAAAAACAATGTTATTTACCATATAAGTATGTTCAATAGGGCTGGTCAAAGTTCTGTGTCAGTCTTTATGGATGAAGAATGTCTTTTTGAACAACATAGGAACTTTTAAGGAAAAGGTTTCTATCATTTGAATTTTTTCATCAGCATGATATTTGGATTCTATTTGAAATGAGAGATTTTGGTGGGTCTTTCCTTACCTTTCGTCTCTCTTTTTTCCAAGGAAAACACAAGGGTAAGAAAAATGGGAAAGGAATGGAGGAAAGAAACCAAATCTCTATTTTCTGATTTCACACAAAATGCATTTTTGAATGAAAAATCAAATTTCATGAATTTTTTACTTTCAGAATTTCCCAGGTGTGTTGATTTTTTCCAGAAAATTCTTATTCTTTGACCAGCCCTAATAGTTAAAAATACTAAATCTGTGAGTCGGATTGGGACTGCTATTCTTGCACAATAATGCTTGTGAAGGCAGCTCTGGCACCAGACATCTACAGTTCCAGCCATAGAACTAGGACAGCACTCTCAGCAGCTGGCTGTACAAGATCCTCCCTCACTGGCCAGCCAATGGTTCAACCACATACTTGAAGGAACAGTGACCTGGGCTGAGCAGCTTTATATCCCACTTCCAATCCCCTCAGCGAAACATTCCTTGGATAGTCTTACTGTGACTCAAGGAGACAATGACAAAATTTCTAGCAAGGTGCAATATTAATTCTAATTTTCTGCTAAATAAGGTTTAGAACATAAGAACGGCAATACTGGGTCAGAGCAATGGTCCATCTAATTCAGTATCCTGTCTCTCTACAGAGGCCAGTGCCAGATGTTTCAAAGGGAATGAACAGAACAGGACAATTTGTCAATTTGATCCGTCCTATTATCCAGTCCCAGTTACAGGCACTCAAGAGGTTTAGACACCCAGAACATGGTTTTGCATCCCTGCCCATCCTGACTAATATCCATTGATTGGCCTATCTTCCATGAACTTATCTAATTATTTTTTGAATCCGGTTATAATTTTGGCTGTCACAACATGCCCAGCAGTGAGTTCCATGGGTTGACTGTGCATTGTGTGAAGTATTTCCTTTTGTTTGTTTTAAACATGCTGCTATTAATTTCATCGAGTGATCCCTGGTTCTTGTGTTATGTGAAGGGTAAATAACAATTACCTATTCATTTTCTCCACACCAGTCATGATTGTATATACCTCTATCATATCTCCCCTTTGTTGTCTCCTTTCCAAGCTGAATAGTCCCAGTCTTTTTAATAAAAAGCAACAGAGGTTCCGGTGGCACTTTTAAGACTAACCGAAGTATTGGAGCATAAGCTTTTGTGGGTGAATGCCCACTTCATCAGATGCAAGTAATGGAAATTTCCAGAGGCAGGTATAAATCACTATGGAGATAACGAGGTTAGTTCAATCAGGGAGGGTGAGGTGCTCTGCTAGCAGTTGAGGTGTGAACACCAAGGGAGGAGAAACTGCTTCTGTAGTTGGATAGCCATTCACAGTCTTTGTTTAATCCTGATCCGATGGTGTCAAATTTGCAAATGAACTGGAGCTCAGCAGTTTCTCTTTGGAGTCTGGTCCTGAAGTTTTTTTGCTGTAAGATGGCTACCGTTACATCTGCTATTGTGTGGCCAGGGAGGTGGAAGTGTTCTCCTACAGGTTTTTGTATATTGCCATTCCTGATATCTGACTTGTGTCCATTTATCCTCTTGCGTAGTGACTGTCCAGTTTGGCCAATGTACATAGCAGAGGGGCATTGCTGGCACACGATGGCATATATAACATTGGTGGACGTGCAGGTGAATGAGCCAGTGATGTTGTAGCTGATCTGGTTAGGTCCTGTGATGGTGTTGCTGGTGTAGATATGTGGGCAGAGTTGGCATCGAGGTTTGTTGCATGGGTTGGTTCCTGAGTTAGAGTTGTTATGGTGCGGTGCGTGGTTGCTGGTGAGAATATGCTTAAGGTTGGTGGGTTGTCTGTGGGCGAGGACTGGCCTGCCTCCCAAGATCTGTGAAAGTGAGGGACCATTGTCCAGGATGGGTTGTAGATCACTGATGATGCATTGTAGAGGTTTAAGCTGAGGACTGTAGGTGATGGCCAGTGGAGTTCTGTTGGTTTCTTTTTTGGGCCTATCTTGTAGCAGGAGGCTTCTGGGTACACGTCTGGCTGTTTTGATTTATTTCTTTATTTCCTTGTGTGGGTATCGTAGTTTTGAGAATGCTTGGTGAAGATCTTGTAGGTGTTGGTCTCTGTCTGAGGGTTTGGAGCAGATGCAGTTGTACCTCAGCGCTTGGCTGTAGACAATGGATCGTGTGGTGTGTCCGGGGTGAAAGCTGGAGGCATGAAGGTAGGTGTAGTGGTCGGTGGGTTTTCGGTATAGGGTGGTGTTAACGTGGCCATCGCTTATTTGTACTGTGGTGTCTAGGAAGTGGACCTCCTGTGTAGATTGGTCCAGGCTGAGGTTGATGGTGGGGTGGAAGCTGTTGAAATCATTGTGGAATTCTTCCAGGGTCTCCTTCCCATAGGTCCAGATGATGAAGATGTCATCAATGTAGCGTAGGTAGAGAAGGGGCGTGAGTGGACGAGAGCTGAGGAAGCATTGTTCCAGGTCAGCCATAAAAATGTTGGAATATTGTGGGGCCATGCGGGTGCCCATGGCGGTACCACTGGTCTGGAGGTATATATTGTCACCAAATTTGAAATAATTGTGCGTGAGGATAAAGTCACAGAGCTCAGCAACAAGTTGTGCTGTGTCATCATCAGGGATACTGTTCCTGACAGCTTGTATTCCATCTGTGTGTGGGATGTTTGTGTAGAGAGCCTCTACATCCATGGTGGCTAGGATGGTAGCCATCTTACAACAAAAAAACTTCAGGACCAGACTCCAAAGAGAAACTGCTGCGCTCCAGTTCATTTGCAAATTTGACACCATCAGATCAGGATTAAACAAAGACTGTGAATGGCTATCCAACTACAGAAGCAGTTTCTCCTCCCTTGGTGTTCACACCTCAACTGCTAGCAGAGCACCTCACCCTCCCTGGTTGAACTAACCTCGTTATCTCCATACTGATTTATACCTGCCTCTGGAAATTTCCATTACTTGCGTCTGATGAAGTGGGCATTCACCCACGAAAGCTTATGCTCCAATACTGCTGTTAGTCTTAAAGGTGCCACAGGACCCTCTGTTGCTTTTTACAGATTCAGACTAACACGGCTACCCCTCTGATACTAGTCTTTTTAATGTTTCTTCATATGGAAGCTGTTCCATACCCCTAATTATTTTTGTTGCCCTTCTCTGTACCTTTTCCAATTCTAATATATATATTTTTTGAGACGAGTCAACCAGAACTGCACACAGTATTCAAGGTGTGGGCGTACCATGGCTTTATATAGTGGCATTGTGATATTTTCTGTCTTAGTAGTGGTGCCAACGTCCTCTGCATGGGAGACCTGTGTGACATCGTGGTCGTCACGCACGCCTTCCACCTCCTGACGTGCCCGGACTCCAAGGTGAAGAACGTCGCGACGACCGCCCTGCATGCCACCACCGAGAAACGAATCGGCAGACCTCCCTCTGATCGAGATGTGGCCACCTTTCTGAGCGGCTCCCTGGACGGCGAATTTGCCCGGGACAGGGGCGATCTCGCCTCACTGTGGTCCCGTGCCCGAAATGCCACGCGCCGACTGGGGAAGCGACTGGGCTACCGCTGAGAATGGAGCGAGGAACGGCAGGAGCTGGGAGTCCTGATACCGCAGATCGGAACGGAGGACAACACCATCGTCACCCCCGGTGCCAGAGGCGTGCTGGAGAGATCCCTGAAGGCCGCCGTCCACGCGCTCTACGTGGATACCCTGAAGAAAAAATCGGATCAGGGTAAGGCCTTCGAGGTGACCAGCAAGTGGGACTCCAGCAACCACTTCCTCCCCACGGGCAGCTTCACCCAGTTCGCCGACTGGTGGTTCATACACTGTGCCCGGCTGAATTGCGTTCCCCTCAATGGAGCCATCCGCCACGGGAACCTGCTGCGTTTGTCCCGGAAGTTCGGGTACGTCACCGAAACCCTGCCCCACGTATGCTGCTGCAAGCCCCATGTCAGAGCCTGGCAGATGCGCCACAACGCCATCCAGGACCGCCTACTGAAGGCCATCGACCCGCGCCTGGGAGAGGTCACCATCAACCGCGCCGTCCCAGGCACCGACAGCCCGCTGCGCCCAGACATCGCCATCACGGACGAGGTTGGAAAAAAGATCATCCTGGTCGACGTAACGATTCCATTCGAGAACAGGACCCCGGCCTTCCGTGAAGCCCGAGCCCGCAAGCTCGAAAAGTACGCCCCCCTGGCTGACACCCTGCAGACAAAGGGCTACGAGGTGCACACCGACACTCTGCTCGTTGGGGCCCTGGGTGCCTGGGACCCATGTAACGAACACGTGCTGAGGACCTGTGGGGTAGGCCGTCATTACGCGCGGCTCATGAGACGCCTAATGGTCTTGGAACATCTACACAGAGCACATCACCGGCCACCGCCAATACCGGGAGTGAGCCTGGGAGACCTCATGCACCCACAAGGGGGAAGATACTTATAAACTCCCCCTGCTGGACTTTATCCCCTGAGCCCTGAACCCACCGAACCTAACTGAATCTCACCACGTGAGGGTCACCCCATCCCCATTACCCAGCCCACTTACTTATACCCATAACTGTCTCTACTTTCTGTATGAGTGATGGACCCTCACCGCTTGTCGGCTGTATCTTGATCCCGCCCACCGTTTACCCCCCCCCCCATTGGGGACATTGCAGTCTGTATATATTATGTGTGCTGCCCAACACCAAAATACTAACATCTCCCTATACGCTGTATGTTACCCCCAATGACCAATAACTGACGCTTCAAATTTTCTGTATCGTTTATTTTTCAAATATTATCTAATAAACTTTTACATCTATCCCTTTCCTAATGGTTCCTAACATTCTGTCAGCTTTTTTGACTGCTGCTGCACATTGAGAGGATGTTTTCAGAAAACTATTATCTACAATGACTCCAAGATCTTTTTTGAGTGGTAACAGCTAATTTAGACCCCATCATTTTGTATGTATAGTTGGGATTATGTTTTTCAATGTGCATTACTTTTCATTTATCAGCCCTGAATTTCATCTTTCATTTTGTTGTCCTGTCACTCAGTTTTGTGAGATCCCTTTGTTACTCTTCACAGGCTGTCTTGAGCTTAACAATCTTGAGTAATTTTGCATCATCTGCAAACTTTGCTACCTCACTGTTCCCATTTTTCCAGATTATTTATTGGTTTATAATGGTCCCAGTACAGATTCTTGGGGAAACCTGTTATTTACCTCTCGCCATTCTGAAAACTGACCATTTATTCCAATCTTTTGTTTCCTCTCTTTGAACCAGTTACTGATCCCTGGGAGGATCTTCCCTCTTATCCCATGACTGCTTACTTTGCATAAGAGCCTTTGGTGAGGGACCTTGTTAAAGACTTTCTAAAAGTCCAAGTACATTATATCCACTGGATCACTCTTGTCCACATTCTTGTTGAGCCCATCAAAACATTCTAGTAGACTGGTGAGGCACAATTTCCCATTACAAAAGCCATGTTTCCTCTTTCCCAAAACATTGTGTTCCTCTATGTATCTGATTGAAACTATAGTAAAGAATAGAATAATCAGTTTGCTTGGTACTAAAGTTAGGCTTATCACATGTAATTTCCAGGATCACTTCTGGAGCATTTTTTAAAAATTGGCGTTACATTAGCTATCCTCCAGTCATTTGTAACAGAAGCTGATTTACGTGATAGGTTACATACCACTGTTAGTAGTTCTGCGGTTTCATAGCTGAGTTTCTTCAGAACTCTTGGGCAAATACGATCTGGTCCTGGTGACTTATTACTGTTTAGTTTATCAACTTGTTTCAAAACCTCCTCTAGTGACACCTCAATCTGGGACACTTCCTCAGATCTGTCACCTAAAAAGAATAGCTCAGGTGTGGGAATCTCCTTCACATTCTCTGCAGTGAAGACAGACACAAGGAATTCATTTACCTTCTCCACAACAGCCTTGTCTTCCTTGAGTGCTCCTTTAGCACCTCAATCATCCAGTGGCCCAAATGATTATTTGGCAGGCTTCTAACTTCTGATGTACTTAATTTTTTTCTATTAGTTTTTGTGTCTTTTGCTAGTTGCTCTTCAAATTCTTTTTTGGCCTGCCTACTTATACTTTTACACCTGACTTGCCAGAGTTTATGCACCTTTCTATTTTCCTCAGTAGGATTTGACTTTCAATTTTTAAAGGATGCCTTTTTGCCTCTAACCGACTCTTTTAGGTCTGTTGTTTAGCCATGGTGGCATGTTTTTGGTCCTCTTAATATTGGTTTTATTTGGGCTATATATTTAATTTGGAGTTTTTTTAAAGTTTCCATGCAAATTGCAGGCATTTCACTCTTGTGATTGTTCCTTTTAATTTCTATTTAATTAGCTTCCTCATTTTTGTGTAATTCCCCATTTTGAAGTTAAATGCTATTCTACTAGGCTTCTTTGGTATCCCCTCCCTCCACCCCAAGGATATTAAATCTAATTACATTATGGTCACTATTACTGAGCGGTTCAGTTATATTCATCTCTTGGACCAAATCCTGTGCACCACTTAGGACTAAATCAAGAAATGCCCCTCCCTTTGTGGACTCCAAGACTAGCTGCTCCATGAAAAAGTAATTGATGGTGTCTAGAAATGTTCTCTCTGCATCCCATCCTGAGCTGACATGTATACAGTCAATACAGGGATAGCCGAAATCCCCCATTATTACTGAGCTTTCTATTTTGATACCCTCTCTAATCTCCCTGAGTATTTCATCATCACCACCATCTGGATCGGGGGTTCGACAGTATATTTCTACTGCTACACTCTTATTATTTAAGCATGGAATTTCTATCCATAGAGATTCTATGATACAGTTTGATTCATTTAAGATTTTTACTATACTGGACTCTATGCTTCCTTTCACATATAGTAAGGCTCCACCACCTGCACAGCCCCCTCTGTCATTCCTATATATTTTGTATCCTGGTATTACTGTGACCCACTGATTGTCATTGTTCCACCATTGCAGGTTCCAGTGGTTCCTTACACTTTTCCCCTAAGGCCCCTTCTTTGGGGCTGTGCCCAAAACCCAGGGTGGGTAAAGGGGAAGGACTGTGGGGGAAGCAGCTGGCCATGCTACAGTGGCTTCTCTAACTAAATGAAGGAGACAATTTTTTTTCAAATTACAAGGCAGGGAGTCTTTGACTCCCCACTTCAGGGACTCCAGGGGCTGGTGTGATCCCCAGTGCAGGCTAAAACAGCTCTGAGGCCTGTTCTAACATGTATATCTTCTTGCATAGCCACGGAAGTGATGCAAAACTCCTGGGGGACAAGTCTGCTTTGCTCCAGAAAACCTCCTGTGCAGGGCCGGCTTTAGCAAGAGTGGGGCCCGATTCCTGGGGGCGGGGCTTGGTGCAAGCCCCGCCCCCAGGACCCGAGCCGCGCCGCGGGGACCGGGCCGGGGTGAGGGGGGAGGAGGGGGACCCGAGCCGCGCCGCGGGGACCGGGCCGGGGGGGGGGGGGGGGGGAGGGGGACCCGAGCCGCGCCGCAGGGACCGGGCCGGGCTGGGGGGGACCCGAGCCGCGGGGACCGGGCCGGGCTGGGGGGGGGGGGACCCGAGCCGCGCCGCGGGGACCGGGCCGGGCTGGGGGGGGGGGACCCGCGCCGCGGGGGCCGCGCCGGGCTGGGGGGGGGACCCGAGCCGCGCCGCGGGGGCTGGGCTGGGCGGGGGGGGGGACCCGAGCCGTGGGGGCCGCGCCGGGCCGGAGCCGACCCGAGCCGCGGGGACCGGGCCGGGCCGGAGCCGACCTGGGCCGCGCCACGGGGGCCGCGCCGGGCTGGGGGGGGGGACCCGCGCCGCGGGGGCCGCGCCGGGCTGGGGGGGGGACCCGGGCCGCGCCGCGGGGGCCGGGCTGGAGCCAAGCCGGGCCAGAGCCGCTGGGGCCTGCGGGAACGGGCCGGGCCATGCCTTCCTCCCGGAGCCCTTCTCGCGCCCCCACCACCCCAGCTTACCTTGTGCTGCTGGCCCGCCCCTGCTTCTTTTCAGACTTCCCGCGAATCTCTGTTTCGCGGGAAGCAGGGGAGGGGGCGGAGCGTTCAGGGTAGGGGAGGAGGGGGAAGTGAGCTGGGGGCGGGGTGGAGAGCTGCAGCGCGGGGCCCTCTTGGCGCGGGGCCCAATTCAGCTGAATCGGCTGAATCGGCCTAAAGCCGGCCCTGCTCCTGTGCCCAGGGTTACTACTTATGCGGCTTTCCCATTCTGTGTTACAGAGTGGTTCCACTTTTGGGGGAGTTCTAGGACAAAGCATCTGGTGGAGCAGCTCTACTCAGATGTAGGCTGACAAAAGCTTCAGGGAGGTGAATGAACAAGCAAGTAACTGCTAAGTGGAAGCATCTGACTTCTGGTGGATCTGCAGGACATTGAGGCTAAACATTCTGTCACATAGGGAAGGAGGAGGAGATGACACCTTCTCCACACCCCAACAGAAAGATGAGGAGGAAGCTGCAGGAGTGCAAACATTTAGATGAGTTGAAACTAAGTAGGTTATTGCCACCTAGGGGAGCAAAATGCCTTAAATTAGTAAATTAACCTGTCTTCTCTCTTGCTGGGACATAGCAGTGTAAGATTATTAGAATAACTAGAACTGTCAGAAAGAAAATCAGGGTAGAGAGCTGCATAGACAGTGCTGCTATCCTCTAGCCTTCAAAAATTGAGAGTCAGGCCTTCCTGAAATCTGAGATCTTTAAACTGTACCAAATGTGGGTTCCTGTTATTATTTCTGTTATTATTCCTATTAAGTTTTGAGTCTTTAGGGTCCATGTTTTGAAAATTTTCTCCACACACACAAGGGCCAGATAGTTAATTATCATGTAAATGAAAGCTGAGATTTTCCTGTATTTGCATGACTCCAGGAGCTGGGGCTTAAAGAAAAAAATCAAATCTTGTAAGACTTGAGAGAGAACCTCGAGTCGGCAAAACTGCATGTGCTTCAGTTACAAAGCAAGGAGATTTTCTGGGTTGGATTGTCAAATGTTGCATTTTTGTTCCTGTTGCGGGAGGGACAATAAACTAGAGCACTGCAAAAGCAAAGGAATCAATTCATGTTGACGTACGGTGTAAGCACCCAGTACCCCTGAAAATACTGCAGTTCAATTTCCTTATGTGCACGTTTGTTCATAAATACTTGTGTCTTCAATATCCACGTGCAACCAATCTAAGTGCTTATTTATACAGGTCTCCTCACTGCAGCACCTTGGCCGGTAGTGCACTCAAAATTGTGTACAGATACCTCTCCACTTCTAATGTGACAATCCCCATAGTAATCTACACACCATTATACGGTACATAGTGTTACAGATTTGCCTGTTACTTTGGGGTACGCTCATTTATTAGGGTTACTCTTCTTGGGCGGGGGGAGGTCTGTAAGTCTATCAATGTACTGCTTGTGTCACTTGTGTTCTCATACGGAACTCTACTTCTCCCTTCCGCAAGTTCCCTCCCAAAGGAGCTATCCTGCAGGACCTAGGTTCCCCAGGGCTGGGTTCTTCCAGCCCCAGAAGCGCGCACGCACGCGCACACACGCACACACAATGTCTGAGAGGACTGGGTTAATCAGCACTCCCAAGCTGACCCTCATATGAGCCTCCAAGCTGCCACCCTCATATGCCCCAGGTTCAGCATGTCCCTATCCCCACTTTCACGTTACAATTGCTCTGGTAGTATCCCACTTGATGAGCAAACCCCACAGGATTTTTGGGTGCTGCAGGGATCTTTAGCTTAGGTACAAGGAGTGTTGCTGCAGAGAGAGAAGCAACCAGCTTAACCATGAAAGTTATTTATTGCCAGGTAATAACCATACAAGGAAAGCCAAGCAAACAAAACATTTATAATATTAAATCTAATTTAAATTTGGTTACAAAAGTCAGGTTTAGAAAACTATAACTGATCACACAAGTCAGGATTATAAGTCTATACCTAGAGAGAGAGAGAGAGGTTCTCACCACTCTGTGAAGTCTGAATCGATTGGGGGTCCCAGGTGGTGGTGGTAGCTGAGGGTCCAGAGTGCTGGAGACAGGCAGAGCCCCCAGCCAGATCAGTCAGGAGAAGATCAAGTCCCAATGGAACTGATGCAGATTTAGGATTTAGGCATCAGAGCACTTACTTGAGCATGAGTAGGGAAAAAGCAATGGTTCAAGGGAGAACACTAGATTTGTTTATGGGTAAACTGATGGCTCAAGGGAGTATATCAAAGTTGTTTCGTTCAGGCTAGACAATAGAAGCTGATAATTCCTGGCTATGGGCAGTGTTCCTTCGAAGGAGCTCACAATGCAATTAGGCAGCTTCAGTATTTTGGATACCAATAAAGTATTTATTACTAGAATTGGTCTGATAACTACTAAGCTGGGTGTGTGCAGGCGTGGGTTCATTAACATCTGGAGCAGAGATCCCCCATCATGCAGTGCTTTCCTGCTTTTCTGGTCCCAGAGTTCAGAGCGGTTCTTGCCTTGGAATCTCTGTTCTCCATTCTGTATGCTAATGGAGATGCCTTCCTGTCCCGTCTTTGATGCAAATGAGGCTAGGGGAGTTTCCTTAATCCTGTCATCATTGTCCGGAGGGGTTTAGGTGCGTCTCCCACTGCCTTTTCATTGTTTTTTGTAAGTCTTTCTTCTGATCAGCTTTGGTTCAAGCAGAGGCTGGGGGTGGGGCGGGGAAGGTCTTTCAAGAGTCAGACTGGCTGGATACTGCATTCTGGTTCCCCAAGAACACAGAGCTGATAGATAACAATAGCTAAGATTTATTAACATACAGAAATTCAAACTGGAAATAAGGCACATGTTTTTAACAGTTAGGGTAATTAACCATTTGAACAAACTACTATGGGAAATCATGGATTCTCCATGTATTCATGTCTTCAGATTAAGACTGGGTCTCTTTCTGGACGTTATGCTTCAGTCAAACACACATTACTGCGCTCAACATAGGGGCAATTGGGTGAAATTTAAGGGTCTGTGCAGGAGGTGAGACTAGATGATTTAATGGTCCCTGTTGGCCTTATTCTCTGTGGAAATAGGTGGAACACCCCCAGTTGTATTTGCATTCTGTAAACAGCTCCATTTTCTCTTTCAGTCCAACAAACATCTTTGTAATTGAGAAGCAGGTGAAAGCTTATCTTTTAATGATCCTGAGACCACACTTACTTACAGCAACTTAAAATCTGAGTAATTGTTCTTCTAAATTCCCTTTAATTTCTCATAGATCCTAATTAGTTTTTAGGACTCGTCCTTTTAAACTACCTGATCCTGCCAAAGAATCCAAACACTAGCTCTATGCTGGCACCCTCTGTATGTGCCACACAAATGTATTTACATGAAAATAAAAACACAGGGTAAAAACATTTTGCTCAATTTTCCGGAATGGCTAGGATGAAAGCATGCATCATGGGATTGAGAGAGGCATATTTGGCAGCCTTTCCAGATTTACATGGACCGTGAAATACAAATCAAATGTGAGGCGCTCTCACTGACACATATATATTCAGTTAATAAATGTGTTATTCACAGAGAATCAGGCCTGGAAAGAGATTTTTATATTAACTTTGGGTTTTAGATGCGATTTACACTACACTAAATTATTTTATGAATTGATCACTTGATGATGACCTGTTCTGTTCATTCCCTCTGGGGCACCTAGCATTGACCACTGTCGGAAGACAGGATACTGGGCTAGATGGACCTGTGGTCTGACCCAGTATGGTCGTTCTTATGTTTTCTCAGTGGTTAGTTGCTTCTCACTTTGCATCACAGCTAGTGGTAGGCTCTTGACTTTGAAGCATGTTAAACTTTAGGCCAAAAGGTCATTTAGAAAATATTGACATTTCCCAAACAAAAGTTCACATACATGATGCTCGGTATCAAGTAGGGCCTGGAGGCTCCAGTTAATATCAGAGACACTTACTTTGTGCTGGGTGCTGTACAAACCAATAGCAAGACTACTGTGTCCTGAAAAGCTTACAATCTGAATGGAAAAGACAAAGGCTGGAAGAAAGTTAATATTATTTTTCAGGAGGGAACTAAGGTACAGAAAGATTTAGGGACTTGCCCAAGGTCTCACAGGAAGTCTTTTGCAGAGCCACAAAATGAATCCAATTCTCTTCAGTCCCATTTAGTGCCTTAACTGTAAACTCATCCTTCTTCTCTTGTTTGATTTACAGGAAAATTGAGGACTTCAAAACAGATTGCTTTGCAGTCACACATCATACTATAGAAGTGCAGCCATTAAATAAATTAGCTCAATTTTTGCATTTTTTGCATAGATGCACTTAAATGTAGGAACATGATCAAAGGTCTGCTCTTGGTTTATTTTGTTCATTCCTATAGGAATTAAATAGGATTTGAAATGTACAGTTCTCCTGTAGGAAATATTACTATGCAAAGATACCTGCACTCACATTTGCATGCATGCTTGGCTGTTTTTACATATAACTCAGGCTTATAAACTGAACACAGGGGGGCTGATCATATGCTGTGGTGGGCATTTCAAGGGATCAGGGCCACTAGATATAAGCATTTGGTTTGGTGTCCACAGCCATGTTAAATTTGGCAATTTTAAATCACAATGGCTTTGGGAACCTTTTCTTCAGTTTTGATCAACATGGGGTTATGTGAGAGACCTTGATTTACATTAAAATCCTCAACACCGCTAGTTTACATGGACAAATTCTAAATGAAGCCAGTCATGGACCAAGTCATAAAGTTCAGTGCTTCCCCATAGTTTCTGAAGAGTCCAGAGGCATCGTGTCAGTCTGGCACCTTCTTTGTTCACAAATGTACTAGACTGAAATGAACTTTGAAGTGGAGGAGAAGTTTCAAGTTTGCAGTAAACTTAAAACAGGCAAATTGCGTGTGGGTTTTAGGTTTTTGTGACCAAATTTTTACAAAAGTCTAGTACATTAGCATTAGAACTCAGGCAGTCCAAGAGATACTATAGCAGTGTTGACTTAAAGTCTAGATGTGAACTAAGTCATGCATGACATCTAAAACCATTGTAGGTTTTTTCCTTTGCCCATCTCAGAATAAAATAAAATAAAATTAAATAAATAAATAAACAATCTAGGAAGGAAAGTGACTCTATGCCTAGAGGATTTCCTACAGGGTATGAACTTTTGAACTGCAGATTTATTAAATACATCTGTAGTCAGGATGAAGAGAGTGGAGAGACAGCCACAATTTAAAAAAGATCCAAATGAAGTAGTGTTAAGTATTATAGCTGAAGGCCTCTCCCAGATGTGATCTCTCGATCAGAAAAATTCCCTTTGTTTGCCAACTTCCTTTTCTTGGAGAGCTGTGGTGAGCCATGTGCAGTGATCCCTGGTGGAAATGATTAGAAATGATAATACAGCAGTTCGGTTATAATTTCTTCACTCATTCCAAACAGGTTAACCCCTTACTGGAAATAGCCCCTTCCATGCCCCAAAGCTGTGGAAATAAAAAGCACTTCCCTCTAAGGTTGGTTTCTGCTTGGCTTCTCATTCAGGCAATGGAATTGCTGTGTTTACAGGTTAGAATGCTTGCAGTGCAAACAGTAATTGAACATTTGATGGTTGATTTTCTTTTACAAAAATGCATGCGTACAATTTTTTGCAATTGTGTATGCAAACTGGGTATTCCCACTCACAAATAGCCAGTTCACCACCAAGCAGTCACGGTAATTCCACATGCACAACACTGGAAATAAAGTCAATAAAATAGTGAAAATACTATATAGAGAAGGACCCCGTGTTAAAAAAAATTAAGCTCTACATGTACAGCCCTAAATCCTAGGGGCTCTAGTATGCACAGGATAGTCAGGGCTAATAGTGAAAGTGTGTAAATTAGGTGTAGATTCAATTCCAGCCATTTTTTAATATTAGCAGACACCAACTTTTTCTGTCTTAACACTGAAGGTTCTTGCTTAATTTTTCTGTTTTGTGTGCTGCTTCTGGGTCACATGGTAATGTACGAGTCCTTTTAACTGAACAGATCAGAAATGCATACAAAGGCCAGTGCTTTTTACTGCTCCAAGACCCTCACCTGCACAGCAAGAAAGAGGCTGTCAGATTCCCTATGGGAAAATTGCCATCCTCTTCCGCTCCCACATTGGTTCACTACATTTTTCAGTGAGTTAACAGCTGTCATCCCTAGAAGCACTTTGTGCAGATCATAAAGAGGACTAACTACAGCATATCAGTCTGAATAATGTAAGTCAGGAGTTTTGTCTAGGGTTCTGGGTGATCAAAATCTCAGGGCACTGAAGGGTTTAGTGATATACACGGTACATCCCATTAGAATGAGAGAAAAAACTGCTTTTGAACATATAGGTCCAAATTTGGTGCTGAGTTGTAAGTTATATGCTATTCCAACTGATATATAGACGCTTCAGGTGCACAGGACTGAAGGCAAAATGTGGCCCACAGTGTGTAGAACTTCTCAAACTCTTGTTGCAAAACCTAAATGCCCAAATTTTGTGCATGCTGTTTATCACATCCATATTTTTGTGCACTTAAAGTTGATAGGCTGGAAAATATATTCTATCAGAGCACTAAAAGCAACTGACAGTCACTACCAATCTTTTTTCCCCCCTGTTTTTTTCTACTCTTATGAAAGGTGACCTTATCTTTATTTCCACTAAGTACCTTGCAGTAGCGTTATGCAGACATCTTTCTGGTTTCCTGGAAACCTACCTTTAATAGTACAAAGTGTATCATTATAATCATCTCCTCCATTAGCTGGTTTCAACCATAAAATAAAATGTCCTGTGGCTACATTTTGACCTTTATGGAGCACAGTCTGTTCATGTGTCCATCTATAGCAGGTGTGGGCAAACTATGGCCCAGGGGCCACATCCAGCTCTCCAGACGTTTTAATCCGGCCCTCGAGCTCCCACCGGGGAGTGGGATCAAGGGCTTGCCCTGCTCCACGGGGCTCCTGGAAGCAGCAGCATGTCCCCGCTCCGGCTCCTACACATAGGGGCAGTCAGGGGGCTCCGCCTGCTACTCCTGCCCCAAGTGCTGCCCCCACAGCTCCCATTGCCAGGAACCACGGCCAATGAGAACTGCAGGGGTGGCTCCTGCAGACAGGGCAGCTCGCACAGCCACCTGGCTGCGCCTCCGTGTAGGAGCCGGAGGTGGGACATGCCACTGCTTCTGGGAGCTGCTTGAGGTAAGCGCCCCCCAGAGCCTGCACTCCTGACCCCCTCCCATGCACCAACCCCCTGCATCCTCAACCCCTCATCTCCACCCCCACCCCAGGGCCCGCAGCCCCAGCTGGAGACCTCACCACAGCCCCGCACCTTAAACCCCAATTTTGTGAGCATTCCTGGCCCGCCATACAATTTCCATATCCAGATGTGGCCCTCAGGCCAAAAAGTTTGCCCACCCCTGATCTATAGAAACTCTGTGCAATTTCGAATTAGTTACTGGGATATGAAGCTTTAGCAAGTCATATCTGAAAACAACAAAATAAACAAAAACAAGTACTGATGAAAGTGAGTGTATAAAAACTAGCAAAATTACAAGTAGCAGGTTACATATAGCTCTAAAGAGCTACATTTAGTAAATATCTACTCCTGGTAGATAGAACAGCGGTCCAATCCACTGCCTGGGGTTTGGCCTTATTATCTTATTAATGTCTTTGTTAACAAAGTTCAGTTCAAACCTACTACCTAGGCTTGACTGCTCCTAGGGTTCTTCCCTTAGGACTGCTCAGCCCACACCCTCGATCTACTCATTGTTTAGAGTCACGCACACCTCACTTACATCTGTAAGGAGCTACCTGTCTCTAAGGCAGCAGAACACAGTTAAGGTTTTCCAGCAGGATCAACAACTGCTTACACAGGTTGGTTCACAGAACACTACTGCTGGCCTGCAATACTAACACAGTAGTACACTTACCCACTCTCACATAAACTTTCTTCACTCACTGCCAACCCAAGAAACTGAAGCTCTCAATTTAATCTGCACAAAAAAACCCCACATTCCTCCCTCAGATCCTTGCACCAACCTTCATGCCTTCATTCTCCTGTCCCCTTCGCTGCCCCTTTTTTATCTGCCCCAAGCTGCTCAGAAAATTGCAGGAAGGAAAGTGACATTTTTTGAAAATTTTCACTGTTGTCAATTTTGTTTTCATTTACATTTTCACAGCAGCTCTGACAGATGCTCATAATCTGATCATTTATATCAGGGATAGGCAACCTTTCAGAAGTGGTGTGGTGAGTCTTCATTTATTCACTTTAATTTAAGGTTTCGCGTGCCGGTAATACATATTAACGTTTTTTAGAAGGTCTCTCTATAAGTCTATATTTATAACTAAACTATTGTTGTATGTAAAGTAAACAATGTTTTCAAAATGTTTAAGAAACTTCCTTTAAAATTAAATTAAAATGCTGATCTTACGCCGCCAGCCTGCTCAGCCCACTTCCAGCCTGGGATTCTGTTCACCTAGGCCTGCAGCAGGCTGAGCGGGGCGACTCGAGGTCAGGGCAGAGGGCGGGGGGTGGGGTATGTGGAGGTGCAGGACAGAAGGCTGGTTGTTGGGGGGAGGTCAGGGCAGAGGGCTGGGGTATTGGGGGGAGGTGCAGGGCAGAAGGCAGGGGGGTGGGGGTGCAGGGCAGAAGGCTGGGTGTTGGGAGGAGGTCAAGGCAGAGGGCTGGGGTGTGTGTGGAGGTGCAGGGCACAAGGCTGGGTGTGGGTGGGTGTGTGTGGAGGTGCAGGGCAGAGGGCTGGGGGTGTGTGTGGAGGTGCAGGGCAGAAGGCTGGGTGTGGGGTGGGATTCAGGGCAGAGGGCTGGGGTGTGTGTGGAGGTGCAGGGCAGAAGGCAAGGGGTGTGTAGGGGGTGCAGGGCAGAAGGCTGGGTGTGGGGGGCGTTCAGGGCAGAGGGCTGGGGTGTGTGTGGAGGTGCAGGGCAGAAGGCTGGGTGTTGGGGGCAACTCGAGGTCAGGGCAGAGGGTTGGGGGGGGCAGGGCAGAAGGCTGGGGTGCTCGGCTCGTGGGGGTGCTCCCAGCCCCCTCCCCTGAGCGGCTCACGGTAGGGGTCTGGAAGGGATATGCCCTGTTCCACCCCCTTCCCCAAGGCCCGTCCCTACCTCTCTCTGCCTGCTCTACGGAGCAGCGAGCACGCTGCCGCTCGGCTCGGCTCCCCCTCGCAAGGGCCATCGCCGGCAGGGAGAAGGGGGAGGAGGAGGAGGGGCCAGAATGCACCACGTTGTGGGAAGAAACGGGGAGGGGAGAGCGTGGCTGCCACAGGACCAAGCTTTTACCTCCTGCCCCCGCAGGGGAGAGCGGTGGGCGGGGGGGGCTGAGTGCGGGGCAGGACGGGGCGGGGCTGAACCCACACCCCCGCTCTCCCCTGCAGGGGCAGGAGGCAGAAACTTGGTCCTGCAGCAGCCAAGCTTCCCTCCTCCTGCTTCTTCCCGCAGCGTGGTGCTTTCCGGCCCCTCGGCCCGTCCGCCCCTCCTCCTCTCAATGGAAGGCAGCGTGCCACTCAAAATCGGCTCACGTGCCGTAGGTTGCCGACCTCTGATTTATATTATGAATGATCATGCCACCACGTCTTGTGTAACAGTTTAATTGATTATTTTATTGATATAAATACATGGAGACCTTTTCAATACACCCGCTAGCACAACCCAAAATACACAACTCCTCATCAGTGCCAACAGAACATCACGAATTTGGAATTCCTGGATCAACCTACCTGGATTTTTGGCTCATCTCTCTATTCTGAAAACTTGGCATAGTTTAGGTTTTGGAGCAGTTGGGCAGCTATTTTAAAATCAGGCTTATAATTAGAGTTGATTGGAAAATGTTCCACCCACCCCAACTCCAGGAAAATGTTTGACTCCTCAGCCAAAAAAATCAAGAATTGAAATAATTTGGTAAAACACCCACAAGATTTCAATTCAGAAATGCCACTGGAGTGTCTTATGAGAATTGCAGTTCAACAGCCTCATGTTCTCATTCTCTTCTATTGGTTGGCCTTTCTGGTTGGATTGCCTCTCCTACAATGACCCTGGTCTTGTCTCTTCGGGTTGGGAGGCAGTATCATAGGGATCCCATGGCCTCAGTGCACATGGGGACATGTAGTCTGGTTGAGAAACCCTGCTCATAGAGAGAAATGGGTTCATAAGGAACTTGAATTACAGCTCACATATAGTATCATGGTGACATATCTAAATCAATTATTTATTTATTTTTTGAGCAGAGGAATATTTCTACCAGTCCTACTTATAGTGGGGAAAAAACTTGACTGCTTGTTTAGCACATGATCTACTGTTTGATTGTAATGTAGACATACCAAGAAATACAACCATCCCAAATTGATATAAAGGCACACCATCAATTTGACAGTCATATGTACATCTCATAATGTACATACTATTGTTTCAAGTAACACCTCAGGTAATTAACTGGAAGATTACACATATTTCTCTCTTCACTCTTGACATTCTAGTATCAGAACAGTTCAGCATTCCCACGCTAGCTCCCACTGTGTCACTTGAAGCAAGAATTTCAAAAGAGCACAGCATGCAACATGTCTAGCTCTCAGCAAACTCAGACCCTTTGTGTATAATGAGTTGGTCAACAGTTGCACTTCCTGTCTCATTCACTAGCATACTACCACATCCTCTCGCTAATTTGGGGTCAGTTCACCTGTACACTTCCTCGTGCTTTCCAAGAGATTTTACCAGTAATGGCAGCAGCATCTCAGCTGAAACCGAAGAGGCAGCAGGCAGGCAGGCATATGTACAGAAGTGAGGAATGGGGGAGAAAGAAGTGTAATACTGTTCGCAGACCCACCCAAAAGATCCTAAGTATCACACAGCAGAAAAACCCTTACATCTTTAGGGGTTTTAAAGATTTTTTAACTACATTGTCAACTGCTCCATTTTTTAAATCAGTCAATTATTTTAAAACAACAACAACAACAAAAATCACATAACCAAAAATCAATCTGAAATTGTCCCTCTAGTATTTTCTGCTTGCTTCTATGCAACAGAACCTGTGCAATGTGATGGGAAGGCCCATAAACATCACTTCAGTTTCCAAAGCTTTATTCATACATTCATGATGCAGAATCCTGACAGGCCAATAAATTAAAAGGCAGCAAATTGAGGTGATCCAAGGAAACAATTTCTAATGAAATGTACAAACACACTACCACACGATGTTATTGAGGCAATAGCCATAAGTTTCACTGCTTATGTGAACAGAAAAAAACTTCTGCCGCTATACTAATATGGACAGAAATCTAAGGGTATGTCCATGGAGACTCTACTATTATAGCTATCTCTGTGTAACATAACCAGATAGTGTAAACACAACCTACACTCAGGGGCGGCTCCAGGCACCAGCGCAGCAAGCGTGAGCCTGGGGTGGCAAGCTGTGGGGGGTGGCCTGCCGGTTGTTGTGAGGGCGGCCGTCAGGCTGCCTTCGGCGGCATGCCTGCGGGAGGTCCTCCGGTCCTGCTGCTTTGGCGGTAATTCGGCGGCGGCGATGCTGAAGGCACTGGCAGACATCCCGCAGGCATGCCACCGAATCTGCGTGCCCAGCGGACCGCCCGCAGGCGTGCCGCCGAAAGCCACCTGACTGCCGTGCTTGGGGCGGCAAAAACCATAGAGCCGCCCCTCCCTACTGATAGAAGTGGGGTTTTTTTTCTGTTGGAACACCACCTCCCCAAGTAGCAGTATCTACGCTGACCAAAGCATTCTTCCATTGACATAGCTGCATGTACACTGGGCATTAAGTCAACACAGCTAGGTGCTCAGGGGTGTGTTTTTTAACTCCCCCCCTCCCTGACCAACATAGCTATGTTGATTTAACTTTTAAGTGTAGACCATGCCTAAGAATTATCAATCTTATGCTTCATGGCAATGGTTGATCACCTGCTGGGGTCAGGAAGAAATGTCTGAGGATGGTGCATTAAGGGTGTGTGTGTTTGAGATAGGGGAATGAAAGTAACAAGAATTATGCCTTCCTCTTAAAAAAGCAATACTGGCCACTCTCAGAGACTAAGTAACACATACAATTTGCCGCTGATATCTTCTTTAATTCAATTCTTATGCCACTACATATTTTTAAATAAATTCAGGCTCTACATTTTCATTAAAGAAAGGAATTAAATCTGCTATTTGTAAACACTATTGTGAATTTACAGGAAAACTCCAGCTAATTCACAGATCACATGGGCTCTCTAAGCTGTGAAATATGCCAATGTATGTGTGGCAGAGGAGTCACAATAGGGGGAGTTAGGAACACATGGTGAAAATTCATCCCTGCTGTGCAGTTAGTGGAGTTACACCAGAGCTCAATTTAGCCCAGGGTACCAGCATTATCTACACATTTTCTGATATTGATAATTTTAAGTAAGACGTTTAACATTAAATGTAGTTTTGTTTATTTTACCTGGGATTTAAAAAATAAAATTCCTGCAGAATATAACAACACAGGATTCATTTAGCTAAAACACATGTGCTAGTTTTAGACAGAAAGATAATTGAATTGGTATTCAGACTCTTCATTTTAAAAAGCATACATGTACCAGGATCAATACATACTAATCAGTAGGAGCGAGGCCGTCCTGCTACACTGATCTATTTGGACAGTCCCCCGTTTTTGATATATCTGACTTCTCCCTGCTTCCAGATCTATTTTTTTTAGACTTATGCACAAAAGTGATGGCAAAGAGAGTTCTCTTGTGCATTTTAATGCCAAGGTTGGTCCACCATTGTGGTTGGTTCTAATAAATCTGTGGTTCCCTGAAAAGCTATAAAATTGGGCTATTTTCAGTAAAGCTCAAGATTCAATGTATGACCTTCTCCCTGATCAATGTTTAAAACAGCTCTTCCATGCCAGATTAGGGAAGATTTTACATTCACTGGGTCAGGTCCTCTACATCAGTATAGCTTCATTGATGCTAATGGAGCCACGGGGATTGACACCAGCTAAAAATCTGGCAGACAGGGAGAGAGTTGGAAACATATCCAAATCTGGCATATGTATCTTTTCACCATGAGGAGCTCAAAGTGTTCAGCAGAGTTCTCAGTCAGCCTACATCACCAGCTAGAACAGATGTGGGAGTTGTAAACATCGCACTGTCAGTTCTACTTGTCCCTAACATGTCCCTCAATGAGCTGGGGGATCCTGCAGCTGCAGGTTTCGCAGGACTGTCTAAACTGGCTCTGTCCATCAGGTTATTATAATCAGCTGCAATTAGCATTCCCACAGGCTGCAGTGTTCTCTACCTTCAGCTGAGTGGTACCCAGAAACTTAAAGGTGTGAAATTCTATGCTGGCTTAGAAAATAGCAAAGAAAATTATAAGGAATTACTTCTGAGTTGCTCCTTACAACTGGGTGCCACGCTAACCAGTGTAAGCAAGAGGAGAACACATTGGCACCAATCAGAAATGGCTCTACGAAAACAGGGTTTGGTACATATCGCTGAAGGATCACTTCCAGCAGATATCAGTAAGACTGAGTTCCACTGTAAATGTTACTGTATGTGACCAGATGCTGGATTTTTATTGCTGATTAACTCAAACAACAAGCAATTTCTAGCCACCCACTAAAGAAAAGCCAACCACAAGCTGTCAGATAGATTCAGCAACAAATTACCTATATTTAGATGAAAATTCCTTCCCTGGCGACTGCACCTTGATGCGGCGGGAAGGCTTTTTTGTCCTAATGACCAGAGAGGGTCACTCTGCAAGCAGGAGTTTTAACTCCTGGTAGGGCTACCCAAGCTGGACAGGTCAAAAGGCACGGACCAGATGAAAGCAGCACACTGGTTATGGGTTGAGCAATACACCAAGCACCTTTCCTTGGGATAAATTTAAGTTATAGAACCACAACAAGGTAACCGTTCTATCAAACAGCCTGATACACAGGGGTGGTGGAGCCTTGTTCATGCCCTAAGCGATATCTGACGCTGCAGGAAAGATTCAGATTCAGACGCAAATAGGTGCAGCTTTCAGATACCTGGAAAATGGCTAAGAAGGCCATCTTGTCATAGAAGTTGGTATACTCAACACAGCACGTTCGGTACATCTGTATCTTGCTGCACCTAAAATATATTGACTCCGAAGGTTTAGGTGTGTGACTCAACACCTAGATACTATGCAATTATGGCCTCATTATAAATAGCAAAGACAAAGGAGATGCAATCCATCCCTAGGTGCTTTGTAAAAGTGATGATTGACCCAGTCTAGTCAATAGCACCAAAGTCCATTTGGCTGTCTCATATAAGAAACGGTTCTATAATTTTACATTTGTTTGCAAACTTAAAATGATCACCTCCAACTCCAATCCACTCCCACACCCTCCGCACCCTACCTCTCCTCTTTACAGTGATAGCTTGAGAAAACCCATTTGATTTGTTCTGATGTATTTTTTTATTTTGCCTCATGATCAAAGCTAGGAAATTCTATGCCAACTTCCACTCCAACCATACATCAGGGCTGAGCTACAAATCCAGTGGAAGTAAAGATTTACCCTAGAAATGCTGATGGACTGTTAATTGCAGTGCTTCTGCTCGGAACTATTTTCCAATAGCAAAAAGACTCCCTAAAGTTTTGGGCTTTTTACAATACACATTGTATATTTTTCAGTCCCGCCCCCTACAGTGCTTTCAACTTTCTGTTTAGCAGAACCCTGGAATTTTTGAAATAACCCCATGAAGGGAATGGAGCACAGACTGAGCAAATGAGAACCCTCTCAAAATTACTGATTTCCTGAAAAATCAGCACATTCGATTTCTGACATGTGGATTTAAGGATTAAAAATCCCTGGATTGCTGCTTGCTTTCTTCTCTGCTCTGAGCTTCTTCTCCTTCCCCTTCTTGTGAAGAAATCCTCTATTTTTTTCTCTAGATAATTAACATAAAACATGCTGTGGCAATGTTTCATAGTCGGATTATTAAAAATACAACAGTCCCTCTGATGATACTTTTTTAGAAAGTACAAGGAAGCTGGAAGAATTTGCCATATGTATATAATTGATTCCCTGCCTAGTGGATTTACAAAGCATGGGATTTGGGAGTAAACAGGTCTCTTCTGCAAGTTCTCTGCATGTGAAACCGCTGAGTTCTCCTCCTTAAACACATATGTGTGAAGGATTACATCATTTCAGAAGGTGTATCAGGCACCCCCCTTGCCCCCCAAAATACCTAGAGCAAATACTATCTTCCCATGTAACTCCCCAAGCCCCTTAACAGCCCAGTCCCCTCCTCCTCTGTAAATTTCACATCACATAAATAGTGATGGGCTAGTTTCAAGTGGCACATGTTCATGTTTTTCCCCCTCTGCTGTCAAACCCGATGCTAGCAAATACACAAAAGAGGCAGAAAAAGCAAAGAGGAAATTCTTACCTTTTGAGGGTCTTCTTTGTCTGGTTTGTAGAGAAGAGAATGTACCCATTACTGCACCCATTGCAACAGCTACTTGTGAGGGTGGTTTTTTTTTTGTTGTTGCTCCCCCCACCCCCCAATGAACCACAATCTATTTGGGAAAAAAGGGAAAAAAGAAAGGAGGAGGGTAAAAGCAAAGCACTGCAGCTCAGCGTTAGCGTTCAGCAAGCGTTAAGCTTTGAGATTTTTTTTTTTTCAGTCAACACACATGCACTGACTCACAGCCGGCTGCACTGTTATTATTCAAAACAGCTCCCCATCAAAATTTAAATGCTAGATAGATTCCCTCAGACCAGAGCTGGCAGCAGATGCATCAAAATATTTACTGGAGCACAGCCACATAAACACACAGGCTAATTCTTCCTCTCTTTCCCTTATGGCTCCAACCAGCAGCCTGTAGGTCTACAGAGAAAGCATCAATGCATCTCTTCCAGTGCATACTAAACTACAGTTCTGTAGGCATAGTAAGGGTCTCGGGAGGATGCTAGGGACCTGGGCTCTGTACCAATCATGAATGAATAAAAATCTACTCAGTGGAAAATGATAGTGAACTAGCTGTCAAAGTCGCAGCTGTATGGAATGCACACTCCTGCTGATTAATATTGTCACATAAAAAGGTAGAAAATAACATTCTCTTAAACTCTTCTGAGGCACAGGATTCAGGGGAAGGAAACAAGTGTGCAATGGGGTGGAGGTAGGGGTGGGGGGAGCAGATAGTAAATTTCAACACGGCCACTCTCCGTACACCTTCTGACATGTCAGATGCATGGGAAATGCAGTGGCTGATAACCTAATTCTGTGCAACTCATAAAGTGTGCATATGTGTGTGAAAGAGAGACATACTCTTAGGATATTAAAAACAGCATATTATTGAAGCAAACGCCTATGAGTGTCAAATTTTTCTTGGTGGGATTTTTTTTTTCCAAAAATTTGATCCAGGACATAATATTTGCTACATTAAGATACATATATTGCTAGGTTTGCGTTGAACATAGGGAAAGGGAGGTAGAGAAAGAGTTAATGCCTCATCAGGTACCTGTCAGAAGAAGAATTCATTTGGTATTCACAGATGGTGTCTTAGAGTAAGGCAGCATCTGTGCAAATATTGCATTTGTTTGAAGAAATTCATTCTTACATTGCAGACTAAAGTATATTGTCCCAAGAGGTTTTCTTTGCTTTCCTGTAACTTCTGAATGAAGATTTTATCAAATTCAAACCTCAGTGCATCTGAAAATTAGAAGTCCTAAAAAGCCATTTTTACTGGGGATAAAGCATTTGGAGAGTTAATATTCAAATGCTTCCAACCCTGCATTTCTTGCATGCACATATATATGTACATCCCTTGTGTGCATCAGTAAACAGCTCTCATTTAGTGCTTGATCACAATACATTCATGGAAAATAGAGAATTTTATTTGTTTGTTTGTTTGTTTGTTTGACAACTTAAAATAGGAGCACTTGTGCATTTTAGTGGAGCATCTTTTTTAGAAATAGGACCTTGGTATTTAAGCGCAACCCTAACTGAAGGCACATCAGAATTGACAACAGAAATTGGGTTACTGCACTGTTTCCCCTTCCATAAGGGTGTGTCAAGCGGCTGGGATGTGTAGTATGTTTGTGAGTTCACAAAGGTGTTTTTTATTTGCACCTATTGTCATTCACACTTGAGCTCTTCTGGCACGTTGTCCCATAGCTGAGATCCTGGCACTGATAGATCCTACCATCTGATAGTCTAACTCTGGGTTTCTCCAAGCTGCATTGTCCTGGAGGACCGTACCTGTCTCAGAAGGCCAGGGAGAGCATGGGAGCTGTACAGTTCTCCTTAAGGTATACAGAGTTTGTATTAAACATTTAAACCATTTTTATTTAAATATTACCTAATTCTAACAGCGGCAAAGGAAACCTGGTGTTCACTGCATCTCCCAGCAGCGCAGGGCGGGGAGGATGATGGTAGGTCTCCGTAGCCATCTCTTTGCAGAACAACAACTGCTTCACACAGGTGTCTCTGAGGTAACAAGATCTCAGTGTATTCAGAGCTTTACGTACACTGGGATTTTTAATTCTGGCAGAGGTCGATGTATTTGCATCAGCTTTTCTTGCATAGGAGATGCACTGCTCTATGCAAACATCATCAGGCATCCCTGATCAGAAATGTGCTCCCACATCCACCAGGGAAGGAGTAACATACACACCAATAATTACAGGGCAGTTACTGTAGTCATGAGTAACTGGTGCCAAGAACCTGGTGCTGCTACCTATGAAGAGCTAGTTGCTCATGTGGTGCTGGTTCTCCACCTTATTTCCAGCTTCTTCTACAAGCTTCTAGGCTCTTCAATGGAAACAAGGAGGAGCCAAACTAGCTGCCTTTACTGGGAGCTAATCCTACACCAGAGAAGGAAACAAGAGCTGTTAGCATGGACTGGAGCTGCCAGCCAAAAACCACAAAATAAAACCACAGAGTGTTCAGAGGAATAGGGAGAGATGACAACCAGGCTGAGGAACAGATTCAGACAAGAAGGAGACCAAGCAGCAAGAGAAGCATGGGCAGCACGAGAGAGGAAGTGAACAGATTGGAGTGGGAGAAGAAATGAAGAGCAAAATGAGTGAGATTAAAAGATTAAGAGATCACATTCTCTGGAGAGGTGAAACTACAACATTCAAGACAGTTATAAATAAACCAATAATTTACTAATATTAGGTCCCCTCAAAAGCAGCTTCTGGTGTTTCCACAGGGATGCTCTGTGACGGGGTAGGAGGAAACAAGCTCTTCAAGGTGTGGTTTATACAATGAAAAAACTAGGAGAATTCTTGATCTAGATAAAGTTGTTGCTTTCCAAAAATCAATGAGCAATTGCTCCTGTCACATCGTTCAAACACGAAACCACACACGAGTCTACACAGTGAGTCACCCGTTATGAAAAACAACATTACAAATGTAAGTGCTCTAAAGTGAATCTTCACAAAGATCTAAACTAATTATAAAGAGATGCCACAAGGAAAGCCAGATGGAAATTAACTCACTTCAGAATTCCTCCTGACACATATTGGATGCTGTCCAGGAGGAAAGCATAACACATCAGCCTGCCCATGTGGAGAAAATGTATGGGAGAAGGGGATGTTGGGTGATAGGAGACCAGCTCCTGTTGCTGTACGCTGGTGGGAAATAGCAATTGGGTGCTAGGCAGAATGGGGGAGACAGTGTTTCCTATACTCTCCATATTCGTTATTCTTTGAGACTAGGTTTTTCTCTTGGCTAAGAAATCGACACTGACAGCTTTTAGTGAAATAAAGCCATTCCATTGAAATGGGGAAACCAGATTCTGTATATAGCTGATAATTGCAGCCTTTGATCGTGTCATGTGCAATGTATAAGAGTGGCAGGCTATTAGAACAGGTTCCCAGATCATTATGTCAGAAGAACCCTCTGACACACATGAACCCACAGCATAAGTCTCGTAAAAGCAGGACCTCGAAGTACAAGGACACGCCAAACTCTAATGAAGTTCTGTGTATGCATATGGACGTAATAGGCAGAACACTTATTTCTACCAAGATGAGTTTGGAGATTTACGGACTCAAGAGGTAAATATTTGTTTGCAATTTGATAAATGCTGATGTTCATCTCACCAGTCTACATATGTATTGCTGCATGTGTTCAGAACATTTCCAACAAAGATAAGTGAAAATCTCTGACATGGCACTGCACTTGAGAAGTATAGCAGTACTGGCTTTTTAGTTAACACCCTATATGGCAGAGGCGGTGAGAGGTTCAGAAAAATACCTTGCCGATCCTGGCTGCATCCAACTGGGAAACTCTTATTTGCATACTGTGATCTAATTGACTAGCATTGTTCCAGGCCTCAGTAACTATTGCTGGTTTTTTCAGTGGTCAGTACTGACCAGTTGTATGACTATCCTACCAGCTAATATAGCACCAACAATATTATTCTTACACACTATGAAACAGTATTCATGATATTAACCCCTTTGCTGCATTTAACATGGCTGCCTACTTCTGTGCTACCACAAGGAAACTACATTTCACAGCACAGTAGATGCTCATTTGTTGAACATAGCCAGTAGGTTTGGCCGCAGTGCGGCAGTTAATTACAGTTGAGTACATGTAAATATAGTGGCAGCAGTTACAGAATTAAATTAATATTGATCTGATCCGAGGACACTGATGGGGTTAATATGCTCTCCTCCGACTGTGGGAAAAGTTCAATCATCACAGAAATTGCAGGAACAGGGTGATTGGGATCTTTACAGCCCACTCCCTGTCAGAGGATGAGATCCAGCTCCCTTGAAAACAATTGGTGTTTTACTATTGGTTTCAAAGGGTGAGAGACCAGGCCCTTATTGTCATGGCTTTAGCAACTGGTTTGCAGTGTTTTTGCTGGGGGGGTTGTTACCATTCCCTCACATGGTTCCAGATCTTTGTCATTTTCAGGGTCTAAAACTGGAACAGCCAACTAGAGTTCTGGCAAAACATCCACCTATTCCTATAAAGCAAAGCGGGTATCTGGAACCTTCATTGCGGGCTAAGGGCAAGCAAAGGTCCTCCCGGAAAATGTCAGGATGCTAAAATCACTGACACTTGTAAACTTTTTTTTTTTTTACTTATTAATTTCATCCAAGATATAGTAATGTAAACTTACATAATAGGAGCACAAACAAAACTGCCTCATCTGCCCCTTGTCATTCAGGCCAGAATTGTCACTCTTGGTTGACTAAAGAAGGTACCTACATACAGATTTAGATGGCAAACTTAATTTTTGCCTGTTGGATATTTGGGACATTGGAGGGGTGAAGCGCAGAGTGCTGCTGGGTTTTGCTTCCATTCACATAGCATGATGTTTGGAAGGACCTTCTTTCTTCATACTGTGACTGTTTCAGGAGGGCATTCTATACCCAATCCACACTCTAGGCCGGATCCCGAGGCAACTTGTTTCTTTCAAGGTTAGGTGACCTGTGGCTGCCTGTCCTCTCTCTGCACATATGATGGTACCACCTCCACTGGTGGTACCACCTCCACTGGTGGGAAGTTGGGAGCACAGTAAGAAATAGGCAGTGAATTGCGCTGCCACCATTGGCATCAAGATAGAAATGCCAGCGGCCATGATTTCAGTTGTGTCCCCTGAACTGCATCTTTGGCAGATGCTCACAAACAGAAATGTGCAATGTTAGTAGAAATACCACTCTGTTCTGGGGAACAACCCTCTGGGTATGAACTGCCCTGGAATGCATAGCTGTGGCTGCTTCTGGTATTATTCAGGCACAACTTCCTTCACTAAAGATATCGGGGGGGAGGGGGACACATTAATTCTGTATCGTCTGGTACAGTTACTAACACACTGTCTGAGATGACAGGCATACAGATGCAGATGCTGCTCATGAGTTACTATGGCTGCTCCTACACCCCTGCCCTCACTTCCTTTCCCCTTTGATTTTTAAAATAGTCCATAGAGAGAATTGACTTCCTTTAAAAAATCAAAACAAGGAAAACAACCTGCTGCCTTTTTTTTTTTTTAAGAGCAGGAAATGAGAGTTTTTGTTGCTTAGCAAACGTTTAACTGATTATTGTCTTAAACTCCCTGAGCTAGTTCCTTCCCCCCATGTAGGAGTCTGAGCCAGGGCTGTGCCAAGAGGCTAGCAGAAGGCCTTGTGAACTATGAGCCATGTGGATTCCATTGCTATTGAACTAGAACTCACTACTTGCTTTAATGCAGATAAGAAATCAATGGCATGATCTAGCCCTAAGTCCAAACCTTGTGTGTTGACTCGACATGCAACAGTGCTGTGTTGTCGCTCTACCCTGAAGGACCACACAATCCAGGAGCTCAGACCTAGAGAGCAAGTGGCTGCAGACGGACATCTACAGGGAAAAGCAGCTGGTCAAGAATAGCCCTCACTGGAGGTGATCCTCAGAGCTCAGAGAAGAGACAACTGATTGCAGACCCTTTGCTGCTACCGGGGTTCCTTTCTCAGAATGAGGGTGCCGTTGGAGAGGAGGAATCCTAGCAGTTCAGGATTGGAGAATTTGAATCCACAGCTCCACCATGACACACACACACACACACACACACATTTGGCAATGCTAAACAGATTATCCATGGAACCAAGGATAAAAAGCATCAGGTATATTTAGGATTTAGAGGTGAAATATAAGGATTAATTAATGTTGTAATACAGGGCATACAGGTCTCAGGGCTTTTTAGATGAGCCAAATTAGGCCTTGGGTCTTAGGAGAAGTTAGCTATATTACAAAGATAAGTTTGCATGAGTAAGTTAATAATAAATCTGCTGAGCTTGTGTCTATGTTTGTGATATGCTGATGGTTCAAAAATAACTGCTGCATTTGGATAATAATGTCTGTCAGTAGACACTACAAGATGACCATTGGTAGTCGGGGTGAAATGTTAGAGACTTCCTTAAGGTAACTGCCTGTGACTATTTTGATAAGATGTCATAAATGTTAACGACTATAAGGGGAGCTAATGAGTTAGCCTATGAAAAATTGGGCACCCCAAAAGTAGGGGGGATGTGGAAGTTCAAATAAGGAAAAGGAGAGGTAAAGGCCTTCATAAAAACATTAACTCCAGTGGGTGTGACGGTAACACATTATAAAAGCTGTATCCCAGCCTGCATGCCTGGGTCAGGGAGACACCAGGATGATGACCCAGGGTGGGGGTGATGATGATGGCAAGGATGAGAGTGAGGACTAACACTTTGGATTTTTCCATGAGGGATGGTGTGAGTCATGCAAATACTATGCATTCTGTACGGGGCTCTCGCTCTCCTTTACCAAACTGCAGTATGTGTATTGTTTGGTTGGCTAATAGAAGTAATTATTATTAATAGAGCACTATTTAGTCTCTGTTGTGCATCATGGAGTCCCCGTTCTATTGATAACCTCTCTACTGTAGTCCATCTTGGAGGTGCTCTACTCTCATAGATTAAAGTAGGTGTAAACCCTCACCTTGGGATGGGTAATTGGTTAAAGTAACCCACAACTATAGATAAGGCGACACAGAAAAAACCCTTTACAACTTTATATGTTGTGAAAAGGAGCAACACTTCACACCCAAAATTTGATCCTCCCTCCAACCTCTTTTTGTGTTTACTGAAACCTGCAAAAGAAGCAGAACTTGCTTTCCAGTCCATGCATAGCTTACATATTGCTCACAATTGCATTTCCATCCGTTTGTTGCATTTCATTGTCTCACAGAAGGCTCTTGGTTTCAAAGCTAACCTTGCTTCTTTGTTCCCATATGCCAGCTTTCGAGTCTTCCATCCAAACTGTAAATATGATTTGCCTTTGCGCTTATAAATATTTCATAAGCTTCTTTAAATTCTCCCTCTCTCAAACATACCAGATACAAATGAAAAATCCTTACACTGGGCCTCCACACCCATAGATCTTAATTGTGGGTAATATTCAAGCTAGAGAATGCCTTGCCCTGCTATTGGGAAACCTACAGAATGAAAGAGGCAAATCTCTGCCGGACAGTTCCTTTTTGTAGCAACGTGCCTGTGTGGAGTCCCATTAACTTCAGTGAGGTTCCACACTGGTGCAGCTGGTATGCCATCAAACGCAGGATCGGAACTGTAGACAAATGGTTCTGAGGGTAACACAAATGAGTTTGCAGGGTCGCATAGAGCAGCTATGTCACAATCTGATTGTTCCAGGTATCAAATTGTGAACACTTAATTCCATTCTATTTGGGTTCTTATATTGCACTCATCCCTATGATAGATAATTGGATCAGTAGCTAGCAAACTGGATAGCAATAAACTGGGAGTGAGACTTTTGCTTTGGGTCTGTGTAGGTGTGATAATGAATCATTGAATGGACCCAGCACTGTCACTCTCTCTCAAGTTGAGAAGCAAATTTATTCACAAGCTGTCCCATTGATTTCAGTGGGTCTGAAACAAACAGGTGGTTGAGTCTCACCTTCTGTTTGCCATTCACTGGAAATGTTACAGGCTGAATTCCAGTCGCTGTTAAAACTGTGAAACTCCAGAGTAATTCCGCAGAGTTACTCTGGAATTTCACTGATGTGAATGTGAGCAGAATCTAGCCCTACAACTCCAAGCAAATAAATAACATGCTCTGCCCCCGTACCACCGATTTGGGATCATTTGAAGATGCCCTCTCATTGCTAACACAATTAATGTTACCAGATCTCAAAAGCCATCCATTCTCTGTTTCTGCTACGACCGTAATATATTTTTCATAACTTTGAAGTCAATAATTAATCATGCTAAAAATCAGATGAAATAGACCTGATGTGAAGCTAGAGGATCCATGTGAAGCTGTATGTAAATAAGGGACTGATGCTATTATTCAAAGTATCAGAATTTCATTGACTTGATGAAGTTTGTAGTAAATGATTCAAAAACATGACAACCTGCAGCATGCATTTAATGCCACTCAGTGGGACATGGAAAACAAATAACAGATAACTTTAGTTTTCAGTAAATGAAAGGCATTGCTATTCATTAATATTCTGAAAGGAAAACTGATGACTAACACTAGCATAATACTTTGTTAGTTACAAAAAACTGTTAAAGAACCCTGGAACTCTGGGTTCAAATCTCATCTGTCCTCTCTCACCTTAAGTTTTTAAAAAGTAGCTGGAGAGAGAGAGAGAGAGAATGGGCAGGGGTATCCAGGTTTGGTTGTTTGAATGAGTGGGGGTGTTCCGGTTTGGTTGTTTGAGGCAGCATAATTGAGATTTTAAAAATCTGAAATACTGCATTCTATTACTAGTATCAATAAACAGTACGTAAAACCGACCTAGTCCCCGCTCTGCTTACTTTACACTCTAAATTAGACAATGGATACAATTCAGAAATGTAAAACCTCAGCTTTCTAGTGGTGGTTTTCCCCTATGTACTTCTATTGGGCTGGATTATTACTTTTGCAGCAGGAATGTGTTTTCAGACCAGCTTTGAAAGAGAAGTAGGAGGAGGTTCAGTGCACAAAAAGAGGGAGAGAGCTCCAAGTGTATAGGCGGTGTGCAAGGAGGAATGAAGACGAGAGTGGGAGGAGGGTGCAAATGTGACATTAAGAAGGGCAATATTGGTGATGCTTCCACAGAAGGAGAGGGAGTAGGAGAAAATCAAAGTAGACAGATGGGCAGGGTTAGATTGTGCAGAACCTTGTAGAGAGGAGGACAAGAGGCTTGAACTTGACAGAGAAGGAGAGAGAGAGCCAAAGGAGGGATCAGAAAAGAATGACTTGTGTTGGGTGCCAGAAGATTACTTTTCTAGCAGAGATTTATAGATCTGATGAGGTGCATGAAAGCTGTGTGGAGGCCAGAAAGGAGCAGGCTGTAGCATTCAAATGAGACAGGGCTTCTGCAGTGGAAACTGAAAGTGAAAGATGGATTGTAGTGATGTGGTAAAGGATAAGCTGACATCGTACATGGTCTGTGGGATCCGTACCCCAAATGGCGGGTATACAAGATCTGAGCACCGTCTGTGGATAGGCTGGAGACTTTAGTCCACTGAAACAAGCTCAGGCCTTGCCCCTTTCAGCCCAAGGAGGAGTTCCACCTAGGCCTAGTCACCAAGAGGCAGGGCCAGAAGGAGTCACTGGGCTCCCATGAGTGGAGTGGTTCCCACTGGAGGGATCCCCACCAGAAACACCTGACCCTGGTCCTGGCCCTGGGGCAGGGGAAATGCCTAGTGAGGAGGTTGGGGCACCCAGGGAGGAGGCACATGAATCTGAACATAAGAACATAAGAAAGGCCGTACTGGGTCAGACCAAAGGTCCATCTAGCCCAGTATCCTGTCTACCGACTGTGGCCAACGCCAGGTGCCCCAGAGGGAGTGAACCTAATAGGCAATGATCAAATGATCTCTCTCCTGCCATCCATCTCCACCCTCTGACAGACAGAGGCTAGGGACACCATTCCTTACCCATCCTGGCTAATAGCCATTAATGGACTTAACCACCATGAATTTATCCAGTTCTCTTTTAAACTCTGTTATAGTCCTAGCCTTCACAACCTCCTCAGGTAAGGAGTTCCACAAGTTGACTGTGTGCTGCGTGAAGAAGAACTTCCTTTTATTTGTTTTAAACCTGCTGCCTATTAATTTAATTTGATGATCCCTAGTTCTTGTATTATGGGAATAAGTAAATAACTTTTCCTTATCAACTTTCTCCACATCACTCATGATTTTATATACCTCTATCATATCCCCCCTTAGTCTACTCTTTTCCAATCCTCTTTAATCTCTCCTCATATGGGACCCATTCCAAACCCTTAATCATTTTAGTTGCCCTTTTCTGAACCTTTTCTAGTGCCACTAAGCGTGATGCTTGATCCAGGGCTGGATTCTGACTTTGTAGGAGGGATGGTGGGTGTTTGTGCAGACACACAGGGCTGGGTTCTGGGACCTCATCCCCTACGGTGGGAAACCCTTTCCTCACGGTTTCAGGAGAATGTGGATATGGGTGGGGAAAGAAGACAGAGGAGTCAGTCATGATACCAGGGCTTTGATCAGTGTGTCTGAGCAGAGGGTACCATCTGGCAGCGATGGGGAAAAGTGGGAGTTCTGTCTTGATGATCAGTTTTAGGTGAGACCTGCAACCTTTTCATCCCACCGCTGTTTCCAGAGTGCCATTGAAGCAATGCATTGGAAGGAAAGGGCTCACATTTGAGTAGTGAAACCTGCTTTTTCTGGTACCCCCTGAAATCTACCTGAGCACTGTACAAAGCCTTTTCGCAAATTCCGCCTCCTTTACTTTTTAAGAGGCTTTTGATTCTAAACTAGGAAACAATCTGAAATAATGGCTTTGCTCGGGATAATGCACAGGATGCTGGAGAAGTGTGACTGCCACCACATTATCAAGTGCTAGTAGCACCAAGAAGCTATTGCCAGGAATACCACTCATAGGCAATAGGGAACTCATACAGATTCCTAAGAGAGTGGCGGAGGGATGTTTAAGAGGATTTTGGGAGATGAGGTACAACAGTGGATCCTAAAACCCCTTATTTACCAAGAATAGATCGGGGCAGCAATAGTGTAAACTGTGCCACACACAGCGTGCCTCAGGACCGGCCAGCTCTAGGGGAAAGATAGCAGTTCAGTCTCTGTGTACCTGTTCAGTCCTGGGTGAGTCTGCTGAAACTGCCAACTGTGATGGTGGTTTCTGTAAGGTAGCCACTTGTCTGCTAGAAGCTGCCCAAACATCACCTAGCAGGTATCAAACAGTAGCGGTGATTGGACAGGAAAGCCCTAAACTAGACTGCAACAAACGATGTAACTTTATTTATTTATAAGCATTTCTATGCCGCTCTTCACTGATTCTTTGAGTCTTCCCTAAATATTTATGGATTTATCCTCACAACACAGCTGTAATGTAGGGAAGAAATACTGCTGTTTTGCAGTTGAGGAAACCAAGGCAGAGAATTAAAATGAATAGCCCAAAGTGACATGATTTTTATGTCAAAGCCAGGAAAATTCTGATCAATCAATTCCCAGTCCTGCACTTCAGCCACAAGATTACATTACCAAACACCTGAGTCATCTCATATGTGAGTTGAGAGAGAAAATATGTGTGTGCGTGCACATGCAAACACACACTCGCTGAGAATAACCTGAATCTCTGCACCATTTGTACTTCCACATAGTATGCACATGACTGACAGGCAAGAATCCATGTTTTGTGTGCGTGTGTGTGTGTGTGGGGGGGGGGGGGTTTCAGCCATCAACAGAAGACACAAGCAGCTGAGGAGTTCTAAAGAGATGTCAAAACGACATAAGAAATAGGAGCATTAAATGTTGATCAGGGTTAATAACTCAGTCTTGCCTACACCATAAGCTAAAGGCCAAGAAGTCTAGTTGGGGAGGGGGGCGGGAGAGACAATGTTTGCTTTCTTGGATAACTGGAAATACTGTAACTATTTTATGTTTGCTTGTTCGGGTGGGGTTACAGGCAGAGAGGGAGGGGGACACTTTCAAGTGATCTCTTTCTGGCATGTATTCCTGCCTTAATGCCCTTGAAAGAGAAGTGCAGGTCACTGAATAGATGTTTGTAAGTACTGTGAAGAGTTAACTTTCTATTTTTGCTTCATCACAACAACATTTCACCTCTCACCACAGGGTCTTGTTAAAGAGACTAGAATGGCCATTATTCACCCTTAGGTAGCTTCACCTAGTGTCAGGGTAAATCACATCAGATAAAAAACAAGAGAGGCTGTATTTGTACATTTGTCTGGTTTTGTGGTGAATTTGTTAAGGATGCAAGCAAGACCAAGAATTTAAACATACGCCTGGCTAAGTCCGAGTCTCAGTAAGGTCACATTTTCTTATATTCCAATTACTAATTTAACTCTGCTTTATCTGAAACTGAATGCAACCTTCATTATGGAGTTACTAATGAAGACTGCAGATTATGAAATTGATTCACAGCATCTTAATCTTTCCCATTTGAAAAAAAATCCAGAGATAAAAAAGTTCCAGCAACAGGCTTGTTGCGATGATCAGGCTGGATATAACAATCCTCTAAAACTAAGGTCAACTTTGCAGGTTCCCCTAAACATCAGCATCAGAACCTATTATTGTCAGGATGTGCTGCACACTAAAAGAGCCAGTGAGAAGTCCATCCTTTCAGCACATACTTGCAGAAAAGCTCTGCCTTATGGCCTGTTTGGGATAAATAATAATTTGGCTTTGAAGACACACTGTGACAAAAGTCCCTGTGACAAAGTTAGTATCTATGTGGGATAGATACTGTGCAGGAATGCGGTGATTGCGTGATTGTTATAATAAATAGGGCCATACACAGATGCATGGCTTAGTTAAATGGGAGTCAGAGAATATGATCCTCTGCTGTGATCCAATCATGAACAATTTTCAAATAAAAGATATAGAATTTATTTTAATACTAAAGGCAGGTTATGCTGCTGCACAATGGGCTGAGGGAAGCAGCCTCTTTCCCTGCTTACAGGGTCCACAAGAGATAGGCACAATTGCAGACCCCGTGCTCCCTCCCTACTTCCCGAGCTATGCATGGTGCCCAAAAGGGGGTGGGACTGGGCAGGGCTAAGGCCATGTCTCTGCATCCTGTCATGTGAACCCACAGTCAGCAGAACAGCAGATCTAAGCTGCAACCCCCTAGAGTGGTGTAGGAGCAGACAGCAATCACAGAGAGTCACACACAACACCCCTGGGATTCCTCTAAGCGTTCTCAGGTATGCAGGGATTGCCACCTGCAACAACAAACAGCTGAACTGCCTACCAAATAAGAATGGAAGGTAAATGACAGCAGAGGAGCTAGATTCCATTTTAAATCTCCAAATGCAAGAGAGATATAGAGTGAGGCCTGAGAAGGTGGCAGAATGGTATGATCCTTAAATTGGAATTTCCTTACATAGGGGTCCATGCCTGCCACCACACAAGTTAAGAAATTTAGCACCCGGTCTAAGACCTTTGTCCCTGTGTGTATCTGTCTCTAACAATCTTAATAGAAGAACACAGACCTTTCGTTCTTCCCATAGAGTTAAAACTCACTGAGAATTTATCCATAGGCTACATTTGAAGAAATGTTTGAAGGATTAATGGTCATTTTTGCCTTTGTTCCTTATAGCTGAAAGTTTCTTCAGTAGCAGCTGAAGAATAATAGTCAGATAATTTCATGAAGAACCATTCATTTTCAAAATGGCTGCCATCTCCTATTCTCAATGGTACTGAGGCTTAGACTACTCTCAATTAGGTGGCCATTTGAAAGGGGATCTAGATCTTACCAAAGATCCCCATTCACTCTTCATTTTCTCCTCTCCACCTGCTGACAGCACAGTGGGAGGACATCTTCCTTGAGAATAGCTTGGCTTTGCTCCCGTTGGGAGTAATTAGAGGTGGTACCCATTTTGAAAGGACATCTTATTGCTTCAGTCCCATTTATATCAGCAAGAGGGAGATAGTTGTCATTTTGAAAGAGGGCATGTATCTGGAAACAGGCTGTCTGCTCAGTTCTATTCAGAAGATTAGATGGCAGCCACTTTGAAAGAGGGGTTTGTTTTGTGACCGTCTCCGGAGGAGCTTTTATTCACCAGACTTTTCTGACAGCTAACCATCAAGTTATGAAAATAACAGGAACAAATAAACCAAAAGAAGAAGAAATCAAAAAGTAAAGAATATGAAAAAAATCCAATGTCTTTAAAAAAACAGTTTAATCTAAATTGGGACTGCTTACCGCAGGGTGGCACTATGAGATGGAGTTTATGTATGGAAAATGCACAATTGAGACACCAAAAAAATCTTAAATAGGGAGTTGTTAATTTCCTGGATTAGTTTTACTTGGTTTTGGAGTAATTACAAGATACCTATAATGTGTTTCACTCTAAGTCAAAAATATAAACTCTCAACTGTCACTCAACTTAGCAGAGTTTATAAAAGAATTCCATTAAGGACAACAGAAGATGAAGAATGACTCCAATAAAAGGGACATATGCCGTAAATACAAGATTGGCTGGTGGACTGAATTATTACTACAATTGTATAGTAATTCATCTTGAAGGACTCTGAACTGCTTGATGAATCTCATACGTGCATCATCACTGACAATTATTTTCAAATTGTGTTAAACATAGTCATCACGATTGTCTCTGGGCTCATAAGCAAATCAAAGAACAATTTAAAATGCAGCCAGCTCTAGGGTGGAGGAACAGCCAGGCATATAGCTGGGGAACAGCACACTGCCAAAAATGGGGCTGAAGTCAGGCTATCATTGCAAAGACGTCTTTAATATTCCTGCAAAGAAGCAGAAGCTTGACTTTTAAAAAAAGATGGGCCCAAATGAAACCAAAGTTTGAGGATGTTGAGACTGGAGTTTACGTTTGGTCACGAAGAGAGAGGGAGCACAAATCCAAGAATCTCTGCCGTTTGGCTGTAGTGGAACTTAGTATCTCTTATAAGGTGTAATCTGAGACCCGCACTGCATGCAACATGGTTTATCTGCCCCAGAAGGCAGAAGGACAGAGTCATCCTTGCCAAGATTTGATCCTGCTGTCACAGGCCAGAGCCTCCGCTGATGTACATGCTTGTAGTCCCATTGCGGTCCATAGAGCTATGCTGATTGTACAGCTGCTGAGGATCTGTCTCTGAATGTTTCAAACTTAATGCTTACCCCCTAAGCAAACAAACATGGAGAAAAGAAAGGTTTCCCATTAAAGGTAAAGAAATTTGTATATAGTAGGCAGTGTCTAATTCGTTCTAGAATTGTGTGAGGAGATTAGCTCAGAAACTAACATTCCTAAGACAGATACCCACTGTCCAGCTGGGAGTGCAGTTCTCACAGTGGTGTGCACAATATTGAAATGTCTTTATTTATTTTATTTCCAGTAACGTCCAGAGCGTACTAGGCTATTTCCAAATGTAGGAAGAGGCCTGAGAAGTACACCCAAGTTGGATATTGCAACTACATGTATAGTTACTTACAAGGACCCTCCGACTTCAGTTCCATGATACACTAATGTTGTGCATGGACTTTTGGTGCCCCTTAGCACATTTTTTTATGAGGCAGTTCATAGTCTTAGAAGCTCAGCATTCAGGTGTGTAAGCCTGTTTTAATTCTGCACTTTGCAGTGGATTTAGGATTGCCTTCTCCTCTCACAGGTCCCCTTCACAACAGAACATTCAACACTGAAAAAGTGAAACCAAGAAGGAAGGAATGGACTGCAGGGGAGAACATATACATCCGCAGGGACATTTAAACACCACTGATCTGTTAGGGTCTTTATGGGAAAGGAAGGAGGGAAGAAAGACAAAGCTTTGGTCATAATCTGAAGTTCACATTAGGAAGCCTGACCACACTTGTCCTTCCTTTGACATTGCTAATTTTCTGGCTGAACAACTGAATCATTGGCAGATGTAGATCACAAAGCTCCAGACTGTTCTTTGTTTTTCTTTCTGATTCCCTCAATACGACTTACGCAGAAGAGTAATTTTTTATTTCAAATGTAATTCTTGTCAAAGAAATGAAAATAAAAGAACAGACTATCAAAATCACAGGAGGCAGGGCTTTTGCAATACTCCCTTTCAAGCTATGAACAGTGCCATGAGAATTTCATTAACGCAGCAGAAAAGGCCCTACTATCAAATAGACATAATGAATATAACAAATGCAGCCTTTGAATTCAAGGCTCTATTTGCTCACAAAAATGTTCACAGCCCCATGACTATCACAAGCAGTTAAATATGAAGGATACTGTTAGTCAAGGATAATTCCTTGCTTTTTTGTGGTGCTTTCTTATGTATGTCAGCTTCTTGGTTACAACCCAGTCGAGCTGAGATTGCACAGGTGTGACTCAGGGCAGCATATGGCATATCTGTATTTAGAACAAAGGGCCCTATCATGACACTGTTGTTTTTTTTTAAATCAGAACTCCCCACTGATTTCATGGATTGTTAGTAATTTTATTGCTGATGTATCAGCCAGAGTGGAATCAAACTCTGTCTTTTTTGGCTGTGCTGGCTTTGTCTTGGTAATTGGATAAACATCAGTAGTAAAGCATTGCAAGATTCTGCCATTCTTACTCATAGAGTAGTAACTTACTCCCAAAGTAATCCCATTGAAATGAATGTGCCTGCTTGTGCAGCATGGTGCTCCAGAGTGCAAATAAAACCAGGGGGGTTGGGTGGGAGGGAAGGCAGAGGCAGCATCTGGCCTTTATGAAATAAGCAGATCTGATTGAATAAACACAAGGGAAAATGTTGCTGCATGTGAAGATACCACCCCTCATAGTTTTCAGAGCAAAACATTTTAAAATACATTCTCTCTTATCTATCTGAGGAATACCCAGATGGCTAAAAGAATTCCAGCAACCTAACATTTTCTGTCCTCTCAGCTGGAAAGCCTAAGGTTTCCAAATTCACCTCACAGCATCCAGAAAGAAACTGGAACATCAAGTAAACTTCTAGGGCCTCTGGATACAGTGTTCCAGACCTTAAATCTTGATACTGTCACCTGCCTAGGGTGCTGTAAACTGCAATGGCAATAAAGATTTAAAGAAAACCATTCTTTGTCCCTTTTGTGGGTATCACAGCACACAGAGAACATAAATTGGAGACTCACCTGACTGCTTACCATAAAAGAGATAGCAAGATGCACTGAGTTTTCCCATCCATCTAAGATATGGCTGACAATGTGAACAGAGAAGTGTCATGTTCTAAACAGGATCCATTTCCAGTGACATGAAAAAAGAGGGTTCATGGACTAGAGAGAAGCATATAGTCCCAGGATTGAGCTCTCAGAATGAGGGCTGTAAGTCTGTCATAGTAAATTTGGGCAAGGGGTGGGGGAGAAGTCATGATAGTTTCATAAAACACAGAAATTAGGACAAGAATTATGGAGAAGTTAGATGTGTTCTATAATAACCGTGGTGCCTTAGTAGAATCAAACCTCAGTTTTTAGTTTTAATATATTTTAGGGGTACTACATGACTCATAGGCATCTTAGTTGCTACCCCCTCCCCAATAATTATTTGCATTACAGTAGTGCTAGAGGTCCCAGCTGAGATCAGGATCCCCATATGCAAGGCACTGCTCATAGTTAGACAGTCCCTGTCCTGGACTCAGTTGTGGCAATGCCACAAGTCCTGAGTAAGGGGCAGAATGCAACTTCAGTGCCTCAGGAGCAGACCCAGAGATGGATGGTTTCCCCTCTTGCTCCTATGGAGGACAGAGGAAGTAGTCTGTGTCAGCCATACACCTGGTACAGATTACTTCCCATCACCCCCACACTCCCACCTTGCACAGAAAGTGGATTAGCAACCCCGCAGAAGCTAGGGTGACCAGATGTCCCGATTTTATAGGGACAGTCCCGATTTTTGGGTCTTTTTTTTATATAGACTCCTATTACCCCCCACCCCCTGTCCCGATTTTTCACATTTGCTGTCTGGTCACCCTAGCAGAAGCTGCTCTCAACTCCTTATGCCCCCCTACTCCCTTGCATGGCAGGATAGACAGGGTTCATAAACTGGCCCTAAACAGAAACAATAGACAGTGGGTGGCATAGGAAGTATTATCTTCATTTTACAGGTGGGAAACAGAGGCACAAAGTGGCTTGCCCGAGGAAGTTGATGGCAGAATCAGGAACTGAACACAAGTTTCTCAAGTCCTTGTGTCTGCATAAGAAAGCTGTTTTTTCTACGTAGACAGTCTGTTTTCTATTTTTTTCCACAAACATTGTAATGAAATGTTAAAGTGGTGCCTTGATGCTTTTGTTTCCCTTTCCTAGCTTTGCTTTATGGCCCTGGTGATCTCATGCTTGCAAGGGGCACTTGCTGAGTCCCCCCCAGTCTGCACTGCGTGTCCTTGCAGGGATGCTTCAGAGCCTGGCTCTTTAACAACATCCAGTCCTATGGGCTGTTCTCCTACAAGTCTCAACGTTCATCCACCTGCTCACCAATAGTCCCAACCATTGGATATTTTGACCTTTCTAAATATGAATTTTATTGCAATCTGTGTCATACATGACAACTACAATTTCTCTCTCATCATTGGACTATTTATATCTTCGACTATCTGCTATGATGCTTGGAGTATGCATATATTAGACCTGTGCTAACTTGGGTGCAGTTTTTCTGCTCACACTAGTTTCCACTCAGTGAATCATAGGGGCAGGGTAGTTGCCAATGATTTAGTTACAGCGCCCTGATTCTTTAGTTGGTTCTGTGCCAGATGTAGCAAAGAACAGAGTGGCCTGGAGGTTACTGTAAACTTTGTCAGCTGGTCACAGCCCCTAAGGGACCATCTGGCAGCTGAGGATTGCTGGAGCATATGGAAATTCTGGCCATACACCCTCTCTTTACCCCCTATTCCTGGACTGCAGTGGAGTATAAGCCAACAATTCTTGTTGGATGCCAGCACGGGATGCTCCTCTGTCTAATTTTGCTTTTTCTTTTGCAAGGATTCATATGAATATTTATGTTGGTTTCACTCCTGTGTATTTCACAGACCCAAGTTTCAGTTTGCGGTTCAAGTTTGAATGACTCTTAAATCTCAAAAAAAAAAAAAAAAAAACCCCAAAAGCCTCTCCTGGAAACCACAAGCCCCAAATGATTTTGGTGCTAAAAGTATGAATAGATCTAGAGTTGCCTGGACAGCTTACTACCCTTTGGAGACTCTTCAGGGATATATGGTACCAAACTCAAACCTAGTGCACCTTACGGCTGAATGTGATTCTTTGTTTAAGCTGTCAATCTTAAATGAGAATCAAACCCAGGTGCATTTCATTATGAAAAATTCTTTCCACTCTGGGTTGTATGTCAGCTAAACAGGATAAGTTATGCAACATAACCATTACACGTTCTTATGGCAGAAAAAAACCCCAGCATAATGAAAACCTTTCACTACAAATTTATTTCCTTTGATGCTGGTAAATCTGCAAACCTTTCCTGCTGGAAATCCACTCTGTCTGGGGAAGAGACATATTGCAAGACTGAAACATAGGTCTTGTGTTCTATTTGTTCTGTTGCCATTCAAAAGCAATTTCTCTGTTGTGCCTTGATAACAATTATTTGCCAAAATTATTTCCCCTATTTTTGGTACCTTCCTGTGATGGCACAAAACATTTCAAAATCTGGGCTTTGGCATTCAACATTCCTGTTTACTTTCATTGATATTCCAAAAATATTAACTAGGCTTGAATTTGCATACTATATAAGTATTCATATGTGCACAACAATTGCTCTAGTCTAGACAGAAGATGCAAAACAGATCAGTATATGCATCTGAAATGGTCTCCTTGGTACAATCTGTTTGACATTAATACTGTTTAGAAAGGGGTCTCAGAAGCAGAGTGTGCTGAAGCCCAGGCTATTAATATCAATGAAGGGAAGGACTCATTGCTTGGAGGTGGGTGGAGGAGGGTGGACAACTGTCCATTTTATTGGGTTACTGAAGATTCATTGACAAAGGACGTCTGCATCTTAAATGGATGGTGAGATTACTGTATATTGCTGAGGAATGCTGCCTTCAAAAGCTGTGACAGAGAGAACAGTTAACATCTTCTATCACTGCAAGATGCCCAGCAGCAACACAGCACAGCGGTTAGAGGAAGAATGGGGTCAGTTCCAGCACACAAACTCTTGCAGGGTAGCAGGGTTGGTGGGCAATTGCAAGCTGCAAACCTCAAGAGGTCTTGGATACATTCTGCTCCAAAATTAATGACTCATCTGATTTTCCCCATACCAGTCTAGAACCCCTAACTCCTATCTTACCTGGCATTCTATCAATCTACCTCCTCTCATCCTTTCCTCATTTTCCTCTTGACCAATCCCATCTGCTCAGAGTGACAGCTACTGATCATTCTACTGTTGCCTTGAGCCCATACTTGGTACTTATCCTACTTAGGGTGCTGCAAACATATTGTATACTCAGGACAGATGTAGTGATATAGCTAAGAAGTAGCAAAGGGCAGCTGGATGGGCAGGGCCGGCTTCAAGGTTTTTGCCGCCCCAAGCAGCAAAAAAAAAAAAAAAAAAAAAAAGCCGCGATCGCGATCTCTACCGCCGCCGCTTCAGTCTTCGGTGGCAATTTGGCAGCGGGGCCTTCGCTCCGAGGGAGCGGAATTGCCGCCGAAGAGCCAGACGTGCCGCCCCTCTCCGTTGGCCACCCAAGCACCTGCTTGCTGGGCTGGTGCCTGGAGCCGGCCCTGTGGATGGGGATGGGAATGGGGGCGGGAACAGGACTGAGTTGCGGCATCTGAATTGAGGAGTTGGGTGCACAAGATAACACAAAAGATCTGTTACAGTCACACTTCCTCTAGTTCTGTCTTCTACAACATTTGTGGGCACCTCAGTGTGCACACCGAAAAAATGGTACACGTACATAAGACAGGTGTGCAGAGGATACAAGCAGATGTGGCCCCAAATGCTGAAAACACTTTAATGGAGACTGGGTTGAACAAGTGTGAGGAGGAGAGGAAGGGAAAGAAAAGAATGGGGAGAAAGGATTAATAAATCATTTCTTCTTTGAAATGATTTAATCTCCGGGAGCTTTTGACCTGCCCAAACAGTAGCCTGTCTTCCTAGAATTTTGCCAGGCTTCAAATAGTCCCATTTCTTTTATCACTGGGTGGCCTTGATTTCCTTTAGCATTTCTTCTCTTCTTCATGGGAAATTTCTATCTGTTTCTGGCATCTGTCCTCCACCTTCCCTGTGTTCACTGAAGTTAAGAATGCATCCATTCTTTTTAGGACTGTCTGCTTCTTTTGTCAATAAATTGGTTCTGAAACCCTGCTGAAATTCTTCCCTCACCTCCAGTTCCTTTTGTACTTAAAGAATTTCTACTTATTTATTGTAACCTCTTGTGCAATCTTCTTTTCATTACTCCTGCTTTGCTTTGCAGTTTTTTCTTTTACTCTGCTCAATGTTAGTCTTTAGTCTTCCTAGCCTTCCTGTATAATTACATCTAATGCCTTCACTCAGCTAGACCTCTGTAAGCCTGCCTTTACATTCTGACTTTTCTCAGCAACTTTAAGAAATTTGAATGTGTTTTTTGCCATCTAACTCATGGGCACACAGCAGTCTCTCATTCAAAACTTTGTATTTCCGTGTCCAATTGCTTTTTACTATTCATGCTTTATTACATTTCTATAAAACTAGTGCTTTTAAAAAGTGCCCAGACTCTGAAGCCCACAGAATAGGCACTACACATTGGCAGAAGCAATGAACATTTCCCCGTGCTGCCAAGCCAACATGGGTACACACTAGAAAGCGAAGGAAGAAAAGAAAAATCAGAATCTGTCAAATGACAAGATATACACAGAAGGTGGAAGAATTCAATGTTAGGCTTCTAAAAATCTTATTATCAGAGCTGGCTGGGAACTTTTGGACTAAATTTTTTCCATCAGAAAATGCTTATCTATCTAAACCAAAAGCTTTTGTGGAAGTGTATCTGTTTTGATTAAACTTTTATCAGGAAGAGTTCTCAGGTCCAACATAGAATTTCTGACCAAAATGAGAGAGAGAGAGAGAGAGAGAGAGAGAGAGATTTTTTTTATGAAATGGAATTCTTGTTTTCTGGCCAGCCCTACTTACTGCAAATAATGGAATGTTTAGGAGAATGATCTGACAGTATCGCTTCCCTGATTTTATTCATCTTTATTGAATTGCAGGAAGATATTTGCACTAAGGGAATGAAGGGTGTTCTCTTTCACTTAGGTCTGTTTAACATGTATGAGATTCTTTTGTATATGGAGCATGCAGAGTTGATTTGAGTAAGGAATTATTTGAAAGAGTTTACTGAAGAGAGAGGAATGGCACAACACTCTTAATAGCTCACACTAAACCATGGGAGTGGAAATTGAACTTCTTCCATTTCCATTCTGATTCATATTTAAATTACAGTAGGTTCCTTGGAGGCAAATGGAATGGATGCCAGCATGTGACAGCCGGTGAGAAATTAAATGGAGAGTTTAAGGGGCAAACTTGGTCCTTGGATGCCAGCAGCTTCCAGTGAAGATCAAAAGGACTTCCTCTAGAAGTGACCTATAAGGATTTTTTTTTTGGTGGCCCTTTTTGGTGATTTGTTTTGGAGGGCAACATTTCCATCCTTTCTCCTACACCCATCACAAAGATATTTTTCTGATTTATTTTTACTGTAGAAATATCAAATTGGTACTTCCCTGATTTTGCTGGGGTCAATTGATGAGGCAAGACTGCTGAATTTTTAACAGAAACCTCCTAAGTGTCTGTTAGAAATTTGAGTTAAATTGATGTGAACCAACCCTCCAAACACTATGTTTTAATTAATACTGACCTGATCGGCCAGGCTGAGCAAAGTGCAAAACACAAACAATCCCTATAAAGGGTAATAAGGAAGTGATTTTTTTTTAATTCTTTCTTTCTAAACAATCTAAGTTGTTGGTAATACAGGATTTTTTTTTTAAATACAACTGTACTTGAAGGTGTACAGTGGAAAATGTATGCTTCCTTTGCTCAGTGTTAAGATACTCATGTGGATGCATTCAGATGCCCAGGAGGTATCAGATATGTATAAAAATGAACATGTGCTTTTGGAATCTGTCCCTTTGACCTTTAAGATTAAGCTGCCTCAGGGCTTGGTTTCTTTGTAGAGTAGGGCTGTCAAGTGATTAAAAAAATTAATTGTGATTAATTGTGCTATTAATCAACAATTGAATACCATTTATTTTAAATATTTTTGGATGTTTACTACATTTTCAAATATAATAATTTCAATTACAACACACAATACAAAGTGTACAGTGCTCACTTTATATTTATTTTTGATTAAATATTTCCACTGTAAAAAAACAAAAAATATTTTTCAATTCACCTCATACAAGTACTGTAGTGCAATCTCTTTAGCATGAAAGTTGAATTTACAAATGTAGAATTATGTACAAAAAAAGCTGCATTCAAAAATAAACCAATGTAAAACTTTAGAGTCTACAAGTCCACTTAGTCCTATTTCTTGGTCAGCCAATCACTCAGACAAACAAGGTTGGTTACAATTTGCGGGAGATCATGCTGACTGCCTCTTTACAATATCACCTGTGAGAACAGGCGTTGCATGGCAGTGTTGTATCTGGCACTGCAAGATATTTATGTGCCTGAAGTGCTAAAGATTCATATGTCTCCTTCATGCTTCAACCACCATTTCAGAGGACATGTTTCCATGCTGATGATGGGTTCTGCTTGATAATGATCCAAAGCAGTGCGGACTGACGCATGTTCATTTTCATCATCTGAATCAGATGCCACCAGCAGACAGTTCATTTTCTTTTTTGGTGGTTTGCGTTCTGTAGTTTCCGCATCAGAGTGTTGCTCTTTTAAGACTTCTAAAAGCATGCTCCACACCTCATCCCTCTCAGATTTTGGATGGCACTTCAGATTCTTAAACCTTGGGTCGAGTGTGGTAACTATTTTTAGAAATCTCACATTGGTACCTTCTTTGTGTTTTGTCAAATCTGCTGTGAAAGTATTCTTAAAATGAACATGTGCTGGGTCATCATCCAAGACTGCTATGACATGAAATATATAGAGAATGCAGGTAAAACAGAGCAGGAGACATACAATTCTCCCCCCAAGAAGTACAGTCACAAATTTAATTGACAGATTTTTTTTTTTTTTTAAACAAGCATCATCAGCCTGGAAGCATGTCCTCTGGAATGCTGGCCGAAGCATGGAAGGGGCATATGAATGTTTAGCATATCTGGCATGTAAATAACTTGCAACGCCAGCTACAAAAGTGCGTGTAAACACCTGCTCTCACTTTCAGGTGACATTTTAAATAAGAAGCAGACAGCAGTATCTCCGTCAATGTAAACAAACTTGTTTGTCTCAACGATTGGCAGAATAAGAAGTCAGACTGAAACGACTTTTAGGCTTTAAAGGTTTACCCTGTTTTGTGTTTGAGTGCAGTTATGTCACCAAAAAAAAAAAATCTGCATTTATAAATTACACTTTCACGATAAACAGTTTGCACTTCAGTACTTGTATAAGGTGAATTGAAAAATATATTTCTTTTGTTTATCATTTTTACAGGGCACATATTTGTAATCAAAAATAGTAATCTAAAGTGAGCACTGTGCACTTTGTATTCTGTGTTGTAACTGAAATCAATATTGAAAATGTAGAAAAACATCCAAAAATCTTTAATAAATTTCAGTTGGCATTCTATTGTTATAAGTGCAATTAATCGCAATTAATTTTTTTAAACACGATTAACATTTTTGAGTTAATCGCGTGAGTTAACTGCGATTAATTGACAGCCCTACTGTAGAGTTAACTTTGGTTATAACTCATGCTTTGCTCCTAATTAGAGTCCTGTTCACACACAAGTGAGAGTGAGGTGGTGCTTTTAACTCATGTTGGCTGGCCTGTTAGAGTACATCTCAAGTTAGCACAACTCGTCAGCTAACACATACACAGTGCAGCTAATCCATTCACTCTGTGTTTGAATGTAATTTCTCAGTGTAGCTGCTCTTTCTCAACTAGACAAACCTGAGAGGCTTTAACCAGAGTGTAGATAACTCAAGCCAAGTCTGGAGTGAAAACATGGCCTAAGGGAGGGAGTAATGAATGTGCCTCCAGAAGTGAAATGTGCAAAAACTGTGCTGCCTGGGTAAGCGAGTGTTCCATGGCATATGCACGTGTAGCCCTGAAAGGGTGTGGCTCTTTCATAGGGGAAGGACCCCTTAGCCCTGGCAGGAAATGCTGAGAGGAAGTTCAAGGAGGCATCTTGCTCTTCCTTGTGGAAGACAGGAGAACATTCCGTTTTAGCAAGTGGGGAGTGGCATTCTGCTAATAAACAGCTGAATGCTGAACTCATGCCTGTGTTTTGATTCCTGGGACTGGGCCTGCTTGTGTTGATCCACCAACAAGTCCAGTGTGAGGTCACATAACCAATCAGTCAGTGCACTTGCACAGAGCCTATTCTTTAATTGCTTACAGCATATGCAAATGAACACCTATGCAAATGGCCACTTGTGTTGCACATACAAATGAGAGCGCTTGAGGGTGCCTGTCTTGGCAGGTATATTCATCTCACCTCTTTGGACACTCGCTCTTTCTAGGAGCAGGCTATTAGGGAAAAGAGACTGCACACTTCAAACATTTCCATGCTGTCATTTAACTTGAGAGATCCTTCTTCGAAGGGTGCCGGGTCACTAGTGGAGGAAACCCATCTTATTGGATACTTTATTTTTGGTAGTTTATTGTTTTTGCTATTATTAATGCTGTGACTAGTCCTATCTCCTTTTGATTGCTCATATTATCAACTATTTAATATCATGATGTATTTCCTGATGGTTACTCAAAAGGATTAAAGAGTTACTCGCATTACAACATTTTTCTAATTATTTCCCATGAGAGGCAGGAAGACTTTACCTACATGTAGCATCATGGCTTCATTGACAGAACAAACCCACAAAACGTAGCTACATTATTTTCTCTTCTATAATTTTAAAACTTCAGATTTCATTGCAAAATCTCCAGTGATATTGATTCCGAGTTATTACAGGTAACTCTGAGCCTAGACATGTTTGGAATGAATCATTTGAAAGGGAAACTCTTACAACTATATGAAAATAAAAGGCTCATGCTTTGTTAATTTGCTTTCCAGAGTATAAATATCCCATTCTTTCTCTCTCCCTCTTGAATTAATCTTGGGTGTATATGTAACATTGAAATTCCTTTGCCATCTAACCATACCAGGCTGAAAGGAAGAATGAAGGGTCTGATCTCATTTTCCTCAATATATAATCAAGATATTATTATTACATTTGCAGTACACCTGAGGATCCTAGTCAGGGATCAGGGTCTCAGAGTGTACCAGGCACGGTACAAACAAGTAACATAGATAATCCCTGTCCCAGAGAGCTCACAAACTTGGATTTTCACAATATTCAACAGGTGAATAAGAAAACAAATGGGGCAGGTGATTGGAAGGACAAGGTAATGGCAAAGAAAGGTGCAGAGGTGATCACCAACCTAACCATGCCAGAGTAGTGATTTGTCAGTGTCACATCAAAAATAGGGTTGAAGGAGAGATTGAAGAGGATAAGAAAGTGTTTTGCTACTTTAGACAGGGTAGCTTTCCAATGCAGAGTAAGCAGATCCCTTGTCCTAATGACATCAACTTTTAAATGGATGACATTATTTGCTGGCCTATTTATTCAAGCAACATTAGAGAAAAAATCTGTATAGTTCAATATGGTTGCCTGACAAGGCAAGGACAAAGGAGAATGTTTAACAAATAACATGATCAGCAGCTTTTCCCTAATGAAATAAGGCCTGAAGCCCCTTTGTTTACTGTAACACTGAAATCACCATGCATGGACCTCCCTGTACTTCAGAGGTGGGGAACCTTTTTTCTATCAGCGGCCATTGACCCACAGAAAAAATCAGTTGCGGGCCACACACACCCCTGCTTGGGGGGGGATGGGGAGGGTGGAGGCTCGGGGCTTCCCCTAGGCTCCAGGGTGGGGTCAAAAATAAGGGATTCAGGGTGTGGGAGGGGGCTCCGGGCTGGGGCAGGGGGTTGGGGTGTGGAAGGGTATGAGGGCTCTGGCTGGGGTTGTGAGCTCTGGGATGGGGCTGAGGATGACAGGTTTGGAGTACAGGAGCAGGCTCAGGGCTGGGACCAGGGGTTGGGGTACAGGAGGGAGTTCAGGGTGTGGACTCTGGGAGGGAGTTTGGGTGTGGGAGGGGGCTCAGGGCTGTGGGTAGGGGTGCAGGATCTGGAAGGGAGTTTGGGTGCGGGAGGGGGTTCCAATCTGGGGCAGTGAGTTCAGTGTGTGGGCTCCAGCCGGCCGGTGCTTACCTCAGGCAGCTCCTGGTTGGCAGCGCAGCGGAGCTAAGGCAGGATCCTTGCCTGCCCTGGCTCCGCGCTGCTCCCGGAAGCGGCACCCATGTCCGGCCTCTAGGCAGAGGGGCCCAGGGGCTCTGCACAGTGCACGTTGCCTGTGCCCACAGGCACCACACCCACAGCTCCCATTGGCCGTGGTTCCCAGCCAATGGGAGCTGTGGAGCCAGCGCTGGAGGGGGCGGGGGGGGGGGAGAGCGGGTAGGGAGGCAAGGCTCGGAGCTTCCAGCCCACGGTGTGGAGACTTGCCGCAGGCCAGACGAAATGAAGCAGTGGGCCGGATCCAGACCGCGGGCTGTAAGTTCCCCACCCCTGCTGTATTTACTCCATAGCTACAGTCCTACCAAATTCACAGCTGTGAAAAACGCATCACGGACCATGAAATCTGGTCTTTTGTGTACTTTTACCCTCTACTAGTCACAGGGGGTCACAAGGTTATTGTAGAGGGGTTGTGGTATTGCCACCCTTACTTCTGCGCTGCTTTCAGAGTTGCATGACTAGAGAGCGGTGGCTGCTGGCCAGGTGCCCAGCTCTGAAGGCAGTGTCCCACCAGCAGCAGCGCAGAAGTAAGGGTGGCAATACCATATCGTACCATACCATCCTTACTTCTGCATTGTTGCTGGCAGTGGTGCTGCCTAGAGAGCTTGGCTCCTGGCCAGCAGCTGCCGCTTTCCGGCAGCCCAACTCTGTAGGAAGCGCCACTACCAGCAGCGGTACAGAAATAAAGGTGGCAATACCATGATCACCCTACAATAACTTTGCGACCCCTTCAAACCCCACTTTTGGGTCAGGACCCCCACAGTTACAACACCATGAAATTTCAGATTTAAATAGCTGAAATCATGACATTTAGTATTTTTAAAATACTATGGCCATGACATGAAATTGACCATGAATTTGGTAGGACCCTATCCATAGCCAATCCTGTTTAGAGATGAGTTTTGGAAATTACTTACCAATGTGGGATAATGATAAGGAAACTTTTGGTATAATGAAATCTACCTTTAGCAGACATACATTCTACCTCTTCAGAGGACAATGGAAAAATCTCTCTCACTGCACCTGTCACTGAAGGACATTCCATGAGTACTAAACTATATGAAGGGGGAAGAAACTAAAATGAAGGAGAAAAAACAAACAGGAAGCTGATACATGCAATAAACAGAGAAATGTTGTGCTGTTAATGTAAGTTTGGAACATAAATATGTTCTAAGAACACATTGTGCAGCTGCTCTGGGCTTTATTAGATCACAGTGACAGCTTATTATGCTTTATTAGATAGCAGTTTGGACTCCCATTTTTGAATTAACATGCCATAATGCTGCCATTAACCAGCTGGAGGTTTAGTCCTTAAATCTATTTGAAATTCTTTTAAACAGCAAATCTGGGAACCTTCATTTTTATATAAAGCTGTGACATTCTTTTTACAAATATTTATTTGCGACTTTGCTGACGGTGAGAATCAAGCAAGAGTAACACTGGTGGAATATTACTTTGGCATTTTAACAGCCTCAACCACCAACTTTACTGCACATATGCCGAGTCGATGTTGGCTTTTAATTAAACAATCAGACCTACAGGAAAACATTTCTCTTTGACTACTGCAGTGGTAATGAGAGTTGCTTAGGGCTCGTTAAAGAAAAATTGGGAGCAAACTGCCCAGCACCAACAAGGATGACTAACAAGGGTAACGGGAAATGTCAGGGCAGGTGGTAGCCGGTGTTTTCCCAAGCATAGAAACACTAAGGCTTGGTCCACACTAAACCCCCAAATCGAACTAAGGTACGCAACTTCAGCTACGTGAATAACGTAGTTGAAGTCGACGTACCTTAGTTCGAACTTACCGCCGTCCAGACCCGGCAGGCAGGCTCCCCCGTCGACTCCGCGTACTCCTCTCGGCGAGCAGGATTACCGGAGTCGACGGGAAGCACTTCTGAGTTCGATTTATCGCGTCCAGACTAGACGCGATAAATCGAACCCAGAAGTTCGATTGCCTGCCGCCGAACCAGCGCGGTAAGTATAGACAAGCCCTAAGATTAATTCATTCTCAGAGACCATCAGCAGCAGTAATAAAGTGTCTGCAGCCCAGATTTTACCCTGAGTTATACCTATTGTGACAAAGTTCCTCCTCTATCTTGGTGGGTCCTGCGCTTATTGGCAGATTTTCTTGCCTCAGAGATTCACCATGTGGGTTGGGGAACAGCCCAGAGATCTTCCCCTGTGGAAGAATCCACAGTCCAGATCAATTGGGAGGTTTGGGGGGAACCCAGGCCCACCCTCTACTCTGGGTTCCAGCCCAGGGCCCTGTGGACTGCAGCTGTCTATAGTGCCTCCTGTAACAGCTGCATGACAGCTACAACTCCCTGGGCTACTTCCCCATGGCCTCCTCCAAACACCTTCCTTATTCTCACCACAGGACCTTCCTCCTGGTGTCTGATACCACTTGTGCTCCTCAGTCCTCCAGCAGCACACCCTCTCACTCAGCTCCTTGCACCTCTTACTCCCAGCTCCTCACACCACAAACTGAAGTGAGCTCCTTTTAAAACCCAGGTGCCCTGATTAGCCTGCCTTAATTGATTCTAGCAGCTTCTTCTTAATTGGCTCCGGGTGTCCTAATTAGCCTGCCTGCCTTAACTGGTTCTAGCAGGTTCCTGATTACTCTAGTGCAGCCTCTTCTCTGGTCACTCAGGGAACAGAAAACTACTCATCCAGTGACCAGTATATTTGCCTTCTACCAGACTCCTATACCCCACTGGTCTGGGTCTGTCACACTATGCAACCTCCATTGTGGTCAGTGGCATTGCATTGGTGTAACTGACTGGAACTTCATAAACAATTCTGTAGATGATGCATGGGCAGCAATAGAATCCAGTTCTTATGATCTTAGGCATATGCGCCGACTCTGTGGGTGCTCTGGGGCTGGACCACCCATGGGGAAAAAAATAGTGGGTGCTCAGCACCCACAAGTGGCCCTCCCAGCATCTCCCACCTGCAGATCAGCTCCTCCCCCTCCATCCCAGCACCTCCCGCCTGCTGCAGATCAGCTGTTCAGTGGCATGCAGGAGGCGCTGGGGGGAGGGAGCAGCGGGAGGGCGGGGCGCACTCAGGGGAGAAGGCGGAATGGGGCGGGAAGAGGTGGGGTGGGGGTGAGGCTTTGGGGGAAGGGGTGGAGTGAGGGTGAGGCCTGGGGTGGAGCGGGGGTTGAGCACTCCCAGAGCAATTAAAAAGTCAGCACCTCTGGTCTTAGGTATACTCTCTGCAAAGCTAATAAGAGTAAAAAGCACTGTATCTTTGGCATTCAAGTCAACAGCTCTGAGAAGTAGAGCTCTTGAGTAAAAGGGTTTCAACTTATGCATACTCACTTGTAAGAGGACAATTGCATTTCAAGGACTGAATTTGCAAAGGAGGCTGCAGTACCTTAATTTGCAAATTTTCAGTTGTCAACAGAGGCAGGCATCTGAGAATGTAACTATCCTATACCACTTTTGGCACTTATTGGTTTGCTAGCACAGTTATCTACTTTGTGTGTGAAAATTCTGGTGTGAGAGGGTGCAACAGATGCTGGTGTATTGCAGACATACCTGTTGCACTCTTCATTGGCAATATTGTCTATAAGATCTGTTCTTCTAATGAAGGCTATTTTGATACTATTAGAAAAACAGAACTTATGGGTCCCTGTTGTATTATGCACCAGTGATTTGGTAGGATTATTTTGGCTAATAGATTTTCTCACTTACCATCTCATGTTAATTACTGTACATGCAAATGCTTCTGGCAGGCATAGGATCATAGAATATCAGGACTGGAAGGGACCTCAGGAGGTCATCTAGTCCAACCCCCTGCTCAAGGCAGGACCAATTCCCAACTAAATCATCCCAGCCAGGGCTTTGTCAAGCCGGGCCTTAAAAACCTCCAAGGAAGGAGATTCTACCACCTCCCTAGGTAACGCATTCCAGTGCTTCACCACCCTCCTAGTGAAAAAGTTTTTCCTAATATCCAACCTAAACCTCCCCCACTGGAACTTGAGACCATTGTTCCTTGTTCTGTCATCTGCCACCACTGAGAACAGCCGAGCTCCATCCTCTTTGGAACCCTTATTCAGGTAGTTGAAAGCAGCTATCAAATCCCCCCTCATTCTTCTCTTCTGGAGACTAAACAATCCCAGTTCCTTCAGCCTCTCCTGATAAGTCATGTGCTCCAGACCCCTAATCATTTTTGTTGCCCTCCGCTGGACTCTTTCCAATTTTTCCACATCCTTCTTGTAGTGTGGGGCCCAAAACTGGACACAGTACTCCAGGTGAGGCCTCACCAATGTCGAATAAAGGGGAATGATCATGTTCCTTAATCTGCTGGCAATGCCCCTACTTATACAGCCCAAAATGCCGTTAGCTTTCTTGGCAACAAGGACACACTGTTGACTCATATCCAGCTTCTCATCCACTGTGACCCCTAGGTCCTTTTCTGCAGAACTGCTACCTAGCCATTCGGTTCCTAGTCTGTAGCAGTGCATAGGATTCTTCCGTCCTAAGTGCAGGACTCTGCACTTGTCCTTGTTGAACCTCATCAGGTTTTTTTTGGCCCAATCCTCTAATTTGTCTAGGCAAACGTCAGGCAACTTGAGATCTGGGGACATCACCAGAGAAGCAGAAGGTATGAACAAAAATATGGCAGGATTTGATGGAAGAGGAACAAGCCAAGTGATCAAGCTTCCATTGGTCTGCTCTTCATTAGCAAAACTTGCCCCTCAAGTGTATGTTTATGGTGTATACAGTAGTGTATATCACCAACGTGAGATGATGGAAGCAATACGAAACCATCCAACATGTGTGCTTGCCTTACTGAATAACCACATGATCATAGCGTTGTCAAGTTCTCCCTTCCCAGCAGAATCATTCTCAGTCTCTTTGTGATCCTCACTTACTGGGTCATGTTGAACTGATACTGGAAGTTCCTTGGGGAAAGTGACCAGGCCTTTAATTGTTTTTTTTGTCAGGTGCCTAGTACATTTTAGGGCTCTCAAAAATAAACAACAAGCAGTAGTATTTGTAGAGGCAGCTGCAACTATGGCATCTACACAGTGACTGCACCTTTATTTTTGCCCATGGTCATCCTTGTCACAGGAGTCTTCTGTAGTAATATCAAGTGCAAAGGGTTAAACTTAGAGAATCTCCATAGCTGGGGGCTTCATGGCTCAGCTTGAATAGTATTTTCATGCAGCTTCTTGTGTGTAATTATAAAAATGTCAGCTCAAAACTGCATGGCATAATTTCAATTCGTGTTCAGTTCTGTAGATAATTGTTGCTTGTTAAAAAGTTCACTTGATATCAAAGTAGCCTAGAAAGAGCACATTGAATTAAAATCTTCCAGGAATGGTGTAGTTGATTAAAAGTTTAATCATCCCCAGTCTGTGCAGGAAACAACAAATATCATCTCCGGGGTCATCAGGAAAACAGCAAAATAGCTCCTAGCAAGTACTAACACATATTTCTTTGATCTTGTTTGTATTCCTCAGGCTTTCCTTAGTGCCTTCAGTGCTGGGACAACACCATCTGTTCAATGTTGGACACTATAAAGCTATAAGGGTAGTGCATTCTTAACATCTAAAGTCTCCTTAATAATTTCTACAGAATTCTCTATAGTCTAAGCTTTTGTGGTTAAACAGAGAAGTTTCTAGACTTTCTGGTTTTCAACATCATACGTCATGTGAACTGTATTCCTGCATAGCTGAATTTGCAGACAGAATGAAATAAAGGTACTTGTTTCTGTATATAGTTAGTTAATAAAGTGCCAGTGGATGATGCTTAAGAATATGCAGCATTGTTCCTGGGTTTTGTAGGTCCCAAACCCTTCTTCTTGTGAACTGCAAATGGCTTCCTCCATGCAGCTCTTTACAGGGACCTCTATTCATGTTCAAAGAACTTGAAGGTTCCTCTCCTAAAAGAGAGACTTTGGAGTTAGCCACATATACCAGAGTCATAGTCAGGCTTGGGCTATGTTACAAAATTATACCGGCATAGCTATGTCTTCTCCAAGTGTGAAAAAAAATCACATCCCCTACCTGATGTAGCTATGCAGACAAAACCTCCTTCCCTGCTTCTGTCGGCATAGCTGACGTAGTTTGGGGAGATGGTGTTACTATGCTGGTAGAAGAACTCATTCGGCCAGTATATGCTGTGTCTGCACAAGGCAGTTGTGCCAGCAGCCATAGTGTAGACATGGTCTTAGTCAAGGGCTGTAACCAGACATATTTTTTCTTTAAAAAAAAAAAAAATTTCCTCTAGGAAAAACTAATTATTTCACTGTGCAAGGTGTAAAAAATACAATACATATATAAATAACAAATTGCATAAGTAGTGGCAGGAAAGAATTAAAAATTCTTTCAGACTTTATGATGAAGTGTTCTACACACTCACCATTTCAACTGTTTTTATAAAGAGGATTTTGATCTAGTTAGCTCTTTAAGGGAGTGAACACTAAACTGCAATCCCTGAAGGCCATTCAGGCTAAATCATTGGCTTTTTACATTAATCTGTATCATTAACGTTTTAATAAAACCTACAAAGAAATTAACAGTTTGGAACTGAGAATAGGAAGTTTTATGTTTGTGTGTTTCATTGCTGGGCAGTTTTATTTTAAGTGCAACCATGCTTTTAGAACTTGCCATTTATCAATATGAAAAAAAACCCAAGGTTAATTAGGTTGAGCTTTGGAGGGTTCTAATCTAGAATAAGTTTTTTAATACAAATATTTCACTGTAGCCTGACTGTGATGTCACACTAGCATAACTTAATCATTAACTCCCAATTTGCAATAGAGTGTGCGACATCAGAATTGGGTCTATTGGACCCCTACTAGCATTTAAGTGAACTAAGTCCATGTGCTGACTAGAAAACATATTAGAGAATGGTTCCGAAATGGATAATTGAAAAGTAGTATCAGATTTAGGGCTCGATTCAATTGATTCATCAATTGCAATTAAGAGTTCTCAGTATCTCATAGGATTGTAGTTATCTGAAATATTGTACCACTGATTATTTAAATAAAATGCATGAATGCCCTAGTAAACCTAGCTACTGTGTAATGATCCCAGGTCCTGTGCCTTAAAACTTATTATGATGCTATTCAAATGAATGGAAGTTGGCACCATTTAGGGGGGAAAAAAGGAAAGGAAATATAGAAATTGCACTCGAGAGCTTTGAGTTTTTTATATGCCCATAATAAGGCCATTTTGAGCACAGACCTTATTTCTAGAAGAATTATCAGATATGCTGCTATCTGAATGCAAAACCTCAGATACACAAGCTGATGTGCTGCAATTTAGCAGCCTTAACTGAATGTCCTAGTTTTTATTGTGTTTATATTTAGATCTTAACACAAATTAAATTTGAATTTTCCTTTTCCCCTTGGGGATGAAGGATCATATTTGTGCACGGCTAGTAGAAAGGAAAACATTTAATCACAATTAATTTCCTAAAGAAGAAATTGCCACATTTGCAAATGCTCTTTTCAATAAACTATTCAACCAATTCTTGTGATGGGGTCAAGAAACCAGACCGAGTGAGGAAATTTGGATTTCATTCCTGGCTTTGCAACAGATTATGTGGTCTTGAGCAAATCACTTAAGCCTCACACAGCACCCTTGGAACTGAGCTAAGCATCATAAACCCCATTTTACAGATGGGGAAAATGAAGCAGAGGGAGGTTAATTGATTGGTATTTTAGATCTTCAGGTGGAAGATACAACCTACTACAACTATTAGTCATAGTAGTTAGAGATATAAAACAGCTATGAAATAATCTTTGACATCATCCTGATAACGCAAGATCGTTCTCTACCATCTGTTTCAGTGTATTGTCCTATCTAGTTCTAAAATACTCAAGTAGCGGGTCTTCCATGACTCATCTCCCAATCCTCTGTAAAAGGGGAGTGACTGGGAAGCAAGTGTTTAGCAGGAGCATTTCCCAGCCCCAGCCTCATCAAGCTGCTGTAACAATCCCTTGGGGTTGCTCTGCATTACACAGAGGGACCAGGCTGGCAGCCTCAGGAATGGGGGAAAGTAAAGGTGACATCAAAGCTCCTGAGCTGAATCAGGTTCTAAAAGGCAAAACCCCAGGGTGAGGGCCCATTTGCAACCACAGAGAAACCACCCAAAGGAAGGAGTTTCTGAATGTCTCACTACTGTCACCGCACAGAAGATATGGTGAGAAGAAAAGGATGCGGACAACAAAAGGGAGGGGATCAGAGGTGCCATCTGACCACTGAAAGCAATGGTCAGCACTGCACGGAGGGTAGAGGAAAGCAGCCAATCCAGAGACACGGCATGGCTGATGCTGGAGCACCAGCAAGCAGACTAACAGGTATTCAGGTCCAATGTTCTTCTCCTCTCTAGTGGTTACAGCAAGGAACAGGGAGCCAGGGTTCCCAAGTTCTGCAATTGTCACTGTCTGGCAGGGATGCTGTTTGACCGTTGACACCTCAGTTAACCTCCTTAGGCCTCAGTTTACCCATCAGTAGAATGATCTGTCGCAGGGCTTAATTCTTATTTGAAAAGTGCACAGACAAAAGACACTACTGTGGTGTTCAGTTTGTCCTCTGCTTGGGGCAAGCACCTTGAATCTCCCTCAGTTCTAAATCAATCATGCTATGGGTGCTTAATAAACATTCTTATCTGTCACCTCAGCACTTATCTCCTATAGCATTTGTAAATCTCATATCAGCCTACCCGGCTCTGTCCTCGCCCAAGAGCCCACAGGGTATGAAAGCAATATAAGCCTTCAGTATAAACTATGAAAGAATACACATCCCAAAGCAAGGTTAGTTCCCAACTGGGTGCTGTAGGTAAGATGAGGCCCTGAAACATAAACTGTTGTGTCAGAGGCCCAGTCTGAGGCCTAAAGCCTGAACCAAAGAACTTCCAGGCATTGCTAAGCAAAAGCTGGGCTGTGAGCCAGAGGCAGGCCTCACTCACAGAAGTTGGCGAGAAGAGGGTTGTTAGAAGCAGGTGCATTCACATATAAGTGCTAATAAGAGGAACTTGTGCCAAGATGGCACCTGGACAGCCCGATACAAGGACACTCCATAGACATAACAAGGAACAGGCAGGTGCATCTTAAAGACAGGGTCAAAAGGACAGCATGATGGATAGATCTGTTTGTCTGATCAAAGTGGGAGACAGCACCCTAATGAGCCAAGGGCTGTATCTCAATACGTCAGTAGGGATCAATAATCTGTCCTGTAACTGTATAAAAGTAGGTTCCGGAGTGCGCTTCTTTGTCTGGCCTAGGGGGCAGTGGAAAGTCCCGCCACTGACTGAGCCGGTCCATTGCCAGGGGGCACAAATTCGTAGTATGTCTTGTAGAGTCTACAGGAAACTAATACTGTGCTTCATTTGACAATAAACCGGGCTCGGGTTCCTTCGTACCTTACTAGTGTCTGTGGTTTTGGGGGGTTTGCTGTGTCAGCTATCTGCACAGAGCCGGGGCACCACACCGAGGGAACATGCACGCAGCCGACTGTTATAATCATCGAACAAGAGCAGAGCACCACATCAGTAGCTACTGACAACAGGTGCCACTAATGGCTTTGTCCGACAATATTGAAATACTGCCCATAGCATCTGTTAACTCAGTGCTGGCCCTGGCTTTTTGCAAATGCATCGATCCCTAGGGTTGGTGGAATATATATTTATGTAAAGAATCTTACGGCCATCGGACTTTAGGGGAGACTTGCAGAAGATTTCTTTTATTAATCATTTTGGACCTGATTTGCAATCCATGCTACTGACATATGCTTACTTTACACTTTCCTAATGGTTCCACCTGCCTCATAAGGACTCTAACAGGAATATTAAAAATGGGCCATTAAATCTATTTTGACTTGACTAGCTGTCCTAATAATTAAGAATTCTATTTAGATTAAGAATATGAAATTTCTTGACACATCATGCCTTGCAGTGCTGAAAAGATGATGGGAAATGAGTATGTGAAAGAGGGTTTATATTTGAAGTGTGGTGTTTTGGTACAGAGAGCTTTTCAGTACTGCCTGCTAGCCAAGAGACACGTCCTGCTGACCAGATACAAACTAAAAACACAAGCATCTATTATGCAACGTGCTGAGAGTTCAAGGAACCTGCATAATGATCACATCACAACTGTATTGCCATGCTAGCAATGGCACCTTTTCCTCCCACATAACTTGTACAATTTTGGCCCTGGGTTTTTATGAGGCAAGCAAAGCTGGGTGTTTCCCCTCACATCGTCATGGGAATAAGTGACATTGATGAAACACAGAGTCCAAGCTTTAACTTTACAAAACGTTTTTCCATAAAAAGATCCCTCTGCCCTTGGCTCTAGGTGCTCCTTGACATGTTTAAAAATGCAGTTGTACAACTAGGCTGTTCCAGAAGCCCTACAATACCCAATAATTAACACATCAGAACCAAGCAGCTTTACCAGTCTTTACAATCTGTTACTGGAATCCTCCCAATCACATGCAATTGGGGAAAGCAAATGGGCTTCAAAGTGTGCCCTGCAGGTTGATAAACTAGGACTCTAAGACCGGGGAGGGAGCAAGTTTCAAAGGCAAAGGGCTCCTCTCAGTGCCAGCTGCTCCTTCTCTCATGAGTGGGGCTCCAGCTCAGTTCCCCTGCTGGTCTCAACGTTGGCAGTGTGGCCTAAGTAGTCACAGTCCCAGAGCCAGACAGGCAAAAGCAGAGAGACTGTGAAGCACTATGGAGAGGCAGGTGTCCATTGGTCCCCTTTGATTATTTCAGACACCAGGTGCAACGTCCTACACTGAGGATTATTTTAACCTATTGCAAATCAACTCTGAAAAATGCTCATTTGGCTCCCTGGTATTTTCCTGGAACTCTGTACAGGTGAAAATCATGCCTAGGCCAGAGATGCTGCACTGAATTATTTGTGCCACTTAAACCCATGATGCAGGCAGAAATGACGCACAGGTCCTTCTGTGGGCCCTCTTCAGTGGGGCACATTTTACCCAGTGTGGTAGATTATGTTTTTCTGACCATACCAATAAACATACATCCAAACAACAATGGCCCCCAAGTCCCTTACACCTATTTCCCAGACCTCCCCCCCCGTAACTTATTCAGGACTGGGTCTTTTAGCTAGAGCAGTAGCAGACTCATCAACTTCTGTAGTCACCAACAGAGGGGGCCAGAGCGCCATGTAGAAATGGGAGTGGGGTACACATGGCCACGCACACACACTACCATCTATAGGGTGAATGCACAGAAGCAAAGTGGGGTTGGCCCTCCCCTGTATGTGGCAGGTCCTATGTCTCCCTATTAACCTACTCCCCCTGCAGAATCCTCTTTCCTTGAACTATGAAATCAAACAGGGTGTTTAATTTATAACATGTGCTTTGGCACCTACCTCTCTGCAAAATCACTAAGGAGAACTTATTCACTGCGACTCCCACCCTTTTTGCTCTGTTCTCTTTCTTAGCCCGCTATTTCTTCTTTCCTTCTCTCCCAGCCTGCCTATTTTCCACTCAATCCTTTTGTTTACCCCAAATAGCCTTTTTTCTGCTCCTCCTTCTTTGAAATCTCTTCTCCTAACCATCCCTCTCCTGTCTTCTCCCCTTCCCCTTCCCTTCTCCATCTCTATTGCCCCAGCTCTGTCCCATTTGCTGCTTCCACAAGCCTCTCCCTCCCCACTCCAGGTTCTTCCCTCCCCTGCAGACTTTCACCCCCTCCTTTCTCTGTCCTGGTGTCTTCCATCCCCACATACTTTCTGTCTGTGCATTTATATTGCTATTGTCACCATGGAATGCCAGACTCATCTCCCCTAAGTTTTGCTGGCATCTCCTGCTCTCTCTCTTTATCCACCTGCCCATATCTCTCTCCCCAACTGACAAGCTCTGCTCTCTCCTTCTATCTCTCTGCATGTTGCAGACTTTGACCCCTCCGTTGCTCTTCCAAGCCCCCCCACTACCACCCCCAGGAGTGTCTGTAGTTTCTTCATAGTGCCTCTCTGATCCCCAGCCTGGCTCCCCTCGCTTCCCAGTAACCCTTCTCTATGGTTTCATATCTCTTTCAGATGTCTTTCTACCCTTCTGCATGGACTACCCTGCCCATACCCAATCCAGGCTCTCAGTTCCTGTCATCTTGGGTCCTCTAACCTTCTCCTTTCACAAAGCAATGTTACTTACTCAGAGGTCATCTCTTCTAGCTCTCTATTGCTACCTCTATCACCCAAGGGTCTCACCCTTTCTGCCCCTCCATGACGTCCGCTGTTGTGCCCCCAAGTCACTCATTCTCCCTCCTCCATATTGTCCCCTTCTCCTGTATTGATCAGCCATAAGATCTCATGCTTCACAAATAGCTTTAGGTTTACCAAACACTTCCCCACATAACACAAAGTTCACTTTCTAGTGAAATGCATGGCTCAAATCACACCAGCAAATCCCACACTCACACACACACAAAAGCACCATTGTTTGGTTAACCCCACATTAATGCATATTTTGCAGGTGCAACACAGAGTTATGCAAAAAAGCAGAGATGCAGCTTAGGTGACAATTTTTGAAAATTTGGCCCGAAGTGTCATGTTTGGCTCAGAATCCAGGATCCTACTGGTTTCTAATCCTCATCTTCTGAACACAGAACCACACTGCAAGCTACGCTAATTAAATGCTCAGTAATACTCTCGGGAGATTCTCTCATAAGACTGAGTCAGGTAACTAAAGCCATGATTAAAATTATTCTTTCCAACACTCACATTACATGTTATAGATAAAATTAATCAGCCATTAATGGAGATAATTACAGATTTTGAGAAAGAACCACAATTATTCATTTTTACACTAGCTTGAAAAAAAGACCTGCAGCAAATAACTGACCTGATAGGAATATAAATGTTTATGTTGGTCTAAGTATCAAACTGATAATATACATAATTATGGGTAAAATTATGTCTAACTGCTGTGTCGGCTTCTTTAGCTTAAACTCACAGCCTTCAGATGTGAACCTTGAAGTCTCACCACCAACTCCTCCCCATTAATCCTCTTATTGGTGGTGTTCTGATGAATATTGTAAGCTAATAAAATAAAGACAGATGGAAATAATTTAACTCTACCATGTTTGTCTTTGTAGTGCAACCCTTACAGGCCTCTCTGCTTGCCTAATGAGCATTTCATCTGATTAACTTCCCCTGTAATTCAATAGCTCACCATCTAGGAACCTAACAGTGGACTGTTTATTAATATTATTATTAAGGTTACATATTGAATGTTTTATTCAGGTTCTTATATAGTGCCCCAGCACCCTGTTATGTGAGTGCTTTTCAACAGTGCATTAAGGGACATGACTTGCATCTGTGATGTGTGGTTTTCTCTTATATAATGTGTAAGAAAATTATACTTCTAATTTAGTCCCGAGTAACCAAAGGAGATTCAAGTGCCTTAGAACATCAAGCTATCTGTAACTTACAGAGAGAGATGGACAATGTCACTGAACTTGATGATCTATTTCTAAAACCAATTGAGAGCTAGTTAACTGGAAATCGCTTTTTCTCTTTTAATCATGAGCTTCCTAAATGTTAACGTTAAGTGTGTCATTTGAACACTGCTTTTTAACCTCATAGGCTGGGATACCTGGAGCCAATTAAGAAGCTGCTAGAATCAATTAGGACAGGCAGACTAATCAGGGCACCTGGTTAAAAAGGACCTCACTTCAGTTAGGCCTTGGCTACACTGGCGCTTTACAGCGCTGCAACTTTCTCGCTCAGGGGTGTGAAAAAACACCCTCCTGAGCGCAGCAAGTTACAGTGCTGTAAAACACCAGTGTAAGCCGTGCTCCCAGCGCTGTAAATTAATCCCCTCGTGGAGGTGGAGTACCTGCAGAGCTCTCTCCCAGCGCTGCCGCGCGACCACACTCACACTTCAAAGTGCTGCCGCGGGAGCCCTCTGAAGTTTTGAGTGTAGCCACGGCCTTAGTGAGGTGCGTGCAAGGAGCTGGGAGCAAGGGGCGCACAAGGAGCTGAGAGTGAGAAGGCATACTGCTGGAGGACTGAGGAGTACAAGCGTCATCAGACATCAGGAAGAAGGTCCTGCAGTGAGCATAAAGAAAGTGTCGGGAGGAGGCCGTAGGGCAGTAGCCCAGAGAATTATAGCTCTCATGCAGCTGTTACAGGAAATCCTGTAGACAGCTTCAATCCACAGGGCCCTGGGCTGGAACCTGGAGTAGAGGGCGGGCTCAGGTTCCCCTCATCCCCCCAACTCCCTATCTGATACAAGAGGAGGTGACCTGGACTATGGGTCCCACCAGAAGGGAAGGTCCCTAGCCTGTCCCTCGACCCACTAGATGGGTCAGTAGAGACTGTGGGGATTGTTCTCCTCCCTTTCCCCATGCTGGCCAGTGATAAGGTTAGCTGAGTGAACAGCAGGTTTGAGCCGCTAGCAAAAGTGGATCTCTGAGGCGAGCAAATCCGCCAATAAGCACAGGACCTAGTAAGGCAGAGGAGGAACTTTGTCACACCCTGTACCATCTCTTAGGAAATTGTTTACATAGTTACTGGAAAGGTCAGTGTGTTCTTGTACAATCCTGTTCGGTCAGGAATGTGCCTACTTGATTAAATAATACCTGGTACATTACTAGTCTGCCAAGGCCAGGCCTACTTTAGTTCATACTAGGCTGTCGATTAATCATGGTTAACTTATGAGATTAACTCAAAAAAACTAATCATAATTAATCACAGTTTTAATTGCACTGTTAAACAATAGAATACCAATTTAAATTTATAAATATTTTTTATGTTTTTCTAAATTTTCAAATATATTGATTTCAATTACAACACAGAATACGAAGTATAGAGTGCTCACTTTATTTTATTATTTTTGATTACAAATATTTGCACTGTAAAAATGATAAAAATAAATAGTATTTTCAATTCATCTCATACAAGTGCTGTAGTGCAATCGCTTTATCGTGAAAGTGCAACTTACAAATGTAGATTTTTTTTTTTTGTTCGTTCCATAACTGCACTCAAAACCAAAAGGATAGTGCTTCGGCCACCATTCCAAAGGACATGCTTCCATGCTGATGATGCTCATTAAAAAATAATGCATTAATTAAATTTGTGACTGAACTCCTTGGGGGAGATTTGTAGGTCTCCTGCTTTGTTTTACCTGCATTCTGTTATAGCAGTCTCAGATGATGACCCAGCATGTTGTTCATTTTAAGAACACTTTCACTGCATATTTGACAAAATGCAAAGAAGGTACCAATGTGAGATTTCTAAAAATAGCTACAGCACTCGACCCAAGGTTTAAGAACCTGAAGTGCCTTCCAAAAGCTGAGAGGAACGAGGTGTGGAGCATGCTTTCAGAAGTCTTAAAAGAACACAACTCTGATGCCATAGAACCATAGAACCCGAACCACCAAAAAAAACAAAACAAAACAAAAAAAAAACCTTCTGCTGATGGCATCTGACTCAGATGATGAAAATGAACATGCATCAGTCTGCACTGCTTTGGATTCTTTTCAAGCCGAACCCATCATCAGGATGGGCGCATGTCCTCTGGAATGGTGGTTGAAGCATGAAGGGACATATGAATCTTGTGACGCCGGCTGCCATGCGAATGCCTGTTCTCAGAATTCTACATTTGTATGTTCAACTTTCATGATAAAGAGATTGTACTACAGTACTTGTGTTAGGTGGCTTGAAAAATACAATTTCTTTTGCTTTTTACAGTGCAAATATTTGTAATCAACAATAAATATAAAGTGAACACTGTACACTTTGTATTCTGTGTTGTAATTGAAACCTATATATTTGAAAACATAGAAAATGTCCACAAATATTTCAATAAAAGGTATTCTGTTGTTTAACAGCGGGATTAATCATGCAATTAATCGTGATTAATTTTTTAATTGCGCAATTAATCACAATTAATTTTTTAAATCTCTTGACAGCCCTAGTTCATATTATTAACCGTGCATAGGGATCCAGCAAGGCCCTGCTCTTCACACAGCTCCAGGGATGAAGATACTGAATTCAAAGCACATCTAAATCCAAATATAACACACAAGGTTAGCAAATATTGCATGTTTCTGAACAGCCATTTCAAATGTGCCTCATAGATGCTTTGAGTAGTGTCTTGAAGTTGGAATGCACAGTATGTAGATGGCATTTTCTCTTCCCAAAAACATACACATTGCTGCTGGTGGTATGCTTATGAGGAAGAGACTTTGGAAAATTACCTGCACCACTTTCCAGCAGCCTCCACAGCATTTAAAATCAGAATAACACTGCGGAAAATCCTGTTCCCTGGGCCACGCTTCAGTTTGTGGGCTACATGCAGAGAAGAGCTCCATGGGTTGGGCAGAGGAAACTTCCCTCTGCAGATCATGGAGAAAAGGGCTGTTTAAAAATGTTTTCCCCGAACTGTTTTTTTATTAAATTAATATTTGCATGGAAATAGTCTATCTATGGAAAATTTTGACTTTTTGCCAAAAATTGAAACCAGAATCTTCGGCCAAACTACATGTCCCATGATGCATGGCAGGCACAGGATTCCTATGATGCATGGCAGCAGCTTGACCAGAGGGAAGACTCTGGTGCTTCACTGGTCATCTGGACTGACAGCCAAACCCAGACAAAAGAATGGAGGCATGACGCACCCAACCTCCAGCTCCCATGAGGTATCACAGCAGCATTTCTGAGTCCATGTTTTTAGTTTTCAGATTAAAATTTTCATTTTTTGACAAATATTTCAGTTTTTGATTTTTGGCCAAGAAAGTCAGAATTTCCTATTTGGGGCTGGGAGTGGGCAATGATATTTTTAAACACTGTGTCATGAATAGGGCCCTACCAAATTCACGGTCCATTTCGGTCAATTTCATGGTCATGGGATTTTAAAAGTAATACATTTCACGGTTCCAAATATTTAAATCTGAAATTTTGTGGTGTTGTAACAACAGGTGTCCTGACCCAAGAGGAGGCCATGGGGAGGGGATCGCAAGGCTATTGTAGAGAGTCACAGTATTGCCACCCTTACTTCTGAGCTGCTGCTGCTGGCAGTGCTACCTTCAGAGTGGGCTTCCCGCCAGCAGCTGCAAAGCTTTCTGCTGCAGTGAGCAGCTCCCAGGGATGGGTCTGACCCGGCCCCAGGAGCAGCCCTTGAAGGGGAAGAGGAAGTCCCGTCCCCTCCCCAGATCAGCTGGGAATAGCATCTGGAGCCTGGCATACAGTAAGATTTCCCACCCCTGTCCCTACACCTACATTAGCCAGATTTCATGGGGGATATCAGATTTCACGGTCTGTACTGTATTTTTCGCGGCCGGAAATTTGGTGGGGCCCTAGACACGAAGGCTCTGATAGTGCAGCTGAATGTTGTGTCCCTTCTCTGCAGAGAGGAATGGCTGATGGATCTGCATAGTTCTCAATACACTTGCCTATCTCTTGACCAGCTCCCAAACACAGTTCCAGATTGATGTTTAACTGGGCTCCTCAGAACAGCCTCTCCCTTGCAAGTGTCCTGAAACCTTGCTTTTTCTCCTCCCCCGCAGACTTCTTTGTCCTTGGGAGTTGTGGCAGGTTTTCCCCAAGAGATAAGTGATTAGTAACCAATGACAGAAGACAGTTTCTGATTAAACAATCAACAAAGAAGCAGAGGTTGAAAGAACCCCTCCCCTGTGGATTTCAAGCTCACACCTCTTATCTGCAAGGATTTTGAAAAGTGACTATTAACTCCTCTGTGCAAGATGTGATATTCTTTACCAGGAAATCTTACAAGAAAGAATCACACAAGGAGAGAAGGAATATTTTCCTCCGGTGTCATTAAATCCTAGATTTTCTGAGCCAATCTTGCTAAAGGATTTCACACATCAAATGATTGACGCCCCAAGCAAGCATTTACTTTGCTGAGGCTTTTATTTTCCTATTCTCTGTCATAATCTCTCCATACATATAAGAGAGAAGCTGCCTCCATCTTCATTAGACTGCACTGGTTTGGCTTCCTCATGCAACACTGAAGAATTAGTCATGGCTATGCCCTATATGCTGCCTTGTGCACTCTAGCTAAATAGGGCAGCTTCTGGGGTATTCCATGCCAAGATGAAGAAAATCAGTTCCCATCACAAAAGGAAAAAGCCCCTGATCCTTGAAATCATTAATTACCCATTGCTCGTCTTCACTGGTAGCATTTGTTAATATATATATATACACACACACATACATACATACACATATGGTAAAGTTCTAATCCTGTTCCCAATAGAATCCATGGGAACTTTTACCATTGATTTCCATGGCAATAGGATGGGGCTGTAGACACGGATTTTATTTAGTCCATCATACCATCTGCTCCCTTGGATATTGTGAAACACAACAAACCACTACCACCAGCACCACGAGGGAGTGGGAATTTCCTTGGATTTATCGCAATAAATGTTTATATTGTAGTGCCAGCATGGGGCAGTGCCTGGCGCTATACCCTGAGAATTAAAGACTGTTCAGTCCTCTTCTTTCCTGTCAATGATTTTCTTAGTGACCCTGGACAAATTGCTTCACCTGGCTAGCTCGGAGTTTGACAGGCTATAAAATCTGTACTTACTAGAAATAGTTGAAAAATGGAAACTTTTTTTTTTGCAAAAAAATTATCTGATTTTCAATTAAAATCTTCTACACTTGATTGTTTTGACCAGTTCTTACATTAACTTACCTACCTCACAGGACAGTTGGGAGAATTCATTTTCAGTGCTGTGAGGTTGTGAACATGCCTTGAAGGTGAGATGGCCTTGTTTTTTTGGCACATCTATGAACCATCTGCAGATACTGCAACCATCAAAATGACTGGTTGGAACCTGCTATAGAGGACATGAGCACAAAGTTCTATCACAGAGTCTTTATTTTTGGTTATTCTTATTGTTAGCATTCAGTAAGTACTGAAAAGACCAAGGGGAAGTGAGACCATAAGAACGTCCATACTTGGTCAGACCAAAGGTCCATCTAGCCCAGTATCCTGTCTTCAGACAGTGGCCAATGCCAGATGCCCCATAGGGAATGAACAGTAATCATCGAGTGATCCATTCCCTGTCACTCATTCCCAGCTTCTGGCAAACATAGGCTAGGGATACAATCCATACCCATCCTGGCTAATAGCCATTGATGGACCTATCCTCCATGAACTTATCCAGTTCTTTTTTGAAGTGAGTGAGAGGAAAATGAAGGGATTTGGGAGTGAGGCAAGAGAGAGAAATAGGAAAATAACTTTGCTGTGAAGCACCCAACCCCCTGGCTTCCACTAATAATATGTCTCATCATGTTTCTTCTGGACTCAAAACAGGATGGGCCTAGCAATATATTAATGTAGTTAATTCGTTTCTCCTTAAGGTTGTTGAATTTGTTTCTAATGTGAACACAATTCTCTATTTGTGAAGGGAAAAACCCAACAACAGTAGTCTATAAACATGGGAGGCAACTGTCCACTAACTTTAAAGGGGACTCGTCAACAGCTTGTGAGGCAGGAGTTTCATGATTAGGGGGCAAAAGTCAGCCAGACTTCAATACTGTAACTGCATGTTCCTTTTGAGATGCCTGAGACAAACTATATTACTGATTTTCTCAGTTCAGACACCATGTCCACAAGCTGAAGGGCTCTCGGAAATGGTGGCAACATGACCAAAAACAATAGCCAAGATGCAAACAAAATGCAGTTCTGGAGTCAAACTCAATATATTTAACTAGATCTAACACTGAGAAAGGAATTCAATGCAGTAGAATTGCAACCTACTATGTTTCTGGGGTGATGATCTTTCTAGCAGTGCTAGGAGTGTATTATATATGTAATTTTAACCTTTATAAGGGGCAGTAAAGAGCACAATGGGTCAAATTTGGATTTCATAAGTCAGATTAGCACCATGCCATTTTCAAGAAAGATGGTATCAACTGAGAAACAGCAAGATCTCTTGGGACACGGACACAAGTTCTATGCAGACTTAGGATTCCAGAAGGGGACAACCATCACCTTGCACGTGCCAGGGTGGAAAAGAGATTCCACCTTGAAACCAAACCAATACCTAAAAGCTCTGAAAGTTCTTTTTGCTTATGAAGTGTGCTTCTTTTTTTTTTCCCTAGAGGAAATGCATTACCATGGTTTAAAAAAAACAAAGAAATAAGTGGGCATCTTCTGAATTCTTCTTTGATCCCTCTACTAAGCACACTAGGCCAATCATGTGAAACCATGGAAACCGTGGAAACTCAGGTTCCTGCAGAGACTAAAACAACAAAGCGGTCCATTCTCTCCCCACACATGTGCTACTGCCACTCACACAAATGGAAGTCACATGCATGAGGGGCAGAAAAATAAATCGGTGCTCTAGGCTTGTTTTCTACTGTTTGGAAGTTTGCTGATCAAACTATGCGGTACCCATACCTACACTGGCATACAGAAACAATGACTCAGACAAGAGCACTTGAGAAAGAACAGGTGTGAGTGTTCTTGAGACCTTAAGAAATTGAGACTCAGGGATTGACAGTCAGTCTCCTATCGAGTTTTGTGCCATCTTGCTGCCTGATCATCCCAAGCATCTCTGGATGCTGGAAAACACATTCACCTTTTGCAATATTTTCCTGCATAACTCTGCATCTGAGTGCAGACTTTGCCCCTCTTTAACCCAGGTCTCTCCAATGCAAACACACTTGGCCCCCACTAAAGTAAATGGGAAAAGCATGTGGTTCCCAGGCCAGAAAATAAGCCATAGTAAGGATGTACGGTAGTTTCATAGGACCTGCTATGCACCCTGAGCCGTGCACAGATCTATGAGCTGCAACCTTCCCCTTCTATACAGAATGGGGATTTGGGTGTCCCTGCAACTCTCTCATTACTTTGGATCTTGAAAAGGATTTTGAATAGGTCTGGAGAACTTTAACCAAGCAGGGGAGGGGAGTGATATGGGTGGGAAAGGCCTGATAGAAGCAAATCATGGACTGAGCAGTACCAAGAAGATTAGAGGACAAAGCATTATCTTTTGGCTAGGCCACATCTGTGGTAAAGATCCCACCTTAAGGGTCCTATAGGGTGAGCCTCCAAGGGCGCAGAGTCTCCACAACCTGTGGTTCTAAACCCGCGGGCCTCTTGTAGCCCAATCAGCACACAGCTGCAGCCCATGTGACATCCTCAGAGCCATACAGGGAGTATTGGATGCGACCCACATAATACATATGTGGCCCACAATGATAAATAGGTTGAGAACCACTGCAAATTTGTCCTGTCCTCTTTGGTCCTACAGATCTGCTAGCTTTGTGGGCTGGCTCCTGAAGCCCCCACCATTACATATCAACCAGGAATAAACCTTTACAAGAATGAACCCATACAGATTTCTTCCCATTCAGCCCATCATGGGTTTTCCCACAGCAGGAGATCACACAGTAATCTCAACATGAGCTTTATTAAGTGATGCTGGGAGATGGAAGACAGCTACCTCCCGAAAGGAAGGACTGGTGTAGCATACTATGGGCCCAGTCAGACAACGAAAACTCTTGTTCAATCACTCGCCTACCATAAGGAACCTTTTACAATGATAAGGGAAAACACCGGGCTTTTTCCATTATCAGGAAGTATTTTGGTAAAGGGCATGTGAACAGATTTTGTGCAGCTGGTAGTAAATTTTTGTGATGATTTTGCCAGATTGGGCCCTCTCTCATGTCATTAGTCCTGGCATCTGACTGGGGAAGAACTGAAAAATGGCCCTACTTCAATGGCTTAAATCCCACAGTGCCTAGGTGTTGGTGGGAGTAGCATGTAGTTCTTCTTGCCCTCTGCCCCCATAACTGACAATATAAAGTGTGAGCGTTAATAGGAAGAGATCTCTGGAATAGTTTCCAGCCAAGGTTGAAAGAGTGCTTCACAAACATCAGTAAGATAAATCTCACAATACACCCATGAAAGAGGGAAGTATATTATCCCCATTTCACAGATTGGAACAGAAGGGTGCAACTAAGTAATTTACTCAAGGTTGCATACTAGGGGTCAAATTGTCAGTTGTGGCCAAGTTCTACTTTGTGCAATGAGAGGAAGCAGCACAGGTGGCTTTGCACCATCTTTATGCACTTATACACTCTTCCCTCCCACTTCCACCCATTCTGGAGCCCTCCATGGGCCAATTTGCTCTGGTGCAAATTGAGCACAGACACAACATGATACAACCCCATGACTGGAGTGGGAGTGAGAAAGCCAGCTGGGACTTCTGTGACCCAGGGACCACTTGGTGCCAACTGGCAGAGGGCATAGGGGATGCACAGGGTTTTACAGTGATCCTCTGGGTCAGTTATGTGCATATACCCTTAGTTCTCCAAAGGGTAGTCTGTATCGTCTCTACCGAGACCCAGGTCATCATAGTCTTTTCAAAATGTATGCACAGATAATATTTAAGGAGTTATGTATCTATCCTGGAAATTATGTTCTTAAAGCCTTGGAGTTGAGACAGGAGGTGACACTCCACAAATAGGTTATCTAGGGGTACAACCAGGGACACTGGGTCCTTCACTAAGGATGCAAGCTGACAGTATGTTTTCATGAATGGAAGGTCACAGCCAAAGTGGCTGTAAATAACTGCAAGAATCTTTGGGTGAGCAATGTTCCATAAGACAGGAGAGTATTTTGTTAATTAACTGTAGGCTTGATGTGTTATGATTTTATTTTACACATAACCATTTGTTTCCAATGCTCCTGCTTGCTATTGCTAGAATCTCTATCCCTTGTTAAATAAATCCATGCTTGTTTCCTTTTATAAACATATCTAAGTGCTGTGTGTTAAGTGGAGCAGAAATCTGAGGTGGAACTGGTAAACTGAGGCGTACTGTTCCTTTGGGGGCAGTGAATCCAGGAATACTGTGAGTGTCCATTGGAGGAGGGGCTGGACACTCCAGGCAGATGCTTGGAAGGTGAGGTTGGAACATGCCTATAGTCAACCTGCAAAAAGACAGCAGGGCCTGTGCAGACCTAGAGGGGAGTGGCTTGTGTTGCCCGTGGCCTGTGGGGATGGGGAGCTGACCAAAGCAGTCACAGACAAGGCTTCTTCACAGGCTGAAGGCAGGTGGTAGCTAGATGCCCCCACCAGGAAAAGTCACAACTTCCTCTAAGCTATACTTGGGACTCCCAAACCAAGGGATTAAGCTGTTTCTCCTTTAGCTTTGTGCTGCCAAGCCGATGAGCCAGAATGGCTGAAGTCACATCCCAAATGATCCTTTGGTGAATCTAGATGCTCTGGCTCCTAGTCCTGTGCTTTAACCACAAGACCATGCTTCAGTGAACCTCCTTGTGAAGGTTACGCATGACTCAGTCAAGTTTCATTTATTGATCTAACCAGGATTTAGACTACAGATCTAATGATCACTGGGACATTTGAAAGACATTGGGCAAGAAACAATTCTAATGTTTTATTAATGACTGGTAGTGGCTGACCACCTGTTGAAAAACCAGATTTAAAGATGTTGATGATTTCTCAACGACTGGAGGTGAGGGAGGTCTTGGTGTTAATGAGATTGAAAAAAACACCCAAAACAGTAACCAAGTCCATACATTTCTGGACCATGCTAGGGAGGTACAGAGGAGATGTTATAAAGGGGAAAAAAATCTGAATTTTCACTAATTGGTACAAAAAATCTGAGTTCAACTTGTTGAAATTAAAATGCATTATGCTGGGGAATCGGGCATTTTACTCCAAGCGTCTGATGCAAGAACATTTCTGGAATAATTTTTTAAAAAATCCTTCCTCCCTCCTTTGAGAACAGTAAACAGTCTAAATTTCATGATGAAAGAGTTTTGACTAATTGCCAGAATTTAATTAAAGAGACATGTCCATCTTTGGTTATTTCAATTGTTCCTCTGTATAAATATTTCACTTGCCCTTTAACCTTTAAAATAGGGAAATTTCTCAGAGAGGTGCAATACCCTCAGAGATTCCTTCTGCACTGGAGGAGAGGGGGAAGTGGTTTGAACCATCCTTTTAATGGGTTCAGTACCTTACCTCGCCCTGCCCCCTACCCCAGTATAGCCACAAGCTCTGCTGGCCAGCATGTGGGAGGGTGGAGCCATGACTCAGCCTCTGCTACACCCACGTCCTGCACAGTAGCTCCCAGGGTCAGCATTTTTTTCTTAACTATATTATGCAGTCGCAAGTTGTGACTTGGATCTGTATCCATAGAGATCTGGTTTCTATTCCCAGCTCTGCCAGAAGTTGCACTGTGCAACCTCGTAGTTAACTGACTTGTAAAATGTGGGATTACTACGTGATCGGTCCTCTAGAGCAGGATGGGAAGCTTTACTCAGTAACAAAAGCTGTGCTGTGCACAGAAATGTAAACAATACGCAGCAGAGCTGAGTGCATTCTTCCCTTTGCTACAGAGTATCCTGTGAGGGAGGACCTCTCGCCCTTCACCAATGGAAGACTGCCTTGCTTGATTGTGCAGCCATAAGATACTTTATCCAGCTGACCTGCAGAATGTCTCATATGATCTGGTATATTTGAGAGCTGTGCATCAAGGCTGGGATGGCAGAGATGGCAGTAGCACAACTTCCAAACCATGAAGGGACCATGAAGCATACTTTCTCTGTGGTTATGCCGTGACCATCACAGCTACTCTCCAGTTTCCGTTGGCCACTTGTCCGCATTCTGTCTTTTAAGCAGCATGAGAAGCCCAGGTCTGAGTGTGCATACACAAGACTGTCTTCTTAGCCCTACATACGGTCCCTTCAAGGCCAGAGGTGCTGTGTCGGAAGCTTTCACTGCCACACGTAATCCTAGTTCGGTGACATTTCCCGAGAAGAAAATTAAATGTGTAGGAAGTTGGAAAAGAGAGAAAACTATGAGAAGTATTCATTGGATGTTGTCTTAATTGTTATCCGTGCAGGAGATACCATTAAAAGCAATCTCTCGGAGAAGCCAGAGCTGGCAGGCAGAGTGTTCTCAGCAATAGCAGCTGACTTTTGCGGAGGTGCATACTCATGCAGCTACGTCCAACGTGCGTCTCCCTTCAATTAGCCTGCCAAATCCAGACTGCACAAAAAATTATATTCATTAACCTCTCCCCTCCAGGGCCTTCCCCGCCTTGCCAATTTTCTCGGTTAACCCTTTGCTAAGACAACAAAATAAAAAACCCAACAACCATCCTCCCCCCACCAAGCTGATTTATGGTTTTCTTTCTAAGTGGAGACATGGCATTTCACTTTGGTTAGCAATTAAAAAATAAAGATGGGCAATCAAACCAGGGCTAGCCTTAATGACAATTAGCTGCCTGGGACCGAGTGCTTTTAAGGGGTGTCAAATGCAGACAATCCCTGACCCAATGAAATTATAGTCCAACCCAAGAAGGAGATGGGACATACTGGGAAGCCAAGAGGAACGGTTACATTTCTCTTCTAACTCCTGCTGGAAGAGAGAAGGATTCTTTAGGAGGAATTTTAATTCAGACATATTGGTAGCTTGGTTAACTAAGGAGAGGGGGTTCCATGTGTGGGGGCAGCATGGAGTTGCATTGGAAAGAGACAATGAATCAGGCATCAAGGTTGGCATCACTGCTGGGGCAGAAGGAACAGAGAGGAACTGGAAGAGTCACCCTGTCCCCCATTTTAGCATCAGGGTTAGAAGTAAAGATAAGTAACCTTCAATCTTCCCACTTAAATATACAAAAATAAAAACTTTAGGTTCTATTCCCTCACTGTCAAAATCTCTCAAGGTGTTAGCTTCTCTAACTACTATCCCATGTCTCTGAGTGTAGATAACTAACTGTCAAGCTGAAATCTTGGCTGGGACTCCATAAATCATAATGGCCACCATAGTCATAACAGCTGGTGAGGAATATCTAACATGGACTATGTTTCTGACTGGGGTATGTCCCCTCTACTCAATGAGAGCCACAGAAATGACTGCCGCTCGCCCTAAACAGGAACAATGGCAGAGATTCAAGTATATTTGATATATAAAGGGTTTCCTTTTGCACTCGGCTGATCACCACTAGTTATTAGGATGTTAAAAAGGCTTTTTGAGATATTTTGCTGAACCTACTCCTGGTCTCTAAGCTCCAGATCAGTTCCTTTATGTCTAATAGCTATTTTAACTCTTGTCTAGACACATGAAGCATTTTACATCAGGACAGTGAATAGAGTTGTCTTGAGCTACTGCAAACAATGCATTCCTTGGATTTAGCCCTTTTAGTCCGCTTGCAAATTACCTGAACAGAGAGAAAGATGTAAACCAGATTTTATTGAGTCTATAGCAGAAAATCACTGACTCTATCATTCTTGTATTCTCTTCCTGACTTCTTCTAACAAGCTGACACACAAAGTCTGCATGTGCCCATGTATCCATGTATGCCCACACAAAAAACATAGAAAAGCTCATGAGGAAACTAATAACTCTGTATTCAATGCACGGTTTGGATCACATGCAGTAAATAAGGTCGGGACCACACATTATATAAAGAGGATAAACAGACATATTGAACAGCTGCCTCATTCCCAGTTCACTAAATAGCATCCTGTGGAAAAAAATAGTGTGTAATCATGTAACTGGAGACGGTATCATAATGTATATGCACAAGGGGGGCACAATTAAAGTTGCACATACATCCTTTTGCAATCTCAAAAACATTCTTTGAATAAATTTATTGTATGCAATTTCCTAAGTCTTTTTATAGAAGAAAAAACAGTTCAACAAAATCACTTCACCCCCGCAATATTATGAGGGTTTCAATCCTAAAACTTCAGCATTGCAGCATACCTCCATGCCACTTGAGCTGAAACACTAACTACATGAGAAGTGGGCTGTTATCCTTTGCAGACCAGCCACTCGGAGGAGTAGATCACAATGGGTTCAATATGTTTCAGTAGCTCCATTTTATACACAGCATAGCTGAGTATCTAGGATTTGGCAGATTTCTCAGAGAGACAGCATATGTCCACATTGCAAATAAAAGCCTGCTGCTGGCCCATGCCAGCTGACTTGGGTTTGTGGGGTTTGGGCTAAGGGGCTGTTTAATTGCAATGTAGATGTTCAGGGTTTGGCTCCAGCTCTGGGACCCTCCCACCTCACAGGGCCTTAGAGCCCAGGCTCCAGGCCCAGCCTGAATGTCTACACCACAATTAAGCAGCCCCTTAGCCTCAACCCCATGAGCCTGGGCCAGCTGCAGGCTTTTAATTGCAGAATATACATACCCACAGTAGCTAAGTGGTGGAGAGTTATGCCTGCCATATCAGAGATCTGGGTTCAAATTACAAGCTTGTATAAGTTCTTGTCTGTGTAACCAGCCACCAGTCAGTGAGTTCTGGGTACAGCCTCTGAACTGCAAACAAACACTAGACAAGCAGAATTAGTTGTATAGAACTAACTCTGTATACTACTATTGCCATACCAAAAAAAAAAACAGGTAAAGCAAAGCATCTTTACTATTGATTCGGTTAATTTCTTTGCCACCACAAAAGAAAAGTAAAACATCCACAGATCTTACAACTGTAAGAAGAGTAAAGAGAAATGTATCAAAGGCCAGATTCCGATTTTGCGTATCTCCTGGGATTCAGCTTGGAGGCCTTTAATTGTTTCCATCTCAGAGAATATCTAAAGCCCATAGGAACCTCTGTCTTGTTCAGTGTTATATAACAGCTGAAGACAAAGAATAGTAGCACAAGCAGAGTCCACTAAAACTCCAATAAGGCTTATGCAAAACTCATGCAGGCAGGAGACTGCGTCAGCTCAGATGTTGCAAAATAAGTGCAGTTGCAGTTTGGCAGTTGGGTTTGCCATTCAGTGTACACAGTTAAATCAGCCTTGGGGAGGCTGCACAGAATCCAGCCAATTAGAAGATAGCTTATTGAGCCAGCCAATAGAGAGAAGACTTAGTGAAGCAGCCAATCAGGGCCAGGTTGACCCATATAAGAAGGGCTACTGAGCAGAACAGAGGCAGTCTTTTGCTGGAGGCCAAGGGAAGAGGACTGGCTGCCCTGTAGGAGGGTTGAGAGAGACAGCACCATGCACAGAGCAGTGCTGGGCAGGGGAGCAAGAGGGAGCTCAAGGGAACTCCAGCCTGATGGCTGCCAGACTGAGGCCCTGATACAAGGGCGGAGAAGGTGCTAGGGCTGTGGGGAAGTGGCCCAGGGGAACAAACGGCGGACTAAGAGTAGGGGGAGTATGTGGCTGCCGGCTATAGGGTCCCTGGGCCGGGATCTGGAGTAACGGGCAGGCCCGGGTCCCCCCCCCATTTTGCTCCCCCACTTGCCACTGAGGGGAGTGGCCAGTGCATGGACTGCAGTTTGCCAGTGAGGCTAGTGGCTAGACCAGAGACTGCAGTTTGCCACCAAGGCAAGTGGCTGGATGAGGACTGTCGGATCCCCCGGTAGCGGGGAGAGAACCGTGTTGGGCACAGTCGTAGGACTGTGTCCAGAAGAGTACGCCGCGGTCCGTGGTGTGACGTGGTTCCTAGAGGTGGAGGTGAGAGTGATGGGCGAGACACCACTAGATGAGGGCATTCCAGTGAAATGAGAGTTAATTCCCAGGATGGCCAGCAGGAGGTGCCGTGCTGGTGAGTCCTGCCCCGTTACAGTACCCAACAACATACATTTAGTTATATCAATGTACCAGGTTGGCCAGATATGCTTTGGTACCCATCAGCAAAGGGAAAGCCTATCACATACCATTCTTCTTTAGTAAAACCCATTTCTCTTCTTCCAGTCCCTCCACCCATACACTGATGATAAATAAACAAAGATGACCAGCATTTTTCTGGCTTTGCAGAAGAAAGGCAACCAGCATTTCCAAAGGAGAGTTGAGCAAAGTGATGGATTTTTCTTTGAGACACCAACAAGCACTATATGAAAGACAACTGTGGGTAGATGTATTTAAAATGAGATTATGAAGTGCTGTGGACCAATTAGAAACATACCTGTTAGACAAAAACTACACAACATGGGATTTGGTTACAAAAAGCCTTCTAATTGGGTGCCATTCAGAAGAAAACATACACACACACATGACAGGTCATCTAAAGACACATTCAAGCAAGTGTCTTATGTCTTCTGCCTGCATTCAAAAGAGTGAATTAATCTTGGCTCACAAACCTGTTTGCTCCATAGAAGATGATGAAAAATCATGTAGTGTATCTTCTTAGTTAGCCACACCAATTGGTTGATTAGAGGCAATAGGCTAGTGAGAATCTGGGACCCCTACTGAGACATGCATTGTCCGAGTTTTTATCAAAATGCCGCCCTCTCCCTAACTAACTCGCAGCCTAAAAGAGTGAAAAAATGTCTTTATGAAACATAAAATAACCTCACCAGAGTCTTCCTTTTGGAGGAAAATTGCTTGCATCTTCTCAGAAGGCAAGAGGCACTCCCTGAAATAGTGTGCACAGTTAATCACTAAGCAACAAAGGCTTGAGATAAAAACATTGCAAAACTCATCTCCAGATGGATGTTGTCCATTTAATGCAGTTCCTAGCATATGATTCATCAACTATCCGGCTGCATCTGACCTCAATTACTATGTTCCTCCTACGAGTTATTTTTGAAACAGACAATTCCAGTTTTACTGAAGCTGTGCACCAAAGATTGTAATAGTAGGAGCTCAGATTTATATAATCCTGAAGTAAAGTGACTTTACTGACTGAAGTAAGAGAAAATGTTTCTGAACTCAATGTTTAAACGTTCGTGCAAAACAGCATGAGCATTTGTGCAACTAGTTTCTGAGTACAATCATCATTATTACCTTTGAAGTCATGGTAATCACACATGCAAATGAATGGACATGGTATAATTGCAAGTGCCAACTAGGTATAGAAATATTCAAACAATATTCTGAAAACCCTGATGCTACATGGACATGTATACTTGCAGTCTGAGCTATGGCGAATGCTAAAATACATAAACCTACATAAAATTACCCACCACTGAAACACGGACACCTCTGGAGGGAAATATATCTGATTTTATTCCTTTTTAAAGGAGGGAAAGACACACAGATAATTTAATTCTTTATTTGACTCTATAAAATGATGAAAATGTGCCCATGCAAAAGATTGCCCTGCCATTACATACCTACATAACAATCATACACAACCTTAGAACCGCAAAGTCAAGTTGTAATCCAGTCACAGTGGCTAACCAATACCATTTTCCACCTCTCGCCCTACCCTCTAACAACTCCATTTTCCCCCAAATACCCAATAAAACAATAAATAGGGAGACTGTAATAAGCCAGGTCTAAATCTGACCAGGACACAGGGTTAACACCCCTTACTTTTAATAAGGTGAAAGTTGCATTGGATTGTTAGTGCCTCTCAGTGCCAGAAGATTAGTTTTGCTTCTGATCCAAAAGAAGCAAACAGAGGAGTGGTTGGATATGGTCACACCACCCTGGACATGTGTATAGTGGCAGGGAAGAAGATTGTCAGTCCCAGCACACAGATCAATATTCCATCCTGGTGGATTGGAACAGCTCTTCAGTATGAAGCATTCATGGAGCATTGGGTTTATCAAAGGTTATGAGGGGTGACTCACTGCTGTCAACTTGCGGTAGGAGCAAGGCAGCTGTCACCTCGCTGCTGTCAGCTTGCTGTCAGAGTCACATTGGTAATTCAGAGTGCATTTCACCTCCAAGCCTCTGAGTCCTAATTTACCGGTAGTTGCCAGTTAATGGTGGCACCGACCTGTGTCACAGTAGCCATGCATATACCATTGTTTATGCACCAAGCATACTCCTGTTTGTTAATTATTCCCCCCCCTCCCCACCCCCGCCACTGTGGAAGAATTGCTGTGGGGTGACACAATCCATTGATGAACACTTCTCCCAATAATTCAAGTCCGAGAGAGAAAATCTTCTGAAAACCTAGCCACTAAAAGTTTGGAGCCGAAGTGCTGAATTACAGGCTGCTATCGCACTTCTGTCCTGATCACAAACATACTGCCAAAAAACACCATTCTCGTGCAATTTGCTGCCCAGATGGGGGAGGTTTGAGTAAGGTAAAGAGAGCTAGTTAGTTGATTCAGTAGAATAATAGTCACAGTGCATGTTTTCTGCTTGTAAAGTCAAATGTGATTTCTACTCGTTCACAAGTTTTGCTGAATACTTTGGGTGAACAATTTCCACCCAATGGGTTGCTGTTGGCAAACTACTGACATCTATTATTAATAATTTCTGGGGTGTGATTGGTCATTTAATAGTGTGACCATATTTTTTCTGTTGCCTGATTGGACGACCAAACTTTTAGAACTAGAGAAAAACAATCGAGAAATTGGGATTAAAAACTATTAACAAATGTATTTTAATGTAAATTTTCATATGAATTCATGAAACTTTTGATGGTTTATTAAACTTTACACAAGTAGTTACCTGAAGATGGAGACACTGATCATTTGGCCTCTCTAATAACAGTGATCTGAGCTTTCGTGGTGCTTTTGTTCATGAACGTATTTTTAAAATTCAACCATATAGAGATGTGAATAAGCATTTGAACTACATTCAGTCCCGAGCTATCTTTCTTGAGAAATATCAAGTCAAACTACAATGGATAAAATATTTTCCCCCTGGCATAAGAAGCCGTGAGAGTAAAGTTGTGCTGAAATAGTCATGGCAAAACTCAATGCCATGTGAAACTCAGGTTTCATTACAGACCCAAAACTCAGATAATCATTGTCAGAAAGGTTTGCTAAAGTTCACACACCTGAGCAAAGTTTTGAACAACCCTGAGATCAAGTATGATTTTATACAGAAGCCACATAGAATTTGCAGTTCCACATTATCAGGTTAGATTTAGTAGTTTCACCTGAGCTCTGTTTTGATGTTTTGGTCAATTCAAAAGCAAATCTCTGGGGTTGAAAACCAGGCAGATCAAAACTAACTAATGTTTGGGCAATTCCCATGCCAATAAAAGCAGCTGGGTTTTGGCACAGATCCAAGGCCGCCTTGTGTTTCCTGATACTTTTATTGCATCCTGGCTTCCAAGATGTTTTGACACTAATCATTTCTGACACTTATTATCATCTTCTTCATTGCATCCATGAGGTCTTGTGCATGAGCTCTTCCTCTGTGAATCATAGCTAAGACTAGCTGACAGAAAAGTGACCTTAAGAGGCTAAGGAAATGGTTTCCCTTCTCAACTGCATCCCTGATAGATAATGCCCTGATGGACTGGAAATTGCTACACCTGCCAGGTAAATGAAACAAGGACAGAGTGAGGAGACAGGGAGAGAGAAGAGGAGGATGCCACAGAGACTAAACAGAGCCTTGAGCAGCGGAAGCAGAAAGACAACAAACCAAGACAGACCTCAGAACCAGAAGCGGCAATTGATAATTTGCAACTCATTTTCCATATGAACTTTTAAACAGGCTGTATAGCAGATCATGTTCCTAACACATCTCACCCCAAAGGATCACTAAGGCCTGGCCTATACTGAGAAGTTTTACAGTTATAATTTTTCTGGGAGGGGGGGGGTGTGATCTATACCAGTGCAGCTTATTCTCATTTCCAAATGGGAACAGATATCTCAATATAAAGTACCTTTATACTGATATAACTGCAGCCACACTAGGGACATTTTGCTGCTTTGACTACACTGGTATAGTTAAAGCAGTAACACTGTGATGTGTGAACAAGGCCTCAGTATCACAGGGACTTGGGGCTGGGCTGTGTAACTATAGCTCTGCTTTGGGGCTGGGGCCGAGGTAGGGTGACTAGACGTCCCGATAAAATCGGGACTGTCCCAATATTCAGCTGTCTGTCTCGCGTCCTGACGGATGTGTGGTAGGGATGCCACTTGTCCCGATATTTGGCTTTGGCGGCGCTCCTTTTTTTTTTTTTTTTTTTTTTTTGTGCTTCGGTGGCGGTGTCCCAATATTTTGTTCTTGTCATCTGGTCACCCTAGGCCGAGGCATGCTGGTCAGGCAGGAGCTCTGAGAGGCATGGTGTAAAATAGTGTACCTATTTTAGAGATTTTGGTTGTGCTGTAACTCGAGCTCAGTGATTGCCTGTTAACTTGAGCTAACTAACATGACTGTGAATTCTAGCACCGGACAGGTCTACACTAGAAACTCTTGCCAGTATAGTAACATCACTTAGATGTTGTTTTTTAATAATATTTCTATGCTAGCAGAAGCCCCAGTGTACACCCCAGTTACACGGACGTAAAAGTGCTTTTGCCAGTATAGCTTATTTTTCTTGCCAAATTGGTATATACTGTACTGGCAAAGTACTCTTTTGCCACTATAAGCTGCATCTACACTAGGAGGGTTTTGCTGCTATAGCTATACTGGCATATGCCATGTCTACACTAGGACCATATGTATTCTAAAACTTCTACCAGTATAACTATGTTGGTCAGGGCTATGAAGAGGCGTGATCCCTAACTGCCAGGAAAAGCCCCTAGTGTAGAAGCAGGTATGTCGGCAAAACTTCACTTTTATCAGTATATCTAGTTTCTCTCGGGAGCAGAGGGGTTGGAATAAAGTATAGTGCCACTAGCACTGTTTTACCAGTATAAGCTCCATCCACACTTTGTCAGTATCGTATACTGGTACAGCTATATTGGCCAAGCACTCCCAGTGTAGATCTGTAGGAGCACTTTACGGGTATAGCTGCGTCTACATTAGGAGGGGGTTTCTTGGTGTAGCTACACCAGTATGAGCTGCATCTATGCTAGGTGGGGTTTTGCTGGTGTAGCTACAATGGTATAAGCTGCGTCTAGGTTAGGTTGGCTTTGCCGGCATAGATATACCAGCAAAACCTGTAAGCGTAGGCCATAAACACTCCACAAATGTTTGGTTCGGGAAAGAAATGCTTGTTTCTGGTCATGGATTCACCTAGGCAGAATTCTAGGGTGAACCGGGGCCAGGGGCAAAGGTTTGTGAATGTCTACATTAGCATTTTCAAACTTGGTGAGTGTCTGCATTAGCATGTGAGTAAACTAGAAGTCAGTGAGCTCAAATTACAGCATACCCAAAATCTCAAGCATAGATAAGCCCTTGAAGCTCTAGGGAGGGGTGCTGACAATGGTGCTAATGCTTCTGAATCCCCTGGGAGCTTGGCTTCTTACTCCTCTGCCTACTATCTAGCCACTAGTAAACCGATAAACTTATTCTGCACAGCCATAAGTCCTGAAATGCAGCTACCTCTGGGGTGGCTGTCTAACAATGCACAGTAACATGACACAGCAGTTGAGGTGCATAAAGTTGTGGTTGTCCTTCGTCAATGAAGACAACGCTGATGACAGTATTATGCCTTGTGAGTAGGATTGTGGCTAAAGATGCCGATGCGCAAATGGCATCGAGTCCATATGTAATTTGACATCGAGGAAATGATTACAGTGTGTGCCTGCTGAATCTGCCACTATTTATGACTCAGCCTTTGTGCCTCAACATCTATACAGTGACTAATCTCAAAAGGAGTAACCCCATCATAGATCACGCTGGACAGCACCAGTCAATCTGTTGCTGGTGATTCCCAGCAACATTACCCAGCAGTTTAGGTGCACGAAGTGAAGGATACTGCAGCCAGCGGAAACTGAAGGGGGGATTTAGAAAAGCAGATTTGAATTACCTGAATTAGAGTATGGCTTGGACAAAAAATCATACCCATCACTTTTGCCAAAATTGCCATTGACCTCAGTGCTTCATGCCATCCGAAAGCTGGCACTTCCAGCCGCAAGGTCTCACTTAACGCCAGGTTGTGGAACCAACTGAGTAGTGACTGAAATGAAAGAGTGATAGCTATTGAGCCACCCCCTCCAGCACTTCAGTTATTCCCTAGAGATCTCCTCTCAGAGTGCTGACCAGGGCAGGGCCGGCTCCAGGCACCAGCCTGGCAAGCAGGTGCTTGGGGCGGCCACTCCGGAGAGGGGTGGCACGTCCAGGTATTCGGCGGACGGTCCCTCACTCCCGCTGGGAGCAAAGATTCTCCTGCCGAATTGCCGCCACAGATCTCGATCACAGCTTTTTTTTTTTTTTTTTTGGCTGCTTGGGGCGGCCAAAACCCTGGAGCCGGCCCTGGACCAGGGCAGGGGCTAGTTACCTTGTGAGATCACTGACAAGTTCACAGCTCTGTGTCATAAAGCTAGAGGATGCAACACCCTTCATACAATCTGCAAGCAAACGTTACCCCTTTGCTACTTGTGTGCAGTGGATCTCTGCAGCGTTAGAGACTGGACCAAGCTAAAGTTAGGCTCTTTGGGCCTGATGCTCTACTGCTTTTCATCTCGTATAACCATTTATACCTATGCAAAAGGGTGTAAAACGCTCCCTGTCTCATTTGGTAGCATTTTACACCCACGGGTGTAAATGACTATGCCAGATGCAATGGGGAATGTGACGCTTTTGGTGGTAACTGGAGCTGGGTGCTACCATTTCATTGCTTTTTTGCAACAATTTTAAGTCCTCCATGCAAACCCCATATTTCCGATTTAATCTGTTTCCTTTGCAGCAGAAGGGAAGTTAATTTAACTGCTCCTCCCACTCCCGCACCATCCTCCCCCACTGTAGTGCCTAGAGACAATGAAGAGTGATGAAGCAGCAGTTCTGTTTTGTGCTCTTGCCTCCAGACTTGTGCTGTGTAAAATGGAAGAGATGCGGACATTTTCCATCCATGAGTGGAGGCTCCTTGGTGAAAGCATTGCAGGCCCTCTTGTGAGTCAGATGAAGTCTGAACTTTAACTGCTGCTGTGCAATGCCTTTGAGCAGCACATTCACTTGTCAGTTTTGCCTACCCACTCTCAGATGTCACCAGGCTACACGGGCATCCATATGCTATTTACAGCTATCTTATTCCTTCAATTCTACCCAGTAGGGTGGTCCTCTCCATGATGACGCATAAACAGAGAAAAACTGTAGGAGAGAGAAAGATTCCCCACTGTAATTCTATTGACTTGAAACGGTGCGACCTTCCTCTGTGAAACTCTAACAACATATTAGAACACAGCCCTTGTTCAGAAAACAACCCATCGCAGCTGCACAAGAGAAAGCCCGGCAGGCCAGTTAATCCCCAGCTCAGTGAGAGAGGTGAGTAGAGAGGGTGTTCCTTGAGGATCTGCGAGAGGTTTGATCATCCATCAGGGTTCTGAAGGGAGGGATTGTGGTGAGGGGAGGTTGGAGATGTCTAAAGAAAACTGCTGCCATGTCTGAGGCACGCTGGGTGTGTTAGTCCCATTTGGCGACCAGAGGAATCCTCAGAGAATCAAAGAATGTGAATTAAGAAATCACATGTACAGAACACATCACTGCACCTAGCTTGAATGCAGAAGATCAGTTGCCTAGAGATGATTGCCTCAGGGTTTTTTATATTAGCTCTCTATGCGTAGCATGTACAGTAGGTGGAAATGCATCAGTGGTTAGGGATTTGACATTAGAAAAGAAGCCAGGGAAATTATTCATTTTTAACTTGGTAAATTTCTACTGGCCTGGTCTCCGGGCTGTTGGGAATTGATGTAGCTCCATTGATTTCAATGCTGATTTACTCCCGCTGAGAATCTGTCCCTATGACTTGTGAATCTGTGTTCGCTCAAAGTGTTGTCACTTCTACCTGAAAATGAACTGAAAATAGTGATATTTTGCTCCCGGAACAAATCGGACCCATTTAGCCAGTCACAATTTTTCTTCTTTTCCTCAGATCATCCTCTCTCTGATTCCTTGGTGACAGCCCTAGAGACTTCCGGGGTCTATTTCTACCCAGAAGAAGAGGCACCATGTCCCCATACTGTTCTTCAACCGTGATCAAGATGGACCATGTCTAAGTGTGAGCGTGCAGTTCAGTCTTCATAGAGCAATGAGCTCCTGACCTCCAGGCCAAGACTGATGACAACAATGAAGATGATGATTTATGACAAGGACAACTTCCTGCTGGGAAATGAACAGAGACCACCCAACTCATTTCACAAAAACATCACAATTCCATGCATTTAAAAATGGAACACATGCAGTAAGCAATGGATGTCTAACTCCCATTGGCATCACCAAGAGCCATTTGAGCACCAGATGCCCCTTTTTTCCCCAGTGATCAGTGTTTAGAAACAAGCAGTGCAAAATACATAATTATTTACACACTATATTGTAGTTAGCTGACAATGGTAGTGGTTCCCTTATATGATCACCATTAATAGCTATGTCAATTGCTATCATAAACTTTATCCCTTTTATGTCTTGCTGATTAGAAACTTGGTTCACTCAAACCTTTACATAAGAGTTTATGGCATAATTATATTGCATAATTTGTTCTTTTAGAGGATCCACCATATTTTATCTTGCAGATGCGACACCCATTTTCGTGGCATCTATGTCTAAATCTGAGCTGTGTGCAGTTTCCAGTGTACGCACTTCCTGGATGAAACTAGTAGCTCCTGGGGAAGAAAGAGAAGATATGCTTGTTTCGTATCTCAACTGTAGCAAGGACACTGTGCAAACATCAGGCTTATCTAAATACTAGAAGATAAAAGGGGCTAATTAGCTAACAAGCTTGCAGCTATAGAAACCTTACAGAATAGGTCCAGACATCAGGAAAACCATCACCACCAATAGGTATAGGTCCAGACATCAGGAAAACCATCACCACCAATAGGTATAGGTCCAGACATCAGGAAAACCATCACCACCATCACAGAAACAGTCAAGCAAGCTAGCTAGTATTTAATCTACTTCTTTGTCAAGCTAACATACCTACCTATTTAAAATAGTTCACTAGCAAATTCTTAACCTTGCTATTCCCCAAAGGATTATAAAGTTCATTGTAAGGTCTATTGACTCAAATCATCAGACATGGATTTTTAAAAGGGCTGGATAATTGTATAGCTGCTGCCATAGCTAGCTACACATGCTGAAGTAATAAGGTTAATGAAATGTCATGCTTCAAGGGATAAATTGTAGGGGGGAGACTTGTGGGGGTCAGGAAGGAATTATACCCACTGTGTACAGCTCTGCAAAACTAGCTACATTTTCCTTTTTCGCCGAGGCATCAGGTATTGGCCACTGCATGCTGTAGGATGCAGCATTAAATGGACCAATAGCCTGATCTTGCACAGCAAGTCCTCTGTTCCAACACATTATCCTCGATACAATTAATCACTGAATCCCATTAAGTTTAAGAGACAAGACATCAGAAGGACAACAGATCCCTAATTGTAATCAGCTGTTTTGTTTAAGCACAAGCTTAATATACAGAAGCTACATACAACCCCTCTTTAATTAGCTTTTGTCCACCAGCCGCTATCAGCCAGCCCACTAAGAATTGCCAAATATAACCTAAAGCTCCCTTTAAACTTTCTGAATTTAGATAGCTACATCTTTGGAGCCCCTTTGCTGCTTAATATGCTATAATTGTGGCTGTGATCACTTTGCCACTTTTCAAAATAATGATTCCCTTCTGGGCTCTAGGAGCTGTATACAATCAAATATTAATTGCACTGTCACAATGCAGTACTCTCAAAATTCCACCTGATCGCTGAGCTGTATTAACATTCTTATTACACCGCTGCTTGCGGGCAGGAGTTAAAAATTGTTTCCAGAGCAACATCTTTTGAGAATGTTTCCTTGATAATGCCACTGATAGCTTCAAACCTAGAAACTGTTTTCACAGAACATGTTGGGTCAGCTCCTCAGCTAGTGTAAATTAGCACGGCTCTGTTCACTTCAAAATCTGACTTGGTGACAATGGAGCAACACTGGCAGAGGAGCTGACCCACGTATATCTTTAATCAGAGCATTCACCTGATGGTACAAAAGGTGACAATGTTGGGGACAAAAGTCCTGTGGGACTATGGTGGCCCTGTGGTGACAATGTTGGGGACAAAAGTCCTGAATTCCTTCGTAGTGCAGAGCACCACATCCAAACCTACAGTAGCTCCCAACCGTATGCTGGCACCCAGGAGACCCGTTAACTGCTGCTCTTAGGTCATGAGTGAGAACTGAGGCCAGGTCGTTTTCAGGGTACAACAGAGTGCTAATCGGGATGCTGCGAGGCTATTCCAACTACGGTCTCTTTGTTCAATAAAACCATGAACTCAAAATGTTACCAATGTGCTTTGTTCATTAAAAAACAAAGAACAATGAATCATCATGGTTTTCAGCTAATTTTACATTTAAAGTATGTAAAATGTACCTGAAAAAAATCAAAGCAAAAAATCTGCTGTTCATTTAAGTCCTTTCTTACCTATTTGTTGATTTTTAAAGGGTTTGGTCTCTCCTTTGTAATTAGGATCTTGAGCCCTCATAACCCTCAATAGTAAGCTCTTCAGGGCAGGGACCATATTTTGTGCGTAGCCTTAAAACACCATGCACATTTTGGATGCTATAAACATGAATAAAAATAAATAACTTCCTCACAGGTATTTTGGTGGCAACAATGCGCTCATGCAATTATTGTAATGCTGGTAAGTGGAGATGGGTGCTGAGCAACACTCCTAACCATTTCCTGGCTGGACCAGCCAGCAACGGACATGTCTGATCTCAGGCTTCTGGGAGTTTTGCTCAGGCCCTCCAGATTGCTTGCTAGATCAGAGGGCTTTGGGGAGTAGCCACGGTGTACAAGCTGCAGCTCTGTCCATTGGAACAGGTTTAAAAAATAAGTAAGAGGTTTCCAGGAAAAATTTAGAAGTTGTTTTCCTTTTAAAAATCTGCAGAATGAAATTATTTTCCAGGATTGAACACTTCTGTCAACATTTTCATTAAAAATCATGTTCTTCCCTTTTTCTCCCTCTTCCCTGCTTCTTTTTCTTTTTTTCCTCTTCACCACTGAAAAGGGGAAATAAAGGAAGAAAAGAGGAAAAGGAAAACCAAAACAACATTCATTTTCTAATGTTTGTGTTTTATTGGGGAAAATTTCAAAAGACTTTTTCTTCTGCAAAACTTTTCAGCTTTGAAAAAAGGGGCATTTTGGGGAGGAAAAAGATTTTTAAAAAATTGGCCAGCTCCATCTGCCACAGCAAGAGTTCCCTGCATTTTCCATGCTACCACCATGCTGTGCTAAAGAGGAGACCACCTCCAGCTCTAAAACCGGCCAGCCAGCACCTTACACCCGCGCAATATTCACATGAAGTTTAAAAATGAAATACCTGTAATATACTTGACAAAATTTGGCTGCAATCATTTTGCCTTAGTTTTGGATGCGACAATTGGGTCTCACGCCGGCAATGTGTTTACTGAGATAGATTGGCAAAATAGGCTAGTGTAATACATTGGGCTAACCCGAATCCTGCTGTACCTCCCTTGACTTAAAGTAGGGTTACCATATTTCAACAAGCAAAAAAGAGGACGGGAGGAGCCCCGCCCTAGCCCCGCCCCTGCCCCTCCCACTTCCCGCCCCCCCAGAACCCCCAACCCTCCCCCCGTTCCTTGTCCCCTGACTGCCCCCTCCTGGGACCCCTGCCCCTAACTGCCCCCCAGGACTCCACTCCCTATCTAAGCCTCCTTGCCTCTTGTCCCCTAACTGCCCCAACCCTTATCCACACCCCCACCCCCAGACAGACCCCTGGGACTCCCACGCCCCATCCAACCACTCCCCACCCCCTGACAGCCCCCCCCCCAGAACTCCCAACCCATCTAAACCCCTCTGCTCCCTGTCCCCTGACTGCTCCGATCCCTCTCCCCACTCCTGCCCCCTGACAGCTCCCCCCCAGAACTCCCAGCCCCCTACCCCCCCGCTCCTTGTCCCCTAACTGCCCCCTCCTAAGACCCCCCCCAACTGCCCCCCAGGACGCTACCCCCTACCTGTACCCTGACTGCCCAAAACTTTCTCCACTCCCCCCAAAAAGCCCCCCCCCCGTTTCTTGACTGCCCCCTTCAGAACCTCCCTGGCCCCCTTACCCTGCTGCTCAGAACAGGGTGTTGGGCTCTGTGCCAGCCGAGCCGGACACGTGGCTGAGCTCCCCAGCACAACAAAACCCGGTCCCTGGCCCTGCACAGTGCTGCCGGACCGGGCTGCAGGAGGAGGAGCTGCAGGCTCAGAATGCAGGATGGGAGGAGGAAGCTGCTCCGGAGTCCAGCCCGGGACTTTCCTGCAGCCCTCCCAGCCGCTCGCTCTGCTCTGCCGGGGGAGGGGGAAATCCCGGACATTGTGAGTGCTTTACAAATTTCCCCCCGGATGCTATTTTTAGCAGAAAAAGGAGGACATGTCCGGGTAAATCCGGACGAATGGTAACCCTACTTAAAGAGTTAGGCCAGAGATTAATTTGGTCCAAAGACAGCATTATCATTTGCATTCTGCTATCAAAATCTCTCACACTCTCTCTCACACATATTTTTACAAAATATTTTTTAAAATGTTCTTCATTTCCTTCAACCCTGAGCCAGCATTTTTTCTGCTTTTAATGCGTTTTCCGATGGTTCCGACAGGAGGCGCTCACACCAGAGAAGGAGCAGAACTCATTTTACGTTTAGATGTGCTATCAGCAATGACTTTCCAAATGACCACTTCAATGAGTGGAAGATGGTTATCGGAGTTCAGTGACTGGTACTCCTTTGTTTGCTTGTGCTTCACATGTGCCCAGGTTTCTTGTGCTCTGGAGTCATTCAGTCATGTAACAAACAGGATTTCCATGAACTCCTGTGCTCCACTGGCCAGTTCCTTTCCTGCTACAGTTCAGCCAGTGTTTTCGTACCACTAACAGAGTGGCTACTGTATTGAGATCCCCAACATGCAGTCCAATATTCTCTTCCCCACAGGATAGGAGAGTGGTAACTCCAAGAAGGTTGCAAAGATTGGCATTTCTTTACCAACAGCACCATGGTGCCTTGAGATGGTTTTATAAACTAAGTCAGATTGCTATGAATTAACACTAATCTGCCTCTGTTGAAAAGCAGCCACTCCTCACTTCTGTGCTCCACTCATTCTCATACAGCCTTCCCTTTGAGAGCTGAATGACCCCAGATATGCAAATAGGCTTTCCCACCTTCTCACCAAAAAAAGGCAACCTGAACTTCAAATCATCCACTACGGAACAGAAAAGGCCAGCCCTTGATTGATATATGTTTAACTTCGTTAGAACAATATTATTAAGGTTGCAAAGTCAAGCATTCAAATGTTAGGAAATGCCAGAATTAAGGTTGCCCATGCAACCTTAATTCAGCCCCCTTCTGCATATGCGTTATGATACAGTCTTTAATCCCATGATCAGATCTGAAATGCACAATCTCTGCCCTACACACTCCCTGGCTCCTGACCCCTGTCCTCTTGCCCAGCTTGTCCCGGTTCCTTCCTCCAAGCTCTTTGTTCAATCTGTCTCTCCCCTGCCCACCCACTAGCTCCCAGTACTGGTATCCCTTCCTAGGCTCCTCATCCACTCACTTCCCACTCCTACCATCCACAGCAACTTGCTCCAGTCTCCATGATTTGCATCTGTATTTCTATAATGTTTTTGAATAAACTTCCTTAGGATGGGCACTATTGAGGCAGGAGAGTCTGTCGTGGAGCCATGGGGTATCTAAAAGGGGAAACTGAGGCAGGTGCACATGGCATGCCACAGCGTACCACAGGAGAGCACTCCAGGTAGGACTGCCTTATCACAGTAAGGTTTTTTAAAAGCTCCTTATTAAAATAAAATGAGAAATCACCATTTTCTAAATTGCCAATTTGGAAGTTCAAAGGGAATGTGATAACAACAGTGAAATAATAAAGATTTTGATACCAGTAAGAACTGTGTTTGCATGGATGTGCAATTTAAACTGCCAGAGTTTTGGAACATATACAATACAAAATATAGTCAGTCTGTAATAATCCTGTCCCTCAAGAAATCGCCTAATTTGTTTTATTGCTTTTTAATATTTGTCCCCTTTCATTTTCTGAAATATAATTATAGTTCAGTGACTCCATCTGCATGGAATCCAGCGACAAAGCCTCTGCTGTAATGATGTACAACGAATGAATCCCAATTCCTTAATCACTCTGCTTCTTCTATTGTTCCCTCATTTGAATTCATGGTTTCCAGGAAATTCAATTATATTCACAATTTCATCACCAAATCACTCATATAAATAACTGATAACATAACGGTCCCTCTACTTTCTGAAAATGAAACAAAATAATTTTAAAAAGTTACAGCAAAATATGGAATGCATCATAAGAAGTCAAATATACTCAATAGCATATTAAGGAGGAAGAGATGGCAAACACTATTCAGTATGGGTATGTGTTTGCCATGTGGTGATAGCTACAAAATCCAATCCTTTCCACTGGGACAAAGACATAGATGCCTTTGCAAGAGCGATCATGAGACGGGATCAACACTGTATCAGCTTTTGTATTCTTGTTCAGTTGCTGCAAGAAATACTGAAAAATGAGAGAAATAAAAAAACCACGGAAGTAGAAATGCAGCACAAATAAAGCTGTATGTTCTGTTGATAGACTCATCTGTACTAGCTTTAATTTTTGCTCCTAACTTCTCTTCTTTTCTTGTTCATGATGCATCCCACTCCTTGTTTACTTCTGCGTTCTCATGTGCTCCCAACATAAAAGGTGGGGAGCAAAACCAAGGGCTAGGTACTGAGAGCTTCTGCATGCTACCAGCAAGCTTCTATGTAACAGTCTCAAGGCATTTCTAATGCATATATCACCATATTGACTTCAGCAGAATTTGAGATTGCTTGACACTTTGCAGTATCAGGCCATGAATGCATTGTGTTCAGAAGAGAAACAGAACAAAACACTAGATTCTCCCATAAAATATTGAAAAATTCAATTCTGTAAATCTAATCCTAAAGCAAAGGGTATACTCTATGCAAAAGGAAACTTTTGGCCTTGCTTGACTGAGAGTATAATGAGTTTGAAATGTGTTATCTGTCGTTACAATTTTGAAAGCAATCTGTAATTTTGGGGCCCCAGTGTTAGTTTCCTAACTTTCTGGAGCAGCCCCCAAATCAAATTTGTGCATTAAAAAATGGTGAGTCTTTCAGCTTGATCAGAACATTCAAATGCAGTTGCTGCATATACATCAAATATTTAGATTCCCAGAAAATTTGGTACCGTGAAAACTAGGTGACAGGCTGTTAGGACTCCTATTCATTCTGGAAAGTACTTAAGCCTCTGCTTAACTTTAAAATCAATAGAACTCCCACCCAAGTTTTATGTTAAATACATAATGAAGTGCTTTCCTGAATTGGGGCCAACTGGATGCTCAAATGCAATGCCTAGCATGAGCCCATTTTGAAAATTTGGCCTAAAGTTATAAGGTCAAATCCTGATTTCAGTTATGTATGTGTAACTATGGAGTAAATCCACTGATACCACACCATCTAGATTTTCATCAGTGCAATTTAGTGCTGAATTTGACCCATCATTAAATCATTTTCCTTCAATGATATTCCCAGGATAGGTCAAGTCTTGCTCCCACTAATTCAACAATCTACTCATTTGTGGGAACAGCAGTCTAGAATCCCACTGGCTCACCACCAAAGGACATTCTATGCTTGTTGACAATGGGGAAGACCATGAGCTATATGTAAATCCAAGGCTTTTAACAGTGGAAGCGCTGAAGCAATATTGAACCTGTCAGCAGCCACCCACATTTAATTTCTGTAGGGCAATTATCTTTAAAATCAAGAGGAGGAGATTTTAATTGCTCTCCTTAGAGATTTTGATGGTCTTTAAAATGCATGCATGCATATTATTATAAGCACAACTGAATAATAATTAATAATAATTTAGAGGTGTTTGCTCTAATTTTGCTCTGGTTTTAATTCAGTTGGGGTTAGAAAACACATTCCAAAAAGTCAGAGCAAAACTTAGTTTTAAGTTGATTCATTTATCAAGTTTCCCATGGATGCAATGCAAAACCATGAATAGGTACAGTTCTCAGTCTTTAAACAAATCTGAATTTGGAGTCGAACAAAATCCCAAACCAGGTGAGCTTCGCATGGCTTCTGGGAATATGTAGCCAAAGCTTTGCACTGCTCAAACCTCCAACAGAGCAGGTGGGAATTAAAATGACTGGCTGATGATGCTCTGATCTTGGAAAAACTGAGAACAGAAGTTAGCTGCGTTCATAGGAGAGCAAAAAATGATTTGGAATATGAGATTGACTGTGTGTATGAGAATTTATTGGAACTAAGAATGTATAGACTAGAGTAAAAAAGACAGGGAAAACATAATACTGTTTACAGTACTGTATATATAGGGGATATTATATAGATGGCAATGACATATTCTTATTATTTAGCATTGAACATTAAAGCTGCTGGCCATGCACCTGGATATTTTTTCCCAAGAAGGATGAAGAAGAGAAACATTCCTTCTATTTCCCAATGGTTTCATTTATCCACACTTTGCCCATATTTGGTAGAGTCGACTCAGCATAAGAACAAGCCTTCTTCTGGAGAGAGCCATAATGCACATTTAACTCCCAGAGAGAGAGAGCGGAATAATCTTATGTGCCTGTGATAATTTAAACATCTTGCTCATTTAATTTACCAGAGAACCTCCAGATCTGCAGTAACACATGTTGAGAGTCTCATTTTTAAACATGGGCTTCAAATACAGCATCCAAACCTCACATCAAGCTGCAGAAGCCAGGAGTTAGGTAGGTAAATGTCCCTTTTAAATGTCTGGATGCCAATGTTAACATCCACATGAGAGATATGAACATCCTATCAAGATGCTCCCATTACAAACCTGGATCTTGTGTGACAGAGGACAAGATAAAACCATCTGTGGATTTGACTCATTTTTAATTTCTTAGTCGGAAACTGCAGTGTATATGTTTTCAAAATATAATTAATTATTAAAGAAACCACAAAAGTAGGCACCACCTTCCACATTTGGTACAGTTCTTCTACAAAGTTGATGGGAATGTTTATTCTGTGCCCAGTTGTTACACCCAAAGGGACTGATTTTCAGACTACCAGCTCCACATAAGCTATGCACACTTGTACTAACATGGTTAGTTCCTCCTGTATGTGAAGGTCTTAGGTGCTAGCAACAGCCTTCCTAAGTATTATGCAAAAAGTGCCATGCGCAGATGCATGTGTGTGTGTGTGTATAGGTTGTGCATAAGCCAGTGAATTCCAGGTGAAAACTCTACTGAATTCCAGTCCCAAAAGTCCATAGTGCAAGGTACCATGGGTAAGGTCTGATATCTGGCTAAGGTCTACATTTTAATTATAAAAAAATAATTCCACAACTAAAGGAAAAAATTAAGTGCCTTTACTGGATAGTTACCTAATGTATTCAAGGCAATTCTCTTTGATTTCCCTATTGCCACTTAGTCTTCAAAGAGTTATTATTTAAATTGCAAGTTTGCCATTTAAGGCCCAAATACTGCTAATAGCAGATTATATATTAAATTGCTATAACAAGTCTCACACCCACACAATCAGCGTCACAGCTCAGAATGGGAACATTAGGAGTTTGTTCCTATATTGAAAAGTTTAGAATGTGAACCCAATCAAAGAAAGAGGAGAATATTTAAATACTTGTCGGTGGAGTAACTTTTTTTTCCAAATAGAGACCTGCAAAGCAAAGTAGTTTACTGGGAGGGTGGGGGGAGAATTAACCCATTTCCTCTTTTAGCTCATGGGTAGTGTCTGGCTTAGTGGAAATAGACTGTGTGGTTCTTTTTTCATTAGGTTATTGTTTATGCTTATTAGGGAAATCCTGAAGAAATGCAGTGTCCCCAAAATAATCACGTGACTGAGCAAATGCATTCTTCAGTAACCTGTGAGCAAGACTCACTTAGTCTTCACCATTATTGTGCCAACTTGTCACCTTTAATATAGCACCATCTTTAGGAGGAAAACGTTTTCAAGGGTAAGAGATAAATACTGTACTGATGAAAGGACGGGAATAGCAATTCACACCCAAAGTGAAGGATCCATTACCGTGATAATGGAATTATCATGCTAGTAAGTAATTAAGGCGAGCCAAATGGCAAATAGCAATGACACCAACCACGTTCAACAAGCGCAATAGATAGTCAGAGGGACCACACATCCTAAAGGAGAAGGTTGGTCCAGGGGTTAGGACAAAAGCCCGGTCCAGCCACAGACTTCCTGTGCGACCTTGGGCACTAAGGCTTGGTCTATACTTAAAAGTTTGGTCAACATAATTATGGAGCTCAGGGATGTGAGGCACACAGCATAGGCACAAGCCAGGTGGATAGAAGAATGCTTTTGTTGACCTAGCTACTGTCACTCAGGAGGTGGAGTTCCTGCAGCTACAGAAAAATCCCTTTGTTGTTATAGGAAGTGTCTACACTAGAGCACTACAGCAGTATAGCACCGTGTCTGTGCTGTTGTAGCACCCCAGGTTAGACATAAGCTTTATTTGTCTATGCGTCCGTTCCTCATTTGTAAAATGGGGGTAATAGCATTACCCTACCTCACAGGCTTGTTGTGAGGATAAATACATTATAGAACTTGAGGTGCACAGATATCAGAGTAGTGGGGACCCATACAAGTACCTTAGATAATGTTGATGTCCCTTCCTATAGCACCTGTGTCCCATTCTTACACCTGTGTTGCCACTCTGCCATGGGGCAGCCGATATTCAGGGTCTTGCAAGACGGCTTCTCAACAGAGGAGAAATTAGTGATGCAGATTCTGGGCATATTCAAATTGTAATATACTTTATTTACACATATACATCAGTTCTGAAATGAGGTGGTCAAACAGCATGCACAACAATCTCTTCTTCCAAGAATCTCAGCCCATATGTATGCCAAGTTCCCAGGGAGCATCTGTCACATAAATTATGTGTAATCAGAGCACAAGGCAGAGCACAAACTCTCCTGCCGCTCACACAGTTCCTACTCTCCCAAAACTGCTTCCACACACAAAACCTGGCAAAACTCCAAACTGTCAACAACTATTCATGGTTCACCCCTTCTTCCCTCTTAAGCTACTCCAGCTGTTTCTGATTGGATTGTTTGGTTTCTTCGGACTTCTGCTCTCAGCCAATCAACCAGAAGAGTGTGGGTATTGCCTTGTAACAACTTACTCACAGATCCGAGTGCTGCATCTCCTCTGCAGGGGTGGCATGTGCTTATCCCTCAGCAGGGATGGGGTGGTCAGTGACAGACAGTGCAATCAGTACACAAGACACAATTCAGTCTGTTACCTGTCCAAACCAATAAACGGTTCACCTATCTGTTACAGACAGATTATTTTCAATTGTGTCCCAAATTGCAGGATTCCTAGAATACTCAACTGAATCTGAACACTCATTCCTTTAACTCCTTGACATCAAATAGAGAAAATAAGACAATTTTTTTTCATGGAATATGATCAATACCCTTCCTCCTCCTTGCCACTTCATCCACAATGTATTGGAAAATCCAACCTTCCTTCCCTACTCAAATGGCTTCAATACTTGTCTATTCCCTAGTCATATCTTGTCTTGATACTACAGCCTCTCCTTTCTGGTTTACCTGATGACTGTATCATCCCCCATGCAGACATACACTTCTGGCCCACCAAACCACAGCTTCTAAAACTATCTTCTTTGCCCTATCTGACCATGTCTCCACCACCCCTCCATTGGGAGTTCTACATTGGCTCGGTGTTTCTCACTGTATCCTGTTTAAACTTTTTATCCTCACCTATAAGGACCTGAACGACTCCACACCTATCTAGTCATCAGATCTTGTCTCTTATTTCTCCTCATGCTATATCTGTCCTAGCAGTGCCACAGCTTCAGTGCCTGTTTGTATACACAAATGTGTTTTACATATGCAATTACATGTTTGCACCACACTAAGTATAATTCTGGGGGGTAGATTTCCTTTTCAAAATATGGCCTTCCAGCCACATTATTCCATGGCCAAACAAGGCTACACTTTTAAACAACTACCGTACTCATATTTTGAACCTGCCCTTGAAGAACAATTCACCTCAGTCCTACCCCAAGGAAGGACATTGCAGAAAATATACAAGGAGATGACAGCAGAGGAATTTTTAAATTAATTATATATTATACTGATTTGGTGCAAAAGAAATATATACAGTGGACATCCATCCATTGTGACACAGCCCTAAGGCTTGTATACGCGGCTTGTACTATTCCTCCAACAATACCCAGCCCCACACAGTCCTGAGCTGTCCCTTTTGAGTAGTACTTGGTTCTAAACCCCTGTGTTCAATCACAACAGAGGTACGAGTCTGCAGTAAGTCAAGTCACTCTTCACATGCAGCTGGTAGACTTCCTCCTGCAATTAATACAGGATACAGCTGTCTCTCCAGTAAGGCCTGCTGTCCCCTTATGATCATCTTTATTTCTTTGATCTCCCCCCCGTCCCAGCATTCGTTATGGATGGATGGCTAATCTTTCCCCCCTTGTCCGGTCAGACACTGTCACTCACTGTTCAAGCGTAACTATGACAACCTCCGCTGATGAGGAGGTCGTAAGCCTTCAGCTAGCTGGGAAGGACATTACTTGTTACTCCCAGATACTTTATTCCCTGCAGGTTAGGACTAAAGGGAAAGGATAGGGAAATGAAAGTGAATGTAATAAAGGGCTGCTTGGATCATTCTCTAGCTTAAGGATCATGGCATAAAGTATGCATTGCTTTTGACAATACAAACTTGTATTGTCATACCATTGGCATGCTGTGTCATACCATTCTGCAATAATGGTCAAAAGCAATACAGCTCACTGTACTGTTACTAGGATAGCATTTCCTAAGCCAGGCACAGACAGACCACTGGAGGTGGTGACAACAGAGACAAGGGTCAGGAAAGCTGGACTGCAGTGAATGTCTCCTGTCTCCAGTGCAAACATATGGGAACATAAAAGCCCTGTAGTTAGGCTGGGGAGAATACCTCTGGTGCAGACATTCTGCACCACAGACATATACAGCCCAACATAGGCCCACTCAGACCCTAGGATAAGAGCCACTTTGGGACATGCCACTGGTCCAGGGATTCTTGGAGGTGTCGTTTCAGCTCCCAAGAGCCCAGAATAGAGAGGGTGCAAGGGTGGCAGAAAGTTCTAGGCTGCACCTCCAAGAGTCACAGCACAGACTCTCACCTCTTATGGTTTGGGATTTCACCTGCTGTTAACGTGCACCCCAATTTAAAGATTTGGGAAGTGAGGCCCAGAAACATTGTACCCCTCTCTTGTCTTGAGGGATGGTACAGTCTAGTGTAGTGGTTTTAAAACTTTTGAAGAATATTGTTGATGCCCGTGACCCAATGGAGCTGGGGATGAGGGGTTTGGGGTGTGGAAGGGACTCAGAGCTGGGGCAGTGGGCTGGGATGTGGGCTGCAGGGTGGGGCTGGGAATGAGGGATTCAGGGTGTGGGAGGGGGCGCCGGGCTGGGGCAGAGGATTAGGGTGCAGGAGAGGGTCAGGGCTCTGCGCTGGGGGTGCAAGCTCTGGGGTGGGGGCAGGATGAGGGGTTTGGGGTGCAGGAGGCGTTCTGGGTTTGGAGGGGGCTCAGGGCTGGGGCAGGGGGTTGGGGTGTGGGAGGGGTTCAGGGTTCTGGGCTGGGGGTGAAGCTCTGGGGTGGGGCTGGGAATGAGGAGCTTGGGGTGTAGGAGGGGCTCTGGGTTTGGGGGGCTCAGGGCTGGGGTGCAGGAGGGGTGCAGGACTCTGGGGTGGCGCTGAGGATGAGGGGTTTGGGGGGGCTCAGGGCTGGGGTGTGAGAAGGGGTCAGGGCTCTGGCATGGGACTGGGGATGAGGGTCCGGGGGTGCAGGAAGGGGTTCCAGGATTGGGGGGGGCTCCGGTCTGGGGCAAGGGATTGAGGTGCAGGGTTGGGGTACAGACTTACTTCTGGCGGCTCCCATTCAGCGGTGCAGCCTGGGTGCAGAGGCAGACTTCCCGCCCATCCTGGCACCACGAATCACACTGTGCCTGAAGCAACCAGCAGCAGGTCCAGCTCCTAGATGGAGGTAGGCAGCGGCTCTGCACGGCTCTCTCCCGTAGGCACCGCCCCACCCCCCAGCTCCCATTGGCCATGCAAAACCAGTGCTCGGGGCAGGAGCAACGCGTGGAGCCCCGTGGCCCCCCTGCCTAGAAGCTGGACCTGCTGCTGGCTGCTTCCAGGACGCAGCGCGGTGTCGGAACAGATAGCTGGGCAGCACCCATTAAACTGTCTTTCCATTAAACTATGGCTCATTACCTCTCAGTACCCCTGTCTCTCCTATGATGCAACACAGACTCCTCTCTGACCGAGGTGTGTGATGCATCATGGGAATCGCATGACTGCAGGTGCATCTTTGGAGATTAAGCCCAGCTAGGGAGCAGCCATGGAGCAGAACGGGGGCCTCACGTTCCCCAACTATAAATTTCATGAGGCAATGTGCCGCCATAGGGAAATGCAGTTAAACTCGCTAACTTAAAATGAAGCACTTTGTGTCTATTCAACAAGACAAAACAAAACATTTCGAAGTGGAAATACTGAAATATTTGGTTTTGATCAGATATGGCAAAAAATAAATGTGTCATTTCCTAATCAATGTTTTTTGAATATTTCAATCCAGGAAAAAATGTAATATTTCAATTTTCCATCTCAATTTGGGATTAAAACTGTTGAAGTATTGGGATTTCCCAATGGATTTCCACTCAGCTCTAATGACAACATTTCTAACAAGTGCTATATGAGTGCAACATAGTCTTAAAGCTAGTCGGTCAAAGATGTAGGACTAGAACTTGAAACTCTTGACTCCTAGTCTTGTGATTAAGCCACTAGACCAAGCAGGGAATCTTTCAAGTGTGCATTTCTACACCAAAGTGTCTGTACAGTGGTTCTCATGCTTCTTTGTGAAAAAATGTTCATTTGCTCATAATATCATGAACATGGACATTCTCCTCTGTGCAATAATCATGCAAAATGAACTGGTGAAAAACCGGGGAGAAATCGCCAGGGTCTGCTGTAGAAAAAGGGGAGCATTTTAATCCTCTGTAATAAAGTGCAATTCAAAATGCTTAGCTACATTCTAGAGTCTGAACTCCATGCCCGTACAGTCTGTACATCAAACATTGCAACCGACATGGTAACTAGAAAGGGGACAGAGCCACAAAAATTTGATTCAAAATTTGACATCCTTCCCTATCTCCCACTCGCAAAAAAAGAGACACAAAACCACAGCCAAGACATTCAGTGAAGTCTGAATTTTGGGCTTTGGATTGGCCCTTTATATGTAGCCTTGAAAGTATTAAGGTTTTTTATAAATTGGTAAATGTTGATTTCACTGTATGCATACACATATATATATATATATACACACACACACAATATTTCCATTGATGATAATAAAAATGTACAGATAAACAAAGTAAGAAAAATGCTGCTTGAGAATTTATAAATGTCAAAATCCCGTGATTTAGACTTTTGAATTGGGCCTGCTACAAATGGACCAGTGAATGAATAGTAAAAACAAGCATGCTTTGTTGATTCAAGGATATTTACTTTCTATATATTGTGAAGCGATGTTAACAATTTGTGTTTTAACAGTTTATAAAGTTTGAAATTTTTGAATCTCATTGTCTACTATCATTAAATAACTGTCTGACTCTCGTAAAATTTTGCACAACTATGAACATTTAAATTGATAAACATTAAAAAATGCTTAAAAATAAACATTCATATTATTGAAAAGCGTGTCTCTCTCTCCAACAGACGTTGGTCCAATAAATGATATTACCTCACCTGCCTTGCCGCTCAAATATCCTGGGACCAACACAGCTACAACAACACTGCATACATTCATATCTGTCAAAATTATTATTTTTAATTGGTATTATGAGAAAGATGTGAAGAGTAAACTAAGTCAAATCTGCATCCAGATACGATTCAGAGTCTGCAACCCTTACACCACCTAAAGCTGGGAGGTGTTTGGATCCAGCTCCACCATTAGGCCCTGATAGTGGGACTACTTCTGCACATGGGGAACACCATCAGTTTCAATGGGAGTACCCATGAGAATGAAGTAAAGCAGGCATGGAAGTGTTTCCAGGATTGGGGCCCCCAGTTTTCTCTCTCTCACTATCTAATTGTGGACCCACTTTGCATGATAAGGTGTATTTTACTGCTAGGAGAAGCAACAGAGTCTATTAGCTAAACCACCAGACACCTAAAATAAATGCTGTGGTCTCAGGTTGGATAAAGCTTTGTTACAGAGATTGTGTGCACGACACAAGTAATGATAAAGCCTCAAAAAAGTATTTGTACAGGCATAGCCCAATATTTACTGTGTTCCAGGACTAGAGTTCAAATCTATTATCCTTGAACATACAAACAAATCCATTTGCCAGCGTGAAAGCTCATACCACAGTTTATGGAAGAAAGATGGAAATCTACCGTGAACAACAGGAATAGGACAGTGATAGATCACTCCAGCTGGAAATATTCCCAGGACTAAAGAATTTTACTTTCCTACCAGCAGGGGAAAATATCTATCGATCAATCTATATATCCTCCATCAGCCATCACATGGTTTTTCTTTCGAATATTGACAGTAACTATCATCAATGTCTTTAGAAACTGAAACAAAAGTTATCTGGGCTCACTGCTCTGAGCAGACTTTGGGATTTCATTTAAAACGTGCTAAACTGTAATTAAGTGGCATGCTGAGGAAGACTGACATTGTTCTATATCTATCCCATATCTCAAAGTGTCAGGGTATGTCTACACTACGAGAGTAGTTCGATTTTACTTAAAGCGAATTTGTGGATCCGATATTACAGTCGAACGTGTGTATCCACACTAAGGACAGTAATTCGACTTTGTGAGTCCACACTAACGGGGCAAGCGTCGACATTGGAAGCAGTGCACTTTGGGTAGCTATCCCACAGTTCCCGCAGTCCCCGCTGCCCATTGGAATTCTGGGTTGAGCCCCCAGTGCCTGCTGGGGCAAAAAAATGTGTCGAGGGTGGTTTTGGGTAACTGTTGTCATTCAACCCTCCCTCCCGCCCTCCCTCCATGAAAGCGCTGGCAGGCAATCAGTTCGCGCACTTTTCTGGTGATTGACAGCGCGGACGCCACAGCACCACAAGCATGGAGCCCGCTGCGATCATCACTGCAGTTATGGCCGTTGTCAACACCTCGCGCCTTATCATGCACCTTTTTCAGAGGCAGATGCTGAGAAATCGGGCGAGGAGGCTACGGCAACGCAGTGAGGACATTAAGTCTAAAAAGGGCACAGACCTCTCACAAAGCACGGGACCCCGCGCCATGGACATCATGGTGGCAATGGGTCATGCTGATGCTGTGGAATGGCGATTCTGGGCCCGGGAAACAAGCACGGACTGGTGGGACCGCATAGTGCTGCAGGTCTGGGATGAATCACAGTGGCTGCGAAACTTTCGGATGTGTAAGGGAACTTTCCTGGAACTTTGTGAGTTGCTGTCCCCTGCCCTGAAGCGCAAGGACACCCAGATGTGAGCAGCCCTGACTGTCCAGAAGTGAGTGACCATAGCCCTCTGGAAGCTTGCAATGCCAGACAGCTACCGGTCAGTCGCCAATCAATTTGGAGTGGGCAAATCTACCATGGGGGTTGCTGTGATGCAAGTAGCCAACGCAATCGTTGAGCTACTGCTCTCAAAGGTAGTGACCCTGGGAAACGTGCAGGTGATCATAGATGGCTTCACTGCGATTGGATTCCCAAACTGCGGTGGAGCTATAGATGGAACTCGCATCCCTATCCTGGGAACGGACAACCAGGCCAGCCAGTACATTAACCGAAAGGGCTACTTTTCAATGGTGCTGCAAGCACTGGTGGACCATAGGGGACGTTTTACCAACATCAACGTCGGATGGCCGGGCAAGGTTCATGACGCTCGCGTTTTCAGGAACTCTGGTCTGTTTAGACGGCTGCAGGAAGGTATTTACTTCCCGGACCACAAAATAACTGTTGGGGATGTGGAGATGCCTATAGTCATCCCCGGGGACCCAGCCTAACCGCTAATGCCCTGGCTCATGGAGCCCTATACAGGCGCCTTGGACAGTGAAAAAGAACTCTTCAACTACCAGCTGAGCAAGTGCAGAATGGTGGTGGAGTGTGCTTTTGGACGTCTGAAGGGGAGATGGAGAAGCTTACTGACTCGCTCTGATCTCAGCAAAACCAATATCCCCATTGTTATTGCAGCTTGCTGTGTGCTCCACAATCTCTGTGAGAGCAAGGGGGAGACGTTTATGGCGGGGTGGGAGGTTGAGGCAAATCGCCTGGCTATCAGTCCCCATACTAAAATTCCCCTAATTCAAAGCAGGTCACCATGAGTGATATCACTCTGATGAGGATTACGGAGGCAGAGAAAGACCGCATGCTGCATGAATGCCAGCAAACACCAGGGCTGTATGCTGCCATGCTTTGCCAGGCAATGATACCGGAGTACCTGCTGCTAGCCTGGCGTGGAAAAGTTTCCTACCATGGAGGAGGCAATAAGACCGCTCTCCCCAGGAACCTGATGCAAAGGCTTTCACATTACCTCCAGGAGAGCTTCATGGAGATGTCCCTGGAGGATTTCTACTCTATCCCCAGACATATTAACAGACTTTTCCAGTAGCTGCACTGGCAAGGACTAAAAAGTTAAGCGCCTAGGGCAAACTAATCATTAAAAACCCATTGCTAACATACCATGCCTATTCTATTCAAAATAAATGTTTAAAACACTTACCTACTGATGCTTCCCCTGATTCACAGTCCGGGTTACCGCCTTGGGAGGGTTGGTAGGGGATCTCCGTGAGGGTGATGAAGAGATCCTGGCTGTCGGGGAAATCACCGTTGAAAGCGCTGTCGACTGCCTCGTCCTCCTCATCTCCTTCGTCATCTTCCCCGTCCACGAACAGCTCCGAGGAAGTGGCCGTCGACAATACCCCATCGTCAGAGTCCATGGACAGTGGTTGGGTAGTGGTGGCGGCCGCACCTAGAATGGAATGCAGTGCCTCGTAGAAACGGCATGTCTGGGGCTGGGATCCGGAGCGTCCGTTTGACTCTTTGGTCTTCTGGTACGCTTGTCTCAGCTCCTTGATTTTCACGCGGCACTGCATTGCATCCCGGCTGTATCCTCTCTCCGTCATGGCTTTTGAGATCTTCTCGTAGATCTTCACATTCCATCTTTTCGATCGCAGCTCGGAAAGCATGGACTCATCGCCCCACACAGCGATCAGATCCCAGACTTCCCGATCAGTCCATGCTGGGGTCCTCTTTCTATTCAGCGATTGCAAGGTCACCTCTGCTGGAGAGCTCTGCATCGTTGCCAGTGCTGCTGAGCTCGCCACAATGTCCAAACAGGAAATGAGATTCAAACTGGCTAGATAGGAAAAGGAATTCAAATTTTCCCAGGGCTTTTCCTGTGTGGCTGGTCAGAGCATCCGAGCTCGGACTGCTGTCCAGAGCGTCAACAGAGTGGTGCACTGTGGGATAGCTCCCAGAACTATTAGCATCGAATTCCGTCCACACTCACCGTAATTCAAAATGGCCATGTCGAATTTAGCACTACTCCCCTCGTCGGGGAGGAGTACAGAAATTGATTTAAAGAGACCTCTATGTCGAAATAAATAGCTTCGTTATGTGGACGGGTGCAGGGTTAATTCGAATTAACGCTGCTAAATTCGACATAACCTCCTAGTGTAGACCAGGCCTCAATCCCTTGAGTTCTCTTTGGATATGGTTGGAATGCTGAAAAGAACTTGAAGGGGTATTGCCATTTTTATCTGTCCTACTCTCAGTTTTAAAATATATCTGTTATGTCCTGCAATGAGCAGTGGGTCAATTAAACTCCACTAATAGATGTGGCCATTTATGGTTTGATTAGGGCCTGCAGTTATAGAGTCAGACCCACCCTGATGGTGTAAATCATCTCCAGAGACTACTCAAGGCAATCTGCCACCCTAGTCAAAGCTTCAGCATGACACCCCACTCCTCACAGGCCTAGGTGGCACATTTGGCCCAGCTGCCACTCAGTATAGGGTCACCCCAAACATGGGGAGGCACCCTTGACCATCTTAGCTAATAGCCATTGATGGATCTTTGACCATCTTAGCTAATAGCCATTGATGGATCTATCTTCCAGGAACTTATCCTGTACTTGCCTGAACTGGAGTAGAGTGGATGGTGTGTGGCTGGCTGCTGGGACTCCACTAAGACAAGGCCCTGATGTAAGGGAGAAGAATGTGCTGGAGCCATGGGAAAGTGGCCCAGGGAATTGTAGCAGCAACACAGTTTATTTAAAGGAACATGGTGGATGGCTGCTATCTATAGGGTCCATGGGCTGGGACCCAGAGTAGAGGACAGGCCTGGGTCTCCCTTCTCCCCCACCAGCCACTGGGAAACTTGCCTGGACCTTGAGGCACCCTGGAAGGGGAACTGAACTGCAGTGGCCCAACTGAAGAGCTGGGGCCAGAAAAACCCTGAGAGGACAAAGACACTGCCTCCAGGGAATGAGCTCTGGAGCACTGCTCTATTTTGGAGTGGGGACAAACTGAGAGAGACATCACAGAGGGCACTGAGAGATGCCCATGTTGGACTTGTACCCTGAAAGAGGTTTGCTTTGCTTTTATCTCACAGACAGACTGTGTCTGACTTGGCCGGAGAGCTGAGTCAGTGAAGACCCACCACAAACAGGTAGAGAGAAGAGTGCAGGCACATGCACTTGCAAAGGGGGCGCTTGTGAGAGGTGTGTTCAACCCCATTATACACCCCCCTTGATAGTCTCTTTTCTAAGCCGAACAAGCCCTGACTTTTTTAGTCTCTTCACATATGGAAGCAGTTCCATACCCTTGATCATCCTTGTTGCCCTTTTCCAGTTCCACTACTTCCTTTCTGAGATGGAGTGACAAGAAGTGGACATAGTATTCAAGATATGGGTGGACCAGGGAATTATATAGTGGCTTTATGACATTTTCTGTCTTATTTTCTATCCCTTCCCTAATAGTTCCTAACATACTCTTTTTGCCTTTTTAACCATTGCTCTGGACTGAGTGGAAGTTTTCAGAGAACTAACCATGGTGAACCATCACTTCTTTCTTGGGTGATAACAACTAATCACAATTATACATATACAATAATGGATTCTACATTATTTTTTTCCAGAGTGCCTCACTTGGAATTTATCAGCATTGAATTTCATCGGACATTTTGTTGCCCAATCACCCAGATTTGTGAGATCCCTCTCTAACTCCTTACAATCTGCTTTGGAATTTACTATCTTGAATAATTTTGTTTTGTCTGCAAACTTTGCCACTTCACTGCTCGCTCCCTTTTCCAGATCATTTATGAATATATTGAATAGCCAAGCTCCCAGTACTGATCCTGAGGGGACCCCGCTGTTCACCTTTCTCCATTATGAAAACTGATTATTTATTGCTACCTTTGTTTCCTATCTTTCAACCAGTTACTGATCCATGAGAGGACCTTACCTCTTATCCTATAGCTGCTTAGTTTCCTTCCCACTGTGAGGGACCACAGTGTATAAAGACTTTCTGAAAAGCCAAATACACTGTATCAGCTGGATCACGCTTCTCCACAAGCTTGTTGACTCCTTCAGAGAATTCTAATTGGCTGTTGAGGAATGAATTCCCTTTACAAAAGCCATGTTGACTCTTCCCCAACAAATTGTTTTTATCTATGTGCCTGATAATTCTGTCCTTTACTATTGTTTCTACCAATTTGCCTGGTGCTGAAGTTAGGCTCACTGACCTGTAATTGCCAGGATCTCCTCATCTTAGCAGGAAGCAGACAGCACATGCTTGGCTGCACTTGCCCGGCTGCACTTGCCCATCCCCCTCCACCCACAAATTCCTTTTTGTGGCAACCAGAGAGTACTGGTTACAAATGTCACTGCATTTCTGGCAGGTCGCCTGGAGGGATAGGTCTCCATTCACCTTCACTATAGCATTACTTCTCCTTCCTCTACCTTCTTGCACAGCTCTGTGTCTTAGAGACTTATGTAAGCCCACAGGCCCTGCTTAGGGTGACCAGATGTCCTGATTTTATAGGGACAGTCCCGATTTTGGGGTCTTTTTCTTATATGGGCTCCTATTACCCCCCACCACCTGTCCCGATTTTTCACATTTGCTGTCTGGTCACCCTAGCCCTGCTTGAGCAAAACATTTCATCTCATCAACATTCAGCATTTGAGTAATCGATACCAAGTCAACAAAGCTCCCGCTTAAGGGCTTTGCTGAATCAGGGCCACACAGACTTACTATTATATTTTCCTATGGAGAAGGAACAAAAGTACTTCAGTCTAAAAGGCTTTTATAGTAAAGGAAACAAGAAAAAAAAAGAAACAACAAATATAAAGTCTCCAAGACCTTGTCTCTCTGAATTGCGGAAATTTCCTACTCTTGTTATCACCACCTTCTTCCCATCGTTCAGCTCTACCAGGTGTTCTGAACACCATGTCATATAGCTCTGCACAGAGCAGGTCTAATCAATACTGTGTTAACAATGACAGGGGCAGTCGATCTACATGAGAGTTTTCAATGTTGCTAATGCTGGTTGAGTTCAAAGTGGATTAGACGCGATGGGGATTTTTTAGCAACTTTTCATAGTGTAGACAGCACCCGAAAGAGAGCATAAGATGTGAGACTCGTTCTGTAGCTTATGCCTTTTTGAACTCACAGAGACAGCCCTTAAGCACAGGCTAAAATGCTCACCAGACAGAGGAAGATACAGTACGTAGAATAGCTGCCTTGCAGTTACATAGCTATATACACAACACTAATGGACCTCTCAGGTCAAAAAAGGGCAACATTTTAGATTGTGTGAAAATAAACATTTATAAAACCTAAATCTAATAGAAGTGTCTTGATGTTGTTTCTATTAAAATTCCAGTGGGGATTTAATTTCAGCAACCATTCCTCTGCAGTGCTTGCAACTCAACAATATGGACTCATGCTAGGTCTTTCAATGAAACTGAGTAGTCTTTTTTCAGTGTCCAAACTGAGAGAAAAGAAAAAACTAAACCATCTGTTTACAGAACAAATAAGGAAATAGTAAACAGATTAAAAAAAAATCTATTTACTTTTAATTACTAAAGGGAACATAAATAAGGGAATTTTGGCATTCCATTTCACTGGGATTTTGCCTAACAACTGCAGCATCAGTTACCATTATAGTAAATACTCTTCAAAAACACATTTTCTTCCTTTTACACACAGTTACTAAAAGGGAAGAGGGATTTCCTCAGGATATACAACCCAGTAGTTATGTCATTTTATTATTTGGCATGACAACACTCTTCAGAGCGAATCCTTCCTAGTTTTATCACAGAACATCTGACTATATCATTGTATCACATTATACAGTGTGACATTGCTGTATGTAATTGATAGTATGGCGCAGAGGCAAAAGCTACATGAATGGGAAATGTCTTAGGAGAAGGACAATGATGAGGGTTCAGTGGAGGCGAATGGAATTTGTTGACCTAACTATGTCAGTGTCTACATTACAGCCTTGCTCCTACCGATGTAAGTGCCCTACTACACAGACATAACTACTCCACCTCCACGAGAGACATAGGGCTTATGAGGTGTAGGTAGGTTGACAGTGTCTACACAGACACTCGAGGTCCCTTCCAGTCCTAGAATCTCTGAATCTATTAATCTATGTTCCTTACGTCGGCTGTTGGCTGTATTGTCAATTTCATGGCTCCACTGGAGCTGTGAAAATTGACAAGAAAGTGGTTCCTGGCTCCCCAGGCAGGCGGCTGCCTGGTCTCCGCTCAAAGCCAGGCTGCCACCTGATATCCCGGCTGGGAGCAGGGAGCGCAGCTGGGCTCTCAGTGGGGAGCTGCACAGAGCTGAGCACCCTGGCTCTCAGCCCCCCCACACTTCCCCTCTTAAGTCAGTGGAAGCGCTCCAGGTGAGGACACACACCACCAACAGAAGGAGGGTAGTGTGGACATCAGCCACCACAATAATTACTGCAGTGGCTCTAAGTCGACTTAACATAGATCAAGTTTGTAGTGTAAGATTGTAGTATAGACATGTCCTAGGTAACAAAATTCTCTCACTCAGGGTATAGCTTTAGGTTTATTTGAAAAATCCCAGTGTAATGTCGAAAACTAAACATTAAAGGAACATAGGCAGGTGGGGGCTTTTTTTTGGTGGTTTCCCCTCCCCCTAAAAATATCCTTATATTACAAATAGCATCTTATAATATTACATATATTATAATAAATTATCTGTTTTCTATGTAAGCCGTTATAGGCAGAACTGGTAGTGCCACCTGTACTTATGGTTGCCAAACATCTCTTATTACAAGACTCTGTTTTCTGTTGCTTATAAACTTTGCCAAACTTTAACCATTTGACCTGGAATTTTCCACGCCAGGTGTCTGACTTAGGCTAATTTATTCATTAATTTATTTAGAATTTTCCAGCCAAAATGGTCCAGCTGTTTCTGAGAACAAGGCTGGAGAAAAATACATTGTTTTGTCCATGTTAAAAAAATAGTCTTCTCAACCATTTCATTGAGAAGCTCCAGAACCTCCATACTTTGTAGCAGCATCTATGAAATTTGGCAGGGAGTGACTTTTGTGTCAGAGATGTGACTTTTGCTATTCCCATGAAAACACACAGAAATTTTACCAAGTTATAAGTCTCTGAAAAAATCTCATCTTGTACATGCTGAATAGGGACTCATTAAAATTAATTAATTTTTATATTTTCATATGCTCTCTTGCACTTAATGGTTTGGAAAGCTACTCAAGTACTTTCGAAACAGGGCTTTTTGTTCTGCAAGATATCATCCCAAGACAGGATGCAGCTGGCATTTTGTCAACATCATCATATGGTCCTAAAACAATAAAAGGCTTAATTGTGACTGCTGAATACCTGTTAAAACAGCTCACTTATTAAGAGAATGCCTATTCTGTGCAGGAAATCTAACCATATGCAGAGCTACATCTATAACTACAAACAAGAAAATCCACTTCCAGGGCTTAGTTATCAAACAAGTATAATGATTATCAAGCAATGCATGTCAGCCTCATTCATGTGCACAATAACTTCAACTGCACATGAACTTAGCATAGTTTTACACATAATGGTGGTATATTTCACATGCAAATTAGGCACACAGCTGTCTGGCATATATCTTCCTCAGGTGCAACTGCACATGTAAATAGGTTAAAAATCAAATCCTAAAAGGATACTTGACAAAGGCAAATAAAAAATAATTTTTCAGTGTACCCAAAGGTAAATACAGTAGAAAATTGAACTGTCAAAAGACATTAACTGGAAATATTTTCTGGCCCAACCTCACATCTCAAAGAACAGCAGAGTTATTTTATGCAAATACCTATTGAGAATAGTGCAGACCTATTACATTAATTGGGAAATCCCATGCAATGAGGTCATCCATAATTTGCAAGTTTTTATTGTACGTCCACCTGCAGCCTCCTCACAGGTTTTCCTTTCATCTTTAAGCTCAGACCATGCACTTATATTACCGGTAAATCCCCCGAGACACACTTATGTACATTGCTTCATGCTCAGAGGAGACCGTGGCTGACTTGGTAAATGATCTTTCTGGATTTTACGTCTCAGAAGAGCAGAGAAGAAGAACATTTTGAAAAGATGTTTCTAAATTTTCTGGATTTAGAACCTGATTGAGCTTCCCCTGAAGTGAATGGGACTCTATCCATTAACTTCAGTGGGAGCTCGATCAGGCCCTTTGGAGAATATAATTGTGAAATTGAAGCTCTTTAAGGTTACACACATTCTATGAGTGAGGTGGTGGAATTGGAAGTGGTATCTTGAACGGGGGAAGTCCCGCCACTGAATTGCATTCCTGTTGCCCACTGAATGCTGCACCTCCTAATCTCTTTTTTCCCCACATGCTTATTACAGTAGTTCCTAGTAGTCATGTAGTTCCACAATGTTTTTTGGGTTTGTTTAAGAAGGGATCAGTTAAATAGAAAGAAAAGGAAGGGGAAGCTGGGTGAGGGAGATGGGAGCAGGAGGTAAGAAGGGGAGGTATGTAGTGAAGAGATTGAGAGGGAGGATTGGAGTAAACAGCCCATCAGCACACGGCATAGAAACTCCAGTCAAAACTATAGCAATATCCAGAATTCCCTGCTTTGGCTGCTTCTGCCCCTGCCCTCTGGCTGGCTCCTTTCTCCTTTCTCCAAGGCCCAACTGGGTGGGGGAGGTTAATCTGCATTTAACTACTTGGGTGTGAGTGTGTGCAGACCTTGCTATGAAGAGAGCCCATATCTTTGTTCACTACATTTCATAAACTTTATTAGTGCTAATTCTTGCTGGCATTTTAGGAACAATGTCTCAATCCCACTGCCGGGTTCGGTGACCCATATACAATAATATTCTCTCTCTCTTCCAATGGCATTTATTGAATTGTGTTTTTCAATTGGCATGAAATATACACACCATAAAATATAGGTGCATGCAGTCAACCCAAGTTAACACTGCTGCTGAAACCTTAATATTTTCTAATGCTGTTATTTTAAGTGCAACTTTAGCATGCATTAACCTAGGTAAAGACTTTCAATTGAAAGTGCCTAGAGTTCACACCAAAATTCACATTTAGCCCGCCTAAAGAAAAGTGGCCTTATTTTTTAGACTTGTTGAGCATTTGCTGCTCTCATTGACTCTTTGATCCTCTGGAAAAAAAACAGACCACATATATCTGGGAACTTAAATACAAATTACCTTTTCTTGCATTTCACATATTTTAATCTCTCCATCCACCACTGAAATGCACCCAACATCTGTTGTGCAATGCAATAACCATTTAACAGCACACAGCAATTCTCAAAAAAGTACACAACCAGAATTGAAGAATTCCATATCCAATTGAAGCGCAGCAGGAATTTAGAAGGGCAAAACAGATCAGCCAAGTTGGAGCTTGATCTGGACACCAGACTATCATCCTAAATCTTAGAAAAAGTGGCTTGGAATCTTTAATGACCAGTAGATTACTGCATACCATGTGTTTTATGGACAAATAAAAAGACATGGTCCCTCTCTTAAAGAATATAGGAAAACTAAAGAGTAAAATGTTATATACGGCTTGCAGTTCATAGTATATTCTTCACACATGGACTATCCCAGTACTTATGTACAGCTGACACAAATAATCTGCTCCCTCTGAGCAAAGTCCCTCCTGTCCCTCAGGTGGGTCTCACGGTCTCTGTATTGGTCTGTCAGTGGGCAGGAAGATGGGAATGGCACTTGCTGCCCAATAGGCCAGTGCCTAGGTGGAAGAGAGAGAGAGACCAATGCATAATTCACTAACTTGTATATGAGATCTCTGCAAGCTGCTAGAGATTTTTTTTTCAAACAGTTCTTATACATATACTAATCTTATACATGAGCCTATATGGCAATTAATATAAAATGTCACTGTCAGGTGCCATACCCATAACAGAGAAGATGTCAATCACAGAATAGAACTTCCCTTCTCTGCTACAATGAAGCCATATTTTCTTTTAGAGGAAGAGGGAGGTAGCTCTGTTTGCCTGTCTGCCCATCACTTTCTCTTTTAATCAGGAAGAAAGTACTCAAAGAAAATGTAATGCTGCTCCTAAAGGGCTACTGAGAAGCATAAGGCTCATGCCATTGATCCTGCCTCTCAGAAAGTCAAGGGAGGGAATGTTACCCAAGAACAGATTAACGCCAACTGGCAAGGGGGTTACCAGAATATCCTGATTCTAGGATGTACATTCTGTTTCACCCAAGAATGCCATGTGAGGTCTTAAATGAAAGTCAGGGTCACACTGGTATGCAATGTCATTGTGAAATGTATGTAGAGATACTATGTAAGAAGCTATGCATATATAATGAAAACTTGTTCTTAGAGTCTTTATCAAGGTCTGAGTCATCAGCTGAGGTGAAGAAACAGGTTTTCTGTCAGACAAAAGGTGCTTATTCACCTGTCTCTCAGGTGGGATGTAAATTAAGCAAATACAAATCTGTGGTACCTGAAATACTGCAGCTATTTCATATCCGAAGTACAGGGGGAAATCATGCTCTCTTGGATTAAATCGATGTGGTAACTTTTTCATATCACTGTAAACTTAATGATTTTTTCATGGATAAAAACAAAGTTCTACTTTTTAGCAATACCATTTTCTAAACAGATTAATCCAAGCTCTCAAAAAGTCTCACCTTGTAGAATTTCCACTTGATTTGGACACTGGAGTATTAATACTTCTTTTGATTTGCAAAGCATCCACAGATTATTTTTAAAATCTCCAATACACGGGTACTCTAAGCAATATAGTTCCCCTGATGGCTCAAAGAATCTAAATACAATTTCATGGTTTGATTTTAAATAATAATATATGATGATAAGCAATGACACTAAATGATGGTGAAGAAACAAATTTCATGAACAAAGTTCATAGTATGAGCATTTTTGCAAATCCATACTTGCAGGAGTATTCATGACAATTCATTCCAGTTCAGTTCCAGAACTCGATTCATGACAGATGAATTTGTTACATCAAAACCCAGCGTTTTAATCTTCTGTGACACATGTTGCTAAATACAGCATCATTCTGATAACATATACATTTCCTACTAAATTACAAGGTATTTAGAGATGATTTCAGATTATGGAGTTTTGTCAGGAAGGAATTTTTTACTCAAAATCATGGCATTGCCAATTCATTAATAAATTTGAGATATTTGACTTCAGACACATACACAGAACTTTTGCTGTTGATGTTAAACTGACACTTTTATGATGCTGCTGTGTTGACCGGTACTAGTTTTTGCTCTGTTATGGAGCAAATCCTTCCATACTAATGAGTCAAAATGATAAATAAACTCTTAAATAATAATTAATAATAGTAAAATGCTAACTTATATTGAAAGAAAAGAAATATCATTTTCTTGAAAGATAGGAACATGAAATTTGACAGGTTTCAGCTACTGAATTTAGAGCTCTATGTCAGTCTCCACTTTCTAATGTTATAAACCTACTGTTTGTAGAACGGCTAAGTTACAGTCTACCAGACCTGTTATTTGTCCAGCACTGAATATTGTTCAAACTAGGGAAAATTTGGGTGGATGCATCCACCTTTGAGGAAAGAGATGGAAACATTTTTCCGACAGGTCATTTTTATTGTTTTTCAACTGGCAGTTGTTTGAAGATGCTCAGAGGCTTGGAATCTTAAAAGTACTCCCAGTTGAGATGTTGGAGTCAGCAAAGGGTGGGTGAGGCAATCAAAGGTGCATAAAAATTGCAATTTATGGTATTGTTCAACAATGTATGACCTTCCAGCAATCTACCCAGTGAATCACAACTTCCACATAAATACCAATACCTCAATGTGGGCAGTGTACCAGACATGTAGTAAATTTAAACCCAGCAGCTCGAATTTACCACACAGCACTAAATCATCCTCTACTGAGGTTATTAGCACTATTATTAAGGTTGCCTGACTCTTCCCATTTTAAGACTTTGTTTTCTGCTACTTATAACTTTGCCACACTTTAATCGTTTGGACTGAAATTGTCCATGCCAGGGATCTGCTTCATACTGAAGTTTTAGGCAAACATTCAGCAAAACTGTTCAGCCATTTCCAAGAATGAGGCTAGGGGAAAATATATTGTTTTGCCCATGTTAAAAATTTCTGGTGATATTTTTGGAAAAGCTCATGTACTTTGGATCAGGGACATGAAATTTGGCAGGGGCCTTTGTGTATGGGGATATGCTTTGTGTCAGCCCCAGGAAAATCTGCCCAAATCTGGCCTGTTTGCATATACTCAGTAGAGACATGCTAGAGCTTCAGCTAAAATTTTTGACGATTCTGTCCTCACTGAGGATGCTCCATCCCCTCACAGCTCATACATGTGACGAGACTGCAAATATCTAGGGTGACCAGATAGCAAGCGTGAAACATTGGGACAGGTTTTTTGGGGAGAGGGCTGGGTTGGGGGAAAAGCTAGGCTGATTGGGGGAAAGCAGCCACAGATGTGGCCATGCCCCAATCAGGCCACGGTTGCCCCTTTAAGAGGGCTGAGGGCCAGAGACTGGAGGAGATTCTCTCTCTAGCTTTTTGAGAGAGAAGGACCTGGCTGCCTGGGAGCTGAGAAGGGTACCTACGGTGGAGAAGTACTAGGGAAGGGCAGAGGGAGTTGGGGAGCTCCAGCATAGCAAAAGCCCAGGCTGCAGGCCTAGTTAAAGGCCTACAAAAGGGTACTGAGGCTGCAGAGAGGCAGCCCAGAGATAGGCAAAGGCAGCAGGTGCTAATCCCCTTGCCGGTGATGAGTGGTTTACAGACTGCAGTCTGCCCCAGTGAGCAGGGGCTAGATGACTGGCAGTAGTCTCTGAGGCAAGGTGGGGATAGAGGGCTGGGGGTTCCCCTGGGAGGGGAGACTCAGAGACAGTGGGTTGCTGCTGTGGGCAGAACCCTGAAGTAGAAGGGCACTGGGGTCCGGGAGGGACAAGGGGGCCAGCGGCAGGCAAGCCACTGACCTGCCGAGGGCGCTCTGGGCTGAAAAGAGCTAATTCCCAAGACAATCAGCAGGAGGTGCCGCTCTGGTGAATCGTCGCCCCGCCACTGGGGAGAAGGGTGGGGGGAAATAGTTGTATATAAGACAAAGCCCCTAATATCAGGACAATCCTGATATTATCAGGATATCTGGTCGCCCTACATTTGCCCCATTTCCACAAAGTGACTGAGCATGCTCCAACCCAGGGCTTTGAGGGCTCAGAAGGATTTCCCTTGGAATGGCCCCAACATTTTTTAAATGGTGAGCCAGGCCCCTCATTTTTGAAAACCTGAACTTGGCAGGGGCAAAATAGGGGGAGGGGCAGAGGGGCCAACTCCCCCTTCTTAATCCCTGATCGGAGCTAAGTGGCATAACAGCGAAGTCCCTTCCCTGCTTGCATAGCTGTGGGGTAGCTGGGCCAAATGTGGTGTTCTCGTCCATCCTCCCTGTGCAAGGAAAAGGTTGGGTAGAGACCGTCGAATCGTGGAAGTCAATGAATGGCTACGCAGGTGGTGTCGGAGAGAAGGCTTTGGATTCTTCGACCATGGGATGGTGTTCCAAGAGGGAGGAGTGCTAGGCAGAGACGGCCTCCACCTAACAAAGAGAGGGAAGAGCATCTTCACAAGCAGGCTGGCTAACCTAGTGAGGAGGGCTTTAAACTAGATTCACCGGGGGAAGGAGACCAACGCCCTGACGTAAGTGGGGAAATGGGATCCTGGGAGGAAGCACAAGCAGGATTGCGCAAGAGGGGAGGACTCCTATCTCATACTGAGAAAGAGGAACGATCGATGTGTTATCTTAAATGCCTATACACAAATGCAAGAAGCCTGGGAAACAAGCAGGGAGAACTGGAACTCCTGGCACAGTCAGGGAACTATGATGCGATTGGAATAACAGAGACTTGGTGGGATAACTCACATGACTGGAGTACTGTCATGGATGGATATAAACTGTTCAGGAAGGACAGGCAGGGCAGAAAAGGTGGGGGAGTTGCGTTGTAGGTAAGAGAGGAGTATGACTGCTCAGAGCTCCGGTATGAAACTGCAGAAAAACCTGAGAGTCTCTGGATAAAGTTGAGAAGTGTGAGCAACAAAGGTGATGTCGTGGTCGGAGTCTGCTATAGACCACCAGACCAGGGGGATGAGGTGGACGAGGCTTTCTTCTGGCAACTAGCAGAAGTTGCTAGATCACAGGCCCTGGTTCTCATGGGAGACTTTAATCACCCTGATATCTGCTGGGAGAGCAATACAGCGGTGCACAGACAATCCAGGAAGTTTTTGGAAAGTGTAGGGGACAATTTCCTGGTGCAAGTGCTGGAGGAACCAACTAGAGGCAGAGCTTTTCTTGACCTGCTGCTCACAGACAGGGAAGAATTAGTAGGAGAAGCAAAAGTGGATGGGAACCTGGAAGGCAGTGACCATGAGATGGTCGAGTTCAGGATCCTGACACAAGGAAGAAAGGAGAGCAGCAGAATACAGACCCTGGACTTCAGAAAAGCAGACTTTGACTCCCTCAGGGAACTGATTGGCAGGATCCCCTGGGAGAATAACATGAAGGGCAAAGGGGTCCAGGAGAGCTGGCTGTATTTTAAAGCATCCTTATTGTGGTTGCAGGAACAAACCAATGTGTAGAAAGAATAGTAAATATGGCAGGCGACCAGCTTGGCTAAACAGTGAAATCCTTGCTGATCTTAAACGCAAAAAAGAAGCTTACAAGAAGTGGAAGATTGGACAAATGACCAGGGAGGAGTATAAAAATATTGCTCAGGCATGCAGGAATGAAATCAGGAAGGCCAAATCACACTTGGAGTTGCAGCTAGCAAGAGATGTTAAAAGTAACAAGAAGGGTTTCTTCAGGTATGTTAGCAACAAGAAGAAAGTCAAGGAAAGTGTGGCCCCTTACTGAATGAGGGAGGCAACCTAGTGATAGAGGATGTGGAAAAAGCTAATGTACGCAATGATTTTTTTGCCTCTGTCTTCATGAACAAGGTCAGCTCCCAGACTGCTGCACTGGGCAGCACAGTATGGGGAGAAGATGACCAGCCCTCTGTGGAGAAAGAAGTGGTTCGGGACTATTTAGAAAAACTGGACGTGCACAAGTCCATGGGGCCGGATGCGCTGCATTCGAGGGTGCTAAAGGAGTTGGTGGATGAGATTGCAGAGCCATTAGCCATTATTTTTGAAAACTCATGGTGATCGGGGGAGGTCCCGGATGACTGGAAAAAGGCTAATGTAGTGCCCATCTTTAAAAAAGGGAAGGAGGAGGATCCGGGGAACTACAAGCCAGTCAGCCTCAACTCAGTCCCTGGAAAAATCATGGAGCAGGTCCTCAAGGAATCAATTATGAAACACTTAGAGGAGAGGAAAGTGATCAGGAACAGTCAGCATGGATTCACCAAGGGGAAGTCGTGCCTGACTAACCTAATTGCCTTCTATGATGAGATAACCAGTTCTGTGGATGAGGGGAAAGCAGTGGATGTGTTATTCCTTGACTTTAGCAAAGCTTTTGATACGGTCTCCCACAGTATTCTTGCCTGCAAGTTAAAGAAGTATGCGCTGGATGAATGGACTGTAAGGTGGATAGAAAGCTGGCTAGATCGTCGGGCTCAACGGGTAGTGATCAATGGTTCCATGTCTAGTTGGCAGACAGTTTCGAGTGGAGTGCCCCAGTGGTTGGTCCTGGGGCCAGTTTTGTTTAATGTCTTTATTAATGATATGGAGGATGGTATGGACTGCACTCTCAGCAAGTTTGCAGATGACACTAAACTGGGAGGCGTGGTAGATACACTAGAGGGTAGGTATCGGATACAGAGGGACCTAGACAAATTAGAGGATTGGGCCAAAAGAAACCTGATGAGGTTCAACAAGGACAAGTGCAGAGTCCTGCACTTAGGACGGAAGAATCCCATGCACAGCTACAGACTAGGGACCGAATGGCTAGGTAGCAGTTCTGCAAAAAAGGACGTAGGGGTCACAGTGGACGAGAAGCTGGATATGAGTCAACAATGTGCTTTTGTTGCCAAGAAGGCTAACGGCATTTTGGGCTGTATAAGTAGGGGCATTGCCAGCAGATCGAGGGACGTGATCGTTCCCCTTTATTCGACATTGGTGAGGCCTCATCTGGAGTACTGTGTCCAGTTTTGGGCCCCGCACTACAAGAAGGATGTGGAAAAATTGGAAAGAGTCCAGCGGAGGGCAACAAAAATGATTAGGGGTCTGGAGCACATGACTTCTGAGGAGAGGTTGAGGGAACTAGGATTGTTTAGTCTCCAGAAGAGAAGAATGAGGGGGGATTTGATAGCTGTTTTCAACTACCTGAGGGGGGGGGGTCCAAAGAGGATGGAGCTCGGCTGTTCTCAGTGGTACCAGATGGCAGAACAAGGAGTAATGGTCTCAAGTTGCAGTGGGGGAGGTTTAGGTTGGATATTAGGAAAAACTTTTTCACTAGGAGGGTGGTGAAGCACTGGAATGCGTTACCTAGGGAGGTGGTAGAATCTCCTTCCTTGGAGGTTTTTAAGGCCCGGCTTGACAAAGCCCTGGCTGGGATGATTTAGTTGGGAATTGGTCCTGCTTTGAGCAGGGGGTTGGACTAGATGACCTCCTGAGGTCCCTTCCAACCCTGATATTCTATGATTCTATGACCTGGCACCATAGTCAGATGTCTATCTTGCTGATAGCTAGGGTGTCCTCTGATAACAAACTAGCAGCTTTGGAGATTAGACAGGAACAGTCTAACTGGGGATGGGTTAAGTGGTCTGGATAAACTAAAAACCAAGCCAAACCCTTGTCAAACATATGATACAGGATCAAATCGTGAGTCCATTTAGTCAGACATAGTCTCAGGCAGTGGCTAATGCCTGATGCTTCAGAGGAAAGGGGCAAAACAACCCTGCACATTGTGTAGCACAAGTGTTCTACCATGGGGTACTGGGGTGGAAAATCCCTTCCTGACCCCACATCTTCTGACAGAATGTGACCAAATGAGGCCACTTCAACAGAGTCATGCTACCAGAGCTTTCCCCTGGCTTCAGTTGAAACTAGATCAGAGGGGAGTGAGGGGGGAATAAAGTGAGGGCTATGTAGAAAAGGTAATAGGGGCCAAAGGTGTGGGGAAAGGGGAGAGTGAGGGAGAGACTGTTTGTATCCAGCACAGAGTAGTGGCAGGAAAGAGAAGGATTTGGGACAAAAGGAGAGAAGTGGATCTGTGTTAAGAGAAGGAAGAGAGATGGATGGGGCGTGGAGAAAAGACACAGGATGAGAATGGGCACATTAGACACCTTATTCACATTGACTCTTAAAAACATTTTGAAGCTCACACATTAACTAGGTAAACTCAAGCAGGCTTCAATATGCAGAATGTTATCTCTCCATCCCTAAGTTATAAACATTATCAGACTGGCTTGATTTTCTTTTTTAAATGAACTGCAAATGTAGGAGTCACCTTTCAATAATACCACTTCCCTAAGCCTTTGGCAAGGTCAGTTTCCTCCAGTGACCAAATGAAGGACCAAACTCTGATCCTTAAGGTGCAAGGGTCTATCTCATGGAAGTCAGTGAAGGATGCTCATGAGACTCTGACCTTTAACCATCTGGAAGTGATTACCAGATCTCCAAAGGCCAATTGCCAATGTGGATGCTTTTGCCGGTTAAAATAGCCTCGCCTCTTGAGAAGTGTTATTATTTTGCCTGTCTGACTTCTTTTGTGTATATTCTATCCTGAGACTTGGCAGATAAATGCTGTACTGCATTCTATTGGGTAGGAGCCAGAAATCACGCTGTACACATGAAACACTGCTGCACTCTGCTGTGTGCCTGTGGTATTCTTCAGAGCAACTCACTAGAGAGGGCTAAATTGTGGAAGACATTAATTACATGGTTAATTTAAATTAGTTTTTGCTGCATGGATCATGCATATCTTATCTTGTCCATCTAGGAGACTGTGTGTCTTTAAAGGTGAAGCTGTTTGTAGAATGTTTTCAACTAAGAATAAACCAATGATTTACAAAACAAAATTTGATTATAGGGAGGATTGTTTCATTATAGGTGCTACAGGGATTCTATGAGTGAATGTGTGGTCTGTATAATATTGAAAGGCATACCTCAGTACTGTTGTAGTGATTTAAAGGGATAACATGTTAAATCCATTTCACAGTAAAAGTATAAACATAAGAAAGGCTATACTGAGTCAGACCAAGGTCCATCCAGCCCAGTATCCTGTCTATTGACAGTGGCCAATCCCAGGTGCCCCAGAGGGAGTGAATCTAACAGGTAATGATCAAGTGATCTCTCTCCTGCCATCCATCTCCACCCTCTGACAAACAGAGGCTAGGGCCACCATTCCTTATCCATCCTGGCTAATAGCCATTAATGAACTTAACCTTCATGAATTTATCTAGTTCTCTTTTAAACCCTGTTATAGTCCTAGCCTTCACAACCTCCTCAGGCAAGGAGTTCCACAGGTTGACTGTGCGCTGTGTGAAGAACTTCCTTTTATTTGTTTTAAACCTGCTGCCCATTAATTTCATTTGGTGGCCCCTAGTTCTTATATTATAAGAACAAGTAAATAACTTTTCCTTCTTCACTTTCTCCACACCACTCATGATTTTATATACCTCTATCATATCCCCCTTAGTCTCCTCTTTTCCAAGCTGCAAAGTCCTAGCCTCTTTAATCTCTCCTCACATGGGATCCGTTCCAAACGCCTAATCATTTTAGTTGCCCTTCTCTGAACCTTTTCTAATGCCAGTATATCTTTTTTGAGATATACTGGCATTAGATCTGTATGCAGTATTCAAGATGTGGTCGTACCATGGATTTATATAAGAGCAATAAGATATTCTCCGTCTTATTCTCTATCCCTTTTTTAATAATTCCTAACATCCTGTTTGCTTTTTTGACTGCCACTGCACACTGCATGGATGTCTTCAGAGAACTATCCACGATGACTCCAAGATCTCTTTCCTGATTAGTTGTAGCTAAATTAGCCCCCATCATATTATATGTACAGTTGGGGTTATTTTTTCCAATGTGCAATCCTTGTCCACTGGATCGCCCTTGTCCACATGTTTGTTGACCCCTTCAAAGAACTCTAATAGATTAATAAAACTTGATTTACCTTTACAGAAACCATGTTGACTTTTGCCCAACAATTTATGTTCTTCTATGTATCTGACAATTTTATTCTTTACAATTGTTTCAACTAACTTGCCCGGTACTGACATTAAACTTACCAGTCTGTAATTGCCGGGATCACCTCTAGAGCCCTTTTTAAATATTGGCATTACATTAGCTATCTTCCAGTCACTGGGTACAGAAGTTGATTTAAAGGACAGGTTACAAACCATAGTTAACAGTTCCGCAGTTTCACATTTGAATTCTTTCAGAACTCTTGGGTGAATGCCACTTGGTCCTGGTGACTTGTTACTGTTAAGTTTATCAATTAATTCCAAAACCTCCTCTAGTGGCACTTCAATCTGTAACAATTCCTCAGATTTGTCACCTACAAAGGACGGTTCAGGTTTGGGAATCTCCCTAACATCCTCAGCCATGAAGACTGAAGCAAAGAATTCATTTAGTTTCTCCTCAATGACTTTATCGTCCTTAAGTGTTCCTTTTGTATCTCGTTCGTCCAGGGGCCCCACTGGTTGTTTAGCAGGCTTCCTACTTCTGATGTACTTAAACATTTTGTTGTTATCTTTTGAGTTTTTGGCTAGCTGTTCTTCAAACTCCTACAAGAATTTACAGCTCCATGGCAGTTTGAAACATGTAGGCAAACTGCACTGCTGACTGTAGTAGAGAGAGAGAGACAGATTGGAGCACTGGGCCTGGTGCAAGGCCTGAGGTCTGAACCACAGTCTGCAAAGTCAGGCCATGCTATGAGCCAAAGTCAGGCCCTGTCATAAAGCAGACGCTTGCTTACAAGTTCACTGTCCAGTACATGAACTTGGCAAAGGTACGGCAAGTGTTGCTAAAACACAGGCACTCCTAAGTACTAGGTACTGGATAGTCATGTAAACACATTCCTGGGAAATGGTACAGGAACACACCAATTCTGAGTAAGGCGAGGATGGGAGGACAGAATAATGAATGGGGATATTTTGTTTGAAACAGCGGGTACAAGGTGCAGGTTTGGCAACTAACCACATCAGGAGTGTGATACATAACTTGTTTGTTTCAATGTATAAGAGAAATCATAGGAGGGGCACCTCTGTCCAGCGGAGGGAGCAGCAGAAAGTCCCACTGCGGACTGAGCTGACTCCAGTCACCGGCATGCATTAGTGTACCTGTAGAATCTAGGGGGTGTTAGAACCATGCTTAGCACCTTCACCACTGGACCGAGTCTGTGGTGTTTCTGGGTAGTTTTACTGAGATCTGCGGAACCAGCTACCCCGCAGAGTATATGGGGAAAACACATCCCTGTGCCAACTGACCGCAGTGACCAAGATGGTGCAAATCCTGACCCTGGTTTAAGCAGCACTAATGTACTAAAGTAAATATGTTCTGAAGTAAGTAATTTCCTTCCTGAATGGTCCAGGTCACCCTGTCCCAGAGGCTAGCTAGTGGAAGGGAACTCTAATGAGGAGACCTTTAAGGCTAAGGTGAACAAGTTTTCTCCCTCCTCCTTATGACACCCTTTTAAATACATGATAGCAGTTTTCAGGTATTTAAAAGGGTGTCATAAGGAGGAGGGAGAAAACTTGTTCACCTTAGCCTCTAAGGATAGAACAAGAAGCAATGGGTTTAAACTGCAGCAAGGGAGGTCTAAGTTGGACATTAGGAAAAAGTTCCTAACTGTCAGGGTGGTTAAACACTGGAATAAATTGCCTAGGGAGGTTGTGGAATCTCCATCTCTGGAGATATTTAAGAGTAGGTTAGATAAATGTCTGTCAGGGATGGTCTAGACAGTATTTGGTCCTGCCATGCGGGCAGGGGACTGGACTCGATGACCTCTCGAGGTCCCTTCCAGTCCTAGAATCTATGAATCTATGAATAAGGAATCGCCCACAAATTTCTTCTCTACTGAGCCTGTCTTGGGGGTGGGATGAGGAGGAGTTTGCCACCCAGCTTAAAAAACGTCCAAATGTGACAGATTGCAGGGAAGCAAGTGCCATCCACATGGTAACTATGCCTCAATGGTCCACAGTGAGGCAACAGCATGGCTGCCATGGGAGTCATAGTCCCAGAGCTTTTCCCTGACTGCAGCTGCAACCTAAATCCTGGGGGAGGAGATATGGAGGGAGGGAATTAAGGGAAGGGGTTATGTAGAAAAAAGCACACACTGTAGGGTCATATTGTCTTTTTCACCTAGTTTCCACAGGGCTAGATGAGGAATGATGTGTGTCCAAGGCCCCACCAACTCCTCCTTTTCTGGTCACTCAGTCTCCACTCCACCATCCCTGCACGGATTTCAGACTTTTGTGGAGGGTCAAAAGTGAGGGAGAACAAGGTGCTGTGGGGGTGAATGAACAAACGAAACAACACACACAGGTTCTCCTCTGCATACAAATGTAGTGGGCAAGAACTGTAGAACAAATACAATCGGGTTTGAAAAACGTCATTACTCACAAGATTTGCCAGAAGTAGCAGGCACATTTTTTCCTTCTGTTTACTGTGTGACTTGAGGGGAACATGTTTGACAAGTTACGAAAGAAACCTTTACGAATTGCTGTTCTTATTGTATATAGTATACAACAAGGTACCCTCTCGAGCAGAAAGGACGGTGTCCATTATATATCAGCTTAGAGCTTGTCCAGATACCCTACCAAAGATTGGAGTTCTTCACACCAATCCAATCACCCTGAAGGCTCAATTGCATAGTTAGTTTTAGTAAGCGAAACTTTGACTTTTGTGAGTGACATGCTATAACTGAGACTTTTAGTAACATGTTATCAAAGCAGTGGATGATGTGTGAAGAAGTCTGCACTTTTTTTTCTGCAGAAAAGGACCTAGGGGTCACAGTGGACGAGAAGCTGGATATGAGTCAACAGTGTGCTCTTGTTGCCAAGAAGGCTAACGGCATTTTGGGCTGTATAAGTAGGGGCATTGCCAGCAGATCGAGGAACGTGATCGTTCCCCTTTATTCGACATTGGTGAGGCCTCATCTGGAATACTGTGTCCAGTTTTGGGCCCCACACTACAAGAAGGATGTGGAGAAATTGGAAAGAGTCCAGCAGAGGGCAACAAAAATGATTAGGGGTCTGGAGCACATGACTTATGAGGAGAGGCTGAGGGAACTGGGATTGTTTAGTCTCCAGAAGAGAAGAATGAGGGGGGATTTGATAGCAGCCTTCAACTACCTGAAGGGGGGTTCCAAAGAGGATGGAGCTCGGCTGTTCTCAGTGGTGGCAGATGATAGAACAAGGAGCAATGGTCTCAAGTTGCAGTGGGGGAGGTCCAGGTTGGATATCAGGAAAAACTATTTCACTAGGAGGGTGGTGAAACACTGGAATGCGTTACCTAGGGAGGTGGTGGAATCTCCTTCCTTGGAGGTTTTTAAGGCCCGGCTTGACAAAGCCCTGGCTGGGATGATTTAGCTGGGAATTGGTCCTGCTTTGAGCAGGGGGTTGGACTAGATGACCTCTTGAGGTCCCTTCCAACTCTGATATTCTATGATTCTATGATTCTAAGTCTCTGAGACCTTCTTAGGGTTTACACAAAGCCTGGAAAAGATATTAAAATGAATGGCTAATGCATATATGTGATGGTTGCCCTCTTGGTTGAAATGCTAGGGATTGAACCAAGAACATCCAAAATTGAAACTATAAATCTCTAGAGCTTGAGCTAAAAAGTCAGGCTCTTTAGCAGGCGCTGTAACAGACTTGCATCATCTGTGAATCCTCAGGCCTTGTAATACACACTGATGAAGGGGCTACAGATACATATGCTACTACCCTCTACTGGATGAATTCCAAATTGCTTGCTTTCATATCATTGGTCCCAATACTGCAGGAATAATTAGGGATTTTCTTTTAGCTCAAGAGGCAGAAGCCTGTGGTTTTGGAGCAGCAGCTCTGAGTTCCATCTTTGCTGCTGTTGTCACATTTCAAGCGGCCATCATGGGCAGTGTATCAACAACGTAGCTCTGGGGTAGCCATATATATTATATATATTTTACTGAAAAACTGACTCACCAAATTGTGTGATTATTAGATTTTGAGACACTAGTATTTTCCCTTATTGAAATGCAGTTATATTTTTTTTTAAAGTTTAGAGTTCTTCTTTACATGGTAACTGATTGAATATTTTAAATGGCTTGCTTATTTACTACACTATAATGATATATTTTGCTTCACCTGTATGTTTATTCTTCTTTTGTTAAAGTTTTTCTTGTGTTGCATTTAGCTTCCTATTCACTTCAAAAAATGAGCTGCCCCAGGTATTTAATTATCAGAAGATTCTGAGGAAGAAATTGAATGTGTTTGGGTGAGGACTGAATAAAAACTGAGTCTGGTGCCCAAGATTTGCTCCAACAGGACTATAAAGTAACAGCTGCTGAAGTGCATCCTATGACCTTATCTTTCACATGTGTCTGCTAATTTTGGGTGCCTCATTTTTCCTTCCTGTTCACCTGCAGAGACCACTTTCTTTTTGTACATAAATGTCAGATGTTTATCATAACCCTACAAATGCAATGTATGGACAGCAGAGTGCAGTGTTATCTGGCTTATAGCTATAGATTTTTTTTTAAGTTTCTTACAGCTATCAAACAGAGCATACTGGGAACTGAGAATAATGACTGCAATCCCCTCCAAGAACCAGGTCCTGGCTAGCCCTGCATGGCTGCATGTGGGGGTTAAAGCTCAGGCACAAGGAGCCTTCTTCCTTTGCCCATCTGCACAGGTGGTAGGCGTGATCCAAGCCTTAGGACTCCTGCATTGCAAGAATCCCAGAAGTCTTAGCACTAGATACCCCAAAAGGGGTGGGGAATGGGGAGAGCAAGGAGGAAAGGGGATTGTGTAGATGGAACCTCCAAAACAGAAGTGTGGAAGCCACCTCAGAGAGCATTCCCCTCAGGCATTCTCCCCACCTTGGAGTACCGTATACAGACTGCCTCTGGTTATTAGTCCAATAACCCACCTGGTCTCCTTTCCCCTTGTTTGTGAAAGGCACAGTAGAGCCCAAAAGAAGCTCTACAAAGAGATGAGTGAATCTAAAAATGTTCAGATAATCCTCCAAAAAATCAGCTACTTCACTGAAACTTGTCTGAGTTCTCTGCCCCCTTCAGAGTCTGCAAGGTATGGCTGGAAATCCAGGGGGAAACATTTTTTTTTAAGGAGCGATCTGACACTTCTGTTTTCAGTCCTCCTTGGAAATACTTCAAGACAGACTTCCATGGGGGACTTCAGTAGTTCAGTGTCTGGAGCTGACTAGAAACCAGAGGTGAAAGAAACATCTCATAGACTTTAAGGTGAGAAAGGATCATCGTTGTCATCTAGTCTGACCTCCTGCACATCACAGGCCAAAGAACCTCACCCCCCCACTCCTGTGATAGACCCCTAACTTCTGGCTGAACTACTGAAGTAATGGTTTAAAGACTTCAAGTTACAGGAAATCCACCATTTACACTAGTTTAAACCTGCAAGTGACCCATGCCCCATGCTGCAGAGGAAGGCGAAAACCCCCAGGGTCTCTGCCAATCTGACGGGGGGAAATTCCTTCCCAACCCCAAATATGGTGATCAATTAGACCCTGAGCATATGAGCAAGACCCACCAGCATATACCTGGGAAAGAATTCTTTGTAGTAACTCAGAGCCCTCCCCAGCTAGTGTCCCTCCTCTAGCAGTTGGGGATTTTTGCTAGTGGCAGTCACCAACGGACCACATGCCATTGTAGGCAGTCCCATCATACCAACCCTCCATAAGATTATCAAGCTCAGTCTTGAAGCTAGTTAGGATTTTTGTCCCCACTGCTCCCCTTGAAAGGCTGTTCCAGAACTTCACTCCTCTGATGGTTAGAAACCTTCACCTAATTTGAAGCCTAAACTTGTTGATGGCCAGTTTATATCCATTTGTTCTTGTCTCCACATTGGCCTTTAACTTAAATAACACATCTCTCTCCCTGGCATGTATCCCTCTGATGTATTTATAGAGAGCAATCGTATCTTCCCTCAACCTTCTTTTGATTAGGCTAAACATGCCAAGCTCTTAGAGTCTCTTCTCATAAGGTAGGCTTTCCATTCCTCGCATCATCCTAATAGCCCTTCTCTGCACCTGTTCCAGTTTGAATTCATCTTTCTTAAACATGGGAGACCAGAATTGCACACAGTATTCCAGATGAGGTCTCACCAGTGCCCTGTTTAATGGTACTAACACTTCCCTGTCTCTATTGGAAATACCTCGTTTGATGCACCCTAGGACTGCGTTAGCCTTTTTCACGACCACATCACATTGACGGCTCATAGTCATCCTGTGATCTTTCTCCTCCGTTGCTTCCAACTGATAAATCCGCAGTTTACAGCAAAAATGCTTGCTGTTAGTCCCTAAATGCATGACTTTGCACTATTAAATTTCATCCCATTTCTATTACTCCAGTTTGCAAGATCATCCAGATCTTCTTGTATGATATTCCAATCCTTCTCCATACTGGCAATACCTCCCAGCTTTGTGTCAACTGCAAATTTTATTAGCACACTTTCACTTTTCATGCCAAGGTCAGTAATAAAAATGTTAAATAAGATTGTTCCCAAGACTGATCCCTGAAGAACTTCACTAGTAACCTCCCTCCAGCCTGACAGTTCACCTTTCAGTATGACCCATTGTAGTCTCCTCTTTAACCAGTTCCTTATCCACCTTTCAATTCTCATATTAATCCCCGTCTTCTCCAATTTAACTAAATTTCCCATGTGGAACTGTGTCAAATGCCTTACTGAAATCCAGGTAGATTAGATCTACTGAATTTCCTAAAAAAGCAGTTATCTGCTCAAAGAAGGAGATCACGTTGGCTCAGCACAATCTACCTTTTGTAAAACCATTTTGTATTTTATCCCAATTACCATTCACCTCTGTCCTTAACTACTTTCTCTTTCAAAATTTGTTTCAGTTGAGGTCAAACTAACAGGCCTGTAGTTTCCTGGATGACTTTTTTCCCCGTTCTTAAAAATAGGAACTATATTAACAAGTCTCCTGTGATATAGTATGACCCCCGAGTTAACAGATTCGTTAAAAATCCTTGCTATTGGGCTTGCAATTCATGAGCCAATTCCTTTAATATTCTTGGATGTAGATTTTCCAAGCCCCCTTATTTAGTCCCATTAAGGTGCTCGAGTTTGACTTCCATCTCGTATGTGGTAATTTCTACCTCGTTACCCCAAAGCTCTTCTCGAGCCTCATTAAAAACTGAGGCAAAATATTTGTTTAGGTGTTGGGCTCAGCTCTAGCTAGTTCAGTTCTATCAATGAACAAAGTCTCAGGGAGGTTCTTATTATGTCCACATAGCCCTAACTCTAGATTTATAAAGGAGTAGTTAGCTACTTATGCAATTCCTCTGGTAAAAGAACCTCTCCTGATGCTTTCATTGCCTAGGCAGCACAGAAATTGGACATGGAGCTTCCTTGCAGGGCACCAGAATCCTAAACTGAGCAGCACAAACGTTCTTCTGGGTTCACATTTTGGAGGTGTCAAAATTAGTTCTCTAGTGTGAGCTCCTCCATTGTTCAGCAGCTGTGTGCTGCTGTGGAGTGAGAACCTGTTAAAAATCATTGTGAACTGGAGCTCTGTTAATGTCCAAAATCTTAAGCAGGTGCTAGGTGGTACAAGTTGAGTTATCAGCTCACATTAGGTAAAGAATGCCCTAAAAGAAATGGGAGAGAACTTGACCAACAGTTAACAACCTGAGTTCTTTTCCCAGCTGCCCCTGCCGCAAAAATCACTTGAAATGTGCAGCCTTGCATGGCATCACTGCAAAACCAGATAAAACTGAGCTTCATTTTGAGATTTCCAAGCTATTCAAGGCCAGAACTCAAATCACATAGGTGTGGACCCCACATCAATGGAATCCAAGGGGAATACCGGCACAAACTCCTCCAGGGTCAAAGTGGCACTTCTTCCACAGCTCAGCTATTTAAAACCCCACCAGAAGAAATGGCCCTTAGCCCAGAGAGAGAGAGAGACCAGGCCCAGGATACATTTTTGTTTTGCTGATCTTTTTTCAATGAGCACATTCCCGTACAGACCAAGACGACAAGAAAAAAGACCCATTAAGACTATGGAAAAGTTTCCCATGGGAAGCGATGGAAGCCCCGTTACTTGAGACATCTAAAAGTTGACTAGACAAAGTACCTGAAAATAAACTGCAGGGAGCAATCATGCAGTGACAGAGGGATGAACAAAATGGAAAACAGCTTTTTCTCACCACTGGTTGCTATGATTATACGATTTCTAACTCCCATAAGGCCCCACTGAAAATCCTGGCCTTAGTCTTTTAGCTCAGGGGAGTTCCTTCTGTCCTACCTGGCAAATCTGCCAAGAGCCAGAGTTCATAGAATCATAGATTATAGGACTGGAAGGGACCTCGAGAGGTCATCGAGTCCAGTCCCCTGCCCGCATGGCAGGACCAAATACTGTCTAGACCATCCCTGATAGACATTTATCTAACCTACTTTTAAATATCTCCAGAGACGGAGATTCCACAACCTCCCTAGGCAATTTATTCCAGTGTTTAACCACCCTGACAGTTAGGAACTTTTTCCTAATGTCCAACCTAGACCTCCCTTGCTGCAGTTTAAACCCATTGTTTCTGGTTCTATCCTTAGAGGCTAAGGTGAACAAGTTCTCTCCCTCCTCCTCATGACACCCTTTTAGATACCTGTAAACTGCTATCATGTCCCCTCTCAGTCTTCTCTTCTCCAAACTAAACAAACCCAGTTCTTTCAGCCTTCCTTCATAGGTCATGTTCTCAAGACCTTTAATCATTCTTGTTGCTCTTCTTTGGACCCTTTCCAATTTCTCCACATCTTTTTTAAAATGCGGCGCCCAGAACTGGACACAATACTCCAGCTGAGGCCTAACCAGAGCAGAGTAGAGCGGAAGAATGACTTCTCGTGTCTTGCTCACAACACACCTGTTAATGCATCCCAGAATCATGTTTGCTTTTTTTGCAACAGCATCACACTGTTGACTCATATTTAGCTTGTGGTCCACTATAACCCCTAGATCCCTTTCTGCCGTACTCCTTCCTAGACAGTCTTTTCCCATTCTGTATGTGTGAAATTGATTTTTCCTTCCTAAGTGGAGCACTTTGCATTTGTCTTTGTTAAACTTCATCCTGTTTAACTCAGACCATTTCTCCAATTTGTCCAGATCATTTTGAATTATGACCCTGTCCTCCAAAGCAGTTGCAATCCCTCCCAGTTTGGTATCATCCGCAAACTTAATAAGCGTACTTTCTATGCCAATATCTAAGTCGTTGATGAAGATATTGAACAGAGCCGGTCCCAAAACAGACCCCTGCGGAACCCCACTCGTTACGCCTTTCCAGCAGGATTGGGAACCATTAATAACAACTCTCTGAGTACGGTTATCCAGCCAGTTATGCACCCACCTTATAGTAGCCCCATCTAATTTGTATTTGCCTAGTTTATCGATAAGAATATCATGCGAGACCGTATCAAATGCCTTACTAAAGTCTAGGTATACCACATCCACCGCTTCACCCTTATCCACAAGGCTCGTTATTCTATCAAAGAAAGCTATCAGATTGGTTTGACATGATTTGTTCTTCACAAATCCATGCTGGCTGTTCCCTATCACCTTACCACCTTCCAAGTGTTTGCAGATGATTTCCTTAATTACTTGCTCCATTATCTTCCCTGGCACAGAAGTTAAACTAACTGGTCTGTAGTTACCTGGGTTGTTTTTATTTCCCTTTTTATAGATGGGCACTATATTTGCCCTTTTCCAGTCTTCTGGAATCTCTCCCGTCTCCCATGACTTTCCAAAGATAATAGCTAGAGGCTCAGATACCTCCTCTATTAGCTCCTTGAGTATTCTAGGATGCATTTCATCAGGCCCGGGTGACTTGCAGGCATCTAACTTTTCTAAGTGATTTTTAACTTGTTCTTTTTTTATTTTATCCGCTAAACCTACCCCCTTCCCATTAGCATTCACTATGTTAGGCATTGCTTCAGACTTCTCGGTGAAGACCGAAACAAAGAAGTCATTAAGCATCTCTGCCATTTCCAAGTTTCCTGTTACTGTTTCTCCCTCTTCACTAAGCAGTGGGCCTACCCTGTCTTTGGTCTTCCTCTTGCTTCTAATGTATTGATAAAAAGTCTTCTTGTTTCCTTTTATTCCCGTAGCTAGTTTGAGCTCATTTTGGGCCTTTGCCTTTCTAATCTTGCCCCTGCATTCCTGTGTTGTTTGCCTATATTCCTCCTTTGTAATCTGTCCTAGTTTCCATTTTTTATATGACTCCTTTTTATTTTTTAGATCGTGCAAGATCTCATGGTTAAGCCAAGGTGGTCTTTTGCCACATTTTCTATCTTTCCTAACCAGCGGAATAGCTTGCTTTTGGGCCCTTAATAGTGTCCCTTTGAAAAACTGCCAACTCTCCTCAGTTGTTTTTCCCCTCAGTCTTGATTCCCATGGGACCTTACCTATCAGCTCTCTGAGCTTCCCAAAATCTGCCTTCCTGAAATCCATTGTCTCTATTTTGCTGTTCTCCCTTCTACCCTTCGTTAGAATTGCAAACTCTATGATTTCATGATCACTTTCACCCAGGCTGCCTTCTACTTTCACATTCTCAACGAGTTCCTCCCTATTTGTTAAAATCAAGTCTAGAACAGCTTCCCCCCTAGTAGCTTTTCTTATTCCTTAGACACTGAAATTGGTATTTCTTCTCTCATGAGACCTGCACTGATACAATAGTAATCAGAGGACTGGAAGGGACCTTGAGAGGTCATCTAGCCCACGCCCCTGCACACACGGCAGGACTAAATATTATCTAGACCATCCCTGACAGGTGTTTGTCCAACCTGCTCTTAAAAATCTCCAAGGATGGAGATTCCACAACCTCCCCAGGCAATTTATTCCAGTGCTTAACCACCCTGACAGTTAGGAAGATTTTCCTACTGTCCAACCTAAACCTCCCTTGCTGCAATTTAATCCCATTGATTCTTGTTCTATCCTCAGAGATTAAGAAAAACAATTTTTCTCCCTCCTCCTTGTAACAACCTTTTATGTACTTTAAAATGGTTATGTCCCCCCTCAGTCTTCTCTTTTCCAGACTAAACAAACACATTTTTTTTTCAAATTTTCCCTCATAGATCATGTTTTCTAGACCTTTAATCATTTTTGTTGCTTTTCTCTGGATTCTTTTAAATTTATCCACATCCTTCCTGAAATATGGTGCCCGAAACTGGACACAATACTCCTGTTGAGGCCTAATCAGCTCAGAGTACAACTGAAGAATTATTTTTCGTGTCTTGCTTACAACACTCCTGCTGAGACATCCCAGAATCATGTTCGCTTTTTTTGCAACAGTTACAGCGTTGACTCATATTTAGCTTGTGGTCCAATATGACCCCCAGACCTCTTTCCAGGCAGTCATTTCCCATTTTGTATGTGTGCAACTGGTTGTTCCTTCCTAAGTAGAGTATTTTGCATTTGTCCGTATTGAATTTTATCCTATTTACTTCAGACCATTTCTCCAGTTTGTCCAGATCATTTTGAATTTTAATCCTATCCTCCAAAGCACTTGCAACCCCTTCAGGCTTGGTATCGTCCACAAACTTTATAAGTGTACTCTCTATGCCGTTATCTAAATCATTGATGAAGATATTGAACAGAACCAGATCCAGAACTCATCTCTGCAGGACCCCACTCATCATGTCCTTCCTGGGAATGGTTTTCCAACCAGTTATTTTATGCCCCTTATAGTAGCTCCATCTAGGTTACATTTCCCTAGTTTGTTTATGAGAAGGTCATGCAAGACAGTATCTAGATTTATACGACACCTTTAAAGATATGTCAGGTCACTTCTGAAAACTGACCTTCAAATGGAGAGGGAAATCTCCCACTACCAAGATTTGCCCCAAATGAGTGCTAAGTTCTTCGAGGAAGGTATGGTCTTCACTTCCCCATCTCTCAGGGATGTTGTGACATTAAATAATTGAAGATAGTGAGACATACAGATACCATAGCAATGGAGGCCATGTAAATACTTAAGATAGATAGATTGACTGAATGTCAGAGGTGAAAGAGTAGATGAATATCTTAACCCCAAAGCTTTGAAAATATTATTCAGTCTTGCAGGCTCAGACAGGGTGGGCTAAGGATTTTTTTCTTAATTCTTGGCCCACCCAAGCTGACCAGTGAGCATCCTGAGAAAGCAATATTCTGTATAGGTACAAGAGCATGAAAAGACCCCACTGTTATTGCTTAGTACTCACGGCACACCTGCTCTTCAGCGTAAAAGGGAGAGAGAATAAACAAGGAAATATTAATGCACTGCAGGCTTTTATTGTGTTTTGTTTTTAAGCAACAACAAAACTGCATTGCTGAGCACATTATAAACTTTTATGCTCATTTATAGTCTCAATCATTGCCTGTAAAAAATTATACAACTTTAGAAGGTCAGTGTCACAACATTCCACCACTTGGGCTCACCAATAACAAATCTGAGCTTTCCATTTAGGGGTCCAGTAATGAATTCAAAGATGTGGCACCATACAAGCACTGCTACATTGCTGCTCATGTGAAGGGAGTAATTTAATAATACTCTTGAATGACTGTCATGCCTAACTGTGGGAGTGATTATTAATTACATTGCTTTTCTTTCAAGCTTCTTCTGTCTGTGTGTGTGTGTGTGTGGGTGGGGGTTAGCAGAAAACTGATAATAAATAAAATGCAAGCAGATAAGAAACATCCATGTTCAACTGTTCTACTGCTCAGAGGCAAATTTGGTTCCAAAGCAATATATTCAATTCCAGAGCTCTAACTCTTAAAATCTGACTTCTGTGTTGTTGTTATCATCCTTGTTATTAGTGTAACCCACACTCAATCACTCACTTTGGTGCTTTGTCTCCCCCTAGTGCTAGTTGGGCAATAAAGAGGGTGATGAACCCTGGCTAGCAGACGTGGGTCGTTTGTTATTCAGGACACAATATGACCCAGGGGACTAGGCAACATGCTGGCTGTCATGGGGCCTGGGTTCTATTTCTAACTCTGCTACTGGTGTGTGACCTTGGGCTTGCTTCCCCTTCTGTAAAATGATGCTGACATACTTGTGAGCTACAGATGAAGAGAGCGAGGTGGTACTGTTATTATTTTACTGTGCTGGATAATAGAGAGGGGAAAGCTTCCAATAAGGTCAGAGGCTCCCAGTCATGAACATGGGTGTCAGTTGAGGGCTGAATGCACAGCTTGGGTGGCTCATATGGCCTCTGTGACTGTCCTGTTGCTAGATGTCTGTCAAATCTGGCATCTTTCACAACCCTAAAATACATTAAATGTTACAAAGGTTAAAGGAATATTAAAGATTTCTTATATTTATAGTTAGTCACAGCCCTTGTAGTTAACAAATAAGAGTGTGCTCTTGTGAGCTGCCTTCAGACGAGACACTTTGACCTGATTAGCCAGTGACTGACTAGCTCTGAGATTTTTAAAACCTGAGTCAACATAGTCAGTCTGTTTCGCTCAGGGGAAAATACTAATATCACTTAGTGACTAACAAAGACATTGCAGAGGAAAATGTTCCTGCACAACCAGAAGCAATTATGACTTTTTTTTTTGTTATCTGGCATAAGCAGCTTTATATAAGTACTTGACAATTTTCATAGGAGGCAGAAGATTATCTAGAATAAAGGGTGAATCCTAAAAGCTCTATTAGTGCAGCCTGCTAGCATTTATAGCTTTGGCACTCTATGCCAGCATATCAAATGATTTTCACAAAACTGCAACACAACACATCAGGTGAATCCATGCCATGAATGGTTACTGGCTGTTAGCACAGCTTTAAGTCTTTCATACTGAAATCACTCCAGGACAATATTTACTTTCCTCTACAGATAGCAGTACTATTCATACTAGGAGATGGTGATGTCTGAAGAAAGAGTGGGATTGTGACTGTATCCACTAATCTTAGTTTCTTTTTTCTAGGGTGATCGCAATTATATAAAACAACCAAGGTATCACAGACAGAAGTTAACCAATGTAATGGGAGAAACAGAAGATGGAATTTTTGAAGTGCTGTGTTTTGGTCTAACTGCTCCCATTGAAGTCAAGAGAAGTTTTACCACTTATTTAAGCAGCAGCTTTAAAATCTCACCCAGCAAGTCCAAGAAGAGTAATATGGTCTAAATCCCATTCTTTCCTGCAGCCACCCAGATTGCTCTTGTAGTGCAGTTCTGCAGTGCAAAGAGGCAGGGTTTGGTGAGCCGACAGAGGTAGTGCACACCTCTTGCAAGCTGCAGAACTCATGGCATGCAGCTAGTACCTGGAGAGGGGCGGAATGAATGGGGCACCAGTGAATCTACCACTACAACAATCCAACCACCCAATCCCCCAGTGTAGGAGTTGTTTAAGCAGCACACAGGCTCAGCTCTTCCCCGCTCAGCCTTGGACGATTCTCCCACAACTAGCCTGACTGCTCTCAGGCTGTGTACTAGAAAAAAAGTTCTGGTATAAGCACTAAGCCATCCTTCCCTTAAAAACCCAGAGAAGGGAAAAACTTTCTAGGAGAGTTCAGTGCTTGGGTTCCCGCATCATCATCGCTTTGGAAGGAAGGGATCTGAGGGCCCAAGGACTAGGAATCAGATATGCCTTTGGCCCTAATCCTATATGTGCTTAACTTCACTACCATGAGGAGTTGCACTGATGAATACATGCATAAATGTTTGCCCGCTAGGGAACTTTATGAAGCGTAGGGCATCCATACTGAAAACTGAAAACTTTTATTAGAAATGATTCTCAAAAACTGAAAATATGTTGTTGTTTGGTTTCAATTTTTTGGTGGACAACAGAAAAAATTGTTTTTTTAAAAATCTAAAAATGCTCCAAATTTCCTGCAAAAATAGTGTGGGGGGGAAGCATTTTTGATTAGCTCTAATAACACCACAACTATTACATAGCACTTTGCATCTATAATTCTCAAAGCTTTTTACAAAGGAAGAAGGAACATTATCCCCATTTTACAGTTGGGGAATCAAAGGCACAGAGAGGTTAAGTGACCAGCCCAATGTCAAAAAGCAAGTCTGTGGCAAAACTGGGATTAGAACCTAGAACTCCATGTTTACACTGTACTGTATGGCTTCCTCATGGCATACATGTTAAGATATCACTATAATGAGCAAAGTGTAAATCCCTTGAGACATTAGCTAATTTGTATTTCCTGTTGGAATTATCATTTAATTGCTAGTCCCCAGAAATTACATCACTTCGCAGTCCATATCAATGGATCAGCGACATATATTTTTATTACTGCTTTATAATTCTCTCATCTAAGGTCATTTTTGTGTAGGCCAGTAAGGTGTCAAAAATATCAGCACAGTTTCCTTTAATGTGGCCTCATGGGTGAAGTATAAAAAAATCCCTTTACTTTGTAATTAACTGCATTCCCCACATGGAAGGAACTTGTGATCTGGGATCAAAACCAAAAAGGAGTTGGAATATTCACATGGAGGAGTCTGTTCACAATTCTCCATAAAAAATTCAGAAGCAGCCTGCGTATCTCAGGATATAAAATAGATCTGAATGGATTCAAACTGCTCTAAATTTCCCAGTGCATACATGGCCTGGAGGTCTTTCCAAACATATACTTGGGGAACAAGAAGTGACTTTTATGGAATCTTTTGTAATAAAAATGCAAGAAATAATTATGTGTTGATGGTCATAAATAATCTTGGTTATTTATTTCCCATGCAATGGTTACATAAGCAGCTGTTACATTTTAAAAGCATCATGCAGTCAACATGAAACATTTATTTAAGTGGTCGCACACTATAGGGAGCTTGATTTAATCAGATGATTTCTCTCCTCATTAGAATGAAGAGTGGCACTTTTCCAGAGGCTGGAGCTCATTCAAAGCCACTCAAAGCAAATATTTTTACTGTGACAATTAAAAATTTATATAACTTGGCACAGCAGGGTACATCCATCTGCATGCATGCTTGAAGGAAGCAATAGTTAAGTCACAGACTAAACACCATCATCTATAACCTTTGGGCAGACAAAAACATCAAAAAGCTAAACAGATCCCAACAGGACAGAAAATTGGGCAAAATATAGCATGTCATGACTAAGCCATGTTACTCCTCAACATGTGCGTCTAGATTTACTTCCCTCAAGACAGCACAGATGTCTGCCGCTCACCTGTTACCACAGATTGTAGTCATGTGTGCAAGTTTCTTGGGAGTAAGTTGACTAGGCTAGACCAAACCATCAGCTTTTAATGTCAGTTTAAACGGCACATACAATCAATTTTTTTTGCATTTTCTTTACATCACTATATTTATTGGTCTTAAAAATGTTATGAAAAGAATGTTGTGCTCTTGCAAAGTGATGGACAGACAGGTCTGGAGATCAAACTCTTCATTTTGCTTTTTATTCAAAGAATAGGTACAGCAGAGCATCATGGAGCAAGCTTTCCACACTCCTGGGCCTTGACACTGGCCTTCAGGATGGGAGAGGGCAGTCCAGCCTTGAAGCCCCTTTAGCTACTTGGCCTTTCTACTGAGACTGCAAGGAAGGGAGTCATGAAAAGAAAATGCCAACAGGTCTCTTGCTAATGCAGTTGTGACTCACTGTATCTCAGAATGGCACCCTGTAACCCCTATATTCATCATTCATCATGGTTATGGTATTTTATACCAGGGGTCATCAACCTATGGCACGCGTGCCAAAAGCGGCACACGAGCTGATTTTCAGTGGTACTCTGCTGCCGGCCTGGGGTCCCGGCCGCCGGCCCCGCTCAGCCCACTGCCGGTCTGGTATACCAGCTGCCGGCCCCACTCAGCCTGCTGCTGCCTCGGCCCAGCGCTCTGCAGCCGCACCCAGCTGTGGCCCACTGGCCCCAGCCTGGGGCAGTGAGGGATGCAGACAGGGGCAAGAGGGGCCACAGCTCAGCACCCACCTTAAAAATTGTTCCAGCACCCCAGAATATATTTAAGTCCTGATTTGCTGCTTATATCAGGCCACGTGGAACAGTGCACTGTGTTTGATGTTGTGGATGCCCTCTGTTGCCATTTCCCCCCGCCACTGTGAATTATGGGGTACATTTGACAAAATGTCAGCTTCTAAGAAAGCAAAGTTAGATGTCCGTTCATTTCAGTCTTCTTGGACAGACACATTTGGATTTATTCAAATGAAGGACCATGTTGTTTGTCGCACATCAAGTGTTCGATGACATTTTGAAATGAAGCACAAGAAAACCTTTCTTGATGAAGCAGACAAGACTGAATTGATCAAAACAGCAGTAGCAGAATATGAGAAGCAAAGCAGTGTTTTTAAATGCTTAAGTGTAAGTAAAAATTAAGCTACAGGAGGAAGTTACAAGATTGCACAGTGCATTGCAAAAAACGGAAAGCCGTTTAGAAATGGGGAATATATAAAAAGTTTTTCTCAGCAGTTCAGATGCTTTGTTCAATGATTTGCCAAATAAAGATATGATCATATCTAGAATAAAAGAACTTCCTGTCTCTGCCAGAACAGTTGAGAGACACATAAGCGAAAGGGCAGAAAACATTAATGAAAAGCAGACAACTGCATTAAAAGACACAGCAGTGTTTAGCGTTGCAGTTGATGAGAGCGTGGATATAAACGGCGTTCCACATTTGGCAGTTGTTGCAAGATATTGTGCTTCCAAGGAAATCCAAGAGGAACTTTGTTGCCTAAAACCCCTGCATGGCACAACAGAGGAGGAAGATATAGTGGAAAGTTTTGTAAACCATTTTGAAGAATGAGGCGTTGACATCAGAAAAATATTTTGTGTGACGACAGATGGTGCTCCTACCATGGTTGGAAAACAGAAGGGATTTGTAAAATTACTTGAAGATCAAATTGCCCCCACCCCCAACAGTCACATTTCACTGTATGCATCAAGAAAACCTGTGTGCTAAAATTTCTAATTCAGAGGTTAATAATGTGATGACTACAGTGGTGTGAATTGTGAATTTCCTTGTTGCTCTATCTGCTTTGACTCACAGACACTTTTAAGCACTGCTAGAAGAGATGGACAGTGCTTATAAGGACATTCCACTTCACAGCAGCATTCGGTGGCTAAGTCATGGCAAGGTTTTGTAAACTGTTTTGATGCAATCAAGGCCTTTTTGTCGGAAAAAGGACAAAACTACCCCGAACTGGATAATGACAAATGGCTGTGTAAGCTCATGTTTCTAACTGACATCACCACTCACCTAAACAAACTCAACCTCTGTCTCCAGGGTGCAGGGCAAACGGTTCTGGATCTTTATGAAGCCTAGCAGTTTTTTTCTGGGGATATTTGAACTTTGACTTTCCGCTACTTCCATAAAAGACCTACATAAAAGAGCTATTGACACATTGCACTGTCAGTGTCGATGAGATTGAAAAGTACATGCAAGAACTGGAATCAGAATTTTCTGACAGATTTCAAGATTTCCAGCGATTTGGCCCAATGCTTTCTTTTCTAATTAAACCTGAAAACTTCAAAGAAAGCGACTTGGATTTGTCTGTATTTCAGCAGATGGGTGTTGAAGATTTTGAAATGCAGCTCATTCAGTTAAAAAGCTCGGAATTGTGGGTATCAAAGTTTGGAGATCTGCGGAGTGCACTTGAAGCTACCGAGAGAGGTCACGGGGCCTCTATTCTGAACTGCTGGAACTCCCTGCCAGTGAAATGTAACTGTTTGAAGAAAATTGCATTTGCAATGCTTTCAGCATTTGGATCCACGTACCTGTGTGAACAGGTATTTTCACACATGAAATCTGTCCTCTGTCCCTCTTGGAGCCAGTTAACAACTGATCACTCAGAAGCCTGTGTGCAGCTTAAAGTATCCAAATACGTGCCAGACATTGGAAAACTCAGCAAGGAAAACCAAGGGCAAGGATCACACTAAACTGATAAGATCTGCATTTTAATTTAATTTTAAATGAAGCTTCTTAAACATTTTAAAAACCTTATTTACTTTACATACAATAGTTTAGTTATATAATATAGACTTATAGAGAGAGACCTTCTAAAAACGTTAAAATGTATTACTGGCATGCAAAACCTTAAATTACAATGAATAAATGAAGACTTGGCACGCCTCTTCTGAAAAGTTGCTGACCCCTGTTTTATACAAAGCATGCAATGTAAGGTATCATATGAAAGGTCACGATCTGCTGAAACCCGCTGTTCTCTCCAAATATGTACATCATTAGTGTGTATAAAGTTATGAGATTGTGCTCTCTGATTGTTACTGAAATATGCTGGGAGTTTGCTAGTGGCATGCAAAGGATCCCTGCCCAGGTGGTGTTGACCATCCATTAACCAGCTGTATGACTACTATGCAAGCACCACACAATGGCAACTGCTTGATCACTCTGACTTGGGGGCTGCCTGTTCATTGTGACTCAGCAAAGCCCACCAGTACATGCCTGGGCTAGTGTCTGCCAGCCACATGGGCCAAGAGTATAAAATAAGGAGCAGTTGCAGCATGTCTTGGCCTTTATCCTCCCCCACCTAGGCTGGAAACAACCAAGATGTCAAGAAGACCAAGATCATCTAAGGAGATTGGTCTAGGTTCAGGGAGGAAGTCTGTGCATTAAGGACTATAACATCCAGTGGGGTGAGAAAATTGCTTGAGCCAAATACTGCCTAATGTAATAAGATTAGATTGTGCGCTTATTTTTATTTTCTTTGGTAACCATCTCTGTCCTTTTATGCCTGCCACTTATAATCACTTAAAATCTGTCTTTCTGTAGTTAATAAACCTGTTTTATATTTTACCTAAAACAGTATTTTGCTAGAAGTGCTTGTGAAACCTCAGCTCAGAAACAAAAACTGGTGCATGTTCTCTCCACACTGAGGGAGAGGCAGACTGGGTTATAAACATACACTGGTCAGACTTCTGAGCAGGGCATGATGGTACAGCTCAGGGATGCAAGGTGGGGAATGGGGGGAATTGCCTGGTGCCTTTCTCTGTGTGATTCATGAGAGGTGTTGGGTCCCTTCCTGAAATCTAGCTGGGTGTGGGGCGCCACCTGCTGTTGTGCTGAGTGATAACAGCATCCAGAGGGGTTTGCTGCTTGTTACTAGCAAAGCATTGTGAGAGATGGCCCAGGCTGGTGAGTTAAGGGGGCACAGCAGTACCCCAGTTCCAGGTCGTACCCTGGGGATCCCATCACAGCAGTATCTCCACTTTCACAGACAGACACAGAGAACACCTTTACAATCACTACATGGTGAATGTAAAGTACTTATAAATCAATATAGGACTATCATCCAGCCCCAAAGGGCATAGTTTGGGCATACAGTTAAAAACTGAACTTGCCCTCCCATGAACACAGTGGGTCATGCTATCTATCTATGGTCCTTATATGCCCACCTTAATTACAGTATTTGAGTGACTCACAATCTTTAACATATTTATCCTCACAACATCCCTGTGAGATAGTAAAATGTTATAAGCCCATTTTATACATGGAGAACCAAGGCACAAGTTAATAGAGGAAGCAAGGAATCAAACCCAGGTCTCCAGGGTCCCAGCCTTCCTTCGTTAGTTTCCACTCTAAGGGCAGGTTTACACTTAAAACGCTGCATCGGTGCATATGCTTAAATGAAAACGCTCCTATGCCAATGGGAGGGCTGCTCCTGTTAGTGTACTTAATCAACCTCTGTGAGAGGCAGTAGCTATGTCGACAGGAGAAACTCTCCCGTCGACATCGCGCTGTCTACACTGAGTATCAGGTCAGTATAACTGCATCATGCAGGGATTTTTCACACCCCGGAGCCACGTACTTATATAAGTCCGTAGTGTAGACCTGGCCTAAAAGTGTAGAATACGCATATTGTTCTGCCTTAGTAGTTTTGAATGCATTTTATAAATTGTGTTAAAGATGACATTGTATCAACAAATAGAGAGCCCAGCCAAATTGTGTTCAGTGACAATAGTATATAATTGAAATAAAACCATTCCCTAGAGTCGAGTTACTCTGCACTTACACTGGCATGACTGAAAAGAAAATTTGGTCCGGAGATTTTAATTTATTTTGGCACTCCTTGTAAGTAGGGTTGTATTAAGTTAGATGGAATACGTGGTCTAAAGGTGTTCACATAACCCAGTCACTGTCAAACATGAAACTGTTACACAAAGTTCAGGGTGCCAGGAGATGATGAGGGTGGCAGCAGTGATGGTAAAACTCATTCCTGCAGTCTCCTCCCAAAGTCTCTTTCTTTAAGGGTTCCAAAAGGGAGTGACATGCAGAACAGCCAACCCACTCATTATTGAGTCCACCAATTAGGCCTAATACTGGACATACCAATTTTAGTTCATTGATTTTTGGTCTCACATTACCAGGAATGATCTCAGAACAGTCTTGAATTATATCAGGGGACTTTTTGTTTGGACTAATTCACTCTGCCTCCATAGGTTATTGTGCCATCTTATAAACGTACATGTGTTTCTTACAGTCGCACTCACAATTAGGGTAAGTAGATAGGCCACATTACCACAACAGTAGAAACGTGTATTGTAGCAGACATTAAAGGACAAGGGGCTGTTGGGGACATTATTCAAAACCTTCTGCACAGAAATGCATGTATCACACATGTTGCATATTGAAATGAACACATTACAAACTGAATCATCTAGTTTCTTCACCCTAATGCAGCACATCAGTTCTACATCCAGTGCCTCCACCCATGGGAATGCGAGGGGAGACAGAGTCTAGATCCTCAGTGGTGTTCCTAAGCCCTGTGTCTTCTAACTCAGTTCAGAGCAGATTAAAACATGGGCGGCTGCTGCTGGTGGCTTGTTACTCTAGTGCTTCCATGCCTACTGTTACAAGAGAAGCAGCACCAGTGGTAGCAGTGTTGGGAAACACAAGGGGGGGAAAGAGCAGTGTAGATAAGGCCCTATATGTGTCTCACACTGAACCATGAATATTATGTGCTGAACCACAAACCTGGGGCCACAAACCAGGGACCACAAACCTGAGCGTGGAGCAACCTTGAGGATAGTGGGAGGGCAAGGTGTCCTTTTCAGACCCCCCCCCAAGTTACAGTTCTGGAGACAGTATAAGTTAAACCCTACCTGGAGGTGGTCTAACGTGTAACTGTCTATCATCTGGCATGAATAGCTGGAGTGCAGTGTTTTGTGGCAAACTTCCCATTCACTCCTTCGACATGCTCTCTCTCTCTGATGGCCATATCCCTAAGACGGGGGTACAAGAGGGAAGTACCCCAAGCAAACTCTGCAGCTCCTCCTTCCCTACCTCCTTTGATGACTAGTCTCCACCTGTTCCCTCCTGCCTGACAGCTGGGATTCAATTCTACTTCCGCCAGCATAGTAGGGAAATTGCTCCACCAGATCCTGGCTCCCCTTCTGAGAGGTAAAGAAGCTAGTATGGAAAGTGTGGTCTTCCTTGTGGGAAAGGAGAGCCCAGAGACCTTTACCCTCCCTCCCAATTTCACGGGGGCGCAAGATAAGGCCCTTCTAGGATACACCAGTCATAGAATCATAGAGTTGGAAGAGACCTCAGAAGGTCATCTAGTCCAACCCCTGCTCAAAGCAAGACCAACCCCAACTAAATCAGTGTCCAGAAGCTCCCCATATCACTTTTAAGAGCTGAATGTGAATTTCCCAATCAACATTATTTAGATTTCACAAGTTTAATTAATTACTATTAATTACTTTATTCATTACACTCTATTTTTTTTTATTTGCTCAACACAGTTCAACAAAATCCTTTGTCTCTAAGCCATGACATGGTGCAAAATCATGGTTTTTGCTCCATGTAACTCCCAAAGATATTTTTTTTTAAAAAGAGAGATAGCATTTTAGCCCTATTTCCAGCCCAAAAAAGTAAATCCATGATTTAGCATTCATGTTGATTTATTGTAATTAATGATACTGCCAAGCTGCCAGAAATGAGTGGGTGCTTTTTTTTCTTTAATAATTATTTTTACCATGACTGATGTTAGTGTTACAAATTAATCACTTTTTAATTTACCTTCTATTTATCAAGAATATTCAAGCCGAGTAAACTCTTAATAAATCAACAATGTTGAGCTCAATTGCCATTGAGAACGGACCTATGCTTGCAGCAAGATTATCGCAAGCCATCATGCACATTCAAATGCAACCAATGGCTGCCGTGCCTTAAATCAAATTAGTGGTTTGCAGCACGGGGCAAATGGAAGTGTTAAAATTATTCTTTGCAATGGTGACTAATGGCTCAGAGGAGCAAAGGCCAATTTACTAAAAATGATGGCTGATGTTTGGATAAAAATCCCAACCGTTAATTGCATCCCTGATTCAGGAAAGCAGTCCAGCATGGGCTTACTTTTTAATATACAAGGTGAAGCCCCACGGATATCAGCGGGGCTTGTGAGCATGCTTCAAGTGTAACTGCTTTCCTGAATTAGGGTGCCAGCCCCATCATAGACTAGAGTCACACATACTGGGGTAAATGTAATGGCACATGTACCAGCTTGTGAAGTGCTTTGCGGACTGGTGTTGCTTTAGAAATGTTTATGATGATGATCTCAGCTGTAGTTCAAACGAGAAGCAACTTTCCACCTATAAATCTATAAAAAGCAGCCAAGGGGTTTAAACAATCACGCCTAGGAGGAGTTTTAATGGGATTTCACTAAGATGAGTACATTAGGTATTAGAGTCAGTACTAACGTGCTGGTGTCTGTTAGGACAGTCAATCTTTTCCACAATAAGGAATCTCGAAAGATTTATATTTAAATAATTTTGCCATTGCCATGGCAGCACTGCCCAGCCTTGCCTTAGCATTGGTTCACTTCCTGGTGATATTCTGGGGGCGGCTCTCTGCAACAAAGAACCGAGGGCTAAAACGAGGGTGTAATGATCCCACAGTCACCGCACACAAACAGAAATTCTGAGGCCCCAGTGATCGGGTGTATTTCTTCACTTGTAAATGGGATTTCGGCTGAGCTCTTACAACAGCTATTTTTAAAACTTACATATGTAGAGGAGAAGATGGCTCAAGGGACCAACGAGGGAAAGGTAGCCTGTCACCTCCAGGTTGCTGAGTGAAAACCATTGGGATCTCCTGGGTTCAATGGCCTTTGTGTTTGAGTTTGAGAGTGAGTTCCTAGGGCGTCGGGTGTCCACATTCCCAATTGTTACTAAGTGACAATATTCACATGGAGGCCAAGGAGCGGACGGGGACAGAGACAAACTCCCCTCACACCTAGAGGCAGTCACTCCTGGACAGAGATGAAATACATAGAAGGCTTATGTGTTGCTACTGCTGCCTGTGCTCTGCTTGTTCTGGATCAAGAAGAGCACTTCGGTCTCTATCATCATCAAGCCAGTACTAAATTCACTTAATTCATAGAAGGCCAAATCCTGAATCTCACTCATTTCATGGCCAAAACTGTCTCAGACTCAGAGAGAAAGTTTTGCCTGAGTAAAACTGAGGGCAAATTTCAAAATTTGGCCTAAAGAAAGGTATAATTTAAATCTCTTTGGTAGTTTCTTACCCCTCCCCCTCAAATGCTAAATCTACTAGTTAGCCTTAGGCTACATCTACACTATGGACCTTACAGAGGCACAGCTGTACTGCTGCAGGGTCTCCTGTGTAGCCACTCTATACCGGCGGGAGAGAACTCTCCCGCCAGCATAATTAAACCACCCCAATGAGCAGCTGTAGCTATGTCGGTGGAGCTCTCCCACAGACATAGCACTGTCCACACCAGCGCTTTCGTTGGTAAAACTTACATCCAAAGTGCTAGTGTAGACAAAACCTTAGGCTGTTACATATTCTCATTTCCAGAATCTAGCCATTTTTGTCCAGAGTTTGGCCCACTTAGCTAATACCCACTCCAAGTGCACTTGCTTTTACTCCACACTAGAGCAGGAATAAGCTGTGCCTGTTCTGAATGTTGGTTCCAGCTCCACATCCACATTTCAACCAATGATGATTTGTCTACAAACCTATCCCCGTAGAGCACATTGAATTTTAATGAGAAAAAATGGATGAGTTAAGTAATCAATGTTGTCTCTCGGAAATGATATTCCGTGGCACCTTGCCATTTTTATATACAGTCCTTTCTAATTAAATTCACAATAAATAACCCAGGGACAACATTTACTCTTGGTTCATGGTAGTGAGGCTCCTACGCTCCACTAAAAGGGTTATTTAATGATGCAAATTCCACTATCACCATTAGACAAGAAGAGATGAGTGAAGCCACATGCAGGAGCTTCCCTTCACATATCGATGACGGCTGGTTTCAATATCTTTTAGGGTGAAGGCTTCTGTTCTGTGTAAATCCAGATGTTCAGGCTTTAATAGTTTATCTATTGCAAATCACATATATCAAAATCACAACCCGTGGTTACCATTAAATATATATGCCAGGTTTTGAGGACATTTCCAATACAAATCATGGCGAAGGATTCTGGGGAAGCCAGTGAAACCTTGCCGAGCAGTCAGTGGGCAAAGTTACTAGTACCTCATGCTTTTATAGGATTTCCATAGCCATTAGAAGCTTAGGCCCCAATTCTCTGTTACTTCATCCCTGCAGGGGATGGGACCGGAGTCAGGAGAAGGTGGCAGTAGATTTATGGCCCCTTTACACTCGGTGTATTCTAGAGCAGCCACTAGCCTGCCAGGTTCCCAGTGTAAGTTTAAAGCAGCTTCAGGATTGCTCTAACTTATGGTCTACTTTCCAAAGCCCATTATGATCCTTATGCTGGGGCTGGGAGCAGAGCCAGAACAGAAACCTAATGACAATTCTGTGCCGGCCCAAGACAGGCCCTGCACAAGAGCTATTCTCAGAGGGCTGTTTTCATACGTTTTAAGGCCCCTTTATATAACAAGGGAGATGTAAAGCGGACTGAGAGTATATAGGGATCAGGCTCTGAGTATAGGCTGATTAGGATGTGGGGAAGATAGGTAGCTGCAGACATGTAGAGAGGTCTCTATAGTGATAATGTTTGGTCTTATTTCTCTCCTCTTTGGTTTTATTCTTTTCTGCCCTCATGTCTGCTCTCTTCATCTTCCCTTCTTCTCCTCTTCCCCTCAGTCTGGGTCTCCCTTGGTACCTCCTTCACCTTGCTAAGTGTATCATCCTGTTCATTCCTCCCTCCTGGCCCTCTCCCTCATGGTCTATCAACTGTTTCCATGCTCCTTGGTCTGTCTATCCTCCTTTAGGGTTCCCACTTCCCTAGTTAGCCCAATGCAGAAGAGGCCATCTCCTGGGTAGAAGAGAGAATTGATCACATCAATGCTTTTCTCACTGCATTGGCTTCCAATTGAATGCCAGATTCAGTTTAAGATACTGGTCCCCTTCATCTAAGCAGTCAGCAGACAAGAGCCAAACTACCTGAAGGCCCACACCTCCTCATCAATTTTTCAATCCTGATTGAATTGCCCTGTCAACACTGATTCCCCACTTGTAAGGTAACTCCCTTCTCTTCATTTGTCAGTCTATTTATGCCTGCATCTGTAATTTTCACTCCATGCATCTGAAGGAGTGGGTTTTTTACCTATGAAAGCTTATGCCCAAATAAATCTGTTAGTCTTTAAGGTGTCACTGGACTCCTCGTTGTTTTAATGGGAACAACGTAGATGGCGGTACGCAGGAAAAAGCTCTTGGGAGATGGTGCCCAACTGGCATTTCTTGGCTCAGATGAGCTCATGTCTCCCCTTGCTGAGAGCACAGGCCAGGATGCTGAGAGTTTTGTTCTTCACAACATGAGCCTCCCTCAGGAAGCATACAGGGTTTTGAGTTTTCTTCCTCCCAAAGATCTCTCTCTCCACAGAAGATGCATGTTACAAAACCTCAGAGGGGAAAAATGGTCCTAGGTTCCAAAATGACTGGTGCATTACGTATTCAGACAGTTAAAGAAAGATCTTGATTCCCCACCTCTCTGATTATTCTCCCGCTCCAGCCTCCCACACGGTGTGGAGTGATGCTCACTGTGCTGTCACATCACAGCCCCCCCTTTTCCCAGCAATGCCTCCCCCTTTCTGAGGCGCAGGCAGATCAATTTACAGAGGCCAACTTAATTTTTAAAGAAAATCCAGACATATTCCTAGTTCAGTAAGCCAAGTAGCTGCAGAGGTCACAGGAATGGAAGGCTGCCTGTGGCGTTTGATAACTGAAGACCTGGAAGATAGTGTTAATATGCCTGTTTTAGAAATAAATATTAGAGGGAACATCATTGCAAATGAGAACTATTGATGGCCAGACATCAGAATTCTTGGTGCATTTCAGATAAGCATCTAAAAGTCCATTCAAAGTTCAGCTGAACTCATCCAAACCTCTGCGTCTGAAAGATAGGCAGAGTTTGTCCTTAGACCAAGGTCTCCCTCATAACATAAAGAAGATCCACAAGCAACACCATAGGAGTTTGGGGATCAGCAGATCGTGGCAGCCCCATGTCTTTGTAATGGACCAAATCAAAATACCAGCTCAAAATATTATTAATGAACAGGGCTTGAAATATAGCAGTGTGACCTCATCTCCAGTTTGAAATAAATGAGAAAGGATCCTTGGCTCATATTTCCTCCTCTATCCCGACTCTTCCTCTCTGCACGCACAGTGTAGGTGAGTAAAAAGGAATAAACATCAGTAACCACAACTGACAAAAGTTTAGATGTACATGAAAGCCAAATGGCATTGGAAGGCAAAGGGAACAGACAGCTGAGAATCTTATTCCATTAATCTTATTTGAGACTTCAATAATATTGAAAAAGAGAGAAGTAGATCTCTCTGTAAAGCAGACAAATAACTGCTACTGGGCAGGTTGTGGGGGGGAGGAAACTAAGACACCTTTTCATAAAAAGCGCTGGTGGGAGTTTGTGTACTGTGCCTCTGAAGAACTGCATACTTGCTCCACTGGAGTGTGCTGTTTATTTGCAATATGAATTTCACCTGGCTAATCGATTGCCAGAGCTGCAGGTAGTGCTCTGATCACCTTTTAATGTATTCATACAATGTAAAGTGTAGTTCAATTCATGGCAACCTCTCTTCCTGGTGACTTCCATGACAGCATTTGTGCTTTACAAAAATCAGTCACTTGATATATGCCGATTCTGCAGCTAGATGTTTGACTACAGCATGTGTAGGCCTACCCAGGCTAGCTTTGATCTAGCTAGCTGAGGTACTAATGCAAGTGAAGTCATGGCAGCGTGGGATAGCCACCTGAAACAAGCCTGCTAGGGAGCCTGGGTATGTAAGCTAGCCCATGCTAAAATCTGTTCTGCCATGACTTTACTGCTATTGGTACATGAGCTAGCTAGATCAAAGCTAGGTGAGTAAATCTACAGATACTACAGTCAGACCTCTGACTGCAATGTAGACATACACTGAGTCTACCTGCAGAAATCTGCATTTGGTAACCAAGAAGACGTTTCTTCCTCCATCCTCCTTGTCTCAGAGCAAACTCTGCCCCATGCCTGAGCCCAGACAGATGTCCACAATGTTCACTTACAGAGCCTTGAAGAGCTATGTCTACACTACCACTTATATCGTATAACTCATGTCACTCAGGAATGTGAGTAAGCCACCTCCTGGAGCAACATAAGTTGCACCAACCTAAGCGGCCATGTGGACAGCACTATGTCGACAGGAGTGCAGCTGTGCTACTGAAAACTCTCTACTGTACCCATAGCCTAAGAAAGTTGCTAACTGCTGTGATGCCAATACTGATATCCCAGCATGAAACAGAGAAGTTTGTTTTTTGCTTGCTTGTTCACTATTGTTTTGTTCATTAGCCACCCTACACATTAATTAAATTAACAGAGAATGCACAGCAACAGCCTACCATGACTGCTGATTTTTAAAAGATCTCAATTTTGCTTCTTTAGAGAAAAAAAGAATCAATGTGGTTGCCAGTGCTGACGTAAGCATTTTAACAATGTTCTGCTCCACCACAAACAAGGGCCAGACCGTCCCCAGGTGTAAATCACTGAGATTCAATGCATGTCAGTGCTGATTAACACCAGCTGAGGGTTTAACTCACGGGACCAAATTCAGAGATGCTGTCCATGCTGAACACTATTTTTGGTCAATGGGAGCTCAGTGCTGTCGATTCTGGTTCCTTCATGGGTTATTCTCTCTGCAGTGCACATACTAATGGGAGGTGCTGTCCAGAGACCTCATTCAGCCACGGGCTTAAGCACATGCCTAACTTTAAGCAAGAAAGTAATCCCATAAACATAAATGGGACTGTTCATCAGTTTATTGCACCCAATGCAGCATGTATGATTACCTGCCCTATGGGCAGGTGGTGTATGTGTGCATTCGGTGCAAGGAGCTCCTGGAGATCGTGTACAGACTTTGGAGGGCAGGGTGGCTGAGCTGCAGGAGCTAAGGAAGACAGAGAGGTACATAGATGAGAATTTCCGGGACAAAGTAGAATGGTCCCATCCTCGATCTGACAGCCTCTGTGCTGTTGAGGAGAATGAAAGCCTCAGGGAAGGAGAACATCCAACTGGAGCAAAGAAAAATGATCCCATAGTCGGGACCCTCCTTCCAGATGATGATGTGGATACCTCTCCAGGGGAGGAAACTCCAGTTATTAGGAAGAGACAGGTATTAGTAATTGGCGATTCAATCATTAGAGACATAGATAGCTGGGTTTGCGGTGACCGGGAGAACTGAATGGTGACTTGCCTGCCTGGTGCGAAGGTTGCAGATCTCTTGAGACATCTAGGTAGGCTTATGTGTAGTACTGGGGAGGAGTCAGTGATCATGGTACATGTAGGTACCAATGACATAAGGAAGGATAGGAGAGAGGTCCTGCAGGCCAAAATTAGGCTGCAAGGTAAGAGATTGAAGTCCAGGACCTCCATGGTAGCATTCTCTGAAATGTTTCCAGTTCCACGCGCAGGGCCAGTTAGACAGGCAGAACTGCAGGGTCTCAATGTGTGGATGAGATGATGGCGTAGGGAGAAGGGGTTTAGATTTATTAGGATCTGGGGAAACTTTTGGGAAAAGGGGAGCCTATATAGGAAGGATGGGCTCCACCTAAACCAAAATGGAACCGAATGCTGGTGCTTAAAATTAAAAAGGTCGTAGAGCAGTTTTTAAACTAAGGGCTGGGGGAAAGTCGACAGGTGCAGAGAACCATGTGGTTCGGACATCCCTTAGGGGAGGATCTATAAATGGAGATTCCCTATATACTAATAAGGAGGAGAGGATGGAAGATGATAAAAAGCAGGTAGGATCTGATGAGAAACAGTCAAATGAAAAAAAGTCCCATTCAATTACATCATGTAATGGCAGGCAGCTAAAAAGTGACAAGTTTTAAAGTGCTTATATACCAATGCTAGACGTCTAAATAATAAGATGGGTGAACTAGGGTACCTCATATTACATGAGGCTATTGATATAATAGGCATCACAGAAACTTGGTGGAATGAAGATAATCAATGGGACACAGCAATACCAGGGTACAAAATATATTGGAAGGACAGAACAGGTCGTACTGGTTGGGGAATGACACTATATGTGAAAGAAAGCATAGAATCAAATGAAGTAAAAATCTTAAATGAACCAAACTGTACTGCAGAATCTCTAATGATAGTAATTCCACGCTTGAATAATAAGAATATAGAAGTAGGGATATATTACTGACCACCTGACTAGGATGGTGATAGTGACTGTGAAATGCTCAGGGAGATTAGAGAGGCTATTAAAATAAAAAACTCAATAATAATGGGGGATTTCAATTATCCCCATATTGACTGGGTACATGACAGCTCAGGACAGGATGCAGAGATAAAGTTTCTTGACACCTTAAATGACTGCTTCTTGGAGCAGCTAGTCCTGGAACCCACAAGAGGAGAGGCAATTCTTGATTTAATCCTAAATGGAGCACAGGATCAGGTCCAAAAGGTGAATATAGCTGGACCCCTTGGTAATAGTGACCATAATATAATTAAATTTAACATCCCTGTGGCAGGGAAAACACAACAGTGGCCCAACACTGTAGCAATTAATTTCAGAAAGGGGAACGACACAAGAATGGGGAGGTTAGTGAAACAGAAATTAAAAGGTACAGCACCAAAAGTAAAATCCTGGCAAGCTGCATGGAAACTTTTTAAAGACACCATAATAGGGGCTCAACTTAAACGTATACCCCAAATTAAAAAAAACAATCAGAGAACCAAAAAAGAGCCATCGTGGCTAAACAACAAAGTAAAAGAAGCAGTGAGAGGCAAAAAGGCATTCTTTAAGAAGTAGAAGTTAAATCCTAATGAGGAAAATAGAAAGGAGCATAAACTCTGGCAAATGAAGTGTAAAAATATAATTGGGAAGGCCAAAAAAGAATTTGAAGAACAGCTAGCCAAAGACTCAAAAAATAATAGCAAACATTTTTTTAAGTACATCAGAAGCAGGAAGCCTGCTAAACCAGTGGTTCTCAAACTAGGGCCGCCGCTTGTTCCAGGAAAGCCCCTGGCGGGCCGGACCGGTTTGTTTACCTGCCGCATCCGCAGGTTTGGCTGATCATGGCTCCTACTGGCTGCGGTTCACCGCTCCAGGCCAATGGGGGCTGCAGGAAGCAGCGCGGGGCGAGGGATGTCCTGGCTCCCCTTCCTGCAGCCCCCATTGGCCTGGAGTGGCGAACCGCGGCCAGTCGGAGCCGCGATCAGCCCAACCTGTGGACGCGGCCGGTAAACAAACCGGCCCGGCCCGCCAGGGGCTTTCCTGGAACAAGCAGCGGCCCTAGTTTGAGAACCACTGTGCTAAACAACCAGTGGGGCCACTGGATGATCGAGATGATAAAGGAGCACTCAAGGACGATAAGGCTATTGAGGAGAAACTAAATTAATTCTTTGCATCGGTCTTTACGGTTGAGGATATGAGGGAGATAAAAAGAATTGCTCACATTTGGGTAAGTGATAAACCTGAGGAACTGTTCCAAACTGAGATGTCATTAAAGGAAGTTTTTGTAACAAATTGATAAACTAAACAGTAATAAGTCACCAGGACCAGATGAATACCAGATGGTATTCACCTAAGACTTCTGAAGTTTCTCAAATGTGAAATGCAGAACTACTAAGTGTAGTCTGTAACCTATCATTTAAATTAGCTTCTGTACCAAATGACTGGAGGATAGCTAATGTGACGCCAATTTTTTGAAAGGGCTTCAGAGGAGACCCCAGCAATTACACTTCAGTACCAGGCGAACTGGTTGAAACTATAGTAAAGAACAAAATTGTGAGACACACACGGATTAACATAATTTGTTGGGGAATAGGCAACATGGTTTTTGTAAAGGGAAACCATGCCTCACCAATTTACTAGAATTCTTTGAGGGGGTCAACAAGCACGTGGACAAATTGGATCCAGTGGATATAGTGTATTTAGATTTTCCGAAATCCTTTGACAAGGTCCCTCACCAAAGGTTCTTAAGCAAAGTAAGCAGTCATGAGATAAGAAGGAAGGTTATGATTGGTAACTGGTTAAAATATAGGAAACAAAGGATAGGAATAAATGGTCAGTTTTCAGAATGGAGAGAGATCCCTTTGGAAAAAGGGGTAAACAGTGAGGTGGCAACATTTGCAGATGATACAAAGCTACTCAAGACTGCAGAGTTACAAAAGGGTCTCTCAAAACTGGGTGACTGGACAAGAAAATGGCAGATGAAATTCAATGTTGATAAATGCAAAGTAATGCACATTGGAAAATATAATCCTGACTATACATATAAAATGATGGGGTCTAAATTAGCTGTTACCACTCAAGAAAGAGATCTTGGACTCATTGTGGATAGTTCTCTGAAAACATCCCCTCAACGTGCAACATCAGTCAAAAAAGCGAACAAAATGTTGGGAATCATTAAGAAAGGGATAGATAATAAGACAGAAAATATCATATTGCTTCTATATAAATCCATGGTATTCCCACATCTTGAATACTGCATGCAGATGTGGTCACCCCATCTTAAAAAAGATATATTGGAATTGGAAAAGTTTCAGAAAAGGGCAACAAAAATGATTAGGGAATAGGGAACAGCTGCTGTATGAGGAGAGATTAAAAAGACTGGGACTTTTCAGCTTGGAAAAGAGACAACTAAGGGAGGATATGACACAGGTCTATAACATCGTGACTGGTGTGGAGAAAGTAAATAAGGAAGTGTTATTTACTCCTCCTCATAACACAAGAACTAGGGGGCCACCAAATGAAATTAATAGGCAGCAGGTTTAAAACAAACAAAAGGAAGTATTTTTTCACACAACGCACAGTCAACTTGTGGAACTCCTTGCCAGAAGATGTTGTGAAGGCCAAGACTATAACAGGGTTCAAATAAAAAGATAAAGATAAATTCATGGAGGATAGGTCCATCAGTAGCATCCCTAGCCTCTGTTTGCCAGAAGCTGGGAATGGGCGACAGGGGATGGATCACTTGATGATTACCTGTTCTGTTCATTCCCTCTGGGCACCTGGCACTGGCCACTGTCGGAAGACAGGATACTGGGCTAGATGGACCTTTGTTCTGACCCAGTATGGCCGTTCTTATGTTCTTATGTTCAATGCCTTGCTCAAGGGCCAAGTGTACATCAAGATGAAAGTAGTGGTGGTAGCCAGACTTTTTCTACTAGTCTCTGGTCACTGCTTCTCAGCTCTCATGGAAGGAAAGAAGGCATCAATATATCAGGGCTTAGTTAGTGCTGATAGTAAATTCATATCTTCAGTACTCTCAATACAATTCCCACAAGCTGGGGCAGCCAGAGAGCCTGAGTCTCCACACCCTTTCACGCACTTTACACTGGTGTAAATCTATTATACTCCTCACACACACTAGCATGAGAAGATACTCAAGTTTACAGTCCATGTTATCTTTTACAGTCTCTCCTCTGTGACTTGAGAGCTTTCCCTCAGGGGAATGCCAGAGGCCGGACTTTTAACGGTCAGCAGTGCTGACCAGAGCCGCCAGGGTCCCTTTTCAACTGGGCTTCCAGTTGAAAACCGGACACCTGGAAATCCAAGCAGGCCCACGCAACCCCTTTTACCCTCCAGCCATACTCCAAAATGCCTCCACAGCTTGAAGGCAAAGGCCCTAACCATTGGGAATATTGTCCTTTGGGTAGGGGGTCATACAGCTGCTTTGTAGCCTCTTTGCTCTAGTAGGTATAACTAGCTCCTAGTGGCCTCTTTAGAACTGTAATTTGGGTCCCATGCAGTCTACAGACATGTGACTGCAGAAGAAAAGATATGGGCACAACCCTTCTGCCCTCTGCGATTTCTTGGAACCTGAAATCCATCCTATTCCTTCTCTCCTGAAAACAAATCTCTCTGAACTTCAAAGATTGGGACAGCCATGGAATACACACAGTTGGCCAGCTATTCAGTAAAGAAAATTTTCTAACTTATTTAGAGATCAAAACTAACTTTTACTGGCCCACTTTCTCCAAGTACAAGTACTTTCTAGCCAGGCACTTTCTCAACTTTCTAGAAAACTTGTTTTATATAAAAAAATTAACCTTAATAGAAGCAATTTTGTCTGGTCAGTTAGGAAACAAAAAATTATATAACTTATTTATATCAATCTTTGCAGACAGCTTTCCTGACAAAAAAGTCAAGACAAAAAAGTGTCCACATAGGACACTCTAGAAAAGGATGTGGATAGACAAATTACCACAGAGACACGGGGTTTGGTCTGGAAAAAGAGGACCAGCAGCACCCTCAGTCTGTAGCACAAGAAACAAAAATTTCTTTAAAAGATTGTTTCACTGCTACCTCACACAATTCAGCTTAAAAAGTAGAGAGAGATTGACTGAGGATAAATGTTGGAGAAACTTTGGTGAAAGAGGAGATGTTATGTGCATATGGTGGACATGTCCACTCATAGACAGTATTGGGATTCAATCCATAATCTAATAATCCTTTGGTAATCTTCTTGGGGCTTCCTAGTGGAAATAGTCACACAGAAGGAAATTAATTAATCTCTCATTTGCTAGTAGCTGCTCAGCCATTGGTAGCCTCTCATTGGGAAAAGAAAAATAGCCCAACCACTGCGGAATCATTAAATAAATAAATAAATAAATAAACAAACAAACAAACAAACAACAGGTTGAGGTTACGGAAAAATTCACACCCAGTTACGTACCCAGCAAAATAGACAGGAGACAGATAGATATTTGGTTACCTTTTATTCAGTACTCAGACAAAGTATGGTCACATGCCAAAAAACTAGCACACCTGTCCAATTTTTTTTAATATTAACACTTGATAGACATATGTGGTGTGTTAAATATGTGTATATAGAGATTTCTCTCAATTTAATAAAATAACTAGAAACAAGATAGGTGTTGTAATGATGTTCATTATGTAATATGGTAACACCCGATTAAATAGAAAGTTCTGATGACTATATTCCTGCGGGGCTTTGGAGTGGAGCCTGGAGCTGGAGCGTGGAGCAGCTCTGGAGCAGTGGAGCTGCAGGTTTTTGCCTGGAGCGGAGCCGGAGCACAGCTCCAAAGCCCTGTCCTGTATAATGTCTCTGTAAAGAAAACTTCACTGTTGTAATGATTGTTTTGTTTCTAACAAGTTTACAAATCCTTGCCGTGTAAACATTAAAACGTCCTAAATAGTTTTTTTAAAAATCCCTCTATCCTGAGAAAGCATATAAGAAGGGATGGTGCACACTAAGGAATTATGTCTGCTAAGGGCTATAAATGCCAAGACTAAGGGCATTTTCTCTGATCCACACTGAAGTTCTCCATCACACATTGTTCCACCTGCAGAACTTGCACTCCACATGGAATGAGTGTATAGTGTGTAGCAGCATGGATTACAGGAGAGATCCTAAATTCCAAGAGGCAGCCTGGTTCAAAGCTGAACAGGGAAAAGGCACAAACCCCACTGCCTAGACCTGACAGTGGTCTTCCTGCTGACATCTGCATCAGTTCCAAGTGATGGCTCCTCAGAGGTACAGGAACCCCCAACACCCAACAGTCTTAAATGTGAATGGAATAGGGATTCAGGATCTAGCCTGATCAGGACCTTAGCCCAGCATACAGTGTGAACTCACCTCCAGTATCACAAAGATGTGCTGCAGAAGGGCAAAAGAACACATCTGGCCTAAATGTTAAAGAGGTCTGATTTGGGTCTTGCCTGGTGTAGAGATAGGATCAGTCCGATATTACTCTATGGATGTAGCTTTAGCTGAACCAGGCTTTAGGGCTGATATTTTCAAAGCCACATAGGGTATTTGGATACTCAGGTCCCAGGAATTTCAATGGGAATTAGGGGTTGAGATTTTCAAAAGCATCTAAGTGACTTTGGCACACAGTCCCATTGAAAGTCAGTGGGAGATTTTCAAAGGCACACAGAGCACATACGGACTGTCAATGGGAGTTATGCATCTAACTGTGATTTGTGCCTTTGAAAATCTCACCTTAGGACTCATCCCCAAATCACTTAGTCACTTTTGAAAATCCCACGCTGGCTGTCCAAATCCCATTGGTGTATTTGAAAATCTCAGCCTAAATGTGCAAGATGGCTCCTTGTACCTCTGGTCAATGGTTATTCGATAAAGCAAAATGTTCAAGAAGTTGTCATGAGAGAGTTTCCAGCAGTGAGAGGAAGTTGTTTCTTCATCGACATCCTGAGTGCTGAAACTCTGATCAAGCTGAATGTCTCCACACAAAGACTCCCTTGAGACAGGGACACTGACATCCAAAGGGATATTACATTTTCACCTACTAGTTCCATTCCAGTCTGGTGACAGGAAAGCTTGCAGGTTAATTAAAAAAGTAACAGCCGCAGAGAAAATACAGCCACAGTCTATTTATTCTGATTGCACATTTCTAGAGGTCTCACTTACTTTCCTTAATTTGGGGACACTATCAGCAGAGCATGCAGCATGCCTGGAACTTTGCTACCTCAGCACTTTTTTCAGTTTTTCCAAACAAATATTTAAACTGACTAGTCAACTCCACTGGGAAGCTGAAGGGATTTGTTATTTTAATAGGGTTATAATCACCATTTTCTCTGTCCCAATATATTATTCAGCTTATGGTAAGCCTTAGAAAATACAGATGTGGGTGGGGAGAGATCCTCAAGGCTGCATTAGACATAAAATCCTTAGTCATAACAGCACATCCTTCTTATAGCAGACTGGAATAGGAAAGCATTCACAGAACTATCAAGCTGTGTTTCTGTTAAGCACTGAGAATTTGGAGTAGCTCCCCTCCCATCTTTTCTTAAGTACAGTACTGTGATTTTCTTTAGAGACTTTCTGAGACATTCTTCTCAGCAGCCTCAGATCCCAAAGGAGGTCCCTTCCTTTCTTCCCAGACTTAGTTATTAATGCAAATGCACCTCCTTTTAGTTACTAGATCAGCGTCAATCCCAATGGAGCTTGAGTTGTAGCTACTCTAAGCATGCGAAGGAGAAATTTGTATGGCATTTCTGAAAGCACCTTGTTAAAGATTCATCACTAAATTGAAAAAGGTTGGGGTAAAACTTCCCAGTCTTTGAAGGCATTTACTCCTCTCTGAATTCAGCCATCTCTGTCAGAGACAACCTCTTCCTTATTGCTGAGTCAGATCTTCAGCTGGAGAAAATTGGCATACCCCTGTTTATGCCAAAGGGTCTATGCCAATTCACACCAGCTGAAGATTGAGGGTGAAATTTTCAAAGGTCCCTAAGTGACTTACAAACCTAAAATCTCATTTTCAAAAGTGGCGTAGGGACAGATTTTCAAATATATTTAGGCACCTAAAGATTCAGCTAGTTACCTACTGGGATTTCCAAAAGAACCTTAGCAAGTTAAGCACCTAATGCAGGCACCTAACTTCCTTAGGTGCTTTTCAAATTCATACTGTATGTCTATATACACCTTTACATCAACACCTCACCCTCCTTGATGTCATCTGTTATTAGCTCTCCTTCCTCACTAAGTAGTGGATCTACACTTTCCTTCATCTTTCTCTTGCTCCTAATGTATTTATAGGCACTCTTATTGCCTTTGATGTCCCTTGCTAGATTTAACTCATCTTGTGCCATGACCTTTCTGATTTGGCCTCTATATGGTTGTGCTATTCTTTTTTATTCATCCTTTGAAATCTGTCAATATTTCCACTTTTTCTCCAATTCCTTTTTGATTGTCAGGTACCTAAGGAGCTCTTGATGGAACCATGATGGCCTCTTACTATTCTTCCTATCTTTCTTTCACATCATCTAATAGCTTTTCAGAACTCTCTCTATGGTACCTTACTAGACTCATCTCTAGCAAATCCTACTAAACAGTATTTCCCAAAGTGTAGTGGCACCTCTCTAGGGGGTACAAAGGATGAGCCAGGGGAGGGGAGGCCCAATGATTTCATATATAATCACGTTAAATACCCTAGGCCATGTTTATAACCACTTCAGGGAACAGTTCTAAGAAAAGCATAGATGGGACCAGTGAATCTCCCTTCTCATGCCAGTATCCTGTGCGTTTTAAAGACCTTTCTTCAGTAAAGCTGTACATGACTACTCATTGCATTTCACAGTTTCCCCACTGAAAATAACAGGAGTGAAATGAGTACCACATTCCAGAGACCAATATATTTGCAACCACTTTCTTACAAGCTCCAGTTATGCTAGCAATCAAATAAAGTACATTATAATAAACTGTAGTTACATTTTGCTGATGTACAGAAAACCACTGCAGTGATGTTTTTAATCTCAAGTTATTGCAGGCTCTGTTTAGGGGCAAACTGACCCTCAATTGTAATAAGCCCAGCAACCTTAACTTTCAGCTCTTCCTAGGGTGACCAGATAGCAAGTGTGAAAAATCGGGACGGGGGGGGGGGGGGGGGGGAATAGGAGCCCATATAAAACCAAACCCCAAATATCAGGACCGTCCCTATAAAATCGGGACATCTGGTTGCCCTAGCTCTACCACATCATCAGATTTTAGTATATTGCCTTCTAATTACATTATCTGCCTCTAAAAGAGTCTCTGCTTGCAAGAAGGGCTATAAATAAGGTGCGTATATACAGCAGCAAGTGGAGGAATGCACTGAGGATGATCTCTGACTGTATCATTCATCCTAAGGAAAATCAATAGATTACTTAGCACTGAAAATGCCCTGTAAAATTTTAATCTCTGGTTAATAGTGATCTACTTGAACCCAAGCTTATTTAACAACCTAATATTATTAAAGCATTGGGCTTCATTTCAAGAAGCCTAGATCTGTATTAACTCAATGGTGTTTTTTACTCCCTTTTAATCAGTTGCACTTTCAGCATTCACTCATGGGCAGAAGATTTTTATAACCAAAGCTAGATACCTGTGCTGCATCTCCTAAGGCACCTAGCAAGGATGGTGCAGTCCAGGAAGACGGGGCATAGGATTTGAGCCACCTGTATGTCATCCAGATTATGGGCTGCTGTAGGAGCTGAAACACCCCTCCGTGTAAGATATGGTCTGTTTTGCAGTCCAGAACTCCCATAGTGCCAAGAGCTAGTCTACAAGCACACCAGCACATCTCCTCAACCTCCCTCCATCCCAATATTCCCCTTACACTGCTGACTGCAAGGCAGTAACATGAGCCACTGATGCCAGCCCTGTGCTGCACCTCTCCCAGGGGATTCTCCCCAGCCCATTTTGTCTCCTTTATGATCCCTATACGCTACTGGAGTAGCTTCTAGAGTGGCCAGAATCCAGCCCACAATCATTACATTACATGTCTTCTTGTTTCATTTTGGAAAATACTGCAGTAAAATGTGACAGAGCTGAAGTAGGGATGTTTATCATGACACCAAAGAAAGAACTGCAACTCAACCAACCCTTTTGATAATGTGTAAAGGCAGTACAGAGCTAAATGAGCAACCCCCCAGCTTAATTCATTTTGGAGTTTTGCTAACTTCTAAATTACGCTCTACTTTATGCATTGGAATACTAGCCATCCAAACACCCCCAAAAGAACCTGCTTCAATACAGGGGGAAAAATCCCACCAACAAACAACCCTCCAACCATATACCAACCTACCACCCCGCACTAGAATCCTTATGTAGTATTATTAAACAATTACTGCCCATACTCAATGGGGACCCCATCCTGAAAGAATTCTTTCCCAAACCTCGTCTTCTGGCCTTTAATCAAAGCCTCAGCCTTACTAAGCTCATTATCAGAAGCAAACTCCCTGCAGACCAAGACACATCAACTCAAAGCAGCACCAGACCTCTCTAGAACAACAGATGCAAAATCTGTAGACATATCTCCACTGCTATGATGATCACAACTCACCTTTCAAGATCCATGGGTCCTCCACATGTCTATCTCAACACATGATGTACCTCATCCAGTGCACTAAATGCCCTAGGAACAACTATGTGGGTGAAATGAGACACTCACTATGCTCTTGAATGAACTCATGCAGAAAATTGATAAATGACAAAAACACCATGTCACCAAGGGCAAACGCTTTTCACAAAGTGATTGCTTCCAATCTGATGTCTCAGTCCTCATCCTCAATATAAGCTCCATACAACCTTCAAAAGACAAGCCTGTAGCTTAAATTCATAGTTTTTCTAGACACTAAAAATCAGGGACTTAATAAAGACATTGGATTTATGGTGTATTAAAACAATCTGTAATCCACTAACCCCCACCTTTTGTCCTATGAAAACAGAGGTGTTAACTGGTCCAATAGAAGGTATTACCTGACCCATCATGTCTCTGTAACCTTTCCACAGACATTTTGAAAATTCCTATAATATTTATTAGAGATTATATTCTTGCTATAGAATTACACAGCATGGTTCAAAAACTCTTTAAAAACATGTCATCCCCTGTTGATTCTATACGTATGTAGAACAACTTCTATAAAAATCTATAATTATTCTAACAAATGACTGGCTTGATAGCCATCACATTCAAGTACAAGTCACAGCATCCCCTAAGGCATAGTAAAAGCCTTTGTGGGGCAAATAGCATAAGTACATCCCTGAATTTACATCACCATAAACAATCATGACTAACCCTTTGGCCTACCTAGTCTGCTCTTCTCCAGAATATATTTTAGTAAATTTGGCAACCAGCACCCTAACTCATGCATAAAACATCCCTCAACCCCTTCCACAGAAAGTATGCCTGTCTTCAGATGACAGAATAACCTAAGACAATACAACCAGGGAACGAATTCAGAGATAGGACAGTTCAGAGAGGCACAGGAAAGGCTCTGCTTAGAACAGACACCAGATTAGAAAGACTAACTGGGCTTTGCCTTTGACTTTCCCTGCATCTATTTGGTACTTTTTCCCAGAGAACCATTAATCATACAAAACTCTGTCTGTGGAGTCGGAGATTGCAACCTTCAACAAGTAAATATCCTCTGGTGCCAGGAATTAAAAGACAGGAATAAATATATGAACGCTGTCTGTCTGTCGTGCCCTTTGGAAAGGAAACATGGTTACAGTGTGAAACTTCTGAAGGGATGGCAGAACAGTAGATATTAAATTGCTGAGTACTCGGTGCAAGAAAGAAGAGGTTCAAATACACTACAGTCAGGGAATTCAAACCGTCAACACATATTCACTGTCCACCCGACTCTCCAGGCTCATAACAGACTACATTTTAGAAGTTTAACATGAAGCCTTCTCTGAACTAAAAATCTAGTTCTGTGCTGAGGCCACATCAATTACAGTGTGTTTGAGTCAAATAATTAACTTTTTATGAGATACGGGGGAACCCAGGCATACTACTGTTGTGTACAGAAAGCGAAGGGACTACATCTTCTAGATAGCTGTCACAATACTGCACTCTAAATCTGCTAAATACTACCCACAATCCCAGAAGTTTAGAGAATATGGAATACGGTAACTTTGTAAGATGGAGAGAACCAATTTCTGCCATCCTTTCTCATGCTGAGTTTGGTATCCCATTGCCCTGTAGCGAAGTCATCTACACTAGTATAAACTATTGGCATTTTACACCCACTTTCCACTGGTGTAAATGACTACACAAAGAACAGTGGAGTAATACCTTAATCCCCAGCAATCCAATTGATTTTAAAGGAGTTACACACAGAGTAAGTTTCTACGTAACATGAGTAAGGGTGGAAGAAAGACCCTTAAAATGAATAGCAGCAACATGCAAAAGGAACAAGGTGATTAAAGTTTCTCATCATAATCATTTTTCACTTGTTTAAATGTGTCATTCAATACTGATGGTCAAACTCATACACTACAACATGGATTGGAAGCTCCTTGGGGCAAGTACTGTGTCTTCCGTCTGTGTCTTTCAGAGTGTTGAGCTCATAGTCAATGCGTTATTATTATTTATTATTAATAAGAGGGAGGGACAGCTCAGTGGTTTTAGCATTGGCCTGCTAAACCCAGGGTTGTGAGTTCAATCCTTGAGGGGACCACTTAGGGATCTGGGGCAAAATCAGTACTTGGTCCTGCTAGTGAAGGCAGGGGGCTGGACTCAATGACCTTTCAAGGTCCCTTCCAGTTCTATGAGATAGGTATATCTCCATATATATTACACAGCATGAGTACCTATGAAACCATTCTTCCAATGCAATGAACACACTATCTGTTTGAGTGACACTAGCAAATATAATATGGCCTAGAATTTGGGATTAGTAAAATATATTCTTACCAAATGTAAGACCAAGAAAATGTACACAGAGTTTCCCAGACCTGAAGACGAGCTTTGTGTAAGATCGAAAGCTTGTCTCTCTGACCAACAGACATTGATCCAATAAAAGATATTACCCCCTACACCTCATTCATCTATTCTAGCAGACTATCCACATAAATGTGATAGCAAAGGGTCACATCACCTTAGGATAAAACACATTCTGAACAGAAATCCCTGGAAAATTCTTCACATGAGTCAGTTTAAAAACCATGATGGTTTTCTGCTCTCATTGAAGTCAAAGACAAAACTCCCGTACCTTCAATGGGAGCAGAAGCAGCCCCCTGAGACTTAGAAGTAACTTTGGCTAGTATGAATAAGAGTGAGAGAAAAACGTGTAATCTGGATGAGTGTAAAATATGAGGAAAGTGCTTGGATCTGCAGAATTATTTGTGCACTACACATCTGGCTCTCTTTCATAGCTTGACATTTGGTCTGCAGCTGGACAATAGCTCTATTTAGTGCTTTGAGAAAAATCTAGTAGGAATCTATTTGGAAAAAGGCAACGATTAATTGGTCATAATGAGAGTGGAATTTGCTTTCCAGCAAGCTTGTATTATTGTGAACTGAGGAAACAATTGAGCTGAACAACAAGACAAGCTGCAATTAGTAGCAGGATGTCTATTGACCTAGAGCAACACACACAGCTGATGGCTAATGGCAGATTAATCTCCATTTCCCATTCTAAATTTCAACCATGACCCAGAACATGGTCAAGATATTTAGCCCTCTGTCAGACCCAAGTCTCAAATGGGAGGCTTGGAGTACAAGTAGATGGTGAAAAGAGAGAATACTGCTACTATTTCTGTTCCCTGAGCCATCCAGTCCTTATGAGCCAGAAAAAAAAACCCTCCAGCAAATAGCTTATTGAATTTGATGGGGACGATAAGAGATTTCTCTCAATTAGAATATCATCTGTGGCTTCTAGGAGTCACTAGTGTCATCAATCCTGATATCAGCACTGTCTGATAAAGGACACTAGACTAGACCATTGTTGTGTCCCTGGATGGCAATACATAGGTTCCTGATGAATCCTTTGTCAGAGAGGAATTGTGACGCTGGAGAAGGGAGAGACCGAGCTGAAATGGCCCAATCCCACTTGGAAAAAATTCTGGTGAGACTTGTCCCCCTGAACCTTGCATCTTTTACACCAGCCGTAAATGGACACTTTATTTTGTCCACAAGGTCTGGTCTCCAGCCTTATTACCATTCTTTGCCATGGTCGATAGATAGCACTGAACCGAAGAGAAAGTGTTCTGTGGGCAGAAGAAATGCACTTGTTAAAAATCATGAAGAAAGTGGGGCCACCATTGCATTAATTACATCTAAGACTCCCTTTTTCTTAGGCCCCAGGAAGGGAAAGTGAAAGGGTGGAGACCAAAGGGCCTCTTCATTTGTGTGTGAAACAAATGCCTTCTGAGCTCAAATTTATATCCTACTAACAGTATCTCTCATTCCCTCCTCTTCTACCTCATTCATTCCCTGTCCTCAGCCATTCCACACCTCACAGCTCTGACCTCCTCTCTGCCTTTTCGGAGTCCTGCCCTGCCTCTCTTGCTCTCACTATCCTCATACAATCTCTCCAAGAGCGAGTGGGAGAACGTGCGCGCACAAGTGGTTGCATGTGCAGGGGAAAGAGAAAGACCTGGAATTACTTTCATGCCTCCCAGACTATCAGCACTAAAAGGAACTGGAGACAAAGACAGAGAAAGGTGCTTAAGAAATGGAAGAACAGCAAAAAGAGAGAAAGCGGAGACATTGATTTTGGATTTGTCACTTTAATTTAATCTATTTGTGGAGCTGGCTTTTATTGCAAACCCCTGCTACCAAAAGGCACCCAGAAGTGTTTCATGGAAAAGATCCAGACAACTGCCTACAAAAGCCCCTCTTCCATCCTGCAAATTACAAATGAATAGTTTTCTAAATGCCTGTCACCTCTTCCAGAAGGCTATTTCTCACTTACCTCCAGATCTATTTTATGTGGTTGCTTTAATGACTAGCATGTCAATTTCTAATACAAAGTCTCTAGCCAAGCATCTGTAAATCAAACTGGTGACCTATAGTTTAAGACTGTGGCTGACCTATAGTTTAAAGACTAATTCATCTAAACAGTTTAAGCTCATGCTTAATTTATTTGTTCAATTGGGGCCCCTTTTACCAATCTCTTAAATCAATCAGTTCTCCCATAGTCTACTTTTTTGGCAATAATTTTAGCATTTGTTCTCTTCTGGAAAGCTACTTAATGCTCTACAAATAAGGTGAGTTTTTTTTCTTTATAATCTTCAGCAATCTCTTCCAAACTATTTCCCATTTCCAGTTGTCCATGTGATTCGATGAGAATGTTTAATTCATTAGAGATTTCTTTAAAAGTTCTATTTGATTTTTATCTGTGCTCCTATTCATTTTCCCTCCTTTACTCCACAGACTGAAAACATGAAAGCAAAAAGATCATTGGTTCAAACCATTATGCTTTTCAGTCTTTGAAGCTTTTTACTATGATTGCCTTTCAAAGGTTGGTTCAGTAGTTGTCATCTAGGAATTCTCATCACCCTGGAGTTCCTCAGCAACATGACTGCATACTAATCTAACTTTGTTTCTTTGCCTCAGTGCAGCCTCTGCAATCTAATGAGCTTTACATAGCTTTGCACAGATGTCAGCAGGGGCACATATGTCATGGAGGGCATAATCTGAAGTAGTGGGATTGAACAGGTGTAGTTGAGGAGATCATTTGGCAGACATGTAGTTTTGCTCATGTGGGTAATCCTATAGATTTCAGTCTAATCTATCAGAGGGGTAGCCGTGTTAGTCTGAATCTGTAAAAAGCAACAGAGGGTCCTGTGGCACCTTTAAGACTAACAGAAGTATTGGGAGCATAAGCTTTCATGGGTAAGAACCTCACTTCTTCAGATGCAAGTCTAATCCAGTTACATATTCTCCAGTTCATACACAACGAAAATAAGTAGCATTCTCAGTTATGCTGAACTGGTTGGCATAAAAAACATTATTGCGTTTTAAACAAAAAAACTTGACCCTGGAGAGATCAAGGGTGAGGGGAATGACTACAGAGAGATGAAGCAATAGAACAGAGGTTCATTTTAAAAGCATTATAAATATTTTCATTCAACCTGCAGTAAATCACTGACAAAAATTCTGAAAAGATTACTGGTTTTGAAATGGGTGAAAGGGGGGGGGAAAACAGCTTCTGAATTGAATTCGTTTTATACTCCATGTAAGCTTTTGTTTTTCAGGCATGTAGAATTGACTCCAAAGAAAATACAAACCAACTAAGAAATTTAGTGTGAAAATCCCGCTTTTACAATGGGTTATCACATTGCCATACTTCCAACATAATCTATACCAGGTAACATTGGGGGAGGGGAAGTAGGAGGTTCCACTCATTTAAGGGATCAGAAAAAGAAAAAAACTTCTAAGATGGAACATTAAACTACATATAGAGCTGAAATATTCTGCAACATGAGTTATTTTATTCCACCATTTGCAAATTAGAAGAAACTACATTGACAAAAATATTGACCAAGGAACAATAGGCTCCAGAAATTGACCAAAATTATTGAGATTTTGTAGAGACCTAAACTAAAAGCTTGTATCCAAACACACCCATGATCATGTTTAGCATGTTCTTAATCCAGTTCCAGATGAGAGTTTTACAGCAATGGCCAATCTCCAGTTCAAATGTCTTTTAATATCTTCTGTTTACAAATGATGGGCCAGACCCTCAGCTGGTCTAAATTAGTGTAGCTCCTTTGAAGCCAGTGGAGCCATGCCAATACACACCTGCTGAGAATCAGCCCCTTTGTTTTTTAATTATTACATGATATGTGTCAAAATTTAAATTCTAATTAAATCTAATTTGTTAAAGAATGTTTTATACTCAAGGTGATTCTAAGTCTAGCAACAACATGAAACTTCTGGTGTATATAGGCTGCCAAGATTGTTATGGGATTGGATCCAAATTGCTTGGTATCCAGACCCAAATGGATTCATACAACACTTGCATTGTACTCTAAGATAAACTGTTTTATTGCTTTATTGTACCATTTATTGGGTGATATACTTCACATAATCTCTCTCCATGATCTGTTCCCCTTTCTGTTAACTGCCTGCTGGTTTCTAATAAAGGATACACCACAAGGATGCCAGATTTCTGTTCTTGGACTGCACCACTCTTACATGCCTCACAATCTGACAAGTATACTGAAATGTATGTCATTCTAACAGTTCTACTATGTCATTCATTTGAATGGGCCAAAGTGTAAGAGGAGGGCATATTGCCATCTGTGTCAGGTAAGGGATCCAGACTTGTCATGGCCAGGAGGGGCAAACAGAAAACTCTCGCTTTGTCTAATTGAATTTTCAACAGGACCTTGGATAGAAGAGGAAACTGGGAAAAGAGGGCCCCTTCCCATAGGATGATAAGGGTGTTTCCCAGTGAATGGCTGAGCCATTACAAACATTGAATCTATCTCCCCTTGTAAGTATTCTCACACTTCTTATCAAACTGTCTGTACTGGGCTATCTTGATTATCACTTCAAAAGTTTTTTTCTCTTACTTAATTGGCCTCTCAGAGTTGGTAAGACAACTCCCACCTGTTCATGCTCTCTGTATGTGTGTATATATATCTCCTCAATATATGCATCCGAAGAAGTGGGCTGTAGTCCACGAAAGCTTATGCTCTAATAAATTTGTTAGTCTCTAAGGTGCCACAAGTACTCCTGTTCTTTTTCCCAGTGAATGTTTCCCCAGGCTGGCCCTGGAGCAGTAACAAGGACATTTCTTGTTCCGTTAAGTAGTGAAGAGATCCATAGTCAGGGTTCCCCAAGGGGCGAATATATCTTGAAGCACTTCTGAGTTCGGTACCCACTCATGGTTGTGACAAAAATTCCGAAAGACTGTCAGCTGTCACAGTCTGTATCCCTGCTAGATAGACAGCTGAGATGAGCACATTGTGATGGATGCACCAATTCCAAAGTTTGAGTGCTTCATTGCAGAGGGAGATAGATCTGGCACCCCCTTGGCGATTTATATAAAACATACGGGTTATATTAAGTCCATCATGAATTTTGTGTGGGTGGTTCTTGATGAAAGGCAGAAAGTGTGCACAGGCATTCCTGACCGCCCTTAGCTCCCAAAGAGTGATATGGAAGATCATTTCTGTGGAAGGCCATTTGCCCCAAACCTTGTGGTTGTGTATGTGAGCTCCCCAGCCTATTAGGGAGGCATCCGTCCCAGGGTGGTGAGTCTGTGTAGCGAGAGGAATGCTTTCACTTGTACTGCATCAAGGTTGGTGCTGATAAACTCCAGTTGCTGTACCGGGGTTAGTGTGCTGCTACAATGAAGAAAACCTTGGAGAATACCCTGGGTGGAGCAGTCTGTACAGATAATGGTCCTGCCCCAAAGGTAACCCGTAGGAAATCTCCTGCACGATGGCTGTATTGAGTTATGGAAATACACATCTTGCAGGTTGAGGGCTGAAAATCAATCTCCTTACTCTAGAGCTGGAATAATGCCTGTTAGTGGCGCCACCTTGAATGTCTGAGCCTTCCCATATTTGTTTAATGCCTTTAGATCTAAAATGGGCCTCCAACCTCCCTTTGCCTTGGGGATCAGGAAATAATGAGAGTAAAACCCCTTGCTCCTGAGTTGCACCAGGACTGGTTCAATGGCCCCTAGGAATAGCAAATGATATATTTCCTGATGAAATAGGTTCTCATGAGAAGGGTTCCTGAAGGGGGACAGGGAAGGAGGGTTGCAATGGAGGAGGAACATTAATTGAATGGTGTAACTCTTCAAAATTATCTCCAGGACAAATCTGTCAGAGGTGATATTCTCCCAACTGCTGTGAAATAGGGCCAGGTGACTTCTGAGTGGGGTGTGACAGGTGTGTAGGTGGCAGCTGATATTGCAAGATATAATTGTTCAGGCCCTCGAGCAACACATTAAAAGTGCTTAGAAGAGGCGGTTTGAGAGGTCGCAGACTGCGGTGCGGACTGCTTCCATTTTTGAGTCCTGGTCCTCTTACACCGTGGCTCGTAACAGCATTGAGATAGTGGGTATTGAGGAGATTGTGACCTGTGCTGTGGCTGAGTGGTATATTTTCTCTTCTGTCCCATGGTGTAGATTCCCAGGGAGTGTAATGTGGTCTGGGAATCCTTCAGGATGCGGAGAGAAGAATCTGTCTTCTTCGCAAAGAGTTTGGGCCCTTCAAACTGGAAGTCTTCTGCAGCATTTTGGACAATCTAAAAAGGTGTAATCAAGAAGCCTGCCTCAGTACCACTGTCATGGAGACCGGGCGGGCAGCTGTATCAGCTACATCCAGTGCTATCTCTAGCATCAGTCTGTCTATTAACTGACTCTCTCTAGGAATGGTATGAAACTGCTCCTTTTGTGTCTCCAGTAAATGTTCTAGAAATGTACTGAGTTTCCCATAATTAATAAAATTGTATTTGGCCATGACAGTTTGGTAATTCTTGATTCTAAACAGTAATGTCACCAACAAATACACCATCTTGTCAAGCCCAGTTGTATGGGGTCGATTTAGCATTATGTTGCTTGCTTTGTACATTAACCACATCCCCTATGATGGAACTGGGCTGCGGATGTTGAAACAAAGTCTGCTTCTTTGGTAGGGATGTAGTATTTTTTTTAATTGTTTTTATTTTTGGGTCTGTTGCTGGTTAGTGTGATGGAGGCTGGTGTCTGCCAGATGACTTTCGTAGGATCTAGAATCACCTTATTAATTGGGAGGACAGTTCTGGATGAGGAGGAGGTGTGCAGACTATCCACCAACTTGTGATGTGTATCTGCCACATGCTGTAGGGGAATCTCCAGGTCATCTGCCACCCTCTTGGAAAGATTCAGAAAGTTCTTAAAACCATCACCTAGCGATGGTGCAGGGGGAGGCAATACAGTCTCATCTGTTGAAGATAAGGAGAAGTGCGCTGGAGGGGTAGCTTCCCCTTTGAGTCCTTCTTCCTGTTCTGAAAAAGTTTCTTCCACTCCGGCTCAGGGACTCTGGACAGCCAGGCTGTAGGAGACTGTCTGGTGGACTTTCTCTGAGAGACACCTGACGGCCACGACATGTGTGTATACGTCACCGAAGGATTGCAATACAGCCATGGGGGGGAGGAAGGGCGAGCATGGACTGAGGGCCAGGGAAATGACCTCCTCCTGGCCACTGTCAGACTCATCACTGGGTAAGGGCTGCACTGACTGGGGTATTGGTGGTATACGGCCTGGTGCCAAGAGCAATTCCGGGTGCCGGTACAGAAAGTTTTGTTGGTGCCACTTTTTTAGAGATGTACAGTAATTGTCTTTCCCTCGGTACCAGAGTCAGAGGCCTCCAGGGTCCCAGAGCTCATGTAGTACCGTGGGCTCACTTGGTATTGCAGAGGAGTGTCTGTGGTATGTTGTCAGTACCAATGGTTGGAAAGGTGCAGAGCACTCCCTAGATGGGAGTTTTGCACACCTGGTACGAAAGGGTTTCTCTGTGCTGCTCTTTTAGAGATGGTACGGTAATTGTCTGTCTCCTTAGGGCGCAGTAGCCTTGCCTCAGAGCCTGACTTCTCCAGGCCGCAGAGTGGAGCAGCAGAGCCTCCCTTCTGGATACCCTGCTTCAGAGCTGCTGGTGCCCTCGGTACTGAGATGGCTGCACTGGGGAACCCCACTTTACTCCTCTTCTTTTCCTTTTTTTTTTTAAACTGAAAAAAACAGTCTACTAAATGCCCAGGGGAGGGGGGAATGCCCCCAGTCAGGGCAGGAAACTAAAGTTCTTTTTCTTTCTCTTCTTTTTTTTTGTTTTAAATCCCAAAGGAGAAAAGAAAAGAAAGAAACAAAAACAACTACTACTTATGCGAATGACAGAGAGGGAAGGGACCAGTGCTCATTCTGTTCCAGGCCAAAGGCGGTTGAGAAGGAAGTGAGCGAGTTCTGCACAGTGCTAGATAGCCTGGAGGCAGACCACGAGGGAGGGAGAGCACATGCACAGGCTTAATGGACACAGCTACCAAAAATTAGAGGCACTGGGGCGCACATACACCTACAATTGAGCACCCATAGGGACACTACTTGAAGAAGAAATTGTCTTATTTACTGTGGGGTTTTTTTATTTTGTATTTTTATATTGTATTGTTTACAATGCCCTTTCTGTGAAAATAATAAATTATTTTTTGAATGGTATGGGGCCTCTTACACTTGACATAGTTTAGGGCCTCAGAATGTCATAATCCGGCCCTGTGCTTGCCTATTACTGTCAGTTCATTTCCAAGCATTGCCAAACCAAAAAATAAAACATCGTAACCTGTAATTGATGACACACTTACATTTCCTTAAGCCTTTTATTACCTGGGATCATATTCATCATAACTAGAAGGAAAATAAAGAACTAAATAGCTAGTACAACATTATGTGCACATAGGATGCCTAACACAGTAAGGCCATCATCGCAGTTAAAATCTCTTGGTGCTACAGTATTATAATAAAATAAGAATTGGTGGTACATACAACACACATGGACATGGACAGATGCGGCACGTTAGTGGGAATTTTAGTAACTGGTTCAAGTGCTAATCATTTTGCACATTTGCGTAGCTAGTTCTTTGTGCACACTAACCAGATTTGCAGATTTGCATACCCTCATGGACACACATTTTTATCTATATTTCTTGCACAGATTCCATTTCTGTAAGCTTTAGGACTTCACAGAAATATTTCAGATACAGAAGTTATACTCTAAGTGTGAGATTTTCACACTTATTCAGCATTAGCCTAATTCCATTCTCACTGAAATTAATAGTAGTTCTATTATTGGGAGAGTTGGGCAAATACTGAGCACTTTGGAAAATCCCACCAGAAATTTTTTTTGTTTGTAGCTTTTTTTTTTTTTAAATAAATTTAGCAAAAACAATTGTTGTCTACTGATATATTTTAAAATTACTCTAATAAAATACAGACTGAGGAACTTTGCTCTAAAATAACTCAATCACATATTACTTGAATATTCAGGGAATTAAACATTGTATTAATTTTAAAAAATTCTCACTTTGAAGGGGAGAGCAAATACCTGTATAAATATAATCTATAGCAGGGGTCGGCAACCTTTCAGCAGTGGTGTGCCGAGTCTTCATTTAATCACTCTAATTTAAGGTTTCGCGTGCCAGTAATACATTTTAATGTTTTTAGAAGGTTTCTTTCTCTAAGTCTATAATATATAACTAAACTATTGTTGTATGTAAAGTAAATAAGGTTTTTAAAATGTTTAAGAAGCTTCATTTAAAATTAAATTAAAATGCAGAGCCCCCGGGCAGTGTCAGTGCCACTAAAAATCAGATTCCGTGCCACCTTCAGCACGCGTGCCATAGGTTGCCTACCCCTGGTCTATAGTTTCCAGGACTAATGGAAAAATAGATGATCAGAACAATATTACCCAGAAAAAACCCTGCCTGAATTGGGTGTTCAGTGTTACACATTTCTGATGTCTTCAGCAACAAGTACCTAAACCAGTTGTTCCTTGTAACATCAGGAAGAGAGCCTGTCTCTTTATATATGCCTTCTGCCCTCACATTAGTAGGGTTGCAAAATAGTTTAGTGATTAGAGCACAGGATGGGGCATTGAGGAAGTCGAGTTCCAGCTCTGGCACCAACTGTGCAGCCTTGGACAACTCACTTAACTGCTACGGTTTAGTTTACCAATCCTCATGAGGAGTTGTGAACATTTGTTAAGTGCTTTTAAAATGCCAAACAAGTAATAAATAATAACCACCACCACCACCTTCTATTAGCTTGAAAATACTAGCCTAGAGGCTGTCTCACTCCATGTCTGAAATTAAATATAGCTTTCTACAGCCAATTTCTGTTAGAATGGCAGAGCACTGGCTGAACATATTCATTGTAACCCCCTATCATTTTCAAGGAGAACTGAGCTTGCTACAGTCAAGCTCTCAGCCTCTAGCAAGGGAACAGCACAGAATACCGAATACAGCCTCTAGAGGAGGGGTTTCCACTTTTGTGATTGGGATGACCCTCCCATCTAGGCCTAGAGAGCTCCCAGAGACTAGCAGCAACAGAATCAAACCCCAGCTGGATCAAACCTAGAGTGAGTTTTTCCCTGACATTTTCAGTAAAAGACTTTCAATCCAAAGATAACACTGGAATGAAATGGCCTTCAAACTCGTCTGCCTTGAACTCACTCAGCTGTTCTTTAGAGAAAGAGAAAAAGAAAAATCTTACTATGGATAACATTCCTTAGGATGGCTGTGAGGAATTAGCACATTAGTAATGCTAAGTCCTATACATCTTAAGTTCCTAACCACATTACAGAGGTCAGTGGCCCGCTGGGCTCTCTGACAGGTCTGCTACTGTCAGGAAATTTATTTCTTCTTAGCACGATAGCAAATGATTCAGCGTACTGCGCTGCAAAAATCAATAAAGCCATCCCTGGTGCAATGGGCTGAGGCTTGCTGTTTTTATGTTTAGAGTGCATGTTGTTGTGTTTGGTCCTTTGTCCCTAGGGCAACACAAATCCAATTCCTGAGATACAATATAACTGTCTATTGATTGTGTTTAAGTTTTTCGTTTTGGGGAGGAGAAAATTACAATAGCAAAAAGTTTTTTTCTTCCCCAGCCTAAAACAGCATGAAGAGCTGAAAAATGTTTTACTGAAGAGATAATTTAGGTCTCTAGAAGGAGCAAGCCTTGAAGTACAGTACCAAGTGTACTGTAAATTTCCAAGTGAGAAACACACAGGCAGGGCGGCTCAATGTATTTTGCCGCTCCAAGCACGGCAGTGAGGCAGCCTTTTGCGGCATGACTGCGGGAGGTCCGCTGGTCCCGCGCCTTCAGCGTACCCGCCGCCGAATTACCGCTGAAGCAGCGGGGCCGGCGAACCTCCTGCAGGCATGCCGCCGAAGGCAGCCTGACTACCGCCCTCACGGTGACAGGCAGGGCGCCCCCTGCAGCTTGCCGCCCCAGGCACGCGCTTGTTGCACTGGTGCCTGGAGCTGCCCCTGCACACAGGTTAGTTCAGCTAGGCTGCCCTGCTAGTTTCTCTCCCTCAGTATGTAGAATGTTCTGTATGTTTCCCCAATAGCTTAATCAGAATTCATCTATATGAGATCAGTTCCTAAAAATGCAATCTGTTGTTATTGTAGCCTTGCAAGGATAATTGACAGGTCATGGCAGAAGAGCCGGAAGTAAATTTAGTTGAGGATGTTTTTTAACTACAGCATCTAACTTTATGATCATGATATTCCTGCTGGTATGTTGCAACCTGGAAGTGCTTATACAGTGTAACAGTCAATTTCCTTCTAACTGTCCCTCGTTCAGATGCGAGTTATTGAGGAATTCATTGTTATTGCTTTTAATGAGCGCTTTTGTTCTCAATGAAATCCACACACGTTCACTTACACAAAACTTGAATAAAGGAGCTCTTGTCTTAACACAATCACAGAGGGACAGAAGCCAGCTCCAGATTCACCAGCAAGGCACAAGGCAGCTCCACAGCCTCTCTGGAGCCACTCCTCTATCCCTCCTGTGCATAGATTTGTGGCCCTGAATGTGTATAACTAGGGGAATCAGCATGACCTAGCAAGACAGGAGCACAAGGCTGGGATTTAGGAGATCTGGATTCTATTCCCCACTTTGTCACTGGCCTGCTGGGTAACCTTTGGCAAGTCACTTCACCTCCCTGTGCCTCTGTTTCCTCATCTGTAAAATGGTGCTAATGGCATTTACCTCCTTTGTAAAGAGCTTTGGGATCTATGGATGAAAAGCACTTTATAAGAGCTTGGTATTACTATAATTGCAGACCTCACCCATCTCCTCCCTGGGCCTGTCCCAAAGCCCCCTGCCCCACTATGCTGGGCTATATGCAGAACCGATGCAGAGTCTGGTGCCACCATATATAAAATTAATGAAGCTTCTTTCATGCCTGCTCCACAGACTACCTCTGCCCACGCAGTGGAGCTGCAGTGGGAGAATTTCACCCAAAGCCAAACCGGAGAGTTGCAGGAAAGAATGTGCCTATTTGGGCACAGTCACATGTCGCAGCTACTAGGGAGGGTGTGTGGGCATTCCCCGTGTCCAATCATATTTGCTGGTAGTGAAGATAGGAAAGTGGAGGTCTGTGGCTTTGTCTCCTCCCCACTCCCTCTGGGAGCTGAGCTGTGGTTCTACCAGGGTGAAGTTGCTGTGTTTAAGAGTGTTGGAACAGCAACTGTAACCAGCCCTCGCATGGGGTGATGGCGCCTTGCAGTGCTCATCTCGCGTTCCATGCGCCTTCACAAAAGCCAGCCACCATCTGGAACTCCCCGCCCTCCCTTTTCTTTTTTTAAATAAAGGGGAAGGCTTTAATTGGCGGCTTTATTAGCAAATGAAATGGTCAGCTTCACTGGCAAATTCCATTTCAGCTGCCTCTTCCAATGCATCTCAGTCTTTGCCTGTAATCCCTCAGCATTTCTGAGAGATACCCGACCAGCAATTCTACCCATCTCTGGGCTTGGTTTGTGCTATGGAGGAAGGTGTATTGAGAGCACAGAATTTGGGTTAGCTAGCGCCTGGAAACAGTTCTGAACATTTTGTTAGTCTAAAGCACTAGATAGCCAAGTGCCATCCCTGCACCTACTGAGTTATTCGTTTCAATATATAGAGCACATACGGTGAACCAGGAAGCACGAAGAGGATTTCATAGAAGCAGAAACAAAGTAATGACAGCTCGGAGCTATTTCCACAGTGAAAACCTCTTGCTGCAAGGTTAGCAGGGCCATTCAGCACTGAAATCTGGGCTTATTGCAGAATTATGCAGTTCATCGTTAAAGTGACTCCCTTTGAGCTATTCGTTCCTAGACATTGATCTGTTTGCTTTTAATTTTACTGTGCTGCTTGCATGTTAAAACTACAGGCACCAGTGACATTTTCAGAGAAATGTAAATAAATAAATGCAGGAAGAAAGTTTTGGAAGAGCCAGTTTTGCATGTCCATGAAATGAGCAAACCACCCTATATTACACCAGCAAAGAACACACTGTGAGATGGAATCAACGGACTATTTGAGCATTACTGTATCTTTTTGTATATGCAATAAGCTAAGTAATCAGTTATCCTCTTCAGAATGATTCGCTGAATTGAAATTCAGCAGTTTAGTTACTACTCCATGTGTTAATACGTACTAAATTGGGAAGCTGATAGAGCTCTCTTCACACAAGACTGCATGAACATCATTTTTGTTATCTCTTCCAGTGCAGTAGTAAGAATGGTCACATGACAATAGATGGAGCTCTTCCCCCCCCCCCAAAAAAAAACTAAATACAAAAAGACATTTTAAAAGCAGCCTCTAAAATTGCACTTGTAATTTCCCATACACACTTCTGTACACCTGTGGGTTTTTTACCCAACAGTTTTATATGCAAGTTTATTTGTGTGGATAGCAAATATATATATATAAATTTAGGCGCTCTAAAAAAGTTAATCCCCCCAATCTTTGTGCACAAAAGCTAGTGCATATGAAATTTCAGCCACAGCTTGCAAATCTGAGACATTCACCTGATGTTGCCCAATATGCAATTTTGAATGAAGTTGACAGTTAAAATTAGGACATAAATGGTTGTACACTTTATGGGAAAGTATTTATAAGACATGCTAGTCTTGTACACACTAGATCTGGCAGTTAAACCTTGTTTAAGGGGAGTTTGACCCTAGAAACTGACAATAGTGCCTACCAATTGAAGGCATACCAGCCACACACTCCAATAGTTATGTTTTTCAGGTCAAGATGATCAACAGAGAATATTTTAAAACACAAACTCACTCAGGTTTTTTTTTTTAAAATTTGAACCTCAGCATTAACGTCACTGAACAGAGTCTATTTATTTGACATTTGGTTTCCGGCTTCCACACACCAATACAGAATGCAATTTGGATATATAAAATATTCATACACAAAAAGCAATTGCTATAAAATGGTATTAAGCATAAGAGCATACATATCAAGACTTCTAATCACTCAGCAGAGGATTAGTAGATGATGCATCTTAACCCATTTGTTCTCCTTTTCAGTTCTTCAAAACGGGCAAAAAAACCCAAAGGGGAGGGGGGAGGCCCCTGATTTGCTTAAAATAAAATCTAGTACAAAGAGAAGTATTCTTTGCTGTCTGTCTGTGGCCTTAACCCATTTTGATCTAGCCCCATTATGGAATGGGCACCATAATATACTGACAAGCTTTTGAAGATGGTCCAATAAAATATTACCTCACCCATCTTGTCTTTCTAATATCATTTGACCAACATGGCTACAACAACCCTGCAGATAATATATTGAGACATATAAACACTAGTTCACCCTTGCCACATGGGCACAGCCCTTATATCATAATCTAATCCTAGAAACCTTCCTGGCAGCAGAGTTGAATTTTGCTCAAAACAAAGATAAGCCAGTGTCACCGTAAGATTAAGATTATTCATTGGATGCAAATAGGTAGAGTCTGATCTATTTAAATTCGGCTTTTTAAGAGTGGATACAATTTAAGACCTTTATCTAGTGCTTGCTTTAGTCATTAATATGAGTTTTTAAATGCCTTCATCTAAGCTCTATATCCCTCAACAATCTGCATATTACACAACCCAATAAACCAATATTTGATCAATAATTCACCAATCAGGTTGAGTGATACCCAGCTGGACTTACTGTCTCCTGCTTCAGCAAAGCTAATTTCACCAGTACACTTCTGGCTACTGTGTGCTACTAAGGCAATAGAAAGCGGCCATAAACCTAACTTAATTGGCTGGCAAAACCATTTTTATAGATGAATGGGATTGGAGAAGTGGTGCAAAGCAGCCAGGACACACCAGCGAGTCTGGCCCATGATTGCGATTTCACTGGGGAATCAGTCCCAGATAAAAAAGATAAACCAAAACTATTAATTATTTGTATTGCAGGCCCCAGTCAGGGATCAGCCCCTCAAAAAGCACAAGAGGAATCAACAGAAGAGCGTCTCCTGTTGACACACAGCAGTGAAGGCACCGCAGTGAGTAGACCTAAGTACACCAACTTCAGCTACGTTATTCATGTAGCTGAAGTTGCATAACTTAGATTCCTCTCCCTCCCCCCTCACCCTCCGTAGTATAGACCAGCCCTTATACTGTAGGGTGACTCTGCACCTAAACTCAGCTGGACTTAGGCAAAATCAAACAGTTTCTAAAGTGTAAAATAAGAACCTAACTTTTGTTCATACCTTCTTAGCTTCCAAACGCCTTAGGGTTAGGCTTTCGAACTACTCAATCAAGTTGTACTTCCAAAGAAGTGCTGAAGAAACGATGGGTGGAGGGATGATTTTTAATTGTCCTAAGAAGAAAGTTATTAATTACTTTATGTATTCCTGGCTGGCTAGGAACAAACAACTCCAGCAACACAGAGGTTCACCCCATTCAATGTTCAGATGAATTAGTCATTCACAAGCACTCCCTGTGGGTTCAGAATTAATTGGGAAATGCTTTCTGATTAGATTAAGTGTTTCGCCACATATAGCTCAGGTCACTGATGTCAGGCATCATTGCATCAGATGTTATGGCTGAAGTCAGCCCAGAAGCAGAGACCCATTGAGCAGAAGTAGGCCACAGTGGAAGTCTTCTCTGCCTGTTGCTCCCCTATTTCCCTGGGGCGTGAGGAGTTTGTAGCTGTGGCCAAACAAAAGGAAGGAAAGTAAAGTGAAGGGCAGACCACTAGACAGCAGCCACAGCCGCACTGTGCTTCTCTCCCCATCTCTCCCTCTCCAGGAAACTTGTGGAGCATCAATAGGTAACTTCAGCAGAGGTTGCCCTGGAATAATAATAGCAGTTTTTTTTAAATGCATTCTGAAATGTAAGAAGACACTAACTGTACAGAGACCATTATAACCCCAACATCCACTTTGCTTTGCCAAAATCTGCAATAACAGTAACACTCAGCTCTAATATAGCCCTTTTCACCCATTGAGCTGAAAGCCCTTTACAAAGGAAGACAAGTAGCAATATCCCCATTTTAAGATGGGGAAATGGAGGCACAATGAGGGGAAGTGATGACAACTCAAACAGCAGGTTAGTAGTAAAGCCAGGAATAGAAAACAAGCTTAACAACTCCCACTCCAGTGCCTCATTCACTGGTCGATGCTCTCTGCCCAGGGTGGGGTGGAGGATGGCTCCTCCTAGAAAAGCATTGTTAAAGTACAGTCTAGACAGACTCTGGATCGTGATCGTTCCCCTTTATTCGACATTGGTGAGGCCTCATCTGGAATACGGTGTCCAGTTTTGAGCCCCGCACTACAAGAAGGATGTGGAAAAATTGGAAAGAGTCCAATGGAGGGCAACAAAAATGATTAGGGGTCTGGAGCACATGACTTATGAGGAGAGGCTGAGGGAACTGGGATTGTTTAGTCTCCAGAAGAGAAGAATGAGGGGGGATTTGATAGCAGCCTTCAACTACCTGAAGGGGGGTTCCAAAGAGGATGGAGCTCGGCTGTTCTCAGTGGTGGCAGATGACAGAACAAGGAGCAATGGTCTCAAGTTGCAGTGGGGAAGGTCCAGGTTGGATATTAGGAAAAACTATTTCACTAGGAGGGTGGTGAAGCACTGGAATGGGTTACCTAGGGAGGTGGTGGAGTCTCCTTCCTTGGAGGTTTTTAAGGCCCGGCTTGACAAAGCCCTGGCTGGGATGATTTAGTTGGGAATTGGTCCTGCTTTGAGCAGGGGGTTGGACTAGATGACCTCTTGAGGTCCCTTCCAACCCTGATATTCTATGATTCTATGATTCTATTCTAATATGGGAGGGCCTGTGTTCCCACTCAGCTCTGAAATTAGTGTTATTTAGAAACTGTGGCATCATTTTAGAACCTTCATAAATCTGTGAACTAATGATGGATTGAGCGTAATGGCTTCACAGATGGTTAATTGCTAAAGCAAAGCTGGTCTTCACACAAAGAAAGGCTTTAGCTTACTAAACAGAATGATGTGTCAAGCCAAAGGGACAGCTCTATCAGTTGCACATTTGACAAAGTTCTGGTAGGGCGCTGGCTCCCAGGATTGCCTATTGTAGATGGTGTCTTTCATCTATAAGAAACCTGTTCAAATGAAGCCTCAGGCCCCATAACCCACATGGAGTACTGCTAACTTAAGTGGGAGTGTATGTGGGTCTTATGATCTGCCAGCATGTATCGAGGCCTCAGTCAGTAGTGACCAAAATTCATCATCCATTTAACAGCCAGCTGATGAACTATGTGAAGTGAATTCATGGTCTCAGTCCATTTCCTGGCAGACTGGTGTCGGCACCACACAAATTGTCATTCTCAGCAGAAAGGCTAAGAAATGGCCCTTCAAGAACATGGTTGAAGGACGTTGGCAGGCTGGGGAATGGTATGGCTGTTAGCCAATGTATATGTTATATTGCACACCAGATTAATCTGAATTACACATCACATTAACATTATATACATTATATTAGTGTAACTTTAAATTAGATTATGCTCACTCATGTCAAGGGAGATATATCCCTCAATGCTCTGCAAAGCTAAATGTAGCTTTTGGCCTTCATGAATATAAAGCCTGTCAAAAGCAAGACATTCATTCCATATCCTAATGTCTAACACCAACACACGCAACTGATTTAAAACATAGTATCTAAACCAGAGATAAGGAAAGGTTCAGAACAAGAAGTTAAGGAACTGGTACAAGCTGGTGTGTTGCATCTGAGGTTACATATAAAGTGCTGTCTAACTTATAAGCAACTATGCTAGAAATCAGTGGTTCTCATAAGCAGTTCTCTCTGTGTTATGTGGGCCACATCCCCACACAATATATATACACTACCAGTATGGCCCTGAGGATATCACATGGGCTGCAGCTATGTGCTGATTGGGTCACACGTGCAGCAAGCGAACCACTGCTAGAGACACAAGTGGGTATGGTGTCATATTTAGGGGGTATTCCTTTGGTGCAAGGAGAACTGAACATGGTGCGACAGCTCAATTCCCGGACACATTGGTGATGTGTTACTTTGTCTTTTCTGTACCAAACTGTTTTGTTTAAAGACATTAAATATGGCAGAGCTTGGTAATTCAGTCTTTTGAACATTGTCAATATTGAACTGGAAGTGTAGTCAAAATCAATTGGCTATACTTTTAGCAACACAGCTACTGCTTGTGCCATATTTATTCTGCAGATAAACAGAGCAATGTGAGTACCAGCATTGTCATTTCAGCATCTTTTAAAAGCATAATTTTAAAGATCATGGCTGGGCGGGGGGAGGATTAAAGAAAACCTTCAGAGATGTTCACAACTTCTAAGCAATGAATTTCAGACATCAACTCACCCGAGCAGATGGGTGAAGACACAGGATGACAAAACCCAGATCACTAAAGGGATTTTGTGCCATTAGACTTTTTTCTGTTTCTGTAAATGAATCTATAACTGACTCATGCCTTTGTAAAGGCTTCACTGCATGGTCAGATAACCAGCATCATTATGGGAATATTTTCACTAATGAGCTGGGCCACAACCACAATTATTATGAGTTTAGATATGTATAAAGGGAGAAAATCACATTGGGGCAGAGGTTATATTTTCAGGCTTAATTTAACAATGCAACAACGTGGCAAGAGGGTGGGGAGAAACAGAGGCCTCTCAAATACTGTTGTAATTTTGGATCATGAGACGAGGAGGCCTATTAACAGTGGCGTGGTCTAGCAGATAGGGCACCGCACAGAGACCCACAAGACTGGGGACCTATTCCCTGCTCTGCTTGAACTTGTGTCAACTTTGGGAGATGACTTTATACCTTGGTGCCTCCCACTCTTTGTCCATCCTCGATTGTGGGAACACAGTATGTTCAGGCTGTGCCTGGCACAAGGGGGGTCAGAATTCATATAAAATAATATCCATAAGCAAAAGTATTGGTATAATGTAATTTGTTGCCTTTCTTATATGCCATGGAACCCAGAAGCAATATTCAGAGGGTGATTAAAAGGGATCAGAACTCCTCTCTCCTGCTGCAATGCAGTTGTGCAGCACACCCATGTGTTTAAATTGCACAGCGTGTAGTGCAGCAGACACTTCAGTAAATTCTAACTTAACCCTCTCGAGGCCCTTCCCACTCTCATTTCAATAGAATGTTATTTCTTGAGCCTTTATAACTCTAGTTCATTATTTTGGTTCCAGTGACAGAGCCTGAGTATCTGCAATGTTCAGCTGTAAAATTCAATAAAAGTTTGTCTGTTTAAGTCCTGTCTATTTCTGTACCCTGAGAGTTCTGGTTAAAACCAAGTGGTGTTGAACTATAATCTATGTTTCTAGGAAAGGCACGATATAAACTGGAGTTCATAACTTGGTGCAGATATATCCCACTGTCTAAGGTTGCCCACTTTCTACTCACACAAAACCGAACACCCTAGCCCTGCCCTTTCCCTCTGCCCCACCCCTTCCCCCAGGCCCCACCCCCTGCTCACTACATTCCCCCTCACTCACTTTCACTGGGCTGGGGCAAGGGGTTGGGGTGAGGGCTCTAACTGGGGGTTTGGGCTCTGGGGTGGGGGCAGAAATGAGGAGTTCAGGGTGCAGGAGGGGGCTCTGGGCTGGGAGTTGGGGTGTGGAAGGGGGTGATGGCTCTGGCTGAGGGTGAGGACTCTGGTGTGAGGCTGGGGATGAGGGGGTTTGGAGTGCAGGAGGGGGTTCTAGGCTGGGGCTGAGGCATTCAGACTGTGGGAGGGGGCTGCAAATTGAGGCGGGGGTTGAGATGTGGGAGGGGTGAGGGCTTTGGGGTGGGGCCAGGGATGAGGGGTTTGGAGTGTAGGAGGGGGCTCCAGGCTGGGGGTGGGCCGAGGGGTTCAGAGTACGGGAGAGGGCTGTGGGTGCAAGGGGGGGTCTGGAGTTTGGGAGGGCTCAGGGCTGGGGCATGAAGTTGGGGCTCAGGGTTGGGGCACGGGCTTACCCCGGGCAGCTCCCTGTCAGTGGCGCAGCAGGGCTAAGGCAGGCTAGTCCCTACCTGTCTTCCCTCCGCACTGTGCCCCAGAAGCAGCAGGCAGGTCTGGCTCCTAGGTGGGGGGTCCTGGAGGCTCCATGAACTGCTCTCACCCACAGGCACCGCCCCCGCATCTCCCATTGGCTGCAGTTTCCGGCCACTGTGAGTGTGGAGCCAGTGCTTGTGGCGGGGACAGCACGTGAAGCCCCTTGACCCTCCCACCTAGGAGCTGGACCTGCTGGCCGCTACTGACAGGTAGGGACTAGTCTGCCTTAGCGCTGCAGCATGGCTGACCGGACTTTTAACAGCCCAGGTGGAGGTGCTGACCGGAGCCGCCAGGTCCCTTTTCCACTGGGCGTTCCAGTCAAAAACTGGACACCTAGCAACCCTGCAACTGTCACAGCTGCTATCAGTTACGGCTTGTTTTCTGGGTACTACACCCTTAGATGGTGAAGCCCTGTCTTGGGTGCAGAGGCAGCTGCCCCTTTGTGATCAGACAAAGCCTGCTACTAGAAATCTTTTATTTGACAGTCAAATGCCTTTTGAGTTGACTTGAGACTGTGAATTTGATATAAATAGTTTTGGCCAGTCACAAAATGGCCAGAGGAGGAGGAAAGTGTGGTGGACATGCTGTTGCTGCTCCCCCATCTCCCACATGCCTTTAAACTTTAGCCCAGTGGTTAGGGCACTCAACCAGGATGTGAGAGTCACAGGTTTGAATCTCCGCTCTGGAACAAACCCCAAATGGACTTTTTGCAATTCACTGAACATTCCAAACATTTTCAGATTCTGTTTGACCCAAACCAAATGTTTTCTTCAATTTTTCAGAACTGCCACTGGACTAAAAAATTCAGCCTGCCTCACCTGCTACACAGGAAGAACACTCACACCAGACTTGCTCATTGTTTGTTGTGTGTGTCTCTGACTGAAATTAGTACAGGTGCTTGTGTGTGGAAAACCTGCCATTCTCTGCTTCTCCCTAGCACCGGCAACAGCAGTCTTCCCAGACATTGTCCCTGTAGTGTGCATCAATCCTGTTTTGGAAAGGATCACCTGCACGGAATTGAAGAAGGGAACACCTCCTCCATGATCCACTGAATGCCTGGTTTCTGCTGAGATCGCATACAAGAAGGGCTTGTGATGATCAGTGTGTGATTCCTCTACGTCCCTAAAGCCTGTAAGCCAAATCCTGTGATTCTTAACTCAGTATCGGCTTCATGGAAAATTTTGGTCAATTAAAGACTGAATAATTCACCTCTTTGTTCCAAATAAAAGGGAAGAGAAAATAGAAAAAAATTTACTAGGTGTGGGTAAGGGTGGAGTGTCAATCCGATGTCCAGCAAAGAATCCCTAGTTAGCAGACACACTTAAAAACATGCTTAGCTTAAAGGGTCTAAAGTCATTGGAACTTAAAGTTGAGAACATGCTTAAGTATGTGCTTAAGTGTTTTGCTGAATAGTATTGGATAGAAGTGCATGGTAAATACTTGCCTGAATAGTGGCTTTCAGGCTCGCTTGTTCAGTGTTGAGTTCACCACAAATTCTCTCTCTCTCTCTCTCTCTATGGAGAGTGTACTTCAATGGTGCCAAAGAGCAGGGTCCCTAAAGTACAGTATGATGATACTAACAGTAAGATGGACATACAGTGATACACACAGCACCCTGTGGAACAACAGATCCTTTTTGACCTGGCAAGAGGTTTTCTCCCAGCTGAGACCTTGCAATCTAGATGCAGCACTCAGAACTCGGACTGAATAATGTGAAGAAAATTCCAGTAACTGGTCTTAAACAATTTTTAAAATATTGCCTGGAGCTTGCTAAGATTTTCTTGCCAAATTACATTAAGGCAGCTATTTGGTATTCAGAGATATTCATAGGATCACAGGACTGGAAAGGACCTCAAAAGATCATCTAGTCCAGTCCCCTGCACTCATGGCAGGACTAAGTATTAACTAGACCATCCCTGACAGGTGTTTGTCTAACTTGCTCTTAAAAATCTCCAGTGATGACTATAACAGGGTTGACTATAAAAGGGTTCAGAAAAGAACTACATAAGTTCATGGAGGGGATGGTGTACCTAGCCTCTGTTTGCCAGAAGCTGGGTTTGGGCAATGGGATGGATCACTTAATGATTACCTGTTCTGTTCCTTCCCTCTAGGGTACCTGACATTGGCCACTGTCAGAAGACAGGATATTGGGCTAGATGGATCTTTGGTATGACCCAGTATGGCCGTTCTTATGATGGAGATTCCACAATCTCACTGGGCAATTTGTTCCAGTGCTTAACTACCCTGACAGTTAGAAAGCTTTTCCTAATGTCCAACCTAAACCTCCCTTGCTACAATTTAACCCATTGCTGCTTATCCTATCCTCAGAGCTTAAGGAAAACAATATTTCTCCCTCCTCCTTGTAATAACCTTTTATGTACTTGAAAACTGTTATGTCCCGTCTCAGTCTTCTCTTCTCCAGACTAAACAAACCCAATTTTTTCAATCTTCCCTCAGAGGTCATGTTTTCTACATGTTTAATCATTTCTGTTGCTCTTCTGTGGACTTTCTCCAAGTTATTCATATCTTTCCTGAAATGTAGTACCTAGAGCTGGACACAATACTCCAGCTGAGGCCTAATCAGCAGAGCAAAGAAATTGCAACAGGATAAAGAATATACAGAAATACAAGACAGGCAGAAAAACAAAGAAGAAAAGGTGTTGGTTTAGATATCTGATTGGTCCTAGTGGCACTTCAAAAAAGTGATGGAGAAGGATCAGAGAGATGATGCCAAGGCCTCTTTTTCCCCACACATTTCATACTTTTCAAGGTAATTGGACACAATATTTCTGTTCGCCTTATTTAATACCTTTTCATGTCTAACATCACATATTTTAATATTTCATTAAGACAGCTAAATTTTGCAGTGCACTTAGAATTTGAGAATGGTACAGTGAACACATTTGAAAAAAGAAATCAATACTATAGAAGAAGCATCCTAGTTATCAGCATTAGAGCAAACAAGTAAAGCATCTTAAAGAATGTCTCAGTGGAAGGTTATCCTTGCTTGAACAAGTCTTGGGGCGCTCTCAAAGGAAAGCTCATCCTCTTGGTATTATTTCCTTTTGATAGACACATACACACACAAATCTCATTTTCTTCCTTCACTGCTTGCAGTGTTCAGATTGTTTTTTTTAAAAAACATCAGCATATTTTAGATTCTTCCAGTTGATAACTGGGTTTATGAAAGAGCATTTAGCTGAATCCTTAACAAAATGAAGCAGTTTGTAAACATGCTTGGTAGACTTAGTACACAACACTCCCCTCTATTCCCCAAATAAGAAGATTGAGAGATGTTCTTCCACAATTATACAGTAACTGTCTCTCTCATTAGAAGCACCGCTGCATCTGAAAACAGGTAAAGTAAGTGTCATTGTACTAGCCTGGGATAGGAATAGGATAGGCACATGTGGGAGGTTCTCAGTGTTTTTAACAGGGTGGCCCCATCTGTGAGAATCCCTTAGTGCCTCTCCATCCATGCACAATCACATGGCATCTTGGTGAGAACTACAGCACTTGCTCAGGTGGCAAAGTAGTATTAAGAAAATATTAATATGTTTTAACCATATTTAATGTAATTTAGCAGCTGGAAGCAAGGCAGTAGAGCCAGCGCCATGCGACCAGACAGCTCTCTATTGGCCACCACTAAGCACTCTGTGAACTTGCCCTGAAGATACTAGAATACAATTCATTATATGCAATGTATTACAGTTGATTATTCCATTCCCCCATACTGCTGGAACTCTTCTAGTTCCTGCCTGATCCTTTGTTATCACTATTGAATTTTACATCCACATCTCTCTTTACAAATTGTAGTTGATCTTTCTTCTCCACTTGCTTGAAGACACTAACATAGGATACAAGGTGCAGCTTACCATATGTACTGTAAGGAAATTGACAAATACACCTAACCCAAATAGTCTTATTCCAGTTCTTTTGCTCATCAACAATTGATAATAAATATTCCTTAGAAGCAGGAAGTGTCTCAAATTAGATTTTGTAATTCTGAAAGCCATTGGATAGCATCTCCTTGGAAAGTCTCTCTCAGATGCCAGCAAAGGTGAAGAAAAGTTAACAGCAATTATCCATGCAACAGTGGTATTAAAAATGTTGGTATTGTTTGCATGGTTAGAAGTGCAGTTTCAGTATACTTGGTATAATCAAGAATCTCATCAGTGTTTGCATTTTTCCCATAAACCTATGGACTGCATAAAAAGGTTTTTAAGATTAATATTTTGCCAGCTATTAAGAGCATTTGGAGTTTTTGCACCACCATTTGAGTATTTTTCCTCATCTCCCAGTAGCATATTAAAGTTATACATAAAGCCCAAATTTACAAGTTTCAGATTAGAAACACTCAAATTCAGCGGTCCACAAATCCCTTATTTTGAGTAATCCCCGTTATAAAAAATGCATCTTCAAAATTCAAGTGCAGAACTAGGTTCAGATTTCAAAAACCCTAAGCCTTTTGAGTTTTCAAATCAGTAGGCCAATCTCCAAGTAAATGAACTCAGTATTTTATGATAAGCTCATTTCAAGTATTTTGTTATAACCCTTATAAAGATGCCCACATTTCTCTTCAAAAGCCTAAATTGCTGCCAAAAAGATACAGTCTTTGATTTTTCAAGGCCAGTCATCAGTGGGCCAACTTAGTCCCTGATATGGTCCAGCATGTCAGTAGTGCAAACTTTCTTCATCCTTAGTTACCCTGCAATATCAGCATCACATGAGCCCAAACTCTGGTGAGTGACCAGGAGAGGAACTGGATGAGCTATTCCCTCATACAAGCACCACATTGAATGACCCAGTTAGAGTGTGTCCATGCACCAACTCCAAAGTTTGTTAAAAAATATTCAGCCTGTGCAAAGGTAAAAATATTCTACTATGGAAAACCAGGGAATAAACAGGAGAGATGTAATCCAATTGTCAGTGGTATCTATCACTCCCATTGGGAGTCAATGAGTGTTGCAGATGTTCAGCATCTCTGAGAACGAGGCAGAAATATATTTTTAAAGGCAATTGGGGGTAGAAGGTGGAAAAGTGCTGAACTCCAGAGATGCTGCATTACGGAGGCAGAGACCACCCATTACTCCCAATAAATTTCACTAATGTGTAGCTGAGGCAGTGGAAGTTGGCTGTTGGAAAAGCAAACAAAACAACTAAGGTAAAAATGCTGCCAGAATTTCTCTGTTAAGTTCCAACATGCACTACAGACAGTGCAATATTGAAAAAAAAATCAGATTAATTTTAACCATGCATTTTTCATGAGTAAGGCTTTTGACCCATAGTTGGCAGGCAGATTCTTCTTCTGAACATAAAAATATATGACACTACTTAAAAGGGCTGCTGAGGTTTAAAGAAAATGAGTATAGATTAAAGGGCCGGATCCCTGCAGGCTCTGTTTTGGAATTTTTTCAAAGCTTGTTTTTAAAAGGCTTGACTTGCAAAACTTTACCAGCCTCTCTGTGTTTCACCAGTCCTCTCCCGTGCAAAGAGTTAGATTCCAAGGAAGAGCATTAAAGCTGTATGTACATTTGTCTGCATGAATCAGGGAAATGTGCCCTTATACCACATTTAAGACAATGAAGAGGTAAGTAAATGAATCATCAGGCTGTAATCAGAATGGCTTTCACACTCACTGAGAAGGAGCTTTGCACTGGGAACTCCTTTGCAGAAAGATTAAAATCTTTTACATAGCAAATGGCCTGAAAAGCTGGGGGGATGAGGGGAGAGGAGGAAAGAGGGGCACAAGGGTGAGGAAAGGGAGGCAAAGGAATCCATACCCAAGATTGTGGAGTTGCTCCGTGCCATCTGTCCCAGCCTAATGGCTCCCAACATGTCTCACCACAGGAAGGAGGCTGGGAGATCATTCCGTGGTGGATCTCAGGTTGCATTCCTATCCTATGGGGCTAATGCAGTGTGAGCCCCATCCAAGGCACACCGTCCGTTATGCTCTGGGAAGCCCCTGCACTCATGGAATCAGGGGCCAGAGTGAAAGTGACCCCTGTGCAGCACAGCAGCAGATAGGCATGGAAGGGCTATGACTTGGTGCTGACTGCAGAGCCGAGACAGGCCCACACGTTTCTTTCTGAAAGTGTCCCTGTGTATTTTTACACATATGCAGTACACTTGTGGGGGGACTGGGTGGGAGATAGGAGGTGCAGCTGGTTACTAGGAAACAGAACTCCTAGGTTCTACTCCTATCCCAGCCACCTACTCACTGTATGAGTTGGGGGGGAGGGACAGCTCAGTGGTTTGAGCATTGGCCTGCTAAACCCACAGCTGAGAGTTCAATCCTTGAGGGGGCCACTTAGGAATCTGGGGCAAAATCAGTACTTGGTCCTGCTTGTGAAGCAGGGGGCTGGACTCAAGGTCCCTTCCAGTTCTAGGAGATAGGATATCTCCATTAATTTAATTTTTTTTTAATTTATGATCCCAAGCAAGTATTATTCTCTAAAATGGGGATAGCCACCTACCCACCCCCCTGGAGTATTGTGCTGCCTCAGTCAGACATTATCAAGCACCTCAAGAGCCTTAGGTGAAAGTGATATTGTTCTGTAGTGCAACATTCCTGTAGGACCTAATCTACTCAGCATAACTAAAGCTAAGACAGGCAATAAAGAAAAATTCACAGAAGCCCATGTGAATAGAGTGGCATGATGAGGGCCTGTAGCAGGGTGGTCACCCCGCTCCTGCCCTGAAGGGCATAAAACAGCCCTGGGAGAGGGCTGCAGTGGGGAAAAGCCAGGCTGATTGGGGAAGCAGCCACAGGTGGGACTACGCCCCAATCAGGCCACAGCTGGCCCTATAAGAGGGCTGAGGGCCAGAGACAACAGACTCTCTCTCTAGCCTTTTGAGAGAGAAGGACCTGGCTGCCTGGGAATCTGAGAAGGGTACCTAGGGTGGAGCAGTGCTGTGGAAGGGCAGAGGGATCTGGGGAGCTCCAGCCTAGCAGAACCCCAGGCTGCAGGCCGAGTTAAGGGCCCACAAAGGGTACTGGGACTGTAGAGGGGCAGCCCAGAGAGACAGGCAGAGGCAGTTGGTCCAAACCCCCCTTGCCGATGATGGGTGGTTTACAGACTGCAGTGTGCCCCAGGGAGCGGGGGCTAGGTGATGACTGACAGTAGCCACTGAGATGAGGTGGGCATAGAGGGTTGGGGGATTCCCCAGGGTGGGGAGACCCAGATTGTGGGTTACTGTGGGGGCAGAACCCTGATATAGAAGGGTACCGGAGTCCAGGAGGGACATGGGGGGGCAGCGGCGGGCAAGATATCAGCCGGTAAAGGGCGCTCCAGAACTGGAAAAGAGCTAATTCCCTGGACAACCATCAGGAGGCGCCGCACCAGTGAGTCGTCGCCCTGCCACAGGGCCCATATAATTAACATTGCCATCTGGGGGCCTCATCTGTATCATACTGTATACAGTGCATTGCATAGTAAGCAACATAGTTTTTGTTGGAGATGGTTTAAAAAAAAAAGTAATTAAAAATCTAAAAATTCGGAAGCGGTTTCCATTTTGATGGGTTTGAAACAGATATCTAAAACAATTACTTTTTTTAATCAATACTTGTATACAACCTTCATTTACTGAACAGTGGGTTTCATAAAAATTTAATTAAATACTTTGCAAAAAAATTAAAATGTTTTAACAGGTCAGTTTTTGCAGCATTTTTTGTTTTTGAAGAATGCTATTTTCTATGTAAAAGCACCCTCCCCCCCCCCAAAATCAACCCACTCTAGTTCTGACTGCTAGTTCTGTTGATGCTAATTGAAGTCTTTTGTGAGAATTGCTGATTAACTGAGGAGTTAATTGATCTGATCCCCCATAGGTCATTTACTTTTAACAGTCTCTGGGGTGGGAGAAGGCCCTGTGCCACTCTTATTTCTCTCCTCACTCATCTTCTGGGGTCAACTGTGTGGCTTGCTACTGCCCATTTGAGGTCTGCCATTAGGTCTCCTCCCACCTAAATCCTGAGCATCTTCTAGGAAAGATGAGTAAATTGAGTCTATTTCCCAATAGCACATGCCCTTCCTAAATCAGTGAAGAAGACTCCTCTTCATCCTGCTGCTGCCCTGTAACTGCACTATGTACTGAGATGCCCCAGAGTGCACTAGCAGTCAGCAACATTGCCACGTTTTAAGAATGAACCAAGTCTTGTAAGTCACTCGCTTCTCGGGGCAAGTTAACCAAGTAGGCCCCTCACGTCACCAGCATACATACAAGAGAAGCTCTTCCACAGTGACAAATGCACTGACTGTTCAGGTACAGGCAGAGGATGCGGGTCTCATTTCCACCGGGTTTTCACCTTACTCAGAACACCACTCATTTAATGGAACCTTTTTACTTCTACACCAGTAGAGTGTCAGCGCCCACTAGGCTCTCATGTCACCCCTCTGAGGCATATGAGGGAGCAACAGGCCACAACTTCACAGAAGCTCTATTTGGAGGGTCCCTTAGAGCAACAGAAGTGAGTAGGGCTAAGCTGCAATCAGTACAGTTCCAGAACCTACGTAGTTCCCATGGCTATTCCATCCAACTGCAGGGGAGAGAACAAACGTGCTTCACTTGCATTCCAAGGGTTGATCAATCCAGTGTCGACATGCTCCATATGCTTTAGAGCTGCAGCAAAATAGTGTCAGGAGAGGACCAGGGAAATCAGCCATGTCCTGGAGTGCAGATGACCTCACTCAAACAAACTGTGATATGACAATTATTCAAGTCCTGATGAGTGATTTAAGCGTAATGTCTATCAACTGGGTGGGACAACCAGTTGGAAAGCTTCCACTTCTGAAAGCAATTCAAAGGTTCAGTGAATAGAATAGGCACAGAGAGAGATGTGGGCTGGACATAAGCTTCCTGGAACCCCATCAATTTCCTATGACCAGCATTAGCGGCTATCATCAATCACTCTTGGTGGAGAGTCATCAAAGACCCAAACTGCTGACCTCTGGAACGGTCACTGGGATGAAAGAAGAGGATGAGGCTGCGAGTGACACATGCCAGTTTCTTTCCATCTCTCCACCCTAGCTTGACGCAAACTGAATGTTCATGGAGACAAGTTCATAGTCGTAACTGTTATAATATTGGTTTGGCAAAATAAAATGAGGCACAATTGTGGAGAATGAGACGTGTAACTACATCGAGTAGGAGTCTGCGTACTAATGCTCAGAAGAAAGAGGAGGGCTCAATAGGTATGGCAAACGCTCCCTTTTTGCAGCACCTGCTGAGGTGACACAATATGGTCTCAGCATAAGGAGACTGGAAAAGGCCAGATTTAATCTACTGATAGCATAGTGCTGGCATCTCAGGCAATATGTTCAAGCAGCTGGTGCTGATACCATAAGAACACATAATATCAGCATATAAAGAGCCAGAGTTCCAGTCCCCCATTCTATCCAGGTTTTTTATTATTGTGCCCATGAGCACTTGCAGTTTGAGTCCAGATTTTTTTTAAAAACTCTGGATATGTTACCTTGTTGGGCTGCGAAAGGAAGCCACAGGACATCATGAAATCATGCCATTTTCTTATCTGCATTCTAGATGGGGCTTATGGGGCAAACTCCAGGTACAGCCAACTGCTGTATATTCAGGCTTTTATGCCCAGATCATCACTGCAAAGCCATAATGATCATATGTCAATGCACTAGCCCATCACACTCCTCCAAGTCTCACTCACCCCTATATCTCTGCACAATTGTACAGGAAGGGGTTGCAAAGACTGTAGAATCCTGCCAAAAAATTTTGTCTATTCCTCAATGTACGATGCCTGCCAAGCTGTGCAGGTTTTGAAGGATACTTAGACAACTTAATTAGCATGTTTTTATCTATTCCCCCCATCATACTGCCCAGAATAAATTGTGGAGATGTTCCCATATGCAACTGCTATCACCATCCATAACTATTTTTGCTAGAAACACATCAACAGCAAAAACATTTTCATGCCAAAAATTAAGACTTGGTATGATATGCTCTTGGGAAGTGTTAATTAGCAATAAAGTATGTTTCACAAAAAAACTTACAAGAAGATACACTGAGATACCACTTACGGTGTATGCTGCCATAACACCAGCCTGGTCTGTAAAGGGTCTGGGGTTCTTCTGTTTGAAAAGGGATATATAAATGCATCACTGAGCCAAGTTCACCCATTAAGACTCCAATCAATTTCAATGTAGTCACATGAGACATGGAGAAGGGACTTGACCCATGAGCTTTTTATCTTCAATGCACAGTACATGGTAAATTCAATGGCAAAAATCTACTTTAATGCAGAGTTAAGCTTGATTGGTGGTATGTCATTCCCTTTCAAGTGCAGAGTTGAGCAAAACTCAAACTTCTGAAAGTCAGGAAATGCAGAGTTAAGGTTGCCCAGGCAGTGCCCCCAATATACTATGTTAATGCACACACCTTTGCTTTGCCAACCCCACAGCTGCTGAAATGTACAAGCTCTTCACCTCCTTTTACAACCCATTCACACTCAGCCCGAGGATTCCATCTAACACTAATAAAAGAAACACCCAAAAAGTTTATCCATGCCACTCTTTGAGCAATGCCTCAATGTGCACATACTCACAGGAGCCCTGGCACCGCAAGGTTCAGGCAGTTCCAGATCCCGATGTACACTCACAGTTAGCCTACTCCCAAGGAGAAACACCACAATATGTACAATTTAAGAATCACTTCAGTGCCTTTTAGAACTCCCCTACACTAACTCACAGGATGCCAGCTCAAGCTATATGTCTACTTACCCATCATTAAAGTATTAGCATCTGCTCATATTCCACCTCACTGCTGACAACATCCTTTGTAATAAAAGCCCCACGCTCTGCTACTGACATAACCTAGACAATTCTGCACTGAAATGGTGCATGCTGCATTCTGAAGGTACAGATGCCCCTCTTCCCTTTCCTCACGCACATTAGAGAGGGGGAAACAGCTCTCTTCACATCACAACAGCAGCTCTGTCACACACCTCAAAGCAATCCACACACATTCTCATGTCACAAACAAACCTTTACCGAGCAGGCCCAACTACTGCCTCCACTATTCAGTACGACTACACCTGACACTTGCCACACTCACTTTACCTGGAGTGCATGCAGATAACACATACTTAGACTGCTCTCCTATCCCAGCTTCTATTGACAATACCCTCTGTAATAAAACTCCTGTGTCCTGCTAATTATATAACGTGCATAGATCTGCACTGAAATTATGTGTACTAGACCCTGAAGGCTCATAGACTCATAGACTCATAGACTTTAAGGTCAGAAGGGACCATTATGATCATCTGGTCTGACCCCCTGCATGCTGCAGGCCACAAAACCCTTCCCTGGACTCTGCTGTTGAAGTCCCCAATCCTGTGTTTCAGTGACTTCAATCGGCAGAGACCCTCCTGCTAGTGATCCCTGCCCCATGCTGCGGAGGAAGGCGAAAAACCTCCAGAGGCTCAGCCAATCTACCCTGGAGGAAAATTCCTTCCCGACCCCAAATATGGCGATCAGTAAGACCCCGAGCATGTAGGCAAGAGTCTCTAGCCTGACCCCTGTTGGCCATTATACTATTTACGTACCATTGCTTGGTTTTCCTTGACTACTATGTTTTACCATTAAACCATTCCCTCCATAAACTTATCTAACTTAATCTTAAAACCAGACAGGTCCGTCGCCCCCACCGTTTCCCTCCCTGCTCTTCCTATTGCTCACACACTTTGGAGGGTGCAAAACACAGACCTCCTCATATCATAACTCACAGTTCTAGAACACACTGCAAAGATACACACATCACACATGAATATTAATGATCAGAGAGTTATTAGTCTTCCAATGATACATTAAAAGACACCTTTTAGAAGCAGAGTATAATTTGGGACACACAGAGTATGTCAGACCTGACAAAAGTTAATGACATATAATAATGAACCAGCAATGGGCCCCGTGTCACAATGTCCTCAAAAGGAACTTGGCATGGGCAACCCTTTTTTTTTTTTGGTCCTTTACTAGCACTGTTGGATGGAATCCTGTTGGTGAGTGTGAATGGGTTATAAGAGGAGGTGAAGTGCTTGTATATTTCACCAACTGTGGAATTGGCAGAGAAAAGGTATGTATGTTAATGGGGCATATTGGAGCATTTCTGAAAGAGGGCAGAGTTAAGGTTGCATGGCCAACCCTATCTCTGCATTTGTTGGTTTTCACAAGTTTGAGTTTTGCTCAACTCAATGTTCCTTAAGGGAATGACATACCACCAAGCAACCCTAACTCTGCTGCCGCACCACTATAATATTAGCAATTACAGTCATGAACAATGTGTCGCCATATCTTGTAGGGTTTTGACATGCAGTATGACATGCATCTTTGTTTCTATTCCCTAAAGATAGGAACTAAATCCAGAGTTATGTGTCTATGAAAAGAATCCCCATAAAGGGTGTCAGTTTCAGCCAAGAAGGGATCAGCTGCACTAAAATAAATAAAAGGAGAAAATATGACATACATAAAAGAAACAGTGGATTCTGAAAACCGAGAGCCCAGTAACACTGCTTACCATGGTGAGAAAGTACAAGCCATGCAGCACGTCCACAAAAAGAGAAGGATGCAAGTGTCAAAATTATCTTGGCAGTACATCTGCCTCCAGAGACCCTTATTCATGAGCAAAGAGATGGGTACTGATCCAACACTCTTGTCTCCAAAGCCACCTTGTTTTCCTCCTAAATCCCATCTGTTTCCTGTATTTTGTGCTGGGTAATAACATGAGAGGACTCCATATTTCTAAAACTAAACTGAATCTTTATTAAGAGAAGTAGTTACAGAGATGCTGTATCTCATGTTCTAGCCACATGCACGCAGACAGGCTTCCTCGAATCTCCACCAGACCCTTCCGTACTGCACCCTGTGTTCCTCCCTCCAAGATCTATGCATCATCCACATATTTCCCTTTTACTCCACTCACTTCAGCTACCCTGCTTCAAAGTGAAACCATTTCATACTAATTTAGGTGCAGTCTATTCCCACAGACATTATACTATTGAACTAAATCAGTTTTTCTGATTTACTAAATAAGTTTAGTTAAATTGGTGCAATTTCTGTGTGTTGACCAGTCCTAAGTTGCAGGTAAAATATTGGAGCCCGACAAGAGGCAAATTTTAAGTGATTACAGAAATTACAGAAACCTGCTGCCTTCATCAAGTTTTCTATTAAATACATGACCTGCTTATTTCTTGGACCACTGCATATTGCTGCATTGTCTTCTCAGTATCAATGGACAGAGACAGCAAAAGAATCAGAGAGTGATGCAGCTTTAGGCTGGGTGGCTCAGGCTGGTATTGGAGAAGAAAACAACAATTTAGCTAGAGAAGTGGCAGATTCTCCATCACTTGAAGTCTTTAAATCCAGATTAAATGTCTTTCTAAAAGAGACATTCTACCTCAACCAGAAGCTATGGGCTTGATGCAGGGATCTCCAGGTGAAGTTGTATGGCCCGTGATATGCATACAGTCAGACTACAGAATCATAATGGTCCCTTCGGCCTTAAAACCTACGATGTTACGAATGCAAAAGAAAGATGCTGATGGCAGCACAGAAAATGGCACAGTTAAGGAATTTTTTTTTCTGTGAAACAGATTACAAATGTATAGCTCTTGTTAAAACAGTGAGCTCATGTCATGGGATGCCATCTGCAGAGGGTGTTTCTTATCCAGAGAGGGTAGAAGAAATACACGGTTAATCTCATTAGTTATTGGAAATAACAAAAGATCTCTGTGTAGGTCGACAGCTTGTTGCTTTCACCAACAGAAGTTGGCCCAAAGATATTACCTTACTCACTTGGTCTCTCACGTTATACATTGGCATATACATTGGGTCAGCGGTTACAGCAGGACAAGTTCTACTTACACACAGTGGAGTCAGACTGATGTAACAGAGCAGAATGTGGTCCATTTGCTCTAATTTTGCCTTTGGTTACAGTCACACAGACAAAAGCTACTCACACACCTGCCAGTCAGAGAAGAGTTACTATAGTCATTGATCTGTATGACCTGTTTTATGTCTTTGTACCATAAGCTCTTGAATTTTTTCCCCATTCTGTTTAACTTTCAGTTAAACCACTGCTGTAACAGGTGATAAACTCTTAGATTCCTCTTTGGAGCCAAATCCTGCTTGCCTTACTCAAAATAAGCACATTCAACCGGACTAATCACATCAGTAATGTTTGTAGCTCAGTAAATGGCAAAAGTCCTATCTTGGAGAGATCATGGGAGCAGAATCTGGCCTTTTGCCTGCATCTCTTCACCTGTCCCCTAGAACTTCCATGAAATCCAACTGTCCTTCAATATCCCAGGAAATTCTAAAAATTGGGATAGCTCCCCAAGGGCCTGAGCCAAAGTCCACTGAAGGCTTCCCAAAATTCCCAGTCCTGTGTGAATCATAGAATATCAGGGTTGGAAGGGACCTCAGGAGGTCATCTAGTCCAACCCCCTGCTCAAAGCAGGACCAATCCCCAACTAAATCATCCCAGCCAGGGCTTTGCCAAGCCTGACCTTAAAAACCTGTAAGGAAGGAGATTCCATAACCTCCCTAGATAACCCATTCCAGTGCTTCACCACCCTCCTAATGAAAAAAGTTTTTCCTAATATCCAGTGTGATAGACCCAGGCCAGTTGGGTACAGCAGAATAACAGAAGGCAGATATACTGGCCACTGGATTAACAGTTTTCTGTTCCCTGACCGACCAGAGCAGAGGCTGCTCCAGGCTAATGAGAACACCTGACTCCAATTAACCTGCAAAGAGTCAGGTGAGGGCATTAAGCTAATGTGTCCACCTGACTCTAATTAAGGCCCCACTGATACTATAAAAAGGGCTCACTCCAGTCAGGTGGAGGAGAACCAGGAAGCCAAAGGAGAGGAAGTGCGGCTGAAGGGATGGTTAATGAAGACACCTTCAAGTTATTGATAAGGGAGCCCTAAGGTAAGGGTGAAGAAGGGAGAAGCAGGAGAGCTTTGAGGAAGTGGCCCAGGGAAATGTAGTAACTCTGGCAGTGAAAGGTTGGCTGCCAACAGCTGCTACCATTAGGATCCCTGGGCCGGAACCCAGAGTAGAGGGCGGGCCCGGGTTCCCCCCAGCCCACCACTACAGGAACACCTCCTGGGAGGGGAAGTCAGGCCCTTGTCAGGACAGGAGGCTAAACTATTCTAAAACAAGCCCTAGGGACAACAGAGACTGTGGGGGTTCTCTCACCAACCTCCTTGCTGGCTTATGATGAAAAGGGCTCAGTAGACTGTAGCCCTGGCCCTAGAGAGAGAAGGGCTACGTGGAGGGTCACAGAGAGCCACTGAGGCTAGCATATACCGCCTAGAAGCGCAGGACCGACAGGGACAAGGTCAGAGCTCTGCCACACCAGCCTAAACCTCCCCCACTGCAACTTGAGACCATTACTCCTTGTTCTGCCATCTGGTACCACTAAAAATAGTCTAGATCCATCCTCTTTGGGACCCCCTTTCAGGTAGTTGAAAGCAGCTATCAAATCCCCCCCTCATTCTTCTCTCTGCAGACTAAATAATCCCAGTTCCCTCAGCCTGTCCTCATAAATCATGTGCTCTAGCCCCTAATCATTTTTGTTGCCCTCTGCTGGACTCTTTCCAATTTTTCCACATCCTTCTTGTAGTGTGGGGCCCAAAACTGGACACAATACTCCAGATGAGGCCTCACCAATGCCGAATAGAGGGGAATGATCACATCCCTCAATCTGCTGGCAATGCCTCTACTTATACAGCCCAAAATACCGTTGGCCTTCTTGGCAACAAGGGCACACTGTTGACCCATATCCAGCTTCTCGGCCACTGTAACCCTGAGGTCTTTTTCTGCAGAACTGCTGCCTAGACATTCGGTCCCTAGTCTGTAGCAGTGCATGGGATTCTTCCATCCTAAATGCAGGATTCTGCACTTGTCCTTGTTGAACCTCATCAGATTTCTTTTGGCCCAATCCTCTAATTTGTCTAGGTCCCTCTGTATCCTATCCCTACCCTCCAGTGTATCTACCACTCCTCCCAGTTTAGTGTTATCTGCAAACTTGCTGAGGGTGCAGTCCACGCCATCCTCCAGACCATTAATGAAGATATTGAACAAAACCGGCCCCAGGACCAACCCTTGGGGCACTCCGTTTGATACCGGCTGCCAACTAGACATGGAGCTATTGATCACTACCCGTTGAGCCCGACGATCTAGCCAGCTTTCTATCCACTGCTATTCACCGTAATTCATCATGTATATGTATTATTCAAGGGTTTTAGAGAGTGCTTTTCATCCTTCACAGTGTTCTTCCATTCAGTCTGAAAATAATTTTTTCATTGAAGAAATTAAATTAAAAAAACAACAGCAGACTGAAAAAACTCAAGGGGGATAAGATAATGTTGCTGAGAACATAAAGAACTCCAGGAGGAGTGCAGAACCGCTGCACAAGTACACGGAGAGATGAAGATTAAATAATTTTCTCACCACTAAAATGCCCTGATATAGTGAGCCATGGAGTTTCACAGGAGATTTAAAAAACAAAATCTCATACCAGCTTCTGGTGAAATCCATAAACGCCATTAATAAAACTATTAAAATTAAGGGAAGGATTTTTAAGTTCATCTTGAATAGAGCCTGTCCTGGGATCACTAAAAATGCAGCACTAAACGTTGGATATTTCACATGCTCCTTCTAAAAAGAACAACCTTGCACTGAGAGCTCATGTGTAGAAAAAGGAAAACTTACAATTTACACGCTCCCTTCTAAAAAAGCTGCTGGAAATATAGCTCATTCCCAAACATCCTCTACATGTAATCCAGTAGACAGTAAGACAGTTAAGAAGAAATAGCATTAAATATTCAACACCTCATCCATGGGGATGAGATGCCCTGATATTAGGGGCTTTGTCCTATATACCCAACTATATTTTCTTCCTCCCCCCGTCCCCTCCCCCCCCCCACACACAAAAGTGTCCACATTTTTCACACTTGATATCTGGTCACCCTAATCTTATCTCCCTCCTTAGGTTGGCAAAACTTTAAAAACCTCCATGGAAGGAACAGGCTGTTATGCCCCGATTCTCCTAAGGCTTATGCAAAGCTCAGGCTTTACTCATGTGATGTCTCGCTGATTTCAAATGGGCCCTGCATGGGCACAGGGGTCCTCTCCCTTATGGAGCAGCTTGCAGAATCAGGGATTTTATCGGTCAAATTGGGCTAGAAATCTCATGAGTACAGCTTGGCAAAACTTTCATTACAAGTTCTTTTTCACTGAAAAAATGCATATTTGTGTCAGCTAAAACAATTCACAAATTTAGGTTGATTTTGGCAAAGTGTTTCGGTAAAAAATATTCTGAAATCTCAAAATGGTTTCTTTTGGAATTTCCCTCAATTTCATTCAATTAAAAAAAAAAAAAAACTCTTTAAAACCTCAAAACTGGAAAGAAAGATTTTGTTCCTAGTCAGCTAAAGCAGTTTGGTTGACATGAAATAAAATTTGTTATTTTGTTTCACCAAAAAATTCAAACAAAATTCATTTTGGGTCAACCTGAAATGATTTTTTTTCTTTATTTTTCTGCATAGCTCCACCCATGAGTTCAAACACATGAGATTTCTAGTACTTCCTGCTTTTGATCAAGTAGAACAGGGGTCGGCAACCTCTGGCTTGCAGCTCGCTAGGGTAAGCACTCTGGCAGGCTGGGCCAGTTTGTTTACCTGCTGCGTTGGCAGGTTCAGCCGATCGCGGCTCCCACTGGCCACGGTTCATCGTCCCAAGCCAATGGGGGCTGCTGGAAGTGGCGTGGGCAAGGGATGTGCTGGCCGTGGCTTCCCGCTGCCCCCATTGGCCTGGGACGGCGAACCGCGGCCAGTGGGAGCCGCGATCGGCCAAACCTGCTGACGTGGCAGGTAAACAAACTGGCCCAGCCCGCCAGAGTGCTTACCTTGGCGAGCCGCATGCCAGAGGTTGCCGACCCTTGAAGTAGAAATACACCAATGAAAATCTTTCTTCCAAATATTTGCTGCTGTTCTCACAGGTAAAGAGGAGATTCACAAGAATATAAATGTTTACCAGAACTTTCTGAACCTGAAATAAGGTTCAGTCTGGGCTTACACAGCAGGATGTCTTTATATTATCCACACTTATTCTCATATCCATGGTTATAGGCACATAAAGCTGGGCAAAGCTATTCAGTCCACTTTAAACATTCTCTCTGAAGTTCTATGCTTACAAACATCCATTTATGAAACAAGGACCATGCCTAAACTTTTAAGATGTGGTAAAACCAAAAGTTGGGTACATCTTTCATTCTTCCACATTTTAAATTGGGAGAATAACAAAAATATTTTTCCTGAATTAAGCATCTTTTCAGTCTGCTTACCAGCAACAGGCTCCTTTAAACATTGAGCAAAAACATTAAGACCCAACCTTCACTATTGTTTTACATTATTATACAGGGATAATGAAATTAAATACATGACAAAATGTCTCCACTCTACAGGTCAGCTCTCTATGGAGTATTCTGCACTCTCTCCATGCATGGGCACGCAACTCCTACCCATGTCCATAAGAGTTCTGCACAAGGATGTTGACATGCTTCCTTCTGCAACAGGGACTAAATATAGTTGAACATTGTAGTGGGGTGGCTGGCCCACTCCTGCAGAACAAGGGTAAAAGCAGCCCTGGAGAGGGCTGCAGGTGTGAAAGGCTAGGCTGATTGGGGAAGCAGTCACAGCTGTGGCCAGCTCAGTCAGGGCGCAGCTGGCCCTTATAAGAGGGCTGGGTGTCAGGAGCTGAAAAAAGGAAGATACACGCTCTCTAGCTTCTGAGAGAGAAGGACCAGGCTGCCTGGGAGTTGAGAAGGGTACCTAAGGTGGAGCAGTGCTGGGGAAAGGCAGAGGGAGCTGGGGAACTCCAGCCTAGTAAAACCCCAGGCTGCAGGCCTTGTTAAAGGCCTACAAATGGTACTGGGGCTGCAGAGGGGCAGCCCAGAGATAAGCAAAGGCAGCAGGTGCTAACCCCCTTGCCGATGATGAGTGGTTTACAGACTGCAGTCTGCCCCAGCGAGCAGGGGCTAGATGGTGACTGGCAGTAGCCACTGAGACAAGGTGGCGATAGAGGGTTGGGGGTTCCCCTGGGTGGGGAGACCCAGATTGTGGGTTACTGCTGGAGCAGAACCCTGACGTAGAGGGGAACCGGAGTCCAGGAGGGACACGGGGGCCAGCGGCAGGCGAGACACCGGTCTTGAAGACCTAATTCCCAGGATGACCAGCAGGAGGCACCGTGCCGGTGAGTCATCACCCCACCACAAACATCTAAAACTATCCAACTATTAACAAGCAAATGGTATTTTCAACAGAGTTACTAGGAGTAAGGTTCACAGAGGAGATAACTAAAGCAAGGAACCTTAAAAGTTCATTTTTTGTATTTTTTCAAAGCAATTATTATTTGATGCAATATCCAAGTCAGGGAATTTGAAGGAATTCAAATTTTTTCCCCTGGAAGCACCAAAATTTAATAGTGCTTTTACAGTGTCTTTTCCCCAACCTCGGAGTTTTATTTGTGTGTTCAGACTGACATGGATAGCTGATAGGAAACCTTTCCTTGGAACACAAGGACAAAATCCTGCTCTTCTTTGAGGGGGAAATACAAGAGTGGGAGTAATGAGCAGAGCAGTTTTGTCTACATGTCTGGGACAACAGCCATCCTGCAGTTTGAAGGCAAGATGGCTCAAGGCAGGCTGCAGAGGTGGGGTAGGGGCAACTTGCTGGGTTCAATTTTCTCCTGCCTTAGATGTAACAGCATGGTCTAATATCGACAGCAAATGTACTCCCCAAGTGTGGGGTTTGGATATGCCATCTAGATGACAGAGCAGGCCTCCTCCATGATCCAAGTCCAGTGGACGCTACTGTAAACTTGCTCCCCAGACATTGCCATAGTGTTCGCTTGAGTGCTGAGGATGGAGTGTTGTCTTGATGCTTCCAGTGGACAGAGGCTCCACCAATGTGCTGAAAACTTGCTTGGAGGACTCAGGTCTATGGTGAGAGGATGATTTAAGTCTGTGCCCAGTCACTGTTGATCCTTGTCCTCTTCACCAAGGCAGCCAACAAGGGTGGCCAGCTATTAACAATTGTTCTGCGTTCTTGTAATACAAAACAGGTTTCTACTAGGAACAGGAGTTGTTATTTGTATTATAGCAGCACCTAGAGATCAGGGCCTCATGGTGCTAAGCACCATACAATCATGTAACAAAGACACCATCTTTGGAATTAAACCAAAACGCCACCTTTGGTCAGTGCCAACCGGGACTAGACTTGGATCGGTGTCTTATAGGTGACTGACCCTCTTTTCTATTACCAGCAGCCTAAGACAATGGTTACTCCTCTATCTTATGACCTTGAATAAAAGCAGCCACTGTCCCTCTGCAACCTTTTCATTGTGACTTAGAGCCAGTGTACCTGCATAAATGTGGAGCACAAGGCTTCTTCCTGGGCTGCCACCCATCACTGCCCTATGCGGACTAACACAGGGACCTAATCAATGGGATGTGGGAGCAAAGGAGTAAAAGACCTGACTGCTTACTGGTGGTCCCCACCTGCAGCCTCAACACATGGTATAATTGTTGTCTTAGGCCTTATTTGGCCATCCACACAGGAGTGAAATGAATCACCTTCATTGCCTGTTTCATGAAGAGCATTCCAGTTTGCAGTCACATTGGAAGTTCTGTCATAAGCTCCAAAAGAACTCTGCCGTTAACTTTTTGGGCAATGTTATCTTTGTATTGGATTTCAACTCCCAGTGGTGAAGAGACAGCTCAAAGAAATCTTATTAATTTTGTGAGACATGTGTAATAAGGCAATTAAAAAGCCTGTACAATGAGGTTTCACATTGAAAGTCAATTTATTGCTCCAGGGAATGCAAGATCAATGTTATTATTTATGAATGACAATCATACATTTTCATTAACTTGTGTGAAAAAGGAACTTTTTTTTTTAAAGGATATCCTTTGAATTTCTTTCAACAATTTAAGTGCTGATGAAAGACAGGAAATAAAAAACATTGTGGCCTTTGATCTACTGAACCATCAGAACAAAGAGTGCCCTACACTATATTTTTGCCAACGTTTCAGCCCTCATCTTGGAGGAACTTGGCACTGGACTAGGAACAAATGCCACCCCAGAGTAGAATTTTCCTGGAGAATTAGATGATGTTTTTCCCTGTGTGTAACACACTTTGTTGTAGCAACTGTGAAACATGGTATGGAACTTGTATTTAACCAAAGAGGCATCAAACTAATTTATATTTATAATGCTCTAATCTTTTCTGTTACATAATTCAAAGGAAACCAGTCTACTCCATTGATCAGAGCTAACATCATACTCTGTTACTTCTAGAAGTAATGATTTCCCAAAGAATCTCAAATTGGCCTTCTGTTTCCTGCTTGCATTTTTGCAAACACATTTTATAGCACTTACCTGTTTAGCTGCCCAATATGTGAAAGCAAGCCATTATTTATTGGCTGTGCTGTAGAGCTATTCACCAAATCATCTGAGAAATCCACATTAACATATTACATTTGGTTAATGGATCCATCCTCACAAACACTCTATGAGGAAAGGGAGAATTACCACCCCCATTTTACAGATGAGGAACTGAGTCACAGAGAAATTAAGTTATGAGCACAAAATTACCTGGGAAGTTTGTGACAGAGCCAGGAATAGAACTCAGACCTTCTAATAAAATGCTGCATTTGCAAGACCCATCCTTCCTCTCTAGCTAAACCACTGCAGTAAAAGCTCTATTACTATTATTTATTATTTATATTGTGTTAGTGCCTGGAAGGTCCAGTCATTGATGAGATCTCCACTGTGCTAGGCAGTATACCAACATAACAGAAAAGATGTCATAAAAATACACCTTATTAGTTTCTTCAAAAATTTGGGCAACAAGGTGAGAGGCCCAAAAAATAATAAAAAATGAAAAATCAGGTCCAGGATTACTGAATCAACACATACACGGATGAATGAGGCCCCACAACTCACCCACCAACATAATGTTATGACACTTCTGGAATTGAATACAGCAGCTATTTAACAGCACACAGCAACACTACACAACAGCTTTGTGTATACATTCACCCCCAACCCCTATCCGCCCAGTTTCTAAATTTATTTCAAAATTAAAGCTATTTATAAAGAAAAGAAAAGAAAAGAAATGATGCATATGCTGTGCTGGGCCTACCCCAGATACACTACAGTTTAGAACAGGAAGGGCAGATTAATGCGACATCTGGTTTGAAAAAGTAGGGTCAATATATAATTGTCAATATGACGACGGCTTACACAGAATATTGGAGATAGGGCCCTATGTCCTCTTGCAAGTCCCACCATGAAGTCTTTAATGACTACTGATTGTCAGGACTGTGGTTTTATTTCTCATCCAAAAGAGGCCACTTTCAGCAGTACCTCCTCCAACATCACACAAGGTCATCTATTCCTTTGAACTCAGATGGGAAAGTCACATCACTTCTTGCAGCACCCGAGTGTTTCATGGAGACTGCCTGTTGGTGACATAGTAAGCAATAGACAAGGTAAATCACAGATTCCTATTTGCCTCATAACACAAACAGTTCTAAACCTTTCCTTTCTGAAAGGTCAGGTGGAACAATTTTTTTAGTAGGCGGAAAACAGAACCAAACATTCATAATGTTTCTGCACCAAAGGCTGAGTTGTAATGAATCAGTCCATAACTAGTTCTTCTCTTTAGATTAAACTGGTCATAATCCCAACACAAAAACAAACCAAAAACAAAAACAAAGCAAACAGTCTTAGGGTTTGTCTACACAAACACTTAGTTCATGGCAAACTGGGGTCTAAATTTACCCAGCACTAGCCTGCAATGTGCTAAGTGTCTGTGTGAACCTTGCGGCCACACACTAAATTCCCTAGAGTGCTTTGCTGAATTTTGTATTCAGCAAGTAATATCCCAGTAGCGGTGTGTGTGAAAAGCTGAAGTCATATGAACACTGTAGTTTCTTTGTAGCTTTTTGCTTATTTGGAGCCTTTCACTGCCCTCAGTCTTTGTACAAAACTCTCCCCAACATCAGTAAAAGTTCAGCATATGCCCTTCAGTTTAGTTTGATGCATTCTGATATATTTAAATGCATGTTGTATGCCTAAGATACACAGCTACTTTCAAACCAAAGCAACATTATCTTTATTCCTGTGTTAAGAATTTATTACAAAGACTGATTGTGTTACTGTCAGTGCAGCTGGGAATATGGTAGCGAAAGGGACATGAAATCTGTGCCATTTGGGTATGAGAAAGGACATATTGTGCCAAGGTGTGACAATACCCTTGCCTAGGTATCATGGTGAAAGCCACAAAGCACCAATCCAGACAGGCCCATGAGCTCAAAGAGCAATTGCCTCCCCACAAAGTAGACAAAGCAATACAGAAACTCAAGAAACCTGAATTCTATTCCTGGATCTGCCACTGGTTTGCTGAGTGACCTTGGAGAAAATACTTCACCTCTCTGTGCCTGCCCCCGGGTTCCCACCTGTAATATGGGGATATTGACTTTCTTTGTAAAATGCTTTGAGATCTACAGGTAAGAAGTACTATAAGAGCTAGGTATTACTACCGGTAGTAGTATATAAAGGGCCTGATTCTCTTCTCACTCGTACCAGTGTAATGAGGAGTAATCAGGGTTACCATATTTAAAAAATAAAAAAAGAAGAGGACACTCCCCGAGGCCCTGGCCCCGCCTCTTTCCCACCCTGGCCCGCCCCAACTCCGCCCCTTTCCCAAAGTCCCCGCCCTAACTCCCCCCCCTCCCCTGAACGTCCCCCTCCTCCCTTCCAGCCGCGCGAAAAGGGCTGCCCGAGTGCTACTGGCTTCACGGTTTGCTGGGCAGCCCCCGGAGCCCGGGAGAGGAAGTGCCCGGCCGGCGGCTCAGGGTCCGGAGGCATGGGGGCTGCCCGAAGCCAGTAGTGCTCGGGCAGCTCGGCTTTAAACAGAGCAGAAGAGTCAAGGTAGGGAGCACAGCAGCTGCGGGAGGGGAAGTGCCCGGCCGGCGGTATTTTTTCCAGACATGTTCGGCTTTTTGGCAATCCCCCCCAGATGGGGGTTTGATTACCAAAAAGCCGGACATGTCCGGGAAAAAACGGACATATGGTAACCCTAGGAGTAATGCTACTGAAGGCCAAAGGTAACATAACACTGGTGTACAAACAAAGAGAGGAGTCAGACCCAGTATATGCTCTAGTGTGCATTTTATTTGTGACTTGAGGTGTGATGTACATTCAGGGTGGGCCTGGATCCTGAAAGAAAGTGAGTACCTCCAACTGTTTCAGTACAGCAAATTTTAGATGATCACACAGCATAGGTTCTGGAGCTAGGGGTGCTACCACACCCCTGGCTTGAAGTGGTTTCCATTATATGCAGGGTTTACAGTTCAGTTCAATGACTCTCAGCACCCCCACTATAAAAAATTGTTTCAGCACCCCTATCACACAGAAGTGAATTCTTAGTGAGAGAATATCATTCTTCTAAGTACAATATCTACACAAAGTAAGATCATCACTACAAAGTTATCTTACCTTTACATGAACTATCTTTAAAACATTGGAGCCAAAATTTCCAAACTTTGGCCCCGAGTGATAAACACCTGAATCTATATTTATGCACATAAATATGTGGCTTGATTTTCAGAAGTGCAGAGCACCCCATAGAACCCAGGGAAATTATGGGTGCTCAACAACTCTGAAAGCCAACTCACTTATTTAGATGCTTAACCTGATGCGTCTGGGTTAGAAGTGTTGGCCTACTACAGTTGATCTAGACATGACTGTGCATAAGGTAACTCTTTCCCCCTCCAGCAACTAAGTGATCATTTTCAAGTTGCCTGAATGTTCCTTGGACAATCACCATAGATTTTCCTTTTCTTTACCCCGTCTATTAATGTGTTTCAGTTAGGAGGGGGAAAGCTAATAACTTTACAGGGCTTCATGAAGCTTTGAACAACTGTTCTCATTTCACAGCTCACTGACGCTTCAGCGGCATTAGGAAAATTCCCGTAAATAAACTGCAACACTTACTAAAAAGTCTTTGCCACACAGACATTAGCTGTTCTTACAGTTGAGCGTAAAAACAATTCTTTAGGAGGGTCAGCTTGGAAGAATGGGCAGGTCTTATCAACTTGAGCCATTTCTTTACTTCTGAGTACTATTCTCTTGATAGTACGGCAAGAGATACTTGACTTAGTTTACTATCTATGGAACACCTATTACATTTATGTTGGTCCTTAGACACTAGTTATGTACTTCAACCAGGACTAACAACCAGCACTGCACACTAATTTATTATAATGTAAAGCAGTGGTTCCCAAACTTGTTCTGCCACTTGTGCAGGGAAAGCCCCTGATGGTTCGGGCTGGTTTGTGTACCTGCTGCGTTCGCAGGTCCGGCCAATTGCAGCTCCCACTGGCCGCGGTTCGCTGCTTCAGGCCAATGGGAGCTGCTGGAAGCCGAACCTGCGGACGTGGCAGGTACATAAACCGGCCCGGACCGCCAGGGGCTTTCCCTGCCCAAGCAACGGAACAAGTTTGGGAACCACTGATGTATAGTATATTAGGTCACTTGATCAGGCCCAAGACAAGGCATACAATATCCCTCACTCAGCAATGAATTCTTCACTAAGACTCACGACACTGAAAAATTTTGCCATCGCTTATACCCCTCCCCCCGCGCAAAAAAATTCCATGCAGAACAAGGCCTTAGAATCAATCTTAAACAAAAGAAAAACAAAAAGAAATTTGTTACTCAGCACTTCCTCTTGTGCTTCCTTTTAAACCAGGTGAAATGTAAATGGTGCGTGTGATGGTGCAATATATACATCAACAAGTGTGTGATTATGATCACATGTAAAATAAAATGAGGTAAGTGTTAAGAGATGAGGTTAGCATAACAGACATGCTAAAGCTGACCATATAATAGGAATACCAAAGTGTGTGTATATTTGCAAATAACCATGCCAGCTCTGGTTCACTGTGACTCGTGGAGTCATAATAATTTTCTCCATCAAAACATTCATGAATCACAAAAGTTTAATTCATTTTAACCACAAGTATTTTTTGGTTATATGAAAATTCAAACCAGATATTATTTTTCTGCTTAAAAAGTTTCAGTCATCCTGCAGGTGAGCAGAACCAATGCCATGTGACAAGTGATCAATCACACACCACAAGTAAGGAAAGCAACACTTGGCAGGCAACCACTGAGCTGAAAGTTATTCCACAGAACAACTCAGCAAACACAAATAAAAATCAAAAGTAAAGATTAGCTTCAGATAGATTGACACACTAAATGAGCAGCTCCATTCCTAATGCATACCATCCAAAATGAATGGTTCAACCAGCTCGTTTAGATGTTAAGGGATCAAAAGAAAATAGAAATATGTGTTTGCTAAAAATGCCCAACTCCCCTGTATTGCTGATGTAATTATAACTGTAATATATGGGCACTAAAGAGAGTTAAAGATTCATACACTCAGCATCCCACGGGATCATGCCTCATCCCACGGGATCAGGCCGCATCCACCTTATTTTAGCTTAGTTTTCTGAGCCACATGGCACCTTTGACAGGAACAGGGAATTCCCACTGGTTACAATGGGAAGTCAGCATTTGGATCAAAGGCAGTACACTCTAAGGCTTTGCGTGTTTGCCCTCTGCGAAAAGCTGTTAATATTGGCAAAGCAAGTTTTTTGCATTATTATTTTCCCCATCTCTGCCACTTCCTCCTTTGGCCAGGTAAGACTGATAGACCAATCAATCATATCATTATTTACATTAAACAAATCCCTTCATGCTAATGTTTATGCACTTCCTCCTTCCTCTAGTTTTGATCAAAACACCCACACCTTCTCTCTTCCATCACTTTTCCCTTTGAACAGCTTCTAAACTTCCAAGCATGGCAGTGTAGTGAAAATAATTCCCCATATAATCTTTAACCTAATTCTCTTTTACTAGACAGTTAACTAATTAGGGTTCTGGAGCTGGTGACTTCTAAATTCAGATCCCTCCGTAGCTTAAGGGTTTGTTTTTCTCATTCCAGCTGGAGTTATTTTTTTTAGAAAAATTCACAACAATCAAAGCTCATCCAGTTTCTCCCATTTTCTGTTCCGGCTAGAAGGGGATAAATTAACTGGGATAAAACAAGAACTGAGTTGAAGCTTGGCAAGAGTTTTGAGCTGAACCCAAAATGAACATTGGAAGTTCAGGAAAGTTTGGACAACTCTTCTTCCCATTGTTTGATTATTTTTGCTGCCTCCACACCACCAAGTTACAGCCAGGACCAGAAGTAAAAGTGTCAGCAAGCCTCAGGAATGACCTCATGAAGTATTTCTAGCCAGCTCAGAGCCAGTTGCTTACAAAAATCTCATGAGATTTCCAGTCCAATTCTCGAGTCCCAAAAAGGTTCAGATCAGATTTGATAAAAGCTTGATCTGGCTGTGCCTGCCAGGAGCACTACTGAAGTCAACGGGACTCCACACAGATACAGCAGTCTGCCCATGTGCATAGTCCCTATAAAGTCTCCGAGAAGCATCCCAACTCTGGAATGTTTATCAGACATGAATCTCTGATCCCATCACATGTTCCAGCTCTCCAGTATTGATTTTTTTGTTTTTGTTTGCTCCAATACTGCCTCCAATGCCTACTTGCACTTAGATATAGTACTACCGAGATAGGAAAATGCATATATCTGTGTGTGTGTGTGTGTGTGTGTGTGTGTGTGTGTGTGTGTGTGTGTGTGTGTGTGTGTGTGAGAGAGAGAGAGAGAGAGAGACCGTACCATACATGAATATCTGCGTAACAACCACAGACATATGAGCAAGAGAGGACAGGGAGCCTTTAACAATGGAACTAGAGCATCAGCATAGTTCAAGTCTAAGGCGTCAACTTTAACCATGGCCACAGCAGCCTGATGCTAAACAGTCAAATGCTAAAAGTATCTATTCCCAACTACAATGAGTGGAATCTTGGTTTTTCACTCTAGCAGTATTTTGCTTGGGAAGTGCACAAGTTTTGCCATTGCTTTTGCAGTGAAACACCTTCATGTACGGATTGAATTTTTTCCCCCTAAAAGATCTGCTCTAGAAATAATTTTTGGGAAATTCTATAGCCTGTGTTATACAAGAAATCAGACTAGATGATCACATTGGGCCCTTCTGGCCTTGGAATCTGTGAATCTATGCTTTAACTAAAATCAACCTGAGTGCATTAGTCTGTAGACATGATGAGATTGGGATGAGGAGAAAGGACAGCAAGAAATGAAGATTCATCTGTTTTAAGGCTAGTAGAGACCATTGTGATTATCTACTCTGACCTCCTGCAAAACACCAGGAAAAAACCTCACCCAATGTTTTTCTGCATCAAGCCCTTAACTTCTATTTGAGCTATACCATGTATTTTAGAAAGATATCCAGTCTTGATATGAAGTGGTAAATAGAGAATCCACTATCTTTCTAAGTAAGTTTCTTCCAATGGCTTTATCCTCACTGTTAAAGATTTGCACCACATTGCTAGTCCAAATTGTAAAACTTCAGCTTCCAACCCACTGGATTGTTACTTTATGAAGCAGGTTATGACTTTTTCTGCTAAATTAAAGAGTAGTTTACCATCAGAAATCTCCGCTCCATGTAGATATTTGTAGACCATAATCAAGTCACCTCTTAAGCTTCTCTTGGATAAACTAAATAGTTTGAGCTTCTTTAGTCTGTCACTAGAAAGCATGTTTTCTAGACCTCATTCTTTAAAGCTTTTTTTCTGAACCAATTTTTTTAACATCTTTTTGGACACCTAAACTAGACAGTAATCCAGTAATAGTCTCAATGAAGCTGTATATAGAGGTAACACCACCTTCCTGCTTTTACTTAATATTCCCCTGCTTATATTTCCAAGGCTCACATTCGTCCTTTAGCATCACACTGGGAGCTAGATAAAAGCATTACAAGAAAAAATTGATTTTGCAGAACTCTGTTCTGATTTACACTGCTGCAATTCCATTGTCCATTAGCTCAACTCTGACCAAAATCAATGGAAACAAAAAACGATTAACATCTGGTGACTTTTCTGTGGCCTATATGGAAAGAACAGTCAGACTTAACTCAAGACCTACTGACAATAAGGTGTCAACATAAAAAAGAATATTTCCTCCACTATTGCCACTAAAGCACTCTTCCTGAAAGTTTCAACTCAGCATGACTGTCCAAAATTAAGACTCAGGCGCACTGGAAAGGAATGCTGGTTTTATTGCTGTCTGCATTATGCTGGTTCTGTGTAGAACTAGTTTCATTCTATATCAATCTGTTACTTATTACTTGTCTAAATTCTCTGAAGGCCGGATTTTCAAAATATCAGGAGGCTAAGTATGACTGTGTGACATATTAAATACACATGTACTGCAATTCTGCATCTAAATTTATGCATGTAGAGATCCAGATAAGCATCTACCTCTGAAGCATAGATTGCATATGCAACGGTAATCACGTGCTCAGCTTTTACATACCGCCCTGGCATTTTGATCTTTAGAAAAAGGTCAGGCTCCTTTAACTCCAAAAGTAAAACTTAAATTCAGTTAGCTAACTTCCGAATAGTGAATATAAGTTCAGAAAAGGTTTTAAATCCATGCTCGTTGCTTACTTTACTTTTCTTGCCCATGTGTGTAATGTATTATTATTTTTTTTAATTGTCATTGGTAGCAGGTCATTGCTTTTAGATTGAACACAAAGAGCCTGATTCTCTTTTACACTAAAGTCAATTTCTAGTGCCCTGGCAGTGTAAAGAGAACTTAAGCAGACCTGCTTTGAATTACCTTCACACTTCCAGAGCACAGGAAAGGAGCTGTAGTGGAAAGGAGAGTCAGGCCTCTGAACATTGTGGCTTTCTACTTTTCAGCAATTAATCTTAAGAGGACTGCATCCGTTCATACCTTACCATTTATGGTAATAGGAATCTTCATAATAAGGAAATAAGCTCAGAGTTCAGCCAGAGCAAAACAAACCCAGAGGAGTCCTGGAAAGGAAAGTTTTTAACTCTAGGTTTTGCTGTTTCATCACTGGTGTGGAAAGGTTTTCACCTACCAGGATCAGTCAAACAACAGAAACTATGTCATGAGCTAAAGACGCCGAAAGAGCAGCATTCGCCAGTGACCGTAAGTATCACTGAGAGAAAGTTTTGCCTTAGGAATGTCTGGGACAGCTTTGGCTTTTGAGAAGAAACAGCTTTTATAAATATACAGGAACACTTCTAGACACACAGCTAACTTTTAAGGTAGGGGAAGTCGTTATCTAGTTTTCCTCTCACAGATATACATCATAAAGTTACTTGAATATTTCAATAGGCATGATGCTAATAGCTTGTAAATAACACAAAGTGGTGAAACTGCTGCTCTTTCGGGGCCAGTACTCATTAGCAAATGTCCTTAGCTTCAGGAGCACTGTGACTGGGCTTTTCAAAGAGTTTAAGGGATCTGGATGCCTTAAAGGTAACTGGGCACCTCTCTCAGACTTTTTTAAAATCCCAGTCTCAAATGGCCAAATAGGGTGCAGTATCATATTAGGGAGTGTTCAGAAAAAGTACTCTAGAAATATATTAGAGATACCAGACTGAATAAGAGCAGTTGTTCAAATTATTATATAAAGCATTAGAAATCAAAGCTAGCCAATTGTTACTCTCTGACATCTCACTCCTACTTTACAGTTTTTGACATAAAAAATATCCAGCTTTTTCCTCCAGTCTTGTTTTGTTATATGAACAATGCTTTAATCACATGATCAAATTTACATCCCATGTATGTCAAACGTGATATAAACTAGTAGTGGTATAGCTACCCAGGTCTCTGGATTGGAGCCCTATATGGTGGTGAGATGTAAAACTTTGTCTTTTCTCCTTTGGTTCAGCATCACTCTTTACTGTAAATACCAGATACACAGAATGGGATCAGAAACTTCATTTGCTTTCTTGTAATATTTTTACTTTCGATTTCAAGGGGTTATAATTGGGTCTCTCAGGAATGGGGATTGCTGTGACTCTCAATATTATGGGCAAAACCACCTAACAGTGACTAGTAAGCAAAAGAGGGCTTGGAGATGCAAAAGTAGGGAAAGGAAAATTTGAACATCAGTCCAAAATCTTGAACATCAGTCCAAATACGCAAGCCAGGACACACCACATAAAACTGCACAAGACATGAGGTGGGGAGCAGGGCAGGAGGTCAGAGGAGGCAAAATGCCAGTACCTGGAAGAAAAAGGATCCAAACTGGTTTAAAAATCTATAAACTAAAAACAAGAGAGCAAATTTTGAATTATGGGTCCATAATTCCATTTCAAAATGCTGGTGACTGTACAGGCTCCTGTAGCTTTGCTGTCAAGAGTTAATCCTCCCCCCCCCTCCCCCCCGCGAACTACCTGAATGTATGGCTCTATGATTCTATACAGATTGTCTCTCCTTATTTACCTGTTATTTATTCTATGCATGAACTGCATTACCAATAAACTGGCAATAATCTCTCTGAGGTCACTAAATGGAGCCCTCTTCCTAGGAGGCCAGGGAAAGTGGCACTTCTCTTTTTAATGCAGGCCAGAATAGAGTACTCCAAGGGCTATAAAACCAGATGGCTGTTAAAGAGTTAACATTTTAGATAGTAAATAGATGGCTAGCCTTCAGGGGAGGGGGGGTGCGGGTCCCGGTCCTTTGGGTGGGGGGTGTCTCTGGGCGCCACTCTGCAGCCAGCGCTGGGCTGGGGGGCGCCCTCGGGGGGGGGGGGGGTTGTGGACTCCAGCACGTTGCGGTACCACCTGGCGGCTCGCTGGGGGAGCCGGCACTGTCCAGATTTGCATCCCCCGGGGCTGGAGCTGCACCCCCGGCCCTGGGCACCAGTCACGGGGCAAGCTGGGGGGCCGGGGCGGCTGGCGAGCTTGGGGCATGAGAGGAGCCACTAGTCGGGTTGAGCTGCCTGGAGGATGTTGTTGGGGTGTGTCTGCGGGGCAGGATCCCCCCCTTCCCCCCCTCCCGTGTCTCCGTTTATTTTCCTGAATTGAACTGGTGAAAATCAATCGGGCTGCTGCGTGCCCTGTTAGCCCTGTCCGTAAACCATGACCCAGGGGAAAATGTTACCCAGGTCTTGCACCTTCATATCTTGTGAGGCGAGGCAAAGGTCACCCCACTCGTGATATACAGCCCTAAAAATACTTTATGCTTGTAGAGCTCCTTCAGTGTGAGCATCACAAAGCGGTAAGTGGAAAATCATAAATAGGTGGAAACAGATAGAGTGTAAGGCCTTGGTGGTGCATGAAAATTCTCTCATTTTAACAGTACCAGTATAATGAAAGTGGGACAACTTCCTGGCATGGACTTGGTATCAAAGTGCTTGTACCAGTATAGAATTACATCCACACTTGGGGTTGTACTGGGATAACTAAATTGGTTTAAAAAACACTATACCCCAACCAAAATAGGTACCCTGGCACAAAATCTGTGTGTAGAGCAGGCCTTAGTGACTTGCCCAGGGTCACCGAATGAGGCAGTGGTATAGTCAGAAATGCAGTGCCAGAACAGGACAGCTGTACACTAACAGCTGTCCTTAATTTTTAGCAAAATAGCTACTATTTTTTCCATTCTGTCAATCCAAAAATCTGCAGTTCAGTGTATTTCAACTACATTAAGGCTCTCCGAATTTTGTGGGGGGGAGGGTCGCCCGCTGTGACATCATCTCGGTGCAAGTTGTTAGTTTTGCTGCAGCCACACGCACTCGGGGTCCCCCGAGCGTCTTTTGCTGGAGCGCTACCGGCTTCACGGTTTGCAAGTTACTGTACCAAATAACTAAACCAGACAACTGTATTTAAGCGGTGAATGTGCTTTGACACAAATACTAAATAGAACCATGGTTACTACCTGGCCCTAGCGGAATCCCTTCTCCTTGACCATCATGATGCTATTCCTACCTCACCATTATTCCTAATAATCAATATTAATCTTCACTGCATTCTCCATGGTTTAGATTTATTTTCTTGTTTAGAATAAGATCCCAATCTTAACTGCTTATTTGTAGCATTACCACCATCATCATCATTACTATTTGTATTACCATGGATTCTTTCTGAAGTTTCCACATTTTGTTGCCAGTAGTTCATACAACCCTAGAATATATATCCATATACACCGTCCATGACCAATGTTCCCTCTAATTTTTTCCATCCATGTGCAGAATAAATTTTGTTATGTGCATTGAGGCAATGTGCAGATGTGTGCTACCAGTAGAAATAATAATAATAAAAAAAACTAGATATAATATATATATTTAAAAGTTACCCCTAGGGATAATTACTCCAACCAGGACAGCTTAGACATTTTAGCAGGGCTTTGGAGCTGTGCTCCGACTCCGCTCCAGCTCCAGGAAAAAACCTGCAGCTCCACTGCTCCGGAGCTGCTCCGGGCTCCAGCTCCGGGCTCCGCTCCAAAGCCCTGCATTTTAGAACTCACTTCTGAAATAATTAAATTTAAGTATAAGAGAGAAATAAAAATTATGAAATGCATAGACCAGTCAAAAAACTAAAATAACAGCACTTTGAAAGAATAAAATTACCCAGAATATATGTGCATTGCAGGAAGTACAAAGAAGTAACAACAACAATAATACATGTGTTGGGAGGTGAGTGAGTGAGTCACAGAAACAGGGTGTGTGCTGGCTGCTGGGGAAGTTTCTAAGAGACAGCATGTGCTGTCTGTTTAAGGCACTCTCACTGAAAGCTCTGCTGCTTCTGAGCCCTGTCTCCCCTCCCCCGCTCTGCAAGGTGGGGTATGTGGGCAGGGGGGGAGAGAGAGAGAGAGAGATTGTGTGTGCTGGCTGCTGGGGAAGTCTCTGAGAGACCTTGTGCTGTCTCTTTAAGGCACTCACTCACCGCCCAGAAGGCTCCTTCAGACCTCAGACCCTCTCCTGCTCCGAGTCCTGAGCCCTGTCCCCTCTCCCCTGCTCTGCAGAGATAGAGTACAGGGCGAGGGAGACACCCGGACATCAGCATAGCCCTCCCCCTGCTCTGCACAACCAGCAGGAGGGTCCCAGGAGCAGCAAGGGCTCCAAGGCAGAGGGCAGGAGCAAAGTGGCTGCAGGGCAGCAGGGGTAGGGGCACCTTAACACACGTTGCTGGCACTTGAATCACTCCTGGGCAGACGTCCAACTGCACAGCTTAGAGGGAACATAGTCCATGACCCCCTGTAACACTGAATTTGTCAAACTGGGTATTTCACACAGTACAATACATAAGAACAGCCATACTGGGTCAAACCAGTGGTCCATCTAGCCAAGTAACCTGTCTTCCAACAGTGGCCAATGCCACGTACTTCAGAGGGAATGAACAGAACAGGTAATCAAGTGATCCATCCCATTCCCAGCTTCCAGCAAACTGAGACTAGGGACACTTCAGAGCATTGTTTTGCATTCCTGACCATCCTGGCTAATAGCCATTGATGGACCTATCCTCCATGAATGTATCTAGTTTTTTGAATCCTGTTACAGTCTTGGCCTTCACAACATCCTCTGGCAAAGAGTTCCACAGGTTGACTCTGCGTTGTGTGAAGAAATACTTCCTTTTGTTTGTTTTAAACCTGCTGCCTATTAATTTCATTTGGTGACCCCTAGTTTTTGTGTTCTGAGAGGGGGTAAATAACACTTACTTATTTGCTTTCTCCACACCCCTCATGATTTTATAGACCTCAATCATATCCCCCCCTCCCCCCCGTCATCTTTTCCAAGCTGAACAGTCCCAGTCTTATTACTCTCTCCATATGGAAGCTGTTCCATACCCCATATGATTTTTTTTGCCCTTTTCTGTCCCTTTTCCAGTTCCAATATATCTTTTTTGAGATGGGATGACCAGATCTGCATGCAGTATTCAAGATATGGGCATACCATGGATTTATATAGAAGCAATATGATATTTCCTGTCTTATTATCTATCCCTTTCTTAGTGATTCCCAACATTCTGTTCACTTTTTTGACTGCTGCTGTGGATGTTTTCAGAGAACTATCCACAATGACTCCAAGATCTTTCTTGAGTGGTAACAGCTAATTTAGATCCTATTGTTTTGTATGTATAGTTGGGATTATGTTTTCCAATGTGCATTACTTTGCATTTATCAACACTGAATTTCATCTGCCATTTTGTTGCTCAGTCACACAGATTTGTGAGATCACTTTGCAACTCTTCGCAGTCTGCCTGGGACTTAACTATCTTGAGTAGTTTTGTATCATCTGCAAATTTTTCCACCTCACTGTTTCCCCATTTTTCCAGATCATTTATGAATATGTTGAAGAGTACTGGTCCCAATAGAGACCTCTGGGAGACAACTATTTACATCTCTGCTTTCTGAAAACTGATAATTTATTCCTACCCTTCGTTTCCTATCTTTTAACCCAATTACTGATCCATGAGAGGACCTTCCCTCTTATACCAGGACAGCTTACTTTGCGTAAGAGCTTTTGGTGAGGGAACTTGTGAAAGGCTCTCTCAAAAATCTAAGTACACTATATCCACTGGATCATCCTTGTCCACATGCTTGTTGACCCCCCTCAAAGCATTCTAGTAGATTGTGAGATGATTTCCCTGTACAAAAATCATCTCGACTCTTCCCCAACAAACCGTGTTCATCTATGTGTCTGATAATTCTGTTCTTTACTACAGTCTCAACCAATTTGCCTGGTACTAAAGTTAGGCTTATTGGCTTGTAATTGCTGGAATCACCTCTGGAGCCTTTTTTTTTTTAAATTGGAGTCAGTATTTTCTTTTACTGGACTTACTTGACTGCCTTCTAAATTTTAATGAGAATAAGAATGTAATGGATCAGGTTTCACTAAACCCCTCACGATTTGCAATATCTTGAATCAAAGCCTCTTAAGAGTTTATATTAAATTAATACTAAATCTATGATGATTCTGGTTGCATTTTCTCCTGTTTTTATGTTTCACTTCAGAACGAGAAATTTCAGAATCCATAACACTAAATCATGTTGGGGAAAAAATTGGTGACCTCACAGAAGCGAGGGGAGACCAGGGCATTATGCCTGGGACTAGGAATGGTTGCATGCTCAGTGATGATGTACTTTTTTATTGGGATCACAATTATGCCATCCTACATGAACAGGTAACTTCTGGGTTTTTTTGTTATAAACATCAGCCTGCGTTTTTCTGTTGTTGGTTATTATTTTTGTGGAGTCCAAAAGTGCCTTAGGTGCTTTACAGAACAAATCAAAGGATACTGCCGTAAAGAGCTTACAAGCTAATTTTAGATAGCATGAAGTGGAGAGGGAAGCTGTTAATCATGAATAGTTAATAGAGTTATGGGGAAGCACCTGACACAGCAAGACATCATTTCAGGATTAGAATCATGGCGGGTCCAGAAATGCATTTTAATTTTTTGTGAAAAGTTTAGGGAAAAAATGAAAAAAAAAACTTTTATTTTGGTCAATGTTTCTCACGGATTTTTTCGGGGTTTTCACTGAGAACATTTTGGCGTTTGGTTTTGAAAACAAACATTTTTCAGTTTAATGAAAAACGCTGCAAATCGTCAACAAAAATAGAAACAATAGTTGTGTGGTATCCAAAAGCCATATTTCCTTTAAAAAAAAAGTTTAGATGAAAATATTCAAACTAGCCCTAGCAAGAATGTATGACCTTTGGCAAATAAGCCAGGTCCATAGCCCTGAGCTTTAACTCTTTAACGACTGGAAACATTTTGTAATGAACTACTATAGCCCACCCATCAGAGCTAATTACAGGTTCTCTTCCTAAACACATACCATGGAAAAATGCACAATCAATCTGCAAAGGATACAAGTTCGTTGCAGTCCCTACTAGAGTCTAGAGGTCCCCAGTTCAATTCCTAATTTGATATCTATCATTTCAGTAAGCATGTGTATTTTTGTTTTTTAATGGACAGATTTCTCTGTGTAAGTAGATTTATATCCATAGATACACATACACTCAAGTCCTCTGTTGCTAGGATCCTCTTTTAGCACCCAGTATAGGGGGCTTGGGCTTTTGGATCAAGCTGATAAAGTTTTATCCTTGCTGTCACCGTGAAGATCTGAGTGGCCACAGCGTGCAGCATAATGATAGCCATGAAGTTCCTAGCTTGCCACAGCTGTTAACATTCAGTGATATGCTTAGTAAAAAAGCTGCTGAAAGCCTCGTGCAAAGTTCCTGTGTATTCAATCATGCAAATTACCCTTTTAATAGAAAGACAAAGAAGTGAAAATCCCCAGTAAATATAGGATTTGAGAGTTACCAGCAGGGCCGCCGAAAGTGGGTTTGGGCCCCGATGAAAAAATTTTTTCGGGCCCCCCAGCAAGGGCGGACTGGCTAAACAGGGCTGACGAGAGAGGGGGGAAGCTGGGCCTGGAATTTTTTTGGGCCCCCTAGCAAGGGTGGACCGGCTAAATAGGGCCAATGGGGGGGGAGGGGAACCGGGCCCCGGGCCCCCTTCCGGACCACCGGGCCCCAGTAATTTGTACCGGCTTCTCCCCCCTCTCATCGGCCCTGGTTACCAGACAACATTAGTCAAAGGTTTTTTATTTTTCTGAAGCATCTAAAGCAGGGGTGGGCAAACTACAGCCTGGGGGCCACATCCAGCCCTTCAGATGTTTTAATCTGGCCCTTGAGCTCCTGCCGAGGAGTGGGGTCTGGGGCTTGTCCTACTCCACACATGGCGTGGCTCCCGGAAGCAGCAGCATGTCCCCATTCCAGCTCCTACGCGTCCTCCTAGCCAGGGGACTCCACATGCTGCCCCCGCCCCAAGCGCTGCCCCTCCAGCTCCCACTGGCCAGGAACTGCGGCCAATGGGAGCTGCAGGGGCAGCACCTGCGGATGGGGCAGCACACAGAGCCACCTGGCAGCGCTTCCACATAGGAGCCAAAGTGGGGACATGCCGCTACTTCTGGAAGCTGCTTGAGGTAAGCACCGCCCAGAGCCTGCACCCCCTGATCCCCTCCTGTGCCCAACATTAGTCAAAGGTTGCCCTAGCCCTGATCCCCCTCCTGCTCTCTGAGCCCCTTGGTCCCAGCCCAGAGCACCCTCCTGCACCCCAAATCCCTCATCCCCAGCCCCATCCCAGAGCTCACACCCCCAGCTGGAGCCTTCACCCCCCCTCACACCCCAATCCCCTGCCCTAGTCCGGGGCCCTCTCCCACATCCTGAACTCCTCATTTCTGGTCTCACCCCCTCCCGCATCCCAACCCCGAATTTCGTGAGCATTCATGGCCCGCCATACAATTTCCATATCCAGATGTGGTCCTCAGGCCAAAAAGTTTGCCCACCTCTGATCTAAAGCTCTAATATGCTAAACTATATTTCAGAACATAGGTCAAATTTTCATTCAGTGCATAGATAAAAACACATGCATCCACATTTAAAATATTTACCAACAAATATTAGAATTCACACAAACCCGCCCTAGTTTTTCTGTTGTTCTTTTGGGGGTGCCAACTTCCAACACATCCAAGCATGGGAGTTAAAATCTACCTCTAAATCCATCTAATGAATGGCTAATGCGAGAGTAAAAATCCATATCTTCCCTGCAGTGCCTCTAACCCCAACCCATGCTATCTGTCTGTTTAGGTTTGGGTCAGAGCACTTGCATACACACTCCATCCACATCCGCAGTCCACCACATTGTTGACGGCTTAATGACACATGAAACACCACCATGGTGGAAAATTTGTCAACAACACTTAGAGTCACGCTGTGAAAAAGCTGTAAACAAAGCATTTAAAAGCAGTATGATTTGTTTTATAGCGTTTGGACCAAAGAAACTACATGCAAACTGCTCAAAACCAACATCAAGGACAAAGTCCAATGCTCGTTCAACAATGGTGCAGGTGACGAAAACATTTTCCAGTATCCTTGTCTAGAGGTATTGGTTGATTTGAACTTCTCAGGACAAGAGGTTATGCTCTATCATAATGAAGAAACACAGGAAAGAAATCCCAAGGTACTGGGATTTAAATGTATTCATCAGAATCCCTGTCCATATTTGTCACATGTGGTTCAGCAGGTTATTTTTATAACCAAGCAAAGCACTAGTGAATTAACTGAAAGTAGAGCAAAGACTTGTTAGTCTTTTTTCATGGCAATGCTTATGCTTAGACCAAGGCAAATGTTAAAAAATTCAGAGTGAGGACATATCTAGCATGTATTATAAATGCGGTATCAGACATATTTAAGGTAATATTTGAGAAGTAATTACATCAACCAAAAATAACTATTAAACATTTATAAGCATAAAATATACATACATCTCTGCAAGCTGAAGCACAATTCAGAGGAATAGATCAACATATGTGGTTTGCCCAAGCGTTTGTCGAATAACCCTGGGGTAGGTTGAGGTTAAATGTGGCCCTGATTAAAAACACAGAGCCATTTGGGGAGTGCAGAAAATAAGGTGGGAGGTAGAAGGAGGAAAAGGTGGAGTCCCAGAGCCTTTGGGAACGTGAAACACCAGTGAGTTTGGTACACGTCAGGTAGAAGCCAATAAACTGGGAATGTGGGCACCCAATCCAGCAGCTGGGTTTGTTCTTGGTGTAATCTGCAACTGTTTCTACCCACTGTCACAACAGAAATTGGGCTTGGAAATACCCTTGAATAGATGGGAGTGTTACTGAAACAAAACCTGTGCAGAGGTTGAACCATGTATTGTGGTGGAGCTCCATTCCAGTAAGGGCGATGGGAACCATGACAGCTGGGAGTTCAGCTTCACTTCAAGGGAGTGTCCAAAGTCTTGAATAACTTGGCAGATCAAACCTGGGATGGCAGTCAAAAAAACATGTCCTCGTGTCATTTCCAATACCTCCACTTGTGCACCTGTCTGGAATCAACTGTCTTGTAGTGTTTTATCATGGACCCCCAGCCTGCCACTGGAAGTGAAGAAACCATTTCAGAACAGCTAAGATGATGAGGGTTGAATTTGGTTCCTGAATACGGGGAAGATTTCAGTGGCTGCTTTTTTCGCAAAAACAAGCTCTCGCCTCTCAAGGGGCAGGTGCAAACCAAAATGTTCAGATCCAAGCACTCCTGAACTTTAGGATGTTCAAAACCCAAACCAGAATATAGACCTGAATTCTGCAGTTTGTCCCCATCTTTATAGCAAGTTGAACCAAACCTCCAGAATTACACCATTTTCAATGAAGGGGAGGGAAACATTTTCAACCATAGAAACAGCAAAATATCACCCTGCAGCGAATTCCTGAACATTCACTGAAATTTTTCTTGCATGTGAAGTTAAAATTCATAATCTCACTCAGCAAGCTAGCTTTAAGAGGGAATAAACAATTCCATCAGAGAATAAGATAGGAAGCAAAAAATGTGTGTGTGTGAGAATGCCTGGGTCTGAATGTACGGTATGTGAATGAACTGCCAGTTTCATGGAAAGACTGACATTTCATACATTGCAGAATGGTTGAAAGTGAGATGTGGGGAGAAAGTGTAGGATTGCTGTAGATATGCCTTCAGTCCATTATGCTGTCTTGTACTTGCTTTTGAGTAAGAAACAGAGTGTTGTGAGTAGAGTGAGTTTTGAATGTTAAAAGCACAGAACTACTACAGAGTGCACATAAGAAAAAACAGTAAGGATTAGTTTAGGAGATTTTTATTTCCTTGGCATATCATCAAAATAAGAGAAGGACCGAAACCAAAATGCCAGGTGCCCTTGACCCTTCGAAGAGTTTGGGAAATTCCATATCTGAATTTAGCAGCTTGGGTCAATCATCACTTCAAAGTCCACTTCAAGACTGAAGAATATATATTAAACATTATGAAGCACTATGGGATTTAAACATGCAGATAGTTTGGAGCTTGGAAATGTGGAGGGTCAATCTTCAAAGGCTGTTGCAAGGTCTATAATACAAGGTCTATAATACAAGGTCTATATTCCAATATAGTTAAAACATATGGCAATTCTAAGATCAGTGTTGTAGAAAAGCTACATGTAGTATCTCGTTGTACAGAATTGCTACGTGCAGGCACAATTACAGGGGCTGCGCACACAAGTGATAGCAAGAAGAAAAAAAAGTGTTTAAATGTAGAGGCTTGGTCAACGCTTCCTTGAAAATGTGGCCAATTTAGCTTTTATATTAAAATGTTTTTCACAGATTTGAGGTGGATTTAAGATGTCAAGATTAAAAATTAAGTAAACATACAAAACCTTTAGCTTTGGGGAAAAAATTTCTCTGCTCCCTGTGAAACTCCAACTATAGGGAATCTCAGACATTTAGGGACAGTGCACTGAATACTCTCCTTTCCATAAGGCAGGCTGTGAAAGCAAGTTCAAGGGCAGCAGTTGACTCTTAGGGTCCAATATTCAGCATAGTGGGTGATACTCATCCCTCTGAAGGAGGCCAGAACAAGTCCTTATGCACCAGAGAAACCACAGTTAAGCCCTATTATGAGAATTACCTGGACCTTTAATGGTACATATACTTTAAGGTGAATCTCTGCACAGGGGTTAGTTTCAGCCTGTCTACAGGAACTTGGAATTCCTCTTCAGGCCTTGCTCTATCAAAGGGCAGTCCTGAAACATCTCATTTGCAATGAGATAAATATTATTGTTTTATGGGGCCAATTTTATTTTTGCACATAGAGGATTTTCTTTCAGGTTTTCAATGTCTTGTAGTCACTGTTGGCTTGGGGAAAAAATCTGATTTTGTTTACATTATATTTGTTTAGGTTATCGGTTTTGGGATAAAGCTTCTGCATTTCTACAGCTGAAATTTTAAAATTACTGCCAGATTAGACTAAACTGATCAACAAACACTATCTGCTCAAAAGGTGAAAAAAGATGGCAGAAATGGAAAAAAGTAGTACTGCGAGAACTTCAAAATGGCCTGCGGATTAATGCTCCGAAATAAATAGCATTTCCAGCAATTTAATGTCAGCATTCCAAACTAATAGCTGGGATTTGGGTAAAGGACTCTTATTTTAGCCAACCCACTTTAATGGGTGCTAATGAAATGGTGCAATAAACATTGTGAACCTGAACGGAAGTATAAATTTCTTCAATAAATTAAGCCTGTCAGCACAGTTTTTGCCAAGCTGTCTTCTAAGAGCAATGAATGGATTTTATGCCTCTTTAAATAGACTCTCAATTACATTTGAAAGCCCCCTGCTTGTCCATGAGGAAGGTACAACTGGATAGCTGATCTCTGCTTTCTCCCCTTGTCCATTAAGTTAGCCAGTTACAGAGGCTAAAGAATGGCTTTCAGCAGACAACTGAATTAAGAATCCAGCAACACCTTTACTCTGAAAGGCAGTGTGAGCCCAATGGATAGGAACATGGATTGACGCTCAGAAGAATGGGGCTCTGCTCCCTACTCTGCCACTGAACTCCTGTGTTATAATGAGAAAGCAAATGCACCTCTCTGACATCATTTCCCCTCTCAGCTCTTTTCTGTCTCACCTAGTTAGACTGCAAGCTCTGCAGTACAGGAACTATCCTTCACTGGGTGTGTGCGCATTTAGTACCTATCATAATGGGGTACTAATCACATCTAGAACCCAGAGGTGCTACATTAATACAGATAAAATAAACATTGATCACTACCTATTTCTTGCACTAGAGAGCAACAAAGTTTTTTCATAGTGTAACCAATTAAAAATACTCTCTCCCCCAGTGGAAAAGTAGGTCATCATCTTTCGCTAATTACAGAGAGAAGCTCACGCTGAAGTAACTCAAATACTGGCCGTGCACTCTTGGATAATTGGAATTTAGCCTACTCCAGCACCGCAAGATAGTCTACCACTGCTGCCATGGAGCACCTAACTCATGACTGTGAAAGCACTATCAGCAGTGAAATACCTTTGTTCCACTGTCTCTGCTCCCTTCCAGCCCAGCCCATTTAGGAATTTCTGTACAACTAATGTATTTGTACTGTGGTAGTGACAGAAACCCCAGTCCGGGCCCATAGAGCTAGGTGCTGTGTACTCAGAGAAAAAGTACAGCCCTTGTCTCTATGTTTAAAATATAAGGCCCTGAGCTTTGTAAAAAATTATGCATGGGCTTCACTCCAAGAGCAGGAGCTGTCCCATTGGCTCCAATAAAACTTTTTCATAGAATCATAGAGCTTGAGGCCAGAATAGACCTTTAGAACAGATCATTAGTCTGACCTCCACACGCCACTAAATTTCACCCAGATACCCCTCATATTGAACCCACTGTCTTTAGTTAGATGAAAGCCTTTCAGTCCTCAGGACACAACAGGAGGGACTGCGGTGTTCCCAATGCCCAATGCCCCTGCAATGGTAGAGAGTTGATTAGGTGAGATATGTCCAGATGATCCTACCAGGCAACCCACATCCCATGCTTCAGAATAAAGCAAAAAAAAGGTCCCTGCCTATCTGACCTTGGGGGAAATTCCATCCCAACTCCAAATCGCTATTCACATGCATCAAGTTACATGTGTGTGTAACCCTTTGCAGGACTGGGGGCTCACTGTATGACAGGAGACAACAACAAATAGGTGGGGGATGGACAAGATAATGGCAAGACAATATTTAGAGATACTCTCATATGTGCACGTAATCTTTTATTTGAACTAGTTAAGTGATGTTTTATGAAAGGTCTCGCATCACTGCACATCCTGCAGTAGAACAATTGCTCTAACAAGTATCTTGATTTCTCATTTTAGTGCTCCTATATTCCACGAGACTTGAAGAACGACAAAGAAGTTAAAACGCTAATAGAAACTGCCGCAGAAAATTTCCGAAAGCATCAAACTTTCCCTTGTTATTACGACCCAGAACGAAGACAGACAAGTGTCATTTTAATAAGGCTATATCCTCCAAAGGGCCTTTTCTTTGCTTTCCTCTGGCCTTCCCTTATGTTGACTGGTGGAGTTCTGATTATCATCATGGTGAAAGTCAGTCAATATGTTTCTGTACTTTCTGCTTGGCAATACAAAACAAACATATAATGGTCCACAAAAAAACAAGCTAAAGTTTCTTTTCCCCACACACTGCCTTCTCAGTCTGTATTTTGTAATTCTTAAAATGTACCATGTTCAGTGGTCAGAGTTCTCGAGAAGAGATATGTTGTCTGAGTTTATATACCATGGATTACCATGAGTTAGATATCAAATAAAACAGATATGTGGGAACCCAGGGATTGCATGAGAACTATTCAAAGATTTTTTGGAGGTGTTTTTTTGTTTTGTTTGTTTTCATGCATCGGTCAATTTCCTGGGGGGGGTTGAATGGTTTTTGTTTTACAGAAAGTAGGTTAAAAATTCAGCATTCAAGTTTTCTGAAAAAGAGCATAATGCACATTTGGGGGTTGATTTTCAAAAAGTTGAGGCCAGACATCTAAATGCATCCTTCTGTAACAACTTTACCTACATAATTACTGGAACTATGTACACAGTGGTGGATTAACAAATTTGCCGTCCCTATGCCCTCTAAAAATTGCCCCCTTTCCTCCTCCCCCCCCCCCCGCCCAAGCTCACCTCCGCGGCAAGCCTGGGAGGGAGGGGGGAGAAGGGGAGTTGTGGCGCGCTCGGGGGATGGCGGAGGTGGAGTGGAGGTGAGCTGGGACAGGGAGCAGTTCCCTGCCCCCCCTGCAAGAGTTACTTACTCCCTGCGCCTGCCGGCCCCAGCTCACCTCCGCTATCCCCCGAGCGCGCCACTACTCACTTCTCTACTCACTCCCTCCCTCCCTCCCTCCCAGCGCTTTCGCGCGGCAAGCCTGGGAGGGAGGGGGGAGAATGGGAGTTGCGGTGTGCTTGGGGGATGGTGGCGGTGGAGTGGAGGTGAGCTGGGGCGGGGAGCGGTTCCCGCCCCCCCCCCCCAGGTTACTCCCCATGCCCGCGGGCCCCAGCTCACCTCTGCTCCGCCTCCTCCGAGCACACCGCTACTTGCTTCTCCCTCCCTCCCAGTGCTTTCGCGTTGCAAGCCTGGGAGGGAGGTAGAAGGAGGAAAGCGTGGCACGCCTAGGGGAGGAGGCACGAACAAATTTGCCGCCTCTGCAGATTTGTTGGCCTAGGTGATAATACGCCGCTGTATGTACATACACGGCAGCATACTTTACTTGAGTTTGAAGAAGGGCTGATTGCACCCAGTACACAAAGATATGTGCAGAAATGTGCATGAACCCTGTCACCCTTCTGAAAAATCAAGCCATTAGCATTTACTTTATAGGATTCTAAACACTCCGCAAACAATATATGTACTTTTTTAAGGTGCAGAATTTTTGTAAAGACTAGCCTGTGGAATTATCTCTCTGCTTTGGTTTAGTTTTTGAAGTAGATGCCAGGTTTACCTTTTAAAGTGCTCTCTTTCCTCCTGTATCTGACATATAATGTTAAAAAGTCAAACCAAAGAAGATAAAAATGTGTAAAGATTGTGTACTTAAAACAATCAGCAACTGGTGTGACCCCTGGTGCTGTAGAGAAGGAGTACAGTGAATTCATATGAACTTAAGAGATTTGTGGGAGTGGGGAGGGAGGGAGGGAGAGAGCGAGCACACGTCTTACAAAGACACTTAGCATCAGCAAAGAAAGGTCTAGGAACTAGAGTCCAGGCTTTTGGGACTGCTCTGATGCCTACACTAATGGCCTATTCTCTGAAAATGACTGTTGCTCTCCACTCAGTTTCCAATTCACTGCAATATACAATTGGAATCCAATGTACTCCATGTGTGTTTGACTAGCTCTCTTGATATGGATAGCACAGGTAGGGTTGCAAATTTTCTAATTGCACAAAACTGAACACCCTTGCCCCACCCCTTCCACAAGGCTCTGCCTCTGCCCCACACTCACTCCTCCTCCCTCCTTCTATCACTCGTTCTCTCCCATCCTCACTTACATTGTCCGGGGTGAGGGAGGTGGTGAGGGCTCCAGCTGGGGGTGTGGGCTCTGGGGTGAGGCCAGAAATAAGGGGTTCAGGATGCAGGAGGGGTCTCAGAGCTGGGGAAGGGGGTTGTAGTGCAGGAGAGGGTACAGGGTGTGAGCTCTGGGAGGGGGCTCAGAGCTGGGGTTAGGGTGCAGAAGGGGATGCAGGCTCTGGAAGGGAGTTAGGGTGCAGGAGGGGGTTCTGACCTGGGCAGGGGTTAGGGGTGTGAGCTCCAGGAGGTGCCTCAGGGCTGGGGTGCAGGCTCTGGAAGAGAGATTAGGTTCAGGAGGGGGTTCCGACATAGAGCAGGAGGTTGGATGTGGGTGGGGGTTCTGGGAAGGAGTTAGGGGGCGCAAGAGGGTTCTGACCTGGGGCAGGGGGTTTGGGGTGCAGGCTCCAACCAGGCGGCACTTACCTCAGGCGCCTCCCAGTCTGCGGCGCAGCAGGACTAAGGCAGGCTCCCTGGGCTCCGCAGTACTCCCGGAAGTGGCCGGCCCCTAGGTGGAGGCGCAGCCAGGCGGTTCTCTGTGGTGCATGCTGCCCGCACCCACAGGCGCAGCCCCACAGCTCCCATTGGCTTCGGTTCCCTGCCAATGGGAGTTGTGGAGATGGCACTGGAGGTCGGGGGTAGCACGTGGAGCTTCCCTGACCGCCCCTGCACCTAGGAGCTGGACACACCGGCCGCTTTGGGGGAGCTGTGCGGAGCCAGGGCAGGCAGGGAGCCTGCCTTACCCCTGCTGCGCTGCCCACTGGACTTTTAAATGGCCCAGTCATCGGTGCTAACTGGAGCAGCCAGGGTCCCTTTTCGACTGGGCATTCCGTTCAAAAAGTAGATGTCTGGCAACCCTAAGCACCGGTTCTTTCATCATCTATTCTGTGAACAGATGGGTCAGCATCACAAGAAAAAAAAATAAATCAGAACTAGGCTGCAGATTTTAAGACCATCAAGCACCAGCGGAAAAAAATAACCCCACTGTCACTCAAATGTAAAGTTCCTTACTGTTTGCTGTACAAGATGCATGCTGAAACAATAAAAAAAAAATCTCCACACATTATACCCTGTTCAATATCTTTTCTGAAGTTCTTGGTAGATCAGTGACAAGAGGACACGGTCAGGAAGCAATCAGAGACCACATACAAGCCTTTAATCTCTAGGACACTGCTTCAAAACCAGACCAGCTGAATACAAGTCAGTACCATCAGCTCTTTATTCATGTTTATACCATGAGTTGGGCATCTTAGTTCAAGTCCTTGTGGACAAGTGTTCACAAAACACACCTTTGCAATTAACACCCTTGCTGGCATTCTCAGTAGGGGAAGTCAAGATGAAATGCACTTGTTTCTTACTTTTACTCCAGGTCAGGGGGATGTGGAAGATCTTTGCATTGCCTCTGCCAGACTGTACCTATTTGGTGCCTGGATGAATTCATTTTCCAGATGTTCTCCTCACCACCAGAAAATTAACATGTGAGAGATCGTTTAGTTGCATTCTCCAATTCTGGCCAGGCATTTGGGGATATTAATTTCATCATCACAATTATGCTTCTTTAATCTGTTTTAGACAAATGACAAAGAACTGTAACATGAGAAAATTCTCTCTTCTGTCATTACACCCCCATATGCACACACAGCAAGGCCTCAATAGAGGTGCTGTAACTGAAATTAGAAAGTACAAAGATGCAAGAAAACATATATAGTATCCATATCCTCACAGAGTTAGCCCAACTTTGCGTAACCTTTTCCTCTGTGCTCATCTGGAGATTAGGGTGGATGTTTGGGTTGGTTCTGATTCCATCTGAACCAGCCTACTCATCCATTACTACTCACTATAAAATTACTAACGTGTACCAGTGGTGGACTTTCTCCGATTTACAGCCTCTCATCCATTTTCAGAATGGGCTTTTGCTTTTTAGGGTGTAGTATTTCAGATCAGATTTAAAAAATGGAAACCCGATATTCTGCCACAGAAAAACAAATTAATTTATGGCATCATAGAAGTCTGTTCTTATTTTTAAATAATTCTGGCAAAAGTGAAATGCATGGGTTATTTTTCAAAGTTAGTATTTAATTAGAAAAATCTAGATGTTCATTTTCTTTGCCTAATAATTGTTCCACCAGCCTTGCAGTGGAAACTGGAAGTGTTATAAGACATCGACAAGTTATCTAGTTACATTATAGCTTCTGTAAGCATCTTTCTATCCTCTGCACAGCTATGATGCTGTAGCTTCTTACTCTCCAGTGAATCACAACAGTCATCTCTATGCCTTCTGCTGCAACAGCACTAGGGCTATTTGGCCTCTTACATTAGCGGCTTATTACTGCAAAGTCCACAATCACTTTAATAAAAACAGAGCTACATTTCACAGATTTTGTAGAATCCTTCCCTAAAAAATTCATAAATTACAAAGTCAGAAGGGCCAGTGTAGGGTGACCAGACAGCAAGTGTGAAAAATCAGGACAGGGGGTGGGGGGGGGGGTAATAGGAGCCTATATAAGAAAAAGACCCAAAAATCGGGACTGTCCCTATAACATCGGGACATCTGGTCACCCTAGCCCAGTGTGATTATCTAGTCTGACCTCCTGTGGTTGTGGAAGCTCCTTCACTGGAGGTTTACAAAAGGAGGCTGGATAGCCATCTGCCTTGGATTGTTTAGACACAACCAATCCTGCATCTTGGGATGGGGCTAGACTAGATAACGCTTGCTGTCCCTTCTAACCCTATGATTCTATGCACAGGCCATAGAACTCCCTTGAATTAATTTCTCTTTGAACTGCAGCATATCTTTTAGGAAAACGTCCAATCTTGATTTGAAAATTGCCAGTGATGGAGAATCCACCATAAACCTTTGTAAATTGTTCCAATCACCTTCACTATTAAAAATGTGCCTTATTTCCACTCTGAATTTGTCAAGCCTCATCTTCCAACCACTTGTTATATCTTTGTCTGATGGATTCAAGAGCCCATTATCAAATATTTGTTCCTCATGTAGGTATTAGACTGTGATCAAGTCACCACTTAGCCTTTTGTCTGTTAACTGAAGGGACTGAGCTCCCTGAGTCTATCATTCGAGAGCATGTTTTCCAGTTTTTAAATCATTTTTGTGGCCCTTCTCTGAACCCTAAATTATCAACATCCTTCTTGAATTGTGGGCACCAAATCTGGACACAGTATTCTGGCAACAGTCACACCAGTGCCAAATACAGAGATAATAAGCCTCCCTACTCCTACACAATATTTCTGTGTATACATTCAAAGATCACATTAACCCTTTTGGCCACAACATCTCACTAGGAACTCATATTCAGCTGATCATCTACCCAAGTCTTTTGTAGAGACCTCATCCTATTGGCATGGTGTACATTCTTTGTTCCTAGACGTATAACATTATATTTGGCCATTTTAAAATACCGAGTCTGCTTGTGTTCAGCTTACCAAGCAATCCACACTACTTTGTATCACTGATCTCCCCACTTTATTATTTACCACTCCCACATTTTTTCCCCTCTACAAACTCTAGCAGTGGTGATTTTAGGTTTTCTTCCAGGTCACTGATAAAAATAATAAATAGAATAAGGCCAAGAAGTAATCCCTATGGGACCCTGTTAGAGAGAGAGAGCCTTTGAATGATAATTCTGCATTTACTATTACATTGAGACCTGTCACTAAAAAGGGAAGGAAATATCCACAACAAGAATGCTCTCATGTCATCAAGCTGGTATTAGGAATTAGCCCAAAATCAATACAAGTAAGTGTGTTTTACATCACACAGTGGACCTTGCCAACAGCTCTGAGAGACCGCAGAAGCGAGCGAATTCAACCTATAAATGAGCATGAAACAATCTGTTTTGCATGTTCAAAAAACTGTTAAGGCTAAGAATGAGGTGACAGGATTAGCAAGGAGAGGACATAAAGAGGATAACCACATACAGAGGCAATCATTGCAGAACAAAGCACCACAGGGGAGGTATACAATGCATAGAAGTGGAAGGAAGAGGAAAATTTGGAATAGGCACATAATCTCATCTTTAGTTCCTGGGAGGCAGTTATGCAAGAATAAGTCAGTCATACACTAGTTAAAACTACAGATGATAAATTCTCTATCAAGGATAATTTCTAGTTTAATCATATATCTGTCATTTCAGTATTAAACTAATGCGGCAAGATAAACCATTCCATGACAGGAGCGGAAACACAATGGGAGGTATATCCAGAAAATAGCAGATTACATAGCAGGGATGGGAGAAACTTCATAACAGAAGCCAATACCAGTTGAAACCTGCCTGATTTGAGGTTTTGGTATAAATATGGGCCACGGTCACCAATTCGGTAACCAAAACTCCACATTTCAAGTTCACATGAACAGGTATTGTTTTGCATTGCTGTTTATATGATTAGCATTTGGGAAGGAGACGAGTCTCTCATGGCTTGTTACATTTCTAAAAGACACCAGGGCTTTGAAACAGAAAAGTGGATGAGTGGCAGCAAGCCCCAATATAACAATGAAGAAATTCCTTTCCCTTGATCTCAGGCAAGTCCTATGGCCTGTGCCATGCAGGAGTTCGGACTAGATGATCAGAATGGTCGTTTCTGGCTTTATAATCTATGCATCTCTCAAGGAATGTGCATAGTAATGAAAAAACTACAAGCCATGGAGAAAGGCTGATAACATTGTGAGTAATGGTGTCATGGTCACAGTGCGAGCTGTGCTTCAGTTCCTCTTGAGCACTCCCCTGTGGTTCAACCACTCTTGGACTGGGTCTTTGGGAGATAGCCATCTTGTTTCCCAACTGTGTTAATGTAACAGGCCACTTTTCCCCAGGAGCCTGGTAAGGCCTCTTATTTGGGCTGAGCATATCAGCAGGTTTTTGAACAAACTTTTGGTCCAACTCTATTGTCTACACACAGCAGCACTGAAATATAGCCACTCCCAGGGTGGATAGTCTGGGAGAGACAGCTTCTCTCTCTCACACACACACCCCAACAGAAGTTGGTCTAATAAAAGAAATTACCTCACCCACCGTGTCTCACTAATATCCTGGGAACGACACAGGTACAACAACACTGCACGCAACAATGGGAGATACAGTTCAATAGCTGACACAGGACAGTGCATAACAGTGGGGGGAAGGAACACTGACCAAGGAAACATGTAGTCTGAAGTTTTCCATATAGAGAAGATGGGACCTCTCTGTTTTAAGGTTTCTGAAAAAGACAGCCCCACAGAATTAATCCTAGAAAGATTTGTTTAACAATCAATGAGCTAGCCCTGATAGAGCCAGCAGTGAATAAGACACTGTGCATTGATATTTTCCATGTGCAGCCTGCTTACAAGGGCACCTCTCCTCACTGACTCTTAATGACTAGTGAATAATTCACAGTTCAGCTGGGAAAATGAATTCAAAGTGGGAAGTGCCAACTGGAGAAACCAAGATGCTGTAAGTGCCAAGAAAAGCTGCTTAGCAAAACAGCAGGCGCATAATGGCAACGACCTGAACCAATCGCATGATATATATTGATTCAGATTCATTGTTAAAAGAAAATCTCAAATGAGCTTGATTAACATGGTGGAGAGTAAGATGGGCATCTATTATTCATATGAATATCATGCGCTGACACCTGTCATATTGCTCTGCCTGACTACATAGAGTTAAATCAAAGGAAACAGTTAGGGAAAACAAGCAGGAAACAAAACTAAAAGAAATAACATACCTCTAAGAGAAAATCCCAAGAACAACGGAGGATATTAACCAGGAAAATGCCTACCTACCTGGTTCCAGCCAGGTTAACATATTTATTTTCCTAAAGCCAGAGTTTTGGGTCAAAGGGATACTAAACTGCTAAAAAACCCAGCCTAGAGAGGCAGGGGGCAAAGAAGAGTGGCGGTGAGGCTGCCAGAGACTGATAGATAGAAGCTGCCCAGTCTATTCCTCCCAGTCCAGAAGTAGGGATCCAGGACTGAGCGGAACCTACCAAACACTTGCAAAGAAAGGATAAGCTTTAGCTAAGATCCTGGTATATAGGCCTTTGTTGTTTTAATCCTTTTCTCAGCTTGTAATGTTCCTTTGGGGGAATAAACAGTAACTTTGTTGAAGGACATAAATCCACACTGTGTAGAGGTCAAGCATAGGAGTTTATTACACCCAGCGCTGGCGGAGTGTCACCTTGCTTATTAGGCTCAGAGACACTGTCAATCGATTGATTACAATGAAATATATAGATTTTCCATGGGCGGGAGAAAGTGACGGGGTAGGCAGTTCCACACTCCGGGATAGGTTTTGAAGCAAGACAAGATAGCACATTAGCCAATGGTTAAAAGGTTACATAATTTCTCCACCCATGGTCTCAAGTTAGCAAGTTAACATTTAATTAATACTTTGATAAAATGTTATTAGTATAAAATATATATGTTGAATTCTGATTTGGGGTCCATAGGAATGGAGCAACTCCTTTGATTGTCCAATAGGTACATTCCTAGGGGTTAAAGCACAGAAACAGTGAAAGGATATGGTAATACAGATTGTCTCCTTTATGTCTTAAGGCAGGGCATTGGTCCCTGGGAAGGGAGGTGGAAGGATGCCATATCATTATACTGACATGTGCCAATTTTCATAAACTCAAGGTTGGATCTGTGGGAAGACTGTTTTCCCTTCAGGAGAAACACAATAGGAATAGGGATCCTTTGTTCAATTTGAAACATTGGATGAAACATAATTATTCAGTTATTGCTTCAACATCTGGCATTTCTACTGACCAAGCATATCTTAGCAAAGGCAATGTTATCTTGTTTACCCCAGCTTTTCTCTTAGCTGATCACTATTAGCTAGGCCTCTGGTCTCCAGACCAAACTCTGGACTTTGGGTCTGAAAAAGAGCTGGCCCAATCCATATACCAGGTTGTTATATAAAATGCACATGGAATTTAACCCTTCATTTGTTAAAACTTTTTTGAGTCACATTAAATCAACCACTGGTCATAGATTCCCAAAGAGAAGTTCTCTGGCATGCACCACATACAGTTGGGCCTGTCGTGGTTAAACAGTTGGAAAATGGGAGCGCTGCAGCCCAGAGATCCAGTCCAAAAGGGGCTGGATCACAGGGTTTTACCCCTGAGAGGAGGAGGAAGCTATGCTGTCACCTGAGAGGTGCACTTGAGAAGGGGTCTAAAGCACAGCTCATCCTGTAAACATGAGAAATGCTTTTTGGATACAGAATATTTAGTACTCTACCCCATTTTAACTCAGCATACCATCCTGCAATATAGAAATAGCAACCGTGCTGCCTTCTTTGTGGGAACCCTGGAGATACTCAGTTAGTAGGAAGCTAGCTATGAGGGGACCAGCACACTGCCAGTGGCTGCTTCTATCATAGACTTAATCTTACCAGTAGGTGTTATCTAACTGCCAGCTACTAAAAGCAGCCAACCTAGAGGAGACTTCAGTTACCTGGAGATTACGCATAGCACAAGGCTAATGTGCATGACAACACAGTATCTTTACTCTGTTCTTGGAAACTGATGATTTCGGGGGCGGGGGGGGGGGCAGTAGTAAGGGAAAGGTAAAAATTGCTGGGACCAATCTAGGGCTCTAGTCTATTTCATATCTAAATACTAAGGTCCCACAGGACAATCTATATTATATAGAGTGCTGGGCACTCGGGATAATAGATGCAAAATCCTCAGGTTTGTTTCAGTTCCTGTCCTGAGGTTAGAAAAGAAAGAAAGAGAGAGAGAGAGAGAGAGAAAGAATTGTTTCCAGTGGCTGCCATCATGCTTTCTGATAAAGGGGATGGACAGAAAATACCACATGTGGTATTAAAGGATGGGAATAGGGTGGGTAGGGTAGTGGTGCGCTGGAGTGAGACAGACTAGACACAGAATTCACACAGGGGAATGCAGATTGATCTACAAGGGAGGCAGCTGTTCTCAGGTAGCAACCCATGATGAAGGGCACAGAGGAAGTTACCCAGAAGCTGAGGACCAGGGTACAAGATGGGCATCCAAGGACCTTCACGGCTCACTGCAATGCAAATCTATCTCCCACATGCACTCTCCCACAAGCATTTATAAACAGAGATGAAATGTGAGGCCTTTGAGTTGCTTGGGTTGTTGGCAGCGGGTTCGTGACGATGCACTCCATATGATTTTATGAAAATATGCTAATGAGTGTGAATATAATGTAACTGGAATATGCTTCATGCAAAAGGTCTCTTGTAATGTATCATTACAAAGCTTATAATCTACTGAGTGTGTTCATCCTATTTGTATGAATGTATCATTCTTGTATCTGAAACTAGGAATATAAAATAGAACTCTGAGGTGCTGTTGTAGTTATGCAAAGTGTGGGCCATTAATGGTGGTTTAGAATCTTGATGGCTCCCATCAACTAGGACAACTGACAGTAGATGGCTCTGTTTACTTGCAAGCCTTCCTGTGAGTCAGGCCAGGAAGAATGAAGGCTTGAGGTCTCACAGGACATGTGACCATGTCACCTGATACTGGAATCCATCTTAAACCTGGTGCTTTTTCATGTAGAAGGAGGGGTGGGGACCCAAAGAGAAAAGATTCACGCCTTGTGCCACAGGTATACAAGGGGGTGGCATAGAACAAAGGGGGCTGCAGTCATGAGAAGTTCCCTTAGCTATCACCTGAGCTGGAACAAGGACAGTACCAGGGGAAAGGATTGGGTCCAGACTAGAAGGAAGTCTAGTAGGTGAAAGAAGCTTATTTGAACATCTCTGAGGGTGAGGTTTCATCTGTAATCAGTTTCCTACTGTATCTGGATCGTGAACCATGTTGAGGGCTGCCATCACACCATCGATGTTGTTGCAGGCTACAAGATCACCTTCCATGAAGAAGAATGGGACAAGATCCTTTTGACGGTCACGGAATATGGAAACCCTAACATCACCTGCCAGGAGATTCCAGTGCTGTAGTCTGGGGCCCAACAGCTCTGCCTTACTCTTGGGTAGTTCCAAATCCCTGACAAGGTCATTCAGTTCACCTTGTGTTATGAGGTGTGGTTCAGAGGAGGAGGAGGAGGATGGGAGAAAATGTGGGTCCTATGACATTGATGGTTCAGGACAAGAAGTTTCATCCTCTTCCTCGTCTGACTCAAGTGAGAATGATTCTGGTGCATCAGGAACCAGCAGTCCTTCTCCATGGGGTACTGGGCATATAGCTGATGGAATGTTTGGATAATGCACAGTCCACTTTTTCTTCTTTGACACACCTTTCCCAACTGGAGGCACCATGCAGAAGTAACAATTGCTGTATGATCTGTTGGCTCTCTCCAACTCATTGGCACTGCAAAAGGCATAGATTTCCTTTTCCTGTTCAACCACTGGCGAAGATTTGTTGCACAAGTGTTGCAGCGTATGTGTGGGGCCCACCTCTTGTCCTGATCTCCAATTTTGCAGCCAAAATAAAGGTGATAGGCTTTCTTAACCATAGTGGTTATACTGCGCTTTTGTGATGCAAAAGTCACTTCACCACAAACATAGCAGAAGTTATCCACACTGCTCACACAAGTACGAGGCATCTCTGCCCACTTTGGCTAAACAGAAATGTGTCCCTTTGCAAAATCAAACACTGACAAATAAGAGAGAACGACACTGTATGATTTCTAGAGCTGATAGAGGGCAATTTGTTCAGCAGAGTGATGTAAGCTTTGTTATGATTGCATCATCCATGACTTCTAGGAATAACATGATGCAATTCATATCATGTATGACGCAATATCAGCTTCAGATTGCATCATTCATTGTTTTGCCTAAAAAGCAAGTACTGTCCAAACCCAGTCATAGATTTATTCATAGATCCAGTCAAAGATGTATTTTAGTCATTTCTGATTTAAATTGAGATCCTTCCCTTTATAACTCACTTATCCTCCCCCATTCCCAAGTCAAGGGTCGTATATACTGACCCAATAGCATATCTTGAAAACTAGAGCCAATCAACAATTTTAAGCATCATTTTCATTCTCAGTGACCCAGAATTAGTAAAGTTTGACTACATTTATTTCAGAAGCATTTTGGCTGTAGAGCAGTGTAATCAGAACTGCTAAATGCAATCAAATTTATGAGAGTTATGTGGCAGCTCTGAATGTGTTGCTTAGTCTTTAAAAAATAATTTCATACAAGTACTTTAGAATCCCAATGAGACTGCACAAGGCACCAAAGGAATGTCTCAGAAGCAGTTGCAAGATAAATGTTTGGAAAGAAACAGATGTTGGATGAGTACATGGCTGTTTTGCTATAGCATCCCATTGTTAAAATTTATTCTTCTGTTGGAGCGATCTCTGTATAGGTAGGTCAAATATCAACCTGGATCTGTTGGAAAAAATCTTGCTATAAATTTGGAATCCATTCTTGATGATATCACTGGTACCTGCATAAACATCACAGGATCAAGGGGACTGTCAGTCTTGGAGGATTGATATGACTAATATCCTCTCTAGTCACTGATTTCAGAGTAGCAGCCGTGTTAGTCTGTATCCACAAAAAGAACAGGAGTACTTGTGGCACCTTAGAGACTAATTTATTTGAGCATAAGCTTTCGTGGGCTACAGCCCACTTCTTCGGATGCATAGAATGGAACATATATTGAGGATATATATATATATATATATATATATATATATATATATATATATATATATACACACACACACACACACATACAGAGAGCATGAAAAGGTGGGAGTTGTCTTACCAACTCTGAGAGGCCAATTAAGTAAGAGAAAAACTTTTGAAGTGATAATCAAGATAGCCCAGTACAGACAGTTTGATAAGAGGTGTGAGAATACTTATATGGGGAGATAGATTCAATGTTTGTAATGGCTCAGACATTCCCAGTCTCTATTCAAGCCTAAGTTGATTGTATCTGGTTTGCATATCAATTGAAGTTCAGCAGTTTCTCATTGGAGTCTGTTTTTGAAGCTTTTCTGTTGCAAAATTGCCACCCTCAGGTCTGTTACTGAGTGTCCATTTATTCTTTTGCGTAGAGACTGTCCGGTTTGGCCAATGTACATGGCAGAGGGGCATTGCTGGCACCTGATGGCATATATCACATTGGTAGATGTGCAGGTGAACGAACCCCTGATGGCATGGCTGATGTGATTAGGTCCTATGATGATGTCACTTGAATAGATATGTGGAAAGAGTTGGCATCGGGCTTTGTTGCAAGGATAGGTTCCTGGGTCAGTGTTTTTGTTCAGTGGTGTGTGGTTGCTGGTGAGTATTTGCTTCAGGTTGGGGGGTTGTCTGTAAGTGAGGACAGTTCTGTCTCTCAAGATCTGTGAGAGTGAGGGATCATCTTTCAGGATAGGTTGTAGATCTTTGATGATGTGCTGGAGAGGTTTTAGTTGGGGGCTGAAGGTGACAGCTAGTGGGGTTCTGTTATTTTCTTTGTTGGGCCTGTCTTATAAGAGGTGACTTCTGGGTACTCTTCTGGCTTGGTTAATCTGTTTTTTTCACTTCAGCAGGTGGGTATTGTAGTTTTAAGAATACTTGATAGAGATCTTGTAGGTGCTTGTCTCTATCTGAGGGATTGGAGCAAATGCGGTTGTATCTTAGAGCTTGGCTTTAGACAATGGATCGTGTGGTGTGTCCTGGATGGAAGCTGGAGGCATGTAGGTAAGTATAGCGGTCCGTAGATTTCCGGTATAGGGTGGTATTTATGTGACCATCACTTATCAGCACAGTAGTGTCCAGGAAATGGACCGCTTGTGTGGATTGATCTAGGCTGAGGTTGATGGTGGCATGGAAATTATTGAAATCATGGTGGAATTCCTCAAGGGCTTCTTTTCCATGGGTCCAGATGATGAAGATGTCATCAGTGTAGCACAAGTAGAGTAGGAGCATTAGGGGACGAGAGCTAAGGAAGCGTTGTTCTAAGTCAGCCATAAAAATGTTAGCATACCGTGGGGCCATGCAGGTACCCATAGCAGTGCTGCTGACTTGAAGGTATATATTGTCCCCAAATGTGAAATAGTTGTGGGTGAGGACAAAGTCACAAAATTCAGCCACCAGGTTAGCTGTGACATTATCGGGGATACTGTTCCTGACAGTTTGTAGTACATCTTTGTGTGGAATAGTAGTGTAGAGGGCTTCTACATCCATAGTGGCCAGGATGGTGTTTTCTGGAAGATCACTGATGGATTGTAGTTTCTTCAGGAAGATAGCTAGGAGTGCTGGTAGCATAGGGCCTGAGGAGAGAGTCCACATAGCCAGACAATCCCGATGTTAGGGTGCCAATGCCCGAGATGATGGGGCGCCCAGGATTTCCAGGTTTATGGATCTTGGGTAGCAAATAGAATACCCCCGGTCGGGGTTCTAGGCATGTGTCTGTACAGATTTGTTCCTGTGCTTTGTCAGGGAGTTTTTTTTAGCAGACGGTGTAGTTTCTTTAGGTAATCCTCAGTGGGATCAGAGGATAATGGCCTGTAGAATGTGCTGTTAGAAAGCTGTATAGCAGCATCTTGGTCATATTCCAATTTATTCATGATGATCATAGCACCTCCTTTGTCAGCCTTTTTGATTATGATGTCAGAGTTGTTCCTGAGGCTTTAGATGGCGTTGTGTTCAGCATGGCTGAAGTTATGGGGCAAATGATGTTGCTTTTCCACAATTTCAGCCTTTGCCTAGTTCAGCAGTTACTATCTACTAGCTGCATGAAGTGAATCAGTGGCCTCAGTCCCATTCCTAGTGGACAGCTACTCCTTGACAATTAGCATGTATGATGGCAACCTTAGCAAAAAAGCCCAATGACTGAACAGGGACAGAGGATGAATTCCCCTCTTTTCCCATAGGTGGCATCTCCATGACAAGGTTGAAGCACATTGGTGGGACAGGATTAAGAAGCTATGCTATTGCAGGCTGTCTGCAGAGAAAGAAGATCTCAGCACTCAGCAGTGCTTAAGAAGGCTTGTAGCACTATATAAAGATGTCATGCTTTTTTTCCTAAATAAACATGCTGGCTTGATGGATACACAGAGTGAGCATGCATTAAACGAATTACGGGTCTTTTCTGGAGCTGCAACCCAGCAACTAACCTCTCTCACTTTTGCCTTTTATGTAATTTTGAAATATTTTGCAGCCTGGTATTCAGAGCTGCCCTCCTAACCCACCACATACACTACAGGCAAATCCTCTCTCCTTCCCCTGGGCCTAGGGTTGCCAATCCTCCTGAAATCTCTAGGAATTAAAAGATTAATCTTTAATTAAAAGATTATGTTATGTGATGAAACCTCCCAGAATACGTCCAACAAAACTTGGCAACCCTACTTGGGCCTGATGTGAACCACAAAGGTAGCAGAACCAGTGCACTTCTGCAGAAGTTGCAGGTGCCACATATGCAAAGCAAAGATCTTCAGAGGTTCCCAGAGTGCCTTGGGAAGCCATGCTCAGAATGTAGGACAGAGTTGAGCCAGGGTGAGAAAGAGGATCCACTGGCCACTGTGATAGCAGTTGCACAAAGTCTAGTTGCACCAAGTCCTTCCCCCCAGCCTCTGCATAACTCCACCCCACTGTGCCAGACCTGATTTCTTGGGCTGGCATAGGGAAGAGGATTTAGCTCTATAGCCTTTTAAAAAAAAATATTATACAGATGTAGATTTACCAGACAGATTGTAACAACTCCATTGAAACCACAATGAGAAAATCTGGACTAAGGGAACCATTAAAAATACAGAGTGCTGATCCAAAAACATGTTCAAAAGCCTTTTTAAAACAAGTGTAATACAAAAACTGTCAAGTTTATCACTATTTAAAAGATACCAGATGGGCCAAGAATGCTGCATATTGTGCCACCAAAGGGTAATTTTGCAGAATGTAGTTGGTTGTGAGTTATACACACAGAAGCGCCTAAATAATCTATCAGCAGAACTTAATTATATTAACGCAACAAAGGGAGAATCAGCCAGGGTTTATTTTGTTCTTTTTCCCTGTTGTGTATGCGTCTAGGCTGTGAACTTGTTTATAAAAAGTTACAGCACAGAACAATTATGAGGCCGTTATAAATCACTCAGCATCGAGGCATACAATGGAAAGGATGTCAGAATCTGAACTACAGCAGTGGATATAAAGCTAAAATATACCCTAGTGCTATTACTCCTCTTACTTTCTAGATTTCTCCCCTGTGAATTTCTCTCCTCCTCCTCTCTTGCAATTCCTTCCCTGGCAAACATGGTGTCTTACTAAGTTCAAACCTCCAGTCCATCTTCAACCTCATTTAAAGCTTATTATGATACATTTGTAGACTGTTTCACCTGCATGAAATATAAATGCCAGCTGAATATCAAAGAGCAGCTGAACAAAGTGATAAAGATATGCCTTAGCATCTGTCATTTCTTGCAGGCCAAAGAGGGACAGTGGGTGCCAGTTTAATGAAATTAAATGTGTGTTCTTTCAAAATAAAAGTAGTAAAATAAGCCAAGATAATTAGTTAATAAAGCTGAGATATGGAATCCCAGCGTAGGAATCACACAGTGAATGCTGACAGAAACAGATTAAGGGAGCCAGGAGGTAGAGGAAAGGTCAGACAGTGTCAGAAGGATTTTCAGTTCAAATCTTAGATAATCCATCCTTGCACTGTGTCATAACTATAAAGGGAAGGGTAACAGCCCTCCTGTGTACAATACTATAAAATCCCTCCTGGCCAGAGATTCCAAAATCCTTTTACCTGTAAAGGGATAAGAAGCTCAGGTAACCTGGCTGACACCTGACCCAAAGGACCAATAAGGGGACAAGATACTGTCAAACCTTGGTGGGGGGGAAGGCTTTTGTTTGTGCTCTTTGTTTTGGGGGGAGTTCGCTCTTGGGACTAAGAGGGACCAGACATCAATCCAGGCTCTCCAAATCTTTCTGAACAAGTCTCTCATATTTCAAACTTGTAAGTACAGCCAGGCAAGGCGTGTTAGTTTTATCTTTGTTTTCTCAACTTGTAAATGTACCTTTTGCTAGGGTGTTTACCTCTGTTTGCTGTAACTTTGAACCTAAGGCTAGAGGAGGTTCCTCTGGGCTCTTTAAGTTTGATTACCCTGTAAAGTTATTTTCCATCCTGATTTTACAGAGATGATTTTTACCTTTTTCTTTAATTAAAAGACTTCTTTTTAAGAACCTGATTGATTTTTCCTTGTTTTAAGATCCAAGGGGGTTGGATCTGGATCCACCAAGAGTTGGTAGAAGAGTCTCTCAAGGCTACCCAGGGAAGGGAGTTAGCCCATTTGGGAGTGGTGGCAGCGGACCAGATCTAAGCTGGTAGTTAAGCTTAGAAGTTTTCATGCAGGCCCCCACATCCTAAAGTTCAGAGTGGGGAAGGAGCCTTGACACACTGTAACCTCAGTTCAGGCACTTGACCTCCTGGCGAGTTAGACACCCCAGCTGAAAAACTGAGTAAAGGATGAGAACTCAGAGGCTGCTCCTGAGCAGAGCTTTCAGGAACAAATAATTGATTAAGTGGGCTCTGCCTTTGTCTCCACTTCCCAGGAACAGTGGAATGCACAATGCAAAGCAAAATACACTCCAGCCTGAGGAAAGGGCTGGCTGGCATTATCCTTTGTGAGGCAGCATGGCCCAGTGGACAAGGCACTGTATAGGACTCTATCCCTAACCTGCTGGGTGCCCTTGGGCAAATAAATTCCCCTCTCTACCTCTGTTCCCTCTCCCACCCTTCACGTGTCTTGTTATTTAGATTTCATGCTCGCCCAGGGCAGGGACTGTCCTGCACTGGGAGTCTGTACAGTACGTAGCACAGTGGGTCTTGATTTTGGTTAAGAGGCCTCTAGATGCTACTGTAATTTCACATTTACATGACACCTTTCCACCACAAAGTGCTTCACAAACTATAGGCCCAGTCCTGCAAGGTGCTGAGTACCTCCAGGAGGGGGCTGAACTTCCGTTGTCATCAGTGTGTACCAAAGGTCCGAAGAACTAAACAGGATAGAACCCTCTGTACAGTACATTCAGAAATGTTGAGATGGAGACTGGTGGCCAGGGTATCATGGTGGGAAAAAAGGGAGCAGTTGAGGGCAGATGCCAGAGCAATTTCCTATGTCCATGGAAAAGGACATGGAAACCCTTACGAACAAATAGAATTCCCATTTTTTAATTCTTGTGCAAACATACAAACAGTGCAAATGACAGCTGATCTCAGAACGGCTGAATCAGTGCTGTTAGAATACGAGTATGTGATCTACACATTTGCAAACTGATGCTCAGGACAGAGAACCTTCCCTTTGGCTGCATTCGCTAAGATTGCTGGCCCATGAAACTTTACAATATTACTGCTTGAGAAAAACTTATTTTAGTGTACCTACAAGTTTATCTGTAATAATTGCCCAGTACACCATTCTGCTCCTGTCAGGGTCTGTCCTGCAAAGCTGGATTAACTCTGCACCAAGAAGTCTTTCCCAGCACCATGCTGCCAGCAAGTCTCAGGAAAATCTCACTTAGCATTAAAATAGCAATTTGTAGACGCTGGTTCTGTAGTCATAAAACTGCCAATCCAAGGGGCACTTGCACATTTGTTGCATAAATACAGCTCAGGACGTGTGCTCAAGCCTGCATTTTAATTACAGGCCATTTTAACATCAACGTAGAGAGAGCTGGAGTCCTACTGAGGCAAAGCATATTAGAGAGTGGTTCTGCCATTGGAGACAGATGGGAAATTAATTCTCTGCCCTTATGGTTCTGAAGTGATCCAAATATAAAATGGTGCAATGCTGTCTGCAAACATCCTGAAACAACAGTGCCGAGAGGCATCAATACCCCCACTTTTCTCAGTATTAACGCTGAAACCCAGTGACAGCAATTTAAAAAAAAAATTAACAGCGTCAACTGTTTCATTGCTGAATTTCAGAAGCAGCATCACATTATCTATTGTATTTACCCACTGTCGATAGATGTAGTGGCAGATACAGGGCAGGAGTGCTGGAGGGCAGTTCATTTCTGTCAAGGGTTGCTGAGGTGGGAGTCAAGGGATTCAAATCACCCCCATCACTAATTCAAAATCACCACCACATCTGCCTACTCAGTGCCAAAACCCTTGTGTGTTTCTTGGGCTCCAAAACACAAAACCACCCTTCAGGGCTTCCTAGGTATCAAAACCTCCATTGTTCCCTAGCCAGCTGTCAAATGCAGCTTCTTGCTCCTCTGTACCCAAACATGCCCACAATCTAGTTAGAAATACAAAAATATGTAGCCCACTGAAAGCTAAACACAAGGGAGACTTTACTGAATGTACTGAGCTGGTATGGGGGAAACACCTCGTGGGATGGGGTTTTACAGGCGGTGGGAGAGTTGAGGAATACCAACGATAATTCCCTGGTTCTTCTCTCATAATTCAGATATAAGGAGACACACAGGACATGGGGCTTTGCCTATGGATTCTTATATAATAAGAATGGATATAAGAATGGGCATAAATATAAGGACATTACACTATGATGGTCTATGCTGTCTTTGGGCTTGGAAGCAACAGCTATTGTCATTTGCAAGCCGTAGAGCAGCAGATAAATGATATAGGATTTCTGGGCCTAATAAGCTTTCTTTAAAACAATTAAACTTTATTTTTTCAAAGACGACAAAATTTAACAAAAACTTCTGGGTTAAGAAATATTCCCCCAGCTGGTCAAACTTTAAAGTTAATGGGCACACATTTCAAGCCCCAGATTATGAAGAGCAATGCATATATGTGTTTTTTCCAAAAATGAGAGGAGTTCAGAACCTTTAGATATGGACCCAACAGAGCATTAGTCTAACTTGTGGTGTAAGATATTGGACATGTCAAAAAAAGGAAGGCTCTCACAGCTATTCAGTAGAGAAGGTGCAGTGAGCTGGTGTTCTCAGTGTGTACACATCCCAAAAGGTAGTGTCACCCTGTTGGCTGTCTTAGCAGAGAGGACAAGGACTGATCTCACCTCGTACCCAGAAGGTTGACCACACCCTCTCCCCCGCGTCCAGATCAGAGTTGAGGAAGAGTGCTGGGAGATGAGTATCAGAGGGGTAGCCGTCTTAGGCTACATTCAATTTCTAGTAATAGCTTCTGAGCTCTTCAGGGCAGGAACATGGATCTTCCTTGATGTGTGGACAGTGCTTAGCACACGGTGGTGCTACCATAATACAAATAATAAATAGCAGTAACTTCTGTATTAACATTCAACTAAAATTTAAGACCACATTGTAAGTGCCAAAACCACCAAAATTAAAGCCCTCCTGTATGATGTTCAGTCTCATCCTAGGCAATTATTTGCTCAGCTTGAGCGGAAGGTGTGTTGTACACAGTCAAAACCCACCACTAAAGAAAGCAGTTCAGTAGCCAGAACCTTGGCCTACTGGTTGAGATTGGTGACTCTGCCAAGGAACACGTTCACTAATGGACTTCAGTATAAAGTCAACATCTTGGCCCCAGTATAAAAGGCTTACTGCACACATAAATCATGATGGCAAGAAGCATAAGACATAAATCACACAAGCAATCAGGGCTTAAATTTTTCATAGTGACTAATGGTTTGGGGTCCTCAGTTGAAGACATGTAAGGGGTCTGATATTTAGAAAGTATGCCCTAAAAATCAGGTGTCCCAAAAGCGAAGTATCCAATAAATAAGGTATTCAAAGCTACTGGTCACTTCTGAAAATTTAAGCCTGATGAGTTAGGCGTTCCTTTAAACTCTCAAACAGCTGCTCTGGAAAGCTTGCTGCATATGCCAAAAAGCAAAGTCCAGCGCACTGGAAGGATCATTCATTTTGCTGACAGGAAGATTTTTTCCCCAAAAATTTTAAGTAAAATGCCAAAAGTGCAGTTCCAGGGTATGATTAACAACGTGATTCTTCGGTTATTTTACACAAATCAGCACTGATTATCTTTGCACTCAGAAGAATGTATCTACATAGAAATGCAGCAAATCATCCCTCAAGACATTTGAGTTCCTCATTCAATGATGGTAGCGAATATTTTATGTGGCTTTAAAATGTCAAGAATATAAAAGGAGGCAGCATGACAAGAGGAAATTAAATTCAAAGCATCTAGTTGATAGCACTTCCTGATCTCAAATCTAAACAAAGTATTCATTTACAGTAATGGACTTATGAATACAGCAATAAAACTGTATGTCCAGGGACAGCAGCAAAATGAATGTAAGGCAAGAGAAATAGATGTAAGGTGCAATCCTGTGTTTGCTGCACTTCCTTACACGTCTCTGTCACCCTCTCTTTCCAGCACCACCTCACTCTGCCAAGGGCAGGTCTACACTACAGGGTTAAGTCGACCTAAGTTACGCAACTCCAGCTATGTGAATAATGTAGCTGGAGTTGACATAGCTTAGGTCAACTTATTGCAGTACCTACACCGTGCTGGGTCGATGGGAGAAACTCTCCCATTGACTTCTCGCTTCTCATTCCGGTGGAGTGAGAGAGTCAGGGGAGAGCAATCTGTGGTCGATTTAGACCCGCTAAATCAACCTCCCGTGGATCGATCACCGCCGTGTTGATCCACGGTAAGTGTAGATATACCCTTAGAGAGAGACATGGCATCTGTCAGCACTAGACACAATACTGAACTAGTGGGTTAGGATTCCAGTCAGCTACCAAGGGTGAAACTGAGAACAACGAAACCTGGTTGCTCATTCCTTGGTTTCCCAACTGCCGCTTTCAGGACTAAATTGTCCTTCCCCTTACAAACAGGGCTAATTAAGGGCTGATGTGTCAGATTCAACTTGAGACCATGTCAGCCTCTCTCACCATTGCAGATATAAACAAGGCTCTTAGAATCCACCCATGGAGGGGGGCCATGCTCTTGCCTCATTTAGGAGGAAGATTGTCAGAGAACCAGCAAACATTAAAAACAAAAGCCTGACAATTTACTTGGCTGACAGTGGTGCCGTTTAAAACAAAATCCACCATATGCTCCATCTAGCTAGCAACAAACAGCGAATGGAGAAAATAGAGTCTACAAGGAAGATCAAAAGCCATATGAGTTAAATTCACGACAAGCATAGAACTGCGACACTGCTGAACAATATATTGTGAAGTGTCTGTAAAGCACCAAAAGAAGAAACAAAGGCATGTCAGTAATGTGCAGATGTACTGTTGGAGCTCTTCCTTTAATCCCTCTAAGCACTCTTGTATAACTATAGCAGAACAAATGAAAAAATATGCTCCTGTGAAGTGCTCTTATGGTAACTCCTGCCAATTTACTTTCCATGCCATGAACACCAAGCCGTTAGCTACAACTCCAAAATACCGCATGTCCATCAACTCCAGACTAGCCTGGCTGACCTATAGGGAGCACCACACTCAGTCCCTGCTAAAGTACTGGTAACAGACAATCTGTGACAACCACCAAAAATGTTACTAGCATTGATATAGCAAATGTATCCACAATTAATAATCAGGGGTTGAGGAGGAATGTGCCATGAACTGCAGAGAGAAAACAGGAATAGTCTGATAAGGAAAAGCAATTCACATTCATTTCCCTGTGTGTGCACACACACACACACAGCCTAATATAATGATGATGTCCTTATGCCTGACTGGCACCTCCGGGTGGTATCAGAATACAAACAATAAGGAAAGTTGGAGAGTAGTCCTGAGAAAAACTCAGTGGAAAACTCACCAATGCAGCTTCCACCTCCTATTGGAAGCAGGAGAGAAGGCCATTTTGCCATCTTTCAGATATGACCACCAGCATCAGAGTTGGATCAAGTTTTACTTGTGATCACTTGCTATTCCACAATATTTCACATTTTGAGATACAATTTCAGGGTAAAGACCTAAAGCCTAGTTGGGCTTTCTCCTGGATTATTTCATTTGTGTTTGTTGTGAAAAGAATTCATCCCTCATAATATTTATTTTACTGATCAGTTAATCGAATGCTGCCCACAGTTATGCTTCACGTTTGCCTTTATATATTCCCTATCTTAGCATTGAATAAATCAGGCATTTGTATGTGTCATTAGAAATTGACATGTTTGTTAAATGAAACTTTATAAGACATTGTTCCAAGAGTCTTGGTCCTGTTTTGTAATTATGAAAATTGGCAATACCTAGTTATATTCATTTCACTCCTGTTCATAACCTCTATAACTGGAAATATTACCCAGCACATCCAAGGACCTTCCACCCTGCACATTCCACTAAGAGTAAGTAGTAGTTGTACATTTTTAAAAACAAATCCAGTCATGTGCAAGCCAAAACTGCTTCATTTGCTGAAGCCAAATGGAGCAGATGTTCTCAAAGACATATGGCCAAAAAGAATAAATTAGAGGGAATGTAACGAAGACCATTAAAAAGTTCCATAGATTCTGCAATCCTGTAAAATAGAATGTGAGGCATGGTTACCATGAGAAATTAAATAGTTTCACTACATTTCTACATGATAAAGAAATGTTTAATAATTGCTTGTTGAGTCTGAGCTTGTTACTGATTAGAGATCCTCATAAGCATTTTCTAGTCAACAAGTTTAACTCTTCATTGACAATTCACCTTTAGTTATCAGTTCTTAATGGTTATTCTCACACTTATCAACACCTGCAGTCAGCTATTGTGACATTGTATATATGCAAATTGGTGCTCTCATCAGCACTTGCAACAGAATATACAGTACACATGAAAGTACTGCTGTAGAGCCAAGTGGGTTAAGCAATTGTTAGAGCATATTCAGCAGATAACACAATTCAATGGTTTTGTTTGAATGGTAATCTTTTCCCATAGCGAAGATATCTGACATATAGTGAAGTGAGACCAAGTATTGAATACAAACACAGTACGCAGCAACTAGACATGGGGAAAAAATGATCTACATTCCCAGCAGAAGACACAGATGTGTAGTAATGTGTATTTGATTGGCTTTAATTTGAGTTTATTTTCTCCCCGGTTTATTGCTGTTTGGCTTGGGCACAGTATAGGAAATCAAGAACTAATGTTGATTTCTCCTTCTAAATAGAAAACATGTCCTGCACAATGACAGAGTCATAAAACTGTTTGGATTTTTGCTGTTTAAATGCAGCACTGGCAGAAACATGCATGGAGTCTCTCCTTTTCCTAAATAAGGGGAACAATCACGTTCTGTACATGTTTTCCTCTTTCCATTTGTTCTATTTTCCTCTCACTTTTTATTTTGTGGAGTTATTGTGAGTTTGTTGTTTCCCACACACATATTTCATAATTTCTTTGCTCTGTTTTCCACTCGCCAGAAAGCTATAGACTGCTTAACTCTGCCCCCTTCATCCCACATCCATCCAGAAGATCTTACCCGCAGCACTAGTAGTTTTGAGGATGTTTGGTACACTAGTTGGTCATGTAAGAAGACATAGTTTGGTGAAGAGGTAGGTGCAGAAGAACAGCTAAAGAGGCTAATGTGGAAGGCTGGTATCCCTATAGGGGTTAAGTTAAGGTTATGGTACCAAATCCGTGTTGTATGGTAGTTGGGGTAATAGTAGCTGTGTGCTTGTGGGTGGTGAAGTAGAAGGGATAAGTTGTTAGATAGCTTATCTTTTATTTTCTTGCATGTGGGGAATGTGTGTTAGGTGTGGGGTGCATATAGCAACCCCAAATGCTACATATACACACACACACACACACACACACACACACATGCACACACACACAAATTAATGCTTAAGCAGATGTGGGGTGTTAGACAAAGGCAGAAGTTAGAAGTGAAGCTGATGTCAGAGAAGATTACATCTATCAGCAGTTGCACATGCACCTTTTCCCATTTTAGGATAAAATCTGATGCAAAAGTGTAGCTCCTGATGGAAAATATTTCATGTGCATTCATCCCCAATCAATTAGATTTTGGGGCAAAGCACATAAGCTTTCACTTATGATGAATAACAGCAAAACATGACTTTGCATCCAATTTAATAACTCATACCTGTTGCATCAAATCAGAATTCACCTCCTTACCAAGTTTTGTGTAGCTAGATGATGGGACGGGTAACAGTCAATGATGGAAAGTAAAGCTGCTGTGGAAAAATTTCAGCCACAGCCCAAATTCAAATACTTGCTTTTGCAAATTTATAAAGAGAAAAACAAAAACAAAAAAACCCTACATAGTAAATTAAAACCGTATAAAAATTAAATGTCATGTGAAACTTTTCACCCATTAGCCACATTTTAAAAAACAAATAAAAAACAAAAAGAGGGAAAGACAAGAAAGCCCACCCCATTCCAAGACCACTTTAGGATGCAAGCTAATGGAGTCACTGGCAGACAGTTCCATAATTCCTCAGTTCTTTATGCATCCATGCATGTTGCAGCAACTACCAAAATGCCTGGATACCAACTCCTATCATCTGACAAAATTATTAAATTTTGGTAAACGCAGGGGAAAAAACAACTATTGCCCCTGCTTAATACATAACTATCAATGACTCATAAAACTGACAAACTAAAAACCAATGTTCACTGGAACAAGCATAGGCACTTTTCTGTCTTGGCTATTTTCATGCTAAAATTCAACTTCCAACCCTGACCTTTTCTTCTGTACAGCTATTCAAAATGAGATTAAGTTTTGTGTATGTGTATTTAAATATTTAGTGAAGTACCTCCCCAGATACACGTACGCGCGTGCACACACTCTTCATAGGCAAAGATCGCTGAACCATTGTGCTGAAACTAAAACAAAACATTCACACACAGATGCATCATACAAATTTTCATCCCCAAAACCTGAAAGTTTCAAAAAGTTACCACATGACTGAACAGGGAGTTCATTGATATTAAGGCCAGATAGGACCACTATGATCACCTAGTCTGACCTCCTGCATAACACAGGCCAGAGAACTTCACCAAGTGATTCCTGCATCAGGCCCATAACATTTTGCTGAGCTGCAGTCCAGAATGGAAACTTTTCTGCACCCTTAACTATAGCATTCAGTGCTGCTTGTGCACTATTAAAGTGTTTTAAAACTTCATAGATCATATTTATCATACATGTAGGGTGACAAGATAGCAAGTGTGAAAAATCGGGATGAGGGTAGGGGGTAATAGGCACCTATATAAGAAAAGGCCCCAAATATCAGGACTGTCTCTATAAAATCTGGACATCTGGTCATCCTACACACATGCTTCAGCTGCCCAGCTTCCATTGACTTCCAAAGCAGTTCTGTCCCTGGAGTGCCTAAAGGATTGGAACCCTAGTCAAGCAAAGCATTTAAGAACATGCTTAACTTGAAGCCCCTGAATAATCCCCTAGTCAAAGGGACTACTCAAGTGGTGAAAGACTGGACCCTTCCATGGTCTCCATTTCCATCTGGAGCATGTTTTGGTTCTACATTCAGTTTGGGTTACGCCTGATCTAAGTGTGGCATCCCTGCAAGTTTATCCCAGATTTTAATCTTGGCTATTTATATGATTTTAACTGTTCTGCTACCTAAGGCAACCATCTTTTCAAAAGGCAAAAGTGGGACATATGCAGGAGCCCCACCCCCCTCAAACCAGAAGCCAGAGCCAGGCTGTGGTAAGAACCACCCAGGGAACCCGGCTGCTGTGTAGAGCCCCAGATCCTCCACCTGCCCTGGGCGTGGGATGCCTGAGAAAAAACACTTGGCCCATCCGTCCAGGGTAGGTTCAGGGTCCAGTGCTCCCCACAGCAGCACAGGCTCCAGGTTCTGGCCTGGCCAGGTGTGGGTCCTCAGGGTGGAGGAGGAGGAGGAGCAGGGGTCGGGGCCTCATGGCAAAGGGGGCTAAGGCCCACCTCTCCCCTCCCCCACCAGGAAGAGGCTGGTGCGGCCCCTGAGCCTCAGAAAGGCATGGAGCGATGCCGCAGGGAATCCAAGACAAATGCTCTCCAAGGGTCATTCAGCCCGGGACCAGGACTTGAACTCTTCCTTTCAGGACTGTCTTGCCCAATTCGGGACAGGTGGTCACCCTACTGCTGCCAGTGGAGAGAGATTCTGGTCATAGCCTGATCTATTCTGCATTCAAAGACAGGATTTCAACTCTTATCCTTAGTTAGATTGATTAGGGAAGTTAAGGGCCTGCAGATCTCTCTATCCACATACAGGCATTACAAAAAACAAAAAAACAATTAGCTTAAGTTGGAAGAAGACATTTATTGTTAATCGAATAAACGGCTAACAAAGCTGATCAATCTGGCCCTTCCTGCGGTCTGGAGCAGAGATATCATTCAGACAGTATTCTGTCTCCCTCACTGAAAGCTGCCTCCCAACCCAATGTCATCTAATAGATAAGCACATTGATTCTTTACAAAGCCAAACAATAAAAAGCCCAGCCATCAATCCAGACAATTCTTGCTGTCTGGCATCCTCAACAATTTACTTTTTAATTTATTTGGAAAGGTGGTGTGTAATCAGCTGTCCTGACATGTATTTACAGAGTGCTCTGCACAGCACACACACCACTGAATTGTACTTCAATGCCTCCTATACATCAAGATTTCACCATCAATATTGTAAAGGTTCAATGAACTACACACAATCCTTGTAAAAACACTGCCGCTGCACAATATAGATTAAAACTGTACATTTGAATGCAAGCTCGCCTTTATATGGGGGTGGGCATCATCTGAACATAATGGCTTAAAGTCAGTTGGAAATCTGAAAAATCACATATTTTTTCCAGAGTGTTTTGAGTCTTCCAAAATAGAACCCATGAGAGGTTTTAAATGTATTATAAAGCTATGTATAAAACACCAAAGAAAGTAAATAGTGCTTAATGGGCAGATTAAGATACATTCATTGACCTAGATAACGTAAATGTTTACTATTTGTATAATCATAACAGGATTTTTTTAATATAAATGCTATTGCCTCCTTTTTGCACTCACTGCATGATGTTAGAATAGCAAGGAGAACATGCTAACAGACATGACTGTATCCTATCCAAGAGTCAGGACTGGTGCAAGAAGTTTTCCTACTCTAGCAGTTATTGGGCTTGAGCAGATGAATAGGTGGACAGAGATGCACTGGCTTTCAGCCTCTGCTATTAGTATGGGAAGGGTGCCCTATAAAAGGGAAGGAACCTGGAATGCTGTACAGTGGTAGCGGCACCTGGCTGCTGGTTTGGGCCATACTTGAAGAAATAAACAAACCTTCCCTCATCCCAAATTCTACATCTGATACAGGGCAGCCGGGGAAGTGGGAGTGGCTGGATTTTGGGTGCCAAACAAAAAAAACCAAAAACACACCCTAGCTGGCTGCCTGCATGGTCTGTGCTGTTGAGAGCATTGCTGGACTTGACGAACATCCCCGAAAGACTCATTTGCATGCCATTCTCTTTCAGAGTCAGTGTGGCGCTATTTAAAGGCATATTCCTAAAATTGTGAATGACCATATCACCCACTATCTGGTTGTTGCTCTAAAGAATATTAGCTGTTCATTGTAATTATTATTATGTATTTACATGCAGTAGTTCCTAGAAACCCTAGTCATGTGCCAGGACCCTGTTGTGCTAGGCGCTGTACAAACAGAACATAAATATGGTCCCTGCCCAAAAGAACTTACAATCTAAGTAAAAAACATTTATTTCAACAGTAAATATTTGAATCTCGCACAATTATTGTAATTATAGCAAGTTCTCAGTGCCTGTAATCCCAATTCTACATCTGATCCGGAATTATATAGTGAATGGGTATTTCAGTCAAGTGGGTGTTGTTAGCCCCTCTAATGCCTGTGGTTCTGCAGTCCTCCAAAAAAATGTGCAGTCCTCCAAAAAAGTGTGACATTCCAGTTTTATACTGACATAATGCCCCTGAAATCAATTGAGGCACACTAATGTAAAACTGGAGCAGTGTAGTAAGGAATCCGGTCCCGCAGATCCAAGAAGATTTGAAGATTCCAAGACCAGAAGGGAAAATTGTGATCATCTACTCTGACTCCTGTATAACACAGGGCATAAAACTTTCCCCAAAATAATTCCTATGGCATATCTTTTAGAAAAAATCCCATTGTGATTTAACAATGGTCAGTGATGGAGAATCCACCATGACCCTGGGAAAATTGTTCCAATTTATTACTCTCACCATTAAAAATGTACATCTTATTTCTGTCCTGAATGTGTCTAGCTTCAACTTCCAGCCATTGGATCATGTTATACCTTTCTCTGTTACATTTAAGAGCCCATTATTACATAATTGTTCCCAATGTAGAGACTTAGTCTGTAATCAATTCATCCCTTAACCTTCTCTTTGTTAAGGTAAATTGATCGAGCTCTTCAAGTCTATCACTATAAGGCAGGGATCGGCAACCTTTGGCACACAGCCCGCCAGGTAAGCACCCTGGCGGGCTGAGCCCATTTGTTTACTTGCCATGTCTGCAAGTAAACAAACTTGCTGATTGTGGGTCCAAGTGGCCACGGTTCATCGTCTCAGGCCAATGGGGGCGGCAGGAAGCGGCGCGGGCTGAAGGATGTGCTGGCCGCTGCTTCCTGCCACCCCATTGGCCTGGAGCGGTGAACCACAGCCAGTGGGAACCGCGATCAGCCAAACCTGCAGATGCAGCAGGTAAACAAACCAGCCCGGCCAACCAGGGGGCTTACCCTGGCGGGCCGCGTGCCAAAGGTTGCCAATCCCTGCTATAAGGCATGTTGTCTATTCTTTAATCATTCTCATTGCTCTTCTCTGAACCCTCTCCAATTTATCAACATCTTTTTTGAATTGTGGGCACCAGAACTAGACACGTTATTCCAACAGCGGTGAAAGCAGTGCCAAATATAGAGGTAAGATAACCTTTCTACTTGTACTCGCGATGCCCCTGTTTATACATTCCAGGATCACATTAGCTCTTTGGGCCAAAGTGCTATACTGGGAGCACATGATTGGCTGATTATCCACAACAACCCCTAAATCTTTTTCAGGGTCAAGTTGACTGTAGCTGCATCACAACATCTCTATTCTGCTATTTAAAACAGGCATGTCTGCAACGAATGTCCTGAGTATAATTTATTCTACACTCTAGCCTAGATGGAATAACTGCAACTGTTAATTTGCCTCAGATGTGTAGCCGGTGTTGAACAGCCTGGCTATGCATAATTTTTTTTTTAAAGACATCATTCAGCTAACTTAGATCTAAATGCGAAATCTAACACTCCAGCGCATTATTTGGATTTGTGACATTCCCTGAAGGACTTTGGATCCATAAACCAATTTATGGATTACAATAGAGACAAACATTGCATTTTCATCTGTGACGGATAAATTCGCTCCAATATTTCTCAGATTATTTAAAGAAAAAGCGATCCGATTTTTCCTCAGCTCAACAGTCAGCGTTCAAAAGGTAAGAAACACTTCTTAGCCTGAGGAGACTGTGAAAGACATTTGAAGGTAAAGCTTTAGAGGAGGAAAATAAAATGGTTGATGATAGCATTATTTTTCTTCCCTGTAATTTTGAACTTTAATCTTCAAATACAGCACAAAATTTGTTTTTGCCAAGAAGCGTTTTTGTTGTTTGAGCAATCAGTGAGCTGGGCTAAAGAAACAGTTTTACTTTAACTCATTCAAGGCCTCATGGAAAAGAGAACACCACAGAAGGAGAAATGTCTCATGCAAAATAACACAGTAGGAAATGGAACACTCCATGGAGCATGAATATGCACCCTAGTGAAGCCAGGTATCCTACAACCATAAAACTGAGTGGGATGCCAAACCCCATAAATCACCACAACCTCTGCAGCAAAATGATAACGAGGAACATAATAATGTATCGGTAGAGTGTATATTTCTGCTTGGAACAGTCAAGAATAAAAGAGAAATTGGAGGTAAATTATATTATAGGTACCCCACTTCATATTGTAACATTAGGGATATCCGAAGGAATGAGATGCAACCACGTTGTCTAAACATCCAAACGCAGTCAGAGGTCTGACACTTCCTGAGAGCAGGTGACAGGAAGGACCATCCACCACAAGAGACTCTTTCAATGCTTATCTCTCAGCTGCTCTCTCAAACTACTCCCACCTGTAGCCCAGCTAATGGGGAAGGCTAGCCCATTACAATGTGTCGGCTTTGGCTATGCCTACAGTGATGGCCTTAGGATCACATACTCTCAGAAACCCCATATCATATGCACATAGCTATCCCTTAGTCTCTGTGCAATCCCAGTGACAGTGGGCCAGGACCAAATGAAGCTGAATTCACTAATGACTCTCCCTTCACTGGGAAGGCTGCACTGCCTGATCCCTGATACAGCTTTGAGGACTGCAGCTCACCAGACACACAGAGTTTTCAAACAACTTAGCAAGGAATTGCCACAGCTGGAGAGAGGTCACAGACAGGGCACAAGTATGTGTCGGTGGAAAGAATTGGTCATCATAGGTGAGAAGGGAGTTGGAAGGTTGTTGCACTTTGCCTAGGGAGTCACAACACGTAGGGTCAAGACCTTCCTGTAAATTTGTTTCTCATGTAACATTAATCCCCAGCGAAGTGCTGGTCTGATACATCTGGTCAGAACTAGAGTAGAAAGCTCAGATGTGAATTCTTAATGCAGAAGGACAAGTGTGGAGACCTCACTCACAGCCAGCTCTGCAGAGGGTGAAATTCACCCTCTACAAAGAACCAGCACACAGCCAACCCACCACTTAAAGTCCCATGTAATCCCTCAAAATAGGCCCTCTGCCCTGGGGTGAATTTCACCCAGAAAACAATGTCAAAACAAACAGAGCAGTATCCAGTGTGACATCACCTGGCTGCTCATGTATTATATCATCAGGTAGCATAACAATACAGGGATATTGAGAATGGGGCAGGGGGAAGTCATGAGCTGGATGCCATTTACCCACATACCACTTCCCGAAAGAAAATGAATATACAATGAACACAGACTAGCTGATACTGATGTCTCTTCCACAAGCACATCTGCTGGGTACATAAACATAAAATAATGCCAAAGACCAACAGCTGTCATAGGCATTTGACATTTTATACTGGTATGTGCAGAGAAGAGAGCCCATAGGTTAGGGGCATCTTAAATTGTGCACACTTCTAACAATGGCCATTCTGCTCATGGCTGTCTAGCATAAATGAGCAGGTCCTTCCATTACTGCTTAGTCAAGACCAGGACTTAGGGAGACCCTGTGTGGTGAGCCTAGATCAAACAGGCTGTTCAGTTAGTCTGGGACCTAGAGAGCAAGAGAGAACTACAGTCTGTGTCCTGTGGCCTCAATAAGGGCTCCCCTTCATATTCATTATAACTAAATCATGGCTGATGGGATGGCGCAAGTTTCCCTCTGAGTCTAGAAGCTTCTCACCAGGGAAATTCTAAGCATGGGTCTGGTGGCATTAATACTGATTCATTTAAACAAATGACTCCAGCCCATAACTTATTATTTTCTCAAGCTATTTTACTGGAAACTCAGCAAGGACAAAATTAAAGACCTAACTAATGAATTTAGGAAAGAAAATATACAAATAGGCTGATACGAATCTTTCGTTTTAGATAAAAGACAAGATTTTGCAATCTGAACGCCAAGGAGGGATAGTAACAAGAAAGTGAACGACTGTGCCCGCACTCACCTACGAGGGAAATGGCTAGGGAATCATTATCTTTGTCTGAAAAGAGTCTGAAACTGAGGAATAAATTGAGGGACCATTCTTTTGGTTATATCAGGTTTTTCACTCAATAAAATTCATGCAGTGATATCAAAATTGCTTAATTGCCTCCGCCTCTACAATACCTTCAAGTTAATATCACCATTTAATATTCCAGCAGCATGAATACATCTCATGCAACCATAATATGTTGGTACTGTAAGTATTGTATTGTGTGGGCTTGAAATACTGCACCATATACTGGTGTTTTTTTCAATACACTAATTCAATGCAGCAAACAAAGATTATACTGATTTATAGTTTGTGCCTACTCTCCAGAAATCAGAGGGTTTCTTGTGTAAGAAAAAGAACACTGCCTTTTGAGACTTCATCCCCTGCTTTTTGAAGAGCTACAGATGCTCCCATTAGGAAAATGCCAACTTTAATTCCTGAGACAAGGTAGGTAAATTTAGAAATTCATAACTTTGCTAGATAATTAAAATCATGGACTGAATAAAGACACTGGATTAATGTATTATTACAACAGCCTATAACTGATTTAACCACCTTCCCAGCTTTGGGGGGGGGGTCCCCTTATGACTGGAGGGGTGTTAACAGGCCACTTCACCTTGAATGGTTCCTTGAAATATGTGTTAACTACTTACACTGTAGCAGCTATACAATGTGGAACACATTGTATTTAGCTGTGACACTGAGTACATTTCCCAGACCTGAAGATGAGCTTCTCTCTCTCTCACCAACACAAGCTGGTCCAACAAAAGATATTACATCACCCACCTTCTCTCTCTAATATCCTGCGGCAGACAAGGCTACAATAACACTGAATACAACTTTAATTCCAGAACAGAAAAGGGAATGGAGAGGAATCATACAGTACTTGCACTTTCATGCAGAAAGGAAAGCTGATTTAGTCATCTGATGCATTGAAAAATACTTCTGCAGGAACCCTTGTGAAGAAAAATAGTGAGAACAGTATTGCAACAGCTGTATATTTCACTAGGGCCCTGATTCAGTTGGAAGCAGCTTTCAGGACCAGATGCTCACAAAAACTACACGGGTCTCCTGGGATCTCAACCAATAGAGACTGCTCCCAGTTCCAAGGGGATTAAGCCTACTTGCTTCTGTATACGTTCAAGACTGCTGTCCCCCAATGGGCAGAACCATCTGAATACATCCAAGACCAGCATACACTAAGGGCTCCCATAATCCCCATACTCCACCATGCAATACTGATGTGCCACTGGAGTGGTGTAGCACAGAAATCAAAGGTATGCAACACTCCTACCATGCACAGCTGTTGCTTTGCATGCAGTCTGTTCCTAGGTTAGCTCAGCAGCTCCTCTCCAAGCCCCACAGTCTCCTCCTTTCTGCCCCCTTAGGTTTCCTAACGTACTTTCCTGCCCTGCTAAGCTATCATACCAATCCTTCATTGTCAAGGGCCAGCATAGTTTCTATGATGGTTTGGGGGATCACCCAGCCCAGTAAGGGTTTCTGTCACCACCTGCCCTGTAACCTTGGGTGACTTAATGCCATGCTGCTATGGTTCCAAGCCCTGATACCAGTAGCCACCCTACAAGCATAAAAATCTCACCCTGGCTTGCACCAGCCCAGTTACTCCTTGCAGGGTGACCCCAACAGTCCTTCTGGTCCCCAAATCCATCTACCCTGAGTTCTTTATGACCAGACACTCAGAATTTTCATCTCTGGTTCATTATCCCTGAAGGTGTGAAAAGAGCTCCCAGCCATCAGTTCACTTCTGCAGATACACTCCACACAGATTGCCCAGGAGAGACCTGCTTGGGGTAAAAATAAACAAAAGTTTGTTTAATAGAAAAAAACATGGATCCAAAGATGAAACAGTGAGGATACGCAAACACATACAAACGACGCAAGAAAACAAGATGCAGCTTTAGGCTTCACAGTCTATGTTAGATGAATTCCCTTTTCTAATAGAAAAGTTACCTATTGCCTCTGAACAGTTTCCTAGTGTGCCCTCTGTCTTCGCGGGGATCCAGCATTTTATGAACAGCATCCCGCCTCAGTGGTGGCCCTTGGTTTCTGGATGTCCTTCACATCAAACCACTTCCGTTTTAAGGGTTTGCAGGGTTCTCTGCCCATCACCCTCCCTCCGCCCCCCCCCAACTATTGTGATGGAAACTCTTAGTTTTTTGAGCCCCTTGCTTTCCTGAGTTGTTCTTGAAATTGTACCACCAGCCACAAGCATACTATTCTATATACATAAATCCACTGATTTATCACCTTAGTTTTGACCCTCAAGTTCAGAACATAACAAGCTTTCACAAAAGACCTTAATGGATACAGTTTTATAGTACAATAATAACATATACTATCGATTTAATTGCTTACTCTTTGAGGTGTCAGGACCCTGTGTGTCACAGCCTACTTTAGTCAGCTGGTACAGCTACAGCTGTTAAATACGGTTGTGTTAGAAAGTGATAATGGCTGCCATCAAGCATGCCTGATCTACAGGTGATCACAGACTTCATTAGAGCAGATAGGCATACTAGCCACCCTTCATTCAGACTAAATGGAAGAAATACATAAGCTCCTTTATTGAGTAAGATAGCTGAAACAGAAGCCACTGCCCAAGACACAGTCTACATGGAAAGGTCTGAACAACACCTAACTCAGGAAAAATAAGGTTTTCCCTGGGGACTGATGCCAGACATGGAAAGCAACGCAAGTCAAGAGAAGCAGTCATGAGTATGGCCATGAGAGGTAGCAGAGAGACAGCTCTTCGGGCACAGACTAGAAAGGCAGGCTTGGAAATTGGGGGCAAGGATAACCACTTGCTGTTTGTTTCTACTGTGTTCAGAGAAACAGGACTGTATGTACATTCTTTGCAAACAAACAGGATTGCACCAGAGAAATATCTGACTCGTAACATCCATCTCCCTTCCTAACAGGAGCAACCCAGCAAAGCCCCAAATATTGGCTAACTGTTCAGGCCAGAAGGGGCACCACCAATACATACCAGCCAGCCAGCACTTCTTCATGGTTTCCTGTCTAGAACTCTCTCACCCCCTGAAGTCTCTGCACCCTATGCTTAGGGTACAGGCTAATGCCACCCTGACTAGGTTAGTCAGCTCTGGATTCACATCCTGACAGATTCCTCAGCCTGCGCAGCTCATGTGAGCTTGGATACACTGTGCCTAATAAGGCTCCCACTTTATGACTATTCTGATAAAGGGTACAATGTTCAAAAATGCCTTAAGTGACTTAGGGCTTGTTTACATGGCGCTTTGTCTGCACCAGAGGGATGTGACTGCCCCTGCTGGTGTGCACTACAGTTCCCTAGTTAATGCAGTTTCATTTCAAATAGTACTAACTTAACACACACTAGAGATCTTTGAGCTTGTGCCAGCATGGTCCACACGTGCCAGTTAGTGTGCAACGTGCTAGTGCGGATGAGAATTTACCCCCCTCTGGCACACCATGTAAACAAGCCTAAGCTCCATTTTCCAAAGAGGCACTTACTCTCCTGAGGCCTGTTGACTTTCAGAGAGACTTGGGCGCCCAAGTGGCTTTGCCGCTTTTGAACAATGGTACCTAAGATTTACACTGAGAGCCATTTCTGCATGGTCTCCATTATGTTACCGTGATGGCTGAAATTTGATTTAGCCTAATCCCCTGAGAATGAAACCATGCACTAATGCCAAACACCCGTATAAGTAAAAGGGATTTTAGTACAAACTGTTCTCTGGCTGCGAATGCTAAGTCATCTTTATGAGAGAATGCGTTAGTGTCACTTAATTTTTCAGTCTTAATTTTATTGCTTCTGGGGTGAGTCACAAGCCTATAACCTATTTTCCTGTCTTAAGGTCTTGAATTCAGCAGTAAGGCTGAATAGCCCAGGATTTGAGGTCCTGAGTAGCCTTGGATAAGCTTCAGAAGTGAAGATACCTTTCCCTTCCCCTGTGTTCAGTGTCTTCCCTTGAACCTTGCCTGTTGTAGCTCACCTAGTTTTCAAGCTCTTTGTCCAAGGGACCTCTTCTGTTCTATTTGCATGGAATCAGGCATTCCTATGATGACATTAACCAATGTCAAAATAGTGCATGCATTTTTTACTGTATTGAATTCCAGTCAGAAGTGTTGATACTGAAGGAAGAATTAATTGACCAAAGTTTGAGTTGTGGGTGTCTCTGAAACAATCAATTTGTTTGAGCACCAGCTAATCAGATATAATACATCAGTACTCAAAACATATACAGGAATCCTGACACCACCGGTCCTTGTCCGTTGGCTGTTATCAAGAGTGTTTTTTAATAGAGAAATGATGCAGATTTACTTAGTCATTCCCTGTGCATTACCATGTGTGGATTTTTTTTTTAAGTTAATGTGAAAAGGCTAAGACACCTGGATCTCCCTACTGGATACTAAATGAAAGTGCAGAGAATAGTCCTGCACTACAGTAACATCAGAGACATCAGTGGGAATGTAATGAACACTGTCTTCCCAAGTATAAAAGGTAAAAAACAAGAGAAACAAATTCTATGGAGAGAATCCACACACAGTTGTGGATCAACTTAATGCATCTCCAGCCCATAAACAGACACAAGGACAGACAGCCCGGGACTCTGAGCTTCCAAAAAATCGGCCTTTATCACTAGTGCTATGTTCTGTGAACCAGATTTTCAAGTAAATTCAGCTCCATTTAGGCACCAAGTAGCCAGATTTTCAAGAGAGATCATGTTGGGTGCTGTGCTTTTCTTACAATCAGATGCCACAACACAGCTAGACCACACAAACAGCAAACTGCACAAGTTCCCTGATTACACAGAGCTCTGAGGTTCGTAGTCAATGGTCTGCAGTCAAACAGTTTTGTACAACTGCATGTGACAAACTCATATGAATACTAGATTGTACAACATGAAAGGGTGTTTTGAGTAAATAAGGATTTCATGAATGGGCCCATTTTAATTGGCTGTTCTAAATTAATATTTTTGAATTTAATGCAACTTTTTAATAGGAAGAAAAGACAGTCTGCAGCACACTCTAGAAACCTTAGGAATAAAATATTAGATGGAGTCATAATAGCATCTGTAGGTAGGACACACTGAAGGTCAGCCTGGATTTCCAGCTTTGATTCTAACTGCTTTTTTCCAGTTGCTTATTAATAGTTTCACTCAATTTCCTTTCAGGCTAAAGCTTTCCACATTTAGTCTTGGCCCAGAAGAGAACATTTGGTTTAAATCTGAGCTGAACTGATGCTGCCATTTTTAAAGGGGACATGCAGAGGAGAAAAAAAAGTGTATTTCTCTCATATTTCTTAGCATCTGATTGTCCATTCTCTAAATGAAACACAAAGTTAGAATTCCAGGGGCTAGATTACTGCTCAACAACTGGAGGAATGCGGTAATATTTGGGGGAGGAAGCTGTGAATAGAAGGGAGGGGTCGGTACACATTCAGTATCTGAGCACTGTGGAAGGAAGCATTATGATAATGGAGAACATGAAGTACACTATGCATTGGGGAAGGAAGAGTAGCAGTTAGCTACACCTTCAGAGAGGAACATGACCAATTCTTCCCTCATGCAGACTGTATGATGCTGGTTGGTGTGCAGGAGAACAGGGCCTTGGCTGTTCCCCCTCCTCACCCAGACATGCCCCTTGGAGTAGTGTGTTGTAAGCAACACTGATTGGTTTCCCCAGTTAAGAACAAAAGTTATGAATGCCTCCTACATAGATGGAAGAGGGACCATGTATCTACTAAGGTCCCTATTCAGTGCAGATTTTAACAACTAAATTTACTTTCCAGACCCTTTGCCATTTTTGTTTCTCAGCACAAAGGACTTATTTTACATACGGGACATTTACTATACTTGAATCAACTGTTCCCTAATAAGGGAAGCACATGTAGGCCTTGGGGCCAGATGGTGGGAGGGACAGGGTTCTTTTGGCTTTTATCAGAAAGAACTTTTTCAAACCAGAAAGGGAAGGTTTGACTATTTTGTTTATAAGCCTTGTCTTGCCCAGGATGAGCATCACTCAGTAGCATCTGACCCTGCAGATTCCCACTGTGTTTATGAGCTGGACTATTTTCAACTGCTTTTAATTTGAAACATTTGAGCAGATTCAGGGAGTCATGAACTCTGCAGGACAATTGAGTTGGCTGTATCATTTTCAAGTAGAGCTCATCAGTCTAATTTATCTTGGGAATCAGAACACTCCAGAGATCAGCGTGGAACACAAATCTATACAGTATATTTGAGCACCAGAACACAGAGGAAGAAGATTTTTTCTTTTGTTTACTTACTTTAGACACAGTCATTGAAACATTAGAATTTCTTGATATAACATCACACGTGCTAATGATTTTCACATTAACATACAAAATGTACTTAGCTATTTTGCTTAAATTTGTGTACAGGACTGAATCAGAAGTTCCCACCAGATTTGATTAAACCTTTAATTAATACACTTCATGTTTATATTTTGTATAATCTAAGCTCCTCTGGCATGTCTCAGATGTTTTTTTCACCCATTCCGTTTCCTCTAGGCTAAGGTTTTCAAAGACAACCCGTGATTTTGGATGCCAGACTAAAGGAATCCTAAAAGAGCTACTGAAGGTGGTAAGAAGTCAACTCCGATGACATTGACAGAAAGAGTGCTAGTCACATCAAAAGAAGAGTGTAAAAAATAATTGGGCCACCTTCTCCATTTGGGGGGGGTGTCTATCACTGTCTATAATTTACACCAGATGAGGATCTAGTCCATTTGCAGCAAAAATTGTTTGGGGGTCTACAGAGTAAGAGGTTATTAGTTTAGAACTCAGATGGATTGCTGGTCCAATAATCAGCTTGCTCCAGAAAACATGAGAAAAATGAAGAGTCAATAACTGTCTAGGAGAAATGTACATGGAACTAAAATGCCAAATTATTGAAAACCCGATTCCTTGTTGGAATAGATACTTAATGTAATGTGTTACCCAGTCCCTAAATTCAGCTGTCTGAGGGACTGAAGAAGACTGAAGAATTGAGGAAGAGAAGCCTAGATTGTACCATTGTTCTACATTTTGACTTCTACTGTTTCTATACACAGTTACCTTTAAGTGGAGTGGAGTTAAGTAAACTACATAAAGGCCATAATAAGCAGCATTATCTCTCTGGCTATAGAAACTCTCAGTACATTATAAAAGCGGTCTTTATATATATATTATTTTGTTTCATACAAAGAAATTGCTCATTAGGTCATTGTCAGAGAAATGTTAGGTCATGGTTCATACTTTCTGATGGGGGAATAGGTCCATTTTAGTGATACTGATACATTTTGTGATGAGACAAAGAAAAAACTCCTGGTGCTATTCTTAGTTGTTGCTATGACTATTGGCAAGTCATTATGTAAGATTTTCTAATGCCATTTACTACCAAGGTGAAACACATCAAAGAGGTTTTGCACAGTGTATATCTTAAGCTAAAGCAAGCAGATCGAGGAATGTGATCACTCCCCTCTATTCGGCATTGGTGAGGCCTCATCTGGGGTACTGTGTCCAGTTTTGGGCCCCACTCTACAAGAAGGATGTGGAAAAATTGGAAAGAGTCCAGCAGAGGGCAACAAAAATGATTAGGGGGCTGGAGCACATGACTTATGAGGAGAGGCTGAGGGAACTGGGATTGTTTAGTCTGCAGAAGAGAAGAATGAGGGGGGATTTGATAGCTGCTTTGAACTATCTGAAAGGGGGTTCCAAAGAGGATGGATCTAGACTGTTCTCAGTGGTACCAGATGACAGAACAAGAAGTAATGGTCTCAAGTTGCAGTGGGGGAGGTTTAGGTTGGATATTAGGAGAAACTTTTTCACTAGGAGGGTGGTAAAGCACTGGAATGGGTTACCTAGGCAGGTGGTCAAATCTCCTTCCTTAGAGATTTTTAAGGTCAGGCTTGACGAAGCCCTGGTTGGGAAGATTTAGTTGGGGATTGGTCCTGCTTTGAGCTGGGGGTTAGACTAGATGACCTCCTGAGGTCCCTTCCAACCCTGATATTCTATGAAATACTAGAAGTACTAGAAATAAACAGATACCATGGGCCAAAATTCATTGCTTGTTTAACTCCTCTGAAGTCAACAGACTTATATTAAGGATGAACTGGTCACATAGGTTTAAGTTCTCAATAAAAAAAAATACACACACTGTTTTTTTTAACAGTACACTTGAATTACCTATGCTAAAATATAAAAGTCTAAGAAATTTAGTTCATAGGACTATAAATAAATAAAGCACAGGAAACAAAAATGGAAACAATGTATAGCTGCAAAGCAATGAGAACCACTATAGATTATGAAATGGTTACAACTATGAGACAGTTTTATCTAGCAGAATGCTTGTGTTATGCTAGTATCACATATGTAGTTTTGCTTACTTTTTGCTGTGGGTCAGATTTTTGTCCTCAACTTGCTCAAGCAGCAAATGCACTGTATTTCTGGGTATTGGAAAAATTGTCGATTTGAAAATGGCAGAAAAAGTAATCTGTTCTATTATTCCCCAATATGTAACATTCGATAGGACTTAATGAAGTCTCACTGTCATTGTCAAAACAAAGAGCTTCTGAAATGACTATTCTAAAATACCCTGACAGTTTCAAAGTTAGGTAAATCAAATACAAGCAAAAGTGAGAACACTGGGTAATTCAGTTTGTGATATTATACTGTAGATGCTCAATTATAAACAGGGTCCCATGCATTTTTCTTGTAGATAAGCCTACTGGAACAGCAGAACATGACACCCAAACTTTTGCAGCTTTGTGGGGTTACCAACATTGCAGGACTGTGCGAAGATGCACTGAGAACATACACCTCTACCCCGATATAACACTGTCCTCGGGAGCCAAAAAAATCTTACCGTGTTATAGGTGAACCCGCATTATATCAAACTTGCTTTGATCCACCAGAGTGCGCAGCCCCCCCCCCCCCCCCCGGAGCGCTGCTTTACCGCATTATATCCGAATTCGTGTTATGTCGGGTCACGTAATATCGGGGTAGAGGTGTACAAAGCCCAAGCTCTTCTACATGAGAAGGCATTGCATTCCTTCCACATCTCGTATCTCCGTGTAGCAAAATGACCCTACATTCATACAGCCACACCTGTTATCTTTCCCCGTCCATTCACGCATTGGGGATAAGACAGACAGAGACTGTAACTGCTCAGGGGCAGCCACCCATCATATGCCCAATTCAGTCAAATCTAATGCAGAAGTTGCCAGAAGAGCAAACTACACACAGGGCTTGATTTTCATGAGCTCTGCTCCAATTAAAGCATTACAACAAGAGCCAGGTTTTCAGAAGAACTGTGCACATTGGGGGCACAGCTCTTTGGAAAGTCTGGCCAAAAATTTCACCACAAGAACGGAGTGCTGAACATCTCTGAAAATCTGGTCCACAGCAACTCCACCTGGCTCCTGCTCCCCCTGGCTCATCCTAATCACGGCACACTGATCATACAGAATGTGTTCCAGGAGACCAATATCAGGGGCCACTCACATGCTTTTTAACCCCCAGCTGCTGCATTCCCTCTCATAAGGCTACTTGTGGAGCCAAGTAGAAAATGGTAAACATTTAAAGCCAGTTTCCTTGCAGTGATATTTTCAGCATGAATAAACAATTATCCATACAAGTGAATTGTGTTCTGCTGTGTTTACAGGCTATAATGACAATCAAAACAAAAACACTTAGAAACCAATCTGCTGATTGTTCTGTGGAAGGGGAGGGAGGTAACAGGTTCAGAGGAAGTGTTTTCTCTCTATGCTCTACCCTCTTTTATTGCCATTACTAAGGACATTTCAATAAACAAGCTCTTTGCTACTGAAGTTCAGCCATTCGTGCCATTTATTACTCATCTGACATCAGACACACTGTTTTTTGTGGAATCATAGTTATCTCTGCAACAACTAATTCTGATCAGCAGTGGGGCTCATCTCTCTAATTATAATGGCACAAGCGGAGAATTGTAACTTCACATAATCCTGCTGTTTATTCCTCCACTTAATGCCTAAGCTACACAATTTTGGGCTGAGGCTTTTGCAGAGGCAGTGTTGATTTTGCAAGTGTTTCTACTTGTAAAAAATAAAAACAGGAGAAGAATGCAGGAATTGTGTGATAAGCACAACGTTTAGCAGGAGGCAACAAAGCCTCTAACTCAAGCTCACCCAGTGTGTTCTGGATGCAAGTAGCATTTCTTCCCTCACCTTTGCAGGGGTGATTAGAATCACCAGGACTCCATGCACCAGGCCTTTTGAATATAAAAACTACTTTTGTTATCTTAGCTCGCCATATTGCTGATTGAAATCAGCACAGCATCCTGAATTACCAGATCTGCATTGTGGATTATGTTTATAGTGCCTTTCATGCAGTGATTCTCAAGGTTTTGACATAAATCTTGTCAAATAAAGCCCCTTTTGAGCATGGACACCGACACACAAACCAAGAGTTAAAACGCGAGATTCAGCTCTTTCTAACTTGGTTTTCAAAACTGAAATGCCAAGTTCCCTGCCATTCACACAAGAGTTTCTTCGAGACCTGGACCCAGTGCTTAATTTCTAATGAAAGAGGTTCCCGGGGTTCAAGCAATTAGATGCTGAGACTCAAGCAATGTTTTTACTTTCAAAAGTGACTCGCAAGCCACCCAGGGGTGCCAGGGCTATGAACTGCCAAGCCTAGAGGAGACAGGGCTCAACCTGGCAAGTCCTAGTACAAATTAAGCACTGGATGGACCCTAATGAAAAAGACACCCCCTGTTTTGTAAAGAACATGACAAATCATGGAAGAGCCACTCAGAGTATCACAGGAAAACTCACAAGAATACTCACAAGACACAGGAAAAAAGGTGATGAAATCTACTGAATAATATCAGATAAATCCTTTCCTTCCAGTTTTGTCAGTATAAAAACACCTCTCCTTCCCTTAGTATGGGCCAAACCAAGGTCATGGACCTTATTCAAACTCAATTCCCAATACCTTCAACACAAAGAATTATATGATTAGATCCATAGTTTATATGTATTAGGCTAAGCTCTCTATTCCTATAAAGAGCTATGTACACCTATGGCCCTACATAAATACCGGTATCTAATCAAACAAAAAGTTATTTTAAATTCAGTTACATTTGATTGGAAGCCAGTGCAACTCTTGGACCACTATAGGTGGAATATGGAAGACAGCCAATGGAAAACTGCATTAGCCTAGCCATGTGATAGCAAAATGGGATTTCATGGATAACCTCCTGGAGTTTTGATTGAAAGAGAAAAGGGTAAAAACTAGCAATGTTCAGTTAAATATATAGGGACCATATAGTGATGTGAATTCATTGCCCTTCATAAGTGAGAACAGAAAATAAATACAAGTTACCACCCAATTTCTTGCTAGTGAGGTAAGGAGAGTGTGCCCTCCTGCTGCCTTCCATTTCTTATGATCAGAGGATAATTATGTCTGAAAATAAAAAGCAGGGAGTTATTATTTGATCAGAGATAAGGCTTAGAGATTTCGTGAAGCTACAGGAGTATCTGACACATCAGCAGCAATGACACGAACATGCTACCTTCAGTCCTCAAGCCCAAGTCCTGTTGAGGTCAAGATAAGTTGCACACACAGATCAGGAGCAGACAGCATCTTTCAGGATTTCAGTAGGGGAAATCAATAGAAGCAGGAGAGCTATTTAAGGATTAACACCAAACAGTAATACCCCCAAACAACATCTTCCATCATTACATCTTGATTTAATATGCAGACAATATTAAAAAAAAAAATTAGGCCAAGCAAATGGTCATTCCAGTCCTCACATGCATACTAGAAATTGCATCCCCGGCAAATCACATGCATATTTCTATTTTTAGTTTGGATCCTGTATATGAGGCTACTTTCAACTCTTATATTTTAACTGTACACCAGGTGATAGACGTGGAATACATTCAAATAGTCAAAACAATCTGTTTTAAAACATAGAAGATCATCAGTGGTGAGGTAAGCATAAAAGGGGGTCAATTTTGGGAAGTTGCTGAGGTACCAGTTAGATTTTAGAGCTCAAATCTAAAATTAGAACTGCTAATTTGATGACTGTTATAGCCAATATTAGAATGGAATCTATAGGATTACCTGTTTTTATTTAGTCCAGGGAGCACTAGCTTACTACTTTAACACTAGTTACTTTCAGGTTACTTTTAACTTGAACAGTATTTCTCAAATCAGGAGACTCGGTTATTCTTAACCAATCAATTTTGTAATTCACCCAGAACCACTTCAATATACAATCAATAGTTCACCATTCAAATGTAGATACTACCAATGTTCTAGGTATGCACAGCACACATCAATATAGTCTTGGCAGAAATTGTGAAAAACTAGGGTTGAGGCTCAGCAGTTACACCACTGGTGGGCAACCTGCCGCCCCGTCAGGGTAATCTGCTGGCGGGCCACCAGACAGTTTGTTTACATTGGCACGGCTGCCTGCAGCTCCCAGTGGCCGCAGTTTGCCATTCCTGGCCAATGAGAGCTGCAGGAAGCGACAGCCAGTACATCCCTGCGGCCCGTGCCACTTCCCGGAGCTGTGGGAAGCGGCAGCCAATACATCCCTGCGGCCCGCGCCACTTCCCGCAGCTCCCAGGCCGCAGGTTGCCCACCACTGAGTTACACCAATGACCAATGCAAATCACCAAGATTTATTGCCTTTTCTTATACTCATCAGTTCTTTAGTACCCAACACATTGTTCATCCACCCAGTATTTCTCTAAGGGGTAAGGATGTACTTGTCTTTAAGGACCTTTTAAGAGTCTGGTGACAGCTACTGGAGCGGATTGGTCCAAAGACTATCAAAAGCAATTGCTTAAAGTTATGGTTCAAATCTCTCTTAGGCCAATTTACTTTGACTTGTATAAAGGAGAGCATGAATATAAAATGACTTATGTAAAGGAGAGTATGATTTAACAGTTAAAATCTCTACTGTGGTTACTCAAGGCATTGCTAGAGTGTAGACTTAGCAAAATAACTTTCAGTTATTTATATTAAAGAACAGAGGGAGAAATAATATTTGAAATTAAATCATATCGCTTTGTTTTATCTTTTTAACCATGGGATGTGGGGAGAGTACTCTCCACACAGCTGGTCCAAGTATCCGATGCACTGGGGGATTCTGCAGCTTCCTTGTGGGTTCAGTCAACTTTGGGTCCAAATTAAGAACATATGAACGGCCATACTGGGTCAGCCCAGTATCCTGTCTTCCAACAGTGGCTAATGCCAGGTGCCCCAGAGAGAGTGAACCTAACAGGTAATGATCAAGTGATCTCTCTCCTGCCATCCAATTGGTGACCTCAGTTTTATATATCCTGATTACAGAGCTTGTTGGAGGGGGCCACTTGCTGATTTCTACTGGACACGTGCCAGAGTGCTCAGATTTCAGATCAGTGTTTCTCTGGTGCTTCCATTGGTATCCAGTAGATGGCACCAGTGTATAACAGATTTCTTCAGTTATTTTCTTATCGGAAGCTTTTTATGTCTGATTAATTTCAAGGACTGTATTTCAATATTAGCCCACATTATTAATTGGGATACCCCTTTTTAAGAAATTTCTTTTAATAATCCAAATTTATACTCTGATTTATATTTTTCATATTCCTTTTTCCATGTGCCATACAATTTATATTACTTCTACAGTGCAATTATTTACAATTAAAAACCAACACAATCCCTGATAATCTTCCAAATCTAATGACCATACTTCATACATTTTCTGATTGTACATAAGAATTTCACATTATTTAGGGCTTGCAACACTATACAAGACACTATCCACATATCGAGAGATGTAGAGTTGACTCACAAGGCAAACAAATGTGTAGCTTCTAATTCGGGAGGAAGGACATATTGATGGGACAACAGATTATTCATGGTATATTTGATTTATAAGGCAAACAAATGTATAGTTTATAAATTTGTTGTGAAAATGTGGATTTCTTGGGATAACAGGGAGTTTGCCCTATTTGAGTTTTAGGGCATGTCTACACTGCATCAAGTTTCAGGCTATGGGGCTGTGAATTGCAGCATACACCAAAGTGCTGCATTGTATCGCCCCTACATGGACACTGCAGGTGCAAACTTAAAGGTCCTAGTGCACAGTAACATAGTCCTCTTCAAACAAGACCACATTCGTGCTTAGAAAAAGCATTTCACAGGATGTGAACCATTTTCATATTGACTTTACTTCCCGTTTGGAGATACACCGAGATGGATAGCTTTTCTAATTTTTGAGTATCAGAGGGGTAGCCGTGTTAGTCTGAATCTGTAAAAAGCAACAGAGGGTCCTGTGGCACCTTTAAGACTAAAAGACCTTCTGTTAGTCTTAAAGGTGCCACAGGACCCTCTGTTGTTTACTAATTTTTCTAATTTTTGAGAGTCTCGCGGACTCATTCAAGGCATATCTGTTCTCTATAGCTCTTACGATGACAAAATTTAAATTCAGTCAGGAAAACAAGAAAAGAACCAAATCGAGAAAGACAGAATCCAGTGCTGCCAATAGATCAAACAAAGGCAGGACTACATGGTTACTGAAGCCAATTAGGAGAGCAAAGTAACTTCTTGAATCATTCAGGAGAATCCAGTCCCCGCAGAGCAAGCTCTAAAAGGCTGAATAAAATGATTCCAGCCAAAACTAAAAAAGTCATGGAGTATGTAGTGATGTAACACAACCGAAGGGGAAACAGTAATTTTAAGCAGTCTTTCTTCTGTTATGCCCTCATTCAAAGAGAGCAGCCTCATTGTAAAGAGGTTGCTGACACAATAACAGTCACACACACTGTGCTTTTTCATGGAGACCTTATATTTGTTCTTTGTTTGTTGAATTATTTCATTTAAACTGAAGTCTTATATGGAATACTGAAAATATATGGAATCAAATGAGCGTATAAATTAATATAACTATGTGTGAATGGGGGAGGAGAAAACAAAGACCACTGGGAGAAAGTATTAGAAAAAACAGCGCCACTTTTCTACTTTTGCCAAATAACTTTGCACAGCAGCTGAAGGAGATCTTCAGAATTTCAAACATATAGGAAGTGTCTATAACTCCTCAACAGATTTTAAAATGTTAGCGACAATTTTTGAATTGCAATAGATGAAAATTTTATTAACTTCTCCTAGATGCAATTATGTAAATCACATAAAGTTTTATTTTTATGCTCTTGCATCTCTGGTTTGGCTTTACAAGATTAGCACCTCAAGACGACTGTGGTACAGATTCTCTCTTGCTCTGTAATAAGGCTATTATACCGTATCTCCCATTTAGAAAAGCCCTATTAATCACTCTTATTTTAAACTTCAGATTACTTAACTCCTAGTTATCAGCATTAAAGGTATTCCATCCACATGCCCTGAAAAGGAAATGTTGAGAAACAGTCATTACACAGAATTAAATTAGAAGTTAAAATCAACTGAGGAATGAAAGTCAAATTCTGGAGACTTATCCACAATTTTATATGCATGCTATTGGATTTTATTAATGCTCAACAAATACTGGAAGAAGTCGTACAAGAATATTCATTCCAATTAGATCATGAGTTTGGATTCCACAGTATACGTGACCCTTGTACATCCACTTTCTCCTATCATTAGGGTCGGTCAAATCTGTTAACACAGATTTCAACAAAATGTTAATTTTAAACTCACATATGCACCAAGAGAGAATTTCAGTTGCATATCTGGCCACAGTATTCACAAGTCCTGCAATCATGGATCAGAACCACCACCACATGACTTTGGCAACTAACACCATACACTGGGAATGTAGTAGAATCCCTATTTTATGAACTAATTGGGGACTGAGTTAATAAAAAGTGAAACTTTCATAAAATTGAGCAACTCAAAATTACAGTTGGCACAGTGCATAAGTGCAGCATGGTGCACGGCATCCTCTCCTTCAGACCACTGAAAAGTGTTTTCCAATGCACGGAAGGCATTGGAATATGAAGGGACGTTGCTTTGCTCTTCATCATCATCACTTTTGTAGTGTGATTTCTTTGCCATTGGGAAAAATGGTTTGCATAATTGGTCATTCATAAGAATGGTATTCATGAAATCAAAGTTCTACTGTATTTTGAAACAAACTGCAAACAATTTGCAGCACAAAAATAATTTACTAAAGAGAGGCATGTACAGTTTCAGACAACAAATAAGTTTTAGAAATTTACTTTCTGTTCTGCAATCTTTACGAATAGGAGAGAGGCTGCTGCACATTTTACTGTAGCTTCACTGTAGCAATGCATTGCAATTCTAGAGACTCACAACCTTACAGTCACCTTATTTCATGCAAAGTCTTCTACCCAGGTGCTCTCTTGGCATGACCTTCCACTGGGAAAGTAACTTTCCTTAAGTTTGCAATAGAGTTTTAGAATTAAATATTGTGTTATAACTGAAGCTACAGTTCTCTCTACAGGTAAATTACAGATTTTTTTTTTTTGGTAGGTTTATTTGAATTTTTAAAGTGTATTCACTACACTACCCAGTTAATGCAAGTAATTTTTTAAAATGTCATCTACTTGTGCCTGCAGCCATTCATCAGACGGGAACCTCCTTTTAGTAACCATAGGCCCACTTAAACTGTAGCATGTTCAATGTCATCTATGTCCTACTTTAAGCATACCAGACATAAAATAGATTAAAAGAAAAATTAACACATCAATACAGATGGCTTTTGGGTAAACAAACAAAAAAAATCCCTGCAGAAACACTAAGCTCACACCTAAGCCGTGTGCTTTGCACTGTTTAAAAAAGGTCTCTAGGACATTGAATATTCACAGTAGATTGGCACAAAACTATAGAATGTAGCACAGTTAGAACTGTTTTATTGTTCGTATTCAATTTTTTGTTTTCTATTAGAGTATCTGTGGATAAACTTGTCAGCTACACAAAGATCAGCACATTTACTTGACTGGCAAACAATTTCAAGTTAAACGAGACTTTATTTATACAATAGCATCTTTTCAGATTAAGTAATTTAAGTGACAAACGGTGAAATTAAAACTCCCACCACACTACCCTTCTCTGTTAATTTGCTTCATATTTAAATTGCAGCCCTAATTTGTAACTCTTAGTCCCAGGCTCAGTGTGACTGTCACTATTAGGAATGTGGGGAAGCTGAGCTGTTATTTGCACTGTGGACGTAAGGCACAAGCTTCCTAAATGCTAAGAAAAAACTGCAAGGAAACAGATGGAACAGATTATCGGGATACATGTCACACTGTGGGGAACAAGCAAGTGGGAGCGTTGTGTGTGTGGTCACCAGGCCTACTAGTCAACCACAGGAAGGAGACACTGCTTTCATATTGTTTTGCAGTGAGGCTTATGACCAAATTTTGACATTTCAAATGATTTGTTGGCTGATTGTATGGTGGAGAAGTGTTCCACCCAGTCCCCACATTCGATAGATGAAAGAGGCTGAGTAGGGTTTTCTACCAACTGGATGGATGGAATCAAGCCCCTCTATCTATGAAGAGTCATCTAGTAGACCTAGGCTCAGTCACAGCTGCAATGAAGCCTGCACAAGTCATGGACAAGTATTGAATTCCTTAACATACAGGACTACATGCAGACTGGAGACTGCCATTCTCCCTCTCACTGAGAGCTCTTCTCAAATATTAGCATTCATTGCCTTCTGATCACATACAGGAATCAATTAACTATTCTTTTTAGAAATAGATTGTTTATTTCTCAGGACTGTTAGATCCTGCCCATGCATTTCTAGTAATATTCATCTGGAATGCATTTTATTCGTAAGATCTCTGGATCCACTTTCCTTCTGTAAGGATTTTGAAGAACAAAGGGGGTTAAAAAGTGCAGCATTAATGTGAGTGAGAAGACACAATAGCGTGTTTACTATTGCTCTCTGAAGCACAGGCTGCTTCTACTTAAGTGTTTTGGCTCTGCTATGGGACAGGGGCACTATCAATTTTTTTTTTCCTTCTTCTTTCCTATCCCACACATTTTTTTGTTGATCCTTCTCCGAAACTTATTTCAGGAGTTCCTTAACCAATGGGATTCACACTCCCTCCCAGCTCCAGGGCAGCATAGAAACACTGGGTAGTCCACCACAAACAGCTAACCAACAATAAACTGAAAGATCTCCTCCTCGCTGTAGAGGTAGAAATGCTGAATAAGAGAGGAAGAGGATTTCCATAGAATTATGTAGATTAGCAAGCTCTGAAGCCACTGCATTTAACTGGGCTTGGACATATTTTGGATATCACATATTAAATAGTGTAACCTTATTTCAAGGGCCAGATTGCAGCTTTAAACCACAGTGAGGGGCAGAGGGTGGGGTCGGCAACAGCAATGCAGAGAACTCTGCTGAGGCAGACAGAATTTTTCCAGTGGTTCTGGAACTCTGTTACACTTTGAACAGGTGGAACGTGCAATCTCCCGCATGCCATCCCAAGCCTCTACGATAGCTAGCCCCCTTTTTCAGAGGTCAGAAGCGTTATCTTCATGGTACACACACATAGAAGTTCGATAAAAACATAAAATACTCATGCTAGACGGTTGCAATGTAATACTACCTTCTTTCTTAGCATTCAGAATGATAGCACATAAGAATCCAAAACCAGAGAGAACAAAACAGGCTGCTCCCTAAAAGAGAGAAGCACAAATTGCCCTCCTCCCTTTATTCTAGGCTGTCTGTCTGCAGACTGACTGCTGCTAGCCCCAGATTGCATGCTTCCCTACAGGGCCTCCTGCCTGAAAGCAGGACCAGGAAACCCCTCTGTGCGTTTAAAGTGACAGCTTACAATTTCTAAGGCCTAACCTTGCAAAATATCTGTGTCCCCCACCAGGATTGTGACTGGCTCCTGGGGTGGGAAGGACAGCCCATGGGTACATATGTGTAGGGCAGTTTGCTCACCATTACCTGCCCCTCACATCCTCTCAGAAGAGCAACCACTACCTGGATGTGAGAGGGGAAAAACACACCATATGATGAAAATGTTGACTGTGCATGCATACACTGTGGTAGTGAATTTCTCAGACTGCATTTGCTTGGTGGGGGGAGTCTGCAAGGAGAGCAAGCTGTTTGAAGACTTTATCGTTGCACTGGAGCAGATAATATGGCAATTAAAACTATGAAAAGTGGACGAATTACCAGATTCAGATGAATTACACTGCAGAATGGAGATGGGAAAAGAAAGAAAACAAAAATGAGAGCCTTTAGCAAGGCTCAAACAAGAGCAATCAGGGAGTGAGGGTTGAAGGGGGGATAGCATACAGTAGTTCATCTACATTTACAAAGGAAAATCTTGGATGCGTCAGGCATTAAAACAATCTCACATCTTGTGTGAGAAGAATTAGAGTACTCTAATAGAAATCCCAGAGCCCCCAGTTTGGCTTCAGCTTCATTTTAGAACACTCAGCAGCACACATCTGCGAATGGGCCAAGTGATGTCAGCGATGTCTTCATGTACAGCCAGTGGAACAGACATGGAGTGGGACACTTGTTGCACAGCCCTTCCACTCCACAGAAAACCTTTCCGGGATCCAGTCCTGGTTCTCAGCAGGGACGCTGGGCTACAAGAACCATACACCACCATCCTCAAGTGACCCAAGACAGGGTGAGTCCTGGCCACTGTTTCACACAGGACATGCTGGGTAATAACATGTGATGACTCAATTCTCATTGAATTAAACTGTATCATTTAAAAAAACAATTTTCAGAGTGTCTAGAAGCATAGAGCTTAACATTCCTAGCCACATGCACACAGACTGATCACCTGGTGCCTCCTTCATGCTCTTCCCGCCTGCAACCCAGGCTTCTCCCTCCAGATTACATGCAGATTGTGATGGTCGCTGCTACTGTTTAAAAAAAAAAAAAAGGGGGGGGGGGGCTTGGGCAGAGTTGGGAGCGGGGACAGAAGGGGAGCTCCTGATCACTCCAGCAAATGGCTCTAGGGAAGAAGGGAAAGAGACAGTGACATCATGACCCAGGCAGGGGTTTCTCGTAGGCAGGGCCGGCTCTAGTTTTTTTGCCGCCCCAAACGGGGGGGGGGGGGGGGGGGAGAGAGAGAGAAATGGCCGGAATGCCACCCTTGGAATTGTGCCGCCCCAAGCATGTGCTTGCTTTGCTGGTGCCTAGAGCCAGTCCTGCTGGTAGGCTGGTGGAAATGGGCCCCCATGCCACAATCCCCTCACCCCCATCAAGGATTGAAGCAGATGGAGAGGGATCTCACACTATTTCAAGAACAGTGTGCTGGGTGAGAACATGAGAGGACTCAGTGTTTCTAAAACTGAAGTGGCTCTTTGTTAATACAACTATTTACAGGAGTGCCGCAAGTGCCTCTGGCATTCAAGCCACATGCAAGCAGACTGGCTTCCTGGTGCCTCTTCCATCGTGAGACCAATTCCACAAAGGTTCCTATGGTATCACGCCAGGGAGAGAACCCGGAATTCTCCCTCTGCTTTCAGCAGATGAATGGGGCAGGGGACATGCTTTCCCACACACACACAGTCCCCTTACTTTAACCCATGGGTCCCCACACCCAAACCCCTCTGCTGAGGTTCAAGAAGGCCCTCCCTGCCAACACAGCCATCTGCTGGGCAGCTTGGTGTCAGTAGTACCCCTCCCTACAAGAACCCTCTACCAAAGTGACAGACAGGGAACCCATTACCCCTGCTCTTCAGAGCTATCAGCTCCAACCGACTGGAGACTGCTTGGAGTTTAAAAGTTCATAGTCATGGACCAAAACCAAGGCAGGTTGGGCTGGGGGGCTACGCTGACGAACTACCTCCCTACCAGACCTGAACACAATAGCAATAAACATGCCTGTTTCCTTACTGTGAATGTAAAAAAACACAATCCCAGGTGTTGCTGCAATCCCATCAGGCCGTATTGACAGGGGAAGGGTTACAAGTTTGTATAGTGGCTGTTCAGGCAGCATTTCTCAACACAGACAGTCAGGAAAAGAATCTTTACTACCAAAACCAACAACAGAAGTGACAGATAGCTAGGGACTGAATCCCACTGATGCAGCTTATGAGCCCTGTAATGTCCTCTGCCCTCTCAATTGCCTATAGAATGCTCCTGTGGAGCAAGTGTGTGGGAAGGAGGGAATGCTTACACAGTGTCACTGAACGCTTGCTTGTACAAGCTGTTGAGAATAAATAAAACATTAAAACAATGTGAAGGTAAGCAGGGAAGAGATGCACAATAACACAGGATGCTTTTCTTGAATAGGAGAAAATGTAGGACTAAAATCAGGAAGCTGAGGAAATGTGGGTATATGTATTTTAGGTTCTACTTACATGACCATGTTCGGTTGGTAGGAATACTGTGGTTTTCTTCCAAGATGTTTTTTTTGTTTTTTAAGTGCTGACATAGACAATCAAAACTTCTGAGCCAGTTTCATAATCATTTTCTTTTTAGTTGGAGTTTTCTAGCTTATGATATGGAAATGTGCAGCTTTAATTATACCAGATCTTCGATACCCATGTAAAGTAACTTGTTCACGCTGTTTATTCCTTCCCGAGCCTACATCTTCCAATCAGAAACTTATGCAGCAGCATCAAAGAAAATACATGATTAAAGTTTTTAAATTCTTTGAATACTCAAGGATCATTAATATCTAGTCTGAGAAGCTTTGAAATGAGACATTGCCATAGGAAAAAAGTGGGTAAAATAGAAATACGTTACCATCATTTTACACTGGAGAAAAGCAAAGTGATAGTAATGCTGCTGGTTTTTAGAAAAAAAAAATCCTACATCTTCTACTGTTATTTGTCCCATTTGTTTAGGGGCATGTTGTTTTGCTTAAACTCACTAATGTCGATTTACTCATTTGCCAAAACTGTGCAGGCAGTAAAAGCACAGGGCTGTTAGAGATGTTCCCTTTAGATAAGCTGCACCAGATCAGCTGCTAGGAAATATGCTATCAGAGTAAAGCTTCTGTTTCATCATCTCTCACCCCTGCTGTCCTGAAGAAAGACAGCTCAAGGTGAATGACACAAAGTTTGGGGACTACAACTGGCAAGTGTCAATGGCTTATGCTGCAAGACTTTGAGACCCATATGGAAACCTCCTTTACCTCAACAGAAATACAGATTAGAAAGTAAACCATAAACCCAGATGTTTTAATTCATTCGGTGGGGAAAGCTCATTCAAGTTTTGCACCACCACTTCTCTCTCAGCATTAGGAACGTTAACATCTGACTTTTCTGACCACATCCCTTCTTCCACAAACTTTTCAAGAATCCTTTCTATAAGGGCACCTTGGCAGCAATCAGGAGTTACAGCTGATGTCTGACAGCTATTTGTGACAGACTTACTTTTTTTTAATCTCTTTTCTCTGAAATCTGACGCTCAGTCCTCAGACCTAGGAAAGTAGGCAAATGGCAGGAGGGCAATTAAAAAAAGGAGAGAGGTAAACTTCAGCTGAACTGATTTTAAACAGCAATACACTGCATGCTATGGTGTTGAAACAGAGTATTGTTTTGTGCAGATTGCTTTCTAAAGCCAGTAATTTAATTTGATAAAGTTATTAGATTTTTGTATCTGTTTGTCATAGACAAAGAGCAGAATGAATAAATTCCCCAGCCCCTACTAAACAAAGCTGCAGCAGTAGTTCAGTTTCTGGTGTTTGGCACACACACTAATTTAAAAAAACATCTAATACTGTGCATTTTTCTCCCTATAAACAACTGAAACAAATATTCATCCAGGAGCACATTTTTCCAAATAAAACAAAAACCATATGACACATCTGAGGGTTTCTAAAATTATCTGAAAACTAAATGAGTGCTTCTTTTATAATGTCCCTGTTCCATGTCTATGTGAGAGATCAAAAAGAGCTCCAGACATTTATACAAAAAAACAGATAATTGTACAGATTCTTAATACTAGAATCACCAAATTACAAGCGTACCTGATTTTAAAATGGGTCTAAACTCACTATCCCAATGCAAAAAATCTTTAGAGAAGTCATGAACTGTGCTTTTAAAGGTGCATGTCCAAGTTACTGAAGATATACATAGCAAGCAAAGCATGAGCAGAAACCCTGTATGAATAGTTAAAAAGTATGAATAACCTATGACTGTGGCTAATTTAAATAAGTGAAGGGGAGCAGTGGGACAAATATCCCCGTAGGGGCCAGATCATAACTCTGACCAATGCAACACCTCAGAAGTTATTGGAGTTACACCTGGGATGAATTTGGTCATTTTTTTTAAAATGACAGTATAGCTTTATTAGCGCTCCACTTACGAATGGTCAGGTGTGTAAAGAAGACAAGTAAAGATGTCTAAGCTAAAGATGCTAAAAAGTGTGAGATAAGCAGTGACCTAGATTTTGAACCATAGAACTTACTTAAATGCTTATAGGACAAGCATATTATAAACAACCAAGCAGAAATTAACTAGACATGTGAAAGACTGACCCATCACTAACCATAAAGCCTGTTATTTATAAATACTGTCTACCATTAACTTCTTGAAACTGCACACAATTGCTTTTAGAAAAAGATACACTGACACTATACTAGAATGCAGTAGTCTGGCTGTACCAATACAGAAACAGACTACAAATTACATTTCAGAAGTTGGAAACAATTACATCAGGCTACACAGCATCGCTACATTGCTCACTGCACACAGCAACTTCCTTAAAAGCAATTGCCTCTCAGAAATGAAGCAGAACATCCCAGTAATCTCAACAGCAAATCTCCTAATATGCAAAAGAAATCACCCGTCACAGCTGACAGCAAAGCAGAACTAAGTGAATGGAAATTGCTTTCCTTACCTTTGTTGAGAGTGCCTGTGATGAACTTAAAGATGGTCTGGGCAAATTTAACAATCCCATGCTTACATCTCTTTGAACAGCCACTCATGGTTCAAATGTGGAGGAAGGATCTTATCTCTTGCAAAGTCCAGGAACACAAAAAAGCAGAATTCTTTACAACTTCGATGGCACTTTGTGCAGTGCACAAAACTCTGGTGTTAGGCTCAGACACAGAACAACAGCCTCTGAATTGAGATGTGCTTCTATAAAGCTTTCAAGGATGATTACAGGATGAAATAGTGTATTGCCTTTGTTAAAGGTATAGCTCTTCCCTTCAGCTTCTCCCCTGCATGTGCATATACTTTATATGATGCCCTGTGGATATGTGTGCCCTAATGGAACTTGATAAGCACAGGCACCCAGCAAACCTCACTAAAGAGCAAGAGAGAGGAGGAGTTTGCTTTACCAAGCTTTGCTGCCTGTCTTACAGGGCAGTGGTAATGCAGCAATTAATACTGGAGTCATAAGGATGGTGACTGCTGCACAAAAAGGCTGCTATTTAAAGTGCATTTCTTTTTGCTTGATCTCTCTTTCTTGTGCTAATCTCATGCAAGTTTATTGACTTTATTTTCATCAGAGCCAGGTACAGTTCCTTTCAGATAGCCTCCCCGTACACCAAAGCTGAGAGGTTTGTACCCTGCTGCGCATGAGTTTCAGGGTAGTGGAGATGTCCTTATTGAACTTGCTATAAATAATAAAGCAACAGTGCACCCAGAAAAGTCTCTAGGCAGATTTTCTTCTGCCTACCTAAACTTGCCAACTATTCAAAATGCAACGGTGCGCCAGTCAGCTTCCCAGAAATTAAACTGCCCCCTGCTAGAACTCTGCATAGGATGTTGGTGTTTTAGAGCTATGTATTATCTTTAGCATATAACTCCACCCCCTCTTAGCAAGCCTCCCACTTATCTGAATGGCAGGTGTATTCATCAGCAACAGCCACTTCCTTTGGTTGCTTCCCTCGAGTCAACCAATTATTTCTGATGTGCCTGAAATACTTAGGGATAAACAGGCTTTGTGTCCAGCTTGTCCAGAGGTGGCACAGTTCAGCAGCTCAGAACCCACCAGGGCACTTAAGTAGTCTCAGGCATCATTATGGTTTATTTAATGCTTAAGCCCTCCTGCTGGCTTAAAAAACTAAGAGTGTCTTCTTATCTCCATGGGTAGGTGGGTGTTATACAGAGCATTGCCTTAGCCACCTGCTCCCACCCAGCTTCTTCCACTTGGGATAATGAAATTATCCCTTTCTTTCAGGGAATCTACCTGAAAGCAAACCTTCATCTGCAACTATCAAACAACATACTCCTACATTCTCACCAGGAAATAAATGTAAAGATGGCTCCTCACTGCAGGGAATAAAGATAATCCCTCTTACTCAGGGAACATTAAATGACTTTGCAGTGTAGCGGAAATTCCCTTTCAGGCAGAATTCAGGACATGACCAACTTGTTCATCTCTGCTTCAGGAAAGAGCAAGAGTCTGTGCTTGCTTCACTTGAAATTCCAGCCTCCCACTGACATATTCCTTTGTCCCTGCTCCTTAATGAGGTCCAGCTGAAGGGTCCTCCCTCTTCAGGATTGGCAGCTCAGTCTCTCCTCTCTATCCATTGCACGAACCCTTCCTTGCCTACCCCACCAGAAGAGAGCACTACGTTTAAGGACATAGGAAGCATATTAGGTTTGAGGCTAGGTTCACAGTTTCATAGTGGAGAGTAGAAACTTTTAGTTCTAGGTCATTAGCTCAAAGACAGGCCTGACTCCTAGGGACTACAAGTTATTACCATTTGATGGCTATTCAGTGGTCTGCATTAGAGGTGGGGTTTTTTTTAAATCCTTAGATTTTTTTTTAAATAATCCCTATTTTCAACACCCTAATTAGAAAGACAACAGAACAGTTAGGGTTTTACAAACTGCTGTTACTATATTAGCACAAGCTCACCAAGTAATCCCTACATCATAATCGCTTATCTTCTTCAGTAGAGCCTCACTGCGGTCCCCTGGGATAGTCTGATATGGGTCTCTCTCAATCTCTCCTGTTAAAGCCATTCTACTTTGTATATATAATTAAATATGAATTGGGCCATAGAGAAAGAGCGAATGACTCTACAGCCCAGTAGAGACAGAGAGGGGTAGAAAAACCCTGTTCAAATCCCCTCTCCTTGTCAAGCGGAGTGGGGTATTGAACCAGCGTCTTCTCTACGTTGGATGAGTTCCTTAACCACTGGAGCTAAAGGAAAATCTCCTCCCCTGAATTTGTGTGGAACCAAGCCAAGCATGCTTTGAGACTGTCTGGCAGCTCATGTCCTGTATGTGAGATAGGTAGGGGAACATCTATCTTCACCTGGCTTGAGGATCCTACTGGGGTTTATGCATAAGCTAGACTCCCAGGTGCCTAGTCTTAGGTGTCGTATGCATGCCCAGCAGCAGAAACTTAAGTAGCCATGGGACTTTTATTAAGTGGCAGCTGAGTAGGAGTTGTGAGGATCTCAGTGGCACCTACATTTTGGAGGTATGTGCTTAAGTCCTTTTGTGGATCTGGACACAACTGCACAGAGTACCTTGCTGAATCATGTCCCTAGCTAGCAGTGTCAGCAGAGAGGTTAAGCTCTGTGTAGGAATAGAAACTGAGCTTTTCTCTTAGTCCTAGAAGTAGTGCTCCTGGAGGAGGAGAATACATGGACTGGGGGACTGTGTTTCTGCTGCACTTGTTTGATAAGACTTCTCGAGCACTGTCAGACTTGATCCTTTTACCAGCACTAACTAGGTTTCAAGGAAATGCAAAAAGATGAAGGTGCATTCAAAATGGAAATCTGATAAGTGATAATAAAATAATAATACAGTGTCTCTTCAGATAGTGGAGTTAATGTTATGTAAAACACTTGCTCTTCCATTATTGCTCAAAGAGTCCATTCTCTTTTCTATTTCTATTTGCCAGGTGCTGATTGCTTTCCCCAAACAATGATGATCTTTCGCATTAATGTCACATGTTTCAGTTGCATTTGAATGTTCTTTAAAGCTCATTGCCTCTGATGTTGCAAATAAACAAATCTACGTCTATGACTATGTAGGAATTTACATTCAACGTTTCAGACAAATTCCACACAATATTTCAGCAAAGCACCCATTCTTTCCTCCTTTACACTTTACACAACACAGATGAAGCCAGCAAAGTAATTTATCTCACATAAAAACCTCTTCCTTCAATATAAGTATATTTATATATTTTTTTAAATTATTTAAACTGAAGTGTCTAGCAGATGGACTGGATTTTCCCTCAAGGGAATATTGATACTGACATTTATATAGTGTCTTTAATTCAGAGATCACAATGGACTCAACAATCTTGCAATTGCCTAAGTGCCCAATCTTGCAAACACTTACAACCAAGTATACTACTGTTTAATAACACCATAAGTAGTCACAATTCCATCATTATTTTATCCCCCAGTGTAGGGCTGTTCGGTCCCATGTCCCTCCCCTTCATATTCTGACTTGGAAAATTGCATTCTGTTTATTTAAAATGTATCTATATCTGTAGGATCAACTTGATCACTTCACTTCTAGTCCTGGAATGCTGTTCTGTTTAGTGAGTGATGCATTCCATGGCAGAAGCAGCTGCATTTCAGTGATGGGCAGCTTAGGGACATATGAGCCCCTGGAGTACTTGAGTGAGAGAAGAACCTATGGTGTTTCAGCTGTGCCGGAGGGAATCCTACCACACCCCCACTGAGCTATCCTAATCACATTGACTTGCTCTTGATTCCACATGTGGCTCCATTGACTTCAGTGGGATTATTCCTAACAGTCAGTCTGGCCCAAGGTACACAAAAGGCAAATTGCTCTTTGACTGCAGGGAGGCATTGGCAGGAGATAATGAGCTGAGTAGCAGCCCAGTGCTGTCCAATACACAGAACATCTTCAGACTACCCAGATATATCCCCTGGACTGATAAGCTCTGCTGACAGTGCTAGCCAGATTTCACTCTTTGGGTGCATTGGGGTAAGGTAAAGGTCTCCCTATGCCCTCTCCTGGTTTCTAACACACCTGCACAGATCATCTCTAGTGGCAGCTGTGGCAGCTCATAGCCCCAAAAATCAGGTTCTCTCTAGCTATCTAGAATACTTGTATGGCCCCCATTATCATATAATCTATTACATATTTATCCTCACTACACTACTGTGTGGTAATAAAGTGCTATTATCCACATTTTACAGATGGGAAACTGAGGCACAGAGATTAAATAACTTGCCCAAATGCACACAGAAAGTCCATGCAAAGCAAGATTCAAACATCAGTATCCCAAGCTCCAGGCTAGACCCCTATCCTCTAGAGCGTCCTCTACCCCACCCACAAACCGAGGCAGCAACAATTAGTGGAAGCCTTTCAAAGTGTAGGCCTAACGGATTATCTGAAGGAGGTGTAGTGAATCTTTAACGCAGTCAGGATTACAAGCAGGGGCGGCTCCAGGCACCAGCGCAGCAAGTGGGTACCTGGGGCGGCAAGACGCAGGGGGCGGCCTGCCAGTCGCTGTGAGGGTGGCAGGTAGCAGCTTTCGACGGCATGCCTGTGGGAGGTCCGCCGGTCCCACGGCTTCGGTGGCAATTCAGCGGTGGGGACGCAAATGGCACGGCACCAGCAGACTCCCGCAGGCATGCCACCGAATCCGCGTGACCAGCGGATTGCCCACAAAAAACATAGAGCTGGCCCTGATTACAAGCCAACTCTCCTGGCTCCTGTTCCCTGCCATGACCCGGCAATTGCTTCATAGCAGCAATCTGCTTGAAGGGCTGAAGAGCAAACCTGTAATTCTTCAAAATAAAAACAATAAAAGAGAAAAGCTGTAATAAAGCAATAAAACCACAACAGGGAAATCAAGGAATCAGCAGGTCGTTAATTAGCCTATTTCTGTATCGCAGATGTGTTGCATGTTTAATTGCATTTATGTAGATTGTGATACAATTTGTCAGACTTATTTTTGAAAAGAAGGTGCTGTATTATGATACCAGAGCTAGCATCCTGGCCAAAGCCAGTGGCTGTGAAAGACCAGCCCTCCACTTACATCAAGAGACGATATCACATTAATCTTGATGGTGCATCCAACATGTCAATGTACTTTTAAAACAAATTAAAGTGTGTCACTGTGCATCCAGTGTTAACTTCAGGACTGGGCTGAGCAAATCTGGGTCTGCTTAGAAAGCCATCCGTTTGGGGTTCCACTATAGCTACTGGGCAAAACACTCATGTGCAACTTGCTCCCCCATCCCACTGCTATCTCCAAAGCTATGCCAGTTGAGAGGCAGGGGATGGGATAATGGAGCATACCCAGAACTGGAGTGCATGGCTGGGGGAACAGTGCATTGAAATTTCCTGCTAAACCTGAAGAGGAAGGAACCTGCAGCATGCCCCAAGCCAGAGCCATTATAGACACTGGGATGCCCCAATTCCTTAGAGGGCAAAAAGTATCATCTCAGAGATGTCTGCATGGAGCATATGATGCTCCACACTGTGCAGGGAGAGTGGATCCTAAGGAGTCAATTACATACTAACACTGGATCCCCCATGACCAGTAGGCTCCTGTGGATGCAAGAGCTGCCCTTGGCTCAGGGCCTGGATGGGGGGAAAGGGGTGGCTTTATTTCATCTTTACAGCTCCACAATTCTGGGGGCCAGCTGGGGACTAAACAGGCTCCCAGCACAAGGTAGAGCAGCCTAGATGTTATCTAAACAAATGCCCCATTGCCAATGGGCTGAAGGGCACATAGTAGCGATATCCGGAGCATAAGAATGCTCCTCCGGTCAGGCTCCTTTTGCCCCAGGCACACTCCCTCCATATGGGGCTGAGAGGCAGATGGTGCAGAGCTGCTAAACTGGTTCTGTTCCCACTGAGCATTCCCCATTGCAAAGGGAATTAGTATGATTTGTATTGCCGCAGCACCTAGGAACCCTAGTCACAGGTCAGGACCCTAGATGCCATACAAACTCAGAACAAAAAGCACTTGCCTCAAAGCACTTACAATCTAAGCATAAAGCAAGAGACAATAGTGCATACAGAGACAGACGGGGAGCACAAGGAAACAATCTGACAGTATTGGTCAGCATAGGAAGCAGTGTTCTCAACAGCCCTGCCTACCTGTTGTTCAGTGGTTTTGTAGGCATCACAGCAAAGGAGATTTTTAAGGAGGCTGATGACTTGAGGTAGTTTTTCAGATGTTTACAGGGAGTTCCTTCTAGGTGCTAGGAGCAGCATGGGAGCTAGAAGAAAGGCTACTTGTTTGAAAATGTATCAAGTGGATGATGAAGGCTGGTAGCAGTGGCCAATTGGAGGCAGGAGTCAATGTCATTGTAGTGAATGAGAAATGATAGGTACGGTGTGGGGGGTTATGGGGAGTAGGGCCTTGAATTCCCCACTCGGCTGTTCCGCTGATTTTACTGGTGAAGCACCACAATAGGAATGGTACAGTACAGATGCAGGCACTTCATCAGCTCCAGGTGGCTCATGCTGCTTGTGTGTAGTGCTCCATTCAAATATGGAGGATAAGAGTCTTCCAAAGATCAGCTACTAATATCTCCAAGAAATTAAGGCCTTATTTTCCTACTGGACTTTGTGCAATACTCCATTACTGAGAAGCCAAATATGGACACTGTACATTTCCTTATTTGATCAAAGGCTTAAGGCGGTCAGTATGAGATTAAAGGACATTTAAAGGCAAGTTTACAGCGTAAAAGAGGGTATTTTGCCCTGATGGCTTTGATGTTATAACCTCCAAGGGAATACTGAGAATGAATCCTTTAACTTCCTTTACATTGATTTTCCACATATTTAATAACAGAATGTAGTACAGTGACACAGCATTCTTGGATATAACACAAATATGCTTAGTTTAGTTTTCTGCATGTAAAATCTCAGAGCCCAATATAAATGTTAATTGCAAGGAAACATAAAACAATTGTAATGTGTAGAAAACTGTACATTCCCAAACTGCTCATAAGGATCATGGTGAGGTCGCAGGAGGAAAGGAAGGGCTCTGTGGGTATATAAAAGACTCACCGAATACAGGCTCAATTCAACCTCAGCCTAAGCAGCTACAGTTTCTATTTATTTCTAGAGTAGCTGAGCATGCTTATATCAGGACAGAATTTGATCCCTGCAATTTAAACTACAGAGCAGATTCCTTAGCGAGTAAGCTCAGGGTTAGGGATGGGCAAACCAGGCTGGGAACTTGCATGCTTTTCTGCAGCCCCCTTTGCATGCGAAGGAATTCACGCCCCCTTTAAGGACAGTCCCTGAGGCAGGGGAAGCACTACTAATGCAGCTCCATTGCAGCCATGCTGCCAGGGATTGGGGGAGAGGGCAGTGCTGCATACTGTCATGAGCATGGTATAAGCAGCCTAGACAGTTAGATAAATAATGGACATGCTGCATTTTCAATCAATCAATCTATCATTTTATTCAGAATTATCGCCCGGACTCATCTGAACATTAAGGGGAGCATTCTTTGCATTACTGCATTTGTTTTTTACAGCACAACAGTTATCTTTGGTCTTGGACAATGCTCCTCAGCTAAGAGGCATGTGTGGATTGCTATTTATCAGTCTTTTCTCCAAGCTGTATGCAGTCATTGGATGGTCTTTTTATGTAATAACCTGCCTGTCATGTATGTCATATATGACTGCAGTTGTTTGTACAGAAGTCTAGGGAATGAAAGAGCACATGGGGAAATAGTTACATTAATGGCCAAAAATGGAATTTTAAACCAGAGATGATAAATCAGGAGAAGCCAGGGTTTGTGAGCAAAGCTTCTGGATCTAAAACACATACACAAATGTGGTACATCAAATGCAGTATATCTCTGTATGACTGACCAACATCCCAACACTGGACATCCCTCCACTCAGGTAGACCTATGCCTCTTCAGAGCCCCGTTTACTTCCCACCAAGGTGTTTGTCCACATGGAGCAAAATGGAGGATCAGTGCTGAAATAGTCTCTCTCTTTTCTTGAGGCAAGCATAGCACTTGGAGGTACTTGCCATGCAATGTTCCCACACACAGCTTGGTCAAAGTTCAGACACACTTACAGTCCTCGGCTTCTCTTGAGAAAAACTTGCAAGTCTTGCCAAACTATACAGGCAATTTTGTAATTCAGATTAGAATGAGAACATTAGACTCTTCCTGACTTGTGACCTCCGGATGGAATTGAACCAACTTGAGGTCTAAAACCAGAGGTTAGTACCCTGCATGCCTGAATGTTTCATAGCTCAGCTCCTATCCTGGAAAATGAGACCATAAATACAAATAAACACCAGTCTCAGCTTCACAGCTCTTGGCTGTGAGAGGCTGGGCAATGCCCTGGTGGTATGTCCTCACTGCCATTATGTCTGTCCTAATCACATACATACGTGTCAGCAGGAGATTAAAAGTAGCAGGATACACAGAGCAGCGCAGAGTCTCTGAAGGGATATTCAGGAGGGAAGCAAATATATCCACTAGATGGCAACGCAGCAATCTGCACATTAAATTCAAACCCAACTAACACACTTGCACCACTGTGGTACTGCTGATATTTTAACATGTTCACACAATAATATTCCCCCTTAACCCATGATAAGCCCTTGTCTGAGATGGTGGGTGTGCTGCAGAGAGGAGAGAGAGGAACTAAGGAATCTATTCATTTGTTCTCTCATTCTGCCTAGAACACTCTTCTCCTCAGCACAACCAAGGACAGAGACACTACTGGGTAAACATATATTAAGCTGCACATACTGAAAATGTTGATAGTTTGTTGGTGGAAAACATTCTGAGTACAGTGATCATGATCAGCTTGGCAATGGAGAGTTGGGGGTGATGATCTTGACCTTGCAGAAGAGTGAGAGGGAAATGGGGGAATCTTCCCCAGAAAAACATCTTCTATTTGAGGCAAACTGGTCTAGTCCAAAGGCTAAGAACTCTGAAAAATCAGGGCCTACACATCTGAAGCCCTTGAGGAATTCCACCATGATTTCAATAATTTCCATCCCACCATCAACCTCAGCCTAGATCAATCCACACAAGCGGTCCATTTCCTGGACACTACTGTGCTAATAAGCGATGGTCACATAAATACCACCCTATACCGGAAACCAACTGACCGCTACACTTACCTACATGCCTCCAGCTTCCATCTAGGAAACACCACACGATCCATTGTCTACAGCCAAGCTCTAAACTATAACCGCATTTGCTCCAATCCCTCAGGTAGAGACAAGCACCTACAAGATCTCTATCAAGCATTCTTAAAACTACAATACCCACCTGCTGAAGTGAAAAAACAGATTGACAGAGCCAGACGAGTACCCAGAAGTCACCTCCTACAAGACAGGCCCAACAAAGAAAATAACAGAACACCACTAGCTGTCACCTTCAGCCCCCAACTAAAACCTCTCCAGCACATCATCAGAGATCTACAACCTATCCTGAAAGATGATCCTTTACTCTCACAGATCTTGGGAGACAGACCTGTCCTCACTTACAGACAACCCCCCAATCTAAAGCAAATACTCACCAGCAACCACACATCACTGAACAAAAACACTGACCCAGGAACCTATCCTTGTAACAAAGCCCGATGCCAACTCTGTCCACATATCTATTCAAGTGACATCATCATAGGACCTAATCACATCAGCCATACCATCAGGGGCTCATTCACCTTCACATCTACCAATGTGATATATGCCATCATGTGCCAGCAATGCCCCTCTGCCATGTACATTGGCCAAACCGGACAGTCTCTACGCAAAAGTATTAATGGACACAAATCTGACATCAGGAATCATAATACTCAAAAACCAGTGGGAGAACACTTTAACCTGTCTGGCCATTCAATGACAGACCTGCAGGTGGCTATCTTACAGCAGAAAAACTTCAAAAACAGACTCCAACAAGAGACTGCTGAGCTGGAATTGATATGCAAACTAGATATAATCAACTCAGGATTGAATGAGGACTGGGAACGGCTGAGCCATTACAAACATTGAATCTATCTCCCCTTGTAAGTATTCTCACAGTTCTTATCAAACTGTCTGTACTGGGCTAGCTTGATTATCACTTCAAAAGTTTTTTTTTCTTACTTAATTGGCCTCTCAGAGTTGGTAGGACAACTCCCACCTGTTCATGCTCTCTGTATGTGTGTATATATATCTCCTCAATATATGTTCCATTCTATATGCATCCGAAGAAGTGGGCAGTAGCCCACGAAAGCTTATGCTCTAATAAATTTGTTAGTCTCTAAGGTGCCACAAGTACTCCTGTTCTTTTTACATCTGAAATTGTCCATGCAAAATTAGTAGACACATGGGAAATGACTGCCTAGGAAGGAGTACTGTGGAAAGGGATCTGGAGGTCATAGAGGATCACAAGTTAAATATGAGTCAACAGTGTAACACTGTTGCCAAAAAAGCAAACATCATTCTGGGATGTATTAGCAGGAGTGTTGTAAGCAAGACACGAGAAATAATTTTTCCACTGTACTCTGCGCTGATTAGGCCTCAACTGGAGTATTGTGTCCAGTTCTGGGTGCCACATTTCAGGAAAGATGTGGACAAATTGGAGAAAGTCCAGAGAAGAGCAACAAAATTATTAAAGGTCTAGAAAACATGACCTATGAGGGAAGATTGAAAAAATTGGGTTTGTTTAGTCTGGAAAAGAGAAGACTGAGAGGGGACAAGATAACAGTTTTCAAGTACATAAAAGGTTGTTACAAGGAGGAGGAAGAAAAATTGTTCTTCTTAACCTCTCAGGATAGGACAAGAAGCAATGGGCTTCCTTGCAGCAAGGAAGGTTTAGGTTGGACATTAGGAAAAACTTCCTGTCAGGGTGATTAAACACTGGAATAAATTCCCTATGGAGGTTGTGGAATCTCCATCATTGGAGATTTTTAAGAGTAGGTTAGACAAACACCTGCCAGGGATGGTCTAGATAATACTTAGTCCTGACATGAGTGCAGGGGACTGGGACTAGGTCAAGGTCCCTTCCACTCCTATGATTCTATGATTTTTTACCTTAATTTCTGTGACTCAGATCCCCATTTGTAAAATTGGAATAATTCCACCCACTCCCCTCACAGGAGTTTTGTGAAGATAGGTTCATTAATATTTGTGAAACACTCAGATGCCATAATGATGAGCACCAGAGAGAAGCCCAGGAGGAAATTATTAATTCTGTCTTCATAAAAGGGTTTGAATAGTGTGCAGTAGATAAGGCCTAGGGCCACACATTAAACAATGAGAAGAAAAATATTGAATAGCTGCTCATTCAGTGAGTACCATCCATCCTATGCAGCGAATGAGGCAGGACACCTGTGGAACAAATAGTAATTGATCATGTAATTAAAGACTATATCATAATGTGCAAGGGGGTGAATTAATATTGCACAGGTAACCTGAATTCTGGCATTCCCTAACTTTTGTGGGCTTGACTGTGTAACATTAACAATGTTTTAACATGTTTTGTGTGTGTCTGTGTGTGCGTGTGTGTGTGCGTGTGTGCGTGTATAGCACTGGGATCGGCAACCTTTGGCACACGGCCCTTCAGGGAAATCCCCTGGTGGGCCGGGCCTGTTTGTTTACCTGCAGCGTCCGCGGGTTCGGCTGATCACAGCTCCGACTGGCCGCAGTTCGCTGTTCCAGGCCAATGGGGGCGGCGGGAAGCGGCACAGGCCGAGGGGTGTGCTGGCCGCCGCTTCCCGCCGCCCCCATTGGCCTGGAGCAGCGAACCGCGGCCAGTGGGAGCCGCGAACAGCCAAACCTGCGGATGCTGCAGGTAAACAAACCATCCTGGCCCGCCAGCAGATTTCCCTGACAGGCCGCATGCCAAAGGTTGCCAATCCCTGGTATAACATATTGTGGCAGAGCACCACCCTCCAACACACCCTCTTGTAGCACAATATGGCCCTGCAGGCCCACTCACCTCAGCTCCCTCTTCTGGGATTCAGAAATAAGCCACTTGCCACCAAAGTCTTTAAACAATTTCCTCCCCCGATGCTGGGGTCTAATTTGTTTTGTTTAAGCAGCTTCTCCCACAAAAGAGTTCACCTTTAGATAAAGGGGGCTTCCCAGCTCTCCTTTGTGGGGCTCAGAGGATTTCCTGTCAGGCTTTTCCCTCTTGTTGTGCTCATTAACTCAGGCCCACTGTGTCCTCCAACCTTCTCCCCAGTTGGCCCATCTTTACTTTACTCCTTTTCTCCCTAGACTGGGAGATCTCAGCAGGCAACAACTTCCCCTGCTAGTGTCTAGTCCCTGGTCTGACGGAAGAGGCAGAATTTACATAGCCCCTGTTCCCAGAGATGTTCCTGCTTAGCGGGGGGAGAGGGAAGCCTTGTCCTGCCCTCTCCAGAAGATCCCGGGCCCTTAAAGGAAGAGTAGTACAGATTTTCCCCAAGCACACACTTTTCCCCAGGACCACCCCCTCTTTCCTGTATTTGCCTATTTTTATAGAAAGATCTGCATCTATACATACATATTTTACTTACAACTAATAACAGTGATATATGCTTGGTAGCTTTAGCTGCCCGTGTGTGAAGCAAAAAAAAGAGAATGGATAATATGTCAGTTGTGTTTCAGTAGCTCTGTACATTATCCAATAATGTGCCTGTCTAGAGAGCCTGATATATGTCTTGATTATACAAAGTATTTTCTTTTTTAAACTGCCATAATTATCAATAAACTTGGTCGAATATTTTCTCTCCATCTCTTTTTATCTAAATGAAATTGATCTGTGGAACCCATGTTAATAACATGTAACCGTTTTACAGTTTTTTTGCATCCCTAGAACCCATTTACTCTAATAAAACAGGATTATGGTTTGGCATATGACTAGTCTATGGAGAGCTACTTTCATATTAGTCATATGCACTATGATTAAGTGAACCTCCCGCACCAATGTTCCTCACCTCTGGCTGATATTCACTAATCTTCACACTCTATTTTGCATTTCATCCATTCGTGAGGTGGCAGCGTGTTAATTTACGAGACAAAGATCAAGCTCCATTGAAAACAGTGAGAGAGCTATCCACTTACTCATCTGAATGGGCTCCAATAACTTATACTTCTATTTCTGAAAATAAATTCTGGTCAAGGCAAGAGGACTTGCAGAAATGCAGTAAAACAGGATATGGCAGCATGAGTCATCTTTCTTGATTATTTTTTTCCCCCGATCATTAATTCTTTTTTCCTCAGTCACAAGCTAAATTCTGAAACTCCTGGGCAATTTTGATTTCCACAGAAAATTTTGAAAAATGAAAAATTGGTTCATTTTGAGAAGTCTTTTAAATTAGCTTGAATCCTGACTGGGAGTTCTGTACAGATATATTGTGTCTCAGGGCTTGTCTACCGTTTTGCATTAGTGTAAAAATTGTGTGTAGGCCCAACCTCAGAACAGTATCGTTTCCCCAAACCAAAGTGGCAAATCAATTGCACTGTGGTCATCTCTGATACAGCCTTTCAGTCTCTGTCAAGCAAGCTACTATTGGTGCAGCTCAGAAACCTCAAGAGCACCCTGCTATCTGACCATCTGGTTCAGCATAATTGGGTGATGATATATCCATTATGCACTGTAACCCTGCATTTTCAAAAGCAGCTTTTGAATTTGGTGGGCAACTAGAGACACCTTAGGGTATCAGAGGTTGGTACCTAACTCCAATTGCAAGAGTTAGGTGCCGCAATGTGTTGATGATCTGGCCCCAGGTGTTCAGCACTTTCTGAAAATCAGGCCCATTTCAGGTGCTTCAAGTTGGGCTCCCAAAATTATTTATTGTTTTTGAAAATTTGAGCCAGTTCCTCTTCTGGTGTAAATCAACACATCTCTCCGCTGAAATCACTGGAAATACACCAAGTATCTTAAAGTACATCCTTCACAAACTTTAACAAGTTAGGCCTTAGCCAATGCTCCGTCAAGGTAGATATTTTTGTTCCCATTCTATAGATGAGGAAGCTGTGGCCCAAGGAAGTAAATTCACCTGTTCCAGGACCCACTGAGTGATAGAGATGGAACTAAAAGGCATGTTCTTGAATCTCTCAGTCATGTGCTTTATCTGCTGGACCTGCTCCCTTTGTAGTGAAAGTGCTGGTTTATGAGATCCTTCATTGTATATGATCAAAGCCTCAGAAGTAATGTAATTTTTTAGTGTGAAGTTTGTTTCATGGTTTATTTGACCATCCTCACTGTTAACGGTGGGCAGTTTAATCACAGCTCCTGGGAATCAGGTATTGGGAAATTGCTTGCTAGTAATTTCTAGGTAGGGCTTCTGAGTTTCTGTTTTAACTGAAAAGTACCCCTAGTAAGAAAAAAAATGAAATTAGTGTTTATCCAATAAACACCAGAAATGGTTACTTGTATCAAAAGGCTTGCCTCCATGGAGCAGTAATGCGGCCTATAGGGGTGTGATTTCCAAAGCGCACTAAGGTGTTACGCATTAATTGGTCTATGTAGAACCTGCTGCTACTGACTAGAGGTTCCCTAGTGCACTTTAATGTAGTACTCTTTGAAACAATACTACGTTAAAGTGCACTAGGGAACATTTACAAAGAAATTTCTCATTAAAGTATTTACTACTGTAATGAGTAATGTGTATAATATGTGATGCTCATTACAGTATAGACAAAGAGAAAGCCTCAAAACTCCCCTGATTTTTTGGAATTCTACATAAAACTTAATTCAATTGCTTAAAATTAACCCCGGAAAATTAATTTAATAAATTTAGAAAAACAGATATCCTATTTCGAGGTTACTGAAGCCGATGGCCCCCTTCTAAACACTGCAGCAATGTGGTATGTGCACTGGGCCAGAGCATTATGCATTTTCTTCTTCTAATAAATGTGCATTTACATTTTGTTTTGTAATAATTTAAATTTCTTATATACACTTTAAATACACTCTGACCTCACCCTTCAGGCAAGGGTGAGATTTTCAAAAATGCCTATGTGATTTTGGAGCAAGGAAATCTCACCTCAAATGAGTTCCCAGATCTACCAATAAATATGCTCAGAGGAAGAAACAGAGAGGGCTAGACAGAAGAATGAGGCTCCATTTCTCTTAGGAGGAAGCTTGACTGGCTTTCTCTTAGAGTGCACTCACTCAGCAATAATAAGGAAGATTTTTGCACACTGCTGTCTTTGCTAATGCAAATACAGTGTGTCCCCAAAGAGTGAGACTCACACAGTACCCTTTTCAGTGGTACTTCTGAACAAGATCTAAAGGCTTGTACCTCAAAGATGCATCTCTCTGCATCCCCATCGGAATGATGAGATTAGCACAGTGTGAGAATACACTCAACTCTGCTCACCAATCAAAAATTAGCATATAACAAACATTTGAACCCAAAGCAAGATAGTGTTTGGTTTTAGAACCACCTCAATCAGGGCGATATGCTGAGGGAATGCTGTTTGAGGTCAGAAAATTGCTGGGGTTTTTGTTTGTTTGTTTTGTTTCTAGGCTAACTGAATAAAGCCTATTTGAAATGCAGTATGAATGGAGTGTGTCATGCAGGCTCATCAGCATTGTCATGAATTACACAGGTCAGAGTGAATGTAACCAGACAAGGAAAGAGACTCTGAGCCCAAAATAATAATACTGTTAAGAGCTTCCTTTGTCCCTCCAAGATCTCTCCACTGATTTTATTTAAACTCTCTTAAGCTTGTGAAAGGTTTGGAGTGAGAAACAGGGAGCGCTTACCCTCCAAGCAGGTGTCACGAGCTCTTTTAGAGTCCCCAGAAGTGGATTTGGAAAACAAAAGGAACATCAGTGGACATTATTTACATCTCCTAACTGATAGAAAATATGCTTTGATCATTCTCAGCTATTCACCCATCACTACTAAAGACTTTTATTATGCATTGTTCGCTGAAGGTTCCAAATGAGATTGGGCCCCATCACGCTAGGTGTTATACGCAATGCATGATAAGAAAGATCCATTGTAGGAGAGAAGCAGGAGGCACTGAGAATGAAGGCTCAGATTATTAGCTATTTAGGCTTCTAACTCCTATTGAAACCAATGAGAGTTAGGCATAGGTGCCTTTGAAGATCTGGGCCAAAGCAACTTGCCCAAGGTCACATAGCAAGAAGGGAAATGAAGGCCTCCTAACTCCCAATCCAGGACCATTAGACCACACGGCCTCACGACCAAGCAAACCCTCTCCTCAGGTCCCTATGGCTATGTCTGCCCAGCCCAAAGCAGTGAGCCTTCCAGCCTGGGTCAACAGGGTTGGGCTAGCAGGACTCGTGTTAGCACGCAAAAAATAGTTGTATAGATACCCCTCTCCATAGGCTTCAGAGCCTGAGCTCCAGCACAAGCACACATTCACAGCGCTGTCTACACAGCTGCTTTTAGTGTACACTAGCACTAGTGTGAGCCCTGCTAATCTGGGTTGGTAGACCTGGGCTGAGAGGCTCGCTGCCGCAGGCTGTGTGCACATACCCTATCGGGTTAGGCTGAAGGCTTTCTAATGTAAGCAGGGGAATGGTCCTGTTGCCAGCCCAAAGGGCCGAGGAGGCAAACAGCGCGGTTTGTTGCCCGGTGTGCTTGGCACCAATAAAGACACTGAGGGGAGAAAGCAAGCCAAGTTTATTTCAGAGCTCTGAAAAGGCACTAGGAGACCAGCATGTCTCAATCAAGTGCAACAAATACAAACAAATTTTACCTCTTATACTCCAAACTGTTTGCATACATTTTTTTGTCTGGCTTTTCCCCCTTCCTTTTAGACAACAGTTACAATAAGCTCTACATAAGCTTGTGAGAAAATTTTTCCAGTCTTATTCATATTTCTGACCTTGGGTTTAGACGCCTGCAAACTAACTACCCCCTTCCTTTCCACATCTCTTTATCTCTACTATTTCTGCTAGTGTGAGTCAAACTGCAGCCATTTGCTAGAAAAGCTGACCATTACATATTCTGCTTCAGTATCAAGGCAATTAGCATGAAAGTAGGTGAGAGTTCACAAGATGGGGTTCGTGGTTCAGGTAGGCCCAGAGCAGAAGAGCTTTATCGGCACTTCTGGCCTTCCATTCTCCCGAGTTACCTGGTAGCTATGCCTAGTGACACCAACAGTCCCACTATTGTGGAGAACTTTCCTGGCTTCTGCACTACCCCAGTGAAGTGGGCTAGCGAAAGGATCTGAGTCCTCGCTCCCACTTCCTTTACCCAGAGGCCTCCCTGCCCTTGAGGACTCCCCTTCCACTCTCCTGTCTGGCTGAGTCCTCGTAAATCCCAATAAGGCTGGGCCCAGGATTCCTGGGGGTCTCGACCCCCAACCCTGCTGTGGTCACCCACTGCAGGGTACTCTCTTTGTACTGGGCACCTCCCTGACCCACTGATCGTTTCATACAATTTAAAGCAAATACAAGTTGTTTAATTAACAATAAATTAAAAAAAAGAATAAGGAAAAATGGGAAAGGTTAAAGGAAAACACATCATCCCACTCTGTGGCAGGGAACATCACAAACAGTGTCTCTGGAACATCAGGGCAGTTCACAGTCTGTTCCTTATAGGTCCCAGGCTCCTTCTCAGGCCCTGGCTGTGCTGCAGAGACGCTGCGGGTTGGACACTTGCTCTGGCGGTGGCCACACGCTCTCAGGCTCTAGGTGGCAGGACCCTTTTTCCCAGCGTTGCCCGTGCCCGGTCAGGGTTATGATCCCCCTCCAAGTCTGGCCTGCAGGGCCTCTTGGCTGAGGCATCCCCCTGTGCTGGGCCCACTGCCCAGGGTCCCCCTCCTCTTCCTGGCTGCTCACCGCACCCAGCTCCGGACTGCTCCAGCCCCAGCTCCAGCTCCACTCGGCCTCAGCACGGCTGCTGCAGCTGCTCTGCCTTCAGCTCCCTGGGCTGCTTCTCTGGCCTCTCTGGCTCTGGTTGCTACAGCTCTGCCCCCAGGACAGGTCTGCTCTGCAGGCTGCTTCTGTGACTCTTCTCCCAGCTCTGACCTGCTTCCTGGCTGCTTGTCTGGCCCCTCTGGCTCTGGTTGCTGCAGCTCTGCTCCCAGGGCAGGTCTGCTCTCTCTGGGCTGTGCTCTGGCTTTGGGGCTGCAGCTCTGCTCCCAGCAGCTTAGGGCGGGCCCCTGCTCTCTCCTTAGCTCGGCCCCACTCTGTCTGACTCAGGCCATTCCAGTTCACACAGAGGACTGGACCCCTCTGGCCTCCTGACTCCCTGCTTAGGCTGCCCGCCCTGTCAATCAGGCTGATCAGGAGCATTGGCCTCTCCCCATTGTTCCTGGGGACTGTCAGTCTCAGGCTCCTGATTTGCCCTCGACCCTTCCCCTTTTAGTGCTGGGAGCTAGCCAACCAAAACACCCCCACTGAATGTTAGTAAGGGGGCAACAGTCCCCTTACACTAAGGCTGATGAATTAGATCTACGGTATAGTGATTCTTCTGATTAATGAATCGCTGGGAAGGAGTGATGGTCCAAATTACTTCACAACACACCCCAGGCAGCTATTAGTGGAGTAATAAACACACTCTTTTGTGTCTTGAGGTGCTATCCATAGCCACTACAGCCTACCTATACAATTAAAAAGTGACACAAGTAATCTGTTTTGTCTCTATTGAGGTGTCCTCCCAGCTCGACAAGCTTTGCCTTTTGCAATTTGTTCAACTAATCACTTGTATTGCATGGTGCCCCCATATTCTCAAACCCCATCAGTATTAGTGCCTCACTGATACATGTACAATCCGGGTGGTGTGCTCAAAGAAGTCTAGGAAGGCATCTTCTGTCAGGCAGCTCTGCTCTTGCAAGGCCAAAGAGTTCTTGCAGCTGAGATCTGAATTTTGCTGAAATTTCACTTTACAGCCTTAAATAATGGTTCCAAGGGACAAAAACATTGACCTTGGGGTGTGATTCTCCTTCTCATGGACACAAACTTGCACTAGGCCTCATCAAGCTAATGTGAATATAAGTAGCAGGGTAGCTGCAATATGTACTCAGTGCAAACCAGCCATACCTCTGGGGGCCCCACCCATGCTACCATGGCTACACTGCAGCCCACTTCTTCGGATGCATATCTGATGTCCATCTGCTTGCATTTGGAAAGGAAGATGATGTCTGTCTGTATCTGTACGAGTTTTTTCATGAGGTTGATGGATTTCCACTCCATACGACTAAATGCAGTGCCTTGCATAATGAAAAGTTTCAGAGTAGCAGCCGTGTTAGTCTGTATCCGCAAAAAGAAGAACAGGAGGACTTGTGGCACCTTAGAGACTAACAAATTTATTAGAGCATAAGCTTTCGTGGACTACAGCCCACTTCTTCGGGTGCAGAAGTGGGCTGTAGTCCACGAAAGCTTATGCTCTAATAAATTTGTTAGTCTCTAAGGTGCCACAAGTCCTCCTGTTCTTCTTTTTGCGGATACAGACTAACACGGCTGCTACTCTGAAACATGGCTACACTGTTATCTATAATCATGCCACCTCTCATCGAGCTAGCGTGAGCATGTGAATCACACCACTAGCTCATTGTGTATATGTAGCCTCCCTAATTCGGAATATGTTATAATTTATCCACATGCCTGTGCCTTAACTTGAAAGCGCCTTGCACTCCTGCACAAGTCACTAGTGATCATCTTTTCTTTCCAACATCTCCTTCCTCCAGTTGCATCTTAGGAAGTATGGAGGACCTGCAAAACAAATGACCGCAAATATGCAGTTACTCATATGAGGGGTTGTATTGATGTCACTGGAAAGACTTACATAGGTTTTTAAGGCCAAAAGGGACCCAGCAATCATCTACATAAGACAGACCACAGAATTTCACCCACTGATTTCTCCATTCAGTCCAATAATTTGTGAACTTGATAGAGCATAATTTATAAAGACATCCCATTTTGATTTAAAATTTTGAGTGACAGAAAATCCAACTCCTCCCTTGGTAAATTATAGGACTCAATCCACATACGTTCCTCTGTGTATTGTCATAGCAATCACTGCTGCTGGCAGCTCTCTGAGTGAAAGTCCGTGATTAACAGAGGAAGCATGGGGTGCTGTGTTTTTGTTTTCAACCTATTTTTGACATTTCTATTTTTAAAATGAATTATAGCTGTTGAGATTTATCAGAGAGGCAATGAAATGACACACATTATCAAAGGCCAGTGAGAGAAAGTACCTACCAGTGCCATGGTTTCATTGTAAATTCCAGCACCAGCTAGAATAGCAACTGCTTGGGATGGGGGAGCTACACCCTATTTTGCACTAATTAGATTAGTGCAAAATTTCAGAGGGATTCAGAAAACTTTTGATATAAATTGAGTGAGCAGGGAGGAGGGAGGAAGGGAGGAAGCATCCACTTTCTTATTTATTTTATGTTAAAAAATGGCTGGCCGTGGTTCAGTAGGCTGAGTTCCTTGGTGTCCTCATGATCTTGTAGCATTTGCTTACTGTTTTTTGATTATTCTCCCCAATTTTCCTATGGTGGTTCCCAGTGTCCTTCACATGTGCTGCATCATGGTTTTTAGTGCTTTCTAATTCTAGCTGAAAACCCTGCAGTTTGTCAGACAGCTGCCTAACGGATACATCCATTTTCCCAAAATGGCCTTCTGATGATTCAGATGAAGAGCATCTGAGTCCATCTTCTGTTCCAGCTTTTTTATGCCTTCTAAATTTGTATCCACAGCTGGCCCTGAGGCCATTGTTTGCTTCAGCAACTGGCAGTGGCTTTCAGGGTATCAAGGCTGCATTCCCAGCCACACAGGGAGGCAGAAGGAACCAAATCACTGTTCTGACTGCTTCCTCCTCTTGTCTTAATAGAATGAGAGAGGAAAAAGATTTCCCAGTTGGCCCACCCCCAGCCCTCTCATCTGGGGTTTAGGAGCCATCACTGGAAAGAACAACCTAGGGTTATCATACGTCCGTTTTTTCCCAGACACGTCCGGCTTTTTGGTAATCAAACCCCTGTCCGGGAGGCATGGGGGCTGCCCAAAGCCGGTAGCACTCGGGCAGCTTGGCTCTTAAACAGAACTGAAGAGTCAGGGGAGGAGCAGAGCAGCTGGAGCCCGGAAGGGGAAGTGCCCGGCCGGCGGCTGGGGTCCGGAGGCATGGGGGCTGCCCGAAGCCCGAGTGCTACCGGCTTCACGGTTTGCCGGGCAGCCTCCAGACCCTGCACCCCCGGCTGGGCGCTTCCCCTCCCGGGCTCCAGCTGCGCTGGGGAAGTGCCGGCCAGGGGCGCAGGGTCTGGGGGCTGCCCGGCAAACCGTGAAGCTGTTAGCGCTTGGGCAGCCCTTTTCGCGTGGCTGGGAGGGAAGAGGGGGAGTTAGGGCGGGGACTTTGGGGAAGGGGTGGAGTTGGGGCGGGGCTAGAGGTGGGAAAGGGGTGGGGCCATGGCCCCGTGGAGTGTCCTCTTTTTTTATTTTTTAAATATGGTAACCCTAAACAACCTCACTTCTCAAAATCTAAGAACCAGAAAGTCAGGCTCGTGGGTGGCTTTGGGCAATGAGATACCAAATCCAAAAATGAAATTCTGCCCAAACCATGAGTCTTAGGCTGACCACTGGCTTTCTCCTTCCTTTAGCAGACACTAGCCTTGAAACCTCTTAATGTCCAGAGCCAGTCAATAGCCATGAGGCATTGCATTTGTACACTACAAAACTATGCCAGGACAAGTAGTTTTCCTGACCTCATTGCTTCACAGTTCAGCATCACACTTTCAGCAACACATTTGAACACACAGACTCACTAGTAATACTTTGCATGTATATAAACCCTGTTCTTTTTTATTGGTGGTAAAACTAAGGCACAGAGACTTGCTGAAGATCACACATTCAGACAAGAATAGAATTGGGTCTCCCAACCTCTACCCTGTTGTTCAATCTACTGGACTGCAGCTATTCCTCAGTAAAAAGTAGTCTGGAAAATATGCCTGAACACAGGGTTTTGGCTGTAAAATCTAATTAGAAAGGGACTGTGGAAGTTTCTTTTCATGTTACTCCTAATCCAAGAGCCAAGACTTTCTGACCAGCTGGAAGAATCAGTCGGGGGTAAAATATGAGAGCTGTCATCGACTCTGAAAAGAAAAAAAATCCACAAACCTAACAGAATCAACAGAGAAACCTAATTAAAGTACTGACATTGTGCCATCCCATTTGGATTTTCAGTCTCCGTAGGCTGTTGCCTTCTGCATCAGCCTTTTTCCAGCACTGCAGCATGTGAAAGTTTGGGGCTTAAAAAAGTAAATGTGAATTGATGCTCAATAGGCAAAGTTAAGCTTACACGGACCAAATCAATGAGAAACACATGGAGAGCTTTCAGCTAGATTGTTATTGTAGTTGCTCCAAATGAGACTTTTTTGAAAAGAACTTTACTGGGTGTGATTCCGCCTATGTTATTACAGAAGGGCTTTGGCTGGCATAACCCAAGGCTGCACTCTACTTCCCCTAGTGGCAAGAACTTAGTCTAAAAAAGTGTGTGGGATGGATTCTATTTTGCACTGCACCTTGTATAGTCACTTACCCCACTGCCAAGTGGTCATAGAACACCATTAAATCAGAGTGGTAATGATGTGGCACACTCTGGTGTAAGTGACAATAGAGGGTGAAGGGGAACAGAGAAACATGCCCCTTGCATGTGGAGAGGACATATTCATGGGTTCAAGACACTTATTATTCCCATTCCACTACAAGTTGGGGGAAGCCTAGAGCTAATCAAAATAGTGCTAAAAATGAGTGGTGCGGTCTGAGAAGGAGATAGGGCCTGGGCATTCCTGGGGCACTGCACCCTTCAATATAGTCCTGGCTGCAGCTTAACCTAATTTGACCATATAAACAATAATTTTTTGTGTGTGACAGGTTGCATGGGGGATTTTTATTGATCCACTTTGCACACAGTTAACTGTAACATCATAGCGTAGAATAAAGTTCACGGCAAGAGATGCAAATCCTGCATTTTGGCAGGGGGTTAGACTAGATGACTCTTGTGGACCCTTCTAATGCTATGATTCCATGATTTGAAGAGCTTTCACAGTCAATTATGTTGAAAGATGCTGAATTAAATATTGATTTGTGTCAAAACAAGCACGCTTCAGGAGGATGCTGTGAGCTACAGCATGAGCTTGGATAGAATGCCCAAATTGACACAAATTCACAAAGTGGTTTGGGTGACCCGAATCTGCTTTTTTTTCCCGCAAAAAAGGTGCAGTCAAAAAATGTTGCCTAGCTTTATTCTGTACTGCCTTGTGACGTAATGAGCACTGTGGATGAGAGCAAAGGGAATAACCTGTCTTAGTGAAGAGTGTTTGATGCATTTTTCACTGCTGCTAGCTCATTGTGATAATATAGGATTTCTGCATGTTTATAATGTTGATGCTTTGTTATGGACCTCAAACTCTTTCCTTGAAACTGGGCCTCCACAATCCTAAGACTGATCCTCGACATGACTTCATGACACAGTATTAAAAAGGCTTGGAAGATTTGGTTGTGGAGAAGCGATGGGCTACAGGAAGCAATTCCCAAAATGGTCTTCCTTTTCTTGGTGTAACATTTTTTGTTCTCATTTTAAATAATTTAAGAGGCAGGAGACTGCATCTTCCATTTCAGAACTGTTTATTATTATTATTACCACTGTTTATACCTAGGTAACACCTAGAAACACCATCCTAGTGCGGGACAAATTCTCAGTAAGAGACAGTCCTTGCCTCCAAGAGTTTACCATCTAGGCCTCCAATCCTCCAGGCTCCTACATGCGGCAGATCCTTGTGCAGACACAGAGTCCCACTGAAGTCCACAGGGCTCTACCTGTGTGAATAAGCCTGCGGAATTGGAGTCTAAATAGGAAGACAAGGAAGAATTATTGGGAAATGGAAGTAAAGTGAGATTAAGGGTGAAATCCTGCCTCCATTTAAACCAATAGTAAAATTCCCATTGACTTCAATGGAACAAGAATTTCACCCTTAAGGGTCTGTCTGCAATAGAAAGTTGCACTGCTTTAATTATTGCAGCATACATGCAGCTCAGTGGGAGTTTGCCCTAAAATATACCAAGGTCTTGTCTACACTAGAAAGTTTTGCTGCTTTAACTATACCGATATAAAAGCACCAGTCCCCTCCTTCCCCAATTTGGACACTGTTATACCACTATAAAAGGTGCTTATATGGGTATAGCTTATTCTGTTCAGGAAGGAGAATAAACTCTGTGGGTATAAGACAGCTTTATACCAGTGTAACTGCATTCACACTGGGGCTTGAAAGAAAACCAGCACCCACATCTCTGACCAAAATTGGTATATTGGGAAAAGTGTAAGTGTAGACCAGGCATTTGTGTCTTGTCTAGGGTCACCTAATAAGTCGGTGGCCAAGCCAGGACCTAAGACGAGTTCTCCCAGTCCAGTCCTCTAAAGATCATCCTTTCTCTTTGAAAATGTTCTGGGGAGAACACCAGATCCCTTTTACTTGGCCATTTACAACTCGAAAGTGATCTCTTGTGCATAGTAGGTATGTTAGCTGGTGAAGCACTTTACTGTCCTTCTGGATGAATGCTGTTCCTTTCAGAAACACACTGCATTCTTCAGAGCTGAAGAGGGTTTAGGAATATGCAGTCTCTGTGGCTGAACGTACAGCATGCCATCCCATCAATTATTCACTTCCATTCTGTCTTGAATTTCAGTGTTCCAGTCACTGAAATATTTTCACTGCATCCAGTGCCAATAAAACAAGTGATTGGCTGAGTTTAATGACATGCATCTACAAATCCCTATTATGGAGGGTAAACCTAACACAATGGACTTCAAAGGAAGGCTATGTAGACATCACAGTTCACAAGATGAGAGAAAAAATCCATCTTAACTCAAGATTCTTTATGAGGATTTGAAGTTTAAAATATTAATTATGAGCAACCCAAGAAAGAAATACATTTCAACATCATTGTGTGGCTTGGGACAATGCTAGTTTGTGTAACCCCTTCACCGAACTGGAGTGTGCACATACTATATCAGTATATATCCTAAAATGCAGGTAGTTGTCAAATCAACAATACACACAATTGGATTTCTGTTGATGAGATGTTACAAGACAGTGGGAAACCACTTGATCCTGCACAAAAGCTTTATAATTATAAATACAGTAAAACCTCGATATAATTCCACTTGCTGGGTAGTATGAAATGCAACATTATATCTGTGTAATACTAGATCCAAATTCACAGCAGGGAAAAAAGCCCAAATATACATTCACTCATATTGCTATTTGGATTCCTGGTTGTTGAGACTTCCCTGTTCGTTAATTAACAATGAATTCTCATTCCACAACTCCCATTGACTTCAGTGGAACTAGATTTGATTCATTATGCATCTTATATGCATATAGCATTCTAGACACAGTGCAATAGAGGGAAATACAATGTTATATTATGATTGATGGTTCTGATATTAAATCTCATGAGATACTTGATGCTGATAAAGAGCTGAAGGTATAAGAGAGCAGAGCTGGAGCCATGATTACCAATATTGATGGGTTAGCCAAAAGTCTATTTATTTCAGTGGTATAGCACCCATCTCAGACTGTTAGCACTACACAACATTTTAAAAAGTAATCACTACAAAGTTCTGACAATTAACATGTGAAGTGAACTACCATATGATCCCCTCCAAATCAAATCCCCACATCTAGATCATTAACCCATCCTGTGGGTAAGAATTAAATAGTCATGGGACCAGGCAGAGAAAAAGAGAATGACTCTTTAGCATCTTGGCTATGGCACTCATCTGCAAGGAGGGGACACTGAAGTTCAAGGCTCTACTCCAGTGAATATTTAATCACTTATACAAAGTGGAACAGCTAAGTCCCACCAGGGAATATCCCATAGGCCAGTGGTTAGGGAGGGGAAGGATTTGAACCTGGGTCTCCCACATCCCAGGTGAATGCCCTAACCACTGGGTCAAAAGTTATAAGGTGGGCACCACCCTTCTTCCTCCAGCCGTTTTGTTAATCTAGAATGCCTTCAAAAATACCCAAATAAAATATTTCATTTTCATTTTCAATTCATCATATTTTTTTTGGCATTTTTGGATTTAGTTCTATCCAAACCATTTTTTTTCCAAATTTTCAGAACTACCACCAAACTGAAAATTAGTTATTCACCAACTCTAGTTATAAGGATGGTTTTGACATGAGTTTAAACTGACCACATTACTTGTGAGTGACAGAGCAGCGTGGGTGAACTTTGGATGTCTATCAGGTGCCCTGTGACCAGAAATTTCTCATTGAAGGGACAATATGATAGTTAAGGCACTGTGATAGTGTCTCAAGTTTTCCCCCTGAAAATTAAGATGCAAGGTTCTTGAGGGCTCTTCCTTTGCATTATTGGCTAAGAGTTGACTATAGATATTCTTAAAGCTTGCAAAAGCTTCATTAGCAGTTGTTTAAGGATATGGAAAGTTTCAATACCTCCTTGTTCAAACCTTCCATTTTGCCCCCAGATACCATTGTTCAATCTTTATTGCAGATCTCAGAGAGAGGAAGTGCCATGGTACTGGAGGTGCTCAAATCTTTAGTGATTATTGACCACTGATTTGATACTTCCCAATGGGATGTCTACAGGGAATCAATACATACTATTGAGACACTATGAAGCAGATTTTTGAAGCGGTACCTTATTTCATTATAAATATGGATAATGTTAAGCTGTAGGGTCACCAAGAAATGAAAATTTAAAACCCAATAGCCATTGTTAGGGTCAAAATTTTAGTTACCGATAGGGTGACCAGACAGCAAGGGTGAAAAATCGGGACGGGGGTGGGGGGTAATAGGAGCCTATATAAGAAAAAGACCCAAAAATCGGGACTGTCCCTATAAAATCGGGACATCTGGTCACCCTAGTTACCGAGCACCTCCTGAGTACTTGCAACTCCCATTAACCATTAGCTGATGGGGGGGAGGGGCAGGAGTGCTCTGCACTTCTAGCATTTGGCTCTTAATATCTTACTCTCCAGCAGTGGTTCTGCTGATGCAGAAGGAGCCATCCAGTTAGCAAAGGGGGCGCACGTTAACCAACAAGTCCAACTTCCCAGAACTGAGCTGACCGAATGACTGATAGATACAATAATAAGGCAGTCAAAGCACATGGGGTTGTTAGAAATACATCGGTCAAGATATGTTTGTCAAATGGAAAGGGGACAAACTAGAAGGGATATGAAATGCTAGTTTTAACCCTCTGAAGGTTCTAAGAGGTTATTGCAAACCTCTATAACTAGAGCTAGTTGGGAAAACTTTGATAGAACTATTTTCCCCATCAGAAAATGCATTCCCTTGAAATTGAAATGCTTCATGAAATCATGTTGATTTCACTGAAATTTTGTTTAGGAGCAAAACCAGGAACAAAGTCCAAACAACACTGAAATGTCCTGTTTTGATATTTGCAAAATGCAGAATCTTGAAAAATGGCCCAGCTCTAGGGTTAACAGTGCTGGCTCTGAAAGTGACCCCATTAGAGGATGGCTCTTTCAGGCTGCTTGTCACACAGAATGTTAGCTTGTGTTCTGCATTTTGTCTATGTTCATTTTGCTTTGTGTTACTCACAGGGCGGAGGGGAGAGAACATGAGATGATAAGAAGCATGTCCTCCAAAATGAAATATTTTGATTTTTCATTTTAAAATGACTGTAGATCAATCCCAAACCAATTTTTTAAAAAAATATTTTCTGGATGTCATTCAGAATCAAAACAAAAACAAATTCCACAAACTCAAAATCCTTCATGAAACAGAATTTCTATCCTTTGTAATACTCTAGTTATAACATTGTTATTAACCTATTTCTGTATTACAATTGAGACATCAGGGGGAATTTTGCCTTTGTAAGCAGGGTTAAGTGAGAAATGCACAATAGGGACCACTATCAATAGTATAATGTATCCAAGTATTGCAAAATGCTTTGCAAATATTAACTGAACCAAGGTAAATATTATAGATGGGTAAACAGAGGTAGGGAAGCAAAGTGACTTGCCCAGATTGCACACGGTCAGTGCCAGAGCCTAAAATAAAAACACAGATGTCCAGACTCCCAATCCCTTTTTTGTTCAATGGAAAAGGAGAAAACTCCAGAAGGAAATTGCTGCTTTCAAACATCTAAGGGGTTGCTACAAAGAAAGAGAAAGTGAAAAACCATAAACTGTTAATCTATGAATAAAAATACTTGATAGTCTCCCTGCAAGACACAACTCTCACATCACCACAACAGTCAATTCTGCTTTATTGTAGGAAGCGCAGAGCTGAATCCCCAGCTGCACAGAGTTTACTCTCATGTAGCTGTAGTGAGGAGGCAAGGCAGAAAGGAGAGTCTAAAGATACCTTTTGCTATCCTGGGCAAGGCAGAGTCTGAATCAGCTCCCAGCCTAACTTTATTAGGTAGGTCTAATTGGTATAACTATGTTGCTCAGTAGTGTGAAAAATCTGCACTCCTGAGCTTGAGCAATGTAGTTATACTGACCTAACCCCTCATGTAGACAGATCTATATCGATGGGACAGCTCCTTCCATCAATATAGCAGCCGCTTCTTGGGGAGCGGGATTAACTATCTCGACAGGAGAAGCTCTCCTGTTGGCATAGTAGTGTCTTCACAAAAACGCCATTGTAGCTCTGCACAGGTAAACAAGCCCTTACTCAAGCTGTAGTCAGCTGCTGCACGAGGATGTGGTAGAGTGCAATGCACTCCACCTTGCTTCTGGCATACCCCCTTCTCTGCCCTTACTCACCCCCAAATGTCCCCTACATAGAAGGTGTGGAAAGACGATGATAACCTCTCCCAGGGGCATGCTTCAGTAGCTTTGTGCTACTGCAGATGGAACAGGGGTTAGGAATTTGACCCCACAGTTCTTCAATAAAATATAATCCTTTCCAAAAATGATGGATTGGCCACTGACATATGCAGCTCCTGAAACACCCACAACTTAAAAGTACCCATGTAAACACACACATTCACACGCCTGTCATCGGAGTCATCCTGTATTGTAAGTTTGTTGTCAGACCATGGTGCCGCTAATAGATCTACAGTAAGTGCCTTGCAATCACACAGTGAATTTACCACTGGAAATCAGTACATTTCCTACTGACCCTGTCTTTACACACTGTGTCATAAAACTGGAGAGTGACGAACACTGAAGATGCTGACCTGTTTTTCGCTGATGTTAATAGAACTAGAGAGATATTTGAAGATTTCATAGAGGCAGAAAATTTCCATTTGATAATAGGGCTCTTAAGTGGGTGTACTCTCTCCTGGATTAGGTGGTGTGGGACTACAGCTGTGCCAACAGTCAAAAAGTTTAATGAATCTAAATAAGTCAGGGCTAAATGTTCTAAGTGCTGGCAATAAAAAACACACCACCATGTCTCTCCTAAAAGACAATAGAAAAGTCATGAGCCAGAAGCTACGGAAGTTGCAATACAGAAAATTTTCACGAAAGAAAGAAAGAAAGAAAGAAAGAAAGAAAGAAAGAAAGAAAGAAAGAAAGAAAGAGAAAGAAAGAAAGAAAGAACAGATTTACCAGACCTTTTATTCCTAGCAAAATGGATTGAATTACAAGGACTAGGATAGTATGGTGTAAAGTACTGCTGGGATACAATTATGCCGTGCTTTATCCTAAGTCAGCAAAGAACTTAAGCACATGGTTAACTTTAAGCATATGCATAAGCCACATTAAACTCAGTGAGTGGGACTAGAGCACATGCTTAAATGGTTTGCTGGATGGATGGATTTAAGCCAGTGCTTAAAGTTAAGCACATGCCTAAATGCTTTTCTGAACTGGAGCTATAGCTAAAGGGTAAACCAACAGATATTCACAATTCAGAAGTAATATTTGAGAAAGTCTAAAACAGAGGAAAAATAGAGTAAGATGGAAAAGTGATGAATAACATGCAGTAGAGATACCACTGTATAGCAATGTTCCATATCTGTATGATGCTAAAGCAAATTTAGGACTATCCCAATTATATGACTATATGCAGTACCAATTTCGGTCATGCCTATCATCGTGGTACCCAAGCACTGAATACAGTAATTTAGATCCACAAATCAGACTTGCCCTCACCCAGCTTCTTGCAGTCTACTTTTACCCTCCATGTTGGATTTCATTTTCTACTGTGATAATAGGAAGGCTTTGGCAAACAGGTGGGTCTTGCATCATGCTCTTGGTCCTGATTCATCCAGTAGCTTCATCCATAAACGAGAACCCTTGCCCAGGAACACTTTATCTCTGGCCCTTAACGTGGACTGATTTATAACAGAAAAACGAGTGCTTGGTAATGTAGGAGCTCTGCACTGCTTTGTAATTTAAGGACATACATTACGATTTTATGTTACTTCCAGCTTGTTACCATGCAATCGTAAAGTAGTCACTGCTGGATGATAAAGGGATATAATGATTTCCTGATTTTTGGCAGATGGTTCATAACTATCCTTCTTTTAAAAGCAATGCATTATGGGACAGATACTCAGATGGTGTAAATTGGCAGTTTACACCAACTGAATATCTGGCCCTCTATATTTAATCTCTGTGATGGATCATCTGGGGCTTGATCCTGTACCACAGAAGTCAATGGGAGTTTTGCAATTAACTTCAATCGGAGTATGATCAAGCCCCTGGTCAGCTATAAGAGTAATATTTGTATGTGCTTTTTGGGGGCTATTCAGTGCAAAGGAAAAGGGTGTACTGGTTAGTGATGTTATTCTTTGACATGTTTTTAAATGATCTGTACAAGTGAGTATGCATCTAAATATGAAAATTTAAAACTTCCCTGGAAATTAACTTCAGTTAACACTCTCAATCAATGTTGCTTTTAAATACAAGTAAGCGTTCCTTTTCTTCTCTTTCTTTGTTCAAACAAAAGCACAGAGTCCAGGAAGTGACACAATTTGGAGCAACATCCTTGAAATTCATAAGTACCAAAATTATTAAAATTTTAGGTCATTTTGTTAAATCTTTAATTTAGATTTGCTTGCAAAAGAAGAACGTTTACAAAAGCCCATTCCAGCTCTGACTGAAATCATCAGGAATCTTTCTACTGATTTACGTGTGAGCTGGTACAAGCCCTAGGACAGCAATATGCAGTATTGGAAAACACAGGTCAAAAGACATAGGGTTATGCTGTATTCAGCATTTTCAGTTTTAAACCATTTGAAACCAAATGGAATTTCAATACAAAATGGAACCAGTGCATGATATACACAACAAGCCAAAAAACAACTCAACTCAGCACCACTAAGGGGTGCTATTGATGAGATGACAAGTGTGAACAGCTAACTAATGAAATGGAGCATAACAGAGGTGAGGAAAAGCAACATCAGCTCTAACACCCATTTTAGTCAATGAAGAGTCTTTCCACTGACTTCAGTGTATGTCGGATCAGGCCCCAAATATAGGTTTCCACTAAAGTTTAGGGAAGGGAGAGAGAGGGAGGGAGGAGTCTACTTGAAGGGAGAAAGGAGCTATAAGGTTAGAGGTCACAGGACTGATATTGAAAGTGAGGCTTGAGATGCACCAATAGAGATGCGTGACTAAGGTGGTCCCTTCATTATTAGTGGAGTTAGTGATCACAGTAAAGAGAAAGTTTTTTAATTTAGAGCAGTGTTTCCCAAACTTGGGACACCGCTTGTGTAGGAAAAGCCCCTGGCGGGCCGGGCCGGTTTGTTTACCTGCCCCGTCCGCAGGTCCGGCCGATCGCGGCTCCCACTGGCCGCGGTTCGCTGTTGCAGGCCAATAGGGGCTGCGGGAAGCGGCACACAATACATCCCTCTGCCCGCGCCGCTTCCCGCAGCTCCCATTGGCCTGGAGCAGCGAACTGCAGCCAGTGGGAGCCACGATCGGCCGGACCTGTGGGCGCAGCAGGTAAACAAACCAGCCCGGCCCGCCAGGGGCTTTCCCTACACAAGCACTGTCCCAAGTTTGGGAAACACTGATTTAGAGTGTATGTTATCAATAAAATAAATGTACTTAAGAAATTCAGAAGACTAAATTGAATCCATGCTAATCTGATCACAGGACAGTCGCTGATATTCGAGAGGACTTGACAGAACATGCCAAGTTGCCTTCAGTCAATGTCATAGTAAGGTCACTCAGAGGAAGAGGTGTATATTAAGGTACAAACATTCTTCTTCCAATATTGTATTTGAAGTATGAAGTAAATTTTAGGATGTCATTTTACTTTCCCACTTTATGAGTTCCTTTCACAGAAACTTGGGCTAGTAATTTTCATTAGCTAAAAAACGCCAGCTGGATCTAACTTGTTACTCTCTTGCTGGGAGTATAATTAGGAATCAGTAAATTTGATAAGGAAACTCATTTATCCATTTTAAATTTTTGCAAATCTAATTTCATCTTGCAATTTGCACTTGCCAGTCCTTCACTGTGTTATTTTTATCTTTGTTACAAGATATTAGAGAGCCCTAACAGACACTAGCAAGTTCACAGAGACTCATCCAGAAAATTTCACATAGGCCATTAAACCAGACACCTTCCTGTAATTACTTTTTACTACCACTGACAGAGGCCACATTTGACCTAGTGATCTGGAGGATCAGGTCCTTTTTAGTATATTGGAGGATCACAGAAATTAGAGATGGGGAAGACCAATAAATCCTCTAGTTCATCACACTGCCTGGGCTATTTTGTTGCAATGAATCCTTGGTTGTATACATCCTGACACAATGCATATGTCCCTCATCTATTCACTTATGATATAATCAGACCTTCTGCTCCAAAAAATTCAGGCTTCTACCTCTTCAGCTAAATGACAATTTCCTTTAGCTGCTAATAGAAGCGGGGCAAATTATATCCTCTTTGTAGGCCCTACATCCTCCCTCCAGGATGACAAACACTTTCACTTGAGTGGGTCATCTTCCATCCAGAAGAGGGAAGTGGTACACATGGAGAAGGTGCCATTAGATACTCTGAATTCAGTGCTCCAGGTACCATGGGTAACTGCAATAACTACTACAACACCTGCAAAAATTACTATGGGGCCCACTTTACATGGCTACTATGTTACAATGTTTCCATCCAAACCATTGTTTTACCTCCCCAGCACCTTGAAACATTGACCCCATAATTATCAAATGTAAACATTACTTTCCCTCCAACCATTCACTTATTTTCATGTACATTTACACACAGTTTTGAAGTCAGGTAGGTGCCAGAAATGGCAGCAATCACAAACTTTCAAAATACTGTATCTGAGACTGGAGTATAAACCTGTAAAGGGGAAATCACACCCTTTGTTACCAAATGATATCGATTCCTGTTCATTAGCAAGTTCACTGACACCCATCCAGAAAATTTCACATAGGCCATCCAACCAGACACCTTCCTGTAATTACTTTTTACTACCACTGGCATAGGCCACATTTGACCCAGTGACCTGAAGGAACAGGTCCTTTTTAGTATCTTGGAGGATCATAGAAATTAGAGATGGGAAAGTTCATCACACTACCAGTGCAGGATGAACAGAACAGGACTGGATAAGTGGTTTGTCCAATCTAGTTTTATACAATGTTAGCATTGTGACTTGTACCACTATCGTACAGACTAAGGTCTGGTCTTCACTAAAAATTTAGGTCAACCCAGCTATGTCACTTGGGGTGTGAAAAATCCACAACTCTGAGTGACAGTTAAGACAACCTACCCCCCCCCCCCCAGTGGATTACCTACGCTGATGGGAGAATTCCTCCAGTTGGCGTAGGTAGTGTCTACACTCAAGAACTAAAGCAGCTGCAGCTGCACCACAGTAGCATTTCAAGTTTAGACAAGCCCTAATAAACTGCATTTTAAAACTGGCAAATAATCCATGCTTTAAAAGTCAAGACTATGCCGACCTTTCTACAGGACTGTGTTCTAAATACAGTAGGTACATTTTTAATTCTCTACTTAAAGCCAGTACATGTTACAAACTCTTCCTCTCTGTTAACTTCATTTAACCTGAACAGAACATAAAAATCTGAACTTTGTTTCAAAGCTCACATGAAATTCACCTTTACATATGAATGAAGCATCTCATCTTTAAAAGAACATTTGCTTAGAGACCACTGACTAGCTGAGCTTCCTTTCTGCTCTCATTTTTAATATTGTGCCTTGTGACAGAGCGTGAGTAGCCTATATCTGACTCGCCATTGTGTGTGTTTAGTAAGCATCCCCACATGAGCCAAAGTGACGAGATAAATAATTATGTACCAGGTGATTGACCAATCAACAGAAGGCTTCAACTCCTCAGCTGAGGATGATTAAAAGAGAGATAGGAAGAGATGGGAGAGGAAGTCTCTTCATTTTCCCATCTGCCTTGTGCCTCGGTAGTACGCAAAGATTTGGGGAAAAGTCATAAGCTGTGGGGGGGAAACATTTATAAAGCACACTGTAAATAAAGGACTTAGTGTTGCACCTGCCACTGGTGTGCAGAGGACTGTTTGCAGTAAGAATCCAGGATGAGGGAACCCTGCCTTGTGACATGCCTCCAAGCATGAGTTTCCTATTGTGTGCTATAAACTCCATTCTCATTCAGGTTAAACAGGTGGTCATACAATAGACCAGATTCTCATCTGGTGTATATGAGCCTAGCATCATTGATGGAACAACTAAGGTTTTGTTAGTTATCCCAAAAAGTTTCACTGATTTAATTATGTTGTTACATTTTGTGGGTAGACAAAGCCTAAGCTTCATTGATAGAGCTACACCTCTACCCCGATATAACGCGACCCGATATAACACAAATCTGTATATAACATTGCAAAGCAGTGCTCCGGGGGAGCAGGGCTGCGCCCTCCGGCGGATCAAAGCAAGTTCGATATAACGCGGTTTCACTATAACGTGGTAAGATTTTTTGGCTCCTGAGGACAGCGTTATATCGGGGTAGAGGTGTACTTAGATTTATTCTAGCCAAGGATCTGACCCAACACAATTGATTTTTCTGTGCAGCTAAAATAGAAAGTGAGTCAAAGTGCATGTAACTTCTCTGTAAATGAATAGCTGCAGGACCGGGGTATGGCGAGATCTACGGCTGCTGTTCAGTTTGTTTTCACAGTGTTCTGAATGTGTGCCTCCATCAGAAGAATGATGATGTTATAAAACATTCCTCAGCTTGTAATGGTTTCATTTAATGACATAGCTAAAAGTAAGAGATACCATACTAACTACGGGGAGACAATCAGTCACTTGGCATTTTCAATTTTTAGAGTCTCATTTCTCAAACAGGATTGGAAGGAAAACATCTCATTGTCTCAGACACCAAGAAATCACTCTACACTTAAGTAAAGGCTAAACGCAGATCACACACACTGAGATGGATCCTCAGAGGTGGCTAAGGAGTCCTCAATGCAGCCTAGGAGAGGTTTAACATTTAAGGCCTCTATTAAGCAAAGTAATTAATCAAGTGCTTAATTTTAATCATGTGCTTAAGTGATTTGCCGAATTAAAGCCTAAGCCAATTTTGTGCTTTTCTCTTCAGCCTTGAGGGTTACAACTTTAATCCTCTCCTCTCCTTATTCAACTATGTTTTCTCCTATTTTATTACTATCACCTCCACCCCAACAAGTTATGTCTATGTAGTACTGTGTGGTTTTGTACTGTCAAGTCTTTCAGCTTTAGCAAGATATAAAATTATATAATTCCATAATTCTATTAGTGAGCTCATGAAGTGAGGGGTATTTGGAAACATACAAGCTTTGTACTTTTCTTTGCCTGTTTCTTTATGACAAATCAATTAACCCTCCTGAATAAATAAGGAAAGCTGAAATTGAAATCACCTGACTCCAGGAGCTGGAGCTTTAGGCACATTTGCAAATCTCACCCCCGTGGGTCTTTTTTGTTGCACAAAATGAAACTCTTGCTATAGCTTTACCAGAAGAGGTGATCAGATAATGGAGTTTTGAAATTATTTTCATCCTTGCCTCATGATGAAAAAGACAATAATTCAATTTTTTGCAAAAAGGAATTCAGAAAAAATTCACTTCAAGTCAATCAAATAATTTCATTTCATAAATTCAAAATGTTTCATTTTGAGCTCAACCCTTTTTATTTTTTCATTTAAAAAAAATATAAAATAAATTTGTAAACACAAAGTTATCTAAAAGTAAGAGATTCAAACTTTTCATACCAGAAGTATAAAAACAAGATTAACACCCCCCTCCCATTTTTATGAAGCAAAATTTTGTCAAATTGATACAATTTTTTGAAAAAATTCAGTTTCTCTGAAATAGCATTTTTCACAGAAAACTGTTTTGACAAAAAATGTACTTACCATCTGTAATTCCCAGACATAAAGCAGGAAAGCCACAAATGTGTTAGCAACAGCCTGTTTCAGCAATGAAAATATATTATGTTGCATAATGAACAACAGTGAAGTGTTGTGTACTCATATAGCACATTTCATTAATTAAGAATCAGATCCTACAAGGTTCTCAATCCTCCTGGGAGGGGTTGAGTAGCTTCCAAAACTAGAGACCCCAATGGACTTGAGCAGGTGCTGATGATATTCAGCTCCTTGCAGAATACATCCCTATCACTCCTGTGTTCAGAGGACCATCCTGTGTATGTGTGGTTTGTGACTTTTGAGGACAAACTGTGCTGCATGTAGGGTGACCAGATAGCAAGTGTGAAAAATCCAGACTTTTTTTCTTTTGGGAGTGGGGGGAGGGTATAGTTGCATACATCAGACAAAGTCCCTAATATTGGGACAATCCCAATATTATTGGGATGTCTGGTCACCCTACCTGCGTGCATGAGTGACAGAGATGGAGGTAAGAAGGGAAGTATGAAATCAGCATTAAAAGACTGAAACCAGCACTTTGAAACACATCTCTCATGGAGAGAAAGAGGGTGGAAGCATAAATCCAGCATTTGAACTGCACTCCCAGAAAAACGGCCCAGGGAGCAGATCCTGTGCTGGGAACAGAGCTGCAGCCACAGAGCCAGAGACACAGCCCAGGGAGAGCAGATCCTGTGCTGGGAGCAGGGCTGCAGCCACAGAGCCAGAAGGGCCAGAGAAGCAGCCCAGGGGCCTGGAGGCAGAGCAGCAGCATCAGTGCTGAGGCAGAGTGGAGCCGGAGTTAGAACAGTGGAGCTGGAGCTGGAGCAGTCTGGAGCCCGGTGCAGAGAGCAACTGGGGCCACCAAGGGGGGGATCCTGGGCAAAGGGCCCAGCGCAGAAAGACACCCCCAGCCAAGGGTCCTTGCAGGCCAGACTGGGAGGGAGATCTTAACCCCCCTGACACTGGGAAGAAGGGTCCCACCACCCAAAGACCAGAGGTGTGTGGCCACCACCAGAGCAAGTGTCCAACCCACAGCATCCCTGCAGCACAGCCAGGGCCTGAGAAGGAGGCCTGAGACCTACAAGGAACAGACTGAACTGCCCTGACGTTCCAGAGACACTGTTTGCAATGTTCCCTGCTACAGAGCGGGGTGATGTGTTTTCCTTTAACCTTTCCTATTTTTCCTTATTCTTTTTAAAATTAATTGCTGATTAAATAAATTGTATTTGCTTTAGATCGTATGTAATGATCAGTGGGTCAGGGAAGTGTCCAGTGCAGACAGAGTACCCCGGAGTGGGGACACCCTAGCCCCTGTCCTAGGTGACCACAGCAGGGTTGGGGGTTGAGCCCCCCATGAATCCTGGGCCCAGCCTTGTTGGGGTTTACGAGGACTCTGCCAGACAGGAGAGTGGAAGGGGCATCCTCAAGGGCAGGGAGGCCTCTGGGTAAAGGAAGTGGGAGCGAGGACTCAGATCCTTCCCCTAGCCCATTTCACTGGGGTAGTGCAGAAGCCAGAAAAGTTCTCCACAATTGCGAGCCCATTCCCCCGTTTACACCAGTATAATGAAGCTAGGCTGATTTCCAGCCCCTAGTGGTTAGGGTTACCATTCGTCCGGATTTACCCGGACATGTCCTCCTTTTTGTACTAAAAATAGCGTCCGGGGGGAATTTGTAAAGCACTCAAAATGTCCGGGATTTCCCCCCTCCCCCGGCAGAGCAGAGCGAGCGGCTGGGAGGGCTGCAGGAAAGTCCCGGGCTGGACTCCGGAACAGCTGTAGAGGAGCCGGATCCGCCCTGCATTCTGAGCAAGTGTCTCAGCACAAAGTGCAGCCCTCCCCTTTTGCAACTGGGAGCGGTTTCTGCCATGCAGCGTAGCAAAACGGGAGCAAGAGCACTTTGTGCTGATACAAGGGCAGCTCTCCCCTGCAGCCCGGTCCGGGCCAGGGACCGGGTTTTGTTGTGCAGGGCCAGGGACCGGGTTTTGTTGTGCTGGGGAGCTCAGCCACGTGTCCGGCTCGGCTGGCACAGAGCCCAACACCCTGTTCTGAGCAGCAGGGTAAGGGGGCCAGGGAGGTTCTGGAGGGAGCAGTCAAGAAACGGGGGGGGGGGCTTTTGGGGGGGAGTGTAGAAAGTTTTGGGCAGTCAGGGTACAGGTAGGGGGTAGGGTCCTGGGGGGCAGTTGGGGAGGTCTTAGGAGGGGGCAGTTAGGGGACAAGGAACAGGGAGTCTTAGGTAGGGGGTGGGGTTCTGGAGGGCAGTTAGGAGCAGGGGTCCCAGGAGGGGGCAGTCAGGGGACAAGGAGCGGGGTGGGGGGCTGAGAGTTCTGGGGGGGGAGCTGTCAGGGGGCAGGAGTGGGGAGAGGGATCGGAGCAGTCAGGGGACAGGGAGCAGAGGGGTTTAGATGGGTTGGGAGTTCTGGGGGGGGCTGTCAGGGGGCAGGAGTGCGGAGAGGGATCGGAGCAGTCAGGGGACAGGGAGCAGAGGGGTTTAGATGGGTTGGGAGTTCTGGGGGGGCTGTCAGGGGGTGGGGAGTGGTTGGATGGGGCGTGGGAGTCCCAGGGGTCTGTCTGGGGGTGGGGGTGTGGATAAGGGTTGGGGCAGTCAGGGGACAAGAGGCAGGGAGGCTTAGATAGGGAGTGGAGTCCTGGGGGGCAGTTAGGGGCAGGGGTCCCAGGAGGGGGCAGTCAGGGGACAAGGAACGGGGGGAGGGTTGGGAGTTCTGGGGGGGCGGGAAGTGGGAGGGGCTAGGGCGGGGCTCCTCCCGTCCTCTTTTTTGCTTGCTGAAATATGGTAACCCTACTAGTGGTCACAGCAACAGACCTGCTGATTTCTTATTCCATTTGCTACTTACCTTTGACCAACTGAATTCCTCTGTATGGGCCACCTGTGTGGCAGGGCATAATGTAACGGGGAACCAGCCTTGTGGGGCCACTACTCGCCCTCTCACGTAGATGGGCAGAGAGTGGGTGGGCAGAGACGAGGGGCAGGTGAAGCCTCAACTCTGCCATCCAGTGTGCCAGAAGCATGACTAACCCAGAGCAGAGATGGCAGTAACCTGCACTAAGTAAGGGGCTGGGTCAGATTACTTCTCCCTGGAATAAGGGGAGAACCAAGGGGCCATGTTGTGACTCGGTCACACTGGTCCTCATCTGCTCCTGGAACAGCAAAACACCCTTGCTCACAGCTTGTGGTAGAATCCCAGTCTATCCCCGTGTGACATGGCCAATCCCTTAGGTCAAGATTTTCAAAGTTACAGCAAGGCAACTACTGGCAATGATCTGATTTTCAGAGGAGTTGAGCATGCACAGCACCCCCTGACTTCATAACATCTGGACTTCTAGCTATGGACTGAGGTGCCTATCTTGAGGCAGCAAAGTTTGAAATTTTGGGCCTAAACCTCTCTCTGTCTCATCTTTTCCAGTGTGTAAAATGGAATGAGAATTCCACCTTAGCTCACAAGGGATTATGGTGCTTAATTCATGAATATACGTTGAGAACTCTGAGCTCCCCAAACACATGCTGCTAATGCAAAACATTAAGGCTGCTTTTTATTTTCTGAATCTTTAGAAATATCATTTGTGGCCTGAAATGGGTTTTCAGTGATTCATAAACCTTAAGCCGGCCCTCTGCCCATGGGCAGATTTCACCCTAAAGTGAACAGTACACCTGACTGACTTGATTACCCTTCCAAACAGGTTTAACCTTTACAGAAAACAACTGGATGATGAACAGCATATTATGCATGTTGCAAAAGTGACCATGTGTTATGTTAATAAGAAAAATGTTCGGCTGCATGAAAATAACCTCCCCCATGAGATTATTCCATTAAAGTTTAATGTTTGCTCTATGCTTTCTTTTGAATACAGATCATTTGTTCACAACACCAGCAGTCTTGCAGAATCATTTGTTTTTCCTCTTTAATGTCAAGGCCTCACTAGTATTGCACTCCATCCTCATTAGCAGGCTTACAGTACATTAGGGCGGCAGTTCATGAGCTTCCAGCAACAGGACACCTAATTCAATTTCTTAGCATATTTTGCTTTTCAGAATTGTTCTTTTGTGAAGGTGAGAGCTAAATGTAGGTGAATTATATGTCATTTGAACTCCTTTTAAACCTGGCCTATCGGAAGCCACTTCCACGTTCAAAATCCGACTACGCTGTATATCCCCTGCTGGTGTAATGTCAGTGGAATTACACCAATGTGCACCGGATGAGGATTTGGCCCTTTGTGTTTGAGAAATAAATAAATAGTCCTGACAAACTCGATAATCAGGCTATTTAATTAGTGGAGATAAATTATTCAACGTACTGTAGCACATGGATCCTTCATTTCATCAAGGTGAGGATGTGGGAAGGACAAGAAAACTAAACAGGAATCCAGAATGAAGCACGGCAAACAATAAAGCATGTATTAGCATTCTGAAGACCTGCCATTTCTCCACCAGTTTGAATGCAGAGTGTGTTCTTCAAAAACCAGAAACCATGGACATGCATAAGGCCTTGGGGAGGGGGAGAGAGGTGGTTATCAAGGGTCTGGTCCTGCAAAGTAGTGAGCACCCTTAACTTCCATGGACCTCGGGGGGCTTATCATGCAGCATGCTGGGATGTACAGAGTCCCCTCACCTCTTACTGATTTCAGTTTAGCCCCTCCCCGGCTCAGACTCAAATAATTAGATACACCCTTCAGCCTTATTTCCATCCTGGGATGAACCACAGCTTAAAAATGCATTTGAATGTTACCAGACTAAAATATGCACACACAGTGTACTGCCCTAACCTCTACAGTTGTTAGAACTACCCACTCCAAAGTAGAGTAGAGGAGCCCACCTGAAGCCCATTCCTTGTATATCAAAACTGGGACAAAAACTTGACTTAACCATTACCTCAGAGAAACCACTGAGAGTCCAGGATTAGTCCAGGTAGGCTGTGGTCCTGTCTGATGGGTACCAGCAGTGGATTCTTCATAAGAAGTTGTAAAACTCCCAGAAAGGATAATTATGTAATAAACTACTAGTGTGGGAGGCTTCATCCTAATCCCAGCCAAGTAGTTGCTGATTTATACTCTGAAGCACAAAGTGTTTATAGCACTTTGGGGGGAGAGATAACTCAGTGGTTTAAGCATTGGCCTACTAAACCCAGGGTTGTGAATTCAATCCTTGAGGGGGCCACTTAGGAATCTGGGGCAAAAATCAGTACTTGGTCCTGCTAGTGAAGGCAGGGGGCTGGACTCAATGACCTTTCAAGGTCCCTTCCAGTTCTATGAGATAGGTATATCTCACTTGTAATTTTCCATCCTTTCTAATGAGCAGGGATCCTAGTTTTTCATGATTTAAAATCTGCATTTTTCCACAATTAAAATGAAAGGCTGAACTTCAGTTTCCCTAGCCACAATATATAGGTATCAGCTGAACACAATGTTTTATTGATATACAATAGAACCAAGTTTAGCCATTGTCCAACTCACTGTATCAACCAAACCAGCAGCCGCCTACAGCTGACAGTGGCTGGAGTCAAGTGGTCAGTCCCCGTCCGAGCCTCCACCCCATTTTAAAATAAGGGATAGAAAGCTCTTTTGCCAGTTCTCCTGTTTATCCAAATTTTTGATTATCCGATCTGGCCCCAGTCCCAATCAGATTGGGTAAACGGGGTTCCACTGTAAATATAAAACACATTCAAAAATCAACCACAGGATGGAATAAGTGACACTGGTGCTTTCAGTAAAATTTAGTTAATAGTTAATAAGTTTTTATTTTTTCACACAATGTAAAAATGAAAGATTCTCTGTAAAAATGCAAAATCAGTGTTTTCCCCCATTTTCCATGGCAAACAGATTTCTAGGATCCCTGCTAATGAGGTTTGCATGGTCTTGCTTTCCATATGAATGTCTAATCCTTTTGTGAATCCACATGGGCAAGTGACTGAACAAATTCTCTTCTGAAAGAGGCAAAAGATGGAACAGGGACAACTCATCACCCTCTTCCTTCTCCTGGATAACTGCTGGCAACCCATAGCAGTCCTGGTCCCCACAAGAACCACTGTTCAAGGAACAGAAAAGGTTTGCCATACTTTTATTGACAAATAAATAGAACTCACAGGACAGCAATAAAGACAACCAAAGAGAAAGGATGACCTGATGGTTAATGCGCTGGACTGCAACTCAGGAGAACTGGGTTAAACTTGCTCCGCCACATACTTCTTGTGAGACCTTGGGCAAGTTCTGTTCTATATAGGTTCTTGTCCTGTGTTCATCATTGTAGCATCTGAGCGCCTTTCAGTGGCACATTAAGAAATGTGACTAATATTTAACACATGTTTGATCGGGTGTCCTGTGTAAAATAAAATGTTTTGTTTGGGATTCTTTTTCTTTTTTTTTTTTAAATACACACATACAGCTACATCTTTACATTAGAGAAGGGCGAGGTCAAAGAAATGGTGGTGATGTTTACAATGGTCCTTAATTCCTATTGAAGCTCAATCCATAGCCTGGGACTAGAACTCAGTCCCTCATTTGTAAAATGGGAGTTCTTACTCCCAGAATATATCCTTCCTTCGGGTGCGTAGTCTTTTTAGACACTAAGTCTTTGCCTGGAAGAGCTAGCTTTTACTGTTTGTGTAGCACCTAGCCGAATGGGCCCTGATCTTGGGTGAGACATCAAAGCAGTATTGAAACATAAATAGTAAGAGTAGTAATTTGAAGTCCTCTTCAGTGCTAGCTGGAACAAGACATACTCCTCTTATCTTTAGATGTACATCCTCCATCCATAATGCAGAGCTCGGAAGGAATGTAATGAAGAACATTGTTTATGTGAAGAGGGCACTGAGCTGTACACTTTCCTCTCCCTGTAAAGTTCAGTGTTGCTTGACCTTTGACTAGCAATAATCTCAGCAATTTGCTTTCTCTGCAAGTAGGATCCTTGGAGAAAATGCAACATGCTGTATTTCAGAACTAACTAATTCAGGGACTATATACATAGTGTATTATATAAGCCTTGTTCTCAACAACTTGCTTTTTGAAGCTGTGGTGAGTACAGTATGTGTGATGGAAGCTAGGTATACATATACCGAGCCAGCTCATTAATCAAACCTGTTTTAATTCAAGCACAATATTGGCCTAATGAACAGGGGTCTGAAAATGAGAGAGAGAAAATATTGTAGATCAGATCCTCTCAGACTTTGATTGCTTAAAAATCAGGGAGGTAATTTACCATTAGTTAGTTAGATGGACAATAGAATTTAGCATTTGTGTAGTGATTTACATCTCCAAAGTACTTTATGAATATTAACTACTGGGACTGAGCGAACAATGGGCAGCCTGCGGGGAATGGAACTGAGCAATTGCTTTATTTGTTCCCCTCCATTATGGGTATCTTTTCACTCCTTAATATTCAGCTTTTCCCTTTGGGCCTCTGAGCTCTTTCTAAAACCAAACGCTGGAAGGTCTGAAGACAGGAATGTAACTAACTGTGTATGCAGCAGCATTTCCTGAAATTATGATTTGATTTGTTTTTGGTTCACCTCAAAATCTATAGCTTGGTTACTATTTTTTTCACAAATTTAATTTATTTTGAAATTTACTAGTTAGGATGAAATTGCTCCCCTATAAGTCACAAGGATTAACAGTGTTCTGTCAGACTTCCTAGCCAATGATATTACACTGACTACAATGTAATGCTGTTTTCCATCAGCTAGTGTCTTTACAACTTAAAGAACCATTTAAAACCATCTCTTCCTTTCCAAGAAGAGAGTAGTGAAATGGAAACCAATAGACTAGCAGGCTCCCTTTATCCCACAACCTGCCCTACTCTCTATATATTCCTGCTGTAGGTCTGGGTGATTCTCATCAGCACAATAATGTCAGTTTCTTTGTCCCTTTGCCTTCTCCAACTAAATACATGCCTCCCAAATCCATGGGTGAAGGGGACCTTGCTGCTCATCTGTCTATCGCAGGGGTCAGCTTTCAGAAGTGGTTTGCCGAGTCTTCATTTATTCACTCTAATTTAAGGTTTCGCGTGCCAGTAATACATTTTAACGTTTTTAGAAGGTCTCTTTCTATAAGTCTATATTATATAACTAAACTATGTATGTAAAGTAAACAAGGTTTTCAAAATGTTTCAGAAGCGTCATTTAAAATTAAATTAAAATGCTGATCTTACGCCACCAGCCTGCTCAGCTCACTGCCAGCCTGGGGTTCTGTTCACCTAGGCCAGCAGCGGGCTGAGCAGGGGCTGTGGCCAGGACCCCAGACCTGGGGGAGGAGTGTTTCAGGGGTCAGGGCAGAGGACTGGGGGAGGGGGGTTCAGGGCAGAAGGCTGGGGTGTGTGTGGGGGGGGGTTCAGAGATCAGGGCAGAGGGATGGGGGCGGTGCAGGGTAGAAGGCTGGGTGTGTGTTGGAGGGCGGGGGGTTCAGGGCAGAGAGCTGGGGAGTGTGGGGGTGCAGGACAGAAGGCTGAGTGTGTGGGGGGGTTCAGGGTAGAGGGATGGGGGTGTGTGGGGGTGCAGGGCAGAAGGCTGGGTGTGTGTTGGGGTGCGGGGGGTTCAGGGCAGAGGGCTGGGGGCGTGGGGATGCAGGGCAGAAGGCTGAGTGTGTGTGGGGGTTCAGGGCAGAGGGATGGGGCTATGGGGATGCAGGGCAGAAGGCTGGGTGTGTGTTGGGGTGTGGGGAGTTCAGGGCAGAAGGCTGGAGGTATGGGGGGTGCAGGGCAGAAGGCTGAGTGTGGGGGGTTCAGGGCAGAGGGATGGGGCTGTGGGGGTGCAGGGCAGAAGGCTGGATGTGTGTTGGGGTGGGGGAGTTCAGGGCAGAGGGGTGGGGGGTGCAGGGCAGAAGGCTGGGGTGCTCGGCTCCTGGGGGTGCTCCTAGCCCCCTGCCCTGAGCGGCTCATGGCAGGGGGCTGGAAGGGATATGCCCTGTTCCACCCCCTTCCCCCAGGCTCCGTTCCTACCTCTCTGTGCATCCTCTACAGAGCTGTGTGCACACTGCCACTCTTCCCCCTCCCCCTCACTAGGGCCATCAGCTGATTGGCGCAGGGAAGGAGAGGAGGAGGGGTAGGAAAGAAGCGGGGGAGGGGGAAAGCTTGGCTGCCACAGAACCAAGCTTCTGCCTCCTGCCCCCGCAGTGGATAGCGGTGGGCGGGGGGGCTGAGTGGGGCTGGGGGCCAGGACCGCGGCAGGGAGCTGCATGCCACTCAAAATCGGCTCGCGTGCCGTATTTGGCACGCGTGCCGTAGGTTGCCGACCCCTGGTCTATTGCCTACAATCAGCTCCTTGCAAGTCCTTCCCGCAAACATCCCTCCACCAGACCAGTTTGGCAGAGGGAGTTTATTAACCACTGGACACATGAAAGTGAGAGGCAATTTACTCCTTCTTCCAGACCATTCGGCTTTTTTAATTCCTTTTGAGAAAACGATAGTTGCTTAGAGCCTGCTCTAAAGCCCATTGAACTCAATAGGACTCTTTCTATTCAGTCCAGTGGCTCTAGATCAGGTCCTTAGTCTCTTTCATGGAAAGACCAACAAGTGAGGGAATCAGGTAAGCGAGGTGAACATATAATTGCTAAAATCAATGCGGAAGTAGTTTTCAGAGTCGTCGTAAAAATATTAAGCTGAAACCTAGAGCTGGGCTTTGAAAAATCAGTTGGGTACAGCAGTACAGCACTGCATACCAGTCTATCTGTCCTCCCCATCCGCCTGCAGCCCTTTGACTCTCTGCCTCAAGAGTGCTCTAGTACTCTTGGCCCTATTAGCTGTCATTTGGCCTGTCTAGCTCAATAATTTATAGCAGACCTTAGCTGGCAGGGGACAGCATAAAGTTCATTGTATTTTCTGGACAAAGTTGTTATTTCTAACACTTTTTCTTAGTGAGTGTTTTCAGCAAATTGCATTTCCCTGGAGCTTGTCCAAGCCTCTGCTTTGCCCTGGATGATCTCCTCATGCGGTAGAGCCTGCAGCACAGATTCATAGACACATAGACTTTAAGGTCAGAAAAGACCATCATGATCATCTAGTCCATGATTTGAGGATTTCTGTAACTCAGACAGAGGCTAGGGGTCTATTTCAGGAGTGGATGAGTGAGGTTCTGTTGCCTCCAATGTGAAGGTCAGCCTAGTCCAGGGACTGGCAACCTTTGGCACGTGGCCCGCTGGCGGTCTGAGACAGTTTGTTTACCTGCAGCATCCGCAGGTTTGGCCGATCACAGTTCCCACTGGCTGCGGTTCGCCATTCCAGGCCAATGGAGGCTGCAGGAAGCAGTAGCCAGCACATCCCTTGGCCCACACCACTTTCCACAGCTCCCATTAGCCTGGACCGGTGAACCGCGGCCAGAGGGAGCTGCGATTGGCCGAACCTGTGGCCACTGCAGATTAACAAACTGTCCTGGCCTGCCAGCAGATTTCCATGATGGGCCACGTGCCAAAGGTTGCCGATCCCTGATCTAGGCTGACCTTCACATTGCAGGCAACAGAACCTCACCCACCCACTCCTGAAATAGACCCCTAGCCTCTGGCTGAGTTACTGAAGTCCTGAAATCATGATTTAAAGACTTCAGGTTACAGAGAATCTACCATTTATACTAGTTTAAACCTGCAAGTAACCCCTGCCCCAAGCTGCAGAGGAAGGCAAAAAAATCGAAGGGTCTCTGCCAATCTGACCCAGGGAAAAATTCCTTCCTGACCCCAAATATGGTGATCAGTTAGACCCTGAGCATTTTGGCAAGACCCCTCAGCCAGACACCTGGGAAAGAATTCTCTGTAGTAACTCAGAGCCCTCCCCATCTAGTGTCCCATCACCGGCCATTGGAGATACTTGCTGCAAGCAATCGCAGATTGGCTACATGCCAGCATAAGCAGTCTCATCATACCACCCCCTCCATAAACTTATCAGGCTCATTCTCAAAACAAGTTAGGTTTTTTGCCCTCACTGCTCCCCTTGGAAGGCTGTTCCAGCACTTCACTCCTCCAGTGTTTAGAAATCTTCATCTAATTTCAATCCTAAACTTGTTGAGGGACAGTTTATATCCTTTTGTTCTGGTGCCAACATTGGTTAACTTCACTTAAATAACTCTTCTCCCTCCCTGATATTTATCCCTCTGATGGCTTAAGGGAGGGGAAATCATTGTGAGCCTATCCCCCTTCTCCCCCCCCTCCACTCCCGTATAGAGTTCCTTCTCTCACATTCAGTTAGGGAGGGATTTGTCTCCCACCACAACAAAAGAGCCCATAGGCCTGTCTGCAAACACCAGGGAACCCCAGGGATCACTGGCAGGGCAGGTTCATTTATGAAGAATACCTGTGACTCCTACCTAGGCTTGTCTACTCCCACCCCAGCCCTGGCAAAACAGCTTAATTGAAGCTGCACTGCTAGGGTCCCGCTCTGGCCATAGCTGTCTTTAGGAATAGTCCACGCTGTATTATCTTTTTCTTCTAGGTTCCACAATGCTGGACAAGAAGATGATGTGTGTTGTTCACCCCCAGCCTGCTCACCCACTCCTCGCCCATGCCTGCTGATACCTGTCCCCCATCTCTCTGCTGCACAGGGTTGGGAGAGTCTCACATAGAGGGTTCCTTTCACAGATGGATAGAGAGAGCATTTATTTGTGCACTAATACCAGAGCCTGAGTGTGCACAGCAATACGCTTACAAAACAATTAGAGTCGATTGCTTTTATTTTACTAATCTGCAGCTCCTGTGAAGAAGCACTTCGATAGATTGTTAGTTAAAAAATTGCAGCCTGAACTCTGAAGGACCCAGGAAAGACTGAAATCATTATTACTATAGTGTATAATTAATGCAGTCTCTTATGGAGGGAAAGTGTGGTTATATATTCACTTTTAAAGAGATTGATGTATTGATGTGGCATGACTTGGTGGTGTGAGTGAATGGAAACCTGAGCTCATTTGAGCAAATGGATTTTCCTGCCTAAAACATTTGCTAGTAAAGATAGCAAAAGCATAAATAAAGCAATCATGAATAGTCAATGGTGTATATCCATGAGAAGAACAGGCCTGCAGCTTAGCAGGTGTGTATAGGATACACAAGGTCTCAGCTAAGTCAGCATGTGCCAACTGCCTCCACTTCTGCTTTTGCTGCATATATGTACCCAGCTAAGGTGGCTGTGCAGTTTAATGGCTCATGACCTGAACTGCACCTAAAGAAGACCTTTCGCTTGTACCCACATCCCACCTGAACAGAAATAATTTGCCTTAGAATGAGATCCTTGGGGGACAGGGTCGAATGAATCCAAGATTCCTAACCAAATCAGCCTCCAAAAGGTTTACCCTGTCACAGTGGAAACTTGGAGCCCACTCTCTTTGTGTTAATCAATACAGTCTTGGTTGGCTTAGGGCTTAGGGCAGAGCAAGTCATCTGAAGCCAAATTCTCATCAAGCAATTTGACTCCAAGGGGACTACATTCATACTCTAAAATACATGGCACGGAGACAAGTCAGGGTTTGTTTCACTTGCACTGAAAGTGTGCAGTCTTTGACAGAAATAATCTCAAGCTTTTGTTAAGGGGAAAAAACAATGGGCCAAATTCTGCTCTGAATGACACCTATGCAACAGTGACTTTGGTTCACAGCTGTACTGAGAGCAGCATCTAGTTCTATAGCTGTGAAGCCTTATTTATAAAATAAAAAGGGAAAGGATTTGAGGGTTTGTAGTTCTCAGACCAGAGAATGGTTGCTCTTTTTGGATTATTGTCTCATTTCATGAGTAAGGCTTCTCACTCAAAAAACTCCCAAGCATTCTTAATTAGTCACTGGGACCAAGCCTGTCCAAATAAATGGGAACTTGCCTCAAGAGACATCCCTTAGCCCTTGAATGGAGCCTTATCCCATCACCAAAAATAATCACATACAAAAGATCGAGGAAGAGGAAGCCAAGGATAGCAAATGCACACAAAACAATTAAGAGAGGGTGACTTTCCCCATAAAGTGACCTCCCACAAATACCCAAGGCTTATCAGTCATCAACTTGACCACTTGCTTTTGTAGACTGTAAACCCAAGGGCTCTTGTCTTCCTACCCTGTTTCCCCGAAAATAAGACATCCTCCGAAAATAAGGCCTACTTACAGTTTTGCCTCTCGTTGTAATATAAGGCATCCCCCCGATAATAAGACCTCCCTGATAATAAGGCATCCACCGATAATAAGGCATTTTTCATTTCTGAAAAATAAGACATCCCCTGAAAATAAGACCTAGCGCATCTTTGGGAGCAAAAATTAATATAAGACACTGTCTTATTTTCGGGGAAACAGGGTATGTATTTGGACAAAACTGGAACCAAATCCTGATTTGGGTCTGTTGGGCACTCCCTCACCACAAATATTACTACTACACACCTTTAGGAGCCAGATTTTTTCTGGGTTGCCTTGTCTGCTGTGGGTTTGCCTTTGTGCCTCTTACCTTGGGATAGGGTTTCCGAGATACAGGCAAGTCTTAGGCCAATCACTGAAAGTACCTGTAAACTGACATATTTTCCATATTTCAGTTTCTCTTTTGGGGACATGCAAGTATGAACAGTATTATCAAGTCTAAGGTGAGACGTAATGCTAATCCTTCACTACTGGTACAGGGGAAAGACATCTGGTAGAAGGAAGCACATTTTTAATATTATGCAAACTGCCTAGCTAGACCTATTATTGCCATGGCCTGATGCATTAGGCTGCGAATAAAGTCAGTTTATGAGCAGCCATTCTAATAGATGGGAATGCATTCAACAGCCAAGAGACACTATATGCACATTAATTTGTGTGCAGGAGAAGGCTACAAATGTTCAAACATTTGCTTGAAGAATCATCTCCTAAATGCCCTAGAAGCAACATGCATGATGGTGTGCGTACACTGCATGCCCTCATTTATACAACAAATGGAAACATGCTACAGAAGTGCTGGCAAACAATGCTCCAAATACCTTCATCCTATGAGAAACTGAGGTAGTGACACTTAATAAACTAGCAAATGATACTCGTTAGTCCAGATCCTCAGCTGGTGTAAACTGATGTAGCACCATCTGCTTCAGCACAGTACTTTACTCCACCTGAGGTTCAGTCCCATTACTTTATCAACAGTGAAGAGAAAAAGTACAGTTCCTTGAAGCGCACAGAAAGCAGCATCAAACCTTGGTCACAAGTTTAATAGCACAGATCTCCATGGAAAGAGAATTCTGTTTCTCTGAGTGAAATCTCCCAGTGCCAGAACTATTTCATACCCCTTTCTCGAAGTCTGTTAACAACCAAAAAGTGGGCAGAAGTACTAAATAAAGAACTTAGTTCAACAAACATGAAGACGTGTAGTCTCCTGCAAGTATTTTTATTTGTTACTCCCATTGTAATGCTAATCTAATGGAGACTATACTCCTATGCACGCTATTTTAATACATGACAAAAATAAAATTAAAAAGGAAAGATGTCTTATCCCTTCATTCTCTGCACCTTGTAGCAGAAGCAAAAATGCACAGCCACCAACTTGGGAGGAGATTCTAAATATGTATCACAGGTGAGAGAAAAACAAAAAGGAAGCAGAACAATTGAAGTGGGGATGGGAAATTCATAACAGGAAAGTTCATTTGCTAATCCTGCACCCCAATTTCTGACCTCACTGGGATTCTTAAATCATTCTCCTCTTAGGGCCAAAAGCTGACATGTGGTGAGCACCTGCAATTCCCCCACCCTTGAACTGGAGTTGAAGATCTTGAGCAAATCTTAGAATTTTTTCCCCAATCTTCAAGATTTTTAAATTCAAGTCTACAAAGGAATTTGTTATTCTAGCAAGTATCTCTATTACGAGAATGTGTAAGGACAAAATCAGACAGGCTAAGGCACCAGTTGGAGAGATAAATTAACTACAGCTATGGAAACATCTCTTCTGTCGACATGATTACTTATCTTTAGGAAGGGAAACAAAGAGGACCTGGGGAATTATAGACAAGTCATCCTAACTTCACTACCTGGAAAGATACTGGAACAAATTATTAAGTAATCAAAGGGATTAGGGGCTAATAGGATGATAAGTAATACCCAACAGAGTTTGTCAAGAACAAATCACACCAGATCAATCTAATTCTGGCCCAGTGGATAGGGAAGAAGCAATAGGTGTGATATTTCTTATTTTAGCAGGCTTTTGACAGTCCAACATGACATCATAATAAACAAACTAAGGAAATATAGTCTAGAAGAAATTACTAGAATATGGGTGCAAAACTGGTTGAAAGACCCTACTCAGTGTCAGACTGGGAGGGCATATTCAGTGGGGTTTCTCAGGGGTCTGTCCTGGTTCCGATATTATTCAATATTTTCATTAATGACTTCGATAATGAAGTGGTGAGTATGCTTATAAAATTTGCAGAGAACACCAAGCTGGGAGGGGTTACTAGCACCTTGGAGGACAGTATTAGAATTCAAAATGACTTTGACACTTAGGAAGGAAAAATCAAATGCACAACTACAAACTGAGGAATAACTGGGTAGGTGGTAATATTGCTGGAAAGGATCTGGGGGCTATAGTGGATCAGAAATTGAACATGAGTCAATAATGTGATGTAGCTGTGAAAAAGGCTAATATCATTCTGGGGTAACAGGAGTATCATATGTAAGACACTGGAGGTTAATTGTCCCACTCTACTTGGCACTGGGGAGACATCAGCTGGACTACTGTGTCCAATTCTGAGTGCCAAACTTCTGGAAAGATGTGGACAAATTGGAGAGTCAGAAGGGAGCAAGAAAAATCATAAAATTTAGAAAACCTGACCTCGGAGGAAAGGTTAAAAAAAACTGGGCAAAGTTAGTCTTGAGAAAAGAAGACTGATACCGATAACAGTTTTCAAATATGTTAAAGGGCTGTTATAAAGAAGATGTGATCAGTTGTTCTCCATATCCACTGAAGTAGGACAAGAAGTAACAGGCTTAATCTGCAGCAAGGAATTTTTAGATTAGACATTAGGATAAAACTTTCTAACTCTATGGATATTTAAGCACTGGAATAGGCTTCCCAGGGAGGTTGTAGAATTCCCATCACTGAGGGGTTTTAAGAAAAGATTAGACAAATACCTGTCCAGGATGGTCTAGGTTTACAGGGGACTGGACTAAGTGACCTCGAGGTCCCTTCCAGCCCTACATTTCTATGATCTAGAAAAGGAGTTGATGGGATGCATATTACAAGAAAAGAAGTGAATCTCCTAGCCTTACCGCATTGTTAAGGCGTGAAAATAAAATAATGGAAGAAACCAGCCAACAGATCAGGAAGTGTTGGACAGCAGCTGCTGCTAAGTCAATCTCAAATGAATAAAACTACATTTTCAGGCCCTCCCAGCTTCTCCAAATCACAATCAGAGAGAGCTGAAACAGAGAATAAAAACCCAGTAATGAAAGACTCATCAGCCAATTCAGGCCTGCATGCCACAGTGAACAGGACAAACGCCGCTAATGACATTCAACTGAGGAATTTAGGACTAACACAGCTTCATTACGAACTGCTGTGGAGAGCAGAGATGCCCAGTGAGATGGTGTAGAACTGCTAATATCAATTATTGCATGTTAAGTGCTTTTGAAAGATAAGAGCTCCTTAATCCCAAGGAACTCAGTTTGGCCAGATAGATTAACACCAAGAGAAATACTCCCACTCCAACTGGAAACAACAGGTAAGTTAACTTCTCAGTACTGTCAGTTAGCAAGTTTCCCCACAGACATACCTGTAGAGGTAGTAAGTTCTCATCTAGGGAAAGGTTTTTGGTCCTTTTGACAAGTTTGGGCATTTCCCACTCTGCAAAAAGCATCATGGGTACACTGCAGGAACCACTAGTGTGCTCTGAACATGAATTTAAAGAACAGGGAGAGAAAATAATGACACAGAGCGCTCTATTGTGAGAAATAAAGAGCACAGAGCTCTTACATATAGGACTGAACTGTGGGAAAAGTGAGCATGCAATAAGATGGTGCCGCCACCAGGGTAGCCAGCAGACATAGAGGAGGGGGATTTTAATTGTCTCTCTTAATTAAAGCTCTCAGGATAAATACTGGAAAAGCCCCAATTTACTCAGAACAAGCCACAGACTTGCAAGGAGGGAGAAGATTGGTAATGAGGTGAGAAAAGAAACAATTATCCACAGCATCTGACTTTATTGACAAACTGTGGATTCTCGCTACAGCAGGAAGCTAGAAGTACAAACATGAACAGATCTATTTCTTCACATAGCCAGAGGAAGAGCCCCTCATCAGTGCAAGCAGTGGGGACTTTAACACCACCCTCGAGCAGTGCCCGGCCGCCTCGGACGTCCTCCAGGAGATTGTCAACCATCACTCCCTGGTGGACGTCTGGTGTGACCACCACCCAGACGACGTTCACCTTCATCCGGGTGAAGGCCCATCAGTAGCTCCACTCCCAGTTGGACCGCATTTACTTCTCATGCTGTCACCTTTCACGGGCCCACTCCTCCAGCATCCGGCCTGCCCCCTTCTCGGATCACCACCTAGCGACTGTGACGGCCTCTCTCTGCGCGGATAGACTGGGGCTGACCTATTGGCACTTTAATAACAGCTTTTTGGAGGTTGTGGGCTTCGTGGTGTATTTCTGGGAGTTCTGGCTGGCCTGGCGAGGACAGACTTGCGCCTTTCCCTCAGCGCGGTGGTGGTGGGGAAGGTGTGCATCCGGCTCTTCTGCCGAGACTACACCAGGGGTACCAGCTGACGGAGGGATGCGACGATAGAGCAGTTGGAACGGGAGGTCTTAGAGCGGGAGAGGCATCTGGCTGCCAGCCCCGAGGATCCATACGTCTGCAGACTGTGCAGAAGCAGGAGGAGCTCCAGGCCCTCGAGGACCATCAGGCCCGGGGTGCCTTTGTTCGATCCGCATCCGCCTCCTTCAGGAGATGGATCACGGTTCCCACTTCTTCTATGCCCTGGAGAAAAAGAGGGGGGCCATGAAGCATGTCATCTGCCTTCTGGCGTAGGACAGCATCCCCCTCATGGATCCGGCAGAGATGTGCGGGAGGGCCAGGGCCTTCTACACAAGCCTTTTCTCCCCGGATCCGACCGATTCTGACGCTTGCAAAGTGTTCTGGGATGGACTCCCGACAGTCAGTGCAGGTGACCGAGACTGTCTAGAGCTGGCCGAGTTCCTGGAAGCCCTCTGCTGCATGCCCACCAATAAATCTCCGGGCATGGACGGGCTGACCGTGGAGTTCTAACGTATGTTCGGGACGTCCTTGGCCTGGACCTTGTCACCCTCTGGGCCGAGTCCTTGGAGAGCGGGGTTCTCCTCCTGTCGTGCAGGCAAGCCATGCTTGCCTTGCTTCCAAAGAAGGGGGACCTCTGCGACCTTTGGAATTGGCGTCCCTTCTCGCTTCTCAGCACAGACTATAAAGTCGCAGCGAAGGCCATCTCACTGCGGCTGGGGTCCGTGCTGGCGGACGTGGTCCATCCAGACCAGACCTACACCATCCCGGGCCGTATCATCTTTGATAATCTCTATTTGGTCTGGGATTTCTTGGAGCTCGGGTGTAGGGATGGTCTGTCGTTTGCCCTTCTGTCCCTGGATCAGGAGAAGGCGTTCAACAGGGTGGACCACGGGTATCTCCTGGGCATTCTGCGAGCGTTCAGCTTCGGACCCCAGTTGGTGGGTTTTCTCCAGGTGCTGTATGCCTCCGCAGAGTGTCTGGTCAGGCTCAACTGGACCCTGACTGAGCCAGTCAGCTTCGGGTGGGGACTATGGCAGGGGTGCCCCCTCTCGAGCCAGCTGTACGCTCTGGCGATCGAGCCCTTCCTCTGTCTCCTCCGCTGGAGGCTGACAGGGTTGGTGCTGCGGGAGCCGGAGCTGTGGCTGGTCCTGTCAGCGTACACTGATGACATGCTCCTCATGGTCCAGGACCCGGGTGACTTGGTGCGGGTGGAGGCTTGCCAGGCCATCTACTCGGCGGCCTCCTCCGCCCAGGTCACCTGGTTCAAGAGCTCTGGCCTGGTGATCGGGGACAGGTGGCAGGTGAGCTCCCTCCCACCCCACCCACACTTTAGGCCATCTGGTGGAGCACACTGTGATAGTGTACCCCATGAGGCTTTATGGGGGGGTGCTTATAAATGTATGTATGATATAACTGGAATAGGGTTTTGCTACATATGCCATGTAACATATCTATGTAAAGGTTATGATCTACTGCTTATGTTCATCCTAGTTGTATGCAGGCACCATTTGTGTGTTCAACCTTATGTATACTTGCTTGATTTCTAAGTAAGCTGTGTGAGGCATTTGGTCAGCTTCTTTAGGAAGGAATTTAGGAAGGACCCACCAGTTGCAGACAGTCCAGTTCCAGATCGCGCCATGAAAACGTTTGTACACGCTCATGCTCCACAGCCTTCATGTCCTCATCCTCGCGTCCTGCCCTGTCACGAAGTGGCGGGACCTTATGCCACCTTTGGAGGGTGAGGAGCCCTGGTGGGCCAGCCTATATTCCACCCTGGTCCCGAGGCCCACCGAGTATGTCAACTGGCAGATCCTTCACAGAGCTGTGAGCACGGGCGTGTACTTGGCTTGGTTCACTCCCCTCCCGGACACCTGCCCCTTTTTGCAGCATGAGGGAGAGCCTGGCGCACATATATCTGGAATGCGCCAGGTTGCAGCTCCTATTGCAGCTCCTCTTGGATATATTATTGTATATATTATTATGTTTTTGGTTGCACTTTCCCCCTCACCTGTTCATCTACACACTGCCCATCCGTGGCCCCACAAAGTCGCGGTACCTCCTTGTCAACCTCCTCTTAGCCCTGGCCAAAATGGCCATCTACAAAACCAGGGAGAGGAGGTTGGCCGACGTGGTTTCCTGCGACTGTGGGGCCTATTTCAGCTCCTCCGTCCATTCACACATCCGGGCAGAGTTCATCTGGGCGGCGTCCGCTGGCTCCCTTGACGCCTTTGAGGAGCAGTGGGCGCTGTCCAGGGTTCCCTGCTTGGTGTCACCGTCAGGTTCCCTTCATTTAGCACTGTGACCTCACTCCTGTTCCTATTATCTCATTACTTGTCCCCCGTAATTATTTGGTATCACAGACCTGTGGATCCTCCCTTTAGGCTGGGGGGAGGTCCTTTAGCAGTGCCCACCCACTTCCTGGATACCAACAGGACCAGTGCAAACAGCCCAGGAGTTGAATGTAGAGGCAGACGTTTTGTGTCCAAGTTAAATTAGGAATAAAAGAGCTATGTTTGGGGATGTGAAACAACTAGAGATTCTGTGGAAAAGGTGCAGATCAGATGGATATTAGGTAGGAACTTTTCAGCTCTGACAGAGCTGGGGTAAGAAGGAACAACCACAGCTCAGTAATTTGAGCATATGCCTCCATTCTTCTTCATTGTTAATAATAAAATTGACTTTAATGGTTACCAATAACTGAGGTTTAAGTTCTGCCCCTTGTAAGTTAAAGAGAAAAGAGAATGAGTAACATTTTCAAAAGCACCTAACAGACTTTTCAGGAACACTCAGACTCCTAAGTGCCTAAGCCACTCAGGCACTTTTGAAAATTTTACCCAGTGTTTAAAACATGTTAATGTAAGTTATGAATGAGACATATTGGTAGACTGTGTTGGCTGAAACAAGAGGGTTAAAGATTTGTTGAGGGCTAGAAGTAGAAGAATGAGGCTACCTCACTCTCAAAATGAAAGGGATTCACATATTTATAGGAATAACTGTTTGGCCCAATGGAACCTGCTTTTGAAGGAAAGCAAAAGAAAGCCCCAAATTGCTTCACTGTACTGCAATGGGAAAATTGAAGTTCCAGTTGTAAAGGCTTTCCTCTTAAAGGGGCTGATCCTGCATTTTGCCTGCCCCCAAATACCAGCTGATAGCAGCAGCATGTAGCTTCAGGCCCAAAGTCAAGTAGTTCCTGGGGGGGGGGGGGGGAAGTAATCTACAAGAGAATTCCTCTTTGTTGGTTTTATAATATAGCTTGGAGTGAGACAGCCATCTGACGAGGTCTATTCCAATCTGGGTAATTAAGTGAAAGTGACCACATGGGTCAAAACTAATTAGCCATAAGATTAAAAGGAGTCATTTACATGTACAGTAATGCTATTAAATGTATTAAAGGTCCAAAATCAGTGAAGAGATCCTATTAAGAAGGAGAAACTCCTACTTTTTATTTGGGTGCCACTAGATCAGCAAAGGAGGTTACCAGACAATATTGACAAGCAATAATAGCTATTTAGTCACCTCTCTGGAAAGCCTTAGCTAATCACAGGAGAAGAACAAAAAATAAAACATCCTAAATAGAGTGTTGGCCTGCACCACTCTGGTAAGCTCAAGGAGTAGCTACCACCTAGTGAACTCATCTTTAGCAGGTAGATACAGTGAACGGCTCCAAATAATTCTTTATGCCTCATCTCTGGTGGGCCCTTTGTCAGCTGTGGTTCTTTGTTTCTTCTGGACATCTGTGCCTCCAGATTACCTGGTTCTAGAGGCTTCTAGACTCACCCCATCTATGAGTGAGGAGGTGGCACCACATTCACAGAAGCCCATCTTCTCACCAGGAGCCTCTCCACCTAGGTTCCTGGACCTCATCTGCTACTTACCTTTCTGCCCTGGATCACCTGAGCTCCTGAAGTGCCTCTGGAGTAGCAGAGGATAATTTGGAGCCCTTGAAAAGGAAGATGTGGCTATGCTTTACCAGGCCACCTCTCAAACTGCTGGACCAGTAGCACGCCCCTTAAATGGGTGTCAAGTACTGTGAGGACTATTCCTTGAATGGTCCCCAAATAAAAACAAGGAGGTGGGCGCTCCATATTCCCAGGGCACCATGAGGTCTCCTTCTCGACCCATTTCAGCCCTGAAAACTTTCCCCAAGGGCTGTGTTTCCTCTTGCTGCTATTTGTGTCACGGGTGCATGTGTCTGGAGAACCACAAGTAGTCTGATGGTAGCACTTGGCAACAGACAATATTGCTGTTTCCTACAGATACCACAACCCTGTTTAACCTAAACCCAGTCAACCAAGACATCAAATGATGGGGGATCCTACTTGTCTCAACTATTAATTTGTTGCAGGGTGGGGGAGAGAAGAGAGAGATACAAGTCATCTTAATCCCAGTTATCCTATTCTCCCTAAGGGTGAGCTCTGACTGTGCCAGGTAGGGAAGGCTGCAGGAATGGGCTGCACTGAGGACTCTAGCTGCTTTCAGATGCCTTAAAGCCAGCGTCTTCTGCTGTGGAAACATTACTATTCTCCTCAAAGCACTCTTGCAGGTACCACATTGCAAGTGAGATGAATGGCCAGTTGACTTGTGGAGCCTTTAAGGCTGGTAACAGGGGATTTCCATAAGACTCCAGAATGCACAGGTATCAGATACAAAAGTACTTTTGTAAGCTAGTTGAGTAATTTTTTTTTGCAGCATTGCAAAATCATTAATGTCTTTGTATTGCTGAGCAAGCTGTTTAAATATTTAGAGAATTGAAACCATGCTAGGACAGTAACCCATGTTCCCTAATGCAGGGACAGGCTAGTGTTTATTTGCAGCATTGAGACAGCTGAAGAGACTTCAAATTTGACTGCAATTGAAACTGTTTTCTTCCTTCTTGTCCACAGCTGCAAAACTGTGGAGAGTTAGTGGCTATTACAAACTCCTTCACTGTCAATTGTAGAATGTTCAGCATCTGACATCAGTCAACTGTACAGAACTTAAACAGTGCCACAGTATCATGGAAGGCTGTTTACATAAGAAAATAATCCTCTCCATCTATTGGTATTAAACAAGAAATCCTCTAATAGTCTGATCACCAGAGCTGGTCAAATTTTTTGGCATGAATAATTCATTAGGCACATTTTGGCATTTTTATCAGATTAATTATGGGCAAATAGTTTTGACCTCATTCAATCAGCTCTATAGATGGCTGGATAATATTAAGCATATTATTTATTAAATAAATATATTCCATCCAAATACTTTTTTCATAAATATGTTTCTTATTATTCAGCCAGCTCAGCTGACTATCAACATTCCTTGCACTTTTCTTTTGGGACATCCGGGAGGGAAAAAAATAAAGTAAAACAAATAGAAAAAATTCATTGGAGTTTAGCCCCATCTAGTGGTCTTAAAGCAGTCACACTCAAAACCTTTCACTTGTTACAAACGGAAGTGAGCATTACAGATGTATGAAACTTCACAGTGGTTCACGCAAACATTTGTTAACTTTCTGTACACTTGGATTTGAAACCCCACATTTCCCTTTTCATTTTGAAGTTTTAAAAAAATCTAAAATTCACAGCAAAACTGAATTTTACATTATTTTAAGCCACACATTGGTCAAATTTGTTTACTGCACTTACTTGAAAGCTTTCTTGATATTGGTAAAACTGGTTTGATTCCATAACCAGCTCTTAAACCAGGAGTTTTATGATTATTGGTTGTTTTGAAGATGTGTTATTTGGCTCCAGGGCCTGACCCTGCTATTCTATCCATGGAGGTGGGGTTCCATGAGAGTACATGGGTCCACCTGCATGGATCTAATTGCAGAATCACGGCCCCAGTTAGCAATCTCTAATGGATTTTTGATGTGCAACATACCTCTAACACCCCAATATAATCAATCTAATTTAATCGCTGGGAAACAGAGCCTCTTGCAGCACACTCATGGTGTGTGATTTAACCACACCCCTGCAATCACCTATATAGTATGTAAAGCTGGGATCTGTTATTCCTTTTATGATATCCTGGGATACTAATAAATAAAAATGAAGTTCCATAGTAATGCTGACTTGCTTACATTGGGCCACATTCTGATCTCAGTAACTTCAGTGCAAATCAGGAGTAACTGTAGAGTGAATGCTTTCTTAGGGTGACTGAGGTCAGAATCTGCCCCATTCTGTTCTGTTGAAATAATCTTTACATCCTGTTTTCTTCCAAGCACTTAGGCACATGGAAAAAAATCCAAGACCTTTGAGGGATAGGTTGCTGGAGCCCATAATGGCTGCATTCCAAATTATAGTGACAAATTATTTTCTTGATTATTTCTAGCAACCAGTAATGAACTGAAGCTCTCAATCTCCTGTTTGTTTCCAAAGTATCCAACTGGAATCTTAAATGTTTGTTTCAGAATTAACTGAATGGCAAAGAATCATAAATTTTCCAAATTCTTTGAGCCAGACCCTCCTCAAGTAATTATCCTCATACCATGGAAGAACGTGAACAAATTGCTCTGATCCAGAGTGGCTCTATGGCCCTGCATGGGACAGTCCCAGGTCTTTTTATCATGGCAGGTCATCATTTGTTCATAGGAGGTTTAATGTTAATCTAGCTCATATCATAGACATAGTTTAAGTGAGGTAAGGGTGTGATTCCCCTACTTGTGTACACATGCTCGTGCTAGCCAACACAAGTATAAAGAGCAGTGTAACACGGGTAGCAGCAGCGGAGTTACAGCCCAGCCATGTTATGTACAAACCCTTCTGAAACTGGTGATGCTGCTGTTACCTGGGCTACCACAGCTACGCTGCTATTTCTACTTGCGCTAGCTCAATGAGAGATGGCGCGAATATGTGTATATGAGCCGGAGAAACACACTCCTGGCTCATACTGTACATGTAGCCTTAGAGCAAAGGAACGCCCCACCCTGGCTTCTTTCTTCAAAGCCAGCTGAGTTCTGCTCAATGCAGGATGTGGTGTGCTATTGAGGCAGCTCCTTGTATACATTACAGCAGCCCTGGGGTTGTTGTGATTTATGCCAATTTGTAACAGCCTCCAGGGCCATTAACCACCTAGGCAATCACTGGAGCATACTATGCTCCAGACAGACCCCATTCCCTCCATGAGTATGACCCAGCATGTGCACTACATTGAGAAGTTGCGGAGGAGGTGGCTCCTCCATCCCAGGGGAATCCTCAGCTACCTGTTTAGGGCAGTAGCACTGGCCAGAATCTGGCTGTCAATGCAGAGGGCTTTGGAATTACCATTCTGTTTTTGCCCCAAACTAGAACAAACAACCCATTAGGGGAGATGGAAGAAACCATAATTTTTGAGGTGGGGGAGCTAGTAGATGAGTAACTAAGACATGGGTAATTTTGGTGTGGGACTGAGAATTGTGATATTTATTGGGAAATGCTGGGACTGAAGAGAGGGGGCTCATTGGATACATGCCATTAGACCCTGAGAGAGGACACCAGTTAAGCAGCTATCCCTAGCCATTCCAGCAGGGGACAGGGTAGGAAAAAAAGGCTGGAAGGAGGAAGTCTGAGCTTCACATAAGGCAAAGAGTGAGCATTAGCTCTTGGTAGTAGCTATAATGTATTCAATGGCAAAAAATTGTGTTAATGCAGAGTTAAGGTTGCTTGGTGGTAGGTCGTCCCCTTGCAGAATGCTGAGTTGAGCAAAACTCAAAGTTCTGAAAACCAGGAAACGCAGAGTAAAGGCTGCCCATGCAACCTTAACTTTGCCCTCTTTCAGCAATGGCCCTATGCCTATTAACACACACACACGTCTACTCTGCGAACCCCACCATTGCTGGCATGTACAAGCTCATCACCTCCCTTTACAACACATCCACTCTCTCCCACAGGATTCTATCTAACACAATTAAAGGACACAAAGGAAAAAAATAAGGTTGTTCATGACACCTTCCTTTTGTTCCCCTAGAGCTGGCAGTAGCCAACAGGAATAATTTGGGTACACATCAGATGTGGTCAGTGTGTTAGGTGGGCCTACACTAACTGGTGGATGAGGTAGCTGGGCCTGCTTGGTACAGGTGTGTTTGTGATATGAGGACAAGTGTGACAGAGCTGTTATTGTGATGTGAGGAGGTCTGCTTTCCACCCTCTAATGTGCATGAGGAAAGGGAAGAGGGGGATCTGTACCTTCACCATGCAGCATTTCTATGAAGAGTTGTGCAGGTTATGTTGGTACTGGGGTAGGAATTTTATTATAAAAGACATTGTCAGTAGGGGGGTGAAACGGAGGGCAAAAGGGAAAGTTGGAGGGAAGGTTTTAACTCAAACCAGACCTTCGGCATCCCCTCATGTTGCAGTTATGGGTGACTCCCTTCCCCCAAACACACAAATCTCCTAATGCACCCCAGGCCTGCCTCATAACACCTCCTCCTAATCTAAATCCCCACCTCACCTCCATCAGTTTAGCCTGCCCTTGGTGGTGTGATCTAATAGTGGAGGAGGGGGTCTAAAAGGCTCTGTGACGAAGAAACTATTGGTCAGAAATTTGAGGAGAATCAAATTCAAACAGAAATGGAAAAAAATGTGTTGCTTTCTGACAAGTTCTAAAGAGGTTAGTGGCTTCAGTCAATTTCCAGAGGAGACAAGTGTGTCCATACCACAAATCCCATCCTAACTGGCAGTAGCAAAAGGGAAACTAAGGATGGAGTCAGTGTGGAGACTAACCTACCTCATCACCCTACAGCTGATTCCCAACCTGGTTAAGGTTAACCTATATTGACAGTTCAGTGTGCAGAATCTTATGCTGCCACTGTTTCTCCACCCTCCACAGAACAGGTATAGCACGGCATCCCTCAGGGCCATCTAGCTCCTTCCACCAGGATGAAAGTCACAAATTGTTATACAACAAAGCAGAACAATCCATCACAAATGATCACAAGCGATGCATGGCAATAACTTTAGAAAGGAATAGTGACGCATATTATCCTTTCAGGGAGGGATAACTGGAGGCGTTTATGGAGTAAGAAAGCAATGAGAAGAGTCCAACACTGCACAATGCTTTACATAATTAAAAGGCAACTCCATGCAACTGTACAAGGTGTTTTCATAGCCCCAAGGAAAGGGTGACAATTATTTATGATCCAAGCAATAAGACAGTTTATTCAGCTCAGCGATTTATCTTTTGTAGTCAAATTGCTCAGCAATTGAAAAAGCTTTAGTTTGCTTCCATTTTAAGAGAATGGGGTGTGACAGATTGGTATATCTCTGTACAAACCTGTAACAAATTGTGACCTTCCCTCAACACAGTAACCACCATTTTGAAGACTGACTTGCATTTAGCGTGTGTAGCTGTGACTGGTTAGGGCTCGCCTATATGGGGAATTTATCAGGCATCGCGAATCCTGACTCAGTCGATATGGACAGTTATTTCCAAATAAGAATGCCTTATTCCAAATTTGCCAAAGTCATTAAACCAATGAATAGTTAATCTGCTTTAAATTCACACCCTACTTTATACCAGATTAATTTTTACATATAGACAAGCCCTTAGGGAGGTAAAGGGCAGACCAAGACATCTTATTGTAATACCAGACACCTCCCTGAAGCGAATACCACAGAAGTCATTGGTGGTGAGTGTCAGAACAATGGGCTTGCTAAAGAGAATGAACAGGCTAAAGGAAACTGGTTCTCTCAGTTGTCTCTAAGGAGGCTTGGACTTCAGCTATGTGACTGGGATGCCGAAGATGGTCAGGTAGTTGCATGACAGAGGGAACTCTTTGAAACCTTTTTCAAGCCAAGATTTGGCCAGTTTTGATCCCTCTTCCCATATAATCACCTCCAGACAACAGAAAGATACAGGCCAGAGGGACCTATGGACCTAACACAGACTAAGCCTAAGGACTAGAGCTGGTGAGAAAATTTTCAACTAGATACAATCAACTCCGGTTTGAATAAGGACTGGGAATGGCTGAGCCATTACAAACATTGAATCTATCTCCCCTTGTAAGTATTCTCACACTTCTTATCAAACTGTCTGTACTGGGCTAGCTTGATTATCACTTCAAAAGTTTTTTTCTCATACTTAATTGGCCTCTCAGAGTTGGTAAGACAACTCCCACCTGTTCATGCTCTCTGTATGTGTGTATATATATATATATCTCCTCAATATATGTTTCACTCTATATGCATCCGAAGAAGTGGGCTGTAGTCCACGAAAGCTTATGCTCTAATAAATTTGTTAGTCTCTAAGGTGCCACAAGTACTCCTGTTCTTTCATCAAAGCAGTTTTCCAGGGGAAAATACCATTTTGACAAAACCATTTTTTTTCTACAAAATCTTATTGATTTTGATAACCCGAACGTCTACACTGCAATTTTATTGCCCTGCAGCCCAAGCCCTGAAAACCCAAGTCAGCTGACCCTGGTCAGCTGCAATTCTTTTATTGCAGTGTAGACGTACCCTTACAGACTCAGAGTTAGAAACAGTGACTGGACGCTGCTCAGACCCAGCTGGCTTGGATGCACATGTGATCCAATGGTTGGGTCCAATTACAACAGATTGGTGACCATCCACTTGGGGGACTCAGCCACATCTCTAACAGCTCATGAAACTTAGGTACATGGATAAAATTCTATATATATGCCAAATATTACATTTAACTTGAGAGAGGGAAAACAATGTATATTTCAAATCTCTAGACAGAATGATCCGGGCCAGATCCTCTGTTGGTGTAATTCTGCATAGTTATGTGAAGTTAATGGAGCTACACCAATGTACACCAGCTGAGGATCTGGTTCATAGGGTTTAACTTTCACAACAGTGAAGTAGGCTTTTAATGTGCAAAAGTGGACCTAGTATGTGAAAGCACAATAAATTGCATGAACATATTAACTGGGTAACTGCATAAGCTAATGGCCAGTTGGGTGTGTAACTAGTTTCTTGCGTGCACCGTCTCTTGATTTTTACTTACACTTACAGTAATTGTGTGAGAAAAATGTCCATGGAAGAGTGCACCAAACCTTTTTGATAATGCACATAAAAACAGGAGGGTTTGTTTCCTTCCTATTTGTAAATCTTAAATTTCAGACGGAGAAAGAAATGAACCCTAAATGCCATATTCTGCCATTATTCAGGGAATAAAACATGCTGAAGGCAATAGAAGTTTTGTAAATAATCATCATAATAATTAATAATAAAAGACAAAGAAATGGCAAGGTATTCTATGACCCTAAGTGTATTCAAAGTTAAAATATTTGCACAGAAAAAATGTAAGTAACAGAACCATCAGGCAGAGAAATAATTCCTGGGGGATTATTCATGAGCCCCCTATTCTCCTTTGCACCTTTCCTTATATGTTTGTATTCCAACTGATTGTGTGTGTGTGTGTGTGTAAGAGAGAGTGAGAGAGAGGGACACAATATTTGCAATTTCAAATGGGTATTTGGGCCACTGTTTACTGAATAGAGTTCAGGGGCCCTCTAGTGGTTATTAACTGAATACTTTAGGATTGCTCACTTTATAGGATTGATGTTTAAGACCTCAGATTCCTACCCCTCAGTTCTTTCATTTGAGCTAGGCTTTCTTTTATTTGGGCAGAGGGAGAACATTTGATTACAGAGGATGGCCTGTGTCACATCCTGCCAAAAATCAACCATCCATTTTCAACATTTTGGATCAAAAACTACGCCTTAAATCACTTCCAATCCCAGTCCAAGAATACTAGTATTAGTGTCTATTGTGTCCCACTGCTCGGTGGGTTTTCAAGGAGCTGCTCCAATTAATAATAGATCTTTACAATGAAGATGAAAAGATACCATGTTGCATCTAAAATGTGTATCATGTGGATGAGAGCAGAAAGTTTGCTTAGTTATAGTTAGAATAAAAACTCTTTGGGGCAGAGACCCCCTTTTTGTTCTGTTTGTACAGTGCCTAGCACAATGGTGTCCAAGTCCATGACCAGAGCTCCTAGGCATTATCATAATACAAATAAATAATAAATATTATTAATTGGCATTAATAACAACAACCATCACCCCATCCCATATTGGGAAAACCCAGTCCTTTAACTCTTTCAGCAATATGATCTGTAAGTTGTTGTGACCGGGACCCTAGTGGGGAGCCAGCTGTGGTCACTCAGTTAGGGTGAACTGCAAAGAATGGGGCAGACAATCTGCAAAAAGCTGGTGGATATTCCAATACTTAGATTTACCAAGCCAGCATAAAACAGCTTCTTTATTACCTTACTGGTTACTCAAAAGTCCAAACAACATAGTTCCCTTAAAGTGATCCAGCCTCAGGCCTTCATCCAGGTACCTAAGTCAAATATGATGATTTCTGAAAATATTATTTTATCATATAAAAGAAAAGCTTCTACCAATCCCAAAGGATCAGACACATTACCTCCCAGGTTATTGAATATTCCGGATCTTACCCAAATACACCCTACAGCCTATTCTTATTAACTAAACTCAAATTTATTAAAAAACAAGAAAGAGTATGGTTAAAAGATCAATATACAAACGGACATGAGTTCAATTCTTTAGATTCAGATTCATAACAGAGATGGTGAGCTTTGTAGTTGCAAAGAGTTCGTTTAGAAATAGTTCATAGGTTATAGTCCAATGTCCAAATATCATATTCAGGGCGTACCAGCATAACTGGGACCTCAGTCTTGCGACTCAAACGTCCCCTGATGAAGCCTAAACAGATCTGAGATAACAGAATCAGGACCCAAGGATCTTTGATCCAATCCCTTTTGACAAGTTGGAGTTCAAAAGGTCATTAGCATGACTTTGATGGAGGTCCATCACCAGTACTTAGCTATAGAATTAACATAAGGCCATTTGCTTGTTCCTCCACCATTCACAGATTATTTTCTCAAAGAGAGATGAATACAGAAATATCACGTGTTTAAAATTCATTTAAATGCTAGGATGTTCTTTTGATCTCTGAATTATCAGAATACAGCATAGACAGGGACTGTTGATTACATTATCGACCCTACTCACATATTATCTCCCCACATGTCTTTTGAGGGTTATTTATTTTGCAGGATGTTTAACCCTTTCTAGCCATGTGTCGCAGTTGTATTTGCTGTTTTCTATCTGTACATACAGTATCAATTGTAAGTAACCTTTTTTATCCTTTCAGCAATTTGTCTTCATCCAGCATTCATCCACTCTTTAGCAACTTCAGATTTTAAATTGCTTTAAAATGAATGGTTCTAATCTAAATCACTGGCTATGAAAAATCTGCTTCTCAAGGTCTGTGTATCTTTGTTTCTGTTGCACTTAAACACTAAACAAGTTGCAGAATTCTTTGCAAAGTAGGCTATGAAGTCAATATCTAATACACCAAATTAATTTTAACCGTTATCTTCTTGTGCAGTGGAGATTATGCTTTTTCTGTTGTGCATAGCACTGACATTATCTGTGAAGGTGCTATACACCAACGTTATACATGTTAAAATCTACATATGTTCAAATAAAATCCAATGTGGCAGCTATGCACTTCAAAATAATAGTATCGGTTTTCTTGTTTGGTGGCAGGCTGCTACATACTTGGCCACCAAGTGGAGTGTAAGCCAACCCCCTCTCCCCACACGCACACACACACTAGAGCTGTATGAAACTCTGTTTTTAAACTTATCTGGGACTCTAAGACTAGTATTTTGTGCAACCTCACAGGTCCTGAAAATGTTGCTTGATTTATGATTTCAATGACATGGCTACTTTACCTTCAAAGTCTTGTGAAAGAAGGAATTTTCACATTTCAGATGATGAATCTGAATTTTGATGCTAAAGTGAAGAACAGTATAGTAGTTAGAGTATTAGCTTGGGCCACAGAAGACCTGATTTCAGTTCCTTGCTCTGTCACAGATTTCCTGTGTAGCCTTAGGCAAGCCAGTCTTTCTTTGCCCAGTTCCCCATCTGTAAATGGAGGATACAGTCCTTTTCCCAAAAAGGAAAGCAAGCAAAATTCTCACTGATATCTGCACTGCAGATCTCTACTGTTTTACTGAAGGCTGCACAAAATCTGTGTAAGGAATTGCAGCAAAATATATAATCGCAATCTACAGTGAAGCTTGCATATACAATGGAGAAAATGTAGACCCCCATTCACCATCTATGTCACACCTGGAATTTAATTAGCCTATCACCTGTGCATACTGAAGTCAATGGGAATTGCATGACCCAACTGCTGGACTGTTTGGGCTCCTTGATATTTTGTATTCAACTCTGGGTATCACATTACCAGAAAGGTATCAAGAAACAGCAGAGCTCAGAAGGGGCCAATACAAGAGATTGGAATGCTGAACGAATTCACAAATAAGGAAAGTTGAATGCAGTGGCATATGCACAAAGTGTGACTTAGTGATTATTAAGGGATGGGCAAACGTATATCAGAACAGTGTACAGATACTTGAAAGGTGTAAATACCAAGGATTCTTTAATATTGTATGCAGCTGGATAGCTAGGAGTAAAAGGATGAAATTAAGAAGGAATCTAGTCAGATAGTATCAGAATATGAAACAGTCCCAGAGGAGGAGTGATGGAAGCTCTGTTACTTGGGACTTTTAAAGCTAAATTGTCAACTAGAAAATGTAGCATGGGGAACATATCTGCACTGGGAAGGGGAGAGGCTTCAAAACAAAATTCAGATTGTTTCCATGATTCTACGAACTTTGTTTTGCACTGTAGTCAGTCACATGGACCTAGGAAAGTGGAAATGAAAAGCAAGCTATTATGAGAAAAAAAAATCATTCTGAAAGCAGTTAGAAATGACTCCTTCCTCCCACATAGAAGGTGGCACAGTGGATGGAATTGTCTGCTGTGCAGAGAGGGTGGAAGGTGTTGCTGCTCCTTTAACCCTGGAGTGTGTGGGCAGCATGTGCTTCCTTTCTAAACTGTCAGCTCCCAAACTGTAAGTCTCGAGTAATATCAACCACACCGAAGTTACAAAATGAGAAGACAGTTTTATTGTTGGCCCTTATTTTCAAGTGCTTAAAGAGTCACACTTTAATGTGAAGTAGAAATACCAGCTGCCCCAGACTCTGTTTTTTACAAAAAAGTTACAAAGCATGGTGTGTACATCTGAGAACAGTTATGATTCCTTTTTCTGTGTACCATGTTTCTAGGGTCTGCTGGTCTTCAGCTGCCATTATGTGAGGCAGAGCTAATGCAACACGGTGTGTTATGGAGGAGATGTATCTTGTGTTGCCCTCTCATGAAGACTGTGTTTTGTTTTCTCTCATAATTTAGGATGGAGGTTATTTAGATCTGAAAGTGTCCAATGGCTCCTCCCACATATAGAAAAGTATAATACCAGGGGCTCAGCCTTAAGTAGGACCTAGCACCTTTGACACGTATGCAGTTATCCCCTCATTAAAATGTCCATTGAGCATAGACAAGCCAAAATGGATGCATTTCCAGGTGGTATTGAAAAGGCACTTTGCCTTTATTGAAAAGAGACAATCAATCAATAGAATATCCTTGCCCAAACTGGGCATAGGCTGGGGTCAGCTCCAGAAAGAATAAAAAACAAAATCTAGTTCACTTCTAGGCCTTCTCTTTGCTCGTGGAGATCTGGTCCTTCTCTCCCATTCACACAGTGATCAGACAGTCTGTTAAATTGAGCCTTTCCTTCCCAAGGTAAGGCCCTCCTCTCACCAGCTAGCTGTAGTCACCAAGCCTGGGGAGCCAGGGCCCTGGAAAGAGGAACAGATGCTCCTATAGTTAGAACAGCCACCTTAGAGTCCTGCCTCCTTCCTTTTATAACCTGTTCCCTCCTGATTACAAAACACCATGTGGAGATGCCTCCCTCCTGGTTTAATATGTCTGGCCGGTGTTGTGGGGAAGGGCTGATTTAAGTCTCTGTCTCCAGGATGGACAATGAACCCTTTTCTGGTGCATCTCAATGCACACTTCTTGTCCAGCCCATCACAACTTTTTTGAAGAAATCTAGTGAGACATGTAACTAAATTCTACCTAATTCGCAGACTCACTCTGAGCATGGTCCCCACAGAATGTTCCTTTAATCTGTGTTACACAAAACAGGCACAACACTGCATGTACCCAGGGAGCATCACACATTCAGATAAACATAGCTCCACTGATTTCATGGACTGTACCTTCAGCAGCATGATCCAATGCAATAGGCATATGCGGTGTACTTCATTTTGTGGGACACCCACAATTTGAGATTTGAGGTCATGGCTTATCAACTCAGTTCCCCCTTCCAATGCTCTTCAAAGCTCCTCTCTTGCTAACTGGGACTGGGAGGTGCCCCACAATGTCCATCTTGACCTTTCTGGTCAGTAGTTTGGACTCCACTGCCCAGCAGCCAGGTAAACAACTATCCGCCCCTCCCCCTCAGAAGCCCAGGAATTGTTGAAATTCCATTTCCTGCTGGCTTGGCGTGAAGCAGTCTGATCACATCTTCCCAGGTGACCATGGTGGGTTATCACAGCAAAAGCTTTCCCACTTGGACCACTGCAGAGCTTTTGGATCTGATCAGTATATGGGGAGAGGAGGCTGTGCAGTCCCAGCTGCACTTGAGCCGTACGAATTGGGATACCTACAGGAAGATTTCTCAAGGCTTGTGTGAAAAGGGGATGATCGGGACACACTGTAGTGCAGAGTGAAGATAAAGGAGCTGAGGCAGGAGTACCATAAGGCAAGAGAGGCAAACTGTCACTCAAGTGCTTCACCTAAGATCTGCCAGTTCTTGGCTGGATGCTATCCTCAATGGTAACCCCATCTCCATTGCCAAGAGCTCTGTAGATAGTTCAGGGGGTACAGAGGCGGTGGAAAGAGGACCTAACCCAGAGGACTAAGTTATTGATGAAGAGGTGGAGTTGAGGATGTGCAGCTCCCGGTGTGGCCGCTCAGTGGGGCAGGCAGCCAGGAACCGTTCTCCACTCCAGAGGTGTCTAGCCAGTCTGAGCAGTTGCTCTCCGACGAGCAAGAAGCAGGAGATGAGACACCTGGTAAGTGGCTGTGGCTTGTGTAGTGCGGAGGTGGGTTCAGGGCATAGAAATGTGGGAGGCTGGCTGTGTTTCTGTGAATTGGACATTTCCCTGTGTAGCTAATCAGTACGGTGGAACAGGGTATTGATGCATGCCAAGATCTCACGGAAATCCTCCAGAGAGATCTCCAGGAAAGTTTCCTGGAGGTACTTGCTAATCCTCTGCTGAAGGTTCCGTGGCAGACCAGCTTTGTTCCTTCCCCCATTGTAGGAAATTTTCCCGTGCCATTTGGCAATCACTTGTTATGGGACCAAATCGGCACATAGGTGAGCAGCATAGGGAGTAGGGCGGAAGCCACAAGCATGGAGTAGATGTACCCTCATTTCCCTGCTTACCCTTAGCAGTGAGATGTCTGCTAGAATTACCCCCACCTGTGGAAAAGTATGGGAGAATTTTAGTATTTGTTCCTTGGAATGCTGCACCATGACCCTTGCAAAGAGTGTGTGCTCTTTCCCCCCATATGGAGAGCCCTCCCCCCCCCCCCCACTCCTGCCAACACTCACCAGGCTTTGGGTGTTTGCAGAGATGTGTGCCTGGCGAGGGTCAGTGAAAAAGTGATGTCAACGTTGCAAAAAGTGTATTTAACAGAAATGTTTCAATGCTGTGCGTGCATTTAACAATCCCACTTCTGTGCATTGTCCCCTGTGCTTCACCAGATGTGGCCTTCAGGAACACCCCATGCACCCTGGCTGAGCATCTCCACCAGATAAGAAAGCACCCAAGATGCAGCAAAGAAGACATTATTCCTGGAGGTCCTACAGTGCTCTAATGCAGAAAAAAGGGAACGCAAGGAGTGCTGGGAAGCTGAACGGCAGGACAGAAAAGAGAATCACATGTTTATTAAGGACACAACTGAGCGGATGATTAAAGTAATGGAGGAGCAAACGCAGATGCTGAAGTTCTTAATAATGTTGCAGACTGAGCAGATCAGTACTCGACCTCCACTGCAGCACATTCAGAACTCTTTTCCGTGCCCACCCAAGCTCTGCCTGCACATTCCTTTTCACTTTCCAGGACTTCTCGGTTTCCCCTTCACTCACCCCCTCAGACAACTTTCACAACTGCATATAGGTCCAGCTATCATTGTGAAAGTCTGCCCTTCCCTGATTCCTCCTTTCCTGTCACGAATCTGTGTGTTTGCGTGTGCTGTTTCTTGTGCAATAAGAGCAAAGTTTTATAATGATAAATCATTATTTTTTTTTCTACAAGTTGAGATTGCAGGCACTGCCAATACATGCACAGGCATTTATTACAGGAATATAGGGCCCCAAATGTCATCATTTCCCCCTAGGAAAACTATGTCATGGAACATTGAAACAACTAGGACAGAGATGTATGTTACTGGTGCTCATTGTCAAACTGCTGCCTCAAAGCATCCCTGATTTAAATACCTCCCCTCTTGGCTCCTCTGATATCTGGTATCTGGCTGCTCAACATCAGTGGCCAACTGGTCTGCCTCAGCACTCCACCCTTGAGCAAACCTGCCACCCTTGGCTTCACAGAGATTATGCAATGTGCAGCACACAACTATGACCATAGGAATATTATCCTCAGTGAGGTCCAGCCAGCCATAAAGGCATTGCCAGAGGACCTTTAATCTGCCAAAGGCACATTCAACTGTCATCTGGCACCTACTGACCCTGTTGTTGAACCACTCCTTACTGCTGTCCAGGTGTCCCCTGTAAGGTTTCATGAGCCACAGCTGTAAGGGGTAGGCAGGGTCCCCTATGATCACTATGGGCATTTCAACATCACCCACTGTAATCTTCTGGTTAGGAAAGATAGTCTCCACTTGCAGCTTTCTGTACATGCATGCACCTTCCCAGATCACCCTGCACTGATATCAGTGAAATGCCCACGGTAATCCACAAGTGCCTGCAACAGCATGGAGAAGTATCCCTTCCTATTGATGTATTCTGTTGCAAGGTGGTCTGGTGCCAAAATTGGAATATGTGTGCCATCTATCACCCCTCCACAGTAAGGGAAACCCATTTCTGCAAAGCCGTCCACTATTTCACGCACATTTTCCAGAGTCACAGTTCTTTGTAGCAGGATGTGATTTATTGCCCTTCACACTTGCATTAATGCAGCCCCAATGGTTGACTTCCCCACTCTAAACTGATTCACGTCCGACCAGTAGCAGTCTGGAGTTGCCAGCTTCCACACAGCAATTGCCACATGTTTCTCTACCGAGAGGGCAGCTCTCATTCTAGTGTCTTTGCACTGCAGGTCTGGGGCGAGCGCCGCACACAGTTCCAGGAAGGTGGCTTTCCACATCCAAAAGTTCTGTAGTCACTGCTTGTCATCCCACCACTGCATGATGATACGATCCCAACATTCAGTGTTTGTTTCCCCAAGTCCAAAAGTGACAGTCTACCCTATGCAGCTGCTCCGTGAATGGCAATCTAAAGTTGCTCCTATCCTTATCACACAGAATGTCAGGTGCCTGTAAGTCTTCCTCAGTTAGGAACTTCATGATTAATTGCACTGCCAGCCGCAATGTCTTCATTACAGTTAACAGCGCATAGGTGAGCAGTGCGGGATCCATCCCTTCTTACAAAGATGCCAGGGTGCACAGCAAAGAAGGGCCATTAAAAAATGCCATGAAAGAAAGTCGGAAGCCTATGGAGCGCTGGGACAGAAATCAATGCATTATGGGACATTGAGCCTGGTCCCAAGATTTGCTACTATCCACTCCGCCTTCCCACAACACCTAGTGACGGAAGTGACAGAAGTGGAATAGGTACCCACAGTGCATTGATCACACTGTTGATTATGATGAATACGAAATTGCGATTATTATGTCAACTTTTGGGTGTCGACACCACTTTTGTCGACACAAATTAGTAGTGTAGACATAGCCTAAAAATCTGAATAAAGACACTGGATTTATGGTTTATTATAACAAACTGTAATCCACTAACAATGCTCCCCACAGCAGCCTCCCCCTCTTTCTTTCCCAGACCTGAAGAAGAGCTCTGTGTAAGCTTGAAAACTCATCTCTCCCCATCAGAAGTTGGTCCAACAAAAGATATTACCTCACCCACCTTGTCTCTGCATACTATGGAGTTATAGTAACACCTTACTCTAGTGTGGGATGTCATCATGGTCCATATTTTCTTGTGATCACGGAATCTGTCAAACAAATAAAGAATGATTAATAATCAGTGCCATACAGTATCTATATTAATGACCTCTGAAACAGGGCTAAAAGCTACAGGGGCTGTATATCACATTGGAAACATGGGAAACTCCCCTTTCTAGTGGTATGGAGCTACTATTTCTAATCTAGAAAGTCCACAAACTATTAAACTTTATCCTTGTCTCTGAACCAGAACTGAATATTGCCCATGGGTATAATTTCCAGGGGCGGGAGGTCAATTCCATGTTAGGTTTGTGGGGAGGGAGGACAAAGGAAATATTTGTCAAGTTCTCTTTTAATGTTAAGTGTTTGAAGCTGCTAGAAGTTTGAAAGTAGTCTCGGCAGAGATGGATTAATGGGCAGCATGCAGGTAAACTAGTCAACGGTGCATAATAGATGCAATTTATGGTCTCTGGTTTTTTACATGGTTTTCTCATTTATCTCATAGTTCCATAGTTTAGAATTTATCACCACTAGATCCAATGAAAAATGGGGAGATGGAATAGTGAAAATGTAATCAAAGTTTTTTTGGGGGGTGGAGTGTTGGGTGTGTGTAGTTTTTTAAACCTAAATTTAGAACTTTGAAATTTCACCTAGCCGAAATCCCCAACCTATATACGGGGCAGGTGCTGGCTGCAGCTCCATAGTTAAATTTTAGTTCCTGCATATACTCTAATGCAAAACCTTAGCACGAACCTCATACTTTCCCCATGTAAGACATCCTGCATATACCTTATACCATATAACCACAGCAAATACATGGGAATGTTGCACGGACATTGCTAAAAGTTTGCATAAGGGTGGCAGCCAGAGGAATCTGTTGTGTGCATTATATTATTTTTATATGTTAGCAGTGTAAGGGAGAGTTTCAGTGTCAGGAATCAATATCACATATGGGGCCCTGAGATATGTTAAAGGTTTTCTTAACTAGGCATTTTCTTGGTTTTCAGGTATTGAACGAGCTAGATTTGCAGGTAATCAAACTTAATTCAAAACCAGCAACTTTTTTGGTGGTGGGAATATAGATGCACATGTGTGTGCGCATACGCGCAAAATTCTATGCAGCCAATGTACCAGTCTATCTAAATATTGCCAATGGTTACATGGAAATATCATGTAAATAAACAAACAGTCTCCCTAGTTTAAATACTGTTAAATAGGGCTCATAAGGATTACAGTTACACGCAGAAGGCAGAATACTTTAATCATGTTGCTGTGCTTCCTTGTTTACTTATTTAGATTCAGATAAAGGAAGTGGTGAGGCTGAATAGCTGACAAGTTTTCTGAGAAGAGACCATTTTGTACTTAGAGGAAGCACTTGCTCTCTTGGATATTCTTGCACCATAACTCAGAAATAAAAAGCAAAACGGTTTAACAAAAGATCTGGGCATTTCTTAGGCAAGTGGATTATTGAATTTGCTGCAGGTAGCCATAGGCAGAAAATCTATGGCTGCTTGTTTCATTAATACTACTGGCATGAAAATTCTGTAACTGCTTAGAAAAAAAGAGCTGAAATGGATTTACAAAACATTCCCTATCGCTCAGTGGTGGTTGCTTGGAGCCCAGATGACCTGGCAGACTACTTCAAAAAAGTAAGTTTTGCTGTGTTTTGTCCTAGTATGGTGGAGTAGCAAGTCACTGTAACACTTCTGTGCTAAAATAAATCCATAAATGAATGAATATTCTTTTACACTAAGAGCAGAATTTGTTGCATAAATAATATCAAATTATCTTTTTGAATAATCACAGCAGATGCCACTTCAGAAAGGGATTATACGTACCCTGAAGCCCTTGACGAATCCTGAAAAAATGTATTCTAAATCAATAGGAAGAGAAAGTGATGGCTTCTCAGAAAAATCATCTTATCTTTGGTACCAATGTCTTGCTGATGTATCATTCGGTTTGGATCTGAAAAGTTAAGGATGCTAAATCTATTTTTTAAGGTAGAAAAGCATTATATGCAGGTCTTGTAAGGCCTCTCCAATGAGATAATTCCTGTGACTTTCAAAATTAAAGATCCTTACTAATCAAGATGCACACATGATCTCTGATCTGGACTGAATTGCTTTCCTAATTAGTGTTACAAAGGCTTGTTATATGTCAGGGCTTGGTTTAGAATCCACAGTACCTTGTCTTTAGTAGAAGGGAAAAACAGATTCTCAATCTACAGATCACCTCATAAGCGTCAATCTTTGAACAAGGATGTTCGAGCAAAAGGGCTATGAAAACTTGCTTAGGTTGACACACAAAAGAGTTCTTCAGCATCTGAGTTGGGGTTTTAAAAAGGGAGCTAGGTGCTCAGATTCAATGAGCATTGGGTGCTTAAATCCGAGTCTTGGACCCCACATCAGGCCTTTTGAAGGGAGGTGATGAACTGAGCTCCCATGCTAGCCCGAAAATGAGGCCTGAATGATTTTTTGTCTGAACTCACATAAACAGTGCCAAAGACTTCCTTGGGACATTCCACAGGGTTGAGGGCAGCATCTGTGCCTAAGGAAAATTACTCCAGGGTATAGCAGAGGGCTAGATGGAGGGAGAGAAATGATAGACATTCTTTCCTCCAAAATAAATACAATGTATAGAATATTATCCCTCCCCCACCTCTTAGCAGCTGCTCCTATTTGTAGAATGCCCATGTTGACACCTTGTCTTTGAAATTAAAAGCATTTGCCAATAATAATATAAATAGTGATAATAATTCTTTGGAGGGGCAGATTTAAATAAAAAGTGATCCTGCTACCCATTGCCTCCCCCTGCCTCAGGAACCCAACTGACCTTCTTCCTCACCCTCCCCATCTCATTTCCTCATTCTTCTTCCCTGCTTAGGAGGTTGATGTTTCATCAGGCTTCCTACACATCCCCCCTTCACCTGCTGTAGCTTTTCCCCTAACGCACTAGCCTGGACATTGCTGGGACTTTCACACCTTTTGATACCTCTTCACCCCCGATGAGCTCTTAAATTTCATTTTGCAGAATGGAGGATTTTACACACTGGGGGTGGGGGTGGGCGACAAATGTAAAAGAATAGGCAAAACTCAGTGCTGATTTACGCCCTGCAACCTCACTGATGCTAGGAAAACTGCAAAGGGATGTATGGCAATGCTGAGTTTGGTCCATTTTTACTGAATCTTAAATCTAATCACTTGTACATATATTTTCCATAATTTCCCCCAGGTTTTTAAATAATCAGCAATACCTCCCTATGTTTCCACTCTGGCTATAGTGCATGTTCACAACAAATTCCAAAACCTTCATTACAGTCTAGAAATTTAAACCCAAAAGGTTTGCCAAGGCTTTCAATCCATTCCAGCAAACCAGTTTCAAGTGGATGTGGGACTAATGTAAAAGAAACCTAGGCCAGTTTAATTTTTGCTACTGAAATCATGCAAAATTCATGGTTTCAACAGCTTTCACTGGGTTTCGTTTGAGGGAGTTGGGACAAGTTCAAAACCAAAATGCAAAGTGAAGTTCATGGGTAGCAAAGGTGCACAGATCAAAGCCAAAGCAAACGTTTGCCGGATTGCCTGAGAAGTGAAACCGCCAACTTTGCAGTACTCTAGTTCCAACTGTTTTGCTCCTGCTTAGCTGTGTAGTAGAATGAAACCAAGATCTTGAGATATCTTAAATGAGACAGATCTTATTGTTATTGAGAACTACATTATTTAAATCCTAGTTCAGCAGATTAATAAGCTAAACACACTTTTTAACTGGTGCACGGGTTTTATATCACCATTAACTGGAAACTATCAAGTGGGATGAAATGGGTTCCTGGTATGAATTACTGATCAGTTTATGCTCTGAGGAGCAAGGAATGATATGATATATATCTTTCATACTTATATGGCCACCCATGACTGTAATATCGGAGAACCTCACTCTCTTTAGCCTATTAATCCTCAATGACATTCCCTTCTTCAGATGGAGAACTGAGGCAGAGGATCTTGCCCAAAGTCACACAAACTCTGAGCATGGATCTGAATCCAAGTATCTCAAATCCTATGCCCTCACCACTGGATACTCCCTCACAATTTGTATCATATAGAGTGTAATTCAGGATGCTATTTGTTATACTTAGGAATGTGTGGATCTTCTTTTGAATCTTACTGATATATTTTCCTCAAAATATCATGCAGCAGTGAGTTCCAAAGGTTGAGATCCACATTTTCAAAAGTGGCCACTAATTTTCTCTGCCAAAAGGGAGATACCATGGGGAGGATTTTCAAAGGCTCTGAGCAATCCCAAATCCAAATAAAATCACTTCCTCCAGTGTAAATGACCACACAGAGTGTAGGTCAACAGAAAGAAATTCAGGTCTCCTGACTCCGTAACTCTCTACCACATTTAAAGCTTTTGATCAATAGGGCTATTAAACTAAAAGGCTTTCCCCAAAACATCCTGTGTTCAGAAGGAAGCGATAAAGGGCCACAACTAATTTCTCAGACTTTGAGAAAAAGGAAGAAAGTTCACAATTGTAAATTTCTAAATTCACTTAAAACCAGAAAATAGAATTTTCACCCATTGGCAAAATCATAAAGAAAACCAACTTAGGTCCCGGTTATACAAAACACTTCCTACCAGGTATAGCACTTACTGCCATGAGCAGTCCATTGCAGCCAGTGTCATGGTAGTAAGTACTATGCCAGGGAGGAATTATTTGTAGAATTGGGTCCTTCATTTGTATAAAGTCTTTAATACAACCTGAATCCCAAAATTATTTCCAGAGTTAGGGTCCATTGCTGCAAATACATGAGTAACTGGAGCCTGCTCATGCAAGTAAAGTTTCTCATATGCATAAGTGTTTTCAAGATCAGCCCTTAAAACAATACACAGTTACAAGCTTAGATCACGTTCCCTGTTCTGGAGCAGTATAAAGGAGATAGAATGCTCCCTGGGGAATTCTACCAGTGCAGGAGTGTTCTCCTAGCGGTATGGGGCAGAATAAGTGGCTATGGAAAGCAGACAACTTCAGGGGTCTTACTACAGTCCAGACAAGCCCCTAGCCAAACCATGTTTTGGAGTGTGCAAAGGCAGCAAAAAGCCACCTTTGTGCTCCCCAACTTGAGTTTTACCACCTCTGAACCTGATCCAGAGTCCATTGAAGTCAATGGAAAGTCTCCTATCTTCTGTAACTAAAACTGAGCATTAACTCTTTGGACATGTAAAACCTAACGGCTGTTCTCTCATGTTATCCCAGGTATGTTCAAATACAAATTTTAAGGAGCACTCTGTAAACATCCACAAAGCCACTATATTCTCCTCTTTCAAATCTTTCCTCAAACACTCCTCTTCCATGATGTCTACAAAACACTCAACAATGGCTAGGCAGCTGCAACTGCTGATGATTATAATCATAATCCTCTGTGACCTTGTGCCCCCATCTGTTTATTGGGTTAACCTGGAATCTCCTGTCTTATATTTAATTTGCACGCTCTTTGAGACAAGGGCAGCATTTTCATTGTGTGTGTGGATGCAACTGCCACAATGGCGTCCCATTCTAGGAGGGCCCCGAGACGACCCCTTATTGCCAATAATCTTAATAATGAAGAGAAGAAAGTTAACAGATCATGTACAAAGTTACAGGTGTGCCATTTCAGCTTAGAGGAGACGTGTTAGTTATAACAATTCTGAATGTCTAGTAGCTGGGAGCAGGACACCCTTGTTCCATACTCCTTGGCTTTGAACATATTGCGCCATACTAGTCCAAGATATCTGCAGTTTGAAAGCACAGTGTCAAGCTCATCTGTTTTCCAAAGCTTTTGTTTCACATGGTGATTGCAGGGAATTTGTTCATCTTCTTTTCAGGGAAGGGCAGGAGTGGTGTATTTTTTAAAAATGTGTGCAGAGATTGTCTGATGGGGCCTTTTCATACATTTCTCAAGAAGAATAAATCAGTAAATAAATAAGGGGCCAGGTGTGTTGGCCATAGTAAGGGGCAGCCTAGATCTGCACCATGCAAGCGGGAGCAGCAGAGGACAGGGGCTGCAATTCTGCCTGGCCCTGATGGCTTTGTCTTGATTAGGACACAAATATAGCTAATACAGTCTAGCTAAAAGCTCTAGACATGGCTGTGCAGACTTCAAGATGTACTAGATTGCTTTGGGACTGAAGCATATGCTTAAAGCTAAGCTTGTGCATAAGTGCTTTGCCGAATTGAAGCCTTAAACCACTCTTAGATTTAACCAAGTGTGTAACAACAATCTTTTTCTCTCCATTCACAGTTAAAGTATAAGGACTGTGAAAAAGTCGTCAGAAAACACAGCATAAGTGGACAAAGGTTTTTGGTAAGTGCAACAATAAAATTCCATATTCACAATATAATTGTCACTTGTCTTCCCCTGGGGTTTGCAATTAAGGACATTCCTTGTGTTCTTTGTGCCGCTACACAGTTGCTTACATATTAAGGCCCAGATATTCAAAAAGGCATTTAGGCACTTAACTCTTATGGACATCAATGGGAGTAAGATGTCTACATACTTTTAAGGATCTGGGCTTAAGATCTACATCCTGGTTTTACACCAAAGATCATTGTTTTAAAACATGGACACTGAACACCAGGACCCCCATGGCCGCATTTAGCTTGAATCCATTTTACATTGTTTTTTAAAACAGAAAGTGAAGGTTCACAGCAGCAATATTTGCTTACATTCTTTCTGGTCATTTATAGGAAATGCTTGTTTTTCATGTATTAGCAATAACCTACAGCTTGTCAGATTTCCCCACCCACCTTCGCAGAACAGTGCAACCCACTTGCCTGTAAAAGCTAACCCTCTGCTGGAGACTATTTATGCCAAGGGCTGCCATTTTAAGCCCCTATGAATAAAAAATTATTGTTTTCTGAAACTGTATGTGTAATCAATAGTATTTAAAATCACCACAACTAGCAGACCAAATTCACCAGGGATATAATTCAGTGTTGCTGCACTGAAATTAATAGATATTCTTTGATTTATCCCTGCAATTCATCTGGCTCAACAAACCCATATTTCTCATTTGTACAGTTGCCATTATCTGGTCTTAATTCCACATCAATTAACAGCATGTAGGTTGACATTTTTATTTTGATAAAAACTTCATAATTATCTTTAAAACTCAACTTGGAAATGATCCTAAGGCACGATCTGCCCTTGTCTTTGATGGAAAAGAGCACAGGACTCACAAAGTACAGTGGGTCTTTGCAAGTGAACCTTGAATCAGAACCTAATTTTGTCCTTTGAATGTTTGCATATTCACATGCACAGATCCTACTGGTAGTCAGGATTCAGGTCCCAGTTTTTAGCCAGGAGAAACAGAGTTTTATCCATGTACTGTGACTGCCCTAATGTAAAATAGAGTGGCATTAGAGAGTTGTGCCTTTTCCTCAAGCAACATAATCTACGTATGTCTCTCCACTGTTGAAAATCTGATCTCATCATAAACATAATTATCTGGATGAGATCTGCACTCTCTAGAAATGGCAGAATCCTAATGGGTCAGTCATTAAACAAGGGGGCTGTTCTCAGTCCCCTAAGTGCATACGTTATTTCAAATTTCAGAGATAAACAGTCCAGATGTGGTGGTAGGATCTGGCTCTTATTAAAAACCTTGTTGCAGAAAAAATTTTACACTCTATGTGGGGTATTGAACATTAGTATAAGATTGGTGTTCTAGGGAAATGTACCTTAAATTATGTATATTAGAGGCCCCAACGTGATAATTGTCACAAAGACTTAGTGACAGCCCCGCCACAAAGAGTTTATAATCTAAGCAGACAAGCCAGACAAAGGATGGAAAAGGAAACGAAGGCACAGAGAAGGGAAGTGACCTACCCAAAGTAGCTCAGTGATAGAGCAAGGAATAGAACTTCTGTCTCCTGTAACTTACTCAGTGCCTTATACATTGTACCACACAGAGATTTATTAGCCTAATAATTACTCACTGTCATTAAGTGGAATTACAGAGTCCTGTAAATCAGTGTGAGGATATATACATAGGTACACAAAGTAATAAACTGACTACAATTAGAGCTAATTGAGAAAAAGGGAAGTAATTTCACAATTTTTCACTCTGAACATTTTTAATTTCCCCCCCTCAAAATTCTAATTATGGACCAGCTCTTTAATTAGTCAAGAAGGAGGAAATTTCACACAAATTTCATTACAATTCTTCCTTGCTTCTCGTTTTTTGTTTGTTTTAAATGTCAAGTTTTGAAAATCCATCAAATTTTTGCAATTCAAAACATGTCTGCTAAAAATGAAAGAGTATTCCACCAGGATACCACCTTCTGCTGGATAGAATGAAAACTGCTCTACTGTACATTATAGGTCTTATTCAGCTCGAGTACTAGAACTAGAGTTAGGCAGGAAACATTTTTCCTATCCTGTGAAAATTTTCAAGATTTCAAGTGTTTTGTGTGCATCAGAACAAAACTGAGACCTTTCAAACTCTTTCATTAAAAAAATAAAAATAAAAATAAAAACAGAAAAAAACCCACCCAGAATAGGCAACAGCCTGATGGTTAGGGCACTCACCTGCAATGTGGAAGACTCGGGGATTGTCTACATGATGCACTAGTGCACACCAGCTTTAGTGTAAATTCTAATGCGTACCAGCATGTTGTGCACTAACTGTCAATGTGGAGCCTGCTGGCATGCACTAGTGCACATTGATGTAGTCTGGGACTATGTCAATGCATATTAGGGAACTTTTAGTGCACAACATTAGTGCACACTAGAATTTACACCCCAGCTGGTGTGCACTAACACACCATGTAGACGAGCCCCTAGGCTTAAATTCCTGCTCTGAATCATCTTCCAGGTGTGTGCCCTAACCACCAGGCTATTGCCTGTTCTGGGGTGGATCTCTCACAGTGGCTCCTGCTGAAGCTATTGCATTTTGTATAAATAACTCTATCGTCCAATGGTTAGAGTAATTTATATAGAATCCAAATATCTTATAATGTCGGATAAGGATAAGTCTGTAAATTGAGAAACACGACTCTGGATCTGTTGAGTAACATGGTATCATTTTTGCATCTCCGGGTTCTTTGTACGGCTATGTGAATGAACGTGACACCTACAGACATTCACCATTAGTAATGTCTTTTCCTCCAAACATAATTTGGCAGCTTCTAGTGACTGGTTTGATATGGAAAGACACCTGCTATAAAGAGAATCTGGAATGCCAGGCACTCATTTGGGCTTTGGGAGACACATGTTCAAGCCCCTGCTCTGAATCAGAACTAGTCATTCCATCCTGGCCCCAAGAAGATTTGTGATGAATGAAAAACCTTTTCCTTGCAAAACTCCTTACCAGCTCTACTAGACACCTGTGTTTAAGAAAAGGAGGATCTGAGTTCTAGCTCTGCTGTCACTGTGAAGTCCTCAGTGATCATCATGGTGAGCAGCAGAATGCCATTTCTGAAATACCTACGTGGCCAAGGATCTTTGACTCTTGCATTGTTTACCAAGTGCTTATGATACATAACCAGTTCAGAATGTTTTTCTGCAGAAATGGCCTCGCAGATTCAGTGGTTGATCTCTACTAGGCAGGCCAGTAGCTGCTGCTTCCTCATTTCTCCCAATATAATTTTTGTTTGTTTTTAACTTTTTGCCTACTTGGCCATTTTATACTAGAAAACATTCTGCTTACTGCAGATGCAAAGCACAAGTGTAACAGTGGGGAAGAAGTGACAAGGAAAACTGCAGCTTGCAGAGCAATGTGTAAGAAATCAACTGCTTTTCTTTAGGGTAATTGTCTTTCTAATGACTTTTGTAAGATGTAGAAACTGCCAAATTATGTTTGGATAACCCGATACTGTTCAGAATGAATGTCTGTGGGTTTCATGTTCACTCAAAAGCCATACAAGCAACATGACAATGAAAAAATGGTGCCATCCCAACAAATGCACTCCCTGGTTTGAGTAATGATTTTTACTCTGCTGACTACCTGCATGGAAAAATCCTACAGAGTATATTAGGGATTAAAGCAATAGGATTCTTTAGACATTAAAACTCTGTAGAATTTAATGGAGAGACATGTTCTTCCTACAGAATTTTTAAACCAAGCTACTGAATTTAACAGACAATCACATTCCTTTAATAGAGTTCTAACGGTTGGTTTAAATGTATTATTAAATTTTATGATTCTATAGGATGTTTCCCTAAGAGAAATATATATTTTACCACATTTCACTAATGTTAGCTCTCCAGAGCCAAGGGCACCTCTGGGGACAGCAGCCTGATTCTGCTCTAGGCTGAACATTCTTCAATAGAGTTGTTGACCAAGTTTAATTAGAGACCACTTATTTCTCATATGAACCAGGAAAATCCCAGCCTGACTTTCAGGTTCCAAGAGGAGTTTTGAAAGCTGGCAGTTTAAAAACACATTTTTACTTTCAAAACTGATCAGATATGGTCTGAAGCGGACACCCATTTATGGAATCCCACAATGCCATTTTAAAGTTGTTTACCATGTCCTTTTAAAAGCACATATAACATGCAGATCTTTCACTTCCCTCATATTGAGCCAAATTATGCCATTGAGACACTGGACCCTGTTGGAGGTAACGTGGAACTGCACCTGATGGGAGGGATGGGCACTTCAGGAAGATGCAACTGCTTCTCCTGGTGCAGGAGGCCAGCTCCTTGGGGGAGGGGAAGACATCGCTTCACTTCCTCTCTACCCTCTTTGGCACAATTTAAGGGAGGGAGCTGTTTCTATGACAGTCACTGGCCCTTGCACAAGGTGTGCAAAGAAGCAAAGGCAAGGCTCCTTGTGCCCGTCCCCTCCCCCCTCCCCCGCCCCCCCTACCCCCCCAGAGATTTGAGCTAGGCCAGGGACAAGATAGCCCTTTAATTGTAAGTATATGAAAAAAATCCATCAGCTCATTTCCCTAAAAAAAAAGAAAAGAGTTTAAAAATCAGCTAGTTTTGTGCAAAACATTATGAGTTTTTACCTTAAGCCCCTGCATACGTTTTAAAATTTCCTTGTGTAACCAACACTATGCTATTATTTTGCATCATTATTACATCACGTTCAAGGAGTCCTCCAAACACATGATACCAATGGTGCCCTTAGGACTGTGCTAAGCATGTTGTCATGGCAGGTAACAAATATATCTGTGTAAAACCTTCATTGAAAAACCATAGTGCAAAACTTGCCTGGCTTCAGAGTGTGTTGCCAGCATAGGACTCCTGACCCAGTCAAGAAAACCTGGCCCCCATTTTATGGTTTCATATTGACACTGTGAAGTTTACAGTTTCAGATGATTTTGCTGTGCAGCTTGGAGAAACTGGGTGATTTCAAAGGAGTGCCGCCTGGAGTTTTTGAGTTGGTTCCAACCTAGGCTCATTGCAGAACAAAAACGTGTGAACGCAATGTGAATCAGAGAACTCTTGAGAGCCAAAACCACAGAGCATTGCCCACTTCTGCCTCCCACAACCAGGAACAGCTCTTTTCATTTAAACATACACGCACACTGCTTTTGAAATGGCAATTGTTTTAAAAAAAATGTTGGGGGAAAAAACCCCACCTTTTTCTGTAGGGCTCTCTGAGAGAAGCAGAGAATTCATGTATTGCCAGCAGAAGTGTTATGGCCATGGGTGAAGACATCAGTAGACTCTATGAACTGTGTTTGGAGTTCAAGTCTGTCATCATGGTTAGATCTCAAGGGGAGGTGGATCTCCACTTTCTGTGTGAATTGGTGCATAGAGATGGGATGTATTATCTCAAAGGATATTTCACTTCCTTGGCACCACAGACAACAGAGATTTATTAATCAGTGGGCTAGATGCGTCCAGTCCTAGGGCAACATTAAGTGAGGATCAAGATCTGGCAAAGCAGAGAGAGAGAGAGAGCGAGAAAGGGAGAGGGGAAGGCAGAAGAACTAATAGAGAATTTTTTCATTAAAATGTGTGTCCATCTTTGTTCTGATTTAAGCTGCTTGTACATTTCCCTAGGGACCATGGGATGAGCTTTTGGATCACGTGGTTATAGTTTGAAATGCATACTTGTGTATGCTTGAAATTTTGCCTGTTTGCTCAATATAATTCCAGTAACTATGACAAGCTACAGGGAAAAGGCTGTTGGAGGAAAGGTTTTTTACATTGCCCCTAGGTACAGCAAGTCAACATTTTAAATCTCAGCCCACAGTAACACAGAGTGTCAACGGAGCAGCATAGCACCAGCAGAGACCCAATTACAACACAATATGGCATGGTACCTAAGCACACACCTAAGTTTAAGCATATATGTAGTGCCATTGACTTCACGTTAGTGCTTAAAGTTAGGCACATGCTTAATATTTTGTTGAATCGAATCCTAAATGCTGAACAGGGGCTTAGGTTTGTACCTGTTCTTCATTAGTTTTCTACTTATCATGCAGTCCTGTTAATTGTAATGTTTTGACACATGAAAGAATATTAAAGCTTTCTTATCTCCCAAGCTGTTACGTGGACAATTTTGTAACATATAGCATGTGTGTTTCTGTTCCAGAACATGTCTGAAAATGATATTCAGAAATTTCCCAAACTGAGTGTGCCGTAAGTAAATCCAAACCAAATCTCATTTTTCAAAATGGATGATATGTTGAGTGGGTTGGAGATATAACTCCTGGACAAGCACAGGGCAAGTGGATGGTGAGGCCTTTAAAACATTGATCTAGAGACCTGCTGTTTGTGTTGTTTCAGGAAAGGAAAGGACACATTCCTAGAGAAAAAAACAAGTGAGGAAAACATGGCATTTGTCATTGTGTGGAAAATAACCAGATACAGATTAAAAAACCCATTGGGGAAATATTCAGAAATCTTTGTAATTGGCCTCACCTTGCTCCCATTCAAGTTAATGACAGAACTCATTACTGACTTCAATGGAAGTAGTTAGGTCAATGCTGAGTGCTTTTGAAAGTACCACCTGTTGAGTATGATTTCATTGCTTAGTTGGAAAGAGGACTTCCATCCTGAAAACATATGAAATATGTCAAATTGAACACTACATCTAATGTAGTTACTTTTTGAACGTTTTTCATTATGCCCCACCATGTTTAGATACCTATTAAAGATAAATCATACTTAAGACTGGAATAGCTTTCCTGTGCAGCTGCGGGTAGATGATTGGAAGGCATTTGAATCAATTTATATATTTTCCATCCATCATAGCAAGTTATTGATTAAAATTATATTTGCATTACATTAACACTGAGTAGCAGTGAGTTCTGCTGTGTGCAAGACTTCACCATGAAAGATAAAAGTTTCTTTGCCTGTTCTGTAAGATACCCCTCATTCTTTTGGTCTTGTGAAATAAATAGTTTTCAGTTATTTGATGATCTCTCCCTTTCTTGTGTTCTGCTGATCCCCTAGGCTTGCATTCGTCTTGGGTTTTTTTGTTTTATTTAATTACATATTTTTTATATTTTAGGGCTTTGGGATTATTCTCTTTCAAATAATATTAGTCATTAAGAGTGACTTGAAAAAAATAATGGAGATATATACAAACAGATATATTAGGGTCTTATGTGAGTAATATACATAGGCAACCTAAATATAGGAGTTATTGCCAGATCCCCCTAACCTTTATTGATTTTGAAAAGATAAATTATGTCCATTGTATTTTCTTTCTCCACTTTACCTGTGGTAAAATGTGAGCAAACTTGTCTTGTATGATCACTTTGTGCTTTTCACTAAGGACTTGAATTTGGCAACAGTGGAAAAAGAGCTGTGAACACCAGAGCTCAAGCTCAGAGAAATGAGTAAAGTAGATTCTAAAAATGCTTGAAAATAATAAATCCAAACCAAAACTGTAGAATTAACAAGATTCATAATAGAAAGAGCGAAAGCAACAGAATAAGGACAGCAGACTTAAAAAAGAAAGCAGGCTAAAATGTGGGGAAATGGCAGCTGATGTCCCGTTGGAAGAAAATCTCAGGATGGAAGGAGGTCGGGAAAGCTAGGAGTTTCTCAAAGAAGCAATATTAAATGATCATAGAATCATAGACTTTAAGATCAGAAGAGACAATTATGATTGTCTAGTCCAGGGGTTGGCAACCTCTGGCATGCGGCTCCCCAGGGTAAGCACCCTGGCGGGCCGGGCCAGTTAGTTTACCTGGTGCGGCAGGTAAACAAACTGGCCGCAGCAGGTAAACAAACTGGCCCGGCCCGCCAGGGTTTTACCCTGGCGAGCTGCGTGCCAAAGGTTGCCAGCCCCTGGTCTAGTCTGACCTCCTGCACAACGCAGGCCACAGAATCTCACCCACCCACTCCTGTATCAAACCCCTAACCTATGTCTGAGCTATTGAAGTACTCAAATCGTGGTTTAAAGACTTCAAGGTGCAGAGAATCCTCCAGCAAGTGACCCGTGCCCCACGCTGCAGAGGAAGGCGAAAAACCCCCAGGGCCTCTGCCAATCTGCCCTGGAGGAAAATTCCTTCCCGACTCCAAATATGGTGATCAGCTAAACCCTGAGCATGTGGACAAGACTCACAAGCCAGACACCTAGGAAATAATTCTCTGTAGTAACTCAGATCCCACCCCATCTAACATCCCATCACAGGCCATTGGGCATATTTACCACGAATAGTCAAAGATCAATTAATTGCCAAAATTAAGCTATCCCATCGTACCATCCCCTCCATAAACTTATCAAGCTTAGTCTTGAAGCCAGATATGTCTTTTGCCCCCCACTGCTCCCCGTGGAAAACTGTTCCAGAACTTCACTACTCTGATGGTTAGAAACCTTTGTCTAATTTCAAGTCTAAACTTCCTGATGGCCAGTTTATATCCATTTGTTCTTGTGTCCACATTGGTACTGAGCTTAAATAATTCCTCTCTCTCCCTGGTATTTATTCCTCTGATATATTTATAGAGAGCAATCATATCTCCCCTCAGCCTTCTTTTGATTAGGCTAAACAAGCCAAGCTCTTTGAGTCTCTCTCCTTTCATAAGACAAGTTTTCCATTCCTCGGATCATCCTAGTAGCCCTTCTCTGTACCTGTTCTAGTTTGAATTCATCCTTCTTAAACATGGGAGACCAGAATTGCACATGGTATTCCAGATGAGGTCTCACCAGTTCCTGGTATAACGGTACTAACACCTCCTTATCTCTACTGGAAATACCTCGCCTGATGCATCCCAAGAGTGCATTAGCTTTTTTCACCGCCATATCACATTGGTGGCTTATAGTCATCCTGTGATCAACCAATACTCCGAGGTCCTTCTCCTCTTCTGTTACTTCCAACTGATGTGTCCCCAGCTTATAACAATAATTCTTGTTATTAATCCCTAAATGCATGACCTTGCACTTTTCACTATTAAATTTTATCCTATTACTATTACTCCAGTTTACAAGGTCATCCAGATCTTCCTGTATGATATCCCAGTCCTTCTCTGTATTAGCAATACCTCCCAGCTTTGTGTCATCCACAAACTTTATTAGCACACTCCCACTTTTTGTGCCAAGGTCGGTAATAAAAAGATTAAATAAGATTGGTACCAAAACCGATCCTTAAGGAACTCCACTAGTAACCTCCCGCCAGCCTAACAGTTCACCTTTCAGTACGACCCGTTGTCATCTCCCCTTTAACCAGTTCCTTATCCATCTTTCAATTTTCATATTGATCTCCATCTTTTCCAATTTAGCTAATAATTCCCCATGTGGAACCATATCAAATGCCTTACTGAAATCGAGGTAAATTAGATCCATGGTCTTTCCTTTGTCTAAAAAAATCTGTTACCTTCTCAAAGAAGGAGATCAGGTTGGTTTGGCATGATCTACCTTTTGTAAAACCATGTTGTATTTTGTCTCAATTACCACAGACCTCAATGTCCTTAACTACTTTCTCCTTCAAAATTTTTTCCAAGACCTGCCATACTACAGATGTCAACAGGCCTGTAGTTACCCGGATCACTTTTTTTCCCCTTTCTTAAAAATAGGAACTATGTTAACAATTCTCCAGTCATATGGTACAACCCCTGAATTTACAGATTCATTAAAAATTCTTGCTAATGGGCTTGCAATTTCATGTGCCAGTTCCTTTAATATTCTTGGATGAAGATTATCTGGGCTCCCCGTTTTAGTCCCATTAAGCTGTTCGAGTTTGGCTTCTACCTTGGATGTGCTAATATCTACCTGCATATCCTCATTCCCATTTGTCATCCTACCGTTATCCCTAAGCTCCTCATTAGCCTCATTAAAGACTGAGGCAAAGTATTGTTTAGATATTGGGCCATGCCTAGATTATCCTTAACCTCCATTCCATCCTCTGTGTTTAGCAGTCCCACTTCTTCTTTCTTTGTTTTCTTCTTATTTATATGGCTATAGAACCTTTTACTATTGGTTTTAATTCCCGTTGCAAGATCCAATTCTACATGGCATTTGGCCTTTCTCACTTTATCCCTACATGTTCTGACCTCAATAAGGTAGCTTTCCTTGCTGATCCCTCCCATCTTCCACTCTTTGTATGCTTTCTGCTTTTTCTTAATCACCTCTCTGAGATGCTTGCTCATCCAGCTTGGTCTACAATTCCTGTCTATGAATTTTTTCCCCTTTCTTGCAGGCTTTTGATAGTTTCTGCAACTTTGACTTGAAGTAATTCCAGGCCTCTTCTGCCTTTAGATCCAATCCAATCTTCAGTCCAATCCTCTTCCCTAGCTAAATTTCCTTAATTTTTTAAAGTTAGCCTTTTTGAAATCAAAAACCCTAGTCACAGATCTATTTTTTTGTTTATCCTTCCATTTAGTTTAAACTGAATTAGCTCATGATTGCTCGAACCAAGGTTGTCCCATACAACCATTTCTTCTATGAGGTCCTCGCTACTCACCAAAACCAAATCTAAAATGGCATCCCCTCTTGTTGGTTCAGCAACTACTCGGTGAAGGAATCCATCAGCTATTGCATCCAGGAAAATCTGAGCCCTATTATTATTACTAGCACTTGTCCTCCAGTCTATATCTGGGAAGTTAAGGTTTCCCATGGTCACACAATTCCCATTAGTATTTACTTCATTAAAAACATTAAAGAGGTCTCTATCCATATCCAAATCAGATCCCGGTGGTCTATAGCAAGCATTATCCCAGGGGAGGCTCTAGTAGCTTTGTTCCCCAAGCAATAGCCAACATGGATATGTCAAGAGCAAATCATGCCAAACAAACCTAATTTCTTTCTTTGACAGGATTACTGGCCTAGTGGATAGGGGGATGCAGTTGATTTGATATATCTTGATTGTAGGTGGGACTCTGTCAAAATCCTTGCTAACATTCTCAAACTAGGGAAATGTGGTTTAGATGAAACTGCTATAAAGTGTGTTCACAACTAGCTGAAAAACCATATTCACACTGTCGTTATCAATGATTCACTGTCAGACTGAGAGGTCCTATCTAGTGAGTTCCCACAGGGGTCAGTCCTGTACCCAGTAGTATTTAATGTTTTCATTATGAGTTGGATAATGGAGTGGAGAGTATACTTATAAAATTTGCTGATGACTCCAAGCTGGAAAGGATTGCAAGCATGTTGGAGGACAGGATTAGAAATTGAAAGGATCTCGATAGATTGGAAAATTGGTAAAAATCAACCAGATGAAATTTAACAGAGAAGTGAAAAGTACCACACTTAGAAAGGAAAAAAAAAATCAAATGCACAGATACAAAAATGGGAAATAACTGGCTAGGCAGAAATACTGCAGAAAGTATTGTTGCAAAAAAAGGCCAATATCATTTGGGATGTATTAACAGGAGTGTTGTATATAAAACATAGGAGCTGGTTGTTCTGATGTACTTGGCACTGGTGAGGGGGTATTGTGAGGGGGTCCAGTCATTTGGGGGTATTGTGTCCAGTATTTTAAGAAAGATGTGGACAGATTGGAGAGAGTTTAGAAAAGAGCAACAAAAATGATAAAAGGTTTAGAAAAATCTGATCTCTGAAGAAAGGTTAAATAAACTGGGCATGTTTAGTCTTGAGTAAAGAAGACAGCGGTGACCTGATATGTTAAATCAAATATATTAAGGGCTGTTATAAAGAGGACAGTGATCAGTTGTTCTCTATATCCCTGAAAGTAGGACAAGAAGTAATCAGCTCAATCTGCAGCAAAAAAGGAGATTTAGGTTAGATATTAAGAAAATTGTTCTAACTGGGAGGATAGGTAAATACCAGAATATATAACCAAGGGACGTTATGGAATCCCTGCCTCAGAATGGGAGGATGGACTGGATGACCACTCAAGGTCCCTTCCAGACCTATATTTCTGTATTTCAGCCATAATGCTTTCCATTGCTTTCTTTCACTCTAACTTCATTGGTTTGTTGTCTGTTTGGATTACAAATCCCTTGTGGCCTTGCCTTCTTACCTGTTTGTAAAAATGCCTAGTAGACTATGCAAACAATAAAAATTAAAAATAATCCCATAGTTCCTTTTCTCCCTCCCCCGCACTCTAAATCTCCATCTTGCAAGGACACAATAAGCTCTAGTCATTTTAATCGCAAAGCAGATCTCGTAGATTATAATCAACTCTGATTGCCAATCCCATAGGCTAGCCTGAGTGGCATCTTAAATGGTGTAAAATCTTTCTGGCTTTTAAAACAAAGGAGATCAAAAGCAATTACTTCAGATCTATCTATGCCTCTCTGCCATTGTTACTTATATGTCCCCCATTACTGGGATATCTGATTGCCTCACAATCTTTGATGTTTGTATTCTAACAGCATGCCTCTGATGTAGGGCAGTGCTATTGTCCCCATTTTACAGATAGGGAACTGAGGCACTTGCCCAAGGTGTCACAGGAAGTACAGGGCAGAGCAGGGAACTGAATTTGTAATATGCTGCCATTTATAATGAAGCAGTTTGACCTCGAGAGAGACCAACATAAGAGATGTCAAGTATCAGAGGGGTAGCCTTGTTAGTCTGAATCTGTAAAAAGCAACAGAGGGTCCTGTGGCACCTTTGAGACTAACAGAAGTACTGGGAGCATAAGCTTTCGTGGGTCAGTGGTTCTGACCCACGAAAGCTTATGCTCCCAGTACTTCTGTTAGTCTCAAAGGTGCCACAGGACCCTCTGTTGCTTTCAACATAAGAGACTGCAGGGCAGCAGGGGCCAAACTCTCCACTGGATTATTCAGATTCACCTCTCATCCTACTCATAGATCCCCTATTGTACCTGTCCTCTGCTTTCCCATCAGTGCCCTGTATACTGTATGTCCACATGACCAGAGGAATGGGATGATGGGCTACATAGGAAGCCTCATACAATCAGAGAAACGTAGGGCTAGATAGGATCTCAAGAGGTCATCTAGTCCAACCCTCTTCACTGAGACGAGATTGGGTTCACCTAGACAGATATTTGACCAACCTGTTCTTAAAATACTCCAGTGACAGGCTTCCGATGGCAACATATTCCAGTACTTACCTATTCTTAAAATTAGAACGGTTTTCCCAATATTAAAATCATCTTCCTTGTTGCAAATCGAGGGTAGGACAGGAAGTAATTGGTTCAAACATGGAGAATGATCATCCTCATCCTGTTTATACATATTTGAAGACTGTTCTCATGTGTTATATCATAGAATCATAAAACTGGAAGGGACCTCGAGAGGTCATCTAGTCCAGTCCCCTGCACTCGTGCCATGACTAATTATCTAGACCATTCCTGACAGGTATTTGTCTAACCTGTTCTTAAAAATCTCCAAGGATGGAGATTCCACAACCTCCCTAGGCAATTTATTCCAGTGCTTAACCACCCTGACAATTAGAAAGTTTTTCCTAATGTCCAATCTAAACCTCCCTTGCTGCAATTTAAGCCCATTGCTTCTTGTCCTATCCTGAGAGGTTAAGAAAAACAATTTTTCTTCCTCCTCTTTGTAACAACCTTTTACATACTTGAAAACTGTTATCATGTTCCCTCTCGGTCTTCGCTTTTCCAGACTAAACAAAACCAATTTTTTAAATCTTCCCTCATAGGTCATGTTTTCTAAACCTTTCATCATTTTAGTTGCTCTTCTTTGGACTCTCTCCAATTTGTCCACATCCTTTGTGAAATGTGGTGCCCAGAACTGGACAAAATACTCCAGTTGAGGCCTAATCAGTGCAGAGTAGAGTGGAAGAATTACTACTCGTGTCTTGCTTACAACATTCCTGCTAATACATGCCAGAATGATGTTCGCTTTTTTTGAAACAGCATTACATTGTTGACTCATATTTAGCTTGTGGTCCACTATGACCCCCAGATCCCTTTCTGCAGTGCTCCTTTCTAGGCAGTCATTTCCCATTTTGTATGTGTGCAACTGATTGTTCCTTCCTAAATGAAGTACTTTGCATTTGTTCTTATTGAATTTCATCCTATTCACTTCAGAGCATTTCTCCAGTTTGTTCAGATAATTTTGAATTTTAATCCTATCCTCCGAAGCACTTGCACCCCTTCCCAGCTTGGTATCATCCTGAGACTTTCTAAATGTACTCTCTATGCCATTATCTAAATCAATGATGAAGATATTGAACAGAACTGGACCCAGAACTGATCCCTGCGGGACCCCTCTTGTTATGCTCTTCCAGCCTGACTGTGAACCACTGATAACTACTCTCTGGGAACGGTTTTCCAACCAGTTTTGCATCCACCTTATAGTAGTCCCATCTAGGTTGCATTTCCCTAGTTTGTTTATTAGAAGGTCATGCGAGACAGTATCAAAAGCATTACTAAAGTCAAGATATACCACGTCTACTGCTTCCCCACTATCCACAGGGCTTGTTACCCTGTCAAAGAAAGCTATCAGGTTGGTCTGACATGATTTGTTTTTGACAAATCCATGGTGACTGTTACTTATCACCTTATTATCTTTTAGATGTTTGCAAATTGATTGCTTAATTAATTATTTGCCCCATTGTCTTTCTGGGTACAGAAGTTGAGCTGACTGGTCTGTAATTTCCTGGGTTGTCCTTATTTCCCTTTTTATCGATGAGCACTATATTTGCCCTTTTCCTGTCTTCTAGAATCTCTCCCATCTTCCATGACTTCTCAAAGATAATCACTAATGGCTCAGATATCTCCTCAGTCAGCTCCTTGAGTATTCTAGGATGCATTTCATCAGGGCCTGGTGACCTGAAGACATCTAATTTGTCCAAGTAATTTTTAATTTGTTCTTTCCCTATTTTAGCCTCTTCTGATCCTACCTCATTTTCACTGGCACTCACTACGTTAGATGTCCAACCACCACCAACCTTCTTGGTGAAAACTGAAACAAATAAGTCATTAAGCACCTCTGCCATTTCCATATTTTCTGTTATTGTTATGTTGTTATTATTAATTATTATTATTATTGTTATGTCCCCCCTCAGCCTTCTCTTCTCAAGATTAAACATGCCCAATATTTTCACCCTTTCCTCATAGGTCATGTTTTCTAAACCCTTTATCATTTTTATTGCTCGCCTCTGGACTCTCTCGAATTTGTTCACATCTTTCTTAACCCAAAACTGGACAAAATACTCCAGCTGAGGCTTCACCAATGCTGAGTAGAGTGGAAGACTTACTTCTCATGTCCTACATATAATACTCCTTGTAATACATCCCCACATGATAATAGCCTTATTTGAAACTGCATCACACTTGACTCGTATTCAATTTGTGATGCACTACAACCCCCAGATCCTTTTCTGCAGTATTGCTGCTTAACCAGTTATTTCCCATTTGGTATTTGTGCATTTAATTTTGCCCTTACTAAGTATGGCAACTTTTCACTTATTTTTATTGAATTTAATTTTGTTGATTTCAGACCAATCCAGAATAGTTGAGGTCAACAATTTACTACTGGACATTGGTGTTTAGTAGTGGAAGCAGAGATCATTACCATTTTAAAAACTGGGATGAAGTTGTGGATTTTTTTAAAGTAAAGTATTCTTATTTTTCTGTGTACAACAGAAATGCACATTAGTGTACTACAAATATAAATCTGACCTGCCTCATCACTAAATGAAGCATGCATTTTTGCAAGTCTACAGCCTTGTAAGCATACTACTAAAGTTACATGTACTGGGTCAGACCCTTAGCTTGTGAAAATTGGGGTAGCTCCATTAACTTCAACAGAGCTACACCAAATTACACCAGCAATGAATGTGACCCAACACTCGTAACTGTGCTACATTTGTCACCCACAGGCCACAGCCATAGAAACCCAATGGGCTGAGCATGTGGTTTTTCTAAATATACCCATTTTAGGAAACCTACATGCTCAAATTTGAAAGTTACAAGGTCATTACTCCGGGATATTTCTGTAACTTTAGCAGTGGCTAAGTAGGTCACAACTGCACTTACAGAATATGACAGGCAATTTACTGAAATTGGTTACAAGGCAATCTCTTATTTTGGGGAACAACATCTACCTCCTGTGTCACCCAGGCACATCTTCATGTGTCTTCGAGTGCCCCATCTTCAAACATAAAATAAAGCTTGTTAAAATAGTTTTATGAAACAAACTATTTAGTAAATATATATATTAACTCTTATGCACCCTATTGGCTAGTGTGTATGTGTACCACTGTGCTCTACTGGATGGAATTGAAACTGTTCAACTGTATCTCCTAGTCCCCCTATTCAGCAAACAGCGTTAACAGAGATCTCCTTTCATTCGAGTGCTAAGAGCCTGTGCTTCTGGAACAGAAGCACGGTTCTGACCCCCTGTCATGTTACATTCCTAATGGCCATAGTGTGCAGTGTACTGACAAGTTTGCAGCCTTAGGTGGTCAAGGATTTGTTAAAATATTCAGCCACAAATAAGTGACTGGTACCAATAGGTCACTGTGTGAGTCCAATTCCAGCTGGAGCATTATGGGGAAGAGGGTGCAGGTTTTTTCCCCATGCACCTGCAGCAGACTGTGTGAGCACTAAATGGGCTGGCTAGTCCACCTCCCTCAAGGGATGTTCGCCAGACCACCATCCAACCCCCTTGCATGCCTGCCAGGGTTTGACAGCAATGACTAGGCAAAGTACCTTTCACTGGCAGGTGTAAGGAGCACTATGCAGCAAGCTTGCTGAGGAATCCCACCTTGTGTACACAAAATGACTCGGAGTACCTGAGCAATAAAGTTTTCATTCCTCCTTTAGTCCCTGAAAGGAGCAAAGACTTTTTTGGCCCATTATGTGTAAGGTTGTGTAAGAAATTCTGGTTTTCTTCCCAAAAAGTTTCTTTTCTAGACAAAATAACAAAGCAACACACAAGAGCATTATTCATTTGAAAGCCCTGCAGGCTTCTTAAGTGGTATTTAATATTTGTTATTTCCTGCTGTATCTAGGCTCTTTTTAAAAATAGATCTTTGAGCTCCTGATTATCAAACCATTGTACAACTGGGGGATGCACTGATAGAGGAGAACTATTCTAGTAAAGTCCTTCTACCTGTCCCTGGTGGCTCTTCAGGGAAAAATTAAAGATAGTCCTGGTATTTGTGTATGCGAGGGATAACCAAGACATCCTGGCTAAAACTGTAGCTCTTTGCAAAGCAAGTTCTAACACCCATCGTCAGCTGTAAAGTATTGTCAAACCTATGGCTGCCCCACTGCCAGTATCTTACCCCATACTTTGTAAAATGATATGAGACACCATAAGTATGAAAGGCACTATATAAAGCAAATTATACTGTATGAACGCAATACTGAGTAATTCATTGGAAGAATTGCTGGGCTGATAACCTCAAATTTTCCATATTTTAGACCAATATATATTGGCTTTCAAAGTATTTACATTTCTAATGATGGAATATTTAGTTCAAGTCAATGTAAAATCAAGTGACTTTAGGACCCTGCAGAATCCTGAAGCCTATTATATTTGTTACTGTAAAACCTGACTTGGAGAGCACATGACTTATGAGGAGAGGCTGAGGGAACTGGGATTGTTTAGTCTGCAGAAGAGAAGAAGGGGGGGGGGGATTTGATAGCTGCTTTCAACTACCTGAAAGGGGGTTCCAAAGAGGATGGATCTAGACTGTTCTCAGTGGTACCAGATGACAGAATGAGGAGTAATGGTCTCAAGTTGCAGTGGGGGAGGCTTATGTTGGATATTAGGAAAAACGTTTTCACTAGGAGGGTGGTGACGCACTGGAATGGGTTACCTAGGCAGGTGGTGGAATCTCCTTCTTTAGAGGTTTTGAAGGTCAGGCTTGGCAAAGCCCTGACTCGGATGATTTAGTTGGGGATTGGTCCTGCTTTGAGCAGGGGGTTGGACTAGATGACCTCCTGAGGTCCCTTCCAACATTGATATTCTATGATTCTATGATTTAGAAAAGCTAACTTTGTTAAAAGCCCTTTGTCTCCTGGTCATAGACACATATGCCTTAGTTTTTTGATCTGTCTAAGGTGCTCCTTGAATCAAAACTCTAATTTAGGCTGCTAGGATAAGGTTCTGCATGCCTGCAGAGGATTGGGTGTAGCTGTGCTCACATCCACCACATCCGTTCCTGACAACCGGGAAGTTGGCGGGCGCAAACCCACCCACTGCTAAAGGCCCCTCCGCCAGCCTGGGGAGGAGCTACTGAACCCAGTGCTCAACTGAATATGTGGGACAACGAAGAAAAAAACAGGAACCAGTGTGGGGGTCAGAGGGCCAAAACCCTCTCACAGGACTCACTCGAGGAAAGACCGAGAAGTGGGCAATAAGGCTGCCTCCACCTCCCGAAGTACACGCCGGGGGGTTCCAAGGGCAGAGAGCCCCGTGCACCAGCCAAGCCCATAGGGATCCACCCAGTCCTCCCGGTTGTAGTCCAGGAGGTCTCTGATCCTGGTAACTTCCTCCAGGCCTGCCAACCTCATGCTGGGCAGGTGGAGAAGGCTAAGCTGCCTCTGCCAATTCTATAGCAGTGCTGAGTCTCTTTACAAAGAGGGAAAATTCTCTGCTGAGAATCTTTGACTGACTTGACTTGGTTGAGAGTGCATATCAGTAACATAACAGTTAAAAAAAATTACAGGGATGTTGTAATCATCCCTAAATCAAGTATTACAAACAGGATATTGAGAGTTCAGGTTCCACATAAAAGAAATCCAAAACATTTTAAAGCAAGAAATGTACAGCTGAGGCATCCAAATAACCTTAACTCTGCCCTGCAGTTATGTCATGCAATAACTATGTGATTATGATTAAGGTATTTTACTATTTGTGGTCCCAGATTTGATTAAACTAATTAAACTAATTTTTAAATACATTAGCTATTGTTATATTCCCCCTCCCCCCCTTAGTACATGGCAGAGCAAAAGTTGTTTGGATGCCTTCACTGTGCATTTCTATACTGTACTATATTTAGATGTCTTTTATATGTAACCTTAATGCTCAATTTCCAGAGTATAACGTTCAATTTGGGGACATTACAATGTATATATACAATTATAATTTTGTTACCTTTGTATAGTCACATGTTAATGTAATTTGCTGTCTAATTGGCTTTTTAATAATTTTCAAAAATATCATACATGAACCCTAAGCAAGAAACCCAAGAGAATGTTGCATGTGATATTTTTAATGATTTGAAGTTATGGAGTATCAACTTTACATCATTTTTCAAAATGTTAACTTTTAAGGGCAGATTCTATGGTACACCAGAATAGTGGAAGACAACCAAGTGGTATATAAGACTATGTTGTAAAGGCCAGTATTAAGTGAAAGGGATTAGGAGGAGACCAGTCCCTGGGTTAAAATGTCTCTGTGCATCAAGGTCTTCCATTATTGTCCTGCCTCAGTTTATCTTGCAGAAGTGCCTCAATGGGCAGTGAGGCTGAGGCATCAGTGCCACTGGGAGATGGTCTAAGCTAGCATGCAGCCATGGAACCTTTAAGGAGAAGTAACTGTCAGCTACAAGTCATGTGCTTGTGAGAACTCTTGCTATATATTCTGTCTGCCTCATGCCACTGACTCATTACAAGGAATAGAACTGTTGCATGCAAATCAGCAGTAGAGGAAGAGAGGTAACCCAAACAATTGCCAATGATGTCACGATGGTCCTACTTACGAGTTTTCCAAGCTGTCGACTTACCTCTGTCTGTAGCCTGTAAAATCCTAACAATTACATAAATCAATCATTAATAACTTTGCTCAGTTGTAAAATAATTTCTATGAATATACGCTATGCATAAACACTTCAATTAATTTTAATTATAGGGACATTTGAAGTGTTATTTTCTTTTTAAGATAATTCACATTATTCTGACAGATACAAAATTTTTGAATAGACCAATTTTATATTAATTTCAAACACAAACTGGCAGATTTACTTGTAAACGCTCAGAAAATGCATTCTTTACTCAGAGTAGGTACTGTAAGACTGGGGAGGATATGCTGCATTTTATACAGAACAAAGAAGCTGAGGGGGATGGCAATTGATGTCCCTATATTAGGCTGAATCAAAACCCAGATTTGAAGTCTGCAGCTTGGTCTCTTCTCAATTAATGCATACAGAATCCAATGGCACCTTCAGAATTCCTGAGAAGGTCTTCACCTATGTGAATTCATATTTGTATGCCTCTATTTTGGGTGCTCAACTTGAGAAACTTTAAAGTGGCCTGATTTTCAGAAAGTGCTGACTGTCCATCAAAGCATATGGTCTCAAGTTGAGTGCCAAAAATTGAGGGACCAAAAAAGACCAATCTTTTTAAAATGGATGTTCTGGGATTAACGTGCATGTATGCTCACTAGAAGCAGGAGAAACAGAAGAGATTTAGCTGGGAGTTTCAGTGAACTCTGAACCCAATATGATGTTATTGTGTCTGCCCTGCAGAACTTGTTATCCAGGGGCAGAGCACAGGTGGCAGAAGGTCAGATACTCTCTTCACTGTGCCCAGGGAATGGGATTTCCAGAGTGTAGGACTTTGCCCCCAGCTCCCTCATGTATCTTCCTACCTCTGGCCACAATATTCTTGGGCTGGACTCTGCTTATACTCACAACGTTTGAAGTTAATTAGGCAAACAAGCTGGTTTGAGAGGATTTTGTTTCAACTTCCTTCCGATTCTAAGATGAGCGGCTGGTGGTGAAGGCAGAGAGAATGGTCTGAGAGTAACATTTTTTGCAAGTGTTGCTGCATGGCCTTATCCTGTCCTATCACCCACTACTCCCATCTCAAAAAGCAGTGTGGTTTTGATACTTCCTTCCTTACCTAGCTGCAGACCCAGCTGTCTCTGTGCCTGAATGTTCTATAAAAACATTTGTTGCTAAGGGCACATGGTTCTCAGAAAAAGCAAGCAAGCAATGTTTTGTTCATGTCATTGCTAAGCCTTGGCTGAAGGCTTGTGATATATGAATTATTTCTATTATTACGATGCCTAAGAGTTCTAGTCATGGACTAAGAGGCCATTGTGCTGGGCACTGTACAAAATGCAGAACAAAGACTGTCCCTACCTCAAAGAGTATACAACAACAGCAGATGGATACAGACAGATGGAGGGCTACAAAGAAACAAGGAAAGAAGCAAAGATCATGTCAATATTATATCTAGGGAAAAACATTTTTCATCTGAGAAGAATGATATAGCAGGAAGTGCTTGAAGCAGCAAGTAATGAATTTATTCCAGCAAGATGAGATGAGCAAACTGCTCACCAAGTCCTGCAATCTTCGCTCAGTGAAAATTCCTTCTGCAGCCAATGTGGGGATCAGTGCTGCAAGCGCTCCATGGCCAGAAATCCCAGTATCTTTGATGTTCTGACTAGATAGAGATTATTGGAGCTAGACTGGATGCTTTGTTTTGCTACTTAAACTGAAAAGAAATGGAAAATATAAACTGCTCCCAAAGAGAGTATATATAAAAAAAGAGAACTGCTCATAAAAGAAAAAGTTTGCCATATTAATGAGTTTTCAAATCCTGTTCCCTGCAAACACACAACATATCTTCCCTGTCTACATACATTACCCCGGAATAGTTGCTGAGGTTGTGCGTAAAGTTGTATGTGTTATATGCTAAGGGAGAGGAGAAGGCTGGGTGCAGTCAGTTTCCTTATCAGTTACAGCAGAAGGAAGTAGTTTGTGAAGATGAAGAGTCTGTTGCTCCATGGAGACAGGCTGTTTGACACAATTAAGAGGTTTTCTGAAACTTGGTATTTCCTTGCTTTTTAGAGCTTGTGTTAGGGAGGATGTCAGACATATCCAACCCAAATCCCTTTTAAACAAGGATATTGCTTGTGGGATTCTAAAAAGGGCAAGTGTTAAATCTGCACAAAAATCAGAAAACTCCAAACTCGTGCTTGCAGAAAAGGAAGGTTGAAAATATTAATGCTTTCCGGCATCATCCATCACACTTCCCCACTGTAGCAGGGTGGTTGGCTGGGTGTCCATGACTTCAAATGACTCCATTTTCTAATTTTTCAGATAAAGTAATATTAATTATCCTAAGTTACTATTTGACACTTGCTCTGTTGACTTTAGCAGAGTTGCATCTGCTTACATTGGTGGTGAATTTGGCCCTGAGTCTCAGGGTAGCTCTCGCAAAGGCAGCAAGTAAAAATTACTCTCTTGGCTTCCATGGATTCTTGGGTTATTGTTTACTTTACATCATGAGCAATATTTGCATATCTGCTCCCAGGTAAAATGTCACTCATGTGACCCATCCCTAATGCTGCACACATGCACTACTGAAAAATTACATATGTCATAGTGTCTCAGCCCCCAAAATATTGAATATATATATGAATATTTTTGGCACAGCCTGCAAATGCTGGACATGACATAGGCCAGATTATCCTGTCTGCTTCTGCTCATGGAAGGGATCCCGATTAGGTGAATCTGGCTGAAAAGGGACAGGATAAGAAGAGTTAGGAGTGATTATTCGACAGTGTGAGGACCTGCTCCCCCTCTGGTGAACTGCTGCCACATACATACTTGGCAACTATGCACTGTGAGCAGGGAAGGGGGCAGAACTCAAGGTACCTCCATGTAATCTGGGTCAACAGTTCTCAACTAGGGGTCCGAAGCCACCTGGGGGCCACGAGCAGGTTTCAGGGGGGTCCACCAAGCAGGACTGGTATTAAACTCACTGGGGCCCAGGGCAGAAAGCTGAAGCCCTGCCACCCAGGGTTGAAGGCTAAACATTAGGGATGGGTCACATGAATGACATTTTATCTGGGAGCAGATATGCAAATATTGCTCATGATGTAAAGTAAACAATAACCCAAGAATCCATGGAAGCCAAGAGAGTAATTTTTACTCGCTGCCTTTGTGAGAGCTACCCTGAGACTCGGGGCCAAATTCACCACCAAAGCTCGGGGTCTTACTGATCGCTCGGGGTCTTACTGATCGCCATATTTGGGGTCGGGAAGGAATTTTCCTCCAGGGTAGATTGGCTGAGCCCTGGAGGTTTTTCGCCTTCCTCCGCAGCATGGGGCAGGGATCGCTAGCAGGAGGGTTCTCTGCCAATTGAAGTCACCAAGACACAGGATTTGGAGACTTCATCAGCAGAGTCAAGGGAAGGGTAGGGACGGTTTTGTGGCCTGCAGCATGCAGGGGGTCAGACCAGATGATCATAATGGTCCCTTCTGACCTTAAAGTCTATGAGTCTATGAGTAAGCAGTTGCAACTCTGCTAAAGTCAACAGAGCTGTGCTAGCTAACGTCAGTAGTGAACCTGCCCTTGAATATTTTATTTTGTTTTAAAGACCGTTGTACAGTTGTGATGAGTCATGGTCTTATTTTTAATTCACCTTATGCCTTTGGTCAGGAAATAACCTTAGGAAAGTCCCACAAATGCTGAAAACACTTTTTGAGACTTGAATTTTGACATAATTAAAAACATCCAACCTACTTCTAGTTCTTTTTTTCATGTAGGTGTGTCAGATATAACAATTATGACTGTAAAAAGTCAAGACTCTGTTTGGTTGGCCCCTGACAGAAGGGGGCAGAACTCAAGGTACCTCCATGTAATCTGGGTCAACAGTTCTCAACTAGGGGTCCGAAGCCACCTGGGGGCCGCGAGCAGGTTTCAGGGGGGTCCACCAAGCAGGACTGGTATTAGACTCACTGGGGCCCAGGGCAGAAAGCTGAAGCCCTGCCACCCTTCCTCAGGTAGCCCCTACCCCCAGGCAAGTCCAGCCAGACCTTCTTTCTGACCCTCTGGTTCCCTGTTCCCTATGATGCCCCATCACCATTCCCAAATCTCCCTCTTTTGAGATTCACTCTCCATCTCTCACCTGGACCAACCACTCCTGCCAGAGGCTCCCCACCTTTTGTGATGTCACCAGCCTCAGCAGTTCCTTCATTCAGCTCCTACTTCCTCTGGTCCATTGAAAGCCCCTCCAAGACTCCATCACTCTGCCCCAGGGTCCCCTCCACAAGTTTCTCTGCAGAAGCATTTGCTGTTCACCTCTTCATGGATCGCCCAAGTGAGATAATGCTTAACCAATCAGCATTATGTTACATGGCATCCCATTCTGATGTGCGCTCCCTCCCAACGTTTCAATTTTTTTGGCCATTTTGTTTTTGACAATGAAAATATTATAGTGCATTAGGTATAGAGCTAAGAATAGATAGCAACCACCCGAGTGATGCAGCAGAGAATGCTACACTGCATTCATGGATTTTATTTACCCAAAAGGAAGGGGAAGGAAAATAAAATTTAAAAAAAGAAAAGAAAAAGCAAATAAGTGAAAAAAACAATTAAAGCAGCATTGAACTAAAAGAAGAGGAGATAGGTATTAAGGAAATTATTTTTGTATAAGAGGTTTTTTTGTTTGTTTATTTTAAACAGAATTCTAAGTAAGTTAAGTCAAGAAATCAATAGGAACGAGGGAAGAATAAGTTTCTTCCCAAAACGGTAAGTAAACCTTTCAGTCCTCTTTTTCTTTTGCAAACTATTAAGACGAAACTTTTCAGAATGATTTTCCATTTGAGCTAACAGAAGATCTCCAGTGTTATTTAATAGCAAAATCAGTCTCAGAAAACATGATAAAAAGGAATTTCAATTTCTTTCTACTCTTATTCATACAGTACAACCTCATTAAGAGCCCAAACCTACAAGGACTTTCAGATTGAGTAATCCAATTGAGCTCAGTCACACTACTCATGTGAGCAAATTTACTCATGTGCATGAGTGTTTATAACACTGGGCCATATTTTGCCAAGTTAAGCTAATTACAATTATTTATTGCTGTTTATAGTGCTAATATTAATGTAAATATCCTATCAGAGGTGTGCTTTAAAGACAAATTGTAAAGAATAAAACAAAATAAAAATTATAATACATTGTAATATACAAGTAAATGTATATCAGTATACTATATTTCAGATGGATAAAATTAAGAAAACCTTAATAGGAGATGTCTCTAGAGGATGTTGATATTACATCTTTGGTAAGAAAAGGCATGAGACTGCTTTAGATTTATTTTGAATATTTTTGAATGAGCATCAGCAGGTTCAAAAATTAGCAAAGTTATTAATATAGTGAGGGTCTGTGTTCTATTGTAATAAAATATGGAATCTCTCATTCATTATTGCTTGAGAGTTTTCTAAGCTGTTCAGGTGATTTAATAGATAATTTTTAATTGATAATTTGTCAAAATGTTCTACAGAGCTCTGAAAAATATCTCAGCTACTATGATAAATTTGGCTGAATTTCTCTCTGAATTTTATTTTTCAAGTCACCAGTCCCTAAACATCCATGATGGGATTCTTGGGATGGAGAGTTCAAGAAAAGGTTCTTAATGGGTCATTTGAGGAACCTTTTGTACTGGAGTCACCATAAAGAAAGGAGTATTATGAAAACACAACTGCCATGCTACAATAGCTAAAATAGTAACTCCAGACTTCACAATGGACCCTTTAATCCCCAAACTAACCCCTTCAACCCTACATGTGGGTGTCTCCCTCCTGCTCCCCAGCTGATGAGAGTAGCCCCTGACATTGAGCCCTCTTAGACAGTACAGATTTTATAAATGCAGTAGGCACCACAATATAAACATAAACCACTATTAACTAAATTATTTATCCTATAAACCTTGGTTGAAATTAGCAAAATGCACTGGTCCTTGCCAAAACCCACATTTGGAGTCCCCTGGCTTCCCATTGCCCCACGCCTTTTGTAGTCATTGCCACCAGGACTGGCTCCAGGGTTTTTGCCGCCCCAAGTGGAAAAAAAAAAAGCCGCGATCCCAATCGTGATAGGTGGCACTCCAGCGGCAGCTCTTCTTCGGCGGGAATTCGGCAGCAGGTGCTTCCCTCCGAGAGGGACCTGCCACCGAATTGCTGCGGAACAGCCCAACATGCCGCCCCTTCCCCTTGGCCGCCCCAAGCACCTGCTTGCTGGGCTGGTGCCTGGAGCTAGCCCTGATTGCCACTGGTGCAAAATGACTATAGAGCATCATCATCATGATCTGGGTAGCATGGTTTTACAACCACTTTGTACATGTGTAATTAACTACTTGTGCAATTGACCACAGGTGCAAGGCTGTGGAGTTTTTAGGCCAAACTTGATCAAAATTAAGTATGACAAGAATAGGCCCCACTCCTGAAAGCACTTACGTATTTAACTGTATGACAGTGAATATTTCCCACTGACTTTAATGGGCCACATAGACGAAGGCTCAGAAAATGAGATGAGATGCCAAAATTCTCAAACATTTCACACACACACACACACACACACACACACACACACACACACACACTAATGTGCCTCAAACTTTTTTCAAAATAATCTAGCCTGGATTAGGATCAGCTTTATGAAACTTCAGGCAGTTTATTTTTAGCTTTTTGGCAAAAGTTAGTAGGGAAGAGGGTCAAAATCAAGCTCACTTGTATAATGGAAGACTATTTTCAACTCTAATTATGCTATAGCTTTTACTAAACTTAGACATATTTAGTTCATAATCATTAAAATGTGAAAAAAATTTGTAATGTCATCACAGGACCCAGACGCAGAAGTTTGCTGACAATACAGGTAAATATCTACTTGCTATCTAAATACACATAGTATTTGAAAAGATTAAAATATTAATTAGCTGCTTGTACGGTTTATTTACAGTAATTGCCATCCAACTGTCTTCATTCAAAAATTCTCTTATAAATATTTATGCTCATAGATCTCATCTACCTTGAGTTTAGCTCTACATTGGATAATACATCTGTCCAAGAACTTTCAGGATTAACTGCAACTTAATGAGCTAAATTATTGTTGATATTAGAGATGAGTATGAAGGAAAACCTCAGATCCAAACACACCCAAATGCTGGAGGCTATTGTAGATGGTGCCTTTAATCGACTTGGGAGTAGCACATGCCAGCAGGATGTGGGTGGGGTGTGTGCAGAGTGATGCAATCTCATGTTAGAACTGCTTGGGTTGTGTCTGTTACCAAATAAGGAACATTACACTAGTTGATACCTTAATTCAATAAAGTTCTTAGACTGAGTAAAACAAGGTTCTGTAAACAGGTACAGTTGGGCCAGAAAAGTCCTTGGATATGTTTTCTTGGCAAGGGGATGCTCCAAATTTCCCCTTGAACATCAAGCTGGAGAGCTAACAAAAAGATGTTTTAATAGCAGGGATGGAGGAACAATGGGGGGAAGAAAAATGGAGAGAGAGAGATTCAATCTGGGAGCATTCATGTGAATTGAACCTCTAAGGCACAATGTCCTCCTCTCTTTGCAGCTAGACTTCATTATGGGCTAAGCAGCTTCCACATGGCTTCCCTGCACTGAGCTTCCATTTTAAACATTTTACTAGCTGGGCCAAGAGCACCTGTACTTCCACGGGTTACTACTCCCCCATTGGTCCTATTGAAAATGGGTTAACTAGAGCGGAGCCAATAATGGATTGTTTGTTCAGGGACCAAACTGAAAAAATTCTGGAAAAAACTCCATTCAGATTTGAACTGAAACTAAATTTTTCTTCAAAATTTTTGTTGAATAAAAAAGTCAAAATTCATTTTGTTGAAATAAACAATTTTCTTGAAGTTTTTTTTCCCCTTCAGCCAAAACTATTTGCAGATTGGACCAGAATACACAAATATGTACAGAGACCCCCCCCCAAAATGCTTTTCAGTTGAAAAAACTAGTATTTGAATAAAAAAAATTGCCCAGCTCTGCACCCAACTTTCCATATTAGCAACAAGATAAAGCATGGGATGAGAGGTTAACAGCTGAGTCAGTTCTGAATGCTTTATTCTTCAACTAGCATTTAAATCTTGAAGGGTAGGACACATCTCAGGCCTGGTCTACACTGCCAAGTTTTTTTTGCCAAAAGGCAGCTTTTGGTCATGAAACAGCAGAGGTGTACACATTTTGCGAGGAAACTCCTGTTAAAGCGTTATAATAAAACCCCCTCGACGAGCATGTCCAAAGATTTTATCCCCAAAGTGCCAGTGTAAATACCTTGCTTGCTTTTATCACTGTAATTGACCTCTGGAGGTGTTCCACAATGCCTGCAGTGACCGCTCTGCTCATTGTTTTGAACTCAGCAGCCATGAAGGCATGTGCCCCTCCCCTTTCAAAGCTCCATTCTGACAGCTGGTGTGCTGTGATGCTCTGCTGCAGGACACAAAGCAAATGATTAACATGGAATGCTCCTGCTGTCTCCCCCACTAAGAACATAATGGCAGGCAGGCAGAGTGTGTGTGTGTGTGTGTGTGTGTGAGACAGACACACATATACTATGTGCTGTGCAGAGCCAGGGAGAGAGGTGGGGGGCTGATGTCAGGGTTTTCCCCTCCCCCTGCCTCAGAACAGGTTGCTTTCGACAGCTCTCTGAACTTAGGAGACAGCATGCTGACACAAACAACAGGAGTACTTGTGGCACCTTAGAGACTAACACACTCACTCTCCGGCAACATACACTGTCTGTCTCCTTCCCCGTCCCCTCCATACTCTCACACTCCCTGTCACACACTCTCCCCCACACACTTCAGTTGAAAAGCATCTAGCAATCTAGTAGGATGCCCATGGAACAATGGGATTGAGAAACCTGCATCATGTGTCGCTGTACCTGCCACATGAGGCATTGCAAACCCTTTCCAAAGCACCCTGCGACCAGATGCACAGTGGGATAGCTACCACAGTGCATTGCTCTCTGTGTCATTGCAAGAGCTGCTAGTGTGGATGCACTCCAGTGACACAAGGAGCATAGCAAGGACATGCAACAGTGGTTTAATTAAAGCGCTTTAATATAAGTGGTATAACTTTTGGCGAAAAAACTTGGCAGTGTAGACATCGGTCACAGCAGAAATCATGACACACAAGGGATGTTCAACTAATACCCTTCAACCAGAAGGTAACTGCAAATATGAGCACATAATTCCTGTTGGCTGCCATGGGAGCTGGACACATCCCTCTCCTTGGGCAAACTGGTCTGTTATTTTGATTCTCTAATGGTCGCTATTTGTGAAACTTAGTGCCTTTTTACCTGATGAGGCTTTGGTACTCTGAAGCCAACATGTGCTAACAGGTCCACGGTTATGTTTTCTTACACAGGATGCTGTCAAGAAGAGGAAGAAGGCTGGTCTTCATTTGTAAGAATCATGTTTTAGATCACTTAACACTCAAAGCAGATTCTCTGTTCCCTTAAGCTCCATCAATTCCTGTGCTATACACTCCCAACAGAAGGGGAAAGAAGAGAATGTGCTGGGAGTTTCAAAAGCACTCAGTGCTGGCCTAATTCTACACCCTTGAAGTCAATGGGAGTTTTATCATGGACTTCAGTGGGAGCAGAGTTAGCCCAGTTCTCAGCATTTTTGAAACTTCCATCCTCTAGGTTGGTGAGAAATTACACTGAATATTACACCATTTACAGATCAGTGACAAGTTCTAGATCAGGGACAGCACATCCCCGCGGCCCCTTTGCCTGCAGGTGCCACTCCCCACAGCTCCCATTGGCTGGGAACAGAGAACCCCGGCTACTGGGAGCTGTGGGGGGCAGTGCCTGTGGACGGTCGACATCAGCAAAATGTCTCGCGGCCCGCAATCAGATTACCCTGATGGGTTGCATGTGGCCCGCAGGCTGCAGGTTGCCCATCACGTCCTATCAGATCTCACAAACTATACCTATTTGGGCTGGGTCAGAACCACATAATTGCCTGCATTAGGGGCTACAAAGCCCCGAACAAAGACATGCTTTCACAGGAAGGAGCATTAAGGAAGAGTGCACCACTGAATGATTGCCCCAGCTTGGTGCTAGGAGGCACCTTTTAACATCGGTTGGATGAGATATAAAACTGAGGTCCTGTACATCCCCTGTGACTTTCTTTAATCTTAGTGGCTTGGGAGATGGCTCTGGTATGAGAGTCTAGAGAGAAAAAAAAAATCAACTAAGTAACTATCTCTCTTGTTAAGTTTCCTCTGGAGTTCCTATTGTAAAAGGATATTCATTTCCTATCCTAAACTGCGGTGCAGTGTTATGCTCTGTGTAACTGTTGACACACTCCATCACTTCATTTGATGAAGGGATGAAACAATTCCTGAGTGCCGGTGATAAAATTTGGTATCCTGCACGATGAAAGACACTACCATATAAAAAACACAAGCTCACTGCATTAAGTTATGTAGTATATAATCATTGTCTGTTTTTCACTTGCATATGGCAGGAAGAAGAAGATGATTATGAAAGCCCAGATGAGGAACAGGAACAAGACGCTGACTATGAATCACCAACTGATGAACCAGGACATGACAGTGATGATTATGAACCTCCTCCATCCAACAATGATGTAGCACCCCATAATGTCATATTTCCTGCCAAGTCAATTCCAAGCAACACTGAGTACATAGGTAACTAGTGCAAAATGTAATTTTGGAAGGGATGGGATATTTTAGGGAATTGGTAATAGAATATAGAGCCTTTCACTAGACCTATTTGTGGATTTTCTAAATGTCTTTTTATTGAAAAATACAAATTTGTGGAAACTCTGGGATGTCTTCTGAGACTGGCAACTAAGAGAAAAAGCATTAAACTTCTGGTCTTACCACACTGACGTTTAGGCATATTGAAGGGACAGCTTAGGAGTTCACTTTGCTGGATAGAGGCCTTATTAGTTGTAGGCAAAGCAATTAAGCCCATGAGCAGTCTTAATGAATATACATGTTAAGTTAAGCACATGCTAAAAAATGAGTCATAGAAAGAAAAATGCCAGAAGGTTTGTTTCTCTTTAAAACAAACAAGCAAACCAACCAACCAACCAAACAGGTCACTGAATTTTGCCCTGGTCTTCAGTAGGATCAAGGCTGGGACTTTAGTTTGGGATCTGCATCAAGATAAACACACATTTCCCCCCATTTAGTATGGTGTTACACTATGTAACTAGTGCAAGATACTGTGAAAATAGGTGTAAGTATTATAAGTTTATACCACTTCTGTGTGGAGTTGACTTGGTCCCAGAGCATATCATGCATACATTTGTCATTTTCTAGTTCTGATTCTACATTGGCCTACACTTGTGAGGTCATTTACTTCAGTGCAAAACTCTACCATCTGGACTGGTGTATTTTATACTTACTTTGCAGTGGTGTGAATCACTACATAAAGTGCAGGCCAATAGAGAACTGAGCCCGGTATGTGTGTGTGCAATACCAGAGTGACATTCAAGTCGTCAGGCATAAAAAGGACAAAGAAAGTAAAACAACCGTTGCCAGAGTCACTGTGGATTTACAGAGATGTAACACAGCAAAATTGGATTCTTCATGTAATGTAAAATTACATAACCATAAACTAAACTTAAGAATGAAGATCTAATGAGAGAGAAAGAAAATAACCTTTTTTGTGTGTTTAACTGTTCAGTTTGTGATTTTTATTTTTATTTTTTTAGATAGACCCACAACTGCTAGACCATCTCCCCAGCCTCCTATTCCACCACAGCGACCTGGCCCATCCCCTGTACCAGCAGCATATCCGGGTAGAGGCACTCCTGTATGTTTCTTTTCTTAAACAATACTTCATTTGTTTCCTTTGCATTATCTCCTAGAAGGCCCAAGTATAATTCCATGTCCAACATAATGATTGTGTGTTTAGAAAGAGGAGGAAAATTATTTTGGCTGTAAGAATAATTATTTTTTGCTAAAATGATTCATTCTTTTTTGTGAAACAAATATATGGAAATTGTTTCATACTGCAAGGTTGCCATATACACTGGCAATTAGTGACCATTAGCCAATTCTCAAGAAAATTGTAGCCTTTGAACACCTTGCTTAGCAGTACTCCAGCTTTCCCCAAGAGGGCTTGATCTTGAAAACCCTCACTTCCATTGGCCTTCCCATTGAATTTGGCAGCACTCCATGGAGGGGGAAGGGTTTACAGGATCTGGCGCTGAATGAGATGGAAAGGTAAGAGCACTGAACTGACTCACCAAAGTTAAGGATAAAGCAAGTGTCATTGCCCTCCCCTGCTGAAGGCTGGATAGTTTTCTTAGATACATTCAGAATTTGTCAACATCCATTGGGTTAACAGAACTACCCTTTCCCTAATTTGGCAGATTAAGGCTTTGATCATCATCTTGCAAGCACTGAGCTGGTTATACAAACTCTCTGTATTCCAGCACAAATGTGCATGAAAGCTATACATGGATACAAGTAAAGCTAATCAGTAAGCACCAAACTCCCTACTGAGTGGTATGAAGTCTGCTGTACCTCTCGCCTCCATTACTTGGAAGTCCATATAATGAAACTCCGGCAAGAATAGGTGTGTCTGAAGAAACACAGGCTTAAGTGCAATCACCTTCATCGTTTTCATGAGATACTCAGCAATACATTCCTCTCTTTGGTCTCAGTCCTGCCACTAGGAACTTGACAGCCCCTGACACAGCAGCTCTCTCCTTAATGCAAGACTAGGCTCCCGTGCTCTCCTTAGTCTGCTCATCCCTTTTGACCTTGAATTTATATGCACAAAACTCTGCATCAGGAGTTAAGCAAGACTATTCTAGCTACTCCTCCCTGCCCCTGACATGCTCCCAACCCACCCTGGAATGAACTCTGCACTAAGGGTTTCCTGCAAAGGGGCAGAGAGATGACAAAGCCAATGCTGCAGTTGCCAGAAAAGGCCTTTTACCTGGATAGAATTCTGCAATGGGTGTGTGTGTGGGGCGGGGAGACACCCTAATGGCCTTTCGGGCTCTAACAGATGCACAGGTTGACAGCTGTGGCAAGGTGATTTTGGTAATGTATTCAATGGCCACAGAGGATAAGATGAAAATCCTTGAACTCTGTACATGTAGAGAAGACTTTAATCATTTGAAAAAAACATTTGTTTTAGATGTCACCTTACCCTCCTCCATCAAGCAATAATGATATGAATAGAGATAAAAGTGCCAAGCCTTTAAAACGTAAGTGAAAATATTTGTCTGTGTTTTTTTAAGCTATGGCATAATGCATATTTTCATGGTCTCCAGCTAGAGCTGTGTTAGTATCTCTATCCCCCTGTGATGGGGTGCTCTACTCACCGCTGGATGGCACCGCCTCCTGGTAGTGCTGGGAATTTGTTCTGCCAGGCCGATGCCCTGTCTGCAGTTGTACTCTGTGTCTCTTAGCCTGCAGCCCCCCTCTGGCTCCAGGAGCTCCTGCTTATTCTTCTGGGGTATCAAAGTCTTCTAGCACAAATTGCCCCTGGCAGATCGCTCTTTACTGCCTGGTCTGTGCCACTTCCCCAGTGGCTGGGAGGGGAACCCAATCCCATCTTCTTCTCCAGGTTCCTGCCCAGGGGTCGTCTCATCAGCAGCCAATGTATGCCCTATCCCACACCATGCTGTTTTCCCCCAAGTCTCTCTTACCTTTCTGACCCCCCCTCTGGTTTGCCAGCCCAAATTCCCTCCTCACAGGGAGCAACTGCAAACTACTTCCCTGCAAAATCCGCCCCAATCATCTGGGCTTTATACAGGCTCCTCCTGCTCCTGCCCAGCTGAGTCTTGTCTCTAATTCAGTGGTTCCCAAACAGGGGTTCGTGAACCCCTGGGGGTTCGCGAAATGTTACAGGGGGATCTCAGGAAAAAAATTCCCTAATGGTGGACATAGCTGTCCCTAGGGATCCCAGGCAGCACAGGGCCAGCGGCCCGGAGTCCCTGGACTTCCAAGAGCTAAGCAGATCAAAGCAAGGAGATTAAAACTTCAAGACTCTTTATAAGAAATGGAAAGGGACGTGGATATTTTTTGTTGTTTTTAAAATTAAATAGGCAGCTAGTATTGTTTTTAAAATTATTATGAAGAACAAGTTTAGACTCATAGACTCATAGACTCATAGACTTTAAGGTCAGAAGGGACCATTATGATCATCTGGTCTGACCCCCTGCACGCTGCAGGCCATAAAACCGTCCCTACCCCTTCCCTGGACTCTGCTGCTGAAGTCCCCAATCCTGTTATTAGTGACTTCAATCGGCAGAGACCCTCCTGCTAGAGATCCCTGCCCCATGCTGCGGAGGAAGGCGAAAAACCTCCAGAGGCTCAGCCAATCTGCCCTGGAGGAAAATTCCTTCCCGACCCCAAATATGGCGATCAGTAAGACCCCGAGCATATAGGCAAGAGTCTCCATCCTGACCCCTTTTAGCCATTATGCTATTTACCTACCATTGCTTGGTTTTCCTTGACTACTATGTTTTACCATTAAACCATTCCCTCCATAAACTTATCTAACTTAATCTTAAAACCAGACAGGTCCCTCTGTTGTAATGTGTGTTGTTTGCCTGGACTCCTCAAGACCTGAATGCTTGTGTAGGAGGAACTCTTTGAGTTGGCTTCTTAAATACCTTCATGCTGTTTCACATCTGATACTCCTTGATGAAACATAGGAGCCTTGTCTTATAACAGGCTCATTCAAAGTGACACAAGCTACGAAAGTGAGATCTTGGAAGTGTTGCCGTTTTCATAATGTAATAAAAATACTGCAATGATAAATAATAATAATAAATAATGTGTAATAATCATGTCATAAAACAAATGTTATATTTCCAAGATCACTGTTTTATATTTTATACTCAAGTAAAGGAGAAAATCCCTGGAAATATTAATTTTTTTAGGAGGGGGTTCACGAGACTTGACATTTTAGTGAAAGAGGTTCACAAGTAGTTAAAGTTTGGGAACCACTGCTCTAATTAATCCCTGCTGCCTGGCTCCTCCTCCAGGTGCAGCCTAGGCAGTTAATTGGCCTACCTGGTCACCTTAACCCCTTCAGGCCTTGTGTGAGGTGGACACACCCCTTGCTGACTCCCCAAAAGCAATGGAAAAAAAATATTTCCATTGATAATAATCAACATTTACAGATAAGCAGAATTTCTTACTTTGTCTAAGAACTTAAAGTTTGATTTAAGGATATTTATTTTGTATATTTTGACCATTTGTGTTTTAATGGCTATAAAGCTTTAACTTTTTGAATGTCAGTGTCTATCATCATGAAATAATTAGTCTGACCCCTCCATTGTCTGACATCCCCCATAATTTTGTGCAACTGAAAATTTAGAATAAAATATTTTAAAATGCTTTAAAACATTGATATCGTCCATCAACATTATAAAAAAGCAAACACAAAATTCAGCCAACCTTAACTATTTATGAGCCTTAATGATATTGCTTGCAACCCTGAGAAGGGATACCAGATTGTGACAGATACAATACAAAATAAAGGTGTGTTACTTGTATTAGCACAATATTTTACACAGTATTTATGTTTAGCCCCAGCTCCTTCTATAGACAGACGTACAAAACCCACACTGGATCGTCCTGGGCCAACGTTTGAAAGAGACAGCCCAGCAGCAGGTCAGTATCTGTTCATGCTAAGTTCATTTTGCACCAGAAAAGGTATCAAAGCCAGGCCTGGTGAGCCTCCACTATTTCACAGAACTTATAATGAATTATCTAAGTTTTTTTTTTTTTGTTAAGTGTTGTTTTTTATTCTTTTCAGGGAAAAGGGCAGTGTTTCCTGACAAGGTAAGAGTCCATTTGGTTGGTTCTTATTGTACCTGGATCTATTTTAAAACATACTTATATGTTCTTGTAACTTTTCCTTATGTTTTACAGCCCATGGCACCACAACTAAGGTAAGACATTAGCCTCTGGGTGACATACACTATCAGTGTTACCAAATTATATTGCAGTAAAGAGCATTTGACCTTTGCTGCACCACCTCTCTCTTGTATTTTAGATCTCTGGGAGAACAGTTAGCAAAGATACAAAAGCCTCCCATACCACCAGCCGATAAACATGAAAGAGGCAATACAGTCCCTGGAAGGAAGCCACCACCCGTAAAGTAAACATTTACTTTTAAATGTTAACACAACTATTTTTAACTATTTTCAACAACAATCTGGAAAACATAATTAGTCAATGTCGGTAAAGACACCACTACCTAAGAGTGTTGCAGTGATGCCCACTTTATTGTAATGTGAAAAAGCTCTGCCTTTTTAAGGGCCAAACACAAATACAGCAGGGCTTGCCTCACTCAAAAGGCCACAGTTAAGGCCCAAAGTATGGCTCACTTCAGCCAAGTTCTAGAAGGGAAAAGGAATGTTATCCATGATTCTCCCATCAGCTCTAGCCTTCTTCCTAGAAAGCTTTTTTTCTCATTATCCTGACTACCAAACTTAACCCTCACCTCCATATCCCTTTTATGATATGGTGGAGGGAGAAAGCTTTCATTTCTTCCCCACAGCTAGGCCAGCTCGGTCACCCTGCAAATCCCTGAATTCTTGGCAAAAAACTTCCTTTAGCAAGAGCTGGCCTTTCTTAGACAGCTTCTTGATAGGGCTGTACACCATATAAAAGAAACATACTATGAGGTCTGCTAACCAACCAGCAGTCAAAATACTAGGAAAGAGGCCAGATATCTTCATATAAGCCTGCCCTCAGCTACGACAATGTGGCTAAGGGCTCCATGGCAACAACTAATATTTTCATCATTCAGTTGAAGTTTAAGGCCAGATATTCAAACTCCATTTCTGTGTGAGGAACACAGCAGGTGCACTATTTCACTTGAAATGTAGATCAATTAAGCCCCAACCATGCAATAAATTCCACACAGATGGACCCCTGAATCTCTGCAAAGCTCATTACAGGTTCAGGGCTTGGACATCCAAGTACCTTCTTGTGGCTGCAAATCAAAAACTTATATCTAAACGATTAAAAGAAATTGCTGGTTAAAACTGATACCCATATTTATTTTTGTCTGCAAAAACTGACATCAGCTTAAGTCTCAGCTGAAAACATGTCCCACTATACATATGGATAAAGTGTCATTCTTTCACACTTTCTACATCTAAAATTCACATTTGGTTTCTTCATCTACTTCATTTTAGGCAAGGTTGGGCACCAGAAAGAAGATATGATGTAAGTATATTTCAGAGCAAACACTATTTTACAGTTAGAAGATTTTAATGTGTTACAATAGAATTATAAAATTTGCTGGTAAGCTGGTAGTTCTGTTTAACATGGACTGGTTCCTTTAAATACTCATGCAGTAGAACCTCAAAGTTACGAATACCAGAGTTACAAACTGATCAATCAACCACACACATCTCATTTGGAATCGGAAGTACTCAATCAGGTGGCAGAGACAAAAAAAGCAAATATTGTACAGTTTATTACTGTGTTAAATGTAAACTACTAAAAAATAAAGGGAAAGTTTAAAAAAGATTTGACAAGGTAAGGAAACTGTTTCTATGCTTGTTTTATTTAAATGAAGGTGGTTAAAAGCAGCATTTTTCTTCTGCATAGTAAAGTTTCAAAGCTGTATTATGTCAATGTTCTGTTGTTAACTTTTGAAACAACAACCATAATGTTTTGTTCAGAGTTACAAAATGTTCAGAGTTATGAACAACTCTCCATTCTTGAGCTATTTGTAACTGAGGTTCTCCTGTAGTTCCTTCTTAGCACAGAGCTTCACTTTCAATCAGTTTCCTCCATACAAATTTGCTCCAGGACAGTTTAATCCCTGGATATGTTATTTTAGATATTAGAGGCATTATAAAGAAAAGGCAGAGTCAAGGCCCAGATTTTTATTTTTTAAGTTACTAGTGATTTTGTATACCCCAGTTTTGGGCTCTCCGATTTGATATATCTTAAAGGAACCTGATTTTCAGAGAGTGCTGAACATCTGCTCTGGAAACTATGACAATTTACCTCAGCTGAAGTTCTGCCCCCTGATCTCTTTAAGCTGTTTCAAGTTAGGCACCCAAAAATTGACGCACCTAAATTATTACTCACTTTTGAAAATCTAGACTTGTGATCTCCTTGCCTCAGTTCCACAATTAAAAATTAATTTGGTGTTTCACAAAGACAAATATATCAATGTATTAGGTAAATGTAGGCAACTCATCTTGAATTACCTGCATACTCAAAAATCACTGACTTTTCTATTGTAGCTTTTATAAAGAGATAATTTTTACGAGTTATGATATTATAAACCTCTTAATGTTCATTGTTGTTGTTTTTTCCCCTCTCTCCCCAGGAAGATGATGAGTGTAAGTACTTAAAAACTTCTTTTACATTCTCTCTCTGTTAAAAAGCTCAAATGAAACACTGAGAAGATCTATTTATAGTTACTACTATAAAATAAAAAATGTAACACTGCATAACTTGACAGATTGTAGAAATCGTCAAAAATCTCATACAAACTTAAGTAATGAAGCCACAAAAAACAGGAAGTTGGAGCATATTAGCAATTTATTAACCATGAACTTAGTATATATCTGTACAGTTATTTCCATTGAGCACCTAAAAAGCAGGAATGAAAACCTAGTGACCTCTTGATCTACTATAAGATAATTGGCCAAACCCTGCTTGCATTCTTCCAACACATAGTGCTATCAACTTCATGTGAGGATAGTCCTAATGACTCGTGAGCAAAGAGAGTAGTATTTGGCTCAAATAATAATAACAGCATGTATAAGTTACCCCACCTCACAGTCCCTGAGATGCTATATAATGCTTTATAACAAAAATAATGGATATGAACTAAAGCTGCAAAATTCACTTTTTGCTTTTCAACATGCCAAAGTCTAAGGTTGACTATATCAGAGTTTTGGTTCATCCCATTAAAAATTGAGGCCATTTACACAATTCTGATCTGAATTCACATTCTGAACCTCCACCCTTATTGCCAGTTCAACTCAGGCTGAGAGTAATGCCAAAGGAGAGCAAGTTTCTCATGCTATGGATCTTTGGCGTGGTAGCCCAATTGTCTGCTGACCTATACAATGAAGATGGCGTCAGAACACAAATCCCTGAGTAGGAATATGCGCAATAGAGAAGTCTCAAATCCAATGGTCAGCAATGCCATGGCAGAGAAAGCTGACTAGGGGACTTTGTCTTTAATTTTAATGTTATATTTTAGTTAATGGGGTTTCTAAAGCTGGGCTGTAGCTTATTTAATGTTTCAGAAGCAAACAGGATTAAAAAAACTGGAAATTTTCTACTGAATTTTCCACCTCTAAAATGAACACACAAGAATAAACCAGCTTCCATCAGTAAGTTCATATTCCAAGACCGAGTATATTGTTCTGAAGGGCATTTTAATAACAGATTGCTCCATTGCTTGTATCTGATTAGACGGCCCTCTGCAGTGTGATAGTATTAGTTCACTTCACCCCTCTTTACAAGCTGCTTTTACGAGTACCTATGGTAACCTCATGCTAATATTTTTAGCTAGCTCTACTTTTCCTCTTCACAGCAATCCCCCAGAGACCAGCACCACAGCTATCTTTGCCCCCCTTCAGCTCCAACACATTCCCTTCAAGGTCTGTCAAGCCACCACCTAAACACAGTCCTTCAGGATCCAATAGTATGCCTGGATCATATGCAGAAAGGTTTGTTGCACTAGTTATTGTCTCACTTATTTTGATCTATTACTTGTTAAGGAATAAGAGTGTATATGGTGCTGTACAAGACCCAAAAGAACACATGATTACTACCCAAGGAGCTTAATATCTACAGGCCAGATCCTTAGCTCCCCTCTGCTTGCTTTGGGCTGTTTCCACCATTTTAGGGGAATCCCCCAATGCTGTAAAGCCATCATACTCAAGACCTTAAGTCTCTATATAATCCAAAGATACAGACAATACATATCAGATACACTAGGATACTTTCTTAATTCTACATTAAGAGAGGACTATATTAGGACCTCTTTGGTATGAACTACAATTAGGCTCTAATTTTGGCTCCTTCAATTTTTGAGTGCCCCACTAAAGGCATTTATCTATTTCTCCCATTCTTTGTCTGCCTTATCTATTGAGATTGTAAACTCTTTTGAGGACAGAGTCTTATTATATATCTGTACAGTGCCTATCTCAATGGGGTCCTGATCCCAGAAGGGGGATTCTAGGCATTACTGTAGCATTTGCAGTTCCCATTGACTTCAACTGGAATTGTGGGTACTCAGCCCCTATTTAAAAAAAAAGTCAGAATTTAGGTGTTTACAGTTGGACATCCAAAATGTGATGCCTCTTCTTAAAAGAAGAGCCTGAGACACTATGGTGATATACATTTTACTCAGAGCCTTTTTTGCAGTACATCCAAAGAGAAATTCATTTGGACACTGGAAAAGAGGAGCCCTTGGCGGTGGGTTCTTAGTGAGGTGAAACTTTTCGGGGAAAAAGAGATAAGATCTGATAAACTCATTGTTGCCTTTGGCTGCTGTCATTTTGGGACTGCCAAGAGAGCTGGTTTCAATTATAGAAATTTCTAACAGGAAGCTGAAAAGGCCTTTATAGAGCTTATAAAGAGGGGCTGAATAGTTCAGCAAGAGCAGAACAAACTAAGTATAGATGAGACTAGAAGTGTGAACTCAGTCACTGGCACAGCTCTTGTCAAGTTTTTGCACCTCCTGGAACTTGAATGTTTTAGTGATGCTTGTTCTTCAGCCAAGGCGGGGGGGGGGGGGGGGGGAGGGAGAGAAAACACAGAAGGGGGGAAGTTTGGGGGAAATTCCAGAATCAGTAACAGCTTGTAATTTTGCTTCATATACTCCCCTTATGAGGAAAGGGCTTGGGAGGGGTCATGGGCTGGAAACTCAACAGAGATATAGGTTCTAGAGGGAAATTAGGTTCCAATTGTACTGATCCTGAAATGGTCCCTATAGGAGTAGTAGTGCCATGGACTGTCCCCTGCCCCTCTGCACCTTATCTCCAAGTGCCAGGCCTCAAGGAGAGTTAATACTGACCTTAATTACCATGTGAATTTTCATACGGGGCAGACTAGGATATCTTTATCTGCCATGGGTGCTAAAAAGAAAGGAGAATGGAACCCTCTGGGGACATGCACTATGTATGCTTTCATCTTTGTACCGCCATGTAGCACAAAGGGGCCCAGGTATGGATCTGTGCCTCTGGGAGCTGCCACAGTATAAAACATTAAATAATATAATTATAGCAACATACCCTATGTGTGTTAAACTTCAATTTCATTGATTTCTTTAACAGTACTAACAGCCTTTCTTCAAGTGGATCACTACCACCACGCTTTCAGCTAGGTTTGTATTCTGTGAGCCTGTATTTCCACTCCAAATGTAATGAAGTCTTATGGTTGCAGCGCATGATATCTGTCATGGACGTTCAGCTTCTGAATTTAATAGCAATAAAAAAACTATCAAGTACAGTGCTTAAAGTGGGTGGGTGAGGGGGGAGGCACATACCCACCCCACCAGGAGTAAAGAATGCATTTTATTTGCATATTAGATGCTCTGGTCTGTCTCCTTACTCCTGCAGCAGCAGCACCACAAGGGTCTCTGGAGGGAAAAGCATCATTTTACCAGAACTGCTACTCCCAGATTATGATAGACCCCCTAACTTTTTCAGACCACTTTAAGCATCGGTTAGTTAACTTCTTTCGTTCATTTAGTCTATGTTTAAGATGGGGTTTTTTTTTCCTTGTTAAATTTTGACACTGCTGTCTATTTAGTTAAGGCACCGACAAAATTTGATATAAGTGTTTGCTTCACTAGAGCTAAAATTTAAAAGCACTAGTCTCAGATTACTATCCATTGACTACATTCATTCTGAAGGTCCCATGTGATTATATCATTCCAATAATGATGTGTGTGATGGTAGGGTGAATAATACTACACCAATACCTTGGCTGGTATGAAAAACATTTCCAAGGTGAAATAAAGTTTGTCTCAGCTACATATTTAATTGGCAAAAATACTGTAATTAAAAATAAGCAACATTGAAAATAATAATCTCTTGGCATATCATTCAACAATATTCAGCACTGGTAGCTGTTACCATTTAAACTGTTCAGGGTTTCCACAAAGAGAGAAAAAAAAAAGGAGCAATTTTTTTCTCTGTCCAATACAATTTTATAAACTTCTAGCAGGGCGACCTTGTGGTTTGTAACTGTAGAAGTTCAGGTTAGCTGTAATTAGGGTAACTGAAGATACTGTCATAATTAAATAATTGAGATACAGTTCATCATCTGTAATTCCTATTTCAAATACAGTTGCCTTTGAGGCATCCATAGCTACTGAAGTTCCTTTAAAGTCCATGGGAGTGACCCTCATGTATACTGAGGATGAATTTGTCCCATTACATAAAGAAATCTAGGTCAGATTCTCAATTACACTGAGTGTGAGTATAATTTTCACCCACTTTAAGGCCCCTTATGCTGCCTGAGTGGTATAAAGAGGCCTTGATATGACTAAGAATCAAAGTCCTAAACAACACTGATATCTGCTGCATAGACTAAGTTTTATCTTTCTGTTTTTAATTTAAATTTATTCTGGAACTTTAAAGGTAACATCAATAGAGCTCCTTCAAAAGGCCCAGCAGATGGCAGACCTCCATTACCAATTCCTAACAGGCAGATTGTGCAGCCACCAAGCATGGAGGAAGACGAGGTATAATAATGGGACTCAGAGGTGGGAGTGGTATATGGGGTCAAGTGTCCCCTCCCCAGATTTTGCTTGGCCTTTGGTGGGAGAGGAAGTGGGGCTCCCTTCTCCTGTTGTACCTGCCCCGCGACATGCTCAGCCCCTGTCCCTCAGAGCCAGTCCAGGCCAGGAGCAGAAGAGGCAGGACCAGCCACTTCTCACACTGGCCACTCAGGGTCTCATTGCTCTGTGCAGTATGGCTGCCTGAGAGAAAGCCCCTCTCCCCACAGCCCATTTCTGGCTCACTCAACCCATCCCCCAGCGCTGAGCCTGGGCAGGGAGCGACCCACCACTGCCACCACTTCCCAGATGGGCTGTCTCTCAGGCAGTTGCCGTGCTGCACACAGCAGTGACCCATAGCGACTGGCTTCAGCCACATGAGAAGCAGCTCCATCCTGCTCCTCACCCGGGCCTGGTTGCCAAGGAGAGCAGTCGAACATGCCTGGGGGAAGGCACAGCGGGAGAAGGACAGAGCACCCTCCCCCGCTCCCGGTCAGGTAACTCTGGTGGAGCAGGGAGAACAGGGCAGGGGGGCTCGCTGGCCAGAGGAGACGTGTGGGGCAGTCACATGTCATCCCCTTTAGACTGTGGCCCCCAATATGGGGAGGCATGAATCGTGATGATCCTAATCACTTTGCACAGCAAATCAACTAAATGTGAGACAATTTTTTTCCTAAATTGGTTTTCTAGTCAGCAGTTATTCTTTGGTATACACTCTTGCATTTGCTGTTGGTTTCCCTTGTGATGTCCAACCTTTGTTCCTTACTTGGTCTTCACCAAGCAAAAGAGGAGTGAAAATACAGCAAAACATGTACAGTGAAACAGTCAGAAGGTACAATGAAGTTTACTAGACCACTTTCTGTCTTGCAAAGCTGCCCTGAAGTACCCTCAGATGCTTTGGACTCAATTCTCCTCTCAAATAAACCAACCTAAATTGGGTGAGAAAAGAAAATTCGGTCTCTGAGTACAGTTTTACTCCATATTTCTTTGAAGACCACCTCCACTTAGCACCTGATTTTTGCTAATGCATTGAATAGTCATGTAAGACAGGTTTGTGTGTGTGTGTGTGTGTTTAGTACTTGAGAGCCCACAGCAAGCCACAGTTCTAGACTCAGCTGATGGTAAAAATAGGAGAGACCTAAGATGTCTGTGACTCATCTGGACATAACAAAGAAATGTCACAGGAAATAGAATGTTTACCAAAACCCTAGAGTCCTCACTTCTCTGGTTTGCAAGGTGGCAGCATTTGCAAACACCTTCAGAGAATATTGGAATCATTAAATAAACTAAAAATGCTCATCCCTGCATCTGGAAATACACTACTTCCCTCTCCCCTCCCCCATTTAAATTCTTCTCTACTTCTGTGCATGTATGTTTATAACATCACATAAATTAATTCACTGACAGCCAACTTTCTCCTCTTTCCCCCCCAAAAAATAAAACAAAAGTTTCAAGATTCACTGAATGAAGAGTGGTATGTTGCAGACATCAGCCGGCAGGAAGCAGAAGCAGCTCTTAGGAATATAAATAAGGTACAGTGTTAGCAGTTACCCTTAAATGGATATAGAAATTCTTGGCACATTGTTTAAATGGTTTTTATCCTGATATATATCTTTGCATTCATATAGAAAAAGTGAATGAACACAACTTTTACATAAAGAGATTCTAGTCCAGGTTTTCTCCAGGCCACTATCAATGTGCCTGCAAAATGTCATGGCACATCCTATATGTGTGTGTGGCGGGGGAGAGGTAGTGGTGGTGTGTGCACGTGCACACACACAAAAACAAAAAGGTACTTACACAGACTGATTAAGCATACAGTGTTCAGATTGGTAGTGCATTACCAGAGGGCTATTAAAAACTTGGATCAGTATAGAAGAGACTAAGCACAAATAGGTACCTTTCTTAAACTATTCTAAAAACACAGTTCACACATACCAAAGTCTGAACTTCTTGGGGGTGTGGCTTATTACAAAGAATACAACAAAAAACAACACAGATCAGCTCAGATCCAGGCTCAGCTGATCCCTAAGGATTATTAAGCCCTTATTCTAGATCAGTGGTGGGTAACCTGTGGGCTGCAAGTGGCCTGTCAGAGTAATCCGCTGGCGGGCTGTGAGACAGTTTGTTTACATTGACCGCCTGAAGGCACAGCCGCCTGCAGCTCCCAGTGGCTGCGGTTCGACGTTCCCGGCCAATGGGAGCTGCAGGAAACAGCACAGACCATGGGGACCATAGTGGTAATATAACTTGTATATATAAGATGGAGTAATGAGGGGAGAGCTTCACGTGGTAGGGAGCTCAATAGAAACTTTTGTCTCCAGGAGGCAAGATCATCTATGTAAGAAACTTGCATCCCTCTAGCTAATCCACTTTTCCCAAAGATATTTTAAACCAGCACTCACTGGGAGGGGCATATTTCATTTCCCCATTTCCCTCCCAGTCACTCTGATAGAGTAGGCCCCAATTCCCCTTATGCAGCAGGCTAGAACATGCCAAGATTGTCTAAACCTCTAAGTGTAGCAGACTGCATGCATCCCTTTCAGCTGTGTACAAAAGTCCCCAAAACACCAATGGGTTTCACCTTTTGGGCTGAAATCCTAGTCTCTCTGAAGTCAATGGAAGTTTTGCCAGTGACTTCGCTAAGGCCAGAATTTCACCCTTAACATTTTGCTAAGTGTCCCAAAATTAGAGTATTTTTTCTCTCTAAAACTACTATTACTGCATCTGAACTAGCCTTTGAAATGGGACATTTTAGATAGCAGATTGCAAGGCTTTGTTTGTGTTTTGCTTCTTTCTTTAAGAAAGTCTAACAAGTTCTTCAAAGCTGTGGTTGCAATTGTGCTCTTTCTGAAAAATTAGAACCCAGAATGAATGTGTATTTAGAAACAAACTCAGCATTCTACTCACGTGGCTGGTCAAAAATAGATTTGATTTTCATGTGCATTCTTTTAGGACGGGACATTCTTGGTGAGAGACAGCTCAAGAAAAACTAATACACATCCATACGTACTGATGGTATTATACAAAGATAAAGTATATAATATTCAGATTCGTTACCAGGAGCAAAATCAAGTTTACTTGTTAGGAACTGGCCTGAAAGGAAAAGAGGTAAAGTATGTTTCTTTCTTTGCATCACCTCCTCCCCCTTTACCAGTCTCCAGCAGTTTTACCAAGAAGAATGTCACTTAGTTCACTAAAGCTATTCCAGATACAAACTGGTGTAGTGAAGAGCAGAATCAGGCCCAGTAACTCAAATTCAAGAAAAACTGATTGCCTTATAATACCTCACAACTTCATTGGGTGGGTAAAATTTTGGACAAGAATGTTCCATGGAGATATCCAAGATGGGAAAACCAGTACTGGAAGCAAATGCTGATGCAGTGGTAGATGACCTCATAGTCTATTCCAGTACAGCAATTCATCCAAAACTTAGTCACAAGAGAGCATGAAATAGTCACAGTCTAAATAAATACTATCACTTTACCCTGAGAAGTAGTGAGAATCCTGACGACACCTGCCTCCCACCCCCTTTGTTTTTAATCCACAGGATTTTTCTTCAGTGGCAGATATTATTGATTACTTTCAAAGAACACCCCTTCTGCTGATTGATGGAAAAGACCGAGGTTCAAGAAACCAATGCAAGTTAACATATGCTGCAGGATCTACTTAGAAGAAAGCTTAATGTCTGGGATCAATGGTCTACAAGAGCATACAAACCTCATGATATTTCCATTTGTATTCAATGAACTGAAATTATGAATTAATTTTTTTTTATTTTAATGAAAAAATATAATTCTCTCATTTTAAAGTGTGTTTTTAAAAAACAGATTTGCAAAATACTTTCTACAATGTATTTATTACTCTACATTGTTCATACACTGCCATGAAAACTCTTCATGTGAGTGACGTCATTTTTCAACATCCATCTCGCATGTGAAGTGTTCTCCATTCCATATTATAGGATTACATGTGGTTTACATAGCAGAGAATTACGTTGCTTTCTTATAAAGCAAAACTATGCAAACTATTGTTCATGTCAAGGTTATGGTACCAATTACATTAAGCTGCAAACTGAAATCAATTAATATCTGTATAATGCTTGTACAGTACAGAGTAACTTCTAGTGACTGTTATCCGTATTGAAAGATTGTATTGTTTACTTTGATATATTTTATGTAAGTTGATACAAAATTAGAAAAATCTTGTGTAAATTGAGTCAATAAAAATGCCATATGTCACAGTCCACTTTTCAGTAGAGACCTGCACTTTCTGGCTACATTTATTATAATGGTAGGAACTATGTGACTTGTTAATTTAATGGTCTATACGGTATATGTTCCCTCTTCTACATCATCTAGAGACAACTTCCATTCCCAAATCTTTCCCTGTATATATTGGGTCCCAACAACGCATAACCTTGTACCCACTCCTTTCTGCAAAGAACAGGCTCTGAAAATGGCAGTGTAATTGGGTCTCACCTCATCTGGTGATAGACCCTGTCTCTATCTCAGTTTCCCTACTCTCAGAGTTCTCAAAAACTGTTCCTGAGTTTTGTGCATGTCAAATAAACACCCCTCCCAGGATCCAGTACATGAAAACAGCTCAACAAAAAAAGACAGACATCCAACGCCTAGCATCAGGTCTTACCCTGTTTGATCGGGGAGTGAGATCACATGGCTCAGCCACCAATTGTACTCTCTTGATGCAGGTCAAGAGAAAATCAACTTCTTCTGACCATCAGTAGGAGCCACAGGCTGGACCCCTAAACAAGTGCAAATGGCATCTCCCTTCAAATACCCACCTGCACTGGCCTGTCCAGATTACTTTCTTCTAGGATTACCCTTCCTCAGAACCTCCTAATTCCCTCTTCGGGAATTTTGCTTCTGTTCTTCAGTGCAGGTAGCTCCAGTAAGGCCTTTACCTTTAGCTGGTGCGGCAGACCCAGACCCAGGTCCCTCTGCTGTTAGGTACCCTTTAAGCACCTCCTTCCTGGAGGTCTGTCTCCTTCCATCCTGAGAAGACTCACTTTTATATAAAGTACAACCCCCGGCTACCATCATGTGATGTTTAGTCACCTGACCAAGCCACAGGCTTACACTCAAACTCATTACCCAGGAAGCAGATAACTAAGCAGGGTAGGGCTGATAGGCCTGGGATAGGTGCCTATTCCACATTCTTCATGAAACACTGGCATTTTCTGTCTTAAAATATAAACTGTAATTCAGAATGAGTTAAAAATATTAGGCCCAAGACTGACTTAATAAGGAACAGGAGTGGTCCCATTGTTTGCCTAAGATCTTATATTTAATTCCATTTTCTGGCATGTGTGTGGTTTGAGTCTTCCATCTAAGTTTGTCAGCCTTACCCCTCCGTTAGTATCTTGTAGCTGGCTGCATTAGGGAGTCATTACAGGCAGAGGAATGGCTTTCAAGAAGTCACCTGCTATTTTACTCGTAGCTATAGGTTTGTAGTGAGGAAGACAGTGGGGCAAATTGAGAGTCATGCCATTTTCTTCCCTCCCAGTGCTGTCTTCTTGCCCTTGAGCTCATCTGGGTTTAGCACCACTTTTCCCAGTTGGGAAACAATGATCTAGCTGGTAGTAAATACTTCTAATTGTTACCAATTGGTCTTGATTCAGATCAGTTAACTTGACATGAAAGACGTTATATCCCATAAACAATTTCCTGAGCCATCTAGTTTCCCATGTCACTGTTCTCAGCAACCTCAGCTGTTTAATAAAAAGGGAGATTTTGGAAAATGTATAGACTATGGACCAATTATTTGCCTTTTTATTATTTTAGTTGTTTCTGAGTTATTCAAATATTTGTTTTTCACACATTGAAACATTCTTCAGATACTACTTTTCATACTCTGATAACACAAAATGTCATATTATAAAAATTTCAACCAGAGTAGAAAACCATGCTGAAATTTTAATGGCTCAAAGAGAAGAATTGTTAATGGAAGCATCAGCATGGAACTTGATGGAATTTTGTAATTCCTCAAAATCTATTTTCTTTTCTTCTACCTCCCTTGAAACTGTGGTCTTCACAGGATGACTGAAGTTCAAAGTAAGGTCACAGAGCAGCAGTTGGCTTTTCACTGTTAGAAAAAGTACAGTATACAATCATGAACATTTACTGTATAACAGGTATTTTATGGGTGGCAATTTACTGTAGAGGTTTGGTTTTTTTTAATGTAGAGTATTCTACATTTAACTCTTCTGTAAATTAAAAGGATGATAGCATTTCTCTAACGCATTTAAATACAATTTGCTATTAGTGTATTACTATATATCTTTTGTTAGGAAGCTATAATATGTACTTGCTGAAGAAATTAATTGTTATCTAGCAGGACTTTTCCATGTTTGATTAATATGGTCCTATATTTTGTACAGTAAGTATGATTTTATTAATTTTTCACCATAAGAGGACAAATTCTTGTTTCATTATATAGAAGGAACAACATAATCACAAAATCTGCATGAGTTCATTAGCAGCTGTGAAATGTACTCAGAGCTAAATAAAAGGTAGAACAAATTGTTTATCATAAGTAGATAGATATATTTCAAGGGACCACTCAAGGTGAAGTGGCCCATTAACAATCCACCAGTCATGGGAGGGAAAGGAAGAGGGGGAGACAACTGGGGCGGGGGTGGGGGAGCTGTTAGTGGGTTACAGATTGTTATAAAAAGCTACAATTCCAGTGTCTCTATTCAGTTCATGAGTTTTAGTATCTAGCAAAGACTGAATAGAGACACTGGATATAACAATCCATAACCCCTCCCCAGTTCCTTACTTCCCCTTCTCCCCCCAACATCCCTCCTCAACCCTCGCTTCCTTCCCCCCCATGATTGGAGGGGTGTTAACAGGCCACTTCACCTTGAATGGTTGCTTGAAATATGTGTTAAATACCACTAAACAATCCTTGTATTTAGCTGTGACATTCTGAGTACATTTCCCAGACCTGGCTTTGTGTAAGCTTGAAAGCTTCTCTCTCACCACCAGAAGTTGGTCCCATCAAACATATTATCTCTCCCGCCTTGTGTCTCTAATATCCTGGGACTGACACGTCTACAACAACATTGCATCAAACAATTCAGTCATTTCCCCTTTAGTTTGATGATAGATACAGTCAGAATTACCATTTAGTTTCTTCAACTCACTGGACATTTTATCAATATTTTTAATTGCAGTTTCCAGGCTAAACTGCTGGTCAGCAACATCACTCTTAAACATCTATAGGAAACACAAATAACATCAGAATTGGTATTATATATGTGCAATCTTTGAGCATTAGTAGTTTTGAATTTTTCATTCAATTTTTTTTTAAAAGTGCATTTTTGAAAATGTGCGACATGCAAAAATCTTTTTTAAAATGTTCAAGTTTTCATAAAAACCAAAAATGTCGGTTTTATTTTTTATTTCCCATCAGGCATTACCACATTTTCTTTTATTCCTTTTTACAACTGCATGCAATAGAATGAAAATTGTCCAGGGTTCTCTCTCCTCCCCCTAAATGGAGTTAACTTAAATGTTCAGAAAAAAAAATACCCCTTTTTATTATTTTAATTAAAGCAGCTTAGCAGAAAAAACACCTAAAAATCAGCAAGATTCTTATGAGGTTTTCGCTTTCACTTGTCTGGTTTAAAAATACCCCATTGTGAGCTTATAAAAGAAGAATGAGAAAATGTAGTGCAAAAGATACTTAATACACTGAAAGCAAAGCTTGTAATGAAAAAACAGTGAGGAATCCTTGTGGCACCTTAGAGACTAACAAATTTATTTGGGCACAAGCTTATCTACACTGGCAATTAACAGCAATTAACAGCTCTGCAACTTTCTCGCTCAGGGGGGTGAAAAAACACCCCCCTGAGCGTAGCAAGTTGCAGTGCTGTAAAGCGCCAGTGTAAACAGTGCCCCAGGCTCGGAGCTGTGCCCGTGGTTGAGGTGGTTTTTTTTAGACTAGTCGGCTAGCACTCTGAAACTTCTAATGAAAGTTATTCCTCAATTATACATATTAGCCACAAGATGGAGCCATTACAAAGTTAATATAGAAAGAGAAATTAAATATAGTAATGAAGTTATACCATATGACAGATGCTTATTAATACATATAAATATCCTGACAATTTTATTGCTAAGATCCTACTACCCATTTTTCATCTCCTGACCAAACTTTTCTTTTTTCTTTTTTTAGTTTCGGGGTGGGGTGGGGGGGGCAATAAGAGCAATTAAGAGCATTAAACCATTTGAAAGTAAGTAGCAAATTTTAAGATTGTTCCAATTTTTAACTGCCTGTACTTTTTTTTTAAACAGAGCTGCTTCCAGAAAAATATACACAAAAAGAAATTTCAGATGCATCGATTTTTTCTTGTCATTCTAAGTTTATATATAGTTTGTGAGAATCACCTTGGAAGTGTAACAATGTGTAATAATTTATTTGGAAAAGCTCTGGGAAGTTTCCTAAATGAGCAATATGTTTATGCCTCTATGCATTCTTAGGTAATAAGTTGCAACAATAAAATCAAACTTACCTTGAACATAGATGTTTTGTCCAGTTTCTTATTCCTGCAAGCTGGGGGGGGGGGTTGTTATCATGTAAATGTCATTAACTAGAGACAAAGGAGATCCTAAAGAGAAGGGGGAAAGTGTGCCTCATACTTTTGCAGTAAAGTAAAATATCCTTGCATTGCAGACACAAATTAAAATGTAGGACTGGGTAACACTGATTACATTTTTATTTTCATTAGTGTCATTTCAAATGAGTGGGTGCCTTTTTTAAGTAAGAAATCTTTTACTCGTCTAAATCTAAATGTTTCTATTAACTAATTTGGCCTTCCTTTAAAGTGCTACGAGTTAAGGACTGACCATAAACTACTGAAAAGGTATCTTTGCAGTAGTTCCAGCCAGGACACTGAGATCAAAATTATGAACATTCTGAAGGTTGGCCTTCAATTCCTCCTACAAAATCATAAAACACTAATAGTCTGTGCTTATATGACACCTTTCATCTAAGAATCTAAAAACATTTTACCCAAATGGGTAATTATCACCAATTTACAGATGGGTAAATTAAGGCACAGAGAGAATATGTAATTTACCCAATGTCACAGAGCAAGTCCATGGCAGAGTTGGGAATAACCACCAGATCTCCTCATACCCAGCCTCCTGGTCTAACCACTAAACAACACTCCCTCACTTTGACATTTAAGTTTGTGTCATGTGTCATCACTGGAAACGGAAAGTTTCATGAACTTGTGGGCAGGAAATGGGCCTGTTTTGATGTTCAGGGGGTGCCTATATGATTCACAAAGGCTGTACATGTTGAGAGGACCCGGATTTGATCTGCGCAGAGCAGCCAAAATGCATACAGCCCTGTTTTGATGGTCACAAGAAGCAGGCAATAATGAGATGAGAGCACAGTGGAAGAGCTCAATACGAACACAAAAACCCCAACACCAGTGTTTGCCTGAAGAGAGTCCCCCTGTATGGTCTTGGTTTGGCGGTCTCCTAGTCAGGACTGTGGGATACAAATGAAATCAGTGAGGTGCAGCTGCAGGGAACTCAGACACAGCCCCACCTCACACATGCACAAGCTAAGGTACAGCACAACGCCCTGAGGGCTGGCTCCCCAGAATCAGGAGCCCTCTGGCCTGAACGTCATGCCCCTGAGTAGGGTTACCATATGTCCTCTTTTTCCCGGACATGTCCGGCTTTTCGGCAGTCAAACCCCCGTCCGGGGGGAATTGCCAAAAAGCCGAACATGTCCAGGAAAATGGCGGCTCTACTCCTCCCCGACTCTTTGGCTCTGTTTAAGAGCCGGGCTGCCCGAGCGCTACTGGCTTCGGGCAGCCCCGTGCCTCCGGACCCTGCGCCGCCGGAGCTCGGGAGGGGAAGTGCCCGGCTGGGGGCGCAGGTTCTGGAGGCACGGGGGCTGCCCGAAGCCGGTAGCGCTCGGGCAGCCCGGCTCTTAAACAGAGCCGAAGAGTCGGGGAGGAGCAGAGCCGCCGCGGCTGGAGGCTCTGCTCCTCTTCGGCTCTGTTTAAGAGCCGGGCTGCCCGAGCGCTCCCGGCTTCGGGCAGCCCCCCGTGCCTCCGGACCCTGCGCCGCCGGAGCCCGGGAGGGGAAATGCCCGGCTGGGGGCGCAGGGTCCAGAGGCCTGGGGGCTGCCCGAAGCCGGTAGCGCTCGGGCAGCTCAGCTCTGTTTAAGAGCCGGGCTGCCCCAGCGCTACCGGCTTCGGGCAGCCCCCCGGGCCTCCGGACCTTGCGCCGCCGGAGCCCGGGAGGGGAAGTGCCCGGCTGGGGGCGCAGTGTCCGGAAGCATAGGGGCTGCCCAAAGCCCGAGCGCTACCGGCTTCACGGTTTGCCGGGCAGCCTCCAGACCCTGCGCCCCCGGCTGAGCGCTTCCCCTCCCGGGCTCTTCCCCTCCCGGGCTCCAGCTGCGCTGGGGAAGCGCCGGCCGGGGGCGCAGGGTCTGGGGGCTGCCCGGCAAACCCTGAAGCCGGTAGCCCTGGGGCAACCCTTTCCCCCTGGCTGGGAGTGGGAGGGAGGAGGGGGCGGGGTTAGGGCGGGGTTGGGGCGGGGCTAGGGGTGGGGAAATGGGTGGGGCCAGGGCCCGTGGAGGGTCCTCTTTTTTTATTTATTAGTTATGGTAACCCTACCCCTGAGGAGAGCCCAGTTCAGACCAAGTAAATGCCAGGAGTGGCAGTGCTGGACCCCTCAGCACTCCACCACGGAACTTGCACTCCTTTGTCCACCCTGCTGGAGCCCTATAACTCCCCAGCAGGCCTGAGCCTCCCCTCCTCCCTCACAAAGCGAGATAAACCTGCTGCCTCCGGCAACAGGAAGTGCCATGGCTTCCTGTGAGCCCAAAGCAAGGCATGCTGGGAACTGTAGTTTGGCTGACAGCCCTGGGGAGCTGATTCAGCAGTTTTGGTGACCTTTAGGCATCAAGAAGCTGCCCCTCCCCAAAACTGCACAAGACCCTGTTTATACCTGGAGCCAGGTCCAAACACAGCCCTTCATACACAGCCTTTAGGGGACACCTTTTCAAGCTGTTCTCTACAACCATGAAGGCCAGACATTTATTTTTAAGTAAATAAAACCTGAAATTTTCACTTAAATCAGATGACTCCAAGAGATGGGGTTTTACAGGGGCTGGGGAGGAGGGAAATAATAACAAGCTTTGCAGGAGGATTAAAGAGGGAGGGGGAAAGGTAAACAGGATAGAGGTGGTAACTAAAGAACTGTGTTAAGATTGATGTCTACTGAAAAGGATTCATTTCATCGTATTGAGACATTATTTATACAGAAAACCAGACTGGTCTCTGGAGATTTGGAAGTTGTTGCACAGTACAGCAGCTGACTCCTTAGCGATAACTAATTATTTTCCTCTCTACATATGCACAGAGGTGTGTAGGTTTCATTTATATTGATTTCAGACCTTCTCAAGGACCTGGCTTGGAGTAGGACAAGGAAGGCACTTTGCTACATTATCCACACTGGTTATTATAGCAAATACCAGGCTTCCACCAAAAACAGCAAGAATTGCTAACACAGACACACAAGGGCAGAAGGTACAGAGCAAAGAGGGTTCAATCAATATTGCATTGCAACTGGTGTTCAAACGTTAAGTATAGAGGGATTCATCTTTTCATGGCTGCTGTTCTCTGAAAAACAGGTAAACACCGGCTGTGTAGTACTTGTGGCCAGTGACACTGCACAATCACTTTGAAGAGGAATGGTTGCTAGCAGTATTGCTCAATGTATGTCAGGCACTAGTGCTGATCAATGTTCATCTTCACTTCAGGCTTCTTGCTTGGGCATTACTGGCAAGAGGGATCATAGGCACCTCAGAGGAGATTGAGCCTGTGGAATTTCTCGTGTATACAGTAAATAGACATTGGATGAGAGGAAAAGGCAGTTTGTTTGCGGTTTATTTACCCTTATATTCTCTCTCTTCCTCTTTCTGCTGTATGTTTACACAAAGTTTTAACTTGGAATGAAAGTGCCCTAGGTTTAACATTTCATGACAGCAGTGAAAGCTAAAATACAGTACAGGTTAGAACCCCACTTCTTTGTGTTGAAGAGCAAGTTAACTGTTACTGTAACTGAGAGAGACAACACCCTATACTGCTTAGCCTGAGGTTTCTTTGAAGCTGAGAAATGCAAAAGAGGAAACACTTCACACGTACACCAGTTCCGGCACTACAATCTTGCAGTTTATAAAGTCCTCAAAGTTCCCACAGAAACACCCGTGCGAGTGAATTAGTCTTGTCCTTTCTGTGGATCTGTAAGGAAAAAGACAGCTCCTTATCTCAGGCTCTATATAAGTTGGTGATTTTTCTGGAAGGGTCCGTGAGTGTGGCAATCTAGTGTGTGCAAAGAAAATATAGGTGCAAATGAAATGTGTGAGGATTTCAGTGAGCAAAACCTCAAATACAATACAAATTTGTGATGTGGGATTCTGAAATTTCCTTTAATGGTTTACAGCTATATTTCCTTTAACAAGACATATAGCACAACGCTGAAAATGTTAATTCTAATAATAATCTATTCAGAAATCATTTAAAATCTTGAACTTGAAAACATTCCACTTCCAGAGTAAAATGCATTACAGATACGTTCAATGCAGCAACATAATTAAAATGAAGGTACATTAATGCCCATGTTGCTATTATGAATTCCTGACACGAAGTGCTCCCTTTTAGAAAACAAATTGTTTAGATCATGCTGGGTTTTCCATTTATTCATGAAGGACGGGATTCACAAAGTTACTTAGGCCTTGGCTACACTGGTGCTGTACATCGCTGCAACTTGCTGCGCTCAGGGGTGTGAAAACGCCCCCCCCGAGCGCAGCGAGTACAGCGCTGTAAAGCGTGAGTGTAATCAGAGCCTGCAGCGGTGCACGCTCGCTCGCAGCGCTGCAAGCTATTCCCCTCGGAGAGGTGGAGTACTTGCAGCACTGCAAGAGAGGCAGCGCTGGGAAGTCCTGAGTGTAGCCAAGGCCTTAGGTGCCTCACTCACTTTGAAATCAATGAAATCAAGCACCAGGTGCTTATCTTCATAATTAGACTGCTAATTGGCAATTAAAAGTTCTAATTCTCAACCTCAGACTGAGAATTGCCAGCCAGTTTGAACATTAACTGCTTTTTGAGGAGACCATGAACAATAACAGAGAAGTATATGATGAAGTATATTGAGACTCTATTTTGATATCTGAATGATATGACCAAACAAACAACTAGTAAAATATGCTGTGGCCAGTGAGTGAAAAAACATGTAAATGACTATCCAAAGCCTTTACCCGGCCACTGTTAGACAAATACTGTCTGGCTAATGTGGTCTGTCTGGCTCAATGTGGTTTCTAAGCCCACAGCAACATCAGGCTTTACAATCTCAGTAGCAATTTCATTTCCTTCCGCACCTCCACCTAAACACGTTGCATTAGAAACATCCTGTGTCTGCATTACAGTTGACTGTTTTCATTTATATGAAAATATTTTTTAAACAGTATCAACCCCATAGGTTTATGTTCTGTAGTCTGTGGATTCCTCAACAGTTGCATATAAAGCTGTTGTGAAGTCGCTTTTATATTTTAAATGGTACTTTTCAGTTTAGGTATATTGTAATTTAGGCTCAAAAATATCTGGCACTAAATGTGTAAATATTTAATGCATCGTAAGACAGAAAGATGTAATATTTAACTATGGGTGTAATCTTCAGTTGAAAATGCCTACTAATATTTTCCCTGCCCACTGCACAAAATTATATAGGACAGAAATAATTTCACTTACTTTGCAATAGCATTGCTAGCTGTATCTTCATTTTTACCTTGTACTAATTCAGGCAAGCAACTATGGCTCACCATGATTAGTAGGAAGTTGGCCTCGAGACGAAAACCTTGTCTTTGTTTCTGGGACCTTGAGGTGAAAAAATTCTCTAAGTTATATCTATTCTGCACAGGAAACCATCTTAGTATTAAGCCACTGTAAGCTTTGTTTCCTTAGCAATAGGAGCACTTTACTCCTCTGAAATTAACTCCATAGACTGGTATGTTGTGTTACATTCATACCTCTCCACCAATCAGATGAATTCCACTTGTGCAGCACCAGAAAAATTGTGTCTATACTATAATCTCAGCAAAATAAATAAATAAATAAATAAATAAATAAATAATAATAATAATAAAAAAGATGTGACTTAGTGTTTTGTAAGGAAGTCTTTGCTTGCTTTTGAACAAGATTAATGATTTCTAACAAGTCACTAAATTTAGCAGAAGATATTGAAAGGATAAAATAGCTTTAAGAAACCCTCATGTACCAAATTTATATTTAATCCATCAATAGATACACACTTCTCACCCCATCCTTTTCTGTTTAAAGAATATTTGTGAAAGGACTCAATTTTGGAGTTCACTACCCTAGTCCCTTCTAATCCTCTTCAAGCACTTCCATATCAAGGAAGATTATACATTATTTTTCCACTGAACCCATAGACATAGTTAAATCATTATTTAGGCTCTCAAATGTCATTGGTTCCCACTAACTTTAACCCTTTCTTCTTAAACACAATGAAGCTTTACACTGGCAAAGGCATTTCAGTTTGTAGTTTTGACTGAACTTCCTCTGTGCTGATTGGCTGTTTGGTCCAACTCTCCCCCACCATCTCTTCACCTCAGCATCACTCCATATCTGCTCCTCTGACCCTTTCATCTTCCCTTCAATGTCCTCTGATCCTTCCCTTTTCTTTCCACGTAGTTGATTCCCTCCTAACTAAATCCAGCCCACAAAGAAATCCTTGAACTATCATTTGCTGCCTTCATATAGTTCACTCTGCTGCTGTGTTCTACCGCTTCTCCATCCTGTGTGTGTCTGGTTTATGTAGACTGTAATCTCCCTGGGGCAGGGACTATCTATTACTCTTTGTTTCTATAGTACCAAGCACTATGGAGCTCCATTCTTGGTTGGTCCTTAGGCAATGCTATAAGAATAATAATAGACAGACCTGAGCTATGTTAGTGCTAAAAATGAAAACTGGCAAAACTATTTGTTATTGTAGATAAATCTCTGATAATTTTCATATGACTTTACATTGTGCCTCTTTATATAACCTTGTGGTGGGTCTACCCACGAGTGATCTCTGTTTTCATGGGACTTTGTATCAAAGCCTCATTTAGAAACTTGGTTCAATTAATAGCACAGCTTCTAGTTCTCTTTTGAACCATGATCTTTTCTTATATCACATTGAAATCTTACTTAATGCCCTTCATCTGCATACTAAGCTTTCATCCATATATCTAGCTGTCTACAATTACAGCTGGATCCCACATGGTACTTGGTGGCCACAGAATGCCCCTCAGTTCAGTGGACTTCAAAGAGAGTTGAGGACATTTCAGGATTTGCCCTATTCCCAATTATTATAGTATTCTCATTATAATGATATTGTATTAATGGCAATAATAGCATATTCACTGATAGACTGCAGAAAGTAGGGGACCTTGCTAGGGTCGATGCAATGAGTTATGGTTTCACTGCAAGTGTTTCCCTCTTTGCTAAAATCCATTTTATGCCATGTACTTAATGGCTAACGACAGACTGGATATATTGCAGGTTGTAAAGAACAGAAACTTCCAGCTGTTACATGACTTTTTCATTCACTGCCCTACACCCTTCAGGACATATATCATAACTCTGAATCATTAAAAAGTACACGTAGCAATCTGTTTAAAATGAACAATGTTTTAATACTCTGTGTGAGAAGGTACTAGTATGATTTTTAAATTACATGTGTAATTGTTTGTGCCATAGTGGCAGAATAATTGGTTTTGGTAAAATGATAAAATATCCAACAGAAGGCATAACATGAGATACTGAAGCAATTCTTCCTCAGCAATTACCTTGTGCCATTTCCTTGTAATTAGGATCTCTCATAAACTGGGAGTAATAAATAAATTTACAATATAACCCAAATTTAATCTCTGCAATTACACTCAATCTGGCTGTGTAAATAAAACAGTGTCACAAATTCCAAGTCATGCACTCTCAGCAAGTAGTGTGATCTCTGAAAACATGAATGGTAGAACTGCTGAATAGCAAAAGAAAAGCCACTAAAGGATCTTTATCCCATAATTACAATGTATTGAGTAATAGCAAGTTGAACAACATGAATGTGCTTGGATGAAACGTGTAGGGAATTATTCCAAATGTGAAATTATGCAAGTATGTAATAAATATCAGATTTAAGTAGTGGCAATGTCGTACTAGGACCATCTTATCTGCTTCTTATTCAGTGATGTTATATTATTTATTGTTTGCAGGGAAATGTGTGCCTACCTGTTATGATCTCCTTTTCTTTAAATGCTGAAAATCAGACTCCCATGGCTTTTCCTCTTATTCAACCAAGGAAACTACATCATGCCTAGGAATCAAAATTTCTAGAGAGGGGCTTTCAGGACTCCCAAACTGGTAAAAAATGTCATGTTTAGCAGTTGCACCCCCGTTCAGTTCTTTCTGTCTCTATGAAGAAATCGCCTCCTGGGAGAAAGACAGTATCATCCTCAAACATCATCAGGATCTGTGGTTGCAGAGTATGCTGGTTTCAGGGGGTGCCATTCTGCATTTAAATCTTCCCTTTTGCCTTCTTGCCACATACCTATAGCATCATTCATAGCCAAAGTGTTGGGTTCTTTCTCCAGTATATAGTGTGAAATTATATCATTAGCTGGCCAATGGGATGACTAGTTTAACATTTTATATATACACATACACACACATTGGTTTAATCTGAAATCAGTCATTAAGTATACAGCTGTGATCATTTTGTTAGCATTTGCTCAAACCCAAAGACTAGGATTTTATAAGCTGTATTTCAATAGATCCTTTTATATTCTGAATTCATCACTGCTGCAGTAATGTTGTAGTCAAGTCAACTCAAGAAAGCCAGGCGTACTGCCAGGAGAAATATAAATGGTTCATTGTTAACATGTAGCCAACACAGTACATGAAAGTACAAGTTATAACATTAGTAGAAACAAGACAGTCAATCTTTGTCAGAAACACATCTTCAGTGAGCGACAGAGGAAGTTAGGTAACGAGTAGTGAAAAGGGGTGTGGAAGTGGAGAAAGGGAATTTGAACATAGAGATCTTAGTCTCTAGGAATAGAGCAAGAGTCAGGCTAACAAAGTCAGGCTGACACTGACTCTAATAACACGAGACTTGAAGGCCTAGGCGAGTAGAAAGTGAATGGGAACAGACTGTAAGAGATACTGTTTTGACCTTGTGTTAGATAAGAATGGAATGTAGACTGTGGCAGAAATTAATGAGAAAAATGAGATATGAGGAAGAAAATGTATTACAAAATACATTTGTTGCTCATTATTGTATGTAATGAAAGGTATAAAAGCTTGCCTAATTGTTTACCAACCTGCCTCGGGAGGGGAACCTCTGCCCGTGCGTACTCTCCCATGCATTTGCAATTGCACGAAAATAAAGTTACCTCTGGCTTGTTGCTTCAAAGTCAGAGTGAGGACTCATTTTTCTCTCACAGGTGATACAGTATTCTTTGTACAGACATACTTCAATCACTTGTGAAAAACTTAGTTATGTCTGATAGTTGTATGTTGAGTGATGCAGTCTGCCAAATTGTTTAGCTATGCAAGGATTTCAACATGAGAATGGAAAGCTGAGCATAATAACACACACAAGAGACCTTTCAAATACTGAAGAGTCTAATCAAGTATTAATTCCTTTGCAAAGAAGGATAGACAAGCTCATTAGCTACTCAGAAGTATAGCTGATACACAAGCTAACTTAATGGTATTAATAACATTTTACCAATATTCTAAACTTTCCTGATGAGCACCACTGTAGAGATAAGCATGTAATATATGCTTGAATGTGTCACAATTAAGCTCCCCTTGAGGTCTCTTCACAATCTAAGATGTCAAGACAGTAAGTAAAATACTTATTGGCAATATTTTTATAATATTTGCAATATGCTAATACAATTCCCTAAAACAATTAAATTATGGCCAATAAATTAAATAAAGTAAAAATTAATATGAAGGTTGTGATCATCTTCAAAATTTGGTTATCTTGGTCAGATGCAGTCTATGCAAATCCTGTTGCTTTAATTTTTTTCCCTCCAACAAAATTGTTAGAAAGACTTTTTTCGTGGTCAAATGGTATTTTCTTGTCTATTGCAGCTTTGTGAACTATGCAATAGAAGAGCAAAACAAAAAAGGCACAAAAGAGAATGTGACAGAATGTTCCTGGACTCAGTTTGAGGGTTCCTCTTCTAAAATCTAAACAGCTGAAATCTCTTGTTAAGCTGTCTACAGTCTACAACAGTGCTTCATGACATTTCTAGATCTCCTTGAAACCACATCAAAACAAAGCAGACAAAGCAGATGTATATGCAGCACACTGTAATGACCTATGACTATATGCAATATCCACTTCCTTTCACATGGATGTGTTAGGCTGTTGTGACATTTACCTAGAGAAAGGTCTCAAGATCCTTTATCATTATGCTTATTAAGAATTTTGGGAGTGGCATCTATCATAACTAGAGCCAAATTAATTGGCTATTGCATTAGTGCCTCTTATTGAGACATTCCCTGGTCCTCAGGTGAACCACTGAGGGTACTGAATAGGCCAGTTTAAGAGTGCATTATGCACCAGTTTAGGTACCAATAATTTGGCCCACTACTCTGTCTGAGGGAGCCAGTCTACTCCATAACTGAAAATGGGTAAATCAGTGACCCAGTCATTCCAGAGCCATAATTACATTCACCGCCACCTTTGGCTTATTGACAATATACTTCCTGGAACAGCTCATCTTTGTGTCATTCCACAGACAAATCATATGAGTCCCTGGTTCTGGAGTAGGGGTTTGGTCCACAAGATCTGGTTGCTTTGAGTCAGAATCTGAGTCAGTAATTAGTTTCGTCTCCATTTTTCCAGGAAACAGGAGGTTGGGTTTTTCCTCCTGGGGGGGGTCTAACCTTTGGTAGGCCCATGGTCTTTCCTTCCCTTCCTGATATTTTTTACATTTAGTGAAGGTGGACGGAGTCTTAAACAAATCTGAATGGACTATGATGATGTTATCCTAAGAATCCATGGACTGTTCTCCTCTGATCCATTCCCTGGACATTCATGGTACCAGAGCCATTTGAGATTCCAGAAGGGCAAGAAACTGTGCCCTACAGTAATCACTGGCCACATCAGTATATTAGCCATTGCTCCCCAACCAGTCTCACCAACCATGTAGCAGTGGTTCTTGGTAAATGCACTTAATAATTCATTGGTCTTACATCCTAATAATATGTCCATACCAAGAAAGCCACCAAAATCAAACCACAACTGGTGGACGTGGTTGGTGGGTTACACTATGAATATTCTCATTGCTGATCTTCCACTTAATATGAAGCTTGCTTGCCCAGAAAGGTGTGCTTCAGGTTACCACACCAGCAGCAGATATCTGGGACTTTGTGTCACTCATTGGAACACCCATACAGCTGTCCTGCTTAATGTATTTAGAGTTTCTCCTCTTAAGTTTGGGTATCTGGAAAATGACAAATTGAGAGGTGATCTTAAAGCATATATATGTTCCAAAAGCATGATAAATTATATGCTGGGCAAAAAGGGTGGAAGATGGTGTGTAAACTACATGATGTCTGAAGCTGGTCAAGATATTAAGAGTGAGGATATGCCTACACTGCATTCAGAGATGTGACTGCAACATGTGTAGATGTTCTTAAGCGAGTTTTGATCTATCTAGCTCAAATAACAATAGAAGAGAAGGTGCAGCAGCACAGGCTAGCTGCTTGAGGACACACCAAGGGGCCCGTGGGCTTATACAGCCTGTGCTGCCACAACTTCACTGCTATTGTTTGAGCTAGATAGATCAAAGCTAGTTTGGGTATGACTACACATGCTGCAGTTAATATCTCTTGGCACTACTGGGACATGTAAATCTCTGTTCATTTCCTCCTAAAGCTAAATGAAAGTATTTAAATTAAATCAAAACAGAAATAGTAAGAATATTTTTTTAATTAATTTTCAGTTTGTGACTAATGTAATAGCTTTTTGTAGGTGATAACTGTAAGAGCTACATCTATATAAACAAAGTGACCTATGAGATTCAAATTCTTTACATGTCAAATATTTACTTTTTTGGCTAATCTATTACTAAATATTTTTATTTATATTTCCTTTAAAAAGGGAGATTAATGGGGTTTTTATTATTATTTTAGTTAATCTTGATTTGAGATACTCAGTTTGTTTTCTTTGTAGACCCTTGTACTGTGGATATCATACAACATATAATCAGCTTAAGGGATTCTAACTGTTCACTTTTGGCCAATGATTCCCATTTTCCGGTTTATATTGAACCTGTTGATTGTTATTATGGTACATGTTGAAGACTATAGGATCAAGAACGATAGTCTTTTTTGCATCTCCATTAGATTGTATAATCCGGCTCCCTGACAGTGCTGAATCCATTTTCACTGCACATTTTACCAGTTTTTGTTCCAACCTACTTTTAGACTTCCAAGAGATTACTTTATGGGACTATTTCACTAAGTAACACATCTCGCTCCTCAGAAGCTTTTCTGATAATCATCAAAAGTTTTATCTTTCTTAATTTCATCTCAATACTTTTTCATCCACTTTTGTGACACTTTGTTACCTTTTCTTGCCACTTAGTCCTTATATAATGAGCAATTAATCTGCCAGTGTATGGAAGCAGGAACAACTGAATTGGTGATGGCAAAAGTAAAACGAGCTAGTAGCTTGAAACTTCTGGAAGACGGCAACAACAGCTGTGAAAGTACTGCCCTCCCCCCGCCCTCCACCCCCAATATCAGGTAATCCGTTTTTCCCCCCCCTTTTTTCCTTTAGGGAGACTATACATACTGGATTCCTTCTTAAATGAAATCACACAAAGAATGCATACTGTGATTAAGTATGACTTCCAGAAAGAAAGATCTTATCTAAGTCCCAACAATTTTTGTGTGTCAACCAAGCACACAGATCTGGTTCCTCCCTCTTAACAAACTTTGGCAGACATAAAGTGAGCCCTCCACCTAATGCTTGCCAGACAGAATTCCCTGCACAGTATGCTCAAAATTAAAGTGGAAGTAGTCATATATAGCCCCAACTGCTCATCCCCTGGTCTAACATGGTGTTAAAAGAATCAATGCAATGTCACTAGGCCCATCAAAATGCAACCACTCTCACATACTGTCACAGGGTGAACTGGTCCCTTAAGGCTTTCCCCCTCCCTCCCCCCCCCCCCGCTCCCAGGTGGAGGAGATACTAATGGTGACTAAATGAGGTAATAGCCCAAGGAGCAGCTCTCTTGCTGGTAAAAAGCCATGAAGAATTCAGAGCCCGGGTGACTGGGAGAACTTCAGGGAGAGTTGTGTCAGATGACCAGAACAAGGGTGCTCTAGCCTAGTGGTTGGAGCGGTGTCAGGACCCAAGGACTAGGGTCAGAGACGGAGCCAGTAGTCAGAAACTGGAGCCAAGGGTCAAACCGGAGGACCGGGACTGTAGCAAGCAGGGTAGCAGGCAAGGAGGAGTCCAAGGCAGGGGCACGTCAGAGGCAGCAAGAACAAGGTAATGCAGGAGCAGGCACTGAGGTGGGAATGAGCATTGAGAAGCCAGCAAGCAGCTGCTACTGCTGGCTGAAGAGCCAGCCTTCTGGCCCTCCAGCCTGTCAGGTGACATGGCCAGTCAGGCAGCCTGCTGCAGGCCAGTTGTACCAGTGAGGCTGCCTGGGGAGATTACCTCTGCTGCAGGCCCTGATTCCTGACAAATGGCCTCTGTCAGAGTCAGCACTCTGTACAAGGGTGGGAGAACCTAAGCAGAGCCCAGTATCAGGGGAGAGTCTTTTCATTTTGTGTTTGTTTGGACTCTAACACCTCCATGGGGTAGGGTGACCAGATGTCCCGATTTTATAGGGACAGTCTCAATTTTTGGGTCTTTTTCTTATATAGGCTCCTATTACCCCCTCACCCTCTGTCCTGATTTTTCACACTTGCTGTCTGGTCACCCTAAGCGGGGTGGACTCCTACATGACTGTCTGGAGGGTTAAGTCCCTCAAGTAACTGAACAGTGATGAAAGCTGTGTGGATCACTGAAGACCCAGGAGAGAAAACAGAGGTTGGGTTTCTGCAGTATTATGCCATACCACAAGGGGGTTGGCACAAAGACTGCATCTTGCTACACATATCCTCTGGCTAAGAAGCAGGCTCTGATATCCTCAGACTGATATTTGTCCCATTACACATCTCTCAGTACAGAAATACCCAATGTAATTACAAAGTTCAGTATCTTTGCATGAAGTCCTGCTGAAAAGGCTGGGAAAATGGAGCCCATTTTATCGTATTCCTCCCAGTTTCCTAGCTACATTCAGTATTAAGAGCTTATCACTGAATCTCAGCAATTTAAATATCCCAGCTTTCTGCTTATCATTTTCCCGCCTTTTTTTTATTGACTCAGTGCACTTTGTCTATCAAATAGAAGGAGTGAGGATTCTAACTGAAAAGGCCTGAGAGCGCTTTCTGAAGAAAAAAATATCATATTTTAACCTTTTAAGGCCTCTGTATTGTCTAGTATATGAAGATAGTTTTGTCTTCAGCTGTTTCCAGTCCATCTCCCTTGTTTCAATGGCTACTTTTTGTAGCTAATTTTCTAAGTAAGACATTCAGGATTTGATGTCTGAAATATATTTTCTGAGGGAATTAATGTTAAAGGTGCCCAGATTTCCTGTCAGGACCGTTTTCAGTGTCAATTCTTTAACATATACAAATAAAAACCAGAAACAAAAAGTATAAAATCCCAAGCCCTCCCTTTTGCCATGAAGCCTTTATTATGACCAACCTCCCTTCTTCTCCTAAACAATCAGCATGTCATCATATACATACCCAATACAAGACTCCTTTCTATAATTTTAATATATTCTTTACCTACACTCCCGGTTGCAAGTTCCTAATATAATTCTCCTGTTCCCTTAATCTCATTACACTGCTGAAATGTAATTCCTCAGTACTTCCTAAGTCTCATTAGTAATTATGCAGTAGAAATTCCTTACTTGTAGGACTGACTGGCTCTCAGAAGCATATCTTATCAGTGTCTATGTATACCATCCTCATCTCCTAGTGATGTCAGTAGGCTGCACTACAACTAGCAGTCTGTCTCTTAACTATTATGCATGCATCATTCCTATTCCATTGGGGACTGGCTAACAGTGCTATAAATGTAATCACAAACCAAACCACCAAATCCCAAAAAGACACTTTACATAAGGATGACATATGACTTCCTGCACAGCAGTTTCTCTGATGCGTAGGTCTATCAGCAGTTGCATATTACTACGTAATACACATGACCCTAGTCACTTTTTGAAAGAGCTGCAAGAATCAGCTTTTGATTCCTTTGCTCATCTATGACATTTTGCTCGCAATTATCCCCGGTGATACATTGGCAACTGCTTCTGCTGCTGCTATAGCATATAGACCAGTTACGGCTTTCCAAAGGTTTTGATTAGGACTGAAAATTCAAGTCTTATTTATCCACAGACCCAGTAGAGCTAAGGCAGTGGCAGGAGCCACTTTATTGTTCCTTCCAATGTGCTTCCCCTAGTTGGGACCATCACTATGAGAGGATATGTAGTTCAGTCCCTGAGAGTATTCCATCTTTGGCTCTATGCTTAGCTTGCCATCATATCTTGGGTTCCCCGTGTTAAATGGACAATCATAGAAACTAGACAGATAACACACATTCATTTCACATAGACCTCTGTACAGCTGTCAGATGGGTGGTAATTTTGGATACTATCAATGAGGTTAAGATTTGAGCAGCAACCTGGAGGTTAATATTACTAATAATAAATCATTTTACTGAATGCAGATGAATTATCACTTCATTACTAGCAGGTCAATCCCTAGGGTAGTGCGGGGCCCAGGGCGGAAGTGATGGATTCATCTCTTCTGGGACTGATCACGCCAGCCAATCACACTGGCCCGCAGGGCCCCCCAAAGCGCGGGGCCCAGAGCAGTTGCCCTGATTCGCCCTACCCAAGGGACGGCTCTGATTATAGAATACTTGTAGCTAGCCAGTACAATGCAGCTCTGATTTTCAGAAGCCAAAGACATATAAGACATATCAGAAAGAATTAAAGAATAACAGTTTCTTAGGTGAAAGAAAATGAAATGATGGAATTAATGTACTCATTGAGTATTATGAAATGACATTAGAGCTCATCTGCATAGTATCTGAGCACCTTCCAGTCGTGCATTATGGCTAATATCTATCATGTGCTGAGATGCATGTGTAGTGGACAATTTTGTGTTGGTAGGCTTTTTAAAAAATATACATGTTGTTATGTGTTTATGTCAGAGAAAGCAGGGTCAAAGAAATGCACCTTGTGCTTGGAACAGAAGATGGTAAGGTTTGTGGTAGTCCTGGGTTCCTGAGGGAGGAAGCCATAAGTAAAGATGAAGAAAAGATATTTCCACTTATTTGCCTGAATTTGGAATTTGTACAAAATCTTGGCATGAGGTTATTTTATATATAATAAATCAACATGTTGTGCATTACCCAATCATACATATTCTTTAATGCATAAACAATCCCATAATATATTTTTTAACTTGCTAATTTTTGTTTCAGGTCTCAAATGTGAGCAAATGGAAGCACTGTTACTGTACAGCTCAAGAATTCATTTAACTGCAGCTGGAACTGTTCTCCTTACCGTTTCTGTCTGCATATCTATACAAGCGCCCATATTTTGGTCAGAAAGTAGATTGAATAGAACACAAGAAATTATGAAAATTAATAGCTTGGGCAAATTATGACCCTTGTTGAAGGTTGAGATACGGTATTGGTTTGAGTTGTGGACTTAAATCATTCTGGGAGACTATTAATTATGCACTCGTGAAAGAGAAGGTTATGGTAACAGACTCCTTAGTTATTTTAGCATGCTTGTATTTGAAAGAACATGCATAATAGTGATCACTCAACCTGTCTCTTCAAGGGAGAGAGCAAGGAAGGATGAAAAGGATCTGCATTATGTTTAGTGGCACCGTGAGAAGTTAATTATACTTTTTAAAACCCTGTTACAGCAAGGCATCCAAAATGACTATGCACAAACAAAAACTCCCCTAAAGCGTGGTTCTATTCTGCAAAGATTGCACCTTATTATTCAATAGATGTGCTCCCTGTAGTTACTCAGTGTCATATCTGCTCATTTTAGTCATTAAAATACATTTTATTACATTTTTTTCTCTGCAGGGACAGCACAGGAGCTGGGTTTATTTGTGCATCACCAACAGAATTATTAATTACATTCCAATGGTAGAGTCTTTATTGTTGGTGATGTGCAAGCTAAAAAGAACCCACTTTGACTCTCATTTCCCAGTCAGAGTTTCCAGGGCTGGTGCACAGAAAACAATGTTTTTACTTGCAAGAACATAAGAACGGCCATACTGGGTCAGATCAAGGGTCCATCAAGCCCAGTATCCTGTCCTCTGACAGTGACCAATGGCAGATGCCCCAAAGGGAATGAACAGACAGATTATCATCAAATGATCCATGCCCTGTCACCCAATCCCAGCTTCTGACTGATGAACATATTTGATGTGGAGTCCCTGAGAGATAATAAATGTGGAACTCCACATTTTAGAGTCACTTTAGGGAAGAAAACTGCATTTTGAAAGCTACAAACTATACACTGTGAAGGGAGGGTATAACACGCTAGTCCAATGCTTAGAGTGGGGAAAATGTCAGTGGAAGTGTACTCCCTTTCATGCCCAGCTTTATCCCTCTTGCCTCAATAGGCATCAGTAAGAGTTAGGAGTACAGCATACTCATCACCATACTTTAAAGTGGCCACTATCAATACATCACTCTATGCCCCCATTGCCACACTGCAGTATCTGAGATAACAGGATTTCCCCTTAAGTATAGAAGAAATAGAACCAGTCAATCCATATTCTCCACTATCTTGGGAACATGTGGCCTATCAAGTTACTAAGGAGACACTGAAGAGAATGTGCTTTGTTTCCTTCTCAACTGTGCAATTTCTTGTTTAGGTTTGCATCGCAACTTTACAACCTCTTCATTTAGTTAGTCTGAGATTCATTTTAAGTTGTTTTTTTAACTGACTACATCATTCAGCACATACATAATAATACAAGACACATGCTAATTAAACAACATTAATAATTGATCAGGTAACTTGATGCCACTTAAAGGACTTAAACATGCACCCAAGAAAAAAGAACCTCAGACCAAATAGATAGGTTTATTTATAGGCCTTAAGATCAACAAACTCCAACTGTGTTGGAATGAGGTGTGAGGGGGAATGTAAGTTCCAGAATCCAAGACTCTCAATGAAAAGCCATGCAACTACCATCTATCATGGAAAATCTGGGGCTCCTAGTTCACACACCCCAACCAATCCTAACCATTAGAGTAGAATGTGAGAAGAATGGCAGACTCGCCTCATATCGGTGACACAATGCAAACCAACAATTATTGCCCTTGATTTATGACCTTGGAGAACAGGGAGAACGATAAAAATGTGATTGTTTTAGATTTGGGTTCTGATGCTCTACACTTCAGGAGGAAATGCGCAGGCCAGATATGTGCTCTTGGGAATGTATTTAAATAAACAGCATATGTCATTGTTGCTTTATGAACCAGATCTGGTAAGCACTCAGATTTGCTACTCTGGTTCCTAAAGCATGCAGGATGTGCCGTACAAAGCATTGTGTTGTTCTGGAGGTAAAGGGAGGGGTAACATATGATTTTGGTTGAGGCTGGTAACTGCTAGATAGATTCTAATTAAATGTTGGAGCCTTCTGCATAGTGACCCCTCCCCCCCTCCCCACATGCCCATATTTTAACTTTTCAGTTTCTGGAAAATCATGGATGCACTAGGGGAGACCCTCCCCCCCTGCTTCACCCCCTTATCCCAGGTAGAAAGATCAGAATGGTATAAACGGGACAGGGGGGAGGGAAAGGGGGGCCTAAAAGCCATATACCTAGACCAGGGAAAACTCCCCTGGCACAGGCACTGCAGAGATATCTGTAAGACTATCTTCAGAGGACTCTCTTGCAAGCTCTGATGTGGGAGATTTACTAAAGGTAGGTCTGGGGGCAGAAAGGGTATGTTAGGGATGAGACTGAAGTATGTAGCTCTGAGGAAAATCTGGGCAGTGCAGGTCAGCCCAGGTTGCTGTAATTTAGGCAGTGCCCAACATCAGGCCCAATTCTGCCATGGGTCTCTCCAACACCCATAGCAGCCCAAGATCAGGAGGGTGGAAAGGTGGCTTAAAGCCACCTTAGCCCATCATCACTTTGGACCAAGTTCTTGGCTGCACCACTTAGAGGTGCAGCACAGAGCCCCAACCATAGGTTTTAAGCCAGAAATCAACATTATGATCATCTGTCTGCTGCATAGTGCTATTCAGGCATTGAACCCCAATAATGTGGGGTTCAAATAGAGAATATCAGTTAGAAAGACAAGCAACACTGAAAGTAAGGTTTCCCCAGGCTCTTTGTCAGGGCCAGGTCATGGGTCACCTGAAGGAACGGAACAAACTGCTCAGTCAAAGATAAGCCTGGGCCCAGGCCAGTTAAAAATCACAAGTCAGAGTCTGATGCCAAATTGGGAGTGTGAGGCAAAAATCAGGGTCAGGCCAAGCCAAGGTCTTGCCCTGGGGTTAGCAATGGTCCAAAACCAAAGAGAGTAAATCAAGATCACGGTCAGGAGCCATGTCAGGTCGAGAACCAAGATGCTAGGATCCAGGTGAGTTGCAGTGTGGAGCATCAAGACAGGGTCCATCTCAAAAGCACACTGAAGCTTTTTATTTCTCAGCCAACTCCCAGAAATGGCTTCCCGGTTTACATGGGGAGTGCCAGTCAAACAGGGAATCCTGGAGGGCTGTCACTCATGCCTCTGAGGGCAGGACTTCCTGCAGGGCTTAGCCTCTCAGTATTTCTTGGTGGCAACCCTACCTAGGCCCATGGGTGGTAATGAGGAAACAGTGTCTATCACACTCCCCAGTTTTAGGCCCATGGGTTCCTACACTCCTCCTGTCACAAGCCTCAGAAAATGCAGCATAGATTAGCATTTTATCCAGATGTCTTTTGTACACTAATGTAAATGACCCAAACTAAAAGATACAGGGGTACACACACAAAGCAGCTCATTGATTTATTAATATTGCTGATTGTTACAAACATAAAATACTCAGATAATATGGTGAAGGGGTTGAGAAATCAGATACTGTATAAAGCAATATGATCTAAGATTGCACAGTGAGTAAAGAAGCATTTATGTTCCATAATAACAAGTCTTGTTGATTTGATTTGATTTCTAATGATAAATTATCTACAAGATCCAAGAATCAGTTTGCTTAGGAGAAAAATAGTAATGCAGTTAAATGGCATGCTACAGTGGCTTGGGCAAGGTTCTGATTCATCTAGATTCTGGGTAATAATGACATATTCAATGTGCCCTCTGGAGTGAGGCAGAGGAGAAGGTGCCATAATATCCCTACATGAAACTCAAAATCAAATTATTTTAAGTACAGTAATAAGTAATAATTGCTCAATGATGCCAGAAGGGGGAGCTGTTTTGCTGAATTTCCCTTAGATTGTCTTTTACATAAGGCCCTGGCTAAAGGGACAACTCTACATTATACAACTTTTCTATTTAAAAAAGAAATTTAGAAACATGAATACTTCAGGCAAGTGGAGTTTCCCCTTTCTCCCCTTCCAGCTAGGGTAGGCAATTTCATCAGATTCTCTCTCTTTCTTCCTCCCTCAATCTCCTGTGCAGCTTTTTATCTCAGCAGGTTTAAGAACCCTGGCTCAACTAACATAAAATGTGATGCAAGAAATGCAGAAGGAACTGTTTACTCACAAATACTTTGCTACTTTAGTGAGGAATAGAATATTTGGAAACTAAATTGTGCTTGGAAAATAAAACGGTGGGGGGACTTTTGAGGGGTTAGGAGTAGGGATGCCAGGTGTCCGGTTTTCGACCAGAATGCCCGGATGAAAAGGAACCCTGGTGGCTCCAGTCAGCACTGCCGACCGGGCCGTTAAAAGTCTGGTCGGCAGTGCTGCAGGGCTAAGGCAGGCTAGTCCCTACCTATCCTGGTACCGCACTGCGCACTGGAAGCAGCCAGCAGGTCTGGCTCCTAGGCGGGGGGACCACGGAGCTCCGTGTGCTGTCCCTGCTCCGAGCACTGGCTCTGCACTCCCATTGGCCAGGAACTGCGGCCAATGGGACCTGGGGAACGGTGGCCTGCAGGCAAGAGCAGCACATGGAATACCTTCCCTCCCCCCCACTGCCTAGAAGCTGGACCTGCCGGCTGCTTCCAGGGCGCAACACGGGGCCAGGACTGGTAGGGATCCTGCCTTAGCTCCACTGCACCTCTGACTGGGAGCCACCCGAGTTAAGCAGGTGCCCCAGCCCTGAGCCCTCCCCAAACCTGAAGCCCCCTCCTACACTCCAAACCCCTCATCCCCAGCCCACCCCAGAGCCTGCACCCCCAGCCCAGAGCCCATACCCCCTCCTGCACTCCAACCCCCTGCCTCAACCCACAGCCCCCTCTCACATTCTGAATCCCTCAGCCCACCCCCCAGCCTGGAGCCCCCTCCTGCACCCCTCATCCCTGACCCCACCCCAGAGCCCGTGCCCCCAGCCCAGAACCCGCACCCCCCCCTGCACCCCAACTCCCTGCCCCAGCCTGGAGGCCCCTCCTGCACTCTGAATCCCTGATTTCGGGCCCCACCCTGGAGACCACAGCCCTCACCCCCTGCCATACCCCAATCCCTGCCCCAGCCCAGTGAAAGTGAGTGAGGGTGGGGGAGAGTGAGCCGTGGGGCGTTAAGAGGTTAAGGTTAAGAGGCAAAGACACTTTGAGTGATTAAGGGGGATGAATTTTCAGCTGAAGCAACTGCAAAAATTAAGAAAGTAAAACCCATTCTTCATAAATTATTTAGTAAACAACTTGTTTTCAAATAAAATATTATAAGCTCTTGGATTTGCCATTATCTTTGGTTAAATAAGATACATAGATACATATTGAGCTTGAATCTGTTCTGATTCCTTTTCAAATGAGAGTAAATGTTGTAAGGAGTTCAAGAGAGCTTAACTCTACAGGCTGAAATCAATGGGTCTGATTTTTTTTTTTGCACCACTTTAATTTTGTTGCTTGTAATGGGAATGACTCCCAATTTGCACTGTATGGCTGACAGCAAAGTCAGGTCTGCCATGCATAGTTTGCAGCAAAGTTTTTCCACTAACATATAGTTGACTTTAGCACTTGTGTAGTTCCTGGAGAGTTTGTCACTGGTGTTGTTTTATGCTTGTAAGATGTCTTTTCTGTTTCTCATATAGTTCATTCTGTGCTGATATTTAGAGTGAAATAAAGGGATGAAGGAAGGCTTACTCCAAACACTACATTTCCCTAGATGGATTAGTCTAGGAATTTGCCAATTTCTATTTCATTTTGAACAGGAGTAAAAAGTACTTTAAAAGACTTAGATTGCACCTTCAGTGGCTAGTTTCACTAGAAATTAGAGCTGTTTGCCCAGAAAGCATTTAGGAAATTAATCCAGAATTTATTAATTCAATCTTTGTTCATAAATATATGTACTTCAAATATATTTAAATAAAATATATATTTATTTTTGTACTTGAAGATAAGAAAGGTACAATAAGGAAAATAGCCATTATCTGAGTACTCAGCCAAAATTTGGGGTCTTGCAGGTTGTTTCTGTCAGGACAAGAAATTGATGATGCTGGTAGGTATTTCATTGAAGCATTTCTGTTTATTTACAAAGAATGTACATAAAGTTTTGTTTCTCTGAACACAATAGGATCAAATAGCAGAAGACAGTTTGTTTCCTTACAGTTTCAAATTTTTTTTTCCCAAGCCAGCACTCTACCCAAAAGCTCTCACTCTCTTAGCCTTTTTTCAGTCACACTACAGGTGCTTCTTTGGCTGCCTGAGGCTTCCTTGCTGCCTTCCCTGTCTACTATTGAGGTCTGTCTTCTTTTGATTCTCTTTCACACAGAGATATGCAGCTGCAAACAAATCAATCTTCTGCCATTGCATCAGTTATCAGACACCTAGGAAACCCCTTTCGGCTGCACAGCCCAGTCACTGCCCAGGTTTTCATGAAGTCTAGTAATTGAACAGTGGTTTACCATTGTTTCAGCTATCATTAAACAAAGTGACAGTTAATTGCTCCCTTGTTGAGCCTAAATGGAAGGGGGCTGTCACACCACATAGCTGCAGTGAGCTGGTGTGATTGCCTGACCCCCTAGCATAACAAACCCCAGAATAAACAACAACTCATGATGACATTAACAGGAACTATCCTTCCTTCCAACAGAATGCATGGGCTTGACTTACACCAGTGTGCAGGGCCGCCCAGAGGGGAAGGCAAGTGGGGCAATTTGCCCCAGGCTCCGGGCCCTGCAGGGGCCCCCACGAGAGTTTTCAGGGGCCCCCACGAGAGTTTTTGGTGGCAATTCGGCGTCAAGGGCTCCTTCCGCTCCAGGTCTTTGGCGGCGGGTCCTTCACTCACTCCGGGACCCACTGCCAAAGACCCCAGGCCCCCTGAATCCTCTGTGTAGCCCTGGCAGTGTGAAGCAGGGGGCTACTCCGCTGAAGCCACTGGAGTTACTGTGATGTAAGTGAGATCCAAGTGCTTAACACAAGATATTGAAGAATGTAATCTGCTCCCTCCTTCAAGCATCACTCATCTTATCAAAGCTTTAGGTGGATGAAAGCTCTAGGCCACCATCACTTAAAACACCACATTGGACCAGCTCCTACTCCCTCTGAAATCCATAAAAAAGGGCCCCTTTGCCCAGACCCTCAAAAGTAGTTAGGCTCCAAGCTTCCAGTGAAAGCAAACTGAGTTAGATGCCTAAATACCTTTGAGGATCTTGGTTATTGTCTTTAATGAGAGTGGGACTGGACCTCATGTGCCCCTTAGCAAGGCAGAGAACTCACCTGCAACAGAAAAATGCTTCTTCTCCACCACCAAACTCCCCCACCTCCTGAGCAACTTTGCTAAGATCACTGAGGAGAAAAGGCTTTTTCTAATATGTTGTAGGGCAGCAGCCTCTGAGGTCTGCCAAGGTCTGCAGTGCCTTTCTTGCTATTGGGAGATGGTTGCAGAAAGGAGGATGAAATTGCATCTGAGTGCAGAAGCATCTATGAAGGAATGAGTTTGGATGGGCACTGGTTTCTCCTTCATGGGATGTGTCTGACCTCTTCTTTGTGGACAAAGAAAGGGTGGTGCGGTTAGGCCTAAGGGCTGATTGAGGACTGGACGGTCAGGCTGGGATTGGAAGAGAAAGGGATAGGGGGGTTGAGCCCTGTAAACTGGAAGATAAGACCCAAGTGCTAATGCCTGGTGACAGATGTGATGGTGGGACAGAGGTTTTCATATCTGTCTGAGGCCTAGCAATGTCTTGTTAAATGCTCCCTCCTTCCCTCTCATATCCAATGTCACAAAGGACCCCAAATTAGCTGTTAAACCAGCTCAACATTCAGGATGTTCCGATCTGGGGCTTTGTTTCAGCTCAGAACAGGAAGCATTCATAATATATGGTTCTGGGAAATCTCCCTGCTTTTAAACCTATGTCAGTCCCATAAAGACATCCGTATTAAGTTGCTCAGATGGCTTATTTCTCTGGTGCTGGGTTATTTTTGACAGTCAACGTTGGCTTAAACTAATATTAGGAGATGCTGGTTGTGAGTTTATGGTGCATCATAATTAATGAATTTTATTCCAGGTCTTTTCATCAAAATGAACAAAGTAGGGAAAGAGAACATTCATTTGTTGATTATTTAGACAAGCACTGGTTACTCATTTGCACAAAAAGAATCAGAGTTGCCTGCTTGTGATTCTTAAGCTCGCTAACAGCTTCCACACACAACGACTACCCATGCTGCGGACTGTGTTTCTGCTCCAAAAAGATGGTGAAAATGGTAGTGCGGGGCTCCATTTTTATTATGTCACAATAATTTCCAGCCCCAATGTGCTCGGTTCCATGGGGCTCATAAGAAGAGAGTCTTTAACTCAGTTTAACTCACAATAAGTGATTTTTCCCAGCTCATGATTTTTCATTGCATCCCATTTTCTGTGGGTGTGCCTGTTAGATTGTTAGTTCTTCAAAGTAGATTCAGTCTTCATTTTTGTACTTGGTAAAATGTCAAACATAGTGTTGGTGCTAAACAAATAAATAATAACTGTCTTTACTATTTTACAGATGGAGAAAATGATAGAGAGAGAGAGACTTAGTAACAGTTATTTCAAAATCTCTCCTTAAAATGTGAAGATCAATGACAGGTCACCTCTAGTATCAGAGGGGTAGCCGTGTTAGTCTGAATCTGTGTAAAAGCAACAGAGGGTCCTGTGGCACCTTTGAGACTAACAGAAGTATTGGGAGCATAAGCTTTCGTGGGTAAGAACCTCACTTCTTCAGATGCAAGTGAGGTTCTTACCCACGAAAGCTTATGCTCCCAATACTTCTGTTAGTCTTAAAGGTGCCACAGGACCAGGTCACCTCTAGTCCAATTTAACAGGCCTATCATTGTTTTTGTTTTTTGGTTTGGTTTGTATAAAGACAAAGATAGGTAACGCAAAAAAAGCAGGCACAATTGTAGCTCATGACCTTCCCTAGCATTGTACAGGTTTGTTTGCAAGAATACAAGTGCGAATGGGGACAAACAATTTCAGCTTGGGCATCATGCAACGGGCTATTTTGCAAAGAAACAGTGTGTGTTGTTGAAACTTTTTTGTGCATTCCCCGAAACAAATGACACTATTCCGAATATTTTCTTTTCTGTGCAGTAAATAAAATCTTTGGTGTTGACAATGCTAATATTATATTTTAAAATATATTTGCATCTCTGTGTTTTGTTGATTTTTATTGCTTTATATAAATCCCTGAGCAAGGACTCACTAAGTTTCACTTTGAAAAAGAGCTGAATTTTTCAGGATGGCACTGGACACTGTCACTGCTGATTATACTATGTTGAGCTGATGGATTATCGGGTGAAAATATCCAAAAAAGCTATTTTCAACAAATACTGTGGATATGTATATGGAGTGCCGGTCAAGAAGATTTTTTTAATTGGTTTCTTGTTGAATTATTTCATATAAATAATTTTCTAGGCTGAATATTCATATTGCAGAATGATCTCAACATATTTTAGTTGCATTGGTACTTTAAATCTATTAGCCAATTTTTTTTTCTTTTTCCTTTTCTTTTCTTTCTTTTTTTTTTCTTTTTTTTTTTTTGTGTGTGTGTGGGGAGCCACGATTATGACACACGCAATAGCAGCGAAACTGGCAAGAAAAAAAAAACCACCCTGTTGCTAACTTACAAAAAAAAATCTTCTGGGTATTTGTCTTTACTATCAATAAATGTTTCCTAAAGAATGAAGGCATGTGTTTGTAATGAATGGGATCTACCTCAACTATTTGTTTTAAGTTTTATTTATACAGAGGACAGGGTTAGCTAGCAATTTGCATCCATGTTGAGCCGGTTATCAAGAAACGAGGCATTGTTAATTCAGTATTTATGGAAATATTGATCCCAGTTAATGCAACTTGACTAGTAACTTTAAGTTATTTAATGTTGCTCTTGTAAAGGTCTCCTCTCACTTAAGAATGTTGAAACCAGTGGCATTAATTTATTTCTGTCAGCCCATTTAATCTCATTCTTCACTATGTCTGAAGGACAAAAATTATTTCTGGATGAGTTTTTAATGGATGTTTTAAAAATATATAAACTGTATCCTTTTAATACCATAGAAACAAACCTTTCATATACAGTATCTGAGTAATAAAAAAGGACTGGTTCATACAATATTAGAGTAAAATATTTAGTTGCTGGAGGTTTTCTTGGTGATTTTGAATATCTATTTTAGGATAATTTCTTTAGTTCCAATGTCATAATGGAGGAAGTGGAACAAGAAACAAAAAGGAAATTTCCGTAAAGAGAAAAAAATCTCGGTCTTGGTTTTCTTTTCAACTCACTAGAAGGAGGTTTATGCCATGTTCATAGATGTAAAGAGTATGAGGACTCTCAGATCGATCTTAAGTTAGTAAACAAAGTTGACTATTTGCTTTGGTCCAAAATTTTCAATAAGTTTGAGACACTTAAAGGTAGCCTATTTTCAGAAGACGGCTGCTCATCACTCTTTGAAAATCAGGCACCTTTAATGTATCTCAAATTGGACACCCACAATCAGTAGCCTCATTTGAAACTCTTGGCCTTGGAAGTTTCCTTCCCTATAACACATTTTCATTATGTGCATACTGTGGGTGTCTATACTAGCCAACTGTGTTGCGTGGAACAATGATGTTTGAAAAATAAATACTTAAATGCATATTCTGCAGAAGAAAAATGCATTAAGGAACATTTAACCCAAATGTTTGCTTTGTCTTTAAAATTAATATTTCATGTCCATAATTAACATTTTTAAAATGTTTTAGGAAAACTTAACTAAATAAATCAGATATATTTATAAAAATTGGCTAATTATGGGTATTAATTCTGGTTAGAATATTTAGCTATATGTGTGAAGCATGTTGAGAGAGTATAATGGAATGCATCCACAGTCTGCACAGGCTTTAGTTTGATAACAGAGGGTCTGACCTTCTCTGGATGCATACACAACTTCTATCTATATTCATTAATGGTACCTGTGGAAGAATTGCCTTGCAGTAAAAGAACAGAATTGGGAGTTAGGAGATTAATACTCTGCTGTCAGCTTCAACAATGGCTTCCTATGAGATGTTTGGCGAGTCATATAATTTCTCTGTGTCGCAAATTACGGCGATACCTACCTATCTAATAGGGGTGTTGAATGGCTTACTGCATTGATGTTTGTAAAATACTTTGAAATTCTCAGCTGGAAGAGAATACTGAGATGCATCTGTGCATCAAGATTACCTTTACCTTTAGTTAATTTTCTTATATATGTGACACAGTTTTCAGGTGACTTTAAAAATTGATTGCCATATAGTTTTTTGGTTTTACACATGCAGCTCCTCATAATGTGAAAGGGAATTTTTGCCACAGTACACTTAGATATCAGTTTAATAATCACTCTTGAATAAAAGGAAATGGTTGCACTACAAAGTGCAAACAATTTTTGTCCAAAAATAAGACTTTTTAAAGCAATTGGAGTAATCTTACTTTATAACTAGAAAGAGGAATTTAAGTAATTAGTGATTGATTAGTGACAAGGAAGGCAAGTATAATAGAATTCCATACATTTGTGATTTTTGCACTGAGGATAGAAAAATCCAGTTTGTCTAGGAAGTTATGCCTATTAAATTTTGTTTTGTTACAATTTTGACAATGTAATGTGGCTGTATAATTGTCTCAAATCAAAATGGTCAAATAAATATAGATTTTTTTCTTAATTTTTAAAAAATTTCTCTAGCTGTTGGAAAGTAATATAATTTAAAACAAACCGCCTCCTCCATTCCTTACAAGTCCAATAGAAAACATTAAGAGCCTGATCCAAGTTCCATTGAAAACAAAGGAAATTGGATCCAGTCCTAAGTTTGTTTAGGGGAAACAATACATATTGGAAGGACTAAAATAAAAGAACACAGGGTGAAGGATTTAATAGTTTATCATTCTGTTCCCTCTGTTTGGAGAAGAAGGTGGCAGTTAGTAATTTATGTTTGCTTCAGAAGAACATAGAAGCTCTTTAGCATATGAAAAGAGTGCAATCTCTCAGAAGCTTTCTGAAAAGAATACGAAGGTTTCAGAAGCTCTATAGCTTCAGAAAAGAATACAGTCAATTTCACTTCCTGTTTTCAGTTTTAAGATGTTGATCCATCTTTGGTGGAAAGACTCCCATTTATTTCAATGTACACTGCTTTGGACCCTAACATGAATTGGCCATATTCTGCCCGTTAACCCTCTGTAAAACCATTCATTTCAGTGATGCTGGCCAAAGGTAACTGATCACTGAATTTAGCCTGCTCTGGTTGTCCTTGCACAGAACACCGTTCCCTTTTGTACTGCTCAGCATAGCCTCGTGACAATAAGACACACACATAAAAAGAAAATAACTAACAGATGATGGGCTGAAATCTACCCCACATGCAAGTACACATCTCTCACTGAGATCAATGAGAGCCCCACATACCTATGTCCAAGTGCAAACTTGGCTGTGTGCATTTAATTTTCTGATTCAGACATTTCTTTCATGTATTTCATGGTGTCTTCCTTAGTTCCGTCTAGTAACCAAAAGTCACTACAATAGTCAAAACTAATTAATTGATTTCAGATCCCAAGAAAAGCAGATTTTTACTTAGAGATGACTCAAGTTCATTTGGAATTTCTTTGCCAATAATCTCTTACATTTCAGGCCAGTCTGTTAGTTTGTTTGCCAAATTGACACCTGCTACTCTAGCACATCCAGATGGTATACCGAGCTGATTTTTATGAATTATTCTTATGAATTATTATTATTTCCATACATAGAAGGAGGCATTTGCAATATATAATGATAGATATAGAGCTACATTAAATATACATTTTGCTTGTTCTTGTTTTTCTGCAATATAATTTAGTGTGACAAGCTCAGCTCTTCTTAGAATATATTTTCTGGGAAAAGTCTGCCTCATATTAATCACTGACTCCGAGAACTAATATAATTCACCAAATACTAGTCTATGGCAAACATAATGTGAAAGTAGTTAACAATATCACCATTACCCCAAAAAAACAAAAACCAAACAAGCCCAAGGGGCAAGGAAATTTCTTACAAAGAGAAATGTACCTATAGTTTAAAAAAAATGGATAAGTAGAATGTATTTTTTAACTAATCAATATTTTGACATCATTTTGATTGCCTTTCAAATAAATATAGGTATTGCATTCTCATTTTTGATGGTACAGATAATCATGTGTCAACATTTCTAGGAGATATCCTAATAATGCAGTTAATTTTAAAAGGTAAACAAGATTTTAACTTGATAGGAAAATTACTGACACTGGTCAGGAAGCTTATCTGTTTTGAGATGTTACAGCTTTATTCGTGTTCTCTCTTGTGCTCTTAACTAAAAAAATGACAACAGAATGTAATCTAACAATGAATTTATTCACGCCTGAATACATTTTTTGCCTATTCTATTTAAAAATAAACAGGTTTCCATCATGTGTTGACTACTCACATGACTGAGAGCATTTGCAGCTCCCAAATTCAGTGATCCACAAACCACTTGTATTTGAGTCCATGTGCTCATTACTAAACTGCTCCATTGCATAAGGGCCCAGGCCTGCTATCGTCACACATAGAGAACAGCCATTGATTTCAACAGCAGCAGGCTAGGTTATATCTGTGAACTGTAGTTTTGTCCACCTGGCCATATTTTAGACAACAAACTATATTTTGCTTTCCCAAGATAGATTTCAAGTTGTGCCACAAAACCAATTGAAGAAAAGGAAATTTTAGTTATCTGTGAAATATGCCAGATGACTTCCACAATTATCCACAAACAGATGCTGCTCTTTGGAGAGTTTCCCTCTGTTACATATGTTCAACTCCTTTTCACATCCATGCATGTTTATTAAGCAGAGAATAGTCTCATTTTAATGTGTTCCATTGTGTGTGTTGAAGACATAGAATAAGTTACATTTCTCTTTGTAAGAAATTTCCTTGCCCCTTGGGTTTGTTTGGCTTTTGTTGTGTTTTGCTTAGTTGTTTGGAGTGGTGGTAGTATTGTTAACAACTTTCACTATTAGTAGTATTATTAACTTCTTGGAGTCTATGATGATTAATATGATGTCAGACTAGATGATCATAATAGTTCCTCCTGCATTTAAAATCTATTTATATCTGATTTTTACATACAAATTTCTGGAGGGTTAAAACATTATTTTTAATAGTTTTAAATATTGCACAACAAGGTGTCACTGATCTAAATTATCCTGCTAGCTGAAGCCCAATCAAGAGCTGTAACTCATTGTTCATTAATTTATCTCACTTTCTTCATGTTCTCTTATTGTTAGGTGTTCTAACATTCTACCATTTTTCTCTAAAGCTACTCCCAGGCTCTGTAGCAAGAGATGATGTTGGAGAATCAAGTGAAGCTATTTTTCGCATGTGAAATACCCAAATAAGCCCATTTTCCTGCACAATACTAAGCTCCCTTATCTTAAATTATGAAGCACCAAGTTTATTGGGACTGGACAGCACCAGCTGCCAGGCTAACACTGACTTTAAGTTTCCAGAATTTGTAAAATTCATTGTTTTAGATTTAGAAACGTTGTGTTTTCTTTTACAGTTAGGGAAGGACAGGGCTGCCTGGAAGGGGCCCCCAAAATTGTTTTGCCCCAGGCCCCCTGAATCCTCTGAGCAGCCCTGGGGAAGGAGCTTATTTAAATATCAAAGCCCAACTACAGTGCATTCAACCTGGGTAGAGTAGCTGGCTGGAAACACTGGAAGGTTTTATTTTTTGCACTTACGAACACAATACGTGCATATATCTCAAAAAATACAGGACATTCATTTTTCAGTGCAGTAATTTCAAATGTCTCTAGGACTAGTCGACAGGTATTTTCCACTGTCTGCATATGCAAACAACCTTTTTGCCCTTCAAGTGGAGAAATCTTATGTGCTTATTTACACAAAATAAAGAGAGCCTCACTTCATAGTTTTAGTATTTTGGGCAACATAATATACTGCTCCACTATCCAGTCCTAGCAGGAAACAATTCCATCAGAAGGAGATGACTTGTGGGGTCAGCTGATTCTGAGAAGTTTAGCAAACGTGTTATCTCTACAATAGGCCTGATGTAATGTGTATAAAAGTTCAGTCTGTTCTGTTTTCCAGTTGTTAGCGATATGATTGTTACCAAAACACTCCATTAAAGCCTGTTCCCCCCCCCCACTGTGACCTTCAAAAGATCACCCCGAGATGTTGCTTCAACTGGAAAATAAAGATTAATTTTAACATTTAAAGAGAAAGTCCTGACATCAAGTCTAGGCATTTTAAATTTTAAAGCCTTTTCTCTTTCTCTAACTTTTGTTTATAATGATGCTTAGAATTTTAAATTGAAAAGGGTTTCATTACTCATTATCTAATCTACTCTTCAATTAAATGTGGTTTATTTGGTCCATACATTGGGTAAGCAAATGGGTTTATTACTGTAGGGTTAATCACTTTTTGTTATCTATTCTGAAAAGTGACTCTTTAAAGAATGTGGCCTAGATTTAAGTTATCACTGGTTTAGATTTTAAACATCAGGTACCTCTCACTGGAAACCTCCAAGACAGAAATGATTCCCATCCAAAAAAAAGCAATTGTGAATCTACTAATAGTCAGAAGGCAGAGCTGGTTTTGATTTCTTGGATTACTCAGTGCTGGTGTGCAAGGTGTTACATTCATTATAAAATAGTGGGAAAGGAGAAAAGACTTGGAATTTGATAAGTTAAATCATATATAGTTATTAATATAATAGTTAATATAAATATAAATATAGTTATATAGTTAATATAAATTAAATAAAGAACACATCATCTTAAACCATTCTATAGCAACATAACTTCCATTGGTGCAGTACAAGACCAAGGCACATGTAGCGAGTGCCTAGCAGCAGGGTGCTTCCCTTATGCATGCTGCTGTGCGTCTGCAGCCTGGACAGGATCTTTACCATGAATCTTCCTTCAATGGAAGGGACGGGCAAGGCCCAGTCAAGTCAGGGACGGGCGAGGCCCAGTTGTGCAGGATGGACCGAGGCTGTCCTTAGAAGCCTCTCTTTCTCTCTCTCTCTCTGTCTCCCTGTGCAGAAGTTTCTTTCAAAAATGGATGCTTCCAGATTGTCCCTTCATCCTAGCCTCTAAGTGGTACCCGTATCAAGGAGTGGAGAGTCCCAGAGAAATTCCATCATTTCTTCGCTAGTGGGCCCCAGGCTGGGAGGAAGAAGGAGAGGTATATTTGTAGTGGTGATGTTGCTTTCTGTATGTTATATCTACCACCATTATCACTCTTATCTGCTCTCCCTGTACTAGTAGGAACTTCAACTGTATAGAATAACACTATTCTGCATCCGAAGAAGTGAGGTTTTTACTCACGAAAGCTTATGCCCAAATAAATCTGTTAGTCTTTAAGGTGCCACCAGACTCTTTACTATTCTGAAGAGACTCAACTCCCAATTAATTTGGGCAACTAATCTCGCTTTAGATTTCATTTATTTCCGATCCTGATACATTTCTGAATTTTGGATATGAAAAAAATGCCAAGGAAGAGATGTTTGATTTGCTATTCACAGTAAGGTAGCATATGATAAAATCACATTTCGGACAGTGCCTCTAGTAGCTTTCTTCTCATTCCCATCATGTTCTGTATTGACTCAGGGGGTGAGTGTCCCTTATTGAATTACCAAGGTCACTTCCTGTAGCAACTCAGGGTTTTTTCCTTGATGTCTCCCATCTAAATATAGATCCAGAGCTACCCTGTTTAGCCTGAGAGCTGACCGGGTTGTAGCCCAAGGAGATGTGGCTGCAGACAAAATGAACTGAATGTAATGGTGAAGTCACATTTTATGCATAGTTTTAATTTAAAAATTAAGATGTGTATAACACAGTACAGTTCATAAACACTTAATTCACATCTGCGCCCATTGTTTACTGCTGCATGTTTCTACTGAATACAAAAGCCTGGGCTTTTCTGTAATATCTAATAAGCCAGTAGTCTTTTTTAATCAGGAAGTTACCACGCAGGTATAGGATATAGGTAATAAAATATATACTAAAGATCAAGATCTCTCTCTCTCTCCACACACACACACACACCCGTTCAGATGCTTTTCACTGGGAAAATTCATCACGGTAAACGTATAGGAAGGGGCAATACTGACTGAGGAAAGAGGATTTGCACAGGGATCTGCTAAATGTCAGCTGAGTGCCCTAGCCACTGGGCTATAGGCTATTCTCAGGTAGGGCTCCCTCGGTCTCTTTGGTTGAAGTTGTACTACTGTGGATAATTTAAAAAATCATTGGAATAGGGGGGACTGGAGCCTTGGTCCCCTGCATTAGTGCTTTAACTACCAAGCTATAGTATCCTGATGTTTGTTTGCTCTCTCTGGCACAGTGTTTCTTTCATTATTTATCCACTGTAGGACAGCTTCGGCATTCTGCCAGTACAGTTTGTATGCTGTTCCACAGCACACAGTTATTTATTCAAATAACTTTTAAAGAAGATTTTGGAAGCAAAATATGCAAGACTGTTCCCCAAAAAAGTATCCCACTATGTTCAGATACCAGTTAGAACCAGTGTTAGGGACTAGAACCACAGACATTATAAAGAAATAATAATAATACCAGCTACCTCTTATAGTGTATAGCACTTTATATTTTGCAGATGGAGAGACAGGAGTGGCTCAGAGCTTTGCCAAAGCTCACCCAATATGCCAGTGGCAAAGATGATTATAGAACCCAGCTCTCCTGGAAGCCCAGTCCAGTGTTCTATCCACTAGATGTGTATTGAATCTTCTACTATTATGTATTCCTATCTCTGTGTGTTTGAATAGTCTAATATAATTATTTTTAATTCGTAGGAAGATGTGTGGCACCAGCACGCTTTTGTAAGTCTTCAAAATCTTATTCTTAAGTATGGCTTATTGAGGCACATTTAATGGGATTGTTAATAGGTGCCTGGGGTGCACTGTGAGAAACCAAGCTGGAATCCTTCTACTGCCATATGTGCACAATAATGGGCCCATAAAAAAATACCTTGGAGTGCTTCACTGCTTACTCTATTTATGAAAACATCAGGGAAGAAGAATTATGACTAGCCATAGGACCTATTGGATGCAATGGCCAACCTGGGGGCATGACCATAGAGAAGCGTTGTGTAGGAGAAATAGAGATTCTCTAGCATTAATGGAATAGCTGCTATGTACATATTATAGCTTGCTGATTCTGATGTACTGCATACTGATTGCCTGATTCCCTGCAGTGTATGGAAGCAGCATCTCTCCCTGCTGATGTGCACTCTTGGGCTTCTATGCATGCCAGCTGTTTGTTTGTTTGTTTGTTTGTTTGTTTGTTTGTTTGTTTTTACCTACAATGTAGCAAGACTGGTTATTTTATTGATTATTTATAGGGCACCAAGTGTGCTAAATGGTTTGGAGACAGATAAAAAAGTCAAATCTCATCCCCAAAAGCTTGCAATCTAAATAGTCAACATACAGTTGAAGTGGAGGTTATGGAAAAGGCAATACAGGAGAGGTTAAACACATGTCTTGTTGTCCTATTAATTATTTGTTAGTGCATTAGCATTTTAGGATAATAAGATTACAGGCCTCCTTGAAGAAGAAAAATGTTAAGGACATGAGGATGGAAGCAAGTTGGATCAGGGCAGAAAAGGGGCTGCAGCTGCATGGTGCTAGGTGAAAGGAGCTTTGACTATTATTATACATTAGGGAAAGTGGTGCAATTTCAGTCAATTACATTTACTTGTCATGCAAATTCTGTTTAGTAGAGAGTGCAAGTCGGATCCAGTTTCCATGAACAATCTTGTGTGTCTGCATCAACATCCTGCCTCTTAAATTATTTCCAAATCCATTATTCTCTACTTGAAATAAAAGTCTTTCAAGCTCTTCTAGTTTCCATCCAGGGTTGCTGGCCCTCCGATGCACACCCTCAGCTGAAAATATCCATTTAGTCATTTGAGATTTCATGTATTCAGTGTAACTGTTCAGATATCAAACAGGCAAGCCATGCACTTGGAAGTTCTTTTTCACATTCATCTACATACACTTTTAATTCACTCCCATTCAGTTTATGCTGCCTGCTTTGTTGTTTTAGTCTTTATATGTGACAAGCATTACACACAGCATGGCTACATATTAGGCTATAAATGTCAAGAATTATAATATTGTATATCTGGAAACAGGACCAGCTCTAGGCACCAGCAAACCAAGCATGTGCTTGGGGTGGCACAATTCCAGGGGCGGCGTTCCCTGAGGTTTTTTTTTTTTTTGCTTCAGCAATTGTGCTCTCGGAGGAACATCTATATTTACCCTGGGAAAATTAATAATAGCAAGTTCTTATGTAGCACTTTTCATCACTAGATCTCAGAACACTTAATAGTCTAGTATAGTTCGTCTCACAACACTCCTGTGATGCAGAGAAATTATCCCCATTTGTATGGATGGGGAGCTGAGGCACAGAGAAGCTAAGTAACTTACCCAAGGTCACCCAGACAGTCTGTAGCAGAGCAGAGAATTAAACCCAGCTCTTTTACGTTCTAGGCTAGTGCCCTAACTCAGTGGCTTTCAACCTTTCCAGACTACTGTACCCCTTTCAAGAGTCTGATTTGTCTTGTGTACTCCCAAGTTTCACCTCACTTAAAAATTTACAGAATCAGATATAAAAATACAAAGGTGTCACAGCACACTATTACTGTTTTCTTTCTCATCTTTACCATATAATTATAAAAAATCAATTGGAATATAAATATTGTACTTACATTTTGGTGTATAATATACAGAGCAGTATAAACTAATCATTGTTTAAAACTGAAATTTTAGTTTTTACTGACTTTGCTTGTGCTTTTAGGTAGCCTGTTGTAAAACTAGGCAAATATCATGATGAGTTGATGTACCCCCTGGAAGATCTCTGAGTATTCCCAGGGGTACACATACCCTGGATTGAGAACCACTGCCCTAATCATTACACCAGCCTTCCTCTCACATGCATGCCTCACTGCCTATTCAACAATGTTTTCAGGCAAGGCTATGAGGTGCTAGGAAGATTAGATTTAAAGTGTGTCAAAGAGCCAAAACAGAGGTTTATATGATTTTAAAAATAAGACAGGACACTCCTTGCCTTATGCACAATAAGCCCAATGGTCTCCGTAAGTCCTTTAGGAGGGTGTCCAGGTTAGTCATTCTCTGGTCACAGACCTAGCAGAGATACAATAATCAGACTCCAGGCATGGTGAGCAGAGATGAAGTTTTGGAGATTGTGATCCTTGTTTGAGTAGCTGGAGTTGAAGGGGCTTAGTTCAAAGGCTGGCATTCAGGAGTCTTTTGGCCCTGCTATTGCAACCGCCAATCAATCCTGCCCCCATTGCCCAACTAAGTGGTGTCTGCCAAATATGCTGGCCAGACTACAGCAGGTTCAACCCATCACTTGACTAACTGTGGATCCTACTTATTGTTAACATAGCTGAGGTTTGAAATGAATTCTTGTGGCCCACAGGCAGCAAAAATATCAGATGAACTAAAAGGGAGCCTTACCTTTAGTCAAGCCAGTAGGAGCTCTGACAAGCTGTTCTCAACAGGATATCATAGTTAGCATATTTTACATTTCCCTCCAGCTGTTGTCAATCTCCATCTTTAGGGTCCCTTTGGAATGCCATGGTCAATATTCAGGGGTAGGAGGAGAGGGGTTTCCAGAAGTTTCCACACATACCCTTTCAAATCCAAAGACTTAGAGTGATGCAGAATAGATTATGAAGAGTTGATTTTGTGGTGAGATTTGTTTTGTTTCATTTCTTGTCTGCATTTGCCATGAAGCCTCCATTAATGCTGACTCAAGGACCTGCTAGTGAGCATTTGCTGCAGAAAAAAGTTTCCCCATCACGGACAGAGACTAAGATCCAAATTTCACCTTAAATATGGCATGTCCCCAGTTTTGAGACACTTCAGTCCTGATTCTAATTACACCAGTGAGAGTCAAGAATATCTCCAGTGAAGTTAGTAAAGCTACCACAAATATAAAACAGGTCTCAGAGGAAAATCAGGACCTGAGGGCCTGCTTTTCTGGAGGTGTTATGCAATCACAACTCAATTTGAAATTGGCAGGAGCTGCAGGTCTTCAGAACGTGTGCACAGTCAGGCCCTAGGTTTATCAAATTGGACATCCGAAAAGGGTGACACCCAAAGAAGGTGACCATTTTTGCCAACTTGGACCTAAGTGACTTCACTTCTGTGATATGTTTGTCTGCAGATTTGACAGCATCACACTGTAACTTGAAGACTAAATTATTGACTCATAGAAGCTACAGATGGAAAGAGTTATTAGGTGACTTCTTAGTCCATCTCTCTACTAGTGCATCACCACCATTGTTTGTCCAGTCTCATCTTAAACAATTCATTTAAGAGAGACTATTGCACTGAGTTAAATATTAGGTTTCTGATAATCATCTCTCTTTTTAATATTACCCTAGTATTCCCAGTAGTACCAAAAGCAATTTCTCTCTTTCTTCTGTGTTTATCCTCTTCAAACACTTGCAGTCAGTTATTTTATCCCATTTAGTCATTGTTTAGCCTAACTGGATGTGTTTAATTTTTTTAACTTCTCCTTGTAAATCAATTCTTCCTACCCCTAGAGACACCATTGTTGGAAGGAACTGTTTGCTAGCAACATCCCTGCAGCGGAGAATGCAACTCAGCATTAGCCAGTGTTAGCCAGGGCAGGACTGGGCCCTTATCCGTCTTGTATGTTAACACCACAATAGCAGAGATATGTAACACTTTGCTCCCATTCCCATTGTAAAGTTTTTTTTATATGGAAGCAGAAAACCATAATGCCCCTTTATCTGGGCATCCAAATTGCATAGGCAGCTTTGAAAATCTCACCCGTAAACTGCTCACATCATTCAAATATGAATCTCCTCAAACAGTGACACCCTCCTCCCCCTGCCTTTGTTTTTAAAGGGATCTACTATATTATTCAAACTCTAGAGGGCAGCATAGTATTTTAGGAAACAACCTAGACAAAAGTTAATACTTTACCATACCCTAACAGCAGATCTTAGTGGCAACATAACATTGAGACTGAGATATAAGACAAGTAGAAGGAAGACATTTGTGAGCCATCTATCAGAGCGTTCTTAGCTCAGCTGTTTTGTTGCAATGCACCTTAGCACATCTGATACTCAGCAGAAGATGAGTGCAGGGTTACAATTTAGGGCAATGTGTTCTTCTATGCTGCAGTTTGTACAATAGCATAGTGCTCAAAGAAAGCATTTATCCTGCAGTTCAATGCATTTTGGAACCAAGCAGTTAATAATTTTCAAGGTACAATTTCTAATGCAAAGGACAATCAGCTGTATGATAATGAAACTCTCACATGCAAGCCATCATAGTTCTGCTAGATGATAGATTTAGTGCTGGCAAGATCAGTAAATATTTTAAGGATTCTGAGGGTATGCCTACACTGTAATGTAAGCCCAGGGTCTGACCTCAGGCTCCAGCCTAACTCCCCTTCCATTTACACACAAATAGCATTTACCCAGGGCTCGGACCCAGGTTTTCAGGACCCCACAGGGTGGAGGGTCTGAGCCTGAGTCAAGCTAAAACTCAGGATTCAAGTACTTTTGCTTCGCACCAAAGACGGATCGCTTATGGACTTGGGAGTCCACCAAAAAGTTTTCCACAGTCCCATGAGCAGACTCTCTTTGTCCTCTGGACAATCAAGTTTTCCCATACTGCACCATGAACAAAGGGCTACAGCAGCCACATTTTGGGAGGGCGCTAGGAAGTCTGGAATGTGGGTAGCTGGATTCAGGCCTGCATAATGCAGTGTAGACCAGTGATGGGCAACCTGCAGCCCGTGGGCCGCATGTGGCCCATCAGGGTAATCTGATTGCAGGCCGCAAAACATTTTCTGACGTTGACCGTCCACAGGCACAGCCCCCCACAGCTCCCAGTGGGGAGGGGCTACTCAGGGAGAAAAGTGGTTTAAAACGTCTGCTCCAGAGCAACCAGAGTAGCTAATGAAGAGGAGCACCAAACAGGGAGTTTGGTGAGGAAGTTTAGAGAGGGGGCATGAGAGCCCGATATACCTAATAAATATTCTCTAAACTTTGGCCAATAACCACCACCTGCCCAACATCACCACCACCACCACCACCACCAAAGAACAAACAAACAAATGACCCTGAAAAAGTACAAATAACACAGGCAGAAATCTAGCAGCAGAATGGGGGCTAGCCAATTTATTACACTGAAAGCCGCATGTATGATTACTTGCCTTGTGGGCAGGTGGCATATGTGTTTTTCGCGCAAGCAGCTCATGGTCCTCAGAGACCAAGAATGGTATCTTGAGACCAGAGTGGCTGAACTGGAGGAGCTAAGGGAGATGGAGAGGTACATAGACAAGACTTTGTGGGACACAGTAGCGTGGTCCCTGTCTGACAGCCTGTGTTGTCAAGACGGATGAAAATCTTGGGGAAGGAGAACTTCAAGCTGGAGTGGAGGGAAACAGTCCCATAGTTTGGACCTTCCTTCCAGATGATGTTGTGGTATCTTCTCCCACTGAGGATACCTCACTGGGAGAGGGGATCCCAATAATTAGGAAGAGACAGGTAATAGTAATGGGGGATTCAATTATTAGAAATATTGATAGTAGTGTTTGTGATGACTGGGAAAACTGCAAAGTGAATTGCCTGCCAAGTGCAAAGGTTGCAGACCTCTCAAGACATCTGGACAGACTCATGTGCAGTGCTGAGGAGAAGCTGGTGGTCGTGGTACTTGTAGGTAACAGTGACATAGGGAAAGGCAGAAGAAAGGTCCTGGAAGCCAAATTTAGGCTACAAGGTATGAGATTAAAAGTCCAGGACCTCCATGGTAGTATTATCTGAAATGCTTCCAGTTCCATGCGTTGGGCCAACTAGACAGGCAGAACTGCAGGGTCTCAATGAGTGGATGAGATGATGGTATTCGAAGAAGGAATTTAGGTTTATTAGTAACTGGGGAACATTTTGGGAAAGGAGGAGCCTATGTAGGATGGATGGTCTCCACCTAACCCAAATGAAACCCAATAACTTGCATTAAAATTAAAAAGGTCATAGAGGGCTACTAAGGTCAGCTAAGGGCTGGGGGGGAAGCCGACAGGTGCAAAGGAACACACAAGTTGGACAGACCAAGTGCTTGGATACAAATGCTATAAGTCTAAATACTAAGATGGGTGAACTAGAGTGCCTAGTATTAAATGAGGATATTGATATAATAGGCCTCACAGTAACTTGGTGGAACAATGATAATCAAAGGGACATGGTAGTATCACTGTATAAAATATATAGGAATGACAGAGTAGGTCATACTGGTTGGGGGAGTTTCATTATATGTGAAAGAAAGCATAGAGTCAAATACAGTAACAATCTTAAATGAATCAACAGATCCATAGAATTTCTATTGATAAAAATTCCATCCTTGAATAATAAGAGTATAGCAGCAGGAATATGACCACCTGACCAGGATGGTGATTGTGAAATGCTCAGGGAGATTAGAAAGTCCAGAAAACCCAATAATAATGGGGGATTTCACCTACCCCTGTATTGAATAGGGACATGTCACCTCAGGACAGGATGCAGAAATAAAGTTTCTAGACACACTTAATGACTGCTTCTTGGAGCACCTAGTCCTGGAACCCATAAGGGGAGAGGCTATTCTTTATTTATTTGTAAGTGGTACATGGGATCTGGTCCAAGAGGTGAATATAGCTGAACTGCTAGGTAATAGCAAATTTTATATCTTTGTAGAGGGGAAATACCAAAGAAACCCACCACAGCAGAATTTAACTTCAAAAAAAGTGAAACTACACAACAATGAGGAGGCTAGTTATATGAAAATTAACAGGAACAGTCAAAAGAGCGAAATGCCTTCAAGCTGCATGGAAACTTTTTTAAAACACCAGGCTCAAACTATAGGTATACCCCACATTAAAAAAATAAAAAAAGTAAGAGGACCAAAATCTGCCACCATGGCTAAACAACAAAGTAAAAGAGGCTGTTAGAGACAAAAAAGACATTTTTTAAAAATTGAAAGTTAAATCCTATTGAGGAAAATAGAAAGGAACAAACTCTGGAAAGTCAAGTGTAGAAGTATAATTAGGGAGGCCAAAAAAAAGATGAAAAGTAGCTAGCAAAAGATACCAAAACTAACAGCATTTTTTTTAAAGTACATCAGAAGCAGGAAGCCCGCCAAACAATTAGTGGGGCTGCTGGATGACTGAGGAGTAAAAGGAGCACTAAAGGAAGACAAGGCCACGGTGGAGACACATAGATGAACATAACATGTTGGGGAAGAGCCAACAAAGCTTTTGTAAAGGGAAATCATGCCTCACCAATCTATTAGAATTCTTTGAGGAGACCAATAAACATGTAGACAAGCATGATCCAGTGGATATAGTGTAGCTGGACTTTCAGGAAGCATTTGACACAGTCACTCACCAAAGGCTCTTAAGCAAAGTAAGCAGTCATGGGATAAGAGGGAAGATCCTCATCTAATGAATCAGTAACTGTTAAAAGATAGAAAACAAAGGGTAGGAATATATGGTCAATTTTCACAGTGGAGAGAAGTAAATAGTGGGGTTCCCCAAAGATCTGTCTTGGGACCAATGCTGTTCAACATATCATAAATGCTCTGGAAAAGGGGGTAAACAGTGAGGTGGCAAAGTTTGCAGAGGATACACAATTATTCTAGATAGTTAAGTCAAAAGCTGACTGCAAAAAGTTACAAAGGGATCTCACAAAACAGGATGACAGGGCAAGAAAATAGCAGATGAAATTCAATGTTGATAAATGTAAAGTAATGCACATTGGAAAACATAATCCCAACTATACATGGAAAATGACAGGGTCTAAATTATCTGTTACCTGTCAGAAGACAGAATTCTGGGCTTGATGGACCATTCATCAGACCCAGTATCTTCATTCTTATGTCAATATTATATTATTTGTTCACAGATGTGAGTAGTGTCTGGGCATTATATTCTTCTTATGATTCTAAGTAGAAAAACTTAAATATTTTGAAAATCAAACCTATACATATTCATGTACGGAGATAGCATATAGTCACCTTGCAGTTAAAAGTCTATTTTTTCCTGCTCTCAGTTTCTTTTCATGAGCTACTTACGACACATGACAATTCATCCTAGAATCTCATACCTTGGTCCCAATCATGCCCTCACTTAAGCCAATGGCAAAGTTCCCAATAAGTTTAAAGGGAACAAGATAGGTCTCTTTATAAATACTGCACGTTGGAGCTTGCTTAGGACAGACGCTGATTGACAGGAGCAGTTAAGTAACAACATTTTGCTACAGTGACAGACTCAAGAAACAGCTGTACCAAAACAGAAATGTTAGCTTTGTAGGTTGGGATTTGGAAAGGATAGCTCCAGCTATAGTATTTAGCCAAATAACATTTAAAACATTATATCACCCCTGGCCTAATGCTTTTGTTTTTTTCATTTGTATTCAACTTTATGGTGCTTGGATTCCATTCAATAGACACTGTTAGTAGCACGCACATGACACTTCACCAAAATATGCTGCATACCCAATGCACTGTCAATAAAAGCAACTATTCCTCCCACACAGACCGGCTCATCAACCCAAAGGTCAGCCTTCTGGCCACCTCCATCTCACACAAGCCTAGTATGTTGTGATGTAAACATCAATCACTAGCGTCTATGTTCTTTTCAAACAAAAGTACCTTTTTCATGCTCAGCTGTATCTTGATATCATTTCAGATGTGCTGTAGGTACACCTACAATATGCTCATAACAGGCACAAGAGGGAACTTGGGCAAAATATAGATACATCTTCCCTGACATAAGATCCCACATGCAGGCTCAGGAGACACAGATGGTATGTCTACACTGCAGTGTAAGCTTGGACTTAGACTCAGGCTTCAGCACAAACCCTTCTTCTGCCTAAACACAAATTTCTCAGTCTTACAATCAGGGTCTCAGGACCTTACAGGGGGTGGAAGGTTTGAGCCTGAATCAAGCCAGAACCTAGGGTTCAAGCCTTATTGATTTACAATGTAGATGCAGCCAGCCCTGATTTGAGTCTTGGGAGTCTGCCAAAAGTATCCCAACAATCTCATGACCAATTTCTTTGTCCTCTCTATCCCAAGAATCAGAGGGGTAGCCGTGTTAGTCTGAATCTGTAAAAAGCAACAAGAATCGCCAATAACCTCCAGGGAAAGGGAAGCAACCCTCCTTATAATGCACCAGCTTGGTAAGTCAGCATTTAACCCTTCCATTGTTTTCTGACCACCAAGTTGCAAACACACCTTCAGAGAAGTTTCCGTGTTTGCAATGGAGACTGACCAGAAGAAGCCCTTTGCAAAGCATGCTGCTTCTTTGTGGTGGGAAGACATACAGATTTTGGTAGATCTCTGAGGCGAGGCCTGCAAAACAAAGGACTTTAGTAGCAGAACCAGGAATGATCGTAACATCGACAAGCAAAGAAGCTGGCAGTGTTGGAAATTTAGCAGAATGGTGACCAGTGCAGGAAACAGATTAAGTGGCTCAAGACTGAGTACTGGAAAACCAAGCACCAGAACTGTACCATGGGCAATTCGCCAACGTCATGCCCATTTCATGAGGAATTTGACCAGGTGCCGAGTACTTCACCAAACATATAGACAATAGTGGCACATGATGATCTGGTCAGCTGGAATAGTGACCTGCTGACCCCAGCATCCAGCATGGGACCTAACAGTGATGCCATAAGAACATTGCATGGCTATCAAACCCGCACCCCCAAGCACTGAACCCTCCTCCCCACAAGCATTAACACACACACACACACACACACCACACACACTCTCATAAAGGTACTATTCTCCCTCTTCCATTGGGCCATGCAAGTCCATAATGTGGTAGCACAAAGCACTATAGGTGCATTTCCAGGCTGAGCGTACTGGTTCAGCAGTCCATCACTGTTATTGTTCTATTCAGGGGGAAATGGCACACCTCGGCTTCACGAAGATTGTGAAGAGCACAGCAAGCCACCATAATGTGCACAACACTGATGACACTGGAACCCAAATGGGCTTGCAGAATCTCCTAAAGTGATTATGTACATACATAGGTGCTAGAACTACCGGGGCTGCTGCACCCCCTGGCTTGAAGTAGTAATAATAACCCAAATACATCGTTTCCACTTTCAGCTTCCCCACTATAAAAATTGTTCGAGCACCCTTGTGTACGTGGCTTTCAGATAGTCTTGGACTTCAGCTGTCTGATTGATTTATGCAGTTTAAATTTGTCAGGAAGATTCCCATGTTTCTTCTCCTAATTCTACAAGTGTAAGACAAGGTCTGTTGAAAATGTTGAAAATGTTTTACTGACAGTAGCAAGAGATAGGGAAATGGGAATCTAATGGGTAACTTATTGGTACTTTTGCCAATTATAGTTCTGCACTGTCTAAACTGAAAAAAAGTTTCTCTTCAGTCAAAAAGCAACTTTATGAACTTGGAATCTGCAATTCTGCTTTATCCAGACACACTTGAGCATATTATGCTAGAAGTGTGTATATATTAAGAACATCTCATGAGGCAAATAACTTTATTGTGGCAAAACACGAAGAATCTGCTAAAAATCAAATGCAGAGAGCTCTGAAATGAACTGTGTTTAGACTTCTTATTTATGCTTTTTTGTTTATCTCCATTATCTGCCCTTCATACAAGCAATACTTGTATTTGAATATTATTTGTCCGAATGATTAGTTGGGACTATATAATGCCAAAGAGGTCAGTGGGATTTATGAGTTTAGAGTTATTTTTAAATGTTTCAATACATACATTATTATGGGCAGAATTATTTTGTAACAAAAACCGCTCTTACAGATTGCTATCTTTGTTTCACACCATGCAGTGAGCCAGGGACAATTCTGGTCTCATGAAGATACATATGTTTCAGGGAGGGACTCGAGTTTCCCTCAATGTTTTTCTTCAAATTCGTCTCCATGGGAAGTTATTCCTGATTAACTATTTCTGATTAACTCCCTGTGTGAGTGCTTTTTTGGCATATGAATGCCTCCTTCTGACATTCAAGTGTCCACACAGTTTCTTAAACAGGAATAGCTAATCTGCTTTAAATCCATATTTTACCTTAATCCAAATTAACTTCCCTGTGTGGACAAGCCCCAAGAGTAATAAGCTAAATTCACTATGTTAATCACCATGTTGTTCCATCACTAGATGGTAGCATGAAGAATGTCAGATGTCATTATTAGTGATGATATTAGCCAATATATCCCAGCTCCTTGTTCTGCTTCCAGATTCCTCACTGTCATTATATGTTCTCAGTATATATTCTCTCTGTATATATTATTTCAATACAACCTAAGGTATGAATTTAAACCGATTTAGTTATACCAGTATAAATTTTTTCCCCTCCTCACGCATTCTGATATAACAGTGTTTTTTGTCAGTTTAGTTTATGTCACTTGGGAACAGGGCCGGCTCTAGGCAGCAGCAAAGCAAGCAGTTGCTTGGGGCAGCAAATTTGCAGGGGCGCAAGAATCCAGTATGGGAGCTGAGAACCAACAGGGAGCCCTGGGAGCTGTAGTTCCTTGGTTAGCTTCCTGCCTATAGAGCCGGCCCTGGAGCAGGGAAAGAACTACATTTCCCAGCATTCCCTCGGCCGCAATTAACAGGAAAGGGAGGCGGAAGGAGTGTGGAACTGAAACCTCATGCTGCAGCTTGCTGTGAATGGTAGGGACAGAGCCAGCTCTAGGTATTCTGCCACCCTCTCTCCCCAGCCCTGGGCTCCCCCCCGCACCTCTGTGTTGCCCCAGCCCTGGACTGTCCCCCGCCCACACCCCCTGCCGCCCCAGCTCTGGCCCCCACCTGCACACCCCTGCTGCCCCAGCCCTGGGCTCTCCCCCCCTGCACCCGCACCTCCTGCCGCCCCAGCCCTGGGCTCTCCCCCCCTGCACCCGCACCCCCTGCCGCCCCAGCTCTGGCCCCCACCTGCACCCCCCTGCCGCCCCAGCCCTGGGCTCTCCCCACACCCCCTGCTGCCCCAGCCCTGGGCTCTTCCCCCCCCCACACACCCGCACCCCCTGCCACCCCAGCCCTGGGCTCTCCCCCCACCCGCATCTCCTGCCACCCCAGCCCTGGGCTCTTCTCCCCCCCGTGTCCCCTGCTATCCCAGCTCTGGCCTCCACTTGCACCTCCTGCCACCCCAGTCCTGGGCTCTCTTCCCCACACCCACACCTTCTGCCGCCCCAGCCCTGGGCTCTCTCCCAAAGAAAGAATTGGGTGGACTAAATGGACAGTGCACCTCTCTATCTGAAGCCTAGCAAGGGAGATCCCACTAGAATTTAAAATGAAAAGTAAGGGAGGGGAGGCTCTACTAGGATCTGGGCAGCTTTAGATACAGTACCAGGCACATAGGAGGATTTACACTTCCGAGCCATGGAAGCAGAAATTGACTTTTCTTTTCCAGATTTAGCTAATATTCAGAAAGGGAATCTAGCACCTGCCTTCCAGATTTGAACACCCTCAAAATTCAGGAGTGCTCAAGCTCAATTTAGGCAGCTGTTACTTCATTTCTCCCAAATCAAATATACTGATCCACTGTAACTTGCTGTAGGAAAAAGTAGAATAAATTGAACAAGAAATGCTTCCCAGTGGTTATTAGGACTGGATTTGCTATTTTCAACAGACATTGCTATTTTTTTTTAAGTTTTAGTTTTATTTGTTTAAAAGGAAGACAGTAATATTGTATTGGCAAATTCCCCATAGAAACAAAGAATGGAACAAAAGAATAATAAAAGCACCTCAACTTTTCCTCATTTATGTAGGACAGTCTTATAATATGCATCCAGATATCCTCCAGTAACACAAGCTGAAAATTGTTCCACTTTACGGCAGTTCTGTAACCATATGGGAACCAATCCTGTCTATGTTCTGTGCACATCCAAAATTCCTGCTGAATGACCCACCCTGGGAGCGTGTTACCAGTGACCCAGGGCTGGGGTGGCAGGAGGGTGCATATGGGGGGTGGAGGGGGGGGGGAAGAGAGAGCGAGCCCAGGGCTGGGGGGGAGGGGGGGAGCATCCAAAAATATTTTTGTTTAGGGCAGCAAAAAAACTAGAGCCGGCCCTGCTTGGGAAGGGGTTTAAGCTCAACTGAAAAAAAAAAGCAATATTCATATTATAATATTGTCCGAATGGATGGTTAGGTCTGCATAACTATACCTGTATAACTGGTAACATTTCCTACGACAAGCCCTTAGATTTACTTGATGTAAATCTGCAACCATATCCATTCTATCAGAACTTGTACTGCTTTCTACCTTGTGCTGCCATCCAAGTTCATTAGGGTCAGATTGTGCAAATATCTGAATGAGAGACATCCAGGTAACATCAGAGAGCTGCAAGAATTTGCACTGATGATTCAGTAGGTTGCTGTCTTTCTTCTGTGTTAGTACCAACCCCCTAATATGGGGTTGGAGAGGCACCGCTCTGGTAGTGGAACTGTCCCAATCCAAAGAGGGGCAGTAAAATAAATCTTTAGAAATTCAGATCCAGGACCAATGGCTGCTGACACCAGTATCGTACTAAGCAATATAGATCTGAATTTTATCCTAGTGCAGGAAACTATGTGTGGGTACAATATCTCCCATAGTCACTGCCATGGTTGAAATTATTTCCTGACCCAAATCTGGCAATTGATTCATCCTTCTGCATGTGAGCAGGGAACACCAACCACACTGGGTACATCTACGCTGCAATAAAAACACCCACGGGTCGCCCATGTCAGTTGACTTGGGATCATGGGGCTAGATCTGCGAAGCTATACAATTACAATGTAGATGTTCAAGGTTTGGCTGGAGCTTGGGCTCTGGGACCCTGCAAGAGCAGGAGGTTCCCAGAACCTGGGGTCCAGCTCAAGTCTGAATGTCTACACTGTAATTTTATAACCTCACAGCCTGAGTTATCTGACATGGGCCAGCCACAGGTGTTTTATTGCAGTGTAGTCATACCCACATGCCTGTTGCTGCTGCTTCCTTGTTTATTGGTTTGGTTACAATTAGTCCCTTTTTATTTAGTTTGTTTGGGATTCTATTCCATTCCAATATGTCCACATTTAAAACAGTGATTCTGGCCAGACTTTATTGCTGGCAGAGGGTCTCTCTTATTAGGTGGTTTAATCTTTGGATGTGGTACCAAAGAAACTCAAAAAAGTTTTGTGCTGAGCAACTTTACAAAAGAATAAAAGGAGTGTTAGATGCATGGCAATGCTTGGGACAGGTAGATTTTATAACTGATCCACATTGTTCTTTTGCCCTGCTGAAGTCCACCCCCAGTTTATTTCCAGTGAGATTAAAGACAGCAGATACAATGGCTCATTAGTTTGCTCCAGTAATTTCACCTCTGCTGGTCCTTCTTGTAATATACAGCTTGTAGAGATGCAGTCTAAAGCCAGTCAGTGACATCTTGAAGCTCATCTCCTCGGGGAAGTCCAGTTCAGAGTTGATTTAGAGCACGCTCCTATAGGCTTTTCTTGCAAAGCAAGTTGAAGTACGCTCATGCTCACCTCAAAGGATTGGCCCCCTAAATCTTTTTTCCCCTTCAATTTGAGAAGGAAAGGGGGAAGCCAGAAGGGGAGGAGAAAATACCCTTAACCTGACAGGCACTGAGTTTCCAAAATAAAGGGTCATCACATTTGAAATGTTAGAAATAAAAAAAATAAACTGTGAAATGGCTAAGATATTTTAGTTACAGAAGCTGTTTCTGAGGTTTTTATTATGCTTTATTCTAGCAAATTCCCATATTCTAGATGGCGTGTGTTGGTCAGTTATGCAAAGTGAAAACAGATATGGTGACCTATCAATAAACATGTGCAGTAATATTACACCAGCAAAACACACCATGCATAATTAGCCAGTTAGGGTCATTTCAATTGTTTGCATGTTGAAAACCCTACAAACTATGAGTCCAGTTTTGCACTCCTGGCACATTTCAGACCCACTTTGGGACAGATTCACTGCTGCACCAAGTTTCTGTTGAGAACAGCTCAAGCTGAGGCTGCCAAGTAACTGGTTAGGACTCTCTGATTTTCTGCCCCAGTGCTGGCCCCAGTAGAGGTTAAAGCAGATTGAAGGCTGCTCTGACTTTTGCTAGCTGGTGGACAGAACTTAAGGGAGCATCCTTTAAATGGTGATAACTGGAACACATTGAGCTCCAGATACTTCTCTTCTCAGCTGCTATGCCAGGATCTGCAGGAGGGCTGGCTGCATTAGCTGTGTGTTTGCTGGGGACTTGTCCATGCTGTGGGTCATCCCCAGATGGAGAGTTATGAATAGTCACTGACCACTTTGTGCTGCCTGACACCGCCAATGGAGTACAGCATGCCAGAGAATCAGGTCCCTTGTTTTCGCTCCCGGCTCAGAGTGCAGAAGGAGCACAGCCTACAGCCCCCAGAGATCTATATAATTACAAGTTCAGTTTGTTAGCAATTTTGTAACATTGTAGTGTCCATTACCCTGACAAACAGTAAAAGAGCATCACCAGCCCCAAAATTCATTGAAGAACATTGTCAGTGAGCAAGCCAAGCATAACAAAGAAATTAATATATAAGGTTGATGTGTTAGTGGACCCTTGATTAGTTCCTTAATGTGCCCAAATGAGGCACATAACCTGGTAGGGTAAAGGAGGTGTCAGCTTATCAGCTTCCAGGTTCCTACTGGCTTCTCTCTCAGCCTTAATATTCTTTTAGGGTAAAATTGACCCATTAGCAGAGGCTCCGTGCAAGGTTGTCTGCATTGCAGAATCATAGAACCACAGGGTTAGAAGAGACTGCAAGGGTCATCTAGTCTAACCCCCAGCCAAGATGCAGGATTTGTTGTGTCTAAATCATCCAAGACAGATGGCTATCCAGCCTCGTTTTGAAAACCTCCAGTGAAGGAGCTTCCACAAACTCCAGAGGCAGCCCATTCCATTATCCTAGTGTTCTTGCTTCCTAGTTTTTTCTGAGATTTAATCTAAATCTGCTATGCTGCAGTTTGATCGACAATACTCCTGTCTGGAGTAGGGAAAGCATGACTAGAGCATTGGGGCAAGAGGCCCTCTGCACTTTCTGCTCACCAAGGAGGTGGCACCATGCCAATCCAGTATATGCCAGCCCTGGGAGGAGTCTCAAGGTAGGATTGTGGAGGGGTTGCTTTTGCAGTGTGCATGTTCCAAAATGAGGGTCATGGGACAAAATTATACAGACTAATTGAAATGATGTGGAAGTTCTTTTATTTAACATGTGCAAAGATTTCTATCATTACTGATGTTAATAATTTACATGAACTGTAGTAAGAATGAGATACAGCAGGAATGCGTGGGCCAGAAACTCATTTGGTTCTCAATGGCGTGAGGAATCTTGTAATGGAGCAATGTGACCCTCAGCTCAGAGATGATTTTGCTTCACTGTAATACATCTTCAGGAACAGAGATTATCTGGCCACGCGTTTCTGACTCTGAAACTCTGAAATCAGTGGTTTCCTTTGCATAATAAAAGTTGGGAAGTGGGCAGGTGATGAATTTAGTGTTCATAAAAGTGAGGGATGAATGCTTTGAGCCAGGCATAGTCCAGGCAGGCATTTTGCAAGCCTCATCACACAGCACTACCATCTTACCCCAATTTACGAGCTGGAACACAACAGCTTTTACAGCCCCAAGCTGGGGCTGCCAGCTGTACCAATGTGTGTGGTGGCTTTGTAAACAGAGACACAAAAGATGAAAGCACCAAAAACTTACCTTCACTCTTTGGCCTAACCATAGTTTTAAGGTGAACAATATATACTGACCCACTGCACCCCCTTGATCCCAGGATCAGGTGGTCCAAGGTTTGAGCTCTGCCCCTAAAATGTAGGCTCTGAGCACAACGGCATTTTAATCACGATATATTTCCCTGCTTGCACAATGCTCCTGCAGCACTAGACACACTCTGCCTGGCATAATCAGTGCACAATTGCACCTTCCTAAACTAGGGGCCCCCACTTTAACGGGGCATATTTCACACCCAGAGGATGGCATGCAGTATTTCCACTGTCCCATTTGCATGGCATTTCTGACAGGAGAAGGCATTTTTAATATCCTCCAGAATATCCTGCACAGAAGCCCAGCCTGTGGAGGCTGCCATGAATCAGTATGGCCTGTGTACCATTGTGACCAGCACCAGTACTTCTTGTCCGGTGTTCTCTCCACTGCCACAGGCTCTGTTCCCTAGCTTACACCACCAGAAGCCAGCTTAAACCAGAGTGGATCCTGCTCACTATATAATAAAGGCTGTTGATCTTGTTGTCCTATGTGTTCTTATCTTACACTGATTGTACTTAATCATCATCGCCCTGGAAACCAAACAAGAAGGGATTTGAACGTTCCCTTTAAAATGTATTTCAGTTTCCTTTTAGCTGAACTGCATTGGCCTTTGTTATACCTGCTCAGTACCCATTCAGCACAACACTCTGTACACATGCACACAAGTTCCACTGCCTCATGCTGGGAGAACAGAGAGCAGAGACATCCTGGCAGGAAAGCAAAAGCCAAAAATGTGGTGCAGTTACAGGATACTGGGTAATCTGCTCAGCAGCAAATAATGATATTTGTGTGCCAATGCTATAGTACATTAAGACTGAAGGCCAAATTCTGCTCTCAGTACCCAGGGAGCTCTGTGCCGTGTGTGGTTACACAGATTTAAATGAGAGCAAAGTTTGTATGTATGTACAATGAAAACTGTAACTCTGTCCATGTGTATCTGGTATGTGCATATATGTTAACACGTCTGATACTACTTAGTTTATCCTGTGTGACGTGAGCCTTTAGATTTAGTTTATTCTTTCCCTTTTGGGCAAAATGCTATGCTTTCAGATGGAAGTATGAGGCTGTAGGAACAGCACCCCACTGCCACCGTTTGGATTCCAACTTCGTTCTATTGAAGGTAGGGACTAGGCTAATAGAGCCAGTGAAGCTCATCCTTGTCCTTATAGCAAATACCAAAGGGCTATAAACTTCTTGCAGATCGAGCACCACCTTGATCAGTCTCTGGCAAGGGGCTTAAGGTGGTCTGGCTGCATATTCACTTTATGTCTATCACTGACAATCTTATTGCACCACCAAAGCTTTTGACACCCACATGATTGCTGGCTGTGTAGCAGCATTCCTTCGCACATGCTCGTTGGTCTTCCATTCTAGCACGTTGGTGGCAAATGTAAAATCAGTGCCAGTGAAGCTAATGGTTTACCCAAATGTGCACTGCCCTAGGTATACACTGCCATCACCATTGGGCAGGAGGGGGAGTACTCCTTGAGAGTAGCAGTCAGGAGTTATGCTAAATACATTTTCCCCACTTCCCAAAAACCATTCTGCCCTGTGACCTAGGACAACTCATGGATTCTCAGGCTGGCTGTTACTGTTCCACTACTTCCCTCACTCTATGGTATTCAAGGCTTGTGCTTTTCATGTATTAGCATTGCAATGAATTACCATTCTAACTTATCTACTTAGTGTTTTGTATGTTGTAATGCTAAGCCCTGGACTTTTTCAGTGTGGAGGACTCTAGGGATATTTACATACCCATCTTTTTAGAGCTTCCTTGTTTCTGAAGCATACTTGTCTGTAATATTTTTTAAAAAAACCCTAGCATATCTGTTTTAAAGAACAGAATTTGTAATACAAGGATCCCAAGAAACAGTCAGAGAATACTTAAAATGAACATTGAAATCTGGAAAACAATATCAGCCACATTGTCAGCTATTGTCAATTGGTATAGCTCAATGGACTTCAGTCCCCTAGCATTGATCTTTAATTCTCTTTAGTGCAAAGAATTCTACTGCCTTTATGTGAAAGCTCATGTGGCATGATGGTAACCATGGAATCTTGCTGATAAATATTCTTATAAAATGCTACAATATTCTATAATAATTTTTCAAAGTGCTACAGTATCCTACAGTAAGAATCCTAGTGATTGGGGGCTGTTCGATGGAAAGTTGGAAAATACAGGAAGTAAATACCCGTGAGTAATGAGGCCCTGATTTAAAAAAAAAAAAAAAAACGATAAAAAGGGGCCAGAGGCCATTGTGCATTTCCATGAGGCCACCACAGCTCCTTGTGCAGAAATACTTTCTATAGGTGTGTATGTATATTGAGTATGCATGTGTGCAAGTGGGTTTAAAATACTGTCAGACCTTTGGTCTCCCCCATTTTTTCGAGGTTCTTCTTACTAGGCCCCAGTGTAGAAAAGCACAATGCAAGTACAGTGCTTTGCATGGGGAACAAAAATGTGATGATGAGGAAAGCCTCAAAATATACCATATTTAAAATGTTACCTTCAAGCAATGAACAGCCAATTCACACACTGATCTGCAATGCTTCTGAAGTTGTTCTAATGCACATGAATAGCTGTCAAATGCTTTCTATATGCTATTAGCAATGGTAAGGATATGTGGTTCCATTAGCTGTGCTCTATTGCAATAGGAGTTTGAGGTTTGCTAAAAGCGGCAGGTTTTCACTGATGTCTTTATTTTTAACATGAAAATGGTTCCCAGATGAAGTTTGGTGCTTGCAAGGCATTCTCTGGTTATCAGGAAGTTTGAACGTGAATTTAGAGGTTTCAAATGATGACAGATTGGCAGTTCTTGTGCCTAAAGTTCTCTAATCATCTGTAGAACATGTACACCCAATTGGTTTGCCAGTGTAGCTTACTCTGGCCAGGGAGAGCCACATCTAGGGTTATGAGATCATTAAGTCTCCATGTGCAATCAGCCTTTAACTTCTTTGCTAAGACTGCTTACAAGGGCATTATCTGATGTGGTGATGGGTTGGGTTTGGTGTTTTTTTTTTTTTAAATAATGAGGTTACTAGGAGTTGGACCAAAGATTGCAAGCTCATTTGACAATGCAACCATCACGTTAGTGCCTTTGTGTGTTTATTGTCCCAAATGGACTCTGAACCACAAGCAAAACAAGGGGTTCCATATCCCACTGTGAATCCTCAGAAGCACGGGCAGCACGTGACTCCTGCATTTGGGGAGTGCACAACAGAAGCTCCCTAGAAGTGGGGGGACCACTGATGCCTGCACCATGGCCCCGCCCCCTGCTCCATCCTGAGGCCCGCCCACGTTTGGCCTCCTCCCCCTCGAGACTCCACCCACGTTCCAATTCCACTCTGCCCCTCTCCCAAGCCTGCTCCTGCCCGCCACTTGTACCTCTTTGCCCCCCTCCCCTCAAGGGAAGAGGTGGAGCAAGGGCCATATCTCGGGGGGGGGAGAAGTGGAGTGAGTGTGGGAAGAGGAGCAGTGTGGGCAAGGCCATAGGGGAAGAAGATGCGCAGGAGGAGGGCCTTGGGGTGGGGCGCAGGCAGGGCTACGGCCCAGATGCCCTTTCGGTGGTGGTGCTCCAAAGGCAGCAGACCAGCACTCCTCCAGAGGGAGATGCGCCGCATCCTGTTTGGGGAGGCTTAGCCTCTCCAGACCTCTTACACCCGCCATCCATGCTCAGAAGGCATTTGGTCTCCTATCAGGGCTTTAACATGGGGCTGGGATCATGTGCCATGGAACAAGGTCAGTGAGGAAAGCAGCAGGTTGTACTTAGGTGAAGTACAGAAGTTGCCAGAGAAGCAGAAATATTGTTTTCCCTCTGTGCTGAATGTGCTCAATAAAGGTGTAGCATTTGCTGCCAGTTTTCATTAACAAATAAATGAAAAACAAACACGCGTGGTAGGCAGCATGCCTAGGGATGGCTTAAACAGGACTGATCTGCTTTAGATTTCAGCTATTTTTTTCAGGACAACAATGTGGAGCACTTTCTTGTTTATACGATAAACACAAGGGATGAAGGCAATCTGTGTAGCACACGGGAGTGGCTGCCAACCCATAACATTGTGCAGAATGCAAAAACTCCATGGCTCGCTCCCTTTGGAGTTCTACACTGCAATCTTCCTGCATATTGGTTTCAGTGTAAATAACAGTTAAAACTTCAGAGCAGACAAGCTGCCAGTAAACTGCTGAACAAAGTATTTGTCCATTTTCCTGCCTTTGCAACAAATATTAAGCAAACCAGAAGACCAGTTTCAATGTCATTCCAGCTGTAGGGTGTAAATTACATAGGCATTATTACAAGAACTGAAAATGTATTGGCTGTTATGGAAAGGCACTGGTCCCTGCATGGTTGAGGTTGAAATTAGGACTGTCAAGCGATTTAAAAAAATTAATCGCGATTAATTGCTCGATTAATCGCACTGTTAAATATTTTTGGATGTTTACTACATTTTCAAATATATTAATTTCAATTAAAACCCACAATACAATGTGTACAGTGCTCATTATATATTTAAAATATTTGCACTGTAAAAAACAAAATAATACACTTTTCAATTCACCTCAGACAAGTACTGTAGTGCAATCTCTTTATCATGAATGTTGAACTTACAAATGTAGAATTATATACAGAAAAAAACTGCATTCAAAATAAAACAATGTAAAACTCTTGAGCCTACAAATCCACTCAGTCCTACTTCATGGTCAGCCAGTCGCTCAGACAAACAAGGTTGGTTGCAATTTGCAAGAGATAATACTGCATGCTTCTTGTTTACAATGTCACCTGAAAGTGAGAACAGGCGTTCGCATGGGACTGTTGTATCTGGCGTTGCAAGATATTTACGTGCCAGATGAGCTAAAGATTCATATGTCCCGTCACGCTTCAACCACCATTCCAGAGGACATGCTTCCATGCTGATGATAGGTTTTGCTTGATAATGATCCAAAGCAGTGTGGACTGACGCATGTTCATTTTCATCATCTGAGTCAGATGCCATCAGCAGAAGGTTCATTTTCTTTTTTGGCGGTTTGGGTTCTGTACTTTCCGCATCGGAGTGTTGCTCTTTTAAGACTTCTAAAAGCATGCTCCACAGCTTGTCCCTCTCAGATTTTGGACGGCACTTCATATTCTTAAACCTTGGGTCGAGTGCTGCAGCTATTTTTAGAAATCTCACATCAGTACCTTCTTTGCATTTTGTCAAATCTGTTGTGAAAGTGTTCTTAAAATGAACATGTGCTGGGTCATCATCAGAGACTGTTATAACATGAAATATACGCAGAATGCCATTAAAACAGAGCAGGAGACATACAATTCTCCTCCCAAGGAGTACAGTCACACATTTCATTAACCTTTTTTAATGAGCATTATCAGCATGGAAACATGTCCTCTGGAATGGTGGCCGAAGCATGGAAGGGGCATATGAATGTTATCTAGCATGTAAATACCTTGCAACGCCAGCTACAAAAGTGCCATGCGAATGCCTGTTCTCACTTTCAGGTGACACTGTAAATAAGAAGCAGACAGCAGTACCTCCCATCAATGTAAACAAACTTGTTTGTCTCAGCGATTGGCAGAATAAGAAGTAGGACTGAGTGGACTTGTAGGCTCTAAAGTTTTACACTGTTTTGTTTCTGAGTGCAGTTATGTAACTAAAATCTGCTTTTGTAAGTTACACTTTCAGGATAAATAGATTGCACTTCAGAACTTGTATGAGGTGAATTGAAAAATACTATTTCTTTTGTTTATCATTTTTACAGTGCATATATTTGTAATAATAATAATATAAAGTGAGCACTGTGCACTTTGTATTCTGTGTTGTAATTGAAATCAATAATGAAAATGTAGAAAAACATCCAAAAATATTTAATAAATTTCAATTGGTATTCTAGTGTTATAAATGTGATTAATCACGATTAATTTTTTTAAATTGCGATTAATTTTTTTGAGTTAATTGTGTGAGTTAACTCCGATTAATTGACAGCCCTATCTGAAACAGCTCCCCAGAAGCCTGATTTTTTTCAGCTTCACCAAACCAGACCTATCCTTCTGAAATGTCATGTGCCACATCTCATCCCAGGTTAGATTTTTTTTTTCTGAGCAAGCCTGGAAAAAGACTTACAAGGAGTTTTAAAGATATGAGGCTAGATACTTAGCTGGTTTCAATCTGGACCTTCATATTGCCACATTTTAGCCCTTGAATCCTATTTTCCATCAAGAAGCTGCTCTCGAGGGTAAATCACAGAAAATTGTCAAAGGGCAATTCATGTGTTTGTGGAAGCCCCAGCCTGAAAAGTAGGATCCATAAAACTTTAGCTATTTTCTAATGTCTTCTGCTGATCATGTAAATTTGTGCATGACATAATTTCTTCATTTCTTTAAATGGAACATAGACGACCCTGGTGTAATGCTCTTGACTTCATTGGAGTTACACCAAAATAAATGTAGCTCTCCCTCATATTTCTGCAATCAAAAGTTCTGTTCTCCATGTTGCAGATAAGTATGAGGCTGGCTGAGGACCATAGTGTTGGGTTTGTGCAAATACTGACAAGGATTCTACCAGGTTAGAATAATTGAGAAGACCACAAGCATTTGGGGTGTGTTCACAAAGAAAGAATAACCAAGGATGCTACTATAAAACTAGATACTTAATTGTGCCTGATTATGTATGGCATTTTTCCCTTTTGAGCAATGCTTCTGAATTCCTAAGAGAAGTCACATTTATGCTTGTTTCTTCATTAATTTCTGTAACAAACTAAGTACAGATTCTAAACTTACTATGCAAATTAATTTTTCCATATTCCTTTTGGAATATGATTTTTAAGCTACACACCCCATTTTTATTCAAAGTTTGTCTCTACTTGCCCACATCTTAAATGCAATTGCACATGATGGTTCGGATTGACAGATCATGTTTGATTTCTTTTTAGGCAAGTGTTGCAAATTTATACTATTTTCTGTATAAATTTGTTTCCACTGCATCTGAAATGATTGATCCCAGGCTTAAAAGTCTTATTTCAGACAATTTGGCCACATTAAGAGGCATGGTACAACATATTTCTTAGTTTATAGAAAATGCAGACATTTATTAACTGTGCTTACTTGGCAGTTAAGTTAAAATCTGTCCACTGGGTATTGGGTTCTCTTGCATAAATCAGGTTTTTTTCTAGCAAGGAGTCAGTTCTGACTGGTGTAAACATGAATTAGCGTGCAGTATATACGTTATTCATTTGTTCTCCACTTTATATTTTGGCTTTCCTCTGTCCTGTGGGTTCAGCCTAAGAGTGTGTTTATTGTGTGTTATTTATTAAGTTATAAGACAGTGACAGCTGCACCTGCTAGCAAACTGGCAAGATTTAATTTCATTCTCTTTCTACATGAATGGTTTGCAAATCCCATATGATTGCACATGCAGTCCATTGGACGAATACAAATGCTGAAATATTGGGCCTCTCTTTTCACATTGTATAATTTTTAAGAGCAGAAAAGGGAGAGTGGGTTATCATAAAACAATTCCTTGCTAAGTCTAAAACTAACTTTGATACATTTTTCAGTGGAACTGAATTGTTTTGTGGTTAGCTGCTGTCAGTGTAGTAAAGAAATTCCTTCATAGTGATGACAAATTCTGTACTATTTGTTACTGATGAAATGATTTACTTTAGCTGACTAAGCTGAAAAACTTGTATGTTTCACATCTGATTAAAAATAATTGACCCTAGAAAAACTGAGTAGTTATTTACAAATTTGCCTTGTAGTTCACTCTGATACAGAATTTCCATTCACAAGGTGAGAGGATGACAATTACCATATTATTTGTTATAAATAAAATTAAACTATAATACTCTACTCAACTGCCACATTATTAAGTGAATACCGAGTCACTGAAATGTAAGATTAACTCATTTTAAAAGCCATATTTTCAAAAGGCTGCCTTTATTGTTAGACATCGTAAAGTTAGACATTTCTAAATTAGCAGGTCTGGATAACTTGCATCTAAAAGCTCAAAAGAGCTGGCTGGGAAGCTTGCTAGACCATTACTGTGAATGTTCAATAACACTGGGGACGTTAGAGAAGATTCGAAGAAAGCTAATGTTGTTCCAGTATTTTAAAAGGGTAAACCACTCACCCCAGGTAATTATAGGCCAATCAGCCAATGTTCGTTCTGGACAAAATAATTTAACAGCTGATATGGGATCCAATCAATAAAGAATTAAAGGAAGGTAATATAATTATTGCCAATCAATATGGGTTTATGCATGGGTGGTGGGTGAAGCTTCCCCTTGGGGAAGCTAGCCCCCTGCCCCACCTCTTCCAGCCAAGGCCTCACCTCTTCCCAGGGCCGGTGCAACCATTTAGGCGGTTGCCTAGGGCGCTAGGATTTGCGGGGCGCCATTTTCTTCGGCAGTGACCGCGGTGGCCGGATCTTTGGGCGCCCCGGTCGCCGCCGGCATTTAGGCAGAGGGAGCTGGGGCAGTGGAGCGCGGGGAGGGCCGCCTGGAACAAGGGGGAGGTGTGGCACGCAGGGGAACTCCCCGCCCCAGTTCACCCCTGCCCCGCCTCCTCCCCGAGCACGCCGTGGCTGCTTCACTTCTCCCGCCTCCCAGCTCCCTGACTTAATAAGCTGATTGGCGCCGCAAGCCTGGGAGGCGGGAGAAGTGAAGCAGCCATGGCGTGCTTGGGGAGGAGGCAGGGCAGGGGTGAGCTGGGGCGGGGGAGGCTGCCTCAGGGTGGGGGGTGGGGAGCTGTCGCGGGGGGGAGGGGCGCCTCAGGGTGGAGGGGGGGAGCTGCCGCAGGGGGGGGCACCTCAGGGCGGAGGCTCGGGGACGGTGCAAGGTGGAAGTTTCGCCTAGGGTGCGAAATGTCCTTCCACCGGACCCGCCTCTTCCAGCCAATGCCACACCCCTGCTTGCTTGTCTCAGCCCATCCTGTGGCCCCAGCTGGGGGGAGGGTGGGTGGACTGGGAGCTTGATTGGAGCCACAGGGGGGAGAGGGCTGAGAGCTCGACCCCAACCAGGACCGCATCGGAGCTCTCAGCCCTGTCCGGAGCTCTGAGCCTGGAGTTCCTCCCCCCATCTACCTCTTCTGCCCCAAGACTCTGCCCTGTGCTTGCTCCTTTCCACCTCCTCCTCCCATGCTGTGGGCCCAAGACCAGAAAAGCTCTGTGCTCCTGCTGCAGACACTCCATTGCCATAGTGGGGAGGGGGGGAGTTTTCTGGGGACCCCAAATTGGCGGGGGGTCCCTGGGCATACGGTAATCTACCATTGCCCACCCCCCTGGCAGAGTGAGGTTTGGGGGGCTTAGCCTCCCCAAGCCTCCTTTACATGCCACCTATGGGTTTAGAAAAATAGATCCTGTCAAACTAACTTGAAATCCTTTTTGGACGAGATTACCAATTTAGTAGTGTTGATGTATTATATTTAGACTTCTGTGAGGCATTTGACTTTGTATTGTACAACATTTTGATTAAAAACTAGAATGTCACAAAATTAACATGGCATACATTAAATGAATTAAAACCTGACTAACTTGACAGGTCTCAAAATGTAATTGCAAATTATCAAGCAAATGTGTTTCTAATGGGGTCCCACAGGGATTGGTTCTTGGCACTACACAATTTAACATTTTTATCAGTCACATTAAAGAAAACATAAAATCATCACTGATAAAGTTTTCAGATGACACCAGTCCCCCAATCCTTGTAAATAATGAAGAGGACAGGTCACTGAAACAGAGCAATCTAGATTTCTTGGTAAGCGGGATGTGAGCATATGCATTTTAATATGGCCAAATGTAAAGGTATACATCTAGGAACAAAGAATTTATGACATACTTAAAAAATGAAGGACTCGATCATGGGAAGCAGACTCAGGAGTCATGGTGGATGATCATCTGAACATGATTTCCCAGAGTGATGCTGAGGCGGAAAGGGCTAGTGCAATCCTTGCATGCATGAACAGGGGAATATTGAATAGATGTGTGGAGGTTATATTACCTCTGTATTTGGCACTGATGTGACTACTCCTAGAATCCTGTTTTCATTTCTAGTGTCTATAATTCAAGAAGAATGCTGATAAATTGGAGAGGGTTCAGAGAAGAGCTATGAGAATGATTAAAGCCTTGGAAAACATGCTTAACAAACAGAAAGTCAGGGGTGACTTGATCACAGTTTATAATTATCTACATGGGGAACAAAAATTTGATAATGGGCTCTTCAATCTAGCAGACAAAGGTATAACAAGATCCAAGAGCTGGAAGTTGAAGCAAGATAGGTTCAGACTGGAAACAAGGTGAACATTTTTAACACAGAGTAATTAATGCTCGGAATGATTTACTAAAGGTTGTAGTAGATTGTTCATCACTGGAAATTTTTAATTCAAGATTGGATGCTTTTCTAAAAGCTATGATCTTGTTCAAACAGGAATTCATTCATGGAAGCTCTGTGGCCTGTGTCATATAGGAGAACACACCAGATCACAGTTGTCCCTTCTGGCCTTAAAGCTATTAATTGTTCTTGAACAATTTGTAAGTGTATCCTTTTCCACATGGAAAACATCAAACTAAACAATAAATTTCACAGGCATTTGTGGAAAGGGGTGAGTGCAATTAGTTCTCAGTCTAAGGGAAATATTTCAAACTTCCAATACAACTATCCAGCTAAGAGTGTTGTGTCCACTATTGGCTGGTCCATAGAGGATAAAAGCCTACTGCTGATACTAGATAACAGAGTTACTAGTTTAGCTCAGATAGTACAGACTTAGGGCATGTCTACAAGCTGGGGAGTAAATCTACAGTGCTCTAGTATGCCGTGCAATAACTGTCTGTGTGGATCCTGCTGCTGAGCATTTTAAGTTCCCTAGTGTTTACCTAGAATCCCTTCCCTTTCCTGGTCCCAGAATCCTTCTGGGAGCTGGGGACCTCATTAATATCCCCTAGCTGACAATCAGACTCATTCCTTCAATGTTGTCCACCTGGGTTGGATGATTCCAAGAACCTGCTTGCTGGGGTCCTTTCCAGGACAGGGCTGGTTACTCCCTGGTTACTCTCCATTTGCCTTTAATGGAAAAGACCACCTTGTTACATGCCTTCTTAACTTTAAGGATGCAGCCCGTGATCCAATGTCCATTTGGACAAGACTTAAACTATCTCATTGACATCAGTGGGACCCCTCAATTGTTTATATTTAAGCAAATGTTTCAGTGCTTTTCTGTTTGCACCAGAACTTTCCAAGATTAAGTCCACAGTGAAGAACAGCATATTACAAATGCCTATGACAAACAGACTTTGCTTTTTATCTGTATGTTACAGTAAGAGGGAGACTTAATTTTTGACTTGAGTTTGCATTAGTTTGAGAATAAGCTATTTGTTGCACTGTCATGACTGGCATTTTTCAACCTGAAGTACTGCTTCATCATTTCAGTTCAATAGGACTCTTTCTGTGGAATGGAAACTACTACAGATGTAATTATAGAGGCGATGTTTGTGCTGCCAGGGGGACTGTTTTGTATCTGAATTTTCAGGGGTTGATAAATGGACTACTCTGGTCTAAAATTTGGCACATGAGGTAACTCAGGAACAAATATTTCTTTTAAAAATGTGTGTATGTTGCAATTCAGGAGTACAGGAACAAGATATTAGAATGTCAATAAATTTTGGTGGACTGGTCAATTCTTTAGTTTAAAAAAAAATATTACGGTGAATATAGGTGGATTGGTTCTTCATTTCACACACTAGATTAATCCAGCTCAGAGTGAACCATTGCTGTCTAAAACAAACAAAAGCTAACTAAGACCCCCAATCCTGCAAACCTGCCCATGCTTAACTTTACTTATGTGAGTAGTCCCATTGAATTTGATATTTAGATCTCTCAGAAAGTTTGTAGCACTAATATAACAAGCATCATGGGTTATCTGCAGCATCTGAACACAGGACTTTCAGTATTAAGAGGCCTGGGCTAAAATCATTAAAGTGACTTGTGATTTTGGGTGCTTAACGTGGGACACCTAACAGGGGCCTGGATTTCAGAAAGTTTGAGCACCTGCCTGCTGAGAATCACACCTTTAGGGTGTGTCAAGTTGCACACCCAAAATATTGAGGCACTCAAAACAATTAATACTAAGGGCATGTTTACATGCCTACTTACTACAGCTCTCCTGTAGCTACAGTAGAGGTCTAAAGGGGCAAGTAGGGCTGCTGGAGCTCCTGCCTCTCAGGCTGCGGAAAGTCCTAGCTAGTAAGATGCCAGAGAACCCCACAAGATAAGGTGGGGAACAGGATTATTATTTTATATTGTTGTTCCATGTTTCCTTTCTTTTATCCATCCCTAATGTAATTCAGTTGGAATCAACTCAATTTTTCCAGATTGTTAACTGTGGCAATATAAGCACACATGCATATGCAGCAGGGCCGGCTCTAGGTTTTTTGCTGCCCCAAGCAAAAATATTTTTGGCTGTCCCCTCCCCCCAGCCCTGGGCTCTCCCCCCCCCCTCCAACTGCACCCTCCTGCCGCCACAGCCTGGGTCACTGGTAACTCGCTCTCAGGGCGGGTCATTCAGCAGGAATTTTGGATGTGCACAGAACACAGACAGGATTGGTTCCCATATGGTTACAGAACTGCAGTAAAGTGGAACAATTTTCAGCTTGTGTGACTGGAGGATATCTGGATGCATCTTATAAGACTGTCCTACATAAATGAGGAAAAGTTGAGGTGCCTTTATTATTCTTTTGTTCCATTCTTTGTTTCTATGGGGAATTTGCCAAAGCAATATTACTGTCTTCCTTTTAAACAAATAAAACTAAAACCAAGCAATGGCTGTTGAAAATAGCAATTCCAGTCCTAATAACCACTGGGAAGCATTTCTTGCTCAATTTATTCTACTTTTTCGTACAGCAAGTTACAGTGGATCAGTATATTTGATTTGGGAGAAATGAAGTAACAGCTGCCCAAATTGAGCTTGAGCACTCCTGAATTCTGAGGATGTTCAAATCTGGAAGGCAGGTGCTAGATTCCCTTTCTGAATATTAGCTAAATCTGGAAAAGAAAAGTCAATTTCTACTTCCATGGCTCAGAAGTGTAAATCCTTCCGTGTGCCTGGTACTGTATCTAAAGCTGCCCAGGTCCTAGTAGAGCCTCCCCTCCCTTACTTTTCATTTTAAATTCTAGTGGGGTCTCCCTTGCTAGGCTTCAGATAGAAAGGTGCACTGTCCATTTAGTCCACCCAATTCTTTCCTTGGGGAAGAGCCCAGGGCTGGGGCGGCAGGAGGTGCAGTTGGGGGGCCAGAGCTGGCGTGGCAGGGGGTGCAGGTGCGGGGGGGAGGGGGGACGAAGAGCCCAGGGCTGGGGTGGCAGGGGGTGTGGGTGGGGGTCAGAGCTGGGGCAGCAGGGGGTGCAGGTGGGGGGGGGGAGAGCCCAGAGCTGGGGCAGCAGGGGGTGTGGGTGGGGGACAGTCCAGGGCTGGGGCAACAAAGGGGTGCGGGGGGGAGCCCAGGGCTGGGGAGGGGGGAGCGGCAAAAAACCTAGAGCTGGCTCTGTCCCTACCATTCACAGCAAGCTGCAACATGAGGTTTCAGTTCCACACTGCTTCCCCCTCCCTTTCCTGTTAATTGCGGCCAAGGGAATGCTGGGAAATGTAGTTCTTTCCCTGCTGCAGGGCCGGCTCTATAGGCAGGTAGCTAACCAAGGAACTACAGCTCCCAGGGCTCCCTATTGGTTCTCAGCTCCCATGCTGGATTCTTGCACCCCTGCAAATTTGCTGCCCCAAGCAACTGCTTGCTTTGCTGGTGCCTAGAGCCGGCCCTGATATGCAGATATATACCCACACCCCATGGTGATCAGCCAGTCACCCAGAGAATAACCTACATGCAACCTGGAGAAAAGATTCTATTGATCATTGGTTGCAGAAGTACCAGCCTCTCTACTGGTGAGCTAATGGGATCTCCATTAGTTCAGACAGTACAAGGAGAACTGAGACAGTGGAGATGAGCACATCAAATTATTAGATTACCAAAACCAAAACAAACAGTAAGTTGCCTGTCCATCGAGGTCACACACCACTGTCAATAGGAGGAGAGGTGCAGCTCTCAGTGGCTGAGGAGGAGAAGCCACCTGCCTCCAAGGCTAGCAGGCCCAAAAATCACACACAAGAGGAGAAGATGCAGGGTGATAATGATCAGGGACTCCCTTTTGAGGAGGCTGACCTGACATGATGTCACAGGAAGTGTGCTATCTGCCTGGAGTCTGCATCCATGATGTTACAGAAAGATTCCTAAGCCTCATGACCCTGAGGAGATCAGCAGTGACTACAGGGCTCTGGGAGCAAGGGTGAAGGGTTGGGAGGTTAGGTTGTGTTCTCGCCCATCTTCCCAGCTGAGGGTAAGGATCCCAACAGAGACACAAGCACCCTGGAGAGGAATGAATGGCTCCGCAGATGGTTTCAACAGGAGGGCTTTGGCTTTCTTTACTACTGGATTCTGTTCTGGGAAGGAGGATTGCTGGGAAGTGTGTGTGTGTGGGGGTGTCCACCTAACCAAGAAGGAGAAGAGCATCTTCACACACTGACTCACCAAACTAGTGAGGAAGGTTTTAACCTAAGGTCAAAGGAGACAGTTGACAAAAGCCCACAGGGAAGTATATAAAAAAGATGTCATTAACAGAGACCCAAATGTATTAGGTGAAATGGAAAATTATAATGGGGTCATAGGAGCAAAAAAGAGGGATAACAGTGGGGGGAAATGCTTAACATCTTAGATGTCTATACACAAATTCAAGGAATACAGGGAAGTAACAGGAAGAACTGGAAGTATTAGTCCATAAGATATATTCTTACTCAACTGGCATCACAGAGACTAGGTGGGAATAAATCTCATGACTGGAATATTGATATAGAGGAGTATCATTTGTTCAGGAATGACAGGCAAGGAAAAAAAGGGAGGAGGAGTTGTATAATACATCAAGAATATATACACTTCTTCTGAGGTCCAGAAGGAGGTGAGAGTCAGACTAGATGATAGGGCAAACACAGTATCCATTTTTTAAAAGGGGAACAAAGAGGACCTATGAATTTTACACTACTCAGTTTAACTTTGATACCTGGAAATATACTGGAACAAATTATTCGGCAAGCAATTTGCCAGCACCTAGAGGATAACGGGATTTATAAGTAATAGCCAACATGGATTTGTCAAGAACAAATCATGCAAAGCTAACCTAATTTCCTCCTTTACAGCATTACTAGCCTCCTTGATAAGGGGGGGGGGCGGATCTGTAGATGTCATATATCTTGATTTTTAGTAAAGCTTTTTACACAGTCCCCCATGACATTTTCATAAGCAAACTAGAGAAATGTGGTCTAGATGAAATTACTATATGGTCGGTGCACGACTGGTTGAAAGACCATATTTTCAATGGTTATAGTTATCAATGGTTCATTGTCAAAATGTGGGGATGTATCTAGTGGGGTCCATAGGAGTCTGTCCTGGGTCCAGTAATATTCAATATTTTCATTAATGACTGGAATAATGGAGTGGGAAGTATGCTTATGCAATTTGTGGATGACACCAAGTTACGAGGGGTTGCAAGCACTTTGGAAGACAAAGATTAGAATTCAAAATGACCTTGAAAAATTGGAGAATTGGTCTGAAACCAACAAGATGGAAATTCAGTAAAGACAAGTAGAAAGTATTACAATTAGAAAGGAAAAAATCAAATGCACAGCTACAAAATGGGGAATAACTGACTAAGTAGTAGTACTGCTGAAAAGGATCTGGTGGCTATAGTAGAACACAAATTGAACATGAATCAACAATGTGATGCAGCTGCAAAAGAGGCTAATGTCATTATGGGGTGTTTTTACAGGAATATCATATACAAGGCCCTGGAGTTAATTGTCCTGCTCTCCTCTGTGTTGATGAGGCCTCAGCTTAAGTATTGCATCCAGTGTTGGGCCCCACACCTTAAGATAGATGTAGACAAATTGGAAAGAGACCAGAGGAGAGCAATAAAAATGTTAGAAGATTTAGAAAACCTGACTGATGAAGACAGGTTAAAAAAGAACTAGGCAAGTTTAGTCTTGAGAAAAGAAGACTGAGGGGGGACTTGATAACTGTCTTCAAATATATTAAGGACTGTTACAAAAAGTAGAGTGATCAATCATTTTCCATGTCCACTGAAGGTAGAACAAGAAGTAATGGGCTTAATTTGCAGCAAAGAAAATTTAGATGAGATATTATGAAAAACATTCTAAGTATAAGTATAGGTAAGGACTGGAATAGACTTACAAGGGATGTTGTGGAATCCCCATCATTGGATGTTTTAAAGGACTGGTTAGACAAATACCTGTCAGTGATGGTCTAGGAATATTTAGTCCTGCTTCCGTGCAGAGGACTGGACTAGAAGACTTTTTGAGATCCCTTCCAGCCCTATATTTTTATGATTCTATGACATTAGCAACATACAAACAAACAAGGAGAAGGAAGAGCCTGGATGCAACTGGCACTTGACCAACATGAATCTAAGGAACCTTCACTACTGTTTGCAGAACATATTCAGAAAAGGCAACCTAAAATACTCTGCAGTGGAGCCACGAAAGCTAACATCTTGACAGATACCATGCCATCGGGTTGATCAGTCAATATGCCATGGAAATTGGTGGTCCACATGACCCAGCAGAATGGCTCATAGCCAGCCCACTAGACCACCTGGTACATATTAAAACTGTGGACTGACACCATGGGAGAAAATGTGTGCCTGCACTATCCATGGAATAACGAGTCCTAATTACAAAATAGCAATAATGCAATACCAAAAAGGCATGGGGTAAGAATGCCAATTAATGCCTGTAAAATTTCTGCACGCCACCCAAGGGACATAGTGAAATGACAGTCAGTTTAGTAATTAAAAGACAAGGTTCCAGAATACTGTACTAAATGTAGTAAGATACAAAAGGCCATATTTTGCTCTCATTTACATGGGTGTGAATCTGAAACAACTCCACTCTTTCTGAACCTTCACCCAAACGTGTATTCTTGTGTGCACATAACAGCCTGTGCTTGTGTGTACATACGGATTAAGAAGCATGAGTCAATCGCTCTGCTTAAAAAAAAAAAGAAAAAAAACTTGTAAAACACACAGGTGATTTTTAGTAAATCAGACAAGGCTACGCAAATAAAAGACAATAGTCTTATGATTTCAGTAAACCAATTTACTTCCTAAATAACCATAATGAAGAGGTGTGAACTGTTCTTTGTCAGTTACTCAATAACAAATCTGCCATTAATCATACAGAATGCTTGTTCCCATGATTCCCTATTTTATACACTACTATCTCTCAATCAATTTTTGGTCAAATGGCTTTGTTCCACCTATCTATCTGTTTGACCCTTTCTCCTGCTAGATTTTTGGCAATTGCAGCTGATGACTGAAAGTTACTGAAAAAGGGGAACAAAACTTGTACAACAGTTAAAAGTTCTTGTTTAATCTGGATTTTTCAGGGTGTTGTTTTTTTATAAAAAACCTTATATATTACAATCAGAGGGAGGGAAGCTTGCATTTGCTAGAGAAGAAATGGCAGGAAAGCTTACTGAATAGTCATCAGAACACGCATAGCAGTTAATTACGTTTGGGAGGCTTTTTTAAAATCCTTCCACTGTCAGTACAAAATGACAACAGACTAAAAACAAATGCAGTATATTCCATTTTTGTGAAAGGATGACAAACAAAATTTTGATGAAAAGCAGAAATGAAAGCTTTCATGAATTAGTCCTAGATAATTAGTCCTGCCACGAGTGCAGGGGACTGGACTAGATGACCTCTGGAGGTCCCTTCCAGTTCTATGATTCTATGAAGTTTTTCCCCTGCCACCTCAAATTTCTGATCAGCTCTAATTAAAGGTTCCATACCTAACACACACAAAATATATATATTAAAAAGTCAAGTAAGAAGGACTTGAATACAGATCCATGTAATTCTCGTTACCAAAGTTGCCGATCAAACACTTTTGTACCCAAATGACTCGCAGACCAACATCACACTATGTTTTATGCCTTCGAATCACACAGGATTGTCCAAACCCCAGAGTTTTCTGTGGCATCAATAACACAATACAAAAAGAGAGCAGACAAAATGAATCTAACAGTCTATGCTAACAGAGTAATGAAAACAAATTCAGGACAGAAGTGTGCATATATCAACAATTTGTGCAAATAACAGGATCTTTTCAGCACCCAAGTTCTTTGTGCCATGTTTCCTTTGTCTCTATCAATGGCGGGCAACCTGTGGCCCATGGGCTCCATGTGGCCCATCTGGGTAATCCGCTGGCGGGCCGCCAGACAGTTTGTTTACATTTGTACTGCTGCCTGCAGCTCCCAGTGGCCGCAGTTTGCTGATCCCGGCCAATGGGAGCGGTGGGCAGCCATGCAAAGGTAAGCAAACTGTCTGGCTGCCTGCCAGCAGATTGCCCTGATGGGCTGCATGTGATCCACCTCTGGTCTATATGCCATGCAGGGTGATAAGTTTGAAATCCAGAAACTGTAGCCCCTCACTGAAAATAATTGCTTAACAATTAGGGGAAAGAAATTATAGCACATGAGTGACAGGCAATTTCTAATAGACCAGCATGAAAATAGGTTGTTGTTTTTGGACTAGCTTTGATTTTTTTTTAAATTCTAGATATAAATACATTAAATAAGGGTAAGGAAGGTGGTTAATGGGGCCACATGGCTACCTCCCTGCTGAAACAACTAAGCAAAAGTGTCAAGTGATGAAGATAATGCTATGATTATTCCCCAGATTGTTTCATGAGCGTGATCCCGTCCCCTTGCTCTCAGGCAATAGAACAGGGGTGAGGTTCCAAGAATGAGTGGATCTCTGCTCTGCTGAAGACAATTGACTCAGAATCTTCCTGCAACTGCCCCAACTTCCTTCCAGCTCCCTGGCAGGGCATTTCCAGGACTCTCCCACCTGTGGCTCCCCCAGGAATACTCCCTAAAAGAGTGAAAGGGGTTCCAGAGTTCACAGGGGCCTCTGCAGAGTTAGCCTCACCCTTCAGTGCCTGAATTTCAGCTGCTAATAGCATCTCAAGAGAACCTCGAGGGTGAGGGCTAGGGAGGGTGACATTTCTTGAGTTGACATCTGAGTTGGAAGCAAGTTGAGATGACATGACTGGCCAATCCTGAAGCAAAGTTTACCAATCTCCTGGAGAGCAGAGAAAGTAGACAGGTCTGCAAGTCACCCACCACCACTCACCATGGTAACAACAAAAGGCCAAATTCATCCCTGGCATACATGGACATGATTCCACTGAAGTCACTGGGCCTTTTCTGCTCATCTCTACTGGTCCAAACCTACCAAGCTCTGTGTGATTACACTTGTGTAATTAAGAACAGAATTCAATCCAAGAAATATATCTAGCTGCATACAAATGCTTCAGATAATATCTAAGATGTTGAAGTCCAGAGAAAGACTCCCATTGACTTTAAAAGGCTTTGGAGCAGGCCTTAAGATACTAATACTAAAACCTCTATGGGCTGGTCCACACTAACCCCCCAGTTCGAACTAAGATACGCAACTTCAGCTACGTGAATAACGTAGCTGAAGTCGAAGTATCTTAGTTCGAACTACAAGGTACTTACCGCGGGTCCACACGCAGCAGGCAGGCTCCCCCGTCGACTCTGCGTACTCCTCTCGCGGAGCAGGAGTACCGGTGTCGACGGCGAGCACTTCTGGGATCGATTTATCGCATCTAGACAAGACGCGATAAATCAATCCCAGAAGATTGATTGCTTACCACCGAATCCGGAGGCAAGTATAGACGTACCGTAAGATTTTATTTGTGTCTGGGTGAGCAACATGCCTGCAAACCGAGATTAACATTAAGTTACAGAATAGTCATAAAAAGTGATGGCTTTGTATGAACTTTGCTCTAAGTTATACAGATGTAAACTGAATAAATTTCTACTCATCTCAATGAATGTACTTAGGATTTTTGCCTGTGAGACTCAGAGCAAAAGTTGGTCCTTTAATTTAAATTATATTAAGATTCTGATATTTGCTTGCTGAATAGTTTGCTTTAATAATTAAATTCAAATATATTTACATTTGTGTATTTTTAATTTTATTTGAAATTATATTTTACTGTTCATGAAAAAAAACATATCTAGAAAGTCTTTTTAGTGTAACCTAAAGTGTGAATTATTCTGGTTTCCACAAGGTAAGCCAGTCAATTCATGCAACTACTGGTCAATTTTCCTAGCACGTAGTACAGACAAATCAGGAGGTGAAAGACGCAAAAAAGCAGTTCCTGATCATATACAGAAAACAATTTATTGGCAATAGATCATCAATAATTAACATCCAAGATATCAAAGTGGCCATATCTTGCCCTACACTCTGAAAAAGCAGTTGGCTTTTGGCAGATTATTTGACTCACAGATGTTGGGCATAGTTTGTTGATTTATTAAGATTCTTTTTTTTTATTTTGCCAAGTGATGGCTAGTATTTAGATTCTTGTATTAATAGACTGTAACCCCTTAAGTGAAGGATGGAAGGAGGGGAAAGGAGCAGGGAGGATAACTATTCAGTTATAGATAATTTGGTAAATTTAAACAATAGCACTCTCCTGCCTTCTATGCCAACAAGTCTTAAGCAGGGCACACTGTAGACCCACAGAAATAAGAGCCAGGCTAGATAACAGGCAACTGGGATGCCGGTCTCAAAATCAACAGTTGAAGACTAGAAAGAATAGTCACAAAAATACTATTCAAGGTTTCAGAAAGCTCTTGCTTCAGAAACACACTTCCCTTGGTGTGCCTTGCTTTGACAAAAACCCAGCCTAGAAAGAGGCTACTGCAAATATCCTACCCCTTTTCTTTTTTGGCCACCCCTTTTTCCTTGCATCTCTTCACCTCCCTCCTTTGTAGATAGCTACATATAACATAATGCTCATCTTACAGGCAGGAGGTCTAGCAAGCTGCCTTTTGGAGCACAAAGCAAATGTCTTTCTGTGGATTGGTCAGCAGGAAACATTGTAGAGTAGGAATCTAGTTCCCCTCTTCCCGAGGCCTCAGCATATCATGGTTTGTGCTTCATTGACTCAGGGATAAAGAGACCCATATCTAGATTTTTCATGCCTCAGAGAGCAGTATAGCTGCTAAACTTTCTTTAATAGGTGTTTTATAGCTGGGGAAGCTGAATGAGAATCAGCTGAGAAAGGAAGACTTACTTTTGGCTTTATTAAGTAGCAATTTATTATAGTCTGGACTCTTTACATTTTTTCCCTCTAACGTGAAAGAAAAATGCTGGTCAAACTGATTAGCTGTCATTGATTCTGTTCCAGTGATTCCCTATAGTTTTCTTAAAGGGACAAGGCATTAGTGCTTTTTTTCCAAACATAGGAAGCCTGGTGCACTGTTATATTTTTCAGAGGTAACCCATAATTTCTAATTGCTCCTAGGATAAAGAAGATCCAATCATTTCCCCAGTGTTTAATATCAATTCAATATTTATGAAATTCTCATCTTGAACGTTTTTGTTTTTTTTATTTTAAACAAAATAAATCTCCCATCACGTCTGGACTCAGCTGAAAGCCCTGGAAATCTAATTGTTACCTTTCTTTAACACTCACTTTATCTAATGAGCCTGTGTTAGCAATGTTCATAGAATGTTCTTTTATTAAGAGGGAAAGAGATAAGAGTGAGGGCAAAAAGAATTACCATAACTTGGACTTTCATAAAAATAGCACAGCAGGAATATTTAACTGAGAATATTTCACCTGTGCTGTGAAGGCCAATTTTATTCCAGTAGATTATTAAAAGTTCTATTATTAAAAGTCAAATAAAAGGCTTCTTAAGTGAGTCTCTCTTTGTTCCATAATTAAACTTTATGGGAAAGAACAGTTGTAGGTATGACTCACCATTTAGGCACCAATCACATATTATATAGTATCCCAGACTTCCATTAAGCCTGCTTTACTAAATCCATCTTCACAGCATTATAGCAATACTATTTTTTAAGAGATGCTAAATTGCTATTAAATATGAGCTTTTCATATGAGCATTTCGAAGTACATTACCTAGGGTGCTACAGGTAGTTGAGTTAGTGATTTGCTACAGGACAAAAACAACGAGGAGTCTGGTGGCACCTTAAAGACTAACCACCAGACTCCTCGTTGTTTCTGTGGATACAGACTAATATGGCCACCCCTCTGCTACGGGACAACTTTCTCAGGAATGAACCATTGTCCTGGTATTCATCTAAGGATTCTCTCCTGGTGGAAGTATTAATATAATTTACTTGTATTGCAGTAGCATCTAGAAACCCCAGTCATGGAGCAGGACTCCAGTGCTAGGTGCTGTACAAACAGAACAAAAAGATGGTCCGACTGATAGAGCTTTGGATGAAATATAACCATGAGTTTTATGGAGAATCCCATGATACTTTTTGGAAGATCATGGGTCAACACTGCTTTAATTATGTTCTGCTTCCCCAAAGTTTCAGTTCCAGTAAACATTGAAAATAGGGCTCATTCTACAGACATTTGTGATTATAAAACCTAGAGTCTGGGAGGCTGTAAAATAAAACTCTTACTGCTCATCAGTTCCTCTTGGAGTAGCTGTTGTCCCCAAAACAGCAGATTAGATGTTGTATCAATAAACCTGGTCTCTGATTTTTTTTATTGCAAACACACTCCTAGCCTCCTTCTCCAAACCGAAAGAACAGCTATCAACTGGACTGGCTTGTGGGGACTTTGCGGATACCAATACATTGCTAGTTTGAAGGACTGGGTGTATTTTGATGAGGTAGATTATCAGAGCATTCATATCAGTGTAATGATTTCAAGCTGTGGTTTATGCCAACAAAACTAAACAGATTAGTAAGGGTAATCTTTAATTACGTAGGGACACATGGCTACAGAACTGCCTGGTGTCTCTGTGCCTGGTGTCTCTGGAGCCAGGGCCAGCTCCAAGCACCAGCTTAACAAGCAGGTGCTTGGGGCGGCCAAGGGAGAGGGGGCAGCACCTGCGGCAATTCGGGGGCGGCAGGTCCCTCACTCCCTCTAGGAGCGAAGGACCTGCCGCTGAACTGCCGCTTCCAATCGCAGCTTTCCCCCTCCCCCCCCAATTGCTGCTGCCAATCGCGGCTTTTTTTTTTTTTTTTTTTGCTTGGGGCGGCAGAAATGCTGGAGCCGGCCCTGGCTACTGCAGAGACTGAGGGTTTTTTCAGACCTGCCTTGTGGATGTGATGGAAGAATGGGGTTTCGCTAGACAAGTAAGGATAGTGAGAGATGACATTCGCTCAGCGTAAACACTATACTGAGATCTACAAGTTAATTGCTTCTCAGTTCTTTCTTTTACAAAACAAGTCCAGCCATACAACAACATCTGATACTGCTTTGTCAGTAACTCTGGTTATAGGTTTCCATTCAGACAGCAGAGTTAAAAGTCCTTGCTTGAACAGGCAATGGGTCAAGACTTAACATAACTATTTTTAATAGAAATTTGCCATGATCATGGCAGATCACAAACAGCCATTTTTATTTACTGTGTTTACCAGACAAGATCCTGATCTTGCAAACATTTACACACTTGAATCATTCTTACTCATGTGAATAGTTACATGCAGCCAATGGAATTATCTCATGCAAGTAAGGATTATAGGATTTGGCCCTAAATTATGTTACAAAACCTGCTAGTAATGAACCGCACCTGATTCCCAGTCTTGCAACCTATGTTTACAGAACCATTGTAGCTGATGCTAGAAAGAATATGTTATACTAATATCAGCCAAAGAGTAATACCAGGCTAATGCCATACAATCCCCTCTCTCCTCTTCCTAGAATAGTGAGCATAGAAGTGAGTGCAAAGATATTTTACTCCTTATCCCACATAACACCTCCTTGATTTATGCTACTGGGAAGATGAGGAAAATGTGCCTGTGATAGACTGCCTCTATTGTGCTGTTTCGATCATAAATCAGCTTTATCTGTTGCTGCCAGCTAGGCTCAGCCTTACCTGCACTAGTGCTTTAAGGAACAATATTTTAGCTTGCATCACTGAATTTCCTGTAGGTTCACATGCTTCCAGGAAAAATCAGCCCCACATATATCTTAGTTAGAACTGCAGCAAAAATCCTTTTCTATTATCAGTGCAACCAGACCAACAAATGTTTATTTAAAGAGGGCCTGGTGACTTCAATGCCAGTGGAACCTTGCTGAAAACAGAGGGGTTCATCTTGATCACTATGTGAGCCGAAGTACAAAGGCATGGTACTGGGGACCTGTGGAATGTAACAGGATGGAGGGGAGGGGCAAAGAATCTTCCTTCCACAGGCTGCATAGCCACTAAAGCTGCCTCAGAGTTGGTCAAGGGGCCAGCCCTCAAGATTCCCTGCAGCATCTGGCCCCCTTTCCATAAAGGGCAATGTTGTCATGTCAAGGGACATCTACATTCAGGACAGTTTTGAGGCAGGATTTACTTCTAAAATGAGTACTATTAAGACAACAGTGAAATATCACTTTCTGAGTCTGCTAAGACCCAGATCCCCAGAAGTATTTAGCTATTGCATTCCCATTGAGTTGGGCACCCACAGACCTGTGAGGGTCTGAGCCGAATAGTCATGTATTTCAAATGCAAGAGATATTACGTGTGAAGTCTAGATTGCTGATATATCTCCTGTGGCCTATGGCATAGTCCTTTGATCATTAGTAGTTCCCTGAAGAACTGTCATGCAGTTTGCCCCCCCACCCCACCATGCATTATTATCTTCACTGATGTGGCCAAAGGCTGTTACTAGAATTAGAAATGGTCCATTTGCTGTCCTTACAAGGAACAGGAGAGCGGTTGAGTAGCAGCTCATAGTAAAATGTAGGGATTAGAGAACAGGATGTTGGTAATGAAAAAGGAATCTGCATTCAGTATTGCAAATTTGTGGTCCTATTTCTGACTTTTCATTGTGCACAGTCTTTTATACACTATTCTTTATAAATTTTGTTCCCTAACCTTAGAAGGGGCAGAGCCTGTTCGTTCAGAATATGACTCCTGATCACTGATTGTTCATATGAATAGCCATATTGCTATGAGAGTGAAATGTAATTGCATAAAGTTAGTTTATCTTCACAGCTGAGAATGTAAAAAACAGCTACATTTGGAGAACTGTTGGGAAAGGTTGAAGAATGATAAAGACTTTTATTGTAAAAAAGGTGTGTAACTACAGATCCTTCTTCCCTCCATTCACATACAAACACAAATGAACACACATGCACACTGATACACACTGTAGCCAGTAGCACAACAGGTTCAACCTGTATTTTCCGGGTTGCAGATCAGTTCAATACCAATTGATCTTTATCAGGGCTTTTATTAGGTGGCTCCAGGGAATTGTCTGTGACACACATCAGAAGCCTTTTGAAATGGCTTTTCATTGGCAGCATGTTTAGCCTTGAACTTTTACTTTTGAATACCATGTGGACACCCAGCTGGGGCGTTTTTCAGAGTTTGATTCCTCCCTCTGACCCCCCAAAAAAAGCTTTTTAGAAAGCATAAATGATAATTCATCTGTGCTTTTTTTTCCTGAGCCTCTTGATACTCTCTTCCTTCTTCTTGAAGTATTATACTTGACAAGGACATGCACTTGAGGTGAAAAAAAGTGAACTATTCATACCTTATTTGGCTCTAAGTTAACTCTGTCATCTCAGAAGAAAGACCTGGGCATCACTGCGGGCCATTTTATGCCCTTCAATAATAATGCTTACCATCTACTATGTACCATTTTTCAAAGCACTGTACCCTCATTAACTAATTTCTCCTCAGTATAACTGTTAGGTGAGTAAGTATCACTCTACAGAAGGGGAAGCTACCATGAAAATCTTGATTCTGCATCCTTTACTCATGTTGAGAAGTACTTATGTGTGTAGTGGCATTGACTTCAGTGTCACTAGGCAGTTGTATTCACCTTCAATGAGATTACAATTGTGAGGAAACACCTCTCTTTGTAAGCAGTGCAGAATTGGGCTCAACGAGAGTAAATATCCAACCCTACTCCCATTGAAGTCAATGGTTGTTTTGCTATTGCCTGAAGGGGGAGAAGAATCTGGCCCTACGTGACTAGCTTGAGGCCACACAGCAAGTCAGTGGTAGGACTGGAATTAGAACTGAGAATCTTTGGATTCCCTGTTCTGTGCTCATTTTGCTAGACCATGCCACCTCCATCACTACCAGGCCTGCTGAACCATTAAGCTACTAAAGAGGTGTTGGTCTGGTTGCACTGATAATAGCTTTTAATAATAGTCATCTATTTTCATAGGTTTACTTCTGCTCTTTTTTCTTCTCTCTCATTCAAAATTTTGGTGCCTTCCTTATTAGTTAAATGGCAACTGGATTGAATCCAGGATACCCATTAGAAAAGGAGGCAGTTTACATTAATTTTGATGCAAATATTTTTGTTCATGTAGTTTAATCAAATTAAAAATAGGATAAAATTATTGGAAGATAAGAAATAGATTTAAATAGAGAAAGATTTTGAATAACAGTTAAAAAGAGTTTCACTAGTATTGTTGCTGATTTATTCACAGAAGCTGCTAATGTACCTAGAAAAATGCTAAAGTATAATAGCTCAATATAGTTATAACTTTTGATACACAGTGGACAAGATTTTCAGAAGCATGTGCCTTAATTGATATTTAGGAATTTAGGGATTGATCCTGCTCCATTGAAATCAATGGGAGTTTTACCATTAACTTGAACGGCAGCAGGATCAAGCTTTTAAAGAGGTGACTTAAATTTCAAAAGCACTGAGCACCCAGTAGCTCCCATTAACGTCAGTGGGAGTTTTGCTCCATTAAAAACTAAAGAATTTATCCCTATGGCATGTACAGTCCAAGTTATTGTTGAGTTATGGAAGAATATGTACTATAGGTAGAACTGGGCAGGAAATTGTTTTCCCCATCCTGTGAATATTTTCAAGACTTCAACATTTTTTACCCATTCCAAATCGGGATGAAAAAGTCAAAATCATTAAAATTTTTGAGAACTGACCCCTCCTCCCCCATTTGATTTGGGGGAATTGAAACATTTCATTTCGATTTCTCTTCTGTTTAGAACTTTTTCAAAATTAGTCTTAAATTTCTAAGTGAAAATCATTTTGAACTGGAAACTGAAATCTCATTTAGAAAATGTCAAAACAAAACATTGACAATTTAAAGTTTTTTTCCTCAAAACATTTTCAGGTCAGGAAATTTGTCAAAACTGTTCCCATTTCATAAAAAATTGGTTTTGCCAAATCTACATTTTTCAACCAAAAACATTGTCGAAAAATTCATGATCAGCTCTAACTGTAGGACCACAAAGATTCACAAACTGCTATGATCCTATTTTTAAGCAGTTAGCTTTTTTTAGAGAACAAGACAAGACATCTGCTCTGCAGTGTTCACCCCACATCTCTGGATATATACTGGAGAAAAAATGTAAAGCTTGTATCCTCCAGCAGCCCAAAGATGAACAATGAACCCAGCTCTCCAGTACTGTAATCCAGCGAACTGTACTGTCTGCCAGAAAAATATACATAATGGGATTTATTCTGAAAAAGAACTTGAAATCCAGCCCAAGTGTGAGCACCTGAAAATGGGTTGTTTGTAGTCATTTACATTTGACCGTTAAACAGGTTATACTAGTAATGCTGATATCATTTGTAAACTGGCACCAGAGCTTAAGAGTTTTGAAATGAGGCATTCCTAGATGAAACTGTCATTTTTTTTTCACAATACTGAGTTATTGCCATAATTAAATGTGCTGTGCATTGTAAGTTTGTTCATAAAGTGTTTAAAAGCCTCAGATGTATGAACAAAATTATGCAATACACGTACAGTGACTTGCGCTGTGCACCTGCAGAAGGGGGTAAGAGGGAAGAAGTAACCCCATACTCCCACAGTCCTTTGTGAACTACCCATTCATTGGGTCCAGGTGTGCAGCACAGCCACACTTAAGTATAGGCATAGGCAGTTCTTGGAGTCCTGTGATTACATCCAAATCTCAATTTTCATTCCAAAAAAGTAAGTGTCTAGTTCTCATGATTGTGAAGAAAAACTTGATAATATGCACAGAGCATAACCTAATCAGCAATATCTGCCCGAGTCTGCAGACAGCCTCACACAATAGCTCTGAGAGGTGTGAACTGTCCAGGCATTTCAAATGGCTCTTAATTTCAAAACCCATTGCTCTGGAGACCCTACCAATACCATTCCACAGAAAACTCAGTGTGCAGCTAGAGAAATATACTGAGAAGCTGGCCATCAGCTAAGTAATCTTCAGTTAGATTTCCGGTAGTATCTTAATTTGTGATAATTCAAGGTAGCAACTGAATATTTTTCAATTTGTTCACTCATGCTCCTCACTTAAACCACAGCATATGGTTGTTCCAATTTGCAAAGAAACTTGGTGGAATAGGCAGGATTATTTCAGATGTGTTCTCTCTGTTGTAATGTGCTCTGTCAATCAGGATGTGGATGTCAAAGTGCTCATCTGACTCTATATCAATCCATTATGGCATAGACCAGAAAGAGAGTAAACAGAAGAGATTAGTTGGAGTGGGAGTAAAGGTTATCAGGGTTGACAACAATGTTAAATAAATTTTCTCTCAACATCGTGTCCAAAATCTAATCAGTTTAGTAACCTGAGTGAAATAAAGTCTAGACATTTTGTTCTTTAGGTGAAATAATACCATTTCATCCTTCTAAAGAAGCTTCAAACAGATTGGATAGAATAGCTGCCAAAAGATCTTTACTCTGAAAAACTCCCTAGAGAACAGAGAACCATCAAGCTCTTGACATTTATTATCAGAACATCCATTAAGACAGGAACTAACTGTAACAGTATTTCCCACATTTCCAATAAAGCATGCATAAAAATAAATTCACAGAAGAAAATCACTGGCAAGTGCTTTATAGTTAAATACAAGTAATTTATTTCCAAATCAGTGATCATGTTTAGTAGGCAATAGCATTTTACACTGACATGTTTGATTTATGCGTCTTCTAAATTTGTATGACCAATGAGTTTTGGCGAAGGGGTTAGTTTGTGAATCCAGGCCTCTTGTCATGACAAGTAGCTGCATTAACCCTCCTGTGCCATTTAAACGGATTCATAATTTCTTACTAGAATCCTTTATGATACAGAGTAATTTTTTTGATCAACATTTTTTATAGTTCCACTTGCCTTCAATAGGACCGGCAAGTGCTTTGAAGAAGTTAAATGCTTTCACTGTTGCTTTCATAAGGATTTTTGTATCATCTACAAAAATGAAAATGTTTAACTTCTATAGTAAGTTAAAACCCAGAAGCCTCCTTCAATAACAGTGCACTAAGAGTGCTACTTTCCTCTTCTCTCAGCACTAGAAACCCAACAAAAGACTGTGCTAATCTCTGGTTGGAACCAATGAGAGCCATAGGCACTCAGCAACTCTGAAATCAGCTCATAATCGGTGCTTACACTGCAGCCATCAAAATAGATACAGCATTTAGATACATGTTGGAAATGGCAATAGATGGTGTTCCCAAAGCTGCCCCTGACCTGTTGTGTGACCTTGGGCAAATCATTTTCCTTCTCAGCCTTTGTCCTGTCTATTTAAACAGAAAGCTGCTTGGAGCAAGGATTCTCTTACTAAGTTTCTGTACAGTATCTAACACAATGGGGCCCAACTGCAGGGGGCACTGTAATACAAATAATTCAAATAACCAGAACCTTAAGATCCACAGGACCTGATGTTACAACCCAGTCCTGCTCCCACTGAAGTCAAAGTTTTTCCATGATGCAGGACAGGCCCATATACAGGGCCAGCTCCAGGGTTTTGGCCGCCCCAAGCAGCCAAAAAAAAAAAAAAAAAAAAAGCCGCAAGCGCGATCTGCAGCGGCAATTCGGCGGGAGGTCCTTTGCTCTGAGCGGGAATGAGGGACTGTCTGCCAAATTGCCGCCGAATACCTGGACGTGCAGCCCCTCTCCGGAGCGGCCGCCCCAAGCACCTGCTTGCCAGGCTGGTGCCTGGAGCCGGCCTGGTGCCTGGAGCCGGCCTTGCCCATAAAGTGTAATTTTCAGAGCAAACTTTAAAGTTTCAGGTTCAGGAAGTTTAAAGCAAGAAAAGCTCATTTGGCTCTTTAAAAACTTGCAGCTTTGTCACAATCCCAGAGTAAGGAGATGGAGGCAAAAAATATTCACGTGAACTGCCAATCTTGAGGAAACACCAGACCAAATCCTGTTTTTTGTATACCCAGCACAGCACCCGGCAGTTCAAGGGTGCACTGGGCATAGCTGGTGGCACAGCTGTGCCAGAGCCTACAGGTGTTAGTCAATGATTTATTTGTAGGAGCAAAGACAGGGAAGTTACCACCCTCCTCTAAATTATGTTTCCTGGTTAAACATAAGTAAGTCTCCAGCCAGTGAATTAGTTTTTTCCCCCTTCTGCTTAGTATTATGATCTCCGCTGTCATATACTCATGACAATGATCTAGTCTCCTCCAGCTGCATGTTTCGGACCCTTTTTATGGCTTCCCTTCTACCTTTCCCTGCCATTTCTAGAAATGACCTTAAAAATTATCACTCTCAACAAAACCTGTGGCTCTACCCCCAGCTCTAGTCTTACCAACCCCTGCCCAGCCCCATTCATTTACTTTCCAACCATTACCTCAGCCTTGCTGGCATTTACTTCTCCCCCTGGCCCTATGAAGAGCTGCAAGGTCTTTAAACCCCAGCAGGAACAGCTGAGAGCCTGCCAGGGTTGTTATGGGCAGCAGATCCTCCTCCCTGTCCTCTCAAAGAGAGGAGGGGAGCACTGTAGCCTGATGTCTGTGGCTGTTCTGCAGCGCAGGGGATGGGAGGGAAGATGGAGGAGCTGCTGCAGGAGCCAGACATGCTCCTGTGTTTGTACTAAATACTAGGAAGGAGGTGGTCCTGCCTCCTGGAGTCAGAGCTCGGTGGCAGCAGGCAGTGCAGTGGAGTCAGTGTGAGGGGAAACAGCAGTAGGTGCAGACGAGGCCTGCCCAAGGGAAATGGGACAGCTGAGCAGGTGTAGGACTGCTGAAGGGTGTGGGGAGGAAAGGGACCAAGACTAACTACATAATCCACCACTGCTGCACACACTGTACACACCAGCTGCCTCATCCTCCGCCCCTCCTCCCACTTCCCTACACGGTAAATGAGGCATCTTAGCCTCGTGCTTCGCAGGCCCTGCTCCCAGCTAGACAGGAAACAAACCTGTCCCTTAAGGAAACAGACAGCCTGGCTTGACCAGGTGTATCTCCTAAAGAAGGGTAATGTGAAATGCATGAGGGAGGTTGGGAGCAGCTTGTGTTTCCAATGAAGAGAAAGCTGGGCAGTGACCCAGCTGCCTGTGTAATGAAGTGAAGACCCAGCACAAAGGGAAGCTTGGAGCTAGGTTAGAGTGCATGCCTAGAGTAGAAGGAATGATCTAGTGTGTGAGGCACTGGTTAGCACTGAGGCCCCAGGGGTTTAGTGCCTCAGCCACAGGCTTCCAGTGTACCCTGGGCAACTCACTTGGTGCTAGAAACAAAGCAGAGGCTTGCTGGGGTCTAATTTTAAAGCCCTATGCTGAGAGTGTCAAGTCATTTTTAGACTCAATTCAAACCTGCAGCCTCCCCACAAACCTGTATCACAATGTCACCGCCTCATCCATGGGGCAAGCCACGTCTGGGCTTCCCATTACCCAGGCCCCATGCCCACAAACCATCTCCGATCTGTGGGGCAGCACACCAGCGGCTGCATGCCCGGCTACTGCCAGCTGCCACTGCTGAGAGGCACTGAGGGTCATCAGCATGCTCACAGTGCAGCACACGTAGCACAGGGAGGCGGCGGCAGTGGCCAGCAGGAGCGGGGCACACAGCAATCAGAGAGGAGTTGACTCACAGCTGACACTTGCAGTCAGGGCCCGTCAGTTCACAAGGTTCTACCACAAGGGGTCTTGGACTGAATATTGAAATGTCTAATGTTTAGGTGCCCTGCCACCTAAGGGATCCTCAGCACCAAGTTAGATTCCCAGGCTCCCCATACAATGCATGGGGATAGTTACATACCTAAAAATAGGATCCACAAAAGCCAGCAAGCTGTACAGGGAGTAACCTATGCGAATCGGTAGGAAATGCTGACTAGAGGGGAGTGGCAGGTACCTAACTTGGGGCCAGAGGGAGGTGCCCTCTCTCTGCATTAATTTTAGTGGAAGTTAGGAGCCTAAATACCTCAGTGGATCTGGGCCCTACCCCTTAATCTACCTGGTACTTTAGTTCCCCATCTGTAAAATGGGGATACTTCCATACCTCAAAGGAGTTGTGACAAAGTTCCTCCTCTAGCTTGGTGGGTCCTGCGCTTATTGGCAGATTTTCTTGCCACAGAGATTAACCATGTGGGTTGGGGAACAGCCCAGAGACCTTCCCCACAGGCCAAATCAATTGGGAGGTTTGGGGGGAACCCAGGCCTGCCCTCTACTCCGGGTTGCAGCCCAGTGCCCTGTGGACTACAGCTGTCTATAGTGCCTCCTGTAACAGCTGCATAACAGCTACAACTCCCTGGGCTACTTCCCAATGGCCCCCTCCAAACACCTTCCTTAGTCTCACCACAGAACCTTCCTCCTAGTATCTGATAACACTTGTACTCCTCAGTCCTCCAGCAGCACACCCTCAGCTCCTTGCACCTCTTGCTCCTTGCTCCTCACACTCACACCACAAACTGAAGTGAGTTCCTTTTAAAACTGTTGTCTTTGCTGCTGGGGAGCTGCTGGAGCCCTGAGGAGAAGAAGAGGACCATCCGCCAGTGGGGGAGAGCGTAGGAATTCTACAGACCACCATGGAGGGGACCCTCCCGGACTGAGTAACTTTTGAACTGTGCTCTTGTGGTGGGGATCTAGACTGTGTTTGTGGAGACACAGGGGGTGTGGTGTGGAGACTGCCCCCTGATCCATCTGTGTCCCCGTCCCCACCGCCACCATCATCGTTGCCCTCTCCACCACCCCCACCGGCTACTTACCATCTGCCTCGGGCTCCTGCCTCTGGGGCTCAGCTGCTCCCCAAGCCTTGCCACACCCTGTTGCCACCATTGGGCCTGACGCAGCAGCCAGCTTGCAAGGCTTTCTTTTTTGTTGCAAGTGCATGTGGGTGCACGTGCCCCCGCTTTTGGACTGACCCTTTCCCCCCTGCAACAAGCCCCCAGCTTTACCCCTGCTGCCTACCCATTTGCCCCTTGCTGCCTTTTGCCCCTCCCCCTTGCCCCAGCCCCTCGCTAGCTCCAGTTTGTTTGCCTGCCCCGCCCTTTCCCTCTGCAGCCTTTGTTTGACCCGCCCCAGCCTCCAAAGCTAGCCCCGTGGTTCCTCTGCCCCTTTTCCCGCCTGGTTGCTCCCTTCCCTCTGCGGTCCCTTTGCCCTGATTAGCCCCTCCCCTCATGCACCCATGTCCCCTCCTATGCGCTTGTGCCCCTCCCCGTTTTAGTTTGATTCTATTTCACTGCACCCCCCAATGCTGTTATTTCCTCCCTTCCTTGGTGCAACAAGAGGAGCCGGAAACCGTCCCTGAGTCGGTTACTGACCCCTAGCCCTTGATAGCCCCCCCCCCATTCACCCCTCCCCTTTTTTTGGCACCCTCCTCCCCTGCCTACAGCCTAGCGGGGAGGAGTGGTCGACCTGCTTCCCCTTTCCCTACCCCCCCTCCAGTGTTTGCTCTCCCCCCCATCCTCATTATGGCAGGGGACGAGGAGAGTGAGACCCTCGGGCAGACCCTGCTACCCCTCCTCCACCCGCCCCACCATCTTCCCCCCAGCCTCTACCTCAACCGCCTCTGCCGAGCCACCTACTACCACCCCTGCTGCAGCACCGGCAGCGGTGGGTAACGAGGTGACCTCCGCTGCTGCCACGTCCCTCGCCCCCTCTGACTCTGGGGGAATCCCCCCAGCCGGCAGAAAGGGCCAGGGCACGAAGAAGGGTAAAGGCCCCGCTAAAAAAGCCAGGCCCTCCATGGCAGGGGGTGCCCCCACTGCCGCAGCCCCGCAACAGGCCGCAGCGTCCCTCCCTGCTGTTCCCTCCACCAGCTCTATGGGTGTCCCACCCCTAGCTCCCAGGGCATACGCCCAGGTGGCGGCGGCCGCCCCCCCGCCTACCGCTACGTCATCTCCCCCATCCACCAACTCCGCTACCATCTATAGCGGCCGGGGCCCCTTCCCCACCTTGACCAGGAAGCACGGCGTCCGTTGCCTCCTGGTACCCGCCTCACCCCACGTGGAGACCTACGTGCGGGCGATGGCGAGGGTGGTGGGGCCCACGGCCATTGTGGCGGCCTCCAAGATGTACGGCAAGGTCGTCTTCTTCCTAGCATCGGAGGCCGCCGCCCAGGAGGCAGTGGAGAAGGGCCTGGCGGTGGGGGGGTGTATGTCCCCCTGGAGCCGCTAGAAGACCTGGGCGCCCGACTGGTCCTGACTTCTGTCCCTCCCTTCCTTCCAAATGCCGCCCTGTTACCCGCCCTCTCTACCCTGGGGAGGCTGATCTCTGTGGTCAGCCCTCTCCCATTGGGCTGCAAAGACCCCACCCTCCGTCACGTCCTCTCGTTCCGCCGGCAGGTACAGTTACAACTGCCACCGGCGGCACGTGACGGTGAGGCGCTCGAGGGGTCCTTCTTGATCCCCTACCAGGGGGCCCGCTACCGGGTACATTATTCAACGGGGGAGGCCCGGTGCTACCTCTGCCGGGCGATGGGACACGTCCGGAGGGACTGCTCTTTGGCCCGGCACGGAGGGACATCCGGGACCCCCGAGCCCCGGCAGAGCGCCGGCCCTGTCATCGCCGGCACCCCTAGCTGCCCGGCGCCCGAAGCTGCCCCTCCTCCTTTCCGGCCCACCAATGCTCCCGCTCGGGCCCAAGGGGGATCTCCCCCAGTGCGCCTAGACGAGCGAGAGGGCCCCGCCTCTGCCGCCTGCGATCTGGCGGGGCCTGTGGAGGAGGGTGAGGTAGGGATATCGCCGGGCATAGAAGAGGGCATGCCCCAGAGAGAATCCTCCCTCCTACATGCTGCCCCACCATTGCCTCCCCGAGTCCCTAAGCCTTTGCTCCTGCTCCCTGACCCAACTCCTGTTAGCCAGACCCTGGATGATGCCATGGAGGGCTGGTCCTTAGTGCAGGGGAAGCGGGGCAAGCGGAAGGCTCGAGCTCCGCTCCTTCCATCTGATGCGGTAGCCCCCCGGAAGACCAGGAAGGGGGGAACCGATGCTGAGCCTTCCGCTTTGCCCCCGGGTGGGTTTTGTCCACCATTGCCGGCTAGGGAAGACGTGGCAGCATCGGAGGAAATCACTACCCCTCCTCCGGTGTCCCTTCCTATGGAAACCCCTGATGGAGCCCCTCTCGCCCCCTTACAATCTGAAGCCCCTGCACGCACGAAGGCGAGCGTCGCTTCGGGTGCAGGCGGGGAGAGCCCTGGGGTGGTGGAAGGTGATCTCCTTTCCATTTATGAGGATATCGAGGCCCTGGGTCTGACCCCGGTTACCCAGGGGGAGGACGACCCTCTGCCAGCGGGCCTCGATCTGAGTGACCTCGCCTCGGCCCCCCTTTCCCCGTATTCTGTCCCCTTACCCACTGCTTCTACTCCCGCCTCCAAGGAGCCCCTGGACTCTTCCACCATCCCAGCTGCAGATGGCATCCCGCTAGCGGCCGCTGAACCTCTTGAGGCGACGGCCAGTGCCACGCAACCGGGACCCGAGTCGCCAGGGGACTCCCTCATGGCTGAGGGACAGCCGACCTCTTTTCCGGGTGGGGGCCCCATCGTTGATTCTCCACCTACGGATGCCGTGGCCTTACCATCTGCCTTGGAGCACGAGTCCGGCATCGCGGAGGGCCCACCTCCCTCCCTGCAGATCCCTGAGCCCCTTTGTGGGGTGCCACCCCCCCACCTAGTAGCCTGGCTACTGAGGCCCCCGATCCCACTATCGCCCCTTCCCCTGTCCCTATTCCTGACTCCGACCCTGCCCCTGTCACCGACCCTGTCCCTGTCCCCTCCACTTTCCATGATGCTATTGCCGCCCCTGGGGCCGTCTCCTTCCATATCCCAGAGGATGACCCCCAAGGAGCGGCCTTTGTTTTTCCCTGTCCCGACCCACCAGGGGCTGCTATTTTCCCTCCGCCGCCCCCCATTGAGCCAGGGTCTGAGGCGGGCCACGTGGCGCCAGCCCATCGGACGCCACGTCGAGGGTCTGCCCCCTGCTTGCCCGTCTCGGTGGGCCACGGGGCTGTGACAGGGGCCCCGCTGGGGGATAGCCATAGATCAATAACCCCACCCCCACATACGCTGAGAGAGGAGCTACGAGACTTCCTTGAGGACGTCCGTGGCTCCCGCAACAAGGTACAGCTTGCACTCCAGCGATGGGGGGGATTTCCATCAGATCCTCCGGGCCGCGAGGGCCCTCATGGGGGAGGGTAAGAGGACCGGGAGGCAGGCCGCCGCAGCCTACCAACGGGTCCGCCTCTTCCGTGACTCCTTAATCGCTTATGGGGTAGGTCACGGATTGTTGCGCGGCCCGACGGAGGCCGTGGGTGTCTCTGCTAGCGAGGATCCCCCCCCAGCCCTCCTCATGGCACCGATCATCTTCGCAACATTAAACACCCGGGGCTGTAGGATGGGTCTCCGCAGGAGCCAGGTGCTCTCCTTCCTTCGGGAGGGGGGGTACTCTGTGATTTTCCTGCAGGAGACCCATACAGATCCGGCCGCTGAAGCTAGCTGGCGGCTGGAGTGGGGGGACAGGGTCTATTTTAGCCACCTCACAGTTCGTACGGCTGGAGTGGCGACCCTGTTCTCCCCCGACCTACGACCTGAGGTGCTGGGGGTCACCGAGGCTGTGCTGGGCCACCTGCTGCACCTCCGGGTCCGCATGGAGGGGCTTGTGGTTAATCTCGTCAACGTTTACGCCCCGACATTGGGCCTGGAGAGGTTGTGCTTTTATCAGCAGGCGTCCGCCTTCCTCGGCACCTTGGATCCTCGCGAGTGCCTGGTCCTGGGCGGGGACTTTAACGCCACCCTTGAGGAACGGGACCGCTAGGGGACTGAGCAGCACCAGGCCGCCGCGGACGTCCTCCGGGAGATCGTCGAACATCACTCCCTGGTGGACATCTGGCGCGACCACCACCCGGATGACGTTTCGACATTCACTTTTGTCCGGGTGGAGGTCCATCGGTCGTACCACTCCCGGTTGGACCGCATCTATATGTCATGCTTCCATCTTTCCCGGGCCCGCTCCTCCAGCATCCGGCCGGCCCCTTTTTCAGATCACCATCTAGCCACCGTGACAGCCTCTCTCTGCGCGGAGAGGCCGGGGCCGGCCTATTGGCACTTTAATAATAGCTTGTTGGAGGATGTGGGCTTCGTGGCGTCCGTCCGGGAGTTCTGGCTGGCCTGGCGAGGGCAGCGGTGTGCCTTTCCCTTGGCGCGACGGTGGTGGGACCTGGGGAAGGTGCGCGCCCGGCTCTTCTGCCGTGACTACACCCAGGGCGCCAGCCGACGGAGGGATGCGGCGATAGGGCAGTTGGAACGGGAGGTCTTAGAGCTGGAGAGGCGTCTGGCTGCCAGCCCCGGTGATCCATCCCTCTGCGGAGCGTGCCGGGAGAAGTGGGAAGAGCTGCGGACCCTCGAGGACCATTGGGCCCGAGGTGCCTTTGTTCAATCCCGCATCCGCCTCCTTCGGGAGATGGATCGCGGTTCCCGCTTCTTCTACGCCCTGGAGAAAAAAAGGGGGGCTAAAAAGCACGTCACCTGCCTTCTAGCAGAGGACGGCACCCCCCTCACGGATCCGGCGGAAATGTGCGGGAGGGCCAGGGCCTTCAATGCAGGCCTTTTCTCCCCGGATCCGACTGATCCTAACGCTTGCAGAATGCTCTGGGATGAACTCCCGACGGTCAGTGCGGGCGACCGAGACCAGCTGAAGCTGCCTCTCACTCTGGCTGAGTTCTCGGAAGCCCTCCGCCGCATGCCCACCAATAAATCTCCGGGCATGGACGGGCTGACCGTGGAGTTCTACCGCGTGTTTTGGGACGTCCTCTGGCCTGGTGGTAGGGGACGGGTGGCAGGCGAGCTCCCTCCCACCTGCGCTTCAGGCCATCCGGTGGAGCGCGGGTCCGCTGCTCTATCTCGGCGTTTACCTTTCTGCCACGCATCCGTCTCCGCCGGAGAACTGGCTAGGTTTAGAGGGCAGAGTGTCGGAGCGGCTCTGGAAATGGACAGGACTACTCCGGTGTCTCTCCCTTCGAGGGAGAGCATTGGTGCTCAATCAACTAGTCCTGTCCATGCTCTGGTACAGGCTCAACACCCTGGTCCCGGCCCCGGGCTTCCTGACCACCCTCCGGACGCTGATTCTGGAGTTCTTTTGGTCAGGACTGCACTGGGTCTCTGCGGGGGTTCTCCATCTACCCCTGGAGGAGGGAGGGCAGGGCCTGAAGTGTCTGCACGCTCAGGTCCACATATTCCGCCTCCAGGCCCTGCAGAGGCTCCTTTATGGTGCAGGTAGTCCGGCATGGAGCGTATTGGCGCACGCCTTCCTGCGCCACTTCCGAGGGCTCCGATATGACCGGCAGCTCCTTTGTCTCCATCCGAGAGGTCTTCTGCGAGGCCTCTCCGAGCTGCCGGTCTTCTACCAGGACCTCCTCCGGACCTGGAAACTGTTTTCAGTGATCAGGTCCGTGGCGGCCACCGTGGGGGCAGATCTCCTCGCGGAGCCCCTGCTATACAACCCCCAGCTTCGTGCGCAGGTGGCAGAGTCCCCCATGGTGCGCCAGAGGTTGGTCCTAGCAGAAGTCACCAAAGTCGGAGACCTCCTGGACTACGACTGGGGAGACTGGCTGGATCCCCTGACGCTCGCTCAGCGCATGGGGCTCTCCAGACCTGGTACTCCCCGGCGCATACTTCAGGAGGTGAGGGCCGCTTTGCCACCCGCTGCTCGGGACTATCTCGACCGGGTCCTGCGACAGGGCACGCCCCGCCCACCCTCCACTCCGAGCCCTCCAGACTTTCACTGGGCCCCTGCCCCATGGACCCAACCAGCCCCCTCCCTGTCCATTCGCCATGAGCCGGCTGCACCATCTGCACCCCTGATGGAGCCCCTCTCGTCCCCTTACAATCTGAAGCCCCTGCACGCCCCACGGCATCCCGCCCCGATACAAAGTGGCGGGACCTTCTGCCACCTCTGGAGGGTGAGGAGCCCCAGTGGGCCAGCCTTTATTCTGCTCTGATCCCGAAGCCTACCGGGGACATCAGTTCGCGGCTCCTTCACGGAGCCGTGAGCACGGGCGTGTACTTGGCGCGGTTTACCCCTATCCCAGACACCTGCCCCTTTTGCGGCGTGAGGGAGACCCTGGCGCATGTTTACCTGGAGTGCGCCAGGCTCCAGCCCCTATTCCGGCTCCTCACGGATATTTTGTTAAGATTTTGGTTGCACTTTTCCCCTCACCTTTTTATTTATGCACTCCCTATCCGTCGCCCCACAAAGTTGCAGGACCTCCTGGTCAACCTCCTCCTGGCCCTAGCAAAACTGGCCATTTATAAAACCAGAGTGAGGAGGTTGGCTGATGGAGTCTCCTGTGACTGTGGGGCCTATTTCCGGTCCTTCGTTCGTTCACGTATCCGGGCAGAGTTCCTCTGGGTGGCGTCCACTGGCTCCCTTGACACCTTTGAGGAGCAGTGGGCGCTGTCTGGGGCGCTGTCCCCGTCTGGTTCCCTTCTTTTGCCCCTTTGACCTCACTCCTGTCCCTGTTCTTTTATTAGTTTTCCCCCGTAATTTTTTGGTCTCCAGGCCCTGTGGATCCCCCCTTAGGCTGCGGGGGATCCTTTAGCAGTGGGCGGGCTTTTGCCCGCCCACATCCTGGATCCCAATAGGACCAGACTCCTGTACCCCACTGGTCTGGGTCTCTCAGAGTGTTGAGAGGATAAAATCTCTTGATGATCGTGAGGCATTCAGGTACTATGATATGATAATTACGATGACTATATGAGAGGGATTATGTAAAATGGCACTTTTGCAGTGAATCCTAATTCCTGCCTTCAACAATGGCTGTTATGAAACCTCAAGCTTTCAGAAACAGGAACTAGCAAATTCTGAGACTCTCACTTCTCATCTTCTCTTCCATCATCTGCTGTTTCTGGGCTAATGTACATTAAATACCAAGCTCTAGAGCAGTGGTTCCCAAACTTGTTCCACCGCTTGTGCAGGTAAAGCCCCTGGCGGGCCGGGCAGCTTTGTTTACCTGCCGCGTCCGCAGGTCCGGCCGATCGCAGCTTCCACTGGCCATGGTTCACTGTCAATGCATCCAAGTTCTTTAGCGAAGCTAGATCAGAAGCTTCCTGGCTGGGTAGCTAGTAGTTAGATTTCACTTTTCCAGACTTCATGTTTGATTGACAATCGGGTATTTTGTTAGCCTGTATACAACTATGCAGTTAGGTTTACTTATCGGATCAAATGCCCCTTGTAAAGTTTTGCTCCCAAAGAAAATTGACATCTGAAAATTGATCAAATTCTGCAGTTCAACTACTGCTCTGGACCCATAGTTTTAAAACTGTGTTAATTTAAAGGCAGGACTAGGTTTAACCACAGGGGTAATGGAGAGAGATTCCCCTATGCACCCAACATTTTAGGTAAATAAATTGTTCCTGACAGCTTTGGCTATTTCTCATATGAAGTGCTGAATGTAATGTAATGATTAGATGGAGCTGGTAATTTTTGCACCTGACTGCTACCCTCTTGGGTGTTACAAGCAATATATGCCTATGGTGACTTGGGCAGTAATGTAAGAGACAAGTCATAAATGGTAAGGAACTGTATCTTATATTTTAACTGCTTGGGAATGAGTCAGTTTCTCCAAGTAAAAGTTAATTAAACGCAAATCCTAAAGAAACCAGTGGCTGTCTGTAAGCAATAATTGATTTGTCAGACAGTGACAGGAGTGAAACCCAAGGTCAGCTATCACTCTTACAAACCAGTCATTACAGACATTGACAGCTGTTTTTATTTTTAAGGGATTATGACTGGACTACACAAGGATGTTATTAACTATCTATAAGGCCAGTGCTTAATTATAGAATAAGTCTATGTTCTAGTTGTGGAAAAACATGTTTGCTGGTATGGTAGCTATTACTTTTTATCAGTCAGGTATCCTGAATGTTTAGAGATCAGCCAAAATAATGTTCTTTTAGTTTTGTGCAAGAAAGTGATATGTTAATGTGAAGATCTTTTCACTCAGGTTTGAAAGCAGCCTTGGAAACTGCATAACAACTATCTGAACAAATACTATTACTAGTTTATAGAGCACAAAATCACAATAATTTCCAACATCTATAGATACATTAGAATTCAACAGAGTCACACGGAGTCACATTTTGCTTCCCTCTATAACCATTAAGGCTTTGACATTTCACTGAAATGTGAGGTCTCTTCAGCCATTTCCTTTTAAAAGAAGTGGCCTTGAGCTTGTCCTGAACCTGCCAGAGAGATTCAAGCAACGCACCCCAACTGCACAAAACTTCATAGCATGGCACATAAGAGACCTAACACACTGATGGTGAGATTCGTGAGGCAGTATAATACGCCATGGTCAAATACTTTATATGGGTCAGAGCCTCAGCTGGTGGAAATCAATGAGGTCCACTGACTTTAGCTGAGACTCTGTACCAGTGGTGGGCAACCTGCAGCTCCCATTGGCCAGGAACAGCCAACCACAGCTACTGGCACCTGTGGGCAGCCGTGCAAATGTAAACAAAGGGTCTGGTGGCCTGCCAGCGGCTTGCCCTGATGGACCGCATGTGGTCCGTGGGCCGCTAGTTGCCCACCACTGCTCTGGACCCATAGTTTTAAAACTGTGTTAATTTAAAGGCGGGACTAGGTTTAACCACAGGGGTAATGGAGAGAGATTCCCCTATGCATCCAACAGTTTAGGTAAATAAATTGTCCCTGCCAGCTTTCAGTGTTTCTCATATGAAACACTGAACATTAGGTCCATGTGAGTGCATGAGCTTTCTGAAGTCCTCCTTGCTGCCCAATGTTGAATGAAATAATTTTTAGAAATTATTTTAATTTAAATTACATTAAAATTAGATCACAGGTCCCTTTCCTGCTTTGGTTTTGTTTGCTTAAGATCTATTAAGGTCTAAATTAACATAAGAAAGACAATTGCAGTATTCAACCTTTTAATTTTCATTGCCCGGATGCCAGCTTTCAATTGTTAGGGAAAGAATTATTGAAATGATTACAGAACCATTAGAGTTTCATGAGGTTTGTGTGTCATTACTTCTCTTAATATCAGTTATTCTCCTGTTGCTCCTTTAGGTAACTAGTTTTTGTGGCTCAGTAAAAAGGCCAAATGTTAATTAGAACAAATGGTAATCTAAACCAAAGTCATGAAGCAAAAAGTAAAGTTAACCAGGGATGCCTCAAAATGTTTAAAGAAAATTTTAGAAATAGACAATACTAATTCAAAACACCAAGTGCCCAGACCATTTTTAGATTGCTCTGTTTTATTTCTAATTTAGTGTTGCAGGGTGATTTCTAATGAATAATCACCTGTACTGGGTATTTTTTGTATAAATTAAAGAAGCACAAAGTATATGGCACTGGTAGCTTGCCATCCACCACAGAACAATTATGAAATCATACTGCAAGTCACTATTTGAACAACAGCACAAGACCTGTTCACCCACCAATGCTACTTCTTCTGTATTGTATTCGCCCTTGAAAAACCGAGCTCTATGGAATAACCTAGCAGGCACCAATAAAGGATTCTAACAGTTTTCAAATCAAACACAGTTAAACTCTTGTTTCTGATTGCTAACCTGCTTGAGTGATCCGAACTGCTGCACTCATTGAGTGGTTCTTTTCCTCTGTGGTCCTCACTGTACATCCAGCTCTCACCTGTGGCTCCAAGTAGCTGTAAGTATGCAACAGCAGCCACAGGCCGGTAAACTGCCTCGGCAGGCAGGTTAAACCAGGCAAAGGTAACCAGAAGTGTGGAAACTGACAGTGATTTAGGGATTGCCCTCCCAAGCATACGAAGACTGTTCTGGTATCCCCTAGCATATCCATTAGTGGAAACCAACTAAAGCAAGTTGACAGTTTTACCTATCTCAGAAACAACATCTCCCATGATGGATCTCTTGACAAAGAGATCACGAACAGGATTCAGAAAGTTTCTCAATCATTAGGAAAGTTATGTAACAAAGTCCTGAAATCCCACAACATAAGCCTCTCCACAAAAATAAAACTTTATAATGGTTTTGTGCTCACATCTCTCCTCTATGGCTGTGAGACCTGGACACCATACAAATGGCATATCAAACAGCTAGAGGCCATCCATATGTGGTTTGTGCTCACTATGGGGATCTGCTGGCAGGACAAAATTACCAACCTGGAGGTTCTCCAAAAGTAAAATGCCATAAGCATTGAGGCCATGCTGATAAAAACCAAACTACGCTGGGTTGGACACATCATTAGAATGCCTGAATATTGACTCCCCAGAAAAATTTTCTATGGAGAATTGGCACAAGGACACCAGAATCAAGGCTGCCCCATAAAGCGCTACAAGGACAGCATCAAGAACGGCATACACTTTGGTGCAATAAAACCGGATGATCTTGAGAAGGCTGCATTAAATAGATCAGCAGGGCAACACACAACACTCAGAGCTTTCCAAGCCTTTAAAGAGGACAGAAATAATCAATTGTTAGCTGCAAGGGGAAAGTGTCATACCATTGCTACAGCTACCAAGACGCTCACCAATGACTTTGCCTGCCCAATCTACTCACGAGCATGCGCGTCACACTTTGGACTTCAGAGTCACTCCAGAATCCACAAAAAGAGAGAGCATGAAAACGTCGTCATTGAACTGATGGACTATACACAATTATTTTAAGAAAAAATATTTGTATGTGTGCAACATATTTCTTCCATGTACTATGCCTAGAGAACTATTTGGCCCCTGCTGTTGGTTTCCAAAGGGATTTTTCAGAATGTGGAGGAATGCAACAAAGGGTGCTTTATTCCACATACGTTAATTCCTTTGTCCACAGATCAGGTACACTGGCAGTTACTTGCCATTGTGCCTCACCTGTCTCCTACAGGAAACACACAGGAGAGCCATTCAGCTCCTGTGACTAATCCATCCTTGATCTTTCTGCAGAGCTTAGCAACCCAACGGAGCATATCTAGGGGGATTCCCATCCCTGCTACCCCCCCAGCATAACTGCAAGTATGCTCAGGATAACTAGTTACACTGTTCTATGGGTATGGCAAAGGCCACCAAAGGGCTACTTCCCCACTTTCCCATCTTTGCAAGTGGTGTATCTCCTCCCCTTCCCAGCATGGGTTTCCTTCTCTGGAGGTAAAAGTGAGCCCTAAGGGCCAGGTTTTTAGAAGGGCTCAGCCCATTTAGGCACTGCAACTGATGACTGGATTTTCCAAAGGCTCGCCAAAATGCTGGGCTGCTGCTAGGTGCTAAAGCGTTGGAAAAATCTAGCTTTTATTTAGGTGCCAGAATATAAGCTGGAAATCTTGCCCCATTTTTGGGTGCTGATCATTTAAAAATCCATCCTTGTGTTCTTTTACAATCTCTCCCCAGACTGAAAGTTTCAAAGCTGCCTTTGGGATTGGGATGCACAATTCCCTTTTATTTTAATGAGAACTGAGTGTCCAAATCCCTCCGCCTTATTTTCTACTGCCATCTGTTCAGCACAGCGGATAGCCTTGAAGTGCTGACTCTTGCTCTTCCCAATAATCACTGTAAGCCCCTGTTTCTTTGAGCTACCAGGTTGTTAATAAAATGACAGCAACCATCTGTTTTTAGTACAAAATTGCACTTCTCTTCCATGACAAGCTATTGATAATATACTATGAGCAGAGCTGATTTCCGGTTTTCCACCACTGATCAACCAACTACTATAATTGTCCTTGTAGTAGAAGATGGTGCTGGGGCAGTAACTTTAAGCAGGTGAACGAATCTCAGAAAACTAAAGCATACATGAAGGGACCTGTGTAAAATTAGCAACCATCTTGAATAGTTCCAGAGCTGCTAGTCCCTACTCAATCAGGCTAAACTCTGTGGGTATGCCTACACTGCAGCTGGGAACATGCCTCCCACCCTGTGTCAGCAGACACATGCTAATGCTGCTTGAACTAGTGTGCTAAAAAATAGCAGTGTAGTTATTGCTGCTTGGGCTGCAGCACATGCTACCCACCCAAGTCCAAGCCCACCTGATCCCCTGGGTCTGAGCTTAGGTGGCAAGCCCTTGCTGCCATGCCTGCCACAAAGTTCACACTGCTATTTTTAGCTTACTAGCTCAAGTGGAGCTAGTGTATATCATGTCTGGAGGCATGCTTCCAGCTGTTGTGTAGACATACTCATATTTTGAGCATCACAAACCATATGCCTGTACAAAGCTCACTGAAGCGGCCAAGCTGGATTTGACATCGTACATTACAACAACTCTCCACAAGCATACCTAATCCTCGGCCATGTGCTCTCCTACAAAGGTTATTTGATTCATCCTGTTTTACTATAAACAACCAAAACTCCTACAGTAATGATTACTGCACTTATATCAATAGTGCCTATCTGGTAACAGCTGTTCAAACATTTGTTGAATCACTTCACAGCAAATAACAACATAGGGCTGCTTGCCTTTTCCTCAGTTAACCTTAACCATAACAATATTTAACATACACTAAAAAACATATGCCACAAGCAGAGGTATTCACAAAAAAATGCTTCGCCTTAGCTCATGACATCATCCTGCAAATCCCAGAGGATGCTGGAATGTTGTTCCATGCACAAATAGCTCCTAAATGTTCTGCATAATTTCATTCATCTTGAAACCTATTTCCACACAAAATTCCTGAAACTATTGGCCCTACCCTTGGGTACTCAAAGATATGCACCTAAATCCATGTTTATGCATTTATTATTAATTACAATAGAACCCACCAGTGTCAATGAAGGTCAGGACCCCATTGAGATAGGCACTGTACAAAAAAAGAGGGAGAGACACTCTCTGCAGCCAAGAATTTACAGTCTAAATAGACCAGTGTGGGAGGAGAAACAGACACAAATGGTCAATAGCAGCTTAGTGACCCTATTCACCGGACCACACTGCATCGCCAAGAAAGTGGTATAATGTTATGGAGGTAGCAAGTACTGAGCACATTTGGAAATCAGGACACCAAACTTGAAAATGTTGGTCTAATTACTAAGCTGCCAGTTGTAAGAGCTTCTTTTCCTTGCTCCGCTTCTTATAGGAAGGGAAGAACTTGTAATCAGTCAAGAAATTAGTTCATATTTCTTAGCCTGCAGATGCCTAATTGTGTGCCTTCACTGTAGAGCTGCAGGGACATATTACCCCTTGTGAAATTTGCCAGAGGGGTGATGAAATCAGCTGGAAACCCCACTCCAAAGCTCTCAAATCTGTCTGAGAACAAGGAGTTCTCTGAGAGGCATCCAGCTATTGCTTCAGCTGTGCAGAAATCCCTCCATACACATTCTGCTTCTGGGGCAGCATGGTTTTCAGGGAGAGCTTCTCCCGGGGTTGTTATCCCCTGGCAAAGGGTCAGGAACAGTGTACAATGTTAATACCCATACATTAATGCCGAAGGAGTCACACAACCTGTTTCCTGGTATCTCCGGCTTCTCACCTCATCAACTGCTGCCTAGCAGAGCTAGACCAGAATAGTCTCCCTATCACTACTGCAAGGTGAGATAGTGATCCCCATTTTTTTCCTCTCTTGCATCGATAGATGAGTTTGCTGGGCATCTGCTGTATTCCTGGGAGTGTTTTTCTGATCAGTTTAGTGACCTCTTGTGTACACCTCCCTACCTGCTCCCTAGTTAGGAGAATTCTGCCTTCTCCTTCCATCCCCTCCCTGATGAGTCTATACCTCAGAAAGTTTAAGTATCAACCAGTAGAAATTTCCAAGTATCTTTAGCCTTCCTGTGACCTTCCTGCCCCCAAGAGGACATGATGTAACCCATTTATAACTCTGAGTTATGCCATGAGCATCCATACCCACTACTAGTGTCCAGAATATCTGTTTCTATCTACAGCACTGCAGAGTTGTCAGCTGTGTTTCAAATGTTTTGGCTTATCAGTTACATGAATCAAAGAGTGTTGTGCAGATCATGTAGTTATAAAACAATTAGCACCGACTCTGCAAGACAAGCAAGTAACAATCTTGATTTGCTTGGAATCTGCTACTGATCACATTTTTCAACGTGATCTATAGTGCCATAAAATACAATTTCATTTTAAGGCTGTTGGCAGAGTATATAATAATGTGTGCCTTGTATTCCTATTTTTATCTACCCTCAGGCAACAATTAAAATGCTATAGCAGTCATTTCACAGTTAATGAAGAAAGAGAATAAGAAATCTATAACTCATATCAAATAGGGGGAAGCAAGGGAGTTTTCTTATTTTTCTTTCCTTTTTCTATAATGCACTAACAGGAAATGCAGTTAGGGAAATGAGCATATCTTTCTGGGGCTGATCTTGCTTTCAATAGATCATTGTGACTCGTATGAATTAGGGCCAAATCTTGAAACCTGTATTCACTTGAGAATCCCATTGAAGTCAGTGAGACAATTTCTTTCTTTAGTGGATTGTTCAACTGAGTAAGGGCTGCGGGATTGGGCCTTTAAAGTCTCATTTAGGTTATGCATAGCAATCTGTAAACATGAAAACTCTGGCTTTAGCTGTTTAAAAGAAATACAGACAAGGATGGATTTATCGGTAAAGAGAAGTAGCTTCTGCAGCATCTCTTAGTACTGCATAATACCCCTCTGGCTACATTCTGGCTTCTTTGGCTACAGTATCTACCACATTCTATTTATTTTTCTGCCCTGCCCAGCTCCTAAAGTTTTGCTTAGCAGAAACAAGTGTGTTGTCTGCATCATATTCAGGAAAAGAATATTTGAAACATGTTAACGTGGCACGTGGCTAGCGCCTGGCCAGTATGCAATCCCAAAGTTATTCATCCAGGCTTTCTTTAGATACAGCAGATTCAGATTTTGCTCCGTGCAAAGACATATATAATGCAATGATAGAAACCCCTGACTCTACTGGGCTGTAGGACTAAACAAAAGTTGTCCGTTGTTATAATGCAAATGAGAAGATTTATTTCAGAAGACTGAAGACTAATTTTGTGTAATTGGAACAGGAAAGTTTTATTAGGACTTTCTAGATCTCATTTATATTATATTACCTCAAGCGCCACGAGATGTGGCATGCAAGAGATTGAAGAAATGATTTGTTTGATCAGCGCAAGGGACTGGAACTCATGCATTCTTGCTTTATGGCTCTGCTACCACCTCACTGAGAGATGTCGAGTGATTTGCATACACAATAGTCCTGCTCTCAATGAGTTTTATAAGTGATTTCCTATTTATTTCAGTAGCAGCAGGATCTTAGTCATGAAGGCCCCATGCCTCAGTTTACCTATATGCAAAATCACCAGTGTTAAGAGGTTTTTATTAAATATTTGAAAAACACTTTGAGATCCTTGAATAAAAGGCCCAGTAGAACTGCAATGTGCAACTTCAGTCCTGGAACAGGAACAATATATGAGAGAAACATTTGAGCATCTTAATTATGGCTTTGGATCACAGACAAGGGAATTATGATTCAAGTGCTAGTGGGCAAGTTGGCAGCTACAAGCTATGTTGAAATGAAATGGTTTTTCTCACTATGCAATGAATCCTTAATCTGGGTGATCAGTAAGTGTTACACTTGAAACCCAGAGGGAAATTAGAGAAAGAGAGAGAAGTGAAGTCTCCTGGATTCACTTGGTAGGTGCATGAGAATACAATCACACTAACTTGGATTTTACTGGGAAAGGTTCAAAGAGCAGCTTTTGAAAAAGTCCATTAAAAATAAATAAAAAGGAGCTCAAAACTTAGTAGAATGTGCTTACGCTCTGGCTGCTTTACCACACCCATTGTGCTGGCTCTGCCAGGTACTGGTGTCATGAGGCTTGGCAAATTCCCTGCTTTTCTCATAAACAAACAAACAAACAAACAAAAATCCCCCCCGCCCCCCCACACACTTCTTCTGTAAAATCCCTGAGGTTTTAATTGTGTTCAAAGGTGAACTGCAAAGGTGGAAAGAAGCCGATTCCATCCCACTAAGCAAGCTCCTGGAAGCATTCCATGCAGAAATACTTTACAAAAGTTTGTCTGAATAATATATTTCCCCCCTCCATGCACTTCCTAGCAATTCTCCTTCTGTGATACTGTCTCAGAATGGGACATCCTGTGCCATCCCATATGTGGCATCCCCAGGTCATTAGCAATGTGTCAGAATAATTCATTCTGTGGTATCTTCAGTGAATCAAATGCCAGAGGATTTCACAGAAAGCAAAATATATATATTTTTTAAAGTTAGTACAAACACATTTATGTGCTTGATTCAGAGGTGACCTGACCCTGCTCATGTCACCTCTGGTTGGATTCCCTTCCTACACCCCAATGTCTTCTGCCTTTGTTAGTGGGAGCATTCAGCACATCAATCAGGAATTACCGTAACTCAAATTTCTTTGTGGCCTTTACTGTTTATAGCTATGATTCTGAGTTCTGTAATTTTAAACGCAAGAAGGCTGCCTGCTTGTCTGCTCTGGGCTGGGATGTGAGGGAATTCAAGATGGAGGAGGATCTTACACATAGACACACAGTCATCTTTCTCTCTCATAGGGAGACCTTGTATTTGTTCTCCCTTGGCTTTTTTCCTTATCTGAAATTAAAGACATCTAGACAGGAATCATATACTTTGCTCTCTGTATCTGGAAGGCACAACACCATTCACCTCTAGTTACTAGTATTATAATTACAGACCATCTTGAAGCCTCAGTTATCTGAAGTTTCCCGAGACCAGGAATAGGGTCACACTCGCAATGTCTGAATAACTGCAAATCAGTGTCATTAACAATGTCCCCCTGATACTACCATTACTGAGTTTGTACTGAACTTTATTGAGTTTGTGAAAGTGTCCTGGTGACAACCAGTTTTTAAGACAGAGTGTCTTTAAACATCTACAAACAGATAGCATAGCTGTGAATGAGGGAAACAATTTCAGCTTCATACCAACAAGCCAGGAGTTAATTCCTTTCCTAATGCTTCCATTCTCTCACAGGTGGAGTGGGTTGGGGGTAATGAAGCAAGGCTGCAAGTGCTGGCTGAAGGGGTAATTAGAAGCTCAGAGGGTTCTTTCCTAAAGTAGATGTGCAAAGGAAGGAGTTCTATAAAACAGGCTTTAGACCTAAAGGAGGATGTGGAGAATAGAGGTTAGTAGTTAACTACTTTCTATACAAGGGTCAGTAAAGGGAACTGTTCACAGCAAGCTAAAAAGAGTAATTTGTTGTAGTCCTGATAGGCTGTTTCTTATTTGGTTTAAAGTATGTTTTATATATGTAAAGCTATGGGAGTAACATGGTGCTTTATCCACAGAAGACTGTGCCAGTACTATAACTGCTCCCTTACCCTGCTGAGCTGGTGCTCTAGAGGCCTAGGCTGGAATAATGTAAAGAAACACATACAGCTTTGTTGTTTTTATTAAAGTCTACCAAGTAGCAGTATTGCTAGGGTATAGAGCATTGGACTGGGACCCAAAGCTCTGTGCTCCATTCCTGGTTCTGCCACTCATTTGCTGATGATGGGGCAAGTCACTTCACTGCCCTGTGCCTCAGTTTCCCTGTCTGTAAAATGAAGATAATGATACTGACCCTAATAAAGTGTTTCACAATGTATGGAGGGAGAATGCTATATGAGAACTATGCAGTGTAGTTGTAGCGTTGTTGGTCCCAGAATATTTGAGAGACAAGGTGGGTGAGGTAATATCTTGTTGGTCCAATAAAATATATTACCTCATCCACCTTGTCTCTCTAATATTTTTATTATTATTATATGCTCCCTTATCTTGAAAAACAATTTGTCTCCAAATGAAGACTGCAACTCTCTTAAATATCCATCTAAGGAACTAAGTATAACCTACAAAAAGGCCAAGAACTGTAGTTTTTTGTGTTGCTATATGGTACCAGAATTAGGGGACATGTTTCACAGCTGCACTAGAAGAATGCCCACCTCATAGGGCTGTTGTGAGTGTGTTCACTTGTGTCATGTATGTGAAGAGTTCATATGCCACAGGGATGGGAACATAGAATAGACTTTTTTTTAAAAAATTAAAATTGTTTTGTAAAATATTCTAGAAGGCTAGAAGATCTGAAGAAAGACCACTGTAAAACTGGACTATCCCTGGTTCCTGCCTACCAGTGAATGAATGTATTCTGTTCTTGGTATTAAGGATGAGGCTTTGCTTTATTTTTGGACCGGGGAGGGAGATGGATTTTGCTGTATATGTCTCAGCTTTATCTGTTCAAATTCTTAATTGTAGTGTTACAGTAATCAAGTTTATTGCTGAAATTTTTCTGTTTAACAACTAAAGACCAAGGGACAGATTTTTAAAAGTATTTATGCACCTAAAGATGCAGATAGGCCTCTAGTGAGATTTTCAAAAGCATCTAGGTGCCTAACCCCCATTGAAATCAATGAGAGTCAGGAACCTAGTCACTTTTGAAAAGCATTAGGCAACTATATGCATCTTTAGGAGTCTAAATACCTTTAAAAATCTGGCTCCAACTGCAGAATGTACCCCTGAACTTAGGGTATAACAATGGGAGTTGTGTATGGAAAAGCAGAATGTATTAGTCCCTATGTATAAAGCAAACATTTCAGAATATGGTTGGTTGCTTATCAGATGATAAAATGATTTCAAAAATGTAATGTCAGTTGCCTGGGCTAAATAATTAGGTTGGTTGGGTTTGATTCCATTTTTTTTTATTCAAGGTTTTGAACTGCGGATTTTGTATGTTGCTTAAATGCCTCATATTTGGCTAAAATAAATAAAGGACCTGGTGCCTTTGAAGTCCTCAGCCTGGCTTCTATTTTAACAGGCACAATGAGATCCTCATGGGTTTAACTGATAGTTTTTTGCAGTCATAGTTAATTGTGTCATCAGAAATGAAGGCTGCTTTTTAAAATATGTCAGGCCTAATTCTATTTCTGAATTTTAATTAAAAAAATTATCTTCCCTGTATTAGTATTCATAGAAAGCTGTAATGACACTGGTCCAGGATTTATGCTCTAAAAATTGCAAGATACTGCTAGAAATATGTTAATGCTGGAAAGTTTATACATAACTGTATAAGCTGCGAGTTTGGTATGAGCCCAAACAAATTAGATATGCAACTTCCATTGAAATTCAGGGGAATCTAATTCCTTTGGGACCTGTTGAAAATACAAGTTATGCTGTTTATCTGATGCGCAGTCTAAAGGACATATACACAATCCTTATCAAGAATTCAGTGCCATCTGTGATCATTTATGATTTGTTATAGATTTGTCTATTTACTGTGTGTATATTGAGTGTATACACAACACAAGTGCTCGATAATGAGCAAGAAATGTTCCTCTCTGTTTTTAAACAGTAAGGAACTATGGTACTATAGAGTTACCTACTCTACCTGATAGCAGAATAATGGCTATTAAGGCAGGGGAGGTTTTCTGATGGGATTAAGTACACTGTGAGGAAGGTAGGCTAAACACAGATATGTGTAAATGCAGACTCTGTATCATACACTAGAAGCCTGTGGCTGCACAAAGTTTGGTCAACATAACTTATGTCAGCATACAGCCACTCACTTTTATATATTGTTCAGATGCACGCAAACTTAGCTGCTTGCATCAGCGCTGTGCATTCTCACCACAAGTGTTTGCGTCGATTGAAAATATGGTGTACCATGGATAGGTATGCCAGCATGCAGCATGGCACTGTCCAGCACAATGACTTGTGGCACATTTTTCCAGTGTTTTGTGGAATATAAGCAATTTGTTCAGGATGCCCTCCCATAATTTTCATGCTGGTATAAACTTCCACAGTCATATGTGATACTTTTCAGTCTCTACCATCTCTCTGCAAGAAGCATGGACCCTGCGGAGCTCAACATAATTCTCATGGCCATTGCTAATACAGGACACATGGGTTCTACAGTAGAACCTCAGAGTTACGAACAGCACAGAAATGGAGCTTGTTCGTAATTCTGAACAAAATATTAGCATTGTTCTTTCAAAAGTTTACAACTGAACATTGACTTAATACATCTCTGAAATTTTCTGTGCAGAAGAATAATGCTGCTTTTAACCATCTTAATTTAAATGAAACCGCACATTAACAGTTTCCTTACCTTAGTTGTCAAATTTTTTTAAATGTTCCCTTATATATATATAAGGGAACATTTAAAAAAATTTATATATATATAGTAGTTTATGTTTAACATAGTACTCTACTAGCCTGTACAGTGTCTGGGGTTTTTTTGTCTCTGCTGACTGATTGAGTACTTCCAGTTTCAAATGAGGTGTGTGGTTGTCCGGTCAGTCCATAACACTGGTATTTGTAACTCTGAGATTTTACTGTACTGTATTTGTGGACGATCAGTGGGTACTACTACAACTGGGTATGGAAGGAGGAAGAGATGTTTGACAACAATCTGGTTGCTGATGGACACAGTAAATTAAAATGTCAGGTTGCTGCTGGCATTCATGGTGGACTATGGCTGCATGGAAACTGGTAATCCCACCAATCAGTACCTCGTAATACAGATTTGTAATGATGATCACTGATTGCAGAACTTTCAGATGCAAAAAGCCACTTTCCTACTTGTGTGTGTGCCAAGCTTGCTCCAGCCCTCCAGCACAAGGACATTAGAGTGAGAGCTGCATTTACAGCACCATGGAAAGATTCAACTACCAGCTGAGGTGGTGCAGGATGACTGTTGAATGTGCTTTTGGTCAATTAAAAGCTCAGTGGTAATGTTTAATGACTAGACTGGATCTCAGCAATGCAAACATTCCTATTATAGCTGCATGCTGTGTACTACTACATGTCTGTAAGACGAAGGGGGAAACGCTACTGGAAGGGTGAAGGGTGAGGTGGACTGGCTGGCTGCTAAATTTGAGCAACCAGACAAAAGGGCTATTAGAAGAGCCAATTGTGGAGTTTTACAGCTGACAGAGGCCTTACAGGAACATTTTAACATATATAAAATAACTGTATTGTGTCCATAGAAACAGGAAACAAAGTTAAAGTTAAACATAGTAGCAGCACTTAAGATGGTGGCCCATATTTTTAAAGATCAACATTAAACAGGCATACATATTAAAAGGTTTTAATTCATGTTACAAAACATGCAGTGTATGGTACCTGGTGGCTGATCCTGTAGTTAATATAGGTCATCATAAGTGTAGTCATGGTTCTCCTAGTTTTCCCATGCTGTGGAGTAAGTATTTGAGGTAAGGGTTCATGCCATGCTGCAGCCCGTTGGGGAGTATAGGGAACAGCAAGCATGGACTTTTCCATGAATTGGAAGAGCTGCTGTGTCTGGGGTCTTTGGACATACAGCCCAATAATGTTCTGCAACACCTGCATTTGTTGCCTGAGCAAAGCCATAATGTCCTGCGGCACGTACCACTGCACCTCTCTGTCCCTTTGCCTCTTCTGCAGCATCCACTTTTTCCATTCCTGGCCTTTCACCCTGCTATCGGCCATTCCACCCCTCCAATCCCTGCGTTCATGGTCAGCTGCAGTAGAGGATCTTGCAGAACACATCCTCCCATGTCTGCTTCTTTCTTCTCCTGATCAGGAACAGATGTCCAGCAGGCATGGAGCCGGCATCTCTCAAGGCTACCATGGTAGAGGCTGTTGATTAAAACAGACAAAAAACAGCAGTAGATGCAAAGTCGCAATGGAAAGGGAAAGAGAAGTCTCAAAATTCACTTATGTATTCTCATAAAGGCCTTTAATAAGAAATGTTAATTGTCACGTTAGCTTTGGAGCACCTTGCTGAAACACCCTCTGCAGCTCAAGTGAAGGTGCATACCAGACTAGTTTGGGGGAGGGGGGAGAGGTGTGGAAAAGGGGAACTGTGTTGCATGGAAAGATTAGATGCTGAGAGGGAAAGTGCAGTGAATAGTGCCATTTTTTTCACAGGCAGTGGTCATTTTGGCTGATATCTCACTCCTGAGGGTGACAAAGACCCCAGCTGATACTGGCATCCTGAAACTGCCCAGGGCCCTGTATGCTGCTAGCCTGTTTACTGCAGTGGTGTCAGCAGAACTCATCACAGAGTAATGTGGGGATATCTCGTATCACAGGGACAGAAACAAAGCTGCCATCCCTAGAAATGTTCGGGAGAGGACTGTAGAGTATCTCCATGAGAATTCCACTGAGATGGCTCAAGAGGATAAAAGGGACATACCTGTTCAGAAAAACAAAGTACTCTGCATGGGGAGAATTGTGCCCCCCACCTCGCCCAGTAAACCAAGGAAAGCAAAAGCAAATGCTTCCTCTGCCTTTTTCTCGTCATCTCTGTCTGAGCATCGGACAGTGACCTACTGTGTAATTTGCACTGCCTGATTATTTTTTACTTAAAGTGAGATCCAAAGTCAATGCCTTTGTTCTGTAAATATGCAGATGTGATGGGCACCATTTTTAAACAGGGAAGAAGAGTAGGTGGGGAAGGGAGAGGCAGTTTGTTGTTTTGGGCAACAAAAAGGTAAAAAATGCTTATAAGGAATAATGCGCATTTACACTTACCAGAGTCCCTTCCCCTTGATTAAAGGCTCATCTATGCTTGCCTGGCAAGACTGGCATGACTCCAGCAGAGTTACAAACAGCTCCTGGCTCACCACATGGTTTTTGTGTCTGTCCGGTGCTGTCCCCCCTTCCACCCTGGCTGTATACTGCAGGGGTCTCTGTGCCAGGTTCTAGTGAAGCGTCTGCAGTCACATTCTGGGTGCTGGTTGTCTCACTGCCAAGTGTGGCATGCAGTTCAGTGTAGAAGTGGCAGGCCTGTGGGCAGCCCAGATTTGTTGTTGCCCTCCTTCACTTCTCGTATGCTTGCTAAAGTACCCCACTTGGCATTGCTGCTCATCCCTGTTGTGCCCCAGTTTTAGTATCCCCTGTGCAGTCTGCACCTAGATGTCTGTTTCTTCAATTGCTCCTTAGCTCCGCTTACACAGACTCTTCTCCCCACAGGCCAAGGAGGCCCATGACTTCTTTCCTGCTCCAGGCAGGAGTGTATGTAGTAGCTGCCTGGCACATGTGTGGAGCCAGCCCTGCATGGGTGGATGGGTTAGTAGGTGTCCTCACTAAGGTAGGCAATCATGAAAAGTCATCTCAAAAACACCCTGGTGTGGGGGTGGGCTGCCAGTGTCTGTGACCCATGGGCAGTGGAGTTCAAAGTTGTATCTGAAACAACCACTGTTGTGGGGCTTGGGGCATTGTGACAGAGCTGTTAGAGAACTGTTAGGGTTGACACAGGTAATGTGGTGTCTACCCTTGCACTACATTGACAGGTATGTTTGCTGTGGCTCTGTGTCATTTAAGGAGGTGGTCATGTTATTGCGTTTATCTGTAGCAGTCAGATTTAGGTGTAGATGCATGCAAAACTATGTCAAAACAAGCAGACTTTGGTTGATTTAACTTTGTCATGGAGATCAGGCCAAAGTAAGACTGTGTCAGTTTATATTTGTTACCTTTTAACTTATATTTCAAGATCTCTATCTAAAAGGAAACATTATTGCTCACCTCCTAGTTTGCATGATTTTGACAACCTTCATTCAGACCATATGCAAATACTACATTTATATTGTTAGGGCTGCGAGAGGTGCTTTCTTATTCATTTAATCAAATCAATCTGTTATTTCCAGAAGAAAGTATCTTTGAAATATATTATAGAAAGTGGTAGTCAGCCCAATGCATCGAGGCTTGATCTCTACCTGGGGCTATTATACGATAAGGATTATTCTTTGAGCATGTTGAATCTGAACTGCTTCAGAAACTAAAAAAAATTGTACTTACTGTATGTTATTTATAAAGAGATTATTCAGTATAATATTTCATAGTAGTTCAGGAAATCTCTCCTCTTTTCCTAAGGAACACTAAGGCCATGTCTACCTACAAGTTGTGCCAGTTTAGTGAAGAAGGTTTAGAAACAGATTTACTTAACTGCATCCCCCACACAAGGACACTTTTAAGCTGATTTAAGAGTACCTTATATTGATTTACCCTATTAAATTATTCACAGCATCTAAATAAGTTGTGCTTAAGCTAAATCAATACATGGCACTCTCAAGTCAGTTTGAAAGTGTCCACACAAGGGGCTTGCACCAAAATAACTAAGTAATCAGTAATACCTGCTGCACTCTGTACATGAACCACTGAGCTGGGTACACCCCTGAATGGACCACTGCATTTTCATAAACATTCATTGTGCTCTTTAAATTGACAGCATCTTTTAAAGCTAAGAACTATGAAAATGAATCCTTGGAACATTCAATTTAGGTAACTGGACCGTGGGTGGGGGTGCTTTGAGTCTCAAATGGGCATTTTTCTTTGTTTTTTAATAGGATTTTGGCATTTCACAGCCACTGAAGAAATACTTCAGGAATGTCATTAAGCAAGATGCAACACTGCTAATTACAACTGGAGTCTCATTCTGTAAGAATTCCACTCTCAAAACTTAAGCAGAAACAAACTTCTTAAAAGGACACAGTCAGGGTTTTCTTGCTGAGTTCTCAATCATTTTACCTCCTCCTGTTATTTGTCCAATAATTATCCTGTCAGAATCCTGAAACAAAGCTGCTTTCTATTGACATTTTCTTCCATAGTTTGCATGTGCCAATTTGTTACTTTCAGGTTTCACTATTGCTGGGTTCTGCTCACTAGTTTATTTTTGAAGGGCTGCTTTATCACTCTTTTGACTTGGGGGGGAAAAGGGAAAAACATTGAAACTTTTTTTAAGGGCAGAAAACATTAAGACATGGATGAGTTTGAAAAGAGAAGAAAAATTATAACATTATTCCCGATATTCCTTTTACTTTCATATTGAAACTTGAAAATAAGCATGTAACCTGGGAAAGGAAAGACTTGAATCTCAGAGGTCCAGAAATTGTTGTTCAAATTAATATTCTGCATTTTGTGGCATAACCTGACTGAGCTGGGGAGATCCTTTCAGCTCCAGGATTTGCTGGAAACCCAAAGACTCCTCCAATTAGGTGACAAAGGAGATGCTGCAGCACCTCCCTTCCAAGAGAGGGAATGATCAGGAAATCCACGCTTGTGGACTCCATGAATCCTACCTATTGCCCCTTTTGGCCTGAGCAGTTAGCCACTCTTCAGGGCCTCAATGGGTTGGTTGTGTTAGGAGGAGACAGTGATTATACAAATCAGGCCTTTCTTTAATGCAGTGTTTGTTTACACAGAATGTACACAAAGTGCTCTTTCCAGGAATGCAGTAGATACAAACAACAGTGGGTGATTTCTTTGCTCAGAAATCCAAGTCTGCATTTCCAGTGTGTGCTGTGCCCCAAAGGAGCTCTGTGTCTCTTCTTTTCCCAGGGCCATTCTTACCACCGCTGCTCTTGCTGCCTGCTGGCTCTTTCCTCTAACTCACAGGGCAGCAACTAAGCAGTCCCCTCACCACTGCATGTGCAATTAATCCCAGGAAAACCCCTCAGACCACACAGCTCACTCTACTCAGGCTTTGTCATGCGGCCTAGTGCCTTGGGAGGTAGCCTCCTATTGTTTCAGCTACAACTATGAAACACATCATTTAACTGCTCCTTCCCGTCCAGGGGGCTCTGCATTTTAATTGAATTTTAAATGAAGCTTCTTAAACATTTTAAAACCTTATTTACTTTACATACAACAATAGTTTAGTTATGTATTTTAGACTTATAGAAAGAGAGCTTCTAAAAACGTTAAATTGTATTACTGGCACGCAAAACTTTAAATTAGAGTGAATAAATGAAGACTCAGCACACCACTTCTGAAAGGTTGCTGACCCCTGCTTTAAAACAACATATGTTTAGTGGTTACAGTGTCTGGCTTAAGGGCAGTACTGATTGGTCTTGGGGGAGAATCAAGGGGTTTATCTTCTCTTCCCCCCTCCCCTTATATTGTTTTTGGGTGGACTAGTGCTTTCAATTGCGACTGAAAGGTTTTTTGAAGGAGAGGAAGGTTACACCTTGGGAAAGCTCCTCTTCACCTGCAGGGAAATTTCTCCCACACACATTGTTACAATTGGGAGGCAGCTCCAGGACCTTTCAGAACAAACCGTTCAGTGTCCCAACCATTTACCAGGCAGCCACTCACAGAAATAGGATTTTTTTTTTTAAGACAAGAACTTTTTTCTATAATTTTAAATAACCACACTATTGTTTGAGCTATTGGCATTGCCCAAATAAATATGACTTGGGCATCATTCAAGCTGTAGATTTGTCATGGGGAATTTTGTGGGGAGGGAGGTGGAGGAATCATGGAAACAATGTTGCAATTCAGGGAAATCATGGGGGAAACTATGAGAGATCAGAGATGGCCTTGTAGTATCTGAAATCTCCTCAAGGACTCCAGTCTTACAAACACTGAGCACAGGCAGTGGTTTGCCTACATCAGCAGTCCCACTGTAGTCACTGGGGCTACTCGTGTTGAGTTATGCACATTCTTAAGAGTTTACAGGATTGGGGCCCTATACATGTCTCTCTTAAGTTGTGAGGACTACGCGCCTCCCCTCAGGTACTCAGGGCTAGATTTTCACAAGGGCTCAGCACATCGGGTGCTTAACTCTTGTGACAGGGACAGCGTAGGGATCGGCAACCTCTGGCACGCAGCCAATGGGGGCTGTGGGAAGCGGCAGCCACCACATCCCTCAGCTCGCATTGCTTCCCGCAGCCCCCATTGGCCTGGAATGGCAAACCACGGCCAGTGGGAGCTGCGATCGGCCGAACCTGTGGACGCTGCAAGTAAACAAACCGTCCCGGCCTGCCAGCGGATTTCCCTGATGGGCCACATGCCAAAGGTTGCCGATCCCTGATCTAGCCCTAGTTGTCCCCAATGGAGGCTGCTAGGGGTGGACCACTTTTGCAAATCTGGTCCTTATATAGGTGGCTAAAAGGATGTGGAGCAACTGAAAGTCTGAGCACTTTTGAAAATTGGCCCTCACCTGCAGACACTGCTGTCTCTTTTGCTCTATGGAGTTCTCTTCCAGGGCTCAGAATTTCCATTCTTTACATAAATATCTTGAAGTATAAACAGATCCCCCAAAAGGAACGGGAAACCTGGATCCAATAATATAAGAACCAGCCTTATATGACTCATGGCATCTGTAACTGACTCCCAACATTAGTTATCAGGGACTAATATCACGAACAAAGAGACATGGCACAATTTGCAACACACAATAGAAAGAGTGCATCTGCCTGAGCTCCCTTTTGCCTCCTGCTCCTGGTACATACATGCCATGCACAATGAATTATTTATTGCTAGTTTTCATAGTTGTACATATATGCTCTTGGGCTACACTAGAGTTCCCATGAGTAGATACATTTTACTGTCTAGAAAGGGTGCTGCAATTAATGTCCAGGCTTATAGCTGTTTAGAAAGAGCGGAACAGAATTGCTGCTTGAGAAGGATTAGTATGACCAGTGCTGGCTAAACCAGACTGCTGTTTTGATTCTAAACTAATTGAAATTTTCCTCATGAGGATGGCAAAGGCTAAAGGACATCCAACTTGGTATTTTGTGATTCTGTAGCACAGTCACATTGTTGTCAGACTTCCTGGAAAACTCCTGCTGCCTCTCGTTCAACAAAAAATCTCCATTGACCTGGATTCTGTTTAGTTTTGTCCCAGAAATAGCTACAGCTTTAAAGCCACCTACAGTATCTCTCTGACAACATAACTTATCCTGCCCAAACATGTCTAAGCAGCTCTGTGGTGGCAGAGCAACTGAGGAGTTGATGTTTATTGACCTTTGCTGTTTATCACTCTCTTTAAAATGGTGGGTAGACCAGACAGAAAAATTATCTCAGAAACATGTTTGCAGATGGACTAGATCTAGACAACCATATTGTGAATTTGTAAAGCACCTCTTATCCTAAAGGATTTCAGTTGGCTAACTTCAACTTGGAAAAGATACATGGTGATAATTTCACCGGTGGCTGAAATTAGCCACTGTGATCCAGTATGTGTCAGTCACCAGCAAGAGCATTTAACAGTTTAGGGCAAGAATTGGAGTTTGTAGCTAAGGAACTTCCAGTACTGTTTTACATTACTTCTGAAAACCAAAGTAAAGGTCTCTTGAATGTTTACTATAGGACATTTTAGGTGATTATCCACTGAAATCCTGTTATGCCTTGGCACAAATCCAAGTAGAATAATGGACTGTGTGGCACGACTTTTAAAGTGTAATGCTTGGTGAGCCAAACTCTTTGTGCAAAGCTTCAGAATCAATAAAACGTTACATTTACTTTTGTGTTTAAATGAGGCTGGGCCTGTACAGCCTGAGAATTTGAGTGGTATTTTGGGGGCATGCAGGTTTGGTGGTTCAGAATATCCTGTAAAATGATCATTATAACTTCATGTTGATTGTGACATCAGTTTCACTTCCTGAAATGTGACAACCTCAGAAATGTTAACAATCATCTTAATAGAAAAATAACCTTAGGCTACGGAGGTGGTAGATGTTTATCCAGAGAATAGATGGCACAAAGAGAGATTCATTGTTCTTAGGACAGGGTTTATTTAAAGCAGAATCGATTAAAGAAAATACATACTCTTGGGTAAATGGGTTGGTGGGGACAAGCCTACTGCAGATGGACACTCTATGGAGTGCAAAAAAAATTCAGCTCTGGAACTGCAGGTAACCAAAAAATTAAATGTATTTAATTTGGGATTGGTATTTCACTTCTAAATTAGGGCCAAATCCTCATCCTAACCCAATTCTGCCCTCAGGATCCTAATGTTCCTCTCCAGGTTCCATGCAGGAGGAGAATGCACAAATCCTTTCTCAGGAAAAAACTTTGGCTGCCGTTAATAGGAGTCTTTCATAAGTATGAGCTGCAGGATGTGGCTCTTAGTTACTCAAAAACGATTTTGGAGTTAGGTCAAGCATTGCCTCAAGCATTCGGCATTGCACTATATTAAAAGATTTTCATTACAATATAGGATAATGGCGCATTGTGTGGGAAATGTCTAACATTAGTGTAACAAATATGATTCCACAGCATGACACTGGGATAGCAAATGATGTGAAACTGTCTAATGGCCAAATCCATCCCGACTAAGGGCTTGTCTACATTACAAAGTTTTGCCATTTTATAGCAGTATAGATGTTGTTCATAAATTTCTTTCAGGAGCAAATGACTCTTGATAAAAGCAAGAACTGTTTAAGAAACAACCCCCCACCAAATTCTGAGACATTTATATCCGTATAAAAATGCTTATATTAGGATAGCTTATTCTGGTAGGGACATGAAATAAATGATATCAATGTAAGATACCTTCAGTACCATTGTAGCTGCATCCACATTAGGGCTTATACCAGTATAAATGTAGCAGTTTTTAAAATATCATGCCCCTAACTGACAGTTATAATGCTATGCCTTGATTAGCATAGACCAGGTCTCAGCCCCACTGATTTGTAGAGATGTAACTGTGGTGCCCAGGGTGTCACTATTAGGTGACTTCTCTCCCACTTTGTGACATTTATATATGGAGCACAGGGATGTTGAGGTATTTGCAAGGTGCATCGTGCCCACCATGTGTTTGAAATATCAAACACACGCTGTTTTGGATTCTCTCTATATAGATGAAATATTTCACAGGTGTAGCCAGCATCTGCATTGCATCAGCTGTCTGGATCTGTCTTGTATCAATCACAGTGGATAGACCCATTGACTTCAATAGGGCTCCATCTGTGTGCCAAGGTTCACACTGACCTTCTACTTAGAGGCCCGAGGCAGAGATTTACAATACGTTTTGGGTTCCATTTGAATGCATAATTCCCACTTATTCCTACTGGGACTCAGGCATCCAAATGTCTTGCTGGGATTATCTGGGTATATCTCACTTAATTATTTCCCTGACACTGCAGAGGCCTCAAGCACCAGTGCACCTCAGTCCTTCCTGTTCTCTGCCTGTGGCACACAAAAGTTTAGTCTTCTATAGGTCTCATTTACTTGGGTCTCATTTCTGTTGAGTTTATTATGCAGGTGCTGGCTGCTTTGGTGGCCTGTGATATATAGGAGGTCTGACTAGATCATCTAGTGGCTCCTTCTGGCCTTAAATGCTATAACTCTTAGGAGGCCTTAAAAGCCGTACTCTATATGTAAACACAGCAAAATATGATACACCTTCAGTCTATGTAATATATATTCCTTTGGGCTTACAGTGGAGACAGCTGAAGTCATAGATGTCTGAACTGAATGCACCAATGACACCCTTTTCTGCCCTGAATTATATAGAACACCTGTTTAAAGAGAAGCATAAAAATGCTTTGAAGCAATATATTCTGTACCCGCACTCCAAATGCAAACTGCTTCATTAAGTGAATTGAACTATTTTCACCTTACCGCTATATTGAAATAAAATATGCTGCCCTAATGGAAGATGCTGATCTACAGTAAACTTCAAAACAAAAGAAGATGGCAGCGGGTCTACTGCATTTGAAAGAGAGACTATTGGTTTCTGTCTTGTCATTACAAGTGGGCTAGATGGCTCAACTGGTCTATAGTGCAATAACATTTTGTCCCTGGAAATACAATGGGAACTCAAAATGCAACAGAAAAGAAAGAAGAAACCCTGTTAACACAGCCATATTTAAGGATAGAGTGATAGCTTATGTTTTTCTTATGTCTGTATCACTTTATCTCCAACTGAGAGTCCTAGCATTTCAATTGATCATCAGTCAGGTTGGTCCATCCATACTGGATTTTGTTGTAACTATGACATTGCTCTTGTCTTGTCATGTCTTGATTGATGTGCCCAGACATGACATGCTACAGAGTAATTCATGAGCCAGAAATTTAGCAGGATTCTAGAAAACTGTAGCTTTAAAAGAGTTATTGCTTTTATCAGGAGAGATTTGCTCCTGAAAGGAACTTGTGAATACAAATAAATGCAGCCATCTCTTACCCTAGTCTTGATGTAAAATTACAGATGATAAAATTAAAGCAAGTATTAAAGATGTGGCCCATCACGAAAGGAAGGATTAGGCGCAGCCTGTGTTAGAGCTATGGTACATGTGATGAGCTGGCCTGGTGGTTTGCAAAGGAAGTTAAGTTAAGTCCCAGGCAGACTGCGAAGAGCTACAAAAGGATCTCACAAAACTGGGTGACTGGGCAACAAAATGGCAGATGAAATTTAAAGTTGATAAATGCAAAGTAATGCACATTGGAAAACATAATCCTAACTATTCATATAGAAGGATGGGGTCTAAATTAGCTGTTACCACTCAAGAAAAAGATCTTGGAGTCATTGTGGATAGTTCTCTGAAAACATCCACTTAATGTGCAGTGGCAGTCAAAGTGAACAGAATGTTGGGAATCATCAAGAAAGGGATAGATAATAAGACAGAAAATATCATATTGCCTCTATATACATCCATGGTACGCCCACACCTTGAAAACTGTGTGCAGATGTGGTCGCCCCATCCCAAAAAAGATATATTGGAATTGGAAAAGGTTCAGAAAAGGGCAACAAAAATAATTAGGGGTATAGAATGGCTTCCATATGAGGAGAGATTAATAAGACTGGGACTTTTCAGCTTGGAAAAGAGGTTGATAGAGGTATATAAAATCATGAGTGGTATAGAGAAAATAAATAAGGAAGTGTTATTTACTCCTTCTCATAATACAAGAACAAGGGGCCACCAAATGAAATTAATAGGTAGCAAGTTTAAAACAAACACAAGAAAGTATTTTTTCACACAATGCACTGTCAACCTCTGGAACTCCTTGCTAGAGGGTGTTGTGAAAGCCAATACTATAATGGGGTTCAAAAGGGAGCTAGATAGATACATGGAAGATAGGTCCATCAATGGCTATTAGCTAGGATGGGCATGAATGGTGTCCCTAGCCTCTGTTTGCCAGAAGCTGGGATTGGATGACAGGACATTGATCACTTGACGATAACCTGTCTGTTCATTCCCTTTGGGGCACCTGCCATTGGCCACCGTCAGAGGACAGGATACTGGGCTTGATGGACTTTTGGTTTGACCCAGTATGGCCGTTCTTATGAAGGAGACAGTTAAATTACCTCTGACTGCTTGAGATGGAAAGTCCATTGCTGGTGTACTGTTCATGGCAACTGCATTTTCTTAATCTAGTTACATTTTTAGGCTTACAAGAAACCTCTCATTATCTTATTTTAAAGAGGATGCTGTCAAGTGTGTGTGTGTGGGGGGGCAAATCATAACTACTTATACTGCATTGCATTGCATAACAAAGAAAAACCCCCACTTAACTGTAACTCTATCTGCCATCCCACCCCACTATCCATTATAACTACTAATCTGCAGAGCTTCCCGAATTCTTTTGTAGTCAATGAACAAGTATCACATTCCACAGATGTAGCTTGTTTTTTGAATGAGTCTTTCTGAGGTCTGCCATCTATAAGTGTGTAGAGTGGAGTGGGCAAAGATGATTAGTTAGATTATATCTGGAAAGTAAGGTCTCTCCCCATCATCCCAAGTGTCTATGGACACTATAGGGTGATTTCTAGTATGTATTGGGTTGTAGATTGGAGTTTCGGCTTCACAGTGGAATGGTGAATGCAGAAAGATGCTGTTTCTGAACTGTATGTGGAGACTTAAGGTGTGATATGTGGCCAACTCTTGTCTATAGTAGGGATGTAGGGGCTGAGTCTTTTATGTGTTCATGGAGAGTGAAATCTTGGTTTCTGACCCATAGCAGGTGGGCGACATTGAGGATGATCTGTGGGTAGTGTCTGTGGGCCATATTGGCAATGTGTGTGATGGAGGGTGGGTGGGAGTATGCGAGTTCCTTGTCTATATAAGTTGGATAGTGATAGGCGGGGGGCAGAGATAAGTTTGAACTGTGTGTATATTTGTGTATTTACAGATCTTCCTTTCACTATATATCTCTATATTTATTGTTAAAACCCCAAACACGTAACATTGCTTGTACTTGCTATACAGTCCATCTTTAATGTTAAGTAGCAATCTTAATTTAAAGCAAATAGTATTTGTGGTGTTTATAGTGGTTATATACAATGGCTACTATTTACTAGTTTTGAAGGATTTTTAACAAATATATTAATAAACAAGGGACATGAATGAAGTGATTAACTTTCAAAGGATTTCACTCAGTGATATGTACATATTGTTCAGGTTCTACAAACAGATTCTCAAAGAGGTTTTACCAGTTTAACTACCAACTTATAGAATGTAAAGAAAAAGCAGTTGGTTTGTACCTGGAAGTATGAGAAATATTGCTCCTGGAATAATTACCGGTACTACTTATTCCTTATCACATCAGAACTAAGATATGCTTCAGTACTCTCTCTTTGCAAGTGTTTGCGTGTGTGTGTAAAAACAAGGTCAGTTAAGGTCCAGTCTTTCACAGCTTTCCACACCATGGATTTCCAAGTGTGTGCAAGGCTTGCAAGACTGGAGCTCCTGGTTTTTAATATGCACAATATGTTACCTGAGAAATAAAGACTAGTTGTAGAACAATCATTGGCACTTTCTATTTCATAGTGTCCAGGACTGTCTTACAGAAGCAAACATATCAGGAATGACACTTGCTCTGTGTCTCACTCACCTTAATGGAATTCTATCTTTCATCTCTTGAGCAACATGTCCTTTTAATAATATGTTTCATAATACATGCACGCAAGTGCAGTTTGCTGTTCACTTAAAACGGTACAACCTAGCGCATGCTCTTATGAAGTCTTAGATGACAAGGTATACACTTTTTTTTTTTAAATAGGTGTCTGGGTTTGGGGGCTCTGAAGAAAATATGCACATTCTATATCATAGGCAACATAATGTCTAGGACTTAATGCAGTGTTTGATTAGTCTCTCTGAGTGCTCTAAATCCTGAAATGTGAAAAAAGTTAAAGAAAAAAGAGAGACCCTAAAATAGTGAAGCACTCATCTGGGATGTAGGAGTCCCAGGTTCAAGTTCCTGCTCTGCCTGATTCAGGCTACTTGCTATTCTGGGTTTTCTCTCTCACACACACTCTCTCTCACACCGGTTTATAGCAGAAATTCTATCCTGGGCCTGAGAAACATTCCTGATTACATTTTCATAGATACTGATAGGTTTGTGCAAAAAAGTTTCAATGTTTTTCCCACTAAAATTTTGTTTTGTTGAAAAACTCCCAACTACCTCTAATAAAAACATGTTTAAGCTTCTCAGAATCAGGCAACAACAAACAAGACTAAAGTTTGTCAGCAGTTTTCAAATGGTAATATAGTAGCTCTTAATAACTTTTTGGATGTGCACATATCTGTCTTCACATGGCTTAGAGACACATGTACAGTAGCCATGATCTGCAAGCTTCATAAGGCCTTGGGCTATTGCTTCTAGCTAAGGTTTTATGCATATGTTTTGCCTTTTGATTATTTTTGCCTGTCACAATGTAATACTGCAGTAATTTTTTAAGCCTTCAGTGGATTGAAAAAAATCTCTTGTTAACAAGACAATCAAGATATACTGAAAGAGTCCTGAAGACACTAGAGGCAGAGATATAAACAAGGAACTTGCACTCAGTTTTACAGACTTTGAAGAACAGTAGGATGGTAGTAAAAAGAACTATTTATGAAACACATAAATATAACTCATTAGGGTGAAGAAATGGGGGAGAAGTAACTCACCTGGTCATGCATATAGTCAGAAAGGCTTTGGAAATGCATGCGTTGCACAACCTCACCTGCTGTGTTTAGGCTTTAAACAGTTATGAGGAGCCAAGGCATATTTTTCCAGCAGTTTTAAAAACATTTCTTTCACATAGGAATGTTTATCACTCCCACCCACAAGAAGCATGACATTTTTCAACCAAACTGTAGTATTGTATCTAAAATGGGCAACACTGATTTGTATAAAGAACATGTTCTTTTGATATACCAAATCATCTTCATATTGTACAAAATCCATCTCTACCTATAGGACTTCATGCTTGTAAGTGATGGCAGAGAACTATTTACTCTAGAACCACAGGTCTCTGCTACATGAACTAAAGAAGCTTTTCCTTTAAGCTGTAAATACTCTGGGGTCTATGACACACAGTTGAACATTGCTGGTTCCTTCCAATAGATAAGCATAGATACAAATACACACTTATAATATTATGTGTGTTTCACAAATTGACACTTATTCCTCTCTTGCTAATAAAAATAAATAGTATGGTATCTTTTAGCTGTTTTGCTTTTGTTTAATGTATTAACAAAGGCAGTTAACATTTTAACACCACAGATCCATATTCATCTCTATGCTGCACATATCAATAGCCTATGAAAACTTTCTAAATACATAGCTATAGCTGTCAGTAAACACATTTTTAGCTATGTAGAAGAGAGAGATTTGGCTGGAAAAAAAAATCACATCTTTTCCTGACAAATTCAACGTGTCCATCCCCATGGACATGTTTGAGGTTGGGAAGAGACCCTAGTTGTACACAAATATTACCTTTCTGATTAATGCAAGTGAGGGAAACACATTTATTTTCATCTCCCTCTAAAGAAATATAAATTATCAGAATTATTTATTGATACAGATAGATTTCTTCAGAGTTCACTTCACTAGGCATCACAAAGGTTTTCCAAACATCACACAGGCTTGTTGTTGGGAATAATAAATAGGGCACACAGGCCTTCAATATATTTGATAGGCTTCAGTTGAGACATATCACATCAAATTCTAATATAGACTATCAGCCTGATCTAGAGCATTCCATACTCAGTTACACCAGTGTAACTCCTCTACACTGGTGTAACTGGATGGAGAATCTGGCCCTAGAAATGCAGGTGTAAGTAGTCAGAACTGGACTTTGAAGCTGACTTTCCCAGACTAAGACACTTGCTTTATTCCTTCTAGTGGAGTCATCTTACTGTTCCTAAAATGCCTCATGTTTTAAAACAGGAAAGTACACTACCTCTGCCACCAGAAGAATTAGAAATGGTGTGTATTTTTCTTGAAAAAAGAAAGACATGACTATGCAGAATACTATGAAATCTGCAAGTTTCTGTTACACTTGCATATGATTGGAGAGCCAGTATATCACTGGTCAACCGAAACAATCACTAACTGAACCACTGAAATTCTCACTACTGCTTCTCCTCTTCTGTCTTCATTCTGGATTGCATAACACTCCCTCTTTATAGTATTAGGGCAATTAGCAAAACACTTGGCTGTCTTGTGATTGGGCAAGAGTGCCAACTTCTGTTTGATCAAGGTCTTCTGCTTCTCTGTTTATAATTGAATGGATTGGAAAATCTGAGTCTGATGTCTTTTGAAGGGTTTTTCTTCACTGCAGAATTAATTCTGACTTGTACTCAGGTATTGCTCCAACCTGACTCTCTCTCTCTCTCTCTCTCTCACACACACACACCTCTCCTTTAAAAACTTTACACCCAACCAGCTCTCCCACTCTGGAGTACAGGCTAAAGACCAAGAGTTGTTTGCACTTCGGCTGGTAACCTGCTGACTTTGCAATGTCAACATTGTCTAAACCACTTTAGTGCTGATGGTTCTCCAGTGACTTTCCACAATTCCCCTTCTGTGCCCAGAAGGCCACACAGTTCTCCCACAGTTCATTAGGAAAGAACCACAGAGCAGCTCAGCTTCCTGCAGGACTAAGAACAGTGGTATGTGCCCCCAGAAGACCTAATGTCTCACAGGAGCGCAGAGCCAGAGTGGACGCAGTTGAGTGGTTACTCAAATATGGCCTTGCAGTACAGCTACTCAGGCTAGGCTTACCCAGGAGTTCAGACCCAGATGCCCATCACCCAAGTTAACTCAGCAGTGAAAACAGATCCCAATTTGCAAAGCCTCCTGGACTAGCCTTCAGGGAACTGATAAATTAATTCCAGTTGACCTTAGTTCATTCTATTGTACAACATGAACACCACCAACAAAAGTGGCCAAAGTACCAGTAAGCCTTTTTGTTAAGTTCATTGTCAAACCCACTGGTTATGTAGCATTGATTGTCAATCTTGATAATGCTCCTCATTAAAGCTTGTTTGATAAGGGCCAGGTAACAATTCTTGCAGCCTTTCTATGCCAATCAATCTAATACATGCACATCCACCTGTGCAGACATTCAAAGAGACTTGTGTAGTGTACCAATTACCTTTGAAATGCAGTTTTATTATACTTAATATGAAATCTTATGGAGTTATAAATGTTGTATGTGATGTTTGCTCATAGTACCTTCTAAATGGGTCATTATTTTATGAATGACTTAGGTCCATGGCTAGGAGAACTTTGCATTTTTCTGAAGCCCACAAAGTTCTAAGAACCTGAGTTTCTAGAGACACCCGAGAAATAGGCTACCCGATCATGGAGCTTCTGTAGGCTGGCCACATCAAGAGGCAATGGGCTCTTTACAATCCGCAACTCCATGCTCTGACAATAGGGCCCAGTGTGAAGGTCTTTTCTGGGCCAGTGGTATAATGTGGAAGTCGCCAGCCCTCTCTTCTCAACACTTCAGGGCAGAGTCAAAGCCACATAATTCAGGGCACCACAAGATTTTGGAATAGGGAAGTGACCTGACCTCCTTCTATTCCAGGGATAGCAAGCTGCCTTTGTTTTGTGTCAAGAAATGGTGACAAAATATTATGATACCATAACAAAAAGCTCTGCCCAAACCGAACTCTCCTGTGGTTGGTTTGGGCAGGCTCAGATTTCTGCTTTAATTGTTCGCTCAGCCGTAGTCTATGCCAAATCAACAGACAGTCTGTTTAGATATGTGAACTTTAGCTTTGACTGGAACTTGGCCTTCCATTGCCTACAGATGGCTTAGACAAATTCTCCTGGGCTGACTGCTTTCACTAGAACCAACCAACCGTGCCCCCACCCCCACCCCCTTCTGAGCTTTGTGCACTGTAACATTACAATGCCTTCAGGCAGGAGTAGGCCATTTGTTTATGTATAAACAGGTGACACACTCCACCTGTATGAGAGTTTGTTTTTACATCACTGGCAGATAACAGGGTTGTAAATTTTATTGCTAAATATTACAAAAACAGGTACATCATGTTTTTTCTATTTAGGGCCTGATTCTGACCTCACTTATACCAGTTTTACATTAATGTGACAGACTTATCCCTGATTTATCAGAGAAGCACAAAACCAGTAACAGGCCCTTAAAGGTTATTTTTCTAAATACCATTATTTTTTTCTTGTTTTGAAAATGCAGTTTTACAAACAGAACTTCAAACAAAAGTGTCTATCATTCTCCCAAGAGTAATATATCATAGGACAAAACACAAAGGGTTAAATTCATGCGTGGTGCTACTCCATTTGCTTCTGTGCTGTTCTACCAGGAATTAAGTTGGCCCAATGTATTTGTTTTGTTATAAATTCATACCGTATAGTGAACTAGCCTATGTCATAAGGGCTCTACATGATGGTACAAAGTAAAGCTGGTGAGAACATTTTCAGCAAAATGTATTTTTGGTGAAACAGGCTGTTTCATCAAGAGGTATCAGTTCTGATGCAGTTTTCAATGAGAAATTTTCTGAATTCCAAGGCTCTCCCTTCTGACTACAGAGAGAAACAGACTAATAGAAAATTTGACCTTTTGTTTCTATAACCAAACATTTCTGTTTAATAAAAATGACCAAAAGGTTCTGGTTCTTCTAAAGTTTATAGGTTGTTACAAAATGGAATTGTCCTCCTGCAGCCAGTTCTACGCAAACATCCCTGTTTGCATTTCTGTATAATACACATTTTGTTTCTTTTTTGTGAACAATTTCTTTATTGAGGCTACCATTATTAGTGTGGCATCTTCTCTACATCCCCATTTTCTCTTCAGGATCATCTGTTGCCACCTGAATGACCCATCTGGTCTTGATTGTTGCTTTGCTTTCTCCATGCAAACTGCTCAGCTGCTATGTAACAGAGCTCTGGAGCTGCGTTCGTTCTGTTGGATCAGTCTGGTATGTTAAACAGCTTTTTGGGATGTTATTTCAATACCGTCATATTTAAGTTTGAAGGTAGAATTAGTAGCCACAAGATTTTGCTGAGTAATTGTTCTTGCCAGTCTTGCACCAACCCATTTTAGTGCTTATGTTTGTTTTTTTGAGTTCTTATGAACTGAAATATTATGCACCATAGGACTTCTAATGTCTGAGCATCTTACTTGCAAACAATATCTGAGACTAGATTTTTTTTTTCAGAACTACCTACTTTCATAGAAAAAAGTACTTCCATGTTTTCAAATACATTAATTTATAGCTTCAGAAACTTTGGAAAGGACTTGAAGGTGATTACCTTTGCGGTCTCATTGCAGAAAGGCTGCAGGTGGGACAATAAATGGGAGACTCAAGCTGATGAGATTTATATGCAGTTTAATTCAAAACTAAAACCAGCACAGCAATCCCAATCATCATTGCACTGCTGGTATACTATACTAAAATCATGTTCTCGGGTGCTTTTCATAATTTGTTTTCAATTTAATTTCAAGGGATAATCTTAGAAAAGCAGCCTCCAAACTTGCACCTGAAATCAGAGGGGGGCAAGTTTTTGCTCTGACATTTATATTTCTGCACATAGACAAAATGGCATCTGTGCACACACAAAATTTAGGAGAAAAAATTCCATATATAAGATTGCAGACAGAAGATCAGAGATTGACTTGAATACTCTGATAACTTGAACTAAAATGTCTTCTAGACATAAGACGGAAGACAAGGAACTGTAACAGGAATGTTAACTTTTTTTAATAGTAAAAGAATGATTATTTTTGTTTATTAGTAAACAGATGAAAAATTACTTTGAAGAAAAGTAAGCTCTTGTAGAAAATAGGTGTACAGGTTTATAAAGGAATCTTTATTGTGAAGATTTTGCATAACTAAGAAAGGAAATTTTGATTTTTAATTGCATCACTGTAATTTTCCACATTTTAAGATCATTAATATATGCTTCTATTGGCATAAGTAGTCACTTTCTCCTGTGGGTCTTACTTACATTCATTAGTGTTCTAGGTTTCAGTGATGCTGTTTACATATGATACAGTTTTATGTATGAGACAGTAAAAAAGAGCATTTTCATCTCAATGTAAATCTTAAAGCCTAATGAAAAAAGCTATCTGTCATTTGAACAATATTGAGCAAAAAGAAAACTGCAACATAATATATTCACAGTATGCACCATTCACTATCTACCTATGAAAACATGCCAACAGAACAGGAAATAGGAATAGGAAAACTGAATCTGACAGTGCGTGAGGCCAATATGTTAATATCACCTGCCCTAATAACTGATGTCACTTACAGATTCGCATCACAGACATAGAGGGACTTTCCTAACACTGTTTAGGTACATCCATTCTTTTCAGTCCCTGTTTTTACAATTATGCAAAACAAATTGATTCAGAGTCTATATTTTCTCTAAAGTGCTCTAGACTTTGAAACTATGGGTAGCAGTAATTAGAATAATGAGAAGAAATAGCCTAGCTGCCAGGATGCTGTACATCCCTTATCAAAGTCCACAGGATTTGCAGACTGCTCAGCATCTCTGAGAATCTGGCCCATTATGGTCATAGGTGTTTGTATCCATGAGTTGAACTGGAGGGAGGGGTTGGGGGGAAACCACCTCAGTAAGATGGACTCATAGCAGCTTAAAAACCCTCATTGCAATCCTTGAAACTCATTCATCATAACTAAGAGTCCAATCCTGTAAAACTTTAAAAAACTAGCCACATTCCCTGGAATGAGAATATTCCCACTAACAAGGACTATTCGTGTAGTAAATGTTTACAGGTTTGTATGCTAAGGGTGGATGCTGGTTCCTGGGAAGTGGAGAGTAGAAATGAGACCATAGCAATGGAAATGATTACATGTTGTAAGATGAAACCAGGTCTGCCCAGTTGAAGGTGTAGAAGAGTATGAATCTTTCCTTGTATGTATTACTATTTCCTCTGGTTGAGAGATGTGAATTTTATTAGCCTAGGTGGGACTGCATTATGTTGTGATTCTAAACCGAGTGCCCAGTAACTCACTGAACAAACTCCCTCTTCTGTTGTCCCCTCTCTCGCTGTCAGCTGTTTTCATTAAGAAACTGGTCTTGCACAGGCCCAATATACTTACCCAAGAAGAGTGTTTCAAATGTGTGTGTCTTTGTGCTGAATATAGTTCTGCTTTTTTTATCAAGTGATATTTCAAAGGAAACTGCAACCTATTCAAAAAGCCATGAGTGTAGGAGTGTAAGAACTCTATTTTCTTTATGTGAGAGTAAAAGGATGGGGCCCATAGAGGTGGGGACCACAATAGAGTGTCTCAGCAGAGTGTCGTCCCATGACCAGAAGTGGGCATAGAAATCCTGAGTTCTATTCAGGGCTCTGCCATTGACTTGCTTTGTGGGTGTCTCTCAGTATATCAGCCTGTTAAAGGTTTATGAAACATCCCCATTGCGGGGTGTTAGACCTGAGCAATTGATAAATTTAAATTATTTTGAATTTCCAGGAGAATGGAATTATGTGAGTGCGCAGATACCATGTTAAACAGAACTTACAGTAATAATGGGCTGTTTCTTTTAACATTTTTGAATTCAAGAGAGCCCCTCAGAGTGTCAGATCATGACACAAATCCAATCCCTCTATACTTTTGCCTTTTCCAGAAGGAAGAGTTGTCACAAAGACTAATTACTCATCTTACATGTCAAATGCAAACATCTCAGCTATACATTTTTTTATACTTGACCTAATATACATTTTGAATGGAGCCAAAGTTTTGATCAGTTTGATTAGATTCTTCATGCATAAAACAGGAATGAAATTTTAGTTTTAGAAAATAAATCTTGGAGGAGGTCTCAGATGCACTCTAAGCAGTAAAGTCATACTAAACCACTGATGTTCCTAGCACAAACTATACAGCCTACTCTTTACCTTCTGGTATTAAAAATCATCAAACCCAGAAATCTCCTCTTTTGAATCATATTTAGATGATGATTCTGTGACATTTAGAAAAAGGGTTTTGGTTTTCTGGCCAAACACATTGCAGAACATAATTGCCACAATAGGAAGTGTCTTAGACAGACTTTCTGTCCCGATGATCTGTCTATTAGCTCTAGCTCAATACTGTTAATGAAATAATATATTAAGTGAATAATGCCATTACTAAATAACATTCATACATTATTCTACAAGCTTTCACTCACTAGAAATCTTACTATATTTAGTATCCCTTTGTTCAGTTAGATTATCAGCATCCATGGTTACATTCAGGTCATACGCTGCTTCAGTACAGAACTAAAACCCCCTCCTCTCTGATCACACACCCCTTAATTATCACCTACCACCCCACACTGAAACCCATGCAGGGTATCAAAAAAAACCAAACAACTAAAACCCATATCTGATGCGGACCCCATCCTGAAATAAATTTTTCCTGAACCCCTTTTCTAGCCTTCAACCCCCCACCCAATTTCATCAAGCTCGTCATCAGAAGTAAGCTCCCCATAGACCAGAACACACCCTTCAAAGTGGCACTAGACCCTGCCAGAACAACAGATGCAAATCCTGCAAACATAACTCCACTCCTACAATGGTCAGCACCTCCCCCTCCCCCCACAACACACCTTTCAAGATAGATGGGTCCTGCACATGCCTATCGCAATATGTGATGTACCTCGTCCAGTGCACTAAATGCCCAACAGGACCTGTGTGGGTGAAACCAGACAATCACTACTCTCTCGAATGAACTCACATAGGAAAATGATAAAAGACAAGAAACCACATCACCTGTGGGTGAACACTTTACATTCTGTATGCGATCTATCAGTCCCCATCCTCAAAGGAAACCTGCACAACATCTTCGAAAGTTGAGCCTGGGAGCTAGGGTGACCAGACGTCCCGATTTTATCGGGACTGTCCCGATATTTCCTTGTTTGTCCCGCGTCCAGACCAACGTGCGGTCGGGACACTGGACAAACAAGGAAATGCGCCGGAGCCTGGAGCCCGGAAGTGCTCGCACCCCCCGCCCGCCCCGACTCCACTCCCTCCTCCCCCGATTGGCTCCCTCCCCGAATCCCCGCCTCTTCCCCGGGCTTACCATTCCTCCTTCCTCCACAAGCATTGGAGGGAGGCCCCGGAGACGCAGGGGAAGCGCGGGGCCGGGGTGAGTGAGAGTCCGGCCTGGCCCCGAGCAGGCAGGACTCAGTTGGGTGGTAGGGAGAGGAGGGGGGCGCCCCGCGGGGCCAGGTTGCGGCTGTTGTTCTCAGCCCCGGGCAGCGGGACTCGGGAGCAGCCGCTGCTGCAGCTCCCACTGCCGCGGGGGAGGAAGCGGCCATGGCGCTCGGCAGCTGCGGCTCTGGCGTCCCCGAACCCCCCGAGCCGGGGCCTGCTGCAGGGACCCAGCAGCGCGCATGCTGGGCCCAGCCCCTGGCCAGTCGCGTCTGGGCTGCTGCCCAGCTGGTGCAATCCTGCGGCGGCCCCGGGGCGGAGGCATCAGCAGCCCAGCCCCGTTCGTTCCCCTGCGGGACCCGAGCGGGACGGGGGAGCTGGGGCCTGCTGCCCCCACTCCGGGGCCGCCGCGGGATTGCACCAGCTGGGGCAGCAGCCCAGACGCGACTGGCCAGGGGCTGGGCGCAGCGTGCGCACTGCTGGGTCCCCGCAGCAGGCCCAGGTTCGGGGGCACTGCAGCCGCCGAGCGCCATGGCCGCTTCCTCCCCCCGCGGCAGTGGGAGCTGCAGCAGCGGCTGCTCCCGAGTCCCGCTGCCCGGGGGTGAGAACAGCCGCCGCCTGGCACCGCAGGCCGCCCCCCTCCTCTCCCTACCACCCAACTGAGTCCTGCCTGCTCGGGGCCAGGCCGGACTCTTACGCACCCCGGCCCTGTGCTTCCCCTGAGTCTCCCGGGCCTCCCTCCAGCGCTTGCGGAGGAAGGGTTGTTTTTTTTTTTTTTTGGCCCCCCCCACGTCACCCTCCCCCCGCGTCCCGATATTTGACTTGGGTGATCTGGTCACCCTACTGGGAGCTGAAATTCATAACTTTGCTAGACACTGAAAATCATGGATGGATTAGAGACACTGGATTTATGGCTTATTACAACAGTCTATAACCCACTAACATCCCCCCACACACACACACACCCAGCTGCTTGCCTCCCCCTTCCTTTTTTATTGTTAGACTTTGTGATTGCACATTATAGGAAATCTGTGGGCCTCTCCTCCCTATTTCCTTGTAATGGAAAAGTTTTGACACCAAATACGTACATAAGAACATAAGAATATTACATAAGGGGAAGCATAGGAAAAAGCACAGAGATGAGCATGGGAAAAGAATAGGAAGGGGGTACTGGGATGGGTGGCAGAAGGAGGGGATTAGAATGGGGACTAAGCAGGGAGGGATGCAGGAGTTTGAAGGCAAAGATGTAATGCTCACTTGATGAGGAAAGTCGAGTTTTTCAGCCTTTTAGTCTATAAAGCAGAAGTTAACAGAGCTCAGACCATGGGTCAAATGTGGTTTATGGAGTTATACAAAATCACCCCAGCTGTTCTTATTCTTAATATGGAGAGGTGACCTGCTGAATAATGCCGCATGCAATGATCCACCTTGAGCCCTTTCTTAGCAATGCCATTAAAATGTAAAAACAGAAGAAGGGGTGTTTTCCCCAGATTTATTTTCTCCTTACTTCATTAACCACTATTACATAGGCAGAGATTCATAGGCCCATGACAGACTGACCACAGTGCACAATCACTCCCTCTTACATTTGCTGATTAAGTGATTTGGCAAAAGAGTCAGAACGTGAATTCTTTTTAAAGATGTTTCCGAGACTAAGTGTCTTCCAACTCAATTCACTCACAGTGGTCCTGAGTGAAGATCTACCAAGTTACACTATAATGGCAATGTTCCAATTATAAGAAGTGTTCATCTGTACAGCTAGAGACACCAGTCTCACTTCTATTGTTACATAATCCATTAGCATAGATTTTTGTCTAAAGTCGCATCCTACTTTGGTGCCAACACGTTTGTTTTAAATCTCAGAAACACGTTGGTTGGATTTTTAAATGCTTAGTGGGAAATAATTGAAAATTAGCATTATTTACAGTGTCCCACTAAAAGACAATGAGTCTTGACCCAAGTTGTATACCATATAATGACCTAAGAGGCAAACTTTTTAATTGATCTAATTGTGCAATTTTTTGCTCCATCCTGTAAGAGATCTCTACCAAGAGAGACTATGTCTACACTAGCATTTTTGTGGGTATAACACCCCCTCGAGTGACATAAGTTACATCAACAAAAGTGGCAGTGTAGACAGTGCTATGTCAGAGGGAGATACTCTCCTGCCGCCATAGCTACTGTTGCTTAGGTTGACCAGATGTCCCGATTTTATAGGGACAGTCCCACTATTTGGGGCTTTTTTTTTTAATATGGGCTCCTATTACCCCCCCCCACCACCACCACCTCAGTCCTGATTTTTCACACTTGCTGTCTGATCACCCTACTGCCGTTTATTGGGGGAAGTTTAATTATGCTCCCATTGGCACAGCATGGCTACACGGGAGATCTTATAGAGGCGCAGCTACCTTGGTACAGCTGTGCCACTGTAAACTCTTTAGTGTAGACATGGCCAAAACTTAAAATCACAAGAACGTTCTGCTGCTTTGAAGGTTAACACCATGTAGGGAAAGTCTAATTGTACATTGATTTGATTTTTAATTTTGATTGTTCAGTTATAGCAGAGCATATAAAAGAAGTCTGGATTTTTTTTCTTGGTATCACACCATGATCCAATGTTTCCATATTGATAACCATGGAGAATTTGGATGGGACTAAAGTATGCAAGGTTGTGACCTCATTTATTTTTAACTAATTGAACATGTGAGAATTTGGACAATATACGATCCTATTAATCTGTATTTTGAACAACTTCTGTCATAAGAATCAGCACTGACCTACTCTGTGACTTTAGGCATGTCACTATCACTATGCCTCAATCTTCACATCAGTGAAATGCATAATTCATAAGGGAGGGGGCTTGGCAGGGAATCTTAAAGTAAGCTATGTAAAGTGCTTTCGTATCCTTGCATGTAAAGTACAATATATCAGACTGCATTTATAACATACCAAAAATCATTTGCTGTTCTCCATAATCAATGCACAAGAATCCTCTTAAAATGTAAGAACAAAGCACGTAGCAGAAAACGAAACAACACTGAACTTTGCAAGAATGGTTCCAGGTAGTTAAGCCGTTGCGAATGTGGAACCCTAATTGCTCTCATCCTGGGTTTGCCAGTCAAGTGAACTCCTATTGATTGATTGATATTTTTTTTTTTATTTATTTTTTTTTTAAAAGCTGAATTGTCAAGCATGATTTCTCAAAATCATCCACCTTTTCTTTCCTCTCTTGGTATTAGAGTCTGAAAGATAGAATTGGAGGGGAGAAGAAGTTAACAACCTTGATGATGTTCAAGAACAGCCTATTTGGACAGGAGTCCATACAAAAAGCTTCTAAGAACTCATTGGGCTGGGGAGAGTGCGCTCAGCAATGGTGCCAAGTTGGAGGGAACCTCCTTTACTGCTTGAGTTTGCCACTTGTCGGGCAGTTATTTGAATTTGTTTACCCCATTTTTCAAACTAATTCTTTCTGCTTCTACAAGTTTATGGGATGCGTGGTTGAGATATTGCCATCTCTTTTCTGCTGGTCAGGATGGTGCATATAAGCTCCTTAGACTTGTTACCTTGTGGTCTTAAATAGAGATTTAAAAGGGATGTTTATAAGTACCATGTCCAGCAACTGCCTGGCTAAGGTGGGAGATGGGTTCATGGGATAAGAAACACAGGCCACTCTGTGTGAGTTGTTGCACGAGGCTTTGTTCCTAATGGCAAGTATCTCTTTGGGGGTTTGGGGGTGCTCTGGACAGTGTTCCAACAGGAAATCCTCACCCTGAGTCAGAGAGTACATTGTAGCATTAAGGAGAACCTTAAAAGTAAAGAGAGTGACTTCTAGGGGAAAATAAATATTTGCAAGGTTACTTGTACATTGTATCCCAGACAGAAATAGTGAGGGCTGAAAGATATCTTACTTCATTGCTTGTTGTAGTAAGCTGCTTTACAATAAAATAGCCACTGAGAGCTAGGACTTGTCCTGGGTATGTTCTTGGGAGTTAGCAGCTCCACATAATGATTGCTCAGAAACTGGTGCCTTTTATACCTAAGCATGTGTTGTGACCTTTGACCCTAGGCATGTGGTGATCTGGGAAAAGTAGTCCTAATACCTGGGTCACTATTTTGCTGTAGGCATCTTTCCTTGTGAGGGAGTAATTATTAAAGAATGTGAATGTTTTCTCTTAAAATATGGTGATAAATTATCTAGTTAGTTGCATCACATGTGAATCAACCATTGTGGAGTTGTTAAATGAAGAGAAAGATTAGAATTGGTTTCCGTGGGTACTATATATGAACAGCCAGTTACATGGTTACCAGGAAGAGTGTCTTGTTCAATCAGAAAAGGATAAAAGCAGAGCACAGTAGTTTTGCCTAAGCAGGATTTACTGAAACCTGGTATATTAATAGCTGTCATCTTGGAAACCATATTATGGTCAGCTGTGTTTTAGAAGCAACAAAAATAGCTGGATTTTGCAATGTTTTCTTCCAAAGTCACTTAGAGGGTACTACAGAGTTTCCTTACAGAGAGGCCAGGTGCTGCTGGGTTTCTCTTTGACTTTTTGGTTGTATGTGTCACAAATGCAGGTAGAAAGGGCTGAGCTAATAGCATCCCCATTTAAAGTGACTGAATCAGTATCACACCCTGGAAAGGGGAAAAAAGCTGTAGTTTTATTTACAAAATACATAGAGGCAGCAATAAATGACTATTAAGTATGATGTTAACTGCTAATACATCCTGCTACAGCTGTTGATTTTGTGTGTGTGTGTGTGTGTGTGTGTGTGTGTGTGTGTGTGTGAAAAACTGATCTTTATTTTCCAGAAATATGTGGAATAACAAACTTATTCTCTCATTTCTCCATCTTCTTCTTCTACTCCTCTAGTGTACAGGAAGTTGTTACATCTTATCAAAACTTCACCAAGGTGTCCTGACAATGCACCATCTATGTATTCTTCTGTGTTTGCAAGCTGCATGTTCATGTAGCCATCGACAGACACCAGGTAGCCCTTGTACTCCATCCCCCACTTCAGCTTCACCATCACCGGCTTCCCCGTCAGCCCGTTCAGGAAGGGCTTGGGGTTCAGGGGCAAGCTCTTGCAAGCTGGAATAACATCCTGCTCTTCCTACATGAGAGGGTGAAACCGCATGCCCTTGTGTAGCTTGGATATACAAGGGGCTGGAGGAAGCACTGTAACTGACTTGTGCCAAAAGAGAGTAAAGCATAGTGGTGTGATCCTGTTGCTGGTGAGCCAGGGGTGAAAGTAACTTAAAGGACTTACAGGTATGCCGGAGTCCTGAGCAGGGGCATGGCCTCAACCAGAAGAGGCGGGGCCTTTCATGATTTAAAAGCCCTGGGGCTCCGGCTGTGGCTGGGAGCCCCAAGGCCTTTAAATCACCCCAGAGCTACCAGCTGCAGAGGCGGCTGAGAGCCCCGGGGCTCAGGGGCGAATTAAAGGACCCGGGGCTCTGGCCACTGCAGAGCTCTAGGCCCTTTAAATCACCGCAGGAGCCCTGCCGCCACTACCCCGGGGCGGCAGGGCTCCGGCGGTGATTTAAAGGGCCCGGGGCTCCCTGCAGTTGCAGGAGCACCGGGCTCTTTAAATCCCCACCCGAACCTGGCTGCTGGAGCTCCAGCGGTGATTTAAAGGGCCCGGGGTTCCCCACAGCGGCTGGAGCCCTGGGCCCTTTAAATCACCGCCGAAGAAACTGGTCTAATCTGGCTGTACTGGCTTACTTTCTCCTCTGTGGTGAGCCCCCAGTCACTGCCACTATCAACTCCAAATCTGTATGCTCCAAATCCTCAGTCAAAGAATTTAACCTGCAACTCAAAGAATCAAATCACATTTCCAGGTTTGCTGAGGAAGAGTAATGGTATTTTGTGCATTTGGATAGACTAGTATGCATAAATGTCAAACTGCTTGTGTAAATAGGGCTGGATCCTGCAAGGCTCTAACACTCTTACCTTCATCTAGCTAACCATGTGCTTTATCTTGATCACGTGATTAGACCCACTGAAGTCAATGGAACATCGTGATTGCTTAAAGATAATCACTTTCTTGAGTGCTTCACTGACTGTGGGTGAGACTGCTAGCAAAATGTACCCCCCAATCACATGCAAGGTTTTGTGCACCCAAAATAGATGCAGGTATTTTATAGGGGCAAAACACAGGCCCATTGAAATTTGACCCCCAAGCACAACAAGCAGGAAATGTCATTCCCATGTGAGGTCTGAAGATCCAAACTCCAGCTCTGAGGTTAATAATAAAGTTGCTCAGATATGTACTGGTGGCCTCAGAACAAATCATAAAAAGACATTTAAAAACACATCACTACACTGTGCAATCACAGCAGAGAGAAAAAAGTGGCAGTCAGTATGGAAACTGACCTCTTCTCTCCCTCTCAGGGTTTGCTATCCCGGTCAGGTAGAAGGCACTTTAATTTTAAAATGAACGTTCACACTGCCCAAATTTGATGAACCATCCGGGAAGTAGCTGAATTCACTTAGTGTCACTCATTTGTGGGACCCTGACTCAGACAAAAGGTGGGGAAAAAACATATAACAAACCTAGGAAACTCCAGAGTGGGGCATTTTTGTGGTATTTTTTTGGAGGAGAGAGAAGTTAGAGCTTTGAATTCAATCCCTGATTTTGGTTCAGGCCCACTTGTTTTTGTTGTTTCCACTTGAGTAGTTACTATTTGGGTTAACAGTCCACTGGTACTAAGAGGATCAGCTTCACTTGTCCCACATGGCAACAAGGAAATAATAGCAGGCATTAAAGGATTAATCTGTACACAACCAAGATCTTCTCTTTCCCTCATTCTCCAGAATTTCCCTGAGCTTGGACACTGGATCTCTCGTTGCCTTTGTTCAGATGGCCTGACTTGCACTTTCTGCAGCCTTCATAACTGCCTCATTTTCATATTATCACTTATCATCAAAAGGTTTGCCACAGCTATGACCTTTTTATTTTTTCCCTGTACAGGGTAAGGAATGTTAAATAGACTTTTTGGTTTAAAAAAAAAAAAAAAGTCCAGATCTACTTTAGATTGAAGGTTTCCAACTCTTCAGGGCGGTATTAGTAACTTGCCAGGGGCCAAAAGGCCGTGCTTAATTTGCATCTTTATTTGCATAAATACCATCATCCAAAAATGCACACAGTTACGATATTTGCATTCACTCATCTCTTACAGAATAGATAAATAGAAATGACTTATTGCAATAAAGACCTGCAGTTGATCTGTTTTGTCCTTATGTAACTTGTACAGCGAGATGGATTTTAATGCTCTCCAACTGCAACGGTCACATGTTGTTCATCCCCTTTCTGTACAAGCTCCACTGCATCCAGAGTGTACTGGAACCTCTCAGAACCACTAAGGATACACAAAATATAACTGTGATGCAGAGCCTGGTCTTCTTCTTCTATCTCTCACTATGCATCAGGATATAAACTGGGCAAATTAGCTGGGTGTCACATAGGCCAGGGAACAGGAAGTTCTAGCCTGAGGACATAGGCAAATCCCAGTTCTCAAGAACTACAGGATAGTGTACTTCAGTAGTAATACTGCACCTATGCTGTTGCCAGATACCTACCTCCCAACCATATTGTTTTCCTCTCTGGATTTTGCCAGGTAATCTAACTGTAATGTACTGGAGGAAGAGAGGAGGGAGGGAATTGATGGTTGCCAATGTTTTCAAACAGGGATGCCCAAAATGTATGAATCCATCTTTATAGCCCTAGATAAAAGTGACCCGATTATCGGAGGTTCTGAGCATCCCTCAGTCCCACTGAATGAATGGGAGCTGCTTGTATTCAGCACCATCTATTTCTTACAGTGCATTTGGCACCAATCATGCGCCCCCTGAAGCTCATGGCAAATGACTGATTGCAATGGGCCCAGGACTTTAGAGTGGAGGTTTGAACAGCATACCTCTGAGCCACAATGCCCTGTTTCATCTGGCACATAGGAATGTCACAGCTACTTTTGTTCTCAGATAATATGTAAAGATAGTGTGATGGCAGAGTCTACAGCACAATAGCATGAAGCAGATCTTGGGAGGTGCATGGGTGAGGTGTCCCTTGTGCACTCCCACCCCCTCCGCCCTTTATGTACTGTAGTGTTTATGATCGTATCAAAGCTCAGAGAGAACTGGCAGCTGTGATTGGAAAAGGGCCATTTGTTAAGTGTCTCTTTGGCTCCAGTATGGGTCCAGCGCAGCCCTTGTTTCTTTCTAGGAGAAATTTTCATCTTAATATGACAGTATTTTCCTGATGATGGACAGTGTGTGACTAAGTTCCGTGTTAAACAGATTCCGAGCAGCTGGCTGCCAGCCCTTGGAAATAGGGCAGACTGGGATGACGGCACAATGAGTGCAGTGGTTGTTAAGGAGCAGGCTTATCAGTAAAAGTGAATTTAACCTTGAATTCAGTTAACTGGTCAGCCTGGATTGGAGGAAATTTATTTTGTAATTAGTCAGGTGCTAGTGATCAGATTTCAAAAGACATGGCTGTGTGTGTGTGTGTGTGTGTGTGTATGTCCATGATCTCATGTGAGGGGTGAAAGAGCTGTATCTCTCCAGGCTTGTTTACATCCAAGCTGCACCGGTTTCACCACAAGTGTGATTAGTATAGTAGCCCCCATGGATGCTTGTCATAAACCAGAATCCCATTGTGCTAGGTGCTGTACAAACAGACAGCAAGCAGACAACCCCTGTCCTGATGTGTTCACAATCTAAGACCATGGACTGCAGGTGGAGACAGCAAACAGGGAGAGCACAAGGTAACAATGAGGTGATGCTAGTCAGCATGAAAAGCAGTGGGCCCAGAACATTGGCTGCCTTACCATTGGCTAAACTAGCCCCATTTTGTATGCAGACCAGGCTGCAAGCTCTTGGTCAGTGAGTATATGCTGAGAGTAACAGGGAAATGTGGGGTGAGGTGCATCTAGCATGTTGAAGAGAGCACTGGTGTTGGCCTCATGAGACCTGGATTCTATTCCTGGCTCTGCCACTGGCCTGTCAGGTGACCTTAGGCAAGTCACGTTCCCGCTCTGTGCCTCAGTTTCCCCATCTGTAAAATGGGATAACGATATTTCCTTTGTAACGTATGTAGAGATCTACTGATGAAAAACACTATGGAAGAAATAGTGCCTTTATCGCACCTGACTTTGCCAGTGCAGTAGAATAGATGATGCACTGCATGCTGGACATTGGGTTTGGGCTGAGGGCTAGTTGAGGAGAAGTGCAATCTAGATGAGATGCACATGATATCAGTAGTATGGGGAAAAGAACCAGGAAAGGTGGTAAGTACCATATCAGCCCACCTGTCTGTGGGGGCATTTGGCATGGTTAACAGTGGGGTCTACACAGGTCATGGGTACAGTTAAACCTGAGGGTGTTCTGTAGTCCCTGTAGACAAAAATGACACTTTTTGGCATGTGTGTCTGATGGCCTGAGGTTTGCCTAGACCTTTTGCATTTCAAGATTAGATAACTACAACAGAATCTCCACCTGGAGGCTACAACTTGGAAACAAGTGAGGCACTTACCCAGCAAAGCAATTAAGCAATTGCTTAAGCCCCTTTGAAGTCAATGGGATTTAGGAATGTACTTTTAGCTAAGCACATGCTGAAGTGCTGTGCTGAATCAGGGCCCTGGCATAGTATGCATCTGTGCCCGTATTAAACACAGTTTTCCACCAACCAACCATAACACTAGCATTACAAGAGCTGCACTGGATTTCTGAGTGAACTCAGTGCTTGTTTTGACTATTGAATCCCCAAATGGTTTACAAGCTGGTGTCCTGAGAGTCTCTCTCTCTCTCCACATGCCATGCTGGTCACAAGTGAGTTCGGTGCAAAAGCCGGCTAATAATGGGCTGCTGTCAGAGCATTGTCCAGGAAGTCTTGCATTTGGAATTTGCTCTTCCAGAACCCACATCTGTTAAGATGGACCTTGCAGCATGTCCAGATGCTTTTTCCCAGGGACTGGGGGAGGAGGGTATTTGAAGAAAGGAAAGCTTCACAGATAGAACAGTCTGAGTTTTCTCTGTTATTGGGGAATTGGTTATTTGGTGGACGGGACCAGTTTATTGTTAGTTATTATATAGCATCACTGAATGGCTCTACTGCAATCACAGGCTTTGATTCCCGCTCATGTAGACATACTTTTAATCTGGCTAGCTTTGGGACCGGAGCAGTGAAGCTGTGCCAGCAGGCATGGGCTAGCCTTGCTGGTAATTACTGAAGGTTCTGGGTGGGCTTGTCCAGACCATGGTGGAGGCCATACTGCTGCTGCTTCACTGCTTCAGGACTGGAGCTGGCTAGATTAAAGCTAGTTTGGGTACATCTACGCAAACTGCAATCACCCCCTGGGCATGCCGTGTACATATACCCTGAGATGGTCACCTCACATGTTTGTAAGAGAGCTCACAGTATGAGATGGGAGCCAGACACTCATGTGATCTGTGTGACATGTTTCAGAAGTGTAAATCAATACATACAAGATGGCTTTCTGTACATTTGATCAGATGAAACCAATAGAGTTTTATTGAGAATAAAAACTTATTGGATTTTTTTACCAGTATTTTAGAATTTCACAGAAAATGAGATCCATGCAATAGGTCTTTATTTTAAAATCAGCCTATAGAATTCTATAACAAGGATACAAATCTCTATTCACTTTATATAGACTAGTCTTAAAAAAGCCTATGGAAAGGTTTCCATTTTCTGTATTACTCTAGGGAGAGAGTCTCACGTAAGCATACGGGGTCGGATTGGGAGGTAAAGAGCCTGCAGATTGGGCCAGGGGAGAATCTACTCTGTGTGGGAACCAAGGACTGCAGCCTGCCTTGACATAGGCAGAGTCCAAAGTCTGAGCCAGCTATGGTGATTCTCAGTTGTTGAAAGCTGCAGAGCAGCCCATGGAGGGAGGGAACAGCACTAATTAGAACAGCTCTCAGAGCAGCCTAGTTTACTATGGGGGGCTGCTCTGACCCCTGGAGCAGCCCAGAAGTGGGTGGCAGAGAAGTGACTTAAAGCCACCTTGACCCTTCCTTCTCTTCAGCTGTGAGTTCTGGACTGTGCATTTTGATGGTTGACAGCACAGAGATTTCAGCTTTGGATCCCACGACTATACCTACAATTGAAACACTGCCCTTGTGCGGTGTAATACAACCAGCCAAAGGAGTTTAACAGCCAGAATAATGGCCTGAGTCCTGTTAGAAAATGACCACTAACATTTCTGTACTAGCAGGCCCCAACTTGATGGGGAACCTGGGATATTGCTCCACCTTTTTGAACTTTTTTTTTATCATGTTTGCATTCTTAGCACTGCTTCCATAAATCATTTAATGGCTGACCTAGTCATAGGAAAATGTACAGCTAAATCATAAACGAATGCTCCCCCATCTCATTGGAGGAAAACGTAGTAAATTAGCCCAGTTTGCATGCAAGTCTGCATACATATACATCTTGGCATGAATTAGGGAACAATAAGCTGTTTATGTCAGAACACTTGATTCAAAGAACAGCATAAAAAAGCTATTGATACATAAGGTATTATCTTACCAGAGTCTGCACAGTTGGTTAATCAGATGGCTCCCTCATGTGCCTTCAGAGAGTGTGCGACACTTTGCAGCAGAAAACCCAAATCTCTCCAAAGGCTTTGGCGAGAAATGAATGTAACGTTTTGTATCTCTTATTGTTCTGCATTCAGAGTGCCATGGCTAGAGTGGATTACTATATCAGTGGCCATGCACTGTGAGAGGGATGGATCTAGCCATATATTGAAGCTGTGCACCAAGTTAACATGAAGTAATGTCCGGGAGACATTTGTTGAGTCAAAGAAAGGGTTTCCCTTATGGCACAATTACAGTTCCTGAATATCTTTAGCTTATTGCTGTCAGCGTGAAGTTGCCAGAAAGCTTATGTCATTACAGCAAGGAGCAGATTGTTTCTACTGCTGGTGGGTTAGCTACTGTCTTGACATCCCATGAAGAAGAGAAACTGCTGGTCTTGCTGACACTGACAGTCACCAAACCAGATTCTCAAGTGCAAAGAACCATCCCCATAGTATGGCATGCAGTTACAGCAGCTCTGCTGACTATTATAGACTGAAACTACCAGCAACCCCAAATGTGAGCTCTGTTTACTGCTTAAGACAATTCATTGAGGATTTGACCTCAACATCTGAGTATTGGCTGCTCGACCTATATGCAATGTGTTGTAGCCATGTTGGTCCCAGGATATTAGAGAGACAAGGTGGGTGAGGCAATATCTTTTATTGGAACAACTTGTGTTAGTGAGAGAGACAAACTTTCAAGCTAGACAAAGTTTTCTTCAGGTCTGGAAAAGGTACTCCCATTGTCACAGCAAAATGCAAGATGAGTCTTTTGGAAGTTGCCACAGCTCCATTGGAGGAACAGAGATCCCTGTCTGGAGATGGTTCCTGCAAGAAGGCAGGAGAGATTTTTTGGCTGGGAAGAATTGAATGAGATGATCTGATTATGGTTCAGGGCAGTGACCTAACCGTAGATTAAGGAGAGAAAGACTACTCTGACTTTTTCATTGTGTTGCTTGAAAGCATATCGGCCATTTGAGGGATTTGGATGGCTTGACACTGTCTTCATTATCTGCCCTGTGAGTTGTGTGCTCTGTAAAATAAAAAACATAAAACATGAAATTCAGGCAACTTCCCTAGCAGAGGGAACTCTGCCATCCTGCAGTCAGTCAGCTCCCTTCAAAACACCTTTTGGACTCTTCACAAGTGACCTGCAGGTGCGGGAATAGGAATTGAGGACCACTTACCAGCCTTTCAGAGCCTTGGTCAGGTTGGGGAATGGGCATTCATACTGGTCTGTATTTGTTCATATTACGAAACAATTTGTATTTAGAACACGTACCAAGTAGTTTTGTTTATGTAGTTTGTGGAAACTATTTGCCTAGGATTTATAGAGAGTTTTTTATCTCCGAGTATCCCCAAAATATTACTGTGTAAGCTGACAGTGATGATTCTACAAATGGTACTGCAGAGTTTCTTGCACCATCCTCTGAAGCATTTGGCATTAGCCACGGTCAGAGACAGGATACCAGACTGACTGGACCATTGGTCTGATCCTGTCTGGCAATTCCTATATTTCTATGACATTCAAGTAATTCATATTCCTCACCTCATCTGCCATCTCATCAGCCATTAAACAGCACAAAGCAATGCTGCCTGCCATTTTAGAACAGGAAGTTAGGAAGAATATTGTATCCATTTGAATGTGCAGGCTGAATGTAGGTAGCTAGGATGCAGTTCAATGAGCTGGAATTGGGCCAGGATGTTCTGGTTAATAACTCCACTCTAAGTGCCACAGGATTTTTAATTGACCAAGAGCAGGGCCGGCGGGGGGGGGGGGGGGGGATTTGCCCCAGGCCTCCGGGCCCCACAGGGGCCCCCACGAGAATATAGTATTCTATAGTATTGCAACTTTTTTTTATGGAAGGGGCCCCCGAAATTGCTTTGCCCCAGGCCCCCTGAATTCTCTGGGCGGCCCTGACCGAGAGTGATCAGGAGTGTAGTTTTACGTCTCTTCTAACAGAGGTCACCTCCAACAGTCTAAAATATCATCCTCCAACACTCACACACTGACATTTTTGACTTGGAGAGAAAAGTATCACCTACTGACTCACCATTGTCACTTCCTATGGCATCTTTTCTCAAGTCTGTACTACAAGCATGGTTCCATCCCACTCCTACTTGGGCATGTCTACACTATGGAGACTGTACTGGCATAGCTATGTTGCCTCAGCTATGCTGGCATAACCCCATAGTATAGACGCAGCCTACCCACTTATCTCTCAGTACAGGAATACCACCTCTCTGAACAACAATAGCTACAGTGAAGGAAACACTTGTATGTCAACTTACCCCCCCAGGACAGCCACAGCCAAGTTGGCATAGTTATGTCAATCAGGAGTCTGGTTTTTCCATATCCCGACTGATGTAGCAGTGTAGACAGTGAAATCTCTTGTGATTATAGCATATGATGTAGAAACCCTGAAGGAAGTGTAGATGGTATGGTCCATTATGGTTTGGAAAGTAATAAATGAATAATAATTTATTAAACAATAACTTGCTCTGGAGGTACAATCTGATGAGCAGCTAAAAGAACCAATTAAGGCTTTAAAGCGACAGGTCCAACAGTAATGGGTGATTTGAACAGATTGCAAGTAAATTTTATATGCTAGCTCCAATAATAAGGTTACAGTTTTGAGTCTGCATAGCTCTGCTTCCTTATACTTCCCTACACTTGCCTGTCTTCACAAGAATTTGCTTTGAATAGCTCATAACAGAACACTTTAGCAACAGTGAACTTCCATAGATCCAACTTCCATAGTTAGATCTAACATTAGGAGATAAATGAGACCAAGCAGAGGCTCTGAAAGGAAACTGGGAAACAATTTCAGGACGTTGTAATTTGGAAGAATGTAGGAATCCTGGAATAAATCAAACGAGGGAAAGTGCGCTTAACTTCTGCTTTCCGTGACAACAGTGCTGCGACATAAATAACGTTGACTGTTACACTTAAAAAGCAGCTTGGCTCATACTGCTCAGCCGCAGCAATAAGAACATTTTAAACAATAGTGATAGCCAATTGGTTTTGATGTTAAAAGTAATAATAACTGTGAGAGCCAGATTTTTAAACCATGGGTTTTTCCTTCTTTTTCCCCCCTGCAAAGTTCGCTTGAGTTACATCTCTGCCTGATTATGTGGACACAGTAAGAATACTGGGTATCTGACATCAGTTGCAGGCACAAAATTATGTCTGCAGCTGTGGATGTAGTCACAGGTGTAATGCAATCCAATGGGTGGAAGCTGAAGATAGACAAATTCAGGCTGGAAATAAGGTGTAAATTCTTAATTGGGAAAATAATTAACCACTGGAACAATTTACGAATGGTCATGCTGGAGTCTCCATCGCTGACAATTTTGAAATTAAGATTGGATTATTTTCTAGAAGATCTGCTCTAGGAATTATTTTGGCAAAGTTCCTGGACTATGATATACAGGGGGTCAGACTAGGTGATCACAGTGGTCCCTTCTGGCCTTGGAATCTATGAATCTACAAAAACTGCTCGAATAAAAAAAGGAGGTTGGGTTGGAAATCAGACCCTGTTAAGACAAAATGGTGTTATTAATGTGTACAAGTCTACATAACCACCCCACAACTAGCTTAAAACTCTATAGAGATCCAGTAATGTTCTGTCTGCAAAATGTAAAATCAACTTTCTGGCTTTCCCTGTGGAAAGTGTAATGTATAGCAATAGACTTTAAAGGGCAACAGGCTACAAAATGTGCTAATTGGAAGGTTAGCCCAGACAGACAGTGATTATCTGGGCAGAGAAAGCTGCCCAGTAAGATAGAGAGCCATCTGAGAGTGTAAACTAAGACTCTTCTAAAATGAAATCGTGAAAATCATCCAGCTGTGAATCCAGGCAATCACTGCCTCAGGGCCCAGTCCAACAAACTGCTATTCATAGGTGGAGCTCCATTGAAGTCAATGCATTTCCATGCAGGCTCTTGGGCCTGCCTTCATGGAGTAGTTTGCAGGGCAGTAACTGGTCAACCTTGGCCTGATCTTTCCAGGACCGGAGCGTCCCCATTTCCATAACAGGAGTTAGGGGCATGTGGCACGTCATAGGATCACTGCCCTGCATGAGAGAATATTTTCCCAGGAATCTTTAACAAAATGACCAGCAGTCACACATGGAATAGAATAAGTGGCCCTTCTAGCAAAATAGGTGATGAGCAGCATTGCTAAGTCTCTGTTAGAAGCCAGGACTAGTACCACCTGAAGTGGATGAGGTTCAAAGAATTGTGCTGCTGTTTAAAGCAATAAAGAGAATTAAATTCCATACTCTGAAAATCTGCATTACTGAGTGGTCCAGGATTTACCACTATGTCTTGTGCAACTAGATCAGGCAAGTGGTGCTTTCATATTGTTCTATTTTTTGTTTTAAATAAAGGATAAGGAATAGTGTGTAGGTTGCAAGGCAGATCAGACATTCCAGCAAATGCAAATTTGGGGAAATATTCAGGAAAGGAACTTCTGTGGGGTTGTTGTTGTTGTAGGCAACTGGCTATTACCACACACTGTCCTGGGTCACAGAACTAACTAGATACGTTGAGACTGCAGATGCAGAATTATTATTGCAAGATCACCAAGATACACCTCTAACTCGATATAACGCTGTCCTCGGGAGCCAAAAAATCTTACTGGGTTATAGGTGAAACTGCGTTATATTGAACTTGCTTTGATCCGCCGGAGTGCCCAGCCCCACCCCCCCGGAGCACTGCTTTACCGCGTTATATCCGAATTCATGTTATATCAGGTCGCGTTATATCGAGGTAGCGGTGTACTATGGCTATTAGTACATTATAAACGCATTAGACAGATAGTCAGCACTGAGGGCCTCCTGAGAGGTTTCATTAGTAGCTGAGGGCCCTCAGCACCTTGTGTGATTGGACCTATGGTGTGTACAGGAAAATTTGCTGTGTCTGTCCATGTAGGAGGTGGAGCTAACAACATCCCAGTTTACTGGGTTGTGGTGGGTGCCAGTTATGATATTGGATTTGGAAGCAGAACTTCCAATACTATAGTAATACAGACTCTTTCAATGATATTTAAGAACAGTGTCTGAGGTAACCAGCATCACACAACATGCCATTATTTGTACTTACAGCAACAAGTCTGTGAAGGGCCTGGGAAGAACTGAAAAGTATCACACAGGCTCCCTTCAGCCACCTTCAGCTCCCATTGAAAGAAGTGCAAGGATGTTTATAAACTGTCAGGTGCAAGCAATGCTGCTGGTTGTAATAGGTAGGGGGAAGAAGTCAATTATATTTGTAACACAGAAATGTTTGTCACATGAAACTTCGAAGAAATCATTGAATAAACTGTTAGACAATTGGAAATGTCATAACGTATCCCATCCATAGAAAAATGCTACACAGTGTAATTCTGAATACTTTTGCCCTATTGCTCTTTGCTGGTGACCTGAATGTTTGCAGAGCTGAAAATCTATGATCCTTTTCTGGTACTTACACTGCACTGTCAATGTCTCCTTTAAACAGAGTAGTTCTTAAGCTCCTACCCATTTTGTGTGTAATGAAAAGCAATGCATTCTGCAGCATGTCCTACAGGTAAATGCAAATCTTAAACATTCACTTGAGAGCCCTCATTCAGCAGAAGTTTACTTCAATTGGCCTTTCCTTAGCTTTGTTAGGGATATTACATTCTTGGACACTTGAGCATTGCATTGAAGGACAGATATGGATAGAACCCACGGCCTCCGCAGTGGATTTTTCTGCCATGTTGCATGTTGTCTTGCAATTAAAAAAAAAGAAATGTATCCAGGAGGAGTGAAAGGGGGTCCCCTAACATATTAGAAAAGCTATTTAAAATTAATGAGGCACATATTTGCCAAATTATTTATTAGGCATTCTAGATGTAGTCCAGAGTATGGCAACACAAATTCCAAAAGTCTCTCATTGTTTCTAGAAATCAACTATAAATGCCAGTTTCCAAATAGTCATTACACTGGAAGTTCACAACCTCATTTGTCTCTCCACTTCCCTACAGAGAGTGTGTGGCCAACATCTTTAAGCACTGATCACTTCCAGTCATTACAGGGGAAAGGCCAAAAATCACACAAGCATTTGCCGAGCAAAAAAACCTCTAGGGTCCTAATCTGTATATTTGTGCCAGATTTTGTAGTCTTTACTCAAAACCGTCATGGGACAATCTGACCTACAAAGAACTGATGTGTCCCAAATCATAAAACCAAGTAGCAGGATTCTTCTCTCATTAGCATTAAAAGTTACCCTCATGATTATGCAAAACATTACCTCCAATAAAGCAAATATCAGTATAAAATGATCCTTGCCAACTCCAGCTAAAAGCTCCACAACAAACTTAGTACTTTAAATAACAAATAAGCAACACACAATAAATTGCCACTTTGAATACATTTTCCCAATATTGAGATCAGCAGTAGTTTTGGATGGCTTGACGACGACTACTAATACTACTACTTGATTTCGTCATAGGCAATTTAAGAAGTCTTTGTTAGTAAAGAATATCACAGCTCTATCCTCTGGAGCCTCCAGTCATCAGCTATCTTCCATCATCTGGCTGATGAACCAAGTTTGGCTGGACAGAGAAGTGCACCTTCACAGTGACTTTTATATATGGAGATATACCCATCTCATAGAGCTGGAAGGGACCTCAAAAGGTCATCGAGTCCAGCCCCCTGCCTTCACTAGCAGCACCAAGTACTGATTTTGCCCCAGATCCCTAAGTGGCCCCCTCAAGGATTGAACTCACAACCCTGGATTTAGCAGGCCAATGCTCAAACCACTGAGCTATCCCTCCCCCTTTTGCTGCTTAACTCTGGCAAGTGTTGAAAATTTTATATATATATATATATATATATATATATATATATATATATATATATATATATATATATATATATATATATATATATATATATATAAAAAATAATAATAATATGAGAGAGAGAGGATTGCAGGCAGGAAGGGAAGAAATCCTTGAATTCCTAACCATAATACTGGACTTTGATTAAGCATCCCTGCAGATTGTGCTGTGTGCTTCAAAGGAGCAGTGAGTAACTGGTACAGTACTGTATATGCTGCAGAGGCATTGCAGAGTGCCCCCCCCCACCTTTTGATGGAATCGACACTGAGCCAGGAGTAGAACAGCTGATACCAAGCTGATTTGCAACATTTGTGGCGGTAGCACCATAGGGTGAAGAGACATCCATCAGGACACTTGACTCCAGGTTCTCTGATTTGACAAGCATCCTAAAAAAAATTTTTGGTCCATGATTATTGCCCATTTCATCCTCATAGATGCATTTTCCTTAATTAGCTTCCCTACCCCTGAGTGTCCAACAGCCTCTTCTCTCCCCTTTCCTTCCAGCCCTGGACCCTGGAAATGATTCCTCAAAAAACATATTAACTCGATGCAAGGAAGACTTGCACTGACTCTCTGGATGATGAAATAACTGGTTTGCAGAGTTAGTTCTGAAAGCATTTGAAAACTCTGCACTACTTTCAGCCCACAGAAAGGACCCAGTGAATAACCCAAGCCTGTATGAATGTTAGCAATGCAGCAGTGGCCAGTGGGAGGGGGAATGATGAGACATTGACTGGAAACTTGACTGCAGAAGCCCAGGATTTCAGGGCGGACAGCAAATAGGAAAACTCTCTTTTTCACATGTAAACAAAGAAGAAACTGTTGCAGGGGCCATAAAAACTAGAATGCTCACAATACTGTGTACGCAAACTTACTTTTCACAGCAGAAAACACACTTTAGAGCAGGATCAAACATGGCAAATAAATGAAACCAAAGCCACTGCAAACCTCTCTCGCACCCTCCTCCTTTGCCCAGAGTCACACAAATGCCTGCATGTGTTCCTACAGGAGCAAATAGGGTCGGAATCTGAGGAGATGGGGAATCTGAGTTCTGAGTGGGGAGGGTGGGAGCAGTGTCAGTAATAATGTGGTCGGAAAAACCTGGTGTTTTTAATATCACCACTTAGTAATAGAACAGCTTTTACTTTGGCAGGCAATGTATGTTTATGAGCAGCAGTGAAATGTATTAATAGTTCTGTTATCATTGTGAGATGAGACCCGCCTGGCGCTATTAACACATTCCTCTATGTTTCAGCTGTTGATTAAGAATTCAATAGACCTGTGAGCATCTCAGTACTGCAGGTTGACAATGTCAGTGCAAATATTCTTATACCTCTCTTAAAAAAAAATAGATCTACAGTGAGAGTGAAATGCTCCTTTATTTTATTTATTCCTTCATAAAGTGAGTACATTTAGGGCAGCAGTGGTTCAAACGTCCCCTGCATAGCCTCCTTCTGCTTATCATACCTCAACATCTGACCTGATATTTCTACACGAGCGAGGGCATTCAGATTTGAGCCCGCTCTGCTAATCCAAACAAGGGTTTCAGTTGTGATGCAGCCAGGCTCCTGTCCATAAGGAACTGTACTGCTGACAGGGCCGGCTCTAGCTTTTTTGCTGCCCCAAGCAGCAAAAAAAAGCGCCGCCCCCGAGCACCCCCGCTGAGCGCTGAGCTCCGCCCCCCCCAAACGCCGCGCCGCCGGAGCCCGCCCTACCCCCTGCCGAGCGCCGCCGGAACACCCCCTCCAGCGCTGCGCCCACGCCACACCCCTACCGAGCGCCGTGCGCTGGAACCCCCCCCAGCGCCGAGCCCCACGCTGCCCCCCCCACTGAGCGCTGCGCCGCCGGAGCCCGCCCCCGCCCCCCGCCGAGCACCGCCGGAACCCCCTCCAGCGCCACACCCCCACCAAGCGCCGCGTGCCGGACCCCCCCCCCCGAGTGCTGAGCCCCGCGCTGTCCCCCCCCGCCGAGCGCCGCGCCGCCGGAGCCCGCCCCCGCTCCCCGCCGAGCGCCGCCGGAACCCCCCTCCAGCGCCGTGCCCATGCCGCCCCCTCGCCGAGCCCCGCGCAACCGGAGCCCGCCGCGCCGCCGGAGCACCCCCCCAGCGGAATGCCGTGCCACGCTCCCCCCGCAGCCCCTTACCAGGTGCCGCCCCAAGCATGTGCTTGGGTGCCTGGTGCCTGGAGCCGGCCCTGACTGCTGACACCACTACCTCACTACAAATAGGCCAAATAGCCATCAACTGATAACAACTGATATTTGGTTAATACCAGTCTGGGCCAGATTTGAGGCAGTGATGATGCAGAGGCTAATGGCGCTATATGAAATCATTCATTTACTTTAGACAATGCAGATTGATAAAAATGAATGGCACTCTGGCTTGGAATTTTCCTTTTGTTTCTGCCTAGCCGATGGAGTCTCCTGTGACTGTGGGGCCTATTTCAGGTCCTCCGTTCGTTCACGTAACCGGGCAGAGTTCCTCTGGGCAGCATCCACTGGCTCCCTTGCCGCCTTCAAGGAGCAGTGGGCACTGTCCGAGGTTCTCTGCTCGGTGTCCCCATCTGGTTTACTTCATTTGACCCTTTGACCTCACTCCTGTCCCTGTTCTTTTATTAGTTGTCCCCCGTAATTTTTTGGTCTCCAGGTCCTGTGGACCCCCCCCTTAGGCTGGGGGGGATCCTTTAGCAGTGGGCTTCGCCCGCCCACTTACTGGATCCCAACAGGATCATCATGCTGCCTCTGCATATTTTTGTACATCTATCATACATTCACTTTTTAAGCCCTACATTTCCCATCTTACACTCCCTGGGAATCCTTTCCCTCTCATTTTTATGAAGAGCTTAGTGGAGACTGTTTCTGGATGACTGTTTGTATGATGCAACATCTCCCCAAAACCTAGTGCTAACACCAACACATTTCACGTGTGCTGAATGACTCTGCAGAAAACTGCAGACCTGAGACCAATGATTTCTGTAGGAAATATTGCCCACAGCTGTTTCAGGACATATTATTTGCATTGGATTGCAATATGCTAATGTTGCATTTAACTGTGGCTCATTCCAAGTGAAATCTCACCATGGTGATTGCAAAATTGAACCTATTATTAAAAAAAACAAACAAAAATGCAAATAATACCACAGAGAATCAAACTAAAAATGTTAAAAAAAAAAATAATTTGGGTAACTTTTTGGACAATTAGTATATGGGAAAATAAGTGCAATTTATATAATTTTAAATGATTAGCATCTCTTAGCTCTAGAGCAGAAGCTAAAAGAGCAATTCTTGTTTGTAATGGCTCTGTGTGGCCTTTCTTTGCATAATACTTCAGGCATGCAAATTTTGGTTGCTTAGGCATACAATTGTTTAACCATTTGACCTTATGGAGGCTGTTATATTGTGTTTCTCAAGCTAAACTGCTAAAACACCATAACGCTGAATTTTTAAAGTATCAGAATAATTCACTTTCCCCTTATTGGCTGTTGATTTTTACTAGGCTAGCATTTGAAATTCATTAAGTACATTGCACACACACTCACTTACATACAAATGCTTTATTATTGAAAATACCTCCGTGGGTGTCCCATAATGAAAATGCAACGAAAGTACATATTAAAAAAATCAAGGCACAGTAGGGTGTTTGTCACAATATATTAATTGAAAATTAATCTCTTCTCAGCCATCTTGAAAGGTTTGCCAGAGCATAACTAAATAGCTGAAGAGGTCTGTGTTGAGGAATATTCAGTTTTGTATATTACAATATACAGTTGTGGAACTTAGTTAACATCTTTTGGTGCAAAACCTTTATTTAATCTTTGGATTTTTCTGTGTGACTACTGTAGACACAGAATATTTTAAGAGATCAGGAGAAAAAAGAAGCATTATTCAATAATATTTACACTTGGACATAATTGTTTAATTGACTTTTACAAAACACAAATGTACAGTAAACAGTTTTTACCTCCCCCCAATGACTGCAATCAATTCATGGGGAAGATGCATTCTTTGAAATGAAGCTCAGTGATATGTTAGACTTTCTATACAAAAGCACCCAAGGTTCAGATGCTTGTTCAGTACAAACGTTAGTGTTATACTGGAACAAACATGTTTACTTCTCCAGAAAACTCAGGTATGTAAAATAGATGGCATGGCACAAATCCTGTTTTTCTTACGTAAGTAGGCCCATGGACATTAGGTTGCAAGCGAGACCATAAGATAAGCAGCGTCTGACCCTACGCATGTACTTAAAACTGAAAACATGAAATCTGACTGTAAACATCCCTAATTTTTGTTATTTCCTCTCTGTTTCTGGATGAATTGTCTGCCCATGGACGTAAAGGCCAAATTCTGTCTTCATACCTGGCTGTATGCCCCATTGGGGCATGAAAGGATGCCAGAATTTGGCCAATAGCTTTAGCTATAGGTGAAGGCAGGAACAGTGGTTGTCCTTAAATAGCTACCTCAGCATATGTAGTACTTCCATATATTTACTTAGGGAATAGCACAAATACTGAGGTAACATTGTCTAGTTAACCAAGGTCTTGTTAAACCTTTTGCTCACACCTGAAAAAGCACTTTTGTGTTGGTATAGCTTATACCAGTTCCCCAGATGAAATAAGCTGTACTAAGAAAAGGACTTTTGTGTTTATATAACAGCATCTGTACTAGGGCTTTTGCAGATATTAAAATGTCACTAAGAAAATCACACCCCTATGTGATATTACTATACAGGTAAAAGTTACTAGTGTAGACCAGGCCTAAGACAACTGGCAGTTCTTTAAGGATGGCCATTGAATAGTGCAAGGTAGGAGCTGTGTGTGACAGAGCCCCACAGAGCTCACCTGAAACACCCTTGCTGTTCCAGTCCCTGGCCTGTCATGAGTGGAGCTGCTAAAGATGTGGTGGTTTGTGATATGAGGAAGTCTCCTAGGTAAAAGTTTTGGGGTTCTCACTTTCAGCCGCTAAGGCAGGTTGTAATGTAGGTCTCAGAGATGACTGGCTAACAGCAGCCCTCTACCAACTGACCATTTCCTCTCTTACACATTTATCCTTTCCTCCTTTGTTGTTTAAACCTCAGTTCCCTCTCTAGGATACAGGGTGTTATTTGCACCGATACTGCTGTAGAAATGGGTATTAAATTGATTGAGAACTGAATTGCTGTAGCCAAGATGGCTGGAAGGCATTGAATTGGACCATTCTGCCCCACTATGGCTGGGGATATTAGAAAGTGTAGCGTATGAATTGAATCCTACCATATTCTGTCCCATTTTGTCAGTGGGCTCAACGCTGAGTCCCAGAGGCACTGATCGGCTCACCGAGTTAGAGCCATTAACATACGCGGCCATACTGGAGAGGAAGTTGTTGAGGCAGGGACTGCTGGAAGATGGCGGAGAAGATCTCTTGTCAGGTGAACTGTCAGTTCCAGGTGAGGAGCTTTCCAAGAGATCCTGGTGTTCGGCAGCCTTGGGACTGCCACTTAAGGCACTGTCCTCCGATTTCTCAGATGCAAGAGATGCTGTGCTGGACCCAATGTCAGACTTCCTTTTCCTCTTCCGACGGAAATTTCCATTGTCAAACATCTTCTCACAGTTTGGGTCCAGAGTCCAGTAATTCCCTTTTCCTGTTAAGAGACCAGCAGATTCTAAATAGAAAGACAGGCACAGGCAGCAAAGAGTAGATTCCCTGGGTTTCATCTCAATCTTTCTGCTTCACAAAAAATAATTATAAAAAACAGCAATTGTTTGATACCCTGCAAAGAAGTCCCTGGTCTTCAAGCCCAGCAAAGGCTGAAGCTTTGGGCCAGATCCTCCTCAGTTCTTGCTGAGGTAAAACTTTTAATGAAGTTGATGGGAATTTTACTTGAGTATAAACTTCAGGACTTCACCCTTTGTGTTGGCAGCACAGGGACCAAATCCTTGCAGCCCCATAGGGTCAGTGGCATAGCATTGATTGCTAGACAGAGCAGGATTTGCCTCACAGTGACACACACAGTCATTCAGCTGGCTTCACATATGTCCCAATAGCTGTTGCTGGCTAACAATAAATAAAGGAACAGCACTGTCAAAAAATCAGCCAAGAGGCTGGGGACTGGCAAGCAGTGATACTATTTCTAGTTTAAAAGCTGACTGTTTAAACCAAGCAAAGCAAACAAACAAAACCCTTCCCTGTTTTTGAGAATTGTTGTTGACTCCATAAAGCAAATGAATTTTCCTTGACAATTTCCTTTTGTCTTAATACTTTTCCATTAATTACTGATTCACATACAATATGCCAAATGGCTTTTGAATGTCTCTCGCTCAGCTAGACTGCTTGCGTGCTTGTTAAGCCATGTGTGCTCTGCACACTGATCAATATTCAGGAAAAACTACAGCAGAGGAGAATTGCCTTCTGGGCCGGGCATGCTTCATTAGCTACACTGTGGGTCAGAGTCAGATCTCAGCTACATGGGTGTAAATTCCAGAGCAACTCTGCCAAAGTCAGCAGAATTACTTTGGATTTACACTGAGGTGAGACCAGAATCTGGCCCATTGTGTCTTTTTACAAAATATATACAAGCATGCGGGGGAGGGGGGGTAAGGGGGAGGGGAGAGAGAAACTACTTCAAAAATGTACCTGGGTCATCTTCGTCTCTGGGCACTTTCTTAAAGCAATCGTTGAGAGACAGGTTATGCCTTATGGAGTTCTGCCAACCTGCCTTGCTTTTGTTGTAGAAGGGGAAGTTGTCAGCCACGTACTGGTAGATCTGGCTGAGTGTTAGCCTCTTCTCCGGTGCTCCATGGATGGCCATGGCGATAAGCGCAGAGTAGGAGTAGGGTGGTCTCACCAGCTTCATCAGCTCCTCTTGGGAAGGGAGAGGAAGCCAGCCCAAATCAGTACCCCCCAAACTGTGCATGTTAGGCAAGAGCTGCCGTTGCATCCCATAGGACTGAGGGATGAAAGGACTGGTGTTGGATCCTGGTAGGTATGATGGTGGGGTAATGGAGGGTCCATTTAGCCAGAGGTAAGGGTTGGGAGTGGTGTTGTAGTCCCCAGATTCAAAGTTTGTTGGTCGTTGTGGGCTCGGAACGTTCTGTGGATGGAAAAAGTTTTCATAATAGATGTTCATCTCGGGAGGCTCCTGGCCAATATTTGGAAATTGCGGGCTGCAGCGAGGTGGAGAGTGTGTCTGCAGATCAAATGAGCTCATAATCTAGCACTAACAGTCTACCCAGTTACAACACACCTGTGTTAGTCCTTCCCGAAGACAGGTGCATCACCCGTGCCCTTCCTCAAGTACTTATGCACCTGTAAATGTTTAGGTTTGTGTTCCGTGCTCCGCCCAGTCTGCCCTGACTGGCTGGAGATTAGAGAGATATCCTTTTTGGAATGTTGGCAGTCCAGGCCAGTAATTTATGTCACATCAACCAAATTTGAAAGTTACAACTGTTTATCTTTTTAAATGAATGGAGGAATTTTCCACTAATATGACTGACACAAAAAAGTTTAAGGTGCTTTGAAGTTAAAGTTCGTAACCGAAGTAAGAGCCACCTTCTCCTACCCTTTTACAATACAATATTCGCTTGTAGTGCGTCTCCTTTAAAGGGCAACCATTATGTCCAGCTGTGAGTAGCACTTTAAGATGCAAAAGGCATTTTCACTGTGCAGTAAACAGTAGGTACAGCATAAAAGGTCTTATCTTCTTTGCCTTTGTAATTTTAAGTTTTAACAGCACGCTACTATACAATTCCCTCTAGATTTACAGGCACTCAGAAAACGACAGGTTCTGCAAGTGCTTGCTCATGTGAGCAGTCTCACTCAGTTCAGTGGGATTACTGACTTGAGTAAAAACTACTCAAACCTTGTGCTATAACTGCCCCTAGGTGAGCAGTGGTTGAAAGTAATATTTGCTGCTTCCTCCATAACACTACCTTCTCTGGCCTGATTCTGCAAGCGGAACTGCATGGGGTCAAGGATCTGGCCTGTGTGGATCAGGTGTTATCTGATCAGGAGATCATTTGCCCTTAGAACCCCCTTAAGAGAAATTCCAGGAAGAAGAGACACTTTTCAACAAAGCTCCTATTACATCATACATTTAAAGAGCTTTATTTAGAACTCTATAAATAGAACTGGTCCCTTAAAATCAGAAATTGTTAAAAAATATAAATCTTAATTGGCAGCTTGTATGTACAAAGAAGGAAGAATAGAGTTGCACCCCCCCCCCCCCAAACACTTTTGCCAGAGTGTGGCTAGCCCTTAGATTGTTTAAATTGCTTAAAACCCCAATTGTACTTTCTCTCCAGGGACTAAGCAATAAATAAGATTTTGATTTTTTTTCTGATCTCTAAATGTATTCATCAAATACCTGACAGAAACCTACCCACATTCTTTGGAAATATAGTCCTCCTGAGTAATGCATGTATTACTTGATTGATTCAAAGACATGTGAAAGTCCTTATTAATGAAAGAACATATTTAAAGGATGCTGTGTTAAGATGACTTTTAGATGGCACTGGGTTCATGTGATTAATGAGAAATCTGGCCTTTGACATTTGGTTTCTAATTCCTGGCTCTGCCACAGATATATTGTGTGACTCTGGCCAAGTCACTTAACTTACTGTGCCTCCATTTCCTCATAAGGGTGTTGGGAAGTTTCACTAATGTAATGCTTGTAAAGAGCTTTTAAATGCTTGGATGGCAGTGAATAGAGAAGCGCAGAGTACTAGCTGAAGAATACAGGAATACACAATAATGCAGGGCAAGCCAAACTTCTGGTCCAGCAGCATCACTTATTTTTGAATGGGCCTATTATTTTATTTGTTTACACTGTTGGCCTTTATTTTTAAGCCATTCCCAATAGGAACAAGTGTTGACAAACAAGTCCATATTTTGATTTGAACAGTTGCATTGAACCTTGCCGGGGGGATAAGAAGTCATATAAACATGGGACAGGCCACACATAACAGGCAAACTTTCACCGCAGATATGGGGTAGTCCTCAGACTTTCCTATATGGCTGGCAGTACAGAAGAGGAGTGGGCTCAATTTAAAAAGAAACAGCAAGCCATTTTCAGTGAGGGGAAAAAAGTGAACACTTGTCCTTATGAATTATATGTTCCCAAAGTTAACTAGCAACAAAGCTTCAATTTGTGAGAATCCTAATATACCCCTGGTAAAATGCTGAGAAAAAATGCTTGCAAGTTTCCTGGTGAATCCAGTAATGTCTAAATATATATTAAAAGTCCTCCTGCAATCCCACAAATTTTATCCTACAAACAATCCTTACTCACACAACTGAGTGCTGGAAAAAAGGATTGCTTGTACGAGTGCCGCTTTAAAAACTAATCAATACTTAAGATCTAGTGTGAAATAGATGGAAAATGTTAGACCCTACAAACTAATTACCCTATGGCTACAAAATACGTGAAGAATTTGCTAATTCTTTTACTGTACCTGCATGCAGGACTTGAAACGTTTTGGGTTTTTCATTTCAGGTAGTAAAAGTTCAGTCTGCTGTACTATGGGCTGTGATGAGCAGTTTCTAATTGCTTAGTCCTTGAAGTGTTGTGTGCTTATTTACAGTTAAATACACTGAAATGAGTGTTTGGCATATACATGCTTTGAAAGGATGCCAGGCTTTGCAGGAAAAGAAAAAAGTCACTTGTGCAACCAGAGACTCAAGGAGGTTGTAAAACTTTCAGTGAACTAAGCTGTATGAAGTTGCAAGGCAGCGCACTGCCGCAAGGTCAGAACCCCAGTGTGCTGCAGCTGGCCGAGAATGGATCTTGCCCGTGAACTTAACCTGATATGACGTGTGAGCAAGCAAGCGAAGTATCACAGTGTACAAAGCAAATAAAGTAAAAGCCTGATGAGAGTCCAAATACTGTCCTGGCTGTCCCGTAGCACTAAGGTGATGCCTACACTACAGACTTCTGCTGGCATAGCTATACCATCTGTGATGAGAGGTGATCTCTGACTAAAATAGCTGTGGCGGCACAGCCCTTCTAGCATAGATGCAATTATCCTGGCAAAGCTGTGCTTTTACTGGTATAGCGTCTTTCATTTGTGGGTATGTGCTATAAGCTAGAGCTCTGAGCATGTACAAGTGCCATGGTATAGCATACCAACACCCATCAAGAGCTCCTAATGTACACATGGCCTAAGGGTAGATGATAGAGTTACAGCATTGTTGATGTTGATTCTAAAAATCACAATGCACTAAGCTTTAATGCAGTATCTCGGTTAACATGTCATGTTTTATATAACAAGTGTTTTCTTACTAGTAGAATGCACTTGATTGTTCAAACTCTAATTAACTGAAAGTCCTGGCCAACCAAAGGGTGTTTTGGAGGGGTTGTGCTTGGAAGCTTCACTCTTGTGCTATCTTAAATGACACTCTTAACTTCTGCAGGGCTGATGCTAAGTTCCTGTAGAGTGGCTAAATTCCACAGGCCTGCAGCTCAGCTCCTGCCCCGCTCCTCTCATCCTGCCAAACTTCAGTGCTCTGCTAGTCCAAAGCTTCCCAACATTCCCCTTTTGCTGAGCAGGCTGCCTGTAACGAACATCCCTGATTATCTGAACTCCTGATGATGCTAAGATATGGCATATTTCCACAAACCTCCTTAAAACTGGAATTCTGACATACAGGGCATTTCATCCTGAAGCTCTACATTCAGTACTACTGAAATGCAGCCACTGCTCGGGTGGATAATGTGCCTGCAGTCTGAGAGGAAATTTGAAGCCTAAACATCTACACTGCTATTGTTAGCTCTGCAGCACAGGCCCTGTGACATGAGTCAGTCAATCCTGGCTCTGAGAGTCTCTGCCATGGGTAATTTTTTTGCTGTGTAGACGTAGCCTTTGGTAGTATTGGAATATGAATATTAGCTTAAGTGATTGCATGTAACAGGAGCTTAGTTAACCCAACTTAGAATTGAGATGTTTAGGCCAATGCATCTTTTAAAAATGATTAAATATAGTGATGGAAATATGCCAAAGTTGAAGGAATGCACATTCAGGCTGTCTCAGTCTCCACATAAGTAAATATAATAAAGCTAACCCCAAGCATGGTTTATCATCACAACTCAATGCTCTGTTAAATAATGAATTTGCAAAGGCTACAAAATACCATCACAGACGAAAGACGTGGGAAAAGACAAGAGGTGTGAAAAGAAAGAAAAGAACAAAACAACTTGCAATTCAGTGTACTGGGCCATACAGCATTTTCCAGATGCATTTAGGGACTCCTTGCACTCTAGAAGGCACGTCCCTAGAATATAATATCCCTCTATACTGTCTCATTATCTAAAGACAACTATCTGATATACAGCTGTGCACTTTTTTAAAGGTCTTTTTCCTTTGTTTGGGAATAGCATTCCACTAATCCTCCAGCAAGTGTCTACACAAAGGAGACATATTAGACCATCAAAAGAAAAATCAGTAAGAGAAGCCAAAGAAAACACGTGCATCTCAAGGTCATTGCAAACCATCAAAGACTTGGTGAATGTAAAATAAAATACCACAGATGAAGAAACCTGAAAACATTATTCCCAGAAATGCATGTGCTGAAAAATGAAATTCATGGTGCATGCAGTAATCCCTGGGTCTATTAATGCTGCAAAGCCAGTGACTCAGGTCCTCATGCTGGCTACTTCTTGATCCCATTAGATCAGTTGGATTTAGGGATGGAACTGTAGTCAGTTCATGGGGAAGAGAAAACTTGCTCTTCCGGTACATGATATTCTACCAGGAGTTCTCATGTGGATTTTCCTCTTTCTGGAGGGTATAACCTAAACTCTCTTAATTAGAAGGAATTAATGTGCATATTGAATATTCCACTCCATCATACTTTGACAGCCTCAGTGCGGCTGCCATCTCCAAAAAGGGGAAATGATTGCCTGTTTCAGAATATTTGATCACGCTTGTACGCCTGCCACTCTTAATATTTGTTGACTACTCAGACGAGCAGTGCTAAGATCAATTACAGCATCTATGTAAATATTAACTGTGCTGCCTGAGTAAATTAATCTGTACACATCTTCATTCTTAGCCAGAAATCCTTCAAGATCCTTTAAACTGCCTTATGTTTTTTTGTATGAGTTTTATATAGCAAGATTTAGAGAGAGAAGAAAAATCCACTGGTAATTTTATTGCCACCACAAGCAACTCTCTTATGCTAACTGTAATAATTACAGGTTTTTATTGTCCGGGTATTTGCTATGCATGTAAATTAAAATAAAACAACCATCCTCCCAAAAAAACTTAAATGGATCTCTCATTCTAAAATGCAGCAAAATAGTTGCATGCATTTAAAACAAGCAATTAAAGTTCTACTTTTCTTACGTTCTGTCTGCAGAGCCACAATATTTGACAAATAACTTGCTTGTATTTGCTCTAATACAAGGGTGGCTAATATTGTGGCTAAATATTACCCTCTAGTGGCAACATCTGAAAATGTATTGAAGTAAATTGCACTTAAATCAAACTTCACTCAGGCAAGTAGTCCAACCTGAGTAATATTGTGCATGTGTATAGTTGTAGGATTGAGCCCTTTATAAATAGCAATCCGGTGTGCGTAAACTTTTCCAGCTGTCCTTGATGCCAGGTCATAAATCCAGCATTTGTTTTAAAATTGTGGGCAGAGCTGTGTGTGTGTGTTTGGAGACTACAACATCTTTTCTTCCTTGCCTGTGTCTCTTAACTTCTCTCTGCCTTAGCTGTTACTCATTTCTAAGAGTATTTACTTAACACTATAAGGAGTTTTAAGTTACAGCTTGTATAAAAGATTCTATACAATCTCAGGGCTTGGCTCAGCCAGTGCTCATGCACATGCTTAGTGCAATTGAAGTCACATGCATAAAGGTACTCTCCTACATAAGGACTCATAGAATCAAGACATAAAATTCTAACATTGAATTGTATATACAATGCAACTCCATCAGTCAGAAAATGATCTCTCTTCTCTACCACCTGCTACCTTCTGAACTACAAATATTATGGAAATAAACAGTCACTTGCTCTACCAGACATTCTCAGAAAAACCTTCCATAAAGGCTTATTTACAAGTTACAGGCCACAGAAATTAAACAGACCTAGCATGGGCTAGTAGATTTATCAGTGATAATCCAGCACTGAGTCACATTTCCTCAATGGCCTTGGGCTAGTCCCTTCTGTCTTTGGTTATAAGCAGAGGTAATGGTTTGATTGGGAGAATAAATACCTCCTGGCTTTCTAAACGTTGTCAAGCCAGAGAAGATAAAGCCCCCCACTTTGGGATAGACTGTCCTATTAGTACTATTTACACCTTCACAGAGACTAACACACCTTTGTCTTGATGGGCCTGAGGGAGCTCAGCTCTCCCTGCCTTCCTGCCTATTAACTGCCTGGTGATATAGAATGCAACAGGTGAGAGAATCTGTAGGGGGTGAAGCTTGGGAGTTTGGGGGGCTCTGGCTCTTCTCACCAGTAGGCAAAGCAGCCCTGCGAGAACAATTCTCCCTGCAAGAAGCCCCTTATCTGCCTTCTTTCTACCACAGGAAGATGTGACCTTGCCTCCCCTCCTTCCAGGGGCCTGAGGGGAAAGGAGAAGCCTGTGCTGTCTGCCTCCTGGAAAAAAATCAACTGCAAGGGAACATTAGTGATGATTCTGTCCAAAGAGCAACTGGATTAAACCATTCTATTTGCTCCAGTCAAGAATTCAGGCTAGCTTTCGCCCAGCATTATCAAGTATATAAAAGCCGTGACTTATCCCGGCTTTGTTTGCTGAGCAGTTATTCTTTTAAAGTGTTAATCTTTAGCACATTCGGTGTCACGTTAGTAAATCAGAGTACAATATTGTAACAGCCTGAGTCAATAGAGAACAGAACAGCCTCTCTTTTTATTATAGAGGAGCAAATACTGTAACACTGGTATTCTGTAGAGATCTAGGGTGATGGGAGGCCAGGTTAGACTTTGATTTTGCACAGTGTTCATCTTAGAAATGCTTGCTAAAGTAGTCCAGGTCCTCTCAAGAGAGAACTCACTTTTGAAAGGCAATAAATAAATAAATAAATACCTGTGGCAGCGGATGGCTTTGTGCTTATGCCATGAAGGCTGCCAGGTTTCTGGGAAGGGGAAGGAAGTTTGTTGGAAAGAGATTCCCCCCTCTCTCATTTAATCAGATTTGAAAAGGAGCCCTTGAATGATTTGTTCAAACTAAGTTTCAAGACATAGGGAGGAGAAAATTATATTTTGCTTTAAATTAACTTAGCCTGGTTTATTTCTAAGTAGAAAGGGTCATGTGTTTGTACAGGGAGATAAATTAGCTACCCTGTGCCTCCATTCCCATTTCCTGAAGAATATATTTGTACTTTTAAATTGAATGTCCCATTCCTGTTTTGCATTAATCTCAGAAGTTTGTTTTCAGTCCTCCTTCCTTAAGGGCCACTGAAATCAATTGAAAGACGCCCATTGCGTTCAAAGAACTTTGGATCAGTCTCTAAGAAAGAAATGTCTCTTGTTGATTACAGCATGTCTGGTGTTGGAATAAAGAGATAGGAATTTAGCTGTCATGAAACTACTCCGAACCCCTAATCCCTGGAGGGAGAAGGTCTGCAACTAAATGGGAAGGGCATGTGAGGACCTCTCTCCAGGGAGTGCTGCTGGCGTAGCTTCCATACAAATCTTGGACCTCAGACCACTGTAAATAAACAATTGAATTTCAGACAAAGCCTCGTTCCCCAGCCCCACCAAGTTATTTTACCTACCCCTTCAACAGCCTCTTCCATTTAAATGAATGGGAGAAACACTCCCTTCATCTTCACTGAAGCTAACTTCCTGTCTCCTCAGTGAGGGGGCAGCCTCCATGCTGGAGTCTGTACTTTAAACACTGGTGAGTTAGCGACACAGTCAAGGTTATTTTTTTAAAGCCGCTGCCATCCCTTTTGACAGACTGGCTCCAAACAGTAAAATGTCACTTGGGATTTCTTCTAAGCAACCAGCAAATAGTTCCTCCTTCAACACTGACCCCTGCTGGTGCAACAAAAGACCTGGTGTCTGCACTGGGGAGCAGCCCTCCTCCTCCTCCTCTCATAGCTGTAATTATCTGAGCTCATCATGGTTGGAAGCACAGATTTACCTTGTTTAGTGCAACGGATGTAGCCCTCCTGTGACAAAGGGGTCAGCTCCAGGCACTACACTAATTACCAGCGACCACCTGGTGTATCGGGGCTTTTCCCAAGTGTACACTAACCTTTAGTGTTGATTAGAGTAAGAAATGTCCTGTTCAAATCAGCATATGCATATCCACCTGGGATCCTTGGATTCCCACTATCTTCCCAACATCACCCTAATCTTGCCATCTCATAGGAATCCAGGCCAGATCAAGGTCCAGTAGGGTGTGGCAGGGTTAGGGGGCTGGCTTGTCCCTCTTTCACCCCCACCTGCTGCTGCATGACCCAGCTGTTGTTAGACATTCCCTGAGCTGTTTTACCAGCGTGGCAAGGTGGTAGCAAGCCAAACTCAGCTTCTGTAGTTTTTGCTGTTGAACAAACACGTGCACAAACAGATTAAGGTAGCTCAAGAATGCTCTGTACTGTCCACATGATTGAGGATGCTTAAGAGCTTTCTTCATTGCTGGCCTGAATCATTCACGGCATGGGGAGCAGAAGGTACTCAGCTAGAAAAAGAGAAGAGAAGGAAGGATGTTCCTGTGGCTGAAGCTCTGAACTGGGACTCAGGGATTTAGGGTTCAGTTGCTGGATCTGGTGCAGACTGCTCCCTGCATGATCTTGGGTAACTCACTTAATCGTTTTTGCCTCAGTTCCACATCTGTCAAAGGGGAGTAATAACACTCCTTCTCCCCCCACCTCTTCATTTGTCCTGTCCAGTAAGGTTGTCAGCTATTTGGCAAGGGAGGGCTGTGTGGTTGCACGGTGCTTAGCACAACCGAGATCAGTGCCCCATTGTGCTAAACACTGTACAAACACACAGCAAAGAAATACTTCCTGCCCCAAACCGCTGACAATCTAAATTGCACCCCACCTCCCTGCCATGGTCTTTTCCCCGTTTTGTGCCCTTTTTTCTATCAGAAATTTAATACAAATTAAAAGAAAAGAGGGACTGAGAAAAGGGTAAAAGATCATGAGGTTAAACAAACAAACCAAAAGGAGAGGGAAAAGGCAGCGTAACAGAGAAAAGTTGGAGAGGGGAAATGGCCAGCACACCTGAGCTAGTAGGGCAACAAAGGTCAGAGGAACAAACGGGAGAGAATCTGTCCTTCTACTAGCAATTCTTTTCATCAGCCCCTAAGAGGAGATGTGAGTTTACAGCTGCCCTTTGGGGCCACACATGCAGCTTTGACTGATTTCAAATGGAAAGATTTGGTCCCTTATCTCCAGCAAGAGCCAATTCAGGCAGCACAGCAAAAGCTGCAAATGCAAACTCAAGTAGGGGGAAAAGGCGCAGCCTTTGAAACCCAGTACATCTTGTTGATTCCATTGGTAGTGTTTCAAGCGCTTTTGTAACATGACACAAAAGCATTCGACTGTCTAGTCATTCCTTGTTGTCCCAAAAACTAGAAACAGAATCCAGACAGGCCTATTGGCTCTTGACAGCTCAGGTTGGAAACTGCTCACCAATCAATTTTAACAGTGAAGTGGCTGGCCAGGGATGGCCTTACCATGAGACGAACTGAGGTGGCTGCCTCAGGTGCCAGACTGTGGGGGGGGGACACCACTAGGACCCAGAGTTTAGAAAATTATGTCTGCTCCTGGTGCATATATATTCTCTCTGTTCTAGATGCACAGAGATGGTGGAGTGCTGTGCTGGAGGAAGGAGGGCACAAGACATAACAGGCAGGCAGGAGAAAAGGTGAGAGGGAATAACAGAAAGCAGCAGGAGCTACAGGGAGAGAGAGGAAGAGGAGCCTCTTATATACCTCTCTAGCACTCCTAGGAGCCTGGACTGATTAACACCAGCTTCTCAGGGAGCTTCCTGTTTCCTGCTGCTTCCCTGAACCCACTTGAGGAGAACAGGCAGTCAACTGAAGTAGTAGGAGCCAGTTAGGCCCTTAAAACGCTGATATCTTCCCTCACTCAGGCCCTGCTACCAGCCTGCTTGTTTGTCCCCTTCAGTTGAGTGTTGAGAGCCAGTATAGCTTGCACAGAACAGCAGTCATGAGTGAAAGAAGAAAACGCCCCTCTGGGGCAGCATTCAGAAAAAGCAAGCAAGCAAAGGAAGCTTTTCTATCTAAGCAGGAAGGAGCTCTCCTGAGATACATAGACACAAATGTTCACGGTGAGCCTTCTGGCCCCAGTGAGGATGTGGGTTGTGAGGAGAAGCCTGATCTTCTAGGGTTACCATATCTAATAAATAAAAAAAGAGGACCCTCCATAGGCCCTGGCCCTGCCCATTTCCCCACCCTAGCCCCGCCCCAACTCCGCCCCTTCCTCGCCCTAACCCCGCCCCCTCCTCCCTCCCATTCCCAGCCACGGGGAAAGGGCTGCCCCAGCGCTACCGGCTTCATGGTTTGCCGGGCAGCCCCCAGACTCTGCGCCCCTGGCCGGCGCTTCCCCAGCGCAGCTGGAGCCCGGGAGGGGAAGCGCCCAGCCGGGGGCACAGGGTCTGGAGGCTGCCCGGCAAACCATGAAGCTGGTAGCGCTCGGGCTTTGGGCAGCCCCTATGCCTCCGGACCCTGCGCCCCCAGCCGGGCACTTCCCCTCCCGGGCTCCGGTGGCGCAGGGTCCGGAGGCATGGGGGCTGCCCGAAGCCGGTAGCGCTCGGGCAGCCCGGCTCTTAAACAGAGCCGAAGAGGAGCAGAGCCTCCAGCCGCGGCGGCTCTGCTCCTCTTAGGCTCTGTTTAAGAGCCGGGCTGCCCAAGCGCTACCGGCTTCGGGCAGCCCCCATGCCTCCAGACCCTGCGCCCCCAGCCGGGCACTTCCCCTCCCGGGCTCCGGCGGCGCAGGGTCTGGAGGCACGGGGCTGCCCGGCTCTTAAACAGAGCTGAAGAGTCAGGGGAAGAGCAGAGCCGCCATTTTCCCGGACATGTTCGGCTTTCTGGCAATTCCCCCCGGACGGGGGTTTGACTGCCGAAAAGCCGGACATGTCCGGGAAAAAGAGGACGTATGGTAACCCTAGATCTTCCAGTTAGTCAGAGTGCAGGTGACCTGGCAGCTACTGTAGCATCCATATCTCCATCTCAAATGGATGTAACCATGCACATTTCTGAAGAAAAGTGTAGATCAGAGAAGAGTGTGGTGGAAGCGCAAGAAACAGCTGCTGCTGAGTTTAGTTCCTTAAGTCTAGGTGATCCAGGACTGTGGACCCAGTAGCCTGAGGGACTTCCTTGTACTGCATGGGCCACAGCAAGTGAAAAACTTCATGTTCCCCAAAGACAATGAAAATAGAAGTTTCCATCCAACACATTACTGGCATGAAATCCCCAATGGTGACAAATTGGAGAGGCCATGGCGTATGTACTCAAAACCCCAGAATGCTGCATATTGTTTTTGTTGCAAACTCTTCCAGTCTAATGTTCCAACCACATTGGGTTCTACAGGAACAAAGGACTGGAAAAATCTGGCTAGAAATCTGGCATGCCATAAGAAGGCAGCAAATCACCAGAGAGCATTCCATAGGTGGAAAGAGCATGAGAGGAGACTAAGGTTAAAGGCAACCATAGATGATCAGCATCAAGAGAAGATTGCATCAGAGTCTCTTTACTGGCAAAATGTTCTGAAACGGCTCATTGCCATTGTGAGAATGCTTGCTACCCAAAACCTAGCACTGTGTGGCACTTCAGATCAGCTGTATGTGCCAAACAGGGCCGGCTCTAGGCACCAGCAAAGCAAGCAGTTGCTTGGGGCGGCAAATTTGCAGGGGCGCAAGAATCCAGTATGGGAGCTGAGAACCAAAAGGGGGCCCTGGGAGCTGTAGTTCCTTGGTTAGCTCCCTGCCTATAGAGCCAGCCCTGGAGCAGGGAAAGAACTACATTTCCCAGCATTCCCTCGGCCGCAATTAACAGGAAAGGGAGGCGGAAGGAGTGTGGAACTGAAACCTCATGCTGCAGCTTGCTGTGAATGGTAGGGACAAAGCCAGCTCTAGGTTTTTTGCCGCCCCCACCCCAGCCCTGGGCTCCCCCTGCACCCCTGTGTTGCCCCAGCCCTGGACTCTCCCCTGCCAACACTCCCTGCTGCCCCAGCTCTGGCCCCCACCTGCACCCCCCTGCTGCCCCAGCCCTGGGCTCTCCCCCCACCCGCATCTCCTGCTGCCCCAGCCCTGGGCACGTCTCCCCCCTCCCCCACACCCGCACCCCCTGCTGCCCCCGCTCTGGCCCCCTCCTGCCGCCCCAACCCTGGGCTCACTCACTCCTCCCCCCGCCCCGCACCTCCTGCCGCCCCAGCCTTGGGCTCTCCCCCAAAGAAAGAATTGGGTGGACTAAATGGACAGTGCACCTCTCTATCTGAAGCCTAGCAAGGGAGGTACGTGGATCCCACTAGAATTTAAAATGAAAAGTAAGGGAGGAGAGGCTCTACTAGGACCTGAGCAGCTTTAGATACAGTACCAGGCACGTAGTAGGATTTACACTTCTGAGCCATGGAAGCAGAAATTGACTTTTCTTTTCCAGATTTAGCTAATATTCAGAAAGGGAATCTAGCACCTGCCTTCCAGATTTGAACACCCTCAAAATTCAGGAGTGCTCAAGCTCAATTTGGGCAGCTATTACTTCATTTCTCCCAAATCAAATATACTGATCCACTGTAACTTGCTGTAGAAAAAGTAGACTAAATTGAGCAAGTAATGCTTCCCAGTGGTTATTAGGACTGGAATTGCTATTTTCAACAGCCACTGCTTTTTTTTTTTTAGTTTTATTTGTTTAAAAGGAAGACAGTGATATTGCATTGGCAAATTCCCCATAGAAACAAAGAATGGAACAAAAGAATAATAAAGGCACCTCAACTTTTCCTCATTTATGTAGGACAGTCTTATAATATGCATCCAGATAATCTTCAATCACACAAGCTGAAAATTGTTCCACTTTACTGCAGTTCTGTAATCATATGGGAACCAATCCTGTCTGTGTTCTGTGCACATCCAAAATTCCTGCTGAATGACCCCGCCTGGGAGCGAGTTACCAGTGACCCAGGGCTGGGGCTGCAGGAGGGTGCAGTTGGGGTGGGGAAGAGAGAGACCAGGGCTGGTGGGGGGGCAGCCAAAATTTTTTTTGCTTGGGGCAGCAAAAAACCTAGAGCTGGTCCTGGTGCCAAACAATGGAAACTTCCTTAAAATTGTGGAGCTGATGGCTGAGTTTGATGCTGTACTCCAGGATCATCTAAGAAGAGTCATCACCCAAGAAATGTATACACACCACTACCTTGGAAAAACCATTCAAAATGAGATCATACAGTTACTGGCAACAAAAGTCAAACAGAAGATTGTGGCAGATCTGAAGTCAGCAAGTTATTACTCTGTTATTCTGGACTGCACACCTGACATCAGCCATATGGAAGAAATGACTGTAATGGTGCGTTTGTAACAACAACAGAACCTAGTGAAAATGTCCCTGCAATGGTGACTGTCAGCGAGCATTTTCTATAATTTATTGAGATTGACGATACTACAGGAGCTGGTATGATAAATGTGCTTCTTAAAAGGCTGGAAGATATGGGAATTGCGATAGCTGACCTGAGAGGTCAGGGCTAAGATAATGGGGTAGGCAGCAGAGCAGTACCATGAGAGGAGTAGAACAGGAAGCAGGCAGAATTGAGACCTTTCAAAGTTTTGGCCCAAGCGAGGGGGCATGGGGGCGTCATTTGAGCTCTCCACCTCAAGTGCCAAAATGTGGGCCGGTCCTGTGGCTGGCTGATGCCTGCGAGCACTAAAGCAGGGTACTGGCTGCAGCAAGAGGTGACAAAACCTCCACATCTCTATTTTTTCTCATTGCTGGCATCTGGATTAAGGCAGGTTGCCCAGATTATTCACTGTCAACCTACTTGTATTGGCAATTGTGGGCATGTACTTGCCTCTTCATTTCAAAGTACAACACTGGAAAGGCAGAGGACTATTCCATTCTCTACATAATACCTAGTATGCAGCCTGATTACTTGGCCGATAAGAGTAAACATGAGAGAGCCATGCTAGGCCATATCTCAGGCACTTAAAGGCTTATATACTGCTTTAATTACAGCTCATGAATTGTATTAGCAATGTGTCCAGGAAAATCTGCTAACACTGTATGCAGTGCTGCTTTATTTTGTCACCAAGTTATTGGCAGATTGGCGAGCTTGGCTTGTGTAGCCTAGCAAAAAGAAGGCTGAGAGGGGATATTATTGATCTCTGTATCTACATTAGGGGGAGAATACTAGGGAAGGTGAAGAGCTATTTAAGGTAGACGACAATGCTGGCACAAAAAAACAAATGGATGTAAACTGGCCATGAAGAAATTAAGACTGGAAATTCGAAGAAGGGCTCTAATGATCAGAGGAGTGAAGTTCTGGAACCGTCTCCAATAGTTGTAGGGGCAAACAACTTAATTAGTTTTAAGAGAGAGCTGGCAGTTTTACAAGTGCAGCTGTATGTCAGGGATGCTTGTGATGGTGGGGGGCAGGGCTCAATAGCCCTGAGGCTTATGTGGTTTACATCTTATGTTCCTAAAGCTCATGCTTTAGGATTTCAGCTGCCCATCAGCAGGGGTCAGGGAGGAATCCATTCCACCCTTCCCCCCTCCATGTATTTTGGAAGGATTTTTTACATTCTTCTTCTGAAGCATCAGGGATGGCTACAGCTGGAAATAGGATATTGGATGTGGAGGGCCAGTGCTCTGAGGTGGCACTGAGTAGTCTCCCTCAGGTGCTTGGCTGGCGGTTCTTGTTCACATACTCAGAGTCTAACTGATCGCCATATATGGGGGTCGAGAAGGCATTCCCCCCCACCACCTCTGTTTGGCAGTGACCTTCGGGTTGTTGGGTGGTTTTTTTGCCTTCCCCTGCACTTGCCAGGATTATCTGTGTACATCTCACAATCATTTCCCTGCTGTTGCAGGGACCTCGATCCCTCCTACTTTCTCCAGCCTCGTGACACATCATAGTCTAGCCTCCTGAGGGGCTGTAATACTTTAGTCTAATTTCCCTTGTTGGGTTTAGCATGCGGGTGCCAGGTGATGTTGTATGGTTGGACTAGATGACCTGGTTGGCTCTTCTGGCCTTAAACTCTATGAATGCCAAATTGGTACTGTTTAGAAGAAGAACAATTTTTGAGGTCTACTGGGGTGAAAATCCATGTAGTGCAGAGGGCCTATATTGGGGTTGTATTTGGGGTCTGGGGCTAGGCTGCATGTGGAAGTGCAAATGTTCACCTTTCACTGTATATGGATGGCACAGATATCTGGGGGATGGACTGAGGCAGAGGCTGTAGGCTTCATTGTTCTAAGGAGTAGGGAAGAGAGGAGGTAGCTGCCACTCTTTCCACTGGAGTAACAGTTCTGCAGCCTGGCCCAAGTCGGGGGTGGATTTCTGCTCCCCAAACTCTATGCACTTCACCTCATAAAGCCCAGTGACTTGGACTTTGAGTGAATTTTCCCCAGCACAATATGCTAGAGGCTCGTTTTGCCTGTGACAGGAATGGCTCTAATCAGTACTGATTTACATTTTAAAACAGCAGTTGCCAGATGGCCACACTTATGTTTTCTTATCCCAGGATGTCCCCTGTTGTTCGCATCATGTCTTCTACTTGTACTAAATGTCAGGTGTCTGTGTTATGTCTGTATACTTGTGTATGGCTGAAGCTTGGTTTCCAAATGCACCATATCTTTACAATTCCAGTTAACTGTGACTTAGTTTGTGTTGGTTGTCCTTCAACCAGCACTCAGAACTGAACCCGAATGGTTTTAGGTCTGAGACAGAGTCAAAATCCAAGGTCTGTTTGGCAAAGATGGCAAAAATCTGTGAAACTGGACAATCGGGAGATTTATGCTCTTCTGGATCAAAACTGCATAATACTACAGTCCATTTGAAATTAAACCAAGCACTTAGCAGCCCTAGTTCGGCTTTGAACCACAACTGAATCCTGGCTTAAACCCATTTCCAATCCTACTGAAGTTCAAGCTGAGTGCCACACCCCTAAACCAAATTAAAATGTTTATTAAAGATAATGTTTAAAAAAATGAGGTAATACACAGGTTGAGAGAAGAGTGTCTGTACATCTGGGTATAGTGCTTAGATTATCCACAAATACAAAGTTTGTATTTAAAAGTTATATGATACATAGAGTATGTAATCAGCAATAACCCAAATTTAGGTGAATACACGAACCCTAAACCAAAGCCTAACCAGAACCTTGCACTCCCCGCTCAATACTCAGTGGAACCCCAAACTCCATCTGGCTTCAAACCCTCCTAAGCTCTTTGTTTCTAGTCTCTTCTATTCCCCTCAGCTCTTCTGCAAATTTCCAGTTTTTTTCCTTTTAAATCACAGTGTTTTTGTTATAGGCATCTAGTTATTGATTTAATTAAAGCTCTCATACCCAGCTCTTCTTAGGTGAAAAAGCTGCATCCTTACCTCAGGAAGCCCTTTGAGAACAAACACTAACATACACTGCAATACAATGAGAAAAGGAAGTGTCCTGTTAAGTGGTATCTTTACGGATGCTCAATAACCCCTCCCCACCACCCTGAATAAAACCAGAATTTTGCTTTTAAAAATGTATTCTACTTTGTGGCAAAGGACACTAAAATTAATACCTGTGTACCTAAAGCTGTATTTATCCCATCGGGGTTTATTTAATTCATCTGCAAAGAGCATAAAAGGAAAAAACAAGTAACGCCTTAAGCTAGGATGACGTTCAAATACGTACCCTACTCTTTTCACCTTCCTATTCATTCTTCCCTCTCTTTCACACACATACACTGAGCAGCCCATTAGACTGAATTGGTTCCTTTTGGGAACATTCTGTTCCCTCTCTTTGTCCTCACTCCGATACAGTGCTGCACTGCACGGTAGTGCTAGGCAAACACAGCTAAACCATACTGCAAATACTCTTGCTGATAAAGAATGAATTGGCTACAGCTGGGAGCCTTTTAGTTTTGCTGTCTATGATGATTTTATTGAGTAGGTTTTACTTGCAGGAATATTAGCACAAACAGCAAATATTGGAGAATTCTCAAAGAAACCAAATGTTCATTATTTCAATAATGAATATATTTGAGAAAACAGTTTCTCACTGACAACTTGCGTCAGAAAGAGGCTATATTCATGCTAATTTATTCATGCTGCATATAAGTGTTTACTTAATAAAGAGGTTTAAAAAAATAAGGGATTCCTTCCATTGAGTTTTGCAGTAAGCAAGGAGTGATTGACTGATTGCCACCCATTTTCCCCTTACCTATAACAAACCAAAATCATGGCAAAGGGGGGTTCCCATTGCCCCATCCCACATAACACATTTTATTTAATCAGCACACACCTTCCTAGACAGTTGTGTGGAACAAACAGGGACAATAATAAAGGCAAATGAAAAAATCATAAGAGAAGTTTATGAAAAAAACTTTTAAGCAGCCTAATTTATTCTGTGTTTGAGACACCTGTTTTTTTAAGGGAAATGCAGTTAATAAGAAAGATAGTGAGATGCTGAACTGCACTGCTGGCTAGTTTCATTGCAACAAATGCAACAAAACAGAAAGCGTACAAAGAGTGGAAGAGGGGAGGGATTAGTAAGGAAATGTACCAAAGTGAAGTCAGAGAATGTAGAGATAGAGTGAGAAAGGCCAAAGGCCGTGTAGAATTGGACCTAGCGAGGGGAATTAAAAGCAATAGTAAGAGGTTTTACAGCCACATAAACAGGAAGAAAGCAAAGAAAGAAGAAGTGGGACCGCTAAAGACTATTGCCGGAGAGGAGATTAAAGACAATCTAGGCATGGCGCAATATCTCAATGAATATTTTGCGTCAGTGTTTAATGAGGCCAATGAAGGGATTAGGGACACTAGCACCATTACAGAGGGGAGTTCGGGATGGGGGATTACCGTATCCGAGGTAGAAACAAAACTTGAACGCCTTAATGGGGCTAAGTCGGGAGGACCGGACGATCTTCATCCGAGAATATTGAAGGAATTGGCGCGGGAAATAGCAGGCCCGTTAGCGATAATATTTAATGAATCTGTAAACTCGGGGGTGGTCCCGTTAGACTGGAGAATAGCTAATGTGGTTCCTATTTTCAAAAAAGGAAAAAAAAGTGATCCGGGTAACTACAGGCCTGTTAGTTTAACATCTGTAGTGTGCAAGGTGTTGGAGAAAATTTTGAAGGAGAAATTAGTTGAGGACCTGGAGGGTAGTGGCAATTGCGATAATTTACAACATGGTTTTACGAAGGGCAGATCGTGCCAAACGAATCTGATCTCCTTCTTTGAGAAAGTAACGGATTTATTAGATAAGGGAAATGCGGTGGACCTAATATACCTGGATTTCAGTAAAGCGTTTGATACTGTACCCCATGAGGAATTATTGGTTAAACTGAAAAACATGGGGATCGATTTGAAAATCCAGAGATGGATAAGGAATTGGTTAATGGGGAGAATGCAGCGGGTCGTATTGAAGGGTGAACTGTCAGGTTGGAGGGAGGTTACCAGTGGAGTTCCCCAAGGTTCGGTTTTGGGACCCATTTTATTTAATCTATTTATAACTGACCTCGGAACCGATTGCAGGAGTAGGCTGGTAAAGTTTGCGGATGATACGAAGGTGGGAGGCGTTGTAAATTCGGAAGAGGATAGGGATATCCTGCAGGGAGACTTGAATGAGCTTGTGAATTGGAGTGTCAGAAATAGGATGAAATTTAATAGTGAAAAGTGTAAGGTGATGCATTTGGGGATGACCAATAACAATTTTAGTTACAAAATGGGGACGCATTGGTTAGAAGTAACGGAAGAGGAGAAGGACCTAGGGGTCCTTGTAGACCGCAGGATGACTATGAGTCGACAGTGTGACGTGGCGGTGAAAAAAGCCAATGCTGTCTTGGGATGCATTAGGCGAGGTATATCTAGTAGGGATAAGGAGGTCCTGCTTCCGTTGTACAAGGCGCTGGTGAGACCTCATTTGGAGTACTGTGTGCAGTTCTGGTCTCCCATGTTTAAAAAAGATGAACTCAAACTGGAACGGGTGCAGAGAAGGGCCACTAGGATGATCAGAGGAATGGAAAACCTGTCGTATGAAAGGAGACTAGAGGAGCTTGGGTTGTTTAGTCTGACAAAGCGAAGGCTGAGGGGGGATATGATTGCTATCTTTAAATATATTAGAGGGATTAATACAAGGGAGGGAGATGAATTATTCCAGCTTAGTACTAACGTGGATACGAGAACGAATGGATATAAACTGGCCGTGGGGAAGTTCAGGCTTGAAATTAGACGAAGGTTTCTGACCGTCAGAGGGGTGAAATATTGGAACGGCCTTCCGAGGGAAACGGTGGGGGCGAGGGACTTGTCTGGCTTTAAGATTAAGTTAGATAAGTTTATGGAGGGAATGGTTTAATGGTAAAACATAGTTGTCAAGGAAAACCAAGCAATGGTAGGTAAATAGCATAATGGCTAAAAGGGGTCAGGATGGAGACTCTTGCCTATATGCTCGGGGTCTTACTGATCGCCATATTTGGGGTCGGGAAGGAATTTTCCTCCAGGGCAGATTGGCTGAGCCTCTGGAGGTTTTTCGCCTTCCTCCGCAGCATGGGGCAGGGATCTCTACCAGGAGGGTCTCTGCCGATTGAGGTCACTAATAACAGGATTGGGGACTTCAGCAGCAGAGTCCAGGGAAGGGGCGGGGACGGTTTTATGGCCTGCAGCGTGCAGGGGGTCAGACCAGATGATCATAATGGTCCCTTCTGACCTTAAAGTCTATGAGTCTATGAGTCTATGAGAACAAAGAATCATCTTTGAACTCTATCGCACGAGTGTCAGAGAGGCAGAAAATCAATTACATTTGGAAAGAATGGGACTCGGAGTTGCAGAGTTCCTGCTGTTGTCAGTAAGAAACGATTAACACATATTATACTAGGACATTTGGAGAGATTCCCATCAGAAACATTCAAGGCAAATAAAAGAAACCTTTAACATTTTATTGCTGAACAGCAGAAAATACAGCTTTGCTTATACCATACAGTCAGATCTGACATAAACTCACGTGTGTATATAAACTTTGGGGAATGTTTTCAATACAAAACAGATAGGCCATTCTGGAAAAAACTCTCAAGCATACGGTGTTGGAGGAAGGGTCGGATACTGCTCCCATGGACGTAAATGGTGCAACTTCCATGTGCTTTGAATAGGACTGGACTGAATCTTTGAGGCCTTCTATTAAATAAAGGCTAGTCTACACTAGAAGGGTTACAGTGGCGCAGCTGTATCTACCACGAGAGGCGGTAGCTATGTCAGTGGGAGAACTTCTCCCGCCAACATAGAGCTGTCCATACCAGCACCTAGGTTGGTGTAACTTACGTCACTCGGGTGTGTGAGGACCCACAAGCAGCTCTCTCCACTGGAGTGAATTTCATCCCCATTTAGCATACCTTGCCTTTTACTTCTGTAATAAAGAGGATCACTGTAGTATTTTTAACGCATACCTTTCACTATACTGCAGCAGGATCCATGATCGCTATGTGTTTTCATTTTCTCCTAACATCCATATTATAATTAATTAATTATACAGAGCCTTAGGTGTGAATTACACTTGAATGTATTCTCTATCATCCAAATACTATGTCAATGCCATTCTCTTCAAAGGAGAGTGCTCAAAAACAGTCTCATTTAGGGATTTTTGTTTTGTTTTTTTGCTGGGAAATGATTTGTTTTGTAAGTGAAAGAATTCACAGCTCTGTGGATAAGGATTCAGAATGGCGCTCTCCAGAGTGCTTTCCATCTTCAGGTGGTTTGGACATGCGCTGCATAAAAGAGGAAGAGAATGTCATATGTTAAAAGGCAGTTTTGCTTGGACCCCATTGAATGCATATACCGTAACTAGCTTGTGTCTTTAATCTGGTTTTCAGCATTGCCTGCTTCAACAGTGGCACAACATCACATTCAAGTCAGAAGAAAAATCATGGGCCAAATCCTGAAGGTTTTTCTTTTTAATAAGGCCCCCATAGTGCAAAGCCCTAAGCACATGCATAACTTTACTCATGTGAGTGATCCCCTTGACAAGACTTTACAGACATGACTAAGTCATTGTAGGATGGAGCTCTACACTTTTATTAAGTCCTGACTGGGCTTGTAAACAGGGTTTGTTTGTTTGTTTGTTCTTTTCACTTTGGGAGAGACCACAATGTAAAGTTGATTCACATGTACAGTACTCTGCCTTTGTGAGACAAATTTAATATAAACAAAACCCCAGGGGCTCCAAATTAAGTTATTTTACTCTTGCTCCTATCAGGAAGAAATAAGCTAGAAAACATTTAAACACGGGTTTCTCCGATGCTGTATTACTCTCCCAGAAAACAGCAAGCTATTATGGCTTTTTAAAGCACAGTAGGAACAAAAGGATGGAAATGAAATCAATGCAACAAACACACTCTTTGTAAAGTATCAGCAGAGAGCTGATGGGTGTAAAATATTATAGATGTCACAAAATGCTCCTCCACTATGAATATCAATGGCTTCTGGCACCTCTATCAAATACAACCTTCTGATATCTCTAAGACTCCTTTACAGGGCACATGCATTTTCAAGGCAAATTTCAAAACTTCTGATCTTAGTGTCTGCACCGAATATAAAATATTTTATAGTTAACTGACATTGGGCCAAATTATGTGGGTTTGTTTGTTTTTTTAATTGTTCAAACCTCTCCTAAATCAATAGGGGTTTGAGCACAAATTGCTTCAGGGAGCTTGGCTGATTTTAGTGAGAGACAAATTCTACCTTCAGATGGGTACGTATCTGAGGTCAGAATTTGACCCATCCTGTGTATGGTAACATACTTTGCACTACAGGCTATTAGCAACTATTGTGCTGTTAAGAGCCAGCTGCCCAATTTAAGTTTAAAAATGCAACAGATAATAGTTTTGCCATTAGGATGTTGTGTAAATCAGACTAGAAAAAAGCTGTAGATCAAATGAGACCTCTTGTGGTATGGCTAGAGCACTGCACCTCGCAATAAACTGTATCTAGATATGGAAAATGCAGAAAAATACGCTTTCTTTGGTACCTACAAGGAAAAGTTCACTCCCCCTTTATCCTGGAAAATGTACGGATGTCAGAAATTTAAGTAAGAGAAAATAAAACTTTGGGTAAGTTTCTGTTCCACAGAGGCCTCTTGCTTTTAAAACCCTTTGTTACATTTTACTTTCACACTTGGAATTTATTTGGGCTTTTTTTTTATGCCAATGCATTTTTGGTTTTTTTTAGCAAAGTGATCCGTCCTCCTTTTTGTACACATACATACACAACACTTACCTTTGTTTTAAAGAACTGGTTCACTCTCTTTTTTTTCAGGGTCTTCTTATCTCCCTCTGAGGTAGAGGGAAAAATTTGCTGGCTTAGCCTTTGTGATGCATTTATTTCATCAGGAGCTGGGGTACAGACTACTGACAGAGTTAACCCTTGAAAGAGAAACAAATGATTGGTTGTTAGGAAAGAGACTTCTACAAAGTGCGACACAAGGCAGAGCTTACAATAATGAATTCTTACAATTCCAAAGGAAAGGTAAGATGTTTTAGTCTAATCATAACTCTTGAAATGCAGCATAAGGGGAAACTAGCTTACCTGGGGCTGGGTTTGGTTACAGTTACATTTAAACTGTTTATAGAACAGTCACTGGGCCTGGATCTGCTTTTACTAACACTGGTTCTATATTGATTTTTGTAACTCTATTGCTTGCGGCTGAGTCCCGCCTGATTTGCTCTGGTACAAATGGAAGAATGAGAGTCGCTATTCTAAGATACTTCCGCAGGGAGAAGGCAAGTTCCTCCTGTGGGTACGTTTTAAATAGGCAGTCAGGATTACTGGGAAAAGATTATGCTTTATTTAAGGAAAATATTCCAGGGTCTGCTCATGGGCTAAATAAACTAACACATCTGAATTCACCAGACCCAAAGCCTCTACCTCTTCAAGCAAAGAGATGAGGGGGCAGAATGTACACTGTAAACTGCTGAGTCAGAAGAGCTTGTTTTCACTAATCTTTACTCCGGAGAAACTTCCCACCGTTGCTACCACTGGTAGAGCTCCACCGTCAGTTGCAGCAATGGGAGAGTTAGTCTGTTCTACCACTATGTTATTTCGATTAGTTCTGTACAGGATTTGAAAACGGGGGTAGAAATGCCAGCATTAACAGGAAACTGTTTCTGAAAAACAAAAACCTATTTTTAGTTTTGGCCTTTTGTTGAAAAAATGTTTGCAGAAAATTTGGAAGGAAACAATCTTATTTATTTATTTATTTTTAGAAATTCCCCCCCAAAATAACTGACTTTTTTCAACCAGCTTTCCTGGGCACCTGCCAGGATAAGGCCTTAGCCAGCCAGAGGGTCCTGTCACGTCTATTTAACCAGCCTCACAAACATGCGGTCTCTGTGTGAAGTGTAAGGTACAGTCAGGAGCTGGCGGGAGCTATGTTCACCTGTGCTGTGAACAAATCTGATCAAAATGAAAAATAAACATGGGGAAGTAAGTCCAATGGAAGTGAGCATTGCAGATAGGTCCTAATACTATTTAAAAAAAAAACTATTTCATTCAGGTTTTCACCCAGCTTTACCAGAAGGGGATACTCTTCACTAGGCAGCCAGAATTGTGTGTTGTGCATCACATGCAGCTGCAAATTGTTCTCTCTGACCCTCGCATTGCATGTGATGGTTGGAGTTGGTAGTGGCCCAGCCCTAATGGCCAGGATTAATAAATCAATCAATGCTGCTGGGAATGAGGGGCCTTGAGGAGCATGCAAGGCACAATCCTCATTGCCCTTCTCCTCACCACAGTGATGGTTCAAAGGGCCACCCCTTGCAGGGAGGAGCGTATCTAGCAACAGCCCTTCTCTGCAGCAGGAGAGCAAAGGCTCATGGTTAGTTTTCACAGACAGTGAAGCTATGCTGTTGTCCTAATTCCCCCTGTGTGACTGATTCATTTGTTTGCCCCTTTCCCCTCCCTTCAGGCAAATTTTGGCTGAAGTGGCTTTTCTTTGCATCTTCTGCCTACCTATTTCAAAGAACAGACGTGGGAGTCTGTTCCCTCCCTCCCTGCTGACTTCCTCAGAGGTAGCAACTGTAGGGGGGCCTGCTCTGGCTCTCCATTACTGTAGGACTTCACAGTGCTGTGATGGTACCCCGCTCATAAAACTGCTGGCTGTCGGTCTTGCCTACCACACAACTACCAGAGAGACTCTCTTCAACTGCCAGGCTGCCACTGGCTGTTTCCCTCTCCATTTCCCTCGGGGAATCTCACCTCAGATGTCAATAGCAGGGGCTATATTCACTTTTGGGCCTCTACACAGACACACCCATCTTCCCCATCTGTGAGATGCTGCATCTGTGTTGGGCACTATTATTGATCTCAACCCGTTGGCTTTTTCCCCCTCAAAAGCAGGGGACAGAGCAACCCTTTCATCGCTTTTTGATTCCTGCTGCATTCCGCTCTTGGACACGCTGTGGATATGTTTCCTTTCCATAAATAAGGGCGCACACAGCTGGGAAAGTCAATGGACCTTGGCTCCATGGGAACCTTGGAAGACAAGGTTTCTTGGAGGTTTGGTTCCTTATTGTGCTGCTGTGCAGGAAGAGAGGAACTAGTGCTAGTCAGTGCTCAGCCTTTCAGCCCTTTATGGTGCAGTCAGACGGTAATTTAATAAGACATCTGTGGTTCTGCACTGAATTTTTTTAGCCAATGGACTTATTCCAGACTCAGCCTGAGGCAATTCCCCTGTGATGCCATAAATGGAGTTATGTCCTCAGAGACTTTTTCTGTTACATCATTTAGATACAACAGGCATAATGTGGGAGAGTTAGATTAGCATTGAAAGTTGAGGAGGCATTTTCCTTATCTGAAAGGAGGCTGGGCCCCTGAGGATTTTTCAAACCAATACTTTACATTGTAGTTGTTACATTTCCCAGAACTTACATAATATCTCATCAGCATAATGAGAGTGAGTTATTCTGTTTTAAGGCCTTATCACTATGGAATAGCGTTTAAGTGCTGTCCTAGCCAACTCTATTTCAACCCTAAAAGCTTTCTAAAATCAAATGCTTCCATAGAACGAAGAACAAAAAACTCATGTTTGTTTTTTTAATCTAAATGAATAGCAGGCAAACAGTGCAGCACTCTAATTCTCTTACTGTAATTAGCTTACCTGGTATAGTTGGCATAGAACGACTGGCAAAGCTCATTTGCTTGAGAACAGATGTTTTCTGAGGTGCTACCAGATGTTCAGAGAGGTTGGTGTCGCTCATAAACTCATATTTCCTTGAGAGCTATATATTAACAAATACAAAATTGTTACCATCAGTGTTTAACGCAGATATAACTAATTGTGGTGAGCTAAGATAAATTAACAATTTATATGCGAGGCACAACCATGGCCTGGTTCTGTTACCTTTACTCACAGTGAATAATACCTTATTACAGTGATTTCAGTGGGATTATTCATAAAGTAACAGAATTTGGCCCGTGGAGACTATGAAAGGTACAACTTCCTAAGTAAATGTTCTGGAGCTGATTTATAGTCAATAATCTGCTTATTCCACAGACTGAGAAAAGAGATTTAAACCCCTAAAACTGACAATTCAATACATTGTAGGCTATATAGGATTGTGTGATAGTGTTCCTACCATATATGGAATAATATTGTCATTAACCCAGAAAAGGATCTGAAAGTAAAATGAGACTGTGAAGTACTATTTTCCCTCCAGCGTTAATGCCGTCAGTTTAGGTGCTAGAAGAGACATGCCGCTTTTATAACCTGAGTCAAAAATGTATTTATTTTACAAAAGGTCCATTTTTTCACACAAAAAAGAGACTTTTTTCACGGGATGAATTATTCCATCACTGATGAGCAGTGACCACTTCTTTACAGTTTGTAGTTTATTGAGGGGAAGGCACTGTAGCTGTAGATATTTTTTTTCTTTTTAAAACTTGCTGTCCCGCTATAAAGATCTCTCTTCTCAAGATCATAATTCTGAAGTGAAAGAGCATAAAAATGGAAATGCATCCTCCACCCAGACCAGTCCTTAAAGAAAATAGAAAAAAGGCAATTTTCTTTTGCCCACCAAATAAACACTGTCTGTTTATATTACCAAAACTGATGGTGCACTGAAAAGCTTTGCATCTACCAAGACTACAATTATAAGGGTTCTCTGTTTCTGCTGCAAATACTGTTGCTATTACCCGTGCAACAAAACCAGACTATTTTTGTCCTATTTTTAACGGCCGCTGCTGTTCTAAAGTGCTCCCTTATTGCTCCTACTAGGAAACATTTCCTACTTAACCAAGTTTTGGAGGAAGCATTACCAGGGATTGTTAACTTTGGTGCAAGAAGCAATGCTGTCAGCTTTTGTTTTTGGCACTAAGCTATTGAGTTTTTAATTCTTCCTGTACAGATAAAAATGTACATGCTGTCATCTTCTTGTACAGATTTTGCTTATACCTGATTTTCTTCAAGTTCACAGCTCCAGAAATTGACAAGACAGCCACCAGTGATGTAAGGAACACAGTGTATACACAGACACTGTGTTGCCCTAACTACACCGACATAAGCTCTATGTCAGTGTAGTAGGGCACTTACGTTAGCGGGACAAAGCTGTAGTGTGTACGCTGACATAATTAGGTCAACATAAGCTGCCTTATGTGGACCTAACTGTGCAGTCTAGACCAGGCCTCTTTCTGTGAGGGTAGGTCATATCCTAACTTCTGTATCTCTGCCCACCAGGATTGTATATATGAGAGAGCCATCAGGGAGGCCTATAATGCTATATGTGGTAAGATTCAAGGTGTGGCTTATGGTCAGGTAGGTGACTATTCGTGGTTATCTCTATCACTTATGTCTCTCTAGTTAATGAAGCTGAAGCCAAAATGCCCATTTTACACCTTTATAGTGTGGCACATCCTCATCTGGAATGCAGAGTGTGTGCTTCTAGTGGTATCATCAGTGTGCCAAAACACAGAACTTGGCTTCCAGCAAATGAATAAAGAAAGAAACAATTTTTAATTAATTGATTTTAAAATGTAGGTGTTTGTCATTTTTAAGTGCACGTGTAAAAAACCAAATTCATCCCTAGTGGGGCTCCATTAGTCAGATCCGTGACAGCAGCAATGAATTAGGCCTATGTTTCTGAGAGGAATCTTAAACAGCTTTATCCATATGGGGAAATAATTCTGCTTGTCTTTAATGATTCGTCCAAAAGATTTTTTTATAAAATGACATATACTCTGACCTCCTTATTCAGCTCAGTGATTGCCTAGCACTTGAATTTAGACAGGGCTTCTCCAGCTAAACCTTTGAGAGTTTTTTGCTTTTAAATTGCATCTTTTTTTACACTCAAAAACATTTTGCTCCTGAAGATGATCTTATAAAAAACTGCACAGTGTAAGTCATATAAGTCATTCTGATGATCCATTAGTCTGATAAAGGCACTTGGGTGATATATAGGACAAGAGAGAAGCCAATGCCTATATGCTCAAATTTGGCACCATTTAAGGAACAGTTTGCAAACTTGCTATTTCCCATGTTCTGGCATAATGTACAAAATGTGCAGGGTTCATCACTTCTGACATAATCCCCACTGGAAGGGGGGTACCACCATGGCCAGTACAACCACTCGCTTCTCCCCAGGAATGCTAATTTAACCCTCGCACCAAGCATGCGATCTTTAGCTGGCCAGGCATAAAAAGTCTGGAACTTCAGGGCCAGATCCTTAGCTGGTGTGAAGACAGTAGAAAGACACTATTTACACTAGCTGAGGATCTGGCCCTCAGTCTCTTGCAGGTTTTCTTTTCTGGCAAAGTGATGAGTATTTCAGAAAACTGGCTGTGAGTGGCCTTAATAAAATGCACTGTTTATTTTAACTTCCAGGAGGACACAATGTCTTCAAGACATCTGCTGAAAATGAAAATGGCACCCACGATGAGGGGATTATTAGAATACATTCTAGGCTGGTAACATACACATTTCATATCGGAAAGCTCGGGTGCTGTTTTTTCATCTGCAAATACCACGCTGCTTCTTTTTGTTCTCTTCTTGGATCTTCTCAATTTAACCTCAGGTTGAGTGCTTATCTGCAGGACATTTTCTTCTGACTCTGATTTGGTTGGTTTTCGTGGTGCTACTTCCAGTTCAAAGCTGTAGAAAATAGAAACAAAACATGCTCCATTATATTATAAAGGCCACCGAAGATCTCAGGTGGTTTCCTGAGACACATAAATGCAGTCATAGTCATCCTTTGTGCTGACTTTCTGAACTGTACTGCAGATCACTGGCAAACGAAGAGCACAGCACTGTGTTCTAGCTGGCAACTGTCTACTAACATCTGCCTCACAGGAGACATCAACATGTCTTAATGTCCAAGAGGTTGTTAAATATTAATCTAAAATGAGCACTTCACATTTTTTGTTGCAGAATTAGCTCTAGGGCACCTAAATTATATAGGGACCAAGCTAACATCACATTGTGTATTTTACATGCATGCTGAAAGCAAAATATGTTGCTCTGGTGGCTGGGCACTTTAGGACAGGAGTATTGCCATCCCTTCTCATGCCTCAGGATGTAAACACATCCCCTCTGGCTTCTGGGATTAATTTCTTCAGTCCATTGCAGAGTAACCAGGTACATAGTGATGAGCCGAACTCCCCTACAATCTTTAGGAGGGTGAATGCGGTGGCACAGCCAAGACATGTTTACAGTTGAAATATTGGCCACATTTCATTGAGAGAAACAGCTTGTGAAATAATAGGTGGACTTAAACTTTCCCTCTTGAACTCTGGTACAAAAATGTACCTTCCTCAGATTAAATGTGTGACTTCTGAATCAGTGTTTGCAAACAGAGAAAGCCAGGTAAAGTGCTATTGAGCTGGCTGACACACAGTTGCTAACAGGTATTATTACTTTATTTTATTATGATTATTTTTAATTAAGTCTTTTAGGGTTAAACTCCAAATTGGGAATTGAGCCTGTAAGAAGTAAAAGTGTCTTTTAAACAGATGCATTTTTGAGTTCTGACAATATTCTCCGGGTGGTGGTATTTTTTTGTTCGGTTGCTTAGTTTTGTTTTTAAAAAACAAACAATGTAATAATAGTGACCATGTGTAACCAATAACCTATTCAAAGCCCAAAGGTTAGAATAATATACAAAGAGATCTGAAACTGGCAGCAAGTTTGTGTATGGAAAAGCTCTCATTTTAGGCATAACTCAAAGTCTAAAAGAGAAACTAGACAAGAACTACATTTAAGGGAGCGTGATGGGGTAAGAGTTATTCTAGTAAGATAAGAGGTTTTACTAAAGAAGCCTCATCTCCTATCTGACCATTTTTAAAACTTCCCTTCCCACATGTACCTCCAACTTGGAGATAGGCAGCTTCTGGAGCTCTACACTCCGCCTCCAAGAGTATGGCTACAAAGTGTGTGGATGCAAGCGTCTCAGCCTGGGTTGATAGACTTGGGCTAGCGAGGCTCACGCTAGCACTCTAGAAATAGCCGTGTAGAGAGCACTTTGAAGTTGCAGCTTGGACTGGAGCAACTCCGCTGTCCAAACAGCTGTTTTTAGAGCACCCCCAAATTTGTCAACTGGAGCTGGGTCCTGCCCAAAAGGACAACTATAATAGCCACCAGAGCCCCCTGACACCATTTCCCAGCATGTGTGGAGTCCCGGATTGGGAAAGGAGGAACTAGAAACTCCTATTGAGGCCAATAGGGAAGCTTCTGCATAGGGTAATCTGGACAAGCAATCCACTGGCTGGACTGCAGAACTCCTAGCTAGGGGACAGCCTGACTCAGGGAGACAGTTCAGTTTTTGTTTTGGTTTTGGAAGCTGACCCAGACAAATCAGAGACAGGGAGTACCTTGCTAAATTCCCACTCCCCACAAAAAGGGGTTCTTTGCACTGCTGTGAGATCTAGCAGTATGGATCAGGGAATTCCAGCACTGCAGTGACCAGCATCCAGCAGAGAGAGAGATCCAACCTGGCACTGGCTATCAAGAGCCAATCAAGACCCCCACAGTATTTTAGACCAGGGAGCCAGTGAGCCTGATAAAAGCCAGAAGAGAACTCTGCCCCACCCAGGAACGAAGACATAGTAAGAGGACCCTTTGTTTATGCTGGCTAACAATTACAGTCATGCAACGCTCTGTTTTAGGACTCAAACTCAGCATGCCATATGCTTGAGAAGATGCCAGGGATGGAGCTGGTGGCTGGGACGAGTTATCAGTGTTGTGAGGTGGGAGACTGGTTTATTTATTAATGTCTAATACTTATTAGTTAACTGTAAGTCTTTCCCCCTCCCCAGATCCTATTTTCCGATCCCAATGAAGTCACCCTTTGTTATGCCATTATTTTTGTAGTGTCACTCTTTTGCTGGGGTTTCTGTTTATGTACTTTATTACCCCTTGTGTAATGGGCTACACACTCTTTGCCAGCTAGTTGTATTGATTTCCTCAAGAGACAGAACCTCTATGCCTGGCACAGTGAGGAGACACTAGGCACCAGAAAAAGAACCCAGCACCCAACCCATGTGAGAAGAGGAGAGAAGTAAATGGAGGAGACTTGAGCCACACCTCAGGGGAGGGGCTACAAACAAAAATATAAATCAAACTTACAAACATCATTTTTCAGAATGATGCAGAATTTACAAATAAAATAACACCTTCAACTGTTAAATATTTGTGTAATGATATTCAAAAATCACGTAAGTGTATTTAAAATTCTCATTCTCATCTTCATCTCAGATGGGCCTTCTAGAGCAGGGGTGGTCAAACATTTTGCCCGAGGGCCTCATTGGGGTTGCAAAACTGTATGGAGGGCCGGGTAGGGAAGGCTGTGCTTCCCCAAACAGCCTGGCCCCCACCCCCTATCCGTCCCCTCCCACTGCCCATCCCCTGAGTGCCCCCCTCAGAACCACTGACCCATCCAACACCCCCTGCTCCTTGTCCCCTGACCACTCCCTTCCTGAACCCCTTGCCCCTAACTGTCTCCCCAGGTCCCCACCCCCTATCCAACCCCCCCTTCTCCTTGTCCCCTGACTTCCCTGACTCCTATGCACACCCCCGCCCCCTGAAAGGCCCCCCAGAACCCCCATGCCTACCCCCCCCGCCCCAGTTCCCCATCTCCTGATCCCTATCCACACCCCTGCCCCCTGACAGGCCCCCCCGGGACTCCCACGTTTATCCAACACCCCCACACCCCCATTTCCCGTCCCCTGACCACCACCCCCGAACCTCTGCACCATCCAACCGCCCCCTGCTCCCTGTCCCTTGACTGCCCCCTGGGATCCCCAGCCCCTTATTCAACCCCCCGGCCCCCTTACCATGCCGCTCAGAACAGCATGTCTGGCAGCCGCGCCACCTGGCCGGAGCCAGCCATGCTACCACTCTGCTCGGCAGGAGCGTGTCGCTCCGCTGCCCAGCGTGCTGCCCGTGTGGCTGTGGGGGAGGGGGGACAGCAGGGGAGGGGCTGGGGGCTAGCCTCCCGGGCAGGGAGCTCAGGGGCCAGGCAGGACGGTCCCACGGGCTGCATTCGGCCCGTGGGCCGTAGTTTGCCCATCTCTGTTCTAGAGTATATTGTGTTTTTCCCTGGCACATTATGTGAAATAGTACAGCTCACCATCTGGAGTAGCCCTGACTTCAATACAAAGATGGTGCTGACATATATAAAGTAATTGCCATTGATCTGACTCCTTGAATAGTTTTCCTGCGGTCTTATGCTTAATCATATGTAACTGGATGAAAACAAGATGTGGTGGTGGAGGCATTTAGTGTGATATTAACGACCCACCTTTCTGAGGCCATTTTGACTGGAGTGCTACAGTCTGAATTCATGGAAGCCAGTGAAATAACTGACATCTGGCGATAAGATCTCAGCATTGACCTCGGCCGACCTACTCTCTTGTCATCGAAATCCGGCTATGAGACAGAAAAGAAAAAAATATACCATGAACAATTTTTGTGATGCACACTTTATGAGGATGGCACAGATGTTCTAGGAGTGGATTTGGAGGAAACAGTTCATTAACTAAGAAGTGTAACCTCATTACCTTGATTTTGTTTACTCTCCCTGGGAACTCTAAAACTAAGTGGTAGAGTGAGAATAAGTGGTAAGAAGAATTGAGACAGTTTGTTTTATATTTGAGAGAGAGACACACACACACAGGTTTTGGCACTGGCTAGTCTCAGACATGATGCAGGGAAGCACGTGTATTGTTTTATCAAATAGCTCTGGCCAATGCTCACTCCAAACTATTTCTCTTGTCCCAAGCCTAGATGCTGCCTCCTCTCTACGTTTAAGCTTCTCTTTTCCACCCCACCCCCCCTTGATATTTTCATGTTGACTGGCTCAGATTCCTCTCCTCCTTGTAACCTGCAGGTTGAAAACAGGTACAGCATGACAGACTTGCCAGTGAGATCAGATCTGGTCACCTTGATTTGCTATGGTCATGCTCGGTGCTCCATCCATTTCCATTCCTTTAAATCATGCAAATGACATGGCCTGAGATGAGAAGGGGGACATGACTCCAAGTCTCTCTTATTAGCCAAGATTGGTCAATGCAATGGGGAAATTGAACTGGCTATTGGCCACTCATCATTCTTCTTTGTGCTCGGGCTGCAGCAAGCTCTCAGCTCATTTGGGGATTATTTCCATGGCAGTGACTTTGACTTCCTTCTTTCTGGATCCTCATGCTAGTAGTAGCAGCAGCAAGGTCCATGTTTCTTGGCCAATTCCCAACATAAGTCTAAACAGCAGAGTCTGCTCCCATTCTTGAGGGTTGGATCCAAGGATCCACAATGAAACTGTGTGTTCAGATGTGCCCTCCTCTTTGTCAGCTGAAATACTGCCTCGAGTGAGTTTTGTAAGTGTGAACATTCCCCATTTTAGTTCATCATTGTAATGTCACAGGTTGAGAAGCATTTCCCAACACATATCTATTGTGAACTACTTTCCATCCTGCTTTAATAACACAATAATAACTTTAAAAATAAATCCGAGGACCCACCATGTTTGCTAATTACATAATAAAGTTCTTCTGATTGTTCAGATAATGTTCAATCCATTTGGAAATTGGTGTATAATCTCATATGCTAGACTCCCCAACTGTTGGTTCCTGATGCTATTGCTTTTCACTAAGACAGTTTCCTCCAGCAAGAGGACCAGAAAATCCATTTATAGTTCCCAAGTTTATTTTCAAACACTTTTCACAGTTTATGTGCAGTGAGAATTGCCTCTCATCCTGTGAGCTCCCAGAGTGCTGTGATAACACACAATGGGTGCAGCCACCTTTTAAATAGAAAAAGCCTGCACCAGCAGCCTGAAAGAGAATTAGGGATAACAACACTGAAATGGCGCTCCATTTCAAACTAACTGGCTTTTCTGTATGTGATAAAATGGATGAAATACTGTTATCCACCAACTTTATTAATTTATGAGAAACTTCTTGAGCAGTGATAAAATAATGTGCTTTGCTGCATAGCGTATCTTTGAATAGAACTGTATTTTGTAACAGCACATTACATAATTTTGAAACATGCTGAACCTCAGCTCTGGAAGGCAGCCCAGAATGAGTAAGGGGGAGATTTGCATTTAAAGAGCTATTTCATATATGTATAATGAAAATATGTTCCCAAAAGTCTGGATCAAGGCAGGGTTGACACACTATGTATTTTCACCTATCTCGGTTCATTTGTAAATTAAGCATTGTAAGCCCATAAAATGGAAGCTCTATTTACATACAAAGTCAACAGAGACAAGGAGAATGGTTGTCCTATCTCTGGGGAATTTAAGAGGAAGGCAAAAAGACATCCCTTGATCCTGCACCTAGGAAGTAAATGGTCAATGCATTTACATTCATGAAAATGGGATCCCAACCAGCCTTGGTTGGAAATGCTGCAGAAGGACATTTCGGTTGAGCTGAACTTAGACTGAAAGTTTAGTCTCTAGAAAGCGTGTTGTGATTTTGTTTTCTATGTAACCTTTCTGTCTCCATTATCATTACTCACTATCTCTTAAATCTTGATACTGAATTTATGATTGTTTTCACGGTAAACATATCTCAGTGCTGTGGTATTATTGAAGGAGCTGACCCTGGATTGATATGTTCAAGTTGGTGTGTATATTGTTCCATTGCAGACCATATACCTGGTATCACTGTGAGTATTCAGTGGATAAGGGGCTGAATGTTACAGAGAGATGTTTCAAAGGGGCTCAGGGACAGGGGTGCACCTATTGTTAACCTGCAAGGCAAAGTAAAGCTGGCATAGCCCACAGGAGATTGTTAGGGTGGCTAACAGACTGGAGGGGCCAGGGAGTGGACACCCAGTTAAGCACAAGCAAGTATCTCTCTCACTGGAGGCAGGGGGAAACAATTGACTCTCCGTGCTGGGCATCCTGAAAACTATCATAACTGTATACTGTGTAGGCCAGGGATTGGCAACCTTTGGCACATGGCACGCCAGGGTAAGCACCCTGGCAGGCCGGGCTGGTTTGTTTACCTGCCGCGTCCTCAGGTTCGGCCGATCGCGGCTTCCACTGGCCGTGGTTTGCCACTCCAAGCCAATGGGGGCTGCGGGAAGTGGCACGAGCCAAGGGATGTGCTGGCCGCCGCTTCCTGCTGCCCCATTGGCCTGGAGCGGCGAACCGCAGCCAGTGGGAACCGCGATTGGCCGAACCTGCGGACGCGGCATGTAAACAAACCGGACCAGCCTGCCAGGGTGCTTACCCTGGTGGGCCGTGTGCCAAATGTTGCCTGGTGTAGGCCACGGGGATTCTGTCAAACTATGAAAGGCTTGGAAAGGAAATCTTAGTGTGGAGAAGAAGAGGGGGTTAGTCACAAAAGCAGTACATTCTATTCTTGCTCTTGTCAAATAAAAATCATACATAGGTTATTCTTTACTTTTACAAAAGTTGATCTAAATGGCTGTTGAAGGTTTCAACATTTGGCTAGATTGTGAACATTGGATTACATCTCTTTCCACATTGAGTCTGCCTCCAGTTGACTGAATTATAGGAAAGATATTGTCATAAATGGCTGGAATTGGCATTATTCAGGAATATACCATAGGATGATGCCCAGGCTGTAGGGGAGAAGTTTTTTTTTCCCCCAGTATAACAATTGAATCAACATGTAAAAAATAAAAAATGAATATATAGCAGGAGCAGCACAATTTCAATCCCCAAATGACAGGGCTCTACTTTCTAACACCAACAAACAACTGAACGAATGTTCAGATATTTAGACTTGTTTTGCTCCCAGAGTTATCTGGGAATAGAAGTAGAGTCACATGGTTGGAATCAGACAAGGGCAGGGAGCTATCTATGGACAAGTGTGGATCAGAGCTACTAAAAAATATTCCAAAGAGAAAAAAATGTGTCATGGCATGTTGTCAGAGGGCTTGTTTCTTTATAATATGAAAAAGAAATGCAAGTTTAACAGAGATAGGGAAGGATTCCAAATCTCAGAATGGGGGATGTTTGGTGCATCAGGGAATTAATAAACTACTCTGACTGTAAGATTCAGGTCATGGTGCCTTCACATCACAGGACCACCCTAAGTAACAAATATGCAGGAGGCACTTTTGATTACAGGAAAAGTACAGGGCATACACTAAATAAAGGGCAAGTGAAGCAGAGAGGAGAGAAATAAATAGAGAGCCTTACCAATTCTCTGACTCCATATTGTTTTTCTACTTTGATCTTTAAGTTCTTGAAACACTCCTCCATACGGTCGTGGAAAGGACGAAGGTTATCAGAAACCCTTTTTTCATGAATCTTAATTCCAGCCCCAAGGAAAGGTATCTTGGATAAAATAAAAAGCAAGAATATTAAACTGGATCTGCCAAGCCCCCTCCCTCCATTTACAGAATCTGCCAAGTCAACTGTAAAACCATTACTGAGACTTGTAATAGATTTGTCAACTGGAATAGATTTGTCAGCCCCAGGAACTGGGAGAAGCAGGTAGGAAGCTTACTACAAATTGGAGAGGGCTTCTGAAAAGCCAGCTTGCTGGGTAAACTGTTGGAGCAGGCTGTCTGAGTGGGCTACTTCATGGTGATGGAGGTTTTTGTTTTTCCTCCATATTCTGAGATTTGGATATACCCTGTGAAAGAATCGGAGAAAATCCCTGGCTCTGCTCACAGAAACAGCATTGAGAGTTCAATTCTGTGCACTCATGGGACTTGTCAAGGGAGATTTGGTTATCTCAAATACTAATCCATCTACTAACAAAGGCACTTGCCATTTCTTGATGATTGAGTGTAGACAGAAAGGTTGATCCATTTGATCTAAATGGCTGTCAGACGCCAAGCTTCCAAATCCTAACTTTTCTTGGAAACCCATCATTCTGTGTCTTTGGGACTGCCAGTGATTTAAGCCAGGGGATCTTAAGTCTATCTGTTCAGTTAGAAGAAGAGAGATGCAGGCAGCCATTCTCTTAGAGATAAACAGGCCTCTCCATCCCAGTTCACCAAGACAACATCCTCTCTTCATTTAAATCCCACATGAAATCCCTTAAATTATGTGTCGCAACACATAGCAAGTTACTTTACCAGAAAATAAATACTAAATATACTCAGAATGAAGCAAACATCATCTTATTACTGTGATCCTTCTCCTCTGCCTCCCCACTTTCTTTGTTACATTCTTACACTAGACTATATGATCTCCAGAGTAGGGACTGTATCTCTCATCTCTAGCTGTTTTGTAAAGTGCCTGGCACACTTTTGGGTACTGTATAAATAGGGCCCTACCAAATTCACTACCATGAAAAACGTGTCATAGACCATGAAATCTGGTCTCTCCCACAGTGAAATATGGTCTTTTCTGTGCTTTTACCCTATACTATACAGATTTCATGGGGGAGATCAGCATTTATCAAATTAGAGGTCCTGACCAAAAAGGGAGTTGCAGGAGAGGTCGCAGGGTTATTTTAAGGGGATTGCAGTATTGCTACCCTTACTTCTGTGTTGCCTTCAGAGCTGGGTGGCTGGAGAGTGGCAGCTCTTGGCCAGGCGCCCAGTTCTGAAAGAAGCACCCTGCCAGCAGCAGTGCAGAAGTAAGGGTGGCAATACCATACCATGTTGTCCTTACTTCTGTGCTGCTGCTGGGGACAGTTCTGCCTTCACAGCTGGGTTTCTAGCCAGCAGCTGCCGTTCTCCAGCTGCTCAGCTCTGAAGGCAGTGCCAGTGCCAGCGGCAGTGCAGAAGTAAAGGTAGCACTACCGCAACCTGCCCTACTATAACCTTGTGACCTCTGCACAACTCCCTTTTGGGCCAGGACCCCTACAATTACAACACCGTGAAATTTCAGATTTAAATAGCTGAAATCATGAAATTTATGATTTAAAAAATCCTATGACCGTGAAATTGACCAAAATGGACCATGAATTTGGTAGGGCCCTATATATAAACAATAGTAAACAAGTATAGCCATGCAGTGAAACTAGCCCACTCTTCTCCCCAACTGAGAGGGCACCTACTTGCTCCTGAGTTCTTTAAGAAGGCTATTTGTGAGATTTATTCACTATACTTTTAACTATCCTATTGCAAATAATCTATTGGTAATGCGGCAAAAACCTTATAGCTAGTTAAGTAATGCATTGGTTTTTTGCATTATCCACTTACATTTTTAGGTTTCATGTATTGTGTTATGACTCTGTAAATAGCATTAACATATATACACATATCCTTACTGATCTCATATTTTATGGAAGTTCATTCTCAGCCTGCTCCTTAGAAGTACCTCTGTTATGCACAATCTGCTGATCCTCTCCTGGAGGACTAACAGGGAAGTATCCGAATCACAGTTCTGGGGCCTAAGGGCATTGTATTAAATAAAGACAAACCACAAAAGCTGCAATTTTGTAGTGCAATCTGGGGCATCCATTAAGTGTTTCAGACTGTCAATAAGGGAGAAGAACACTGTGCAGATAGATGGTGTGGGGTATCCAGGAGACAAATCTGTGAAATTTGGTGACCATCAGTTATGGCAAGCCCGAAAACCAGAGCAATTAAAATTCAACAAGATGCAGTGGAGGAAACTTATTTGGAAGCTTCATTTGTGGTTAAAGACAGGAACTGATAGTCAAGGCTTGCTGCCTCCTTATCTGTCCAATGGAGATAATGCTTCCCTTCCTCACAGGGGTGTTATGAACCACATTTCACGAACACGTGTGAGCTGTTCTGATAATACAGTGATGGGAAATATATGGCAGGCTCTATAGTAGAAAGAGGGATATACAGGACATATCAAAAGAAATCTAGAGTCACACATTACTGGTGAGAGGATTCCTGTCTAATGAATAATATTTCCCAGCCATCCACGTTAGGGGAAAAAGGAACCAGGTGGTAGGATTTGAGACATTTAAGAATAACTAGCATATTTTAATATTGCGCATGAACTTAATGTAATGATTTTTATGCCTATTCTGTTCATAGCAAATATATTATATTTCTCTTTCATTCATGTTGTTTACATTTCAGAGCAGGGAGGGGAGGTGTTCACAAATAACGGTGGTTATAGATTGGCAGAGAAATTTAAAATGAAGCTTTTCTATCCCACAGTCACTCTGTGTCCCAGATACAGTTTTGTAGCAGCATTAACTGTTTTGACAAGATCATAAAAATAGCTCTGATATTTCCTGAAGTCATGGGTTTTTTTTTTCCTCCTCTTTGTAGCACCAAATAGTTTAGGACAATAAAGAGAGCTATTTTCCCTTGAATCTCATCAAAACTGATGTTGCTTTTGTGACACCGTCTACAGTAGATGTGTTTTATTCTTTGAGAACAAGGGGAAGCTGCAGGTTGGGTAGCTTATCAAAGCACACTTTAAAAATAAGAAAGAAATAGCTGGAATGTAGCTGGCGCAGGTAGAATATTCTGTCTTTTCTCTAGAGAGATCAACCTTATAAAGTATTGACTACCACTCTTCTATGCTGTTTGTGGAGCTGAGTGTTGCATAAGGATGTGCAGCAGCAATCATGCACATGATATGGGGCATGTACTGCCAGGCCCCTAAGCAACACAAAATTCCATTGAAGTTTTTGACTCCAAAAAAAGTATGACAAACAATGAATGTTTAAAATGAGTGAGGAAAGCTAAAAATGAAGGTGAACTGTTTTCTAACATTTATAGGTTCCCCTTCTCCAATCAACTTGTGAAGCCCCTTATGGTCTTCTTACACTTTCAGTTTTGTCTCCAGGGACGTCTGCTAGAGTTTAAGATCTTACCCAGTAGCAATAAGGGTAGCTCCTTTTGTGAGAATTTTATGCAAACAATTCCAGAGATATGCTAGAGGGGGTAGCTCTGTGGCCTATTGTTAAAGCTCTGCCCTCAACCTGTATGGAGGTTGTCAGGTGATTTCTCCGAGTCTGGTGGTGTTTCACCCACCCCTCTCCAGACACTGCTAACCAGTCCCTCCTCAAAATAAAAAAGTACTCTGCAGGAGGAAATGTATTCAATTTGGAATGGATCAAACCTCACAAAAATGACAGCCTCTTCTTTATTTTTTAAATAACTATCTCTAGATCCCCTACAAAGTTTTATCTGCACCACTCCATTTCAGAAGATAACAACTCTTGGCTGTGTAATTTGATCCAGCATCTCAGTAAGTTTGTCAGTAAAGCAGATTTCCAGTTATATATGTTAACATTTGCCAAGTGGTGTAAGCCTCCTTTTGTGTTTGAGAGAGCATTTTTGCCTGAATAGGTTCAAATTAATTCCTCTCATACCTCCTCTCTGCAATACCATATGTCCCCAGGACAGGAGATTTATCACAGGGTAAAGGGAACATTTTAGTACAGTGTTTCTCGAACTGGGGTTGCCGCTTGTGTAGGGAAAGCCCCTGGCGGGTCGGGCTGGTTTGTTTACCTGCCCTGTCCACAGGTCCGGCAGATCGCGGCTCCCACTGGCCGCGGTTAACTGCTCCAGGCCAATGGGAGCTGCTGGAAGCGGCGTGGGCCAAGGGACTTACTGGCCGCTGCTTCCAGCAGCTCCCATTGGTCTGCAGCGGCAAACCTACTCAAGCGGTAACCCCAGTTTGAGAAACACTGTTTTAGTAGGAATCCATTGTAAAAATCTTTGGTAATGTAGCACCAAGCCAATCTGTTAGTTTCTAGCTATAATGTTGATTTTTTTCCTTTTAAAAAAGCAGGAGAGGGAAACATACAAATAAAAATGATAGACCGATTTAAGTCACATTACACTCTCCCAATGGAAAGAAAACTGATAAATGGAAAAAAGGAATAACCAGGTAAACCTCAGAAAATTGCTGCCAGTATGGCATTACCTGCCAAGCAATCAGGTCTTTGAGTCGGTTCAGTTTCTCTTGATCCTCTGGATGGTCTTTGGCATACTCATCGGTGAAGAAAGCCTGCAAGGGGCATGTAAATCATTCAGTCCTTAACACGAAAAGGAATCAATGCTTTCTCCAGCGTGAGTCACTGATCACTATAGAACTCTATCTCTAATCGAAAGATAAGACATCCGCTTTCCTCTAGAGCAGCCGCTTGTGGTGATGCTTTATTAGTAAACCAATTGAGGATCAAAGGGCATTTTTATTTGTTCAAATATTTTCAGTGTCCATTTAACGCATTTGAGCTCAGGACCACCATCTTGAAAAGCCAACCTCTTGTTTTCAAGTTTAACTAACACTTACTTCAGTTAGGGGTACCACGTAGTTGGAGTGCCATAATTTATCCATCAATGAATGGTGCCCTTTTTGGTTGTTTAGCTAACATAATTGCACCTCCTGGATGATCAGTTAGATAAGAATTAAACTTTTCCACCTGCCGCTATAGGACACAGATGCAATTAATAACTTTAGCCATTACTCACGGCACCTGTGATACATGGGGGGGAAGGGAGGAGTAGCTCCCTTTGATGGACACCCAGCCAGCCAGTTAGCTGTAAAATTCCTCTTGGTCTGTTCAAAGGGAACTACTCCCACCCCTTCATGTATCACAGCACCTCTTTCTGAGCCCAAAGTAAAGGTAGTAAGTAAACAAGCAGCAGTGTTATGACAGATTGCCTCACTGCAGGTCTGGTGAATATAATGCCGATGAATGCCTTTTTAAAATGATTTAGAGACCTTCCAGGACATGTATAGGTTTGGACAGAGAGGTTTGGATTGCTTGGGAATATATGAAGATAGAGACCGGATACTGGACTAGATGGCCTGATAGAAGCCAGCACTAGATGTTCACATGAAGGTGCAAGAGCACCACAGATATGTGATAATTAAGTCTCATTGTTATCTCTAATAGAGATTGTCTTAAGCCTTGATGCGTGAGATTCCAAAATTTTTGATATGAGGTTGTCTTGGAATTATTGTCTTCAATAACTGAGTTCCTTAAGGGGCTGCGTCTCCATGTACCCTGTTGTTCTAACAAAATACATTTCTTTACAACAAAAACTGCCTTGTAAAAGGCTGCAGTTACTGGAAAAAGTAGTTAACAAGGTAAGAGATTTACTAACTCTGAGTCTGCTAGACAGCTAGAAGAAGAACTTGCGATGATTTACCCCAGACCAAACCAGTTGAGGCATGGAAGGCTATTTCATTAGAACATGTGTAATCATATCCTCCCATATCACACTTACATGAAAACCCCCATGCCTGCAATTAATTTTGAGCATCAGTCCTACATCCATGTTAGAGTCAACTTTTAAAGGAGACTAAGTCAGACGTGACCAGATTCTGAAGATCTTCAAATTAATGAGGTTCATCCTTTCTTTGTCCCCATCCTACTATCTCCCACCACAGTTTTTGACAATCACTAAGCAAGCAGAAACAGAGCTATCATCATTACTGAGAATAGAAAAATCTGTGAAGATGATCTTAAAGCTATTAAAATCATTACCTTTTCATATTTAGCAAAGCCTCCCATGACGGCTGGATCAACAATTCCATTCAGAAGCATGGAGAGAGGGTTAATGGGAAGATTTTCATCACTCTGGTACTGGTTAATCATCATCAAAATTTTCTCATTTGTCATGGACATTGTCTCAATGGCATTCTCCAGTGGACTAATGGTTGCCTATGAAATAAGAGGAGGAATGTTTAATGTGTCTATTTGATTTAATTTAACCACTCATGCTGACTTCTAAAACTTCCTTGGCCTCCTGCTAAACCAGTGTCCAACAGGATTAGATGACTCCACATAGGGCTCAGGTGTGCTTTTCAGCCAGCCCTCAAGAATGCTGCACAGATATAGTGTGTAATATCTCCTGTGCTTTCTATTCTTGTTCTGAAACCACTGAGGAAGTGCAAATATTTTTCAAAGTGAACAGTTTTAATAATGTCTGTGTGTAGAGGAGAGGTGAAGGGGAGTGAAGAACTAACTCATCACAGCAGAGCTCTGAGGAAAAAAATCATTCTTCTATATCTTTTGTGTATTTTTATGCAATTCTCTCCTCAGGACATCTGAATAAAAAACAGGATTAGGGTTTCTAAAGAATACTTCCACTACTGTTGCATATTCCACCTCTGAATTCATAATCCCCTTGTATATGCCTCTGAAATTATAATCAATAGCAAAGTAACCAAATGAAATGTCACAAACAGAAGATTATGACTTCAGCTGAAAAATAGCAGCAGGAGCAAATGAACTCCTAGGAAACCAAGATGTTGCTTTCATGGAGTTGTCTTTTGTAATCAAGAACAAGGGAAAAGAAAATATAAGAAAATGAAAAAAAAATAAAGTAGAACTCGTTAGTGATTTCTTGCTCTAGCAGGACATGGTTTTTTGAAATGCAGGCTCCCAGCACTGAGGAATGAAATATTCAAGGGAGTAACACAAACATCATATTGTATCATAGATGATGAATTTCTCTAACATCTGTTGACACACTCCCCCTCCTTGGTCATTTTCATTTCTTAGATAAAAACATAATTGGTTTGATGTCTGTGCTAGAACTAATGTAACAGCATCAGGTCTCTCAGAACAAGATCTGTCATTGTCTGCATTCATGTGGCAGTGAATTGGGTTCTGTCAAAACAGGGAAGAGTAAGAGAAAAGCTGATATTTTTCTATATCTTATTTATAGCCAGCAGCACATCTGTTTTCTCTCTTGTTGCAGGGTGTGTGGGAGAGCTGGCTACCATCAGAAAAAAGATGGACATTGTGCCAATGCTCAAAGTGGGACAGGAGGCGCAGAGATGCACTTATAGTCATGTTGCCTGAGAAGAAAGGAGGGAAATAGGTGATCACACAGTACCATGTTCCCCTTCTAAATATGGTACAGCACTGTGCTCCCGTGTAAGATCAGAATGTAGATGGGGTTATCTGTTATCATGGCAGTAAAAATCCACCAAGATATGCTTTGCTCCTTTAGCCACTTGTTGGTTATATAGAAAGTAACACTATCGGTATAAATAGCTATTTAACCTTAAGTATATGGGAGACGAAGTGCTAATGCTTAAGACAAATCCCAGTTTAGGAACCTCTTGGGTCTCTGTCCAGCCCCCACAGTATTCTCCTGCTGGTAATTTAGATGTACTGTAACAGTTGCAAAGTAAACAGTTGCTTCTTAGGGCTTGTCTGCATGGTGTAGCTAAGTGCACTAGAGGGATTAAATTCTCATGTACCAAACATTTTGGCATGCTAGCCGGTCTGTGTAGTCCATGTTGGTGTGCACTAAAAGCTCCCCAGTGTGCATTAGTGTAGTACTGTCTCAGTGAGATCAGATTGTTAGATAAATGCTAACTTTCTCAACGGTATCAAGTATCAGGGGGTAGCCGTGTTAGTCTGTATCTACAAAAACAACAAGGAGTCTGGTGGCACCTTAAAGACTAACAGATTTATTTGGGCATAAGTTTTCGTGGGTAAAAACCTCACTTCTTTGGATGCATACCGTTTCTCAACGGTACTAAGTTAATGCGCATTAGGTAATTTTTAGCACACACTGGAAGGGTCTACAAGGGCTAATTAATATGCAACACAGCAGTGTGCTTTAGAATTCAACCCCTCTAGTGCTCATTGCTGTACTGTGTAGACAAGCCCTTAGTTAACTTAATGTTGATTTAAGCCTTAAAATTTCAAGAGAGTGGTGTTGCATGTATAATGGCATAGGCATATGTGACCCTTCACAGACACATAAAAGAGAAGGTCCCTGCCCCAAGGAGCTTCAGGCCTCCAGTAGACAAATGATATAATGGGAGATGACAAGAGGAAGGGGAAGGAGAAGAGACCATATAAAAGAAAGAGAAAAGCAAAACTGCTCTTGGGGAGGGCATCAGTATTCACAGAACTCAGGTCATTTCTATGGCTTTGTTCAGTGCTCTTTAGGTTGTTAAACAATGATGGGGTTCAAGACCATGTGGTACCTGAATAGATGATACTGATGGAAAGCTAACAAGGGAGTTTTGATAAAGGATATGAGGAAGAAAGGGAGGCTGTGCCGGGGACAGGAGGGATTGTTAAAAAAAGATGGACTGGTGTGGAGCAGACCAGGGGAGCATTAAAGAGGAGAATTGGTAGCACACAGGACCTGAGCGATGTGGCTCTGGAACAGGAGGAAAATGGAGATTAGAGTCAGGTAATATGGGATAAAATATATTTGCTCTCTCTTTTTTTTTTTTTTTTTGGTAAAAGCTCTGAATAGAAATCATTTTAGGGAAAAATTAATCAGATACAGGTTTGAACCCCTAACATCAGATCTCCCAACAGTCCTAGTTTTCATGGCACTGTCCCATGGTCAGCCCCAGAACCCCCTGTGCCCGTTGAAGTGAAAATTTCCCACATTCAAGTCTGCCTAGGGGAAGGAGCCATTTGTTTGCCCCAGGCCCTCCATTTGAGGAGGTCCCCAAACTGAGTGGCACTGCAACCTGGCGCATGGGGTCACAGTGCCACTCAAGTCTGGCCCATCAGCTTCTCCATCTCCATCTACGGAGGGGCAGACAGGCCAAACATGAGTGGTGCTGTGTCCTGCTTTAGCCACATGAAATACTGGGAGGTATGTTAATACTGCAGTTTATGCATAAAAACCAAGAAAGAAACTAATGATCTTATTTTTATTCTCAAAAATGAATGACATGCCAAAAAAAAAAAAAGCCCTCCATAAATGGTAAAGGCAATTAGATTTTATTTTTCTTTGTAATACTTTAGGGTGTTGCTATTAACATACATAAGGAAATTTTTCTTAAGAATGAATTTTAATTTGACAGTCTCATACTCACATCTCTATACTTGGTTATAAATATAAGTTGCCAAGGAAATATTTTTAAAATGCAGTTTTTCCTGAAGGCAAAACCTGTGTGGGGATTTTACAATATGATCCTAATATGTTGATGAATGTGACATATAAGAAGGAAACCAGATAATATTTAGAATTGGCCTATATACAGTATATAATAGTTAAATATAATACTCTGAAATGTACATTCAGAGTTCTGTGAAATTCAGCCATTTACATTCAAATTATTTTAGTCAAATTATTTACAGTTCACAGGGCTGCAACTCAAACAAAATCACTAAGTTTTCTGCATGTTTCCATCTCAAAATAAATAGCCATTCCTTTGCACTACTGAAAAATGAGTTTGTCTAGAGTTGAGCCCCAGCTAAAACTTTTCAATGAAGCTGGCCAGACTTTGGGGTCCATAGGTTTTCCAAGTATTAAATCTCCTGTGTTCTTTTAGGCTATAAAAGCTATGCTTGGCAAAGCAATGGAATTCCAGTTCCTGACTGTTAATAACCACCTGAGTTGTACTTTATAAAATTTATAGAACACTCAAGATGTAAAGATTTTAACTTGCTGTGATCGTTCTAATATGGGTGTGAAGCAGCAATAAAAACTTCACATTCCATTTCTGTGCAGCTGGCTGTATTAATCAGGGCTTCCATTTGGCTTTGAGCAGGCCTTCTGTGGGATGGACTGATGTTCCTTTCCCCTGAATTAAGCTCTTATATCCTTCGTAGGCCAGATTTCTTTTAGCAGCACATTTGAGATCCTGGATCTGAAGTGATGTTTAGTTTTATGGTCAATGGGATTTTTAATGGATCAAATTAAAAAAAAAAACTGTTAAGGCAGCAGGTTAGGAAGAGGGGCAACTCTCTACCCCTCCAAGTGCTTTTTCAGGCTTCATGTCAGATATTTCCTAATGGTCCTGTCTCTTTCAGTGCATCTACGTGTGTGTATTCCAGTGATGCCCAGGAGCCAAATTAGTGATCAACATCACCTAAAAGAGCCACAGTCGTGTGAATTCATTATTTCATTTACTATTTTATATATATTATTCTCACAGCAAAATGACTGAGCAAGTATTCTACAATTGGTTAATAACATAGTAAAAGCATCCTGAATAGTTGATGACTTAGACTGGTTAATAATTAAATCACACAGTGGGTTAATACCACGTGCTGCAAGGAGCCACAGGAGACACATTCAAGAGCCACTTGCGGCTCCTGAGCCTCAGCCGGACGATCGCGCGTGTTTTCATTTTGTGGGGATTGGTGAAGCTCCCTGTGCTGCACTGAACTAATTCCCCATTTCCCAGACTGGTTCACTGCAAGTAACGAGAAGACAAGGAGTCTGTTGAGTAAGAGGTGCCTATTGTTCCTTCTATTCTTTTTTTATTTTTTGATAGAGGTGGCTCCTGAAGAAAGGAAGTGACCACTTGTGCAGTAAAGGCAAAAACATGAGCGGTATCTGAACAATAATTTTAAAGGCCATAAATGGTAAGTTTTCTGTGCATTTTATGAAAATATCAGAGGGATATCTCTGAGAACTTATAATTTTCATATTAGCAAAGGGGATACTATTATCACATTTTATGATAAGTCACCACCATAGGGATTTCCTTCAGATGATCTCAGATCACCAGTGTCAATTCAAGGGAACTGTAATAAATATCATGTTGAGAACTACTTTTGTGCAATTACAGCAGATAAAAACTGAAATAAAGTACCAATAATATAGACAAACTCCTCAAAACAAGGAAGGTCAGAATCAGTAAAACTGAAGGAATCTCAAATTATTTTTGTACTAGCAATTGCCAGCACTTCTTTGGCCCATCATGTACCAACAATACCTCAGAGCTTGAATATACAGACACTTTATGTGCAGCAAGCCCGGGTGTAAATCTGGAGGAGCCTGCTACCTTGTGCTAACACTACAGAACTATTAGTGCAGGGTCCAAACAGCCAGTTAGTGTTTGGAAAGCTAGTGTGCTGTAAATTTACACTCGGGCTTGCTGCACACTGTGGATCTGTGTAACTAAGCCCTCACTCCAAAAGCCAAGAAGCTTGCCCATGGTCACTTGCATGTATTTTTTAAGACTATCTATCCTTTTGTCAGGGAGTCTCAGGACAGTACCTTACCATATGAGTGGTAATCTTTAACCACTGCAGGGCTGAGCTGTCAGTCATTTCAATGTATTGAATTTGTGGCGATCAGGGGAGGGTCCCGGAAGATTGGAAAAAGGCAAATATAGTGCCCATATTTTAAAAAGGGGAAGAAAGATAATCCAGGGAACTACAGACCGGTCAGCCTCACTTCAGTCCCCGGCAAAATCACGGAGCAGGTCCTCAAGGAATCCATTTTGAAGCACTTGGAGGAGAGGAAGGTGATCAGAACAGTCAACATGGATTCACCAAGGGCAAGTCATGCCTGGCCAACCTGATTACCTTCTATGATGGGATAACTGGCTCTGTGGCTATGGGGAAAGTGATGGATGTGATATAGCTTGACTTTAGCAAAGCCTTTGATACGGTCTCCCACAGTATTCTTGCCAGCAAGTTAAAGAAGTATGGGATTGGATGAATGGACTATAAGGTGGATAGAAAGCTGGCTAGATTGTCAGGCTCAAGGAGCAGTGATCAACAGCTCGATGTCTAGTTGGCAGTTGGTATCAAGCGGAGTGCCCCAGGGGTTGGTTTTGTTCAACATCTCTATTAATGATCTGGATGATGGGATGAATTGCACCCTCAGCAAGTTCGCAGATGACACTAAGCAGGGGGGAGAGGTAGATACGCTGGAGGGTAGGAATAGGGTCCAGAGTGACCTAGACAAACTGGAGGACTGGGCCAAAAACAATTTGATGAGGTTCAACAAGGACAAGTGCAGAGTCCTGCACTTAGGAAGGAAGAATCCCATGTGCTGCTACAGGCTGGGGCCTGACTGGCTAAACAGTAGTTCTGCAGAAAAGGACTTGGGGATTACAGTAGATGAGAAGCTGGATATGAGTCAGCAGTGTGCCCTTGTTGCCAAGAAGGCCAACGGCATCTTGGGCTGCATTAGTAGGAGCATTGCCAGCAGATTGAGGGAAGTGATTATTCCCCTCTATTCGGCACTGGTGAGGCCACACTTGGAGTACCGCATCCAGTTTTGGTCCCCCCCACTATAGAAGGGATGTGGACAAATGGAAGACAGTGTAGCGGAGGGTAACAAAAATGATTAGGGGGCTGGGGCACATGACTTACAAGGAGAGGCTGAGTGAACTGGGGTTATTTAGCCTGCAGAAGAGAAGAGGGAGGGGGGATTTGATAGCAGCCTTCAACTACCTGAAAGGGGGTTCCAAAGAGGATGGAGCTAGGCTGTTCTCAGTGGTGGCAGATGACAGAACAAGGAGTAATGGTTTCAAGTTGCAGTGGGGGAGGTCTAGGCTGGATATTAGGAAACACTAGCAGCGTGGTAAAGCACCTGAATGGGTTACTTAGGGACAGGGCCGGCTCCAGGGTTTTTGCCACCCCAAGTGGGGTGGGGGGGGGGAAAAGCCGCGATCGTGATCAGCTACACTTCGGCGGCAGCTCCACTGCGCCGCTTTCTTCTTCGGCAGCAGGTCCTTCCCTCCAAGAGGGACCGAAGGACTCGCTGCCGAATTGCCGCCGAAGAGCTGGACGTGCCGCCCTTTCCCCTTGGCCGCACCAAGCACCTGCTTGCTGAGCTGGTGCCTGGAGCCAGCCTTGCCTAGAGAGGTGGTGGAATCTCCATCCTTAGAGGTTTTTAAGGCCCAGCTTGACAAAGCCCTGGCTGGGATGATTTAGTTGATGTTGGTCCTGCTTTGAGCAGGGGATTGGACTAGATGACCTCCTGAGGTCTCTTCCAACCCTAATATTCCATGATAATACTAAAAGAGAGATTCTGTCAAAATCTGGTAGAAAAATTGTCAGGCAAGATATATGGTTATCTTCTACCTTTTACATAGATATTTTACTCATTTGCAATAAAATGTCAAAATGTTTTCCATGACACAAGGTGGGTGAGGTAATATTTTTTATTAGACCATCTTCTGTTGGTGAAAGAGACAACTTCTGCACTCCACAAATATTGGTCAATATTTTACCAGCCACTGGCAAAAAACTAACAACCACTTACCCCAGAAATATCAGAACATAATAATGGACATATAGAGTCCATGTAGCCCAGTATCCTATCTCATGACAGTGACCATTTATTCCTGCCATTTGTTTCCTATCTTTTAACCAGTTACTGATCCTCAAGAGGATCTTCCCTCTTATCCCAGGTCTGCTTACTTTGCTGAAGAGCCTTTGGTGAGGGACCTTGTCAAAGGCTTTCTGAAAATCCATGAACACTATATCTACTGGATCACCCTTGTCCACACACTTGTTGACTCCAGTCAAAGAGTTCTAAAAGATTGGGGAAGCATGATTTCCCTTTACAAAAGTTGTGTTGACTCTTCCCCAACATATCGTGTTCATCTATTTGTCTAATAATTCTGTTCTTTACTACAGTTTCAACCAGTTTGCCTGGTATTGAAGTTAGGCTCATCACACTGTAATTGCCAGAATTTCCTCTAAAGCCTTTTTAAAAAAATCAGCATTACCTTAGGTATCCTGCAGTCATCTGGGACAGACACTGATTTAAGTGATAAGTTACATACCAGCATTGTTAATTCTGCAATTTCATAATTGAGTTGCTTCAGATTCCTTGGGTGAATACCATCTGGTCCTAGTAACTTATTCATGTTTAATTTATCTATTTATTCCAAAACTACCTCTATTGACATCTCAATCTGTCACCCTAGATTTGTCACCTTAAAAGAATGACTCAGGTGTGTGAATCTTCCTCACATCCGCTGCAGAAAAGACTAATGCAAATAATTCATTTAGCTTCTGTGCAACAGCTCCGTCTTCCTTGAGTGATCCTTTAGCACCTTGATCATCCAGGGTTTGTCTACACAGGGATAAAAAACCTGTGGCTGGCCCGGGTCAGCTGTCTCAGGCCAGTGCGGCTTGAGCTCCAGTGCTGAAAAATTGCTATGTATCTGTTCAGACTTGGGCTGGAGCCAGAGCTCTGGGATGCTGTGAGAACTCAGTCTTCAGCCTGAGCCCCAAAGCTCAAGCCCTGGCAGCTTGAGTCAGCTGCCCAGGCCAGCCACAGCCATGCTGCAGGTCTTTTAATCCCATGTAGATGTACTCCCAGTGGCCTCTCTGATTGTTGGCAGGCTTCCTACTTCTGATGTACTTAATTTTTTTTTTTTTTGCTGTTAGTTTCTGTATCTTTTATTAGTTGCTCTGCAAATTCTTTTTTGACCTGCCTAATTATACTTTTGCATTTGACTTGCCAGAGTTTATGCTCTTTTCTGTTTTTCCTCTATAGGGTTTGACTGCCAGTTTTTAAAGATTGCCTTTTTGCCTCTAACCACCTCTTTCACTCTGCTGTTTAGACATGGTGGCATTTTTTTTTATTTGGGGGTAGACATATAGTTTGAGTTCTATTATGATGTTTTTAAATAGTTTCCATGTAGCTTGCAGGGATTTCACAAAAAAACTAAAATGTACAGAGTAGTAGTCTTGTGAGTAGATTTAGAAAATAAAAATAAAAAGATTTGAACCATTTAATCTCAAAAATCAGTCTGTGTTAGAACTGCTACACTACATTTATATACATTAATTTGTATATCAGGATACTTAGCATGTAAATACCCACCTGTGACATGGAGACAACCTCAAACCAACGCAGAATTCCAGGAAGTTTGTAAGCTGTAACAAATGATGTTCTCTCAATCCACATAGACTGTTTTTTTTTTTAAAAAAAAAGAGAGAATACAGGATTGAAACCTTAGTCTTTTCAGGATAGAAGTTTATAGAAATTACATTGCAAAATAAAAGATTAGGTAGAAAAATGACAGAATAATTTGTGCATAGAAAGACGCAGCAAAAGGAATCCAGCACAGCAATTTGTGGTTTATTGTTTCAAAACTAGGTCATCATTAAGCTCTCAGTCTATACAAGGTAAGGAACCCTCAAATTTCTATTCCCAACTCTGCCACTATTGCCTGTGTGATCTCTGGTAAATCACTTACTCTGGCCTTCTTTACTCTGAATTAAGAAACTTTAAGGAAAACAACTGGTCCTACCAGCAGTAGGACTTCTGTATCCGAGTGCCAGAATTTTAACCACTTTGTTGCTGTAAGCAGGTTAGTCAACGTGGTGGATTAAACTGCTAACAGCCTGCCTACCCTAATGTTCCTCCTATTATTGTTACCATGGGGAGCCAAGTTGGTGGTAGCAACAGTGGGAAATTTTAACAGGTCTAATGCAGATACAGACTCACTATCTCAACTGCCCCATATGTAAAACAGAAATACTAATATTTACCTTCCTCAAAAAGTACCATGTGTTACTACAGTGTCTGATTCTCAGACAGACCCATTCCACATCACCATGCCAGGATGTTAAAAAGTTCTAGTATCATGTGCTCTGGGTTTGGGACAGTGTGTACAGTCCCTGTCCACACAAGACCTATCACTAGCTAGTGCTGTTAGTCACTGATCAGAACAATACACATAATTTAAGTGCTTCATACAATTTTGAAATAAGGTGCTCTTACAAATCTGAAAACCTAAGTTGTTTTCCCCACCCACCTCTGACAGCACTCAACTGTACAATTTTATGATATAATAAAACTTTATATATTTATTCCTCTAAAGTAAGAAAACTTACCACACTGCTGTATATGACATTATAAAAATCATATAATTTATAGCACTTGTAGATCTCAAAGTGTATTAAAACTATAAACATTATTTGTAGTTGTTGCATTATTGAACAGCTGATGTGAGTCAATATGGCATATACAGTACTCAGCACTTCACATGAGTGATGAAAACAGACAATTTACACTCCTTAGCCCATACTGGTAGCTAAGGAGTGGAGCAGTTATTAAGTACTAGTGGTGATGCATTTTATTGATATGTATTTACATTTTGTCTTGTTTAACAATAGAAAATTTTACTAGAGAACTTTTCTGCATAACCAAACTGTATTTAACTTACTTAACTGAGAGGTTTTACCTAAAATTCAAACAATGAAGTATTACGATAATAAAATGGGAAATTAGGCTACAAATCAGGAAATGTAAAATGAGAATATGTTGAAAAGTACTTAGAGTAATGTAGAAATAGAGAAGCCCTAGATTTAAATTGTACTGTAGTTGAAATGAAAATAGGTCGTTTCAGATCTTGAAACTAGGCCTTCCATAGTGGGGCAGCTGGGCATGACTATTAAAGGATTAAGCTCTGAATTCACAACCACAGCAACTCCAATATGTTTTACAAAGATGCTGCCATGTCAAAAAATTACTTACAGCAAATTCATTTTCAGGGTCAACAGATCCTTTCCTGACTGGTCTTGAGTAGTGGAATCGTTGAACATAGTTGGATTTATAAAAGCTGAAAGATTTAAAGAAGATGTAAAAAGCATAATTCAAGCACAGCTGGATTCCACCATCAAAGTAACTGGTTTTCTTTTTGTCTGATTTTAAATTAAGTGTCATTTAGTGTTCATGAAAAGCGCAGCAGTAACAGCATGGAAAACTGAAAACATTTATCCACCAAACAGGGACAGAAGCACTAAGTTTCATCACTGATGTGCCTCAACTGTGCCCTGGAGGATGTGGGCGTTTCAGAATACGGATGAAATACTTAGGGGAAGCTGTAGAGGAGGTTTTTGCTTTTATTGACACCCACCTCTGAATTATGTTTTATGGATTGACCCATAAAGCACTGTATATTGTTAAGAACACTAAGTGACCAAGTGGAGCAGATGATATTTTGTTTTGGACTTAAATGTGTGCTTGTTCAAACACATCCCATGCCAAATCAGTTGATCAGATCTCCTGATAATTCTGCTTACAACACAGCAAAATAGCTGTTTATTAAACATGTGAAGCCATAAACAACTATTTCTTTTCACATATGGATGGATTTTGAATAAAATCTAATAGAAATGGAATAGCAAGGTTGAATACACCAGTAGCATAGAATCATAGAATATCAGGGTTGGAAGGGACCTCAGGAGGTCATCTAGACCAACCCCCTGCTCAAAGCAGGACTAATCCCCAGACTGAAATTTGCCCCAGATCCCTAAATGCCCCCCTCAAGGATTGAACTCACAACCCTGGGTTTAGTAGGTGCTCAAACCACCGAGCTATCCCTCCCCCCAGTGCATCTTCATACTATGATCTCCTTAGCTAAAAAATAATCTTCAACTACTGTTGCACTGCAAGAGGAACATACACCGCCCCCCGCCCCAACCACTTTACCATACTATTATAGAGGATTGAGCGGTAACTTGAAAAGAACACAAAACATACAGTCCTGGCCCTTTAAATACTGTACTGCCCAGGAGACTTTATTTATTTATAGGAATTCAATGTAAAGCAAAGCCAAGCAGAGATTGACTTTGCAGGACAAAAACAATGTTATAGGTCTAGGTGCAACTTACATAAATATTTCCAGAAAGAACTTCAAAAATGATCTGGTATTTTGGCAGAGTAGGCTTAGAAAACAAAGAGCCGAGTCTGGCCAAAGAGCACTCTCATTTTGCTCATTATTGGGAGTGTATGATTCCTGAACTAGGTGACAACCATTGAAATCACCTCTTTGATAAAGCACACTGATTAAAGAGGCATATCAATTCAAATAATTTTATATAACCCCTTTTAGGACAGAAATTTTCAACCACTTTACTAGAACGAATACACTAAAATTATCTCTTACAAATAAGAATTATAGTTACAAACAAGTACTCTTCTCAAAAATAAATCCTTCCTATTATTGGTGGAAGAAATTTAATGCAGTCTGGCTGAGTTCTGCAGCTGAGACATGATTTCAAAATCTTACATAAGGCAAAAGATTTTCCTTTATGTAGAGGATTTCAAGAGTCTTACAGTCACCAAGTTCAAACTATGGCTGGCACTGCAGTGACTTTAAAGTCCAGTGAAAGAGGGACAGATTCACTGAGGTGCTTGTCAGTCACCATTTATAAAAAAAAATCAGGTTGAAACTGGGAGCAACAAATTACATTTCATCTCAAAATAAGAGAAATGTGCTTGTTCCCATCCTTTTAGTTTAGGTGGCTCATTCATGCTTTTGCATTCTGGACTAGTTGCAATAGCTGTAAAGATGCTACTGACAAACCTGCAGACAAAGAATTGCAGTAATCCATTCTGAATGTAACAAAAGCCCGTGGAACAGTTTATAAATCAGAAAGAGCCAGGCAATGGATTCTAACTGTATTTAATAAGATAATAAAAAGCTGTTGAACTTTCAGCCTTCTTTCTGAAGAGACTTAATGCCAATATTGTTAAAGGTAACCCCCACATTCCTTCAAATGTGGAACTGCGTGACGACATCCTTCTCGAGCAAAATGCAGCTGCCTCACATTGCTTTCAGAAAATTCTCTTAGCTAAGAATCAAGACCCTTTTATTCAACTAAGAAGATATCACTGAGTCTTATATTTCTGCTAAGCTGCCTGAACAGGATTAGACTAAAAAGATAAGGATAATTGGCTGTTATCTGTGTATTCCTGAAAAGAAAGATGTTACCTATCACTGATCAGTTCCAAGGAGGGCATGTATAGTGCTAATATCCTTGCCATATATGACAGCTGAATAGGTTGGGTGAAAGTTGCTCCTGAGAGCAGATTTGAACCAAGCTAGCATATTTCTACCCCATTAAAGATATACATTTTTCTTCCTGTTGAATCAAAGCCTTCTAAACCAACACAAGGAACACCAGCAATTCACCTCTACGATAAGCTAAGCTTTACCATTATCTGCCTTACTTCAATAGTAAGGGCACACTGAAAAGGGAATTCAGTTTTGACCACTTTTTCCTAGGACTACTAGTAGCAATAAGAGATCTGAAACTGGATCAGCTAGATGATTAACAACATGTGGGACATCAGGACCCAGATATGTTTCTGGGAAGAAAGAGTTTTCGGGGGATGGAGCCAGTTCCCGGGAACAAAAGACTTCCCAGGAGCATTGTGAGCCCCCGGCAACTGGGTACGGAGGGAGGTGAGACCCGTGAATCCAATCCAGACTTGGACTTAGGAGGAAGAGCCACACACCCTCAGGCACCAGGTGGCAGCAGGATTCTCCCTCCCCAGTCTATGAACTCAGGGAGCAGGCTTCTGAGGGAAGTCTGAAGAGTATTGCTCAGGAGAGGATAAGCAGGGCAGGAAGGTGTAAGGAAGGACCCAAAAATAATTATGAGTAGACATGTTGGGAAAATTATAGAAAATGAGAGAGTGCCATGCAAACACTAGTGAGTTTTAATGTTCAGAGGTGACAGTAGCTGTCTCAGGCAGGAAGGGCAAGCAGGATGAGTGGTGTCACTGTTCTTGGAGCTCCAGGGCTCTCTGAATTAGGCATGGTGGAAGAACAGAAAGGCAGCAGTTGCAGAGATGCTGTCTTGGTGTTGCTGAAACCACCAGAGGTGACATCACTGGGAAGAGAGGGAAAGGAGCTTTGCCCCTGAGGCTACAATGGCATATAAAGTAGTTTTTAAACCGGACCTGCCTCTGCTCTCTACTAATATTGGTTCTGCTGTCCCCAGTGCTCACCTGTGTGTGTTTGTTTAGGTGGTTATTTTGTTTATTTGTTTAGGCCAGGTAGATCTTCTTTTAATCTAAACCTATCCCTAGTTCCCTAGTGCTGCTGCTCTTAGCCAATGCTTTAAATAAGCAGTATCAGGAGGGAATTTGAAGGAACTAACACTTGCTTGCTTCCGATTTCCATTGCACCTCACCCTTTAGGCTGTGAGGAAGTATATTAGCAAAAACAGTGGCATTGATTTGGAGGTCAGACAAGTATACAAATTCATGTTCTGTTCTAGAAAAACAACAACACATCCTCCATCCCCTGCAATTTCCCCAGGGAACGGGGATAAGAGGCTGAGAACTGTGTTTTAGGGAGAAGAAAAGCAGACTGTGGCAAAACACTACCCTGGCACACAACCGTTCAGTCCCACTGAAATCAATGAAGCTGCAGTGCGTATATATTAGAACAGAATTTGGCTGCATAGCCAGAGTAAGTTGGGCTTTTTTCTATAAGCATACGGTAGTGTTTAAATAGCTGATGAGATTCTCTGAAATGTCAGGAAAAATAAATTTAGTAACTGAGATAAGTGAATGCACCTTGGCTCACCAATAAATTGGCTGTATTAATAAACTAATTAGTTCTCCTTAGACTATTAACCCAGACTCTCACCCCTTTTATGGTAACATTTATCCAACAAAAATAAACTTACTTTATGATTTGATCGGGTACTGGCTTATTTTTGAATCTGGTATGCTCCTCCAAAACTGGTTGCACAGTAAAGCACTGAATGTCTAAAATCACACAGGTTAAGGACATATGAAAGATATTATGTAGTCTGGAAAACAAAGAACATATTGTCCAAGAGCAAACAAATGTATTCATGTTTGCTCATTAGTTTTGCTTTTCATCAAAACAAAAAACAAACAGAAAAAAATCACAAGTCGAACCAGGGCCAGTTCCAGCATTTCTGCCGCCCCAAGCAAAAAAAAAAAAAAGCCGCGATCGCAATCGTGACCGGCGGTGGCAATGGGAGGGGAAAAAAAAGAGCCACGATTGGCGGCGGCAGTTCGGCGACAGGTCCTTCGCTCCTAGAGGGAGTGAGGGACCTGCCGCCCCCAAATTGCCGCAGGTGCCGCCCCTCTCCCTTGGCCGCCCCAAGCACCTGCTTGTTAAGCTGGTGCCTGGAGCCGGCCCTGAGTCCAACAAAGGCATTTCAAACATTAAGGCTTGTCTACAAGATGTCAAGTATCAGGGGGTAGCCGTGTTAGTCTGTATCTACAAAAACAACAAGGAGTCTGGTGGCACCTTAAAGACTAACAGATTTATTTGGGCATAAGCTTTCGTGAGTTAAAACCTCACTTCTTCGGATGCATCTGAAGAAGTGAGGTTTTAACTCACGAAAGCTTATGCCCAAATAAATCTGTTAGTCTTTAAGGTGCCACCAGACTCCTTGTTGTTTCTACAAGATGTGTTAGTGCAGCACCAACTGGGGTAGAATTTCTAGTGCACACCAGCATGTTGTGCATTAACTGGCCTGTGTGGACCCTGCTGGTGTGCAGCACAAGTTTCCTAGCGTGTGTTAACATAGTACCACAGGACAACATCAGCACACACTAGGAAACTTTTATTACACACCAGATTCCACTTGGCAAGTTAGTGCACAACATGCTGGTGAGCAATAACTAATTATGTAGACAAGCCCTAAATGCAGTAGTACAGGTGTATTTTGGGGATGAAGGGGGAGTATTGTTCAGAATTATGTCACTGTGCCACCAGGGTGTTTCTAACAGAAGCAAAGGATTTTTGAGAAGGAGAGAAAATACCCAAGCTGGTGAGACAAGACATGTGTCAGTGACTAAGTAGATTTAAACTTAGATTTCAAGTGTTAGAAAAGCATGTGCATGATTTATTTACAAGCAGTTCTAGGAAGCCAGCCGATGTAGCCCTGACCATTGTTGTGTGTAGCTTTTGAGGACAATTACAATATACTGTTCAAATAAAAATGAAGAGTGTTTGGTTCTTACAATAGACTTCTGAAATGATGCCCAGCAGGTAGCAACAGGCGGGGTGGATGTCAAAAGCTATCACATCTATACGCTAAAGTGTGTTTTTTGAAGAGAGGGTGGAGGATAAATTAAGTACAATCAGAGCTTCTCTTTAAGTGCTTCCCCTCCATCCCCCATGAGTGTTGGGGACTGAGAAAGGAACAGATGATATCTTGACAACCTGTTATGAAGTATTCTTAAAAGAAATGCATAATGGTTACAAGACTTTAGGTGCATGTTCTGTAAGTGAGTCGGGCCGTTAAAAACCATAGTACAAAATAACTAACTGAATAGTGAAACATTTATATTTATGATGTTTCAATAAAATATTGCCTTATCTTATAATTCAGAAATATCCTGGAAATGAAAAGAACCAAGAAATATTGGAAAGTTGTAAATAATACTGATAATATGGTGTGAAAGCACATGAATTAACTAAATTTAGCAGTTCATAACATTGGATGTTACAGACAGACCACATGCATGAATTGTATTGAATAACAACACTTTGCGCTGACAGCCCTCCCACTGAGCCTGTCAAAGTGCTTGCCAAACAATAGGAATTCATCCTCACAGTTCTCCTGTGCGGTAAAAAATCCTTACTCTCCTTTCTTACAGCTGAGGGACAAAGAGGGGGAGCAACTTGTTCAAGGTCATACCGTGCATCTGTTGCACATCCAGAAAAAAATAACAATGTTTGCTGGCGCTCAGTCCTGTGAGGAATGTAGGAATATTTTAGCAATGCAGGTTCCAGATTTTGACTAAACTAATAATTGTCAGTGGAACATCATGCCCATCTTATTTTGTCCGTTTCACACAGGTTATGACTGCTAGTCTCACCCTCTTTTCAAGTTCAGTGCAGTTTCTACCTATTACCAGTTCAGAACATAATATATTTTTCTTCCATTTGTATCCTCTAGTTCAGGGGTTCCCAAACTTGGTTCGCGGCTTGTTCAGGGTAAGGCCCTGGCGGGCCGCGAGACACTTTCTTTACCTAAGCATCCGCAGGTATGGCCGCTCGCAGCTCCCAGTGGCAACGGTTCGCCATTCCCAGCCAATGGGAGCTGCAGGAGGAGGCTTACCCTGAATAAGCCGCGAACCAAGTTTGGGAACCCCTGCTCTAGTTAATCCCTCACTGTTCTTCCTTGTGCTTTTCCAGTTCAGACCAGTGTACTTAGGCAAGTTAGCCAGTTTAAACAAAAAAACCCAACAGGTCATATGTACCTGCAAACATTTGCAGATTTTTGTTTTCCTAAAATCAGACCAAAACTTTTGAAGTTCTAGGATAGGATTTTTAAGAACCATCAATGTTGGCATAACTCCGCTCCTATTGCAACCAATGGGAGTTTTACCATTGATTGCAGTCAGGGCCGGCTCTGGATTTTTTGCCGCCCCAAGCAAAAACAAACAAACAAATAAACAGGGTGCAAACTTTCGGTGCCACTTACTTGGCGGCTCGTGGCTGCCTCCCACAGCTGCACTGGCAAGCCTCTGGGCGGGCGGCGGCTGCACTCTGGCTAACAGGACTTCCTGCACTGCAGACATGCCCTGGGCAGCAGAGTGCGCACCCTGGCTAGCCGGGGGAGGGAGAAAAGGGGGGCAGCCAGGGCGCTCGCCACACGGCCTCTCCCACTGCACCACCTGCCGGGAGGGCTCTGCACCGCTCCCGCCTGCAGGTGAATTGAAAGTTGTCGGTTGGCATGGAGGGAAGGACACGGGCTGCCAGGCTTGCTGCAGACCTGGCACCGGCTGGGGCAGACGGAGCGCACAGCCCGCTCCCAGCAGGGCGCTCCCCTCCTCTGCACCGCCGCCCGCTACAGTGGCGCACTGAAAGTCGTCGGCGCAACAAAAGTAAAACAAACAAACAAACAAAAAAACACAAGGGTGCAGCGCGGCCGAAGCAGCGAACCAAAAAAAAAAAAAAGGCGGCCATGCCACCCTAAGATTGGTCAGAATGCCGCCCCTTAGAATCTGCCGCCCTAAGCACGAGCTTGCTCGGCTGGTGCCTGGAGCCGGCCCTGATTGCAGTGTGAAGTTCCACAACAGCACAAGAGGCCCATTGTGTTAGGTGCTGTAGAGACACAGGGTAAGAGACAGTCCAACCCACAAAAAGTTTACACAATCTGTTTTCAGCATGATGTGAAGGGAATTAGACATACAATTGCTGTTCACATTAATGGGAGTTGTGTATAGTAACTCTCCACTTAACGTCCTCTCAATCTTACGTCCCTGCTCAATTACAGAACATGCTCAATTTAAAGTTGTGCAATACTTCGCTATAACGTTGTTTGGCTGCCTGCTTTGTCCACAGCTGGTAGCCCCCCTATCAGCTCCCCTATACCCCTCCCCCCTACAGTGCCTCTAGCCTGCTGGCAGACCCCGCAGATCAGTGCCTTCCCCCTCTTCCCCCTGCCTCCTGCCCACGGCAATCAACTGGCTTGCGGCATTCAGGAGGGAAGGGAGAGGAGCGAGGACTCGGCGCGCAGGCTCCCCCTCCCTCCTACCCTCTGAACGTTGCAAGCCAGCTGATTGCCGTGGGCGGGAGGGAGGGCGGAGGTGCGAGGACGCGGTGTGCAGACTAAAGGGGGGGAGGAGAAGAGGCGGGTCAAGGATGGGGGTTTGGGGAAAAGGGTGGCGTGGTCGGGCCGAGGGTTGAGCACCCCGCCCCTGGTGCTTGCAGAGTAGGGGAAGCTGCCGCTGCTGTTGCACAATGTGCTTCTCCTAGCCTACAGCACCTCCTAGCCTACACCACCTTGCCCGCCTCATTGTCTCCAGTGCCAGTGGGCTTGTGCCCGTCTGGGGTAAGGTGGAGGCACCTCCCAGCTATAGTACTGTACTGTACTGTATGGCAAAAAAAAAATCCCTGGAACCTAACCCCCCCATTTACATTCATTCTTATGGGGAAATTGGATTCGCTTAACATTGTTTCACTTAAAGTCACATTTTTCAGGAACATAACTACAACTTGAAGTGAGGAGTTACTGTACATGGTACTGCACACACATGCTGAATACATGCCTTTCCATAAAATCATTTTATAGTGATTTAGTTCACAGTGCTGCACTGCCTCAATCGACAGATTTACACCATACTACTGTACAGGAGCCCCTTGTCTGTAGGCACCTTCCTGCTTAACATAACTCCACCTTAGAATCATAAGGTTAGAAGGGACTGCAAGAGTCATTTAGGCTAACCGCTGCCAAGATGCAGGATTTGTTGTGTCTAAAACACCCAACATAGATAGCTATGAGACTCCTTTCATAACCCTTCAGTGAAGGAGCTTCCACAACCTCCCGAGGCAGTCTGTACCATGGTCCTACCGTTCTTGCAGTTAGGAAGGTTTTCCTGCGATTCAATCTAAATCTGTTATGCTGCAGTTTGAACCTATTGCCTTTTGTCCTGCCCTCTGTGGCAAGGGAGAACAACTTTTCTCCACCCAGCCTTGTATGTCTTGAAGCCACATCTGCTTACCAATACTGGCAAAATCCCTTTTTCTCTGAACCAAGTACATCTACAGGCAAGCAAAGCAGCTCAATTCTGTTTTTTCATTGTTAAGAGGATTTGAGGATGCTCAGCACCTCACGAGACACTCAGAACTTTGAATGATCAAGTCCCCTAGAGCCAACCTCAGTAACAGTGATTGCCATCGCTGTATACAGGAACCATGAACTTCAACAGTGTTGCTATCAGACTCCCTTGACAAAACAAGTTTTTCCTTATTCTGTAAATTCCTATCTTTAAGGATACATTGACCAGGAGAGTTTTTCATATCCTCTCCAGGGGCTGAGGTGGTGTTCATCTTCTCTGCATTTGGGAACTGGCTCATCAACTGTGCTTGGAAATCTTCTCTCCGCTCATACTCCTTCCCACGGTAAATGAACACTTTGTTCTGCAAGAGACAAATACTAGATTTCTTAGACTGGAAAGTCTTTGGGGCAGGGCCTGTGTGTGTGTTTGTACAGGGCCTAGCACTGTGGGGTCTCTGAACCTGATAGTGGCCTCTAATTGTTTCAGAAATATAATAATTGATTATAACCCACTTCCACTAGCTCCAGGAAAGTGTCACTGATTCCCCAAAGAAAATACTTCATGCTGTGAGACAGAAAGAGGAAAAAAAGGCTGAATTCAGAATGTGCCTTTACAGTAGTAATTAAACAGGCAATGGGGAGGTGGGTGAAATATTAAAATTCCTTTTCTTCTTTCCCCTTTATGAAAGAAACATGCTTTATAATATATGTATAAATTCTCTTTTCTCCATCCCTCTCTCCCAGTATTATAAACTTCTCATTTACTGCACAGTCAATTCCAAGGAGTTCTTGTCTGTCGTTCAGCGTACGTGGTGTGACGAGATCGGGAAGGGAAGAAGCAGTTGCTCTTATAAATATGTGAAACACACCCATTCAGTGTTAATTTTTGAAGCAGGGGGAAAATTCATTATTATTAAATTAAATTAAGGTGAGTAGTCAAATACTTTAACCTAAATACCTAACACCTAAAACCTAAAAATAAGGTGAAATTCTCTCCTCTGCAGGCGTTCTACTGACTGTCTTCCACGTAAAATCAGACTGTAAGGCTGAACTGGTGAAGGGAGGCATTCCATTGCTACTCAAACATGAGGGTGTATTTCACCCTAGCCCAAGTCTCTCCTGGAGCCACAACATCCATGCTGCTATTAGCGCACTAGCCTGAGTGGAGCTAGCACCAGTCTGCCTACATGGGCTAGGAGGCTTGTTTCCAGCTGCAGTGTAGATATACTCTTAGTGTGTAATTGCAAGGTCCACACGACCAGGTAGGTGCAGCAACCTAGAGCACTGTAGACTTAACCTAAGCTTTCCATGCACTATCTCGTCTCTCTGACAAGCCCCCAGAAGTGTGGACACACATCCTTCAGGTGTAGCTAAGGAGCAGTTCAGATGTCATCTTTTGTTCGCTCATAATGAGAGCTACCAAAAATTACAAATGTGTGTGAAAATGAACTAGATTTTAAGGTTTGATATGAACTTTAAATATCATTTCATTGCTTCCTGGTACCCTGTACCTTCATTAGTCTGTGAAATATGTAACATTTGGGAAGCCTTTGCTTACTTATAATATCTTGTAAGGATTCAGCATGCTGCCTTTTTACTCCACCTTTTACTCCTTTTTACTCCACCTTTTACTTCATAGAATACTATGAAGGTATTCTAGTCTACAAGGGAAATCAGAATAACGACACAATCAACTTAGACGCATTGCCATCCGGGAAGGCTTTAATGTGCTATTATAACAAGTAATACTTCAGATAATTGTGAAATCTGGTGCCAATGCAGGATTAAATGAAGATCAGTTTTCCCCAGAGACTAAGTACATTTTTACTAGTAGAGTGCAGTGGTGTTTTTATGAGTATAGAAAAATATAGTTGAAGGAGAAATATACAAAGTAGAGACTTACCCTGAGAAAGGTGGGAAATCCTTGGCCATAATATCCGACGGCAAAGTAATCTGGTTTAGGCCTCAGAATTTTCATGATGTTTTCATAAAATTTAGCTTGTTGAATCTGAAATCAAAAATGGTATCTCAGTCTTGTTGTTTCAGAATCATAATACTTCAAGGAAAATGGTTTCTATATTTAAATTATTACCGGGATAATTTTTAAAAAATACAGCATTCAGTCACTCTTTACACAGTTTTCTTGTGCCACATTGTTTTATAAATTGTTTATATAAGCATAATACACAGCAAAATTAAACGGGGTCAAACAATTTAAAATGTATGCAAAGTCAGGTAATCCCTAACTAACAAGTTTGGAAACAAGCTGTCAAACACCTCAGAATTATACTAGGTAGGATCCATAGTTGGTAAGTAACTTCATTGATAAGGTTAGTGAGATAATGAGCTTGAAAATGTTTCATGTCCTTAATGTAGCTTGGTGAGGACTGGGCCAGCTGTTCAGAATAATGGTAGCAGTGGTGAATGAGGGGCAGACGTACGTATGCTATACTGAGTTGAGAACAGTGCTTCATTTCATTGACTGTGTTCTCAGGTATAACATTGCATTTAGTCTGGGCTATGTAAATGTGGACTGCAAGAGATTTTTTTTAAAATAAGGATTATAATCTTTTGATTTATGACATATAGAGGAAGTCTGAAAAAAGTGCAAGTGTGAGGAGTGGTCAGGATTCCTCCAGATTTGTTTTTCACTTTAAACATTTCAGGAATATCAAATTCAAGTTTTGACTCCCCTGGAAGGTTCGGGTATGTGTTCATTTTGAGCTCTAACACCTTCACTGAAATGGCAAAGGTGTTGAATCTTCAAAAAAGCCTCCTTTATTCAAAATTTGGATTCGTTATTGAGGATAAATATGTGTGAGTAAAAATAAAACACACAGTGTTTAAACAGCCGGCCTAAAAATCCCCTCCGCTTTCATTTTCTCAGCTTTCATTCTATTGGCTCTTGTGATGGCACTACTTCACTAGTTCTCCAGTCACCACAGACTCTTCCAGGCTTGACAGGATCTGAAATTCTAATGTCAAAAGCATATGGGGGCGGAGGGGGGGATATTTTAAACCTTTCTTTCTACACCATAAAGAAGAACCAAAAAAGGGGCACAAGGCTATTTTATGTCCTTTAGGTAATTTTTAAACCCTGCAAGTCAATTAATGCAAGGTAATCACTCCTGGGATTTGCTTTGTCTCATGTAATCTTATCTCTAGAATAGTGTCAAATGATTAAATAAGCAAACATACATATATAATAATTAACCACTTTTATAAGGCTCTTTAGCACAGGAACTTTATTATTTAATTTGTCAAACTTCAGGGCATGATCGCTGACAAAGTAAAGAATGTCAAATGATCTAAAAATGAATATGGATCACAAATTCCTATGGACTCTTCAAAAATTTGTCTACCTATCTACCATTTGAGAGTTCAAAAATATTTATTTATGTTCCTGAAATGTTTTAGAGAGCCATGTATGTTCTTACCAGGTTCTGGCTTAGAAGTTCATAGTCAAAAACTTCCATTTCATACTGCTCTGCTAGCTCTTTGCATAAGGATATTGATTCTTCCCACATCTGCAAAGTAACCACAAATTCTAAAGTAAAATTACACAGGTACAATCGAATACCAACAAATACGGTTTTAAGGAACCACTGTTTAACTATGTATCCTTATTGATTAGGCTATCTATTAACTGCACATATGGAATGGAAGACTCAAGGCACCCATAATTCCAGGAGAGCAGCTTAATGTGCAGAGTAAAAATATTTTATGGTTCATTATAGATAGGAACAAGTGAGTTTCCATTACAGTTACAAGAACACTGCCAAAAATCATCTGACCTTTCAGTATCCTCCAAACATAGGTACAGCATCTCCAAGGGCTCAGACACAAACTCCATGCACATTATATTGTGCTTTCTAGGGGCCCAATCCTGTAATCTGTGCTCCCATAAGTAGTCCTTGATCAGGTGAAATGTCCTTTTCAGCTAAATGATCTCGAGACCAAACCACTGCCTGCCCATGAGACAGCAGCTTATTTCATTCCTCACAACATAATTTCTGTCTCAAGAAGAAACACTGGAAGGAAGGCATGCTACAATGGATATAGTGAGCCAGATTTTCCAGTCTGCTAAGGGCATTTTGCTGTAAGCCTCACACAGTAATTTTAAAGCAGCTGGGAGACAGCGGGTGGACATCTCCCCCTCTGCAGAAAGACTGCTTGCTAGCAGAACATTGGCTTCGCTGCCTTCTGCACCATACACCCCTCACCCCAGCCCAGACAAGGGAAAGGAGGGAACATGCTGGGGATGGGATGGCAGGGAGAGCTCTGCTATATCTGATCCTCCACTGATGTAAGGTCACTGCCAGTCTCATGAATTGGGGCCAGTCCTGCACATCTGTAACCTACACTTGGATTGGGCAGCCCTGAATCAGAGAGGTGCTACCAGCTGCCTGCAGCAATCTGTCCAAGCAGAGCTTGGCTGAAGTGGAGAATTAAAGCTATTGTGTATCTAGGGTTATGTTGCATGGAGAGATATTGCTACACTGTCACTATTTCAAATGCATATAGACAGACTGCTAGATAACAGTTAAATAGCACTGCACTGTCTGTGCCACAGTACAGTAGTGAGGCAGTGCAGAAGCACTAGAAGTTTCCTGTCCGAAAGGCTAACATTGGGGAAACAAGTTGGTACCAGCTAAGGACAAACAGTGGAACAAGAAAAAGTAAAGGAGCAATGCTTGGTCATTGTAGGTGAACTGCATTATTCAACAGGTGGGATTGAAGATGTTCTTTTGAAGGTCAGAAATGGTATTTGCCATACATCAGCTGAGCTTCAACCAGACATAGAATAAGAAAAGATTTACAGGGGCACCATGTTCCGTGTTTTCCACTGCAAAATTATTCCCTACTGTATGTTGTCCAGTAATTTGCTCATTCTCGTTTTCAAGGGTTCTATGATGGGGTATCCACCCCACCCAGGATTGACAGGGGTTGAGATGGCCAGGTATGTTCAGTTATGAAGAGCTTTGTTCAGTTACAGCTCTTCATTATCTCCACAGGATGCACCTGGAGGAGGAGCCAGGGAGCAGGGAACTAATTGAAAATAGGCACGGCTAGTCAGGAACAGGTGGAGCCTATAAAGCCAGGTTGCTGCTTCTGGGTAAGGGCAGTCACTCCCTGGGAAGAGGGTTTGGGGCTGGTACACCCAGAGGAAGAATGGGGACCCAGTAGTGTAGGAAGCAGTCCAGGGAAGGAGTAGTGAGGGTGAGAGAGGAAAGCCCAGAACTGCTGAGCTGAAAGCCCTTGGACTAGTACCCGGAGTAGAGGGCAGTCCTGGGTTCCCCTACAAGCCACTGAGGCCATGGCAGTGAATGGGGAGACTGCTAGTGCAGAGAGATATTGAAAGACTTTGGTAACTGGGAAGGGAGAAGGCTGAGTGACCTAGCTGGAAGTCACAAAGAGGTCGCTATGGGTCCTGGAGCGAGAGGGAGGGAGAGGGATGGTGTGTAAACCAGGGAAGGGGGCATCTGCCCCAAGAGCTAATCCCCAAAGCACCCCAAGACAGGTTCAATCATGGAGTCAAAGGGACCTTTACTATTGGACATCAAAAGGTGCACGATAAAGACCATAAAAAGGTATTTAGTAGCCTATATATGACTTGTGTGTTGACCACTTGTCTAAAACTACATCTGTCTTTCTGAGATATCCTGTGTATTTTGAGGAAGAGGATAATGTGATGGAAGAATAAGAACTGAATTAACTGTATCAGTTTCTTGTTAATGGAAAATTCATTGCATGTCTGTAATTATTTTATTTATGTTGGGCAACATGCACTATTTCATTGTTTTGCCTGAGCTAAGAAAAAACTAGACTGGATGTCAGTTACAAACATTAGCCTTCTTCCTTTGTATATTTATTTATATGACAAATTTATTAAAAAGGAGTTGTCTATAATGAATCTCCTTTTAGATGAAATTTTTATGTATGACCCACATTTCCAAAATGATTTTACCCAATAGCCAAACAGATGTTTTGTTATAATAAAATGATTGTTAAAGGCCACTGGTGCATAACGTAACACAGTCGGAATGTTAAAACAGTTACCTTTCCCTTGTCAAAGTATTCTATAATTTTTTCATACAAGTTCTCTTTCAACTGTCGATGGGTCTGTGAATACTGGAATTCTGTTTGCATAACTTGAGGTGCACACTGTTCATCGGACCACTGTGAGAAAAACATTAGAAAACACATACTTTTGGAGGCAAAGTAAAAAAATGTTAAGTTTCTTCTGTATTTCCCAGAAAGTAGGGGAATACCATGGCAAGGATGCAAATTTTTTAACATGTTCCTGAATAACTGTTTCATGTTGGTAACTAGGGTTGGCCAACATTTTTTGGGTTGAACAGTTTTCTGTTGAAAAATGCAGGTAATACAAAATCGTGTCTATTCTGATGAAATGCTCTGAGGAAAAGTAAAAACATTTTGTTCTGAGATTTTCAACTTTTTTTTATTTTTCTATCATATTAGGATATTAATTTATTATGTATACGTAATATAGATTAATATAATATAAAAGTCAAAAAAATGAATTGAAATGTCACTATTGAAACAAATGTTTTTCTGGTCCTGAATTTCAATTTTTCAGAATTTTCATTTCTCTGGATATTTGAGCTTTATGTACCAATTTAGAACTTAAAAAAAATATATATAGAATATCCCACAGAACAGAAATTACAGTTTCCAACCAGCTCTATTGGTCACGTCAGCTACTTAACTAGATTGTAGTGAAAATAAGCATCAGTTAAGAAAACAGGCAGAGGGAATAATTTGAAAATGTGACCCATCATTTAAAATGAACATTTTAATATACCCATATTGCAGTAGCTGCCGGGGCAAATTTAATTACAGCCCAATATTATATGTAAGTTTCCAATCTAGCCCTAATTTGGAAATTGTGAGTACAGTAAGGTCAGAAAAAATGCAGTAATTATGGAGGGCTAATTGCTCCAAAAGTCACATATCCTATCTTTATATTATTTTTGTCACAATTTTTAATTACCCATACATAATTTTAAATCATCAGCTGAGAACATCTAATATTTCTTCTCAGTAAGTATGCTCTAATTTTTATTAAATGTCTTAGTATTTTCAACTACCAGGAAATTAGACTGCTACTAATGAAATAATTAATACAAAGTCTTTGATTTATTGTGTAAAACAGATTATATATACACACACACATTTCTAAATCTGAAAATTGTGACAGCTCATTATATACATTCAAATGTGAACTCAGTAGTCTAACCTTCAAGAGCGAGGTATGGAGTAGAAGGGTGTATGCAGCTTCTGTGTAATTCTCACAATCTAAATGAAGATCTCGCAATTTATACAAGTATCTGTTACAAGAGAAGAAAATCAGAGTTTAAAAATATACATAGAGTTCTGGCAAAATGCATTAATGGCTTGCACCCACAAGCACCGACGGTGAAACTCTCCACAGAAAGAATGAAAGATGTAATGGAGTAACCACCCTTAGAGATCTCAAGGTTATTTGGAGGGAAGCTATTAATTAACTCTTATTTGTCTGGGCCATTAGATTGGTCTGAGCTTCCTTTGTGTTGTGGAGCATCTGCAGAAAAGCAGGGTTAACAATCAGGCCAACTTTACCAGAGTAACTGCCGTGCCTGCACCTGTGCGGGTAAAACTGAGATGTGCAACAAACACATTTACTCCACATTTTCCAAACCCTGGTGCACTCTGGAGTATTATCAGAAATAGTTTGCCTTTTGACTGCTGCCAACTACCTGCCATTGTTATATAAATTGTTAATTGTTTTCTCCTGTGCTATTTTGCCCTAATTTTATGTGGATGTTTCATTTTACCCATGTAAATGCTACAGATAAGACTAAAGGAAGAAAAAAAAATATTGTTACAGTTCCTCAGCTATAGTTGAGGAGTGCATAACACAGTACATCAAAGAAGAGCATGGAGGTGGTGTGCACGTGGCTTACTCCAATCCTGAACTGGCTATCATGAAGACGGCCTCTAGCATAAGTTAGAACAGCTTTCAGGCTGCTCTAAATTATATACCAACTGCCAGTGGCCCCAAGGGTCTATTATGACGGTGGGTATAACCATGGCCCAGTCATATCTCCTCCACCTACAGGGAGGGGAAGTGTGACCTAAGAAGTGATTGTCCCTGCACAGGGGACAGATTAAGGCTCTAAGTAAACTTAGAGACAGCATAAAGTCAGGTATACGCTAGAAAAGTTTTGCTGGTGTGTGTGTGTGTGTGTGTGTGATATATAGCTCCAGCAGAAAACCATACAATTACAAGTTGAATATAGTGCTGCATATTTAGCATGCTCTGTAGTCTGAGCACATACTACAAAACTGGAAAGTGTTTCTCTGTCTCTCTCTAAATATATGATATGATTTGCCTCCAACTTCAAATCCAACTATATTTTCTTCATTAAAGAGAATGCAATGATTCATTCAAATAAACTTTGTTCTAGGGGGAAAAAGTGCTGTTGATGAATATGTACAATAGATTCCAACTTTCTGAAAGCTAAGCAAACAACAGATTAAAAAGTATAAATGAGCCTAAGGATATTATGGACTCATTGTGGATGATGAGCAACCAAGGGCATAACACAAACCCATATAGTATGCTGAAGACAGTGTGCATAAAAGGAATATTACTGCACTCTTCAAACAAAAATCAATAGAGCAATTACCATACCTTATATACATCCCTTCACGGTTAATGTCTTTGTAGAAATTCTAGAGGGGGGAAATAATTACAGTGTTAGTTTTCAATCTCGGTTATTAAAATACTTTTCAGGACCAAATTACTCATGCTAAGTATTATTTTCTTTTTTAATTGTATAGACAGTGCAGAAAACAGAACATAATTCTGTATTTTGACTCATTTTGTCATTAAAATTTTAAAACTTAAATTATTAATATCACAGTTTGTGATATGCATTATTTACAAAACATTCTCAATTAAAATCCAGTAATATGGCTGCTTCAAACAATATTTTAGTTCCTTTATAGCACAACCATATATAAAATCTTCCAGTTCACTATTACAATTATTAGTGATGGTTCTTTTCTTTGTAAAGGGGAAAAAAGGGTTATCCAAAGGCGCACGTTGATGTTACATGCTCCACCAGTTAGCTACTAAAAGGGGTTTGGGATTTCTGATGATGATAGATCTAACAAATACTTCTGAGCTATTTCTCTAAGGAGGCAGAGTTCAGGAAGGGCGGCAAAGATGGATTTGCACATCTGAGACTGTTGCGGGCCACTTTGGTTTCCAGTGTACGTTAAAGCAGCCCTTAGGACTGCTCTAACGTGCCCATGTTAGAAATGATTTTCAAGGGACTAGTTAGAGAATAGTTGGAATATTGTACACTCCAACCACAACAGCTCCCTTGCTGCCTATGCCCTTCACTGGAGACTGCCAATGGATTGGGGGGGGGTGGTATAGGTCATTATATCAGCCCTATGCTTTTGGAGAAATTGCCTGGTGAAGAAATCCTGCTACTATCCAACCCCTTTATACCAAAGAAAAGACTTAATGACTGGTGAATGTAGCCTGGGACCAGACTCAGAGACTTCAGTGTGACTGTTCTCATGAGTAAGCTTCATCAAGCTCAGATACTTGGTCTCTTACTACCAGTGCATTTTACTGGCTTCTCTCCCCTCTTGATGATTTAAACACAGCATTTCTGACTTGCAAACTGCATGTAGTTGCCAGTTTAGTGGGTGGATGCTTTCTTCCCCAGAGCCCTGCATTGCAGGAGGAGTTGAAAAGGGGGGAAAATACAAAAGAACTCTCCTCATCCCCCACCTCAAGGGAAATAAAGTGTCTAAACAAGTAAAGAAAAAAATCTGAATAGTGGACTGTTAAAACATGTCAAGAGAGCAAATGGATAAAACATGCCACAAGCCAAATTAAAGGGCTGAATTAATGATCAAAGATATGCTTGCTTTCTGGATACACAATCCTTGGCTAATTGACAACTAAGGGAGTATGTGGTAACTATCTGTATATATGAAGGGGGCAAACACCAAGAAGAGAGAGAGTTTCTTAGGATGGGTCAAAGTTGGTATAGCAGAATGAAGCTGGGCACAGGAAATGTAAGATGAATTCAGGAGAGTCTTCCTACTAGAGTTTCTTATGTTTTATTGAAAAATGTGTGTGAGAGAGAAAAAGGGCATGGAAGGGAAGAAATGGCAACATTTTCTGCACAAAGGCTTTTCATTTTCCAATCAGTTCTGCCTCGCAGTGAGGTTCTGCACACTGCGTCAGAGTTTAAGGACAGCGAAGGATGGAACAAAAATTTGGATATAAAACCTCGTGTTTGAGAATTTAAACCAGTGTCTAATTATTAAGCATTAGGATGAAACCTTCCCTAGGGCAGATTATCCCATATTTGCGGATTAAGGGGTTTCTTTAAGCATCTGTTGCTGGCCACTGTCAGAGCTGGATGGACATCAGGTCTGATCCAGTCTGGTAATTCCTGTGAATGAGGATAGGGGTGCAGTTCAGGGTATGTGAATGTGAAGAATCAGACGTGCAGATTATGAATGTTTGTTTGTTGGAAGAGGAAGGGAGTTTGTTACTCCAGCTCCTCAGCTTCATGTCTTTATGTATATGGGTGGGGAGGCCAGAAAATGAAGGCTGCTTTGGAGATTATTGATGGTGGGCTTCACTGCTGATATCATGGTTTTCTAGTGATTGTTTTGTTTAGAAAAATACTTGTTTAACTCAGTTAAGGTTGTGTTTTGTAGGGTTATTTCTTTGTTTCTTTGTTGTCTTCACAGCTCTATCACACCAGTCCCTGGCTGCTTTGAGGAGGTCAGAAGAAAGTGTTCTCTGATACTTGATCTGTTCCCTAACTGGGATGGGGGAGGGTTGAGAGCGTATGTGGATTTTTCCAGAGAATAACTCCAGTGCCTCCTGCTGCTGCTGCTCAGAGTTTTGCCATGCAGCAGCAAGAGTAGCATTGTATGAGTTTCACTAATATTTCTAGACAGGCCAAAGTAGTCTGAATTTCATTTTGCTGCTTCCTGGCAAAGTTAAAAGCAGAAGCAGTGGCACTGAGCTGTCTGCAGACTCGGGAAAACAACACTGCATAAATTCAGATTTGGAAGGCTCTCCCCACAACATAAATTGATGTCTTAAGTCACTCATTTTCCTGGGCAAGCTTTACATGTGCCATTGGTGAGAAGATTTTTGAAGCCCTTTTCTAGTTTTATACTTTATTTTGCAAGGAGACACATACCAATAAGTTGACAGTGCAGCTCATGCGGTTGTCCTTGCTCTCATCATTCATTACTGTTCGGTAATCCAGCAGCTTTTCCAAAAGCCCTTTAACTAGGTTTACAAAATTTTCAACTGTCTTGGAAATGTCACGATACTCTGAAGAACATTCCATGAGTCTGCAAACAATGAGAGAAAATTGCTTTACAGCTATGTTAGAACAGCTGCACCCTGAGTTGAGATGCTTTGGGGCAAACACTATATTACAATGATGATAACTATATTACAGTATTGATCATAAAACAGGCATAGAGTGTATTTGAGATTCCCTTTGTGGCTTGATAATCTACACATCTAAAAGTTGGATGGGGAGCAAGTCCAAACAAAGAACGGAATGTTTACTTTTCTTGTCTGGAAAACAACTACAATTTCAAGGGTGCAGGTGTGTACATATGTGCTTTGCTGGGGTCCCATTATTTCCATTCCCCTTTACTAATTGCAAAGTCAGTGTGTTACAAAAACCCTCCCTCTACATGAGTCCTGACATCAGCCAGAAAGGATTGCTGGAGGGTGTTGTGGCAGTTGAGTATAGTGTCACCCACACCACCACCAGCTGGATGGGTGAATTTAGACACCAAACCAGAATTCCAGCTCTATCCTGTGTTCCATAAGGACATTTTACAGGTGTGTAACATACTCCATGAGGACTTTAGAAGTACACCTCATTTTGGATTTCATAAATACACAAACTTCTGGGGATAAAGTAAAACAACAACAAAATTTTCAGCAAACATACGTAATAGGAAGCAACATGAAACTTAACTCTTATAAAGGCATCGTACACAGGCACACACACAAAAATATTTATATATTGCATTCTGAGGGTACATCTACACTGCAATAAAAGACCTGCAGTATGGCCGCAGCGTGCTCTGTCTCGTAGGGCTCAGGCTGGGGAACTAAAAATTGCAGTGTACCTGTTTGGACTCAGGCTGGAGCCTGGAATCTAAAACCCTGCTAGGGTGGAAGGTGTCTGAGGCTGGGCGCCAGCCCGTGTCTGAACACGTATTCTACAATTTTTAGCCCGGAATCTTGAGAGCCTGAGTCAATTGATCCAGCCTCTGAGACCCGGTGTATTTATTGCAGTGTAGACATAACCTGAGACAGTTCCTGCTTCATGCTCTCATGGTGATATGTTTGTACATAAGAAAGAGAGAAATACAAGTTGGATAATTCACACAGTGATCTGACTTCAGTTTTGTCTTTGGCATAGGACAGTTGGGGGTTCATTTTGCAGTTCAATTTTAAAAATGTGTTAAGAGATGGCCGAAGATCTCAAGTCTTTTTTTCTCCAATCTAACTACTCTGAGGAGATGCAGTTATTTTCTTTTGTTTTCAAGTTAAACATTAGTAGGATTTTCATACCAGTATAAATAACAATTGGAAATCACACTACAAAAAAATAAGGCAATTCACTAACAAGACTTCATCATTGCTATTTGGCCTTAATTAGTAAATAAAAACAAAATTAAAAAAATGAGAATAACTGTGGACTTGACTGCTGCAGATTTAATTCTTTCCCCGTGTTTCTTTTTTTGTGATAGGTGAGTTTTCACCAGCATTTCCCAAATTGTGTTAAACCTGCAAGTTGTCCTATATTATTTACAAAAGTGCCTAAATGACTTAGGAGCAGAAGACATTGATTAGTGGTCACTTTTTGTTTTTCCAGCCAAGTTATTTAAAGGGACGGAATGATTATTGTCTTGAAGATTTTTCTCTCTTGTTGTTTAAGGACTTTTTTCCTAGGCATTCTATTTTTCCCCCCGTTTCTCTTTTTCACTCCATTATGTTCTATTTTTTTTTTTATATCTGAGTAGTTACATAGTTATCTGGTATATTCCATTAATGGTTTCATATCTGAATGTTTGGAAAGTACAGTAAATTCCACTGGAAAATTATGAAAACACATTAGCAATTGCAGAATCCTCACTGAAATTACATTGTGTGCCTATGTTGAGCTGTTTCCTTGTTATACCATGTGTTATTCTTGATCTCTCAATGTTTCATTAGCTAATTTCAATTTATATGTAAACAAAGGTATTCTGTAATTTATTGTTGTTCTTTGGAAAATGCACCATTTGAATCGGCATTACTGAGTATTACATTTCTTGTTAATGACAATGTGAGCTTTTGCTATTGAAGATCTATCAAGACTTCTACACATGTACGTATTCATATTAAAAGTTCTCCTTTCACAGATTTCCTACAAAAAAATCTATCTAGAATAGAACAAAGTCAAAAATGGGCTATTCCCTCTGTTTCTACCCCACTCACTGTGTATGTGTATACTCATACCTTGTGCAATGTGGGAAGTGGGGAGAGAAAGAGATGGAGGAGACTTGGATAACTGGTATGAACTGATTGTGTTGAAAGATTAACTGAAATGCTTTCAGAAAACAACTACAAGAAACTGCTTAAGATCTTAAACACATTACAAAACAGGATGTTAATTACTAGTGTCTGCAGACACATGTGACCTGAATCAGCAAAGAGCTTAGAGTACATGCTTAATTTTAAGCACGTGTAATAGGATGTAAGCTTAAGTGCTTCATTGAATCAGCATCTGAAATGTTACTATGAAATATATTTTAAAGCAAAATAATGATTCCTTCACTTACCTGCAAGACTACACTTTTTGATTTTGTGGTTCACCGACTTGATGACGTCACTAATATCTGAATAAAAGTAAGGAATTAATCTCCCTGCCATTATTTAGATATTAGTGACATCATCAATTCTTGCTGTGGGAGAACCCTAAAGTCACTTCCTGATAGGTGAGAAAGTAGGGATTTTCAGCTATTTTGTTTTAAAATGTTTATTTGTAATATTTCTGATATTTTCTTAAGTTCAAAAATGGACAGAACCCAGCATGCCCTTCATTCTCTCTTCTACAATGCTTTGTGTCAGTGGAAGCAAACACTACAGGCACCGCTGTTTGAACAACAGAATGGTATTTTTCATCTAAAATGTGCATGTCACAACTGATTGCCATTTCAAGATCAAAACTCAGCTCAATTTTTTAACGTCTAAGAAAAAGTAAGTTGCACGCTGTGTGAGTGATGGAAGAAGTGGGCTCTTACTCAGATGAAGGGATGAGTATAGTTCAACTTTTAAATTCTAGATTTGATAAAAAATATGCTCTGAGGCTTCCTAAATAAGGGATTTCGATAGTTGTCCAAATTCTGCACTTAGCCAGCATTTACTACAAGTGACCCTGGATTTACACTGGTGAAACAGAAAGCAGACTTATGCTCACTAAATCTTACACTCAAAGCATGAATTGATTTTGTCACATAACCCACAATCTAATAACTATTGATTACAGACGTTACTCCTGGATCATAAATGCTGGAAAAATCATGTGATGAATCAGTACTGTTTACCATCCCAGAGATTAAAAAAAAATACTGAAGTTTGAAACAACGTGGTCTTATTGGTTAGGTAATAAATGAACCAGGCTGGCTGCATTGAGTTCTGGGAAAACGAATACCACTAGATCTGTGTGAAACCCTCTGTCCTTTAGATTGCACAAAGTTCCAGGGAATCTTTATGGCAAACTTTGGTTCACATTCCCAAATTATTATCTCGGCCTATCCCAAATCTCAAGCAAATTCTGTAACCTGATGAGTTTAATCCTGAAGCTCAGCCAGATCATAAAATACTTGTAGCACTTTGAAAAATGTCCTGCTGAAATATTTTAATGCTCTATCATTTTCTAGAAATCCATATATTATCAAAGTCCAAAATATCAGTTAATCTAGTCAATACTATCTACTATATCTTCACAGAAACAGTCACCTTTTTCTAAAAATTTCTGCCTTTGAGAATGACTAGTCTACTGTGTTAATTACAGTACGGGTTTCCAAGTTCTGGATGTGGCATAAAGCATAATTTTTTGAGTTATATACTGGAACTAAGAGAGCTCCTTTGAAATTTAGATTTTTGTTAAATACTTTTCAAAGTGTTGTTATTTTACAACCTTTGTAGAATATGGAATTCTTTCTAGAGCACTTTCAAAAGCTTTTCACGAGTATTTTATAGGTGTGCTTAAATAAGAAAATTTAAAGTAAATATTTTAATTTAAAAGAAAAATGACCGCTCAATCATTGAAATAAGTTATTTCATTAATGAATTCCTTTCCTGTAGTTTTCCAAAATATGGGAGGGAATATCAGCTAGTGATTGAATAAGGCAGCTAAAAGTCAGGATTCTCCAATACTATCCTTTGCTTTGTTCCCATGAAGTCATCTTACTTGGGCAAGTCACTTAACGTGGATATCACATTGCTTTTCTTCCCCTTTTTCAGATGGGTAAACTGTGTTGAAATCCCCAGATTAAAAGTTCTATGTAAACACTCAGATTTTACTAGCTTTAATTTGTGAGCTTTTCATAGCCATCTTTTCCCTTCCTCACCTGATGCTGCCCTATGAACAATTAATCTCTAATTATTAAGCACACTATATTGTTGAGTTTTGGAATGTGGCATCAGAGGAGATCTCAAACCTCTGTTACTAATTCTCTCCTCTTGTCTTTTTTGGTTATAAGGAATCATGATGGACAGACAAGTCACACGGACATACCAGCTGTGGATACTGATCCCTACCATATGTAATGGATAAAACCTTCTTGTAACTCTGACCCATCTCATGACATTGGGGGCCCGTAAATAAAAATCAGTCTCTTGCTAACATTATTACATATCACACCTGGTTTCAGAATAAAGTCAAACCTCTGATTAAACAGCACAAAGGAAGCCACGTGAATTGCTCAGACTGGTAGGGACCATAACAGTGAGGTCATTGAAACCCATACAATTTTTTCTGGAAAAAGTAATAAGGGAGGAAAAATCAGCCTTGCAGTAAATCCAGGGGCACTGGAGATCTACAGTGGTGGGGTCATGAAGGGGATTGCAAACTGCTAGACAAAGTCATTCCAAATGTCAAGAATACTCAGGAGTGTACACAAGAAAGTCACTTGGGAAACGTTTCTTTTCTTTACAAAAAAACCCAGCTTTCAAATGAGACTATTGACCATAGGTAACAGACCTACATACTGAAGTTGTCAGTTTAGGCACACTTCAAAATGTGTAAGTATTTTTAATTTTGGGAAGCTCAATTCTATAGAGGAAAAGCAAAACCTCTTCTTTCTCAAAGCCTGCTGTGATGTATACAAGTTTAAATTACTTCTTTTTAACATTCCCTCAGATCTTTGTGAATCTGCATGTAGTGGCAGTAACTGTTGATGAGCAGACATACAGAGAAAATAATCAACACTACAAGAAAAGCTATACAAAATGAGAGCCTTAAATTGAACACACACACAAAAACAGACTCCAACGAGAGACTGCTGAGCTGGAATTGATATGCAAACTAGACACAATCAACAAAGGATTGAATAAGGACTGGGGATGGCTGAGCCATTACAAACATTGAATCTATCTCCCCTTGTAAGTATTCTCACACTTCTTATCAACCTGTCTGTACTGGGCTAGCTTGATTATCACTTCAAAAGTTTTTTTTCTCTTACTTAATTGGCTTCTCAGAGTTGGTAAGACAACTCCCACCTGTTCATGCTCTCTGTATGTGTGTATATATATCTCCTCAATATATGTTCCATTCTATATGCATCCGAAGAAGTGGGCTGTAGTCCACGAAAGCTTATGCTCTAATAAATTTGTTAGTCTCTAAGGTGCCACAAGTACTCCTGTTCTTTTTACAAATGATGACTATGCTTAGTTACATAGGACACACAATGGAATTCTGCTGGACCCCCGCGTAGTAATGGAAAAATCCCCAAACAAGGAAGCCTCACAGAGATCTAGAGGCACGTTACAATATGCTATCAAATTCATCAGATGTAAGTGTTCTATTCAGAATGCTGCTTGGAGAGAATATAGGACATACTGGGTTGATCACTAAATGAGAAGTGTTTGGGGGGAAAAAAGTTGTCACTGGAGAACCAGTACTGAAACATTTTGAGATTAACAGAGGCCAAGTTCTCAGATGATACAAACTCACATGGATTGGAAGCTGACCTGCAAAATGAGCTCCTGCTTCTAAGGAAACCATTGTACAAAATATAGACTTCAGAAAAAGTTCACAAAGTGCACAATCACATATTAAATATGAAATACATGCATGGAAGAAGCTTCTTGCAGTAGACGTACTTTCAAGAACACCTATGAATAGTGAAAGTAAGGCACTGCAGGAAGAGCAGTTCAAAATAATTATGACTCAAATTCTATGCATGTTTGAAACAGAATTTGAGCAGCTCAAATGAGAAACCCAAAATGTCCCAAGCTTGAGATAGTAAATATATATGGATGGCACTTCTAAGCATGACAAGTTACTGGAACTATATTTATTAAATTGCAGCAAATTATGGTCACTGCCATTATAAATCACAGCATAATGTTGGAAATACTAAGCATACTCTCCTTCAGTGCCCGTATGATATTGAGAACTGTAAGAAGATAACCTGAGATGCCCTGTTCTTGCCGGGCATGCATGAATGCCTTGTCAAAGATAAAATATACAATGTGAAAATGTGAAATAAACACAGGCAAGGGAATGCAAAAGAACAAAAAAAAAACCACCCATGAGATTCTTGAATATCCTTGATCCAGGGTATGCAGATCCGTTTGAGTTAAACAGGAACAATTCTCTCTCTTTTAGTGGCCAACTACTTATATTTTCTTAGAAATTAAGCTGTTGGAAAATATACCAAAAATCAACCCACTGACATTTCAATGGGCAAAACCATTTAAGTTTTACTAAAACAGTTGCACTCTGTGCTTCATTTTTAATCTCATCTCATACAGTGTTACTTGGATTCTGTGTAATGGATTTATTTCTCAATGAAATCACCTCTTTTGGGGGTAGAAAAAGATAAGGAAATGGGTCATTAGGTATTTGTCTCATGAACACACTACTTACATTGACTCAAACAGCTGCATGTACTGCTCATCTCCACGTCCTCCTTCCACTTCATGGTCCAAATTTAAAATTATTTCATTTTCAAACTTGAGGGAGGGAAAAAGACAAAACATAGAATAATGCACAATACACATACAACAAGAAAATTCAAGTAAGAGAAATCAAGATATCCACAGGTCAAATAAAGCCTAAAGTGACATGACAAAAACATCACATTTTTCAGGCTTAAATGGAAGAATAATTTCCAGTTAAATAACACTCTCCAGAGTATCTTTAAATAACTTTTTCCAAGCACAAATTGTTATAGTGCCTGAAGGATACCTTTGAAGTATTTGCATTATAGGTTTGCAAACCACTTCCTAGCTTGAGATATAGGACTTCAAAGTGAAACAGAACTATTTTATTCCAGATTAACTCTGAATGAACAACCTTATAGAATATAATGTCTTCATACAATTGGTTACTCTCAGGCCACTGTACATTTTTAGTAGGAATGAGTAAAATATAAAATAGCAAAAATAATCAGAAATATATATAACAATGGAATTAAAATTTGTTGTAGTTAGACATGTTTTCTCCCTTTGCAATCTTAGAAAGGAATCAGCCAAAAGATTTAATTAAGTAACCTAAGCAGTTACTGGTGAAATATAATGCATGCTATACATAAAACTCTAGGGCTGGAAACATTCATCCAGCCCAGTGATCCCAAAACTGACCACCACCTAACTGCTAGTTGCTCTTCTCTAAATCTCTGGAATATTTCAAGGTCAGGAATATCTTTGGCAATTGCCCATTAAGGAAATGGAAGTATTTTCTTCCATGATATCTGAGCTCAGTACTTTGCAGGATTAGGCCCTTAATTATAAAGAGTTCAAATGACTTTTGCAAAGCGCTAGTGTGCTGTAGCATTTGTCATTTAAAAGTTCTTACAGTGCATTGTATAAAGGAAATTGCTTTGTCATTTTGGAACCGTTAAGTCAACCTACCATGTTTAAATTCTTGTCTTAAGAGTTTATAATTAATAATTAGTTTGGCAAGGACAATGCAGTACATTATGTAGATTGCATTAAGTTCTGGAAATGGAGTATTTGGAAATATTAAATACATGAATATGACTCCTTTTATCTCAAAGGACCCAAAAGTCCCATTATTGTCTGAATGTTTAATGGGCTGACATTTTCTTTTACCATTACGCAAGGTGTTTATGGTATTCCTGGCATGTCCTTTCCTTAGAATGGTAAAAAGGCAACGGTTTAAAAGGTACCTGCTCTGTACAAGGATCACCTCACTCAACATGTACAAAGATCTCTTAGGTGTATAAAAGTAGCAGTCTTTCTGTGATACACACAAACAGAGCACTATTTGTTTTCCCCAGAGTACATAGAAAATGTGGTATCCAGTTGAAACTATAGGGGAGAATTAAGACAAAAGAACATATTATACATTTTAATACTACAGCTACATTCAGCCAGATAATGCAGGCCCCAGATATACCTGTGTGCAACACATAATGGGGCCTCTCTAAAGATAAGTACTTAGGGCCTCAGTTTTATATATCAGCCAAAACTTGTTTCTGTCTCTCCTTTCACTATGCTTCCATATCCATACAGACTTTGGAGGGGAAGTGTCACCTGTTGAATCTCAAATTCATCTTGCAGCTCCTTGGTTTTCTTTGTTATTTCTCATCCAAGTAATTATAACATCTAATCAGAAAAAAACCCACTATAGGGTGGTATTGTTGTGTGAGTAGTCTCTTTGCTTTGTCAGAAGATTAGAGGTTTATGGTAATTTTTTTAATCCTATCTAATTTAACTGTGGATGTTCTCATTACCCAGATCAACATTTTTGCCTCAATAATACCTTGTGGCAATGAGTTCCAGATATTAGTTATTCATTGTATTAAAACGCATTTAGCTTGGTGAGCCATCAAGTTCATTATGGGTGTTTTATTAGGTGTTAATGTCTAAAAAAACAAATATTAGACAGCTGAGACAAACACAACAGAAATAAATATGTGGTGTTCTGTATAGATATGTATATGATATGCTCCAAGTATACAGTGCTGCTTTATACACACTGGACTCAATGCAGCCAACAATTTAAGCACATGAATAGTCCTACTCACTTCAGAGTTAAGCATGTGCTAAGTGCTTTGCTGGATCTGGGTCTAGGGCTCTCCCTTCAGCCAACGAAAGCTTGAGGCTGTTCAGTCTAGAGACAATCCATACCATGTTGATCTGAGGTGCTTAGTAGATTGGAACACAATGTTCCAGGGACTAAGTGTAATCCTCTCCAACACTTCCAGTCTTGGGTGAAGGAGCTAGCCTAAGGTCTGCCAGAGATTCAGCCATTACAGCACTGGGAAGGATCTGGAATCCCATGTTGCTACTTTGGAGAGAGATTTTATATATATATATATTTGACAATTCCTTCAGTTACAGGCAAATCCACATCCTGTATGGAGACACTTCATTGTACATTTTGTCTTTCAGTGTGTCAGGTTAAAAATTCTTCGGTCAGAAGTTTCTGACATCAGTCTGCCATTTAATTAACAATTAAGGTTCAGACATTCATTATGCTCCTCCTGAAAACTAGACAGTCGTTGCTTCTCTCTTGGGACTCGGCTAAATAGGGCCAACTGATGTCAAAGACCAACAGAATTCTTTCAGAGTATGAAATGATAATTATGCCAAACTGCTTTGCCACTTATAGCCAAAATACTGCAATTAGTACAATAGTTCCAATTAGGTGTTCCTCAGAAGAGGAACACACTTATAAGCTATGTAATTTGTAGGAAGTCCCCATATAACATACTGAGATGTGTCCTTCAAAGCTGTGGGAGAAAAATTTATGTGGTATTGAGATTCACAGCTTTAATTTAACAGACAAATGTTGAACTGGCTTTTAGGGTTGAGCTATTCACTGTTGAGTTTCCCAGATTTCCTTTCCTGAGCAGAGCTCACTCAATACCCATATGTGACTTCTAAGGAGTACTGGAAGAATTAATTTGATCTAGAATAATAGTTCTCAAACTGTGGTCGTGACTAAGCCAGGGCTGGCTTAGACTTGTTGGGGCCTGGGGCCAAAGCCCAAGCCCCCCCGCCTGGGGCTGAAGCCGAAGCCTGAGGGCTTCAGCCCTGGATGGCAGGGTTCTGGCGACAGGCCCGTCCCTCCTAGTATTGTGTAGTAATTTTTGTTGTCAGTGGAGGGTCGCGGTATAATGAAGTTTGAGAACCACTGATCTAGAACAATAGAACTACTACATCACTTTCCTGGGCATATAAAAAAGAAATTCTGTGATTCAAGTTTTCTACTTCGGATTTGAGTTTAAGAAGTGAAAAATGAATGAATGTTGATAAAGATGCACTCATTAAGGAGAAAATGACTAACATTTCCATCAGCTCAAAACAGTATTGATCATTTTAGGAGGCACTTCAGAATCATCTAATATGCCATGGTGTTAGAAAATATTATGGAGCTGTAAAGATGAGGGAATGAGAAATTAGAACTGTTCAAACTATATATAAAAGAGAAGAGCAAGGAGGGGGAAAAGGGAAGGTGTTTTCTTATTTTTGACTAGGTGCTCAATGAGTTAATATAGGATATGTCTGCAGGGTTAACAGCCCTCAAGGACTCTTTTCTGAATAGGAATACTTGTGGCACCTTAGAGACTAACAAATTTATTTGAGCATAAGCTTTTATGGGCTAAACCCCACTTCATCAGATGCATGCAGTGGAAAATACAGTAGGAAGATATATACACAGAGAACATGAAACAATGGGTGTTACCATACACACTATAACAAGAGTGATCAGTTAAGGAGAGCTATTACCAGCAGGAGAGAAAAAACAACAACAACTTTTTGTAGTGGTAATCAAAATGGCCCATTTCCAGCAGTTGACAAGAAGGTGTGAGGAATCGTGTGTGTGTGTGTGTGGGGGGGGGGAAATAAACATGGGGAAATAGTTTTACTTTGTGTAATGACCCATCCGTTCCCAGTCTTTATTCAAGCCTAATTTAATGGTGTCCAATTTGCAAATTAATTCCAATTCAGCAGTCTCTCGTTGGAATCTGTTTTTGAAGTTTTTTGGTTGTAATATTGCGACTTATGGATCGTTACACAAAGTAAAACTATTTCCCCATGTTTATTTTTCCCCCTACAGTTCCTCACACCTTCTTGTCAACTGCTGGAAATGGGCCGTTTTGATTACCACTACAAAAAGTTGTTGTTTTTTCCTTCTCTCCCACTGGTAATAGCTCACCTTAACTGATCACTGTCGTTATAGTGTTTATGGTAACACCCATTGTTTCATGATGTGTGTGTGTGTGTGTGTGTGTGTGTGTGTGTGTGTGTATTGTGACAGACCCAGACCAGTGGGGTACAGGAGTCTGGTAGAGGGAAAATATACTGGTCACTGGATGAGTAGTTTTCTGTTCCGAGTGACCAGAGAAGGGGCTGCACTAGAGTAATCAGGAACCTGCTAGAACCAGTTAAGGCAGGCAGGCCAATTAGGACACCTGGAGCCAATTAAGAAGAAGCTGCTCGAATCAGTTAAGGCAGGCTAATCAAGGCACCTGGGTTTTAAAAGGAGCTCACTTCAGTTTGTTGTGTGAGTGTGAGGAGCTGGGAGCAAGAGGCGCAAGGAGCTGAGAGGGTGTGCTGCTGGAGGACTGAGGAGCACAAGCGTTATCAGACACCAGGAGGAAGGTCCTGTGGTGAGATAAAGGAAGGTGTTTGGAGGAGGCCATGGGGAAGTAGCCCAGGGAGTTGTAGCTGTCATGCAGCTGTTACAGGAGGCACTATAGACAGGTGCAGTCCACAGGGCCCTGGGCTGGAACCCGGAATAGAGGGCGGGCCCGGGTTCCCCCCAAACCTCCCAATTGACCTGGACTGTGGGTTCTTCCAGAGAGGAAGGTCTCTGGCCTGTTCCCCAACCCACATGGTGAATCTCTGCGGCAAGAAAATCCGCCAATAAGAGCAGGACACACCAAGATAGAGGAGGAACTTTGTCACAGTATATGTGTGTGTGTGTGTGTGTGTATATATATTTCTATTGTATTTTCCACTGCATGCATCCAATGAAGTGGGTTTTAGCCCATGAAAGCTTATGCTCAAATAAATCTGTTAGTCTCTAAGGTGCCACAAGTACTCCTGTTCTTTTTGCGATACAGACCAACACGGCTGCTACTCTGAAATCTTTTCTGAATGCCACTTTGCTAGCATGTGCAGCATCTACATTTATGAAAAACAGTAACATCAGCATATTAGCAAGTACTGCAGAAATGAACATAAGACTTCATTATAACAATCCATCATTCTAACTCAACTTTGCAGTAAGTATTTTGTTGTTATTTTTAACACTGTGGCATACTTAGAAGATTGTGAAAGGCTTCCAAACTGATGCAGCTAATACATGTGACAGAGCTATAAGGAAAATTTCATAAGGGGCTCACATATAAAGCATTCTTATGAGCTAAGGCTCTCAGCAACTTTAAGAATTAGGTCAATGTTGGACAAAATGGACTGAAAATCTATTTCCTGTTTTGGACAGGAGGAAAAGGAGGATCCTTACCTCTGCTTTCTTTTTTAATTTCTTGTGCATGAATCCCAAATGAAATGGGAGCATCTCTCGCTGAAGAGGCCATAAACAGTTTTGGCAGGTTAGGGGTGATGAACAGAGTGCTGTGCGCCCCAGTAGTTTAGCACCTAATGAAAGAACCGCCATCCATTTTGGTGCTCCTGTTTCCATCACTGTTTATTGTAATCAAAGTACCAGCAGCTCCAAACTGGGTCAGTGGAGTAATAAATACTAACCTAATGTCAGAGCTAAGGTAATTTTAAATGATTCATTCTGATCAAAAGAACTGCCTTCTGCATTGTATATGGCAGAGATATTGAAAAGTGGGAAGTAGCAAAGTTCCATCATTTCAGGCAAAGGCAAATTGGAGGATCACCAAAGTACAGGATTGCTGTGTGTGCAAGAGATGCACAGAACATGAGACAAGGTTAAACAGATGGGGGTTGTGTTTGATGTGAAAATGGCATTGAATGAGGAGAAATCCATCTCTGGGTTTGAAGCGGCAGGCCACAACTTTACTGAACTTAACACAGGGGAAGGGGACTACCCACCCTGGCACCCATACTCTCACCTACCAGAAGACTAAGTGATTCCAGTGGAAGGGGGTTACAGGGTTTCTACCATATAACTCAGGATAGACTCTCCTCAGCCTACCCCGCGGATTCCACTCACTCATTTGAGTCAAACTACCCACCCTCCCACAAGAGGGACGGAGGTACTAAAAGAGGGCACCTTAGCCTGTGAAGGCCACATGGTCTGCCCCTATCTCAGGAACACAAGTTCCCGCAGTAAAATTCTGGGTCTTTTTCTTCTGAAGATTGTTTCTTTTAACTGCACTGGAGACTGGCAGCAAACTGTGACAAACTAACCTGTTTACTATTGTTAATTATTAAATCCTATTCCTATTTAACTTAACAATGCCTCCAGGATGCTGCAGGGAAGGCAAAAAAAAAAAAAAAAGCCCAGCCCTGTGTTAATTTAGCCTCTATGGGAAGAAATAATTCCTAGTTAACCCAAAACAGGTGATTGGTCAGACTCACAGCCTCCACAAAACACAGCTTCAAAGTTACCAGTACAGGTTGGGGAGGGTGGGGCTGCTGGAATGGAGCAAAAAGCGGCTCCATATGGTTTGGACTAGGGTTTAAATCAACAAAAGGGGAGCGTGATGGACCAATCAGTTTCTTTCCTCCTCAAGCTAGCCAATGAGTGGCTAGAAACTCAGCAGGGGAGGAGCAGCCCTTCGTTCCCTTAGCGTGTTCTCCTCTTTCTTTCAGCTGCATCTGTCCCAATCACTGCCAGCCCCATCAAGTTTCCCACCTCTTGAGGTGGGTGGGTAGCATTCTGAGCCACTCGGTAGAGCTGTGACCTGTAGACTATCAAGATTTCCCCGTTTGAATGTTTGCCATAGTAATATGCAGAAGTGTGAGGGCAGCATATGGTCAGACACTATTTAAGACAAATCATCAACCAATAAAACCCTCCCTAGTATGTACTGAGCAGTTGGTAAGAAATGGATTTCATTTCTAAAGAGGAGGTGATAATTCCACGTTGCTTGATCCAGAAAGAAAACCAATAATTGGGAAGAAGAAACTACTAAAACTGATTTCTTCAGCCCTCATAAGTCCTTTTCTTTCCCCTGTAACAACACTAACTGCATGCACTGGCAGTTTGTCAAAAGCAGATGGTTGCTTGAACAAAAATAAATAAAAGATGCTGGCAAACATTCACAGGAGAAGCCTTTGATTCCTAAAGTTTAAGTGCCAAATTCAGCCCTAGTACATCAAGATGTATCTCCACCGACTTCAGTGGAGTGATGCCTGCTTATAACAGGATCCAATATGGCTTTAAAACTGCTTGCTGTATTTTTCTAGTGAAATAAAAAGCCTCAAAGATTTGAGCAGACTTTAATACCAACCACACAGTCTGCAGTCTGTGGTTTGGTTAGGTGGATTTGAGTTTGAAGTGTCATGCAACTTTTGGATGGGTTGTAAATTGAAATGCTCCTTACTATTGATAATGAGGCAGTTCTATTTCCTTTAAATCCTTGGGCCTATTAAGATTTCAAGAACTATGAGTCCTGAGCATGGGAGCTTGCTGAAACCACTTCCATTCATTTACTTAGTGACCTTCTACAGCTATTAGCTAGGAAAGATACATGACTTCTATAGCCTGAATATGAGTAAATATCCATCCTCTAGTCCTGCAAGTACACTTCATTAGTGAGAGTTATTATTGTGTCCTCGTTAGTCAGCACTGTTATTTTTTCTTTTTCAATAACTGTTAGGAAAGAAAAGTAGTTTTAGAATATGTCCACAGATGGCTGCAATAAGTGAAGGATTTAAATGAAGATATGGAAACATGAATAGACATGGCTTACTTGAATGGAAATACTATTACATATGAATTAATCTTTCATAAGCCAAAGTTAAATCTTTGTAAAGATTAACTTAAATCCATGTTTATTTTAATAATGTTTTCATTTACTGTGCAAAGAGGTACACTACTTACTGTTCTTAGAAAAAAGTTTTTCAGAAGCAAGTTTATTGCATCTCTCTTTTTGGTTGATGTTTTATCAGCTCAGTTATAGCAATTATTAGTGGCTTACCACTCTGATCATGTTCTTTTCATTGGGAGGTCTTGTTGGTACATTCCAGCAAGAATGGTTTACAGATACTTTTGATCATTATACTTTTTTTGTTACAGTTCAAATCACCTCCATGCCTGTGTATAATTTCTATTATGTGTCAATGGGAGTTACACGTGTATACTACAGGCAATAGTTCCCAAAAGAAATATATTTGTATGTTGTGCACTTAGAACTACAATACAGCAATAGGCACCCCTATGGTGGTAATTGGGTGTTGTGGTGGTGTTTCTCCTCCCCACCTGCTGTTTGTTTCCTGAAAGTTACTGCACCAGATAATTATAAAGATATCTTCTAAGAATGGCTGAAGTACAATAGTATTTGATAAATGTAGCTAATCCTCATATCCTTAACTGAATTGGGGGGGAATTTCAAAATCGCCTGGGACATTTAGAAGACTACATCCCATTTTCAAAAGCGACTTAGGCTACATCTACACTACAGGGGGGGTCGATTTAAGATACGCAAATTCAGCTACGTGAATAGCGTAGCTGAATTCGACGTATCGCAGCTGACTTACCCTGCTGTGAGGACAGCGGCAAAATTGACCTCTGCGGCTTCCCGTCAACGGTGCTTACTCCCACCTCCGCTGGTGGAGTAAGAGCGTCGATTCGGGGATCGATTGTCGCGTCCCGTCGGGACACGATAAATCGATCCCCGAGAGGTCGATTTCTACCCCTCAACCGATTCAATTACTACAACCCAATGTGTATTTTTCTCCAAGTCCAAACTTCAACTGTGAATTTTAAAAAGTTTATCTTAATCATGCCAATGCAATTGCAGGCAAAGAGGAGACATGCTTTTCAACTCATAAAAATGATTTTAATTTCAGAAGCAACACTATGGAGTCCAATGAAGTATAACAAACATCATAAAATAATAATGCAGCACGAGTGACTATCCAATGAAAACTATTAGGCAATTATTCTTAAAGTGTACTAAAGTGAACATCTTTGTTCCTCTACACTGAAGAAAAATATCACCTGAAACATATTTATATCTGCATAATGTAAGGGTCATGTGGGTGTCTGGCATCTTCTAGGTCCTTAAGCTTTTGTCCTTGAAAATCCGTCAGTTTGACTGATATGTTTCCAGGGTTTTTTGGTGTATGTAGGTCTATGCATCTATCCCAAGAGATGAAGTATAAACCAAGAATAGGAAAATATTTTTAAGAAGGTAAATATAGGACTATTAGGACATGGAAAGAACAGATGCACAGAAGCAAAGTGGTTTTTAATCTTGGCCTTAAACCAAAAGACTTGTGCTAAACTACTAAACAAACTGGAAATTTCATCTGCCACTTTGTTCCGTGTTCAGCTAATAGAAAAATCTTTTCCCATATAAACTAAAGCACAGATATACATGTGCATACACTAGTAATGTACTCAATTTTTGTCAACTAACATTGTAGATAGTGAAATGTAACCGATTTTTGTACTAATTTAATGTATTGTCATTTATCAATATGCAGGCTGATTGTTATCATTTATGATTTGCATGCAGCAGTACCTAGAGGTGTCATTGTGCTAGGTGCTGTACAAACACAGTTTAAGACAATCCTGCCCCAAAGAGCTTACTATCTGATACACAGGAAAGGAAACAAAAGGACAAAGAGGTAAAGCAACTTGCCGAAGGGGACACAGTAGGTCAGTGACAGAGCTGGCACTAGAATCCAGGTCTCCTGAGTCTTAGTGCAGGACCCTACCACTGGACCACACTTGTTTGTTGTTTGAATTTATTTGACAAATATTCTATGAACATTAGAGCTGGTCAATTTTTTTTACTATTTTCCTGTTTTTATCAAAATTTATGTAGACAAAAATTTTCTGTGTTCCAGATGGAAAATTTTAGGGGGATGGAAAGCATTTTCCTTAATAAAACCTGACTTTCACAAACTTTTGTTTTCAAAGTTTTTCCAGTTATAAAACAGCAAAGATCTGTGAAAAGCGGGTGTTTAATCACTTTTGCACTTTTTAACCTTTTTTTACCTCTCCACTCCCCCCTGCTTTTTCCAGTGGAAGAAAGTGAGAAGGGATTTTAAAAGGGAGAGAAAGGGGGAATAAAAGAACAAATAAAAAAAATCAGTTTCTGAAAAACAAAATTGAATAACATTTTAAGATTAAATGAACGTTTTTTTTTCATGTACAAAATTCTCATTGAAAACCTTACATTTTGGTTCAAAAGTTTTGAAATGGGATTTTTCCTGTGAAATTTTCTGTGGGAAAAGTTTGGGTTTTATGACCAACTCTAATAATATTTCATGTCTTGGAAACTATTCACTATAACTATTACTTCAGGTATTCTGCATTCAACACTTATTACTTCTGCTGTATGATCATCGGTCTCCTACATCTCGTGATAGTGCGTCCGTTTCACGTTTGAATGACTCGTTTGTTTAAAAGCGGAAAGAGGGCTACATTAAGTCACTTTTTTTGCACTTGCACCCAAACATCGTCACACAAAATTTCCTGGGTTTTTCACTTTCTGCAAACAGAAAACTCACTGCATACAGTTCACAATTAAATGTTAACAAATGCTTAATACCTTTTTGAAGCAGATGCCCAGCTCTATTCAGAGTCTTTAAGAATAATGTAGCTATTAAAACAAATCCTATGTATCTTTCTATTACCTTTTTGAATTCTCCTGTCTTATGATATTCACACAGCATCATATCAAAGAAGATTGGGATCGTGGCTTTTCGTAGTTCAACTTCTGGAATCAGAGTCATTTCCAAGATCGGTCCAACCATCCCCGGAATAAAGCAGATTTTATTCTGGCCTAAAACAGAATGGTGAAAAGAGTATTGGAAAAGAGAAGAAAACTACCATTTTGGTAAGAAACAATCTAAGATTTTTAGCCATTAAAATACTGTTATAACTATCTGTTTCAGTAATGGTCTCACAGTTAGTTACACATCTTTCTCAATTCTTTTTCAGAAGGAGAAGGCATGTTGAGGGATATATTCTCATTTCAAGGTACTGGGTCATTTGCTACTTGAAATGAGCGTTTATGCCAGCTGAATGAATTCACACTTTGGCATCCTTTCAATTTTTCAGCTTTTCACATCTTACTGAATACCCTACTTTAAATGCTTGCAGTGAAAAGTAATCAGGCTCTAAGACATCCCTCCCCCCAAACCAATCAATTGGAGAGAGTATTACAATAGCTATATGACATGTTCTCTTATCTAAGTTATAAAGGGAGGGGGGAAATCAGCCTTTATTCCTTAATGAATAATGTCAACCATTAAAAATCCAGAAGGGAAATTGTATCCTGGTAGGTATTATAGATCATGTGCACAACTACTGAAAAGCCACATGAAATAATCATGTAGCACAGCAGTTACATGAGTTGTCAAAGAACCCCAGATTGTGCTTTAGGAAACATCTGCAATTATGACACATGATAGAACTGTTGTAGCAATTGTCGTATCTAAAAAGAAACCAGGTACTAAATATTCTCCAAAAGCTGATCGTTCCATAGAAAGAGGATTTTCTATATGAATCTGACCACACTGGTCCATAAAATCCAGTGTCCTGCCTCTGGGAGCATGTAATATCTGGTGCTTCCAGGCAAGGAGAAAAATTGCCATCAACAAATGTGACCAACTTTACAATTCCTGCACCTTATTTTATTTATTAAAAAAATTATATAAGGTGCCCATCATTGTAGCATCTGGACATCAATACCACCCTAGTCTGATTTTCCTCTCACATCAGTTTCATATTGGTGTGATGAGATGTGGTGCAGAAGTCTTTCAGGAACCACTCTAGGAGAAGGAGAGAATCTAGGAGAGGAGCGAATCTAGGAGAAGAGCTTTCCCTTCCATAGAACAATGAAGGTGCGCACAAGTAGAACCTCTCTAAAGGGGATGCAGATCTCTGATTAGTTGCAACAGGCTACAGAGATTCTGACCCCCTGACTCTGAGGTATAGCTTGCATATACCTGACAAAGAAATATAGTTTTTAAAAACAACTACTGGAAACTAGAGAAAATAAATTTTACTGCTACTTAACAATGGCCACCCCTTCACTGGAGCAATACTTACCACTTAGAGGGTTTTATCACTTCAAAGTCATTAAAAGACAGATCCTGAAAACACATAAGGTTCTATCAAATGTATGGCTTACCATCATGAATAGTCCCATTGCAATAAATTGGAATGTTGATGATAGTAAGCACTACATTTGGTCGTTACCGTTTGCAGAAGCAAGACCCTTAAGTCTCTCACCTTTTTGCGGTAGGTCTGCTATGTTTCTTTATTTGTAAGATGGGGAAACTGAGACAAAGAAGTTAAGGAACTTGCCAAAGGACACAGGGTAGTTAGTGTCAGAGCCAGGATTAAAATGTTCCTTCCCTGTAGTCTCAAATTCAATCCACCAGCCTATGTTACCATTTCATTCCCTACTCCAGGCAGCACAGTCTAAATAAACAATTTGGTCTGTGTATGGTTTACGGTATTTACTTTTGTTATGAAGGTTTTTTTTCTTTAAACAGTAGCAGTTTGGAAATTAGATCAAATAAATCGGAGAAGAATTAATATCAAATGGGGTTATGACACTGATAATGGTTTTGTGGTCTGAATTTTCTAAGATGCCCTTTTTTCTGGCTGTTGCTATGGCACAGATTGTTAGATTTGGGGAGGGGCAGTAGAAGCAGAGAATGACCCTCATACAGGCAGTGTAATACAGAGTGAATGGAATGACTCTAGAGATGTTCTGCAATGTTACTGGATTTAAGAAAAATAATAGCGGAGATGTTTTTGGGTTCACAAAGCAAGGGTTGATTTGGGAAAAAAGATTAACTTAAAAGGCACACCTACTGCTACCAGACTCTAAAGAATGAGAATGACGACAGTGGTTTTAAAGGCTTTCTTTTTCTTTTGCTCTTAATTGGGCAGATTTTTTTTTTTAATGATTGCTTTGAAATCTAAACAATCAATATGCTAAAATAGTAAGCCTTAACCAGACTTGCCTGAATAATATTTGTTGCATTAAAATCTCTGTCTAAAAGCAAAGAAACGCTCTAGTCTCAAATTAAGAATTTGCAGGGTTTAAATAAACATTACCACAGAGTATCTGATCACTAGGACGAGTGCAAACATTCAAAATGCACAGGCAAGCACTGACATGTGGGTCAGTTGGGCAACTGCACAGTGAAATATAGATATCAAAGAAATCTCATTGCTCTTCATGAAAAACTCAAACAAGCCTTTTAGCAGAAAAGAATATTTTCCATGTCTTTATGCAACTAACACAGCCCCTTTCAGTACATATTTGAAAAGTATAATTGATTTTATAGTATAGGGTGTTATAACAGCCTCAGCAACTGTCTGCTTCAGTTGTTGCCTTCTGAGGCTCAGATAGCTCCTGCCTCTACATACTGTCTCCCTTCTGGTGTCTATCCTAACTTCAGTGATGGAAATACAAACCTAAGAAGATCTGGACATACTGTAAGGGGAAAATTTCATTCCCCTCAAATAAGATGTATTGGTGCAAAAATTCAGGAAAAAGGACACACTACAACAATGTTTTGATGTAAGGAATCCTTGTCCCAATGAAGTCTTGGGTAGAAAGGTGAATACATTACAGAATCTTGTACCTATCAATACAATGTGATACTACATGTGTGAAGGAAACAGACACCCTACATTTTCCACAGTTATCCTACATGTTAAAGAACAAAAAAGTGATGGGATAGGCAGTACTCATGTTTGATACTCAACAGAAGTCTGTCATTGCTTATTGTAGAGCAAACAGTTGAAAATGGCTCATTTGTAGATAATTAAATTTGCCTGGAATACCCTTAGACCAACAAAATGGCAAGAAAGCAAAGTATGCAGCAGCCTTTAATGATACCCTGTATTTTCTACTCATGACTTGTTGATTTTTTGTTTAGAACAAATTATGTTCCTCCCCAATCCATTTAGACTTTTAGATCTCTCCTTACATAAAAGAAAGTGACCCCCCGGGGCTGTAACTGAAGCTATGATTGTTTGATAGGTTGGAGCTACATGTTCAGTAACCAAAAAGGACATTTGTCATTTCTGAGCTCTACCTCTAAGATGAACAAATTTAATGTGAGCTGACATCTTTCATACTGTAGCTTTTTGCTCTCTTTTCAGAGGTCAACATGATTTTAAAGTAACCAGACATATTTTCCTCTCTGTTTCCTTAATATGGGCCCCTGCATTCAATTTTCACTGGTTAGTACACAGAAAAGCAAGGGATACCATTTGGGAAACTAAAGAACATGGTTCGAGATTGGGTTCTACTTCACAATGCTTTTCTCTCTCATATAATCATTTAGAGGAGTATGAAAAAGGTAGCTATCCATACAATACAAAATATTTAGGGTCTGCTCACATTCAAGTAATTAGGACAATAGGATAACTTCAACAGAAGCAAGACTGGGCCCTTAGGCTGAGATTTTCAAAGCTGCCTGATATATTTGGCCACCCAAATCATATTAATTTTAATGGGAAATCAGCATTCAAATCCACTAGATGCCTTTTAATACCTTGGCCTTAGTCTCTATGACTGGTGTACATAGAAATGAAGTGTAAGCACATTTCATTATAATAGGCCTTGGAAAGGGGACTGAATGCTCCAAATGCAAGAGAGGGCCTATTTGGGAGTTGGCATCTTTGGGAAGAATGGGATTTACCATGTATCTTCAATACTACAGAGAGCTAGCCAATCCACAGCAACTCACTGGAGAAAGCCTAGAACAGGCCCCACAGATGACAGAGATAAGGAGGATGAGAATAGGAAGAAGAAAAGCTTAGCCAGTGATTTAATATTTTAGCGGACATTGACCCATGAGTAAGATTTCTCTGCTAGTTGAACTTTGTTCACAAATCCCTAGACAGATCTGCTAACTTTTTATTTTTTTTAATGTTGATAAAACCAAACCACATCTGTTCAACTAGCATTTTCCTCTATTAGAGTTTCACTATAATACAATGCCACTGAATTATGACTGTAAGTGCCAATGGAAAAAATGCATTTCATTTCAGCAAAATAAACATATGTTCAGAATGGAAATAACCTGGGATTAAGGCAGTAGCATAATTAAAGTGGAGGTAACAGACACCAGACACATGACTAAATTTAAACTAGCTATTACAAAGCTTAAACATATACCAGGTTCAGAAATCTAACCAGTGGAGGATAAATATAATATTTATATTTTAAACACACCCATCTCTTATAGAGCTACACGAAATATTTCCCATGAAATAAACCTACAAAATTTGCTTATTTTTGAGTCCATGGAACTTCTCCTCCCTTGGATAGCTGTGAAAATTTCAAGATACCTTTTAATTGTACATTTCTGGCTAAAGGTTTCAAGATGTGGTTGGACAAATTATATAAGACTCATTGCATTCCTTCCAGGCCCCTAGTTTATTCAGCCTAGCCCCAGATACTCAGGTGAATCAGCAGAAGCCATGTTTGTTGGTTTTCCTTGGTGAAGTGACTGCATTTTTAAGCTCACCATTATCCTGTTGTATTTGTCCTGCAGTGGAGGGTGGGGGTTCTCTTTGGCAAGTGTCAGATCACTTCAGCAGTTAACAGGGAATGGCTCCCTGCTTCCTAGGTCTAGATGAGAGAGGTTGTTTATCCCTCCCCTGAAGACAATCCTGGATTTTGGAACGAGGCAGGAGTAGACCAAAATGTGTTTAAAGGACCGGAAAAAAGCCTTACAGTGAGAGACTTGATGAACTTAGTCTGTTTAACTTATCAAAAAGAAGATAATGAGGTGATTTGATTATAGTGTACAAGTATAAGGGGAGAAAATATGCGGTATTTAAAGTCTCTCTAATCTAGTGGAGAAAGGCATAAGAAAAATCAATGGCTGGAAGTAAAATCAAATTAGAAATAAGGCACACATTTTTAACAATGAGCGTGATTAACCATTGGAACAAACTATCAAGAGAAGTAATGGATTCTCCATCGCTTGATGTCTTCAAACCAAGATGCCTTTCTGGAAGATATGCTTTAGTGAAATGCAGATTACTGGGCTCAATACAGGGTTAACTGGCTGAAACATGTTATGCAGGAGGCCAGACTAGATGATCTAATAATCCCTTCTGACATTAAAATCTATGATGGAGTTTGTAAGAGGACAGAGGGTTTGACCTTTACAGATTCAGATAGCAAGACCAAAAGATCTAGTCTTTTGGGTGATTAGCAGAACTAAATTCCAGACTTTTCCAGGTCTCATTATCACCATATAGTCACAAGTATTGATCGCATATATAGTCTTCCACTCACATCCCTAAAAGCAGGGTGAGAATAATTTAAGGAGGATAAGATTATCATCATCATCATTTCAGTTTGGGACTCACAATGTAAGTTCTGCCACTGCTCTCTTACGTGGCTGTATGCAGGGTGTAATAATAGTGATGGGCCCACAACTAACGTGGTTCCAAACAGCCCCTAACCTTCAGACTATCTGAAATCCTACATCTAGTTTGAATACAAAACCACAGCAGGGAAAATGTAACTAATTCTGGTGTGGATTTAGACAATATTGCTGAAATCTTCTGAGAATCCTTTCTTAAATTTTAAGAGAACAGCTTGTGAGTTTTCAGATGTATAACAGACACCATGCAGATGAAGTGATTTTGCTGGTGGCAGCATCTGCTTGGGCTGCCAAAGGAAGAACATCTGACAGTGTTGAAAATCAGATCTATTTAAAATTCCTGAATCATGTCACAGACTCTTTCCAAAGAGAAGTGGGGGCACTATGGGTACAGATGTGCTTGAGACTGTATAGTTACTCACCAAGTTTGTACCACATGTCACGGATAGCAAAGCCAATTAAACGTCTCATATCCCCATATCTAGAAGAGAAAAAGGAAAAACCACTGGTTTTATTGATGTTTTATTATGAAAGTAAAGGAAATACCATCTAAGATATTGATATTATACTTACTTATTCAGGATCTTATTGTACTTTGCATGGGAGAAATGTTCTAGTTGCAGAGAATCCTGGGTAATAAAAGCCACTGCCAGATGAAAATAGTTGTTCCACAGCTGTAAATTGAATATTAGGTGGTTATAATGGTTTTGAACTAACATGAGAAGTAATATTAAAAACATGTGTAAATCTGAATGATTGATGAAGGAAAATGATGCAAACAACATGACGTTTTACTACTATACAAAGTTGTGTGTCATTACTACTACACAATTAGCATAAAGGCAAGAGAGATGGATTTTTATAACCACTGGTCTGCATTTGCTCTTAATAACAGAATTTGAATAAATAGTGCTAATGGAGATTCATGTGGGGATCATTAGGTAATAACAATAAACCACAAACCATAGCAGGGCTGGGTAAAATACACTACATCCCACTACTCACCAAATCCAGAGGCATCCAATGCATTTATGCCATATTTGAGTGTCTCCTTAACAAGGGCCTTGCCTCTTTGTGCCATATTCCACTGCAGTTTTTGTGCAAAACTCCCATTTATTCTGAAGGGAATCAAGGGCAAAATATGGTCCTGTGTACCTGCCATTAATGATGAGTCATGCACATGCACTGAGAGGAGAATAACCTCTATATTTTAAGTGTGCAATCCTTCCTTATTGCTGACGGCAGATTGCTTTGTTCTCTTGATAACCAAAATTAAATACTGGGAAATTCTCCCACATGCTTTGATGATAAAGGATTATATATTGCAGCGGTAGGAGAGTTTTCCCATTGGGAGAATGGCTGGCCATCCCAGGAGCAGCTAAAGCAAATGCTACTTTAAAAGGCTTGTAAATAGTAAGAAATGCTTCCAATTGGTTTCTTTTTAAAAAAAGATGTTTAATTATATCTAAATGGCTAAGATGATTATTGTGATATGCTATAGCTTAAAGGAGACAGTAAATGCATTCAGCACTTATTTAAAAGTATTAAACAAAATGCATGTGACTGTTACAAACTATTCCCAACTAGTTAGATAGAGAGAAACTCACCCCAGTGCAGAGGGCCTGAACAAAACCCTACATATCGTGTAAACCCTGCATTAAAAGCGTAAGTGGGTTTCACCCTTTGAGATCTGAAGAGCTCTTTGTGCACAACCTAAAATTATCCGGAACAGATACCAACATCCAACAAAATATATATGAGTAAAATAGGAACATTTCCTGCAGTAAACAAAATCTTCAAATCCTTTCCACAGTGTCAAAAAGCTGCTGCATTAAGATCAATATATTCCTGCCTTGGTGCCCCACTGCTTCTCTACAATTTTCCTTTCCAGATTTCACTTATTCAAAAACCTTATGGAAGGACTCTACGGTAATGGTTTTGTTCCTGTTTTAAGTTTCTACAATCCATACATCATATTCATCCTTGGTGTAACTCCACAGAATTCAGTCGAATTACACCAGGGTTTTATTTAGCCTGGATCATATTATACAATTCAATGATGGCCTAAACTGATCCTGACAAATCAGAATCTTATTGGAACCAACATTTGGATATTAAGACAACACAGGACAGCATCTTGTCTGTTACCAGTATTTAAATCACACCCCAATCTAATTTTTGACAGTATATAGCAATGGAGAATACTTGAAAACATTTCCCCCCAAGATAAATATTATTCAGGTTCAATAACTCGAATTTTTCCCTTATTAAAAATATCTGACAGCGTAATTTGAACCACTTTGTTGCTTTTGAAGACTTTGGGGTTCTGTATCTATAAATGAATGTGAAACACACCACAAACAGGTAAATTCCATTGGTGAAAGTGGGAATTTCTCATACAAATCCCTGCCCACCAATAGGCCTGGAGATGCATGATCTCTAATTCCAGGACTGAGCCCCTTTGTGGTCTAGAATAAGTTCCTAATGTCTCTCCCTCAATTTCTCTATTTGTAAAATGCAATCCCATCCTCCACTGAAGTGATTCACTGTGGAATAGGAAACACAGTATTTTGCATTTCTAGAGTATATGCTAGTCAAGGACCTTCAAACTCTTAATCACGGAATTAAACCCCACAACACTGTGCAAGGTACAGCATTGTCTCCATATTATAGATGGGGAAATGCAGGCAAGGAGAAGTCAAACACCCCACTGGTAAAGAAGAGAACCCACACTGCATGACTTCCAGTGCTGTGCTCTAAACCATAGTCCGTGCTTCCTCAGAACTTCCCTAATCTGGAAATACAACTGCATGGGTAAAAAAACTAAATGGACTTAATGGAGAGCAAGTTCTCCTAGCGTATTTATATAGAGCACAGAGGCATTGACAGAATTTATACGCACACTTGAATACACATCAATTGCCAAGTTGGAAACTGGAGGATCTCACAACAGGCTTCCAACAATCTCATTAGGAGTAGGAAATCTGGCTGGTTTTGACTTCTCTGATTCTATCAGGCTAGCCAGCAAAAGAAAGCACTGCAGCAAGGTGTTAAGGTGCTCCTCTTTTTCCTCAAACCTTTGAAACTGATGAATGCCTCACACATTCTCTAATACCTACATGCACCGTTCACACATTATTTTCCCTTGTAGCTAAATAATTAGTCTACTTGCTTAGACTCACTGACCAACAGTCTGATTCTTTTTGACATTACATTGGGAATGGCAAATTGATTTATGTTGATTGATTTATGATTTTCATTTTTAAGTGAAAGAAAGGTTAAATATGATGGCAAATGTCCAGTGTATTTTAAATTGGATAAAAAAGGGGCTAGTTAGCTTTTTACTGCATGAAAAATAGCATTTGGATTGAAAACTCGATTACCAAGTTTCTGACTAATGTAATAAACATTAAAGTTTAGAACAGAAATAATTATAGATGTTCTATTTACTATACCATTTCATTGGTATATTTTTAGTTGTCTTTGCTCCTTCGTGCATTATGGATCGAGCAAAGGACAGTGGCACCTGAATCAGTTGCAATATGTAACAAATTTCAAATGTGTATTGGGCTCTTGAACACATTTTGTAGAGAAATGGGTCATATCTTTTAAATAAAATATTTCATGTGATCATGAGCACTGTTCCTTCTAAGCTGTGTGCATGTGCGCACGCACACAGATCCTAAACCCCGTGCACACGGCGAAACACGGCACGCACAAAAAATGAAATACTACATCAGCGCATTTGCCTCGTGGCGCACAAATTTGAACTCTGCCTCTGCACAGAAGAAATTTTTTGCGGACATGGCCTGTCAAAAATTAGAGGGAACGTTGATCATGAGCCATAACAACAAAAGAGGTCTAGATGTCACAGAAAACTGAAAAGGATCACATTAAATAATCATTGTATGATTATGATAGATTTTAGGGGGGTTGTTTTGGTTTAATTCACAATATATTTTACCTCCTAATAATTTTGCCCATGTTCACATATATTTGTCTTTATACCCATTACAGCTGAATAATTTACAATGAATATTTTATTCTTTGATTTTAGCCATAAGCAATATTATGAATGCCAGGATATTTTTTAAATGTCCTTTTAAAATTTTTTTTACTCTACAGATTTATCACAAATATTGATGTTCAAGCAGCATTGCTTAGCTCTTCCTGGTAAGATATATTATATAGTATCTCCATTTTCTGATTGGATGAGCATGCGAGAACTTTCATTATCAATGTCCGTGAGTGGAAATTTAAAATTCAGTTTATGCAAAGACTGAACATCTAACTTGAAGATTACTGGGACAAATATTCATACCAAAAACATGCCGATCAATTGTGAGACTCCTGATGGAAACCAAATGCAAAAGGGGTGCACAAACATACAAACATGGTCCCAATAACTTAATGTAATGAGTTGAATCGATATTCACAGAAATAATTTAAAATTTTCACCACCTCTTGTACATGTTGCACTAGAAAAATGAAAGTTACTAACAGAGGTATAAGCACAGAAATAGAGCTTAATAAATACGAGCTAAAAGTTCAAACCTACAGACAATGCAACATGTTAGAAGTGACAAGCAAAAGGGACAAAATGATTAATGGGATTTCTGATTTTGAACTGAAAAGCAGGAAAGCACAAATTGCAGAAAGCTTTAATTAATTGTGTGTGAACACAGTGCTCATAAGAAGTTCCAGGTTGCACTCTTGAAACTCATGTCCACTATATTTTCACTGAACAGGTAGAGGATGGATAATAGCAGTGATAGCTTCCCCATGCTGCCTTGCCAAAAGGCCTCAATCCTGACTTAGAGGGCTTGACTCTTTGGCACATTCAATCCTTAGTCTCTCCCCTGAGACTTTCAACCCCTGTGTACTTAAAGCAGCTCTTTTTCACCCATACATTCCAAAGTGCATTACAAAAGACTGGTAAACATGGTCTTTTTATTTTTATTGATTTATCTATTTTTGAACATGTGGTAACGGTGCCAGAAAGCTCAGGACTTGCTCATGGTCTCTCAGCTGGTAAATGGTAGAGTTGGATTGGAAAGAGAACCCAGGTATTTTTATTTTTGGTCTCACATCAAATTCTCTAAACTACAGCTGCTTGTTAGGGCCAAGCAGAGTGATGATTTTGTGATAAGCACACTTGTCCGCTGGGAAAGAGACCAAACCAAGTTAGCTGCCTTAGGCACTATTGCTTCATCAGCTCACTAGGATGCTGCTACCATCTTTATGCCAATGAGTCACAAATCTTTATTTCCACTCTTGTCGTGCCTCAGTTCATCCTGCCCCTCTGAATCCTCATCCATAAAGTCTTACCTTCAATTTAAATGTAACATGGTCAAAAATTTAATACCTTGGATGTCCTCTCAAACATCCCCCTCTCCTACATCCGGTCACTGTTGACACCACTGCCATCCATTTCTTCATGCAGGCACAACATCTGAGGTTCATGTTTGACCCTTCCTCTCCTTTGCCTCACCCATTCAGCCTGTATCCAAATTGTTCTTCCTCCACAACATGTTCAAAATCAAACCTTTTGTTACTATTCACACAGCTTTTTTGTTGTAGAGCTCTTATCACCTGACATCTTGAATATTGCAGCTTCCTCCTCTCCAATCTCCTTGACATACAGCACCCCCTACATCCAATCAACAGCAGATGTTAAAATAATCTTTCCAGCCTGGTATCCTCCTTCATCTTTGAATTCCTCCACTGGCTCCTGCTTTCCACCATATCACATTCAATATTTTTGTCCTCTTCTTCCAGGCCCTTCACAGTTCTGTTCTCCCTATTTATCCACCTGTCTCCTATTGAATTACTTGGCTGCCCCTCCACTCTGCCAGGAATGCCATTCTTGAGCTCATTCTAGCTTGAATATTTCATGGCACAGATAGGCCATGCATACAAATGGTTACCTACACGGGCTAAGACATCATAGTATGGATAGAAAGGGAATAGAGAGTGCGGAAGGGTAACGAAATTGGAGTACAAATCAGCCATAGGACATGCATACAGATGCACCTAATTAGCCATCCTGATTCATTGTGGTTATAACATGCAGCCAGTCAGCATTTTATCATGAATACTTCATTCCATTTGATAGAAATTCTAGCTTTATAAATAATATGCCTTCTGTTATTAGTTAAGCAGAGTTTAAATAGGCAGAGACAAAGAAACTCACTTTGCCTTCCAAAGTCTTAACTCATTCAGAAAGTCTAGAGATTAGAAGTTAACCTTTTGGGGCTCAATCCTATGACTTGCTGAGTACTTCCAACTTTCATTGAAGTCACTGATAGTAGATGGCACTCAGCATCATTTCAAAGGAAACAATTAGCAAAATCTTGCAGGATTTCTACCAAGTTATTTTCTTTGCAAAACACTGTTTCTGAATCTGTGCAGATAGTACGAAGCAGACATTTTTCGTGGTTAATGAAAACAAAAGGTTATTAAAGAAGCTTTGAAGAAACTAAGCACATATTATAGGTCAACAACAGATTGCTTAATTTTTAAGCCTTTAAAGATTCAACGAAGTAGCCCTCTTCCAGTCCTTTGCATTGCTCTCTGCTTCATGTCTAATGATGCCGTTCAAGCAACACAATTTCTCAAACCACCCCTCCCCGCAAATGCAAAAATTCTACAACAGCAGGTTGAAAGGCACATAAGAAGCAGCAAGCACAGGAGTGGTAAAGTTATGATGTCCGTTATGAAAAATCCTAATATAATACCCTTTCTATAGATTTTTTTTTACCATCCCAAAGTTTTAATAGTTATAGATGTGCAATATAATTAAATAAAACTTACTGAATATTCTTTCCTTTAAAAGGGTATTGTAATTTCTTAGAACCTTATAACATTTCTATATAATGCCATTGGTGTCCTCCCTTTAAAGCTTTAAAGGACTTTTCCACATGAGGTGAAAGTAGTACACAAATATATGTCCATCCATATGTGACAAAGGCCTTAGGAATGATAAGGGACATGTGAGTCCCATATATAAATATCAATTTCCAGAGTAATGTAGAATAACGAATTGAGACTACTTCCTTCCACTCTGGCCACAGAAGACTCACAAAGGAGAACTGGTAATGCAGTCATTCTGGTCAATGACCAGGTACTACAGAAATACAAATACCACATGCAGTTAGAGAGACCTAGCAATGTGTTAATAAAATGTATAAGGAAGAAATAAAACACAGTAGCCCAAATGCATTGAAATGTATGCTATGGTGTACACATTCATGCTTTCAAATATATGCTATTGGCTAAACTTTTCTATCCTTTGAGTAGAACATTCATTGTTGTTTACATTCTGCAGCATCTCTCTCTCGCGGTTTTCTATAGTGCCCATCACTATAGTACATAAACACCCTGTTTTCTAAGTATATGTAGAATATGTTGAGGGTTATTTTAGCAGAGACTTTAAGATAGACATTTATATTAAGCTGTGTTATTGTGCTATAGTGATGTTAAAACACAAGGTTCAGCTAGTTAGTTCCAAGAGTTAATAATACTCGGCTTCCAAGAACTAATAACTGTGAATGGTAAATGAATGAGAGAAAGATAGAAAAACATGCAGTATTTATATTCCTTAAAGTGAGAACCTATCCTGGCATTATGAGGTGAGAGTTGGGTGCAGGTGTCTATATATTTTGTAACAAAATCCTGTAGTAGAGTTATCGCTGGTGAGCACAGAATTACTGATATGATACCAATAAAAGTATACACGTTCCTTCCCTTCCCAAAGTCCTATAAGAAGGGCTGTTAAGCAGCAAAACAGGAGTCAACGGGGATGAACCCTGCATGACAGTTTTGCAGGTGATGCTCTTTTTTATATTTCACTACAAATAACACAACAAAACGGTTTCTATTAGCACCATCTCTCCTGTCCCTAAAATGTCAGAAGCTGTCACCCTCAGTCAGAAAGACTACAGAAAGAATGCTGCAAATATAAAGTCATTTCAAGCAATGAAGTGGCATTAGGGTGGTGTGGAAGCTGACTGCATTATAGTGTTGATGTGTTCAGTCACTGAATAGAAGTAATGACTATATATAACAGGCTCCTTCCAGACCTTGAGGTGATGGAGCCATGCACTGACAGTGACAGTGCCCCTATCCCAAGGTCATGTCTGATGGCTAACATAAGTGACTAGCAGGAGAAAAAAGCAAGTGTCAATTTCTAAATGCCCATTGTTTATAAAAGTAAAATGCAACAATGCCCCAGCAGGGCATACATAAAAATAAATAGAAATAAAAGATGAGATGATAGAAGTTATTACTCCTGTATTCATTTTTCTCTTCATAATAACACCTAGTTGGAAAACCAAACACTGTTCTTTTCAAAAATGAAGAAAGAAAAACTGTAAATGACTTTGGAGACTGCAAGGAGCTGGTCCTAAATAAAATAAAATAAATCTCTCTCCTAGATCTTGAGATGTACAGAAAGATGAGATAGTAGAACTGTGGATTATTATTAAGACATGTTTTGTTAACTGTGTAGACCTGTAAAATTATTTTTTCATGAATTATTGAAATGGTGATTTACATTTAAACTTATTTAACATGTTTCTGCTTCTTTTCTACAAAAACATTTAAGCATATCTTTTCACATATGTTATCACGGGTATATGTTTCTCGTTCCTAAAAATCTATTACCAATAACCATTTGCTTGTCTTAGAAATCTTTGCTCATAGCACTAACAGCTGAGCAGTTATAAATTAGCTGTTACATTCTTTAGAGTAAAATAAAGGCAGTTTTGAACACACAAATATTTGCTATGTTAAATATATTTAGACTGCCTGCTGGTGGATACAGCAACATAAGTGACCATTCAATTGGAGAAAATTCAATCAATTTTAAGTTTGATCTAAGAAGATTGGACAGTTACCATACAACTTTACGACTGCCTTTGGAATTGTTTGGAAGCTAAACGTCAAATACGAAATGGTCCCAAGACTATCCGAAATTAGGCAGTTTGGGACTGGCAGATTTACTGTAAATATAGCAAAATATTTTAGAGATATCCATAGATACTTATATTGCAGAAATACAGAACAATATATCAAATCCTGTTCTCAGCTAGTGGTTCTCAATCCGCAGCCCAATCAGCACGCAGCTGGCAGCACATGTGACATCCTTAGGGCCATACAGGGAGTATATATATTGTGTGGATGCAGCCCACATAATACATGGAGAGCTGCATATGCAGCCCACAATGGTAAATAAGTTGAGAACCACTGGTCCAACCTAAAACACTAGGCTGGGTGGGCAACTGCAGATTATGTGCTCTGAAGTTGCTATATCAGACTTAAGGTTGGTGGAAGGCAAGACACTACCAAGTGACCACCTCATCTACTACTTACCCCTCTTCTAAAGTCATGTTGCATGTAAATGCATAAGGATCCTCTACAGAGCTGGAGTGAACAGCAACTGCCTTAACTCCCTAATCCCTGTACCACCATGCAGAGGAACTGTTTTGGTTCTGCTACATTTTGGAATCTGTGCTGCTATGGATGGGATTTGCCCCTTTGTGAACACACTAAGCAATGAGTTTCTATCCATTAAAGTCTCAAATGGACAAAATTAACTCTTGATACCCAGCAGCAAAATACAGCATGTTGAACACATCTGAGATCACTTGCCATGGCTGCATTTGAAAGGGAAATTATTATTCTTTATTAAATAAATGAGTTTGCAGGACTCTCAAGCCTTAGTAGTCAGAATGAAGAAGATTTTTTTTTAAATGAGATTTTAAGCATCTCATTGAAACAAACTGAACAATTCTACCTCAGGAAAGGGAGATCATTTTAAAAGCATCAAGAAATAGGGAAAATCTCCTCTTAATAAAGTGATGTTTGGCAGCTCAGCTGGTGCTCATATATCACAGCGCTGGCTACATTAGAAATATGTAGTTGATGAGATAGTTATGAGTTTGTTTTCTATTAATGAAACCCTTATGAACGTGAAGGAGTTCTTAAGCTGTATCCTCTTAGACCTGCAGGGAAATGACAGTTTCCATGGCACTTATCTCAAGGGTACAAATTTGTCCTGGTGTCTTTAGTCAAAATTTCTCCTCCCCTCCACTGTTGTGCAGTGCCCTGGTGCCAGCTGTGTGCCACTCTCCCTTCCTAGAGCTGTCTTCATGTCAGTGGTACTGTGCTATTGTGGTGCTGTGAACCACTTTTGAGATCCTTCAGTATGAAAGACAGTACTTTAAACCCAAGATTCCAATTCAATCCATTTTTACCTTTACCAGTTCAGAGGAGGAAAAGATTTTAGAATAATCAAAATATTTTTAAATACAACTGTATCAGGATAGCAAACCAAGATAAAAATTAAGTTTCACTGCCATTCATTTTAAGAAGTGAAAGAAAGACAGCACTGGTTATAGCAAAATGAGGGCAAATGTATGAATCCCCCGACCTAGAACTGCCAATAAGACCTTTATCTTGACTAGCAGTTAAACTGCTATTCTGTATTACTGCTGAGCAAAGGCTACCCCATGTACCATATCTGGCTATGGTTTTTGTGTTTGGTGTAAACCTAATAAATAACAATCTCATCTCTGAGCTACAACTTTAGGAAACTCTTTGTCAGGAGAAGCAGGACGAGAACATACCTACAAACTTACGTTTCAAAGACTGCAGTTATTGCCAAGTTAGGTGGGTTCCACAAGTTAATAAATGGCTTCTCATCCCATGCTTAACAATTAAAGATCAGAAAAAGAAAATATTGGAGGGGTAATCATATGTAGAAAGAGTTTAGTGCATTGTAGTAATGTGTATATTAGATGACAAAAGTCCTCTTATTACCATATAGTACCAAGGTATGATACAAATAAGGTTAGAAATGTGAATTTTAATAACAAACTTGGAAATGTGAAGAAAGGCAGGAGTTCTAAACCCTACCCCCCTCGGCTAGAACTAATGTTGCTAGTGGGCCACTGTGGCAAGAAAAGATTAAACTGAAAAGCAAAAGATCCAGATGAAGTAAGCCTGTCCTGGCTATGCTATCTAGACTGAAAGGTAAAAGGTTAAAGGGATTTCAAATCTGAAGATTAGCCCAGATTAGACATTTCATTAACAGTCACAGCTGGCCTATAAGTGGCTGTGATTGTTCTGTATGTGTAGCTTCATCCTTTATTTCTATTGCCCCTGCCAGGAGGTTTCTTATAATAAATATTTTTAAAAATACAAAACTTGTGCATGTGGAGGGTCAGTTCTACTTCTCTCTCAACTCGCTAGCCCACCACAGGGTTTCTTCTTCAATCATTTTTGGAGAACTGTGTAACTGAAGTATTACAGTTGCACATTCACCAGCTCAGGTAAAACAACAGTTAACCTTCATGCACGAGCATCAACTCAGCTACTTTGTATATTTCAGGGTTAACATTTTACAACATAGAGGGCAATACAGTAAGCTTCAAATTTAACCACAAAAGCAGGAATACAAATCAGTCTGTGCAACATGGATGTATGAATATTAATGCTGGACCTTATATTTATATCCCCTGACTTTGACTAACTGCGCAACCTTGATGTTTTGCTTTAATGTTTTATGAATTATATTTCAGAGGTGGGGAGGGCAAGGTTTAATAGGCCTTGTGGAAGTTTAGTAAGGATGAATTTGAAAGAGAATGTCGGGCCATTGCAAACCAGCCAAAAAAAAAGAAGGTTGCATGTATAAAGAGGAATAAGGGGAAAGGCATGAAAGCCAGAGGAAAGTTAAGGTCATGTTGCTGGAGTGGTCAAGTGGAAAACTGAGAGTAGAGGACTGAGCAGGTACAATGGACCTTGAAGACAAGGAGCTTAATTCTGATGTGGAAGGCAAGAGAAAGCCAGTGAAAGGATAAAAGGGGATGGAGGCAGTTAAACTTTGCTGTAGTGATGTTTCTAGAGAGGGAATACATTTGCAAACATAACTTGGCATTACATTTATTTGTTTGGCTGATATTCAGTTTGGAGATGAAGGGATCTGCTAAAAGAGTTATAACATGTATTTGAAAGAGACAATAGTGAAGATTCAAAGAAAATATTTGAGAATTACAGTGCCAGAAGAGCTAGACCTGCAACCTCTGAAAACACTGGAAGATCTATCTGTGGAATCAGTTGGGAAATGGAAATACCAGGCATTATATTAATTTATAAATGATATTTCAACTTCTACTCTGTCCTGCCTGTCAGCCATTTGTCTTTACTGAAGTTTCTAAGATGTGCACAGCCTTTGTCTCTTCCAACCAAAATATGATGTGAAATTCAGGCTTTAAAAGGGAAGCAGTGCACACAGAGTATTGTAGGCTGTGTGTAAAATGAACAGCAAATACTGTGATCTGCAAGACATTATTTAATCTCCAATCCAGTTTTGGACTCTTCTGTTACTAGTTTTGTATAGATAGTCAGATACCTCCTTGTGTGTTTCCTAACTATGTCCAAAGAACTCCACAGTTAATGGTGTTACACTGGGAATGACATTAGCACATTACAGCATACCCAAACACCAGAAGCAGGAAGTTTATAATGACCTCTCTGAACCTAGTCTGCAAATCCATTAGATTCTTAGACCTGAGCAGCTGCCTCTTGAATTTGGGGACAGTTGTAATAATTGGGTCTACGTATTCACCCTAATTGTGAGCTTGACTGTGAGAAGCGAGTGACAGTTTGTAAAATCTCACAATAATCTATAACAATAAATGTTGGTGGGAAAAGGTGAAAAGGGGAGAAAGAAAAACTGAATTAGTCCAAACAAAAAGGCCTCCTGATATAACTCAAGGGCTGTGTTAAGATCATGCCTGGAAAACAGGAGAAGTGTGAAAATGGAAATCAAGAGACCAAAATTGGTGTGCCAGAAATTGGGTCTAACTGGTGAACAAAATAATGAGGGATAGACTAATCTATCCATCACTGCCTTTTTGGAGTCCTTAAAAAGACTTGGGGGGGGGGGGGGGGAATCAAAGAGAAGAAGGTGTTGTCTGCCAACCACTGTTGCAGCAAGCTTTACCATGGTGGCTGCCACCCCACCTATCTCCTGGGATCTCAGAATCTACTGTAAAAAGCAACAGAAGGTCCTGTGGCACCTTTGAGACTAACAGAAGTATTGGGAGCATAAGCTTTCGTGGGTAAAAACCTCATTTCTTCAGATGCAAGAATCTACTGGACCACTACTGGGTTTTCATTCTGATCCTGAAAGATGTCCTGTCCAGACCAAACCATCAATGGAAGGGAAATATTACTATCCTCATTTGAAACTGAGGAAATGGAACAAATGGAGCTGAGGAAAAAGAGAGATTAACCCCTGATCTGTTAGTGCCATTTACATTGGCGCTAAACTGGTTCAGACTAAACTGCAAGTCACCCTGAAGAAAGTAATGCTAATGGTATCTGTTTTGTGGATGCAACCTGTTCAAACAAACATACAGTGTGGATCACATAGCATTTAATATCTTAAGTAAAAGTGGATTTTATCCAACCACTATAAAAACAAATGCTCATGAACTGGATGGATGGAAGAATCAAAATGATTTGCCCAAGGACACAGAGAAAGTCTGTGGCAGAGCTCTGAATTGAATTCACATCTCCCAAGACCCAGTCTACTTCCATATTTCAACAACTGTTTGTGAAGAAAATGAGAACAAGCTGGTTGAGCTAATAGCTGTTTTCCAGCTCTAATTTCTTTGATGATTTGTATTTCTGCCTGAAATGTGTTTCTTCAACATTCATCCAGCCCATGATTGCTTGTTTTCAGACTGGTTGGATGCAATCCATCTTTTCTTTAAGATACTAAAGTACCTTTTCAGACATTTAAAAATGCTTTTATATTTCATTCACAGGAGTTACATATCACAGAAAACGAGAACTGAATGCTAAGGCCAAAAAAAAAAAAAAAGTAAAAGAAGAAAATTATAGATGCTGAATACAGTGCAGCTTACAGTCGCTCTACTAGGAATTTCATTAATACATTCAAAATGCAGGAGAGTCAAGCAAGAAGTTAAAATATTAAACTCAGTTATGAAATATACTGTCATATGTTTTATCAATCTCTGTATCTAACCTACAAGTTACTTTCATATCATATCATACCATTTTCTAAGAGTCTGCTTTTAGTCTCCCTCTGTATGTGCCAATTCCATGTAACCTTTCCTAAACTGTTATACCTCCCCCCATGTTCAAACCAAATCACTTGATTTGTTCTTTGTTGATTCCCCCCACCACATCTCATTAGTGTACCTCAAATAATACAAAAATGAATATATTTTCCTAAACTCAGAGGGGTAGTGATTTATATAATGCCATAACTTCTACCGGAAACTCATGTTTCTGTGCATAAACACATTGCTTTCCAGTTTAACTCCAATACTGAACAAAGAGAATTAACGTATATTCACAATCTTTGTCCTGTTGTCTATGTTTGGTTTCTGGACTTAAGATCTGATGAATGGTTTTGGTCCCCACTCTCTCCCACTCTGCACTTTATGATCCTCTCATATACCTAATCAATCCTAATCACGTTGAATTTGTTTTCTCTATAGTGTGTTTGCTGTGGGGCTGACAATGTTGTGTTATCAACAAACTTGGCCATTATAAAGATATATACTCCATCTTCCCATTTGCAACTATTCTTCCCCATCTCTTCTAACTCTGTTGTGTTGTTACTTCTGTTGCAGAATGCACATTGCATGCCTCCCCATTGAAATCTGTCCTATATTTCCATGGCAACTGAGTGATCCCAAATACATAGTGTGTAAACCAAATTTGGTTTCAGGCTCAATTCTGCAGTGCTTGTTCATGCAAAACTCCATGAACTTTGATTGGTGTTACATGAAGGCTCACTATTTGTTTCTTTCCAAAAAGCTGTCATCTTGCCCCTCGACTCAAATAATGGAGCCAACACCTTCTCACTGACTTTCACCAGACAAGATGCTCTTGAATACAACTTATATGTTATGGACTACACCATTCCCCAACAATGCTAGAACCTCAAGCAGAAAAGTCTATTTGTCTCTTCTATACGTGGTCTCTTCTATACAGACAATTATCTAATTCTTGGCTACCTTATTCACAAAATAATTGGAAAATACCAAATATAAACAACCTGAGATAACCAAGAAGATAGCTCATCACACAAACAGAATTGTGCAGTTCCAAGGCAACCTTTCTAACTCCTCATATGGTTTATCAAAAAGATAGGTGCCTCCTGCACAGCTATGGTGTAAGATTTCAAAACCTCAGTCATAGTTGGTGCATTCAGAACAGGGATCTGGTCAGGTTCACTCCTATTCATCAATTTCAGATCATCTGACTGTTTAGGGGGCCACTGTATTCAGAGTCAAGGACAATAGATTGTGAAGATTCAACAGACTAGTGATGAAGTGGTCTGTCCACAATACCTTATTCCTCCAAACCATCTGTAACTCAACAACTTGTAAAAGCCTTTGAGGGCAGACAATCTAAACAGATCCTCTGATGTAACAGATGACTTATCCCTGGGACGCAAACATAAATGCTTCTTCAGAGCATTTATTTATTTGTATTACTATCATTTTTCTATTCCAAACAGAAAAATAAATTAAGTTGAAGGTATTTTCATAGAAGTCCCAGAGAAGGGGACCTCAATCTCTGACCCCACAGCCAGGTCTTCACCATCCCCTTCAATTCACAAAGCTTCAGTGATATGTCCTATCATAAATATATGCAGTGGACAAAATTCAGGCATGGTGTGGTTGCAACAGCATTGAAGTTAGAGGCCTAAGTTCCCAAAACTCAGCAGGGTTGCCCATTCTTACACTCGGTGCTGATTGTGTCCCAATGTTGTTGTTGTTGTTTTTTAAAGATCAAAAGGGGTAATATATCCAGAAAAGTGCTACATTTTATAAGTTTGTTTGTGAGGTGGTGCTGCCACCCTCCTTGGTTACGAATGAGTGTGGGTTTAAATGGGAAAACAATTGATTCATAATTAAGCATGTGTACCCTCGGCACTGAGCTTATTACAGCCTAAGGGAGGAAATTTAATTGGGAACCCCTTGATAGAATATAAGAAGCACATCACTGCTAGGTTGTGCATCCTATTGAAGTTTGTCTTTGCAGGGTGTAATATTTTTGGTTTTGACTGCATGCCTTTTCATTTTAATCTTAAACTTTAAAAAGTCTAATCATTGTTCCCTAGATACATCACTCCCTTTTAAATCTTTCATTATATACATTGTTATTAATTTTGGTATCATTTCCTGCCTTGCAGGTGGATGCATATTTTCAGTTAAAATGCAATCCTGCCTTTGAATCTCACAAAAAGACCAGCAACCTTATTTCCTCCATTTAATGGACTATATCTCAGTAGTGGAATTCTCCCCAATGCTTTCACTCTCGACTTAACAGCCTTTTTTGTTTGCTCAATCATTTCACAGTCCAGTTGTTCCATTTGGTTAGATGGTCTACCACATAGTCATGTCTATGAAAAATTCTCAACCTTACTGCACAGTGCGTTTAAATGACAAGGACTTTCTCCCTTTTTTCTCTCTTTTTTTGAAGGACTAACAAATCTTATTTTCTTCATATAGAGATATCTTCCTCCTTCACTGCCTTCCAAACAGCCCAAAGCATTTAATAAGATACTTATGTTATTTGCAAAAAGCTTATAGATACATCTATAAATAATATAGTACCATATTTTTTTCTTCACACACACATGCAATCTTCTATTTTCTCTACTGAGCTTATTCCATCTGGGTAATTTGAATAATGTTAAGGATATTACATTAGCTGCCTTTATACTGGCTCCCAATATTCCTGAATCTAATCTAATCACACTGCACATGTTCAATCCTGTATACTTCAACTGGAACTTTATTCATCCCTTTCTCTTTGAAACCAGAAATTGCCAAGACACACACATCTGATACAAGAGACTGCTTTGCAGAGGAGCTACCGAGTACTAAATCTCTGACCCTTGAACAAACAGGGATAGGTTTTTTTCAGAATAGGAATACATTTTGTTTCTCAAAAACACAAAGGTTTAACTTTTATATTTTTATTTGTTTTTAGTCTTTCCATTACGTAACTCCGCCACTCAAACTCTCAAATGGGGTGGGTTAGAGCTTGAAGCACAAATCCTATTACTTATTCATAACTCATTGCAACAGCTGGGCATCATTTATAAAATAAACCTCAATGCAACTTGCTAAAAAAATTGTATCAAACATGTTATGTCAACAACAGCATTTATAAAGATCAGAATATTTTCTGTATCTCTGAAGATCATGCCATAATTTGAACTGCTAACTAAAATGTACTTGTGACATATTGCAATCACATGCAGCATCTTTCGGGACCACATTCTATATTATGCTCAAAGCATGAAAACCTCTGAAAGCCATTACATTGAGATGGGCCAGACAGTATGAGCTATAGAATGGCCTTTTGTATCAATACAGGTGATTTCTATTTGTGTGTTCCTAGGGATGGGTTTCCTGTGGAATCTGGAAAAAGATTAGGGGATGATTAATGCAAATCCCATAACACTGGTTATGCACTAACACACACACACCTTTCTGAATCCGCAAAAAGAAGAACAGGAGTACTTGTGGCACCTTACTCTGACACCTTTCTGAGAGGGCCATTGATCTGTTACAGGAACGCAGAGGTCAAAGACCCCAACCCATGTAAAGAAATGGCTGAACTGTCCCAATGTGGCTCTGGTTCTTGATCTGAAACCCAATATGAACTGGTAACCAGGAGATTAAACCCAGTTGAAAGATTTGAAAGATTGACACCTACCTCCTATGCTGCAGTTGGCAGTGATCCCTGGTAAGCTATTAGTAAGTATGTAGGAACTTTATTAAATAAATGTTTTCTCTCTAATGCTTTTGCCCTAAGAATAAATGTATTTGGCTTTATGAAGGCTGTTTGGTAACTGGTATACACTATTGCAACCCCTGGCAGAAGGTTAACCACAGGTGTTGGACCTTGGTCAGACCTGCTAGGAAAATCACACTGAGGAGCAGAGTGACTGAAAGGTTAAACTCCTGGTCTGGAGGGAGGGTCTCCACCTGAGAGAGGTGATCGCTATGAAGCCTGAAACCTTAAGTGGGTGCACTCGAGGAAGAGCTGGCTGGTGTTGGGGTGTGAGGGAAGGTCAAAGGTGCAGTTAACCCTGAAACTGTGACAGTACTATCCAAAATTACTCATAATGCCACCAATCTGTGGCTGACTGGTTTATAAATACCAAAAGTTATGCTATTTACAAACCTCTTCCGCCTATTCATTCCCATCCCAAAATACTGCACAAGGAACATTATCTATCAGCAACATTTTTAGCAGACTTTACGACTTCCTTTTTATATATACAGTAAGTGCATTCACATTTTTGATGCAGAAGTGTGTTGCTACTGTATAGTATCACCCATGCCTAATTTAGTAACACCCAAACTTTATTGTACTCAAACTCTCTTTGTTTAAAAAGCCGGAAAAATGTAAAAGTAAAATTTCAAAGTAATATCTATGTATTTCCCATTATTGAGTTTTGTTTAATTCCCTATTTACTGCAAAACATTTCCCTCCCCCCTGTGTTTTTAGAGAGAAACTGGGGGAATTCTGCTCCAGGCATAATTAATAAGCCATGCATAGTTTTAATGTTTTTGTGAAGAAAAAGCTTCTACTGAAAAGTTGCTGTAGTTCTGCCTTTTACCCACCAGAGGAAGAGAAAGAGCCTGCAGAATCTTCTTCACAGCAGGCCAGGTCAGGAGACAGGGGCTATGGAGACCCGGACAGCGTGGGGTGCTGGGAGGGGATGTCAGACTGGTCTAGTGGGGGCGGACAGACTGGGGCAAGGTCTGAATAGGAGTGGAGACACAGGTCCATAGGGGGAAGGGAGGTGCAAGGCCACATGGTGATGGGGGGAGTGCAGAGCTACATAGGGAGAGAGGGTGTGTGAATAGGGGCACAGAGGCACATGGGGATGGGGGGAGTGCGTGTCTGAGTGGAGGTGAAGGGACACATGTGGACAGGGAGTGCAAGGACACATGGGGATAGGGGAGTGGATGTCTGAGTGGGGGTGGAGGAACACATGTACCTGACTGAATGGGAGAGGCTAGGGGTCAGCTAGGGTCTGTATGGGAGAAGCTCCCTAACAGTGCCTCCCTGCCTCGCAAAAAACCCTGTTCCGTATTTTTCCCACCCATACTTGGAACAACCCTCCAAGTTCACACCAGGATCCTTCCCAGTAATTATTTCCATCTCCCTCAGCTCCTCCCGGACTTCCCCCCAGCCTTTGCACTGCTTCTGGGGGGTGCAGGAAATATGGTTCTGTATTGTAGTTTAAATGAATTACTACTCAGAGTTCTGTATTAATATGCTAAGTAAGGAATCTACTTGTCAAAATTCATTTTCTGAATCTTATTTTTTTTTGTCTGTATTGTTACAGACATACTTGCTGACAGGTATTTTGAAATAAATTACCAAAATAATTGAAACTGGTGTGATTATATTCTGTTATTTTGACAAAGAAAATATGCAGAATTTTGCAGAATTTGAAAATATTGTGCGCAGAATTTTAAAATTTTGGTGCAGAATTCCCCCAGGAGTAATAACAATTCCCACTGATGCTAATGAAAACTATATGACTAAAACTTGTTTGAAATCTTGGGGATAACCAACTTGATTGATGTCAGACTTCAATCAACTGCCCAATTCTCTGTATCTGATTTTACACCAGTTTGTATATCTATTGCATTAAGGTGGTGATAGCATATAGTTTTTAGCTAAGGATTGGGAACCAGGAATCCAGCTGTTCTATTTCCAGTTTCAGCACTGATCTTACTGTGTGATTTTGCTCATGTCATCTAATATCTTTTTGCTTCAGTTTATTCATCAGTAAAATTAACACAATATTTACCTAAATTACAACAAGAATTACAAAAGTTAAGCCAAATACTGAAACATTCAGATAAAAGATACTATACGGTGGGGAGGGAATAATTTTTAGCTTTAGTTTTTTTGTCAGTGTTGTGTATTAAACAGCACAAAGCACAATGAACTAATGAATGACTAATGACAGGAAGTTTTAAAAGTAAAAATCTGAGTTTTTTCATTGTAAAACAGATGCTGTGTTATGATTAATTAGCCTGCTGATGTTACTTGATTAATTAAATACTAAAGCAAAAACATGCAGCACTGAAACCAGAACACAATGAACAAACTATTAGCTGAATAAACAATAAAAAAAAATCTAGGAAATACCCCAAAGATTAAATCTAAAAACAATGACAGCTGCAGAGGGATCTTCTAAAATATGTTATACCAAGATAGGAAAGTGTCACAGTTTTGTGTGTACACCATTCCCCATCTGTGCTGATGGTCAAAATAGAGAAGCTTTCTTCTTTTTCATGTGTATGGCCAGATTCTTCAAGTGAGGCTGAGACTTACTTTAACAAACCATATCCTTACTATAATGCCAGTTCTGTTCATGGACAATTCAAGCAGGTAGAATGGGCTCAAAAAAACAACAACCTTCCACAACAAAAGCACCACCACAATTAATCTCCTTAGTTGTAGTTTCATTAGAGAGGTCAAAGATTAAACGGAAACAGACATAACCTCTTATTCCCATTTAAGGTGGTTTTTCTAGATCAGAGCTTAGGCACATTGAGCGAGGCAGAGCAGGAGAGTTTGAGTACCTGTATTGTGCGTGCTGTGTGTATAAGCAGTGAACTTCTGGAGCTCGAACGTCAGATTGGCACATTTCCACAAGCTTTAAATTCACTTAAAGAAAAACTTAAGTACAAAGTTCTTCCAGTTACAGGTATCTTGATAACTCTCAAGAATGGGAAAAAAGCAAAGAAAAACACTGCAATAGTTTAATCATTGGGTAAAATATTTTCCTCACTTTAACCATTTATGACTTATTCTGGAAAAATAATAGAATGGAAAAATGCCACAAATGCTAGTCACAAAATACTCAACAATTTTACCTTTTTTTAAGGTTTGCATGTTGTATATAAATCAGTCCCAATGATGCAAATATACACAGTATTTGCAATAATTCAGTGAACAATTCACACTAGTTGTTGGTCAGGAATTGTTCACTTCAAGTATTTACAATTAATTATTTTTGGCGTGTGACTGGTCACAAAATATTGATTCTGATCCCTGATTGCATAACAAAATTTTAAAATTGCAGATCTGAACGATGAATGATGAAAACTGTAGAAAGTAGTGAAACTTTCAGGACCCCTGAACATTTTCATGGATACTACGTAATCATTCCAATATTCACACATAATTAACAAAAGATCCCAATGAATAAGAGTGAATCATGAAAATATTAGAGATAATTACCCCCATTATTCAGTCAGCTCCAGTAAAAATATATTTTTTATACACAGTATGTAGTGGGGTGCTATTAAATCTGCCTTAAGTCTTTAAGTCTGCCTTATTCTTTGCCAACAAAAATAAATTGTGTAATTTTCAGGTTTCCACTTCTAAGCCACTTGTGCCAACACTGATGTACAGGATATTCAAAAGAATCAAAGTACTATTTACCATAATTCTGTTTAATCTATACAAAGCCTCCAGGTATCTGATAAGTAATCAGAGAAGAAACAAGCCCTAATATGGTACTCCTGGGGGATTCTGCGCCAAAAAAAAAAAATTCTGCGCACAATATTTTAAAATTCTGCATATTTTATTGGTCAGAATAACACAATATAAAATCACTCCAGTTTCAATTGTTTGGGTAATTTATTTCAAAATACCTGTCAACAACTATGTTAACAATACAGACAACAGCAAAAAAATATTCCCCCAGGAGTAGAGAGATCAAGAAACCTCTATGACAACCCAGTTCCAGCGGGGGGATGTTGGAGGGGGCTGTGTGGGGCCCCCTGAGCCCAGCCACGGGGCACCACCTGGCCCAGACACCACCACTCCCCTCCCCCCCAGATCCCAGCCATGAGGCATTCCCTGGCCCAGACACCAGCACCCTCAGAGCCTTTACTGCCCCCAGCTTCTTTACTGTCCTGCCAGACCAGGGTCTCCAAGGCCCTCTCCTGTCCCCGGGAGAATAAGGATCAAGCAGAGCATGCAGCCTCTAGCCCAGCCAGGCTGTGTGCTCTGCTCACTGTGAGCTGGGCTCTGCAGCGGCTCCTAGTGGCGGACAGCAGCTCTGCAGCCCCAATTCTGTGGGAGGGAACAGGGAATTCTGTGAAATTCTGCATTGCGCAGTGGCACAGATTTCCCCCAGGAGTAATATGGTCTCTGAAGTATACAGTCAGAATGCTATTAAAAACATCCAGGAATGTACAATATTGCCACAAGGAATTTATATGAAATGAGATTACTAGGTTTTTACTGGCTTGACTTTAGTGCTCTCACACTTGACAGATGCAACTGTGTAGTTTAGCAGAATGTTGATGGATGCTCTGTTCTCTAGTTTTCATAGTCTGTTTATTTTGGGAGTTCCCCTGCCCCCTGATACGTTCTGCAATCTGTCACAAATATTTAATTTGCTTTTAGGAAGAACTGACAAAGTAAGCAACAAATATATGCCTCAGATTAATCAGGTGATGTGGCAATGATCAATTACAAACTGAAATTAGTGTAGTAGCTTGATGTGCCACTAGGAAGATTAGATCATAGGTTTCATGTTGGGTCAAACATGAGAGGGATTTTCACTAACAAAATGAAACATTTAGGCTAGTGGGAAGAACACACTTTTCTTATTATATCAGTGGTCAGGAACTGTATTAATGTCACAGATGTGTACATGTAGTAAGCTAGAGTTTTTCAAAGATAAACAATAAGTAATGAGATAAAGATATTCCCACCTGGAAAAGCCCTATTAAATTTAATAGGAATAAAACTACCAAGGTGATAGAATTTAAGACAGAATTGTATTCCTGCTATAAAAACAACAAGGAGTCTGGTGGCACCTTAAAGACTAACAGATTTATTTGGGCATAAGCTTTCGTGGGTAAAAACCTCACTTCTTCAGATGCACCTGAAGAAGTGAGGTTTTTACCCACGAAAACTTATGCCCAAATAAATCTGTTAGTCTTTAAGGTGCCACCAGACTCCCTGTTGTTTTTGTAGATGCAGACTAACACGGCTACCCCCTGATACTTGATTCCTGCTATAGAATTCCATTTCTCTAAAGTTGCTCATAGAAGCCATCACTGTAATAAGCAAATATTTGTATGTGTTATTTTAAACATTTTATTATAATTGTTATTCTTTATTATATTCTCTAGGACTTTTCTAAGGGGCTTACCAGACCTGAACCTGTGATGTGTCCCTTCCATGTTGGTGCTCTATTTACCTTAGGGCTGGCCCTTGCCTATTGTATGCAGACATGAAACCTTCATTCCACACAGTGCTGTGTCAACCTGGATCAGGTTCCTTCACCCTTAATATACCCTTTTATACCCCCCTCATGCACTTTCATACCCTTATATCCCTCCTCTTAGTAGTTAATTGTGATTGAGGGGGCTTCTCCTCCAGCAGGGAAGAACACTCCACTGAACTCCTAAAATTGGTAAACAGGAACTGGCACCTATATATAATATTAGAGACCAGAATCACCAAGAAGCATAACCTTGCAACATTAATAGCAAGTTTAAAATGCACTGCCCTGTAAACACTGAGGAAAGAGCATGGAGGTCTCTCTGAAACCCATATTATGCTGCCAATCAGTCAATGAGCATACTGCAGCGTTATAACTATATAATTTCTGCACACAGGCATTTACTTACAACTCCACTTAATACAAAGAAGGTGCAAGTGTAATAAATTTTAAAAGCTGTAGTCAATTCCACGTTTAAGGGATTTTCTGTCTATGTAAATAATCAAATTTTATTATGCAGCATTCATTTGCATATGGTGCTGACTTAATTATACTTTAATGTTAGTTTTGAACCCCATAAACCTGTTTATTTGCCCCAACAGAAAGCAAGATGAAGCATACAGTACAGTACTATGCATAAAGTCACCAGCCATAAAAATAACAATTACATTAATATTTCTTCTTCACCATTACAGCACTAAGGCAAAGGTGCTTAAATACTAAAATGAATGAGTGAGATATAAAAATTTAGATAGACCAATTGATATTAAAACAAGTTGTATTTAAAGCAGCTTCTGAAAGAATAAAGGACAGTGCTGGAAACAAAACAAAAGAAATAAAAATCAGGTTAGTGTAAGAATAAAGATTAAAAATAAATGTCTATTGCTGGAATAGTCTAGGAACCAAAACAGATCTGAAGTGTGGTTTGTCTCTGAAAGTCTATTAAAGTGGCACACCATAACATTCCACGATCACTATGCCTCAATGATTTCCACATCAAATATGTTCAGCTCTCATGGACAAATGTGTTCTAACTACCATTCCTGAAAACTCAGTCTGGGATCTGAGAGTCATGCTGGGAATTATATTTACTTCCCATGCATCATCACCAATAACATTTTCAGATTAAATTATTTCCTCACTGGAGGCCTAAGCCTGCACCATTGTAGTCAATAGGTATTTTGCTGTTGATATGAATGAGCGTAGGATCCAGCCCTTATATCTATGCAGCATCACTTCAAATTATGCCCTTAGTTACCTTTGTGTAATCACATCTCCTTTTGAACTATGTCCCTAAGTACACATATGTGAAGTCCTCTTTTCTTTTATAGGTTTCCACAATTGCAGCTGAGCGGAATGTATTAACCAATTCCATTGACATTGCACAAGAAGAAACAGAATCCAGTCGGCTCTCTCCTAACTGTGTCAGTTCAGCACAGGTAACACAAGTAAAATATAACGAACGGGTATTTAGTTACTAAACCAAACAGATGTGACAATGACTACATTCAGAAAGCACATCTAGGTGCTATTTGTACATAATCACTCCTCAGAGGAAAGCCACTATTTAAGGAAATCTTGCTCCACAAAAGGGTAGTTAAGTACATACCTGTACTTCAAAATCCATATTCTCCAGAAATTTTTGGTTCATGGTTTCAGCAAATTTGTTGATCGCTCTCAAAAACACTCTAAAAAGAGAAAAACAATGGAATAAGTTTATGGATGTAATCTTTGGAATGATATCCTAATCATGTCTGATAGCAATTAAAAGCTCATTTATTTAAAGAATGACAAAACTGGAAGTAGCAAAAGTCACACATCCACAAAATACCACAAACTTCATTCCTTGGAACAGCACGTCATTTAAAATACATTATACTTTGTGAAAGTGTTTCATTCATTATTTGACTGTCAGAAGGTTCCTCAATTATGTTTTCAATATAAAAAATTGGACAATGTTATTTCTTTGTTCTGCTGAACATTACAGTGAACTGTAGAAAACACACAGTATAATAAATCTTTCATACACAATTTACCTTCTATGTGACAGCTATGCTTTGTTTACAGAAATGTTATTGCTTTCCTTTCATTGATCTGTCAGCCAGAAATACTCAAACCTTTTGTGATTATAAAGGTGGTTAGCTTATTAAGAATATAAGGTATATTTTCCTAATTAAAATATACAGTGTATAGCTTGTTGATTTTCCTACAGAATCTCATGCTTCCTCACAGTTTCTTCTGCAGGTAGATTGTAATACACACTCTAAATTGACTTAATACATTTTATTTTTTGCAAAAAACACAAAGGTCAGAATCTATTATTGCACACCAGGTCATAACTCGAAGAGCTAGAAACATAGCACCTTTTCCTAGTACAATGCCATGTTAAAAGTCATATTTGGAAAACAAACTTCCCTACCTATCTCTGTAGATTACTAATAAAACCTTCAAATTAAAAAGTCAGTCAACTGTACCTCTCATTATTTATGATGTTTGTTTATTTTATGCACTTCATTCAGCTTGGAATCTGAAAATAAAGTGATCTATTTGACTTTAGTTTACACCTAGTTTTTGGTCATTTTAGTGATGTCATGCAGCAACGTTTGGGTTGCAGTTAACCTTTACTACTTTAAAAGTATTATGGGAACAGTGTCTTTATTTGGTGCCTTAGTTCTGGTAGACATGACTCCCTCCTCATCAAGGAATGAATTTAATATGCCCCACAGTATGATGCAAGGACTGACTTAGGGGTCTCACCTTACACCTCTCTTCTTCTCACCTCACTTTGTTTCTCTATAAGGGTGGGGATACTGATCTCTTGATGACCTGACAGACCTTGCTGTTTGCCATTAGGAATCACAAAAGGGCAGTAACAGGCCCATCCAGGCAGGGATTGCACAGTCCCTTGCAGTGGGATGGATTCCAAGGGCTCCCAGTGGGAGCAGGGATGATTCTTACTCCCTTGCTGACAGTCTACAGGGTTCACTGCCTGACATTGGGGCTTGACGGGGGAAGAGGTACCTAGTCATTTGTGTTAAAAGCAGTGTTGTTCTTCCAGTTTTATGTAGCTATTGTTTCAGGACCTCGTGATGATACAGACCGGATTTCTCTTGCACACAGAAAGGGAATTATAATCACCGTGTTTGAGGTCAGGAAAGATTTCCCACTCCCTAGACCACCGTCCAAGCTATTATGGATGGTTTTGCTGTGGAGCAACCTGCAGAAAGCATCTTGCAGGACCATAGGGCTGACGGGCAGGTGCCCAAGACTCGGGGTAGGCACCAGATCACTCCAAGATGGGCTGTTGGCAGCCCTAGTTAAGAACTGTAGGCAGACAATTTGCTCAGAACAACAGAAATGCATTTTCAAGGTGCATTTATTGTACAAAGACTGTGGTCTTTGCTATTAGGGTTGAACTTGACTGGCCAGAACCCCTCTCTCTAGGAATTGATGGCCATTGCATCCTTTCCCAAGGCAAAGGGGTTGAGAGTAGGAGTGCTACAGACCTCTTGGGGAGGTATATAGGGCATAGGTTGACCCTTACTATCATGCAAAAATATAGCCCTCTCACTCTCCCATCCCTAACGTTGGTGGGGTTTTGCAATTTGTAGGTGGCATTCTGGGCATCCTACTGGAGTCCAGTGCATTATGATTCTTTAGGATTTGCAGGAATGGTGCAGTCTGAATTATTACAATTCCCTTTCCCTTTTACATCAGCTAGCTAACCTAGCTGTCACAGGCATCCTGGTCAAGAACTCCCTTCGGAACACTCAACAGTGTGTGAATCTGCATGTTGGGCCCATGTGCCTTTAAGCTTCTGTTGGCAGCCTGTCTGGCACACTTTCTGGCACAGACTCTGTTTAGTACCCTTTCTGGAAGTGGGACTCTACAGCCTAGCTGCCTTAGGACCCAAGACCAATGCTGAACCCCTTCATGCCTCCACAGAAGCTCAAGTATACCTGCCCCATACTGCCAACTTTGTGGGGCACTCTAGTTTATAGTTTACCTCAACAGGGACACATGACATATGAAGCAATCAAACAGCCTTTGCACAAGGACTTCTGAAACACTACTGTTTATTTTAAACAGAGATATACAGATCTAAGGGCTGGTCCCCACTTAGTCCGGACTTCGGACTAAGGTACGCAAATTCAGCTACGTTAATAACGTAGCTGAATTCGAAGTACCTTAGTCCGGACTTACCGCGGTCCAGACGCGGCCGGAAGTCTCCCCCCGTCGACGCCGCGTACTCCTCTCGGCGAGCTGGAGTACCGGCGCCGACTGTGAGCACTTCCGGGATCGATCCGGGATCGATTTATCGCGTCTTAACCAGACGCGATAAACCGATCCCAGAACATCGATGGCGTGCCGCCGGACCAGCCGGTAAGTGAAGACTAGGCCTCAGTAAAACAATGAACACCAGCTACATCATTCCCTGCCCCAGTTTCCTCACCACTGTTGAGCATTCTTTGAGATATGGATCAGTGCTATTTCAGGGTTCTGCATCCCTGCTATTCCAGCTCAGGGCTTCTCTGAATAAAGGGTGTCCCTGCAGTAAGTACCCTTCAGCTCCAGCAGCCAAAAAGGTTTCCTTCCATCAGGAAATCTGCCCTTTTTAGTCCCTCTGAGTCCCTCCCTAACTTCTTAACGTTTGTGTTTTTAAACAACTGCTCTGATACCTCCAAATCTTTGTTCCCTTGGGGGTATTTTTTCACTCCTTCAAAACCTAGTTCTCTGAAGCCAAATTGAAGAAATCTTGTTTCACCTAGCTATAGCCAACCCATTGTTCAGTTCAGGCAAGATCTATTCAGATGTTGATGGTCTTTAAGGACCACCCTATTCAGAGACAGTGCTCAAGAGCCTCTCCCTGTCTCCTCAGCACAAGGAGTAAGAGGCAAGAATACAGTAAGGAAAATAGGGGATGAAACATTCAGAGAGTTCATCATCTCAAAATTAATAAATTGCATATAGGCAAATTACTAAAATTGTCATGCTGTCTAACTTAATTAACTAACCAAGATAGCCATCAAAATAATCTACTTAAAAATGCTTGACAAGACTGTTGGCTGATGCTTGTTTTCTTTTTATCAATCGTTTAACAATGCTTAAGAAGGGCTAGGGATGTAAAGGAAAACACAAGGAAAGTGTCTGAAAGATACACTAGAAATGGTTTGTGAGGTACTTATTAACCAATTAAAACTACCTGATTATAGTAACATAGTTACAAGGCCTTATACCGTATATTCTGACTATTCTTCATCAGTTTCCTTTTGTAGGGCACCCCTTTCACACTCAGGGCCATTTTCATCTGGTACATTGGAGTAACACATTTGCAGGAAATATGCAATATCTTCATGCTGTCAAGTTTGAAATACTTCTCATACATTTGTATTTTGCCTTGAGGGTATCTCTGTTATTGGCATTCAGTGAGGAGACTTGACTTCTATGTCCAGCTCTGTCACTGTGTTACTGTGTGAACTATGGCAACTAAGAATGTCTAATGCCTCAGTTTCTCCTTCTGCAGAAAAGGAAATAAACCCCAATGGGGTTCATTTGAAGCTAAGCTTATGCTTGTAGAATGCTTTGAGATCCTCAAATCTGATAGTAGAGGCAAGTATCGTTTTTATTATTGTTATCAGTATATTGCATTACAGTGTAGTGTGGACTAATGGACTGACCTTAAGTCTAAGTGAAGAGAAAGTCAAATTCAATCCAGACAAAAGAAAAAAATAGCTTTATTTTAACTGACAGCAGAGAGAAGATACAGAGAATTAGAGAGTGTTCAAAATGCACTTCATACTAGCTGAATTCAGAAATAATTTCAAAAGAAAAACGTACCCTACCATAACTCATGTTACTCTGCCTCCCTGACTGCTCACTGCACCTCTTCTCTTCTCAGAACCTGGATCAGTAGTCGCCAAGTCTGCGTTCAAGATTGAGAATGCTCAAAGGGCAGCATCTCAATTTCCGAAGCAGGATTCTCATTTAATTGAAATGACTTTTCCTTATTAACTTCCCCCTCAGACTCTTAAATTCTTTGGAGATTCCACTGATTTTCATCACTCAGATTCACAAAAACTGTTCTCGGAGGTGTTTATGTACAATAACTTCTCCATAGATATCTGAGAGCTATGAAACATGCTCCTGACGGTATTCAATGGTTTTGGTGTAGGATGGCTAATTAAGACTCTACTCACTGACAGAATAGATATATATTTCCAGAATTTTTCTCCCATGCCCTGGAAGACACCGCTTCTACATTACAATTCATATCAACAACTTAGGTCTACAGGCCTGTGGGTGACCTTCATCAAGGCCCAAATTTTTCCTTTGCACCAAGCCAAATAGCTGAGCTTAACTCAGGGGATAAGAAGGGAAGAATTATGCTCTGATGTTCCTCTGTGGTGTTATCTGGACCGGTGATCTGCTAGGTCACTCCAATCCTTGACTCTGGGAGCCAGCCATACCCTGCTCTGCTGTGAGAACCCCCCACTCCTGGGCTGTTCACGCACAGCCTCTGGAATGTAAGCTGCTCCTTGGATTGTGCAGCCGAATGACACTAGCCAATATCTTCAGCCCCAGACACAACCCTAGGAACCTCTGCCTTGCAGTGCCCAGTTATGCCTTCTGGACGCTGCAAGCTTATAGGAGTTTGTCAATTTAACAAAAGAAATTGATATGTACCAGGCTTGTTATCCCAAGGGGAGTCTCTAGCATGCTTCAAACCAAATGCACTGCTTCCGGTAGAATAAACAAACAGATGTATTAACTACAAAGATAAATTTTAAGTGATTATAAATCAAAGCATAACAAGTTGGATCTGGTCAAATGAAATAAAAGCAAAACGCATTCTAAGCTGATCTTAACACTTTCAGTGACCTTAAAAACTTAGATGCTTCTCACCACAGGCTGGCTGGTTGCCCTTCAGCCAGGCTCTCCCGTTTGATCAGCGCTTCAGTCGTTTGGTGGTGATGTCTGTAGATGGAGGTGGCAGAGAGGAAGAGCATGGCAAAGTCTCTCCCTTTTATCATGTATTTTCTTCCCTCTTGGCTTTCCCCGACTCCTTCAGAGTCAGTCCAAAACTGATCAAAGGAAGGGGACTCACTCGAGAGTTCAACAGATCCTTTTTGTTGCTGCCTAGGCCAGTGACTTATGTTCCTGTGAGGGTGGGCTGGGTTTGTCCCATACATGCCCTGATGAGGTGTGAACTGCCTCTCTGCTCTTGGAGAGTTTTTGCCTGGGCTTGTTTCAAGCCATGAAGACACATTTTCAGCCTCATAACTATATACATGAAATTGTAACCTATAACATTACTGTAACAACAATTCTCAGTGCACCATGAGCCTTCTAAAGACACACAGCACGACAAACTTTGCACTGGATACCACACAATCATTTTACAAGGATGAACACGGGGGTGCTGGGTGTTCCCCGAAGGCACAGAGTGTCATACATGACCCTCAGTTTGTAAAGTAACAATGAAGTCATTTCTCAGCTACTTCTGCCACCTTGAAGTTTCAATAGCTCCAGCTGCTCTTGCATCCCCAATTTGCAATGGCTATGTCTGGTAGATACACACACCATTGGATCTATTGGTCTCATCTATGTTCCTCCTGAACTCTGAGTGGCAAAGTGTTGTAGAACAGGCAGGGGATTCACATCTACCACACAATGGCCCTTTTCTTCCCCACTGCTGTGTGCTCTGTCTGGAACCTCTCCAACTGCAGGATTTAGGCCCTAAATGTTAATAGCCCTCTCTAAGCAAGACATAAATATTCTAAACACATAATCAAATGATAGTCATATGTTGAGACCTCTGTAACAATGCACCTTTTGCTCCTTCCTTCCAACATTTGACCTGTGAAGTTAACAAGTGGTTTATTTATTATAAAGAATAATGTATAGATATTTAAGCATAATTGAGTCTACACATCAGATACTGAGATGTCTATCCTAAATGGCCTAAACTGGATCTGCAAATAACGGCATGCAACACCAGGGACTAGCCTGAAACTCTATAATTCTCCTAAAGATTGATTTCAGAGTGTGTCTTTGACAGAAACTGGAACACAGGGGCTGAGAGGAACAAAGGAATATTTCCCTACTTATAGGCACCACTTTGTTTATCAACTAAATACAAAATGCAAAGTACTCTAAAGCTATTACTAGAAGCTGAAGAATCTCCATTTAATCTGAAAATCTGAACATAACCCCATCTTTAGAAGTGTAAATCATGCATATGAGAATCCAATTATTCTAATGGTTATCATTCACCTTTAGGCAGATTGGCAGAGTCAGCCTCTTAACTTCCACTTCTGGAACTTGCTTCTGGGATACAAGGCCATGGCCAGAATTTAAAAAAAAGAGGTCCTGAAGTTCAGCTTGAAGTCCATACATAGGCAACTAGATAAGGGGACTGGTTTTTCAAAGTGCTGAGCACCCACCAGCTCCCGTGGTTAACACTACTTAAAATCAAGCCACTTATTTAGATGCTTATATATGGATTTAAAAGCTGAAAGTTAGGGCACTTTTAAGATCTTGGCCCACATCTAAATATTTCCTTTAAGAACATCCCCAAACTTGAGACATGATTTTATACTTTTACTAAAGACTGGAAAGGGATTTCTGCCTGCCACTCATCAAGCCTTTGTAAACATACTCCATTCCTAGTGGGGTCCGCTTCCATGCTAGAGTTAATATTTCAAGTGTTTTTAAGTTAGCAGACCTATATTAGAACTGGAGAGTTCATTGTTGTATGCAGTGTTGTTCTAGCTGTGTTAGTCCCGGGATATTAGAGAGACATGGTGGGTGAGGTCATATCTTTTATTGGACCAACTTCTGTTGGTGAGAGAGACAAGCTTTCGAGCTTACACAGAGCTCTTCTTCGGGCCATTGTTTGCATTCTGCAATAAGCAACCTCGATGCCCAGACACAGGCTGAATTCATTCAGTTCAGTATTTATTAGTATCAAAACTTTGCTGTATCTTACCAAACTGTGTAATCTATAATGATACAAAGATCTTTGTAGATGTATTGGCAATCAGGTGCAATACGTACTGGATAATCTGAGCGAGGGGAAACAATGTTATTTTTGTACTGTTCACTAAAAGATCATATAAAGAAGCTGGAAGACTTTTGTTATCACTGAGTTTGAAAACCCACTGAAGACTTAAAAAAAAAAATACTTTGAAAACACAGGGCTCATTCCTGAAGATCTTAATCACATTCCTCTGGAAGAGACCCATATCAGGTCCAGACAAGTCTGCTTAAACCAAAATCATAAAGAGCACTTGGCTTTGTGCATGGCACACACCATAATGTTTTTCTCCCGATGACTCGTGTGGCCTAGGAAATCAAGATAAGTTTTGTTATATTAAGACTGAGTATACATCAAGCTTAAAAAAAAAAGATTTTAAAGGAGTCTTGGTAGCTTTAATTTGGCTGACTGCAAACGCAGAAAGCTGTCCAATCAGCACTTTCATCAAACTAATCCCAGCTCTAGCAGCCAAAGTGGGTATGGAGAGAGTTGTCATGCTCATGCTCACTTGGTTCAATGAGGTTGCTATTTTGAGGATTTCTTTTGAGCTTTGGCTGATGAGGCCTTTCCAATATGACTATGCACATAGATCAGAAACAAGCAGGGTTCAAAAAAGTAGTCTCAGATTCAGACTTTTAGATCAAATGGGACCATCCTGATCTAGTCTGACCTCCTGCACATTGCACGCCACAGAACCTCACCCACCCACTCCTGTAATAGACCCCTAACCTCTGGCTGATTTACTGAAGTCCTTAAATCATGATTTAAAGACTTCAGGTTATAGAGAATCCACCATTTACACTAGTTTAAACCTACAAGTGACTCATGCTCCATGCAGCAGAGGAAGATGAAAACCCCCAGGGTCTTCGCCAGTCTGACCTGGGGGGAAAATTCCTTCCCGATGCCAAATTTGATGATCAGGTGGACCCTGAGCATGTGGGCAAGACCCACTAGCCAAACACCTGGGAAAGAATTCTCTGAGCCCTGCCTATCTCATCACCAGTCATTGTGGATATTTGCTGCTAGCAGTCACAGATTGTCTACAATGGCATGTAGCCAGTCTCATCATACCATCCTCTCAATAAACTTATCAACCTCAGTCTTGAAGCCAGTTAGAAATTGTTGCATTGAGGCTAGCAACTCCTCTTCCTGTCACACATCACATGTGCATAAGTGGTTTATATTCTTCACCCACGGTCAGTGAAAGAGAAAAATATCTTACAAGATTAATTTATACTCTCACTTGCCTGTTTCATACCTCCACTGCCTTCTTGTGTGTCCTTTTACAAAGCCAGGGTAAAGCACGTGTGGCTTTTCCAGGATCTTAAAAAAAACCCTTGACCCAGCCCCAATCCCAGCTGCTTATCATGGTCAGTGATTGAAACAGCAATCACAAACAGCAAGCAAATTGAAACAGGAACATAGAAGGTGCACTGGATACAGAATGAATAAGCAGTCAGTGTGACAGAGGGGAGATTAAAACAGACATTTACTACTTCAGTGGACAAAATACAAAGCAGTAGGAAAGAACCTGAGAAACTCAGAGAAAAGTGAGATGAAGAAAAAAAAAAACTGTGAGAAACTTTGGGAGATGACAGCAGCAACCAGCTGACAACAGCCTGCCACCGAATCAGAAATAGACAGCAGTACAAGATGGGCACATAGCTATGAATGTGAAACCTACCATATAGACACAGATGACTGATTTATCAACTTTGGCAACACTTGTCATGGGAATAAAATTACTGCATTTGAATGGACTGTTTTCCTGGTGGGCTAATCCACTCCCCTGCTACCTGCTAAAGACACAACTTTTGAGGCAATGAAAATGTTATCACTTAATAGTATTTATCCCTTTGTCTCAATTTAGTATTTGAATAGACAGAAGTGTAGTAGTTTTCTAATACTGCAAACTGTCAGTTTCCTAAATTCACATTGGCTCTACCTGGCCTAAGAAATTCTGTCTGAATAGCTTAGTCAAAAAAGAATAGCGTCAGAATATCATCTACCCTACTTCTGTGATTTGTTTCTGCTATAAATTGCTTGTTATGTACAATTCATTCTAGATTATTAGTAGAGCACTTATTTGCAAATTCAGCCAAACTAATCTATACTCTACAATGAACCAGAGGTAATCTGACAGCAGTACAACAAAGTGTGCCTAAAGAAAGCCAAGATGAGTGACTGCTTTGATGCAAAACTACAAAAACCAAAAGGTGGAGGCTTCTATTAACAATTTCTTTGCTTTACCATCACCACCTCAGTTTGTGGACTCTCCTTTAATATTTACCCAAAGTGATATTTTCAGTACAGCTTATCTCTCTTATAGACACCAAAATAAGGTGGCAAAACTGCTCCTCACACTGGTGCTGAACTCTTTTGAAAATCTGTGCATTAAGAAGCTTGATAACTTGAAAATATAAATGCCTAAGGAAGCTATCATACTAAGCCATGGAGCAACTAATGTGGTTTGATAGGCATTTTCAATTATTCACCTGTATACTGTGTCCCTTCCCACCCCATTGTGTTCCAGTCTTTTGTATGCTACTACTAACAGTTTATGTTTTAGGGACATCTTGAGTGAATCCCTTCCTAGAAATCACAGAGTGCCTTTTGCTGTTGCCAGATAAAATTAGAAAATAAGGGACATAGGGCCAGAACCTGAGATAGTATAAATGCATGTAGATTCATTGAATTCAATGGAGTTAGGCTAATATATGCCAGCCAGAGACCTGGCCCATACTTTTCAACCCTGACAAAGGCTTGGACTGCTCTTTCTGCTAGAAATACCCAGAGAAAGGGAGCCAGGGGAGGGGGAGTAAGACACTCTATGGGTCTCCCCTTGTGGCGTTTCCTCTGAATGCTTGCATGGGAAGGAGCAGGGCTAGCCCTTTGAGGAAAAGCAGCATGCTATGCCCCTATACCCTGTGGATCCACCCACAGCCATTCACACAGAGCTCTGTGCCACTATTTTCAGGAGGGCCGGCTCCAGGCACCAGCTTAACAAGCAGGTGCTTGGGGCGGCCAAGGGAGAGGGGCGGCACCTGCAGCAATTCGGGGGCAGCAGGTCCCTCACTCCCTCTAGGAGCGAAGGACCTGCAGCCGAACTGCCGCCGCTGATCGCGGCTTTTTTTTTTCCCCCCAATTGCCGCCGCTGATCGCGGCTTTTATTTATTTATTTATTTATTTATTGCTTTGGGCGGCAGAAATGCTGGAGCTGGCCCTGGGTTTCAGCACCTGCTGCAGCTTGCCTTTGCTCCAACATTAATGGGGTCACTATATTCCACGGGACTAGGCATCAGCCCGTGGGCCAAGAGATCTGGATTCTGATGCTAAACTGCTACATGACTGCGCTGGGTCACTCAGCATCTCTGAGTCTCAGTGTTCCCAATGTGAAGTAGAGGTATTGACTTAACGTTTGTAAACACTTTATAGATATAAGCAAAAAGCCAGTCAGTGGCTTTCCTAGAAGTCATTTTAATGTCACTTGAAATTTCACTGGCATTGAAAATGCACATATATCTGTGATTTTTTTAAAAATCAGTTTGACTCAGTCCTGGTAATTCAATATCTCACTGCTTGAGCTTTTTGTAAATATAGATTATATACAAAAAGCATAAGGGAAATACTTTTTTATACTATTCTATTATTTTTATTTAATTTTATCCTGAAATATATCAGTGTCACATATTTGTTTCCCTTCAGGGAAGGCATCCTCTCTGATAAGAATATAAAGGATTACAAGCACATATGTTTCTCTCTTTTCCTCATTTGTATTTTTGTTCACCTATGGTTCATGCAAGAAGGTGCTTGATCCACTTGACTTTGCTAGTTAAAAAAAAAAAAAAAAAAGGAAGCGATAAAAAGAAAGTGTTGAGCTTGCAAATAGTTAGCTTTCATTTTTCACCTTGAGGCACAGAGAGAACTGTGCTTAGGGAAGCTAGAAGCTAACTACTTCACAGCAGATATTGTGGTAGCACAAAAGAGGTTATAGTGAATCAGCAGATTATGGCTCACTAAAAAGACAAGTGTCAGATGCATAATAAGTCTAACAATTGTCCTTAGGATGCTGCTTTCTTTGTAAATGAGAATCCTATATGGAAATATGACTAGCATACTTTAGCCTCCAAAGGACTGTGAACACTATATGGGTCTAAAGAAACTATTTATAGATCACTTCATTTCTTGGAGACTAAGATATTGTGTGTGCAGCACTAAAACATTGCACCAAAACTTCAGGGAGGAATGATCCAGTTAGTAATTAATTAGTTAAAATTACATAAGACTTGTTCTACAAGATTTACCGTATATGAGAAGTTATGGATAGTGAAGTTGCTAATCACTTAGCTTTTGAGTCCTTTATTGTGGTGAGACATTTTGCAGGCATAGGTACATATATCTGTTGGTTTGGACTGTTAATTATTTATTGGTCGTGTCTGTAGATGTCTGTGTATATTTGTATATTTGTAATATATAGTTATTCTGAAGACTGGCAAATAGCAAATAAAGACCTCAGGGTGCTTTACACCAATTAAGATAGCCAATATATCAAAAATGTCATCCTTTTAAAATAAATCAACTACATTCCAAAAATTGTAGGTCTTCTGCTAGAATTATTAAACGTAAAGGCAGAGGCCTGCATGGAAAGATAATATTTTGTTTTTACAGCTTGACAAACTCAGCTGCTGATTAACCACTAGAGCAGTTGCCAGAAGTTGATCTTTCACTAAGACGTTCAACCCCAAGACCTAACAGCAAGGGCATCCCAACAAATGTCATCTACAAAGACAGGATGTTTGTCAGTGAAAAGAGGTGTCTCTGGGAGATTTCTCTCAGAGCTTTACATAAAACCCAATACCTTGGATTGCAACCAGAAGTTAATACAGCCATGTTCTGCACTGGCTATGTAATATATAACAGCTCACCCCATTCAAGAGGTGAACTGCTGCAAGGAGACGGATTTGGGTTCTTTGTAAGCAGGTGATCAGATAACATGACGGGATGAGTGCTGTATATGATAGGAAAGAAGCTGAAATAAAGAACACTGCAGAACACTGCAGTGTTCGATGCTACAAATTATTGTAGCTAGGCTCATATAATGGAGAAATAATTGGAGACTTACAACACCAATAGATGAAAGAACCATCATATGCCACAGCTCCCACCTGTGACTCAAGAACAGCAACGCATTAAGATGGACTTACAGACCACACTTATTCCTCTAGTTGCTATTCATCAGCATACTCTTTTCCAGGCCAAAACTTAGCCAATTTTGTCTTTTCCAAGTACCTCCTGTACTGATAATTGAAGCCTCGTAGGCCTACCCCACATGTGATCTTAACTGTGGAAAAGTGGATACAAATTTATAAAGTGTCACAACAACATATAAAAATAAATGCTGATGGGAAAAGTTGCACAAGGGAAACAGATTGAATTAGTCCAGATAAAAAGGCCTACTGATAGAACTCAAAGATGGCGTGAAGATTTTGTCTGGTAAAACAAGAAAAATGTGGTACTGGAAATAAATGAACCAAAATTCATGCATCAGAAATTAGCCTGATTTGTGGATAAAATAATGGGAGGATGGGTTATTTAGAGATCTTAAAATAAAGAACAGACTTTGAGTGAGGCCCTCCAACTGAGGAATTCCTGGAGGAGGAGGAAGATTTCTGCTTCAGTCTGGGGAATTCATCCTTCACTCGTGGATTTTGAAAGTCATTGTATCATCATGAAGCCCAGACCCAGCCATCGACGCTGCACCAGCAGAAACTTCAGCCAGAGACATCTGACTCTAGCTCCTCTTTCTTTGTGTGTTCCTTTCTGCCCCCACTATTGTTCCTGTCCTGTCTCTCTCTCAGCATTCCATTTGATCCTGTGGTCAATTGTGCCAGCACAATGGGACAGAGGGGCCATCCTGCTCTGCCCAGCCTGAGAGAGACCAGTGAAAAAGTCTGGCTCAGCCAACAAAGACTGTATGTTTTGCATCACTGTGTCAGCCTGTGACCAAAGAGGTAGATAAAAAGCGATGTCCCCCACAGCCCAATGTACTACACATTAGCCAGGTCTCAAAGTGGCTGACAAACCCACGTGCAGTGCTTGTGATTTCCAGCCGTGAGGTAGCAAATAAAAGTCAACGCCAAAGACAGTCTTTGCTTGTCTCTTCTTTCCCCATTTGTGTTTGTCTTGTTTTGTCGTCTAGGAAATGGAACTGGAGTTTAACAACAATCACAACAGCTCTAACTCACTCACTCACTCCTCTTTGCCCCAAAAGGGCAGTTATTACCATCTTCGATGCCACCTAAGGGAATGTCTAATGGGAGGAGGGTTTCCTTTTAAAAATAATCCACAGCTAAAGGAAAGGGGAATAAGAGAAATTGTTAAAATGAAAACCTTACTTTCCATTTCAAATTCTTTAGCTATTTTGCCTTCTGTTTTTGTACATTAAATAAATGGTTAAAGGGATGTTTAATAGTATTTTTGCCATGGAACTAAGAAAACCAAGGTCTCCGTATACCAAACCTCAAACTTGTTGAATACTCTTTAATGTTGGACAGTGACAGGATCATGTCAACACCTTTGACCCTCTGGGGGCATTTCTTCCATCTACGTTAATGCAACACTTCCCTTTAGGAAGACATAGAAATAGCAATATCCGGGTTTGATGAAAAGGGGATACAGAGCTGAGTGTTATCTACTATTGGTGACACCATGGACCAAAGTATCTCCCCAAGTGTTGTACATACACACTTTGAATAACAGTGATGGGAGGGATCTCTAAAAAGTCAATGAATGTACACTGATGTAAAAATGGCGCAAGAACAAAATCAAGCCAAACATTCTACATCCCAATCAATGCCTATTTACTTCTCCTGCATTGTAACACAAGGAAAGTCCCAGTCTGATATTCAACCAGATTCCCAGGTTATGAATGTCATTTGGGAAGAACCAGCATAAAGTCCATAGGCTGCCTAGAAGGCCTCCTTGGGTTATGCAGAGCAACTGTGTCTGTGTGTGTTTTAAACCTCGCTTACCAAGGTCACTGCAATGAAAGCATTTTTTGACATGCAACTCATCTACTTTAAAAAAAAAAAAAGAAAGCAAAAATCTGGCAGCTAGAACCCTGTTAAATGGGGCTTCATGCAAAATTCAACAGGGATAATGAAACTGTCTTTACGCATTTTAAAATGGATATTTCAACAAGTCTATTTAACAGTTTAAAGCATATTTGCATGGAGGTGCAAACCAGAAAAGAGACTGATCTGGCTGAATGTTTAGCTTCTTTGTCCCTCTTCCAAAATGATGGGTACTGCCACCATGAATATTGTTACTTCCCAAAAGACATTACACTCAAACTTGACTGGTAGTGCATGTGTGATATCATACCTAGCAGCACCATGCTTCCAGGATTGCATTTCTTGGAACATAACAGACTGGAAGACTCACTGTGTTTGTGCATAACAGTATACTCATTAATCTCAATATATCTGAGGGCATCCTGCCAGCATGAGTGTTTTCTATTAGGTCCCAGTTTACAGGCTAATTGCCTTATGTAACATGAAAGTTAAAGCATATTTTATTAATAAACTAAATCAGGATATATAAAATCTATTCATCCATAACACACGGGAAGCTTTTCCCGGTAAGACCTGAGGCTTACAGTAAGGGTGTATGGGGGGGGGGGGGGGGAAGAGGGCAGTAGGCTTTTCTTTTTCAGAATTTAAGCTTTCACTTACAAAGATGGTTACAAAGAAACGGCCACATATAAATTGATGGAGAGCTGTCTTCCTGAGTCTGAAAGCTGACTGCCTCTGCAGCAGAGAGACATTAAACTTCTGTTTTGTTTCCTGGCCGTTAGTGCTTTCTGTCAAGCAGCATATTAGTTTCCTGATGTTCCTACCAGGGAAGGATCTGAAAAGCAGGCACTGGAGTTAATCGTGAAGGAGGAAAATGCAAATACAAATGCAAAAAAAAAAAAGGTGCGGGGGAGTAGTGGTAAGGGTATGGCTCTGTAGACCATCCCCTCCTTTTGTCAACTAGAAGGGCTTAGGAGAAGGGTCAAGTATCAGACACCACCTCTTTCCTCCCTTCCAACAACTGAAGAAGAGTTGGAGTGGACGGAGGGAGAAGAGTAACCAGTTATATGATACATGGAGCCCTCAAGTATGGTCCGGAGCAGCACCATGTTATGGAAATCCCAGCACACTCCCACTTCCCAACTGCTGGAGACAGGGTGGGTCTGGGCTTTTCAGCAAGGTCCTACCCACCTTTGACTGCTTCTGAGCTAAGCAGTTTAGTTCTCCAGTTCTAAGATGTCCGGTAAGGCCTGAATTAAAGCATCTCACCATTTTCATAAAGCAGGTGTTCAAGTGTAAATTCACGTGGAAGGTGCTTGAGAACTACAATCAAATCTTCCAACACAACCACCACCAACACTGCCAGACACACTGTTACCTATGAGACTTTTTTCAGGAAAATGACAAGGAAAAGCCATTGTGGAATATATATTCTTTGGCATTGAAAGAGCATTTGCAATAATAGAGAAATAATGGCATTTAATCAAGAAAATTGTTTTTGTTTTGCTGTGTTTTTTGTCACATAATAGTGACATTAGAACTACATAAACCCACATCCAAGGATGAAGGCCAGGGTTACAATTTTGCATGTGAGCAGTGGAAAGTGACTGAATTTAATAGAACAGCTCCAATTCCTTATTTCTGGAGATTTGTGTTTTTAATGATCATCTGTACCTGTTGTTTAAGAAATTTTTTATAGATTAAATTTGCAAAGTTCTGCAATATGCCATAAGCCATTATATGAAGATGACCTTTTGACCCTTTAGAAAGTTCAAGCAGTTAGAAATTCAATTGTTTTTTTTTTTGATTCTGTCATCTCTCTCTAGGGCAATCAAAAGCTTTTAGAGGAAAATCAGATCAATAGAATGAAAAACTATTGAACATTAGCTTGACATTATTGTATGTGAAGGGTTGGCCTTCTAAATTCTGTCCACAGCTGCTGTCTTCAGTTAAGTAAAATTCCTTCACCTACATCTTTATCACCAAACCATATTTCCACAATTTTCTATCAAATGAATATATCTTAACCTCTTTAACATTTCTTTTAAAAGCAATAAAAAAGAAAATATTTACAACTTACAGCAACTTTCTTTTTCCATTTTAACCCACACTTTAGGATTAATAAAGTGATATATCATTTTATATACTGTAGAAAGTAATAAAATAGATTATAGTTCAGCCAAGTATTGACACACAAGCTTGTCTGAATAAACCAAAGTTACTTCCATACTTTAATACAGAAGGGAAATTGTTACATGTAATTGACCTGAATATCTTTTCTCGGGTCTTTTTATATTTTTGTAAATGAAGGGATAATGTCACTTTAAAAATCCCCCTACTGTTACAAGTGAAACCTAAGACTGCAGTACTGCTAAATTTAGAAAAAGTATACTCTTTCCCCATTGTGTTCTCTTTGTGCACTTTATGCAGTCAGATTCATTATTTCCTCTGTATACTCACTTTACTCTATTCCTGTGCATCTTTAACACAGAAGAGAAGAGAATATTTTTAAAAGAATAGAAAATGTAGTAAGACCACCTTAAAAAAGTCAGAGATAGACAGGAGGGCTTAGGGGAAGGTGTGGTAAATGAAACTACTCAACACTTCTAAAAAACTTCTTAGCTTTCAAGTTGACAGAACCCTTTCAAGCAATACATCCCTTTCATTTCACTTCTCCTACTACAATTTAAGTTTAACTTTGTGTTTGAGAGAACAATTTTTCCACTCTCCCTGGCCACTTTGTCAAATACTCCTTTCCTCAAAATATAACCCTTACTTCCCAAACTAATATTTCCCCAAGGCAGCCTGGGGCACATGCTTTAAGCATGACTTATTGGTGTCAGTGTAGAATGGGTTAGTGCTCTCACTTATTGAGCTGCGACAATACTGGAGAAGGATAAAAATAGGTCCCAGCAATAAATGGCATTGTCATGTGGAGTGTTGCTAAAGGATCCACTCATAACCGCTTAGTCCACCCTTGTTGTAGCACCTATAGCAATTACTCTTGTGATTCAAGGTGCAATAGTGGAAGAAGATAGTTACCATAGAGAGGATATATTTTCTATTTGACGCTTGGGCTGGTCAAAAATATTCATCACAATCACACAGATTGACAAAAAATCTATTCGGTTTTTCAACCAGTTCTAAGTTACAACCAATTGATGGCAAGCATGGGTATGTCTACACTACCCGCCAGATTGGTGGGCAGCAATCGATCCAGCGGGGGTCGATTTATCGCGACTAGTCTAATCAACTTCCAAGCGCTCTCCCATCGACTCCTGTGCTCCACCTCTGCGAGAGGCGCAGGCGGAGTTGACGGGGGAGCAGCAGCAGTCAACTCACTGCGGTGAAGACACCACGGTAAGTCGATCTAAGTACATTGACTTCAGCTACGTTCTTCACGTAGCTGAAGTTGCATAACTTAGATCGATCCCCCCAACCCACGGTGTAGACGAGGCCACATGTGTAAAGCACTCTTGCCATATTGCTTGCACCTGGGTACCCAGGCCCCATGGAGGTTCAGCCATTGACAGGAGCTAGGAGGGGACCAAAGATGGAGGTTTTGGCTATTTTGAGTCTCAATATTTGCTTCCTTAAAATTAAAAAAGACTATTTTTATATTGTTAGCTGAGAGAAACTCCTTTACACTTGTTTAGTTGACCAACCAATGCAGTAGTGATACTGACAGAGCACACGTGCCGATGACATTATTTTAGCCAGCTTGGTATGCACTCCTCGGATGGTGATGGTATTGGATTATACTAATCTGTTTTATTTGCCTCAGCTTTTGTAATAAAGCTGCAATGTATGCGAGATGTGGGAGCTGGAAGTCTTCAAACTATTACAAAACAGCATCTTAGTAGAGAAGCAGCTATTTACAGCAGCTATAATGAATAAACTCAGCAACTTCCCAATCTGTTTTTTTGAAAACACCTGTAGTTAGACCTGAGCCAAGCCTTCCAAGTTTTAGCTGTAAAAAGGCTGGGAAACATTTTACTCAGGACCTCTTTGCAAACCTTGAAATTGTACAAACTATGGACAACCTGTTTTATTCAATGGCTAAATCTCACTGCAAACTGAACAAGTTTGAGCTGGATGAGTCATGCATGCATGGTGTTTAATTGGAAGTAAGGATAGATAGCAAATGTGGACTCAGCTTGAAATGTAACTTGAATTTCAGCTCCCCAGTATTTTTAGATCTCTGGGTAGTGCCAAGAAAGTTCAAATCAGGTTCAATTGCTAGCTAGTTCATGAACACAAAAAACCACACTGATTAATCATGGCAAGGACTTGAACCAAGGCTGATTTCTTGTACTATTGTGGATAAAGTCAATTAAAGTCCATTTCTCTGACAGTTTCCATTTCAAGCCCATGTGAGCAGAAAGAGGAAACACAAGCACCTCTTCTGCTGCACCCCCAGTAACAGGCTTCTCCTCTGTCCCCCACCTCCTGTTCCTCTCTACTCCATACTATCTGTATGGATTTGGGAGGCTGCCAAAAGGACATGTGTACCTTTAAAGTGGCCTTCTGAGCAGCTGAGAGGTATATGAGTGAGAGGTACAATATAAAATGATATCAGTATGATGTGGCAGTCCGTAAGCCATCTTATTTCTCTCTATACTCATACCACATACCTAAAAATTACAGTTTCTAATAACTTATATCCTATGACTACAAATGCCATTCTCCCACCTCAATAGGTGGGGGAACTTGAAGGGGCTGGGAGTGAAAGGGGACAGCCCCAGCAGTGAGGGAGGGGGACACTCAGTGAAGAACACCAAGTAGCTCCTCCTCCACTTTCTGGCACCCATTGGCCAGTTGGGAGGGGGAGAGGGGTGCTGATTAGCCAGCATTTCCCAGCTCCCAGGATTTAAGCTGGAGTGGAGGCCACGTGGAGGCTCTTTCAGCTCCAGTCCAGCAGCCCGACTGTGCTAGTAATGGGAATCCAGCCCGACAGATGCTGCATGTCTAACCGATCACCCATTTGGAGGTCAGGAGATACATTTTCTCCCATGAACCAATTGGCAGAGGACAGGAGAGATTTTTCACTTTCCTTGCAGCACCTTCAAGCCACAGTGAGCTAAGCAGGAATGTGCTTAGCATCTAACTGAGGTACTTGGGTGAATTGTTACAGCTTGCTGCCAGTTCCCAGTAAGATTTAGAGCAGGGAATGAACAGACACCAGAAGTAAAAGAGCTAGGATTTTGGTGATAAGCCTTGAGATCATAGGATAGGGTGAGACACGGGTGGCCCTCAGGGGCTGAAGTCCCCAACCTTCTGCACCCTCTGTCCCCTTCACAGAGTTGGTGAAGCAAACTGAGTCCTGAGGGTCAGGCTGAGAAGAGCCTACCCTGAGTTACGGGTTATAAGTAGGAGGCGTGTAACCCCAGCACTGAAACCATTTAAATGCCTGGTATTGGAGTATGGGTGATAGGTAGGTAACACCCCTCCTCTATGGTTAAGTTTAATGAAAGTTGCAGCCTGCCGCTTAAAATCCATCCACATGCCTTGTCCTCATTTCGCTGCTGTGTGCCGATGAAGGGGAATAAAATGCTCATGCAAACCCTAATGACTTGTAAAAATCATGCATTAAACCAGCTTCGCTATAACAAAAACTAATTAACTAATTAAACCTAGCATGGAAGGAAAACTCCCAAAAAAATCAGTTTAGATGCTTATTCAGTTCTGCTGAGAACTCCACAATCTAATTCCACAAAGTTGTCCACCACTCAGCAAGCCCTGCAGAACTGCACTCCTACGTCATCTTCTTGAGAAGAAAACCAATAGCCTGATTCTCTTTTCCGTTCTCAGTGGCAGATGGAACCTTTGTCACCCTGGTGTCTACACTTGCCAGACATCCATTTCTGGACTAGAGCACCTGGTCCAGTCAGCAGTGCAGCGGGGCTAAGGCAGGCTCCCTGCCTGCCTGGCTCCAGGCAGCTCCCAGAAGCAGCTGGCATGTCTGGATCCTAGGCTCAGGAGTAGCCAGGAACCCCAGCCAATGGGAACTGCAGGGGCGGTACCTGTGGGCACGGGCAGCACGCAGAGCCCCCGTCCCCCACCCCCAGGAGCCAGAGGTACGTGCCGGCCACCTGAGGTAAGCACCACCTGGAGCCTGCACCCCCCCACACCTTCCTGCACCCCAGAGCCCCCGCCTGCACCCCAAACACCTCATCCCCAGCCCCACCCCAGAGCCCGCACCCCTAGCTGGAGCCTTTACCCTCTCCTGCATCCCAACCCCCTGCCTCAGCCCATTGAAAGTGAATGAGGGTGAGGGAGAGTGAACGATGGACGGGGGGTGGGAGGGGTGGAGAAAAGGGCAGGGCAAGGGTGTTCAGTTTTGTGAGATTAGAAAGTTGGCAACCCTACTACCAAATCCTGAGATGTCTTGGAAGTGGGAGCACACTACAACACTGAGCAGCACAAAAATTATAATTATTTGTATTGTACTAGTGGCTAGGAACCCTGCTCCCAGACCAGGTCCCTGCTGTGCTAGGCACTGTACAAACAGAACAAAAAGACAGTCCCTGTGGCAGAGTTACAATCGAACTAAAGATTACTGCTGACAGTTTTCTATCTTCTGAACTGGATCAGAGAGCACATAAACTGCAGCCATTCTGAGAAAATGGAGTCAGAATAGTTTCTACAAGCCTGTTGACCATATCAAGTATACCTGCCATTTATGAAATGTGTACGAATACTTTGTATCCTATGTGACCTATCGCAGCCAACCAACTTACCTCAAAATTCTAAGAGTAATAGAAGAGTTGGCTATAAAAATCTTCTGTCAGCCTAATAGCAAACGCATGTGTGAAACATTACTACTGCAACAATTTATGAAACTGCTCTAGTTTTGAGAATGTTTCTTGAACTCAGACCCATTTTGAAAAGTACACGATTCATTACAAATATTTTGCCCACCTCTAATACAATGCACATGGTCAATGGCTATGTTTGAAATGTTAGAAAGGAAATGTGATTCACAGAACAAAATGTCTTACCAAAATTATAAAATATAATTTGTTGCAGAAAAATAATCTGAAGATCAAGAGCCTGTGCACCATAATAATCTAATCTCCTGTGGGCTGTAATACTTTGATCTTATTTCAGTTGTTGGGTTTAGCATGCAAGTGCAGGTTTCTTTTGGTGGACTTTGATATACAAGAGGCCAAACTAGATTTGAACTCTATGGCCTGGTCTATACATAAAACGTAGGCTGACATAGGTCTGGCTTTCAGGGGTGTGAAAAATCTATACCTCTGAGCAACATAGCTATGCTAACCTAATTCCCAGTGCAAACACAGCTAGGTTGCTACCGCCACTCAGGAAGGTGGAGTTCCTACAGGAATGGAAAAACCCCTTCCCCATCACACTATTGGCTGTGTCTTCACAACAGGGTTATGCTGGCAGAGCTACAGCACCGTAGCTATGCTGCGATAGTCTCCGTAGTGAAGACATGGCCTGTGATTCTCTGATCCTATTCTCCCCACCTAGAACATTTTGTAGTCTGTTATAAACTTACAAAGTACACGTAAATGACTGCACGAATTATAAAGCAGTGGAAAACCAGGCCCAAATCATTTAAAATGTCTTGTTTACTTTGCATATGAGAAATAGCCTATTTGTCAAGTGGTTGCTCATTGTTCCCTTTCCATTTCCTCAGCAGGTCTAACCTGCACACCGGGATTTTGGGGAATTTTTTTTTTAGGATTTTTAAGAACTAGCATTGTTTTAACATTTTATACCTGGGCTGCTCATCTCTCAGTTACCCAATGCAAAACAGATTTGGGAAATTAAACCAATTGAATATAAAAGTATGGAGGTTTATGCTCTTGGTTGTTTTTTTTAATGAATCAAATAAATAAAAACACACCAGAACACTTCTAATTGGAACATAAATTCTAATATAAGCTTTAAGGCAACAAAATACAATTTTCCCTTGGCTGTTAAAACCAGGTTGGTGGTATTAAATTAAAGAAACCCATAAATATTATGCTCTGATACTTTATTAATATTGTCAACAACTAGTTTTGTTCATTAGCAATTTTACTTTTACCCAAGCATTCCCCTTGCCCATAAAACCAAATATCTTGCATAACAACTTGTCATAGAAACTAACCTGTGCTGAAAATATTAGTTTTTCATTGTGACTCTGAATTAAAAAAAATATTAAAAAAAAAATCAGCTATCTTGTGGATGACACAACTTTCATTTTCAGATGAACTATGAAAATAAATCACCAGAGCTTTTGTACAGTACAAGAATATTCAAGACCTTCCATAAATGATAGCAATAAAAGTGCTGCGGGACATCACTGAATGGAATTCTGATTGATGTGGGACGGAGTGCATTGCATTGCAGGTAGTAGTGGGTAGTAGTGTAAAACATAAATGCCATCCCTAGTTATGCATTATAACAGTATTGTTTTAAAGAAGTGTGTGTGTGCGCCCATGTGCATGTGTCACCCTTACCATTTTTTGCCTAAGCTAACTAGACATGAAGTGACCATTATTTCTTATATTTATTATATAAAGAACAGCAAATACTAAAAATAATAAATGTCCAAGACAATTAGGTTTTTAATGGTGACCATTGTTTGTGAATATATATACATATATTATATTCACACACACTTTAGTTCATAACATATAATATGTATATATTACCAGTGTTAATAAACTTCCTTTGAGCAACCTGACAAATATTTCATTCATGTCAGTAAGTTCATGACACAAAAGGACCAAGACCATAGACACAACTGATTGGAATTTCAGTCTAAAACAAAGTTCTCAAAGTTTTCAAAGAATGAACCACAATTAAATGGAGAAATTGACAGGATACTCCTCCCTTCCCATCAAATGTAATGTAAATAATGTACTTTTAGCGTCTTCTAATGCACTTCAGCAACTGGAAATAAAGAGGAGAGTCAATACTATGTAAACAACCAAAACTCTTTGGAGGATCAACCATTCTCTGTGACATGGACTATTGATCATGATGCTTTCTACATTGCCAACCAAGCTCTTTGCTAGTTTTAGTATGTTTAGCTCTTCATAATGCTGTTTTCCTGTCCTCTTGGTACATTTTGATGCTCCCTTCTGCCCCGGTAAAAGAAAGAAAGAAAAATCTACAAATGGGTGAAATTTGAATTCAGGGTTTATTTTCATTCAAAACCAAAGACTCCTCCATATTCACACACTGTGTTTACCAAATAAGCGTATTTTAACTAATTTGTTTTCAAAACAGAAAAGGAACATTTTGAAAGGTTACTTCATTGCCATTTTCTCCCTCTTCATCTTACATCTCCCATTTTCCTCTTCTTTATAATCTGTCTTTCTCCCTCCTACAATTCTCTTATGACTGTTAACCTGCCCGCCACTATCTCTGCAACATGGCCCGCTCACATTGCTGCTTCTGCTTTCAAGCAGATAGCACTTTGTCTGAGGGCAGAACTTGAGAGAGTACCACCATGTTTTTTCCCTCCAATTCCACGCCAACTTTCACATATGAATGTGTGTGGCCCTTTTGTTAAACCAGAACTTGACAGTACCGCAGCCAGCAATTTTGTATATTCAACCACTGAAACCCAAACATCACAGAACTAGAGACAGTTTTAGGAACTTGAGAGACAAGGCCATATAACTGAATGCTTGCAGTTTTGCTATCAGAATGGGAGGTTGGGACAGGGAGTTAAGGTTCCATGAAAATAGAAGGAATATTTGGACAGCCTTGGTTTTAGGTGGCTCTAACTTACATGTTGTCATTGTTATGACCAGAAATGCTTTGCTGGTAAGGAGAATAATGAATTGTTATTGGCTGTTGCTAGGGAAATTGTCAGCCTAATAGAGGCTATTTATGAGTTATATACTTTTTCCAGAGAAAATTTATCCAAAAGTTTAGTTATAAAGTGTGCTTTGGAACAGTCTGAGGTCTGAGGAAGCTTTCCTTTGGGCAAGGATTTCATAGCTAAATTCCCCAGCAGCGCCCTGGAAGCCTGGCTGTTGATTCCTTGAAGTCATTTCAGATTTTTTAGGTAAATATACATGTTTTGAAATGCTCTAACCTTAGTGCGACAGGATGTGTGTGTGTGTCCTTGAGATTTAAGAAGAAAGTAGTTTTAGGTAAAAGCATTCTTGCTTGTATCAATCATTTATCAGACGGATGAGCTGTACCCCCATTGATTTATTCCTGACACTGCCTGGAGAGAAACAGTTAAGTTACCACTGCTTTGGGTTCTGAAAGCCCTCAGTAACACTTTCACTCCCATCTTCAAATGAGTCTACTGGCCTCCCAAATATTGAATGACAGTTCTAAAATGCCTTCCTTATGGTTAAAACTCTCCATGATCTTGCATGTTGCTCTCTGATCCTCTCCTCTTTGCTTATCTAATATTCATCTTCCCTCCCCCCCTGCTTTTCAGAAGGTCACCTACTGTTGTATATTAGTCTTCTCTTCAACTCTTGCCACTTGGAACACCATTGCCAAGCGTGTCGCAGTCTCAGAGTTAATATCTCTTCTCAAACTTTACTTTAAAATACATCCTTTTCTTCTTACTCTTTTCTTCTATTACCCCTGTGGCTAAATGCTTTTATTTATTCAAATATTTGTACAATGTCATTACCACAGACTTAAGATATTCTACTTGCAGCAAATAATCCTTTTGGATAGAACAATAAGATTTTTTTTTCCATGACTATCATCATAGAAATGGGAAAGAAGATTTTGTGCCCCAGATAGCACATTTTCATGATATGTTTGCAAAGATCTTTTACACCAGTGCATTTTGTAATTTATACCACTGGCTTGTGTTGGATTATTTATCTCAAAGTATTTGGGGATACAGTGAGGAAGACACTAAAATTAAAGTTATTATCTGCACCCCCCTTCATCATTTTTTGCCCTCTATTCACTAGATCTAATACATGCATTAGGATACATGCACGTCTGACAACATTTCACCTTGAACAGTCCCTTGAAATACGTGTTAATTACTTCTGCTAAACCATCTGTTCTACAATGTATTTAGCAGTGAGACTCTGGGTTTCCCAGATCTGAAGAAGAGCTGTGTGTAATGTCGTCTCTCTCACCAACTGAGCTTAGTCCAATAAAAATATTTCCTGACCCATCTTCTCTCTCTAATATCCTGGGACCAATGGCTACAACAACACCGCATACAACATTTCCCTGTAACATTTTGTGACAGACCCAGACCAGTGGGGTACAGGAGTCTGGTAGAGGGCAAAAATACTGGTCACTGGATGAGTAGTTTTCTGTTCCCTGAGTGACCAGAGAAGGGGCTGTACTAGAGTAATCAGGAACCTGCTAGAACCAGTTAAGGCAGGCAGGCTAATTAGGACACCTGGAGCCAATTAAGAAGAAGCTGCTCGAATCAATTAAGGCAGGATAATCAAGGCACCTGGGTTTTAAAAGGAGCTCACTTCAGTTTGTGGTGCAAGTGTGAGGAGCTGGGAGCAAGAGGTGCAAGGAGCTGAGAGGGTGTGCTGCTGGAGGACTGAGGAGCACAAGTGTTATCAGACACCAGGAGGAAGGTCCTGTGGTGAGACTAAGGAAGGTGTTTGGAGGAGGCCATGGGGAAGTAGCCCAGGGAGTTGTAGCTGTCATGCAGCTGTTACAGGAGGCACTATAGACAGCTGCAGTCCACAGGGCCCTGGGCTGGAACCCAGAGTAGAGGGCGGGCCTGGGTTCCACCCAAACCTCCCAATTGACCTGGACTGTGGGTTCTTCCGGAGGGGAAGGTCTCTGGGCTGTTCCCCAACCCACATGGTGAATCTCTGAGGCAAGAAAATCCGCCAATAAGCGCAGGACCCACCAAGATAGAGGAGGAACTTTGTCACAATTTTTAAGTGGCAGGGGAAACCCAAGAATCCATGAGTGCTATTCAACTTAAAAGCGTGCTTAAGGCCACCGACAAATGAAGCCATATTTTTGGTATTGGGGTTTGTTCATGGAGAGTACAGTGGTAATCATATGAGAAGTCCGTTTAAAAATTGTTAAATTGAGTGTGCCATATGAAAGGAAAGTTACAGTGGGGAGTATAGCTCCCTATTAGACCAGTAAGAGGAGCTGTTCATTATGACAGACTAGCAGCAACTCTCAGAAGTAGGAGAGGCAGGAAAAACTGACATGAGAAGGAAATAAAGGGTGTCACTAGAGATGCAGGGTGACAACCAGACCCTTCAATTAGACTAGGGAACTTTTCCCCTTTAGTGGATTAACTGTTGGGTAGTCAGTAAGACTCTATTCATAGGCAATTCAAAACACATCCAAGTTGGGCAAAGCTAAACTCTGTACAGATAGCACGGCAAATTCAGAGGTAAAATTTAAGCCAATATATAATGCAAAAACAATTGCATTTTGTAACCCACTCATGGCTCCAGTCGAACAGTCTTTATTTATGAGGTCATCCCTAATTTATATAAGTAGCTGTGATACCACTCACACTCCCGTCTAGGGCATGTGAGTGAGACTGGTCAGGGAGTCCCACACACCATGTGCAGTATAATGAACCACTTTTAGCTACAGGCAGGACAAAGCATGTGCAACTTATCTACACTTTGCTTCCTTTTGCCTCGAACTGCATGCATTCTGTTTTTATGTTTGCATATTGCAGTATATCCTAGTGCACTAGAAAAAATCAGTACACTCCACTGCTACAGCCAGCACTTTTCCTGTTGGATGCAAAACAACAGAAAAATGAATACGAGCATTTGGCAGAGCTGTCAGGCTTTGTGAATGTCTATAGAGAGGCAGCATCACTCTGCCATTGGCTAGATTTCTCAATAGAGCTGCCTTACAATCTGTCATTTACATTTTTCCAAATTCGGAAATGGGGGCTTTCTTGGTAAAAAGTACCCTAAGAGGTTTAAAAGGCCCCATAAATCCACTGCACACAGTAAATATGGGTTCTAAGTATGATGAATGCTTATGAATGCAATGTTGGACCTATCAACCCTTTCTTATCATCTTAAAAAACAACAACCTTCACTCCCCAAGATTTTCTTATCACCACTTTGGTTGGGGGTAATTTAAGTGTTTAAAAAGGTACTCTGAGAAATCAAATTTAGCTTCTGTCATAACTATAAAGGGAAGGGTAACAGCTGTCCTGTGTACAGTACTATAAAATCCCTCTTGGCCAGAGACTCCAAAATCCTTTTCCCTGTAAAGGGTTAAGAAGCTCAGGTAACCTGGCTGGCATCTGACCAAAGGACCAATAAGGGGACAAGATACTTTCAAATCTTGGGGGGGGGGGGGAAGGCTTGTGTTTGTGCTCTTTGTTTGGGAAGTAGTTCGCTCTCGGGACTGAGAGGGACCAGACATCAATCCAGGTTCTCCACATCTTTCTAAACAAGTCTCTCATATTTCAAACTTGTAAGTAAACAGCCAGGCAAGGCGTGTTAGTTTTACTTTGTTTTCTCAACTTGTAAATGTACCTCTTACTAGAGTGTTTATCTCTGTTTGCTGTACTTTGAACCTGAGGCTAGAGGGGGGAGGGTCCTCTGAGCTCTTTAAGTTTGATTACCCTGTAAAGTTATTTTCCATATTGATTTTACAGAGATGATTTTACTTTTTTTCTTAAATTAAGTCTTCTTTTTAAGAACCTGATTGATTTTTTCCTTGTTTTTAGATCCAAGGGGGTTGGAACTGTATTCACCAGGAGTTGGTGGAAGGAAGGAGGGGGGATGGTTAATTTCTCCTTGTTTTAAGATCCAAGGGGTTTGGATCTGTATTCACCAGGGAATTGGTGAAGAGTTTCTCAAGGCTTCCCAGGGAAGGGAATCCACTTGGGAATGGTGGCAGTGGATCAGATCTAAGCTGGTAGTTAAGCTTCGAAGTTTTCATGCAGGCCCCCACGTTTGTACCCTAAAGTTCAGAGTGGGGAAGCAGCCTTGACAGCTTCAAATTTAGCTTTTGAAAGATACAAGAACAACGGAAATGATTCTACAATAAAAACAAAACAAAACCACCACCAATGCCAACAACCTTTCCCCGCAGCAGTGTATGCCCCAGCATCAGGAGCGCCGCCAGCTTTTCCGCCGCCCTAGGCGGTGGAAGGTCCCGTCCCGAAATGCCGCCCCCCACAGAGGCGGCGGATGGTCCCACGCCGAAATACCGCCCCAGTCGCCGCCCCCCCAAATTGTAGTGCCCTAGGTAACCGCCTAGGTCGCCTAATGGGTTGCGCCAGCATTACAGCATTAAGAGCTTGAAAGTAAAACAGGCTTAATAATTTTCGCCAGCCAAGCTCAGAGAGCGGCAAAATGTACATGGTTAAATAATGTAAGGTGTTATTAGCAGCACTGATAAATACATTTCTTTACAATCTATGATTTTTAATCTGACCATCTCTTTAAACATTTTCATTTGCCTGGAACACGGAAGCTTTATAGCAATATAAATATAAACCCTAAGCCTGCCTGGATCAAATTGGCCCACAGAATTATTAGTCATAAGGGGCCATCACGGACAAAGTGTAATATCACAAGTGAATTTCTAATGTCAATTGATGCAATGTAGATATTGGATGATCCCCAAAGGAATATGATCTGAGCAATGATAGACATGTTATTGCTCTGTAGAATTAAAAATACTGTATTCATGAATGATGCAGAAGCTGATATGTTTTCCTACATGTGCAGAGCAATTTAGACAAGAAAAGTTTTATATGCCTGCAAATAAACAAGGGATTGATTAGTTATCAAAGTACTAAAATGCTGCTTTTTTCAGATTAATCTCCTGTACACATAAAGTAATTGCTAATAGAAGAAACACAAGAGGGTAGAAGAAATTTTTATTCAATTAGATTTGCTCATTATGAACCTAAACCCGCCTCAGACAGTGAAACAACCTGGTAGTAATTGCTGTCCATAGAATCTTACTTTGAGAGCAACTATGAATGATCAGCAAGAATGTGCCTAGACAACAACTCCACCAGTCCTGCCAGGAAAGGGGAGTAAGAGGACAGCCAGGGATAACTATATAGCCATGATTCTAAGAACATGTTAAACAAGGTCCAGGCATCTCTGACGCCTAATTTCTGTCAGCATAAACCAAACCACATTTGAGTCACAAAACACAAAAACAGCAGATCTCTTCTGGAAAGACCATTTCATTGAAATTCAAGGTAAAAGCCCCATCAACATCTTCAAAATTGAATTTGGTAGCTTAATAGTTCAATTCGGCTTAACCAAGTCTTTTCCTAAAGATTCACTTCTTCCAGGAGGACCCCAAATACATCAGTTACGCTCTGCCTTCTCCATTCCAATAATTACTCCTGGGGGAATTCTGTACCAAAGAATTAAAAATTGTGTGCACAATATTTTAAAATTCTGCAAATTTTATTTGTCAAAATAACACTATATAATCACGCCAGTTTCAATTATTTTGGTAATTTATTTCAAAGTACCTGTCAGCGAGTATGCCTGTAACAATACACATACACACACATACCCCCAGGAGTAGAGAGTTAAAGAAACCCCTATGACAACCCAGTTCCTGTTTCTCTGCCCCTGAGACCCAGAAGTACTAATGTGGATGATATCTAGAACAACTAAGAAAAAAAATTAGCATGCTTCTACACCTTCTAGTCATGTTTTCTACCTAGCTAGGTTTTCCTAAGGCGCCTATTGTCATCTTGTGCATTGTTAAGTATTTTTTCTTGCCTTAAGATATACTTTTAAAAAATCAGATACATTGTTTATACCAGCCTCTCCTCTCAAACACAGTACAGAAAGTGATTTCCATTTTCATTTCCTGGATCTGTGCAGTTCTGAGAAGTCTAGCTATAGCACTAGGAGTGCAGGAGTGTCATGACTGGGGCGTGGGTGGTCAGGCCTAATGGCTGGAACAAGAATCAGGCTTAGTGGTTAGAGCAGGAGTTGGGAGCCAGAAACCAGAGCGATGGGTTGGAGCCAGAGTCAGAAGCAAGACTGAAGTGGACTGGAGTAGGACAGGAACAAGGCAGTGCAAAGGCTGGGAATAGGGTGACCAGATGTCCCGATTTTATAGGGACAGTCCTGATATTCAGGACTTTGTCTTATATAGGTGCCTATTACCCCCATCCCCGTCCCGATTTTTCACACTTGCTGTCTGGTCACCCTAGCTGGGAACCAGGAAGCCACAAGAGTGATTGCAGCTGCAGGCACACACACTGAGCAGCCAATGACCTGCCGCTGCTCAATGACCTTAAAAGCAGGCCAGGGGCTTCCTTCAACCAGTCAGGCAGTCCAGTCAGTCAGGGGGTCATACCCTAACCCAACTGAGCTAATTAATCTGTCTGGAGGCTGAGCTAGCTGGTCCTCAGGCTCAGTTGAAGGAGCTCATGCTTGACAAGGAGGAGTACTCAAGTGATTAGCTAGGTTAACAAAGTGGGCCAAGACTGCCAATTTGTGACAAAAACGGAGGAAGGTAACAATCAATAATTTGTATTGCCTGGTTCATTCTAGAAGTTCTCAAAAAACTTTTTGGGTGCACAGTCACTGCAGAGGTAATGCCAGACTCTTACCCAAGTTTTAGCCCAACCCCTGTCCTGCCTCATCTACATACAAACATTTTGCCCGGGTTTGGAGGTGCTTTAAGCCTGAGCTACCTTATTCAGTTGGGGGGGGGGGAGAAGGGAAGGGAAGATATATAGAGCCCAGTCTCTGCTTTAACTTGGTCTGCAACCCACCCATGTATTGCAGTGAGTGATGCAGACTAAATTATTGGAGTACTGATAGTCCTCCAGTGCCTCTTCATATTGTCCCCTGAAAGACAGACAAATTGTCCCAAAATTGACTAGGAAAGAATCAGTATGTCCCAGCACGAACAACCATGGGCTTTGACCTCACTCACACACAGGTGAGTGCAGAAACAGTGAGGACACAGTGACACAGGTAGAGCTTTGCAGTGGGGATGCTTATACCCAGACTAGGCATCCTTGGATGCTGATCACCATTGGCTAATTCTGCAGTGCTGACTCACCCACACTAACAGCAATTTGCATTAAAAAATGGTCAGTATTGGTCATGGTCATGGATGAGCATGAATGGCAATTGTGCACACAAATTGTAATACAACAATTCTGAAGATATGAGTATACACTGTGCGTATCTTTGGCACACACGCATACTATTTCCATTCCAACAATATGAAATATTTCAGAGAACTACAATAAGTTAAAAAAGTAGCTTATTAAACTCTGATTTGTTCATGACAATGTCCCCACAAGTAAAATATTTCTATATCGGACATAAGTCTGATAGAAATTAACAATATGATTATTTTGACATTTAAGAGTGTATTGTTCTAACACAACTGGCTTAGTCATTTACAGAAATTTTAATCACTGTGAATGTCCAGTCCTGTTTCCATTGATTTGAATGGCAAATGGAATCAGGATCAGCCCATTACATGTCTAAAGAATGGAGAAAATCTGTCGATCCCCTTAAATAACATGAAGCACAAATGAGCAGGATTACAGCTGTGCCAAATTGCCAATATGTTGCTATTACACTTAAGGAACAGATGTCCTGATGTTCTTGAATGAGGAAGTTTGAAAGGAACCTGTCTATCACCAGTGATATCGATAAAATGCAGGTATCCAGCCATCTCCCTAGTGACTATTTATCTTTGATGAGGGAATTATTCTAACAATGGGTACCTTCCTGCAACTGATTTCAGTTAAGTTTTTAGAAGTTAAAATAGGAATTAGATTTGTCATGTTTTGGAGCACCACTGCTTTAGAGTATGAATTCTGTAAATATTCTGCTAAGCACATCAACACTCGAGGATCTGCCCCAAACACTTTGTCATAGGCAAATCTATTCAAATGATGTCAGAATTTGGCAGTTAGTGGGTGCTCAGCTGGCTAAGTTTAGAGACACTTATAAACAAGACATATGGTTCTTACAATATACAGCTACTTAAAATCCACATTGTAAAGTTTACATCTTACATTATTAATTATATAGTCCCATAAGGGGGTGGCCTCAATGTGATGATGCCAAAAATTAATAATTTAGTTAGCTTCCACTCTCTTTGGAGACACAAATTTAAGGCTTTTAGGGACAAGTTAACTTTGGAAAATGGTATTGCTTACATATTTCAAATATTTTATTACCATGAAATTTAACTTTCCCTCCAAAGAATGGTGTTAAGGGGTGAAAACCGTGCAAATATTGGTCAGAAAACATATAGGTCAGGATGGGACACATGGAAGGGAAAATTGGCTTTGTACAAGTTCTCCTACTCTGGGCCGATGCTGCCACAGCCCCTCCACAAAAACATTCCAAGAGTCCATCTGTCACATAAGACAAAGAAGAATCTTCCAATTCCTATGTCGATCCAACAACTGGAGAAGTGAAAGGGATTAATTAACAGCTACTCAGAGCAGTGCTGTATTTCCCTTTACCTCACCTCACCCCTTGCCCTATTCTCGCAGTCATGGACTACAAATATTAACCTCCCCCCAACCTCCCTCCCACAAGTCAGTCTGAATATCCCAAAGTGTATAGAAACAATGATACATCTATATTGAGCCTTCCCATATTGCCTTCCCAATGTAACTCAATCCTGGAGCACAGGGATTTTGTATAACTGTGAGGAGGCACATCAGTTTATTCATCTATTCATTACCATTGCTGTTTGTCCTACAGTGGTTCCTGGAGACCCCAAATGAGATCCTATCATGTTAAGTGCTTTATATACATGTAGTATGAAAAAGTGCCTGCCCTGAAGAGCTTACAATCTAAATAGACAAGACAGAAAGGGTGAGAGGGGGAAAAAAGAGGCACTGAAGGGTTAAGTGACTTACCCAAGGTCACAAAATCAATCAGTGGCAGAGCTGTGAATAGAAGTGTCATGGTACCCACTTATGACTGAAATAGATAATGCCTCATTCACAGAAGGAATCTTCCCTTTTGTCACAATTCAGGGCAACTGCACCTGCATTGCCCCTCTGTGGTTCACCAAGGACACTCACTTTTAGGCCTCTGCTCCCAGCTGTCCCCTCACCTACATTTCCCTCTCTCCTGACTGAGGTTTCTCCAGGCTGCACAGTTCTCTGCCTACACTGTGATACTGCCAGCAAGCCAGAATACCTCAACAGGCCAACCTCTGCTCTTTGCTCTCTCTTCAAAGGCTATGAACAACTGTAATTGCCAGTAGAGTTACCACACAGCTCTCTCTAAGCAAGCACATTCACTCTTAAGGTGAAAGCATTGCAGAGAAAACAAAAAACAACAGAACGTTACCAGGGGTCAGCCAGCAGTCTTATGGAACCACAGCATGCCTTAGTTATATGAGCCTTCATTATCTCCAACCTGGATTATACCTGTAATATATCTGGGCATGAAGCCATCAACCCTTAGGAAACACCAACTCGTACAGAAAGCTGCAGCACATCTCTTCAGTGACACGGGCTACAGCGAGCACATCAGATCTGTCCTCTACACTCTATACTGACTTCTCAAAGAATATGAAGTCAAGTTCAAAGTCTGGGTCCTTATCTTCAGGGCCCTCAATGGCCTGGTCCAGTATGTCTAAAATATTGCATAAAGGTCTAGGATGGAGGCCACAGCTGACAACTCTGCTCCTCTTGAACAAAGGAACTTTCCATCAGGAGGGTAAAGCTCAATTATATAGGAAACAGAGCTTTCTTGGGAGGCTGGTACACACTATTTTCCCTCTGGAGAGTTAGAGAGACAGAGAACAAATCACACATGACAGACACAGTATTGGAAGGCACTCTCATAGACCGGACCTAGATAGCCTCTATTCACTCCTGGGCCTCTTTACTGAGTCTGTCAACACAGAGACCAACTCTGACTCTTCTTTGTGGTGTTGACACCTGTCTATTAGAAACCCATTTCCTCTTGCTTGCCAGTCTTTGAAAAGTGGACCAAGGGCACAGGTAGTTTTTTCCATGCATTATGTAAGTCAATTATCTCAGATAGTGTAAATATTTTTGATATGAAGTAAAACTGAAAATGCATCTGGAACAGGGAACACTGCCTATTTTTTGTGTTAAAACATGGAATAAGATGTTCACTTTGCTAGCACCAAGCTCCCTTTCAAACTGCTGAAACCTTTAAATTGTTCTGAGGGCTCTATTTACCTGTTCTGCACCATGCTCATTGCCATCCAGTCCGAAGGGTAAACGTTCTTTCCTATGAGATCTTTAAACATGATGAATGTTTCCATCAAAAAGTCCTAGAACAATAAAACACAATACAACTATGATTTTATATCCTGCAAACTTCATATTCCAAAGCCAACTCTCTGCTCTGTGGAAAGCACCAAAGGAGAGGGCTCCATCCTACTCCCACTGAAGTGAATGGCAAAGCTACCAATGACATCAATGGCAGTGGAATTGGGACCAAAATCAAGTAAAATAGCAGTTGTAGGCTAGAAATAAAAGTTAAAGGCACGTTACACTGAACTTTTGAGCAATGATAAGCCATAGATGAATGGACAGAAAAACAATTCACAGTAAACAGCATATTAATTTAGGTACTTGGGAGTAGAATTGTTGAAGAATTGTATACCACTTAGAAGAGTCATCTCTTGGAAAAATTGATTTTTTTTTAAATTTAGCTTTTTCAAAATACATATTTCTAAAGATAGAGTGCAAGTTATATCCAGAAATTATTCATATAAACTTATAACATGCAACCATTCATACAAAAAACAAAACCAATTCTCTTTTCTAAAGAACACTTATCAAAGAGACAGAGATTATTGGAAAATAATTATTAACACAATTATTTTATCATTAAGTGTTTGATATATGGAGGTTTACCCCTCCCCCCAACGTTTCTGTAATGAGCTTTAAGAGGCAGCTGCTGAATTGTGAAGCCAATCACTCAAAGGGCCATCAACTCCCATTGATTCCACATAAGTGACACTCACCAGAAGAACTGGCTCTTTCTTAACAGTCAAATTGGTTAAGGGTAACCAATTGAACAATGTCTCTGAACAGCATAATATGGAAACAATTTTTTATTATCTCCATTGTCAGGACATTAGTTTTATGCTATTGAGAAAAAATGAAGTGTTAACAAATCAATATATTTAAAAAGCAGAAAAAAATAAGCATACTGACATCATTTTTTTTACAATTCTTTCCTTTGACTTGCTCAAGTAGATTAGGGATTACTGCACTACATAGACTTTGGTAAAATTGCTAAATATAAACTGTTTCTGAGCACCCAAAGTGCCTGGAAGATGACAATACACCAAAATATCCCATGGTACCAGATAGCCTGACTCATTTGGAAAATTGCAAAAAGTAAGACTAGCTGGGCTTGGATCTGCCATGATCTGCACCATTTGAACTCTGTGATGGTACACAGGTCTGAAAAGCAGCTGGATTTGGCAATGTGAGAATTTTCCTACAGGAGCTTTCAGCTGGCAAAAAGCTGGTCTTATCCAGCAGCTGCATCACTGCCCACACCTGACCCTGGGTGCAAGGAGCGTTTCAAGAACAGGGAGGACAAGGAAAGGGGTGTGGTCAGAGAACTGCTGTAATAATGTAGGGAACGGAGTCAGCTGGTGCATGTTAGAGCAGCTCCTAGGCACTTTTAGCCTAAACTGGGGCAAACCCAGATGCACCATGAAAATCAGACAACTGTAGCTGCTCAGCACAAAAATACAATCTGGGTCAACAATGGAGTTGTTAATGGAGATAAAGAGGAGAGAGAATTAGGACCAATGTCCTGTAAAATAGCAGTTGTAGGCTAGAAATAATAGTGAAAGGCTTACTACACTGAGCTGTAGAGCAAAAATAAGCCATAGATGAATGGATAGAAAAAAGTCACAGTAGAGAGCATATTAATTTAGGCACTTTGGGGAAAAATTGTTGAAGAGCTGTGTACCATTTAGCAGAGTCATCTCTTAGCCAACTATCTAACAAACCTCCCCAACACATAGGGAAGACAAAATAAAGCAAGACAATGATCTACCTACACCAGCAACCCCTATATCTTTGCAAGCTTCTGACTGAGGTAGCATCCAACTCCAGGTATCATTTGAGCACTCTTCGGGGCAAAAGTAAACTTGCAGGGACTATGGGGCAAGAGATATACAACAAATGTGTATCAGCCTATTGACGATACTCCATATTTAGAAATAATAACTAGTATTTGGTAAAGCCATCTGTTCTTCTTAAACAATTATGGCTACTAGAATCATGTGTACTGAGTAGTCCAGTGCAGAATATGAAATATTTGAGAGCCATTTGTCTATTTGCCAGCTTTAAATGTGGATACTTTGTACTTACCACTAGCTCTGAAGTTGTCTGAAAGGTTTCAATGTAAAAGGAGTAATGTTGGTTGTCCATTTGCTTTAAGATTGCTGTCATGCATGCCACAAAATGACTCTAAAACAAAAAAAGAAAAAATAGTAAGGAAATGCACATCTAGATTGTTGATTTAGAAGGAAATGAGAATAACGGATTACATCCTGCAATGCCAAATCACTATATCACTAAAAACAAACAAAACCTGTGCCAGCCCAAGAATGTGAATTTTCAAAAGGTAAGAAGTTCTTCTCACTATGTATACATTGTAAAATATACTTAACAATAACTTACAACTGGCAATACTGAGGATACTACTCAAAGCAACTTTCTTTGATACAAAAGTGGTATCACTCTTAAGGGAATTCAGTGTGAGAGACAGTAAATCCAACTTCCTACAGGACATGAATTTGTATGTGGTTTAAAATTCCTAAAATGAATGTGATATTCCATAGGACTTTTGCATAACAGATTCATAGAAAATGAAAACTTTCTATAAGATCCTTTTGAATATTCATAAAAAATTAATTATATCCCTGCTACAGAATTCTACAGGAAGGATACGAAAATCTAAAAAGAGAGAGAAAATATCTGCTTAATTTTTTTAGATTTTTCAAGTAGCTTCAGTTGAACCCTATCAAATGTGTATAGGATCCAACAGTTTTCATCCCTATTAAATTCTGTAAAACTATATTCTTCTGAATTTTAAAACAGAATTGAAATAAAATGGAAAGTAATTTATAATCTTAGGTTTCCATTTCATTTTACAGAAGTGCTTCTTGTTTGCCAAACCTTCAGGATATACGGGTAAGGCTAAATGATTGAAGTTTCCCTTTGAGGAACACAGTATCTCTTCCTATTGATACTTTTTATGTTGCAAAAATTACAATAATTATTTTGATAACGAGCAACTCAAAATAATCTTTGGATTTCTCTAAAAGAAAAACAACATGAAGCAGAGGCAAGTCTTGAAAATAACTGTTTTCTGACAGATTTACTCAAAACTTTGTATTTGATAAGTTTACAAGGGAGTCCCTGATCTTTCCATCCAGAAGTTCATTTCTAATTTATACTGGTCTTGAGAAATCAGATTCCTCTCTTAATTCTGATTGACTTTATATTTTGTTACCATCATAAATTCAACAAGATCACACATTACTGTAAAGTATCAGCTGCAGTTTATCCCACCCAACCATTTTGGCTACTACATACTGCAAAAAAGGGAAACCTTTCTTAACTTCAGATTATGGCCACTAGAGGTCTTTTACTTTCATATGGTAGCTGCTGTTCAGTTTGTACTGCTTTTTTATTTATTCCTACGTGAGCAGACCCAGTACAGTTCTTGCATATAAACAGTGAAAATTCCAATATAAAGGATTTATTATACCTTCTTTTGGAGTAACATTAGTGCTAGCCAGAACCTTGCCTACTATGTAAGCCTAAGAAGATACATTTTCTGCGGGTAATCCCAAAGCTTTCAGGTAAGGATTTGTATGGTTTTGGTTACTGATGTTCTTCTAAAAGGAAATGCTGATTTTCTGTCCTACAGTAGTTTACTTTTACAGGTATTGCTCAAATTAGACTCTTTTGTGAACTCAAATCCACAACTGCCAGGAAGCTGCAGTGGGTGCAGTGGTGAGACTTAATTTTTTCCAATGTCTTGATTTCAATTTTGAAAGAAATAACTGGCAACACAAATTACAGAATATTACACATGAAAGCATGTGTTGTATTTTTCTCCTTAAGAAGCTTTAAGAGATGCTACAGAATGTGTTTTCTCCCACTAATTTGAAGTAACCATTTGCTGAGATAAGCACTCTCTGTACTAGACTCTAGTAGATGTACTATCTTGCTGTTCAGCCAAAATGACTTTAAGAATGTTAATTTATTTGTTGCAACTTTTAAAATCTGTCTAGCAGTATAGTATTACAGTCTAGCATGAGTGCCTGTGTTTAGTAACTTGTAAATGGGAATTGTGTAAATTAACAGATGACATATGCTGGTTAATGAAAGCAGTTCTCCTACCAATAAATATCACAATTTTGTCAGACAGTTTCCGGCAGCAAACCTGTCAACTTTCACAGCAGTGTGACTGATTGATATATGAAATGGAAGGTGCCAGCACAGCAGGTTTTCTGTCAAAAATCCGACCCCCCCTCCACTTCCCAATATCATGTTAAGACTGAACTGTATATTAAATTTATATTGGTATATTAACTTTTTATGACCTTTAATCATTTACATGAAGCAACCTTGAGTATAATTATAATAATTATATTTAACCACTTGATTTCTTATGTTGAAAACTTGCTCTCCCCCCTCTCCAAAAGCCAGCAAGAAACAGGTATAGCCTCTCATTTCACAAGTGCTCAGGCATTCTCAACATCACCATTCTCACACTGTTAGAACTTAAGTATACTTCACAATTCTGTCAGCAAGTATATGTATATTCATCTAAATTGTCCTACATTGTCTAAGAATCTTATAATATTTAAGAACCATTAACTACTTCACAATAAAGTAAACTCCACAAATTAAGCAATCAGTTTTTAAATTCACTTAGTATGTTTATAACTTGGGCATAAGACATTTGGAATCAGGAACATCCTGCAAACATGCTAGTGGACTGTGATGATGTGAAGTTTCTTTTTTAAAGAAGCACTATATGTAGGGAACTGAATATTTAAATGCAAATAAAACAAGTTGCAGAGAAGATGAAGTTATCCAAATAAACTTGACAGGTCATTTCAGCTGTGCTTAGCCTTGTTAAGATGTATCTTATGAATCACAGGAGAGATGCATGATTGAAACTAGGTCAAACATGTGTAAAAATAAGTGTAATCACAGTGAACACTTGACTGATGAAGGAATACTTAAAATGATGTTAACAGGAAGATTTCTGCTTAGAATACATTATTATGAAAAGTTGCAATAAATTATGTACATTAATTTACCACCTTCATGCACAGAAACATCTTCACACCAGATTGACAATATAACTTCTTAACAAAGCAGTGTCTGTTAACCAAATAATTGACAGCACTTGGAAAAATGAAATACATCGGTCTGAAAAAAAATTAGGTAGCTGTTAGAATATTTGCTTATATCATTAGCAGGAACAAAAAGCATCACTTAGGATGTCAAAGGGCAATGAGACACAGATGAGGAAACCCACTCTTCCAGTAAACACTCAAAACTCCTGAACAGTAAAGAAAACACCATGATCCATCAAACTTCAAAGAACTGTAGAGTGTATCTTGCAGTCTTAGTACAGATACTGCAAAGTGTTAGCTAAAAAGAAACTATCCTATTTACAGATTTAGTATAAACAAACCACATAGTCAATGATAAGATATTCAATCAAGAAATCAAATGTGGCTTTGTAAGCCTTGGAGAGGGGAGATGTCTATTTGCGCCATTCCCACTAAAGTCAATGTCCATGAACTGCATGACAGGTTTCAGAGTAGCAGCCGTGTTAGTCTGTATCCGCAAAAACAGGAGTACTGGTGGCACCTTAGAGACTAACAAATTTTTTAGAGCATAAGCTTTCGTGGGCTACAGCCCACTTCTTACGCATCCAAAGAAGTGGGCTGTAGCCCACGAAAGCTTATGCTCTAATAATTTGTTAGTCTCTAAGGTGCCACAAGTACTCCTGTTCTTTTTTCATGAGCTGCATGTGTAGCACTGATGGGAAAAGAACTATTAAGAAAGTGATAGGGTTGTAGGAGAAAGATGACAAACTTCAGCCCCAACAACCCTAATCCCAGTATACTTTATCATACCAGATGATGACAGGTTGCTGTAGTAACTTCAAATAATGTACAAGAACCACAAGCAATAATAAAACAAAAACACTAGAGAAAAAATAGCAAATGATGTAGAATGAAACTATTCTTCAATATTAATCTAGTATAAGTTAAACATTCACTTGGTTATATTGTGGGTATTTTTTACATGCTGGGAAGTGTGCACATGGAGTGAGGGTGGAAGGTATTTGGTTCATGTGGCCAATTAAACAGTTATCCTCGTGTGTCACGATATATGTCCACATACATGTCAACAAAAAGCAACCAAAATAAAATTTAAATACTAATGCTCTAAGGCTTTTGAAAGGCAATAGTTAAAGACATGCCATTAGCAGAATATTTAAAGTTTTAAACTATTACTTTTATCTAAAAAGAGTACAAACAGTTAACAGTAAGTCAACAAGTCTACCTGATGTTTCAAAAGGCATAATTGGAATAATATTTGTTTATGTGTTTATAATATATATAAATAACATATAAACAATTTACTTTTCAGTAGTGGGTGATGTGATCACACTACGTATTGAGTCTGAGCTAATTTTCACAGTACAAATCAGGCATACATTAACTCAACTGAAATCAATGGAGTGGAGTGCAAAACTGGTGTTTGTGAAGTCTGGAAAGTTCTTTGGGAACTTTCTGGGTAACAGGTATTATACAAATATAAGTCACATCATTAATATACATGAGAGCATTTTTTGTAATCTGAATACTGCTCACAATGTTAAAAATCACCAATATATTAGCAGTTTCTATATTGTAATAATGCAATACAGAAAGATCTTCTGGACATTCATGAAACGAGTAAATAACCTCACCTGCTTAGGTTGAGCATATGCACAATGTGACAATTCTTGTAAATAAAAGCTAAGGAATGCACTGTGATGCCATTGAGAGTGACAGTAGTTCAAAGCTTTTTGGCACACATAGTAATGCTTACAGTGCTTCAGAAAAACAATATACCCTCAGAACTCTAGTGCATGTCTATATCGATACAGATGGTAACACAACACTTCTTTATCATATTATGAAAAACATTGAACAGCAGCATTTTGTGCTGAAAAAGGTATAAACTGAATTTGAAGTGGTGAATCAGATATTCCTTATGTAGTAGTTTTGTGTCTTCTCAGAGGAATATAATTCACCTCCAAGCCACATGCTCTCCTATACTCCTCCAAGCCATGTGCCTAGGTATAAAGGCCTAGACCAAAAATATAAAGATTATAATAAGCTGTTATGTAACAGCCTATTGTGCTTATCAAATGTGTACACAGTGTTTGAAATTTGGAAACCGATCCACCCCACATACATTTATCACAGCTTGTCATTGAATATTTGGGGGTGGGGGGTTGGGGTTGTTTTTTGGTTTGTTTACATAAAGTAGATCCATCCTCTGCTGTACTAGGTTTGAGGTTCTATTTTTACATTTATGTTTGATGTCTTATAGTTCATTGGACCTGTCTTCTTGTCTTTCATAGATGACTAAACTGAAGCCTTGGTACTCTATTTGCACATCTTACTGACAGCTTTTAGTTTCTGACTAAAAACATCCCAGTCTGCTGTATTCTTATTCCACTGTTTACCTTCCATAGTAGGTAAAATTTAGTACAGCCTAGCGTTTAGTTGAACATAGAAGGATAATTACCTACATGTTGGATTAATTAATGGGAAAATGTGAGTAATTTTACAACAGAAATGATATGGGAATAAAAGCAGCCTCTCAGATTTAAAAGTCTATTAAAGGTTATACAATTAAGGCTCTCTCAAAATTGTTCCTTTAAAGCTAATGCAGATATAATGATAGCATGGTATTTCTCCAAAAAACAGAAGTATTATGCCCTGCTACAAGTCTTAGTCTTACAATTATCTGTGGGGGTCTAAAAACCAACATTCAAAGAACCTCCCATCCCACAAAAGTGGTATTCTTTCGCTACAATCTAATTTTTTGTGTGTATGTTCAGTACTAGAATCACCCCCCATTCTCCCTGCCCAGCATTTCCCAGGATAAAATCTAACAAGGAGCATGACTGCATTGTAAATGATTTATCACAGAAGTATATTAATTGGGCCAGATTTTGTCCTTCTTTACACCGGTGCAAAATAGTGAAGAACCAGTGGATAGAATCTGTCCCATTACATTGTACAGAACATATTTACATAGTGACCTCCTTAGAAGATTCATACACCTGCATGCACATAAAGTATAATATACATTCTTTATCTACTTTCCAATGGCAGAGCAATCACCTACAATGAACAGTCATTGCGACAGAAGATTCACTGCAAGGCTTCCGCTTTATTCTGTCCAAAGCACAGAAGCTAAAATCATCTGTAACCTACTGCCTAGACCACATCTGCCTTGTACTTCAAAACCCTCTGTTGGCTTCTTCTCATCTGCTGTATCAAATTAAAGCTTTCATCCTTACCTTCTAGTATCTGTGCAATTCTACTCTTGCTTACATAGCTGCTCTCATTTCTTACCACACCTCACCAATCACTCCACTACAATCAACTTCTTCTCCCACACCTGCTTTCATGCCTTCTTCCAGGCTGCTTTAGATATCTGACATGAACTTCCCATCCAGTGCAATGGGCATCCATCCTTTCAAAATCTCCAAGTTTACCTGAGGAGGCAGGGGGCTTATTTCCATGAGCTTCTTGTTTGCAGCTGTGATTCTTTGTACCCATTCCACCCTGGGCCAGGCCTGACCAGTTAAGGACCAGTTGGGCTAGCAGGGATGTGGCTAACTTAATATTAAAAGCATTATAAGCTCCTTACTCTTTTAGCCAAGGCTGCCATTTTACCACACTCCCCTCCACATTAAAGACAACTAGCAGCTTAACATTCTGCAGAAACTATAAAAGCACAAAATACAACTATACAAAGAAACTATTTTAAATGCTCTTAATTCTAGTTTATTTTAGTACCAATTAAGTCATTTTCCTCTAGTGAAGTACAGCCAGTCTCTTGCAGAGAAAGGGGTTGGAAGCTGGTCTGGGAACTAGAAAGGGAGGGTAGTAGCAGTGGGAGTGATCTGGAATGAAAGGTAATATCCAACAGTAAAAAGAGCTGAAAGGAAACAGCACACTGTCTGAGAATTTGCTACAAAGGAAAACACCAGTAGAGATAAGAGGGGTCAGCAGCAAAGCCTAGTGGAATCATTTATAGAGCAGCAATTTAGTTTTTGTTTTCCTTCTGAAATACACAGGAACAAAGATGTGATTACATAAACAAGCTTGAGGTGGCATCTTTTATCTTTGGGTAGTCCTCTGTAGCTTTCCAGATATCGTGAAGGCCAAATGTCTTAAACAGCTGCTTCATTTATTTAAAAACTAAAAACAAAACAAAACTAACTCTTGTATTCCAAGAAGTCAATCACCCTTTAATCAGTTTTATTGTCTTTCAGCTACACTGACTGCACACAAGAGCAGGAAAAATCAAATTAAAAACCTGAAGTGCACATACACAGATAGGCTTAATATAAATCTACCCCTGAATTGTCAAAGCAGTGCACAGGGCTTTATCAAAATATCTCCTAATACACTCAGTGGAAATTGAACAACTTTGAAAAATTTTCCTCTACCTTTAATTTTTTTGCAAAGAAAATGTGAGTCAATATACATTATATTTCTGAAAATTCTGGAATCAATAGCACAAAACTTCAACCACATTTAGCAAAGTTTTTGAATTAGTTCTATGGTGACCTCAAAGGATTCCACAAAGACCTTCTCTACACTAAGAGCAATAGATAAAATTTTGCAGCAAAGGTTCAAATGCACTTATGATACCAAGGGCCCAGAATTTTTTTTTTTTACTGACCTGCCATGAAAACCTGCGTAACTCACTCAGCCTGTAGGTTTTCCTGACAAAATGCCCGAGCCCCATTTATGAGAGCACTAGTACAGCTGAATTGTTGCTGAAGAATGTGTACCAATTTTCCCAATGCAGATGCATTGTAACAGTTCAGAACTGAAAAGATGTTCAGACACTGATGTGCCACCCTGGGGTAGAGTGTGGCATTTATTTCATAGGGGGAAAAAACTGACAATGCTTTACAATATTGATATTGAACTCCTTTGTAAAGTGCTTTGAGATCTATGGATAAGCACTATGGTAAGAACTTGCTATTATTTAACATTATTATTTACAAAGCCTTTTTCAGTTATTGCATCCTGTATTGGGATTTGGTTGGTTGGTTTTATTTGTGACAGAAGAGTGTGGGGGTGTTTGTTTTCTAAGAGGAAGGGAAACACATCTATCCCATTAAGGCACAGACTATACAGTATTTTTAAGGTACTATAAAATTTTTCATTTTAGTTCATCTAAGTTCATTGAACTAACCTGAACAATAACAAATTTAAAGTTATTGGGGGAAATGCTGAATGTGCAATGCACTTCATGAAAAATTCCCATTTCCTTTAACGTCTGGGATGATCTGATAAACCCAAACTGAGTACTGAATGTTCTCTATACTGAGTGCCTCCTTCCCCTTTCCATATGACAAAGGAATGTAAAATTATTAGTGCAACAGTCATTACATTCCCCTTCCATATTAGGAACTTTATCATGATGTGCCTTGGCCATTTGCTCTACCTCTGAACCAGCCTGAATTAGGGGAGCCTCCGTGATCTCTGCCACACACTAGCCTCCAATCGTATAACACATTCCCTGTTCCATTTGGACTAACTAGCAGTGTTAATTTTCCCCCAGAAAAAAGTAGCCTATTTAAACACAGTCATATTCCCTGTCTTTACAAATGCTCTTTTTACAATGTTAACCAGTCCACTCAAAGCAGATGCTTTTGCTGTCTTGGAAATAATTCCTTCTGAAAATGAATGCCTGTTATGCCTTAGAACTTCCAAGTCTGGAACTTATCAAGAAAACCAATGTCACAGGGACCAAAAATCTACACACAATTCCCCCAACATTAAATGGTGATTACACACCACTTCAAACAGGGCAACATATACCTCCCACAACAGTGACTGGTGTCCCTCAAATCTTCTCAGCACCCAAATGAAAGGTGAAGGGATGCCCCACAAACCTCACACATGCACACACCATGAAATTTTATTTTTAGTTTCTAATAGGACGGGTCAGACCAGCCGTTCATCTGTTTTGAGGTCTTGGAGCTTCATACAACTGCGGGGTTGCTCATCAGACTGTAGGAAACCCTGCCAGGAAGGGGAACATCCACGCACAAGAGTAGAAAGTTGTCCTTCCCCTGTGGTGTTTCATAATGTCAGAATATGCAGGGTGGTTTGCGTTTGTCCTTCTCACTGGGCTAGGATTTTGCCTGACTAGACTGCCTTGCTGAGAAGCCAGTAGTTGTGACTTTTCACTACTGGTCACTATAATCTTCTCCTGGAACAGGCCAATAGGGAATGAAAGAGGGCAGATACCTTTTGCATAATGTTTTCTGATGGAACTGAGGGAAACTATACTCCCAGAAGAAAGAAACAAAGATGTCACTCTCAGATTTTATAGGCAGTATTGGGAATGAGGTAAAATGGCCAGAGATGGCATGGTAAAAAACTACAATAAAAATGTGATTTCACTGGTATTTTGTGTAAGTATCTGCTAATACAGCTTTATAGGGTTCTTTTATTTATCTTTATTATACCAAGTAATATTGCACTGTATGTGAGCATATCAATATATTTCTATCTCAAATCAGTCAGCTGAGACATTAGATTATGATTAAGACAGTAAATATACTTTTTTGTAGAGGATAAAACCACTAATTTCATTTATGCAGTAATGTGATTAGATTTTTAATTGTAGAGACTTTTAAAACTACACTATTCACTCTATTCTGCAAAATAATTATTAACTCAGCCTCTAAGGAAACATGAAATATTTATATCAAGTAATTTTTATGTTATTTTATTTTAGCTAACATATGCAATACAATCTGCTCTATAGAACTATGAAGACTAAGATGTACATTGGATAGATGCTGTTTCATCACATATTCTGAAAAATTAGCAACATCTTATTACAAAACTCTAACCAGCTTAACTTCAATGCATACAAATCACCACACTTTTATCATATGCTTTACAGACACATTTTGAGTCTCTTTCGACTTAAACCAGTATAACCCCATTAGACTAGTGTTCACATTAAGATTTGACAGTGCCAGGGACTAAAGGTAACAATGGAACAATATTTAACCTTAATCTCTCAATGTCCCTTAAAAAGAATTATCCTTGAATTTGTCTCTAACCATGGAAGATAATTTTCCTTGTACATACCACTAACAGCAAATATATAGGCTTGATTAAATTAAAAAAAAAAATTAATGAGTTGCTAAGCCAGTGCTGTCCTTCTTTTTCAGTGCTGACTGATGGGTTTTAAGACTGTAAGTCTTGCCTCTTGTCTTGTATACATCACTGAGCAATAGCTTACCTTTTTCTTAGGTCTATCACATTTATAACCTACAATGCCACCAGCTCTTCTTAGCTACGAATGTATTTTACAGATGATTCCCAGGTCTCATTTGATAGCCTCCAGAGTGAATAAAAGAATTAGCACTATCTTTCTGAGGCAGAGAAATTGATTTCAGGTAATACAACTGCATCTGACTGTGGAAAATCAATATTTTATCCAAGAAAATTAACAGAAATAAATATTATTGTTTGAAATAAAGAACTGGATTCTATTTAACAATATGTATTAAACACAACATTTGGCAGGACACACTTTGCTTTTATCCTTCTGAAAACTGTCTGGATTTTGCAAGAGCATTATGCAGGCATTTCAATTAAAAGCAATGAGCTGGGATGCTTTACAGCACTACTCTGATGTAGCAGAATGCTCTTACCATATTAATGATCTTGGAGAACATTTGTGGAAGGGCCATAATCCAATTTTAATACCAAATAAAAGATTTTTGACTTCATTTATGATGCTAAACAGTAGGCACCTGTTCCAGCTCATACGATGCACAAAGAATTGTCAAAGAACTCACTGGACTCCCACTCAAGATACAGGTGACTTCCACTCAAGTCCGTGGAAGTTACTCATGTCCAGTGCGGGAGGAGGAGTGGAAGTTAAGGCTATAGGGGCACTTGATAGAGTAGGCCTTTAATATTATATTGCACATATCAGTATAAATGCATAATGACGTTATTACCCTAGCACAACTATTTACTACAGTAGCACAGCTTGTTACACCTAAAGAAAAACTGAAACCAAAGTAGTTCTAGTCATCTAATTAATCAGTGTCTTCTTCTGCTATTCATACACGTACAAAAACCAAACAAACAACCCCTGCCCAGCCCAAAACAAACAACTAGGGAGATTTGTAACAATATCAGCCAGATATGCTATGTGAACAACTACATCTTCATCTCAGCACTCAGATATTTCTGTACTCACTATGAATTAGGACATTTTGTCTCAGACAGCAATTATATACTTTGTGAGCACCTAACTTAGGTGCCGTGCTCCTGAATGACAGGCATGAGTTGGGATTACATGTTGCAAGTAAATTCAAACTCAACTCATATGTGAGAGTGATAGAGTTTAAAGCCAGAAGGGACCATTAGATCATCTAGCCCAACCTCCAGTTTTACACCGGCCATAGAATTCACCCAGTTACCCATGTATTAACTGTGTTTTACCAAAGCATGTTTTATTTGTGTGCATTGGAAGAAATGGTATGCATCATGTCTTCATAGATAGCATACAAGCTAAAATGAAAATTTGGGGATAAATGATAATACACTCAGCCACTATAACATCAATTTCAAAGCATTATACCCTTAGTAACAGTGTGTTCATAGTTAAGATGCACAAGGAATGGGATGGAAAATAAAATGGAAAATACTATAATGGCATTATATAAATCAATGGATCCCCCTTATCTGGAATACTGCATACAGTATTGGTCTCCCCATCTCAATAAAAAGATACTGGAGAAATGGACTGTGTTCAATGAATGAGGAGGAGAATACACAAGGGCATGGAAAAATTCATATGCAGAGAGATTGAAAGATGTATATTGTTTATCTTATGAATAAGAGGGGTATGATAAAATTACACAACATAATGAATGGTCTAGAGAAGGTAGATTGTGAGCTCCTGTTCTCTCTGTCTCATAACAGGAGAACAAGGGCACATTCAATGACATTGAAAAGTGGCAAATTCCAGACTGATAAAAGAGAATGTGTTCCCCTCACACAATGTGCAACTGGACTATGGAGCTCACTGACATAGATGTTGCTGGGCCCAAGAATTTAGCAACATTCAAATAGGGATAAGGCATTTATATGGATAACAAGCATATCCAGAAGTGATGCATCTGAAGAAGTGGGGGGTTTTACCCACGAAAGCTTATGCACAAATAAATCTGTAGTCTTAGAGTGATATTAATTAATGCTTTAAAAAAGGTTTTGGAAGGGTTATAAAAGTCTTATACTTCAAGTTTTAAACAGATCTCTGTTACAGATTTGGATGAAACATGAATGGGGAGCACATTATTGTATTTCAAAGTTTCTTACAACTCACTGGCCACTGTCATAGTGGATGAGCTAGACCACAGCTCTGATTCAGAATGGCAATTTTTATGTTCTTTTGTTCTATTACTGAACAATAATTTGGCAGGCAGTCTCTCAAGGTACATCCGCCTGACAAAACTAAGTTTTCTGCCTGTGTATTTTTTTTACATGTTTTAGATCAAAACCTTCTTGACTAGAAGCAATTCAAAAATGTCACACCACATGTACTTTGACTTTTTTTGTTTATAATGGAAATAAAGTGAGGGCCCTGGCAAGGAGCCTTTTTTCAAGTGGATTTCTCTGCTGTTGCACCCCCTGCTATTTTAACTGTCACTCCAAAGCCAGTGTGGGGCCCATCGGTTTTTCAATGGATAGTATTTGATAACAGACCCAGCTAGCCTGTCTGTCAAAAGAGATGTAATGAAAAAATATGGACATTCCCTTGAAAACTAGATGAGATTGTTCAAAGGAATGAGATTATTTGTTCCTAGTGTGAACAAGGCAGGGCAACAGCAGATCTTATTACCAGCAATTGGGAAATATCACAATGTACAGTCCCAGAAGAGTATCACACACACACACACAGCACATATGAAAACATGGCTTTACTGAGAAAGGGCATGCAGAAAGGGAAAGTTGCAATAACATGTCTGAATGCTTGACTCCAAGGAAAACCCAACACATCATCTGCACATGGGACAGCGAAAATGTGAGTGAGCTGAGGACTGATTTACAGTGGCATGTTAAGAAAACAGAGCATTGCCCCAGCACTTTGTATTATCCACATGAATCTGCTAGGTATTTTCCCCTGGTGGCACAGACAGCTTGGTAGGGCAAGGTTACACCATGGGCCAAGACTCATAGACAGACAACACATAGTGGAAAGAGCAGCTTCCTGCCATTTTATTTTTCAAGTTTTGCTATTCTGTTTTATTCAGGTTCTTCTATCTGTGCCATTTGACCGTCTAATTTCTGATGTCAGTAATTTAACACTGAATGGAAGACCTTCTCAAATGTGATGATCAAAGATAAATTGGACTCTGAAATGACTGATGCACAGTACCTTGTAATGGAGATGAGTTGACAAGTGAGAATATATGTTGAAAAAACAAACTGCAAAAAGATCTTTAAAAAGAGGGATAGAGATCACTGTGAGGAGTGTCTTGTTGGCGTATGCAAATAATTTGATTGTCTAGTCTTCCTGGAACTAGAAGTTTGAACCACAGTAAGGCTTTCCTCAGCTCTTCATTCTTTGTAAGGGTGGTCAATCTTGCCAATAGGTAGCCAGATTTGGTTCTGAGTAGATCAACTGAGTTCTATATCATTTGGAATCTTTTGGATACAACCCCAGAAGAACAAAGTACTGTCAACACTGTGGAGATATTAGGGATACCCTGGTGTGTTATCCTGGAGTACAAGTTTTCTATTCCTTAACTCATGAGCTGGCTTTTTTTTTAGGCTTGTCTATACTGTGCTACAGTATAGACTACCGGGATGTGAATTAGAGCGTCCCAGAGTAAGTGCTCTAACTGCTGGCTCAAACTAAAAGGTCCGAAAAGTTTGCATCAACATAGTCCTGTTTGAAAGAGGACCATTTTAACATGAACTAGGTAGTCTGACATAGCCAAGATTGACAACTGGAACAATAAAACAGTAACATGCTTAATGTTATGATCTATAATACTTTGCAAATTTGGCCATAAGCACATTTAAAAGATATGTTTTCTTAAATTTTAAATTTTATTCATAGCATATATAAAACCAATCAAAATGAGGATCAACTCCCCCAACCAATCATGACTGATACAATACAAAATGTCCTAAACTTGCCTTAAAAAGTTCCAGGGTAAGCTTGTCTTTCCCAATTTTGCTAAAATTTACAGTGAAATGTTTTTGCTTGAACCTTAGTAGAGAATATATGAAAGTGTAATTGCTTGGTTAAGGATCTGAAGTTTTATGGAGTACCCGGACAAACGTCTATAATTACGTATTTTATTTACATGGTCATTGTATAGAGAGAAATTTCAGGCTTCCGCTTACCTAAGTTGTTACTGATCCAGTATGTCTGAATATAAGTTCTCCCTTAAGTTATCCTCAATGAACACATGAATAACAAACTTCAGCACAATTTTGAGAAGAAAACCCCTCTGAGAAGTACCCAAGGCAACATGAAACTTCCTATTTCAGAGGGCAGAAGGGGGCAAACTGTGAAAGATTAGTGAGGTCTAAGTAACACGCCAAAGCAGGAGGTTCTGAGGGGGTGGGCAAGAAGTAGTGTTGCTAGGCATCCGGTTTTGGACCAGAACATCTGGTCAAAAAGGGACCCTGGCGGCTACGGTTGGCCCTGCCGCCCAGGCCATTAAAAGTCAGCTTGGCGGTGCAGCAGGGGCCCAGGGCTAAGGCAGGCTCCCTGCCTGCCCTGGCTCCTCATGGCTCCAGGAAGCGGTTGCCAGCCCCTAGATGCCTGGGTGGCCAGGAAGGCTCTGCGTGCTGCCCCCACCCCATGGGCTGGCTCCGCAGCTCCCATGGGCTGGGAACAGCGACCAATGGAAGCTGCGGGAATGGCACCTGCAGGCATAATGGCAGTGCGCAGAGCCTCCCTGGCTGCCCATGCACCTAGGAGATGCAGGGACCTGGTGGCTGCTTCCTGCAAGTCGCAAAAAGCATCGCTGTGATCCGCCATCCCAAACCCCCTCCCACACTCAAACCCCCGCCCCAGCCCGGAGTCCCTTCCCACACCCAAACTCCTTCCCGGAGTCTGCACCTCACACTCTCCCCAACACCCCCCAGCCCTGAGCCCCCTCCTGTACCCCAAACCCCTCCTCCAAGGTTCCACCCCAGAGCCCACACCCTCAGCCAAAGCCCTCACCCCCCACACACACTCCCAACCCCCTGCCCCAGCCCGGAGCCCCCTCCTACACCCCAAACCCCTTATCCACAGTCCCACCCCAGAGCCCATACCCAGCAGCCAGAGCCCGCACCGTCTCTTGTACCCCAACCCCCTCCCCCAACTCCGAGCCCTCTCCCACACTCTTAATCCCTCATTTCTGGCCCCACCCAGAGCCTGCACCCGCAGCCCAGAGCCCATACCTTCCCCCCCCCCCACCCCAACCCCTTCCCCAGCCCGGAGTCCTCTCCCACACCCCAAACCCTTCATTCCTGGCCCCACCCCAGAGCCTGAAACCCAACACCCTGCCCCATCCTGGTGAAAGTGAGTGAGGGTGGGGGACAGCAAGCAATGGAGGGAGGGGGCATGGAGCGAGTGGGGGCAGGACCTCAGAGAAGGGGAAGGGCCTCTGGGAAAGGGCATGGCAGGGTAGGACAGGGGTGTTTGGTTTGTGCAATTAGAAAGTTGGCAACCCTAGCAAGGAGACAAGGAGCAGCTGTTCTCTATTCTGTGCTCCAGTCAAAGCAAGGTGAGGGGAGATTCCCAAGCAAAAACCTGCCCCCGAGTTATCGTATGTTAAATCTTCAATAATCCCACTACTATCTGCAGCCTCTAAGCATGTGGGGTGGGGGAGGCGGGTGTCTCTGGTAGGGTCACACAAAACAAGCATCCTGTGAAAGCTATGCTGCCTCTCTGATATGGGGACAATTTAGAGAACTGTGTAGAGGTCTTAAGTGGAAGATCTATTCTATTCCTATAGGTATATTGAAATCCACGGGGTTAGTGCATAGTTTCATGAAGAGTAGAAAGGACAAATTCTCCCACCCTCTGTAAAAGTAGTAAGAAAATATGCAAATATGAACTTGTGATCTCACCAAGTCCCCAGTAGGAAAACCACATAGGGTCACAATATTTGGCCGTTTTGGTGACATATGTAATAGATATGAAAATTGCCTGCAGTGGGTTTGCTCATGCATGGAAGAGGCCAGATTTTGGTTTAAGCAAGGGAGTGTGGTACATTTAATTTGTTGTATTAAACAGTCTGAATCCCAGGCTTCCTACTAATCTAAGCTATGAAGAACAGAAGAATCACTCGATTGTTGGGGAATTTAATAAATTAATAGATTTTAAGGCAAGAAGGAACTACTGTGATCATCTATTCTGATCTGCATAAAACAGCTATTGCAATTCACCCAGTAACTCCTACATCAGGTGCAACAGCTTTTGGTTGATTGAGCATATCCTTTAGAAATACATCTTCAGTGTGGCTGACCATAAAAGCAAAACCAAACCAAAAAGGTGAATTATATATACTGTTCACTCCTTGCAAAACGAAGAAGGCAATTTCCACTAGAATACTAGTTTACACATGTACAAGACAAGTATCCAGTGCTACAAATGGTGCCAGATGCCACATTACAGCAGAAAGTTACACAAGGAACCAACCCCAAACTATAATATGCGTCTGTGAAATATGCATTTAATTTAGCTTTAATACAATAAAAGGACCAACATTTGACCTCCTAATCTGTTTTGTATACCCTGTAGAATGTTTTAATCAAGAATTAAAATATCAATACCAGCATTGTTGCACTCATGAGAAACTATTCAATAGCAAATAACTGTGTGTGCACAATTAAAAAAGTACTCCATGAGCAAGTCCATAAACAATAATGTCCATTTTGCACTTTCAAAGGGATGCTAAACAGCACAGTGAAAAATTATTAGTATGTATGCAACTAACTTTAAGTCACTTTAAGTACATCATTGTGCTAGGGACACCTGATAATCAGGACTTTCTGTTCACATGTATAGCCCGACAGATATATACACCTCTACCTGGATATAACGCTATCCTCGGGAGCCAAAAAATCTTACCACATTATAGGCGAAACCGCATTATATCGAACTTGCTTTGATCCACTGGAGTGCGCAGCCCCGTCCCCCCGGAGCACTGCTTTACCGCGTTATATCTGAATTCATGTTATATCGGGTGGTTTTATATCGGGGTAGAGGTGTACTGTGTTCTTTTGTCCTTGAGGTTTACTACCCTGACCCATATGAGATTGGATCCAACACATAAGACATTAAAGTGGTATTTTCAAAGGACCTGAGGGTCATAGACTCCGCACTTCAATGGGATTTGGGCAACTAACTTCCTTGGACTCCTTCAAAAATACCAACCTAAATAGATACCGAAAGACAACAAAATATACTTAATGAAAATCAACAGCTATATGCAGATATGTTAAACAATGCAATGCAGACATGTTACACACATATTTAGCTCTTTCTAACTATCAATTGGTATAATCATCTAACAACTTTACAGCTAAGCCTAACTGTCCTATAAGTCATAATAGCAGCTACAAATTGTCTCAGGATTGTTTGAGTCTCAAAACCAGGAAAAGAGACTGGCTTTTGGTTCACTCCCAACTTCACTGGGACATGCCTTTGCCTTCTCTTGCAAGACATTGTTAATTCCTTCAGCCAGTACAAGCATGGGTTTTAATCTTTCCTTTAATGATCACATCATAAGACTCATGTTCTATCATCTTAGAAACACTGCAAAGGTTATGGTTCTGTCTTTCCCAAGAGGACACTGAAATGCTTATCTATGCTTTTCTGATATCTTGACTGGATTATTGTGGCTCTCCCCCTTGGAAATCATCCAGCAGGGACTAAGAACAGGCTACAATTGATTCTAAATTCCTTTGCCAGAATTTTTACACAGACTAAAAGACCTTCTCATATTTCACTGACATTACGTTGGCTTCCACTTAAATATCACATTGATTTTATAATCTTGTTGCATATATTTAAAGCACTCCCTGGACTCATTGCGCCTTACTCCACTAAGCTTAAAGTATCACACTTTCCTCACTACATCTCGTGTTCAGATGCTGCTGGCCTGATGGTCCTGACATGCAATGTTAGCTACAAGGCCTTGTACTTACTTTGCTCCTTGCCTTTAGAACTGACTGTTGAATGATAGCTTGTCAGATCTTTAGCATTTCATTTTATTTGTATGAATATTTAAAAACTGAATTTAAGAGCTGGAGAAAAGTGTCAGATCAGCAGCCCAAGATACTGACATCCTCTGTTTATTCACAAGAGCAGGTACACACTATAGACAGCAGCAGTGCAAGCTCTTCCTATGCCAACCTGTTAACATGTGTCAATCCTTACATGCAGAAACCATCGCTAAGGGCAGGTGGGTATCATCTTCCAGGTATAGCACTTTTCTAGGCTACCAATAATTTATTGAAACATTTTTGAAAAATCCTCTCTTAGCAAAGCAACAGTCTTTTTGAAAAACAAGCTCCTCTTTAGCTTCAGAAGTTGTATGATGACTTGAGCTAGGCCAGGCAATAATGATACTACAATTTATTTTTAAGATACCTGTCTGCTGTAGCAATCTAGACACCTCACAAACATCAGAACCATAAAATATTAAAATATACAGCAGATAAAAGGGCTATAACATGACAAGATAAAATCACTAAGAGTTAAAAATAAATCAGTGCACCAGATTGAATATATTTGCAAATGAAAATGTCTTCAGAACTTACATGAAACAAGCTAAACCCATGGTACTTCTCAGCTATGGAGGGGAGGCCATTGCACAGGCCAGAGGACTGCTGAGGGCAGGCAAGCCCTTGAGGTGTCAAATGCATGGCCCCTGAGGTGCCAAATGCATGCCAGTCTGTTAAGAACCCTAAATAATAATAAAAAAACCTAATAGTTTAAATACAATTTACGTGCCAAAAGATACCCCATCCTGCAAGCCTGCATTTGGGTCTCAAAGAGCCTGCAGTTACATGTCCTGTGATATGGGACTATTAGAAATGTAAATGAGAAGCTGAGCTACTATTTTAAACAAAGAGTAAGATAGATTCAGAAATGTAAACCAACACAAACTGATTGCTAAGATTCAAGAGAACAAGCTTCTGCAGTAGGAGGCAGAGGACCCAAAGATTTCTGCCTCAAACAGAATTTATCATATTTCTTCTTAATAGGCAGCAGGTTTAAAACAAACCAAAGGAAGTACTTCTTCACAGAATGGATGGTCAACCTGTGGACCTCATTGCCAGGGGATGTTGTGAGTGTTCTATAACTATAAGAGTGTTCAAAAAAGAACTAGATAAATTCATGGAGGATAGGTCCATCAGTGGCTATTAGCCAGGATGGGCAGGAATGCAACACCATGGCCTGTGTCCCTAACCTGTTTGCCAGAAGCTGGTAGTGGACAACAGGGGATAGATCACTCAATGATTGCATGCTCTGTTCATTCCCTCTCGAGCACCTGGCCCTGGCCACTCTCAGAAGACAGGATACTGGGCTAGATGGACCATTGGTCTGACCCAGTATGGCTGTTTTTATGTTCTGTTTGATTGTATCCCAAAGACTCATCTTGCTGATCCTGCCCCAAGTCCTCAGAGCCAGTCCTCCCTCCCACCCCCCAAAAAGTGATTCTTGTTAGCCCATGGACAACATGAAATACTGAGTAGGCAAAATCCTTACTGCCACTGCCCACCTTCAATGGGCACATTGCTACCACATTCTGAAACAGCTACAGATTACACGTTATCTTATTAGGGTGCTATATATTAACAGACCAGAACGCAAGATGCAAGGGCAGAGCCTGATAATATTCCCGATATAATGAAAAGCAGCTGTGATAATGAGTGATGCCCAGAGCTGTGAGAATAATAGATTTTTGAATTCACTGGCAATTCCAAAAAAGTAAAAACATTTTGGTTTGAATCAAAAACAAATTCTTTTAGACATTTTCGACAACTCAATTTTTTTTTTTAAAATTCATTCAAGTCAAACATAACACTTCATTCAACCTGAACTGAAACAATTTTTGGTTCAATTATAAGACTTTTAAAAATATTTTTAAAAGTAAATTTAAAGATGATTTTACATAAAAAGTCATTTTGATCCAAAACATCAAAATGTTTTATTTAAAAATATCAAAATGAAATATAATTTTTTTCTGAATTTTTGTTAGGTTTTTTTTTTTTTGACAAACAAATTGGTGAAGCTGATATGAATTTACTAAACATTTCAGTGTTGCTGAATCTGCATTACTCACTGGAAAACATTTCCACTGAAAAACTTCCTCTCTACTGATACCTAATTTCTGCTGATGATTAGGGCTATGTTTTTGCCATGCAGGTCACAAAAATAATGAATTCTGAATAAATTCGGTGAAATCTTGGAAATGGCTGTAAAAACACATTTGATTAGGCCCCCAAACCCAGAGTTGGGGTTGCGACCTGGAACATGAGGTTTAGCCCGTCCATCCCTCTATTTCCATCTAAGGAAGGGCGCCAGGGCCAAACCTGGCATTGCAACCCCATGTGCCAGATCACAAGCTTCGAGTGAGGAGGCTGACCAAGCCCCATGGGACGGAGCCGCCCTTTCTCCCCCAGCCTCAGCTTTCAGAACCACCACTATATTTTGTGTATGCTGATATAGAAAAAACTACATCATTTGCTGACTTATCCATGCCTTACCGTTTTTCCCCTCCACACCTCTGCCATAAAATTTACTCAAAATGTCTATGCCAAAATCATAGCCTTACTGATAAGCATCAAACCCCAGCCCGCTCACGTTCTCTATCTGCTGTATCATCTCTTCACCAAAAATAGGGAGCCATAGGAAATGTAATTATCTACGTATCTGCTGCCTAGCCACTTAGTATAATTTCAGATTTTCCAGAATTTAGTCTCAGCCATTTTCTTGTAATCCAATCCCAAAACCAGCACAACACAATTTCTCCTAGTCTAAATGTATTTCAGAGTCAGCAGATAGAAGGAGATAGACCTGCCTTAGTCAGCATAGCAATGGTACACTCAAGCCACTGAATATGAATATATATATATATACACACACACACACACACACACACTTCCAATGGCAGCATATATTGTCACCTCTACTACTGTTGTCATGCACTGAGCTGAATAAGCACAGCCGAGAGAATCAAGGATCCCATTTAAAAAAAAAAAAACTGGCTCCATTTACAGTGCATCTGGCTAGCACTATTTTTCTACAGACCCTTTAGCATTTCAGTGGGCAAAATACAAGCTGTGGCACAAGGTACTTCAGCAACAACTAGTTGCTGTATATAATGCCTGCATCTGTAACTTTCACTCTATGCATCCGAAGAAGTGAGGTTTTTACTCACGAAAGCTTATGCCCAAATAAATCTGTTAGTCTTTAAGGTGCCACCAGACTCCTTGTTGTTTTTGTAGATACAGACTAACACGGCTACCCCCTGATACTTAACTAGTTGTAATCTCTCCCCCACTCCCCTGCCCCAATATCTCTGGCAGTGTTAGAATATAAACAAGAGTATCTGTCTATTTCCTCCCACATTTGCTGCTCACCTACTTGTACCAAAATTGCCAAGTAACTTCTATTGTCATGGAGACCATGAAGAATCAGAACTGAAAATCTGCAGCTTACAGTGATAGCCACTGGTTCAGAATAGCAAAAGCCTGTATATTATCAGTGTCTGGGAATTTACTGAACTTTGCTCCATCACTCTCTTTGTTCTGCAGTGCCAAAGAATTCAAGGGAGCACAGACTACAATAATTCAGAACACTGTAACTGAAAGCCAAGATGCTGTGCAGTATAGTGTAAAACATAGAGACTATTATTTTTAAACAATTCTCGTACAGTCATTGTGAAGACATCTCTAAATAAGTCTGAAAGTTATTGCACTCTCCAGTGACAGATTCCTTTTCTAGTAAATATAAAAAAGCAAGGGTCTGATTTTTCTATCATTCAAATTTCTCACATAATTCCAATTTATGTGTGGTTTAAACAAAAAACAGTGTAAAATGATTCTCTTCTTACAATGTACAAAACTAATACTTTCCCCAAAATGACAGGCTTTGTTAGTTTATTTATCAAGCCATTGTTTTAGTATGTGAAAGGGCTGTACACAATCCAAAAGGGAAGAGAGGTGAAGAAAAGTTTCTTCAGAGAGCTAACAACAATGCTAATGTTTGTATGCTAAATGTAGTTATGTTTTTAAAAGCTGTTCATGCGTTCTGAATGCAGATCAACCAATCCAGAAAAACAAGTTTCCACCTGCAAGCAGGTGGAGTTTCTCCCTGCCCTGAACCACATACATTGATGCTGGTAACAGTCCCAACTTCCACTTCCCTGTCATTTTCTTTGTTATTAATGCAGAACAACAACAAAACAAACCTTAGCCTACAGTTTCTCCTAAACTTGGCTGTCCCTAGGGTTTCCATTGCAAAACCTCCATCTTTGACTGCATTTTTATTCAAGGTCTTAGCACCTGATATTAGGAGGACTCAGCAGAAGATCCCTGCATTCCCATATAGAGTCCGAGAAAGCACCCCTCTGTTCCACAGCCTGTTTACATGGAGCCCAAATTATTAACTTATGTATCAAGCAATATGTTACATTGAACTACTTTGCAAAGAAATATGCACAATGAAAGGTCAGGCAACAAGTGGTGTGCTATTTCTTTCACTAAGCTTTCTCAATATTTTTTACAGTTTGAACAAAATCAATGTTTTGGAAAATGTGTAATTTCAGACGACCAAACTTTCTCTAAAAAAATATCACCTAGCATGTGATGGTATTCACAAAACCCAACCGAAAATACAGCAAATAAAAACAAAACAGAATTCTGCAATCAATAGAAATATTTATAGCAGCAAGCTACATAATACACTGGAAACCCTCCAGCACACTGCATGAATGCCCTTTTCAAGGACGTTGTCCCATCATCATAACATTTCATTAATGATCCATGTTGAAACTTAACAATGCATGTAAAACTCTTTTGGTGTCATCTGAATCTTCAGTTTTAAAGAAGCCATTCAACTGTATTGCAAATTGAAATGTAGCAGATTTCTGCAGCATCGGGCATAACCATCCCTACATAAATGTTAAACAGAGATTGCATTTCCTTTACAAAGAAAGGAACATACTATAATTTTACTTTTACAGGAACATACTTTTACAGGAACATACTATAATTCCAAATAAGAAATAATAGTGTCTAATTGTTTACATTGGTTTAAATGAAATCAAAAATAAATTTTCCTCATTAGCCTGTGAAACAGAAGTGAAATTTGTATTGTGCATTGGCTAGGGGAAAGTGAATTAAACAGACCCAGCCTAGGTTCCTTTTGTTGTTTGTCTGTTCACAAAGCTGGTGCTGGTATTTTGTAGGCTAGTATTTTGTTATAGACTATCCATTTGTCACCTTTGTGGCTGAACTTGCAAATCAGTGAAAAGACTGCAAATCTATACACAATGTAGCATTGCTATTCAGCGTGTGTATAGGCCAAACATTTAAGTAAATATGAAATTCTGGAATAAAATTACTGCCGTGCTGTAAAACCACAGACAGTGGGGATTATTGTTTTTTTTTTTTTATTAGCAGGAGAGGTCTTGCACAATGGTGAGATGGGATTAAATTGCAAGAGACATCCTGATATAGCCCTTCTCTCTTCACTTCCTATTTGTGAAAGATGTACATCTCCTCCCTCAAAGACTGCTACACAGAGGGCTTTAAAGTAAGGGTGGAATTGGGGTTAAGAGCCCAGGATAAAAGTTACAAAGAGAGATCCTGTGTTACTAGAGACCATGAGACTAGAAATGGACTAAAGGTATAGAGTTTAGATCTGAGTCCAGAGTTCCCCCAAATTCAGGTCTCTTTGCCTCCACACCAATTCAGGGATTTGCCTCAGCTCCTCACAATGATAAGGGCTCACCTTGAAGTGCAGATCTGAAGAAAGATCTAAACTCCCAACATTTAGGATTGTTGGTATCTGGGATTTTGATTCAGACTCATATCCAAGGGGAGGAAGCAGTGGATCTTCTGTGAGCAAACAGGATAGAAATATGGGGTGAGGGAGAGGCTTTCAGGAGAGAACAGGGCTAGGAGGTGTGGGAAGAGTCTTGATATATATGACAGGCTGAAATTTGTAAATGAAAGGAGGAATGGCTGCAGCTCAAGAGTGGCAGGTGGGGTGTCAGGAAGTAAGTGGGGAGGCAAAATTAAGGGAATGGAAGTTACTAAGAAATGCAGAGAATTAGGAGGTGCAGAAGATTATTAGATTAGGAGGGGAGATGGGATGGAGGTATAATCTAGGATTTACTGTGACTGCATAGGAAGGGGCATTAGAAAATATGTATTCAATATTATATATGTTATATTTTCTTTAGTCCTTTTCCCAGTAGAGAGACCTGCAGAAAGGGAAAATATTTACCACAAAAACAAAGTCTAAGAATAATGAAGTTAGTGATATCACAAGAGACTGCTGATTCATTGAGAAGTTTCACTGTAAAATCCAGTACATCATACAATGGGTGTTCGCAGCTAAACAGCTAAAATTCCCATAGAAACTAGGAATTCACCATATAAAGATCCCCATAATTTGATTATGAATGTACATTTTCTGCAATTTAAACAGCAATTTTAAGGGACTGGGCAATAAACCAAAGAAGTAGAACTGGGATCACTTGCGGGGGCAGGTGAGGAAAACATCTGAGTGCATATGGCTGGGTGAAGAACCAGGTGAAGCTTGAGTGGGGAAACTGATGGGACAGTATTTAATTTGTTTTGAGTATTTTTTTTTAGTTATTGATACCTTCATTTTTCATACGAATATTGTACATATGTCCCTTTAGGTTTAGAAAAGCACATTTAAAAAATTCAAATGCAATAAAAATGAACAACCTTACATTAGCAAACCAACACATCGGTGCACTGAATGGAAACCACTTTTCTGATAAGGAATTTCAGGCTGTGTGAGCAGCAGGAGGAAATAAAACATTTTTAAACATCGAATATTTCTGGGCAGGGTCATTTTAATATTCACACTGAAACCTTCAAAAGCCAAGATGTATAAATAAAGGCTGAATATCCAACCTTAGCGCCAGCATTTCTTAAATGGCCATACTACTGAAAAACCGGCTCAGCCTTCAATTTTAAAGTCTTGTCTACAGAAGTCAGAAAAACACATTGTTTATTCTCTCAAAGTACATAGTACAGGCCTGTTTTTCAGTGGTGTTTTTCAGATATTCTGAAGTCAGATGGGACCACTGTGATTATGCTGTCTGACTTCATGTACAACAGTGTTTCTCAACCAGGGGTACATGTACCCCTGGGGGTATACAGAGGTCTTCCAGGGGGTACTTCACTCATCTAGATATTTGTCTAGTTTTGCAGCAGACTACATAAAATGCACTAGCGAAGTTACAAACTAAAATTTCATACAATGACTTGTTTATACTGCTCTACATACTATACCCTGAAATGTAAGTACAATATTTATATTCCATTGATTTATTTTATAATTATATTGTAAAATGGAGACATTCCGCAATTTATCAGTAATAGCATGCTGATACTTTTTTGTATTTTTATGTCTGATTTTGTAAGCAAGTAGATTTTAACTGAGGTGAAATTTGAGGTACGCAAGACAAATCAGACTCCTGAAAGGGGTACCGTAGTTTAAGGTTGAGGAGCACTGCTGTACAACACAGGCCATACAGCTTCCCCAAACTAATTCCTACAGCATCCAATCTTGACATAAAAATTGCCAGTGATGGAGAATCCACCGCGACCCTTGGTAAATTGTTCCAGTGGTAAACTCCCCTCACCTGTACACACCTTAATGCCAGTCTGAATTTGTCTAGTTTTAACTTCCAGCCATTAGATCATGTTACACCTTTCTCTGCTAGACTGAAGAGCCCACTGTGGTCATCACCCCTTAACCTTCTCTTTGTTCAGCTAAACAAATGGAGCTCCTTGAGTCTATCACCATAAAGCAGGTTTTCTAATCCTTTAATTTTTCTCATGGCTCTTCTCGGACTCTCTCCAATTTATCAACATCTTTATTCAGTTGTGAACATCAGAACTGGACACAGTACTCCAGCAAGCACTCACGTTAGTACCAAATACAGAAGTAAAACGATCGGTCTACTTCTAATCAAGATTCCCCTCTTTATTCATACGAAGACTGCATTAGCCCTTTTGGCCACAGCATCATACTGAGAGTTCATGTTTGGCTGACTATCCACTATGACACCAAAGTCTCTTTCATAGTCACTGCTTCCCAGTTTAGAGTCCCCCATCCTGTAAGTACGGCTGACATTTTTTGTTCCTGGATGTAAACATTTATATTTAGCTCTATTTAAACATATATTATTTGCTTATGTCCAGCCTACCAAGAAATCCAGATTGCTCCATATCAGTAAGTGGTCTTCTTCATTATTTACCACTCCAACGAATTTGTGTGTCTTCTGCAAACTTTATTAGTGATGATTTTATCTTCTCTTCCAAGTCATTGATAAAAATGTTAAATAGCAAAGGGCCAAGAACCAATCCTGGAGGGTCCCCATTAGAAACACGCCAGCTCGATGATGACTCCCCATTTACAATAAGTTTTTGAGACCTATCTGTTAGCTAGTTTTTAATTCTTTTAATGTGTAAAGTTAATTTTATATTCTATTTTTAATCAAAATTTTGTGTGACGCCATGTCAAACACCTTACAGAAGTCTAAGTATATTACATTTACATTATTCCCTTTATCAGCCGAATCTGAATCTCATCAAAAAAAGATATTAAGTTAGTTTGACAGGATCTATTGTCCATAATCTGATGTTGATTGGCATTAATTATATTATCCTCCTTTCATTTTTTATTAATCACGTAAGAATGGCCATATTGGGTCAGACCAAAGGTTCATCTAGCCCAGTATCCTGTCTTCAGACAGTGGCCAATGCCAGGTGCCCTAGAGGGAATGAACAGGTAATCAAGTGATCCATTCCCTGTCGCTCATTCCCAGCTTCTGGCAAACAGAGGGTAGGGACACACATCCCTGCCCAAATGTAGCTTGTAGCTATTGATGGACCTATCATCCATGAATTTATCTAGTTCTTTTTTGAACCCTGTTATAGTCTTGGCCTTCACAACATCCTCTGGCAAAGAGTTCCACAGGTTGACCGCGTTGTGTGAAGAAATACTTCCTTTTGTTTGTTTTAAACCTGCTGCCTATTAATTTCATTTGGTGACCCCTAGTTCTTGTATTATGAGGAGGAGTAAATAACACTTCCCTTGTTTAATTTCTCCACAAATCTTTCTGTCATGATTTTATAGACCTCAATCATATGCCCCCATAGTCATCTCTTTTCCAAGCTGCAAAGTCCCAGTCTTATTAATTTCTCCTCAGATGGCAACCTTTCTATACTCCTAATCATTTTTGTTGCCCTTTTCTGAACCTTTTCCAACTCCAATATATCTTTTTTGAGATGGGAGGACCATATCTGCATGCTGTATTCAAGATGTAGGTGTACCATGGATTTATATAGAGACAATATGATATTTTCTGTCTTATTATCTATCCCTTTCTTAATGATTCCCAACATTCTGTTCGCTTTTTTGACTGCCGCTGCACATTGAGTGGATGTTTTCAGAGAACTATCCACAATGATTCCAAAATTTATTTCTTGAGTGGTACCAGCTAATATAGACCCCATAATTTTATATGTATAGTTGGTATTATGTTTTCCAATGTGCATTACTTTGTATTTATCAACATTGAATTTCATCTGCCATTTTGTTGCTCAGTCACCCAGTTTTGAGAGATCCTTTTGTAGCTCTTTGCAGTCTACCTGGGACTTAACTATCCTGAGTAGTTTTGTATCATCTGCAAATTTTGCCACCTCACTATTTACCCCTTTTTCCAGATCATTTATGAATGTGTTGAATAGGACTGGGCACAATAGAGAACCCTGGGGGACATCACTATTTACCTCTCTCCATTCTGACCATTTATTCCTACCCTTTGTTTCCTATCTTTTAACTAGTTACCAATCCTTTTTATCCCATGACAGCTTACTTTGCTTAAGAGCCTATGGTGAAGGACCTTGTAAAAGGCTTTCTGAAAATCTAAGTACACCGTATCCATTGGATCCCCCTTGTCCACATGCTGTTGACCCTCTCAAAGAATTCTAGCAGATTGGTGAGGCAAAAACCTTTATAAAACCCCCAACAAATTATGTTCATCTATGTGTCTGAAAATTTTATTCCTGACTATAGTTTCAACCAGTTTGCCCAGTACTGAATTCAGGCTTATCGGCCTGTAAGTGCCGGGATCACCTCTGGAGTCCTTTTTGAAAACTGACGTCACAAAGGGCCAGCTGCAGGCACCAGCAGAGGAAGCACATGCCTGGAGCAGCACAAAGGGGCGGTATTCCGTCCATTCTTGGAGCAGCACACTTTGAGCGGCCTTTTTTTTTTTTTTTTGCTTGGGGCAGCCCTGGTGTCATATTAGCTATCCTCCAGTCATTTGGTACAGAAGCTGATTTAAATGATAGGTTACAGACTACAGTTAGTAGTTCTGCAATTTCACATTTGAGTTCCTCCAGAACTCTTGGGTGAATACCATCTGATCCTGGTGACATTACTATTTAGTTTATCAGTTTGTTCCCAAACCTCTTCTAATGACACCTCAATCCAGGACAGTTCCTCAGATTTGTCACATAAAAAGAATGGCTTAGGTTTGGGAATGTCCCTCACATCCTCAGCTGTGAAGACTGATGCAAAGAATTCATTTAGTTTCTCTGCAATGGCCTTATCATCTTTGAGTGCTCCTTTAGCATCTTGATCGTCCAGTGGTTGTTTAGCAGGCTTCCTGCTTCTGATGTACTTAAAATTTTTTTTGCTATTACCTTTTAAGTCTTTGGCTAGCTGTTCTTCAAATTCTTTTTTGGCCTTCCTAATTATAGTTTTACACTTCATTTGCCAGAGTTTATGCTCCTTTCTATTTTCCTCACTAGGATTTAACTTCTACTTTTTAAAGGATGTCTTTTTGCCTCTCACTGCTTCTTTTACTTTGTTGTTGAGCCACAGTGGCGCTTTTTTGGTTCTCTTATTATGTTTTTTAATTTGGGGTATATATTTAATTTGAGCCACTATTATGGGGTCTTTAAAAAGTTTCCATGCAGTTTGCAGGGATTTCACATTTGGCACTGTACACTTTAATTTCTGTTTCACTAACCTCCTCATTTTGGTGTAGTTCCCCTTTCTGAAATTAAATGCTATAGTGTGGGGCTGGTGTGGTCTTTTCCCCACCACAGGAATGTTAAATTTAATTATATTATGGTCACTATTACCAAGGGGTGCCTCTCCTCTTGTGGGATCCAGGACTAGCTGCTCCAAGAAGCAGTCACTTAAGGTGTCAAGAAACTTGTTCTCTGCATCCCGTCCTGAGGTGTCATGTACCCAGTCAATATGGGGATAGTTGAAATCCCCCATTATTATTATTATTATTATTACTGAGTTTTTTATTTTAATAGCCTCTCTAATCTTCCTGAGCATTTCACAGTCACTATCACCATCCTCATCAGGTGGTCGGTAATATATCCCTACTGCTATATTCTTCTTATTAGAGCATGGAATTATTAACCATACAGATTCTATGGTACAGTTTGGTTCATTTAAGATTTTTACTTCATTTTATTCTACGCTTTCTTTCACATATAGTGCCACTCCCCTACCAGTACAACCTGTTCTGTCTTTCCAATGTATTTTGTACCCTGGTATTACTATGTCCCATTGATTATCCTCATTCCACCAAGTTTCTGTGATGCCTATTATATCAATATCCTCATTTAACACAAGACATTCTAGTTTGCCCATCTTATTATTTAGACTTCTAGCATTGCTATATAAGCACTTTAAAAACTTGTCACTTTTTAGCTGTTTGCCATTACATTTTGTAATTGAATGGGACTTTTTTTCATTTGAATCTTTCTCATCAGAACCTACCTGAATTTTATCATCTTCCATCCTCTCTTCCTTACTAGGACATAGAGAATCTCCATTAATTGATACTCCCCTAAGGGATATCTCTGTCCAAACCATGTACTCCTCCGTACCTGTTGGCTTTCCCCCAGCCTTTAGTTCACATCCTTTAAGCACCCTTAAATGCCTGTTGATATCACCGGGAGATACAGGTGTTCAGTATTTCTAAAAAACAGGATATACCCACATATATGTACATGGGTACATGTGCATATATATTGACATATGGGGGGTTACTTATTTAGTATACATCATTTACATTTTATATACATATACATAGAGATTCATATAAATTCCATCACATACATCTTGTTAGTTGATCAATGCCTAGACACTATTAAAAAACAGGTTCATACTTTAAAGAGTGTTGAAATTCTATGTTATGAACCTGCTATTTGAACACTTTCCAACTCACCAGCCTGTCACATTGGATAACTTTCCATTTCCCTCCAGGCACTTGACCATTACAATTTCTCAGTGTTAAGTATATTTATCTTTGCAAAAACAAACTGACATTGCAAAATATACATGCACACTATGGATAAAGAATATACTGAATTTATTTGCTTATTATTGATCTGCAAACTGTGTGTGTGTGTGTGTGTGTGTGTGTGTGTGTGTGTGTGTGTGTGTGTGTGTGTGTGTGAGAGAGATAATGTTTTATCTCCTGCCAGTGAACCCTCTAGTAACTACTCTTGATATATGCTCTTAAGGAATCTCCAGAAATAAGCTTTTGCATAATCCTTAATTCCTTGGCCAGTAATGAAATATATCATATTTATATTGAATAAGATATTTGGAATTGCATATTTTATTACAGTTGAATGTATACATGGACAAAATATATTAAAAATTTATCTTCAGAAATAAATACCAGAACCCTGTTTCTTCATTCATTCAACATCTTTCACTGTGTCTTCAATGTTTCATCCTGGATGGCTTATCATCTCAGGCTTAACATGGCCAAACTAAATTAATATATTTCCCCCCAAACACTCTCCATTGTTGTTAATAATGCCAACATCTTCTCTGTGCCCATGGCCCACAACCTAGATGTCATCTTCTAATCCTACCTCTCACATCCAGGTGGTAACAAAACCCTATCACCTCTTCTTCCATACCTGACATAAATCTGTCCTTCCTTTCCATCTTGATGAGTACATCCCTTTTCTAAGCATGAATCATCTCCTACAGTACCAAAGCCAAATTCTTCTCTCTGTTTACAGATTCCAACATGCAAGCAAGGAGCAAGCTGTCACCAGGAATTAGAAAAGAGAAGGTCATGCTGTGTCCCTGTTTTTCTTTGTTGAGGCCCTGAGGGAAGGGTGGATCACAGCTCCTCCAGCGTCATCAGACAGATTTTAGTGGCGGAGACGGGACAAGAAGCAGGGTTTGGGAAGTTTGTCTTTCCCTTCAGAATGGTCTCAGACCACAGTGCAGAATAGAGTTGCTCTACTCAAAGAAATGGGGAAGGGAGACCTGCCTATCAATCTTCTTTTTGCACAGCAAGTAAGGATTGAGAAGAGTGTGGGCTCCTTTATAATGCAGGCTCTTCTACTTTTCAGTCAATGTTGTGGAATTGCTGTGTAAAGGACTTTCAGAGAGAACCTGTGGGGGATATACAGGTAGGGCCAAGCTGATATATTGGTGAAAACTTTGGTCAGCATCATCTCTAAGCATTTTGGGGAACTGGCTACCTGTAAGTTATTGTGTCTGTTGTTGTAATAAACATACTAGTTTTTTAAGAATCAGCTCTATCTCAAATCTTTGGTGGGGCACAGGTCAATATGACTCAGAGCTATGGCCAGTGACAGCTGCTCCACACCTGTACGTCCCCACTCCCCTCTTCAAATCCCTTTCCTAGCTTCCCACTGTACTACATATTAACTGGATCTTCTGTTCTAGTTTTTAAGGTCTATATCAATCAACCACACCTGCATCTCAATCCTTATCCTTGCATTCCTCTATTCTTTTTAGTCTGTCAACAATACCACCCTCAGCCACACTGAAATTTCCTTCCAACACAATTGCCTTGACATTTATATATGCTGCCCCCAGTCAATGAACACCCTCCCAAAATCTGTTTTCCAAATAACTTCCCTTGTGCTCATGCAAGTCCTTCTTAAAAAGCTTATTTCTGCTATACTGTCTATGAGAAGTGAGAAAAAAATAATGTAGTTATTATTTGAACCATCAACATTTGTCTATGCCTTGATTAACAGCACAATGCATCCGAAGAATGCATCCAAAGAAGTGGGCTGTAGCCCACGAAAGCTTATGCTCAAATAAATTTGTTAGTCTCTAAGGTGCCACAAGTACTCCTGTTATTTTAGCACAATGAATGTACAGCCCTTGCCCTACCTCTCCCCAGCCGCTTTGTTTGCCTGTGCTCATTCATCTGTTGTTGCATCATACCTTAGAATGTTACCTTTTATTGGGTGTAGGGGTGGGGGGAGGGGAGTAATGGGACTATGCCGCTACTTGTTCTGTAATGCTCCAAGGTATTTTCTGGGCACACAAAAAATAAAGCAACAATGCTGATAGAAAAATATGGAAATAGGGTATTTCATGTCTCTATCTGTGTGTAAAGTCAGTATCTGTTTCAGCTTAAACTGCTGATGAAGCAACTTTTTAATAAGTAGGATTTATACTGTACCTTGAAAAAAAGTTGGAAATAAAGCCACTGTCTACCCCCAACTGTCAAAAAGACAGTGTATGATTCTACTAAATATTAAAATCTTGTCATATTTGAAATTTGATATTTTGGAATTAAGCCTGAAGCCCTTAACTGAATAAACATGCAAACCTTTTTTAAAGATTAGATTAACTAATGAATTGTGAATGAAGACACTACAACGACATGAAGATATTAGATTTAGAGCTCTGCTCATATTACAAAGGATCCACTTCAAGAAATATAAGACTTCTGTTTGTTGGAATTTTTCATTTACCACAGATTTTTTTTTTCTGAAAAGGCTGAGGTTCTATTTATTATGCATGATTTCAAAAGAGGAAGTTAGGCGTTCATGCAGAGCAACATAAAAAGATGCCAAAAGAAGTTCTGTCAGCAGTTGATATTCCTTTTCATACTTCTTTTAGTTTTGGGCTCCATGTTTTCAAGGAGGTCTATGAAACTTACCCTGTCTGTAACTATTCTCAAAGTTTCAGAGTGGTAGCCATGTCAGTCTGTATCAGCAAAAACAATGAGGAGTTGTTTTAAATTTTGTCTATGCCTCTAGCAAGCACAGCACAGAACTCACAGCCCTAGGAGAAGGAGGGTCGCAAAGGCAAACATGGCTTTTAAACCACCTTTTTGCACTCCCTATTCTGAGCTGTCCCAAGGGTCAGAGCAGCCCCTAATGTCATTTAGAGAGCCCAGAGAGCTGTCCTAAGCCTCACAGGGCAGCCCTATGGATTTGGTCCGCCCTCTCCTTCCCCCACTTCAGGGCTTGTCGGGCAGCACCACCTGTAACCTGTGCCAGGGGAAATCTGACCAGTTCCAGGTCTTTTATAGCTTTTGTGCACTACCACAGCAGCAGAGAGTTTGTAGTTAGACTGAGAATCCCCAGAAAAACAAAGTTGGCGGTTGAAACGAGGAATATAATGTATTTTGACATCATTTCAAATAAAACCTACTTTCAAAATTAATTTCAATTGGCTTGGCTACGAACACATAAAGTCAGTGATATTCTAAAATATTCTAAAATCTCATGGTCATTGATTCAAAATGAGAAGGACAGTAGACAATGGTTTATAGGGCCCTGATTCAATGAGTCAATGGGAGTCTTTCCCTTAAGTTAAACAAGACCTGAGGCTCATAATTCAAAGCAAGATATGGAGTTGTGGGAAGGCATTGCTTGAGTCAATGTCAAGGCCTGTTGCCTTTAACATTTTTATTATATGTAAGTAGTAGTAAAAAGCATGTTAATTGAAATGTACAGGTGTTACTAAACTCAGTGGAATGCCAATGGTAGTAAGGATATAGAAATAGCCAGGAAAGAAATTAGGGTTATCTAGGAGGAATGCTAGCTAATTTCTGTATGGAAAAATAATTCAAAACACAGATATTTAATGGGACAGAGAAACCTAGATAGCAGTAATTTTAAAATATTTGGAGAGGTAGCAGACAGAAAAGAATACAAGACTTTTTAAAGCAAGCGTTCAGGAATAAACAGCAAATTACACTTTGGGCTGCCTTTTCAGAATCAGATCATGGAACAAGGGGGTACTATTGTGTGTGTGTGTGTGTGTCTGTATAGATATATATGTATATGCAGTTCTGGTTGAAACATCTGAAGTAAGGTCTTTATTGGTGAGCACATCATTACTAGAAAGATACTGAAAAACTGGTGAAACAAAAGTGGTTTGACGTTGTATGGGTAGATTTAAAGGCAAGATTTAAGTACTTGTATTAAGTATAGCTTGGCTAAGCAACAACTAATGGTAACGACAAGATAACAATATAAAGGAACATAAGAACAGCCATACTGGGTGAGATCAAAGCTCCATCTAGCCCAGTATCCTGTCTTCAGACAGTGGCCAAAGCCAGGCGCCCCAGATGGAATGAACAGAACAGGTAATCATCAAGTGATTCATCCACTGTCACCCATTCCCAGCTTCTGGCAAATAACACTTCCTTATTTACTTTCTCCATGTATAGTTGGTATTATGTTTTCCAATGTGCATTACTTTGTATTCATCAACGTTGAATTTCATCTGCCATTTCATTGCTGAGGGTATAAACACCAAGATAAGAGAGGAATTATTTTGCATAACAGAAGGTGATACAATAAGAAAAAGAAAAGAAAATTTAGGTTGACTATTAAGAACTTCTTGACAGCAAGACATTGTTTAATGTTAAAATATCTCCGAAGGAAATTCATGGAAATAATTTAGACTCTTCAATGTAGTGTTCAGCACATCATCCATGCTCATCAAGTTATAAGTGGCCCTACTGCCTGGAACATGTAAGACAAGACTGCACCACAGACTACTAAATATACAATGTAGTAAAACCCTGCAAGGAAATGGCCTAAATGACCCAACAGGTCTTCTCGCCTTCTCTAAGTAGAACCACCTACTTCTGCAAGCTTCTGGTTACATTTAGAAATTGAGTTAGGTCTGCTGCATGTAAGTAACTCTCTATGTAGAACATTGCCACATAACTGGGAGTAACACTGGAGTCCATCAAAAGACCAAACCAAAATGATAATCAGGGATGGAGCAAAGGGTTAGCAAAGTGGAGAATATTTTTAGGGTCATGACTACAGTTTGTTGATGACAATAAAATAATCTCATCTGCTTTAGCCAGCATCCCAGTGAGAAGTAAATTGATATACTGTTCCTTTTTCTGGTAAATAACTTTTAGAATGATTGGAGTACCAGCTTCCTGAAGAATGTGGTACAGCTGTGTCAGATAATATTAGTGAGGAATGATTACTTCTGTACTTTGTCAAACCCTTTGATATTGGTATATAATACTGTTCTGAAAGCTTCAGGAAATATGAAAATGTAATAGAACAGACAGAGATTTATAGTTTGATTCCTGATACAGTCACAGATATTTGTTTCTATCAAAGTTCCCTAGATGCAAATATTAAGGTTACAAGCCAGTACCCAGGTTAACTCTCCTGCAGCATAAAGGGAATTCTTCAGTCTTTAGAATGCTGGAGGTTCCTATAATATTTATGTAAAGATCTAGATGGTGGGGAACTAAATGGTGGACTTGAACATTCTTAAATATTTCTTTTGTAATCTACTTCTCTTGAGTCTGGCTTTCCTGATTGAACACGGCAATTAAGTTATCTTTGCACTTTCTGCAGCATTTAAATTGCATTTTTAGACTTGCATTCCAGGAGTCTTGAGATGTACTTGGCATTTTCCTGGTTTGACTGTTGGCTCTTGTTATGTTTCCATCTTTGGGAAATGGGGAAAATACATGGTCGAGTGCTTGTTGACGTAATTGTTTATTACGTGTATTATTCTTGGGTATTTTAAATCTGCCTTCTTACTGTGGATGATTCTTTCAGTACATAGCATAGCACAGCAGTTCTCAACCAGGGGTCTGTGGCCCTTTGGAGGGCCAAAAGCTGGTTTAAGGGGGTCCTCCAAGCATTAGACTGGCTGGGGCACCACCTCTCCACTGGGCAGAAACCCTGAGCTCTGCCACCCAGCAGGGCTGAAGCTAAAGCCTGAGCAACTGAGCTGGGCTGTAGAGTTTTTATAGCATGTTGGAGGGCCTTAGAAAGAAAAAGAGAAACACTGGCATAGTAGGCTGTGTTCCTTGGAGACAAAGGAATTTGGAAGCCCATTGGTTTCCTTTCAACTAAATTAATCATCTTTTACAGCCACATTAAAGAGCAATGGTTCAGTATATTGTAGTGGGGATATTCCAATATTAGGTTTATTTTTCTAAGTATGTAATTCAACTATTCTTTTCATTTCTTACTCCAACATTTAAAGAAAATTGACGGTAAAGTTTGTCTGCATTCATTTAGCACTCCAGCTTCAAAGAAGGTTTGGATATTCATGAACTTCAGAGTTCAGATAGGTGGGCACTCTACCAAGTGCATCATGAAGCATGGCCTAGCAACTGGAATGTTGGGAGTCAGGAAATCTATTTTATTCCCTAATCAACATCACTTGCCATATAGATTTGAACATTTCACTTTACATCGGTGTGCTTCCATTTCCCCATTTATTAAAGGGAAATAGTATTTACCCAGTTTTGTAAAGAGCTTAAAGATTCTAGGATGAAAGTCAATATGTAAGTGCAAATTATATTAGCTACTTAACCAAAGTATATTAGCAGATTTTGCAAGACATAGGAAATCATGGTAGTTGATCTGACAACAGATATGATTCTAGCACTGTAATCTATATTAAACATTTTTTAAAAACTGAGAATCACTAGGGAACTCCTGTACTTCTAGAAAGCAAACACAGAAATGATTGGCTTTGCTAAAATATGTAAATGTATTCTTGCAAACTAGTTCAAATTGATGGTAATTTTCCAAATACCTAAAATCATTCCACTTCAACATCTGTGCAGTTCATGACTGTGTGCATGAACTATTATGAACAAGTAATAAATCATCTTAAAATCAAAGCATCCATATTATCATTCATCTTTAGATTTGGCTAATATTTATGAACTTCTTGTAAGTTAATTACCTTAATTGAAAGGTCATGAATATTTGGCTTTTTTTTTTCCTTTGGTAGGTTGTTTGGGGCTTTATTTAAAACTCTCTTTACTTCAATGAGTCATTATAAAAACTGAGAGTGAAGACAAAGATTTTTTTTAATAGAATGATATTTTATTTTGTACCATTCAGCTCTAAAGTAGATTTACTAGACAAATGACTTTTTCAGTTGTAGACATTTTGCTAATAAATTGTACTCTTTTAACATCAAAGAAAATATCAATAAAATGTAGGGATACACAAACTATTGATCTATTTTCCTCTAAATTGCTTGCACATGCAAATTAGTCAACTTAATTTTTATTTCACAATTAGGAAGAAGTGTGACACAAAAATATTATAAACTTCTATTTTCAAATCTTGTAAATCATAAAATTAGGATCATGAAGTACTTTATGACTTGGAATTTATAAAGTTGAAAACAGATATCAAAAAGGGTGTCATTTTGTTGCACCCAAAACTGAAATTCACCCATAACATCAGGTTTGACGTATAATCCACTTACTCAATAGAAGATCAACTCCACTGATAAGTATCATATGTATAGCATAAAAGAAAACATAGCTCCTGGAATATCTTTCTACTTAAAACATTAAAGCCTGAGCCGCTGTCCATGCCGCAATGTCTATACTTCTACTTTTAGCATGCTAGCTCAAGCAGCTCTAGCATGAGCCAGTCTACCTGAGCTGGGAAGCACACTCCCAGCTGTAGTGTAGACATATCCTTTAAGTCTGATTCCAGAACTCCTTGAGTACCCAAACCCCTCTCACTGACTTGAGTAGGGTTTGGGTGCAACATCATTCCAGAGGGCCCATCAAAATCAGTGTAGTAGAATTATATAGTGAGCTCACTTTTCCTACCCAAAGCTAGCCTGCTATTGTAGGTGCCCACCTACGATAGATAATTATTCACAAAAGTACTTAGTAACTACAAAGAAGAAAAAAGAAAGAGAAAACACACAAACATACACACAGACCACCAAAGACGGTGCTGTGAAAAATTGTAATATCCCAATGTGGGAAAACCTATATTCATCAAAATACTTGGCAGCAAGCTCTGACAGAAAAAGGACTTTATTATATTGTGCCACACACCAGTTAATATTCTGAGGTAGCAGTATCCTGTCATCTTTTGACCACTCATTAGTCATGTTTAGAATCAGAGAACTGACTCGTTGAAAGGGATAAATGGCAGACAATTTGCAGTTTTTTAGTTGAGTAAATGGCATGCCTAATTACTATTTATCTATCCCTCTTTTGAATTATAATGAAGAGTTTTAAGTGAAAATATCTGACTTTTGATATTTTTAGAAAACCCATATTTCTCCTGTGAAATCAGTGTTTTCTGCATGATTGGAGAAGCTCTAAGACATAATATTCGGGCTAGGAACTCATGAAAATAAAAAAATGAAATGAAAAATCATTTTAACCAGTAGCTTTAATTTTCAATATTACATCTATTTTGAAGACCTTAGATGGTAGAAGATGCCCCGGAGCAGAGTTCCATGGTCAGCCAAACTCAAGGCAAAAGCTTAGGCTGAAGTGTGTGTATGTTCTGTTTCAGTTACCAATTAAACCAAACACAAGGAAGGAAACTAGTTTGGACATTATGCTCTGAGGACAGGGTAAGGATTCAGCCCTTGAACACCATTCTTCTCCCCATATTTATGCATCCCTAAGCATCTACACAGAGTGCAGCTGCATCCCTGAAATTGTGGACAGAAAGCAGTACTGTCAAACTACCCAGATTCTGGAATGTCAGGTGGGGTCTGTCAAGATAAACTCATAGTCATGCTGCGTAACTTCACCTTTTGAAAGATATACAGTGCCTTAGCCATTAAACATCTTTCTTGGTTTAATTAGTACTTCTAGAAACAGCAATCCTGATGGGAGACGATGATTTTCTAGGAAATGCAAATTCTATGTGGCATTGCAAGACGCTTTTTTAAATCTTAGAAAAATAAACTAACGAATGGAAAAAATAGAGATGTAAATGGGAACATGCCCTATGGTGAAGTTCTAAAGTTAAAGTTAATATGCTATTTTCCAGTCTCCTCCCACTGCTTAAGTCCTATGTTTTAGTTCTCAGTGTAGATCCACTGTGCAAAGCTAGTCACAGAAAAAAAAGTAACATATTCCTACTTAGCATGTACATAGGAAGTGTTTGCGAGTTGAAAAGGGGTTAACATTTAAAATATCACTTCTTCACAAAAAGTAGAATGGAATGGGTAGAAACTAAATAGAATAGATACAACTTGCTGCTACATGCCATTAGTCATATGTGTTCCAGTGTCCTAATCACTATTTTAATAGTAATTATTTAATCAAAGGAGCAGTTTTATATTACCTAATGAGCACCTAATTAAAATTATACCTTCCAAACAGGAAGATAGTATGCCAGGTGTAGCAACCAAACTGGAAGCAGTATTAACTTAAAATTCCTTCATAATAATCAATTATTGAATATTTTCCATTCACTGATGTCTTCACGCTGTAATGCACTGGAGACAGAATCTGAGTCATGATTCAAAATCTTTGCACACATGGTTTCTGTGGTTAGTCTGCAGAATGTATATAAGGTGGAAGAACTTTGATCTACAGATGTATATGTATTTTCTATGCAAACTTTATTCCTCCTGCAACACAATAGATTCTTTGCCCCATGTAGACTAAGGGTATATAGTGAACCCTTGATTTGATTTTTGTGCAAAATTTTCATTGACTTTAATAGGAGAAAACCCAATGAAATGGGCAGGAAACTTAGGGAAAAAAACAAGCTTCATTTTCAAATGAAAAATGTAGTGCTCTGTGAAACCGACAACCTTCATAAGACACATCAGGTCTGATCTTGCAGCCCTTATCCTGGTGAAAACTTTTACTGACTTGAACCCTCAAAAAAAAAAATATCAGGTGGCATCAAGGAAATAGCAAATCTCATTGCCAAAGCATGATGGTAACATGAAGAAAATACACCTCTATCTCGATATAACACTGTCCTCGAGAGCCAAAAAATCTTACCGCGTTATAGGTGAAACCGCATTATATCGAACTTGCTTTGATCTGCTGGAGCGCACAGCCTCCCCCCGGCCCCCGGAGCACTGCTTTACCGTGTTATATCCGAATTCGTGTTATATCAGGTCGCATTATATCGGGATAGAGGTGTATATGAAAATATATGAAGAATTTCCCAGTAATAAGTTTACCACACCATCCAATCTCTTTAGTTTAATCAGAAATTAGTCTTTTCATAGACTAAATGTAAAGAGAGAGAACACATAATTTTAGAAAACACTTCACCTTAGGCTGGCTTACTCACAAAATTAATATATTAAGATTACATTCACTATTTAGCCAAATTCTGAATGCTAAAGTATTGTGTGTTACACCCACAATATTGATTACAGTACAATAAACAAGAAAATGGATGGTTTATTATAAAGATACTCTTAAGTAGTTGCGCTATGGTCTCCGAGAGCTACTTTGAGTACATACAGCACCTGATAAGGTAGTCCTTTTTCCACCCATGTTTTCCTTTTAAAAGAAATTAGGAAATGAACTAACTGAAAATATTCTTAGCATTAATGCAATATAAAGGCTTTGATAGTGATCATTCAGGAAAGTCAGAAATTCAAAATGTTGCTCTGGCAACATTAATAGACACATTACTCAGAGGAAGTATTCTGTTCTTTCCCTTGTTGAATGTAAGCCTTAACATTCTGCTCTTTGTTACTGATGTAGATCATAAACCATAAGGGATACAGAACACTGCCAAAGCAACCATAATATTTGTATTTCCTTACTTTAAAGTGCTTAATTTCACAACTATAATGTTGCATTACTGCTCAATGTTTATGGCACGTGAGGAAAGCAAGAATACATATGTTGTCAATATATGTTGTAATAGGGGAAACATTGTAATTTAGCAAATGTCCAGCCTTTAGTATGGCACAACCAAAAAGCTTAAGGGTAGAATTTCACAGACAATGGGGGAAAAATGACTTGTAGTAAATAATCAGGGCATAATGCCAAAACATAATTGCTGTCTGTTGGGAATAACTCATCCATAGCTGCAGTTATTTAGCACAAATGGATTCACTAGCTTTTAACAGTAAACCACATTAATTTTTAAAGAACTCTCACATTATCTGACACTTGCTAATATTTTGCATTTTAAATGACATAGTTCCATCTTTACATTCTCTCAGTCTAAAAGTCTAAATATTCTCCTTTAATGTAAAGATGAGAAATCCCATGTGCTTAATTCACCACACCTGCAACGTATTAGGCCCCCAACAGACTAGCTTAGAGTTTGCTTGCAGACTAAAATGGGCTGTATGAGTGGTGTTCCTGAAGTGCTAATAAGCAAGTTGTGCTTTCTCACAAAAGAAAAAATGCTAAGCAAGAATAATAAATAAGATGTTTGAACTTGCAATAGAACCTTAAGCCTAAAGAACGATTTATAAAGTTAACACTAATACCATTAAAACATATTTCCAATTAAACTGAGAAAAAAAGAGTAAAATTGTTCAGAAATCCACTTCAAACTAGGTTCCTGACCTAAAAAAAAAAAAAAAACACCCAACCTTCTACTGAGTGATAGAGCTGGTGAACATTTTTCCTCCCCAGACAGATAGTAAATTCACCAAAGAATGCACTTTCGGGGTATCTAAAGCTATTCACCAATTTGAGCTGAATATGGCAAATAGCTTGGGACAAATAAAAATAAAGGCTTTTTTTGAAAAAGTCAGAAAGAACCATTATAACATTTTGCTTTGATTCAAATGAATGTTTTGTTTTGCAAATGTTGATTTGAATCAACATTTCATTTTGAAATGGTGTTCGCTTCAACCCAAATGGAATGTTTTCGGTTTTTCATTTTGGCAACATAACTAAACTTTTTTTTTTTTTTAAAGATTTTTTGGCCTAGGCAGAGAACCAAAAAATCAATTATTCACTCAGCTCTACTGAGCTGGAGACTGGAGACCTTTATATATTCACTAGCACTTCCTTAAGGTTCTTTGGCACCTTGGTGACGGATACAGTCTAAATACCAAATTAAAAGGAGAGCATTAGAATTATTCCTTTAGCACCAGGTCACAGACCTCTACCATGTGAACTAAAGTCCCAGATTCAAACCCTGCTAATTAACTAAACTGGATGTTGTTACACGAAATCAAAGTCTTGATCAATTCCACCTGCCTGACAATGTAATCTTCTCACAAAGAGAGGAGATGATGGCACAAGAATGACAATATGTCTAGGCTTACTCCTTGTCCTTCAAAGTAATAGCAATTCTTCAGAGAACAAGAAGGAAAATGAAGGGGAAAGATTGAAAACACATTAAAGTGTCATGCCTAAATTTCAGTACAAAAGGAATTAAACATACAGACATACAGACTGAGGGAGAGGGGATTAAAGTAAGGAGGTAAATTATATATTATGCTACAACAAAATAGCAATTATTTGGCCTGGCAGATAAAAAAAATCCTGCCGAGATGATCTTGGCCAGAATCATTGCATCCTCTGAGACATAAACCTGCCAATGGTGTCTCCTAAAGAGACTGCAAGAGACAGAGAGCCCAGTTAAAGAAACATGAGACTGCAAAAACACATTCACAAGTGCCTACTGAATAGAGTGGCCACAGTTCACGCCACCAGACGTGGAACCAGCTACAAATGCTCGGATGTGGAAAAGTAGAGTGAACGTATCTGTTGTGATTTTATTCTGAACAGAGGGCAGGACAATAGGTTTTTGTAAGTGTACCACCATGATAAGGACATGATCACCAGGGAATAAAAGTTAGTAGGCATCTTAAACTTGAGCCTCAGGGACCTGCAGGAAGGAGTAGGATGGGTAGCAGAATAGTAGAGAATCATTGAAGTCATCCTGCCTGCTTCAGCCAGAAGAGCTTAATGGGACTTAGGGTAGAATACACTATCACATTTCTTAGTCTTCCTCCAAAAAAGAGAGGTATGCACTCCACTTCAGCATTTGCTGTTGTAGGCAAAATGCTGACAGATGGCTGGGAACCTTACCTCTGACTCACGGAAAATTCATATGTGCATTATGTGGGCTCTCCTACCTGATGCTCAAAATAAGGCAGTCCTAAATCCATACCCTACTCTGCTCATGAGCGAGTCCTGGACTGGAAATGGCGAAGGGGCATTCTCCTCTCTCTTCTCTCTCCCTGTGCACCTGCCCAGGACAGTCAGAATTTTGCCCTAAACTTGTGTTTGACAAATACTCTCATAATGAATAAATGTGCACTGCATTCAATGTGTAATTAAAATTATTCAGAATATTCCCTTTTGCAGCCTGAAAAATCAATACTCCACAAATTAGGACAAGTAACTGGGCTCTTATAAAATAGAGCAATATTAATGTATAGTGAACTTCATCTGAAAGCACTGATGGAATGAAAAATTAGATATAGTTAAAACGACAGCAGGACCCAGAGAACATGATGTTATAGAGACTGATGAAATCTTTTTTTAAACGCAGTCTAGATAAGTGATTACCAGATATATGAAAACAGAAAAATACCAGATAGGTTTTAATAGAAGGGAGAGGGAAAGGGGCAGTTTTATACAGCGGAGAGCAAGAACTAATGGTCTAACATTAAAAATTAAATAAAATCGGGTTATATCTAAGCAGACATTTCTTAACAGTTATGGAAATTAGGCAACAGAATAAGAGATCGAGTGAGGTAGCCAAGTTCCCATCATTTAAAGTGTTCAAAAATAAGTTAGACAAAATCTAATGGGAATAGCACAAAGGAAGATGTTACTCAAGGCAACAAAGTAGGGAGTGTGAGAGAGGGCCCTAGAGGCAGCAACAGTGGGGCAGGGCTGGGAAAATCTGCTCAGTGTGACAGGAGCTATGAGGCTGGAAGACTTTGTTCAAGGCAGAGGGCTAGGATTAGATTATTTTATTTATACAGTGTCAAAGGTTTGCATAGCTCCTTGTAAACTAATAAACTGACAGGGCCCTGCCTTGAGGCTATTACAGTTTATTAGTCACGAATCACAGCAAGGGATCACGGCAAGGGGAGGTGAAGAGGGTAGAGGAGGTGACAAAGGTTACAAAAACAAAAGGTAACAATGCATAGACAACTTTAATTTCTGAAATTCTGAGGGCTTAATTTTGCAACCTTTGTAATGTTATTTTAATGTAGTTTTTGTGTGTGCAATTATAATTTATTTATAGCAATATAATAATTAGGGTTTCTGTGTACTGTCCTGGATGGAATTTAGCTGTGAAAGGCTGACTGAAATTAAGAGTCCTAGGAAATGTTTTGAAAGGGGAAAGGGTGCAGCTGCACAATGGGAGGATGTTCCAGGCACAAAAGCAGCAGGAGAGAAGATGTAGAGTCACTTAAGGGAGAAAAGCAAGAAAAGAATAAGCTGGGTTTATAGTGTATGTCAGGAGGGAGGGAATAGGAAATCAGTGGAGAGGGGAGAAAGGAGGAGGAGTTTCAATGTAATACAGATGGACATCCAAGCTAATGCATGTTCTCAAGGACAGCAGTAGCATGGTCAAAACACATAGCAATGTGGAACAGGATTTCAGCAGCAGCTGAGAGGAATACAATGGGAAAATCAAGAGGTTTAGAACAAGGAGGCTGCAGCAAGCTATGCAAGAGATGATCAAAGCATGGACCAAAGCTTTGGCAACAGTAAAGATTGAGAGGAAGTGATTAATTCTGGAGATGTCATAGGGGAAAAACCATCGGGAGTTAGCATCATTTTGTGATGGGAAACAGGACACCTTGGTGGCACAGTCTAATTACTGTAAGGAAGGTGAAATTGTCTGAAGAGGATATTTTTAGGACTATCATTTATGGCTGCATAAAAGCCTTCAATGTTTCTAAAGCAGATGTTCTCTGTTCATGCCAGTCATAATATTGTCTCAGGACAGTTTTATTTAGTATATAATATTTTCCTCCCACTAAGCATCAAGAGTTTGTTTCCCTCTCATTACAATCTTTTTGGGGGACCATACTGTGAACTGGCTGAATCCTTATACTATCCTCAACAGAAAATCCTGAGTCAGTGTCCAAACTTGCCAGTAAAAACAATAGTACAACATGAACCTTAGCTTGCTCCAGATCTACTCAAAATTTTTTATTTCACCCTACAGAGCCACTAGAATCTCCCTGATAACCCAGGTGTACTAAAACAAGTCAGACATGCCACAATGAGTCAGTAGAATCTCAGCAGCTTTATTTAGAGTTTCAACACCTGATAACAGACTCTGTCAACAGAAAAGCCAGGGCACCCTCTTACGACACATCCGTACATCTCTTTACATGTTTCTGATATGTATCAAACATACCAGCACCTCCCTATTTTCTCTAGAAAAGAAAAGACACAGCAGAAGAAAATAAAGTTAAAATCCCCATTGGATTGTTCACAGGCGAGACCTGCATTGCTAGCAGAATGTTCTCTCAAAAGAGGTGCATTACTTTTTTGGGGGGGGGAAATCTATCTAACACAGTATGTGTTACTAAGATGGAGGGCCTAACCTAAATAAACAGTGCTCCTCTTATTTAAAATGAGGTAGTTCTATTATGCTATGAAAAGCAACTATTAAAAATGGTGTTTACTGCCTCAGTTTTTTCCAGATCAAATATATTCTGTTAAATTTAAAGAAGGCGGGGAGTTGGTTGGTTGAGGTCTTCTTTTTTTTAATTAAAGTAGTTACCAACCCTGCAAATTGATCCTGGCGTCTGAAAGTCAAGATCTGTCTTTATGGCTCATATATCACCACCAGGAATAAAAATTCTGCAAAATAAACAAAATTTTGTCGCTATTGCACGAGTCAGAATATAACCCAACTGCCTTCTCCATAGCAGTATTGGTTCTGCATGGATGATGGAAGTTTTAAAAAAACAGAATATATAGCAAGAAATTATGACTCACTTAAGAATTATATTTGTTAAATAAACTGGTGCAATTCTTATAGAGTACTCTAAAAGAACACTGCTTACCCACAAAGAGCTGAAAATACTGGATGGAAGTTGCTGTGCAATTCCATGAATCAGTACTATTACTCATCTGGAATAGACTGTGAGGTCCAAACTTGTAGAAGCATACGCACAATATGAATGCATGTTTGTGCAAGGCTGCGTTGGGCTTCCAAAACCCTTAAACTGCTTTGAAAATCTCACCCTAACTGCCTTGAAGTGTCTGTCTGTTGGAGATACACATATGCACATAGACTACACCTTTGTATGCCTAAGGCCTTTTTCACACAAAACTGAAGTGGATGTAAAAAAGCACAAACTCTTTTTAAAATCTGGACATGAATCCTCTTTTTGGTAAATTTGTGACAAATATCTTAAACCACCAAACTAATAGTCATTAAGTTTGAAAACAAATTTCACCTTCTTATGAATCCTTTTTCTGAACTGTGTGTTGCTTATTTTCTGTAACGTATGATATACTTTAGTAGTATGCAGTGTTGTTGTAGCCATGTCAGGCCCAGGATATTAGGGAAACAAGGTATGTGAGGTAATATTTTTTTATTGGAACAACTTCTATTGGCGAAAGAGAGTTTTCGAGTGACACAGAGCTGTTCTTCAGGTCTGGGAAAGGTACCAAGGGTAAGGTTTATGCTTAAAATGCTGCACCACTATAGCACTTCATTGAAGACATTACTTATTCCAACAGAAGGACTTCTACTGCCCGCATGGGTACGCCACCTCCACGAGAGCTGGTAGCTGTGTCCTCTTGTTGACATAGCGCTGTCTACACAGGGGTTAGGCTGGTTTAACTGTGTCACTCAGGGGTGTGGACCTAATTTCCTAACACAGACCTGGCCTAAGAGCATCACAGGTAAATACAAGATCAGACAGATAGTTTAGCAGAAACTAGTTAGCTCATATTCTAAGGCACCATTCAAGGTGAAGTGGCCCATTAACACCCCTGTCATCATAGGAAAATGGGGTGGGGGGATTAGGGGGTTACAGATTGTTGTAATAAGCCATAAATCCGTTGTTTTTATTAAGACCAGGATTTTTAATGTCTAACCCACTAACACCCTCCCCCCCATTTTCCCTTCTGACTACTAGGGTGCTAATGGACCACTTCACCACTTACCAATACTTTCCTAAAACATTCCACTTATTTTTAGTGATTTGTTTAGGCTTTGTCTACACTAGTACTTTTGTTGGTCAGTGGGGTGAAAAAACCTCCACCCCGATTGACATAAGTTTCACCGACAAAAGTGCTGGTGTGGACTGCACTATGTTGGCAGGGGAGGGTCTCCTGCTGACACAGGTAACACCACTCATTGGGGGTGGTTGAATTATGCTAGCAGGAGAGCTCTCTACTGATGGCAAAGAGCAGCTACACAGGAGACCTTACAGCACACAGCTGTGCCGCTGCCACGTCAATAGTGTAGACATAGGCTTAGAGATCAGCCTTGATTAAGACATAGTCTAAGATCATTCTGATGGGTAATTGTAAGTGAAAAATGAGCTTTGCATGGTGTTACCATTCTCTGAGGAAATCTGGGTATAGGTCCAAGCCAGAAACCAGGATATGACCAACACGTCCTCCAAACTTACATAAATCTAATTTTCTGAACCAATTCTGAATATAAACTCCACAGCTTATGTTTAACTAAACTGAAACTCCAATGAGGGACAACATTACAAGACAGTAACTTTATATAGATCTATAGCAGATTCATGTATACCCTGAGAGAAGCTGCCTTAGTAATAAGAGTCTGAAAAGAATGGTGTAAGATAAAGGACTAGCTTTATGCTGACTTTTGATGTGCCAAGATTAAATTTAGGAAGTAGTTCCTCCAGAAATGTGCTTTCTAGTCATCCCAGCCTCGGCTTACCAAACCCCTTGGTAGTTTTTTTGCAAGGACCTCTCGAGCTCTATATGGACACGAATGCAGATGATACAGGGACTCTGACCACCACGTTATAAATTTTTGCTACTTACGTAGCTTCATCACATTACATCTTATCAAAAAGGTTGGGCTTTTCAGATTGACTGTTTTATTCAGTACACTAAGTAGTTCTGACTGGCAGAGCTAGACAAATTCAAATGTAGTTGAATAAGTAAATATCTTGACTTCTAGTCCCATATACAAAGCTGATATTTTGAAATAAACAAGCGAGGGGCCTAAGCATAAGAAACTCTGTTGCTGTTCATCAGAAGACAGATTTCTGTCCTCGTGCTGTAACTCTAGATGAGGATGAGAATGAAAAAAGCCAAGTGACATAAGAATTAATTAGACCCATTTTGTCACAAGAAGGGTCTGTGTGAAGTGATGTCTGCACATCTGAAAAACTTATAAAAACACAAGTGTGACTACTAAAAAGTACAGTAATAATTCTCAGTTAAAGATATAAATCAAGTCTCACTCTCCTGTTGGAGAAACACAGCAGACCTCCACACCATTAACCTTCCTGAGTTTCTGTAAATCTTCTCTCCTGGGAAAAGCAGTGTGGGTATCAGAGTTTTTGGGAAAATGAGACAATCCTGTGGAAAAGCAAATCTTCTGTGCTGTATATCTGTGCCCAGTATTTGATTTATGTCATAGATTTACATAGATTTATGTAAGCTTAATTCTGCCATTGATTAAGCACACTGAGCAAAACCCCCTCAACCTTCCTGACAGGGGCGGGAGTTGCAGGCACAATTCATTTAATTCTGCTTCAAGAAATGTCAGTTTATCCAAGCAGTTGTCCGCCACCTAAAGAAGGGAGAATGCCATGGAGAAAAGCTCACTTTGAAAAGCACACCCCATCCCAAAACAGAGGCATTGCTAAGCCATTGGGGGCCGTAAGCTGGAATATTTCCCCCCCACACACACATAAAAAGTGAATAGGGCGCCCCCTTGATCTGCGTTGGGCCCTAAGCAATTGCTTAGTCTGCTTATGCCTAGCGCTAGCTCTGCCTGAACACTATAGACCATATGGAGTTCCATTAGAAAAGGTTCCAGTTTATCCAGGGGTTGCCAGTAGGAACTGAAACCTCCACATATCCTTTGCACAGTTGTTTCCTCTATGCAATGCCCACCTGCATATCCCCCACACTACTTCCTTTGCCTGCCCCAGGTGTGTATTCCTAGTGAGTCAGACAGGAAACACAAAACATTTTCACAACCCACAAATATTTTGAGACAGCATAAAATAATATCTGCAAACTTAATTTAGCTTCCTTGCAGAGGAAATTCTATATTTTGACAGAGGGAAAATAAAAAAGGAAATGGTGATTGAATTTAAAATTAAATTTATTTGAGGAAAAATGTATTTATCTAAAATCTGGAAAACACAGTATATTACCCATGCAAAAGACATTAGGTTGCACCACGGAGCTAACTTCAGTAATAGATCTGAGCTGTCTGGGAAGGGTATATTATGGAGATCATCTACAGTACTCAATTTCTTTCAAAAGAAAGGCAAGTATTGTATGTAATAATATACCACATCAGCAGCACCTGCCAATCAACCAAGAAGGGCATTAGCATCTGTTGTGAAAGTAGCTGTTCACTTTCCTTTCTAACTGGAAAGAAGGTGCTGACAGCTACAGTAACAGGAGAGGAAGAAACAGATTATGAGAGATTAGTGTTTTTTTTCTATAATGTGAGTAAACTGAAAACATTGACCTAAGCCTTGCAAAAAAAAAAAAGCTATTTGGAGTAAGAATATTTAAAATACTGTTCTAAACAAATTAAGGGCCGATGTTCCGCTCTCCTTATGTAGGTAGAGGGGAGTGAACTATGAGGAAATGAGTCAGGAAGTATGGAGACTGGAAGCAGTGGCTTCAGGATATTTTCCTTCCTTAGTGCACCAACAGATACTCCCTTAATATTTTAGGGAAACTATTACTGTACAGGGTAAATTCTAGTACAGGGGTGGGCAAACTTTTTGGCCTAAGGGCCACATTGGAGTTCCGAAACTGTATGGAGGGCTGGGTAGGGAAGGCTGTGCCTCCCCAAACAGCCTGGCCCCTGCCCCCTATCCGCCCCCTGACTACCCACCTCAGAACCCCCGACCCATCCAACCCCCCTGATCCTTGTCCCCTGACCGGTCCTTGAGCTCCTGGCCGGGAGCTCAAGGACTGGGCAGGAGGGTCCTGTGGGCCGGATGTGGCCCGCGGGCCGCACTTTGCCCACCTCTGTTCTAGAAACTAACAGTGTTTCCGTAAAAAAAAGGCCATTCCCTCCCTGCAGGACAAGTGCAAATGTAATTCTTCTGGACTCTAATATATACCCTCTCTGCTACCAGCAGATTGACGAGTGGAGATCCACACAAGAATTGCTGTAGTGGATCAGACCAATGGTGTGTTTAGTCCAGTGACCTGTCATTAGCAGTGGACAATACTACATTTGCAGATGTGGAGTCTTCAGACACTCAATGATCGGGGTCCAGACTATCTAAAGATTGCCTGAAGCTCTGGAATAAGGACTATGGTTCACAAAAGAGGCATTTAGAGACAAAAACACATCCTTTAAAAATTGGAAGTCAAATCCTACTGAGGAAAACAGAAAGGAATATATACTCTGGCAAGTCAAATGTAGAAGTATATTATATGCACAAATTGATCACTCCATATCTGACTTATCAATCCTCATCCTCAAAGGAAAACTGCACAATACATTCAAAAGACAAGCCTAGGAGCTTAAATTCATAACTTTGCTAGGTACTAAAAATCATGGACTGAATAGACACACTGGATTTATGGTTTATTACAACAATCTATAACACACTTACAATCCCCCGCCCCAGCTGCTTCTTCTCCCACTTCCTTTCCTCCCTATGACTGGAGGGGTGTTAACGGGCTACTTTACCTTGAATGATCCCTGGAAATCTGTGTTAATTACTTACGCTAAACAATTTGTTTCACCTTGTATTTAGCTATGACACTCTGAGGAAGTTTCCCAGACCTGAAGAAGAGCTCTGTGTTAGCTTGAATGCTTGTCTCTCTCACCAATAGAAGATGGTCTAATAAGAGATATTACCTCACTGATCTTGTCTTTTTAAAGCATAATTAGTCAGTCCAAAAAAAACAATTTGAAGAGCAACTAGCAAAAGACAAAAAACTAACAATAAAAATTAAGTATCTCAGAAGCAGGAAGTCTGACAAACAATCAGTGGGGCTCCTGAATGATCAAGGTTCTAAAGGAGCACTGGAGGAAGGAAAGGCCATTGGGGAGAAGTTAAACAAATTCTTTGCATTGGTCTTCACTGCAGAGGATATGAGCAATATTGCCACACCCAACCCATTCTTTTTCGGTGACAAATCTGAGGAACTGTCCAAGATTGAGGTGTCAGTAGGATAAGTTAAAGAGTAATATCACCAGGACTAGATGGTATTCACCCAAAAGTTCTGAAGGAACTCAGATATGAAATTGCAGAACTACTAACTCTGGCATATAACCTATTGCTTAAATCAGCCTCTCTACTAGATGATTGGAGGATAACTAATGTGACACCAATTTTTTTAAAAAGGCTCCAGAGGCAATCCTCACAATTACAAACCAGTAAGCCTAAATTCATTACCAAGCAAACTGGTTGAAACTATAGTAAAGAACAGAATTATCAGACACAACAGATAAGATAAACACAATATGTTGGGGAAGAGTCAACATGGCTTTTTTAAAGGGAAATCATGCCTCACCAATTTAGAAGAATTCTCTGAGGTGGTCAACAAACCTGTGAACAAGGGGGATACAGGGGATGTACTATACTTGGATTTTCAGAAAGCCTTTGACAAGGTCCCTCACCAAAGACTCTTAAACAAAGTTAGCAGTCGGGGATAAGGTCCTCTCGTGGATCAGTAACTAGTTAAAAGTTAGGAAACAAAGGATAGGAATATATGGTCAGTTTTCACAGTGGAGACAGGTAAATAGCAGGGTCCACCAAGGATCTGTACTGGGATTTCTGCTATTCAAAATATTCATAAATGATCTGGAAAAGGCAGTAAACAGTGAGGTGGCAAAGTTTGCAAATTATACTAAATTACTAATTACTAAATTAAGTCCAAAGCTGACAGGTAAGGGTTACAAAGAGAAGCCACAAAACTGGTTGACTGGGCAACAATATGGCAGATTAAATTCAATGTTTATAGGTGCAAAGTAGTGCATATTGGAAATCATAATCCCAACTATACATACTAGATGTTAGGGTCTAAATTAGCTGTTACTACTCCAAGAAAGATCTTGGAGTCATTGTGGATAGTTCTCTGAAAACATCCACTCCATGTGTAGCAGCAGTCTAAAAAAGCTAAAAGAATTTTAGGAACCATTAGGAAAGGAATAGATAATAAGACAGAAAATATCATGATACCTCTGTATAAATCCATGGGATGCCCAAACCTGGAATAGTGCGTGCAGTTCTCGTCATCCATCTCAAAAAGATATATTAGGATAGGAAAAGGTGCATAGAAGGTATCAAAAATGATTAGATGTATGGAAGAGCTTCCATAGGAGGACAGATTAAAAAGACTGGGACTGTTCAACTTAGAAAAGAGTCAGTTAAGGGGGGATATTATAGCGGTCTATACATTCATAAATGGTGCGGAGAAAGTGAAGTGTTATTTACCCCTTCACGTAACACCAGAACCAGGGGTCACCCAATGAAATGAATAGGCAGCAGGTTTAAAAACAAACAAAAGGAAGTACTTCTTCACACAACACACAGTCAACCTGTGGAACTCATGGATGTTGTGAAGGCCAAAAGTGTAACTAGATTCAAAAAATAATTGGATAATTATCCATCAATTACTATTAGCTAAGATGGTCAAGGATGCAACCCAATGCTCTGGATGTCTCTAAACCTCTGACTGCCAGTAGGTAGGACTGGATGACAGGGGATGGATCACTTGATAAATTGCCCTGTTTTATTCATTCCCTCTGAAGCATCTGGCACCAGCCACAGTCAGAAGACAGGATACTGGGTTAGGTGTGACCTATTATGGCCATTCTTATGAGAGAAGATATGACCGCTCTCTATAAATACATCAGATGGATAAAGAACGAGGAGTACTTGTGGCAACTTAGAGAGTAACCAATTTATTTGGGCATAAGCTTTCATAGGCTAAAACCTACTTCACCAGATGCATGCAGTGGAAAATACAAGAAGATATACAGAGAACATGAAAAAATGGGTGTTGCCATACCAACTCTAATGAGACTAATCAATTAAGGTGGGCTATTATCAGCAGGAGAAAAAAAACTTTTGTAGTGATAATCAGGATAGCCCACAGTTGACAAGAAGGTATGAGTAACAGTAGGGGGAAAATTAGCATGGGGAAATAGTTTTTACTTTGTGTAAAGACCCATCCACTCCCAGTCCTTATTCAAGCCTAATTTAATGGTGTCCAGTTTGCAAATTCCAGTTCTGCGGTTTCTCGTTGGAGTCTGTTTTTGAAGTTCTTTTGTTGAAGAATTGCGACTTTTAGGTCTGTAACTGAGTGACCAAGGAGGTTGAAGTGTTCTCCGACTGGTTTTTGAATGTTATAATTCTTGACGTCTGATTTGTGTCCGTTTATTCTTTTGCATAGAGACTGCCCGGTTTGGCCAATATACATGATAGAGGGGCATTGCTGGCATATAACACATTTGTAGATGTGCAGATGAATGAGCCTCTGATGGTGTGGCTGATGTGATTGGGTCCTATGATGGTGTCCCTTGAATAGATATGTGGACAGAGTTGGCAATAGGCTTTGTTATAAGGATAAGCGACCTAACAATAACTATTGTGGGGCATCTAAGGAAGTCAGGTGACTAAATTACGGAATACTACTTCTAAAATGTAAAGATGCATCAACAAAAAGTAATATATACGTTATGAAAGCACAGAGTAAAATAAATAGGCCTAGCAAAAGCTTTAATCGGAAATCCTAGTCCACCCAACCCAGCAGCATTTACATCTGCTGAACCTAATCTCAGCATTTCAAGTTTGAGTTCAGATTACCTATTTTAGATCTTTTTGTCACGATGCTATCCATCATAAAAGCCCAGAACAGGCCTGTGCTCCAGGAAACAATCTTAACAGTACGGGGAAGAGAAACCATATGGGAAAGTATCTGGACATAAACTCAGAATATCAGGAATTTATCCTAGTTCGTATTCTGGTCTTCTGACCTTTATATTCAATAGCAGGACCCAAATTTTTCAAGGTTTGGCCACCCATCAGTAGAAAGAATTAATTGTGATGTAATCATCTGATGCGGTGCAAGGGCAGTATCATGTCACTAATGAGTAACGCAACTCAGCTTTTCCCTCCGTTTGATGTGGCTACTTAGGAGACAGAGGACAAAAAGACTATCAAGAAGAAGGCAGGGCTTCAAACCCAGTGTTTAATTCCAGACTGGGGTGATTTTATTTATTTATTTGCTAATGTTAGATGTTTTGGACTTCTGTCTGCAATTATACTTTAAAAAAAAACTTTTTCAGATTGTATCTCTGGTTTGTTTCCACTTATTCATCCACTATGTTACACCCTATTTTATTTAAAGGCTACAAAAGTTTTTTTTTTTACTGTGTTACTTTAAGTTAAGACAGAGAGAAATTACAGAAAATTTGAATGAAAGTATGTAACAAAGCAAATCTTTTAAAACAAATGAAGTGTTGGAGACTATGCTTCAGAGAATTATTTTTCCGATTCAATTCTTAAAATATCCTTTCCAATGTGCATGTGATCTGCTTGCCACAGTTTCAGGGTTAACTGCACCTCTAATACCCAGGAGCGGCGTCAGGGTTTTTGCTGCCCTACGCAGCAGCGCTCCTCCTCTGAGCGTTCGGCAGCGGGATTCCTTCCACTCCATGTCTTCGGGGCACTTCGGCGGCGGGTCCCAGAGCTAGTGAAGGACCCACCGCCGAATTTCCGCCGAAGACCCGGAGCGGAAGGACCCCCCGCCGCCAAATTTCCGCCGAGGATGGCAAAATGCTGCCCCCCAAATCCTGCCACCCTAGGCAACCACCTAGGGTCACCTAGTGGAAGCGCCGGCCCTGCTAATACCACTCTCCTGGTCTTCTTCAAGAGTACTCCACTTAAGGTTTTAGGTTCTCAGCTGTCGCCTCTCTCCAGTGGAGACCCCCCTCCATACCAGGGTTTCAGGCTTGCAGTTCCTCTGCACTTCACTATGATTTTCCCAGCTGGTCTGACCAGGATCCAGCACCTGTGGTTAACCTTTCTCCAGGGGCTACAACAGCGTATACCAGTTACCAACCAGACTTCAAAAAGCCAAATACATTTATTCTTAGAGTACAGGCGTTACAGAGAAAACATTAAAAAACACAACAGAAGTTCCCATATGCATGCATGATTACACATCAGTCTTATGGGACCCTACTAGGCCAAATTTTTCAAACACTTCAGCAAGATTGGGGCGCCCTTGGACAAAAGTTCATGTCATGAATCAGAAAGAAGGTCCTGAGCCAGTTTAAACTTCAAAAGCTCTTTCTTTGTCTGTTGGTTTCTGGAAAAAAACCGTTTCAATCAGTATACGCAAGCCTCCCCAGAAGGAGGTACCTCTCTGGAGGTGTTTAAAACCTTAAATGATTCACCTTAATCACCACTCCCCCCCCCCCCACTGTTTTGGGTTCCTGGAGTAGCTGTGATAACCATCCCCATGAAATAGAACACAATCATACATACAATCCTGGGCCCAGGATGATACATAAATGTCATACAGTATGTTCCCCCAAAGATACTGCATGTGGTTGCAATTAGGGTGACCAGATCACAACACTAAAACATTGGGCCACATTGGGGTGCCGTCAGCCTCGCCCACAGTCCAGACCCGCTCCTTCCAGGCTCCACCCCCACTCTGCCCCAGGTTCTGCCTCCTCCCCGCTTGTGCCCCCCATGCCCTTCTTCATCCCCGGCCCCCTGCTGGCTTGCTGCATCCCTCCTCAGTCCTCCACCCACCACTCACCTCCTCACCATCCAGCCCGCCCACTTACTCGCCCACCTCTTCACCCTCCTGCCCGCCACTCGCCCCTACAGCGCTGACTTTCCCTCTGCCGGGTGGGTGCTCGCCCACCCCCCGCCTCTTCCCACCCAAGCATCTGCCCTAGCTCCGCCCCCACTCCGCCCCCTTCCCCCAAATCCCCGCCCCACCCTGCCTCTTCTCCACTTCCTCCCCATAGCGCGCCACATCCCTGCTCCTTCCCCCCCCCTCCTGGAAAGCGCTAAGTGCTGCCAAACAGCTGCTGGTGGCAGGAAGCGCTGGGGGGGGGGGGACGGGAGGAGCGGGGACACGGCGCACTGGTGGGAGGTGGGGAGAAGGAGACGAGGAGGGGGAAGCTTGACTGCAATTTTTCCCCATGGGTGCTCCAACCCACCTTACCTGAATATCGGGACAAATGGCATCCCCATCGTACATTGATTGGGCCATGGGACAAAGGGTTAAATATCAGGACAGTCCCAATTTTATTGGGACATCTGGTCAGCCTAGTTGCAATACCCATCACACTGTCAAAATGGAAAGCCCTAGCCAAGGTTTTGTGCATGATGGAGAAATCAAATCTTTAAATACATCCAACAGCATTTTAGAAGAAAGCAAACTAAGCAATCTTAAGGCACTAGTCAATAATGAGACGTGACAATTTGTAACAGTTTTTCCAATGAACTTGGGGGAATAAATGGTAATGCATCAAAAATAATAAAATAGTGCATTTTCATCAAAAAAGATCTTGATTACTCATGTTGAAATAGCATATTTTTCAACTTGCCTCAAGTCTGTACAGATGGAGCCTACTAGAGGGGAAAAACACGTGCTGCTCAAATAAGCAATATGCTGACTTCAACACGCTATATATATATATATATATATAAAATAACTGTACTTTAATGGTCTGCTATGGAGATAGGAGAAACACGCTGTAGAAAGGGTAGAAACAACAGGTAACTGATCAAAGGATTCTTAAGAGGATTTGTGAAGCTAATAGCCTCGTTCCCTGCTTTGGCCACAAGGATTGTTCAAGAGAGCCTAAGCTATTTCCACGTGTGTTTAAGCAGTGGAAATGAGTCAACAGAAGCTTGAGAAAAGTATAAACAGTCAGTGTGGGCTTGTGGGTCCCTTTGGAGAGACACAGGAACAGAGCTATTTCCTGGGACAGGGCAGAGGGGTAGGTCCAGATGTTTTTGCCACAGGCATAGCCTGAACACCATCTATGACCATGCTGGCTTCAAGGAAAAGGGCTCCTGTACATTTTGTAAATAAACTAATTACACAGAGAACATGCCCTGACCGAGTCACCAATTTCTACTCCAAAAGAGAAACTTACCTATGAGGCCCTAAAAATCTGCTGCTGCTTGGCAGAGTATAAACATCTGGGATACCAGATATAATGAGTGTAGTTCTTAACTGAGTTTTAGAGTGGTCACATGACTGGGACACTTACAAAGAAATGAAAATTGCATCTGCTAGAAAGAAGACTATTAATAAACTGCAAAAACTTTTTCCATAAGTGGAAAATGTAAAATGGGGATAATAATGTCACCTCACTTCACCAAGAATGAAGTGAAAATCAATTCAATAATGTTTGTGAAGCAACTCTGTATGAGAAGCACCACAGAAATGCACAAGAGGAAATTAATAATTCTGTATTCAGAACATGACTTGAATAGTATGCAGTGAATAAGGGATGGGGCCACACTTTGAACAGTGGAGTTAGAGAAATATTGAATAGTTGTCAGTTGAGTGAGTGCTATCCATTCTATGCACTGAATGAGGCTGGGATCCTGTGGAAAGAAGTATGGGATCATTTAATTAAAGACTATCAGAATTTATAAACTGGTGGGTTGAATTAAGGTTGTACAAGGGACCTTTAATTTTTGCACTTCCTAACTGAGTGCTTGATTTGGCAATTTTAACGGTGGTTTGGATATAATTTGAATATGAGATTATTTGCCATGTTGTTGTAGTCATGTTGGTCCCAGGATATTAGAGAGACAAAGTGGGTGAGGCAATATCTTTTATTGGACCAACTTCTGTTGACAAAATAGACAAGCTACATAGAGCACTTCTTCAGGTCTGAGAAAGGTACTCAGTGACACAACTAAATACAAGGTGAAACAGATTGTTTATCATAAGTAGTTAACACATATTCTAAGGGACCATTCAGGGTGAAGTGGCTCATTAACACCCCTGCAGTCGTAGGCCAAAAAAGGATATAAAATAAGATTATGTTTGGAAAAGGCAGAGAGCCTGGCTCTGCATTCCTAACTTGCCTCCAGTTGGAGCTTTGGGTCTAGGTAGAATGCAGACTTAGTCCTGAAGTGAAAAAAAATCCCATTGGAATGCAGCGTACATGTCCTGTAGGACTCAGGTTTAGTATTATATGCATAAAGAACTCTTCAATAACTTCCAATTCATAGCTTCAGAAAATATTCAGATCCACACGTAGAGGCTATGGTACATTTACTGATGTACAGAAACACTGCCCTCCATTACAAGAAATTATCTGCCAATAGTATTCTGTAAGAAATATTAGGGTAGCTGCTTGTAAGTTACCAAGAAAACCATTTATGCAAGAGAGAATTAAATATGTTCCTTAAGTTGTTTATAATGCTGATTTATCTAAATGAAATGATTTTGTAATTTTCTACTTGTTCACTTATGTCATCATAGAATATTGTTTTCTTATAAACGGTAGAGCTTGAATGGTGCGTAACTGATTTGCTTTTTTGTTTATTATTATGACTAAATTACTTTGTTCATATAAAAATAGCAATTGTATTTACTGTAGGATAACCTACATTGCATTCACTATATAAATCATTTTTACTTCATCTATATATAGTCATTCATATCCCCCACTATCTATGCAAAAACTCTTCAAATTGTGTCACAAAAGCACAGACAGTATCCAGAATCTATTAGGAGCAGTCAGGATGTGTCTGAATCATATTATATAGGTTAAATTATGCACTGAGCATGGATGAGGGTAGGATGGACACAGGCATCGTCTCCTTGCTTCCTCCTATACCCTGATTCCTAACACTTGGGGACAGGGGGTGGGAGGCCTGGGAAGAGTTGACTGGCTAACGATCCTGGCACTAGCAGTCCAAAAGGTATATTTGGCCAGAGTTTCCCTCTGCTCCTCTCTCCCCAACCCACCAGAAAAGCTATACTGGCATTAGCCTGTGTAACACTGTAAGGTCTACCGTACTTTCTCTCACCAGGGTTGCTCAGGCTCTTAAAAGCCAGAGCTGAGTCCTGGAACTCCAAGAGCATGCATAAAATGTTCAGTAATTTAATCGAGAATCGAAGGTTTGTGAAAAATGTTAGTGATGGTCTTGGAGACTCAGGACCTCTACTGAGCCATACAGCGGTCCTAGCACAGCCAGTAGCAAAGCAAGCTTCCCCACAATGTCCAGTCAATGCACTTCCACCTTGAGGGAACATTCTAAAGGCAAAAAGGCAGCTCATTCTGCAGGCCCATCCAATCTTGCCCTATTGGGTATTATATTCAGTGTGTTGGCTTGAATTAGCTAACGCCAGTTAAAATCCTAGTGAAGACAGTTTGTAGTTTTCACATGAGTTAGCAGGCTGAGTTGAAGACTAGGCTCTCCCACAGGCTTTATTCTGACCTGCTAACTCATGTGAAAACTGCAAGCTGTCTTGTCTCCATGAGGATTTTACCTCAAATTAGTTTATTCAAATCACCTAACTTGACTTAAGAATACATCTTTTTTGGTAGTGAAGACAAGACCTTAGATTTCTAACACAAGAGGGTCAGTTATTGCATAAACATATTTCACGGTCAATCATCTGCACACCATAACAAATGTGGAACACATACTAGGCCATACCCCCAAAAGGACTGCCAGTTCAAGTGCTGTAGTACTTATAATTAGTATGTTGGCTAAACTACACCACCACAATTTTTCACCAGTTCCACTAACAGCAAGAATTTCTTTTTGTACATCTACAGTTGCATAAACATCTGGATTTTGAAGCAATCCTGCTGTTTCTCACTGGGAAATCAGTCTGTTTCCACCGTAAACAGGAAGAGTTTGCTCCTATATATTAAAAAGTATTTTTTCTGTGTATATTTAGAATTCCATGTGATTGAATGTTGAGACCACCACACTCTCATTTGTGAGTGAAAGAGATTTATTCCTCCTTCAATGCTCACAGAGGAAGAAAAATCCTTTCCAACTGCCGGTACTTCCCAGTGTTTTCTAAAAGTTTGTGAAGAAAAATGATTTTCTATTTTGCAATTAAGTTATTGGTGCTATGCAGAAAAAAATGCAAAAATTAAGTTATGTTCACATCAGCTAAAGGTGGGTATAATGTGTTTTGGTTTAGAGCCTTAAAATAGCATGACACTCACAAAGATGCTTCTGAAAAGTGGATATTCCTCTACATACCAAATTAAATCCAGAACACTAATCGGCAGTATAATTAAGGGTGGCAGGTTGGCTAATTGACCGGTCAGCTAGTCATATTCACTTAATTTACTTTGCATTTATTTTAACAGTCAGGAATTCTGGTGATAATTTAATTAACGGGGTATTAGTCAGCTTCCCATTACAAAGAGGTTAGTAGTAAAGAAAATCTAAACAAGATATTCTACCTAATTTAAAAAATTAAACAATCTCCCATTAAAAAAGAATATTTGATCAGTTGTAATTGGCCAGTTTGGTAGATGTGAGGATAAGGCAAGAGGAAATCTCTCAGAATGAAGACAATATTTGAAAGATTTGGTAGCCATGTTTGTAATTCTCTATTTTGAGGTCAATTAGTTGCAGTAACAGGCACAGATGCATCTAAGAGTGAGGAAAATGCAGATTCACAGTGTAAAACTGTCTTGTATTATGAAAAACAATAGAGAAATATGCTTCAGAGCCCTCTTATCTATGTTAGCCCCCTCACACTTTTTTTGTTGTTACTGTTTTATTAAAAACTAAAGATTTAAATTCATCTTGATGAGACTACTACTGATGAAAAGGTTGGGAAACACATCTACATTTGAAAAGACTCTTCCAATCTATTTATTTGAGTTTCATCCAAACAACAGAAACAGAGATCACAGTTGCATTTTATTGCATAGGAAACAATATGTTACATCTAATTGAAACTCTGCAAGTGTTCACTTTCAAATGAAGTCTGATTTCACTATAATGCAGAAATGAGTCTTACTGAGAACGGAAAAGGTCATAAAGTGTTTATTGCATTCTGATGTACAGTACAGTTCAATATCCATCATTGTGTTCCTAAGGCAAAATAACGAATACATTTAACACTCTGTATTATATTGTAACACTAATCATTAGCAATCTTCAAGGAACTTTATTTGACTATAGTTTTAGAGTGAGTCACTCTGAAAATAAGATTATTCTATTCTATATTTTGTATCTTGTGGCAGCTTCTAATAAAACTTTCATTAGTACACACTGATGTGTGATTGGGCTAGACCATAAATATTCTAGCTTAAAAGCCAGTCAAGAAGATTGGTAAGGCAAAATGCATGGTTAGATGATAAAAACAAGCCTGTCTTCAAAGGAGTATTCACCAGCTTTTCCCTGCCAGCCTAATAAGGATCTTTCCTTCTAATTTGGCAATTAAAGTGTTTGTCATTTGCCCAGTGGTGCATTATTGGGCCAAGATTTTGAGCTTCAGCCCTTGTCGAATGGTTATCTTTGTGCCAAATATTGAAATCACATAGAGTATATTTGGTGAATATGGTATTAACTTTATGAATACTGTCTGTAAATGTTTATTTATATCTCTTGTGAACCAGAAACTGAATGCTGGCTGGTTGGGGATGATTATCAAACTCCATCCAGGAACTAGAATCAATGGAGATAATTACTGCAGTCCCTGGGACAATCAGCAGCTCCAGAGAAGTACCAGATCCTTGGGTATATTGCATCAGATTCAGAAGAGTTAAGAGACAAAGAAAGAGCTGAGGTTAAAGGGCCAGCTTGAACTGACAGAGAGGCCTTCATTTTGATCCAAATGGCCATGACCCTTATTTACACTTGTGCAAGTCTGTTAACTTTAATGGGGATACCAATGTTTAATTAAGAACAGTGTTTGGTCCAGAAATATAGATTTCAGCAACAATTCCAAACAGGTTGAAGGAATAGATTTTGCCAGTAGTAATACCAGGGAAAGCCTTAGGATTCAAGGACAATTCATTATCTTTTTAGCTAAATATCACAAAAAAATCTTAAACAACTTCTATACCAAAATGTTACTAATTAAATTGTCAGGTTTAAAAAATAACTTTTGAAAAGAAAATACATTTGAATTATGTAACCTAGTCAAATATTTTTGGATAATCTCTCTCTATATATCCATTAATCAAAACACCAAAGCCAATCAAAGGTAATGGTTCATAAAAATCTTTTCCAAAAACAGTATACAAGGGTATTCACCATGTGCAAACAGTACATATGTCTATTACAGCCAGGAGTAGAATGAAAAAGCATATTCACTAATGCCCCAAGTTAGTAAGCATTTAAGTATATGCTTGATTAGGGCTTATCACCGTGCTTTCTTTTATTCACACAATGATATTTACGTATGTTATTTTATTTTATTTTTGTCTTCCAGTGAATTGGATTTCTCATTTTATTTGATTAGGTCTCAATTACATTAAAGACTTTAATAGCCTCCTCGCACATGTCATTTAAAAAGTCAACATTTACATATATGCACCACACCAGAGTACATGAGATACCATAAGGAAGCCTTATCTAAGCATATGGAAATACTACAGCCTTTCATTGACTATAGTGAGGTACCTGGTGGTAAATGCGGACTCTGATGATGGCAATCACTGTAACTAAAGGGATATATATTTTACTATTGAAATACATTTTCTTAACACTATTACTTATAGATACATTTCTACTTGCTAATAAGTATAGTTTGAACCAGGAATTATTAATACAAGACTAGTACATTCCACAATGTTGATTATAATATTCAATTATGCTAACTACTCTATATACTCTGAAGCAGTACACACTATACAAACTAATTAATTTGGTGTTACAGTTTCTCCCAGACATTTTCAGAACCCTTAGAATATTTAAAGCTCAACTAAAATGGTTTAATATTAGCATTTAATTTCTCATGAAATTAGTCCTATAGGACATTTTTGAAAAATGCTGATGAAATCTAATTACTCTTGAAGTTTCACCTTAATTTGTCTCACAGGACATCTTATGGCTAAGCAATAAAAAGAAAAACTCCTTGGTAAACCATAGGTATATGCAAGAGACCATGTACTGTACCTTTTTTTACACACTGTATAATATAATTCAAGAAATTCATGGGACCAAATTATGCTTTAAAACAAACATCTGTCATAAGAAAAAGGCTGGTCAGATAGAATATTTTAGGAGCAGCAATTTCTATTATGACAGTGTCTGTAAATAATATAAAGTCAATTAAACTGAATACCTGATGAAGAAATAACTATTACATTAAAATTAAAAAACATATTCCGGTTCAGTTAATGAATTGACTATGCAATAATTTATTGCAACACTAAACCCAAATGAAAACCTAATGAAGGCATTCACCTATTGAAAGAATGAAATTACTGTTCAAGTATATTCATTTAACATGTATTCGCTATATCCCAATGCTCTCCATTTTTGTTTTGATAAAAGGATAAAATGGTTTTCTATGCCCCATTTACATAACACTATCATCTTAGACTGACTCATTTTAGTTCACATCAACTTCACCCACCATCAGAGACTGAATAACTCACATGTGGATTAATTAAATCTGTACTTCATAGACAGAACTTTTAAAGAGGTCAAGCAACTCAAAGTGGAATAATTTTATCTCAGCTTCGTCAGGTTTCTGAATGAACAGCTCTCAATTAAAGTGTCCCAACTGTTTAAAGCAATGAGGGGTTTTTAAACTTTTGGAGTCCCAATAGACCTGCTCTAAGTAAAATACAAAAAACATATTGGCTGTGACTTTTAAAGAAGCCTAAATGAGCTTGGCACCCAAATCCTATAGAGTTTAATTGTAGTTAGGCATCTAACTCCCTTGGACACCTTTGAAAATTCCAGCCCTTGCGCAGTAAAGGGCTCAAGTATGTACCAGGCTCCCATTGAAACCATCTGAATAAAGCCTGTAAACAGGCTTCAAATATACAAATAATATCTAATTATAAAGAAACTACAGAAAAATTATTGTAAAATAGCACAGGCCCAAACCTACTGTTTTTGCACAACCCCCCAATTCCTGCTAAAGCTCATGGAATTTTGAGGGTATAAGGAACCGCCCCCTAACAGCAGAAGCAGATTGGAGTAGAAGTGATCAAATACTTGTTTGCATTTTTTTGTACAGTGGCCAACCAAAAATCAATCTGGGGGATTAATTTATGTCAATCCAAATTGAAAAATTTCCAAATTTTTAATCAATCAAAAAAGATGAAATATATTTGTTTTGGCTAAAGTAAATGTTCTGTGCAACTGGGAACTAAATGTTTCATTTTATTAGAGTTCTCCTACAAAACAAATAAACAGACAAATACAATTCTAAACAAAAAGTCATTTTGAATCAAAAAGTCAAAACGTTTTGTTTCAAAAATGTTGACACAAATCATTTTGAGTTTTTTGGAATTTTTGGTTGTTTTAGTTCTGAATCAAAATAATTGGCAAATTTGATGCAAATTCATAAAATGTTTCAGTTGACCCAAATCTGTATTTTTTAGTAAAAAAAGTTACATCTGAAAAAATTCCCCAACTCTAATTAAGAGTAACTGAACCATAATGCACCATAATGCTGAGGTTTCCAGTACAGAAACTTATTCCCACACAGAGTCCCTTTATCCAAAAGAATCTTCCTCCCACCTGAACCCAAAAGTGCTACTTTTTAATTAATCTAATGCTCCTGTCTTCCTACGATTGATTTTGGGATAGGGGAGAGAGAAAAAAAAACCTAGGCAGTATCTTGAGAGAATGTGATTAAACTTAATTTTCTCTCCAATTACCAGGACCATTTATGTATCTCAGATATATTTTGAGCCTGATTCAGTGAGGCTTCAACCTTGCCCCCCAAACATAGGTATAGTTCTTTATTAGTGCAGAGGGGCAGCTATATTTCTTTGTTCAAAAATTCACAGGATCCAAAGTAATAAATGTACACATGAATCACCACTAAAATACTTTGGAATTTATTATTGCGGTGCACAAGCCCAAAAGACACTACCCACTATTCAGTAAGCCGTGATTCAGTAAGTATCACTGTTCTTTCTGAATCAGTATTGAGTCAAAGTCATAGCACGGCAATAGTAGGTGTTTTAGCTGCTGGAGATATCATCTTCCGAATGAGACATAAAACCGAGACCTTGATTCCTGGGCCACCATTAACCATCCAGTGCCACTTTTCAGAGGGATGTTAACCCTGATGTCCTAGCCTAATTCCAACCTGAGTAAATATCTTCCACCTCCTAAAATTATCCCTTCAGTTACAATAGGATATAAAATCCTCAGCTTCATATTCCAAAGTATTTTATAGTGTTGTTGTTAGCCCTGTAACAGTTGCCGTGTCAGTGTTAAACCCTGAAGTAGCTATATTTCAGTGATAGGTGGAGTAGTTCATATGTATTCCCTATCAACTGCACAGGGAAGTAGAAAGGCTTGATTAGGTAAATTGCTTTGAGATTCTTGGATGGAATGCACTTCCTATTTGCAAAGTACTATTCTGGTTATATTATATTTTCTCAGAGGAGAAAAATGGTCATGTATTTAAGGCATAGGACTGAGGAGTCTGGAGTTTTGGGTTCAGAGTTTATCCATGTCTGCTACAGCTTTTCTATGACCTTCAGAAAGGCACACATTCTCTGTCACAGTTTCCCCAGGTATAAAATAGAGGGTATATAGAACTTATTAGAAGTAGTCAAAACTTTTTAAAAATTTCAAGAGAATATTTGCAAAAAAATTTCATTATTTCTTGCCCAGCTCCAACACCTACCTTATGAGCGTCCTATGAGTTTCATTCATTCCTTTTGGCAAAGTGCTCTGAGATCCTTGATATACAAAGAAACTATATAATTTGCCATCAAATTTCAGGTTCCAGGGACCTACATAAGGACTTGAAAAAAATCCCAGTGCCAGACACTGCAAGCTTCTGGTGGTTGATTATGTGGCTTTTCTATCCTGAAGCTCAGAATGTTTTGTCTGCAGTAGCTTCAGGCCCTATTTCAGTATCTGCCTAAGAAGAATGCATTTATACATGCTAAGAAAGTGGTTTTATGAACTTCAGCAAAGATTACTTTACATAGAAAAGGAATAAAGACAAAAATAGGTCAAAGATGTTTTCTAAAGCAAACCTCTGAACAAGTAATCATGTCTCCAACTGCAAGTTGCACAATCAATCTGCTGATCATTTAAAAGAGTTATAAGATCAGGCAATAAATCAGTAGAAAAAAAATATTTGCTGTCCTATGAACATGTTTTGATCCTGATTCTTAAATGACTTTGTGCTGACCTTGTCCAAGTATTTGTAAGCCAAAAATATTTTTCTTCTCTCTTCTATTCTCTGATCAATATTTTTACATCACTTACCACCAGTATATCTCATTTCTTCCTATTATACTTTCAACAAAAAATGAAAAATAAGGAACTTTCTTTATACAAAAAGTAAATCATCCAAACAAAATAGTTTAAAAAAAAAACCACACACAAAAAACCCACCCTCTTTATACTAGATATTTATGCAGACATGCCAAACCCGCAAAAAAAAAAAAAATACAGAAATTGGGCTTGTTTTTGGCTTCATTGGCTTGTGAGTTGCTTATTGGCTAGTTTTTGGCTTGTAGCTTCTTTGTTTTGATCAGCTCCTGGCAAGCAGGGGCAAGGGCAGGGAGAGAGTCAGGGGTGCATAGCGGGCCCACCACAGTCCCACACTGCACACCGGGGCGATGTTGTCACATAGAGTGTTGGGGTTTTTAGGGATTGGCTTGTTTTGGCCTGTTTTTGAAATGGAATTAGCTTGATTTTTGGCTTAATGTGAAAGTCAGGGTGCTTATGTACTGCGTGAAAGTTGGCAACTGCGTATTTATGCCCCTGTATTAGGATCTGAACACAGTGCGACAAATGTGACTTTTAAAAAAATATTAATGGTTCCAGAGGTGTTTGGTCCCAAATAAATACAGCATATATGTCAGAGGCAGTGGATGAGAATCCCATTCCAGTCGTATTACCAGTATGAATATGTTTAACATTCTGTTAGAAAGACAGTTTGATGATATTTGATTTCAAGAGCATAACAATCTAGTACTAGTTATGGTAGGTTGAGGGGAAGGAAATGTGGAAAATAAATTATAGAAACAAAAATTCAGACAAAGAGATTGTTTTCTTTTCCCTCTTCCTCAATCTATTATAATCCTCAACACATACAGCATTCATATACAATGTTAACATTTGATTGTATTTTAATAGACGTATTGGGGCAGTTTTGTGCATTACAGTACCCAAATATATCTGGCCTTTGAGCTCAGATCTTCCCCATTTTCAAAACAAATACCAACAAGTTTAATTTTAATTGTTATAATTAAATGATGATTGTGTTGTTTCTAATTCAACAGTGCCCAGAAATCCCAGTGTACTATGTGCTGTACAAACAATTAGTAACACCCTGAAGAGATCCTTCCTACACTGAAGAGATCAAACACTGCTGTTTAATCATCATAATAAATGTACTACAGCCTTCATGTACTTCACCCTACAAATGTCAAAGCATTCCTTCCAGCATGAAAATATTTCCCACTGTGAGTAATTTCCCTGAACACAGGTACTCAGAAGTAACTTTAATGAGGCAGAGCATTATTACACACAGTGGGAGGAGCCAGGCCTGTGGGCAATGTTCTGACACAGCAGGAGTAGTCACATGGTATCTTTTGAATAAAAAAAAATGTTGACTGAGCAGAACGGAAGAACACCACAGTGATGGGGCTAGGTAGGCTACAAAGAAGACAGTTCTCGAGCCTCATAAGAAAAGCTACTATTTTGGCATGGAGGTCAGGGTATTCATAGTAATTGTGAATTTGAATAAAAAGTCTGTGTTCCACACCACAGCCATGGGGCTGGTCCCAGCTCCCCACTCCAGGTACTGCTACTTGGCCCATATGGTCACAGTGCCACCAATGATTCCTCTAATTTCATACGTCCATGTGCAGGGGACGGGATGTGTGGCGGGGTTGGGGCTGAGAGTTTCAGAGTGCGGGCCAGGGCTCAGGGCTGGAGCAGAAAGTTGGGGTGGCTGGGGGTATGGGCTCTGAGGTGGGGCTGGGGATGTGGTGTTTGAGGTGCAGGCTGCCCCAGGGCTGCAGAGGGGAGAGAGGATTCCCCCCAGCCCTCTCTCACCGCAGCAGCTTGAGGCTCGGTGAGAGACACCTCTCCCTGGCAGCGGCAGCTCCGGCTGGGCTGGGCGAGGGGCGCCTCTCCCTGACCGCGGCAGCATTGGTGGGGCTAGACTGGGCTGGGTCAGGGGTGGGGCGCCTCTCCTCACCTGCATGGCCCTTGATAGCATGTTGTGTGGCCGCGCAGCTTAGAGGGAACTTAGAGTGCCACTCAGGTTTGGTGCATCCACCCTTCCATCTACAGAGGAATACATGCATCAAACGTAAGTGGCGTTATGATCATGTGCACCAGGTCGCAATGTCCAGAGCAGTGAGAGAGGCCAGTCCTATGACACAGGAGTCATCACTGCAAGGTGAGCTTGCCTTCCAACCCCATACTCCCCCCCCACCACCACACACACACACACACACACACACACACACGATCCCTAGTCTTTTCTGGTTTTTGCCCCCCAGATCCTATACAGTGAAATTTATTAAACATTTCCATGACAAAATCGTAGCCTTACTCATCATTGCTTATGATTACTTTAGGTATGTCTATACAGTAATGGGGATGTATGATCACAGCATTTGTAGACATAACCAAGTTAGCTTTCACCTACCTGAGATTTCACCTCCCAATTGAGGTGTAGACATACCCTTAATATATGGAATATATAATTTTGTTTACATAGAAAAAGATACATGTCAATTTAAAATCATTGCAGAGAGAAATCTGGGGAGATAGGTGTGGCAGAAATTTGGAGAGAGGTAGGCTAGTCAAAAATAAGTTTCAAGCTTTTCCATTTTCTATTGGAGGAAAGTATGACAATGGTTTGGAGAAAGAGAAATTAGTTGAAAATATATAGTTTTAACACTTTGTTTCTGAGGTTCACTGCAAGGAGTTGCCACCCCAGGCAGCAAAAGAGTTTGTAGTACAGACTGCATCGGAACAAGAATGGGTGAAAACAATCTGGGGGTAATTCCATTAAAGCCCCTGGTAAGAATTTCACTTCATGCGACGTACATAAGCTTCAAGAGTGTGAAAGATCCGTAAGTGTTTATGATGCCTAAAAACAGATGTTAAAAACACCTAAATTATGAGTCTCTGGCTTGGTATAGATTCCGGATTGCCCCTAGCTAGAAAAATGCATATTCAATTATATCAGACCAACATGCTGCCTACTTTCTTATTACTTGTCAGTTTTTGTTTTTTTTTACAATGTGATTTTTTTTTACAGAACACTACAACATCCTCATACAGTTCACACCTTATTGATTTTTCTAGATTGTTACAAAATACATTTTAATAAATTGAACCTGCTACAAAAAGGGCCTGCTATAAAAATAAAGGCTGACAAATTAAAGTTGAAGTTATTAACACTTGTTCTGCAGCCCATCAAATTGTAATGAGTTCATTTCTGGCCTTACTGAACTTAAACCTTTGCAGAAAATAGGACTGAACTCTTTCGGGGTTTCTTATGTTACGAAAGTTTAAGTTGTTCATTAAAATCCACCCTAGAATGACTTACTGAGATTGTCTCTTTGTAGGTTACCTTCAAGAGGATGCTGAACAAAGGAACTGTTTGATAATGACATTTTATTCTTGTGCTATTTGCATGGTACAGCATATTGAAATTAAGAATTTTGGCTGTGTTACATAACCATGAAATTGTTAAATTACTATACAATACTTTTTATATTTTAAAAAATTACTCCCACTTGGGATACAGCAGTTTTCACCCCATTTATAAAAGCTTTTTGTCTCACCGGCATAATATGTGTGACATTCTATGCTGCGTTAGCATTTTGCAGGCATGAATGTTTTAAAACTTGCATTGCATGGGAAAAAAGGTATATTACAATGAAAGAGCACATTGAACAAGTGCCAGACAATTCTTTGGGAAGACAGTAAGCAGTCAACTTCAAACCACTGCTTACATTTACGCTTAAGGAAAAAATAACAGTTCAATTGTTATTTGGAACGTATTATCAAAAAGGGGAAAGACAGACAGTTTTAGTATCATCGGCCTATCAATGTAAAATCCTAGTTTGTCTCCTTAATTTATTTAGGTATTTATATAGTGCCATCACTTTAGTATCTGAGCACCTGAAAAGCTTTATCAAATTTATACACAAATTCAAATGTATGCTGAAAATTTAGGAAATATTATCCCAATTTTATACATAGGGAACTGATGCATAGACAGATTAAGTGACTTGTCCAGGTCACAAAGGGAGTCCATAACAGAGATGGGAACTGAACCCCAAGTCAACTGAGACCCCATATAGTGCACTAACTACATGCCCATCCTTCCTTTCTATTTATTAACTTGAACTTTTTTCTTCCAGCGACAACACTTCCATTTCAGAAGTCTGCTTTTCTTTATTAATCAAACTACTTAATATGTTCACTTTCATGAGCACCAGCCATTCCTGAATATTAATATTTCAATATTAAAGACCTTTTCCAACTGTGAAGCCTACATTTTTTTTCTTGTGCCAATATAAATGCTGATTATTAGGACATCTATATGATATGGAAGAGAATACAAATCATAAAAGGCATACTAAAACTTTCCAGTAAATTTCTATCTATCTACTGCTGTTGGTCTTGCTTATGCATTCATCTGATCATTTATCTTTTGTTAGGGTGACCAGATGTCCCATTTTTAAAGGGACAGTCCCGTTTTTAGGGACTTTTTCTTATATCAGCACCTATTACCTCCCACCCTCTGTCCCGTTTTTTCACAGTTGCTATCTGGTCACCCTATCTTTTGTGGATATGTGAAATGTGATCTAGAAATGGCCACAAACTGTTTGGAATGATTCCCAAAGTTAAAAGAATGCTGTTGCTCAAAAGTACTACAGGTTGTAATCTGTTATATAAGCACAGGAACATGGATAACACTTTTCACCAACATGCTGCAAAACACCTCAAAATATGTTCAGTGTCCAGCTGCCCAATCCTGTTGTCCAGTTATAACAAAAGAAGGACAGGAGACACTTGATAATGGATTTAATCAGGCCACAACTTTATTATTAGATGTCAGGGACTACCCGGCAGATAAAGTGTACAGTACATATTCATTCAAATAACTATCCAGGGCTTCCACCAGCCCCCTTCATTTTCCAGCCAGCCCGCCCGTGTCTTGGACCTTATCATTCACACTCCCTCATAGGAGAGTTAAGGTGGGCCATAAGAAGGGGGGTGGAGGGGCCTTGCTTCCTGCTGTACCAATCATAGGAGCCCCTAACACCCCCTCCCCTCATAGGAGGGCTAAGGTGGGCTATAAGAAAGGAGGGATTGGCTCCCTGCCATTCCAATCATAGGAGCCACAACCCCCCCCCCAACCCCCTGCTGCCCCATTCTGTTAACTAGCATCTCCTTTTCAAGTCCCTTACCAGGCCATTTATCTAGGATTACCATACGTCCGGATTTTCCCGGACACGTCCGGATTTTTGGGCTCCAAATCCCCGTCCGGGGGGAAAGCCCAAAAAGCTGGACATGTCCAGGAAAATCGGGGGGGGCGGGCCGGGGGCTTGGGGGCCGGGCCAGCGGAGCGGGGCCGGCCGGCGGTGCGGTGCCTGGCTCGGGGGCTCCGGCAGGGCCGGGCCGGGGGCTCGGGGGCTCCGGCGGGGGCTCGGGGGCTCCGGCGGGGCCTCGGGGACTCCGGCGGGGCCGGGCCCGGGGCTCGGGGACTCCGGGGCTCCGGCGGGGCCGGGCCCGGGGCTCGGGGACTCCGGCGGTGGCTCGGGGGCTCCGGCGGGGCCGGGCCGGGGGCTTGGGGGCTCCGGCAGGGCCGGGCCCGGGGCTCGGGGGCTCCGGCGGGGGCTCGGGGGCTCCGGCGGGGTTCGCCCGGGGGCTCTGGCAGTGCCAGGCCGGGCCGGCGGCCGGGCTGGGGACCGGCAGTGCGGTGCTGGGGGCCTGGGGGCCGGGCCGGGGACCGCAGTGCTGGGCGGGCCGGGGGTGGTCGGCCGGGGGCCGGGCCCGGCATCCCAGGGCCGGGGCCAGCCTGGGCCGCACCTCCTCCCCCCACACTCCCCCTTACCTGCTTCAGGCTTCCCGCGACTCAAATGTTCGCGGGAAGCTGGGGAGGGGGCGGAGACTTTGGGGAGGGGGCGGGGTTGGGGCAGGGCGGGGCGGGGCTGGGGGCGGGGGCGGGCCCGTGGAGTGTCCTCCTTTGGGAGGCACAAAATATGGTAACCCTAATTTATCTGGTCACTGGATGCCTTCCCTCTGGAGTGCCTGCACCGAACATCTGCCCGACACTTACAAAATAAGTTGTGACATATAGCCTAACTACTATTCTCCTCACCATAATAGGTCCTCCCTGACCCCCGCTGTGGGGAAGATGAAAAAACCCCACTCCACCAGTGGTGAAGGAAAAATTCCTTCCCAGCCCCCTACAAAGGAGTGACTAGTGCAATGCCCACAGCAGGTCCTAACCAACCTGATATTCACACCTCGACAGAAGGGAGGGCAGGTGCTGCCTTGCCTGCTGCATGGAGAAAGGGCTTCTAACACCCAGGGTCGCCCTTTTAAAGCCTTCCTCCCTTACATTCACAGGGGGCGAGTCAGCGCCAAAAAGCTGGCCACCGCCACCTTTTTGCAGCATTTTCCAACCTCCTTCTTGCCCTCCTCTCCCACCCCTACCATAAAGCCTTTCTACTTTCCTCTGGAAAGCCCAGACAATATCCCCCCACACACTTCAGGTGTGGTGTGGTCATTTAGAGAGCCAATTTAAATGCTTCTTCCAAGAACTACTGGCTTCTATGTTTATAAGAATAGCATAAAATACCTATAAATATGCATCACTCTATTCATAAAGCAGCATAAGGAAACAGGATTCATTACCCATCTACAAATTAGTAAACCAGAGAATTAGGTTTGATTTTAATTCAGAAAAGGAAGAAACAGATGTAACTGTCAATCAGATGGTATAATTGCACAAATATTAAATTGTGGTTTCATAGATAGTAACAGAAATACATTGTATTTCAATGGCATCTCTCACCTAAGGATCTTAAAGTATATAAGCCTCAACAGTGCTGTGATAGTGAGGTATCACTCAGTCTTCCGCTCTGTTCGCTACACTACACTCCTGTCCCTCTTTCCTTATTTCATAGAGATTAGCACATACAGATGTCATTTGTTGACAGATGTCACCACACCATTATGTCTGTGGCTTAGAATCCTTTATTTTAAAAGATCACTTTCTCCATAAAGAGCAATACACAGAGAGAGAGAGAGAGATTATGCTTCATATTGGTTTTATTTTTGAACTGTTTAATAGTTGAAAAGTTTGCATTTTTGTTAATAAAATGAGTAAGACATTTTAAAGATGCTTCAGGTAGAATATTCTACCATGGTCCAAATACAAAACCCAGAATTTCAAAAGCCAGTAATTTCCGGGATAAACCATTTAGCAATAACCTAACTTATGGTATTTAAGCAACTATCTCCCCAAACTGATATCAAAGGCAGGCATGAATGCTAGGTCTAATTTTTTCAAGACTGGTCATGTTAATTGTGTCTGCAGTTTTGAACATGCAACTACCATGTGTCAGGATTACAGAGCTGCATTCTCCCACTCTTACACAGTGTAATGTAGCCCAGGGACCTGGGCTTAACCTGAAGATAAGCAGCCACTTGTGGTTCTTCCCTTCAGGAGTCTGTGACCAGAATATATAGTGACCCAACAGCCCTCCTGCAACCAAAGTAGTCTTTACTTTAACAATAAAGCATAGGATAAAAAAAAGATTTAAAAACCCCAGTATAAATACAGGTCTATCTTACCTAAATTCTTACCTCCCCTGATGGTAAGCTGAGCAGGCCTAACTTCTTTAGACATCCCTAATGGGTGGGTGTCCATGTCAGTCTAGCTCCCCTTGAACAACTCCCTGAACAGCCACTGAAACAACTCTCTCCCTCTCCCCCCTTTTTAAAGTGCATTGAGTTATTTTGATTTTCTGCTTTCCAGTCCTTTTCCTGTGTTGGCATTCTCTCTTATCCCACAAGAGTTTCCTGAGAAATGGCTCATCTTGAACCATTCTTCTTTCCTTTCTGCTTTGTTTCTTTCTTTCTTTTTTTTTTGCTGCCCTCCATTAAACTACACCAATGTATTCATACAGTAAACATCTCAATAATCAGGCCAACATACAGGACTCATTGCAGAGCAACTCCACTTTCCATCACAGGGTGAAACAGGTGCCAGAGTCTCAGCCTAACTGCACCTGTATTCCCACTCCATGGTCTTTCAAGGGCACCCCTTAAGTCTTCCAGCTCCCAGCTTCACCTTTCTTGGTCAGAGACTCACACGTCTCTCTCTCCCCGTCCCTCCTGGGTTTTAGTGCTGCAGAGCTCCATGCCTTACACTAATATACCCTCAACAAGCCCATCTTCCTGAAGGCCCGGGCCTGTGGTTTGCTTTCCCTTCAAGGGCTATGAACAGGGAATTGCCAGTAATTACAAGTTACCGCACAGCTCTTTCTATTCAACCACATTTATTCTTAAGGTAAAACCAATACGGAAAAATATATGTAAAAAACAATAAGATTTTAGCCTATGTGTAGGCTAAAATCTTCACTGAGGTCACCCATCAGCCTTATGGGGTCCCAGTAGGCCAAAGTCTTCCAAATTTTTCTCTCAGGTTGGTGACCCTTTGGACAGAAGTTCCTGTCTATTTGGGTGAATCAGAAAGAAGCCTGGAGTCAGGTTGAATTCCACCTTTTTATGCCAAAAGCCTTTCTTTGTTGGTTTCTAGGAAACCCAATTTGAAACAGTATATGCAAACTTCCCCAAGGGGATGGTATCTCTCTAGAGATGATTGCCACCCGATTTACCTTAATCAGCGCCTCATGTTTTTGGTTCCTGGAGGAAGTAAAAGCAATCCTCTCCCTCAGGAGTTGCACGCAATTCTTGGCCCACAGTGATACATAAAGCATTGACAACCTTCATACAATATGTTCCCCCAAAGATACTACATGTGGTTGCAATATCTGTCTTAATGAGTATGTGAAAACAAATCTTAGGGGCAGTTTAGGCAGCAACATTTGGATGTGACTCTGATTGTCTAATGCCATGTTTGGATTTATTAGTAGTCTTTCTTTGGTAGTTACAGGCATGTACTAATCCACAGTGTATCCAAATTGAGACTAACACTACACTGGAAAAAAAGAAACATTAACAGTTTGCTGTGATGTAACTTCTTCTTCCCATGCTTTTCTTGATTTTAACAAATTAGTTTTTTTCAGCTGCTTAAAAAATGTTTAGCAACTGACATTGTAACATTAACATATATTTCTTTTAGTTGTTTTGGGATGGGAAACCAGCACCACCAATCAACCTAAGATTCTATTCTGTAAGTTGTTCAATAACTGGCAATGGAAGATGTCAAAGATTTTTCTTCTGCATCCAAGTCCTTACTAAAAGTACATATAAAGAAATTGGGGTTAAGGGGAGCTTAAACAATCCAATTATTCATTATTTTAATAAGCCTAATCAGAGTCACATTGATCTGACTGTATTCGCTATAATATTTTTCCTGTAGATTTTGTCCAAGGAAAGCATTTTGTCATTTGTAAAAATTCACAATTTTGCAAGATAAATCTAGCTTATTTCCACCTCTTGTCAGTAAATGCTCATTTCAGTGTCAGGAAAGAACACCTCTTAGTCTCAATTAATGGTCCAAAATCAGAGAGGAAATTAAATACATGCTGCTTGGAAAGCTATTTCCTTTGTTTGGAGAGATGCCCTCAAATTTTAGAATTCAGAAATGTATATCTAAATCCAACATGTTAATAGTTGTGTCGCACACTCCCAAATGTCCACAAATAATAACCTTGGGGCTGCATTCTGCCTTCAGTGGTAGAAGTCTGGCAGAGTGGGGCATACAAAATACCCTACTAATGTGAAATTGTTAAATGCCCAGATAATGAGTAATCTGGAACAAAAAAGGAGCAAAAACAAAATATAATATTAAACTTGAGAAATTTAAATGAATATGTTTTAAAAGGCCAAAGACTATAGCTACAGGTGCTCAGCATCTCTCAGGATCAGACCCCAAGTTTGTACTCCTTTAAACTGTTACCAGAAGCTCACCAAACAAGTTTTTTTAAAAATAAATTAACAAGACAGACAAACAAAACAACAAAACCGCTGGGTTTCCCTATGTGTCCTGGTCTTCTGCAGCTATCCTCTGGAAGGTAACTCCACTGGGGCAGAGAACATCTATTTTACGTTTTGTACAGCACTGAGCACAATTTTAGTTATGACAATATTTCAGTCTAAGAAGCACGCAGATTAAAATGAAATAATCAATAATAAAAAATCATAGCTATTTAACTGCTTAGCCCTTAAACACACATTTTAAAGGAAACAGGTTAAATGATTAAATGAAATTTCAGAAAGCAATGAAGGCAGGGAAGTAATGTTACTGAAATTAGATAATCAGTCACATGTGAACTCTTCATCCAACATACACAGAGCTATTATTCTTGCTTTGAGTAAGTAAGTGGCAAACAGCAACAGGTCTTTGTGAAGAGTAATAAGATTCACATTCTTCCATTGATATAAAAAGAGACAGAAATGCAACTTTGGGTGTGGGCAGTTGAAGACTATCGACCAGATTCTCAGCTGCCCCAAACGTAGCACCTGGCCTGCACCCAAAGTTGGTGTAGTTCCACTGACTTTAATGGAAGTTTACTGAGAGACTTCTTGAGGCTCTGGCCATGAGGGCATACAATATATGTTAAAAGAGTTTCTCTCAACAGTTCACGCTGTTTTCCCCCCATGCTCTTTCCGGTCTCCTATATTGAACTGTTCTGTGATTGTAGCTAAGGTGAACCAAACTTGACATGAACAATTCGGTTTTGCTCTGGAGATAGTACAGCATAGTTGCTAGAGGCTGATGACCATTAGGTGGGGAGTAGCTATGGCTCCACGGTTTTTACATTTTTCTAGGCGGAAAAGTCTGCAAGAATTTGTAAAACAAATAGTAAAACTTCTTTTGTTTGAGGAGGTGGCATCAACATGCAAACTGTAACTCACACATTATTACAACTCTAAATTCAGGGTCATCATTTCCACGGCAAAAGGCCACCAACTTTATGATTCATGAGGCAGAAAATTCTAACCAGACCTCTATACCAAAAGCTTAAGATTCAACCATTTCAGCTAAAGTAGAACCTCTGTCAGTTTTAGTCATCTTAGTGTTTAAGACAATCAAATTGACATCTGCAGAGGTGACATTGCATTCAATAGAGGACAGAATTTTTCAATGCAATACTTTTACTTCAACTTCCTAGTGAATGTGAAAATGTCATAAACTGTAAAAACATCTGAAATTTTGTTTGCCACATAGTTCATTTATATCTCAAGACCAATATAAAAAATTGCTTTTGATAATTAAGATGTACACAAGTACCAGCAACAAGGTAGGTCTTCCACTTCTCCTAATTCACATGGAATTCCAGTATATCGAGCTCCTAAGTAAGCTGTCTGCACAGATTCAAAACAGAGATGTAAAAGCCCTCCTTAGCAAGTTATTACACAGACTGACTAAATATCTGGCACACCCAGGAGTCTTTTTAACAAGGGGAACCAAGGTGACATATCTGAAATAGAAACAACTGCCAGTTACCAGCAACAGCAAATCCCAGGGAGCAGTCCTACTGTCATGCAAGGAATGGATTATATGGCTACAACCAAACATTAATCACGTCATATTTGTCTGGGTTTAGGAGACATTGTTCTTTTACTATTTCTATAATGGGTACATTAGTATCTATTAGTAATTTCCTATTGCAAACAAACTATTAACTATTGAATGTGCTATTAGTAACTACTATTATCATTTCCATAAAGACACATTAAGGATACCAATCAATTTGCAATGAATGCTATCTGCTAAAACACCTTTAGTGCTCTGGGTGCTGCCAGCTAACATCAGGCACTAAATCAAAGGAGTTTGCAGACATATTAAGCTGCCAGCACTGTCAGGAAACAGCCAATATTATACTGTTTGATTTTTTTTCCCCAAGTGAATTAATTGCACATGAAGGATTCCTAAATGACTAGCCTTGGAGACTATAGTACTGAATAGATAAGCTTCCTACATCTTCCCATCAAAATGCCTCAACCCTGTCCTGAACGATAATGTCAAAGGGCAAGAGGATAGTTCAGACTTCACATGTTTTCCTCTCTTAGATTCTCAACAAGGAACCATATCTGAAAGGATAGGCTGATGGTTGAAGCACAGCAGTGCTGTCCAGGAAATGTGTTCTATTCACAGCCCTGCCATCAACCTTAGCTAACTCACCTAATCTCTCTGGGCCAGATTTTAAAAGGTATTTAGGTGCCTAAAGGTGCAGATAGGGCTGTAATGGGATTTCCAAAATTGCCTGAGTGCCTACCTTTTGAAAACCACACAACGTGCCTATCTGCATCTCTAGGGCACTTAAATACCTTTAAAGATCTGGCCAGCCATGTATAAATTTCTTCAGCTGTAAAATGGGCATAAATATCTATGATTGTATTACTGTATAATGTCTCCCTAAACAAAAGCTCCCTGTTGTAATGATTATTGTTTTGTTTCTGACATTTACACGGCAAGGATTTGTAAACCTATTAATACTGCCTAAAAAATAAATAGTAAATATGTATTTCATTGATGCTTTTAAATGAACTTTGAGGTCCTCCTGGGGATGATGATATTAAACTACAAAAGTTATTACCAGTGATGCCATTTTACATGAGTAAAATGCTACTGTTAGCTAAGAACTTATTTATAAGAAATACTGGCTGAAGTGTCATACTACTACTAATAGCAATACCTAGCTTCTATATAGCACTTTTCATCCATAGATCTCAAAGTGCTTTACAAAGTTACATAGTCAGTATCACTATCCCCCATTTACAGAGGGGATTTATCAATAGCCAGTGTGTAGTCAGTGGGCAGTGCTTCTCTGAAATGATAATTCAGGGATATGAGTATCTTGATAAATTCTAAACTAGGAATAACTAACATACCACTTAAGAGGCTGCACTTCACTACCCTACAAATTCAGTGAAACACAGGTAAAAGACTGGCATAGAATAGCATCTTACGCAATTGCTAATATCTACATGAATATTTAAGAATTGATAGGTATCTACAGCACTTTATAGTACCGTTTTATCTTGTTCAGTTAGCTTAAGAGCCATGTTAGCTAACATTCTTTTACATCATTATCCAACTAGCTATAGTTTGTGTCATCAAAAAAATACAAAACTATCCACTGAGACATGATGACCCTATTAGCATTAGCACACAATACTCTACTTAGAAACTGAGCAATGTATTTAATTAATTTGTTTATTCTTGCTGGGGCAAGTGGGGGAGCAGGATTATGTAAGACAATTAATTTTTTTCTATATTTATTGCCATAGTTAGAGCACACTTCCTGGCTCACATGACACTGCTGAGAAAAGTAGCAATAACTCTTTCTTTTTCAAAAATACATTTCATGCTAACCGTAAATAAAAATGCATTCTCAGTTGCACCAAGAGGAAGGCCCAGAAATATACTAAGCAAACAAATGTTGGAGAGGGAAGGAATTACAAAAACTGTGCAAAACATCTGCTTGCATTTATCTTTGATAACTGCCACTATTAGCACTACCAGTATGATGGGCTGAGAGGGGATGCTGAATGAATGTGATGCTGAATGAATAGAGAAAATCTAACAGAGGCCAATTAAAGTTGTAGCATAGTAAGGACAAAAATACCTATTTTAAAATAATATATTTTATTGAGCATAAATCCAAGGTTTTGGTTTATATAGAAATCTATTGCTCTTTCAGAAATATGAATACATGGCCAATCATACATTCTCAACCCAGTCTTGAGAATATCAGAATTATAACTATAAATGCCCTCGGTGTAATCAACACACACATGCAAAGAAAACTTGATTGAAGGCAAGGTATGCGGGGGGAAAAAGTGCATTAAATAGCTAGCATGATCTTTGACTAAAAGCATGTCCTTTTTCATAATAATTTAAATGGACGTAATATATACAGTATGTATTACAACATGATTGTCTAAACAAATATGTTCTGCTTTCTAAAATTCTTTTTAAAATTATATATCGATAGGTATCTTCTCCCCTCTGCTTTGAATATCACTGATATTAACACAACTGGGAATTACATTTGTTTATCAAAGAGTGTCTAGAGGCCAAAATCACTCAAAGTTATATCTGTATAATACCTCTGAAACCAACGGAGTTATAACTTTAATCAAGAGCTGCACTTAGAATAGTTACTATAGTACATATTTAATGATTCCAAGTTTTGGTGCTTCCACATAGTAACCAAAAGACATATTAACATAGACACCGACTCCATGGGTGGTCCGGGGCTGGAGCACCCATGGGGAAAAAATAGTGGGTTCTCAGCACCTACTGGCAGCCCCCCATCAGAATCTTTCCCTTCCCCCAGTGTCTCCTGCCTGCCAGCAGGCCCCACTGATCAGTGCCTCCCCCCCCCCCCCCCCGTGCCTCCCACCCTCTGCAATCAGCTATTTGAGGTGTGCGGGAGGCTCTAGGGGGGGAGAGGTGGAAGGGCGAGGATGCGGTGCGCTTGGGGGAGGGGGAAAGAAGAGGCAGGACACGGTGGGGGCAGGGTCTTCATGGAAGGGGTGGAGTGGGGGGCAGGGCCTGGGGCAGAGCCGGGGTTGAGCACCCTCAGCCTCCCCGGCACATTGGAAAGTCAGTGCCTGTGCATATTACCTAGATTAATGTTTACTAAAACATTATCATACAAACAAACATCATACAAAGAAAAGGAGGAAAAGGAAACACTTTGCCAATTTATTTTAATTATTGATTAATTATGTGTTTACTGAGTGAGTGTATGGAGTAAATTAATATCTTCCTTTGTTGTAGCCATGTTGGCCCCAGGATATTAGAGAGACAAGGTGGATGAGATAATATCTTTTATTGGAGCAACTTTCACCAACAAAGAGACAAATTTTGAGCTTACACAGAACTACCAAAGAGCTTTGTGTAAGCTCAAAAGCTTGTCTCTTTCATCAACAGAAGTTGGTCCAATAGAAGATATTACCTCACCCACGTTTTCTCTGGGGTAAATCAACAGTCTTCCTACAGCCAGTTCACCTTGAGTTGTCTCTTAGAATATGTGCTAACTACTTGTGCTAAACTATCTGTTCGGTCTCGTATTTAGCTCTGACTCTCTTTTCCAGACCTGAAGAAGAGCTCTATGTAAACTCAAAAGCTTGTCTCTCTAACCAACAGAAGTTTGTCCATTAAAAGGCAATACCTCCCCCACCTTGTCTATCTAGAGGCAGGCACGGAAGAGAACAATGGCTTCAGATAGTTGCTCATCCACCACCACTTAAGGGACGATCTAGAGCCATTTACTTTTATTTCAATGCATCTAGATCAATGCTTCCCAACCTGGGGGTTGCGGGTTTGGTTTAAGGGGCTTGCAAGTGCCGGGCTGGCATTAGGGGGTGGCAAGCAGGGCATTAGGGGTACAGGAGTCTGGAAAGGTTGAGAACCACTGCTTTAAAGGGGCCATGTCATTGAACAGAGGTTCACTGGCCTCAGGCCCCACTGCCCTTAAAGGGAAAGAACAAACCACTTCCAAGAAGCTCACATACCATAGCTTGGGAACTTCTGCTCTGGAGTAAAAAGGGACCTGCCTAGGGTCTATGCCAGGGCATGGCAAGTTTCAAAGTAAGAGGCATATATGTAGGCCTATTGTGGTTTTAAAAATCATTTTTTTATTTTTTCCCTCTCTCACATGTTCTGCTCTGCTCCTACTGTGGTATTAAAACAATGCTTTGCTTGGAGGAGGCTGTCTGATCATTGTATATACTGTTCATCACAGACTCTCCTTGTAAAGAACTTCCAGGGCCAAATTCAGCCTAACTTGCAGAGAAATCACAGTCCAGGGCCCTTTATAAGTCTAAGAGTGGGTGAATCTTGTGATTCCACCCTCAGAAAGGCCTCAGAGAGACCAGAACAAGGATCAGAGGTACAACAAGCCCTGTAGTCATGACAACATACATTATAAAACATGATCTTAGATACACAGAAACTACGTGCATTGGTGAATTAAACAAGAATAAACTGCACCACCTACACACTCAGTTTCACATGAATATACAGGACACAAAGTTCAATATTGATAAGTACAGAAACAAAAAGGACTCCTATTCCCTATAACTGCATCCAATAACCAGTACAGGTTCCCTTAAAACAGAATCAAACACAAGACAAATCTCTGCACATAGCAAATAGGGAATTCTTGTGAATTACTGAGCATTTAACGTGATGAAATATTCTCCAGCACTCCAACAAGATAGAATATAGGTTATGAACACGAACAACTGTAAAATACACTGATTAAAAATAAAATATGGAAATGAGATTTCTATATTCAATGACAAGGAGAGTATGAAATAAACAGCTGTTATTAATACAGAGATTAACAATAACCATTAGCCATCAAACTGGCCATTTGCTTCAGTGACTACTGCATGAAGACACTGGAACAGAGCCACTGTGCTAATTAAGCAATAACGATTGAAGCACAAAGCATTTCCTGAGGATTAATGAATGGCTGGCCAGGAAATGAGGGAGAAGAGGAGAGCTGATGGCCTGAGGCAAGTTAGAAGGTCATTAAACCCTTGGCAGTCATTAATCCCCAGAAAATGCCTTACACCAAAGTCATTATTGTTATTAAAAGATTAAAATGTAAAAGTGGCTGTATGGATTTTGTTATGCGTGATCTGGTTTAATTTGGTACAAATAGCACATTTCTATAAAATAGCCAGTGAGAATGATTTATGTTCCATTCAGCACGTGAAATGTAGTGCAAAAGCATCAAAATATTGCTTTATTACTGGGAAGAAGAAGAGATATTATACACTTCGGTTTGGACCATGCTTGTCCAGAACATGTTTTGATGGACCACTTCTGGCAGTATTAAACTAGCTTTTAAATTTAGATTAAAACACCTCCTGAATTTTGGGGAGGTCGAAATCCAGATCAGGATCTCATTTGCGTCTTGAGCCTCTCTGTATATAAAGCCAGAATAAGGAATGTATGACATTTCCACAGCTTTATCACTATACCATTTCTGTACATAATAGATGGCAACTCCATCCATTATGGAGGTGGGAGAAAAGGAAAGACAGTACAGAGAAGATAAAACAATAAGAAAGAAAGATTTTTAAAATAAATAATTTTCTACTACAGGTTAGGACCCAAATCTGTGATCTTTACATAAGCAAAACTCTCATTGACTTCATAACTCTGATTATTATAAACAATGTAACAAAGCCCAAATATTACAAAGGCAGTAGATCATTTAGCGCTAGATTAAACAGTACCCACATCATGTGGCTTCTCATAGATTCAGGTACAAATCAGTGTGAATAACTGCCATCTGACATAGCTTTCTCCTCTAGCACAAGTGCTGTGCTCTGCTGACAACTTAAAAAGCTCTACCTTTACAATTCAATTACCTGTTCCCATTTCAATTTCTTTGTAAAAGAATAACTTTAAAACAGCCCAACTGCCTACAAGTATAGCAGATGGGTACAGGAAGTGGGTAATGCTACTGCAAGATTTGGCGTGTATGTGCAACTAAAGATTATTTATGCACAAGAACTGAAATAAATAAAATCATTAACTGGTGGAAGATGGGAGATTTCAAAGCTGGACATTATAGTTTTACCTTTATTGCAGCAGAGATTTGGTGCATGTGTGTACACAAGCATGTGTATACGTGTATATATATGTGCGCATGTACGTAAGAGAGTGTATGCATTGTGAGAGTGTGGGTATAGTGCACGAAGGGGCCATGATGCAAGCTTCTAGCTGCTACCATAACACAAAGAAATTTAGAACTAATGCAATCTTTTTTTTCTCTGATGTTGGCCCTATGGAACAGAGTTTTTCTTTTTTCTCCCTGCAGTGAAGTAGAATCATAGAATACCATAGAATATCAAGGTTGGAAGGGACCTCAGGAGGTCATCTAGTCTAACCCCCTGCTCAAAGCAGGACCAATCCCCAACTAAATCATCCCAGCCAGGGCTTTGTCAAGCCTGACCTTAAAAACCTCTAAGGAAGGAGATTTCACCATCTCCCGAGGTAACCCATTCCAGTAATGTTATAGGTAATGTTATATAAAACTCTTCCTAAAAAAATGTTTTCATTTTTGTAATGATCTATACAGAATGAAAGACTAAAATTACATTAGCCAAAATTAACATCAGAGTGTACATCTCTGTACTAGCGGGGCACATCAGGCAGCAGACTTTCCTGTATCTGTCATCCAATGGCACCCAATAGCTGAGAAATATACTAAATTGGTGGAGAGAGTTAGCAGGGAATAAAAAGGACAACCAGCAAGGTATTTTGCCCTCAAAGGTTAAACCTACCTTTGTGAGCTATGGTGGGGATTGACTTTCCCAAATGTATTCCTTCCCCCTTTCTCTTGAGCAGCTACTCTTATAGCCCCTCTCCTAGAGGAGATAAGTAGCACTCAAGTTAACCTTTTGATCACCAAGGACCAAATAGTGTCCCTTGCATCTTGTGACACACCCTATTGCACTCTCTCATAAGTTCTCATTAGCTAAACATTAAGCATGGGCAGTACTTAGGTGACACAGGAAGTCATGCTAATGAGTCAGCAGATGGAACTCGAATCCACGTTAGCATTACCTCCATCATGTTCTTAGGAGATACAGCTAAAGGCTCATCTCACATGAGACATAAGAACAAGCCCTTTAACAATTAGGATCATTAAATATCTCATTTAATTTTTCACATGAGTAATGCTGGCTAGGTTCTATAGTTTACATTGTATAAGCCTTTATTCCTTATCCTGAAGTAATCGATTACTTCTGGCTTTAGCAGACTGTATCACAGCACACCATCATGTAGTCTGCATATGCCATATATTAACAGAATAAAAATTTAAAGCTCAGTTTAAAGTTTAGGTTGTTTTGGATTTTAAACTGGTCACTGGTTCAGGATTGTATACTGCACATCTCAGGCCTTGGGCCAATGTATTTTTCTTCGTTTAATTGGGTTTTTTTGGTAGGGATTCACATTTAGGAGCAAGAAGGAAACATTTTTCTGACAGGTCATTTTTGGGGGGGAGGTGGGGGGAGGGAGAAATGGGTAGCTATCAAAAGCCACATAAAAGATTGGAAAATTCAGAAGAGAGAGGGTGGAGATAAATATGTGACCAAAGGCACATGATACATTTATTTTATCACATGACATCACCACCACATGGCATGTATATTCACACACATGTGCTCTATACAAGCTTACTTTTGAGAGTAAGAACTCACACAGATGTCAAGAAGCCATTATATTTATGTAGGTACATCATAATAACTGTTAAATATAATGTCAAAATAGCTAAGGTTGAGACAATCTCTACAGCAGCACGATAATTGGAGTAGGGTTGCCACACACCTCCCTTTTAATATTAGATCAGACATTATCTTCTGTCATATTGTATAAGTATTATTTTCCCCATTTTATAGATGGAGAAGCTCAGACACAGAATATGAATGGTGAGGATGGAGAGCTCTCCTGTTGTCAAGTATAATTCACAGTGGCGGAATTTGTAACTGGATTCCAGACATTTTCTTGTCAAACCACTTGATTACAGGCATAAATCAGATAGCTCAAGTATTCTGATCTTTGCCCTCAGTTTGAGAGTGAAGACTGTGTCCACAAAAGGGAGACTGAGCTCCAGCCCTTTTAAAAATTGGCCCTTGAGGGTTCCCCGAGGAATTAATGTATTAGATCTTCTACTGGCTTGTTAACAGAAGCCGGGAATCATGGCTCACATTCAAATAAGTTTAGCCTAGTAAGTGCTTATAAAGATGAAGTTTTAAAATGTAATCCATTTTAACAGAGTTTAAATTTCCTTTACCAAAACATTAACAGTAGCATTCTATTTTAATTGTTTTCAAATGGCTTTTCTACAACTAACATGAGTATTTTGACAATTTGAACAGAAAGTACTAACCCAATGTGGTTTAAGATATTAAATTCCAAAATAAAGGTTCAGAACAGCTCTCTCTTAACGTGTCCAGAACTGTTTTTTCCAGTAGCTTTATCATGAACAATGTGCAAAGCCAATAGATTCCTGAGATTTGTGTCCTGATGTGCAGAGATGAGGATAGAAACTATTATTTAAGAGCAGGATGTACAATAAAACGATCTCACTTCAGCCTTCCTGGTGTTTGAAATTTGCTCAGTATGTGGGTGAATAAAGAGAATGTACAGTATGCATGTACACATGCTGCCAAGGTGAAGCATGATGTTCTTGACATGAACCTGGTATATATCAACATACAATTTCAACCCTGGCAGCTTGAGTGAAAGCAAATTTTAAAACTATCACTGGTCCATGACTGACAAAAGCCAAGCCTGGCCTTCAGCTTTGTAAAGTTCATGACTTGTTTCATCTGACTCTGAATACTGTTGGGGAAAGAAAAGGAAAATGTTATTTTTGTGATAAATTATTGTCACAACTAATATAGTGGCTATCGTAAATTTTCTGCCAAGCTTGGAATGTTGTGGATTCCAGGCAGATACCATAGCCCAGTGGTGAAAGTATAGCTGAGAAAGGGTTAATAGTGTGAAGTAAACATTTTTGATAATAGCTGTCAATTTATTTCATGGCTGCAGAAAAAGGATTTTTCCCAAGGTTATAACACTTCTGTGCATAGTAAATTGATATCTCTATTTATAACAGACACATTGTTTTCTGCTTATGATTGCACTATTGTCTTAACAATTTTTCAGCAAGGTAAAGCTTACTGTATAACCAAAATGTTTATAGATATTTTATGAGACTGGAAAGAAAAGTGATAAAATGTAGCTTAATAGAACAGACAGATGTAGGCACATTTCTTGGAAGAGAGAATTATGTGTATATGAGGCATACTTAGGGTTACCATATCTAACAAATAAAAAAAGAGGACCCTCCACGGGCCCTGGCCCCGCCCATTTCCCCACCCCAGCCCTGCCCCAACTCCGCTCCTTCCCACCCTAACTCCGCCCCCTCCTCCCTCCCACTCCCAGCCACGCAGAAAGGGCTGCCCGAGCGCTACCAGTTTCACGGTTTGCCGGGCAGCCCCCAGACCCTGCGCCCCCGGCCCGGCGCTTCCCCAGCGCAGCTGGAGCCCGGGAGGGGAAGCGCCCAGCCGGGGGCGCAGGGTCTGGAGGCTGCCCGGCAAACCGTGAAGCCGGTAGCGCTTGGACTTCGGGCAGCCCCCTTGCCTCCGGACCCTGCGCCCGCAGCCGGGCACTTCCCCTCCCGGGCTCTGGCGGCGCAGGGTCCGGAGGCATGGGGGCTGCCCGAAGCCGGTAGCGCTCCGGCAGCCCGGCTCTTAAACAGAGCTGAAGAGTCAGGGGAGGAGCAGAGCCGCCGCGGGAGGGGAAGTGCCTGGCCGGCATTTTCCCGGACATGTTCGTTTTTTTGGCAATTCCCCCCGGACGGGGGTTTGAGTGCTGAAAAGCCGGACATGTCCGGGAAAAAGAGGACGTATGGTAACCCTAGGCATACTTTATTTATAAATACAAATCATTTTATACTTCACAGGAGAGAAATTTCACAAGCCTACAAAAGGCTCCACTTGCAACATTTAACTTGATCCACCATCACCGTCTCTGGTGGATCCCAGGCTATATACATATGCACACAACTATATTTTAGAATGCACCTGAGTTGCAAAATAGAGTTCCAGAATTAGATTTGAACCCTAACTTGCTCTAAGTTGAAGAGCTTTCGTGTGCATTTTCCAGCTTCTGGACATTGCAAACATAACAAGCTCAAGCAGTCAATTTCAGATCTGGAACTGGATTTCTCCAAAGTCCTTGGAGGTCCATATCTGCAATTTCAGGTTCAGATCCATACCTAGCATAAATGTGCAATCCTGACCACACCGCCAAAGGAAATAAAACTGTTTTATTGAATAAATATTCTGAAAATACATTTGGTTGTGTTCAGATAGTTCACAGTAGATAAATATCTATGTGCTTCACAAAGTTGAAATATCATCTTTCAGTTTCCCATTTAAGACATCCCACTAAAATGTTCACATGAGTACTGCAGATGAAAAAATATTTATAGACAGCAGGAAGAAATAATAGTATTCAACAGACTTTTCAATGGTATTCGACAGTGTTCAATTGCAACTGTTGTCTTTTTATTTTCAGAAAACACTTGTCTGCTATTCTGCAAATGCTGACTATCTGGTCTGGACCACTCTCCTGGGGCCAAAGTGTTTACAGATCTCATCTGAATGATACAGTCCTTCAGACATGCTCAGTCTTGTACTTGCATGAATTAGGGCAAGGACCATACATCAATTACTGAATCCTGTTTGATGCTATACATTTGCTTGGTCACAAGCCACTGGCTTTGTTTGGCTATTTGAGGAGATTAGTTTCAGCTGCTAAAGTAGAAAGATGGGACAAGAAGAAAAAACACCACCACCGCAGGAAGAATTTCTGTTTGATATTAATGGGTATATTCCTACAGCAAAGATATGCATCAGGAAAGCAATTGCCCAAGACTGTTATTATGCATGTTATTTACATTCTATGCAAATAAGAAATATTTAAGTGGTCCACAGTTCAAAACTTGAATCTCTTGCGAAGGGTTAACTGTTACCTAAGTAGGCATTAGAAAAAGTGGTTGACTAATTTATCTTTGCAATAGTTAACAGTTAACATACCTTGACTAATGTAATTTATATTTTTGTTGTAAGAGAAATCAAGATTAGTTTCAGAATGTAAACCTTAAGAATTCCAAATTCTCTGTCCATTAATGTTCTCCTTTGATTGGATATTTAAATTATTTAGTTTATCTTGGTGATTGGTCTAATTAGTAATTTTCTCTGTAACAAAATATTATTGGTAAATGTGAGGAAAAATTGAAAGACTATCTCAAACGGAATAGATTACCTAGAAATATAAATAAAACCCAACACAATGAAAATAATTAGTTTCCTAATCAATAGTTAAAGTCTTCATTTGCATCTTGGGCATAACCACCAGATGCTGTTAGAATGGCCTAATGAAATGGGTCGCAGAGAAACTTATTACTTGCAGGCCTCAAACTGCGATTCAATGGCCCAGCAAAACAAGAAAATGCGCCCTGTTTTACTCAAACGGAATAGCCTGGATTCAGTTGATTTTATGAGGCAGCCACACCACCGCAGGAGCAAATCTCAGCAAGTCCGATTCAAAGATGATGGTACAAACAAGAAGCCGATTGGTGTCACTGAAATGGACACTAAACCTGCCAAAGACACAGCGCTCATGATTGGAAAGGCACAAATATCTAGGCACCATAACCTGCCAAACTATTCTCTCTCTTTCCCAAGGGCTCAGAAGGGGCATCGGAATATTGCTATTCAAACTTCTCCCAGCCTTAGGAAGCATTTTCCAGTTTTTAAAAAGAAAAAACTGACAACAAGTAAGTCTTTAATGGAAATGCCAACCGAGCCTGAATGCTCTGTCCAAGTCAACGGCAATCTTTCTGAACAAGACATGTCTTTGGACCTCTCTTATTTAAGAATAACTAAACATTTGGAAGATGGATCTACAACAGCCAAGACATCCAATCCGTTATTTCAAAGAGAGTGTAAAGCACAAAGCAATGGGCCTATCCACTCAGACTCAGATACTTCCGCAATACTGGAAAAGGCAACTGTTTATACACAGGTGCCTGAATACATACATCTGACTTCTCCACAGGACAACAGTGCTTCCGTTTATGCTTCAGACATGGCCATGGATTTAAATGATTCAGTACGTTCTCCTACTACTATGAGGCAATCCAATGAAAACTATACACTGCCATCCAAATCAGGAAAATCTCCCTCCTGCTTAAACAATACCAGGAACTGCAATGAAATTAATCCACATTATGACTCTTGTGAAGCAAAAAGTGTTTTGGAGTTACCTGTATCCACTAAAGACACTAGCACTAATGAAAACACTCCATTATCACCTCTGTCGAATCAGAGTTCATCACACTGCTTTCTTAGAGAGCATCAACAGCTAACAGAGCCTGAAACAGATTCTGACTGTATGGTGCTGACTAATGATAATCATGGAATAACGTCATTGACCAGCAGTAATGAGTCAAAATCTATTCCCTCGTGTCACACTGAAATGGATAAAACTTCTACACGGTCATATGTTCCAGAGTATAGCAATTATTTAGAAGACTTTCACATAAAGTCCCATCTTCCAGGGAATGAAATTAAACCAGAAACCAACAAAGAGATTAGAGACATTAATCAAATTCACTTGGCTCATGGCGAACTATGTGCCCTACAAGGCAGGCTGCAGTCCATAGAGGAATCTTTGCACTCAAACCAGGAGAAGATTAAAGTCCTTCTGAATGTAATTCAAGACCTGGAAAAAGCCAGAGCCCTCAGTGAAGGGTATGGTGTACTTTAATATTAAAAAAACTATTTTGTTAAGTAATTTATCAAAAAGTCAGACATGGCTGTTTACTTTCTTTTAATCTTTGTTACTCAAAATCTTCCTTTGAAATATTTAAAAAAATGTTTGCAAAATCATATTCTCTCTACTGTTTTATAGACTTGAGCCACTAAAGAGCAAGCAAATGTCTTTACATTTTGGCATTAATTAGCACTGAGCTTACAAAGCATCGGCTCAGTTAAGGCTTATCTATGTTGTCCACCCATCTGAACCATAATTTTGGTTCAGATCCAAGGTGTCAGAAAGCAGACATCACATGGCCTATGAGTTGGTGGTTTCAATCCAGTTAAAAGGGGTCAAGTTGCTATGTGACAAAAAACAAAAACAAAAACAAAAAAAAGAAAAGAGCATGGTTACAGATCGCACTAATTAACAGGACATATGAAAAAACATGGAAACTGAGCGCCCCTCTCACTTCTTAGGGTGGTGTCTTAAGAACAGAAATAAGGCACATTGTCAGGGCAGTGTGAAGAAGTTTGCACTTCCACCACCTGTGCTGTAAACATTCTGCAGGTTAGCTGGGACCTTCATTCTCTCTGGCTGCAAATTCGGACCCATGTACGTACTATATACATACCATATTAAAATCATTAACTAGAACATGTTTGAAGAAATGGCAGCAGAAGTTTTAGAATTATTGCTTTCTCTTCTGTTATTACCAATACAGAAAGTAAAAGTCCATGATCCACATTCATGCTTTATATGTTATCAGTCCAATCACCAGCTCTGTCTTGCAACTATTACTCATGTTATTTTTGGAATGCAAATTGTGCATTAGATTTCAGACTTCAATGGGACAAGTCTGCAACTGCAACACATGAGTAACAGTGGCAGGATCAGGCACCTTACTATTAAAAATGTCAAACTAACATGTGCAAACCATTTTACAGGGTTCAGAATGTCACCAAGTTTAAATCACTGGCTCAGACTTGGAGCATATTTGCTGAGAATACATTTCAGAACTCTTTTTGAAACTAACACAATAGTTAGAGACGGTTTCTAGCTTTTAAGAATATGTTGCATATAATTAGTCAATCCTTTGTGCATTTAAAATAAGATTAAAAACAGCTACATGCAATAGCACTTGCAAAACTTATTTAACTGCACACATAATTTGCTTTCATAATTACCAATAACAAAATGCAAATAAGATAATTGCACATTTTTAAACTCAGGCCATATATATTAGCAGTATTTAATCCTTATCACTGGCACTTCCTTTCACATTTGCAGAAGGTCCCCAGGCAGCAGGAACAGCATGGCTCTAGTGCAAAAGAAGATGGGCAGGGCCTGGGCTCATGATTTGGGGCCTGAGTCTTTACAGAAAGATGCAGGGAGTGAACAAGAGAGGTGCACGTTGTAGCTGGATGACCTACTGCCAAAGAGATCCTTCTAGGGCCATGGAGATAGCTCAGGGTATGTAGTGGTGAAATCTTCATGGAGTAGTTCTGTTAATTTTCTGGAACCTCTAAGGAGGAAGATATCTTCCTCAACAAACACAACAAAAATAGAGTCTGCCCTCATTTGACAAAAGCCTTGTTGAAGATTATGTATCTGAGTATTCCAGAAGGGTGCAGCATTGTAAAGTGAAATGCAGACCATTCTGCTACATTTGTTCTTCATTTTTATTCTGTTACCACTTTGTTGGAAACTGAATTACTGCAAAGCTCCTCAGCTGGCTCTGTTTCAGCCTCAGTGACAGGCTTCAATCTATCTTTTAGAATCATTGGGTGACTGTGTTGACTATGGTAGTAAAACGGTATAATAATTATCCCCATTGCTTTTGTGAGTAGCACCACTACCGCTATTGAAAAGAACAGACTGAGATTAGTTCTCAGAAAAGCAATCAGAGAAGAATTTTGGGCATAATCATACACTTTTTATGCAGATAAAGCTGCCATTGACTTCAATGGATTGGACACCTGGGATGGAAGGAACCACCCAGTACGTACATCTACAGCATGACTAAATTACTGTAGTTGTCCCCAACTCATTCTTGACAGATGACTGTCAAGCCTAGCCTTGAATATCTCCAGTGACAGCAATTCTGCAACCTGCCTGGTCAGCTTGTTCGTTTTGTCAACTTTCATAGTAGCTACAAGGAGAAGTGTTTGTTTTCTTAAATTAATTTTCAAATACACAAAGAATTGTCTAGCAGGTACATAGGATAAATAGGATAAGCCACAAAATAACTTGTTTTTTGACCCAGCCATTTATGTCAGTCTGCCTTTGTGGCACTATTCAATGAGAATGTTTAGCTGCCTTGCTTTTCTGTTCAAAAGAAAGGGACAAAAGAAAAGAATGGAAAAGTAGAAAGCAAAGAAAAAAAAAGGATTATAGTGTGACGTACAGAAAGCACAGCAAATGGTTCAAATGTGTTCCAATCAAAAAAGTGTTCTTATAATTTAAGTGTTCTTGTAAAGATATTCTTATAAGAGATAGCTGTACAAAATCACCTGCTTTCCAGAGAATCCCCTGAATACAATATTGGCACCACAGTTTAAATGAGCTTAAGGGCAGAGGTTCAGGATGATAAATGTATGTGCTTTGGTTGGTTTTAAACCAGATTCTTAGCAACAAATTTCAGTGTTAAATTTGTGATTAGGATACTTAAAATGCCTGGAAAGAGGAGTTAGGTTTATTATAAGAGTTCTAACTTTTCAGTTCACAACTTTTTTATATAAATTACAGCAGCTATTGTCTATTTCAGGCGCAACTTCTACCACACTGGCCAAGACCTCAACAACTGCAGCACTTGCCAGAACACTGCATGTATCATTTACAGGTACCACCTGCTACTTGGTATAGTATGCATAGATCTCATCAGGGTACAATACAATATTTCCCTTGCACCTATAGTTCTTCCATTGTAAATCATTAATAAAAGAGTGGAAAGTTATTTTGTGTTCTTTTAAGGCATAGAAAGAAAGTTCTCAAGACTGGCATTATTTCGAAAGAAAGAAAATTAAACTAGAAACATCCATTGACGTGATATTGCCACGTTTTCACGAGTATGCTTTGAAATTATTTGAAGCAGTCTCTGCTGAGTGGTATTTCCTTTGGGTATTTCTGTAATGAAGTTAGATCTCAGAAAAGGTGAAGACTCAATCCTCCTCCAGACTCAAGTTAGTTATAGCTGCAATTCACGTAAAAAGTAGACAAGCACAGAACACAAGTGAACTCACATTTCAATTCAAGGAACAATTTTCTTAGTGAGATTGCCATTTCATTTAGCTAAAATTGCTATAGCCAAGTAACTTTGCAGTGTGTTCTGGAAGCTATACATGTGCATGAATAAAACACGCAGGGTCATAAAAGGTATCTCCCCAACAGAGTGGGAACCTATCTCTTGGTGCCTGGGAACTGAAGACACATTATTTATTTATGTGTAATACCATAGCACTTAGGAGTCATAGTCATGGGCCAGGACCCCATTGTGTTAGGTATTGTATGAACACAGAACAAAAAATATACCTCCTGACCCAAAGAGCTTGTAATCTAAGTCTAAGAAAAGAGAGAACAGATGACTACAGACAAATATGTGGCGGAGTACAGAGAAACAATGAGACAATATTGGTCATCACGATAGACAGTGCAATCAGCACAGCAGCTGCCTAACCATTGTCAAGTTGTTTTTTGTAGGCATCACAGCAAAGAAGAGTTTTAAGAAGGAATCCGAAGGAAAATAACTAGGTGCTTTTACTGATGTTTATGAGGAGCTCCTCCCAAGCATCAGGTGCAGCTTGGGAGAAATCAAAAAGGCGCTTGTTTGAAAAATTAACAAGTGGACTATGGAGGCTGCCATCATTGGCTGATCAAGGATGACTGCATGACAGTTTTAGCTGTGTGGATGGATAGGAAAGGCGTTGTCTTAGAGACATTATGCAGAAAGAGTTGGCAAGACTTAGACATAGCTTGGATGTGAGGACCTACAGAGAGGTCCAAATCAAAGATGACACCCAGATTATGGGCCTGAGTGACAGGCAAGGATGATGGTGTTGTCTACGGTGACTGAGAAAGGAGGTGGGGTGGGGGGGGGGAGAGCTCTGTTTTAGCTCTGTTAAGCTTGAGCTGACGGCTAGAAATCCATGAGGAGATGGCAAGGAGGCAGACCAAGTTTTTAGTTCGATCAGAAAGACAGGTCTGGAACAAAGTAGATCTGTCGGTCCTCAGCACAGAGATGGTAGTTGAATTTGCATTTACAGATGAGATTATCCACAGAGAAGGTGTAGAGGGAGAAAGGGGACCAAGGACAGAGCCCTGTGGAACCCAGAGAAAAAGTTGTGCGGGATGATGAGGATCTTTTAAGGGACAGGCTGAAGGAGCAATTAGAGAGATAAGAGGTGAACCAGGAGAGGTCAGTCACAGAAGCAAAGGGAAAACAAGATTTCAAGCAAGGGAACAATCTATGGTGTTGAATGCAGCTGACAGGTCAAGGAAGATGAGGATATAGTATTGGATCTGACCTTTGGCTAGGAAGTGGGGGGAAGGTCACGTTGTGTTTTGTCAATTTTCTCTTGGAAGAAATTGGTGAGATTCTATGCAGAGAGAGGAGTGGAACCAAGAGGAGGGGAGGATTGGAGGAGGAAGTCAATGATTGCAAAAAGGCAGCTAGAACTGCCAGGATGGAATGCAAAATTAACTCCCTTAGTGCAGCAAGATTAGCATTAAACATGCCTGTCTTAAACTCGGACAGTGTTACTACAATATATATCCAGTAACTAGGCTCCTAATTCTAAAGTGATAGGTGGAATTTAAATAATGCACCAAATATTGTGATTTCTGTGGTATATCTGTATAGAATTTGACAAGGGGTTGCAGTTTGTGTGTGAAATTGCTGCGTGGGGGGTGGGGTGGGGAATTGGACAGAGCATGTGTGTTCAAAACTAGAGATTTGGGATGTGTGGGGAGGGTGTTCTTTGGTTATTTTTTTTTTTTAAACTTCAATAGGAATTGAAATGAAAGGCAGTCTGGTATAGTTTGTGTTACTATTTGTATATTTAATTGAATAAAACTCTGGTTTTGTTTGTCTTTCCAGTTATTTTCTACTGTTTCAGAAATGTCATGCTGCAAGATTTAGTCCTGGAATTATTTGACAGTTTTAAAGATATAGGCTTTTGTCACTGACAAGGGTAGGTTGCTCCTGAGGCGTGGGTTTTGTGGTGAAGTGCAAGTTTGGCAATGGGTTTCAGCAGCTAAGATGACAGAAAAAGGTTTCATCAACTGAGGACTGGGTGTTGGAAGATGTAAGGAAAGATTCAAATAATTTGTCAATATGGGATGATGTATTTCCTTTCTCCCCAAAATTTTGGGATGTTTTTCTTATCTCCATTTCTTTACAGACCATAGTGGCCTTACTCTAAGCTTCATACACATATCTAACACACCCATCATAGAGCAATGGGCCCAAAGCACAGTCTCCCATTTGCTAAGTCACAAAAAATACTTGTCACGTCCACTCAATGAGCAGCCCACCAATGAGCTTCAATCATGTTTTCCTAGACAGATCTCTCATCTTTTATAAAGCCCAAGTAGATCACCAAAACAGTAAAATGTCAACAAATCAGCCAAACACTGCAAAAGAAAGCAAACTAAGATTTGTGTCTATACTGTCTTTAACTATTGAAAGCTACTTTTGAGCTATTCATAACTCTTCATGTAAAAGTAACTTATTGGAGAAAAAGGCAGGTTGGGCCCATAACCACTCGGACAGAAAGAAACTGAGGGAACAAGGTATTTATACCCCAGTTGTGTGGAATGTAGCGTTCAAGGGACTTGTTCACATACCTTACCTCCTAACTCAAAAAGGTTCTCTGGCTGCCTGGTTAGTCATGTGGGTCATACAATTCTGTCCTCTGAGGTGGTAACTCTAAGACATGGAGTAAGTTCTCTCACGGCCATGCACGTGGAGCAACATATGTGATCCCTCTGTGCACCAAGAGGCAACAATAGGCTTAAGAATTATTAGTCACATGGTACACAGTATACAACCTAAATTATCTAAAGGTCTCTAGGGAAACAAAACTTTGGGAAGATGATACTTTGTAAAGTCAGTGACCCAGATTACCAACTCAGTTATAAGCATGTCAGCTCCTTATTTCAATTTATCCTGGTTTCTGTTTGTCTACACTTAAGTCATGTCGACATAGCTGTATCAGGGGTATGAAAAAAATAGCCAGCCAGTGTAGATGCAGCTAGGTTGATTGAAGTAGGCTTCTGTCAATGTAGCTCATGTTGTTTGGAGAGGTCGTGTTCTTACACTGACAGAAAAACTCCTTCTGTCATGGTAGGCTGCGTATAAATTAGGAGGTCTATGCCAACATAGCTATGCCAGCATAGGCTCCACAGCATAGACAAAACCTACGTTACAGTTACGTGTGGGATGAGTTTGCCACATTATCTACAATATACCTGTAAAAAAAGAAAGCTGACACATTCATTTCCCACCAAACTTCATGCTTTCTGGTTCTAAACAAGAAACTTATTCATCTTGTTCATTTTTTAGTCTTCCTTCAGCATAAAATACAATGCCACTATACAAATTTTTTCTCATATTTTGAGTATAATTAACAAAACTTTCAGCAATCTATAACCTTAATGTGCTGATTATTTATTAACATTTGTCTTTGAAATCCTCCATATGAAACTGAGGTTTTATTCATATTTTTCCTCATTGTTATTCAAAACTACACTACTGCCTGCTACCTACATTCCAATGTTCAAATAATTAGGAGAGGAAGGCAATTATTTTGATGAAAGAGAAGAAAGATTAAAACAACATTACATAACAGCAATGGTACTGATGAGAACTGTCATTTTACATTTCAAATTATAGTAAGGCTTATATGATATACTTGTAAGCAGGTCTAATAAGCTAATGAAGAAGGGATAAGAGACTTCCTTGTGCTTAGTTAAGCAATCAGCTGCATTGTGATAAATTGCTATGGTGAATTTCACACTGAACATAGTGTGCAGAAATGTGACTGATTATATGTCTCTGTATTCATGTGTTGCAATCACTAAACCAGTATTACAAGCTTATTACTCAGTTATTCTTAGGAGGCTATACAAGGTAAGGTAAACATAATATTTTAGTAAGAATTGCATGTCCTAGAGTGTATCAAAAATATGTTTAAGAGTAGAAGATATACTGTGTGTATTACACACACATAGGCTAGGCTACAGGTAAGGACCCACTTCCATTAAGACCCTCAGCTCAGTTCCTCCCCAGTGTAGATCTTCTATTGTCCTCTTAATGTTTCCGGTAAATGTCCTTTATTCTTGTCTGAGTATAATCTTGATATCACAGACTACACCTTGCCTGCACATCATGCCTGGGGTAAGCTGCCTGAGTGGCTTTGTTCTTCCCTTTCTGAGAGATGTCCGTGGATGATGTTAAGCTCTTGGCTCCTTTTCCCTACGGCACTCTCATGGGTGGTACGTTGGGAGGGGGGTTCTATTCGGTCACTTTTGCTTAAAAAGGATGTAAAGTCACTGGGGGATAAAGTTGAAATCTCAATATGCAGGTGACTATCACATCTCTGACTTTGGCTGGACCCAATGGTGCAGACTCTTTGCTTTCCCAGGTCCTGGTCAAGATACTGGAAAAATCTGGGGTAGCTATAGCTCATATCAGGCAAAATCAAAGTGATGTGAATAATTACAGGGAAATAACTTGAAAAAAAGGGAGAGGTTGCTGTTTACCCCAAATATTAAAGGGGTTCACCCACACTTAGTCAAAGCAGGATGATGGGCACATGGTTAAGACACTGGACCCAACAGTCTAATAACCAAAACCAAAGCCTATTTCAGATACCAGCTCTCTTTCGCTCCCTAAATAAACGAGGTGAGGGGGTGAGTATTTATGTTATGGACAGGGTTCTCTCTCCCGCATATTTGTTAACATGCTATGAAGCATTTTCTAATTTTGTAGGTACGCTCAGTGACTGTTGCATTGGATGCACTTTATAATCCGAAATTAAACAAATGATTAGGAAAATATGCATATTTGAAACCTGCTATTTCCCCCCATAGTTCTTACTTAGCTAAGCCTTCCTTAATCACCTTATTTTTAATTAAATTATGACTTCAGTGACATCAAATGCTAATAAGGAAGCCAACAAATTACCTGAACAAATAAATGCCTTACATTAATCCAAAATAGATTGAAAGTTTTATAATTTGCTTATCAAATCTTAACAGAAAGCGTTCTCTGATATGAAACAGCCAAGATCAAACTTATCTTGTTTCAGTCACCTTCTTGCTAAAGTCCCATTGTATTCAACTGAGAAATTAACATACTGAATGAAAAAAAGCACCTTACCAACTTCAGCCAGCAAAATTGTTTTCTACAAGAGATACCTTAGGTCTGCATTACCTGCAGGCAGTAACATGTCTTAGGTAGCTCCACCACACAGTAAGATTGCCTTTATTTTTACCATCACAATCAACCCTTCTAAAGGTGATATATGTTGAGAGGCCATCATAATTAACCTTTGGTTTTAAGAGAAAATAGATAATACAGAGCCACTCTTGAGAGGTACTCAGAGAGCCTCGACTCCTACTGAAATTGCAACTCAGTCTCTGACCTTGCTCAAACTCCCTCCCCCGATGGCCTAATTCTGCAAGGTGTCAAGCATTTTCAACTCCTGGGATCTTGCAGATTCAGGGAAACATGCAAGTTCACAGAGACTCTGTCAAGGCTGATTCCCCACTCTGGCATTTTGAGTGCAGAAGATGGGGTCCCGCAAGGATTTTAAAAATTAATACTGGCCACTTCAGGCTGGTATTAAACTCCCAAGGTCACAGCTTCTCTCTGATCTTAGAAGGGTAGATGCTGCCATCACCCAAATGCAATCTCCCCCCGCCTTTGAGAACCCAGGAAAGAACACTTGGGAATTCCTTCCTGTGGGGTACCCTCAAGCCCTTTCATCCCCCTTTCTCAGGAAGAGCTGAGAAAAAAACAAAGGAAATTAGCTGTTGCCAACAGCTAATTAAATAACATATGCACAAACCTCTTAGGGACACATAAATCCAATCCTGTTCTTAAAAAAGGTAAATTTTATTAAACCCAAAAAGAAAGGAAATATATTTGGAACTTAGGCTTTTTGCTAGATCTTAAAAGAAACAATTATAAAAATTAAGCATCAAGATAGCTCTCTTGAGGTTCAGCTTAAAGGTTACAAGCAAAACAAAAGCATCTTTGGTTAGCCCAGAGGAATCCACAAGCCAATAAAAATAAAAAATAAAATAACCCTAATCGCGTCTTCCTAGACATTCCCTAATTTACTTACATTTCTGGGGTTTTAGATAAGCAATCTTTAGGTATGATCCAATGGCTTTTCATACCTGGCTTAAAGCTTCTCACAGCATAACTGCTCCCTGTCCGGAGAACAATATGACATAGACAAAGGGAAGTTTTTTCCCAATTTTAAAAAGTTCTAGCCCTCCCATTGGCTCTTTTGGTCAGGTGCCCACTCACTTCCCTTTACCTTTGGGCTTGTTAACTCTTTAAAGGTAAAGCAAGTAGAGAACAACCACTAAGAGGGATTCCATAGCCAACTGGCTGGCTGGGTGTCCACAAAAGGGAGCGATCCCCCCTCTCATTTATCACAGACCCAATGACAGAAATCTGAAATTAAAGAAGCAAAGAGAAAATGTAGCATAACTAGTCCAAGTAACAACTTGAAAACAGTATACAGAAGTTTGAGACTACGGGGCCACCAGCGATCTTCTTACCAAATGTCAAATACAAAAGTGAAAAGAAACAACTGTATCTTGGCAGCAGCCTTCCATTTCCACGTGGATAAGAACTGTTTGTACACCCAATGCCATTAGTACTGCAGAGGACAAATGAAACAGCCCTTCTTATCCATGCACCAGATATAACATGTCCTAGTGGCTCCTAAATTTTAGCTGTTCTACTGCCTTAATATGTGACCTCAGGCAAAATCATCTAAATTATCTTTGCCTCAGTTTTCCCATCTGTAAAATGGGGATGATCATACATAGTTATGTTGCAAGGGCAATTCCCAGGATCAACTGATTAATGTAAACAAAGTGCTAAGCAGATTTAAATTACCAGGTAATAACACAACCCACGCTAAGCAAAAATAGAAAAAGCTATCTGACAGCTGGCAATTTAGAGTAGGTGCTCGAGATGCCAGAAAAGCCCTAAAAACAAAAACTTCATTTTGCTAATTTATATTTTATATTGCAGTTTCCATTATTAGTTGCAACTAATTAAGCCACTGAACAACAAACATGCCAACACATGCTTTTTGAAACCTCTCTAATGGATAATATGTCTTATTAAATTCCAATTTCAGACTATTAAATAAATCAGTAATACGTAACCGTTGCACACCCCCTCACTGCTATAATTTTGACTTGGCCCATGTTGGTGCATCTTCAGCAATGCTGAGCCCAAGGGCCTTATGAGTACCGTGGGTATGTCTACGCTGGAATCAGACTGCAGGGCTGTTTAACTGCAGTATAGATTTCTGGGCTCAGGTTGGTGGCCGGGCTCTAGGATCAGACAAGGTGGGAGAGTGCCAGAGCTTGGGCTGCAGGCCAGCCGGAACATCTACAGCCAATAGCCTCGCAGTGTGAGTCCCATGGGCCCGAGTCACCTGGCTCAGGCCAGCCACAGGTGTCTAATTGCAATGCAGGCATAATGTAAGAAATTATGGGTGGAAGATTTAGTTTTAAACATCTGAAAAATAAAGTACCAATATGGGCCTTAATTAAAGAAGTGAGGACAGGGTAAATTTAGACTAAGGAGACTATAAGATTGGTGTTTTCATGCTTGCCTTTTGCACTGCTCTTTTTTGAAAGGACATGAAACCTTCACTACAAGCACTTTGTGGCTAGCAAGGGTAACACTAATTTACTCCATTCATCTACCAATTTAGTCTCTTTCGTCTCCTCAAAATGAGGCAAAACCTGGGCTATGAATTTGACCCTTTGAAAATACATTTCCGATGTGTTTTGAAAATACTTTAAGACTTAAAAACAAAAACAACAATAAAACTGTCTATATATACCAGTGAAGTCTAGTGTTATGCTTCAAAACTGTCTTATGGCTCAAAGTTGTTACAGAATGTGATTATCGACAGTACTTTAAATTATTACACTGAGAGTTAATAAAATCTAAGCATTAAAATAAAATTACTGCCATGTATTTTTTCTAATGAGAATGTTGCTTACTGCAAGAATCTTCACTTTAAGTATTTTGTCTGCGATGTGTAGTACTTACTCCATATTTATAGATACTCAAAACAAAATAACTTCAATTATCTAAAAGAAATAGACACAACCTTCAAATAAGAGATTTAATATTTTAGTATCTCTCTCCCTTACCTAACCCAATTTGTATTCTATTATTTTAAATATGAAATGAAAATAATCAAATGGGCTGTGCTGCCCTAGTATTTCAAAGTAAGTTATGAAAATGTTAAATGAATTTCCATGAGAGTGTAAATGTGGGTTTTGGCTTTTTGTTTGTTTGGTTGGTTTTTTTATGTACTACTATCACATATCAAGAAGCACAGAATAAGCCAGTAATGTTTGCTCAGTTCAACCACATGTAGTAGCAGCCTGGCTCTAACATTCATAAATCAGGCAATTTTTATATCAATCCTTCATGTTTTATTTTGCAAAATCTATTTTTATCCAGGAAACAGAGTTAACAGCAGATTAATAATTATCCAAATGAAATACCTATCCTAGTAGGAAAAAAATAACTTTCACATGTTTCTTCTGTGAAAACTTGCTTGATTCACAGGAGTAAGCATCCCTTAAAACTAAGCAATATATTGTAGGGTTATTTTTGTTTAGCTTGCTGCCCATTGATTAAACTACTAGAGGATCTAGTTATTAATCAGAGAATTATGTTTGAAAGGAATAAATACTTGGAAGCAGAGCTATAGATACAATATAGGAAAAGAGCAAATCAATTAAATTCAGTATTTACAAATATGCCAGAGTTTGAAAATTTTGCATGACTACTAATCCATAAATTTCAGGAAAGCAAATTTGTTAAAACCAGTACAAAGTGCAGGGTTTTGGTTTTGGTTTGGGGGATTTTATTTATTTATTTATTTTGGTAAGAGACAACTTTTCCTTTAAGTTAAAAACTCATTACAGCACAAAATATTTCCCTGCTGAGGGCTGAAAGTAGTACAGTTCATTAAAGTTATTAGCATATTAAAATATCAGCATTATCATGATGGTCAGCTTACATAATCAGTGCACAGCACGTCTTCAAGAATACTAATGTTTTCTATGCCAAATTGTACTACAAGGAAAATGAAGGTTCTGTATCTTTTCTTTAATTCATTTATTTCAGTTGCCACCAAAACCCAAAGGGCTAATCCAATAGCCACAGGTGCTCGTACATCAATTAAAACATTACATAGAAAAAACAAGCCCAGTCCAATGAGCTCAGCCCCTGAATCAAATGCAGCCATACAATCAGAGCAGCACAATGAATGAATCCCCCATTCTACCTATGCTATATTCCTGCTATAGCTTCATCCCTCTCCAAACACCTAGGACACCCGACAAAAAATATCGCATTGAACATTAGCTTCTCATTCCTTTTAATACATCTTTTGTTATCTGATGTTTTTTTTAACTATTAATTGTTTTCAGGATTGATTATCATGTAAGCTTCTCCAGTCCACTATAGCAGAATTTAAACCTAGCTGTACTGCAAAGACAGGCATGATGGTTTTGAAGTGCTGTCATGTTTATTTATGGCCATAGTAAACCTGCAATTCTCTGAGGGCTAATCAAAATGCAGATGCACTCTGGAAAGTGATGAACTTGCCAGTCAGATATGTGAAGAGTGGTGCAGATGGAAATTACACTGCATAAATAATGAACAAAACTTAATTAGAAGCATATTTCAGGGAAACCTTTCCCATCAGGTCAAAAAAATCTAGCATGTTTCAGGGGCTGTAACTGCTCCAGAAACATTTACATTATCTATTTAAAACAATCCTTTCAATAATACCTTTGATTTATTGGTCATGAATTGGATCTAAAAAAATCCACTGTTTTGTGCCAGCTATGCACATTGATATGTGAGGCCTATTTATTAACACATTTTAGTAGGCTCAACAAATATCTTAGCAGAATTTTAAAAAGGTTGCCTTTAGTTCAAGAAATCTGATAGAAGACTAATTTCACACCCTTATAACAGCCCTAACTTTCTAGAATTGTTTATGGATATACACTTAAATTAAATTATAAACTCCCCAAGTGCTCTTGATATAACATTGTTTTCTGAAAAGCATTTCTATTACACAACAGTCTATAAATTCCACACACAAATTCAGTATTGTATGTAGTGTGTAACTCATTCTTTAGTGTATCAAACATACTGCTAAATTAATTGCTTATTCCAGGGGTCCTCAAACTGAGGGTTGGGATCCCTCAGGGGGTCGCGAGGAAATTACATGGGGGGTCGGAAGCTGTCAACCTTCACCCAAAACTCCACTGTGCCTCCAGCATTTATAATGGTGTTAAATAGACAAAAAAGTGTTTTTAAGTTAGAAAGGGGGGGTTGCACTCAGAGGTTTCCTATGTGATCGGTGTCACCAGTACAAAAGTTTGAGAACCACTGGCTTATTCAATTGTGAAGTACTAGGACTCCTGATAACCAAATTGATATTTATCAGCTTCAAAGTGCTTTACAGACAACTCATTAATCCTCACATCTCTCCTGCGAAGCAGGAACATATCACCCCCCTATGCACATGGGAAGGAGTTGCACAGAGAAGTCATGCGACTTGCCCAAGGCCACAGAGGAAGTCTAAGCACCATAGTTCAGGGTAACTGCACTTGTTTTCCCCCTCTGTGGTCCCTCAAGCCAGGCTCCTAGCTCCTCAACTGTCAACTCTTTTGACCAGTTGAGGAGCTGCATCTCTCCTCTTCCAGAATGGGTTTCTCCAGGCTGAACAGTTCCCTGCTTACACCATGATATTCCCAGCAAGCCAGACTACCTAGACAGGCCAGCGGCTGTAAAAAGCATGATTGCCTGCAGGCATAATTTACCACACATCCCTTCCAAGCAAGTATATTTATTCTTAAATGAAAGCATAACAGAGAAAACACATTAAAAACAATACAAGAACCTACATGCATGTTAAAAAGCTTACCATATAGATAACCCATCAGTCTCGTGGTGCCTCAGTTAGCCAAAGTCCTTCCAAACCTTCCCAGGAAGGATTGAGTCCCGCCCCCCACTTGGGCAGAAGATCCTGTCTGTTTGCTGGATGAGAAATAAGGCCCTGAGTCAGTTTAAACTCAGACTATTTATTCAAAAGTCTTTTCTTTGTCTGTTGGTCTCTGGAGAATCCAGTCTGAACTATATGTGAGTGTCTCCAGGTGGTGGTACTGGTCCTGAGTGAATTTGCTAATCACCCCTGTTCCCACAGAATTCCATACAATCCCTGGCCCACAATGATACATAAACAGAATATAGTAAGATCTCCCAAAGATATTGCAGATAATTGCCATTTCTGTCACACTAAGATATTATCTCACCCACCTTGTCACACTAAGAAGAGTCCCTTTGGTTCCCAATCCTATTATCAGGCCTCTCTTATAGAAAAGGGAAAAAAGCCTCAGAGGTTGCTGGGCTCCAAGAATTTATGCAGGGCTCTTGGCCTCTATAGCACTGGAGGCTGTTCCCTATGCTGAAATAAGAGTAACCCTTCACCTGTAGCCATGAGAATGCAAAATTGGGCATTCTGTAGTACAGCTTCTTTCCAAGGGCCAACTATGAGGCTCATCCTCACCTGATCACCTTATGCAACAAAGAAGCTCTTAGTAATTATAGGTTTCAGAGTAGCAGCCGTGTTAGTCTGTATCCGCAAAAAGAAGAACAGGAGTACTTGTGGCACCTTAGAGACTAACAAATTTATTAGAGCATAAGCTTTCGTGGACTACAGCCCACTTCTTCGGATGCAGGCTGTAGTCCACGAAAGCTTATGCTCTAATAAATTTGTTAGTCTCTAAGGTGCCACAAGTACTCCTGTTCTTCTTTTTTCTTAGTAATTATGTTACAGGTTCTTGCAGTGAGGAAGGGAGGGCAGTAGCAGAATGCTGGATCTTGTTTTTCCTTCTTTGTATTAGAGTGGTGCCTATGTGCCCCAACTATACATACAGTAAGAGAGACTCCCAGCCTGAACAGCTTCCAATATAGAGAAACAAAACAGCTGGAAGGTAATGCCCATAGCCTTCTCAGGGCGGTATCTCATTATGGAGGGGTTAGAGAAAAGCAATCAAAGCAGTTGCAGTCCAAAACTATTATACTCTCCTGGGATAACTTTCCTTTTCAGAAATCTGAAAGAGACAAACACTTCTATCTCTTTCTTCGGTACAAACTATGCACACTATATGTCATCTGTAGGTACAATATGCATGCTTTACCCTTTCCAGTTGCTGACATATTGAGCCTCTGCTCAATAAACCTTGCTTCACATATTAGTCTACTTTTCCCTTGGTGAACCTCGCTTATCCTGGATACTCCCAAAGCAATACATTGAGGTACTGCCAGTGGAATAGCTTCCATTACATATGTTTGAGTGGTCCCCTGAATCCATCTGTGTAGCTATTCTCAAGTCCAACCAAGTCTGATTATGGTGGTGATTATGTTGACTGGTACTGGGATAAAGAACCTTTCACCCCTACATTGCCAGTTCAAAGTCAGCCCAGCTCCATAGTGACCAGCAGTTGTTAACCTCTGATAACTACTAAACCGCCCATGTTAAATGGTCCGAGGCTTTCAATCTAGTTCCCAGGGGACAGGTGTCAGCATTACAAATAACTTCACAACTGACACCAATGCGCAGTCTGAGAGTACTGAGGTCAAGTATTAGATAGAGGCTGAATCACCCTCTTGCCCCCAGAGATAGTCTATCCAGGAAGCCACTCAGAGACTTTGGCAAAAGGCAGGAACATGAATAGCTGCTGCCCTTACTGTAGCTGTTCTGTAAATAGAAATCTTCAGTCTCAGGACTATCATTAAGCTCAGTTTTTTAAAGTGACTCTGTTTGACTGGTGCCTTGTCCCTTTTACATCATTTTACCTTCCTATCCTCATTTAACTAACTGCATATCACCACCTTTCCCTGAGAACCTTCCCCATTTCCACTATGGTTTTAGATAACCCACAGCTGTTTCTTCTCGCCTACCATATGTTTCCAATTTAAGATCATTCCTGAAAAGTTCCCTTATAAGAACAACAAATTTGATTAATTTAATATATATATTTCAGCTGTGACATATGGCCTGAATCAGGATCAGGACTTGATTGTACCACCCACTGTACAAACACATTGGAAGCCACCAACTCTGCCCCAAAGAGCTGACCATCTGAAAAGACAAAAAACAGATACAGAGATATGAAAGGTGTGCAAGTAGCCTTGCAAATTAGCCTTGCAAATAGTCAGGGTCAGGATAGGCCACATGGTTAGTTCCAATTTTTTCTCTAGTTTTATTATTTATGTTTAACCCCTTACCTACCATATTTTCATTATGATTCATTTATATGCATATTTTTCACCTGATTTTCCAAAGTGAGTAAGCAACCAGGCTCTTATCTGACGTCAAGTGAGAGTTGCGAGACTCAGCATCTTTAAAAACCAGAACCTTATTCTGTTTCTGCTGATAATTAAGACTAGCATTTTCTTTAATTAACCCTGGCATTCTACTTATTACATTTAACCCTAACCTTTGGATTTTAGCTCTTGCATTTTAATAACCACCATCCTTGGTGCTGATATATTATAATTTCTGCTTACATGATGAAATACATAAGAAGGCCAGATTCTGAAACCCTTACCACTGAGTAGCACTTCACCGCACATGTAACTTCACAGATTTCAGAAGGCACACATGAGGAGTAAGGCCCCAATCCCGCAAAGATTTATGCACATGCTTAACGTTATGCATGAGTCGTCCCAATTTCAATGAGACTTCACACACACACACACACACACACACACACACACACACACACACACACACACACAAAGTTAAGCACAAGTAAATCAGAGTAGAATTAATGCAGTATTTTTAAGGTGTGTTAATGGTTATGCAATGGAGTGTAAAAAGTTTTAAATTAAGCCAAGTTTACCATTAAGTTAAAAAAAGATTATTTTTTTTTGGAGAGGAGATAAGTTTTAACTGGGAAAGTTACATCTGTTTTACCCTGATTCAACTTAAATTAAACCTTATGCAACTTCTTCCCCCACTTGTCCTCAATACAGCTTGACAGTCTAGATTTTACAAATGGGAGAATAACTGATTTCCTGTAACTGAACATGTGTCCCTAATGTAAGGTAAGCAACAAACTCAGACGCTCAGCATATACATGACATTGACCATAAGCCCTTTATAAGGTTGCTTTAAGTGGTTCGGAGACCTACCAAAATGCCACAGTGAGATTTGTTAGTCTCTAATAAATTTGTTAGTCTCTAAGGTGCCACAAGTACTCCTGTTCTTCTTTTTGCGGATACAGACTAACACGGCTGCTACTCTGAAACAGTGAGATTAGTTTGGTTTCTTGCAGTACTCCCAAAATTATAAATTCATACTTTAGAGTCTTTGCTTCTGTCTTCCAAAGTTAAACAAAATATTGTACATTTGTTCTGTTTTTAAATACATGATAAACTAACACTCCATTAACTGCAAATTGTGACAGCTTTTCCCCCAGCATCTCGAGGCTTCCTGGAACTCGAACTTAATATCACTATATATATTTTTTGAAGCTTTCTAGGTTGAATTTACATTCCAGCATTGCATGCAACATTTCCAGGATACAAATTGCTTCTCATCAGAGTGGCTCCTTCCCACAGGAGACTCCTTGTGAGAGATTTAATTATTTTCCCTCTCACCCTTAACTATTTATACTTAAACCAGCTGTTTCTCCACATTAGCTTACAGGTCACCAAAGCAGTTTGGGGATGATACTATTAGATATGAGACTCTAGATTTTCTAGGACACACATTAATTATGTTTCCCTGATTCCAGAGAAAGTTAATAAAATCTCTAATACAATATCCATTTTATTTATTGAGATTTAAAATAATAAAAAAATGCCTATTCAAAGCTCGAGGCACTTTAACATAATTGACACCACAGTAAAATCCCAGCAACACTAAGTAATCATTTCAACAGGAACTCAGCCAGCCAGCCACCTACACAGCCACCTTTCCCCGCTTTCATTGTTAATAATAAAAAGATATTTTGAGAGTGTTGGCTGACTAAAGTAAAATCCTATTTAATCAATTAATCAATGCTCCCCAGAGGTTGTACTGCCATGTTCAGTACTCCTGGTCTCTCCAAACATGGAGGGGGCAAAGACAAGTTTACTAGCTTCCCTACAGTCAGCCAGCACTGTGGGACAGGTTGTGCTCAAGATAACCACCTCCTGCTCAGGAGTGAATAAGAAACCAGAACACTAAGATGTTTCTCACCTAGCATCTGATAGACTTTTTACAGTAGCACTGGGGAAGGGATTTCAAAAACAGTCTACCTGCATGTCTATCTTATTTATAGGCTTATCATCACCCAGTGATAGTCTGGGGAGGCCTAGCTTCTTCAGACGCCCGAGCAGGTGTCTGTATCTGTCTGAATATGCCTCACCCTGGAGAGGGAGAGAATCACTTTTTATCCAGCCAGAAGTTCTCGGTCTTCTTAGTTCTCAGGCTTTGGCTGTGCTTGTTAAAAAACTGTTCAGTGGCCTCTGCAGTGGGTCAAGCCCCATTCCTCAAAGTCAGACACTCTTCCATTGTCTCACAATCTTCAAGCATTTGCTGAGGGGTGTCTTATCTTGAGCCTTATAATCTTCCTACCTTTGTTTCCTAATAGCTCACTATTAAACTACACCAACATGCAGTAAACATCCCAATAGTCCGCTGAACATAGAGTATTCATAAAATTATTTTACAGAGCAGCTCCATATCAATCACACACTGTTTATTCAAGGGTTTCATGTCATTTCTGCTCCATCACCCCCGAGTTCTTCACATTTAAGGATTTGCACATTCATCAGGCTAGACTGACTAATGGCCAGATTAGGTATGGAAATTCCAGTCTTTTTAATTAAAGAGCAACTCATACAGAGTGTTGATTTACATTGTGAAATCCTTATACTTAGCGATAGTTTGAATTATCTCAGAGATATGATCATGAACTAACAGACACCAGCATCCTTTCAATTATTAAAACACAAACTCAGCAGATTATGCATTACAAAAACAATCAGTATATTGCACTGGCAATGCACTTACAGAACTCATGTTTGCCGTGTGGGTGCATTGGTCCCAGGATATTAGAGAGACAAGATGAATTGGACCAACTTCTGTGGATGAAAGAGACAAGATTTCGAGCTTATACAGAGATTTCAGTAAGGCATTTGATACAGTTCCACATGGGAAATTAGTAGTTAAATTGGAGAAGGATGAGAATTAATATGAGAATTGAAAGGCAGATAAGGAACTGGTTAAACAGGAGGCTACAATGGGTCATACTGAAAGGTGAACTGTCAGCTGGAGGGAGGTTACCAGTGGAGTTCCTCAGGGATCGGTCTTGGGACCAATCTTATTTAACATTTTTATTACTGATCTTGGCACAGAAAGTGGGAGCGTGCTAACAAAATTTGTGGATGACACAAAGCTGGGAGGTATTGCCAATACAGAGGAGGACCAGAATATAATACAAGATAATCTGGATGACCTTGTAAACTGGAGTAAAAGAAATGGGATGAAATTTAATAGTGCAGTTTGCAAGGTCATGCATTTAGGGCTAACAAGAATTTTTGCTGTACGCTGGGGAAGTATCAGTTGAAAGTGACAGAGGAAGAGAAAGACCTGGGTGCATTGGTTGATCATAGGATAACTATGAGGCCGCCAATGTGATTCAGCCATGAAAAAGGCTAATGGAGTTCTAGCATGCATCAGATGAGGTATTTTTAATAGTGATAGGCAAGTGTTAGTACCATTATACAAAGCACTGGTGAGATCTCATCTAGAATACTGTGTGCAGTTCTGGTCTCCCATGTTTAAGAAAGATGAATTTAAACTAGAACCAGTGCAGAGAGGGGCTACTAGAAAGGGAAAACCTACCTTATGAGAGGAGACTCAAAGAGTCTGGAGATATGATTGCTCTCTATAAATACATCAGAGGGATAAATACCAGGAAGGGAGAGGAGTTACTTAAGTTAAGTGCCAATGTGGACACAAGAACAAATAAATACAAACTGGCCATCAACAAGTTTAGGCTTGAAATTAGATGAAGGTTTCGAACCATCAGAGGAGTGAAGTTCTGGAACAGCCTTCCAACGGGAGCACTGGGGGCAAAAAAACCTAACTGACTTTAAGACTGAGCTTGATAAGTTTATGGAGGGAATGGGTATGATGAGACTGCCTTCTCTTTCCTTACTGCATGTAGCTGATCTGCAACTGCTAGCAGAAAATGTCTCCAATGGCTGGTGATGGGACACTAGAAGGGGAGAGCCCAGAGTTACTACAGAGAATTCTTTCCCCGGTATCTGTTTGGTGGGTCTTGCCTACACGCTTAGGGTCAGGAAGGAATTGTCCCCAGGGTCAGATTGGCAGAGACCCTGAGTGTTTTTCACCTTCCTCTGCAACATGGGGCATGGGTCACTTTCAGGTTCAAACTAGTGTAAATGGTGGATTTTCTGTAATTTGAAGTCTTTAAATCATTATTTGAGGACTTCAGTAACTCAGTCAGAGGTTAGGGGTCTATTACAGGAGTGGGTGGGTGAGGTTCTGTGTCCTGCAATGTGCAGGAGGTCAGACTAGAGGATCATGATGGTCCCTTCTGATCTTAAAGTCTGTGAACTCTTCTTCAGGTCTGGGAAAGGTATTCCGAGGTACAGAACTCCTGTCAGCATTAATAGGAGTTGTGTGGAAATCACTGAAATGGTATAATACACTAACTCACATTTGCAGAGTGACAATAGCTGAAGGGAATACAGTTTCTTTATAGCCTATGCTCAAGAAAATACAGTAGTTTGTCAAATGTGTCAGACTGGACTGACATGTTTTATTTGGATTAATATATTGTTTTGAACTAAAAAATAATCTGGTTCATTGTCATATTTATGTTATTCTGTAATAGTTTTGAATGCCAGGTGAATAGCCTAAGTCAAGTCACATTACATACTCTAAATTATACAACTCCTGTGGACTTTAATATGATTCATCAAGCTGAATTTGCTGCACAGCATTTGAAAATTGCAAGGGTCAAAAGTTTCCATAGAAACAAAAATGGTGTCTATTTTTCTCTTGGTTCTATTAGTGAGAAGGGAGACTACACTTTAAGACTTGTAATTACGCTTAGTATAAACAGGGGAGAATTTGCTATTTAAATTTCCAAATTACAGAGGGATATTGATAGTGGATTGACCAAGATGCTCAAACTAAAGGTCTGAAGAAAGCTGACAGGTTGGTTTTGGTTTATTCTCTCATATGGGAAGCTATACATTTTGTATGTTTTAGACCCAGCTGTACATATGTGACATTTGGATACAGTTTATACCTACTCTGGGTACAAATGTTTTAAAAGAAAGTTTTTCACTGCAGAATCTTACAGAATCTACAGTTACCTCACTGTAAGGCCTTTTAGTTTTCAGCGGTCACTGCCAAATGTCTAAAGTGAAAAGGAATCAAGATTTTCTTTTTCTAGATTAAATTTCAACTGCAGAAAGGAGCTGATACAGCCTGCATTTTATGATACTTGAAGGACACTTGAAATCAGAACTCTGGATATTCAAAGGAGACCCCAGCAATTGCCTCCATCAGCAATAGTACAGTTTCGGCAGCTTGCTCGGTATAGTCATTATTAGAATGGAAGACCAACGAATTCTGAAGCATGTTTACTGAGAAAAGCCACTGCATGATTGGTGATCACATGGATATTGCTTGAGCAAGTATCAGGGGATAGCCGTGTTAGTCTGTATCTACAAAAACAACAAGGAGTCTGGTGGCACCTTAAAGACTAGTCTTTAAGGTGCCACCAGACTCCTTGTTGCTTGAGCAAGACATTAGGAGGCTGGAGGCATTTTATATGCCTTACCAGCAGTGATTACTGGACATACGATGGTTTGATTTATCAGTAATAGGGATGTATTATTGAGAACTAACCTTGAGAGGTTTTAAGTCATCATCGGTCACCATTTCCTGGCACATATAGCCTACTTCGGAGATAATGTCCCTACACATCAAGCCCTGGAGATTAGACTTGAGATCAGGAGGGGACATTGCCTGCCCATAGAATGGCGGCAGCCATGTGGTCATCTGCAGTTAACCTTGCTGCCCCAGATCAGTAATAATACTGTGGAGCTTTAAGATGCCTAAAATAAAGCTATACAGTGTGGCCATGGACATTTGGCTCTATGGACCATTGCTGCCTATGCATGCTATTGTTGCCAGCGACGCTCTCAGACATTCTTAGAAAATGAAGCATTTATGATCCTGTGTTTGATCACGAAGTTAAAATAGGGAAAAATATCAGCAGCAGGTGAGATAGAATGACCAGAAATGAAGGATGATGGATGACTATGAATAAGGAACATGCAGAAGACTTCATGTAGTTTATGTATCAATTTATATATCAATGTATTTGTTTAAGGGATTCATTTAGATTCCAATATAGAATGAAAATAGTTTATGTGACAAACAAGCTGCTTGAGGACTCATTTTTTATGGTTCTTAATCATGCATGACCGTGGGAAGAAGTCTAGGTATTTTGCTTATGTCTATGCTTAATTCCCAAGTGACCAGTGGATCATAATATCTTATTATGAAATGTGCGTCCTTTCTGAGACCTCTAATAGACTATGAAATTTCTAGTTAAGATGTAGCCAGATTGCACTTGCAACTTGTTTCTGTCTGTTCAGGAAAGAGGGAATGCAGATCGTTATAATCTACATACTCTGTAGACTTAATATTTATTATTATGAGAGGAGCTGGTAGTTCTGTGTATGGTTAAGGTTGCCTGACACTTCCATGAGAAGACTGTTTTTAACTGCTCATAAAATTTTGGCAAAGTTACATCGTTTGCGTGGAAATTTTCCATGCCATGTATCTGCCTCAGGCTTTTGTGGAAAGGTTCAACTAAAATGGTTCAGCCATTTCCAAGAACAGGATTAGGGGAAAATATGTTGTTTTGCCCATGTTAAAACAATTCTTATAACTATTTCATCAAGGAGCTCTAGCACCTCCCTGCTTTAAATCAGGTAATTGAAATTTGGCAGGGGGGATCAGACTGGCTTGTCGTGGATGGGGCTTTTGCTGTTTCTGTGAAAATTCACCCAAATTTGCCTAAATTAAAAGCCTGGAAAAATCTTAATTCATACATGCTCAATAAAGATTGGTTCTAATTAGGCAGCTAAATTCTTCAAAGATTCCCTCTGCACTGAGCATGTGCCAGCCCAGAGTTGTAAGGGGCTGATCAAGACTTGACCTGCAAATGCGGGGAGATGCTGTGCTGCTGGGCAACGGAAATGACATTACAAAAGCATGACTAATAACTCCTCTGGAACTTCTGTGGTCCTTTCTAATTAAGATAGCTTTTTCTTTCATTTTTTTTCCTGTGAAAGATAAGTGAGGGCCTGCTCCTACACCCTGTACACACATGAATAGTCCCATTAACCTAGACTGGACCCATGACTTATATAAACAGACATGTTGAAGTCAATTGGCTTACTAGCATAAATAAAGGTTATTCATGTGAATAGAGGTTGCAGAATTAGACTTAGTTACAGAGCATATAGGCACCAGATGTTCTTCAGTAGGTTTGCTTGTGTCATACTGTGCAACATTTTCCCCCCAAATCTCTCCAGTACATGTCAAAATGTATATTATGAAATATTTAGTTCTCATGGTGCTGTTCTTCCCACTCACCTCCTCTACTGAATCAGCTGCTGAGTATTTCAACTCTGCTCTATCTATCACCTTTGACTTTCACTCTTTTCTACATCTTCCAGGACCATCCCATCAAAATCCTATCCTTGGCTCACCAACAATATTCATGTCCTCCATGTCTGTGCCCATGATACTGAGTAGCCCTAGAGGGATCAAGTCCCATGAGAACACTGGCTTCCTCCACTACAAATTTATTCTCTCCTCCAACATTTCTACCATATTCCTAATCGAGCAGCTCTGTTTTTCCCACCTCAGTGACCCATGTGACCACAATCTCAGCCCTCTATTCACCATTTCTGACTCCTTGCTACCACTTCCACCACCCTCACCTTCTTCATGAAACCTCCACTCCCCACTCTCTCTGTCACTGCTGACGTCACAACCATCTTCTCCAGCACCTAGACCCAAAATCTAGATGCTACGTTAAACGCTTCCTTCTCTAGACCTGATAAATTTCTTAAGTTAGCCAGGTAGACCCCGGTTTTGGGAACCACTCTGCAGGGCTCCTGAACAGCTGCTAGACATTCACTTAAGGTTGTCTCTCTCTATAGCTACAGGAATCCTCCAGGACTAACTACAAAGATTTAATCACAGGAGAACAGAGACTCTGCCTTGACTATAGCCAACCACTGAGACACTAAGCACCCCTGTATTCACATCATACACACTACAGTAATACTCTTGGTACAAAATATACCTTGTGAGGTATCATTTGAAAACAACTCACTAATCATTATTATTATTGTATGAGGTATGCACAGGGTGTGTACAAAAAGTTATAATAGATGCTGAAATTCTAACTAAAGTGTTTTTAAACCAAGCGTGTCAGGGGAAGTTGGTAAACAGGTTTGCCTTAGACAAAGGAATGAGTATTTGATTCTCTGACCAGCCCTATCTCCAGGCAAAGACAATGAAAGTCCATTTTTACATATTGGCGGGGGGGGAGGGAGAGGGGGACAAATTAATCTAACACCCAGGGAAAGAAAGAGCACGGACCTTCCTTCATCACTAGGCTCCATGTCACCTTCCTTACAGCTTGAATAAACTTTCCTTTGAGGGGTAACCCTCAGAAGAATCCATTTTCAAGGTTTACTGGTCAAGAAAGACAGGGGGTCTGAACCTCAAGCGATAGGCAATTGAATCAACTAATTGTATACAATATTACAGTATTATAAAGGTGTATAGAGTGAGGTCTCTTCAGAAAGCTTATGACACACACCAGTGATCACTATTATTGTGAAATGTAGTATTAACACTATATGAAGAAAATATGGATACTTAATGGCATTATGCTTCCAGTCTGTGACCAAACAAGGGAAAAACAGGCTTTCCCCCCAAAAAGGAGGGAAGGCAGCTATCTGCCTGTCTACAAAGAAATTAAGCAAAGTGTGATCAGTAACAAAGGAAGCTCTATTTACAAAGAAATCGGCAGGGGAATGGCAAGCCCCCAGGAAGGGAAAAACAGCAAGAGATAATCCTGCCTCTTTAAACAAAGTCATTGATGGTGGGAAAATATAAGCAAAGACAGACGCTATCTTTGGCATTCATCACTACACAGACAAAAGTGAACAGAGCTCTTGCAAACTGAGATAGATGGGCCTTCAACAAGCAGGGGGGTTTGAAGTCTCTGGAAACTGAGTATAGGTGAGAAACCATCTTGAACAAAGCTTGTACCTAGCTAGATTAAATTTTAGCCTTTTTAATGTTTTCACATTTATTTGCTTGTAACTCTAACGTTATTCCTTTTACTTGACATCCCTTAACCTGTGTCCTATTGTCAATGAATTTGTTTTTGTTTTTTATTTTAAACCAACTCATGTAAATGTAAGGGTGTATTTACCCCAGTTAATAAGCTGTGGTGTTCTTTGTGTGTCTTTAGAGGAACAAAAGAACCTTATTATTTCCCTGACCTCTCCAAGAGAGGGTTGGACATTGCAAAGCACATGGTTCTGGGAAAATTTGGGACTGGGAGTGTGTTGGGGTCCCCTTGCTGCTTGTAACCAAGGCTGGTGTGAACCAGAGTGGGGCTGCAGACAGGCTGCTGGGGTCAGAGATGCTGAACCAGGGCTGTCTAGCACACAGACACTTGAGGATATGACCTGCATGCATATGGGCTGATTGTGAGCATCCCTGGGACCTTCAGTATCAAGGCACTGTAAGGCACCCATGATTGTAGGGCAATTTGGCAAAAGATTGTAAGTCATCTTCTCTCCCCAACATCCATATGGTTCCCCCTCCTGACCATTCGAATAGGAACTACTAAAATCATTTGTTACTTGTGGTTTGGACCATTAGATTTTCCCTATGCCCATTTTAATCCTTCCACTAGCTCCTTCTCTTCTCCTGCACAAGTGCAGTCTTCTTGTCCTCACTTTTAATGCATCCACAGCTATGCCACTCTCTTATTCATTCTTTTGCCTTATTGCATATCCTCATCCTCTACCAGTGATACCAGAATTGACTATGTCCAGTACTCCCTACCAGGACATGTGTGTTTTCTTTTGCACTCTCTATGTAAAACAAACATCTTCCCTGAACTAGTCTGCAAGGCCACTATCCTATACTCATTCAAATTCTTCCTCAAAACCCTCTTCTAACTTAACATTTACAGGTAATTCCCAGTTGGGAATAGCTGAAACATACACCCACAAATAGATTTTAACTGGTTTGGAACCACAAACTAACTCTCACTGACTACAGAAACCCATGTTCACATTATTTTTACCCTCATCCTCATTCTCCTTCCCCTCTGATTTTAGTAACATTCATTTGTTGTGCTTGGTCTCTAGATTTTAATGTAAACACTTCATGGCAGAAACCATAGCATGTAATTTATTTTTTTATAATACTTAGCATGATAGAACCTTGATCATGATTAAGGCCTTTTGAAGATACTGTTGTATTAAATCAACAAACTGATGATAAAACAGGTTATTTTGATTCTTTTGGTGAATATTTAGTATGCTGCTCATTAATTTTAACATATGGCATTTGTGTTCAAGACAATCAGCATCAAATGGCTACTCTTATCTACCAATGAATATGGGAAGAAAAACGTCAGTCAAGAAATGACTTATTTAGAAAAGTATAGTAAAGTTGAAGCAATTCTGTTTTATGATTAAGCTGTTTACTATTAATGCATGCAGGTGATCCTTGACATCTTTATCAATAATAATGCAGCCCAATGAGGCAGAATCATTGAAGACAAGTGACACCCACTCACAAGAGCAAGAATACATCTTCTATTAAACAAAAAAACACCATTAGAAAACTTAACTCACTGACAGTTTAAACAGGCTTTTATGTGACAATTCATTTTACACTGTAATAAAAAAGTAATCAGCATTAGCAACCTTTCCATACTATGGAACATGTGGGCTACCATGAATTAAATAGCATACTGAAGATTAATTGTATGGGTCAATTTCATTATTATGGTAATTTTTAAATTGTTCTAGGAAAATGTTTATATATACACAGATACACACATATAGATAAATGTATCTACCTATGGTAGGCAAATTTGCTTTCTTTTTTGTTTATATAATCTGAGAAGGAAAAAAATGGGTGAATGAAGCAGCATATGCATGAATAGTTATTGGAATGAAGTAAAATGTTGCCTAATTGTATTGAGTAAGACCTCCCAGCTGTGATTGCTTGATCCTGGTTTGGTTTTTAGGGATATTCCTATTTGTGCATTTACTTAATTTCTGAATGAATCACCTTGGGCCCAATCCCACAACCTTCACCTCATGTGAGTAAAGATGACTCACTTGAGTAACAATTGCTACACAGGACCACATCATAACAGCACAGCCTACAATTGTTTAAATTTGAGTCAGCCTCTATCATGTCAACTCTGAAAGAGGAAATATTCTTTGCAGCAAAGTCTAAAAATATTTTCCATATTTCTCTCCTTGTAATTGGTAATTTACAACTTACTAACTTATTTTTCCCATGTATTCCACAGTGTGGAATATGACTTCAGACAACAAGAAGGCAGATTTCATCAGGTTTTGAAAACACTGGATCAAGTGGAGCAAACACCTGCCACGGCTCCAGCCCCCAAATTATCACCTGACCATCCAATTCCTGAGAAACAAGAATTAAGACGAAAAACAAAAAAGGTGAAAAAGAAATGCTTCTGGTGGATGTGAATGTCTTTTAGCTGACATACAGTATTGAAGGACTACATTTCAGAAGATATTAAAACATATATACAGAGACTTTAATATGTACAACTGTGAAATCACAAACAGGAAACTAAAAAATGTCTAAGAAGGTATTTGAAAACTCAAAAGCTTAGAATGGAATTTGCTCATTTAACAAGCTCAGTGAATAAAGACATGAGTATTTTGAAATGGGATGCAATCTATCTCTTTGATTCAAAAAGACATCTTCATATGCTTTGTGAAGGCAAAATTTTCAATTTCAAATAATGCTGAAGTTGTGATTTAAATTGATAAAAACAAGGGCAATCAAAGTAAAGGAAGCCGCTCCCATATGCATTCCCACATTATGCTTAGTTTCAAACAAAATGGCTTAAAAGTCATTCCCTGATCTTGTCCCCAGTGGTGCAACCAAAAATTGTGGGGTGGGACACAGATTTTCAGAAAACTTCCTCTCCAAGGGAGACAATCCATTAAAATTATATATATATATATATATATATATATATATATATATATATATATATATATATATATATATATATAGCACAAGTGATTGATTTGTTACACTAGTGTAAGAGTTAAAAATCTATAGCATCCAAGACTGGACACGATTCCTTTTTTTTGGGTTGGTGTTATTCAGAAACTAACAATTATTTTACTGCAGTTGAGGGAGGGGGAGAATCATATTTATTAACATCCTTTCCTAAAAAGCAATCACTTTATAAAACATCTCTATCTCTGTTTGTACCATTGTGCAACTAAGATCCTTCACACAAGATCAAAATGTCCCAACACATGCCTCTTTGATCCAACAGAACATACTCACAGCATCCCAGAGGGTGTCAAACCAGTTGTACACTTTGATGTTCTGATGTTAATACAGATTAGTGTTAAGGGAAATGTTAAGAAAAGTTAATGTAGAGCAGATTTCAATTTAGCTATTTTTCAAAATTTAGAAAAATAGCTATGACAACTAGTCAAAACTAGATATAAGAGTTAAACTTTTTCTTTTCAAGAAAAATAGCTGTTTTCCATGCAAAAATGTTTAGAAAAAGGGGAAAAGTTTCAGAAAAGTAAATTTAATAGCCAAGCATTAAAGCCTTGACAGTACTATAGGTGGCAGAGTATAGGGCAGTCCCACTCTGAAAAGAGACTTTAATATACTAACATGGCACATTCTTACTCATCTGATTTATTCCTGGGGGGGGATGTATAGTTTTATTACTTTAGTGACAAAAGTGCTCGTGTTTCTTTTACTCATTTTACATTAGTGTGCAATGCCAAGAAAGAAGACAAGTTAGCTTTTGTTCATTGTTGTACATCAGCAAAACCATTTAATAAGTTCCAGGTATTAAGGACAATCAATTATACCTGCACAAAACCACTGAAGGTAATAAGATTGCACAGGAGTCATTAAGGGCAGAACCATAGCACAATAGGGCTTGCTTAGATGTAACTGGTCTTTGTTTAGAGGTGATGAGGCATGGAAAGTAAAGAAATTAGCATGACTCAGCTGAGTGAGAGTTTTCAGGACTGGGAATTAGAAAGAATTAAACACATTAGATATGAAAGTCACTGAGGGACAATGAATCCACAATGCCATTCACTGGAACCTTTTTCAGAGGAAAACCTCCCTTTAAATTCTAGTAACAAAACTGTGACCTAGTTATACCCATAAGCCCTCTTCAATAAGGATTTGTAGAGGTAAGTAGGGTCAAAATTTAGCCCTTGTTAGAGTACACCACTATCACACCCATTTAAATACACATTTTATATGCTGGCACGCCTATAGTATTCTTCCATACTGACTGTGTATCAGTGTGTCTATATAACAGAGATATAGAACGGTCTATTTATGTACAATATCATTCCTTCTAGCCAACTAGTTTTGAACGCTGAGTGTCTCATGGTAAAGGGACATCCGTGAGCTGTATCAAAAGCTATAACAACTCTCCAGGCTAAAAAATGCTCTCCCACTCTCCTGTTTTCATGGCTCTTAGCACCTTTGGTGGAAGGTCATTAGATTTAGCTATCATCAGTCCTATATTCCACTCCCAGAGTTTATTTTTTCTTTACCAGCATAAAATGAAGAAGCAGCCCCTCTACTAAGGAATTAACTCTTCACTTGCCAGCCCTTCGGGATGTGTTTCAATCTTTGTTAATTTTTTTCTTTAAAATGTACATTTAAAAAAATAATAAACACACAGTACCATGGTGAATTATCTGCTTCTTATCTTGGCCAGTGGGCTCTTTGTACCTGCAGCAGTTCCTATTGCAGCCTTCTGCTGAGGGAGAGAATGAACCAATTTCCTTCCCGGTTTTCATTCAAGCACAGTCCACACGTTCTGTTGAGTCCAAACTCGGCCATTCAAGAGGTATGGTGTGATCATCACAGAATTTAACATAAAAGCGATAAAGTTCAGCTCACACCTTCTCCTCAGGCTTGGTTGCTCCTAGGGTTCCCTCCCTAATGATCTTTCATCCCATAGATACTCTCTTTCTAAACAATCACTCCCATCTCCATTATATGAGGATGGTGTAAAGCACCAACTGTCTCAGCGAGTGAACAGCAGCCACTTAACCATTTCCTAGCAGTATCAAAACCTCTCTACAGGGTGTGCTAGCACTGCCAGCTTGTGGTGGGGTTCTCTTTGTCATCATTCTAGACTTGAATAGTGTTTTCTGCACTCAATCTGGGGGTACAGGAGAAGTTAAGATTAAGTATATTAAGTTAGCCCATTTAATTCCACACCTGTCTCAAGCACTGCTTGACTACAATTCACAGTAAAAGAAGGACGAAATCATATAATTGTACATATCACACAGAAAAAAATATAGCTGCAGAACTAAGCTTCTCTTGCACTAAAGAATTTAGCGGGCATCGTATTTGTGCAATAAAATTGCATAATACTGCATGTGTACATCTACTGTACACAAACTTCTACATAGTCTATGCTTCATATAATTTCTTTGTAAAATTATATATTCAGCTCCTACATTGCAATAGTATTACATAGCATTACACTCAAAAGGGTGATTTCTATTAGAGAACACACTGGAAAAGTGTCAGACATATAGATACATCCGCTATGTCTGATGTTACAGAAAAGAGCTAAAGAGATATTAAGTCACTCAAATTGCTCCTTTGCTATTTTCTCTGTTTTGTTTAGCCTGAACATAGAAATTGACAACATAAATAAAACATATTACCAGGTTACAAATAGGTACTTTAGATCCTCCAATGGGCATATGTGACACAACTACAACAAAATGTGATGTGTGACTTTCCATTACAATGCATCAAATAGGAAAAAGGAGAACAGATGGCTCCGGAGACATACTGCTCAGTTGTGTAACATCAGGATTAGACTACAGATATATAGATTTGTAGATAACAAAACTAGTAATGTTGGGCAGAAAAGATTTTACACCATAACAGTCTACTGTGTAGTGTTTCAAAGTAGCTCCCATAAGAGGAGTAAAATACACACACACACACACACACACACACACACACACACACACACACAGAATGATCTCATTTGATAACATTGGTATACAAAAATAAAGTAGGCTGTTATGAAAAATTTGACATATTTATGTGAGAAATACACCAAGCTCTTTGTAAAATACTGTACAGCATATGACATTATATATACCAAAATTACTGTACTTGAAGTTACTCTGTTTTACAGAGAAAGTCAATCTATTTCTTTTTTAAAAAACAAAACAAAATGTATGAATAGAATCCTGAATCTGGTATGACATAGGTTACAAAGCTTCCCCCCCCCCCCGTAGTTCAATAAAAAATATAGTTATCCTATGAACAGTCACAAGACTTGGTAATTATGCTAGCTCAAATACAGAGCACCTTCCTAAAGAAATGTAATAATCAAATGTAATGTTTTGTAAATTTCTAGACTGTTTTAATGGGATATTATCTTTTGCAATAAACTAACTTATTTTTTTTTGGTTTCAAGACTCAATTAATAAACATTTAGGGGGAGTACAGAGGAAATGAAAGATTGCTCTTGAGAAAGGAGGAAGGATCGGGCATAGTATCCTTTATAAATTCATATTAATTAGATTCTCTAGGTCAGTGGTTCTCAGCCAGGGGTACACGTACCCCTGGGGGGTACATAGAGGTTTCCAGGGGTACATCAAATCATCTAGATATTTGACTAGTTTTACAACAGGCTACATAAAAAGCACTAGCGGAGTACGTGCAAACTAAAATTTCACATAGACCAGGGGTCTCAAACTCCTGGCCCATGGGCCATCTGTGGCCCACGAGCCTCTCTAATGTGGCCCACGGGACTCCAGCAATTTTGGGGCCAGGTCTCTCCCTTGGCTCCACCTGCTGCCCCAGGGCGCTCCCCCCTCAGGGGCCCCAGCAGCGCAGTGGAGCTGAGCGGCATCTGCCTGCTTGCTCAAGTGGCTGCCGGCCCCTCCCTGTGGCCCAGGAGTGGTGCGGGGCTGTGCCTCTGCGCGCTGCCCCTAGCCCGAGTGCCCCTGCGGTCAATGGGACGCTGTGGGGGTGGTGTCTGGGGGCAGAAGCGCACAGAGACCCTCCGGCCCACCCCGCCTTGGAGCCCCAGGTAAACACCGCACCCCCTCCCCCCTCCGAGAGCCTGCATCCCCACCCCCTTCCCACACACCCCCTCCCACCTCCAAACTCCCTCCCAGAGCCTGCGCCCAGTCCCCACAACCCCAGCCCACAAATTCCCTCCCAGAGCCTGCACCCCCTTCCCACACCCCCAAACTCCCTCCCAGAGCCTGCACCCCCTCCCTACATACCCCAGCCCCCAAACTCCCTCCCAGAGCCTGCACCCCCTCCCCACACACTCCCAGCCCCCAAATTCCATCCCAGAGCCTGATACCAGACCCCCTCCCCCACCCGAACTCCCTCCCAGAGCCCAACCTCTCATCCCTTCTGCACCCAAACTCCCTCCCAGAGCGTGCACTCCAATCCTCTACCACAAACCTCTCCCCCTCCCCCCACAAACTCTGTTCCAGGGCCTCAGGCAAGTGGGGGTGGAGTTTTGGGGGGGCGGGTTCTGGGTGGCATGAGTGACATTGGCCCACTGGGAGGATTTGAGGACTGGCACTGGCCCTAAGGTACATTGAGTTTGAGACCCCTGACATAGACAATGACTTGTTTATATTGCTCTATATACTATACACTGAAATGTAAGTACAATATTTATATTCCAAATGATTTATTTTATAATTATAATTTAAAAATGAGAAAGTCAGCATTTTTTCAGTAACAGTGTGCTGTGATACTTTTGTAATTTTAGGTCTGATTTTGTAATCAAGTAGTTTTTAAATGAGGTGAAACTTGGGGTACACAAGACAAATCAGACTCCTGAAAGGGATACAGTAGTCTGGAAAGGTTGAGATCCACTGCTCCAGGTAGAGAAGGAGAATTTCAACTCTCAGTGGTTTATTTTCACACTTCAAAATATATCACACTGTATTATCAATCATTTTAGCTTTGCAAATTCTTGCTCTGGTTATAACTTGTGAACAGTGATGTGTACTATGCCAATCATATTATGGTTCTAAAGAATGCACCTTTTTGATCTCCCAGTATGAAGCAAAGGTGTGAAATAATGGGATGATAGAAACTGTATAACACCGCCCCAGTTGTCAGGGGACAGGATCGAACCTGGGACATTTGGAGCTTAGTGTATGAGTCTCTACTGTATGAGCTAAAAGCCACATGGCCCCTAGCTAAGGCTGTAGCAGAATCGTTAATCTCTAAGTGGTCTCACTGCCAATAGAGGGGACAGAACACCATACCCAGGAGGTGTGTGGGTTACAACTGCACCAAAAGAACTAGGTGAAATGCAAAAGGCCACCAAATCTTAGAAGGACGTATGGGTCAACAGTGTTCCAAATAAAAGATCTGGAAAGTTTTGCTCTCTCATGATCCTCTCCTTAACTTCCCTCTCCACCCAAGAAAAAAGGGAGAACTCCTTAACAAATAACATGCCAATGCCTCACTTTGTTCAGGATCCTTACTTCCAGACATGCTAATTGCTGAAACCCACATAGAAAGGGGACTGTCCAGGTAAGTTATTACCGATAAATAGTTGTCTTCTCAACAGATGCAACTTGGACAGTTAGTTTCAGATTCTTACATAGGCTCTCTGTAATGTCACTAACCAAAGGCATTTGAACATCTTCATAAACAGCTGTTTGTTGGAGAAATTCATTTCTTCAGGTAACTCGGAGGTGATAGGTAATGTATAATAGATAACCTGTTTATTTGCATAACTATTTACTTACCTTTTTTTTCTCCTCTGGAGTTTCAGTATTCAGTAAGATTGGGGAAGACCATAAGAGAAATATGCTCACTGACTAACTTCATGAGGTTTTCAGGGAGGTTACCACCAGAGATATGAAAATGAATGAGTTATGAAACTGAACTGTTTAAAATGACATTCCACTAACCTGAAATTAGTAATAAAAATCAAAACCTTGATTGCTGGACTGGCAACAGCTATCATGTGGATAGGGACATGTCTAACAAAGACTTGCTAATCATTTGGTGGTTGGTCAACAGCAAAGCTATAATGAATGTTTTCCCCGGTCTTATGCACTTCAGATGAAGTGTTATTTGGAAAAGAAACAATAATGACCACTTCACATTCAGAACTAGGGTTTTAAACCTGGATAGAGTGAAAACATACCTAGATGCTTAAATGATAAGCACATCCCAAGTTCCTGGATAGAAAACATAATAGAGGTAGTAACTCTTCATCCAAACCAGGGCTAGAACACCTGCAACTCCTCAGTTGATGTTGGATGCTCTGTCTTGATTAAATCATTTCCTCTATTACATGCAAGCAGGACTAGTTGGTACCTTCTCATTCTCTTTGGGTCTGTGAAAAACGTTAACTCAGAATGAAATTTGCCATATAAAGCAATATTGAAGTCTGTCACATTATTTGTTCATAAGCTTTCATGGGCTACAGCCCACTTCATCAGATGCATAGAATGGAATGTATAATAAGAGTATATATATATATACATACAGAGAAGATTCCATACCAGTTCTAAGATGCTAATTAATTAAGATGACCTATTATCAGCAGGAAAAAAACTTTTGTAGTGCTAATCAAGATGGTCAATTACAGACAGTTGACAAGAGGTATAAGGATAGTTATCATAAGGAAATAGATTCAAGTAGTGTAATGACTCAGCCATTCCCAGTCTCTATTCAAGCCAGAGTTAATGGTATCTAATTTGCAAATCAATTCAAGCTCAGCAGTTTCTCGTTGGAGTCTGTTTTTGAAGCCTTTCTGTTGCAAAATTGCCACCTTCAGGTCTATTACTGAGCGGCCAGAGAGGTTGAAGTGTTCTCCTACTGGTTTTTGAGTGTTAGGATTCCTGATGTCAGATTTGTGTCCATTTATTCTTTTGCGTAGAGACTGTCCAGTTTGCCCAATGTATATGCCACACGGGCATTGCTGGGCATATATCACATTGGTAGATGTGCAGGTGAACGAGCCCTTGATGGCGTGGCTGATGTGATTAGGTCCAGTGATGGTGTCACTTGAATAGATATGTGGATAGAGTTGGCATCGGGCTTTGTTGCAAGGATAGGTTCCTGGCTTAGTGTTTTTGTTGTGTGATGTGTGGTTGCTGGTGAGTATTTGCTTCAGGTTAGGGGGCTCTCTGTAAGTGAGGACTGGTCTATCTCCCAAGATCTGTGAGAGTGAGGGATCGTCTTTCAGGATAGGTTGTAAATCTTCGACGATGCGCTGGAGAGGTTTTAGTTGGGGGCTGAACGTGACGGCTAGTGGCATCTAGTTATTTTCTTTGTTGGGCCTGTCCTGTAGTAGGTAACTTCTGGGTACTCTTCTGGCTCTGTCAATCTGTTTTTTCACTTCAGCAGGTGGGTATTGTAGTTTTAAGAACGCTTGATAGAGATCTTGTAGGTGTTTGTCTCTGTCTGAGGAATTGGAACAAATACGGTTGTATCTTAGAGCTTGGCTGTAGACAATGGATAGAGTGGTGTGTCCTGGATGGAAGCTGGAGGCATGTAGGTAAGTATAGCGGTCAGTAGATTTTCAGTATAGGGTGGTGTTTATGTGACCATCGTTTATGAGCACAGTAGTGTCCAGGAAGTGGACCGCCACAAGTGCCACAAGTACTGCTGTTCTTTTTATGGATACAGACTAACATGACTGCTACTCTGAAACCTGTCACATTATTTGTTGTAATACTAATGTTTGTAGTGCTCTGAATTGTATATCAAAGTAGTGGCTTTCAGCAGTTCAGCACAGATGTAACACTGAATTAATGTAAAATGAGAAAGATCTGGGGACTGTGCTAGCGGTAGCATGACATAAAGATGCCATTTTTATTAGGACTACTGCCAATGTTCTGTTTGGGGTAGAGTGGAAGTTTGTAGACCCTGCTATAAAATATACCCACTTTTACCTGGTCTTTATTACTTAATGTGAAGAAAAACAAAGTAGTTCTGTACATGAAATATTTAAAATGTACATGGGGGTATTCAAGGCTACCTTTTTTTTGTTCAGTTAAACAAGGTCAATGTGTGGTCTTTCAATATTTCCCTCATTTGCACTTTCAGTGCACCATTATATACTTCCAAGCAGAAAGCGGTCTGCATTTTATATAGAGACTTAGAGGATAGAGAGTAAATCACACACCATGTTTCCCTATCATGAAAAGTTTCAAACCGCTTTTCATGCATGTTTCAGTGTTTACGGGTGGAGCTACCAAACAGTTGACAAGGATCAACACCACCATAACTTCACAATGAAGCTGTCTTGTGTATTTAAATAATAATTCTCTGCAGAGCTGTGGAGTGCCAAACCAAATTTCCCTCATCATCTTCTTCCCTTGAGTGGAGTGTTTGCCTCCATCTAAACTGACTTTTTCTCGCAATCGCTTGAGTGGACCTCACAGCATGCAGTTAGCTAGTCTTACACTCAAGGCAATGTCTTCCCTTACTCTTTGAATGACAGTGGGCAAGGAACAATAAGAAAAAAACATCAGCCTAAAGCTATCATACTCCTCCCCTTCCTCTCCCCCCAAAAGGGCCACACCATCAGAACATTAACCCTTTCATCCCTGTCAAAAATGTTTGTGGGATGTTGTAATTCCATACCCCTGCAGAATTCTAGCCACTGTGAATTTTACAGGGTTATGCTTGACTTTGAATGTTTTAATGTTTGCATTGTGTTTATTATATTGTGAATGACTTATTTTTAACTATATACGGTACATTATGAAGTAGAAAGGGTAATATTAAAATCCAAATATCACTTATATTCAAATAAAAAGAAGCAGAGGACAAATCATTTGCTTATATTTTTCAAGTACTCTGCAACTTTGCTCTCTCTCTTTTTCGTGGCAAATTAATATACAGAATGGCCTTAGAATCCTACCATTCAGCATACAGCTTAACGGCTACATTTAAGGTGCAATTATTAGAAGAAAAAGTGACTCAGAAAAATGGACACAGTAGGGTTCCCTATTAATTCTCCCTTACCAAATTATTTTAGTTCCATATTAATTGTGTTCATGTCAAATTCTTTCAGTCTACAGAATAGGTCAGAAGATTATTTTTAACTGTTTGTTCTCCGAACCTAACCAGGAATATGAAAACCAAGCTGTGTTTTCTGCCCTATGCATCTGTACCAGTAACAAAGGTTCTGAAAGTCAAATTTAGCTGACAATTTTGTGGATGACAGAATAAAATCCAGTTTACTCTTTCATATGGCTATTAACTCTGCAGGAGTAAGAATTTGTCAGTAAACAGATGTGACTCTCAGATGCACTGAGAGCCAGTAAGTTGACTAAGGTATAATTTTTAGTTGCTTTCTACTTATATTGTATAAATCATAGTTATTGTTTCAACTCTTTAGTCCTGGATCCACAGAGTCAGTTAAAAACACTGCCTAATTCTCCATTAGAGTCAAAGGGAATTCTGTGCACCAGAGTTATGGGATCAAGGCAAAGGTTTGCAAAGTGTTTTTTGATTGTAAGTAAAATATATTTTTCCTTTTTGCTCTCCACATGGCAAATGTCTCTGGCTTTCTTTTTTTGAACTATTAACACGTGTAATACAAGGATTTGTCTTATGTGTGGTCAGGTAAGAGAAGTGTGTTGCTTAGTGTTTTGTTCAGCATCAATCAACCTTAATCACTAATACTGACTTTTTCCAGTGGACCAGCATCAGAAACAAAAATATTCCCATATCTGGAAGAAGACCGCTGGTTATCTATAGTAGCTATTTCTATTTCTTACAGTGACTAAATAAAAATGGTAGTAATTGTGCTGTGTTTGTATTTCTTGGTATTCATTTGGGGAATATAATCTGCCAAATTCCAACAATTTTATGTCAAATGCTGGAAATAAAATTACTGATGGTATTTCCATTTTATAATGTTTTCAACATGTTTTGCAAACAGGTGCTAGTGACATAAGTATTATTCCCATTTTCAATATGGGAAAAATAAAACAGGCTGGTTAGGAGAAATGTCCAGGACAACATAGTGGGTCAGGGTCAGAGTCAGGATTAAAATACAGAAGTGAATAGCTCCAGCCCCGGACCATGCACAGACTACACCTGGGTCAGTTAGAGAGTAACTAAACCATATCCACACATCCTATGCAGTGTGTTTGAGCTCTGTAATGTTATGTATTGTAATTCATACCCAAAATTTCCTTTAAAAATTAAATAGTTTAGTAAATGCTTCTGTCTGATGGTAGTGATTTTTATCATGTGATCATAATTGTTCAAAAGAAGGAAGAGCAGTGATGACATCAAGGAATGGAGTACTTCTAACCAAGGAAATATTTCAGAGCAGAGATTATATAAGGAGCAATCAGCTCTGTACTGCTTCAGAATTGGAGCTGGTTAAAACTTTTCCAATTTCAGAATTTGAAGCATTTAAAAACCCTTGCCAAACAAAAGTGGCTAAAAGGTGACTGAAGTTCAGCTTGTCCTGTATACTCAGGATTCTGCATTAACATTCCTGATCGTAGTTTAAGTGTTTCCCACGTAAATCTGATGTGCATAGTGAACTGCTCTATGAACTTCGCTAACTACTTTATTGTTTCATGTTAAAATTATGGAGGTTAAAAGGTCCTGTTTCAATACATTTTCAATTCTAGTCTGATGTATAAGGTCAGAGTATTGAAAGTAAAAGCAGTTCAATGTTGTGGTTTATTTCATGAACTTTAGTTTACCATGCACATGTGTGGGGCATCTTCCACTACATTGCCTTATTTCAAATAACCTCGCATTTTCCACTTAAATTAATTTATTATTAATAAACACCTACCTAATGTAATGTGTTGGATTTTCTTAACATAATCGGTATTTTCATGTACCTGAGTGATCCAAAATTGAAGTGAAAGTCAATGAAAAGACTTGCATCTGAAGAAGTGAGGTTCTTACCCACGAAAGCTTATGCTCCCAATACTTCTGTTTGTCTTAAAGGTGCCACAGGACCCTCTGCTGCTTTTTAATGAAAAACCCAATACTTTTTCAAAACCCAGGAATAAAAATCAGTACAAAATGAAAATAAAGGGCCTTATCTACAGAGAATGGTATGATTATTAAAATGTTAAGTGTACATGACAAAATCGGCAGTCCAAAAATGTAATTTCAGGCTGTCATCTCTTTTCCTTGTATGCCAAAAGCACTGCATGCTGTAGGACAAGTGATGTTGTAGCCATGTTGGTCCCAGGATATTAACGAGACATCGTGGATGAAGTAATAGCTTTTATTGGATGGAACAACTTCTTTTGGTGAGAGAGAAAAGCTGACACTGAGCTCTTCTTCAGGTCAGGCAAAAGAGCTCTGTGTAGCTCGAAAGCTTTTTTCTCTCACCAACAGAAGTTGGTCCAAAAGAGATATTACCTCACCCACTTTGTAGGACAAGTGAGTGATTTAGGAAAACAAATATTTTCTAGCTCACAAGAAATTCCCAAACAACATACCTGCTTTAGCATTAGTTAAGGTTGTTCTCATCAAACCAAACAATAAAAAAGAAATACAAAGTTAAGGATTAAAATGTTATAAAGTCAAGCACTCAAGATAGGAAATGTCAGAACAAGAAATGCTCATGCAAACTTGATTTAGTCCCTCATGCATATGCATTATGATGTAGCCCTTAATTAGATACAAAGTGACGAACTGTGAAAAGTTTAGTGTAAGAGACTAGCTCAGCATCACATAGGAACTTAGTGGCAGAAGCAGGATAGAATCCAATTTTCTAGGGAGGAGTTCAATTGCCCTAACCATGAGACCATCCTTTCCCGTCCCGCAATCCCCTGCTTCATGTCACTACAGACCTTCTAACTTCTGTAACCAATGAGGCAGGAATCCCAAAGACAACAGACTGCTTCACTACACAATCCTGATTCACCCCCGATCAGATCCATCCTGTGCACTGAATGAATGTATGAATGAATGAATGAAACATAATGTGGGATCATGCAATATGGGATTGTATACTGCAAGATGATATTTTTCTAAACTTAATTTTCATTTATAACTCTCCAAGCACCTTACAAAGGCAGGACACACTGTATTATTATCCATGTGCAAACATTAGCACAGAGAGACTAACAGCCACAACAAGTAAGTGATACAGGCAAGAAAGACTCAACAGATTAAAATAAAAACTACACCTGAAAATCTATTTGCTGCAACAATCAATAAAAATAGTGGTGGGTAATCTAATGCAGTGGTTCTCAGGCCTGGTCCACACTAACCCCCCCACGTGAATAACGTAGCTGAAGTCGAAGTACCTTAGTTCGAACTTACCGCGGGTCCAGACGCGGCAGGCAGGCTCCCCCGTCGACGCCACATACTCCTCTTGCGGAGCAGGAGTACCGGCGTCGACGGCGAGCATTTCCGGGATCGATCTATTGCGTCTAGACAAGACGCAATAAATCGAACCCAGAAGATTGATTGCTTACCGCCGGACCCGGAGGTAAGTATAGACGTACCCTCAGTAGAGGTACGCGTGCCTCTGGGGTTATGTCAATTCATCTAGATATCTGCCTATTTTTACATCAGGCTTCCTAAAAAGCACCAGTGAAGTCAGTACAAATTAAAATTTCATACAAATTACTTATTTATGTTGCTCTATATACTATCTTATACGGCCATGTGTATATGCACTGTATTAGGCATGCATTCTAGGTCATTTACTTATGCATGAAAGCATGTAAATGACATTGAAGCTGTCATGGTGTGTATGTGGTTGCAATGTAAGAATGGATAGATCTTTAAAACGAGGAGCTGAAAGCGGCGGTAGTGGCAACATTCAAAATTGTAAGTACACCTCTACCTCGATATAACACTGTCCTCAGGAGCCAAAAAATCTTACTGTGTTATAGGTGAAACTGCGTTATTTCCAACGTGCTTTGATCCACTGGAGTGTGCAGCCCTGCCTCCCCCCCGGAGCACTGCTTTACCGCGTTATATCCGAATTCGTGTTATATGGCGCCCCGTTTTGGTTTGTTTTTTTCGGGGTAGAGGTGTAATTGAAAATGACTGAAAATAAAACCATAGTAAGTTCTGCAAGGAATATATTGCTTCTGGATTCACATCTACAAATAGCAATCCATCTCAAGCTTTGTGCTTCCTTTGCGGAGGAACTCAATCAAATAACAGCATGAAGCTAGCACATTTGCAACAATATTTGAAGACAAAACACCCTGTGCATGCGGGCAGTAGAATTTTTTCAAAGAAAACTTTGAGTTCCAGACTTACCAGCTTAAAATGAAAAAAAGCTTTTGTAAGCACTATACCATCTGCTATATGTTTTAAAGTGAGGTGAAACGTAGGGTACGCAAGACAAATCAGACTCCTGAAAGGTTGAGAACCACTGATCTAATGTTAAAAACACAGAGAAACTCATTGATCTCACTCTTTATTTAAACTAGAGAGCGACTTAGTTTTCTATCTCCCACTTCCAAGAAAAACTTTTTTAAAAAACATTGGTGTGTTACAATAACAATCAGGGCTAGCTCCAGTGTTTTTGCTGCCCCAAGCAGCGGGAAAAAAAAAAAGCTCTACCTCCGCCGCTTATTCGGCAATTTGGCGGCAGGTCCTTCCCTCTGAGGGGCACTGAGGGACCCGCCACCAAATTGCCACCGAAGACCCGGACGTGCCGCCCCTTTCCATTGGCCGCCCCAAGCACCTGCTTGCTGTGCTGGTGCTTGGAGCCAGCCCTGATAACAATGAGAAGTCCAGAGCATTTTTTTTTTCACATTTAGTAGATGTTTGTTTTCAAGTTTGTTCCTAGCACAATAACATTTACATACTTCATGGGTTTATTTTTGTCTATCCATTGTGTCCATGGCTACCAGCCTACTGCTTTTGTTTGCTGGTACCATAATGATGTCAGTCTGATGAGTCAAACTGAGTTAATGCCAGCTTTTCACTGAGTATTAGATTTCAAGGAGTGCACAAGGTGTATTATTAACATCATCTGAACATTTTCATGAAAAGACTTACTGAATGGAAGGTGTCAGATCTCTTGATAGGTTTTCATCTTAAGGTTTTAAGTATATTTCAATTTCTCTTTTGTGTCTCTCCAATTTTCCAGCTAACATTATTTAAGGCTCAGACACAAAATTAAAAGATGCATTCTAAAATTATTCCATTGTGTTCTCTCAGGAACGGTACAACGATATATGCCTAGGAGCAAGCATTCTCTGTTTGAACCTGTTAGGAGGGCAGCAGACAACCTGATAGAAGGAGCTTCTCACCTGGGTGTCTCCCCACAGACACAGTTTATGGTATCTGGCTCTATGTATATCAAATACTACAGGTGCCAGCAGGGATGGAAGTGTCACGCAGATTGACTAGCAACCAACCTCTAATAAAAAAGACAAAATCTACAGCAAGTGGTGTCTGACTCACCTTATTCTAGCTGCCAGACTACAAAAGCAACCAGAAATCATTTTAATAAGTCTGTGTCTGATCTAAATAGTGACCCTTTTTACTCATACTCCATGCATTTATACTGCAGGCTATTTGATCTCTGAAGACGCTTTGAAAGCAGATTTCATTTTTCAAGTAAAAAAATCACTTACAAGCCTGTTATCACCCCCATTAAATTTAAAGCAAAAGGGACAAATTCATCCTAGCTGTAATTCCGTTTACACCCAATCAAGTTGAACCTAGGATACAACTGATCCAAAGGGCATTTTAAAATCTATATTTCCCACATTTGTGTGGTTTACTTTTTCAATTTATCTAAACATGGATAGTGAAAGGGGCCTGTATCCATTTCTAATTCCATGTTTTATTGTTGGAGGGACACCAGCCTGATGTTGTCACATTTGGGTTCATACAGAGGTAGCCAATGTTTAAATCTAAAACTTTTTTTCATTTAAATTACATCAAAACATTCCCAGGCAAAATCCTACACTCCTGACTGAGGCTCTCACTCTCATTGACAATTTTGCCTTAAAAGGAAGGATGTAGCCCCCTGATTTTTAAAAGGTATTTAGGAGTTGTTGAACTCATCAGTGATTTAGGAGTCAAAAATCTCATATTCAAAAGAGATTTAGGTTCTTAATCCCATTGACAGTGGATGGAGTTTAGACCCCTAACTCAGTTAAGCATTATAATGCTCGTTGCAGTGATGCCTAAATACTTTTAAAAATCTGAGTGTTAAAGATTTACTCATCTTCTTTAGTGTTAAACTTTAGCAACTGTTTGTCTTTCACAGAACAATGACATTTGGACATAACAGTCAGCATCCCTCTACATCTGCTATAATGAAATCTTTTCTTTTAATTAACAGCATTGAATATTTACTTTTAAAATAACATGATGTTCCCTTTTAAAATCTCCCATTGAATTTCTTCATGTGACAATTTCTTGTCACAAATAGTTTCTAACAAGCTTTTTACTTGTTCTGACTCTTTTTTTTTTTTTTTTTTTTTTTAAGAATTTACATTCTCTGCACACAAGGACAAGGGAACCAGGAGGCATTTAAACTTTTTATATTCCCATCAATTTTTGCTGTGATGACTGACTTTCATTTGGTTCATTACGACACTAGGAATATCAGGGCAAAATTAGTCACTTAAAATGGTGTCTTCTTAGTTCCATAATACTAGCAATATTAGTGTCACAGTAATTCTGCACATTTACAGGGGGAAGTGTCCACACTGCACTTTGTGTTAGGTCATTGGAGCTCCATGACTACAAAATTAAAGCAACACTGTTCACCTAAAATTATATCGTGCAAGTAAACTAATGTCCTTAACAATGCTACTAGTAAAAAGCAACAGAGGGTCCTGTTAGTCTTAAAGTTGCCACAGGACCCTCTGTTGCTTTTTACAGATTCAGATTAACATGGCTACCCCTCTGATAAATGCTACTAGTGACACCCTTGTTACACCAAAGCAAAATTCAAATCCAATTTCCTCATCACCCTTTTTTTCCTCTTTTATTTTCAGTGACCAAGCTCAGAAAAATGCACATAAGAGAATAAAGTCACTTTCAGTTCATTTATAGTTTGTTTCACAGTTGATTTCTTTATGCTGCAATGTAGCTGTTTCAAACACTGCAGGGGAGCATTTACTTTCATTAGATATTTTTATTGCATTCATTACATTTTTAAATAAAATGTGTAAACTTGTCTACTCATCTTTTTTTCCCTCCAAAGTTGAGATCAAAATCTAGAGGGATACCTTTGGCTTATTCAGGCTTCTGTCTGAAATGTTTTAACTTGCTGTGCTTAATTAGTGTAATTGAAAGAGATTAGTGAAAAAGAAAATGGCTTTTCCCATTTGTTCCCTCTGTGCAATGGCGTCACTCGGTAGAATCACTTTGAGTATTTCCCCTGTATAGTCAATTTCTCTTGTTTGTACTGTTCTTCACACTGTAAACAAACTCTCTTAAAAAAGATAAATATATTAAATCCAAAAGCAGCACAGGGAGTTGGCATCAAATGTACTTCAAATTTATTTTTTAGTTTAGGTTTACTAGATTTAAGCTAAGTTGACATTGTTATAGTAACTGTCATAGCAGTTCATATCAGGCATCATTTCAAGTTCCATAGTTGTAGTACGTTACATAGAACAGCAATAATTTAGATGAGACGGTGGATTGTATCCCTTCCTAAAGAATTTCATAAGTTATTTGAGGTGACTTTTTTTCTGCTTTCCACACTCAGAAGGAACTTCCATTAAATTTGAAACTTACACCTGTCCAAATGATAGCTGCAAGCCAATATCAAAACTAAAATTTTCTACAGAAAACACTAATTAAAAATGGCTTCAGCCATCCCACAGCATCCTATCTGTATTTCTAGAGTCTCAAGCACCATAGTTTTTATAGTAGACCTCAGATTATCTATGCATTCTGGAGAAAGCCACACTGCATACTTATGCAGATCACCTCTAAAAGTTGTAGTAGCCAGAACTTTCAGAAATTGTTTATCCACATCAAGAATCGTGAAAACAATTCTGATACACCAGCCCAAAGAAACAGTGGCTGTGATCTCTACATTGTAATCCCTGGTTTCTTTTGCCAGTTCTAGTCTTTCAAGTACTTAGGTTACTAGCAGTTAGATGGATTGCGGAAGCAGTGTGTTCCATCCCTGTCGACTCTAGTGAGCAGTTTGCACCACTCCACATTTTCCATGCTATCTTTTCAAGGACAAAGTCTAAGTGGCTTGTTTGTTTTTGATTTAGGGATTTGGTGGAAGGAAGGTGTTTTTATTTTGTTTTAAATGAAAACAGAGATTCTTCTTTATTGGTCACACAGGTCAATTCTGTTAAGAGGCTCTATATCTCATACGTGGGATGTTGTTTTGATAGAGGATATCTTAAGGCCAAATATGCATGTGCATCTGAAAGGCATGTACCTCTGAATACAATGGGATGCATGCAGGCATCCAGGTTTGGACCTTAACATTGAGAGCAATTTTTATGAGTAAGTTAGGCTTACTCATAAATTACAGTAAAAGTACTTGCTTATCCACATGCCTTTTCAACTGACTGCAACAAACCCCATCTTCATGATGTAGTACTCATCCTAGTAGGCCTGCTGAAATTTAGCTTGTATTTGTGATTTAGATTTTGTTTCTGATCATTCACCAAAACCACTTCAGCAATATTCATCTACAGATTATATACACCTCTACCCCGATATAACGCAGTCCTCGGGAGCCAAAAAATCTCACAGCCTTATAGGTGAGACTGCGTTATATGAGGTTCAGTCCGGTACAGACTGGACCAGCTTCTTCGGCGGTGATTTAAAGGGCCCGGTGCTCCAGCCACTGCGGCGAGCCCCGGGCCCTTTAAATCACCGCTGGAGCTCCGGCAGTGGGGCTCAGGCGGGGATTTAAAGGGCCTGGGGCTCCCCGCAGCGGCCGGAGCCTCTGGCCCTTTAAATCACCGCTGGGGCTCCAGCAGCTGGGCTTGGATGGCGCTTTAAAGGGCCCAGGGCTCCCCGCTGCTTTACTGCGTTATATCCGAATTTGTGTTATATCGGGTCGCGTTCTATTGGGGTAGAGGTGTATATATATAATGTGCTCAAAACCAGAGCCTCTGCATGCATGTACAAGTAACCTTCAAACCTCCAATATGCAACCAAAATTGACTTTCAGAGTCATTAGATCTCCATCTAAAACCACTTCTGACTTCTTCCTTACTGTATCTCTCTCTCTCACTCACATACACACAAAAAACTGACTGCACATTTGAGACTTACATGGAGTGCTGAAAGGTAAAATATTTGGACTCAATGGAGAAATGATTTCTGGAACTGACGGACTCCCACTTTACCTACACTGGCTCTAGTGCTAAAATGTTCAAATTGAGGGATTGTTAGCCAATTTCCCCTCTGCAGAATTCACTATCCCTTGCATTCTAATTCAATAACTCTCTCTTATAACTTGGATGCAAACCATTCAGCTTTACAAATCCAAACCAACATCTTGAACTTCATCTGGAAATAAAAGGAGCCATTGCTGCCTTGGGAGGACAAGTCCCACCTTTAAGTAAGTGATATGTAGATACTTTTCAGAAGAGCATAAGAATTTATAATGCTGGGGATTAATGTAAAATACATGATACAGTGTTACTCCTTTTGATCCTAGCAGCTACCCAGAAGTTCAGGGTCTAGCAGATTGTCCTAGTTAGGGGTAGAAATAGGCGGTAATCAGATATTTCTTTGATGCAGTTTTGTTTATCTACAACGTCCTGTGTCTCAAAGTAGCTTAATTTGCTCACAGCACCAAGAGCACTCTTTCAGCCTGCATCCCACCCATAAACCTCTCCCCAGGCTTCTTCCAGAGCTATACACCAACAAGGCTGGGCCCACGATTCCTGGGGGGCTCAACCCCCAACCTTGTCGTGGTTACGAGGACTCTGCCACACAGGAGAGTGAAAGGGGAGCCCTTGAGGTCAGGCAGGCCTCTGGGTAAAGGAAATGGGAGCAAGGAGTCAGATCCTTGTGCTAGCCCATTTCACCAAGGTAGTGTATAAGCCAGGAAAGTTCCCCACAATAGCGGGACCATTCCCCCACTTACACTGGTAACCCTAGTCTAAATCTGGGTGGATTCACATACCCCTTTTGTTTTAGGTGGAGGCTTGTGATTAATTCATCTTTACAGCTAAATTAAGTGAAGGGTGCATTCACACCCATCAGTCTCAACAAAGTTTGTGACCCATGCAGCCACTTTCCCAGCCTAACAACAAACAACATACAAATGCAGGGCCAGATTCTGCAACTTTTACTCCCTACAAGTAGTACTATTAAAATCAATGGGACTATTCATAAGAGTAAACACAGAAAGCACTACAGAATCTGCCCCTAAATTAAATCATAGATCAGCATGAGTAACCCTAAAACCATTGGCTCTGCCCCCACAGCATTCCAGGCCATGGAGCTGTGCATCTCCTGCACTGAGGTTAGCATCTCCAGTGACTATGGCCATTTGCATGCAGCATTCACCAGATTGGGACAAGAGATTGATGTTCCCACTGTAAAGAGTCATTGACAAAAGATGGACTTTTCATCTTCCTTCCAGACACAGAGCCAAAAAAGCAGCTAGTTCCATAGATTCATAAAGTTTAAGCCCAAAAGAGACTTTTAGATCAAGTCTGACTTTCTGTACATCACAGACCATTACATTTCACCCAGATAACCCTGTATTTAGCTTAATAACTTGTGTTTGACCGAAGCATATTTTCCAGAAAGCACCTGGTCTTGATTTGAAGACATCAAGAGACAAAGAATCCACCACTTCCCTTCCTACTTTGTTTCTATGATTAATCACCCCTCACTGTTAAAGAATTGTACCTAGTTACTAATTAGAATTTGCCTGGCTTCAGTTTCCAGCCACTGGTTTTTCTTAGCCCTTCTCCGCTAGATTAAGAGACCTTTAGTAACCAGTGTTTCCTTCCTGTGAAGGTATTTATACACTGTAGCCAAGTCATCTCTCAGTCTCCTTTCTGATAAGAAGGATAATGTCCTAATGCTGTGAAAAACAAGAAATCTCTGAAACTCAGCAGAAGAAATGCTGAAGGGGCTGCAGGTAAAATCATTTTATAAAGCTATTCAGACAACCAACTTTAAGCAGGTACTTTCATTTTAAATTAATAGAAACACTGTTTTCTGTGAGTAGATTCTCCTCTTAAAATACAGGTATTCAGTAACTCACTTCAACACGGAAGGGATTAACATATAAACAGGACAGTAGCTAAGGCCCAAATCCTGCTGGAAATATTCAGGGTTGTGCTCATCCTGTCTGTAACAAGTCCGCTTGTGTTAAGAGGGTGAACATGATTTAGCCCCTGTATTTGAAACCTGAAAACCAGTTTGCCAAAAGACCACCAAGAATGAATATTGCAGATACAGCATTAGTAGAAAAAATGGAATAAAATGGGTTTGCATGAAAACCCATCTTTAAGGCATGCTGAAGACTTTAAAAAAAATCATTTAAAAATACTACTCACTATCAAGGTGTCATCTCGTCCCATTGAAATAACAGTCCTGTTCACAGTGCGTAGTAGTTGTACCATTAGTTCTTGAATGTGATGATAAGTTGACTCCTGTAAAATAATATGAAGCCAATATTTACATAAACTCAATATTTTTTAAAGCAGAAGAAAGATTAGGTTAGTAACTACTGATGCTTTCAATAGTTGAATGGCATCCTTGAGTGAAGTAATGGACCAGTCTTGCTTGCCCTGCTCACATGAGCAATCCCACTCATTTCAAAAGGAATACTCGTTTCAGTAAGGCAAGCAGAATATGAGCCTTCTCTTGCCAACACCTCTCCCTAGTCTCACATTAGTTCCAGTCAATGTGGTTAGTTATCAAACTATCATAACATCCTAGTGACATATGACCAAGAGAAAACTGAACAGTGGCACAAGCAGTTACAAATGCTAATAGCCACTAAGTTGCTTTTAAAAAAAAGTTTTATGATTAAGGAATAATCGTACAGTGAAGGAAAATACCCTTGTTTCCAGGTTTGCATCTCACAACCAGACCACCACCCACTGTGGTGGTAATCCTTCTTCATAAAGTACTTAAGCATTATGCTGACAAATGCAGTTTAAAAAAAAACTATAATATGGAAGCTACTGCCCGGATCCCTCACTAATCCTACTCTGCTAGTTAACCAAGAGACTTTTTGTCATGTCTCTAGTAATGCTTTGGGGTTTGGTTTTTTTTTAAACATAACTCTCAGAAATCACAGAAATGAAATCTTAAGTCTTTCACTCAAGACAGTACAACTGACTTCACCTGCCAGCAGACCATATAAGCAGATTTTTCAGACTTATGTAACTATGTATGAGAAGCTCCCAAGTACATGAGCCAGACCTATTTTTCATTTAACAGAGCTGTAAGCCTGCAGTTCTTCATTCATACTCTTTACTGTGTTCTATAGCTTCACATCTGTCATGGTAATCATTGGAATTTTACAAACTGAAGATGGTTGGTTGTAGTCTCAAGTGACATTTATGAGTTTTTGTTTCTGAAATACATGTCAAATTATTGGTCCTGCTAGTGACTTGGTCCTGCTAGTGAAGGCAGGGGGCTGGACTCGATGACCTTTCAAGGTCCCTTCCAGTTCTAGGAGATAGGATATCTCCATTAATTTCTATTTCTATTTCTATAGCAGCAGCTAATAAGTTTGTCTGTATTTTTATCACAAAACCTATTTGTATAGGATTTATAACCCTGTAATAAAAGAAATCAGCAGTGTAATACAATTGGGAAAGTTCTCAAACAGATGTTTTCCAAAACTTTAAAAATTTTTCCTTTCCAAACAATTCAACATAATTTCATCAAAAAGTTTAGGGCAATATGATTCTGTTGTTAATTTCACTGATTTTTCTGAGTTATTAGTCACTTAATACTAACCAAATATATATTTTGTGGCTTTTTATACTTTACAAACTCATAATACTATATGAGTACTATAATTATTTTGCTGTACTATAATTATTTTGCTGCTATAGAGTTATTCCTCAGTTCATGTTTTTGACACAATGGAAATTTTCTGTAATATATTTTATGAAACCTAGCATGCCTCAGTTTCCCTCTGTACATTGCATTGCTACTCAGTGGGTGCAAAAGGATTAACACTGCTACTGGAACAGTACAGGAGACAGGAGGTGTTTGCCCTTCGGTCACCTTGCTGTCTGGTGAAATGAAGAGTCATTAAAAAAACTGTGTGAAGCCGACCCAAATCAACAGAGGGTCCAGCATGACAAATAGATGCCCCACAGACTGAACAGTCTATACCTAACAGCAGGAAACCCCAGTAGATGGGACTTGTGACCTGAGCTGGAGAACAAGGTGTAAAGGTGACTGGAAAGAAAGGCGGCCCTTTTGGAGGGACACAGGAACTCTAAGTGGATGAATAAAAGGACAAGAGAGGGAGCCAGAGATGGAGTCCATCATCATAGCTGGGCTGACTCATCATGGCACTGGTTTCACCAGGATGGCCCATGGCTTAACTTCTGCCTCTCTGTGCTAACCTAACCTTCCATACTCCAGGTGACTAATAAATGGTTATATTGTTTTGAAAAGGCTGCCTGTATATGCTGAGTCTAGTGGCCTTTTAAGCAAGGCTGAGAGCTTCTTAACGAGGCTTTGACCAATATTCCCTTTAAGGACCATTAACCAGGGGACAGGACTATTCAGGGAGAATAGGGGTTTAAAAACAGCTAGCTCCTAAGCTACCAGAGGAGCTAATGAACAGGAGCAGCTAACAGGGTTGTTTTGCACGGGAGTTTAGAGGGGGAGTCTGAGAGCCAGATACACCTTATTAGTATTCTCTACACGTAGGCCAATAACCCCCCGCACCAAAAAAATCAAAACAAAAAACACAGAAGAAAAAAGGCTGCACAAGATCTGGTCCAAGAGGTGAATATAGCTGAATTGCTCAGTACACAAAAATGAGGAAGCTAGCTAAATGAAAATTAAAATAAATAGTCACAAAAGAGAAATGCCTGCAAGCTGCATGGCAACTTTTTAGGAATGGTATCATAGAGGCTCAAACTGAAAGTATATCCCAAATTTAAAAAAAGAGTAAAAAGACTAAAAAAAGTGCCACGACAACTAAACAAAAAAGTAAAAGAAGTGGCAAGAGGCGTCATTTCAAAACTGGAAGTCAGATCCTACTGAGGAAAATAGAAAGGAGCATCAAATCTCGCAAGTCAAGTGTAATTAGTCAAGCCAAAAAAGAATTTGAAGAGCATCTAGCAAAAGACTCACACTAAGAGCAAAAAAAATTAATTTAAGTATCTCAGAAGCAGGAAGCCTGCCAAACCATCAGTGGGGCCACTAGACAATCAAAGTGCCAAAGGAGCACTCAAGAAAGATAAGGCCATTGCGGAGAATCTAAATGAATTCTTTGTAATGATCTTCACTGCAAAGGATGAGAAAGAGATTCCCACCCCTGATCCACCTTTATAGGAGACAAATCTGAAGAACTGCCACAGATTGAGGGGTAAATAGAGGAGGTTTTGGAACAAATTGGTAAGTTAAACAGTAATATGTCACCAGGACCAGATGCTTATTCACCCAAGAGTTCTGAAAGAACTCAAATATGAAATTGCAGAACTACTAACTGTGGTATGTAACCTATCACATATATTAGATTCTGTACCAGATGACTGGAGGATAGCTAATGTGACACCAATTCTTTAAAAAGGCGCCAGAGGCAATCCTGGCAATTACAGGCCAGTAAGCTTAACTTCAGTATCAGGAAAATTGGTTGAAACTATAGTAAAGAACAGAATTATCAGACACACAGATTAACATGATATGATGAGGAAGAGTCAATATAGTTTTTGTAAAGGGAAATCTCATGCCTCACCAATCTATTAGAATTCTTTGAGAAAGTCAACAAACATGTGGACACGAGTGATCCAGTGGACATACTATACTTGGACTTTCAGAAAGCCTTTGACAAGGTCCATTACCAAAGGCTCTTAAGCAAAGTAAGCAGTCATGAGATAAGAAGGAAGATCCTCTCATGGATCAGTAACTGATTAAAAGACAGGGAAAAAAGGGTAGGAATAAAGGGTCAGTTTTCACAGTGAAGAGAGGTAAATAGCAGATCCGCCTCCCCTCCCCCCCCCAGGATCTGTACTGGGACAGTGCTGTTCAGCAAATTCATAAATTACCTGGGAAATGGGGTGAACAGTGAAGTGGAAAAATTTGCAGATGATACAAAATTATTGAAGATAGTTAAATCCAAAGCAGACTGTGAGGAGTTACAAAAGAATCTCATGAAACTGAGTGACTGGGCAACAAAATGGCAGATGAAATTCAATGTTGATAAATGCAAAGTACTGCACATTGGAAAACATAATCCCAGCTATACATATAAAATTATGGAATCCAAATTAGGTATCACCACTCGAGAAAGAGATCTTGGAATCATCATCGATAGTTCTCTGAAAACATCTGCTCAATGTGCAGTGGCAGTCAAAAAGGTAACAGAATGTTAGGAACTATTAGGAAATGGATAGAATGTAAAACAGAAAATATCCTACTGCCAGTATATAAATCCATGGTATGCCCACACCTTGAATACTGTGTGCAGTTCTGGTCACCCCATCTCAATAAAGTTATATTGGAAATGGAAAAGGTACAGATGAGGGCAACAAAAATGATTAGGGGTATGGAACAGCTTCCATACAAGGAGAGACTAAAAAGACTGGGACTTTTCAACTTGGAAAGGAGACCACTGAGGGAAGATATGATAGAAGTCTATAAAATCATGAACAGTGTAGAGAAAGTGAATAAGGAAGTGTTATTTATCCCATCACATAACACAGGAACCACAGGTCACCCAATGAAATTAATGGGCCGCAGGTTGAACACAAACATAAGGAAGAAATTCTTCACACAATGCACAGTCAATCTGTGGAATTTGTTGCCAGGGGATGTTGTGAAGGCCAAAACTATAACAGGGTTCAAAAAAGAATTAAATAAGTTCATGGAGGGTAGGTCCATCAATGGGTATTAGCTAAGATGGTCAGGGATGCAACCCCATGCTCTGGGTGTCCCTAGCCTCTTACTGCCAGAAGCTGGGAGTAGATGACAAGGGATGAATCAGTCGAGAAATTGCGCTCTTCTGTTCATTCTTTCTGAAGCATCTGGCATTGGCCACTGTTGAAGACAGGATACTGGAATAGATGGACCACTGGTCTGACCCAATATGGCCGTTCTTATGTTCTTAACTCCATGTCACTTGTTCAATATCCCTGACACCTCTACAAAAGCAGAGTTACCAGATGTGTATTCCAGTTGTTGGCTTATCAACTCCAATATTTATAATGCTCTTCAGGGTTTCATTTATAAAAAGTCATTATTTTTTATTGGTATGCAGATTATATACACAAACTCTAAGTAGCTATCTTCGTTTTTTCTACCGTTACCATTTTGGCTAGTTTGGAAGCCTAAAAAGTAATGAACTGTTTGAAACACAACTCTAATAAAATGGAATAGCTTTTTACTGAATTAATAATGTTCTCTTAATGTAGGGTTTTTTGGGTGTGGAACTAATTTAAGTGCATCACATTCTACAACAGGGGTTCTCAAACTGGGGGTCGGGACCCCTCAGGGGGTTATGAGGCTATTACATGGGGGGTCGTGAGCGGTCAGCCTCCACCCCAAATCCCGCTTTGCCTCCGGCATTTATAATGGTGTTAAATATATAAAAATGTGTTTTTAATTTATAAGGGGGTTGCACTCAGAAGCTTGCTATGTGAAAGGGGTTGCCAGTAAAAAAGTTTGAGAACCACTGTTCTACAATGACTGATAATGACATCATAGCAGCATGACACTTCCTGTGATATGGAAGTATAGCAGAAAATGTATACGTATGCATATCTGAAAGAAAACTTATTACATAATATTGAAATTGTGCTAAATATGTTTAAATGACAAAGTAAATTGTACTAAAGTGAGAATAATTGTTTTGCTCCAGACCTGAAGTACAATTATTAAAATAATTGTGATAAGCTTTTCATATTACAAATCAAAAACTAAATACATACATTTATTAGAAAACTCAAAAGAGTTGCTCTCTTATGATCACACTCAGAATTTAGATGGTGCTCTTTTGCTCTTGATAAATGTGGCTAGCACTTGGTAACATACATGGAGATTACAATAGTAGTGAGAATATATGCAGAGATCTGTTTGTCAGCCTTGTAATGAAAACATCTGCCAGCTACATATGCTACCGTTTTAAGCAGCTCCTTTGTTTCAATGGAAGGCATCCTATTTATTTCTTTTACTTCAACACTTTGCATAATTACAAGCATTATTTTAATGTCAGACCTAAATTCCAGGAGATAATTAGCTTTTAATAATCTATCCTCATGGCACAGTTTTCATATAACCTCCAGATCATGCTCCTGATGAATGTTGTTGTATTTATACCCAAGTGTGATCTTCTTTTTCAATCCTTTCTGTAGGTCAGTGATTCTCAAACTGTAGGTTGTGACCCCGTTTTAATGGGGTTGCCAGGACTGGCATTAGACTTACTGGGGCCCGGACCCGGGGCCGAAGCCCAAACCCCACCACCCAGGGCCAAAGCCTAAGGGTGTCAGCCCTGGGCAGCAGAGCTCAGGCTTCGGCTTCAGCCCTGGGCAGCAGGGTTGAAGCCCATGGGCTTCGGCTTTGGCCCCCTGCCTGGGATGGTGGGGCTCAGGCTTCAGCTTTGGCCTCCCCACCTGGGGCAGCAGGGCTCAAGCTTTTGTCCCCCTTCCTGGGGTCATGTAATATTTTTTGTTGTCAGAAGGGGGTCACAGTGCAATGAAGTTTGAGAACCCCTGCTGTAGGTATTTTCCTTCTCTGAATGTATTCCAACATCTTCTGCCTGCTCATTGATGCCTAAACTCAGTTATTCACCCTTAGCCCCATAGGTCTTGCCTTGAAGCACACAGCATTTGATATTGCCATACAAAGGGAGAGTGCTGAGATTTAGCACTGGGTTTTTTTTTAACTGTAGTGTGTACTTACTGTTGAAGAAAAAAAAATCCTTGTACACTGTGACTTACTACACTGTGACATATAATTTTCCATGGTAAGATGTGCTGCTAGGTCAAATTACTAAAGAGTGTATTAGTAAAGGAGCAGGGAGGCAACATGCAGTTAAAAAAAAAAAGGAATTAAGCTGAAAAAGCCTCTATTCCTTGCAATGCTCATTTAATATCAGCTGAAAAGTAAAATAACCACTGAGCTAAGACATCTAACATTCACCCAGAGCATAAGTTAAATGAAGTAAAATAAATAACTTACAATGCAGACTCTAAGGATCTTCCAAACTCTAGTTTTTATCAACACACTTTGCCTATCCACCAGTGTGTGTTGTTACTTGGCTATGGAACACCTCCTCACACCCAGCCAGGGCCAGGCTCTGGCTTTTTGGCCGCCCCAAGCAAAAAAAAAAGTGCCAGAACAGCAAAGGAAAAAAAAAACCACAACAAACTGCGGCGCGGCCGGAGCCAGGGTGCAGGGGGACTCCCTGCGCTGCAGACATGCCCCCGCTAGCGGGGGGGAGGAGGGAGAGAGAGAGAAGGGGGGCAGCCAGGGCTTCAGTGGGGCGCTACCACGCGGCCACGACCGGAGGCTCCGCACCGCTCCAGTCGTCTGGGAGGGAAGGACGTGGACTGCCCTGCCGGGCTTGCTGCAGGGTGCTCCCGTCCTCCGCGCCGCCGCCCCCTACAGGGTGGCCGGAGCGGCACAACAAACAAACAAAAAACAAACAAAAAAAAGCAGCCGTGCCGCCCTAGGATTGGGCAGAATGCCGCCTCAAACAATCTGCCGCCCCAAGCACCAGCTCACTCGGCTGGTGCCTGGAGCCAGCCCTGCACCCAGCAGCTGGAAATGTCATCTCTGAGTTTTTTGATTGCTGAGCAGCTTTCTAACACTCCAGTGAAGGTGTGCAAAATTACTACCCTTTAAGAGCATTGGCCGCATAACCACCCATATCAGACCTGAGAAATATCCGTTAATTTCTTAGAAAGTGTTCAATGTTACTTCATGAAATCTGCATAGATGGTTTTCCTTTCATGCAGAGAAGACACACCCTGTGTCACTGCTGGAATTGTAGTACTTCTAAGTAGTCTTCTGGTAAGAATCCTTGTCATGAAATTACAGAGCGTGGAGTTCAAAACTGACAATTCTGCTGGAATTTTTATGTGCCATTCTGTAAGAGGTGTTTTATGCTTTGTCCCCTGTTAGAATTCAAGATGTTTATATTAATCATAGTTCTCTTTAGTACATTGATTACCACTATAATTTGAAAAAAAAAATACAGGCTTTTTCAGGCTTGAAAAACTTCACTCTTGAACTTCAATACTTTTACATGGAAAAATTGCAACATTAAATATTGAGAGCCCTGGAATACTGATGTATTAGCACTGCCTCAAATGGCCAAGGAAATATAGGAACATTTAGGTCTACGGTGCATTAGCTCCCCTCTCCTGTAATCAATTTCACTGCTGTCATTGCCTCTCATACGAGGTACCAGACTTTTTTTTTTTAAATAATAGCATTACTAACATTTCTACTGCAGTTTCTTCTTTAATGTCTTACACTTTTTGTATTCCTTTGGTAGTCTTTTTAGGCATAGGTCTCCTGCCTGTGTGAGGATGTTATACCACACATTTTCAGACAACTCCTAACTCAACATTTTAACAATCTGATTTCATCAATTGCATTATTTATCTATCATGGGGCACTAATCCCAATCCAAAAATGCTACCATCACACCGCTCTTTAACAAAACTACAGTTGTTCCAAAAGCTGCAGTATTATTGACTTACGTGTCAATAACATGCCACCCTGTTCATCTATATATATATATGCTGAAATTGCTTTGTAGTAATTTGTCTCTTGCTTATTCCGGAAAAATGTAAGGAATTATTTTGTCAGTTCTCAAAAGGATTTTCAACCTATGAAAGATTTTATTTTTAGCTTCTTATTGTATTCACTGTGCCATTAGGGTGACCAGACAGCAAGTGTGAAAAATCGGGACGGGGGTGGGGGGTAATAGGAGCCTATGTAAGAAAAAGACCCAAAAATCGGGACTGTCCCTATAAAATCGGGACATCTGGTCACCCTATGTGCCATCCATGTTTTTACATCTTAATTTCTTCTTGGGTGAATTATTATAATGCTTCATAAATTTACTTTCCGGTGGAAGTCTGAAAAAACTGAAATACTACAAAACTGATGATCACCATGTGATATGCATGGAAATTTCCTACAATATCCTTGGGGGAAAAAACCTAAACTTTCTCCAAATCTTCACATGCTGAAACCTTAGGATAGCTTTTTTTGAAAGGCATGCTTTATTTTACTGCACTTGGGAATGCTTCCCTTGAGAGAGTCATATCTTCAGTCCATTAAATTACAGGACTTTACAATTATTGGCTCTCTTTTCTTAGAACCATGTGAGGCAAATACTTCAGTAGAGGATTCTGTTTATTTCTAACCTGTAGGCTGTACAATTAGTTTTGGGAGTGTGGTTTTGTTTTGTTTATTTTCAAACAATGTGTTTGGAAGCACTTGGAAACAAAGGAATTGGCAAGCCACAACAAGGCATGTACTGTAAAAGGACATTTTAAACTAAATTAAGTAGAGCTGAGACCCAGAAAGAAGAAATAGTGAAACATTTTATCATAATTGTAGATATACTAATAGCGAACTGACACTTAATGATTTGATAAAAACTATGAGGGAAAAGACTTGGAGTATATTCTACTCCTTGAAAAAAAAATCAATCACTGGCAAAAAGAGTTAGCCACTAATTGACACTATAAATGCTTTCCTTGTTTCTCCCTCATGCTTCCTTTCCTAAAGAAGGGAGCTGAACAAAATGTCCTCACAATCCAATCTCTTCCCATTATTACATTTCAGTATGGTCTGCAGCATCATTGATGCTATCTAGAATAATGCACAATAAAAGATTGCTTATTAAGGAGAGGGGCTGGTTATGACTCCATAGTTAAGGCTTAGTTCCATTTTGCACTTAAACCAGGTTTGTTGTCTATGAAAATATAGCATATCCCTTGTGAATTTGCAATACTTATTCAGAGTACAGAATGAATTTTTTGAGAGTTTGCAAGCAAATTTATTAGTGTTTGAGTTAAACAACTGGGTTCTGTAAAAAATGTAGAATTAGTCAACTATTTCTGTGATAAATGGGAGAGGGGAGGGTAGCTCCCTTTTGTGGACACCCAGTCAGCCAGTTAGCTATAGAATCCCTCTTGGTAGCTATTCTCTACTTGCTTTACCTGTAGAGGGTTAAAAAGTCTGACCGCATCCATAGGTAAAGGGAAGTGAGTGGGCACCTGACCACAAGAGCCAATGGGAGGGCTAGAACTTTTCAAAATTGGGAAAAAATGTTTCCCTGTGTCTGTGTTGTTCTCCAGAGAGAGGGGACAGAGCAAAACAGAGCTGAAGCTATGCTGTAAAAAGCTGTGAACCAGGTATGAAAATCACCAGATCATACCTAAAACTACTCAATTTGAAACCCCAGATATGTAAGTAGATCAGAAAATGTCTAGAAAGATGTGATTAGGTTTACCTCTTTTATTTCTGTAAAGTTTGTGGACTCCTCTGTGCTAACCCCCAAATGCTTTTGTTTTGCTTGTAACCATTAAGCTGGACCTCAAGAAAACCATTCTTGATGCTTAATTATTATATTTACTCTTTTTAAATCTAGCAATAGCCTAAGTTCCAGATGTATTTTCTTTCTTTTTGTTTCAATAAAATTTACCTTTTTTAAGAACAGGATTGGGGGGGGGGGTTGTGCACATGTTGTTTAATTAGCTGGTGGCAGCAGCTGATTTCCATTGTTTTCTTTCTCAGCTCTTCCCCCGGGGGGGACCAGTGTTGTGAAGGGGCTTGAGGTTACCCCAAGGAAGGAATTCCTAAGTGCTCCTTTCTGGGTTCTCAAAGGGTTTTTTTTGTTTGTTTGTTTTTGCACTTGGGTGGTGGCAGCATTTACCATCCAATGGCAGAGAAAAGCTGTAACCTTGGGAGTTTAATACCGGCCTAGAGTGGCCAGTATTAATTTTTAGAATCCTTGCAGGCCCCAACCTTCTGCACACAAAGTGCCAGAGTCGGGAATCAGCCTTGACAATTTCTTTCATCTCTAATGATTTTAGAGGAACAATGCAGATGCTTGAAAATTAACATGCCGTTAAAATGCACGGAAATCTTATGCATAGTTTATAGTTGAAGATGATAGTTTATAATCAAGTTATGATTGATACATCTACCTGTTATTTAAATAGGCCTCAAAGAGTCTTGGGTCAACAGCCTGGGTAAATGAGGTCATTGTAGTAAATCAATCATCACCCTTTCTCTAGAGCAGTGGTGGGCAATATGCGGCCTGCATGTGGCCCGTCAGTATAATCTGATGGCGGACCATGAGACAGTTTGTTTACATCGACTGTCCGCAGGCACGGCCACCTGCAGCTCCCAATGGCTGCAGTTCACGATTCCCAGCCAATGGAAGCTGGGGGAAGCCAACCAATGGCTTCTCAAGCAGATACTTCCAGCTATCAGTGTTATGCAATCTGTGACACAATTCACTTCTGTCCTAGGCCGAGATTGAATTCAGATCTACAGAGGTGAAACGTTTATTTACAAATTCACTTTATCATGTAACCCTGCACATATAAAGATACTTCTAATAGATTATATTGAATAATGGAACACTACAGACTACAGTAGAAGCAAGTCATCTTATGAAAGAGTGTCAAATGACATGTCAGTGATTTTAAAATAATTACATAACATTTCAGTGAATCTTTATCATAGCCATGAACACATCGCATGTGACTTTGTCCTACAACTGAAGTTCACAGATTATTAAAGGCCTCATACTACAAATTCTACAAAACTCATTTGATGTCTGATTTAATTAAAATAGTGCCATTCCTGTCTTATTGCTATTTTCACATATAATACACACACAGAACATTTTTTAAATTAAACAGAAGAATCTAAAAACTATTTGCGCAATCCTGATTCTGTCATATCAGGAGTCCAGGGTAGGATTTCCAAAAGCATGACACCTTGGCATAACTGCTCCCAGTTAAGTCAATGGAACTTTTATCACCAACCTCAATGAGAGCAGAGTTAGGCCAATGCTAAGGACATTTGTATATCCTATCCCTAGGGTTTCAAGCTATGATATGGGGCCAAAAACGGTTAAGCAACTGTCATGCTAATTGACCCACATTCAAAAGTTAGAGACATAGTAGTAGTTAATGATTGTGTTTTTGTGTATTTATGTACATATTGTAAGAGGTTAACAATGTAACCAAAAAGTTCTTGTCTATGCTGTATTCTGTTGATTCAGAGATCAAAAAATGATCTTAACATTTAAATGTACTGATATCGCTGTCAATTTTTATTTGAAGTTTGTGGTAAACCACCTGTGAAATGGTGGAAGATAGGCAATTGCTTATGTTAATCCATGTAGCTAATTACCAGTGATGCTTTGGGAATAGGTCTACTTCAAAGTCACAATGATTGCCTTTTGTTTACCCAAGGACTGCACACTGCAAAAGAACTATGAAGGGGACCCTTGGGTTCTGCTCCTTTTTATCTCAAATCTGCTTATGCTTTCTCAGGGAAAGCATTAAACTGCAAGACTGAGGTCTCCAAAATCATTTGGATCACCCTGCTATTGGACATTGGACTGAACCTATGGACTAATTCTAAGAACTCTTTGCAACTCCAAAGTTCACCACCTCTTCTATGAAACTGATCTCAGAACTGAACTCATATCTGTATGTATAATGATCTTTTCTTTTTAAATAAACTTTAGTTTAGTTATTAAGAATTGGCTGTAAGTGTGTATTTGGGTAAGATCTGAAGTATTCATTAACTTGGTGGGTAATGTGTCTGATCCTTTGGGATTGGTAGAACTTCTTTTATGATGAACAAGATTTTCAATAATCATCATATTTGACTTGGCTGTCTGGGAGGGAGTCCATAGGCTGGGTTGCTTTAAGAGAACTGTGTATTGGCTTCTGGGTCACCAGGAAGGTATTGTAGAAGCTGTTTTGTCGCTGCCTTGGTGAATCTAAGTATTAGAATAACCACCGGTTTTGGGGATCGTCTGCCCCATTCTTTGCGGTTTGCCCTGATTGAGCAACCTCAGCATGGCCCCCATTTCTGCAAAATGCCCAGTTGTTTAGAATTTAAAATATATTGAAACTTTTCCAGGTTACGGAGGTGCAAGGAAATAAGTTTTTGCTGACTGAACTCAATTTGGTTCTCAAGGTAATTTGGGGCACTAGCCTTTATAAGAGCATTATTAGTGATGTCTGACTTCACTTGCAGAATGGCTGCTATACGGCAATTATTTCTAGGTTTAATTTTACCGCTTAACTCTGGAATTCTAGGCTCTTTGCTCTAGGGGATCCAATGGTTCTCAGAAGGAAGCACGCAAGCTACCTATTTTATGGATATCCAAGAGTGTTCTACCATCAGTCTGCTGCATGCCTTGAGCAAATCACTTCAGTACATCAGTTTCCCCTCTCACCATTTTTGTCTAATTATATTATAAATTTTTCTAAGCAGATACAGTCTTCCTATCTGTGCAGTGCCTAGAACAATGGGGCCCTGATCCTGATGGGTCTCTAAGCACTAGTCTAATGCAAATAATGAGGAGGAGCTATTGCTATTACAATAATAAGCAGATTTCCAGTAGATTAAATAGGACATGTTAAAATCACCTATGCTAAGTTTTAACTTTATACCAGAATCACGTCAGCCTAAATTTATACTTTGTTATGGAGACACTGAACAGGGACAGACATGCTGTTATTAAATATAATCCAGACTACTTAACGTTAAGATGGACAGAGAGGATATGCAAGAATTAAATTATGTGACTGCGCCCTGCCTGTCCCATAGAGATCTACAGTAGTGCACTCCCAGGATTGCTTGCTCATCAGGCTAAAGAACCTAGTAGAAAAAGCTGGTTGGCCCCTATTAAACCTATTTTCATTATTAGAAACACCAGGCTGTCGCACAGTCCAGCCCATTCCTGGAACGCATGCTGTTACCAAATTAGTACCCATATTATTGAGATTATACAATCCTAATCAATATTAATGCAGGTCTTAGTCTACTGAGTAACAGCAGTGTGAACTGGACATTTCCAGAGGTCTGGAAAGACTCTGGCTGAGCCAAATCCTCATATATGTAACAAAGCGCCATGCCCTCTCCACTAACAAGCCCTTTCTCAACTTGGTAAAACATTCTGTATCTGCTGCCTCCAGGATGACGTATGTTCATGCACATTCCTTTCCTTTGATCCTTACATTTTTCCTTTGTTGCGCTTTGCTATTTTTCTTTAAATTACTTGTCTCAAATTTGATGTTTAGTAATAAAACAACGAACCAGCACTAAAACAATATCATAACCCACTTAGGCCTTAAAGAAGTTAAAACTATTTAATATATTCACATTTTATTAAATTACAAACAATACCCTTGTACTTAATGTCACTTACCTAAACACATTATAACACTCATCCTGTCTCTTTGATTAGCAATTACAGTACCAGATGCCATGCTGGGGTAGGTATCTTTCCAACACTAGCATCTGGTTGTTTGGCAGACTTCCCAGTTAGGCTGGCACATCTGAAGTTTCCAGAGGGCATGTCACATGCTGATGTTGCTACTGAATTCCTTCAGAGTCTTCTGATGAGCTTTTTTCCCTGGCCACTGAATAAGTGTGTGCAAAGTTGGATCTATTTTTGGATAAGTCCTTCCCAAATGCCTCATAGGAAATCTCTAATTAGACACTTTACTCCTAACAAAACATTAACACACACCTACCTATATATCTATATGTTAATTAAGTTATAGTTGTTTCCATGTTGTCGAAAGGGCCATTGTTTGAGACATTTAAAACTAGGCTGAATAGAGCATGAGAACAGCATGCAAAAGGTAACAATCCTGACTGGCAGAAGGATGGAACAGAACACTCAACTATTTTTAATTTCTAAACTGGATGTGTTGAATTGATTTTTTTTTCAAGTTTCAGCTTTTAAAAATTCTTTTAATTTAATGTAAAATCAATATTTTATTTAAATTTAGACTTACTGGTTTACATTTGAATTTATTTGCCCTTTATCTAAATTCTAGGGTAGTAGAAGATTAATATTTTATATTATATGTGACATCCTTTCTCTGCGGATTAAACCCTGCACCTGGAAGTTGATGGATTTCATCTATTAAGTCTTTTTCTAGAACTACATTTTATCATTTAAATTATTTTAGTAATCTGTGTAAAGGGGGAAGCTGAGTTCCCTGTAAGCTGCCACTGTTCACCTGAACTGGGGGAAAAAGCTAAATATATGTTATGCAGCTCCCAGATGCAATACAGTACAGATATGTGCAATTACTGCTGTATAATAGTGCACCTGATTTTATTATATGCCCACCTCTATCATGAAGGTAGGAGGACATTGCTCCCAGGATAGGAGCTTTAAAATTGCTGCTGGAGTATAGCAACTGCTCGCTGGGGCCTAGGGGAAGCAGATCTGTCACGGCTGAACAGGGAAGACGGAATTAGAGAGAGGTGGTGATTTGTAACCTCAATGCCAGACATGTGTTTTATGCATGATAAACTGAACCAAAGTAGAGATTAAAAAAAAAAGTCAACCTGAAGTGATCTTTGAAGTCCCTCCTGACCCCCTCAAGGCAGATGTGCCGTTGATCCAGTCTTTCCCAAGGAATACATTTACCCTCCCACCTGGTCCACCACAGTCCAAATACACATGGACATCTCTAAAAATGAAATAATATGGGAAAACATGACAGCATTACTCATGGCTAGTTATTTTAGGGAAGTGCACAACACCCTTTACCTTCAAGCTATACAATTTATAGTATGAAGTGACTCATCTCAAGTGTCCTCAAATTGCTTCCAGGTTAAGGACTAGACTGGATCTTTTCTTCTCCATTTCAAGTGTCAGAAAAAATATTACCAGTTTTCATTTTGTTAACAAATTTTTTTTTCAACTGTTAAATGAAAATTTTGTTTCTCATGTTTTGGTTTTTCTTCTCACTTTCCCCCCACACCTTGTCCCAGTGAAAAAGAGTTAAAGTGAGAGAAAATGGGTCATCCTCATTATTTGGAAAGAAAATTTCTAAAATTTTGAATTATTTCATGTTTTTCCTCTGAACATTTGATTTGAAATTTCTCTGAAAAATTACTAATTTGACAATGATTTTTGTCCATAAAAATTGTTTTGGAAATCTCATTTTTCTATTTATTTTTTCGTTGAAAAAAATTGTTCAGCCACCAGAACAGGATGTCTTCATCTGCCACTTCTTGTTTGGTCATTGGATCCCCAGAGGAAGACTAGCCTTCCTGAATTCTGTGTTTCAACTCAACGTCCCACAGTTAAATGACACAGGACAAGTGTCCTTTATTTTTATAAGTTCCATTTATTTTGGGCCTGCTTCCACACTCTCACACTCCCTCAGGCACCCATCAAAACTACTAAGAGTTTTCTTAGAGTAGAGACTTCACAATAGGCTGATGAGGAGCATTTTAGGTATTAACCTCTTCTGTGACTCCTTCTGCTATTTACATTCTCTGCTATAGCTTTTTTCCTCCTATGGCTTCGCTGAGATGCTGGCATATAAAACAGATATTTGCAGATATGCTACAGATATTAGTGCCCCTGACACACCCAAGTAGTAGGGAAAATCATATTCCATCTAACTGGCTGAGTACCTAGAATTTTTCAAGACTAGTCTATATTTCTAGGGTACTTACCCTTCCCACCCCATACCGAGAATGCACGCACACACACACTTTACCTAAGTGTGTGCATGGATTTTCTAAAATGGCACAATGGGGGAAATGATCATGTGATAACCTGCATGTGAAAGAGATTATGCAAATGTATCTGTGGGTGCGAGCTGGGAGCAGGCACCAGCGCAGCAGGTCCCTCGGTCCCTCTTGGAGGGAAGGACCCGCCGCCAAAGTGCCACCAAAGAAGAAAGCGGCGTGGTGGAGCTGCCGCTGCTGCTGAAGTGCCGCCAATTGCGATTTTTTTTTTTCCTGCCGCTTGGGGCAGCAAAAACCCTGGAGCTGGCCCTGGCTGGGAGGGATTTATAACTCTGTTAGCACAATCAACATTGGCTTTTTTTAAAAAGTCTGTGAAGTCCAGTTTTGAGAGTGTGTGTGTTAAAGTGGAATAAATGGAATATAAGTATGTCTTTTAAAAGGGACAAAAATGAAAGAAAGAAATGAAACAAAATGAATCCCAGTTATAAAACCCCCTAGTGACTGCACAAATTAAATGTTATAAATTATATACAATTGCAAGCAGTTGAGCAGGAAGAAGACAACAGCTTTTCAAGATAACTGAGGAAAACAACAAAGCTTGCTCCTTAAAGGGCAGTGAGGGAGTACAATCAATTTATTTAATCTTTCAGATTCAATGCGTCTTTCATACTCAAAACGTAACTGTGAATTTGGCATTACATGAAAAGTATGTCAAACAGAGTAAGGAAAAGCATCTCTATGAGTCATATGCTGCAGAGGCTGTAATAGATAAGAACAGCAGCTGAAACATGCAACTGTATTATAATATCAATACCTTGTTTACTCTTTAATTATCTGAAACAACTTCACTTTAGATGTCAAGAAAGGCATTATTTTTCATTCTCTAAACATCCACGCAATTCAAATAAAGTTTAAATTTTTAGGCATAATCCTATTTTAGTGGATCAATTTTTAACCAGAGAAACTGAAGCCAGCTGCGAAATTTTCTTAATGAGTGGTGCTGTTCTCAGTTAAATAAGTGAACATTTAAAGTCACATTTTTTACTGCCCTTTATTTAATTAATTAATTAATTAATTCCAAAGCAGGAGAAGCAGCAGGCAAAAATGGAGCTCTTCATCCATCATATCCCTAATCCTGGATTTTGAACTTCTGATCCTTTTAGATGCTGGAAACATATTTGAACATAATGAATTTAATTTTAGATGTTAGCATTAGTATTTTTGTCCTCCAAGAGATAGAAGTAGAAGGGATTTTTGTCTCAGTAATGATTAGGTTTATTTTTCATGCAAAATATTAATCTTTTTATTAATGAAATATACAAAATACTAACAATGCACTATTCATCCACAAATCTCTATGTAACTTTATGAGGAAAAAAACAAGGATCAATATCCCATTTTAAAGACAGAGAAATTGAGGCACAGAATCCATGGATGGGATTTTCAAAAGGGACTAAGGGAGTTAGGTACCTTACCCCCAAAGTCAGTGGTAGTTGGGTGCCTGACTATTACCCTGGATTTGAGGGGGGGTGTATCCCAAAATGTCATCAAGCCAATTGCAACCAGATTATGTGCATTCAGCCACCATGAATTAATAAAATATAACACCACGTAGTTAAAGGTTAATTTGAAGACCGGCATTTAAATGCAAGGTCAAAAACTTGTTGGCAGTTTCTGCTAATCAGAATAAGAGGAGGGGGGAAAAGTAAACAAGTAAGACTGAAAACCTTGTTGGTTGGAAGACCTTGAGTCTGGGCTCTTCTAATATTAGATGTTTATTAAAAGTTAGAAAAAGTAATGATCCAGTAGGGGTCATTATGACCTGTGTGTTTTGTAGAAGTTAGTTATAAAAGTCTAAATAATAGAGTACACTTTGAAGCAGTTCTCTGAAACCATCTTGATGGATGTTTTTCTGGACACCTTTTCTCCCCGGTGGGTAAGCAGTGGCCACTGCAAACCCACTGTTAATTACTCAGTACTATTCCAGAATTTAGGTAAATATCTAGGATGTTCTAAACCTATTGCTTAGGTCTGTCTGCTTAAATCTAATAAACTGCCGTGTTAGACAAAAGAACGCTTACTTGCATTTAATCTCTTATCAGAAAGAATTGCTATGTTCCCATTGATTTATTCCTGGAGTGAAATAGGTAAGTTGCTCCTGCTCTGGGTTCTGAAAACCCTGGATAACAACTCCAGTAGGTGTTTTACAAAATCCCAGTATAAGCTGCTTGTTTAAGATCTTGGTGAGTCAGTGGCAGAAATGGAAGCAGAACCAGGTCACTTGTGTCCCAGTCCATGTGTCTCTGTACGATATGTATTTACAACAACCAAAACACTGTGCCTAAGTGACTGTCACTGATTCAGCAATGCCTAAGTGACTTAAGAGCACAAGTTCAATTGAAAACCATTTTCCAAGTAAATGGAACTGCGGCTCTTGTGTCACTCTGGGTACATCTAACACAGCGAAAAAAAGACCCATGGCATCAAGTCTCAGAGTCTGGATCAACTGATTTGGGTTCATGTTGTGGGAGTATAGAAATAGGAGTATAGACATTCAGGCTCAGGCTAGAGCCCAAGCTCCAAGACCGACCCCCCCTTGCTGAGTTTTAGAACCTGAGCTCCAGCCCAAGCCCAAACAACTGCATTGCTATTTTTAGCCCTGTAGCATGAGCCCCACATCACCCGCCTGAGTCAGTTGACCTGGGCTCTGAGACTTGTTGCTGCTGGGATTTTTTTGGTTGGGTGGACGTACCTTTAAGCACTTCTAAAAATCCCACCATGTGTTCTTAAATAAAAATATCATCAAGATAAACCTAAGGTCATACATAAGCATACATTAATTTTAAAGAACAACAGAACACTGTAGCTATGTAAAAACAAACATCTAAGTAAAGAAAAACATAGCTAACAATGTTTAACTTGGGCCCCAGACATCAAAGCACCAAACAAACAATATAGGATACCTCACCTTTTACTATGTGAAAGTTTAGACGGACAGCAGTGGCAGTGTTTTGATTCTGGTAGAACCTCACACTTTAATGATCAAGTCAAATTCATGCCTAGTTTTAGACCTGGTCAATTTTTTCCCATCTAAACTTTTGATAAAAATGGCTTTTGGATTAAAATGAAAATTTCCTTACTTATCTGATTGGTCCTCCACATGTCAACTGTCTGTTACAGAATACATCCATGTATACATACCCCACCCGCAATACCACACACTATTGTAATATTCTTTGAACACAATATGCCTTGTGGGAAATCATTTGAAAACTAATAACTCACTGGTCCATAATATCATGGTGAAACGTATGCAGCAACATTATATGTAAAGTTATGAATTTCCCGTATCGTGAGGTTAGCATACATTCAAACCCATGTAGCCCTGACTAGGCAGATGTTGTTAAACAGTCTAAACAAATAAATGTGTGTTTATCTCAAGTAGTAAACAGGGTCCTTGGGACAGCAAAAGAGGTAAACTCATTTCTCAAAGGCAAAGGACAAGCTGGCCTTTGACACAAGGTGTCAAAGTTGACTGGCAATTACGGGTCAAGGAGCCTGTATTGCTGACAGGCTGCTAGGGTCAGGGTTGCTGGACCAGGGCTGTAGCTGTACACAAACACTCAGGGTGTGATCTACACGCTGTTTAGCTGTTTGTGAGCAGCCCAGCTTTGGAACCACAAGAGCAAAGCATTGTGAGGTACCCAAGGTTGCGGGGCAGGTGGTGACAACCCCTCACTGGTCTGGATTGAATCCCAGAATGTGACACTGTCCCATCTAAATCAACGGGACTACTTGTTTGAGTAAAGAGAGCAAGGAGCAATGGCTGTAAGATCTGATCCTTCATAAGGTAAATTTGTTTTTTTTTTATTTATATCAAGCATATTTTTTTAAAAATAAATATTGCTAATTCTGCAAACCTTGTGCACAGTGCTTAAAGGAAAGGCTGTCCTCCCTTTGCTCGCTTTCAGGTATTTCCTCAATAATATTTTATTTTGGATAATTATTAATGGATCCTGCTCATTCATGTAAAGAATGGCACTTTGGGTGTTTTTTTGTTTCCATTTTTAGATAATTAAATGTCTCCAATTGGCATGATCTCATCTGAAGGCTGAGCCAGTTCTTAGAAGTGATAAATTACAATTAAGTAATATTAAAATCATACTTCATTATTTTAACTGTGTGTGAAAAGAAAAATTTGCAAAAATGCTATCACAAATCTATTTTAAAAATATACTCTGAGTGTATTCTTGTGAGCATCTCATACACTGTGTAGACACATTTTCTCTTTTGTCTGGACAGTTATGTTATAGGACCATTGGACCTCTAATTTGTAACACTGGCAGTGCTTAAATAGTAAAAACCCCTTAGAATAGTATCTAAAGATTAAAATCAGTTTTAAACCCCATTGCTAAAACTATCAATATTATTTTTTAAAAATTGATTCTGTATTTTTGACTTTTCAATTTTGAGAAATAGAGCATCTCTGTTATCTAATCTTTGTTCCTATCAGAGGTCTGAAATGGAGTAGCTACTAAAATTCCCAAGTATCTAAGTTTGCCTCCAGGACATATCGATTGTTGATCTTTATAAAGATGGTGTTTCTATTTCAAGGTCATATTTAAATGACTAAAAAAATGGGTGAGTAGAGACTTTCTTGCTGAGTACAGGCATTCAATTCATTTTTCTTTAAAAATTATACCAGGATTACAGTGTATTTAACCCACCCACTTCTCAGCATTGCAGAATAATTCATGGAGAAGGTGCTCAGTGGCTATATGGTGGGAAACATCATTCCACATGTCTGCAGAAGATAGGGCTTGGGGTATATCTGCTCCAAATTATATTGTCCCAACCTCAACTCTGCAGGGATTCAGAATCAAAACGAGAACTGGATCAACATAATTTTATTGCTAAAGGTATCCCACTTATCACCCAAGAAGAATTAAATGGCAATAGCTAACTGGGAGGCTTCTCAATAGCCACAGAAGTCAAGAGCCAATGAACAGGACAGGACTAGCCTTCAAAAACCTTAGCACCCACTTGTGTATCAGGGGCTTTCTAACACACTGGTGTGGAGTGGTGTGGTGTGGAGAGTACATACACAGGTGTGAATAGCTGTGCAGACAGTCAGGCACAGTTTAGGTGAGTAAAGACATGCCAGAACCAAGCATCATGTACCCTATATGGTAACAGAGGGTCCTGTGGCACCTTTAAGACTAACAGAAGTATTGGGAGCATAAGCTTTCGTGGGTAAGAACCTCACTTCTTCAGATGCAAGTAATGGAAATCTCCAGAGGCAGGTATAAATCAGTATGGAGATAACGAGGTTAGTTCAATCAGGGAGGGTGAGGTGCTCTGCTAGCAGTTGAGGTGTGAACATCAAGGGAGGAGAAACTGCTTCTGTAGTTGGATAGCCATTCAGTCTTTGTTTAATCCTGATCTGATGGTGTCAAATTTGCAAATGAACTGGAGCTCAGCAGTTTCTCTTTGGAGTCTGGTCCTGAAGTTTTTTTGCTGTAAGATGGCTACCTTTACATCTGCTATTGTGTGGCCAGGGAGGTTGAAGTGTTCTCCTACAGGTTTTTGTACATTGCCATTCCTGATATCTGACTTGTGTCCATTTATCTTCTTGCGTAGTGACTGTCCAGTTTGGCCAATGTACATAGCAGAGGGGCATTGCTGGCATATGATGGCATATATAACATTGGTGGACGTGCAGGTGAATGAACCGGTGATGTTGTAGCTGATCTGGTTAGGTCCTGTGATGGTGTTGCTGGTGTAGATATGTGGGCAGAGTTGGCATCGAGGTTTGTTGCATGGGTTGGTTCCTGAGTTAGAGTTGTTCTGGTGCGGTGCGTGGTTGCTGGTGAGAATATGCTTAAGGTTGGCAGGTTGTCTGTGGGCGAGGACTGGCCTGCCTCCCAAGGTCTGTGAAAGTGAGGGATCATTGTCTAGGATGGGTTGTAGATCACTGATGATGCGTTGGAGAGGTTTAAGCTGAGGACTGTAGGTGATGGCCAGTGCTCCCAATACTTCTGTTAGTCTTAAAGGTGCCACAGGACCCTCTGTTACTTTTTACAGATTCAGACTAACACGGCTACCCCTCTGATACCCGATACCCTATATGGCTCTCTATACTCGCCCAAACAATGCTTCCCCTGTCTACACTAATTTTAGCAGTGGAGCATCCCACTGCCTCAGTCTTTCCCTGCCACAGGGAAAGGCCCCAGAAGCAGGAAAAGGCCCTGGCAGGGAGGAGACAGCAGGAAAAGGTTATGGCAGCATCTCTGCTGGAAACTTCCTCACTACTTCCCCCTGCCAGAGCTTTTCATTATCATATGTAGCTACATATTTCGGTGTGGACGCAGCCTGCATTTCACTGTAGCTACACATACCCTTACACACCATTGCCAGTGTAGACAAGGCAAGGATCTGCACAGGTCACATCCAACGGTCTAAGGAGCAGAACACTGTGCACATTGTACAAGGTACTTTTTATGCAAGGTGATCAATCCTAAGATTTTTACTTGTTAAATCTGGCCAAGAGTAGCCACCAATTTGCCATGATTATCAATTTTCTATAAGGCAAGACTTAAAAATCTAGCAGCTTTTTAAACTTTCAGCAGCACACTAGTATTCAAATGGTTTTAGACCTGAAGTATTCTGAAGTAAAATCCAAAATATTTTTCTAATTTAAAAATCCCTTTAAAATAAGCAGTTTTCAAGGGTTTTCAGAATTGCAGAGCACGCGCAGTTGCCAGAGTTTCAGTAAACATGGAAAACCAAAGAGAATAAAATATTGCATTCCACTGAAACAAGAACATGTTTGTTTAATCAGTTTTGCAGTTTATTTACGTGCTGAGTTTTAGGAACAGCTGCAGAAATATCAGTTTAAATTTGAGTGTTTTCAAACCCCTCAAATTTTGCATTTTCATGAAGTTAAAAATACTAATTTCACATCAAAAACCAGATCTTTTCAAGATGCAAATTTTCAAAGCCACCTTTTACTCAGCACATGAACATAAGAATGGCCATACTGGGTCAGACCAAAGGTCCATCTAACGCAGTATCTTGTCTTCTGACAGTGGTCAATGCCAGATGCCCCAGAGGGAATGAACAGAACAGGTAATCATCAAGTGATCCATCCCGTCGCCCATTCCCAGTTTCTGGCAAAGTATACTGGAATGAACTCCATTTCAAGTGAGGAATCTGAAAACCATTTTGAAATTTTAGCTCTATTATCAAAATCAGAATGCAATGTTAACAAGTCAGATGTTCTAAAGCTTCACCTTTCTTTGTTAATACTTCAACATTTCTCTACTTCAAAAGAAAATAAAAGGCTTAGGGAGGAAAATAGCTTTTGCATTAACTACATATACTTCAAAAGGATTTACAAGTGACCCTAGAGTTCTCATTTCCTAAACTCTTTGAAAATGGGCATATTAGTAAATGTTAAGCATTACTTTCATAATTTGTTCACCTTTAACATGGCAGCATCCTAGAACTGAAACTGAGTGATTTAATTTGAAAAAATGAACCTATTTAAAATATATTACTTGAGATGTAATAAGTTTGTGCAAAACATTTACCTATCCCTTTTCATTCTTGTGTTCTAATCATCATAGAGTTTCACAAGCCTGTAATCCCCTGCTTTACTTAATCCACCAAAGTTTCCCCATCTCCTTTGATAACTCCCTCTTTACATTCCATGTTTTCCCACAAACCCAATTAACTATCATTTAGCTCCTCCATGAAGTAAATGAGAATGAGAGAATAAGAACCCCCTGAAAATATAGGAAACTCTTCACCTTTACAAATAGGCCTAAAATGCCTATCACACTTTGAGAACTACAGAACTATACAACCAATGTACAGTGGTGATTGTGTCATTGGGATATGGCCCCACTTAAATATGAGAAGGTAAAATCAGAGTAAAATAAATTTGTCTTTATCCCCAGAATCTGTGACCCAGGGATCTCTTGGTGATAACTGGCAGAGGGTACAGGAGTTCATAAGGGTTACAGGGATGCCCTGGGTTTGATATGTACAATACAAGTCCACTAAAGAATGTCATGTTAGGTCTCTTCTGTAAGCATGTATCATGCTGGTCCTCATAATTATGATGAAATGTTTGTACAGAAAACATGTATGGAGTTGTCAATATATACAGACAATTATCTTCTCAAGATCTGTGACTTGGGGCTGGTCATCAGAAGGTGATGAACAAGTTTCTTTCAGGCAAGACATGCTAATGTACATAGACAGGTTGATAAAGTAGTGTATACTTCACAATGAACACCTATTTACAGCCTAAGCAAAATGCTAATCAAGTGATTGCAAAGTCTCCAGGGGAGACTTGGGTGGGGGGGGGGAGAGAAGGGAGCAGCAGATTAACCCATTTTACAAATGAAGACAATGAATCGTTGGAACTATATGTGTGGTGCAGATTTACACCCAGTTATCCTTCACCAAGGGGAAGAGCTGCCAGCTGTCTTGTCTTATGAACAGATCATCATCCTCAGTCTGGCTCTTAAACACTGGGAGAGAAACGTTAGGAGAGCTTTACGAGACGGGGAATATCATGTTAGTGATGCTCACACTCTAGAAAGTGTTTTATGATTTTATTTTATATGTAACCTTTTGATTCCATTCATTCTACTTGCTTCTTCTCAAATCTCTGTTCTTTGTTAAATAAACTTCTTCTTGTTACTGTCAACGTATCAGAGTGCTATGTGTTAAGCAGAGCTGTGATCTAAGGTGTAACTGGTGAGCTGGCTGTATGGTTCCTGTGGGAGCAGAGGATCTGGGAATTTTGGGAGTGTCCAATGGATGGGGGCTGGCCACTCCAGGGGGACTCTTGAAGGACTTGCGAGTTGGCATGTGCATATATTGTTAACTTGTAAAGGGAGTGTGCAGGGCCTGTGTAAGCCTACAAGGTAGTGCTTGTGTTGCCAGAGGCTGGTGAACTGACCCACAGTAGGCACAGACAAGGCTTCCTCACACTATGGGAAGGTGGTAGCGAGGTACCTAATGACCCTGGATGCCCCCAGGAAGCATCACTGTATCATTGAGGGTACATCTACACTGCACGCTTCTTTCAGTGACATGTAGTGTACATACTCATGTAGGCCCCCTAGCATGGGTACAAATAGCAGTGTAGAGAGCAAGGCACGGCTTAGGTGAGTAGAGTTAAAACATGGCTGAAAGCTGTAGGTAAGTACTTGAGACCTATCCTACACGGTTCTCTACTCACCCAAGCCACAGCGTCCACATTGGTATTTTTAGCAGAGCAGGATCTGGCTGCCTCCCCACTGCTGGAACCCTTCCCTGATACAGGGAAAGACTCCAGCAGTTTTATGCAAGGCTCTGACAGGGGGTAGGTAGCTGGGAGCGGCTGAAGCCTTTCCCTGCTGCATCCCCTCTGCCAGAACCTTTCACAGACACACGTAGTTACCCACCGCAGTGTGGATGCAGCCCGCTTTCTACTGCGATATGTAGCTATGCATACCCCACACATTGCTGCGAGTGGTATGTAGTGTAAGATGTAACCTTACAGAGATTAATCTAATAGAACATCACAACTCTTCAAGATAAAGATGGAGGCTCCGGTGCTCCTAACTCAAGTACCTATGTGCTCATTCCATAAGAAGCCTCCAAAGCAACAGCAAATCCTCCCTGTATATCCAGACAGCCATCACAGAACATTAAGGAACCCATCCAAGTGTGCTCTTAATTAAGGAGTACACGTACAGCTAAAGTAAGATACAGTCCTCCACTTACATTTTAACCTGAACTCGCTGTTGTACATTCTTCACACAGTGCATAAGAAAACAACATTTTGCAGAGTTAATAATCAGCTAAAGAACAAGCGTTCAATGATTACAGAAAAGCAGCAACTTCGAAAAATAGATCCTATGCCAAAGCAACGTCCCATTATATTACAAGCAGAACCATAAACTCCAGTGACACCCAAGTATAGGAGGAAGCTGATTGACAGTAAATGAAGCTGAATCTTTCTTTGAAAGCTTTGTTCAATATATGTAATGTAAGTACCACTTTTTCTATATTTAGTAAATATTTTAAAAAAATAATTTTAGAAGAGAGGAAGATGTCTTATAAATAGGTAAAAATATGAACTTTAGAATAAATATTAGGTAACATTCTAGTATACTTCACCACCTTAGTCTAAGATGAACTTCAACAAATTAATTTAGACAGGCCCAAGACTCAGTTGGTATGAATGGAGACTGATTTACAATGTCTGACTATTCAAGGAATATTAAACAGAAGTTGAAAAGAAAAAAAGCCCTAGATTTTAGTATTTCACCTTTCATACCCTCACTGCTATAGAATTTTACTGCTGAAATATAGATGAGTTGAACTTGTCATCAACTTATATTTAGCATTTAAACGAGATTCATCAGCATCAATATTTTACAACTTAATCCTCTCAGCCTCGGTAGGCTTAAGCCATCTACATTTTCACCAATACTTACTGCGTCTTGATAGCTGAGGACCTCCAGGATGCTATTGAGTAATTCTACACAGTACTTCTTGTCTTGAAGCTGAAGTTGTTGCTCTTCCCTTTGTTCTAGTAATTCTTTCAGTTCTTTTGTAATCACTGGAAGCAGAATGTCCCTGCATTCTGGAAAGTAAAATATTCTCTTATGAAAAGGAAAAAATATGTCAATGCTATTTTGAAATAAATCCTCCTTGAAACAGTGAAGCACAATAAGCTCTTCCTTTCTCAGCTTTAATAGCAGAAGTCTCCATCACCTTGATTTTCTTGATTTCTCTCTCATGCCCCAAGGACTCTTCAACATCTTTGATGCCTTCGCTGCTTACCAATATACTTCAGAAATAAATGACAAACCAGTTGAGATAAAATGCTAACCTGCCTTCAGCCAAGTTTGGAGTGTTGTTTAATGCCATGGACACTTGTCTGTGAATACTTGTTGACTCCATGTATGAAAGATTGCAAAGAATGCCTATATTTCTTTACAAAGTGAAATGCTGTATTTAAATCAATCTAGGTTTATTCTCTGTTGAGATGTTGGGTTGCTTTTGTTTTTGTAGTGTGTTTCATTTGTTTGTTTGACAGGAGTAAGATTGCTTTTCTAGCATGATTGTTCTAAGGGGAATGTTTGAGACATGAAAGGATTCACACATGTCCAGAAAGTAAAATATGGCTAAAAAACAATAGAGATCTACATTTGATAGCAAAAGTTAATTAAATTTGAACCCTGCAGAGAGACCCACTCAACAGACATGGAAAACTTTTGAGACTCCTATCTGCAGCAGAAATTCCAGATATTAAGAGCTCAGCCAATTTCTGTCCTCATTTTCAACTGAACAACCCCACTGAAATGAAAAGTCTGATGTATCTCCAGCTCCAACTAATTGATATTTTATCTAGGAGAACTGTTTCTGGGAAAGTTTTGGAGAAAGCACTACATTAACTAGAAATAAACAACTGTAAGAAAAGCTGAGTGGCTACAGGTAAAGAATAGGGATATTTCCAAAAGACTGGATGTTACAGACTACCAAATAATTATTAATCAATAATGTTGAGTATTATTTTCATTATAAAGCTGAGTCTAAAGTGAGCAAACAGGATGTAGTGAACCAGTGAATGAGGCAGAGGAGAGGTCACTTTAACTGCACTTTCCTCTCACGTCTATAAAAACCATCCAGCAAGAGATCAAAGCTGAATGTAGCTTTAGAGGTTTCAGTTTAGAACAAAAGAATTACAAGAAATGTGCAGACCTGTTGAAAACTTTTCAGTGAAACACTGAGCTGAAATGTTGACCAATTTGTTTCAGGTGACACCTCGTACCTTAAAATTGTTTTTGTGAACAAAAACAAGAACTCTTCATCACGCTTTCCCTTTTCACTCAGAATATGTCTAATTTCTACTTGCAGATGAGTTTATTTTCTCCAGAAAGGGAAAACTTTTGAATGAACAAAACAAAACAAACCATGAAGCCTTTTTTTTATTCAAACAAATGTGCATTAAAAACTCACATTTTTAAAAGCTTTGCTTTTCGTTGGGATTTTTTTAACTCAATACCTTGTAACTTCAATGTAACAATATAACTTCATTATATTCATGACCCCCCGTAAACTTCTAATTGCTGAAAATTAATATTCAGTAAAGATAGTGGACCATCAAAGCAGTGAGACCAGGTGAGTAAGGTAATATCTTTTATTGGACTAACTTCTGTTGGTGAGAGACAAGCTCTGTATCGCCTGCAAGCCTGTCTCTCTCACTAACAGAAGTCGGTCCATTAAAAGATATTACCTCGCCCACCTGGTCTCTCTAATGCCCGGGGACCAACATGGCTACAACTACACTGCATACATCAAATCAGCTGACATTTTCATCATGGTTTATTACTCTTAGTATGCACCTTGATCCAGCAAGACAATTAAACATGAGTAGTCTCACTGATGTCAATGGGATTGGTCATGTGCTTAAAATTAAGCACACATACTTAAGTGTTTTGCTGGGTCAGCATCATAGTGCAGCTAGAGTACATGGTACTCCAACAAATAAAAAAGACAGAACCCTGCCATGTGGATGTTACTATCCAAGTTGAATACAGCAGTTTTACACAGTTTAGTCATCATCTACTCAGCTGAGTGTGCCATTAACATACATAACTTTTAATATTAAACTGAAAAATGTGTTTGTGACGCAAAATCCTCTTGGTGCCAACTGGCAGAGGGCCCAGAGGAAGCATAGGATTTTACAGAGATCCCCTGGGTCAGATAAAAACATACTAACTTCACCAAAAGGCGGCATATAAAGTCTCTATTATGAGCCAGTAACCCACTGATCATCATAAACATGCAAAATGTATGGATAATATTTAGCAAGTTATGTATCTATACTGGAAATTATCTTCTCAACGTCTTGGAGTTAAGGCAGGGGACTTTGGTGACAAGGAAAAGAATAGGGGTTATCCTGTTCTTGAAAAAGAACAAAGAACTGTCCTGTTACCTCTAAGGGTACCAAGAGACACTCAGCATCTTTCACCTAGCAGGCAAGCTGACAGAGTGACTTGTCTCACAAACAGAAGATCACAGCCAAGCCAGGCTGTAAAATGCTGGCAGAACTTTGGGTGAGCTTTTCTCTGTAAGATATGAACATATGTAGTTAAATAAGTCTAGGCTCTACTTGGTATCACTGTGTTAAATAAGCTTTTACTTGTTTTCATTATAAACTTATATAAGTGCTGTGGCAATCTAGTAAGCTGGGGTGTAGTGTTCCTTTGGGAGCAGTGAGTCTGTAAATCTGAGTGTGTCCAGTGGAACAGGACACTCCAGAACACTTGGAGGGCTCAGGGGTTGGACTGTGCCTATCGCTAACCTGTAGAGTGACTGTGGGGCCAACGAGGCCCAGAGGGGAGTGCTTGTGTTGCTCATGGCATGTGGGGTTGGGGAGCTGACCCCCAGGCTGGCACAGACAAGACCTCCTCATGCTATGGGCAGGTGATAAGAAGGTGCCTCATAACCATGGGTACCCCCCAGGAAGCCTCAATATTTCATAAGTCTAAGAAAATGTATAGATTGTCTGCCTAATATGGGAAATTCCTGACAAATAATTTAACTTTCAACTCCTGAGAGCAGGGACAGCGCGGTCCTTTGGACAGGTCATGGGACTAGGAGCCAGAAGATCCAGCTTCCATTCCTGGCTCTGCCACCAACTCACCATGGGACCTTATGTAAATCACTTAACCACCTGTGCCTCCATTCTCCCATCTGTAAACTGATGATACTGATTCTTACCACTCACATGCCCCTTTGTAAAGTGCCTTGAGATCAACAGATGTTAAATTCAACAAGATAGCAAAGTCCCAGTAATATATTAATATTGATTCAGGGAGTGGTCTTTTAGCTTGTTTTTTTTTTTACCATAAAACTAAGCAGGGTAACATCTGTGGCAAGGGAAACAACAGCCAGAAGTGTCTTAAAACCCAGTTGCAATCCTTTGACTGATGCACTTGGTTGCAGACAAAAGATTAAAGACAAGTTCAGTCAAATGACAAATCCAAATTGTGATTAAGAATACTGTACAGCTACTTAACTAGAAACCAAGATATTTGTCTCCCTTTTAAAATTGCTGGGAAATAGTTTCCTTTTCAAAACATGTTTGCAGAGGGACCTCCACAATACAGAACAACTTCTGGGCTGGGTTTCTCAAAAAACTGCCCTCTTCATCCAGCATTATGTAGTTTGAATTCTCAACCACTTCACAACAATATCTGTATGGTATACTTTTAGGTAAGTTTTGCTTTTTCTTAGCTTTCCTAGACCCAGTGTATGTGGGGAAAATCAATATGTATGAATGCAAAGCACTGACCATTAATTGCTCAACCCTTTGATAGTTAACAGCACTTGTGCTGGCCCTCTGCAAAAAAGATGTGAATTTCACCTTCAATGAACTGGTTGCAAGTTTATTTGGGAATAGAACACAGGTGATTTCCAGCTGTTATCCAGATAGTTATACCCAATAGTCCAAATTGGTTATTTCAAAACTCAGTGGCCATGAGAGGCCCCAACAACATGGAAGAAAGGCGATCCAGAGAAAAATTCCTACCTGACCCTGACAGACAATCAGCTTGGTGCAGACCACACTGGGAAACACCACCTCTGTTTGATACATTTGCTATCCCAGAAACAACCCCCACTGATGCCATCAATAACCCAGAACAAAAATCACAACCCCAAGGATGGGTAGGTGGAAGCTAATGCCTGACCTTGCATCTGGCAGCCCTCACATACGTCCTATAAAGAGGGACAGGCAAAAGCGAATTTGCTGGCTAATAGGACACTGGTCTCTATCACTACTCCACCAAGCAATCAGTACCATGAAATGATTTAATTTCCCCCCTTTTCTGCCACTGCCCCCTTCCAAGTCCTTCTAGAGCACCCTAGGTAAGTAATGGGAATGCTTTCCCTTTATCCTGCATCAGCTAGAGAAGAATCCAGAACACCCACTTATAGCACTGCAGAGTCAATAGGCAAACATGAAAGACTGAGACTAAAACTTACTGTACTCAGGATGCAATTGTCACTGAATACACAACATGTCTGCTGCCAGCAGGTAAGAAAATGCCATTTTTACATAGTATCTTTTGTAACCTTAAATACAGGTTCAAGCAAACTAGCTGTACCTTAACTCAGTTCTCACCTTTTAAGTCAGTCTTATAGGTTACCTATCTTTTTGCAGTAGATGCAGCAGTAATTACTCTTTAAAACTTATTGTAAAGCTACTTAGGCTTACATATTTAAGCACTACAAAATGCTAACTTTTAACTCATTCATAAATGTTCCAGGGAATATACACATTGTTTTTAAATACTGAACCAACTGCATATGCAAGACACTTGTAAACCTGTCTACTGATGTTTGCTTGTATAAGGAACTGAACAGGCAGTTATTCAATAGTTCTGAAAAATATATAATCCTAGCTTTCAAAAATATCACATCAGTGAATTAAACCAATTTGGTCAGTTACAAAATATATGGTGATTGCTATGCAGCTGCTATGACAGCTCAGTACATACAATTATAGAAGTTTACAAATTCTCTTGTTCAGTTATCTCAACCATCTCAGCTTCCCTTAACTTCCAGGAAATGAGTCCTGAACATTACACAGAGGAACAAATGTCATACCTTCCAGGAAAAACATCTACACTGATTGGCCCAAAGAATGAAATTCAGCTTCACCAAATACAGTCTCCCCAAGATGCCTGAAACTTAGCAACTATAAAAATTCCCTTCGGGTATCTTGGAAGAGAGAGGATGCAATTGAGTTGTAAATCCCCCAAAATTATATACTTACAGAACTTTGTCTCAAAACTATATTGAGACATCAAAACAAGCAAAGGCTTTTTCCTAGGGATATGTTATACTTGAGCTAAAGGGTACTTTAAATTATGAATCAAAGAAAATTCAGGACTTCAAGGTATCTCCTAAATTGTGCATGCAAATGGTGAGATTTTAGTTAGCATGATACACACATATAGATTTATCCATGTGCCAAATATATATGAAAGTTGATAACTATTATTTTGCTGCACTCCCACCATCACAGAGAAGCAAATCCCTATCATTGTCTCTTATTAATTACTTTTTTGCCCCCCCTCGTGGTAAAAAAAAAAACCCTGACAACTTGGTTTTGTTTTACTTTCCTAGTATAAAGCCACTCCAGGTGTTTTACAAACATTAGTGAAACAAGGCTCACAATACCCTTCTGATGTAAACAAGCATGATTCCCTATTTTACTCATAGGGTAACTGAGGCAGAGATGCTGAGTAATTTTGGTTAAGATCACACAGCAAGTCCATGGCAGTGGCAAACTGCCAGCCTCCTGATGCCCAGCCCTGTGCTTTAACCACTAGGTCATGCTTCCCATTCTCTACTAAGGTTACATAAACTGTTATACAAATCCCTATCAAACAGACTTTATCAAAATGAAATATGCAACTGATTGTCTGTCTATGCCACATTTTCAGTTACCAGCATCATCTAGATTCAGTTGTGAGTAAAAGCAATGCCAAGCTAGGCTGAAACTCATAAGCTCCAAAAGTTAAGTCAGATAACTTCAGAATAAATGGAGTTTAAAAAAATAACCCTCTCATTGTAGACAGTGCATAAGTAGTTCAATAATGTTTTTCCAACGTGAACCAAAGAAACTTTATAGTGTGTGATTTTGATTTAGGAAATTGTGTTAATTTTGAGGCCAAGTTCTATTTTCTGACTGGCTGTCAATAATGCATTAACCTTATCAATTATGGAAATTTATAACAGTCTTAGAGACAAGGTGGGTGAGAATATTTTTATTGGATCAACTAAATATTTTTATTGGATCCAATAAAAGATCTCACCCATCTAGTCTTTCTAATATCCTGGGTCCAACATAGCTACAACATTGCATACAACTTATGAGTCTGACTTTTTTCAATTATCCTTGAAAATAAAATCCTTGTAATACAGATCTTGGACAACACATTTGCTGAGTGATTAGGCAGTGGTCTTGTGATAAAAGCACAGACTAGAACTCAAACCTCCTGACTCCCAGTCCCATCTCATTATCTACACAGAGAGAAGCCACGGTTTGGACACTGTGTACTGTGTGTACTGTAAAGGAACAGAACTGTGTGTACTGTAAAGGAACAGAAAAACTGAACCCACATGGATTACTGTTATTAGGTTATTGAATCAAGTTGTTCAGCAATGTTAAACTGTGGCTGAGACATTTTAGTATGAGTCCATACAGAGACAAGTCTCTCTATGCTCTGTGTTATAGGTATTTGTGCTTTCTGAGCTAATAAAGAATCCTGTGCCTTCAAAGAACAGAAACCAAGTTTAACATATGTTACAGAACCCTATATCCTTTAAACCCAAGGCATATACAGAGTGCTATGATCTTAACATTGGTAACTGAAGTTTCCACAGTGGTTTACCTCTTCTCCCCTATGCTCCCTAGAGTAAAACAACAAACTGCAACTAATTTTCTGTAACCACATATTCATAGTACTTTGACGCCTTTTACACTTAGGCAATACATGTTTTAGAATTCTTTAAAGCATAAACTTATAGCACCCACCTGTAATGCAGAGAGGAGAGAGACTCCTGGGTCTATATGCCCCCATACCACAACAACCCAAGACAACAAGGGTAGGGACTGGGAGTGTCTCAAAATTGCAACCTCTGGGCAATACACTGGCCGGGGGTTCCTAAAAAGTCAGCTATTCATGTAAAATCATAGCACTCCCTTTTGTGTCAGCATTAGAGCTACAATATTTCTTGACTCAGACTCATATCTAGAAAGCATTCACCAATGCCACCAACCCCCAAAAGGGAAAGAAAATATACAGATGGAAAGAAAACATATACCACTGAACTACTTTTATGCTGGATATACAATGCAACTGCTATGGAATATTTACAATAGAGGTGCATACTCTTTCACAGCCTCAATTAAACTCCATGAAAAAGTAACAATATTTCAAGGTGGCTCTTTAAAAAAAATAGCTGGAAGTCTACAATTCTAAACCTAGTCTTGGGCCAAATTGTATTCAAATACACAAGACTTAAATCATAACTGCAGCAGCTTACACAATTATTCAGAAAGCTCCACCACAGGAATGGCATATTCCCTTACATTTAATCAGACTGAAAGTAACTTGCTTCCTAAAGAGACGTTCCTTGATGTCATCTTCCTAACTGATATCAGGTAGAACAGAAATACTACATTCCACTAATACATGACCTACCACAGCAACTGCAAATCATTTTCTTCTCTTGTCTATTCCCTCCACCCCATCCCTTCTCCAGATGACTTAGATTTTTAACAATTATCCAATGATTTCCAATATATCTGGTAACTGAAGTCTGGACGTTAAAAGTTATTATTTAAATAATATCATTAGCACAGTAAAGCCATTTGGGTCTCCTTCAGCAGAAATCACAGTTCAGGCTTCATTTCAGAATGCTTTATACATAGAAAAATGATGATAAAGATTTGAAGCCACTTTGTCCCCCCATGGAACACTAATTCTGAATCTGGCAGGCCTGTACTCATACCCATCTGTTAGGATGGCTTCATGCCCACTCACAAATCGGGACATAGGTATCACCTGAATATGGATTTAAAGCACAACTTTGAAAATAAAATCAGCAAACAAAATCCTTTCGGCAGTGAGAGACTTCTGAGACATCCCATGTTTCTTGACAAAAGGAGACATCTGTTCACAACTGTGGCCATTACAACTTAAACTATCAATTGTATTCCTTCCTGCTCCTAGGCAGAGGTGCGCAGGCAGCTGTGCATGCAGCCTCCGCTCGCAGGCGCTGCCCCCGCATCTCCCATTGGCCGTTGTTCCTGGCTAATGGGAGCTGCCAAGCCAGCACTTATGGTGCGGGCAGCGCACAGAGCCGCCTGTCATGTCTCTGCCTAGGAACTGCTAAGGTGAGAACCCCCCAGGACCGGCATCCCGAGCCCCTTCCCATGCCCCAACTCCCTGCCTTGAGCCCCCACCCACACCCCCTCCCAGAGCCCATGCCACACACCTCCTCCTGCGCCCAACTCCCCCCCCCCGACACTCCAAGCCCCTCTCGGCCATTCCTCAACCTAGGAGCAACAGGGACATGTCACTGCTTTCGGGGAGCCACATGGAGCCAGGTTGGGAGCCTGCTGGCCCCGCACCAACTGGAACTTTAAACCGGACTTTTTATGGAGATTAGAAATGCCAATTTATAGAGCCTTCCAGTTGATACAGGGCTGGATAACACAGCTTTTACTGTACAAGCCACATGGCAAAAAGAATATGAAGGGCAGCTGCATCATTCTATATTTTGTCTTCAATCTTGTTTCTTACCTCTGGAGTAACTTTTCTACAAATAAAGCTCTGAACAAGGGACTGAAAGACGTATCCAAGCTGTGGCTGTGTTCCAGAGGGACTTTCAAGCCAGCAAACTCACCAATATTGCTAAGAACCTGATAAATGGACTTTGAAGTCTTTGTACGTATCTGCTTTACCATTTAACAACTCTTTTCTTGTTCTTTTTTCTTTATAATAAAGGCTTTGGTTTTAGACACTAAAGGATTGGCTGGCAGTGTGGTATTTTGGGTAAGCTCCAAACTAATATTGACCTGGTAGCATGGCTAACCCTTTGGGGTCAAAAGAACACATTGTATAGTGAGCAGAGTTTTTAAATAACTTTTCACTGTACTGGACCTATGTGCTGATTGGGAGCCAGAGAACTGGAATGCAATAAAGGGAGTTGTGTGATTTCTTTTTTCAGCTTCTTGATAACCAGTGTGGGGGATCAGAAGCACAGTTTGTGACTGGCTGGTGAGTTTAACTTCAGTGTTAACCACCAGTTTTGGGAATATCTGCTCTCTCTTTTGTAGCCTGCCCTGTTTTTGGCATTTACGTGAGGGCTACCTCGGGCACCCTGGGTCATATATAGCGGAATGCTACACCAGAAATGCCTGCATGGAAGCCATTGGGTCTCCCCACTCTTCACTGGAACTGAACGCACACCTTGGGACAAAGCCAGTCACAGCAAAGTCCAATATTCTATGATACTGTTGCAGCCAAGGTGTCACCATGAGATTTCAGTGCTGTAATCTCTCTTTAGATGACTTGTAGTTCTGCAATCTTGGTGGTCTTTGTGAGCCTGATTGAATGGATAGCTTCTGTGTCAGTCTTGCAAGCTCTCAAAACAGACCAAATGAACTCCCTTGTGTAAGAGCACAGAGAATGCAATAAGGAAGAATATAGCTCCATGTGGTCTCAGTTTCTCTTGAATTCATGTGCAAAACCAAACTTTATGCCCTAAGTATCTGAGTAATACTAAGTTCTCTAGTTTTTGCTTATGATCTGTTTTCTATTTATAGTAATGGCAAATTAATATTGTCTGATCTCCATATAAACTAGGAAAGAAGTATCAAGTAATCAAGTTATCAAGTAATTTGTATAGTGCTTCGTCCTGATTTTCCCCACCAAATTTAAGGATTTATTGTTTCACCTAACTGTATTCTTCCCCAATAAGCAGAAGAATCACATACCTTTAATTTATCATATGTCACCACAAAATTATACAAATACCTATGTACATGGGCACACAGTCTATATCTGTATCACACTATTACAGAAAAAGCAATAAAACGACATAATTTAAAACTGGCTACCCTGAACATAATGTAGCCTTAATTCTGATGCAAATTCTGAAAGGAAAATAGTCAGCCCACAGTAAGTTACATCTTTTAAATACTTTTTAAAAAGCAAAATAAAAAAAGGGAGAATTCATCCACTCTGGGTTGTTCCCAGCAGGAGAGACAAATCGACTTGTATTTCAATAGAGATGATTTCAAGTTTCCGCCTTCTAGTAACTTTATGAACAATACACATGTTTAGTCTCCCAATAGCTAAAAGCAGAGCAAGTAGAATAGAGAAGGAAACTCCTAAATCCAAAGACTGTAGCTTTAAAAAATGATGGGGGCAGTTTTACTGATTTCTGTGGTGGACAAAATATATAGTCATAGCAATGTTATCCCTAATACAGAAACAAGCATGGGACTCAATGGAAAAGTAAAAGCAGACATTTTAAAATGAACATTTAAACCTCAGTTTTGCCATAATTTCTAAACAGAGCAAAATGACAACCAGTGGTTAGATATTTCCAAGTTTTGTTTCCTACAAAACTATTGCAACTGAATCCTGAAGAAAATAAAGTGCCTAAAATTTGGCACTACCACCACGCTCTGCTCCATTTTGACTAGATTTTCTGATGCATGTTGGGCCAAATTCAAACTGGGTGTAACAATGACAAACACATTTTATTATTTTGTTTAGTCTGCAGATGTCTGGAGGAGTCAATAAAATACACAGCTTTGCCTAGTTATTTTCAAGCATTAATAGATGGCTGGTGCCAGAATGAGCGATGGAGCCAAGGTCAAGGAAAATTAAAATGTAGCTAGCTATGAATATGTTCATGAAAGTCTTTGGATACAATCAGTGAATCAGTTCGACCAGGTGAGCAAGGCAGAAGTACCATATCCAATGTGGTATCTCCCTGCAAGTAGGGGTTAAGAACAAAGCTGGTCATTTGCAATTTTTATTGCTGGGTCAACTTGAACAATTTCTACAGTACAGGAAAATAAAGTTTCCAAGAATATTTTTATTTTTATGCAAGTGTTAATTAGGAGGGACCCTTGAATCAAGTACAAAGTTTGAATGCCACCTCAAAGTAGTACAATAAAAATTGCTTAATATCACAGAAGTTAGTGATGAAGATGACCTACAACTCAAATAATCTAATATCCTGCAAATGCAGGGATTAGTCCCCGACTATGGATGTGTTAGCTGTTTGTCCAAAAAGACCAAGACAAAGGGATAAAGCACATCTGCAGTGACTGAGTAGGAAACAAAGTTGTTGCTGTATGTGAATTTTAGTGTAGCAGAGACCAGTTAGGTGACTCTTACAAGCAATAGGAGATGCTTTAGAAGGAAAAGCCTCTTTTGGAAAATATGCCTGATTATTTTCAAGAGCCAGTGCAAAAGGCCCTCAGTATCTTGAGCTGGTTATTTCTAAGAATGATTCACAAAACAAAAAGTACATGCTTTTAACGACCCTTCCAAGGAGTGAGGAGTTTCCGCTCAACAGCAGAAAAAAAACTGGCTTATTCATATATAGTTCTGGAAATTAGATGCATCTCCTGACTCCTTCCTTTGAGCTTCTCAGGCAACTCCTCTAGGTCATAGGTTCCCACCTCAGAGCAGACATAGCCTTAGAGAACCTGAGAAGGGGAACCATAATCATGACATCCCCTTTCAGGTCCTGTAAGGTATGTCCCATACATTGCTAATAGGCACATATAAAATATGGATAAGTAAAAAATTTAGTTTAACTGAGACTTGGTGTGCTATGTGAACAGAGAGGAAATAAAGACAGAACTCATATCAATATATTGCACTCCAGGAGGGTAAACCAAAACCATTTGGTCTCACTTTAAAAACTGTTAACAAATGGTTAAGAGGAGGCAGCAAAATTATATCATTTTGAAAACTGTTAATAGCCTTATACAGATGAGAAAAAAGAATACAGGCCTGATTGTGATCACATTTACACCATAGTAACTCCACTGTTTTCCACCAAGTTGATCCCAATTTACACTCATCTGGGACCAGGATCCACCCAATAAGTATACATTGCAAAAATCAAAGGCCACTCATATTTCCTGTGACACTCTAGTAATGTACTATTTATGGAGGGAAGACCTGCATCTCCTTGTGTATTATATCACATATGTAATGAATAATTTATTCCAAGTTGAAGATAAAGGATTCCAGACAAGTGAATACATAAAGATAACTGCCACTTTTTCCTTTACTTTTCAGAGCAGATCCCCTGCTTTAGGGCCCTGGAAAGACCGACATACAATGAGACCATTCTGCCTGTGTTGAAAAACACACTAATGAAATTACCAGAACCTGGGCTGCATTTGCTTCTGTCATTTATGTGGTACTGCATAATCCCATGCTTTCTCCCTCCAGGTTTTCCATCACTCAAGCATCTTTCTGTTTACCAGTTTGTTGCTAAAATTACATGCAAATTTGTTCATCATTCAGAAATAAATAGTTGATCTTTGCAACAAGTACATTCCTCTACTTTGTTATAGCTGAAAAACATTTGTTATAATTATGAAGTAGAGGAATACATGTATGTGGCAAAGAATCATAATTTCCTTTAGCTGTTGCTATTTATGTTACATTATAAACTGTTTTTTACAATGGTATCCTCAACATAACCCATACTACATAGGGACAAACTATAGGGTTACCATCCTATTGGATAGGAGGGAAGCAGTAGACATGACGTATCTTGACTTTAGTAAGGCTTTTGGCAATCGCACAACATTTTCACAAGGCAGCTAGGGAAATGCGGTCTAGATGAAATTACTATAAGGTGGTGCACAACTGGTTGAAAAACCATACTCAAAGAGTAGTGTTCAATGGTTTGTTTTTACACTTTCAAATGTGTCTATTGGGGGTCCCCCTACTATTCAATGTTTTCATTAACAAGGAGCAATGATCTCAAGTTGCAGTGGGGAAGGTCTAGGTTGGATATTAGAAAAAATTATTTCACTAGGAGGGTGGTGAAGCACTGGAATGGGTTACCTAGGGAGGTGGTGGAATCTTTATCCTTATCAGTTTTTAAGGCCCATCTTGACAAAGTCCTGACTGGGATGATTTAGTTGGTGTGGTCCTGCTTTGAGCAGGGGGTTGGACTAGATGACCTCCTGAGGTCTCTTCCAACCCTAATCTTCTATGTTTCTATGATTAATAACTTGGATAATGGAGTGGAGAGCATGCTTATAAAGTTTGTATATGACACCAAGCTGAGACGGGTTGCAAACCCTTTGGAATACAAGATTAGAATTCAAAATAAACTTGAAAAATTGGAGAATTGGTCTGAAGTGAACAAAATTAAATTCAATAAACACAAGGGCACAGTCCTACACTTAGGAGAAAAAAAAATAAATATACCACTACAAAAAGGGGAATAACTGGCTAGGTGGTAGTAATGCAGAAAAAGGATCTGGGGGTTATAGTGGACCATAAATTAAACATGAGGATAAATTGATGCAAATTGCAGTTACAAAAAAGACTAATATTCTTGGGTGTATGAACAGGACTGTTGTATGTAAGACACGGGAGTTAATAGTCCCACTTTATTCAGCACTGGTGAGACCTCAGCTGGAGTACAGTGTCCACTTTGAAGCATCACACTTTAAGAAAGATGTGGACAAATTGGAGAGACTCCAGAGGAGAGCAAGCAAAATGAGGAACGGTTTAGAAAACTGGATGTATGAGCAAATGTTTAAAAATGGGGTATGTGTAGTTTTGAGAAAAGGAAACTGAGGGCTGCAGGGACTGATAACAGTCTTCCAATATGTTGAAGAGGACAGTGATCAGTTGTTCTCAGTGTCCACTGAAGGTAAGACAAGTAGTAATGGGGCTTAATCTGCAGTAAAGGAAACAGAGAAAGTTTTCCTAATATCTTACCTAACGTAAGGGTAGTTAAGTTCTGGAATAGGCTTCCAAGGGAGGTTGTGGAATTCACATCAGAGGATGTTTTTGTGAATAGGTTAGACAAACAACTTTCCAAGATGGTGTAAGTATGCATAGTCCTGCCTCAGGGCAGGCGGCTGGAGTAGACAACCCCTTGAAGTCCCTTCCAGCCCCATATTTCAATGGTTCTGTGATTTCCAATTCCAACATACACATATATCCACACAAAAACACACACAGTGAGGACCATAAGGGAGAGAATGGATGTTAGCTATAGAAGACTAAGTGCCTATAATCTACATGATACTGTAGAAATTAATTTTGTATGCCCCTTCCATTAGTACTATGTGTGAATTAGCTAATGTACAATTTCTGATAATCTTTTGTACTAAAAAGAATGTATAATTAACCTTCCTAGCCCTTAATTTAGCTATTCAGGCTTTTTATTAGTAGTAACAGAAGTCATATTATTCAGATCTCTCTCAGCTCTGGCTATCTGTATTCAGTCCCACACTTCAGTTTTTTAATCTCAGCTGAAATACAAAGATATCTATTTTTCAAAATTGTTAACTAAACTCTTGAAACAGATTTCACTTTCCTGATTTTTCTTGGAGACAGCATCAGAATGTACATCTTTATAATGCTGTATAAATGCATAATTTACAGTGCAAGTTGTAGAATAAAATTAGGAACCCAGCAGAATAATATATCTGCTGCAAATCTCATGGTTTGGCTGTTTTACCCCTGAGCAGCCTCAATAATGTGCATTAACAGCATTGAAATATCCACGTTACTGGAATAAATGCTACTACATATAAAACAATACAATGTAGATATTTACAAGGCACCATGACATAATAAACTGATAATCTATGTAACTGACTGACAATTTTATATTCCCATTTAGCTACATCTTGAAAATTTAGGACACTTTTTATTTAATGGGTACTGAGTACAGAACAAATCCTAGACTTCAAATTTTACCTTTCCTGTCTGAGAACTCCAAAGTATCAAGTTTCACCATTTGTTTAGACTACTTCAATGCTACTTAAACAACACTCCTTAGATGTTAAAGGTTAACCGTTTATTTAAATTATATTAAATTTTTTTGATTAGCTGGTTGTGTTGTGTATGAGGTCTGTAGTTTGCAGAAGGTTAAAGTAATCTGAGGTCTACAATTCTATTCACTGGATTTTAGCCAAACAAGTTTCCATAAATAGGTCTGATTAGGTGATTAAAGAAATGTCTTTCAGTATTCCATACTGATGTCTAAGAGACTGTACACTTGTTCCGGTTGTTTTTATGTTGAAACGGGGTGTTTTTAATTCAGATTAGGTACTTTTTAGTTCATGTCAGCAGTGTCAATACAGGACAGTTATACTGCAACACTTTGCAATATAACTGCAGCATTCACACTGTGGCACAGTACAGACATAGCCATATAGTGTTAGTGGCAAAGCAGAGGTACAAAGTGACTTATTTCCCATATCTACCAATATAGGACTTTCAAAACTTATTAAAAGGAATAAGGTAACAATGCTCTCTTTGACTATTAAGAAAACCTACCTGTATACAAATTTTCCTGTATTAAATTATGGTGGAATTACTTAATTCAATTTTACTACTCAAAAAATTGTTGCCTTAGTAGGAGGTTGAAAATATACCTATTTAGGAATAAGGGTTGATGTTTAAGACAAAAGCTTCACTTTACCCCTCACAGGCTGCCCTAAGTTGCAGTGACAACTAACTGTTAATGACAACGATGACATTTAACATTAACAATTAAGGGTAAAATCACCATTTTTCACGGAACATGCAGGTATTTTTCCCTACATAAAAGTGTCTTGGCACTTTGGCAACAAACCCATAGCAAAGGGAATATGCCTTTCAAAAATGAGCCTAAGCTATATGCACATGCTCACAGTGTAGCTCGCTATGTCTGTATTTACAGTCAATAGGGCACAGAGGACCTGGGATCTACTCTAGCCTTTCCACTGACTATATATGTGACTTATCAAGAGATTAAACTTTTGGGGGTTAGTCTGCATCTCTCTGTATGCTTTACACAATCTTTTTGCACACCTTGCCCCCAAATTCAGTTGGGACCTGTAGGCTGTACTGTATTACAAAATAATGATGCATACTTATACCACACTATACTGTGGAATCTGAGTACTTTCAACTCACCACTGGCAAGAAAGCTTTGAGAGAGTAACCTCTATCTAGAATGCTTATAGATCCCAACTAAATCACCTCAAATCAAGACTCCACAGAGTTAGAAAAACAAATCAAAGTGTCAAGCGCTGACAGATAGAAATATTCTGACCCCAGCTCAACTTTTTGTACAATTTGGAAACCAGGTTTGATGTTGTGTCTGAATTTGGTGATCTGTCATGATAAATGGCAAAGAAAGACTATAAGGTTTCCTTAACTCATGTCCGTATAGTGAGGAGGGTGTATGTGTATGAGAAAAAAAATTTAAGAACAAACATTAGGATGCAAAATCTTCATAAGCAATGCAAAGTACATTTTAAAGCTTTGATCTCCATTAGGGCACATACGTTCCAAGTGATGCTGGACTCAACCTATGAAATACTGGAATCACAAAAACAGGTTTAGTAGTCATATAGTCATATTATGGGTACAGCAGAATGATGCCTCCACAAGAAATCTGTCAGTCTAAAAGCTCGTGGAACTACTGCAATACTATTTGGATTTTGAAGACTGACTGTTGTGGCAATGGATCCCACTTTCTCTGCCTTCAGCACCATGGACAGCACTGCGCCTCCTATTTAATGAAAACATTCTATTCTATTCTGCAGTGAAGCTTGTTGGACCTCAAGCTAGCCATCAGAAACCTCAGCCTAGAGCCTTACATCATGTTCCAAATTGTGTGCGCTTCAGGTTAATATTTAACAACTGTTTACAAAGTAGATTTTCATAGACCTTCTCAGCATTTTCAGACGCTTCCCTCCCTCCTCCGCAGCATTAATTCCTTTGAAAATGTCACTGAAGTCCATACATTTTAAAAAAGGGAAGTACATGATCATTAGTTACACTGAAGGTTCCAATATGTGAAGTATAATTAAATTATAAAATGACAAATAATACAGTCAGGAATGGAAGTCAATGAAATGAACTGCAGCTTTGATGAACTCGGTTACATGACAGTGCAAGACTAAAGCTTGAAGGCAAAAATAAATTCTTAAATGCACATTAATAGGCTATATTCTAATTGACAAAATTTGTCTAACTTCATTATGTATTCCTAGTTCATGCCAATGCTTACTTGTTTCAGATAAACTTCAACTTCATCTTATGATGCTATCCAACAAAGACCTTTATTTTATTATACATAAAGGATGAATGTTGCATGTATCACATAGGTTTGTGCCTTGAAAATCATTCCCATTACCATTGTTTAGTATAGTTAATCAGGGATTCCCATCTACTATGCCCCTTCCCCTCCCCGCATCACAAATACAGGTGGCCTTCACTTAAAATGAATTTCGTTAATTGAGCACTGGAAATGGTTAGTGTCATTTTTTAAAACAAAGTAACCCTTTACAATAAGGACTTGGATCTTCTATGTTCTGTGTACTGTTACAATATTAGAGTACAGAAAGCCTGAGTCTACCATACATCAGTCATGGTCTAAATAATTATGTATTGTCTTCACAATTTTCCTTGTCCTGCTAATAAAAGAGTTGAGATTTTTGCTATGTGAATACTCAACTCACATTGGCTAAAATGCATTAGTCTAAATGAAAAACAATTCATGCGGTGACTCACAACATCAGTTATATACTCCAAATTCCCATTGACTAGCTGAAGGCTGATTTTCTTTTTTAGTAAATTAAGGGACAGGTTGTGCCTTTAAACAGAGCCTGAAGAAGGGATGGTGTGGGATCGACCCTCCACGGGGCAGCATGCTATAATTAAAAGCTCCTGGGGAGTATGATCACAGTGCATGCTTGAGTAGGGTGCAGCATGCATTGAGCTTCATCATGAGCCAGCTTTTCTGGCCATGCTAAGTTGCGCTGGGCATAGCCCCACTTCCTTACCTTATAAAAAGGTATAGGCAGAAAGAATCAATCATGGCAGGCCCTGATTATTGGTTTCCCAATACAAAAAACAACAACAAAAAACTTAGTAGACAGGTCAAGAAATTATTCAATCTATATTGCAAAGGAGAATGGATGCATGGGGCATGCATGGGTTGAAAACCAGGAATTGGTGCTAGCTAGATGTCGTCATTTCCAATTACTGAGAGTTTCCAAATCTCCTTTTCTGATGTTTACAAGGATCCATATCTCATCAATGAGTCAAAACCAAGGAGCCTCCAATTAAAATCACTATATAAACACCAATGGTCCAAGGTCAAGCTGTTAAAGCATCCAGGACCATGAATCACCACTGTCTATACAGTGCCTTGAAAGGGTTCAAAGATGGAAGGCAGTGAAAGTTTTCTGACCTGCCACATGTACATTTACTTTTTTTTCTTTAAGAAAAATGTCAACTGGTGCTGTAGCCTGGCTGATTTCTTAGTGAATTTGTCATTTCTATTAAAGAAATGCATTTAAGGGGTTATTCAGTATTAAAAAAACAACAGGCTAGTAATAATTAGAGAGCATGCCATAAAGGGCTGCTGTCATCCTTTAGAAATCTTATACTTCATTTTCAGCATGTATGAACATGTTTTACAGTTCTGCAAAATTGATTTTAATATGGCATTTCTATTAGGGATGCCCTTGCCTTGCCTATGCTGATGCATACAGTTTTCAGAAAGGATCTGCTATAGTTTTACATTCGCTTGAATTGAAGTGGCAGATTTTAAAACAGATTATATTTTTAGATAAATGAGGCGCTCTCTACAGTACAGAATGTTTACTGCTGGAGGCTTTTATTACTGGTTAGCTCTATGAAACAGAACATATCTGGTGATAAAAAAATACCAGTAATTTTATGTAATTTAAAATAATCAGCTTTTTAATACTCAGAGGCTTGGAAACTTGTTAACTATTAGGAGTTTTAAGGCACTGAGAATATTTGGCCTTAGCTGAATGATGTCCTAAATGAGTTAACAAATTTACTGTATGTTATGATAACTAAAGAGGATCTTAAATCAGTTATTACACAACCCAGTGATGTAAGCCAACTCTTTAAAGCTTAGTAAGTTGCTAATACATAGTCTTCCAAAGTCAAACGAGAGGAGCATTATTAGTTTATGTTGTAATTTCTCAGCAAATTAAGAGGTTGATTTTGCAGTCTTTAATCAGTCAAAGCTCTTATTTAGGAACCACCAAACCAAGCTGTAGCCTAGTAAGCTTATGTAGGGCTCAAAGTCAGTGGGAGTTTCTCTTTTTACTCCAGTGGCCTTTGGATCAGACTCATAATCAGGTAACAAGGCAAACTATATTTTGCAATTCAGAGACTTTCCTTCTGGCATTGGGGTTTAGCCATGACTAGCTAACACATGGCTTAATTACAATGAAGTCTTGGTTAGCCCCCATGTTAGCCAACTCGTATAGTCACAGTCCTCTTTTATGATGATCAAAGTCTGTAGTGAAGACAAAGCCTAAAGGAACATCCCAAAGAGTAGTGCTGGTTCTTTAAAGGCAGTGGAAATCATGGGGATAAAAGAGTCTGGACTCTATAGCAGAAAATCTATATTATCAAACGCCACTTTAGACCCATTTACTGTGAACAGCCTTTAAGGTGGCACCAAAAGTGCCATTAATTTGTGGTTTTGACTAACAAATGCATTGCACTGTACCTGATCCCTAGTAACTATTTCAATTACATAAACAGGTTGCTTCACAAGGGTCCAATTATTATTTTTTTCAGACTGACACCTTTTTTCTTAAAATAAAAATAAATTAATCTTTTAGAATATTGGGTTTTCTTTGTTCTAATTTTAAAAAGTGAGGTTTGCTAGGGTGGTTTTTAAATAAAAGACAGAAGTGTTAAACATTCCCAATGCCAAGTTAAACATGATAATGAGCTCAGTTCCCTTCCTGCAGTTAGTCCATTTGCCCCAAATAGGGAATTTAAAGACAGGAGCAAGGTTCAACTAGTAGCATTTTGATTCATGTATCTATTTCAAGGGGTATGTCTATACTACCCACCGGATCAGCGGGCAGCGATCGATTCAACGGGGGTTGATTTATCACGTCTAGTCTAGACACAATAAATTAACCCCCGAGTGTTCTCCCGTCGACTCCTGTACTCTACCACCACGAGAGGCACAGGCAGAGTTGACGGGGGAGCAGCAGCAGTCAACTCACCGCAGTGAAGACACTGCGGTGAGTAGGTCTAAGTACATTGACTTCAGCTATGTTATTCACATAGCTGAAGTTGCGTAACGTAGATCAATCCCCTCCCCAATGTAGACCAAGGCAAGGTGGATTTTCTTTAACTTGAAACTTATCTAATGGACTTTTCTTTTTTAATTTGACCTTTTTCACACATTTAAATAGCTAACACTTCTTGTTTATAAAACAGAAAAAAATCAAATAATACAAACCCCAAAGTACTATTGAAGTCCTATTTCTGTAGTAGAAATATATTGGAGTGATCAAAGAAAACAATTGTACTTTTCTATGAAGTAGCATAATTCATTCAAAGAGCCTATTTTCTAGCTCACTCCATTCTTTAAGTGCATATTATTATTATTATTAGGGCTGTCAATTAATCACACTTAACTCACGCGATTAACTCAAAAAAATTAATTGCGATTAATCACAGTTTTAATCGCACTGTTAAACAATAGAATACCAATTGAAATTTATTAAATATTTTGGATTTTTTTATATATTTTCATATAGATTGTATTCTGTGTTGAAATTGAAATCAAAGTGTATATTATTTCTGATTCTAAATATTTGCACTGTAAAAATTATAAACAAAAGAAATAGTATTTCTCAGTTCACTTCATACAAGTACTGTAATGCAATCTCTTTGTCATGAAAGTGCAACTTACAAATGTAGATTTTTTTGTTGTTACATAACTACACTCAAAAACAAAACAATGTAGAACTTCAGTGCCTACAAGTTCACTCAGTCCTACTTCTTGTTCAGCCAATCACTAAGACAAACACATTTGTTTACATTTACAGGAGATAATGCTGCCCTCTTCGAATTTACAATGTCACCTGAAAGAGAGAATAGGCATTTGCATTTCACTTTTGTAGCTGGCATTGCAAGGTATTTATGTGCCAGATAGGCTAAACATTTGTATGCCCCTTCATACTTTGGCCACCATTCCAGAGGACATGCTTCCATGCTGATGACACTCATTAAAAATGCATTAATTAAATTTATGATTGAACTCCTTGGGGGAGAATTGTATGTCCCCTGCTTTGTCTTACCCTCATTCTGCCATATATTTCATGTTATAGCAATCTTGGATGATGACTCAGCACATGTCATTCATTTTAAGACCACTTTCACAGCAGATTTGACAAAACACAAAGAAGGTACCAATGTGAGATTTCTAAAGATAGCTACAGCACTCGACCCAAGGTTTAAAAAGTGCCTTCCAAAATCTGAGAGGCATGAGGTGTGGAGCATGCTCTCAGAAGTCTTAAAAGAGCACCACTCTGATGCAGAAACTACAGAAGCCAAATCATCAAAAAAGAAAGCTGCTTTGGATTATTATTGAGCAGAACCTGTCATCAGCATGGACGCATGTCCCCTGGAACGGTGGTTGAAGAATGAAGGGACATATGAATCTTTAGCGCATCTGGCACATAAGTATCTTGTGATGCCGGCTACAACACTGCCATGAGAATTTCTGATCTCACTTTCAGGTGACATTGTAAACAAGAAGTGTGCAGCATTATTTCCTGCAAATGTAAACAAACTTGTTGTCTGAGCGAGTGGCTGAACAAGAAGTAGGACTAAGCGGACTTGCAGGCTCTAAAGTTTTACATTGTTTTATTTTTGAATACAGTTTATTTTGTACATTATTCCACATTTGTAAGTTCAACTTTCATGATAAAGAGATTGAACTGCAGTACTGTATTAGGTGAATTGAAAAATACTATTTCTTTTGTTTTTTTACAATGCAAATACTCGTAATCAAAAATAAATATAAAGTGAGCATTGTACACTTTGTATTCTGTGTTGAAATTGAAATCAATATATTTGAAAATGTGGAAAACATCCAAAAACATTTAAATAAATGGTATTCTATTATTAATAGGCGACTAATCATGATTAATTTTTTTAATCACTTGACAGCCCTAATTATTATTTATTATTTGTAAAACTGTAGTGCTTAGAAGCCAGCTAGATGCTGTACCAACATGGACAGGAATCAGAGCCAGACTACAGCTTCCCTTTGTAGATGTGCCTTTTTTTAGTAAGCAAAGATGGAGGGAATATTTTTGCTTGATTTTCTACAAAGCATCAGGCACACTGAACCTATGTTTCTACTAAGATACTTCTCCGAGTATTTGAGATATTAAGTGGGATCTTTTTCAACCAGCAATGGAAAGGACAAAATGGGTTGCATCCAGGGCCAGCTCCAGGGTTTTGGCCGCCCCAAGCAGCCAAAACCAAAAAAAAAAAAAAAGCCGCGATCGCGATCTGCGGTGGCAATTCGGCGGGAGGTCCTTCACTCCCAGGCGCAGTGAGGGACCGTCCGCCGAATTGCCGTCGAATACCTGGAACTGCCGCCCCTGTCCGGAACAGCCGCCCCAAGCACCTGCTTGAGAAGCTGGTGCCTGGAGCCGGCCCTGGTTGCATCTTACACAATGTCAACTTTTCTGCCCTGTGTTTGTCAAGAGTGTGTTTGTTTTTAAAAAGATACTGACCAATTCTAACATCTTTTCACACGATTAATACCTTACTATAAGTTTATCCATCAGAGTCAATGGGTGTACTAGGAGCACAGTATGACGAAGTAAGGGTGCTAAAATTAGAACAAAAGTATAGACTAACTAAATATTCCTTCCCTGATGAGTTAGGATATCATTCACTTCTACTGTAACATCAGAATCCCAAAAGCTTCCCATTCATCCAACAAAATAAAGATGACTAGACCTAATATTATTAGTATAGAAGCATGTCTCCTTTGTGGGTGAGATACAGGGGTATTTAATTCAGGCTTTTAAAATACTTTGTGCACACAATCTTTTTTTACCCCTGTTAAGTTAAAGGTAACAGACAGATGCTTTCAGCATCACAAACATCAACAGGCAATACACACCAGATCAAGAAAAAATATGTGTACTGAAAATTTACACAAATACCTTGAATTACATGTTTCATAAATATATATGATGAAGAGGAATCCACTAAAAAGAAACCTGACTTATGAAAGATGTATAATGAAAACCCAGTTATAAGGTCACTTGCCCATACCATATAAAGGTAAATAAGCTTAAATTCTTCTGCCTAATTAAAGAAATCTGCCTTTTAAAAAAATGACAGCGACAATATTTTTGCAAGGTTGCAGGTTTAAGCACTTGTCATGATTATGTAGCAGTATTTCCAGTCTTGATATAAAATTACACGATTATAAACCTCTTTTGGTTTTGGCATAAACAAAACTACTTCTGTTATAATCATTGTCTACATGAATATTTCTGGTATTAAAACTCTTGACATCAATAAATAGAAAAAATTGATAGACAGAGAGCATATGTCCTTGAAGCCTGTATACTTAGGACAGTTTGTTGTCTGGCTGCTTCTTTAATACTCCACCTCTTCTATTACACTAATCACAAAAATACTGGCTTTTCAGAAAAGAGGAAGGGTCTTAAATACAAGTGTTGTGTTTAAATTAACAAAAGATGAATCTAAATCCCTTAGGCCGCTTTAAAATATCTCCACTGCCATTTCTAAATAGCATGTAATGCTTCAATATAAAAGTAATGAGTGCATTAAAAATACAGATCAGTAAAATAGAATATAGTGAATGAAAGGATTAAAAACCATATTCTGCAGCATGTCTGCCCATGTGATTGCCATGAAATCATACACAAATTGGACAACTGCCTGCATTTTTGACCATTTCCTTATACTATTATACAATTGCCCACAAACACAGCCAGTAATTAGGTGCACAGTTTGTCTCAAAGTCCCTGACTCGTCTCAAAAATCTCATATGCTTATGATCAATGTGTAAAACAGCTACTGTGGCAAAATGTTAAAAAAAACTTGAGTTAGTGATATCTGGATAAATTGCACAAACTTTGCATAAGCAAGTTTGTATGACCTATGGAGGTTACTAAAGCAGCTCTGTAATTGTAATATTGCACGACACTTATCACATTTATATATTTATTATTAGTTCTTAGCACAAAAATTTAAATTCATTGCAGCAACAACCCTCAGTATTTACTCTATGGCATGCAGCCCAGTGGAGTTCTGATGACTGATTATTTATGATTACAGATGGAGGGAATCAAGTCTGGGGTATCTGATTGGTGCAAATCTGCTGCTTGTTGTGAAAGGACATATAGTATTATTCATCAAAGGGAGCATGCCTTAGTCATGGTACAGCTTTCCTGTGCATTTTAACACTACTGTTAGGGACCATGAATAATTTTTATCTATCTATCTATATATATATATTCATTCTAGACATGTTCATGGACAAACTTTATGCTAATGTGGGAAAAACTTTGAGGGTGAAAAAGAAAAATGCTCAAGTTATAACTCAAGATGTTTCAGAAGCTGTCTCCCCTCAGTACTCCATATAGAGAAGAGTGGTACAGACTTCAAGCCACATGGAATACAGGCAATCCATCAATTTTTTCAAGTGCCAAGTACTTCATTTTCTGAGCTCCTTCCCACTGTCCCATTGACTCTCTCTTACCTGACACCATGGCTTACACAGGAGACAAGATGCCATGGGCTCCATTCACAGCTGCATACTAACACCAGTGGCAAAGACAACAAACAGGGAATTAATACTGAAGCTGTTAGCAACAATTTCATCTTGAAAATACAAGAGATTTAGGGGGAAATATGCTGCATACACCAGTCGTTCACTGGTTCTGCCCCGCACCCTGCTGACTTTCACGCATGGGGTACTCAGTCTCAGAAGGAAGTGGGAGCTATCCTTGCTTTGTTCTCACACAACATACCTGCCTGATTTTATAGCTTTCCCTATAATTTTTCAGCTCCCCTGTGTACTATCAAGGACAGAGCATCTTAGAGCCTCATAAGGTAACTTTCGATGATTACTAACCATTAGACCATGAGGATGTGGGCAAGACCCATTAAACAGACACTTGGGAAAGAATTCTCTATAGTAAGAGCCCTTGCCATCTAGTGTCTCATCTCCAACCATTGGAAATATTTGCTATTAGCAGGCATGGATGGATCACATCTAGGCAGTTGAATCATACCATCCCCTCCATAAGCTTATCAAGCTGAGTCTTAAAACAAGCTAGGTTTTTTGCCTCCATTACTCTCCTTGGAAGGCTGTTCCAGAACTTCACTTTTCTGATGGTTAGAAACCTTGGTCTATACCCATTTTATATCCATTTCTTCTTGTGGCAACATTGCCACTTAACTTAAATAATTCCTCTCCCTGCCTGATGTTTATTCCTCTGATGTATTTACAGAGAGCAATCATATCTCCCCCCATTCCTTCATTCTGTTAGACTAAACAAGCCAAGCTCCTTAAGTATCCTCTCCTCCGGTAGGTTCTCTGTTCCTCTGATCATCCTAGTAGCCCTTCTCTGCACTTGTTCCAGTTTGAATTCAATCACGTCTGAATCTCCTACAGACTTGCCCAGCTTCCAGAGAAATCACAGTCATTTCCCAGAAAATACAAGCTCTACTTTTGGAAGTAATCTAAGATTTGATACAAGAAAAGAGAGCAACTCAATACTACACCCCACAATCCCTGGTCCATCTGGGTCAATCCTTTCTATCTGACTAAAAGCATAGATACCAAAAACAGAAAAAAGTAGGTGGAAATCCATCAAATGTCCTTTAAAAATACCCTCACTATTGTTCTCAGAACCTATAAGTCTCTCTTTGTGTTCCATCTAGCTCCCTTTGAAAACAATTTTAGTCTCTCCACTGACCTCAGAAGAGGTCGTTACCTCCAAACGTCCCGATACTGCAATGAGCTCCATGCAGGCAGCTCCTTGTGACCCAGGTGGAGCCCCACTAATGTCAATAGAAGTCTGTGCAGGCAAAGGAACCCACTCATACATGGAACTCATGCAGGATGGGGCCAGAATCAGTTACCATCAGGGGCAAAGCACTAAAATGAAATTCTCACTTTAGTGTTGCCAGAAATTTTTAATGAGATGGGTAAATTGTGATCTCTTCCATTACCTAACATTTCATGAGAAAATAATTGGCTTGCTTTGGTGGTATACATTTGTAACCAATTGCAAAATCTCCATAAAAATTTCCCGTCCTCCCAATACGGGGTGGTGGGTGGTTGTCTTGAAAAATCAGCTTTAATTTTCATATGGTTTGAAACCGAAAAATGCTTTGCTTTCCTAAAACCAATTAAATGCTAATTTTTGCACTAGCATTTTGGACATTACAAAACAGTCAGATGTGCAATTTGGACCTAGATCTGAGATTTCCAAAGGTTTGGCCATGCTTAGATCAAGGTTTTTGGCGCAGCTCCATCTGATTTTTATACTGTATTTTGGTCCAATGAAAATAAAACTGTGCACTTCAACTAAAAATATTTCCCTAGAGCAAACATTTTGCATTTCATGGAATAAAATCAAGCATTCTATACAAGGTAAGAAAGTCTCATCAGAATATGCATATGTCAATAAAACTAGTATTTTAAAACCCCATCTTAATAATATTTATTTGTGTGCAATATTAAGATAAAATTAGGATTTTCTGCAAAAAAACCTTAACCAATTGAGTAATGCTGGAAGACATTCTTGATATTTTGTTACAATTGGACATATAATTGGATTCTTTTGGGGTTCACCATCATTAGAAACTTATTTATGACACAGTAAGCTGAAATGTATAGAACATTCAGCACATAAGAAAACCATGTTTTGGCCTCTGACAATGTCTATTGGACAAATCTGTCAAGAAGCTGTGTAGTCATTTGGAACAAATGCCACACTAAAAAGAAAAATACCAAGTGCCTCATAAGAAACTTGTGGGATGACTTGTAGATGTCACAACATGTAGATTTCAGAAGAAGTACGTTTAAAAAATAAATGAAACAAATCATAGAATCACAGAATCATAGAATATCAGGGTTGGAAGGGACCTCAGTAGGTCATCTAGTCCAACCCTCTGCTCAAAGCAGGACCAATTCCCAACTAAATCATCCCAGCCAGGGCTTTGTTAAGCCTGACCTTAAAAACCTCTAAGGAAGGAGATTCCACCACCTCCCTAGGTAACGCATTCCAGTGCTTCACCAACCTCCTAGTGAAAAAGTGTTTCCTAATATCCAACCTAAACCTCCCCCACTGCAACTTGAGACCATTACTCCTTGTTCTGTCATCTGATACCACTGAGAACAGTCTAGATCCATCCTCTTTGAAACCAGGTAGTTGAAAGCAGCTATCAAATCCCTCCTCATTCTTCTCTTCTGCAAACTAAACAATCCCAGTTCCCTCAGCCTCTCCTCATAAGTCATGTGCTCCAGCCCCCTAATCATTTTTATTGCCCTCCACTGGACTCTTTCCAATTTTTCCACATCCTTCTTGTAGTGTGGGGCCCAAAACTGGACACTACTCCAGATGAGACCACACCAATGTCGAATAGAGGGGAATGATCATGTCCCTCAATCTGCTGGCAATGCCCCTACTTATACAGCCCAAAATGCCGTTAGCCTTCTTTGCAACAAGGGCACACTGTTGACTCAGATCCAGCTTCTCATCCACTGTAAACTGTAGTGAATGGGATTCTTCTGTCGTAAGTGTAGAACTCTGCACTTGTCCTTGTTGAACCTCATCAGGTTTCTTTTGGCCCAATCCTTTAATTTATCTAGGTCCCTCTGTATCCTATCCCTACCCTCCAGCGTATCTACCACTCCTCCCAGTTCAGTGTCATCTGCAAACTTGCTGAGAGTGCAGTCCATAACATCCTCCAGATCATTAATGAAGATATTGAACAAAACCGGCCCCAGGACCGACCCTTGGGGCTTGATACCGCTGCCAACTAGACATGGAGCCATTGATCACTACCCATTGAGCCCGACGTTCTAGCCAGATTTCTATCCACCTTATAGTCCATTCATCCAGCCCATACTTCTTTAACTTTCTGGCAAGAATACTGTGGGAGACCATATCAAAAGCTTTGCTAAAGTCAAATGAAATGAAAAAGCAACTGGCCAGAGAGTCTTCATAACACCCTTTTCTTTCACATCTGCTAAGGAATTAACTGCCTCACCAAAAGAACATACATCACTGCTTCATATCTGGCTTCACTGTGGCCAGCTATGCTTTAGCCATGTATGTTGATTCTGGGGCTGTGGGCATTAGATATGGGAGTAAGAGAAAGTCAGCTGACTTCATATCTTGATTATGTTTATATAAAAGTGAAATTGGTTTCTAACTGCAAAGAGTGACATTTTCAGCACTTTCTACAAAGCAATTAAAAACTCTTTATATAACAAAGATAAGGGGGAAATTTGATTTAAGCTGTGTTTATGTTTTCTTTTTTAGTTATTTGGTTTTGATATTAGAGAAAAGGAAAGTTCACACTGAGGAGTTTTTATATATTTTTTATTTATTTATGCTTAAATTCATAAAAGCATGATCCCATTGCCTATACCTCTGGGCACATTTAGATTGCCCAAGAGGATTGCCTATTTTAGCAGCATTCAAACAGCCCACACTGTGTTGAAATCGCCTCTCATGTGTGGAAATTCTTTCAGTAATTTTTTTCCTATCATTAATACCCTAAGAACTTTCAAACAAAGCATGAATATTCCTCGGAACTCCTGATACTTTTCTTGGTAAATGTTACAGAAACCTTATTTAAAGACTTCAGAGGAAGCAGCAGTCCAATTGCATTTACAAACTAACTGCAACCCATTCTGAACTTCTATTTATTTGTCAACAACAAAAGCTTTGCAGTATGTTATGTAGTGACAGACACTCTGGTTGTTTCATTATAGTCTGTAATGCTTGAAAATCAAGTATCTTAGGAAGGCCTTAAGCAATAAACTCACACTGTGGACAGGTATCCAGTAGCAACATTTTCTGAAGACTTCATATTATTTTGAATTCTGAAGCAATGCTTAGAATGAAATTACAAAGTGCAATCTACAGAGAAGTACAAAATGAACAAATGCAAGAAAGATTAATTTATCTTGCTTAGGACAAAGCAAAATTGACTTTATAGTCTCTTTTCTCATTAAGTGGAAAGCCATATATTCAGTCCCCTTGAAGTCATTGCAACTTATCTAGTGCTTGTCTGAGATTGAGTTCAAAACCAAGTAAAGGGAACAAACTATGTTTAATTCATTATTACAAGGGACAGGGGCGGTAGGACTCCTCTGGTACAGAATATCTGAAAACTGGTGAAGGTTTCTCCACAAGATGCACTAGAGTCAGGTCTTAATTTACAAATCAAATTATCCTTTCTGGCCGCAGAACTAGCAAAGTCAGCTAGTACAATGTGATCTTAACACACTCTGAAGATAGAGTGGCCAGATTTTTTACATTCTTTTTAACAAGCCGCTGATTTTAAATCTTAATAATGACTGCATCATAATCTCAAGTGTCTGATATCTAATTTTACAAAATTTCAAGTAAAAAGCAACGGAGAGTCCTGTGGCACCGTTAAGACTAACAGTTGTATTGGAGCATAAGCTTTCGTGGGTGTATACACACTTCGTCAGACGCATGGACTCTCTGTTGCTTTTTACAGATCCAGACTAACTCGGCTACCCCTCTGATACTTGACAACATTTCATGTTAGTCTAAAACAGTTTTGAAAGTACAATAGTCCCTTTGAGATTATGGCCTTGAGCAGATTCTGGGTGACCTGTGTCGAGAAGAAGTGGTTACTTATTTTAGGGTAAACTGATGGGCTTCAAGATGTTGTAGTCAATGTTGATCCCACAGGAGGACACATGCACCGCACGCATGCAAAACTGGAGTCTTTTCAATAGCAGTATCTGTTGGGGCCACATATACTTTGTGCTTCCTCACAATTCTGAGAGAGAGCACTAAGGGTGAAAGGCAGAAACCCTCCATCAGTTCTTTCACAGTCCAAAGCCAGTGTTTGCCAAGGACCCCAAAATGCAGGGACGGAGAGTGGGTTGTGGGATCCACATTGACGACATCTCAAAGAGCTAGCTACCTTAACTTGGGTTACTTGGGATTGCAGCATGGCCCCAGAATCCTTGAGTGGAGTGCTCCATCCACTCAAACTGAAAAGCTCCATCCCATCAAATGACAAGTCTTCTATGGTACCTAGCACCTCCTTAGGAATGCCTGATGCTTGCAGCCAGAAGACTTTTCACCAACAGAGTGAAATATAAATTGTGGTTTTAGGATCTCTTTTGGGGTTCCCTTTATGGATTTGGATTTTTCTTATATCACAGATACCACCAGAGCTCATAGGTTAGGATGAACATAAAATTGTTCAAAGCCTCTGTCAGGTACTTCGTAGCTGTTCTCAGTCCTCTTAGATATTGAAAGAAGAGTATCTGGAGTTTCACAAAGTCCCTTCATTGGCTCATTAATGGGGAGGCCAGTCTTGGCTGGACTTGAAGAGGTCAGGATGTCAAAGAGCTTGTGGGAATTTTCCTGGATTATCCAGGTCTTGATATCCACAATTTCTGTGATTCAAGCCAATAGGTCCTGGAATACTTCAAAATCATCTAGTGCTTTGTTACTGCTTCATCTAGTGACAATGTTTATTCCTCAGGTGTTGAATAAGGCTGTTCATTTTCTTCTAGTGCCACCTCACTTGGTTTGTGGTGACCATTATTTGGCTCCAGCATGGGAGGTCTGGCTAGTGATGCTGAGGGGGAAGGAGATCTCCTTCAACAGGTGGGAAAGAGATCAGCTTTCAGATGTGTGAAGGTGGTCCCCAGGATGGCCAAGGTGGAACATTGTACAGGTATGAGCCTGGTTGAGGTCTGCCATTGCCACATGTGTTTAGGCTGTGTCGGCACTCTAAATGGGCAGGCTCCAGTACTTTCTGTGGGACCTCCTCCCAATCCGCCCTCACAGGGGAGATTAATCTCTGCTCAACACTGATGAGAATGAATGGCTTGGTGAAGGTGATAGGATTTCCTTGAATGGCGTGACCTTAGCATGGGTGGTGCTGAAACAGACAGTCTCAGCACCGAGGATGTCTCAAGGAAGTGATGTAGACACCTCTGCCAGAATGGACCTTGGGACCATGATGAGTCCTACCAGCAATGCTCAAGTCTGTGGGGCCAGAGTCAGCATCTAGGTCATTACAGCACCATCGCATCCCTGCACTGCACTAGCAGCCAGCCTTGGTTCTTGAGGGGTTGCAAGGTTTGTCGTTACAGGATGGGTAGTTAGCGCCTCCTTGTGAGGTGATCCTGAATGGTATCTGGAGCTGTACTTCTGTTTATATTTCATGCAGCCCTCCCTCTCCACACCAGTCTTCAGTGCTGGGGTCTTTGGCACCAATTTCCTTTTCAATACTGCCTTTTCCCCACTGCTGGATTTAGGTGTGGGGTTCCTGCTTGAGGGGGTGATGCTAGTCAAGGATAAGTTCAGCACTAAATCTGGTTTGGCAACCACTGTATTCTCAAGGTCTCTGGTAAACTGATAGGAAATGTGAGTGAGGTAATAGTTTTTATTGGACCAAACTTCTGTTGGTGAAAGAGATAAGCTTCCACGCTTACACAGAGCTCTTCTTCTGTGTAAGCTCAAAAGCTTGTCTCTTTCAACAACAGAATTTTGGTCCAATAAAAGATATTAACTCACCTACCTTGTCTATTACCATGGGACTAGCATGGCTACAACACTACAAACAATAACTAGATAGAGTTTAATGTGAGCAACTCCGGTCTTACAGGTCCAGAAGGAGAAGAAAAAGCAAATTGAACATAGGTCTAGTATGTAGCTTTCTGCTAAGCAGAACAGGCAGGGGTTGTGGCTTCTGCTTTGGTGAATGAGGTCATTGCAGGACAGACAGGATTCAAATCCTGAAAGATCAGAGTCCATCATTAGGCATGGTGGTTGGTGTGAAGCACCTCACCCTGGTATATGGGTATAGTCTTTTTTTTTTTTAATCCATCACTACTTCTTTCTTAATGTAAAGAAAATTCCAACTGTATATTGTGGTAAAGAAGTCATGAATGAATTCTTCAAGAGGTCATTGAAAAGAAGGGTAGCAAATGCTAATGTGATAGTGGAACAGACACAACTGGTCCATCTTGATACTCAGATGGTAAGAGGGAACGAACTGCGGGATGGCTACAGCTATTCTTTCCTTTATGCCCTCATGTGACAGCACAGGGTACATAAGCAACACTGATGGACTCTACCATTCAAAAGACTCATACTGCACACATAAGGTGCATGCACATCTACAATGGGATCCACACTCACACACACACACACACACACACACACACACAAAATGGGGAAATTCTCCCTACTTTGACCCGCTCCAGAGTGAGAAAGCAAACTTTCAAGGTTAGAGGGTCTAAGCAGAGTAAGCTGGAATTCCAGTTGGATTTGAAAGATGTTCCTGAATGCTCTGTCTTACCAAAGATTGTCTGAAAATAAAATTTCTGCAAAAGCATTTTTTTATTTGTATTGCAAGTGTATCTCAGAGCCCCAGTCATGGACCAAGACCCCACTGTTCTAGGCACTGTACAAACACAGACCATAAAAAGATGGTCTCTGCCCCAAAGCATTTACAATCCAAGTAAATAGTACAATCTAAAGTTGTGATTATAATGTGTTTCAGTGAGGAGAAAAATTATATGGAAAGTATTGGTGCATCTGCCTTTCCATAATAAATATTTCCCAGACAAGTTTCAATAAAATGGAGTTAGGGCTGTAAATTCATGTCAGTATGTCCTTCAACAGCATGATGCACTACCTAAGCCTTATGCGGGAGAGCTGCAATATATTGTGGATGCTGTGACTCCTGGAATTTATATTGAGAATCAAGTAGCTATCAGTCACTCTGGTTTTTGGGAGATAGATGCAGAAGACTGCTTATCTGGATCGGTGGGAGAAGGAAGAGCATTTCTATTTACAGAATGATCAGCAAAGGCTTGGGGCCTGCATTGACAATGAAAGGCATTATGGCATAACCACAAGGTGGCACTGTATAAAGGGGTTGTTAGTGGAAAGGCAGAGTGGATACTGATATGTGGTCTCAGTAAAGATGGATTTGTGGAACCTGAAAGCATTCATAGACTTAATTTGTTTTAAATTTTAACCAAACTTGAGAATCTCCATGAAGAGTCCTACAGTCAAGAGAACTCAGATCCAGTGTGATGGTTCAGTTCCATTTGTAGTCTCTCCTTATTACAAATTGCTCTAGTGTTTCTTCAGGGCTACGTGTCCCTGTTGCAATACATATTTTAGAGCAGCAGAATAAGCTTAGGTGTAAGACCAGAAGGAAGGAAGGACAGAAATAAGAGACACTGGGCAGTTCAGTTTAACCCATTTGAAAACTTAACAAAATGAGTGCAATGCTACTGTCCACTTGCTTACTTAGTCAAACTCAGCTTGCTCCCGAGGACCTGTCAAAGTCTTTCTACCAGAACATTTCAGCAGACAAAAATCAAAGATACATAACAAAATAAATCTAAAACCCTGTAGCCTACCCTAGAACATACAAAGGCACTGCCCACAGGACAGATGAACAATGCACATTTGGAGCAAACAGGCTGAGCTGATTCTGAAATAGGACTAACTCACCATCCTGGAGTGCCTCCTTATGCCAAGACCCTGCCCCTCTGCCTCCCTTACCTCCTACAGACTTCAGAGATCTGTGCAATGACGTGCCCATCTGGCCAGGTCACACCGAGAGTCCCGTACCTTCTGGAATAACAATGGCCACATTCAAAGCTCAAAAGGAACAAAAACTCTTCCACCTTTCCTGGGATCAATCCTCTGCAGACTCTTCACTCCTCTTACAGACTCCGCAGAATTCTTCCTCACTCTGTTAAAGAGCTTTCTCCTGGAGGTCTGGCTCCTCCTGAGCCTCTGACCCTCAGGACTTCTTCCGTGCGATCCCTTCTCCCAAGTCTGCTGTAGGGGTCTCCTTATCCCCAAGCTACCTGCTCCCTTCAGGAACTGTCCCAGGGTTCAAGCTCCTTCCAGCAGGCTCCTCTGTAGTTCCCTTCTCAGGGAAAGGAAACTTCCCCACGACCTCTCTCCCAGATCTCTTCTCTATATTTCCCATTTTATCACTATCTTTGCTGCCTGCTGTTCCTCACAACACACAGCTGTTCTCTCCAGGCACAAGGTTGTTGTTTTTTAACTGCAGTTATTCTGAACAATTTTCTCCAAGAGTCTATGGCATAACATGGTACTGTGTGAAAGTAATGCAAGATACTCAGGTAACAAGACTGTTGTATTAAAGTTTTCCATATAAAGATGGAATCCAAAACCCAGGAGAAGCAAGTCCAAAACCCACCATTAGATGGTTAAAACCCGGAGTTACAGTTCAGGCATAAATATATAGTTAGTATGACTCTCTTAACTATCTTATCAGTATATCATGTTTTCTGGCATATACTTCTAAAAGTAATTGTCCATTCAAACATCAAGAGGGACATGCCTACAGAAAGGATTTGGCCTGCAATATTGGCTCAAGCGGGCTTTGGGAAGCCAAGAAATGATGCTCTGTCAGCTTTTCCTAATTCTACATGTGGAAGGTGGTCTAAAAAGTAAGAGCCATTATGGATTGTTCTCTGAAAACATCTGCTCCATATGCAGCACTCATCAAAAAAGCTATCAATATTAGGAACCATTAGGAAAGGGATAGATAAGATAGAAAATATGATGCCACTATACAAATCCATGGTAAACCCACACGATGAATATTGAATGCAGTTCTGATCTTAAAAAAAGATAGTAGTATTGTAAAAAGTATAGAGAAGGGCAACAAAATGATTAGGGGTATGGAACAGCTTCCATATGTGGAAAGATTTAAAAGACTGGGACTGTTCAGCTTGGAAAAGGCATGACTAAGGAGGAATGTGATAGAGGTCTATAAAAATCAATGATATGGAGAAAACGAATAGGGAAGTGTTATTTACCCCTTCACATAACACAAGAACCAGGGGTCACCCAATGAAATTAATAGGCAATAGGTTTAAAACAAACATGAGGAAGTACTTCACACAATGCAGACAACCTGTGGAACTTGTTGCCAGGGGATGTTATGAAGTTCAGAAGTATAACTAGGCTCAAAAAAGAAAGAGAAGTTCAGAGAGAAGAGGTCCATCAATGGCTATTATCAAAGAGGGTCAGGGATGCAACCTCAACCCTCCACAGATTGCCCAGCCTCTCCAACAATTCATGATGGCAGGATGCAATATGAAGTAAGCCCCCCTATATAAATTATTAGTTTTTCAACTGAACTTTTCTTAAAAAATAGATAGAAGCTTTATGTTCTTCTCATAGCTGTGATACAATGGACCTTTTATTGATACCTTTGTCTAGTTTATCATGCACAACAACACTGACAAGTTGAAGCAAGAGGAAATGTTTATGAATGTGCAATTTTTCTGTAAGACAAACAATGTCATCAGGAATCAAATGCTAACAAGACTGTGAGCCTCAATACTTGTCTGAGGGTAGGATGACCAGATAGCAAGTGTGAAAAATCAGGACAGGAAGTCGGGGGTAATAGGTACCTATATAAGAAAAGGCCCCAAAAAATCATGACTGTCCCTATAAAATCAGGACATCTGGTCACCCTATCTGAGGGGAAAATCTAAAGAGGTTTTGTGGCCTATAAACGTTAATACAAATGTGAAGCTGGAGATTTTATCTAACACTTTGAAAAGGTGGAGATTGTCTAACACAAATCTAGTCTGTCCCCTCACCCGCCGAGAGGGGCAGTGATTTGTCTTTTTTAAAAGGGATCAACAGCCAATAATTGTGCAACTTTTGCTGTGTTGTCTGTTTCCATAAAGTTAGGTTTCCTTGTCTGCAGTCTTACTTAATAAAGATTTTTCCACCAGAAAAAAAATTTAGAAGCCTTTTTTGAGCCACAAGGAAGAAACAAAACCAAGTCAGCTTCTTGGGTTAAGACCCCCAAAAGCCATACATCTTATCAGGTGAATCAAAAGAATCCTTTGCTATTTTACAAAGAAAATTAGATATTAACCAACAAAAAATGTATTCAAACAGTTAAAGTGGTAAATAGAAATACCAGTATGTGGTCAACAAAAACCTTTATCAGTAACACTGGGAAATGGGGAACCAGTGAAGTTTCGATTTTTCCAAGCAAAGTACTGACTTGCCTTGCCTAACTGCAGAATTCTCTTGCTGATGTTATAATTAGCGTGGGCTCTGACAGCACAGGTTCACTGCTCACATTCAACAGGACTGTCAGTTAGGAGCAGCATGGGAGAGAGCTTAGCTAATGTTTACATTATGGCAATTCTACACACAACCTTTTAGCCAAAAAACAGCACGTGTACTTCCCCACAGTAAGATTTTTCTTTTATTTTCTTTGTAAGGTGAAAGCTTTTTTCCTCTTATCTAGGGAAAGAATATTTTGAGCACTAAAGTTTGCTACATTTGTGGGGTGCTCCACTCAAAGAACCAGTGCTTTGCTTTGAGGATATAACTATTTAAGTAATATAATTTATTACCATAATTACAACCAATTTTCATTTATAAAACTCATGTTAATATGTGCTTTTAGTTCATATCAATTTTCCTGCACAGAAAATGTATTGTTATGTAAATTATTCCCTCCATTTAAAAAAAAAAATCTATGGGTAACCTCTTTAATACAATATCAGATGGGAAACTAGATTTCCTCCTACGCTGATGTTCCCTAAAGCACCGCTATCACTTCTGCATCACACCGTCCAGCATTGACAAAAATAACAATCTGGAAAATGTGTTTGCATCAGCTGTGCAACAAAAGCAGTACTGCTTTAAGAAGGGTCTTCATGTTGATGCTCTCAGAAGAGCTGTCTTGTCCGTGAGGAAAATGTAATTTTAGGTACTGGTGTAGTGCAGATTATGGTGTGCGAAAGGTAACTGTCTGAAGATTTGCATGACCTGGAGAGTTCCCAGGATCAAAATATCCTAAGCAATTTTTCAAGGACTGCACTGATTGGGATTATAGGATTCACATAAAAATAAAATAATGGAAAGCTACCAATGCACTGCAAGGAGGCCAAAATGAAGAATGGTGGTAAAAATAGTCACAGTAGCTTTGCCAAAAAAGAAAATTATTCCCCAAGGCTGAAGAAACAGAAACGATATGAAGCCTATAGGCTGTTTTCTTAGTGCTTGTACAGGTATTGTAAAAGAAGTGATTATAAACTGATGTGACATGCAAAGGGCCCAAAACACTTGATGCACTTCAAACATCTGCCAGATAAGGGGTTTTTATTATACATAATGAGCATCTCTCCAGACTATTAGAAAGCATGTAAAAGCAAATAAATAAATAAAGAGTTAAAGAAGAGTTCTAGCTATAAAATTTGTTTTGACAATAAAAAGGCAGAAAACTATGCCTTGCATAGAAGTGTGCTGTTCACTGACAACAGTTTTCAGAAGGCCTTTTGAAGAATTAAAGAGCCCTTGTTACCTACCCACTATTGACATGCAGTCACCTCTGGAGTACATGGGGGCAGCCATTACAAACCCTGAGACAACAGGTCAAGGTTGAGGTGTTAGCTAACATGATCTTAATGATGGCTTTGCACCTAGTGTAGGCATTGTTTTTACTCCTTTAAAAATGTGTTAGCTGGTTGTGATTAACCCAAGGGTTGACCAAGACCAACTAATACATTTTAAAGGAGTAATAACAATACCTATGTTGGGTGCAAAGCCATGATTAAAATCATGTTAGCAAACACATTTTCAGCTATTTTCCTAATCAAGAAAAGGCCAAAGGTGTCAGCATTACACAGTTTTATGACAAAAGCACCACCTCCAAATATCAAAGCGGCTATAATAGTTAAAAGGAATTTATTCAAATGACACTAACAAATGAAATGAGTACTTAAAAAAATTACGGTACTTGCTTATGCAGTGTATGCAAAGTGTTCAGATTAACATATCCAAAAACAACTTAGACTGAGGTTTGCTTAAATTTTCTATGTGCATTTCTACAAGAGCACATGCTCTTTCTGTACCGTATTTTATTTTTGTGAGCCTAATATCAACATCTTTGAATCTTTAATACAATTAGCAAAGCACTGACTTTGAAATCACGTCAGTGCTCATTATTCCTCACATCTCCAAATGCTTACACTTTATAGAGACATATTGACTAATCCAGATTTTCAGAAGTTTGCAAAAAGAGATGCTATTCCAGTCACAAGACTATGAAGGCCCATAGATATCAAAGTAAGCATGTTATCCTGACTTGTACAGGCTGTTATGAACATAAGGGGCCACACATTGAAACTGTGGGCAGAGCCTATGCAAAGATTCATGCAAAAACCTCAGCCATATTTGTGTGCACTATTAACTCAGTTGCGTATACAAGGACTAAATTATGGGTCTCCCTACCTGGGCACTATAGAGGTGGAAATAAGATGCAGCAAGTTCTTTTGAACACTGGGCACACCTGCACAAAAGCATTCAAGGAGCACTATGTGAAAGACTGGCAAATGAGGGCTGCATCACCGAATGACACAGAGTAGCCTAACACGTGTGAATTAAACTAAAGCAGGAGTGGGCAAATGTTTTGGCCCAAGGGCCACATCTAGGTATGGAAATTGTATGGTTGGTCATGAATGCTCACAAAATTGGAGTTGGGGTGCAGGAGGGGGTGAGGGCTCTGGGGTGGGGCCAGAAATGAGGAGTTCAGGGTGAGGGAGGGGGCTCCAGGCTGGGATAAGGATTGCAGTTCGGGGGGACTGGGGTGAGGGTTCCAGCTGTCGGTGCAGGCTCTGGGGTGGGGCTGGGGATGAGGGGTTTGGGGTGTAGGATGGCACTCCAGGCTGGGACCGAGGGGTTCGGAGTGTGGGAGGGGACTCCGGGATGGGGCAGGGGGTTGGGGCACGGGTGTGTGTGTGAGGGCTCCGGCTGGGGGTGCAGGCTCTGGAGAGGGGCTGGGATGAGGGGTTTGGGTGCAGGATTGTGCTCCGGGCTGGGATCGAGGGGTTCAGAGAGTGGGAGGGGGCTCAGGGGTGCAGGCTCCAGGCAGCTCTTACCTCAAGCAGCTCCTGGAAGCGGCAACATGTCCCCCCTCCGGCTCCTACACGGAGGCATGACCAGGCGGCTCTGTGCACTGCCCTGTCCGCAGGCACTGCCCCTCCAGCTCCCATTGGCAGCAGTTCCCGCCCAATGGGACCGGTGGGGGCGGCGCTTGGGGCAGGGAGTGCATGCAGAGCCCCCAGGCTGCCCCACAGGTAGGAGCCAGAGGGGGGACATGCTGCTGCTTCCAGGAGCTGCAGCACACGCGTGCGGAGAGTCCCTGACCCCGCTCCCTGGTGGGAGCTCAAGGGCCAGATTAAATCAGCTGGTGGGCCAGATGTGGCCCGCGGGCTCCAGTTTGCCCACTCCTGAACTAAAGTCAGTTAAGGCCACTTCACTTCTGAATTAGAGCATCCACACAGGGGTTTAAAGCTTCTTAACTAGTGCACTTTAAACTCACACCTTTGGTTCATTCAGCTTAACTTTCCTGAGTGTTCCTGCGTAGATATGCCCTTAATGACCATCCAGATGCTATTATCACCAGCCCATATGGAATTATTCCGACAAGAATCTTTATGTTTAATGCTTTTTATGCAGAATTTTGTATAAAAGTGTTTGGATAAATAATTCATAACTAGTAGTTCATTACTACTTTTGCCATAGCATTATTATATGAAAGCTGTTTTGAGTGATACCAACAATATTAATTTAGGAAATAAATGGCAACTGAGGTTATAAACAACAAACATCCTCTCTCCATGGTTAAACTTTATTTACTCATTTCACCAGCCTCAAGCATCAAAGCTTCTGCTTGAGCACTGTGTCAGAGCTCATTTTAGCAATGTCAAAACACTTTGTCTCTCATACAAACAGCACCACCAACATAGCACTGAGAAAGAGGACTGTGTGCTCAAGATGACTGACTGAATTGGCTAAATACACTTGATGGGTGACTATAACAGCTGGCTTTGATTTCACCATTCTGGGAAGCTTACATTGAGTTTTAAATTTTTTTGTTTGTTTGTTTTAAATTAAGCATTGCAGATGACAGTCAGTTTGTTTTTAACATGTAGAACCTACACACAACTACCAAGAGTCACATTAATGTTACTACAGGGATAACTTTGTTGGCAGGGGAAGGAGAGGAGGTCATCTGAGGTTGTTGTGCCCCAAGCAAATTCCCTGTAACACACCGGGGAGCGAAGATGCACTGATTGGCAGCCCTTACATCATGTGCTTAAGAGCAGCAGTCCACTCTCCCATCCAAACAGCCACAGAAAAGGAGTATAGAAAGTAAGGCCATGGCTACACCTAGGTCGCATCCTGTCTAGAATGATGTACAGTGCTGGATGCTCCTTAACCCTTTTACTCCTGGCGCATACTCAATCAAGTGCCCCTCTTTGAATGAGTATGAGGGGTTGCTATAACAGACCCAAAAGAAGGTTGATATACCTAGGTCCCATAGGAATCCTCCCAATACAGAGGAGTTAAATGTCTCTTGCCCCTTTAAAAGATTATTTTAAGAGTCAGTTAGCTACTCTCCTCGCACGGTAGGTGTGAAGTTCTTGGATTGATTCTCTGGCTCTGAATATGCTGGAATAGAATGATGGAGAGCTCTGTTTATCCAGCAAAGGAAATATTTGGCTGGAGACTCTAATGGAACTTAGCTAAAAGCATAAAGATTAGGCAGAAAACAGATTGAACCAATACCGTCAGTAAAATCAGAATTAGATTTAGGCTGCTGCTGCTTGAAATCTCTGGATATTCTCACAGTTGGCAACACCTGGTGTTGCCGGGAGATGAGGAGGAATTCAGATCTTCACAGCCTGATGTGCTGTACCACTTGCTGGTTTCTCACACCTATATGCTCAGTTCAGTTGCGCACAGATATTAAATATACTTACACTGAGTAATTTCTGGGAGTTAGCCCAGCACAGTCCACTTACTGCTTGTCAGTAACATTACTTGTTCCTTCCACAAGCATTTTTATCCCAACACTTTCTATTTGGCTTTGTAATTTGCGACTTACCAGTTATAATGCAACCAACTGGAAATATGATGAAGAGACTTTCACATTCATTGCAGCATCCTACAAGTACCTCTCTGTACAACCTCTCTAGCCAAGAGAGTTTTTGTTTCTGGCAAATTGTCTGTAACTACTCCGACTTCTTAAATCGCTCTAGACATATTTACTGCAGTTCAATTACGTACACAAAACTTTGATTGCAGATTAGATGCTGTTTCACTTAGATTTAATAGCTTGAAACAAGGTGCTGATTTGGTTAATATGCAAGGTTTTAATTATAAGCTAGTAGTCAAAAATCAAAGGCTAAGTGCATGAAATCACTAACAAGAGTACTGATTAAAGACCGCATAATATTGCATAGAAAACTTGAAAATTTTATACAATACTTCATGACTGCTAACTTGGTTAAACAGTCCTCAGTGTCCTGAAAACACAATGGACTTTAGATAAAGTATCTTGTTACTATTTTAGCTAACAATCTAAGACTCGCCCTCAACAGCATGCACCCTATACAAACTCCATAACAGTGCTGCATTTCCATCTGTCCATGGTGCTTAAGTCTGTGCCTATGATTATTCTGGGAACATTGTACAATGCGATGAGCAAAAGCATTCCACTCTGGCATGCTCCTCTACAACACCATACGGAGTCACTGTTGTTATTGTCAAGTTCCCAGGATCATGACAGATTTGTTTTATAAATTGTCACAAGTAGAAACGCTGAGCAACTAGCAAACCATTGGAGCAGACTAGGTGCCCTTTCCAAGTTACTGAGGCTTGCTCAGCTCCAATATGAAGCCAAGAGAGTAAAAAGCTCAGCTATTCCTACAAAGGACGGAATAGAGCCTTATTTGTTATTCGTAGTGAGGCACAGTTATTGGCACTGAGGTTAAAGAAGCCAGTCAATTAGGCCTGATGTACAATACTTTTTTTGGCAAAAAGTTCCCACCTGTGATAGCAACAGTGGGAGTGCTAGCACTGACAAGGTTGTTGTGAGCACTGGCATTTTTAACGCTGTAATTTACACCTGCTTGGAGCAGAGATACGTGACACAGTGTTAAAAGCCACTGAGCCTTGCCTGCATGGTAGCTTCCTCCTTGTGGAGGAACTACACAGTGGGTGAACTAAAGATGCTAAATTTGCTAGTGTAGCAAAGTCAAAGAATATCTTTCCCTTTAACGAAGGCAACAAAGAACGTACAGCAGTGACTTAACCTCAATTTCACTGAAGACTCAAATAGACTAATTAAAAGAAGATTTATTCAGGAGAGAGAAAAAAACCCAGATAAAAACACATGGGACAACCCATCAATAGTTTTATACTCAGGAAAAAATTAAGCTTAGTTGGTGCAGGTAATCAAAGTGAATATTTCACATATCTGGTTATTTTTCCCCTCGCCCCTCACATGTGGCAGGAGCACATGTCAGAAGCACAGTCTATTAGAAGTGTCCTCCCCACTTTTTTCCAACCCTATGGTGTTATCAATGCTGTCATAACACTGTTATCCTTCTCAAATACCTCCTTTTAAAGGGACATGACCAGGTTTCTCCATTCACGTGATTATTGGTCTTGCTAGGGTTGCCAACTTTCCGATTGCAGAAAACTGAACACCCTTGCCCTGCCCCCTGCCCCACCCCTGCCTTGCCCCTTCTCCGAGGCCCCCACTCACTCCATTCCCCCCTTCCTCTGTCGCTCACTTTCCCCCACCCTTGCTCGCTCGCTCATTTTCACCGGGTTGGGCAGTGGGTTGGGGTGCGGGAGGAAGTGAGGGCTCTGGGCTGTGGGTGTGGGCTCTGGGGTGGGGCCACAAGTGAGGGGATTCAGAGTGCGGGGGGTCTCCAGGTTGGGGTAGGGGGTCAGGGCACAGGGGGTAGGGCTCCAGCTGGGGGTGAGGGCTCTGGTGTGGGGCTGTTGATGAGGGGTTTGGTGTGCTGGAGGGGGCTCTGGTCTGGGGCCAAGGGGTTTGGAGTGTGGGAAGGATGCGGGCTCTGGGAGGGAGTTGGGGTGCAGGAGAGGGTGTGGGGTTCAGGCTCTGGGAGGGGCTCAGGGCTGGGGCAGGAAGTTGGAGTGAGGGATGGGGTTAGTGTGCAAGCTCAGGGAGGGTGTTTGGGTGCAGGAGGGGGCTCAGGGCTGGAGCAGAGGGTTGGAGTGCAGGAAGGGGAAAGGGGTGAGGATAGCGCTTACCTCAGGTGGCTCCTACAAGCAGCCAGCATGTCCCTCTGGCTCCTTGGCGGAGATGCAGCCAGGCAGCTCTGCGTGCCGGATCCGTCCAAGGGGTCACCCCCACAGCTCCCATTGGCCAAAGTTCCCAGCCAATGGGAACTGCAGAGCTGACACTTAGGGCAGGGGGAGCATGCGGAGCCCCCAGCCACCCCTCTGCCTAGGAGCCAGACATGCCGCCATTTCCGGAAGCCACGCGAAGCCAGGGCAGGCAAGGAGCCTGCCTTAGCCCGACTGCACCACCGACTGGATTTTTAATGGCCCAGTCAGCAGTGCTGACCAGTTGAAAACCCGATGCCTGGCAACCCTAGGTTTTGCTCTCGTTTCCTCTCTCCTCCCCTGCCCTTGGCCTCCCACCCCCAAAAGATTGACTCTGTAATCCCTGTATTGGACAAACATTTGAGGCAAATTTTTCAAAAGCATCTACCTGATTTAGGAGCCTAAGTCCCATTTGCAGAAGTGATTTAAGAATTTTTTTAAATGTTACCTCTAAATGTTCTTATATTTCTGTATATCTTAAAAAATGGATTTGATGGTAGCCACAACAGGTTTCTCAATCTTCACATTTTACCACTAAAATAAGCACTCACAAACAACCCTTCCCAGGTCTAGCTAAGTCTTCGTTCTGGTCTAATGACCATGCCTTTGCAAACTAATTGTCTTGGCCAGAAGGATCAACCAGAAGCCACCTCAATCTGCTTTTACAGATAGAGGACTGTAGTGAGGCGGCCTGGGCCCCGACGGCCCCTGAGGGAGAGGAGCCTGAATTGGCACCCAAGTGGGCGGAGCCACCGCCACCTGTTCCCGCCCCCCGGAAGTCAAGGGGCGGGACAGGAAGTATAAAAGCCGGGCCCCAGCACTCAGTTGGAGCCCAGCGGCCGGAGAGGCCAGACGTGCCGGTGCGAGCTCCGGCTAGACTGAGCCTTCCCAGAGCCAGGTACCCGGACGCGGACGGACCGAGCCTCCCCAGAGCCAGATACCCGGACGCCGGCCGACCGGACCTCCCCAGAGCCAGGTACCCCGATGCGGATTGGCCGAGCCTTCCCCGAGCAAGGTACCCCAAAGTGGAGTGGCCGAGCCTGCCCCGGGCACGGTACCTCGAGGGGGAGCCCGAGCGCCCCCCTGACCGGAGACCGGAGGAGCGACCCGACCCAGACGACCCTCTGCGAGCTGAGGAACCCATGGTGTGGGACCCCGCTGTCGAGCCCGGCGAGGAGCAGGTACCAATGGAGGGGGAAATGGAAAGCAGCCCGGGGGTAGCTGACCCCAGTCTGGCTACAGCAGAGGAGCCAATGTCGGTGTGTTGCGGTCAGGACCCCACCGACACAGCGGCAGACTAACTGCCGCTCTTAGGGCCCCGGGCTGGGACACAGTGGAGTGGGTGGGCCTGTGTCCCCCCTGCCACCCCACTTAACGGGTGGCAGCCTCCCCCTCCAGCCAGCGCTCTGGCACCGCAACTGAGCTATTGTTTGCTGCCCTGAAGGAGTGCTTGTTGCCCCACCCTGACTGAGGGTCTGGGGCGTCCCGAGTTTGTCCGTGCTCAGTTCCTGATACCCAGACCTGAGCCCGAACCCCTGAACTATTATTTGTTGCCCCGCCCTGACTGAGGGCCTGGGCCTACTAACTCTGCCTGGGCTCAGCCTGCAGGAAGGTCCTAAGCCCCTGGACTATTGTTTGTTGCCCCGCCCTGACTGAGGGCCGGGCCTTAACTCCTGACTTTACTGCTCAACCTGAAGGAAGGTTCTGAGCCCCCTGGACCATTGTGTGCTGCCCCGCCCTGATTGAGGGCCGGGCCTGAACCCCTGACTTTACTGCTCAGCCTGAAGGAAGGTTCTGAGCCCCCTGGACTATTGTGTGCTGCCCCGCCCTGATTGAGGGCTGGGCCTGAACCCCTGACTTTACTGCTCAGCCTGAAGGAAGGTTCTGAGCGCCCTGGACTATTGGGGGTTGCCCTCCCCTGAATAAGGGCCTAGGACGTCCTGAGTTTGTCAGGGCTCAGCTCCTGATCCACAGAGCTGAGCACCCGAACTATTGTTTATTGCCCCGCCCTGAGCTAGCGCGGGGGCTTGACTGACTTTGTAATCCCCAGCTCCGGCAGTGAGGACCGGAGCCCGGGCCTGAGTTACTGCCGGACCCTGACGGAGAGCAGGAGCTCATTGCAGAGGCCGTGTACCTTTGGCCTAGTCCCTGCCAGAGGGGCGGAACCCTGAGACCGATCCAGGCCGTGTAGTGAGGCGGCCTGGCCCCCGACGGCCCCTGAGAGGGCCCGACCCCCGCACCGGACGTTTACAAGGACTTACATAATTCTTATCATTCAATCTACTCTACATCAAATAAAATTATGGAGAGATTAAAAACCGCTGTGTCAATCTCAAACACATTTACTTTAAAATCTGAAGGCAATTTGGATTTACCTTGTTTTTTAAAGAGGTTGCTGCGTACTATTTCATTCATGGACTGCACTTTTTGCTTCTGTAGTTTTACTGGTGGGATGCAAGTGTAAAACTCATACAGTAGTTGGCTGCAGATAAGGGGAAATATCACAAATACAATTTAGATTAATTTCTTATGCTAATATGACAGATAGCAAGAGCAGTAACTACTAAAATACCTCTAATGCTTAACAAATATATTCAATACATTTCCTTGTATTTTGTTGTGTATTAAGACTGCTATCAGGGGAGAAAGTTTCTCCCTCTTAACAGTTGGTCTAAGTGTTAGGCATTTTTGCCCAAAGATTAACACTTGACATTTTTACCCATTGCGCATGTACAATACAATGCAGTTTTTGGCCCACAAATCTGTATTATAATACACTCTTAAGGATACAACTCACTATCTAGAATATTCTTCTTCAACACTTAGTTAAACAGTTGGCCATAGTGATCATTCGCCATTTGGTCCATTCCTGCATGACGGCCAGGGATTGATGGCCCAAGAGTCCAACATCAGAACAGACTTGATGAACCCAGGTAACAGTGGGTCTGCCTCTGGGCCACTTCCACCCCTCAGTTGGTGGAATTTTATCCCGGATGTTATTAGCCACCCAGAGAACAACATTCACCCAAATATCTTGTGGCATTCTCACTACATGTACGCAGATAGCATCTTATGCTTTTCAGACAATGGCCCCAGTACTCTGTGGACTGGAGCAATCGTAAACATCTGCATTACAAATTAAGTGATTCCATTTTATGCCCAATATACGATGTTGGCATTGTGTGTGGAAAGCCTCCAGTTTTGCCCAGTCTGAGTGGCACAGTGTCCATGTTTTGCAATTGTACAACAGTACGGAGAGGATACAGCTCGAATAGATCCTGAACTTGGTTGTCATGCCGAGATGATGTTGATTCTATATTCATTGTAAACAACACATGACAGATACTTCAAATATGCTTCAAATTGAACAAAATGAGCTAGATCCTTAACTGGTGAATACTGACTGTGACAAAGTTCCTCCTCTATCTTGGTGGGTCCTGCGCTTATTGGCGGATTTTCTTGCCTCAGAGATTCACCATGTGGGTTGGGGAACAGCCCAGAGACCTTCCCCTCTGGAAGAACCCACAGTCCAGGTCAATTGGGAGGTTTGGAGGGAACCCGGGCCCGCCCTCTACTCCAGGTTCCAGCCCAGGGCCCTGTGGAGTGCAGCTGTCTATAGTGCCTCTTGTAACAGCTGCATGACAGCTACAACTCCCTGGGCTACTTCCCCATGGCCTCCTCCAAACACCTTCCTTAGTCTCACCACAGGACCTTCCTCCTGGTGTCTGATAACGCTTGTGCTCCTCAGTCCTCCAGCAGCACACCCTCTCACTCTCAGCTCCTTCCGCCTCTTGCTCCCAGCTCCTCACACTTGCACCACAAACTGAAGTGAGCTCCTTTTAAAACCCAGGAGCCCTGATTAGCTTGCCTTAATTGATTCTAGAAGCTTCTTCTTAATTGGCTCCATGTATCCTAATTAGCCTGCCTGCCTTAACTGGTTCTAGCAGGTTCCTGATTACTCTAGTACAGCCCCTGCTCTGGTCACTCAGGGAACAGAAAACTACTCATCCAGTGACCAGTATATTTGCCCTCTACCAGACTCCTGTACCCCACTGGTCTGGGTCTGTCACATGACATAGCTATATTGATTTAAACGGTGCTATGCCTATTTATAGTGGCTAAAAATCTAGCTCGGTATCCATATTGGACAGAACTGACACTTTTGCATGCAGACAACATTGGACACAACTAACAAAATGCTGTTGAATAGCAGCTCACCTAAGTAACTTGGCATCAAAGACTGTTTCAACATCTTGGAGAACCGATGGTATATACTTCAAGGCAGCAACCTGAATTGACAAATATATCATGTGTTAATTGTGAAAATACATGTACGTATATGTCCTCTTATACTGCTCAATTCCATCTAATACCCTCAAGGTACAATTAATACAATGCAATAGCAATACATAGCTCTCAGAAACCCAAAGGTTTTGGCCAATAATGAAATCCTTCCACCCTCTCCCCAGGAATGGTTAAAAAGGTAAGAAACATTGCCCCCATTTTATAGATGGGGAACCAATGGGATGTCAGTGTTAACTGAAAGCTTGTCTATATAGAGTTGTATCAGTCAAACTTAATAGTGTGATTTTAAAATAATTAGTTAAACCAGTAGAAAAAGGTTGTGTGGACACTTGTTTCATCTTAAGCCAGTCTTGTTCTGGTTTAATTTAAATTGATTAGGAACAGGTTTAAACTAAACTGAAATAAGCCACTAAATAAAATTATCCACATAGGGTTTTGCACTGGATTGGTTAACCTATGCAAGTTTGTGCATTGACAAGGCCAGAGAGCTTTGACTTCCTCAAGGTCATGCAGGGAGTCAATTGGCAGAGCCAGGACGAGAGCCATGTATCCTGACTCCCAGTCCAGTGTCCTTGCCATTGCTTCCCAAGTAATGGAATGTACAGATATATATCAATTGCATTTTAATAAACATCAAATCCAAAATAATTCTTTATACTTGAGCATGCCACAAAAAAAGTTTTAAGGGGTTGTTTCCTTATAAAACATGCACTTTATATTTAAGAACTTAAAGGAAAGCTGGAACAACTTCAGTAAACCCAGAAAATTAAGCATTTGAATGGGGGAGAAAACCCTACTGTCAAAGTGTTTGGTAAGGAACTTTTTCATTAAAATTAGCTTCTCAGTCTTTTTTGCTGCCAGCAGATCTCTTGATAAATCATGACAGTTTATAACAAACACTATTTAAGCCAAAGGTACAAGAGCACAGTCCAATGTGCACGCTGCTTTAACACAAATCAGACCCGTTTTATATTTAAACAAAATATTTGAGATTTTGGTGAAGTTGTTCTGATATATTGCTATGAGAACAAGATGGCCACTGAATTACAATTTCTAACAGTGGGTGCTAATAAATTTTCTGTCACGTTAAATAGGTCCGATTATTCATTCCTTGAGGTCAGCAGTAAAACTCAGTTACTTTATCTGATGCAGGATTGGGCTCACATGGTCTTCTTCAGCAAGCTGTCCACCAATGACAATCTCCCACCATAGACCCATGTGTCATTTGAATAAGAGCTAGGATGTGTACCTTGAACTCTAATTTTAATTAAATACTCCAAACTAAATGATTCCCTCCAGCAGGAGAACACTTGGATGCAAATTTCATGAATAAGCTCCCCACAGAATTCCCTAATCATCATTCCTCAGATGGAAACTGGAGAGGTTTACAGGTTTGGGGAAAGAGGGGAGATTAACACGGGCCTCCAGATATCCAGTAATCCACAGGGAAATGCTATGAATTTAGGAACATTTTCATGAGAGATCTGTCCATCTGCCCTATCTTTCAGGTTTCCCATTCCCTTGCAATACAGCTGGTAAGTGTAATTCTGCCAGGGGCTGACTACCTACGTTTGGACTTCAATGCACCTACAAGGCATGGAGTGGAAAATAATGCTGAAACTGTCAGCATTGACTCCAGCTACAATTCCCAGAGGTTCCATGGGTTTAACACATCAAGTGGTCATGCTAATTTCAGTCCCTTAATGCCTAAAAAGAAGCAAGAGAAAACTTTTTAAAGAGCATCCCACAGCTGATATTGGGTGAGAAATTATCAACATTGTGTGTAATTTTAGAACACTGTTCAGAGAATTTTGGGCTACAGCCTTTTATTCAGTTGAGCACCCATACTGTATATCCTTAAACAGAAAGTCTGCAGTCAACAAATCACTGAACCTTAGTAAACAAACACGATAAAGCATCTACTAACATCAGCTTTTGGAATTTGCATTTGTCAGACTTCTATAACCTGATTTCAAACTGAGGGAAAAAGTCATTCTAACTATCCCACACGTAATTAGAGTCTAGACACAATACCCTTAAGCATGGGCATTGCAAAATATATGAGATGAGCATGTGAAATATACACTATTCCCACTACAGCATCAATATTTCAGCTTTTTCACAACAAATTTATGTATGAGAATGATGCAGGGAGACAGTTAAGATAGATTCACAATGATGTACAATGTAAGAGGGGAGCCAACCCTTGAATATTTTCACTGTAGAAAAAAAGATATAGTCAAGACCATCACGGACTAGAAAGCACAATGAAATTATGGTCATTAATAGGAATTAATTGTCATGGATGTTCAATTCCCGCCTCTACAAAGACCCAAGAAGAAGAAATGGCCTGGAGCAGAGGGCTTTTGAAGTTTCTTTGTGCTAGTCATTCGACAAGCATTCACAGTTTGTTAGGACTCTGTGGCAGACTACTATCCCCTGGATAACTACAAGCATCACTGAGCTTCAAAGCTGAAATATGTATGTCAAATACTTTTTCAGTTTTGCAGAGATATTGTCACTCAAGTGCAAGACCCAACACAACCCTTCAAAGTTCAGAGTATGCCAACATTCAGCACCAACTTGCTTGTTAAAAAATTAATTCTAAGAACTAAGAACAGAAATTCCTTTGAGTTCTCATCTAGATTTTTAAAAGTCACAAAGACAAAGATTTCATTTACATTTGAGACTTTAGTTTAATATGGTGGCCAACTTTCTTTTAAAAAAAGCCAACTGGAAGAGTAAGGATGGTATTGATTCAACAGGAAATACTTCTTCCACAGCTAAGACTGCACAGTACATCAAGCCACGATAGTCCACCTAAAGATAAATCTTCCACTCATGGCTGTACCAAATTGCAGCTCTCAACCGTGCATACAAGACTTGGCAGGGTAAAAGGAGCCTTGTGTGCCAAGCAGGGATCAACTACATTTTAAGCCCTCACATGAAGACTCTTCCTGATAGTGATGTAGGGATATTAAAGAAGGTACTAACAGTGATTCCCCCAAGTGACAGTGACCCCCCCCCATAATTTGTCCCCCACACTTTAAAATCCAACACCCCATAATTTGTCCCCCACACTTTAAAATCCAACAGTTTCACCAAGTACAAAAATCTCTTGGGTCTTCTGTTAAAACTTGTAAGCTACTGTCTGTAGAAACCATTGATTGTATCTGTCCTGTGAAAGATACTTTATCACTATATAAAACTTACAAACAAGTTAATTGACTTTGTTCTTGAAGTAATTGATACCATGTAAACAAACACTATAAGCCGTTAAGTGACTTTCACTTCATTGTAACAGCAACGGCTCCTAAGAACAGACCCCCACCCTCTGTGATTAAAGGGCCGGGAGTCTCAAATGAATTAGCACACACCCCAAAAGTGGTGGAGATAGTAAATTAAAATATGGTTAAGATATGGAATGTATGTTGATGAATGCTTGATGTACATAAATGGTTAGGGAGGTGCCAGCCTAGAAAGGGAGTATCCATTGGCCGAAGAATGTGTAAAGTGGACCACCTGAACCCCCGGAGGGTAAACTGGGATCTACCGCATCACCTGGAAGGATGAGAAACACAAACTTTGGACAGTGTGGAGCCACCAGGAATGTGCCCAGGAATGTGCCATCTGCTGATTGAGTCAGCAACAGCAGGATGAAACAGCTCCCATAGACTAACATAGGAATTAATTCCTATAAGAATGGACTCTCAAGACTGAGGATTTTGAGTCTCTGGTTCTGCTGCCAGCCTCCAGGAGCATCAGGTGCACCTGGCACAGACTCAGCTCCATCCTCATGACCAAGATACCTGGCCAGTAACTTGGCATGAGCAACTTCTAGGCTGGTAACTATAACATCTATACAGAACTTGAATGAATGATGGTGTGAATGAATCTATCTATCTATATATATGTATGTGTGTGTGTGTGTGTGTGTGTGTGTGTGTGTGTGTGTGTGTGTGTGTGTGTAAGGAATAAGTAGTGATAGGAATAAGTAGTCAAACAACGTTGTTTACTTTTATCTTTTGCTTTATCATTACATTTACAATAAATGTGGCATCTTTGCCTTATCCGTCTTAATAGGATCCTGCTGGTTTTTATTCTATTGGTATAACAGTGACACTAGCAATGCTAGCAACCTCAAAATGGGGTTGGGAGGGGAACACACACTTCCTTACAGGGCTATAAAATGGTGGGATAACTGTTGTGATCATTCGGTCTACAAATTTACCCTAATTGGGAGCGCCACTGTATAAAGTTTAGGTTCAAAAAATGTCACAGTAACCTACAAAAACAAATGTTGATAGGAAAAGGTGCAAATATGAGACAAAGACTGAAATGGTCCAAACAAAAAGGCCTAGTGACATACGCATAATCTTAACACAGTCTTTGAGTTGATAAACAAGAAGTGTGGAACCAGAAATCAGTCAACTAAAATTGTTGTGTCAGATATCAGGCCTAACTGGTGGACAAAATAATAGGAGTGGAACAGCCCATCACTTCTTTAAAGGACCCTAAAAGAAAGATACTTTGGGAGATAAACTGGCTATTAGAGTGAGCTTCACCATCATGGCTTCCAGGTCCACAGTCTCCTGGGTCTTCTTTATCCTAATCCTGAGACACACCCTGGCCAAATTAGCTACAAGATTAATTTGGGATCACAAAATGCCTTACAGGCACATTTTTTTCTAACATGTGCCTTAACCGCAAGGCGCACTATGTCCGCAAATGCTGATGAGAATAAAAGGAACTACAAACCACCTATGAAAAATAGGGTATCCCCATATTATTGAGGGACACAATACAAATAAGGAAAAAATAGGGTGGACACCTTCATGCACCAGCGCAGAATGTTAGGTGGAGTCAGAGTCACAAGATAAAAGAGGGCTCCCAGATTGGGTAAAATGAGTTCTCTTTGGAAAAACCCCAGCAGGAACCGTCCCTCTACTGACGATCAATTGGCAAGGCATCCATCAGACCTTACAAATATCATTAAGCATGTGAGTATGGACTATATTTGTAACTTCTGCATAGGTCTTCATAGGATTTCTATATGCTGGGGTAATCATAACCTTTCATTAAAGTTATACTTGTAAATGTATGTGTGGTCACTATCCTTGGTCTAAATTTGAAGCAAGTAGCAGAAGTGACTTTCACTCTGTTGAGCTTCAAACTGTAACCACCAGAGCCGAACCCATTCTGGTGTAATACAACATTACTAAATTCGCTTTAAATAAAATAAAAGGCTGCATACTTTACATTTCAAATGATTTCTGCCCTTCTTTTTTTGTATCTTTAATTCAAGGTTTACAAGTTTTTTAATGGGTGTTTGCCTTGGTATTAAATAGGTTGAGGTCTCTGTATACCATATCCAAACCTTGTTTAAAACGCTTTAGTGTTAGTAAGTCACTGGGTTATGTTAACACCTTTGACTCTTTGGGCCATATATGCCATCTAAATTAACAGCATGACTCAGCAGAAATGCATTGGCAGCCATCAGCAGGTCAAATCTATCAATACAAAAATAGCCATGAGCAAATGTAACCAAAAAACAAGCCGCAGACTGGGTTTCAACCCAGCAGTCTGTCCTTTTTGCTCTTTACACAACAATCAGGAACTACATGGTAACACATGGATCCAAGTAAGTATATACAACATGCAACATCTACCTACATATGTACACTGCTACTATGGCAGGGATTGGGGGTTTCCTGAAACACAGGAGACAGTGAGGCCACTAGAAGGCTCACAAACTATTTAAAATGATACTAACCAATTCCTATACATTACATAGGGTGTGCAGCTCTCCCTTGCTACAGATATTGGCCTCTTGTGACTCTCCAGAAGACCTGCTTCCATGTTCTTCCTTTAAGCATCTGCACAATTTGCGAGTGGGGATGATGTAGCTGTCATTAACTCTGAGTATGGAAAACCAGACAGTGTGCAGAAGTGAACACCTGACTGTATCTCTGGCACCTCCATGTTTCTGTTGCAGTAGTGTGGCTTCAAAATGATGTGGTGTACACACACACACACACACAACTGAACCCTCAAGTCCTCATTCAAGTCATTGGCATCTGCTGGGTAGGAAAGCAGTATTTGGCCCATTTAGAACTAGGAGGTTAATTTTTCAGCAGGCTAGAAAAACCTCACAGTATTACAGAAATTTATGTTATACTCCTCCAGCTTACCGGTACGTTTATCTTACAATCTTTATTCCCTAACAAGCTTAGCTTCATAATAACCCTCATCTCCAACAATTCTTTATACATATTCATGAAACCTAAGTACCCAGAAGATTAAAAGACCATTTTAAAGAGTCACCAGGGCCCTGTTTATTAGGCTGATTTTATTTGTTGTCAAGGCAAGTTTAACAAAATTACCATGCCATCATCTATTGTACATCACAAATCAGGCATCACTGTTGGCACTTTTCCAGCCTTATTTGCACCTAAACAAATAATCAAGCTGCCTCCGGACACTTTTAAATGGTTAGGCTCCAATGCTCCACTCCACATCCTGACATAAGTGAAGAGAGTCACCTCATTGTGTGGTGTACTCCTCTCCTCCCACTAGGGACAGCAGCTCCACTGGTGGGCAGCCAGCAGCAAGTGACATTTTCCAATGCTGCACCTGGCTCCTAAATGCTGGAAGAACCATGATATCTAAGAGCCAGCTGCAGCAGGCAGGGCTCAGCAGCAGGAAAAAAAGACGAAGAGGCATCCACTTGGATGTCCCTTGAGACCTGTGCAGGTCACTTGGGATCTGCTGTTTAAAGGAGTAATCCATAGCTTTTGGGAAAGGAACAGAGTCCTTAATTTTAATTAGAAGTTGGTGGGGTGGTGGTAAATAATGGAGGGAAACATGCACACAGTATAAAAGAGATACCAATGAACCAGCTCCAAGAAACCTGGGCAAATCATTCAATATTTACTACTTGTCAGAAATGCAGAAATCCACCTCCTGAAGGTCATTTTTTGCCCTGGCAACCAATTAGAAAGGGAATTTGACAGCTCTGCATTCCCAAACACAAACAAGAGCACTCCTACCATTGAGTTAGGGCCATTACTCTATATCTGAAAAAAGAAATCCACCTCCAGGAGTCTGGATTTTATGCACAAGCATCTAGATGGATGAAATGGCACAATGGAGACAATGAAACTGACAGGTGAAGGATATACAGGGGAAATTGACAAAGTGGCATAGAGAAGTCAATACTGTAACATTATCTGGGTCTTGATCACAGATACTGAGTTTCAGTTTGCTTTGGAAAGCTATAACTTTGACAAGTGCAACAAGCACCAATTTAGCACAGTTTCTAAATGATTCATCTAGAAGAGTACTACAGAAATGTGTGAGACTCCCTAAAAGTCGTCCCTCAGCTGTACCTTCACTACACACCATCTTAGTCATCTGTGAGTCTGCTTCATTCCAGAACATTGTATTTAAAGTTGCTGAGTATCTGATGTAGTGGTTTCCCAGATTCCAAAGATGGGTCAACTCCAGCCCACATGCTTGCTTTCATAATGTAGGAAAGGTTTTATGTCAGCAAAGAAACCAGGATATTGAAGTGATGGCCAAAATACTATATCCTATAGGTAAATCTGTTGTGGCTATAGGTGAATAAATAAAGCTGACTTGTTGTTTGACTTGCAATCCTTCCTGATGCATTTTGTCATTACTGGAAGTGAGTGCTTGATCATCTCTGCATTTTGGGCAACCATTTTACAATCACTCCAAACAGACACTGGCCACAGAAAGGTGTCAAAGCTTTCATGAGTGGAGCTATAAGTCTCCTTTATACAGGCAGAGAAACACATGTTTTCCATTGTGATGACTGCCATGACTGACAAGTCTACGGAGATTTAGAAACACTTGCAACCACCCAATTTTGAGAAAACAGCCCTTGAGTTTTGTGCATCAGGCCATAGAAGCTCTTGCCAAGCATATAGATAATGTGGAGTCTTGCAGTAATCAGCTTAGCATAATCTCTGAGCAGTATTGCCTATCTTTTGTGGACACCAGATCTCCTGATGGAAAATGGCCATCCCTTGGGATGGTTGTTTCCAGGGCTTTGGCTAACACTGAAGCATGTACTTGGAAGTCTTGTTCCATTATCTACTACTCTGCCACCTATTTGTTACTCTCCCTTGGTAGGAATGGTCCCACCGTTAGCAGCTGGTTTTAATGATGGGAAAACTAGATTCTTTTTTGCTGCTTCACAGGAAGTGTTTTCAAGTCAGGAGCTACAAGGATTCTTGAGCAGTGTCCCTCTTGGAACTGATCCAACCACCAGAGTGATCTTAAGGCCAATGATTCTTTTTCACCATATGCTCAAGATAGCTTTACAGAAAGAATTTCTCCTGGGCACTGGCTTTTCCAGTGCTAAATCTGACACTTCCACCTCTCTCACGAGCAGGGAAAATCTAAGCAAAAGTTAACACCCTTGATCACCGAGATTTAAAGTAGTATTCCCACACCCTTTATTATATATTCTAGTTTTACCATTCAGGTGGTCAGCTGATCTAATTTTGAGTCAGTTCACATATGCATTTGCTGTGGATTTCCCTTCTAGAGTCTAGCTTTTCTAATATACACTTGGTACTTTATTTCTTGCTGCAGAACCTGAGTTAAAAGGCATTTATTTCTCTTCCTTGAGGTCTCAACCTCTCCCTTTGAGTTCTTTAAATATTCATTCATTGATCATTATTTATTGGATTTAGGCATGTTTAAGGCAGTTCTACCTTCCAGACAGCTATATCTTTTAAAATAATCTGAGTATGAACTATCAATTTTGTGCTGAATCTATGATGTTCTGATAAAATCAGGGGCTCAGCCAAACCAGATCTGCCTTGCTCTGTCTGGGCTTAAAACAAAAGCATTTATTTTTATTCTGAATCATACAGTAGTTGAAGAGGATAATTAAACATAACAAAAGGCATGTTTATATGTGGAAATTGTTTCTTTACTACAAAAAAATACCTTTTTCATACTTGATATAACTCATTAGAAAAGACAAAATTCATGCTTAAAATTGTTATAACTAACAAAAGCATAAAAACACAGAGTACAGATAGTCATTCCATCAGTTTACCATATCACTACCTACTTATTCCAGTACATACACACCTGTACAGCCTTAAAATTCCTCATGCCCTGAGGGAAAGGAACTTTTAAATATTCTTTTATATTTTCAAAACCATACTCAATGGTATTCACCCTGCATGACAGCAACTCTTCTGCCAGACAGGTGCAATTTTAAAATTCCAGCACAGTATATGGAAATCATCCTCCTAAACATGAACAATGTATCCATAAATATGTATGGCAATATTACTGCTACTATGTATATCTTTTAAATCACTGTTGCAGTGTGGCTAATTTATTTTTTTTAGGAGTAACTCAGTTGGCTGCAGAACCAAATTCTGTCTTAACTTCCACTCCCATTCCACGTAACCCAACATTAATCAAATGTGGGATAGTGGTCCCTTATTCCCATCGCTAATCCATTTTCCACATGGAACAAAAGATATTCTGCTTATCTTGGGGGTGACACAAATTGCTAACTAGACAAGTTTCCCATGGCTAGCGGAATTCACTTGAGTTGTTCAGTCTGATCATGAAGCCTGTTTTTCATTCTTGTGAAAACAAAGAACATTTTTAACCAAAATGTTTGCACTCAAGCAGAACTAAAAATATCGCCAAACATTGTCAGGCATCACGTCTGTAAAATTTTGTTCATGTCTCTATTAGAAACTTCATTGAAACAGCCTAAGTTCTGTTAGAAAGTATCAAAAGATTTAAAAGATGTGATTTTTAACATCTCAAAGTAAAAGAGCCAGGATTAAGAATCCCACAGGAGAACACCTTTTGTTGAAGATTTCCTTCCATTCATCATATGAGAAATCCTGCATATATATTTTGATCATTTTCATTGATTAACCAATGGGTTTAAGTACTTACATGATGCAGCCCCTGTGCAATATGAATCCCTCAAAAGTACTTAACTACTTTACTCCAGAGATCTCCATCTAACAAGCTTGAATACACAGAAACTAAATGCTATGCAATACAGGTATTAAGATATTATAAGAACGGTCATACTGGGTCAGACCAAAGGTCCATCAAGCCCAGTATCCTGTCCTCTGGCAGTGGCCAATGGCAGGTGCCCCAAAGGGAATGAACAGACAGGTTATCGTCAAGTGATCCATGCCCTGTCACCCAATCCCAGCTTCTGGCAAACAGAGTAAAGGGACACCATTCCTGCCCATCCTGGCTAACAGCCATTGATGGACCTATCTTCCATAAATCTATCTAGCTCCCTTTTGAACCCCGTTATAGTATTGGCCCTCACAACACCCTCTGGCAAGGAGTTCCAGAGGTTGATAGTGCGTTGTGTGAAAAAATACTTTCTGGTGTTTGTTTTAAACCTACCTATTAATTTCATTTGGTGGCCCCTTGTTCTTGTATTATGAGAAGGAGTAAATAACACTGCCTTATTTATTTTCTCTATACCACTCATGATTTTATAGACCTCTATCATATCTCCCCTTAGTCACCTCTTTTCTAAGCTGAAAAGTCCCAGTCTTATTAATCTCTCCTCATACGGAAGCCGTTCTATACCCCTAATCATTTTTGTTGCCCTTTTCTGAACCTTTTCCAATTCCAATATATCTTTTTTGAGATGGGGCAACCACATCCGCATGCAGTATTCAAGATGTGGGCATACCATGAATTTATATTGAGGCAATATGATATTTTCTGTCTTATTATCTATCCCTTTATTGATGATTCACAACATTTTGTTCGCTTTTTTATTGCTGCTGCACATTGAGTGGATGCTTTCAGAGAACTATCCACAATGACTCCAAGATCTCTCTCTTGAGTGGTAACAGCTAATTTAGACCCAATCATTGTATATGTATAGTTAGGATTATGTTTTCCAATGTGCATTACTTTGCATTTATCAGCATTAAATTTCATCTGCCATTTTGTTGCCCAGTCACCCAGTTTTGTGAGATCCTTTTGTAGCTCTTTGCGATCTGCCTGGGACTTAACTATCTTGAGTAGTTTTGTATCATCTGCAAATTTTGCCACCTCACTGTTACCCCTTTTTCCAGATCATTTATGAATATGTTAAATAGGACTGGGGCCCAGTACAGATCACTGCAGGACACCACTATTTACCTCTCTCCATTCTGAAAACTGACCATTTATTTCTACCTTTTGTTTCCTATCTTTTAATCAGTTACCAAACCATGAGAGAACCTTCCCTCTTATCCCATGATTGCTCATTTTGCTTAAGAGCCTTTGGTGAGGGACCTTGTCAAAGGTTTTTTAAAATCTAAATACACTATATCCACTGGATCTCCTTTGTCTGCATGTCTGTTGACACCCTCAAAGAACTCAAAGAATTCTAGTAGATTGGTGAGGCATGATTTCCCTTTACAAAAACCATGTTGACTATTTCCCAATAAATTACGTTCATCTATGTGTCTGACAATTTTGTTTGTTTCGATAGTTTCAACCAATTTGCCTGGTACTGAAGTGAGGCTTACCGGCCTGCAGTTGCCAGGATCACCTCTGGAGCCCTTTTAAAAAATTGGCATCACATTAGCTATCCTCCAGTAATTTGGTACAGAAGCTGATTTAAATTGTAGGTTACAGATGACAGTTAGTAGTCCTGCAATTTCACATCTGAATTCCTTCCGAACTCTTGGGTGAATACCATGAGGTCCTGGAGACTTATTACTGTTTAGTTTATCGATTTGTTCCAAAACCTCCTCTAATGACACCTCAGTTTGGGACAGTTCCTCAGATGTCACCCAAAAAGAATGGCTCAGGTTTGGAATCTCCCTCATATTCTAACATTAACAGTGTGTTATAAGAGGACAACCCATTACACTATGTAGTGCTGAAGTACGATTACACTGAATACTTCTGGATACTGCTTTGTTGCAAAGATTTTTTTAGAATCCAAAAAAGTATCCTGCTTCTGATGCAATTTGTTCCAAATACTTAGCCTGCTCCTGGCAAATCATCTATACATTTGTCATATAGGGTATAGAACATCCTGAATTCCTTTCAAACACGTTAACATTATTGGAAGCACGTTGTTATTTAGGTGAAAACAGATTTATGTTTTTAGTTCCTTTATAGCGCTGTGCTCTTCTAAGGAAAGCGTCAGGGGAAATGTAACTCCAAAAGGATCATTGAAATGAATCAAATACTGCCACAAATTTTCTCTGCTTAGTCTTCCATTTCCACTGTATTTTAAATCAAAGACACCAAAACAGAGAACTAAGCAAAACAAAAAAATCAAACTCAACAGTATGAAGAATGGGGCATTAAAGGGTTCATAAAATGCTAATGTTACCATCCTGCCTGAAAACAAATATATCCTCCTATAAGATCACACTTAAACTTCAGATTTTTGTTGCTACTAGGGGCATATTAATTTATAATTTATGCAGAGTAGGATATATCTTAGTAAACCCCTCTCTTCCTGATTTTCTTGCAAGTATCTTATGTTTATTCACAGCTGCGAGTCTCTGTGGATGATAAAGAGTCACAGACATTTACGTGACTGCAAAGCCTTCAACCTATAGTCAGTTGTTTCTGCTGTCTAGATAACTCATTGTAAAAGCTCAGATACCAAAATGTCTATTTTTAAATTGAGACACAAAAGGTAAGTAAGACATTATCTTATTGGACCAATGTCTGTTGTTGTATGGTACAAGCTTTTTGAGTTAGAGAGCTCTTTCTCAGGTCTGGGAAAGGAAATCAGAGTGTCTGGGCTAACTGAGTTGGGACAGATTGTTTAATTAATATGCTTGAGTCACCACCTTAAGGATCTCTAGCTTGCATTTTCCTAAGGGTTAGGTATTCTATTCCCATTGAAATTCAAGAGGAATTGGGGGCCTACCCCCTAAAGCATCCTTGGAAAATCCCAGCATCTAGGTTTTAGCTATTTAACCAGCTACCTTCTTTAAAGGTATACAAACATGTGCCTTCCTCTAAATTTGTCAACCTTGGACTTCAAAGTAATTAAACAAACTGTCCAACTTTGCTCTGCCAGTTAAGAAGGAATAGATATGTAATGGGTAAAGAATAAATAATCTAAATGTATCACCACCACTCCAATGTCAATAAACAAGACATATTGTTGTTTCTGAAGTACCAACCTGCAACAAAATGGTAGTTTTATACTGGCTTTTCATAAGGTTGTTGATGGATTCAAAGAGTCTCCTCATAGATTCCTCAAATTCTGTTTGTTCTTTTCCTTCATATAACCTGTATAACGATAAATTCATGTTATAGCTTTAGCAGCAGAAACTGCCATACCCATAACCATTCCCAATCCAATGTTAATCGAAAATTAAAATACATAGAAGATGACATAATAATAGGTACATAGATATTTCGCCCATTGTATGTACCCAATGTCCATTGTTCCAAGGAGAGTTTTTCAGCTTTACACAACATAATAAAGTTTTCTAATTTTTTCTTGTAAAAGGCTTTAGGGAATAAAACTTTCTGGTGCTAAAGACATAAATAATCTCACCTGACTAGTGGGTTTGGGAACAAACAGTTATAATTTTACTTTAAAAGTGACTAAAATGACAAGTTTCACAATATATTTTTCCTTTCAATTTATCTTTGATGGGAGAAAATTGTAGCATGTTGGAGGCTACATTTTCAAGCATTAATACTGCACTAGTGAATTACTGCAGCTTCATCTTTTCAAGGTGCTATGTATTCTCCATGCAGGTCTTCAATTAGGTTGGTGGTATTTAACACCATATGAAGCCTACACCTATAAATGATTTTTGTCACAATTTGGTATCTTATAAGACCCACCTAGATCACCAAATAGAAATGTAATCAAACAGTGCCAACTAATCAGAATTCAAGACCATTATTTATTAGCCACTGTTACACATTTTGAAGACCACAATTTGCTAGAAAACGTGTGTGAAAGTGTAGTGTGCTTTTCTTTTGAAGTTGTTTTTCCCAGTTAAGAGTCTCTCTGATCAAACAGCATAACAGCTTCATTCCACAAAGGCCTCCGCACAGCCTGTTTAGTAGTAATAACCAAATATGTAAGTTTTAAATCATCCAAGTGCCCAAATATTTTCCCAAAGTCTTCTTACAGATGGTCATCTTGAATCCATTTTGATTATCAATAGATCCTAATTTTGGCATGGGCTGAATATTCTGCCCAAAATGTCCTTTCCCATGCATAATGATGCTTCTGTTTCCAGCTCCATTCAAATCCAGGGAACATGATGATGTACAAAATCATTTACAAAAAGGCAACTGAACTCCTTGAGCCTCCACAAATGTTCAAGCAGATTTTTCAACCTAGTTCTGACATTTTGTCCAGTAAATTGGGACACAGGGCCAAAAATGCATTAGCTATATCATGTTCTCGCTCAAGATAGATATAACCCTAGAACATAGATTTAGAACATGGATGTAACATAGTTTGGTCATGTCCATGCTGGCCTACAAGGCCATTTTAGAACCTGTTTTGTCCCAACCAAATCTAAATCATGGGGGTTAAACATGACTGTCTAGAAGGTACTGTAGTTTCAGCTAAATTTCCAATCAGCACTAATTTTATAGACTGTAAAACCAGTATACCCAACCTTCATAGTAACCAACTCACTATCTAAAAAAACCAAACTAGTAGTAGTATTCGGACAATACTGCAACCACTAGGTAAAGCTATGTAAGACTGTTTTCAGTCACTCATAACTTCCATCCAAAAAAATTCAACTGTGAAACTGAAATTTTCCAGATTTGATTTCTGTCCAAAACTGGCTTTTTTGTGAAATTTGGTCAAAAGCCAATCAGCAATGATTTTGTATAAAAGCAAAACTTTCTCTTCACAAATAGATTAATTGAAAAACAACAGATTAAGAGATTAAGTCCCTACCATAAACAGCAAGCAGCTTCAAAAAAATAAAACAAGCAAATTTACGCAAAAAAGATTACCAGGAAATGAAATCAACAGATAGCAGTGCAAGCAGTATCTTTTTTTAAATGAAATTTCTAGAGAGGTATTTGATCATTTAAATTTCATGGAAGAAATGTGAGTGTAAAAAAAACTAGACATTACCCCCTTCCAAAAAACAGTTGTGTGCTGAATAGCTTACTTTCCTTTACATTTATAAGAAGATAATCAGGATTTAGCTGCTGCCCATCATAAGTGGAAAAAATCATGTTTCACCAGTGCTGATGCCATTTAAATCAACAGCCAAACTTCTACTAACTTTCAGATACATGGAAATCTTCCATTTTCAAATAAATTTTTAAACAGATTATGCTGTAATAAATCTAAATAGAATTGTTCAATAATGTTATAAGACAACATGCATCTGAAGTGTACTTCCACTATTCACAATCCATGTTCTACTGACAACAGACAATTATATTAATTCTCATATCTAGGGAAATTGGATTTGGAACTCTGATCCAAAACCACAGACTTCTATTACTTTTTCTACAAGAATCCTTGCATAGTTGACAGTAGCTCTGGGTCACTTCTTCTGTGGACCAGCAAGTAGAGGACAACATCTCATCTAGAGCTTGATGAAAATTTTATACTAAAACTTTTCTTCAGGAAAAAAAAATGCAGACACCAAAACATTTCACAATTTCTTGTTAATGTCACCACGTTTTCAGTCAAAAAACAATTTAAAAAAATCAAAATGATTCATTTTGATATTTTCAAAACAGTTTCTATTATTCCGTCCATTTTGAAACTTTTGAAGTTACCTTTTATTTTTAAAAATTTAAAAACATTAAAAAATGCTCAACATCTAAACTAAACATTTAGTTTAATGGCTAACAGACTATTTCATTTGACAAGAAATGCATTTTTTATCTTTTTACCTTTTTGATTCACCAAAAATCTAAAAAAAAAAAAAATCATTCAGTTTGGCCCAAAAGGATTTTCATTATTATTTTGTTCTTAAGAATCTGTTATTCGCTCAGCTCTAATCCCATCTTCACAATGGTTTACTCTTATGGACTAGACTACTGCCCATTCAGCCCCAATGTACTGAATGTGGCCATTAACTAATAAGGGCAGGTCTTCACTATGGGAGGGGTCGATTTAAGATACGCAAATTCAGCTACGTGAATAGCGTAACTGAATTCGACGTATCGGAGCCGACTTACCCCGCTGTGAGGACGCTGGCAAAATGGACTTCCGCGGCTCCCCATCGACGGCACTTAGTCCTACCTCCGCTGGTGGAGTAAGCGCGTCGATTCGGGGATCGATTGTCGCATCCTGACGAGACGCGATAATTCGATCCCCGAGAGATCGATTTCTACCCGCCGATTCAGGTAGACCTAGCCTAAGTCATATTTATGAGGCCTTGTGAGGTAATTATTGAAGCATCTATATGCCATACATTGAGAAAAATTGAGGGATAGTTAGGCCTGGATTTTCAAAGACATATAAAGAAGCTAGGCACCCAATTCCCAATGAATTTCATTGAGTTTTAGGTTTTTAACCATTAGACTTCTTTAAAAATGCTAGCCTACATGACTTTCCTTCAGTCACAGTGGAGTCAATCAGGAAATCCAGACAACAGTACCATACCTCTGTGTATATGAACAAGCCCGAAAACATAATTGAGGTTGCTATTGGCAGTTTTAAAGTGCCTCACGCGTTAAAGCATTATATCCTTTAGGAAGGTGAAATAATCAGCAGATCATAATTGTGAAGCTTATATTTTCGCAGTTAACATTCTGCTATCCACGCAAATAATAATGCTGCTTACATGTATTATATTAAAAGCATCGATAGTAAAGCACAAACAGTTTTAACAGCCCCCATATGGTGTATTTAATAACATCATGCAGTCTTTTACGTATGAGTAACAAACAATTTAAATTAAAGTATAGAGTTCAAGATCTAAGGAGAATTCTGCTAAGCTAGCTGCAGGAAATCTAAAGGCAAGAAGTTCAGTCTTACAACAATTCACACTGGTAACAGAAATGGATTCTTCAAGGTAAAAAAATATTTGCAATAATCACAGCATGGGCAGCATAGCCACTTCAACAGAGACTGAGCAGCAATAAGAACGTCTATGTGCAAAAAATTGTTTGCTAGGAAAGCCTGCAGCAACTTCCACTTATGTTCATCTAAGTGTTAGCCATATTGTATAGCAAGAGGTGAGATTTTGCTAGATAACAAGAGAATAGTTTGTATTTAGTTATTGGCACAAGACTAGTTTAACCCATTTGTTTCTGGAAACAAGCTTCTCTCTATGCAGCTGTCTTCAGTGAACAACATTCAATGAAATCACAGGAATGACCTGGAAGCTAAGCTAGACCACTTAAGAGCTGCTTTTTTTCAGGCTGTTCAGGCCATTTTTATTTGTGCATTCAACATATTTTATTCTACATTGTTCTCTCTTTAACCCAGGAGTTTTGACCATCACCCCCATGATTTGCCCTAATGCTGTCATCATGGCAATGAGCAGACAAGGTTATGTCTCAAATTTCAATCACTGTAAAATTATCTAAAATGCTACTAAATAAACTGCCCATCGGCTAGCTTTTTGAATAGCCCTGTGTTCAGAGACGTCACTAAGCCAGCTAAGTTCTCTCAAGGCACTTTACAAATATGGGTGAAGTAAGGGTCACAGCACAACTAATTAAAAAGGCAAATGCAGGAAATGTGATTAAAATCTTAAAATTTACCATCCAAAGTAAACCGTATCACAGCCCTTTCAGTATTCCCTATTTTAATTACACAGAATCCAAAAATATTGTGCTACCCTTTCTGTTTCAATCATTCATCTGCAAATGGAACATAATCTTGGCAAATTTAGACACCGTCATAACACTCACCCCATATATTACTAACTCTAGATACAAGAATGGCCTGGGAACCTTTCAGAAAACTTTTTTATGACCAGAAATTGCTCTGCCTACAGATCAAAACATTTGACTACACCAATGCTGGATTTTTAGAGTGAAGGTAAAATGGGCACATCATAAAGCCACAATGCAGCCATGTTCTTGGATTAGAACTTGAATAGCAGGGCAGAACTGAGGTGCATGAATTAGAGAAGTTATTTAAGGAACTTAAAATAATACCTGCCTCTCCTATACTTAGATAAAGCCATAATTACTAATATTTTTTAAACTAAGTTGACTGAATTTATTTCAACTCTTGGAAGTTGTTCTTTTCCCTTGTGGGCTAGATTGCAAGAGTACACCATGGCTCCCACAGTTAACTACATGAAAAAAAAAGGGATGAGCCTAATGGAGGAAGAACAGATTTACGGCCACTGAGAGCTCGAGCGTGTACCTTCTTAAAACAACTTGGCGAAAACCCAATAGTAACTAGTAAATTTGAGCCATAAATAAAGCAGAAAAACATTTGAAGGAGAGAAATAGTACTTAAAGACAAGATAAAGCTGAAGAGAGATGCTTTGGCATCACAATCCTCAGACCATCAGATGATAAAGCGGGAATCTCAGTGCCAGATTCTCCACTGAGATCTGACTCATTTGCATTGGATAACGGTCATGGTTTTTTTCATACTAAATTGAAACATTATAACCTGACCCCCTGCCCTCACCCCACTGGTTCCCAGATCTGCTATGCAAAAGGCAAAAAAACCATCCTGATTTAGCCAGTCTGGCTGGGAGGGGACAATTCCTTCCCAGCCCCCAAAGAGAAGGGCAGAGTAGCATAATGCAAATAGTGGGGCATGAGAAAACCGGTCCTTTTGCAAATTTCCAGGGTGGGTAGATGCTGCCAATCCACTCCAAGCAAGAGAGGGTTTTTCTGGGACTGCATAGGGTATAAATACCTCACTACCACAACTCTTTCAGCCAGCAGGAAGGGCAGTCCCCACCCCCTGATCTGGTCAAGCTGCTTCCTGCTCTTCTCCCCTAACCTGCTCCATCCCTGTAAAGAACATAAGAATGGCCGAAAGAGTCAGAGCAAAGGCCCACCTAGCCCAGTATCCTGTCTTCCAACAGTGGCCAATGCCAGGTGCCCCAGAAGGAATGAACAGAACAGATAATCATCAAGTGATCCTTTTTCTGTCGTCCATTCTCAGCTTCTGGCAAAACTTCCCGCCTTCCCCTCTATGACCCTTTGAGGAGGGGGTAAGGTCACCTTTAAGGGGGTGAGGGGACCTTTTCCTCCAGAAAGCCGAACAAAGACTCACCCCATGGATGCTGTGGTGAGCATAACCTAATGAAATCAATGAGCCAAACTCATACCTGATATATCTCAGCTAATGGAATTCTTGCAAGCAGCTTAAGGAAGTTAAGTAGCCATTCCTATTAATTTTCAAAATCAACCATTCAAAAATCCAACCCATTGACTTTAAATAGAGTTACACTAGCAAATTTTGATCTAAGCATCGCATATTCACTGCTTATGTGCCAAAGCTAGGTGTGCCCATAAGAGACCCTCAATACTCAATGGCAGAAAGCCCACTATACTGTAACTCATATCAGGCCTGACACACAAAAAGAGGGCTATGGAGGAGAGAAGCAGTTATCCCATAAGAGACTGAGTGAATTGACAGCTTTCAAAATAAGTCACAAAGGCTTTCCAGATGGACAATTTTTCAATCTTCCTTGCTCCTATACCATATTTTACATGGAAGTGCACAGCCTTAGCTAGCTATACTTTTCCTAATACTTAGTAGACTATGTGCTATATTCAAGTTCACCTTTCTTGCATTATTGCCCCTTGAGACACAAATGTCACCCACCTGTCAAATTTCAGGTGCCTTTTTCAAAGCATGGGGGAACAAGAATTTCTTTAAAAGATCACCAGAATTTACCATGGCTAAAATGTATTTTCAGGCTAAACTCGTTATTGGAAATCGCTGAACTGTTTTGGCTGAATTTTTCCCCCCAAAGAGTTTAGCCCAAGGCAGATATCCGGCATGGAAAATTTCAGCCCAAAATGGTTAGTTTGCCAAAGTTATAAGCAACTGAAAACAAATTCTTATAAGAGAAAGTGTCAGGCATCTTTAATAGTGGGTGTTGCCAGCTCCTACATGGCTTATAAAGAAGAGGAGCCACTAGATCATGAGAGGGGAAGAAAAAGAGGTAGGGGAAACAAAATGGTATTATGTCAATCTCAAGCTCAACTGGTTAGGTATGCTGATCTCAGATCAGATGTGGAGCAATATTTTGATAGACTAAATTTTGGCATTTTCCCTGATTTGTGTCATCTACTGTAAGTGAAATTCTGCACTTAAGTTGCCTTTGATAGTACATAAGATAGATTTGTTTTGCCAGTGTCTCAGGATGATCCTTCTGGCAGAAATCAAAATTATCAGGTGTCATCCGAACATAGGCCCGGTCAGAAAGAGGTCTTCTCTGAAACAGAAAATGGTTTGCAAAACCTGAAACTTTAGGAAAGCCTTTCCACCCCATCTGCCCATGACAGCACATGGAAGCTCTGAAATGCAAATAGGTTTGGAATTAATTTCGGTCTCTGCTTTGTCCAACAAATCAGATGAATGTGTTAGCAATGAAGAGTATGATACAATTACTGCTAGTAAAGTTAAGATGGAAACTACAGTCTAGTAGTATTCATTTAGATCTGTACGTGGAAGTCAGATGCTAAATGATCTTAATTATAAAAATTTCCTTGTTAAATTACTAAAACTTTTTTTGCCTTTTGGAAATATTATTGAGAACACATTGTCTTAAATTTGGCAGTTGTTTATGCTCACATTTGTGAAAAGTAGTTTGACTTAAGATTGAACTGTGATGGAGTTTTTGATCAGAAACCAGCACCCGTGACAGTGAGTGCCTTCGTGTCACATAGGATTTATGTTCATAGAGAACTTAAAACTTCACTGAACCAAATATATTATAACAAATATAATTGTAACTGTTTTGATGGCTAAACTGAAGTCTGAGGTCATGTCCAGCATGCCAATGGTGATGTTACATCATAGGCTGACAGTTGTCAAATACTAAATGCATATTTACACTTACCAGAGATCAGCACTGCACCTGGGGTCAATTTAGTGGGTCTAGTGAAGACCTGCTAAATTGACTGCAGATTCCTCTCCCATCGACTCCAGTACTCCACCAGAACAAGAAGCGTAAGGTAAGTCAACGGGAGAGTGTCTCCCATTGACCCAGCATGGTGTAGACACTGCAGTAAGTCGATCTAAGGTACGTCGACTCCAGCTACATTATTCGTGTAGCCGGAGTTGAGTAACTTAGGTTGACTTGCCCCCGTAGTGTAGACAAAGCCTAAGTAAGGGGCACCAGTTAGACAGACACACTCAGAACTGGAGGTTGGCATAGGTGTTGCTGGAGCCCTAAGCATAAGTAATAGTATGAACCAAAGGCTGTGAACGAGAGTAGACCTGGCTTTGACAGACTAGCTAACCAAGTAAGCACATTCCTGACTGGAGAGGACAGTACAAAAACACACGGATCTCTCAAGTAACTAACTATGTAAACACATGGTTGAGAGATGGTACAAGAGCATATCAACCACTCCTAAAATAAGGATGGGATTACGGGATAATGGATGAGGATGTTTTGTTCTAACCAGCAGGCACGAGGATAAGGATGGTAATGAACAATATCTGGCGTGTAATACATAACATGTTCGTATCAATGTATAGAAGGAGAATTCTACAAGGGGCATTTTGTACTCGCCGACGGGACAACATACTGGTGTACGAGTGAGCTGGTATCATAGTTGCAGGCATACATGTGTTAGTGTACCCGTAACCATTGAGCCAGGGTGCTAGTACTGTGCTTTGTCAACAATAAACCTGGCTGAGTTTCGTTACCTCTGAACTGAGCCTGTGGTCTTTATGAATAACGTCAAGGTCTGCTGAATAGGTAAACTGCATCGGCACTCCAAGAACAGTAACACTGTTGGCAGTAGCAATTTAGCAGCCTTAACACCTCTCTTCTGCACTAACAACAGGTGGCAGAGGGATTACGAGAGGGATGGAGGGAAACTGGGAATTGGCATGTGGAAAAGAGACTAGGAATTGGGGGCGGTGAGGGTGGAGGAAGGAGGGAAGATAGAACAGATGAGGAACCAAAGCAAGAGGGGGCAGGGAACAGGCAGATTCTGTGCCCGCAAGCTCATACTACCCCTCCCGGAGCTGGAATAGAACCCAAGATACCAGAGGCCCTCCATTCTCCTACTGCAAGCAAATATTGTGAAACCCACTGGCAAGGCGTCCCATTCTCCTCTAGTGCTGATCTACGATTGCTATTAGCTCTAGTGGCAGAGGTTTGCACAGACTACCTTAATTCTGGCATTTTCTAACTTTTTGAATGCTTGACTTTGCAACTTAAATATTCTTTTAACTTTGTATGTATGATAGAAAATATTTTATTATAACTGTATATCTGTTACCTAGCCCAACACATCACATCCCCAAATTTTAGGTATTTATATTTTCTACTTAAAAAAGCATTGTACAATGCAAATTATCCAGATGTCTCGGTCAGTATCCAAAGCCATCAGTAACTGATGGTTCAGGTAAGATGCAGCCCTCCATACTTCAAAGCATGTTCTGTTTTTACAAAGGAGAATGGCACAGCTGTGGGAAGGCAAGTTTGGAAGCTTGAAAGGAATTAACCAATTTAGCTGAAATGCTCCAGCACTGAGCCTCTGCATTTAATAGCTTTAGCTAGGCGAGTTTAGCTGCCCTGCTCTACACCCCTCCTACTTTTATTGGATGCTCCCAATGTAATTCCTAACCATGTCCCCCAGCTCCCTACTCCCCCTATTATCCAAACATCTCTTTTCTCAAAACACCCATGTCGAACATTAGCTGAGATATTAAACTCCTTCAGATAACAGAGTTAAGGATAAGGGAAGTTGCTCATGAGGAGGAATACATATGTATTATATATACACAAGATATATATACACACTAGTATTTTAACCTTTGTTCGTTACTAGGAAATCCCAATGGGGAAAAAAAATCTGTACCAATTGAGAAATTAATATAAAGGACAGCAAACCAGTTTCCATCCCTGCAGTAATGCTAGTTTTAAAAAGATTATTTGGTGCTGAAGTAGTACTAGTAAATGATGCACTCAACCAGACCAAAGACTTGGGTTTGTCACATCTGAAAAATTAATGCAGATCTGAGCACTGATGGCTATTAAAGACCTTGTGACATTCTCTTTAGAGGGTATTAAACCTGGCATTGTTGCTAGATTCACACTTCTCAATTGCAGTCTAACATTTTGCAGTTTCAAATGGCTACCAATGAATGTTTTCAGTTTTTATAACGAATTAATGTGAAGAGCACATCTGCTCCTTTCTTTCCCCCCCAGGGGCTGTAATTCAGTGACAGGTGAAGTGATCCATATACATCCGTCCCTCACCTACTCCACAGGCTTCTTGCAAAATTTAGTTTTTGGAAAACATTTTAAGATTCCCAGGTGCTAGACATGCACATTGTTGCAGTTACTATTCAACAGTTAAGCAAAATCGTTCAAGTCATTTTACGACAGGGTGAATAAAATATCATGCCTTTAAGTAGAGTGAGGCTGTGGAATTTCCCTGCACCAGAACCGATGCTGGGTGCAAAGGAAGAAGCCAAGGTAGACAGCTAGAAAGTAGTACAAGACAGATTGTAGAGACTATGTAAAGTTTTATACTGCTAGACTTCCTAGACACTACAGTGCTAATAAGCAATGGTCACATAAATACCACCCTATACCGGAAACCTACTGACCGCTATACTTACCTACATGCCTCCAGCTTTCATCCAGACCACATCACACGATCCATTGTCTACAGCCAAGCTCTAAGATAGAACTGCATTTGCTCCAATCCCTCAGACAGAGACCTACAGAATATCTATCAAGCGTTCTTAAAACTGCAATACCCAGCAGGTGAAGTGAAGAAACAGACTGACAGAGCCAGAAGGGTACCGAGAAGTCATCTACTACAAGACAGGTCCAACAAAGAAAGTAACAGAACGTCACTAGCTGTCACCTACAGCCCCCAACTAAAATCTCTCCAGCGCATCATCAAGGATCTACAACCTATCCTGAAGGACGATCCCTCACTCTCACAGACCTTGAGAGACAGACCAGTCCTCGCTTACAGACAGTCCCCCAACCTAAAGCAAATACTCACCAGCAACTACACACTGCACAACAAAAACACCAACCCAGGAACCAAACCCTGCTACAAACCCCGGTGCCAACTCTGTCCATCTATCTATTCAAGGGACACCATCATAGGACCTAACCACATCAGCCACACCATCCGGGGCTCATTCACCTGCACATCTACCAATGTGATATATGCCATCATGTGCCAGCAATGCTACACATTGGCCAAACCATGTACATTGGCCAAACCAGACAGTCTCTACGTAAAAGAATGAATGGACACAAATCTGACGTCAGGAATCATAACATTCAAAAACCAATAGGAGAACACTTCAATCTCTCTGGTCACTCAATAATAGACCTCAAAGTGGCAATTCTTCAACAACAAAAACTTCAAAAACAGACTCCAATGTGAAGCTGCAGAACTGGAATTAATTTGCAATATAGATACCACCAGATTAGGCCTGAATAAAGACTGGGAGAGGTTGGATCATTACAAAACCTAAACTTAATTTCCCTAATACTAATACTCACACCTTCTTGTCAACTGTCTGTAATGGGCCACTCTCTTACCACTGCAAAAGTTATTTTTCCTCCCTTGGTATCCTGCTGTTAATTGTTTTATCTCGTTAGACTGACCTAACACTTGGTAAAGCAACCCCCATACTTTCATGTATTTATACCTGCTCCTGTATCTTTTACTTCATACATCTGATAAAGTGGGTTCTAGCCCACGAAAGCTTATGCCCAAATATATTTGTTAGTCTCTAAGGTGTCACAAGGACTCCTCGGTTTTTTTTGCTGATACAGACTAACACGGCTACCACTGAATACTGCACTGTGTGGAGAGATCCAGGGCAGCCAGCTATTTCAGGCCCCATAGAAAAAAACTGAAGTTTTTGTTTGCTTTACATGGAGGAGTTCTTTATTTAATCTCTACTGAACTATGAAGTGACTGTCACAGACACCTAAACTAGGGACATGAACTGAAAAATGAGAGTAGGAGAGTATTACTTATATATCCAAGTTATTCCATTATCTCAAACAATCCTAACAGTAGGGTGAAAACTGCCATACAATTTCTGCATGTAAGATCACAGCTTACTTTGTAGTCTGACAGGAGGTTACTTTTCAGCAAGATGGTTGTCATTAACCATATGCTCAGAAATGCCAAATGTAACTGAAAACTTTTTATTTGTGATGTTATTAGGGGAGCACCACCTAGTAAAAGTTCTCCAAACTGCACCATCAGCCATAGGCAACAGTCAGAGGCCCATCAATAGCAGGCAACTGCTCTTACTATTCCTTTCTGCTTAGATCCTTATAGGTGAATGTATATACCAGATTGCACCCACTGGAGATTTTTGGCTAATGTAGGTTTGCAAAGTGTCCTCACTGGAGTAGATGACTGTCAGAAAACAGTCCGTCAATCACAAATACTTGGACAGGTGTCTCCTGTTACTAAGTACTCCAAGACTGGCCCCATATGGCAGTGCGCTCACAAAACTGTATTCCTTACTAGCGGGACAACACTGTATTTTTATGTGTACAATTTCTATCACTTGACCTAGTCACTACACTACATTACATGAACTTGTGATCATAATTGAGGTTTGTATTGTATTGTTCCCTACAATAAAATTGAGGGTTTTTATAAAACATCAAAAATAAATTTCAGTTTATAAGCAGATGCTGCCGAATATTTAAATTTTCCAAAGATTGCAATGAACAAAAATAAAAGCATCTTTTTTTCCAGATGCATTTTGGCACCAGCACGAGACACTCCATCTGACTGGAGTTCTGCCACACCAAGTCATTCTCATAACAGAGATCCTCCTCTTGTCTTGATGTTGGAGGTGATGATTGGACTGACATCAAGTTCCTGCCTGCACTACTTTTGCTGCCAGAGGAAATAGTCAGGCCATTCTGCAAACTGCAGCACAAATGCACAAAACTGCAGAGTTCTACATAATTTGGACCACTGTGTTTAAAGCCACATCCAGAGTTTCTGGAAAAAGAAGGTGTTACAACAAGAGAATATTTCCACATATTTCACTAAGAACTTGAAGAAAATTAAACTAAATTATGGAGTCATAAGCCCCGATTACACTTGGGATTAGTTCCATTCAGTTGTCTATAGCCAGCAACTGACTGAGTTGCACTCTTGCAAACTGGACAAGAGAAGTTATGATTTGCCATTGTGTATATTCACTAGTTTCAAGGGGTTATCAATGCAATGCTTAATCAATGCAATTCACAGGTTCCACTGATAGCTGGAACTGGGAAAAATCCCCAATGTAGAACAAGCCTCTATTCTCCCAATAAGATCTGTTAACATTTGGCAGTCAACTACCAGAACTGAAACTGTCTTAACTACTTCATTTCAGTCCATGCAGTTAAACAAATCTACACCACCTGCACAAAACAGAGGAAAATCTGACAAAAATAATTATTTCTTCTAAAAAAAATATGCAAATGCAAGAATATGGACAGATTCAGTGTCTGGTAGATAGAGACAAATCCTTTAACATCAGTTGATAGTTAAGCTTCAACAGGTCTTCAGAAATGTGTCAAAAAAAGATTCTTCAGTTTCATCAAGACAAGGAAATGAAAAATAAAGTGATCAAGGTACAGTAGGGAAATCTAAATAAAAGAAAGCAGGCAAGGAAATACCTCATGCATAGCAAAAAGGCTGGTACCCAAAGAGGTATTTTTGGAGCCAAACTCAGTCTGACTTTTATGGATGCAATTTGTGCCTAAGAACAGGACACCACAAATTTTTCCATGAACAATCAGGTACCATCAACTCCTCAGATTTATGGCCACAATTCAGTTGTGGGCTTTAAAGGCACTTAACAAAATGGGATCTGCCTTTTTGAAGCATGACCCCTTTGGAAGAGGATAGCTATTAGGACAATCTGCTCATATGTTTCAGTAATTATTCTATTTACTATATGTTACCCAAGAAAGTATTGAAAACAGACACAAGAAAGGAAAAAATGAAAGAAAAGGAATAACAATTCTGCAGTTAGTTAAGTCTTCCAGTTACTGTGATGATCCATTTCATACTCTTTAGATTTAACTAAGCTATTGAGTGTCTGAAGTCTGCACTCAGTGAATGAAAAAGCGCCAGCAGAATCATTGACGTGCATCAGAATCTGCTTCCCAACACTTAAAGTCAAGTCACTGAAGAGAGAAAGACAGGATCAGCCTTTGGAGAAAGGGGGCAGAGATCTGTGATCATGATCAAGGTATTTTTTCTGCGACATCAAATTTTGCAGGCACAACATCTCTAAATATGGAGTATCAAGTGGTGATGTTGCTGTAAAAATGTGTCATGGTGATTGGTTGGCACAATCCCATCACTCCAGAAAGTTATGCTTTAAAAAACGGGTAGAACTGAAGATTCTAACCTAACTGAATTCATTGAACAGAGCATCCATAAACCCTTGCAATTAAACTTCATAGTTAGTGATTCATTTTACACAACAGTTTCTGTATTCCTTGAACAAAACCAAGCACTAAAAATGGCCAAGTTGTAGAGATAATTTTTAAATCTCAAACATCGGAGACTGGAGTTATTGACCTTTCAAGGACAAAGAATATCTTAACACAGAGCGAAAACTTTTCCTGTTCTCTAGCATCACTCCAGTAATACAGGCAAAGCGGCAAAAATTGCTTTGATTGAAGAAGTCAGGACCAAGACCCTCGTATTGTACCCGGCAAAATGCTAGGAACAATTTGGTAGAAGAATGTACGATGCCAAATGTGCTTTAAAAAAAAAAAAGAGATGCATGCACAAGGGTTTCAACTAAACCACACAGCCAGAAAGTGTACTCCAATAGCATGGATTCAGAGGAGGGTTGGCTGGATGAATGATTAAGAGACAAGACGCTATTGCTGAGCCTAATGGATAATACTGTTAATATGATAGTTGTACTAATACCTCTGTATGCAACTGTTATTTCAGCTCCCAAGACCTGGCTTCCTCAATGGGCTTACATTTCTTTAGTTTGGCTTTGAGTTTAGGCTTCAAAATACGGTAATTCTCTACCAAAAACATAAGGCAGCACAGGCTTCCTGGAACTTTGCTCAGATTTGCCAAAGTATTTGCAAACTTTGGACAGCATGGCCTTCATTTTATCTTGATTCATGTTTCAACAGGAAAATTTTGCAAAGCCCTAGCAATTAGATCTACATAAACCTGTTTTCAGCTTATTTTTCCCCCAACAAAAAGTTGCACTCTTGAAGCTCAAACTGTACTGTGTATAATGCCATTGCATTTACAAACACTACAACAGTCATCTGTATGATTGCTCCCTGTGTACAAGCGTGCAGTTATGCTTTAAAGAGTTTGTTTCCAGTAAGTACTTAAATCCTTGTTTGTATACTTGATACTTTTCTGCTCTTTTAGACATAGTATACTATTTAATGACCTGACATATCACTAGTGTCTCACAGTACTATTACTACTGTCTTAATTTTACATAACGCACCATGGAATGAAAGTTACCTACCCATAACTGGAGTTCAAGATAAACCTCTGCATATTCACACCTTATGGGATGAAGGCAGTAGCACTGCAAGCCACCAGAATCTTCTGTGAAGCAGTGTCCATAGGGTCCGCTCATCCCTCCCACTCCCATCCTTAGAAAATTGAAGGCATAAGGGGGGATTCCAATGCCATTCAGTTCCTTCTAGTAATTCAGGAATCCCTAACCTAAAACTCCCAAGAAGTGCAAAAGGTGAGGACATATTGTGAATATGCAGAGGCTCATTTTGAAGATCTCTGCTTACAGCTAAGTAAACATTTCTTCAAGTGGCCTCTGCATGTTCCCACGTATGGGAGTTTAGCCAGCAGTACAAACACCAGGAAGATGGACTGAGGAGTTCTAACTGAATAAGGACAACACAACTGCCAAAATGGGCCTCAGCTTTAGATGCTGAGTCAAGTATGAATCAGTAGTTACCACACTTCTTGCTATTCTTGAATTCATGATGACTAACAATTCCTGAAGGATTGTACCTTCATCAGCTTATCACAACTGTGAAACCTTTGGACGACTTTTGGATTGTGACGAACTGCATCCCCTGGTCTCACTCCCATATCTTCAAGGATGTGGATAACTTGCAGATACATCTTGCATCTAGCATCATGAAGATATCAACAATTCTAAGAACATGCAAAGTATGTGCCCTGCTCCTTGAGCATAAATGACTTAGCAAAGAGATGGGCTAATTGTCTGAAAGAAGCAGAAAATACTGATGCCTTTTTAGAGTTGTTAGGATGGAGATGCAGACAGAGTAACATCTTATTTAAGGATGTTTCTTATTAGGCTTGTATCTCATTAGCTCTCTCTAGGCTATCAAGAATGATATCTTCACAGAGAACAATTTGACTAGTGTTTAAACACAAGCCTATTAGCTTTATAAGGACAATTCCTTAGTTCATGCTAACAGGTAATACACCTCTCTGGTGAGCTAAATGAACCTATTTTTCCATAGTATTCACAGTACATCCCAAGTATTGAAATAGATAATTCCATTTCCTTTTCTGCAGCTATCACAGCAAAATAATGACCTCAAACAGCTCTAGCTCTTCATGGAGTAAACCTCTCATTAATAAGGTTATTGCAGAGTATGGGAAGACTGTCGACCTGTGTATCAGAGATTGAAACAGGGATAACATCCAAACATTTTTGTGCAGAAGTCAAGTTTTTCACTATATCAAAGGCAAGACTAAACTGACACTCTAATGAGGACATTTTCAGATCCACCAACTTAGGAGCTATTCAGATGGGGAATTTTTCAGTTCAGAATTGGTTTGACTTCTGATTTCCAGCAGTACCTTTTAGACCTCAGAGTAACACTCAAAGAGTCCCAGCAATCCAGAGTAAAGCTGTCACCCAGAGAAACTTCAGACTTGGAGGGGGAGGGGGGGAGAATTGAACTTCAACTCAAAGGCATGAGATCCAGTAGTTTGGAAAACAGGATTTATGGGTATCATCATACCCAGAGTATGGAATGACAGAACTGCAGTCTCCAACTAATGACAGCAACTTGGTACCAACTTGACCAACATTCAAATGCCCTCCCAATTAAATGGAGTTACAGGTCACACATAGAGCAATTCCTGCTCTGGGTGCAGGAGAAGTAGTAGGATATTTATGTTGGGTCTTGCTTGTCCTTGGATGAGAACCATACACAAGCACAGTAAGGGTGCTAGAATAATTTGCATAGTGGGGGTGCTGAGTGCCATTGAACCAAATTGTAAACCCAGTATATAATGGAAACCACTTCAAGCCACAGGGTGCGGAAGCATCCCCAGTTTTAGCACCTATGAGCACAAGTGCATTACCCCTGTTGAGACTGGTACTAACCACTGTTGTAGTGAAACAGATAATACAAGATGGAGCCTTGGATAAAGTATTTGTACTGCTGGTTGTGTGAACAGTCTGCTCTAATACCCTGGTATTCCTGGGAAGATGAGACACGTAATGATAAAGAACATTTTGAACAGAAAGTTTCCCTGACAACTGGCTAGAGCAAGCCCCTCTTTCGCAGTCACACCTCTGTCATGAATTTAGACAGGTTTGAACTTCATAAGGTGGGGGAAGGGGAGGGGGGTCAGAAGCTTTGAGGTCAGAGCAATTGCTCTCAGCTCCCAGCTCCAGTACCTTTAGGTGGATCCTCATCTCCCACACATATCAAAAACCTGGGAGTGGATGCAGATTATGGTGAACAATCCCCTTCATCATTTAGGATTCTTACTGTACCAGGCAGGAAGGGGAGAAAGGAAAACCCGAGAGTGCATATTCTTCACCTCTGCAGGACAACCTGGTAAGTCACTGCTGGACTTGCACTGCCAGCCTTACGTTGACTGGACCCTGAATGAAAGTGTGTCATCATATATGCCATGACTACATCTGGCTTTTTCCCCTAATACAGAACAGAAATATTTATTGAACACTTGTGCCTTTCCTGTCTTATTGACCTTCTATCATGTCCCTCTAGTTATGGATGAATATCATTGTTAGGATTAATTTTGTTTCAACATTCTTAAATTACTTATTGTCTTTAATTCTGCTATCCATGGAGTTCTCATTGTGTCCTTTTGCTTCCTTTATCAATTTTCTACAATTCCTAGCTTCTGATTTATATTCATTACAATTACCTTCCCTTTCTTCCATTTGCTTTTTGTTGGTTTGTTTTATAGCTGCTTTCATTTCCCCTCTAAACCATGTTGGTTTTTTTTTTACTCCGTGTAGCCTTCTCTCTCATTTGTGGGATTCTGGCTTTTGGGGCATCTAGTAAATATGCTTAAACAATTTCATATTTTTTATTCAGATTATTTCTCCCAACTAATTTGTCTCAACTGCTTTTAAAGTGCAATACATATATTACTGGTTTGGAGCTCATTCTGCTTGCACATAAATATTATCTAGTCATGATCACTTGCACCTAGCGATCAGTAATTTTTAGGTCTGTGATTAGTTCAACTTGTAGGTGGAGTGGGAGGGGGAGGTTAGATTCATGTTTATCAGAATGGTTTAGAGTAGTACCAGCAGTACAAACTATTAGCAGCACTCACTGCATTAGTGATATGCAGCAGCTGTCAAAAATCAAGTGGAGGAAAAATAATCTAGAAGGAAACCAAACACCACCACAGAAGCCAAAAACCAGTATGTTCTAGTGAAATAAATATTGCATCTCAAATATGCGTCCCTTTTCTGTCAGAAGACACAGAACCCTGGCTTATATACTGACTTAATGTCATATGCTTTTCTTTTCAATATTAAACTAAAGGCTTTTGCAAAGCTAGAGGCAGGCAAAAAGCTTTTAGATATTGCAAGGGACATCAAAGCTAAGCAAACACTGATTGGCAGAAAAATATGCAAAAATGTTAGTCTAGCTGAGAAGTGTGATAGAAGTGAAGCACTGAAACATGAACTGTTAAGAGCAGCAGCCTTCGAACAGTCAGAGCAGTGTTTGTGAGGTTTAAGACAACTAAAGGAAAGGGGTTCCCATAGCCAAAATCTTAATGAAAGAAAAAGCTGAGTGGTTTACTAGGAAGATTTATATCTTGTTTTGTTATTTGGCATTTCCAGTGTCTAAGTTCAAACCAGAGGTCATAAATTCAATGTTGAAGCAGTACCAAAAGTTTAAATTTTAAAAGATCAAAGAAGAAGGTGATTTGTTGTAGTTGTGTTGGTCCCAGGATATGAACGAGACAAGGTGGGTGAGGTAATATCTTTATTGAACCAACTTCTGTTGGTGGAAGGGACAAGCTACAGAAGTTGGTCCAATAAAAGATATCACCTCACCCATTTTCTTAGCAGAGCAGATTAACAAAGCAGATAGAATTAGTTTGTTTTGGATCCTAGTCCCTGACCATTGGAAATACTGGCTCTGAGTGTGAATGGGACAGCTACCAAAGGGTACATATTAAAAACACTGACATTTGGTTTGTGCCCACACAACAAGGTCAACTAATGACTCAAGATTTTCAGCACTGGCTGCTATGCAAAAACTCAGTGCTTTAAGCACATTGATATGGATGCCTTTCCTGTAAATTTAGCCATTCAGCAAACAGCTGATTGATTTAAAGAATCTTTGGGCTTTCTGTTAAACCTCTGATATTTCAATAGAGTGGCACCAATGTAACTGAAATCAAAACTTGGCCCTCTCTCTGTGACTCGTTTGCCTGAGAAAGGGATAAAAAGCTCTCCCCCAGGATGACTAAGCAGCCAACTCTAGAAATCATGTTTACATCTGTCTCTTTCCCACACCACTTTCACTATATATTAACATTTTAATTTGCAATCAAGCATCTGTAGCCTCCTAGGAGAGGAAATAAATTATTATAGTGACAGGAATAAATTGGTGGGGGAGGGGGTGTTAAATAAATTGGTCTCAACTTTAACATCAGCTCAGAAAAATAAATCTTTTAACACAATGAAGTAGATTACTTTACTTAAGGGAGATGTGATTCTTTTAAGCCCAAATAATAATGCTCCTCCTGAAAAGAAACACCTCCTTCACATCCCCAACACACTTCCTTCTCCTTCATGGGTCAGTTTGGCAATAGGAAACTTGATTAAGAAGAATTCAATTAAAACAGCAGCAGATGGCTGGATAGCACTAAAGGTTGTTTGTGCATTTTGCTCTTGTAAAACTGCAGCCTATTAAACAAAAAATAAACAAACAATTTATGCTTATTGGCCATATAGTCAACAAATCACATTGGTGCGCAACATATTGCACCATCTTGTGTTAGCATTAGTGGCAAAAATACTCAGTGTCTGCTGTGTGACAATTGCCAACTGAGCCAGTATTGGGGATTGAACCAGAAACCTCCAAAGCTGAATGCTTGAGTCTCCACAACCTAAACTAAATACCTAGGCTCTAGAACTAATAGCTGTAACAAACTTAAATCCTCTGTTGATGAGGCACAGAAGCATTCGTTAACACTAGAGCTGGGCAAAACAGAAGTTTCAAAATAAAATACTGAAATTCTAATTCAAAGCCATATATTATATATCGACAGTTGACTCATCTAGACTGCCAGGAGTTCAAGGTTGAGGCTTTTGTCACTGGGTAGGCAATTTTACTAGATTTGTGATAAGTCTCTGAGCGTTCTCTTATACTCATTCCTTTTAAATATCTTTTTATTGTATGATTGCTTGGGGAGATATGAGTGTATCCACAATAAAAAAACGCCTACCACTTCCTCCTCCAACAGCTTTAGGTCAATCTATATTTATCCAGGAAAAATAGATTTCCAAAATATACAACCAGTCCTCTCCACCCCCCTCCGACCCCACACACAAACAACATATGGGAGCAATGCAAGATGGGCTGTGTGGCAGAAAATGTTAATATTTGCTCCATTATTCTTAAAGATTTGGTGTTTGCAGTACAGTTAGCAGGCTAGGCTATGGAGAGTAACTATCGACTAAATGTACTTTTGTTTCTGACAGCTGAATGCTTTAATGCAAGGTCTCACTTCAATAAGTGACCTTCATGTTTTAGTCTAACATCAGTCATGTTGACTGTTACTGATACATCACTCACTCCTCTTTTCACTGCATGGTATTATATATGCCAGTAATGTTACTAGGAGCTATTTGAGAGTCTGGAGATGTAACTGATTCATTTTTGCAGGAAAAAATTTTGCTCAATGAAAAACATAACATGCTGCATTCAGCATCATTAAATTCTAACATCTGATCCAGCTAGCAGAAAAGGTATCAGGTATGGAGCTGAATGGGTCATTTCTTTTTCAGTTTGGGGGCTAAACTGAAAAATAAAAAGTCAGTTCAGTTCAACAGGAAACTATTTTTTCTCCCCTCCCCCACCCCCCATGAAAAAAAAATCATGTTTTGTTCCACTTCAAACAAGAAGCACTTCCTCTCCCCACCACCACCACTTTTTGTTTAGTTTTGGGTGTAACAAAATGTTTCACTTGACCCAAACAAAAAAAATTCTGTTTTTCATTTCAAGTTGTTTGAGTATTTTTCAGCAAATTGACCCAAATTCATGAATAGTTTCAGCATCACAAAAAATGCTTTTTTCAGTGAATTTACTATTCAGCGAATTTTTTTTGCCCTCCTCTATTCATTTGTACAACTCTGCAAATAATTGTTGTCAGTTTGCTTGCATTACCTTCCACCCCCAAAAATTGAATAACTTGTTTCAGATCAACCCAATTGTGTGCGTGTGTGTTTGGGGCTGAACAAAATATTTTCTTTGAACTGAAATGAAACATTTCATTTAATGGGGGGGGGGGGAGTTACATAATTTTTTATATTTAAGTAAATTCCTAAACTAAAGTAATTTCGAGTAAAAAAAAAATCTAAATTTCATTTTAAAAATGTCAAAATGCAACTAAAACTTTGAGAAATTTATTTTTGACTGAAACAATTCAATGTAATTGACAAATTTAAAATGTATTCAGGTCAACCCAAATCTGCATTTGACAAAAAAGGTTTCACCAAAAATTTTCACCAGGCTCTAATTGCATAACTAAAAGATCAATGACAGCAACATGGAAAGAAACTGTTCAGTACTGCAGTAGCAGTACTGCAACTCTTGAATGCTGATACTAAAGATTGTGGGGGAGGGGTTTTATGGGCTCCATCATTGATTTTACTGAGATTACCTTCCAATGAAAATGGGGCAGAGCTCTTCTTGACCTGCTGCTCACAAATAGGGAAGAATTAGTAGAGGAAGCAAAAGTGGATGGGAACTTTGGAGGCAGTGACCATGAGATGGTCGAGTTCAGGATCCTGACACAAGGAAGAAAGGAGAGCAGCAGAATATGGACCCTGGACTTCAGAAAGCAGACTTTGACTCCCTCAGGGAACTGATGGGCAGGATCCCCTGGGAGAATAACATGAGGGGGAAAGGAGTCCAGGATTTCTGGCTGTATTTTAAAGAATCCTTATTGAGGTTGCAGGAACCAACCATCCCGATGTGTAGAAAGAATAGTAAATATGGCAGGAGACCAGCTTGGCTTAACAGTGAAATCCTTGCTGATCTTAAACAGAAAAAAGAAGCTTACAAGAAGTGGAAGATTGGACAAATGACCAGGGAGGAGTATAAAAATATTGCTCAGGCATGCAGGAGTGAAATCAGGAAGACCAAATCACACTTGGAGTTGCAGCTAGCAAGAGATGTTAAGAGTAACAAGAAGGGTTTCTTCAGGTATGTTAGCACAAGAAGTCAGTCAAGGAAAATGTGGGCCCCTTACTGAATGAGGGAGGCAACCTAATGACAGAGGATGTGGAAAAAGCTAATGTACTCAATGCTTTTTTTGCCTCTGTCTTCATGAACAAGGTCAGCTCCCAGACTACTGCACTGGGCAGCGCAGCATGGGGAGGAGGTGACCAGCCCTCTGTGGAGAAAGAAGTGGTTCAGGACTATTTAGAAAAGCTGGACCAAGCACAAGTCCATGGGGCCGGATGCATGGCATCATAGGGTGCTAAAGGAGTTGGCGGATGTAATTGTAGAGCCATTGGCTATTATCTTTGAAAACTCATGGCGATCGGGGGAGGTCCCGGATGACTGGAAAAAGGCTAATGTAGTGCCCATCTTTAAAAAAAGGGAAGGAGGAGGATCCAGGGCACTACAGGCCAGTCAGCTTCAGTCCCTGGAAAAATCATGGAGCAGGTCCTCAAGGAAACAATTCTGAAGCACTTAGAGGAGAGGAAAATGATCAGGAACAGACAGCATGTATTCACCCAGGGCAAGTCATGCCTGACTAACTTAATTGCCTTCTGTGATGAGATAACTGGCTCTGTGGATGAGGGGAAAGCAGTGGATGTGTTATTCCTTGACTTTAGCAAGGCTTTTGATACTGTCTCCCACAGTATTCTTGCCAGCAAGTTAAAGAAGTATAGGCTGGATGAATGGACTATAAGGTGGATAGAAAGCTGGCTAGATTGTTGGGCTCAACGGGTAGTGATCAATGGCTCTATGTCTAGTTGGCAGCCGGTATCAGAGTGCCCCTGATATTCTATGATTCTATGAAATATTGATGAGTGAAGATTGCTTTTGTGAACACTGACTGCATCATTAAACTGTTGGTTATGGCTCCATCATCAAGATAAAATGGCAATGTACACTGAAATTCTAGTCAAACCTTTCAGCACAATGAGGAGTACATGTTCTAAAGTATGGAAGCAGTTACAACTTATAAGTTAACCTAACAGCTAGCACCAATTCTTTCTGATATACAAGTTAACCTTTTAAGGGTAAAAGGAAAAGGTAACATACCTGAAAAAATTCAGTTCTTTTGGAACTGGCTTATTTAGAAGTCAGTGCTTATTTCAAGTACATTTGAAGTGCATCACAAAGTATAGTAATCATGTCGAACAGCTTTGTGTTTTATTCATAACTATTACACAAGCTGTGGGAGTTATACATCCCCTCCCAAGTCTATACCTTTATTTGCTCTGATTCAGTTATCTGAATTTTAAAAATATGAATTTCCATAACCTACATATGTATTCTACAATTTGATCTTCAAAGTTCACCCCCAACAATGTCATCTTCTATGGTCTTGTCAGTGGCAGCATTAGAGAAAAGCACACAGTCCTGTTACTGCTATACAGAAAAGACATTTTAATGTAAGAGTACAGACCTCTAGAAATATTTAATTGCAAATGGGAGGAAGTTTCCTCTCTTCCCCATCAGCATGAAGTAATGAATAGATCATTTCATCCTCAGTTCTTTATTTATGAAATATCACCACGACTGAGTTTGTCCCTAGAATTCTTAAGATCGTGCAAGTGTTTAGGAGATCTATCAATTTTTTATTTTGTCTTTAAACTTCATTTTAAATAATGTATTTAAAAACTTAAAACTAATGTCTCTTTCTCTATTATTAAAATTTCACTGTTAACAAAAGTAGTGTAAGACAGCCTTGTAAATGCACTGTTGTCAGCAACTCTAACAAGCTCAAGAAGTAGAAAACTTTTGGAGACATGGAATCAACCTCATAGCCAAGGTTGGAGAGTATTTCTATTGTAGGGCTGTTTACATATACACAATTCCTGTTTGATGCCAGAAGAGCATTTTCTGTGGGTGTTCAAAATAAATCTGACAGGGCATTCAGTGTGAACAATTGTACTATAAAGTCTGTGGGAATGACGCACGGTGCTGTTTTCTGAGGCTCTGTTTTTGTAGTAGCAAAGGAGAAGAGAATACATGTTAGATACTGAGAATGTGTCACAGCTATATTGCTTGGGTAAATGGAAAGTGGCTGGATATACTTGTGATGGGGTGGACTAGGGCCTGAGGCCCCTGCTGGAGGCCTTGCAGCCCTGCCACACTCTGCCCCAGAAAAGGGCAGTAGAGAGGGTCCTACAAGCTGCTAAGAGTGGCTGTGTAGGACTTAGCCAATCAGAAGGTGCTGCAGGCAGCAGTCAATCCTGGCCCAGCAGGCTGGTATAAAAAGATCTGCAAAACCAAAGTGAGTTCCGTTCCTTGCTGGAGCTGGAGGAGCCAGGCAGCTGAGGGAGCTACAGGACATCAGATAGAGCAGTGCTGGCAGAGACTGTGGGGAACAAGAAGGAGCTCTAGGCTCACTGCTGGGACTCAACCAGGACAAGGCCTTGAAGTAAAGGTGAAAATTGTACTAGGGAAGTGGCCCAGGGAATTGTAGGAGAGAGAGAGAGATTTTATTTAAAAGGGACACAGTTGATGGTATTATCTACAGGGTCCCAGGGCTGGGATCCAGAGCAGTGGGTGGTCCTGATGCCCCCCCTCCTGCATTAGCCACTGAGGAAATGGCCTGGACTTTTAATGCCCCCCAGAAAGCTGGGCCCAGAAAGGCCCGAAGAAGGCAAAGACATTGCCACCAGGGAGGGAGCCCTGGGGGTACTGCTCTATTCCAGAGCAGGGACAATTTGAGAAATCCCAGAAGGGGCAGAGAGACCGTTCGAACCAATAGGCCCTGCTGGACTGATTGAGGAGCGAGCCCAGGGATAGGGCTGCAGATAAAGGGACCTTAGAGAGGGTGCCTAGATAGACCCCCTTGTTGCACTTGTGCCCCCAGAAGGAGGTTGCTTTTTATTTCACATACAGACTGTGGGACTCGGCCAGAGGGTGAGTTGCTGAAGACACACCACAAGGCAGAGAAAGAGTCCAGGCATGCACGCTCTGCCAAGGGGAGTGCTTGAGAGAGGTGAGTGCCATCCCATTACAATCCTACAGAGGCAAGGAAAATGGTACAAGGGTGCAGTTAGGTATTTGGTCTACACTGATGGTGTAAGTCAGGAAAGTTACAAAATGTAAAGTGAATAGTACACACCTTTTAAAGTATGTTGAACTGAGAAAGCATTACATTGGCATCTTTCTTTCAAAGTTTGTAAGTCAGTGTGTATTCTAGGTTTTGTAGCTACTACTGGAAAGCTGCGGGAGGGTGACGTCTGTATGTAGGTGGTAAGAAGTGATATGGGACAGAAATAAAAACTGATGTCAAACAAAGATGCTGCACAATATGTAATTTTATGTAAACAACATTAGGTTGATCTTATTTGTGTTTATGGGTGATGTGTCTTGTCCCTTAATTTTACCTTAAATAGACAAAACAGTGAATTCAGCCAATGGCCACACTAGACTGGGTGAAGAGGGGCAGTTCCCAGAACCATTGTGCCAGCAGCACTGGGAGATCATACACAGAAGTTTTCACTGCTATGCCATTTTCCAGGATGCATCACTTGCTCTCACTGTGCCAGGAGATGGGGAGTGGGCAGGCATAGCCCCATTCTCATCAACCTCTCCCACTTTGGTTGAGTTTAATGTCACTCTCAATACTAGTGTATTTTTGTGCTAGCAATACAAGGTTCATGGATTGTGCCTGAATGATGGCTATGTACAATCAATCCAAAACTGGCAACATAACTTCTGTTGTCTCTTTGTAGAAAGAGCACAATATTGCATAGCAATATTTAGTAGAAAGCTGTGGGATCCTGAGATGAGAAGCACTATATAAATGCCAACAGCTATTGCAATTTTAATGAGGGGGAAACCGATTTAGTGGTGAGACCAAACTCGCACAATTAGTGAGTCAATAGCAAAAATGGTAGGGGATGTGTGAAAAATGTGGCTTTAAGAATACAAGTTTTGCAAGGGTGGAGTTTTACAAGTCTTGGCAATATAGTGGTGGTTTTCATCATCAGAATAGCAACAATTAAAGAGGTAATATTTTGAGGCCTAAAGTGATATTGTCAAGAACATTTTAGTAAGGATATTATATTCTGCATTGGTCTCCATTAAGCTAATGGTATTGTGAAATAATTAGCTATAATCTGACAGAGTGAGTGATTAAAGATATAAAAAACTAAACAGATTCCCAAGAGTAAAAGTTCTTGTGTAAAAAAGCAGCATCATAAAAACCCAAATAAAATGATAAATAATCTCTCAAACATTTGGTAATTTGCTCCTAGAAACTTAATTCAGAATCACAAATGCCTTTGCAATAATTTATGATCTTACCAAATAATGCTATCAAACTGTTGTTTTCACTGATGGTAAAACTTACTCATTACCTATAATAACTACGTACCAATGTATAATGTAGGCCAAAAATATGTAAAGCATTGATCTCTAGCAATCAAAAATTTAAAAAAAGAGCTTTATGACTTTTAAAACACAAGTGCCATTTAGTGTTTGATTTAGGTGTAGGTACTGAAGGTCCTTTGCTATACAGAAAGAACAGACATTTTGGTTTAGTTCTCTTTTCTTATTATAAAAAAATCAACAGAACTAAAGGAGACCTCAGCTGTCCTTCAGGTACCAGATGTATTGCTCCACACTTTCAGTGGTCGAAACAAATAATAAAAAATAAATAGTTAAAGGCTGAAACATTTAGCTAAAGTCATTACTGTTCGGTCTTAGATGTTACTTCCCCACTTAGTAAAATTTCTATCTTACTGGTTTTCCTCTTTTTTTGTACTAAGTTACATCTGTAGATTGTTCAGCTGTTAGCACATGGCATGAGAAACCAAGGGCTTCTATAATTCAGGGTTTGGGTTTGTGTGTACACATGGACATAGCTACATTGGTAGAAGCCTCCAGTGTAGATGTGTAGACCCACAGATTTTATACCATGGCATTTGACTTTCTCCCAAAGAAAGGGAGAAAAACAGTAAGAAAGGAACATGGATTTTAGTTGGAATGCTCAGTCTCTGCACACATACAGGACAGAATATCTCCCTGTCCCATTACAGATGTACTGATGCAATTTAACCAATTTTCAAAAAATCTTAAGTCACATCAATGCAACAGAGCCGGACTGGCATAGCTACATCAGTGTAAAAGTCACAGAAGCACAATAGTCACTTCAATTCCACCATCTTCCTAGCTAAACTACTCTACTTCTCCAATTTAATGGATTCTGATACCTGCAATCCCCAGCACCATTTCACCATCTAGGACTTGCTCCTCAAACCCTCCCCTTCTCTCTCTGCACAGATCTCACTGATTTCTTCCAATAGAAAACTGTCAAAATGACATGACCTTCCTCTTCCCTCCTACAATTCAGAGCTAATGCTGTATTTCATCTCTCTCTTCTTCTACCATCAGCTCAAGCTCAACATGGCTAAAAGTGAACCCAATGTTTCCCCATAAACTCTCCCTACTACCTCCTTTACCATCCAGCCCATCACTCAGGCCCATATCCTGGGAATCATCTTCATTTGAAAACTCTTAAGGTTCTCACATTTAGGATTGAAACATATCTTGCAGATTCCTTCTGCATAATATCTCTAAAATAAGGCCTTTCTAGTCTCTCCACACAACTAAAATTCTAGTACACACTCATCTCATGTCATAATTACTGCAATATCTTGCTGCAAAAAGTATTATCAGTTGCTTTGACCATGTCCTCCACTTTCTCTACCACATCAAACATATGCTACTTGTCTTCACTTTCAAGTCCCTTCATGGCCTATTCCATCTTATCTATCATCTTTCAGTATTGTGATGTCACCTCCCCCTTCTATGGGCCCTTGATGTTAGCTTCCATTGCCTGATTCTTAAATATTCAAAACAAGCGCCTTCATGCTTTTTCATCCATGTTATCTCATGCTTAGGGGACACAAATCTGCCTCATTGTCCTTTAAAACTCTCCTCGAAATTCTTCTTTGCTGTGATGCCTACAAAGTAACCAAACTTGATAACCATTAGGCCACTAGTGTGCTGAGACTAATCATGCTGTCCAATATTGTCTCATTGTTTCCTTGTACTCCACATCTATTTCCATCTGTCTCTTGTCATCTACTTAGATTATAAGCTCTTTGGGGCAGAGACCAGTATTTTGTACTGTGGCTCCTAGGTACTACAGTAATAGAAATAAATAATAGGTTAATGAGTAACCTTGAAATCCTACTTCATGGACTAAATGGATTGGAAAGAGGAGTCTCTGGAAATGAAGAACCTTATATGACAGTTATACCCAACATCTCTTTCATCAGGTTATTATGGAGAGGTATTAGCACTGGGAGAAATTTCTTCCCTCAGGACACAACAGAGCTTTCATTGGACTTCAGTCAATCCCATGTACAAATTCAAGGGCAAAATCTGGCTTTCCAAGTCAAGTTTTTTCATTGCATCATTCTTTTTCTCTTTGATATGATGTAGTAGTGGATTCATCAAGTGATAGAGCCTTTGAAGATCGAAAAATTACCAGTATTTTTTTAAGGGCCATATAACTTAAGAGAGCTGTTTTTGCAGTTAGTTATGCTCAGTAAAGAGAGCTTTGTTATTCTTTAAACATTAAGGGCTAAACACCAAAGGGATGTATAATGGTCTTAGTTTAAAGTGTAAAATGTGCATTTTTCTCCTGGTGATTCTACCTCCAGGTGAGACACTTTCCTTATGTTTGGAATATAAAACGATACTTCATCTTTCCTGAGTAAAAATATGCTCCTTTATAAAACCAACAAAGATAAAAGCCATAGAATCATGTCAAACAGGTTAGGGATGGAAAAGTTTCATTAAGTCACCCAGTCAGACCTCCCTCCTCCCTTGGGAGTGCAGAATTCCTTCCTACAAAGGTTTAAAGATTTTTTTTCCCCCTTACATTCTTAATGTCTCAAGCAACAGGGCTTTCATCCCTTGGAAGAGTATTCTTCGCTTTAATAGATTTTACTGCTGTGAAGTGTTTCACAATATTAAGCCTAAATTTTCTTTCATTTTATTCCATTGCTCACATTTATAACCTCTTCTACCGCTCTAAAAATTCCTCCCTCTTTGCTATACCTTAAAAAAGCTTGTAGAATGTCCCATCTATTAGTTCTCATGTTACTGAGCTATACATACCTAGTTCCTTTTAATCTTTCCCTCTAAAATTAATCCTCCAGATTCTTAACTGGATAACTGGAGCTCTAAACTCAATTCAATTATGTTAGTCCAAAATTATTACATTGTGCTATGCACAATCTTTGATCTGCTAAATACGATGATCTGAAAGGCAAGAATCTAAACTTTAGGCCACCTGTCATGCTCTTTGGCCCAAGCCAAATAGCTGGAAAAACAATCTGATGTCATTGGTAATCACCTTTCAAGAGAGGTCATTATCTTAGTAGGAATTGGGAATTTGTGCTCTGAATGAAATGGAAAGTGGATGTTTACTTTTTGTGACAATTTTCATTATGAAAAAATTTACCACCTGAATAAAGTATTAATCCTTAAAACTTTAGGCCAAGAACACCATCAAGTATCTGATAACTCTTGTGCTCAATTTGAAATAAAAAGATGATCAGAAAATTCCTACAGGTGTATGCCCAATTCTTCCTCCCCCCACCAACACTAATATTACACCTTTGTGCCATTGCAGCACTAATCAATCAAGTGCTTACAGAACAAGAACTTACTGTGAAAATAATGTTCTTGACCGAACAATGAATTTGAACACGTATTCCAGTGCTTTCAAAGTTCTTAGTATAGGCTCACATTGTTCCCCTCTACTGGAAGTATCCAAATACGTCTTCAGAACCGTCATTAGTTTCCTGAATTAGGGATAAAAGAAAAAACACGTCAGTAACTAGCTTTGTCTCAGTAAATTACTCAACATTCTTAATCTGCAGTTCCATAGTACATCAAGACTCAAATTGCAGATATAAAAATAAACCAGATTAAATATTTTTACTACTGTACATGTCAATTGTAAGACTCCTGTAAATGTGATGAGAATGAATAGCAAATAACTGATTCTGAAATGATATAAGTTTCTTCTAGTATAGAAACTGTCAGCACCAGAGCTGACAATCCTGGAAACTATGATTCAGCAGCATTCATTTTAGTGCCAGTGATCCGTGTACAAGGAAATTTAATCCTTTATATGCATTGTACTCTAGGTGACTTTTGCCTGCCATAAACGTAATAAATTAGGAAGCACTAAATGTAGGCATGTGCTCTAACACTATTAAACACTAGTGGCATGACTGTTCAAATAAAATATCTAATATAAGGTATGTACGATATTTACCTATTTCCTCATTGCATGCTCTGAGGGGAATCTCTGCTGCACTGGCACATTATTTGCTAACAAAAATGTCACGCAAGTGTAATTTTCTCCTGTTATCACTGCAGTCAAATTGATTTTCGTTATTTATTTAAATGGGAGCAGAATCAGGCCCTTAGACTGAGGCCTGGTCTATGCTGAAAAGTTTATTGGTAGAGTTATATACGTCCGGGGTGTGGGAAAAAATCCTCAATAGACACAGCTATGCTTATAAAACCCCCAGTATAGACACAGCTATATCAACAGAACAGAGCTTCTGTTGGCATCACTAACATTCAGGGAGGTTGTTCCTATGCCAACAGAGAAACCCCTTCTGCCAGTACAGGCTATGTTTACACTATGGTATTATGCCAACATAGTCTCCCAGCTATAGACATACCCTGAGTTTCTCAATTTTGGTCATTACAGTTTCAGAAGTGTGTCATGTCAACCTTGATGGGACCCCTACTGATTCATTATTAGAGTTGGGTGGGAAACAGTTTCCCATTTCCAGAAATGTTAGTTTGACCTCCTCCCCCAACACACATCTTAAACTGGGACAAATTCAAAATCTCAAAAATATTCATTAGCCAAAAAACTCTCCCGTTAGCCTCCCCCCCACATTTTGGATCAATTGAAACATTTTGGTTTGATGTTGACCTTTTTTTTCCCTCTCCCCCCCCCCCCACTTTTCTTTTTAACCATTCTCAGTCCAATTAAGCTTACCTTTCAAAATGTAAAGTTGTTTCACATTGAAAAGCTGGAGTTTTTCCATTTCAAGAATGCCAAACCAAAACAAACTATTTTGTTTTGTTATCTCTACATTTTTTCAAGTTGTGAAAACCCACTCCTGTTTGCAAACAGTTTTGGTTTTGACAAATTGGCTTTTTTGGCAAAAAAACATTGACAAAATTTGTGACAATTCCAGTTATAATAGGTTCTTTCATTACAGTATCAAAATGCTGGGAACTTCCTATGAGCCAGTTTATGAAGCACATAGATTTCTTGTCTTCCTGCATCACAATTAAATTGACCCTTGTTGGTCAACTACACCTGCCTATCCCACTCCAACCCATTACATGCTAGTGAGTGGAGGTAGTGATACCTGGGATTCCACATAGGGAGGAAAGTTCCATTGTTTATTTGGGACTATATGGGATCCCTGCAAATGGAGGCTACCAAAGGAATTTGCTGAATTCATTACTTACTGCCATAACCACAACCATCCCAAGCAAGCTCTGCAGAATTTTGCAGCAATGATTATCTGGCTGCAGACTCCTCACACAGGGGAGGTTTATGCATTGCTGTACAGCTAACGACTGCCTTTTGAGACTTTCCACAGCTAGAGGCTTTCTGCCAGAGTTTGCACAAACTTGGTGTAATCAATCTGCTTCATGTTGGACATAACCCTGAATCCCTTAAGGTTTTCTTCAGTCCTTACACACGTTTAGTCCTCTTTGAAATCCATACAAGTTTTGCTTGCAGGAGGACTAAACAAACTGAAAAGGATCTCCATTTGGCCAACGTATTGTAGTACTTTATCAAGTCAAGACATCTAATGAGATTAAAGTTACTTGTTAACTTTCAAAAAATGACTGGGGGATTTTTAAAAAAAGAGAGAGAAAAGAAAAGAATAAAACTTACTTGTAAGCCAAAGTTGCACTGAAGTGCTGTTGGATATAAGCTTCCAGAACAGTATTGAAATGTTGAAATTTCCTGTCTGCAATAAGTCCTATTATATAAATCTAAAGAGAGATTAATCAAATTAGTGTTTGCCATGCGCACAACATTAAAATGGAAATATCAGGTTCCTTTATATTTATCATTCTGAAACGTTTACTTTTAAGAACTTACTTTGGGCACAATTTGATGCACAGTTTCAGCAAATTTAGCTATTCACTCTGATGCTGGCAGATCAGGTGCCAGTTTTTGCCAAGGCTTTAGGCTTCAGCTGAGCTCTGACAAATTCATTGCTGGAAACCAGTCCAGCTCACCTGTGTTAGCATGGGTAAGATGGGTACTGGATTTATAACAATATTTTTAGACTTTATGAAATGCTTTTAAGTTGCTTCACGTATTAATTCCACTCTTCTTGTCTGTATCCCAAGCTATAAGGTGATATGTAAGTTTTAGTTTGCAACTGTAGGACTGCTTGCTATGACCCTGTGAACCCAATCAGAAGGAATGGTCCACTGCCCATCAAGAAGGACTATCGGAACGAAGTAGGCCATTGTGGAACATCACAATACAAAGACTTAGTTAATGGCTCTCTCTGACCCACAAAAGTGTGTTACATGCAAGAAAGCCCCTACCATCAGCTTGAATGCTGGTGGGAGGAAATAAAACAGAACAGAAAAAAATTCATCTCTCTTTTGATGTTTGGGCTCAGACAGGGCCAGACACACTAAACTGAAGCAGAGGTCCCCATGGTTACTCTGGGTTTGCCCTGAAAGACATTTTGAATTGAGAGATGTAGACATCTGTCACCTTTTGGAACCACAGACTGCCTGCTTTAACCTGTAAATAACTGATTTTCTTCCTAGTCAATAAATTCTTAGTTTACTATAGGTCTGACTACCAGTGTTGTCTTTGGTGAGAGATCTGAGTTATAAATTCATCTGGGGAAAGTGACTGGTCTATTAAGACTGGGAGCAACCTGAATATTTTGTGACCTTTGGTGTAAGTGACCATTTATCACTTAGTCTAGTTTGCCTGAGTGGCAAGATAGAGTGGAATGCCCAAGGGGACTGTCTGTGCCTCCATGGTAAGACTGTTTATAGTACTTTCAGAGATCAGATTTGTTACAGGGTTATAGAACAGATCACTAGTTTGGGGTGTCTGCTCTCCTTTTTGACAGTCTGCTCTGAGGTTGGCACTTATGGTCATAAGCCACTCCACACAGCGTGACACACTCAAAGGCAACTTTTCATCAACTAGTTTTGTTATTTTAACACTAATTCCTTGAGGTGTATATATACATACTTTGGAGTCTCTTATGACTCTTTAGTAGTGCAGTGTCTTCAGTGCATTTCAAGTCCATTTGCTCATTTTTTCTATTTGCAGTGTAGTCTTTTTTTTTTTCCTATGATGATTCTTACCAGTGCATCAAAGACTAGAATGTCATATTCATCACTATGGGAATGTTCCATCATGATGTTAAACAGGGCATCCAAAGTGTCTTGGAGAAACTATATGATGGAAAATGAAACAAGACAAAATAATTAAAATAACTTGGAAAAATCACATTGAGAACTCATTTTGCAGATAATGGAACTTGGTTTCCTCTAGATGGATTTTTGGAGGCCCCTGGGAAAATTGTGGGGCTTTTTTTATGATGCACCTCAGAGGATATAGCCTTTAGTTCCTGGAATTTGACCATGTCCCTGAAGATTCCCATCGGTTAGTCCATAATATACACTTAGGTTATTTATCAATGCTATGACTTTAAACTATCACTATCTGTAGTTTGTATATAATTAAAACAATTCCTGCCTTTTTGAGTGATATAGATCAATATTTGCTCTTTTTATCCTGAAAAGGTAACAGCACAAAAGATGTTTATCCCTCTAGAGCAGGGATCGGCAATCTTTAGCACCTGGCCCGTCAGGGAAATCCGCTGGCAGGCTGGCACGGTTTGTTTACCTGCAGCGTCCAAAGGTTCGTCCGATCGCAGCTCCCACTGGCTGCGGTTCGCTGTTCCAGGCCAATGGGGGCTGCAGGAAGCTGTGTCCAGCACATCCCTCGGCCCATGCTGCTTCCTGCAGCCCCCATTGGCCTGGAGCGGCGAACCGCGGCCAGTGGGAGCTGCGATCGGCCGAACCTGCAGATGCTGCAGGTAAACAAACTGGCCTGGCCCGACAGTGGCTTTCCCTGACGGGCTGCATGCCAAAGGTTGCCGATCCCTGCTCTAGAGCCTGAGACTGAGCCCATTATAGTCAATAGTGAGACCCCTGTTGATTTGAATTGGCTTTGGCTCATCCTTAGTGGGTACTGCACTTTTCACCCCCTCCCCATAGAACAGAGGTAGCTACTATAGCATTAGTTGCTTTTAGACTTAAAAGGTAAGGTTGATTTAAATTACATGACTCCTAATTTGGGTGCCTTCTCTTTATGTCGTCATTAACTATTAACATCGTTCAGTAGTTTTTTCACAAATTCTTACCTACCTTGCATTTGTTATAAGAAGGCAGGGCATTAATAATATATTCCCATTTTTTAAAAACCTGACATATATAACCCAGCTATAAAAAAAACAAGGCTTATTCTCTTGTATACCTGTTGACAGCAGCAGAAAGCACAAACTGAGCAAATATTCCTTTACCAGCTATGTTTGAGCAATGTTTACTATTATTCTCTTCCATCATTTTTTTTAATCACCTGTCTATGACAAGCCCAAAATTAAAATTTAGCTCTGGTGTAGGTTGAGTGTTAGAATATTTGTGAAAAGCACCACTTTGTCGCTAATGTCCCAATTCTGTATTATCTGCACAAAGAAAATTCCCAGATGGATAAATCTTTAACCCCACTTGAGAATAAGAAAGCATAATGGATCAGGCCAGAAACCCATCTGTACTCATCATCATCATCTGACAGTAGCTGACACTAGATGCTTTGGAGGAAGGGGCAGAAACTCTTTAGTAGACAATTGTGGAGTTTCCTGCCCACAAGGAAGTACCTTACTAACCCTTATAATTAGAGGCTGGTTTATGCACTTAAGATTATACCTCTTTCAAAACTTTAAGGATCAGGGAAGGTTTTCATTAGTATCATTTTAGAGAGGGCAGAAAAAAAAACTTATCTGAAAGCAAATGTTTGTTATTTCTTGGATTAAAAACTACATGTAGTCTAAACAGTTACTGTAAGATTCAAGAATTCTGTATTGTGTTGAAGATAGCAGTCCAGAATCTGTTAAATGGGCTTTCATTGTCATTTATCAAGTGCTTTACTAAAGTCCATATAGATTAAATCTACCACATTTCTCTTGTCTAGAGAATCAGTTATCAAAGAAAGATGTCAGGTTAGTCTGACACAGTCTGACCATGTTGCACTATCTCCTATTTATGTCTAATTATTCTTTCCTTCACAATTTGTTCTAAAGCCTTGCATATATTGAGATCAGACTAATGGGTCTGTAGTTGCCTGGATCACACAGCCAGAGATAATATTTATGGGACCCAGGTATGAGATGTGCTAGCCATTGTCACCTGTTTTGCATAGTAAGTCAGTTTTATAGTTCCCTGAAGAGTAAACTACAGGTGCAAAGTAAAATTCCGATGCCGGGGGGAAAATGGTTGTTTTAGCTATTTTCTCAATGATTTGAACACATACAAAGTGCAGCGGGAAGAGACATGGCACCACAAACTAGCAACAATAACATGTTTACCTTGGCTAAGGCATGTTGAAGCAGTAAGATTTTGAATTAAGGATCTACAAGTGTTAGACTAATACTATGTTTGGAATATTCATGGTACTCTGAGTTAGCTGAGCAATATTCCCTTAATCAAGGTGGGTGTCCCAGAAGACAACTCTGTGAAGCTTTAAGTAGACAGAAAATGAGCTATACCTATTGGATTACAGGACAGTATTACTACCTCTGCTAGTGATATTTAGCTAGATAGATGTAGATACACATGTGGGGAATAAAATTTGACAAGGAGAAAAACCAAGATTAAGCCATCTTTCTACCTTCCAGAAAAACACTAAAATAAAAATTGGAGACAGGCACCTTTAGGAGGAGGAATGGGAAGTGGCAGAAGTCATTTCCCTTGAGGATTTGTATCTGCCAGATTTAGCTACTTCTGCAGCCTTGCAAATAGTCTTTACATGGAGCAGTAAACTGATTTTTAAAGTAAATGCATATCACTTGCATTTGTTAATGTAGAGGGCCTCAGCTTTATCCAATAACTCTTTCGGTATTACAACTTCTAATCTACTCTCATCTAGGCTAAATATTTGTTATGTTGTTACTTAGATTGTTTTCTACGTGTGTATTTCAAATTTGCAAATATGGTCAAATGAATTTTATATGTATGGCTGAAAGAGGTCAAATACCTTTGGCTATATGTCCATATCTGCTAGTGAGTCAAATGAAATTAGCCTAACACAAATAGCATCAAAAATGTATTGTACTCTTGCACACTTGTTCAAACGTGGCCCAGCAAGCAACAATGTGTGATGTCAGCATAGGAATTTCTGACATTAAACTATCTAATATAAGGACTCCTACTCATAATAGTAATGAAATCCTAAGTTACCATCCTATAGTGACTACATGATTTTCTCCATCCATATTGTAACTAATATCTATTTAAAAATTATCCTTACCTGTCCCACTAGCTTAATCCTTATAAGTGTGCAAATTGTATTTTGCTTTCACCAAGATTGGTGTTAAGATATATTGGAAATTGTTTCATGTGAGCATCTTGTACAATTAATGACAAAACTTTGTCATTGTAATGATTTTATGTGAACAGAGAAAATTATCTCTCATTTCAGGGAAGAGTGGTGTGCAGCTGAGCTCTGCAGCATCACCTCTTCCTAAATCATTGGAATGGTGTATTTTGTCCATTGTGTGGAGGAAGACTAGGTTCTGGAATAACAAGGGCATACCTAACTCTACTAAATGGAAAAAAATAATCCCGTCTATCAGACTATTGTTGAATGCCATGAACAACAGCCTGACAGAAGCCTAAATGTTCTATCCTCTGTCAAAAGAGAAGCAGCAGGCTCACAAAATCAGCGTTAAAGGGGAGAGGAACCCAGGAGTTTGCTATTTACAGAGCTCCAACAGCAACAGAACAACAGCTGTGTAACAATGTAACATTGAAAAGGAGGTACCTTCACAACTTCCTCCCCATCCACAATCTTCAGTTTTTCTAAATTTTCCTGTAGCAGTTCCGGTTTCATGCGCCACTTCAAAAGACCCAGTAAACCCACTGAAATAAATTGCAGAGAAGATAACTCACATGGATGTTAAAAAGCTTTAAGAATGTGTAATAGCCTTTTTCAAATGCTTACACAAGAATTTGAACTGCATACCATTTTGAGTTAGCTTTGTTGAACAAACCAGAGTTGAAATAGAAAAGGCATCCCGTGTGCTTACTGAGAGTCCTCCTACACTGCTAGCACTTCGGCTTAAGGTCAATCCTTTATTCTCCACATGTTGGCGAGAGGAAGGTAGAGTCAAATAGGCACTGGCATCCTCCATTTTCTTACTATCACCCTGAAAAGATATTAGTTATGTATTATTTGTATTGCAGGAATGCATAGGAATCACAGTCATGGACAAGCATTAGGCACTGCACAAACATAGTTTACAAAGTAAGGGTAGGTAAGAGAAAACAGGTGAAGCGCAAGTAAACACAAACAATGCTGGTCAGCAAGAAAGTTGTAGTCTCAGCACACCAGCAATCTCACCACTGTCAAGATTTTTTTCTGGGCACCACAGGAAAAGTTTAAGGAGAGGTGAATTTGAGGGTGCTCAAAGGGTGCTCCTTCCCATATGCAAAGGGCAGCCTGGAAGAAATTGGAAAGGCAATTGTTTGAAAATGTAATAAGTGGACGATGCTGGCTGGTATCCATGGTAGAATGCAGGCTGGAGTTGACCTCTCAATAGCACAGACAAGTAAAGTGGGGATAGGACATGAAGGGCCTTGAAAGTGGCAAAGTAGTTTGTATTTGATGAAATGGAGAAGAGGACAGTGAAAGGATGCAAAGAGGATGACATGATCAAAGCAAGAATCCTGGAAATTTTTCTTTGAAGCACCATTTTTAATGGATATAAGGGGGTGGGGAGATCGAGACTGCATTTTTCAAGGTTACAGAAGATGATGTTGCAGTAATTGAGATCCAACAGGAGGGTGATCTGGACTGTCTGGATGGAGGGGAAAGGCGATATCTTAGAGATGTTATTCAGGAATAACTGGCAAGATGTAAAATGGGAGATTATTTCTTCTGATTTGAAGACATTCCATAGAGAGGCAATCAAAACAGAATTGTGGTGTTTGGCCTTCTAAGAGAGGCTGTGAATAGTGATGAGCCAAAGAAAATGACATTCTAATTTTGTATAAAGGCAAAGTAAATCTGTATTCTGTAAAATTATTTTAGAAGTCCTCTCAATAATTGTATGCACTTGAATATTGATTAGGGTGGACAGATACTATGACAGACCGAATGCAGTCTGTCATAAAATCCAATTTGATTACATTGGAACTATTCAGAAATGAGAAATTAGGGAAAACTATACTCAGTTGACAATTAAGACTGGAACTGAAAACAGTCTCCCCAACACAAGCTTCTAGCAAAAGAAGCCTATTAAAATAAAATAAAAACAACACTTTAGTCAGATTATGAAATGGTAAGTACTAGGGAAGGAAAACAGAATATACTTAACTACAGCTCTTGGAATGGCTACTTGCACCATATAGTACATCTATCAGTTCACAGTTTGTACCCAATACTGTTGCAACTATTCAAATTTCATGACTGTTCAGGTTTGAAGCTGAATTTCCAGACCATATCAGAAGGTGCAACTGCCAGGCCTGCAGAGCAAGTGTAGCAGATGTGGAGGAGAGTGTGCTGACCTGAAATTTACTCAGCACAGGATTTCTAGATTCAGGAGACTTATTCTTTGACATTTACCATAGCTCCAAAAGGTTTGGCCTATGAAAGAAGGGCTGTGTGCAAACAGACCTATGGTGTCAGTTTTTATGGTTTTCTATAATTCTTGAGATAATTCATGCTAATGCATCCCTAAGAGGTGTCAGGGATGCTTCCCAATCTGACAAGATGTAGAAAGAGGCTTGGTGCCTAAACTCAGTTCAGGTTCTCACTCAAAAGCATTAAAAAAACCACAGGTTTTCCATCCCATGAGGAGATGTCCATTCTCTAGCTGCAGTGAAGCAAAGCACAGGAAAAGCCTAAAAATTATCAAGAGATATATTGAGGGTGGAAAGGTCACTTCTGAAGTTGAAGATGTACTAGAACATTGGCAAGTGTTGCCTGCTTCCTCAATATTATCAGTCTCACAATTAGGGTGGTTTTGGGGGGGGGGGGTTGTTTTGTTTTTTGTTTTAAAAACACGTTAGATGAGAGTCTCAGCTTTCATTTTGAATTAAAAGTTTCTAACCTTCAGAGAAAAGCTTGAAAACGTGATTCAAGTGCACACCAAAGGACTGAACATCAGAAACCAAAAAAAGAAAAAAAAACCACCTAAAAACTTTAAACTCAAAAGGTTTTAAATACCTTTTAAAGCCTCTCCGTTTCTGGGATCCTGACTCATGTTTTTAAATGCTTAGCATTGGTGTATCTGTGTTTGAATTCTAGAAGTAGCATTTCTCTGTCAGAAATGATCTGTCTATCTTCTACCATAAATATAATGTGCCAACTCAGTTTAGCATTTCTAATATTATATCTCTTGCTTAACCAGAAGTTATGGGCTTGATGCAGGAATCACTTGCTGAAATTTATGGGTTGCATTATACAATCAATCAAGACTGGATGATCATAACGGTCCCTTCTGGCCTCAATATTTATCAGTTTTAGCACCAACAAGAGGTTGGCAAATATCTAAAAAAATACATTAATCTCCACTGGAATTTATAAACTATTTGCTTTAGTTGTGTGCATGCCTCTGTTTTAGCTTGCCATGAATATTACAGAAAACTAGTTTACTGGACCAAACACATTTGGAAACAGCTAATTAAGTACAGGATTGATTATATTTTCAGGAAATTCATTTCCAATTCCCAGTCTTCAGTATCTGCATGGGAAACCCAAGTTTAATATCATTCATCCAACCGGGGGGGTGGGGGTGGGGGGATGGGAAGGTTAACTGTGTTATCTGTGGCTAATCAGAACTAACCAGCACTGTTCAAATGTCCGGTATCCAAATCCCTGCAACTGACTGTTCATATACAATCCACGGCTAAGTAGTATTCATTGTAATTATAAACCAACCAACCCTTCACAAATACAAGGAAGTCACAAGCTGTTCACAGATTATTCACAAGGCAGAAGAGATCATGCTGAAATTAACTGAATCAGTGTTTAATTGAATTTTATTCCATGCTCTAATGATGGTTTAAGTCCAGGCCTTGAGTTTTGTCCCAAGCTTCTAGAAGTAGGGACAAAGTAAACTTTAAGCAGGGCAACAAAGGTTAAAATGTGGGAACAGCAACTATCCTGTGTCACTCTACAATGATTCCTACCTATAGCGAATGTTTGGGGTCATCTTGACTGGTTCTAGAAAAAGATGCATCCAGTCTTGTCCATTCAGAAGAAGGACCACATAATTTAAGTCTTTAATAGGATAATGAGAGGAAGACCATCGAAAACTGGGAATATCATAGAAGACTGAACAGTAAAAAAGTCAGTGAAAAAAATAATTCCTTCTATGCAACAGCCTTCATTACTATACCTTTAATACTACCAACTCATGGGAGCCATCTTGAAGAGTTGTACCATCCTCCTTCATTAGCTTTACGTAGGCCATTGCAAAATTCTTTTCTCCTTTGTCTTTAGCTACAAAGTACAAAATCATGTGTTATTTTTTTTAAAGGATTGGCAACCTTGATTGCAAACAAAAATAATAAAAATTCTGTACTTACACTCTTGAGATGACCTGTGTCTGAACATGAAACGCAGATGTATTCTTTGCATGTCTTCAATGGGGACTGCCACCTTTTATAAATCAGAAGTTATGGCACATAATTAAACTGGTCTACTTTGAAATGAATATCCACCATTCCTTTAATTGCTGGGTTTAGCTACTCATGCAATCTGGGCAATTTACAAATTCTGGTTGATATTGTGAAGTTGTTCTTACTGAATATTGCTGCATCAAGGAATGCCTCTGTATATTGCTAACAAGCTTGTAAGCACATCTCTTCCAGACTAGGGACAATGGAGAGTAGTTACCTTTAATGACTGTACTCTGATTGCTCAGTATATATGCTAAGAAGGAGGATGTCTAGAGCTGGGAGAAACCACTTCCTCCAGCCTGCATGTAAGTAGGCTTGGGTTTGAAGAGTGGAAAATTACTAGCAGCAGGACAAAGGAACCAGGAGTTGATGATGGGACATATCAACTTGAGGGAGTTGGAAACACACAGAAAGTTTGGGGCAGGAGAGAGGGGAAAAGACAGGAATGCCTTCATAGCAGGGGAAACTCCGCTTAGGACCAACGTAGGTCAAAGCAAGCTGACCTGGAGAGAGAGAGAGAGAGAGAGAGAGAGAGAGAGAGAGAGAGAGCGTGCGCGCATGCATGTGAAAGGCTCCACGATTATAACAACAAACCATGGTGTTGAAGCAGAAGCACCCTGGACAGACCCAGAGGACTCTGACCCGAATCATGCTCTGGACTGGTGAGGAAACTAAGGCAGGGAAATGTATATAGACTTATTTTTGTATAGAGCTGTGTATTTCTTGTGATTAAGAGCAATGGTGGTTTAGAATCCTGTGAAAGTCAGTCTGTGCATTGGGTGTTAAATATATGCCCTTCAAGAGTTAACCTGTGGGTGCAGAGCACCCGGATGGCAGAAGGTCTCGAAGAGGGAGTGTTTAAGCTATAGGAGAGTCTGAGCAGTTAACACTGGTAATGAGGGGTAGGCAGCTGGATCACAAAATCTCAGCTTTCAGAAAAGTGTGCTAAATGTGAGTATGTTGAGGGATCCCAACAAGAGGCAGTGCCTGGATTCTGTTCAACTCTGGAGGCTTAAAGCCCAATGAAGTGAGGCTCCTCACAGGTAGGGTTGCCAGGTGTCCAGTTTTTGACCAGAACACCCAGTCGAAAAGGGACCCTGGCGGCTCCGGTCAGCACTACCAACCGGGCCATTAAAAGTCTGGTCGGCGGTGCTGCAGGTCTAAGGCAGGCTAGTCCCTACCTGTCCTGGCATCACGCTGCACCCCAGAAGCAGCCAGCAGGTCCAGCTCCTAGGCAGAGGGGCCACAGTGCTCTGTGTCCTATCCCCACCCCGAGCACTGGCTCCACACTTCCATCAGTCGGGAACCGCAGACAATGGGAGCTGGGGGGCGGGTCCGACAGGCGAGAGCAGTGCTCAGAGCCACCTGGCCCCCCACTTAGGAGCTGGACCTGCTGGCCCCTTCCAGGGCACAGCGTGCTGCCAGGACAGGCAGGGAGCCTGCCTTAGCCCCGCTGCGCCACTGACTGGGAGCCATCCGAGGTAAACCCACGCCCCTACCCTGAGCCCCCCAGAAACCCAGAACCCCCTCCCATACTCTGAACCCCTCATCCGCAGCCCCACCCCAGAGCCCGCACCCCCAGCCAGAGCCCTCACCCCCTTCTGCACCCCAACTCCCTTCCTCAGACCAGACCCCCCCCAAACATACCCTGACCCCCTCATTTCTGGTACCACCCCTCTTACACTCCAACCCCCTACCCCAACTCAGTGAAAGTGAGTAAGGGAGTAGGAATGTAGTGAGCGGGGGGTGGGGCCTCAGGGAAGGGGCGAGGCTAGGGTGTTCAGTTTTGTGCAATTAGAAAGTTGGCAGCACTACTCACAGCCATCTGGAGAGTGGGCGCTTGACCAAACTTGAGACAGTCATAACCACATGCAAAAATCAGTGGTACTCTTCCCCACCTGTATGCTGGCCCTATAAAGCCTGGCATACACAAGACACATTTGCCTAGGCCTGGCCTCAGTAAGCAGAAGAGATGCTAGGCCTGAAATCATCTGCTTGGAATTCCTAATGAACTCAGAGGCACCACAGTCAAGCAGAATAGAGGAGGGTGTAAAAAAGGACTGCAGCAGGAGGAAGTGGACTGAGCTCTGGGTGCCTGGTATCCTATTATACAGTCCAAGATGAAAATGTTGATCAGGACCACTTCCAATTTGCATGTGAGTATGGCTAAAGCCATCAGTTATAGGACTGAGAACAGTTCATGTGCTAGAAAACAAAAATGAAAATGGAAAGTGAAAGTGAAATTGTACTGTTAATTATATGGATTTATATAACACCCCTCAAAGCCCTTTAACATCAAATCATAAAGCCCTATGGAGGTAATTATATCTCTTCAGTAATGGATGAACTGGAGTAAAGAAATATTAAATGACTTTCCCAAAGCTGCAAAACAAGTCAGTATCAGAGCTATGAAGAGAAGCAGGGAGTCATGATCAGATCACATTCCCACCCACTCTCTCACACCTTACAATCTGATTGCTAAAGAAGTCACAAACACTACAAGGAAATGAATACATTATCCAATATTAGCAGAACTCCATTAGTATAAAACATTCTCATGATCTGACAGGTCACAAATCAGATTTTTAAATTATATAATTCCGGTGTCCATCTTGCGTTTATTCCTATTTGTAGTATAGTAGTAGACTTGTTGGTCCCAGGATATTAGCGGGACAAAGTGGGTGAGGTAATATCTTTCATTGGACCAACTTCTGTGGATGAAATACAGACAGACAATCTTGTCTCACCCACAGAAATTGATCCAGTTTTACCCACCTTGACTCTCTTTATGGCTTAGACAGTGGTGGCTCCTGAAATCACATGAGACTATCTTGAAAATCACTAGCTACAACACAGCATTTTACAATACCTTAATCTGACTTCAAACCCCAACTTTCAAATAATTTAAGCACAACTATTTCTAATGACCCTCAATACAAAATCTGCTCAAGTTACTACAAAAATTTAAAATGGAAACAAGATGTCAAAATACATTTGTCAGTGCTTTCATGATTACACACACATTTTACAGCTGCAGATGACCTACCTTCTTCTTTCCACTCTCACTACATACGTTAGGGCAGTTGCAGATTTATTATACAGATTACTGACATAATTTAGCCAATCTTCCATAGCACTTTTCAAAAAAATGCATTGACTGTAGACTTGTCAAGTAACCTTGAGCCATGTTTTGTAATTATTGCCTTCAGAACCTTCCAGACTATTCCAATTAAACACTGATTACATAGGTGTCTATTAGTTTTTCTCTAACAGACATCCAAGACCATAACAATCTAAAATTTACAAGAGGTTATTTACCATACTTGTTTAATCACTCAAGCTTCTCGCTTTCTCCGTTTTACACCAGTACAGTTTCATTTTGAATAAGGCATATTCAGGACATAAGGTAAACTAAGATGATCTCATTGGTTTTGCTGCTACAGCAACAAGAAATCTTAACACAGTTTTCTAGACTGAAACTTTAAGCATCACTTATCATGTATCCTTAACTGATAGTTGACGTAAGACATACATGCAACTATATTTCAAGACCTCAAGGTATTTGTTACAAAAAATCTGAGTTGCACTGTAATAGGTTTTTTTTTTTTAGGAGAAAAGATAGGAGCTGACAACTGAAGGGGAAAATATAAATGAAAAATGTTTGTGTCATACCTTTAATGTTTCCATCCAGCGTGGCTGTTTGACCTGATAGTAGAGAACTGATCTGTATTCACTTACAGGTTTGTCCCCTGCTCCCAAACAAATTGCATTCTTACACAAAAAAAGAGAAAAAAAATGCAACTTAGTTATTTTGTGTAAATAATTCATGGGCTGTGGGTAAAAGGCAAAACTCTCCTACTTTAGAACACTCCAACAAGGTACATATTTTCAGCATAGCAGATTTACAAAATTCATCCAAAGAACTAGAAGTGAAAGCTATTTAACTACAATAAATACTAGCATTCTAGAAATCAGAGGTATGAAGCGAAGCAGGGAGTCATGACCAGATCATCAGATCACATCCCACCCTGTCTCTCACACCGCACATTCTGATTGCTAAAGAAGTCAAACACTACAAGGAAATGAATACAATTATCCAATACTAGCAGCACTCCATCAATATAAAACATTCTGAAAATTTCTGACCCTAATGGTAACCAGTCTTATCATTTGTTTGTAACACTGATGTATTAATCTGATTCTTTAAAAAAAAAAAAATCCATACAAAATAAGTTCCCTAATGGGCTTGCATTGATCAGGTGGTATTTTACTTTGATTATTTCTAAGTCTTCAGACATCCACAATGCATTTTATACGTTTTTTAGCTCTAAATACATGCTAGTGCCAATCTTTTACCAAATCTTTAGCGGGTGCAACACTGACAACAGTATTCAGAGGCCAACTTGATTATTGGCATGAGCATGGGTTCACTATACTCAATCAATGCAATTCAATTTGTTTATTTCAGAGGTGAATTTGGCCCATTGTATAGAACCAAGAACACTATCAACCTAATTTAAATGGAAAAGCATCTTCCAATTTAAATGCAACAGAAAAAAATTGTTTACAGCTCGAGGCTACAGTGCTACATTTAACGACACATATAAAAAGGAGCACAAGATATTTTGTTCATTGCACACAAAAAAAGTTGTATTATTTGTATTGTGATAGCACCTAGAGACGCCAGTCAGACCAGCAACCCACTGTGGTAGGCATTGTAGAAACACATAAGGAAGTCTCTGGCCCAAGGAGATTATAATCGACTTCAAGTATAGAAACTTCAACCATCCTGTGTGTAAAATATTATCAAATGTCTTCTATTCCCACCAAGCCTCCTCTTCAGGTATTTTTAATGCTTTCCAGTGTGTTTCTTCTTTGTTTTATGTTTTGTACTGCTACCAAGTTGAACAATAAAAGTAATCTTCAGCCTAGTGCATGCAGCTCTATTACCCCGTACCTGGCTCCCATTGAAATACATGCGAGTTTGTACATGCAAAGACTTCAAGAGGAGACCATATATTGACAAGCTAGAGTAGAAATAGTGTGTAGTACCACTACATAGTCATGTTGTGCCTCAAGAGGGCATTTATTTAAAAAGTTTCACATGAGAATGTAGGCCAGGGTCAGACATCCACATAAACACAATCGCTTGAACAACCCTGAAGCACAAAAAATTTTCAAAAGCAGGGTATGCCAGAGCAGAGAAGGCTTGGGCAACCTCAGGAGATTTTACATCCTTTAGCATGCAGCCAGTGCCCAACAAATAATTTGCTCCATAAAGAGGCTAAGATGTAGGTGTTTGTGTCTGGGAAAGGGAAGTTGATAAGTTGTGCTTGCCTTTTTCAGTTTTCTTGGAGGTTTAGCTGGATGTCTGTGCAGCTAGAGAAAAACTTCCCAGGAGGACTAAGCAAAGCAAAGATGCCAAAGCCCTCTCTTTTCTGGGGTTTCAAATATCACAGGGCTCTTTTCCAAGAAAACGAGCAACAAAATCCTAGAGAAATGCCTAGGAACACTTCCTTTAGGCAGTTTATTTTATTTCCTCTCTAAGAGGCCAGAAAACTACAAATACAACTAGGGGAGGATTTGTGTCTCTAGAACTCGCTGCCCTGGCTTTTAGAAAGTAACACGCCTCTCTTTCCTAAAAGTATTCCATCCCCTATTGAGGTTCTGAGCCTAAGTAGGCTCAGCTGGACACGATTACTTCAGTTCAGGAAGGCACTCCCAATTTAGACTCCAAAATCCCTTCTATGAATTAACTCAGAATTCTCAGGCAATTGTCTTGCTCCGTGAGACTTCCCTCTAGGGGCACTAGTAGGAGCAGGGGATAAGGCCCCTGACAATAAGGCCCCCTCCTGGATACTCCCTCCTACCACAATACATCTCATTTCAGGGCGTATTTTTACATTTGTCATGTTTCATTTCTACACTCAAAGTTATGCCCAAAGTGCATTGTGGTCTGGATGGGCTCAACCCCACATCACTAGCATCCCCACCCCACTCCAAAGGGGAGTGCTCATTCAGTCCAAAAATAGAGCCACTTCTCTTGGCAACTGCTTTATTAACAAAAAGGTGTTCCCAAATTTACCTATATAAAACTCCAGATTAAGCCTCAGCAGGCTTTACTGCCTCTACAGTAACTTTGCCCCAACTTAAGTCTTCTACACTTGTTTGGCTGTAGTTAGGACTCCTTCTCTCAGGATCTGTCTGCTCCAAACTCTAGCACTATCTGCCTGAGGGTACCATTATGCCACTTGCACCAGCAAGTCTGCTTTACCCCTTTCCAACAGGTTCAGCTCCAGCTAATTGGGTGTGGTTTTCAAACAGTATCGGCCACCCTAGTACACAGCAACCACAGAAAGGCAGTCACTGTTCTCCTTGAGTTCATACCCCATTGATGATTTACAGAGAGGGGAAGAAAATGCGACACCCCAAAAAAGATCCAATTCTACATCCAGTTTTTGCCACCTGCTATACATCAAGCTCTTGATGCCTTGTTTTTTCCTGGTTGTTCATTTTATTAATGACAGTCTACTGTCTTTTGTTAGTTTGATGCTATTTTTAATATATCAATATTTAACCCTATTTTAACATTTTCTTCGCAGTTTTTAAAGTCTCTATTTATATTTTAGTCTCGCCTTCCTTTCCCACCCCATATGTCTAATAATTGCTTATTCTAGTTCTATTTATGTAACATTATAAAACTTTCCCTTCCAACATTTTAATTCACATTCTTTATTATTTTAAACCTTACCTTTTCCAAAATTTCTCATTGATTTTATCCCTCATTTCCTCCCCTCCAACACACACACACACACACACACACACACACACACACACACACAGTCTATGCTATTTCTACAGACTGGCACAAGCTATAGAGTTCAGACCCCAATCTGCCTTTTAAAAAAAAATCACCCCAAGTTTGATCAATGCTCATCTCCACTCATTTTATCACAAGGGTTTTTAAATTCTAGGCTGAGACCATTTAATGGCCTGAAAAGACTCACACAGTACAGCCAGGGATCCCGCACATAGGGTAGCTAGTTCCCTGTGCTGAGGGGCAAATAGGCCAAGCTCTCACTTCTGCCTCTATTTCTAATTGGGGTGGGTCTCACCACCCATCAAAAATGTAGCATCCCTCACTCATGGAGCATCCCTCACACGTGCACATTAAATACACACTAAATTACACATGCATAGTACTTGTTCTCGACTGTAGCTGCAACTGAAGCTAAACTTGTACATTGTATTCAGGGGCGGATCCAGGCACCAGCACACCAAGCGCGTGCCTGGGGCGGCAAGCCGCGGGGGGTGGCCTCCCGGTCGCCGTGAGGGCGGCAGTCAGGCTGCCTTCGGTGGCATGCCTGCAGGAGGTCTGCCGGTCCAGCAGTTTTGGCAGCAATTCAGCAGCGGGTACGCCGAAGGCTCGGGACCGGCAGACCTCCCGCAGGCATGCCACCGAATCTGCGTTACCAGCAGACTGCCCGCTGGCATGCCGCCGAAAGCCGCCTGACTGCCATGCTTGGGGTGGCAAAATACATAGAGCCACCCCTGATTGTATTGGCTGACAGACATTTATAAACATCAGATAGCAGTGCACCGTCTAACCTAACCACTTCATACCTTATGAAGTCATTCTTTTAAACATGTGACAAGAAGGTTATAATATTGATACCTGAAGAGGAGTAATGAGGCTTTATTTCTGGGTTCTACTGAGGAAATATAGGCATGTGCCTAGGTAGGTCCATCTAAATTAGTAGAAATACATATCCCCAAAGGGTGTTTTATAATGCACCATTCTCACATGAGTTGTTTCAATGTATTCTGTGACATTTACTTATAGAAGGTAATCTTCTCTCTTGTTTGCAGAAATAAATCTAGTGCCAGTTTTTCAATTTAAACTAGTTTGATAGCTAAACTCAGCCATAACTTCCCTATTTAAAGAATGAAATCATGGATGCTTCAATTCTTTGTTGTAACTCACTGAAAATTAATTGATACTATTTAATGTGTTTATTGTGGATTGGTGTTCTGTATTGTGTACTATTTCTAATTCAGCTTTGCTTTTGTTATATCTAGATAAAGCAGAAGTGCAGTTATCTTCCCAATGTTTATCGTGTGTTCTCAAGTTTATCTTAAATAAACAGATAAGATTTTTTGTGTAATTAAGAGGTTTAAAGGAGTTATGCCTAAAAAAATTGCTTGAACTGAATTGACTTAAGCTGCAAATATAGACACAGTGATGTGCTTTGTTTCTCATTCGGTTAGGGAGAAGGTGCATGAATAGAGCAGGATAGAAAATTTAAGTTACGATGTTATTTTATTTCTGGACATTTAAATATGTTCATTTTATTAAGTACTGTATTATTTATTAAGTATTAAGGAGGTGCCTAGACTTTGGGATAGGCACTGTTACAGAAAATTAAGTGAAGACATAAAATAGTGCCAGGTTTCCAAAAGGACTTCTACCTAGCTTCCACTTGCACATCCCCAAACTTGCACTTATGGGTTAACATCGTTACTTGCAGATGCAGGCAACAGAACTTAGAACTTAGAGATCCAAAGCTCTTTGGGGTGTCTTTCTCCTTCATTTTCACATGACTGATGTGCACACAAGTTTTTGCATGTGCAAAGTTTCATACTTACTGCTGGAGGCCACATTTTGATGTTTGGCCCCATAATGAAGATTTGTTGCATCATACATGCATTAACATGAAGTTTGATAAATGTGGACCAAGTTCTCAATTCTGCCAGTGTAAGGCTTTTGACACAGTTAATTGCTCCAGATTTACAGTATCTTTAGAAATGTCACTGCTTTCACTCTTCTGAATACAGCATAGTTCCAAAAAGAACAGCATAAAGCCCAAAACAAAGTGGAAGAAAATCTTCCTAAATGTAGGACAGCTGTTAATGTCTTGAGACAAAAAAAGCTATACACAAAAGGAAAACAGACACCATGAAAAAACTTGTAAATATTTATGTTGCATATGTACAGACAGACACACACTCGTCCACATTGCTATCTTACTTAACTCAAGCAGACTATCCCCACCCAAGAGGTAAGAATACAGTCTTCGTGTCCCATTCCTGCATTGGCTTGTTGTATAATGGAGATGGAACATTTAGTTAACATAGCAATTACTTTACTCTTCCAGGAATCCCCATGAGGAAATCTCTAGAGTAAAAGTGGAGTCACAGTCAATAAGAGCAGATCATCTGTTCGCTTGCTAGTCAGAGCTAAAAGGTCAACAAACGTCTTTTATGGGTTTATGTACATTACTTAAGGCTTTTATTAAGTATAACAATTCCAGCATGACAAAACTCCTCAATAGAAATAGAACACAAATGTACTGCAGAATATTACATTACAATGTTATTCAAAATGCATGTAAGTGTAAGCTTACTTCTAAGATGGGTTTAATATTTTCATGTTTAATACTAATGAAAAGACAGACAAAACTTACTGGTATCACTTTTCCTTCTTCATCACAGACACACATGATCACTTCCACATTTCTCTGGGTTGTTTTATTGTACTTATCAAAATCACCCGTAGTCAGTGTAACATAAATATCATTTCTGATATCCCCTATGACAGAAATGGAAAAGGTTAGAAAGCAGAATAAAAATATATTACGAAATCAAAGGGAAACCCAAGCGGGTTTATTATAAGTAATAATGATTACATACATACTCATCTCACTATGCTGAACTATATTAAATGAAGTTAAGTTCATTCTAAAGAAAAGTTTAAAGTGTTCTGCTTTGATATTTTCATTTGATCAGATTTTATAGGCTGGTCTGAAATGAGACAAAATGTGTTTCCTAAAAGGGAACTCATCTAACTCTCAGACTGCAGTGACACCTTCTGGTGAGGTGAAGTTAAGATGCTGTTGCTCAATTTGACTAACAAGATATGAGATTCTGTTTTTCCCCCAAATGGGAGCTTTATAAAGCAGCTCTTTTTGTTTTCCTCTTATGAACAAATTGAGATGTCATCAAAACCATAATGCCACATACATGCCAGTCTGGATAATCTGAACCAAGAATTTGGCTTTAAATAAACATTCAATAGCCTGACTTCATACATATTGGTATTTTAACTGGAACAAAAGCATAGTATGAAAGTCAAACAACTAATAAAAGCTGTAAATAATTCCTTATCTACACAGTGATCATGAAAGCAATTTATGAGAAACATGGTACTTTTAGAATCATAGAACCATAGAGTTAGAAGGGACTGCAAGACTCATCTAGTCGACCCCCCTGCCAAGCTGCAGGATTTGTTGTGTCTAAACCATCCAACACAGATGGCCTTTTGAAAACCTCCAGTGAAAGAGCTTCCACAACCTCCCTAGGCAGTCTGTTCCATTGTCCTATTGTTCTTACAATTAGGAAGTTTATCCTGAGATCTAATCTAAATCTTCTATGTTGTATAGTTTGAACCTCTTGTCCTGCCCTCTGTCGCAAGAGAGAACAACTTTTCTCCATCTTTTTAGGGCAGCTTTTCAAGCATTTGAAGACAGCTATCACATCACCCCTTAATCTCCTCTTTCCCAAACTAAACATACCCAGTTCCTTCAGCCTTTGCTCATATGGCTTGCATTCCATCCCTTTGATCATCTTTGTTGTTTGCCTCTGGATCCTTTCCTTTGGCGACCAAAGTTGGACACAGTACTCTAGCTCAGGCCTAACCAGAGTGGAATAGAGTGGTACTATTACCTCCCATGATTTGCATACTATACCCTTGTTAATGCAACCTAAAATTGCATTACTTTTTTGCAACAGCATCACATGATTGACTCATATTGAGGTTGTAATCCATGACAACTCCCAGATCCTTCTCAGCAGGGCTGCTGCCAAGCCAGTTATCACCAATTATGTATTCATGCATTTGGATTTTTTTCCTTAAGTGTAGCCTTTTCTGAATTTCAGTTAGTCATCTATGGCCCAGTTCTCCAATCTATCCAGATCCCTTTGAATTTTATTTCTATCCTCCAAAGTGTTGGCAACCCCCCTCGCTTTCTGTGAAAATATGATCAGTATGCTCTCTATTCCTACATCCAGGTCATTAATATAGATGTAAAATAATACTGGACCAGAACAGATCCCTGTGAAACACCACTCGAGATTTCCTTCCAGATATCATTCCATTAACAGTTACTCATTTTTTGTGGTTGTTTAACCAATTATGTATCTACTTAATTATAGTTCCACTGGGCTGCATTACTCCAGCTTTCTTATCAGAATGTCATGTGGGGACTGTGTCAAAAGCTTTGCTCAAGTCCAAGTATATTATTTCCAAATTTCCTTCTATCCACCAAACCAGTCACCCTATCAAAGAAGGAAATCAAGCTGGTTTGGCATGGATTTGTTCTTAGTATATCCATGCTGGCTGCTAATGATCACCCCTTCATCCTCCAGGTATTCGCAAATTGAATGTTTTATACATTGCTTTAGTAGCTTCCCAGGTACTGAGGTCAGACTGACTGGTCTATAGGTCCCTTGCTCCTCCTTTTTGAAGTTGGGCACTACATTAGCCCTCCTCCTGTCTTCCAGGACCTCTCCTGTCATCCATGAATTTGCAAATATTATTGCCAGTGGCTCAGAGATTTCTTCAACTAATTCCTTCAGCACTCCGCAATGGATAGTATCAGGCCCCACTAACTTGAATTCATTCAAATTAGTCAGAAGATCTTAAATGTTCTTTATTTATCCCAATCTGCATCCCTTCCTATTTATTGTCTATGGTAATTTCGCTAGTCGTCCAATCACATGTTCTTTTTGTGAGAAGACTGAAGCAAAGTATGCATTGAACTGCTCTGCCTTCCTATCATCTTCGATCACCAGCTCACTTTCTCCACTGAGCAGTAGGCCAACACTATCCCTGATTTTCCCTTGTCTTTAAGTATTTTTGTTTTAAATGATTTATCATTACATTTATTCCCCTAAGTAATTATATTTCACTGATTGATGTAAACTTCTAATATTTAAATTAGAAATCACTCTGAAGGGTACATTGAAGTAAGCTGCAAGTTAAATAATATTACAGATATTTATACTAGGCTTTATAGTGAAAAGGTGAAAGTCTATTTTCAGGGCAGAACAAATCACCACCTACCTGGCATGATTATTTCAGGGAATCCCAGCTTCCTTGCAACAACTGTTGTCCTGTCAACAAGATGCGGGTAGTCCTTCCTAATCTGACTCATGTCTCCAACAAGCATTTTCATAGTTACCCACAGACCTATAGAAAAAGTATGTGATTATGTAATTAACTTCTTTTGAGTTTATTTTGAATTAAGTTACCATTTTCCCTCCCCCCCCCGTGTACACCAGCCAAAAAACAGCTACTACTTAGGGCTGGTGTACACGGGGGGGGAGGGAAATCGATCTAAGATACGCAACTTCAGCTACATGAATAACGTAGCTGAAGTCGAAGTATCTTAGATCGACATACCTGGGGTCCACACGGCACGGGATCGATGGCCGCAGCTCCCCTGTCGACTCTGCTACTGCCGCTCGCTCCGGCGGAGTTCCGGAGTTGACAGGGAGCGCGTTCGAGGATCGATATATCGCGTCTTAACGAGACGCGATATATCGATCCCGGATAAATTGATTGCTTCCCGCTAATATGGCGGGTAGTGAAGACGTACCCTTACACTATAACTAAAGGCACTTTTCTCAGTGGGACAGGTGCTTATCTAAATAGCCTCTAACTCCCCCCTCCCCAAAGCTTTACATTCATCACTGTCCGCTTCACAGTATATCTAGCCCAATGACTGAAGTACAGGGACTGATTTGAAACCCAGACTCTAAAAAAATATGAAACTAAGATTTATAAATACAAAGACTACTTTACCTTGCCCTCCACTGTCTCCTTTTGATGCTGTGACTTTGCCTAAGAGACTGTGCAAAGAATCATTCTCTGCCACCACCCTAAAGGAAAATAGAAAAAAATTCCTAGTAAGCACTGAAAATACCAAACAATTAAGAAAGCAATAAGACCAATGCCCTCAGTCATTGCTCTTTACAACTTTATTATTTACCAATCCCCATCACTACGCACTTAGTGATCATCCTTCAACACGCTCTTGGTCTGTATTTGCAACTACTTAATGTTACCACAATCCTCTACATTTAATATAGGTAATACCATGAATATTGAGATAATGTCAAAGACAGAACTGAAATGTCTTCAAAGACAGCCCCTGAACAACACATTCCAGAGCTGCTGAACAGTTTAAGGTGGTAAAGCTGATGAACCACAGACTTTAGTATTGCACAACAAGGTATTTCTAATCTATTATGTGGATAAATTAATTATTTTTAGGATTGAACTCTTCTAGTTCTTTGGTGGCAGAATCACAGCAGGATTGGCAAGACAAATGTGAAGGCTTCTCCTTTAATATTTTGGCCAGTGTCAGTCAAAGAGTTTCTCAGAATTATTGGGGAGCTACAGGCCACTACCTATGCTCTATGTACTACCTATAATGATCTTCTGGCATACGGCTTCTGATGGCACAATAATTTAGATATTGGATAAGCGATGTAGCAACTATCACAGCAGCATCATTCTGAGACATCAATAGCATCCACCATCAAGACAGTAAAGAGGGCAGTCCATAACCAGATGTCATGCTCTTTGTTCTTGATACTAGGGTGATCAGTATAAAACACTAAGATAGTGTTGGACCCATGTCCTTTCTGGATGTTAAAGACCAGTGACCCTATCCAGGCAATTATACCACACTCAGTGTCTTTGTACCTGAGTCCCCTAAACATTCTAGAAGCAAGTACACCAAATTATATTCAACCAGTTCATGGAGGTAGCTAAACCTTATGTTGTATCTGAGTCTGTCTGGAGTGAGATGAAGTCTCCCCTGCCAACTCTGCTGCGTGGTACAGATTGTGCCTTGTTGCAAAATCAAATGTTTTTGATATGTGCGGTAATCCTAATGGGTTCAATTAGTGCCTTTTCCAATACAGTTTTCTTCATCAGAAGCCAGAGGTGCATTAGAACCCCCTTCCCCTTCCCTTTCCTCTACTATTCAGTTCAGGAATGCTTCTTCTTGATATCCAGCTCAAATCACACAGACGAAATTGTTTAAAAAAAAAAAGTGAAGTGGGGCCAATGCTTAAGTGCTTGGCAAACTGGCATATTCTCCACAGAACATACAAACACTTGCAGTATTATGCAGAATGCCATTCAATAACTGTTTCACATGGGTACCTATACTTCAGGCTATATCTCCATTTAATTTATGTATGAGCACCAAGTTCAGAGTTAAAGATTGCCTTGCATTGCAATTGAAATTTGAACTTCCTTTTTCAAAATTCAGCCACCTTTCAACTTGTTCGGTAGCCCAACTTCGCAGCTCCCTCAAACTCATGACATACATACGGTATTTACCACCTACAATCATGGAGCCCATTGTTTAGAATGGATTGGTGTACATTCATATGCTTTGGTTCTGTTTAATAGGTCATAATGCTGGATGAGTGTGGAGTGAACACATCAGTTTGAAATCGTTTATACTTAGTTGATGCCCTATGAAAAACTTCCATGTCTTTGTCACATTTCATGTTAATAAGCTTGAATCCTGTAGTATTTTTTCCTTGTGGCTACATTTATGAATATCGAAAGGGAAGGGGGGTTTGCTATCTTATTAATATTTTTCACTCATGTTCCCATAAAATTTCTTGTTTTCTTTTTAATACTTCAGACTGTACTACATTGATGTTCATAGAATGCACTTAAAATCACTTTATCTATAATAAAGAAAAGATCCATGACAAGCTCATGGACATAGACAGAAATTTTTGCATGTAAAATGAATTTTTGTATTGTAAAAAATAAATTTGACTCTTACGGGTGAAAGGGAATGAAATGCTGCTTCTCTTCATCACTTTCCACTTTACCTTTTATGGTATCTGTAATATCCATAACTAGAAAAGTAGAAATAAAATTCATTAATATATAACAACATGAAAATTATTCCTCTCTCTTACTAGCACAACCTACATTAAATGCATAAATTGTGCTTAGGGACAGGTATGCATTTTAGGATACAATTTTCAAGGTTATTAGATGGAAAGGTATCATACAATGGTATTTCATCAGTTATTGCTAGCAATGTAAAGTACAATATATAGTTGATCTTTACCAAAAAAATTATTAACACTCAGTTGGGGTGCCATACGTTGTACCTTACCCAAGGAGATGATCTTCAATATGAATGGAATTGAAGCTGAAGCCTTTGTTGAAACCTAATAAGCTGAACTCTGTGTGTGTATTGGTTTAGAGGGAGAGAGAGTGAAAGAAAGAAAAAACCCTTTTCCAGGCGCTATGATACAATTTTCCATGTAGAAATGGTTTATTTTAATTCTGATTCTCCCATTAACTGTTTCCAATCAACCCAATGGCACTGGAGCTTAGTTTTCCAATATGTAAGTTGTCAGTTGTACAGTTTTCTATTTCATTCTTCATTTTAATATTGGGGGGGCCCCCACAAAAATGTCTAATTCTAGTTTTGAAACCTGATGCAATAGCACCCAGAAATAATAGACACTTACCCTACAATATTTGCTGTTCTTTGAGTTGTTTTAGTCAGCGTTGATACCACTGTAGTTGTGCATAAGCCTCATGGACACAAGGCCAAAAGACTTTTTTTTTTTAAATATCAATGAGCATCAGCATGAACTCTCTGTCTCTGCAGGCTCCCATATGAAGGTGTAAAGGGCAATACTTCCTCAGTTCCCTTGTGACTCAAAGCCTATGTTCCAAAAAGCAGGGATGGAGAGCAAGTTGCAGGATCCATACTGATGACATCTCAAAGAACCACAGTTGCTGTAGAGTAAATGTTTTCTGTTCTTTAAGGATGTGTGAGTGCGGATCTCACTGTAGGTGACAGGCAAGCAGCCCCATGCTCTGGGTGTCCCTAAACCCGTGAATGCCAAAAACAGCCTCATATGGAAGCTGTTTAGGTGACACCCAGAGCATGGGGTTGTGTTCCAGGCCACCTTGGCTAATAGCCATTGATGGACCGCTGCTCCATGATTTTTTCTAATTCTTTTTTGAACTCAGTTATACTTTTGGCCTTCACAGAATCCCCGGCAATAAGTTCCACAGGTTGACTGTGCATTGTGTGAATTACTTCCTTTTGCTTGTTTTTAAACCTGCTATCTATTAATGTGGACAACATGGGATAGATCACTCGATAAATTGCCATTTTCTGTTCACTCCCTCTGAAGCATCTGACACCAGCCATTGTTGGGAGGCAGGACACTAGGCTAGAAGGACCATTAGTCTGACCCAGTATGGCCATTCTTATGTTCTTAGATGATATAGTGCTCTGCTCATATTCAGTGTATATTCTGTGAGATGCTGCAAGCTGCACAGCTCGATATACTTCGCACATTAGATTCCTGGAGAATTTTTTTCCATCAGTAATTACTACAAATATTTAAATATGCTTTCATTTACTACATATTTTATTCAGGTGTTTAATCAAAGGCATTCTTCCATTTTAAGGTTCATCTTAATGCTTTTTTTCTCTGCCTTTAAATAATCAAGTTTTTAAATTTTTCATTACAAAAAAAGAATAAATGTAAATGGGCTGTGATTAGAAGCAAATGCTGCTAATAATTTTAAATGAAATGGTTGTCACCTGCCACACCAAAAGGCCGACGCAATCCTTGAGTGCATTTTTTTGTATTGCTATCTTTTAGATCCATTCTTCCAACCCGGACTATTTGACAAATCAAATAAACTTTGTCTCGGTTAAGATCTTTGTTTCCAAGATCCTAAAAATAGATGACAAAAAAGAGAATTATTAAAATATGACCATTGATATTCTGCAGCAAATAAAATTTCAACAGGGCCCCTAGTTACAATACCAATTGACAAACAGCAGAAAAAGAAACTAAGCTATAGTCAGGGAAGGAAAGCTATGTTTTAACGTGGTCCGAACAAAGTTGACACGTTAAGGGATATGAAAAGGTAAGGAAAGAGAGAGAGAAAGGCATTTCCACACGGCAAGAGCTACAGGACACAGAGTATCCGGATATTATACAAAAGTCATGAGTATGGGGAAACAGAAGAGGCCAGTGCTAGAGAACTGGAAGGAGATGGAGGAAGGATAAAGGAGAGAACCATCTAGAAGTGTTTATCATCATTAGTACAAACAGGAAATCACCCATCTGAAACTCTACTGCAGTGGTTTTCAAACTTTCTAGGCTGTGTACTCCTCTCCAAATAAAGTAGTCTACCGTATACCCCCATCTGAGATAAGGTCATAATATACCTAGAATTAAATTGCCAAATCTTACTACATAAATTGCTTTGTTCCCGATTACAGGATTTTTCTCACACATCCCAGTTTGAAACCCATTAAGCGTCTCCATTAATTCAAAGAGACTGGCAGTTGTAAAACCCATCAAATGCAGCTGCTAACCCAGCACCCTGAATAATATAACATCCCTGCCAGCCAAAAGTTACACTAATAATCATCTTCCTTAAGACCTCTACCCCAAAAGCCCAGACAACTCAAGCCTCCTCAAGTGTCTGAGCAAATAGATGGGCTCTGCAGTGTTCCCTGAAGTGAATATGGGCTAATTTCAGATCCAGGGGCATGGGGAGAGTGATCTCAAGTTCCTCTCCTTTCATCTAATGAGACTCAGGACTGAGGATCTCCCCTGATCCCAGTTGTGGCAATATTACAAGGGGGAGAGGCAGTCCCCAGCAGAGAGTCCCCAAAACATTTAGGGCTTTCTAGGTCAACAGCAACTCAAACTCTGCCAGAAACAATAGGCAAACCACACTGTTTCTGGAGCATTGGTGTTATGTGCTCGTGATGCATAATAACCAGTAAAATATTTGCACCGTCATCAGTTTGAGTTGATTTAATTTAAGCTTTAATTTACAATTACGATAAAGCTAATGTATGGTTTAATTTACTACATGCATTTAAGTAGTCAACTCAGAAGGTTGTAAAGAAGTATTTACCATGGTATTCTGGGCCACATCCAGAGAAACAGCCTGACTGCAATTTGGGAGTTCAGTCAGAAATGGAACATAAAGTTTTGTTGCTTCTGATGAGATTAGCAATCTTTGCAATGTATTCTAATGTTACTGAAAACTACAAAAATTATCCTCACAGCACAGCACAGAACTGCAAGTCAGAAAAGTTTCAGAAACGGTGCAGGATAATCATCCAAGAGCTTGAAAGCTCATGCAAACATCCTGAATCTTCAAGACTGGGGATATATTGTGAGGACAGACCTAGTCATTAGATTTCTTGCACTTCCACTTACAACAGGAAAGCAGAGGATACAGTTATTGTTTAGTGGTTGCCTGGTAGCAACTAATATCATTAGGATTGCAAAAGATTTAAATTTATATCCTTGTTCCCATGTCTCACACACAGCAAGTTTTTATTAAGTCATTTTTGGTTTGAAAGTTTCATGTTTTTGGTCCATAACTAACATTTTAAAGCCAAATCTCTTCAGCCATTTTTCAGTTCTACAAAAGTGGGGAAAAAATATCCACTTTCTTTTTTCTTCTCCAAATATGACATCTCTGACTTACCACTCACTGGATGGAAACTCCACATGTAACCAGTTCCAATTTAGAAGCATATCCAAGGCAAGTTTGGAAAAAAAAATTGGGACAGGGAGTTGGGAATGTATACCCAACTGAAAATAAAATCATTAAGCACGGTCAGAGTCATCTGCAAAGTTTTCTGCCTTCCCAAAGAGGCCAGCTCCCTTTATGACATCACAGTGTAATTATCAGAACTTTCTAGTCTAGAAAAGCTCTGGAAGCCCAGTCCTTCACTGAAATCAGGGGTTATTTGCATGAGCAATAATATGTCATTTGAATGCAGTAAAATCACTGCCTTAACATCAGAAACAAGGAGAACACTACAAGAATGGAAAAGTTACAGCTCCCATAATTTTAGGAGATCTCAGCCATTCTTTCTGCTCCTTAGAAGTTTCATGCTTGCATTGAAATAGCTAATTCTGTGTCAAACTTTTTCAGTTGTCAATAATTAAGGCTAAGATTTAGCTGGGGTATTTTTAGTAAACATCATGGACAGATCACAGGCAATAAACAAAAATTCACGTCCCGTGGCCTGTCCACGGCATTTATTATAAATACCCCAACTAAATCTTAGCTACTTCTGGCACCATCATTGATGAGCAACCAATTGTCTCCACCCCTGACAATTGTGTGTCAGTGCTTGAGTCTCTGCGAAGTCCATTCATGTCCATTCTTTTATGTTGTCAATCCATCTCTTCTTCTGTCTACCTCTTCTTCTCTTCCCCTGTACTGTCCCTCGGAGGATGATCTTGGATAGGCCAGATGATCTTGTTACATGGCCATACCACTTCAGCTTGCGCTTCTTCACGGTCATCAGGAGGTCTTCATGTGACCCAGTGCATTGAGTGATGATGTTGTGGACCTCTTCATTAGTGACATGGTTGAAGTGGGAGATGCCCAGGGTTTTACGGAAGTATATCATCTCTACCACCTGTATTTTCCATTCAAGTTTTGCCATAAGGGTCCACGTCTCACGCGCATGCAGAAAAATGGAGATGACCAATGCATGCAGCAGTTTCAGTTTGGATTTTAGGGAGATGTTCTTATTCCTCCAAAATGGCTTTAGCTTTGCCGCTGCTGCTGTTGTTTGCACAGTTCTTGCCAGAATTTCTGCCTTTGATCTTTCATCAGTGAAATACTTGAACTGTTTCACTGTCTCCAGCGCTTCTCCACTGACTGATATGTTTCAGGGTGGTAGCCGTGTTAGTCTGTATCAGCAAAAACAATGAGGAGTCCTTGTGGCACCTTAGAGATAATGAAATGGGTTTTAGCCTACGAAAGCTTATGCTGAAATAAATTTGTTAGTCTCTAAGGTGCCACAAGGACTCCTCATTGTTTTTGCTGACAGTGATATGTGAACTGATCCTGTCATGTTTGTTTGTCATCAGCTTAGTTTTCTCTGCACTGATTTCCATGCCGTATTTTGCAGAGATTTCATCCAATCATTTCACAAGATTGGCAAGTTCATCATCACTGCCTGCCAGGCCATCAATGTCATCAGTGAACCGAAGATTTTAGATTATTCACCCCCCAATGCTGACTGTGCATATGTGATCCTCTAGGGCATCAGTCATTATGCACTCCAAGCAGATGTTGAACAGTGTGAGCAAAAGAAGGCAGCCTTGCCGGACTCCAACAGTGGTGCAAAACCACTTTCCTATTGTGCTATTGACGAGAACTGCACTGCTGGCCTTGGCAGACAATTGTTTAATGGTAAGAATAAGCTTACAACCAACACTGTACTTCTTCATGGTTGACCAGAGAGCTTCATGCCACATGAAGGTTGAAAACCTGTTCTGTGGTACTTCTTCCAGCATGAAAGCTAGCCTGTTCTTCATCGATAATATTCTCTGCTTGTGGCTTCAATCTGTTCAATATGACTTTCAACATCACTTTAAGCACATTAGGCCCCATTAAAGTTAATCATGGGTACTTAAATGTTTTGCTGAGTGAAGCTGGCCTTAACCCCAGCTTCAAGTTATGCTACTGAATTAGGGTTTGAGCAGCAGCTCTCTCAATAGACTAGAGACACACTTGGAAGGGACATTATAGAGCCTCAAAATGATGTGGTTCTAAAAGTAGACAAAAAATTGCAGAAATTCTCTCCTCCCACAACTGCATCATCCAGCACTTATTTTCACCTCTGAGTATTTATGAACATTATGTAGTTTAAACTCTTAACATTACATGAAAATAATTTACTCATATATGCATGGTTGTTTATCATTTTTAGTAAGTTCCCATTAACCTTGTAAGGAGAATTTCCAAATATGAAGGATCTTCCAAGGTTCCTCAGGTTCATTTAATTGGGGAAACAAAGTCACTATGTTGGTCCCCAGGGTGGTTAGATAATTTTCTTATTAATATTCAGTGACACCGATTTAGTGATGTCTTCATCTCTTTATATATTTATAGTATGAATCACTGGTTACTGTTCTGCAAGATGAATGTCTGATTGATATCTACATCCCCCTGCTTATTATACAACATCTGTCTACAGGTTTAGTAATGAAATTCTACTGGATTTTGATATTTGCATCAGTAATGGTATGAACATTAACTTTTGCCAAATAATTTGACAAATCAGAGACATGAATAAATGCCAAACAGCTTCATCTAAATAATTTATGTCTGTCCTACTACGTCATTCATATACCCTTTTGCTAATCTAACCATAAGCAGAGTGCACAAACATTCTCCACCTTAAAATTATAACTTGTAATGAGCCAACTTAATTGGACTTGAAGGGAAAATCATTTAAGTAGTAAGACAAGTTAATCAAACATGACATACCAGGAGGTGAACTCAGGACTAAACAGAGTTAGTTTACAAGTGCTCCTCTCCATTGAATTACTCAGACTAACTTCCTTTCTGAGCTCATTCAAGCCTTCCCGCAACATGTAAAAAAATTCTGGGAGTGACCATTAGCAATGAGAATCCTATTTGCAAGTTCAAAATCTAGTCAAATATGAAGACTGTTTACTCACAGTGAACACCACTTTCAGATTGTTGAGCATATCAATCTCCTTTGGAAAACCTTTACTCCCCCATCTCACCAAGTAATTTTCACTGTTTAAAGAGAGAAAGTAATAATTTGTTAATATCACTTAACAGAATTCTTCACCATGTGTCATTAAGTACTGTAGTACTGCTTAACACACAACACATAGGTGAATACCATACAGTACCACATCTTTAGATTCATAATGCATGATTTGACCATTTCCCCCACTCTTGGCATTGTTCCAGTCACTGAAAGTTTTTTCCTAAGTACATATCCCAAAGAAAATATTGTGCTGCCATTTTTGTGCCCAAAAACAGGGATACAAAATCATTTTAAAAGACAAAGCAAAAAAAAATCCATTTCTATTTTATCTGAGTAAATATGAAAACTTTATCGGCCCAACATTATCAATTTTTAATATTTGTTTGACTATTTGAATGTATAAGTTTAAAACACAGAAGCCTTAATCACTTGTCAAAATATGTTGTAGGTTTATGTTTACAAGTCCAGCTCCTGCACATGTGCCAAAAAGTAACTAGTATCTCTCACTTCTTGCAACAATGCATGAATAAAAAACAATGTAGAAGCCCAATCCATCACAGTACATCCGCCAACCTCCCAAGATTGCATAAGTGCAGAAGGCCAATGTCTGCTTCAGAGCAGATGGAAATATCCAGGGGCAGGGGCAGCTCTATGTTTTTTGCTACCCCAAGCATGGCAGTCAGGCGGCTTTCGACGGCATGTCTGTGGGCATTCCGCGGTCACGCGGATTCAGCAGCGTTTCTGTGGGTGATCTGCTAGTCCCACGGCTTTGGCGTACCCGCTGCCAAATTGCCGCCGAAACCGTGGAACCGGTGGACCTCCTACAGGCATGCCGCCGAAGGCCGCCTGACTGCCACCCTCACAGCGGCCAGCAGGCCGCCCCCTGCGGCTTGCCTCCCCTGGCACGTGCTTGCTGCGCTGGTGCCTGGAGCCACCCCTGTCCCAGGGAAAGCACCTCTCATTTGAAAGCCAAAACAAAGAAATGAACTTCATCTTCTATGGAGTAAGTCTACTTCAACGAAGTAATTATGATTACACTTTTTTTTACCACCTCAAATTACCCTTGGAATGAACTACCAGGAGAAGTGGTGAATTCTGGATAGATTGAAGTCTTCTTCAGATCAGGACTGAATGCCTTTCTGGAAGATAATTTGTTTGACTAAAAAGCCGCGGCCAGCACATCCCTTGCCCGCGCCACTTCCCACAGCCTCCATTGGCCTGGGACGGCGAACCGTCCAGTGGGAGCCATGATCGGCCGAACCTGCCGACGTGGCAAGTAAACAAACTGGCCCAGCCCGCTAGGGTGCTTACCCTGGCGAGCCGCGTGCCAGAGGTTGCGGACCCCTGTTATAGACTAACAGATGTATTGGAGCATAAGCTGCATCTGACGAAGTGGGTATTCACTCACAAAAGCTTATGCTCCAATACATCTGTTAGTCTATAAGGTGCCACAGGACTCTTTGTTGCTTCTTATAGATCCAGACTAATATGGCTACTCCTCTGATACTTGTTTGACTAAAGTGTATTGGACTCAATACAAGGTATCTGGGTAAAATTTAATGGCCTGTGAAATACATGAGGTCAGACTAGTGAAGTAATGGTTCCTTCTGGCCTTCAACCCTACAAATAGTACAACACTCCATCAAAATGAAACAAAATATTTTTAAAACCAATTCTCCTTACATACACACAAAAATCTACCACCAGTTACAGTCTTACATTTTTAAGCCCAAAAGGGACCATTCGATCATCTTTGTAAAACTTCATGAATAATACTAGCAATAGGATTTCTTATTGTTCTCTTGTATTGAGCCCAATAACTTGTTTTGGCTAAAACATATCATCCAGAAAAGTATCCAAGCCCTGATATGACTATATCAAGAGATGGAGAACCCACCACTTTTCTCGGTAGTGTAACAGTGAGGGTGATTAACCATTGGAATAAAAAATTCTGCCTTATTTCTGACTTAAATTTGTCTGTTTTTAACTTCCAGCCATTGGTTCTTGTTATGCTCTTCTCCATTACCTTGACATTTTTAACTTACTGCTTGCTGAATAAGGTATTGGCTAAGGTAAGGCTAATTCTCTTGTTCTCAGAGAGCCAAAGTCAACAGCAAAACATAACCAAAATTAATGTTTAGTCATTCTTCATTACAGAGTGACTGAATTCAAGATGAATGCTCAAAGACAATTCTTTATAAGACCAAAACACGAGTTCACCTTACTCACATCAATAGTCAATTGAAGCAAATGGCTTGTTGCTTGTCTAAGGTGAGCCGGATTTGGCTCCATCTTTAATACTGAAATCTTATCCAGGATGATTGTTAAAAATTGGCTGTTTGAGGAGAACACAATAAGACTAAGACAGACAGAGAAACCCCCACAATGAAAGGAGAATTATGATACATAAATATAATAGAAACTACAAAAAGAATCATATGTAAGATAGATTTAAAAATAAATTCAATATAATAGAATACAGCATGGTAACATTTTGGAGGTAAGCAATTCAACATGTATGTAGTTCATCTAGATGGCACTGGTCCTAACAGGACCACTTTTCAGACTCTTAAATCTCACAATGCTACAATTCTAAATTTCTCTGAGCATTTTATTCCAGACATAACAACCATTGAGAAGTTAATAGAGTTAAGCCCAACAAAAATATAGTAAGTTAAAAAGCACTGCTCGAGTAACACCCATTAAGCACAAAATGTTCACCAAGAAGTATAGCGGCTATTTCATTCAGATAATCCAAAGGAAGAACCAAATATCAAACTGGTCTGTCTCCTCCATGGTATGGCTGCATAACAGTAACCTCTGTTAATGCCACCATGATCAACTGAGGTCTAAATTAAAGTGGGAAGGGGTCCACTTCAGAGCAATGTATATAGCTCGTAGGAAGTAAAATCTAAATCTGATCATCATTTTAAGACTCCTCACTCTTATCACAGGCAATTCTGGAGGTATCCCTGATCTATCTTGAACAAAATGCCAAAGGAAGCTACAATTCCTAACTTTGCTGGCCCCTAAAAGTTGTGGACTGACTATGGACACTGGATTTATGACTTATTACAATGATCTATAACCCACTTACAACCCCCTCAGCTTCCTTACCCCCTCCCCCCACCCAACGAATGGAAGAGTGTTATTGGGCCACTTCATCTTGAATGGTCCCTTGAAATATGAATTATCTACTTATGCTAAACAATCTGCTCCACCTTGTATTTAGCTTTGACACTCAGAATGTTTCCCAGATCTGAAAAGGAGCTCTAGGTAACCTCAAAAGCTTGTCTGTTTCACCAAACAGAAGTTGGTCCAGTACAAGAGATTACTTCACTCACCTTATCTCTCTAATATCCTGGGACTGACATGACTACAACAACACTGCATACATAATAGAAGCTACTGTCTGTTACACACTGTCCACAGAGTAGCACCACACTTATATCAGGTCAAATGGCAAATTGCTCATTTTATTAGCCACAAGCAATCATGTCAAAGAAATATACTGAACAGAAATTTACAAAATATCAATTGGGAAATTAACACTCCCTTTGTACTATTTTTCAAATACAAAGTTTCTGTTGTCCTCCTTCCCCCAGAGTTACACTTCAATGAAAATTACATACTTTGGGATCAAGTATCAGAGGGGTAGCCATGTTAGTCTAAATCTGTAAAAAGCAACAGAGGGTCCTGTGGCACCTTTAAGACTAACAGAAGTATTGGGAGCATAAGCTTTCGTGGGTAAGAACCTCACTTCTTCAGATGCAACACTTGCATCTGAAGAAGTGAGGTTCTTACCCACGAAAGCTTATGCTCCCAATACTTCTGTTAGTCTTAAAGGTGCCACAGGACCCTCTGTTGCTTTATACTTTGGGATATAACCCCCCAGCCACCAATATCTAGTACAAACGTGTGTTTTGGGCGCCTTGCTGATCAGAAATGTGCACCAGTTTATTTAGCTTCAAGAGCTTGACTGGTAGCCATCTATATAACACTTAGAGATGGATTTTGCTCTCAAAACATAAAAATCACTGAAAGAAAATTTAGTGCATTTCTGCAAGAGCTACCCTACAGAAGTAACTAGCTTCTGTCCTTTCATTTTCACGGCCCACAATCCCTTTTCTTCAGGATCTCAGTTTAGTAAATGATATAGCTGAAGTTTGAAGCTTCTTTTACACAACGTTAAGAAAAATCACATAAGTGAAAACCTGCCAATCATGACTGACTCCACCAATAGGGAACAAATCCCAAATGAAAAAATGGCAATGCTACTACATTGTTCTCCTTGAATTTACCTGGTTACAATACCTACTAATTTCTGAACAGAGACTAGCGAGAGAGTGTCCTATGACTGCAGTTTATTATACTTAAAATAATAGTTTCAGTGCTTCTTTTTTCTCCTCTCAGCCCCCATTTGTTTGTTTTCACCTCCTGTTGCCCCCATGTGCTGGTCAGTGAGCTCGTTGGCATTAGAGGCTGTCTTCTTTATTACATGCATTTTCAGTGCTAGCACAGAGGGGCCTAAAGGTGCTATCCCATTACCAACAACCACCACCCTCTCGCCTTCTCTGTAGCAGCAGAAGGCCTTGCCCAGAGTGCACCACTACAAAGCCACAAAGGCCAAGATCTCAAGGGCAAAGAGCTGGAACTCTACTGGATTCCCCTGCACCAGACTCCAGCATTTAGGGATTTGCCCCTTTTAAATTTTACCCATTGTTCGCTGTCTTCCCATTCAGAAAGGAGAAAGTGTCCTTATGCAAGTTTACAGCAAATTACTAGTTTTGTCAAACTTCTTCCCAAAAGCATACAACTCATCAAAGAATGAATCCAATACAGCAACTTTCAAATCTGAGAATTTGTCAGATTAAATTTATAATCCAAATATAAGAATTGCTCAATAGAAAGGGAGCATGTGTGTACGTTTTATGTATGCGTTCTACTGCTCCAGTCCTAATCCTGAAATCCAGTATTATTTGACTCTTCTATATGGTCCAACATATAAACATAATCCCCTGCTTTCCCCATCAACAGAATTTCTTCCATACTAATCACCTAGGCACTGCTAGTCAAAGTGATGGAAACTTTCATAATCAAACACATTTTAGCTGCTGATGGTCAGATGTTTGTATTCTCCATTGCCTGTTGTAAAAGCTTCTATTTTGGCAATGAGACAAAGGAACATTTTTCACAGCACCGAACTGTCCATCTACTGAATCTCTGTAGCTGCCTCGAGGTTGTCTGCCTACCAGCGATAACAGTGACCTTGACTTTTATTTTTTCTACAAATTTGAACAATCAGCTCAGCTTCTGCCCAAATGTGTTACTGTTTTGATTGAGTGGCTAAGGCTGGACTTAGACCAGTCATACAGAACTCACAAAATTTGATGCCTCACTTGCTACATTGACTGCAAGTAGTTTATTCCAAACGAAGACTGAACAAACTCTAAACAAACCGACTTAACATTTTATTAATCTTTGCTCAAGAAATCCCACACAATGCAGAAATCAGTCAGCTTTGAAGCAATATCAGCAGTCACTTAAGATTTCAAAGCACACTCAAGCCAAGACAATCTGGTCCATTTGCTCTCAATATAGTTTATTTGCTATTACACAATACGCCAGCCTAGCATCACTAGATTCCAGCAGTGCATGTGGTTTTTCCTTTAAAAAACTTTCTTGTACAGTTTTCCCCTTTGTGTGTGCATTGGCCCCTCCAGTTTGACCAACTCATTTTACTATTCATTCTCCAGGGGAAAATAATATAGCCTACCTTATAACTGTATGTTTCTGGGGATCATATAATGACATGAAGAGTTCTGCATCCTCTCCTATTCGGCATACAAAGTTTCTTACAAAGACGTAAAGGCTGTAGGTGGGGGATGAGGAGATTCGGGAGTACGTTCCATAGTCTGGTTGATCCTTTGACTACACACAGGAGGAAAATTATTAATTAGACCAAACTAATTTGAATGCCAGCAAGACCTGCACTTTCTGCTCTATACTCAAGGTTCTTCTGAAAATGGCCCAGTTCTGCTCTCAATTTAAGCAACATGGTAGGGTAGAATTTAGCCTAAAACATTTATCACACTTTACAATCTTTTCTAGCACCTAACCACTGCTCCAAACATTCCTAAGATGCTGGGTGGTGCATAAGAAGTTCACAAACATACACAGCCTGTATGAACAAGGTGATGAGCAACGAATCTGTTCCTGGACTGTCCTTAAAGTACGTATATATGAGTCCCTCTGATGTTTTAATCAGTGTTTGCACCTTGCATCACTGCATGTTTAAAGAAAAAAACAATACAATTCTCTAGAAGTGACTCAGGTTAGCAGGGCTTTAATCTTGTATCGCTTACTGATGACCCTTCCATATTTGGGGAGCATTGTTCGTTCAACTCAGCTTCTGACTGACAACAAGGCATGTGGTGTTAAATACTGATTTATGATACATTATTCACAGTAGTCATGATTTGGAGATTTCATAACTCACTCAAACGTTTTTTTTTCTTTAACATACGCCTCATTTTATTTACATTGTGATTAATAAGCAAAAAAAGCCCAAACCTTACATCACTTGATAGTTCTCAGGATACATTTAATATTTATAAAGACAATGAAGTGTAATCATGTGAACCATGTTTTAAAATGTGACTGCAAATTATTTGTGTGCTCTGATCATTTAGACCTTGACATTATCAGCAAGCATACCAAGAGTTGTTAAATTTACCAACTTCCTCTCTCATACACATTAAACCTTTTGGCTCAGTCAGACCAACTAACTGGCAGTAGCTTATATCCCATGACCAGTATTTTCAAGACTTGGTACCTAAATAACGCTCCTAAATCCCAGGTAAGTGGCCAAAATTCAATAGGAGCAGCAACTGAAAAACACATTGCATATTGGAAAACATAATCCCAACTATACATATAAAATGATGGGGTCTAAATTAGCTGTTACCACTCAAGAAAGATATGAGAGTCATTGTGGATAGTTCTCTGAAAATATCCACTCAATGTGCATGGCAGTCAAAAAAAGCAAATAGAATGTTGTGAATCATTAAAAAGGGGATAGATAATAAGACAGAAAATATATTGCCTCTATATAAATCCATGGTCCGCCCACATCTTGAATACTGCATGCAGATGTGGTCACCCCATCTCAAAAATGCTATATTGGACTTTGAAAAGGTTCAGAAAAGGGCAACAGAAATTATTAGGGGTATGGAACGACTGCCGTCTGAGGAGAGATTAATAAGACTGGGACTTTTCAGTTTGGAAAAGAGATGACAAAGGGAGAATATGATAGAGGTCTATAAAAACATGACAGGTGTGGAGAAAGTAAATAAGAAAGTGTTATTTACTCCTTCTCATAGTACAAGAACGAGGGACCACCAAATGAAATTAATAGGCAGCAGTTTAAAACAAACATAAGGAAGCATTTTTTTCACACAATGCACAGTCAACCTGTGGAACTCCTTGCCAGAGGATGTTGTGAAGGCCAAGACTATAACAGCATTCAAAAAAGAACCAGATAAATTCATAAAGGATAGGTCCATCAATGGCTATTAACCAGGATGGGCAGGGATGGCGTCCCTAGCCTCTGTTTGCCAGAAGCTGGGAATGGGTGACAAGGAATGGATCACTTGATGACTACCTGTTCTGTTCATTCCCTCTGGGGCACTTGGCATTGGCCACTGTCAGAAGACAGGATACTAAGCTAGATGGACCTTTGGTCTGACCCGGTATGGCCGTTCTTATGTTCTAATTCTACAAACCAGCAGTTGTGGAAGTCAGACCACATCGGAGCCTTGCCATTCATTTGAGAATCTTATTTTAGGCACTGAGTTTTGATATCTTGGCCCACGTATTTAATTCAGTTCCAGTCACTAAGGGTACGTCTATACCCAGCCGCTAGTTCGGCGGCTGGCAATCGAACTTCTGGGTTCGACTTATCGCGTCTTGTCTGGACGCGATAAGTCGAACCCGGAAGTGCTCGCTGTCGACTGCGATACTCCAGCTCGGCGAGAGGAGTACCGCGGAGTCGACGGGGGAGCCTGCCTGCCGCGTGTGGACCGAGGTAAGTTCGAACTAAGGTACTTCGAACTTCAGCTACGTTATTCACGTAGCTGAAGTTGCGTACCTTAGTTCGATTTGGGGGTTTAGTGTAGACCAAGCCTTACACTCATGTCTATTCTTCAGCTGTTGGGTTAGACCAACAGTTGCACTTTTTCATCTTATTCAATGCATGGAGAAACTTGCTGAAGTCACTGTTAGGCAAATTTTGACAAAGTCTGGTAAAACAAAGTAAATATTTACAGCTGAGGTGACATGTTCCATATTTATCAACTAGGGATCAGAAACTGCTCCTTTAAATCAGTGGCAAAACTTCCATTGGTTTTACTGGGAGAAGGATCAAGTTTAAACAAACAGATAACACCTTGTAAACTAAATTAACACTTTCTGAAAGGAAGGGCCAATTTTGGCAAACTGTTCATACCATTTCTTCTTTAATTCGCTCTGTAATTTTATTAGTAGCTTCTTCATGTGCATGAAATAGGCTAATGACGCTGGTTTTATCTGGATCCAAGATATTTCCATCTTCATCTCTAACTATTAGATCTAGCTCAAGTATCCTGTGGAGATTAAAAAAGAAGCACTCCATAAGACATGATTATTTTCTTCTAGAACAAATTATATTCAACTGACGGTCTTTGAAATTGGATTCATAATAAGCTGTTTGGAATGTTGAAGCAGTCAGTTCAGTCTAATAAAACAAGGAGGACATATATAATTTAAGTAATACATCTGATGACACTGTTTTGTTGAAGATACTTATCAAAAAAAAAATCTTTCCCCATAGTTTTTTTCAAGCTTTGGTTTTCCCTTTACAGACCCATATTAGGGTTTTATACTGCCACCTATCCCTATAGTATCCAAGTGCCTATCATGTAAAATTGAGCAACAGCCAAACCACTAGTAGATTTCATGAAGACTTTGCCTCTTCTTCCTTATTAGGGTATAAACCTTCCCCAGTAGAGTGATGAAGTATCTCTGTCTGTCCCCTCCAATTTCATGTCACCCTGTTCCACCCTCTCAGTGTTGTCCATTTGGCTTCAGCCCTTTCTGCCAAATTCCATTCCTCTGCCAAACATTTCCCACCCTCTCCATTCTCCTTGGTCCTTCCATGATAGTCTTGGGACTCTCCTCCTCCTCTCCAGATCCCTTACCCACTGACTCTCCCCTCCACCAGACTGTCTCCCTCTTTCTCTACTCAGGGTCTCACTCTCTCAAGACTCCACGCACCTCACCATAGGTGTGTCTTCCATATACTGAAGTCTGCCCCCTTCCAGTTTCTAGCTTGTTCTTACAGCCCTGCTCTCCTTGGAACGAACAAACAGTCTGTGCCCCAGCACTTTTCTTCTGGCACCCCAGCAACTTCCCAGGTGACCCATTCTGCCCCAGCACCTCCTCCCTCCTCTTTTGTGCCCACAACAATTCCTCACTGCCCCCCTCAGACTGACACCCTCCACCCCCAACACCCCCAGGGCCAACAGATTTAAATTCAAGCCATTAAATTATCAATTGTCATCGTGATTTCAATCAGCAAGCAGGGAACCCTGATTTAAATTATTGATTTTAATCAGCTTTTGCATTTGTACTTTTTAGTTATTTTCCAAAGGAAAGGTTGATTGTCATTAGTTGGGAATCACTGAAACATATTATTTGTAACTAACAATGGTCTTTACACTACATTCGATGCTTCTTTTTGCTAACCAGGACAACACACTATATCTATACACATTTATTTAGGCAACTGTATAGCTTACCTTATTTTAGTCAGATGCTTTTTTTTTTACATTTTTATTATGTTAAACAATGGTGAATTTCTTATTTATTAAATGATTTAATTTCTTCCTTGTGATTTGTGTTAAGCTCTATTTGGATGGCAATGCGAATTCAATTAAAATGTAAAAAAACATTTTTAAACGTTAAGTAAAACTATCATAAAAGTGCTAGATAGTTTAGTATTTTTTTCTTAAACATGTTTTTCATTTAAAAATGGTTATACAAAGGAATTATTACCTTGAGTTAATGAATTGAGCTCAGTGTCTGGTCACCATATCCTTCAAGATTTTAAAACCATTAGATGTCATCCTCTTACACCTAGTATTTATTCATATATTGTAAGAAGAAAACAAGCTTTCCTCCTTTTTCAACTTCCAGTTGGTTTCTTAACTTCGAATGAACAAGTCATTGAACTGAACTAGCTAAACAGACTGAAAAGAAGAAAATATTCTCTCTGCACCTGCATCATGTTTCCGTTGAGTCTACAGATGGTAGAGGATTTGAAGCTGGAGTGGGGGCAGGGTCTTAAGACCTCCATTTAATAATTCAGTTAATGTCAACATAAAACACTACCATCTATTTTGACAAAAGCAACTGAAAGATATCAATTGAAAAAAAAACTTTCCTCTGAATTAAATCAGAGCTCACGAGATACATTTGTGAAAATGTCTGTTTCATACATTAATTACTCATGCTTTGTACTTTTGTGTAGTTTACTCAAGCCTTGTGAATGCACAATTTGCCCCCAGGGATCATTAAACCCATTATTCATCAATTTGAAACCTTTGTTATGCAACATTGTAGCTCAGATGATCCAGCTCAATGTAAACTCCCCAAACTAACATGTTTAGACCTAAGTGGAAAACTGCTGAATATGTTTATATTAAGAGCTACACCCACGTAAACTCGTGGGTAGACTCAGCAGAAACATGGTACAGTGGTAACCAGCAGTGTCTGAATCAGAACAGGTGTCTCACTCCATAAATGAAAACAAGCTACCATGAGTAAAAGCAAACCACCTCTTTCCCTACAAAAAATAGCTTTCCCCCATCTGAACCAGAGGGAAATTTAATCCCTGATTCTGTGGGTACAATCACTGTAGGCTAGGTACACACTTCCCTGTCACCTAGTGTCGGTTATGTAAGTTACAGTAAATGCAGGCCACAGACAACCCATGATGTTCAATCATACACAGACCCTGGAACTGCCACTACCAGAGCCATTTGCAACAGTTCAAGGTACAAGTAATGGACAGAGGCAAAAAGTCTGCCACCCAACAGTGGAAACTGGTTTGCAAAGCTCTCACTCACATCTCAGGCAATGCAACACCACTCAGCTCTGCCCCTGTATTGCCCTGTGCTTGCCAGTTGGACTATGCTGTGGTGACTCTGCATCAGTGAGAAGCAATCAAAATATGAGTGAAGCTACCATCAAACCCACAGATATTTCACTTGTATTACCAGATTCTCAAACTGACTCAATCTTAATGGGCTTGGCCTGGAAACTTCAAATTATTTTTTTCTCTCGTCATCTTCATCAGGATTTTGTTCACTTCAGGTTCTTATATTTTACCTATGACCATCGCATTTCAGCACCTTTGTTCAGGTGGCAGCATGGTATTACAACCACCAGGTATCTTGAATGGGACTGGAGCTTGCCTTTGTTTGTGAGGCATGTGTGAACATGTTAAGATTGAATATATTAAGTGGATATGAATAGGAGTGAAAACTGCCCAACCTAGAACTGATCCTTCTAATATGCCTGTGTGTCTGCATAAGCAACAGAGATCATGCATCCTGAAATGTTTGATTCCAAATAGGGGAGCAGCTGAAAATTCTGGATGGCCCTGTTCAAGAAAGGGTGACCATGACTGCAAGGGAACATGGAGTCTGCTGCTGCAGCAGGGATCGTAGGGGAGTGGTCTGCCAAAAAGGATGGGTAGGTACCCAATATTCGCAAGCTAGGGACATAGAAGCAGGGAAAAATTGCCCCCAACTCTATACCAGTGACATGTCTGAAAATAAAGGAGCTGTTCCCAGTACTCGTTTAGCACAAGGAAAAACGTACTTGTTGCCATAGTCAATTTTGGATGTGACTTTCTGTTTGAGTTCTTTCAGTTCATCTTTGGGCAGTGTTCCCGACAGAAGCTGTGACCTCCACTCCATTAGGTCGTACATCATAGATTGCACCTGCCGGAACCGCTCTTTTTTGTTTGCCTGAAATACAAAATGTTCACATTTAGGGCTTGGTTTCATTTCAGCTTCCTACATTGTCCTTCATTGAATTGCATTCAATTCAAAATAGTTTAACTTCTACATTGCTAAGGGTTCAAAGCCCGGGGATGGTAATTGTGTGATTGGATGGAGCTTGGGAGTAGTTTTGTTTTGTGCATTTTACAGTGTTATTTAAAGAGTGCTAATTCTGCAGGAGAAGAACGCCCCAGCTAGAAAACTGGAATAAGAGAGGTGATATTACATCTGTATACTGCACTGGTTAGACCAATATCAAAATACTGCATACAGTTCTGGTGTTCACCTTAATTTTAAAGTGCAAAACTGGAGAAGGTGCAAAGAAGAACCACAAAAACTATTCAAAGACTGCAGACAATGCCCTACTCTGAGCAATTTAATCTGTTTAGTTTACCAAAAAGGAGATTAATCAAGTCTCCTGCAGAAGTCCAAGTACCATCACTGGGGCAGAGGGAAAAACACTGAATGATAAAAAAGGGCTCTTCAATATAACAAAGAGGCATAACAAGAATGAATTGTTGACAAGGTGGAGACTGACTGCCTTTTTGGAGGATATTTGGAAGAAGGTCTTGAATCGAGGTCTCACAAATCGAACATGAGTGTCCTAAAAAATTGGCTATTCTGGTCTCTCCCCATCTCATCCTCCCCATGTCTGCAAAAGCTCTATCCTGGCCCAGAGAAACCTTCCCAACAAACAAGTGTCAGTTTTGACAATTTCCCATTTTCAGACGAAAAAAGTTTATTGAACGTTTCCTGATCTTCTTGCCTCCTCCTCCTTGAAGCACACGTACTTCACAGGCCAAATATATTATGCAAAATGAGCCAGACATAGGAGACTAATTATCTAATAGCATGAAGTTCAACTACTTCTAAGCAACAATTGCAAGCCATGTCTTTTATTTTAATACTACTGGAGAACAATGTATTGACCCAAAAACTCAGATGAAGAGATCACTTCTTAATTAAATCTTCTCTCAAATCCCACCTTGTATTCCAGAAATAAAACAAAGGCAGTTACAATGACAGTTTGATACATATAAATAAGCCTATTTAACATGCATAATATAGCATCCCTGGATACCAAGCATTTTTCTCGCCAATCTTCCATCTAATTTGGAAAAGCTAACATGGCAAAAACTTCCCCTCACCACATAGAGTTGTTTCCAAATGCTGCCCCATTCCCATAATGTAGTGGTAACTTCTTGCACCAATGGAATTTCAGCAGGTACTATGTTCTCTGTATTTCTAAGGAGAGGGGAAAAAGTGACAAATTAACACGACTAAAACCTAACAAACCAACAGTGAAGTATTTCTCACTTAATGTCCTAGAACATAGTTCTTAGACAGTGATGATCCATCCATTAGTAAGATAAAATGACAATTAATACCTACGTTCTCTGTCTCCTTAGCTTGTATAGTTAAAACTAATCAGATAGTTTTATTCCTTTTTAATGAGTTTGCAAGTGTGTTCACAATTCAGTTATTCCATTCCCACTTCCCAATTAATAAAAGCCCAGTATAAACTGAAGAGTCATGTACCAAGTAGATATCTACTTTCATTTTAGATAGAAGCAGTCTAAAATTCAATAATGTCAGTTAACCAAATGCAACAGTGACAATGAAATACCTTTTCTTTTCAACGGTAACTTCTTTGATGTGGATAAAAGATTTAGGAAATATTCCCTATTGGAAACAAAACCAAAAACAACACACATTTGTCATTCTACTCCAGTGTTTCTTAAAACAATAAATTCAAGTTATTCCAAAACACTACACCATGCCATTACCATAGTGATTTTCCCTGTTTATTAACCATAGAAAGCAGACCATAAATGTGCCTTGAAGTCCTCCAATGAGGCAACCAAACCCTGGGTTTTGGTCCAAAGTTATTTATACTTCAAACACATAGCTGGTGGTACTTTTGTTGCCACCTCTCTCTTTTTGCAACAATAAGATAAAATAGACCCCTTAAGTACACACATAATGGTGATGTACTATAAATGGACATTTCCCCTTTATACGTCAATTCTGCTGCTCCTTAGGCAGTTGTTTGCAATTTTTACTGTGCCCCAAAGGCTTCCTACTGCAAAACACTAAGTATCTGTAGTCACCCCTCCTGCCCAAGACACTCACAAGGCTTCTGAGAAGTAAACAAGTCATTATTTATAGGAACTTTGATAAATATTGTTTGGTTACAACTGGATATTTTTAAGAGATCACAAGTTTGGTTGATAAAAGTAATGGTGCTGAAGTGAATACTTAGATTTATGAAAATCAATTGACTTGGTACTGTACAAGATTTTGATTCAACTAGAATGATATACTTCGAGATAGGTCAGTTAGCCAGTGTTCAATCCATTCCATGTGTCATGTTAATTTTTCTAATTGTAAACCAAGGTGGTCAGGGACACAATACCATACTCCAGATGTCCCTAAACTTCCAGCTACTGGAAGTTGGGACTGGATGTCAAGAGATGGATCACTCAAAATTCCACTCTTCTGTTCATTTCCTCTGCAGGATCTGGCACTGGCCCCTGTGAGAGACTGGATACTGGGCTAGATTGACCATTGGTCTTACCCAGCATAGCCTTTCTTAAAAGGGGAATCATTATCAAGCTGGTATGTTTTGGGGAGGGATCCTGAAGGGATTGCTTCTTGGTCCTACACTATTTAACCTTTCCATCAGTGACCTGGAAAAAAAAGCAAATTATTGATAAAGCTTGCAGGTGACAAAGATTGGGGGAGTGGTAAATAATGAAGAGTCACTGACACAGAGTAATCTGAATCACTTGGTAAGCAGGGCTCCGGCAACATGCATTTTAAGACCAACAAATGTAAAAAGTCAGACCCTAGGAACAAAGAAAATAGGCCATCCTTACAAGACTTTATCCTAGGACACACTGACTTTGAAAAAGACTTGGCTCTCATGATGGATAATCAGCTCAACACAAGCTCCCAGTACGATGCTGTGGCCACAAGAGAGCTAATGCGATCCTTGGATGTATGAACACAGACATCCCAAGTAGGAGCAGGAAGGCTATATTATCTCTGTATTTGGCATTGGTGCAACTGCTAGTGGAATCACGTGTTCAGATCGAAAGTCCTCAATTCCGGAAGGATGTTGATACGAACATCAAGATTGGATTAATTCTATAAAATATGCTCTAGTTCAGGCAAGTCCTGTAGCTCACGTTATACAAGCAATCAAACTAGATGATCACAATGATCCTTTCAGTATTTAAAATGTATCTATAAACATATCTGGACAAAATCAGCAACGTTAGTGGTCTGAGGGAAACAGACGACAGAAATGGTAGAGTATATATCGACACTTCCATTGAAGTGAAGGAGCAACAGTCTGAAGGGAAGACGATGACTTAGTGGACCCAATCACCTCTGCCCAATAAATGGCTTTTGTGACAAATAGCCTGTCCCTACCACCCTATAAAACGTTAAGCTCATAGTATGGGGCTAAGGCTGTGAGGAATCTGCAGGGTTTCTTGAATGAAACTGAAAGAGCGTCCCTTCCTTACACTTTATGGATAAAGGAAGCCATTTAAACTGACCATATGCCTTCTACATCCACAACCAGATGTGCCCACAAACAACTGAGATTTCAGTAATGTCTAGCAAGGTGCCAGGCACATGCTCTAGCAAGGGATTTTTCTCAAAAAACAGATTTGATTTTCTTATCGTCAATAGATCTCTGCAGACAACTGCTGAGTAGGCAAGGTTAGTTCATCTGATACATACTGGCACTGCGGCAACTGAGTTCTTGCATGTTATCCTCAAGGAACCTTTGACTCTCTCAGTCTGGTCTTTCGAGGAAGAAATCTCCCTCACGTTAGCAAGCAAAGCTGCTGATATGCCTAGATATGGTAACAGAGCTAGGATTTCTTTGGACTTGAAGGGATTAGAGCCAGCACATCATCTGTGACTGACACATCAAAGGTAGCCTAATATGTTCCAGAAATTAAGCCTTTCAGACTTTCCTGGGAACACCCTTTAATTTCAAATGGCTCTCGCTCTAGATTTCAACTTGGAGATTTACTAAATTTTAAACCTCTGGAACATATTTGGCTAGATTTGATGTGTCAGTCAAAGATGATGTGCTGGCTTTCTATATCACAGCTCTCTTGCCCAGTGATTGGCTCAAGCTGGAAACGGAAGTTGTTACCCTCCTGATTGTCGTACTACACATATTGAGTAACGGAATCTCATCTGCTGCCTCTTCTGCAGCGTACATCCTGACAGTTCACCTCTTTTTTGAAGGTGGTGGAGGATGAATACATTCATCAGTGTTTCTTGGCCCTTTTGTTTCTTTGGGAAGGTCTCATAATACTATGTAGAGGAGTCTCCAGCGCACTTAACTTTGCAGGTTTCTGAATTTACAAAGTAGGTTATATACAAAAATCTACATTAAAGAAATTGAGATCTCAGTTTCAAATATTAGGAAGTGCTAGCATTAAGCTCATGCAAGCTCAGTTAGGCACCTCTATACATATATGTCTTATGATAAATGGCCCCCTCCCATCAGATAGCAAGTCTGTGGCAGTGTGTAATATACTGTTCAATATCCCCCCAATTTAATGAATATTCATTTTAATATGCACATTTTGGTGAATTAGTTGTACAACATTTGATAGAAAGACAGCCATATACAATTCTTTTGGGGTATAACGCTCAACACAAGAGAGTTCAAAGAATGGAGAGAGTAAAAAAACCTTGCAAATTGTTTAAGAAACATTATTGGCCCAATTCAGAATATTTTAGGCAAATAGTTCAAGTGCATCTGGATGAAAATTTTCACTGACCCGAATTTCAAAAAGGGTAAGGATGAGTAAGTGGCTAGTTCTGGTCTATATTTTAAAAGCAAGATTTTCAGGTTCACTTTAGTCTGTTAAGTCATTATCAGCATGAAGGACCAATTTCAACAGCAACTCCTGAGGCAGGAGAAGCTTCAAAAAGGGAGAAACTGCTGAGCTAGAATTGATATGCAAACTAGACACAATCAACTCCGGTTTGAATAAAGACTGGGAATGGCTGAGCCATTACAAACATTGAATCTATCTCCCCTTGTAAGTATTCTCACACTTGTTATCTAACTGTCTGTACTGAGCTAGCTTGATTATCACTTCAAAAGTTTGTTTTCTCTTAATTAATTGGCCTCTCAGAGGTGGTAAGACAACTCCCACCTGTTTATGCTCTCTGTCTGTGTGTATATATATCTCCTCAATATATGTTCCATTCTATATGCATCCGAAGAAGTGGGCTGTAGTCCACGAAAGCTTATGCTCTAATAAATTTGTTAGTCTCTAAGGTGCCACAAGTCCTCCTGTTCTTCTTTTTGCGGATACAGACTAACACGGCTGCTACTCTGAAACTTTTCAAAAAGGGAGCAGCTCAAATGTCAAGGGGGGTGAGGGGATGGGGAGAAAGAGGAGTGACTCTGCTTCCTCACCTTGATCTAGACAACACACATGCAGACAGCAACCTATTCTCTTCATGAAGATTCTGCTGAGGTGCTGCTACTGCACCAGCAGGCCTCACCTCCTGTTCTTGATACAGTACCTGAGCATTGGAGGGCCCTCCATAATACCTGCAATGTATTATTGGCAGCAGGGGAGTCAGGTGGCCTACATATCTACTATTAGCATTGTTATTTTTAGTGCTCAGATGGAACACAAATAGATTCTACATATTTATAAAGAAAACATCATTTGCACTGATACCATAACTGATACAGGACTTCAAGTGACTCAGCCAGAGGTTAGGGGTCTATTACAGGAGTGAGGGGGTGAGGTTCTGTGGCCTGCTATGTGCAGAAGGTCAGATTAGATGATTACAATGCAGATGTACCTTAGAGTCTATGAGTCTATGATACTCACTTGCTTAAAACATGACACCACCGGCACTTTAATAAAAGAAAATCAAACCTATAGGAGTCTGGTAAGTTTTATACAATACCTTTAACCTGGATCTCACCTGCCAACTGAGTAATTCATTTCTCAGTTTAAGATTCTTTCTTTAGGTATTTGTAAAACAATTTACAAGATGCCTGTTGGATAACAGTTCCTTGCTTAATCTAAGAACATTAAAGTTGTAATTATGTCCATGTAAACACATCACAGAGCAGTAAGTAAATAGCTGGTAACAAAGATGCAAATCTGTTCCAGTTTTGGCGGAGCCAAGTAGCAGTAATGTTTACGTCATTCACATATTCTAATCTGAACACAGGGCAAAATGTTCTCAGCAAATTTGAAGAAAAAGGGTAGAGATATATGCTGCTCAAGTTTGATCTTATTGTAGCTGATGGCTCCCCCTGCCTGAGAATAGCTAAAATTACTGCCCACAGACTACCTTGACCAGAAGTCACAAGAAAGTGTGCTAAACCAGCTGCAGACTCAGGATACATGAAGTGAGATTTAGACCAAAAGTGGGTGCATTCGGCCGCAAAGGCAAATACTAAAAAACTTAACTAGTAAATGAAGGAGAGCAACAGATGATAGACTGAACACTTACTTCATAGTAACACCCAATCAAGATGGCTTATTGACTGAAACTGCAAGCTCAATGCTGAATCTTATGTTCATGGATCAATCTGTTCAGGGGCAGGTGGGCTAAGTTGTCTTCTGCACTTTTTAAAAGTATCCCCTGATCCTCAAGCATCCTCCTGTGAGTGGCTATATAGGATTTTTGTCCCCTTTCCCCAGACTAACAAGATTATGGATTTCCTTTATAATAGCTTTTGCCATTTTAGTGTGCACCTGGATCCACAGAAAGTATTAACAGCATAATTAGTTTCCAGTGACTGAAACATGCCCCTCCTAGGGACTGTAGTTTTGAAACTTGTTAAGAACATAATGATCAGGTTACTCAAAGCAGTGAAAACAGGACAAGAATTAGACCCTGTTAAGAAGGTCCTCCATGGATTTTGGTTAGGCATTTATATTAAATGACCCAAACATCACTTTACTGACACTAGGAATGTCCTACTTCTCGGATATATTCATTTTCTGCGATAGCTCTGTTCTGAGACTTTCATACACCTGCAGGTAGTGCTGATCACATTTACAAATATTTCATCTCTTTTGCGATATTGACTACTGCTCCCTAGTAGTCTGCATGGTGATTTATCCGAATAGTGGACTTATTTAAAAAAAAAATCTGTGTTATCCTCCACTCAAACCCCCAAATAAACTTTTCGGTCTCTGTGACAAATTCAATACAAATCAAGTAAACCTCTAGGTATTTTTTACTGAACTCAGGTTCTTGAGTATATCAAATGACAAGTTAACCTTGCAGGAAGTCATAACTGAAACGTGTTATGTTTAAATTCATAACACAATGAAAGTTGAAGTTAACACAGTAACTACAAGCTAACTGAGGAACTCAGATTCTAACTCTGAAACATCCATGTTGACAAACATGCGCAAGACACCAAAACAATTACAGTTTAAGACTTGTGCTGTCATTCCTAGCCAATAACTTGAAGCTTGATGGGAATTTATATTGAATCTGGGCTTAGGAATGTTTGGAACAAATGCTGAAGCACTTACAATATTTTACAATTTCGCAATAAATTAACTTTAAACAAGTATTTCAGGTCACATCTTCATCAGCGCTCTTGACCTGGAGGCACAGCCGTTCTTTTCTCTTTGATTTGTTTTACACAATCCTCTCTTCTCTTCATATTTAAGAACAAATTTCAGGTCAAATCCTTTTCACCTTACCCACCATGTAGAGTCCCACCGAACTAAAACAGAATGAGGTGGTTGGGCTAACTGATCGGGGGGAGGGATAGCTCAGTAGTTTGAGCATTGGTCTGCTAAACTCAGGGTTGTGAGTTCAATCCTTGAGGGGGCCACTTAAGGATCTGGGGCAAAATCAGTACTTGGTCCTGCTAGTGAAGGCAGGGGGCTGGACTCAATGACCTTTCAAGGTCCCTTCCAGTTCTAGGAGACAGGATATCTCCATTAATTTTTAAATTTAATTTAATTTAATCAGGATTTGATTCTTTGACAGCTCTGAAATAAACTAACACAAAGAAGTGAAGTTGTTTATTTTTAGCATAAAATCTTACAAGAATGTAAAGTACAGCCTTACCTCGAACCCTTTGTGTCTTACTAGGTATCCTTTGTACCAATCTGAAAAATCGAGAAGAGAACAGAACTCAGTACATCGGAATACTTGCATAAATTGCACAAAAATAAATTCATATGATGTTTATCATCATCATTGCGTATAACATAATAAAGCATGGAAAGTAACAGCAAAGCACGTTCAAGATTAAATATAGTACATCTAAAAATGTAAGGCCCTCCATTTCTTGTGTTTAGACAAAACCAAAGTGTGGGGCAGAAAGCACCCATTAGAGTAACTCCCCTTGTATGAATTTGGATCAATATTTGGTCACTCTGGGATAGGACACATCCTGTACTCCCAACCCATTTATTCCTGGTTATTGTAAATAACCAAGTGTAGCATATCAAGGCCCATTTACCCCGTATGTAGGAACTAAACATAAAACTTTCAAATCTGATCCCTTTGTGGTATCTTAGTCTTTAATTGATGATACCATTTCCACCCATGGTCCCTTCATGTAAGCACTGAAAATTATGACCCAAGGAAAAAATCTGCAAAAGACGACATTCAAAAAAAGTTGTAGGGAGTTTTAGCTTCTTTTGAGCAAGAAGAATAAAAGCTGTTCTTTTCTCAGGAGTGGCTTTACATGTAGGCATATATAATAGAAAACCACAACTCTGAACTCAACACAAAGCTATGAAGTACTAAATATATCAAACGCAAGCTAGAACAATTAAACCAAAAGGTGTCAAACCAACATGCATTCACTTCTACCTCCATTCCAAGTCTGCTTCTCTAGTGTTGCAGACAAAATAAATTCAGCTAGTCAGATTTTTCCCCTTCATACCATTTTTTGTGAATGCCTGAATGTTTTTAATGCCTTCTCCCTACTTCTCCTTAAGCTTACTTTCTACTGGCATCGTTTCTCTTGATTGCTGGTTCTGTTCTGTTCTTCTCTGCTATCTTTCTTCTTGTTGATCCCTTCTTCACCCATTTCTGCTCTATTAAACTTTTACTTTAATTGATGCCTACAGCAATGCTATTTGTAACCATTTTAATCGGCATTTACTCAAAGCAGCTTGCATTATGTACATAGAGACGTTCTGCTCTCATCTAACAAATTAGTTTTAAAACAACCCATTAAGTTTTCAGACTTGTGGGTCTAGTCTAGTATGTTCCCAGTATACCAGGTAATTTAGGTCACCACAATTCCCAAGACTTGATTTGCTTCACCTTTGTCATTACTGAGACGAAGATGTGACCTATGAATATCTGGTTACTGGATACTGACAGAAACAAGTATGCCCCACCCACTGTTAAACATCAACATTTTGTAGTTTTTGCAAGAAGAACTAACCCTGAAGACTTCTGATATGCAGCTGAACGAAATAAGCAAAACAGGATGATAGAACGTACTACACAAGCAATACAGCAGAAATCAATAGAGATAGGTATTGAGGCAATACAAGGTATAGTAACATTCTAAACCCACTATTAATCACATAGCTCTCAAACATTCAATCACTCCCAACAAAGTACAAAAAGCAAGTCCTCTGTGCGCTCATTGCTTAAAAAAGTCTACCGAGGCCTGATAGTTGAGAGGAAGATTCAAATACATAGAGCTAAAGTGAGAGCTTTGAGAAATGCAGGACCATCATGGAGGTTTTACTCAATTCGTCAGCATGAGACTCCTTCTCTTTTCATCAAAAAAAGCAGAATTTCATCTTGCACTTGTAATAAAAAAGGGCTTGCCCCATTTATACCAAAATAAAGTTGGGATGGGACTTTGCAAGTAGTTTGAAACTTAAATGTTATGCTGTAATACAATTTGGAACGTATACAACAAACAAAAGAGATCTATACCACCACCCTCAACAAAAAGCATACTACAGGTCATGGTATATCTGGCAGAGAAACTGGGCCCACTGAGCTTTCAAAGCTGCTTTGTCCAAATATGCCCCAATCCTGCTATCTGATTGACACAAACAGGCCCATACGCTCATATGAATCCCCTCTAATTTGCATGGGATTCTATCTGGTTATTATGTACATCAGACAGCAGGCCACAGTTGGTTACTAATTGTCTGTGTTAACTATTTCACAGAGCTGTGAATAGCCAGGATATGAAGCCAAAATGATTACCCTGGCCCTCTTTTCTTAAGATGTAATAGAAATTGGTTTCACTATGGAAATTCCCCACAAGTACTTCATTTCTTGTTTTGAATTGCATTAAGATGTATTAACCTACAACCCTGTGAACATAACAAGTAGGGGTCACAAAAGGGTGCTAATTGGCTTCTAGCACGGAAGACATCAGGGCCACTGCACATTAGCTGCTAGTTCACATGCTCCACTACAGAAAGGTTTGCCAATCTCCATATAAAGCACTCTTGTTGTGAACAGCAGCACTCCTACTCTTGTAACTAAGCTACTAAATAAAAAAAATTAGAAGCAGCAATATTCTAATGCTCAATTTAGTTGCAGTTTTTAAAACAAAGGTTCAAAAGAGGATTTTCATAAGTGCTCAGTGCCAGTGTAACTCTGGTCTGATAGTACACAATGAGCATTTTACCACTGAGTGCAACAGAAACAGAATTAAACCCACACTGAGCAGTTATGAATATCCCACCCTAAATCTAAAACTGAGTAAAGTAGTTGTCCATAATCTACATGCCCATTTACAACAGTGTGCACAAAAACCCCATTTCATGCATCATTCATCACTGGTGCACACAGTCGCCATGACTGCACACCATCATATGCAGATTCTACATGAGCTTTTTTGTATATGCGATTTGGGCAAAGTCTGCATTACAGATGCATGTACATAAAAGAGTAAACAAATCTGTTCCCACACACACACACACACACACACGCTTTTTTTATGCTTATCAGCTACAATTTGCAGTAGGACATACCTTTCAAAATATCTGGAATAAGACTAACTTCCTCACTTACACAATATGAAAGATTCCACTTCCCTCATTGAGCAACTGTTTTGAGAAGACCACAAATTTCACAGCAAGTCAAGGGCTGAGTATTTTAAATTTTATTCAGACAGATGACAACAACCCTTTGTGAAATTTTGTTTTATTTTGTTATTCAGCATAATAGCACTGCACTGCTTCCCGGGTTCTGCTAATGGGCCTTGTACAGCAGACAGAATGCAAGACAGAATATTAACATACTCTAGACTAAACTATACATGAGGCAAATCACTGTAAAAAAGATACGTGTTTGTGTTTTTTTAAAAAGCCTTGCTGTACACTCAAATAGAAGCCAGGAAAGGGGGAGGGGAAACCTCAAGTAAATTAATTCCTTATCATCTCCCAGTCACCACAATATTAAAAGAGGTTGGCACAGCCCAAAGGAACCTTCTACCTCTCTGCAGAGGGTTAATTGAAAGGACATGGGGGGTGAGAAAACAGATGTGTCTGAGGATTTTTCAAAAACACGCCTCCCCCCCCACACACACACACAAAACAAATTGTGGAAAGGGTCCATTCTAGTCTTAACTAATGAGAGGAGGCTGAGGGAAGCATCTCCTGCAGGAGGCCTGATTCTCACTGATATTTAGGAGGCTACCTCCACTTCCCCTGAGACAGGGCCTACCAGACGTCTGATGCTCCAGCATTTTGATGCCCTTTTGGGGAAAAAGAGAAGCAAGTTTAGACCTCCAAAGTCTGCCTAGAGAGGCCATCCAGGATCAATGGCTAGTGGAAACAATGCAAAGCTGTTCTTCAGCAGCTAGAAGGGCTGGGAGTGGGCAGAAGTAAATCTTGGCAAGGCAGGCAAGGTAAGAAGGACTGGCTACTTCCTCCAGGAGCAGTTCTGGGTGAAGTGGCAACAAAAGGAAAGATCTCCCATCTTAACCCAGAAGTCCAGCCAGGTCAGGGCCCTAATTCTGACCGCACTTTTTGAAAATTTTGTTTTACATAGTAGAATTTAAAGCCCAAGTGGCCACCTTGAGTAGGACATCAATTGACTGCTGTAAAGTTAAAAGGAGCTTGCTTTGGGGGAATGCTCCACTGGCTCTGGCAAACCTGTCACATCCCCAGTCACTTCTGAGGGATGCATTTCTTGCCCAATGGGCCCATCACCATCCCTTGCTCAACTCCATTTTAGAGCCATGAGATCTCTTTTTTAGATGGGAAGGAATGACGTTTCTCCCCTCAAATCAAGACCTACCAAACACTAGTAGTGCATACACCAACATCCTTTCCCAAGACCCTGTTGCCCTGTACAACCAGAGAAGAGTTCAGCTCTGCCCATTGGAATGAGTTGGGCTTGGATAGCTTCATATATATCCATTCCAAGGAGGCATGTAGGAAGGCATAGACTGGAACAGGCTTGTGGATCTACCATTAGAGCTAGTGTTGGGTTTTTTTTTTTTTGGCCGATTAGTAAATTTGCTGCAAAATATATATTTTTGGTGCACCAAAACTATTTGTTAATTTGGGCCTAATAGAGCAAATAGTTTCAGCTGAAAAAAGTGTACTGGGGTGGGGGAAGGGGATGTCAAATTGGTTTGTTAAAACATTTTTGGAATGTGTTTGGTTTTTCATTTCAAACGAGAAAAAACAAAGAAATCAATTTAACTACCACCCACGGTTACAGTGTCTGGTTCAAATTAAGCAGGCAGGGAAAGGACAATCAAGTTGAGCTGTGCATAAAATGTTTTTTTCCCATCCTGAGAAAAATTTTCATTGTAAGAAGCTTCCTGTTCTGCACTGGGAGAAAACTGAGACCCTAGAATTTTTTTGTACAAAATAGAGACCGCCAGCCCCAGGATTACCAGAGTTTAGGGCATTCACCTGGGATGTGGAAGATGCAGGCTGTAGTTCCTACCCTACCAGACTTGCACCAGTGACTTGAACGTGGGTCTCACACATCCCAGGTTAGTGCAATAACTATCAGGTTCACACTCTCTCCAATTTCCCATCAGCTCTATAGTTAAACTTTGCAGGTTCTAGGGGGGTTGTGGGTCAGTACTTCTGTGCTTTTTTAAAGAGCCACCCTCCATTCTACTAGTGAAAATATTTGTGCTCTAGCTGCTCATCATGCATTCCCTTTGCCTCCCCCTTGTTTTCATGCCATACTTCAAGATACCTTCATCTTCCTCCATGGCTCCACCAATTTCCTTCAAATTCCTCATTAAAATCCACCTGTTTATTTTAGCGTTCCAAGATTGATCTCCTCTCCAGCACTGTCTGATGTCATTTTCATTCCTCAGCATATTTCATTTGTGTTTTGTCTGCATTATACTCCAGCCCGTAGAGGCTGCAACCTTGTGCTTCATGGGTTTGTGAAGCAGTGTTCACATTTATGGCATCTGGTAATAACTTACATAACTGAACAGCAGCCTAACAAATGTGCAGAACAATAAAGACTTCCCCTCTCAATTGTATTTTCTGTGTCCTAAGATGGCATTTTAAACAAGGAAAAGAAAAAAATTAAACACCACTGAACTACAGTAGCAATGTTTTCCAGTTCCTATTTAAGGCCAGCTTTAGGAAAAGGGGTAGAAACCTGTCATCATGGATTAATTAGTAGCTTGGTCCTGTGGACCTTGTGTATTTACAACTCCCACTAGTTTCAATGAGAGCAGAACTAGACCCAGTGTTACCTGCTATAATCAGGATAGATTGGGAATTGAGTAGTAGAGCCACAAAGAGTTCACTTTTGCACAAGCCATGTTGTAATTCATTGTCGCGAGATGTTCTGGAGCAGTTTTGTTTATTAAATCTTTGCACTATAAAACACCTGTCTAATACTTCTCTTCCTTCACAGTATATATGCAAGTGTAACCACCACAGCTGTGGTTTTGGGTGGGAACCAGTCTCTTACAAGCTGCATGATGAAGAAATGAGGGGAGAAAAAACAAACACTTACCTACAGTAACTGTTGTTCTTAATGGTGTGTTGTGCACATGTATAATTTCACTGCATTTGCATGCCCCCAAAGCACTTAAGTCAGACTCTTGCCAGCAGTACTATTAGGTGGAATGTGCACCCTCACTCTCCTCATACATTGAGCTTAAGTCATAAAATGGGCATGTCCACCACTTCAGTTCCATCTCCCTCTAGTGAAGTTATTGTCTAAAAGTAGTGGGGCAGGTGGGAGGGTTGTGGAATGTATGAGCACACACATCTGAGAACAGTTACTGTAGGCAACTAACCCATTTCTCTCCTTCAAGTGACATATACATTCTGCTGCTGGTGACTCTGTAGCAGTTTCCTTACAGATAGTAGGATTTTGAATTATCTGAACCGAGACTGCAATGCTGACTTGCTGAAGCTCGGCTGTTCGAGAGCCTAAGTTATGTACAAATGACCACGTTGCTGCTTTACAGATATCTGTTATCAGAACATCGGTCAACAATACAGAGGAAGTGGACTGAGCCCTGGGGGCATGAGTTGGGGGGAGGTTTTTGGTGGTGAAGAGATTTTTGCAAGATTGTAATCAAGTTTGATACTGTCAGAGATCCAGTGAGATATGTTGAGCTATCACTGATTGGTCCTTTGACTCTCTCTGCATGGGCTATAAAGAGCCTGGGATCACACTGAACAACAGTGCGATCAAGGTGGAACAGCAAAGTTTTGTAAACTTCCAAGGTATGAAGTCTTTCTTCATTTGAAAGAATGAGGTTTTTGGGGGAAACACTGGAAAACGAATAGATTGGTTCTGATGAAAAGATGACACCACATTTTCAATGAACTTAGGGTGTCATCTGAAAGGAACCTTGTCCTCATTCATAGGGGGAAAAAATTAAAGACAGTTAGTTAGCAGAACTCGTAGCTGAGACACTCTTCTTGCAGAAGTTATTGCCTCCAGAAATACAATGGTGATGTTACTAGGGGTTTTAAAGAGTCCATTAGCCTTTAAAGACTAGGTTAAGATCCCATGATGGTACCTGGTCAGATACTAGACAATATAGACATGGACTAGTTTTTTCAGAAATCTGGATACTGGAGGGTGAGAGTTGGGGTTATTTTTTCCAATGTACATTACTTTACATTTATCCACATTAAATTTCATTTGCCATTTTGTTGCCCAATCACTTAGTTTTGTGAGATCTTTTTGAAGTTCTTCACAGTCTGCTTTGGTCTTAACAATCTTGAGCAGTTTATTATCATCTTCAAACTTTGCCACCTCACTGTTTACCCCTTTCTCCAGATCATTTATGAATAAGTTGAATAGGATTGGTCCGAGGACTGACCCTTGGGGAACACCACTAGTTACCCCTCTCCATTCTGAGAATTTACCATTAATTCCTACCCTTTGTTCCCGGTCTTTTAACCAGTTCTCAATCCATGAAAGGACCTTCCCTTTTATCCCATGACAGCTTAATTTACATAAGAGCCTTTGGTGAGGGACCTTGTCAAAGGCTTTCTCGAAATCTAAGTACACTATGTCCACTGGATCCCCCTTGTCCACGTTTGTTGACCCCTTCAAAGAACTCTAATAGATTAGTAAGACATGATTTCCCTTTACAGAAACCATGTTGACTATTGCTCAACAGTTTATGTTTTTCTATGTGTCTAACAATTTTATTCTCAACTATTGTTTCGACTAATTTGCCCGGTACCAATGTTAGACTTACCGGTCTGTAATTGCCAGGATCACCTCTAGAGCCCTTTTAAAATATTGGCGTTACATTAGCTAACTTCCTGTCATTGGGTACAGAAGCAGATTTAAAGGACAGGTTACAAACCTTAGTTAATAGTTCTGCAACTTCACATTTGAGTTCTTTCAGAACTCTTGGGTGAATGCCATCTGGTACCGGTGACTTGTTAATGTTAAGTTTATCAATTAATTCCAAAACCTCCTCTAGTGACACTTCAATCTGTGACAGTTCCTCAGATTTGTCACCTACAAAAGCCGGCTCAGGTTTGGGAATCTCCCTAACATCCTCAGCCGTGAAGACTGAAGCAAAGAATCCATTTAGTTTCTCCGCAATGCCTTTATCGTCTTTAAGCGCTCCTTTTGTATCTCGATCATCAAGGGGCCCCACTGGTTGTTTAGCAGGCTTCCTGCTTCTGATGTACTTAAAAAACATTTTGGTATTACCTTTGGAGTTTTTGGCTACCCGTTCTTCAAACTCCTCTTTGGCTTTCTTATTACATTCTTGCACTTAATTTGGCAGTGTTTATGCTCCTTTCTATTTGCCTCACTAGGATTTGATTTCCACTTTTTAAAGGAAGTCTTTTTATCTCTCACTGCTTCTTTTACATGGTTGTTAAGCCACAGTGGCTCTTTTTTAGTTCTTTTACCGTGTTTCTTAATTTGGGGTATACATTGAAGTTGGGCTTCTATTATGGTGTCTTTAAAAAGCACCCATGCAGCTTGCAGGAATTTCACTTTAGTCACTGTACCTTTTAACTTCTGTTTAACTAACCACCTCATTTTTGCATAGTTCCCCCTTTTGAAATTAAATGCCACAGTGTTGGGCTCTTGAGTTGTTCTTCCCATCACAGGGATGTTGAATGCTATTGTATTATGGTCACTATTTCCAAGCGGTCCTGTTATAGTTACCTTTTGGACCAGCTCCTGCGCTCCACTCAGGACTAAATCTAGAGGTTCCCATACCAGCTGCTCCATGAAGCAGTCATTTAAAGTATCGAGAAATTTTATCTCTGCATTTCGTCCTGAAGTGAAATGTTCCCAGTCAATATGGGGATAATTGAAATCCCCCACTATTATTGAGTTCTTAATTTTGATAGCCTCTCTAATTTCCCTTAGCATTTCATCATCACGATCACTGTCCTGGTCAGGTGGTCGATAATAGATCCCTAATGTTATATTCTTATTAGAGCATGAAATTTCTATCCATAGAGATTCTATGAAACATGTGGATTCACTTAAGATTTTTACTTCATTTGAGTCTACATTTTCTTTTACATATAGTGCCATTCCCTCCCCCCCCCCCCACACACACACACAACCTGTTCTGTTCTTCCGATATATTTTGTACTCCGGAATGATTGTGTCCCATTGATTGTTCTCAGTCCACCAGGTTTCTGTGATGCCTTTTATATCAATATCCTCCTTTATCACAAGGCACTCTAGTTCACTCATCTTATTATTTAGACTTCTAGCATTTGTGTACAAGCACTTTAAAAACTTGTCTATTTTGTTTTTTTGTTTATTTGTCTGCCCTTTTCTGATGTGTCAGATTCTTTTTTATGTGAATGTTTATCATCTGATCTGGCCCTCACATTTATGATACCTCAAACCAGTATTGGAGGACTTACTGGAAGGTTTCTTCTGAGAAGATTAAGATTTTGAGCACTTGTCAGCATCAGAAAGCTTCAAGAAGGCCAGTGGCGAAGATGAAAAGCATTATTTTTCACCTGACTTGTGCTTTGAGTTGCTGGTGGCTGGAGGAACATTTCTCATGGATTTAGAATCTGTCACCTCATGTTTGGGATCTGGTTTCAATGCAGGACACATTCCTCTTTCATCAGATGAACTTCTAGACAAAAGTCCCTCTGCTTTTTTGTTCTATACATGCAAACATTTTCAGAATACACTGGCTAACCAAAGCAAACAGCCACAGAGAACTCCAACTTTCACTGAGAGGAGATGGCAGACAAGGAGAGCTGGGGTACATATGCCACCTAGTGGTACTACTGGCAAAAATCTTCAACTCAGGTGCATTGGGCACACACACACACCTGCAATTTCCAGTTTGCATCAAGTTCCAGTCTTATTTCAGAGTAGCAGCCGTGTTAGTCTGTATCCGCAAAAAGAAGAACAGGAGTACTTGTGGTACCTTAGAGACTAACAAATTTATTAGAGCATAAGCTTTTGTGGACTACAGTCCACTGTAGTCCACGAAAGCTTATGCTCTAATAAATTTGTTAGTCTCTAAGGTGCCACAAAGTACTCCTGTTCTTCTTTTTCCAGTCTTATGTTATTCCTTTTTGCATCTTCCCATCTTAGTTCTGTCTTACTTCTACCCTTTGTCCACATACACCAATAATTTGGAGCAACTCATTCAATGTTAATGATGTGCAACTAGTTTTAAATTTTGGCCAGCATTATTTAATGCATGCTAATAATCATTGTTTGGCACTTGAGGTAAATGGAGTGAGATGTTTTGATTTCTAAAAAGTGTTTCTTGTAAGGCAGCTCTGACATACAAGAAGAGTGAAATATTATGTATTAAAGTTCTTTGTGTTAAGGGGGAATTTTAAAACATAATAAACCTCACACACATACAACCCATGTATTATCTTCAAAACTCAATTCTTCCATCAGATAAGCACAGTGCACCTAAGAGGGGCTGACAACCACCTCAACTCTTTATCCACCTGGATTCCTTCATCCTTAATGTTTTGCATGAAAACCACATGCACTTTAACATTTCTGACAACAGATGTCCAAGGATGAATATACTCTGACCCAAAGAAAGCAAATTTAGACTAACCAAGTACAGCAGGACCTATCCTGGTTTTGAAACTCTTACAATATTAAATGTTGTTTTTGTAGTTGTAGTACATTATGTGCTTCTTGGTAGAACAGGTAGATCTAGATGTAAGACAATTTCTATGACCATCTTAACATCTGTGTAGCTCTCATCAGTATACTCACAGGTTGAAGGGAAGTAGGGGAAGGGAAAATAAGTTGAATACCCCCTTTCCTTTACCACTAATTAGATGAAAAACCTGAAGTTGAAACTAACATAAATCCTTTCATGTTAACCAGGCTTTTCCCAAACACACAGGTGATAAACTGGCTTCATAATCATGTGGTAGGTTTCAGGTGACTTGCATTAGTACATCCTATTTATTGAAATCAATAAAATAAAGACAACTGGCCAATGAAAGTGATTGATGCTTTATTGCAAGTTGAATGGTCAACTGAAATAAGCAGATAGGAAACAGCTTAGTTTAATTCTGAAACTTGAAAAGTATTCATTAATGAAATTAATAAATTTGTTAGTCTCTAAGGTGCCACAAGTACTCCTGTTCTTTTTACGGATACAAACTAACACGGCTGCTACTCTGAAACCTGTTATTAATGAAATAATTAGCCCTGTTTTCCCAGGAATATGTTAATGTAATACTGGTTGATGACGGAAAGCACATGAGGAAATGTGATATAAATGTAAGTTTTCAATGCAAGTAATTAAAAAGAGACACTATATTTTGAATGCAAGTGACTTACCTTCACAGGACTCCAATATATGGACCACATCACCAATATGCAGGGGTAACTGTGATTCTCCTGCACCTTTAAAGTTGTATATGGCTGAAAAATTAAAGGACAAAGTATTCAATGATTCAAGTAGAGCAAGTCATACTTTTCAATTAAATAGAAAAGTAAGCTATGAGTGATGTTAAGATTTTGACTCCACAATGAATAGACTAGGGAGAACAAGACAAATTATAAATTATATGATGGGGCTATGATTTCAGCGAACAAGTTTCTTCTTTTCTTATCTAACCTAAACACTACCTGAAAAAAAGACAAAAAGAAGCTATGCATTGCTGGTAGTCAAAAGAGGATTGTGTATACATTTTCAAAAGATCATCATCATCACTAGGAATTTAAAGATAATGTTGTGGGAAATACTTTGGTGGTCACTGCCCAAATTCAGCCAAGCATTTAAGAACACACTTAACTTTAATTACTTGCTTTAGTGTTTGCTGAATCAGGGCTTGTATTTTCCCATTATACATAGTTGTTAAAGCAAAACATGCAATGTATTGAGCGGTTTAGGTCAGGGTTTTATCCAGAGTTTATTTTGCGCATGCATTAGGGTCCCTACTATGATCCAAACATTCACTCTAAATATATATGCACACATTGAACACTTATGCATGCATATAAGTCTAAATAGCTATTATATATGCACAATTGAAGTTCAGGTCCAACAATAGAAAAAAATGCCTGCAGACTATGATTTTATTAATTCAAGCAGCTAAAAATGTTCCTAAGGTAAAGAGTTCAATCTTAAAGCAAAATCATGGTTAATACAGAGAAAGCGGAAAAAGTCTAGTTGTACTGTTTTTAGGACATTTGAATTGCCAGAAAAATACTAGATGCTAACAATCTTGCTAACCAAAAGCAAGTAATTCAAATGTGGTTTCAAAGCACAGAAATGAAGATGAGAAGTGGAACAGGTTTCAAGAACATTGTAATAGGCTTTTTCAAACAGTTGTTCATTATCTTTGAGGCCTACAGGATGTGGGCTGGCAGGGTAAGTGTTTGGCTTTTTGTGTATGCAGTCTCCTAGGGGCTGGATGATAGAGGCACATGCTACATAGCGAGAGTGTGGCTAATTAATAAACATCCCACAGAGATCTTGTTAAATGTTTGTAGGGCTGAAACCTTTGTTGTATCAAAAGTAACTTCAATGCAGATATCTATTGCAGAATCTCTGATCTACACTGAAGTACACATTACTCAATGGTCATTTTTTTTTTAGTTCCATTCTCTTCTCCTCCCAGAACATCCCTATTCCCCCCCACCCTGCCTCACCCCCCCAAAAAAACCAACAAAATTTGCAGTGTCTGTAGTTGAAATTAGCATGATCCAGAGGCACAGCTTCTCTTTAGCATACGTAATTACCTTTCTGTCCTATTTTGCTCCCCTTTGCACTCATGCAGCAGAAAGGCACCTGTGGCCTACTGTTACAGGACCATGAATTCAAGTAAATAAGCTGTATCTTAAATATATATTGCTGAGATCAACTTTGCCTTTCATAAGGCTATCAAGTTGCAATGGTGTAGCTGACAGCAGAATACTGTCCATCACACTCCTTTAAAAAGAAACTCCATTTTATTCTTTTAAAGTTCTTATCTCCTGTAGTCCAAATTCTTCCTTTCATTTGGCCTTCTGTTCTGTTAATACTTTATTGACCTCCTTGCTCATGTTTTCATCGTCTAGTGCAGCAGCCGTCAAACTGTGGGTCAAGACCCCAAAGTTGGTCGCGACCCTGTTTTAATGGGGTCACCAGGGCTGGCATTAGACTTGCTCAGCCCAGGGACAAAGCCCAAGCCCCACCGCCTGGGGATGAAGCTGAAGCCTGAGGGTTCCAGTCCTGGGTGGCAGGGCTCAGATTACATGCCTCCCTGTCTGGGACTGAAGCCTTGGGCTATGACTTCAGCCCCGTTGCCCGGGATGGTGGGATTCTGGCTTTATCCTCTCCCCCCCCCCCCGGGGTAATGTAGTGATTTATGTTGTCAGAAGGGGGTTGCAGTGCAATGAAGTGTGAGAACCCTTGGGCTAGTGCTATTGTGTTGCTTTCAGTATGGTGCACCCAATAATTACTTTTTGAAAGCTTTCCATTCCCTCAGTGTCCCCTGCCATCACCTGAAACACTTCTCTCCCTAAAAGCTTATCCCATAGTCCTACCCATATTTTTTCAAGATCTGTGGACTTGCCAGATTCCCTTACTCTTAATGTTAAAGGCATTTTCCCTGACTTTTGATTTACCTAGTGTCATTGATTTGTAGGTGGTATTCCCCTATATTTCCAGCCTAAAAACGAAACTGAATTTCCTTCCCCAAATGGCTTAAGACCTACTACTTTCTCTTAGAATGATTTATAGTAATGTGTATTTAATACTATGTTATTTAAGATTTGTTTGAAGTGATACAATATTGTGTAAGCAAAAAGTGTTATATTGCTAAGCTTTAAGTAAACAGAGTTCATCCTACTATAAAAGGGTGTACTTGCCCTTTAGCACCCCCTGCTGGCCACCTGCAGTGTCCTGCCAGCATTTCCTTCTGTCCAGGCCCCTTAAGAACTCCATACAGTCCAAAGGTAAAGATACAGTTCCCCTGTTGGGGTTGTACTCTATTCAATCCAAATAAACTTGATATAAAGTCTCTTCCAGCTCCAGACTCAAAATAAAGTCTCCCTGGCCTGTAGTCTCTCCCCTCAGGTTCTGGGCTTGTACAAACCTCCTTCTGGGCTCTCAATAATTCCAGCAGCTTCCCTCAGGAACCCTTCATGCAGCTCTCCATGTAGTTCTTTCCCTTACCTTCCTGGGCTGAGAGAGGTCCACAGATAGTCCTTTCCCCTGCCCATCTCCTCCATCCTGATGGAAGGCACAGAATATATACAGCCTTCTTCCCAGTGCTTTTTCCAGTTGGCTGGGAGAGGGGGCAGCCTTTCCTCATCAGCTCTACAAGGCCCCTGATTCCAGGCCCTAAAGAAACAGCCTGGGTTTTCACTGTTCCCCAGTGCCATCTTCCTTCTCCCAACTCCTAGTTCTCCCTTCTTCTAGGTCTTCATCCCCCCTAAAAATTCCCAGGAGTAAAAGGGATGCACCATGGAACAGATGTCACCTGGCCACTAGTCCTTACTACATGTAAGTGGGCAGTCACAGTGTTGCACATACATTTTGAGTGGTGGTGGGAAGTTTATAAGCCATTTTTCACTAGCCACTCTGTAAACACACTAAGTATATCATGCCAAGAAAACAGAGTATAGGAGTATAAAATCTAACTGTGCAAGGCTTCCAACTGGATCATGCACACCTTACACAAGCACTACAACTTAAGAGACAATACCCAAGCTGTCAGAGCTTAGCAACAACTCCAAAACTAAGAGCTACTCAAGAATTTGCTATGATTGCTAGTGTTCCACTGCCGCCACTCTGCACATAAAAGCTTTTGTTAGGAGTATCTGAGCAAAGCAACATAATTCAATGTGCGCTGAGGCAGCCTGTGATGATGCATGTCATATTGGCCTATGTTTTACTTTACTGTAACCATTTTATCCCTGAGCAGCTTGCCCCAGAGCCAGCTGCTTGGGCGGCCCTGAGGTCAACCATACCGTCTCTTCCCTCCGCCCCCAGAAGTCACCGAGGTCGTGGAAAGTCACAGAATCCGTGACTTCCGTGAGCTGCGTGACAAACACAGAGCCCTAGCCAAGATTAATTTAGTTTTCACCTTTCACTTGAAATATGCATTCCTCCACTACTGGTTGCCTTGTGTTAAATAAAAGCCAAAACATTATAGATACTAACAATCATCAATTCATGTTGTGAACTAGTTTTGCCTCCTGTTAATTGCTTCCTTTAACACCAGTTAATATGTTGAAAAAGCACAATAACTGACAAAGGAAGTGGCTTAGTTTGCAGGCTAAACATTTTCTAAATGAGTAAGTGGAAACTTACAGACTAAACAGATTTCTTGGTTGAATTTTGATTGCTTAGTTGAATGAGTTTATAAAGACTTTATATTCTTAATATAGGGCTGTTTAAAGCCCAAATACACATAAATATATAACCTATTACATAGTATAAATTATCTGCAAACTGCATATATTTGAAAAAATACCAACAAAGCCATTGACTGCATCCCTGATCATCTTGGCTTATAGCTATTGAGGGATCTATCCTTCATGAACTTATCTAATTCTTTTTTGAATGTCATTAGAGTTTTGACCTTCACAACATACCCTGCCAATGAGTTCCGCAGGTTGGCCATGTGTTCTGTGAAGTAATACTTCCTTATGTTTGTTTTAAACTTGCTGCCTATTAATTTCATTAGTGAACCATGGTTCTTGTCTTACGTGAAAGAATAGCACTTCCTTATCCACTTTCTCCACACCATTCATGATTTTATAGATGTCTATCACATCCCCTTTAGTCTCTTTTCCAAGCTGAATAGTCCCAGTCTTTGTAATCTCGCCTCATATGGAAACAGTTCCATTCTTCTAATAATTTTTGTTGCTCTTCTCTGAACCTTTTCCAATTCTAATGCATCATTTTGAGATGGAATGACCAGATCTCTATGCAGTATTCAAGGTGTGGGCATACCATGGATTTACATAGTGGAATTGTGATATTTTCTGTCTTATTGTCTATCCCTCTCCTAACAGTTCCTAACATTCCGTTAGCTTTTTTGACTGCCATAGCACATTGAACAGATGCTTTCAGAGAACTACCCTCAATAACTCCAAGATCTTTCTTCAGTGATAAACATCTAATTTAGACTCCATCATTTTGTATGCATAGTTGGAATTATGTTTTCTAATTTGCATTTATCAACATGGAATTTCATCTGATATTTTTTGCCCTGTCACCCACATTTGTGAGGTCCCTTTGTAACTCTTCACAGTCTGCTTTAGACTTAACTATCTTGACTAATTTTGTATCATCTGCAATTTTTGCCACCTCACTGTTTACCCCCTGTCAAGGCTGTATCCCCACTTTGAACTTTAGGGTACAAATGTAGGGCTCCTGCATGAAAACTTCTAAGCTTAACTACTAGCTTAGCTCTGGTCCCGCTGCCACCATTCCCAATGGATTCCCTCCCTGGGAAGCCTTGAGAAACCTTTCACCAATTCCCTGGTGAATACAGATCCAAACCCCTTGGATCTAAAACAAGGAGAAATTAACCATTCCCCTCCTTCCTCCCACCAACTCCTGGTGAATACAGTTCCAACCCCCCTGGGATCTAAAACAAGGAGAAATTAACCATTCCCCCTCCTTCCTCCCACCAACTCCTGGTGAATCAAGATCAAAACCCCTTGGATCTTAAAACAAGGAAAAATCAATCAGGTTCTTAAAAAGAAGGCTTTTAATTAAAGAAAAAGGTAAAAATCATCTCTGTAAAATCAGTATGGAAATTAACCTTACAGGGTAATCAAACTTAAAGAGCTCAGAGGACTCCCCTCTAGTCTTAGGTTCAAAGTACAGCAAACAAAGATAAACACTCTAGTAAAAGGTACATTTACAAGTTGAGAAAACAAAGGAAAACTAAGACGCCTTGCCTGGCTATTTACTTACAAGTTTGAAATAGGAGAGACTTGTTTAGAAAGATGTGGAGAACCTGGATTGATGTCTGGTCCCTCTCAGTCCCGAGAGCGAACGCCCTCCCAAACAAAGAACACAAACAAAAGCCTTCCCCCCACCCCCCGAAGATTTGAAAGTATCTTGTCTCCTTATTGGTCCTTTGGTCAGATGCCAGCCAGGTTACCTGAGCTTCTTAACCCTTTACAGGGAAAAGGATTTTGGAGTCTCTGGCCAGGAGGGATTTTATAGTACTGTACACAGGACAGCTGTTACCCTTCCCTTTATAGTTATGACACCCCCTTTTCCAGATCAATTATGAATATGTTGAACGGCATTGGTACCAATACAGATTCCTGGGGAACCTTGCTATTTACCTCTCCCCACTGTGAAAACTGACTATTTATTTCTACCCTTTGTTTCCTGTCCTTTAATCAGTTGCTGATTCATGAGAGGACCTTCCCTCTTATTCCATGACTGCTTACTTTGCTTAAGAGCCTTGGGTGAGGTACCTTGTCAAAAGTTTTCTGAATCACCCTTGTCCACATGTTTGTTGACCCTCAAAGAATTCTGATTGGTGAGGCTTGATTTCCCTTTACAGAAGCCATGTTGATTCTTCCCCAACAAATATTATTCATCAATGTGTCAGATAATTCTGTTCTTTACTACAGTTTCAACCAATTTCCGTGGTACTGAAGTTAGGCTTACTGACCTGTAACTGCCAGGATCCCCTCTGGAGCCTTTTTTAAAAATTGGTGTCACATTAGCTATCCTCCAGTCATCTGGTACAGAGGCTGATTTAAATGATAGGTTATATACCAAAGTTAGTAGTTCTGCAATTTCACCAAAGAGTTCTGAAGGAACTCAGATGACTAGCATATGCTCCTAGTGACTTATTACTGTTTAATTTATCAATTTGTTCCAAAACCTCCTCTATTGATACCTCATTCTGGGACCGTTCCTCAGATTTGTCACCTAACAAGAATGGCGCAAGGGTAGGAATCTCCCTCACATCCTCTGCAGTGAAGACCAATGCAAAGAATGCATTTAGCTGCTCCACAATGGTCTCATCTTCCTTGAGTGCTCCTTTAGCACCTGCATCATCCTGTGGTCCCACTGGTGGTTTGGCAGGCTTCCTGCTTCCGCTTTACTTAAAAACTAACAGCAAAAATATATATAAATACACCTCTACTTCGACATAATGCTGTCCTCGAGAGCCAAAAAATCTTACCGTGTTATAGGTGAAACCACGTTATATTGAACTTGCTTTGATCTGCTGGAGTGTGCAGCCCCGCCCCCCTGGAGCGCTGCTTTACCGCATTATATCCAAATTCGTGTTATGTCGGGGTTGAGGTGTATAGTCTTTTGCTAGTTGCTCTTCAAATCCTTTTTTGGCCTCCCTAATTATACTTGTACACTTGATTTGCCAGAGTTTATGCTCCTATTTTCCTCGATAGGATTTAACTCCCAATTTTAAGGGATGCCTTTTTGCCTCTAACTGCTTCTTTTACTTTGTTTAGCCAGAGTGGCTCTCTTTTTGGTTCTCTGGGTTTTTTAATTTGAGGAATACATTTGAGCTTCTATTACGGTGTTTTTAAAAAAAACTTTCCATGCAGCTTGCTGGCATTTCACTTTTGTGACTATTCCTTTTAATTTCCATTTAGCTAGTTTTCTCATTTTTGTGTAGTTCCCATTTCTGAAGTTAAATGCTACTGAGATGGTCTCCATTGGTATGTCCTCACCACCATGACCACCACATACACATGAATGTTAGATTAAATTCTATTATGATTGCTATTACCAAGCAGTTCAACTATAGGCACTAAATCGGGACTAAACCAAGATTTGCCTCTCCCCTTGTGATTTTCAGGACTAGCTGCTCCAACAAGCAGTCATTTATGTCTAGAAACTTCATCTCTGCATCCTGTCCTTAGGGGATATGTACCCACTCAATATAGGGATAGAAAACTCAATAATAGGGAATTTCAACTATTTTTACAGCCTCTCTAGTCTCCTAGAGCATTTCACAATTAGCATCACCATACTGATCAGGTGGTCGGTCATATATTCTATTGCTATACTCTATGCTTTAATAATAAGAATTTCTATTCATGGAGAGCCTATGGTACAGTTTGATTCATTTAAGATTTTTACTATATTGGACTGATTTCTTGCACGTATAATCCCATTCCCCCACCAGCATGACCTACTCTGTCATATATTGTACCCTGCTATTACCGTGTCCCATTGATTATCATCGTTTCACCAACTTTCTGTGATGCCTACTATATCAATATCCTCATTTAATACCAGGCACTCAAGTTCACCCATTTTAGTATTTCAACTTCTTGTATTAGTATACAAGCACTTATAAAATTTGTCACTGTTTAGCTGTCAACAATTATGTGATGTAACTGAATGGGACTTTTTCATTTGACTGACTGTCTTCAGTTCCTACCAGTGCTTTATCAACTTTTATCCTCTCCTCCTTACTAGGGCATGGAGAATCATGATCAATAGATCCTCCTCCAAGGAATGTCAGCGGTCAGCTTTCCCAAAGCCCTTAGTTTAAAAACTCCTCTACAAACTTTTTCATTTTACATGCCAGTAATCTGGCATGGTTTAGGTGGAGCCCATCCTTCCCCAAAAGGTGCACCAGTTCCTAATAAACCTAAACCCCTCCTGCCTACACATCTCATCCATTGAGACCCTGCAGTTCTGTCTGTCTCAATTCCATGCACATGGAATTGGAAGATTTCAGAGAATGCTGCCATGGAAGTCCTGGACTTTAATCTCTTACCTAGTAGCCTAAATTTGTCCCCAGGACTTCTTTCCTACCTTTCCCTATCTGGTATCTACATGTACCACAACCACTGGCTCCTCCCTACGCTGCACATAAGATCTGCAATCTTTGCACCCATCAGGCAATGCATTTCTCCCAGTCATCACAAACCCAGATATCTATACTTCTAATGATTGAATCCTCCATTACTTTTACTGGTCTCCTCCTAATAACGGGATTCCCTCCCCTAGAGAGGTATCCTTAGTGTGGAAGGACGTCATGACAGTCGTTAATGCACCCTGCTCCCACTTTTCAAATTAACTACAAATATCAAAGGTCTATTAATTAATTGTATTGTGGTGGCATGTAAGCACCCAAATCAGGGACCCTATTATGCTAGGTATTATACAGTCATGGAACCCAAAGAATAGATTAAATTTTAAAAACAATGTGATGTGTTCAGGGTCCTGTTGGAAGTTAGATGTCATTTTGAATCTGCTTCCTAATAACCAATATTGACCTAACCAGGCACTAGTATTAGCATTATTGGCATGGACACTCTAGGTCAGTGGTTCTCAACTTATTTGCCATTGTGGGCCGCATATGCAACTCTCTGTGTGCTATGTGGGCCACATCCACACTGTATTTATGCCATCTCTAGGGCCCTGATGATGTCACATGGGCCACAGCTGTGTACTGATTGGGTCATGGGTTGAGAATCACTGCTCTAGGTGAATGAGACATCGACAGTCAGTATAGTCTAACCATAGGCCACACCTTAACCAACAAGTCCTTCTTTGACCTGGGAGTACAGCTACCACCCATTTTCCAATGTAGTGACATATGCAAAATCTAGTCTTCTAACCCCACCCACAAATCCTTAGCTAACCTCTCATCTCAGCTGCTCCTCAGATTTGGCTCAGTATAAAAGTCCCCTGCAGCCTAACCACGTTTTCTTTGTGACAGCAATCAAGCAAAGGGGTGCTTTAATCTGTGAGAGACATTGAAGTGAAGCCCTTTCCAATCCCAGAGAAAGAGTCTGCTCAATTAACTCTGTGTGAGAGTTTAGGAACAACAAAAGTCACCTATTAGCCAACCATTCCTGCCATGAACACCTATGGAAGGTCAAGACTAACTTGATTAACATAACCTTGTTACAGCCCCTCCCAGACTTTTTGAAGAAGATTAGCAATTTCCAATTGCCACGCCAATCCACCATCTGGGAAATTCCATTCTCATTCAACAGACCTCAACTGAGAGCTAAAGCACTACATTCCATTTACCATAAACCCAATATTAGCTTCTAGTCAAGCCTAGAAAACACCACCAGATCTGACTGGTGACACGAGGAACGCCCACTTTTCAAGCCCCAGTGCTGTTGGGAATTCCACTTCAAGTAGATGGAGATGAGACCTGTGAAAACCTCCTCAGGTAGCATCTTAAGTGACCAATGGGAGATGCCCTGAGGCAAGAGTGACTTTTCACCCAGTCAATGGCCATACATTGATGACAAGGAGGATCTGCATGCTGTCTGTCACTGTCCAGGGCTTCCTAAATCCAACTCCAGCATATGGTGTGAGCATTCTTGGATGTCTTAACCAAATAGCCAAAAACTGCATTGGGTACGGAAACTGAATAACCCCCTGAACAGCCTGTTATATTTTCAGTCTTATTTGGGTAACTGTTACTGCTGGATAAGTTCACGGATAAACAAAAAAAACAAAAAACAAAAACACTAGACTACTCCTCTAGGCTCTGTCTATATTCTTGTGCACACAGTGACAATACCACTATATCTGTCAACAGCCATTCTCTTGGTTCTCACTGACACAGGGTGCAGGAAATGTAGTCGCTATTTACTCAGAGAATTCTTGCTAAAATTTGAATTAAGGTCATTTGGGGATTGAGACAGGAAACCCATATTTTAAGATTTGAAACCCACTGGATTAAGAATTATTTGAAACAACAGAATCCAAAGCTCAAACACTTGGCTAAATTTAGTTATAAGGCCCTGCCCCTAAGCAGAGAAGGACAAATGTGAGGGTCAAGCTCTAGGATCGCCATAGAAACCAATTCTAAGGAAAAACTTAAGGGCCCAGTCCTGCATGGTGTTGATTGCCCTAAACTTTCATTCACTTTAAAGGGAACTAAAGGCAAGCTAGAATCAGGCTGCAAACCAATAGTGCATCTCGACAGGAATGCTGACCTACGAAAAGGCTGCAGTCACAATCCTCAGCACAAAGTTAATTTACTAACCTTTCCTCACTACCCGCATCTTTCCCTCTGCATGTTTTTTTTCCTTCATTCCAAGTGCCTAATCTGGCCCTTTATACCATTTCATCTACTAGTGCCTTGTCCCTCTGTCTAGTCACCTAGATCAATCATCAGCCTTCCACTTCACTGTCTCTCCTCCCTGTGCCCTCCCCCACACAGAAAAACTGTACTAATGTTTCTCTCAAACTTTTCTTCTGAAGCACAGCTGTGTTAAACCAGCTTTCCATTTTCTTTCATTGCAATAAATGTGAACTAACAGGAATGATTCTGGCTCTGTACCTCATCTCAGGTCTGTTGTATTTGCCAATATGTTGAATCAAGAACTTCAAACACTGATTGGTCTAAAAATATTCTGTCTTGCAAAACTCAACAGTTGTGTTGGAAAAATAAGCTGCATTTAGAAATCATCTCAATAGTTTGGCATTTAAAAGGGTTCTCAGTGGCCTAATAGGAAGTCTAATCTGAGCCTGACAAATTATTAACTGTACATTTTGCCTTTTTCTATAATCCCAATCCAAGTTCCTTAAAATGCAGTTCTACTCTTAAGAGAAAGAATGTAAAAATTCTACCCGCTGGCTGAACAGAACTGCTTCATGCAAAGCTACATGAGTCCAATCATCACTTATGGCCAAAATAAGTCTGGATTGATTTTTATTCTTGGTGATCATGTAAAGCCAGCACATGAAGTGCAAGAGCTACATTCTATTCCCCTTGTTTACTGTGGTCTATTTAACAATCTATTCCATAATTAGTTAATAAGGACCTGGACACAGGAAAATACTCTGTGGAAACACTGTGCTGCACAAACTAGGTTTCTTGAGCTAGAGAAAAGCAACAGAGGGTCCTGTGGCACCTTTGAGACTAACAGAAGTATTGGGAGCATAAGCTTTCGTGGGTAAGAACCTCACTTCTTGCATCTGAAGAAGTGAGGTTCTTACCCACGAAAGCTTATGCTCCCAATACTTCTGTTAGTCTCAAAGGTGCCACAGGACCCTCTGTTGCTTTTTACAGATTCAGACTAACACGGCTACCCCTCTGATACTTGAGCTACAGAGTGCATGCCAGTACCCTGAATTAAGAATCCCTTCTGAGTCACGGCTATAAGAATAGATGTTACATTTATTAGGTTATACTCAGTTACACCTGTGCAGCTCCAGCAAACCTGCTGAGGTTCCACACATGTCAGAGACCAGTTGGCCTGCAGACTCTGTTAGTGATGTGCAGCAAGGAATGAATCCAGCTTGATTTTCGTATCTCAGGCTGAGTTTGAGGGAAAACTTTCATTGTTAACTGAGAAACTTTTGGAGATGCATGTTAATACTCAATTCTATTGCTGAGTCATTTTTAGATGTATAGCCACTTCAGTGTTTAGGCAGTTTTTATTATAGTGGCTCTCACACTAAGAACTAGAAAACCACCTGTCAAATGGAGCTGCAGAGAGCACCAGTATAATTGCAGGGGAACAAGCTGATAATGCATTGCAATGTTTGTGTCAGCACGTATTAACACAATGCAAGGGTGACCATGACATGAAAGTGAAGAGCTCATCATTAAGAGCTGGACACAAGAGTCCATTTATACTCCAATCCCCGTTTTATTGGTCCTGCAGAACAACTAGTCTACATATTCCTGAGCATAATCCACTCCTGCCTTATTTAGGAATTACATATACACAGATAGAATACTCTTCAAACACTGATTCTGTACATCTGCAGTGCCATTTGACCATAATCTCCCTTCACACGCTGTCCCCACATTTCCAGAATCAGAAAAGAAGTGGGGCTACTTCTCCCTTTCTCCTGCTGCTTTTCTTATGAACAAAAATAAAAGTGAATTGAAAGTGGGGCCAAAAGAATAAAAAGGCAGTCAGTAAAAACAAACTTTAACAGTATTCAAATTATTACCTCTAGCTGCCATTTGATCAGTAGAACTCAGTTATATTTGCTAACTCCACAGAAGCAAATAATTACAGAAATAAGCTGTGGTGGCTAACTATTAAGCAACATCTTTAGACATGGGTATTTAAAGATTACAAACATTATGCTGTACTCCAAATTTACCAGCGCCTTCTAGATTAACATCTCTTCTAATATAAAAACTGGTTAGGCTCCCCATCACATGGCCCAGTGCTGGAAATGTAATACAACCAACACAAATTAAACCATAGCCTTGTCTGAGAGGAAGGAGTAGTGGCTCATTTTTAAAAGCCAGGACTGCACACACTAGGCAACTTTGAGCACGTAACTCAGTTGTGTCTTGGTTTACCCATCTGTAAAATGAGTCTATTAATGCTTTCCTACCATATAGGTGTAGTGAGACTTAATTCATTACTGTTCATAAATTGCTTTGAGATCCTCCCTGGGTGCAGTAGATAATATTACTGAACTCAGCTTCATTACATGCACATTTCCACAGTCCAAAAACATCACAATTCTGTTCAATATTTGTTTAAGCTATTACTCACTAAGGAGATTCTTTTGTAAACTAAAAGCCACAAGTATCTTTTCTCCTTTTGTTTGATATACCTTAAAACTTTGGGGTTTTGTGGTACAGCTACAGAAACTGACTATCAAGTCCAACATGCAATACAAAATAGTCGTTTATGAACTTTAGTGAAATTATTTTTAGTAATTTAAATCAAACACAACCTGGATATATGCTTGGGCTCAGGTTAGCAAAAGAAATGTTAAAACTGTTTGGAAAATGTAATCCTTTATGGATCCAGCAATCTGTTACCTACTTCCAATTTTTTTATTGCAGAAATAATCAGAAGAAAGTAAGTCATCCAATCAACTTTTCACACTTTTTAATTCAATTTTCCATCAACTGCATTCTTCAATTCTAGCTCTTGTATCAGACTGACCCACTAGTTAAACTACTATTGCTTTTATGACATAACCATGGAAACCAGTATCATTTAAATTCTCTTATTACATTTATTCTAGTTAACACTGCACATGCTTTAGGAATAGAACAAAAATTCAAGTTTAGAATATTTTTTATCTGTGCTGAAAGCTGGTTACTAAAGCATTTCTTTGGGCACTCTTTGGGCTAATTTTTCAGGGCGCTTCCACAAATCAACTTGCAATATTTTCAAACAAATTCGTACAAATCACATCAAACATTTGTATGCACAAAGTAATTTAATGATGGAAATTAATTTAGGTTGCGCGAGCAAATACTGTAAATTTGCTCTTTCAAAATACAGTTCTACTTACTCTTTTGTGCTTTTCATCTGTATATCTCCAAGATCAATTTACAAAGTCCAAATGAAAAGACAACCTCAGATTTACATAAGTGTATGTGTAACCATGCATGAAATTTAAGCGTGAAACAGAGATTGTGCTTATGCTTGACAACACTCATTTGCATATGCAACTCAAGCCTGGCCCTAGTAGTAAAGATGCTGCAGAGTATAAAGTCAAGTTATGTTTAAATCTGAAAAGAACAGGTAAGAACTCAGAAAGGAGTTAACTATTTTTAAGCAGAAGTTCCTGCAGAGAGAATTCATTTCCTGCCACACTGTGCATCCTGTAGCAAGGAAACACCATCTTCTGGAACATGAAACGATCAAATCTTGTTCAAAGTTGTTTGGCACTCAGGTGACCCACCCTCCTGAACTGAAATTGTCCCATAGCAGTTCTACATTTTAACTCCAGTTGATCTGTGCAAATGTACTGAGGAGTCAGTTTCTCTCTTTTAAATATTGATTTTTTACCATAAGAGCTTTTACGAGCTGGGCAAAGGAGGTTTATTCTTCCAGAACTACATTTTTGGGTAAACAACAGATTTATTACAAGAAGGCCAAAGACTAGTTTGCATTTCTTTAAGATAGGCATAGTTGGTTTACTAGAGGTCATTTAATTGTATTTCAAATTCTGATTTATGCCTGTAAATATTTGCCCCGCCAAATTGGAAGCTGGATTGTTGGCCCTCCAGTGGAGGCTAATAAGGATTCTTTAGAGTTTTCAGTTCAGGAACCTCTCTAAAGGAACATACGTTGATTTGGTTAGAACGGCATGATCTTTTCATGTTACTCAAGCTCTCACAGCTGGTTATGATAAAATACATATTTCAACATAGTTTTCAAAGACCTAGCTCCCCATCCCCACAAGGAACATCATAGTTTGTGGGGGTTTTCTTACTTTTTATTTTGGCTGAATATTAATGCTAAAAACGAAAAACACAAAACCAATTAATCAGCTCTAAACTAAAAGATAGATAACGTTAACTAATGAAGTCTGAACTACTGTCAGATGGGTAGGAGGCTCCTTTAAACTGCACAGTCCCTGGAAATAATTCATGAAGGGCACGTTTTCCCCTCCACACCAGTAAAATCTTCAGGCTTGATCTTCTTGTCATTGCTGAATGGATTTCCTCTCCCCATCCCCCCACTCTGCCCAAGCAGCTACAAAAAGAACAGGAGTACTTGTGGCACCTTAGAGACTAACAAATTTATTAGAGCATAAGCTTTCGTGGACTACAGCCCACTTCTTCGGATGCATACAGAGTGGAATAAATATTGAGGAGATATATATACACACATACAGAGAGCATAAACAGGTGGGAGTTGTCTTGCCAACTCTGAGAGGCCAATTAAGTAAGAGAAAAAAAAAAGCCAACCTTTTGAAGTGATAATCAAGATAGCCCAGTACAGACAGTTTGATAAGAAGTGTGAGAATACTTACAAGGGGAGATAGATTCAATGTTTGTAATGGCTCAGCCATTCCCAGTCCTTATTCAATCCTTTGTTGATTGTGTCTAGTTTGCATATCAATTCCAGCTCAGCAGTCTCTCGTTGGAGTCTGTTTTTGAAGTTTTTCTGTTGTAATATAGCCACCCGCAGGTCTATCATTGAATGACCAGACAGGTTAAAGTGTTCTCCCACTGGTTTTTGAGTATTATGATTCCTGATGTCAGATTTGTGTCCATTAATTCTTTTGCGTAGAGACTGTCCGGTTTGGCCAATGTACATGGCAGAGGGGCATTGCTGGCACATGATGGCATATATCACATTGGTAGATGTGCAGGTGAACGAGCCCCTGATGGTATGGCTGATGTGATTAGGTCCTATGATGATGTCACTTGAATAGATATGTGGACAGAGTTGGCATCGGGGTTTGTTACAAGGATAGGTTCCTGGGTCAGTGGTTTTGTTCAGTGATGTGTGGTTGCTGGTGAGTATTTGCTTTAGGTTGGGGGGTTGTCTGTAAGTGAGGACAGGTCTGTCTCCCAAGATCTGTGAGAGTAAAGGATCATCTTTCAGGATAGGTTGTAGATCTCTGATGATGCGCTGGAGAGGTTTTAGTTGGGGGCTGAAGGTGACAGCTAGTGGTGTTCTGTTATTTTCTTTGTTGGGCCTGTCTTGTAGGAGGTGACTTCTGGGTACTCGTCTGGCTCTGTCAATCTGTTTTTTCACTTCAGCAGGTGGGTATTGTACTCAAGGGAGTGTCTCAAGCAGCTACAGTTTCTTACTGACTGTGGGGCCTGTTTCCAATCCTCTGTCCATTCACGTATCCGGGCAGAGTTCCTCTGGGCGGCGTCCACTGGCTCCTTTGACGCCTTCGAGGAGCAGTGGGCTCTATCCGGGGTTCTCTGCTCGGTGTCCCCGTCAGGTTCCCTTCTTTTGACCCTTTAACCACACTCCTGTCCCTGTTTTTACATTAGTTGTCCCCCGCAATCATTTGGGTTTTAGGCCCTGTGGGTCCTCCCCTTAGGCTGGGGGGGGGATCCTTTAGCAGTGGGCGGGCTTCGCCCACCCACTTCCCGGAACCCAATATGTACAGTTTCTTACTAACAGGCCAGCGGCTTCCACAAGTTAAAGAGGCTTGCATTAAAACCAAGATTGCTTCAGTGCATTGAATCAATTATATTTTGACTGCAGGTGTCCTGTTTTCGACTGGAACACCCAGCTGAAAAGGGATCCTGGCAGCTCTGGTCAGCACCACTGACCAGTCCATTGTCTGTCTGGTTGGTGGTGCCATGCAGTGGGGCTGGCAGGCTCCCTGCTAGCCTCCATGCTGTGTGCCTCCCAGGAAGCAGCTGGCATGTCCCCCCTCGGGTTCCTATGAGTAGGGGCAGTTGGGGGCTCCGCACATTGCCCCCACCCCAATCACCGCCCTCGCAGCTCCCATTGCCCGGGAGCTGTGGGGGCAGCGCTTGTGGAAAGAGCAGCCTGCAGAGCCGCCTGACTGTGCCTCCACGTAGGGTCCAGAGGGGGCACATGCCAGCTGCTTCCGGGAGCTGCTTGATGTAAGTGCTGCTCAGAGCCTGCACCCCTGACCCCCTCCCTGGCCCCAACCCCGATCCCCCTCCTGCACCCCAAACCTCTCATCCCCAGCCCCACCCCAGAGCCTGCACCTCCAGCCAGAGTCCTCACCTTCCCCCACATGCCCCAACCCCCTGCCCCAGCCGGATTCCCCTCCCACCCTCCAAACCCCTCGGTCCCAGCCCAGACTACCCTCCTGTACCCCAAACCCCCAGCCCCATCCCAATGTCTGCACACCCTTCTGCACTCCAACCCCCTACCCCAGCCCAGAGCCCCCTCCTACACCCTGAACCCCTCATTACTGGCCCCACCTCAGAACCTGCAGTCCCACCTCAGAACCCATACCTCCTCCCACATCCCACCCATGCGTCAGCCCAGAGCCCCCTCCCATACTCTGAACCCCTCAGCTCCACCCCCCAGCCCAGAGCCCCGTCCTGCACCCCAATTCCCTCATCCCGTCCCAGAGCTTACACCCCCAGCCAGAGCTCTTACCCCCTCTCACATCCCAACCCACTGCCTTGGCCTGGAGCCCCCTCCCGCACTCTGAACTCCTCATTTCTGGCCCCACCCTGGAGCCCGCCCCCCAGTTGGAGCCTCACCCCCACCCCTGCACCCCAACCGCCTGAAGCCAGACTGGTGAAAATTAGTGAGGGTGGGGAGAACGAGCAACAGGGGGTGGGGGTGGAGTGAGCGGGGCTGGGGCCTCATAGAAGGGGTGGGCAAGGGTGTTCGGTTTTGTGCAAGTAGAAAGTTGGCAACCCTAGTAGTATCTAGAGGCCAAGGACCCATTGTGTATAAAAGCAAATAGACAGTGACTCTGGCTTACTATTTCAGTGCAAGATTATAGTTAGTTAGCAGGAGGCGCAGGTTGTGGAATTACAAGTAAATAATGAAATGACACTGGTTGGTATGAAATACCATAGTTATAGCAAACCAGCTGCTTAACCAGTGCTGAATGTTTTGTAGGCATCATTGCAGAGAAGAATTTTAAGGAGTTATTGGGAGTAAAAGGAGGTGGCTTTAATATTATTTAAGAAATCTAGGATCTATCAAGTCTGTCCTTTCCCTCAAGAACCAGGTTCGGTGTCAAGGTGTCTTTCCTGCAAGACACGCTGTGTACAACATTGGGTCCTAGAACCATAAACAACTCTTGGGAGTTCAGGTGAACAGACTCAGAACTGATTTTCTCTCATTCCTAAACAAAAATAGATATTTTGGGCTTCTTAATACAAGTGACTATAAAGATGCTAATAATAATTACTCTAATTATTTTCCTATCCACAATACATTAAGAGCTTGAAGTCCAGGGTGGAAACAGAATGGAAGTTCTTGAGCCAAGTCTTCCTTGGGGTAACTATGCCTAGACCTTTACTTGATAGCTCACTACTATCCAAAGGCTTCAGTATTAGACTCTTTTTAAAGCAGGAATCGTGGCTGAGAAGGCTCAGGGAAAGCAATGGGAGGAAGGAGGGAGCAACAGAAGTTAAGGAAAAAATTCCACCTTTCCTAAGGTCAATGAGCCTCTTCCCAACACCTCAACAGTGAAAAGCTTCCTTTTTTTCTAACTAGATTACAACAGCAAGATTTTCCATGGCTGCATATTGGCAATGAGATTGAAGTAGGTTCACTATAAAAATGTTATTTCCTACAAAAATTTTCAATCCTGTCTTGCCGTGACAGTCTAGAGTCCAGACACCACATGGAACTGAGCAATTAACTGATCATAGAACAAGCCTCAGTACAATAAAACAAAGGTTATACACAGCACTGAATATCTCAAAATACTTTAATACCATACAAATGTTGACAACCTTTTGGTGTACAAGTTCAACAGCTGTGCAATGCCACTATATAGTTTAAAAGAACACCAGTCCATTTATTACAAGGATATGAAGTGAAATTGTAAGGCTAAACTGAAAAAATTGATCTACCATGAAATAATAATACTTGGATGGAAAAATATCAGTTGTATTTTAGTGGCATATTTTGCCTCTTCATTTCTGTAATAGAACTTTTCATTTGACAATGGAGGGAAATACATCTATAGCTCCCTTTAAGAAACTGCTTATTTTTAAAGTTTAATTATCTATCACCACACTCTCAAAAATGAGAAATACTTTATATGTGCCTTGTGTAATAATGCTACAATATGTTTTTGTTTGAAATAGCAGCCACCAAGCCATCTAAGGGAACAAGTTAGCTATTAATCCTTATTCCCAGAGTTGTGCTGCACTGTGCTTTAAGATACACAGTGAAGTTAATCAAACTTCTCCAGAGATGTTCCATCTAAGGAATTGTAGCAAAGAACTGGAGCAGTCGATAATAAATATGATAAAAGACACAAAATTGCTTTGACATATGAATGCCTTTTCTATCTCTCTGGTCTAGATACTCAACTTCTGAAGAAAATTTAGATTCTATAACGAATGATTCCCCTCTGATTATTGGTCTAACCCAAATATATTCTGAACAATTCTCACATGACTTGTACCATTGATATCATAATTGAGTACATATTATACACCTTCTAATCATTCTGCACCTTCTTTCATTCTAAAATTTCATAAATTAGAAACTAAAGCTATAAAGGCACTTCAATCGGGGACAAAATTCAACTGCTGTTAAATAATACAGAGCAACAGTACAGAACAGCTAAGCATAGTCATACTGTAATAAGGTTAACATGCTACAGAAGTTCAAGTAGAAAGAATACAGTTATCTTTCACACTCACTCTTTGCTCTCAGGCTCACCCCTCCGAGGAGTCTCTGGCACCCTGCTCCTGTCAGTATCCCAGTTCTAGTTAGTTTGGCTTATTTCTTGGAGCAGTAACCCCAGGGCTGCCTCCCTGAGCACCAATCCCATTGATACAGTCCATTGTGGCTTTCCTTCTCCTAGCACAACCTCTCCCAAACACTCTCTTCCTGTGCGTAGCCCCTAGCAGACCTTTTTAGACCCAGGTGTGTCCCATCCTCTTAATTGGCTGGATTGGGCTCACCAGCTCTGACACAGGGACCATGGGCCCAGTTCTATTTACCAGGACTAGCTACCCTGTCACATTCCAATATAATCAGTGTTCCAAGATCACTTCCTACAGCTGCTATTTATCCCACTGCACGGCCTTTGCCTTTTAGCAATTGTACAACTGTCATGCTTTCTAATCCAGTCAGGCAGCTGAGAGGACCTTCCCTGTGAGTACACTGCAGCCTCTGTACTTCAAGAACCCAGAGTGAGACCAGAGATATAAGATTTAAATCACAACCCTATTAGTTACATGACTCTTGCAGACTGAGCATGCAGACCCTGAGTGCCTGCATCATGTTGGAAACCCCCCTGATGCTGTGACTTCCTCTGGTGACTACACAACTCATTTTAAATAAACCAACATACTACAATACGTCAAAAAGATCCCTGTTTCTGTACCCCATGCTGGTGGTTTGTTAACTTTTATTACTAGCCACTATCGTGGAAAGGATATGTTAGAAGTCATGAGTTTTACATTTCACTTAAAGACAGTCAGATTCATTGTTAGTCTCGTTTTAGAGAGGCTACTTTCACAGGCACGGTCCTGACATCAGTACAGCTCCATCTCCTGCACTCACAAGTTTTGTTCTTGTTGCACTGATCCATGCGTACAAACTGTCAGTCATGTACCCAAAACTGTGCAGAGAAGGCGCATGTACCGCAGGGATGCTAGGACTAGGTTGTGTCTCCTCTCCCCTTTCCCAGCTGCAGAGGGTGCAACTCTGTAGAGAGGAGCCAGGTGGAGATTCCGGGGAGGGGTGGGGCAGAAGCAACCACAGCACAGAATGTTGGGTGGGGGTGGGACAAAGGGAATGGCTCTCAGACACACCCACCCCTCCTCCCAGCACCATCTGGACCCAGAATTGTAGAAGGAAGGATACACACACACACTTTGGGAGCACTAGGACCCAAGTGGCGTCCCCTCCTCCCACACTATGTGGCCTTGGGAGAAAGCAGCAGAGGAGCCAGCCAGAGACTCCAGCAGCTAGGGGCAGAAGCAGCCACCTCTGGTCCTTTGGAGAACTTTCTAGTTTTTACTGGACTGTCTCTGCCCTGTGCTGACTGGCTGTTTGCTCCAGCCCTCCCCTCCCCCTTCCTCTGTCTCTTCACCTCAATCACCTCAGCATCACTCCTCTTACCGTCTTCACTGCTTTCCTGGCCCCCGTAACCTCACCCCATCGACATCCCTCTCCCTTCATCCCTCTAACTAAACCTACCAAAACCATACAAAAAAAAAGGTGGGAATACAACATGACCTTTGCTGCCATCCCATTGTTCACTCCACTCGTGTGTTCTACTCCTTCCCCCCACCCCACATCTGTCTTGTCTACTGAGGTTTTAAGCTCTGTTGCTCATGTAACAGCTGCTGCACGCTGAACCAACTGGAGCTCCTCACAAGCAGGATTCTACTGTGATTTGGTGGAGGTGGCATTGTGGGTTTTCCTATTTATTGTACCTCATTGAGGCAGGATGGTGCAGTGGTTGCCAGCATAAGACTCAAAGGGACATGGATACAATTCTCTGCTGTGCTACAGGTTTCCTGGGTGACCTTGGGCAATTCTCTTAAATCTCTCATTTCCCCACTGGTAACATGGAAATAGTACTTCCCTGCCTCAGAGGCATGCTGTGAGGATAAATATATTAAAGATTGTGAGGCATTCAGTTGCTATGGTGATGGAGGCCATACAAGTACCTTAGATATAGAAACATAAGTACAAATATGCCTTTCCCAATTGTACAGGGTGCCATCTCAATACAGGATTTCAAAAGTCATTTCAGCTCACACACTACCACACACCAAAGGTTGTGCAAGCCAGCTGCTGACAACTACGCTCACACAATTCTATGGTTCTCAATCATGTTTTCACTGTCCCTTGGGCAATCCTAATCAGTGTAGTTGCACGGGTGCAGTGGGGAGCAGTATATGAAGCTATCATAGTGGGTCCTGCAGATTGGATTTACTTAGCAATTCAGCTGATGTTGCACAAACCAAATTAACGTATAGTTGTCTCCAAGAACTGACTGAGGTTTGCAGCAACTGCAATAGTCATGGATATCAGCTGATGTGACTGACTGCTCACCAGGATCAGATCTGCTGAGTAAGAAAGGTGAGATTTTATGTTGTCACTTTTCAAAGGAGCACACAGTTGGCATTTTCATTTGAATTTACAGTAACCACCCCTGGAGATTACACAGTCATGACTCACTGTGCTCGTGTCCAAATTTAGCGTGATGGGGGTGCAGTTTCCTAGCTTTTTTGGTATCCCCCCCCCCCAAGTCCAGAATAACTCCAAGGCTGAAGACCACATTGACTCAAGGCAGATGCACTCACTGGAAGAAAGTGATATGGCAATAAAGCACTTCCCTTCCTACTATTATCTTCATCTCCTTCTGGATTTATACCCTCAGCCAGCTACTCTTCACCTAGGTGCTGATGTCTCTCAAGCACTGCGTCCTGTTGGGATGCTGGAATTGGGTGGTCAGAAGCCCGCCCACTGCTAAAGGACCTCCCCCAGCCTAAGGGGAGGATCCACAAAGTCCGGGATCTCAATTAATTATGGGGGACAACTAAAGATACAACAGGGACAGGAGTGAGGTGTCAGGGCTAAACAAAGGGAACCTGACGGGGACACCAAGCAGAGAACCCCAGACAGTGCCCACTGCTCCTCAAAAGTGTCAAGGGAGCCAGTGGACGCCACCCAGAGGAACTCCGCCTGGATGCGTGAGTGGATGGAGGATCAGAAATAGGCCCCGCAGTTGCAGGAAACCCCGTCAGCCAACCTCCTCTCTCTGGTCTTGTAGATGGCCATTTTGGCCAGTGCTAGGAGGAGGTTGACAAGAAGGTCCCGCAACTTGGTGGGGCCACGGATAGGGAGTGCATAGATAAGGAGATGAGGGTAAAAGTGCAGCCAAAAACATAACAGGATATCTAAGAGGAGCCAGATTAGGGGCTGCAACCTGGCGCACTCCAGATACACATGCGCCAGGGTCTCCCTCACGCCGCAGAAGGGGCAGGTGTCCGGGACGGGGGTGAACCGCGCCAAGAACACGCCCATGGTCACGGTTCCATGAAGGAGCCACCAACTAATATCCCCGCCAGGCTTTGAGACCAGGGTGGAATATAGGCTGGCCCACCGGGGTTCCTCACCCTCCAGAGGTGGTAGGAGGTCCCACCACTTCGTGTCAGGGTGGAACACAAGGGTGAAGACGTGAAGGGTGTGAGCACGAGCATGTACAGATGTCTCCTCAGCGCACTCCAGAAACAAGCCGGCTGCAGTTTGTGCAGCTGGCTAACATGAAGGGGTGGGATGGCTGGGTGGCCCACGGCCCGATGAGAAGGTCAAGAGGGCCTGGGGTGTAGGGTGGGCAGGGGGCACTCTCCCGCAGGACCCGGTCGAGCTAGACCCGAGAAGTGGGCGGCAAAGCGACCCTCACCTCCTGAAGTACGCGCTGGGGAGTACGAGGGCCGGAGAGCCCCACAAACTGAGCGAGCGTCAGGGGATCCAGCCAGTCTCTCTGGTCGTAGTCCAGGAGGTCTCCGATTCTGGTGACTTCTGCCAGGACCAGCCTCTGTCGCACCAAGTGGGACTCCGCCACCTGCACACAGATCTGGTGGTTGTGTAGCAGGGGCTCCGCAAGGAGATCCGCCCCCTTGGTGGCAGCCATGGACCTGGTTGCCAAGACCAATTTCCAGGTCTGGAGGAGGTCCTGGTAGAAGACCAGCAGCCCAGAGAGGTCTTGCAGAAGACCTCTCAGATGGAGATAAAAGGAGCTGCCAGTCATATCGGAGCCCTTGGAAGCGGCAGAGGAAGGTGTGTGCCAGTATGCTCCACACCGGACTACCTGCACCATAAAGGAGCCTCTGCAGGGCCTGGAAATGGAATATGTGGACCTGAGTGCTCAAGCACTTCAAGCTCTGTCCTCCCTCCTCCAGGGGCAGGTGGAAAACCCCTGCAGAGACCCAGTGCAGTCCCAGCCAAAAGAACTCTAGAACCAGCGTCCAGAGGTTGGCCAGGAAACTCGGGGCCAGGACCAGGGTGTTGAGCCGATGCCAAAGCATGGACAGGACTAACTGATTGAGCACAAGTGCCCTCCCTCAGAGGGAGAGGCATCGGACTAGTCCCGTCCACCTCTGCAGCTGCTCCGACACCCTGCCCTCTAAACCTTGCCAGTTTTCTGGCAGAGATGGATGCATGGCAGAAAGGTAAACGCTGAGATAGAGCAGTGGACCCATGCTCCATTGGATGGCCTGAAGTGCAGGTGTGATGGATCTCGCTTGCCACCTGTCCCCGACCACCAGGCCAGAGTTCTTGACCCAGGCAAAGGAGGCCGCCGAGTAGATGGCTGACAAGCCTCCACCCACACCAGGTCACCCGGATCCTGGATCACGAGGAGCATGTCATCGGCATAAACTGACAGGACCAGCCGCCACTCTGGCTCATGGAGCACTGACCCCATCAACCTCTGATGGAGGAGACAGAGGAAGGGCTCTATCTCCAGAGCATACAGCTGGCCTGACAGCAGACACCCCTGATGCACCCTGCGCCTGAGGCTGACCGGCTCAGTCAGGGTCCAGTTGAGCCTGACCAGACACTCTGTGGAGGCATACAGCACCCGGAGAAAACCCACAAACTGGGTTCCAAAGCCGAATGCCCGCAGAGTGCCCAAGAGATACCTATGGTCCTCCCGGTCGAACGTCTTCTCCTGATCCAGGGACAGAAGGGCGAACAACAGACCATCCATACACCTGATCTCCAAGAGATCCCAGACCAAGTACAGATTATCAAAGATGGTACAGCCCGGGACCATGTAGGTCTCATAGGGGTGGACCACATCTGCCAGCACAGACTCCAGCCACAGCGAGATGGCCTTCACTATGACTTTGTAGTCTGTACTGAGGAGCAAGATGGGACACCAATTCTGAAGGTCACGGGTGTTCCCCTTCTTTGGAAGCAAGGCGAGCATGGCTCACCTGCACGATGGGGGAGGACCCTGCACTCCAAGGACTCGGCCCAGACAGTGACAGTGTCCAGGCCGAGGATGTCCCAGAACACGTGGTAGAACTCCACGGTCAGCTGGTCCATCCCTGGGGATTTATTCATGGGCATGTGGCGGAGGGCTTCCAAGAGCTCGGCCACAGTGAGAGGCAGCTCTAGCCGGTCTCGATTGCCTGCGCTGACCATTGGGAGTCCGTCCCAGAGCACTCTGCAAGCATCGGGATCGGTTGGATCCAGGGAGAAAAGGCTCATGTAGAAGGCCCTGGCCATCCCGTGCATCTCCTCTGGATCCGTGAGAGGGGTGCCTTCCTCTGCCAGAAGGCAGGTGACATGCTTCTTAGCCCCCCTCTTTTTCTCCAGGACATAGAAGAAGCGGGAGCCATGGTCCATCTCCCTAAAGAGGTGGATGCGGGATCAAACAAAGACACCACGAACCTCACATCCTCCAACAAGCTGTTATTAAAGTGCCAATAGGCCAGCCCTGGTCTCTCAGTGCTGAGAGAAACCATCACGGTCGCCAGATGGTGATCCGAGAACGGGGCCGGCCAGATGATGGAGGAGTGTGCCCTTGAAAGGTGACAGTGTGATAAGTAAATGCGGTCCAACCGGGAGTGATGCGACCGATGGGCCTCCACCTGGACAAAGGTGAATGTCGACATGTCATCCGGATGGTGGTCGCGCCAGACGTCCACCTGGGAGTGATGGTTGACAATCTCCCGGACGACGTCCACGGCGGCCAGACACTGTTCGGTCCCCGAGCAGTCCCACTCCTCAAGGGTGGTGTTAAAATCCCCGCCCAGGACCAGGCACTCGTGAGGATCCAAGGAGCTGAGGAAGGCGGATGCCTGGTGAAAAAAGTGCAGCCATTCCGGGCCTGATTTCGGGGCATAAATGTTAACAAGATTGACCACCAGCCCCTCTCTCAAGCACTGTGTGACAGGGTGTTCCACTCACCGCTAAGGTGGCACCTTCTCCCAATCATTCTGGGGAATAGCTCACAAGGTCAACCCCCCTTCCCAGGGTTGCACTTCTAGCCAACTGCCACCAAAGAAAGAAAAAGGGGGAGGGGGAAGAGAGGAACAGTCTGCCACATTTTCTTTGCTGTCCTAGTCTTATCTAATGCTTCACACAAATAGGACAAACCTATGTCTGAAAAGTATGTCACTAGCTACCTACAATCAGTGATTAATTTGTAACGAAAGAGCTGCTGGGGCTCAAGCAATTATTTTACTTTTATAACTGACATGGCAAGCCCAGAGGTGCCAGGGCTATGAACTGCTACGCCTAGAGATACCAGGGCTAAGCCCTGGCAAAAGTTAAGCACTGCGTGCAATAAAACCACAGCCACCTCACAGGTTCAGAACAACAGCACACACCAACGTATCTGGAATGTGCTGAGTAAAGAAACAGAACAAAACATGAAACCCTCTACTCCTCTCATTACCAAGAACCTCACTCTGGGTTGCACATTACTTAAACCTTGTTGGATGACACCACAACCTTCTTTTCTCAAGGCTGACCGCAACATTACCATGCCAGAATGGACAAAACCAGATACGTAGTTTCCATTCTATTCCCTTCCAGCCTCAGAGAGGTTCTGCGGGATCAATGGAAAGTCATTTGAGTAAATCCCCTCAATAAGAGTTCAAAGGCAAAGCCAATATGGGCATCACCCTTATCTATAGGCCTCCAGACAGAAAGATTTCAAAGATAAATAGAATGGGATGCAGTCACCCTGGGAAACTTCATAGTTTATACCAGGAGTCGGCAACATTCGGCATGTGGCTCGCCAGGGTAAGCACCCTAGCAGGCCGGGCCAGTTTATTTACCTGCTGACGCGGCAGGTTCGGCCTATCGCGGCCCCCATTCATGGCGGTTCGCCGTCTCGGGCCAATGGGGGCGGCGGGAAGCGGCGCGGGCCGAGGGATGTGCTGGCCGCGGCTTCCCGCCACCCCCATTGGCCCAGGACGGCGAACTGCGGCCAGTGGGGGCCACGATCAGCTTACCCGGGCGAGCCGCGTGCCGAACGTTGCCGACCCCTGGTTTATACTAACACCTCTTTTGTCTCAATGGCCTCAAATCTCTTATCTACTCTTTCCACCTCAGGACACACAGTGTCTGGTCTTATCTTGGACCTTACCTCCAGAATGGATGTCTGGTTAGAGAACATGACAATTACCTCCCCATCTCTCAATTCCTAATCAGTCCATCTTTTACAGGTGTAAGTCAGAATCCACCCTGTCTCCCTGTAAATTCCTCCTTCAAAAGGCCAAACCCATTTCAATTCTAAAACATCCTTAGAGTACCTTAACAAGAAGCTAAAAAGTAGGATTAAATGAAACACTGCCCCTCACTGACTCATCTCTGCTACTTACTTAGTCTCATTTGAAAGACACTGCCACCTTGGTTTCTATGAGTCTTGCATCTCTTTGGTTTAACAGTATGTGACAGATCAAGGAGGAGGGAAGGGGAAGAAAGCAAGTTAGCAGCAGGGGTGAACCATGTGAGCTCAGGCAAGTTGTGAGCTAAAACAGATGGAAGGAAAGAATTCTTAAAAGCCTCCATAAACCTTAGCTATGGAGGAGAGTAAGAGGTGCTGCTACTTTCACTATACCCACCATAAAGCCTAGTTTAGCAGAACTTCTATGGGTCTTCAGTTGTCCATTAACCAGGAAAGCCTTTACTGAAACCCACTACCCAGTAGCATCTTTAGAGGGAAGTAAGTTCTACCTGCTTCACATAGATGATAGACATCTTATCCAAAAACAAGGGGCATACTTTTGAGTGTTTATACTGCTGGTATTTAGTATTCTTGGGACATCTTATACAAATGCTGATCGTGTCTTTCCCTGTCCAGTTTGTGAAATAAGATATAATCCAAATACCCAGTTTTATGACAGCAAGCTATTTTCCATCCATATTATAAAAAAATCTTTCATTGATAAAGCATTTTAATGAAAAAGCATACTATATACTCAGAACACAAAGTGGCAGGGCTCACTAGACTGGGAGAGCACCTGGATTACATTCCCAGATCTCCCATTCACCTGTTGTGTTAAGACTAGTCACTTCATTTCTGTGCCTCAGTTTTCCCATCTGGAAAACTAGCTTATTCATACTTGCCATGCTTTGTAGGGTATTCTGAGATGTACAGATGAGAAGCCTAAGACCAACTCATTATCATGGCAGTGCAATGGTCACTTATTAAGATGGTAACCACAATACAGTTAATGCTATTGCATGACATTTCAGTATTTCAATATTCTCCCCAATTACTGAATAAGCTACACTACCTCCCCTTAGTCATTCCAAATATACACACACCATGTTTCAAAGCAGATGTTTTCATCTCTTTAAGGTTGGACATAATACTGCTCTATAGCATTCTGCTAGTTGATTGCCTGGTAGGTTACACTGGATTAAAACCAGGGCCATAAAGCTTGATGAAATATTTCTATAACAATGGGTTTAATGCAATTTGACCCACAGAAAATCATGCATAGCCAATGCTGCATAGTGTTTATGCAATGTTCTATTATGCTATTCCTGATAAGATTATTTATGCCTACGGGTGCACAAATAAACAAATCAAGTCTTTGCAAATTATCATTACGGAAAAGTTGCAATACAGCAGCTGTTTCACCACTCTATAAAGCACTTGTCTGCCTTATTTAAACAACTATATGTACAGTACACTTATCCTCTGCTCCCAAATGCCAGTGAAGTACCTTCACATACTTTAAATAAGCAGGTAGTGGTCTGTGCCATTCTCACCTTCCCGTACCTCATTCTCAATTTGTCTTAGTCAAACTGCAACAGTATGTTTCTTTGAACTAATCTGGGATGTAGTTCAAATGATAACTGGCTCACTGTATCCTTAATTTGCAGCAGGAAATGAACTAGAGATAAACTTTCAAGTATGAAATAGCTACATCTTGTCAAAAAATTCTTCCATTATCTTCACCCTGTTCTACTGAAGTTGTGTGTTACTGCCCTGATGTGCACTGTATGTAGAAGTAATCAACTAATTTTCTCTCAACTGTACTGTGTTCCCCCCACTCATCCTCCACCACCCCACTCTCAAGATTCAGTTTACTCATTTGGTCCCTATAGTAGGCCAAATTGTGGAATTCCTTGCATGCAATGCAAATAATCCCATTGATTTTAATTAGGTGACTCATGAGTATTGAAAACATGATTAGCAGTATAAGCAGCCATAACTCCATCATTCACCTCTCTAATGTGCTTCTTCAATTCCAAGCCCTGTCATGAGCCCAGATAACAGGTTTAAGGAAGAGCCAACAGCTTTATCTCGAAAAGGTGATACTTAACAGGTGTTAAGTTTCATTTTAGGCAATAAAGGATTTTCTGTCATTTTCAGAGACAACCCTAGTTATTTGGGTTGATACAAGACAGAACTAAAGGAAAGCTACCACCCTATTATTGTATCACCTGTAATTTAATTGCGTAGACATTCATTTTGTCAAATTGACACTTAAGATTTTATTCTTGTACTAAAAGTGGAAAAAATTCAACTGAATAATTTCAATAACAACAACTAATTACATACTTTTTAGCCTTATCAAAGTACTTTTCTTTAAAATGTCACTTGACTTGGTTATTTTCTAAAGGAAACTTCAGCTAATGCGTTTAAGATGCTAAAACAATATAAAGTGTTCATGATGGTAAGTTGCTAGGGATTCTAATTCATTATGCAAAAAGTTACACGGCTAAATATTCAGACCACAAACCCGAGCAACTGTCTTGGAGCAACTGTAGACTGACTAACATTAGAAACCCTTCCTACTGATAATACTGAAAAAAAATTGATTTTGTGTGCAGTTATATTTGTGGATAAATCAGTTCAGTAAAGATACAGCTTTTATACAGACTAATATATTAATTGAACCAGAAACCTTTGCTGAAGAAAGCATTGTTTATTTTATGTACTAAAAAGGATATGTTATTTCAGATAATGAACAGTGCTTGTGGCATTCAAATCGCTGCTATGGTACAGTTAACAAATATAAAGATTCTTGCAGTCACATGCGACACTTAAAACCATAATGCGTGTTCAGTGACCACATGAATGGAAGCTGAAGCAGACAAATTCAAATTAGAAACAAGGCACACATTTTTAACTGTGAATGTCATTAACCTTTGGAATAAGCCACTAAGGTAAGGAGTGGATTCTCCATCTCTTGATTTCTTTAGATCAAGACTGGGTGCCTTTCTGAAAGATATGCTTCAGTCAAACACAAGTTGTTGGCATCAATGTAAGGGTACGTGGGTGAAATGCAATGGCCACAGGCAGTTAAACTAGATGATTTAGTAGTCTTTTCCATCCTTATAAGAATCTATTAATTATTAGCCTTTATTTACTCTAGCATTACACAGAAAAAACTGAGCACGCCCAGAATCAGAGTGTTGTCTACAAAAAAGCTTAACACAGACTGAGCACTTAAATTGTTTTCTCATACATAAGTGATTTAAATTCTATGTTCTAGCTCACCCAAGCAGTACACTCTGATTACCAACATATGGACATTAAGACACAACATCCTACACAAATCCAGCTGTTACAGGGCAGATGATCAGCTTGCCAGAACACAGAAGTTCAAAATTAAAGTTACATGTTTCTGCTTTCTGTCCCCACCCCCTCACGACCGAAACAGAAAATCAAGTATCTTAGCCCTTTGGTTTTGCAATGGAAATTACCACCAGTACAGAATCCTTAGATTTCACAATTTTACCACTTCTGTGCATGGAAATTAAACAAGGAGAAATTATTTTGCTTTTATTATTTCCTCCAGGAAAGTAATCATTTTACTCCATGTAACTATCAGCCCCTATGATGTGTACTGCGAAGTACTCTGTTCTCTCCTGGGTTTGTCTTTTTTTTAATTTTAAAAAATCCTTATGGTGCTGCATACATAAGTACACATCAATGTGTATTTTAACAGTGACTTAAGGTTCCTTGCTATCAATAGCGGTCTGCCCAAGGGAGCGAGAGAAATATTTTGTTACTAATTAGTGGAAGGTGCTCAAGGGACAAATTTTGAGTGCTTCTGTTCCAACTTTGATTATTGTGGTTCTCTTCAGTTTAATTTAGCACTTACAAAATTCCTATTACCTCCAGGAAGAACGCCAGTCTCTATTTAATCAGAGAAACCAGAGATGGAAGAGGTCATCCCTCCAGCCAACAGAAGAACTTCATTCTTATTTATTAGCCCCTTTTCTAGTACCACTCTCAGTGGTACTAGAGGGGTTCACCTCCTTCCCCAATAAACACATGCATTACTTTTCCTGACATGGAAGTCTGTTTTCCCATTTCAACTCCCTGTCATTCCTCAAGCAGCACCCTAAATAGTTCCTTGTCTTACTGCATGCTGACACCCTGAAAACCCTGGCTGTAGTCACTTTGAAGATGTAGCATTTCCCTACCATTTCTAGAGTGGCAGCCTGATTCTCCCAGCAGTGGCAAAGAGTGAGGTGAAAAAATCTCAAGTAGGCAACACAAAGTTTTCCCTGCAAGCTCCCCTTTGGGTTTGTGTTAACACAGAATTTCTATTTTTTTCACAAGGCACTGCAGGAACATGGTAGGGAAGGGAGTTCATTGCACTGCAGCAAATACCTGCCCACATCCTGCTTGAAAACTGAGAGCGGGCAAAACCCAAATGGCAGTCTGCTATGTTACATACCCACGCCGCTCCTCTCCTTCTCAGTCTTGTGCCAGGGCGCCATTGCATGTGTGTCCTCCAGGTCCCAGAGGATGCCAGCCCCCAGCAAAGCCACTGAATGTGAGCAGCGTACTGCAGCAGTGGTGCGAGTGAGGCTCTTGGAAGTCAAATCTGTTACCCAGCTCTAGTCACTGATGGCCTGGGAGGAAACTGGGGCTGACTAACGTGGCTGCTACTGCTCTGTGCACTTTGCTGCTGTTCACAGAGGCTCCTGTTTCCTTCCTCTTTTCTAACTCTCTCCCAACTGAGTAAGTCATTACCAAAAAGTCACGCCTATTGTGGGGGAGGGGTGATCTGAAGTGGGTGTCTTAGCAACAGAAAAATGACAGTAATATGTGAACAGACAAGATGGAAAGGGAGTCACGCCAAACACTGCCTTCTACCACACATCTTTCAGCTCTGGACCTGGTCCCTTTTACAGTAGAAGGCTACTGTGCTGTATGACCTGATTATAATATTGCAGCTCTCAACACTGAACATTTGAATCTTGTAGTTCAAGTCTCAGTTCCCATACTGTGCTACAGCCTTGGATTTTTCCAACTGGCCCCACAAGATGTGACTTAACTATATGGGAACTGCCATGTTTTAGCCCTGTCCTGCAGAGTAGTTTCACAGCATAGACATAGCAAGGGCAAAAATGTGGCTGCAACCAAGGATGGATGAGGTTTGAAGTCTTTCATGTAAGATTTAGAGCAGTAAGTAGTAAACAGTAATGCTAGTTGCTTAGGTCCTCTAGTTCAAAATAGTGAAGCACTTTAATATTCCTTTGTAATGTCACAAAACCACAGCTCAAGAAAACCATGGATTTTTCCCACTTACAGACTGACCACACAGTCCATGCTCAAAACTCCCATTGACTTGACTTTAAGTTTTGGACGTGCAAACATCATATAATCTAGATGTTCAAAGTTGGGTTGGAGAGTAAGATACAGATGACGTATGCCATGAAGCCTCACCTTCACTTCTCTCTCTTGGCTTGTCTTACAAGGACAGAGGCTTAAGAGAATCTTTTAGATGAAGTTATGTTCCCAAGCTTTTTCAGTGGGGATAAATTCACTTTACAAGATTTCTTTGCACCCACTTTTTACCTTTAAACATTTCTGAAAAATTCAGTAGCTCTAATGCTGGTATCACATTCTGCATTGACAATCCTGGCGATTTCAATCTTCATTTCATCCACAGACCACATACGCAAGCACAGACACTGCCAATCCAAGCTTCAGTTTACTGAAGACAGTGTGGAGCAACAACAGATCTTTAGTGCTAGCTTGTGAACATCAGTCCTGTCTGCAAACTTGAGTGTTTCAGTTCTGTTTGTTTTGTTGTTAATTCAAGCACTATATGGTGTAGGCTTATGAAAAAAGGTATTTTCAGAAGGGTGATGGAAGTTCCCAAGTGACCACTTATTTTAAGTCAACTTGAAAAAGGCACTTTATATTTTAGCAGTAAAGATAACATTTGATATACAGAAATGGGAATTTACACTAAAGGGGATTCTGGGCCACTGAAATTCTCCCCTCACGCAACCACCAGTCTGTTATTCCCACCTCTATAATGAAATCTTTAGCCCTTCTTTGTATGTAGGCATTTATAGTGTGCAACTCATCATCCCCAATTTAGACTAATGGAGCAAATTAATCCATTAGCTAACGTACATTAGCTTGAATTTACACCAGTGATAAAAAATTTCTTGATGTGTCTCACTGAATTTGTTGTATTCAGCCATCCCCTATCTCTATTTTATTGGACCTGAATGCCCAGGCATTCTTAATTTGGCTGTTTACATTGGTCCTCCCAGATAGGCTTTCTAGAGTGTGACAGGAGACTCTGGAGAGGATTGGTCTTCTTAGGCACTAAGGGTATGTCTACACTACGAAATTAGGTCAATTTTATAGAAGTCCAGTTTTAGAAATCGATTTTATACAGTCGATTGCGTAAGTCCACACTAAGCAAATTAAGTCAGCGGAGTGCATCCTCACTTGTGGCTAGCTTCGACTTACGGAGTGGTGCACTGTGGGTAGCTAACCCACAGTTCCCGCAGTCTCTGCCACCCATTGGAATTCTGGGTTGAGCTCCCAATACCTGATGGGGCAAAAACATTGTCGTGGGTGGTTTTGGGTACATGTCGTCAGTCACCCATCCCTCCGTGAAAGCAACGGCAGACAATCATTTTGCGCCTTTTTGTTGCGCAGACACCATACCAGGGCAAGCGTTCAGCCGGCTCAGCTCAGCTCACTGACACCACCGCTGTTGTGTCCTGGGTGCTGCTGTCAGCAGACGGTGCAGTAGGACTGCTAACCGTCGTCATACACCGCTTCCACTGCAACTCTGCTCTTCTGCTATTGTCTCAATAGCAAATTTCTCCATGTTGTCTGTCACGTGCTCCCGGGTACGTGTGTTCTTCCTCGGGAAATGTATGCAGTGCTAACCGTCGTCCTCAACTGCTTCCACTGCAACTCTGCTCTCCTGGTGCCATGAATCCACCTCGCAGGTCCTCTCGTCATTCTGCATAAATATCTATTCTCGTGGCATCCGTCGTCATCCAATTCCACTGCAACTCTGCTTTCCTGCTCTCCTTCAGACGCCATACCATGGCAAGCAAGGAGCCCGCTCAGCTCACCGCTGCTGTTGTGAGCATTGTAAACACCTCGCGCATTATCCTGCAGTATATGCAGAACCTACAAAAGCAGGTGAGGAGGCGACAGCAGCGTGGTGACGAGAATGAGGAGGACACGGACACAGACTTCTCTCAAAGCACAGGCCCTGGCAATTTGGACATCATGGTTGTAATGAGGCAGGTTCATGCCATGGAACGCTGATTCTGAGCCCAGGAAACAAGCACAGAGTGGTGGGACCGCATAGTGTTGCGGGTCTGGGATGACTCCCAGTGGCTGCGAAACTTTCACATGTGTAAGGGCACTTTCATGGAGCTTTGTGACTTGCTTTCCCCTGCCCTGAAACGCAAGAATACCAAGATGAGAGCAGCCCTCACAGTTGAGAAGCAAGTGGAGACAGCCCTCTGGAAGCTTGCAACACTAGACAGTTACCGGTCAGTCGGGAATCAATTTGGAGTGGGTAAATCTACTGTGGGGGCTGCTGTGATGCAAGTAGCCAATGCAATCACTGAGTTGCTGCTATCAAGGATAGTGACTCTGGGAAATGTGCAGGTCATAGTGGATGGCTTTGCTGCAATGGGGTTCCCTAACTGTGGTGGGGCAACATACGGAATGCATATCCTATCTTAGGACCGGACCACCTTGGCAGCCAGTACGTAAACCACAAAAAGGGGTACTTTTCAATGGTACTGCAAGCACTGGTGGATCACAAGGGATGTTTCACTGACATCAACGTGGGATGGCCGGGAAAGGTGCATGACGCTCGCATCTTCAGGAACTCTGGTCTGTTTGAACAGCTGCAGGAAGGAACTTACTTCCCAGACCAGAAAATTACTGTTAGGGATGTTGAAATGCCTATAGTTATCCTTGGGGACCCAGCCTACCCTTAATGCCATGGCTCATGAAGCCATACACAGGCACCCTGGACAGTAGTAAGGAGAAGTTCAAATATAGGCTGAGCAAGTGCAGAATGGTGGTAGAATGTGCATTTGGACGTTTAAAAGCTTGCTGGCACAGTTTACTGACTAGGTTAGACCTCAGTGAAACCAATATTCCCATTGTTATTGCTGCTTGCTGAGTACTCCACGATATCCGTGAGAGTAAGGGGGAGACGTTTATGGCGCGATGGGAGGTTGAGGCAAATCGCCTGGTGGCCGATTACTCACAGCCAGACACCAGGACGATTAGAAGAGCACAGCTGCACGCCCTGCGCATCAGAGAAGCTTTGAAAACCAGTTTCATGACTGGCCAGGCTACAGTGTGACAGTTCTGTTTGTTTCCTCTTGATGAAAACCGGCCCCCTTGGTTGACTCTACTTCCCTGTAAGCCAACCGACCTCCTCCCTTTGATCACCGGTTTCAGAGGCAATAAAGTCATTATTGTTTCCAAATCATGCATTCTTTATTAATTCATCACACAAATAGGGGGAAAACTTGCAAGGTAGTCCGGGAGGGGTGGGTGAGGAGGGAAGCACCGGGTGAGGTGGTGGATGAGGGCAGGAGGGAAGGACAAGGCCACAGTACAGTTCAAAACTTATTAATGCCAGCCTTCTGTTGCTTGGGCAATCCTCTGGGGTAGAGTGGCTGGGTGCCCATATCCTCCCCCCTCCCCCCACGTTCTTGGGCATCTGAGTGAAGAGGATATGTAACTTGGGGAGGAGGACAGGCAGTTATACAGGGACTGCAGCAGCAGTCTGTGATCCTGCTGCCTTTCCTGCAGCTCCACCAGATGCCTGAGCATGTCAGTTTGCTCCCCCATTAGCCTCAACATTGTATCCTGCCTCCTCTCAGTGTGCTCCTCCCTCCTCTCATCGCGTTCATTTAACGCTTTCCTGGACTCTGCCATTGTTAGCCTCCATGCATTCTGCTGAGCTCTTTCAGTGTGGGAGGACTGCATGAGCTCTGAGAACATGATGTTGCAAGTGCATTTTTTTCGCCTTCTAATCTGCACTAGCCTCTGGGATGGAGATGATAGGGGGAGCGTAGAAACATTTGCAGCTGCAGGAGGAAAAAGGTTGCATTTTGCCTCTTATATTGAGTACCTGCTGGTTTGTTGTGAGACACCACACACGCTCGGCTGGGCAACAGAATTCGGCTTGCAGGCAGCCATGGTAAGGCAAAGGGTTTCAGATTCTTCACGCTTCATAACTTGTGGGAACTGTTTCAAACAGCAGCGCCCTCCTTTCCCATACCAAGCAAAGCCCGTTGGGTTGGCCATTTAAAAGGAGGGGCTGCGGTTTTAGGGTGAATATGCAGCACAATCCAACCTCCCCCTCCAATTCTCTGGGATGATTGCTTCACCCACACACACACACCACGTGGCTAGTATAAGGGAAGATCCTGGTCAGCCAAACGCAAACAGCCCAGCAGGAACAGGCACCTCTGAATGTCCCCTTAAACAAATATCCCATATTTCAACCAAGTGACCATGAATGATATCACTCTCCTGAGGCTAACACAGAGAGATAAAGAATGAATGTTGCTTGAATGCCACCAAAGCCCGGGCACATTCGCTGCAATGTTTTGTAGTGCAATGATTCCACACTACTTGCTACTGGCTTGGCATGGTAAATTAATCATTAAACACACTTGCTTTTAAACCCTGTATTATATTTACAAAGGTACACTCACCAGAGGTGCCTTCTCCAGCTTCATGGTCCGGGAGCCCACCTTGCGGGGGTTGGGAGGGTATTGGCTCCAGGGTGATGAACAGTTCCTGGCTCCCGGGGAGAAGGGATTCTTCACTTGCCTGCTGTGCGCTATCCTCAACCTCCTCCTCATCTTCCTAATCCTCATCCCTGTTGCATGAGACTCCCCCCTTACAGGTATCCACAGACAGTGGTGTGGTAGTGGTAGGGGCCACCCCTAGAATTGCATGCAACTCATCATAGAACCAGCATGTATGGGGCTCTGACCCAGAGTGACCGTTTGCATCCTGTTTTTTGGTTGGCTTGCCTCAGCTCCTTAACTGTCACCTGGCACTGCTGTGTGTCCCTGTTGTAGCCTCTTTCCATCATGCCCTTGGATATTTAGCAAATATATTTGCATTTTGTCTTTTGGAACAGAGTTCTGCCTGCATGGATTCTTCTCCCCATACAGCAAACAGATCCAGTACCTCCCATTCAGTCCATGCTGGAGCTCTTTTGCGATTCTGGAACTCCATGGTCACCTGTGCTGATGAACTCGCCACGCTGGCCAAACAGGAAATTAAATTCAAAAGTTCCCAGGGCGTTTCCTGTATATCTGGCCAGTGCATCTAGTTAAGAGTGCTGTCCAGAGCGACTACCTTAGTGGAGCAATCTGGGATAGCTCCTGGAGGCCAATACCATCGAATTGCATCCACACTATCCCAAATTCAACCCAGCGAGGTTGATTTTAGCACTAAACCCCTCACCGGGGAGGAGTACAGAAATCGATTTTTAAGAGCCCTTTAAGTCAACAAAACAGGCTTGGTCGTGTAGACGGGTGCAGGGTTAAATCGACCTAACGCTGCTAATTTTGACCTAAACTCGTAGTGTAGACCAGGGCTAAGTTTAAAGTCAGTAACTGTTTGGGTACAATGTTTCAATTTAAAAAAAATATATATTTACAGGGCAGGCGGCTTCAACTTATAAAGAATGTTTGGAAAGTGCAACCTTGCTATGATACAGTATAATACCTACATCTCTGAACCACTCTCTGGTGAAGGATAAGGTTAGTAGGAGCCAGAACCAACATGTGCATCTTGGTTTGTCTGACATAACTGTTAGATTTCCTCAAGTCTATGATGGGACTAAGGTAGTCTCTTTTTAGGGTATGTCTACACTGCGGGATTAATCCGAATTTAGATAATTCGGATTTGAGAAACAGGTTGTATAAAGTCGAAATGAGTGCGGCCACACTAGCACATTAATTCGGTGGTGTGCGTCCAAGTACCGGGGCTAGCGTCGATTTCTGCACCGTTGCACTGTGAGTAGCAATTCCATAGCTATCCCATAGTTCCCGCAGTCTCCCGCGCCCATTGGGATTGTGGGTTAAGATCCCAGTGCCTGATGGGACAAAAAACATCGTCGCAGGTGGTTCTGGGTACAGCCTCACTTCCTCCCTCCCTCCCTGCATGAAAGCAACGGACGGCAGACAACCATTTTCGCGCCTTTTTTCCTGGGTGGGTGAACACTGAAGACTCCATACCACGGCAAGCATGGAGCCCGCTGAGGTCAAGACAGCACTAATGAATATTGTAAACACCTCGCGCGTTCTCGTGGAGTTTATGCTCAGCCAGGACCAGAAAAACGAGGAGAGGAGGCAGCGGCGGCGGCAGCGCAGCGACAAGCATGATGAGGACATGGAAACGGACACGGATACAGAATTCTGTGAAACCACGGGCCCCAGTGCTTTGGAGATCATGTTGTTAATGGGGCAGATTCTATCCATGGAACGCCGATTCTGGGCAAGGGAAACAAGCACAGACTGGTGGGACCGCATAGTGTTGCAGGTCTGGGACGATTCCCAGTGGCTGCGGAACTTTCGCATGCGTAAGGGCACTTTCATGGAACTTTGTGACTTGCTGTCCCCTGCCCTGAAACGCCAGAATACCAAGATGAGAGCAGCCCTCACAGTTGAGAAGCGCGTGGCGATAGCCCTGTGGAAGCTTGCAACGCCAGACAGCTACCGGTCAGTCGGGAATCAATTTGGAGTGGGCAAATCTACTGTGGGGGCTGCTGTGATGCAAGTAGCCAAAGCAATCACTCAGGTGCTGCTACGAAAGTTAGTGACTCTGGGAAACGTGCAGGCTATAGTGGATGGTTTTGCTGCAATGGGATTCCCTAACTGTGGTGGGGCAATAGACGGAACCCATATCCCTATCTTGGCACCGGAGCACCAAGCCACCGAGTACATAAACCGCAAGGGGTACTTTTCAATGGTGCTGCAAGCACTTGTGGATCACAAGGGACGTTTCACCAACATCAACGCGGGCTGGGCGGGAAGGGTTCATGACGCTCGCGTCTTCAGGAACACTACTCTGTTTAAAGGGCTGCAGCAAGGGACTTACTTTCCGGACCAGACAATAACCGTTGGGGATGTTGAAATGCCCATAGTTATTCTTGGGGACCCAGCCTACCCCTTAATGCCATGGCTCATGAAGCCATACACAGGCAGCCTGGACAGGAGTCAGGAGCCGTTTAACTACAGGCTAAGCAAGTGCAGAATGGTGGTAGAATGTGCATTTGGCCGTTTAAAAGGCCGCTGGAGATCATTATTGACTCGCTCTGACCTCAGCCAAAGAAATCTCCCCATTGTTATTTCTGCTTGCTGTGTGCTCCACAATCTCTGTGAAAGTAAGGGGGAGACCTTTATGGCGAGGTGGGAGGCTGAGGCAAATCGCCTGGCTGCTGATTACGCGCAGCCAGACACCAGGGCGATTAGAAGAGCACACCAGGAAGCGGTGTGCATCAGAGAAGCTTTAAAAACCAGTTTCATGACTGGCCAGGCTACAGTGTGAAATATCTGTTTGTTTCTCCTTCATGAAAACCCACCCCCTTTATTGACTGATTTTCTGTAAGGAACCCACCCTGCCCCTTCCCCCAGCTTTCTTTCAAACCAAATAAAGTCACTATCATTTAAAAATCATTTATTCTTTATTAATAGATTAGAAAAAGAGGGAGGGAACCCGGGTGGTATTTGGGAGGAGGATTGCTGGGAAGGAAAAAGCCACAAAGAAAAGGTTAAAAAAATGACAGCCTTTTGCTTGGGCTGTCTACTGGGGTGGAATGGGAAGGTGTACGGAGCCTCCCCCCCCCACGTTCTTACACGTCTGGGTAAGGAGGATACGGAACATGGGGAGGGGGGAGGGTGGAACAGGGGCTGAAGCGGCAGTCTGTTTTCCAGCAGCCGTTCCTGAACCTCCACCAGACGCCGGAGCAGCCCCAGCGTTGCATCCTTCATCCTCTGGTCTTCCTGCCGCCATCTCTCATCTCGATCGTCTCTCCTCTCCTCACGTTGGTCCCTCCTGTCCTCACGTTCACTGACTTCTTTCCTATACTTTGAAACTGTTTCCTTCCACTCATTCAGATGAGCTCTGTCACTCCTGCTGGATTGCATAATTTCCGAAAACATCTCGTCTCGCGTCTTCTTCTTACGACGCCTTATCTGTGATAACCTTCGGGATGGAGGAGGGAGGCTTGAGGAATTTGCAGCTGCTGTAGGGAGGGGAAAAAAGAGAGAATTGTTTTAAAAGCTACATTTTGCAGAACAATGCTTATACTCTTTCACGGTGACCAACACTGTTCACATTACATAGCACATGTGATTTCTGTGCAAGGTCGCATTTTGCCTCTTAATGCTGAGTGCCTGTGGCTTTGCTGCTAGAGATCACAGGTCTGGGCAACAGAATTCGGCTTGCATGCGGCCATGGTAAGCTTCTGCGCCATCCTTTCCCACATACCAAGCATAGCTTGTAGAGTGCTGCAGAAGCCTGGCTAATCTCAGCCAGTTGGGGGGGCGCAGTGTGGTGGGGCTTGTCTGGGCCCCTTCAGGCAAGTAGAGTGCTGCGGTTTTTCTGTTAACATTCAGCAGCACCAGAAAACAAACTAACCCCCGCCCCCTCTCGCCATGAATTCTCTGGGATGATCGCTGTACCCCTCCCCCCCACCGTGTGGCTGGTATCAGGGAAGATCCCTGCAGGCACCAAACTAACCCCCCCCCCCCCCGCCGCCGACCCCCCCCTCTCGCCATGAATTCTCTGGGATGATCACGGTACCCCTCCCCCCACCACGTGGCTGGTATCAGGGAAGATCCCTGCAGGCACCAAACTACCCCCCCCCCCACCGCCGCCCCCCCCCCCACCATGAATTCTCTGGGATGATCACGGTACCCTCCCCCCACCGCGTGGCTGGTAACAGGGAAGATCCCTGCTAGCCAAACGCGAAAAACTCAGGGCCAATTTCCCATCTGCGCTTGGCTAACTGCAGGGAAGGATTTATTTTCCGCCACAGGCAAACAGCCCAGTAGGAACGGCCACCTCTGTCCCCTTAATTAAGTTCCCGTATTTCAACCAGGTTACCAGGAGTGATATCACTCTCCTGAGGATTACACAACAAGATAAAGAACGGATGTTGCTTGAATGCCAGCAAACACCGGGACCATACGCTGCCAGGCTTTGTCAGGCAATGATACCAGATTACTTGCTGCAAGCATGGCGTGGTCAAGTGTCCTACCATGGAGGAGGGAATAAAGATGCACTGCCCAGAAACCTTCTGGCAAGGCTTTCGGAGTATCTCCAGGAGAGCTTCATTGAGATGTCCCTGGAGGATTTCCGCTCCATCCCCAGACACGTTAACAGACTTTTCCAGTAGCTGAACTGACCGCGAATGCAAAGTCAGGCAAAGTAATCATTAAAAACCGTTTGCTTTTAAAACAAGTTTTATATTTTAAAAGGTAAACTCACCTGAGGTCCCTTCCATGGGGTCAGAGTCTTGGGTACTGGCTTGGGAGGGTACTTCAGTCGGGGTGATAAAAAGATCCTGGCTGTTGGGGAGAAGGGAGTGCTGTGTGCTCTCTGCAAGCTCATCCTCCTCCTCCTCCTCTACCCCATCGGCAGAATCCTTAGGCGTTGAGACTATCCCCGACCCAGAATCCACGAACAAAGGTGGGGTAGTGGTGGTAGCCCCCCCTAGAATTGCATGCAGCTCGGCGTAGTAGCGGCATGTCCGCGGCTCTGACCCGGAGCGACCGTTTGCCTCCTTTGTTTTCTGATAGGCTTGTCTGAGCTCCTTGACTTTCACGCGGCACTGCTCAGAGTCCCTATTGTGGCCTCTCTCCATCATGCCCTTGGAGATTTTTTCCAAAAGTTTTTGCATTTCGTCTTTTAGAACGAAGTTCTGCAAGCACTGAATCCTCTTCCCATACAGCGATCAGATCCAGTACCTCCCTCACGGTCCATGCTGGTGCTCTTTTTCGATTATCAGCCTGCATGGTTACCTGTGCTGATGAGGTATCTGTGGTCACCTGTGCTCTCCACGCTGGGCAAACAGGAAATGAAGTTCAAATGTTCGCGGGGCTTTTCCTGTCTACCTGGCCAGTGCATCCGAGTTCAGATTGCTGTCCAGAGCGGTCACAATGATGCACTGTGGGATAGCTCCCGGAGGCCAATACCATCGAATTGCGGCCACACTAACCCTAATTCGAATTGCTAAAATCGATTTTGGCACTACTCCGCTCGTTGGGGTGGAGTACAGAAATCGATTTAAAGGGCCCTTTACATCGAATTAAATAGTGTCGTTGTGTGGACGGTTACAGGGTTAATTCGAATTAAAGCTGATAAATCCGAATTAAAGTCGTAGTGTAGACCAGGCCTTAGATGTAGTACTTTTAATACAAATGTTTCTTTCTGTTCTCTTTGGCTACTCATTGTACAGCTCCCATCACCAACAAACGAACAAGTAGTAAGAGAGATAGGAGAAAATGATGAGTGGATGGTAATTACATTTCCTCCTGAAGCATCTTCCGTTAAGTCTTTTTTTTTTTTTTGCTGGCAAAACTCAGTCTTCAGCGGGAGGAGGGGTTAAGAAAGTACCCAGTGAAAGATACTGGGTCTTCCACTTGTTAAAGAAGCCACCTTATAAAAAAGAATAACACTTCCTAGTAAATGCATATTCATCATAATACTACTATGAAAATCCATTGTAGAGAATTAATTCATCTTTAGTGGAAACATGTGACGTGCCTCTTGTCAGTTTTACTGCCCATTCCTCCCTTCCCTCGCTTAAATGTCAGAACATGAGTCCTTACTGATTTACATAAACTTAAGATAAACTACATATAGTTATAACTCAGACATACACAAAGGAGATGTAATGCAATATCTAGTTATGCTCCAATGCTATATGTCTTGAGTAGTTGTAGTATGTTAAAAGGTGAGAGTGCAATAAAGGTAAATAGCATTGTGCATTATTTCCTGTAATTTATTGTGGAAGACACACGAGATACTATCTCCTGAAGTTAAGCTTACCAAAGTAAGTCTTCATTTTTCAAGTCATGCCCACTTAACTATGATTCTGTAAAAAGGGTTATAGCAATATAAATAATGCCATCCAAGATCCCAAGGATTAAGTTCTGCTTGTTCAAAAGTGACATGGTAAGTATGATAAAAAAATAAACAGTTTAATAGTTTAAGAGCCACTTGATTTTCAGTCAGCTGTTTGTGGTCAGGATGTTCTGCTTCTGGTATTAACTAAACTCATTTATTTCCTCTTCAAAATGAATCTTAAAATATTTAAATTAAACCAAAATCTTCATATTCTGTAGCTTTGTTAGAAGTCCAAGTTGTCAAGATAGAGATCAGTATCTCACTGATAAAAACATATACTCAAAATTAAAGTTAACAAACCACATATACAATTTTAAGAATGATTTTAATATTAATAAAATAATGTAATATAAAGTAGTTGTCTCAGAACAATTCCTCAGCTACTTGTGTTACAACATAGCACCAGGATTACTTTCCAGTGCGAAAAAAGTAGCTGATCTGATTTACAAATATTTTTTCCCCATCAATATTATATATCCCAAGAAAGATTTCCCACCTCTTTGAAGTTTATATATCTTCACTATTTGGCTTATGGTTACAGAAGTACATATTTAAGGTGAAAGTTAATTTGTATTTCAAATCAGCTTGGCACTGTACTGTAGGTTAAGTTTTATGCTGCAGTACTACAGTATGAGTAACACTTGAATAACCAGAACTGCGGATGAAAAAAAAAAAAAAAATCTTTGGAACTTTGGTTCTAGGGGAATGTGATACTTTTGTCAGCATCGCGAAAAAGATGGCCAAACTTATTTATAGAACAATTTAAGTAGCATCTAAAACTAAAGAAGCCTTATACAGTAGAAATTGTCAGGCAATCAATAAGTTTTGAATATGGGAACAGTAACACTAAAGGATGACTCAAAGATGCTTGGAAATAATACTGTTTGGTAAAGTTGCCCAGCTGGGAATAAAATTTATTGGCTGGATTAATCAATTTGGCAGGGAAGAGCAATGTTGCTGTTTACGTATCAGTACAAAAATATTCACTAAGCTAGCTGACAATTTATAAAACTGTATGATGAAAGCAATATTGGAGGCAGTTGACCAATGCAGACTTTTAAGGCCTGTATGTTTAGCCTTTCACACTTAGTCTTCACACATGAAGACTTTAACCTATTTTAATTCTTTATTAGTAGTAACATGCCAGCTTTGCCTGCCACGGTTTACCTTGGTACATATTTGGAACAGTCTCAAGTATGTTCATTCAAGAATCATTAGAGACAGAAGGAACCCCTTGCAAGTGTCACTCTTCTCTGGGGGCTATAGGTTTTTTCTGGGTAAGGATTGCCTATTTGAATAGACAATTCAGAAAACTGTGAGCCAATATTTCTGTATGTATAGACTGCTACACAAGTAGTTTTAAACCACATTTTCTCTGGTTATTAACAATTAGATGCCCTGCCCCCCTTGACCTCAAATATGAAAGGTTTAGAACAGTTGTTTTCAATCTGTGGTCCATGAACCCATGAGGGGCCACAGACTATATCTCAGATTTCCAAAGGGGGCCGAACCTCAAAAAAAAAAAAAATTGAATGGAGTCTGCAAATGAAAAAAGGTTGAAAATCACTGGTTTAGGGCAATAAAAACCTGTACTCATTTAGTCATTTATGGATCAAGACTGAAATGAACTAGAGACATAGCTTTACAACTGGAAGGCGGTTGTTAGCTCTTGCTGTACATCATCCATGCAATTCTTACTTTAAAACTCAAGTCTATTGCCTGCTTAGTGATATTTTTACTAATTCTACTCTAAGGCAGCACATCTCCCTTTGATGTTATACTTGCTTAACACAGTATTTTACCATTCCAGAACTGAATTTTGGATTATTTTAGAAAGAAAAGCCCCGGGGGGGGAAAAAAAAACAAAAAACCCTATGCTTTTACATGGATGAACTCTTTGAGAGTCAAATAAAACCAAAAGTTGTCAATATTTCCTTCGGTGAAAATCATGGACACAGTTTTCATGTACAAGACCAAGAAAAGCAGGTTGATGACAGCTAAAGTCACCGATTTACTGCTATCAAACAACATCAGAGATACACTCCCCTTCTTTGCTATCACTTACCTGCTAAATTCTAAGGATCCCCAAATGGCAATGGCTCAAGAATTTTAAAATAGAATAGCAGCACTAACGTAGTATGCAAGGGTGGGAAGGGGTAGTAGGGATTAAGTACTTAGAGCCACTTCAAGTTAATTATAAATTTTAAATCAATTTAAGATTTAAAAAGAAAATTAATGAGTGTGGATTTAATATTCATACAAGTGATGTGAATGCAAACTTACCAGCACAGCTTTGACAATACATCTCAGTCCTTATGTGCAATATACTCTGCGGTTCTATATCTGAAAGACAGGTCTCCTATTCCATAGGTTTTCATTTTCATCTCCCACAGAAAGATGATCCAGCCCAGGGGTCGGCAACCTTTCAGAAGTGGTGTGCCGAGTCTTCATTTATTCACTCTAATTTAAGGTTTCGCGTGCCAGTCATACATTGTAACGTTTTTAGAAGGTCTCTTTCTATAAGTCTATAATATATAACTAAACTATTGTTGTATGTAAAGTAAATAAGGTTTTTAAAATGTTTAAGCAGCTTCATTTAAAATTAAATTAAAATGCAGAGCTCCCTGGACCGGTGGCCAGGACCCGGGCAGCGAGAGTGCCACTGAAAATCAGCTCGCGTGCCGCCTTCAGCACGCGTGCCATAGGTTGCCTACCCCTGATCAATCCATGGTCTGAGGTTATTTTTAAGAAGCTACCCTAATCCACTGTTCAAGTGCCCATAATGATAATTTGGGGCATTTATATATAGCTTATGAATTCTGTTTGATAGACTGTGTGTGCAAGGTGGTGAAGTCCATTTTGAATGTGGGGCTTGCCGCCTTCTGCTGTTTTACCTCCATTTTTGACTGAAATTCAAGTATGACAATGGAGTGAACCTGAAGAAGTTCAATTTGAATTTGACCACCTTGGAACAATAGGAAGGTTGTATCCTTTGGGAAGGAAATTTCTCTAACTTTTCTGTAGGTTTTGGGGCCTGGAATTTTCTCTCAGAGGCAGAACATCGGAACCAGACGTTTGTGTTAGGATTTATAAACAAGAAATTCATAGGGTGAGTGATAGGAACAAAAGGGGCGTATAGTTCTGACATAGGGAAGTGATTTTAACTGTGGAACCAGCCAACGGCAAAGCACGCTGACCTGTAGAAGACAGACTCCATGATTCAAAAAAAGCTATAATCCACAGAAGAATCCTGGACACTGAAAAGGACTTGGACTTAAGCCCAGAGAAAGCTCCCAAAGGATAAGGAAATTGAGGCAGGGAAATGAATGTAAGATTTTATTATTTTTGTCTCACTCTAATGTAATTATACTTAAACCATTGCAAAACCCGTGTTTTTACATACTATACCTATTACACATCACCGAAGAGGTGAACTATAAACCCAGAGCACCCACCAGGTTGGAACTCTGGTACAACATACGGTGCAGCCAGTAGGCAATCAACACTGGTCCTGGGGCAGCTGGGCAATGTGGTCCCATTTCTGCGAAAGGGTAACAGTCTGTGCCCAAGAAGTGCACCGGGAGACCAAGGAAAAAGACAGGGATGCCACCTACTCAGTTCAAAGGAAGATTAAGAGCTCAACAAGGTCCAGTGTGGAAGGACACAAATAGCCTGGTCAGTGTCCAGGCAGTGGCAGCTCTACCACGGCTGAGATATGAGGTAAGTGATTTAAAAAAAAAAAAAAAAAGGCATCAGTACAACACAAGCTAAGAAAAAAATTAATTGAATTGCTGAAAGTACTACAGAATTATACATCAATGGCCATGTTCTATTGCTGGCTAAGACTTATGCTTTGTAATAAGTTTACCTTTTATTTTAGTCACCTCAGTTTTCTAATGAGTTGATTACCTGCAACTAACAGAAAAACTTGGATCCACTTTGGTTTAAGTGCTGAACACATTTAGGAGCCTAACTTCAGGCACCCACATTTTGGAGTGTTTACATTTCCAGTTTGGTGCACACAGTTTTCAATGGAAGTTTCAGGGGATTAATGCCAGGCGGGGAAGGGGCTAGGGGAAATCAGGGCACAAGTGCATAAAGACTTACTCAACAAGTTTATCAGTGGGTAAAAACTACTGGAATAATTTCCCAACTAAGACTTTCAGAAATCTTAGGTACAAAGGCTATTGGGAAGAACTTGTATGGGCTGAATTAGCCACTAGGGGGAACCAGAGCAACTGTAGAAATTATCGTATTTCAAATTTAATTAAGTAGTTTAGACGTCTTAATTGGGAACACAAACGTCCATTAGAATTAACCTGCACATTATCTGCATATTTATTCCCAAGTACAAAGTGCAAGTTGCAATAAACCATTTATTGTTACAGAAAGCTTATGTTTTGTATTCTACAAACAAAATTAACAGAAAAAAGTAATTACATTAAGAACAGTAATAAACTTTTAGTACATAGTTTTTACACACAGAATATTACAAAAAGATTTCCTGAATATTTTTTTTTTTTTTTTTAGAATTTTACATTTAGAAAACTAAGCACTTTGTCATACAATGCAACATTTATCGGCACCTTCAAAAGGAGTAAAGCAAGATTTATTTTAATTGTTGGTACATTTATAAGATCCTTCCTAGCATTTCAAATGCACCCCACGTTCACATGACTTTTAAAAAAAATGTTAAATGTGGGATTTAAGTATATAGGGTGGGCTGAAAATCAGAAATTGCTACACACTGGGGGAAAATGTAGCTTTGAAAGGTGCCCATTTAAAACAATTAAAACAACCTTTAGGAATTTAACAACATTAGTATTTATTGTTCTCTCTATCTTCCCTTCCATCAGTCCAGTGTCACAATAGTTTATTCACTAGAGAAATATGCAGTCCTACTAGGCTTATATCTGTATTTATTATATAGCTTCACAGGATGTCCACAGTCAACTCTAGTCATTCTGAACTGAGCTACACTTTTGGAAACCCAAAGCAACTAATGATTAGGGTCTTAACTAAAATTCAGCATGAGACAACATTTTGGGTCAAGTTACCAAACAGAATTTATTTTTGTGGCACTTCTGAGGTTAACCAAATAGGGATGGTGAGAGCCCTGCATAATAGAAGCCATAATATTAATAATTGTTCATGAAACAAAAGGCAGATGCACAGGTTTCTTAAAATGCAAAGTATATGTACATTAAAAATGGTACACTATGTATTCATTGCTTCACAACAGAATATTTAAGTTTCCAGATTTGCTCTGGAAAAACTGAGTTTTATTGTTGAGGACATTGTGTTTCAGGAGTTGGTTTAGAAGACACATATAATGTAGTGTATGTTTTCTTTTGTGTTTTCTTCTCAGGCTTGATTGTTTTTTCACTCAGGTCTTCATTTTCCACAGTTTCAAGTCTGGATCCAGCTGTTAACCTACAGGCAAAGCATCCATTCTAAATACATACTTAATTAAAGAAGAAAATCAAGGCTGAGGGTCTCATTTTAACTTAGATCAAGTACCAAAATGGAATACCAATTGCCCTATCCACAAGAGAAAGTGAGGTCAGCTAGTATTTTTACTACAAGATTTGAAAACATCAAAACTGTTTTGAATTCACATAGCAATGTTCCCCATCTTTACTTTGGAACTTTAAAAAGCTTTTGGTTTCCAATTTGTTTGATCTACTGAACCAGTTTGAAACTGATGATTGAAGATAGTAACTGGTTGTTATCAACATGGAAACAATATCATGCCATACGTGGAACAAAAAAAATGAACACAAGTCACACAGAAAAGCACAAGTTCCAGGAGAACACTACCTATCAGTTCCTGATTAACACATTACGTAGGACCATATAGTGGCAAAGTTATAATTCAACTTTTGTATTGTAACCGACAAAAATATAGGGCCAAACTCTGTACAAACAATTTAAATAGAAACTGGGAATGCCTGAGCCATTACAAACATTGAATCTATCTCCCCATGTAAGTACTCACACACTTCTTATCAAACTGTCTGTACTGGGCTATCTTGATCACTTCAAAAGTCCCCCCCCCCCTTACTTAATTGGCCTCTCAGAGTTGGTAAGACAACTCCCACCTTTTCATGCTCTCTGTATGTGTATCTATCTATCTATGTTCCATTCTATGCATCCGAAGAAGTGGGCTGTAGCCCACAAAAGCTTATGCTCAAATAAATTTGTTAGTCTCTAAGATGCCACAAGTAATCCAGGCTCTCTGCTACAGTAGCCTCTGTCCTGATGGCCATGAACACCTTGAAAGCTCAATCAGTTTTTATTGACTTATTTGGGCTCAAAGTTTATAATTTGCCAAAGCTATGTTTTTAATTTGCATGTAGTCTAAACGGGAAGGGGGTGGGTGGGTGGGGGGGAAGAATGTTGGCTGCCACGCTGTAAGGTATAAGACCTCCATTAAGACACAGGTTCTCAGACTTCAAGCTACAACTATACAAGTTTTTAAACTGCATAATAACTAATTAAGCTAACGATTATAATTGATTTTTACAAGCTTGTCAACTTTCAGTACATCAGACATGTCACGTTGAGTCATATTGCTTGTAATCTATTCCAACATATATAAGGAATTATTCAGTTATTCTCCAATAGGTCTTTCCCATCATATGGCGCTGGCCCCTCATTTACTGCTGCTATATAGCCATTTTCAATGCAAATGGTTTTCCTATTATTTTTCCCCATGTAAACAAGTGCTGCAGTTGTCAGAGATCACTTGCCATGGAAAGGGAGGAACAGCATAAGATCCACACATTTAGGTAAGGAAATCTAATTCTGGGGACTTGAAAAGCTTTATTGGAACGTGAACCTGACTTCTAGAGTCCTCACCCGACCCCATCTATCTGCAAAACATCCCACTTAGTTTTCACACCAAATATAATGGCATAAAATTCTCACCAGTTGTGGTATGCTGCACACAAGTCCCTGAAAACACTCATTTCTCACCTTCAATAAGCCTCAAAACTGTAGGCCAAGACCTAGGCTCCCTGTGTAATCTTTTCAAGTTAACAAAGGAGAGATTTCTTATCTTACAGCAATTTGAATTTTTAGATGGTTTTTGTCCCCCCCATAGGATGCAAGTGCTCATACGCTCTTGAAAGGAAAATGCAAAGTACTGCGCAGGTGTGGCCTGCAAGCACAACACTTTGTGATCCAAACAAGGGGATAATAGGCAGGTGCGAGCCCATCACCAGTCAGTTCCTTCACAGCAACAAACCAGAGACTCCATAGCAGAGGGGAAGGAGGGAGGTGGAGCTCTCACAGGGACAAGTTACTGTAAGGCAAGTAACATCTCTTTCTTCGAGTACATGTCTCTGTGGGCACTCCCCTATAGGAGACTCTCAAACAGTAATTCAAAAGGTGGTGGGTACTGGGAAGGTAAGTCAAGAACTGTTGAGAGAACTGCATCACCAAAGGCAGGGTTGTCTATGGAAGCAGGTAAGGTGGCATCAGGCTTGGCAAAGGTCTGAAGAGAAGACCAAGTTGCAGTCTTGCAGATTTCTGCTCTGGGAACATCTTTTAGTAGACATGGACTGAGCTCTAGGGGGGGACTGTGCCTCAATTATTTCCCAACAGGTCAAAATACCACCCAAAACTCACTTGGCCAACTACTGCAGAGAAATACATTGGCCCTTCATTCTTTCTGCAAATGAGGTTACTCACGGTGTTCAGTAACTGAGGTTTTCCAAGATGGTTGTCCCTGCAGGTGCTACTCTTTAGGTGTCTTCACGCCCTGCACTTGTAATCGGAGATTTGTGGTAGCTGCACCCGGTTGGTCCGCGCATGCGCCATTGCCATTTTGTGGTGCTCCGAGTGGTTACATAGTGGTGCACAGTCAACCATCCCTCTGTTCCTTCTCTATCCTGGAGTTTCATGCAGTTTCTCTAAAGGGAGGGGAGGAGGGAGGGCTTGTGGAGCACCCACAGGAATCACCATCTTTAAGAACCTCACTTACAGCACAAGGTGAGTAACCTTTTCTTCTTCGAGGAGTGTCCCTGTGGGTGCTCCACTTTAGGTGACTGTTGAGCAGTGCCCTTCAGTGGGGGGGCGGGGGGAGAAGAGGGGCTTCAGAGTTGCAGTATGTATGGCAGATAACACCTTGAGTCCAAAGCGAGTGTCCGAAGCTGTTTGTTGCTCTAAGGCATGGTGTTTCGTGAATGCATGGGCTGATGCCTAAGTTTCTGCTCCGCAAATGTCAACAATAGGGACGTTATTGAGGAAGGCTACTGATGTCCAAAGTAGAGTTCATTGGGACTGGTAGATGAGAGTTTTGATAACAGAGGTGGATACATCCTGATACCCACTTAGATAGTCTCTATTTTGCGATAGAACAATAGGAGAAGCTGTTATAGCAACAAATAGTCTTGGAGATTTTCTAAATGGTTTTGTTCTTTCAATGTAGAAAGCTAGAACTCAATGAACGAACAGCGTGTGGGAGTGATGCCTCCCTTCCGTTTGCATCTGGTTTGGGAAAAAACACAGATAAGTAGATAGGCTGATTCAGATGAAGGGGGGGGAGGAGATTTTGGGTAGGGATTTGGGGTGTGGTCTTAAGGAAACTTTGTCTTTAAAGAAAGTTGTGTATTGGGTGTATGCCAGTAATGCCCCTAGTTCTCCCAGCCTTCTGGGGGATGTAATGGCAATAAGTAAGGCCACCTTCATGGATAAGTGGAGGAGTGAGTATATGGCGAGTGGCTCAAATGGTTTTCCCATAAGCCCATGTAGGACAAGTTTGAGCTTGTGGGGTTTGAGCTTGTGAGATTGTGGGGTAGGCATTCTCAATGCCCTTAAAAAAGCGTTTAATCATCGGGTGGGCAAATATAGTGGCTCAATCCACTTTGTCATAGAAAAAGGTAATAGCTGCCAAGTGTACCTTGATGAAGCTTGTGGAGAGCCCCGTTTTTTTAAATTATAGTATGTAGTCCAGGACCCTTGGTAGAGGGCAAGATGTTGGTAAGATCTGTTTATCTTGACACCAAACACTGAATCATTTCCACTTATGGATATAGGTCTTCCTTGTACTCACTCTCCGACTGTTCATTAAATATCTTTTACTTCATCTGAACAGGCCTCCTCAACCACAGTAAGCCATGGAGTAACCAGGCTGTGAGGTAGAGTGGCAGACATGTCCTGCATATTGTGATAGAAGGTGAGGTACTAGGGGAAGGGTTCGAGGCGGGCTCACCGCCATCTCAAGGAGATATGGAAACCATGTTTGTCTGGGCCATGTAGGAGCTATCAGAAGGACACTGGATTTGTCCTCCTTGGTCTTGTGAATGACCTGGTTTAGGAGTGGGGTCAGAGGGAATGCATACATCAGTGGCACATCCCATTAGATGAGGAAATAATCACCTAGGGAGCAGTGTCTCAATCCCACTCTGGGGCAATATTGTGGGCACTTGGTATTCTGTGCTGTTGTAAAGAGGTCTATGGTGGGAAATCCTCAGTTTGAATATGGCATGTAGAATTCCAAGATCCATCTCCCATTCGTGGGTTCTGCTTAGGGCATCTGCTGTTGTGTTCTGAAATCCCGGAAGGTAGGATGCTGATATGTTGATGTGGTTGTTGATGCACCAATTCCAAAAAGTTGTATTGCCTCTGTGCATAGGGAGTATGATTGTGCTACCCCCTTGGCGGTTTATGTAAAACATGCATGGTATATTGTCCATGAGGATCCTGATGGCTGTGTTTTTAATTAGAGGTAGCAAGTGATTGCATGCATTTCAAATGGGACTCCTGTACAGACGTTCTTTGGTTGTGTTCACCATTTTACTCTGTGTGGTGTCTATTTAGAGAGTGCCGCCATGAGAGCTAGAACTTTGGAAAAAACCTTGGAGCGGAGGACAGGCCGAAGGGTAAATACTTTGTATTGGAAATGTTACCCTAGGGTGAACCTCAGGAATCTTCTGTATGACGGGTGGATGGTAATATGAGCCCTGCAGATCGAGAGACAATCTCCCTTCTCTAACGCTGGAATTATTGTAGATAGTGCTACTATTTTGAAACACTGTGTTCTTACGAATTTGTTGAGTTTCTGTAGATCTGGATGGATCTCCACCTGCCAGTCTTTTTCTGTGTTAAAACACAACGCAAACCGCCCCCTCCCGCCCCGGTGTTGCAATGCAGGTTCCTTGGCACCGAGTTGTACGAGGTGATTTATTTCCTGTTGCAGCAGGTGCTCGTGAGAGGAGTCTCTGAAGAAGGATGGGGGGGGGGGGGAGCAGGGGGAGACTGGATAGGTGGAATAGAGGTAAAGGGGATGGAGTAACCCTTTTGGATAAATTTCTAAAACCCATCTCTCTGTTATGATGATGTTCCAGACTTGGTAAAATCGTGACAAGCTATCTCTGAATTGACAGGAGACTATTTCTGTTTCTGGAGTTAGAGAGCATGGTGGTCTTGTGCCCTTGATCACACCTTGAAAATTGTTGTCTGGAGTGGACTGCTGAGATGTCGAGGGTTGATCTTAGTTTTGCCGACATTTTTGTTTATGCAGTTAATCATACTGCTTGTGGGGTTGCGAGTACAGCGTTAAGCAGAATCTTTGTGTACAATACCTGCCCTGTTTCTTTTTATTTGCAGGTGTATAGATGCCCAGAGATTTTAAGGTTGCCCGTGAGTCCTTGAGGGTGTGAAAGGACTCATCTGTTTTGGCCGCAAACAACTTTGGGCCTTCAAAGAGCAGATCCTCCACTGTCGACTGGAATTCCCTGGGAAAGCCGGAGAGATGTAACCAAGATGCACAGCGCATGACCACACGTTGCTATTGATTGTGCAGCCATGTCTGCAGAGTCCAGTGAGGCCTGTAGTGCTGCCCTGGCGATGAGGTGGCCTTCTGACTTTAAACTGTTCTTTCCTCTCATCTGGCAAATGGTCAATATGTTCAGATATCTTTGAAAAGACAGTGTGAGTGTACCTGGGTAGTAAAGATGCACAGTTTGCTTTGCGGAACTGTAGCGTGCCAGACGAATATGCTTTGCGACTGAAGAGGTCTAGCCTCTTTCAGTCCTTGTTGTAAGGAGTTGTTCTAGCTTGGTGCTGATTCCCCCCTTACATTAACAGCCTCCACTACCAGGGAATTTGGTGTGGGGTGTGTAAAAAGGAATTCAGAGCCTTTGGATGGAATGTAGTATTTCTTATCAGATCTTTTGCAAGAAGGTGGCGCTATTGTGGGCATCTGCCAGATGGTTTTGGCAGGCCCCATAATAGCATCATTGATTGGCAATGCAATCTTGGAAGAGGTGGATATCTGGAGTATATCCAACAGATTGTACTGCGATTCTGGTAGCTCCTCCTGAGGTATGTCCAGAGATTCTGCTCCTCTCTTAAAAAGGTCCTGGAACTGCTTGAAGTTGTCCCTGTGGTGGGGGAATTATTGTTTCGTCTGGTGACAAAGACGACAGGTTCGCCGGTGGTAGGGCTTCCTGATCTGAATTTCTCTGTTTCCTCTGCCCTTCCCTCATGTGTGTCTGGAGATGGTGGTGGCGACTGCGGAGCTGTAGATCTTGATGGGATAGGAGGTCTGCGATGTTGGGCCCCGTATTATGCCCACAGGTCCCAATAAGGCCAGTTGGGAAAGAACGGCATCGGAGGCAGAGCCCATATGTGCCCAGACCAAGAGCACTCATCTGCAGGGTAATTCGATTGGTGGGATGGTCCCGGTTTGGGTGAGGAGGTGTGTAAACTCTCCTCTGTCTTCCTTATCCTTATTGCTTGACAGAGGTGGAGCTGAGCGTGGTGAAGTTGACAGTGGACTCAGTACCGACCAGGTTGGAGTGCTGTCGGTACTGAAGAGCGGCAATTCAGGGTTTGAGGATTCCCGCAGATCTGACTGCCATAAGAATTGGTGCGGTACTGATGGCATCGGTGTCAACGTCAGCGTTGCGGCCATACACATTACAGGTGTCGGTGCTGAGGGTTTTATGCCAAGCTGTGCAGGCACCACAGGTGGTGTCACTGTGCTGCTTGGTGCTGAGCGCCTCTTCGGTTCCGTTGGTGCTGATGTGGAGGGCTTTATTGTGCCCTCTGAGGCGCTGTTAGAGCTTGCCCGCTTTGGGTCCTTTGCTCTATGAGAGCTCCCAGTGCCGGAAGGACCTGGGGTCTCTGAGTCCGAAGTGCTTGGTGCATCGGTTCAAGATAGACTTGGCAGATGGGGATCGCTGCTTCTTAGCTGATTCCCTCTGAGTAGAAGTCTGAGCCCTCTTTTGTGTGGCCTTTTTAGGTAAGTGCTACTGGTGAGGGGCGGTAGGAGCAGGTCCTCTGTCAGAGGTTGCTGATGGAGACTATTGGCCTGGAAGGGTCTGAGACTCAAGGTCCAAGGTCTCCATAATGAGCAATTTCAGTTGGAGATCCCTTGCCTTCCTGGTTCTGGCCGTGATGTTTTGGCAATGTGGACACTTTTGATAAATGTGTCTTGCCGAGACACCGGACGCACTGTGCATGTCCGTCAGATACGGGGATAGAAAGTCTGCAAGTCAGACAGTTTGAAACCCAGTGATCCAGGCATGCCGGATTAGTCTATCTCCAAAACGCAATAGGAGACAGTCTATGGGAGCCTAAACCTAGCTTCCTACTAAGGGTAGATACAGAGAAAAGAAGGGGAACATTTTTTTTGGTAAAATAAATAATATAAGGGATAACTATTTAACTGTTACTTATCCCACCACTAAAACTATCTAATGCTAGCCTCCCCATCTTTTCTGGACTTAAAACTATAAACCATCTTTTTTGGACCTGCCCTTACATCCCAGACAGACCTTGCATTTTGAGGGATATGGGAGTCCACCAAACACCGCAGGCTACTTAAATGTCCATCAGTAGAGGGAAAAGACCTGTGGTAGGACTTAAACACATGTGCTAGGCATAAATTTTGTTCTGGCATAAAGGTCCAGAAGTAGGAGGGGGGGAAAAAAATCTCTCTCCAGAAGCGCGCGCGCGCACACACACACACACACACACACAGACACACACACACACAGAGAAAACAAAGTAAATAACTGGGAAACAAACAATAATGAATAAAGACTTCCACAAGGTGAAAATGGCAAGAAGCTGAAACAGCCAATAGCAAAGACTTTGTCTCAAGCTATAGGCGGCTGAGCAGGAACTGAGTGGTGGCTGGCTTGTACCTCTCTATATCTTCTTATAGATATGCATAACAGGAGATGTTGTTCTGTGCAGGCACAGGCCCATGAGCACTACTTTCCAGTCTCCAATCAAGAGCGCACGGGCACATACTATGGTACCAAGGTGGATGCACTCATAGCAACATATACTCTAAGAACCATCTTACAAACTTCATGGTTGGGTAAGGAGTCTGTCCAGCTAGATTGATGAGCTTCATCTAAAAAAAGCAATTATGTTCCTGTAATACTGGGAGCTTTGCTTGCCAAGTATCTTCTTGCTAGCGCTCCTCTGCTTGATGGCTCCCACACCCCTCCTTCCCTTGATGTCCTCTGGATCACTACCTGCAAGTCCCTCAGGCAGTTTAACTTGTACATGAGCCCCTCTGACAGAGAATTCAAAGTGTGCTACTCTGCTCATTATCTCTTGATAATGATGTTTAGCCAGTGGTTTCTATAGTGTAAACAAACAGATGAACAGTAATTAATTAAAAATAAACAGTTAAACTATGCCTGAGCTTTTGTTTGACTCCACACATAATCCAAGCTCTCTCACACACACACACACACACACACACACACACACACACACACACACACACACACACAATAAAAAATGGCTGAGTTTTCTGACAAAAAATTGTTAGAAGGCCAAAACACACAGAAGGCCAATTAAAATCCAGTATGCTTACATTACAAATCCTGGTGAAACATTGCCAGAAACTTTTACAAGATTGTTATATGCCTCCACGAATAATAAATAGGGCCCTATCGAATTCACTGTCCATTTAGGTCAATTTCAGTCATAGGATTTTAAAAAATCGTAAATTTTATGATTTCAACTATTTAAATCAGAGCTGTCATGGTTTTGTAATTTTAGGGGTCCTAACTCATAAAGGATTGGCGAGGGGGGTGTCACAAGGTTATTGTGGGGAGGTAGTAGTACTGCTACTCTTAATTCTGTGCTGCTGCTGCTGGCTTCAGAACCGGGCACTGGAGAGCAGCGGCTGCTGGCCAGGAGCCCAGCTCTGAAGGCAGAGCCGCCACCAGCAGCAGCACAGAAGTAAGGACGGCATGGTATGTCTATAAATGCCTGATAAATGTCTATCAGGGATGGTCTAGACAGTATTTGGTCCTGCCATGCGGGCAGGGGACTGGACTCGATGACTTCTCGAGGTCCCTTCCAGTCCTAGAATCTATGAATCTGTGGTATGGCATAGCTACCCTTACTTCTGCGCTGCTGCCTGCAGAGCTGGGCACTCAGTCAACAGCCACCACTCTCTGGTTGCCCAGATCTAAAAGCAGTGCAGAAGTAAGGGTGGCAACACTACAACCCCTCTAAAATAACCTTGTGACCCTCATGCAACTCCCTTATCGGTCAAGACCCCCAATTTGAGAAATGCTGGTCTGCCCTGTGAAGTCTGTATAGAGTAAAAGCACACAAAAAAGACCGGATTTCACGCTCCGTGACGCATTTTTCATGACCGTGAATTTGGTAGGGCCCTAATAATAAAACGTCACATATGTCTGCAAGTTTCAAGCTGCAACATCTTACTGTACCATGTACCCAAGTCAAGAGTTCTGTTAAGACTATTTCTACCTTGAAGCAAACATCAACTTGCATCTTGTATGACTCAGATATTTTTTACACACACCCACCCACCTTATCAGGTAATTAAGCTTTTCACCTAAACAAAAATATATTAAGCCAACTGACAAGTCAGATATACAAACCCTCTCTACCTAACCATCATCAGTTCTTCTCCACCCTAAGGAAGTAAAAGGAGGATGGTATAGCAAGTATCTATAGGGAAAGTTAAGTGATCTCAACTCTTGTTATTGCTAAGTAAACTTCCTTTCTCCTTCACATTATTTCTTCTGCCAAGCCCCATTATAGTAAATCGTGAAACAAACAAGGAGTTTATGGAAGAGAGCTGAGAAGTGATAACTAAGCAGAGAATGAAGGACTGTGTATTGCCAAATAGCATGCAATCTGGCTCCTACACAGAAAGATATTTCAGGAAAAAAGTCAATTTAAACTTCAAGATGGAACATCACAAATTTCAAAGAACAGACACTGAGTAAAGCAGTTGCTCCTCCTCCTGGGGATCATGAGCTTAAACAGGCTTATAGAACTTTGCCAACAGGAATGAAAGCCTTGCTGTTCTCTAATGAGTCTGTACTATGGGGTGCAGGGGGCACAATCAGGATAATCCAAAAGGAAGAGTTAAAATGAAATTAAAATAGCTGAGTCAGAACACTTTCCTCTTGCTGGGAAAGGAAAACCATGGAGAACAAACCAACATTTAATACTATAGAGGCCAACAAAGTGGTGCAGGAGAAATAAGTCTTCCCATAAATTAGAAATTTTGCTTGATTTTATTTAGTCTTCATCCCTCCACCCCCCTCCTTTACTCCCCAAACCCTCCATTTGTCAGACACACTTTCCTCCTTGGCTTTAACCTCCCTTCAAACCCACAGCTGACTTCTCTAATCCACCTTTTCACCCTCAAAAATGCTACACATTTTAACTGCCTTCCATTAACCCATGAATTATGGATGTTACTTTCTCCAAAGCCTGCTGATGCTACTTCATCAGTTAGTCATACGGGGCACCTCTTTCACATCCAGCTTTAAGTGTTTCCTTCCCTTCTAGATAAGGCAAGATGGCCCCAAAGGAGGCCCGAAACTCCAAAAGCCATTATAACCAATTTGACCCTCTCGGGCCTTCCCAATTTTTGACATTCCTGCTCATTCCTCCTCACCTTCCTCCTAGATGAGAGATGTGGAGTCAGTATTTAGGACTATTTACTTAAAATCAGTTGGACAATAAGCTCATAAGACTGTTTGGGAGGGGAGAAATTCTATTCTAACTACATTGGAAGCTCAAAATTGTGCCCCCCAAACCAAAACATTCAATATCTGAATTATACCACAGAATCCAGAAGTGTGCATCCAATAATTACCTTTGAGTTCCTTATATTTCTTACAAGTTGTACCTGCACTTAACTGAACCTTTGTGACCTTTTCCCACATGCACTGAAACAGACAGTTGTCACCGTTTAATTTGTTATTAAGCCCACTCTCACCCATTAAAAAGGTACTTTAGTAACTAATGCCAACAAATAGCAGAACTAAGCATCATCTTCTAGCATTAAGTCCTTCTGCACTTCCTGGCCAATATCGGATTTTGTCTTACCGTATTCCCCTCTGTTCCTCTCATGACAGACTTGAGGCTACCTTGATTTTCTTCTCACCCAAGCCCTTTTCCATGCTTCTGCATATATGTAATTCCTCCAGGAACCCCACTTCCTAAGCCACAGCCCCATCATCATTCAAAGCCTTCTTACCCCCAGTCCATTTAACCTACTAATTAAAATGGAACCTGCAAGTTCTTCCAACCCAGTGATGATGCAATGTTACACTGAGACAGCTCAATGGGGGTCTCTCTCTATTATTCATCAGATCTTCTCTGAATTTATATTTTAAAGCTTCTCTAAATAGTGTAAATATAAAACAGTAGTTATGAAGTGCAGTGAATGAGACTTGAGTTTTGCAAAAAAAATTGTGATCGCACCATTTTAATTGCCTCTAATTACATCCACACAAGGAAGCAATAAAGAGGTTGCACAGGAATCTTTACTTCTAGCATTTCCTAACTTTGACCTCACAACCATAACATTCATTCAGCATAGTTTTGTATCTGATTTCCATATGTTTTTTAAACAGTTTGTATTATGTTTGATTGTAGTATATACGGTTCCAATATAAAACATTATGCTGTACCATGAACAATGCTAAATAGAAGCCTGAGAAAAAAAATATTTCAGAAACAAGTGAGGAGGGAAAAAAGGGGAAGTTTCTGCGGGGGACTATAAAGGAGACAGAGTCAACATTAGAGGGAGTGGCTCACGTTCCTGCAGCAATTATTTTCTGGCAAACTAGCTTGCCCCATGGGGAGTTATATTCCATTCTAAGTTGAAAGACTGAGGCAAGAACATGGTAAAGAGCAAAATAGTAAGGCAGCTGGACACCTCATGGAAAATGAACACTTTTTAAAGGAAACTTAGCTTTTTTCCACTCAACATTCTATTCCACCCTCCTTCCAGAACGGCTTCACTCAGCAATCTTCTCAACATGGCTACACTCTATTGTGTGCAGAACCTGACCTGAAATACTAGAGATAGCCAGCATTTTCTGATTATTTTTACTTACTTAGCTTTTTGACCTATCATTAGAGCTCAAATGTGTAATATTAGCCTTCAAGTGATTTCTATGTTCTCACACACGCTCCCACATGAGAATATTAGCTTGAACAGAAAACAGAGCATCAGCAAACAGAAAACAGAGCATCAGCAAACAGAAAACAGAGCATCAGCAAACAGAAAACAGAGCATCAGCAAACAGAAAGTAGCATTCCTTTTACAAAGACAAAAAGGTTGGACCTCTGTACACAGTGCTAGGTGTCTATCAATCATGACTCAAATTTTGAATAAAAGAGTGAAAGTTTTAGTAATTTTGACAAATATTAGTTTTCAAAACAAAAGTTATTACATAGTCCATTAAAACATGACCTTAAATAGTAAAAAGACATTTGAAAGCTACTCGTAATCATTTTTTGTGAAGTGAAAATTTTAGGTTATGTATTACTTTAAGTCTCAAGTTTTCGTACTATTGGAATGCAATCCCTAAAGTTCTGCCATAGTTAGTTTTGTATTGCAGCCTCAAAGTGCCCATGAAAAGAAGCCTCATATTGAAGCCTCAGCAAATGAAGTCTGATCTATCATGGTTAAGTTAAAGATATACAAATGGACACTGATATTTTGAATAATAGTAAACGTTAAATATCAGTTATTCCAAGATCCAGGTTCATGATTTTAAGAGTCATTTTCATTAGCAATCATTTTAGCCTTTTTAAAGGGTTTTGAAAAGTTGAGTGTAGGCAGCCGGAACTGAGGAATTACACTGCATGCAACACTGAGAAAATAGATAAAGAAGTGGATAGCATAGTTCATGCAGCGAAAGAAAACAGATGCAGGTCTGCGCTGATTGCCATGAGCATACACACAAGATGACACTGACCTGGAGGCAACTGGAGTTAGAGAGTTATTTCCATTTCTTTCACTTGAACCTTTGATGTTCTCTTTAATTTTAACTCTTTTCCTATCCTTCTCGGGTTCAGCCCTTTGTTGTGTTGCGGGAAGCGGAGTGATGTTCACTGGTGCTGCCACAAGTACATATTTTCTTTGAGAGTCATCACTTGGATCCAAGTTCTTGGTACATATCTTTCTTTCTTCCTTATTTTGAGATGAAAAGTGAGTAGTTTTCTCTACTGTAGCATTTTTGCTATCTCCAGGTTCAGAAGTCATGTCCACTGGAATCTTCTCCCTCCTTTTTATGCTTTTAGGGATTTTAATTAATTCTAGAGAAGAATGATAGTTATATTTGTATACAAAGAAACATGTTGGTAATTGAAATAAACGTACATGTTCGTATAATTACTGAAACCAGCAAGATAGCATTGAATCTATTTAGGTGAGAATTTGTTTAATGCAGACCATCAAGATGTTTAGCTGGCTCCATGCTGATGGAGCTATCAGACAGTGACTTTTTAGTAACATACATCTAAGAGTCCCAAAAGACTTTAATTGGTACCTCTGCTTTCGTTCTCTCACCTCTATTTTAAAACTTTCACCAAACCCTTTTAAGCAGATATACCTAACTTCACATACCTCCTTTTATGTTTTTTGATTTTTTTGACATTTGAGCTGATGTCCTGGTAGCTAAAACTTACTGATGACGTACTGCTCAAATAAAAGGCAGGTGCTTCTTTTAGGCAGAAGGAGCTACCTCAAACTGTACTCTATTTCCTAACTTTAGTTTCCTTTCTTCATGACCATGGACTTCTTCCACATTTGTTTCACTACACATCTGCCTATTATCTTTGCTGTACTCTTCATGTGGGCCATAGTTTCATCTCTAGGTGGGCAAGTGTGACCTCCCTGACCCTAGGGCTTTCCAATTCCCTAACTTTCAAAAATGCTGATTTTTTTTTTTTATGGTTATGAAGCAGCGTGACCCCAGTTTGTAGCCGCTAAAAGAACAGGAGTACTTATGGCACGGTCACAGTAGTGCAGCAATCCCACCATGCCCTCTAATCTAATCTTTCAGTGTACACCTCTCAACTGCTCCAAGAAATGCATAGGAAGTTTGCAATTGTCCCAAGACAACTAAGAGAAAAAAAACTGAGGGTTATCCAGAGATCAGCATACCTGGCGGCTTGAAGCTAATGGAAATTTAGAAATAATCACAACAGTTCTCATTCACACTGAACTAGGCTTTGCTCCACTGCTGAAACAAGACAACAGTTACAGCTAAGCCTTTTTAGCTGTAAAACATTCTTGCAGGCAACAGAAAATAGAAAATATTACCAATGCTTCCTTTTTAGAGACAGCGTCTCGAACTGGCAGAGAGCTGAGCTTGCACTTCTCTTCCTGCCAGTACCTGAGATAGCTGACCTCTCTTTGGACTCTGGGACTCCTTCAGATTCCCGTTATAGGATTAAACGTGAGCTGAACAATTAGCTGTATACACAAGCTTTGTAGTGGCCATACAGTAGCACCCAACAGACTTCTCAGTGAGGGAGATTCTGGAAGAATTCACTCACAATAAGGAACTACTGTGGCATTCTGACTTCTCCCCAGTTTGAGCCAGCTTAGAGTATGAACAAGCACTGACATGGCAGCCTTGTCAGACTGAACCAGCACATACTCGTTTCTGGTAAGATTTTGTGAATTCAAGAGAGATTCAACCTGACCACCATTTTCTAGTGGAGGAGAAATGTTTTGTTCGCCAACTATGCCATATTGAGTAGAAGGGGGGGGACATATAGAAAGGAAAGAGTTTAACAGGTAAACCCATTCAGTAAACAGCACCACAAAAGATTTCGTACTCAGTGGACATGTCTATACAGTCCATGGGCAGTGAGCCTCCCACTCTGGGTCAACAGACTCTGGCTCAGGCTAGCGCTCTAAAAATAGCTGTATAGACAGCTCTTTCAAGCTGTGGCTCAGGCAGGAGCTTGGGCCTGAAGTATAGGAAGGGGTGGGCTCCAACACAAAATTTGCCTTTAAAAGCTGGGATAATAATGCGCAAGGTTAGAGTGCTAAGCCACTGCTTTGCATGCATGGCTGTGGCAGATTCTCTCTAACAAAGGAGAAAGTTACATGGTCAACCCTCACTTTCAAAAACAAGTCTGAGCTGCTTCAGAGATCTCCAGAGTAATGTGTAGGCCAAGTGTCTTGGACTGGTAAAAATGCCAGCATCCAGAGTTTGCATCCTGCTTCAAAAGTTCTATTCACTATTTGCTGTGAATTTCCATGTTTCAGTTTCAGAATTCTATAGCACAACTATATATACACACGCACACAGATTTCAGACTTGTTAAATTAAAAGTCAGTATACTAATTCAATATATTCATTTCAATAAAGCAATTTACAAGACAGCGGGATGTTTTACAGTCACTTGTTTAAGTAGAGTGTTTATGGTCAGGTTGAAGGAATCTTTTTAGTTGGTTGAAAACTCAAGCCTCAACAAAAAAGTAGTTATAGCAAAAGAGGCTCAAGTATTTATTTTGTTCAACTTTATTAGTGATCAGAAATAGTTACCTTCAGGTTCGTACTTCATTTTCAGCTCGTCCAGCATAACTCGCAAGTTCATGTTCTCACTTTGGCATACCTGCAGGTGCCTCTCATTGGCAAAAAGCTTCCTTTCTACCTCCAGAACCCTCTGGCTCTCATATAAAGCTTTCATCCTCTGTAAGGATAGTTCGTTTCTCAAAGTTTCGGTCTCCTTACTGGGAAGGAAAAGGAATTGACCAGTTTGAAATTCACAAGGGTCAAATTAGGTAACAATTTACAGTGAGCTTTCAAAGCTAAAGTATTTGGTTGCTCACACCCTCTTAGAACACTTAACTGCAATTGGAAGTCCAAATCCTCTAGGAAGCTTTGAAAAATCCCAACCCAAAAGTTGAATTTTGAAATCTCTTCATTTCTCAAATAAGAAGAATAGTTTAATGGAGAACACAAGGTACTTGAACAAGCAGTTATGTAACACTGTAGTGAAAATTATACAATACAACTTTAATCTGAGAACCCTCCCTCCCAAATAACAACCTGTGCATGGACAAATACAATTTAGTTTTGTATTCAACTTCAGAGCCTGTATTTGCAATGTTTGGACTGGGAGTAGTCCATTTGAACTAAATACTGAAGACTGGGGGACAGATCTCTGGCTGATCTAAATTATCATAGCTCCACTGAAGCCGAGGCTGTGCTCCTCTGCATACAGTACCAAATTGGATCATTTTAGTAGAAGACTTTACTGCTGTTATTCTGTATGATCAAACCTGGACTTCAAACCAGAAGGAAGTTCCCAATAATATTTTAGATACACAATTTTCTCTTTAATTTGAAATAAGTGTAACATGTAACCTTAGACTGGGGGTGGCAATGGCATTAATTTATAAACAGCTAAGGATGAAAGTAAAGCCAAGGACCTCTAGAACTAAAATCCAAGACAATCAAAACTAAGAAAAACTCTAGAGTAATAGTAAAAGCCACACAATGTCTTTCACAATCACATCAGTAACGTAGATTTCAGTTTCCTGGACCAAGAGAGACGAATATAAAAGGTTAACAAAACAAAGACGAAAATGAGCATTCTAGGTGTTAAAGAAGGGGCATGCTGAAGCCAGGCTACAAAGGAATCCTAGAGGGCATTGTCCCTGGGGAGGCACTCTATGCCAATGAGATAAAAGGGCTTCAGTAACATGGAAGGGATCTGTAGCCCTATGGAGAGCAGAGGAGATTTTAAGATAAAAAACTGTTACCTACCTTTTTGTAACTGTTGTTCTTCGAGATGTGTTGTTCATGTCCATTCCAAGCAGGTGTGTGCACACGCCGCGAGTGCATGCCAGCTAGAAGATTTTCCCCTAGCAGCATCCGTGGGGTTGGCCTTGGCGCCCCCTGGATTGGCGCCTCCATGGTGCCCTATATAGGGGCCCACCGACCCTCCACCCCCTCAGTTCCTTCTTGTTGGCACTCCGACAGAGGGGCAGGAGGGTGGGTACTGGAATGGACATGAACAACACATCTCGAAGAACAACAGTTACAGAAAGGTAGGTATCGTTTTTTCTTCGAGTGATTGTTCATGTCCATTCCAAGCAGGTGACTCACAAACCTGATCTTAGGCGGTGGGGTCGGTATTCACTGCAGATTGGAGCACTGCGCAGCCAAAGGCTGCATCATCTCTGGCCTGGTGTATGATGGCATAGTGTGATGTAAATGTGTGGATTGAGGACCACGTGGCAGCTCTGCATATTTCCTGTGTTGGGATCTGAGCCAGGAATGCCACGGAGGCGGCCTGTGCCCTTGTGGAGTGGGCGGTGATTGGCGGGGCAGGCACGTTAGCCCAACCGTAGCATTCTCGGATGCAGGCCGTGATCCATGAGGAGATCCGCTGTGATGAGACAGGGAGTCCCTTCATCCTGTCGGCCATGGCAACAAAGAGTTCCGTTGACTTCCTGAATGGCTTGGTTCTTTCAATATAGAATGCCAGGGTCCTGTGGTCATCTAGGGAATGCAGCCTACACTCCGTGCCGGAGGAGTGTGGCTTAGGGTAGAACACAGGGAGAAAAATGTCTTGATCCATGTGGAATTGGGAGACCACCTTCGGAAAGAACGCCGGGTGTGGCCTGAGTTGGTCTTTGTCTTTGTGGAAGACAGCGTATGGAAGCTCGGACGTCAGTGCTGTGAGTTCCGACACCTTCCTGGCCAAGGTGATAGCCACTAGGAATGCGACCTTATATGAGAGAGATAGCAGAGAGCACGTAGCCAGGGGCTCGAAGGGGGGCCCTGTGAGGGCAGAAAGGACTAAATTGAGGTCCCAAGCCAGTGCTGGTTGCCAAGTATGCGGAAACAGTCTGTCCAGGCCCTTGAGGATGCGACCAACCAATGGGTTCGCGAAAACTGAACCACCTTCCACTCCTGGGTGGAACGCTGAGACGGCCGCCAAGTGGACCCGAACCGAAGAGAGGGAAAGTCCTAGCTGTCTCAAATGAAGCAAGTAGTCCAGGATAAGAGGGATCGGGGCAAGCAATGGAGCCTGTCCCTGCTGTTCAGCCCAGATGGAGAAGCGCTTCCACTTGGCCATGTACGTGGCCCTAGTGGAGGGTTTTCTGCTACCGAGAAGGACTTGCAATGCTCTCAGAAGGTCAGGCATCTCCACAGGGTTTAGCCATGGAACATCCAGGCTGTGAGGTGGAGCGACTCCAGGTTCGGGTGGCAGAGATGGCCCCGATCCTGCAAGATCAAGTCTGGGTGCAGGGGCAGCGTGAGGGGCGCCCGTGTGGACATGTGCAGGAGCTACGTGTACCGGTGTTGGCGCGGCCACGCTGGCGCTATCAGGATGACACGAGTGTGATCTCTGCGGATCTTGAGAAGTACCCTGTGAATCATGGGAATCAGGGGGAAGGCGTAAAGCAGGCCGCCTTCCCATGAGAGGAGGAAGGCATCCGTCAGGGATCCTGGACTGCGCCCCATGAGAGAGCAGAAACGTCGACACTTCCTGTTTTCTCTCAAGGCAAACAGGTCTACCTGGGGATAGCCCCAGAAACAGAAAATTGAGCATACTATACCCTGGCGAAGGGACCACTCATGACCATGGAACGAGCGGCTGAGGGAGTCCGCCAAACCGTTCTGTTCCCCCAGGAAGTAAGATGCCATCAGGTGAATTGAGTTCTGTACACAAAAGTCCCATAACGCAAGGGCTTCCCAGCACAGGGGAGAGGAGCGTGCACCCCCATTTGTTGATCTAGAACATCGCTGATGTATTGTCCCTGAGGACTGAAACGCACCTGCCCACCAGGTGAGATTTGAAGGTCAGACAGGCTAGACGCACCGCCTTTAGCTCCCTAACGTTGATGTGTAAGGAAAGGTCCTCTGGTGACCAAAGGCCTTGGGTCCTGAGGTTCCCCAGATGCGCCCCACATCCCATGCATCTGTTACCAAGGATAGGGAGGGCTGGCGAAGGGTACTCCCGCGCAGACCTCCTGCGGGTCAAGCCACCACTGGAGGGAATCCAGCACCGTCTGAGGGAGCATCACCAGAGTCTAGGGCATCCCTGGCCGGCCGGTATACGGTCGCTAACCAGGCCTGGAGAGGGCGCAGCCGGAGCCTGGCGGGGCTCACCACATATGTGCACGCAGCCATATGACCCATTAACTTGAGGCAGTTTCTTGCTGTGGTGGTCGGGAAGCGTTGGAGACCGAGAATGATTTCGGACATGGACCAGAACCTGGACTCCAGCAGGTACGCTCTGGCGTGTGTCAAGTCCAGAACTGCCCCTATAATTTCTATCCTCTGGGTGGGGGATAGGGTGGACTTGGCCTCGTTCAGCAGGAGGCCGAGGTCGAGGAAGGTCCGTCTGATGAAGACCGCCTGAGCCACCACCTGTGCCTTGGCACGGCCCTTGATGAGCCAATCGTCCAGGTAGGGGAACACCTGAATCCCCTGCTTGCGCAGGAAGGCTGCCATGACTGCCATGCACTTTGTGAAGACCCTCAGGGCTTCTGACAGGCTAAAAGGCAGAACCGTGAACTGAAGATGGTCATTGCCCACGTCGAATCTGAGGTAACGCCTGTGTTGGGGGATTATTGCAATATGAAAATACGTGTCCTTCAAGTCGAGGGCGGCATACCAGTCCCCTGGATCCATGGAGGGAATGAGAGGACAGGGAGACCATGCGGAACCTGAGCTTCTTTACAAACTTATTCAGACGCCGCAAGTCCAGAATAGGTCTGAGGCCCCCTTTTGCCTTCGGTATTAGGAAATACTGGGAGTAGAAGCCCCTGCCCCTGAGCAACTTCCTCCACTGCCCCTGCTACGAGGAGGGACTGCACTTCCTGAATTAGAAGTTGCTTGAGAGGGGTCCCTGAAGAGGGACGAGGAAGGGGGTTGGTGGGGCGGAAGGGAGGAGAACTGGATAGAATATCCCCTCTCTACCGTGCAAAGCACCCAACTATCCAATGTGATTTGGGACCAGGCACGATAGAAGGGGGGACAGACGTGACAAAAAGGTAGGGTTGGTAGGATCCAGAGTCCTGACCGGTAGCTTGGCCCTGACCGTACCCTCAAATTGGGGGTCTAGGCCCCGATGGGGACCTTTGCTGGCTGGGGGCTGTTGTTGCCTCCTTCTGCTGTTCCTGCCCCACCTACGCAAGGCATCCGTGCGGTGCTGAGGCTAGTAAGGTCACGGAGCCGGTTGCAGCCTGAACTGCCTACATTGGGTGACTGGGGTGTGTAATCCCAGCGAGTGAAGGGTAGCCCTTGAGTCCTTTAGGCTATGTAGCCTCTTGTCCATCTTTTCGGAGAAAAGCATGGGCCCTTCGAAGGGGATGTCCTAGATGGTCTGTTGGACCTCATGTGGAAGGCTTGAGACCTGAAGCTAGGCTCCCCGCCTCATAACCAGCCCGGTCGCCAGTGTGTGGGAGGCTGCATCTGCCGCATCCAGGGCTGCTTGGAGGGATGCCCGGGAGATTAACTTCCCCTCCTCTACGAGAGCAGAAAACTCTGTTCGCGATTCCTGGGGAAGGAGTTCAGCGAACTTAGACAATGCTGAGCATTTATTGTGTCCGTACCGGCTCACTATAGTTGGTTGGCTATACGTAATTGCAGTCCCCCTGCTGAGTACACCTTTCTGCCAAACAGATCCAACTTTTTGGCCTCCCTGTTCTTCGGTGCAGACTCTTGGAACCCTTGACGTTCCCTTTGGTTGGCCACATCCATGACCAGAGAGTCCGGGGGAGGGTGGGCATACAGGTGCGCGTGGCCTTTGGAGGGCATGAGTAGCACCTCTGTCTTTTTGGCTGTAGGAGCCAACGAAGCTGGCGTCTGCCACCGAGCACGGGACGTATCGGCTATCGTTTTGATCAACGGTAGGGCTACCCTGGATGGGCCCAAGGGGGCCAGGACGTCCACTACCGGATCCACATCCACCTTGATCTCCAACGCTTGGATCGCCAGGCTCTGGGCTGCATGCTTAAGTAGTTGCTGAAGCACCCGGTTGTCCTCTAGTGCCGGTGCCATTGAAGTTCCCGCGACCGCCTCATCCGGAGAGGAAGAGGAGGAGATCACCTGCGAAGGGCCTTCCTCTGTACCCTCAGTTTCTGCAGGGGCCAGAGGCTCACGGTACTGCGGTTGAGCGGCCGGTGCGGACGTGAGATGTGGCACCGCGGCCGGTACCAGAGTCGACACTGAACGACGAGGCATGCTGGGCGGTGCCTGCGGTGTCGGAACCATGGTCCCTGCCGATACCTATGACTAGGGGGTGCCGGACTTTGTTGTGGCACACCCCTGTCGGATGGCAGTGCCAGTGGTGGAGGCATTTGCGGAGCCACCAACATCGAGGAGACCGATGCAGACCTTGAGCGAGGGCTGTACGCCTGTCCCATGGACTGATGGTAATCCCAGGGAGTCCAGAATGCCACTGCTGCTGCCACTGTGGCGAGTAAGGTTGTTGGCTCGCCTGTGAAGCCGACCTCCTGCTCCTCAATCTACTGGAGTGGTAGGACTCTGCCTCCGAATCTGAGGTCTCCTAATAGGAGGACCTAGGGGAAGCAGTACCCACTGTTGCCGGGGAGTGGTGCCACGGGGTTGGGGAATGCTCCCTCTGCACCAGTGCCGGTGGAATGGTGCAGGGCGGGGACTGAGGTGACATCATGGCTGGCTTGCCCCTTGATTGTATTGGGGGTAGGGCCATGGTCGGCAGCTCTTTCCACCGGTGCAGAGAGGCCAGCACCGGAGGCTTAATAAGTCAGAGACCACCTCGAACACCTCCAGCATCGATGGGAGACACTTCCTCGCTGAGGTCCGGGTATCTCGACCGCACCCTCTCCGGGGCGGGAGTCAGAGCTATGGGAGGATGAGTTTGTGGCACAGCTTGTCCCCCCTGCACTTGTGGATGCCACCGGCCTTTTAAGGTCCTGGTGGGGTGATCGGCCCCTCACCAGCCTCTTCTTTTTAGCGGGCACCGGAGATGGTGATCAGTGCCTTACGGAGGCTGATTATCTACGTTCCGACTCTCTCCGGTGCCGGGACTTAGAGGTTTTGGACTGGGCCTCCTGCCTTGTTACCAGTGCCAGGGCACTGCGCACCAAGGAAGAGGCGCTGGGCGCCGGATCAACCAGCTCGGGGTCCGAGTGTGGCCATAAGGCCGCCTCCATCAGGAGCACTTTGAGTCTCTGCTCTCTGTCCTTAAGAGTCCTGGGACGGATATTGCACCGGTCTCTCTATCACTCTTCGGCATAAGCTTCCCGCAGTCCTTGCAGAGTTTAAACCCTGGGGACCCGTGCATGCCCCAGCGGGGCGACGAGTACTTTGGGGGAAAGCCCCCCCCCCAAACTATCAACCATCTACAACTAACTAATTCTAAACTAAGAGAGGAAACTATTATATACACTGAAACGGGACACTGCTATGCTTGCTGCAAGAGCGAGCAAAGTTCCACCTAGCCGTCACCGGCGCTAAGAAGAAACTGAGGGAGTGGAGGGTCAGCGGGCCCCTATATAAGGCGCCAAGGCCGATCCCACGGACACTGCTAGGGGAAAATCTTCCGGCTGGCGTGCATGCCACGCCACGCGCACACACCTGCTTGGAATGGACATGAATAATCACTCAAAGAAGAACTCGTTATTACATCCTCTCTCAATATCAAGGGACAAGGCCATAAGCCTCTGATGACCTAAAGATTCCAATTTTGAGCACCCAGGATCCATGTGCATTGAGATCAGAATACGTGTGGACAAACGAAGAAATGGCAGAGCGTAAGACAGCTGTAAATTAATTTAGATTACAAGTATTTTTTTAATCATTGTAAATACGTAAAATTCTATTTCTAGGCTTTAAACCCCCACACACTTACTTGGAGTTCTCAAGTTTCATTTGAAGCAGATCTGTATAATAGCCATCTTCAAATTCTCCACCTATTGAACTGCTACTAGAAGGTTTTGATTCTTTCATGTTCTCATATAAATTCTGATGCAAGGGAAGAGTTCAAAAAATTGTCAACTAGTATTTTTTTTCAGAAGTGCATTAGTTCTATTCTATTTACAGTTTTCACTGTTTCATCAAAATTTTAATACAACCGCTGCAGACAAAACTACCTGCTAGGTAGTCTTTATAAAGGGATTTAAACTTGAGGTATCAAGAGCTTCATTTCATTTGAGTGTTTTCATCCAAAATTTTGTTTTAGAGAAGCAGCCAGAACCGAAAAAGATCCTCCAGTCTCAAAGGTACACAAGAAGCCTTGATTAAAAATTTACCCTCCTTTTCCAGTAAAGAGTTAGCTACCTAAACATTCTGTAGATTAGTGAACAACAGAATGAAAAAAAGTCTCCTTGTTGATACCAGAACTGGGACAGTCACAGTATCAATTGTCCCTCGGATCCCCTTCTTCAGCTCTGTCAGGGCATCCACCAATGTTTCAAGCTTCTTAGCCCTCACTTTTCTTCAAGCAGGAACCTGTATCCCTGCTCCTCCACACTGAGTATTTAGGCTTCCAGCTGCCCTGCAAGCCAAAGCATTTATCCCAGCAGGTCTGACCTTAGTCTAGCCCTTGAAGTGTTCGTGTTCTCACACACACAACCAGTGACCAGCTAGCCTTTACAAAGCAAAATACGTTTACTTTAAAGGGGCAAGTGAGGGGGAAAAGAGGAGATTTTACCTCTGTATATGGTACTGCTGAGACAATAATGGAATATTACATCCAGTTCTGGTGTCCAAATTTTTTCACTTTTTTAAATTAGAGGGTGCTGAGAAGAGCTACAAAAGTTATTCAAGGGCCAGAGAAAATGCTTCACAGTCAATGACTTATAAAGCTCTGTTTAGCTTATCAAAAAGATCGAGAATGACTTGATTACAGTGTACAAATACCTTCATGGGGAGAAAGATATAGGATACCGAAAGGCTCTAATTTAGTGAAAAAGGGATAACAAGAACCAAATGCCAGACATATTCAAATTAGAAAAAACAGACATCTTTAAACAATGAGGGTAATTAGCTATTTGAAAAAGCTAACAAGAGTAGTAGCAGATATTCTATTTCTTTAAGTCAAGACTAGAAGCCTTTCTGGAAGATATGCTTTAGCCATACATATTATTGTGCTCAATACATGTGCAACTGGATGAAATTTAATGATTGTCTATGATATGTAGGTGGTCAGACTAAGTGATAGAATGGTCCCTCTGGCCTTAATATACAAGAATAAAAATTTGAGTTGTGAGACTCTTTAGGACTTAAAAGATGCACACAATAGTTGTAAAATGGAGACTGTTACCAACCTAAATAAGAGTTGTGAGCACCATTGAGATTATATGGAATTACAAGTAAGAATTTATACTGAAAGCCTCCTTTCATATTTTGAAGAACTTATTTGTCCCACATTACGATAGTTAAACGTCTCAAGTTTCTTTTGTGAAATACGTACCTTACATTTCTCTAGTTGCCTCACTTTCATTAGAAGATCTTCTATTTCACCATTCTTTTGTTCTAACATTGACTGCAAGCGTTCTAGCTGCTCAAGTTCTGCCTGAGAACCTTTCATCTGAAGCAGCGTAGCCATTTGTAGCTAAACATCAAGCAAAAATCATACCAATGTTAAGACTCAAAGAAAAACCTTTCAGTACTCCTATCCTTACCCAGGAAACTTTGGGGACTGCAGTCTTAACTCAGCAGCTGACATTCACTACAATACTTTTTAAAATACTTTTCTACTCCTACAAGTACAGAAATGGCATTGAGTTATCTCGTCATATTAAATATGCTCTTATACAATAAAGATGGATTTTTAATACTTGCTGGTGTATGCAACTCAACCTGGGCTGGTTTTCAATTGTCATAGCTGTCCTTATTGGGCATTACCTATTGACCTTCTCCAAGGCTAGTTACACACTCAGTGACTCCTCTGTAAGCCCAGCTAAAATTTCACGAACAATTGTGTTGGTTATACACAAGAAAGCTATGAAATACTTTGTTTTGTATGGCTAAACAAAAACAAAGCAGTAAAAAAGGAATCATCTAGTACACACAGGGAGCAGATCCAAGAAGATGCCTTTGTGTAGTCATTTAGCCAGAGCAGTCAACAGTCAAATAAAATTCCATATACAGTCCACATGTTCAAAGAGCAAACATTAATATCTACCACACCCATTTCTATTATAAGGCATATGAATAATTAAAAGATTGATTTCAGCTGTAGCCAAACAGAGAGAACACTTAAATGTGGATTTAAGACCATGGATTTAACTGACTTGCTTTTGAAGTGAAGTGATTTTCAAAGTAACAGACAAAAAAAAAAAAAAAAAAAAAAAAAAAAAAAAAAAAACAAGAAAAGCTTTCATCTGAAGTCTTTTGTTATGTTATTTTATTAAATTAACATCTGCACCATCCAAAAAAAATCTTCACTACATGCCCTATAAAGTCAGAAGGTCTGTCCTCTACATCCAAAAGACTCCAGTTTAATTTATATGTCTAATGTGTGTATGTGAAGTACAATAAAAAAGAATAAACATGCAATTAAGCAACACGGAATAGCAGCATATATCCTCTATGTAAGAGCACAAGCTGAAAGTAATGCTATGGCAAAGGCATTATGAATTGTATTTCACGGATTTAGTAAAAACAGCTTTAACAACCTAATACACAGTTAATATTGAACGAGACCGTATAGAAGTGATAGGGATAGAAATAAAGACTACATCCAAGCATGTATGTTACCAGAAGTAAAATATAGATGGATAAATGAAGTGCATTAACCCTTGAAGTCTCTGAGGTCAAGTATATTCATCCTTTAGATTTGTAACAGACAAGAGCTGGTAAGTTTCTGCTTCTTCCTACTCCTTCCCCCTCCTCCTAATCCACCCAATGCCATCTCTCCCAACTCCTCTTTCCTGAGAGATGCTACCCTTACTCCTCCCAGCAGGCAGAAAGCTCATTTCACACTTCCTCTACTCATTTTAGAGAGTCTGCACTGTCAGATTCTATGCCCCCAATACTGCTCCTCATGCTGATTGCCAGTCTAAGGAAGGGAAGGAATTGGCTGTGGGAAGCAATATTTCGGATGTGATAAAGTTATGGAAATCAACAACTTTCCACTACACTCAATGACTGGACCCACAGGAACAGGCTAGTCCTTAATACATTTGGAATTTATGTGGGGCGGGGAAAGAGGGTGGCAACAGTGGGTATCCACGCAGTGTAGGATGCTCCCAAAGCATGTAGGGATAATATGGATTTCCTCTTCCAGAGCTAGCCAATGCTAATCCAACTGAGGACTGTTAAACGTAGTAGTGTTAGGCAAGAACTGAACAACATTACAATGCAGAGTGGAGTAGAAAGGAAACTGATAAGGAAAAAGAACTAACATGGCTAAGGGACAAGGAAATAAATCCATCTTGGCAAAAGCAATGCTTGTCAGAAGAGGCATTTTGAATATTGGTAAGAAGCACAACAATTGGGGAAAACGATCACATTTTAAAACATGGGAACTGAGACGGTCACTATTCTTACCTTTCATATTTACATATAGAATTTCTTTTTTGCTTTTTACTTATCTTTGCTGGGAAATGAACAATTCAGACATCAGGTGTCCAAAATGCAAAAATCAGTCAAAATCAAAACTAATATTTATAATAGTGAAATATCAGAAAGTCTTTTTGAAGGCTAGCTAGCCATTTTAGTTGCTCAAACGTTTGCTGGGAATACAGAGCAAGAAATTTCATCTCAGCTGTTCAACTGGGTGAATATATGCACCAGATGATTATCCTAAGCAAGCAGAACTTCTACAGTAAATCTTTTTCCTATTCTTTTATCTTTTGGAAGAGGATTGTTTTAAGCTTATTTCTGCATCCAGGTAATACTGTGGAGGGAGTGGAAGTTCCTATCCCACCCATAATCATCATCCCCACCATGGTAGTTGAGTCCTTTCTGTGCATCCAGCCCCACTCTTTCCCAACCCAAAATTGGCCCCTTCACCTTAAGATAATGCAAATGCTGGCTTCCAGGCTATCTTCAGAGTTTCTTGTGGACAACTTTCCCTTGGAGTTTTTCCTGCAATATGGGACAACTATGTTCTAACTCAGGAGGGTGCACAATATTTGATGTTTAGATGTGATGATTTTAATTGACAAGCAAGTTGGGAAAAAAAGTACTCAAGGCTTGAGGAAAGTATGACTTGTGAACTGTATGACTGAGTTGAGTATTGGGACAGGGATGACAGATCAGCAGAGCAAGAAAGCAATATATAGTAAAAGCAGCAGGATCAGAGGAAAAACCATGAAAACATGCTTAGTTCTTGGCATGACCTGCAATGCATAGGCAGCCAACATCATTATTGCCAACCTCTACTAAGGCCCAGAAGTAAATGCTTAGAGTACAAATAGATTCCAACATTAGGGCAAAAGGACAACGAATGAGTACTGGGGGTAAAACAAGGACAAAAATATGATATTTTGCATGCTTTCAAAAATCTGTATTGAACGACTGACAGCAGAACAAAATAGCTACTACTAATGAAGTAGCTTTAGTCTAACATTTGATTTCTTGGGATGACTGATATTTAAGTTGCCAATAAAATATCCTTAACAATAAATTAAGTCTTCATGTGATACTAAACTGAACACACAAAATCCTCAGACATATTCTGTTTGTTATTTTTGCATGAATACTACTTGTATGTTTTTTTAACTATAGCCTGTGGAATCAAATTCCTAACCTGTTTTCTCAAGCAGTGTCTTGTCAGACCCCAAGGAAACCCTGGAGTATTACAATAATGGTCATACCTTCATTCTTTGCAATTGTTCTCTAGTGAATGCATGCTGTTTTTGTAGTGATTGATATTTTACTTTCACACTGATCAGCTGACGTTCCATTTCTGCCCTACGGTCCTCCACCTATAGAACATTGTTAACACATTATTACTATGGAAATCATAATGATGGTCAATTGGATTTTAAGATGTTTTTAAGATGTTAAGGTAAGAATATGAGGTTACAGTGATCACCAGTAACACTTCTGGAAGTGTGACTTCAACAAAAACACTTCATGTACCTCTAAGGCATCTAAAATGAAGAGATATTGCCTTACTACCAGGAGCAAGGTCAATGGAGATTTTAGTCCCTTGTGCTATGGTTATACAAGTAAAGTAACTCCTAAAATCCCTTAGTAGTACTGTACACACTTGATTTCCCTACTGACATTAGTGCAAGTTGTCATGAAGTTTTTATATACCCAAAAATAGGTCTCATGCCAGTTGCACTAATTTACGGAGAAGTTGGAACAGAACTACAACATGGTACTCCCATAAATGCCAGGTAAAAAGATCTGATCCCCTTCAGCTGATTGGATTATCCAGTATTTGTACGTCTCAACTACTAAGCCAAACACAGGCAGGCTCCTACATGAGGTCAGACACCGTCCCATCAGTTAACTCCCCAAATACATTAGATAAGAACATCCAGCTGAATATTCCTTCCCAATTTACTATAATAAGCTAAATGAAAACCATAGCCAAAAGTACACCACCAACCCTCAATTTTTTCCAAAGTGATCCGTTTAGTTTTATTAATGTTGCTACCATACTTAACTCCCACACCACTTCAGAGATTAGAAACAGAGGTCTACTACTCAGTCCCCACAAATAGCTCAACATGGTAGTCTTTGAAGAGAGAGTCATAGTTGATGACTCAGGAACACAAATATATCAGCATTTAGTGTGTAACTGAAGGTACAAATTTATAGTGATTGAAGTATTTATAGCTCCTCCCAATGAACACATTCTGCAATAATTGTGATATAACATACCTCTGCAAACAGAGAATTGCCTTTACTGGTAGGGTCCAAAGCCTGAACCAGTGCATGATCCAGCTGACCTTGAAGTGCCTGGTTAGCTTCACGAGCTTTCTAGATTAAAGCCAGAAAAACAAGTAGTCAGTAAAAAGTGGGTGTTTCTATTACAGGTCAGAACTATATAGAAATGTTTTCAAGACATGAGCTAAATGCCTCACTGTTGTTGCTGGAGCTTTACCATTCAGCTCAAGCCATTAGAAGAGTTCTTTAAAAATACTCCAGCAACTGATTATTAATAATAAAACAACTAATTTGATAGAACTGTAATTAAGGCAAGTATATCTAATTCTCCCTTTAGAGGAAAACAATCGATCAGTTTGTTATAAGCTGCACTCCAGTTTTTCAGGCTACCAGGGTGGATACAATGAGAAAAGATGCCAGCAGAAAAGTTATCAGGTGATTAATTTTGCATTCTACATCAGTTTCTCTCCTCAAACACTACTGGGTAGTAGTAAGCACAGAGTAAGAAACAAGCAACGGGACAGGAAGAAGCAGCAGAATTGTAAGTATAATAGAAAAAAGGTAGAAATGGGTATGCCCCCTATAAAGCCTGAGCTTTGCAATTTAAAAAATTAGAAACCAGTGGTACCTTCCCACTAGAGGATGCCTCTATACTGGAATGGAAACCTACTCACTAAATCTTCCACATACACGTTCCTCACATTACTAGGGACCTTTTCCTTCTCTATAAATAGTCGCCCAATTGCCAAGCATGCAAACTGAAGGATTTTAAACACCTTGCCTGCAGCAACTGGAATCCCTGAAGACCTGGCATTTTGGATGGAATGATGAGCAGGGTGCAATCTGTGTGTGTACTGCATGTCTTTGAGTTATATCTTCAAACTTCTAGGAATGCTCATTCATTGCCACCTTCCAAAGGGGCCACAATAACATAAGTGATGGGAAAGTTTTTTCCCCAGCAACTGTAGAAAGAACTAGCTTTCTAGAGCTATAGCCACCTCTTCCTCACTGCAACAGCAGTGTGATCCCTCTTTCTGAAATAATGGGAAATACAAATTCAGCCACAGGCTTGTTTAGCATCATTCCACTTAATCACGACACCAGGAGGAGTCCACTGTGCCTGCCAAATCAACATAGAAAATTGGCAATGATGGCTAGTCATAGAATTCCAGCCAACCATTCTGAAGAAACGCTAGTGTATCTGAGGCAGGAGTCATCAAGGCAACATCAAGAGACCAGGGCTCCATTGTGCTGGAGACTATACAACCAAGGAGGTCTCTGACCTGAGAAACTCTGTTTCCTCTCACACAGAAGCATAACTTTCAGTGTTCTCTATGAGGCTTCCAGGTGAGACAGGGCAGTGAGTCTATCGGGACATGCAGAGAAGCCTGATAATCATGTGAAGCCCCTCCTCAGGCTGCAGTGTTGTGGGAACTACTCTTGTCTGGTTTTGAGCACAAGAATCTTTGGTCTTCCAGGGAATGGAGCTTAGTTAGAAGGGCAGAAAGGGGTGTCTCTCCAACCCTCTGTTGTTCCATTGGTCCCGGGGGGGGGGGGGGGGAGGAGGGAGGGGCGGGGGAGAGGGATAGCTCAGTGGTTTAAGCATTGGCCTGCTAAACCCAGGATTGTGAGTTCAATCCTTGAGGGGGCCACTTGGGGATCTGGGGCAAAAATCAGTACTTGGTCCTGCTAGCGAAGGCAGGGGGCTGGACTCTATGACCTTTCAAGGTCCCTTCCAGTTCTAGGAGATGGGATATCTCCATTAATTATTATTATAGATTAGCTCCATCTTAAAGTGCAAGGAGCACTTCAGACAGTCTCTGACCAGATCTGAAACACACAGCGATTCCACTCCCCAGTAAGCTATACCTTCATGGGATTACAGAGGGAAAAAAGAGAAATAACTCCCCATGTTCAAAATGGTACATAAAACTATAGGCACAGTACCTCTAATGCACTGTAGTAAGAAACTATTTCCTTTTCTCTCTCTTCTTTGTCTCCTTGAAGGCGTTCCAACTGGTTGCGTAGGTTGCTGTTCACAAGTTCTAGTTGCTCTTTACTGTATTGCAATTCATTCATCTTCTCTTCAACACTGGCCTGTCCCAAAAACAAGTAGCAGCAAAAGGATTTTACTTGTATTTTCTACTTTTTATCAGTAGTTAGGTACTCTGGCATCAGTCCAACTTTTTTCCAGTGTAACCTACTCAAAAAAGAAGGCTCTCACCCTCCAGTGCCAATCATACTAAGGTAAAAAAATTTCCCCCAGTCATCATTACTAGCTTTTGGAAGAACCATATTAGCATTCCAGTTTATTCACAAGATGCAGAGTACTGTACATGACCTTCTAAAATTGTGTTAGTACAGGAAGAGACTAGAGGTAGACATTTGTCTTCAAATAGAATGTTCATACCATGAACTTACACTAATAAAGTATTAGTCACATACCTTCACACTTTCAAGTTCAGTTAGTTCAATCTGGAGATTTAGCACTTCTGAAGACATGGTTTCATGTACACGTTCAGACATCATGTGCAATTCTTCCGATTTAGCATTAATGACTGCCTTTTGATGTTCCACTTTGTGCTTTAGTTGTTTCTCACTTAGTCGGGTTTCGTCTAGGTCTGCTTTCAACTTCTCCAACTTAAAAACACAGTAGTTAAGCAAAAATTGATATTGTAAGCATTGCCGGAGCCCCAGGCACAATTAACAGAACGAACTAAAGACTGAATTAGGGTAGGCCTTACTAAAATAGTAATACTGGGGAACAGCTATTCCTGACCTAAGAGCATGATACAGAGATACACAGCGTTCTCAGGTAACTACATAAACACATTTCTAAGAAATGGTATAGGAACGCACTGACCTCTCAAACTACCAGGTACAAGAATAAAGGTGGTAACTAACAACATCTGGAGTGTAATACTTAACTTGTTTATATCAATGTATCAAAAGAGGTTATAGGAAGGACATCTTGTACCGGCCTAGGGGACATTACAGGAACTCCTCACTAAAGTCCTCCCGGTTAACATTGTTTCGATGTTAAGTTGCTGATCAATTAGGGAACATGCTCATTTAAAGTTGTGAAATGCTCCCTTCTAATGTTTGGCAGCCGCCTGTTTTGTCCATTTCTTGCAGGAAGAGCATCCCGTTGCAGCTAGCTGGTGGGTGGTTAGAACCAGGGAGGACCAGCAGTTCCCCTATCAGCTCCCCACTCCCTTAAGTTCCCTGTGCAGCAGCTGTCCCTCCCCCCACTACCATGTGCTGCTCCTGCCCTCTGCCTTGGAGCTTCTCCCAGAGACTCCTACTTGCTGTATGGGGGGGGGGGGAAGATTAGGGGCACTTATGTCAGGGTGTCTCCCTCACCCCCCTGCACTCCACTTACCCCCATCTTCCATAGAGCAGGGGGAACACAGGATGGAGGGAGGGAGCTTCTAGGCAGTAGCTGCGCGTCTCAGGTCTCAGCAAACTGATTTAATTAACAAGGCAGTGTACTTAAGCCTGGGGTCGGCTACTTAAAGGGGAAATGCGCATTTTTTCTCTCACACACAGGGTGTGCGTCTCTGTCTGCCCTCCCTCCTTTCCTGCTGCCCTGTAGAGTGTTGTGAGAGTTAACCCTTGAGGGCTCAGTCAATCGGTAGTTAATTTAGCAGTAAGGCATTCTCTGGGAAATATCCTACCCTCTGACTCCTCCACCTCAACCAAGCTTCACAATCATCACTGTGTACCAGTATTAAATTGTTTGTTTAAAACTTAGAGAGAGAGAGAGAGAGTGTGTAAGTAAAATTAGATAGACATTTTCCTGGAACTTAACACCCTCATTTACATTAATTCTTATGGGGAAATTGGATTCGCTTAACATCGTTTCGCTTAAAGTTGCATTTTTCATAACTACAATGTTAAGTGAGAAGTTACTGTATTACATTATGTTGATTAAGCTGCTATGCTCCTCGGGCATACATCTCTTAGTGTACCTGTAACCATTAAGCCAGGGCACTAGGACTGCACTTTGTCAACAATAAACCTGGCCCTCACCACCAAACCAAGCACGTGGTCTTTATGAGTAACATCGAGGTCTGCTGAATCAACACGCTGAACCCTCTGCTAGGGCATAATATACTGGTTTTGTAACAGGCTACCATGAAGCCAACCACATTGTTTTGTGACAACATTCTACCTAAATTCCACATTGCCAACAAATAGCTGGCTTGAGTAAACTACAGAACAACATACTTATCTTAAATAGAATCAGCAATATTCATTTAAATATTGCTGATATTTTCCTCCCTCTGAAATTCTACCATAAGCAGCCTTTTGTCTCCAATACTGTTTTATTAAGTACTAACTATTACTTATTTTTAATCAAACTTTCCAGTACAGTAAGTGGTCAGAAGGATTGACGGCTAACTAAACTCTGGAATTTTCAATATAGATACCAAGTACAAGGGAAAAAACTAGCTGCATGCCTGAACCATTCATTTGATTTTTTGAGGGTGATATTGTAGTTATTACTTCAAGAAATAAATTATCGTATATACTCGTTCATTAGCCCGTTCGTTTATAAGCCGACGCCCCAAGATGGTTAGGTAAAAATAACAAAAACTGTATGACCCTTTCATAAGCCAACCCTATATTTCAGGGGCTGGCAAACTTTGGCTCCCGGCCCGTCAGGGTAAGCCGCTGGTGGGTCGGGACGTTTTGTTTACTTGGAGCATCTGCAGGCACGGAGCCCCTCAGCTCCCAGTGTCCGCGGTTTGCTGTTCCCAGACAATGGGAGCTGCGGGAAGTACCATTTCAGAGGGAATGGACATCCACGCGTCCTTCATCCACTGGGCGACCAGACTGATTTCGGGCTTCATAAGATTCTGCCTTTTGTCAACTTCACCACACCTGAGCATATTGATTCACACCACATTTTGCATAGCCTGTCTTTAAAGGGTTTGTTCAGGCAGACATCAGGCGGTGGTAGAACTGAAGTTAAGCCTCCAGGTATTACAGCCAAAGTAGTTTTCATATTTTTGGCCACATTTTTCACATCCATTTTGTGTGCCCTGAACGTGTCCCAAACGAGCACAGCAGGTTTCTTGAAAAGTCTCTTATTCCACAGTTTTTCCAGGCATTCAATAGTCCCACTTTCATCCATCCATCCCTCCCTTTACATGTGCACATACAATGACACCAGCAGGAAATTTCATGTTTTTGGGCAAGGTTTTTCTTTTAAAAAACGACAACAGGAGGGAGCTTTGATCCATTTGCCAAACATGATAAAACCACCGTAAAATGGATTTTTTCATGGCCAGTTGTTTTAATTAAAACTGTTTTTTCACCAACACCAGTTACCGTTTTGTTGTTCGGAAGATCAAATGCCATTGGTGTTTTGTCCATATTTCCTATTTGTGACAGTTCAAATGCATATTCCTTTCGATATTTTATAATAAACCTTTGGAAAGAGTCTATCTTTTCTTCCAGATCTCTCGACCGCTTCTGCGCTATCTTTGTTGGCTGACAAAGACAGAGACCATGACAGTTCATGAAGCAAATACACCAACCCGCTGATGTGACAAACATTAACAGCTTTACTGACTTGTATTTGTCATCTTTCGACATTTGCAGAGCACGCAGACGAATTCCAGTTCTAGTGACAATGTACCCATTTTGTCGACGTTCAACAACCCAATTATTGAGATCTTTCTCTAGCTCAGGAAATGAAGCGCACCTCACTGGGCATTTTTTCTTGCTTCTTGGCATGTCTTTTAGTGTTTTATTTTTTCACCATTCTCTTACTTGCTTCTCATTGATACAGAATTCACGAGCAGCGGCACAATTGTTTGCTTCTGCATATTCAACAACAAAGTTTGAACACTGCAGGATAAGACCTTTTTCTTTTGATTTCACCGTTGTTCATTTTAAATACTAGCATGAAAATAGATTATTATTATTATAGTTATAGATTTTGTAGGACTTTATATAGTAATGTCACCTGCTTTATCACTGTCAAATTATTATTGTTCTTTGTTTATTTCAAAGCAGCCCTGTAAATTGGCATGTCTGTAGGGATAACAGGCTATTTCAATTTTATTAGCGATTCCATCGATTCTGCACATTATATTTTCATATTGGCTCAAGACTTATGAGGTCTGTTTCAAGCCAATCTAATCCACTAAACAAAGCCTTTGCAACTTTAAAAGGCTGCAGTATTAACATCAATAAATGGGTCAGCAAACTTTGGCTCCCAGCCTGTCAGGGTAAGCTGCTGGCGGGACGTTTTGTTTATCTGTAGCATCTGTGCCACTTCCCACAGCTCCCATTGGCTGTGAACAGCGAACCGCAGCCACAGGGAGCTGAGGGGCTCCATGCCTACAGACACTCCAGGTAAACAAAACGATAATGTATTAGATATTCAATTCAATGATTCCATAGAGTTTAAAATCATCAAATTTTGGCGTACACCCGTTTATAAGCTGAATCCCGCTGTTTGTTGAGTCACTTTTTTCCCAAAAATATTCAGCTTATGAACGAGTATATACGATAAGTATTCTTCCAAATCTTGCAAACATTCCTTTATATGCATGTCAGCAACATTTTAGCAATTCATTACATCCCAAACCTTGTCTTTAAGTTGACTGATTTCTTGTCCGTGGATTCTTTCAAGTTGTTCTCGCTGTTTGTCCAGTTGCATATTTTGTTGCTGCTTAAGAGCATCACATTCAAAGCTCAAGCTTTCCAACATTCTATTCTTGAGCTCAACTTCTCTCTGAAGTGAATACTTGTCTTGTTCAAATTTCTGAAAAATAAATGTGATATTGATAAGTCTTTGTATCTTTTTTAAGTGACTCCTCAGGCATCGGTTTATTTTAATGCATTTAGACTCGAGATCCAAGACCAACTAATTACTAGGATTTCTAACTCCAGCTGACCTGTCTTTTTCAAAAGTCATCAATTGCTTCATGAAGATTTTCATATCTGTCTTACAGGAAACAGCTATCCACCCAGAATGTTTGTAATTTATTTGGTAGTTCTCATGTTGCTCTAATGCTCCAGGCAGACTGCAGAGTCCTCCACCCCTGTTGTCCCATGTACTTAAGTTTGTGTTAGTATTTGGGCAGGTCAGTCATGAACCATCTTGTGACATCACCATCCAACTAACGTGAAAAGCATGACCACAACATGAAGTAGTTGAATATGTTAGCATTTAACAGTCATTTAAAATGTTAGCTTACGTGTTATGTTTCGGCTATTAAGGAAGAAAAAAATTATTCAAATGGTTACTCACTGTTGAACAACTTGATCTGAAAGTCAGGAAGACATATGACAAAATAGATGCAAGTCCCATTTATCATTCCAGCTTTCAGTTCGAAGAACCATCTCAGTGGTTTATTACAAGACTTCCAAAATAGTGTGCTAGCTAACTATAAAGGAGAGCTTGAGTTTCCTACATTTTATGCTTTCATTCAGCTGGAAATTTGGAAAAAGATATTCCAAGGAGAGGATTGTATAAAAGCCTAAACCAATGGACTCTAATGAGACAATGGCAAAACCACCACTCTAGAATAGACGAATATAACTTGGCACAATTTGATTGAAATCTAGAGATATCAGAAAAGGTCAATTTCAACTGACAAAAAAAAAAAAAAAGTATCCATCAGTAACAGTTGGCACAAGCACAACCTCCCACCTACAGGGATCATGTGTCACCTGTGGCAGCAGAGAACTCTCTGCAGCCCTGCTGTCACATGAGTCAGGGAGCAAAGCTGTAACAGTGGATCTGCAGAGGGCTCCCTGCACAGCTCCAAGATTGTTGATGCTGGATTCCTGCAGGCACAAGGTGCAGGAATCACTGCAATCCTGCTCTGTCCTGCCACAGACCCCAGCCAGGGCCACAAGAAAAAAGAATAGTGCCTGGCAGGTGGGGAGGCCACCCCACTGCCAAGTGGTGCCTGCCTGTGGACAGCAGGGTGACCTTCCCTGTGGCCAGGGGATCATCATCTTCCTCACAGTCCACAGCCTTCTCTGCGCCCGCAGAAATTAGGTGTCACCAGCCCTGCAGCAGTGCAAGGAGCCCTCTGCAGCCCTGCTGTCACAGCCCAACTCTCTCACCAGGTGGAAAAGCCGGGGTCCTCTGCTCCTCTCCACCAGGACTGCAACCTTCCACACAACTTGTGCCTGCAGGGATCCAGTACCATTAGCTCAGCAGCCAGAGGGAGCTCTCCGCAGCCCTGCTGTAACAGCCATGCTCACTCACTCACCAACCAGAAGTGCAGGACTGACCCCAGGCACAAAGTGTTCAGCAGCAAGGTGGCCTCCCCACACATCCAGGGTCTTGTCCTCCTCACAACCCTGGCTATAGGTCTCTGCTCTGCCAGCGGCACACAGTGTCTCCCACAAGACACCTTGTGCTCAAGTGTCTTGCGTTTGTCTGCCACACTGGGAGCCCCATCCCGCTTTCAGAGCTGCACTAACCGTCCCCTGCTTAAAATTGCCCACAACTGTAAAAATTAAAGTAGTTTAAAATCATAAAAGTGTTAAAAATGATATTGAAGTTACAAAATATATATATATATATTCTGCCAAATCCAACATGAAAGTTCACCTCGGTTTTGGTGCTCAATTCACTCCGTAGCTCATCTAACTGATTCTGCATCTCATTTTGTTGCTCCAGTATATGCAAGCCATATTGTGCTGCCTTTCTCCGCTCATCTTCTGCTTCCTTCAGCTGGCGACGAAGATTAGAAACTGCCTCCGTCTCCATTTTATTTTCTCCCTCCAGCTTCTTTTGGAAGTCTGCACATACAAGATGAGCAAACAAATTTAGAGTCAACATAAAAACAAAGCTCAATATAAAAACCTAGTTTGTAGTATATAATTCCTATTCAACATTCAAGTATGATGTATGGTCTTAGGCCTGGTCTACATTAGGACTTTAATTCGGATTTAGCAGCATTAAATCGAATTAACCCTGCACCCGTCCACACAACGAAGCCATTTATTTCGAAATAAAGGGCTCTTAAAATCCATTTCTGTACTCCACCCCGACGAGCAGAGTAGAGCCAAAATCGATATTGTCATTTCGAATTAGGGTTAGCGTGGCCGCAATTCGATGGTATTGGCCTCTGGGAGCTATCCCATAGGGCACCATTGTGACCGCTCTGGACAGCGATCTGAACTTGGATGCACTGGCCAGGTAGACAGGAAAAGCCCTGCAAACATTTGAATTTTATTTCCTGTTTGCCCAGCGTGGAGAGCTCAGGTAACTATGCATGCCGATAATCGAAAAAGAGCACCAGCATGGACCGTACAGGAGGTACTGGATCTGATCGCTATATGGGGAGAACAGGAGTACTTGTGGCACCTTAGAGACTAACAAATTTATTAGAGCATAAGCTTTCGTGGACTACAGCCCACTTCTTCGGATGCATGCATCCGAAGAAGTGGGCTGTAGTCCACGAAAGCTTATGCTCTAATAAATTTGTTAGTCTCTAAGGTGCCACAAGTACTCCTGTTCTTTTTGCGGATACAGACTAACACGGCTGCTACTCTGAAACCTGTCATTATATATGGGGAGAGGATTCAGTGCTAGCAGAACTGCGTTCGAAAAGACGAAATGCCAAAACTTTTGAAAAAAGTCTCCAAGGGCATGATGGAGAGAGGCCACAATAGGGACTCAGATCAGTGCCACGTGAAAGTCAAGGAGCTCAGATAAGTCTATCAAAAAACAAAGGAGGCAAACAGTCGCTCCTGGACAGAGCCACGGACATGCTGCTTTTAGGCCGAGCTGCATGCAGTTCTAGTGGGGGCCGCCGCCACTACTACCCCACCTCTGACCGTGGATTCCGAGGCGAGGGTAATCTCATCAGCTACACCTGAGGATTCTGCGGACGGGGAAAAGGAGGAGGAGGAGGAAGAGGACGAGCTTGCGGAGAGCACCCAGCACTCCGTTCTCCCCAACAGCCAGGATCTTTTTCCTCAGCCTGACTGAAGTACCCTCCCAAGGCAGTATCCAAGACCATGACCCCATGGAAGGGGGTCCTCAGGTGAGTTTACCTTTTAAAATATAAAACTTGTTTTAAAAGCAAGCGTTTTTTAATGATTACTTTGCCCTGAGGACTTGGAATGCATTCGCGGCCAGTACAGCTACTGGAAAAGTCTGTTAACGTGTCTGGGGATGGAGTGGAAATCCTCCAGGGACATCTCCATGAAGCTCTCCTGGAGGTACTCCAAAAGCCTTGCCACAAGATTTCTGGGCAGTGCAGCCTTATTCCGTCCTCCGTGGTAGGACACTTGACCACGCCATGCTAGTAACAAGTAATGTGGTATCATTGCATGACAAAGCCTGGCAGCATATGGTCCTGGTGTTTGCTGGCATTCAAGCAACATCTGTTCTTTATCTCACAGTGTAATCCTCAGGAGAGTGATATCGCTCATAGTAACCTGGTTGAAATACGGGAATTTAATTAAGGGGACAGAGGTGGCCATTCCTACTGGGCTGTTTGCCTGTGGCTGAAAAGAAATCCTTTCCTGCAGTTAGCCAAGCGCCGGCGGGGGGGGGGGGGGGGGGGAAGAAGAGGGGAACTGGCCCTGAGCTTTTCGCTTTTGGCTAGCAGGGATCTTCCCTGATACCAGCCACACGGTGGGGGGGGGGGGGGGGAGGGATAAAGCAATCATCAAGAGAATTGGATGGGGGGGGTGTTAGTTTGTTTTCTGCTGCTGCAGGTTAACAGGAAAACCGCAGCACTCAACAGGCTTTGCTTGGTATGTGGGAAAGGAGGGCACAGAAGCGAAAAGACAATGGCTTACCACGGCCGCACGCAAGCAGAATTCTGTTGCCCGGACCTGCGTCTGTGATCTCTAGCAGCAAAGCCACAGGCACTCAATATTAAGAGGCAAAATGTGACCTTGCACAGAAATCACATGTGCTATGTACTGTGAATAGTGTTGGTCACCGTGAAAGAGTATAAGCATTATTCTGTAAAATGTATCTTTTTAAAAAATTCTCTCCTTTTTTCCCTCCCTCCTGCAGCTGCAAATTTTTCAAGCCTCCCTCCTCCATCCCGAAGTCTATCTCAGATAAGGCGTCAGAAAAAGACGACGCGAGACAAGATGTTTGCGGAAATCATGGAATCAACCTGCAGTGAAAGAGCTCATCTGAATGAGTGGAAGGACACGGTTTAAAAGTATAGGAAAGATGTCAGTGAAGGTGAGGATAGGAGGGACCAACGTGAGGACAGGAGGGACGCTCGCGATGAGAGGTGGCGGCAGGAAGATCAGAGGGGGCAGGATGCAACGCTGGGGCTGCTGCGTGAGCAAACAGACATGCTCTGGCGTCTGGTGGAGCTTCAGGAACGGCAGCAGGATAACAGAGTGCTGCTACAGACCCCGTGTAACCCCCCTCCCCCAGACGTGTAAGAACACGGGGGGGAGGCTCTGCACACCCTCCCATTCCACCCAGTGGACAGCCCAAGCAAAAGGCTGTCATTTTTTTAAACCTTTTTTTAGTGGCCTTTTCCTTCCCACCGATCCTCCTCCCAACTCCACCCGGGTTCTCTCCCTCTTTTTATAATCAATTAATAAAGAATAAATGATTTTTAAACGATAGTGACTATTTCCTTTGAAAGCAAGCTGGGGGAAGGGGGAGGATGGGTTCCTTACAGAGAATGAGTCAATAAAGGGGGCCGGTTTTCATGAAGGAGAAACAAACAGAAATTTCACACTGTAGCCTGGCCAGTCATGAAACTTGTTTTCAAAGCTTCTCTGATGCGCAGCACTTCCTGGTGTGCTCTTCTAATTGCCCTCGTGTCTGGCTGCGCGTAATCAGCCGCCAGGCGATTTGCCTCAGGCTCCCACCATACCATAAAAGTCTCCCCCTTACTTTCACAGAGATTGTGGAGCACACAGCAAGCAGCAATAACAATGGGGATATTGGTTTGGCTGAGGTCTAAGCCAGTCAGTAACGATCGCCAGCGACCTTTTAAACGGCCAAATGCACATTCTACCACCATTCTGCACTTGTTCAGCATGTAGTTCAACAGCTCCTGACTCCTGTCCAGGCTGCCTGTGTATGGCTTCATGAGCCATGGCATTAAGGGGTAGGCTGGGTCCCCAAGGATAACTATAGGCATTTCAATATCCCCAACGGTTATTTTCTGGTCCGGAAGCAAGTCCCTTCTGCAGCCGTTTAAACAGAGTAGTGTTCCTGAAGACGCGAGCATCATGAACCCTTCCCGGCCAGCCCACGTTGATGTTGGTGAAACGTTCCTTGTGATCCACCCGTGCTTGCAGCACCATTGAAAAGTACCCCTTGCGGTTTATGTACTGGGTACCCTGGTGGTCCGGTGCCAAGATAGGGATATGGGTTCCATCTACCGCCCCACCACAGTTAGGGAATCCCATTGCAGCAAAGCCATCCACTATGACCTGCACATTTTTCAGAGTCACTACCTTTCATAGCAGCAGTTCAGTGATTGCTTTGGCTACTTGCATCACAGCAGCCCCCACAGTAGATTTGCCCACTCCAAATTGATTCCCGACTGACCGGTAGCTGTCTGGCGTTGCAAGCTTCCACAGGGCTATCGCCACTCGCTTCTCAACTGTGAGGGCTGCTCTCATCTTGGTATTCTAGCGCGTCAGGGCAGGGGAAAGAAAGTCAAAGTTCCATGAAAGTGCCCTTACACATGCAAAAGTTTCACAGCCACTGGGAATCATCCCACACCTGCAACACTATGCAGTCCCACCAGTCTGTGCTTGTTTCCCAAGCCCAGAATCAGCGTTCCACGGCTAGAACCTGCCCCATTAACAACATGATCTCCAAAGCACCGGGGCCCGCGGTTTGAGAGAATTCTGTGTCCATGTCTATGTCCTCATCATTCTTGTCGCTGTGCTGCCGTCGCCACCTCCTCCTCCTCTCCTCGTTTTTCTGGTCCTGGTTCAGCATAAACTGCACGAGAACACGAGAGCTGTTTACAATGTTCATGACTGCTGTCTTGAGCTGAGCGGGCTCCATGCTTGCGTTGTATGGAGTCTGCAGTGTTCACCCAGGAAAAAAGGCGCAAAATGGTTGTCTGCCGTTGCTTTCATGGAGGGAGGGGTGAGGCTGTACCCAGAACCACCTGCGACAACATTTTTTGCCCCATCAGGCACTGGGATCTCAACCCAGAATTCCAATGGGCGGGGGAGACTGCAGGAACTATGGGATAACTACCCACATTGCAACGCTCTGGAAATCGACGCTAGCCCCAGTACATGGATGCACACCGCCGAATTAATGTGCTTAGAGTAGCTGCATACATTCGACTTTATACAATCTGTTTACAAAATTCGAATTCTGTAAATTTGGATTAATCCCGTAGTGTAGACATACCCTTTGTGTAGTGGATTTTGAAGAATAAAATTAAAGAACAGACACTGCTCATTTAAGAAAGTAAAAACCAAGATAAACATTTCCACTTTGTAACACTGGGACAGCCAGCCTCAAGTAAAATAAAATGCAGTGACAATACTCTGCAAGTGCTACTTAAAAGCTGGCAAACTATTTAATCAGTTGAAGGGGATAAAACAAATAAAATAGCTAAATCCTCAGGTTCAGAAGTTGTGTAGCCAACATGAACTGGGAACTAGCAAGCAGGCTTTGAAGCTTATTGCTCTTCTGGAGCAGCCAATTATTTAAAAAATTCTGATAAGAAATCAGACCATATTTTAGCAGACAAGTCTGCTAATGCTGTTTCTTCCACCTGGGATATGAATACAAATTATTTTCTAGTCTTGCACTAACAAATGAAGATTCCACAATTACATTGCTGATGACGCTCGTTACAAAATGATGTTTTTATTAAATTTGTAACTGAACTCTTTAGGGGAGAACTGTATGCCTCTGCTCATTGCGCGATCTATTTCATGTTATAGAAGTCTCGGATGACAATCCAGCACATATTCGATTTAAGAACACTTTCTCTGCAGATTTGACAAAACACAAAGAAGGTACCAATGTGAGATGTGGACTGAAGAACTTGGGGATCTAAAGGTGGAGTAAGCCTGGAATTACTTCAAGTCAAAGTTGCAGAAACTATCAGAAGTCTGCATCCCAAGAAAGGGGAAAAAATTCATAGGCAGGAGTTGTAGACCAAGCTGGATGAGCAAGCATCTCAGAGAGGTGATTAGGAAAAAGCAGAAAGCCTACAAGGAATGGAAGATGGGAGTGATCAGCAAGGAAAGCTACCTTATTGAGGTCAGAACATATAGGGATAAAGTTAGAAAGGCCAAAAGCCATATAGAGTTGGACTTTGCAAAGGGAATTAAAAACAATAGTAAAAGGTTCTATAGCCATATAAATAAGAAGAAAACTAAGAAAGAAGAAGTGGATAATCTAGGCATGGCCCAATATCTAAACAAATACTTTGCCTCAGTCTTTAATGAGGCTAATGAGGAGCTTAGGGATAACGGTAGGATGTCAAATAGGAATGAGGATATGGAGATAGATATTACCACATCCGAGGTAGAAGCCAAACTCAAACAACTTAATGGGATGAAATCAGGGGGCCAAGATAATCTTCATCCAAGAATATTAAAGGAACTGGCACATGAAATTGCAATCCCATTAGCAAGAATTTTTAATGAATCTAAACTCGGGGATTGTACCAAATGACTGGAGAATTGCTAACGTATTTCCTATCTTTAAGAAAGGGGAAAAAAGTGATCCGGGCAACTACAAGCCTGTCAGTTTGACATCTGTAGTATGCAAGGTCTTGGAAAAAAATTTGAAGGAAAAAGTAGTCAAGGACATTGAGGTCAATGGTAATTGGGACAAAATACAACATGGTTTCACAAAAGGTAGATTGTGCCAAACCAACCTGATCTCCTTCTTTAAGAAGGTAACAGATTTTTTTTAGACAAAGGAAATGCAGTGGATCTAATTTACCTCTGTCATAACTATAAAGGGAAGGATAACAGCTGCCCTGTGTACAGTACTATAAACTCCCTCCTGGCCAGAGACTCCAAAATCCTTTTCCCTGTAAAGGGTTAAGAAGCTCAGGTAACCTGGCTGGCATCTGACCTAAAGGACCAATAAGGGGACAAGATACTTTCAAATCGGGGGGGGGGGGGGGGGGAGGCTTTTGTTTGTGTTCTTTGTTTGTGAGAGTGTTCGCTCTCGGGACTGAGAGGGACCAGACATCAATCCAGGTTCTCCACATCTTTCTAAACAAGTCTCTCCTATTTCAAACTTGTAAGTAAATAGCCAGGCAAGGCGTCTTAGTTTTCCCTTGTTTTCTCAACTTGTAAATGTACCTTTTACTAGAGTGTTTATCTTTGTTTGCTGTACTTTGAACCTAAGACTAGAGGGGAGTCCTCTGAGCTCTTTAAGTTTGATTACCCTGTAAGGTTAATTTCCATACTGATTTTACAGAGATGATTTTTACCTTTTTCTTTAATTAAAAGCCTTCCTTTTAAGAACCTGATTGATTTTTCCTTGTTTTTAGATCCAAGGGGGTTGGATCTGTATTCACCAGGAGTTGGTGGGAGGAAGGAGGGGGAATGGTTAATTTCTCCTTGTTTTAGATCCAAGGGGGGGTTGGAACTGTATTCACCAGGAGTTGGTGGGAGGAAGGAGGGGGAATGGTTAATTTCTCCTTGTTTTAGATCCAAGGGGGGTTGGAACTGTATTCACCAGGAGTTGGTGGGAGGAAGGAGGGGGAATGGTTAATTTCTCCTTGTTTTAGATCCAAGGGGGGGTTGGAACTGTATTCACCAGGAGTTGGTGGGAGGAAGGAGGGGGAATGGTTAATTTCTCCTTGTTTTAAAATCCAAGGGGTTTGGATCTGTATTCACCAGGGAATTGGTGAAAGGTTTCTCAAGGCTACCCAGGGAAGGAAACTAGCCTTGGGATGGTGGCAGCGGACCAGGGCTAAGCTGGTAGTTAAGCTTAGAAGTTTTCATGCAGGCCCCTACATTTGTACCCTAAAGTTCAAAGTGGGGATACAGCCTTGACAACCTCGATTTCAGTAAGGCATTTGATACGGTTCCACATGGGGAATTATTAGCTAAATTGGAAAAGATGGGGATCAATATGAAAACTAAGGTGGATAAGGAACTGGTTAAAGGGGAGACAACAACGGGTCACACTGAAAGGTGAATTGTCAGGCTGGAGGGAGGTTACTAGTGGAGTTCCTCAGGGATCAGTTTTGGGACCAATCTTATTTAATCTTTTTATTACTGACCTTGGCACAAAAAGTGGGAGTGTGCTAATAAAGTCTGCAGATGGCACAAAGCTGGGAGGTATTGCCAATACAGAGAAGGACTGGGATATCATACAGGAAGATCTGGATGACCTTGTAAATTGGAGTAATAGTAATAGGATGAAATTTAATAGTGAAAAGTGCAAGGTCATGCATTTAGGGATTAACAACAAGAACTATTGTTATAAGCTGAGGAGGCATCAGTTGGCAATAACAGAGGAGGAGAAGGACCTCGGAGTATTGGTTGATCACAGGAGGACTATGAGCCGCCAATGTGATATGGCCGTGAAAAAGGCTAATGCGGTCTTAGGATGCATCAGGCGAGGTATTTCCAGTAGAGACAAGGAGGTGTTAGTACCGTTATACAAGGCACTGGTGAGACCTCATCTGGAATACCGTGTGCAGTTCTGGTCTCCCATGTTTAAGAAGGATGAATTCAAACTGAAACAGGTTCAGAGAAGGGCTAGTAGGATGATCCGAGGAATGGAAAACCTGTCTTATGAAAGGAGACTCAAAGAGCTTGGCTTGTTTAGCCTAACCAAAAGAAGGCTGAGGAGAGATATGATTGCTCTCTATAAATATATCAGAGAAATAAATACCAGGGAGGGAGAGGAATTATTTAAGCTCAGTACCAAAGTGGACACAAGAACAAATGGATATAAACTGGCTATCAGGAAGTTGACTTGAAATTAGATGAAGGTTTCTAACCATCAGAGGAGTGAAGTTCTGGAACAGGCTTCCAAGGGGAGTAGTGGGGGCAAAAGACATATCTAGCTTCAAGACTAAGCTTGGTAAGTTTATGGAGGAGCTGGTATAATGGGATAGCCTAATTTTGGCAATTAATTTGTCTTTGACAACTAGCGGTAAATATGCCCAATGGCTTGTGATGGGATGTTAGATGGGGTGGGATCTGAGTTACCACAGAGAATTCTTTCCTGGGTGTCTGGCTGGTCAGTCTTGCCCACATGCTGATGGCCATATTTGGGGTCGGGAAGGAATTTTCCTCCAGGGCAGATTGGCAAAAACCCTGGGGGTTTTTCGCCTTCCTCTGCAGCGTGGGGCTCGGGTCACTTGCTGGAAGATTCTCTGCACCTTGAAGTCTTTAAACCATGATTTGAGGAGTGGGTGGGTGAGATTCTGTGGCTTGCATTGTGCAGGAGGTCAGACTAGATGATCATAACGGTTCCTTCTGACCTTAAAGTCTATGATTTCTAAAGATAACTACAGGACTCCACCCAAGGTTTAAGAACCTGAAGTGCCTTTCAAAATCTGAGAGGTATGAGGTGTGGAACATGCTGTCAGAAGTCTTAAAAGATCAACAGTCCGATCTGGAAACTATAGAATCCAATCCATCAAAAAACAAAACAGAAACAAAAACAAAAACAAAAACCAACTTTATGTTGGTAGCATCTGACTCAGATGATGAAAATGAACATGTGTCGGCCGCACTGCTTTGGATTGTTATCAAGCAGATCCCATCAGCAAGGAAGCACATCCTCTGAAATGGTGATTGAAGCATGAAGGGACATACAAATATTTAGCATACCTGGCATGTAAATACCTTGCATCGCTGTCTACAACCGTGCCACGTGAATGCCGGTTCTCATTTTCAAGAGACGTCGTAAATAAGCAGCAGGTATCATCTCCCGTAAATGTAAACAATCTTAGAGAAGTAGGACTGAATGGACCTGTAGGCTCTAAAGTTTTCCATTGTTTTGTGTTTGAGTGAAGTTATGTAAAAAAAAAATTCTATATTTGTAAATTGCACTTTCACAATAAAGAGATTGCATTACAGTACTTGTGTGAGGTGAACTGAAAAATACTATTTTTCTTTTTACAGTGCAAATATTTAATATAAAGCAGGCACTGTACACTTTGTACTCCGTGTTTAACTGAAATCAATATATTTGAAATCAAAAATATTTAAATAAATGTTCTATTTTTAATCTTGCGATTATTTTAATCTCACAATTAATCATAATTAATTGTTTGACAGCCCTAGTTCTAACCATGTTTCATCTTGTACAGGCATGGTAGAAACCCAACCCCTCTAACCTTTGGAGGTGTTGAACTTTCATCTACATAATAAATTCAGATAGAAAGCTTTTGCTATAGTTAAGTCAAACTAAAAAAATTACTCTGTACATATTCAGTTTCCATTCCACGAGTCCATTACCTTAAATCCGTTTTCTAGCACCAACTTTTGCCATGCTTTTATTACATTTAATTTTTCTGACATGTTAATGACAAACTTGTGCCTAGTGGCAAGTTTACATTTTCAATATTATAGTTATTAGTTAAGCATTGAAGTGCAAACCTTTTCTAATATTCTGTTTGACATTCATACTGCAATTTAAGTCCAACTAAAGAAACGTAACCTTCGAGTTTATTTCATTTTTTTCACAAGTAGATTCGTTTGAATGAACACCTCATAACTCAGAGCAAATACTGTCTGTGAAGGCCAGAGAAGAGTATCTGGGTTAATACTTAATACTATTATTCAGTGGCTTTGTTTTGTAAGATAGAAGAGAAAGGCATACAAATTAAGAGCCAAGTCATGCTGTTAATGAGATACTGTAAATCATGCCAAACTTCACATTTAGTCTATCTACAGTGTTTCCTACTGTGCATACCATCCAGTTAGTGTAGAGACCAAAGTCATAACAGACAGGGCAAGAAATAATATTAAGAACAGCACTGCTGCCAGATTAACTGCTAGTTTCAGGGCATTTTATGTTAGAAGTGTTTCTCCTCTGAAAGCTTACTAAAATGGCACAATAAGGTTGCATAATTATCTCCCAATTATGATTTCTATAAATTAATATTAACTTAGTCACAAACTCAGCCTGGGATCAAACTGTTCTAATTTTAGATGATACTGGAATATTAAATCCCACAATCATATTTTAAGGCCAGAAGGGACCATTATGATAACCTCACCTGGCCTGCCTAATACAGGCCATAGAACATCAACCAAAAATTTCTGCATTTAGCAGATTAGATGCTATAGGCAGAAGTTTTCTAGAAAGAAGCAGACCCAAAGTCCAGTATCCTGTCTTCCGACAGTGGCCAATGCCTAGTCCCCAAAGGGAATAAACAGAACAGGTAATCATCAAGTGATCCATCCAGTCACCCATTCCCAGCTTCTGGCAAACAGAGGCTAGGGACACCATCCCTGCCCATCATATCTAATAGCCATTGATGGCCCTATCCTCCATGAATTAATTAGTTCTTTTGTTATAGTCTTGGCCCTCTTCCCACACACCAGAAAGCGTCAAGCAACTTCTGAATTAGAGACACACAGGGATTGAAGATATTACTAGAAAAATTGGGAGAACAAGTTTTCCCCAAACCCTCAATATGGTGCTGGTGTCTGGAGTTGAGATAATATTCAACTACAGAACAAAGACCCCAAGGTGCTGATGCTAGCCTTTCGGGGGAAAGGGAGAGGAAGAAATAAATAAATAAATAAAACCACTAGATGGGTTTTCATGATTCCAAGATCAGAAGGGACCAACCACTGTGACCACCTAGTCTCTGTTATAACACAGGCCCTAGAACTTCCCTGTAATAATTCCTGTTTGTACTAGAGAATCTTTTAGAAAAAGGTTCAATCTTGATTAAAAAAAAAAATTTACCAGAGATAGAGAATACACCACAACCTTGGGTAAGTTGCTCCTACTGTTGATTACTTAAAATTTTATGTATATTTCCCGTTTGAATTTCTCAAGCTTCTATTTCTATACCTTTGTCTGCTGGACTGGAGAGCTGATTATTAAATATATGTCCCCCACCTATGTATTTACAGATTGAACAGGTCACCCCTTTAACCTTCTCTTTGTTAAGCAAAACAGACTGAGCTCCTTGAGTGTCACTATATTTAAAGTCATGTTTTCTAATTATTTCAGTATTTGCATGGCTCTTCTCCCTGTCCAATTTATCAACTTCCTCCTTGAACTGTGGATCCCAGAACTGGGTACTTTATTCCAGCAGTGGTCTCACCAGTGCCAAATACAAAGGTAAAATCATCTCCCCACTCCTAATTTGAGATTCCCCTCTTTATACCTTTAAGGATCACATTAGGCCTTTTTGGCACTGCATTGTACTGGGAGCTCATGTTCAGCTGATCATAACCTGCAAATCTTTTTCAGTCACAGCTTCCCAGGATAGTTCCCCATTCTGTGATTATAGCTTATCTTTGTTCTTGGATGTGAACATTTTTATTTAGCCATATTAAAATTCATATTGTTGGCTTGCACCAAGCTTACCAAGAGATCCTAACAGCAAAGGGGACTGGTCACTGATACAGCACAATTTACCACACCCCTAATTTCTGTGTCACCTGTAAACTATCTGTGATTATTTTTTTCTTCGGGTTATTGATACAAATGTTCAATAGCATAGGGCCAGGAACCCATCCCTGCTAGAAACACAGCTGGAGAAGACTCAGAACCATAGGGAGTTCTGGGAAGGAGAGGAATAGAAGAGTTTTGGCTTTTTTTTTTTTTTTTTTTTTTTTTTTTTTAAAAGAAAACACAGTGGATCCAGTTTAGCTTCAGGAACAATAAAGGTCAAAGCAAGCTGACTGAGGAGCAAGCAGATGAGAGAGGCTCCATGGTTAGGACGACAAGTAATGTATTGCAGGAGGACACTGGACATCGTTAGAAAACTGACCCTAGCCCAAAGAAAGCTCAGGAGTGATGAGGAAACTGAGGCAGGAAAAGGTGTGTAGAGTTTCGTTTTGTATAGCCCGCCATAGTTCTCGTGCAGTTAAATAAAGACCAACAACGGCTAGGAATCCTGTGCAAAGTCTGTGTATAAGTTGTGTTAGACCTATCACTTGTCCTCAAAGAGTTTATCTGTGGATTCAGAATGCCCACATGACTAGAGTTGTGAAAGAGTGTGTGTTTAAGCTATTGGGGAGGGGAGAGTAAGCACTACCAGGGGCTAGGCAGTTATAACTTGGGGTCTTAACTGTCAAGAATGGGTGCTAAACAGAAGACCTGCATCCTGAAAGTATGGCCAGGGACCCCAAGATAAGATCTATGCGTGGACTCTGTTCAGACTCTGCTTAAAGCACAGGGGATCTAGTGGTTGGTTCCCTCACAGCAATCTGCAGAGTCCCCAAGAGACAGAGTTCAACTACATATGAAGACATCTGTCACAGATATTTCAGTATGCCTTTGCTATTCCACACACTAATTTTTTGCTTCTTTACTATGTTGGCATTCAATTCAGATTTATTCAAACCATAGGGTATTTAAATACCCTATGGAGGTTCTTAGTCATATCTCTCTACTACCAAAAATAAAAGATTGTGTTCTCCAGGTAGAAAACCAGAAAAGCTTGGGAAATTCTGAACTGAGACCCGATTACTAATTACAGTACATCATTGGATGGTTAAAACTTAAGTTCAACATACAGAAGATGCAATATAAAATAGTTCAGACTAAATACACACACTTCAGCTCCATTGGATCTAGCCCAATATGTTTAAAATAGAGAGACCACCACCAACGGTTCATTCTTGAAGAAACTGTCCAAATTGATGCCTTTTGGGCATAGTTCATTTTGTAATTAAATGTTTCAGCCAGGTTACTCAAGACTTTCAATTCTTTATACTGTTGCATGATGCCACTTAAAACTACAGACCTGTCAGTCTTTAAGATTAAACTAACAATTTGAGACAAAGGCTTAATCCTAGACCCTAATTCTACCAACACTTATGCATGCAAGTAGTTCCAGTGTTTCTATTGAAGTTAATTATGTCCATATGTGGTATCAGGTACTGGGTGTATTTTACTCTACTCGATGCTGCTAAATACTGTATAAACATTTATGGTATGGTGGAGTGGTATGAATAGTTGGAGTAGAGTGAATGAGAACAAATTGAATTATTTCTAAAAGGGTTCATGTATTTAGTCTACTTATCTACTGAGTCTGAGGCTTATTCTTAATTGCTTTTGAAAACATAGGCTAACCTGATAAGAGAAACATATGGTTAACAGGTTAAGTACAGCATAATCATTTGGAAGAGCATCACAAGTTGACATACCAAGAATTAACTACTAACAGTTGACTCAAGTTTACAAATGAAATGCCATTTGTTTTTATACATCTTGTACCATAAATAACAAGTATTCTGGCCTTCAGTCCATTTTGTAATAAGACATTAAAACCCTAATTGAGGCTTACAGCTGCTCCTCACCACTACACACACGCACAAAAAAACCCACCAGCCATATCAAAATCTAGCTCACAAGCAAACCCTCACCACTTTCCTGAAGTACATACCAGCCACTGTTAAGCACCTGGAAATATAGCAATTGCAAGCTCAGATCACTGGGTTCATCTAGTCCAGTATCCTGTTCTTTAGAGTGGTCAGTACCAAAGCTTTGTATAGGAAAGGGATCGGCAACCTTTCAGAAGTAGTGTGCTGAGTCTTCATTTATTCACTCTAATTTAAGGTTTCACGTGCCAGTAATACAGTTTAACGTTTTTAGAAGGTCTCTTTCAATAAGTCTAGAATATATAACTAAACTATTGTTGAATGTAAAGTAAATAAGGTTTTAAAAATGTTTAAGAAGCTTCATTTAAAATTAAATTAAAATGCAGAGCCCCCCGGACCGCTAGCCAGGACCCGGGCAGTGTGAGTGCCACTGAAAATCAGCTCGTGTGTTGCCTTCGGCACATGTGCCATAGGTTGCCTACCCCTGGTATAGGAATTGTGAAAAATTTCAGTTGTCTGTTACGGAATAACCTATCCGTACATAGTTTCTTCCTAACCCCTATATCAGTGTCCTCAGACCATAAGCCAGTCTCTGCTGAGGCTTTTGTCCCTCTAAACTAGTGGTTCTCAACCTTTCTAGACTACTGTATCCCTTTCAGGAGTCTGATTTGTCTTGCGTACCATCAACTTGCTTAAAAACTACTTGCTTACAAAAAATCAGACATAAAAACACAAGTGTCACAGCACGCCATTACTGAAAAATTGCTTACTTCCTCATTTGTACCATATAATTATAAAATAAATCAATGTACCCCTAGAATAGGGGTGGGCAAACTTTCTGGCCCAAGGGCCACATTGGAGTTGCAAAATTGTATGGAGAGCCGGGTAGGAAAGGCTCAAACAGCCCAGCCCCCGCCCCCATCCAACCCCTCCCACTTCTCACACCCCTCAGAATCCCCCACCCAAGCCCCCATGCTCCTTGTCCCCTAACCACCCCCTCCCAGGACCACTGCCCCTAACCACCCCCGGGATCCCATCCCCTATCCAATCCCCTGCTCCCAGTCCTCTGACTGTTCTGAACCCTATCCACACCCCCGCTCCTTAACAGGTCCCCCAGGACCCTACCCCTATCCAAACCCCCCCCATTCCCCATCCCCTATCCAAACCCCGCCCCCTGACAGCCCCCCCCTCCGGGACTCCCATGCTTATCCAACCCTCTCCCAGTCCCCCAATCCGTGACCGCCCCCCAGAACCTCCGCCCCATCCAACTGCCCCCTGCTCCCGTCCCGACTGCCCCCCCAAAACCTCCCACCCCTTATCCAATCCCCCGGCTCCCTTTCCATGGCTGCAGGGCAGGAGGGACAGCGGGGGAGGGGCCAGGGGCTAGCCTCCCCAGCCAGGAGCTCAAGGGCCAGGCAGGACAGTCCCGTGGGCCGGATGTGGCCCGCGGGCCATAGTTTGCCCACCTCTGCCCTAGAAGACCACTGCATACTCCACGGGTACACGTACCCCTGGTTGAGAACCACTGCTCTAAACAATTATTTTTAAACACCTAATTTAACTGATGGCATTGCTGTTGATAAACATGTCATTCTTCTTTTGCATTCTACCAAGATGCTGGTCTCAATCTGGTGGCAGCAAGTTCTACAAGTTTTGTCTTAAAAAAGGTTTCCTTGTATTAGGTTAAAATTAGCTGCCTTTCCATTTTACTATATCCCCTTCTTCTTGCATTTTTTTTCCCCCATACAAGTACCTACTTAAGCCACAGATCCTCCTCTGAAATAAATACCATTTTACAGCACAAAAATTGAGGTAGAGAAATTAGATTACCACAGTGAGTGTGGGCAGAACTGGAAACAGAATCCAGGACTCCTTATCTTTTCCTTTATGATCAGCATATCATCTTAACATGTGTTTTGTCACCAAATTTGGCATTTATAACCTCTACATCTGGCCAGACAAGAAGGACTCTAAAATGTAAGATTTTTATATCATGTTACCTTGGTAGTTAAAACTCTAGATTCTTCACGGCTCATAAAAGAAGGACTAACTAGGAATAGTGATACTAGTGATATTAAGAAGCATTGATATTGTGTCAGTAATATCAGACCAGATTTTATACTCATGCACAGGATCATTTTTCCCACTGCCTTGTTCAATGTTAGTAAATGAACTATGACTAACAGCATGTAGTGTGGATTTATAAAGGAAAAAAATACAAAGTCAATTTGAAATTACCCCAGAAATACATTCTTATCCTACTTTAATCAAAAAGTTTGTTTTTTAGAAATGGTTGAGAAAAACATTTCTAACTCACCTTTACGAGTCCATTAAACTATTCAGATTTTATCCTCAATGTACATCTTTTATTTAAATTTATATGAACAAAGTTTCTGCCCATAGCTGAAGCTGGTCATATCAGACTATTCTCCACACTCCTTTCAGGTCTGTTGCTGCCTTTTGAAAATGCAAATCAGATTAAGACCCCATGGAAATGCAAATCCCATTCAAATCCCATTTGAGGCAGCTGTCAGCTAGTACAGGGACAGCAAAACCACACAAGGCTGCCAAGGGACAGAGATTCTCTGTAACCAGCACCAGTCAGTAAAAAAACAGGAAGCTACATCCCTGGCTCTGCTCTACTCCTAACACAAACAATCTGCAAATTTCAACCTGACTCTGATACACTTCCCCTTCCTTAATTCCCTCCCTCTGAGGATCTCAAAGGATAACCAGCAAACAAAACCTAGTAGACCCCAAAGAAAATTAAGAGGGAGGGAAGAGAAGATTCTAAAATATTTCAGGCCAACATCTTCATGAAAGGCTCAGTTGCCATAACATTCACTGCTGGGAAGAGGGAGAATTGTGACATTTTGCTGCTACTTGGGGGGTTACAACAGCATAGGCAGTGACTTGCATGTTTATCACTTAAGCTGGCATCGATGGTTCTAGGAGCTTTTACCCATGATCTGCTGACAAAATGTTACACATTAAGGTCGCTGTCTAAACTAAGTCATATTTAACCCATCAGGTTAACTAAACTACTCAAGGTCATGTTAATATACTTTTATAGTTAGCTAATAGATACAAGCCCAAGGTTCAGAGTAACAAAAGCGACCAGGTTCTTATTAATTTCATTTAGCAGCTACTTGGCAGAGCTGAGTTGCAGGAGTTCTATCTGCAGTTTCTGGAAGAGAGCAGTGCATCTCTTTTCACAGCTACAAGGGCTGAACTCATTTTTAAACAAAAAACTGACTCTGTATGACATCACGTTGTGCTCTCTCCCACCACCCCTTCACCTCCCCACGATTCACTGGTTTTTTCAAGCTCTGTGGAAAGAAATCTGCAGCCCAAGCCCATTCACAGGCTCTTAGAAGCTACACCAGGGGTCGGCAACCTTTCAGAAGTGGTGTGCCAAGTCTTCATTTATTCACTCTAATTTAAGGTTTCGCGTGCCAGTAATACATTTTAATGTTTTAGAAGATCTCTTTCTATAAGTCTATAATATATAACTAAACTATTGTTGTATGAAAAGTAAATAAGGTTTTTACAATGTTTAAGAAGCTTCATTTAAAATTAAATTAAAATGCAAAGCCCTCCAGACCAGTGGCCAGGACGCGGGCATAGTGAGTGCCACTGAAAATCAGCTCGCGTGCCGCCTTCGGCACGTGTGCCATAGGTTTCCTACCCTTGAGCTACACAAAGTTTGGTAAACTTACTTACCTGAAGTAATGCTTCTTTGAAAACATAATGAAAGATTCTTACACCTGAACCTTACAACGTTAGTGCAAGACTGATAGGATCCACATACTCATTTATTTCATTCTTGGTAACAGCAAAAATAGGACAGAGTGCAAAGCCAAACTTCCTTCTAATTTTTGCATATCACCTCTACTCACAATATAAGCAATGCTCTCCAGATATTCCAACCAGTTCTTTCAATTTGACAAGAGGCAAAACTCTCTGCAGAAGAGTCAACATAGGATGGCTTTACCTCCCACAAAATCTGCTGTTGTCAATTATATTTACCAGCCTCTCAAGGCAAGTAAAATTTTCAAAAATGCCTTGTTGACTTGGAAGCCAAAAACCTAGAGGAAGTCATTGGACATTGCTGCTTTAGAACAATGGCTCTCAACCTTTCAAAACTACTGTACCCCTTTCAGGAGTAGGATTTGTCTTGTGTACCCCAAGTTTCACCTCCCTTAAAAACTACTTGCTTACAAAATTAGACAAAACACAAGGGTGTCACAGCACACTACAGCCTAGAAGATGTAAAAGGAAACTTAGTTTGATAGCATCCTGTCTGGCAAGAACTCACTTATCAATAGCTGGGATGTGAAATCCTAATTTCTGTATTGTTCTATCACTGTAGTCTCCACTTCCCTATTGTTTGTCTGTATAATCTCTGTCTGGTTCTGTGATTGTTTCTGTCTGCTGTATAATTAATTTTGTTGGGTGTAAACCAATTAAGGTGGTGGGATATAATTGGTTAATAATCATGTTATAATATGTTAGGATTGATTGGTTAAGGTATAGCTAAGCAGAACTCAAGTTTTACTATATAGTCTGCGGTCAAACAGGAAGTAAGGGGGGGAATGGGAACAGGGAATGGGGGGTGGGTGGGGGAATTGGAATCATGTTTCGCTAAGGGAGTGGGAATGGGAACGGGAACAGGGACACAGGCAAGGCTCTGTGGTGTCAGAGCTGGGAAGGGGGACACTGAGGAAGGAAATTGGAATCATGCTTGCTGGAAGTTCACCCCAATAAAAACATTGAATTGTTTGCACCATCGGACTTCGGGTATTGTTGCTCTCTGTTCATGCGAGGACCAGAAAAGTGAGAGGGTGAAGGAATAAGCCCCCTAACACCACAGAGCATACTCCATTTCCTCATAGCTCCAGCAAATGACAAAACTGCACAGATGCCATGCCCACAGAGTGACTGATTATGCTCCCTCTAGCCTAGCACTACAAGCACTCAATAGCTTCTCTTGGCTGGGCACTAGAGCTGACAGCAGAGAGTCTGTTTCTCCTATGCTTTCTATGACCACTCCCACCCACGCAGTGTGGAGGAGAAAGCCATTAGATTCAAGTGTATGGGGTTGCAGGGCAGGAGTAGATTGGGACAAGGAGCTGACAGTAAACTAGGTCTGGGAGCCAGGGAAGGAAAATGATGCAACACAGGGAGCTGGTGGGTGGAGAGAACTGAGAATAGATGCAGAGCCAGAGGGAGAGGAAAGGGGAGACAAATCTGACAATGAGCCAGGGTGCAGGGAGTGAACTATGACTGGCTGGGTAAAGAGACTAGGACAAGGAGCTGGGGCATGCAAGAACACAGATAAGATGAGAAGTCTGGAAAGGGAGATTGGAAGCTAGTGGGGACAAGGAATGCAGCACACAAGAAACATCAGGAAGCAGGGGAGTGAACTGGGAATGGCTGGACAAGAATAAGAAGACAGGGAATATGGAGAAGTGAACCTAGGGCTTACTAAGCAAGGAGACTGGAACTGGGAACAGAAGGCTAAAAAACGGAGACTAGTACAAGGAGCCAGTAGTGGGATAGAGATAGGCCTGGGATAGGGCAGAGGTGGTCAAGCTTGGGGAAATGGACAGAAAAATGTGTCCACTAGTGCATGCTCCCTTCCAGAGTTTGGAATAGAACTCAAGATTCCCAAGTCTTTACCACACCTCTGCTGTCAGCAAACATCTGTAAAAACTACAGTCAAGGTGCCCCATTCCTCTCTAGTGCAGGTCCACAAAGAGGCTAATTAACCATGTGGATATCAGTATGATACCACAAGAAGGAATCTGTTATCCCCCCCACCCCCATTTGCTTTTTTAACATCTTAGAAAAGTACACAAAAAATACATTAAAGGAACATTATTAACAGGAGGCTGTTGTCTGTTTCGTTTGTTGCAACAGCTAGAAGACATAGTGAATGAAGCATGGGACTACTGGAAGAGAAAGGATAATCACAGGGTTAAAGTAGTTGAATGCTGTCCACAAAATTGGATTCTACCCTGCCTTTTGCCACTAAGTTCCTCCATGTTGCTTGCTAGGCAATCACTTAAACCAAACTTTTCAGATGGTCACTAATTGTGTGTTCATTTTCTAGGTACCCAACTTAAGACCCTAAGGTCTGACTTCCAGTAGCACTGAGCAGCCATAGTAACAATTGCAAATATGCAGTAAATAAGGTCACACATCGAACAACCAAGATAATTCATTCAGGGAACACCTCCCATCCCATGCACTGAATAAGACAAGGGTGTCTCTTATAAAATTTATGTGGGCACCTAAAACTGTGTAATAATAAATATGCACAAGAGGGCTGAATTACAGTTGCAATTGGCACGTGAATCCTGTCATTCCCTGACTTCTGAGGGCTCGACTTTGCAACCTGAATGTTCTTCTAAGATAGTCACTGGTTACACTGGCTGCTCTCAGTGGTGGAGATGATAGAACAAGAAGCAATGATCTCAAGTTGCAGTGGGGGAGGTCTAGGCTGGATAGTAGGAAACACTATTTCATTAGGAAGGTGTGATGAACTGGAATGGGTCACCTAGGGAGGTGGTGGACATAGGCGGCGAGTTATATGGGCCTGTGGTGCCCATGCTCCACCAACATTCATGAAGGTGGGCCCAGCTCCACCAATGTTTGGGCCCCGGGTCCCAAACCCCAGGCTTTGGGGGGCCCTGCACCATGGGTCGGCAATGTGGGGTGTTCTCACCTCGGGGGCAGCTCCCCCGCCTCCCCACAAGCAGCTCCCCTCAGCCCCGGAGTCCCTGCGTGCTGCAGAGAGGCCCCAGCGCGGACCCGGCTGCCAGCCAATTGGACGGGAACCCCAGCCAATGGGAGCTGCAGGGGGCGGTGACAGAACTGCCTGGCCACAACTCCACAGCAGGGAGGGGGAGAGAGCTGCAGGCAGAGAGACCCCCAGAAGTCTGTCACTCTCAGAGGCACACACAGACACAGTTGGGGGGTTGTGAGGACAGAAAAATGGAGCCGGGGGCGGGGGAAAGGAGCAGCGATAGGCACCCCGGGGCTGGCATAAAATACACAGTACAGAGGAGGCTTCCTGAGAGGGCTATAGCAACACCACCACCCCCCGCAGAGCAGACCTGGGCTGCAGCTGGCTCCATCCATCACTCCCCCCAACCCCAGAGACCCACACAACCCTCTGCCCCCCCCCCCCCCGAGAGACCTCCAACAGTCCCTGTGCCACGGTCACCCTTCTCCAGAGGGCCCCCCCTTTGTACCAGACAACTCCCCCCACACACACACTGCCTCCCCTGCTCCAGAGCTCCCTACAATCTCCCCCTTTGCCTCCCCCCCTCCCCAGCCCATTGGCCAGGAGGCTCCCACTCTATTGGCCAGCGAGGCCAATGGGAGCTGCACCTGAGGCAGGGCGCCTGCTTGTAGCTGCAGACCTGCCTGGCTGTGCCTCCACAGTACGGGGAGGGGAAGCCACAGCCACAGCAATTCTCTGGATATTTGAATTACTTGCCTCAATGAAATTAATCTCTTCCTTTCCAGACAGCTGGTGGCTTTTCCTGTAAGAAAACTTACAATTTCTTTGCAAAGAAGTCCATTTATAGTTTTTTCACTTGAGAAGTATATTTTCTGATTGTTCAGAAGCTCATTTATTTTGTTAACTCAGTTTTATAACTCAGCAATTTTAAAAGTCACTTGAATTGTACCTGGTTTTTTCTATTGGTCCAAAAACACATGGAAGATGTGCAGATTTTTATTTCTGTGGGCCAAACCACCCTGTGTAGAAATGTAAATGTCGGAGCTAGAAAAGCTCTGTAAGGGTTAGGGTCCCTTCAGGAAATTGTCCCCACGTCATTCATTCTTCTGGGCATTCCATTCTATTGTTCCCTCCTATAGTAATAGTTATCAGTGTTTCCACCCACAGGGCAGAGGGGGAAGACTTTGGTCTCCCTGGGATTGCCCCTACCATTACTCCCTCTGGGTCTTCTTTCTCTGGAGCTTCTCATGAAGTAAAATCTGTCATGTATTTAATTTTGATGTATTTATTAAGTGCTAATTAATGCACTATGATAGTCCCCTTCAACCCTCTGTATAAATTGATCCTCTTCTTTCCATATGTTTTGCCCATAGGGTTTTCTGCAGCCCTAGGGCAGCCAGCAATAACCTCTGTGCCTTTGCAATGGGGTGAGGGAAGGGGACCATGGGTTCCCTATTTATGTGATTTGCAAGAAATGTTATCATTACTTAAGGTACCAAATGTGTTTAAATGATATAAGTGCCTTGTAAAATCCCAAAGCAAGCTTATTTTCATTTCTCATTAATCGTATATACAGTACACACACTTCATTAATTACATGAATTGAATTTATTATTATTATTAGCTAGGTTACTGGGTTTTTTTTCTTTCAGTGTGGCAAAATATGTGCTATTTTATGAGTTGAATGACATAATACCACGCCCAGCCCCAATGTTCGTCACTAAGTCCAGTAATTTTGTCAAGTGTTCATCGCACGACATGGTGGTGCCTACCCCTGCCTTGTACTTCAGGGGGTCACGGAGTCCAGGGCGGCCTGGGGAGTTAGCGGGGGGCTGGCGCTGGCAGCAGCGAGTGACTTGGCCCCAGCCCACTCCGCTCCACCTCGCTGGCTCCCGGCATTGCTCAGGGGCAGGGGGCAGGGTGGGAAGAGAGAGAGTGGGGGCAGGGTGGGAAGAGAGAGAGTGGGGGCAGGGTTGCTCGCTGCTGTCAGCACCAGGCACCCTGCTAATCCCCCAGGCCTCCACCCTGGACTCTGTGTCCCCCTGAAGAGCAGGGGCCCCCCAAAGCACAGGGCCCAGGGCAGTTGCCCCGGTCTGTCCTATGGATGGGACAGATCCACTTGGGCACCACCAAAAATTATACAAAACTGCCGCCCACGGTGGTGGAATCTCCATCCTTAGAGGTTTTTAAGGCCCGGCTTGACAAAGCCCTGGCTGGGATGATTTAGTTGGGGATTGATCCTGCTTTGAGCAGGGGGTTGGACTAGTGACCTCCTGAGGTCGCTTCCAACCCTGATATTCTATGATTCTACACACACAACTCAGTCTACTGCAGAGTCTGTCAGGTTCAACCGCTGCCACCCATCAGCCTCCGCGGAGGGAAGAGTGGAGAACGAAAGAAAGGACAGTCAGCTCCGACCCCCACCCGGGGAAAGGGGGGCTCCGTGTGCCCAGCTCCGGCCTGTCTGGGGAAGGGGACAACCCAAACCCGCCCCCAGTCCGGGGAAGCTAACGGCGGTCGCCGACACCAGCCCTCAGGGAAGAGCAGCAGCGCGGAGGCGACAGTGACGGCACCGGCCAGCCCCCTCCCGCCACCAGGCCCGGGGCAGGGAACGCCTCCACCTGCCAGCGCGCGCGCTCCCTCCCCCGGACTCTCCCGCTTACCTGGCCCGGCCCGCAACGGGGCTCCGGCTCCGGCTCCGCTCGCGAGTTCAAATTCCGCTCCACTTCTAAGCTTACCCCACAAAACTCGCGATAACAAACTCAATCCCTCCCATCAGTCTGCGTAGCACGTCAACGCGCATGCGTCCACGCTCCCCCCCATGCGTGTGCTCTCCGCCATGTAGGTGCGTGTACGCATGCGCAGAAGATAGCAGTCGGCCGACGTTTTCTTATTGCGCATGTGCGAAGCACATAATTGACGCGAGCCAGCCGGCCAGCTGCACCCACAGCCAGCGCTAGAAGCGCCTGTCCCAGGTGGAGCAGGCGGGTTATGGGAGCACGATGCACTGAGCCCTTAGTATGCACATAACGCTACAGCGCCTGCTTGCAGCCCAGGGGAGAGCAGTGTGCAGTGGTGAACAACAGGACCACCACACTCTAAAATTGTGCCGAGTTGGCTACCATGCAATATATTTTTGTCCCTTTCATTCCCTCTTCTGCTCTCTTGTACTGCTTAAGCTGAAATGCGGCCCTGTAGACGGGTGTGGATCGCAATGTGCACCAAAGTGCCACACTATAATTCCCCCACATGGACACTGCAGTCCTGAAGTTCTTACTTCATATTAATGTAGTCCTGTTTGAAGAGGACAATTTGAATGTGAACTAGGAACTCTTGTTCATGCTTGCAACATCCATTCCACCAAGGGAGTTACAGCATCACACTGCAGTCTATATCCCCATAGTCCAAACTGCAGGACTATGTAAACTTGCCAAAGTTTTAGTTTTGAAACTGACAAAGCCATGGAGGTAAAGTCTCATTGAAAGTTAACAGGAAGTAGGCTAAGTGTTTAAGTAACTGTAGCCATGTGGCCCCATCACAGCTCCCCTGATGGTCTCATGGCAGCCCTGCCTGCAGTCCCTCACCTCAATTTCCCTTCTTAGATCCCCAAACAAACTCAACGCATGGTTTTTTCCACTCAATCACAAGAGCCCTGCTTAGGGTCTGATTTATTAAGTAAATCAAGCCTTGCTAAATCGTATAACTAAAACAATTCACATTGGGGCTTTAGGCCCTCAACATTCCTCTAATCTCCTTAACAAAGATACAATACAAGATCCTGTCTCTTACTTACTAAAACCTTAAAACAAAGAAATGTATATTTAACTAGAGTGCCTAATTTGTAATACATATAGGAAACCATAGCAGACATTATAACTTATCCTAAAACAAAAGGGTGACCATAATCAGTCATAAGGATGGTTCTGGTCTGTCATTCCTTTCTGCTATTCAAAAAGGGTGGCTGACAGTATGAAATTATTCTTATGGAACATTATAAAATCCTGTTCCTACACAGACTGGTCAGAGTCCCTTCTGTCATAACAGGCTACTCCCAGCCCTTCTTAGCTGGAGCATTTCCCCTGGCCTCAGGGTCTTCCCAACAGGGGTGTCTCATTCTCTGCAGTCTCACTCCAACACCATAAGGTGCCCTCTTAATAGAACCATCTTCTGCTCTTTAAAGGAAATAGCCTGATTCCCCTGCGGTAGGGCTCATACATTATGCCTGGGGAAATTCTGCACCACTGCACATATGCAGAATTTATGTCCCCTGCAGATTTATTTGCTTCCCACCAGAAAAATGACTTTCTGGTGGAGAACCAAAGGGAAGCCACAAGTGCGGTCATGTGGCCCTCCCCAGCAATATGTTTCTGGTGCCCAGGGCAGCCAGCAGAGAGATAAATCACTGTGGGGCAGGAAATGGGACTGGGAAGACCCAGCTGGTGGCTCCTATCCTGCACTAGGCTCATCTGCTAGTCCCGGGTGGAGTGGGGAGGACAGGACTTCCTCTTCCCCTGCACAGCATCCAGGGCTGGGTCAGACCCACCCCCAAATTTCTCCCCCGGCTGCAGGAAGCTCTGCAAACTCACCACACACACACTTCCTGCACCCATCACTCCTCAGCTGCATGGGGAGGGATCCCTGTAAAGGGAACTGCACCTGCCATATGCCTAATCCCCGTGCATTCAGACCCCCTCATGCCCAGATCCTCCTGCTGAGCCTCACTCCCCCACACTCAGAAGCCCCCTAATGAGCCCCACTTCCCCTGTATCACCCCACCAAGCCCCAACCAGCTTCACCTGGATCCCCACCCCACTGAGCCCCCCATCCCCAGCATCTGGATCCCCCACTAAGTCCTCCACTCCCAGATACCTGCTGAGCTCTGTCCCTCCATACCCAGACCCCACCCCCGCGCTGAGCCCCAACCACCTTCACCTGGACCCCCATGCAGAGTTCCATTACCGTTACACCCAGAACCCTCCCCACGACAAGCCCCTATGCAACCAGATCCCTCCCCCACACCACTCCACGCAGACCCTTCTCAACCCACACCTAGATCCCACCACACTTGGATCCTGCTTTGCAGAGCTTGCCTGCCCACAAGGAGGGGCAGGGCCCTGGGATGTTTCTGGGGCAGGCCTGTGCTACCACTGCCATGCTGGAGCCTCCACATTTATTTGACAAATAAAATTTGCAACATTTTAAAATATTGTGCACAGAATTTTTATTTTTTTGGTGCAGAATACCCTCAGAAGTATCATACTGTTATCAGACTAAGGCCTGGTCTACACTATGAGTTTAATTCGAATTTATCAGCGTTAAATTGAATTAGCCCTGCACCCGTCCACACAACGAAGCCATTTGTTTCGAAATAAAGGGCTCTTAAAATCCATTTCTGTACTCCTCCCCAATGAGGGGAGTAGCGCCGAAATCGATATTGCCATTTCGAATTAGGGTTAGTGTGGCTACAATTCGACGGTATTGACCTCCAGGAGCTATCCCACAGTGACCATTGTGACCGCTCTGGACAGCAATCTGAACTCAGATGCACTGGCCAGGTAGACAGGAAAAGCCCCGCGAACATTTGAATTTTATTTCCTGTTTGCCCAGCGTGGGGAGCACAGATAACCATGCAGTCCGATAATCGAAAAAGAGCACCAGCATGGACTGTATGGGAGGTGCTGGATCTGATCACTAAATGGGGAGAGGATTCAGTGCTAGCTGAACTACGTTCGAAAAGACGAAATGCCAAAACTTTTGAAAAAATCTCCAAGGGCATGATGGAGAGAGGCCACAATAGGGACTCAGATCAGTGCCGTGTGAAAGTTAACGAGCTCAGACAAGCCTATCAAAAAGCAAAGGAGGCAAACGGTCGCTCCAGGTCAGAACCACAGACATGCCGCTTCTACGCTGAGCTGCATGCAATTCTAGGGGGGGCAGCCACCACTACCACACCTCTGACCGTGGATTCCGAGGCGGGGGTAAACTCAGCCACACCTGAGGATTCTGCGGATGGGGAAGAGGAGGAGGAGGAGGAGGAGGAGGACGACGAGCTTGCAGAGAGCACACAGCACTCCGTTCTCCCCAACAGCTAGGATCTTTTTCTCAGCCTGACTGAAGTACCCTCCCAACCCTCCCAAGGCAGTATCTAAGACCATGACCCCATGGAAGGGACCTCAGGTGAGTTTACCTTTTAAAATATAAAACTTGTTTTAAAAGCAAACGGTTTTTAATGATTACTTTGCCCTGAGGACTTGGGATGCATTCGCGGCCAGTACAGCTACTGGAAAAGTCTGTTAACGTGTCTGGGGATGGAGCGGAAATCCTCCAGGGACATCTCCATGAAGCTCTCCTGGAGGTACTCCAAAAGCCTTGCCACAAGGTTTCTTATTCCGTCTTATGCCTTATTCCGTCCTCCATGGTAGGACACTTGACCACGCCATGCTAGTAACAAGTAATCTGGTATCATTGCCTGACAACGCCTGGCAGCGTATGGTCCCGGTGTTTGCTGGCATTCAAGCAACATCCATTCTTTATCTCGCTGTGTAATCCTCAGGAGAGTGATATCGCTCATGGTAACCTGGTTGAAATATGGGAATTTAATTAAGGGGACAGAGGTGGCCCTTCCTACTGGGCTGTTTGCCTGTGGCTGAAAAGAAATCCTTCCCTGTAGTAAGCCAAGCGCAGGGGGGGGGGGGATTGGCGCTGAGCTTTTCACGTGTGGCTAGCAGGGATCTTCCCTGATACCAGCCACGCGGTGGGGGGAGGGATAAAGCGATCATCCCAGAGAATTGGATGGGGGTGGGGGTTAGTTTGTTTTCTGCTGCTGCAGGTTAACAGGAAAACCGCAGCACTCAACGGGCTTTGTTTGGTATGTGGGAAAGGAGGTCGAAGGAGCCGAAAGACAATGGCTTACCATGGCCGCATGCAAGCCGAATTCTGTTGCCCGGACCTGCATCTGTGATCTCTAACAGGCAAGCCACAGGCACTCAATATTAAGATGCAAAATGCGACCTTTCACAGAAATCACATGTGCTATGTAATGTCAATAGTGTTGTTCACCGTGAAAGAGTATAAGCATTGTTCTGTAAAATGTTTCTTTTTAAATACTTCTCTCCCTTTTTTCCCTCCCTCCCTCCAGCAGCTGCAAATTTTTCAAGCCTCCCTCCTCCATCCCGAAGGCTATCTCAGATAAGGCGCTGGAAAAAGAGGACGCGAGACGAGATGTTCGCGGAAATCATGGAATCCACCCGCAATGAAACAGCTCATCTGAATGAGTGGTAGGACACGGTATCAAAGTACAGGAAAGCTGCCTGTGAACGTGAGGACAGGAGGGAACAACGTGAGGACATGAGGGACCAACGTGAGGACAGAAGGGACCAACATGAGGAGAGGAGAGACGCTCGATATGAGAGATGGCGGCAGGAAGATCAAAGGAGGCAGGATGCAACGCTGGGGCTGCTGCGTGAGCAAACAGACATGCTCTGGCGTCTGGTGGATCTTCAGGAATGGCAGCAGGATCACAGACTGCCACTGCAGCCCCTGTATAACCACCCTCTCCCCTCACCATGTTCTATAGCCTCCTCATCCAGATGTGTAAGAATGCGGGGAGGGGGGGAGGCTCTGTGCACCCTGCCATTCCACCCCAGTGGACAGCCCAAGCAAAAGGCTGTCATTATTTTAACCTTTTTCTGGTGGCCTTTTCCTTCCCTCTGATCCTCCTCCCAAACACCACCCGGGCTACCTTGTCAGTTCTCTCCCTCTTTTTATAATCAATTAATAAAGAATACATGATTTTTAAATTATAGTGACTTTATTTCGTTTGAAAGCAAGCTGTGATCGCAGGGGGAGGGTGGGTTGCTTACAGAGAATGAGTCAATAAAGGAGGCGGGTTTTCATCAAGGAGAAACAAACAGAACTTTCACATGGTAGCCTGGCCAGTCATGAAACTGGTTTTCAAAGCTTCTCTGCGCCGCGCTTCCTGGTGTGCTCTTCTAATCGCCCTGGTGTCTGGCTGTGCGTAATCAGCGGCCAGGCGATTTGCCTCAGCCTCCCACCCCGCCATAAAGTTCTCCCCCTTACTTTCACAGAGATTGTGGAGCACACAGCAAGCAGCAATAACAATGGGGATATTGGTTTGGCTGAGGTCTGAGCGAGTCAGTAACGTGCGCCAGCGACCTTTTAAACGGCCAAATGCACATTCTACCACCATTCTGCACTTGCTCAGCCTGTAGTTGAACAGCTCCTGACTACTGTCCAGGCTGCCTGTGTATGGCTTCATGAGCCATGGCATTAAGGGGTAGGCTGGGTCCCCAAGAATAACTATTGGCATTTCAACATCCCCAATGGTTATTTTCTGGTCCGGGAAGTAAGTCCCTTGCTGCAGCCGTTTAAACAGAGTAGTGTTCCTGAAGACGCGAGCGTCATGAACCCTTCCCGGCCAGCCCACGTTGATGTTGGTGAAACGTCCCTTGTGATCCACCAGTGCTTGCAGCATCATTGAAAAGTACCCCTTGCGGTTTATGTACTGGGTCCCCTGGTGCTCCGGTGCCAAGATAGGGATATGGGTTCCATCTATTGTCCCACCACAGTTAGGGAATCCCATTGCAGCAAAGCCATCCACTATGACCTGCACATTTCCCAGAGTCACTATCCTTGATAGCAGCAGCTCAGTGATTGCATTGGCTATTTGGAGCACAGCAGCCCCCATGGTAGATTTGCCCACTCCAAATTGATTCCCGACTGACCGGTAGCTGTTTGGCGTTGCAAGCTTCCACAGGGCTATCGCCACTCGCTTCTCAACTGTAAGGGCTGCTCTCATCTTGGTATTCTGGTGCTTCAGGACAGGGGAAAGCAAGTCACAAAGTTCCATGAAAGTGCCCTTACGCATGCGAAAGTTTCGCAGCCACGGGAATCGTCCCACACCTGCAACACTATGCAGTCCCACCAGTCTGTGCTTGTTTCCCGGGCCCAGAATCAGCGTCCCACAGATAGAACCTGCCCCATCAACAACATAATCTCCAAAGCGCTGGGGCCCGTGGTTTGAGAGAATTCTGTGTCCGTGTCCATGTCCTCATCACTCTCGTCGCCGCACTGCCGTCACCGCCTCCTCCTTGCCTCGTTTTTCTGGTCCTGGTTCAGTATAAACTGCATGATAATGCGCGAGGTGTTTACAATGTTCATGACTGCTGTCTTGAGCTGAGTGGGCTCCATGCTTGCCGTGGTATGGCGTCTGCAGTGTTCACCCAGGAAAAAAGGCGCGAAACGGTTGTCTGCCGTTTTTTTCATGTAGGGAGGGGTGAGGCTGTACCCAGAATCACCTCTACAATGTTTTTTGCCACATCAGGCACTGGGATCTCAACCCAGAATTCCAATGGGCGGGGGAGACTGTGGGAACTATGGGATAGCTATGGGATAACTACCCACAATGCAACGCTCCGGAAATCGACGCCAGCCCCGGTACATGGACGCACACCGCCGAATTAATGTGCTTAGTGTGGCCGCATACATTCGACTATATACAATCTGTTTCCAAAATTCGAATTCTTTAAATTCGGATTAATCCCGTAGTGTAGACATACCCTTGGCTTGCCCCCAGGCTCTCCAGCCCAAGGGTAAGCCATCCTATTACAGTCATTTTTGAAAATGAGACTTCTTTTCCTAAGTTTCTCTGGCACTTTTGGAAATATCATCACAAACAAAAATTTTGGCAGTGATGAGGAAAGGGTTTTTGGCATTTTAAAGGAGAGGGCAGCAGAAATTCTTGTGTGTGCCATGTTCATAATCAGGATTGGTTGAAGTACAAAGATAGCTGTGCATCGAAGACAGTGGAAGAGGAGTCTCTCATATCACAGCACTGGTGACCAGACAGGTTAGAGAGCAGCAGACATTCAATAGACCACTTTTTGCATCCTCCACAAAAATACTAGAATAAAAGAACCCTAATATCTGGAAGTATCTTAGCATAATTTCTGGCTTGAAGAAATATACACATGGATGTAACGTGTCTTGCAATGCTGTGAACGCCATACTGTAAATGGACACTAGTCTGTTATTTGTGACCAACTGGAAAAGAAATAAATTTGGCAGCCTTAAGATGCAAAGCCACAAAGCAATTTGGAAAGCATTATTAGCATATGGTTAGAAATGCTAGGGAGAGTGCCACTAAAGAGCCAAAATAAGGTGTTGAATTTTACTCTACTAAAGCAAAGGTTTTAGTAGAAATTGAATTAACAAGTTAAATTTAGACAGGTCTAGAGAGGCAGGGTGGATAGGTTAATTAAAATGGGAGCTAGGAGCCAAAAAATCCTCTGTTCTAATCCTGTTCTGCCATGTTCACTGTCTAAGCAATTGCTCTTAATGCCCATTGCTCAACTTATTTGTCATAAAACAGGGGTAACACTTCCTTACTTATCTATCAGATGAATTATAAAGATTTGTCAATATTAGTACATCTTGGAAAATATAAAGTACTTTGCAAAGGCTAAGTATTATTATAATAGCCCATTAGAGCAACTGAGCACTAAATATGTTTTATGTTTTAACAAAACACATTTAGTGCACTGTTGCTCTAATGTAACTGAGGCAAAACAGTAGCATGTATTTTAGAAAAAGTCATTCTAAGATTATGTACAGCCAGTCTGCTGCCTTAGATATCCATAAAGTCATGAGTCAGAAAATTTAAGCGGCTGGAAAATCGCCAAACAATCTTCTCTATTACTCATACCATTTGTGTATACCCAAGACAAATGCAGGAATAATTTGTACCAACTGCAAAGTGATCAGTCAATTTTTAGATGTAAAATATTTCCCCATTAGCCACCTCAGAATTGGTTTTCCTTGCTACAGCATTTTAAGACACTGACTTGGGTACTTCAAACTTGCATTTCCCAACAAAATTGTGCTCCCTAGAAGTTATAAGGAAGTAGGTAAATAGAATAATCTACTTTTCTACAGAGAAAAGGAAATAAAAGCATTGATCCAGTAGCACACTTCATGGAAGTAAATTGTAAATGTGTAGACCACTGTATCAGGAGGTCAGACTAGATTGGTCCCTTCTGAACTTAAAGTCTATGAGTCTAATTGCTGTTAAGTCTTTGGAAGAGTGTGGGATTTGCAGTGTGGAAAATGACCATCTATGGAAATTTATAAAATTTTCCACTACTGTGAATGGTGAAAATATAATTATGACTGAAAGAAACATTGAGATTCTATCACTATCAGACCTCACCATACTAGGAAGCCTCTATAGGGGAACAATGTTTGTGATCTTGTTTTATTGTTCTAGTGTAACAATTTTTAATTACTTTGTGAAATTTGTAATTATTGTGAAGGAGTGTAATGAAGTGAAGGGAAAATGCAGGAAAGGCTAATTGCCTCAGAACTTCTTGTGTACAATGGCCTTTATGTACTGATCAAACATTTTGGTCTGAATAATTTCTTCTTGCTAGATATCTTAGTGACTGACATTTCAGTGAATGAGGTTTAAGTGTTTCTTTTTCAGTGCAAATTTCATTTTCATCTCTTGTAGCCTACATGTATAGCTGAATTAGCATCTTGGGTTTTGCTAATCATTCTCCTCCCACCCCCCTATCTGATCCCCATAATCGCTACCTTTTTCTGTGGTACCACATCTAAAAATCCAGTTGCTCCTCCGATCTTTTGTATCTTCCTTGGGAAGTGCCTATTACATTTAAGTATAGTTTGTGCATTTATTTTTCAATTTATGCATGTATAAGTTAACTGTGGCTACCGACTTTATCAACACATGCCCTTAACACATCCCTTACTGTGTCAAGTTTGTGCACCGCTGACCTTGTACAGAATGTAAACACAAGTTTTTGTCTTGTCCGCTCAGTGTTAGCCATGCCAGTACATAAATGTTCCTTAACAGCAATTACTGCAAGTGGGTGGATTTGTTTCCTTTATCTAGGTAATTGAAAACTAAGACAGCTTTTGTGTAATCTCTACCTGGCAAGAGCTCAATCAGCCTTGGCATTGCTAGTAACATATGGCTAGACTGAAGTATTTTAGCAGCCACTCCACTTCTCTGAGATAACATCCTCCAAATTAAGTGGAGAGTAGGGAAGTTTGTTACAAGCAATTTTCCCAGAAGTAGGTAATTGGTAGCTATTTTGAGTACCATGGCACAGCTGAGACAGCAAGTGAAGTGTTGGCGGGGAGAGGGGGGTCCATCCTTTACCCTGCTGCATTAGTTTCCTCTGTGCTTGCCCTTTCTTTCAGTCCTATGTAATGAAGGGTTAATGTTTTTTAAACACAAATTTAAAACCTTGTCATTTCACCCCATATTGAAACCTCAGATGATATCCTGACCCCACTGAAGTCAGTGGGAAAATTTACATTTACTTCTGTGGGGTGAGGATTTCATCCCTTTTATTTACATGATTCTTAAATTGGTATGAAACCAGCAAGAGAGTTCTTCTTGCATGAGGCATTTATAGTTTTGGTTTTAAATTAAATCCAGTTCATGGATTCAATCTTTTCAGCATGGTTTAATACTAAAAAGGAAAGCAGCTATTAATGCTGCTGGAATTTGAAAGAGACCACATGCTTACAGCACAGCTTGAATGCCAGTAATTTCTTGTTTTTAATCCCAGCTGAACTAACTAGTGACTCTGACCTCACGCAAGTCATTTGATCTCATTGTACGTCAGTCATCCCCGATAAAAACAGGAGCTCTTAGGAAAAACTGAGATGCAGTACCTGTTGTTCAGAGTATATTAATAGATATGTTTCCTGAAATGTAAATTAGTTCTTTTGATGTGTAATGGCATTAAAAGGGCACCCATGTACTACTATGAGCACCTTTGTTAGGATATAAACCTAAACAAAAACTAAACCAGCATCAAATCTCCAGAATAACTGTAGTTCCTTGCGAAGGAAAATCCAATAGGTTGTTCTTTCACCTCCAAAGCTCCTTCCTTCATACCCTTACTTACATCATGTGCACTCTTAGCATCATCCCTCTTCAGAAAGTCCAGGAAACAAGATGGGCCTTGTAGCCTACTCTGAAGGTCAACAACCCCAGACTATTTCAATCCAGGGGCAGAAGTTTCACCTCAAAGGCTGCCCCTCCCCCCCAGAAGATCTTCTACCCCATCATCCTCTCTTAAATTAAGGGGACTCAATCTAGTGCTTCCAGCGATGCTATATGGCAGCGAAACATGATCGCTAACGAAGACTGAAGAACATCAACTGTCTGTCACACAGAGGGCAATGGAATGAACATTTTTGGGCATTTCGCTCCGCAATCGCGTCCCCAGTGAAATAATTAGGCAGCAGTCTGGAGTCCGAGATGTTGTTGTCGAAAGCAGGCTCAGCAAAATGCGGTGGGCAGGTCATGTGGCCCGACTCAGTGACAACAGATGGACTGCAGCTATATCTGAGTGGTATCCGCAAGAACTGAAACGGCCACATGGTCAGCCTCCAAAGAGGTGGGATGATTTCTTAACAAGGAGATATGGACAAACATGGCGAAGGATGGCCAGAGCGAGAGAAGATTGGAAGATGTATTGTGATCGGCTCAGTCTTAACTGATGAAGGACCGACAGTCTACGCAATCTACGCAATCTAGTATCTCTGCTGACCAAAAATTTTTGAATGAAGTAGAGTTTGTACATCACAGGAGACAAAAATATTACCTTCTGTAACTTCACATGGCAGCATCAGGTCTGCAACAGTGGCTAATGTTTCAAGGATGGTTTGAGAATCCCTGTAATGGGCAATTTTGTGGAATAACTGCCCCCAGGAAACATTCTTCCTACTCTTAAACTGATAGTGTTGTATTTGTACCCTGAAGGGCAGTATTTTATATATATCTCCTACACACTTGGGTGTTATAAGATTATTTATTGCTTTTATTAATTCTGATAAAATCCATTGCCTTTATATCTTATTTTCTGCCCTCTTGTTGTATTAGCAGTAGGGCTGTCGATTAATCACAATTAACTCATGCAATTAAAAAAATTAATCATGATTAATTGCACTGTTAAACAATAGAATACCAATTGGAATTTATTAAATATTTTGGATGCTTTTCTATATTTTAAATATATTGATTTGTATTCTGTGTAGTAATAGAAAGTGTACAGTGCTCACTTTATATTTTCGTATTACAAATATTTGCATTGTAAAAATGATAAAGAAAATAAATGGTATTTTTCAATTCACCTCATACAAGTACTGTAGTGCAATCTCTTTATCATGAAAGTATAACTTACAAATGTAGATTTTTTTTGTTACATAACTGCACTCAAAAACAAAACAATGTAAAAAACTTTAGAGCCTACAAATCCACTCAGTCCTACTTTTTGTTCAGCCAATTGCTAAGACAAACAAGTTTGTTTACATTTATGGGAGATAGTGCTGCCTGCTTCTTATTTACAATGTCACCTGAAAGTGAGAACAGGTGTCTGCATGGCACTTTTGTAGCCAGCGTTGCAAGGTATTTACCTGCCAGATATTCTAAACATTTGTATACCCCTTCATGCTTCGGCCACCATTCCAGAGGACATGCTTCCATGCTAATGACTCTCGTAAAAAAAATGCATTAATTAAAATTTGTGATTGAACTCCTTGGGGGAGAATTGTATGTTTCCTGTTCTGTTTTACCTGCATTCTGCCATATATTTCATGTTATAGCAGTCTCGGATGATGACCCAGCACATGTTCATTTTAAGAACACTTTCACAGCAGATTTGACAAAACGCAAAAAAGGTACCAATGTGAGATTTCTAATAATAGCTACTGCACTCGATGCAAGGTTTAAGAATCTGAAGTGCCGTCCAAAATCTGAGAGGAACGAGGTGTGGAGCATGCTTTCAGAAGTCTTAAAAGAGCAACACTCCGATGCGGAAACTACAGAACCCGAGCCATCTAAAAAGAAAATCAACCTTGTGCTGGTGGCATCTGACTCAGATGATGAAAATAAACATGCATTAGGCTGCACTGCTTTGGATCATTATCAAGCAGAATCCGTCATCAGGGTGGTTGAAGCATTAAGGGACATATCAATCTTTAGTGCATCTGGCATGTAAATATCTTGTGATGCCAGCTACAACCACACCATGCAAACACCTGTTTTCACTTTCAGGTGACATTGTAAACAAGAAGCGGGCAGCATTATCTCCTGCAAATTGCAACCAAACTTGTTTGTCTGAGCGATTGGCTGAAGTAGGACTGTGTGGACTTGTAGGCTCTGAAGTTTTACATTAAAAAATAAAACAATGCAGGGTTTTTTTGGTACATAATTCTGCATTTGTAAGTTGAACTTTCATGATAAAAAGATTGCACTTGTATTAGGTGAATTGAGAAATACTGTTTCTTTTGTTTTTTACAGTGCAAATATTTGTAATCCAAAAATAAAGAGAGCACTGTACACATATTGTGTTGTAATTGAAATCAGTATATTTGAAAATGTAGAGAACATCCAAAATATTTAAATAAATGGTATTCTATTATTGTTTAATCATGAGATTAATTTTTTTTAATCGCTTGACAGCCCTAATTATGAGGTATCATTAATGGGAATGCTTGACACCTTCTTCTATTTACCTCTTTAGTGTAATAAATTGGAGTGGATGTATGAATTTATTCTGTACCCCAAAAATCAAGCAGTGACATTCCTAACTACCCAAAATTTGACTGGAAATAATATTTGCTTGTACAAGGCTGAGTTTTCACGTACCCAAAATTCAGTAATTTAATGCAAAGATTTTAACTCTAAATGCTTTTTTCTGCTCCCTTAATAAAAAAAAGTGTTGGCATATACAATTGGTAGATCACAGTGAGATAGCCAAATAGGTAATTCAAGGTCTTTGAAAAATAAGATTGTAGCAATTATGCCCTAACAATATTTTATTGATGCAAGACTAATTTTCTATCACAGTGGGAATTAAAGCATTCCTGATGATGCAGAATAGGATAAGGTTTGTTTAAAGAACTCAGCATCTTAAACTTTGAAAATAAATATTTTAAATAAATAGCTACGATTGTGTCACATTATTCACTGGTTGAAATGGGCCAGAACATGCCATCCTGCAGTTTTAATAGTACAGTCAGCATTTGGATTGTTTATCAGGATTAGCCACCAAATTCAATTTAGGATGAAATCCCACTGACTATACAACAGGTCATTTGCTAAGATCTGAATATTAAATAGCTTACCAGTATGTCTGCAGCTCAATTTGTGCCAGAGCAACATTGTTAATATTTGTTTCTTTAAATGAGTGTTTAATTATCAATTCTATGTTACTACATGCGCTCATATAATTGCAACAATGCAGTATTAATAATAAATTATATTATTTTGGCACAGCCTTAATGCCCTATATATAAAGGGCTAAATAATGAATATGCACTTAAAGAAGAGCCAAATCTTGCAGTGCTTATACTCAGTACTCTCTAGCCAAGATGCCATTGAATACAATGGAAGCTTTATCATGGGAAATATCTAATTTTAAAAAACAAGCAGTATTTACTCAGGCTCTGCATAACTTTAATTGACTGGTTTTCCTGCAGCCAGTCCTTGATCTATTTCTTTATATAGGATTCTTAAATATTATAAAAGTTACTCAGATTTAAAAATCAGAAAAAACAGGAGGAGAAGATTTAGTTGACTGAATGTTTGATATCATAGTTTTGCTGTGGTATTTTTCATTTCATTGTACCTCTCCTCCACTTGTTTCCAACCTCAAGTGGACAGGTTTTCCTTCAGTTTTCAGGAGTATCTAGCTGGGCCACACCCTTCCATATTGCTTCTATGGCAAAGGCAAAGGAGACTTCTTTTCCCTAGAAGCACATGTTGGGCATTGTTATCTCCTATGCAAAGGTATGGGGGAGGGCACACCAAGTATCAGGTGACTGTGAACTGATAAGGTAGAGCAGCTAAGGGGGTCCAAAAGTAGGAAGAGTCCCAAAGGCAGTTTAGATTAACCAACCACAGTTACTTTGCACCCTAACATGCTTCTTTCCACCCTGACAATCCCCCTGTATGGGTGTGGTTGGCACCCCTAGTCCCCACTGTGGGAATTCTCATCTGTTCAGTTAGAGCCAGATTCCAGCTCAGTTGTGCTGCATAAACAACTCAGGAGTCAGATTGGGTGGAAGAATCTGGCCTTTTATCTTCAGAGGAGCAGACAATTTGCTGACTATCATTCTCTCCATTCATGAACTGTGTGACCCTCTCTAGTTTTCTGCACTGGCTTGATAATGGTCTAGGAATGAGAATCCCCAGAGCACACTATGTTACAGGCAAGTCTGTCCCTTTAGCGCAGTGCAGTATAGAGAGAGTCTAAAACATGGAGGAATACAAATACCAATACATGAATTTAGGGCCAAATCCTTGTCCCCTTTCTGCAGGAAAGAAACAAGCCATCCCCTGAACTGCGGATGGCAAAGGAAATATTTTGTGGAGAGGAACAGCTTCCCTTAAAGGCAACTTCAAGAAAGATGTAAGGCAAAGGGCATTGAGTGAGAGGGGCTGTAACAAACAAAACCAAACCAAAACCGAAATGACTTTATGCTTTAAGATCAAATGCAACATCTCCTTGGTGCCTAAGGGTGAGAGATGGTTTTGCCAAAATTTATAAGAACGTGCAGCTATGACCCTCCTAAAAAGTGACCTCTCAATACTTTGTAGATATCAACTCTATATACAAATAACTTCTTACTCGATCCGATCAGTCAATTCTGCTATCAAGTTCTGAGTACGCAGAGCTCCATGTTCACTAACAATCCATATAGTAAAAGAAACCCAAAATATTGATGAGTAAATTTAAATTTATCAATTTGAAGTCATCTGCTTGCAATCATCATGCAAGAGGTAAAATTTGTCTTTTGTTTTTGTTGTGAATTATTAACCAAATTCTAGTTTAGACATCTAAGCCATTTAATTCAAAATGAAGTGTCCCCTAATAAAACAGTTGTTCACACTCTAGAAATACAACAAAACTGCATGAGATTGAGTAGCTCTTTGCATAATAAAAGCTTGAGCCAGAGCCCATTGAAATCAATGGGAGATTTTTCATTCTACTTCAATGGACATTGGTTAAGACCCATAACATCTAAACAAGCTCCTTGCTCCACATTCACCAGTGGAGAGGAGTGCCATGTACAAGACTGAACACTAGCTGTCTGCTGATAGCTTTGTGTGTTTAAGCATCTCACCTTAATCAGGGGCACTACTCTCAGTATTATAAACCATTCTTGTGTGTCAGGTAGAGAATAGAAATTGAGTGAAAATTAATCTTTCCAAGTGTACATAACTGGTTAAGGCAAGTGCTATTACAGATTTGTTTGACTGTTTGATGGCAGCCCTTTCCTTACCTGCAGGAAAGGCTTTTAACAAAATTGAATGGCTCAGTTTGTTTTCAATTACTGAAGATTTAAAAGCTATGCCCATTAAATGGCTTTAATTTATGGCTCACATGGTGCTCCTGCTATTGTTTCTGTACACATGGGATGGCAGGGAATCTCAAAGAGAGAAAAGTGAAGCAATGGCAAGGGCTCTTTGCCAACACATGTTAATTGAGAAATAGGTCATTAAAATTCCTGCCTTGAGTGGTATTCAGTTTCCTACAGTTTCTGAATAGAAACCCATAGCTGAACCAACATAATTACCATACAGCCACTTTGTATTATGAAACAAAAAACTATACTATGTCCCAGTCTCTGTGTTGACTATGTATTGTTTCCTGACTATCACATGAAAACAGGCTATAGATGAAAAAACTTAGGATGGGAGCAGGTTCTCATTTATCATATTTTTCAGAGATGACATTCAAACATTTTCCCCACCCCAACATCATTGTACTTTGGGGCTACCAGTTCTTTCTCCTTTTCAGTACATATTACAAAGTCTTCCAGTTCTCCTTTAATCTGAGAGTACCAGTCCTATGTCTGGCAATCCAAAATAGAATTTTGAAGGCCAGAGGCTGAGCTGTAATAGTTTATGAATAATGTACATCAAGGTTCTGCGGAGCACCATGTAAAGTGGGGAGAGGCATAAATTCCTCCTCCCCCTGCCTGATCTTCCTCTTCTCATCTCAAGCATCTCAGGTCAGAAAGTGGTTGCCATGGCTCAGGTGCTCCTCCCTCAGCTCCATGGTCTATGCTGAATACCATCTGTTTAGTGAGATAGCTACCCTATAGCCATATTGGGTTAGTGAAATGCTTACTGTATGCATATGTTCATTTAGTTTAAGAGTGGGGGTGTTAGGAAGCTCATGGAAAGGCAACACACTGTCTCCATATGGGTAACCTACTGGTCAACATGGCGGGAGTCTGAAGCAGTTGGCCTTCCTAAAGTTTTAGGGGGGTGGTAAGCCCTAGAAAGATAGCCAGGCATATAGATTTGTCATTTTAAAGTCCTCTTTCCCCCTTATGCTTTGTTATATTCCTATTGTTAAGATTCAACAATACTTACTTTTGAAAAGGCTATCTGCTCACCGTATTAACCACTGGTCCCAGTTCCTGAAGGGAAGAATTGCAGAGGTTGAACTAAGTCAGGTCCGCTGAGTAATCATGGTTGATATGCCTCAGCTATAGGCTGGGGACATAGTCAAAGTATGGAGGAATAATTGTATTCCATTCCAGGAAGGTAAAGGCTGAAGGCTTACATGTTGCAGGGGATGCAATCAAAGAGGCCCACAGGGCCAAAAATGCAGCTAGCCCTGCAAACATGACAACTACCGCAGCAGCACTTGTAGAGAAGAGGGACTAGATAGTAATGCTGTCCATATATAGGCAAACTACTGTAACCAATGCAGCAAGGAACCTATGCAGGAAGCCAATTGCAGTACTATAGCATCACATCCATAAATTAGTTAATTTTTAAATCAGCAGCTTTCAGAAAGTACTAAGTAACAGTGTCTGGTCTGCAAGGTATATTTACCCAATGAGAGTTCTGATGATTCAATACTTAATCAAATATGGTGACAGTTTCTGGTAAGGAGCTAGGGGTCCAATTTTTTTGATCCATTTTGCTTGTGTAATTTAACTCTTAAATAGCACTAATTTTTCATCTCACTTCCATATACTGTTTTCTGTCATCACAAGCTGGATGATACATAGGCATGTATTTTTGATTGTAATTTTTTTTAAAGGGAATAAATAAGTCTCAAGCTAAGAGAAGTGAAGGGAGATAAAGATGAGCAAAAAGAAAATGAAGCTAGATTCCCTTGCCCTTTTGAGCAATCTTCTTTTGAATTTGACCAAAAGATGGCAATATTGCTATGATCACCAAATGCTAAGAGATCAAAGACTAGGTTGTTATGGTGATACTAGGGAAATTCCCCAGATTCATTTTGTATCCCTTCCATTTTGAAAAAGCAAGAGTCCCTCCACCCTTAGATGGAAATTGCAGGTCACATAGCACTAAAAATAGAATTGGCAGGGAAAAGGAGTGTCAATAGGAGATCATAACACTGAGGAAAAAGCCTAAAAAGAGAACTGACCATTTAGAATGTGGTGTGCATCCAAGAAAGATCTGACAGAAAGATATTAGCAGAGGTATCTAGAAAGTTCTGACAGGGTGGTATAAAGGTCAGCGTGTCAGTGGGCAGTTGAGAAAGTAGGAGAGAGGACAGCTGACAGGAGTTGAGAGTTGACAGACAAGCAAGTAGCAAGGGGAGTCCTGTCACTGGAGCAGAAGGAGAAGAGACAGAGTGTACAGGAGAGACAGTGCAGCGAAGTCAGCAGGCAGACTAAGCTTGTCAGTTATAGTATAGTGTTAGTGTATACGTGTAGGTTAATAAAGATGTATATATGTGTGTTGATTGTAAGGGAATGTTTATATGCAAGACCTAAAGAACAGTTATCAATTGCTGTCAGCAACCTGCAGCAGACTGGCCATCTGAAGCAGGGTGCAGCCACTTAGAATCATTTCAAATTGTAAGGCAATATGGTTTGGAGTGCTTTTTAACTTGTTATAATGGATTTGTGTTTTTATCAACATCAATATTGATAGTGTGTCAGGGATTATTATTTGTTTTGGAAAAGAATATTGCTGTGTCTGTCAATTGTTTATCAGAAGGCTCCATCAGAATCCTCCAGGTATTTCCTTAGTCACCCTGGAAAATACACGCAGAGAAAAGATTGGTAAATAGGTGAGCTATTCTGGGGGCACCCTAAATCTGTTCTTGGGGTAACAAAGGTACTTAGTACAAAATGAACAAGATGATTCTGAAGAAATCTAGCATTTGAGATACATGAGAGTATGCTCTAATAATCCTATTAGGTGGGGTATTAAAAGATGAAAGCTCAAGGGAGAAATGAGAGAGTCTACCATTAAATTTTTCTGTCTAGTACAAGGCACTGAGTGAACTCCAACAGCCAGAGGTAAAATGCAGAGGAAGCTACTGAATTCTCATTTTATGTATTCCTTTATTAATTGCGGATTGTCTATGGGTCTTGTTGGTCCACTACCAGGTCTATTATTCTATCCAACTTCCACCTCCCATCCCTACTCCCCCTCACACATCCCTTCGAGCATGGGTGGGGAAGCAGTCTTTTTAGATTTTTTTTATTATTATTATTATTAAAGCCAGGATTGCATTTGTATGATTTTTTTTCCTGCCTTTTTTGTGCCGAGCATAATCTGCTCCTGCACCTCCTCATGGTGTTGGCCAAGTGAAGTAAGGCTTAATATTCAACTCAATGGTATTTCTCGTGTCTGTTTGTCCCATCAGTTCAAAAAAGTGTCAGGGAATGGTTGATGCCTTAATGGGAAGAGCTTTATTGATCTTGGTGAACCAGAAAAGCCTGATTTCCTACAGTGGCTATTTGTTGCTGCAGGCAACAGAGCATTGTGATAGCAGAGGTAAGTCAATCAGTTATCACTCACTGAATTCCATGTTATTTGTATATTTTAATCCCATTGGTTACAATGAATCAGCAAATGAAACAAAGTCAGAACTGAGGTGCTTTGGCAGAATTGGGGATGTGGGGTACAAGGATCCAGGACTGGAACAGTAGAGGCTGCTTCAGATCAGGAGCTGTATTGGTTGAGTAGGAGTGAGGCTGGAGCTCTGCACTGTGACACTCTCCACATCATGTTTGGATCAGGCAAGAGAAGTTACCTTTGCCCTCTCACTGCTATTTTAGTTCCTCTGCCGGCAGCACCAAATGAGTACTGTCAAGGGGAGAGATTACCAAGGTAGGCAGTAGGGTTAGGGTTAAGTTACTGGGGGGAGTAGGTGATGACAGGCTGGGTTGCCTCTGATATCGCAATGCTATTGCTCAGGCTACTGTGCCTGCAGCACAAATGGGTACTATCAAGGGAAAGTTGTTGATGTGAAACTAAAAGCAAAGAAGATATGAGGAGCAGCATCTTAGTTGATTTAAAATTATAGATTTAGTGTCAGTGTCCTGTAAAATTGCTACAGTTTGACATAGAGAATGCATTCCTGCCCTTCCCACCACCTGTCATAACATTATGACAGGTCTATACTGCTTACAATATCTGGTCCCAAAGATACCGCCTTAGCCAGTCTTTCCAACATTCATGGTTTGATTAGGACATTTATCAGATTAATTGTGACAAAAGCCCAAATTGTCCCTCCAATGTAAGTTTTGTTTGAGATTTCAATATGCTGTATTTTATTTTGCACTGATGTTTAAGTACTAAACTGTAATACTCAGTAAGGTATCTGACAACCTACACAATATATTTAAATTTAATATACCTGCAGTGTTATTTAATCTGAATTTGATATGGGTTTAGCTTTCATTTTCCCATTCTGTAGAAAAGTGTTTAAGCAATTTAATTATCAGTTTGTTAGAGAGCCCTCTATTTATTCATATGTGCCTCACAGCTATCAGTTTAGATACACTGACTGCTTTGGCCAACTACAAATGCTGTAACAGAAGACTAAATTAATCAGCTTTAGTCCAGATCTTCAGCTGGTATGAATCAGCATAGCTTCATTGACTTCATTGCATCAGAGTTCCAACACAAGGAAGCAAGCATCAGCTGAGATTTTACTGTTGCATTGATCAATAGTTACATTAGTGTCCCCCCTCCTACCTCCTTTGATAGAGAGAAGCAGCTAGGCAACAGCCCCAGGCTCTCCATTGTGGGGAGATAATTTAAGACAAATGTTAATGGAAAATGATGCAAACACTATTACCCAACCAAAAATACCCCTTCTCCCCCCCCCCCCCCCCCACACACACCACAAAAAATGGAACAGGTAGCAGTTTAACAACCCAAGTCTTTCTGAACTCATTTATTTACAAACTAGACTGCTTCCCTCAGTAGCATCCTCATCTCCTTTTCAAGAACTGTATTAACTAAGATGCTTTAGTCCTTCCCTCTGCTCTGCCAGCCATACCACAGTATTGCCTTTGTACTTCTTGAATCTGACTAGAACTCCATTAGAGCTGAGTGACATCTGCAGCTAAGCCTTTGGCAAAACAAGGCATCAGCTCCACCTTGTGGTGCCAAGCTGATCCAGACATAGGTACTGCTTTCCAACACCAAACGTGGTAAATTAGTCGGTATTAACTAATGCCCTGCTAGAACCATTCTTGGTTCATGTTTGTGAGAACAAAAGGCTAAATAGGGGGAGCTGGTCAGGCTTTGGGGTTAACCCATTGGAAAGAGAAGGAAAATAAAAGTACTTGAGACATCTGGGGTTTTGCAAACTGTTCAGCTCTTTCAGATTTCTGGACTCTCATGAAATAGGAGCTGGAAGGAGTCAGACAGTGAAGTTCTGCTCGCATAGTACTTCTCACTAGCAGACCTTTTTCAAGTGCAGGGAGATTGGTGTACCCAACTTGTTGCTATCTTTAGTTCCTCTCTCCAAGATAGTCAGGTCTTGGAGATATTGGAACATCAGTCTTCCCCCGTGTGGCTTGATGATCAGGAAGGTTAGGTTTCTCAGCCTTTCACTTGATTCTTATGGATTCCAAATTTCACTTGCTCTGCTTTGCAGCACTTCCCTCTAAGGGCTTCAGACCAATCAAGTGCTAGGCCTACCTTGGAGCCATGCAGGTTAATTCCATCAGGTTTGAATTAAGTCATCCTTCGCTAGCAGTTTTGGGAAGACTCCTTTATCAGGTCAGTTTTTAAAACATGTATTGTTTTACATACCACAAAAAGAAGAATAGGAGTACTTGTGGCACCTTAGAGACTAACAAATTTATTAGAGCATAAGCTTTCGTGGACTACAGCCCACTTCTTCAGATGCATATACATACCACAGACACTAGTTCTGGGACATCCCTCTCCCCTCCATAAAGCTACTTATAAACTTAAAATTCTTAAAGGAGTTTCATTTGATAAGTTTTAATAACATACCTCCATATATGCTATTTCTTTCATATGTTGTTTATATTAATTGCAGTTATAACAAAGTTACCATTGGCTTCCAAATAGGCATACTTAAAAGAGTAAGGCTGTTGTAACTTGACTGGCATGTTTTGTACAGCATCATCTTGTGGATAGGGTGGAAGTGGTAAACGTGTTATATCTTGACTTCAGTAAAGCTTTTGATACTGTCTCTCATGACCTTCTCATAAAAAAACTAGGGAAATGCAACCTAGATGGAGCTACTATAAAGGTTGGTGAAAAGCTGGTTGGAAAAGTATTCCCAGAGAGTAGTTATCAGTGGTTCACAGTCGTGCTGGACGGGCATAATGAATGGGTCCCGCAAGGATCAGTTCTGGGTCCGGTTTGGTTCAATATCTTCATCAATGATTTAGATAATGGCATAGAGAGTACACTTATAAAGTATGCAAACAATACCAAGCTGGGAGGGGTTGCAAGTGTTTTGGAGGATAGGATTAAAATTCAAAATGATCTGGACAAACTGGAGAAATGGTCTGATGTAAATAGGATGAAATTCAATAAGGAAAAATGCAAAGTACTCCATTTAGAAAGGAACAATCAGTTGCACACATACAAAATGGGAAATGACTGTCTAGGAAGGAGTACTGCGGAAAGGGATCTGGGGGTCATAGTGGACCACAAGCTAAATATGAGTCAACAGTGTAAAACTATTGCAAAAAAAGCAAACATCCTTCTGGGATGTATTAGCAGGAGTGTTGCAAGCAAGACACAAGAAGTAATTCTGCTCTACTTCATTCTGATTAGGCCTCTAATGGAGTATTGTGTCCAGATCTGGGCACCACATTTCAGAAAGGATGTGGCCAAATTGGAGAGAGTCCAGAGAAGAACGACAAAAATGATTAAAGGTTTAAAAAACATGATATACGAGGGAAGAGTGAAAAAAATTGGATTTGCTTAGTCTGGAAAAGAGAAGACAGAGGGGACATGATAACAGTTTTCAAGTACAAGAAGGAGGAAGAAAAATTGTTTTTCTTAACCTCTGAGGATAGGACAAGAAACAATGGGCTTAAATTGCAGAAAGGGAGGTTTAGGTTGGACATTAGGAAAAACTTCCTAACTGTCAGGGTGGTTAAACACTGGTATAAATTGCCTAGAAAGGTTGTGGAATTTCCATCATTGGAGATTTTTAAGAGCAGGTTAGACAAACACATGTCAGGAATGGTGTAGATAATTAGTCCTGCCACAAGTGCAGGAGACTGGACTAGATTACCTCTCGAGGTCCCTTCCAGTTCTATGATTCTATCTCCATTTTTGATGCTAGGAACATAATAACAAGTCCATATTCTCTTATTTCCCATACTTCACACAGTGTGGCCTGGTCTAATTACAGATTTTGTACTGGTATAGCTATGTCCATCAGTTGGGACATTTTTAAAAACAAAAACCAAAGACAAAGTTCTACTGTACAAACCCTTAGTGAGGACATTACATGTATAAGCTCTATTGGTATAAGGACATTTGTTTATAACTGCATGCACACTAGGAGTTGTTCTGCTTTAATTATGCAGGTATATTTTCTGTTGTAGGACCAGATTCAACTACGTTGGTGTAAACTCTCAGTTTTTCCACTGAAGCAAATAGCAGTTGTCCTAATGCATCACATCAAACATTAAGCTTCATGCCAGTCATTAAAACTAGTCTAAAATCCTGTCTCCATCAGCAGCCAGTATGGCATGTTTCCAAGGAAAACAAAAACAAAACTTACACATAATGGACAGTTTTACTACAACATGCTGGTGGGGGAAAGCAGGGGCAGACTTGACTTGAGGCAGTTAGTAGTTGGCCTGTATTCTGAAGCATGAAGGATATCTCTTGTGTACCTCTTTATCATCTAAAACGTAAAAGCACACATTCAAATTTTCCTACAGAAGTTTCATCTGTTCTTCAATCCCGATTGTCTCCCCACCCAACAGGATTGTAGCGTTAATCCATATTTACACTAGCATACGTGAGATCAAAGACTAGTCCAGGATCTTCAGAACAATTTCTTATAATCAAAATCAAATTAAATTATTTTAGTAGTTGAGTGGAATAGGAAAGTCAGTTTAGACATACTCAAGTAGGCCTACACCTAAAACTGAAACTTTGGACATAAATGTGTTTTTTTTAAATCACCTTTTCTTCCTGTGTTTTCTAACCAGTGTTCTCATAGCAGAGTTGAAAATCTTGGGGACAAGACTGCAAACCTCAAGAACAGAACAGCAAGATATCTGAAATTTAGGATGCTCAATTCCATCATTCTATCCAGGCACTTTTGTTTTATACCATAACCATCACTGTTGTGATGATCCTTCTCCACCAGCAATGACGCCGCGGTTATAAATGGAATGCACGGAAAGCACAGAACCTTATTTTGAAAAAGGCTAGAGCATTCTGCAAGAATGACCTATAATTCTATATTTTACAATTGGCATATTCTTTGGGACCATTAGTAATTTTACTTTACATATTCCTTAGCATATAACATTACAAGTTGAGAGAAAAAACAAACTCTACAATAGTTGAACATAAACAGGTGCTGTCATGGTTTTGCCAGCTTCCTCTGGAGCGGATATTTTGATAGCTTGTGGAATAGGCACGTTTTACAATATCTTTGATGGCATGCAAACAGGTAATATTTCAAGTCCACTTTTATTTATTTAAATGACTAATGGAAAAGACTAAAACATATGAAACACATTAGCTTTTTGTCAAGTAAACATGTTTTAGAATGATGCATTAGATGTTAAATTATGTTTAAAACAGTAACAAAACTAGGAGAAACCAAAGATAATATATACAAGTATGGGAAAGTAGCCAGAACACAAAGCTTGTGTAGTATAGCTTATCCACTTGGCTTCAAGTCTTATACAAAAGAGAGGTCAGTGCTTCAACTTCCTACCATTAATGTGGCATGAATTAGAGGTAGGATAGCTTCATTGTAAAAATTATGGGACTTTTCAGTTTTTCCACTACTTAGAATTAGGACAAACATGTATAATCCTTTTGTGACTATAGAGGCCTGCTATACAAAAACAGCGTGAACACAAACAAATCTTGAATCCAGAAAAGTATTAACTATACTTCTATTGATTTAACTGGGAGCTTGAGTTGGCAGCCCTTTAATTATTCTGAGCAAAAAAATAAACCACTTGAGTGAGGCCTAGTCGCCTCATATACAGGATTCAACCTTTTGAAAGTATCCAAACGTATTTCTTCCATCTGGCTTAATGTCACAGGGTCAAATCTTCAAGTCCTTATTCAGACAAATCCTAAGTGAACGGGAGATTTTACTGATCTATGAACTGCAGCATTTTGTGCATTTGTTTTGTAAAGGCTCTAAAGTTGAATTACAAGGAGGTTTATTTTATAAATCTTTTAGAAGTAATATTTTTGAATATGAGTGGCAATGTACATCAGAAACACTGATGTGCAACTCCTTCAAATTAAGCCATTTCCAGGCCTGATCCAGTGCCTACCGAAGTCAATGGGCATCTTTACACTGATTACAATAGGCTTTGGAGCAGGCCTTCTATAAGTCAAATACAGCATAGGTGCTGGAACTAGGGGTGCTGCCGCACCCCCTGGCTTGAAGTAGTAATAACAACCCAAATACATGGTTTCCACCTTCAGCCCTCTCCCCCTCCCCACACACCGTAAACATTGTTCCAGCAGCACTGAAATAAATAGTCGTTCTTATGGCTGAAGAGCACCACCATTCAGCAACATACTGAGCATCCTCAATTCCCTTTGACCTCAAGCCAATGAGAGCTGCCTTACAACTTAAAGAACGTGAGTCTATTTCTTCTAATAAAATCCTTGCTCAGTGTTACAATAAGAAAGCAGTGTTTTTCTAATAGCTATTTCCTTTCTAATTCTCTGTAGAGCCTCTATCTGGAAGCTTCCCCAGCTCTGTTCTTCCTGGTTTCTTGCTACAGATTTAAGGCAACGATATGCATCTTTTTCAAGAATTTTGTCTTGGCAATCAGTGTCAAATTAAGTGGTGTCCAAAACATGCTAAAAGCTCAATAAATTGAAATGCACATTAATAATTACTCCAAATTAGCTATATTTTTGCTTGTTTTCAATGCAGTTTTTAAAGTTTTCAATAACATGGCCTAATGTGTGCTTTGCATCTAGTAAATATCAAGTATAAATTACTACATATTTTAAAGTTGGTTTACGAAGCACAGCGATGTTTGCTGTCTTTCTGTAGGGGATACTAAATGGCTCAGGGAATTAGTAATGGACTACTAAGACTTTGAACTCCATATCATTGGTTCAATTCTTGACATGTCTAACTGATATTTTTTACTGTGTCACAGCTGATTGGTAATTGGTATGAAATTATGTGTGGGGCCTCAGTTCAGCTACCTGAAAAGATGTGCATTTCATAAACCCCTTTCTTAATTACCATTAATTCGGAACTTTGTTACCAGTCTTATGTAAGAGAAGAAAAGACAAATAGGTAAAGAGGTTACCTGACTGTTTGATCCATAGGGGAAGCACATAGGTGGGGCAGAATGGGATAATCCTGCAATATTGCTACCCCACGTTTTAACTATGCTGTAAACTAGGGAGCTTCCATTGCTATAAATATGCTATTTTCCCCCTCAAGTACTAAAAAACATATTCAGGAAACAAGAGTTCAGGAAATGTTCACTTTAATAGGGTATTCAGAATAGCAAGGGGTCACAGCTAGGATTCCGGTATACTTAGTCATAAAGTCAATTTTACAAACAGTAGTAGTTATCCTGAAAATAAGTGATTTAAAAAAAAATCCATGTATATCCAGAACTTACAGGCACTTACCTAAAATACAAGCCAGCTCACACCTCATCTGTTTACATAATGAGATGTAAAAACATATTTCCCGCTTCTTAAATATATTCACATACTGGGAGGAACTTAGACACTTCCCCATGGTTGCAAGATAGCACTCTGATTGCACTTCATGGCCGTTCAGTCTGTGACTTGTTTTAAATGTGGATACGCAAGTAAAACAAAAGGTGCTCGCTACAGTCCAGACATGGTACTTATTTGCAAAAAGTTAATTTTTTTCCCTAGGTTTAGTTTTCTTTTAATTTCTATTAGTGTCTTTTAGTTGTTTGAAGTTTTTTCCTGAGCTGCAATTCACCCTAATGTTTTGGAGTTATACATCCATCAATCTAGCATGAGCAAGTAGGGTACAGATAAGTGCTGCTCCGGTATAAGGATGTAAAAATGGACCAAGAAAATGTGCACAGTATCAAGTTTCCCCCTCTCTCCCACCTCCACTTTGACTTTTTTGTTACCTTCTGTAAAAGAAGTATATAGGCCAGGTCATGGCCACACATGGCTGGCCTTACGGATGGGTGATGTGAGCAACCATACAGGAAAAGGGGTCATGGGCGAGAGGCTGCAGAAGGGCCACCTGGGAGGCAATAAAGGGGGCTACAGGGTGCCAGGCGCTCACACATGTCCCTTCTCTACCCTCCTAGCAGCATGACACATGCAGCATCGCTGCCGCTGCTCTGCCTGCCGAGCTGCAACCCACTGTTCAGGGAGCAGTGCTTAAAGGGTGCCAAAGAAAGTTTGTCCAGAGCACCATTTTCCCTAAGGCCGGCCCTTTACCACTGCAGCCAGGTTAACCAGTTACTTGAGATTACCCTGGCATCAAGGAGTCCTTAATTGGCATAGGGCTAGCACAGCAGACTTTTCCACCTTCTCCAGCCCCTCCCCCGAGTATAATTTCAACTTCTGATGCTCCCTTCTTGCCATCATTAGAAAGCTTGTGTGGTTTTTCTACTATAGTAGTTTGTTTCAATACATCTGTAGTGATGTCTCAACCCTTCCCAATTGTAAGCATGACCTCTTCAAGTCCCCATCACCCCCATATTGGATAGTCAATTGTAGTTCAGTTGATATTGGTGTTTGTTTAAAGTGTCATTTTCCTACTAGACAAGATTTAGACTCAGATTTTAAGGCCAGAAGGGACCATCATGATCTAGTCTGACCTCCTGAACATTGCAGCCACAGAACCTCACCCACTCACTCCTGTAACAGACCCATAATTCTGGTTGAGTCACTGAAGTCCTCAATTCATGATTTAAAGACTTCAAGTTACAGAGAATCCACCGTTTACACTAGTTTAAACTGCAAGTGACCCATGCTCCATGCTGCAGAGGAAGGCAAAAATCTATGGCACAGTGATCAAGACATTAGGAAATTTTGAACTATCAGAAAATTAACGAAGTGTCCAAGAGTTATTTCAAGGATGGGGTTGACACTCACCCATCACATGAGTCACTTTTGGACACTTGACATTTTTCCCTCCAATTCAAGTGGCTTGAAAATGTAGAGAACCAAACCCTGCCTATGTGAAGAAGTTTCTCAAACACAAACACCAATCAGAACACTTTGCCACAGGCCAACACATGCATGGCAGCACTTACAAGAAAGACGTATTAATGTTTTTACATTCTGGTTCTTTTACAAGAAGAACCTTACTTGAAAAGACTTACTTGCCAGGAAGAATACTGCCTCGCTTAACTTGTCCTACCAGCAGCCACCACACTCATGAGCCCGTTTATATGAAAATGGACCCATTAGTATTTTTGTCAGTTCCAAACATGTCATGAGCCACTTTAAGAATTGTGATTCCATGTAAAGATATAACCAAAAGGTATCTGGTCCATAAACTACATCATCTCTGCACAAATCCAGGCATAGGGAATGATATGGAAGGATGCCACTTGCAAAGAAAGACATAAAGAGATAGTTATTAACATTATTGGAAGAGTGAAAGCATGGACACCAGATCCTGGAAAAGGTAGAGGAAAAGATGAACTGAAGCATTCAACTACACAAAATGGGAAACAAGTAATGTATTATTTTATTTGCTGTTTAATAGAAAGGTTGCTTCCGATATGAGAGAGAGTTTCACTCTGTTCTTGCTATAAGGACATATGCATAAGCAACTGTCAGGTGACCAATTTACAAAGTTTTATTATTGTGTGTGTTGGGGATGGGCAGGGAGCTTAAAGTATGGCTAAGTACCCTCAATGCTACAAGATTGAGCCATGCTAAAATTTTGGGGGAAGTTAAGTTTTCAGCAGGCTCTCTAATAGTTCCATTTGTAGTATAGACTGATCTTTGGATTGTAGTCTGTTCTGTGGCTTGGTCTATGTACTCACCATGTTTATATTGCAGCAGTTTATTTTATGTTAAGTTCAAAGAAAGCAACAAAAGCAGGGAGGCAAGTTGAACTATCTGTCTCTGCACTTGTGCAGAAAGTAGGGTAGGGCAGTTTAGTTAGAAGGGCTCAAAAGACATGTAGAGGAGTGGTGTGGTGGTTACTAGCCATACTCAGTAGTTGTTTCTGAAACTTTACAGGAAGTTTCCATTAAAGGCAAGCAGTCTTGCAGGTTCTGCACATGCAGCGAGAGCTGAGTGGCTGAGCAACAAAATGGAGGATGAAATTCAATGTTGATAAATGCAAATTAATGCACATTGGAAAACATAAGCCCAACTATACATATGAAATGATGAGGTCTAAATTAGTTGTTACCACTCAAGAAAGATCCTGGAGTCACCGTGGATGGTTCTCTGAAAACATCCACTCAATGTGTGGCAGTAGTCAAAAAAGCTAACAGAATGTTGGGAATCATTAAGAAAGGGACAGATAATAAGGCAGGAAATATCATATTGCTTCTATATAAATCCATGGTACGCCCACATCTTGAATACTGCGTGCAGATGTGGTTGCCCCATTTCAAAAAAGGATATATTGGAATTGGAAAAGGTTCAGAAAAGGGCAACAAAAATTATTAGGTTTCTAGAACAGTTTCCATGTGAGGAAAGATTAAGATGGACTTTTCAGCTTGGAAAAGAGATGACTGGGGGGAGGGGGGGGGGAAGGCAGATATGATATGACCAGTATGGAGGAAGTAAATAAGGAAGGGTTGTTTACTCCTTCTCATAACACAAGAACTAGCGTTCGCCCAATGAAATTAATAGGTAGTAGGTTTAAAATGAACAAGAGGAAGTATTTCTTCACACAACTCACAGTCAAACTGTAGAACTCTTTGATAGAGGATGTTGTAAAGGTCAAGACTATAACAGGGTTCAAAAAAGAACTAGATAAGTTCATAGAGGATAGATCTACCAATCGCTATTAGCTAGGATGGGCAGGGATGCAAAACCATGTTCTGACATGTCCCTAGCCTTTGTTTGCTGGAAGCTGGGATAGGTGACCGGGGATGGATCACTTGATCCAGGGAGTCCTCGGACTTACAACACAATTTGTTCCTCAGAATTGTGTTGTAAGGCGAAACCGCTTTTCCCATAGGGAATTAATGGTATGAAGGGGGGATTGATTCCTGAACCAAGGCTTGATAAACTATTTTCACCACAATAACCCAGATTTTTGTACCAAATGAATTATAGATGACTAATGTTGCAACATCAATGTATTTACTGATACCAGGGCCGGGAGCCAATAAAAAACAAGCGGCAACCCTACCCAGCAACAAGCCACCCTTCTGCCTTGAAGCCAATCAGTAGCGACCCCTTCCATTTCCATACCAGCATAACGCAATCAGGAATTGATTTCAAGCGAACTTTATGCAAATCAAATGTTGTAAGGGCGAAACAAGCATTGTAGGGGCGAAACAGGCACCGTTGGGGCGAAACAGGCAGTCAATTAAAAAGCGTCATTAGTGGTGTCTGACGTAAGTCTGAGGACTTCCTGTAATTACCTGTTCTGTTCATTCCCTCTGAAGCACCTGGCATTGGCCACTGTTGGAAGACTGGATACTGGGCTAGATGGACCATTTGTCTGACCCAAGTGTGGCTGTTCTTATGTGTTAGTAAGAGCTCAGGGTGTGGGGGGAGGGAGTTATAAACATGGGAGCTGGAGAAAACCCAGTAGAATCAGTATAGGCTGCATTCTAATACCTGTTCCAATAACTATTCCACCTTGGAGAGAGGCTACAGCTACCCTCTTTTGCTAAAAACTGAAGAGACCATCAACTATAAGCTCAGGCCTGGTCTATACTACCCGCCTGAATCGGCGGGTAGAAATCGACCTCTCGGGAATCGATTTATCGCGTCCCGTGGGGACGTGACAATCGATCCCCGAATCGGCGCTCTAACTCCACCAGCGGAGGTGGTAGTAAGCGCCGCCGACAAAAAGCGGCAGAAGTCGATTTTGCCGCCGTCTTCACAACGGGGTAAGTCGGCTGTAATACGTCGAATTCAGCTACGCTATTCACGTTGCTGAATTTGCGTATCTTAAACCGACTCCCCGCTGTAGTGTAGATGTACCCTCAGAGACTGGAACTGTATGCTGGCTTTAAGGTTTTTTGGCCTTTTTGTTTTACTGAGGAAATTCTGAAGAGTTTGTAAGAAACTCAGTCTCAGACTCTGGTTATGTCAAGTGGAGTCTCCATTTTGAGGCTACACTATGGAGACTTAGGGTACATCTATACTTACCCGCTGGTTCGGCGGCCAGCAATCTATCTTCTGGGATCGATTTATCGCATCTTGTCTAGACGCGATAAATCGATCCCGGAAGTGCTCGCCGTCAACGCCGGTAATCCTGCTCTGCAAGAGGAGTAGGCGGAGTCGACGGGGGAGCCTGCCTGCCGCGTGTGGACCCGCGGTAAGTACTTTTAAGTTCAAATTAAGATACTTCGACTTCAGCTACGTTATTCACGTAGCTGAAGTTGCGTATCTTAGTTCGAACTGGGGGCTTAGTGTGGACCAGGCCTTAGAAATCACCTTTTAAGAGAACAGAAGGGAACATAGCATCATAGAAATATATGCAACATCAGTGAATTGGGTAAACCTGTATAAGGCAGTTGATCTACTGATGTTCCTAGTAGTGCAATGTGTTATTCAAAACTATTCTTAATACTGATTGCAAACATTTGTTTATGTATTATAGGTGGAGCTGGCAGCACTGCCTATTAAAGTTGTCCAACACATCTTATCATAAAACCCTGTTTTAAGTTACTTATAACTTTAAACAGTTAAAGTTTGGCAAAGTGAACTTTTCCAGGCTGAGTATTTGCCTCTTGTTCAATGGTTTTGGAAAGTGTCAGCCAGAATGTTTTTCAGCTTTGTTTCAGAGAGTGAGACTAGTAAAAATGTTTGACTCATGTGAAAAAAAATTACCTTTTCTTTGAAATGCTCTAGCACTATGTACTTTGCAGCAGGGACTTAATATTTGGCAAGGGTTGGCCTGTGTGTCAGGGATTTATGCCTTTAGGCTTCCCCCATGAAAATATGCCCAAATTATAAATTGGAGCAGAGCAAGGGAATAGGAGGTGCCCACACTCTCTCAGTGAAAACTCTCTAGAATTTAACAGCTTAAATATACCACAATTCCATCCTCACTGAGCATGCTAAGGCATCTCATAAGTCCTTGTGCTGACCCGACTGTGCCCACACCATCCCCATGGAGCAACTGAACATGCTCCATCCATTCACAGCTTCTCGCGGTCATGAATTGCAGATGCACCATCTCCAGAGTAACTGAGCAATCCAAGGTAACAGAGGCGAAGCTGAACTTCCCTGTAGTTGTTGCTTCAGGCTGGGGCCAGGCACTGGAACTGAGAGCAAGGAGCCTGTCACTCTTGTGCACTCAAGCCCCCCTCCCCCTCTCCCAGCTCTGAAACAGTGTGGAGGAGAAAGATATCAGATTTGAACGCAGAAAGGACAAAAGCTGGATGTGTGGAAGAAAAGGAATAGGTTGAGATAAGGAGTGTGATGAGACTGGGATTAAAAGGAGGAAAGGTTGGACTGGGGAGAGGAAGACCATGAATGGCCATTGGCCAGGCAAATGGGGCGGGGGTGAAGAGAGAGAGTGGATGAGGAGGCTGCAGAAGCAAATTGGACTGGGAACCATTGCAGGAGAGAATTCAGAAGAGAGCGGGCAGCCAGGACTGAGATTAAGAGTGGGTAGGGGAAGCCAGTGAGAGTGAGGGTGGAGATTGGGATTGGCACTTGACAGTGAGCCTGAAGGGGGAGTTTAGAACTAGCTGGGCAGGGGGATGACAGTCTGGGATGATAAGCCTGAAGAGTGGAAGCTGCAATTTAGTAGGCAAAGAGAATGGGACAAGGAACTGGGGGTGGAGAAGACACAGGACTGGGACAGTTTGGCAGGGATGAGGCAGAAGCAGTCAAGTTTGGGCAAAAAAAAAAAACCAGCAGAAAAAAATCTCTGCCCACTGGAGCACACTTCCCTACCAAACCTGGAATGGAACCCATGGTTCCTGATTCTCCCTGTTCCTCTGCAGTCAGCCAATTTCCATGAAACTCACTGGGAATGGGATGCCTTGCCTTCTAGTTCTGGTCTATTTACAAGATGATAATTGACTGCTGCCATCAGTTACTTTCTTGCTCAAGTGGCAGAGGTCTAGAGGTGGACCTAAAGGTTCCTACCCTGCTGAGGACCCTTGTGGCTGTCAGTGATGCCACAGGATGGAATTTGATTTGAGTTTGCTTTTGTAAAAAGCTAGGAAATTAGAGACATGCAGAAAACCCCAAAAACGATGTTAAAAGAACATAATTAACTTAATCACTGGAAAGATAAGAAATGCCAGAATTAAAATTGCATGTAGAACCTTAATTTGGGCCACTTGTGCATATGCATTACAAGTCTTTAATGACATGAGCTGAGATATTCAGAGGCTTATAACTTGGCCAAATTTGGGCACTTTTCACAGGGATGGCAGGAGGAAGCTCCCTGGCTCCATTGTGACACCCCGGCCAAATTTCATGTCTCTGCTCTAAAGCATGGAGACACTTGCGTTTCTCAATGCAATTTTGATTTTTTTAAAAAACACATGGAAAAGTGTTTTCCCCCCCAGCTTTGTCCTCAGAAATGGCTGTATCATTTCATATGAAAATTTCCAAAAGGAACAGACCTCAGCTTGCAGCAAATGCCTGGCATGGAATAATTCAGCTGCAAGGTTTAGTTTGGTGAAGTTGTAAGACTGGGGAAAATGATTTTGTAAAGAGGGGTGCCAGGCAACTTTTTAACCCTAGGTGGTGCCCCCAGTTCCATTTACAATTCCACTGGACTTGCTGCAGATTTATAGTAGTGTCACCAGCTCACAATGTGGCCCATACTGTATGCTTGCTGTCAAACAATCTGACAAGTGATGGAAAACCAACAGTGTCAGAACTCAGGCTGCCCTTGCTGTTAGTACATTATGAAAAGCTACAGAAATGGAGTGGCTAGTTGCCAAGAATTATACCTAACATCCAAGATCAATAAAAAGAAACATAGAAAAAAGACTTTTAAGCGCCAACATTACTAGACATGACAGTTTAACCTGACCCCATATCTAGGGAAAAAAAATCTCCCTAAGCACTATAATTAATATGGTTTCTACAGTATACTTACGTGAACTTATCCTTAACACATGAGATCGTTTGCAATTCCTGCTGACTCTTGCTCTTTTGGTTTTCTGTGAGTTCTCCATTTACGATACGCTATTTGCAAGAACATGTTTTCTTTCACTTCCTCTTTATCTGTTTTAGTACAGGCACTCTTGCATATAGAAACAGAGATGGCGCCCCATTTCATCTGGAAAATGAGACTGTGCCTGATTAAGTCTATTCGCTATAGTACTGAATAAACACAGTTACAGAGATGTCATTCATCACTAACCATAAATATGCATAGAATACTGTGGTACTGCACTTAATGGTCTGTCATACTTTGCATTAGAAACTTATTTTCAGGGTTTTTTAATTCAACTATAAAAAGCCTCCAAGTTGAAATCTACCACACAACATTTCAGCCAAGAAATGTATTTGTTTTGAAAAAAAAAAAACCTGTTGTGCCATTTGAATTATAAGTGGAGCCCTTTGCCTTCATTATTTAGATAAATAAAGTCTGTACATTAAGGGCTTTTTAACTCTCAATTTAGCAGTGGGTAAAGCGGGCTCATCTTTTTTGCTGTTCGGAATGAATAATGGAAACAGCTAGAATATTTCCCACCCACCCACATTATTACTGGACATGGAGCCAGATTCTAGTCTGGTAAATAAATGCCCCCCAACTGGACATCTATACATGCTATCACAACCATGGGCGAATGCTTTGAGTAGCCACTGCCCTGCTGTTGGTCTTAAGAGCAGGTGGGTTAGTCCCTTCAGTCCATCAGGCAGCTCACATTGGGCACAGCTCTCCTGGCTACACTGCTTGGCATTAAGCTGTTTGCAGTGTAGTTAAGCAAGCTGCCTGTGGATCCTTACTCCTGACAGTGCAGCCCCTTACTCCACATGCACATCTACTGTGCCAGACCTATTCCTTTGTGAGCCTGATTGATTAGGGGCAGTTAACGCCAAGAGCTGGCCCCCCTACTCCAGAGTCCTGGTTGGCAAGAGCACTGCAAGTCCTACCTTTCACTTAGAGGTGCCAACCTGCCTCCTGTGGGAGGAGAGGAATTCCACTCCTGCATGGGAGCTCAATCCTGTCCTGAGGGGCAGGATTTGATTGCAGGCCACATGATTGGCTCTGGAATGGCACTGGGAGAAGGCTGAGGGTTTGGGCAGGGAGCACATGTTGATTTGGTGGCTGCTAGAGGTAACCAGGTCTAAATGCAACCTAGACCCAGAGTGAGGGCATCAGCCCAGGGGAAAAGTTGGGCCACAACTGCAGCCAGGATCATACAGTGGCCTGACTCAGTAGAGGGTCACCATTCAGGGCTTACACTGGATCTCAACATCAGCAAGCATTTGAAGTATCAGGTGCTAGTTCTTCAATCCCCAGCATGGCACAAGTCTGAGAGGCAATTCCAATGGTCAGTTTGGGCAGCAGTACCCTATGTTTCAGCCTTGGATTCAGTACATCGGACTATTGCTGCGGTGGTACTGAGACTCCCCCAACGGGCCACTGAATGGCTCCTTTCGCCAACTGCTTTTGCCCCCTTCGATTAAAAAAAAATGTTGGTGTTATAGCTGAATGAAACATTTATTTCTAGGGTTAATTCTTAACACCAATGTTGGAGAAGGGAACAAAGAGCTTTGGGGGTGAGTTGGTGGCAATCAAGTTCCTCCCCTCCACCCCAGCCACATGGCTTAGAATCTGAGGGTGGGCCCAAAAGTGGCTACGTCCACCACATCTAACATTGATTAAGCCTGCTCTCTTGAGCCTTCAATAGCCCTTGGGGAGCATCTTTTTCCTCTGTAATTCCATCCCCACCCCACCCCAGCATCTCTACTATGGATATTTTTTGTGAGGATTTCAGCTGCATTCGACAGTATAAGGACCCCAAACAAACAGCTTTAATCATAGTGTCATTAACGTCTTTAGTACAGAGGTTAGCCGACATTGTCCAACTTTAGCATCTGAAAGTCAAGCCATGACATTTTGAAGTGTTAGCCTTATTGCATATGCACAGCTCCGGCACCAGTTTGATAGAGGTCTAGGATGTTTGTGTTTAATAAGTCAGAAAGCAGACTTTGAGAACCATCATTAAGACAGTCACAGTATACACGCTACAACCTTCTTACCCAGATATTGCTTACACCTGCTTTTATTTCTGTTATACTTTCAAGCTGCGCCATCATCTCTGCAATTGCAAAGTATCCTCAGAAATAAACTATTATCCTGTTTAGCTTTGGCAATTGAGACAATGGTTCATAATCTGCTAGTATCCGAATTACTATTCACTTCACAGGAAATAACTTCTACCTAGCCCAGTGTTTAACAAGCATTCTTTTGTTGACTACATAGTAAGATATTCACGACCTTACATTATCTGCTGATGTGTAATTCTTTGAGAAGGTTCTCAGTGTGTCTTCTGGCACTGATACCCTGAATCAAAGCAATTTTATATTCTCTAGCATGTAGTAATAGTATTTTGGATTGCAAATAGTGAAGAGACCTTCCCTATGTTCTGTGTAAGTGTCATTGGGCATCTTTCTGCTGGCTCTAAAGAGTTTCTTTAGTATACCTTCTTTGCAAATACATTTGTGTTTCATGTATTCCTGGTTGGCAGTTGTAACAAGCAAATGTGAAATTTTGACCTACCAAAGTGGAGAATAGTTAGACAAATAAAATACACCATAGTGCATTTTTTTCAAAGTCCATAGAAATTCCACTCAAGTTTCTGAAGTATTTAAAGTGCTTGGTATTTTGCCCATCTCCTAGTGCTTTCCTGTTTGAGCCACAACTAAAACAAAAAACACAAGTCATTATTTTGGTTGCTTCCACTTTTTGCTGGCTACTTCCATGGTAGGCATATCTGAGTCATTTCCAAAGTATCTGCCACTCTCTTGCCTCTCCACTTAGAAGGCCATCCGTTGGTTTACCGGGCAGTCAAACATCAGGGTGGATTGATTTAAATCACCAATTTTAATCATGATTTAAGGCAGCAAGCAGGAAACCTTGGTTTAAATAATAGATTTTAATGATGTTTTGCATTTGTACTGCTATTATTTTACAAATGAAAGGTTGATAACTATTAAAATGTTGATTTTCAACAAATATAGCCTTTACATGAAGTTTGCTTCTTTTAATTAACCAGGAGAATAAACTACATTTATAAACATTTGAGTATTACATAGCTTAATTTACATTTATTCAAATTCTTAATTTTACATTTATTATTGTGTTAGAAAACAGTGACTGATGCAGGTCTTATTTGCAGATGATTAATTTTTTTAATTTGTGATTTGTGTTAATTTAATTTCCATCCAAACTGAGCTTAAAATTAACAAAAATAGCATTATTTTATTTAATAAAACTATCTTAGTGTGCTGGATACATAAGAAAAGTCTACCAGAAAACTTATCCAACATGTTTTGCATTTAAAATGGATTATTAAAACCAAGAAATATTATCTGTAGTTGTTTGAAGTGATTTTTCTGGTCATCATGTCCTTCAAGATTTACAACTAGTATATCTCATTCTCTTGCACATCATTTTAATTTATACATTTGAAGTGGAAAATAAGCTTTCCTATTATTTGAAAATTTCAATAGGTTTCTTAACTTTGAATGAATTAGTCATTGAATTGAATGAGATGAATAAACTGAAATGAAGAAAACAGTCTCTGCACCAGCTGAAGAGGCTACTGCTGTGTAAAACTGGTTTAGCACTTTAATCAACACTGCTTGATGTGCTTAATCAGTGAATCAAACCACTGAACTGGATCAACTTTCTTTAAAACTCAGCAGCAAATATGTAGTGCTTAATTTCTGTGAATTTTAATTTAAGTGATTTTAATAGATTAAGACCTAAATCTAGTACAAACCTGTTTGAAACAGAATAGGTTGTCTTTTTAAAATAAAACATGTATTTTATTTTAATAAATCCAAATAAAAACAGTTTTATTATAAAAAAAGTCATTGGTTTTTATCCACTCTGTCAAACATGCTAGGTGTTTCATAAGATGATCCTTTCTGTGGTTAATTCATGGAAAAAGTGCAGGTGACTGGGAGCAGCATTTACACATCACCTAGTACAGGTGTAGGAAACCTATGGCGGCACGCGAGCTGATTTTCAGTGCCACTCACACTGCCCGGGTCCTGGGCACCAATCCAGGGAGCTCTGCGTTTTAATTTAATTTTAAATGAAGCTTCTTAAACATTTTAAAAACCTTATTTACTTTACATACCACAATAGTTTAGTTATATATTATAGACTTATAGAAAGAGACCTTCTAAAAACGTTAAAATGTATTACTGGCACGCAAAACCTTAAATTAGAGTGAATAAATGAAGACTCGGCACACCACTTCTGCTGACCCCTGACCTAGTAGTTTCTTGTGCTGCTTCTGCTGTCTCACCTATGGGCTTTATTGTAGCGCTTCCTTCCCTGCTTCCCACGTGCCCCCGCAGCTGACTGAAAACTATGGGGCTCCATTTCAGCTTCTGCTGAATGTTATTCTATAGCGGAATATGCAAGTCAAAGTATTACTTAGTGATCAAGTTTTAACATAAAAAAATCACCTCAGATAACCAGCCTTGTTATTGATTATTCACCTAACAGGGACAGCGCACTTCCTGCTGTATAGGACAAGTCTTGCCATAGCACCACAGGGAGAAATCCAGAGAAGGGAAGAGATTTTACGTATACTGTGATTTTTCTTTGTTATGACCTTCCTAGTTGCGTGTCAGAGTAATGAAACTTCTGATACCAGTCTTTACTTCAGCTGAGGGCTCAATCCTGCAGCATCTGAGAAGCTGGGTGAGCCTCATGACTAAGGGTATGTCTACACTACAAGAGTAGTTCGATTCTACTTAAATCGAATTTGTGGAACCGATATTACAAAGTCGAACGTGTGTATCCACACTAAGGACAGTAATTCGACTTTGTGAGTCCACACTAACGGGGCAAGCGTCGACATTGGAAGCGGTGCACTGTGGGCAGCTGTCCCACAGTTCCCGCAGTCCCCGCTGCCCATTGGAATTCTGGGTCGAGCCCCCAATGACTGCTGGGGCAAAAAATGTGTCAAGGGTGGTTTTGGGTAACTGTCGTCATTCAACCGTCACTCCCGCCCTCCCTCCCTGAAAGCGCCGGCGGGCAATCACTTCACGCACTTTTCTGGTGAGTGACAGCGCGGACGCCACAGCACTGTGAGCATGGAGCCCGCTGCGATCATCGCTGCAGTTATGGCTGTTGTCAACACCTCGCACCTTATCATCCACCTTTTTCAGAGTCAGATGCTGAGAAATCGGGCGAGGAGACTACGGCAGCGCGGTGAGGACATTAAGTCTGAGAGGGGCACAGACCTCTCACAAAGCATGGGACCCCGCACCGTGAACATCATGGTGGCAATAGGTCATGTTGATGCTGTGGAACGGCAATTCTGGGCCCGGAAAACAAGCACGGACTGGTGGGACCGCATAGTGCTGCAGGTCTGGGATGAATCACAGTGGCTGTGAAACTTTAGGATGCGTAAGGGAACTTTCCTGGAACTTTGTGAGTTGCTGTCCCCTGCCCTGAAGCGCAAGGACACCCGGATGCGAGCAGCCCTGACTGTCCAGAAGCGAGTGGCCATAGCCCTCTGGAAGCTTGCAACGCCAGACAGCTACCAGTCAGTCGCGAACCACTTTGGCGTGCGCAAATCTACCGTGGGGGTTGTTGTGATGCAAGTAGCCAACGCAATCATTGAGCTACTGCTGTCAAAGGTAGTGACCCTGGGAAACGTGCAGGTCATCATAGATGGCTTCGCCGCGATGGGATTCCCAAACTGCGGTGGGGCTATAGATGGAACTCACATCCCTATCCTGGCACCGGACCACCAGGCCAGCCAGTACATTAACAGAAAGGGCTACTTTTCAATGGTGCTGCAAGCACTGGTGACCATAGGGGACGTTTTACCAACATCAACGTCGGATGGCCGGGCAAGATTCATGACGCTCATGTTTTCAGGAACTCTGGTCTGTTTAGATGGCTGCAGGAAGGCATTTACTTCCCGGACCACAAAATAACTGTTGGAGATGTGGAGATGCCTATAGTGATCCTCGGGGACCCAGCCTACCCGCTAATGCCCTGGCTCATGAAGCCCTATACAGGCACCCTGGACAGTGAAAAAGAACTCTTCAACTACCATCTGAGCAAGTGCAGAATGGTCGTGGAGTGTGCTTTTGGACGTCTCAAGGGGAGATGGAGAAGCTTACTGACTCGCTCTGATCTCAGCGAAACCAATATCCCCATTGTTATTGCAGCTTGCTGTGTGCGCCACAATCTCTGTGAGAGCAAGGGGGAGACCTTTATGGTGGGGTGGGAGGTTGAGGCAAATAGCCTGGCTGCTGATTACAGCCAGACAGCTGTGCGATTAGAAGAGCCCAGCAGGACGCGCTGTGTATCCGGGAGGCTTTGAAAGCTAGGTTCCTCAATGAGCAGGGTAACCTGTGACTATTAAGTTTGTTTAAAGAGAAGCTGAACCTGCCCCCGTTTCTTTACCCACTTAATGTTGACTATCCTCTGCAGTTACATACCCCGTTCACCCCCCTTCCAACACACGTTTAAAAATAAAATAAATGGAACTTTGTTAATTAACACCATTTTCTTTATTACAGATTTCGCGGTAAAGTGTTGAAACTGGGACGCAGACTGTGGTGGGGAGCGGGCGTAGTGATGGAAAGAACGCTTCTAAACTTGAGGAATGACAGGCTCCTGCTCCTAGGGTGGTCCGCTGTGGTGGACTGGTTGTTTCAACGGAGCCTGCCACCTCTCCTTTTCGGGACTCTGTGTGTGGGGGCTATGTGACTTTGTGGCGGGGGAGGACGGTTACAGATCCCCTGCTGCGTGGCTCTGTGATCCAGGCTAAGGATCGCTGCATAAGATCTCTAACCGCCCTCCCTCGCCACAAAGTGACATAGCCCCCCCCACACACAGAACATGAAAACCACCTCCCAGACTGACCAGGGTGCCTAGTGACTGCAATGTGTGTGTGACTTTCTGCTGAACCTGCCCCTGTGTCTGTACCCTGGTAAAGGTGACTGTCCTCTCCAATTACCAACCTCCTTCCCCCCTTCAAACACACTCTCCTCTAAAAGAACATGACGCAAACAGTAATTAACAGAAACGTGTTTTTTATTGGCAACTACACAGTTAGGGGATGAAACTGGGACGGGGGCTTGGGTGAGGCGGGAAGGAAAGGACTTATCAAATTTTTGGGAATGAGAGCCTTCTGGTACTTGAGCAGTCTGCAGGGGTGGAGTGACAGTTTTCACGGCCCCTGTCGCCCCTCCTTCTCGGGACTTTGGGTGAGGGGGTGTGACAATGCGGTTCTGGCGGAACCCAACTGAGAGCACCAACTCAGGACAAATTGCTAAAACAGGGCAGTTACAGCCCAAGGCTGGGGTTTTTCCACCTCTAAGGCAAACCAAACCAGCCAGACTAAGACTTCGGTCTCATCCCACTGGCTAACCGCAAGTCTCACAAGCAATCTCCTTAGACACTCCAGTTTCCCAGTATTACCACCAGTGCCACTCGTTATGGGGACAAATGGTTGTGAAAACCAATACCCCAGTAAAAGAAAAAGGTTCTCCTGATCCCAAAGGACCAAGCCCCAGACCCAGGTCAATATACAAATCAGATCTTACCCACAAATCACGCTGCTGCCAATTCTTTAGAATCTAAAATCTAAAGGTTTATTCATAAAAGGAAAAAGATAGAGATGAGAGTTAGGATTGGTTAAATGGAATCAATTACATACAGTAATGGCAAAGTTCTTGGTTCAGGCTTGCAGCAGCGATGGAATAAACTGCAGGTTCAAATCAAGTCTCTGGAATACATCCCCAGCCGGGATGGGTCCTCAGTCCTTTGTTCAAAGCTTCAGTTTGTAGCAAAGTTCCTCCAGAGGTAAGAAGCAGGATTGAAGACCAGATGGAGATGAGGCATCAGCCTTATATAGTCTTTTCCAGGTGTAAGAACACCTCTTTGTTCTTACTGTGGAAAATTACAGCAAAATGGAGTCTGGAGTCACATGGGCCAGTCCCTGCATACTTTGCTGAGTTACAAGGCGTATCTGCCTTCTCTCAATGGGTCCATTGTATAGCTGATGGTCCTTAATGGGCCATCAAGCAGGCTAGGCAGAGCTAATCTCAGTTTGTCTGGGATGTCACCCAGAAGCATAGCATAAATTTGCCATACAGACAGTATAGAGCCAATATTCATAACTTCGACTACAACACTGATACACACATATAGACAGCATAATCATAACCAGTAAACCATAACCTTGTCCTAGACACCCCATTTGACCCCCTTTATACAAGATTTGGGTGCCACTACAGGACCTTGGTTGCAACAATGATCTATACGGTCCCAGTTTATGTCAATAACATCACAGGGGGGTATGGGACTTTGTGGCGGGGGAGGGCAGTTAGAGATAGACTGCAGCGGGGCTCTGTCCTCCTGCCTCCAGTCCTGCAGAACATCCACAAGGCGCCGTATCGTGTCTGTTTGCTCCCTCATTAGTCCAAGCAGCGTTTGAGTCGTCTGCTGGTTTTCCTGCCGCCACCTCTCCTCCCATTCATGTGTGATCGCTGGTATTGTGACATGTTCTCCCTTCACTGGGTCTGCTGGGCCGCCTCGGCTCGGGAGCAGCCCATAAGTTCTGAGAACATGTCATCCCGTGTCCTTTTCTTTCTCCGCCTAATCTGCGCCAGCCTCTGGGAGGAGGATGCCGGGGTAGGTCGGGAGACAGTTGCAACTGTGGGATGGGAAAAAGGGAGTGAATTCCTCACAAAGATACATTTTTGTGAACAATGAACATAGTCTTTCTCTATGAAGAAGACCATGCACGGCACCTATCACATGCGCACTCAGGACAAGGTCGAATTTTCGGCCTTCGCATTCAGTGCCTGGGATCTTGCAGTGGAGATCAGACAAGCGGGGCAGGACAGCGGAATTCGGGTAGCAGGCTGACATGGTAAGCTGTAGACATTTGGCTGCTTACAACTTAAATTATAGCAGTGCCCTCCTTTCACGTTCAAAGCAATGCTCCTAGCGTTGGCCAGTTCCTGCTGCAGGCAATCCAGCAAGCATGAACTCTGCCCCATCCCACCCCCTCGCGGCTGTCCCCGGGAAAGATCCCTGTATGCTGCCCCTGTCCCACCTGCACCGCGTGGCTGTAAACCGCCGGTTACAGTTATGTAAAGGAACAGGCAAGCAGTCCCAATACTAACATTCCCCTAATTCAAAGCAGGTCACCATGAGCGACATCACTCTGACGAGGATTTCTGACACAGAGAAAGACCGCATGCTGCGTGAAAGCCAGCAAAAACCAGGGCCGTATGCCGCCATGCTCTGCGAGGCAATGATCCCAGAGTATTTGATGATAGCCTGGCGCGGAAAAGTTTCCTACCACGGAGGACGCAATAAGGCCGCTCTCCCCAGGAACCTCATGCAAAGGCTTTCCAATTACCTCCAGGACAGCTTCGTGGAGATGTCCCATGAGGATTTCAGCTCTATCCCCGGACATATAGACCTTATTTTCCAGTAGCTGCACTGGAAAGGACTAAAAAGTAGAGCACCTAGGGCAAACTAATCATGATAAACCGGACATTGTTAGATTCTTTTGCAGTAGTTGCACTGCCAAGCACTAAAGCGCCTAGGGGAAACTAATCATGAAAAACCCATTGTTAATATTCCTATTCTGCTCAAAATATATGTTTACATGTTTAAAACACTTACCGACTGATCCTTCCCCTGATTCAGGGTCCGGGTTAACGCCTAGGGAGGATTGGTAGGGGATCTCCGTGAGGGTGATGAAGAGATCCTGGCTGTCGGGGAAATCAGCGTTGTAAGCACTGTCGACTGCCTCGTCCTCCTCATCTCCTTCCTCATCTTCCCCGTCCGCTAACATCTCCGAGGAAGCGGCCGTCGACAATATCCCATCCTCAGAGTCCACGGTCAGTGGTGGGGTAGTGGTGGCGGACGCACCTAGAATGGAGTGCAGTGCCTCGTAGAAACGGCATGTCTGGGGCTGGGATCCGGAGCGTCCGTTTGACTCTTTGGTCTTCTGGTACCCTTGTCTCAGCCCCTTGATTTTCACGCGGCACTGCGTTGCATCCCGGCTGTATCCTCTCTCTGTCATGGCTTTTGAGATCTTCTCGTAGATCTTCGCATTCCGTTTCTTGGAGCGTAGCTCCGAAAGCACGGACTCATCGCCCCACACAGCGATCAGATCCAAGACTTCCCAATCAGTCCATGCTGGGGACCCTCTTTCTATTCTGAGATTGCATGGTCACCTCTGCTGGAGAGCTCTGCATCGTTGCCAGTGCTGCTGAGCTCGCCACGATGTCCAGACAGGAAATGAGATTCAAGCTGGCCAGACAGGAAAAGGAATTCAAATTTTCCCGGGGCTTTTCCTGTGTGGCTGGTCAGAACATCCGAGCTCGGACTGCTGTCCAGAGCGTCAACAGAGTGATGCACTGTGGGATAGCTCCCGGAGCTATTAGCGTCGAATTCCATCCACACCTATCCTAATTCGACATGGCCATGTCGAATTTAGCGCTACTCCCCTCATCGGGGAGAAGTACAGAAATCGAATTAAAGAGACCACTATGTCGAACTAAATAGCTTCGTTGTGTGGACGGGTGTTAATTCGATTTAACGCTGCTAAATTCAACATAACCTCCTAGTGTAGACCAGGCCTAATTGCTCATCATCTGTGCAGCACAGTGCTCAGCAACCCCCACCCCCCACCACACAGGAAAGAGCATGATGATGGAGGAATGGGTATAACATGGACTAGAAAAGTTGGAGTCAGGGTATAAGTGCAATCAACTGAGTCCAAGTGTGAGTGGGTGCCATTTTTAGGCTTTTCAATTACTCCTACTAATAAGGAGCTGTGGCTCACTTCAGCACATGTAATTTACTGGCCTTAGGACAGAGAGCAGGAGCAGTCATGAGACAAGATTTTTGACTATGCAAGACTTCAAGTGTTTACCACCAAAGAATTCTCACAGCTAGCAGCTCACTATCTGATATATGCGGAACATAACTCTCTTCCCAATTTACTAACCTGTAGCAGCCTCTTCCCTCCATTTTCTTCTTCTGACACATAACCAAGCACTATGGTCAACAGTCTAAATGGAGGATGAGGGCTGCTCTCACCCTTCAGCAACATCCCTGAAGGATTGAGATGTAAATGAAAAGCATCAGTTTTATTAGTGTGTGGTCCAATCTAAAAATCCCATGGTTAAATGCATGTTGTGTTAGATGCAATAATGCATATTATATGCTTTAATATTCATTGTGCTGGATTATTTACTGTACTGGGTGGCCACAGCTTTGCAGTCTTTGAGTGTATTGAAAAAAAGTTTCAGAAACAAAGACTATTATAAAGCAATAACTTAGAAGCAAATTAGAACTTGATTAATCTGAAATTCAAGAAGCTCTGTAAACACCTTACTCTCAAGCCCAATCTGACTAGAAATATTATCTTTGGTATTTTAGGCATACAAAATCTCTTCATACTTTGCCTAAAGAAAATCCAATTGTAATGATTCAGGTCAAGAGGAGAACAGTTGATTTTTAGAAGTTGACACCTGAAACCCACTTTATACTAAGAACAGTGCCTTGCATAATGACAGGTTTCAGAGTAGCAGCCGTGTTAGTCTGTATCCGCAAAAAGAACAGGAGTACTTGTGGCACCTTAGAGACTAACAAATTTATTAGCACATAAGCTTTAGAACAGGAGTACTTGTGGCACCTTAGAGACTAACAAAGCCCATAAAGCTTATGTGCTAATAAATTTGTTAGTCTCTAAGGTGCCACAAGTACTCCTGTTCTTTTTGCGGATACAGACTAACACGGCTGCTACTCTGAAACCTGTCATTATGCAAGGCACTGCATTTAGCCGTATGGAGTGGAAATCCATCAACCTCATGAAAAAACTCGTACGATATGCATCCGAAGAAGTGGGCTGTAGTCCACGAAAGCTTATGCTCTAATAAATTTGTTAGTCTCTAAGGTGCCACAAGTACTCCTGTTCTTTTTATACTAAGAGTTATAGTTGTAAATTCATGTAAAATATGGAATTTACAGTACTATGTCAAACTGTAGGTTATGAAAAGCCTAGAAATTCACCCATGCTTAAAACCCATCTGTATAAACAGTGCATAGATGGATGTATACGTTTTTGTAAAACAAACATTTTAAAAATCAAAGTCATATGGTACAAACCTACAGCAAGGTATTTTAACAGCTGTCATTGGGCAATAGCCAAAGACAGATTCCAGATACCATCTTCACATTGAGATTTATAAGTCTGTGTAAACTCATTGGCCACCATTATGCACCCTATTATGGGCAGGATGCCTATGTATTGCCCCACCCTTTGTTCTCCCAATTCCAAGCCTTTTTACAGAGACTCCACACACTTACTGGCCCAGTCACCATCCTTATCAGGGTATGGGTTTATTCAGAAAAAGAACTCAAAAGTAAAACTCAGAGTTCCAAAAATCAGCTTTAAGCCATAGCTCTTACCTCAGAGCCTGGGTGAGCAAAAGTGTTCCTTCACGAAGTCCTTTTGTTATCAGTTCTCAGGGGTGACCCACCCTGGGGCTCAGCTTGTAACTGTCCCGCTTAGAGTTGTCTCCCATGTAACCTTTCCAGAGACAGCCCTCTCAAACAGCTCCTTCAGCACTCTCCTAAAGAACCAGTTGCTTGAGGTTCCCTCCCTGTGCCAAGTGTCTCTGCTTAGCTCATTTAGCAAGTCTGCTCCAGGCTTCCAGTCTCCTGTAGGCAGCTCCCTCACCCCCTTTGTTCTCTCTCTCTCCATAACTTGTGAAAAACACAAATCAGCAGCTATTCGTTCAGCGACTTAATTTTTTTCTTATGCACTTTTGACAGTTTTTCTGTAAGCTGATGTTTCAGTGAAGGTGATTTTCTCCTATATAATATTTGAATGGTTACAGTATTTGATTGGGAATCAGAGCTTCTGAGTTCCATTTCTAACCAACTCCAACCAACCTGACAAATCACTGATGATTACATCTTCAAGAATGTGCTTAACTCCAATTTAAGTCATTGCTAACTGTACAACTATATTGTACAGACAAAGTGGGTGAGGTAATATCTTTTATTGGACCAACTGCTGTTGGTGAGAGAGACAAGCTTTCAAAACAGCAAACAACTATATTGTCTCAGTTACCCATTTACAAACTTACTGAAGACAATGAGCTTCCACAACTGCACTGAAGGCTTAATTGTGGCCTGCCAAACCTTTATTTATTTGTTATGATAATGTAGCTAATTAGTTCATTTAATCATCCATTTATTATTTTGTTATGGTCAACACATGTGCTATTCCATATATAATTAATATATACTCAATAGATTTTAAGTTGTAGAATTATAGAAGTATAAGATTGACAAATATTTAGGAGTGATAAGTGTATATTAGATATAGAAGTAATGCATGGCTGTAATGCAAGGCCTATAGGCTGAGGGCTGTAAGATTTTAGCTTAGCTATACTAGGCCATAGGTTTTAGAACACTTGACATTAGTGGATGTCCTATGAATAACCCTATGCCACTAAGGTTACAAGAGTAATAGAAAAAGTGGGCCAATGGGTGACGTTATGGGAAATAGGTTGTAATGTACCCATCTAGACCAATGGTTTTCAAACTGTGGAATGTAAGGCACGGGGTCGCGGTGGCTCTGGTCAGCACTGCGACCGGGCCATTAAAAGTCCCATCAGCGGTGCTGCCTGGCAAGTTAGTTCCTACCTGTTCTGATACCGTGCTGCGCCCCGGAAGTGGCCAGCAGCAGGTCTGGCTCCTAGGCAGGAGGGCCACGGGGCTCCGTGCGCTGCCTCTGCCCTGAGCACTGGCTCCACACTCCTATTGGCTGGGAACTTGCTTGCGGGTGAGAGCCATGCGGCCCCACTAGTGCGCCTCTGCCTAGGGGCAGGACCTACTACTGGCTGCTTCCAAGGTGCAGCATGAGCTGCAATGCCAGGACAAGCAGGAAGCCTGTCTTAGCACCTCGACTGCACTGCTGACTGGAAGCAGCCCGAGGTAAGCCCACATCACAACCCTGCGCTCCAATCCCCTGCCCTAGCCCTGAGCCCCCCCCAAACCCAGAGCCCCTTCCTGAACCCAAACCCCTCATTCCCAGCCCTACCCCAGAGCCTGAACCCCCAGAGGAGAGCCCTGACACCCTCCTGCACCCCAACCTCCTACCCCAGCCCAGAGCCCCCTCCCACACCCTGAATCCCTCATTCCCAGTCCCACCCAGCAGCCCTCATCCCCGCACCCCAACCCTCTGCCCCATCCCTGAGCCCCTCATCCCAAACCCCTCATCCCCAGCTCTGTTGGGCTGCAGACATCTACAATTTTCTTCAACTGGATCACCAGAAAAAAATGTTTGAAAACCACTGGTCTAGACTGCAAGACACCTGATTGTAAAATCATGGATGTCCTGCTTTGACCACAGGTTATTATGGAGGCATGTTGTGCAGAGATGCTAATGAGAATAAGGAAAACTAATAAAACAACCTATGAAAAACAGGGCATCCCAACATTCATGGGCTATGGAAGTACAAATAAGGAAAGTAGTATTCAAACCTGTATACATATGCATAAGGTGTTGGTCATAACAAGATAAAAGAGATTCTTTGGTTAGGCTAAAATGGGAGGAAGACCCATGGAAGACTTCATTGTGACGACCTCTACAGGAACCACTCCTCAATGACCACCTGTTGAGAGATCCACCCAACTCTATCAAATCTTTGGGTATGAGAGTTTAGATATGGCATTGGCCAGTGCAAGGACTCTCTCGGGTTGTGTAAATGGGTATGTGAGTGTAACTTATAACACAAGCAAGATTTTATACTTGCAACTGTGTTTGTGGTTACCGTTCTCATTCTTAGTCAGTTCCTAGAGCCTCCAAATCTCCATCCTATTTATCCTTAAACTGTAACAACAGGAGCTGGACTGATAAATGTTTGTTTCATCCCATTTTAGTTTTTGATCCACATACAAGACTGCAACCTACTACTGCTATCATTTACTGTTTGCTCAAGTAGCGAAGGTCTTAGCAGTGGATCTTAAACATTCCAACCTTGCTGATGAATTATGTGGAGTGAGTAGTCCACATAATGGAATTTGTTTTTTCCCATTTGCTTTTTTAAATACCTACAAATAAAATATATATGTTAGAAGTAGGAGTGGTCTAAATCTTAACATAAAAAAATAATTTAAAATTGTGATTTTTTTACTAAATAATTTTTGTTGTGAAAAATGTTTTCCATATAAAGTCTTGTGGGTGTTTTTTTTAATAAAAAAAAAAATTAAAGTCCAAAACCACAAATACTGTCATGGTGCCTACTGGGAGTTGTAGGTTTTGGTGTCTCAAGTTCCCAATCTCCTGTAAGAGTAAGGTTCCCCAATGGATTTATTCTCCCATGAGGCACCATGGCCATGCAGCTGCTGTGATGTACCTCCTTCCTTCACAAAGAGTGGAGACTGTGCTAAATCATGAGAGATGTAGCCTGATCAAGGCCTCTGGCCTACAAAGAACAATGAAGCAACCAACTATAGCTCCCATGAGGTACCACAACCAAGGTATTTGGTGTTCTGTAAAATTGTTTTGGGAACTATCAAAATTTTCCCTGGAAAACTGACATGAATTTTAATTTGTTGAAATTTTTAATTTAAAAAACATTGGCTCTGGTTCAAAGATTGCAACCTTGCCAATCTTATGAAAGTCAAGCATTCACATTAGAAAATGCCAGTATTATGTTTGTCTGTGAAACCTTAATTTGCCCCCCTGATTAGGGTGACCAGACGTCCCGATAAAATCGGGACCGTCCCGATATTTAGGTATTTGTCCCGCGTCCCGATTGATCTTCGGTCGGGACGCTGCACTCCGCTTTTTTTTTTTTCTTCTCCTCTGACTGCCGGCAGCACTCAGCTGTTCTCTGTTGGTTTTTTTCCCCGCTCCTAAAAACCAGAGGCTGAAGGTATGCATACCTAAGGAAGGGTAAGCATAATCTCCTCTGACTGCCCGCAGCCCTGGGCTGTTCTCAGCTCCCGCCCCCGACTGCCAGCAGCACTGGGTCACAGTAGGGAATTGGGAGAGGGAGCTGTTTGTGTCCTTACACCGGCAGCACTCGGTTTTTTGTTTTTTTTTTGCTCCGCCAGTGACCCCCCCTCCCCCCCCCTTGTGTCCCGATATTTTCTTCCTGTCATCTGGTCACCCTACCCCTGATGTGATGCATTATAGAATCATGGAATCGTAGAACTGAAAAGGACCTCGAGAGATCATCAAGTCCAGTCCCCTGCACTCATGACAGGACTAATTATCTAGAACATTCCTGACAAGTGTTTGTCTAACCTACTCTTAAAAATCTCCAGTGATAGAGATTCCACAAACTCCCTAGGCAATTTATTCCAATGCTTAACCACCCTGACAGTTAGGAAGTTTTTCCTAATGTCCAACCTAAACCTCCTTTTCTGCAATTTAAGCCCATTGCTTCTTGTCCTATCCTCAGAGGTTAAAAAAAAAATTTTCTTCCTCCTCCTTGTAACAACCTTTTACATACTTCAAAACTGTTATCATGTCCCCTCTCAGTCTTCTCTTTTCCAAACTAAACAAACCCAATTTTTTCACTCTTCCCTCATAAGTCATATTTTTCTAGACTTTTAATCATTTTTGTTGCTCTTCTCTAGACTCTTTCCAATTTGTCCACATCCTTTCTGAAATGTGACGCCCAGAACAGGACACAATACTACAGTTGAGGCCTAATCAGAATGGAGTACAGCAGAAGAATTACTTCTCGTATCTTGCTTACAACACTCCTGCTAATCATCCCAGAAGGATGTTTGCTTTTTTTGCAACAATGTTATACTGTTGACTCATATTTAGCTTGTGGTCCACTATGACCCCCAGATCCCTTTCCGCAGTACTCCTTCCTAGGCAGTCATTTCCCATTTTGTATGTGTGCAACTGATTGTTCCTTCCTAAATGGAGTACTTTGCATTTTTCCTTATAGAATTTCATCCTATTTACATCAGACCATTTCTCCAGTTTGTCCAGATCATTTTGAATTTTAATCCTATCCTCCAAAGCACTTGCAACCCCTCCCAGCTTGGTATTGTCCGCAATCTTTATAAGTGTACTCTCTATGCCATTATCTAAATCATTGATGAAGATATTGAACCGAACCGGACCCAGAACTGATCCTTCCGGGATCCTACTCATTATGCCCTTCCAGCATGACTGTGAACCACTGATAACTACTCTCTGGGATGGTTTTCCAACCAATTTTGCACCCACCTTATAGTAGCTCCATCTAGGTTGCATTTCCCTAGTTTGTTTATGAGAGGGTCATGCAAGACAGTATCAAAAGCTTTACTAAAGTCAAGATATACCACGTCTATCGCTTCTCCCCGATCCACAAGGTTTGTTACCCTGTCAAAGAAAGTTATCAGGTTAGTTTGACATGATTTGTTTTTGACAAATCCATGCTGACTGTTACTTGTCACCTTATTATCTTCTATCTTATTATGCTATAGTCTATAATTACATGATCATATATTTCAGAGTGGTAGCCATGTTAGTATGTATCAGCAAAATGAACAAGGAGTACTTGTGGCACCTTAGAAACTAACAAATTTATTTGAAATTTGTTAGTCTTTAATGTGCCACAAGTACTCCTAGTTCTTTTTGATGATCATATATTGTTTTTCCCACAGGGCCCCTGTCTCATTCAGTGCACAGTTTGGACCTGCTTTGCGATGGATCATGGTTAAATAGTAAAGAAGGATGTCTGCAGGCCCCTTGCCTCATTTGTTGCAGACACTGGAAGGTGAGTAGTAAATGAGGCAGGGCTTTGCAGGAAGAGAAAGGATGATCTCACAGTTAAGGCAGTTGAATGCTACCCAGAAGAATTAAATTCTATCCATGCCTCAGCCACAGAGTTCCTGTGTGTTACTAGGAAAATAGCTTCAAGCAAACTTTACACAGGTGATCAAGAGCAGTGTATTCCTCATTTGGTGAGTGCCTAACTATTCAACAAATTACAAGTTATTTCAATCTTCTTGAAGTCTTCTTCACTTTTTCTGCAAACCTAGTGATTAAATATTTTATTGGTTTACAATGCTGTTACTGAAATTCCATATTACACAACATTGGATGTAACATTGCTGAACTTACCGGTGTTGTACATACTACACTGAACTGCTTAAACTGTGTTAACTGGCTGCTGTATTGTCAATATTCCTTTGCATGATGCCATCTAGTGGTTATTGATATTACAGCAAAGACTTCTGGAACAATTACAACAGCTGAAAATATGTCAGTTAACCTGTGCTGTGTGCATCCATCGTTCTACAAATACTGCATGAACACTGCTCGAATATTTATTTGAGCCCAAGGAACAGAGAGACTGGGGAGGAAATGTGGAATGAAAAACAGCCCTAATTTAAAATAGGTTTAAAATGGAGGTTTAGTAGAGGCTTTAAAACACAGTAGGGGCTTTTTCAAACTACTAATTTAGCTTTCAGTCCTGCTCTTGCTTTCATTTGTCATTCCTAGCATTGTCAAAGCAACTGCATACATGAAGTTGAGAAAACAGTTTGTTTAATAGTGTTAAGTTTTATGGAACTCATTGTACTTTTATAGATGTAATAATTCAGTTCTCTGTGTTTAGCTGCATAGGAGGCCTTTCAAAGGAAATATGGTATTAAAAAAAGTCTCTGAAACCTTCAGTATGTTGAATGGGATTAACATCTTTAAACAACACTTGTTGGGTCACTCCCTCCAAGCTTTTACGGTTCCCGGCAAGCACTAGAAACCCTCCCATCTCTTTAAAGCAACTCAATGACTGCTCTGTAAGTTCTAGACCCTATACTCATTGTGGTTAGTTTCAAAATTCCCACAGACTTTAATATTGCCCAATTGAGACTTAATACTTTTGAAAAACAGTTTACAAACATACGACTCTGATCTGTCTTAGCTTGTCTGCCTTTCATTGCTTTAGTTGATCTTCTTGTATTTTCACCCAATCCCCAGTTCTCCGGGGTCAAATCTACACCAATCCCCATTTCTCCAGGGTCAAATCTAAGTGCTTTAAACTAATTTGCGTTTTTCACATGCAACTGAAGCAGCGCTCCCCATTGATTTCTTTGTACTTTTGCTGAAAAACTGATATATATTTTAGTTTGTCCTCTGGTATTTTATAGTTTCAGCTATGGGCCAAATCCTGTACCCCTAATAAAGCCAAACTTCCTTTGACTACAGTGAGTAATCTGAATAGGGGCTATAGGGATAGGCCCTATATAAGCAATTAATCTCTTGGTTCTCCATTTCCTAGTTTGGCCTTTTGACCCCAAATGCCTTCTGCAGTTGCCATCAACTGGTCTGTACACTGAAGTGATCTAAATCCTTTTGTCAGGTTGTTTCATTCCTCATATTGGTTCTATCACCAGTGTTATTTAGTCCTGAAACTTTGACCTCCTGAGCCAAATTCTCCTGTCATTTATACTGGTATTCCAATGTTGAATCTAGAGTAACTCAGCATTAGACAGATATACCTCCAGGCAGAGGATTAGAATTTACTACTGTTTTTGGTATCTTCATTCAAATCAATTTTTTGTATGATAAATAGAGGTCATGAAACTTTCCCCTTGGTGTCTCACTCATGCTTTCCCATCTGGCTTTCAACTCTTTTGTCTCCTGCTGTATAGCAGTTTTATCCAGCACCTCATGTTACTTCCTGTTCTATGGCTTTTTAGTTTAGCCTTAATCGCTGATGTGAAACCTGACTTTCTGATGCTTAGATTTTCAGAAATATATTGAGTTTTCCTTATCTCTCATGGCAGTGAAGTCTTCAAAGAGCTCCAGCAGATTAGTGAAGCATGACCTTCCCTGCCTGAAAACCACAGACACTATTGCAAGTTGTGAAGGAGAAACAAATTCCCCATGAAGCAGCTTTGTAGAAGATTCCATTTACTATATCAGAGCATGTGGAATTCCATATAAAATAATTTAAATGAGAAGGAGGCAGTGGCAGATGAACTTTGCCATCAGCAATAGCTGTATTTTATTAACCTGCTGGAAGTGGTTATTTCTTCACATATTTAAAAGCCCCAAACAGGCCTTTTAAAATGGTCCATTTCATCAGATTCAGTCTCTGGACAATAACTTTGGAGCATTTCCTTGCCCCCCATTCTGTGGTCTGTTTTGCCTTGCAGCCAGGTAGGTGTCCTTCAGCCATCAGTGGCTGAACCCTGTTCTCTATCACCTGTGTTCAAGCTCAGTCAGGCCGGCTCCAGGGTTTTGGCTGCCCCAAGTAGCCACAAAAACAAAAACAAAACAAACAAACAAACAAACAAACAAAAAAAGCCGCGATCGTGATCGCGATCAGTGGTGGCAATTCGGCGGAAGGTCCTTCGCTCCTAGCGGGAGTGAGGGACCATCCGCCGAATTGCCGCCGAATAGCTGGACCTACCGCCCCTGTCCAGAGTGGCCACCCCAAGCATCAGCTTGCCACGCTGGTGCCTGGAGCCGGCCCTGAGCTCAGTCTCCATTGTGTTATTGAGGTCTGCCAGGAGAATTTGGCCTAGTGCCTCTGAATCCCCACAGGTCTTTAAACAAAAAGGAAGTTGCTGTAAAGCAAGTGAGGGACCAAGCATTTCACATTTTTTAAAAGCTATTTCTTTTCACATGTTATCATCTGGGCAGAGCCTTTCAGAATGTGTGTAATATATAGAGCTCCTACAGAGGTGACTTTATCACTAACATTGGAGTATGTCAGAACAATGCCAAACAGAAGCTCACAAATCAGTCAGCCAAATGCAAATTTTTCATTTTCTGTCAAGTCTGTTCCTAATTTCCCATATTTTTTGCCTGGATGTGAAATTATTCAGTGTAAAAGGAGCTGAAATGCCACTCTGGCAACAAGTAACCAAGGTGGCATTTCTAAAGCCCAAGTATTTTCTCCAACTAGTTTCCTTCCTCTTATTTTTCAGCATAATAGGTCATATTTAAGTAGCAAATGAACTGGATTAACTATTTGAATCAAAGAATAAATGGTGCTGATGATGACATCAGCTTCTTTTGTGAGCACTGTCACAGGTGTGTGGGCCCCGTCACAGTTCCTTCTGGTCAAACATGGCACTGCAGCTGCTCCCTGCCTCAGTTCACAAGGTGTGGCAGTCTGTCTAGTGTAGGGCAGCCTATGCCATAGGGTCATTGTCAGTCTTTAAACAGCCAAACAACAATTAACTAAGAATTTGGCTGTTTGGACTTTTAAATGTACAAAAAAGGCAACTGCATGGTCATAGCACTTTAAGACCAAGGCCCTGCCCCTGGAATTCTGGGCTAGTGCTGAGAAGCTCTGCTCTGATCCTAGCCTTAACAGCACACCCCATGAGAGGAAATAGCCATGCCTTCTTAACAGGCCTGCTGGCTCCTAATTAAACATTGTCTCCTCCTGGCTCTGCTAGGCATCTGGAGGGGCAAGTCTTGTTTGTAATCTGAGTGGATTTCCTTAAGTGGGGCTGTGTCAGGGCATCGATGCCTCAAGCAGAAGATAGAGAAGTCCTAATAGACCCCATCACACAAGCTCATCTAAGCTTCTCAACCCTTAGTCTCTGTTTGCCATGCCACTCCCTTTCTTCATTCAAATGACTGTACCCAGAAATGTCACTGTCACTTAAGTGGTTTATTGATCTCAAAAGAATTTTTAAAAACTCAGCACTATCAAGATGTGCACTGATAATCACATCCTTTCCTGCTTTTTTGTTCATCCAGCCTCTTTCATTCATTGATGAAAATCAATCTGGCAGTGGTGGCATGCACCTGGTGAAATCTTTGACTCAGTCAGGAGACAGTAAGAACCACTGAAAATTCATATCCTTTATTCTTTGAATTACACAGTATCCTTGAAAAGGCTTTACATGTTTAGAAGCCTTTTATAATTAATTAAATGGCCAACCCTTAATTTACTTTTTAAAAGGCACTTTAAAATCAGCCACAGGTGAGCGTCAAAGAACAAAGCCCTAACCCAGGTCCAGATAGTGAAGTTGTTAGTCATGACAGCACCTGTTGTGCATCCTTAATCCTTTCCAAGGGAGTAGGGCGATGCTCTTACTTTGAAACAGCAGTGTTCTTTTCTGATGGAGATTTTTAAACCTGAATTTCTTTTGATTCATCAGACAAGCCTTTCAATTCATTCTAGAACAAGTCCCTCAAGTTACACGAGATTCCCAATACTCTTAAAACTGACCAGTTCGAATCTTGCTTTGGTTGTTGAACTTTATATTAATCCTGAACTGAGATTCAGTCTTGCAGAAGAAAAATATTAGAGCTCACCTTTCACTACATAGTTCAGGGACTTCAGAAAACATCTATTTTTTGTGAAAATCCAGCCTTTCCTCCCTTTCATCTTTTAAAAGATGCCTTCCAACATCCTTTTGCTAGATAGACAATTAATGCAAAGCTCTTATCTCCATGTACAATGCAATTCTTGAAAGGTAACTACTGGCTGTTACAGATTCTTATCAATCATATTTTGAGAAAACCCATCAGCATCACAGTGTGACAGGTCCTAACTGGAGGCTTGCATGATTAGAAAAAACAAAACAGTACTTGCATATTTGTGGGGATACAAAACTAGGTCAAATTGCTTTAATCAGTGAAGATGGAGTTAATGGAGCTCGTGTTTCACTAAACAGTCCCTTTTAAATAAAAAGTCACTTGGGTCATCACAGACAGCAGACCAGGAAGTTCCAGATTGTTTTTTATTTACTGGTAGTGACTGAATTATCCTATATTTTTAATTGCTCTGCTGTGATTCTGGCAGTCTTCATTACCACATGTACAATTAAATCCCTCTGCTAGGGCTAGAAATATGTCATACTAGTTTATCAATTGAGAAATGTTTTCCTGTAATGACACTACATATTAGTACATATATAATTGGCAGAGTTAAGGTTGCTTGTATATTAACTCACTTCATGATTCTTGTATTGTCCAAGATACTATAAAAAGAACAAGACACCAGGAATGTAGTGTGATTAGGCTGGAACTTTACTAAGTAACATATAAGAAAGTAGCATGTGAGAAATGGGCAATAACTCACCCAGTCCAGGTCATCCGTCCATCTGTAATTCCTATCACCTGGGGAGAGGGCTGCCCTCAGCACCCATTCCTGCTGCACCTTTAACCTGTCCCAGCCCTGGTGCCAAGATGCCACCACTGTTAGCCTGATACTAGGGTTGTGAAAAAGGGACCGTCTCCTTGCTGTACCAGACATTAGAAGCCCCAGTCCTGTTCCTCACCTTCTCTAGGAAATGCCTTCTCCTAATATGCTTCCAATTCGGGTTTATCACAGAGAGATGCCAGCAGGAGATGCCAGCAGTTCACTTGGCTGCCTCCTGCTCCTGCTGTCCTGTTGGGTTCCCAACACAGAGCACACAGAGATTACAGTATATGATGTTTTTATCTTTCTGGAAAGTTGCAGCATGATGCTAGTTTATTTCTTATCATCCAGAACCTTAGCACACAAGACAAAGAGAGAGAGAGAGAGCAGGCAGCTCCCTCAAGCAAAGAGGCAAAACTCAACTCACCTTGCTGTGGCCTGGCTCTCTGCATACTGACCTCTCAGGACACAGGTCACTCACTTCCCTACAGAGTTCCTACCCTGCAAGCAAGCCGAGGAAACCCCCTGATAGTTTAAATTGGTAATTTACAATTTTAACAGTTTTCAGTACATCACAGATTCCCCGATGGTTAAACCCTTCCCTAATATCAGTCCAAATCCCCAGGCAGATCCCCGTCTTTCCTGACTAACTCAGGTATTGAATATACAATTTCATGACAAGCAGTTAGCCTTCCTGTTCACCATAGTTATCCACCTCTCCCTTAGCCCCCCACTAGGATCTTGACTGCAGTCTCTCAGACCAGATTACACTTAGCCCCATGAAGAGCACCTGGATCCACCCTATATCTTTCTTTGCTCCAATCCTTAACTCACCCCCCACGATTAGACTCATGTCTGGTGGCTGACACATCAGCTTTCCCAGATCCAAGTTATTCTTGGCTGACTAAGTCTCAGTGCCCCTGTTCCCTTTGCCCTGCCTTCCATCCATCACAGCTTTCTAGTTTCCTTGTTTCTATGTACTGTCTTCTAAATATCTCTGGTGGCTTTGCTAAGGCACACTATGATTGGATCAGACACTCTTGGATAAGCCTTCACTGGTGAAAGATTGGGACTTTTAGCTGTGGTACTCATCACATCATACCAGCCCTCCACCCCATACAGGGGAACCCATTTCAGTGGCCTTAGCCCCATCTCTACATTCCCTCTAAGACAGCAGTTCTCAAACTTCAGCAACCAGAGGACACCCATTTTGATTTTAAAAAATTTGCGGACCCCCAAGCTTGCTTCTAATTTTCCCCAAAGGTGCTCACCCCCCACTCAGCCCCAGGCCCCGCCCCCACTCCACCCCTTTCCTCAAGGCCCCAGGCCCTGCTCCACCTCTTCCTGCCCCCACTCCACCACCCCCCTCCTCTTCCCCACCTCGTTTCACTCCTCTCCTGAGTGTGCCCCGTCCCCGCTCCTCTCCTGAGTGTGCCCCGTCCCCACTCCTCCCCCTCCCTCCCAGCACCTCCTGCACACCGCTAAAAAGCTGTTCTGTGGCGTGCAAGAGGTACTGGGACGGAGGGGGAGCAGTTGATCAGCAGGGCTGGTGGCCCCAGACATGACTCGTGGACCCCCTGGAGTACCCTCATGGATCCCTGGTTTGAGAACCGCTGCTCTAAGAGAGATACAAAGTTGCTTCATCTTTAGCATTCTGCCTGCTGAAAGGTCCTACAACCTGTGGAGTACTGCCACTACCCCAGTCCTGCACCCACGCATGGTCTACAGGATTTCCCACCCTGGTTTAATCAAAGAGAGGTTGGTTTCCCTAATCCCGTCATCTCTGGGTAATAGGAGCCAGGAAATCCACTGCCTCATCTTAATCTGGCAGCCCTGCTGCGGGAGCGGGAGCATCAGGAGCCTGCATTCCAGACTGCTAGCTAACGCCTGGGGAATCCTGGCAAAAGGCAAGCCCTCTAATACCTGATCCTTCTATAAAGAAGCTCATAGCTCCCTCCTAGCAAAAAAAGTAAGTCTTACTTTTTTCAGCTTGCAAGTGTACTAGATGCCCAGTGCTGATGTAAGCCCTGCACTTTACCTTTCCAATAGCAGACTGAGCAAACTGTTACAAACATAGTATTTTGGCTTTGAATAATGTTCAATTCTGATACCTTTACTAATAGAAAAACAAGGTGAGTGAGGTAATTTCTTTTATTGGACCAACTTCTGTTGGTCAGAGGGACAACCTCACCAACAGAATTTGGTCCAGTAAAAGATACTACCTCACCCACCCTGTCTTTCTAATATCCTGGGCCTGACACAGCTACAACACTGCATACCTTTATTAATACTTTAAGAAAGCGCTCTTTTCGTTCAAGTACATTTTTCAGCAGCAATTCTTTTTCTTTCAGTTATTTCAGCTCATCAGAAATATGGATGTGCAGCTGCTTCTTTGTACGTGGTATATGCTGCTTTGTTGTTGCGTGGTACATAAACACACTAACTACTATGTAATTGTCTCAGAGTGGAAGGATGTTGTATAATTACTTATCTATCATGACAGACGTTAGACAATTATACTCTGTTCTAGTTGCACCATTTCTTTTTCTTGTCATAGTAACCAAAATGGTCTAGGTGCTTTCAAATCTTAGAACAAGACAGTCAGGGCCCCCGACTGCTTACAATCTAAAACAGATGAAGGTTAAATGAAATGCTACAATACCTTCAAATCTTGTCCCCACCCCATCAGCTTTTGTAACTTAGTTCTCTCTTGGTTCTCCTCATTTGGTGGCTCATTATCCCCACTCCAACTTTCTGTGGAGGCTTCACAGGGCTCAGCCCATTGACCACCTATTCTCCCTCTAGGAAAACTTATTTTCAATAATAATAATAATAATTAATAATCAATCAGCCTGGAGGTGATAGTCTACTCAGACCTACCTCTGAACTCCAGACCAGTCTCATGTCCTCACCAAACCTTCAGTCTGTTTTGCTGACATCTTTTCTTGGATGTCCAAACATCAGACTGAATTCACCCTGGTGAGAACAAAACCCTTAATCTCTCCTTCATGCATTCCTTCCTTCCTCCCTCCTGTCATTGTGAATGCCACCCATTCCTCCATTTTGTTTCAGCCCATAATCTGGATGTGCTCCTCAAATCCACTCTCTACATCCGCATATCCTGGCAATGTCTAAATATTGTCGATTCTTCCTGCCTATCATCTAAGATTTGGCCTTTGCCCTCCATCCACACAGCTATAACTCTCATTAAGGCCCTCATATTGTCTCAATTACTGCTACATCATCCTGCAAAGGGCAGCACAGAGCAAGTACTCCTGTAATAATAGTGGCTTGGTAAATGAGTTCCTGAAATGTTTTTCCATGTCCACATGATGGCACGGAATGATGTTGGGAGAGTGTGTCAATAGAGTTAACCCTGCTTGACAGACAATATCGACATCCATCAATCACGATAAAAGCCATGTAAAGTACAGTATTGTACTTTTACTGCCTTAACAACCTTATCATGACAACAATGGAATACAAAGGAACATAATACCATTTTAAGCTGTAGGAGAATGACTCACCAGCCAGTACGGCCCCTCATGCCTACGCATGGCATTGCAGGATATTCCCCTTGGTTACCTGCTTCTGAAGGCCACTGACATCTGGGGGTTGTCTGGTTCTTCTAGTGACTTGGTCTTCCAGCCAGGTCATGTATAGTCTCATCCCTTCTGGGGTAATAAAGTCCCTAAATAAGAAAATATAGGATTCTTCCAACAAGTCTTTGGCAAGACCCCATCCTTTGACTCAGGGCCTGTCTTCAAAAACAGCTAGTCCTTTGGTCTGTCTCCTAGGGCCTGGTCATCCCATGACTCCTGGCTGCAATCAGGCTTCTCTTAAAGAGGAAGCGGCAACACTCTCTTCTTGGTCAATCCCCAACTCATCTAGATCTTCTCCTTTTAACTCCCCTCTCCACACCTGACATCTGTTGCAGATATAGGAGAGTGGGGCAGGGCTAATTAAGTCAAATCCTCAGTTAACCCTCTCCTCGACAATATGGGGCCTGTACACCCCTTTACATACACTCACATGCCTGACGTTTCCTGTAGTAATATGTTTGATGGGGCAGGAATGCATGTTCTTTTCTTTATGTTGGTTCCTTTCAGATCCTTTTTAGAATACTGAAAGGCAAGAATTTGTACGATGGACAAGTATGCGTTGAGATTTTCCTTTCTTCTGAAGTGCATCGGTAAGTAACAGTTGGTACACTAAGTACATTTATATTGACAGTGTTAAAGTTAATGAGCCAAGGCATTAGTATTTTAAAACCCATGCCAGGTTCATTTATCCGTATTAGCTACAATATTTCACAAGTTTAATACTAACTGCAGTTTTTCAGCCATGTAGTGTTCAAGACATTTCATTCTCCCCTCTTTCTTCTATATTCTGTTTCCCTCTTAGTACAGAGGTTGCCCTCAGGTTTGCTCAGAAGAGAAGTGTGATATGTTTACCTCCATATTTACAGTATCTTCTGCACTCACTATAGGGTTTATCTAGAAAATATTGTGAATACTGAGGCTTACATTACGTACCCATGACCACTGGCAATGTAATAGTGGCCCCTGAAAACCTAACTGGATTTTTTTAACAATTTTTTTTCTGGGGGTTGATTCTTTATTAATGCTGATCTTATATTTGTTGGTTTAGGTTCAGTTCTGGTATTAATAAGAGGTCAAATAAACAAGTTCAATTGGAATTTATTAATCAAAGATCAACACAGCACAAGAGAGAAAGGAAGGTTGTACATACCAGACCTGTCTGGGGAGCAGGTAGCAGCATTAGACTGTTTGAACTAGCTCTCAGAAACTCAGAAACTCACACCCTAGCAGAGAGACAAGGTGGGTGAGGTAATATCTTTTATTGAACCAACTTCTGTTGGTTAGTGAGAGAAGCTTTTAAGCTACACAGAGCTCTTCCTGGAGGTCTGCGAAAGGTACTCACAGCTAAATACAAAGTCAAACTGATAGTTTAGCATAAGTAGTTAGCAGAATTAACTAAATAGAGCTTTGTGTAGCTCAAAGCTTCTGTCACCAACAGAAGATAAAAGATATTACCTAAATAAAAAATAAAATAAATAAAAATAAAATAAAATACCTCATGCACCTTGTCTCTCTAATATCCTGGGGTCAACACGGCTACAACACTACGTACCCTTTTAAACCATACAGAGTCAAAGAAAACAACTAGTGACCCATGGAGCTCTTTTCCTGGTATCTCAATATACATACTTGATAAGCTAAAGACATCTGTTCAAGCCATTATGGCAGAAACACCTGTAACATCTAATAATTTCTGATAAGCTAAAAGCATTTCTCAATAGGTAATTATCAAGTATAGAAAACATATGCCCCTCATCAACCATAAGTAGTCCCTTTCTGGCCATCTGGACACATATCCTAAGGGTCAATGGGTCAGAGTAAGAGGATGCACAATCCATCATTGATCACATTAGGTTCATCTAAAGTTCAGTTTAAGCACCAAGATTCATAGGAGTTTGGTATCACATTGTGGGAAGAAGGGGTAGTGAATTGTGTGGGCTCCCAGGCCTTGAACAGTCCCATAGGTGGGATTCAGACCATGACCAGCACCCAGCAGTTCATCTGCATAACCCCAGAAGGGAACCAGTAAAATGCTAGCTCACAAAGGGCCCTGCTCCCAAAGCTTCTGAGTGGGGGAAACATGTAGCACCTCCCCCCTCCCCAATGACTGAGGAGTTTTATGTGAACCAGGAAGTAACACACAAAGTGGAATTCTGAGCAACCAGTGGAACACTGAGCAACCAGTGGAATTCTTATCTGGCTGCTACTGCTTACTGCTGAGTCCTGCATTCCTGTCTGCTGCTGGTTCCTGTTATCCTATCCCAGACCCTTGCCTACTCCCAGTCCCTGCTCCTACACCTTACCCCTCATGGTGTCTCTGGCTCTGACCCCTGGCTCGGCACCTGACTCTGTCTCCGGCTCTGACCTTTGCCTTGCTACCTGGTGCTGTCTTTGGTTCTGATCTTTGGCTCTGACCCATAGACCTGACCACCCACACCCCAGTCATTGCAGACATATCCTCTATTATATTGTTTCTATGCTGTCCAATATATGCTGGTTAGCATATAAATATATATCATATTAATAATATCCACATTATATAAGTATCCAATAAGCACCAATAACATTAAGCACAAATATTGTAACAGTGATGTAGCCTAAACTGGCCTATACCATAATCCTGTTCATTTATGCTAAGTATCCCATAACACCTTGTATTTGCTGAAGTAAACATTTGGCATAAGCAGGTAGGAAACTTGATACATTTATTTTATGTCTTAGTACAAGCCGGGGAAGTACCTTCATGGATCAGTACCTGGAATGCTAGTATCCAAAACAATGATAAGGAAGGAACAGAATGACAAGTTAGAGAACTGGAACAAACTGATGGGTTGGATTTTAGTGACGTGTAAAGAAATGTGTAACTAGTAAAATCATGTAAATAGTACCAGCTGAAATGCGTAACTTGGGGAGCATGCCTTCTGCTAAGGTCAATGTGACATCACTCCATGGGATTGCGCTTTGGAGACTGGTATAATTTCCTGTACCATATTAATAAATCTGACTGACATTGGTTATTTGGTCTCTTGAGTATATTTCATAATGAACCAAAGTGTAGCCAAGCAATTGACTATGCAATTTATCAACATTTACATCATCAACAAAGGATAGTATTACTATGATCACAATGAATCTATGCTTTCTGTGATATGCAGACAGTTTTGCAGCACACACTAATAGTTCTAGTATCTGTTTTAAATTAGGTGTGCACTGATTTGATTAAGCAGTTGGTATCAGCATGAATTTAAATGATTACATTTAGATGGGTAATAAGGCTTAAAATATATATTTTGAAACATACTCTTAGTAAAACATTAGAGTGATTAAGTAGTGCACCACTGGAGGTCACTGTCAATTTACAGATGCAGAGCTTAAAGAAAAACTCTTTTGTGCTTTAATAAAGTAAGCATTAAGGAAATTTTGATTGTGAACTTTTCTGGGTAGACACATCTCTAATGCAAATAATCTACAAGCAATTGCATTGTAATTAGAGCTGGGTGAATAACTAAATTTTCAGTTTGGGCAGCAAAATGAAAATCAGAAGAAATATTCAGTTCTGAAAATATTTGGAATTTTTCAGAAAATTCCAGTCAGCTTCAGAGAACCATGAGTTTCTGTCCTTATAACCATTAGCCTATCAGTAAGGACACTTGCCTTGGATGTAGGAGTCCTAGATCTCACCCACCACTGTGGGAACAGGGACTTCAACATAGCTCTCCTCTCTGTTTGGAGAGCAGCCTAAACATTAGACTATAGGCTAGTCTTGGGTGGGTAGTTCTCAATGTCTCCTGGTGAAGCTGTTCCACTTGGTATAATTACTTAAATATTCCTGGGACCAAAGAGAAAAAAAAAGCGTGAGAATAAGAATATAGCCTGGTGGCTAAGGCACTCAGCTAGGAATTCCTTGTCTGAATCAGGCAAAGAGAAGATCTGAATCCACATCTTCTATCTCCCAGGTCTATCATGTGGGGTAATCTAGAACTGCCACATTTTCCTTTTCTCTTCAGTGACTCCTGCAACTACTTCAACAAAGTGAAGAGCTAGAATGACATCTATGGTTCACCAACATTGTTCTTTCAGTTACCCATGCCAGGTTGCTAGAGAGCACCACAAAAAACTTAATCCCCCCACAGGGGCTAAGCATGCAACCTCTGCCATGCTCTGCAGGCACTCATTCCTATGACAGCATGGTCGAAAGAACAGGAGAGTGGGAGCTGAGGGACCCAAGTCTACCACTGATTCATTGTGTGAGCCAGTTGGCAATTGATGACATTAGATTTGTCAAAACACCTCGTGCAGTTTGTAGCATCTGGAAGAAGCTGCCCATCCTTATTTTAATACTTCACAGTTGGCAATGGATATTTAAAGGTGAGGGGGTGATACTTTCCTCTGGAGCATTAGGTGTTGGACCCTAGCAGAGGTAAGGTATTTGACTAGATGAATTGTAAACCTGATTCTTCCTGTGGCTGTAAAATACTTTATGCCAAGTATGTTGGCAGTTTTAACATCTTCATTTGTGAAAATTCATTTGACTTTGCCCTATTTCCTTGACCCTTAAGTCTGATTTTAGCCCTGGATAGGGCATTGGTCTTTTTGATGGATCATTTTGTACTGGCAAGGTACTAAGGTGAAGGACCAGCTTCAGCTTTAGTTTAAGCAGGCACAGCTGCCATTGCCTGTGGCGGGTCTGAATGTGGTTCCCACTGTTTATAATGGTTCTTGAAGGTGCATTTTCAGTCTTTGATATCATTGACCATGAGATGACATCTATGGGCCCTTATTGCACTTGGCTAGCTACCCTCTTCTCTCTCCAGGAGAGCAGAATTGGGCAATGGCTCAATTATCACAAGGTCTCTCTTATGTAGGCTACTGCAAGATCATCACTGGCCAGTGGTAATGCAACACCAACTGGAGAGATGGCATAATCATTAGTTTCAGGGCCATTGTGTGCTGGTGGTACTCTGCTCTGTCCTTTCAATGTCTTCTGGATATTGTAAGATGGCTTTCCTAGTGTTTGGCTGAAGCCGGGGATTTGATGGGAGCTAGTGGCTGAAGATCAGTCCAAGTGAGACAGATAATGCTAGAAGACTGGGGGGACAAAAATAAAGAGGAAATGGCAGGGCTGATTTGGTGGGGTGCTCACCTAATTTTATTTAATTTGTTCAATGTATGGAAATCAAGTGAAGATGACAGACTTCTAAGCATTTTGTCAGCATTTACTCTTACTTTCTGTGAAGTTTGGGTTAAGAAGGGACTGCATTGGGAACTAAAGTCTGAAAATTCTTCAAAAATTGACAGTATCATTGATGTGTGCAGCACATTTGGCTATGTACTTTTGTGCAGCTAAGGGGGATTATATACATATATTAGAATTTTGGCATAGAGAGAGCATGAGAAGGACTCCATAGCCTGGTGGTTATGAGTCCCACTGAGGAGGTGTGGGACACAGGGTCCAGACCCCCACCCCAGCTCCAATGACTCTTTATTGATCCAAAGTGCAGTAGCATCAAAAGGGAAGATTTAGGGAGCCTCCTATGAGACTATCCCATAACCCAGTGGTTGGAGCACTCCGCTGAGTAGTGTGGGAGACCCCAGTTCAAATCTTTACTCACCCTCAGGCAGAGAGAATTTGAACCCAGGTCTCCTACACCCCAGGGGAGTGCTCCAGCTCCAGGGCTAAAAGGTCTAAGCAGGGCACCACCACTTCTGCTGACTGGATTAAGTACGGGGTTTGATCCATATGGTCTGCTCAGAGCATGCCTACTGCATCTGGCTGTGCAGGGAAGATAGGCAAGCCTCTGCCTCTATTTCTGTTCTGTTCATGGATCACACTGGGGCATAGGTTGGAGTTAGGCATCCAGATGCCTAAACTGAGGCAGCAGTGCACATACTCACAGGCAGAAATATAGGCGCCTAGGGAGCTTTTATCTTGAAAATGTAGGCACCAAGTGAAGGTTGGTGCCTATAGGGTTAGGTAACAGTGAGGCGGGGCTTTTGTGGATCACAGTGGAGATAAAAACTGGGATTTAGGTGCCTAAATGTGGTGTCTAAGTATCTTGATGGATCTGAGCCTAAGGTGTTACAGACTTGGGTGAGTCCCGCAGTGGACAGTCACAAATCTGTTTTAATTGGTCCTAACTTTGGATCCCACATGCCTGCAAGCCAGTTGGGCCTGAGCAGTGCTCAGTCATGGTTTCTAACTCTGGGCCTTTGAGGGCACACGTCTGCGGGCAGAGACTATGTTTGGCCTCTTTCTTGGGATGTGGGGCTCCACAAGCTAACTACCTTAGGGCCTGAAACCAGTTCCCTGAGCTCCCAAGCCTCCCCAGTCACTTATACATGCTCCCTCCAGAGCCTACCTCCATGGGCACTCTGGTGTGGGGCCACATGGCAGGTAAAGGAAGGAACATAGACTTTGCTCAGGAATTTCTAAAGCCACAGCAACTTTTAGTCTCAAAGCATGCAAGAGTTACAGATCTTAGGACAATAACAAAAGCCTATCTACTCTGAGCCTAGCCCATGTACCAGGTGGGTAGGCCAATCCTGCAGTCCCTGTCTTACAGTGTTCAGCCAGTAAAAGAGAGCCAAGGACAGTTGAGAGGGTCCTCCATGCTGCCTAGAATGCCTGTGTGGGCCACAGCCAATCAGGGCTCAGCAGGTCAGTATAGGAAGAGCGACAGGGCCAGAGTAAGTTCCAGTTCCTTGCTAGAGTTGGAGGAGGGTGGATGCTGTGTGGCTGGCTGAGAAAGCTGCAGGACCTCAGAAGAGGTAGTGGTATCAGAAGCTGGGGAAAGCGAGAAGGAGCCTTGAGCTGGTTACTGGGACTCCATCAGGACAAGGCCCTGAGGTAAGGGTGAAGATAGCGTGTGGCCAAGAGGAAGTGGCCCAGGGAATTAGAGCAGCAGCGTGATTTAGATAAAGGGACACAGTGGACAGCTGTTGTCTACAGGGTCCCTGGGCTATAAGAAAGTGATTAAGACAAATATTGAAGTGGAGAATCTTTTCTTCCAACAAATTCAGTGCTTGTGAAAGGTGCTAGATTGAATGCCTTGGATAATTATCTACAGCCAAAATGCTTCTGAAATAAATGTAGTCAAACTTTACTAATTCTGGGTCACTGAGAACGAAAATGATGCTTAAAATTGTTGATTGGCTCTAGTTTTCAATATATGCTATTGGGTTAGTATATACGACCCTTGACTTGGGAATGGCGGAGGAAAAGTGAGTTATAAAGGGAAGGGAATCTCAATTTAAACCAAAAATGACTAAAATACATCTTTGACTGGATCTATGAATAAATCTATGACTGGGTTTGGACAGTACTTGCTTTTTAGGCAAAACAATGAATAATGCAATCTGAAGCTGGTATTGCGTCATACATGATATGAATTGCATCATGTTATTCCTAGAAGCCATGGATGATGCAATCCTAACGAAGCTTACATCACTCTGCTGAACAAATTGCCCTATATCAGCTCTAGAAATCATACAGTGTCGTGCTCTCTTATTTGTCAGTGTTTGATTTTGCAAAGGGACACATTTCTGTTTAGCCAAAGTGAGCAGAGATGCCTCGTACTTGTGTGAACAGTGCAGATAACTTCTGCTATGTTTGTGGTGAAGTGACTTTCGCATCACAAAAGTGCAGTATAACCACTATGGTTAAGAAAGCCTATCACCTTTATTTTGGCTGCAAAATTGGAGACAAGAGGTGGGCCCCACACATATGCTGCAACGCTTGTGCAACAAATCTTTGCCAGTGGTTGAACAGGAAAAGGAAATCTATGCCTTTTGCACTGCCAATGATTTGGAGAGAGCCAACAGATCATACCAGCAATTGTTACTTTTGCATGGTGCCTCCAGTTGGGAAAGGTGTGTCAAAGAAGAAAAAGTGGACTGTGCATTATCCAAACATTCCATCAGCTATACGCCCAGTACCCCACGGAGAAGGACTGTCGGTTCCTGATGCACCAGAATCATTCTCACTTGGGTCAGACGAGGAAGAGGAAGAGGATGACACTTCTTGTCCTGAACCATCAATGGCACAGGACCCACATTTTCTCCCATCCTCCTCCTCTGAACCACATCTCATAACACAAGGTGAACTGAATGACCTTGTCAGGGATTTGGAACTACCCAAGAGTAAGGCAGAGCTGTTGGGCTCCAGACTACAGCAGTGGAATCTCCTGGCAGGTGATGTTAGGGTTTCCATGTTCCGTGACCGTCAAAAGGATCTTGTCCCATTCTTCTTCATGGAAGGTGATCTTGTAGCCTGCAACAACATCGATGGTGTGATGGCAGCCCTCAACATCGTTCACGATCCAGATGAGTGGAGACTGTTCATTGATTCATCAAAGATGAGTCTTAAAGCTGTTTTACTGTATAATGGCAATGTTTTGCCATCAATTCCAGTTGGTCATGCAGTCCATATGAAGGAAACCTATGACAACATGAAACAACTTTTGCGGTGCATAAACTATGACCAACATCAGTGGCAGTTTTGTGGCGATTTGAAGGTTGTTGCTCTCTTGCTTGGTCTGCAGACTGGATACACAAAGTACTGCTCTTTTCTCTGCGAATGGGATAGTCGTGCAAGAGATTCCCACTACATCAAGAAAGATTGGTCACTCCGACATTGGAGCCGGGGAGGGAAAGTGTTCAGCATCCACCACTTGTTGAATCAAGGAAGATTTTGTTACCACCCTTACACATCAAGCTGGGTCTGATGAAGAACTTTGTCAAGGCCATTGACAAAACACAAGCATCTTTCAAGTACCTCTGTGGAAAATTTCCAAGGTTAAGTGAAGCTAAGATTAAGGAAGGTGTCTTTGTTGGTCCTCAGATTCGTGAACTTCTTCGAGATGATGCATTTGACCATGCACTGCGTGGCAAGGAAAAGACGGCATGGAAAGACTTTCAGTTAGTGGCAATAAATTTTCTTGGGAACAACAAGGCAGACAACTATAGGTTGTTGGTGGAAAACCTCCTCAAGGCATACAAAAGCCTTGGTTGCAACATGTCACTAACGATACATTTTTTGCACTCTCATCTAGATATTTTTCCACCGAACTGCGGAGCAGTGAGCGACGAGCACGGCGAGCGATTTCACCAGGACATTGCAACAATGGAGAAACACTGTCACGGCAAATGGAGCCCATCAATGCTTACAGACTATTGCTGGACAGTGACAAGAGATGCTCCATTTAATGAATACAAGAGACAAGCCAAGAAACGCCGAGTAGACACTGAATAGGACTAAACTATGTACATAATAGTTTTTTGCCTTTTGTTTCATAATAAATTTAATTTATATAACCCTTTTGCTGATTTTAAAAGTGTTACATAAACAGGACAGGTGAAATATTATCATGTAAAGCAACCATAAACACATGAAAAGACCTAGGTTTACAATTTATGATTAAAACTCTATCTACACAATATACATAGACATAAAATGTAAAAACTTAAATATCTTAGAAACAGTAGCCAATCAGTTGTTTTAATTGTCATATTTGAATTCAGCACATCAAAATACATAATAAATAGCACATTTTATCTCTGAAGCAATTCTCAAAAATTGTAGACCAGTGTAATCGAGAGTTATGAAGATGAGAGGTAACAAGCAAGCGACATTATAACATGCCTTAGTCCTGATCTATAGAGACCATAGAATGACCACTTTAATCTCCATGGCTTTTCATTTCTTGGCCTCTCTGCTGAGGCAACCAAGTAGACTGCCTACAAGTGCTTTATGTGATACAGCTTTGTTATCTATAATTAACTGCACTGAAACTTTGAGCTCATTTCATTTATACCTGATGGATTAATGGTTGTCAGTCAATGACTCACTGCCATCCCGGGATGGACTTGAGACAGCTATTTCATTATTAAAGTCCAAGCTTCTCTTATAACCTAAGTCAACCAGTTCCCCCAAGGAAAGATCTTCTTCCCCAGCCAATGGAAATGTTTCATTTCAAGCTGTCAGGAAAACATAAGGCCCTTATCTTTCAAGGTACTGAATTTCCTCTGCTTTCTGGAGCATATAGTAGCGCTTTAATTGGAAAAACTGTTTTTTCTCCCTTGTGCTTATCTAACATGGCTACAGTATTAGGACAATACTATTTTAAGATATGGAACTGTGACTCACTTCATCAGTCCCCCTGTTTGACTCTACAAGATAGAATTGGCAAGATGGTCCAGCTCTTATGTTGTTTTTAGGGCTGTCAAGCAACTAAAAAATTAATCACGATTAATCACATGATTAATCACACTGTTAAACAATAGAATACCATTTATTTAAATATTTTTGGATATTTTCAAATATATTGATTTCAATTACAACACAGAATTCGAAGTGTACAGTGCTCACTTTATATTATTTTTTATTACAAAGATTCACACTATAAAAAACAAAAGATATAGTATTTTTCAATTCACCTAATACAAGTACTGTAGTACAATCTCTTTATCAAGAAAGTTGAACTTACAAATATAGAATTATGTACAAAAAATAACTGCACTCAAAAATAAAACAATGTAAAACTTTAGAGCCTACAAGTCCACTCAGTCCTACTTCTTGTTCAGCCAATCACTCAAGTTTGTTTACATTTACAGGAGATAATGCTGACTGCTTCTTCTTCACAATGTCAGCTGAAAGTGAAAACAGGCATTCGCATGGCACTGTTGTAGCCATCATCACAAGATATTTAAGATCCAGATGCATAAAAGATTCATATGTCACTTCATGCTTCAATCACCATTCTAGAGAACATGCGTCCATGCTGATGACAGGTTCTGCTTAATAACAATCCAAAGCAGTGCAGACCGACGACGCATGTTCATTTTCAGCATCTGAGTCAGATGCCACCAGCAGAAGGTTGTTTTTCTTTTTTGGTGATTCGGGTTCTGAAGTTTCTACACAGAGTGTTGTTCTTTTAACTCTTCTGAAAGCATGTTCCACATCTCCTCCCTCTCAGATTTTGGAAGGCATTTTAGGTTCTTAAACTTTGGGTCGAGTGCTGTAGCTATCTTTATAAAGCTCACATTGGTAACTTCTTTGCGGTTTGTCAAATCTGCAGTGAAAGTGTTTTTAAAATGAACATGTGCTGGGTTATCATCCGAGACTGCTATAACATGAAATTTATGGCAGAATGTGGGTAAAACAGAGCAGGAGACATGCAATTCTCCCCCAAGGCGTTCAGTCACAATTTTAATTAACGCATTATTTTTTTAACGAGCCTCATCAGCATGGAAGCATGTCCGCTGGAATGCTGGCTGAAGCACAAAGAGGTATATGAATATTTAGCGCATCTGGCATGTAAATATCTTGCGACGTCAGCTACAACAGTGCCACGTGAATGCCACGTGAATGCCTCACTTTCAGGTGACACTGTAAACAATAAATATGCAGCATTATCTCCCATACACAAACTTGTTTGTCTTAGCGATTGGCTAAGCTTTGGCTAAACAAGAAGTAGGACTGAGTGCACTTGTAGGCTCTAAAGTTTTACATTGTTTTGTTTTTGAGTGCAGTTATGTAACAAAAAAAATCTACATTTGTAAGTTATACTTTCACGATAAAGAGATTGCACTACAATACTTGTATGAGGTGAACTGAAAAATACCATTTCAACTCCTTCTGAGTGTGACCTTTTAATAGAAGCTGCTGTTTGTGTTCTCCCTGACCCCCCCCCCCCCCCAGCTATGAAGATGCCAGAGGATGGACCAGGAGCTTTCATATCATCTCTGCTTGCAGCTAATTCCTTTTTGTTAAATTTTCAGTGGGTCCTGCTCCTCCCCCACTAAGCCTTCTTCCCTTTCTACAGCTCTTTTAAACTTGGCTATTTTGTTGCATGAAACCATGGCTTCATCCGTTCTTGAATTCAAATGATTTTAACTGGACACATAATATAAGCTTTCCCATGAATGTTTCAGAAAAGCACTTTTCAGAGCAGTGCAAGGATTCTGGTGTCTATTCCCAGATCTGCAACGTGGCCAATGCCACGTACCGTCAATTCTCTGCCTCAGTTTGTCACTTGTAAAAAGGGTTACTGATGCTTACTCATTTGAGATTTATAGATTCAAATTACAATAAGCTTAGCATTTTAAGTAATGTCACCTTAGCATCTCCTGTAATACAAAATCTGTATTCCAAAATCGCAATCCTGATTCTTGCTGTGAACCTAGTGCATCATCCCTACTATATCACCTCCGCTTTCACAATTAAGTGATTTAAAGAAAAAAGAATATATTACATGTTTAATTGTATTTCATACTTCATATTTTAAATTCCATATAAACTTAGTGGAAATTTTTCCATTAAAGATTTGGTATTCTATTCAAGTTTTGAGTAAGTTATTTAAGCCATAACAATATAAGGCAAACCTTTTCCATATGGGATTGCTATCATCTGCCAATCTAAGATTCATGGAAGAATAATTTGCCTGAGCATTATGTTGTGCATTTGTGACTTGAGAGGATATGAAAATATTTCATGTGTTTTGAGTAATGTTTTTATTCAGCTCAGCATAGCAGAACCTCACCGGATGCTATTGAAGCAGTTTTATATGAAATCCAACTAGATGTTATCAGTCGATGAGAATTATTTACAACCATTTATTTATGCCATTCCCTTATACTTGCTCACATATTGGAAAAGCAAATAGATGTGTAAAAGCATTTTGGGTTCCAGGTAACATTGGACTATGGTACATTTCATACAGAACCTTCTCCATAGACCTGGCCCAGTGTGTCTTTAACTTTTAAACAAAAATGAAACTTCAGATTCCACAGGGTTGGAAAGAAGTCCTGAACTTTTATCTGTAGAGAGCAGAGCCCACAAAATTATAGCCAAAGGTTGAATTAGAAACTTTTCCTTTGTAGTTTATAAGGCCCACCTTACAATTAATCACCAGACATTTTTCTAGTGTGAAGTACATGCCCACTTGATACTGAAAAGTAAGTTTCATATGGAGGCCTAGACTATTTTCTTGCAGGGCCAAAGAGACCAAGCACTCAAGTGAGGCAAGGAATTTGAAGTGAGAGAAAAGTGGCTGTGTAGACTGATTTACTTCACTGTAATTTTAATATAGACAAATGGTGCTGTGAGAGATGAGACCTTGGAAGTAGAGAAACTTCAAACAACTATTATATTGAAATGTACCTGACACTATGGGCAAAGGGTGTATTCATGAACGTATGTGTCTATAAATATTATATGTATCTTTGGAGGCTTGGAATTGTATTTTAGCTTCATAGGGGGAGAGTTACTGAGCTTCTCCCAGGAACAAAATCAATGGGAGGGGGAGGTAATTATTGCAGATCCCAGGACAGGTAAGGAACTCCAGAAAAGTACCACCCCCTGGAAGGAATTGCATATCCTAGTCCAGACCAGGTTCAAGAGCCCTTGGTATAAACGGGAGACTGAACTGTCTGAGAGTTCCCTCATTTTGATCCAAACCTGACATGAGATTGTATCCAAGAGGGCAAAACTCTGCTGGAAGGGTTTGAAGGACTGGGAGCTGCCTGGGTCTCTATGAGGAAGAAGGTGACACCTGGTAAGCTAGTGTGCACAGGGACTGTTGATCATTTTATGACGTTTTCTCTGTGATGCTTTTTTCCTAAATGTACGGTGCTTTGTGAAAGCTGGCAGCTCACTGGCAATCACTGTCACAGCCTCTAGAGAGAGCAGAAGGGCAAGCGCTGGACTAAGACCTGCTGGAATAAGCACATGAATTGCAGAGGGACCAAGCCTAAATTCCCAGTCTGGCAGGAGAGGGACATGGGTCCCCACTCAGAGGTGACAGCTGGAGACCAGAGACCTAAGAAGTTTGCTTTAATGGACCATCAAAGTACACCCCAGTTTGGAATGAGATACTCCATTTGCCTCCCATTCTAGAAGTAGGGAAATTGCATTATATCAAATATAGGGTGCTTATCAGTGATCAATGGAGAGCTGGCATTAAGGCTGCTGTATTTAGTGGACCAGGTTCTCCAATACTCTGGTCACTATTTGACTGACTGTCAGATAACACAAAATGGCCGGGTTCTTGCTGTAGAAACCCAGTGGAGAATTTCCCTTATGAAGGCTGAAATCTGGCAAAGGCCAGGTGTCTCCCCAAGCTAGTGTATGGTATGTGGCAGTGTAGTTGTTCTTCAGTTGACCATGACTGTAAGGTCCATAGTCTGTATCTATCATAATAGTGGCCAGGTTGATGCAGCATCAAGGAGACTTAATTAGCTCCCTTCCCACCCCCGCATCTCCTCTGACCATGACAGACAGAGCTTGGATGAAGGGGCAAGTGTAGCCAGGTATCTCTTTACAAGTTCTGAATGAAGCAACTCATCCTGTTCCCTTCGGATTCCACATCATATTGATGAATCCAGGAGTGCCTCCACCTTGACAGAAATTTAAAGCACCATAGCAGCCTTCAAGGATACATGAACTTACTATACCTCTTTCTTTCACCGTGGAGCAACATGCAGACCTTTATGATCAAGTAACATGTTAGTTCTTTGCCCCCATTGTAGGTCTACAACTGGCCTTTTCAAGGCGAAATACAAGCAGTGCAAAAGCCACATTCCAAGGGTCACCCCCAGAATAGGAGGAAAGAGAGGGTGTGTGGTGGAGTTTCACTACCCCTACTCTCCACTGATGAAGGTCCTTTTAGGAGTAAGTCAGTTGTGGGACTTCAGGGTGCCCAGTGGCAGCTTTAAGTGTCATTGGAGCCAGTGCTGGACCTGAGAAAATCATAAGCCCCCTTCTGTCCTGGCAGAGCAGAGGTTATGGTATGGGACAGGAAAATCTTTATGTTCTCTGCAATGCTAACCAGATATCATCTGTTTGTTTCTGATGTGTTTTCAATTAAGCTGGCACAGACTACAATATATGGTTTGGTCTTCCATTTGGTACAGAATGGAAATCTTTGTTATTCTCTTCTGGCACTTGATGAGCATGTGATTACAGTGTCATGCAATTACCTTTTAAATAGTTGCTTGAGAATGGTTCATTATGTTTTAATTTCCACTCCTTACTGCAATCTTACTTCAAAAACAAATGCATGCTTATAAAAAGAGGTCACAGAAATGTCCAAGATTGTCACATGAATGCATTACCCTCATGGTTTTTGTCCTCGTTTAGTGTGTCACGCACCAGGAAGAGTTATCACAGAATGGTAAGGCCTAACTTATTATCCCCTTCTCATTATCTTTTCTGTGACAAAGGGTATGTCTACACTGCGGGATTATTTTGATTTTACAGAAACCGATTTTTGGAAACAGATTGTATAAAGTTGAGTGCACGCGGCCACACTAAGCACATTAATTCGGCGGTGTGTGTCCATGTACCGAGGCTAGCATCGACTTCCGGAGTGTTGCACTGTGGGTAGCTATCCCATAGCTATCCCATAGTTCCCGCAGCCTCCCCTGCCCTTTGGAATTCTGGGTTGAGATCCCAATGCCTGATGGGGCAAAAAAAATTGTCGCTGGTGGTTCTGGGTAATCCTCCCCCGCCCTCCGGGAAAGCAACGGCAGACAACCGTTTCATGCCTTTTTTCCTGTGTGAACGCTGCACTGCGGATGCCATACCACATCAAGCATGGAGCCCGCTCAGCTCAAGACAGCAGTCATGAACATTGTAAACACCTCGCGCATTCTCGTCCAGTTTATGCTGAATCAGGACCAGAAAAACGAGGCGAGGAGGAGGCGGCGACTGCAGCACGGCGATTAGAGTGATGAGGACCTGGACATGGACACAGAATTCTCTCAAACTGCGGGCCCCGGCACTTTGGAGATCATGTTGTTAATGGGGCAGGTTCTAGCTGTGGAACACCGATTCTGGGCCCGGGAAACAAGCACAGACTGGTGGGACCGCATAGTGTTACAGGTCTGGGATGATTCCCAGTGGCTGTGAAACTTTCGCATGCGTAAGGGCACTTTCATGGAACTTTGTGACTTTCTTTCCCCTGCCCTGAAGCACCAGAATACCAAGATGAGAGCAGCCCTCACAGTTGAGAAGCAAGTGGCGATAGCCCTGTGGAAGCTTGCAACGCCAGACAGCTACTTGTCAGTCGGGAATCAATTTGGAGTGGGCAAATCTACTGTGGGGGCTGCTGTGATGCAAGTAGCCAAAGCAATCACTGAGCTGCTGCTACCAAAAGTAGTGACTCTGGGAAATGTGCAGGTCATAGTGGATGGCTTTGCTGCAATGGGATTCCCTAACTATGGTGGGGGCGATAGATGGAACCCATATCCCTATCTTGGCACCGGAGCACCAGGGTACCCAGTACATAAACCGCAAGGGGTACTTTTCAATGGTGCTGCAAGCACTGGTGGATCACAAGGGACGTTTCACCAACATCAACGTGGGCTGGCCGGGAAGGGTTCATGACGCTCGCGTCTTCAGGAACACTACTCTGTTTAAACGGCTGCAGCAAGGGATTTACTTCCCAGACCAGAAAATAACCACTGGGGATGTTGAAATGCCTATAGTTATCCTTGGGGACCCAGCCTACCCCTTAATGCCATGGCTCATGAAGCCATACACAGGCAGCCTGGACATTAGTCAGGAGCTTTTCAACTACAGGCTGAGCAAGTGCAGAATGGTGGTAGAATGTGCATTTGGACTTTTAAAAGGACTCTGGCGCATGTTACTGACTCGCTCAGACCTCAGCCAAACCAATATTTCCATTGTTATTGCTGCTTGCTGTGTGCTCCACAATCTCTGTGAGAGTAAGGGGGAGACCTTTATGACGGGGTGGGAGGCTGAGGCAAATCACCTGGCCGCTGATTACGCGCAGCCAGACACCAGGGCGATTAGAAGAGCACACTAGGAAGCGCTGCGCATCAGAGAAGCTTTGAAAACCAGTTTCATGACTCACCAGGCTACGATGTAAAAGTTCTGTTTGTTTCTCCTTGATGAAAACCCACCCCCTTGACTCATTCTCTGTAAGCAATCCACCCTCCCCCTTCGATCACAGCTTGCTTTCTAAGGAAATAAAGTCACTATTGTTTGAAAATCATTTATTCTTTATTAATTGATTATAAAAAGAGGGAGAGAACTGACAAGGTAGCCCGGGTGGGGTTTGGGAGGAGGATAGAAGGGAAGGAAAAGGCCACTAAAAAAGTTCAAAGTAATGACAGCCTTTTGGTTGGACTGTCCACTGGGGTGGAGTGGGAGGGTGCATGGAGCCTCCTCCCCACCCGCATTCCTACATGTCTGGGTGAGGAGGCTATGGAACATGGTGAGGGGGGAGGGTGGTTATACAGGGGCTGCAGCAGCAGTCTGTGATCCTGCTGTCGTTCCTGAAGCTCCACCAGATGCCAGAGTATGTCCGTTTGCTCACGCAGCAGCCCCAGCGTTGCATCCTGCCTCCTATGATCTTCCTGCCGCCACCTCTCATCTCAAGCATCTCTCATCTCCTCACGTTGGTCCCTCTTGTCCTCACGTTGGTCCCTCCTGTCCTCATGTTCACTGGCCTCTTTCCTGTACTTTGAAACCGCATCCTTCCACTCATTCAGATGAGCTCTTTCATTGCGGGTCGATTCCATGATTTCAGAGAACATCTCGTCTCTCATCCTTTTTTTTCCACCTCCTTATCTGAGATAGCCTTCGGGATGGAGGAGGGAGGCTTGAAAAAATTGCAGCTGCAGGAGGGAGAGAAAAAAGGTATTTAAAAAGATACATTTTACAGAACAATGCTTATACTCTTTCACAGTGAACAACACTATTCACATTATATATCACATGTGATTTCGGAACAAGGTCGCATTTTGCATCTTAATATTGAGTGCGGCTTTGGTGTTAGAGAGCACAGACGCAGGTCCGGGCAACACAATTCGGCTTGCATGTGACCATGGTAAGCCATTGTCTTTCGGCTTCTGTAGCCTTCAGAAAAGCAGCGCCCTACTTTCGCACATACCAAGCAAAGCCCGTTGAGTGCTGCGGTTTTCCTGTTAACGTGCAGCAGCAGATACCAAACTACGCCCCCCGATCCAATTCTCTGGGATGATCGCTTTATCCCTCCCCGCCACCCCGTGGCTGGTATCAGGGAAGATCCCTGCAGAAACCAAACTAACACGCCCCCCCCCCATCACTTTACCCCTTCCCCCACTGCTTGGCTGGTATCAGGGAAGATCACTGCCAGCCAAATGCGAAAAGCTCAGAGCGAATGATCCCTTCCTCTCCCCTCCCCCTGCTTAGCTAACTGCAGGGAAGGATGTCTTTTCAGACACAGGCAAACAGCCCAGTAGGAATGGCCACCTCTGTCCCCTTAGTTAAATTCCCGTATTTCAACCAGGTTACCATGAATGATATCACTTTCCTGAGGATAACACAGCGAGATAAAGAACGGATGTTGCTTGAATGCCAGCAAACACTGGGACCATACGCTGCCAGGCATTGTCATGCAATAATACCAGATTATTTGCTACTAGCATGGCGTGGTAAAGTGTCCTACCATGGAGGACGGAATAAGGCTGCACTGCCAAGAAACCTTCTGCAAAGGCTTTTGGAGTACCTCCAGGAGAGCTTCATGGACATGTCCCTGGAGGATTTCTGCTCCATCCCCAGACACGTTAACAGACTTTTCCAGTAACTGTACTGGCCACGAATGCATTCCAAGTCCTCAGAGCAAATTAATCATTAAAAAACTCTTGCTTTTAAACCATGTTTTATATTTACAAAGGTACACTCACCGGAGGTCCCTTCCATGGCCTCATTGTCTGGGTGTTGGGAGGGTACTTCTATCAGGCCGAGAAAAAGATCCTGGCTGTTGGGGAGAACGGAGTGCTGTGTGCTCTCCGCGAGCTCATCCTCCTCCTCCTCCTCCTCCTCCTCCTCCTCATCTTCCCCGTCTGCAGAATCCTCAGGCATGGCTGAGATTACCCCCACCTCGGAATCCACGGTCAGAGGTGGGGTAGTGGTGGCGGCACCCCTGAGAATTGCATGGAGCTCAGCATAGAAGCAGCATGTCTGCAGCTCTGCCCTGGACCTTCCGTTTGCTTCTTTGGTTTTCTGGTAAGCTTATCTGAGCTCCTTAACTTTCACGCGGCACTGTAGTGAGTCCCTATTGTGGCCTCTCTCCATCATGCCCTTGAAGATTTTTTCAAAAGTTTTGGCATTTCGTCTTTTGGAACGTAGTTCTGCTAGCACTGAATCCTCTCCCCATATAGTGATCAGATCCAGTACCTCCCATATAGTCCATGCTGGTGCTCTTTTTCAATTCTCTGACTGCATGGTTACCTGTGCTGATGAGCTCTGCGTGGTCACCTGTGCTCTCCACGCTGGGCAAACAGGAAATAAAATTCAAATGTTCGCGGGGCTTTTCCTGTCTACCTGGCCAGTGCATCTGAGTTCAGATTGCTGTCCAGAGCGGTCACAATGGTGCACTGTGGGATAGCTCCCGGAGGCCAATACCTTCGAATTGCGGCCACACTAACCCTAATTCGAAATGGCAATACCAATTTCGGCGCTACTCCCCTCGTCGGGGAGGAGTACAGAGCCCTTTATATCGAAGTAAAGGGCTTCATTGTGTGGACGGGTGCAGGGTTAACTCGGTTTAATGCTACTAAATTCGAGATAAACTCTTAGTGTAGGCCAGGCCAAAGATTCCTATAAGTAGCACAGAAAATGGCACCAATTTACACCATCCCATATCAAAGTTTATAGGAGCAGAAAGTGTTACCCATTAATGCCGTTCCGCCTTTTCAGTTACACTCAGTCTCATGCTCATGTTTCTCTTTCTTCCTCCTATGTATTATTTCTACAGCATTTGGGTTTTACTCGTGAATTATATCCCTGCTAATGGTATTGAGGTATGCTCTGTTCCTCTTATTTTTTGGAGTCTCATAAAAGCTGCCTGAAACACTCTTCTCCTTCCTTGATGCTTGGTTTTATTTTTCTATGTTTGTTTAAACTGAGTCGTTTGCTTTCTTCACTTGTCTAGATAAGGGCTGTTAACAGTACTGTTCTCACCAGTCTCTGAATCTAGAACTTCTACTACAGTGTTAGAAACTGGGTGGCTTGAAGCTCTGTCTCCAACCAGAAAAACCAACCTCAGAGGAGCAGACATCACTTTCAATCAACCTCTCCTTTACTGTCTTCTATTCAACATAGTTGGGACTTAAAGAAAACCAGGAAGAGTCAGAACCTCAGTCAGTGTTGTTTCAGTGGATCTATGCCAGTTTACTTCCGGTGAGGATCTGGCCAGACATCTTCAACTGTGGATCTTCCTAAATTGCTCCTTCATGGATTCCCAGGTACTAAAACAATGTCAGAGTTTGTGTCCTGTAATGCCATTACAAGAACCCAAAATGGCCAAATCACTCTCTGATCCATCTGAGTTTTGTTTAATAATGTAAGTAATCTTGAAGTCAGATTTTCATTCTTGTTGGGATTTCAGTTTAACATCCTGTACAGTACACAGTCTTGAGTTTGACATATGCTTTTCATCTTGAAACTGAACTTCAGGGATTACTTTATCCTTAATTTTGCTGCTTATAATGGTTTCAAAATTAGATGCGTGGTTGAGCATATACTTAAAACCAACAATACATAAAGGTAAACCTATCAAATCCATGTTGTATCTCAAAAGTAGAGCTGGTTGGAAATTTTCTGACAAAAGTTTTGTAGACAAATGCTGACTCAGACCTGAAATGTTTGGTGGACATCTTCTGAATCAGACCCAAACCATCCAAATACTGCTTTTCATTATTAAATCATACATCAAGAACCTAAAGTTCTTTACCAACATGAACTAAGCTTCATAACCCTCTTGAGAGGGTACTAATATATCAATTAAACAGATGGGTAAATTATGTGGCTAACCCAAAGTCATGCAGGAGATCAGTATCAATGCCACAAATTCAAATGAGCTTTCTCAAGAAGTTAAGACCCAATTCATATGGAGCTTTGCAGATTGGATTCAACACATTGAATGGCACTAGAATAGGGAGCAATGTTGTCTATCAACAGGAGTAATAGACTCCCTTTAGCTAATCTCATGAAGCAAATATGCAGTTTCAGGTTTTGTGAGTGGTGACATATGGTGACAGCATTGTGCTTCAAGTCTGGAGGTTAAAGCTATCCACTGAGGCTAAGTCCAGAGAGGAATTATCCCTATTGAGTTGCCAAACACAGATAAAAATAAAGATGCTTTTAGTAATCAATGCCATCTGATCTAAGATAAATTAGTTACCCAAAAGCATACCTGAGCTTTTTGGACAAGGGCATGGTAACTTTATATTTATGGCAGAAACCATACCCATTGGATTTCTGTGCTTTCCCCAGGCCATCAAGATCAATTGGCTTACATGCTTTGGCCAAGAGTCAACTAGCATTTAACTACCAGTTAGAGCTACGCATCCTCAAGGTTAACACGCTGCACCAGCAGGGTTTGTTGAAACAAGCGGCAATACCAGCCCCAGTCATCTTGCTATATAGCACTGACTATTCATTTGCTCTTTTGATTCATTCTCTCCCGCTGGCAATATTAAACAGATAATTAATTTTTGCCCCCCAAAAGTTGTATGGCTCTTTGTTTTTCTTATGATTTGTATTATAATAGTGTCTGAAGCCCCAACTGATGTATGAACGGTACTCCTAACAATGGGATCCTAATATGTAAGAGTCTCTGCCCTGAAGGGTTTACAATCTAAATATACAAGGGTGGAGGAAAGACGGGGCAGATGTGAATTTACCTGTTGAAGGTTACAGTATTTCAGCAGGAAAACTGGGATTGCAACCACATTCCAAAGATGCAGGAGATTTCATGGGCTACTAAGAGTAAGAAATTAAGAAGTAGCAAATTCATCCCTAGCAGTATCCCTTTTGACTTCAGTGGCCTTTACTTCTTATTTTTCCAAGCTTTGCCATAAGTATTTCCCCTCCCTTTGTTCTTTAGCATAGTTCTGCAAGATGTATCAGCCTTTGAACTTATATATAAGTTTAATCATTTCACTTTTTATAGGCTTAAGAAGGGACTATTTTTCTGTGCAAGTTTTTGTTCTTCCCTATCCTGTACATATTCCCCTGTTACACAATGCTCTATTAGCGTCACGTGGCATAAGAGTCACCAACAGTATTGATTGGATGTGCAGTTCTTAAAAAGTAGCTTAGGCCATTGAATCTATTTTTTTACATCTTTCCATGCAAAACATGAATTTTCCAAGCTTTTAACTACAGTAATGAGAAACAGTTTTGCAGCAAGTCATTGGCATATGGGTTATATTATAGTTTCACATACAGTTCAGTAAATTTAACTTAATAGGTTACATACCAAAACATGCCTAAAATTGTATTGCTGCAATTGCATACTTTTACAATCCCCCTAAAATCAGATTCATATGCAGATGTATGCATTCTTTGTGTCCATCAGTGTATTATCTAGTCACCAGGAGAGGGAGTATGGTTCCCGCTATGACCCAATGACATGCTCTTCCTCCAAAAAAACTTCTGCACTGTTCATTTCTTTTAGATATTATTACCTGACAATGCCTCCCACCATGTCACCTCTGTGCAGCAGAAAGGTTACACTCGTGTCCTAAAGATTGTGCTCAGAGGAGACTTGAGTGATCCACAGGCCTTAGAGAATGTTTTCACAGGGTGAATTTCACCCTTAGTGAGAGAGTCAGTTTGGTCAGCTATTTTACAGGCTGAAAACACAAGGCCAAACTGAGAGTTACTATTAGGCAACTTCTAAAAAATGGAAAAATATTCATCTAGTGATTCCACAGTTAATAACAAGTAGTGGTTTATTTGCCTAGAGAGAGTTGTTGAATATACCCTCTACTATTTGGTTCAAGACTCCACAGCAACAAGTTAAGTCCCCAGAACATTTTACTCCTTTCTCAGTGTTTTGAATGATTGCACCTCCTTCAGACACTTGTAGATTTTTTTTCAGAAAGAAGACTGGCAAAAGTTTCAATAAAAATGCCCTTTTGTTAGAGATTCAATTAGTGGCAAAGCAGGGAAAGGTTTTCTTCAAAACTTTGGGCTGGGATTTTCAAATAAATTGAAGTTGAAAGTTAGGCATTTTGTCCCCTGACAAATGGGATGCCTCCTCTGTAGTGCCCGCTGCTGGCAAGCATGATTCTACAGTCCCCACTTCAGTTTTCCTCCTCACATGGTCGCTTAAAAACCTAACACATTTCGAAGGTTGAGTCCCTCTGCTAGGGTTCTACTTTATTAACTCCAAATTCTCTTGAAATAAAGTCTCCTTGGGTTCAAATAATTCTTGGGCCTGTGTTTCTTTACCCTTCTTCCCAGAGCTTCTCCTCATTGGTGGGGAAACAGGGGAACCCTTCTGGTCCCAGGTCCTTAAAGAAACAGTAGCCTGGGTTTTCCTTAACTATTCCCTTGGGACCATCTTTCTCTCTTCCAACACCTAGCTCTACCTTCCCCAGGTCTTGAACTGCTTTCAAAGTTCAAGGACTTAAAGGGACACATCACAGAAAAGGGGATGGTTACCCTGTTACGCTCCCCTTAGGCTTTTTTGAAAATCCCATACTTAACTAAAACTTCCATAGTGTGGCCATGCCTGTCCTGACATTCCTTGTCTCTTATGTTTATATTTAACTTTTTGCTTTGAGTAATTTTGGCTTATTTTAGATCTGTTTTTATGTCCAGTTTGCCTTCTAATTGGAACGCAGATTAGAACTCAGGACCTCCTTATTATTCACCCTATTATCTTTACTTCTGACAAGGCTTCTGGAATTAAAAGTGAGTGGAGAGCAAGTTACACTTTTAAGCCTGAAGGTATTTGTTGACATTCGTTTGAAGTTGATATAGCTTAGGAGCAAAATTTTATTGTGACCTTTCAATTTGGGGCTGAGAAATGGGTCCTACATGTTTAATACAGTGATTTTTTTAGGTTTAAAATGAACTTCAATTGGTTTTAATAATCACTAGAGATTGAACTGTTGATAGTTGAGAATGATGAGGCTTGCAATTTTTTGACTGGCTAATTACATACTGCTGATGTTTCAGTAGATTGCTTGTCAAGAGTATTTGTGAGTTCCTGTTCCTTCAAAACAGCTTTTTTACTTCCTTGTTTGAGCTTATATGATTCTACAGAACTTACTCCACTTTTTCCTTAACTTTTACATGGCTTTCTATAAAACATCATGATTTCAAAACTTTCAGGTGGTCACTCAAAATAACGAAGCTGTCTAAGTGTATTCTTTTCTTGGTTTGCTTTTCACAAATAACATTAGTTTGGATTCATCAAGGAGCATATTTTGGTAGCTTAACTGTGTCCTACAACTCTAAATATGAGAATGGCATGTAAGTGCGCACAGCCCAAGTGAAGTCCTCCAACACTGCCCCTCACATTAATGGACCTAAATATTAGTATTTGTGTTAACTTTATTGTGATCCTTTGTCTAGTTTCCCCCTCAAATGTCTTGCATTACCAAAATGTTATCAGATAGCAACAATCGTGGAGGTAATTGTGCAGTGCCATACATATATCAAAGTTTAGATTGAGTATTATAAAGGTAAGTATTTGACATTAAATATACATTTAAAACAGTCTGGTTGTAATCCAAACTAGAAGTTTTAATGGAGTCTCCTATTATAGGCACATTACATGCAATAAATCTAAAGTCAGATTTCAGAGTCTTCCCTTCTTTGGCCTGGCAGTCCAGAGTCCAGTCCAGATTTCAGGAATACTGTTAGTGGAAGTGCTAAAAGCAGGAAATGTGAGGTTGTTTTAATCCTGAGGTATCACATTGCCAAGGATCTCCATTTGGCAGCCTGGATTCATGTCCCAATACAACTGATGGGTTTAGCTTTTTATTCAGTGTCAAGTGATGTGTTTCAATGTGTTGACTGTGCTGCCTTTTGTTCCTAAATGGAGAGTGAAACTCATGAAGTTCCCACTGGATTTGGAAGGGATATAGCATCTGTTTGAATCAACAGCTCAGCTGTGCTCAACAGTCAGAGAGTCTGTAATTGATCAACTTTTCTTCCACAAAGTGCTACTGTCACATCAGGAGCTACCATTAAACTAAGACATTCAGGGAATTGGGAGATAGATAGACCCAAAGTTCAGAAATATCTTTACTTAAAAACAATGTCTTCCAGAGATGGCCTTAGCACTGTCAAGCAATAAACCGTTATTATGACAAGACAAAATATACTATGTAAAGCATAAGGTACCTTTGAATTACCAGGTTATTTTTGTTCAGTAAGTTATATCTAGCTGAAGCACCTCTTTCATAGTAGCGTGTGTGGTGTGGTGCTTGTAGTACCATTTTATATATATATATATTTGCAGCTACTGGAAGTAAGTGAGTCAAAGCATGAAAGTCATGGTTCATCACCTGCTCAAGTAAGACTGTTGAATTAGGCTTATTTTGATGTAAACTACTAAGAATCAGACTCTTTTTTTTTTTTTTAATTTGTCTCGATATTGCAGACTGATCTGCAGGAAATTGAGTCCATTACCTATCTGCAGGCAAGCCAAAGCACTATTTTGAAATATAACTTTACTGTTTTAAAGCTGAGTGAAAGATCATACTGTGAACCCCTCCTCCAGCACTCCCTTAACTTTAATGGTGGTTGCCTGAGCTTTCAGCTTTGGGAAGCCTGCAGTGCTCAGTAGGTCACAGAATATGCAGTTGGGTGAAGTGAAGATCCAGCTGAAACTCAGCTGTGCAGTGGATGGCACCTGGTATGCTAGTGCAATGAGGGACATTTGGGAATGTGCCCCTTCACCATACTTCAGCTAGCCATAGAGCTGTGCGAATAACAGGTTTTGGGGTTTGCTGGCAATTAAAAAAATTGTTTTGGGTCTAACAATGATTTATGACAGTCAGTGTTTCTCTGCAGTTTCCACCATTTAAAAATATTTGTTAACATCAAATTAAAGGAAACTTTGAAACAAATTCACTTTGAACCAAAAAATCAAAATATTCAGGGTTTAATTTAAATTGTGGGGGTTTTGTGTGTCAAAACCTATTTAGTGAAACTGACACAAATTCACAAGTTTTCTGTGTCACTGAGTCATAGAAAAAGATTTCAGCTGAAAATATCATCCAGCAAGCACAATGCAGATGATTGCATGCGGCAGCTGCGGTATGTACATGGTCCTAGCGGCAGTGCCTGAACAGAGGTATGTGTGCATGAAATGCCGCCTAATAGAGCTGCTGAAGAAAAGATCCGAGGTTTGAAGATGCAGGTAGATACCCTGATAGAGTTTAGAAGGGAGTTCGAGCAGCTGATGGAGCAAAGGCAAGGAGTGGCTGAAGGGGAATGCTCAGGGGTACAGGTGGAAGCAGGGGCAAAGACCTGTGAGGGGGGAATGCCGGGGAGAGAACAAGGGCAGTGGAAGCATGTGACCGTGAGAAGCAGGCCAAGGAAAAGGAGGGCCAGTGAAGGAGAAATAGAGCTCAGGAACAGGTTTGGGTGTTTGGAAAATGAGGAAGGGGTGCAGCAGGTGGTAACTGAAGGGGGGAGGGGGAGGAAAAAGAGAAGAGCGGCTAGTCCCATAGAAAGAGGGGAGGAGTTGATGGAGACAGCACCAAATCAGGACCCCGGGAGGATACAGGATGGCATAAGGGGGATTATAAGGGAAAATAGGAATGGACAGGGGTTGCAACTAGAGGGAACAGGGGATAGATTAGTAGATCGCACTGTCACCAGGCAAAGGCAGGTTTACGTGATTGGGGACTCCTTACTGAGGAGGTTAGACAGGCCTGTGACCAGAGCAGACCCAGAGAACAGAAGGGTGTGCTGTCTACCGGGCGCTAAGATACGGGATGTGGACCTGCGGCTGAAAAGGATCCTAAAAGGAGCAGGTAAGAACCCCTTGATCATCCTTCATGTAGGAACGAATGACACAGCTAGGTTCTCGCTAGAGAGAATCAAGGGAGATTATGCCAGGCTGGGGAAGACACTTAAGGAAATCGAGGCTCAGATCATCTTCAGTGGGATTCTGCCTGTTCCTAGAGAAGGACAGCAAAGGGGTGACAGGATTGTGATGATAAATAGTTGGCTAAGGGAGTGGTGCTATAAAGAGGGCTTTGGGATGTATGGCCACTGGGAGGCTTTCGGGGACAGAAAACTGTTCTCACGGGATGGACTTCATCTGAGTAGGGAAGGAAATAGACTTCTGGGAGGGAGGCTGGCTCATCTCATCAAAAGAGCTTTAAACTAGGAATTTGGGGGAGACGGTTGGGAGATGTCTAGTTAATGTCCACACCAGATTATAACATTGAGAGGGAGGGTGATGAGATAAGAACAGATATAGCCGGGGGGAAGAGATTGGACATAAGGGGTGGGGGATGGATACTAGACTAATAGGTCATACAAGCAGTACGGCGTCCATACCAAATGGGATAACGAATGTGAGAGAGGCCAAACGGCATAAATTAAGATGTTTATACACCAATGCGAGAAGCCTAGGTAACAAAATGGAAGAATTGGAGCTCCTGGTCCGAGAAATGAAACCAGATATCGTAGGAATAACTGAAACGTGGTGGAACGGTAGTCATGACTGGAGTACAGGTATGGAAGGGTATGTGCTGTTTAGGAAAGACCGGATCAAAGGTAAAGGTGGGGGAGTAGCATTGTATGTCAATAATGAGGTAAACTGTAAAGAAACAATAAGTGATGGAATGGATAAGACGGAGTCTGTCTGGACAATACTCACATTGGGTAAAAGAACTACTAGAGCCTCCCCTGGGATAGTGCTTGGGGTGTGCTATAGATCGCCGGATCTAGCCTGGATATGGACAGAGAACTTTTAAACATTTTTAGGGAAGTAACTACTAATAGGAACTGTGTAATCATGGGAGACTTTAACTTCCCGGATATAGATTGGGGAACAAATGCTAGTAACAATAATAGGGCTCAGATTTTCCTAGACGTGATAGCTAATTAATTCCTTCATCAAGTAGTTGCTGAACCAACGAGGGGGGATGCCATTTTAGATTTGGTTTTGGTGAGTAGTGAAGACCTCGTTGAGGAAATGGTTGTAGGTGACAACCTTGGCTCGAGTGATCATGAGCTAATTCGGTTTAAACTAAATGGAAAGATTAACAGAATTAAATCGGAGACTAAGGTTTACGATTTCAAAAGGGCTAACTTTAATAAATTAAGGGGACTAGTTAGGGAAGTGGATTGGACTAACATATTTAGGGATCTAAAGGCTGAAGGCGCCTGGGATTATTTCAAGTTGAAGTTGCAGGAGCTGTCGGAGGCCTGTATCCCAAGAAAGGGAAAACGGTTCGTAGGCAGGAGATTTAGACCGAGCTGGATGAGCAAGCGTCTCAGAGGGGTCATTAAGAAAAAACAGAAAGCGTACAGGGAGTGGAAGATGGGAGGGATCAGCAAAGAAACCTACCTTATTGAGGTCAGAGCATGTAGAGATGGAGTGAGAAAAGCCAAAAGCCGTGTAGAGTTGGACCTTGCAAGGGGAATTAAAACCAATAGTAAGAGCTTTTATAGCCATATAAATAGGAAGAAAACAAAGAAAGAAGAAGTGGGACCGCTTAAAACTGTAGATGGAGTGGAGATTAAGGATAATCTAGGCATGGCACAATATCTAAATGAATATTTTGCATCGGTATTTAATGAGGCTAATGAAGGGCTGAGGAATAGTGGAAGTGAGACGGATGGGAATAAAGGAGTGGGGGTTGACATTACCGTATCCGAGGTAGAAGCCAAACTCGAACAGCTTAATGGGACTAAATCGGGCAGACCAGATGATCTTCATCTGAGAATATTAAAGGAACTGGCGCGAGAAATTGCAAGCCCATTAGCGATAATTTTTAATGAATCTGTAAACTCGGGGGTGGTACCGTTTGACTGGAGAATAGCTAATGTGGTTCCTATTTTCAAGAAGGGGAAAAAAAGTGACCCGGGTAACTACAGGCCTGTTAATTTAACATCTGTAATATGCAAGGTCTTGGAAAAAATATTGAAGGAGAAAGTAGTAAAGGACCTTGAGGTCAATGCCAATTGGGACAAATTACAACACGGTTTTACGAAAGGTAGATCATGCCAAACCAACCTGATCTCCTTCTTTGAGAAAGTAACAGATTTTTTAGATAAAGGAAATGCGGTGGATCTAATATACCTCGATTTCAGTAAAGCGTTTGATACGGTACCGCATGAGGAATTATTGGTTAAATTGGAAAAGATGGGGATCGATATGAAAATCCAGAGGTGGATAAAGAGCTGGTTAAAGGGGAGACTGCAGCGGGTCGTACTGAAAGGTGAACTGTCAGGTTGGAGGGAGGTTACCAGTGGAGTTCCTCAAGGTTCGGTTTTGGGTCTGATTTTATTTAATCTATTCACTACTGACCTCGGAACCAAATGTAGGAGTGGCTGATAAAGTTTGTGGATGACACAAAGTCGGAAGGTATTGCCAATTCGGAGAAGGATCGGGATATCCTGCAGGGAGATTTGGATGACCTTGTAAACTGGAGTAATAGTAATAGGATGAAATTTAATAGTGAGAAGTGTAAGGTTATGCATTTAGGGATAACTAACAAGAATTTTAGTTATAAGCTGGGGACGCATCAGTTGGAAGTAACGGAAGAGGAGAAGGACCTCGGAGTCCTGGTTGATCGCAGGATGACTATGAGTCGGCAATGTGACGTGGCCGTGAAAAAAGCTAATGCGGTCTTGCGATGCATTAGGCGAGGTATTTCTGGTAGGGATAAGGAGGTGCTGGTTCCGTTATACAAGGCACTGGTGAGACCTCATTTGGAGTCCTCATTTGGAGTACTGTGTGCAGTTCTGGTCTCCCATGTTCAAAAAGGATGAAATCAAACTGGAACGGGTACAAAGAAGGGCCACTAGGATGATCCGAGGAATGGAAAATCTGTCGTATGAAAGGAGACTCGAGGAGCTCGGTTTGTTTACCTTAACCAAAAGAAAGCTGAGGGGGGATATGATTGCTCTCTTTAAATATATCAGAGGGATAAATACCAGGGAGGGAGAGGAATTATTTCAGCTCAGTACTAATGTGGACACGAGAACAAATGGATATAAACTGGCCGTCGGGAAGTTTAGGCTTGAAATTAGACGAAGGTTTCTAACCATCAGAGGGGCGAAGTTTTGGAACAGCCTTCTGTGGGAAACAGTGGGGGCGAAGACCTCTCTGGCTTTAAGCTTAAGCTTGATAAGTTTACGGAGGGGATGGTTTGATGGGATAAAGTGATTTTAGTCAATAGGTCAATAACGTGCCATCGCTGGAAATTAGTAACAATGGTCAATGATGGGATATTAAAAGTTACTACAGAGAACTTTTTCCAGAGGGTCTGGCTAGAGAATCTTGCCCGCATGCTCGGGGTTCAGCTGATCGCCATATTTGGGGTCGGGAAGGAATTTTACTCCAGGGTAGATTAGCAGAGGCCCTGGAGGTTTTTCGCCTTCCTCCGCAGCATGGGGCAGGGGTTGCTTGCTGGAGGATTCTCAGCGATTTGAAGTCTTTAAATCATGATTTGGGGACTTCAACAGCTGAGTCAAGGGAGAGAATTCTTCCAGGAGTGGGTGGGTCAGCTTTTGTGGCCCGCATCATGCGGGAGGTCAGACTAGATGATCATAATGGTCCCTTCTGACCTTAGAGTCTATGAGTCTATGAGTCTATGAGGTACATAGGAAGTTTAAATTAAGCCTTGAACCATTTGTGGCTTTTTCAGTTTTGATGAAGGTTGGTTTGTTCTTGCATCTCAGCTAGTTTACCTATCTCTTAAATTCTAGTAAGAATCTAAGTATTTGCTTTTATTGTCTGTGGCAATTATTTCCATTACTTGGTGGTTTCTGGAGAATTCATCTTTATTTAGGACATCACAATGCACTGGTAATGCTATAAGGTTTATTTATAAGCTCAGTTATGGGATTTTAAGAATATGTAATTATTGAGGTGCTCACCTTGACCACAACACTGTGACATTATCAATTAGATTTCAATAAGTTAAAAACTTTTATGAAATGTCTTAAAATAAGTGAAAATTTTTTATTGAGTTAAATGAAGTATTTAGAAACTGAATTTCAGGTATTTTCCTGACCAATTTTTTTTATGCAAAGTTATTCTTTCTCTTTTTGTAGATGAATCATGTACTGTAGTTAAAACTACTAGTAGGAAACAATTCAACTGTTAGGCCAACAAAGGTAGAGGAAATTCAATTAAGTATCCAGAGACTCAGGGGAAAAACTTCCTTTCAGTATGGTGTTCCCCTCAGCTGGAATCTGAAGCAATCATCTGCAAGCAAACCTCAAGTCATGTACCCTTTATCCATTTAGGGGGAAATGTGTGAATAGGAGGCCTGTTTTTTTTTTTAACTTATTTCCTAGAGCATTGTCATGTCTTAAGGTATGTCCTCCTCTCCTACCTCAGTTTTGGCTGTCCTGTTTAGAGCTAGATCCTTGATTGGGGGTAAATTAACAAAGTGTTAACTCTAAAGCTCTTAATTTCCTCCTCTCCGCCACGTTAGTTGTTGCTCTTACTCAAAATACACATGCTCTTCAGGGTCCAAGAGGCATGCTTCAGTCTGTCAGGAATCTAGATTCAACATTAGGGCTATCGATTAATTGCAGTTAATTCCTGCGATTGAACTAAAAAATAATTAATCACGATTAAAAAAATTAATCACAATTAATCACAGTTTTAATCACACTGTTAAACTATAGAATACCAATTGAAATTTATTTAATATTTTGGATGTTTTTCTACATTTTCATATATATTATATTCTGTGTTGTAATTGAAATAAAAGTATATATTTTTATTACAAATATTTGCACTGTAAAAATGATAAACAAAAGAAATAGTATTTTTCAGTTCACCTCATACAAGTACTGTAGTGCAATCTCTTTGTCATGAAAGTGCAATTTACAAATGTAGATTTTTTTTGTTAGATTGTTTTGGTTTTGAGCGCAGTTATGTAAAACTTCAGCGCTTACAAGTCCACTCAGTCCTACTTCTTGTTCAGCCAATCACTATGACAAACAAGTTTGTTTAGATTTACAGGAGATAATGCTGCCCTCTTCTTATTTATAATGTCACCAGAAAGTGAGAACAGGAACTTGCATGACACTTTTGTAGCCAGTATTGAAAGGTATTTATGTGCCAGATATGTTAAACATTCATATGCCTCTTCATGCTTTGGCCACCATTCCAGAGGACATGCTTCCATGCTGATCACTCGCATTAAAAAAATGTATTAATTAAATATGTTACTGAACTCCTTGGAGGAGACTTCTATGTCCCCTGCTCTGTTTTACCCACATTCTGCCATATATTTCATGTTATAGCAGTCTTGGATGATGACCCAGCACATGTCATTTTAAAAACACTTTCACTGCAAATTGCACAAAATGCAGAGAAGGAACCAATGTGAGATTTCTAAAGATAGCTACAGCACTCGACCCAAGGCTTAAGAATCTGAAGCGCCTTCCAAAATCTGAGAGGGATGAGGTGTGGTGCATGCTTTCAGAAGTCTTAAAAGAGCAACATTCCGATGCGGAAACTACAGAACCTGAACCACCAAAAAAGAAAATCAACCTTCTGCTGGTGGCATCTGACTCAGATACTGAAAATGAACATGCGCTGGTCTGCAATGCTTTGGATCCTTATCGAGCAAAACCCATCATCTGCATGGACACATGTCCCTTGGAATGGTGGTTGAAGCATGAAGAGACATATGAATCTTTAGTGCATCTGGCACGTAAATATCTTGCGACGCCAGCTACCACAGTGCCATGAAAGCACCTGTTCTCACTTTCAGGTTACATTGTAAACAAGAAGCAGGCAGCATTATCTCCTGCAAATGTAAACAAACTTGTTCAGCCAATCTCTCAGACAAACAAGAAGTGGGACTGAGTAGGCTCTAAAATTTTATATTGTTTTGTTTTTTAATGCAGTTTTTTGTACATAATTCTACATTTGTAAGTTCAACTTTCATGATAAAGAGATTGTGCTACAGTACTTGTATTAGGTGAATTGAAAAATACTGTTTCTTTTGTTTTTTTACAGTAAAATACTTGTAATCAAAAATAAATATAAGGTGAGCACTATACACTTTGTATTCTATGTAACTGAAATCAATATATTTGAAAATGTAGAAAACATCAAAAAATATTTAAATAAATGGTATTCTATTATTGTTTATCAGTGCAATTAATTGTGCAATTAATCATGATTTATTTTTTTAATCACGCGATGAATCGCGGTTAACTTTTTAAATTGCGATTAATTTTTTTAATTGCTTGACAGCCCTTTTCAACATCTATCTTTTGAGTCTTGATGCCACTATTTTAGTATGCTAACTCTTCACTTACCCTCTCACCATGACACTCTTATAGGCATAGGCCTGCGCAGCACATTTCGTTAGGGTGTGCACACAGGGAGCCCCGCCCTAGCTCCGCCCCCACCCTGCCCTAGCCCTGCCCTGCCCCCATCCACTCCCTCCTACTTCCCACCCCCTGACTGCCCCCCTCAGAACCCTCGACCCCCACCTGCTCCTTGTCCCCTGACTACCCCCTCCTGGGACCCCTGCCCCTAACTGCCCCCCTAGGACCCTACCCCCTACCTGTCCCCTGACTGCCCCAACCCTTATCCACACCCCCGCTCCCAGACAGACCACTGGGACTCCCACGCCTATCCAATCGCTCCCCGCCCCCTGACAGGACCCCCAGAACTTCCGACCCATACAACCCCCCCAGCTCCTTGTCCCCTGACCACCTCCTCCAGAGACCCCCCACCCTAACTGCCCCCCAAGACCCTCCCTGTCCCCTAACTGCCCTGACCCCTATCCATCTCCCACCCCCTGACAGACCCCGGGACTCCCATGCCCCATCCAACCCCCCCTGCTCCCTGACTGCCCCCTCCAGAGATCCCCCACCCCTAACCACCCCCCATCCCCTATCCAACCCACCCTGCTCCCTGTCCCCTGACTGCCCCCACCCCTTATCCAATCCCTCGGCCCCGTACCCCTTACCATGAGGCTCCTAGCAGCATGTTCTGCTCCGCACAGAGCCAGACACGCTTCCCCGCGGGAGCGCGCAGCCCCGGCCCCCAGAGCGCTGCGCGTTCGGCGGCATGGCTCCAGGGAGTGGGGAAGGCAGGGGAGAGGCCGACGGCTTGCTGTGCTCGGCCCGGCACTCTGGCCTGGGAGCGCGGACCCCATGGCTTGCCGCGCTGGGAGAGTGGGGCCATTTGCATACCCTAGCATTAGGGTGTGCCTGGGCACACACCGTGCGCACGCCTATGCTTATAGGGTTCATTGCGTGTTTATTTGATGCCTTAGTCAACGAGCACATCCTCCTAGGTACTTGTTTCTCCATTATGAAATGTGTTAAACTGAAGCTTTGTTTCTCACAGCTGCTCCTCTCCGACTTCTGAGAACTCCCCATGGACTTTCCAGATCCTAGTCTCCAAAATTCAAATTATTTCCAACATGCTACCTTTCAAGAGACAGCAACAGCAATTCCCCACATGGGGGAGCAGTTTCATTGATCTGAAGCTCACCTTGTACTGACGTTCAAATAGTTACTAGTAAGGTTGTATTAAAAAACTAAGCTCTTAATTCGTAGTATTTATTTACTGATTTTAAGGGTTTTCTTTGCTCTTTATGCCCTAGAAATTTGCCACCAGCCAGGTTAAAGCTCATTTACCAGGCAGTTTGAAATCTTTTCCTCTCACTTGCAGCTGCTACGTCTGCTTCCACCATTTTCCAGATTTAAAAAAAATCAGTACATTCAACAAGTTTACAAGAGATCCCTCAGGTTTCTGTATATGTAGATTTAACACAACAGTGCTTCAAGTACTTGAGTTCTGATCGATCTATCTTACTTCCCCTCCCCACCCCACCCCACCCCCCCGCTTGGTTTTAGTTTTCTCAGGAGTTTGGTTCTCATTTTTGTAGCCAGGTCTTTTCACTACCTCATATGATCTTGCAGCTTAAGATGACTATTTAACAATAGTCACATAATTTGGAAGCCACACACCCAGTAATTTATGGGATCCCGGAGTTAGAACACAAAAATCTAACTCTTTATTGGACCTGAGAATGAACTAAATGAATGAACAGCACCAAAATAGCACCATCAACTTCCACAGATTGGTGCTGTTTCAAGTCTTGCTCTTCTTTACAATTTAAAAATGCAAAAAATGACGATCCTTCACTCCCACTGAACTGATCCTCATTTTCCTACTACTCACTTTGAAAGGCAGCCCCGTTCCCTGTACCTCACACACTTAAAGTTTGTCTCTCTTCTCAAACATTTTGAGGAAAAGGCATTTGGGTCAACATTGTTAAAGGTATTTAGATGTTGCTGCACTTAGCATTGCAATGCCTGACTCAAGAGCCTAAGTATTTTCAAAAGTGATTCAGGCACTTAGGAGCCAATCTTCTGTTGACTGTCATAAAATTAGACTTTGACTTTTAAAAATTAGATTTAGGCTCCTTAGTCAGTTACGTGTTGCAACACCGAGCTCAGCAATGCCTAAATATCTTTTAAAATGTGGGCCTTACACTGCACTGCACTAAGTAAATGTGTGGCAATCTGTGGAGAAGTGCTTTTGACAGATTTTTTTTAATAGCCCCAAAAGACCTGGTTCCATACCAGGATGCTGCCTTAGCCATGAACTAGACTTATGCTCCAGAGTTGGGTATGCAGAACTAGTTCCCTTCTAAATGCTTACTGATGAGCTCTAAGGTGGCAATGGTGTGGTGTACCTCGTCCCTTTCAGTGGCTAGCCTACAAAGGAAACAAGCTTCTCCAGATCAGCACAGGCCAGTGTGCACAGGTTTGTCCAAGAGGTGAATATAGCTGCACCGCTTCGTATTAGTGACCATAATTAAATTTAACATCCCTGTGGCAGGAAAAACACCACAGCAGCCCACTACTGTAGAATTTAATTTCAGAAAGGGGAACTACACAAAAATGAGGACGTTAGTTAAACAGAAATTAAAAGGTACAATGCCAAAAGTGAAATCCCTGCAAGCTGCATGGAAACTTTTTAAAGACACCATAATAGAGGCTCAACTTAAATGTATACCCCCAAATTAAAAAAAACATAGTAAGAGAACCAAAAAAGTGCCACCGTGCCTAACCAACAAAGTAAAAGAAGCAGTGAGAGGCAAAAAAGCATCCTTTAAAAAGTGGAAGTTAAATCATAGTAAGGAAAATAGAAAGGAGCATAAACTCTGGCAAGTCAACTGTAAAACTATAATTAGGAAGGCCAAAAAAGAATTTGAAGAACAGCTAGCCAAAGACTCAAAGTAATAGCAAAAAAAAAAAAAAAATTAAGTACATCAGAAGTAGGAAGCCTGCTAAGCAACCAGTGGGACTACTGGATAATTGAGATGCTAAAGGAGCACTCAAGGACTATAAGGCCATTGCAGAGAAACTAAATGAATTCTTTGCATCAGCAAAGTAAGCTGTCATGTCATAAGAGGAAGGTTCCTCTCATGGACTGGTAACGGTTAAAATATAGGAAACAACGGGTAGGAATAAATGATCTGGAAAAAGGGGTAGACAGTGAGGTGGCAAAATTTGCAGATAATACAAAACTACTCAAGATAGTTAAGTCCAAAGCAGACTGCGAAGAGCTACAAAAGGATCTCTCAAAATTGGGTGTCTGGGCAACAAAATGGCAGATGAAATTCAATGTTGATAAATGGAAAGTAATACACATTGGAAAACATAATCTCAACTATACATATAAAATGATAGGGTCTAAATTAGCTGTTACCACTCAATAAAGAGATCTTGGAGTCGTGGATAGTTTTTTGAAAACATCCACTCAATGTGCAGCAGCAGTCAAAAAAGCAAACAATGTTGGGCATCATTAAGCAAGGGATAGATAATAAGACAGAAAATATATTGCCTCTATATAAATCCATAGTATGTCCACATCTTGAGTACTGCGTGCAGATGTGGTCTCCCCATTTCAAAAAAGATTCAGAAAAGGGCAACAAAAATGATTAGGGGTATGGAACAGCTGCCGTATGAGGAGAGATTAATAAGATTAGGACTTTTCAGCTTGGAAAAGAGACTACTAAAGGGGGATATGATAGAGGCCTGTAAAATCATGATGAGTGTGGAGAAAGTAAATAAGGAAGTGTTATTTACTACTTCTCATAACACAAGAACTAGGAGGCACCAAATAAAATTAATAGGCAGTAGGTTTAAAACAAACAAAAGGAAGTATTTCTTCACACAACGCACTGTCAACCTGTGGAACTCTGCCAGAGGATGGTGTGAAGGCCAAGACTATAACAAGGTTAAAGAAAGAACTAGATAAATTCATAGAAGATAGGTCCATCAATGGCTATTAGCCAGGATGGACAGGGATGGTGTGCCCAGCCTCAGTTTGACAGAAGCTGGGAATGGCCGACAGTTTGAATCACTTGATGATTACCTGTTCTGTTCATTCCCTCTGGGGCACCTGGCATTGGCTGCTGTCAGAAGACAGGATACTGGGCTAGATGGAGCTTTAGTCTGACCCAGTATGGCCGTTCTTATGTCAGTCCTTGGCATGTTTAGTGCAAGTGATTTTTTAAAGTTTAAGGTGTTCAAATGGCTATATTTAAATGTGCCAGACAGGCATGGCCCTGTGGGACAGTAAGTGTTTAGTAGATTTCCTGGGGAATCCCTGGGGATTGGTTAATGTAAATGCTACAACCCTGGTTAAGCAAAAACTCAGCCTTTTCAAAATACACCCTGTGGAGAGGGTCATCAACTGGTGATTAACTGTTCCTGGAGACTGGAGATCAAAGGCCCAGTGTAAAAAGAAACAGCTGAATTGTCCAGTCCAGAGTCTGGGTCCTGGTCTAAAAATTGACATGAACTTGTAACCAAGAGGGCAAACCCAGTTGTGGGGTTTGAAAGACTGACACTTACCAGAGCCCTGTGTTTGAGTTGGAGTGACCGCTGGTAAACTTTTAGCATGCACATGGAATCTTTTATTTTCTCTCTAATGCTTTTGATATTAAGAATAAAAGTGCTTTCATGGAAAGAGCTGTGTGGTAATACACTGTTCATAGCCTTCGGAGGTAGAGCAAAGCACAGGAGCTGGCTCTTAGGCAGACAAGCACTTAGGCAGACAAGCTGCTGGGGATGTCACAGTGTAAGGCAGCAACTGTGCAGCATTAAAACACTGGTCAGGAGGGAGAGAGAGATGTGGGTCTCTGCCCAAGAGAGGTGATGGCTGGGACCCAGAAACTTTAAGTGGATGCCCTTGAGGGACCAGGGAGGGGGTATACAGGTGCAGTTACCCTGAAACTGTGACACAGGGCAGGATTTTGAACCTCCTATAGAATTGTTTCAGAGATTTTAATGCCAGAGTATAATTCAAATTGCCTGAAGCACTGCTACGCTCTTGCTTTTAGCAGGAATTTTTCTACAAAGGTGTGAGATCACTGGAACCTGAAGTGACAGGATCAGCCATTCTTTGGCCTGTCACTTGCTATATGAAACAAGAGTAATTTTTATTGGGGAGCAATGGTGACTTACTATATTAAGTATTCTACTTTGTATTATATAATTATTAATTATCTGAGTATTTGCAGTTATTTTTTTGTATGAACAGCAGAAACACCTTTTGATGGGGTATACCAACCCCTCAGACCCCTCACTGCCAGCAAGATTTCACAAACGGATATGCACCCACTCAGCCCGGCCCTGCTACATATGCACTTGCTGTCAGGTAATGAAGGGGCAATTTAAAAGGGAGGAGGAGAGCTCAATAACTGGCTTCCCAGGGAGGAGAATAGACTTCTTATCCTTTATTCCCTGAGAAAAGGAACAGCCTCTTCAGAGGTGGCTGACTGCCAGAGCCCTTTTGAAGGAAAATAGGCAGGCCTGGTATAGAACTTAGTCTATTTTTGAGACAATTTTCCTTTTGTTTATCTACTGAAAGGACTATTGGGCTAAGGGGTCAAAAGAGGCTGTTGCAGGGATCCTGCCTAGGCTGTATGTCAGGAACTATCTCAAATTCTGGACTTTTGCACCCTATTCAAGTCTGCTGTGTGGTCTGTCTTGGACCCTGAAGAACATGTGTATTTTGAGTAAGAGCAACAGCTACTGGGGAGGGTGAAGAGCTTTAGAGTTAACACTTTGCCAATTTACACCAACCAAGAATCTGACTCTTAATATCATGACAGCCAAAACTGAGGTGTTGGCAACTTCAGTGAAGTTTACATGCAGTGACCCCAAGATTCTACTATTGTGTGAGCAGTAGAACTAAGGAGTTAATACTAAAGCAAGGCCTCAGTCATCCTTGTGTCTGACCCGCATGCCACAGTCAAAGACAGAAGGAGCTATAGGAAGTGAAATAGACTGTATGGACAGTAGCACCATGAGACTGAGCGCAATCCCCAACTGTATTCCGCTGGCACATTGTAGTAGTAGTGGCAGTCTTACTGAATTTGTACATTGCAGTCTGACAGGTTAAAGAGGCACTAAACAAAAAGGAACGAAGGAGCAAATTAAAGTGAACAGCGGGTATTTCCTTTCCCTAACTTTTGCTTGTTTAGTGGCACAGCTTTTAAATAGCCCTACATCCTAATCACAAATATAAGTAAGGTTTCAGAGTAGCAGCCGTGTTAGTCTGTATCCGCAAAAAGAACAGGAGTACTTGTGGCACCTTAGAGACTAACAAATTTATTAGAGCATAAGCTTTCGTGGACTACAGCCCACTTCAGTACTTCTGTTCTTCTTTTTGCAAATATAAGTAAGACATCCCTTCACTGACACTTGAAGTTCCTGACATGCTGAAGCAGTTTCTGTGAAGGAAAATACAGAAGCCTTAGAATTTGGAGCAAGTTTTCCAAGCAACAGAGAAAGGAGAACCAGTGGGTGTAGGCTGGACTTTCAGATATCCTTTGAGGGATTGTCGTAAAGGAGGCTATAAAAGCAATGTGTCAGATCAGGTATTCTCATTTATCCTCAAAATAGGGAAACATTAAATAAAATCTGAACTCAACTAAAAACAAGTCAGCCTGTAAAACTTAGTATCACAAGCCTAGAGCTATTGAACTTTACAAAATTATTTACATGCGTAAGTTATATGTTTAATGAGGTATTGGAAGTGATATAAATCTTTAAGCAGTAATGCAGCCTTTGACTGGGGTTAGAAAACTGCCTTTTGTTCTTTGTCCACAGCAAGATTTCTCATCTTTCTGTGAGTAAGCTGTCTGTCCACAGTTAGAGGACTGTATTAGATGGACCACTGATCTGATTCAGTAGGGCTGTGTCAAAAACCATCACATGGGTGGTCAGCCCTAATGACTGGAGCAGGAGTTGGTAGCCAGGAATGGGAGCCTGGGGTCAGAGGCGAAACCAGAGGTAAGATGTCAGAGCTGGGTTATTTGGAGTGGAGCAAGGCTGAGAATAAGCAAGAGCTATCACATCCACTGCCTTCTGCTGGCCTTAGAGCTGGTTTGCTGACTCTTCTCACCAATCAGACAGTGTAGCCAGACAGGCTGCCTACTACAGGCCAGCTGCACCCATTAGGTTGCCTGGAGAGTGGCTCTGCTGCAGGTTCTGATTCCTGACAGGCAATTCTTATGGTCTTAATCTTATGCTTTTATGAGGTGACCTAAGCTTCCAGCAATACTGCAATGTACCGTTATATCTGCTGGAACTGTTAATGGGCTGCAGAAAGGTGACTTGTCGTTCCTAACCTCAGTTGTTGGTAATCATAGCTCCATAAATCAGTCTTGCAATTTATAACAGCTGAAGTTAGGGGAATTTTTTCAGGGAGCAGTGGCAGTTAGTTGGGTGGTGCCCAATTCCCACTTATGTCTTTAAAACCAATAGAGTAGGCTAGAGTGATATTTTTGAACACCAGATACCAGCTCTCCCATTTCAATCCAATTATAAAGGTGATGAAGATTATAGTACTTATGTAGTATTTAACAACTAGTCAATTTAAGCTGCCCACAGGGATTTTGTGAATTGAAGGCATAGAACTTGTACTTGTAATTGCAGCTGGGAGAACTTCTTTAGACAACACTCGAATTTGAGGAACCTGTGCTCTAGGTCATCCATTCCTCATACACAATTTTCCTGTTGACAAGGACTTTTATTTCAGTAGAGGAAAGGTACAGGAATGAGCACAAATGAAACTAGATTAAGAACAGAGTAACTGTCAAATGTAAAGATAAGAGACACTGAACTGACATCCATTCATTTAAATGAAACTGGGAAGGGAATTTACTTTTAAAGCTCAAATGTATGCAAGAGGCCACATTAAGGACAAAATGGAATGCTCCAAGGTGACAAAGGCTTTTCTTATGGGTGCACAAAGCACTAGCTCATCTATTGCATGGTTCATCTACGGCTTATGCTGTTTAAACTGCATTTCCCCCTGTTTTTCTTCTCACTTAGAGTTGGGACAATAACTGATTTTTTGGTTCACTGCAGTTGAAAAAAAGAAGGAAAGCTTGGTTCAGGTTGAACCAAAAATTCAGAAAAATATTGGGTAAATCAAGAGTCAACAATTTTTATTTCAGATTGCACAAATCATTTCATTGGCTCTGAAATGACATGATTCATGTATGAGCATTTTTAAATCAATGCAAAGAACATACATAAGAATGGCCATACTAGGTCAGACCAAAGGTCCATCTAGCCCAGTATCCTGGTGTCTGACAGTGGTCAATGCCAGGTGCCCCAGAGGGAATGAACAGAACAAGTAATCATCAAGTGATCCATCCCCTGTCTCTCATTCCCAGCTTCTGGCAAACAGAGGCGAGGGACACCATCCCTGCCCATTCCATTGATGGACCAATCCTCCATGGACTTATCTAGTTCTTTTTTGAACCTGTTATAGTTTTGGCCTTCACAACATCTTCTGGCAAAGATTTCCACAGGTTGACTGTGCGTTATGTGAAGAAATACTTCCTTTTCTTTGTTTTAAACCTGCTGTTTGTTAATTTCATTTGGTGACCCCTAAAGAGAAATGAAGGCTAGGTTTACTATTTAAAATAATACCCTGGCATATTATTCCCTTAAAGGAATAACAGACTGTCAAGGCTGATTTCCCACTCTGGCATTTTGAGTGCAGAAGGTGGGGGCCCGCAAGGATTCTAAAAATTAATACTGGCCCTCCAGGCTTGTATTAAACATTCAAAGTTACAGCTTTTCTCTGACCTTGGATGAATAGATACTGTTACCACCCAAGTGCAAAAACCCCTTTGAGAACCAAGGAAGGTGCACTTGGGAATTCCTTCCTGTGGGGTACCCTCAATCCTTTTCACCCCCGCTCCGGGGAAGAGCTGAGAAAGAAAATAAAGGAAATCAGCTGTTGCCACTAGCTAATTAAACATGTGTACAAACCTCTTAGGACACAAAATCCAATCCTATTCTTAAAGAAGGTAAACTTTATTAAAAACAAAAAGAAAGAAAATGCATTTGAAAACTCAGGCTACTGCTAGATTTTAAAAACCCACTTACAAAAATTCAGGATCAAGAATAACCCTTCTTGAGGTCCAGCTTAAAGGTTACAAGCAAAACAAAAGCATTTGGGGTTAGTACAGAGGAGTCCGCAAGCCATAAAAAAATAAACAGAGATAAACCTAATTACATCTTCCTAGACATTTCCTGATCTACTTATGATTTGATGATTTTTCATACCTGGCCCAAGCTCTTACAACATAGCTACTCTGTCCCTTCTCTCCTGGAGAACAACACAGACAGACGCACTGGCTCTTTTGTTCAGGTGCCCAATCCCTTCCTTTTACCTATGCAGGGAGACTTTTTAACCCTTTACAGGCAAAGCAAGTAGAGAATAACTACTAAGAGGGAGTTTATAGCTAACTGGCTGGCTGGGTCCATAAAAGGGAGTTACACCCCCCCCCCCACACACACACACACACCCCTGCTTCTTTATCACACAGACTTAATATATTTGCATTGTCCAGGAGAGGGTTGGATAGTACAGGACCTATATTTCTGGGGGAAGGCCTGGGACTGGCGGTGTGTTGGAATCACCCTGCAGTATACCCAAGGCTAGTAAGAACCAAGGTCTGGCTGGCTGCAGCACACAGAGACAGCTAGGAGTGACTTACGTGCTGGAGGCTGTTTGTGAGCAGTCCAGGTTGGAGACTACAGCAGCAAGGCGTGGTAAAGGGCACTCCAGGTTACAGGGCAGGGGTGACACAACTACTCATTGGTCTGGATTGTGCCCTGATATGTCATACCCTACTCCAGTGACTATTTATACTCAGTGTAACAGCTTCAGTGGGAGAGATCTGCCCAGAATATCCCATAGGTCAGTGCTTAGGGCATTCTCCTGCAGTGTGGTAGACCCAAATACAAACCCCTGGTCAACATCAGGCAGAGAAGGGAATTAAAGCAGGGTATCTCACATCCCAGATGAGTGCCCTAATCCATGGGCTAAGGGTTATAAAGGAGGTGACACCTGCACCTGCCATTGTTTTGCGGCTGGGGCCTAAGTCTGTCTGTGAATCCAACCTCCCAAACTCTTTTGGCCAACACTATTTGGTGGATGTGTCAAGTTCATGATTTGCTTCAGGTTGACCAAAACAGCATTTTTGTGGTGAATGAACTATCCATCTGAAAAATTTCACCCGGATCTACTCTTGAATATCTGTTCCATAGAAGTTCTGATTCTGACCTAATAATTCAAATGGCCAGCTTGCCATTGAGTTACCTAGGTTTCGATGGTCAAGTTTGGGGTAGGCATGAGGTATATTGTAATGTATCTTCAAGGGGGAATGTGCTTTTAAAGTAGCACCATTCAGTGAGGAAGAAGTAAGCACTGATTTGGAACACTTAAGAGTTTGGAGCTGAGCTGATCCATGTGATTAATTCATCTATCTATATCAAAGTAGCTTTAAACCTCCAACTATAAGGGACAGGTGCCTCCCAGAGATGGGTGTTACTCTGAATTCATGCTATCCATGTTAACTATTTAAGACAACCAGGTCTGGCCCTTGTTGTTTTGATAGGGTTTTGGTGCCCAGGGAGGAGAGTTTTTCAGGGCCCTTCTCCCCCGCCAGTGAAGCAACAAAAAACCCCACACACGGTGGAGTGATGTGGTGCCTAGGCACCTGCCCTGTTCATCTGCCCCGAGGGTTGCCCCGAAGACAACTAATAAAAGCAATGTAGCAATTTCTTTGAGTTATAGCTTGGGTTCATTGATTGGACTTTTATCACGGGCTTGTTGGGCAGAACACTGCCCTGTCTGAGCCCAATGGACATATGTCAAGGGGGTCAGTCTACACTAGTTTGGATCAAGATAGCTAAAAGATCTCTAATGCAATTTAGCTAGGTGAAGCAACACTTTCTTGACCAGCAATATCTATTAGCTCACTCTGAAGTCTGAACCTTCAGTTGTAATTGACACCACCTGTTTCACACAAGTTATTAGTCATTTAACCATGTGTCAAACTTGCTTCATTTAGCCATGTGTGCTGTCGGCAGGATTCTGAAACCTGAATACACTCAGTGGTGCCAGAACTGTGTTTCACTCTGCATATTGGTATCCCTATATGAGGGTAGCATAAGAATAACTGTGCTGTTTGTGTATTGTTACTTTAAAGCATATTGCAGACTGTTGTGACAGGGATTACTAAAAGGGAATATAAACCAAATATATGCATTGTTTCACATTTTTCTATTCAATTTTTTTCATTTTCTAATTCCCCTTGCCTCCCACAAAAATAAAGGGAGAACAAAAATATAAAGAAATGGGAAGGAAAGGAAGGCATTAACCATCACAGCATGATGATCCATTCAAGAAGCAATTCGAAAGTAATACAGGGGACAGACAAGTCTTGGATTAGAAACAGCTGATGGGCACTGAAAGTCAGTTGGATGAAGGACTACATTACACTCCATATCTTGCTGCCACCACTGCTGGCTTTTCATGAAGTAATTGTGTAGATACTTTTCTGAGTTCAATGTGTTAGGCCTCTTTCCAAGTTTAGCTATTCTTTTGATGCAAGCCAAAAGAAGCACAATGTTTGATGTTCATCCTGCTCTGTCTGGTTATTGGACAAGAACTTAAGTTGGCAAGCTTAAAAAAAGACATCAAATGACAATTGACCTCTAGTATGGGGAAATCCTTTGTCAAGCAAATAAGAGAAATGTTTTTTAATCCCTACTTCCCAGGAATTTCACTAGGAAACTTTTAAAAAAATAATTTAGAAGGACAACTAAATCAGACTTCTACTAATTTGAAGATGGAATGTTATGTTCTCAGGTCACTAGTAAATGTTTGAAACTTTGTACTGAGAGCAATGAACAAGCTTTTTGTTCACTTTCCCCTAGCAATTTGTCATTTCTTGAAATTATATCACCAATTAATTTAATACTTAACTCTGCTGCCATTAAATTTGCTCATTCTGTCAAAGAGAATTGCAACAACTGCCTCTTTTGTATAAAATGCAACCCATTTCCATGCAGTAACTAGTTTGAGGCTATTTCGTAACTGAGGGTGTGATTCCCAACTCAAGGAGACCTACTTGAACTAATTCTAACTGAGCTTGCATGCTAAGAATAGTAGTGTAGACAGGGTAGTATGGGCAGCAGCAAATGGTGGGAAAGGCCAGTCACTCTGAGTACAAACCCATCAGACCCTGAGGATATCTAGTCAAGCTGCTTAGTCCATGTTGCCTCTCACAGCTGCTCATGCCTTTTAGGGGCAATGTAAGATATGGCATATATTTGTGGTGGTGTCTTAAGCTCTAATTTTGCACCCCTGTTAGTCCTACTGGCAATGACAAAAGGCAAGTACATATGACAATACTATAATGCTCCTGAGAAACATCCTTTCATTTAGGGCATACCTAATTCAACATTTGGCACTTTGTTCTTATAGCTTGTAGCATGTGCAGTATCATAATTAAAATATCCCTTCCTCCCCTTTCCCTCATGCCTTGCAAGGTACAAAGGCAGGCAGAGATGTTTTTTTTATCCCTCGGGCTGCTCTTTACAACATACTGCTCAGAGAATCAGCAGATGACATGTCAGGGAGGCATCATAGTTTGATGATAGCATATGACATGATACTTCTGGGAGAGGCATTGGGCCAGAGGGCTTAGGGGAGGAGTGAAGGACTATGACATCCTGGTGTGCTTAGACCATGCTTAGAGATGCGTCAAAATCTTTCTGCTGGGTAATCCCAAAATATCCTGAGGTGGTTCATTCCAGGGAAGGTAAGTTACTGCCTGGCAAGGAGGAATTGTGTTTCAAAGAAGGAAACAGGAGGCTGTAAAGCTCGAACAGTAGTTTGTAACCAGGCATGATGAAGACAACCCTAAGAAAAAGGGTTAAGATTTAAATTTCAGATAGCCATCTTTTGAAGTTCTCAATGTTTTCTAATTGCATCATGAAACTCAGGCTGCAGACATACTAGGAGCAAGTAGAAGAGATCAAAAGTGAGAAATTGTGTGGAGGAGGAACAAAAGGATAGATTTTTATTTTTGCTGTGTATGGTCTTCTGAGGTACAAGAGCTTCCTACACAAAACAAGATAAACCTCCCCTTCTTTAGGGGCTAGTGCAGTCCTTGTTGTCATGAATATCCTCATTAACTTAATTGGTACTGTTGATGTGCATGTTCCATGGAAAATGTGAGCAACATATAGCCCCTATCTGTGCCTTTTTCCCCAGCCATCACTACACAATAGGGCATGAGCCCAAATTCTATGATGTTTCATGTACTCATTGCACTTAACAAATGGTTTGTACCTTAAATACAACATATTTATAAGTACTGCCATTGCAGGCTTTTCTTTGGCCTGAGCTTGCCTTATTTACATTGCAGCCATAGGCAAAATATATCAAGGGTAACTTTGTGCAGTGCCAGGTCCAGCAGGTACTTTGAAATGCAGTTGTTCAGGGAAACGCAAGACTTTGTTTTGTTTTGTTTTTTAAAACCGCCAACTGTTTTCATTCAGAAGCTAAGGTTCCTAACTATCTGCTTGTGCAATCTAATGCTCATTATGGAGTTTGGCGTGTCTAGCTTTTTAAAAAGTTCACAGTGCAATACACTGATCTTGTTTCCAAACATATTGCTTAAATGCAACTGAAGCAGAAAAAGTTAGTTTGCTTTTTCCCAGCTAAGACAGTTTGCACCTAAATAACTTTTGTTTTTTTTTGTTTCACCCCAGTGTAAGTCAGCGCAGTTGTGGATCAGGCCCCTGTAGTGTAATTAAGTCATTTAGTAGTTCTTATAAATCAGATGGACAGTACTGTACTTTTTTTTTTCTAAACATCTTTTATATTTGAAATGTAGTATTGTATTTTTGTAGGTTGGAAATTCTATTTCTACTTAAGGGATTCTTTTATTTCAGTTCTATAGGAGGATTGAAAGAATCTGTAAAACAGAAATATAAAAACGATATGGTATACAACATTGTCCTGTGTTTTCTAATCACAATAGACCAATTCATGTTGGGAGTGGCCCCACTGAAGTTACTGGCATTATATCTATAGAAAGTGCATAAATCAGAGGACAATCAAGGCTGTGGACATCCAATGCCACCTAGGAAGTCAGTCTTACTAGCAGTTTGAGGTATCCACATCCAGTTAGGTGCATAATAGGCACCTGCAACTTCTATTAATATTTATTGGTGATCAGTGCCCTTTGATGTTAGGTCATTAATATGGATGGACAAACATACTTATCTCTGGTAGAGAAAGATTAGGAAACAAAATTACAAAACTGAGTCCTACCCAGTTTATGATGGACATGTGATTTACAGCTTGGCAGCTGTTGGCCACAGGAGAGCATGCGGCTATTGAAGTCTTTCCCAGAAGAATATTTTTTCTTTTAACATGTTTTTCTTTTCTGTAAATCACCTTTGGATCAAAAACCCTACAGCTTGGAAGGCATTGTACTTGATTGAAACAGGATGCTACAGCACATTCTATTAGGAGGATATGCTTCTCTGGAGCCAACGGAACTGAAAGCCAGACCTAATTATTTCACACTTTATGTAACATCATATGAAGTCCTGCCAATATGGCAAGTTCTGTGGGCCAGGATTCCTGAATATCAACATCCACAGTGCATGCTGACCTGCACATGAGACAAGGTTACTGAGAAGGCTTCCTGTCATTCATATCCAGAGCATTTCAGGGATAGACTATGCACGGTTCTAATTCCCTTTGGCAGCTCTATTTTCTTTCATCTAGTAAACAAGTTTTCTGTCCTTATTCTTTTCTCACTTAATTTGGACATTAAGTGTATTGTTTTTGCAATTCAGTAGCCTTAACTAAAACATCCAAGTTCTCCATAGTCCATTTATTTTACTGTGATCCATGTGCATATGTGAAACCTTATCACTATGGAAGTTATTGGGCTTTTTAAAGGATATCAAACAGTTAATTTTAATCCTTTGACTTTATTTCTAACTTCACTTGAAAAATACATCTACAGAAGAGTGTTCTCTTTAAAATCCCTACTTCTGACTTTGTACTGTAGCTGAGTTTACTACAATATTCCAAATCTTTACCATTCTCAATGTAAGTAATCCTAGTAACATTTGCGACAAAGACCAAGTTTTTATATTTAAGGGCAACTGCTGTAATATATATTCTGGGATAAAATTCACTTAAATGCAGAGTGCCTGCACTATGTAGCATATGGAGGCAATGACTGATGTGTCTATCCCTGCACTTTCTATGCTGCAGGTCTGCCTCACAGCTCATTGATGCATAGATGCTGGAACTAGGGGTGCTGGGGGTGCAGTAGCAGCCCCTGGCTTGAAGTGGATTTCATTATATGCAGGGTTTACAGCTTGGTTCAATCGCTCTCAGCTCCCCCACTATAAAAATTGTTCCAGCACCCCTACATTGATGTTAACAGAAGGACTCAAGTTAATCACTAAGATGACAAGTAGGCTGTTTTCTCCCTTACAGCACTGTGGGTCTGATCCTCCACATACTTGTATCTGTCAAAAATGACAGTTCAATGGCATAAGGATTAGCCCTGGACAAGTAACGTAAGAGCTTCCATGCTGGGTCAGATCATGGTCCATCTTAGCCAATATTCTGACAGGAGCCAGTCCCAGAGCTTCAGGGGGGGTGTACAGAAGTAGGAGTGTATGACTCTAAGATTGCCCATCTTCCAATTCGGCTTCTGACAATCACATGTTTAGGGTCACCCCGAGCGTGGGGTTGCATCACTGACCACCTTGGCTAATAGCCATTAATGGACCTATCCTCCATGAACTTATCCAGCTCTTTTTTGAATCCACTTATACTTCTGGCCATCACAACTTCTCATGGAATGAGTTCCACAGGTTAATTGTACGTTGTGCGACAAAGGACTTCCTCTTGTTTGTGTCGAACCTGTGGCCTATTAATTTCATTGGGTGACCCCTGTTTTTTGTAATGTGGGAAAGGGTGAATAACACTTCTCTTTGACTTTTTCTATACCATTCATGATTTTACAGTTCTCTATTGTATCTCCATTTAGTAATCCCTTTTCTAAGGGCTTGTCTACACTACAAAGTTAAATCGACTTAAGTTATGTCAGCAAACAGCCACCACTGTAATTAAACATGCAATTTTAATCCTTTGACTTTATTTCTAACTTCACTTGAAAAATACATCTACAGAAGAGTGTTCTCTTTAAAATCCCTACTTCTGACTTTGTACTGTAGCTGAGTTCACTACAATATTCCAAATCTTTACCATTCTCAATGTAAGTAATCCTAGTAACATTTGCGACAAAGACCAAGTTTTTATATTTAAGGGCAACTGCTGTAATATATATTCTGGGATAAAATTCACTTAAATGCAGAGTGCCTGCACTATGTAGCATATGGAGGCCATGACTGATGTGTCTATCCCTGCACTTTCTATGCTGCAGGTCTGCCTCACAGCTCATTGATGCATAGATGTTGGAACTAGGGGTGCTGGGGGTGCAGTAGCAGCCCCTGGCTTGAAGTGGATAGTTGCATGTCCACACTATGCTCCCTATGTGAGCAGAGAGCGTCCACACTAGCAGCTCTTGCATTGACACAGAGCAGTGCATCATGAGTAGCTATCCCACTGTGCAACTGGCTGTAAGGTGTTTTGGGATGGGTTTGCAATGCCTCATGGGGGCAGATTCAGCATCACATGATGCAGTTTTCTCAATCCCATCGTTCCATAGGCATCCTAATACATTTCACACTGCTTTTCAGCTGTCCTGGTCAGGGCTGGCTCCAGCTTTTTTGCCACCCCAAACGGCGAAGAAAACAAAAGGAAAAAAAAAAACTATTGAGCTGCCACCGAAGAGGAAGACAGGGAGTGAAGGACCCGCCGCCGAAGACCCGTATGTGCTGCCTCAATAACGGACAGAGTGCCGTCCCTATCTATTGGCCACCCCAGGCACCTGCTTCCTTCACTGGTGCCTGGAGCCGGCCCTGGCCCTGGTAACCTGCACGCCAGCTATCTGTCAAAGTATGGATCCTGCACTGCTTTTCAGTATTGTGTGTTATGAACACAACGTGCCTGATCCTGCAGTATTTCATGAGCTATCTGGCTGAGGGAGGCCTTGAAGGTGCATTTTAACAATGAGCCACAGTTATGTGTGTTGTAGTGTGCTGAGCCTGGCATTGTTAGTGCCATGTTATGAACCTTGTAATGATTGCTATGTGTGCCCACCTATAGCAATGCATATGCACCAATTGTCTATGAATGTTAACAGCAGCCACCATGTGATGGAGAATAATGAAGATAAATTCGGTTTCCATAAGTAGATTTTTATTCCACATCCATGCAAACGTGTCTATATTTCCCTGTGTATACGCAGTTAACATCTATGTGCTTGCTTCAGTTCCTTGATTTTTTACGTGGCACTGCTGTGTTTCCCTATCATACCCCTTCTCCTCCATGCCCTGAGCCATCTGGCTTTAGATTTCAAAGTTTGTGCAGCTGGAGCAGAGTTGTGACTGCACAGCCTCCTCTCCCCAGAGACCCAGGGGATCCACCACTTCCCATGTACTCCAGGCAGGAATACATTTGCTGCATAGAGCCAGCATTCTCAGCTGGGCAATTGCTATGTGAGCTCTCCATGCCGAGCTAAGAGGAAGAACATGTTCAAAACTTCATGGGACTTTAAAAGGGGAGGGGCGCATACCTGGGTATCTGGCTGCAGGGCAGTAGAGTTCCAGAGTGGTCACGATGAGCATTTAGGTCAACGTAAGCAGCACAGTGTCTATGCTGCCACTGCATAGACCTAATTTTATCGACTTAAATGCTGTACCTCTCATGGAGGTGGAGTTATTAAATTGACATAGCAGGTGAGTTACATCGGTGAGATGGGATGGCCAGAACTGGACACAGTATTAAAGGTGTGAGTGCGCCTGGGAGATAGATATACATATATAGTGTCATTATGACATTTTCTGTATTATCTATTCCAGTGGTTCTCAAACTTTTTTTTTCATGGACCACTTGAAAATTGCTGAGGGTCTCGGTGGACCACTTAATGATCTTTCCAAATGTTGTTTGTACTGTTAGCTAACTATTGTAAAGCTCTCTGGATAAAAGTGCTATATGAAAAAAACTTAATAATTATTTTTTTTTGTTCAACAAATAAAAGCACACAACTCATATTTTAATATCAGTAGTCTTACCTTTCTAATGTGATGGATGTGCCCTCTCTCCCCCACCGCAGCAGCCCCGGAGCTGGGGCTGGGAAGGAGGACTGTCTCTCCCTGGCACCTGCAGCTCTGGAGCTGGGGAAAGTCGCCTCTTTCTCTGGCCGCCGCAGCTCTGCACGTCCCAAATTCCACCGACCCCCTCTTCTCACCCCACTGCCCCCTTCCACCTAACCCTTATTCCCCCGCAAGGCCACCACCTCACCTTACCTGTGCGTCTTCTCCAGGATCCAGGTAGCCTGCGGGGCTCCACTAATTAAGTGGTGGCCCTTCATTCTCTCGTTTGTGGCCTCCCAGGTGTGCACCTTAGAGGGAACTATCGCAGACCACCTGAATGGAACTCATGGAGCACAGTTTGAGAACTTCTGATCTATTCCTTTTCTAATAGCTCCTAACATACTATTAGCCTTTTTAACTGCTGCTGCGCACTGAATGGAAATTTTCAGAGACCTGTCCATAGTGACTCCGAGAACTCTTTCTTGGGTGGTAATAGATAATGTAAGTAGACCATCATTTTGTATGTAAAGTTGGGATTATCAGCTGGCATCACTAGCAGGACACAAGTTAACCAGTAAGACTTTTTATTTGTGGTTGAGTTACCGAAGCACAAGTTACCTTAACTAAGCTTTTGACAGTTGCTTGTGAAATTTAGCATGCGCAATTTTCCTGCCTATTGCTCCTTGTTTTCTATCGCTTGAAGCAGATCAAATTCAACATTATAAAAACTCAAACCAGCACTAAGGACATGAAGAGGTACTTTAATACATAAGCCTGCTATAATGTATCCTGGAAACTGAAATAAAGTACTGAATATGATGTAATGAATAAATACTCTTATAATGGACCTCTGCTAGTCAATACATCCAGTTATCTCCTATATTGTTGGTAATGAATGCCCCCAAAGGAATAGTGTTGAAATAAAATTCTGTCAGTGCACAATGGGGACAGGTCTTTTAGTTTTGGGAAACAGTATTAAATGATGTAGGTTACATTTTCAATAGTTCTTATCTCCCACCTTCCATTCAGTATTGTTTTCACAGGTGTGTGTCACAGGTCCTCTCCAGACTGTTCTGAGCCTAGAAAGTTCCTTTCAGTTAACAACATACTGAATGCACAAAGATATTGAAGGCATCACAGATACTAAAACAAAACCAGACTCAGTGAAACTCCGCTTGCGAGACAGATTTTGCCTTTGATCCTGTTCCATTTGAAGAACTCATGTTTTCATGTTCTACATCAGAGTCAACTAAACCAAACTAACTGACCAAATCTATCCTTATGAAGTGCTGACATTTTTTCTGGTGTTTGAGGAAGCATAGTCTAGTGATCTAGTACTAAATTCGTAGGTTGGCGTTTTAATCCTGCCATGGCCAGAAACATGCTGTGACCTTAGGCAAGTCAATTATGCCCAGATTCTCAAAAGTATTTAGGCCTCTAACTTTCATTGATTTGGGAGTTAGGTGCTTAAATACCTTTGAGGATCTGGTCCTTAGTCTTTATGCCTCTTCTTCTGTCCATACTAAAAGCCTAGAAGGTAAGTGTGTTTGTTTGAAGTGATTTGAGCTCCTCACAGCAATAGTACACACTATTTCTGTGGCTTTTCTAGCACCTTGGAGGGAGCCTGAGAAGCAGAGAGTTGTACGTCATATCAGAGTGCCTGACTCTTTCTTTCCTTTCAGCCATACATCTTTCCCTCTCCCCCGCCACACACATGCGCACACACTCGTGTTCTTGTTTAAACAATGTTCCACAATTCTTTTCTAACCCTCTGCATCTCAGAGCACTTAATCACAGCGAGTAAACTGGCTTAGCATTTGTACATCTGATAACTATTTCAGCCATAAACCAAGTGGAAAGAAGTATTCCAGTTCCTCACTGAGATCACTGCTCAAAGCCATGTAAAAAATGTATTTGACTATAACGTACCATGAGGGAAACTGAGCACGAGGATAGCTAAGCCAGAGATGTGTTCTGTCACATTTGGAGACGAAAATGTCATTGGGAAAGAAGCTAGTTTTCCATTACACCACCTTGAACTTTTTCCTTGATCCCATGAATTGTTATAGTTTCCAAGTAGAATATAATTAGAAGGAATGTAGACCTCCATGTGTTGTAATTGAAAAATGTTTACAAAAATAAATCACTAACAGTCAGCTTTTTAGATGTTGCTCTGAAATTCTCTAATTGGATTATTAGCAGATGGTGCCATTTCTATTGTCTTGGCTCACAGCGGTCTTTAAAAAAACAAAAACAAAAAGGGACTCTATTTGGTTAAATCTAGTGGTGCTTTATCTGGAAGAAGTTACTTTCACTGATTTGGCTCCTATTTATTGTGAAATAGTTGTAAATGAGAATCTTAGTGATCCATGCAAGATATCTTTGCTACAGAATATGCATTGTGACTTTATGAAGATAACATTTAAAACTGTTACCTTACAGCATTCTTTGCACCTCTTCATTCACAGAGTATTGTGCTAGAGATAGAGTTGGGCCTTTCTCCTGCCCCATCACATTAGACCGTGTGCCGGAGAACTCATGATTGTCTGCTAGGGACTGATATGCAATATTCATTTTTTTATTTACGCTTTCAGCGGAAACAATGTCAATAGTGTGTTTTTTATTAAATAGCTTATCTCAGTACTGCTACTTTCTCTACCTGTTCCACTGACAGGTGAGACGACTCTTCCAGTTAAAGAAATGCAAGATTTTTATGCACTGAATTGGTTTAGTAAAATCAGGTGCAGGCCAAAATCACCGGCGCAAGAAACGAAACCTTAGCTCACTTCTATAAAGGAAAACAATATCTACTGCCCTGGAAGCTTCCATTTTTTTCTAACTAAGCCCTTTTTCTGATTACATTATATGCAAATGAATTATCCTGAGCTACACCTCTGTAACCTGCTTGTGTGCATAAAATGCTATAAAATCAGCACAGCAGTGACTGTACCTTTACAATACAGACAGTAGGTCATAGCTACAGTGAGGGTAAAATGATGTAGTTCCACCGACTTCACTGAACCCACCTCATTTTACCCAAGCTGAAACTTAGCCCTAGACTAATTCAATTAATTTAAGAGGGAGACTAACTGCACCAAATTACTGAGCAGTTTGGCAATTTTGGTTGTTTTGTTAAACAAGATGCAGTTTAATGGTGTGGTGTGGGCCATGCCTTCTCTATAGCACACCCTACTGGCCAAGTGTGGCACTACAGACTGCCTCCCTCAGTTTCCCCTCACCCAGGTTTTGTGTCTCCTAAAGATAACCACGTTTAGCCCCCTGGTTGGGTCACTCTGAGTTAAATCCCCTTTCCTTTCAGGCTAACAAGTCCAAACAAAAGTCCCAGACACAAAGTATTTTCTCCTTTCTTGAGCACCTCTTCTGCCTGCCCTAGGCTCAGTTCCCAGTCCTTTTGGGGTTTGGGATAGAGCCTACAGTCCCTTCAGTCTCCTATAGATCCTCACACAGGGCCTTCCACAGAAGCCTGCCTGTTACTCAGGTGCAGCTATGGAATAGTTAAGCTGGTAGTTGAGTCCACCTACCCTTAAAGGGTCAGCCAACCTATGATGGTGCATGTAAGCCTATTTTTCAATAGGTTTTAGGGTCAGATTCTGAGGCTTTTATTCAGGCAAGACTCCCTTTCAAGACAATGTGAGTTTGAATATAGATTCCAGTGGGAGAATTGCCCTGTCATGGAAAAAAACTGGGGAGAAGTAATGCTGGGCAGAAGTTTAAATTCACTAAAATTTCCCCAATCATTCTCATTCCCCCCAGAAAAGGCTTTGCCCATGTCTGCCCACCTTGCAGATCTTGGGACAGTCCACTGAAAGCTAATATCACCCCATCTAATCCCTCTTCACCCCTCCAGTATCTTCCTCTCCCTCACCAGGAAGTGACTATGAGACAGCCTCCTTCACTTTGTAATTGTATTGGTTTGCTTGCATGGGCCAAACTCTATGTAACCATTGTACCCACAAGCGATTGAGACAAGGGAGTTAAACTGGCTTTAGTGGTGATATGCCTAGCTTCTGAATATAAGTGCTCCACATCTTATATTGTATCTTTGGAGAAATGTTTTTACTGCCTATATTATCAGTCAGTTGTCTTTCAGGACTTTGTTATCCATAGCCAATTGTTTTGGCAGCCCTGACGTGGAGAATAATTTACTTTACTTATTGTACGTAGCAACTTTCATTGGAAAATGTTGGTCTTTACCAAAATAATACTTGATACTACACTGTCACATCCGTTTGAAATGCTGTTCTTTTGCAGCAGCACCAAGGTAATTTTATAGTTGGGGAAACAAATACCTATCAACTAGTCATGCTACCAGGAAGAAACTGAGTTAAGAATCTAGGCTAGGTTGTCTTACTCTTTATTGGTGAGCAATGTCTTTTGTAGACAATCTCAATTAGTGCTTTCCTTACTCTCATCCAATTTTTATTTGCTTGAACCTTTGCTCACTTTTAACGATTTAGGCTGAAATTTTGTGTGCTGGCTCTCTTCTTCAACCTCTGTTTTGTTGCCAATTGACCCACTCCAGTTTGGTTTCTAAGAATGTTAAAACTGCCAAAAATATTATTCCTGTAGTTTATGTGTCTGTTCTGTTGAAAGCTATAGCACCTCCCTGCTTTGGAGCAAAAATGTGAAATTTGGCAGGAATGTTACACTAGGAGCAGGGAGGTGCCTTATGCTGTCCCTGTGGAATTCACCCTGACTTATCCATGCTAGTTGACAGGTTTGAACCAAAGTAATGTGGAGGTAGCTTAGGCTCTCCTGCCTTGTCAGATCACTGGGCTCTTTCACAGTCTACCACTGATTCCCACTAGCTTCTCTAAGCTCCCCAGTCACCCCTGTGTCCCACAAACCCTTTATTTGAATATTCATACTAACAGATTCCTTCCTTCTGTCACCCTTCCCATTGCTCTGAGGCACCCTGAAGAGGGAAGATTACCATTTCTCACTGGCTGGAAATGACAGATGAAAATGCCCAGGATTTAAATGCTATGCTCTGACCTAGGGGAAGATATGCTGGGCTGGGATCCAATTGGACATCTTGATTTCTACTCCCAGCTCTTCTGCTGAATGTTAGTTTTGTGAAGATGACAACCATTTAACAACATCTCATACTCCTATCTTAATAGGAAACAAGTTATCACTTCCCTTGCTTTCCAAGTGGGCTAACAACTCTCAGTGTCACTTTTAGTTGAGCTAGTAATAGAACTTAGATTTCTAAAATGGTAGACCCAAATCTACTACATACTTGTGAAACCTGCTAGCAAAGTTTCTCATTCCCTCCAGTGGCTGGGCCACCTAGAGGTTTTTACTACTACCACCAGTCACACTTAGCTCAAGTGCTTGAGGTCATCAGTGGAGATCAAAGTCCAGCCTTGTTGATGAACCATAGGATGCAATTTCTATTTCTGTCTTTTGAAAACCTAGTAAGTTACGTACCAGCCAAATACATCTAGTGAGATTACACTAGAAGCTAGCAGATGACAGAATTGAACTTGGTCACGGAACCTCCATTTGTCTCCCTCTTGTTTCTGCATTTCCTCATACCTAAAAATGCAGATATTTACTTTTGTAAGTCCCACTAGGCACCTAAGTGAGTTAGGTGCTGGATTTGAGTCAATAGGAGTTAGGTGCCTCACCAGTTTAGATGCTTTTGTTACTCCCACTAGGCACATCTCTGCATTTTAGATGCCTACATACCTTTTTAATCAAATCCTTAATCTTTTAATCTTGGTCACTTTGCCCGTGGAAAAATGTTTCTGCATGAGGAAACTAACCACCAATATTGTTAAAACACAATACGCTTGTTCCACTTTAGTTCTCTTCCAACTTTTGTTAGTTGGGAAAATGGTATGTAACTTAAAGTAAGTTTCATGCTTCTCCAAACTTTGGTACCAATTTAAAACACAAGTGTTTCCTCTCACTTGTTTCACCTCCTCCACCCACTTTGTAGAGGAACAAAGGAGGAGAGTAAAAGTCAAAAAAACAAATGAAAAACCTTTTAATCAAAGTTTTCAAAAATTTAAATGAAACGTGTATGATGTAGAAAAGATGGAAATTGGCACCAATACTCAAGACAATATTTGTATTTAATGAATGCTTCATAGATAATATTGGTCACATTCTACCACCAGGTTAGCCTACCATCAGTCTATTCATAATAAGGTTGGTGCTTATAGAAAGGTACTAGTTGTTTAATTATAGGATGTCTACTGCCAGAGTTGGTTTTTGCTTCTAATTTACCTTGTTCAAATATTTCATGGAATCATGAAAGTTAGAGGTGTATTGTCTCCTTACTGGTATAAGATGGGGGGAGGGATAGCTCAGTGGTTTGAGCATTGGCCTCCTAAACCCAGGGTTGTGAGTTCAATCCTTGAGGGGGCCACTTGGGGATCTGAGGCAAAATCAGTACTTGGTCCTGCTAGTGAAGGCAGTGGGTTGGACTCAATGACCTTTCAAGGTCCCTTCCAGTTCTAGGAGATGGGATATCTCCATTAATTATTATTATGGTATTTCCTAGTTTCTCATACTGTCTCATGTGGCTTATATCACTTTCCTTTGATGACTAGTCCACAGTTTAATAGATCTCACTGACAGGATCATTCTCCTGGTCTTCAGCCTGCATTTTCCCTTTTCTATGTTGAAATCAAACCTGTCTAACTCAGTTTCTTCAGAAGTGTTTGTATTTCCAACTACTGACCGTTTGCATTCTTGGTGTACAGCTTCACTGGGGCTTATCAATTTAGTTTAATCCTGGAAATAACCCATTTTGACAGTATTAGTTTCTTCAGCATAATAGAACAATATTACATGATTTTGGACTTGCATTTATAGCTTCTGCCTCAGGCTAGCCAGTTACACTGAAAGGCTTAATCTTGCAAGTTGGTGGTATTGCTTCAGTGGTAGAGGAGAATTCTCTCTTTTAAGGATCAAGCTGACACACGAGATACTTCTTAAGGTAAATGCTAGATGATTTAAAGTTGCCAAAGGAGTGTTTTGCTACTTTGGCAAGTTTCCCTTATGCGTATCGATTAGGGGCCAAATTGACTAATATGCTGGTAAGATTATCTGTTTTACATTAACAGAGCACATGGATTGCATCACAATGTACAGCCAAAGCTACAGATTTTATTTAGCTGCGCTCAAAACTAAACATTAGGTTGATATGAGTTGTCATGTCAGTTGATAACAGCAAACAGTGAACCAAGGTAAATTGTTATGTATGCAATAGGAAGGGTCTGGCTATTGAGATATTGCCTATACTCTAGTTTGATGCTGAAACCTCTGTTCCTTAGCTTTAAGTTTGCAGGTGACTGTGAACCAAGAGCAGTTGTTCAGCTAAGATGGAAGAAGGACGGGAAACAGTGGATATAGATTTATTAGGCCACAATTTTATTCCAAAATGTCAGCATGTACCCAGCAGATAAAAGCGCACAGTGCAGGTAATTCCATAACTTATGAATGTTGGGAGTCGGGAGGGGCTACTATAAGCCCTTCCCCTTTTCCCATCGTGGTCCCCAGCCAACCTGTTGCTAGGACCTTGCCACCCCACCTCAAATGAGGATTAAGGGGACTATAAAAGGAACAGGGGTTGGGGGTTGGCCCCTTGCTGTACCAGTCATAGGAGGCCCAAAACCCCATTTCTGCTCCTTTAAAGAATATTTCCTTTAAATCCTTTCCCAATCAATTTTATCTAATCACAGTATTCCTTCCCTATGGAGTACTTGCACTGGACATCTGCCCCATCTTACATAATGAGTTATGACATCACAGCCTAACCCCTGTTTTACATCTGCCCCAATTAAGTCCCCCAAACCTGCTGAGGGAAGGCTAAAAATCTCCCACCTCACCTTGTTCAGTCTGGCAGGGAGGGAGAAAATTCCTTCCCAGCCCCTGAGAAAGAAATGATTAGCGTAATGCCTACAGCAGATCATGACAAAACCTGGTATCTAGCTACGTCCATAGGTGGGAGGGTCAGTGCTGCTCAGCCTGGTCCAGGTAAAAGAGGGCTTTTCCTGCATGGGCATGGACCAAAATAGATTTCCCCTCTCTTTCAATCACCTTGTGGTGGGGAGTGGGTCAGCATCCCATCACTCATCTGGTCTGAAGCAAGTCACTCTCTGGCTATCTAGCCCTCCAAACCAGACAATGATCCATGTTGCTTAATTTTGGTGAGGTCATAAGTGCAAAGAGGATAGATGTGCTGCCTAGGGATTTAGCAAGATTTTAAGTATGGGCAAAATATATTGGATAATGTCACAGTTCAGGCAACTCCACCTGTATTCCCCATCTATGATCCAACAAGGACATGGTCTCTGGGCTCCAGGCTCCTCAGCTGTTACCACTCTTGGGTGAACCCCTGTTTCTCTTCCTTTTGACTGGCTGAACAATTCCCACTATGCACTGTTATTTCCCAAAAGACAGACTGTCAAAGCAGGCTTGCTTCACTTCTCTCCTTAGATGGTAGACAGTGTAATTGCCAACAGTTATAAGTTACCACACAGTTCTTTCTGAGCAAGTACTTTTTATTCTTAAGGTACAAGCATTACTGAGAAAATGTATTAAACAATAAAAGAACCTACATGCAAGATAATAAGCTTACCAGAGATCATCTCCACATTCCAACAAGCTCTTTAGTTTGTGATTACTCCTTCAAATCTAGTATGGGTCTTTTCCTGTGGTCACCTGTTCATAACAGCTTTCATTGAGAACTAGCCCCTCTCCTAACTGAGAGTCACTCCTTTGAGTTTGGGCAATCAAAGTGACAGAATAGGTAATCACCTGGACAAATGGTCTCCCCACTTCCTCTCAGGGTGAAGCATCAGGGGCTGAGTTCTTAGGTGGAAGTTTGCAGTTCCCTCTTCCCAAGTGTTCCTAGGAATTCCACTTCACATGTATGGTCCCAAAAGATCATCCTGGTCTGCTACATTGTATATCATGGTCTTTTGGGAAGTATTGTGAGTGTCAGAGTTTGCATTAATCCTGTCCTCCTCCTAAAGAAGTTGTATACAATTGCACAATAGTACATAAACACTTGCATTTTTAATAAAATGAACTCCTAAAATACTTAATTCAACAATGTTTGTCAAGATCACATCAGAAAATTGCCATGACTGTCACAGATATACATTAAACTAGTGGCACATTAAACCAGTCCATGAAGGCTCAAATCAGAGTCTGTTTGGTATCATCCATTCTTGCATAGTAGTATTTACTGTTTCTTTCCCAGCCTTTTTAAAATTGGTGACTTAAGGGTGGAATTTTTAAAAGCACTCAAGACTTAATGGCTCAGGTTACTTTGGGGGAAAATAAATCAATGGTACTTATGCTAACTTTTCCCATCCATGTGCGGAATGAATATTGTTATGTGCACCAATACGGAGGTGATGGGTGACACATCACCTCCATATTGGTGCACATAACAAAATGCATGTAGCGGGGGTCGGGCCAAGGGGTTTTGAGCATGGGAAGGTGAGGGCTTTGGCTGGGGGTATGAGCTCTGGGGTGGGTCTGGGAATGAGGGGCTCAGGGCTCGGACCGAGGATTAGAGTGCGGGGTGGGGGTGTGAGGGCTCCAGCTGGGGGTGAAGGTTCTGGGGGGTTGAGGGGTTTAAGATGCAGGAGGGGGCTCAGGGCTGGGGCAGAGGATTGGGGTAGGGGGGTGAAGGCTCCAGCTGGGGCTGCGGGCTCTGAGGTGGGGCCAGGGATGAGGGGTTTGGGCTACAGGCTGCCCTGGGGCTACGGCAGCGAGAGAGGATTCCCCCCAGTGCTTTCCCCCTGCAGCAGCACCTGGGCTAGGGGGGAAAGGCGCCTCTCCCCTCTGCAGCAGCTCTGGGGCTGAGGCCGCAGGATAGGTGCCTCTCCCCCAGCCGTGGCAGGGCCGGGCTGGAGTTGGGCTGTGGCTGGGGGAGGGGCGCTTCTCCCTCGGCCATGGCTGGGCCAGGGGAAGGGCACCTCTCCCCACCACAGCCCTGAGCGCCTGTGCGGCGCTTAATAGGCTGCTGCACGGCTGTGTGGCGTAGAGGGAACTTAGCTTATGCTCTTTAACTCCTATCATTAGTGTCTTGAAACATCTTGTCCAGTTTCCTCCAGCCTTATGAGTTGGTTTCCTCTTATTCTATAGATTTCACTTTATTAAGTTGTAGGCCTTGCTGAAGCTTTAGGCATAATTAAAAGTATAAATTAAAGTAGGCCTGGGCAAAATAGTATCATACTAGATATTAGCTAAACAAATAAGTACATTTTTGACCAGATGGTACAAAAATAACTTTATTTTAAGTAACTACATAAACACATTATTGAGATGGTATAAGAACACACTGAATTTTTGTAAAAATATATAGGTTTTGTTAAAACTAGCAGGGACAAGCTATAAAGGTGGTAACTAACATGTGGAGTGTAATATATAACTTGTTTGTATTTAAAAAAAAAAGTTATAAAAGGGGCAACTTTCATTTCTCATCCTGGTATGTTAACTAAGCCTTTACTTTGTCACAGGCATATGTGTTAGTGTCCCTGTAACCTGCTGGACAGGATGCTAGAGCTGTTTTATTAACAATAAACCTCGCCAAGCACCTTTTGCCACTGAACCAAGCCTGTGGTCTGTCTTTATAAATAACATCAAGGTTTGATAATCAGCAAGCTACACTCTGCTGGTGCAGAGTGCACACAAGCTCCTGAAACCAGCAGCAGTAGCCACACTCTGTGGTACTAACAACCCTGGTGACCCAAACCGCTAATTTGGTAAGTGGCAAGCTGCCTGCTCTGAGGGTCACAACCTTAAACGGAAAAAAACTTGAAGCACCTGGCTTCTGCCTCATGTCTAAGTAAAGATTTAGTAATGCACAGCTGTACATGAGCTTACTACAATTAATCCCCTGCAGGAGAATGCTTAACTTTTATGCAACTGGGCATCCTACTGCTAGACTAGATTAGAGAACACACATTTAGGTTTAGCAGTTACAAAGCTGTTCTGTGTGTTCGCTTCCAAGCCAGGCTCTGACGAGCCTTTGCGCATACCTAGTCTGCTGTGTGATTAATGCATACATTTTTCACATTCTAGACTCTTCCTCAGTCTTGTAGACCTAAATCCATATTACTCCAAGTACCATGTGCATTGGGCTTTATCTTTGTGAAGCTTTTATGTGGTCCCTGGGCAATGTTGAAATGCAGTGGATAGAAAGCTTCTCTTTTTTGAGACACATTTCAAAACTATTTCCTAGTAACTACTAATTTTAGGGGCCATCTGCACTAGTTTTTCTATGTATACAGATAGAATGTTTATCCATCTTGGCATTTGGAAATACACAGGGCCTCTTGACTCATTGCCTGACCCTTTTTTGGCACCAAAAAGCGGAGGAAACAAAGGCAACAGTTCTATATGATCAGATATGGTCGTATCTAAAAATCTATCATGAACAGACTGTCCAGGAAGTTCTCCCACTCTATATTAAGAAACCCACTTGTATCCTATTGCAACCTGTTTTTCATTATAGCTGCTTTAATATTGAGGTGGTCTGACTCCAACAGCTGATGCATTCAAATTTGACATTTCTGGATCTACACTGAGGGGTTTTCAAGCAATCTCTCAACATATGACCTTACCCCAGGTCAGCTCCAGTGTGAACAAAAGAGAATGCAAAGGTTGTCCATCTCATGTTCCCACTATCCTCTACTCCTGCTCCACCTAGATGTCCATGGCAGTAATGTCAGGGTAAGTCTGTTATCACTCCCTCCATTGGTGGAGTGGTACAGTGCTAAGCTGAATGGTGGGAAGATACTGTTTCTCACTGTAGAGAAGACTGATCAGATTGCATTCAAAAGAAGCAAGCAAATTGCACAGGCATAAAAAGCCTTGGGAACAGTATTCCTTCCACATGAAGTACTACAAGGCTCAGAATTAACAAGATCTGTTAATGGAGAAGACAAAATGCAAAATATAAGTAATCAGTCAGTTCAACTGATGACTGTTCGTGGTCTGCTTATTTCAGTTTTCCAGGGTGCAAGCTAAGGGCCAGATTCTAGCTTCACAAGCCATAACTTGATAAGCTATGTGCATGCAAATCATGCAAAGTTAGCTCTCTTTTGAGCATCAAACTTCATACAACTGGTAGCAGTATATATGAAAGTAGAGGAGGAAACGATGCTTACAAGAACTTTCCCTTGACCTATCCTACAACCCTGTAAAGCTCCCCTCCTCTTCTGTCTTGCCCTTTGACTTTTGCAAGTGTGATATTGATAGATATATGAGAGGAAGGTGAGGGTAGTATTTATATAATTACTGTGGCATGTTTTAGGTTAACTTTGTAAACCTACAAGTAATGTTTTGCAGAGGAAACAGCACTCAAGTTACTGTATTCCAGCCAAGCTATATTCCTGTCTGGCTGAAACTTCGTCTTGCCTTTCTATGATAGACTCCCTTCAAGGAAACAGGAAGTTATCACTAGATAATGTTTTTCAGGCTGAGTGGGAACTTTAAACTTCCAGTTGAAACTTAATCTATTCTAGTAAGGAGGGTAAATTAACCTCCCACAGCTGTCTGCTTGTGCTAGTCCTTCCACCATTGCTGGAAACCCCATATTTTTTCTGGTATGGACTGGGAAATGTATAGGCTTCTAAACCATTTTAAAATAGGTTTATTGGACTTTAGCTTCCTGTACTTCCAGAGCAAGAGTTTTGTTGTCTTTGGACCCCAATATGATTAGGAGAGGGTGGGGCTTATTTACTCACCTTTTTACTGCAGCACATTAAAATTTTAACAGTTTAGTAGAGAAACTCCTCCTCCTTTCTGCACTGTTACATTGCTCACGATTTCTCTCACCATGGCAGTATTTCTCTTCCTACGCAGATCCAGAGACTTTTAAGGGCTAATACCAAGAGGTTGGTGTTAAGCATGTTTCACATGGTACTAGGTTAAAGGGTTGGAGACCAGCAATAAGAACTTGGGCTGATGGGCCTATTATCCACATACCTGCTTGAGCTGATTACTCTAATGCTTCCACTTGCAGAGTCTAATAGTCATACTCATTAGCTTCAAGAACATGTATCTCAAAGAGGCAATATGCCCCTTGGAATGTAAATGGAACGAACGACCAAAGGAGAAGTTTAACATAACTAGTGAAAATAATTAATATACGTTAAAGGGTTTCTTGTCTCTATCTAGGTGTCTACTATTGGTTGGGAGCTAGGATCCAATGAGTCCTTTGCCTCTTCACTCTTTGGTTACCATTAACTCCCTGTTTCACATCTGCTGTTCATATGGACATTAGGTTGAGTTTGCAGACTCCAGAATTGCTTAGACAAATATATCTTGGCATTTGCTTGCTTCTTCATTCTTCTCTGTAAACATACGGGCTATTTTTAATGTTTCAGATGATCAACTCTTTGTCTCCAATTACAACTTGAGAATAGACTAGTAAAATTTGATACAAGTAGAGTGTACTTCACATTTAAAAAAAAAAATCTTCTTGATAATTAAGGACACATGATTGGCTGGTTTTATTCTAGCCATAATCATAGACCTTTTAGTGACACATACCAATTTTGATTTTTTTAAATAATTCTCATTAAAATGAAAATGAAGACTATTTAAAAACATATTCTTATTATTTCAAAGATCTCACCTATACCTACTTGTTTGGTTTAAAGTAAATGATGGTTTGTGAATCACACAATTGCTTTGTTTTGGAAATGATCAATCCAGTTCTAATGCACATAATCAATGCTTGGTGGAAGATCATGCATCTTTAGTGTATATTTACACTCTAGTTCAACAGCTTAAAGTTGACTTTCCCATCTATTAATTTCATAAATTCGAAGGCCAGAAGGGACCATTGTGATCATCTAATCTGACCTCCTGTATAACACTGGCCATAGAGCTTCCAAAATAATTCTTAGAGCATATCTTTTAGAACAACGTCCAATCTTGACTTAAAAATTGTCAGTGATGGAGAATCCACCACAACCCTTGGTAAATTGTTTGAATAGCTAATTTCTCTCATCGTTACAATTTTGCCTTATTTCCAGTGTACATTTTTCCAGATTCAACTTCCAGCCATTGGATCATGTTATACTTTTCTCTACTAGATTGAAGACCATATTAAAAAATCTGTCCCCCACCTAGGTACTAATAGACTGTAATCAAGTCACCCCTCCACCTTCTCTTTGAGCTAAATAGATTGAGCTCCTTGAGCCTATCACTGTAAGGCAGGTTTTCTAATCCTTGAATTATTATCATGGCTCTTCTCTGAACCCTCTCCGATTTATCAACATCCTTCATGAATTGTGGGCACCAGAACTGGACAGCAGCAGTCACACCAGTACCAGATAAAAAGGTAAAATATCCTACATGCTCCTAATTTGAGATTCCCCTGTTTAGCCCTTTTGCCACAGCATCGCATTGGGAGTTTATGTTCAGCTGATTATCCACCATGACCCCTAAATCTATTTGAGTCAGTTTCCCAGGAGAGTCCCCCATCCTGTATGGCCTATATTCTTTGTTCTTGGATGTATACTTTTATATTTAGCGATATTAAAATGCATATTGTTTGCTTGTGCCCAGATTACTAAGTGACCTTGATCATTCTGTATCCTGTCCTCTTCATTATTTACTGCTCCCCTTCTTCCCCCAGTTTCAGTCTCATCTGCAAAGTTTGTGAGGGATGACTTTGTTTCCTTCCAGGTAACTAATAAAAATCTTAAATTGCATATAGCAAAGAATTAATCCCTGTGGGATCCCTCTAGAAATACACTTCTTCGATCATTTCCCATTTACAATTACATTTTGAGGCCTATCAGTTAGCCAGTTTTAAATTCATGTAATGTGTGTCATGTTAATTTGAAATCTTCCTAATTTTTAATCAGTGTTATGTGGTACCAAATCAAATGCCTTACAGAAGTTTGGTATATTGCATCAGCACTATTACCTTTATCAACCAATCCTGTAATCTCATCAAAAACATTGTTTATTTCACAAGATCTATTTTCCATTAACCCATGTTGACTGGCATTGACTATATTATCCTCCTTTAATTCTTTATTAATCAAGTTCCATATCAGCCACTCCATTATCATGCCCAGGATTGATGTCAGACTGACAGGCCTGTAATTGCCCAGGTCCTCCTGTTTAAATATTAGCACATTAGCTTTCTTCCAGTCATCTCAAACTTCCCTGGTGTTCAGACATACTGAAAATTTGCAAGCTTCTCAGCCAGCTCTTTTAAAGCTCCTTAAAAACTTCAGTGTAGACTGCTTAGAAGTTCTGTTGACTGTTAAAAATGAGTTCAAATGCCATTGAATCTCAGCATTTATGGACTGGTAAACTCTGCGTGCTTTGTCTAAATTGATGTTAACATATTTTAATTTACAAGCATTCAGACAGTATAATTTTACAGCTAGTAGCTCAGTTACTATTGTGGTGTTCTGGCTCAGAGGACTTTTTATGAGAAATAGTTTCTCTGCTGTAGGTCTTCACCTCACTGAAAAGGATTTCTTTGACGCTTTTGCAAGTCCCAGGAGCTTTAAAATAAAATTTCTTATTAAAACTTGTTAAGTTTACCTTAGTAAGTTATCCATACCCCGAAAAATAGTCTCTGGGGTTAGCAATTCCCCTTTGTGAGCTTGTGTTGTGTTCCTTTTATTGCTGTATAGACTCTAAGGTTTTCTCACCTACAGAAATACAGGCTTATTTTAGAAGGGTAAACGGTACTGTTCAAATAATGGAAGTTGTAAAACCAGTAAAAACTCTGGTTCTGGTAGAGAACTCAATATTGATTAGAACTTTTAAGGGGCATCTCCCCATAAAATATACATTGACCATACCAGGTACATGAGCCTCAATGACAATGTGGACTTAAGCAGATATATTTTTCCACACACATTCATCTAGTATTGTTGTGTGCTATGTTAATTCTCTTGAAAAACCTTTGAAAATCTAGACTACACCCTACTATGATGCCATCACTTTGGGAACTAATAGTTTGGCAAGCTGCACTGAAGAATAAACACCAGAGTAGCTTTTTTTATTTGAGAGGCTTGGCTTACATTTCTGTCAACAGATAAGTTCAACATTGGTGTCATTTTCACAAATGTAATTACAGGGCTGTGTCATCTATAGTACAAAACGCTAGCTGCACAGAGATGCTGAGACTCAACCATGCATATTTACTTATGTTGGCAAAAAAATTTCAACTGGGGGAGATCCATTTTAATTTTTTTTTTTTTTGGTGTGCCCATTGTAAATGCAGCTAGATGAAAAAGTATTCCAAATTCTTAACTGTATTTCCAGCACAAGAGATTTCAAATACTTTCTTGTACAGTCTGTACTGTTAGGCAAAACCTATGTGCAGGAACAGTATCTTTTGTTTTGTACAGTGCTCTATATATTGTACTGAGCTAGTAATAAATGTTCACGGGTTGTCTTTTCAAATGCAACTGCTGAACTTCTAGTTGGAAAATACTTTGTTTCCACCTACAAGTGTAGGGCCTCGTCCTGTTAGAATTTCCCAAATGAGATGTTTTTCTCATGTAATCCATTCTGTTGCATTGTTTGTGTCAGTAATACTTCACTTCATGAGGTCATTTGTTGTATGAAAGCATTTTTTTCTTTAAACCAACTTTTTTATAATTCATGTGAAAGGTATGGGTTGTAGGACGTAGATGGACACGCTATATATTGTAGCCTCTTAAAATCAAGCAGTGTTAAAGCACTTGTGAAATAGTGGTCTTTAAGTAAATTCATTGCACATTCTGTGGTGGGGCGAAGGGAGAGCAGACTGACCTACCTACTGTTTGTCAGGCATCTTCAAGGTCTCTGTCATAAATTCAGGTTTTAATCTTTCAAAACACTCCTTAAAATAGTCCCCTTCACCTTCTTTAAGTGAACCAGAAATCCAAACTTTACTTGGGGTTAGGTATTTGAAGGTTCACTCTAAGTCACCAAAAATCAGTTTATCTGAATATTTGTCTCAATCTCCTTGCCTGAGTAGCAGCTGGAGACTGGCTCCAAAGGTGATGTCAGTCTGCCTCATGGCCTGGCTGATCACTGTCCACTGGGACTGCAGGCTGGCTTGAAGCATTTCTGTGAACTCAACCTTACTGATGTCTGTGACCCAAGTTGATTTTAAATTCCTAAACAATTAATCTGAAGCAGAGTTAAACAGCGGGGTGTTTTTGTTCTGAGATGGTATGGTACATCTCATCTGGTGGCAGTTGAGTAACCCCACACAACCCATGTATTCTTTAAACAAGATCTACACTAAAAACTCTTGCCAGTATACTAATGTCAGTTGGGCATGCAATTTATTTTTGGGGTTATTTACAACATTTCTACACCAGCAAAAGCACTAACATATGTACAGTTACACCATTATACAAGTTCTTTGGCCTCTAACTTATTTTGCTTGAGAAACTGGTATGAATTTACCAGCAAATGCAGTTATGCTAGTATAACTATTCCGACACTAGAAGGATTTCCTATTCTAGCTGTATTGGCAGACCTTTTCTAGTGAAGATCTGGTGCAAGTCCCACCTGTCATTGGCACTGGGATATTCCCCTAAGTGTTAAATTTGTGCAAATTACAGGGTAAAAGGTAACTGTTAAATGTTCCCTGGGACCAACAATGCATCCTCTCATGTGGAGCAGCGTGAACATATATCTAACATAGTATTTTAGTCATCTTAGGTGTTGCTACTTCTCTGAAGCTCAACCATCAGTAGCAATTTGATCTCCTGAGGTTTTTCCCAGCCAGAAGAGTCTTACTTTACTATAGGTTTATCTGTGCTAACAATTAGAAATAATTAACAATGTCTGATCCCTCAAGATGTGTAGTTATCTCTGTGCTTGACTTTTCTTTGGATTGTGTTTCTAATGTGCTCCTCGTGACCTAGAATAGGAATCTTATGGTGGTGGTCATGGTATGCAGTGAAGATTGCATATGAGGGACCAGATCTTCAGACATACAAGTCATGCAATGAGGTGTATTTTTAAGCTATTAAAAATAGGAGAAGTTTAAAGAGCTCATTAATTACATAAACACTACAATTTCTAGGACAAACTCTAAGTCATAGAACCATCTGAAAGGAGAAGTCTACTGACTGCTTATCAACTTCCTTCAGTTTTCTGAATGTCTGCCAATAATTGAAACACATTAGTCATCCAACTATAAAGTCATAATCTGCCCTTTGACAAACAATGACCTCTACTAGCACTTCATAGCAACTGAAAATAATAGTCAATATTGGGCAGTTTAGTTGCTGAAGGACTAGGGACATATAGTTAGCCTATATTAAATGGTCAGCTCGTCTGCAAAATCCTAAACTGAAAATCAAAATACTTACATCATCTGTTTTTTGTTACAGTTTGCTTCTTCGCACTATGTGCGCTCATGCAGAAGGGAATTAGAGTAGAAAATCATTATTAGGTAGGCAGAAAACAAAAATCCAAGGTTTACCATCCTCTAACTCATGAGAGTTTTTTGATGTTAGCCATAGTGTCCCACAGCAATTCCAGTTGTATTTGAGAAAAGAAAACTGGCCTTAATTTCAGACTCCACTTGAATTCATTGAGATGTTGCTGTCACAGCAGATAACCCTTATGTTGCCCTTTATCTGGTGCTTTAGCAGACAAAGCTAAAGGATTTTTACTTTAATTTTCATGTTTGATTCCTCTCCTCCCTCCACCCTAATTTACTGAAGTAAAGAAAACTTCTGGAGAGAAAAATAGTCCTCCTGGCTGATCAAGGCAGAGCTTACACTCTTAGATGGAACACATTTTTATTTGCCATCTAACACCAGTCTCTTTGGGAGACCACCCATAGGTATTGAAAGGAAAAATTTAACATTTCTGGCACATGTACTTTTTGTTTCCAGAGATTATCCTCCCTTACTGATTGTGTTTAATGTGATAAGCTCCCATGTGATTGCAAGAACTCTTATATAGTAAGGAAAGGCCAATCCGGAGAGGAGTGTTTTAATTTGTATGAACTTTGTTTCAGGGCTCAGACCTGGTAAAAAGCAGTATTCTTGCTTCTGTAACTACACTGCTCTCATTAAAATGGGGGCAAGGCAGAAGCTTATCTTTCTGTCACTACTCTGGCTTTCACAGGAAAAAAAACTGATGGCCAGATGTTTTGACAGTCTAGTGGACCAGTTGTATCGTCTGCCTTTCAGTAAAACAGCCTTCTGCAATTCAATTTAAAGCAATCCAAGTCTTAATATGATCACTGCCTGCCACCATGGTCCCGTAACATATGGACCTCCTACTTTGCCCTTTTCCTTAGACCCACCCTATGCTTAACTTTTATAGAAGGATTTGAGCTATGCCAAAAACAAGTGGTGCTAAATTACCAACTAGTATGGGCCCAGCTTTAAGGCTTTCATAGGCTCCATGTTGAAATTTGGCTTCACCTGAGTGCCAGCTGATGAACTTAATCTAGGAGCCAGACAACCTTGAGAACAGATGAACTTCACAATAATTTGGACCCTGCAGAAAGGATGACCATCAAGCCCAAACAGCACAGTTCTCTAAACCACGGCACACTAAACACCAAGAGCCAGATCCTCAAAGGTATTTATGTGTCTAACTCCCATTGATTTTTCTTTTTGAGGATATGGGCCCAAGACTGCAATTGTGCCAGTCTCTTATAGGGTCCATGCATGGGGGAGAAAGTCTCCTTTGCCATTTATCAGAGGGGTAGCCGTGTTAGTCTGAATCTGTAAAAAGCAACAGAGGGTCCTGTGGCACCTTTGAGACTAACAGAAGTCTCAGTTAGTCTCTTAGGTGCCACAGGACCCTCTGTTGCTGTCCTTTGCCATTATCTCCTATTGTGCATATAAGGGCCATACAGAATTTTGCCCTATGTTTTTATTTTGCCTCTTACTTTACTATGGCCCATATTTGTACATTATGCCCTTTAACTATCTCAATATTGTCCTGTACCTTTAAGGCATTATAGTTTGTGTGACAATCCTGCTGATATCACTGGGTTACCTGCCAATCCCTTACTCAGTAGGGAAGGTTAAGCCAGCAGGATCTTCTGCCTGTTCTTTTACTGGGAACCAGTAAGATATCTGAGAGGTAGCAGATACAAGGACTTCATTAACCAGGTAAATCTGTTTTTTATATTCTTTATCCATTCAGACAAACCCTTGCATCTCCCTTACATGTAGAGTGCCCTTACTAGATCTTTTCCTTAAAAATTCATCTCTTCAGTTCTCATCAGAAAAAGGGTTGTTCCTCACATTTATACTTCATAATTGCTTTGTTTTTACTTTGACTATTTATCACTAGTTTTCTAAGATAGAACTCAAGCAAGCAATACAGATAGGGACAACTTTAAGTCTTAAATGTCTTATTTCAAGCAATTGGATGTCCATTAGTGATTTCATGGGAGCTGCAACCCCCAGTCATTGAAAGCTCGACATGAATTTTAATGCCAGCTTTGCTTCAATATTCATATCCATCTTATTTAGAAGGTATGTAACTAGCCACTCCTCTCATGGGTAAGCCATCATCTCTACTGCGCAGCCTTTGTTAAGACAACTCTCATCCTTTTACATAAAATTCAGCTTCAGTGCAAGTCAGGAACATAATCATCAGCATTACCAACAAGTCATTGCCTTCCTCTATATTAAAGCTTGGAAGCTTACACTTGCCTATACGATTAAGAGTCATAGATCCCAAGGTCTGTAGGGACCCTTTTGACCATCTAGTCTGACCTTCTTTATAATACAGGCCATATAACTTCCCCAAAATAATTCCTAGACAATATCTTTTAGAAGAACATCCAATCTTTGATTTAAAAATTGTCAGTGGTATTCTAACCAGAGTTAGCAGTAAAAGAGAATATTTTACGTAAAGAAATTTGGACCTTGTCTCGTGACACACTTGGATAAAGAATGCTGAGATAACCCAATAATGCAAGACATCATTCCGCCTGACCTCTCCTCTTTTTCTCTTCCCTTGCTACCTAGTTCCCTCTTCTCTTTATTGCCTATTTGTGTATGTCTTTACTATTATCATTACCCTCACTCTAATAAGTTATGTTTTGACAATCTTACACAGACATATTTTGTATTGTCTGGTCTTGCAGCTTTGACAAGTTGTAAAGTTGCATAACTGCATAATTTTATTGGCCATCCTGTCAAATGTGTCGTATCTGGCAACATATACAAGTTGTAAGACATTTACCTTTCTGTATTTGTTTCTTTATGAACATTAATAAAATACTTTTCACACAACTTTCAGTAGAGGAAAATCCACCACAACCCTTGGTAAGCTGTTCCAGTGGAAAAAAATGTTTTGCCTTTATTTCCAGTCTGAATTTGATTAGCTTCAGCTTCCAGCAATTGGATCACGCTATACCTTTCTCTGCTTGATTGAAGAGCCCACTTACTCACAGTCAACTTGTAACTCATTCCCAAGGGATGTTGTGAATGCCAAAATTACAATGGGGTTCAAAAAAGAATTACATAAGTTCATGGAGCATCAGTTCATCAGTGGCTATTGGCCAAGATAATCAGGGTTGCAATCCCATGCTATTGGTGTCTCTAAGCCTCTGACTGCCAGATGCTCAGACTGGATGACAGAGGATGACTCATTCAATAATTGCCCTGTTCACTCCTTCAGAAGCATCCAGAATCGGCCACTGTTAACACACAGGATACTGGCCTATATCAACCATTGGTATAACCCAGTATGGCTGCTAAATAATAAACATTTATTCCCCATGGAGGTACTTATAAAAGATAATCCTGTCTCCCCCCCACACACACATACACCTTCTTTCGTCAGCTAAATAGATCGAGCTCCTTAAATCTATAAGTAAGGCTGCATGTCTGTCACAGAGGTCACGGAAGTCATGGAGTCTGTGATTTTCCATGACCTCTCTGACTTCTGCAGCTGGTGTGGCTGGCTCAGGTGCTGCCCAAGGCAGACAGTCCCTGGGCCAGCAGGAGCAGCAGCTTGGGGGTGGGAGGGGGCTCAGGGCTGGGGCAGGGTGTTGGGGGGTGGGGCGGCACTTACCTGGTGCGGGGGAGCTCCCCGGCTCCCACCAGCATGTCCCTGCAGCTTGTCAGTGGAGGGGCCAGGGGGCTCCACGCGCTGTCCGTGCCCGCAAGCACCACCCCTGCAGCTCCCATTGGCTGCATTTCCCGGCCAATGAGAGCTGCAGAAACACTGCTTGTGGCAGGAGCAGCATCCGGAGCTCCCCTGGCTCCCTCTCCCCCTATGAGTTTCAGGGACATGCGGGTCAGAGCTAGATAGGGAATCTGCCAGCCCTGCATACCCCTTCTCCCCCCAGCACCAGTGGGGGTTCTGGGCCACCCCTGCCCAGTACCCACAGGCCCCCTGGTCCTAGTTTTAGTTAGGGGTATATATGCACACCCTCTTCAAGTCCCATGCATAGGATGTTGCTATAGCAGCCCTGGGTCCAGCTGTTCCACAGGTCTGCTGCAAGTCCAATAGTAGCCTTGAGCAGCAAGGGGCAAACCGGAACAGTGTTCAAGGCTGCTTTGAGTGCTTGGGGCCAAATCCAATGAACTGACTTCATAAAGAGGGGACATGGCACTTGTTTATCACATTGGGCATCTAAAAAAAAATATTCACATGACTTGTTTTTTTCTTTAATTTTCTGGAAAGTTATTTTCCCCTTCCCAATGTTAATACAGCAAGTTGGTTGAACAATTACATTCAGCTGAGATTATTACATTTAAAAACTTTATTATGATGAGTGAGTGTGTGTGATACTGTTACTTGTGACAAAGAGCTTTATTTACTCCAAGAGCTATACAAGTCAAGGCAGTGGGTTTTATAATGTTGTTTTAAGTGCTAAACTCTGAGATATGTAAGAGGCTGCTATAAATTCAGCCTCCCTTGACTCCAGTGGAACTCTTACTGTTTTACACAAGCTGAAGATCTGGTCCATGGACTTCCCATTCACTGGTCTAAAATCATTTTTATGATATATTCTGTTAGAAATTTTGTCTTACAATAGCCTCTACTACCACAGTACTTCTTGATCCAGAGATGATATATCTTCTTGTAATTAAACAACTATATAAATGTATGACTTAATAAAAGAAGCCTACTGATGTACTATTAATACCCACACATAATCTACAATATTATTGAAATGTAATTCATTACTTCTGTAACAAAGGGCTTAATAGGACTTGGTGAAATCCTGGAAGCTTAATTTTAAGACTTTTTTTTTTAAGCTTCTTACAACCAAGTGATTTTGGTAATGGAGCCAGTAGTTGGAGCTTCATTGTAACAGAAACAGACAGTTTTCAAACATGAGAAAATGGGAAAGAATATTCTTAAATCGTTGTCACAAAAGATCAGTTCAGTCTGAAGTAAAACAGCAGTACAGCTTGACAGGCAATTACTGTTCATAACTTCCATCATTTTAGTTTTGTATGAATACCAACTCACATACAGAGCCTTGGTTTTGCACTGATTAGCTTACAAACTGCAACGAATTATTGTTGGCGGGATAATATCTTATTGGCCATCATTCACAATTATGACAAACTCTTGCAAAGCCCCTTGCCAATCAGGGTGTGGCAGGGGAGTAATGTTTTGTTCTAACAATAGAGCTAATAGAGAGGCACCAAAGCTTGTGGAAGCTAAGCACGGAAACTCAAAGGTACTGCATCCTCCTGCATGAATCATACTGTTGAGATCTCCCTGCTTCCATCCACCTGGCTTGTAACCATTTTCCTTTTTTTCTGTGCAGACTGTCAGCCACATTAAATTGAGTGGGAGTCATTAATTTTAGTACTTTTGTCTACCCATCCCCACCTCCACCCCCAGTTTTTAAAAGTAAAAATTTTATACCCTGTTCTTCCTTCACAAAAACTTAATGACCCATGTAGTAATTCCTTTCCTCCATTCAATTACTCCTCCACCCCAGTAACCTACATGTTGCAAACAGGCCAGGTGACATTTCATAGTACAAGAATTTCCTTAGTAAAACCACTTCTATAAACAAGAATGCCAGCCATGGAACAGCTAATCTGTTAAAAAACTATATTTCCCATGAGACTTTGAGTTCAGGGCCAAAGATCACAAGATCCTCACTGATACTCTGGTAATTGAAGCTAAGGGCTATTAACAGGTGTGGTTCAGTTGGTGTCAATTAGAGAGGCTGCATAGGCAGAGAAGGGTCTAGTTATACTCTTACACCATTTGTCATGAGCAACTCAAGTGAAATTAGTGGCATTGCACTCGGGTTAAAAAGCTGTGAGATCAGTGTCAAGCTAGAAGGTTACGATATTCTGATTTGTATAAACTGAAACTACTTGAGTTACTCAAGATGTACCGCATGGTGGGAATAGCATTTGGCCCCTTCCCCTCTTCTGGGGCATTATCCTTATGTTTGCCATCAGCTGAGTCACTCCAGCAGACAGCACCTACCTTTAAACACCCGAGGATGGTTGTTTCATTGAAGGGGTTTTTGGCTGTGAGCTTGTCAAGCTACGAGAGGGAGAATTTATAACTTCAGAGCTTAGTGCAAAGCTTAACTTTTGGTATTCATGCATAGCGTGAATTGCTAAGACTTGTTTTGTGGTTGGTGTGTGTGTTTTCTTTTAAATCCCGTGTGGAAAAGTATTTGGGTGGCTGACTTGTGGTGGTGCTTACTAAGGGCAGCAAAGGGTGAGACACCACTCAGAAGCTACCTGTAACAGAGCCCTACTCCTGTAGTGTCAACGTGTCCCATTGCACCTGTTAAAAGCTTACCCTAGAAGAGTTTGGTTCAGCTTCATCTGTTCCTGGTTTAGCTAATTATCAGGTGACAAGACTACCAGTTCAGATGCTAGTGCTGGGACCACATTGCAAAATAAGAGTAAGTTGGGCTACTAGGTCCAGATCCACAAAGGGCCTTAGGCATTGCAATGCTGAGCATTATGGTGCCTAACTTTAAGGCACCTACAAATCACAGGAGAACAATACTGCAAGCCACAAATTGAGTTAGGTGTGCAGTGAATGTGGAGAAAGGTGCCTTGGAATATGATCCACAAAAGGCAGCACACTAGGCAAAGATGAGCCCCAGCTAGCCAATGGAAGATTCTGATAGGAGGGTTGTCCTAAATCCTGTTCCTCTCATAGAGAGAGTTGCCTAAGTCCAGGCTGCAGGGAGGTGTGTCTCTGCTAGCAGTCCATAAATGGGGACCCCTCTTCTGGAGTCATCAGCCTTAGATGCCCAAGGCATTCCTTGCAAGAAATGAGTAAGGCACCTGCCTCACTCCATAAAAAGTGGTGGGAGGAAGAGTTGGTGCCTACCTCATAGCTTTTATCCCAGTGGCAAGAGCACTTGATTCCAGTTTGGGGGACCCAGGTTTAATTCCCCCCCTCTTCTTGATGGAGAGAGGATTGAACAGGGGTCTCCTACCTCTCAGGGGAGTGCTCTAAGCATTGATATAGGGAATACTCTGATATGGGCCTCCCTTATTCTCTCCTGTAGAAGCTATTCCATTTGGGATTAAAAAATGAAAGTGATTGGACCAAGGGATTGGACCCTGGGTCTCCCACCTACCAGGTGGGTGTCCTAACCACTGGACTATAGTCATTCTCTTTTTCATTTTGCCCTAGTGACTAAGTATTTAACCACAGAAGAAAGAGAGAGACTATAGTTTCGTGGCTAGACAGGTCATTGCCATGCTGTACAAATTAATCTGTATAGATTAAACAGCACACTTGACTGAGTCATTAAATGTAACTCTGGTTTCCTTTCAATACAAACAACCTTCTACAAAAATGCTTTCTGAACCAAACCAATAATAGCATTGGGTGTTTATCTGACAGCTTAATATCCTGTGTGTGTATTATTTTAATGTAAATATCTTGCTTAAAAAAAACCCCTGAGCTAGAAATTTTAACATTCATGCTCCAGGAACTAAGGGTTTGAAGTGTGTAGTTCTGAAATGAAAGTAAAGACTACTCCTGGGGGAATTCTGTGCCACTGCACGTGCATAATTAATTAGCTGTGCATACTTTTAATTTTTTGCACAGAAAAAAGCTTCTCCTGAAAAGTTGCTGCAGTTCTGCGTTTTGCCCACCAGAGGGTGATGTGGCGATAGAACACAGCAGCAGCTCCCAGCCAGCTAAGGAAGAGAGAGAGCCTTCTTCGCAGTAGGCCAGGTCAGGAGACAGGGCTATGGGGAGACAGACAGTGTGGGGTGCTGGGGGAGGGTGTCAAATGGGCTCATACGGGCTAGTGGAGGAGGACAGACTGGGGCAGGGGATGATTGGAAGTGGAGGTGCAAGGGCCACATGGTGATGGGGAAGGGGGAGCAGAACTACATAGGGACAGAGGGTGGCTGGGTGGGGGCACAGAGACACATGGAGACAGGGGGAGGGGATGCAGGGCCACATAGGGATGGGAGAGTGGGTGTCTAAGTGGGGGTGGAGGGACACATGTGCCTGATTGAATGGGAGAGGAAGGGGTCAGCCCTGGTCTGCATGAGGGAAGCTCCCTAACAGTCCTTCCCAGTCCTTAACCCCTAAAAACACCTGTTCTATACTTTTCCCACCCATACCCAACAACCCTCCAAGTTCACACCAAGGCTCCTTCCCAGCAATTTAGTTCCCTCTCCCTCAGCTCCTCTGTTACCCCTGACACCCGCCCAGCCTTTGCAGTGCTTCTGGGGGGGGTGTGAAATATGGTTCTGTATTGTAGTTTAAACAAATTATTACTCAGAATTTTGTTTTAATATGCCTAGTAAGGAATCTATTTGTCAAAAAAACATTTTCTGAATCTTTTTTGTTGTCTGTATTGTTACAGATATACTTGCTGACAGGTATTTTGAAATAAATGACCAAAAATAATTGAAACTGGGTGTGATTATATTATGTTATTTTGACAAATAAAACATGCAGAATTTTGCAGAATTTGAAAATATTGTTGTAGCAAGGCAGTGGGCTACCCCACAGCCCCGCTGAGGGCCGAACCTCCCCCACTACCAACTTGGACGGAGCCACCGGGTCTGGCGCCCGCCCCTCCAAGGTCATGGCCCCGACCCGGAAGTATAAAAGCCCGCCTGCAGAGCTCAGTGGAGGCCAGGCCGGCAGAGAGAGCAGACGTCCCTGGCCGAGCACCCACTTGGGAAACAGCCACAGGCCATGAGCGGCCTGCTGACTCACCGGGCCGGTCAAGCCTACCTCTCGCCAGGTACCCCGAGGAGGACTGGCCAAGCCTGCCCCATGCCAGGTACCCCGAGGAGGACTGGCCAAGCCTGCCCCGTGCCAGCTACCCCGAGGAGGAGCCAAGCTTGCCCTTCACTACCTACTCCGAGGAGCCCATGCTGGTGGAGAGCACCGATGACACTAAGACGGCCCAGGTACCATACGAGGGGGAGTGTGGAAGTAGCCCGGGAGCAGCCGATCCCAGTCTGGCTGCTGCACTGCCAGAACCGATGTTAGTGTGTTGCGGCCAGGATCCCCACTGACAGCAGCGAGTTTCCGTCGCTGCTAGGGCCCCGGACTGGGACGCAGTGGAGTGGGAGGGCCTGCGTCCCCCCTGCCACCCACTCCTTGGGTGGCAGACTCCCCCCTTTTTCCCTGGCCTAGAGAGGCTGTGGGCTGCTACAAACCCCAACCCAGCCCCTGCTTAAGGGCCTGCGTATTTGCCTGACTGTGTGAGTACTGCCCCACCCTGATTGGGGGTTCGGGGCTCTTTCCTGACTGTAGTGAGGCGGTGGGCTACCCCACAGGCCCGCTGAGGGCCGAACCGCGGCCCAAAACTACTACAATTGTGCGCAGAATTTTTATTTTTTTTGCTGCAGAATTCCCCCAGGAGTAAAAGGCATATAATTAAACCTTGGGGATAGACCCTTTGTTCCTGTGAAAGGAAGTGGATTGAAGGCCTCAAAGAATGATGTTTTCTATTTGTGATGGGTTTTCCCCTCACCCCCTAGAGAAGGGGGAGAGGGGAAAACAATGAGACCTGCTGCATACCTGTGGGGTGATTGCCTCCTGGCCAGCGGGACAGAGCTAGGTGATGATTCACTGGGCAACTGGGTCTTAAAAGAAGGCTGACACAGCTCAGTGAGGGGAGAAACTGAAGAGGAAGCAGGACTCTTCTAGAGGGGAAGGTCCATCAGTTTGGGGGCTGGCTGTGGCTGGAGACCTGAGCCACAGGAGTAGTGCTAACTCCTGTGGTAGGCCCCTGGAACAAGGGGTAAAGAGGCAGTCCTGAATCTGGTGTCCCAGAAGGGAAACAGGGAATAGAAGAGACCCAAAGTGGGACAGGGTAGCCTCCTTTGTAGCTCTGGGGTTCTCCCAGGAACATTACTCACTGACGAAAGGGGCAATCTAATGGTGAGTATGCACCATGCCACTATTGAAAACAGATAACTTGCACTTTCTCCATGCTTTCTCCAAGGTATTTTGCTTAAGTATCTCAGCTCTTATCTGAGGATAAAACAGTAGCACTATTAAAATAAGGGAATGTATATCTGATACAGCACAGCTATTTTAAAAAAGAACATGATGATTGTGAGATAACCCAGCAGGTAAGGATGTATGTTCCTGAATGTGCAGAACATTTTTGCAAGGGACAGGATCTTAAAGCAATGGAGGCATAATTGAAGATCCTATTCTTCATAGAACAGTCTAGGCTGAAGTATTTCAATACAATCTTAGTTGATAAGGGTTGTCATCCCTTTGTCAAAGACCTTTTCCCCCAACAACATGTTGACCCGGACTAACAAAATCTATTGCCTGTATGCCATGTTATATTTGTAAATAATGGGTTTTTGCTTATTTATTGATTTAAGACATCTGGTCAAGCTGGACTTTGGTTTATTAATCAGACCAGACATTTGAAATCAAACAGCATAAACAGAAAAGGCTAACCTACCAAATCTGGGATACTAGGCCGGCCAGCCTACAGTGGTCCAAGTTACACTACAACTCTAAGGATTTATATAGATGCCTTCCCCCCATGTTTATCCCATATTACAATTTTTGCAGTTAGTCCAATAACAATTATATATCTACCTTGCAGCCAGTTGTCTAGACAGTTAGATTTTCATCATGTCCTAATATACTCCAAATGTCCAGCACACAAAAGGTCACTACAGTTTTGACCTACTTTAACATGGGTTCAAAACAAGTTTTTAACCAACTAAATGTCATATACCATTATGTTTGCCTTTTCGTGGTTTGTTTTTTCCTTTTTATAATGTTTTTATCCACTTATTCTTTTCTTGTGGTTTCCATTACAACTTTAAGCAGGTTGTAAAGATAGGTCATAAAAAAGTTATGTGATTAAACATATTTCCACTTAACAGTTCAGCTTTTATTGGCTAATAATTGTATATCATCTTTTAGCATTACTTTTTCCAGAGCTTTATGGGAGTTCTTTAGCATAGTCATGATAAATACTTAGGCTTTAGGCATTCATTTGCCAACAGATTTCAATCTGGAATGCAGGGAACTATATTGGGGGTACGACAGAAGAGGTAACATAATCTCCTCCAGAACAGTTAAAAAGGTCTTCAACAAATTTTGGATTAAAAGTAGCTCATGTAAAAGTAGCTCATTTTTAACTAGCTAAGCATTGCGCTCAAGGATTTAACTTTGACTAATGTTTATCTTAAATTACATAGAAGAGACCGCCATATTTATAGCTCTGTACATAGGACTTTCTGAATCTCTTTAGTGTAACTTCTGAGGTGTATTGAAGTGATTAGAATTTAAACTAATGAACAGGTTAGTTTACTCTACAAAAGTCAAACTCTAATTAAATTTGCAGAATTGTTTATGCAGAAACTTTTCTGAAATAAGTTAGTCTTGCTTTAAGGGCACAATAGAACCCAATTTTCATTATTTCATCCATATCTTTACATCTTGTGATAGCCCCCTTACTTCAAACTTTGCTAAGAATTGGTTTCTTTAAAGAAAGTGTTTTCCTCCAGTCTCTACCCCTTCAACATATGTGTTCAATTCCTTTCTCCGCATAAGTTTTTGTAACCCTGATACAGAGTTATACACATTACAGTGAACTGTTAATATGCTGAAGCACTGATGAAAAGAACTTTTACACATAACCATTTGCTTTGGCAAGAATGGAAGCCAAAACTAAGCCCTCCCTTGATGTCTCAAATTAGAGATAAACACAACTTGGAAGAAAAACATTTTGGAAACCAACAGAAAGATGTCGGTAACTGGCAATGTTGTATGTTTGGTTGACACTATTTGCAAACATTAAGACTTCAAATTTAAACAAATACCAGGCTCCCTGGACACTTGAAAGCACTTCCTAGTAATTTAAGAATGGCTCTCAAGTATAAAGCGGGCCAATAATTAAACCTTAAACTAAAACAAGATATGAAGCTGGAATAATGAGGTGATTGTTGTACAGATTTATTCCTTGCACAGTTTGCTTTCCTTATGCTCCAAAACACTTAATTTGCCCACATTCCCTCTTACAGCCCCAGGATTGCTTGCTTGCTTTTTTAGATTCCTTACCCTTGAGACTTTACTCTACCTCCTGTGAAACTTTGAGGATTGCCCAGGACTCCCATGAAAGCTCATAACTACTAGACCATCGCTGGCTGCAAGGCTGATGGATGGACAAAATAAACCACTTTTCTTTTCCTCCATCCACCCTACAGACTAGTACATAATAGTACAGCTTCAAGTCAGTCTGAGTTTGTGAACTTAATAGTAGTAAAAAAGGAGCCTGAGGTACACAGGACAAAACCACTCTTCATATGTTAAACTCAATTTAATACAGCTAAGTGTCCACTAGGAAGCTTGGTTTTGTATGTAAAACCCAGATTTAACAAACCAGGGTTGTTCACATGCATGGCTTTGGTTCAGGTGTAACTGTAGCATATACAAGCCTTCATTTTAAAATAATGCCATACCCAACTCCCTGAATTACTGTGGGAATTTGTTGTGCATAGGCTTGGAAGAATTATACTTTTTGATCAGTAAATGTGAGTAAACACTGATTTCACTGTACTCACACCAACAAAAAATATTTACATCAATAACTAGAACTTGCAGATACGCAAAGTAAGAAAAAGTCAGCTTGAAAAAATCACTAGACTTTGACCTAAGGATATTTACTTTGTATATTTTGATGTGTGATCTTGACATCCTGGGTTTTCACAGTTATAAAGGTTTGTAACTTTTTTTGGCATTTCACAACCTACTGTCATTAAACAATTATCCCCCCCTCCCCACACACCCCATTGTCTGACCCTGCCATAATTTCCTGCAATTGTGAAAATTTAAATAAAAAAAATGCTTAAACATTGATATTATCCATTGAAATCACAAAAATATTGTTTTTTAAATTCTGCCAAACCTAGTTATAGAGCATGTTTACCCTATACTGCATGGAGTATGATAGCCACCAGCTTAGGGACTCGCCAGCAGGTGACTTATTCCCTTTGTCCAGTCTGAGTGCAAAAAGAGTGCACAGGGGCAGAGGTTCTAGTCCTCACTGATATCACCTTCATATTTTGAAACAGACTGGCTTTCAGGCTAAAGAGACTTGCAAATACTGCAGATTTACCCTGTTGTCCCTGAAGGCGACTATGTCTATCACTTGCAAAAAAAAATATGTTTACTGTATTGATGGAGGAGGAAAATCTGACAAGGTCAAATTAACTTTAAATCAATGGTATGTAAATGGCTTTTGCAATAGTGGGACAAGATAAACCCAGACTATCTACAAGTATATTTTTCTAAAAAAAAAAAAAAAAAATGAAAAATCTGGACAGGCTGTGGAATTTCATTTGATGATCAAAGGTTAGATGCAAGTGCATTTAGTTTAATCTTGAATATTATCAGACTTTTCATAAAAGCCATACTAAAGACAAATTTAAAGAAATACTACTTGTGTGCCAGGCCAGATATTATGTAGTATACCATAATCACTTTTTAGTGACATTAAAGTTTTCCATAGAGAAAAAGGAAGACATTGAGAAAAATCTACTCTTTTCCCCTCTAACGTTGTTCAACCACTATTCTTTTAATGGAGCCATTAGCAATACTTCTTTAAGAGTTGACACTTGTACTGTACTGCTTGAGAGGGGAAGTTCTGTAGAAGAAAAAGCATGGACTTGCAGTTGCTTGGCACAATCTCAAAGACTGCAATGCCATGCCAGTATCAAATGGCGAGAACAGAGGGGCGGGGTGTGTGTGTGTGTGAATGAAGTTAAAAGCAACAACAGCAATAGACTTTTCTACAACAAATGAATGGGTTTGACAGTCTCAGTGTTGTTTCTACTAGACAGGTCTCCACTTCATAAAAGCGACTATCACACCAGATAGTAAGCGTTACGTTCGGCCCCACTAGTAATGCAAACCCTAAGCAGCCACATATGAGATCAGCTTGAAGATCTTGGGATTTTTAAATAAACTAGGTTCTCTTCACTTGCCTGCTGGCTTCAGTTTTAGGCTGAACTTGTTTCAAATTGTAAAGCTTTTTACCAAAACCATGAAGAGCTGAAGGATAAAATTCTTAGGCAATCTCTTGAATGCATCAGCTGTTGCTTAAAGGAAGCCACTAACTCTCACTGATTCAAGTCATCAGAGTTGATAACAGTGCTCCAACCCTGCAGAATGCGGTGTGGTTTCAGGGCATAGTGTATCAAGGTACCACAGTCCTGGGCCTTATTGCATGCTCTAAGACCAAGTAGGCCACAGAACATTACCTATTCTTTCAATTGTACTTTCCTTGGGGCAGAGACCTTGCCTCTATGACAGGGTTGCAGCGCACACTGCAGGGTCATGGTAGGATCAAGTTGGCCCTGAGAGAGCCTATGCATTACCTATGGTGCGGATTTACATGCAAAGACTTAAGTCACATTTCTCGCATTAACTAGTTGAATCTCAATGTAGTTAAATGCTTGAGAAATTTAAAACCTACAATATACTAGTGCAGGGTTCACGTAGTTCAGGATAGAAACAATCCTGTTATAAAAGCAAAGAATTCCTTTAATGGTATGAATGGTAGAACAGGGGAAATTTCATACCAATTCTCAAGAAGGGGAAATAAAAATATTTTATCCTATATACTGTTCACTTTGAATTTGTATGTAATCCATATGAATATACATGCAGCTGCTTTTGATATTAATTTTAATGTTTTATAGAATCATAGAAATGTCAGACTGGAAGGGATCTCAATAGGTCATCTAATCCAGGCCCTTGCAGTCAAGGAAGGACTACATAAATAGATCATTCTGAGTCAGTCAGTTGGTGCCTTTGCTTAGGTGTTCCCCTAAATTCAGGCAGAGCTTGTGAAGCTCCATTCTTGTTCTTCATGGAGTTTCCACAACCTGGCAGGAAGTAAGTAATGAAACTGTTTTCAGTGCCATGACAAGAGTGTTCCTGGCTCAGTTCAAAGACTCAAAACGGTGCCCTCCTACTGCGGGAGTAACACCTGCAATCTCCACTAAGTATTTCTTACACAGGGATCTTCCTAACCCTCCCTGAAGCAATCTCATTACTTAGCTCATCCTAATCTATCTTCCCTGCTTTCGATAACTGCCAGGTCGCTTATCTTTTCCTTGGACATTCTTAGAGGGGTCTTGATTAATTTTATTTTGCTGAAACTCCTTTTATTAGCAGCCACAGTTATGGAAAGACAGAAAAAAATAGGCAGTACTGTTTCTGTGTTAGGGGAACTCGCATCCAATGACCTTTCATGAATGTAGTTAAGGAAATCAATGGGAGCCTTTGTTTGCAAGTCATCCTTAAATATTTGCTCACAACACTTGGCAAAAACCTTGATCTACTTTTCAAAACTGAGTTTAAATCTTCTAGGTAACTACTTGCTAAGTTTCAAGTGTGCCACTTTAGGTTTTTGCTGTTTAAACTTTTCAGTTTCTTGCCCATTAAAAAAAAAGCAAACCTCTCTCCAACTCCATCATGCTTATACATCTTATCTGACTGTGTTAATGTGTTTAAGGCAGGATTGGAAACCTAACATAAGAACGGCCATACTGGGTCAGACCAAAGGTCCATCCAGCCCAGGATCCTGTCTACTGACAGTGGCCAATGCCAGGTGCCCCAGAGGGAGTGAACCTAACAGGTAATGGTCAATTTAATGATCAAATAAACTTCAAAAACAGACTCCAACGAGAGACTGCTGAGCTGGAATTGATATGTAAACTAGACACAATCAACTCAGGATTGAATAAGGACTGAGAATGGCTGAGCCATTACAAACATTGAATCTATCTCCCCTTGTAAGTATTCTCACACTTCTTATCAAACTGTCTGTACTGGGCTAGCTTGATTATCACTTCAAAAGTTTTTTTTTCTCTTACTTAATTGGCCTCTCAGAGTTGGTAAGACAACTCCCACCTGTTTATGCTCTGTGTGTGTGTGTGTGTGTGTGTGTGTGTGTGTGTATATATCTCCTCAATATTTATTCCACTCTGTATGCATCCGAAGAAGTGGGCTGTAGTCCACGAAAGCTTATGCTCTAATAAATTTGTTAGTCTCTAAGGTGCCACAAGTACTCCTGTTTTTTTTAGGTAATGATCAAGTGATCTCTCTCCTGCCATCCATCTCCACCCTCTGACAAACCGAGGCTAGGGAAACCATTCCTTACCCATCCTGGCTAATAGCCATTAATGGACTCAACCTTTATGAATTTATCTAGTTCTCTTTTAAACCCTGTTATAGTCCTAGCCTTCACAACCTCCTCAGAGGCAAGGAGTTCCACAGGCTGACTGTGCACTGTGTGAAGAAGAACTTCCTTTTATTTGTTTTAAACCTGCTGCCCATTAATTTCATTTGGTGGCCCCTAGTTCTTATATTATGGGAATAAGTAAACTTTTCCTTATTCACTTTCTCCACACCACTCCTGATTTGATATACCTCTATCATATCCCCCCCCCTTAGTCTCCTCTTTTCCAAGCTGAAAAGTCCTAGTCTCTTTAACCTCTCCTCATATGAGACCTGTTCCAAACGGCTAATCATTTTAGTTGCCCCTTTTCTGAACTTTTTCTAATGCCAGTATATCTTTTTTGAGTTGAGGCAATCACATCTGTATGCAGTACTCAAGATGTGGGCATACCATGGATTTATATAAGGGCAATAAGATATTCTCCGTCTTATTCTCTATCCCTTTTGTGATGATTCCCAACATCCTGTTTGCTTTTTTGACTGCCGCTGCGCACTGCATGGATGTCTTCAGAGAACTTTCCATGATGACTCCAAGATCTTTCCTGATTAGTTGTAGCTAAATTAGCCCCCATCATATTGTATGTATAGTGGGGGTTATTTTTTCCAATGTGCATTACTTTACTTTTATCCACATGAAATTTCATTTGCCATTTTGCTGCTCAATCACTTAGTTTTGTGAGATCTTTTTGAAGTCCTTCACAGTCTGCTTTGGTCTTAACTATCTTGAGCAGTTTAGTATCCTAACGACCTTTGGTGAGGGACCTTGTCAAAGGCTTTCTGGAAAACTAAGTACACTATGTCCACTGGATCCCCCTTTTCCACATGTTTGTTGACCCCTTCAAAGAACTCTAATAGATTAGTAAGACATGATTTCCCTTTACAAAAACCATGTTGACTTTTGCCCAACAATTTATGTTCTTCTATGTGTCTGACAATTTTATTCTTTACTATTATTTCAACTGATTTGCCCAGTACTGATATTAGACTTACTGGTCTGTAATTGCCGGGATCACTTCTAGAGCCCTTTTTAAATATTGGCATTACATTAGCTATCTTCCAGTCATTGGGTACAGAAGCTGATTTAAAGGACAGGTTATAAACCCTAGTTAATAGTTCCGCAATTTCACATTTGAGTTCTTTCAGAACTCTTGGGTGAATGCCATCTGGTCCCGGTGACTTGTTACTGTTAAGTTTATCAATTAATTCCAAAATCTCCTTTAGTGATACTTCAATCTGTGACAATTCCTCAGATTTGTCACCTACAAAGGATGGCTCCGGTTTGGGAATCTCCCTAACATCCTCAGTCATGAAGACTGAAGCAAAGAATTAATTTAGTTTCTCCACAATGACTTTATCATCTTTAAGTGCTCCTTTGGTATCTCGATCATCCAGGGGCCCCACTGGTTGTTTAGCAGGCTTCCGGCTTCTGATGTACTTAAAAAACATTTTGTTATTACCTTTTGATTTTTTTTGGCTAGCTGTTCTTCAAACTCCTTTTTGGCTTTCCTTATTACATTTTTACACTTAATTTGGCAGTGTTTATGCTCCTTTCTATTTACCTCACTAGGATTTGACTTCCACTTTTTAAAAGATGCCTTTTTATCTCCCACTGCTTCTTTTACATGGTTGTTATGCCATTGGGGTTGGGCCTCTATTATGGTGTCTTTGAAAAGTGTCCATGCAGCTTGCAGGGATTTCACTCTAGTTATTGTACCTTTTAATTTCCGTTTAACTAACCTCCTCATTTTTGCATAGTTCCCCTTTCTGAAATTAAATGCCACAGTGTTGGGCTGTTGAGGTGTTCTTCCCACCACAGGAATGTTAAATGTTATTATATTATGGCCACTATTTCCAAGCGGTCCTGTTATAGTTACCTCTTGGACCAGATCCTGTGCTCCACTCAGAACTAAATTGAGAATTGCCTCTCTCCTTGTGGGTTCCTGTACCAGCTGCTCCAAGAAGCAGTCATTTAAAGTATCAAGAAATTTTGTCTCTGCATTTCGTCCTGAGGTGACATGTACCAGTCAATATGGGGATAATTGAAATCCCCCACTATTATCGAGTTCTTTATTTTGATAACCTCTCTAATCTCCCTTAGCATTTCATCGTCACTATCACTGTCCTGGTTAGGTGGTAGATAATAGATCCCTAGTGTTATATTCTTATTAGAGCATGGCATTACTATCCATTGAGATTCTATAGAGAACTTTTCACCCAAAAACTTTATTGGGATCTGATAACCTTTTGTCCTTTGAAAGTTTGCCTTGCATTACTTTCATCCTTCAAAATCATTTCTCTTTGAATTGCATGGATATTCCTAAAATTTCACACTGGGAAGCAATAGCTTCCTTACATGCTATGAACCAGAACGCTAATTTGGATAAAGCACCTCCAAAGCCACCAAGTAAACCACAAGTTCTTGGAACATCAGGATCCAGACTTGGCAATTTTTTTTTGCTCACATTAATTTTTGAGAAGATGATATACCGCATCTCAGTCAAAACAAGGAACAAAAACGCTGCACTGTTTGTTTGCAAGGTAGCAGTTTCCAACTCAAGTTCTGGCGAAAGACTGTGTGAAGCCTTGATCTTATCTAACATGTCAAGGCACCCTCAGGCTGATTTACATAGAGGGCTGATTTTTGTCTACCCTTCCTGACTATCTTGTCATGTTTTAGCATTTTAATATAATCTAATATGTTTTTTCAAAATATCCCAACAACTTCTAGAAGCAGATAAAAAGGGTATGCTATCTTTGAACAACTCCAAAAAATAGAACAACTTGGGGAACAACCCTTGCAGCAGCTACTCCAGCAAGATTTGTTGAGCAGGCAGCACCGAGGATGAAAGACACGTACTGATTTACCTGCAGAATTCAATTTTGAACATCTTTGTATATTGCAGCCATGTTCTCTCTCACACGTTTGTCTCTGATAATCAGCTATATCTAAACTGCCTTTTCTCAGCTTCTTTAAAATAACCTCTCTCATATCCTCCTGTTTTGGTGCAGCTAGCAGTGAAATCTGCAAAGTTCTCAACAACCTCCACTCTGTCTTTTGAAACCACAAGGTACCTTAATACATGAGATGCTTGTTTAAGTTCAGGTGAGGTCTGGAACGCAATCAAATATAACAGAAGTATTTAGCTGTCCTAAACTTGTACAAAATAGTCTGCCGTGCTTGTCTTGCAATCCTACCGATTAAAGTTAACTTTAAATTCTGTTTAAGTACATCACCTTTGGGTACCAGCCTTAATAGTTTCCATATGATCTTGTAATACACTATCATACCTTGCAAGCAATTCCAGTATATGCAAAAAATTACCATTATGAGAACTAATTTCCCATCTGAACCTCTCAAAGCTAAACATCTCTCACCTAAATACAGCAAAATATCCAAGAGGACAACACAAAATATTGTGCTGCGTATCCTCCTGCATCTGATAGCAGGTGTGCATACCTCAGTCAATGGTGACTCTCTTCCAATTTTTCTGCAAATTCCATCCAGCAAGCAGTTGCCTCCCCATGGTCTTTTGAATGTTGAATGTGGCATGCATACTCATTAAAGTGGAAAAAAATTGTGAACCCAATTTAACATTTTGCAAAGGAAGATGAACAATTTGGCTTGAGAAGCAAACAAATGAAACAGAACAAGGAAGCAAGAGTCAAACTGTACATCAGCCATGATCATTAACTGCCCAGTATGATTTTTGACCATGATCCACTATTCTAATCCTTGCCTGCCTCTGCATATTGTCCTCACTTCAATATGGTTGAAATATATTGATCTATTCAAAATAGAGGATAATGGTATTTCCATAGCTTTTTGTATAGGTTTAATATATTCCTTCAAATTTAGTATAAGAGAACTAGAGGTATTGTTACTGTTAACTTACATTTACAATGAGCTATCAGTCTTCATAATACATGAAGCTTTGACAGGGCTAAAAGATTTTCTCCTCATTGTAGGACTTGCTGCCATAAGCTAGATTGTTTTGCTATGAAAACTTACTTTGAAAAGTTTACTTAATGCATGGAACAGAAGAACTTTCATATAGGAAATTACCTCCTCTTGTATGCTGTTAAATATAGTCTGCTATGCCACACTCACTTCACTGGAATGAACAGTTGCAAGAGTCCTTAGATGTTGTTGAATTTTTAAGGCTGGCCTTTTATAATGATTGAAAGACTTTCCCCTAAATGTTCCCTGCCCATTAGTTTTGAAAGGGATGACTTACAACAGTAATGGTTAAAAAAATCTCGAATGCATTCCTTCTGTAGTCAGCTGTGGTAATATAGAGAATATTGGCATAAATATGGTACAGAGCCAATCAGTGTTACCTGGGTTATCACCCTAGCTTCAAGATCAAGCCTTCACTTTGTGTCAGCATTTGAACCAAGGCAATAGTTAGTTTTTCTCTTCATTAAACACAGAGTTACCTCCATTCATTGGTGCTTTGTAATGGTAACCTATTGTGTAAGGGCTCATTTGCACAAAGAAATTGAATCCATTTAACTAGAAAGTGTTTATATATTAGAATGGTGCAAACATGAAGATTGCTTTACATCTTGGCAATTTAGCTTGCATTGGTAGTTATAGAAGAGTGTTTTGCACTCATTTAATGAGCTTGATTTGCATGAGTAATTTATGTGGTGGAAGTTGTGCTTAAACCAGGCCATTTGTGTCTTGCAGGCACACTCCTAGGTTGGGTCACTGGAGAACTGAACAGAGATACATTAGACTTGATACTGTACAGAGTTGTACAGGGTGTAAGTATCTGTAATTATCCCAGGTAAGCAGAGGGAAGGGAAGTGTTAGCAACACAGTAGCACTGAACACTTTACATTTGTTCTAGGACAAATGACCATGGCTGCTACCTGCTCAGCCGTTAGTACTTATTCATTCCTGTACTAGAGAGTTACTGCACAAGATGTTTAAGTGAAGGCAGAAGGCTTTATCACCCATTTCACTCAGTTAAGTAACTAAAGATTTTCAGAGTCAAAGTGTAATTATTGAAGCTAGGGTGATAACCCAGGTAACACTGATTGGCTCTGTAACTTTGGTTAGCTAGGCTGATGTCCAGTTTTATTAAATGCATGTCAGATTTAAAAAAAAAACTGTGGTAAAACTACTCAGACTTTACACTGGAATAACCAGGATTCATTGGCATTCACTTGAGAGTTGTAAGAACCAATGCTGAGTTTCAGCAAAACCATATAACAACAAAAAGTTAGCATGCTCGAGGGCAGATGGCCAACTAAGAAGTTAATTCTGAGGGCATGTCTACACTGCAAGTGAAACTGAGATTGTAGCATGGGTTGGCCTATATGGGCTAGCTTTAATCTAGCTCGCATGGGGAAGAACAGTAGTGAAAATGGGCTGGCATGGGCTAACAACAAGAGTATGTACCCAGGGTCCCTGGTGTGCTTATCCTCTGGATGCTAGCCTATACTAAAGCCTACTACTGTTCTTACCCATGCTAGCTAGATTAAAGTGTATCAGTCACCCATTCACTTGCAGTGTAGCCCTTCCCTAAGAAAAGGAATCAAAAGTGATCCTGGCAGCAAACATCTCACTACCATAAAAGGAAAGGTGCACATTGGTAAAGCCGGACCTCTATTACAGATATCATGGCCACAAATTATAATAGCACTCATCTCATCCAGATGCGTTATCCATTTTAATCGAAGATTTGTCTTAATTCTGTAGACAGGTTTGGAAATATCAACCTTTGATGCAATTAATACAAATGATTTAATCTTTATCCTGAGGATCAGTTGTAGGAACAGTCTTCGATCTCAGTGAGAGAAAGTGAGTAATGAAGGGCAGTTTGTTGACAGCACACTAGTTTGGTCAGCATAGAAAAGGAACAATGGTGAACTCCACAAGGCATAACCAATTAGGACACTGGCTTATATGATGACAAATTATGGCAGCAATGACAGTTTTACACAAATACTGTGCACATTGCTGGATTCCACTTTATATCCAATTCCCAAGACTATGCTATTACAGGCCACTCAGGACAGCCAGTGTAGACTGTTGCATAATGGTTATTAGTGTAATTTGCAGTGAGCTGCAGCGTTTAGAGGCTATGGCGCAATATAGCAACTTTCTGTGTTTCAAGTGGTAGAGTTTGGCAATCCTTTTATGTCTACTAGAGAGTGTTTTGCAAAAGTTCTTGCTTCTCAATCGAATTTGGCAAACTCACTTATTCCTGGCCATGAGAGATACCAACAGTATGTTATGTATCTGGATCATTCCACTAAATACTATACCATTTTAATCCTTATCATAGCTGAGTTAGGTCATGTGCTTGGATGTTAAATTTTCACAATCAGCGCCAGTGTTCTGAGAGCACAAATTAAGTCTCTCAAGGGTTCTTTATTGCTGTTTGACTCCACCTATCAAGAGAATGTAAGGCCTTTCAGAGCTGCTAAACTTAATCTTCCTTTTCAGAAAAATCTGTGCTGTTATAATAGCTATTAAAATTCACAGAAAAACTTCTGAATTGTAGCTGATTTTCACTTAAGTTTGGGAGAAGATGAACCACTGCTGTAAGACTGAAGCCAGTTTCTTTTCATGTTTATTGGTTGCTAGTTTTAACAACGCAACACATAGCAACTAATACATAAAAATCTGTGCGCAGAACACCATTTGTCTTTGGAACAGATGTAACTGTAGCATGGCCAGAACTAGGTAGAGCTCTCAAAGTCAGTAAATCTTCCAAAGATTTAATAAAGTTCTGGCAAGGGAAATAACATTCGGTTAATGTTAGAAGTCCCATATGTCTAAAAACAGGTGGCATAGAAAAACCTCTTGTTAAAATAGATAATGATGGGGAATAATGGAATTTGAGCAGCAGTATAGAAGGCTCCTATTTTTTTTTTTTTAATGGGAGTAAGAGTGCACCCTTAGAGCAAGTGGCTTTTAAGCAACACATTCACTATTGAGTATGTTCTCAAGCATATGGTGTTTTTTTTTTTTTTTTTATCCTGCTTAACCCTCAGTGGAGTTCTTGCACCCATACTGAATGTTTCTGGCAAGCATTTTGTGTCTAGAGCTATTGAAAACTGTTTAGCTGACCCCCTCAGAATGCTGAAATATTTGGTCTACAGAGTAAGTAAAACATGGACCTTGGCAATGCTTATTTAGTGATTTTGTTCCACTAATTTTGGTTAACATACTCCATTTGGAGGATAACATCTCTGCAAGGACTATAGTTTGAGCATGGAGCCTGAAATATCTTTCTGGCCATCTCAGACAGTGTAAAATATTAGCTGGTGGTAACTGGCATGGCTAGAGCAGCGGTTCTCAAACTTTAGCTACCCGAGGACCCCCATTTTGATTTAAAAATTTTCAGGGATCCCCAAGCTCCCCCTCACTCAGCTCCAGGCCCCACCCCCACCCTGCATTTTCCTGCCCCCCTGCTCACTCCATCTCCCCTCCCTCCATCGCTCGCTCTCCCCAACCCTCACTCACTTTCACCAGACTGGGGCAGGAGTTGGAATTCAGGAGTGGGTGCGGGCTCTCGGAGGGAGTTTGGGTCCTGGTGGCACTTACCTTGGGCAGCTCCCGAAAGCGACCAGCACATCTCTCTAGCAGCAGCTCCTATGCGGGGGGACATGGGGTCTCCATGCACTGCCCCTGCCCGCAGGCACCCACTCCCCAGCTCCCATTGGCCAATGGGAGCTGCAGCGTTGGCACTTGGGATGGGGCCAGTGTGCAAAGACCTCCTGCCCCCCCCCCCGCCCTTAGAGGGTGCAGGGATGTGCTAGCCACTTCTGGGAGGGGCGCGGAACGAGGGCAGGCAGGGAACCTGCCTTAGCATCGCTGCGCCACCAGACTTCTAGCACCTAAAATCTCCCAGTTTGGATTCAGTAAGCCTCCGGGAGATAGAGGGAGGAGGAGGAGTTGAGGGAGGGAGGGGGAGGAGTTGATCAGCGGGGCTCCTGGACCCACTGGATTACCCTCAGGGACCCCCAGGGGTCTGTGGAAATGCTGTGCTAGAGCTTTGAGTAACACCTCTTCGCTAAAAACTAACCCAAGATAAACAACTAAACTTAGAGTGCATGAGCCACTTGCTTCTGATAACTTTCAGTTACTACTGGTCTGCATGCAGAAAAGGCTAAAAATGCATCATGGGGAGTTACTACTTCTAAGCCACCTACTGGTTGCATCAATTCTTGATACTGCATTATTTTTGGAGATTTTTCTCCCCTAACAAATTTTGAATGAAAAGTAATTTTTATAAATGCTTTTATGTAGCTGGGTTATAGGACATTTGATAGATGCCCAAGGGAGTGGTCATACTGCCTAGCAAAGGCTGTTCACAGTTATGCACGTGACTTCATATTATAAAAGTCAATCATGCTCAACCTTTAACTTGATAAGGGACCAATTCTGCAGCCCTTAATCACGCAAAGCGTACACTCCTGCATGAAGTTAATTCTTGAAACATCCCCTGGGAAATGAATCAATGCTGCCGAACAGAAAAAATTGAGGCACAGGTTAAGGACTTGACTCGTAGAGATTAGATCCTTGTGAAACACTTTGAGATCTACTGATGAAAGGTGCTATGTAAGAGCTAGGTAGTCGTATTATTATTGACATCAATGGGAACAGTGGGTGCTGAACATTTAGAAATTGCTCTTCAAAACAGAGACCTTCAGGGTAGCTAGCTCCTATTGACCTAAATAGGAGTTCACTGCTCAGCACTACAGAAAGTTAAACTCCAGATGTCTCAGGTCAGACCCCCAAAATAGAGGCACTCAAAACTATCCCACACACTCCCAAATGTCTTTCCCATGTTAGAAAGAGAGTCAGTAACTGAACTAGAGATCTTCCAGTCCTTGTGCTCTAGACAGAAAGTATGCTCCTTCTCTGTGCACAGTTTAGAAGCTAACTAACCTAGGGAATTATAATGCGGCCAACTTCTCGTGTTAGCAACTAATAAAATTTATGTCCAATACTCAAATAATTTCATGGTGACCCAAGTGATAACAATTCTATGAAACCTTTGCTCTTTGTGTGTCCTCCTATAAAATCTGATGCAAACACTGGAGTTTTCTGTTTGTTTATTGAAGTGAATCTTGTTCCTTGAATCAAAATAAGCTTATTTCATTTCAAGGAAGATTTTTTTTTTTAAAGTAAAGGTGCCTTAAGCATGGAATATCAAACAAATAATATACTGTGCTAGCTTGATAAAAATATTTTGTGCAGGAAATATTTCAGATCTCTAATTATAAAATGTATGGACAGTTAAGCTATTGCTTTTCATATTGTAGAATAATGAAACTTTTTTACATCTTGGCAAATGGTTACATTCAAAACAATATAGGGAAGGAGAAGATAATGAGTGTTTATTTTGATGCTAATACAGTTTCTGCTCTCTGTGCTAAAAAACCCACAAACCTCTGAAGCACCATGTCTAGGAAAAACACTCAAATGCTAACCAGACAACCCACTTCTCAATTTAAAAATGGGTGTGACTAGTGGTCAGCGCACTCCACCACATGTTGTGGCTTTGAAAGACCCAATACACTTTATATATAAAAGGACATAAGGGGGAATATGGACAGAGAGGAAGTGGCCCTGGCAATGAAGGGTGCATGGGAGGAAATCCTTTCACTGTATCTTGAAGGTTCTGGGGCTAGGAGCACTGTAGAGCGTGTGGGCCAGGTTCCCTTCTCCCCCAACCAATTGGGAATGAACTAGGAGAAGTGACCAGCATAAAATCTGTGCTTCTTCTCTCTGAGCAGAGCAGACCCCAGGAGACTTCAGCAGCACCCTGCAGACTAATTAAGGGAAAGGGGCCCACTGAGGGAGAAGATGATAAAGGTCCCAAAACTGGCTAACCCAGAACTCAGCTCCAGAGAAGAGAGCTGGAGAGACTCCTGTTTAAGGAGAGAGTGAGGGGCTAACTAATATAGCCCAGTTCCTAAAAGGAGAGCTGTGGACTCCTGCTTAAGGAAGGACTGAAAAGGAGTAATCCACAGAAGGAACCAGGAAAGGCTCCAGAAACAGACTGTTAGCAGGTGCAGGAAAGTAGAATTTCCTGAAGGAAGGAGACGGAATGGCTAGTTGGACTGAGTCCTGAGGTGACGAGTCCCCATGTGTATCTGAGTAAGCTCCTCCTTACAGTTATGGCTGTCTTTCATAAATGATACCCTTCGAAAGGGGGATACTCTTTGATAAAAAGGTCTGTCTGGACTTGTTTATAACCTGGGTGAAGGAAGTAAGGCAAGGCTCACTTTCAGCACCACACCTGAGCGAAAGGGGGCGCACAGGCGTGACCTCTATGCTGTCAAAATGGACATAACAGATTGTCACCACAACAACTCAAGGAGAGACAATTGCAAAATGTTCTTTGCTTAGTAATGCAATACAGCAGTTGGATTAAGCATTCCTCCAACTACTTTGCACTTGCCTCTCGATATCTGTCCGGGTATCAGTGTACATATCTGACTTTGCTTCAGCCCATTGTAGAGCCCATGCACAATACTCTGTAGGTACCTTGTCACCCTCAAAGTCAGGTGGTGTTCCAGTATTTTGGCTCTACTTCATTTACTTGTAAAGCATGCATTTGATCAATTTCCCCCCACACCTTGGGACACAACAGCACATAAAATAATGAAAACACCAAACAAAGACATCTTACTGAAAAGGGGTAGGTGGTTTCCTAGCTAAAATGTTGTAAAATGAAGAAAAGTGGATTCTGAAAAGCAAGCTTAAATTGTCCCGGAAGTGATCAGTCATTCCATGAACAAGTACAGGGCAGCAGGCTGTCTTAACAAAAGTTCTGTCATCCACAGACTCTTAAAAAGGTATTGGAGCCCAGAGCTGCCAGATCCTGTCTCCAACTGCCATGTCTTCCCTACTTCCAACACTGGCAAACATCATGTGTAGTCAATACTGTTAACATTTATGACTATTCTTGCTACCATTGACAGAAATCTAGTTTTCACTCAAATCACTATCTTCACCAGATCTCTATAAGATGTGGAAGAACTCTCTGCTCCAAAAGCTTGCTTGGCTTATGTGGATGCTTTGTACATTAAACATGAATACTTGTATAGAAATTTTCCTTCATACTTCAGCACTCTCTTCCTTTTCTTGTAACTGGCATAACAGGTTTATACTAGTTTCAGAATCTTAGTGGATTCCAAATTTAGGTTGAAGAGCTTTCTTATATCCCTAAAAGAGAATTCATTCAAATATGCAAACGGTGTTCTATTAGTTTAAGCTGCTTGAAGCAAATCAAAATGCAACGTAAAACTTCAAGTTTACTTGGTAGCATCCCTTAGCTTAACTTTTGTGAATGCATATAAACAAGGTGGCAGAGTGCCCGAGCAATACAGTGCTATTAAGTAGTGTACGATATAACTAATTACAATACCATACGTGAGTAGTTAGACATGTCCGTCATCCTTTCCTTAGACTCCATTGAAGCAAAACGTTCACTGTTTGGTCTCCCCTTCAGCTTAAAAAGAACAAAGGCATGTTCTTCAACTAACAAGACAGTGCTTGGTGAAATGCAGATGTGAGCTTCCCTATGTAGTAGTTTACTGGCCTTCTCTATTGGAGAAGAGGTGAGAGCAGACTCAATCAGACTTCCCTTACTTTATAGGATCAGCAAAGGAGCACCTAAACATGATCAGCAATGGCCTTTTTAACTGCTGTTTCCTCTTCTGAAAGTTACCCTTCTGCAAAGGTTAAGCAAGACTGATGGTCTCCTAAAAGGGCATGCTCAGTCATCATAACTGAAATTTTCAAAGAGCTCTATGTAATTCTTACTTACCAATTCTGCTTTTTATGTTTTGTAAATATACATGAACAGTTCTTCACTAGAACAAAGAGCAAAGGAAAATGAATTGTCTCAGCCCTTCTATTGTAGTAGAAGTTTATTCACTTGAATTCAAGGGTCACAGGTTATTTCATGTCTAATGTAAAGGGTGTGAAGATAAGACTGTTAGTGTTAGTTAATGAGAATTTTTTTCTATTAAAAACGTGTTTCATGGAACTGAAATGCTTAACTGTAACAATTTCCTTAAGGCTAGGACATGCATTTCCTCCCAGAATCAGTGTAAATCCTGTACCAGCCCAGTTTAAATGGCTTTAATTTGAATCAAATGAATTCACTTAAGGGAAAAGAGTGAAAACATCCTCAACTCAAACAAATGTCCTATAACAATTATAATGACACCAATAGGTTTCTATACAATTTAAACATTCTCCCATGGTTTTTGATGACCTTAGAGGATTCAGAGCAGGGATATAGCTGCTGTTTAATTTTATTAGCTTGTGATACCTACATTTTATACTCTCCCAAATGGTATTTGAATAGATATAAATGTGATGATTAAATCTTAATCCAAAGGCTCAGTCTATAACAAGCCTATGACATCATTAGCAAATAGTATCAAGAGCCCTAACTGTGCAAGGTTGTTTTAGCATCTATTTCAGGCCTGTTATGACTGAGCCAATAAATACCTGAGATACTAGTGCATGCTGAGACAATGAGCAGATAATATAGAATGCACCTCTACCTCAATATAACACTGTCCTCGGGAGCCAAAAAATTTTACCGCGTTATAGGTGAAACCGCGTTATATTGAACTTGCTTTGATCCAGAGTGCACAGCCCCACCCCCCTGGAGCACTGCTTTACCGCGTTATATCCGAATTCGTGTTATATCGGGTCGCGTTATATCGAGGTAGCGGTGTACTTCTACTTACTTTTATTGTAAGGGTGAAACGGAAACTCTATCTTTCTGAAACTCTTGTTAACTCCTCAATTTCTGACTTTAACACTAAAGGTAAACTTAAATGATATGTTTTTGGGTGTTGGTGGGTAAAGTTGTTGCCTACTTCCCTCACTCTTCAACATTTAACTCTTAGCATTTGATTGTAAATCCCTAATGGGAGAAACATAGCCTGACCTTTCAGAAGGTCACAGCATATGATGGGCAGGCAGACATTCTCTCATGAGAGCTTTTTGTGCTCTCTCTCACGTAGGGAGGCACCACATGAAGGCTTAGTGGTGTGGCAGATCAGCGCACGCTCACCTTTATGTGGAGGATATGAGTTGGACTCTTCATTTAAGTCACAGGTGAAACCAAGCTGAATTAGCACATCGAGACACTATTGAGGTATAACACAAATCATGCACTAGAACTTTTGGCAGAATTGATTTAAACTAAATCCAAGCCTGGAAGGGAATGCCACAATTCAGGTTTAAGGTACTATTAGCATCACTGGGAGGGGAAACTGGGCAGCAATTACTATGAATGATGCCTTTTTAAGGCCAGTATGATAAGTCAAGAACTAATCTTAGCACAAAAATCACATTGTTCCTAGCTACCTGACTTGGTGGAATTGGGCAGATGGCAAATTAACCTTGTGCAGGGGTGCAGCAAATCTCCAGATTCTCTGTACGTCCCTACTTATTTCTCCTACCCAGTCATCATAGTAATCACAGAAATGAGATTATACCCGTTCATAGCTATTGCATTACACGCTTTCAGAATGACTGTTTTGTTTATACTTAAACAAGGACATCTAGTGGTGAAATATATGAAGTAACTTATCTGTTCTGCTGCAGTTTATATTTCTGAAATTGCCTGTTTAAAACACCTGTGGATATCTTTTTAAAGTTTTATTGCTTCCTTTTCCCCCTTCAAACATGTTCTCATTTAACTTTCTTTTCAAATGCTGAATAGGAAGCAGCTTTGCAAACTCTAGCTTGTTCCTCTGCTAATTGGAGCTGGGAAATGGAGTACTCCAGAGGCTGATACAAATAAAACCAAGAGTTCTATATTAAACAAAGGCAGGATTTACAATTGAACAAAGGATTACATTTCTATTGAACCATGCTTAAATTCCCACTCTTTTCCCCCTCACCCCTGCACCAAACAAGAATATAACCAAATATTTTTCAAAACTGGCAATTAAATTAAAGGTTTCCATTTCTGCACATTCAACTTGAAGCTCAGACTTGCTGATCCTCATGTTCAGCTTGAAGTCAGTGAGAGATGCAGGTACTCAGCCTTTCCTGAAGCCGTCGCAAGGTGTCAAGCTAAATACGCAGAAATCATGACAACCGAAATTAGTTGCCACTTCAGAAAATTTAGACTACAGTAGAAAATATTGCCATTTACCTGTACAACTAAAATAAATGAGGCTGCATTTGGCATTACATGTTCATGAACAGATGACGAATAATGGACATTCATGGTGAGTGCTCCAAGAAAACTTCTATCCAAGAGAACCCAAGCAAGAGATAACTGATGATTGGGATTTGAAGGCAAAAGAAAACTATACCATCACGGATTTATTTTGGGCTGCTGTGAACTTATGGTGGCTTTTAAGAGAATGATGAAGTCTTACGTTAAATTACTTTCCTTCACACACTGGAACTGAATTCAGTGTTGACACAGAAGATGTGATTAAAAACCAAGTTTCTCTGAAAAATGATTGAGGTATTCATAGACCATAACGCTCTCTACCTGTCACAAGTTCTTTATTGTCAGTCAAGTCCAGAGCAATCTACCTATTTATAAAATCTTCACTTAAAAACACTTCACACAGGATTACTCTTCTCCAGAAGTAAACCTGATTTAATAAAAGGGCTTTTCAGAAAACTGAAAAGCAAGAATCAAATTTTCCAAGGAGTTTAGTTATAATTTTGTTTAATAAAACTAGCCTTTCCTGTTATATTTGTGCTGAAATCATTACATATTTTAGATACTGCAAGTCTTAGATGGAGCACAATCCTTATATAAACAAATGTCAACATGTTGCTCTTTCAAATTGCAAAAGACAAAATGATATTGCCTGGTTGAAAGGAAACTACAATTTTGTCTTATAAGAATTTGAAATGTTATCTATATAGATGCAGTGTACCCTTGGAAAGTGGAGAATACACGTGACTCTAAAAGTATAAGATGTCCAAATTCACTGTAGTATATTATTTATCTCAAATATATTTTCTTGGCTTTCCCAAATAACTTCTGTGTTTCAATTATGGCCACGACTGACTGGGCAGATGCAGTGGGGCCTTTCTTACTTACAAGATCCAAATGTTGATATTGCCATGAAATGAAGTGCAGGACTTGTGGGTCAGAATAAGAGCTTGTTGCTGGGGCAGCCATCAATTTCAGTTTTTCACAACTATTTTGTATAAACTTGTCAAAACAAATACAGCCTCACTGAGGCTAGCTTGCATGGGAACAATCCTAACTGGGTCTCACTCACGCTATCTCTGGATTTCCAAATGAGTAATTAAAAGGAGTCATGCTTTCGTCGTAATAAGCCATATGGCAATGGTCTCCAGTTTTATGGGTTGCCTGTTGTTGAAAACTGTCTGTGGGGAAGACAGTCCTCCACATTTAGTCAAGAAGTAAGGGTTGGTTTAAATGCAGCCCTGGGAGAGAGTTTTTGAAAATGCAACCTTCAGACAGTTAGTTAGAATGTGATGATTGTGAGCTGACCTAGCTGACAAACAAACTGGATAACCCCGATGTGAAGAAATTTAATTGATCCCTTATTTGCAATGCCCAAGAACAGGAACGGATTAACTCATCATTGAGCCCCTAGGAAAAATACATTTATTGGGCCCTACCTTCTGATGAATAATAACAAACAGCCTTACAACACACTCATCGCAGCTGGGCTGGTGATGCTGTGCAGGCCAAATTTGAGTGAGTGTGAGCCGGTACCAGAGCATGGACAGGACCAGTTGATTGAGCACCAGTGCTCTCCCTCGAAGGGAGAGACACCTGAGCAGTCCTGTCCATTTCCGGAGCTGCTCCGACAGCCTGCTCTCTAAACCTAGCCAGTTCTCCGGCGGAGACGGATGCGTGGCAGAAAGGTAAACGCCGAGATAGAGCAGCGGACCCGCGCTCCACCGGACTGCCTGAAGCGCGGGTGGGAGGGAGCTCGCCTGCCACCCATCCCCTACCACCAGACCAGAACTCTTGACCCAGTTGACCCGGGCGGAGGAGGCTGCCAAATAGATGGTCTGGCAAGCTTCCACCCACACCAAGTCGCCCGGGTCCTGGACCACGAGGAGCACGTCGTTGGCGTACGCCGACAGGACCAGCCGCAGCTCCAGCTCCCGCAGCACCAACCCCGTCAACCTCCTACGGAGGAGACAGAGGAAGGGCTCGATCACCAGAGCATACAGCTGGCCCGAGAGGGGGCACCCTTGACGTACTCCTCGCCCGAAGCTGACCGGTTCGGTCAGGGTCCAGTTGAGCCTGACCAAACACTCTGCGGAGGCGTACAGCACCTGGAGAAAACCCACAAACTGGGGGCCTAAAGCCAAACACTCGCAGCGTGCCCAGGAGATTCCTGTGGTCCACCCTGTCAAACGCCTTCTCTTGATCCAGGGACAGGAGGGTGAACGACAGACCATCCCTACACCCGAGTTCCAAGAGGTCCTCGACCAGATACAAGTTGTCGAAGATGGTGCGGCCCGGGACGGTGTAGGTCTGGTCTGGATGGATCACGTCCGCCAGCACGGACCCTAGCCACAGCGAGATGGCCTTCGCTACGATTTTATAGTCCGTGCTGAGGAGCGAGATGGGACGCCAATTCCGTAAATCGCAGAGGTCCCCCTTCTTCGGCAATAAGGTTAGCATGGCTCGCCTGCACGAAAGAGGGAGGACCCCGCCCTGCAACGACTCTGCCCAGACGGTGACAAGGTCCGGGCCGAGGACGTCCCAAAACACGCGGTAGAACTTCACGGTCAGCCCGTCCATGCCCGGAGATTTATTGGTGGGCATGCGGCGGAGGGCTTCCGAGAACTCGGCCAGAGTGAGAGGCAGCTCCAGCCGGTCTCGGTCACCCGCGCTGACTGTCGGGAGTTCATCCCAGAGCATTCTGCAAGCATTAGGATCGGTCGAATCTGGGGAGAAAAGGCCTGCGTAGAAGGCCCTGGCCCTCCTGCACATTTCCGCCGGATCCGTGAGGGGGGTGCCGTCCTCTGCTAGAAGGCAGGTGACGTGCTTCTTAGCCCCCCTCTTTTTCTCCAGGGCGTAGAAGAAGCGGGAACCGCGATCCATCTCCCGAAGGAGGCGGATGCGGGATCGAACAAAGGCACCTCGGGCCCAATGGTCCTCAAGGGTCCGCAGCTCTTCCCGCTTCTCCCGGCATGCTCCGCAGAGGGATGGATCACCGGGGCTGGCGGCCAGATGCCTCTCCAGCTCTAAGACCTCCCGTTCCAACTGCCCTATTGCCGCATCCCTCCGTCGGCTGGCGCCCCGGGTGTAGTCACGGCAGAAGAGCCGGGCGCGCACCTTCCCCAGGTCCCACCATCGCCGCGCCAAGGGAAAGGCACGCCGCTGCACTCGCCAGGCCAGCCAGAACTCCCGGAAGGACGCCACGAAGCCCACATCCTCCAACAAGCTATTATTAAAGTGCCAATAGGCCGGCCCCGGCCTCTTGGCGCAGAGAGAGGCTGTCACGGTGGCTAGATGGTGATCTGAAAAAGGGGCCGGCCGGACGCTGGAGGAGTGGGCCCGGGAAAGATGGAAGCGTGACATATAGATGCGGTCCAACCGGGAGTGGTACGACCGATGGACCTCCACCCGGACAAAAGTGAATGTCAAAACGTCATCCGGGTGGTGGTCGCGCCAGACGTCCACCAGGGAGTGATGTTCGACGATCTCCCGGAGGACATCCGCGGCGGCCGGGTGCTGCTCGGTCCCAGAGCGGTCCCGTTCCTCAAGGGTGGCGTTAAAGTCCCCGCCCAGGACCAGGCACTCGCGAGGATCCAAGGTGCCGAGGAAGGCGGACGCCTGCTGATAAAAGCACAACCTCTCCGGGCCCAATGTTGGGGCGTAAACGTTGACAAGATTAACCACAAGCCCCTCCATGCGGACCCGGAGGTGCAGCAGGCGGCCTGGCACAGCCTCGGCGACCCCCAGCACCTCGGGCCGTAGGTCGGGGGAGAACAGTGTCGCCACTCCAGCCGTACGAACTGTGAGGTGGCTAAAATAGACCCTGTCCCCCCACTCCAGCCGCCAGCTAGCTTCAGCGGCCGGATCCGTATGGGTCTCCTGCAGGAAAATCACAGAGTGCCCCCCCTCCCGAAGGAAGGAGAGCACCTGGTTCCTGCGGAGACCCATCCTACAACCCCGGGTGTTTAATGTTGCGAAGATGATCGGTGCCATGAGGAGGGCTGGGGGGGATCCTCGCTAGCAGAGACACCCATGGCCTCAGTCGGGCCGCGCAACAATCCGTGACCTACCCCATAAGCGATTAAGGAGTCACGGAAGAGGTGGACCCATTGGTAGGCCACAGCAGCCTGCCTCCCGGTCCTCTTACCCTCCCCCATGAGGGCCCTCGTGGCCCGGAGGATCTGATGGAAATCCCCCATCGCTGGAGTGCAAGCTGTACCTTGTTGCGGGAGCCACGGATAACCTCAAGGAACTCCCGTAGCTCCTCTCTCAGCGTATGGGGGGGTGGGGTCACTGATCTATGGCTTTCCCCTAGTGGGGCCCCTGTCACAGCCCCGTGGCCCACCGAGACGGGCAAGCAGGGGACAGACCCTCGACGTGGTGTCTGATGGGCCGACGCCACGTGGCCCGCCTCAGATCCTGGCTCAATGGGGGGCGGCGGAGGGAAAATAGCAGCCCCTGGTGGGTCAGGACAGGGAAAAACAAAGGCCGCTCCTCGGGGGTCATCCAGTGGGATATAGAAGGAGACAATCCCGGGGGGGCAATAGCATCATGGGAAGTAGAGGGGACAGGGACGGGGTCGGTGACGGGCAGGGTCGGAGTCAGGAATAGGGACAGGGGAAGGGGCGATAGTGGGATCGGGGGCCTCAGCAGCCAGGTCACTGGGTGGGGGGGGTGGCACCCCACAAAGGGGCTCAGGGATTTGCAGGGAGGGAGGTGGGCCCTTGGCGATGCCGGACTCGTGCTCCAAGGCAGATGGTAAGGCCACGGCATCCGTAGGTGGAGAATCAATGATGGGGCCCTCACCCGGGAAGGAGGTTGGCTGCCCCTCAGCCATGAGGGAGTCCCATGGCGACTTGGGTGCCGGTCGCATGGCACTGGCCGTCGCCTCAAGAGGCTCGGCGGCCGCTAGCGGGGTGCCATCTGCAGCGGGGTTGGTGGAAGAGTCCAGGGGCTCTTTGGAGGCGGGAGCGGAAGCAGTGGGTAGGGGGACGGAACATGGGGAAAGGGGAGCCGAGACGAGGTCGCTCAGATCGAGGCCCGCTGGCAGAGGGTCGTCCTCCCCCTGCGTAACCGGGGTCAGACCCAGGGCCTCGATCTCCTCATAAATGGAAGGGAGATCACCTTCCACCACCCCAGGGCTCTCCCCGCCTGCACCCGAAGCGACACTCACCGTGGTGTGTGCAGGGGCTTCAGACTGTAAGGGGGCGAGAGGGGCTCCATCAGGGGCTTCCATAGGAAGGGACTCTGGAGGAGGGGTAGTGCTATCCTCCGATGCTGCCACGTCTTCCCTAGCCGGTAATGGTGGACAAAACCCACCCAGGGGCAAAGCGGAAGGCTCAGCATCTGTGCCCCCCTTCCTGGTCTTCTGGGGGGCTACCGCATCAGATGGAAGGAGCGGCGCTCGAGCCTTCCACTTGCCCCGCTTCCCCTGTACTAAGGACCAGCCCTCCATGGCATCATCCAGGGGCTGGCTAACAGGAGTCGGGTCAGAGAGCAAAAGCGAAGGCTTAGGGACTCTGGGAGGCAATGGTGGGGCAGCATGGAGGAGGGAGGATTCTCCCTGGGGCAAGCCCTCTTCTATGCCCGGCGATATCCCTACCTCACCCTCCTCCACAGGCCCCGCCAGATCGCAGGCGGCAGAGGTGGGGCCCTCTCGCTCATCTAGGCGCACTGGGGGAGATACCCCCTGGCCCCAAGCGGGAGTGTTGGTGGGCCAGAAAGGAGGAGGGGCGGCTTCGGGCGCCGGGCAGCTAGGGGCGCCGGCGATGACGGGGCCGGGCTCGGGGGTCCCTGATGTCCCTCCGTGCCGGGCCAAAGGGCAGTCCCTCCGGACGTGTCCTATTGCCCTGCAGAGGTAGCACCGGGCCTCCCCCGTTGAATAATGCACCCCGGTAGCGGGCCCCCTGGTAGGGGACCAAGAAGGACCTCACCGTCACATGCCGCCGGTGGTAGTTGTAACTGTACCTGCCGGCGGAACGAGAGGACATGACTGAGGGCGGGGTCTTTGCAGCCCAGTGGGAGAGGGCTGACCACAGAGATCGGCCTCCCCAGGGTAGAGAGGGCGGGTAACAGGGCGGCATTTGGAAGGAAGGGAGGGACAGAAGTCAGGACCAATCGGGCGCCCAGGTCTTCTAGCGGTTCCAGGGGGACGTACACACCCCCCACCGCCCGGCCCTACTCCACCGGCTCCTGGGCGGCGGCCTCCGATGCTAGGAAGAAGACGACCTTGCCGTACATCTTGGAGGCTGCCACAATGGCTGTGGGCCCCACCACCCTCACCAGCGCCCGCACGTAGGTCTCCACGTGGGGCGAGGCGAGTACCAGGAGGCAACGGATGCCGTGCTTCCTGGTCAAGGTGGGGAAGGGGTCCCGGCCGCTATAGATGGTAGCAGAGGTGGTGGATGAGGGAGATGACGTAGCGGCAGGCGGGGGGGCCGCCGCTACCTGGGCGTATGCCCTGGGAGCTGGGGGTGGGACACCCATAGAGGTGGTGGAGGGAACAGCAGGGAGGGACGCCGCGGCTTGTTGCGGGGCCGCGGCAGTGGGGGCACCCCCTGCCATGGAGGGCCTGGCTTTTTTAACGGGGCCTTTACCCTTCTTCATGCCCTGGCCCTTCCTGCCGGCTGGGGGGACTCCCCCAGAGTCAGAGGGGGCGAGGGACGTGGCAGCAGCGGAGGTCACCTCGTTACCCACCGCTGCCGGCACTCCAGCAGGGGTGGTAGTAGGTGGCTCGGCAGCGGCGGTTGAGGTAGAGGCTAGGGGGGATGATGGTGGGGCGGGTGGAGGAGGGGCAGCAGGGTCTGCCCGAGGGGTCTCACTCTCCTCGTCCCCTGCCATAATGAGGACCGGGGGAGAGCAATCACTGGATGGGGGGTAGGGAAAGGGGAAGCAGGTCGATCACTCCTCCCCGCTAGGCTGTAGGCAGGGGAGGAGGGCGCCAAAAAAGGGTGGGGTGGATGGGGGGGCTATCAAGGACTAGGGGTCAGTCACTGACTCAGGGAAGGTTTCCGGCTCCTCTTGTTGCACCAAGGAAGGGAGGATATAACAGCATTGGGGGGGGGTGCAGTGAGATAGAATCAAACGAAAACGGGGAGGGGCACAAGCGCATAGGAGGGGACATGGGCGCACGAGGGGAGGGGCTAATCAGGGCAAGGGGACCGCAGGGGGAAGGGAGCAACCAGGCGGGAAATGGGGCAGAGGAACCACGGGGCTAGCTTCAGAGGCTGGGGCAGGTCAAACAAAGGCCGCAGAGGGAAAGGGCGGGGCAGGAAAACAAATTGGAGCTAGCAAGGGGCTGGGGCAAGGGGGAGGTGCAAAAGGCAGCAAGGGGCAAATGGGTAGGTAGCAGGGGGAAAGCTGGGGGCTTGTTGCAGGGGGGAGGGGGTCAGTCAAAAGGGGGGGGGGTACATGCACCCACATGCGCTTGCAACAAAAAGAAAGTCCTTGGAAGCTGGCTGCTGTATCAGGCCCAATGGTGGCAACAGGGGGTGGCAAGCCTAGGTGAGCAGCTGAAATCCCAGAGGCAGGAGCTTGAGGTAGATGGTAAGTAGCCAGTGGGGGTGGTGGAGGGGGTAACGATGATGGTGGTGGTGGGGGTCGGGGGGGGGGGGACACAGACGGACCAAGGGGCAGGCTCCACGCCACACCCCCTGTGTCCTACAAACACAGTCTAGACCCCCACCACAAGAGCACAGTTCAAAAGTTACTCAGTCCGTGAGAACCCCCTCCACGGTGGTCTGTTCTTACGCGCTCCTCTACTGGCAAATGGTCCTCTTCTCTTTCTCTTCCTCCTCGGGGCTCCAGCAGCTCCCAGCAGCAAACACAGCAGCTTTAGGCGGAAGTCTGGTGGCTAGCAGGAAGGACCCCTCTCAGGTGTCGATGATGGTGGTGGTCTCAGCAACAGGGGCAATGGCTGGCTCCCTCCCTCCCCTCCTCTAGGGAGCAGACCAGCAGCCCCCCCCAGCAAGGGGCTGTAGCAGCAGCAACCAAGGGTGGGGGGGTCTAGAAGCCAGCCAGCCAGCAAGCAGGTAGCAGAGATGCTGGGGGGTTAGCCCAGCTAGGGGAGTAGCCGGAGCAGCAGCAACAGACAGCTGTTGTAGGGAGAACCCAGGGCCTAGTAACAGGAGGAGCAGCTCTCTACCTACCTACCTCCAGGCCAGTGGGGTACAGGAGTCTGTTTGAAGGCAAACGCACTGGTCACTGGCTGAACAGGTTCCTGTTCCCTGAGTGACCACAGCAGGGGCTGCACTAAACTAATCAGGAACCTGCTAGAACCAGTTAAGGCAGGCAGGCTAATTAGGACATCTGGAACCAATTAAGAAGAAGCTGCTAGAATCAATTAAAGCAGGCTAATCAGGGCACCTGGGTTTTAAAAGGAGCTCACTTCAGTTTGTGGTGGGAGTGTGAGGTGTTGGGAGCAAGAGGCGTAAGGAGCTGAGAGTGTGCTGCTGGGTGACTGAGGAGCATAAGTGTCATTAGACACCAGGAGGAAGGTCCTGTGGTGGGAATAAGAAAGGTGTTTGGAGGAGGTCATGGGGAAGTAGCCCAGGAAGTTGTAGCTGTCACGCAGCTGTTACAGGAGGTACTATAGACAGCTGTAGTCCACAGGGCCCTGGTCTGGAACCTGGAATAGAGGGTGGGCCCAGGTTCCCCCCAACCTCCCAATTGACCTGGACTGTGGGTTCTTCCAGAGGGGAAGGTCTCTGGGCTGTTCCCCCAACCCACATGGTGAATCTCTGTGGCAAGAAAATCTGCCAATAAATGCAGGACCCACCAAGATAGAGAGGAACTTTGTCACACCATGATAATTATATTTGCATCTGAGTCAGTCAACAGGAAAAGCAAACTGAAAGTAGCATGGTCAGTTCACTGGAGCACAAATAGGATACTTCAAAGGTTTACTGGATTATAAAATAAAGGGGAGAAAACCCCTTTGTTATCCATTGCTAAGGGAACAAATTGGTCAGAGCTCTTTGCATCTATGAATGGTAGATCCCCAACTACGTGGGCTGGTAATAGTCAGAAGCAGCTTTAGACAAAGATTGGAGCCCACTAAGGTTATATGTGGTCTCTTAGAAGCTTATTCTACTTTAGTTTGTAACCATTTCTCTTTCTAGTCTATCTGCTTAGTACCACTTAAATCTCTATTCTTTTATTGATTAAACTTATTCTTGTTTCATTATAAATTTATCTCTGTGCTGTTACAGTAAAGTGAGGTGTGCATCCTCAACTGAGCCATCAGACTAATGTGCATTCTGTCTCTTCAGAGACATCAGGCTTGATATTTTTGTAACTGTCCAGTGGCAGGGACTGGATACTGCAGAGGCTGCTTTTCCATTAAGTTTGGGAACTGGGGCACAAAGTGTTACCTTCAATGCAAGGAAAGGTCTAACAGAGCCATGAGGAGTTTTTTGGGTTGATTAACAGAGCGGAGAGTCAGAGCTGATACATAGTTCAGAAGCAGCAAATCTTTCTCACTGAGGCAGAGAAATAACAAGGTGACTTACAGCTCTGGAAATCCTGAGAAAGCATCACACCAGTGTACATGTGGATTACCACATCTGATCTATATACTTCCTGTACATGACTTTTGAATAGTTCAGAAGACTGAACCTCTTCCGAACATATAGAATTATTCTTAATAAATTGTTACGGTCCATTCTTTAAGTGGCTATTTTCAGATTTTTCAAAAGTAATTTAAATGCAGATAATGAAAAGCCGTTGGGTAACATGCAGCTATTTTTCAACTTTCATCTATAGAATTTGCATTAAAGGTTCTTACCAATCTTTGTGCAGCACTCAACAAAAGATAAAATGCTTGTCCTTATGTCCCTGTACAAAATGTTGTTTGCTACACAAATGATTATTTGCAGTACTTTCACCTCCCAGATACTTAAGAAATCACTTAGAGGCATTTGTTTGGGTGGTAGCATAATTGCCCATATCTTGTTGCAACTTAGAATGAGTTTCTTTTTGGAGCTGTTGGCAGCTAAGCAATAAGGTCAAATTTAGACACAGAATGTTGTCAAACAGCTAATAAACCCACTAACCAGGTGTAACAATCTCAGTTTAAGTGGTGCGTGTTAAAGATGTCAAACTCACTTGATGAGGAGAAAAACTAGAGTTAAACTGAGGGGAGACAAGTATAGAAATTGGCCATGATAATTTCCAACTCCATTAAACTTGTAGCCGCTCTTGCATTGCATAAAGGGATTAAGGTGTATCTCAGGATAGCTAATCCTTTGGAGATAGATAGTCCCTTCATTCTGAAATATTTTGCCCTTAGGGCTAAGGCTTTTGGGGTTTAGGAACAGATACTACCTTGATTTATGAGGCAAACATAGACTGAAATTGGATTCAAGTTTTATTGAGATTCAGAATACATTTAAAAAAAACCTTTAACTTCTGCATTTAATAAAGGAACACTGTTCAAATGAAAGTCAAATCAGGGTTTTGAAAGAGTTCTAATGCATTCCCAACAGAGTAGGGGTTGGGGGATGAAGGAAAAGGATGGAAATAGACAGTTTTCGAAAACTTGGGTTAAAACTGAAGTAACTGATACAAGTTGGTAACGGTACTCCAGAATCATAGAAGATTAGGGTTGGAAGAGACCTTAGGAGGTCATCTAGTCCAACCCACTACTCAAAGCAAGACCAGCCCCAACTAAATCAGGACCATCCTATCCATAAAGATACAACCTTTAAGCTGGTCTTCAAAATAGGTAGTTCAACCCTTCTTGTTCAGTAACAAGAACACAGATGACAAGTGTTAATCTGCCTACTGAGACTGAGTCACTAGTACAAACTGTCTGCAACTTGAATGGAAGTGCTTGCAGCTAAACCTCTTTCTTTCAGGTCTGATTGTGCAAGGTGGTGTAGGCCCCTGGCCAAGTGCTGAACACTCTCTGTTCCCATTTAAGTCAAATGAGAGCTGAAAGTGCTCAGCCACTCACACCTTTGGTCTCTAAGGATGAGAATACAGCAGCAATGACTTAACAGCTTGAATTATTCTACCTACAGTGACCATGAAGAGCTGTTTTACCATCTGATATTTAATTTTTAATACTTTCTATAGGGTCCCAGCATAGAAAAATTAAATCATCTGAATCCTAAAGATTGAGAGCCTATATAATCAGACTGCCAAAGTTGAAAAGCTGCTTAGAACACTGGTGCCCTAAGGGTTTTCATCCAGATCCATCTTTGCTTGCAGAGTGAAGCTATTTGGGTAGACAGCAAAGTTCTTACAGAGATCTTAGGTGCTTGTGGACTGATTATCCACACCTGGTTCATCTTTCCAAGGATTGAGGATCATAAAGCAGTTGCCTGTATAGAGGTAAATGAAGAGGTCAGGCAGTCAAATTGCCAATAGTTTATTTTTAAAAAATGCTACTTTATTTAAGAGCAGAGAAGCAAGATTAAAAACTTAATTTAGTCCTTGCAGAAATGGAAACGTTTCAATTTAAGAAACTAGGGTCAACGTTTAAGTCTTTGGTGTGGTATGCCATTAGTAATGTGGTGGTCAGTTTGGAGCTACCAAACAGAAAGAACCAGCTATCTGTTAGCCCTCAAATGTTGCCCCTTTAAAAGAGCGTTTCAAAGTGAAGTTCCACTACGTCACTCCAAATTTTTGTGATTAAAGGGGTGTCCAGATACTTCATTTCAAAATACAAATGTAAGAGCATGTGTCAGTGTTCCCAGCCCTGCTTGTTCCATGGTTGGGTTATCTTAACTGGCTGCATTTTTCCGGAAAAATTAGTTCCTCTAGTTTACAGAAATCTCAGCTCAGTAAAATGTTTTGCACTTTAATTGTGAGTTGCCATGTCTAGCTATACAGTTCTACATATGTTTCTATACCACCCTCATCCTGATAGTAGCTGGGCACCTTCCAGCAGCACATTAGTTGACATGACATCTGTGACACGTAGCTTTCTTCCTGCTTTCTCCCTAGGGGGAATTGTGCAGGCTATGTAGCGTAGTGCTGTGTGGTGTAGACTGCTGTCTGCTGCACAGACTAAATTCACCCTTCTGGTAAAAAGTTCCAGTGTGTCTGAAGATCCAAAATGCTGACCAGTCATTATCCCAAAGATTGAGGTGGCCTTTGAAATATGCTGGGCCCATGCCATTGAGATAAGGATAGACCCTGAACTTAACTCAATCTATGGGAAGCTAGTGTGGAGGGCAGGGGACAGTTTAACATACTTGCAATAGACCATGATGCTGAGGAGATGCACTGCAGCCTTCTGTAGTTGTTGGATTTCATGCTCACATACACTGCCTTGCTGTAGTCCACACAGGAGGTTATAAAGGCTACATGAGAACTGAGAACAGGTCACCATCTGCTAAGATGAGTTGGAGTCACATAGCCAACTAAAGATAGTTGAAAGAAAGCATTCCTAAACTACATACCAAATTAATTAATTTTGGGTATGTAATTTGAACCAAAGGGTACGGCACTGTGACTGAAAACTCTCTAATATTCTTCTCTGCCCACCAGATTTGTGTCCATCATGCTCAGTTTCAGCTGCAAGTAGTTGTTCATCTATCCATGAGCTGAACTGATCCAAGCACTAAGCTAACTGGGTAGCAGTGGTATTGTTATATGGCGAAAGATGAGTCGAGTTGTTGTGTGTGAACAGCATATTGCTGGCACTTGAATCTATGTCACCTTATTGGTTCATCTACTGGCTGTTGAATAGGATCTGACAGAGAACTGATCCTTGTAGGATTCCAGAGGTGAGGGCTCTAGCAGTGGAGGTGCAGTTTTTCAGCACTTCTCTTTAGGTGTGTCCTTCTAGGAATGACTGTAACCATCTTGGTATGTTCTCTTGAACTCCTGCCACCTCTCTCAGGCAGGACAGCAATATCTCATGATCAGCAGTGTTAAATACTGCAGAAGGGTCCAGGAGGATGAGAATAGATGTCTCCCCACCATCCACTAAGCAGGAGCTGATCCATCAGTGCTATTGAAGTGATTTTTCTTTCCCGTGTCTTGAATCAAGATAATGGTTGGTCTAGGATAGAACAATAGAAATGTAGGGCTGGAAGGGACCTTAAGAGGTCCTCTAGTCCATCACCCTGTGCTGAGGCAGAACCAAGTGAACATAGACCATTCCTGATAGGTGTTTGTCCAACCTGTTCTTAAGATTGCTAATGATGGATATTTCACAACCTCTCTTGGAAGTCTATTCCAGTATTTAACTATCTTTAGTTTAACAGTTGTTTTTCCTAAAATCTAACCTAAATATCTATTGCTGCACATTAAGCCATTACTTCTTGTCCTACTTTCAGTGGACAATTGATCTCCATCCTCCTTAAACATATTTGAAGACTGTTAACAAGTCCGCCCTCAATCTTCCTTTCTCAAGACTAAACAAACCCAGTTTTTTTTTTTCAACCTTTTCTCAGAGATCAAGTTTTTTAAGCCTTTTATCTTTTTTTGTCACTCTCCTCTGGACTCTCTCCAATTTGCCTACATCTTTAACTGGACACTATTAATATCTTGAACTAAGTGAGCTTATAGTTGCCTTCTCGCTATCTTCTCTGAGCTTGCTTGGGGAATAGTTGGCTAGAATTGAGGTATTAAAAGGGAGTTTCTTCAGTGTACACAACCTGCTTGTCTGAAGGAGGCAGGCAAAACTTTTCCCACCTATACGGAGTAGTTCTAGAAATCCTATCTAAAGGCAAGCTTAAAATATTAATAGCCCTTTGAAACATATCAGCCCTTTGGAAAGGAAATGTGCATACTTTGGGGAAGGTGGAAAAAGTTGTGTAGATTGATTTAAACTATCTTGGAAGACAAGATATAAGTTTGGTAATATCTCTTATTATCTCATCCACCTTATTTCCTAATATCCTGGAATCGACACGGCTACAACAACACTGTATAAGACATAAGGTTGGCTTCCTTCACCTTTAATACTATGTTTAAATACACCTATGTTTCAACTGTTACTTGGTAGCACATCTTCAATACCATTTCAGGTCATCTGGTAAAGTTACATTAATCTTAATGCATGAAACTTGAAGGTTCTTGTCTAAAAATATTCACATTTCAAATAATTCTACAAGGATTTTGACAGTTGTCTTTTAAACCACATGGGACTTTATGTGTCCACTTGTTCGGGTGGTGAGTCAATCTCAAAACAGCGGTACCTGATGGTTGTACAAGTTTCTCCAACTTCACCATAAGTGTAGACCACATTGTACTAGACTATCTTGTGAATCACTTCCCCACTTAATCACAAACATGGAAACTACTTGGGTCAACTTAAAATATCCATGTGGTGACTACAGCAATTGCTTACATGGAAAAGCTGCTGTTGGTACTCTGGCATAGCTCCTGTTCAAAATCAGACTACATTAGTGGAGCTGGCTTAGCTGCCTCCACTTGTGGATCTTCATACTTGAACACTGTCTCTCTCCAGGCAGCCAACTTTATTTAGAGTGATGAGCCTGGATGTGTCAAAGCAATGATGTGGAGTCAGCCCTGAACAAATCACCAGTAAGTGCTCACAGACCATAGCTCAAATTGACTCAGTAATTATAGAATGACATTGCCTTAGGTTAACTATAGTATTATGGACAAAACTCTCAAGTTGCTGCTCAAAGCTTCCATTGATTTAAATAGAAACCTTGCCTGGGTAAGAAGTTCTTTGTCTGGCCTTAAGCACATACAACCCCAGATGTTGCTTTGTAAATTACAATACTCACATTATATTTTTAAAGAAATAAATGCCAAAACTTCCACTTAAACTAGTACCAGCCAGTGAAGCACTAATAAGATGGCATGTGGCATTACTAGTATCCTAAAAGGGGAGGAAAGTGGCCATCCTTATCCTTGTCAACTAAGCCTACCGTTTAAATATTGAATATATTCCATAGAAAGGCAATATATTTAAGAGCTGCTTGAAATACTGAGGTAACCTTTGGGAGCATAAGCTTTCGTGGGTAAGAACCTCACTTCTTCAGATATAACCTTTGTTATCCAAGGCATTTTGCAACTGTCAGGGTGACTAGAATACATTTACAATGTCAGGAAAGCCAAGGCAACATAATACAGCAGTTTAAAACAAAAGTCTGGATGAGTGCATATAGATGGTGGCAAACATTTAACATAAAATAGAAGATGGCACCCAACAATTAGAGCATATAAGCACAACTGCCTCTTAAACAGAAGGACACACTGTTCCAGCTCTAGAAATGCATTTAACTCCAGATCGTTTTCCCTAAGGCAAGGGAGAACTTGGCTTATCCCTAAGAAGTACCTTCCACTGAGAGAGCCTGATCACGACTAAACTTTGTGTTCACCCTCTTAAACAGGTGGAAGAGGCTTTTCCAACATGCTGTTCTTGTGGCTGGACTTGCCATTTGGGACAGACCAGCTGCTCCAGTTGTAAATTGGCAGTTCTGCATCTGCTGCTGTAGGCCTCACCTCTCTCCCCTCCATCTGGCTGCTAGATTTGCCCTTTGGCATCCATGAGGTGGTCCAATCTCCCAAATGGCAAGAGGAATTTAGGTAGCAAATCTGCAGTTACTCAAATTAGACTTTTTTTTTTTTTTACAAGTAATTGACATTTCAGTCTTTTGTATAAACTTGACTGTAAGTTTAAATTAATCATATGCTGAGGTTTTTTCAGTTGGTGTTAATTCAGAAGTGACAACTGATTTAAAGGGTAAATAACTAAACTTTCAACCTTCACTCACTAAATTGGCAGTCAAAATTTGGGCTCAAAATATAACACTAAAGGTATTTGGGGAGGGAAAGGAAGTGCTTAAAGCAAAGTGCTTAATGACTTTAAAAGGTACTTTTTTCCTAAACTGAAATTTATAAACAAATACTAAGTGTCATTACTGTGAACTTTAACTTTGGATTACTGCTCTCTGTGCTAGACAGACTAAAGCACTTAGTATGTAAAAAGTTGGTAGGCAGCATTCAAGAAAATTGTAAAGCCAAGTCTGTTATAGCAACATTTTACAGCTGTTGAATACAGGAGCACAGATACTGGCAGGCTGTGCAAGAACCATATTGTACATCAGTCTAACCAATAAATTAGCTACATGAATGACATCTGATTTTCCTCTGTGAATAACCATCCCTCAGGAAACTTATTTCAATTATTCTTAACATAGGCAAAATAGCAAATGGGAAATAATGAAAACAAATGAGTCCTTAAACTTCCTGACAGTAGTTGAGTGATGTCCTGGAAAGCACACTTACTGATGTAATGGAACGATTAGGTGTTTGTCGGAGTGGTGCAATTACAGGTTATTGGTTTTATTGAAGGAGAAACTGACAAATCACCATCTTTACAAAAGCTATCCTTTGCCAAAACAGGGCTAACTAGACTTCAGCCTTTATTTTTTTTCTCCAATCAATGGTTTTGAAATCAAACTTTCCATTATTTCTAAGCTTTGGCTATAGAAGTCTTATGATAGCTATAATGAAAGTGTTCCTCTCCTTGATTGTGTATCGATGCTATTCTTTGATCACAGAAATTAACTTCTTTGTCCATTCTCGTAATTTTATCTAGTATCTGAGGGAAAATAATTAATATTAAAATCTGAGGGCAGATGCTGTCAACTAGAGTGCTCATGGGAAAGATACATTAGTCAGATGTAAGTAAGGTCAGGTCTTTAATTTCAGATCAGTCCGGTATCATCCCCAGACCCTGTCTTATTGAGCACAGATACACAGAGGGGCAGAATTAAGATTGCAAAGGTATCTATAATTATGGCACTCTTTTTGGATTCTTGACTCTGCAATATAAGTCTTCTCAGCATAGTTGAACATACTGCATCCAAAGATCTACTTTTCATAATCTGCCCTGTGCACCAGGAGTGTTGTTGCAGTGATTTGGGCCATTATTGTATAGTTTTGCAGGGATTATCTTAGTTTCATAAGGAATTACCTTAGTTCAGCATTTGGCTTTTTTCTGTGCCTTCTACCTTTCTTCAATGGCAGACAAAAATGCCACAATATTTAGTCTTAAAATTTTCAGCCTGTTAGTAGGTTTGAAGTTGAGTATAAAAGAGATTGCATATATGTTGATCATGTCTAGTTTGCACACGAAAGGTGATATGCATGCCTCCTAGAAGATTTCACTTCAAGGATGAATCAAGATAAGCTGTGTTGAAGACAGGAACAAACAGCTATGGTTTTGAGATTGCCAAGCCTGGCATTATATTTTAGTGTAGTGTCTTTATCAGCTTGTGAGATCATAACAGATGATACTATACAGTGCAAACTGAGTGGAATGAATTTTAAATGGATATTTTCCTAGTGCTTTTGGCTATTTGACTTTTCCTGACTAACTCATGTCTAAAGAGTCAATTCATTAATTCCTCTTGACCCTGCTTTTAGACTTAAACCATTAATTTTTTTAAATTTGGATTAAAATAGTCTCTAAAACATAGTTTTGAACATCTTTCAACAGCTTCAGATGACATATACAAAAACAATTGTGTTTTTTCAAAGTATTTAGAAATGGTAGTAACTTTCCACCAACTGTACTAATTAGTATAGCTAAGATGTAAGACATTTCAAGATAAAATGTTGCTGGTAGAATGAGGACTTTTAAGAATGGTAGTGATTTACCACTGATATTAATTCCTCAGAAGACTGAGTGCAAGGGTAGAAGTTGTATTACATACAGTTGTATACACTTTATCTGTCCCTTGTAAATGAAATTGTTGTACAGTATTAGCATCAGTACATTCATATTTGAAGATGGAATAGCTTAGTTCACTGTGTATAGCATAATGGTCAATACAGTGGTTGTACATAGCTATGTAAAGCAATTCACAAATGAATTACATCTCATTAGGTAACACCACAGGAAACTAACCAAAAATAAGTTCGTATTGTGTGAAGTGCTACCACTGCATCTTGAGTTAATAGAAATCTTTACTATCTAACTATACTTTGTAGTAAACATATGAGTAGGTGTGAATGAAGTCAGGGAATTTGTTGGCTGTAGTACTTCTGTAGGCAAGGCTTAACTCTTACAGCCCTTGTAAAAGACTCAGTCGTGTAGCTTAACTTATGCCTGAGGTGATAATAGTATGATAGTGTCAAACTGAAAAAGGAACCCTTGAGTTAAATGTAACCTGCTAAGAAAGAGCTGATTAACTCTGTGGAGCCAAAAATACTACAGCCAAAAACATCTAGTCACCTGGGCAAACTAAATTATGTGGATCGCAAATTAATTTTAAGTTTTAAAAGCTCTAGAATATTTTCAGAGTGCCTTTCAGCCACATGGCTAAGATGAAATACAGTGCTGGACATAGTTTTGTGTCAAATATTAAAGCCTCGCTTTTTCTCTTTATAGGGGTATAAGCTGTTTTAAGTGAGAAAATTTTAAATCTTTTCACAATCTAGGGCACCTGCAGGAAGAGTCAAACTGAGCATTAAGTTGAACTTCCACTTTTAAGTGGAATATACAGATGTGTGTACTAACATACACTCTGCCTCTACTACACAAGAGAAAATATCCCTATTGCCCCTACATGAGTTATTAACTCACCTAAAGGCAAAGTTTTCCATTATGCTATAGGTTTTTAATATATGGTGGTGAGATCCCATACAATGCCTAGATAATTAGCCCCACTCTTAGTTAGGGCCTTTAGGTTTTAGTATAACATAAATACAGGGTTACATGGAGTATTATAACACAGGAACATAGAATCATAGGACTAGAAGGGACCTCATCTAGTCCAGTCCCCTGCACTCATGGCAGGACTAAGTTATCTAGACCATCCCTGACAGGCATTTGTCTAACCTGCTCTTAATTATATCCAATAATAGAGATTCCACAACCTCCCTAGGCGATTTATAACCATCCTGACAGAAAGTTTTTCCTAATGTCCAACTTAAACCTTCATTGCTGCAATTTAAGCCCATTGCTTCTTGTCCTATCCTCAGAGGTTAAGAAGAACAATTTTTCTCCCTCTTCCTTGTAACAACCTTTTATGTACTATAGCCTAATGATAGGAACTAGTCTGAAAATCAAGTTCCCAAACTTCCTGGAAAGATACTAATGGCATAGATATTCATGAGAATTGATTATCATAATGACAGACCACTCATCCCTCATGCTGAACTTGAAAGCTCAAAGCTAATCAAATAAAATAAATTAATAGAGATGTCCTATCTCCTAGAACTGGAAGGGACCTTGAAAGGTCATAGAGTCCAGCCCCTTGCCTTCACTAGCAGGACCAAGTACTGATTTTGCCCCAGATCCCTAAGTGGCCCCCTCAAGGATTTAACTCACAACCCTGGGTTTAGGAGGCCAAAGTTCAAACCATTGAGCTATCCCTCCCTATCAAGAGCTGGACTGGCCGTGTGGAAAGTGACCCAACTTAGTTCGGCTTTGATAATGTGCACTGCCCTTTATCATTTACATCCTATCATTATGAAGAAATTTTCTGAAACAAAATCGCATAATAGAGGCTTTCCTCATATTGTAATGCTGACTGTTACTGTGTCAGAATTGTGTACAAGTATTCACTACAAAAGAGCCTCATTCACTTCCAATGGTCAGTTCACAAGTCTGTCCTTGATGTAGAGTGCAAGCGCGTACATGAAGTATTACACCAAAGATCTGAATATCATAGCTGAGAAATGTAGAAGCTAAAAGCCCCAATTTGATGAGTTAAAAACATCTAAAATTGAGCAGTAGCTCTAGTAATGCAGATTACAAAAAATAGTGCAAATGGAATTTTGAGTGAAAACTCAACTTTCTTATTGTTTGTGTTTAAGAGGAGCAGGATCCTGAATAACAAGTTTTGGAGTAGGCACTGGCTCAAGTGTATGTTCACTCTGCATCTGTAAAAGCCTCCCTCATGCTCAGTCTGTAGGAGCGGGATTTCTTGAGTTGAAGGAGCAAACTTGGGCCAGGGCAGAAGTCACATAGCACACTCTGTTGCCCTTTTTTGAACTTTTCCAGTTCCACTATATCCCTTTTGAGATGGAATGACCAGACCTGGACACAGTATTCAAGGTGTCGGTGCAGCAGGAATTTATACAGTGGCATTAGATATTTTCTGTCTTATTTTCTCTCCCTTTCCTAATCATTCCTAACATACTGACTTTTGACTGCTGCTGTGCACTGTGTGGAAGTTTTTGGATAACTATCCATGGTGACTCCAAGATCTCGTTTGTGCATGGTAATAGCTAAATTAAAACTCATCAGTGTATATATAGAGAGAGCTGGGATTATTTTTTTCCAATGTGCATTACTTAGTGCTTATCAGTGTTGAATTTCATTTGCCATTTTGTTGCTCAGTCACTCAATTTTAAGAGATTTCCCTTGTAACTCTTCACAGTCAAGCTATCTTGAGTAATTTAGTATCATCTGCAAATTGTTCCACCTCAGTGTCGACTCCCTTTTCCAGATCATTTATGAATAAATTGAACAGCACAGGTCCTAGTACAGATTCTTGGGGGACTCTGCTGTTTACCTCTCTCCATTGTGAAGCTGATCATTTATTCCTACCATTTGTTTCCTATCTTTTAACCAACTACTGATTCATGAGAAGACCTGCCCTGTTATCCCATGACTGCAGATATGTATATATTTTTAAGATGTATGAATTGTTTCTGTAGTGTTAGAAAATGTTATTATATAATAAGATCAGTGACAATGTGGTCCCACTATCATTTCATTTTCAGACAGTTGTATGAAAATTGGGTTCAATATTTAAAAGTGCCCCAACATTCCTAGCACTTTAGCAGTACAGCATTAGTTTCTTGACAGAAAACAAAATTCCTGTCACTAATTTACATTTCATGAACAGAGGTGTTTCATAATTGATGATGCAAGGCCATTTTCTCTGATACTTTCCCAGAAGTTAATACACACACGTGAGAACAGGAAGGTGTCCAACCCCTAATCTATCACACTGAGGGTAGCAACTTTGTCTTCCTGCTGTTTTCCCTTAGCTGCTTCTATATTTTGGTTCCCATGGCCTTGCAATCCTCAGGGCTTCCTATCTTCCGTTTCTGTGACCCATTCAGCTGTACATTCTTCATGAGGGTAAATAGCATATGGTGTGTTTGCAAATCTCACTGACCATGCCAGGTACAGTATTGATAAAAACTGTTACATATCTGTATTCTTATATTAAACAACAATTCCATGTCCATCACATCTGCTATGGAAAACTTTTAGAAGGTGGGGTGTCCATCTATCATATACAAATCCAATATGATAGAAACCTTACTTAATGGAAAAAAAGAACAGGAGTACTTGTGGCACCTTAGAGACTCTAAGGTGCCACAAGTACTCCTGTTCTTTTTTGCAGATACAGACTAACACGGCTGCTACTCTGAAACCTTACTTAATGAAATAACATTTAAAAATCTCTATTTAAGCTAAACAACTTTGTCTCCTGGACTGACTTTTCTTAACTGAAGCAGAAGGTAGCATATAAGACCAATTAGTAATAACCAGCACAGTCCTGAGGGCAATTAATGATTCCATCAAAATGCCTAATGAGCTAATTTTCTAGACAGAGAAAATAAACTGAATGCAGTCTCTCTAAAGGGAGCTCTTTGAAGTCAGTAATATAAGCACAAAGTCATTTCTTCATTGTGAAAAGTGGTGCATAACCCTGCCAGAAATTAATTTCACTTCTCTAAACTAGATATATTAATACAATTGGATTTTGATTTCAATATAGCTCTTAAAGAAATGACATTTGAATTCATTAGAACTAATATATTTTAGATAAATGAATGTACAATATTTACCATGCAAGTTACTCCATCTTGGGTAAACTCAGGCAAAAGAGGATTTGGGGCAGGGGTCGGCAACCTTTCAGCAGTGGTGTGCCGAATCTTCATTTATACACTCTAATTTAAGGCTTTGCGTGCCGGTAATACATTTTAACGCTTTTTAGAAGGTCTCTCTCTAAATCTATAATATATAACCAAACTACTGTTATATGTAAAGTAAACAAGGTTTTCAAAATGTTTCAGAAGCTTTATTTAAAATTAAATTAAAATGCAGATCTTATCAGTTTAGTGTGATCCTTGCCCTTGCTTTTCCTTGCTGAGTTTTCCAATGTCTGGCACGTATTTGGATACTTTAAGCTGCACAAAGGCTTCTGAGTGATCAGTTGTTAACCGGCTCCAAGAGGGACAGAGGACCAATTTTCATGTGTGAAAATACCTGTTCACACAGGTATGTGGATCCAAATGCTGAAAACATTGCAAATGCAATTTTCTTCAAGCAGTTAAATTTCACTGGCAGGGACATCCAGCAGGTCAGAATAGAGGCCCCATGATCTCTCTCGGTAGCTTCAAGTGCACTCCGCAGATCCACAAACTTCGATGTCCCTAGTTCTGAGCTTTTTAACTGAATGAGTTGCATTTCGAAATCTTCAACACCCATCCACTGAAATACAGACAAATCCAAGTCGTTTTCGTTGAACTTTTCAGGTTTAATTAGAAAAGAAAGCATTGGGCCAAATTGCTGGAAATCTTAAAATCTGTCAGAAAATTCTGATTCCAGTTCTTGCATGTACTTTTCAATCTCATCAACACTGACAGTGCAACATGTCGATAGCTCTTTTATGTGTTGGAAGTAGCGGAAAGTAGAAGTTTGAATATACCTAGAAAAAACTGCTAGTTTCACAACAAATGCTTTCCAGGCTGCATAAAGATCCAGAACTGTTTGCCCTGCACCCTGGAGACAGAGGTTGAGTTCGTTCAGGTGAGCAGTGATATCAGTTAGGAACATGAGCTTACACAGCCATTTGTCAACCTCCAGTTCGGGGTAGTTTTGTTCCTTTTCCGACAAAAAGGCCTTGATTGCCTCAAAACAGTTTACAAAGCGCACCAAAACCTTGCCACGACTTAGCCACTGAATGTTGCTGTGAAGTGGGATGTCGTTATAAGCACTGTCCATCTCTTCTAGCAGTGCTTGAAATTGTCTGTGAGTCAAAGCAGATTGAGCAACAAGGAAATTCACAATTCGCACCACTGTATTTATCACATTATTAAGCTCTGAATTAGAAATTTTTGCACACAAATTTTCTTGATGGATGATACAGTGAAATTTGATTGTCGGATGGCCAATTTGATCTTCAAGTAACTTTACAAATCCCTTCTGTTTTCCAACCATGGCAGGAGCACCATCTGTTGTCACACAAAATATTTTTCTGATGTCAACTCCTCGTTCTTCAAAATGGTTTACAAAACTTTCCAGTATATCTTCCCCCTTTGTTGTGCCATGCAGGGGTTTTAGGCAACAAAGTTCCTCTTGGATTTCATCGGAAGCACAGTATCTTGCTGTGACGTTGTGCAGTCTATATGGTTTTATAAAAACTTGATAATAAGTCAATATAATGTAACTGAGATAGTTTTAGAGAAAATACGGTAATAAGTGAATGTAACGTAACTGGGATATGCTTCATGCAAAAGGTCTCTTGTAAGGTATCATTACAAAGCTTATAATCTACTGAGTATGATCATCTGATTTGTATAAATGTACCACTCTTGTATCTAAAACTAGAAATATAAAATGTAACTCTGAGGGCCTATTGTAATTGTGTAAAGTGTGGACCATTAATGATGGTTTGGAATCTTGATGACTCCCATTGTCTGCAGATGGCTGTATTTACCTGTGAGTCTTCCTGTATATGTGTGTGCTGGCAAGTGAGTAATGAAGTCTTGCAGTGACATGTGATCATGTCACCTGAACTGGAATCCATCTTTAACCTGGTGCTTTTCCAGTGAGGGGGGGTGGAAACCCAGAGGGACAAAGAGTTCCCGCCTTATGCAAAAGATCTATAAAGGGGGGAAGAGAACAGAGAGGGAGAGGAGCCATCATGAAGAATCCCCTAGCTACCACCTGAGCTGCAACAAGAGCTGTACCAGGGGAAAGAATTGTGCCCAGGCCTGGAAGGTGTCCAGTCTGAGAAAAAACTTACTGAAGCATCTCTGAGGGTGAGATTATCTGTATTCAGTTTGATTAGGCATAGATTTGCGCATTTTATTTTATTTTATTTTGCTTGGTGACTTACTTTGTTCTGTCTGTTACTACTTTGAACCACTTAAATCCTACTGTCTATGTTTAATAAAATCACTTTCTATTTAGTAATTCACTCAGAGTATGTATTAATACCTGGGGGAGCAAACAACTGTGCATATCTCTCTATCAGTGTTATAGAGGGCGAACAATTTATGAGTTTGCCCTGCATAAGCTTTATACAGGGTAAAACGGATTTATCTGGGTTTAGACCCCATTGGGAGTTGAGCATCTGAGTGCTAAAGACAAGCACACTACTGTGAGCTGTCTTCAGGTAAACCTGCAGCTTTGGGACATGTGATTCAGACCCTGGATCTGTGTTAGAGCCAGACGGGAGTGGCTGGCTCAGCAAGACAGGGTGCTGGAGTCCTGAGCTGGCAGGGAAAACAGAAGCAGTGGTAGTCTTTGCACATCTGGTGACAGCTCCCAAGGGGGTTTCTGTGATCCAACCCATCACACTTGCAACAATTGCCAAACGTGGAACGTCGTTTATATCCATGCTCTCATCAACTGCAACACTAAACGCTGCTGTGTCTTTCAATGCAGTCGTCTGCTTTTCCTTAATGTTTTCTGCCATTTCACTTATGCGTCTTTCAATTGTTCTGGTAGAGATGGGCAGTTCTTTTATTCTATATATGATTGTATCTTTACTTGGCAAATCATAGACCAAAATCTCTGAACTGCTGAGAAAAACTTTTTATATATTCCCCATGTGTAAACGGCTTTCCGTTTTTTGCAATGCACTGTGCAATCTTGTAACTTCCTTCTGTAGATTGATTTTTTTTTACTTATACTTAAGCTTTTAAAAACACCGCTTTGCTTCTCATAGGCTGCTACTGCCTTTTTGATTGATTCAGTCTTGTCTGCTTCATCAAGAAAGGTTTTCTCGTGCTTCATTTCAAAATGTCGTCGAACACTTGATGTGCAACAAACAACACCTTCATAACAGAAAGCACAAATAGCACGGTTCTTCTTTTCAATAAATCCAAATGCATCTGTCCAAGCAGGCTGAAATGATCGAACATCTAGCTTCGCTTTCTTAGGAGCTGACATTTTGTCAAATGTTCCCTTCAACTAAAAGTGGGGAAAAAATGGCAATAGAAGGCAGGCACAAGGTCCAAGGCAGTGTGGTCTAAGATAAGCAATTTTAAGATGGGGTGCTGAGCCGCACAGCCTGGCGTGCAACCCTCACTGTCCCAGGCTGGGGACAGTGGGCCACAGCAGGGAGGCTGAAGAGGACTGATCCAAGGCCAGGAGCAGAACTCAGGGTGGCCTGCTGGGACTCCAGGCCCGAAAGCAGGCTGAGCAAGGGCTGGAAACCAAGATTGGAAGCTGAGGTGAGTGAAGTAGGTGGCTGGTAGGCCTGAGCAGGGCTGGAGGCCTGGACCCTGTCTGCAAGGGAGCCTCCAACCAGAAGCAAGGTGAGTGGAGCTGCGCAGTAGGGACCCCTGCTGGCGAGGAGCCAGCAGCCAGAACCCCAGAGCAGCGACTGGCTCAGCCTGCCACCACTCTGGGGTTTCTGTCCCCAGCTCCTGCCAGCTGAGGTCTCAGCCTGCTGCCAGCCTGGGGTTCCTTCACCCAGGCCAGCAGCGGGTGCTGAGTGGGACCAGCGGTGGGACCCAGCTGGCAAGGGGCCAGCAGCAGGAACTCCAGAGCGGGGCGGGCTGAGCCGCTCAGCCCGACCCCTGCTCTGGGGTTTTGGCTGCAGGCTCCTGCCAGCCGGGGTCTCAGCCCACTGCCAGCCTGGGGTTCCTTCCCCCCAGGCCAGCAGCGGGTGCTGAGTTGGACCCACAGTGGGTCCCGCAGGAGCCAGCAGCGGGAACTCCAGAGTGGCGTCGGGGCTGAGTGGCTCAGCCCACGCTGCGTGCCAGGAAAAATCGGCTTGCACACATGCCGATAGGTTCCCAACCCTTGATTTGGGGTGTTGGAGCGTACAAGATTTGTATTGGTGCTAACTGACTAAGAGAACCAGGCTTAGATAAAAGTTTCAGGCTCTGCAAAGAAATGGGGCTGCAACTAACATGCCTCGGGTGACCATATTTCCTTATGCTGAGTATGGGACACCTGGTAAAATAACTCGTAAGTGAGTTCAACGGTAATCAGTCATACAAACATTCAAATTAACATCAAGTTGACTGAGCCCCTGTTAAAAAGAAATATTGCCTAGTTGGATTCTTTCTATTTACCTTATCTTTAAGGCTTTAGGGTTCACACGGGGAGGGGTAACACACACACCCCTACCCCACACACATGCACTCCCATTCACCTCTCTCATATGGGGGAGGGGAGATACTGACCAATCCGACCCTCCCTGCCCGGTGCTATCCGCCCTGTGCCCTCCATACCTGGCTGGGCCCCCGGGATGGACCCGCCTCTCCTGGTCCCTGGCACCACATCTTCCTGAGGCAACACTGGGGCGGGGGGGGAGGGGAGGGTTGCACACAGGGTAACATGCCCCCTGTCCCCAGATTTCTAGCACCAGGGTTCACACCAGAATGTGACCAGCAGCAGCCTTTCGGCACTGTGCAGGCAGGCAGGGACAGGAGCTGCTTCCAGCTGCAGTGGGGGGAGGGATGACCTGGCTTTGCAGAGCTCATCTCCCGCCCCCTGCCCCCCCCCCCCCCACATCCCACTGCTCCTATGTGGCTGGAAGCAGCTTGTCTAGGGTTACCATATTTCAGCAAGCAAAAAAGAGGACAGGAGGAGCCCCGCCCTAGCCCCGCCCCTGCCCCTCCCACTTCCCACCCCCCTCAGAACCCCCAACCCTCCCCCCGTTCCTTGTCCCCTGACTGCCCCCTCCTGGGACCCCTGCCCCTAACTGCCCCCCAGGACTCCACCCCCTACCTAAGCCTCCCTGCCTCTTGTCCCCTGACTGCCCCAACCCTTATGCACACCCCCACCCCCAGACAGACCCCTGGGACTCCCACGCCCCATCCAACCACTCCCCACCCCCTGACAGCCCCCCCCCAGAACTCCCAACCCATCTAAACCCCTCTGCTCCCTGTCCCCTGACTGCTCCGATCCCTCTCCCCACTCCTGCCCCCTGACAGCTCCCCCCCAGAACTCCCAACCCCCCACCCCACCGCTCCTTGTCCCCTGACTGCCCCCTCCTGGGACCCCTGCTCCTAACTGCCCTCCAGAACCCCACCCCCTATTTATGTACAGGCGTGACTACCTGCCCTTTCCTGGTTACTATACGCGGCCAGTCCGCATCCACATCCAGTAGTTAAAAAAAAAAAATAAACTAATAATTTAAATTGGAATTTCATCCATTAATAAGTATTTATTATATAGTTAAAACCATTCTATTGAAGGACAGATATTAAATAACACTAAATATGTTAATGTTCAAAACAATATTAAAAATTTGAAAATTTAGAGCATGGAAACCAAAATAGCTAAAATTTAGTTTTGGCAAGATACACAGAATGGAAACTCTGGGATCTTTACCTGTCACTGAATATAGCCATCATACCAATAGTGGAATATAAAACAAGTCTACATATACTCTCCTTAAAATTTTTACTTCTGTCCATTCCCAATAATTGTAACAAATCATTATTCCCTTCACTCCACTTGCCACGCGCCCCAAGCACAAAACCAAAGAAGTGGATATTTTTACCTCCCGTTAAGTTTTTAATTTCTTCCTCTAACTCAAGATAATAAGCCACCTTCTCACTGTGGGCTTGTTCCAAACTTCCGGCATTATCCTCCCATCGCACTGTAACATCAACCACCACTGCTGTATCTCCTTTTATAAATATAATATCCGGCTTTCTTAACTCACCCTTACTATTTCTCAAATGGGGCTCTATTATTGCCTTCCACCCTAATTTACCAACCTTATCTACAACTGCAGACACTACTCTATTATGCCTTTTTATCCTAGCATTCTTAGTCTTATAACATTGTCCTGAGATATGGGGAACAGTCTCCCGCACTTTACCGCACCATCTACAAAGAGCATTCACACCTCCTCTTCCTCTTGCTAATGTCTTCCTAGTAGGATAAATATTTGCCCTAAGCTGCAATGCTGCGATATACGCTGACGATTTAACTTTACTAGAATTTCTAAAAATCGAATTACTAATTAAATCATTTTTAAAATATTTTATCCCTATTCCCTAACATCTCAGTTCCGACCATCTTAAAAATTCCTCTTCCCTCCATTTCTTGGGATGAGATGTTACTGCACTAAATAACAATATTTTATCCACAAGATTTTCTCCTGCATATAGATAAGATAGGTCCATCCAATCATCTCTTGAGACAATATGTCTCCTCCATTTACGAATTAACATATTTGGGATTTGCACACTAAACTTAGTGAGAGCTAAACCACCATCCCTACCTCTAGAATAAAATATCCCATCTGTGGTACACTGAGGTAAATGTAAAATCTCTTTAACTATTTTTCTAACTAACACATCAAGATCATCTAAAAGATTAAAAGGGGGTTCTATTAAAAGAAGATTATAAAATAGCTTCGGTAAGATGTATGTCTGTAAAATTAATATTTTTGGGGCCGGTTTTAATGGGGCCTTAATTAAATTCTCACTTCAATCTTTCAATTTTTCTTTAAGTACCGGTCCCCCTACACCTATCCAGGGATCTATTCTAGCTCCTAAATATTTTTCAAAATCCCCTGGTTGAACATATTCAATCTCCTCTGACCCTATCTGCCAATTATCCTTAGGATTAACTACATAGGTTTTATGTTTAGTTAAAATATGAAAGCCTTTCGTTTTCTTCACATTAACAGAGAGATTAGTATTTTTACAAAACTCCTCTAAGATACCCAAATTTTTGATCATTCCTTTATATGAGCTACTTAAAATTGCCACATCATCGGCAAAAGCCAATGACGTGACACTATTACCCTTAACATAAAAACCACTTCCTTCTACTTCTAATCTAGTTAAAAGGGGATCCATAGCAATATTAAACAAAATTGGGGACAACGGGTCACCCTGCTTGACCCCCCTTCTAATTAAAATAGACTCAGTAGCTTCATCACCCACCCATACCCTAGTTGTGCAATTATCATAAAGGTCCCTAATAATATCTATAAAATGTTCATCTATACCAAATCTTCTCAACCCGGCTATTATATGTCCGTGTCCCACAGAATCAAATGCTTTAGCCAGGCTCCCTGTTCCTTGTCCCCTAACTGCCCCCTCCTAAGACCCCCCCCAACTGCCCCCCAGGACCCTACCCCCTACCTGTACCCTGACTGCCCAAAACTTTCTCCACTCCCCCCAAAAAGCCCCCCCCGAACTCCCGACCCCCCCGTCTCTTGACTGCCCCCTCCAGAACCTCCCTGCCCCTTCTCCTGCCCCCTGGCCCCCTTACCCTGCCGCTCAGAACAGGGTGTTGGGCTCTGTGCAGAGCCGGACACGTGGCTGCGCTCCCCAGCGCAACACACAACCCGGTCCCTGCCCCTGCACAGTGCTGCCGGAGCGGGGCGCTGGGCTGCCGGGGAGGAGGAGCTGCCGGCTCAGAATGCAGGGGGGGGGGGAGGAGCTCCTCTACAGCTGCTCCGGAGTCCAGCCCGGCAAGCTGCAGGGGGAAGGTCTCTGTGTGCCAGAGCCCCATGCGAGCGGCTGACTTTCCTGCAGCCCTCCCAGCCGCGCCTTGCTCTGCCGGGGGGGTGGGGGAGGGGAATCCCGGACATTTTGAGTGATTTACAAATTCCCCCCCGGACGCTATTTTTAGCACAAAAAGGAGGACATGTCCGGGTAAATCCGGACGAATGGTAACCCTAAGCTTGTCCCTTTCTGGCCGTACAGTGTCAAAAGGCTGTTAACACCTCCAGGCTGCTGCTGGCCACTGACATAACCCAGCCACCTCCTGTCCCCCGGCTACAGCGTGGGCAGGAAGGGGTTAAGGCCTAAGGATGCATTGTGCACTAGAGCCCAGGGAACCTGACTGCAGGGGCTTCAGTGAACCCATCCAGAGAGATGGCTCGGCAGGGGAGGGTGTCTTGGAGACAGAGCAGCCCTGCAGTCCCTGGGGGCAGGGGTGGGGTGAAGAGGGTGCTAAGCCCCTGCCCAGGGAGCTGCTGAGGAACCTGCAGGTTCAGGGCATGAACAGGCTGGAAATCGCTTATCCCCCACCACTCCAGAGCTTAGCTGAAGGGCAGAGAGGCTTCCCTATGCCAGTGCTGTTCAGGGCTTTGGCACATGCAGGGCTCAGCTCTTCCTGGCCAGCACCCTGGGCTGGAGGGTCTTGGGCTTCCCCAGGGCACCAGCCCAGCCAGAGGCAGTGGGGGAAGGAAGGAGTCTGCTGGCCAGGCTGTTAGTGAGCTCAGTGCTCCAACCAGAGGCTGGTTTTCACACAGCGCTGGGAGCAGGACGCTCCCCACCGGGGGAGATATGGAGGAGCAGCAGGACTGGGGGGAGGGTGAAGGGGCAAACCAGGGAGAAGACAGCAAGAGGGGGAGCATGTAAAGGGCTGATGGGTGGGCAGCAGAGGTGACATGTAACCAGCCACTGCAGCTCACAGCCAGTGCCAGCTGGAAACGGGATGGGGACAGGGCACTGCTGGCTGATAGCTGGCATGCAGCAGATGCTGAACTGATGGACCAGCAGGGGGAGCGGCCGGTCCCGCGCGTTGCATCTTTGCCCTGCCACCAGCCTTGTGCACTCACCTCCATCATCAGCCACTGGACTTCCTATTCACCACTGGTGGGTGGGTGGCTGGCGAGCAGGGATCTGGCCAGCAGCAGGATCAGCCAGTACTGATGAGAGGGAGGCAGAAAATATGGGACAATTTGCCCGTTTTTAAGAAAATGTCAGGACTTCTACAGGAGGGCTTAAATATGGGACTGTCCCTTTAAAAATGGGACTTCTGGTCACCCCACATATGCCCCTTTTCCCTGAGAGCAAGGTTTTCAGAAGCATAGAACCTGGGCAAGGGGACATAGAAGGTGCTGAGGGGCATTGAATTCCCATTAAAATCCACTGGGCTCAAGGGGTGTCAGGTATGTACATCAGGTGTTCCATGGGTCATGATCCATGGAGCTATATCTGCATTGAACGCCTAAGCAGGCACCCTTGTGGGATCAGAGGATGCAGAGAGGTAAGGCATATGCAGCAGAGCAGCTGTTGTTGCATGCCCCATAGACAGCTCAACTGATTCTCAGTCCTAGTCACCAGGCACAAGGAAAAGGGAGTAATCTGGCTCTAAAGCATATATAAAAAGCACTAGGAGTAAGAGCTTTGTCTAACACCAAAGACTGCCATAATGGTCTTGGCGCTAACATTCCCCCATACTGCATGGGACAAAAGACCAGTAAGGGACAGAACTCTCAGTTGCAATCCACAAAAGATGATTAGTCCTTATACAAGGCCACAGTACATCTACATGGGAATAAAAGCCCTGCAGCATGGTTGCGGCTGAGCTGGGTCAGCAGACTCAAGTTTGTGGGGCTTGGGTTGTGGGGCTAAAAATTGCTGTGTAGAAGTTTGGGCTGAAGCCAGAGCTCTGGGACCTTCTAATCTCACAGGGTCCCAGAGCTCAGGCTCCAGCCCAAGCCCAAACATGTACACAGCAATTTTTCAGTCCCTGAGCCCGAGCCCCAGCCCTGTGAGCCTTAGTCAGCTGACCTGGGCTAGCCATGGGTTTTTTTCCCCCCATGTACCTATAGTGAGGGGCAGACTTATGGTTGAGTTAATTTATAAACTAAGCTATTCCAAACTAATGCTAAGACAAAGTAAAATTTGATAAAGTAAAAGGGAACTTACAAAGATTTGACTGTTTTGTTCTGTAACTTGACTTCTTTAACAGCCATTTGTGCAACTGGGATACAATTTAGCAATGTAAAATTCACGCTAATTAAACTGAAAACCAATTTTTAACAAATGAATTATTTCTATTAAGGTGCCCTGAGGCCACTGGCATCAGTTCATAGAAATCAAATTGTTGTTGATTAGTGTATTCTCTGTAGTCATCATTCTCCACATATTTAGTCCTTTTAAATCTTTGCTCATAATCCAACTGTTCTCCTAAATCACATTTGTTGCTATTTTGTCATTTCCATCCAACTTATTAATGTAGTCTTCATGGTATTGAGGTTCTCAGAATTGAATACTGCATTCCCAGCTTTCTCACTAGGACTGGGTAGTGAGGGATTGTACCTTCCTGCTGTGCTCCTGATCTGCAGCCCAAAATTGCATTTGTCCATTTGCCATGTTCCATTGAAAGCTGACATCTAAATTATTGTCTGCTCTTTGCCCAGACTTTTAAAATTAATAGTTTGAATAGCTGATGACTTTAACAGTTGCTATATACTACATAGAGGTGGCTGCATTTTCATGGCCAGTGAAGTGATCATTAACATAGTTCACACTTATGTAAAGCACTTCTAAATAGCCTAAATTGGCTACTGAGTTAATTAAGTCCAAACTGATTTTTTTTTTCTGTGTTGGTTACAGTTTACAGTGGTAACTATGGCAAAATGAATTGGCAGAGCTGAATGAAATGTAATGCATAAATAAAATGAAATAATGTTTTTTTAAAAAATCCAGGTGCAAGTTGAAGTCATAAACCTCACTGATTTGAAGAAAAGAGATAAAACGTAATAGGGGAGAGAGAAATATGGTCAGGCAATTCTAGGGTGGTGTGCCTGGGAAAACTCAGTCTTGACTTGAGACAGTTTCTTTCTCATTGTATCTTTATAAATGTATATCGTAACTTTGCCACAGTTTGCAATGTTATCAAGTTGTGTTATGTTCTCACATTCTGCAATTTACCTTGACTATATAGCAGTTGGGAACAGTCAGGATTTGTTAACATCTTGAGTTTTTTAATTTGTCCAGGAACAGTTACAAGACTAAATTAGAACTGGTTTTGCAGCTCCTTTTTTGAACAATGTGTAAATGCAGCATAAGGCAAACATGACATTTTGAGCACCATAAGTGTCAAACTGCTAAAGAACTTAAACTGAAATGTGTCTATTTGGGTCCTTTTGGAACTCAAATGTATAGCCTTGGTCAATAGCCCTCTTATTGCCCCTCATCTACCATAGTAGAAAACCGCTATTATTGCCTTTGAATGTTGCTCATTTCACAGTAATAGATTGGGTAAAGTGGCTGTTCTTGAAGACTGCTTAAATAGCTACTGTGTTAGCTTGAACCAGTCTGAAACTAGATTGAAAACTGATTCAGGAAACTGTTCATTCCTGGAATATGAAGCTTTAATGAGCATTTTCAGTCTTTCAGGCCTCAAACTACTTAGTCAGTTAGTCCTTCTGGAATACATTGATCAATTTACTGCCCAGAAAGCCAATTGATTTTAGTTGATTTTACTAGCAGATTAAGATTATAAATTATAATGGTGTCGTGATCCTGTCTTAAATTTCTTTAAGACAACATTATCTTGAGCTGTTAATAGTCCATTCAGTACAGTAAGGAGTTCAACAACAAACATGATCAGTGTTGTTATTGGGTATAAGGGCTGGATGGCTGGTTTGGGATAGTTCTTACATTTTTAAGAACTGAATAATGAATCCATTAGATATGCTTTAAATGTGTTTCATATCTTTATGGAAACCCTGTATATTGTTTGAATCTGTCCCTTTGCCTCTTCAAAATATTTCCCTTTCAGTAAATTGATCATACTGCTTTTGGTTAAATGTGGGCTATGTGGCAAAACTAAATAGATAGTTTCAGGAAAGTAATTGCTTCTATTTTCCCAGCAGGGGAAATTTTTTTATACAGGAAACAAGAGACCCCACTTCATTCTAAGGGATGGGGTTCCAGCAAAGGACTGGTTTTCTAGATTTAAGTGGGATATCAGTAATTTCTTGAGCAGATTATTTCACAACTATTTGAGAGAGACTTGGGAGAGATATTGGATTAAACTATGCCAGTGGAAATTTTCTGATTTAAACATGTTGATTTCTGTTCCTTTGGCCACAAAGCTAACAATTGCCTTTTTTAAAATGGAATTTATTACAAATATGCATTCCGGAAAGACAGTGGTAAATATTTCTGTTAAAGAGGAAAGCTGCATCGCTAGACTTCATAAACCACAATTGAACTTACACACTGTCACTACATTTAAGTAGGTCAGTGGATAAAAACAAATTTAGCTAAGTATACGTTTTCAAAGAGCTCAAGTTTTCCCTGCTGGTAGTAAACCATGCTGGTAGCATCAATGCCTATGTACAAAAAGTTACTGGCAGCTAATGTAAGTTCTAAAAATAACAAACTTTCAACACAAAACAAAATATGCTTCATAATATATACTTTTACAAAGTCCCTGAACAAACTTCTGAATTATAATGCAAGAGAGAACAGTGTACAGCTTTTTGACTCTTGCAGTCAACAGCTGTACCAGGTGACTAACAAGTAGCAGTACTGCCTAAATTATTAAGGTCTGACAATGGATTGAGTTTGGATGTTCACTGTATAGTCATAAAAGGGAAGGCAACCATATTGTTCAAGGAATCTTGACTAGCTACTATTTTCCTACAACTTTTGTATAAGCAATTCTTTTGGAAGTTTTCAAACAACTGGTCAGTGGGAGCTTTGTCTGTTCCCCTTTAGCTTGCATTTCAAAATGCTGAAATTTAATAAATGGGAAATCAATTTTGGACTTTCCTTAGTGAAAAATGAATTGTTAGTGCTGCTAAATGGAGTCTTGATGTTTAAAACAAGATTACTCAGTTCTGTTTTTCATGAAAAATTAGTTTTCATCTTAAATTTAAACCGTCAGTGATGTGGATTAGCTCAACACGCAGTTAAGGAAGTAAATATTGTGGCATATAAAGTAGCAAGTGACTCCAAGTGCCAGCTGGCTTTCCCTCCAGTACTGAAGGAATCTGCTTCAGAAAGGGAAAACTATTTGCTTACAATTGTAACTTTTTATACCATTTGAACATTACACGTCTTGTGTAGTGATGAGTGGCCTCAGATGAAGGAAAAGCTGATGATTTCCCACTGAGCTTTATTTCTTACAAATAAACTCTCTCAACTTATTACATTTCATTTTTAATCACTTAAGTTCCACTTCACAATTTTGTGCCTCCTCTGTTTAAGACAATTAGGTTAATTTTTCAAGAAACTGTGTATATCTTGCAAAAATTAGTAGATTGATAACTTCTGGCATTGACTGGGTAGAGCCAAGTAGTGAAACACAAAAACCTTATTCATGGCAATAGTGCACATTGGTTCTGACTCTGCTCACCAGTACGCCCATTCCTAGTAATGAATAGAAAAAGAATATGTTAAAAATAGGTGAAGCATAAAATAGCTCCCTTCATAATGAAAGGAACACTATTTGTACAATTAGCATAACTTCCAAACTGAAATTGGTTGCCTTTTTAGAGTTGCCTGAAGCTGCCACACAATTTGCAGCCTGACACATTGGAGTGCTGCTAAGCTTCTGGCTGAGTGAAGAACCTGACCAATACTTTCACTGAATCCATTTATTTTGATAAATGCCTCACTTAACTCTCCAAATGACTGTGGGTTAATGGTAAGGGCCAAATGCTGCTTAGCTTAATCCTTAAAACTCCATTTGGTAGAACTTAGTGCTAAGTGGTTTCTGAAGCTTCAGGAATCAAAGGGTCTGTGTGTGTTCTTGGTTTGGTCAAGTAGGCATAAATTCAGGAGCACTGCAAATCTATGGAGAAAGAGAAGTTGCAGAGCATCAAGAGGTTCCGGGAAAATGCACATGTAGAGTCTTTTCCTGTCTGTGGGTATGTGTGTGGTTTTTAAGCACATTCCATGCGTTGTGCATTTTAGACAGTCTGCATCCAATTTATAACTTGGACATTCATTCAGTATACTCATTAAACAGATAAAGGGTTTGTAATGGCAGCTCCACATATTTCTTTGTACTTGGTCCTACAAATCAAAGCCAAATTGAATACAGCTGTCCCAGTTGTGTGTCTGTTGCTGAATCTTGCACATGTTCTTCATCTTTGTGTTCAGTGACATTGTCTGCAGGACAAGTCAATCCATACAGGTGTATTTGCTGGTTGTATCTGGAATATTGTTCAGCCCAGAGGTAACTCACTAAATCTGTACTCAAGTGCCTGAATATTAGCTATTTTCACTTCACAGTGAAAAACTTTTAAGGGTAATAGAACGGCATATCTCTGTCACCGAGCATGCCAGGCTAAGAACCCCAAGAAAGGGGGGGTAGAAACAGGAAGCTTCACAGAACTAATTGTTTTCCGCTCACTCTTCTGCATATGTGGCTATGTAGTCACTAAGTACAAGTAAAAATATATGTAAACAACTTCCTAGAGGACAACTAGTGCTCACCTACTGATAATTCAGTTCTGCTACACACGAGTCTATATAGTGACCATATCTTAGTCTGAAATGATTATGCTGATATTAAGGGGAATTAACCAAGCATCCCTATTGGAACACTGATAGTGCATCTAAGCACAAGATTGCAGTCCTAGTAGTAAAAGTGATAAAACAGCATTAAAAGAAATAATTGCCAAATGGGGGTTAAAACTTGTTTTGGTTAACTGTGCTATCAAAAATGTATGGGACAAGTGCATAGCTTTGCTAAACTGTAGCTGGCAAGAGCTCCTTCAGGGAAGGTCTACACTGCAATTAAAAACACGTGGCTGGCCTGTGCCAGCTGGCTAGGGCTAAGGGGCTGTTTAATTGCAGTTTAGACATTCGGGCTCAAGAGGAAGGTCTTCGAGTTCAGGCTGAAGCCCAAGCCAGAATGTCTACACTGCAACTGAGCAGCCCCTTACCCCAAGCCCCTCCAGCCCAAGTCAGTTGGCATGGGCCAGCCACAGGTTTTTAATTGCAGTGTAGACAATATCCTTAGATATACTCTTGGACATTAATTCTAATCTTCACAGCTAGCCAATTGAACCAGATTCCAAATACACGAAGACAAAAAATGCATAGATGCTATGGGCCGTTCTTCATGACAGTGTGGCCTGCTGTATGTGGTGTCCTGGAAACTGTGAACACTACAAGCTAGTGATGTGAGATGATGATGTAGGGAGGAGGGAGTTAGGTTTATTAGAAACTGAGGAACTTTTTGGGAAAAGAGAAGCCTACACAGGCAGGATGAGCTCCACCTAAACCAAAACAGAACCAGACTGCTGGCATGTAAAATGAAAAAGCTAGCATCATGGAAACTTGGAAGAATGAATCAATGGGACATAATACCAGGATACAAAATATAAGAATGAGATTAGGTTGTGCTGGTGGGGAGTGGTACTATATTTTCAATACAAAATAGAGTCAAAGTACAAATCTTAAATGAATCAAACACTCCCATAGAATCTCTATGGATAGAAATTCTATTCTTGAACAATAAGAGTATAGCGGCAGTAATAGACTATCAACTACTTTACTAGGATGGTGATTGTGAAATGCTCAGGGAGCTTAAAGAGGCTCCAAAGGCAGAAAATGAAATAATAATGGGGGATTTAATCTATCCCTATGTTGACATCAATGCAATTTAAAATTGTTGCTCCAGTATTCTCTTGTTAGGAAACAATTGATATTCTCTTGGGCTCTAATCCTGCAAAGACTTGCATGAGGGCTTTGAGCAAAGCACATGCATATGCTTTTGCATCATGAAAGTTTGGGTTTATCATATGCAGTTTCAAATAACTAATTTTTTTGTGGGTTTGTGACATTTAAATGCTAAACAATTGAAAACATGCACAGATAAGAGCAGTCTCTCCAAGCCTTAGCTTTTGTTGTTAACACTACCTTGAAAAGAATGAGGATATAAATGTCATACTTAGCTTCCAAACAAGTAGATTTAATTAAAGTTAATTTGAACTAGTTTTCTGTGGGTGAAAGCTTAGAGTTTGGGGACTTAATGCCTGCCTCCACAAAAAGGGTCAACATGGTTTGAGCATAACTGTCCCTCTGTATCAATGAGAGATTTTTGTGGACTGTATTCTTCCTGTCAATGTATATTTTCTGTCTGCTCTACAGCGATGTTTCTGGAATGCTTCCCACTCTTTTTTCCCTCTGTTATGTCTCTGTGCTGTCAGTAATAATTGTTTCAGATTTCACATATGTAGTTAAGTCATCTTAGAGATACAAATGGTGCTTGGATTATGCCCAGTGGATTTTAATGACTATGGGAACCCTTCAGATTTGAAATGGTAGAAAAAAGTGACAAGTCTGGAAGGCCACAGAGGGCAGTAATGAGAAGGCTGATTTTGGCAGCCAACTATTGGCCACACCTTGGAATGTAACAGCCAATTAACAGGCCCCATTTCTGATGGCTGGAGTACATATGCACAGGTTCTGCATACAGCTATAGCAGAGATGTGAATTGGGACTCTCAGTCACAGGGAAGTCCAGAGCATTGGACTAGAAATCAAGACCAGGATTCTATCCCCAGCTTTCACATTGACTAGCAATTTGGCATCGTCAACTTTTCAAAAAGCAGTGTAGGATGGCAGATCAGTATTGTCAAGGGCTTGGAAGTCTACAAATGCAAAGTTTCATTTTAAGGGAGGATGCTAAAAGGGAGCCTTTGCCTTAAACATTAGTCGAAGTTGTGTTAAGCTTGTTGTAGCTGCAAGTCCCTCTCTTTGTAGGGTTGCATAATGTTAGTCATGGTTTTGTGAACCTGTACACATGGGATCTAAGTTGCCAAACTTGAAGTGTTGAAGCAACAGAGGGGGAAACTGGACTCGGATACAGAATCACTAGAGCTGTGAAATTGCTCCACCTTTCAAGGTTGACTATATTAAGGAATGACTCACTATAGATCGAAACAAGCTCTTCCCTCCCCCCCCCCCCCCCCACCCCCATGGAGAACAAAGCATAACTTCTTAGAAGCTAGCAAAATTTGCAGATGTCAGAGATTGGGACACGGCAGTTATGTCTAGTGACTGGAGAAGGAGCTGTGAATCAGAGCTGAGGGTTAGAACCACAATCAGAAGTCAGGAATCAGAGCCAGAACTGGGTTCCTGGAGAGGGGCTGAAGCAGGCACAGCTGCAGGGCTAGAATAAGACAGTAGGGGGACTGGAGCAAGGCTGGGAACAAGTAGGTGTTACTGCAACCATGGGAAAATGCTTCGACCACCACACTGCTGGGCTTAAGAGCTGATATGCTGACTCTTCCCACCAATCGTGTGGTGTAGCCAATCAGGTAGCCTCCTATAAGTCATAAGGTTGCTCATTAGATTGCCACTTGCTCTGCTGCAGGCCCTGATTCATGACACCAGGGTTTCCCAACTTTTGTGGCACTTAGTGCAGAGGTTATTCCCAGTCAGGGTGGTGTATAACTTCAGATGGGTAACACCATGTGGGCAATTTCCTTGCACCTGTAACTTGATTAAAATTTAAATTCCCCTTGCTGTAGAGCTGGAACTCCTTGTGCTGAGCTGGAAGATGGGATATTCCAACTGTCCTCTAAGCAGCCCTCAACTGCAAGAGTTTGCAATTAATGCCTGTGGACTGCACATAAGATAGGGATGAAGGTGTGCCTAGTTTTTATGTATGGCTGTGCCTTAGTGAAAAAGCATGTGGCCTTCTCATCACTTTGCTCTGGATTAAGTGATGGTTCCACTACAAGCATAATTTAAGTGGCCTAATTCATTGCTGCTGTATTTATAAATGCTCCAGAACAGGGGTACAAGATAGAAAGGGAACTAAACAACATTTATTTTTGTTGAGGTGAAGTCTCTATCATTAGATCTTCTTCAGAATTAAGGGGCCACATATAATTCAAGGGGAAGAGAGCAACAACTTGACCAAAGAAAAGAATTGTAACAGAACTGATAACTGCAGAATGCGACCTAACACTAACCCTAATGCTTTTGTACTGAAGTGTTTCTAGATAAACTTTAGTGAACTGGTTTTAATAAGATTGAGGAACACCCATATTGAAGGTTACAAAACAGGAGAAGGTATGCTACATAATTTTATTTCATTAAGAAATTCAGTCTTGTCTCAATCTTATTGTTGTTATACAATGCCATGTATATAAACCCACACGCAATCTATTTTTTTTAAATTGACATAAAGCAGAACATACTACCAGAACTCGGCTGCAGTTCTGTGTGATTAGGAAATCCTACAGGTCTTTCCTCCTCTGGGGATTGGAGGAAAGCCTATGAGGGCTCTATGGGACAAGTTCTACCTTTCCCCTATGGGATCAGAGTCTTAAAGATTTTCTGCAGTACTCCTAGGTCACACGGTATCACTTTATTATAAAGAGTCAGAAAACATAGTGATACCTGAGTAGCCATTCTGACACCTCAAAGTGCTGTATTCCTCATTAACACCATGCTAAGTACTAATGGACAAGTTGCATGGTTGATATCACATGACACTAGCTCGCAACCTCAAACTTCCTGTTTCTGTGTTGGAACAGAACTTCCAATTAAAGCTACTGATGGCAAGGCAACTGATAAATCAGGGAAGCAAGGGCGTAAATGCTTGTTTCTCCTGTATTTGACTGGGTGCATTTTTCTTTTGTCAGGCATGACAAATTTAATCACTAGTGGTTCATAAAAGGAATGTGTTTTTAATGTGATGGGTGTCTAAATAGCCTATTACACATCCAACAATCACAATATTGTACCTCTGTTGCATTGACTTTTCCATCACATATTCTGCCAAATATAATTTTATAAAATAAAGGTAGACTGAGTTTTAATTGTTGTGGTTGGTACGTTTTGCCATATAAGGAAAAGTTATAGGGGGGGGGAAGGATAGCTCAGGGGTTTGAGCATTGGCCTGCTAAACCCAGAGTTGTGAGTTCAATCCTTGAGGGGGCCACTTAGGGATCTGGGGCAAAATCAGTACTTGGTCCTGCTAGTGAAGGAAGGGGGCTGGACTCAATGACCTTTCAAGGTCCCTTCCAGTTCTAGGAGACAGGATATCTCCTATAATTTTATTTATTTAATAAACCTGAAGACATGGGAGCCTGTGTTCAGGGACCTGTGAGAATAATAAATGAGTTGCACATATCTAATCAATTTTGTGTTTAGCATTTTGTAAAATAATACATTGCTATAACTATATGTTCAAGCGCCTTTACCTCATAGCGATGTTCAGCCAACACAAACATTATCCTTTAAAATGTCATCAACATCACGGGAAATGTTTTGGCAGAGTGATAATTTAAAAAGACGGTGTTTTTGCATAAATTTAGTTATGCCCACGCTAGCCAGAATTTAAACTGTTAGTCAATAAATGGTGCATTTTTAGGCAATTACTACTCAGGCGGACCTCCCTGCATGTCTTCACTTGCATGATAATGGCTTATACAATGTTGAAAGAATAAGCTATCTCATATTTAACTGAGATAAAAAGTCACTATATAGACCATAGACCACTGAGATACAAACACTGCCTGATGCAAACCGTAGGAATGTACCACATGATCTCTCTCTCTACTTTTGCAATTTGAAGCATTGGTCAAAAGTTAGTGCTGTAAATAGCTAACTTAGGTCTTGTCTACACTACAAAGCTTTCTCAGCAAAAGTTATGCTGCTTTAATAAAAACTGCTGTTGCATGCCCACACTATGCTCCTTGTGGCAGCAGAGTACATCCATACTGGCAGCTCTTGCATGGACACAGAGCAGTGCCCCGTGGTAGCTATCCCACTGTGCAACTGGCCGCAGGGTGCTTTGGGAAGGGTTTTCAATGCCTCATGGGGCAGGTACAGCATGATGCTGGTTTATCAATCCCATCATTCCATGGCCATCTTAGTTATCGTCAGCGGCTCTTCAACTGAAATGGGGGAGGGGGAAGGAGAGAAGTGGGGGTAGAGACAGCAGGCTGACCAACCTATCCTGAGGCAGGGAGAGGGGTACACTCCCCCCGTTAGCCCCCGGCTCTGATCTGCACAGCAGTCTCCCCACTCCACCCCCAGAAGCAGCCCGCTCTGCCTGCGGCTCTGAGATTCCCTCGGAGTTCTGCTACAGCCTCCTCAGCTGCCAGGAGCAGCATCCCGAGCAGCTTATTTGTGCTGAGGAATGTCAAAGCAGCACAGCACAGCAATCTCTCCTCCCCACACCGCTCCCTGCAGCAGCAGTCTGCCTGCCCCTGTGTGCCTAGTGGAGGGCAGAACAGGAGCACTGCAGTTAATGATTTGCTCTTTGTTCCCAGAACAGAGCAGCACCCTCAGCTGTCAGATACTTCCCCAAGCTATGAGAGGGAAGTGGTGCATGCAGGGCAACCATGGTCCTGCCCCACCACCTGAGGACCCTTTCCCCGCCGGAGCCCCCTCTTCCCACGGCTGCCAGCCCCCTGAGCACAGGTAGGGCGGGCGGTGCGTGGCCTCCCCCCTATTGCTTCCAAGAGCAGGGTGGGCAGCATGCGACCCCCTCCCCCCATGGCCTCCGAGCACAGGGGGGCGGGGGGCATGTGACCCCTCAGCCCCCAACCCCAGTGTCCCCACCCTCCCCAAATCCCAGCCACCCTAGCCCCAGCTCCAGCCCCCTTCCCTGAAGAGGAATAGCCTGCCTGGGCTGGGGCCAAGGGGGAAGGGCAAGCAGGAAGAGGCTTTGGGGAGGAGCAAGGGCAGGGCCATGCTGAGCTGTTTGGGGAGGCACAGCCTTCCCCAGCCTATGTGATGCTCTGCCCATGAGGGCAGCAGAGATCAAAACAGTGCGCAGAGCAGTCACGGCAGGCATTGTGGGTTACTGGGAGAAGCCAGTTAGGTTGACATAAACAGCAGCATCTACACTGATGCTTTGTTGCTTTAACTTTGCCACAAAATGTTTTATGCCTCTCATCGGTGGTTTTATTTTGTCAGCAAAAGAGCAGAGTTTTGCTGCCAAATGTAGCTTTGTAGTGTGTACACCATTCACTGTTTTGCTGGCAAAAGGTAACTTTTGCTGACAAAACTTTGTAGTATAGACAAGGCCTTAGTATGTTTCCACATAGCATGCCGATAAATGAAATTGCATTTGTTTTATATAGGTAGAAACTGCAGAGTCAATTTAGCAGTGGGAGGTGCCTCCCCACTATCCCCTCACTGGAAGGCCTGGTCTACACCCAAATTTTGTACTAGTATAACTATTTCAGATTGGAATGTGTGGTGGTTTTTTTACAAACCAAAATAATTATACCAGTACAACCCTTCTAGTGTGAACTGTTACACTAGTATACAGGTACCTTACACTGCTGTAGTTTATTCTCTTTCCCAACTAAAAGGGTTGTACAGTCTAATTATGCCAGAATAATTAAAGTGATGGAACTTCTGTTTGTAGGCAAGCTCTACAGATTAACTCCACCTATTCTCATTCTCATTAAGATAGTGACCTAGAAGTTTGCAATAAATATATTGGTAATGTTATAATAATAAAATAACAATGCTAACATATTTGTACTCTGACAACAGTTCCATGTAATACTTGGTAACGTACTAAGACTTTTAGCCTAATTTTAAAAATTCATCATTCTAAGAATGGGTTGGAGTAGAGTATATATTTGAATGACTTGATCACTCTTAAACAGCTTTGGTCTAAAATAGGTTCATGCCGGTGTGGATGCAGTGGGGTCATAAATATGTTAGATATGTAAACTTAAGTGTTATCCACTTTTCACCACCTACCGGATGGGCTACAAAGATTTGGATGGTTATTGCCCTCTGATATCTAAGACTCGCCTTGTTAATGCTATAGTGATTAGTGGAAATTCACCCACAAGGATTTGAAACATTTTTCTTTGAGAGATGAATATCATTAGCTTTCTACATATAAAAATCAGGTAGTGAAGAGCTTTTGGACTAGGCAGTAATTTGGATTGTAAAGAAGATAAAGAACTTCTTAACTGTAGGTCACTGTTCCAAATCTGACTTGTGTCAGTATTGACAGAAAGTCTTAAGAAGAAGATGGCTGATTAGTACATCAAATGAACTGTCTGTCAATCTTTTCATTAACTTGTCCACATTTCAGCTAGCATCCTTGTAAGCAGTCAAAGGGGTGTGGGGAGGAGGCAGGGAAAAACCACATCAAATAGGGTAGGGGCTAAGTTGACCATGGTTCTGTGATGGGGTCCCTGGGGTGCAACCTAGACGGTGGGACCTCTGAGCGCTCAGTCCCACCAACCTGGCTTATCCCTCCCTCACTGTGATGCTGTGTCAAGCCACAAACCTCTGACAGGTACTGCACTTACACAGACATCTGCAGGCAGGGACATACCCAACTGAGTTACATGAATGATCTCCCAGCCACTCATGAACCAGAGGCTTCAGCCAATTTCCCTCAGCAACCCAGCCTTGCACCAGAACTGTACCGTCTTTCACTGGTCAGAAGTCAGACCAGTGTAAGTTAAGTTCACCACTCCTTCAATGTGGAGAGAACAGACACAAGTCTTTGTAAACAGAGCTAAGATTTCCCAAGCACTTCAACCAGAACACACTGTTTTAGATAAAATATAAAACAGATTTATTAACTACAGAAAGATAAATTTTAAGTACAAAAGCAGCCCATGGCTTTAAAAGTGAAGAGATGTAGAGAAATGGTAACAATGAAATCCAGTAAACCCTCTAGAACTTAAAACAAAATTGTTGTGTAAGATGTGGTCTGTATGGAACATATGATTGTGAGGAATAAAGGTCTTACTGATTTAGTTGCAGTTCCACCCTAGCTTAGTTTGGAGGCTATCCCAAACCCACACAATGTTGTGCTAAAATATGCAATTTTGTGAGGCTACAGAACTATAGAGCCATAATTGATCAAACATGTACACAACATAATTAAACATGCTAATTGTGTTTAATAACACTCTCATTGTTTGGAAGCAACTCCCTGTATGTTCCTTATAAAAAGCAGGGGGAATACTGCATATACAAAAACTAAATAAACCTTACCTCAGTAAAGGATGACCACTACAGACTTGCCTGAGGTGTAGAAGTTTAAAAGTGTAAGATCCCTAGCCACAATGCTTCCCACAGGCCTGGATATCTTTCCCTAATATCCCTAGTCCAATCCTCACATACTGTATATACTCGTTCATAAGCCAAATATTTCTGGTTAAAAAAAGTGATGCATCAAAGAGCAAGGGTCGGCTTATACACGGGTCTACACCAAAATTTGATGACTTTAAACTCTGTGGAATCATTGAATTGAATATCTAATACATTGTCGTTTTGTTTACCTGGAGGTCTTCAGGCATGGAGCCCCTCAGCTCCCTGTAGTTGCGGGGTTCGCCGTTCCCAGCCAATGGGAACTGTGGGAAGTGGCGCACCGGTGTTGGTGAAAAAACAGTTTTAATTAAAACCACTGGCCATGAAAAAATCCATTTTATGGTGGTTTTATCATGTTTGGCCAATTGATCAAAGCTCCCTCCTGTTTTTTTAAAAGAAAAACAAGAAATTTCCTGCTGGTGTCATCATACGTGAACATGAAAAGGAATAGATGGCTGAAAGTGGGACTATTGAATGCCTGGAAAAAGTGTGGATTAAGAGACCGGGAGCACTTTTCAAGAAACCTGCTGTGCTCATTTGGGACATGTTCAGGGCACATAAGACGGATGAGGTGTAATACCTGGAGGCTTAACTTCATTTCTACAACCACTTGATGTCTGCCCGAAAAAACCCTTTAAAGACAGGCTACGCAAAATGTAGTCTGAATGGATGTGCTCAGGCATGGCGAAGTTGACAAAAGGAGGGAATCTTATGACACCCGAAATCAATCTGGTTGTCCAGTGGATCAAGGATGTGTGGGTGTCCGTTCCCTCGGAAATGGTAGAAAAATCATTTAGGAAATGCTGTATCAGCAATGCACTCGACGGGTCAAAACATGATGCCATATTTGATGATGACACAACAGAGGCTGATGATAAAGAATCTGACTCTGAAGACAACACTGCTGACATCTACGATGACAGTGCAGGTGCAGCTGTGAATTAAGCCGAATCTAATGAACCATTTGGTGAATCAGAGACTCCTTCAGACTTTGAAGGATTTTAAGACTTTTAAAAGTCTCATTTTCTTCTAAGTTACTTGTTTTAAATATACATTTACTGATTTTAAATTGACTGTAATTTTGAAGGTGAATACATATTTGTTCAGTTATCTTAACAGATTTTTTGTTAGATTATATTAAAATAATTCTAGCAAAACTTGAGTTTTTGTGATGCCAGCTTTTAAAATATAGCCGGCGTCGGCAAACTTTGGCTCCCAGCCCATCAGGGTAAGCCGCTGGTGGGTCAGGAGTTTTGTTTACTTGGAGCGTCTGCAAGTAAACAAAACTCCTGACCCGCCAACAGCTTACCCTGACGGGCCGGGAGCCAAAGTTTGCCAACCCCTGAAATATAGGGTTGGCTTATGAAAGGGTCATACAGTCTTTGCTATTTTTACCTAACCAGCTTGGGGAAGGGGGTGGCTTATAAATGAACAGGCTAATGAACAAGTATATACGGTACTTGTTGCTTCTCCTGGCCTTAATGAGAGCTACACTAAAGTTTCATAGTCCGTTCAAGTCCTCCTCAGGCACTTATCTAGTCTTCTATCCTTACTCTCCAGTATGACTGGGGGGGGGGGTAATAAAACCCCACAGGAGGCAACATGGGCTTAATCAATTATTGTGGGTTCAACCAACTCTTCCCCCCCCCCACACACACCTGTGAGATATCAAACTTGGAGGGAGGAGATTAAAAGGGGGAGAACACAGATCAGTTGAGGACACAGCAGAGCAGATTTCTAGTCTTCAATGTGTAGAGAAGGGCTTGCTGAAGGCAGAAAGTTCTCTACCAATGGCTGCCAGACAGCCCCTTTCCTGAGGTAAGGGAGGGCCCAAAACTGAACTACTATTGTGGGACTATAACAGACTGGCCTATGATCCTGATTGGGGCCCACAGATTACCAGGAAACATTCCTTCCATGACCCTGTGAGAGTTAATTTGTATTTGTTTCCTTTTGTTCATTGATAACTCTGGAAGGAGTGACTATCTCAGACCCAGCAGGCTGTCTGGACCAGGGCCTGGGTAAGTGCAAAGGCCCCATTCCAACCCTAGGTGATGCCTTAGGAGATCAATACAGTGACCCCAGGTAGGTGTTGGCAAGCTCCAGATTCTCTAGAGAGTTCCTAGTACTGCTTGCAAGTCCTGTGTTTGCTAGTTCATGCTCTCTCTGCCTGATGTAGTGCCACCACTTTCCCTAACTTCTGTGTTCATGTGTTAAGTATGCAAATTATAGAAATACACATACCTTATGCAATTGAGTGAACGTAATACTTCAAGAAGGGGGAGGGACTTAAAACCATTAGCTTGAAACAAGCATAGTGTGCACACATGCTCCTAAAGCACTACAATATAGTTAACATAGATTGCAACTAAATGTGTAAAATATACACAGTCTTGTTTTGACCTATTCTTGGCATAAGAGACTTCTATTGTCATGGCTTGCTTCCATTGTTTTGCCTTTCTTTTCATGTGAACACAGGTCTCCCTAGATTTGTTGATGTAATTTTGTCTGACACCTGTGATAACATTTTCTGTGGGCTGGCATTGGTATTATTTTGTCATGTTACCATGTGTATGGGAGTAGACAGTTCTGTTATGTCTTGAACTACAGAAATATCACTTGTTCTCAGCACCTGTGAATTTATTTTTTCTATTGCTGTGTGCATTCTTGTTATAAGTCCTTTCAGTTAAAATATGAGAACGCTTATCTGCTCTAGCCTCAGTAAATAAGACCCAGATCTCTTGGTGTCATTTGTTGGGCAATATTGTGGTGGATGCATAATATGCCTTAAACATTTTGAAATGTAAATAGCTGAGCCTTATTGTGCACTGATACCCAACAGCTTATGTTATAATATTAGTAACACCTTTCCTTCATGCACTTTATTCTACTGTAGTATGCCCATTATCATTGTTTCCCACTAATTACCTAGGTCTTAAACATAAATGGAAAAACATTGGTAAATGTGCACTGCTTCAGTTTGACTTATTTGTGTAATTATGTTTAAATGTATGTACATGAAAGAAAACTAAATCCCACCCTGGAAACAAATGAAGCAGTGCACAAAGAGTATCTGTACAATCTAAGAGCAATCTAACATCCTTATTATTGTCATGGTCTCACCTTAAATAGTCCCCTCCCCCCCCCGCCCCACCCTCATCAGTTTTGCATTGCTAGTAGTTGGACGGGGGGGGATCCAGCCCCTTCAAAACTCTTTACGCACACTTCTGTACACCAAGTAAACACCGGTAAATGAGATAAGGTACTAACACTTCACTTGAGTGAACTTTCAAATAATTCCAAAATTTGCTGTAAAACGATCTTTACTGAGACTCAAACAAGAAGAAATTTTGTTTAAAATGTACTAACCTGGATAAGAGAACTGGTCATCTGAAGCTAAGATATGTTTTCCGAGCCATTCTGCCCCCATAGCAACATTGTTGAATGGAGTAATATTTAGGCATAGCATTCACTTGCTTCTGACCCTACTGTTCCACAATGCTTTCCTCTACACTGATGAAAAATGTGTAATTAGAACTGTTTTATAGTTTCATATAGGCTCCTACTTCCAGATATAACTACTTGTTCAGGGATTATTCCTGTAACAATGAGGAATGATACTGAAGTTTCCTTCAGAGGTGAAAGTTCTAACCTAATTAATTGCATTCAATGTCACTTCTGCTCATCTCTGTTTGCCTTAACAGAGGCTATCAGCATTTCAAGATAACTGTCATAAAGATTTTGTAGACCATTTGGACAAATTAGTTTGAGTTGCTACCCAGATTATTGTTTAAGATTCCTTGTGGTCCTTGATTTTAATAGCTGTTACATTCAGTTAATAGTTCTTCCATCTAGATCACAATTGGCAAAATGAGAAGATGAGTCAGATGGCAAAGTATTAAAAGCCTGGCCTGACAGGCTTTCAGGAAGACCGATTTAAAGAATCCTAGCTGCATATGTTGCGAACTGGCTTTCAGGCAGGAAGAAGTTACTTTGGTACACCATTGGTCACTCAGTTCCAGACCACAATTAATAACATTTTTAAGTTGGTAATGTTTTCCCCACTAGAGATATATGACCTAGTAGATGGGATAGTCACCTACCTGAGTGGGACTTTGCAGACATGGGGTCTATTTCCAGCTCTGCCCTGGCCTGCTGGGTGACCTTGAGCAAGTCATTTCTTCTCACTGACCTCAGTTTGCCCCTCAGTGAAATGGGGATAATGATACGGACCTCCTTTTTAACATGCTTTCAGAGCCACTCATGAAAAAGGCTATATAAACTCTATATTTATCATTTTCAATTGGGGCCATTCACCCAGTACCTTTCATTTGAGCTTTTAAAAACACTTCACTACTGCATTAGTTGAAGTCCCATTCAGGAACTGGGCCCCCTTTTGTTAGGCACTGTTAACACACAACAAAGTTTTTTGTCCTAAAGACTCTACAGTGAGCTACAGAGACTTCCCAGTTGAATTCCCCATACAGGCCACCACTTCTAGTGCCAAGCACCTCAGACTTCACTGGTGGGGATGAAACCTGAGACCTCTTGAGCTAAATTCATGATCCTCTACTGCCTGAGCTAATACACTTCTCTCTCAGCCAAGGCTCATCAATCTCTAGGTGGCCTGGCCACCACAAGAGCGGGGACAGAGTGCCACTCCAAGCAGGCAGAAGCTACACTTTGGTATTGTCCCCTTTCCATAAAAGAGGAAACTAAAATATAAAAGTGAAGACCTAAAGAGTTATACAAAGGGGCCCAGAATTAAAACCCAGTTCCTTAAACTAATGACTATAACAAAATTCAACTAAAGGCAGGTGTCAGTTTTGGGCTCCATCTATGGTATGTTCAAGGAATGGTCCCTTAGATTTCAGGCCTCTTGCTATCAACTCTCACTTGGCAGGGACCCATGTCTCTCCTCTCCCTCCCCCCGACCAGGGATTTAAATTGCAGGCCCTTGCATTTCACTTTGATTATCCAAGCAGGTATGACCCCGGCACTGATTTTAGTTCCTTTAGGGAACTCTAACTCTCCTCAACCAGCCAGCAACACGATCCCTGGCTCACAGAAATACAGACTATTTACAAAGTTTGATAAATAGTCTCAAACATATGCCTGTGTTCATCATACTGGTGTCAGTAGGCACTTAAACCAATGGGCTGAGATTTTCAAAGCTGACCACGATTTAGCCACATATGTCCAATTGAAGTTAATAGTGACTAAGTGGCTAAAACTCTTGGTTACACCAGAAAAAAATCAGCTGATACACTAATTTCCCCCTCAGTATCCTGAAGTAAGGTGCTCACAGAATTGAGGGTGAGGTGGGTTGGCACAAAGACACATTGGCCCAGTGGGAGTGAGCTTACATGGATTTGAAAATCAAATTAGCAGGGGAGAACCACTCATCTCAATGTTCAGTTAATTTGTTTGAGTACATGTCCATTACTAAGTTTGATCACTAAAGTTGAGAACCTAGTGAACATATAAAGACAAGCAAACAACAAAGAATGAACCCATCTCTGGAAATGAGACTTGCTTGAGAGATGTGCTAGAGTACCATGTGTATGCACAGTGTCTGTTCCACCTTCCTTGCATGGAAATTATGCCAACATTGTGACATGACAAACTGAACCCACAACAACATAGTCATGTTAACAACTGGCCTCCAGGACCTGAGGTATGGGTTGTAATTGTAAAAGGTGACACGTTCTGTCTTGTTACCGGAGCATGCTTAAGAGAAAAGGCCAATGTCCTAATACCAACCACACTGTCTAGAAACCTTAAAGTCTGTGTTTAGCCTAAAGCATCACTTTGAAATTATTTATTTTGGACATTTTTTAGGAGTGACATTATTGGCTGAAAACCAGAAACATATCAGTGTCTGCTGTACAAAATAGACTAAAATAATAAGTTAGGATAGTGGCTAGCAAAGGAGGTCTGGATAACAGAACATGTAGAACTAGGAGACATGTTTCTTGGCTGTGACACTTGACCAAATAACACTTTTTTTGCTTTTTTTAAACAAAGCACCTGAGGTGTAAGAATGTCAACCGATGCCTTTCACAGCTAAGTTTTTCTAAGATAACGAAACATTAGAAAGGGCTATTTATTATTAAAAAATTGACCTCTATTCAATGAGTTAAGCAAAATAAGTATGGCAGGGCAAAGACCAAGTATTATTCATGAAAGTTTCCCATTGAAAAAGCTGTGTCAAAAAAAGCAAATGCAGCTTACCAAAGGGAGCAAGGCAGACATGGTCAAAAATGAAGAACTTGTCATTCTGCAAACAGAAAACAATACTTGGTCTACTAACTGGATAAACCTAACACTTAGTTGTGTAGGTCCTTAAAAATGATACCCTTAATTGTCTCTTCAGCACCTAGGCTTAGTCCTGGGCATACACAAATACCGAAAGTTTTTTAAGTGGTTTAATTAGTTGCAGCTTCATTTAACTCATCTGGGAAATTTCTGGTAGTAACTTGTACCATGCCAGTTATTTCTTCCTCACTCATTTCAACTGTCTCATTACCCCAAGTTCTCCACTGGGACCCCACTGCCCTCCTCTTGTACAAGGATTAGGATGCTGTGGAATGGAGCTTGCCTCCTCACTGTACTAGACATTAAGAGCCCTTTCCCCAGCTTTTTTAGGGGATGCATTCTCCTGAGGCCACTTCTGGTTAATCAGTGAACTAGATCCCCTGTGGAATAAGTACCCTCTAAGCTGTGAGAACTTGAACCGTACCACCTGACCTACCCAAGCTCTGGGGAAGGCAAAAAACCCAACTGGCAGTGAGGGAAAAATTCCTTCCCAGTCCCCCACAAAAAAGTGATTAGTGCAATGCCCTAGCTGACCACAAAAACCTTGGTTCCACTCTTCTCCCATAGATGGGAGTAGCTGATCCAGGCATAAGAGAGGATGCCATCCAGCAGGGCAGGGCATATGTATATCCTCCCTTAATGCACAGGGGGCAAATGCTTCACCTGAATCCCCCCAGCTCAGTCATTTCCCCTCTTTCAACCCAAAGGGGGGGGACTCTCTTCCTGCTTGACCAGGCAAAGCCCCTCTTCCTCCACCCATATACCTTTTGAGGTTGGAGGATTACAACTGGAAAACTTCAGCCAAGCAAGTCCAAATGTGCTAAAATGGGACATGAGAGATGAATAGTTGGCTGGGCAAGAGTGCACATTTTCAAAAGACCACATTGAAAAGTGATACCCATGCTTTGACTGAAACCATTTCCCCTCCTTTTGGTACAATGAGCTGTGATTAAAACCTTTTAAAGTAATATTGAGTGGGGATGGAAACCTTGATCACAAACTTGAATTGATGAAGAGAGGTGTAGGTCTGGCTTGACATAAGTAACTTGCCTAATTTCTTAGTGGGCATAAGTGGGAAGATAAATGGAAGGTTAAGTTGTAAAGAAGAGCTTGACAGTTTGCTGGAGTCAGGATGTGTGTGCTAGCTAAGATAAGCAGCAATATCTTGATGCTAGGGACTATGGACAAGATAAACCTGGAATGTGAACAACACATGGACAGAGCATGCTGTACAGGGATTTGATCCTGCAAAGTAACCAATCCAATCCAAAAATGTGTGGTGTAACGTACAGCAAATGCAATGTAGTGTGTGTGTGTGGGGGGGGGGGGGTTAGATAAATAAAAGGAAGGGTTTTCTGTGTAACTTTGGATGTTTGTTAAGCCCCCTATGCTTCTGTCTGATCAACTTAGTGTAGCTTTGCTGTATGCCTTATAAAGGAACCTGAGTGGTGAAATCCAGAGTCTGAGCGTTTTGGATCCCAGACAACTGGATCAAGTCTTCTTCCAGAACTGGTCAGGTGTTCTGGATAAGCCGAATGGAAAAGGTCTCAGGGAATCCCACCAAGGAAGAAAGGATCTCAGGCTTACATGACATTAGCCTCTTGTCATCATCTTCTGGGTTCAGCCTATGACCATTAACCTAGTAATGGAATCACTACTTGTTCTGTCCTTTTTGTTCTACATCTTTGGCTGCAAACATAGAGAAATGGGGCTAGGTGCTTTGGATGGGAAGTGAAAACAAGCCATTTGTGGTGATCTGACCCTGGGGCAGCTGCTTCCCCAGTTTTCTTGGTGTGTTTCTATCGTACAGCACGCACTCATGAGAGATGCTATACTCCAAACTGTAGAACCGTTGTGGCTGACAATGGGTGGGAGAGATGCGTGGCAAGACCTGTTTTGAGGCTCTTGGCATGCACTTGTTGAGGGGAAATGAAGAGCAAAGTCAATGAAAACCAATCTGAACAAAGAATTGAAGTCAGTCCTCTATCAAGGAAAATAGCGTTTAACTGTTGGTTAACAGCTGACAACGTGCAGGGAAGTAGAAAATCTGGCCATTTCCAGATGTTCAGCACCCACCGCCACAGGAGAAATTTAAATGAGATCCACTACTGCTCAGCAGTGAGTTCGTGGAGAAGTTTTGGCCTCTCTTTCCTACAAAAAAGTGCTTATTATCCAAATGGTCTCACTGCTAGCATACTGCACCTGTTCTAGGTTCTCCTTGTATTTCCCAGCACTCTAAAAATGTAATGAAGCCAGAAACATAATAGGAAATGCATTTGATGAACGGTAAGAAATAGAATATGAACTTAATTGAAAATCATCTTGGTAAAGGCCATACAACAGCTGTGTGCACTAAAAACAACTTGATATTGATTGTGCATATGTTATGATGAGTACTGTACATGCCATAATATTATGACTTGGCAAAATAGTCCTAATAAAGATTTCAACAAAGCCTCCCACCAACCTATATAAAATGAGATTTTTTTTTATATTGGTATTAACAGATTTGACAATACATAGCACTTTGGGCTATTCATCTCCTGGTTTCTGTACTCTTCAGCTTCACAGAAAGAAGCTGAATTTAAAATACCCAGTGGACAATAAAAAGTCAGACGTAGTGGACTGCATTTCCCAACCCCATATATCCTTGGTAGTTTTAAAGCCAAAAATCTCAAATTTGGCCTTAAACTTGCACAGAAAATAAAGAATAACCTTTACTAGCATTAATTCCTGTTTCAGTCTTAATTGTGGGGATGTTATCATGGCAGAAGACAGATCATTTTCCACGCTCCATCTTGGAAAACTGAATCCATCTGTAGTTTGAGTACAGCTTTCCCTGATGTTTATAAGGAACAATATCAATCATGACGGAGTGAAAGAGGCACAAGGTCAGATAGAGGTCATTGTAAAAGAAAACCTATTTAAGTAGACTTTTTCTGCCCAACTGTATCAAAGGGCAATTAGTATCTTGCATACCAAACTTATCAGAATGCCCCTTTAAATGCTGGTGTATAGAAAGTGAAATGTCCATTGAAGTACAACATGGTGTGGGTGGTTTTTTTTTAAACCTAAAAATCCTCACTCAGATACTTCATTGAATATATATATAACCTATCCTTGAAGCCATAATAATAAAGTTTCTACTTCTACATCATAAAGGGAAGGCAGATGACATCTAGTTAAAGGCTGTTTGCACTTTGTGTATAAAGTATGTAACTGTTATTCAAGTAACAAAGTTTTATACTAAAGCAAGCAGGTAAAAGTTCAATAGCTTAGGGTCCCTGAGATAAAAACAAACAACTCCTCCCCCCCCCACCCGCATTGAAATGCTAGACTAAGGGTAGGTCTACACTACCCGGTAGTTCGGCGGCAAGCAAATCGAACTTCTGGGTTCGACTTATCGTGTCTTGTCTGGACGAGATAAGTCGAACCCGGAAGTGCTCGCCATCGACTGCGGTACTCCAGCTCGGCGAGAGGAGTACCACGAAGTCGACGGGGGAGCCTGTCTGCCGCGTCTGGACCGAGGTAGGTTCGAACTAAGGTACTTGGAACTTCAGCTACGTTATTCACGTAGCTGAAGTTGCGTACCTTAGTTCGAATTGGGGGGTTAGTGTAGACCTGCTCTTAGTTGTCATGGTTCCTGATGAGGGTAAGTGAAGGTAGAGCACCACAGTAGAAGCTTGGCAACCTGAACAGGCGTTACAAACTACACTGATATATTCAAGAACTAGTGTGCAGATTCATTTCCAAACTCTGTGGGCTAGAGAAGCCTGTGTGCAAGCCATCCTTAACAGACCCATGAAATGTCTCAAAGAATACCGATAGCATAGAAATGTTACATGCTGATGGGACAAGAGCGTCTATGGGTGCTTTTGTCCTCTGCCAAATTTGATTGACTACTTGACTTTTTCCTTCACTGCCGCCACTTTCTTTGCAAAGCTTCCAATTGTTCCTGTTAAAATTCTACTTGGACATATGGTAACTATAAAATATTAACTGAATACCTGACCTTCCCCCTACGAAAGCTGTTTATACAACAGCCATTGTCTCCAGCCACTGATGAATATCTCATTCATTGTCCTTCTGTTCCTTGTTTACAGCATGCAGCATAGCTATTGAACACACCATTAAAAATACTCTTCTCTAACTATTCAGCCCTCCTATTTTCAGGCAGAATGTGAAGTTTCATGTAAGGAGAAATCCCAAATCTGTCTTCTGCAAGGTGTCATGAATTAGCTCTGCAATTGCAAGATGTCATGCCCAGTGACAGTAGGCAAAAAGGAAGAATATACAATCGCTGTAGTGGTGCAATAAAGCATGGTCAAATAAGATGATCACACCTACTTACAAGATGGGGGACTCTATCCTGGGAAGCATTGACACCCCCCACAATTCCTTTTCAGAGTCATGAAACATTAATTTCCTATGTGAAACTGGCCAAAAGGGCTAATGTGATCCTTAACAGTATAACCAGGGGAATCTCTAATAAGAGCAAAGAGGTTTTTACCTCCCTATTTGGCACTAGTGCTACCACTGCTGGAATACTGCATCCAGTTCTTGTGTCAACAATTCAAGAAGGATGTTGATTAAACTGGAGAGGGTTCAAAGAAGAGCCATGAGAATGATAAAAGGATTAGAAAAGATATCTTATAATAATAGGCTCAAGTAGCTCAATCTTTTTAGTTGAGTTGATCATAGTCTACACATCTACCTGGGGAACAAATATTAATAATGAGCTCTTCAGTCCAGCAGAGAAAGGCATAACACAATCCAGTAGCTGGAAGCTGAAGCTAGGATTCAGACTGGAAATAGGGCATTAAATGTTTATGTGAGAGTAAGTGACCATTGGGACAGTTTATAAAGGGTCATGGTGGATTCTCCATCACTGACAATTTTTAAATCAAGATTGGATGTTTTTCTAAAAGATCTGCTCTAGGAATTACTTGGAGGAAATTCTATGGCCTGCATTACACAGAGGGTCAGACTAGATGATCAAAGTGGTCCCTTCTGGCCTTGGAGTCCATGAATATTTATAAAGTGTGCATAATATAATTCACCATTTTTAATATGGCTCCATTATGTAGGACAAATGTAATACTTGGAACTTGTCCCAGCTTTTGAAAGCTGGGACCCTTGTACATAGGCTACTATATTTTACTTCAATTTGGATAAAAGGTAAATGGAGGCACAAAGGTTCAGTGACGGGCCAATGGAGGCTGCTGGAAGCAGCGTGGACCGAGGGACATACTGGCTGCTGCTTCCAGCAGCCCCCATTGGCCCTGAGCATAAGTCTGCAGCCAGTGGGAGCTGCGATCGGCTGGACTTGCAGACGGGGCAGGTAAACAAACCAGCCCGACCTGCCAGGGGCTTTCCCTACACAAGCGGCGACCCGTTTGAGAAACCTGGTCTTAAACTAGAAGAATCATTTATCTGTAATTTCCAGCCTAGTAAGCTTGCATTCTGAATAGTCTCTTAAATTTTCTTTTTTAGCTACATAAAGATTAGTGCAGTTGCTGCACTTTAAACCTGTTACTCGAACCTCACATTAGCATTTGTCTTCTATTTCCCTTCTGCCTCACTTCTCTTAAACTAGCTCTTTTGTGGGAAAGTGGAAATGACAAAACATAACATTATTCAGAACTGACGAAAATCTTTTAACAAGACTGTGAGATAGAGGTGCAAATGGTCTTTTAATCTATGATGTTATGATTGGTGTTACTCTGCAAAAAAGTATGTTTTAGTTGCATCCAGTTCAAACTATAAACCCAGGGTCAAACCATTTTCAGCTAACAGTCAAAGCACATTTCTCTTGCATTTTATCACTTTTAACCTTTTTCCACCAGTGTAATGTGTGTCCATTGGAAGCATGTGTTTATAAGCTGGATTGTAGCCGTCCTGTGCATGGCAGTAAGGGTATGGAAAGAGCACAACAGCCATAGTCCCAGTCATCACAGGAAACTAGGGTTTCCAGTTCAACAAGCGTTACAAGACACTCTTAAGAGAATGTGACACAGTGAGGCCAAGCCTGTGCCCCTTCCTGAAGAGTCCTTTGGATAACTCACTGTAGAAAGCAACACATGCTTCATTTTAAAAGGTATCAGCTGCCAGTGCAACAGGCATTGCCAAGAAGGGCTGGTCAGAACCTGGAATTCCATTCAAAAGATGTTTTTTCCATGTTGGAATGAAAACTGGCAACTTCAAACTTTCCCTGTGAACAGGTGAGTCCAAAAGTTTGGTTTCAAAAATCAAAATGACATTCCATGATGACTGATTCTAAATGAAATTGTCAAAGGCTGCTCATAGCTCGGGCTGCCCTCCTGGCGGGTTACTGAGAAGCCCTGGCTTGAACAGGTGCACGTGGGATTTCCAGGGTCCCAGCTCTGTGGCAGCCCATGATGGGAGAAGCAGGCAAAAAGATTTGGTGAAAACCACACATTCCCATGAAAGTTGGAGATCACTATCACTAGAATGTTCTGATACAAAAACTTTCCAGTGGAACATTTCCAACCAACTCTATTCCAGCAGCAGGATTAGTAATGAACTTGTGTGTCTGTACATGTTGTATCTTTGAGAGCTAGGGACTGTATTATAGGCTGAGGGAGGATTATCCTCCAGGAACTCAATCAATGGTAGATAACTACTGCAAACCCTGGGACAGGCAAACAACTGCAGAAAAGTACCACCCCCTGAGGTGAACTGGTTCGAAGTGGGTACAGGCAACCCAGGGAACAAAGAAAGAGCTTGTGGTAAAACAATCAACCTGAATTGGTTGAGAGTTCCCTCATCTTGAGCCAAACCTGCCATGAGATTGTAACCAAGAGGACAAAAATCATGCTGGAAGGACCCTACTAGGATCTCCACGTGAAAGATGGGTGACAGCTGGTAACCTAGTGTGTGTGTGAGCTGCTGATTGCTTTGACATGTTTTCTCTGTAATGCTTATTTTTAAAATAAATGAACTGTGCTTTGTGAAAGCTGGCTGGTCACTGGTAACCATTGTCATAGCCCCGGAAGAGAGCAGAGCAGAAGGCACTGGATTAACGTCAGACTGCTGGGATTAGCACAGTGAATTGCAGGAGAACTTCAACCCTAAATTCCTGGTCTGGAGGGAGAGGGACACAAGTCTTTGCCAATAGAGAGGTGACACCTCAAACTTAAAGGGGCACCCTGGAGCAGATCATGGAGGAGGTAGAGATGCAGTTAACCCCAGAACTGTGATAGTTCTTAATAGAGGTATCTGCAATGTTTTGATAAAAGATTTTGTGAGATAATGCCAATTTGTCAAAAATGAAAACATCTGAGGGCATAGATAAGTTTTGATTGAATCAAGAAATTAAATATTTTGGGGAAGAAAAAATTGTGAAATTGTTAAAACATTTCAATTTGACATTTTGTAAATGACAATTGTTTTCTAAACAGTTGTTTTGAATAGGAAAAACAACCAACACACCAAGCCTTTAAAATAAAAATCAAAACAGTCAGTTACAATTGACTTAAACCAATTATCTTATTTGAGATTCTGGCTTCATGAACGTTTTCACAACTTTGACTCTTCAGGCTGATTTGGGATGGGGAAACTTTTCACAATCTCACATTTTCACAGGACAGGTAAATGAGCGCCCATCCAGCTCTTGTTCTTATAACTTCAACAAAGAGTTAGTTCCTCAGAGGGGAAGTGGTACTGTTTTCATTTTACATCATTTTAATGATGAGAAGCCATTAACGTTATACTTCAGCATTTTAATAACTTGGGATATTAGTGTTTCAGAAGTACTCTGTCAAACCACCACCAACATGAAAGAAAGTATTCTGTGTCAGGGTAATACATGGCAATTAAGTTAATATTGTTAAAATTTAATGCGTGGGAAACAATCCATGACTTCCAATGGAGGAGCTACTATGGTATGTCATCAGCACAGTGATTTAAAGAACATAACACAACAGGACTTAAATTAGTACTAAGAAGCACAAATTCTTAGTGTCCCATGCTGAATTTGGCCACTTAGATATAGACTAAGACTTTATCAACATTACAAAAATTGAAAGAGAAATACAGTTTTAAGTCACATTTTCAGCACAACTAAAAACTATTATGGCTATCCTAGTTAATGAAGTGTTAACAAAACACAAGCCTCTTAGAGCTTTGTTTTCCACAAGTACTTGAAAACCATTTAGATTTTCCTCCTAGCTCAATTCCTTATCTCCAAAGCCTAGATGCCCTTGCAAACTGACAATGAGACTTATTGAACACTATCCAATACATGCAAGCCTTTGCATACTGATCGCAGGCTTTGTTGGTTTCGGATCAAAATGTCCAGTTACTATGTGTGTTTCTTAAGCTTTTTTTTTTTTTTTTTTTTTTTTTAATATAAACAAGTACCAAAAACACAAGTCTCACTTTGCAGTTTCCCACTTTCATTAATATAATATGAAAATGAAATCAAGTAGCATTACTTACAAGACTGAGTGCAATCAAGATGAAAAGCCAAAGCGGACTATTGCTGGACGGGTACTACTCAGGACATGAATAGCTAAATAATTGACAGCATTAACACTCCATGGTCCATGGGATATGTTACATCCTATGTGACTCATACCCATGTTGTGGTAAAGAAATGAGAGATGTGGCGTGCTGCCTGGGTGAGGCAGATCTAATACAATAGAACCTAATTGGATTTGCAAAGCTTTTAGGGAAACTACATTTTCTCAGTTTCTTCACAAGCAATAAGTTAAAAACCTTTAACAATGTTTTCAGGCACATAAGGGGCATGGTCTTTTGTGGATGTTAGTCTACTAGCTCTCCATTTTGACTTGAAACATTTGGATGGGGGAGTGAAAGAGGCAAGAATGAGGATCAGGCTTAGTTTTATGCTCCTCCATGATTAGAAATGAGTCAATGGGAATAACTTGATTCCACTTTTCAAGGACAGCTGCAATTTGCTCCCTGTCTAAACAAATGAGTGAGTAGGTGATAGATATTGTGTATTGGCACTTAATGTTAAGTTTAAATCATGGGACTCTATGATTATGTACTTGTTACTGACGAGAGGCACATGTGGGTGACTACAGAGAAATCCTGTTCTGAAGTATTACCTTATTTTATTGCTCATGTGTGTGTCAAACAGAGCCAGCTTGACAAGGTGGGGAAAGAAGCTTGGTATGTATAGGGTAGGGGCACAGCAAGCTTATACACAGTGTCCTACTGGCATGCCACAATCCTGACTGGGGCCTTCTAGAGTTAACAGGGGAGTTTATTCTTCATCACCTGTACAGTTCTCAGTGCCTCTTAGCTGGCCAGCTAGTGCTAAGCATGGTGGTGAGTTTATGATGTGGGAGGACAAATTGTATTAAAAACATAATTGTGAAGTCAAACTAGGTCACCTTCATTCTGGCACTTCCTATCTGACTTTTTTTGCTGTCTCATGCATATGCATTGTGAAACTCTTCATTTAATCAAATAGCTATTATTTTCCTAACAGGGGTTGTCCATAAGGGTTGAACATGGGAACAACCAATCCACAGTGCAGACCTCTGGTATATAACTAAACTTGGAAGGATTAGGGTTTTTTAAAATTGGTAAATGTTGCTTTCACTGTACCCACAAGCAAACTGATGAAAAAATATTTCCATTGACAATAGAAATTTACAGATAAACACTGAAGAAAAATGCTGCTTGTGAACTTATTAGGGTTTGATTTAAGGATATGTACTTTGTATATTTTTGACATGTGATGTTCACAATTTGTGTTAATGGTTATAAAGCTTTAACTTTTTGAAACGCAACATGTACTCTCATTAAACAATTGTCTGACCTCCCCATAATTTCCCCAAACTGAAAATTTAATAGATAAAAATTGAAAAAAAAAAAGGCATATGAATAAAGAGACATCAAAATTATGAAAAAATAAAAATTGAATTCTGCCAAGACTTTATATAACCTAAAGGAGTCACTGTTAGCTGAACTATCCTTAGGGTTAATTGGCCACTAGACTGCAGTGTGATACAACTTGACAGGGAGTTAAACAAATACTTGTGATAGCACTAGTATGTTCAAAATCAAAACTCTTATGTCGATTCCTGCTGCTGGAATAGTTGGCTAGTGGTTTAAGCAGTGGTTGCAGACAGCATAACTGAGCTTATTAATTCTGCACACTCAGGCTTTGTCTACACTAGCAAGTTTCTGCACAGTAAAGCAGCTTTCTGTGGTATAACTCCCGAGGTGTACACACTGCCAAGCCACTTAAGGCTGGTCTACACTTCAGGGAGTGGCGGGGGAGAAATCGATCTAAGTTATGCAACTTCAGCTAAGTAAATAATGTAGTGGAAGTCAACTTACTTAGATCTACTTACCGCGGTGTCTTCACTGAGGTGTGTCGACGGGAGACGCTCTCCCATCGATTCCCCTTGCACTTCTCGTTGAGGTGGAGTACCAGAGTCAACACTAGAGCAATCAGAGTCGATTTATCATGTCTATACTAGACATGATAAATTGATCCAGCGGGGGGTCGATCGCTGCCTGTCAATCTGTCCGGTAGCATAGACAAGCTCTTAGTGAGCAGAAACTATGCAGTTGCAGCACTGTTTAAAAAAAAAAAAAAAAAACACCACCCCAACAAGAGGCAGACAGCTTTCTGCGCTGGGGCTACAGCGCTGCGGTGCTAGTATAGACACCCTGGTCGATTACAGCATTGTGATTGGCCTCCAGGAGGTGTCCAACAATACCTGTTCTCGCCTCTCTGGTCATCGGTTTGAACTCTACTGCGCTGCCCTACCCTCATCTAACCAGCCGTGAGCTCCACCCCTTAAATTCCTTGGGAATTTTGAAAGTCCCCTTCCTTTTTGCTCAGTGATGCATGCAGTGGTCTCAGTGCATCTTTCCAGGTAATCATGCCTGCTCCACGCACCAGGCGATTTTCTCCCAAACCCCCCCCCCCACTTGGAGCAATGCCAAGCTGCTGGACCTCATTAGCATTTGGGGAGAAAAGGCTGTCCATTACCAGCTGTGCTCCAGCCTTAGGAATTATGATACCTATGGACAGATTTCATGATGCACGACAGAAGGGGCCATGACCAGGACACACTGAACACCTACCACAAGGCGTGGGAGGCAAACCGCACTCCGATACTGCACCCAGGAGCTGCCGGTTCTACAAAGAGCTGGACGCAATACTTGGTGGCGACCCCACCTCCACTTCAAAGGCCACTGTGGATACTTTGGTGGCTCGCGTGCCAGTTAAGAGTGAACCAAGCCAGGAGGAAATCTTGGACGAGGATGTGCAGGGGGACTCAGAGGCAGAGGATGACTCGGAGATTAGAGAAGCATACAGCCAGGAGTTCTTCTCTACCCCAGAGGAGGCTAGCCAGTCAACGCTGTCAGAGCTTGGCAAAGCACAAACAGGAAAGGAGGCCCCTGGTAAGTAACTTTGATTTTAGGAATTGCTGAAGCAAGTTGTTGGGGGCAGAAGGGTTGTAGAAAGCAGGCTTGTGTATGTATGATGCACGTACTACCACATGCCTAGTCTGAATGGCGGAACAGGGTATTGATTGACTACTCACTTCACAGGAATCTGCCTCAGAGATCTCCATGAAACTCTCAGATACTGGGCAATCCACTGCCACAGGTTTTTTGGCAGAGCTGCTTTGTTTCTTGCCCCATTAAGGGTAACTTTCCCGCGCCACTCTGACATTACTGGGGGCAGACCATTGCTGCACACAAGCAAGCCACATAAGGGCCAGGGCGGAAGCCGCAGTCTTGTAGAAGACCCTCCCTTGATTCCCTGCTCACCCTCAATAGCGATCTTCCATAATGAACACAGCCCGTGGAAAATGTGGGGACATTAATGATTACAAGGCCCCCCCCTACAGTGTTGGCTCTCCCCAAGAGCCACGTGCCCAGTGCGCAGTACAGTCCTGGAACACTTTTTTTTTTCTTCTTATCCCCCCTCTCCACCTGCAGTTATTCACCATTTTGGGGGTCTTGTGGCTCGTGTGCTTGCCTGGGGTGAGCCAGTTAGTGACAGGTATGTGAACTCTGGCTGTGTTTTAAATCACTGAATCAGTGGTCTGTGTGGTACAAACAATACTGCTTCTGTAAATGTTGCATTTTGGCTTCACAGATATGACCTTGGGAGCCCAGCCTCCCTCTTTGTTATCACTGGCTGAATGGCTGCACAGAGTTAGAAAACTGCCACGAAGAACTAAAGAGGACTTTCTGCGTGATGTCATGATGCACTCCACGGCAGAAAAACAAGAATTGAAGGAATGATGGGACAGCGAGAAGAGGGACTGAAAGGAGAATGCAGAGTGCCAAAATGAAGCCATGGAGCAGCTCTTAAATGTTATGGAGAGCCAAGTGGACACGTTTCAGGTGCTACTAGCACTGCAAACTGAGCACCTCCGCTGTCGCAAAACTCTTCCCACGTATCCCCCCCCCCAGACACCACCAACACACTCTTATCAACCTCCTGGCTCCCATCTGTACCCACTGCATTCCACTCCTTCCCCATCACAGTCCAGCCTTGTGGACTCCCAGTACCCACTGTTCTCAACACCCATCCCTCTGCAGTTTAGCCCTGCTGAAGTGCAGTGGGTACTGTACTCCAAAGGAGAAGGTTGCATATGATACCTGGACATAAATCTTTAACCATCCCAGGATCCCACCTCCCCCTGGAACCCTCCCTTCCCCCATCCCCCACAGTGCTGCTGTGTTTGTTTTTGTCTCTCTTCTCCAGTTGTTGGTTTTTAATAAAAGAATTGTTTTGGTTTGAAAGCAATCTTTATTCCATTAATTGAAAGCAAACAGAGCCCTTCAAAGCAACAGGCAATTTTCTTAAATCTTCATAGTGCATCATCTGCACCAATCACCTCCTAGCATTACAAGCACTGCACTCCCGAGCATAGCAACAACTGTTAGTGGCTTTCAGCTTCAAATTGCTGCCTCAAGGCATCCCTGATCCTTATGGCCCCACGCTGCACCCCTCAAATAGCCCTGGTCTCTGGCTGTTTAAATTCAGCCTCCAGGCACTGAGCCTCAGCAGTCCAGCCCTGAGTGAAGCTTTCACCCTTCCCTTCACAAATATTATGGAGACTACAGCATGCGGCTATAAGCATAGGATTATTGTCATCTGCCAGATCCAGCCTCCCATATAGGCAGCACCAGTGGGCCTTTAAACGGCCAAAAGCACACTCAACAGTCATTCTGCACTTGCTCAGCCTGTTGAACCGCTCCTTGCTGCTGTCAAGTTGCTCAGTGTATGGCTTCATAAGCCACAGCATTAAGGGGTAGGCAGGGTCTCCCAGTATCACAATGGGCATTTCGACTTCCCCCTACATGATCTTCTGGTCCTGGAAGAAGGTCCCTGCTTGCAGGCCCGTATTCCGAAAGATGCATGTGTCATGCACCTTTCCAGACCAGCCTGCATTAATGTCCGTGAAACACCCACAGTGATCTCCAAGCGCCTGGAGAACCATTGAGAAATACCCCTTCTGATTTATGTACTCGGCAGCTAGGTGGTCCGGTGCCAGAATTGTAATATGCATGCCATCTATCACCCCCATCCCGCCCAGTTAGGGAAGCCCATTTGTGCAAAGCCTCACAACGTCACGCACATTGCCCAGAGTCACGGTCTTTCAGAGCAGGATGAAATTAATGGCCCTGCACACTTCTGTCAACATGCGTCCAACAGTCGACTTTCCCTCTCTGAACTGGTTAGCGACCAATTGGTAGCAGTCTGGAGTAGCCAGCTTCCACAGTGCAATCGCCACATGCTTCTCCAGTGACAGCGCAGCTCTCATTCTCGTGTCCTTGCGCCGGAGGGCTGAGGTCAGTTCATCACAGTCCCATGACTGGCTTTCCTTATCCAAAAATTCTGCAGATACTGCTCATTATTTCACACATGCATGACTATGTGATCCCACCACTCTGTGCTTGTTTCCTGAGCCCAAAAGCAGCGTTCCATTGTGGTCAGCACCTCCATGAATGCCCCAAGTAATCTTGTGGCGTAGCTGCTATGCATGGTGAGATCAATGTCAAACTCCTCTTGCCTTTGTAGTTTAAGGAAATAACTCCACTGCCACTCATGATGTGTTGTGGGAGAGCGAGCAGCATATTGGTCAACGCTTTGGGATCCATTCTTGCAGCCTGAAAGAGGCAGGGCGTGCAGTACACAAACCGTTGAAAGATGGCGCCAACTGCAGCTTGAAGCACAGGGATTGCTGGGATGCGAAGCAATGCATCACAGGGCATTGGGACAGGACCCAGGATGCCCCGCGACCCCCTCTGCCTTCCCACAACTCTTAATGGCAGAAGAGGAAGAGATGCTCTGTGGGATAGCTGCCCAGAATGCACCACTCCGAATACCGATGCAAGCGTGAACTCGCTATTGCACAGGCAGCTGACAGTGTCAACACACAACAGCGGTTTCCCTTCAGCGCTCTGAGTGACGCTGTACTGTAGACATACCCGCAGAAATGTAGCATGGCACAGTTGTTGAGACCTGTCTGTCTATCATATTAAATCTAGGTGGGGTTGCCACCTTTTTAATTGCTGGTAACTGGACCCCTGAGGCTCTACCTCCTGCTCCGCCTATTCCTCCAAGGCCCTACCCCTGTTGCTCACTCCTCTCCCCTTTCCACCCACTCCCCTTGTTGCTCGCAGGATCATCTCAAGGAGCCTGCCTACAGGAGGCAGCCCTGGCTGAGAAGAGGCTGGTGTGGGTTAATGACCCGGCACCTCCCCCCCCCCACAATAATGGGACTTTTGGTTCAGGTGCCATTTAGGGTTGCCAGGTACCCAAAAAACAGGCACCTGGAAACCCTAAATGGCACTTGGACACAGAAGCCAAAAACCAGACAGTCTGGGTGAAAACTGGATCTAGGTTGTCTTAATCCTCCTGTGAGAGATCACAGGTGTCAAACCTGGGCCTATAGGTCCCCAAGCATTGCTCAGACCACAACTGCCACCTAGCAGCTCATCTGACTAATTACAGTAGGGTTGAGTGAAGGGCTAGCTTGCAGAGGACCCCGTCCCCAACACTCCCAAGGGGGAAACATCCAGCCTCCCGTATTGGCTAAGGAGCACTATATAAACCAGGAAGTTGTCCGAGCAACTAGGAATCCTTGGCTGGCTGCGACTGTGGACCTCTCCTGCTTACCTGAGCCCAGAGTTCCAACCTGCTCCTGGTTCCTGTCCTCCCATCCCAGACCACCTCTACTCCAGTCCCTGCTGTCTTGCCCTACTCCACACCCCTGCTCCTCTGCCTTACCCTGACGTTGTCTCCAGCTCTGACCCTGGCCTGACACCTGCCGCTGTCTTTGGTTTTGACCCTCTGCTCCAACCACTAGGCCTGACTGCCCATGCCACAGTCACTGCACCTTTCAATATTTTAAGTGGTCTCAGCAGGACACAATCAAAATACAGTAATTATGTTTATGGGGAAGATTTGGTATGACACTTATAATATGTTCAAACTACTGGAAGACTAAGCCCAATAAATGTTTCTTTATCTGTCTTCACCACTGACAATTTGTGAAATGACTGTTAGTAAAATAAAATAAAAAAATCTGGAACTTGTTTGTTTTGCATAGAAAAAATAAGTATTTGCCTATATAAAAGCTCCTTCTGTTTCTTTGCAGCGTGTTCCTTTTGTCTGGACAAACAGGCATATGTGGCAGATTTTGCCTTTTGCAAACTCCAGTTAAAGGCTGCCACTGGCGATGCTTCATGTGGGAAAAGGTATTGACTTTTCTGCCAGTATAGCACATACTGTATTCCTCACCGTTGTTGCCTCTTCATACACATTGTATGATTTTTTCTCCTCCCAAATGAACTTCTCATGTTTATTTTCCATACTGTGCTGAATAGACTTTCAAATGAAGCTATGCTGTGGGGGATTAAACATATGCATTTTACAGGTTTTGAAAGCAAAGAGAATCTTGCCTGGCTATTTACTAGGTCTTTCATTTGAAATTTTATCCCAAAATTCCTTGGTTCTCACAATGCTGTCATATTCAGGAATTGTATAAAAGAGTTGATAATCCTTAAATTCAGAAAGCAGATCATGGAAAGGTGCTAACAAACAACTGGTGGGCTTATCAAAAGCCAGGGTCCTATATACAAAGTCTTCTAAAAGCATTGCCTTTTTCATGTAATGCAGTGCTTCTCCCCCACTCCCAGCTCCCAAAAATTGAACAGCTTCAACTAAGAATGTTTTATGTGGTCTTGTATTGATCATGTAAGTTTTCTTGCATAGTTTCGTATCTCAAAGCCCACAAACACTTAAGATACTGGTTATTGCGCAGAAGAGTCCTTGTAAATTTAGTTCCATAACACTTCACTCACAGCTACCATGGAGGGTTGCACAAATTCCAAAAGAATATTTTACCATAGCATCATCATTGTTGGATGCACAGATTAATGTCATCAGTGCTTCAGTTTGGAGGAGTCAGTTGAACTCTTTAAATGTGGGCAAAACTGCATGCTAAAACAATACACCTTCAAAGGATTCTTTAAGTTCCTCAGTATTCTTTGTTCTTCCCCATCAAAGGTTCTGACAAACTGAAAATACAGCCCATCCCAAGTAGCCAAGATACATTCAGTAGATCTCTCCAAAGACAGACAGCACTTTTTCAGAAGCTTCACACTTTTCTTCTCATTGTTACTGCAACGTGTAGGGTGACCAGATGTCCCATTTTTAAAGGGACAGTCCCGTTTTTGGGGACTTTTTCTTTTATAGGCACCTATTACCCCCCCCCCCCCCCTCTATCCCATTTTTTCACAGTTGCTATCTGGTAACCCTAGCAATATATCATGTAATCATTTCAGTGATTCCACTCTTTTTGACACTTCTCTGAAAGCTGTAGTCAATGATCAAATCCTCAACATTCCTCTTCAGTGATTTCAACCCATGCTCTGCCATTAAGCGAACAAGGTGGCAGCACCCCACTGCATATGCTCCTTAGTTTATTTGCTTGGCTTTCATTTGAGCCGGTTGTGCTTACACAGCATCTTTGCAGCATTGTCTGCTGAATACATAGCATATTCATTCCTGTCGACATGGTATTTTGATAGCACATTCTGGATTGCATCAAACAATTCCTGAGAGTTATTCAATGTGCAAGAATCCATATCTAAAAGCTCAGTAACTGTAAAGTCAGTTTCTGGGTGTTCATATGTAACCAAGATTAGAAAACACAAGCTTATCAGAACTAGTGTCCAATGCCAATCCAAAATATCAGTCATGACCTTCAATCACACTCTGTACACTTTCAAATTCTTGAAGTGTGATTGCCCTTTGTATAATGTGGGACATTTTTGTGGAAGCACATGCATAGCTTTTGGCAATTTTGGAGTCTGGGAACATTTTCTTGAATAAAAGTCTAACATGGTTACAAGAGGGATGTTATGCTCCAAAAGAAATCCTGTAAATAAAACTTCAGCTCTGGTTATACTATCGTTCATTTTTGGCCCAGCAAGGGGCAGGGGGGAAATGGGGAAAACGGACAATGATTCTGACTGTGTCGCAGCATCGGCACAGGTCGCATGTTTCTCTATAATGATATGTCTTGAAATATCCTTGTATTCACCAAACAGAAAAATCAGTTCTGCAATATACCCCAAAAGCAAATGTTAATTCTTATCTTGATTTTTTGTAGAAAATGGTGCTGTGCCTCCCAAGAGTTTTTAAAGACTTTTCATTTTTTCCCCCTTTGGTGAAGTATTAGTGTCTGTTAGCCACTGCTGCTGTTTGAGGTTCTTTTTGTCATCTTGCAATTTCTAACCTATACTAAAGTTTAATTTTTAATTATTTGAAACTCCACAGCCAATACAGTAGCTCTATCCCTACAGTTCACTCGTTTTAACACCCTCATGTTGCTGCTGGTTGTTGCTGCTTTCTCCTCAAATTTCAAATCGTGTGACTACTTCTCAACAGGATGGTCAAAGTGCGTACGTGGTTTTTATTAACACAAGGAATGTGGAAGTTTTTTTTAAAAAAGAACAATACAGAGTTGTGACTTTACAGAACAAATGAAATACAACTTTGTGGCTATACTTGCATGTTCAATTTTAATTGTATTTTTGTTCACCCGTAGTAATTGGTTCTAATTTAAGGTAGCCAAGTTAATGCAAGAAATGCTCTATTTCAACTGGGATGTGGGGGTGTTGGGGGTCAAAGTGGGACAGTCCTGCAAACTTAGAGCTTGGATCCTGCAACCTCGTCCATGTGAGCCCCACTCTGATCCATGGGCCTTGGCTCCACCCAGGCATGTAAGCTGCAGGATGAGGTCCTTAGAAAGGTGGATTCTCCTGCTGCCAGTAGAGAGTTCTAAGTTTACACAGCACCTAATAATGGGGTGCAAGTGGAGCTATCACCTTAAGTCTCTTGGCAGTTCCGTTCTCTAGTGGAGAGAAAAATGACTGCTGCTGGCGATACAATATTGCTGAGAGGCCTCAGCGAAGTTCACTGCCCCATTGCGCAAGATGTAAACAAATACATAAGACCATTGCTGGCGCGAAGAACTTCAACTACACGTTACTTTCTGCCATGTCTAGTAACTGTTGCTCATTTAGACCTAAATGTTACTCTACTCACCTTACCTTGGCTATGGCTCCAAATTTACTTTTTACACTTCAACTAAAAATAAATTAAATTGTACAAACATTTGTGAAAAGCAAATAAAGGCCAGATAGGCATAGGTTCTAATAACTTGTGGACCAACATTTCCGCTGTACATAACACTAACAGCCACTGATGCTGCTTTGCCATAGGTGTAGGCAGGTATATGCCATCTTTGACAAGGCCTACAAATTTTAATTAACTTGGGCAATATTTCTTTTGACACGCTGCCAGTGGTTTCAGCTTAATCAACAAGCTCTTTATTCATTCTGCTAGACTCATACAGTAAATCCACTGTACCTGCACCTACTGTTAGTGATCATAATGAGTATAACAGCTCGTCTAACTTTAAAGATGATGGGGGAAGGGGGAAGAAATGTATTGGCCAGCCTGTTAACAAATTCCTAACTGCTAGCTACATTCCTTCTCTCCAACGAACTCATACTTTAAACTCCCTTTCCCCCACTGGCCAGAGTCTGATGAACTTTTAATTTCAGAGCATAATGCAAAGCATGTTGGCTGAGTTGTTAAGATCAGAGTATATTTATGCCCCCTCTGGAACTTAGACCTTTTATACTTTAATACTTTTATAAAGATAAAGAAAATCCAAAAGTATCCAGAAAGGGAAGATAAGTCAAAACTGAAATCAATAAGTAGATAAAATCATGGAGAGAGATGTTTGTTCAGTCCATCCCCATCTTTATGCAACGGCTGTTCCTAAAGTGGGTAAACTAATTGTTTTTCCTGTTGCAGTAGCACCTAGAGTCCCCAATCAAGGATCATGATTCTGTTGTACTAGACACCACGTGTTTTTAGATGAGCGCTTTCCAGCCTGCAGGCGTTTCAAAGAATTCACTTAAAATGTGTGTCTACTTTTCCTTATTGAAATGCCAGCCACTGTAAGAAGAAACTTCCCTTCTGGACATATTATGCCACAAGGGTATAGTGTCTCACAGTTTCTTCTGATGCATGTGATCCTGGCCACTGTCACATCGGATACTAAACAAGATGAACCACATAGAAGGTCTATGCCTTTCTTTCAGTTCCTAGCAATTGACAATAGTAAAAAGTCCAGCTGGGTAAAGTCTTCACTTCCTCCGCACTAGAGTACTAAAATTCTTGAAATTGATACTTTTTCCAACCTTTTGCAATCTGCTCAAGTGTCCCAAAATTTGAGAAAAGAAATAATGGCTCCACAAATAACAGAGTGCAGCACTACTACGGTAGTGCTTAATACTGTCACCCACAGTACCTGAATACTTCCCAATTAAAGTAACTGTTCTTGGTGGCTTTGATGGAGTGTGTCTCTTTAAACTATATTGGGAGTAGAAACAGTTGGGTTTTGGTTCAGTTGTCTGTTAGCCATCTCTTTTGGTTTACTTAGACCTGTTGTGCGTTTTTTATTTATTTTGGTGGTTTGTGGAGTTAATTTTGGTGGTTTGTTTGTTTTGGGGGAGAGGGTTGAAGAGTATAGAAGGATGTTAATGTTGTAATTGATACGGTGGAAAGTATTTATTGGAGGAAGCATTTGCTGAAGGTGATCAGCTCCTGAATTCATCTAAAGTCCCCTGCCCTAATTTTGGCTTTTTACTGGAGATGGGGCTTTATCCACTAATAGCTTTCAAGATTAGGATCAAAACCCTTGCACTGCTGTTGGAAGGAGATTGGAGGTCAATAGAAGCAATTGGCATATGGAGTTATGCTCACAATAGATTAAATCATGAAGATGGAAAGCAGCCACACTGGTATTGGCCTTTGGATTTATATATTCAGTGTCAGATACAGTGAATATGGTAATCCTATTTGATGGTGATCTGTGAAAACTTCTCTGTGGCCAGGTCCTCATCTGGAAAGAATGGGTCAAGTTTGTTAGTCAACTGGAGGTGAAAAGGCATTCTGAGATAGTGCTGTCTGGTCATCCAAGCACAGTGATGAGTCAACCAGGAACCTGAGAATTCACACCACTTTGACCAATGGAGGCTCTATGCTCTTATTGGTGAGGAGGAAACAGCATTTTGGCTGGTTATTCAGAGCACTTTTCTCATTAATCCTGCCTGGGTTGCATTTGAGACAGCTGTTGTTCATCAGGGAGCTAATCTCCTGTAGACTGTCACTTTACCAGTGCTGGGGCTTGCATGGGAGGAGAGATACAGATGAGTGTCACTGACAAAACTGCAGCTGAGCTTTTGACATTGCAAGCAAACATGGAAAAGAGGTGGGTAATCAGGACTCTGCAGGTGACACATGGCAGTAACTAGTGCTGATCTTGGTCCTACAGGAGACAAACAAAGGGAGGAGTTGTGCTGCTGCCATCTACTGTTGTTGAAGTAGGTTAAAATTATGTTGTGGTGACCTCGTGGAGAGGCCAGTTGAGGTTCAAGCAGAGAACCGTGCGCTCTGCTCTGCCCTCACCTGTGTTCCTGTACAGATCTGGGAAGTAGGAGATAAGTGCTGTAGAGCTGCCTGAACACTTTCTTTCTCAAAGGCAACTTTCTGTGATCTTTGGCAGGCTGAGGGGACACAAAGCAGCCAGCTCAGGTGCTGACACCTGAGTCCCTTACCTGCCTCTAGGCATTTACATAGCTCACATCCCTCATATGCATGACTTGAATCCACTTGCCCTTTCTGCAGCTGTATAAAGGCCACTCCTTTACACTAGTGTGCACTCGCTGCCCATTCATTTCTGGATGTAGTTTTAGCAGGTTGAGGCTGAGGTGTCTTAGAGCAGGAATACTCAACCTTTTTCTTTCTGAGTCCCCCTCTCCACCCGCCCCCCGGAAACATGCTATAAAAACTCCATAGCCCAGGTGTACCAGGACAACTGTTTTTATGTATATAAAAGCCAGAGCTGCCATTACGATAACAAGCAGGGCAATTGCCGGGGGCCCCATACCAAAGGGGGCTCCCCAAAGCTAAGTGGCTCAGGCTTTGTCTTCAGCCCAGGTGGTGGGGCTCAGTGCCCTGGGCTGGAGTACTATGTGGCAGGGCTTTGGTTTCTGTCTGGGCTCTAGCAAGTCTAATGCAGGCCATGCTTGACAGAGTCCCTGAAACCTGCTCGCAGCCCCCAGCCCCCCACCCCCCACACACCCCCTTGGGAGGCAGGCCCCACACTGTTAAATCCTCTGCTTTAATGTGAGTTATTTCCCCTTTTAGAGGTGAAATTGCTGTAATACTGGCATTACATTTATCTACAGTCACTCGGTAGATAGCAGTAGAGGAGCACTGTCCCATAGGTCAGACAGGTCAGTCCTATCTCCCTTTCCAGGGGCTGGAATGAACCCCACGACTGCTGCACGCGGCGTACTTTGAGCAGAGGAGCAAATTCCCTGTCACTCGCAGGCGTCCCTGCGAGCAGCGAGAAGGCGCTATGCGCCTCTCCCACCACCAGAGGGCAGCACGAGAGAGAGAACAGAAGGCAACAAAAGGAGGCGGTGAGTTGCCCCTGGAGAGGGGGAAAGTTGGGGCCGCTGGGTAGGACGCGGAAGCGTCGGGCGGTTTGGGGGCGCTGCTGCAGCCTGCACGTTCCTGTCTGAACCCCGATCCGGGGCCGCTCCCAGCGAGGGGACCCCAAGCCGTAGTGCTACCGGCGGGGGCCGCAGCAGAGCCCTTACCTTTGCCCCTTGCGCTCTGCTGCAGAGAGCGCGCCCTCCTGGTGCCGCCCCGCGCGCAGAGCCCGGCAGAGCGCACGGGACAATGGCCATGGCTCGGGGCCACTCCAAGTCCGACACTTCCACCTCCTCTCTTCCCCCCAAAGTTCAGAACTTTGCCGACGTCAGGGGCTCGGCAGCCAATGAGAGCTGGCCTGGATATTTTGGGAGGAGAGGGGGGCGGAGTGGCCCCCGTGGTTCTGGTGTCTGCCTGGCCGCCTTGCGCGCAGTGAATGGGAAGGCGGCCGCCGCGGGAGCCGCGTCCAGTGCCTTCCGATCCCGCGGCTCTACATAGCGGTGCCCCCCAGCGAGGCTGGCCTGGCATGGGAGCGGCGAAGGTGCAGGAGCCAGGGACTGAGCAGCTGGCTGCTGGAGCGCTCTGAGATCTCCGCCATCGCCTCCCCCAGCGGTTACCTGCCCTGCCAGGTTGGGCGATGCGGAGTGGGGTGGGGGGCTGCTTGCCGAAACCCCTGATGGATGGTTAGCTCTGTTTACCTTAACTCCCTGCTCCTCTTTCATCTGCGGACTCCTCTGGCTGGAGCGCTGCTAAACTCCTCGCCTGCTGGTGCCGGTTAGATAACACTGGGAAACCTGAAAGGCTGAAAGGCACCACGGAACATAACCCTCCCCCCAGATCTCCCTGGAAGATTGGGAGGTGCTCCAAGGACTCCAGGAGTGCGAGCGGAGATGCGGGGAGAGGTGGGCTCTCTCGGGCTGTGCTGAGAACCCCTCGCAGCCCTTTGCACTCTCTGCCGCTGGGGTTTCCCACCTCTGAGGACTGCCTGCCCTTGCATCCTTTTGCACCCTTTGGGGAAGGGATACGGAGACCATGTTGCTCGGTGGGAGTCGTGCATCCCTGTGGCTGGGAGTGATCCTGAGCTTCTGGAGCTCCGTGGCTTGGATGCCTGTTGGAGGATGCCCCAATAAATGTACCTGCTCTGCCTCCAACGTGGATTGTCATGGGCTGGGACTGAAAACCGTGCCGCGGGGTATTCCCAGGAATGCAGAGAGACTGTAAGTAACACACACTTAGGTTTCGAGAGTACTTGTAGGAGCGCTCTTGGTGAGATTCCCTGCAGATTCATATCGGTGCAGACTCCGAGCCCGCTCAGTCCTAACAGCTTAAATAATCAAGCACAGATTCACGTTTGCAGGAGGGGAGGGGGAGGAACCTTTCCGAAGTTATAGCCGCTCTGATCCTGCTTCTGTGCTAATCAAGCCCTATGTGTCAGGTTCTTGTTTCTTGCAGTAACTTAAGTTTAAAATCTTGCTGTGGTGGGTTTTGCAGTAACTAGTTTAAGGGCTTCAAAACTCTCTGGCTGTGGCACTGACACGGGTTAGCACTGGAAACACTCCAGGAGATTTAACATATGATTAAAAATCTGGGTGCTTTCACCTGGAGGCTAGTATTGATTCCTTCTTGCTTTGTTTCCCAGCACGGTGACTGCATTCCCATGGAAACATCAGCTCCTGGCAGAAATAAAGTAAAATGGATAATAGATTGCATTAAAACAATCTCTGGTTTCTGTCTTAAACTGACAGAGCAAGGCAATGTTATGGGGAAGCCTGTCACTTAGTAGTCCTTTACTCCCCTTATGGTATATCCTAGATACTGCTGTGTGGTGGGGTATTTCAGACAGCATGAGCTACAATACCTGAGTGCAACAGGAGGAGTTAGGGGCCCTAATGCTTTCTAAGGCTTTGTGACCATACACCATAAATGCACTGTTAAATTGCTATCTTGAGGCTAAAGTTTCTTCGTGAATGCCTCAGCTTTTTCAATCTTAAATTAACCCTTAATGGAATGCTGGAGATACATTCCACGTTGCTTCAAGGGATCTCTGACACTGGTTACTACCGTGCATATGGCATATAGATATTTCACACAATATGTAATGGAGATGTGTAGAACTGAACATTTGACAGAACGTCATTGCAGCTCTATAGTTAGTTGCCAATAACCAAACTGAAGCGTAGTTAAGTTTTTTAAAATTAGCTATCCCATACGAAATATACTTCAGTGGTTTGGAACTATTCTGCAAATAACACAGTTAGCCCAATGTAGGGATTGACTGCCTATCATATTTCATTTTGTCTAGTGGAGTCAGTTTATTTAGTGAAAGCTCAGACCCTCAAACTGTTTTACCTTCCTGGAACTAAAAAAGAAGCAGATGAATTGTGACTAAGCAAAAAGTTCTCATGGGCTCAACTCTCAAAGGCTAAGATTCAGCCCAGGGTGAATTGTTATGAAGGTCATTAATGGTTCCACAAATGCAACTCATAATGGAAATATTAGCCCTTTAATGATAGCAGTTTTGTTATCTTACAAACCACACAACTTCCCAGTATGGCAATTCAGCGATACTTTGCAATTTCGCACACAGACCATTTTAACACCAACTGAGCAAATGAATGTCAGTGTTTTGAAAATGATTAACATCTATTGTTGCATAAAACTCTGATCTGGAACTTGAGACACTGTTTAGCAGCAGCCTTGGAATATAGAGAATAGAGTTCAACCTAGTAGCAGAATACAGAGTCGTCAGCAGTAACACTAGGTCTATATACTACCCTAAATTCATAGGCCGTGCACAACTCATAAACTTGGTGAGATGTGCATATTCTGTATGCAAGATTCAAGGTCTAGAAGCTGAAATGAGTTAAATTTGGGCTAGAAATAAGGTGCAAATATTAACAATAAGGTATTTGACCTTTGGAACAATTTACTTAGGGACATAGTGAATTCATTATCACTTAAGACATCCAGTCTTGACTTAGACTTTTCTAAAATATATATTCTAGCTCAGTCACAAGATATGGGCTTAATGCAGGTATTACTGGGTGAAATTTAATGGCTTGTGCTCTGCCAGAGGTCAGTTTAAATTACAATTGTCCCTTCTGGCCATAAATTCTATGAATCTATATACATGTACAAGTGGTTAATACAGCAAAATTATAGATGTACACTAAATGGTTGTAATATCCAGTATAGATTATAAAACAGCAAAGTTTTAATCCTTTACCACAAATGTACTCTTTTATAATAGGCTGATAAAACTTGAAGACTCTAACATACCTCAGAAATAAAACTACTGAAGATCGTTTTGCGGAAAATTAATCTCATTGGTGTAATACAGTATCTCAGATGATCTTTGTTATAATGTGTAAATGGAGAGCTTCTTAAGTTATTAATGTAGACTCTAAAATAGCAGACTATTAACTTGCCAGTATTCACTCATGCATAGTATTAACTGATAGCTTGTGAAAGTAGCATACAGACTGCAGTGTAATAAGATTTGAGGACTATCTAGAAGATGTATATTAGAGTCTATATTTTTATTACCGCATCCTATCTACCAGTACCCATTATTTCTTCAATGTTTTATTCTACTGATGCTGATAGTATCTTATGAACCATTTGTGCTGTTTTTAGAGTATCAGCTGAAATATAACCTTTTCAAAATACTTTTTTCTATTTTGAATCCTTATTTAAATTGGTATAGTAAACCAACTTTTTTTCTTATGCTAGATTTGATAATTACACTAACTTATACGAATATAAGAATGCCCATAGTGGGTCAGCGCAACGGTCCATCTAGCCCTGACAGTGCCACGGGACAGATGCTTTAGAGAGAGTGAACAGAACGGGAGCACTCTATCAAGTGAACTTGAAATTCACAGATGGAAATAAGGCCTTTTTGGAATATCATCTGATATCCAAATTCATCAGACCAGGAACTCATTCTGATGCCTTGTTTTTCTACCTGTTAAATAAATGCCTGTTTTCTGTTCACTTAGCCATAAATATTCTATGTATTCAATAATTGCTCAGGGCTTGAAATGTGCTGTTAGAATCTCACTAGATCTTGGAGCCACCTTAGGCAGTTACTCTCAATCTTAACTTTTCTTGTTAAACTTCGGAGCCTACTAAGGGGTCCAATTGCCTGAAAAATGACAAGTGAAACTTGAATGGAGTGATTATATCACTCAGTTCTGTGTGCTCTATGGCAATCTGCTAATTCTGTGCGTGACATTAGATTGTCTTGATTTGTAAAAAACACATCTAAAAAAGTGGGTTTTTACCCACGAAAGCTTATGCCCAAATAAATCTTAGTCTTTAAGGTGCCACTGGACTCCTCATTGTTTTTGTGGATACTGACTAACACAGCTACCTCTCTGATTATTGATTTGTAGTTTTCTACTATTTTGCTTAATATACTGCCTTCTGACTAGTAAAAAAAAAAAGTTTAAATAGCTGTGAAATGATAATGCTATCACCCAGGTCAGAAAACAAATAGCTGTGGTTCGTAAGATACCTTGGAAAATGTCATTCTCAGGAGTTTCTTGACAGCTATTTGCACGCCAATGTACTTTACTCTGTATAAAGGGAAGTTTTCATCCTTTCTGCATCCAGGTAAGGCTGAAAATGCTAGTTGTAGCTTGTTTTGATTTGAAATTGACAATAGATCTAACCACATCACTTAAAATACTTCCACACTAAGCTCTTAAAATTATGGTTTTGCACAACTTCCAGAATGTTTGGGCTATTGCAGCCAGGCTAAATATTATTTTAATTTTGTTTTAAAATGAATCCAAATGGAAAATAAACTAAAAATGTAACATTAAGGAGACCTTGAGAAAAGCATTCCACCAAAGAAATGGGTGCTTTACACTTGTTCTTTAAAATTAACTAGCACAAATCTACCTGTATCAAGAGAGATGCAAAGTCACTAGAGTTTTTTTAATATGATAAAAAACTGTCAAAGCAGTGACTTTAATAATGAATGTGAAACTTATGCTTTATTTTTTTAATGTCTGGAAATTGCTTCTCTTGGAAAGAAAATTGGTGGTGGTAACTCTTTCCAAGGGTTGCAATCTGCAGAGCAACCAGTGGTCACCAAGATGATATAATCCTGAGGAAAATTGGACTAAACTTTTTACAATGTAATGTTCCATAGTAAATTGTAAAAAATTGCAGTATCAAATCTAGAGTATAAGCATGGCTGCATTTTACATAATGTCAGCACATTTTATGCTAGTCCCCTTCCCTTAAAAGTCTAGTATAAATTTAATTTATGCTAGCAGTGTTATATGCAAAGCTAAACAAACACAGCAGAGATTTCAGTGTAATGTATCCGTGCAGCAAAGATATGGCTAAATGCAGAGGAAATGAATGGTAGTTGAAATGAAAATATTTGCCGTGAAGCACAGAGTAAACAGATGTTGCGTTTACCTTTTGTACTGTGAAAGGAACCTACAAATGTAATTCTCCTTCTACCCAAAACCTCAGACAAGAACATTCAACAAAATGAAATGGGCTCTAAAATATGGATTTTAGTTTTTTAACCGATGCTCTTAAAGAAATTTTCTACATGAACAAATATATCAGTAGCATAGGCAAAGCGTGGCTTGACATCTTACTTTGTTTCTTGGCTTAAATACATACTGGTAACTTACATATTTAAACAAACATTTAGTCTTTGCAGACTTGCATAACAAAATCCTGAAAAGTGAATGTAACTACATTACAAGCACCCTAAATAATGGAGAAAATTACTGGTTTAAAAATTTTATCAGCCTTTAGCAAGTAGCTAAGCATTATGATCAACTTCTGTAGAGAGGAGTCACTGCGTACAGACAACAGTAAATGGTGATATATGTGGCTCCGATGAAGGATTATTGACCTAAGCAAATATTGGTTATTTAGAAATTACATAGCACATGTAAGGATGTACTTCACATTCAGCTTTTTGGATGTATCTTACTTTACCAAAATGTTCTATAGGACTATACTTGTTTAATTAACTGAGCTGGTATGCTGTAATCAGTTTCTGGAAGTGCTGTCATTTCCATGTACAATTTCATATTATAGTCTATTTTTTTTCCACTGGAATCTTGACTGGCTGTGCCATGTTATGAAGAGGGAAATAGTTCTATAGTTAAAACCTTTAGTTGTACAGATAAAATCATGCTCAAGGCCAATTTGTTTTGTGGCATGCTAGTATTCGCTTGTGAATATTGCTTTATTGGAAAATGCCTTTAGCTTCTCAGCTTGATGGTTAATTTACCTTTTCTATAAGGTTCGTGAAACCATCATACGATGATAACCTAAACATTTGACTCTTGACATGCATTTGTGTAGGGAACTGACTTATCTTCTAATATTTGTTTTTGGAAGTTGTTTGTAATCTTGTTACACAGTATAATTTGTGATTTTTGTTTGTGTAGTGCTTGTGAAGAGGGACTCCACTGCTGTATCACTTTGGGATGCTGTGAGCTATTCAGGACAGACCATCTCAAACAGTTATGGTGTTGAATTTATTAACTTAATTAGAACAGAAACCTAGATCTGTAATGAAGCGCAGTAGACTTAACTCTTACAGCACTTTAAATCCATGATTTCAAAGCACATAACAATTAGTCAGTCAGCCCAGTTTTACAGATGAGGTTAGGGTGACCAGATTCAAGTGTGAAACATCGGGACACTTTTTTGGGGGCATTGGGGAGGAAGAGGGATATAGTTGTGTATATAAGACAAAGCCCTTAATATCAGGACGGATCCGATAATATCAGGATATCTGGTCACCCTAGCTGAGGAACGTGCATTGACTAGTGCACCGTGTCACAGCCAGTCACTGGTCCATTTAGACCACATAATACCCTTCTACTCCAAATCTGAAGATGTTTAAGATTGAAAAACATAGCCAAAATTTACATAGAGCTCAGATCTAGCTTCTGTTAGGTATGACGTTTTAGCACATCTGTTTCCTCAACAGTCAGTGTCTCCTCCTTCTCCTGTTAAATGGTAAGTTTTTTGGTGGCATATTACTTTTCTGAATTGGTAGAGCAAAGTTTTTGTTTCACTCTCCGCAGCAAGGCTAATCACTCTCCTACACTATGCTTGAGTATCTAATTTAAGTATGTCGATATTTAGGAGCAATTTGGAAGTTTAGTCATCTGCATACTATGGAATTTTTTCATGTGGTCTGGGGTTTCTGTTGTATAAATATATTATTGTGGTTTTCTTGGCCTGAGTGAATGGAACTGCAAGGTCACACTGGCTTGTAATACTTTTCAGCCTACTCAGCTTTGTTTGTCACGTCACTTACTCCAAGCTCCTTTCTTCAATACTTCTGTATTACTGCAGAGCATTTTTTAAAATATATGCAAATATTTTAAATATATTGATTGTCAGATTAACATTCTGACTTTCAAGAAGTCTTACCACTAAGGATTATTATTCACTTATGTATATACCAGTTGTGTCCAAAAGCCCCAGTCAAGACCCATTGTACTAGGCCATGTGCCAGTAAGGGGAGATAGCATGTTCTTCTAAACACAAACTATTTAAAGCCCTGATTAAAACAAAAACAAAAACCTTAGCTTAATTTTACTTGCATGTCTTTGCCTTCCTAATTTAATGGGACTGCTCATGTGCATACAGTAAAGCATGTGCATGTTTGCTGGATCATGGTCTCACTATATTATAGTTGTTTATTGTCTAAACAATGGAAGGGGATGGAGGACGAGGGTAGCAACCACAATACCAGTAATTACATGGTTTAGCAATGTGCACAACTGTTGCACTCTCTTGTCAGATGCTGAAACTTTAATAGTCTCCTTATGCCAACAGCAGATCAGAGGTGGTCTGTCATCTTGGGTGTCTCTGTTAGGGAGGGGTGAAAAGTTAACTTAGAAACAGTAGATAATAATAAAGTAGGGATGTTACTTGTAGGCTTATATTATTTTTATTTCCTTGACGCCATCTAGTTTTGAAGCCCCTTTAGTCTTTTAAACCTAAGCTCATATCAAAGACACTGCTGAAAGAAGTACAGCAAAAAAGGCCAAGAGGCTATCTTTGCGAAGAAAGCTATTCTGTCTTTTTTTCTTTAGGCATATCCAATAATTTAAATGGTGCATGCGCTGCTTTTTTGATCACAGGCTTGAGAAAATGAGGCTGTGTACGAAAGGCATGAATTGCAAGCCCTAGGATTCAAAAAACATGGTCCAACTGGTGGCCCACGGGCCAGATCCACTTCTTGGGACAATTCTATCTAGCCTGTGAATGCACATTGTAGAGCAAAATGGTATCCTTTGCACAGCATGACCTCACACATGCAGTGCATGCAAGGTCATACTATGCAGAGGACGCCATTTTGGACCACCTAAGTCAGGGGTCGGCAACCTCTGGCACGCGGCTCGCGAGAGTAAGCACCCTGGCGGGCCGGGCCAGTTTGTTTACCTGCACGTTGGCAGGTTCGGCTGATCACGACTCCCACTGGCTGCGGTTCGCTGTCCCAGGCCAATGCGGGCTGCGGGAAGCGGCACGGGCCGAGGGGTGTGCTGGCCATGGCTTCTCGCCACCCCCATTGCCTGGGATGGCAAACCGCGGCCAATGGGAGCCACGATCGGCCGAACCTGCCAACGCGGCAGGTAAACAAACTGGCCCGGCCCGCCAGGGTGCTTACTCTCGCGAGCCGCGTGCCAGAGGTTGCCGACCCCTGACCTAAGACATGTAAGGGAGAATTGCATGCCTCACTAAAAATGTCACAGCATCCCACTGAAGCAAGCTAAAGTTACCTGCTGAAGTCTTTCCAGACCTATTCAGACTGATGGCACACTCTCTCTCTCACACACACACACACACACACACACACACACACACACACACACACACACACATTTTTTTTCCTAATGGAATGGTTTCAAAATGAGTTTTAAAATATCTGCATTATCACCAGTATCCATATGAAAATACCTACAGTAACTGGACAATGTACAAGGCAGGAAAAACTTGGCTAGCATTTAAGTAATGTAAATAAGGATCCAGTCATTATTCAGTAGTTTGGTATTTGCTGTAACAACATTAATCACTATGGATTAATTTGAGCATCATGTGGCTATAGTCAGTAATTGTACAGGAATACCAGCATAATTTAGCTATTTAATATATCACAATTTTCAAGCATTGATCGTGGTATTGACACTGACATCCAACATGATTAGTATTCCTCGGATGGCCCTTCTGGATGGGTAAAATACTCTGTGTTTGTTTACATGGCCTTGTCATTTGGCCTATGGGGGTGTGAATTGCAGCATGCGCCAGCATGCAGTGTTTTAACTCCCCCATGTGGACATTACAGGTGTGAACTAAAAGGTACCTAATTTATGTTAATGTGGTACTCTTTAAACAGGACAGCGTTAATGTGAAATAAGTGCTTTTAGTTGGCTCCCCAGCATAGTCAGAGAACAGCATACTAGTGCATGCTGCAGATTACATCTCTGTAATCCAAGCTGTGGGGCTGTGTAGACATAACCTCAGGTTTCCAGATAATGGCAGGGGAATGGGGACACCATATAAACATGTAACAAAAGCCAGTAAACAGGGGTTTAACAGCTTAAGTCTTAGTATGGCAAATATCACACACTTTAGCTTATGGGCTTGTTCCGGAGACTGAGTCAGGATACGATGCCTCCTAGGAGCTGCTAGCTCAAGTGACCCAAGGTTTAGTTGTTCCAGGTCCCTTTACGTAGTTCCAGTTACCCAGAGTGCCTCATTTCCTTTGGCTGCCCGCTTTTGCACCTGGTTCCTGGAAATTAACAGCAGCTGGGCTGGCCTAGGCCTAATGGCAACCATTTCTCGTGAGTAGGAGATTTAAGAGGAATCCAGCTTCTCTCATTCCTGCATCAAGATGAGGAGAGGAAGCCACTGCTTAAGATCTTGGCTTTTCCCTGGGCTCACTGGATATACACACAGGCCTGTAAAAAGGAAAACAAAATTCTTGTATGCAACTTAAATATATCAGGCTCTCCTTCTGGTCACAGCTGTACTGTTATCCAACTCTTTTACTCTGCTGTAACTTCCTAACCGCATTTCTGGAAATGGGGGTGTTCCATCCAGCTCTAGTTTTTCAACTTTGGCTGAAGACAACACTGAACTTTCATTTAGCATTTAAAGTTCATGTAAATTCCTTGTGCTTTGAAAATATTTAATTCTGAACTATTTTGACAAACCTGGAAAACTAATTCCAAGTTCTCAAAGCCCACCTGAAAAAGGGTGATTTTGTTTTTCCTGCCTGACTTCGTCTCTGTAATTCCACAATGACAAATGAGTTGCATAATCTTAAATTCCTATTTTTCAGTGATTTGAGCTGTTTAAGTTGTGCACCTCTCTGCATCCTCCTCAAACATAATTCCGTTCTGGTAACACCTCAGTTTGTATACAACTTCCCTGCAGTTAAAAGGGATGGTTCTAGAATACTCACCAGAGTGCTGAGGTGGATAAGCCTTGTTTTGAGGCCACAATCAGTCCCCCCCACACACACCAAAACCATTGAAGCATCTAAAAATGTCATATCACCAGACCTATGAAGCACATGACGAAAGTGCCTCACAAATAACCTAGTTTAAGTGGAAAAAAATAGCCTCAGTTTCTCTTATTTGTTCATGCTCTTCAGTGGTCCTCAGTTGGCTGGGGTACTTGAGTTTGAGCTCCATCTACAGCCCTCTTTCTATCTGAGGGAGCTGGAGAGACATGCTTGTGGTAGCCAACCCTAAGCACTTTAAGCCTCTTATGCTGCTCTTCAGCAATCCCCCCACTGGCTTCTCTTCTCTTGTCAGACTGTTGTACTTCAGGGAGAGAAGGCAGCCTTATTCTTCACCTCCCTCTACAGTGAAAATAGCTTCAGCCCCCAGACCACTGCTACTTGAAGGCAAAAAAGCCATTGAAGATGGCACAAGGAATTACTAAATGTGTGTGGGTGTGAAGAGTTAACAGCTCATGAAGATGCTGGCTTGGAGGTAGGTTGTCCATATAAACCTCTTGAATAGACAATAGAGGACTGCCTATCTGCTTCCAATCACACTAGGTAAGATAGTAAGCTTCCCCCATCCCCCTCCCAATATATGAGGCAGCAGGGAGCTGAGGCCTTCATGGGATGGGCTCAGGAGGGGAAGATAGAATGGGCATGGCGCTTGTTAGAGCCTTTAGGGGGCTTGTTAGGGCCATTATTTTTAGCAAATTTCAGACACTTGTCTTTTAAGTCCACAAAGTTACAGCATTGCAAACTCTAATTTTCAATATGTGGTTTAGAACTGTACTCCCTGAGGCTGGATGACTTGGAGATTCATCAGTTTACTCTAAGGGGAAAAGATGTCAGCTAGTTTTGTGGATGGACACTCATATAAATTTAAATCAGACACTGAACACTTTAACTAGAAAGTAACAAGTAACTAGTTAAAGCATGATGAAAGCAAAGTCATAGCTGAGTACTTGCACATACTGGTAACCATTGAGGGTGGATTGCCTTTTCTTGATCACAGTCTTCTTCTTCCTGCCTCTTCCTCTACTTTGTCATGGCTGGTAAGAAATTACTAATAAAACTGATCTTGATGTGTTATATCACTGTATCTGTATAATCTATTAACATGTTGCCCTGTACCTTTTCCTTAAGACATGAATGAGTAAAACGCTGATGGCTATAACAAGAATTTTTAATCACACATTCACATTTAAAGGCCTTATATGCTGTCTGTAGTCACTGGCTTAGCTCTCCCGTCAGTAAAACTGAATGCACATTAATTAGTGTGCAAAACCATCAGATTACTTAAATGTAATCTACCATCAATAGCTAGCTGCAAACAGAACGAGATTCACATTGGAAAAACCTCTGATTTTTTTTTTGAGCCCAGGTAGTTAATGATAAACTTGTTGCTTGGCTGTTAAATGGCTTTTAGGGCTTACATGGGTAGGAATTTCATGTTCCTGGAAAAACTGAGGTTGACATCACAAAATGGCTGCCACTGTTGACTATTTGGTGTGCTTGGTGTTGGTGCGTAGTCTCAAAAGCTAAAGAATAGGTGGGAATTTTTTCAAAAGTTAATTAAATATAGAACTCTCCCTAAAAGTCATTAGGATTTGGATGGTTAACTCAAAGCTAACTGCCCTTGTTGCCTTGGAAAATCTCACACTGAACTTACATAGATGATACTACTCTGATCCCCTAGTCATAGTCTCTTTCTAGAACAGGAGTGGGCAAACTATGGCCCATCCAGTCCTCCAGATGTTTTAATCCGGCCCTCGAGCTCCTGCTGGGGAGCCTGGTCTGGGGCTTGCCCTGCTTCGCGCGGCTCCTGGAAGCAGCAGCATGTCCCCTCCTCTTCTCTCCTCCCCCCCCCCCCCCCGGCTCCTACGCATAGGTGCAGGCAGGGGGCTCCGCACGCTGCCCCCTCCCCAAGCGCCACCCCCGCAGCTCCCATTGACTGGGAAATGTGGCCAATGGGAGCTACAGGGGTGGCTCCTGAGGACGGGGCAGTGCGCAGAGCTGCCTGGCCGTGCCTCTGCGTAGGAGCTGGGGACGGGACATGCCGCTGCTTCTGGGAGCTGCTTGAGGTAAGAGACGCCTGGAACCTGTACCCTTGACTCCCTCCTTCGCCCCTGCCCCAGCCCTGATCCCCCTCCTGCCCTCTAAACTCCTCGGTCCCAACCCGGAGAACCCTCCTGCACCCCCAACCCCTCATCCCCACCCCAGAGCCTACACCCCCAGCCGGAGCCCTCATCCCCTCCTGCACCCCAACCCCCAATTTCATGAGCGTTCATGGCCCGCCATACAATTTCCATACCCAGATGTGGCCCTCGGGCCAAAAAGTTTGTCCACCTCTGTTCTAGAACATAGGTAGGACAAAACTGAAGGAATTTAAATTACTGAGTGTACATATTATGAGTGTACATATTTTTCTAAGTAGAGAGCTTATGTCTTCAGGACTTTACAATAGGCATGCTTCACCAGCAATAAATGAATAGTGACAAATACAAAATGCTTTGCTTCCTCCAAAGGGTGAGTGATTAGCTAGGTCCACCATGCTAGTTTCAGGAAATTCTTATTATATGATAACCATAGAGCAAGGCTGGAATAAAGAAGAGATGTTGTCACAAAGCGCCAGGAAATTGTTGCAAATATATTTTGACTAATCCTTCTTAATGACACAAATATGTGGCGACTCTAGCGCATAATAAAATCAGTGCATGTGGGACCTGAAAAACACATGGGACAATATTAATATGAGAACTTCATTTTGAAGGGCGTTCCTGTGTCTGTGTAGCTGGCATGCCTAATGCAAGTTCTGCATTGTACACCTCTACCTCGATATAACGCTGTTCTCGGGAGCCAAAAAATCTTACCGCATTATAGGTGAAACCGCGTTATATCGAACTTGCTTTGATCCACTGGAGTGTGCAGCCCCGCCCCCCGGAGCACTGCTTTACCGTGTTATATCCGAATTCGTGTTATATCGGGTCGCGTTATATCGGGGTAGAGGTGTATATAATACTTAAATTGCAATATACCAGTGACCTTGCTTTAGGAACTCTTATGAAATTGTCACTTTGTTCATAAAGTTAAATTATTATTATGTTGAAGGAGAGAGGTTTTGCTTTAATCTACTTGAAATGTCTGGATGCAACGTCTTTTGAAGTTATTTTCTTTTCTTCTCTTAAAAACTGGCCAGGGTACTAGCTCCATAGCAGTCTCCTGTTTAGTTAGCCGTATAAAACAGGTAGCCTGCTCAGATCAGGTTGGTTAGCTGTACTAAACGATGTTCCGGGGTGGTGGAAGGAGACATGTTCAGATTCCATCTAGTGCTCCTCAAAAGTGGTAGCTGCAGATTAGAGATAGTGGCGTAGTAAGTATTTCAACTGGAAAGCAGACTCTGGAGGACTGGGGGAGCCACATTTATATAGGATAATTGTATGCTGATGAGTGAAGAAACACTAAAAAAGAACACACTTTGTAGGAGATATCTGTGGTCTGTGTAGGGAAGTGGGGGAAAGGAAGAGAGGACAATTCTATAAGGAGGGGAGAAAGCAGGACCGAGTCATTGCAGTGAAGTGAGTCAGAGTTCTTGAAGTGCAGAATAGAAATCGGAGCCTTGTTATTTTTCTATAAATGGAAATGAGTGTTCAGAGAGGTGAGGTCCAAGAAGCAAAGACCATTGGGGGGGGTAAGAGGGAGGTGGGTGGAAGTCCCTTGGATAAGAACACAAAAGATTTTACCAGTGAGAAGGCCCCTCATTCTAAGGGGGTTTAAGTACACGGTGGTTTTTAAATTATTTCATGCCACAAGATAGAAATTGCTGTACTATATTTAGATTGTATTTATTCCAATGAGTTTTTGAATAACTGCCTGTGTGAACTTGTGAATTACTAGAAACATTGCAAAATGTACGGCTCTTTGGGCTCTCGCATGTCATGAAGGGAGGCGGGGGGTGATTCCAAATTTTGGTGAGACTGCCATTACTTTTTAAATTAAACAAACAACAACAAAATATTGCTTTCCATGCAGATTTCCCTGTACTAAATGTAGAACAGAGGCTCAATGCAAAACAGTTTCATAAGCAAGAATGGTTACGATAACATGTCATGCCAAATGTGAGTGCAATTTAAGTAGCCTGTGGGAAACCAATCTTGTTTACAATAACTTCTGTTGCATGATGGAATTTAAAGTTGACTTAATACACACGGAAGTGTGCTGTAAAATAGGTCAGATCAGCATCTTTCCACCAAGCAGCCAAACCAAAAATGGAGGGCAGAGGGAGTTCAAGGGAAGAAGCCACATGAAAGACATTAGAATTAATGAGGATTCAGCATTACTCTAATTAATAACTGGCAAATTAGTAGAGAATTTTTCATCATTTCAATTTACTTATTAAAACTCTTCACTTCCATTACTCTGGACAGTTGTTTTCTAGCTGCTTGCTTATTAGGAGACATATCAACCATGTGCACTCCTAGAGATGAACGCAAGTGCTCTATGAAGAGTTCTAAGCCAATGTGTGGGTTAAAGTCAGGGAATGCCAAGGCTCAGCCCTGAAGTTGACCGAAAGCATCTTCATTTATTGATGATGGTTTCATATTGAAAAATGCAATATTGAACAGGCATTGCAACTACAACTGGTGAAATGTTATTAGCCATCAATATGAACCTTTTTTGTTAGTGTATAATTCACAGATGGATCCTGATTTCTTAACTGGGGGTTAAACTTAGGCACCCAATTGTTAATAATTTTGCTATGAAGGCTTAGAGGGAAGGATGAAGTGTTGGCCCCATGGAACACAGAACTACATCTTTTGCTAAATCTTAAGGCAGCAGCTAAAGAAATGCTCTTCATAATCATACAATGGGCCAACACATCAAGATACATAAAATGGCTTTACAGTTCTTCACAGAAGGCCTTTCTCTACCCATCCTATTCAGTCATTAACTTCACAAAAAGCATTGGTGTCTCATTTCCTGATGCATTAATTTCAAAGTTCTCATTCTCAAGGCTGTGCACCACTCCTCCACTGCCTGCCTCTACTTTGCTATTCTACCCCTCTTATCCTTTGAATTCTGCCCCATCCTTTCTTGCTGGCTCTTCAAGTTGCCAATTCTCCTTTATGTTCCAAGCACCTTCCCGAGGTTCTTCAAGTCCCTGTTTAAATTCTACTGCTTTTGAGAAACCTTTCTATGTTAACCCCATGCTTGATGTCACTGCATTGTTCAACATGTTATATTTAAGCTCTTGGGCACAGAAACCTTGTTCCCATTGTTGTGCTTGCAAACACAGTTAACCTCACATCAGTGTTGAACATATTCTAACAAATCCTTAACATGGATTAGGAAGGATAAGCAAGTCCTATTCATTGTGAGTAATGTAACCTTATCTTTAAAAGACATATATGCTTTGAGGAGTGGAGTGGAGAGATATTATCTTAGAGAATTGAATCTTGACTGCAATTTACCTTCTTTATTCACTAACAAAGTACCCTTAAATGAGATTAATACAATACATGTGAGTATATGTGAATTCACGTAGTCACTGGGGAAGTTAATGATGAAGTCGGTAAGTAAAAAGTGAAACAAGCTGTGAAATGTACCTATATGCTTACTAAAATAATGCAGCAGATAGCTGGTGGAAGTGTTGCCTGTTTGAGCAAAGGTACTCAAATCTCTCACATTCCTGTCTGTACCATTGTTTGGGCTTCAATCCAAACATGCTGGATTGATGTAGTAACCACCTACATGTCCATGGAACCAGCTGGTGTATGTTGGATTTGGAAGAGGAGGGGGCTGCTGTTGCCTACAGGGAGTATGTAATTGCTGTAGGAAATTAAGTAGGAGTGCTTAATTTAAAAAAGTACTCTGACTTCTGGAAAGAAATAGCATGAAGCTCTAAATGGAGCCAAAAAATAAGCAATGCTCTTGTAAACACAACTGTAGAGTTTTATACGAGTTCCTCAGATGAAAGAAAATGGTGCCTGAGTTGAAGTGGCACAGATTACTGCAATCTCTTCTTTACTTTAGATAACTAGTGCATCTGGGATTCTCCATGTTCAGCTGTCTGTTTCTGCTATAGCTATAATGTTTCACTGTGCTTTGGTCTTAAAGCTTGCTGTCAAGCTAATCTGCAAAATGGTTTCTTCCTTTGTACCTAGGAAATAGAATCATAGAAATGTAGGGCTGAAAAGGACCTTGAGAAGTCATCAAGTCCAGTCCCTGGTGCTGAGGCAGGACCAAGTAAACCTAGACCATCCCTGTCCAAACTGTTCTTAAAAACTTGCAGTGATGGGGATACACAACCTCCCTTGGAAGCCTATTCCAGAGCTTAACTACCCATATAGTTAGAAAGTTTTTCCTGATATCTAACCTGAATCTCCCCTGCTGCAGATTAAACCCATTACTATTTGTCCTAACTTCAGTGCACATGCAGAACAATTAATCATAGTCCTCTTTATAACAGCTCTTAACATATTTAAAGATCGCTATCAGGTCCCTCTTCAGTCTTCTTTTCTCAAAACTAAACATGCCCAGCTTTTTTAACCTTTCTTCATAGGTCAGGTTTTCTATACTGCTCATCATTTTTGTTTCGTTTCTCTGGACTCGTTCCAATTCACATCTTTCCTGAAGTGTGGAGCCCAGAATTGGACACAATATTCCAGGTGAGGCCTCACCAAGTGCTGAGTAGAGTAGGACCATTCTCTCCCTTGTCTTACATACAACAACACTCTTGTTAATACACCCCAGAATGGTATAAGCCTTTTTCGCACCTGTATCACACTGTTGACTCATTCAATTTGTGATCCACTTCCCCCCAGATCCTTTTCAGCAGTACTATGCCCTAGACAATTATTCCCCAGTTTTTAGCTGTACGTCTGATTTTTTTTCCTTCCTAAGTGAAGTACTTTGCACTTGTCTTTATTGATTTCATCTTGTTGAATTCAGCTCAATTTTCCAATTTGTCAAGATCATTTTGAATTCTAACCGTGTCTGATTTTACATTTTGTTACCTAGACATTTTTATTTGGCATACAGCAACACTGAGTTGATTAGATTCAAACTCGGGAAAGGGGTGCAGGGTACATCACAGCTCCAAAGTTTCACATAAACTCTCTCCTTTTATAGACATTTATACATTTTATTGCGTTTACTATACATTATATTACATACATTGGATTGGTTACCTTGTAGGAACCAATTCTGGTATAGCATGCTCTGTTTATGTTCTATTTATGCTTGACCTACTCTTTATTTAATTTTTATATTTTTAATGTATTTGGTTGTTTTTTTGTTTATAGTAAATGGTTCCCTGAGTGTTCTCCCTCTTATCTTAGCTGGCTCAGACATTTTGTTCTTTTGGCCTCCTGGCCTATTTGCTTATTTTAGTTAGCACAAACATTTTGTTTCCAGCCTGATCATTCATTTACCTCCCTAATTCTATCTTCCAAAGCATGAGGCCTCCTGTCTCCTTTCTTTCCACCCCGTGTTTAATTACTCATATTAGGTCAAGCCTACCTACTTACCAGTGCCTTTGTTTTTCATATTTGCTGTTAGTTGGGCGATGGACACTAATTGTCGTTTTTTAATTTGTATGAAATTAGTGGTATTAATGGACAAGGGAGGTGTAGATGCAAACAGAATGCTTACCAGTGACTCCCATTTGGTGGTGTCTGTCACAGCCTCTCTCACACAATCTCCTTCATCTACATGCTTGGACATAGGGCATGGCTCCCAATCTGAGTCAGTCGGGTGAGGTTTAGACAAAATCCATTTAGGCTTTCCTGGCATGGTGTTGTCCCCACCGAAAAGTTTGTGGTATTTCAGAGCACATACTGTGTTCCCGAGTTGTACCACCTCCTTCACTTCCTTTGTAATGACTAGTTGGGTCCAACCTTCCTTCCTTGTGGTTAGGTTTATTTGTGCTGAGCACTCTTAGAACCATCTTGGCTTCATTCATTTACAGCAGGCTGTTTACTTCATCTTCTCCTTGCGTGGCCATATTCACACAGGGATAATGCTATTGATAGGTCTTGTTTTTTATTGTATTTATACTGTTGACATATGCCATTGTTTTTAGGATTCCCTATCCATCTAGGTTTAGCAAATATAATTGGCACAGTTGAACTATTAATTCATGGGTGTTCAAGGTCCAGGACTTTCTAGCCTTGCAAATTTTTCTCCCTAACATTTTCTCCCTAATTCTCTTTTCCACTAGTGTGGTCTAGATAAGTGTGATGTTTAATAATCTTGACCATTCCCCCTGCTTTATTTCTTAGGTGCAGAACAAGTTTGGTAACATATATACTGCATGTAATTGCTAAAAACATTATTTAATGAATTAATTACAGCATTTACAGATATATTCATTCATTTTAAAGTTTGCTCTATGGAATGCATATTATTAAGGCTGTGTTTCAGTCAGGGGTATTTTTAGTAAAAGTCATGGACAGGTCACGGGCAGTAAACAAAAATTCACGGCCCTTGACCTGTCCATGACTTGTACTATATACCTCTGACTAAATCTTGGGGAGTGGACAGCCCAGGGGGCACCGCGGGTGTGGGGGAAGGGAGTAAGGGGGGTACCCGGCTCCGCACCTCCCCGGAAGTGGGACATCCCTCAGTTCCTAGGCAGAGGCGTGATCACGCAGTTTCTGTGCGCTACCTCCTCCCCAAGCACTGGCACCGCAGCTCCCATTGGCCAGGAACTGCGGCAAATGGGAGCTGCGGGGGCGGTGCCTGCAGGCGGAGACAGCGCACCAAGCCCCCTAGCCACACTTCCCCCTAGCAGCTGAGGGATGTCGCCGCTTCCAGGGAGCCCCTCCGAGGTAAGTGCCACTCAGAGCCCTTCCCCAACCCCCAGCCCTGAGCCCCCCCACCCAAACTCCTGCTGGGGGGTGGGTGAGGGGAACGATGGGGGCGAGACTGCCCCAGCAGCGGTCGGTGTGGCTGGCCCAGGGGCCACCTGAGCTGTTCAGGCGGTCCCCAGGCCAGCTGCACCAGCCACTGCAGAAGTCACGTAGGTCACGGAAAGTCATAGAATCATAGAAGATTAGGGTTGGAAGAGACCTCAGGAGGTCATCTAGTCCAATCCCCTGCTCAAAGCAGTACCAACCCCAACTAAATCATCCCAGCCAGGGCTTTGTCAAGCTGAGCCTTAAAAACCTCTAAGGATTCCACCACCTCCCAAGGTAACCCATTCCAGTGTCAAGGAATCCGTGACTTCTGTGACCTCTGTGGCAAACTGACAGCCTTACATATTATTAATAGTTTAGTACTTTAACCTCGCAGCAAAAGGTATTATCTCCCCTTTTTTCAATGGCTTGACCAACTGTATGAGATAGTGAGTTAATTTTAAAGTTTACTTTTTTAATGTTTGCATTAAAAATGTTTTTTAAACATTAAAAAATGTTTGTAGGCCTACTTACAGGTGTCAGCCACAAATCTGGTAAGAGTACTCTCCACTCCGTTATCCAAGTCATTAAGGAAAATATTGAATAGTACCAGTCCTGACCATTGATAACTACACTTTGGGGACGGTTTTACGATCAGTTGTACACCCATGTTATAGTAATTTCATCTGGACTGCATTTCCCTAATTTGCTTATGAGAATGTCATGTGGTACCATGTCAAAAGCCTAACTAAAATTAAGATATGTCATGTCTGCTGTCCCCCATCCACTAGGCCAGTAACCTTGTCAAAGAAGGAAATTAAGTTGGTTTGTCTGTGCTCTGCCTTATAACCCTATTATCCTCTAGATACTTGCAAATTGTTTGTTTAATAAGTTGTTCCAGTATCTTTCCAGGTATTAAAGTTAGGCTGATAGATATATAATTCCCCAGTTCTCTTTGTTCCCCTTTTAAAATATAGGTACTGTGTTTGCCTTTCTCCAGTTCTCGGGCACCTCACCAGTCCTCCATGAGTTCTCAAAGATAATGCTATCGATTCCAAGATTGCTCCAGTTAGTTCCTTAAATACTCTAGGATGAATTTTGTCAGGCCCTACCGACTTACATCTAACTCAGGGGTTCTCAAACTTCATTGCACTGTGACCCCCTTCTGACAACAAAAATTACTACACAACCCCAAGAGGGGGGGACTGAAGCCTGAGCCAGCCCGAGCCCCGCTGCCCTGCGTGGGGTGGAGGGACAAAGCTGGAGCTCCACTGCCCTTGGGTGGGGGGCCAGGGACATATTCCCCAGAGCAGTGGTTCCCAAACTGTGGGTCAGGACCCCGAAATGGGTCGCGACCTTATTTTAATGGGGTCACCAGGGCTGGCTTAGGCTTACTAGGGCCCAGGGCCAAAACCGAAGCCTGAGTCCAAGGGGCCGGTAACCTGAGCCCCGTCGCCCACAAGGGATCAACTAATTTTCTTGAATTGAAGCCTTAAATTGGGTGGCAATATGATGGAGCCACCAGAAAACTGCTGTAAATTGTAAACAGAATTGGCATATTTCACTGCATGTTGCAGTGCTGTGCACGGCTCCTTCATTTGCTCAGACTGTGAGTGAGTCCTTCCAATGCAGTTAATCACCAAATTACATGTAACATGTTAAATGGAGTATCTCCTCAGTATAGTTTTATCATTATGCAATAGAGTTAAGTATTACAGATGAGTGATGTCCATTTCTGAAGAAACTATGTAGCCCTAGTAAAGCAGGGGATGGATCACTTGCTGTTTGCCTATTCTGTTCATTCTCTCTGAAGCACCTGGCATTGGCCACTGTCAGAAGATTGGATACTGGGATAGATGGACCATTGATCTGATGCAATATGGCCATTCTTATGTTCTTATATTATACTTGTTTAAACAAATTGTATCCTTATTTACTCTAGTGAAATACGTAGACAGCTACAAAAAGTGTCTGACAAACTCTTCGTCTCATGAGAGTGGGACAGGGGGTGGGTTTGCAGCTTTATGTGTGACCCTGAATGCACAAATTCACTGTTGTGAATGGGTGGTCTAAGGCCTTGGCTGATTAACCAGACCCAATATTTTTAGGTTTTTGGACAGAACCATGATTTTGGAAAGAATACAAGGCAAATCTGGTAACTTCCATGAACAGTAAGAGGAATAAATCAATATTGTAACTGCTATTATTAAGCCTCGAATAAAAAGGGCAGCACAGCTCTGCCATATGTTATCACTTGTGATACAAAAGACCAGTTATGTCAGCTAGCTACTGTCAGCAGTGCATACAGAAAAAAATTATAACCAGGAAATAAAAGGGCGTGATGCAATCCAAAGTTTCAGGTAACAGACTGTTGCCAAACTCAAGTGTTCAAAACACATGAATAAGGCTCCCATAAGTGAATAACTTAAATTTTAAGGTTTTAAAAGATAACAATTTGGGGTTTGTTTACTTTCTGGTTTCTGAGCCTGTAGGATTTGGTCATATTTTCAAGCTTTTCTCCTCCACCATAAAGGGGCTAGTACCTTTTTATTTTGAAATGAAAGTTGAGATTTTCATGAAATAACAGTATTTGGGAGATGGGGCTTTGAGACAAGCACCAAATATCACAAGGCTCAGGATGAAATTACAAGAGTTGGCAACACTTGGTGACAGTAAACTCTAAGTATGGTTTCTTAAATAATGTGGTGAATCCACTGAGTATGAATCCTTTGCTGCTCCTCTGGCAGCTGATTGGAGGGTAATAAATTAGCTAAGATCAGCAGGTTTCGTGATGTTTAGATTGGGATGGTGGGGAAGCTGGGAGGAAGAAGCCTGTTGCTAATGATGGGCACTGAGCAAGCTAGGCTATTGCTCGGTGCATTTGAATCTACCTTGGTTTCAGATCAATAGGCCTCACTTACATAGCGTGAAATTCTAAAAAGCACACCATTATAGCTGAGTCTGACATGAAATTCCTCCTATAGAAACTGGCTTGTAAAACCCCACTTTTTCCTACTGTTTGGGTGACGGGCAGTAATTTCTTAATAGAAAGCAAAGATTTTTGTATTGCCTATTGGTTGTTTTGTAGAAACTTAAGGTGAGATATCTGAAATCCGTTGGCTTCATGTTACTCTTTTAGAAAAAGCCAAGCTGATAATGATAGTGCATGGGATCGGCAACCTTTGGCATGCGGCTTGCCAGGGAAAGCCCCATGGCTGGCTGGGCCGGTTTGTTTACCTGCTGCGTCCGCAGGTTCGGCCGATCGCAGCTCCCACTGGCCATGGTTCGCTGCTCCAGGCCAATGTGGGCTACGGGAAGCGGCGTGGGCCGAGGGATGTGCTAGCTGCTGCATTTGTGATGTTGACACTGGAACTAGAAGAAGGTGTAGGGAATACCACTGTCCTGTATAAGGGGCAGGAAATGGGGAGACAGTTGAAGCTGAAGAAAGCCAACAGCCTGCAAAATGGCAGAGGAGATGTCTCAACATCCCTTCCTTCACCCAGGCCTTCCTGCTTCTGGCCAGTCTTTCCTTTACTTCCTGGATCCTAAGTCTTCTTATAGATCTCTTGACCCCCTAATCAGGCCTACCCAGTGCACAATTGTGCATTAGGCTACTTCCTCCAAATAACTCAAGCAACTCACATTCTTGGGAACAAAGGTTGTATTGTTTATCAGTGCATTACTACAGATTTTGCTGATTCAAACCACCTGCTGGAATGACAAGTGAATAATCACTTTAAATTTCTCCTGTTTGGCTGTTTTCCTCCACCTGCTCCACAAGGTAACCATCAACTCCGACATGCAGCACCTAAACTGTGGTATGGGTGGGATTTTAGAAGGCAGACTAACAACTCAAGTTGTAAGTTCCCTGCTTGTGAAAGCAGAATATTTAGTAGCACAAAGTGGTCAACATCTCTGCATTGTATTTCATGGGAACCATTTGTGGAGTTTGATGCAAGAGAGTCTTTAGTAAACAAGTTCAAACTCTAATACTGTCTGTCCCTCCCTAAGAATGTTTTGGTGATTAGTATAGCACCATTCGCATGCTGCACCACATAGTTTTATTTTACCTGTTACTTAAAGCATCTGCTGCTGAACTGCTTTGTCTTTAATGGATACAGGCTACCATCTGCCTCTAGCCCTACATGACAAACTACATTTTCAAGCATGAACTAACAAAGGTTTGTTACCTATGAGGTGAGCAACTCATTTAGATATTTGGATTTAAGTTTTCACTCTGATATTGACACACTAGATCAGACCATTGGTTCATGAAGTCTAGCATCCTACCTCCTACAATGTCCAATTCCTGAAGCTTCATCAGCTTACCCCCATCTTGCTTCCCATTTAAGCTTTTGGCCTGCAGTTTAGTTCTGTACCATACACTGGTGGGAATTTCTTCCCTGATCCCTGTAGCAATGAGCTTGATCCTTAAAAAATAAGGTGCAAGTAGTTCTACCTCAAGATGCAAAAGTATGTTATTCATCACATTATTTAGGCCCTTTTAAAATCTATCTGCAGTAAAATAATTAAATATATTGTATATATCTATGTATTTAAAGCCCTCTTCTTCTGTTGAATAGCTTTTTGAACGCCATACTGTAAAGAACCAGTAATGGCATCAGCTTGATTTGCAGGAAGGACAATGTTTCATTTCTGAAGCTGAGGAGGGAGGGAAGCAAAATACACCTCTACCCCGATATAACACGACCCGATATAACATGAATTCAGATATAACGCGGTAAAGCAGTGCTCTGTGGGGGGGCTGCGTACTCCGGCAGATCAAAGCAAGTTCGATATAACGCGGTTTCACCTATAACTCAGTAAGATTTTTTTTTTGGCTCCCGAGGACAGCGTTATATCTGGGTAGAGGTGTATCTGGGTTCTATTCCTGGATCTGCCACAGTTCCTATGTCACGCAGGTATACAGCTCATGCGATACTGTGGGTTAACTTTGTGACTTTTTGCCTGTCTGTTACAGGAGAATCTCATTACTTTCCCTACTTCGCAGGTGTGTTATGAGGCTTAATTTTTCATCATCATAAAGCACTTGGCATTTCTCTAGTGCCTTCAAACAATTACCAGTCTTCAGTAACACATTCCACTTTAAATTTATGTTCCCAGACAGTTATGCCAACAATTGCTTTAAGCTTTGGAAAATTGGCCCTTTTAAAATTCCAAATACACATCTTACATATTAGCTGGTGCCATATTCCATTTGCATGAAGTAAATGTAGCCAGATCATGATCACTGGTATCTAGACAACTGATAATGTTTAGGTCAGCAATTCACTCTTCTTTGTCAATCAGAGTGAGGGCCATTATTAGGTTATCCTGTGCTGAGTGCAGGACTTCGTATTAAGAAATCATCATCTATTATTTTTAGAAACTCTAAGGAAGTTTTGTTGCTGGCTGCATGCAACGTCCAGCAAGTGTTCCGCAGGTTCAAGTTAGCCATGATAATTTTTTCTTCCCACATATTACTTACAGATGGTTAAGGAGCTGTTCATCCTGCTCTCTAGTGAGAGTAGGTGGTCTGTAACAGATGCCCCCAGTACTACTACTTTAGCTTTACTAGGTAGAATATTAATCCATAAGCATTCAAGGTCCTGCAATTCTGAACTATGACTCTAACAGGAAAAGTGTGTCTTTGTTGTAAAGGACCATTGCTTCTTCCCTTTTCCCATTCTATCCTTACAGAACAACTTCAAGCCATCAATTTTATTGTTCTAGACATAAGAATCATCCCACTAAGTGTTAATAATACCAACCATATTATGTTTCTTTCACACATAACCATCCTCTTGTTTATTACTTAGGCTCATAACATGAATAATTAACAATTAAATGTGTTCTATATGTCCCCTAGCCCTTGAATTTGTCATGTGTGACACCATGAAGATGGTTTATGTATTTGTCTGTTTGTACCACGATGCTGAGGAGATGCTTCCTGCTAATCTCTGAGTGCTGAGGTGAAGAAAGGTGCAGAAAAGTGTCCTCTTGCCACTGTTCTATTCAAAGGTCAGGGAGATGGGGAAAGAACTCAGGGATGTGGTAATGAGCCCAGGGTGGGCAGACATTATATATGTATATAAGAATGGCCATACTGGGTCAGACCAGTGGTCCATCTAGCCCAGTATCCTGTCTTGCAGCAGTGGCCAGTGCCAGCAGAACAGGGCAATTATTGAGTGAGCCATCCCCTGTCATGCAGTTTAATATTTAATTTAATATATGGAGATATCCTATCTCCTAGAACTGGAAGGGACCCTGAAAGGTCATCGAGTCCAGCCCCCTGCCTTCACTAGCAGGACCAAGTACTGATTTTGCCCCAGATCCCTAAGTGTCCCCCTCAAGGATTGAACTCACAACCCTGGGTTTAGCAGGCCAATGCTCAAACCACTGAACTATCCCTCCCCCCAAGTTCCAGCTTCTTTCCTTATTGCTTGCATTAACTCATTAAACTCATTCTTTGCATTATTGATTCAATGGGTCCTTTGAACAGAGGTAAGCCCAGGAGCCCTCCATTTTGAAGAAAGATTGGGGACTGAAGAAGAGTCAAGAGTGTTAAAACGTGTCAGAGCCAGAGGGGTTTTGAGTTCCAATATGGGACTTTAGTTTATGCCTTTGAGACTTGTATAATAATTACCCTGTGACAAGGGAGTTCTAAACTTCTGTGCTGGAAAAATACTCTTGAGGAGCCTTGAGAAGGGGAAACAGAGGATGGGATGCCTGCAGGAGCACCCCAGGCCAGGAGGGGGTGCTCCAAGATAGTGACCCTCTGACAAAGTTACTGGCACTCAATTGTTATCGAACTCTGTGTGTGCCTTCTTTATACCTTTGGTGGAAACTTGACCCACTTTAAAGTCAATGCAAAACTCCATTGACTGGAGAAAGTTTGGGATTTTCACCCTTTGTGTTTTCATGTCCTGAGAGATTAGGCTATTTTTGTGTTGTATATTTTAGTTTATCATCACAGCTTCTCAAAGTGTAAAGAAACAGACCAATAAAGGTAACTTGCTTCCTTCCAGGAAAAGTTTACTTAAATTATGCCATTATAGAACTCAGGGTGCTCAATGCTGAGAGGTACAATCAGTCACAAACATGAAGTAACAGGGGCTCAGAAATGGTCTTCATGTTCATTTTTAAAACAGCAACAGCATTGACTATACTGAGCAGTCCAACGAAGTTTTCCAAAAGGAGGAGTAAAATGTGCTACTAAAAGATAGTATTATAAATGCACTAATTGTAGGAATGGCCTAGTTAGTTAAGAGCTCCTGATATGAATGTAGAGAAGACCCAAACCTAATCTCATGGCTACCAGACAATATCTTAGAAATTTAAATGGCAGTGACAGAATTTAACAGCAGGTTCTGGTTTTCATGGGCAATCCCACTCCAGAGGCAGATGCAAGAGGTTAACCCTTGAGTTTGGCTGGCATTATTGCAGATGTCTACATAGCTTGTTTTGTACAAGACTGAATTTAAACAGAAACTAACCTGCTATTGCTTTGTGTGGGAGATGAGACAGAGTGTGGGATAAGAATAGTTGTTGTGGTTTTGTGACCGCCATGTTGTATTTTAACCTCCATTTTGAATGTAACCTTCAGCGTGGCTTCGAGAATTGATTTTTGTAGCAGGAACTTGACATCCAGTGGAGACACTAAGTTTGGGAAGTTGAGAGAAAGAAATCAAGGACCATCAACACTGAGTCAGTGGCTCTGTCCTACTAATGGTTTGCTGTCATTAGGACCGTAGTCTGCAGAGCTGGGGGTCCAGCCAGGGCAACCCCCTGCACACCAGGACATTGTGCCACTTTTGGCCAAATTTTGTGAATTGCATTGTGACCTGGCCCAAGGTTTGTACCAGGTTGCAATGCTACTCAAATGAGGAGGGGTTAGATTTAGGGGCTCCTGGGCCAGGGAAGTCAGGCTGCTGGGGTGATAGTGGCAATGGGGGCACTTGAGAGGGGAAGAGGAGGGTCGTGAGGGCGGGGGGAACCTGTGGCCTTCTCCCTTTAAATGGCACTCTAAAGCCCTTTATTAGGGCCAGGGACTTTGAACGACTCTGCCTAGAAGCCAGTGGGGAATAGGGAGTGGGGCTGGTATTTGGAAATCTCTAAGCAGAAGTGCATGGGCAGAAAAGGTGAAAGAGGCTGTTTTAAAAGAAGAATGTTCTCTAAGCCAGGAGGGCCATTCCACTGCCAAAAGGAAATCTGTTAGCCAAGAAGGCTGGAAGGGTTGCCTGGCCTCTGGAATTGGACCAAACCTAGGACTCTTAGGTGTTGAGGTCAGACTTGAGTGGGTTTGTGTTTCAGAGTTTGTTGTTTTCCATAGATCTCTAACTCTCCTGCTTTGTAAGAGTGAAAGTTTTTGTGGTTAAATTCCTGGGCAAGTCCATGTGCCTTGCTTTACTGCCACGTTGTCCATGAAGGGTGTAATTAAGAAACCAGACTCTGGGTTGGATATGTTTTAAGCAACTGGGGGCTCTGGGGACTTAGGCACTGATACCAGGGTCTAGGCAGACAAACTGCAGGGCCCCACTGCCCAGAAGGGTGTCCAGACATGGGGTCTGCGTCTGGAAATGCACGTGAGATGCTCAGAACTAGGATCAGTGATCAGTCACTACCCAGATTGAGGATGTTTAGAAGCATATGTGATTTAGTTGTTGCATCCAATTACAATAGACTGGGGTCCATCCAGAAAATGGGACTGAGAATAGGTTGTGACAGGAGGCATGTGTGGAAGTATGCTCCCATTGGTCTGCTAACAGCTTGCATGCCTTTTGCATCCACCATAAGTGTGCTTGCGAAGAGGTGGGAGAAGTACCAGATACTCCTTTATATATACATTTCACACATTCAGTGTGAGGATGGATTAGTGATCTGCATTCCAGCCTGGGCCCTGGTCTACACCACAGAGTTAGGTCGATGCAAGGCAGCTCCTGCTTATCTTAGGAAGGCTACATCTTCACTACGGGGGGGGGGGGGGGGGGGGTCGATTTAAGATACGCAAATTCAGCTACGCGAATAGTGTAGCTGAATTCAACGTATTGCAGCCGACTTACCCCGCTCTAGGGACGGCGGCAAAATCGACCTCTGCGGCTTCCTGTCGACGGCGCTTACTCCCACCTCCGCTGGTGGAGTAAGAGCATCGATCCCCGAGAGGTTGATTTCTACCCGCCGATTCAGGCGGGTAGTGTAGACCCAGCTTAACTCACCCACTACACCAACTTAATAATTCCACCTCCACGAGAAGCCTAGAGTCAAAGTTGATGTAGTTAGGTTGATACAGCTTCAGTGTAGACTTACATTGACTGTTGCTGGCTTTCAGAAGCCGTCCCACAATGCCCCACGCCGACAGTTCAATCAGTACAAGTGCCTCTGGTGAGGATGTGCACCGCTGACACAAGGAGCGAAGTGTAGACATGCATGAGCAATGTAATTACTGTGGCAGCTGTATGCCGACATAAACTAGGTTGACTTAATTTTGTAGTGTGGACATGCCCTAAGTCATGTACTCCAGCTCTAACCATCTTTTGCTCCTGATTATTGTTTAATATTGCATAATATGAGAAATTGGAATGGCATTTCATCTGAAGTATTTCTTAAACCTCAATTCTAACCCCTCACACACAAAGTACTGTGACATTACGGAGGTAAGCAGAATTTAAATTATTTGCACAAGATCAGGTTTGCAAGGCAGTATTGGGAATAGAAGCTGAAAGACTTCAATCTGCTCCCTTTAATTAATTATGGTGTGTGTATATATACAGATGCGTGCGTGCACACACACTTGATACTGTGACAAATGAATCTATTTCCCCCAGTGATGTGCCTGTATAATTCTCAAGATGAGGGTAGGGTTTTTGGAAGAACAGATTCGCAACTTACTTTTTGAAGGGTTTGACTGGCACAGAAGAGTAACTGTAAACTAAAAATTGTTCAAACTGTGCTGGAGTATAGAAAAATGTATGTAGCTCTAATGCTATTGGAAGATGTATTATGGCATGCATCATGGAATCTTGGAGACACTTTAAAATATTATTCGCATGTCTGGCTTGAGTTCACTAAATTCTCTTCAAAGAGGAATGTAGGATTATGCAACTCTGAAGAATTCTTGCTTTGGAGCAGGGTTTGCTCCAATTGCTTTGTTTCACTGCTTGCAATAAGTATACACATTGTGTAACTTATTCTTCAGTATATTTACCAAATATGTATCAAATTATATAGTTATTAAAGCACGGGGAGATACGTCTATGGGTAAAACATCCTTTAAAGTAACAGCTCAGTGTGAGCTTACTTTATTGGTATTCACACAAAATATGCATTCCATGCCATTGTAATCCATGTTTATGTTCCAGCGGAAATCATTCCATTCCATTGTTTGTTTGTTTCTGTTTGCATAAAGCTCCCACAACACCTATATTAAAAGTTAATAGTGTTTTTATACTGCCCTGCTTCATATGTTGCATGCCAAAAGAAAAATAAATTAACCCAGAGAGTCATAAGAACCAGCAGTCTTACTAAAATTGGTGTGGGTCACAACCTCAATCTATTCTCCTGTGGGTAAAGGTGAGTAGTGTTAACAGAGCTACTTATGAACCATGAGAGGACAGCTTGGCTCATGACTGCCAGCTTTCCTGTATCATGAGTTATATGGGGTAGTGTTCTCTGAACATGTAACTTCACACAATATTAACAGGGCTTGTTCATGCAGAGTGAAATTTAACATGGTGAAAAAGGGTTGTAGCTGGCCCTGAATGCCAGTCAGATGTAGGACTTCTGCCCCGAGGAGATATTCATCCATAATGAGCATATATTTTTCTGCATGAATCTGTGCTTAAAAAAATTGAGAGCTTATTAATTATAAAGTAAAAGACTCTTTAGACTTGCAGTATAACTTTCCAAGTGTCTTTGAATGGCTTGATTTAAAGAATTTCCACTGAAAGGTACTTTGGTATACTGATATATTTGAAAGCCAATGAAGATTAGAGGTTAAGGTTTAGGTTTTTGCAGCTGGAACCTGCTAGTGATCCTACTGTCACCTACCAAGCTTTTTATAACCTTACCTTAGCCCTTAGTCCATCCCATTCTTTGCTGCACATTGGGCTCTCCACCTTTGACATCCTTGCCTGTCAACTGCCCTTCTCTCCAAATCTTCCCATTTCATGTTGAGGTGCTTGATGTTGTTCAGAACTGTTCATTTCCATGTTATTCGTGGTCTTCCTCTCTTTCTTCTTGTGTTTTCTGGCTTCCATTCAAGAGCGGTATTTGGTAAGCATTCTTTTTCCATTCTTGTCCCAGCCACAGATGTCTTCTTTTGTAGATTATTTGTGAGCAGGTGCCTCATCCAGTAATTTTTCTGACTTTTTCATCCATCGTCCTATCTCTATATGTTATTCCCAATAGTCTTCTCAGACGTTTGTGATGAAATGCATCCAGCTTTTGCATATCTTTCTTGATAAGTTGCCATGTCTCACTGCTATATGTTGTGATGGTGATCGCAGTTGCTTTGTACACATTCAGTTTTGTCTTGAGGGAGATGTTTTTGAGTTGCCTGATGTTTTTGAGTCTTCCAAGTGCAGCATTTGCCTTCCCGATTCTTCTTCTTATTTCCTTGGAGCTAGTACCATCTTGGCTGATGGTACTTCCAAGATCCGTAAAATTGTCCACCTTCTCCAGTTTCTTTTCTTGTAGTCCCCATTAACATGACTTTACATTTCTTTGCATTGTATCTCAAACCAATCTTCTCCATTACTACTTTTACTTGGTTTGTGCATTTTTGTAGTCCATTGGCATCTTCACTGATATGAGCGATGTCGTCAGCAAAATATAAATCAAATAGCCTTGAATTGTTCCATTTTAGGCTCTATTACTAGAACATGCGGCTGAAGAAACAAAACATACCTGCAGGAACCTTGACAAAGCAGTAAAGAAACAATGCAAAAAAGATAAGCAAAATTGGATGGAAAGTAAGGCCTAGTGAAGGTGAAGAAGCAGGGGGAAAAAAACAATAGAAGAACAGTCTACACAATCCTGAAACAGTTAACAGGATATGGATCAAAATTCAGAAGTGTCCCAGTGAAAGGGAAACAAGGAGAAATTTTGAAAACACAGGAAGAACAAGAAAATTGATGGGTGGAACACTTCAAAGAAGTGGTAAACCAACCAGAACTGGAATTTAACAATGATAAACCACTAGACCTAGATATTGATGTATCTGAGGTAAAAATCGAAGAAGAAGGGGAAAAAAAGCATTGCAGAAGCTGAAAAACAACAAGGCATCTGGTTTGGATGGCATTCATCCTGAGATGCTTAAATATGGAGACAAAGACGTGGAATCAGTCATTTGTTTGCTGTGCAACAGAATATGGATGGAGGAGAAAGTGCTGGAAGAATGGACCCTTGGTATTCTCATCAAGTTACCAAAGAAAGGTGATCTAAACAGTTGTTCAAATTGGAGGGGAGTAATACTTCTATCTGTCACAGGAAAAGTATTTGCAGCAGACCTCCTGAACAGAATGAAAAGAAAGATGGATACCATCCTACGTGAACAATCTGAATTTAGACAAGGAAGATTGTGCACAAATGCTATTTTCACCCTGAGAAGGATTATTGAGAACACAGTTGAATTCCAAGGCAGTCTTGCCATCAATTTTGTGGACTTTCAAAAGGCAATTGATAGTGTAAACAGAGAAACAATGTGGAAAATTGTGGAACAATATGGAATTCCAACAAAATTAACACTATGAAGGAATTCTATGCCAACTCAAAATGCTACATTAAAATGGAAAATGGATTGAGTAAGCCATTCAGCATCAAGACAGGTGTAAGGCAGGGGTGCATCCTGTCTCCTTTTTAGTTTGTTAGTCATCGACTATGGATTAAAACAATGCTTTTTATAAAGGAAACCTAAAATGCTATTTTCCCACAAATGCAAGTAGCAAATCACTACAAAGCAATAGTGTTGCATACCATGGATAACTGAAAAACTAATTAGATTTGGCTTTGTCAGTGGTTCATCACTCCTGAGTGTCTGTGTTAGCACAAAGTTTCAAGAGCTGCGATTGAAAGCAAGCAATAAACAATTGCCATCTGAAATTGTAGGTTGGTCTAAATTAACTGAATGGCTCATGAACCCCTGCAATCCTGTTGCTGAACCTATTACAAATTAATAACAAGCTGAAACCAGGAGAGTTTCTTCTGGGCACAATTGCTTACAAAAAGCTTGCACATCTGTAATTTTGTCTCCAGTAGACCTGGCTGAACAATGAACAAATTGTTTAAGAAAACAATCATTTGTCAGTTAAAAGAAAAGTAGTGTGACTACTCAATCGGCTCCAATGTCCATGAAAGTCAGTGAATTACAGAGGGGAATTTATCTAGCAGGACAAGAATGCACTGTTGCCTGGCAAATGATGAAACTCAAGTGCGTGAACTGATAAATCACCAACATACAGTAACACAGCTTAAGAATCCCAAAGTTACATTGCATAAAGAGAACATTGGTTGCAAAGGTCTTCCACTTTTGCAGTAACGTGTAGAAGACTGACTCTGGGTACTAAGGCACTAAGCACTAAATGGTCCATGTGGGCAGTGGGGTTTCTGACTGTTCCTCCCAGCGAAAAGAGCCAAGCCTGGAGGAAGAGTTCTGCTCTGGCAGCTGATAGGCAGGAAACAGTACAAAGAGAGGAGGCAGAGGTCAGATTGTGACAGAGTAAACAAACGCAAATCCTTGGAGAAGCTGGATTGGAAGCAACTGTAGAAAGTTTGGTTGGGATTTGGTTAGGTTTGCCTAACCTCTCGCCGCCTAAACTCCCTAGGTGCCTAAGTTTGCACTGGAAAAGTCCCCATGACATCTAAATTGCTGTCGGCATGTGCACAGCTGGCTCAGCACTGGTATCACTGAGCAGCTTGGTGCCTAATTCATGTGTAAGCCCCAGTGGGATTCACAACATAGGAATTTCTCTGTGCTTCTCTCCTGCAGGGTCTGATCCAGTAGACATGCTCACAAGCGGCCGTAGAGCATGTCTCCTGGATCAGGCTCCACACACCACAGTTGGAGGAAGTGATTGTGGTGCCCCCCCTTTATACCCAATAGCCCAGTGGTTAGGGCTTTCATCTGGGAGGTCGGAGACCAGCGTTCAATTCCCTGCTTCACAACAGGCAAAAGCAGGATTTGAACCTGAGTCTCAAACATCCAGAGTGGAAGCTCTGGCCACTGGGATATTGAGCTTAATGTGGGAGGAGCACCACCTCTCCTGCTCCTTCTCAGTTTGTCTTGGAAAAAGGGCTGAGCTGACTTAAGTGCCAAACTCCAAAAGAGAGTTCATGGCAGTGAATCCCAACTGAAGGGAGCCACCTCCCTCTGGTCCTGAGTTAGGGTCCAAATCCCCTTTTGAGGAGAGGGGTTTTTGCCACACCCCTTTCCTCAGCACTTCCTTCTGGCTATCTTAGGCAGCTTCCCCTTTTTAGGCATCTGTCTCTCCCCATACACTGGGTGCCTAACACAGTGCTGTAAATTCCACTTGGTGGCAGGGCAGCTAAAAGTTAGGCCCTGCATTGGTCGGCCTGGGTCCCTGTTTGAATCCCACACTTTGTGCCTGTCCTAGGGAAGACAGTGGTCCAGCTGTTGGTACTCACTGTTCTAGTGGGGGGGACTGGAGCCTTGGCCATTAGTCCTTAACAAAGTCTTCTGAGTGGGGTCTGGGCCGCTATACAATACAGACTCTTCTAACTCGGGGATTAGGAGAAGTGTGCTGTTAAAGGAGTGCCAGGAAAAATGGCTCCAGAGAAGAGGGCACTGATGACAGGACCAGGGTTGCCAACTTTCTAATTGCACAAAACTGAACACCTCTGCCCTGCCCCAGCCTGGTCCCTTCTCTGAGGCCGTGCCCCCTGCTTGCTCCATTTCCTGCCTCCCTCTGTCGTTCGCTCTCTCCCACCCTGACTCACTTTCTCTGGGAGGGAGCTCAGGGTTAGGGCAGGAGGTTGGGGTACAGGAAGGGGGTGAGGGCTCCAGCTGGGGTTGCAGGCTCCGGGAGGGTGTTTAGGTGCAGGAGGGGCTGCAGGGTCCCAGCAGCGCTTACCGGAGCTCCCGGAAAGCAGCTGCCAAGTCCCTGCAGCCCCTAGGCACATGGGTGGCCAGGGAAGCTCCGTATGCTTCCAGGAGCCACACGGAGCCAACAGGTAGGGAGCCTGCCTTGGCCCCCGGTGCGACTGGACTTTTAGTGGCCTGGTCGATGGTGCCAGCCGGAGCCGCCAGGGTCCCTTTTTGACTGGGCATTCCGGTCGAAAACTGGATGCCTGGCAACCCTAGATAGGACCAAGTTGGAGAAGAAGCAGTACCTGGAAAAGGGTACGAGTTTGGTCATGCAAGCTGGGGTTTGTCTTGTATAGTGACTTTGGACTTGCCAGAAAAGGAAAAAGACTTGGCGCACACTGACCAAAGAGAAATTTATGAGGTAATAGCAGTGAAGGCAACAAAATATATGCAGGTGAAATAAATACTTATGTCTGTTTTCAGAAATGCTGCTGCTTCTTCGAGTGCTTGCTCATATCGATTCCAATTAGGTGTGTGCGCGCCGTGTGCACGATCGTCGGAGCAATTTTCTACCCTAGCAACACCCGGTGGGTCGGCTGTGGAGCCCCCTGGAGTGGCGCCTTCATGGCGCTGGATATATACCCCAGCCGACCCAGCGCCCCCTCAGTTCCTTCTTACCGCCCGTGACGGTCGTTGGAACTGTGGAGCGCGGCATAGCTGTTCTCCACTCTCCCTAGCTTTACCCGTTGCTTCTTGTAGATAGTTGTTAATTGTGTTTTTTAGATTAGTAGTTGTTGTTAATAGTTATAAATAGTTTTTCGTAGTTAGCGGGGGTTAATGTGGCCTTTATTCCCCCCTTTTCCATCCCGGCGCACAGCCGGGCTCATGCCCAAGGCTCCCGGCTTTAAGCCGTGCGCGACATGTGCTAGGCCTATGCCAACGGGAGACCCCCATGACTCTTGTCTGAAGTGCTTAGGGGAGTCTCACCAAATGGACAAGTGCAAGATTTGCAAGGCTTTCAGGCCAAGGACGAAAAAGGAGCCGGACTTCAGGCTTAAGCAGCTCCTCATGGAAGTGGCACTTAGCCTGGATCCTCCTTCAGCGCGCCAGGTTCCGGAACCGAGCGCCTCGGTGCGTAGTGCCCCAGCGGCTCCTTCCGGTACTGCACCGCGGGCAGACGCGGAAAAGGCGCCACGGCACTGTCCTCCCTCGGCACGGCGTCCGCCGCAAGCCCCTCGGTGCTGGTCCCTGTCTCCGGGACATAAAAGGCCCCGTAAAACTCAGGACGCTGCCGTCCAACAGGCACCGGCTCCCCCCGCACCAGTGGTAGAGCCGCGCCCGGCTTCCGAATGCCAGAGGAAGCAAGTATCATCAGCACCGTTGACTCCGGCGCTGGGTGTAGAGCCGTTGAGTCCGGTGCGGACTGGCTCACCGCCTCGTTAGGTGGTGGAGCCCTGTCTCCCTTCTACACTGGAGATGTTTGCCACGGCGAGAGACCTCATCGCCCTCACGGAGCCGGCACCTTCTCAACCCACGGCACCGCATGCCCTTCGTACGGTACAGTCCAGGGGCAAGCCTACCCTGATACGGCCGCCATCTCCGGGCGTGGACTCGCGGCACCGCTCCTGGTCTCGGAGCAGGTCTCGACGCCACTCGCAGTCCCGGCACCGATCTCCATCTCGGTGCCGGTCGTAGTCGCGGCACAGATTTACCTCCCGGCACCGGTCTTCTTCTCGGCACCGACCCGAGCATCGGTACCGGTCGGAGTCAAGGCGCAGCTCTAGGCACCGGTATGAGCGCTGCTCCCATTCCCAGGGCCGCTCCCGGCACCGAGGTTACAGACGGTCTTCGTCGTCCAGATCCAGATCTGGATCCCGGTACCGACATGCATATCGGCACCGTTCTTGATCCCAGTACCGTTCACCGGCACCACGCAGAGACCGCTCGCTGATTGATCGGCACTGCTCAGCACCGTACCAGGACGTTTCCCTGCACCCATGCTTGGCACCGCCCTGGCCCTCGAGATTGGCGTCTCACTCTTCTGAAGGGGCTCCCCGTTCAACATACCCTGCTCAGGGTCAAGCCGCAGACGACTTGGGTCATTGGCAGGAGGGGGCAGACAACCTTCGACAAGACCCTACGCATTGGTCTTTCTGGACCCCTTGGGCGTATCACCAGGCTCAAGGGGCTCCACTAGCGGGCTCTCGCTCAGCTCACTCTGAGCCCAGGGTTCCTGAGGCCACCATCTCCCGTCCTCCCCCAGGGGGTATGGAGGCTCCGGTCCTGACGCCCACGCAGGAACCAGACCCTGGTGCAGGGGATCCTGCACCTCCAAGTCCCTTGGAGCCGGACCCTCACACAGATCCCTTACCCCCTGAGGCGTCCTCCTTATCTTCCCCAGATGAGGCAGTGGCGGGTACAACACCCTCAGGCCCACCTCCTATAGATCTTTGTGCCCACCAAGACTTGTTACGTAGGGTGGCAAGAAATATGGACCTACAGGCCGAGGAGATAGTGGAGGTGGAGGACCCGGTGGTGAGCATCCTTTCATCTGATGCCCCAACCCGGGTAGCGTTGCCCATTATCTGAACAATTCAGGCTAACGCTACGGCCCTATGGCAAACCCCGACCTCCATCCCTCCAACTGCCAGAGGGGTAGAGAGGAAGTACTTTGTGCCCTCTAAAGACTATGAGTACCTCTACATGCATCCCCCACCATGTTCACTGGTAGTCTCATCAGTGAACTCCAGAGAGCGCCATGGCCAGCAGGCGGCAGCGCCCAAATCAAAGGACGCTAAGCGCTTTGATTTGTTTGGACGCAAGGTTCATTCGGCGCGGGGTCTGCAGCTCAGGGCCGCAAACCAACAGGTGCTCTTAAGTCGGTACAATTATAACTCATGGGTTTCCATGGGTAAATTCAAAGAGTTGGTTCCCCAGGACTCAAGGGAGGAGTTCGGGGCCCTGGTGGAGGAGGACAAAAAGGTGGCTAGAACCTCCTTACAGGCCTCCCTCGACATTGCGGACTCGGCCGCCAGGACTCTAGCTTCTGGGATAGCCATGCGACGTGTCTCCTGGCTCCAGGTTTCGGGGTTACCGCCAGAACTGCAGGAGACCCTGCAGGATCTGCCGTTCGAGGGCCAAGGCTTGTTCTCGGACAAGACGGACTCTAGGTTACAGAGCCTCAAAGACTCGAGAACCATCATGCGCTCCCTGGGGATGCATGTCCCAGGACCTCTGGCCCTTTAGGCCACAGCCACAAAGGTTCTACCCTCCTCCTCCTCGTCCGAGACAGGACTTCCCCAGAAGGCGGGGACGAGGTGGTAGACGGAGGCCGACCGGACCCCAACCCGGTCAGAACCAGGCCCCCCCAGGCCACCTTCAGGACCTAGGCAAAACTTTTGAAGCTGCGCCCGAGGACGGCGCACCAGCCACTACCCAGGATCCATCTCATTTATTTCGGGATCGCCTCTCCCGTTTCCACCGTGCTTGGTCCCTTATAACTTCGGACTGTTGGGTCCTTCGCACGGTGGAGAGGGGATACGCCCTCCAGTTTTCTTCGTTTCCCCCCTCCTCGTCCCTCTTCAGGGACCCTTCTCACGAGCATCTCCTTATACAGGAGGTTTTTGGGCTCCTCTCTATGGGGGCCATAGAGGAGGTTCCCCCAGAGTTAAGGGGCAAGGGGTTTTATTCCTGCTACTTCCTGATCCCCAAAGCAAAACGGGGTCTGCCGTCCTTCCCTTCGGACTGTCAGCGGCTCCGAGAGTGTTCACCAAATGTATGGCCGTCGTGGCAGCATACCTTCGGCGACAAAGGATACAGGTGTTCCCGTATCTAGACGACTGGCTGGTCCGCGGCCGCACCAGAGACCAGGTTCAGGCGCACGTACAGATAATACTACAAACATTCCACGACTTAAGCATTCTAATCAACAAAGAGAAGTCCACTCTGGAGCCGACCCAGAGAATAGAGTTTATCGGGGCAGTCTTAGACTCCACGCTCGCCCGAGCTCTTCTGCCAGGCACTCGGTTTCGCACCATCGCGAACATCATCCACGGACTCCAGGCCTTCCCGATTACCACTGTAAGGACATGCCTCGGTCTGTTGGGTCACATGGCCTCTTGTACTTACGTAACCAGGCATGCCAGACTTCGGCTTCGTCAACTTCAGGCCTGGGTGTCCTCGGTGTACCGCCCTTCTCGGGACAGCCTGAACATGGTGGTCATGATTCCGAACTCGGTCTTGACCTCTCTCACCTGGTGGCTGGATCACAAGGCGGTTTGTGCAGGAGTGCCGTTTCACACCCCACAACCCTCCCTGCACCTGGTCATGGATGCCTCATCTCTAGGTTGGGGCGCTCACCTCGGGGAGCACCATACCCAAGGCCTGTGGACCCCATCCCAACTAGCTCTGCACATCAATGTTCGAGAGCTGATGCCGGTGCGCCTAGCCTGTCAGGCATTTCTCGGTCTCCTGCATGGCCGCTGCGTGTTAGTCCTCGCAGACAACACCACGGCCATGTTCTACATCAACAAGCAAGGAGGAGCCCGGTCGTCTCCCCTACGCCAAGAGGCCATTCGCCTGTGGGAGTTCTGCATTGCCCACTCGATACATCTCATGGCATCGTTCCTCCCTGGAGTCCAGAACACTCTGGCGAACCGTCTCAGCAGATCCTTCCAGACGCATGAGTGGTCGATTCGCCCGGACATAATCTATTCCATCTTCCAGAGGTGGGGATTTCCCCAGGTAGACCTGTTCGCATCACAAGCCAACAGGAAGTGCCACGTGTTCTGCTCCCTACAAGGGCGATCTCCGGGCTCCCTGTCGGATGCTTTCCTTCTAACGTGGAAAGACCAGCTGTTCTACGCTTTCCCTCCATTCCCACTGGCCCACAGGGTACTGCTCAAACTACGCAGAGACCAGACACGTGTGATTCTAGTCGCTCCAGCTTGGCCAAGACAGCACTGGTACACCACCCTTCTGGAGCTATCGGTTCAAACTCTGATCACGCTTCCCTTGTGCCCAGACTTGATCTCCCAGGACCACGGCCGATTGTGTCACCCCGACCTGCAATCGCTCCACCTTACAGCATGGATGCTCCATGGCTGAATCGGACAGAGCTACAATGCTCACATCCCCTGCAACAGATTCTAATGGGAAGTAGAAAGCCCTCTACACGGACCACTTACTTAGCCAAGTGGAAGTGGTTCTCCTGTTGGTGCGACCAGCGGGCCACGCCCCCCTTGCAGGCGTCTATTCCTCTTATACTCGAGTATCTCCTGTCCTTGAGGCAGCAGGGCCTGGCGATATCTACAGTCAGGGTTCACCTGGCCGCTATATCGGCGTTCCACCCAGGAGAACACGCTTCCTCAGTTTTCTCTAACCCGATGGTTGTCAGATTCCTCAAGGGCTTAGACCGCCTTTACCCACAGCAACGCCAACCCGTTCCGGCGTGGGATCTTAACCTGGTTCTCTCCAAGCTCACAGGACCCCCATTCGAGCCATTGGCTACCTGCTCGCTCCTTTACCTATCTTGGAAGACAGCCTTCCTTGTAGCCATCACTTCAGCAAGGTGTGTTTCTGAACTCAAGGCCTTCATATCTGAGCCTCCGTACACAGTCTTCCATAAAGACAAGGTGCAGCTTCGCCCCCACCCTGCCTTCCTTCCCAAGGTTGTATCAGCTTTTCATGTGAACCAGGATATATTCCTCCCGGTCTTCCATCCTAAGCCACACGCCACGCGCCAAGACCAGTGTATGCACTCCTTGGACGTGCGCAGGGCCCTTGCTTTCTATATTGAGCGTACGAAACCATTTTGAAAGACGACGCAACTCTTCGTTGCAGTAGCCGACCGGCTGAAAGGCCTACCGGTCTCCTCCCAACGTCTCTCCTCTTGGATCACGTCCTGCATTCGTGCTTGCTACGACCTGGCTGGTGTCCCAGCGCCACGCCTCACCGCCTACTCCACGAGGGCCCAAGCCTCCTCGACTGCCTTCCTGGCTCAGGACATTTGTAGAGCTGCAGTTTGGTCATCGGTCCACACCTTCGTCGCTCACTATGCTCATATCCATTCCAAACCCGCCCCCTTTCCCCACTGTCGGAGTAGCCGGCAAGAAGGAACTGAGGGGGCGCTGGGTCGGCTGGGGTATATATCCAGCGCCATGAAGGCGCCACTCCAGGGGGCTCCACAGCCGACCCACTGGGTATTACTAGGGTAGGAAATTTCTCCGACGATCGTGCATGCGGCGCGCACGCACCTAATTGGAATGGATATGAGCAACACATCTCGAAGAACAACAGTTACAAAGGTGAGTAACTGTTTTATCTCTGGTTTAACACTTCTCACCCGTTCTGTCAGTGCCAGGTCATCCTGGCCCACCAGTGATTACTTTGTGATGCAGCTCACTAAGGGGACACAAGTGTATGCTTAGAGGAAGCTGGGTTTACAGACTTGGGAATTGCAGCCATCCAAGGGGATTTGCTTGGGAAGGGAAGGCTCATTCAACAGACTGACAACTTATTCTTGCATATGGGAGAGACAACTAGGACTTATGTTGAGGAATAGAGGACCAGCACGTACTTTTTGTTCTGGAATTGACCTTATCCCATAATTAGCTCAGGCCAGGGTACTCAGTTTGATTTTGCATTAGGTGATCAGAAGGTTGAATTTTCAAATGAGTATAACTACTTGAGACCCTAGGTAAAAGAATATCGTCTTTCTGTGAACAGATAGCTCTGATTGTATAGTCACTCGAATCCAGCACTCATACTGGCAGGCAAGATCACAGGCCAGACAGGAAGAGGATAAAAAAACCCAGTTATGTTGGAAACAATCCAGGTGGATTGGTATCTAAAGGAGAGTGGAAGTTTTACAGCTCTGTCACAAGTGGGAAAGATGGAAGCTGGTGGTCAATAACCTCCATATCCAGGGCTTTGGAGCCATGCTCCGGCTCCGCTCCAGCTCCCACGGCCGGCTCTAGCTTTTTTGTTGCCCCAGGCAAAAAAAAAAAAAAAAAAAGGTGGCCGGACTGCCAAAGCAAAAGAAAAACCCCCAAACCGGCAGCTGCAGAGAGCACGTAGAGGGCGGTCAGGGCGGCTTGCAGGGGGGTGAAGGACGGCACCCGCCCGCTCCCTCCGCCCGTAGGCAGCCAGGCGCTGCAGCCTGCTTGCAGCCGGGTGAGAGGGGCTCCCCCCTCCGGCCTTGGGGTGTCTATCCCGGCCGGGCAGGCTCCAAGGGGGCCGACACAGGCAACGCTGGCTGGGGTCTGCGACCTCCGTGTGGGGCCGGCATTGCAGCAGGGCTCGGCATAGTGCAAACGGCACCAGGATCAGTGGAACCCGCCCCTCCACTGCCTGCGGGCCGCCGCAGAACCGTCCCTGCCTCCGCTGCCCGCTGGGCTGCCGCAGAACCCTCCCTCCCTGCCTCCGCTACCTGCCGGGCCGCCGCAGAACCCTTCCTCCTTCCAGTGCCCGGGGGCTGCAGGAGGTGCTGGCTCAGTCGCTCCTTTAAAGGCGGCTCGGCCGGGCCGGGCTCAAGGTACGGGAGGCGGAAGCCAGTGCAGGCGGTGGGGAGTGGCGCATCCCGGGTAGCCCGGCGGCACGATGAGCAGCGGGTATCACTACTTCCTGCCCCGCGGGTAGGGGTGCGTGCCTCCTTCAGGGCTGGGCTGGCCGCCCCAAGATTGGCCAGAATGCCACCCCTTACAATATGCCGCCCCAGGCACATGTTTTCTCATCTGGTGCCTGGATCCAGCCCTGCCAGCTCCAAGCAAAAACCTGCAGCTCCACTGCTCCGGAGCTGCTCTGTGCTCCAGCTCCGGGCTCTGCTCCAAAGCCTTGGATCATATCAGAGACATTGCTCGTTGAGACAAATTTGAAGCACAGAGATTTCTTTACCCCATTTTTCCTCCTGCAAGCAGCTCACAGAATCATAAACCTTTATTGATCCAGTTGTAGTCATGGAACTGATGAGATGCTGCTACAAGATTGTTACATGGAGGAGGGAGAAAAATTGTTCTTCTTAACCTCTGAGGATAGGGAAAGAAGCAATGGGCTTAAATTGCAGCAAGGGAGGTTTAAGTTGGACATTAGGAAAAACTTCCTAACTGTCAGGGTGGGTATAATTTGCTAGGGAGGTTGTGGAATCTCCATCATTGGATATTTTTAAGAGCAGGTTAGACAGAGATGGTCTAGATAATACTTACTCCTGCCATGAGTGCAGGGGTCTGGACTAGATGACCTCTCGAGGTCTCTTCCAGTCCTATGATTCTATGCCTTTACACTGTGATGGGTTCGGTCACAGAGACCCCCTTGGGACTGTAACCTGATGTGCTGAGACTACCTCTGAGCCTGTTTTCTCTGCCAGTTTGGGCGTCCAGAACCCTGTCTTGTTGAGCCAGATATGCTAATCTGCTGCAACATAGGCTTGGGGTCTGACCCACGCCCCCAAAGCTGCAGACTTAACTGAAAAGGGCTTAGCAAGTGCTCCTGTGTCTAGCACCCAGACACCCAGCTCCCAATGGGATCCTAACCCCAAATGAATCCGTTTTACTCTGTATAAAGCTTATACAGGGTAAACTCATAAATTGTCTGCCCTCTATAATACTGATAGAGAGATATTCACAGCTGTTTGCTCCCTCAGGTATTAGTTACTAACTCTGGGTTCAATAATAAGCAAAAGTGATTTTATTAAATGTAAAAAAGTAGGATTTAAGTCGTTCCAAGTAATAACAGACAGAACAAAGTAAGTTACCAAGCAAAATAAAACAAAACAGACAAGTCTAAGCCTAATACATTAGGAAACTGAATACAGGTAAATCTCATCCTCAGAGATGTCCCCATAAGCTTCTTTCACAGACTAGACTCCTTCCTAGTCTGGGCCCAATCCTTTTCAGACCAACATTGTGATTTATGGCCTGGGTCCAGCAATCACTCACACCACCATAGTTACAGTCCTTTGTCCCAGTTTCTTTCCGGCATTTCTTTGGGGTGGAGAGGCCATCTCTTGAACCAGCTGAAGACAAAATGGAGAGGCTTCTAGGGCCTTTTATATTCTCTCTCTTGTGGGTGGAAACCCCTTTGTTCTTATGTGCAAAATCACAGCAACAAGATGGAGTTTGTAGCCACCTGGTCAAGTCACATGTCCATGAATGATTTAGCTTTTTGCAGGCCGATGCCAGTGTTTACATGTTAGTTTGAATGTTCCCAGGAAAGCTCAGATGTGGATTGGCATCTCCCAAAGTCCATTGTCAGTTAAGTGTTTCTTGATAGGACTATTCTCAGTAAGTGCCCATTCTCAAGAAGCTGACCAAATGCTTCACTGAGGCTACTTAGAATCAAACACATTGAGATACAAATACATAGCCAATATTCATAACTTCAAATACAAAAATGATACACACATACAGACAGCATAATCATAACCAGCAAATTACAATCTTTCTATAGACACCTTACTAGACCTCCTTTGTACAAGATTTGGTGCAACTATAGGATCTTGGTTGCAACAATGATCTATACGATCACAGTTCATGTCAATAATGTCACATTCCACTACCTAGCTTTGCTGTTAAACTGTAACGGCTTTAGTACAGGAATCTATTTGGTACAATTCTTCCATTGAAGAGTATTGTGTATGCTTATGATGCAAAATTTCTACTTAAAAGGTGGGTTATTCCTTTAGTTTGGTAGTAGACCATTTTGACACTTGACATTGGAATCAATATAATTTGGGCATTACAAAGTATTCATTACACAGATTGTCAAGGAATGTGGTTTCATGTTAGAAATGTGTGGTCTTTCTGGTGTAATGCTTAAACAATTACAAATCCTGCTAAAATATTATTTGCTTTTGTTAAGGAGTGGATGGATTAGATTTTTATTGATAAAAGTTGGTTAACATTGATTTCTTCATACACACACACACACACACACACACACACACACACACACACACAAACTGACAAAAAATATGTCCATAGAAATTAATTAACTGAAGTTACAGATACGCAAAGTATGAAAAAATGTTGCTTGAGAATCAGAGTTTGACTTAAGGATATTTACTTTTAATGTTTTGTCATGTGATGTGGACAATTTGTGTTAATGGTTATAAAGCATCAGTGTCTACTGTCATAAATAATTCTGACCCCCTCTCCATTGCCTAATCTCTGCATAATTTTGGACAACTGTGAACATTTAAATTGATTTAAAAAAAAAAAAAAGCTTAACCCAGTACTTCGCATCACTTTTTTCCACTATGAATTTTTTTTTTTAACCAGGGATTTTGCAAGAGGTTTCTCCTGTTTATGGTCATGATCTCAGTCACTAAATGGCTATATGTTAAGCTCTAACTTAAAATCTAACTCAGTTTTCAAATAGGATTTCACCTTTTCCACAGAAAGCAGTTTTTATTGGGTTGAAATTTGGTTTTAAATTAGTCTTCTTCCTCTCCCACTGAACCTTCTAAAGATAAATGATGCAGGTGCCCTATTGTCAGTTCAAAATTTCAGGATTATCCTGAGGTTTACTTCTTATGTTAGAGTATTCTTATACTAGAACAGGGGTGGGCAAATGATGGCCCGGGGGCCGTGTCTGGCCCTTCAGATGTTTTAATCCGGCTCTCCAGCTCCCCTCTCCAGCCAGGGAACGGGGTCTGGGGCTTGCCCCACTCTGCTCATGCCGTGGCTTCACACAGCTTCCGGAAGCAGCGGCATGTCCCCCCTCCAGCTCCTATGCGTAGGGGCAGCCAGGGGTCTCCGCGCACTGCCCCCGCCCCAAGCACCACCCTCTCACCTCCCATTGGCTGGGAGGAGCCGGAGGGGTGACATGCCGCTGCTTCCGGGAGCTGCTTGAGGTAAGCGCCACCCGGAGCCTGCACCCCGACCCCCTTCCGTGCCCCAATCCCCTGCTGCCCAGCCCAGATCCCCTTCTCGTCCTCCTAGCCCCTTGGTCCCAGCCTGGAGCACACTCCTGCACTCCCAGAACCCGCACCCCCAGCCAGAGCCCTCACCTCCCCCCTCCCCGCACCTCAACCCCCTGTCCCAGCCCAGAGCCCCCTCCCGCACCCTGAACTCCTCATTTCTGCCCCCACCCCAGAGTCCGCACCCCCTCCCATATCCCAACCCCAATTTCATGAGCATTCATGGCCCACCATACAAGTTCCATACCCAGATGTGGCCCTCGGGCCAAAAAGTTTGCCCACCCCTGTACTAGAAGTTGGTCCAATAAAACAGGGGGTCTCACCTTGTTCTTTCTGAGGCCCCCCAAACATGCTATAAAAACTTCATGACCCACGTGGGCCACAATAACTGGTTTTCTACATATAAGAGGCCAGGTTGGTGTTAATGCAATGCCCAGGGCCCCATGCCACAGAGGGCACCATGAAGCTAAGTTGCTCAGGTTTCTGCTTCACCCCCAGGTGGCAGGGCTCAGGGGCCAGGCTTCAGCCCCATGCGGTGGGAGTTCGGCTTTCTGCCCTGGGCCCCAGGAAGTCTAACACTGGTTCTGCTTGGTGGATCCCATGAAACCTGCTCGCGGCTGCCCAGGGGTCTCCAGACCCCTGGTTGAGAACCACTGCAATAAAATATATTACCTCAGCCACCTTGTCTCTTCTCGTATTAATACAGAGAAGAAGATACTTTGACTCCGGAGATGAAAAAATGCAAACATTCTTAGCAGAAACTAGGGAGAATTCTGATCCCCGAAGCTGGAGTTTCTCTGCCACAAATTGACTCCCGTCAGTGCAAGGATCTGGTGCCCTGTTCTCTTAAGAGAGCATGATATGCTAAGATTGTGGGAAACTTGCACACTAGGTTAAAGAATGACCCTTAACATTTATGTATTTAACCAACCATATCTAGACACTGTTCTCCATCCCTATCTTAATTTCTCATAAAAACTCAACAGCAATGGAGAATTGTGTACGCTGTTCATCAAGTACATTAAGATATTCTTTTCAGAGTGGTAACTGTGTTAGTCTGTATCAGCAAAAAGAACGAGGAGTACTTGTGGCACATTAGAGACTAACAAATTTAGTGGAGTGGAGCGGGGACTGGAAGAGGCGGGCCTGGAGCATCCCCTGGCAAAGTCGGCACCTGTTCTTCTGGGGGGAAGCTGCCGTTGCTGCTGTGCAAGGTGCTTCCTAGTGTCCTTGCCTGCAGCGGGCTGTGCCGGTGTGGGATAAGCCAGGGGCACTTCCCAACCACAGTACAGTACTGTACAGTATATAATGCTTTTGTTTGCCCCCCAAAAATTTCCTTGGAACCTAACCCCCCACATTTACATTACATGTTATGGGAAAATTGGATTAGTTTAACATCATTTCATTTAAAGTTTCATTTTTCAGGAACAGAACTACAACGTTAAGTGAGGAGTTACTGTGGCTTGCAAGCAGAGGTGTGAGGCAGCTATCTGTCTGGATGAAAGTACAGGGCAGATGGGGCCGTGAAGAACACTGTACTGGAAGCTGTAGCTAGTATGATTTGAAAGCCAGTGCTGCTTTTATCTCAGGGAGAGATGAGCTGGAGAGAATGTCTGAGGAGCCCCAAGGAGCACACTAAGGCTTTTGCTTTACAGGACTGCCCACAAGGGTTTTGGGAGAAATGAGGCTGCAATTAGATGGTAGTGGTGTGAGCCTTTGTACCTTTCCATTCTGCTAGCCCTGTTAAATTCTACTACTTTCAGTAACTGCAAGTGCTGCATGGGACTCTGCCAAAGCTAGAGTCAGATCAGTGTTTAGAGTAGCTACAGTGTGGCTTCTTGACTTTGTGGCAAACAGAGCACACTACCAAGAGTGGCTAGTGCACGCAACCACTGATTGAATCCCTGGAGTGGGGTCAGGTACAGTGCAGTGACTCATTGTTGTTAAAACTACTCCAGCTCTTTAGAAAATCCCAGCCTAAGAGAGTTAAACACCCACCTCCTATTGAAGCGCAATATGGTTAAGGTGCATTGAAAATCCCATTCTTTTCTCTTCCCCTCCCCCCCATCTCCCCAAAAAAACTTAGTTAAAAGTAGCATCACTAGGGGGAAGCAAAATTCATCAATATTAGTAAATCTTTACTCATTTTATATACTCACTCATATATATACTCATTTTAGATTTTAATAGGAAAACTAGTTTGTACAGTTTTGAGTGTTGATAAACCAGTGATTCTCAAACTTTTGTGCTGGTGATCCCTTTCACCTAGCAAGCCTCTGAATGCGACCCCACCCCTTATAAATTAAAAACACTTTTTAATATATTTAACACCATTATAAATGCTGGAGGCAAAGTAGGGTTTAGGGTGGAAGCTGACAGCTTGCAACCTCCCATGTAATAACCTCGTGACCCCCTGAGGGGTCTCGGCCCCCAGTTTGAGAACCCCTGTGACAAACAAATGCCCAGGTGAACAAGTTGCATTCTCTTCAAACAGAGTTTTGTGCAGCTACTAAAGTGCCTGAACATGAATTTCTTTCTTTTCTTTTCTTTGCAGGGACTTAGACAGAAATAATATCTCAAGAATCACCAAGATGGACTTTGCTGGGCTGAAGAATCTCCGTGTCTTGTGAGTATAAAACTAGCTTGGCCTTCAAAATGCTGCATTGGACCATTAGCCTCCAAAAATAAGCTGGAAAGATGTGTGCTGCTGATGCTCTATGTACTGTAGAATTGTTTACATTTTCTAGTCGTGAAATCACATCCATATCAGAGACCCTGTTCAGTTTCCATAACTAAAGCATTGATTATAGTTTTCTGCCGTGCCTTAGTACAAGAGATAAACTCCAAATAATTTAAAATCAGTGTTATTTAATTGGTGGTTTTCTGCTTGGCTTTTAATCAACATTGTGATTAAAATTTTTTTATTTTTGCACTGTTGAATGAATTGTACTTCAGTTAAACCAATGTATCACTATTAAACCACTGTTAAATGGCTCTTTCCATGTTGGGATGGTTTAGGGTGTATTCCCATACAGAACACAGGGCAGCTGCCACGTAACTTTGAACTAAGGAATAGTTGACAGTTGTAAGGGTCACACCTAAAGGAAACAGTCCATACCTCCTGGCTGAATGTAAATGATTAAAAACAATAGTCACTGCTGTCCCTTGTAGCAGCTGTGGGTCCAATCATACTCCTGAAAAGAAATGATCAGTCGAAGGGGTAGAAATTATTTTCCATAGTTCCATATTAAGACTGAACTGTTACAGAAGGCCAGTGTTCTATTTTGCCTGATGTGAAACTTCTAAATTATCACCATTAATTTAATTTGCTTTCATTTTAAGATTGCCAAAAAGGAGATATAGTGTAATTATTCACAAATATTTATTTCTAGAGAAGAAATAAATTGGGCAGCAAGGTCTAAAAGTACAAATGTTGGTGATTTGAGTTTTCAGAACCAGCATGTCACTGCTGCTGATGTAGTTGGATTACTGGGATATATATATAGTTTGGATGAGATGGAAGTGCGCATAACTGGAGAGAACTTAGTAGAGGAATCACACATCATTGAAGTATAATTGGATGAGAGTGGGAAAAGTGCCCCTGCCATTTAACTTTGGACTTTGAAAATGTATAGTAAATTGTCAGTTTGTTAGATCTATGGCTCTTGCTTCTGGCTGGGACCAAAGAGAAATGATGAAATCCTGAACCTGAAGTTCTTCCTGCCATGTTCCCCGCTCCCTCCTGCCCCCCCCCCAAATATTTCCAAACTTTTCAGGACACCTGTGAAGAACTTAAAATTTAAGGGACATTATTTTTTTCCAAGATTTCCCACCCAGATTTGCAGAGCTAAATCCAGATGAACTTCAGATTAATAAAACTTTTGGGCTCAGATAATGAAGTTATTGTCCAGATCAGAGCTTTGCCAAAACGGAGGTGTGAATCCAGTATTTGCATGTATAGTCACTAATGCAAATGCCAATAATTTGTGGTCCATGTTTTAGTAAAACATAAATAATGGAGGGGAGGTATATAAGCCACAAAGAGATGCAGAAGTTAGTGAAAGTGGTTCAGTGAAGTTTGAAGACAACTTGTAAGGGCCTTTCCCAATGACTATTGATTAAATAGTAAGATTACCATTGATTTTATGCTATGTTTACACTGCTCTTTTGTCATTAAAACTTTGGTTGGTTGGGGTGCGAAAAAAATACCCTCATGACCAACAAAGGTTTTAAAGACACAAAGCGCTGGTGTGGACAGTGCTTTGTCGGTGGGAGATGCGGCTACATGGCATACCTTATAGCGGCACAGCAGTGTAGACATAGCCGTAGTCTCGGTTAGGTTTAGATTGGGCGCTATATGAATCACAGATCACAGTAGCACTGTGGCACTGCAAAGTTGCAACTGGAGTTGAGCAATATTAATAACCATACCAGTCTTATTAGTGAGTTCATATTTGGTTTTCTTTAACTAGCTTGCTGATTTTTTTTCTTGGAAAATCTGTAATATTACAGAAGTGCCTGTGTGGCATATACACAAAAAGGTAACAATGTATTATGTATAGAAAAATTCTATATCCAGCTCCTGTGTCCCAAACTAACGGGATAACAGCAATTCCATATTGTGTCCCATTTAGCGCACGAGAAGCCTATAAGCTAGTTTATTGCCCTCAAGCTAAAGCCCTATAAAGTGACCAGTAACAAAAACCACTTGTGCTTAGCATTGCACAAAAGAGGGGGTCAGAGGTGTTTTTTCCACTTTCTCTTTCCCCAAATAAGCACCTGTGAGAAGTGTAGGTAAGTTAAAGTGTGGGAAAATCTTCCTATTTCACCCACTTGCCCTCTGTAGCTAACACACTGCTTTTACACCACCTATTGTACAATTTATCTTAGTCCTTAAAGTCCTACAAGATGCCCAGGAGATAAATAGTGCATGAAGTTTCTAACACTGTGAATTAATGGGCAGATGCTTAATATGGTTGTGATGAAAATACAAATATCTTCCACTGTTCCTTCAAAACATATGGCATAAACTCTTATAACTATTCTCCAACTAAATAAAAAAAAATCTCAAATTTATTAGAAGACTTACTTCCCTGCTTGTTGACTTCGCCTGCAGGATGAGACTACTACAGCAAAACTTTTCTGCTGCTTGGAGCCATATAAAGCTTATTGGCTTATGTCCCAGCTCTCACTATTTCTATGGGGGTCCTTATTAAAATAACATTTATTGACATGGTAGTCTGACTGTTGGTAAATGTTTCTTTTACTGACTGCTATGCTTTGTGTACTGTACAAAATATCGGCTAAATTGTACCATATGAGTTATTCATGTTAAATACAGTTAAAATCTGGCATAATCTATGTTACGTACATACGTTTGTGTGTGTGTGTGTGTGTGTGTGTGTGTGTGTGTGTGTGTGTGTGTGCACGTAGTTGGATTCAAACTACTTGGAGTGGAGACACCCTCTGCTGCCCCTGCCCCCCCCCCCCAGCGACACTTTGGAGAGGCAGGAATTCACCCAGCATGCACTTCAACACCTTTCTCAGTGACTATCAATCACACTGATCAGCAAACACAGTCCAAATGCCCTTAGCATCCAGTCCATCAGTCACCGATCAAGGTGCTGCATTTCCTGTGGGCTCTGGCTGATGATCACATGTGGTGCAAACTCATAATGACCACAGAGACCAACTGCTCCATGGGCCTGCCCCGCAGTCCTGAGCTCAGATTGTTGGCATGCTGTGCCCCTGCAACAGCCACTTGTGCCCTGTCTGCCCACACAGTCCCTTCTCCAATGGCAATCCCATCCTCCAGTTGGGAAGGAGCTGGTGGCAGCCAGTGGCACTGGAACATTTTTTATAATGGGGGTGCTGAGAGCCATTGAACCAAACTGTAAACCCTGTATATGAAGAAAACCACTTCAAGCCAGGGGGTGCGGCAGGAAATATGGGCAGGATTCCCTGCCAGCCCTCTAGCCAGTCGGCTCTGTGATGTGTGGAGAAGCCCTCTTCTCTTGTCTCCCCCATCCCCTAGCTAATCAGAGTGCCAGGACCATGTGTCACAGCACTGCAGATCATATGTGGAGTGGGGGCTCCACTTACCCATCAATGAGTCTGCCCCCCTTCAGTACAACACTTCAGTGATAAATGGTGGGCCCCACAGGATTTCAGTGGGATTCCACATAATGGTAAATAAAGTCCTATTCCAGGCATTTCTACTTGCCTCCAATCTCTTCAGCTGATTCATCCCCGCCTATGCCCTGTCTCATGGGAGGAAATGAGAGACAGGGATGTGAAAAAGGGATAGATTGCCTGAGCACTTCCCTTGGTAGCTTTTCCTATTCCCTGTGACGCAGACTGACTGTCTTCAGTGGTCACAAACAGCTGGCACTCCTGCACCCTTGGAGAAGTCTCACTGAATAGGAACCGCTCAGTAACTTCTGGAGGAGTCTGAAATCCCATGCAGATGCTTATGTGCATGCACTTTATCACTTAATGCTTTGTCTGGATTATTTGCCCTGCATTAATCTTCTGATGTTGACTATGGGCTTCCATCCTTACTGACACTGAATAAAGTTAAAATGATTGGAAGTGCGAAGAGTAAAGTACTAAGGGGGCAGAATCAGGCCTATAATAAACTAATTGCAAGATTTTAATGGGTTTTGGCTATAAAAACTAAAAGCGAATAATGTGGTTACTAGCCCTGGTAATCAGGATGCAGTTTACATCCATGTAAAAACTACGAGTGCTATGTATTTTGGACTGTAAATTTTATCTTCTGATGGTGGTAGAAGTGACCATGAAAAAAACACTACCATTCTGTAGAGGCGCTTTCATCAGTCTATCACTGTAATTGGTGTTGCTTGATTTAAAGTGCCGTTCACATTGTCAACTGGTATTTCTTTAATTATAGGCATTTGGAAGAAAATCACATCAGTATGATAGAGCGTGGAGCATTTCAGGATCTAAAGCAACTCGAACGGCTGTAAGTATGTTTATTGCATACATGTTGACTTAAAGAACTAAAGATTTTCTGCCTTATTTTATGCATCCTTTTTATTGTGTTTATATAATGACTTAAAGAACTAATGTGGCAAGAATGAACAAGACACTTGACATAAATTAAAGTTAAGAATAGTTTAAAACAGAGCTGAGTTTTAGATTAAAACCTTGTATCCATGATTTATTGTAATTCAAAATAATATTAACAATAATTTGTTAAGAAAACTGTATCCACCAATAAATAATTTATATTATAGCTAACCACTGAGGCAAAGTTAGTCAGGTCTAAATTTTATCTCACTTTGTTTTCTGAAGTTCTCAGGATGACTTCTCTAATTAGATTAATGGTGATGGGTTGTCTTAATAGCCAGCACTATTGGGAATTACCCTGCAATAGTATAAATGCCCTGCACTTCCATATGAGAGTAGAACTACTTGTGTCAGATTAACTATACAGCTACATTTGCTTTATACTCATTAATGGCACTGATATTGGTGGAGTCCCAGAGGTGAAAAATTGGAGTTTGAGTAGAAAATAAGGCCCTTGGTTTTCTGCTTTTGTTAGTGATTTAAATAAAATGGATTTAGAAGATTTAGATAATCTTAAATCCATCATTTACAAGGCCGCTGGCTATTTATTATGGTATATAACAGGTCTGTGTAGAATTCTATGTATGACGGTAACCCCAATCTCATTGTTTTGGTTGAGTGGGTCTGCAGTTGTATAACAGTGCATAGGGTGGGAAAACACCTCTGTCTAAATTGGCATGGAGAGTAGTTGATTTTGTGTACAGACAATAGAAAAAAGAAGTCTGCTGTGTTAAAGCAACTGAGGCCTTGCCTTAATTGACGAGTGAGTTGCTTATTTACACATTGACTTATCTTTGGACGACTCAGGATTCACTCTTATAAGAGAAACGTATATCTTGTCTTGGGTTACAAAACTGTGCTTGAAATTGAAATGATGTTGTTAAGATTCACACTGAGATTGTAATCTGCTCCTTAGAAAAACAGATCTTGAAATATAAAATACTGTTAAGGATACAAAGGTGGTGATTTTGTATGTTGTGTTCAGGGAAACGTCTGGGAAGTAGCAGATAGTAACAAAGTTACTTACAAAATAATAAGTGCATAACCTGACACTATATATAACGATGGTTTTAGCTAAAGTTTGTTCTTCTAGAAAGAAAATGTCAGCACTAAGTCTTGAAGTTTTACATCCATTATATGTGCTTTAATGGAATAACTTCCTTCTCCCCTCTTTCCCCCACTATTTGTTTATTTCTTTAAATCAGTGGTTCCCAAACTTGTTCCGCCGCTTGTGCAGGGAAAGCCCCTGGCGGGCCGGGCCGGTTTGTTTACCTGCCGTGTCTGCAGGTTCGGCTGATCGAGGCTCCCAGTGGCCATGGTTCACTGCTTCAGGCCAATGGGAGCTGCTGGAAGCGGCGGCCAGTACGTTCCTCGGCCTGCATCGCGTCCAGCAGCTCCCATTGGCCTGGAGCAGCGCACAGCGGCCACCGGGAGCCGCAATCGGCTGAACCTGCAGACGCGGCAGGTAAACAAACTGGCCCGCCAGGGGCTTTCCCTGCACAAGTGGCGGAACAAGTTTGGGGACCACTGCTTTAAATGATTCCTCATCTACCTAAAAGGAGTATTTGGGAAAAATCCTAGGACGATACCTAAATGGATGAGCATAACCAGAAAGCTGATCTTTTCTTTATGTTGTATGTTTTCGTTTGTGTGAAACCAGAAATAAAAGAATGCAGTTCTTCTACTAGTAACTGTTAAAGTATGTGATATCTGAATGCCTCCCTTAAATTTTCTCTCTGTATACTCTATATCATACATACGCCGTATCTCTCCTTGCTTTTAGGATTACGTCATTAAAATATTTCCTAAATGAATGTACTATGAATTAGAGATTGGGAAACTCGCAACTTTTTGGTACTTCACCTCAAGTCATTTTATAGGAGATGGCTATAAATCTAATCTTTTGCTATGAATCCGTGTGCTTTGGAGAAGGAATTGTGGAAAGTCTGGCATAACTTTTAAGGGCTAAATTGCAGCATTTTAGGCAATATAAAAACTATTTTATTAACTATTGTCAAGCACCACAAAATGCTAATGCAGAAAATACGATGGCTGAATTTAAAAAAAAGAAGCTGGCTTTTTTCCATTTAATTTATTTCAAATAACAAATAAAAATTTCACTTACACTGCTGCAGGCTTTGGAATACAGTTGGCTTTTGATCTCTTAAAGTGGATGCAAAAGTAATCATTTGCTTTTTTAACAAAGCAGCTGTAGTGGGTCAGACTTTTAAAAACTTGAGTAATTTTGTTCCTGGCAAAATATTGTACATTACATTTTCTTATTCAAAATTACATTGGAAATATATTGCTTTTTTTACAGTAGTGATCATTCAAAGGGCATTAACCCTAAATGAATATTATTTTCTCTTAATGTAGTTGAACTTGTCTAGACATCAAAGCAAACCCCTCATTATTAACTAAAAATATGGACAGAGTTTTCTTTATGAAATTTATTGCCTGTGATGTCTTTCTCCCTCCTTTAAATGAGTCTAAAACTATAAAACTAAATGTCTGTATAGGTTCCAGTTATTGATGTCAAAAACATACTTGTTGACAACTTTCCAATTGTTTTACTTTTACCATTAGCATCTCTAAAAACTTATAACTTAGCTTTACTGATTGAATGGATGCTAGTTCTCGCAACACAAGCAGAGCATCCAAAGGGCAAATTTCTGTCAAAAAGTGTGGCAGATGAGGAAAGCGTGAGGCTGACTTAAGCACTGAATTCAAGTCACAACATGGGTAGCTGCAGTGCAGACTTGGTAATTAAAATGATATTGCAGACAGTAACTAGCTATTTCTGATCAAGCCACTTTTGACTTCATCTTTCCAAGCAGACTGGGTTTTGATAATATCCATTAGATATGGAAACCCACATGCGACCAGGAGTCTGCAAGCCGTCTTCTGCACTTCCTACGTTCTTTAAGGGTCTTACTTTCTCTATCGCTGAGCATCTACAACTCCAATTCAATTAAGTTCAGTGGGAGCTACAGATCTTCAGCACATCAAAAAAGAAGGCTTTATTTAGTGGTTTTACACCACGGATTAGTTTTTACAACATTGCCACCTTCTATGCCTTTCTAAGCCAGAACTAAAAGGGTCAATTTCTGTGGTTGCTAAGCATCAAAAGAAAAAATGGTTTAGACAAAACATATGTAAAACTAATGTATGCAGTTAGTCTGCCTTACTTAAATGTTTGCTCTTCAGCAGCTGTAGGTCCAATCCTGCAACCTACTCTGCATAGGCCAACTCCACATTTGTGCAGTACCCAATGGAAGTTAAGAGTCTCCATGAGTGTTTAGGTGTCCACCTTCATGAAACAGCTTGCAGGTCTGAGGCCCTGAAACAGCATTAGTATAACCCTTCTATCAGGTTTGATTGCTGTCATACTCTTTATAGCACAGATGTACAGTATGATTTTCCAAAATGTGTGGTGAACTTATATCAGCTAAAGGACTTCATGTGTCAGGCCTTATGAATAGTAGGAGTGCTCAGTAAGTATTTAAGTAGTTATGAATATAGCTGAAAGAATTTGGAGTGCCCTCCAAGAATCTTCTAAATGATACCCCAGGGTTCAGCTCACTTGGCTGGCAGTACTATAACCATTTTAAGGTAACTGCTCTACCTTTTGGTATATGGAATATCTCAGAAGACAGCATCACTTGCTTAGTAATTTCCGGCTCCTTTATATTACAGCCCTATCCCTTAATTCAATTTATGTTTCATTGTATAAAATGAAATTATGTAGTCAACTGTTATTCATGCTAGTCTTATGTAGGGCTAATTAAACATGACTAACATTGCTGATGGAAAGCTTGGAGAAGCAGAGATTTTTGCTTCAGTACTTTTTGTATGTTGCTAAGGAAAATTAAAAAGATGTGTTCTGAGAATGCAAGCATGAACTAAACATACACCAATGAGCATGGAATTGTTTAAAGAGAGTAATTCACAAGATAGAATCTTGGGTACAATTTGTAAGATACTGATTTCAATCAAGCCTTCTAAAATTGTCATGGCATGAACTCCAGCCCTTTCTTAACTAAAGAGATATTTGGAGATTATTGTGAAGTGCCATATAAATGCTATGGATGCTTCAAGTTTTAGAAAGATTCTTCACAATTTCTAAAATGGAGAACAGGAAATCTAGTGTTCTACAGAGTGCTCTTTAATTGCCAATACTGGTAGCCAATGAGAGGCCAATAAATATTTGTATACTTCTTTAAGCTAATTTGGTGTAATTAAGAGATCAAAAGTAAAATCCTCCACTGAGAAGTATCCTAGAGATTTGTGATCCTTCCTGTAGGTCAGATTAAGAACTCCCTCTTCTCCCATAACCTTATGATTAAACTGGTCCAGTCCCTGTAAGTGCAGGATGTAGTACCCAGACAGGATGAATCAGTGTCTAATGTGATGCACTATTTCTGACTTTGCCTTAACTGTTCTAGAACACATAACATTGGAATATATCCGAATAAAAATATAATTTTACAATATAGCTGGATCTGATTTGTACTGTGAGCTTAATATGTATAGTACTGTGAAATATTGGCATAAAAAGGTTGTAATACAATTAAAACAATATTTTATTGGCTTGTTTGTTTGTACCCTGACATTTCAGCTACACAATCATACTTAAATTTATAAGGTAACAAAATGAGCAGAAAGGCTATTACACATTATACAAACAAAATGAGACACATGATCAAGAACGTAGGTGTACTACAGTAAATGGATAAACTCATGATACTGGGCATGATGGGGCCCAAAGTACAGATTGAAATCCCTCCCACAGCCAGATGTCATACATCTCTGTAGAATAAAGAGGCAGGATACAAGACATTAAATAGTCTTGACTTTTACATAGCCGTCTGCCAAAAATTGTCACATAGCCCTACTATCTTCAAAAGGGTTGACGTTAGCTCACAGTTTGTTCTTTCTCCTCAGATCAGTTTCTTTAGCTTAGACTAAAGGATTTCAACATCTGAAAACACTAACAATATGTTTCTGTTTTTAAAGGATGACAAAAACTGTAAATATAGTCAACTCTAATCTCTCCAATGTTCGGAAAAATAATTAGCTCTCAGACAAAGAATTTGGATGCCAAGTTTTAACTCCAGAACCCTTGTTTGTGCAGCGATAGAGCTTTAAAATGGAAATTGGGTTTGACCTTTAACTGGAGAGATGCTACTGTGTATTATGTTTCTGTAAGCTGAATTTTAAATGTTTGATTATGACATTAAAGTGTGTTGTTTGGGCATAATGTATTGTAAAATCACTATTAGTGACCGAAGATGCTAGTGGAGAAGAATAAATTGTTCTGAGAGATGCTTTGCAATCTAGACCTCATCAATTAGCACTGAACAGTCTTTAAATAAATCATGTAATACAAAAAGCATTTTCCACAATTAACATGCTGAGTGGAAAGATTGCTAAGTGGCTCAGAGTTGTGGGTAAAATAAAAAATGCATCAGATAGTTCTTCACTATTGTAAACAAAAGTTTATTGCAGACCTGTGACATTCTAGATGGATCTATGCTTATGGTGTTTATACAGAGTTTGCAGAGTTCCTTTACATCCGGCAAACGTGCATTTTTTCCCATATTCCTAAAAATCTAAGTTTATGAATCACCCAATAATAGAGCAGAGTAACAAAGCAGTGGTTTACAGAAGGTTAAGAAACACTATTTTATGTGATAGCTATTCAGGAAAAGGTTTCAAAATGGTCGTTTTCTATTAGTGAATTGTGAAGGGTGTATAAATCCTGCACCGGTGATGAAGGGGTTAAAAAGCTGCTATGGGCAAGGCTGGCTATTTCACTCATGTGAAGAGTGGAATAAGGGCTTAGAAAGCAGGAATTTCCCAGCAGCTGCCAGGCAGTTCTGGGACAGAGCAGACAGTGGCTCTACAGCTCTGAAAGGAGACTCCCGGAAGCCTTTGGGGTACTGCCCACAGGAATGCCATTTACCAGCCCCCTTCCCCCGACCCCCCATGTTTACAACGAGACAGTGACCCTGGGGCACTGGCTGGGTAAGACAAGTTCTGCAAGCCTCATAACACAAAAACTAGGGGTCACCAAATATAATTAATAGGCAACAGGTTTAAAACAAATAAATGGAAGTATTTCTTCACACAACGCACAGTCAACCTGTGGAACTCCTTGCCAGAGGATGTTGTGAAGGTCAAGATCATAACCGGGTACAAAAAAGAACTAGATAAGTTTATGGAGGAGGTCTATCAATGGCTATTAGCCAGGATGGGCAGGATGTCCCTAGCTTCTGTTTGCCAGAAGCTGGGAATGGGTGACAGGGGATGGATCACTTGATGATGGCCTGTTATGGTCATTCCCTCTGGGGCACCTGGCACTGGCCACTGTCAGAAGACAGGATACTGGGCCAGATGGACCTTTGATCTGACCCGGTATGGCTGTATCCCAACTATACATATAAAATGATGGGGTCTAAATTAGCTGTTACCACTCAAGAAAGAGATTTTGGAGTCATTGTGGATAGTTCTCTGAAAACATCCACTCAGTGTGCAGTGGCAGTCAAAAAGGCGAACAGAATGCTGGGAATAATTAAGAAAGGGATAGATAATAAGACAGAAAATATCATGTTGCCTCTATGTAAATCCATGGTATACCCACATCTTGAATACTGTATGCAGATATGGTCGCCCCATCTCAAAAAAGATATATTGGAATTGGAAAGGTTCAGAAAAGGGCAACAGAAATGCTTAGGGGTATGGAATGGCTTCCGTATGAGGAGAGATTAATAAAACTGGGACTTTTCAGCTTGGAAAAGAGATCGCTAAGGGGAGATCTGATTGAGGTCTATAAAGTCATGACTGGTGTAGAGAAAGTAGATAAGGAAGTGTTGTTTACTACTTCTCATAACACAAGACCTAGGGGTCACAAAATGAAATTAATAGGCAGCAGGTTTAAAACAAATAAAAGGAAATATTTCTTCATACAATGCACAGTCAACCTGTGGAACTCCTTGCCAGAGGATGTTGTGAAGGCCAAGACCATAACAGGGTTCAAAAAAGAACTGGATAAGTTCATGGAGGATAGTTCTATGAATGGCTATTAGCCAGGATGGGCAGGAATGGTGTCCCTACCCTCTGTTTGCCAGAAGCTGGGAATGGGCGACGGGGGATGGATCACTTGATGATGACCTGTTATGTTCGTTCCCTCTGGGGCACCTGGCACTGGCCACTGTCAGAAGACAGGATACTGACCCAGTAGAGCCATTCTTATGTTCAAGGTGAGTTGATTAGGCGGTTGGTACCACTATGCTCTACGCTTTTTGGGGTTAGGGAATCTGAGAACATACAAAAGGCCTAGGGGAATGGGAGCCAAGAACCCTACCCCCTTCAACACAAATGGACAATTTAACTCAGTTTGTATCATAGAGATCCATACTTAGGCAGATGGGATGCCCTACGGATTTTTCAGTGTTTATGCAGTAGGCGGCACCTGTCAACAGCCTGAGAACTGTGACAATGATGACAGTAGATGGCCTGCTCATGTTGGTTTGCTGTGAGTTTTACTAATTTAGTACTCGAGATGAGTGTGGAATTTAGATATTGTGGAACTGCAGACACTACACTTGTTCTTTCATCTCAGTAAGCCATATTTATATGTAAGAACCTTCCTGTGTGACCTTTTGGTGCAGAAACTTAATTGTGCTATGTGCCTCAGTTTTCCTATAATACATGAATAACCCTTTTCTAGCTCAGAGTAAATGAGCATAAAATCATTGATCAGGACACGCCAGAGACATACATTTGAATGGATTTAAAGCAGCAGGCTGTTACATGGTTAGGGTGATAGAACCACTGAGTTAATAATTCTTTGGGAGGTGGGGAGCCCAGAGTAACGTGCTGCTGCCATTGGTTGAGCTTTATATGATGTTACATTGGCTCAAGCAGCCAAAATAAATGTTCCCAAGCTATCGCCTTGGCTGCTGAAATGATGATTAAGATTTCAGATTTACCTTCTTCAGTTGCGCAAGTCAGAACTGTTAAGTGGCCTTTTTAGGACATTTCACAGTAGTTTTGTTTAAGTTCCTGTGATTTAGTGAAGCGTTGCTCTTTCCTGTAAATTGCATATCAGATCGGGTTAGGGAAGATCAATGTTTTATAGATATCTTTCTCTTAACTTTGCTGTTCCCACAACTCCAGTGTATGCTGGATTTAAAAAAAAAAAATATGGAAGGGGAAAAAAATCTTGTAGTCCAGAAAGTTGTTGTTTGAAAGGAATGTTTTGAAATCTCTTCTACATACTTTTCCATATAGAGTCAAAATACTGTGACCAGTTACTGAACAGAAGAAAATAAACTAAGTTATAAGCTGTGTCGTGCAAATATCCAGTTTGTTTTGTGACTAGTGTCACATGTTGGATCTTTCCTGCTTGAGAAATGCCAACCATGCAAGGTTTTATTGGAACTGTGGTGAATTGAGCACGATGCAAAAGAAAGCACATGTGATATAAAGATTTAAAAGATGGCAGTGTACATGTAGAATATGAAATACATTGAAGGCTATTTTTTAAATATGCAACTTCAAAAATATTTGTTTCAATGCAACACTGACCGGTAATTTGACATTTAGGATAACCCCTACTTCTCATCTCTTACTTAAAGTGAACAACTATTGTTGTTCCCCTATTGTTGTCCCCCATAACTTGGACACCTTTTGCTATTGTCATCTGACTCCATTGGGTTTCCTGTGGGATTCCATGTAAGTGTAAATAAAGACTATTCCAGGCATCTTAACAGATGTCTTAATAGCTAAATGTAACATCCACATGTTAGAGAGTAGCCACACAGCTACATATGAATCTGGCCAGTAGGTATATAAATTATCCACACAGAGGGCTCAATGCTCCCTACAAGAGATGGGCTTTGCAATGTGCTGTGAATGTTAACAGATCCAGGCTATTTTAAAACATAGTAAACACCAAATTGCAGAATCAAGGAGCCTCATGAGAACCTCCTAGCAACTTTTATTAGCATCCTAGCCACACACCCAATTTCAGATGGGGAGACAGAGCTTGAGTGCCTCTGCTGATTGAAACTGTGATAGTCTGGCACAAGGAAAGATTCTCTATCTAGAACATTATCAAACTTGCAAGTCAATTAAGGCTCTATAGGGAGAGAGTTTCAAACTGTGATGAAAGGTATGGATCAGATGGGAGTGCATGTTATGGAATGCTGGTATAGTGTGTGCTGTGTTGAAGCAACACTGAGGAGGCAGGCAGCCACTTTTGGCACCAGCTTTAGCTTCTGAATAATTTTAAAATGTAGTGCCATGAAGAGAATCTTATGCTGTATTTTGGCTATGCATATTGTTGCTCAGTTTTTAACTGGTTGTTTCTATTTAAAATTTTCAAATGGCTTAAGTCATCTTGTCATTTAATTGTCAACGTTTCTTCTTTTGGAAATGATTTAATTTGTTGAGGAGCAAGAAAGACTTCAGTGGTAAGAAATATTGAAAATTTGTTTACCATTTATTTTAAAAAGTGTCTCTCATATAGAAATTTGTTAGCAGCTTGGCATTGCATACCTACAGTACAACAATATTTATTTCTAGCCACATACTGTACTCCCATTAAACTTGGCATTATTTCAAGGGTCAAAGGCAGCATATGGGATGCTGAGCTAATATAGCTTTTATTTAAATATAGATATGTTTTCATCTTGAAGTATATATCATGTATTCGCAAAAAGAAGAACAGGAGGACTTGTGGCACCTTAGAGACTAACAAATTTATTAGAGCATAAGCTTTCGTGGACTACAGCCCACTATGCATCCGAAGAAGTGGGCTGTAGTCCACGAAAGCTTATGCTCTAATAAATTTGTTAGTCTCTAAGGTGCCACAAGTCCTCCTGTTCTTCTTTTTGCGGATACAGACTAACACGGCTGCTATTCTGAAACATATCATGTATTAACATTCATATGAGTTAGTTAAGTAATACTTCGGGCATTAAAATTAAGAACCACCATGTGACACAAATATATAATTTATGCAGATGGAGGACGCTATATACTTTGGAAACCAACTAAATAAGATAAAGAAGTATTTCATTGCCAGTCAAAAGCAAACCACCACAGTTGGGAAGTCTGCAGTATGATTAGTATACAGTACTTGAAGTCCAAGGACTGGAAAAGTAAATGCATTCTAGTTTAGTACAGAAGTGCACTGGCAGAGTAGCTAAGTATATTTGGTACTGATTTGAAAAGTTACCTTTCCTGAAGCTTCAGCTGACATAAATAGTGCAAACATATTTGAAGAGAGAAAGCTGGGATTTGATTATGTTCTTATTATAAATGACAACTCCAATGGAAACTTGGAGGAAAATAATTACATAGCTCTCCTCTTCCAAGGACTTTTTTAAGTGCTTACTTGTCTGATGGGACTACAGAATCATAATTCCAAACTTACTCGTATGCTTCAGAAGAAGCATAAGCCAAAGCATGAAAATAACTTATCTTTCTAAGGTAGTCACCATCTATCAAAATCCACTGCATCAAACTGCTTGGAGTTCAGGATAATGGTCACTACATATTTAATTTAATAATTCTCATTCAATTGTCTTTTGACCACAAATGGAAATGTTCATAATTATATTGTTTAACCCAGCATGGCATTGTAAGTTTCCAAACTGCTTGCTATGAAGTCCAAAACCTCCTAAATGTAAAATAGTTCTACTGCTTCATTGAACTCTAACACCACATTATAACATCCCAGAGTGTAAAATGCAGACTTGGGAAGACATTTGAGTGTAATTTCTAAATTTTGACTCTTTTGGTACTGAGATTGAAAGAGTTATACTTTGAGTCACCTTACCTTGGACTTCGTCTGTTCTGGGATTTACATAAAAGCATTTCCTGTCAGAACTGCAGTGGGGATTCGGTCAATGAGAACCTCTTACTAAAGGGTGAAGTTGGAGAATGGCTTTCTTTAAAACTTACTTTAGAACTTAATTTCATTATATAGTAATCAAGAATAAATTGTCACTTGAATCTAAAATTTTTCCCATCCAAGGTAGTTAATACAGAGCTAACATTTAAATTTAAGCATTGTTGGGTGACTTTCCAAATGGGTATTTATCAGAAAGGGAACAGGTGGGAGTCAGAGGGGGAGAAGAAGACTCTTAACTAGTGAACAACAATGGACTTTATCTGTGCTTGAGAGAAGCATAGAATCCTGCTTTTAGTTTGCAGTACTTGGAAGAAGTGTGTCAATCTTTTGGACCCAGTCTGTTGACAGTTGATCAAATTGGGCAGTGTAAACCAGTGGCTCTGAATCTTTCCAGACTACTGTACCCCTTTCAAGAGTCTGATTTGTCTTGAGTACTCCCAAATTTTACCTCACTTAAAAATGTACAAAATCAGACATAAAAATGCAACAGTGTCACAGCACATTATTACTGAAAAATTGCCTACTTTCTCATTTTTACCATATAATTATAACATATATCAATTGGACTATAAATATTGTACTTACATTTTAGTGTATAGAGCAGTATAAACAAATCATTGTCTATGAAATTTTAGTTTGTAATGACTTTGCTAGTGGTTTTAATATAGCGTATTGTAAAACTAGGCAAATATCTAGATAAATAGATGTACCGCCTGGAAGACCTCTGAGTATCTCCAGGAGAGCACATTCCCCTGGTTGAGAACTGCCGGTGTAAACAAATAGAAAATATTGTGCTTCTCTGTGGAATATTGATTCATGGATTTTTAAGGCCAGAAGCAACCACTAAAATGATCTTGTCTTATTTCCAGCATAACACTGACTATAAGACTTCTTGGAATTAATTCCTGCTTCAGATCCAATAGGCGTTGTTGAACTATAGCATATTTTATTTAAAAAATAATAATCCAATCTTGATTTTAAAAGTGCCAGTGATGGAGAATGCAACACAACCCTTGATGAATTGTTCCAATGGTCAGTTACCCTCAAAGTTAAAAATTTGCTCCTTCTTTCTAGTCTGAATTTGTCTAGCTTCAACTTTCAGCCATTGGATGTTGTTATAACTTTGTCTGCTAGATTGAAGAACCCTCTATTAAAATTTTGTTCCCCATGTGGGTACTCTCAGACTGTGATTAGGTCACCGCTTAAGCTTCTCTTCTATGGGCTATGTGGATTGCACTCCATGTCTCACTGTCAGGCATGTTTTCAAAAGTCTGCAATCATTCTGGTGGCTCTTCTCTGAACTGTTTCTAATTTCTCAAAATCCTTGTTAAACTGTGGACACCAGAGCAGAATGCAGCATTCCTGTAGCAGCTGCACCAGTGCCAAATAGAGAGGTGATATAACCTCTCTATTTTTGCTCAAGATTCCCCTGTTTATACATACAAAGATCACATTAACTCTTTTGGTCACACCATGCCTCTTCAGCTGATTATAACACCCCCCCCCACCCAGTCATTTTAGGGTTGTCCCCCATTTCATGTCTTCAGATGTGCAATACCGTTTTGTAGAGTGAATGTGAATCTCCGCTTCTTCTCAGCTGCTAATATGTGGATGTTATGACTTTAGGTTCTGAATTAAGTGGCTTTTATATTCCATTTCTGGCTACACTAAATAGTGATACATTCAATCTATAACTTCAGTGGATTGGAGGTACAGCATAATGATGACCCATTGAAGGTCAAATTGAAAGTGAACAAGGACCGTAGAACTGAGTGTGTGTTTATTTGAATGGGAAAATATTTGGATCCAAACTGTGAAATTGTGTAATAGCTTTCCCCGTCTCCTTTTTGGGCTGTACACTGAATAAAGCAGCATGTCTCAGATTAGATAACCACCACTTGTAGTGGCTCATCTGAACTGCTGTATATTCAGAATGACCTTTCTCTGGTTCTCTCTTATAGCTGGATAGTGTGGATCATGCACACTGTTTATGTATTAAAGGACACTAATGCCCTACTTAATTCATGATTTAATATGCCTGTCTACAGTTAGTAATTAAATAGTTACATTACCTTGCTACTATGAACCTTTAATCTTTACTTTTGCTATTGCTGATGTGAGAGTGGACCTTTCTCTCCTTTCTAAACTTTCAAAAAATTGGTGCCTCTTCTGGAAGGGAAACCATTAGCAGCTCTGTCAACAGGTCTTCACAGGAGGAATCCAAACACAAGAAGAGTGGAAGAGAGAGCAGCTCAGAAGAGTGGTGGACACATGTTTGAGCAAACTAACTTGGTTTGCATTGGTACATCTGTCCAGGACTGCAAAACAAAGTAGTTTAGTTGATGAATATAAACTAATTTGATGAATTATCATAATAAACCAACCTGGTTTAATCAAAAACATTTTCATAGCAGGTCACTGACCCATAAGAACTCAAGGAAAAACAAATTTGGGTCAGGCTTAAATAGACAAGAGGCTTTGTAACCACATAATTTCTAAGCTTCCAAAAGTGGTGACTGTAAGAGCAAATGGAGTAATGATGTTTCATATACAGCATAGCTATAATTCATATGGAATTTTAGATTAATGTTTATCATTACATTGAAGATGTTAAACATTATTCTTGCTGTGGTTTATTTGTTTGATCTGTGCATTTTTTTGTACTTCGGGGGATTTACAGAATGCTTTGCATAAGCAATATGATTGAATGTTTTGCCATTTGGGTTTTAGCAGTCATTACTGTAGTCATTATGGAAAATATTCAAGGGTTTGTCTTAGTAATGGGTAAATTTGCATCCAGTCCATGAATATGGTCATCTTCCCAAGTGCTTCATTTAGGCTCAGAAACGTGAAAACATCACCAACAGGTAGTCTTTCTCTTGGCTTGAGCTTATTGCATCATTTAATTGATTGTCATACACTACTTCGATGCCCGAGGAAAATGTCCTTGAATTTGGCTAAATTTAATCCTGATGTTTGTAGATATTTTCCTTGATCTACTTTAAAACAATTATTCCTAATTATTAAATGATGAAGAATTCATGATGAAATACAAGTAGTTAATGTGTTGTAAATCTCTGTTCATCAGGTCTGATATTTAGTTATTTGAGCCTTTCTGTCATAGATCAGATCCTGAGCCTTGAATCATATTTTACTCCTTAGTATCCTCTCCAGTTTGTCAATATCTTTGTTGAACTAGAGCAGAAAAAAATGCAGTGTTACCAAGGCATGAAATCTAACTCTATTTCATGACTTGTCAGTTTAAAATTCACCTTTAACCTTCTAATGTTACTGTCTGGATTCACAAAGTGATACAGTAATTGCTACATCTTTTTTTTACTCATCTCCAAGATGCTTTTAGAGGAGGGAAGGCAATTAGAGCTTTGTTAGTGTTCTGGGTGCTAGCTATATTGTTCTTCTTTTGCATTGACCTTTTGGAAGTAGTTGCAGAATGTGAATGTGTGTGTGTGTGTGTGTGTGTGTGTGTGTGTGTGTGTGTGTGTGTGTGTGTGCAGATTTTTCAGAAGTGCCCAGAACCCACAAATGGGGGCAAAATTTTCAAAAACTCAGAACATCTTTAGTCACCAGAATGAAAGGGCCAGATTTCCTAATATCTTCAGCACTGAGCAATAGGAGCCGTTGAGTGCTAAGCACTTCAGAAATTGTGGGCCAAACTACTGTGGTGTTTTTGCAGGGGCAGAAGAGAGGTGGCTGAAAGTAATTTAGGTTTTGTCCTGTGTTTTGTATAGCACTTAGTACAATGGGCCCTGGTCCATGCCTGGGACTCCTATGTGCTACATTAATACAAATTGTTATTATTTATGAATAATAATGGGGAAAGGTTAAGGCATTGTGAAATTGAGAGAGAGACCATGTGTCATTGTGTGTTAAAATAGAGACATGATTCTAATTTATATAATTAATAGTAATGATTAATCCAGTTTTAGTATTAAGAAGAACAGGAGTACGTGTGGCACCTTAGAGACTAACAAATTTATTAGAGCATAAGCTTTCGTGGACTACAGCCCACTTCTTCGGATGCATATAGCATATAGCTATATGCATCCGAAGAAGTGGGCTGTAGTCCACGAAAGCTTATGCTCTAATAAATTTGTTAGTCTCTAAGGTGCCACACGTACTCCTGTTCTTCTTTTTGCGGATACAGACTAACACGGCTGTTACTCTGAAACCAGTTTTAGTATTGATATCAAAATTAATGACTGGCTATTCGTGATGTCTGGTTCTGAGGGTAGATGGAAGACACTCGGTAAATATATAGGAATTGCCTCTATTCTGACTAAGGGTGGTTTTATTTATCCATAGTTCTTTCTCTTAATAGGACACCCTGGCTGATAGTGTGCTGATTTGTGTCCGTCAGTAACTTCCTCCCTCTCTCCAGTTTGGGTCTGGAGGGTGTGTCTTTTGTCAAGCATCCAGTTCAATACAGAGAAGGAGGTGGTTCCCTTTGTCTTAATTTCATTGGTGGTGGCTAATGGCATATAACCCCAGAGTGGAGAGAACAAATATTGCTACTAGAGCATTTTTTACAGTACATGGACAGGCTTGGCAGGTTAGCCTTGGATTTACTAAATAGAACCACTTTACCTGGAAAATACATGGTGTTTTCCCTGGAAAAAAAATAAAGCCACAATATCTCAATTTAATTTAATTTCTTAAGTTTAACATGAGTATAGGGCTTCTGGAAAGGGACAACTTGATTATTCCAAACTGAAATCTTTATAAACAGAGCAGGTAGAGCTTGGGAAGCGTCAGGTTAAATTTCCCAGTTGGGCTTCTTCATTGTGTCTCAGCCTTGACCTGAAGAGAAAATAATTTGATGATTATGCCTAGTCCAGGGGTCAGCAACGTTCGGCACGCGGCTCGCCAGGGTAAGCACCCTAGTGGGCCGGGCCAGTTTTATTTACCTGCTGACGCGGCAGGTTCGGCCGATCGCGGCCCCCACTTCCACAGTTCGCCGTCCCAGGCCAATGGGGGTGGCGAGAAGCGGCGCGGGCGAGCGATGTGCTGGCCGCAGCTTCCCGCCACCCCGATTGGCCCGGGATCAGGATCAGTCGAACCTGCCGCGTCAGCAGGTAAATAAACTGGCCCGGCCTGCCGGGGTGCTTACCCTGGCGAGCCGCGTGCCAAACGTTGCCGACCCCTGGTCTAGTCTAACCTTGACACCTATGCTGAAATTAAAGAGTTGTCAAATGTCCTTTTTTGGTAATGTTGAAACACATCTACTGGGAACTGGAGTGGAACCAACATATTAATTTCACATAGGCTTTTGAAGAACCATCATTGTGATAATCACAATTGGTTGCTATCAGTCTGTACTGAATTTTCATCCAGAAACATTGATAAAAATTGGAGCTTTCCCATCTCCTAAGCCACCATTAGTCTTTTTTGTAAAAACCTCTGTTTACATCCTATAAAATAAAAGACTGTAATTCTTCAACTTACTAAAAAAATTGCAAATAAAATTCAACAGCTTGTGCCAAACATGTGCCTGGATATGTGAGTGCATTGGTGATCCATCTTGTTTGGACTCTCTTAATGTATGCAATATTAGGCATTAGGCAAAGCAGGAGGAAATTAAACCTCTGAGTTTGTAATCTACTGTAGCTCTGTGACCATATGGTACTTTGACTTTGGATATTCTGTGCAGTTCTGCTGCTGTTCCTGGGTTATTAGTTACCATCCACCTTACATTTCTGTTCTCCATTCCCCTCTTCAGTTTTCATTGCAACCCTCTATTTCTTTTCTTAGGCTATGTCTACACTTGAAGTCCTAGCTCGTGCCGACATACTCGCACTAAAAATACTAGTGTAGCCATGGTAGCATGGGTAGCAGAGGCATTGGTTAGCCGCTCTGAGTACAAACCTACCTAGACCCCATGGGTAGGTACTCAAGGTGGCTAGCCGGTGCCACCACTGCCTGTGCTACTGCAGCTATGCTACTTTAAGTGCACCAACTCGATGAGAGCTAGTGTGAGTATATCTGCATGGGATAAGGCTTACATCTCTAGCCTCAAGTGTAAACATAGCCTTAGAGTGAGATGTGGGACTATTTTGCATCTTTCACAATGACTTCAAAGTCCTTAATACTTCGGACATTTATGCTATTACAGCATTCTCACTTGGATTTTGTACTGCATACAAATTCAAACATCTAGGCTGCTCAAGAGAAGCTTATAAATATTCCATCATAACATGCTGGTTTTGGGGGGTGAATGCAGGAATTTTAAGACCGTTAATTTGAGCTAAAGCCATGAAAAAATATCTACTCCCAGGCAAAGGAAATTTGAGCTTAAACTACAGAGGCCAGCATTGTCCCCATCTCCATAAGATATTACAGATGGCCAGAAAAACTGAGAAATTCTCAGGTAACTCTGATTGAAAACTGAAAATCACATATAAAGCTTCCAATGTACATATTAATTCTTTGTAGAGAGGTGGAAGAGATCTGTTTTGCTTGCTGCATGTAAGTGCCTATAAAGGTTCTCCACTGGATGGTGGGAGATCCCTGTTTTCCATCTAATGAAGTCCAGCTAACACAGACCATTATCTTTCACAGTCTTCAAACTGTTGTGCAAGACCTTCCCATCTGTTCATCCGTAAGGGATCTCAGTGTTTTAATCAATGTAGACAGTTTCCTTTTTATAAGCATAGCTCATTATAGTGAGGTAAAGTCCCACTTCTCACTGTTGTGGGAAAAGCTTCTGTACTAAGACATGAATGTAAGTAGATATATTTTTATTTATTTCAAACCATAATCCTGGGTTTTGGCCCTAGTGGCCACCTTTGTGGCAGCCTACTTGAAATTCCAGCGCATGTCCTCAATCTTTATGTCCAACTGCGGTAATGCAAAGGAGTGCTAACAGAATATAATAGTCAAATCCGACTATTTCTCAGGGGGGCACTGAATTTCAACCAGTATCCCTTACAAAAAATACATAAAATTGATGTGCCTAAGATAGTTAATAATTATATTCATAACCTTAGTATGCCTATTTATAATTATTGGAATTGTCATGCTCCCATTGCAATTACATTGACACAAATTATGATTGTGCTTCTAGTTTACTCTTTCTTAGGTAGAAATATGCAGTATTTTAAAAGATAAAATGTGCTAAATCCTCAGCAGTGCTAGTGCTAGCTCATTGGGGGCCCTAAGCAGGAATATTTTTGCCCTCATACACACACACACACACACACACTAATAATTAATAGGGGGGCCCCTTGATCTGCTTGGGGCCCTACGCAGTTTAGTCTGCTTATCCCTAGCGCTGGCTCTGAGCCTCTGAGCCCACTGTCTTCTTCTGTCTGTTTTGCTATAAGGTGCTATTTCATTTTTATGGCTTCTTGGTTATACCCAAGCCTGTCATCTGACTGCTTTGTTCTTAAACCAACTCTTGCAAAGTAGCTTAAACTACATTGCATTCCCTGAGGCTCCTCTCTAAGGGTAGTGTAGTACAGCTCTTAAAAACAAAGAAAAAAAAATCAAGATCTTACAACTAGTGTGTGTACCCCCCCCCCCCAAAAATGAAACCCAGATGTTTTTAGTGTGAAATAAATAAATGACCAAGCCATGGCTTAAACCCAAGGTCCTGTTGGAAAGCTTCCAGGTGTCATTAGCTGAACTACCAGGTAGCCCCTTAAACATTATTCTTGTGTCTTGAAAGATTCATAAAAGCACTATAGATTAAATGAATTTGCAATTAAATAAAAGTATCATGGATTCCGCCATAAGTAGTAATTTAGATACTGATCTCAAACAGTAGAAAAACAAGCACAGGTTCTAAAGATGTACTGAATTGACTGGTTACCTGTGTGCTATTTTACAAGAACTTCTATTGACAAAACTCTTGATAAAATGTATTGATATAGGTATCTCTCTGGATCTCTTTCAAATGCAATTTCTTGCAGATAACCATAACTACATTAAAATAGCTATAGTAGTTGATGGAGGTGGGGGTGAGGGAGAGAACTTTATCTTGACAAAATTACAATACTTATATCTAGTTCAGAAGCCATGGATAGTCCGTAGGGAATTGGATGGGTAAATTCCTGAAGCCCATGGGAGACACAATTTTATAATTGAGGGCAGAATTGAGCCCTGGGGTATATTTTTGTTTAAAAAAAGTTAAAGCTTTGATTCACTGTGATTTTGCACATGTCAACTTAATTTTTTAGAAGGGATGTATAATATAAAATCTTCCTGTATTATCAAATAATACAACTTGCATGATATTTGAAACGGAATGGAGTAGGTATGTGAATATATATTGTGTCATTTCTTGATTTGTGGTTCTCTTGTTGGTAGTGGCCTGGTCCTTTATTTCTTCCATAGCACCTTCAGTTTGATGATCACAAAGTTGTTTAAACACATGTGACTGTAAAACCTTTGAGGTTAATGTTAAGCTTGTTTTACAGACAGTAAGCGATACTCCAAAGCTTCACAACCAATAAGTCGCAGTAATAAAGAATAAACTCTTGAAGTTTTTGTGGTCCTCTGCTCTTTCAAATGGGCAACTTTGTTTCTCAAAAACTCAAGTTTGAATAATATTTGCCTTGTTCATATGCAGCATGTTTTAAGACTGTAGAAAAGCTGATAGCGTTGATTTTCCTTCCTGGCTTAGTTTTGGATCGAAGTAAAATCGTTTTGGAGGTGGAAGAACAAACCATTAAAGTGAAAATTCTGGAGATTTGTTATCAAATTATCTTATTTTGAAAGCTTATGCCCCAATACTACCAGAAATGATTTTATCGCTCTAAAAATTCTTTGACTATTCAACCACACTTCACCCTAAATTATAACATTCTCCAGTTGTGAAAATATATTTGTATATCTTGTGAGTACATGCAACAAGTAATTTCCCAGTAGCTTTTAAATCCAGTCACACTGCCTTGGGGCCAGTATATACTAATGCTTTTGGAAAAATAAAACGTGATCTGTAAACTCTAAAAATCCAAATATTGGACAGCGTCTTCATGGAGCATTTGATCTGAAACACCTCAGATATCTCAATACATGTTCTCTTGTGGTTTAAAATCAACACACATCACAGGAAAAATAAAGCACCACAACTGGGATATAAACCTTATATGGGCATGATGTTCTGTCAGTTATAGTACCTATTGTGGAGACTTCAACTGAATCCCTATTTGCCTCAGTTCTGAAAGATATTAAACATTCGGAAATCTGGGTAGTGCTGGTGAACTACACATTTAGGGCCAAACTGCTCATTCACAATCACAGGCTCTGGCCCCCTAAGATTTGCTTCTTGAGAGATTAAAACTTAAATGGGTCAGTTCTCCTCTTACTGTTCACTATCATGTAAAGGAAATGGGAGCAATATGTTTCCTTTGAGGAGAGAATAAAGTACTAAGAACAGTGGAAAAAATAATCTTCTCAATACTTAATACAGAGGAACATCATTCTGTTCCAGTTTTTGATGATCATATGATTTTAATCTTGCTAACTATTTCCTAAAACTGAATACCATTTGATTATAGGCAATGCGGAGAACAATGACTTAATACATTGCACATTGACATCTAACTTAATGCTTGCTTAAATGTGAGTTCTGTTGCAACTAAATGTAAACACTGGGTTTTCAGGGGTATGAGATGGGAAAGAGAGAGGTTGCTCTATATTTATATGTAGACTAATCAAAAAGGATTGATATCAATTAAGTTTACTTGTGTATCATTTAGAAATCTCTGATAAGTCTAGAAAGAAGTTTACTGAGCACACAGGGTAACTTTGACAGAACACTATGTCTGATAGTGGCACAGCTGCTGAAACACCTGGAAGCTATTCAAGAAGATCATTGGGTTCAGTCCACAGGCTGGTCATTTATTTAGTTCTCACAAGGATAACATCTGTACTTTAGTTTGAGATGAAACCAGGTTTGGATATAATCTTGAAAGCTTGGTTCTGTTAGAATCTACTTACCCTGGTCTTATTTCAGATGGAAGGAAGGCGGGTGGATAGAGAAGTGCATGTGGGGCTGAGGATATAAACTATTATGCAGACTTTGGTTCAAATGCATGTTAAAAACCTACATGTGAGCAAATTGCACTTGAGAAAGGAATTAGCCAAAATGAAAAACTGATCGTAGCAGTGGCATATCTTTGTAAATTAGCTGCTCAGACCTGGGGTGTTAGTAGCAAAATATGGGTATCTTCATTTTGTAGCATAAATTGAAATACTAAAAAAGTTGGTTGGAGCAGAAAGGCTCTGATTAGTTATACATGGGGATTTGTCACCGTTGCAGATCAGGGGATGTGTGGATGTCTGGAAAAGCTTAAAGGATCTTTATGTGTATGTATGTATGTATTCTTGCATGCACATGCAGTCTGATCTATTGGAAAAGAAGAATGTCAGTGAGGTAGTCTGACATTCTCTTTGAACTTGCCAGCAATGAAAGTAGAAGCCACTTGGTCCAGGTTATAATGGCCTATGATCCATTAAAAAATGGCAGATAATGATCTATGAAATTACATCCAGTCTATTTCCTTGACAGTGTATGCTTTTCAGGAATTCCTTCTACTCTGTTCACTAGTGTGACTCACTGACATGTTTGTTTGAAGCAGGAGTATTGAAAAAAGCATGGTATCAAGAAAAAAGCTGGTTGATGCTCTAGCCCTGCCCTAGGGGTGAACAAATGGCAGTAGATTAAAAACTATTTCATATAAAGTACATTAAAATAATGATATGCTTTCCAAATGAAGCACTTGGTAAGGATATGTCAAAGTTAAGTTTGTGCACAAACTTAAAACTCCTTCCCTATATTACTTTGCATCACAGAAGTCTATAACTTATTCCCATACATCCTTGCCTCATTCAGCATGTATGATGATGGGTGTCTAGTGAACAAGGTATCCCTTCAAAGGGATTTATTATCCTTCATGTAGAATTTGTGGCCCCTTGCTTGAACCTTCACACCATCCTAATCCTACACTGAATGATACAGGCATACATTAGAAAAAATAGTTCCTGCGTATTGACAGACGGGTAGTAATACTTGTTCATGAGGAGACTGAATTAAGGTTGCATTACGTTTCTTGACTTTTGAATGCTTGAGTTAAAGTAGTGATGTTTATCTAACGTAGTTTTGGTTTGTGATTACCTAGGTTTAAACCAAGAAGATAAACCACTTCATATGCTACTAGTTGCTTGATAATAGAATGCTCAGACATTCACCATATGTGTGCCCAACTAGGCAAGGGCTACAGTGGAGCTCTTTATGTATTCTATGTACACTTCTTCCTTATGACACATGAAGGCTGAGCTCCTTAACGGCCATCTCTCTTTGCCTCAGAGGTGACATTATGCATACAACGTTACATTAAAACAAAAATCCCCTAAATGTACACTTGCACAAGTGTACAGAGCTGATGGAGAAGTGACAAATTTAGTTTATCATGGCACAAAAATTGAAGTGTGTGCACAAGGTATCTTTTAAAATGGTTATATTAGGCCATAATGAAAATTACATTTCTAACAATTCTTAAAATTGAATTCCTTCCTAAATTGGGTCGCTGATCGTCATATCTACTGCACACTACACAAGATAGTGCAACTAGGCACAGTAATGCCTCGCTTAACATTGTAGTTATGTTCCTGAAAAATGCTACTTTAAGTGAAACGATGTTAAGGGAATCCAACTTCCAGATAAGAATTAATGTAAATGGGGGAGGGGGGAGGTGAGGATTAGGTTCCAATTTTGCCAGACAAAAAAGCTGTTTTAAGTTTTAAATAAACAATTTAATACTGTACACAGCAATGATGATTGTGAAGCTTGGTTGAGGTGGTGACGTCAGAGGGTGGGATATTTCCCAGGGAATGCCTTGCTGCTAAATGATGAACTAGCACTTGGCTGAGCCCTCAAGGGTTAAAACAGTGTTGTTAATGTAGCCTCACACTCTACAAGGCAGCACGAATGGAGGGAGGGGAGACAGCATGACAGAGAGACACAAACACACTGTGTGTGTGTGAGATAGAGAGACGTGTATTGCCCCTTTAAGTAGGCTGCCCACTCTAAGTACACTGCCTTTTTAAGTAGATCAGCAAGTTGAGACAGTAGCTGCTGCCAGCAAGTTCCCTCTGTCCTGAGCCTTGTCGTGTTCCCCCCCCCTGCTCTGTGGAGATGGGGGTACAGGCATGGGGGGGGGAGAGGGGGACACCCTGACAGCACAGCTCTTCTCCCCCCACCCCTGCATAGCATGCAGGAGGCTCCCAGGAGCAGCTCCAAGACAGAGGGCAGGAGCAGCACATGTCAGTGGGGGGAGGGACAGTTGAACTGCCCGGCAATTGATAGCCTGCTGGGCGGCTGCTGCACAGGGAACTTAGGGGAGCGGGGAGCTGATGTGGGGGCTGCCGGTCCACCCTGGTTCCAGGCCCCCATCAGCTAGCTCCAATAGGCTGCTCTTTTTGCAAGCAGTGGACAAAGCAGGCGGCTGCCAAACAATGTTATAAGGGAACATTGCACAACTTTAAATGAGCATGTTCTTCAATTGATCAGCAATGTAACAACGAAACAACATTAACGGGGACGACTTTAAGTGAGGAGTTACTGTATACCTTGTGTGACCCGGTGGGCCTAGGGCAGCTCTCTGGAAATGCCAAGTTCTGGGCAGGCTGCAAAAAGGGGAGCAGGCTGCAAAAAGAAGTGTGTTAACTGGTGATTAACACTCAAGTTACACTCTTCAACAGTCACAAACTATGCTCCTGATCCCCCATACTGATTATCAAGAAGCAGAATAAAGAAATAATAATAAAAAAATCTCACAGCCCCCTTTCTTGCATTCTAGTTCTTTGGCTCCCAATCAGCACCTAAGTGCAGTAAGGTGAGGCGTTATTTAAAAACTCTTCTCCTATACAAAATGTTCTTCTGACCCACAAAGGGCCAGCCACCTTGCCAGGTCAATAGTAGGTTGGAGCTTACCCAAAATACCATGTTGCCGCCAATCCTTTAGTATCTAGAACGAAAGGTTTATTATAAAGAAAAAAAGAGAGAACAAGAAAGAGTTTTTTAAATGGCAAATCAGTCACATATATACAAAGACTTCAAAGTCCATATATCAGGTTCTTAGCAGTATTGGTGAGTTTTCTGGCTTGAAAGTCCCTCTGGAACACATCCACAGCTTGGATGAGTCATTCAGCCCTTTGTTTGGCGCTTCAGTTTGTAGAAAAGTTGCTCCAGCGGTAAGAAGCAGGAAGGAAGACAAAATGGAGAAGATGCAACTGCCTTTTATAGTCTTTTGCCATGCGACTTGTATTTCATAGAATCATAGAACTGGAAGGGACCTCGAGAGGTCATCTAGTCCAGTCCCCTGCACTCAAGACAGGACAAAATATTATCTAGACCAGGGGTAAGCAACCTTTCAGAAGTGGTGTGCCGAGTCTTAATTTATTCACTTTAATTTAAGGTTTCGCATGCCGGTAATACATTTTAATGTTCTAAGTGTATATTATATAACTAAACTATTGTTGTATGTAAAGTAAATAAGGTTTTCAAAATGTTTAAGAAGCTTCATTTAAAATTAAATTAAAATGCTGATCTTATGCCGCCAGCCTGCTCAGCCCACTGGGTAGGGGGTTCAGGCAGAGGGCTGGGTGTTGGGGGGGACTCGAGGTCAGGGCAGAGGGCTGGGGTGTGTGTGGAGGTGCAGGGCACAAGGCTGGGTGGGGGGGGTTCAGAGCACAGGCCTGGGTGTCGGGGGGGACTCGAGGTTAGGGCAGAGGGCTGGGGAGTGTGTGGAGGTGCAGGGCACAAGGCTGGGTCGGGGGGGTTCAGAGCAGAGGCCTGGATGTGGGGGGGACTCGAGGTCAGGGTAGAGGGCCAGGGTGTGGGGGGGCTTCAGGGCAGAGGCCTGGGTGTTGGGGGGGACTCGAGGTCAGGGCAGAGGGCTGGGGTGTGTGAAGGTGCAGGGCACAAGGCTGGGTGTGTGGGGGGGTTCAGGGCAGAGGGCTGGATGTGGGGGGACTTGAGGTAAGGGCAGAGGGCTGGGGTTTGGGGGGGTTCAGGGCAGAGGGCTGGGTGTTCGGGGGGACTCGAGGTCAGGGCAGAGGGCTGGGGTGTGTGTGGAGATGCAGGGCAGAGGGCTGGGTGTTGGGGGCAACTCAAGGTCAGGGCAGAGGGCTGGGGTGTGTGAAGGTGCAGGGCACAAGGCTGGGTGTGTGGGGGGGTTCAGGGCAGAGGGCTGGATGTGGGGGGACTTGAGGTAAGGGCAGAGGGCTGGGGTTTGGGGGGGTTCAGGGCAGAAGGCTGGGTGTTGGGGGCAACTCGAGGTCAGGGCAGAGGGCTGGGGAGGTGTGGGGGGTGCAGGGCAGAGGGATGGGGCTGTGGGAGTGCAGGGCAGAGGGATGGGTGTGTGTTGGGGTGGGGGGTGCAGGGCAGAAGGCTGGGGTGCTCGGCTCATGGGGGTGCTCCCAGCCCCCTGCCCTGAGCGGCTCATGGCAGGGGGCTGGGAGGGATATGACCTGTTCCACCCCCTTCCCCCAGGCCCGTCCCTACCTCTCTCTGCCTGCTCTACGGAGCAGCGAGCACGCTGCCGCTCGGCTCTGCTCCTCTGGGGGGAGGGGGAGGAGGAGGAGGGGCCGGAATGCACCACGTTGTGTGAAGAAGCGGGGGAGGAGAGAAGCTTGGCGGCCGCAGGACAAAGCTTCTGCCTCCTGCCCCCACAGGGGAGAGCGGGGGGCTGAGTGGGGCGGGGGACCGGGACCCCCTCCCCACCGCTCTCCCCTGTGGGGGCAGAAGGCAGAAGCTTGATCCTGCGGCAGCCAAGTTTCCCCCTCCCCTGTTTCTTCCCACAGTGTGGTGCATTCCGGCCCCTACACCCCTCCTCCTCCTCCTCCTCCTCTCATTGGGCAGCAGAGTGCCACTCAGAATCGGCTCGCGTGCCATAGGTTGCCGACCCCTGATCTAGACCATCCCTTACAAAAAAAAAAAAAAAAAAAAAACATTGATGGAGATTCCACAACCTCCCTAGGCAATTTATTCCAATGCTTAACCACTCTGACAATTAGGAAGCTTTTTCCTCATGTCCAACCTAAACCTCCCTTGCTGCAATTTAAGCCCATTGCTTCTTGTCCTATCCTCAGAGGTTAAGATGAACAGTTTTTCTCCCTCCTTCTTGTAACAACCTTTTGTGTACTTGAAAACTGTTATCATGTCCCCTCTCAGTCTTCTCTTCTCCAGACTAAACAACCCCAATTTTTTCAATCTTTTCTCATAGGTCATTTTTTCTAGACCTTTAATAATTTTTGTTGCTCTTCTTTGGACTCTCTCCAATTTGTCCACATCCTTCCTGAAATGTGGCGCTCAGAACTGGACACAATACTCCACTTGAGGCCTAATCAGAGCGTAGTAGACAGGGCCGGGTGCAAGGAAGTTTCGCACCCTAGGGCGAAATCTTGGCGCCCTAGGCAACCGCCTAGTTTGCCTTAATGGTAGCACCGGCCCTGGTAGTAGAGCAGAAGAATTACTTCTCGTGTCTTGCTTACAGTACTCCTGCTAATACATCCCAGAATGATGTTTGCTTTTTTTTTTTTTTTTTTTTTTTTTTTTTTTTTGCAACAGTGTTACACTGTTGACTCATATTTAGTTTGTGATCCACTATGACCCCCAGATCCCTTTCCACAGTACTTCTTCCTAGGCAGTCATTTCCCATTTTGTATGTGTGCAACTGATTTCCTTTGTTCCAAACACAAGCGGCCCAGCACATAGCATGGAAGCCTTAGAGTTCTCTGTCCACAGGCATACCACATGATTTGCTGCTGCCTCATAAGGTAGGCTCCTTTCAATGGGTTCGTTCTATAGCTGATGTCCCTTGATGGGCCATCAAGTAGGCCGAGTGCTGATGCAAATTTGTCTGGGGGTGTCACCCAGAAACACAGCACAAGTTCGGAAAGGCAGATATACCAAACATACCTATAACTCATAATACAAAGGTGATACAAACATATAAACAAGCTTATCATATTTGGCAAATTTATAACATTTTTGCAGATACCTCACACAGCATATCTGGTCAGATTTCTTTCAATTTTATAATATTGGTATCAACAATATCATAAAGTGTCCCAGATATTCCATAGAGTGTCACACCTTGGAACTTTTGAAATACAAAAAATCACAGTATTTAACGTATCCATGTGAGTAGGAATAGATTTGCACACTTGAGGAGATAGACTAGACTTCTGTGAATTCTGGTCCTTTTCTTTCCTGAGAAACTTAGTTAAATGTCAGCAAAATCCAGTATAAATCATGTATCTGACTTTACAGAGGCTTCATAATTTCAGATGCTGTGATACAAACCTTTTGTTTTCAGTACCTTACAAAAGATTCTGTAGATATACCTCTCAGTAGGCCAAGTGGATGCCTACTAACTAACAGTATGCTGGGCCAAAAGGTTGGTGGACCATTAGTTTTTTCCCAAAGGATGGTCCAGTTACGAGGAAAATGCCAATGACAAATTAAAAAAAAAATGTGTTAGGGTGAGCAATGCAGAGATCTCTGTTAAAAGAATGTTCTCATGTCCATGTGGTATAGGGCTTCCATATGTGGTATAGTCCTTGGGGAGGGAGGGATATTCAGTTGTGGTATAACTGACCTTGCATGCCATCATAAATTACATTTTCCCCTTTATATATTGTACAAATAGTTACTGGCTTAGAATATGACATAAAGAGGGTTGAAAAACTAACCATCTGCCCCTGTTCAGGCTTTTAACGTGTTTGCCTAAAGTGGCGGATGACAAGCTAGTTCTACCTTAAGAGAACTGTTTACTGTTAAGACTCTGCTAACAGGAAACTTACCTCAAATGTCCTAGGAATTGCTTGTCCCCGGTCAGGTACATAGTTTGAAGAGGTTACTTTTGTTTCCTGCTTTGTGGCTGTACCTTTTAGATTTAGTGCACAGCAGGAAAACTTGTTACTGAAAACTATTTTCAACATTGGAATGGGGTAATGAGTCAAGAAACTGGGTGGCAAGTTCCTATTTTAGTTTGTTACCAGGTGAGCTGTGTTTTGGCCCTTTTGCAATCATTCTTGAATACACCCTTCAGGTGACAGGCTTGGCTTCCTTCCGTCTCTCAGTAATGGAGGACTTTTTAGTCCAACCCCTTTTGGACTGGATGTCTGGGCTGCAGCCTTCCAGTTTCCCAGTTGTGTAAATATGACAGCCCCACCTTTACTTGTCAGCTGCAGGAGAACTTGTCTTTGGGAGCAGCTGATTAAAGTGACTCAAAACAGTTTAAATTTAAAGTACTGTTTATTCACCCAAAAGCACATAGCAAGATGGGGAAAAGGATAAAACAATGAAGGGTTTGGTCTTCTGTATGCTTCATTCTTTCCTTACAAGTGTTGGGTCAGTTCCACTCAGACCAGCTATCCCAGTCCTAGGCTAGGAGAGGCAGACAGGCGATGCAGAATTCTCTGTCTCTGTCATAGATGCATCTCCAGCTGCTGCTGTTCCCATTCAAACCTCCTTCCTCCCTAAATGAGGGACTTTAATGGTTTAGCATCCCTTTTTAACCCACACAGGATCCAGACAGGTAGGTATTCCCCAGTTAATCACTTCTCTATTGTTTCTTTAAGGACTTTGTATTCTGTCTGATGGTACCTCGTTTTGTTCCTGTTCGTTTCCCTCCAAAAGCCTCTTTTGATGTAACTCCTTGGAGTGTAAAGCAGGATAATGTCAAGAAGATAAAGTGAGGTGCGCATGATGTTCATTGAAACAAATAATACAGATAAATACCTCATTCTCCACAGACCTCTACACTAAACTTGTTTGTGAATATGAGTTTCAACATCAAGCTGAAGCTTCTCGATGAGATTGAACAAAGTGTTTCCCATGTCTCACATACCAAAAGCTATGTGCATGGGATTGCTATCAAGTAGGGGCCAACCATGAAAAATATTGAAGTGCTTCTGAGGTTCCTGCTCACCTGTAAACCACATGTAATGTGTTAGTAATGTTTTATTAAAGATGAACTGAACTGGTTAATAACATGAATTTTTGCAAGCATCTTGAACTATGCGGTGCCTGGTCAGTAAGTGCGAAAAGATTTATTTCCATAAACCAAATCAGTTTTTTTTTAATTGAAGTCCAAGGCTGTTAAGCAAATATTGACAAAGAATGGTAGAGATGTTGCACATAAGCTTTGAACTTGTTCTCAGTACTTTGTCTCAAATTTTAACCTTTTTATTAATGTGTTACATGTACAGTACAGCCATACCATGATCTCTCCCCAGTTGTTCCTGGGGGCACTTTCCTAGGGACAGGCATCTATGTGCATTATTGCCCAGAGTGTAACTCTGTGGTTCACCCCACTTTAGACTGGATGATCAGGTTACAACACCCCCTATTCCCAATGTTCTGCCATGGTTACACAGCAAGCAGTGCCTTATTCTCTTAGGCAGTCCCTCGTGAATGGACCCCTCAAGTGACAGGTTTCACTACCTTCACCTCTGTCCTGGTAGAACCCCACAGTTTTACCACTCAGGGCTTTTCTACATGGAGACTTAGTGCAGAGCAAGCCGGGGGTGGGTGGAAAGGGGTAGATCAACAGCACTACTAGCCTGCTGTGTGCTAACTAGCCATGTGAACTGCTGTTCCTGTGCACTAAAAGTTCCTGTTTGAAATGGCCAGTTACTGCACAGCAGTTTAGCATGCTGTAGATGTACACCCTGGCTTGGCACTCACTAATCTCCAAGCCCTTCAATGGGATCCTGGGATGATAGTCCCCTGGGTTTATGACAGGCCCAAGTGGTGCCTGCAAGTCAGGCCTCTCCAGAAGCCTGTGACTAGCAGCTAATTAAACTGACTGATTACAAACAGCTCTTCCCAGACACACATTTTGTCTATTCACCCAAAGATACGCTGCGTGTGGCAGAAAGGGTTAAAATCACCCGAGGTCCACGTACCTGGAGCTTGCTCAAAACCTTTCAAAGCTGAGGTGAGCCCAGTTGCTATGTGCTCTGCCTGTATCTGGGTAGGGAGAGAGAGGCTCTCCACCTGCAATTTCTCTCTCTGTCTCTCTCTCCATGTCTCACCTGCATTGTCTTTCCCCAAGCAATACGGATATTTCCCACATTCTTCACAGCCTTGTGGAAAGGGGACATGCCTTGAATTAAACTAATGTCTAATAATGAAGAATTGATTATATGAAGCTGGTGTTGAAAACAGTTGTGGTCTATGTGGAGGCATGGCAGTATATCGTGCACGGTCATCTGTAGGTAGATAATCCTGCAATACTCAAAGACTGCACACATAAATTTGCCAGGTTTAACTTTATACTATGTGGTAATGCTGCTGCAGCAATGGAAGGGTTCTGTGTCAGGAAACTTATTAGAGAAGTAGAGACAGGCACAAACCAAACTTTTGTATCCAGACATCACAAAACTTCAGCTAAGCCTGTATGCAGACTTGCATTTCACATTTCAAGGCCATCTTAATTACAGAGAGTATGCTGATGGACACCAGATAATAATTTAGGAAGAATCAGTATGTCTGATGCTATGATGCCTTTTCTGTTAATATCCTGAATTGTAAGCATGTTGGAGCAAGAAAAATGTCATAACAAAGGCATGCAAAATAATCCGTAAGTTTACAGTGCTAGTTGAGTGACTTGTACTAATTTTAGCAATGCCTACTCATCTTTATGGCCATATAACTACTTGTAAGAGCTTGATGTTCACACTAAGCTTCTCTCCACTTTAGTAGGTTCTTGCTATGAATTGCACTCAGAATTTTAAGAACCTGTTCATGCTCTTCCATGTTATTTCACGAATTTGTAGGTTTAAAACTGTAGCTACAGCCCATTACATAAGTTAAATTGCTCGTGCAAAGAACTGAGGCTCATTCCAAGAATTAGGCATATTGTGACTTGCTGTGCAGCAATTAACCATTCTAAAGACATGCGATTCAACCACCCTGGTTTCAGATTCGTTTTCTTTACTGAAAATTGAGCATCTAAGTCATATTTTACAGAAGATGGTGGCAGCTGTAAATCCTACTCAGTGTCCTAGTAAGACTGGAAGCTTGTATTCTCAATACATGAGAATTTACATGTGTTACATGTACAGTACAGCCATACTGTGATCTCTCCCCATTTGTTCCTGGGGGCACTTTCCTAGGGACAGGCATCTAAGTGCATTATTTCCCAGAGTGTAACTCTGTGGTTCACTCCACTTTAGACTGGATTACCAGGCTAAAACAGCCCCTATTCCTACTCTTCTGCCATGGTTACACAGCAAGCAGTGCCGTATTCTCTTAGGCAGTCCCTCGTGAATGGACCCCTCAGGTGACAGGTCTCAGTAAATGAGAATTCCATGGAGGAAACAAATGAAGATTGGTGTAATGTTTTTCTATAAAGCCAGGCTGGGACCTCTTCAGTCTTTCACAGGAAGTAACTTGGAAGTATGTGCTTTGTAAGAGCAATTGTTGGTCATGTTTATGATAGCAGCACTCTCTTGTGTCACTGGCTGAACAGATGGACAGATAAATAATTCACCGTGGCTTCTAAATTCAGTATCAGCGTGGACACCATTTTGCAAATGTTTTTCTTCTGAAAATATTTAATTTCAGTTTGAACTTTGTAAAGCATTTTGTGTGAAATTCAAAATGCAATAAATTGTGCTCAGGAGCAAACATAAAGCACTTCTTTATAATTCTAGTGTTTTTACTCAAATTAAGAAAAAATACATAAGATCCGTACAAGCCAATACATTTCCCATATTTGCTGTGCTTAATGTGGCTTCTGAAGCAGTCAGATAATTCTGACCTATGTGCCAATGTGTTCATGCTGATAGATGTGCATTTCTATTAGATAAGTCTTCTGTAATATTTCTGATACACAACTCCAGTAAACTGTTGCTAATGGTTGGTTCAACACACGTGCCCATTTCTATGGATGACATGCAGTCATTTAATTGGAGCAGTAGATATCTTTGCTGTCTTAATTTTTAGTTTACTGAAGATTTTAATTCTAGTAAAAATGTTCCCAAAAGTAGGAGAACACTTCAACCTCCTTGGACACACAATAGCAGATTTAAAGGTAGCCATCTTGTAGCAAAAAAACTTCAGGACCAGACTTCAAAGAGAAACTGCTGAACTTCAGTTCATTTGCAAATTTGACTCTATCAGCTCAGGATTAAACAAAGACTGTGAATAGCTAGCCAACTACAAAAGCAGTTTCTCCTCCCTTGGTGTTCACACCTAAACTGCTAGAAGAGGGCCTTATCCTGCCTGATTGAACCAACCTTGTTATCTCTAGACTGATTCTTGCCTGCATATTTATACCTGCCTCTGGAAATTTCCACTACATGCATCTGACGAAGTGGGTATTCACCCACAAAAGCTTATGCTCCAATACGTCTGTTAGTCTATAAGGTGCCTGAGGACTCTTTGTCGCTTTAGTCATTCCCATTTCATATGTATTGTGTCCATTACAGAGTTAATAAGAAATGCTAAACTAGGCTTTAATTCCTAATTCTAGCTGTCAAATCTTCTTGTCGTCTTATATATTGAATATCCCACCGCTATAGTTAAAGTAGTGATTTATCTAAATTACTTTACTTTACACAGTGTAGTCACAAGGAAAATGTCACCATAATTAATAATTTTAAAATCAACATTTGGCTCAGATTATCTCTTTATGATCATGAAACCACGTTGCAGCTGATTTTAATATTGTTCTGTACTTTCCATTGTGCGTCCTCTCCGCTATGGTCACAAATAGCTTTGGTTTTTGGCAAGCTGACTGCACTCAGTAGCAGACTTAAAGGCTTATTGTAATTAAAAGCATTTTATTCATAGTAAGACTTTTTTCTCGGGGACCTTCCCTGCTCTTAGGTTAGGCAGAGTGAATACTCTACAGAGTTTCCTTTAAGGGTATTTTTTCACTGCTGAGTTTGCCCAGGCTCTTACCTGGGTGTTGCCCATAATCTCCCTCTTCTCCACATAGGGCAACCTCTGACCCAACTTAAGTGGTACTTTCAACCTAGGCTAGTTGGCACAGGCGGGAGGGGTGTGGGTTAAAGCCTGGGTTCCACTCTTCACTCAGGCTGGCAACCTGCCCTCTTTATAGCGACAGTGCAGGCTACATCATATGAGTGCTGATAGTTCTCTGATGCCTTCCCACAATTCCCCAGTGTGCACAGGACAGATAAGTTGTCCCTCAGTTAACTGGGAAAGAACCGTAGAGCATCTCAGCTTACTTCAGCCCAAAAGAGCCATGGATTTGCCCCCAGAAGTCACAGTGACACATAGCCAGGCTGCTCACACCTGGACTCAGTGAACCTGGGTTCTCTGACCCAGGTGCCAGTCTTTTGGGCTAACTCTGTAGTGAAGACATACCCTCAGTAGCTGTCACATTGATTTTGATATTAGTCCTCATTCCATTTCATTTACCTCCCAAAATAAAAAGTACATTTTTATGCCTAAAGTTTGAAGACATCATGACTTTGGGAGTCAAGGGTATTCTGTACTCAAGACGAATGTATCACATGGCAGGATCAGGCTCTAGGAAAGAGCAGGGCAATGAAGCATTTAGCATTGTTTGAAATATCAACATAGTACAGCTTTCTGTAAAATAAACTTGACCTTAAATAGGTCATGAGAGAACTGACTTGATTCTTCTGCTGAATAAATAGAAAAGCAACGTTCAAGTGTTATCAAAGACACAGTTCTCCTTTTCCAAGCATGAGGGGACGTGTCATTAAAGCTGCTAAACTTCACATTGCCTTATAAAGAGAATGAATTAGGAAGTAGGAAGCAGACTGTATAATGCGCTTGTCCACTTACGTGAAACAAACCTGTGCAAATAGAGAGGAGCTGTCTCCATCAGTGGCACTGTCCTGCCAATGTTTGCATACTGAACTTGTCCATTAACACTGTCTCTTCTGTCACCTAATGGCTGCATGGCAGTAAAGGCTGCAGATGTGACATGCTGTCGCAGATAAAAGGCTCCAGCCAGCTTGTGGAATTTCTAACCCCCCCGCCCCTGAGCGTTTTTGGTTGGGAAGAGAATGGTGCTGCTGTGCTGTGTACCCAAAGCATGTGCGGTTCATGCTTTCATGTGCCACTTGTGAAGAGGTGAAGGATAGAATTGTCAGACGCTGTACTGGCATTTCTAATATTTGCTTCAGTACTTAAGCTGTACTTAAAGCTTATGCTGAGCTTTCTTTGTGATTGTCAAAGACTACTGCCATGTGGCAGTGAGGTGGAGTTCTTATGGACACGGTGTGTTTTGGAAAAAAAGCATTTACAGTTCACTCACATTTGGCAGGCACTTACCTGTCAGCTTGAAGGAAGTAGCTTTACTAAATGGCCATTTAAAGCATTTATTCTTCCAAAGCGTAATTCTTTTAAATTTAAAATTTTGAAATTAAAAATGTGCTCAATTTAATCTTCCAAAATAGGTTAAATTTTTTTAAATCCTATATAAGGAACTCTCATTCCACATGTTGAGAATCTTCATAATGGCTTTTCTGGCAAGGGCTTTGAAGTTTTCTCTCTAGCACAGAAAAAGTGAAATAAAGAAGGATTGAAGTCACGTGGGAATTTTTATAGTTCTCGCTTATTGATGTTATTGTGACAATCAGGGTCCAAACACCCCAAGGGCCAAACAGAAGGGTTAAATCCCCAAAATGAGCAACTGATTGCATACTGTATTATTGTATTATAAAAGTATGTCTGGTAAGGTCTTTTGTGAAAGCTTGTAAATGTTACAAGCTTAATACTCATTAGGAAATATGTATTTAGACTGTGCTCATGAACTTTGGCTCCACCTCAAAGCAGGGCAGCGAGCGATCAGTCAGGGAGAGGCAGCTCCTGAACCAGGTGTTTACACAAAACCAGACTCAAGTAACAATCCATTGTACAACCCAGGAAAAGGCAATGATGGGTCGTTAGAGTGAATGGAGGTACATTGAGACATCCCAGCTCTCAAGTTAAGAGGGGGTCTTCACTATTCGAATAACGATAAGTCACCATGCCACGACAGAGAGGAAGGGGGCAAAAACCTTTTTAAAAGGAGGCTTGAAACTGAGGACAGGTTGCTGTAGCAGCAACAGTTGCGCTGCTGTAGCGCTTCAGTGAAGATGCTACTTACACTGATGAGAGGGCTCCTCCCATCAGTGTAGGTTCTCCACCTCCATGAGAGGCGGTAGCTATGTCGACGGCAGAAGCCCTCCTGTCTACACCAAGGGTTAGACTGGTATAATTACGTCGCTCAGGGGTGTGGATTTTTCACACGCCTGAGTGATGTAGTTATACTGATGTAAATTTATAGTGTAGACCTGGACTGATTTTTTTTCATCGAGAACTTGAGGGACAGTCTTGAAGGTGAGAGTCTGCCTGTTAATGCTGGATACCCCCTCTCAGGTTAAGGGGTACGCTGGGAAACTGTTTAAAGGCAATAGGTAAATTTGTATTAGAAAGAGAAGGGATATTATCTAATATAGAAGTGTAAAGCCTGAAGTTGAATATTAATGCTTATTTACGGTGTAACTTGTATTTGTTTGCTTATGAACTTTATACAAAATTGAAACAACTCACTATTGCACCCTTGATTTTCAGACATGCTAGGCATACTCGCTCCTAATAGTTAGCAGTTATTCATCCAACTTATTTACTACCCACGTGATCTTTAGACAGACAGAAATTTGCATTCTACTAGCACCTCTGAAAGTCGGCTCTAGGTAACAGTACCATTAAGGAGCTGGGTTTTGTAGGCCAACTTGGCAACCACTTGGGAGCAAAAAGAGGAAGATGTTTGAGGGCATCCTAGATACTAAACACTTGAGTCACAGGAATAGTGGGATCAAATATTTAAATTTCTCCCTGTTTTCAGAATCAATTTTCATTTGAGGCCCATCAAACATGTTTATCGTATTACACGCAACAAATCATAATGTGAAGGTCTGAATGGGCTGTTTTTGCATGAACTTGACTTGCTTTGATTATCAGGGAAGCTAAAATGTAACAATGCGAGACAGGGTGAAATACTAAAATGCTGATGGGAGGGTTGTTTAAAGGAGTAACTTAGAATTTGGTTGAATGGAAAATAAGTGATGAATGGACATTGTGTTTTGTAGTTTCAGTGTAGTTTTGATGTAAGCATCTTTTTTTAGTATGCAAATACATGTTATATATGACACACATAATTATTTAGTGTTCTGCGCATTCAGATTTCCATGCAAAAGAAATACTTTTCCACAACTGACTGTAAAGCAGTTGGATTCCTGGAGGGCATTAGGAGAAAGTTATACAGACCCAGCTCCATCCTCACTAAAATCTATGCAGTACTGTTGTATGGGTATGAAAAGGACATAATTTCTATTCATCTGCATGCAGACGATGTGTGTGCATAAAAACTTAAGGCCATGTCTACACTTACAAGTTTAGAACGGCACAGTTGTGCCGCCATAAGATCACTCTTATAGCCGCGTTATGTCGATGGGAGAGGGCTCTCCTGTTGACATAATAAAACCAGCTCAATGAGCGGCGGTAGCTATGTTGGCGGGAGAGCGTCTACCACCAACATAGTGCTGTGCACATGAGTGCTTATGCAGGCAAAACTTAATGTTGCTTAGGGGTGTGGTTTTTTTCACAACGCTGAGCGACAATATTTTGTCAACATAAGTGCTGGTGTAGACATGGCCCTAGATGAATAACAGGTAACAGATCAAGTATGTAGGGACAAAATTAGAAAGGCCAGGGCACAAAACGAGATTAAATTTGCTAGAGACATAAAGGGTAACAGCAAAACATTCTACAAATACATTCGAAGCAAGAGAAAGACCAAGGACAGAGTAGGCCAGTTACTCAATGGGGGGAGGGAGGAGAAACAATAATACAAAATGTGAAAATGGCAGAAGTGCTAAATGACCTTTTTGTTTGTTTTCACCAAAAAGGTTAAAAGCGATTGGATGTCTAACAAAGTGAATGCCAGTGAAAATGAGGTAGGATCAGAGGCTAAAATAGGGAAAGAACAAATTAAAAATTACTTAGACAAGTTAGATGTCTTCAAGTCAGCATACATCCTAAAATACTCAAGGGTGGTTTAGATTGGACATTAGGAAAAACTTCCTAACTGGGTAATTAAGCACTGGAATAAATTATCTAGGGAGGTTGTGGAATCTCTGTCACTGGAGATTTTTATGAGCAAGTTAGACAAACACCTATCAGGGATGGTCTAGATAATACTTAATCCTGCCATGAGCGCAGAGGACTGGACTAGATGCAGGGCCAGCTCTGGCTTTTTTGCTGCCCCAAGCAAAAAAAAAAAACAAAAAAAAAACCCTTGCTGTTGGCCGGAGCGGCAAAGCAGGAAAAAAAATAAAACCTGCCGGGTGGCCGAAGCCAGGGTGCAGGGGGACTCCCTGTGCTGCAGACGTGCCCCAGATAGCGGGGGGAGGAGGAGGGAGCAGGGGGAGAGAGAGAAGGGGAGCAACCAGGGCTTCAGCGGGGCACTCGCCAGGCAGCCCCGACCGCCGCACCGCCTGCTGGGAGGGCTCCGCGCCACTCCAGCTGGCGGGCAGGGAAAGACGCGGGCTGCCCTGCCAGGCTTGCTACAGACCTGACACCAGCTGGGGAAGACGGAGTACACAGCCCGCTCTCAGCAGGGCGCTCCCCTCCTCCGTGCCACCGCTCCCTACAGGGCGGCCGGATCGGCGGAAAAAAAAAAAAGTGTCTGTGCAGCTCTAGGATTGGGCGGAAGCCACCCTGTAGAATCTGCCGTCCCAAGCACAAGCTTGCTCGGCTGGTGCCTGGAGCTGGCCCTGACTAGATGACCTCTTGAGGTACCTTCCAGTCCTATGATTCTATGATTTAATCTATTTTGCCTTTCTGTTGACTTTTGTGACAGCAGTTTTCTCAAATGTATTTGTTACCATGAACAATTCTTGGTGCTAGGTGTTTTGCAAACAGTTGTTTCCATGCAATATCCAAAATTGGAAATTTGATTTGTTCAAATAGAGTTTTAAAAGTATTTAACTCTGAAAAGCTGATCTGCTTTCTGGGGGGGATATATTGTTTTGTGAACATTCAGTAATATTAACCTCAATATTGTGCTGATGAGTTTTCTGTTCTGGAAACTGAGACTTTTATATTTGCAAAAACAAGGGGTATAAACTCAGCTAAAGTTAATTCCTTAAGATTGTCTATGAATATTCACGGCAAAATTTCCATAGCCATTGCCTGGTTCTAGTATACATTATAAAAGCAGTCAGGAGAATAAATAGCTTGGAATTAGCAATGGGATATGGATTCTTGCACCTCAAAAACACCATCGGGAATCGGATCAGAGGCAGTTATAACCAGCAGACAGTTGTTTGCTGGAATATATAAAATGCACTGACAATCTCTTCCATTCCTAATAGATAAATGATCTTAACATAATTGCCATTAATCAAGTACTGTTGGTAGTTTCTGAACAGAAGCTGAAAGGAATGGAGCTGCAGGATAAATTTCCTCTGATTCCTAGCAGTTGTCACTCAAAATCAGAGCTGAAGCATGTTGGTGGAGCAATTTTGGGAAGGCTGTGCTTCTATTGCCCTTGCTTTGACAGTTCCAGGGATAAACAGTACTCCAGTCCCTGGAGTTGCTAATCTGAGGATTTTTGCACAAACTACATTTTTCATGTACTCTTGTACTTCCTTAAAACTCAAGTAAAATCTAGCAATGTTTTAGATAGAAGAAACATTTATAACAAAACACCATTCATTAACCATTATCAGCAGCAATGATATATTTGAATTCACATAAATATTGAGACAGAGTTCATGAACAAAGCTCAGTACGTGGCTCAATCAGTCCCACTGTCCTCAGAAGCTAAGTAAATAGACTGATCATACACTGTACCCCATTGAATGAAGTTGAGTGGAGGACCCTCCATTGAAAGCCTTCATGTTAGCTCCCAGATATTAAAGTCAGAGGAGAGAACACAGTGAGAGAGAGATGCAAATTGACTCTGAATTTAAAGATATTAACCTTTTTAATGAAACGAAAGGAAAAATGGCTAGTAAACATTTCAGTCTGAAGGGTTGCTAACAGAATGTAGACCACTGAAGGGTGGAAAAGAGAAGAAATTTGTGCAACTGTAGTTGAAACGTCAGAAGGCTGAGATTTTCAGTTTGGCTCTGAGATATGCATCCAGATTGTTGCAACCTAGACCTAAATATGTTTTGGTTACAGTACATTCCAGGTAGTTAAAAACCCAGAAACAATTATTAAAGAAATCCCTAGTCCTGTTCAAAAGGGAATAATAGACTACTAAACAGTTTCTGGAAGGCAGGGACCTATGCAGTAGCAAAGTAAGAAGATTCACTATGGAAAGTTGAGGTTTCTGGGTTCTAGTCTTCTTCTTGAATTAGTTGGAGTAGAAACATACTAAATGGACATATATAGGTGGGTAGCCAAGTTACAGCAGTACATTGTGGTGTAACTTTTTGCGAAAATGACATATGTTCCTTAAACAGTATTGTTTCAAATGCTTGTCAATGTCAGAAAAGACTGCCCACCATAGTTATTTGTCAGCAACAATGCACATTGGACCTGTCTGTTTTAACTTGATCATAGAATCATAGAAGATTAGGGTTGGAAGAGATCTCAGGAAGTCATCTAGTCCAACCCCCTGCTCAAAGCAGGACCAACCCCAACTTAATCATCCCAGCCAGGGCTTTGACAAGCCTGACCTTAAAAACCTCTAAGGATGGAGATTCCATCACCTCCCTAGGTAACCCATTCCAGTGCTTTACCACCCTCTTAGTCACATGTCTATGAATGATTCAGCTTTTTGCAGGCCAACGCCATTGTTTACGTGTTCATTTGAACGTTCCCAGGAAAGCTCAGATGTGGATTGGCGTCTCCCAAAGTCCATTGTTAGTTAAGTACTCCCAATTACTTGAATAACCCTTTCCCGCTATGTTGACCAAATCTGTCTTGTATACCTCCTACAGCAAACATTTTAAATACAAGTGTAGAGCCAATGTTCATAACTTCAGATATAAAAATGATACATGCATACAAATAGAATGAATATATTCAGTAGATCATAACCTTTGCAAAGATATGTTACATGGCATATCTAGCATAAAACTTATTCAAGTTATGTCATATTTACACTCATAAGCATATTTCTGTAAAGCATTATGGGGTGGAACGTCACATTGAGTAAAAACAGATGGAAGTGAGCTGAAAGTTACCAGAGGCTTGACTACATAAAGTATCAGTCAATCAGCATATTCCAAAACCCAACTTCCTTACAGTGATGCTCTTTCCATAGAATTGCCTTTGGTAAATAGTATAATCATTGATAAAGTTAAAATAGTGGTGTCGAAGTGCTGGTCCCGGAAGAAGCACCCATGATGACAAATCTATCTAAAGGAAATTAGAAAGGTATGCAAAATGCCCTCAAAGGTATTAAGGTACTTAGGTTTTTTTCTTCTGTTAACTGGCAGATGTAATAACTAGCATGGATATGTATTTGTGGTATGAAATGTAGCATTGTCAATGCCTTTCCACACAAAGGAACCAAAAGTGAAAATCGCACCACTGCAATGATTCGATCTCTGGGGGTGGAAGGTGCGGGTGGTTTTAACCAGTAGGTATAAAAAGAACAGAAGGATGAGGAAGATTGGTCCCAAAACTGGCCAGGTCAAACTACTATAAGAAAAATGCTATGAGCTCTTGGTTAGTTGCAGATAACAGCATCTCAGCTTGAAATCTGCATGAATCTTAATTTATCTACCAGATAATGTATTTTAGAGTATTTTTCCATTAGGTACCTTATATAACTTCTTTTAGATGTGGTCTACACAGATTTCACTTCAACTTCAGCAAAACAAGAACAACTTGATGGCTAAGTTAGTCAAAGCTAGTTAATGCTAGAAGTGACAGAAACTGTCCACACTCTGTTTGGCTATGTGCTATCAAAAAATAATTGCTTTCCGTATAGTTCATTCTGCTAGTCATTTTCAGACTTAGAATCCCCCATCTGCTGACTAAACCTGTTCTGTGGCTTTTGATAGTCTTTCATTTATTGCTGTGTTTAGTCATTAAATGTACTTTCCTAGAAAACTAATTTGGGTATTTGTTACTGAAATGTACTGGAAGGTGAACCAATTTTATAACTTGTTTGCATTAGGTATGTCCTTAATTTTGAGTATGTCCAACTGTATGCAAATCTTCCAAACCCAACCTTGTCTGTTCTTGATATCAGGAAGAGAAGTACATATATGGTTGCCTTTTTCCATTGTTGCTGGATGTATTCATATGGTAGCCATATGAAAACTCCAGCCTTTCAGTCCCAGTGACCTTAGACTGATCCCTAAGGAAGAGCTTTCAGGCCAAAATGGTGGAGGCCTGTAATGTGAATAAATCCAGAAAGGCATGGAAAATGAAATGAAGTACTCAGCATCCAAGAAAATTAGAAACCAGGAATTGGAGGCTAAGCATCAGTATTTCTCTTAAAGAGCCCATGTGGCTTTTGGGAGCAGAACCCTAGTAACCATCATTATATCATGGAACCAGACTCATTACTACTGTTATAAACATTCAGGGCAGATTAGCCAAATGCTGTGTGTTGTTTTTTTAAGCTACAGAGATACACAAAACAGAACTATTCTGTGGGAGACTGGAGCCAGATATTTAGTTTTAGCTTTGAATGTCTTTTCTGTGAGTTCAGGTCAATTGTTACATTTAAGCAACATTTACTGAGCTTGTGGATGAACAGAAGTCTGTTTCTGCTGTACATTGCAGTATTTAACTTGGGTTTCTAAAGTGGGTTGCTTTGTCTACATTAAGATGATTTCAGTTTTGCATGACTTTTATAAAGATAATTTTTACTTCGGGATGATAGATACTTTTGTAGTTGATGTAGGGCAGGATGGGCAATAAACTTTTCCCAGCTAGCAGGATGTGTTAGTGAGTTAGTGCAAAAGTTGGTCAAATGAATATATTAAAATTAACTAGAAAATAAATATTAAAACAGGTCCCCAAAAAGTAATTTTAGGAGATACTTTAAGTAAAATAGGTTGCATTTCCAATCACAGAAGCCTTTGCAAGGATGCAGTAGTCCCATTAAAAGTGTGTTTTCATACTTTTCACAATAGTGCTCAGATTTCCAAAGTTAATGTTTAATATACAGTTTTTTAAAACAAAAATTAACGTGACCCTGTATAGTAGACCCAATAGGCAATCTGGAAATAATTCCAGGATGGTTGGGATATTTAACTTATTGTTGCCTACATGTTTAGAAAGAAAGATGAAAACCAGATACCTTCTGCAAATCTCTTCAAAGCACTGAAAACTCAACATGGGAGCCATGTGATTTGTATGTTAGTAAGCACCCAATACAACTCTAACATGCAGATACACTCATACACATTATAGCATTCTGACTTAATATTTGCTTTCTCTATCTTTTTTTTCAAGGAGCTGGCCAGGTGGTCTACACATGGCATGATGTACTGACCCTGTGTATTAATAATGTACACAAAGGCTCCTACATTCTGTACTAGTTTAATACCATGGCTTTTCACATCCTTTAATGAGAGTTCAATGTGTTGTGGAAGATGGAATAGGCTCCTGAGTATGAAAATTATTCTAATGCATTTTTTTGTGTTAACTGTATTCTCTTTATTTATTTAGGCGTCTGAACAAGAATAAATTACAGGTTTTACCCGAGCTGCTTTTCCAGAACACGCTGAAGTTAACCAGATTGTAAGTACAGTTTACTTTTATTGTGTATGTGCCTTGATTCATTATGTGGATAGTGCATTTGCTATGATATTTTGGTTAGGTACTTTAGTGACATTTATGATACATCTAGATTTCCATAGTTTCATGAGGACATTTTACCATTATGTTATGGTAGTTATGTACTAGAAAATAAATACATACATGAAAGAAACCACAAATTTTCTTTCCCTGTTTCATAGCTGAAGTAGATTCAAAATAATGACTTCAGAGTTAATATAGTTAAAACTCCCTGTGTAGAATTGCAGGATTAGTGCAGAAGTGGCCACTTTTTGCTTTCATTGTAGTAAGCTGTCCACAGAGAAATAGTTGATTTTTGTGCTATTTAAGATGGGCATGTTGGCATAAAATGGTTTGTCACGACTCGCTGTTAATTAAAGACATGTTGTTTTAACTGAGCCAATGTTCAGAGACAGTTAAGGCTGGAACAATGGCTCCTACTGTTTGAAGAATGGGGCAAATGTAATGCTTTGCATCTCCATGGGCATTGAAGATGTTATTAGATTGGCATTGGAGTCAACTTGCACATCAGAAGAATAACAGAGATAAGCTGGCTGGTGATATATTTTTCCTCAGTCTACTCAGTGGAGTAGAATCATATGATGATGACCATGAATAATGCCCCTCCCCCAGTTTTTGATGCAAGGGAGAGGAATTGATAGTTCTTTTACATGCAGAGGGTAAGGTTGTACAGATACCACCAAGATTAGAATGCGAGGTCTGTAGTAAGCAGAAGGCAAAGTGTCTTTAGAACAGTTTGCTGAAATCTGGAAAATTAACTTCTCTAAAAACCCAAAACAAAACAAAACCCCGCAAGTGAATCAGAAGAGAAGTTACATGGTCAACCTCTTTTAAAGTTTGGCCATCTAGATTTATAGGAGGCTGGTTAGTAAGATTTATGATCTGGCTAGTGAAATTTAAAGTTACTACAGGGTGAATAAAAAGTTGCTACATTGATGTGGGGTTTTGATAATTGTGTTTTAATACCTCTTTATGCAATCAAGCTATCCATTTAGGCAATGTAATAAATTTTTCTTCCTGTGGAAATGTGAAACACATGGCAACAGTGAAGCTAAATTTGGGAACCAATTCACTATTTTAAAAATAGACTCTTTGTCCAAGTTTTAAAGTGAAAGAATTGGGTAATGTTCAGCCAGGAGTATTGTGGAGACCTATTTTCACATATTAAACTCCTTCGTGTTGTCAGAATTTCATTGTGAAGAACTGTGTGTGTAACTCTTGGAGCTTCTGATCAGCTGCACAGTTCTGGAGACACAACCTCATAAGCCATACTTTCAAAATCTACCCATAGACTCTCAAGTACCACTGTGACACACCTGCTCTTGGAATATGTTAGCCTTGCTGCAGCTTTTAACTGCCCTGGAAATATTCATTAAGTGGACTTTCTAGGACTGAGTAGTATTTGATTGAGTTTTCTAAGATCCTTAGTGCAAGTTTATGTAATTTCCACATGTTGAAACTGCGCTTTAGTCAAAACTGCACACTGCTATATTCCTTGTTGATAGGGCAGTTGGCCTCCACCACACCCCGTTTAAACCATTCTCCTAAAGTGTTTGGGTTGTTTTGTTTTATAAGTGCCAGCACTTGTTAAAGTAAAATTATGCAAAGCTAATCTGTATATAATAACGTAATCTCTATTAAGGTTTCCTCTTCCAGAAGGAAGACTCTGTGATTATCAATAGATTTAAAGCAGCTTCTGCAGTTCAGCATGTTGATACACAAGTACAGTGATCATATCCCGATTTGATAATGCACAAGATCTCCTTCCATTATGCATTTAAGATTCCTACAGTAAAACAATGGTATAGTATAATAATCTAGTTTAGTATTTCCGTAATCTCAGTTAGCAGTTATCTGCAGCATCTATGGAAAGGCTTTATATATGCCAGTACAAATCTCCATGTATCACTCCTATGAAGATATGCCTTAATATAAAGTGGTGCACCTAATCAAAGTGCAAGTAGTCAGGTATTTTGATATGAAATATATTCAAAAGTATGTTCCTTTAATTATTCAGATAATCAAACTGTTTACCGTCCTTGAAAACTAGGATAATAGTTGTGCTTTTATAAAGCTTATGGGGTAATTATTTAAGAGGTCTAGTTGAGTATGAATTTGACACTTCTGTAGTGATTCCCCTCAGAATGTTTTATAAATGTTAGTGAATAAAGAGTCTCATCAGTCCAGTGAGTTATGAAGATGTGATCCCAGGGTCTCAGTCATTGGTAGTAGTTGGGATCTATCCCCTCATACTGTGCTTAGCCAGAATGCAGTCTTTTCTCTTAAAGGTACAAGCATTACATTGAAATAATGTTTAAAGTGAAACATGTACCATAGATACAGTAACAATTTATCATTACTGCTGCTTCCAAAAGTAATAGGCCAGTTTTGCTACATGTGTTTCAGTGGTGCAGGAATAACCAGAGCAGCAACCTAACCATTGAGATGCATGTGGATGAAAGTGTGTTTTTTTTTTTTTTTTTTTTTTACCCCTTTTCTACTTAAGGAAACTGGACAGCTAACACTGGTATCTGATTTTTGCACAACTTGTCTGAATCTACCCACAGTAAAATTCAGAGGTGCTTTTTCGCACTTTCCTGCTGTGAGCTAAATTCACTGGAGTCCAGCAAAACTAATCAATTTCACTTGCAATAGGTCTCTGGGTAAAACACTTCAATGAAGGGGGCATGGCTCTGACATTCTTTTTCAGTGGCTGGCATGAACTTACCAAGAAAAGAGAACAATTAAAACAGCAAGGAAGGGGAATAACAGAAGTGAGGTAAAAATGAAGCGGGAATAGGAGTAAGAGTGACAAGACTTCAATGGAGCTCAGACAAAAAGAGAAGAAAATAAAGGGAGATGGAAGAAAAAGGGAAAGATGATAATACTGGTTCAGTTTTCTATCTATCTTTTTAGTTATGCACAGTACTCAAACATGTATTGTGTGGGCTGCCACAGTTTGACACAGGCTAGCCCACTGGACTGCCAAATCACTTTGCTCATCCTCTTAGTAGAAGTTAGAACATAGACAACCTGCTAGATTTGTGGCCAGGTGAGTTACTAGTTCAGCTCACCATAATCAATCCATGCCTGTAACTCTAAATTACATAACAGTAGGGCTAAAATGGTCTGTAGCATATAAGGTTGCAGAGCTTCTGTTTAAATATACAAACCACACACATTCATGAAAGCCCAATCATTGTGTATCAGCTGCTTATTTCAAACACACACAGACAAACAGCAGCTTTTTGGACCCTAAGAAAAGGTATGACAAGCCATCCCACTCAACTTTACCGAAAAAATACAAAAAACCTAGCTGGGTGATAACTCCATGAGAGTTGGCAATTTGATCTTATTTATTAACACTGGTGTTGGTAGCAACTGCGACTGATGGCAGGTGTCACAAGATGGTCCAATCTGGTGAACACTTGGGCACTTCTTATTACCCTGGGTAGTTCGACAGATACCTGAAAGTGTTTGTTTTTAGAATTGGTCACAGAGGTTGTAAAATAAATTGAAATTACTTTTGTTCCACAAATCATGCCTGCCTGGAACTGTTCCTGTCTGAGTTGAAATGTTGCCTGTTAGTTTCCTGTAGGACTAAAGTTGTGTGCGTTTATATTTTTTTATTTCAATGGAACCTCTTCAAGTTTTGTTTGAGCTATAGGAAACTTGGAGGGCAGAGGGGAGTGAAAATTCTTTCCAGTGTTGATATGCATATTAAAGACTGCATATTAAAGCAAACATGTCTGAAATAGCAGACTTCAGAGCTGGAAAAGATGCATACCTCTGCCATACCCTTTAATTTGCTTGGCTTGAGAGAAGAAAACTAGTGATGATTTTAAAAGTTCATTCACCATGTGTTGGGATGCATATTGGCTGCTTACCTGCAGTAATCAATAACCTCATCCTTCAGAGGAGCTGAGAAATAATTCCAGGTCTTGAGAACTATTACTCCTTCCTTTCTGGCCATTTTTTTCTATTAACTCATGTATATTTAGACAGACTTTACTGGCTATTATGGACTAAATGTAGGAAAGCAGTTAAATTCATTGATGTAACTGCTTTAAAAAAATAGTGTTTCTGCTAAATACTTGGATCCTTACATTTCTTCCTCCGAAATAAAGGAAGTATGGGCACCTTCTTTTATACAAACGATGATAATAAAGCCTGAGTAAATGCTTATCTGTGGCCCCTCCTTTACTGTAGATGAAATATCTAATAATCTGGTGCTTTCTTCTAGCTCTACAATTCTCAAACTGGAAAGAAAGCAATTAACACTTATCTCAAACCACATTTCACCTCTAAAAATCAAAGGTCATTAAACTTCAGCTCCAGAGAAATTTCAGGTTACTTTTCAAGCTGGGCTCTGTGCTTCATTACCAATCAGATGCTTGCAACTTTTTGTAAGTTTAATAAGATGAACTATTTTTTTTTAGTGAAAGATAGTGTACACAGCTTTCCAGTTAGTCTAAGAGAGGTCTTTCCCAGTCTTTAAAACAGCTTTTGTGCTATGTGAAGACTGTTTAAAAATACATAAACCCTTCCCCACTAATTCTGTTATGGTGTTATAAAACTTCAGAGGCAAATAACATTTGAGCTTTGATCTAAAGACAAGATTCATTTTGGATCCTAGAAATCTGTAAGATATTTTTGGTTTCTGAGAGCTTCTTTTTACTGTTGGCCTTAGCCCGATGTAATCATGTGCTGACTGAACACTCACAGCTCCCATTGACTTCAGCTGGAGTTTGGGGTACTAGCACTTCTGAAAATCAGACCTAATATATGTAGTTTCCATGTGATGGTGCTTACTTTTTGTAAGAATATTCATGCACAGTGAAATACATGTTTGAACACATATTATACATTTAGTCATTTTTAATGTGATGAGCAGAATTTTTTGGTCAAGAAATTACCGACAGATTTAGCTTTGTCTTATACATATAGATATTCTGTAATACTTTGTTAATTTCAATTAATATTTAGTTAGCTGTTCTTATTCCTCCTCCAGCTTTACTGGTGAAATATTCATTCTCAATCTATAGTTGTTTACCATTCTTTCCAGATCCAGCATATTTCTTGGATTAATGTTTGTATTCAACAGGAAGAGTTCAAGACTAAAACATGAATCTTAAATTCAATGAAAAAAGCTATTTCATGTATGTATATAAAATTTCAACATTGATTTTCAATTACTTCCTTGCATGGAAGGAAGAGCTTTAGACTCTTCTTATTTAGATCCCTCCTCAAAAGCAAGCGCATCTGAGGTGATGAGCCTTGTTTGATGTGGAAACTTGCTTTGTTTACTTTTTTTTTCCAAATATTAGTTAATAATAAAAACTTTGCACACAATTTTTCTTCTGTTCTGTGCTAGAAGCTATATCATGAAGTGGTGTCTTCTTCCTCTTCTAAATCATTGTCTCAACGAATCTCACTGATCTATTTTTGACTGTAAAACCATCAGGTAAAGGAACTTGGCTTGCTATTTACCTTGAAACGCCGTGCTCAGCTGCGGCACTAATATGTAATTAATGTAAGATGAAGAACCAGTCATTAACTAATAAGCTTTCTAAAATGAGCAGGTGCCCTCTACGAGGTGGAATGGTAGAGAACAAACTATGATTTTACAGTACCTCAGAATTAGAATATGCTTGTAATTTTTGTGATTATTCACAGGCTTCTTTGTCACATCTGGTTGACATTACCACAGGAATATATAGAGGAATAAACTTTCAAATGGAATGTGAAACATCCCACAAAATGAGTTTCTCATAGACTGGTGCATAAAACATATGGAGCCTTTTGCTTTGGAAGGTGGGGCTTTGGAACTCATGGATTTAATATTTGGTTTATCTTAGAAGATAAGAGTTTCAAGGTAATGCTCATGATAAATGGTCCCATGATCAGCTGCACAGGTGTGCATAATTGTCATTCTTCTGTTGTCTTGATTGCCTAGGTCTTAATCTAAACCCTGTCTCCCAACTAATTTCATATCTAACATAAATACCTTTATTGGAATCACTGTTAAAGTTAATGGTCAAATTCCTTGGATTGGTGCATAGGTATGTAGGGGGAGGGCACCTTACTAAATCCAGAAGTCAAAGTAACTGAGGTGGCAACCAGACAAATCCAGAGGTTGAGTCTATCAGTAATTAACAAATGGATAACAAAAATAATGTTAAACTTAAAAGTATGTTGCAAACTGAGGTGTGCATATGCAAAAAACAAACACAAAAGCCTATTTAACAACTGTAAAAACAAGCTTTGATTTGTAATTATATTGAATTTTTTAACATGAGAAGCCAGAATCTAAATTCCATCAGTTTTTAAAAAAGCCTTTTTTGTGGGTTGCATGTAAGAGGACAGTTTCTACATGCAGTATGCATTGGTGACTTCTGGAAATGGTCATGGCACTTACGTTTTTGTATGAAGAACACAACATAAACGTATTCAATTGTGACACATTTTAAATGACCAAGGCTAACCCAAAGCACTTCACTGGAAGTAATATGCCTTAGAAAACTATTTTTAAAAAGCTAACCTGAATGAGCTCAAATGATTGGTTAGACTTCTGAATTCACAATTGATTGTGGTCAGAAGAGTGTCTGTTAGGTTCTGTCACCCATAGTAGCTTGTCATTCACAAAGCCAGCGAGGTTCTGAAAAATGGATGGACCAGATTAGATAAGATTGAGAAGGTCTGGAATATATGAAGACAGTAGATTGCCAACAGCCTTGGAGCATGTCTACACTACTCTCAAACACCCATGGCTGGCCTGGGTCAGCCGATGGGCTTGCGGGGTTCAGTCTTCAGGGCTAATAAATTGCAGTGTAGACATTTGGGCTTGGGCTTGGGCTGGAGCCTGGGCTCTGGGACTCGGTGAAGGAGGAGGGTCCCAAAACTCAGGTTCTAGCCTGAGTCTGAACATCTACAGTGCAACTTTATAGCCCCACAGCCTGAGCCCTGTGAGCCTGAATCAGCTGACCTGGGCCAGCCATTTGTGTGCTATTACAGTGTAGACATAACCTTAAAATACAGAGATCTTGAAATTTTAAAATGCAGCCTGGCATATAGAGAGATTCTATAATTGTGAAATACATTGGTCCAGGTAAAACTTATGCCTGACTAAGTACTTATAGCACCTTTTTAATGTCAAAGGCTTGTAAAGCATTGCAAGTAATCGAGCACCAACATTTTGTCGTTTCCACTTGTAAATTGTACTTGTGGAGAGAGAAGACATGCAGGTAAATCACATCAGTTGGAAAATTAATACTGTAAATCCAGTTCCTTTGTGTTTGAGAAGAGAGACCAGATCTAATTTTAATACAAAAAGTTGTCAGATACTAATCATAGAATCATAGAATCATAGATTATAGGACTGGAAGGGACCTCGAGAGGTCATCGAGTCCAGTCCCCTGCCCGCATGGCAGGACCAAATACTGTCTAGACCATCCCTGATAGACATTTATCTAACCTACTCTTAAATATCTCCAGAGACGGAGATTCCACAACCTCCCTAGGCAATTTGTTCCAGTGTTTAACCACCCTGACAGTTAGGAACTTTTTCCTAATGTCCAACCTAGACCTCCCTTGCTGCAGTTTAAACCCATTGTTTCTGGTTCTATCCTTAGAGGCTAAGGTGAACAAGTTCTCTCCCTCCTCCTCATGACACCCTTTTAGATACCTGAAAACTGCTATCATGTCCCCTCTCAGTCTTCTCTTCTCCAAACTAAACAAACCCAGTTCTTTCAGCCTTCCTTCATAGGTCATGTTCTCAAGACCTTTAATCATTCTTGTTGCTCTTCTTTGGACCCTTTCCAATTTCTCCACATCTTTTTTAAAATGCGGCGCCCAGAACTGGACACAATACTCCAGCTGAGGCCTAACCAGAGCAGAGTAGAGCGGAAGAATGACTTCTCGTGTCTTGCTCACAACACACCTGCTAATGCATCCCAGAATCATGTTTGCTTTTTTTGCAACAGCATCACACTGTTGACTCATATTTAGCTTGTGGTCCACTATAACCCCTAGATCCCTTTCTGCCGTACTCCTTCCTAGACAGTCTTTTCCCATTCTGTATGTGTGAAATTGATTTTTCCTTCCTAAGTGGAGCACTTTGCATTTGTCTTTGTTAAACTTCATCCTGTTTAACTCAGACCATTTCTCCAATTTGTCCAGATCATTTTGAATTATGACCCTGTCCTCCAAAGTAGTTGCAATCCCTCCCAGTTTGGTATCATCCGCAAACTTAATAAGCGTACTTTCTATGCCAATATCTAAGTCGTTGATGAAGATATTGAACAGAGCCGGTCCCAAAACAGACCCCTGCGGAACCCCACTCGTTACGCCTTTCCAGCAGGATTGGGAACCATTAATAACAACTCTCTGAGTACGGTTATCCAGCCAGTTATGCACCCACCTTATAGTAGCCCCATCTAATTTGTATTTGCCTAGTTTATCGATAAGAATATCATGCGAGACCGTATCAAATGCCTTACTAAAGTCTAGGTATACCACATCCACCGCTTCACCCTTATCCACAAGGCTCGTTATTCTATCAAAGAAAGCTATCAGATTGGTTTGACATGATTTGTTCTTCACAAATCCATGCTGGCTGTTCCCTATCACCTTACCACCTTCCAAGTGTTTGCAGATGATTTCCTTAATTACTTGCTCCATTATCTTCCCTGGCACAGAAGTTAAACTAACTGGTCTGTAGTTACCTGGGTTGTTTTTATTTCCCTTTTTATAGATGGGCACTATATTTGCCCTTTTCCAGTCTTCTGGAATCTCTCCCGTCTCCCATGACTTTCCAAAGATAATAGCTAGAGGCTCAGATACCTCCTCTATTAGCTCCTTGAGTATTCTTGGATGTATTTCATCAGGCCCGGGTGACTTGCAGGCATCTAACTTTTCTAAGTGATTTTTAACTTGTTCTTTTTTTATTTTATCCGCTAAACCTACCCCCTTCCCATTAGCATTCACTATGTTAGGCATTGCTTCAGACTTCTCAGTGAAGACCGAAACAAAGAAGTCATTAAGCATCTCTGCCATTTCCAAGTTTCCTGTTACTGTTTCTCCCTCTTCACTAAGCAGTGGGCCTACCCTGTCTTTGGTCTTCCTCTTGCTTCTAATGTATTGATAAAAAGTCTTCTTGTTTCCTTTTATTCCCGTAGCTAGTTTGAGCTCATTTTGTGCCTTTGCCTTTCTAATCTTGCCCCTGCATCCCTGTGTTGTTTGCCTATATTCATCCTTTGTAATCTGTCCTAGTTTCCATTTTTTATATGACTCCTTTTTATTTTTTAGATCGTGCAAGATCTCGTGGTTAAGCCAAGGTGGTCTTTTGCCACATTTTCTATCTTTCCTAACCAGCGGAATAGCTTGCTTTTGGGCCCTTAATAGTGTCCCTTTGAAAAACTGCCAACTCTCCTCAGTTGTTTTTCCCCTCAGTCTTGATTCCCATGGGAATGGGTAGAGGTTACTGAATATAACATCATATAGTCTGTAACATGCTCCAAATATTTGTAGCTAAAAGGAATTTGCCAACCAAGTTGGTCTGTGGGGTGAACACTTCAATTTCTTAGTAAAATCATTAGAACAGTTTGTAGGTAATAATTCACAATAGTTGGTGAAATAAAGCAGGTAAGAACTTTTTGTAACAATAATTTAATAAAATCATTGGTCTGAGAATACTATTCTCACATCTATGGTTAATAAGGCCTTAGTTTTTCTGAATGGGAAACCTGTTTAGTTGTTGCCCATGAATGTGTGTATTGGATGTAGTATATCTAGTAAAGTCATTGTAGCAGGCTACATTATCCATTTTGGGCTGTGAAAGTCCTCTCTCAGTATAAGAAAATAGGTTTTGTTCAGAATATATATGCCGTTTCCTTTCCTGTTGAATCAAGGCCTTAGAGCTTCAGTCATTAACATCATATGTTAGTTACAAGACGTATTGTCCTTTCCCCTCCCTCCCCCGCAACAAGCAAGTAGCTCCAACTGTAAATCACCCAAGTGTAAACTAATGCATTCCATTGATGTTTCACTGTGGTAGCAATAATAGTTGGTACTTACATTATGCTTTCCATTTGAAGAGCACCATACAAACATTAATTAGCCCCCAAAATAGATGTGAAGGTGGGAGAAGAGCACTATCTCCATTTTTTTTATAGAGGGGGAGGAAAACAGAAGATGAATATTGGACTAAGACACACAGTTAATTGCAAAAATGAGATTAGAGCCTGTGCTCAATCCACTAGACCATGCTGTTCCTCTGTGTTATTATGTGGAAGGGATGAGAGAAATTAAACTGGCACCAATCCCACCCAAGAAATGATGCTTTTATAACAATGAGGGGAACCTTACAGCCTTCATTCACTTATACTAATTTATTCCAGCTTTGGTTGTAATTCAGATCTGTGTTAATATTTATCTTGTTGATATTTATCATTAAAAGTGCTGACAGTGCTTAATAATACAATAATTTTTCTTTCATACAAATTGTAAAGTGAGAACTTGCCAAGTATATAATAGATTATTCCAGTGTGGGGAAAACTGACTTCACCTTCCAATCAAAATTCCCCAGTGTTCTGAATGCTGTTCGGAATGCCCTTCAACAAATGATATTGTGGAATCCAGGAGAGCTGTTTGACTATTATGTATGAATTTAACACCTCTTTAAATCAAAAAATCTTCAGAGCTTTGCAAACATTAAATACAATTTGTAACAGGTCTGTGAAGCTTTTACAAAAGGGAAAGAGACAAAAGTTTAACTATGAAAATTCTCCCATCCAGAAGAAATGTCTGCTTTTTTATTATGGGGTTGTTTGCTTACTCTGTATAAAGTTATTAGCAAATGGAAACAATTTCCTCAAAGACTATAAATTGAGTTTGTGCGCTGTATTACAAATCTCCTCTATTAAGTGTCTAGTCTCGGATGAGATAAGCAGCACATTAATGCTAGCTAATACAAGCATAATGCATAGAAGGGTATAAAAAGACTTGAACAAGTGAGCATATGTGATCAGACTTGTTAATATGTCAAGGAAAAACTGAGAAGCTTGGATTTCTTTTTGACCTTCATTAACCTCCATTTTCTCTACTATTTCTTGTCCACACGTAAAAATCAGACCTAAACATATAGTAAGTATTTTCTGAAGACCTTTCAGAAATACTCTTTTTGGAGTGTTCCTAGTATTGAGCCTGCAAAAGGTATGCACTGCTACATTAAAAGGACCCGAAAATAAGAGTTGATAATGGAAATGGTGACAAAGCCTGATGATTATGATCACAAATGTGTGATCTGTTAGAGGTCCAGAAACTTCAGCAAAATCATGTTAATGAATTTACAACAGGTACTTAGAAGTTCAAAACAACTGTTTAACTGTCATAGTCTGACTTTTTATTTAACGTATATGTTTTAATCTTCAGAATTTCTTTTCCTTCTGGTGAACTTGGTTGTGTATCTGATGTGAAGATCTAAGTGTGTTATCCATTCATTATTCTTAGATAAGTAATTTCCAACAGCATTAACTGGATTTACACAGCTGACACTCTGTTTATTGAATGGACAGTGTATCATGCAAAGTGGAGTTAGCTTCCAGATTCATTGTGCCAAATTCTTCACAGGTGCAACTTAAGGCAGAATTTGGCCCAGTGGGTCAGCGTCTTTTGGTAGGAGTCCACATAAGTGTAATGTGGATTGGATTTTGTCTATGGCTGATACAGTACCTGATGGGTTAACTGTAGTCAGGATACTTGTGAGGACATTTATGGATTACCAAAAATTGACTTTAAAAGAGACAATATCTAGAAATACAGCCCTTAAATTCCCAATTCCACCTTCATACTTATGCAACTTTAAGAATGAAATCATGACTTTCTGACCTAATCCGGAGGCTTTTAGCTAATGAGCATCAGGAGAAGCTGTGTTCAGAACAAACAACCAGTTCATAAATTCTCTTAATGTCCTCATTTCTTTCTCACTAGATCGAGAATAGATAGAAAAATAGAGATCTCACTCTTGACTTAAAACTCCAATATCATTTCATGTTAGAGCCTAGCCTTTACAATTCAGCTGTTCAATAAACTCGAATTACTGGGCATTACCATGACAAAATAGTATGGGCCATAATGGGGTGTTGCTATGGTATTTTCCAGATCCAGTAATTGTAGTTTTAGTGTGTGTAGATCACAGCAGGTCTGTTCAGAAGACAGTAAATAATTACAATAAATGTTTGCTGGTCTCTAGGGAGCACTTCTGGTTTGAAAAGATGTACGTTAGGTCAGAGGCACATATTGGAGATTGCTGGGTGACATCTATTCTGTTAATCAAGCTGGAGTCCTTTTATTGCTTGCTTTTTTTGCTCTAGTGGTAAATAGCATATTTAGCAACATTATGTCTGGAAATGAAGTGGCCTTAACTGCAGAGTCTAATTGTGACTCTCTGTTCACTGCTCTTCCCCAGTGCAGGCAGAGGGCTCGGTTTCTTTTATTTAATTATGAATGATTCAGATTTTCTGCACCCATTAGTAGAAAATGAAAAAGGGAGTGTCAGAAAATAAGTAATTGATTCTCCATCTTAGATTCCAGTCTCTCACTTGTGTGAAGTTAGTTATTTAAAACTACTTTGTGCAGATGTCTTGGTTTCCTGAATGGTAGAGGTGGAGGGAATCAGTGGAGAGGGTGGTACTTTGAGACCTTGCTTGTGGTTCAGGGCCATGTGTCATGTAAGGGCTGTCTATTGTTAGGTTCTCTACTGATTGGGTCATCCAATTGTGTAAACATTGAAGCCCGTTTGTGGCAAAGGACTGTTCATTTCCAGAAGAAATATCTCACACCAATAAATGTTGCTAGACAGCACTTTGTTGATGGAAGAATGCTATTGACTTACATTACAGCTGCAAAACAGGACTTTTTTGTAGGTTCATTATTTTTGAATACAATAAAATATTCACACTTGTTTTCAGAGAGGCAGCATGTTTTTTGGGTTGGCGTTTGGTATTGGAGTCCAAGAATTCCTGATTTTTAATCCTAATTTATCATTGACGTGCTCTATAGCTTTGTGCATGTTACTCTGTCTCTTGGTTTTCCCATATGTAAAAAAGGATAGCATAGATATATTCAGATTTTCAAAACACTCTAGTATGATAGCATACAGTGCCAGGTTGTATCTGTATGGCTTCAAATAAGAGAGGTTGCTTTCTTATTATCCTCGGTTTAAGCAGAAGTTTCTCATTTAAAAACATTAGAGCCCCTAACTAGTGTGCTGGACAACTAGCCCTGCTATCGAAGAACCGCAGGCTAAGTAGGCTTACTTAGGGTGTATTTTTTATTTTTTTTTGCACTTTAGTCTCGCAACATGGGTGGCTCTCCTTCAGTGCCTGTGGTAGAAATGGCCAAATGCCAAAAAACTCAATGCTCAATAACTCTCCTCCCACTTATACATCAACTCCCATCAAGTTATTCCTGTCCCCGAAACGTAGATACATACAGACTGCTTGGAAAATGCTGTGCCTGGCCTGGATCAACAAGCTTAGGCTATTTGGACCAAGATTGAGGAGTTGTGGATGCTGATTGGAAAATAATCTGGCAGAAGTATTCTTTGCAGTAAATTTGACCACATTCTAAATAATGGCATATGAATGTACTTTTGAGGAGATAAAGTATAAAGGCTAAATACTGCAATGCAGAACACACACTTCATCTCTATTTGCAATGTGTACATTCACTCTTGCAGAATAAGCAAAGCATGTAAACCTTTTCTCTTCGGTCTTATATGCAAAGCTGACATTCAGAATCCTTAATTTTCCAAATGTTTTACACAAACTCTAGGAAGGCTTCCAAACAGGGCCGGCGCTTCCATTTAGGTGACCTAGGTGGTCGCCTAGGATGCCAGGATTTGGGGGGGGCGGCAATTCGGCGGCAGGGGGTCCTTCTGCGCTCCGGGTCTTCGGCGGCAATTCTGTGGTGGGCCCTTCACTCGCTCCGTGACCCGCTGCCGAAGTGCCCCGAAGACTGGGAGCGCAGAAGGACCCCCCCCGCTGCAGAATTGCCGACAACGACCGGGAGCGCGGAAGGACCCCCGCCTAGGGTGCCAAAAACCCTGGCGCCGCTCCTGCTTCCAAAATGAAAAATAACATCATAGAGTTCTATGCAGTGTTCAAACATGAACTAAACTAAAATAATGGACTGCTGGGACTTCAGTGCAGGTGTATCTGTGCACCCATATGGACCCTTAGTGAAGTCAGTGCACTTCCACATGGGCACAAAGGTCTGCTCACTCAGAACCACTGTAGGATTTTGGTCCTCTAACCTCTCATCTGGTAATTTTCAGAAATCTATGCATTTAAAATACACTGATACTTAAAAGAAAAAAGTCTATTATTTGATATGTTACTTGTTATTACATTGTGTTGAAAACAAACACTATGTCCAGATCATCTCAGTTGAGATTGAAGTGGCTAATTTTGCTGATGGGTCCCTAAATCTGTGACTTGCTTGTGCATCTTTCACATCAGTAAAAAGTGAGAGAGAAAAGTGGCAGCTTTATAAACAGATCTAATTAGCTAGGCCTAGGATACCAAGATTCCTCTTGACAGTCTTTAAAGAGCAAAAACAGTAGAACTGATGTTGAACAGACGTAAGATTAATGGAAATTAGAGTTATGTAAAATCTGCAAATAAAGTATATGTGTTGACTGGACGTATCAGTGGAGAACTAACTAGCAGGCTTCATAGAAATGACAGGTATTATCAACATTATAGAGCTAAGTATTAAAAGAGACACTTTACCAACTGCTAAGAAAGTCAAACAACTGTGCCCCTTAATCAAGTGGTTGTGGATTATGGGCCTTTTGTAGTAGGTAAACTTCCACTGATAGACAGAAATTAATATCATGGAGTGGATTATGGTGTAATTTTGTTTATTTACACTGTTTGCATATTCTTATATACAACATGTTTAATTTATGCTTAAACCACCCAAGGTAGACCCAACCATACACAGGTTATGTTCAGCAACCATCAAGGAAAGCTGTTTTCACCACTATTGCTCTGTCTCATACGGTCCTCCCAAATGCCACTAAAGCTTCCCGTCTTGGCTGACCTATCACACTCCAGACTGGAAACAGAGCAGTAACAGCAGCAGATTTATCACATTGCTCTCTGCTGACCTATTATTGCTCAGCAGATTCATCATGCTATTTTATAAAACAATAGAGAGGAAAAACTAAGTGTGTCAGCCAACGATGTAGCTTGTTTCCAGTTTTGAATTCCTTCTCACTAGCAGCTTTAGCTTGGGACTAGAGTTTAGTGAGTCAACCAGGCCACTCAATGAAAATGTTAGGCAATGGTTTAGCACCTAAATGGCTAAGGAGTGTATATTGTGGCCCAGATTACTGTTTAGGATGTTTATATTTAATTTCTTTGCTTTGGAAAGCTAATTTCAGCTTTCAGTTACAGAATCTATACCAGTATTTTCTTAAATTGCCCTTTTGTATCCTATTTTGGCTGCTTTACTTATTTTCATGTCATTTTCCGATGAAAAGACATAGATCTCTCATTTGTAACTCAACAATACCAAACTCATTGGAACAAGTTCTCCAGAGAGGTGGTGTCATTCTGTTTCTCTATTGTACACATTTATTGGCTGGCTACCTAAAACCAATTAGCAAGCCTTCGATTTAGAGTACTAAATTGGTATGCTAATTAAGGTAGTTTTCTTAACTGTAAGCCATGATTACCTATCTCAACATGGGAAATGTTACTAACAGTGCCTTTTTTAGATATAATTTGATGATTATTTGTTGGAAAGCACTTCATAGCAGTTTCTATATTGAGTTTCATACTAGATAACTGAAAAGATAAAATAACAAGGTTAACAAAAAAATCTGTGGTGATTATTTATGGGGGCTTGTTTACTTGTTTTTAGTATAAATTACTTCTGCTTAAAGCTTTCAGTTCATTCCAGTGATACACTAATAGCTTGAAGCATCCCAAATTCTCCGCATGTGATGAGACAACTAATATGCCACAGTTAATACATGACAGAAGCATCTGTCACACTGTCTGGAGTGGCTCACGACTGTGAGTTGCCTACCTCAGGGCAGACTGTCAGAAAACAGGGCAGACACCCCAAACTGGTGGTGTGTTCTATTATTAGATTTCACCAAATGAGTAACAAATGTGAAGTCCTGGATCACTATATCAGTGTTACCGTGGAGTCACAGACAGTCCCCTTAGACTCTCTAGTCTATCTTGCCACCCAGACAAACTGGACTTTGTGATAAAATGGTTCCTTACACCAAAGATCACATCACAATTAGGTTGCTTCCAGTCCCAAGAGACCAGTCACTTGCCCCAGATCAATGGGCACCCTAGATCTTACGCCCAAGACAACAGTGGTAGCCAATTTTATAGTAAACTAATTAAAGGTTTATTAGCTAAGAAAAGGAAGTGAGAGTTATTGAGAGGTTAAAGCAGGTAAAATATATGCACAGGTGAGTCAGTTTGTAATTCCAAATGGTGGCAGTGAAATAATAAACTGCTAGTTTCCCAAAAGTCTTTTCAGGGTACCCAGATTGTCTCTGGGGATCTCCACTTTGCATCTGGTACATTTCCCTGTAAGAGTCCTCAAAGTTCAGAGATCCGGCTCTTTCCCTGAATCCATACTTACAGCTTCTTCTCACAGAAAACAAGCTGACAGTGTCACTACCCACATGGGCTTTTCCTTTGATGATGGATAGTGAGGAATGCATTTTGAGTCTTTGACCTGCGACCATCACACACAATGACTACTTGCTTTGAAATTAGCTCTTTTCTGAAATTAGCTCTTCTGTGTTAAAGTTCTTCATTGCATTCCACATGGCTTCTTTCTCATTTGATGGATTATTTAGTTATGGGGTAGAAACAATGTAAATGTTTGCTACTACATTATAATGGGATACAGATATGTGGAAACAATTCAAGTAACAACCCACTTGTTTTTATGACGTTCAAACACCAAATATACTCATATACATTTAACAGTCACTTTGATCTATAATACACAAGTGAATTGGACTGTGGATTTGGCATGAGCTGGCACCTGTTCTGTTAGCGTTACAGCATCCTCCATTTATTTTAGTGAAAAACTACTTGGGAGAAGGGGCAAAGCCATTTTACCTAATAGCTGCCTGTGGGTGGCAGTGTAATTGCTACCACAGTTATGTGAAACAAATTGTCAGGCACATTAATCCTATGCTTACCCCTCTAAACATATGCAGTCTATGTCACAAACCTCTTTTTAAGCTTTTCTTATGTAATGACAAAATTTGGTTTTTAAAAAATTGTGGAACCGCTGTTGGTTGTGTGGCTAGGGATTTTGCTTGAATTCGATATCAGATCCCGTATCTCTTGTTGAGCTGGCGCCAATGGGAACACAATGTACTCAGCTCCATGACGGGAGGAGGTTGCAGAACTGTGGATGGAGAAGAGGGACTCTACTATTAAAAATAAGTTTTGTTAAAAATGAACATGAACCACAGATAAGACTCCAAGATCTGAGATGTTGCTAGTTCTCCTGTGTGATTTACATTTGTACTGTGGTATGGTTCCATACCAAGCCATATACATTTCAGAAATGTAACATTAATATTAATGTCTGTACCTTTAAAGCAACTCTGGTATCTGGGTACAGTTTCATGTGGAATGGGTGACGTTGATGGGAGCATAGCTCTTCACTCACTAGCTTCATTGTGTCCATCCTCAGGGATCAGTCTCCAAGTAGAACTGGGGCACCTTGGACAGCCATTAGGCAAAGGCCTCCCTGAAGAGGTGAAGGAATGTTACAAAACCCAGGCTCAGCTTGATCTCTGGAGTAAATGGTACTGTAGCTGCAGGCCTTCAACTGTGCATTGCTTTCTCCTACAAAGTTTATCCCTTGTGACCGCTATGGTATCCTTGCTGATTACAGCTGGCATACCAAGTCACAGAGACAAAAAGGTGACCACTGAAATAGTTAAGTCTCAGTTCCTTGAGGGATCTGTAGATGAGGATTTTTGATTGGACTCATATCTGGGCACATACTCTATGTGAATCATGCGAAACATGATATTTGTATTGGTGCTGCTTAGCAGCTGAACTGCTACAATCTGTAACTTCAGGGTTCTTTCAGGTCCAGCTCCAAATACACTGCACCACAATAATATCATTTGGAAGTGACAGATATGAATCATCATGACTGGGTTCTCTGTAACAGAAAAGGGTGCAGTCTCTGAGCCGACTGTTGGTGCATGAGGCTTCTTTGTTCACTGCTTCTATCTGAGAGTGCAGGAGCAAAGAAGACTCCAGCAGGACCGTCACCACTCACCAGCTAGACAAGTGGACAGATATTGTCAGAGTATGGTCATGCACGCTCATCAGTTCTTAAGTGTGCTCCTTTTACCAGTCATCCTTGCTCGTGTCTTACAGTGCCAAGGAAACCTGAGAGGAAATACTGTGACTCAGTTTCCTGTTGTGAAGGAAAGCTCATATATCTTTCTTATGACTAAAAGGAGTTATAAATTTTGCCAGTCAATAATTGTGGGTGAGCACATTGGCTCACCATGCTTATACATTTGTTTTAGGATCTTGGACCTTCAGCATCTGTTAGCATCAATTCAAGTTGTAATGTTGCTAGTTAAACCCTCAAAGCAGAGTTCTTGGATTCTGACTCTTCTGGCTTCTATTTCTGGGAATCTGAGGTTGGGGAAGCATTGTTTCCATTGGCCTATAAAGAAATCAGCACATCTGTTGAAATCATGAGTGGCTTTTCTTGAACTCTGCAGCACAAAAACTTGTAGCTGACCAGCTGTGCAAATTGCCAGTAGATTTCAGTGCAGTCAGAAATCATTTGTTTGTTTCTATATGGGTAGGGTGACCAGATGTCCCAATTTTATAGGGACAGTCCCGAATTTTGGGTCTTTTTCTTATATAGGCTCCTATAACCCCCATCCCAATTTTTCACATTTGCTGTCTGGTCACCCTATATATGGGTATTACTTAGTTTGCAAAAAACAAACAAACTTATAAACAAAGTTTTAGTGAATTGATACATGGCTGACTTCTCGTTCTGAAACTTTTGCATTGGCTAAAATCATCTTGGAGAACAGTAAGTTGTGTAATTTGTAAAAATCTAACCAAGATTCATAGAAACAGGGTTAGAATCAGTAGTGAACTCAGTGCTTGCAAAGCTTAATCACCATAGTTAAGGGAAAGAGCAGAGTAAGTATAGCTATCAGTCTCTGTTAATAGATTTTTGGCAGAATAGGAACTTGGAGTTAATTTTAGCCTTTGAAATGATTCTCCTGTTAAATCTGCTGCCCTTTGAACCAAAACAGTGTGAATATTGTGTTTGTGAAAGATGCTGGACTGATAGCCCTGAGACATGGAGAACCAGGTGGAGAAAAGCAGTGGAATGCGAGGATCCCCTCCATAGCGCTCTCTTGTGGTTTAGCAGCGGAGGCTTCTCCCTCTCCAGGTCCCTGGGAGGCCACTCTGCCTCACTACATCTCTGTTCGTCGCCTACCGTAGGGAATTAGTGGGGTGACAGTCTACAGCTCAAGTCTCTAGCTTGGGCCTGTGGTCAGGGCTGAGCAACAAGTACAGGGAGGGCCTGGGTGGGGCAAAAAGTGTCTATAACTCGGGCCTGTGTTCAGTGTTGAGCAGAAAGGGTTTCGGGCATCCTAGCTCAGGCGGATGGCCGACAAGCACTGGCTTCCTAGCCTAGAGAAGGGGAGACTGCCACCCCACGGCTGGAGTGGTGGGGGGACAGAGGCCCACCCACTCCACTGTGTCCTGGCTCAGGGCCCTAACAGTGGCAGAGGGACCTGCCACTGGATCGGCAGGGATCCTGACCGCAACATGCTGACAGCAACATGCTAACTAGGGTCAGCTGTCCGTGGGCCACTTCCTAACTCCCCCTCGGGGTGTACCTGGGTCTGTAGAGGGTTGTCCAGATCGTCTGGGTAAAAAGCCTGTGGTAGGTAGTCCTGGCAACTCCTCCGTGGTCAGGTCAGCATTCGGCTCTGGCCAGTCCTCAGCTCCCCAAGGCCTCCAGCAGTCTCTCAGCTCAGGAGTAGGGTTGCCAACTTTATAATTCCAGAAAACTGAACACCCTTGCCCCACCTACTGCCCTCCCCTTTCCCTGAGGCCCACCTCTTCCCGAGGCCCCGGCCCCGCTCACTCCATCCCTCCGTCGCTTGCTCTCCCCCACCCTCTCTCATGTGCTCATTTTCACTGCAAGGTCTAAATAGGCATATGTATTGTTTTGACAGATGTAGTATGCTAAATTCAGGTTTTATTTGTTAAAGGATCTGGCAGCAAAATAGTCAAAAAGCGTAATTTAAAAAAAATGAAATTACCCAAAGGTTTTCATGATTCTTTCCCTTCCCTCTTCCCATTTTTTGTAACCAGCTCCATATTTTTTGTTCACTAAACTTATTGTAATTTTGTGTGAAATTAGTACCACACATTATCACAGCTGCGATGGGTCCATTAAAGGCCCACTCCTGAAGCCCAAATACAAATCCATAGAGCACAACCACAGAAATGAACACTTGTCCAGATACCTATATAAATAAATCTGTAGAAACTGACTCCCACACCTCCATGCAGATACACACTTCCACATTATTTAATATTGCAATTGTTGTTTAGTGCCTAGAGACCCCAACTAAGATCAGGGCTCCAGGATGGTAGATGCTGGACATACACTTAAAAAGAGAGCGTCTGCAACAAATTGTTTATAAGGTAGCTCCACAAAGGTGGGGAGAAATGTATGATACATTGACTCTTCTGCAATTACTAGTCAACAACATTCACTTTTTAAGAAATAATAGATTTCTTTTAGAGTTCCCTTTTCTTTTAAAAACTTGTTATGAAATGAATACACATTTTATGTCATCAATTTTTTTGTGCACAAGCCAGCAAAAGGAATAAAAGTCAAAGTCAGGCTGCAAATTTTATTCACACAGGTATACACACATATGGCAATACATGCACCTTCCTACACAAAGACACACAGTTTCTTATGCACATACAATGCATGCATGCACACACTACCTACACAGAGACACTCTTTCATACACTTTTCCAGGGGCTGCCTAAATCACCCAGCTAGGAAGGGAGGAGGGTGGGCTGGAGGGGAAAAGATGGGGGGGGGGGAGAGGAGAGAAGATGGGGAGGGAAAGAGGCCAAGGATGAGAGCAGGGTGGGGGGTGAGAGGGGGCAGTGAAGGAGAGAGGAGGGGGTGGGGGTATGTGGGGTGGATGGAGATGCAGGGGGAGGCAGAAGGCTACAGGTGCATGAGGATGTGGGGGGCACAGGGGTGTATAGTAGGGGTGGGCAAACTGCGGCCCGCGGGCTGGATCCAGTCCATGGGATTGCCACCGCCGCGGGCCCAGCGCCACTGCTGGAAACAGCTGGTACCATGTCCCTGTGGCCCCTTGGGGCGGGCCAGAGGACTCCGTGTGCTATCCTCACCTCCAGGGATGGGGAGCCCCGGCCAATGGGAGCTTTGGGGGAGGTACCCGCAGGGGAGGGCAGCTCACGGAGCCCTCTGCCCCCACTTCCCCAGGGGCCGCAGGGACATGGTGCCGGCCGCTTTCGGGAGCGGTGCGGAGCCTGTCTTAGCCCCGCTGCGCGCCGCTGCCACCCTGGAGCTGCTCCAGGAAAGCAGTGCTGGGCCGCAGCCCGCACCCCAAACCCCTCCTGCGCCCCACCCCCCGCGCCCTCTGCCGCACCCCTCCTGCACCCCAACCCCCTGCCCTGAGCCACTTCCTGCATACCTCACTCCATCCCGCACCCCAATCACCTGCTCCAGCCCTACATTCATGGCCCTGCATGCAATTTCCCCACCCAGATGTAGCCCTCGGGCCAAAAAATTGACCCACCCCTATTCTTTAGGGACATAATGGGAATGCAGCAGTATATGGAGGTGAATGGGGTGCAGGGCTGTGGCGGCTGAGGGACATGGGGTTGGCAGCTCTGGGAGGTGGAGAGGATGGGTGGGAGAGCGCTGTAAGGGATACAGGGCCAGGATGGGTAGGTGTGGGGCGCTGGACAGGACGGCATGGGGGATGGATGCAGTGAGGGGATGGGGGTGTGTTGGGATTTGGACAAGGAGGGATGCATTGAAGGGGATTGGGGTATAGGGGGGTTGGGACCGGGAGGGATGCAATGATGTGAGGGATGGGGCTGCGGGAGGGGGGGAGGGCTTGGGACGGGGAGGGATGCAATGACTTGGGGGTTTGGGGCAGGGAGGGATGGGGCTGCAGGGGGGGTTGGGACGGGGAGGGATGCAATAACAGGGGTTTGGGATGGGGAGGGATGCAATGACGGGGGGATGAGGTGCGGGGGGAGGTTGGGACTGGGAGGGATGCAATGACGGGGGATAGGGGTGCGAGGGAGAGTTGGTACAGGGAGGAATGCAATGACGGGGGGATAGGGATGCGAGGGAGAGTTGGGACAGGGAGGGATGCAATGACAGGGGATGGGGCTGCAGGGGGCTTGGGACAGGGAGGGATGCAATGACGGGGGGATGGGGGTGCAGCCCCATTCCCAGCACTCGGAGATGGGGATACACATACCTCAAACTCCTGGGTGCTGGCGATGGGGTGACAGAGACCATGGTTCACCACAGGGCATGCACTGCAGCTTGAGCCCAGTCGTGCAAGGAGAAGATGGCTGGGCAGCAGCGGGAGAGGCACACGTCACGCAACCCCTCAACAGCCGCCTGCTGAGTGCTTGCGAGTCGCGCTTGCACTTACTCCTCCCCTGCCCTGACCCAGCCAATAGGAGCTGCACCTGCGGACGGGAGGCAGGGCAGAACATGGACCCCCTGGCCACCCCTAAGGCTAGGAGGCGGACCTGCTGCTTCCCGATCCAGGAGCCCTACTGCATGGTGGCTAGCAGGGAGTCTGCCAGCCCCACTGCGCGGTGTGGCGATCCCACCAACCGGACAGTCAAGGTGCTGATTGGAGCCACCATGATTCCTTTTTGACTGGGTGTTGCAGTCCAAAACCTGACATTTGGTCACCCTACTCGGGAGCAAGCAGGAGGCATCTGGCTCCTCCAGCAGCTGCAGCCCAATTGAGCTCCCAGACCCGCCTTTTATACTGTCCCACCCACTGACTTCCGGTGGGAGGGGTGAGCCCGGCCTGGCTCCGCCCACCAGGGCTCAGTGAGGGGTTCCTCCCCCTCCGGGTCCGTGGGAGGCCACTCCACCTCACTCCACTCTCTAATATGCTCCATCATAATAGTGAGCTAAAAGGCTAGTTTAAGTTACTTGTCAATTCTGTTCCAGTGTGCATTTTTGGAGATATCTGGCAAGGATGCTAATTAGTGCCAGTTGTGATATGGGTGCTTATTTTGTGTAAGTGAATGAGTTCATGAATTACCAAAGAGAGCTAACTTCTGGCCACCATAAACCAGGCCTGGATTTCAAACTATGACCTAGGGATGAAAGGCCATTTCCCATCACTAATCCCATGAGCCATCTAGATCTCTGACTGCTGTGTCCTAGCAGCAGCCAGTTCTGCAGGAGAAAGTGCAATGATTGTAATTTCTTCAAATAGAAGTTATTTTTGATAAAATAATGTAAAGCCAAGTATTGCCCAGTTTTTATTCTTTCTTGTGTTCCTGGAAACTAAAAGATGTACAAACCTGCCTTAGGAAGATGTTAGAAGGCTTAGGTTGGACTTTCTAGAGCTTCTTACTATACATGACTGGTATAATTGGACATTCCTGTTAAATGCATTTCAGATATTTAAAGGTCTCTTAAGTAAATGCTGCTACTCCTCCAAAATGTGCTGTAGTATCTCATATGTTTATAAATTATCAGGATCTCAGTTTGTTGCATATCAGAAAAATAGTGGAAGAGGACCCTAGCGTATCACCACCAAGTCCTACAACACCATAGGTGTTTTGTTTTTTGCACAGATCTGTCATTCAAATACTCAAAGTCTCACTGTGCATATAGACATGGTGCAATTCTCAAAGCCCTTTTGTTCTTTTTCTCTTTTTCTGGATTTTAGAAAATAAATTGTGGCAGATGTGCAAACAGTTTGCAGTGACTGAAGGAAATGTTTTTTGAGCTAACTACCAGCCTCCATCTTTGTTGTGTGGTAATGGTGCTGCAGTACAATAAATTGCCTAAAGGGCTATTTGCTGGAGACAGATGGAAGGACATCCACCCTCAGGAAGTAGCTGGTATGGACAGCTCTATTCCTGTGTAATTATGCTCATGGATGTTAATTTTGATGCTTTTTGCGTGGTTGGTATGCCAGATTTAGACTTTCAAAGTGGTTCATGAATTGCAAGAAAAATGTTGAAAAATAACCAAAATGTATATTTTACGCTTTTTTATGTGGCTAAACAAATTAGCTTCCATTGTGAGAGAACATTCTTGTAGTATTCTACCAGGAAATCTCATGTAGAGAACCTTTTGTGTGGCATTATGTTGATCATGATGACAGCATCAAGGAGAATCCTGCATCAACTTGTTTTCTGTGTGGTTGGAAGTGAAGGATGGTCACAGGCTGCACTGAGAATTACCACCCTCAAAGCCTGCAAGCTGGTTCTGCTGGAACTAATTTGTGTGCATGATAAACATACCTTCTCAGATGAACAGGATCTTTGCCTGCCTCTTAACTCAGCTGCTTTCCTTCCCAACTCCTCCATCCTTCCAAAATAATAATTTGAGCCTTTCTTTTAACAAAGTGGCAGCTGTACTGCTCTTCTGGGGCAAAGGAGAGGAGTATTTTTGCAGTTTTCCCCCCCTCCACTTTCCACCTAATATTTCTGTTGTGCTATGTGAACTTCCTGCACTGCCACCAAGGGAGTGAGACCTCAGGTACCTCTCCCAGACCCAGGTCTCTTGCAGCATGGGGAAAAATACTGTTAGAGGGCATTGGGGTGGTTTTAATTGTTGTGTTTACAGAAAAGACCTTGTGCATCCAGGGCCAAGCAGTTAATCTAGTAATATTGCTTCAGAAGACAAATTATTCATCAAAATGAGTTAGTATTTACTTCAGCTCTGTGGTTCCAAGGTTTAAATTAGATATGTCATTAGAGAGGATGACGCACATGACAGTATGTTTCTACTTGTACTCAGCATCTTAGAATGAGGTCAGTGGTAATCCACCAGAGCAAAGTGGGTCTGTTTGGTTTTTATTTTCAAGCTGACATCCCATAGTTCTTTGGGAAAATTCAAGAGAGGTGTTAAAAAGAGAAATTAAAAATACAGAGTGAATGCAGGGGCAATAGCAATAAAGATATTGCTTGGGGCAAGGAAAATAATTCCCCAAGACTGTTGTATTTGGTTTCAAGCAATGTACTACAATCAATTAAGCTACGGTATTTCCTGAGCAGCAATAAATGTTACCTTTTGTTACCCTTTGAGGTCTGTCAGTATTAGTTGAATTAACATCAGAATTGATATTTTAAGTGCTATAAGCAAATTCTTCCTTCCACCCTTCTTCCTTCCTTCATTGCCAATCCTAATCCCAAATGGCAACACTTTTTTAGAAACCAGCATCACGTCTGTTGACTCTCCAGTGGGATTTGAAAGTTAGAGATAGCAGGAGTTTATATACAGTACTATGTTTATAAAAAAAGATTTATCTGTTACACCTGTATAAAACCTTTGATATCTCTAACCATGAATAGGATTCTTCCTAATAAGTGATAAAAAGAAATGAAGGAACTCTTCTCTCCCCTAAGACACAGGAATCATTTCAAGGAAGCTGGAAAAATAAGCCTGAATCTAATGCATGCCCCTGAAAATGAGAAGTCAGATTTCTGTTTTAGTAGAAGTGTGTGTAAGGAAGATCTTCCTGTGTTGACCAATGTTTTGAACAAAATATTGAAAAGAACACTGTCAAAACAGACTTCTTCAGGCTTTTCCTACCTTGATAGTCTCCTCTGATCAAGATGGCTCTTGATAATTAAATCAGTGATTTCAAATCTTGTGCAGAAACGTTCCATTTTGCTATCAAAATACCAGATACTCAGCTTGAAGCTCCCTTCCCACCCTCCCCCCACAGCTATTAGTGCTATACACTTGGATACCAGGGGAAAGAATGTGTTAATACCCACCCTTATGGAAAATACCTTCAGAGTTGAGTAGCAAATGACATCATTTATGTAGAATTTTTAAACCAACCCTGTATAATTATACAACAACAATATCATTTTCTATTGACATTTAGAGTAATTTACATTGAACACAACTGACCTTATCCTTGCTGAATCCTATAGGACTTTATCATAAGGGTAGATAAAAAGGAATGACTTAGTTGTCATAGTGAGTACCCCATTGGATGGCTGCTGACTTTTCTGCTGATGTTCTTGCTTTTTAGAATTAGTATTATGAAGGTGCTGATGTCAACACATTTGCCTTTTTTCCTGTGGAGAAAATACACCATTTACTTTTGTTGCTTTGAATTAAAGTAGAAAGTGTAGAGAAATTCTCAAAAGCAGCCTCTGTTACACAGTAGTGAAGCCTTTGGACACACCTTTGGTAAGGTTGTGTATTAAATCTTTCAAACAAGTATGGAATTACAGGTGTGAAAAAAGGGATCAGTTACTTGGAAATACGTATCAAACTTATCTTTCAAAACATATTCTATGGGGATTTCTCTTCCCTTCTGCCCCCATTCCACATGTGGGAACTCATATTGACCTCACTGGGGAGGTTCTGCCTGAATATAGAAAGGAAAAAAAGCTCCAAGTGGACCAGAACAAATGTCACCTACCAATCCAGGCTTGAGATGGAGCACATGGTAATATTTGATATGAGAGACTGAGAGTTTAGTGTCCGTCCTGCTGTTTCTGAGGACATAGCTTTTGATTTTTAGTGTGACAATCCAGTTTCAGATTGTATTGCAACTAGGGCAGCCCTGAAAGTTGTTCACTCTTCTTATCTGGATGCTACTGACTTGATTCAGTATTACAGTTTATTTGCATGACTTCTAAGGTAATGCTTATCAATGTGTCAGCAAGCTGTCTACATTTTAATAAAGTTCCCGGCTATCATAATCTGGGTAAAAGGAGACCCACAGCTCTGAGTTGATTGAGCTGAGCTGTAATTCAGAAATGGTTCAGGATATTATAACATCAGGTTTGTACTGCAGGTGGTGATTGTGGTGGTTAGAGGAAATGATGATTTCATTCAAATGGACTGAGTCAATGTATGAAATGGTATATGTTGGACATGGTAGGGCAAGGATACCCATGGGGAGGCGTATACTATAGTGTTACTTTATTTTTTTGTGTATATTAAAACGTAAAATGCGTTCTTGCATTGATGGGTATCAACTAAATGTGCAGTGGGTCCAGTGTGCCTACTTTTGAGGCCTGTGGCAAAATTCCAGTTTTGGGAAGTGGTGTAATATCCATTGCCTTAATGAGAGCATGAACATAAATCCAACTGAGGTTGAAAGGAAATTGGAACCCTGTTAGTGTCCCCAAAGTGAGTTTCAAACAAGTAATTGAGAGGCAATGTGGTGTTATGGATAGGAGAAGGCATTGGACTGGAAGGCAGGAGGCCTAGATTTTATTCCCAGCTCTTCCACTGACTTTGTGTGTAATTTTGACAAGTCACTTCAGTTTCTTGTTCCTTCCAACATTTGGTTATATGGCCTATTTAGACAATCCGCTCTTAGGAACATGCATGTGTGTATTTCACTGTTTATACATATGATGCTTAGCACAATTGGCTCCTGATCTTTGTTATGGCCTATAGATGCAAATAATACAAACAATAATTAAGAAGCAATTATCTAAGTTACTTTGTTTATGAACACATGTTCTAGTAAAACAAATCAAGCTTTCTTATAAAGTTTTAGAAGTAAGCTAGACTTTTCAACAAAGTCCCTCACTAGAGTTTACTATCTAAAACTTCAATCGCTATTTTTTATAATGCAAATTTCCCAAGCAATTCACAGTATATGTACAAATATCCTATATGGAGTTAATTTTCAGGCTACAGTGAAAAGTTAGGACTTCTGATTTAACAACCAGAGGAGTTTATGAAAGGTATACAGTTAGCAAAGTATTTCTCCAGTGGCTGTTTCCTGCGGAATGTAAAAGTTTTCCCCTATTGTCAATGAATTGTGGATCTTTTATGTTGGATTTAAATGTATATGCCAGAAGAACCTCTGAAATCCTGGTTGTTGTTTTTTTGCTCCAAGAAGGTCCTAGGAATACATCTGGCAATCTTGCATATAGAAAATAAATGAGTATATTACCAAAAAAAAAAAAAAAGATTCTGAAAAATTAATAAAAATACTGCAGCTTTTAACCTTGTGAGCCTGCCATAGAAATAAATTAGATTGTTCATATTTTTCAAATAAAAATCTCTAGCTAAGTCAACTGGCTACTGTGCATATATTTAAATATAGAAAATGCAAATGGTAGGTAATGAGCAAGTTAATTGTTATTTATGGTGTGATATGAATATAAAAATACTGGGGGGATTTATTTTTGTGGTATTGAAAATCCATTCAATTCAAATATTTTCTATAAAATCAAATATGTAATCACTTTGTAAATTGTTCAAATAATGTAAAAAAAATGAAACAAACATGGTTATTCAGTCTTCCTTGTCTGCTACAGTTTTGGTGGAAGGCATTCCTCAGAGCAGTGCATAACCATGTAATACAGCAATGAGGTCCCTCAAGGGAGGCTAATCCTTACATTTGCTTGATGGTTCATGTCATTCTGAAGCCTCCCTGTATTCTGACGGTACTCTTAGGAATTTGTTTGCCTTAAACTATTGGTAACAGAGGGTTGTTAGATTGGGCTACCGTTGATGGAATTTTTGCTTCCTTGCGCCTGCTTCCTCCCTCCCCCCCCGCAAATTAACTCTATTATAGCAAAGTTGAATGCTTCCTGCTCGTCATGCGTACCGTTGTCTGTTGGCCAGAATTACATTTACTGCATCATAACCAACATATTAGTGGCTAATTATTTAAAACAGTTAACAAAATTAAAGGCTATTTAAAAAGCAATAGAAATTGGAAAACTGTAATTTATTTCAGGCTTTCAATGAATACAAGTGATCAATTTAAGTACATTCATTTTTTATAAAGTGTCCTGCTAAGACTGTTGAAATCTCAACACAAATAAGACCGGAAATGCAGCATGCAATACCAAGAGAAGCTTTCTTCCATTATCCCATTTATGCTTAGCATATACATACGGTGCATAATTAAGATATTACATTTACCTGTCTCTTGATATGCCAACATATCATGAGGTAGTTTACAAATTTCACTAACCTGAAAAGTGATCCTGATGTAATGTTTTTTACTGTGATCCTGTAGGTTATCATTAGAATTTCCCACTGTTAAAATGCACTCAATTTTCTTGTCCCTGCTGTATGCATATGGAGAAATGGTTGAAAGGTTATTGGATAAAATTAGATTTTTCCTTTAAAGGCATGTCGTAAAACATTAATTTGTTTTCATAAGTGTAACACAAACCTAGAAATGTGCTTACGTTGCTTAATAGTGTAAAAACAAATCCAGGGTATTTATCCAGAGATTAATGATGAATATACTTGAAATTTTAGATGTGTAACACGCTTACTGAATTAAACAATTTCCTGTATGTACACAGGCGGTAGTACACAGAAGGGTAAAGTACTCCTGAAAGAGAAGTATGATGTGCTTGTCCATTGTACTGAATCTATAATTAAATACATCTAATTATGGAAAAATGGTAAAGAGCAATTGTGTCATGAAGTGCAAAGGTCAGGTTAGGAGACGTGTGTCCACTAGCACAGATGAGATGTTGTCACACCAGGTTTCAGGATAGGTGCCCATGTACTGAAAAGTTCCCCACTTCCCTGGCCAACATTTGAACCTCATGTTGTGGTTTGTGGAAAAAAAACTCACGGAGAATTCACTTGTTCAGAAACTAGCAGTGGCATTTTTGAGAATGATTTTGTGTGATTATATTTTTAAACAAAGCAGAAAAGATTGCAGCACTCAACACCAGTGTGCTAGTTCTAATTGTTAGACTAGGAGAGAGAGAAGGGGCTTGTGGGTATAGTGAACAATAGCTTCACTGCCATGGTTAGAGTGGTTTAATTGGTGAAATAACTGCCTTATTTGAGCTATTGAGTTGGTGTCCTAAATAATTGGATAAAATAATTTAAATTGCCAAACAGAAGAATGAAAATTGGCCAGCATTCATGTAGGACTTTTTTCCAGGCATTTTCTTAGATCACTAAATAGCTTTCCTTGTTTCAGGCCTTTTACTATGAGCAAGGACATTCTTCTTCTTTTAATAGGCATATGCTTCCTAGAATGAGATGTCAATGGTAAACTTTGAAAACACATGGGTATAATTTTTACAAAACAAAAACTTGTTTCAAGAAAATGTAATAGCAAATGAATGGAGTATGTACCACAACAGTATAAATGTGAAGTTTAAAAGGGTATAGCATATGCTTTAAAATAAAATATAGTCCATTAAAAGGTAAAATAGAATAGCTAACTTGGTACGTGATCCCCCCCTATTTTATTATAGGTATATTTACTAGCTATTGGGGTACTTGCAGTGCTAGAAGGAAAATTCCAGAACAGTAAGGTAGATTCTGAAAAATGCTTGTATATGCTTGAGATTTCTTTCTTCTGGTTTATAAAGATACAGAATGAAACAAAGCAGACTGGGCTCAATGACTTAACTCTGATAGCTTTTGTTTCTGCAGGTACAATAGATCAAAATTCATCATGTAAATCCTGATCTTACACAGTGCCAATGCTTAAATACTGTCACACTATGACTTTAAAGCACAGTACAGAAATTTATCTATGCCACGGGTAGGAAGGTCAGTGCGTTGCATGGCTAAATACTGTGAACTTAAAATTATAAAGCTTGAAATTGCCATTAATTAGGAGATACATAGACTTTGTTTCACAAGGAAAATAAAAGGCTTAAATTAGTGGCATCAGTTTCCATTAGTTGTTGATGGGTAACTTTTCTTCTAAAAAGTGCACAGTTGAACAGTGTAAACCAAATAAAAGTCATAATTAAAACCATTCTGAAATACATTGTAAAGAACACTCTTAAAATTAGGCCGATGGGAATAAATCAAGGCAATCTAACTGAGAGAGGGGAAGAAACTAAGAGAATAAGATGCCAACAATGGCCATATTGTGGTTAAATAAATATTCTCGATGAGTTTTTAAAAAGTAGAAAACACAGATAAATTGAATGAGAGAGTGTGTTCCTGATCAAAGGGCCTACAGTGCAGCAAAGGTTCAATTGCCTGGTGACTTGAGGTTTGATGATGGGAACCCCTAAAAATATGGTTAGTGAACAGCAGATACCTGTCAACTGGATTACAGCATTTCTTGTCTAAGGCTTGGTCAATTTGGATGGCACATTGCATTATGATATTTCTCTTCCCTTCTTTAGAAGCCCCTCATGCTACCCTTTTTCATGATGGAGTACAGAATTATATGGCTGGATCGGAGGTTCAGTCATCTGTGGTATTTCTTATTTTTGCTATTTTCTTGCGGCACATCAGATTGTGGCATCTTAATTTCTATCTGCAAAGATAAAATAAACGTATCTGAGTTCTCTCTGTGTGTCTTTAGAGAGAATGTCATGGCAGGTTGGGTGAACTTTGAGTAGCAGATTAAATATTGTAGTAAAATTGGCCCTTTGGATTGTCAATTTGTGAACCAGAAACTTTCACTCTTAGATATTTCTAAAGAGCATACTTTTAATAGTTTCAATTTAAGAATAAAATGCTTGGTTTCTCTTTTGCTATTGGTGCGCTCAGGCAAGAGTAGCTGCTACTTTTACTATGGTATATCATTGCTTATAAGGCAGCTCTTTAGGACATGCGGCTTGGCTGAGGGAGTTTTCACTTCTGGTTGTGGGTCAGTAATAAAAGGGTACAAAGGTTTGCAGCCCCCCCATGGTGGAACTTACGAGACTATGGTGTTGCAGAGGAGTGTCTAGGGGAAAGGTGCTATGATTGACAGCCTGGGGATATAACAAATAGTTTCAGTATGACTTGGTAACTGAAGCCGGGAGGGCAAGCAGTGGGAGAATTCCAGCTATGTCATGGGAAATAGCCATGGCCAGCGTTCTGATTAGCAGCAGAGTGCAAATCCTCTGGGTCATTGCCAGGGTTCAGGAGGGCAAAACACTGCTGCGACGTCAAATTGTTGCCATATTTCATTTGTTAAAAAAGAGTGGACTGTTTGATTACCACCTATTGATGTTAGACATGCCATCGTTACAGTGTAAACTGCTGGGAGAAAAAAAGAGGGTGGGAGAAGGATAAATTAAGTACATATAGCATCGAGGAAATCCGTCAAAAAATTAATTACTAATTGACTTGTCTTTGGTGGGATCTCAACTTGTCCTTCATGGTTATCGTTGATTTTTTCCTCTTAGGAAATTCACATGCTGTAGTAGTAACGATAACTTCTCTATGGATCCTTAGGTAAAGATTTGACTTAATGTATTCAAGGAATAGGGAGAAGCATTTTGAGAATATTTTCCTATCAATATCACTAGCATAATCTACCAATAGCTATACTATAAAAGCTAAATTAAAAGTTGTATCCAAACTAAACAGACTATTGTTTTAAGTCACTTTGTATAACTAAATTATGCCAATGCTCACTTATATAAATGATACTAGTGTACACACTTGGCTAAATTAGTGAGGGTTCAGATTTAGGAAATTATGATTTATAATTGGATTTGAATACAAACTCCCACAATCTCTGGAGAGAGGTTGTTTAAATCTAGGGTTTATATACACGTGGAGTTGTTCTGAATAGCTATGTGTGTGGATTTATCCCAGAATAAGAGTGTCTTTTTCCTGTTTAAGCTAAACAAGACCAGGAACACTTATTCTGGGATAAGTGTCCCCACACATGGAGTTATTCAGTAAGGAATAGTTATTCAAGAATAACTTCTTGTGGAGTTATTTAGGAATAGCTATTGTCCTTTAAATTCAAGCTCTACCTTAATCTGAATTAACTTTCAAGTGTAGACAAGCCTTTAGGGTTATTGCTCAGACATATGTCTACTATAAACAAATGGGTGGTTTTCCCTCCTTCCAATAGTCTTCCAAAACTATTCAAAATAAAAAAGCAGTGACAGTTTTTCCCCACCCCTTCTTCAACAACAGCACTTAAATTAAAAATGTAGTTTCTGTAGAAATGGCAATTTTAGTAGGCAAGTTTTGTATGATTTCCTTTGTTTGGTACTAGAGTCCTATTTGGTATGTTACTGGTTTTGTTAAGGTTCAGTGAAAGCGACCCTGACAATATTTTCACTCAACGATACGAAGCATGTGGAGTTTGTTTTGAAGCTGGATGTAAAATTAACTGTAACTGCTATGGGTTATAGTCTCTGGGTATATTGTGAAGAACTTAAGCCTAACTCCTATTGACATAATGGAAATTAATCTGCATGCAGGATGCCTGTCTATATATAGGGAGTAAATGGGGTAAGTGAATGAAAGGTTTATACAAACTCCTAAAGTAGGTCCAATTTAGGTGAAGAGTGGAGTTTCTTTTTACTTGTTATTTTGGCCCTATTTAGATGAGAGGTGGGTTGGCGTAATGAAGGATCCCACCACCCTTTCAGGAAACCATAGGAATAATTTTGTTTGATGTGGAAGTAGAATACAATTGCCTGATGTGATGGGGTCCACTCACCTCTTGTGAGCACCCTCAAGCAGGTATGCATGTGCCTGCTCTTCTTTTCCAGCTTTGAGCTGCTCTGGGTGCCTTCGCCAGCTGCCATCCGTGTCAACGGGTCTCTGGCGACTCTGCCCTCTGGCACAGTCACATGAAGTCCATATGTGAAACAACAAACCCCTTTCAGGGTACAAGTCCACCAGGACCTATCACAGTACCTCGGTTGGTCTCTTCCTACAGCCCTCCCTGGGCTCAGTCTCAAATTATCCGTCAGTCCCTTCTGGGCTAGCTCTCAAATGATCCCTACTCTGGAATGGAGCAGTGCCCCCAGGGCTTCCTCCAGGAAGACTCTTCACCAGTTTCCCTAGCTGAGTCACTCTTCTGGGCTGTCATTCTCTTCCCTGGACTACTCCCTTGCTCAGGGCTTAAGCCATTTCCTGAGTGGCTCATGGGGGGGACCTGGGCCCTCCCACTGATTTGGATCCTGACCCAGGGATTCTACAAATAGCAGCCACCTGCTATGTCCCTTTTTACTCTGTTGCTGCTGCTACTGTTCTCGGGCCACTTCCCTGTGACCCAGTGCTTTCATCTTCACCCTTACCCCAGGGCTGAAGTCCTTCTTGAGTCCCTGCAGCCAGCTAGGAGCACCTTTTCTGCTCCTCTGGCTCCAGCCAGCAACTGGCTCTGCTCTGTCCAGCATTTCCTTTTGTATGAGGCTGATGGGCTCTGATTGGCTGCTTCCCCACAGCCACTCTAGGCAGCTGGGAGGACTCACCTCTACTGCTTTTTGCAGGGGCAAGGTGTGGTAGGACCAGGAGACCTCCATCGGGGGAGGGGGGCCCTGAGCCTAGTACACCCTATGACACCCCATTTGTAGCTAGTCATTAGATCTAAGAAGTGCGATGGAAAATTAAGTTTTTATTTTATAGCCCTCTTTGGAATATTTCTTTTTTCTTCAAACTTGTGATGCTCTTTATATGCACCTGGACATAATCACCTGAGCCAAAGACCCTGTCAGCAGAGATGAATGGGGTCACAGTTAAATTACACATTTAAAAATATCAGGCTTTGTGCTGCCATTAGATGGCTCTTAAATTAGGTTAATCAGCAAATTAGGGGTTTGCAGCAACATAGTAATCCCCTGTCAAGTACAACTGGATAGATATTTTTGCATTCCCACTCTCACTGCCATAGTCACATTTTTGCTGTACTGCCTATGCAGTACAGAAGATTTGGAAGTTACTGAAAAGTGACTATTTCTTCATTTGAGTAACTGCAAACTCAAAACTGGGTCATAGTGATTTTACATATGAGGTCAAAAAACCCACATGATATGTTGTGGGGGAATTTTAGGAGTGAAAAGGTAAGGGGGCCCAGTTAGATCTGTTGCCCGCATTGAGTAATTCAGAAGAGACTTTAATGGTAATGCTTCCCTAACTCCTTCTGAAAAAAATTAGGAAAATCCTCTTTATTTATTTAGCTCTTACCAATCACTATGCCTTACTAACAGCTGGTGGGATTCTTTGTTTCACACCGATGAAACTCTCAACTGATCTTTTTGCTTGTAGGTATGCTTGCACAGTTTTTTCATTGCTCCCTGTGTGAAAATGGATGAGATTGGTAATGTAGAGAATACAATATTCCTGAAGAAGCAAGCCTAAATATCACTTCCATTTTTACTTGATGATAAATACAGCTATAGGTATTTGTCTTACAAAAAAGCCCCTAAGATTTAACTGTCCATACTTGTTTTTAGCTCAGTATTTGTGGAAATAGTCTTAGTGTATGTAGTAGCATCTGTCCTTGCTATTCCCTTAACAACTTAATCTTTTTCCCAAATAATATTAGGTTTCTCAAACTTTTCTCTAAAAGATCCTCCAAATCCGGTATAGGTCTGTTGTGTTTTGTATGTCTGTTGTGTTCTTTCTGGTAAGACAGCCAGAATTGCTTGTAGTATTTCACATGTGACTCAGCTCATAACACAATGCTTAGAATAATTTCTTCTGATTTCTGTTTAATGTCTGTTAATGACCCCCAGAATTTTGTTTGCCAAAGCACTTACTGTAATTGTAATTCAACAATTAAAGATTTACACGCAGCAGAAAGTACTGTACTTGAGGAAATGATTTAAATGCCTACGCGGTGATGTTACTAATACATTTGTGTTAGTTAAAACACAAACACTAATGTAGCATATAAAAGTAGTTTGGGGAAGCTTCTATATTGATCTTCATTTGGTATCATTGCATGATCAATGGGCTGAAATAACTAGCCCCATTTAGCCTGAGTAGGAATGGGATGTAAAAAAGCAGTCAGTGTTAGTGATGAAGTTTCATACACATTGCCCTCATAACACATCCACAGCAAATACTTACGTTTCTTAAATTAGACCCATTTTATAACTGGGGTAGATTGTGTGATAACACCAGCCCAAGAAACCAAGGTACTGAACAATGCCATGCAATTTATGTGTTTATGGTGCGGGTGGTGTAGAAAAAGGACAGTAAGTAAACAGAATTATGATTAGAATGGTCTTTAGACTTTTTGGATCTGAGCAATGCCCCTTGCTGTGGACTGGTATTTTATGAGATCATAGATATTGGGGAAGAATCCTGGAAATCCTAAAGAATGGATGGAGTGTATAGCAGCAAGATGCCAGTGTGGAAGCAGATGAAGTGCATAGGGCTGGAGTTAAGTGGACGGTTACTAAGGTGCTTGGTTAGTATATTGATGAGCATATCAGAAAAACATTGATCAATGGGTAGACAAGAGTTAGAGGGCAATCTCTGGAACTGCAGAATAAGTTATGGGAGGGCCTACTAGTAGGAGCAGGACAAACGTTAGGGATGGAGAGGAAACAGGGCCACATAGCAAATGTATTTAAGTAGCTCACATCCAACAAATTTTAAGAATCCGATATGTATGACTGAATTTCTCTACAAATAGCTTCTTAATTAAGGAAACATCTCATCCCTGTTGACATCCAAGGTAACATTTCTGTTATGAAATATGACACACAGTCTGTGAAAACGTTTGAAGATAGTTGCTGTAGTCTTACCAAACAAATCACATGGCCCAAAGTCATACATTAACTTGCTAAACAACATACTTACTGGAATGCAGAGTTTCTCTGGAGTTGACTTTAATTGTGTAGTTTTTGTGTGATATTGTATGTCAGAAATATTTTGATTTTTAGATTGGAAGAAGGAGAGAATAGGCCTGTAATAACTGAGTGAACAGCTCAGTGTGAGATAGCCTTGCAATATCTTTCTGTGCCTGCAAAAATTGGCACTTAGCCTGTCATCAGCTCAGATAATAATTACAGGAAATGTGCAGTGATTTGAAATTGTGCAGAGAATGTGGTGAGAAATCCGGGTCTGGTGAAGATCTTAATATAAGTAAGATATTTTTGTGCCTGTTCTGAACACAATTTGAGTCTTAGCATAGCATTTGAAATTGAGTATGTGGGTAGGAAAGAGGAATAAAAAGTTATGTTATCAAGGAGATTAATGTTAGTGGTGAATGGTCAACTGCAAGGCACAACTCAGCTTGTAAACCACCAAAGATGGAATTCTGTTACCTCTATCAAGTTGTAGCCCTGATTCAGTTTTTCCTTTATTAGTTTCCAGGCTTGAAATAGAGAATCTAATATCCCAATATTTATCAAATGAAGTGTCACAGTAAAAGGAGGAAAACAAGAGCTGGAAAATGATTATAGCAGTCTCTTGTCTAAAACCCTGGTAGGCAAGTCATTTGTTGCAAAAGCTCTGATCATATTTTCATGGCAGCCATACCTACATACTTTTTGTTATTTGTTAGCTTTTAAAGCGAGTTAGGTTTTCAGAACCATGTGTCTTTGAATGAGGCTAGTGACGTTTAATTTCTGGAAATGCTGAGGCCGACGTGTGCTTAAAGAAATATTAGGAATAAAAACATGAGTCTTTAAACAAATGAAATGGCAATAAAAAAAGAGAAAGAAAGAGAGATTGGGGAGGAGAGACTACATTTCACAGAGGGAGATTGGCTATAAAGTGTACATTTAATGAAACTGCATGCTGGGCTCAGAGATGGATATATTGAAGACAGAAATAGTGTGCCACTTACAAACAAGAAAAATCTGCTTCTGTTTAAATACAAAGCCTTACTTCACTCTAGCTACCTTGCTGTAATTGTGGTTACTCTGTGTCATGCTTCTCAATCTGTCTTCTCAGCAGGAGAGTTCACAATGTCTGTTAGCGACTTTCTATGGCAACCCTTCGCCTTGAACCTGCTAAAGACAAAGAATTCACCATCTGTAGCAGTAGCCACAAATCGTTGGAACTCAGGGAAGTACTGTTAGCAAACAAACAGCATACGATAGAACAAAAGGCTGTACCCCGTTGAAGTCTCTTAATCCAGATGGCCAGTATGCTAACAGATTCCTTCAGCCATGTTCCAAACATAAATTATCAAGGGGAATGGATTGCCTTTGGCCCATTGTCCCTAGACAGCAAGCAGGATCACTCATTTGTTCTCATTCAGATGCCGTCTCCATCAGATTCCCACTTGGTTCTGATTTTATGTTCCCTGTTGGAGAATGTTGGAATTGTTCACTATTATTGATATATTGCAGATAGCCTAGTGCCTCCATATTGTGGGCAGTCCTGTTCGCTTCTGCTAGGGCTTGGTCTGTTGATGTTATTGCAACCGTATGATGTGAGAGAGGAGTCAGAGTTGCAATCCAGACTGCAGTCAGGGCGAAAGGGGGAGCCCAAGTGAAAGCTGGTGAGCTGGACATTGCGGCGAACAGCACAGTAGCTTAGGCCCCGGGTGCCACAATATGAGTCACTGGAGCTAGCTGTGAGCTTGTCACTTGAAATGAAGTGGTGAACTTCGTCATGGGAGATAAAGCCCTGGGAGTGGAGCCAGGCTTCCCACAGCGCACAGCATAAAAACAATCCTCAAATATTCTAGAAAACAAACTTAGTCAATGAGTATTTTCAGCTGAACCACAGCCATTTATATTGGCTAGAGAGTAGAAGTTAAAGACATTAAATAGACTAAAATGTTGTTACAGAATTTGGTCTTGGGATAGCTTGTATCTCTCTGATGTCCCTTTGGAGGAAAGGCAAGTGCCTCTCATCTCAGACTTCCTTCTCTGGATGGTGGCCTGACTGTAGTCTGGGCTCCAGGGTTTGGGTACAGCCCTCCGGCTATGTCTTTTAGTGAGTCTGTCCCTTCCGGTGAGGGGAGGTATTAAAATAGTCCAAAAGGAAATGGCAAAATACCTCCACAGCCTATGAAAAGAGCTGGATCCCCTGTTTCTCATGCAGGGCAGAGGCCAATAGGCTTTGGGAAGGAGGCCTGGCTTCCTTTTCCCTCATGTGTTCAAACAACCAAGACTGAATCCCAGTAAGGAAAAGTTGGTTCATCTGATTACTCAGAGGGCTCAGGTGGCTGGTGCTCTCAAATAGTTTCCCCAGCAGACAGCCCGTGTTTCTTTGGGCCCTGGAGCTCTATGCAGAAGTTCTGTCTGCTCCACAGTGCTTCCCAGCTTGAGCCATCGCTTTTAAGATTATATCCTTCTCCAGGATTGACAGGCCTTACGGCTGTGATGGTTTGGGGTTGATTGAGCCTTGAGGAGCTCTTTAACTTCTTGACTAGGGCTCAGAACTGCCCTGCCACAGGTCCCATCTAGCAATGAAGCTCTTGGAGGCCTGCTATGTACTTAGCTTGCTGGCATTGAGAACTGGGGTTCTCAGCAATGCTGCTGAAGTTGAAGGTAGAGTATCTTATATCTCGTGTGGCTAAAGTCCTTCCTTGCCAATTGAAACAAAGTACAGACAGACGTGCTAGAGAGGTTGGTGGGGGGTGGAAGACCTTGCTATCTTTATTGTAATAAAATGTAGGCCCAAACCAAAACCCTGGATCTACATGCCTCTGAAATTTGCCTCTTGGTCCTTTCGTGAATTAAAACCTGGGTGCAGGGAAAGGGACAGATTTTGGAGAAGCTTTCCTCTGGAGTAAAATTTGAGTTTTCCTTTTTCTGTAAAGCCAGTGTCCTATGTCTGTCAGAAGTAGCTTGTGGAATGCATATATTAAAGCATACATAAGTAGTCTCTTGCTATACCAACTTAAAGATTTGATAAATTGCATTGAAAAGACTGCAAAGAAATGGGCAGAATGGAATTTTTGTTCCATTTCAGAATCCTGATTTTGTTCAGTGGGGAAGATGCATAATAAAACTTGAGTGACAAAAACAAGTTGAAAGGTGTTTGAAAACAGAGTAGCCTGTCTGCATTGCTGAGCCCTGGTCTACACTACAAATATATGCGTTTAACTGTAACTCATGAGCTGCACCACTGTAAGTATAGACCAGGGGTGGCCAAACCGTGGCTCGTGAGTTACAGTTAAACTCTTCTACACAACTCTTTTACAGTTAAAGCGCGGCTCTCGGAGCTCCCAATGCCCCTCATGTTCTCTGCCTAACGGACTGTTTGGGGGAGCTCAGGGCTTCTCCCTTGTGGCGGGGTGGTGGGACTTGGGGCTTCTGCCCAGCAGGGAGGGGGGTCTCAGGCAGGGCTTTGGAGCGGAGCCCGGAGCTGGAGCGTGGGCCAGTAGGTTTTTGCCCGGAGCTGGAGCGGAGCAATTCAAAAATTTGATTGCTCCAAATCCCTGGTCTCAGGGAGTCAGTCCTGCTGGAGGTACCTGCTGGGGCTCGGGGTGAGAGTGGGGCTGAAGCCGTGAGCCCCAGCAGGCATACCCTGTGGGGCTGAAGTCCCGAGACCTGCTAGCCCCACCATTCTGCCACAGGGCTGAAGCCCCAAATCCCGGCAGATACACCCCAGCTCTTGAACTTTTGAAGATTGTTGTACATGGCTGAGAGGGTTAGTAAGTTTGGCCACCCTGGGTATAGACAAGCCCTTAGATATTAGTTCTACTGATAAAATCAGATCTAAAACTTCAATCAGGACCAGCCCTAATTGGTCTGAACTTCTGTTGTGCCTATCACATTAGAATCGGGGCAGTATTCTTTGCTATGAAATGGCATGCAGCACTGATTAATCCTAAAGAATATAAATCTAAAAAGGAGGTTTTAGTATGTTTGGTGTGTTTTTCTAACTTAAAAACATTACCATTGTGCAAATATATAGTTGGTTCAAACGTTTGAACTATTAAGGAGATAATTTTTTCAAAGGAAATAAACAGGCTTTTTTTATATTGAGGCATTAAACGATATTACTTTCAGATGGCTAAATAGTATTATTTTTATTAATTATGTGTTTAAAAAGAATACATAATCACAAGTATCTAAACTTAATGTATTTTAAATGGTTGTTAATTAAAAATCAATTTAAAGACAGTTTTATTTTTGATTAACTGTTGTGTAATTTTTAACTTCCAAATGGCAAGATATTAAAACGGTAGGCAAACTTGGCCAATCCCTCTTCTACCATCATGCCTGTCCTGCAACCCGTATGCAGGCTAATTCTTGACTCTACGTGGGGACCTGGGAAGATTTCCAAGTTAAATGTCAGTCAGACAGAGGTCAACTTGTTGAATCCAGTATGCGGGTGTTCTCTACTACTTCCTCCATATGCTTTCCCTAGCCTACTAACATTGTCTAACTCAGCCATGATATTTGATTGACCCAGATTTTAGTCCAGACTGGGACTTAGAGCATTAGCTGTCTGGAGATCAAGCTGTGTAAGGAAGAGCTAATATTGATAGGCCTTCAGGCAAAATAAAGAGAATAGTTGTGGTAGTATCTCCCCATTTGATTGGGAAAATTTGCTCGTAGTACAGTAGGTGGAGGCCAAGTGACAACAAAAATCCTGAATCCTAGAGACCTGGTAAAATACCCACTTTTTTCTAGCCCTTTCATGTCTTTAACTGACCCATTGGCAGATAAGTTTCCCACCCTTCCTGTACTTAGTGACATGTATAACTCATATGTTACATTTATATTTATATCTATATAAGATACACTTGAAAGCTCCCTCTTTATCCTCTTCCCAACCATTTGGTAAGGTGGAAGGAAAGAGATCTTTGTGTATCAGGTAACATGGAATATATAATGCTGTGCCATGGCTATAAAGGTTTTAATGTCATGCCTGTTTACCAATTTCATCTTATTTGAAATTCAGTATCTTTTGTTAACAAATGAATGCATGAAATAACTTCTGTCCAAGACAATTGAAAAAAGTACATTGACACTAACTAGTTTTTTTTAGACTGGGAAATCTCCTGAAACTTAAATGGGACATATATGTCAAACTCACTGACAACAAATAGAACCTCAGAGACAATAGTTGACATGTTAATATTAAGTTAGTGGAAATAAGTAATAAATAAAGTTAAAGCACTCTTGATCTCTTTTTACCAGGGCTGTCTCTGGCTTTTTTGCCGCCCCAAACCAAAAAACCCCCCCAAAAAACACAAAAAAACTTGCGGCGTGGCCGGAGCCAGGGTGCAGGGGACTCCCTGAGCTGGTGCCCCGGCTAGCGGGGGGGAGAGAGAGAAGGGGGTGGCCAGGGCTTCAGCGAAGCGCTGCCACGCGGCTCCAACCGCTGCGCCGCCTGCTGGGAATGCTCCACGCTGCGGTCGGCTGGGAAGGAAGGACGTGGGCTGCCCTGCCGGGCTTGCTGCAGGGCGCTCCCCTCCTCTGCACCGCCGCCCCCTACAGGGCGGCCGGAGCGGAACAACAACAACAACAAAAGCGGCCACGGCGCCCTAGGATTGGGCCAAATGCCGCCTCGTACAATCTGCTGCCCTGAGCATGAGCATGCTCGGCTGGTGCCTGGAGCCGGCCCTGCTTTTTACTATACCTTCCAGGGAAGCTGAAAATTTGCTATAAAGATGGGGGAGGGGGATATCTGTTTTTAAAAGCAAAGAACTGAAAACCAATTAAAATAGTTAATTTGCCTGCCTGAAATTATTTTAAAAAGTGATGCTAAATGCAATCTGGATCTTTTGGGGAAAAAAAATACAACAGTGACTATTGTGCAGCAAAATGTAAACTGCATTGATGAGATGTCTTTAGCATGCGCTCAGGAATGAGACACTGTACAGCAAGGTTAGGGTGACCAGATGTCCAGATTTTATAGGGACAGTCCCGATATTTGGGGCTTTGTCTTATATAGGTGCCAATTATCCCCCACCCCCTTTCCCGATTTTTCACCCTTGCTTTCTGGTCACCCTAAGCAAGGTCTAATTAAATGAACCATAAACTTAATAAATCAACAGAAGTAAAGAGGTTAAATCACCTTCAGAGTTAGCAATAAGAACTAGTCCAGTTTAAATTCAAATTACTTGACCCTTCCAACGTGAAAAGTCTCAATCACAAAGTCGGGGAGGCTGTACAGACACCCTGCATCATCCTAATAGATAGTAGGCTCTGCAGTCTAATTTCCATTCCCCCTTTTCTTGTTGAAGTGTGAAGACACAAACGAGGTGGAGCTTCTGTCTGTGCCAGATTTGAGAGACCCACACTTCCACCCTGCATCTCTTAGCCCCATCATGCCCCATTTAATTGTCTCTTATTTTGCAAATTGGACTTGTGCTAGTATTCTCAGCGCAAATGTTGAATCAGCTCTCCTGGTTGCTGGAAGGAAGTTTAAAAAAAACCCAACCAAACAAATAGAAACAACAACCCACACAGCATACATCACTCTTGCCATGTGGCAAAAATGTTTTCCTAACACCATAAAGTGATTGGCAAAAGCCCACAGATGTCTGGGAAACCATCAACACTCAAGACCGGGAAGGGTCAATGTGGAGATGGGTGCCAAATGGCAGTCAGGGTAGAAAAGCAAGGAAATGACAGTCAAAGGGTGGGGGGGGGGGGCGAATGGAGAGAAGCAGCCAATCAAGGAGCCCCATCCTGGTTTCCTGACAGTCAGAGGCAGGAAATGTGGGAGTTGCAAGGGGATTGGAAGGAGGCCCATGCTTAAAGACTCCATGTAGCCAGAAGCTCCATTCCCTGGAACTGGTCATGCCCAAAGAAAGGGTGAGGAATGGGGGGGGGGGATGCAGTCCCATTTCCCTTGGCTAGCTATATTCCCTGCCTAGTACAGTTAGCAGTTATTGTAAGAATGTTCTGATAAACCTACAAAAATTATAGGACTTTTCCGACTTCCTAGGATCATATGTCAGGTGTCGTAATGGTTACTAACTTTGGGTTGGTTTAAGGGCAGTCATGTTTTAAGCTGCTTGTTCTAGAGAAAGTTGTGCTGTACATCTATATCAGAGGACCATTGTATTGGAGATTACTTTTGAAACAGATTTGGATTTTGTGTGGGTACAGCACATGAGAGGCCTTTTTATATATTTCCCTTACAGTGTTCTCAGCCATGTCAAAATGTAATATGTGTATTTGGAATAATTGCCATTGAATGTCTATCTTTATTTTCACATGGTGTCTTCTGTGCTTTTAGTCAGGAAGCCATTCTTTAGACCATTGTTTGAGTTGTGTTCTAATTTAGAAGAAACCAAAGGTTTTCAGAACATTCTCACGGTGTGTATAGGGAGTGTCATATGTTTATGGTATATTTTAAAAAGAAGAGTAAAACGTGTTCCACCGTAGAGGCATATCTTTGCAAAACTGCTTCCCTTAAATGTTAAATTAGCTTCTCCTTTGTCTACAAATCCATGGCTCCTAATTGCAAAACAGCTTCATTAAGGGGCAATTAATTTTGCAGCTTAGAGTGGAATGGTGATAATTATAACCTTAGAACAAAAGACTCTGATTAAACATAATCATTTGGTGTGTAAAGACTGCACTCCTGTGGATTACAGTGAACAGAATAGAAAGAACATGGAGTTTTACACAGACTGGTTCTTAGAAGCTATTGGTTTTCTCTTTCCTTTTCTTCTATAAAAGTGGCTGCCTCTGAAACCTTTTGACTTCATAAATGTCCATTCCTTAATAAAAGGGGAACAGTTATTTATTTGAAAGGTTTATGTGCTGCCAATGCCCTTTATTTTTGCAAGCCCCAGACCCTGCTGTAGGGCAAGGTTTGTTTGTTCTTTTCCTATGCATCTTGGAAATTTGTGGGCAGTTAGGTTTTTTGATGGGGTTGCTGCTTGTTACTCAAAAAGTGAAGTCTCGTTGCATGATTTTGACAATTAAAATGTCAAGTGTCATCTTTGTGTTTTTAAAGCCACAAAAGTTGTTAAAAAAGGTGGTAGCTGTGCACATAATTTGAATACATGAATTCATGTAGTTAAGAGAGGTACCTGGAGGAGTTGCTACTTTTGACTAGTTTAACTGCAGGTAATAACTCTAATTATTTGTTTAATCTTATTGGTGGAGATAGTTTCTGTTTCACAGGGCATTTGTAATTAAAAAATCTAGTCACTAAAATTCTGCAATTGTATATTTTGCAGAATGCTGCTGTATTTGCTGGGCTTAGAATGTACTATGATTTTTGTTTGAAAAGCAGAAATATCAGTTCTTAGATTAAAATTTTGGTCTTGTCAGAATTGTTAGGTGAACAGCACATTATCAAGATCAAATACAGAACATTGTCAAGGGGAGTTTCTGACATTTTAATGGACAAAATCCATCATGGATCATTGGAGAGCTTTTATTCTCGCTTCTTGTTACAAAGCTTAATAGTATTTGAAGGTTTTAATATCAAAATAGTGAGGAACTTGCATGGTTCCTTATGTAATTAGGAGAAATATCGTCTGATGCCCTCTAGCTCAATATTCCAAGTTCAAGTAGCTCTGGAGGTCCACATCAATCAGGAGATTTGCTGGAGGTGACTTTGACCCTCAGGCTTTTAAGAGATTGCAGACCCTGAAGAGGTTGAACTTAATACCCCGTGCATTAAAAGAAAGTGGTAGTGATTTATCTGAACCCAACTCAGTAACATGGATATAACATTAAACATCAAGTGACCCATGAGATTTCAGTTACTTTAGAAAGTATTTCTCTAATATAGCATATATATCTGTGTAAAGAACTGGTTCATACAGTTTCTCAAAATATCATTGGAGGCATGTTAATTATCAATAACAAGAATACATATGTTATTATGGCCTGTGCGAACATGACTGTAAATTGTGGTGTTGTAAGAAAAAGAATGATGGTCGTTTAATGTATATTTGGTTTCAGGCCAGAAAATAATAGGGTATATGTGTGTAATTTAGGCAAATAGGGTGGTTTATAGATGAGCTCTGCCATATGAGGCTCTATTTTGGCAGATGTTCTCTCCTTTGTAAATGGATTTATATAATACTATGTATAATTTGCTGTAATATGCAAGTAAATCCATTTGGCAACCTTTTTTCCTGATTCTGTTTCTCTGTTCTTATTTTCTGTAAGTGCAATAGGCTTTTCAATTTGTTGTCAGGTTACCTTGTGGCCAGAAGTTCAGCAGTTGATATTTTCAGCTGTGCACACAACTCCCATTAATAAAATTGGGAGCTCTAAGCAAATCCTCAGAAAAGCTTAAATGAAAATTAGCCACTTCACTTTACTTAATTATATTGAACTTTATGTTGGTTGTCAGCATGTCTGTCACAGGACCTACCTATGGCATTTACCTAAACTTCTTGGCCATTGAGTACATTACTAAGTAAAAGGAATATTTCTACTAATTAATTAGTTCAGAAAAAAATTGATTAATTTAATATTTTCAGGCAGACAGTAGCTTTTGGGAATTTATTATTTATTTGAAATTTGTTGGATACTTCTCATAAGTGGTGCTTGGCTAGTGGCTTGTGAGAAGAACCTTGCCAGTATTTGCAATACCGAATGTGAACAGTGCTGGCTAGTTTTGAATTGTACAATCAGGTTTGTGTTGAGAATTTTTTTCATTGACCAATACATAACTCTTTTTGCAAGCATTCTCCAATACCAGTGTAGCATTAGTTGCTTCCATGAACATTCCTGTGAGCATCATTGCTAGTGAACGTTCACAGAAAGCAGTGACACCTAGAGCACTAAGACAGTCAAAGAAAATTAATTTAAGTATTCAAATTGTTTCTAAGGTATCAGTCCAGCTATCACCCCATCACACGCACTCATTGTAATGTGAATTTGTACTATCCAAAGGCCATGGAGTACACTCTCAGTTTAGTTAAAATCCTAAGGAAAAGTGCTATGTGAATGGGCAATGAAAAATCTGAATCGAAGACCCAGCACTAAGTGAGAGGTCTGATTGGTGCAGCCTGATAAATGGAGAAGCCAATTTCTAATAAGCCAGTATCTGAATTCAACCTGTGCTTTAAACAAATTTAATTATTAGATACAGCTGTTTAATCCTAATGTTGTACAGTTGTCTTTCAGTTATGAACATATTGTACTACCTGTGAAACTGTTCCCATTTTTTGTTTTGTTTTTTTAAGCTACATGAAAGAAACTTTTTTTTTTAAATTTAGGGGACTCATTTGAACTATAAACATATTGAAGGGGTTAGTGAAAATTACTTGTCCTTTGAAAACATACTAAATTTCAGATTCTTCCCAGAACATTAATTCAGGACTTGTTTTAATAAAATCTTTCCCATCTCTACGTGCTGACAGACCTTTTCAACTAATGAAACACTGAAATATAGCATTGAATACTGGGTGTTTGGATACATAGAAGGACCCTGTCCTATGTCAGTTTGTTGCTAATAACATTTGTCTTTTGTTGAGTGAAAATCCCTGCTATTCATCTCACAGGAAGGGGCATTAATTCAAGTAATTTCTGTGTGATAAACTATTGCCTGGCTATTTGCTGAGTTAAGTGACACTCAATAACTGCTCCCTTACTTTGATCAAAGGGACGTGTCCATAATCATGTCAGGTTTGTGTCTTTGTTAAAGAACCACTGAGTAAACTTTAATTAAATGGATAAAATTATACAAGCAGCCTAGCCCCTTTTGACAGCTACACCAGAGGTAGTTGGGAGAGGAAGGAGGGAAATGTTAAATTGTTGGGACTAGTTTCCATCCTGACTGACTAGTGAGCTAATAATGTGTATTTGCAAATGATTATTGTTGAATAATCATTAGTGTTATTGGAATAGAAACGTAGGAATTGACCTGCTGGAGCAGTCACTTGCCTTTGGTACCAGCAGTCACTTGCCTTTGGTACTCTGTTTTACAGTAGCCAGTAACAGACACCTGGGGGAAATATGCAGGAAACCACACACTTGCTCACAGGTCCAACCCTGGACTTGAAACCCAACTATTTAATATCCCCTATAAGTATTTGTATTTTATTTAGTGTAACTATGGATGTTGTCATTCATAACAATGACAATGGTTAGGCTGCTAGGTGCAGAGACAACAACCTACCGTGGTGACCATATGGCCTCATTGGTCCCTTGTACTCCCCTATCTCTCTGCATCTTACATTTAGATTTTAAGATCTTAGATTGTAAAATACTGTTGTTGCTTGTCTTATACTTAGATTGTAAGCTCTTTGGGGCAAGGACTGCCTTTTCCCCATATTTGAACGGCACCTAACACAATGGGGTCCTGGTCTTATGGTGCTATTGTAATACAAATATTAACAATAAATACCTAATAATTTATTAATCCTGGTAAGTATTAACCTGAATAATATCCAGTGGGAGGTTCAACAAGTTAATTATAAGCTGTGTAAATATATTAAATATATGTCATTCCATGTTTTAAATGAAAGAGTGAGGGTAACAGGGAGCACTCAATGTATTTGTCCTATACAGAATATCTAGAGAAGCCTCTGACAGGCCAAAGACCAGTTTTCACTGAACAAATACAGTCTGCAGTGGTGATTTGGTATCCTACTGTGGGTTTAAAATACCTACGCAGAAGAGGGGGAGAACCAGTCCATTCTGACTTAGTGTAATAGGCTTGGAGAGTCGTAGAAGCTAAGCACGTGGTACATGGAGGGTGCTAGTTACTCATACTGAAAAGAACTAAACCCAGGAATTCAGTTCATTTTTAACCCATGCATGAAAGCTATGCTAAGATGAAGGAAATATTTACATTTGATCCTATTAAAGCAGGTAACTGCATAGCTGATTTTCTTGTTAACTGGAAGATGGCTTTGGTTTCCCACCAGCAGTTTGTGTTAAAACCAAGTTCTGCGTAGTGTCTGTACATGTGCAAAGGCCAAAAAGAGCTGTGGTCAGAGAATGAAAATGTTGTGCTCAGATTCTAGATCCCTGAAGCCCTTCAAACCATTTACAATCTCTCCAAATGTAGCTGCAGAAGAGACAATTCTGGGTGGGGAATAGTGTTCTGGGTAAGCGGCAAATATCAGCATTTCCTGTCATGTGTACTGAAGCATCTGGCAGGGATAGCCAGCGTGGAAGGGGCAAGCGGGCACTACATGGGCTACAGCCAACAGGAATAAGAGCATACAACTAATGCTACTAGTGTATATGTACAAGTTGGGGCTAGGGGAAACCAGGGGTGACAAAATATGGCCCTAGAGTAACTGTCTAAGAATGCCGGTGGCACCTTAAAGACTAACAGATTTATTTGGGAATAAGCATGCATCTGAAGAAGTGAGGTTTTTTACCCACGAAAGCTTATGCCCAAATAAATCTGTTAGTCTTTAAGGTTTCACCAGACTCCTTGTTGTTTTTGTGGATACAGACTAACACGGCTACCCCCTGATACTTGTCTAAGAATGCACTCCCACAAACTAGGTGATACAAGCTTTTTCAGTATGCTGTATGTTGTATGGTCCCACTTGGTCTTTCCTAGCATTGTTTCTTGGTTCATTTGTGTGTATTGTGATAGCACCTAGATGCTCAAACCATTGTGGCAGATTCTATACAAACACCTGATAAGTAAGAGAGTCCCTGTCCTGAATGGCTCAGTCTAAATGGACTTAGAGTGAGAGCAGAAATGGAGGCAGGGACAGATGAAAAGACTTACCCAAGGTGTGACAGCAGGCCAGTGGCAAAGCCAGGAGTAGAAGTTGTCACCTGACTGAAATTCCCATGCTCTATCCATGTTTGTTTCTTAGCAAATACTGTAGGAGTTACTTCATTGACTATCCTCTGATAAGGTATTGAGCCGACACACTAAATGCAGCAAAAATTAAAGGAAAAAAAAATTAGACCACCACATTAAAAGTTATGGCTTTAAAATAAATTGATTGTCTTATTGTAGAAGACATTTGATATTATTAAAATGAAAGAACAATCTCACTTGCTGTTCTTTGTTTTTTTGTCCAAGCCGAGAGAATTGCAAAAAGGAAAAACGAGTGGTATGCACTTTCTGGCTCTCAAATGCTCTCATAAAGCTGCAATTGTTTGGTGACAAACACTGTAGGAAAATACATGTTTGTGGCAGCAGCATTGCCTGTTGCTACCACGGTGATGTTTGCATCACACTGAAATGTTGCTGGCACTTCCCCTTCCATACTTGTTAGCATCTTCATATAGGATCACTAGTGCTCATCTTGTCTTGAGATGTTTGATATTTTTATTAAGGCCTGAGCCTTCATGTGATTACATAAGAATCGCAGCTTGCCTAAGGAAGTCAAGTTACTACCCTCATGGTTGTGGAGAATTGCTTTAAAATTATGAGATTAAATATGTAGTGTGTGTGTGTGTGTGTGTGTGTGTGTGTGTGTGTGTGCTTTTTCATTTACCTTCTAATTTTTAAGCCAACATCCAGGTTTTTTGGGATCTGACTTGTGGTTTTTGAATGCCTGAGGTACTGTGGGAGGGGATGCACATACAAGCTTTGCAGAATATCTTAGACAGGGGTTAGAGCACTGTTGGAGAGATTGTGTGGTGAGTTTGGGGTTAAATTCCTGTTGAGGCCTCTCTGTATTTTGCAAGAGTTTGGCTTTGATGGGTAATTTGGAAGTCTGCCTTGTCTTGCACCAGAAGACACTTCCAAAGCAAAATGTGCATCTATCATGGAGAGAGCACAGGCAGGTGTGGAAGGCATGGTGGATAAGGGCAGGATGGGAATCCCTAAACATGCTATTTTAAGAGGATCTGAATAGGCATGTGTGGGGACTTAAATGAGAGCAAAAGAAAGCTGCTTCTGCATGATGGTGAGGCATGTAGACATGGGCTGTTCAGGGAAAATAATCTTAGAATTTTTTTTATGGGCTTGTGCTTTGGTCTGGCAACGGCGTATATTTATATAACCAAAGCTTGGGGCTAAAGTGAGATGTTCCTGCATTTTGGTAGTGTGATCAGATTAAAAAGAAAATACTACTCTAAACAGAGTTTAAGGGCTCATTTTGAAGTCACTGCAAATGCTAGGAAGATGTCTGAGGTAAGTGATACTCCTCACCAAAAGTTACACGATATCACCTACTGGCCATCATGATGATGCAGCTGACAAAAGGCGAGAGTCATCTGATCCAGTTTTAGAACTTCAGCAGTACCACCGTGCTGTAGTGTTCTACACGGGTTTGTTCTAACATGAGATGAGCTCAGATAACTAGCCATAAGCAGTGCTGTGATAGCTTCTGTAGAAATATAAGATCTCTAAAAGTGGATATTTTTAAATGAAATACCAAAAATTGAGAAGTCATTAAGTTAACTGAAAGTCCAAATGTTTAGTTTTGTATTCAGTATTTGCTGTGCACAATTCAGTAAGTTAGTATAGTTTCTGTATTCATGATCAAAAGAATGTCACTGTTTGTGTGCTTAAAGAGTTAAATAGCAACTTGACACTGACCAATCCCATTTCTATCATTAACAAATGATAATGATTGGAATGGCAAGTGTCCAGGAAAAACAATCTGCTATAAAGGCATGTTTATTTCACTCAGAGAATTTGATCTGTTGTAAGTATACCAATGTTGGCCAAGAAAAGAATCTGGCAGATAAAGTCCCCAAAACACAAATGGACATCTCATCTTGTACATATTTATTTAAGCATTTTGCAGAGGTCATTATGAAAACTTACTTTAAAAGATACATTTTTAATGTGTTCAGACTGTAGACATGAGCTCCACCTGCATACAAGAGTATTATGCACATCTTTGTACAATAATGATCCTGGTGTTTATTGCCTGAGTTCTGTGCAATAGGAAGTCCCCTTCCCGGTGGAAATGTCATTAGTTGATTACAGTTGAGGCCACAGGTGAAGAGACAGCAGCTCAATAGCACTTATTGCCTTGTGTAACAATTGCCTTATGTAATAGAAACTTGTTTATACTTTGTTAGGGCATTATCAGTTATTACATAGGAATTGGTATGTTGGATTAGACCAGTAGTCCATCTAGTCTAGTACTGCGGTTTGACACTTTACAGTACCCTTTAAGCTTAAGTGAATGACCTCTTTACAGAATAGTTTATACACTGCTGAGATTCCTGGCCTTTTAATACAGAAATCTATTAGAGTGGAACTGTTTTCTCTCTTGTTGCTCCTCATCTCAATCCTGCTTCCCTCCTCAATCCGCCTCCCTCACACACACACAAAAAAAGGGTTGCAAAGCGAAGAGAAGAAAGTCAATGTGCATAACTGTTACTGATGGTTGGGAACAAGCACGTTGGTGGGTTACTTGAAACATATGAATCACCAATCCAGACTGTAACTGTTTAGCAGGAAGGCAGCCTAATTTCAGAATACCACTCCATTGGGAACACCCTTCACAGGGAGCTGGCTAAGAAATCCTGTCCTTTGATGGCACTGTTCAGTTTGTGTAGACAGGTTTTCACTTCCCTGGTTGAATGTTTTAGATTTTTTCCTTTTTTTAGTGTCCTAATTATGACAGGACTATTTACATATCTCTTCTTAGTGTAAAGTGTTTCAAATATTCCTCTGCTGGACAGCTATGAGCCAGTTCTGACAGCTGTTTTCATATTTTTCCATTTGCAAGCCAATGGAATACAGAAGCTCTAGGTAGAAGTAATTCTCTCTGGCACTTCCTAAGGCCACGTCTACACTACCACTTATGTCACTCAGGGGGGTGTTTTTTCAGACCCCCGCCAACATAAGTTTCGCTGGCATAAGTGGTAGTGTGCTCAGCGCGTGTCGGTGGGAGAGCTTCTCCCACCGACATAGCTATCGCCACTCGTTGGGGGTGGTTTAATTATGTCAATGGGAGAGCTGTCTCCCGTCCGCATAGAGAGGCTACATGAGAGATCTTGCAGCGGCGCGGCTGCATCAGTGTGGCGGTGCCACTGTAAGGTCTCTAGTGTAGACACAGCCTAAATCTATGCATAGTCTGCTGTAAATGACCTAACTATGCATTAAGCAGTAGGTGCTGTTGTCTGGCTTGTAGGAAAATATATGTGGCTCCTTTAAGGGCTAGATAGCCAGTGTGACTTGCTGTGGAAGCTTCAAGTCAGGTCAGTGTGGGGATGCTGACCCATCCTCCTTTTCCTCCCTCGTTCCCGGAAGAGGGGTGGAGGACACTCTGCAGTGCGGAAAAGCCCTCTTTTACCTGGACCAGGCAGAGCAGCACACACCCTCCCACCTATGGACGTAGCTAGCTACCATGTTTTGTGATGACCAGCTGTGGGCATTGCACTAGTCGCTCCTTTCTTGCAGGGCTGGGAAGCAATTTTTTCCTTCACTGCGAGATTGGCCAAGGTGAGGTTGTGGGTTGTTGGGTTTTTTGCCTTCTCCACCACGGGGTGGGGGCTTACTTGTGGCAGACATGAAATGGGGGTTAGGCTGTGAAATTACAACTCATTACATGAGTATGGGGCGGATGTCCCATGCAGGTACTCCATAGGGAAGGGATATGGTGATCAGATAAAATGGATTGGTAAAAGATTTAAAGGAGGTATTCTTTAAAGGAGCACACACAGGGCTGAGGGGTTTCGGGGCTCCAACGACTGATATGGCAGGGAGCTAACCACCCCTCTTCCTTTATAGTCTCCCTTAACCCTCATTTAAGGTTTGCTGGGGACCAAGATGGGTAAAGGGGAGGGCTGACAGCAGCACTCCCTCACCCCCAGTATATGTAAATGATTATGGAATTACCTGCACTGTATACTTTTATCTACCAGGTACTCCCTGACATTTGCGAATAAAATTGCAGCCTAAGTGTCTTCTGTTCTTCTGGCATAGCCAGACACTGATCTGTGAGAACATTTGAATTCTAGCTTTATTGGTTTAGGGTGCACAGCGAAGTCACACATGCATAATTTCACATCATAATTCTCAAGAGCTGACTCCATGTGAAAGGTCAAAGGAGGTTAATCTTTCCTTAAATGAGATTAAGACTAAAGCGGCAACATGATTCAAGTTCTGAATATAATCAGAGATAAATATACAAGGCATGGGATTATTTAGTTTGAGCATAATGAAAAGAATAAGGATCAATTAAAAAAAAAAAGCAGGAGCAGTAAAAGTGTCAAAAAATTTTCTGGTGGTAGAAATACTTGTAGTGAGGCCAGAGCCAAGTCAAACACACTTTGATTAGCTTCTTAAAAATCACATTGCTGCAGTTTGCAACAATTACCCCCAAAATGACTTCCCATGAGATCGCATGGTATTTCCTTTTGTAAGAATGGATCACAAAGGTCCATGTTTTGCATTCCTTACTTGAATAATACCTCCATTGAAGTCCATGGGACATTTTGCTTGAGTAAGGATTGCAGAATGTAATGTTGTGGTCCATCTCAAGAGAATTTGGGCACCTAGAGCACAGTTACTTACTTACACCACCTATTTTGGTTTTGTGTAGTGTACAGTAATTCATCACAAGCTGTGACAGTGTGTGAAAAGCTACATGGTAAAAACAACTTCATTGAAAACAATGGTAATTAGACTGAGATTCACAGAAACACAGCTAAACAACTTGTGACACCAAATAAGTCCTGGCACCCCTGTAGATGAGAAAATATGAAACTTGGGGTTTCCATTTGGAGATGAAGGATACACAAGTACTACCATGAATGGATTATTTGGACCAGAATTGAGACAATCAGACTTCCCGTAGTTCTGGATTATATCAGAATATTTTCCCCAATCATTTAGCAATGTCTGGAGCTAAGTATCTCTTGAGCAGAGAAGGCTCCCAGAAGCAGCCCACTTGATCAAGACATTGTTAATTTCAGTACTTAGATTTTGTAATAATATCTTGTGGATTGTCAGATGCTCTTATAGAATGCCATCTCTTTTTTGCTGAAGGCTTCACCCAGCTCCTAGATAAATGGGGTGCATTATGCGTACTATCTCGAGACTAAACTATTGCATGGTAAAGATTGCAACCTCTCAGGCATGCCTGTGTTACAAATTGACCTTCCATAAGCATGTTAGAAGACATTGTATTAATAATGAAACACTGTTTTAGGCACTGATAGAATAGAATTGTTAAATGTAGAAATTAAAAAAAAATTCAGTTTGTTTGAACAGCTTGTGTTGTGTTGGTACAAATTGTTTGGCGACTATACGGGGCTCCAGCTGAATGGTAATCAGTTATGCTGTACTAATTATTTTCTTGCATTGTGTATATCTGACATTTAATTACAGGAATAAAATTGTGTGGTGTATTCTCTTTTTTTCTCTGTTACTGCCTGACAAGTAGCTTTATTTCCCTTAGCCTTTATTCACCTGCATTATCTTTATGCCAACTTGTCATCTGCAATAAAAATGTGTTTCCATGACAGCTTTTCTCTGAGACATTGCCTTCAAGTTGCAGAAAATACACAATGTAAACAGTTGACATAGATGACAATTTTTTTTAGTCTTTAAAAGAAGAGTTCCCCTGTCAACCCTGACTGATGTTGGGTTGAAATTTTTTCCCTTTAATTATGAATAGACCTTTTTTCTTCTCCATGGAAACAGTCATCTTAGTGACACTGCTGTTTTGGAGTTGCTATTACAGTATATCTGAATCCTCATGCAGACAACTAAAATATCGTTAGGAATATAACAGTGACAATACTTCACAGTCCAAAGAAATGGCCATCTTTTTTGGAGGCACTAAATTTAATTGTAAGTATAACAGCAATTGAAACCTTTATTACAAAGGATTAGTAAACGTCAAGTGAGTTAAGAGGTCAACAAGCAAATGGTTGAAGCTGCTGTGACATATCCTACCACTTCATATTTTGTAGTAACAAGTGTATTTGCAGATTTCACAAGATGCATGGCAATTAGCATGTTTGCAATTAAGAATAATAGACCTCAGGGCATGATCGTTAGCTGACTACAATTTTGCAGCTGCAGAATAGCACCTCAGATCTTGATCGTGCAAATATTCAGTATCTGTCTGTAAACTGGTAGTTAGTTACATGATTTATTGTGAAAGCCCACAATGAAATTCGAGGCAGAATTCAAGTGCAATTATATGAAGGTGCAAAACCATTAGAAAACTGTTAAGGAACCTGCTCTTCTATTTAAGGTAAAAGGAAACTTATTTGTTTTGGGAAATTACCTGATTTTCTGAGTGGCTTCTACGTATCAAAGCATCTTTCTGTCTGACAGGTGGCAGATTTGGGGCACACTTTCAGCATTACCTTTCTGTGCTGTCTAGGAGTAAAACTACGTATTTTAAACATGGTTTAACTTGTGGGGCGAGGGGAGGGATACAGGCCCTGTTGTTTCTTGAAAAGTAAACATAAAATTCTAGAGCAGAGGAGGGATTATTTCTCAGCAGTTTGGGTGCAGACATTAATTTTAAAAAATAAAGCCAAAAAGGCATATAACCTATAAAAAGTAGTAAATTACCAATCTCTACAAAAAATCTAATGAAATCAACAGAAGACCGAGTTGTATTCAGATCATATTGTGTGCTGAATAAATCCTGTACGTAGGGTAGTCCGTAGTCTCAAAATCCATACAGTAAATTAAAACCCTAATCCCAGACCATAATGTAACATAGTAATTTTTGTTTTACATACTGCCTTTCATGTGAGAGGTCTCAGAGTGCTTCAGACAGTAATAAAGCTTTATACAATTTATCAATTTTATATGCAGCGGAAATGGAGGCACACTGAGGTGCAATGTCATATGAGAAGTAAGTGGTAGAGAAAGGGAATACAATCTTGAATCACCAGTCCACAGTGCCTTTTTTGGGAAATTGTGTTCAATAATGGTTACAACTGGTCATAGGGAAGTAGGAAATTCTACATTAAGTATGTGCAAGAAACTTCTTGTTTGACCCTGGTAGAAAGTCACAGATCTGAGGTACAGAAAGTTTGGTGACGTGTAATACATGGATAGTACCTTGTATGATTGTTGAGAAGCTTAACATTGGTAAGGTACTATCTAAGGGTACGTCTATACTTACCTCCGGGTTCGGTGGTAAGCAATCGATCTTCTGGGATCGATTTATCGCGTCTTGTCTAGACGCGATAAATCGATCCCGGAAGTGCTCGCTGTCGACACCGGTACTCCTGCTCCGCGAGAGGAGTACGGGGAGTCGACGGGGGAGCCTGCCTGCCGCGTGTGGACCTGCGGTAAGTACCTTGTAGTTCGAACTAAGATACTTGGACTTCAGCTACGTTATTCACGTAGCTGAAGTTGCGTATCTTAGTTCGAACTGGGGGGTTAGTGTGGACTAGCCCTGAGTGTAACTTACTATTTGGTATTAGATGACTCTTGAAGACAAAACCTTGTTGAAAATTACTTTAGATTCTTATTGGCCTGAACTAATTTGCCAACTTAACTCCTGGGTTATGATGGAAGAGGCTAGAATGCCCGAGTGGTAGGGGATGGTTAAAACAATTTAAAGTACCACTATGTAAGTCAAACATGAATTTCCATATTAATTTCAAAATCTGAATCACTGTTTTATGGTATTGAGTAATTTTATTAGCATATTTGACCATTTGAGTTCAGCAAAACTTGTTCAGAAAGTCTAAAGGAATTGAAAGGCATCCAGATGCAGTGCCAAACTCTACTGGTTTCATATTCACGGTGGCAGACTCCCTCACCAGAACCATTAGGTTTTCAAGTAGAGCATATGTTTAGGTTGCTGTGCCACTTGAGTTTCCACTGTTTCCACCTAGAGCCATTTTACTGCAGGGCCGTACCCAGTTCAGTGGGCAGTGGTACTTTATCCTCTAGAGTTAATTCTATTGGCAGCCATTAGGTATCCTCTTTTTCTTTTTTTTCTAAGCTACCTGCACACTTACTGGAGCTGTCAGAGGCTCTCTTACAGAAATTCAGCTGCTCCCATGAGCACAATCATTTGAAAGAGATTATTTGTTGTTGCCTCACTCCATTAGTTACAGCTAGTTAGGAGGAAAATTCTGAGCATTATCTGCCAGCTGTTTCTTGCTGCTTAAAAAGCTACAGAGGTGTTCAGCTTGTATTAGCTAGGTCAATGCAGAAAAGCAAACTGGACCTATGTTCGGTATAAGGAATTGGAGTACATTTACTGATACTTTCACAAGTTTCGTATCAAGTTAGCATAGTATGCTAATTTTTCTAGTGCAAATTGCCACTGCTGAATTGTCATACACGACCTAGGTTGAGAACCCTGAACTTCAAGAGCCATGCAGATTGGATGAGTATACATAAGCAAGTACCTGACTTGTATCTATTATTTGAATACCGTGCTATTCTTCCCTATTGTGACTTCTCTGCATGAACACTTAAAGGGGTCTTAAATTGATGTTCAATCTGCCTTAGGATGTTGCTACTACTGTCTCTGAAGCCGAGAAACCGATATTATTTTGCAGAAGGTGGTGATTGCTGTGTGAAAAACACTTTAAGAACAGGGATTATAGGCTGCTGGGTGTGCACTGTGAGATCATTCATCCTATTAGTTTGTAAATGAAGAAGTAATAAAACTGTCACAGCATCATTAATTTTTTTTTTAGTCATGACAGTCAACCTAAGGATAGATATCAACATATCATTAGAGTTACACGATTATGACTCAAAGCAGAACTGTATATAGCATTGTAGCTGCCACTGTGGGGAACCTGCAGTTATGGGGACAGAAATGAAAACACAGTACCTGCCATGTGGGTAAACCTATAATGGTTTAGCCTAGAGAAATGTTTTCATTTTGTTTTTTGCTTTGCTTAACAGTATACTTTTATTTATTTCAAAGAGGGAAGCCTTTGACAAACAAGCTCCCTCAACCAAAACCATTTTAATTATGCTCACAATGAAGCAAAGAGAATATTTTTGAAATGATGTTAGTGAATACACATTTTTTCATCTAAACATAGACTTTAAAGAGAAAAAAACAATACATTAGGTCATCTAGCCCATTCTCCTGCTAGGTCAGAAAAATTTCCTGCATTGTATTCTTGAGTGTTTTGGTCAATGGAGTTTTAAATGAGCTCTCTGTCTTTGTCAGGATATGGCTTTTCAGAGACTATGTTAAGACTGACCATCCTCACCATCTTAATTTTGTGTTGCATGACTATTTATTATCAAATGAACTTCAGCTTAACTAGCATAGCACAAAATTGCTTACAGCTTCTTAAACCTAAGATCAAGACAATGGAGCGGGTAACACTGAAAAGATCAACTCAAATGGGAAAAGATTGCAGTATATCATGTGAAGATTTTGTACTTCTACAGTACATCAAAGATTGCATTGACATTGCCCACAATTGCACTGGCATAGTTTTGCTGCCATACTGCGTTTCAGTTCTTGTTTAATTTGTCTGTTATCCTTAAAGCACTTCTAATATTTATGCTTTCCAGGTGTCTCTCTTGAATCACCATTCCTATTATTTCTCCCAAAAGTGTACTAGCTTCTGATTTTTACAGGCTGAAACACACTTTAATTTCTGCTCAGGTAGTTAACTTATAGGTTTTTATACTTGGTCATCATTGCTGTTAACCACGTAGTATCAACTGTGAATATCACTATGTGCTATTTCATCCTTGTTAGAGATCACCAATGAAGATATTTGAGATGAAACCTAATATCTTCTGTGGTTATGTCACTAGGAACTCCCTAAACCTGAGAGATTGTGTATTACATTGCCCTTGATTTATTGTCATACAGCCACTTTTCAATCCACCAGACAGTGTATGTAGCCCCGCAAATGTGAATGAGTTTTGACTCTGTTTTTACATGTTCTGCTAAAACTTTTCTCTTGCTCTCAAAAGTGTGAGAAAGGGGCCAGTAGTTTGTAAAAGAATTAGTGACCCGTAGGGAAATGGGAGAAGTGTGTTTTAATAAGCCACCATTTTGATCCTCTATGAAGAATCATAACTGTCTTTGCACTTAAAAAAACACTCTGAGGAACCTAAAGGTCAGTGGTGTACTGTAACTGCAGTGAAGGTTCAGCTTACTTATTGCCCTTTTCCCTTTGAATGCTCTATCTGTATGAAGAGATAATTTCTGCTTCCTTTGACTCCAGATAGAAGCCTTTCTTTTGTTACAAAAGGATTAGTGTGAGCTTACATGACCAAAGCTCTTTTGATGTTGTCATTTGAGACTGTTTTGTAATTACACTTTCTGGAGCTGCTGTCCACAGTTCCTGTAGACATTGTGGAATGGAGAGAGTTCTTGTAAAACCAATATCCTGACTGAGCAGCAACCCTGCACTTCATGTAGCGGAGAACTAACTGTTTCTAGCAGCAGGTTATCATACTTTTTTGTCAGGTAACATTTTTTTTAAAACTTGGTGGCAGGGGGTAGATACTGCATGGCTCTGACAAGTAATGTGAACCTTTATCTGGAGAGGAGAGCCCTCACTTGCACCTTAGCTAATTTCCCCTGTTAGTTCTGTTCAAGAAACATCTTGCCCAAGTAACAGCTAAGGAAGAACAACAAAATTAAGAGCGTGTAAAGAAAGAGATGCTGCAATACACTGAGAGAAGAGATATATCAAAATTATCCCTCACTCAGCAGTTGATTACTATGTTTACCTGTACAGTGGCCCAAATGGTCTTGGAGGTAACAAAATCAACATTCTGTGTGAGTATGGAAAGAAAACAATATGGAATGTTGCTGTTATGCGGTGGCTGCCCCAATTCCAAAGTTAAAATAGAAGATAGCTTCCTGTTATAAGCCAACTTTTTAAAGCTTTTAACTTATACAACTTTTTATGTTCAGTATAATGAATTGGAGTATATTTTTTGATAATTCCACAACTTTCAGGTCAAGTTAGCATAGTATGTATTGTTCACTATTCTAGTGCCATTGTTGAATTGCATGCACAACTTAATACAAGAGCCCTGGACTTTAATCCCTTCCATGTACTTCCTGGGAAAAAAATGTTGCATGCTACATCTTTTCAGAGAAGAGTTTTTTAAAGAGATTTGGTAAAATTCAGAAAAGTTTAAAAGTTAGTGTTTTGCAAATACATCAGTCCTTAAGAAGACTAAAAAAAAAATGTTCTTTGGTCTCAGCATATTGGTTAAAGAGGTTGGTGAAAATTCCAAGTACATTTTAGTTTGCTAAAATGATGCCTTTTAGAATCTCAAAGTGGGGGAGTAAAGTCCTGGAGGAAGAGTATCCAAGTGGATCTCAATATTGTGAAATTCATAAATATAACCTTATGAGCTACTTAATTCAGTACGGGGCTATGGACTGGGAACAGGAGTAGAAATAGAGGGAAATGAATTGGGGCAAGAGTGTAGAAGGGTTATGAATATGAAAGAACATGGCTTGCTACGGGGCAAGGGGGATGGAGTGTGCAAATGAATAGGTTGCATAGAACTATGCTCTTAGGTTTCACAATAGGAGGGCTGCCACCCAGAGACTTGGGCTGGTGGGGAGAAAGGACCCTGGCATTGCATAGTGTGCATGTGTGTGAGTTGGGAGGGAGGGGAGATGTAGAAGATCTTGCAGACATGGAAAGGGTGACATATACCAAGGTAGATAATAAGGCACATGGGTGGAGTCAAGTAATCAAAGGAAGGAGGGAATGCAGGGTCCTGGAAAGCATGAAAAAAGGGTGCTGAAAGCTAGAGGGGGCATGGATGGGAGTGTGGAGTAACCTGCAGAAAATGAGTGAGGATTATGGGGAAACCTCCATTAATCTTAAATCCAACTAGCTATAGCTCCCATAGTACCACACACATCTCCTGTAGATGTTACTTTATATATGTGTCTGAACAATCACCACCCACAACAATCATTATCCAGCAACCTTATCTTATCTTTTGGCAAACATTTTAAAGGAAAGAACTCCAGAGAAATTCATGAACAAAGTCAAGCTGAAGATGTTTCACAGGAAATGAACTAACAAGCCCTCCTCCAACCACCCAAATATTTCTATTAAGACCTTAGCTTAAAGATTTTAAATGATTGGATGGTCAGCAATGCACAAAGTAAAGATCAGTTGACCACCAGTAGTCAGCACATCTCTTCCTGGTAATAAAAAGAATAACTCATTTTGAGAGTCAAGGAATAGGTTGTTGGGGATGTAGGACATGTTGAAGATGTCTCTCAATATGATCCACAAAATGAAGAAGCTGGAGAATTGGACTATTTCCTTCATGCTACCTATCACAGAATTTCTGCTGTCTGTCTATAGCCAATTGAGATGTTAAAGTAATTTGCTTTGTTTCTCTAGAGTACGCTATTTTCCATCTTTTTTTCCCTGGTAAATGGAGGGTATTTATATTTTTGTTCTCATATTGCATTTTTATGGCTTCTTCTGTTTCTCAAACTTACTAACATTACAGAATGAGAAAATGTAAGTTTAAGTGATGCTGGGAAAACGTTAGCTATAAAACCAAAAACATTTTGTGCTAAAGTTGTTTTTACTTGGATGATTGAGATTTAGCTATCTGACAGTGTCAGTGCTGTGAGTCTATAAATGTTTAAAACCATATGGAGATTTGTGAGTATTGTATCTTCACAGTACGGGTACAGAACTTGGAATATGTGGTTATGGTGGGGTCTTCGTGAAAAGAGAGCATGGAAAGAGTAGAGTATAACTTTCATGATTACCTCCTAAGCCTCTAGAAATGTTAAATCAAATAAGATATGAAATAGGTAAAAATGAGTCTAATCCTCACCATCCCCATGGCCTAATGTTGACTGGTTAGTTATACAACACACTTCCCAGTAGAGCTGTTAAGTATTAAATAGTGGTCTCCAGGTCTTGCAAACCAACTCGAGCCCTGGTAAACATTGTAGCAAACTTTTTCATATAGTAGGCAACTAGAAACACTACTTAAAAGAACATAATGTTGCTCCTTTGGTTGAGCGGAAAGTCAAAATTCAGGGCCTTGTGGGCTGATTCAGTCGGGATGAGAAATCGATGAGACGGAGATCACTATCTCCGTGTAAAAACAGACTCTTCAGTGGAATGAACACACACACACACACACACACACACACACACACACACACACACACACACACACACAAAGTCCTGTTTCCTGGAAGAGTATTAGGAATGTACAGCGCGCAGGCTTCTGCAGAGATTCCAAGACACATGCTCAAGTCTTGAGCCCAGGGCATGGCTGTTTTTCTGCTTCCAGGGTCATATTACAGCTCCTTCAGATCATTCCTATTGCAAGGAACCAACACCCAGCCCATGTCTTTGGTATCTACCTGAACTAACTCCAAAGTCCATCTCTAGTGGCATTGCATGATTTTGCTCCTGGCATTAGCCCCCTCCTTTGTGCCCAGCTGCTTTGCACTGCAAGAGAGCCTCACCTGCTCTTATTACTATTAGCCATAAAGGAACGTGCTAAAGCACATCCGTTTATTTTAAGGATGCCTGTGAGTGTCTTGCATCCAAGACTCCTGATGGTGGGCATTAGCAACTTTCAACTTAACAGTAAGGTCTGAGCTTGTTCTCCAGTGTGCTTGCTCTTCATTCTGGATATATCCTTGAGGTCTGTAAATGAGAGCCAGTCTGAAGGAAACATAAATTAGTCAATTTAAGAAGTAGGGAAACAAAGAGTATACTTTGAAAAATAAAATATTTGATGTGTTATGGACTTACCATTAGATTTTATTCTGGTTTTACTTTCACTAGGCTGCAACATGGTTTCCCCAATTCGTATTTTTTTGTTTTTAGTATTGTCCCAAACGTACTGTGGAGCTCCATAGAAGTAGGGTTGCCCGTGCGGAAAATATGTTTAAGTGCAAACCTGGACATATTCAGAAAGGGCTGCTGGACTCATTTTTGCCTAGGCTTTCAACTGATTGTAAGATATGAAAGCCTGGGCTCTTAGCCAACTGGCCAGAACTGTATCATCTCTATATCTTAGCGAAAGCAGATGGTGTTATTGCACCTCGCTTTGGTACTGTTAGTGATCTAATTTAAATCATTTAAGGCATTCAGAGATACCATGGTGATGGGTGCCTTCACACAGGTTCATAATAATTGCTATGAGTGACTGGGTAGTTTGCCTTTTCCAATTATTCTATTGATTTGGATCAGGTAGGGTCAGATAGGGATGAAATCTTTCTGAAAGTCACTCCCTGTTGTGACTGATTCCTTAGTTCTCTATTTAAGATAAATGGGGCATTAAATTGTAAGGTCGGGGTTGAAAATTACTTTTTTTTAATGAACACTTTAATCACATTAAGCAGACAGGGATAGAAATAGTTTGACAAATAGCACAATCACTATTTTCAGATGGAAGTGTGTGAAGGGAAGGATAGTTTTATAATTAAAATGGGAAGTGGGACTTGATCTTGTGCTGATTCCTCCACAGATTTTCATTTAAAATTTTATGGGCCTAAGTTTTTGCTCTCTATATTATTGATGAGGACTTCATATTGGGTGTCATTCCCCCTCATTGATGTCTTTATTTTCTCTTCAAACTATGATAATTTTGTCTCATTGCCAATTTGTTAATTATCAAAGCATATCTCTCAAAAAACATGCTTCCCTGCACCAAGCATCTTTCACGTATATAATACAACAAATTCCTGTAGGGAGCTTTATATCCTGTGATAGAAAACTATTTTACAAATATTATGCTAATGCATTTGTATAAGTCTGTGGTATCAGAGACTACTCAGTGCAGATGGAGGTCAGTGGGGTTGTGGTGTGTGCTTGGTGTAGGTGGAATATTTGCAATTATAGCAGCAAGATTTTAAAAAGCTGTACTGGGCATATGCAAATAGCAGTTTTCAGAGGTTTATAATTTGGGCAGGTTTCATGGACAGCAAAAAGCACTTCTCTGACTTCACCAATTCCCCCTGCCAAATTACTAATCATGATTACGGCCCTACCAAATTCACAGCCATGAAAAACGTGTCAGGGACCGTGAAATCTGGTCTCCACCCATGAAATCTGGTTTTTCGTGTGCTTTTACCCTATACTATACCAATTGCATGGGGGAAATCAGAGTTTCTCAAATTGGGAGTCCTGACCCAAAAGGGAGTTGCAGAGGGGTGGTCACAAGGTTATTTTGCCACCCTTACTTCTGTGCTGCCTTCAGAGTTGGGCAGCCAGAGAGTGGCAGCTGTTGGCCGGGCACCCAGCTCTGAAGGCAGTGCCCTGCCAGCAGCAGTGCAGAAATAAGTGTGGCAGTGCCATACCATATCACCTTACTTCTGCACTCTACCTTCAGAGCTGGGCGGCCAGAGAGTGGTGGCTGCTGACTGAGGGCCCAGCTCTGCCATCCTTACTTCTCCACTGCTGCTGGCAGCGGCTCTGCCTTCAGAGCTGGGCTCCCAGCCAGCAGCTGCTGCTCTCTGGCCACTTAGCCCTGAAGGCAGCGCCACCACCTGCAGCAGTGCGGAAGTAAGGGTAGCAGTACCTCTCCTCCCCCTACAATAACCTTGCGACCCCCCACAACTTCTTTTTGGGTTAGGACCCCTACAATTACAACACTGTGACATTTCAGATTTAAATAGCTGTGACTGTGAAATTGGCCAAAATGGACCATGAATTTGGTAGGGCTCTAATCATGATGGCACAAGAGCTCTTCAAATAAATAACTAACAAAATAACATTGACAAAACAATCTATTTTTGCTCTTGTTCTAGGAAATGTCTGATCAGTTTCTGCTGACTTTTAAAAAGTAAACCGTGATGCTGGTACCAAGCCTGGAAAACAGTAGCTCAAATTTTTAAAGTTTGATCAAGTTATAAGCAACTGAAAATGAAGGCTCATAACAGGTCCAGAAACAATATTAAGCACTCTGCTTCTTATATAAAAAGTTTGGAAATAAGTCACTTCATTAAATCTGATGTTCCTTATCTTCTTTAGTCTGCAGCATATGAGGTATGACAGGTGATAACCTAGAACTGGTTAGACATTTCCTATCATTCTGCCATCTGATATGAATTCGGGGTAGGAGATATTGGCCATATTAAATGCTTACCGTTTGGGAGAGACCCAACATTTTCAAATGTCTATGTCTGGCTTAGATAGAATGAATGCCTGCAAGTGTACTTTGTGCATATGCAGCCATGATGGTCCATTGGCAGTTATGGACATCTTTTAATCAAATGTGAACAAGTGTACTTACTGTCACAGGCACATACCTCTCTGAATATTGGTACGTTATTACAAGCCCACATTAGTAGTTTGAGCGATTCCCATGTATGACTATGACTGACTGCTTTTATTTTATTCTGAGTAGAGAATGATGTCTGGACAGTTGTGAGGAGCTTTTAAGCTGAAACGTCAGTTACACTTGAAGCAAATTACACACTTTAAACTGTTTTTTCTTGCTTTTGGTAGTTTAAATATGGTTAGTCACTATGTCTTTCCTCTGCAGTTGTAAACATGACAGTTGTTGTTGATTTGGGTATTTGACATTAAAGCCCAACTGTTTCAGAACTGAGAGTGCTACTTTACAGGGCTATATTTTATCCCAAAAAACAAATGTGCCTTTCCTTCAGCTGAACTAATTTATAGCAGTTAACAATGAACTGCTTCCAAAAAGACACTAGTACCTGCTTTGAAAATGTATTATACATTTTTTCCTGGAAGTCTATAATTAAAATAACATTAAGGCAAATAAAACTAAATAACTGGATGTTAAAATAAAGTCATGGTGAAACCAAACATTTCTTGGCAGCAATTAACTAATTAATTAGAAGTAACAGTAGTTCTCTTCTGATTTGCAAATCTCTTAGGATCTTGGTTTATGTTCTGCAGCTAATGGGGAAGTGAGAGGTATGCTCAGTGAATTTCAGAAACTGGTTTCAGGCTTAATTTCTCCACGTGATAGATTGGTATGGAAGGAATGCACTTGTCAAGAATTCCTCAGGCTGGAAACATTGCACAAATCACACTGTTGGGTTCTCTTGGAGGGAAGCAAGCAGTGTCATCTTCAACTTTCTGCCAACCGTTGTGAATAGAAGTTCAGACTATTAGGTCTTACAGCGAGCACCACATCAATAAAGCCATTCTTACAATAAAATAGTAAACTTAACAGGAAATCCTGGCAAGATGGATGAAGAGAAGTATGTTCTATGCTATATAGTAGTTTAAATTTTCTTCTGACACCCAAATTTCGTGGCATAATATCTTGATTTTTGTGTAGCTCCACTTTATGAATGGGAAGCTTTCCCATGGTTTTGAAATCTCTTAAGGTTTCACCTGGATTATAACACTTAGAATTATAAACCCTGTTCCTATGGTGATTAAGAAAATCTCCCTAAAAAGCATGAAAGCCCCAGTAAAGTAGCTCTAAAAACATTTAAATTCTCAGTTAAGTGAATGCTGTAAGTGTTTGTGTATTTAAAAGATGATGGGAGGAGAGAACATATGACCCAAGTTGGTGTTCTCTTGTGACTTGTAGGCTTAAAAAGATTACACATCAGAAGGGGAAACACTGATACAATAGTGTGTGCTTGTATGACTTGAGCCTGAAGAATGGAAGCTTCCAAAAATACCACACCAAGCCCTTACTGAGGCAGCTTTGTTTTAATTTCAGCGGTTGGAATAATGACAGTTTAAAGAGCAACAAAATAGGCAGTCTGAGTTCAGCATGTAAGATTGTGGTCTCAGACCTCCATTTTTGTAATCACAGCATGCAATAGAACCTGATTGTATACACAATTATACTTCTGATAGCCTCCATTTTACATTCTATTTAAAAGAATCTCTGTATTTGAAAATGAGTAACAGCATAACCCAAAATAAAGAAAACTTCAGATGTAATATTGTTTTGCAGAGTATTATTCCACAACCATTCTAATCAGGAGCTTAAAATCAATAAGAAAATGGAATATGCCACCAATTAGAGGAGGTAGCAAATTCTGCCATTTGGATGTCTGCACAAACAGATGCCTCACTTACTGAAGCCACATTTTCAATTACACTATTAAGAAAAACCCTTCTGCTTTTTAAGGGCCAAATTTATCAAATGTCTCTTGGATAAATCTGGCCCTATAGGGTGTGTGTTAGCAAACTGTTTCATGGCTTGATTCAACATCCTTCGAAGTAAATGGTTGCTGGGTCAGGCCTTTGAAGAGAAAGTTGGAACATTACGTTTGGCCATCGTTGTTGGTAGCATGCTAGAGGCAAGGAAGGGGGCAGGATTTTCTGATAAATAAAATTTTGCAAAACTTGAAATATTTCTAGTATTGCTTCTTTCTCTCTACTCAGAACCTAATGTGCATTAATTTCAGACATATGTGTCTTTTAGCTATATCAAAGGTGTATGCCTTAAGTGGAGCGGTAATAAAGATTATCCTTTAGGATGAGCACTTTCTCAAATAAGCAGGAACTCAACTAAATCCAAAATGACCAGATTTAATGAAAATTGAAAATTCAGTAGCTGAAACTGAGTTCGATGATGTACACAACAGTGTCCAAACACCTTCCTATAGTCTTTCTCTTTAAAAAAATCTCTTCTCAGTTTGGAAATGCCTTTTGAATGCCAAATTTAAGTCTAAGATTTAAGGGGCTACATAGTAAACCCTCCCTCCTTTTATTTCAGGAATACAGTTTAATTTCAGTCCCTCGCATTGTAGGTATTTTAATGTCTATCTGCATCTGAGTGTAGACTTGGACGTTTTTGATAGAGGCTGCTGCAGAGCAGATTATGGAAGGAAATGTTTTAAAGTCCAATAGTTTCTTTTCTCTTTCTATACTCAGTTTATTTCTTTCCAATTTAGATGCTGTTTGCTTATAAATTGCAGTTCGTTTGTACTTGTCATTAAGTTCCTTCCTAAGATTTTCATGTTCGATATATCTAACCCAGAATATTACAGCGTGAATGAGAGAGTTAAGCTAATCTAATTACAAAATCAGATAAGTGATCACACTGGAGAGTAGTTACTTGGGAGGAAGCATAGACGGTCCTGTGAGACAGTTTAAGGTAATTAGTTTTACAGAGTCAAGTTTTTCCTTTTTTAAGTTTAGTAAAGAATATGGGAAATACACATTTTCTCATAGCTGTGTGTGTGTGTGTCTAAGCAGACTTCTGTGTTTGGGGAACAGAGATCACATCATTAATTTCATCATGTTCTTGTGACTGGATCCGGGTTCTGTGTAAATGGTCAAGGTTTAAACATTAAAGATCAATCATGCCAATAATGCGTAGTCCAGAGTAAGGGACCTGGGGGAGTCTGACTGCCCAAGGGACATTCCCAGTGCCCCTCTGCAACTCCAGTGAGTGCAATAGGAGAGTTTAGGATTGTGCACCCTGGTTTAGTGGTAGCAGCTAGTGTAGCTAGCTAGTGTTCTGACCCTCCTGTCTCCCTTGGCTTGTGTCTGGTCCGTGTTCTGAATTTGCCAAGGATGAGATGGGAACTTCATTGCAGCACACTGCCATGTGCGTGGTGAGGCCCAATATTGCCCATGCTGTCTTGCTGCTGTAATGTTTTTCATGCTGCTTACTGAACCTTATTTCCAACGCTTAATGGAATGGCTTCTTTTGAACAACCTGAAAGGCGGAGGTGATTTGGGAAAATGCTTGGCCTGTACAAAATGGTTCATGGGTTTCAGTTGTAGGTGGCAGTCTGAAAACTAGAGATTGATCCAAGATGTTAAATTCCGGTTTGGATCCTTACTTTAAAGGTCAGCGGTGTCTCCATCTTGGGTCATTTTATAGGTTCATCTCTGATAAAGTTACTGTTGCTAATTACCACTCTTGTTAGCTAACTCAGCAGAGATCTTGAGGATGTGGAGAATAAAGCATTTTTCATCTCAGGTAGTACTTTCAGAGTAAAGAACATTATTGAGGGTCTGAGTAGGTGCAGGGATGGTGGAAACAAGTATGGGAATCTTGCTGGTTTGTACCCATCATTCAGATACGTGAAAAAATACAGTTTCCGGCGCTGCCTTTCAGAAATGTTGTCGTAATTAAAAATTAGTAGCTTGAAGCTCAAAACGTGCTAGTGAGCATAGCAGTGTGTTACTCTGGGATCTAAGGTGAGGTGCTGAGCATGAGCTGCTCCCATTGATTTAAGGTGGAGTTGTGGCTGCTCAGCTCTTGTGAAAATTGGGCTCATTCATTAGAAGTGCTGCTGTGTCCTTGCATTGGAAGCAATCCAAAGACAGTTATGATCTAAGAAACCTTAAATCCAGACTAGCTGAGTAGCTCAGTGCAAGGAAGTCTTAACCCTGAACATCAGTCAAACAAAATACAGGACTTAAAAGCCTCCTTTTGATGCACTGTTAAGTGAGTGGAAAAATATTATCTAAAGATTCAAATGGTGCATGAGAGAAAAGGCTATTCCTCTATCTTCCTTTGTATGTTTAAGTCTGTGTGTGCATGTGCTTAATACCAACAGTCTGAGTCAACCAGAAACTTACAATCAGGTGTCTAAGTCTCCTTGGGAAAATGAGTCTCAGTAAATATGATTCCAGCCTTAAGGTTTCAAACAGTGTGTTAAACAGAAGGAAACTTAAAATTGGTGAAAACTAGTTTGTACTGCCTAGTAGTTAGAGTGCTAGCAACTCAAGTTGTACATACACTTAAATGCCTCAGGACATTTTGAAACCATGTGTATGGCTGCCATAACATGATGTCAGTTGCACTTACTTGCCATATTTATTTGGCATTAGTTATGCTCTTCCTGCCAAACTTCTGCTCAGCCTTCATAAAGTATCCATTTCTGTTTCTGAAGTGCAGGTGTGAAAAATTGTACCTGGTCATTGGCAGGAACAGTTAACTAATGTAGGAAATAACTTAGTTGATTTCTATAGTTGTTGGTTGTGTCTTATAAATTCCATTTACTAGGAGCCACTTTTTTTTTCTTTTTAACTAAAGACACAAAACACAACTGGGTATTTCAGGAAACTGAAAATGGTGCTCTTCAGTTTTATAAATCTCTTGCGGCTCTACAAACATTAAGTTTATCCATTTACTTTCAGTTATAAAGCTCTGTGATGAGGACAGAAGAATTCTTTTAATTAAGTCCCAATAGAACCTGAAACTTGTGTGGTCTGATTTAGCCGAAGCTGTCATGAATTAGACAGGGCAATCTCACAAGTTAGCAAGCGTATGGAAGCTCCACTTAAAATTTATTGGATCCCTTTAAGCCTGCAAAATTGGTTAGTAAATGTAATGATGACAAGCTTTCCTATGGTATTTCCAGCACCACATGGCCAAAATTTTTTTTAACCATTTTAGAGAAAATTTTGAGTTCATTTCTAGAAATGGGTAAAGATTTTGGGCTGGTTCTTTTCAATACTTTGTGCATTTCACTTCCATATAATTGTTTTAAACCTAAATGCCACACAAGGCTTTACAACTAGAACGGTGTGTAGTTTAAAAAGTAATGTTTGTTTTTTTATTTTAAACTATTCAAAAATTATTTAAATACAGGGCTAGTCTGAGCCCTTGGACTCAAGTCTGTAAGGATGGCAGTAAGGTTTGCCGCCCCAGGAAGAATCCTTGGAAGGAACTCTGGCTCAACCAGAATTCCTCCTCTATACTTGGGGGGAGGAGGGGAAACGGACAGGACTCATTGCAGCCCTCTACTGACTTGCAGCTAGCTTCCCCTTTTCACATCCATTCAGTTCTGTTGACTGGCACTTAAGGGAGGCGGGGATGACCCCTTCCTTTCCTATTGACTCAAGAGGCTTTTGGGCCTGGGCCATGGCACTTTGCTGAATGACTCATGTTATTTAACCAGCTCAATTAAAAAGTCTTAAAATACTATATTCAGATACAATTTGGACACAGCGGTGAAACAACATCTAATGGGAAACTTACGCTGACATGTGCTATTTCACATCTGCTAATAGGCTTGAAGATGAAGCCAGGCATGTTATTTAAAATGTGTGCTGTTCACCTATGCTTTTTACTTGCAATACAGAAGACTGGCCATGTGATGTACTTGCTCTTGTTCTCATATGAAGACTGCAACTATTGTCGGCAGAATTATAAGTATTTTGCCTGTTATAGATAATTCCTTAATGTTTCACATTAAAAAACAAAACAACCCCAAAAAACTATCCCTCCACTTGTGTAACCATTAAGTAGCACAGGCGCTAAAGAGTGATTTTATTTATTAGATGGAAGGAGACAGATGTTTCTTGTAAGAACTTTTGTTTGGTTCTGTAATCTGTGAATTGTCTTCCTGATTATAACTTTATCCACTCGGATTGCTTTGCCAGTTACTTGGACAGTTCACTAAGAAAATACAAAATAAATAACACATTTCATGGTGAGTGATGGTGCCCAAAAGTTAACACAGTACACTTATGAAACACCTGTGGTGAATCCTGGAGAAACATCTTGAAAGGTTTTGAACAACTATTATGGTTGCATTGTCAGACACAATTAACTTTTTCATTTTGTCTATACCAGTCTGGAAAATGTAGGAATAGTTGTTCTTCAGATGCTAAAATAAAAATGAGAAATGTTAAGTGACTCAAAAAAAAAAGAAAAAACCAAGGGGGGTGGAGGGTACACGACAATCCTCTGCAGTGTTGATGGATAAAAGCTTTATAAAATGGCTTTCAAAATATCTGGCATTTGCACTGCTGACCAAGAGAGCCATGAAGCCTTTTGTAATGCAACATGGTGAAGGTTGATAAAGGGTCCCCTATCCCATTTCCATGGCAGAGGCCTTTCTCTACCTTGTGGATAGCACAAAATAACACACTACACAAATTCTGAGCTATATAACAAAATGTGTACCCAATGCCATGAAAGCCAAAATAGACAGCATTACTAAGGCTCTTAATCTAGTGAAATATAACCCTTCTACTCCTATCATCAACTCTATCCTAGTGGATAATGTTTCACTAACTACCTAATTGGGAGAATTTGGCTGGAAAATTGCCATATTGTTCTCTTTTAAAGAGTGCCAGGAGCAGGGGCTGCCAGTTGTCATGTCAGTGGCTTAATCAGAGTTTTGCCTCTCTGTCTGTACTGCCAGGAGACGTTCATCTGTTTTCAGTCTCCTCCCCAGGTGGTTAGGCAAGCAACCAAGCTCTCTTATGATCAGAAACCACACACACAAGAAAGCTGCATACATTGATTGTTTGTTCCCTTTATTGTTCCATCACCAAGCTGGGGTAGTTAGAGGCAGAAGACTATTTCTGGTATATCGAGGCTATAATTTGGAGGAATAAAGTACTGCTCTCTGTTCTGGCCATCTTTGAAACATAATTTGACATTTCCCTAAAATACAGCATGAGACTTTAGCTCTGGCAGAAAATGAATGCTGTACTCGTGCCTGAACATCAGCTACATATGCATCCCCGGATGTGGTAGTATTTACATTTAATGAAAGAATGACTGCTTCGCAAATGAACATAAGGAGTAGAAGGAGAAAATACCAGCCAATGAAAGATGGTCCACTCCTTTTCGGCTATGCACATAATAAAGGAATGCATTTCTGAAATCTGTCAAGTTATCCTGTGCTGCATGTAGTCAAGATGTGTCTAAATTAATTCTGAAATGGTGACTCATTTAGTGCAAAATTAATCAAATACTCAATTAGGTTCCTATTTCAACGTGCTGCGGGCAATGTAACATTGCAAAGGTGAGTATGTGCTTTTGTGAATTCGTATGTACATAAAATACAAAATGATTTTCAAATATCTACTAGCATACATACAGAGTAACAATTTAAGTAGACACTCAGCTGATCAATCACTGTTTTGTTGCTGACAACTGTAACACATCCCATGTAAGATGGCTATAAGAAAAACAAAGGGAGCTACTTCAAATTTCATACTTACTTTAAGGTAACTATTTTCATTTGTAATTTTGTTTTTCTCATACCATTATAATAGCTTTTGGGGAAATAACCCATCACCTCCATGAATAAGTTCCATTTGTACTATGCTTTCTAAATTTACCTATGGGCATTATCTGTGAAATGTTTTTGTCCTTTTAGAGCAATGTGTTTTCATTTGGCTTAAAAAGAGCATTTGAAACAGCCAAATTTTTTTTTCTAGTCAAAGCTTGATTATTGTGAAGGAAAAAAGTTGTTTGTTTAACATAAACGATCAAGAACAATTTTGTTCTTTTACAACACAAACGATCAAGAACAATTTTGTCCATTTACAACTACTTGCCGTGTTAATAATGCCCGAAGAAGACTCTACATGGAAGTTTTCAAATTGGATTTAATTCTCCAGATCAAAACTTTTCATGTTCCCATTTCTATCCAGATTAGGGTTACCATATTTCAGCAAGCAAAAAAGAGGACGGGAGGAGACTCGCCCTAGCCCCGCCCCCTCAGAACCACCAACCCTCCCCCCGCTCCTTGTCCCCTGACTGCCCCCTCCTGGGACCCCTGCCCCTAACTGCCCCCCAGGACTCCACCCCCTACCTGTATCCTGACTGCCCCAACCCTTATCCACACCCCCACCCCCAGACAGACCCCTGGGACTCCCACGCCCCATCCAACCATGCCCCACCCCCTGACAGCCCCCCCAGAACTCCCGACCCATCTAAACCCCTCTGCTCCCTGTCCCCTGACTGCTCCGATCCCTCTCCCCACCCCTGCCCCCTGACAGCCCCGCCCCCAGAACTCCCAACCCCCCCCCCCGCTCCTTGTCCTCTGACTGCCCCCTCCTGGGACCCCTGCTCCTAACTGCCCTCCCTGTTCCTTGTTCCCTAACTGCCCCTTCCTAAGACCGTCCCCCCCACCCTAACTGCCCCCCAGGACCCTACCCCCTACCTGTATCCTGACTGCCCAAAACCTTATCAACACCCCCCCGAACTCCCGACCCCCCCGTCTCTTGACTGCCCCCTCCAGATCCTCCTTGCCCCTTCTCCAACCTCCTGGCCCCCTTACCCTGCCGCTCGTCCCGGCACGCTGGGCAGCAGGGGAGGAGCTCCAGACTGCTGGAGGCGATCTGCGAATGCAGGGAGGGAGGGAGGGAGGGAGTGATCTCTGCTGCAGGGGAGAGGAGGAGGGGCTCTCTCTGGCTGTCGGAGCCCCGTGTAAGTGACACCATTTGGCCAGTTGCCCTGTTAGCCGCGCGCGCTCTGCATAGGGGGGGAAGTCCGGACATTTACAAATTCCCCCCGGACGCTATTTTTAGCTCAAAAACCCGGACATGTCCGGGGGAATCCAGACAAATGATAACCCTAATCCAGATGGAGAGGGATTTCTGTTAAATCCTAGTATTTGGTGCTCACTAGTACTTTGATGTAACTCATGGCTCCAGAAGCCATATACGCTATCCCCATTTGTTCTGTAGCAAGAGTACAGTAACTCCTCACTTAACATTGTAGTTACGTTCCTGAAAAATGCGACTTTAAGCGAAACGATGTTAAGTGAATCCAATTTCCCCGTAAGAATTAATGTAAATGAGAGGGTTAGGTTCCAGGGAATTTTTTTTACCAGACAAAAGAATATATATATATATATACACACACACACACACACACAGTATAAGTTTTAAACAAACAATTTAATACTGGTACACAGTGGTGATGATTGTGAAGCTTGGTTGAGGTGGACGAGTCAGTGGGATATTTTCCAGGGAATGCCTTACTGCTAAATGATGAATTAGCAATTGACTGAGCCCTCAAGGGGTTAACTCTCACAGCCTACAAGGCAGCAGGAATGGAGGGAGGGGAGAGAGCATTGAGAAAATAGACAGAGACACATACTGTGTGTGTGAGAGAGAGATGCGCATTTCCCCTTTAAGTACACTGCCTTGTTAATTAGATCAGCTTGTTGAGACCGCAGCTGCAGCTGCCAGCAAACTCCCTCTGTCCTGAGCCCTGTTGTGTGTCCCCCCTGCTCTATGGAAGATGGGGTAAGCAGGGTGCAGGAGCAGGGGGGAGAGGGACACCCTGATATTAGCCCCTCTCTTCCTTCCCTCCCCCCGCCCCCGCACAGCAAGCAGGAGTCTCGGGGAGCAGCTCCAAGGCAGAGGGCAGGAGCAGCACATGGCAGTGGGGGGAGGGACAGCTGCAATTGCTAGCCTGTTGGGCAGCTGCTGCACAGGGAACATGGGGGAGCGGGGAGCTGATGGGGGGCTGACGGTCCACCCTGGTTCCAAGCCCCCACCAGCTAGCTGCAATGGGCTGCTCTTCCTGCAAGCAGTGGACAAAGCAGGCGGCTGCCAAACGACGTTAGAAGGGAGCATTGCACAACTTTAAACGAGCATGTTCCCTAATTGATCAGCAACGTAACAACAAAACATTAACCGGTACAACTTTAAGTGAGGAGTTACTGTATGTGAGAACAACTACTCCAGTCTGCATTAGAAATGTGAATAAAGGCATAAATGTATTGTTGGTTGTTTTTTACATCGTTGTTTAACAGCTTTTGAGTTGAGCAGTTGGCGCTGACCTAATCTTTAATTTTAGGGTGGCACCCCCGGCTACCACACGGGATTTTTGGGGGGACATCTGTTATGAGCATGCTCTAAGGCAGGGGTAGGCAACCTATGGCACATGTGCCGAAGGCGGCACGTGAGCATGAAGGATACTCACACTGCCCGGGTCCTGGCCACCAGTACGGGGGGCTCTGCATTTTAATTTAATTTTAAATGAAGCTTCTTAAACATTTTAAAAACCTTATTTACTTTACATACAACAATAGTTTAGTTATCTATTATAGACTTATAGAAAAAGACCTTCTAAAAACGTTAAAATGCATTACTGGCACGCGAAACCTTAAATTAGAGTGAATAAATGAAGACTCGGCACACCAGTTCTGAAACGTTGCTGACCCCTGCTCTAAGGTATCTCTTCTTTCCCCATGTCAGAGGAGTGGGCATGGCTCTGCTATTGTACTCTTCACCTCGGCCTCACCAGGGAGAGTTTCTGTCTTGAAGTAGTCCAGGCTTTTAGAAGATGGTGGTGCCAACTCTTGACACTCTGTTGCAAGTTTCATGATTGTTTGTGATTTGTTTTAAAAGGCTGTGCTCCTGAATTCAGTGAGAATGCCCACTTTCATTTAAAAAAAAACCAAAACCAAAACCCAAACAAACTTCCAAATCTCATGGTTGCAAAGGAAAGCTTCAGAACGTGATCCCTAGTGACTCCAAACCCAGAATACAAATAAAAACCAAAATACTTTATTTTTTTAAATCTGTGACTTTTAAGACAACTTCATGACATTCTGGGCCACACTTTTTTCAACTCCTGTGCTTGGCGGTATGGAAAGGTTGCCCTTCACTGGTGTATCCAAGTGCTTTCCATTAAGAGGAATGGTGAAAATCTCTTCCCGCCTCCCACCTCTCTCCTTCAGGTTTGAGCATATCTTTGGTCTCCATGGTTTCCCTTGTGTCCCTCCACTGGTTCCCCTTTCTCCATCACAAAAAATAAGTTACTTATCTTCACTTTTCAAGGCCCTGTACAGCCTTTCCCCATGCTATCAAGAAGATGACTCCCACTTCCATTTGTTGTTTGTATTACTGTATTGTATTACTGTAGTGCCTAGAAGCCATAATCATGGGCCAGGGCCCTCTTTGTCCACTAGTTACATTTTCAAATGAGCAACTTTGTGCTTTCTCCCATACTGCTCCCTACATTTTGGAGGATCTCCCAGGAAACATCTGTTGAGGTATGGGACATTTTCTTGTTCCGTTTGTATAGTGATTAGCACCATGGGGTCCTGGTCTGTAACTGGAGCCTAAAGGCTACTGCAAAAAAATGAAATAAATAATAAGAATAATAATTCAGAGTGATGGAGACCACTTTATGGTACAGAAGCCTGACACAACAGCTAGGTATCTATGTTCTGCACTATGTCCCAAACCAGGCAACCATATTAGGAATAGTCTTAATATGTACACCCTATAGAGTTCATTTACAGTTTCTAATCTCAGGGTGTCCGACATGGATAATAGTTGCCTAGTCAAAATCCGAAAAATAGTATCCTTTCCACCAAGTGATATGAACCTTGTTCTTCAGTGCTTAAACCAGTCTCTAATTAATAAAGGTTAGGAGGATACTCCCTGGGGGTAGAAAGTAGGATTAAGGAAATGAAGGATACTCTTTTGGAAATAGGGATTAACCCGTATCTGCCTACTATAGAAATGTAATGCATTTTGCTCTGAAGCAACTACTGGTGGCGGCTTGGAGACAGGATACTGAACTAGATGGACCATGTTTCTGATCCTGTCTGGCAATTCCTCTGATGCAGAGTCGAGGTGACAAAACTCCATTTTGACAACTGCTGCTTCCAAGAAATGAATGGCAGATATGGAGCATATACATAACACAGGTCCTTTATACTTAGATCTAATTGCACCCATCATCCTAAATTCTTCTTGGCAACTGTGTAAGGAACATGTGTATTGCCCTTCAATATAAACCATTTTGTTTCATCTGATCATAAATTTGACTATAGAGTCAGTATTTTCCATTCATGGGGTGGGGGGGAACACTCCACCCTTCTTCTCACCCAAACTATTAAAGGAGAGGTCATATTATAACACTGAATTCACTATGCTCGTGGTTCATGGTTTGGAATACAAATCTTCAGAAAAGTTTTAACCCACATCCTCTTGAAATGAAAGAACAATTTCACAGCTATTATGGTTGGAGTCATGTTTAGGAGCCAAACTCTTATGAAATTAGTTGAACCAGCAAGTTTTTCTTTATTTATAAACATGTAAAGACTTTCAGACTTTTACTTTTAGTTTTAAGGGACAGTCTGATCTGAAGCTCTGAAGCATCATTCCTTCTTTGAGGCGGTAATCCAAGCTGAGTAAAAGTTATCAGAGGTAGCATGCTTATATTTATAGCACAGTGGGAGGGAAGATGCTATGACTTTTTAACATTGAAGTTACTTTACCATATTATGTTCTTAAGTATTATAACATTGTGAGGTCTGTGGAAAATGATTCAAGCGACAAAAACAAGAAAGTTCCTAAATAGATAGACAATTGACGAACTAATACCTTTAGGTGCTGATTCAATATATTCCTGACATATTGTTGTTGTTTCTTGGCCTGAGCAGTTAGCTAGTATTCACAGAGCTGCCTAGAGGATTTAAGGGGCCTGGGGCAAAACGGGGGAGCGGCGTTTGTACTCACTGGGCAGCGGTCCGAGTCTGCGGTGGCGGTAGGTCCTTCACTCTCTCTGCGTCTTCGGCAGCACTGAAGGGCCCCCTGCTGCGGAAATGCCGCCAAAGACCCGGAGAGACTGAAGGGCCCCGTGCCGCCGAACACCTGGACCGCCGCCTCTAGCCAGGAAAGGGATTCTTGGCCAGGGCTCACGGGGCCCCTGCAGGGCCCGGGGCCTGGGGCAAATTGCCCCAGTTGCCCCCCCGGGCGGCCCTGAGTATTCAGGGCCTTGTCGGATTGTTTCTGTTAGGAGGACAAATAGATATGTATCAGATATTATCCTGTTTATTTACAAAGAAAGTACACAAAATCCTGTTTCCTTAAACACAGTAGAAACAAAAAGCAGGCAGTTTCTTTGCTTCCAAGTCTGCCCCTCCAGTCAGTTCTGTACCACAAGAAGCTCTGTATGTACTGTCTCTCATTGTCTGCTTACTTTCTTTCTTTTTCTACAACATATGCACAGCTTGTCAAACAATCCCTTAGTCCCTGCTCAGAGAACCTCTCGGCTGACACAGTTTAGTTTCTGATTAGCCATGGCATGTGGACTGTTTTGTTCTGCTGTTTCCAGCTATCTCTTTATATGAAGGAGCTTAATTATTCATTCTGTTTAGCTTGAAAGAAGATGCTTATTGCCCCCAATGGCACTTTAACCAAGTCTTTGATTATCTGCAGATCAAACTCTCGTGATGACTACCATTACACCTTCAGAATAACCATATTCCCCCTGTTTTGGACAGTATATTTTGTTAAAATGTTCTTGCAGTTTTTCTGGTATTACCACAGTGGTCACAGTTTTTTAAGTCTATGCTTACAAGAGTTACCACAATTATTTCCTCTGCTAAGTACAGAGTGAATGATGAAGTGCCAAAGATAATAGTTATAACTTAGTAAATATTGACTTACAAATGGTGAGTATTGAACGTCAGCTGAATCTTTTATGTATTTTGAGATTCTTATTTTAAGCTTTTTAGATGATCTTTCTTTGGTAATAGCTCTTACAAGAAGTGTAGTTCAGTTTGTTTTGTGATTGGCACTATTTTCTGGAGAGGAAGAAGAATGTAAACATTCTTTTAAAGAAATATATGTAGAACAGTTTGAACATTTGACTGATAGAGTGTACCCCTTAATAAACTAAGCTAAAATATACTGTCCCGGAATACTGTGGGACAAAGATCAAATTGGTATGAGTGGTATAAAAAAATGCCAATCAATAAATAAAATAATTGGAAATATTTTTTCTCTGAATTTGATTTCTAATGTATAAGAATAATGATTCTTTGCTCAAGTGTGGGTGTCAAAGAGCTGCATGTGGTGTTAAAGCCAAAGATCATGGCTTTATAATCTCTGAAGTAAATCTGGTACGATTAATCATGTTCACATCTTTGCGCTTAATGGTAGGCAGTTCAACAGCAAGATGTTTGCTGTTCCATCAGTGAGAGTTGCATGTCATGAAGCTCAAGATGAGGTTCAGATAATAGCTTAACATAAATAAAAACAGGATAATCCCTTCCTAGGGCTTTATAACCACTCTAAGAAACTGGGTATTATTCACCACCTTTACTTGCGATTATTCTTTACATATATTAGCACTTATCACTGTCCTTGTTAAGCTTCCCCACTGTTAAGGTCCCAACACCTGTGTGCTTTTAAGCTTTCCTGAGTCTGAGAGGAGGCAAAGCACTGCATCTGGTTCTGGGTTTCTATGCACACTACTAGGTTGCTGGTTCTTTTTCTAGCATGCTCATCTGAGAGCTGTAATGTCATAGTCCAACAGCCTAGGTCCTGAGACTAGAACTGGCTACCCCAGACTCCTTAGTTGAATAAGCAAACCCTTTCCCAGATCTCCAACTTGTGGGCACTCAGGTTTACAGGTCACCTCTTCAATGATATGTGATAGTTGCAGGAAGAAAGACAGGCCTTTCAAAGGTTTCTAACACAATTACTCATTACTTTAGACAGCACAAAAGATACACAGATCTAGGTAGAACATCTGTATAGCATTCCCTCTGTGTTCCCTCATCACTCTTGGGTATTCCTTGGGATTTTGTCAAGAGTATTTTAGAGTATCTAGGATTATCCCTCCTGCAGCTCATGAATTCTTCTCCAAATCTCTCTCTTTGACCCCTGTAAGCAGTATCCTTCCAGTCTCTCTATCTACATTGCTGGTGAGAGACCCTTCTTTTTATAACTTCCAGTCTCTGTTGTCAGGTGACCTCTACATCACCGCCTAATCAACCTCGTCAGGCGATCTAAGTCCCCCACCAGGTGATCCATTGTCTAGTTACCAGCCCGCTTGGTAGAACCAATTTTCTTGGTTTGGCCACTGTCTTTAGCATATCTATTGTATTACCCAGGTAAACCTACTCACATGTCAGTGAATCTTGATAGTTCACTCACTGTACCCAGACATGACTAGGTGACACATACATAATTGATTGCTTATTCCCCACTGACTGCCGAAGGAATGTAACCCTTTGAGACCAGGTAATAATTAGCACAAAATTATACAGCTAAAATGAGTCACACATAATATTTCATAAAAATAGTGCAGAAATCTCACACATTCTCCACAGCACTTATGGGAGATCAAGGGTTGGATAAATCTCAGTTATGTTTTGTGTTAGAAAAATGAATTGTTCATTTACATTTCTTTCTCATAGTATACCCCATGTTTTTGCTCCTGAAGATGATTAAAAATAACCCAAATTTTCTTTGGCGGGGAGGAGGGGTGAGATGCGGGGGGGGAGGAGAATGAGAATATCACAGATCACCACCTCCAAACCTGCACTAGCACTAGTTTCCTAGGTACAATATATTAACTTGTATTTTGTAGAATTTCTCTGTTCCTCCTTCCCTTTTTTACAGTGTCTATTCACTTTTACTGTCCTGTGTAAATGCAGTGGACATTAGAGTCGAGCTTTTGAAACCATGAACTTCATTTGAGTGTGAAAATAGGTAATATAAATGTGTCTGTCTGTCCCTCACCCCTCAAAAATTCCTAGTAAGAACAATATTGGTATTTTTAAAAATGGAAGGAATTCAGAATCTCAGCCCCTCCAACCATTCTGTTCCTGAAACTGTCATCAATTGGAGCAAAATTTCGGTTAAAATTAATTTTTTGGGGGTCTATGCTTGTTTTTAAAAGATAATAGAAAGTTTTGGAGTTTGCACTATAAATTAAAATCAACATTGGATAATATACACCAGTTCTCAAACAGTTCTAATTTTACTGTGCATGTTCTTAACTGCAGATTGAATTCTTTCCTACAGCTACCTCACTTGCAACTTATAGCTAAAACATTGAGCAACCTACATCATCAGACACATGTCTGATAAGGAAGCTGCCACTTTTCTGACAGTTAAATGTTCACTGATGCAGTCTGAGTGAAGACATCCACATTTATCTGAGCTATTATCAAAACTTTCTGAAGACGACAGACTCATGTATTGCAGCTAAGTGAGTATAAGAAAAAGATATCAGAATCAACGAATGCACCAGACAACTCTCATCTCAGAGTCACAGCAATGTAGGTTCCAACCAGTGAGACCCTAGTAAATCATTATATTAAAAAGTGAGAATTAAGAGCATTTGCCTTATTTGTCTTTAAGACTAATGGATTCCTGTAAGGATGGGGAATAAAACAAAAGCCATGGAGTGGATGGTCATGGAGAAGTGCTAGAAGTGGTCACTCTAGGTTTAGGGTTCAAACACATTTGAGAGGGTTGTGTTGGCAAGGACATGGTCTAGTGTGGTATGTGCTGTGCTTGTTCAATTGATAAACAGTGGACTTTCTTTCAATGTTTAACTTTTCAATTTTACTATCAATTTTATCAATTTTTAACTTTTTATTCAGGCAGTTTTTCCAATACATTTCATGAGTTAAAATTCTTCTCCCCAAAACAAAGATAGAAGATGCACAACACAAATGCATAACAAACTCTTTGGGCAAGGACTTTGCCTTTCATGCTTGTTAAGCACCAAGTACAGCTATTTGTAACCATTATAGTTAGGCTTGTGTTGGTTTCACCATACTTACTTAGCCTTTTGGGGAAATACAAGCTGTTTGTATGTAGGCCCAACTACTCTTTGTCTGTGTTAGGAAATATTCATGGAGTATAGGATCTTTCAATTTTTAACAAGCTAGATATAATTATGAAGTGAAGTTACAGAAAGATTTTATTAATTTGTAGGTCTGATATTTGATACTTAGAAAGTATTTTTGACCGAAGGTTAAGTTGACTTAACAAATGTGTGAAGCCTAATGAAAGTTTAATAGCTTCCAGTTGGACAAATGAAAATATTAACTTAGGTGAAGATGTCTGTAGAGGATTCAAAAGTACAATGGAAAATGTGACTTCAGTAAGCGTACAATAATTCTTTGCTTAAATAATTAAGTACAATTAATTATCTTCTACATGTTTATTCTCTAAACGTTTTCCTTAAAAGGCTAAAATAATTAGTATAGGAAAAAATCTCTTATCCATTGTGTATTTTTTTCCAGTAATTTATCTGCTGATAATACAAATGTGTTCTATAGGGAATGATGTGATACAGTGAACTGGATGTTACAGGCTGCAAAGTCAATGTTAAGAATTAAAAGCAGCATGAATAATAGGTGAATTAAGTACAGTGCATGTTGTGGGCCAATTTAATGAAGAATAATATATTAAGGGTAATGTTATTTTTGGAACTGAATGCTGGTGAAACAAGATACATGACCAGTTATGAAACACTGTCATTTCAGAGTTCAGACTAGACTATAGGAAATAATAATAATAATTAAAAAAAAAGAATGAAGTGTTAGTTGCATTCTGTGTCAGAAGCAATACATTAAGCCAACAGAAGCCATTTTGTTTTGCCTCCATTCTATCCCTGGTCATTTACACTAGGGAAAAACAGATTAGTTCAGCAAAAAATGTACTGAATGTCATCTTATTGCTATAGCTGAGCCTTCCCTTTAAAGATATGTCTACACAGCAGCTGGGAATGTGCTTCCCAGTGCAAGTAGACAGATGTGCTAGCTCTGTTAGCACTCTAAAAGTAGCAATGTGACTGCAGTGGGATGGGCAGCGGTTCAGACTAGTCACCTGAGTATATACCCAAGGGGTCAGGCTTAGCCGCCACCTGTGCCATTGCAGCCACAGTGCTATTTTTAGTGTGCTAGCTTGAGCAGAGCTAGCACCTCTCTCTCTACCTGGACTGGGAAGCATGCTCCTAGCTGCTGTGTAGACATACCCCAAATGACTAAAGCTCTATTCAGACTTCTGGAGGGGAACGAGGTAATACATACATATACCATTCCTTTCCAAATGTTTCTTCCACATAGCAGTATAGATCAGACTATACAGTTTTCTGTAAAAATACTTAACCCATAGTATAGCAGAAGGTGTGTTTTGCAGTGGCATAGTCATCCTGTATGGGCACAAGGAGCTCTTCTTATTGGAAATGTGGAATCGAAATTGACACTAAACAGTTAAGCATACAGCAGCTGTCCCACCCTTCTGCGTATAGTATAGTAATGGGTTGGTTTTAATGTCTAGAGAGAGAGATGACCCTGAACATTTCTAGGGATTTTCTTTTTGTTCCTAGATCTTCAAAGGTTTTCCATTTACACAGCTGTGGTCTCTAGGATGGTTTATCTAGTACAAAATTTAAGGACTATGCTTCTTAAAAAATAGTACTTCCTTGGCAATGAATTCTGCATTCAGTAAAGAAAGAAGAACCCAAGAGACTATCTTTGGGAACATGCCTATGGATTTTAAGGGTCTTTGGTTTGTATAGAATTCCTAAGTAAGGATTAGGAACTTCCTGTTGTTAAAAGGCTGCAGCTTTCCTTTGGAACAAAACCAGGCAAAAAATACTTAAGCTGGGTACAAAATAGCAATATGCCACTAGAAAATAGATTCTCTAGTTCACATTTCCAAATGGGCCTCTAAATATGTGCCACACTGTGCAGGCACAACTCTTTTCGGGCATCTTTCCCTGCTTTCACCCCTCCAGTTCTCTCTGTTACCCTGATTTTCCTGTTCTGTTAATGTAGGGTTTTTAGTAAACAGACACTTAAAAACCAAACGTGGATTAATGCATGCTTAAACTCATGTATATGTGAGCTTCTAGACATACTTACTTTGCAGGCACATTCTTAAGAGCCTCTTAATAAATGTAATCTTGCACGTGCCTGTTTTAATGGTGACCACTGGTTAGCTATTCCTGGCATGAACAGAGGTGAGAGATGACTGTTGATGCATTTGAGTAAAGTACTAATCCAGATCAGGAACAAATCCAAGAGAATCCTCTGCTGTCTCACTTTTGAAGTTGCTGTGGAATGAAGAGAGAATTCTTTTTTGGAGTTGCACAAGCTATTAAATAACTTATTTACACAGAACAGAAAACTATGCTTCATTGCTCTGTAAGATTTAAAACAATAGAGGTGCCAAAGGAATGCTTGACAGCTGGATTAGATAAGTAGGGTTGAAGCTGTGCAATACTTTTATCTAGTTCAGTAGTATTAATGAAAGGTCAGTCGTATCTTTGACAACCACACTCTAGTTGAAAATCAGCTTTCTTTATAATGGTTCATCTGTTTACTTTGCCCTTGCTTATAAACTAGCATATCATATTGGTGATAGGCAGGCACAAGTTAAGCTAGAATTAAAATGAATCATAAGTTACAGTACCTGATGAAGTACTTTAAAATATCCTTTCTTTTCTCCTTTCCTTGGGCCGCATCAAGGCGTATAACCTACTTAGTGTGACCATAACCTGAAAAGTGAGAGTCACATACTTCTTGGAACAGAACACAATTTCAAGCATGTTACATTTAATTAACCAGCTGGGGGTGGGAAGGTTATAGTTCACTCTGCTTTCTAGTCCTTGTCCCAAGGATGCCATAGGTGACCTGAAAAATGCTATGAATTTAGCAAACCTTGGACCCTGGAGAAGGTGGCAAATTGCTTGCATGGTTTAGCCCTGATATTGGCTAGTAAGTGTCGGACCTGCCTCTTGATCTTTTGCATGCTGTGCAGCAGTGATGAAGGTGTTCAGTTTTAGCTAGAAATGTAGTCACTTGGGAGATTTAATTAGTAAAATTCCTTTTGCTTCTCTCTCTCCCTCCCTCCCGTCCCCCTCCCCACCTGCTTTCACAGAAGGCATAATTTCATAGTTAAATATCCTGTAATGCATCTTTGCATATTTGCGGACTGTCAAACTAGCTCCTGGACTTCGTTTGTTTTCTAAAAGTAGGTTCCTATTATTCTTAATCAGAGAATGATGGAAGGTCTGTGTTGTGCTATACTCTGTGTGTCATGCACAGTATGTTCACTGATGTATACCAAAGCAATCACCTGTTCAATATCTGTTCATCAGACTCAGACTAACACAGCTCTTCTGAAATATGTATGTACATTTAATATTTGTCCATGTTTGGAGGTTAGTGGAGTAAGTATAAAGTACATAATAACCAGTTATTAAGAATTTCCCAGGCAAACTAGATGAAGCTGAGCTCAGCTGTTAGTGAAAAATAGGGATGTTCTGTGGGTGTTGATGGAAGGTCAGTATGTGAAGTAGTGTGAAGACTCCAATGGGGTCGCTTATGATGATTGTACTAAAAATGTAACATATGTGAGAACAAATCAGTTCTCCAAATGAAATAAGGCTAAAATGTAATAAGAAATAACTATTGGAGAAACTGCAGACAGTGAAATGTGTTTGGCTGTTCATTGAGTCCCATTCTCAAAGGCACAGTGGTCAGGAAGCATACTTGAAGGTATAAAGAAGGATAAAATAGTATATGGAGAAAACAGAATCACATCTATGTTTGTACTGTTCAGTTTTGTATCTCTAAAGATTATAAACTTGGTAAGTTTTTGTAATAAATTTGGCAAAATGCTAAGATACACAAGCACTTGATACTGTAAATGACCAATTTGGGAACTAGATTTGGGTCTTGTGCCAGGGGCATATGTGGTAGGTGATATTTTCCTTCATTATCTGAGGTGGTAAGCCAAAAGCTGTGAACTATGGTCTGTCAAACTGACACAACTTCATTCCTACAGCTTCCTACAATAGGTGTGATTTATTTTCCCAATGAGATCATTAGTCCCAAGACTGTCTGCAGTTGCTAAACTTGCAAAATATTCCCAACTGCAGTCTTCAAAGAATTAACATTTCATGGGTTTCCTGTTTTCTAAACGCTTGTTCAGTGTTGCTTAAAAATGTAACTCTGCTGGGTAATCACAAATCAAATGTGTTGTAAAAGTTATGAACGATACGATGTATTTGGAATGAATCTGAGTCTTAATTTTATTTTTAAGGCAATTCAGGGAGTAGAACATGCAGTCCTATCTGCAGCTTTTGGCTCAAACTTGGAAAGGGTATTAGTATCTCCTGGGAAAAGGAGAACATTTTAAAATTAAATAGCCAAATGAAACACACAAAAATCGGTGACCAAAAAGGAAGCATTATGCACTGTGATCTCAAAATGCATTATTTTTCTTCAGCCAATGACTATTTCCTTCAGAATTCTGTGACCTTTTAGGTTATCTATGAAAATGAATTTGATGATAGTGTCCTACCCTCTAACAAGGTGGATAAACATCCATCGCTGGGACACAAAGATGAGACCAGTCAAATCAATTTCAAAGATATTTTAAACAGAACAGTTGTTATGGTGATGAGTGCTATAGAAAACACTAAAATGCATATTAAAATATTTGCTTTCTTTCTCTAAAGGTGAAAGGTTAGTACATTATCTTCTGGGTTTCTTTGCTCTTTATTAGGGAGTTAACAGTTGTCTTTGTCTTCTACCATTTAATAAAGTTACTATAATTACTATGTACAATTAATTGACCGTTTAAAATGCATCTTCTTAGGTATTACAGCCATTTTTACTTTTATAACCATTGATTAGTCAAAATACACTAAAATGAAAAAGAGCAAACCTGGTAACTGGGAGGTAAAATATATAACAAGTAAATTGTATGTTTTGAGCATAATGTAAGGATTGGGGTTTTCTGTCTATTCTGAGCTTCTGTTAGCTCAGTCACTCAGCAGTGTTATGATGGGGGAAAAAACATTAGCTTCTAAAGCTAATTTAATGACCAACTTAACTGATGTTTAATTAACTGTGGTGGTGAATGCACTTTGTTATCTCTAATTGTCAGACCTGTGAAAGTTATGCAAGGAATAGGCTAGCAGGTTACTAAGAGATTATAAGCATGAGTGGAATTATAGCTAATTATCGGTATGAATTAAGATATGTTTGAACAGTGTCTAACTTTAAGATGATAAACCATTGGAACAAGAAACAGAAAAGGCTATGGTTCCCATCAAATCTGACCTTTTGTTCCAATATTTCCATTTTCCTATTGTCTCCTTGGAAACTGATCCAGTCCCACTTGAATACTGCACGATGATGCTGTCTGCTTCAGTGGCTGTCATGGTAGCTTATTCCACATCTTTATTCTTTCTGCAGAGAATTTTGCATAAACTTTTCCTTTTCCATAGAGTTTTGATAATGGAGAATCTCAGTCAAAGATGGTACAATGAACAGTGAAAGGAAGCATACCCACCACTGCTTCATGAGGCATATACATTTAAATAGCATTCACCTCCTTTCTGGTGTTTTTGTTGGTGAGTGAAAATGGTATTTGGCTAAAAGTTTTGTTGTTTCTTACCTTTGTAAGAACCCTAGACCACTCTTATAGCCTTTAGACTGCATGAAATATTTTCATATGCAGTAGTTGAAAGGCTCTACCTTGCCATTGTTACCATATTGCATAATGATGATGCTGTCTACAAGTGAATTGCATAAGTGGTCCTGAGAGCTTACTTTTGGGATATTCACAGGGTTGTCTAATTGTATTAAACTTTTGCAATTCAACATTGTGTCAAAAATTTACTGGTATATCTAGGGAGCTATTAAAATGTAATAGCTCTGCATGGACAGCTTTGGTTTCCTACATAAACTGTTTAACTAAAAAACAAAAATCATGTATTCAATGCTAAGTATGTGTACATTCAATAAACCAGAAGAGTTAGTTGATTGTCAGCTGCCATACGTTTCCATAGGGTATTTCTCCTTTGTTCTCGGCTACACTATGTTAAAAATAAGCACTTTATGTACAAAATAGTTTTTGAATAAATACTGTGCTGAGGAGAGACCCAAAGTGAAACAGGGAAGTTCAGATGCAACGTACAAACGGTGTAACACATTCACCTGCCTTGGCATCAGAGCTCATAGCTGATAGCATCTAACATTGATCTCAGACTTCCATACCTGCTGAACTACTGTTTCCTCATGTAAAATGTTTGGAACAGCATTGCTTCGTTTGTTTGTTTGTTTGTTTGTTTGTTTGTTTTTGGGACAATAGTTGTTTACTGATTCAGATTTTGTTTCCATAACCTAAATACTCTTTAGTGGCTATTGATGCAGATCCTCAGACCTGTTAGCTCCCCTCAGCCAGCATCTGAGCATCTCCTCCCCTGCCCTAGTGTGAGCAAATAAATCTTCAGCTGGTACCTGGAATGGTTGCAAGCCAGCGCAACCTTTATGTTGCACCCATGGCTAGACTGGCCCCCACAGTCTCCAGGATTGATGTAGCATAGACTAGATACAACAAGTCTTAGCTTTCTCTAACTGAAAGTAATGTGTACGTTTTAAGTCATAGTCTATTTCCCTTCTCCATTGTTAACAATAAGACTCTTAGTATTTAATCGGTATTTTCCTGAGACTGTTCACTTCAATTTGTCCTGCAAAATTACTCTGGTGTGAGGATTACCTCCAGTGTCCTGAAACATTACCAGCTGTTCACTTAGCATTCTACTAGTTCTGCATGTAATTTTGAACTCCCTTTTTCTCTCCAGTGTTGCTGTGTTTTTTACCGAAGTTATTGAGTGCAGTAGAATAAATGGAAAATTATTAGTCAGACATTTTCATGATTGCATCTACAAGTCTGTAATGCCTCTTCATTAATCATAATTAGTGAAACAGGGCCACTCAGACTCCATTACTGTGGGTATTTCATAGTGATTTTTTGTTTGTGTACAGCTCCTTGAGTCCTTCTTATACAGTTCATGCTGCCCTAATCACACCTACCCTTTCTTTTCACACTTTTCTTTGTTTTCCTAAGCTCCCAAGTAAAAAGCTCCCAATCATCTGTAAACTGCAAACATGGAACATAAATATTGTAATTGAGGGATGCTGTCCACTTAAAAACCATGTATTTCAAGCAAACAAGTTTCCTTAACTTTATAAACAACTTACGTTATTTAAAATGAATTAATTTTAAAAATCCAGTATTATTTACCTGCTTCTTGTTTTACACATGCTAGGTTTTTATGGGAGACTTCCTGAAGAATTGGGATGGCCAGTTCACAAAACTGATGAGGATAGGTTTCTGAATTCATTAGGAAGCTTTGAAAAATCTCAGCTTTACTGTTTGTTATTGTGTTGCACATAACTGGGTCAGGGAAACACTGACCGCTACTATTTTGCCAGATGCCCAGATACTGAAGTTGGTCAGTGTGGGAGAGAGGAATATTGCTGCAGGGAAAACATCAACTTGCTTTACCAGTCTTTTTAGGAATTCTAGGAGGAACACATTCAGAGCAACACTGCTGTGGTCTTACTATGCAAGCTTGTTTTTCTATTTAACTAAGTATGGGTCTGAAGTTGAGTTGACCTTATCTTTGCTGAGGTAACATTCTTCAGGTTTATCAAAATGATGACAAGAGCAGGTGATGAGATTTTACCTTTATGGTACTATAGCACATATTGTGCATACACTGATTTATATTGTCACCCATATATTGCTATTAGGAAGAGATGCCATCAAATTAATAACTACACTTGTCCATGAGTAAGTTTTATCTACTGTTCTAAACTCTATACAAAACTGTTAGTCAGAAATTAGAGAGGAAATGTTTTGTCCCCCCAATTTATCTACTTTCTTGATATCACAGCATTTTATAGATTAATTTTTTCAGTATACTCTGAATTTCTCTGTCCACTGAAACATTGCCTTGTGAAAAGATTTATGATTTTGCAGTACTGTATATTACAACACTTTATTTTTTCTTAATTACCGTAATTTCCACTAATTTTAGCATAAGAATTATTTCTTTCAGAATTTATTTGTAACTTCCTTTTAAAGTCATTAAAACAAATTTATTATGTCAGATCCCTGACATGAGCAAGAGGATATGAACAGTTATCACCTATTATACCTAATCTAGATATCCAGGGTTTGAAAATCTAGTAATATTGAGAAGAAGTGTTACAGCAGTTTTATTAAGCAAGACTTACCTTATTAAACACTTTATTAAAGCATTGGCAGATGATATGTTATTTGTTGATTTAACATCTGATAGAAATAAAATTTTTAGAAATAAGATTTATAGTTTCCAGGAACTCTTGCTAATCCCAATTTATAAGAAAATAGCAAATGTTTATGACATTTTAAGGGATGATATCCCAAATTGTACTTAAATATTTTACAGTTGATGATTATTAAAGAGAACTGCTGAACCACAGAAACTTGTAATGATGATGTGATGCAATTTATAGATAGATCATAAATGAAATTGATAACATTTTAAATAGTCATAAACAAGACTGCATCTAGACATGAAATTTAACATTCAGTTCTCATCCATGATGATAACCAATGTCTGTTTTGGGTTAGCTCTGACAGCTGTTAATTTTCTAAATAACTCTGATTTTAGTTGGTTTTTATGGTACAACTGAGAGCAAACAGCATGTTAATCTATACTACTACATTTAGTTTTTACAATATAACACTACTTTCCTGGTCAGCTTAATACATTTCAAAGGAGGGAAGAAAGAAGAAAATTAGCATGATTATTATCATTTTTAGCATGAGACTGCTAAACATTTTTTATTAAGTACCGGGGCCTGTTCAGGTTTGTATAAGACAAGAATAAAGATAATATCCATGCCCCAAGAAGTTTACAGTATACTATACCTGTGAACAGAACATACAAATGAAAACAGTATGTGCAGCCATGTCTATAGTTGAGGTTTATATAATTAAAACATGCCATAGTCCAAACGCAGAACATTGATCTGCCACCAGACTTCTGTCTAAAGATAAAGATACTCAGTTATATGCATTCATCTTTCTACTCTGGGATGAATGCATATATTTGCACATTTCTTTCTTAATCAAGTAAACCTATTGCAAGTTCAAACAGTTTTCCTTCAGTAAATGTAACAATATGGTTTCACTTACCAAATACTTACCCATAGTCTTTAAGGTCAGAAGGGACTTTCATGATCATCTAGTCTGACCACCTGCATATAGCAGGCTACAAAACCTCATCCACCCACTCCTGAAATAGACCCTTAGCCTCTGGCTAAATACTGAAGTCCTCAAATCATGGTTTAAAGACTTAGAGAATCCTCCATTTACACTACTGTGCTGCAGTTTCCCTCTCACCTGCTGAGAAAACAGTGAAATCTGAGAGAGACAGTGCTAACGTGAGCAGAAACTTGCAGGTCAGCATAAACAGAAACCTAAATATTTGGCCACCGAGGTGGTGGAACTGGAGAGGGGTGGAAAGGCTAGCACCCCTGCAATGGAAATATTGTGGGGGGCTCTGCTCTCGTGTAAACTTGTGCATGCCCTGGGGGTAGGGGTGTGTGGAGGCAAGAGCAAGACCCATGGGGCAGAAGTGGCCACTGTGAGGCCCAGGGTTGGGATGGGGAGCAGGGAGTGAGACCTGGAGGTAGAGACTAGAGCAGCTGCAATGGCACCTGGGATTAGATCTGAGAACAGGACCAGGAGGGGCAGGAATGCGCCTCCTTCCCAGCCTGCAGTGGCTGCCCCCCTCTCCCTGCCCCCACCAAGTGTCAGGACTTCACTGCACTTTCCTTCCCATTCCTCTGTCCCCCCCGATTCAAAGAGAGCCTCCACCCTCCTTGCTTGGCAATCAGTGTTAGGGCTTGTCTACACAGTTATACTGCTGTGGTTGTGCCAGTCAGTTTCCCTGTCAGTAGACAGGCCCTTCGTGTAGTCTAGTTAGAGACACTTGAAATGATCTGTTGCACTGATGTGATGGTTATTGTGCAAACTACAGGAATTCAGATTGTGTCATGAGAGCCATCTGAATTGAGGGAAAGGAGCTGGATATCTGGATTGGAATGGCTACTAATAGGTATCCATGGAATGGTTCAGGAATGCCAGCCCTGCCAATAAAGATGGGATGCTGTAAACAGGCTCTGTGTTCTCCTGTAGTCTGTGATGTTTCAGTGCAATCTGGACAGTGTTTTGTCTTCCCTGCTGTGCACAGATTGAGTGCATATAGATGGCTAATTAAACTTTGAACCAATAAACAGATTTGAGAGGCTACTACTTTGAAGACTAGGAGATCACAAGAACAATTTCCTGTTAGTTGCTTTTCCTCAGATAAAGCTAAACATGGAATCTCAGGAGTTTAGGTGTGTGTTAACTTTAACTAAAACCCCCTTTTGGCTTCCAACAGCAATTGATTTTTGTTTGAGCAAATATGACATGTAAGCACACATTTTCCTCTCCTGTTCCTCAGGGTATAATTTATTAAAAGTTACTTTTAAAAAAGATAATTGGTTTAAGCCATGTGGTAATGCAAAGTAATTTATTCACACACCAATAGCAATACTCTGTTTATATTTGAGTAGAGACCAGAAAATTAAACTAATTTCTGCAGCACTGTCAAGGTTACTGCATCTGAAATACTTATCTATATTAGCACATTTTGAAATAACATTTTTACCCCTATTTTATCTGAAGATAAGATAAAGAAGGAATTTGTAGCGTTGACTTTGTTGTGGTAGCTAGTGGATGTGAGCACATTAGCATTAGTAGACCCCTGAAAGGATTGACAATTTGTGAATTTAATCATGTGAATATAATTTAGTGTACAAAGATGCTGCTTATCATGGAGTCTTGATGAGCACTTTATAAACAGGATCAAAATCTAAACATCAAAGAATGTAGATGGCCCACTACCAAAACCTCTTGTGTTTTTTAAGATCTTTACATATTCTTCCCTCTAGGCAGAAAAAAATAGGATAGCAAAATTTCTTTATCTAGAGGAATACAAAAGAACACTATGCTTTAAATGTATAGTTGAAATAACTTTAAACTCCAGATATCAGAAGGAAACAAATTTGCTCAGAACAACTTAGAACTCACTATACATGTTTCAAGTAGTGAGCATTTATTTTCGGCATTGCGGAATCTGATGCGTCACAAAAGACTTGCATTACTCAATGGCAAGAAGTCTGTTTTTTGGGTAATACACCTCTTAGGAGAATTCCTCCCTCGGTCCCCAGAAATACTTTGTAGACAGCAGTGTTTCTGTAGATTAACAGATATTTCCTTTCCTGCTGAATTCAGTAGAGATGGCAGGTTCACAAAATTAATGAAGGTGTATTCTTAATTCTTAAGAAGAATTATTAACTTCTTGGGTTATGTTTGCCAAGAGTAGTTCAGAATAACCTCTTGGTTGTATCACATTTGTCCTTGGTTCTACTCCTTCGTCTCCTTCCCTTTAGTCATTTTTAATGAAAGAAAAAGGAAGCCTGTCCCTCAGGAGAAACCAGGAGCAAAAGACAAAGTTCAGAAGTAGAAAATTGTTTTCTTGTAAGTGGACGACACCTGGCTGACCCTTGGATGTTGAAACGTGGCCTGAACATTCTTTGCGGTTTTAGTGCAACCTATGGTGGCTGTTGCCCTCTGGCAATTAACAAGTCAGCACCAGGCTTGAGATTTTTTCTTCCCAGCAAGTGAGAAAGTGTGTGGTTTTTTTTTTTTAAGCCCTCAATATTATCCATTCTAGTTCTTGCTGTTAGAAACAAGCTGAAGGTCAGGCTGGGGCTAGCCAGAGTGACAAGACTAACAAGCTGTGGGTCATCCTGTGAAATACGAAGTGTGCTCAAAGAAAACTAGATGACATTTTGATTCTGCCTTGACTACAGTAGTGCCATGTTGACATACCATACATGCAGCCTACTTTGTTCACAGGGTTAGTTCAATGAATACTGCTAAAACCAAATTAAATCATCTACTTGCTACTGCATGACAGATCGGATGTTTTCATGCTTCTGACCTTACCGTGCATGAAGCAGAACGAGAATGTCATTGGGCAAGTTGGTGTGACTTAAAACAAGTGGCTTTCATTTTTTGTTCAGTTTTTTTACCATAGTGATGAGACTTCACCTTTAAATGCCTGAAGCTTTTTGTCTCCTTGCATTTTTGTTCTAACTGAAAAACCAAAATGATAACCTGATGAGCAAAAAAAAAAAAAAAAAATCCTGGTATTTCAGTGTAAATAGCAAGTAATTAATATTTCAGAAAGAAGTAGAGATGGCATGTTAATTATAACTGTAGGAAAAATATAAACAGACTTTTAAAAAGTTAATCTCTGCAAAGACCACAAAAAGAATTCTCACTTAGTAGACTAACAAAAATTCCACCATTAGACTGGTCATTGCAGGAAATACAGTTTAGTCCTCACTCTTAAAAAATTGTATTGTAATTAAAAGGTCCGTTGAAAGTAAAGATATGTCTATACTGTAAAAATGAAATAAACCTCTGCATACTTAAAGTTTAATAAGAATAACTTTCCCATTTTCCTATTTTAATTTAGTTTGCACAAATGAGAAATAGTAGGTTCTAGTGGGTTAAAAAGGTTCCATCATTAGAAAAATCACACTCTTGTCTCGGAAAATGTTTTATCTTTTATTAGCTCTCTTTTAAGTTACATATCCTCTGTCTCCTCCCCCAAAGCATCTAAATTAATATTTTTTGTTTATATCACTGAAGAATGGTTGACTAGTCTTACCCCGGAATGCTCAAAACAAAATCATCCTTGGGCTAAGAGTAAGTAGGAGGAGTTTCAATAAAAAAAAAAGTTTATTGAAAAGTTGCTTGAGTGAAAACAGAGATCTAATGAAATTTCTCCTCAGCCATTACTATAGAACCAATTGAGCATTTGTCTACAACAGAGGTTGAAATAAAACAAGGTTGAAGCAGAGTCAAAATAACAGTCATAGAATTCACAAGACATTGAACTAATGCTTCCCTCAGCTTTGAGGTCATTCCTAATGAGTGCACATAGAAGACGTGTCTAGAATCAGCCACTGGCATCCTATTTTTTCTGTTTCTAAAATATCTTCTAATGAAGTATGGTATGCATGTAAGATGTACAGAACATAGAATAATCCAACAGGCATGAAAAAGGGACAATAAAAGGTACCTCGTTAACATGAAACAACTAAAACAAAGGTGGAAGGGAGAAAAGGAGGCTGAAAAGGAGACTGAACTCCAGGGAGGAGGTTGTTTTACCACATAACAAACCCCTCCCGAGCTATTTATAAAATGTCAGGTTTGTATTTCACAGCTAAAGGACTCTACAAAATATTACAGCTGTAACTAAAACCAATGGGTTAGGTTTTTTTCCCTTTGGTACTCATGATAAATAGGAGTTGAGGGAATTGACAGTGAAGTATTGTGAATTTTGTGCAATAACTTAGCCAAGAATTGTGATTTAAATGGGGGAAACGGAATTAACCCCCAAACACAATCTACAGTGTCATTGCCAAAGTCAGATGTATGGAATGTTTCCCTTTGGGGGGGCTCTTCTCCTGTCCAGCCCTAGCTAGGTTGTACACCTCTACCCCGATATAACGCTGTCCCCGGGAGCCAAAAAATCTTACCGCGTTATAGGTGAAACCGCGTTATATCGAACTTGCTTTGATCCGCCGGAGCACACAACCCGCCCCTCTTCCCCCCCCCCCGAAGCGCTGCTTTACCGCGTTATATCCAAATTTGTGTTATATCGGGTCGCGTTATATCGGGGTAGAGGTGTAGCTATAAAGTGGTGACCAAAAGTGAGTGGATGGTGAAAAGACGGGGTTAAAATGCAGAGCTGGAAATTTGGAAGGAATTGCTCTGCAAAAGGATCATACTCATTTGCAAGCCCACACAGCGTTTGGAATTTCCATAATAGTGCAGAATTTACAATTGTCAGCCCATCCAATATTGGCTCTTGCTGCCTATAAATCTCTAATACCCCTACATATTTTTCCAACAATAGAGCAAATTGAACAAATTGTCAATGCAGCTATGCACAACTTGCTGTCAGAAAGCGATTTGAATTTCGCATCAGTATTACCCTTCCATATGCAAAGCTGTGCTAGACACTAAGGCTTCCAGGGCATTTTCTTTTTGTTACAACAGTGTCATGTAAGCAGTGAAGATGAGACCTTGAAGACCGAGGATGTGATGCTCAACTATGAAGACGTCTTCTAGTGTGAAAATTAATATATTAAAGCAAGGATTATTTAAAATGTTGACCAATATGTGTGTATGTGTGCATACACAATATGTATTTATATTTGTGTATATACAATTGTCATAATATATTTAAATTTCTCTCCCGGACCCCAACTGTAGCAATAGGAATACCTCTGGTTGTTTATTATTAAATGCAGGATCATCTTCCTTTTTTAATAGCATGATTAAATTCAGGTAACTGAGCAATGTGATTGACTTAGCAATCTTGGATGCTTTTTTACACAATGCTGAAACACATCCAACTGTTGTGATAGACATAGCATAGTAAATCATTCCTCTATAGCAAAGAGCTTTACAAACATGAGTTAATTGATAAAACACACATAGGAGTAGGGAATTTGTTCCATATATGGCAATGAGGGAACTAAGGTACACACAGGCTAAGGGCCTGATTTCAGAGGTGCTTATCACCTACAGCTCCTGTTGACAGCAGTTGGAGCAACAGCTGTTCAGAAGTTCTGAATGTCAGATCCTAAATGACTTTAAAAGTCCACACAATGATTCACTGGCATAGCCAGAAATAGATCCTGGAACTCTTTATTTCCCAGATCCCGGCTTTAACAATTAGATGTTTATCTTTCCACTACCAACATTCACACTTTCTTCCCCCATGAAAGCGATGGTGCTTTGTGCTGTACAATCTTCTAGTGCAATTAAGGACAGAAACAGTAGAAACAACACTGAACAGAGGCACACAATCTGTTAAGAGCATCTTAATTTTTTAGAAACAAGGAAAGATAATGGGAGACCTTTATAAGTACATATAAGGTATCTTAACATCTGTTACTTGGGGGAAGAAAAATATATGACACTTAATGAATGTCTACTGAGATGTTAATGTGCCTGGAGAAATTGTCCACTTATGATCTTGTTTAGTTAAAAAGAAACTGTCAGACACTTTAGACACTTAGTGGGGATTTTTAGAAGTGCCTTAGCAGCATGAGCCCAAGTGACTTGGGAGCTATTGAAAATTCCATCCCTAATTGCCTTAAACTGAAAAGACTAATTGTCCCATGTTTGTAGTAATGTTTGCTGTTGAATTAAGAGAATGAAGTATTATCTTAAAAAAGGAAAATAAACACCCATGCTGTTTAATTGTAAAGAAATTGCTACCTGATCTGTTGCCACAAAAAATGCAAAGGGCAGATAAATTGTCACTTACTTAGGGTATGTCTACACTACGAGAGTAGTTCGATTTTACTTAAATCGAATTTTTGGAATCGATATTGCAAAGTCGAACGTGTGTGTCCACACTAAGGACAGTAATTCGACTTTGTGAGTCCACACTAACGGGGAAAGCGTCGACATTGGAAGCGGTGCACTGTGGGCAGCTATCCCACAGTTCCCGCAGTCCCCGCTGCCCATGGGAATTCTGGGTGGAGCCGCCAATGCCTTCTGGGTAAAAAAAATGTGTCGAGGGTGCTTTTGTCGTCATCCGTCCATCACTCGCGCCCTCCCTCCCTGAAAGCGCTGGCGGGAAATCAGTTCGCGCACTTTTCTAGTCAGTGACAGCGCGGACGCCACAGCACTGCGAGCATGGAGCCCGCTGCGACCATCGCTGCAGTTGTGGCCGTTCTCAACGCCTCGCAGCTTATCATCCACCTTTCCCAGAGGCAGAAGTCTGATAGTAGCACAGACCTCTCAGAAAGCACGGGACCCAGCGCCAAGGACATCACGGTGGCAATGGGTCATGTGGATGTTGTGGAACGGCGATTCTGGGCCCGGGAAACAAGCACCTAGTGGTGGGACCGCATAGTGCTGCAGGTCTGGGATGAATCCCAGTGGCTGCGAAACTTTCGCATGCGGAAGGGAACTTTCCTTGAACTTTGTGAGTTGCTGTCCCCTGCCCTGAAGCGCAATGACACCCGGATGCGAGCAGCCCTGACTGTCCAGAAGCGAGTGGCCATAGCCCTCTGGAAGCTTGCAACGCCAGACAGCTACCGGTCAGTCGCGAACCAGTTTGGGGTGGGCAAATCTACCGTGGGGGTTGTTGTGATGCAAGTAGCGAAGGCAATCATTGATGTACTGCTGCCAAAGGTAGTGACCCTGGGAAACGTGGAGGCGATCATAGATGGCTTCGCAGCGATGGGATTCCCAAACTGCGGTGGGGCCATAGATGGAACTCACATCCCTATCCTGGCACCGGACCACCAGGCCACCCAGTACATTAACCGAAAGGGATACTTTTCCATGGTGCTGCAAGCACTGGTGGACCACAGGGGACATTTTACCAACATCTACGTGGGATGGCCGGGCAAGGTTCATGACGCTCGTGTTTTCAGGAACTCTGGTCTGTTTAGATGGCTGCAGCAAGGTATTTATTTCCCGGACCACAAAATAACTGGGGATGTGGAGATGCCTATAGTGATCCTCGGGGACCCAGCCTACCTGCTAATGCCCTGGCTCATGAAGCCCTATACTGGCGCCCTGGACAGTGAAAAAGAACTCTTCAACTACCGGCTGAGCAAGTGCAGAATGGGGGTGGAGTGTGCTTTTGGCCGTCTCAAGGGGAGATGGAGAAGCTTACTGACTCGCTGTGATCTCAGCGAAACCAATATCCCCATTGTTATAGCAGCTTGCTGTGTGCTCCACAATCTCTGTGAGAGCAAGGGGGAGACCTTTATGGCGGGGTGGGAGGTTGAGGCAAATAGCCTGGCTTCTGATTACGCCCAGCCAGACAGCCGGGCGATTAGAAGAGACCAGCGGGACGCGCTGTGCATCCGGGAGGCTTTGAAAGCTAGGTTCCTGACTGAGCAGGGTAACCTGTGACTTTTAAGTTAGTGTACAGAGAAGCTGAACCTGCCCCCCGTTTCTTTACCCAGTTAATGTTGACTATCCTCTCCAGTTACATGCCCCCTTCACCCCCTTCCAACACACGTTTAGAAATAAAATCACTTCTACTTTGTTAATGAACGGGAAGGAAAGAACTTGTCAAATTTTGGGGAATGAGAGCCTTCTACTACTAGAGCTGTCTGCAGGGGTGGAGTGAGAGTTTGCACGGACTCTGCCGCCCCTCCTTCTTTGCACTTTGGGTGAGGGGGGTATGGGACTTGGTGGCGGGGGAGGGCGGTTACAGATAGACTGCAGTGGGGCTCTGTCCTCCTGCCTCCGTTCCTGCAGAACATCCACAAGGCGCCGGAGCGTGTCCGTTTGCTCCCTCATTAGTCCAAGCAGCGTTTGAGTCGCCTGCTGGTCTTCCTGCCACCACCTCTCCTCCCGTTCCATGTGTGCTTGGTGCATTTGGGACAAGTTCTCCCGCCACTGAGTCTGCTGTGCTGCCTGGGCTCGGGAGCAGCCCATAAGTTCCGAGAACATGTCCTCCCGTGTCCTCTTCTTCCTACACCTAATCTGCGCTAGCCTCTGGGAATGATGCCAGGCTAGGTTGTGGCTGGGGGAATAGGAAAAAGGGAGTGAATTCCTCAGAAAGATAAATGTAGTTGTGAACAAAGAACATAGTCTTTCTCTGTGAACAAGACCATGCACAGCACCTATCACATGCGCACTCAGGACAAGGTCGAATTCTCGGCCTTCGCATTCAGTGCCTGGGGTCTTGCACTGCAGATCTGAGAAGCGGGGCAGGACACCGGAATTTGTGTAGCAGGCAGACATGGTAAGCCGTAGACTTGTGGCAGCTTAAAACTTTAATATTAGCACTGGCCTCCTTTCACATTGAAAGCAATGTCAGTCCCTGCTGCCAGGAATCCGGCAAGCAGGAACTCTGCCCCTGTCCCACCCCCTCGCGGCTGTCCCCGGGAACGATCCCTGTATGCTGCCCCTCTCCCGCCTCCACCGCGTGGCTGCAAACCAGCGGTTACAGTTCTGTAAAGGAACGGGCAAACAGTCCCAACACTAACATTCCCCTACCTAATTCAAAGCAGGTCACCATGAGCGACATCACCCTGATGAGGATCTCAGACAGCGAGAAAGAAAGAATGCTTCGGGAAAGCCTCCAAAGACCAGGGCCGTATGCCGCCCTGCTGTGCAGGGCAATGATCCCTGAGTACTTGATTGTCTCGTGGCGCGGAAACGTGTCATACTACGGAGGACCCAATAAGGCCGCTCTCCCCAGGAACCTGATGCAACGGCTTTCCAATTACCTCCAGGAGAGCTTCCTCGAGATGTCCCAGGAAGATTTCTGCTCTATCCCTGGACATATAGACCGCATTTTACTGTAGCTGCACTGGCAGGGACTAAACAGTATAGCGGCTTGGGCAGAACAATCATGCTAAACCGGACATTGTTAGATTTTTTTTCAATAGTTGCACTGCCCAGGACTGAAACGTTAAGCGCCTAGGGCACACTAATCATGAGAAACCCATTTTTGTTATTCTTAATATTCCTGTTCTGTTAAAAATAAATGTTTAGATGTTTAAAACACTTACTGGCTGATCCTTCCCCAGATTCTGTGTCCGGGTTAACGGCTGGGGACGGTTGGTAGGGGATCTCTGTAAGGGTGATGAAGAGATCCTGGCTGTCGGGGAAATCAGTGTTGTAAGCGCTGTCGACTGCCTCGTCCTCCTCATCTCCTTCCTCATCTTCCCCGTCCGCTAACATGTCTGAGGAACCGGCCGTGGACAATATCCCATCCTCAGAGTCCACGGTCAGTGGTGGGGTAGTGGTGGCGGCCGCACCTAGGATGGAATGCAGTGCCTCGTAGAAACGGGATGTCTGGGGATGGGATCCGGAGCGTCCGTTTGCCTCTTTGGTCTTCTGGTAGCCTTGTCTCAGCTCCTTGATTTTCACGCGGCACTGCGTTGCATCCCGGCTGTATCCTCTCTCTGACATGTCTTTAGAGATCTTCTCGTAGATCTTTGCATTCCGTTTCTTGGAGCGCAGCTCGGAAAGCACGGACTCATCGCCCCACACAGCGATCAGATCCAAGACTTCCCGATCAGTCCATGCTGGGGCCCTCTTTCTATTCTGAGATTGCACGGCCATCACTGCTGGAGAGCTCTGCATCGTTGCCAGTGCTGCTGAGCTCGCCACGATGTCCAGACAGGAAATGAGATTCAAACTGCCCAGACAGGAAAAGGAATTCAAATTTTCCCGGGGCTTTTCCTGTGTGGCTGGTCAGAGCATCCGAGCTCGGACTGTTGTCCAGAGCGTCAACAAAGTGGTGCACTCTGGGATAGCTCCCGGAGCTATTAGCGTCGATTTCCATCCACACCTAGCCTAATTCGACATGGCCATGTCGAATTTCGCGCTACTCCCCTCATCGGGGAGGAGTACAGAAATCGAATTTAAGAGACCTCTATGTCAAACTAAATAGCTTCGCGGTGTGGACAGGTGCAGGGTTAATTCGATGTAACGGCGCTAACTTCGACATAAACTCCTAGTGTAGACCAAGCCTTAGTGTGCTTCAGTCAGAAAGGATCTCTGATTTTGCAAGCATTTGGAGGGAGAGGCGGGTTGTCTTTGCTCTTCACTGAAACATAGCTGTCTCTGTTGTAGAACAGCACAGCTCTTCAGCGCCAGTAACCTAAAAAGGCTTTTGTAGGAGGCGAAGTGAGGAGAAATGCTTCCATTTGAAGCTAAAGGAGGGAAGTGTAACTACCTGTGTTGCAGTTGTTCTCCATATATAATGAACAGCAATATTTTTTTACATAGCATTCCTCAGAGACAACATCCTAGTTAATTGCTTAACTAATCAAATCTCAGAGCTTCTTCAGAAGCTATCGAATATCTGTGGATTAGGTGAAATAATTGTCCTTCTCTGCTCATAAGTGCATTTTTAATTGTTTTTCCCATAACTTTGTTTGCCTTGTTCTGTGTGACTATGGAAGCTAGCAGAACAGAGGATGTAAGTTGTTGAATATGGTGAGTGAGTTAGCAGTGTTGAGATGCTGGTTCTTGAGGTTATGTAGGAACTTTGACTAGCAAGCTCATGAGCATTTGAGAAATTTTGATCCGGTACAAGTGTGATGGCTATTATAACTGAATACCCAACAGTGTTCATTCTGCTCTAGAGCTAAATATTAGTAATTCAGATTATGCTTTGCTCAAAGGATTTGAGCTTCTAGTTTTTGAGTATTGAGAGATCTCTTATGCCATCAAGTTTTCCTGAAGTGCAAAGACAATGGGGCTTTTTGCAAAAATGAAGTGCAAGAATCATAGACTGGAAGGGACCTTGAAAGTCCTAGACCATCCCTGACAGGCATTTATCCAACTGTTCATAAAAACCTCCAATGATATGGATTCCACAGCCTCCCATGGAAGCCTATTCCAGAGGCTTTATACTCTTTTTATAATTAGAAAGTTGTCCCTAATATCTAACCTCAATCTCCCTTGCTGCAGATTAAGCCCATTATTACTTGTTCTACATTCAGTGGACATGAAGAACAATTGATCACTGTTCGCTTTATAATGGCCGTTCACATATTTGAAGAATGTTATCAGGCCTCCCCTTCCCAATCTTCTTTTCTCAAGACTAAACATGCCCCATTTTTTAATAGTTCCTTATAAGTTTTCTAATCCTTTTATCATTTTGTTGCTCTCCTCCAGACCCTTTCAGTTTGTCCACATCTTTCCTAAAGTATGGCATCCAGAATTCCATTCAGTACTCCAGCTGAGGCTTCACCAGTGCCGAATAGAGTAGGGCAATAAACTCCCATGTCTTACATACCACACTCCTGTTAATATACCCCAGAATGATATTAGCCTTTTTCTCATCTGCATCACATGGTTAACTCCTATTCAATTTGTGTTACACTGTAACATGACCCTTTTTAGCAGCACTACCATCTTGTCAGTTACTCCCCATTTTGTAGTTGTGCATTTGATTTTTCTTTCTTAAGTTTAGTACTTTGCACTTGCCTGTATTGAATTTCATTTTGTTAAATTTCCATCAGTTTTCCAATATCATTTTTAATTCTAATCCTGTCTTCCAAAGTGCTTTCAACCAGTACCAGCTTGGTGTTATCTGCAATTTTTTAAAGCAAACTTTCCACTTCATTATCCATGTCATTAATGAAAATACTGAATAGTATCAGACCCAGTACTGACCACTTCAGGACCCCACTAAATACTCCCTCCCAATTTGTCTGCAAACCATTTATAACTACTTTTTGAGTATGGACTTTCAACCAGTTTTGCACCTGTCTTACAGTAATTTCATCTAGACCACATTTCCCTAGGTGGCTTATGAGAATATCATGTAGGACTGTGTCAAAAGCCTTGCTAAAATCAAGATATATCACATCTACCATTTCCTCCCTAACCACTAGGCCAGTAACCCTGTCAAAGAAGGAAATTAGGTTGGTTTGGCCTGATTTGTTCTTGACAAATCCATGCTCCCTGTTCCTTATAACCCTATTATCCTCCTGGTGCTTACAAAATGATTGTTTAATAATTTGTTCCAGTGTCTTTCCAGATGCTTAAGTTAGGCTGACTGGTATGTAATTCCCCAAATTCTCTTTGTTCCCCTTTTTGAAGCTAGGTACTATGTTTGCCCTTCTCCAGTCTTGTGGGACCTCAACAGTCCTCCTGGAGTTCTCAAATATAATTGCTAACAGTTCCAAGATTGCTTCAGCTAATTCCATTAATTCCCTACGATGAATTTCATCAGGCCTTGCAGACTTGAATACGTCTAATTTATCTATATATTCTTTAACCTGTTCTTTCCCTATTTTGACTTGCATTCTTTCTCTATTGTTGTTAATATTAATTGAGTATCTAGTCGTCATTACTCTTTTAAGACTCAAGCAAAATGGGCATTAAGCAATTCAGCTTTCTTGATGTCATCAGTTATTACCTCCTCTATCCCCCTACACTTTCCTTCATCTTTCTCCTGCTCATAATGTATTTAAAGAACCTCTTCTTATTTCCTTTGGTACCAAATGTGTTGTACCAGAGAGATGCAATATTGTTGCAGGTGTAGGAAGCCTGTTCCCAAAATATAATAAATTTCATGTTGGATTTTTACATGTTGGGATAATCAAATCAGGATGAACTTAAAATGAATATATAGAGACTTCACATCCTATAAATAATTTTTGAAAAAGCAACACAAAACTTAAATGTACCAGGACAACATCTTTTCCCCTGTTGTCACAAAATTATTCTAAGATGTCCTAGGACATTTAATAATAATAATAATTAATAAATAATTTTGTATGATTACAAACACTTCAGCAAAGCAAACTTTATGAAAAAGACACAAGGAGCAACTTCTTTGCTATCAGTTGATCTGCAAACAAGAGTTTTCATAAATGAAATGAAACTACGGTACACTGTAACCACAGCAAGTAGATCAGTCTGTTAATGCATGTTATGAAATATGATCCAGCCATTACAAGAGTTTAAGTGATGCATTGTTCTTACAGCAGGGTCTCCCTATTGACAGCTTTTGTTCTGCGGTTGGTTTTCCCTTTTCTAAAGCTATTCCAGATGCTAGAAGTGTTAAAAATGCAAAACAGTAATTCCAATTAACTTCAATACAGAATAATGATTTAAGAGGTTAGTACCATTGTGAAAATATACTTCTCCCTTTGGTCTGTAACCAACTACATGAAGCCTCATGAGTTGCATGTTTCTGATGATGGGTAAGCCAATTTGCACCACTTGAGTTAAAGGTCTATCTTTTCAAGTGTTTATAACATAGGTGTGAGTCTGAGTGTTAAAAAAATACCTCTAGGCTAAAACATGCTGTAGGAATTTTCACCATGAGAGCAAGTAGATCCTCAAAACTTGATTAAATTCAGTTTTTCTGCTTCAAATTCAGTAAGTGTGGGCACTTTTGGGGCAGGGTAGATGGTGTAGTGGAGAGAGAAGTCAGATCAGAGCAATCAATGGGAATATTGCTGTTGAATGTTATGGGTGCTTAGTCTTCTGTGTGGTGTCTTTAGAGCCAAGCCTTTGTCAAATGTGTTTAACCTAAGACACTATATTTTCATTTTCTACTACACTAGTTTTTTCCCCAGTGCTTAAAGGTGAGATAGTTAGCATTGCCTCGCACTGCACATATGGATATTTGTATAAGTAGCAGATGCACTCAGCTATTAAAACATTCAGTGACTTCATCTTTAGGATGAACAGCTTCTGTTTATTAAACCATAATGTTGAGTTAGTGCCTTTTGGATATATCGGTAACATACAAAATCAATACCATTGTTTATTTAGAAAACAGGTCTGTCATTTAACATCTTTCTTAATTAAATATGTCCTTAGAATTTGTAGTTATGTACTTACTGTGCATGAGCATTGGTTGATCTGCTCACTGATAGAGAGCATTTACAGCCCGTCCAACCAAGAGGTCTGTTAATGTCAGGTCAGCTGTAAGCTTTTAAAGAAACCACCTGAATATGAGCTTTTATTTATGGGGGACAGTTGGGAAACAATACTTGTGTTTATAAACATTATGATATGCATACAAGGTTCCTGTTGAATATTTTTATATTAAAAGTCCCTGAATACTTATTTTAATATGAGAGGTAAAATCTATTTTAATGTGCTCATTGTGCTGAAACACGTGCTTCCATAACAAATTTGTCCCCCTCCCCTCTCCCAGGGGTTTTACCATAAACATACCAAACTCAATTACAATAGACCCTGTCTTAAAACCACGAAACTTTTAATCATCAAAGCAGAAGGCTCAATGTTTCACTTAAGTCATTGCTTTTTGTCTCCTTAACAGAAGCAACATGACTCATGTGGTGGCTTCATTCTGTTAAAAACTAAAGCAGTGAAGGTTGCTAAGTGACAACAACAATATACTTCCTATTGCCAAAGTTATAATTATTCTTTTAACATAGTTTTTTGTGTATATTAAGGTTGCAAAGTCAATAACTTGAAAGTTAGCGCTCAGAAATACCCATGTGACTGTAATTGGGCCCCCTTATGCATATGCATTATGATAAAATCTTTAATTACATGATCACTTACTAGTTTTTCCACTTTACTCCTGCCTCGTTCAATGCCCAGGATGTACCTACTCTGGGTAGAGAATCAGAGTTGTGCAGTGAAGGAGGCTGTTATCGGTAGGACCCCTTTGCATTTGTTGGGGAAGTTGGAAGGTGAGTGGTGAATGAGGCGGGGTACTGCAGGAAGAGACAGGAAGGTCCTGGTCCAGTCTCAGTGTTCTCTCCCACTCCACCAACTGGCTCCCATTCTACCTGCACCCTGCGCCTCATCCCTCTGTTACCCTCACAAGCTCCCAGTCACTTTGCTCCATTGGTTCCAGCCTCCCTCTCGCACACTCCTGATTCCCAGTCACCTTTCCCAGCTAGTCCCAATCAGTTTCTCTCCCCTGCTCTCCCAGCCCTCCTCTAGTCCCAGTATCACCAGACTGCTTGTCCCAATCTACTCCTTTTCCTTCCACTTGGTCCTGCTTGTGGTCCTCCTCTGAATTTGAATGACACTGCCTTCTCCTCCATGATGCCTGGGTGCGATTGGGGGCGTTGCCATAGAAAGTTCTCCAAATCTGGGACCTGGCCCCACCCCAGCCTTGAGTATCTGAGAGAAGCCATTACAGGAAACTTTGTCTTTGGTTCAATAGCCCTGGGCTGGAGGAAACATGCTCAATCACTCTGAGGGGAATGATACATGTTCAGACTGGTCAGCACTAGAGCTGTGAGAGGCTTGAGTGTGATCAGTAAAAATGGAATCCTCTGAGATTTTAGCAGTTAAAATGTAAGTAGTCTGTTCTGAGCACATGTGATACGGGATTTTTTTTCCAGAGGGTGGTAATTTGGCCAGATTTGGTTGGATTTTCAATGGCAAAAGGCACATTCCTGACACAAAGACCACTTCCTGCCAAATATCATGTCCCTGCCCAAAATCTGTGTATATTAGAGCTCCTCAGAAAAAGTTCACCAGAATTATTTAACATGGACAAAACAATGCATTTTTTGCACCTTGAAGGAAAAAATTGAGCCTGAAGCAAACACCCAGCAAATGGAAAATCTCAGCCCAAACAATTAAAGGTTGGCAAAGTTGTAAAGTAATAAGTAAAAAAAGAGGGTCTTCTAATGGCAGGTGTTGGGTAAATTTAATAGGCTGTGCTATCTGCTCTGTCTATAATAACCCAATACAACTAGAATATAGGGTCGCATAAATATTACATTGCTCACATAACTGGAATGCAGCATGGTCTAGTACAAAGCATTGGATTGTGAGTCAGGGGAGTTGGGCTTTGCTCACAGCCCTGTCAGTGTCTTACTGTGTGACTTTGATCAAGTCATTGGATGGTGAAGGCTTAGAGTAGGGATAGGCAACCTATGGCACGCGTGCCAAAGGTGGCACACGAGCTGATTTTCAGTGGCACTCACACTGCCCGGGTCTTGGTCAGCGGTCCGGGGGGCTCTGCATTTTAATTTAATTTTAAATGAAGCTTCTTAAACATTTTAAAAACCTTATTTACTTTACATACAACTATAGTTTAGTTATATATTATAGACTTATAGAAAGAGACCACCTAAAAACATTAAAATGTATTACTGGCACACAAAACCTTAAATTAGAGTGAATAAATGAAGACTCGGCACACCACTTCTGAAAGGTTGCCGACCCCTGGCTTAGAGACATGTCTTGTGTCTAGTACAATGGAGCTCTGATCTCAGTTTGGGCATCAAATGTAATACAAATAACACTGGTCTACAATTTTTGAGAAGTCGTCTGCTTCAGAGATAAACTGTGCTATTTATTATGTATTTTGATGTGCTGAATTCAAATATGACAATTAAAACAACTGATTGGCTACTGTTTCTAAGATATTTAAGTTTTTACATTTTATGTCTATGTATATTGTGTAGAGTTTTAATCATAAATTGTAAACCTAGGTCTTTTCATGTGTTTATGGTTGCTTTACATGATAATATTTCACCTGTCCTGTTTATGTAACACTGTAAAAATCAGCAAAAGGGTTATATAAATAAAATGTATTATGAAACAAAAGGCAAAAAACTATTCTGTACATAGTTTAGTCCTATTCAGTGTCTACTCGGCGCTTCTTGGCTTGTCTCTTGTATTCATTAAATGGTGCATCTCTTGTCACTGTCCAGCAATAGTCTGCAAGCATTGATGGGCTCCATTTGCCCTGATAGCGTTTCTCCATTGTTGCAATGTCCTGGTGAAATCGCTCGCCGTGCTCGTCGCTCACTGCTCTGCAGTTCAGTGGAAAAAAATCTAGATGAGAGTGCAAAAAATGTATCTTTAGTGACATGTTGCAACCAAGGCTTTTGTATGCCTTGAGGAGGTTTTCCACCACCAACCTGTAGTTGTCTGCCTTGTTGTTTCCGAGAAAATTTATTGCCACTAACTGGAAAGCTTTCCATGCCATCTTTTCCTTGCCACGCAGTGCATGGTCAAATGCATCATCTCGAAGAAGTTCATGAATCTGAGGACCAACAAAGACACCTTCCTTTATCTTAGCTTCACTTAACCTTGGAAATTTTCCACAGAGGTACTTGAAAGCTGCTTGTGTTTTGTCAATGGCCTTGACAAAATTCTTCATCAGACCCAGCTTGATGTGTAAGGGTGGTAACAAAATCTTCCTTGATTCAACAAGCGGTGGATGCTGAACACTTTTCCTCCCAGGCTCTAATGACTGTCGGAGTGGCCAATCTTTCTTGATGTAGTGGGAATCTCTTGCACGACTATCCCATTCGCAGAGAAAACAGCAGTACTTTGTGTATCCAGTCTGCAGACCAAGCAAGAGAGCAACAACCTTCAAATCGCCACAAAGCTGCCACTGATGTTGGTCCTAGTTTATGCACCTCAAAAGTTGTTTCATGTTGTCATAGGTTTCCTTCATATGGACTGCATGACCAACTGGAATTGATGGCAAAACATTGCCATTATGCAGTAAAACAGCTTTAAGACTCGTCTTCGATGAATCAATGAACAGTCTCCACTCATCTGGATCGTGAACGATGTTGAGGGCTGCCATCACACCATCGATGTTGTTGCAGGCTACAAGATCACCTTCCATGAAGAAGAATGGGACAGGATCCTTTTGACGGTCACGGAACATGGAAACCCTAACATCACCTGCCAGGAGATTCCACTGCTGTAGTCTGGAGCCCAACAGCTCTGCCTTACTCTTGGGTAGTTCCAAATCCCTGACAAGGTCATTCAGTTCACCTTGTGTTATGAGGTGTGGTTCAGAGGAGGAGGATGGGAGAAAATGTGGGTCCTGTGACATTGATGGTTCAGGACCAGAAGTTTTATCCTCTTCCTCGTCTGACTCAAGTGAGAATGATTCTGGTGCATCAGGAACCGGCAGTCCTTCTCTGTGGGGTACTGGGCTTATAGCTGATGGAATGTTTGGATAATGCACAGTCCACTTTTTCTTCTTTGACGCACCTTTCCCAACTGGAGGCACCATGCAGAAGTAACAATTGCTGGTATGATCTGTTGGCTCTCTCCAAATCATTGGCACTGCAAAAGGCATAGATTTCCTTTTCCTGTTCAACCACTGGCGAAGATTTGTTGCACAAGTGTTGCAGCATATGTGTGGGGCCCACCTCTTGTCCTGATCTCCAATTTTGCAGCCAAAATAAAGGTGATAGGCTTTCTTAACCATAGTGGTTATACTGCGCTTTTGTGATGCAAAAGTCACTTCACCACAAACATAGCAGAAGTTATCTGCACTGTTCACACAAGTACGAGGCATCTCTGCTCACTTTGGCTAAACAGAAATGTGTCCCTTTGCAAAATCAAACACTGACAAATAAGAGAGCACGACACTGTATGGTATAGGGCAATTTGTTCAGCAGAGTGATGTAAGCTTCGTTATGATTGCATCATCCATGACTTCTAGGAATAACATGATGCAATTCATATCATGTATGATGCAATACCAGCTTCAGATTGCATCATTCATTGTTTTGCCTAAAAAGCAAGTACTGTCCAAACCCAGTCATAGATTTATTCATAGATCCAGTCAAAGATGTATTTTAGTAATTTCTGGTTTAAATTGAGATCCCTTCTCTTTATAACTCACTTATCCTCCGCCATTCCCAAGTCAAGGGTTGTATAGACTGACCCAATAGCATATCTTGAAAACTAGAGCCAATCAACAATTTTAAGCATCATTTTCGTTCTCAGTGACCCAGAATTAGTAAAGTTTGACTACATTTATTTCAGAAGCATTTTGGCTGTAGAGCAGTGTAATAATAGTAATAAACATTATCATGAATAAAGCAGTACATGTAACTTTGTCTTACCTGTTTTCCTTCAGAGCTACTGTGATATTTGGGAGTGGGGCTTTCTTTGGAGGTTCAAGTTAGGTGTCTTGTATATTTTGGATGCTTGGTGGTTGAGTGGTTGTGTGAGGAGGGAATGAAGAAATGTGCTGTTATATAGATTTTAGATCAAACTTGAGTGTTTTTTTACTAACGGCAAACTAGGAAGATGCCTTCTAGTGTGTGTTTATTTAAATCACAAAAATATTACAGTGGACATCTTGCTTCACAGATTTTTAATCTAGGGTGTGGTTAAACACCTTTGTGGTAGGACCTTGTTTACACAGTTGCTTAGTTGTGAAGTTCAGCAGACCAATGTGGCATAATATTCCCAGTGGGATGCTGTGATATTCACTGCTTTAGAAAAAGATGTATCGGTTAAATATGCTTTAAAGAAATGTCAAGTGTTTGCTATGTCTTGAAATTGAATTTTCACATTAGTGATACCATATTAAACCTACTTTCCCCACAATTATGGTTGTAACTGCAGTAGAGCATTTAAATGTGTTCTTCCAGCAAACATATGTTTGTGTTTATGGAGTGTAGTCATTTCCTTCAGACTGCCCTGTTATGTTGAACCTTAAGTTAAAAAAAAAAGTCTATAGAAAAGCATAAATATTTCCTGAATAAAAGTAAAAAAAAAAATCATTATTGATAATGTATACAGAAGAGACTAAATCCCTTATATTTCCAGCATGCTCTCTGCCTGTTTGAGTAATAAATATTTGAATCAACAGTACGTCTAAGTTTTGATCTCAGAATACTGGAAAGAGTAATGTTAAAGTGGAGTCTGGAAGGAAACGAAGTAAAGAATTGGAGGTGAACTACAGGGACCTGGATTCATTAGGGACCCTGACTAAAGGAAAAGGTCCACAGGTGAGAACAATATCCTCTTTTCATGTGCATTTCCAGAGCAGAATAGTCATTCATCACAGCACTCTACCACTTGCTTTTAATCAGTGTTTCACGAACTTTGTTTTCCTTCAAGGCACTATTTTCCTTCTATTTTTGCTCAAAGTAACAATTTAATTTAGTCCCAGGTATTTGTTTCTGTTTCTCTATTTGAATGTTCAAGGAAACTTAAACTCTATCAGGTCACTTACAAATTCTGTAGGGTTAATATATTTAAATCCTGAAACCACTGCCTTGATTTCTTTTTTGAAATCCTCCTCATGCCTGGTGAAGTGGTTTGGATGGGCTGTAAGTTCTAAAGAAAGAATGGTAATTAGGTGATACCAGGAAGGTTAGAACTGATTGTGAATTTTTCGACAAAATAGTTATTTGTTGGAAAATGCTGATTCTTCCAAATCGAAACTTTTTGAGGGAAAGTTTTGACAAAACTTTTGTCAGCAAGGTTTCTCACGGCTATGATGGGGGAGGGAGATACTCACCCCAGAATAACTAATAGCCTACTGATCAGGGGACTCAACTGGCATTTGGGAGACCTGGTTCAAGACCCTGTTCTGCCTAATTTGGAGCAGGGACTTGAAACCATGTCTCCCACATCCCAAGTGACTGCCTTGAGCACCAGACTATGGGGTATTACAGGATGAGTTTCTCTCCCCCCTCTTCCAATCCTTTTCCTATCTTGGTCCTGAGAAACTTTCTTGATTTAAAGTTTCATTGAAACCACTCCTTTCCCTCAAAAAGTGGTCCTGTAAACTTTGGGGCCCTGTCTACCCTACAGCTTCAACCATTTCTTCTGGTGGTGAATCCTTGGTCCTGGTCCTGCCAGTGTAGATACAGTGTACATGCCAGTCGTGATTTAACATGCTAAACAGTGTCTCTCCCATTTTAATTCTACTCACACAGGGAATAGCAAAGCCTTTTCCCCTCTCTCCTTGCAATAGAAAGTTCCCCTAAAGCAGGATTTATTGTAGTTTTACAGCTGCAGGGGGAATAGTGCTTACCAGCTCTATTGGTGGAAATTTTCCAAGCTGCACAATTCACTAGTTTATATTACCTAATAGAGAGATAAATAAGCCATGACTCTTCTTAAAGACTGTCTTTTAATTAGCTTTTTAATGGATTTCCATTGACTTTCCTCTGCATAAGTACTACTGTATTAGTTCATTATTGTGATTAAAAGCAGCTAATAATGATCATAACTAAATAATTACTTTTAAGTCCTTCAGCACAACATGATCTCCTACATGTTACCGGCTTCCAGCCAAAGACTGCCTGTCGTCCTTTCTTTATGTAGAAATGAAACAGCTCTTTTATAAATGGAGTAGTAGAAACCTGCCCATGTTTCTCTCTGCAAGTCATAGGTCAAAAACAATTGAATGATTACACTTAGTGTTTACTGAGTACTTGACATCTATAGAGCTAAAAGAACTTGAGAAAGTCGGGTGTCAATTTCTTCATTTACTAATGGGCAAACTGTGCCACAGGTTAAATGACTTGCTCAAGCTCATACTATAAGGCATAGACAGATCTGGGAATCCCTGTATTGTGTGCTATTATATCTTTGTGAGAAGCCGATCTCAAAAGTGAAGTCAGCGCTGCTTTTGTGGGGCGCTCTATGAAATAATAATTGTGAAGACCCTAGGAAGAGTTGAGTAACTTGTGTAGACATTTGGGTGAGGGACGGAGATGTTGTTATTGGATAAGGAATGGGGGTGTTCCTCAGCTGGATTCTGGGGGATAGAAGATGACCTCACCTGTTTGGAGTTGTAGATAAGGGTTCTTCATGTGGTAGGGAGACCCCCAGTTAATTTTTTTGTGGTGAAAGGGATCATCCTCAGGAAAGTGATGCTATAGTTAGGTTCTGGGAAGGATTGCTGATGAGATTTCACTGCCAAAAGCGTGAATGCTGCACATTAGTCACTTGGAGTTTTGGATTGGCTAAGTCTCAAACATCTTCTCTCACCAGGCTTCCTTTTGAGATTTCTAGTTCTTCCAGGTTTCAGCTGCTCTGAGAATTAGGGGTGATTAGCTGGATTTGGATACAATAGACCTTCTTGCATGTGCAAAGAGGTTTATTACTGTAGGATTGATACTGATTTCTAGACAGTTGATATAACTTTTTTTTAAAGCACATTATGTTACAGTAACTTCTCACTTAACGTTGTAGTTATGTTCCTGAAAAATGCAACCTTAAGCGAAACGATGTTAAGTGAATCCAATTTCCCCATAAGAATTAATGAAAATGAGGGGGTTAGGTTCCAGGGAATTTTTTTTCACCAGACAAAAGACTATACACACACACACACACACACACACACACACACACACACACACACACACACACACACACACACACACAATAAGTTTTAAACAATTTAATACTGGTACCCAGTGATGATGATTGTGAAGCTTGGTTGAGGTGGAGGAGTCAGAGGGTGAGATATTTTCCAGGGAATGCGTTACTGCTAAATGATGAACTAGCAATTGGCTGAGCCCTCAAGGGTTAACTCTCACAGTCTACAAGGCAGCAGGAATGGAGGGAGGGGAGAGAGCATCGCAGACAGAGACACATACTGTGTGTGTGAGAGAGAGAGATGCGCATTTCCCTTTTAAGTACACTGCCTTGTTAATTAGATCAGCTTGTTGAGACCGCAGCTGCTGCTGCTGCCAGCAAGCTCCCTCTGTCCTGAGCCCTGTCATGTGTCCCCCCTGCTCTATGGAAGATGGGGTAGGTGGGGTGCAGGAGCAGGGGGGGAGGGGAACACATTTACATTAGCCCCCTTCTTCCTCCCCTCCCCCCCCGCACAGCAAGCAGGAGTCTCGGGGAGCAGCTCCAAGGCAGAGGGCAGGAGCAGCACATGACAGTGCGGGGAAGGACAGCTGCAATTGCTAGCCTGCTGGGCAGCTGCTGCACAGGGAACTTAAGAGAGCGGGGAGCTGATAGGGGGGCTGCCGGTCCACCCTGGTTCCAAGCCCCCACCAGCTAGCTGCAATGGGCTGCTCTTCCTGCAAGCAGTGTACAAAGCAGGTGGCTGCCAAACAAGGTTAGAAGGGAGCATTGCACAACTTTAAAGGAGCATGTTCCCTAATTGATCAGCAATGAAACAACATTAACCAGGATGACTTTAAGTGAGGAATTACTGTACTTTGAGACAATACACATGATCATATGGACTAACAATACAGATATTAAAAAATAGAGTATATCACAATTCATAATTCAGGCCTATGAAATTTTACAGTGTACATATAAGATGAAAACTTGGGAGGCATTACTTGTAAAAACCCAATCTACTACCAAAAAATATTTGATTGAGTTAACTTTAAAAATGGCTAGGTATGTAATGCCTGGTCATCACACTTCAGTGTTCATATTTGTACCATTCATTTATTTATATTACGAGAGTATGTCTCTATATAACTTCATATGGAAAGATGCAGTACTAACTACTCCTTTACTGCTTCTTAATCTAAAATAAACCACTTTTAGATTGAAAGTACATGTTTAGATCTGTTTGTCCACTGTTGTCCAGAAATTACTTAACTGCCATAACTGGTCAATGTGCAATGAAATACTAACACTCTGTACACATAAAGAGATTCTCAAAGCTAGTTACAAGGATGGACACACTTTACAGATGGCAGAACTAAAGCACAGTGAGGTTAAGTGACTTGTCTATCAAGTAAGTGTTATGTATTTAGTTTGTTGTTGTAACCCCTGGACCATGCTGTCATCCCAAATTCCCTTAGGATTTCTAAGAGTCCACAGTGAATTTTGTGACCTTCACCCTGTCCACCCTAGGTGTTAAACTTGATTTTATGTTCCATAAAAGCCCTAATAAACTTATCTTTTTGAAATAATCTGCTAGCTCTCTTTAAATTAATTTCAGTGTCATTCTGGCTATTCAAGGTACTGTCTTGTTTTTACTGCTGGGGCTAGAGGGGAAAAAATAGGTCAGGTTATAGCCTTCCTCAGAGTATATGTAAGAAGCAAAGTATCTATGTCTGTACATTTTGAGAAACTATTTAGCTTATTATAGTTAATATAAAGTCTTCCTTGAGCTAAGGTTAGCCACTTGGCAAGGTGATTTGAAATGAAGGAAGAGCAACCCATGATCCCTGGTGGGCAATCTTCCTAACATACTTCAGTGAAGAATTATTGCTTCTTTCCTCTGAAGAATCTTCTAATGTAACTGGTGCATAAGCCATATTGGGAAAAGATTATCAAAGCGTTCTATGGAAAATATAGTGTAGCAGAAAGATGGAACCCGGAATAGCATGACATATAACCATGGCCAGCTCTGACTTTTTTGCTGCCCCAAGCAAAAGAAACCCAGGGCGCAGGGCGGCCAGACCCGGAGGCAAAGCAAAAACAAACAAACAAAAAAAACCCAGGGTGCAGGGCGACCAGACCCGGAGGCAAAGCAAAAAAAAAAAAATAGGGCAGCTGTGCCGCCCTAAGATTGGACGGAATGCCGCCCCTTAGAATCTGCTGCACCAAGCACGAGCTTGCTTGGCTGGTGCCTGGAGCCGGCCCTGCATATAACAAAGGATGGGCATTTAGTGCTTTCATTTGTGGAATAAGGGGGAATGCTACTCAGTATGTACACTAGTCTTCATCCCACAAGAGCAAGCCAGGAATGCTTAGTACTGCTACATGTGGGACACATTTTGTAGTCTGTATTAACTGTAGTATATACTATACAGACTTTTTTCATTAAAAATACTCTTTTTACCCTTCTGTCCTTAGCTGATGCACCTTTCCATAGTTAAGGATAAGAGCAGGTTTAATTTCTAAAATCTTAATTTAACTTGTCCCTTCTGACTTCAGCATAGTTTATTCTGAAAACAAAGGAAAAACTTTGATCTTAAAAAAAATTATCAAACCTCTTGAGTTATTGATATTAAATGTCAGGATAATACTTTTTAATTTTGACTCAGGTTTAATGTTTTTCCTCTCTTTGTACCTCAAAAATGGCTCGTTACTAGACTTGTTTAGGAATTTTTTGACAAAACTGAAATGTTTCATGAGACAGTATATGTTTCAGTGCAACATTTATCGGGGAAAGGTTTTTCAGGTCCAGCATGAAATTTTGAGAGGGAGACCAATCCCAGAATAGCTAATAACCTGGTAGCCAGAGTATGTCAGAGACCCAGCCCTCAAGTCTTTGTTCTGCTTGATTCACAACACACTAGGCTATTGTGAGTCTCTCTTTCTCTCCTGCTCAATGAATATTTAATTATTTATACAAAGCGGAACAGCTCCAACAGGAGAGATTGAGAGACCTATCCAAGAGCAGCCAATAGCTTGCTGAGTGCCCCTACTACTGGGATATTGGCTAGTCTGAGGGGAGTCACTCTCTCTGTTTTTTTTTTTTTATAAAAAAATTAAATAATAAAGTTGGCAAGGTCTCAGGTTTGTCCTGATGCAGAATGGGAAAAATTGTTGAAATCTAAAAAAATTTCATGGGACAGGAAAACCGTTTCCTGCCCAGCTGTATTTCTTAATTGCTCTTTACTCCTGGGGGAATTCTGCGCCACTGCGCGCACACACATTTAATGAGCCCCGCAGATTTCTAGTTTTTTACGCAGAAGAAAGCTTCTGCCAAAATGTTGCTGCAGTTCTACCTTTTGTCCATCAGAGAGTGCTGTGGTGCTAGAACAAAGTTGCAGCTCTCCGCCAGCGAGGGAAGAGAGAGAGCTGCCTTTGCAGCACTTGTCAGGCCAGGTCAGGAGATGGGCTATAGGGTACTGGGGCGGGGGGGTCAGACAGGGGTTCATAAGGGCTAGTGCGGGAGGACAGAGCTACATAGGGACAGGGGAGTGGCTGGGTGTGGGAACAGAGACACATGGTGATGGGGGAGGGGTGCAGAGCGACATAGGGACAGGGGAGTGGCTGGGTGAGGGCACAGAGACTCATGGGGATGGGGCAGATGTGCCTGACTGAATGGGAGAGGCTAGGGGTCAGCCGGGGTCTGCATAGGGGAAGCTCCCTAACAATCCCTCCTTGCGTCCCCCTAAAAACCTCCCCAAAACAGTTCCATACTTTTCCCATCCATACCCACCAGCCCTCCAAGTTCACACCCAGCCTCTTTCCCAGCAATTTACTTACTTCTCCCTCAGTTCCTCCATTACCCTTGACTCCCCCAAGCCTTTGCACTGCTTCTGAGGGGTGTGAGAAATATGGTTCTGTATTGTAGTTTAAATGAATTATTACTCAGAGTTCTGTATTGATATACCTAATAAGAAATCTGTTTTTGTCAAATAACATTTCCTGAATCTTTTTTGTTGTCTGTATTGTTACAGGCAGTGTTTTGCTGACAGGTATTTTGAAATAAATGACCAAAAATAATTGAAATTGGTATGATTATATTGTGTTACTTTTACAAATAAAATATGCAGAATTTTACAGAATTTTAAAATACTGTGCGCAGAATCTTAAATTTTTTAGCACAGAATTCCACCAGGAGTACTGCTCTTTCAAACTTTCCATTTAGTTGATTTTCTTTGAAACCTGTTTTGTTTTTTAGATAAGTTGTGATTAAGCAGTGGATTCTTTTGGCCATGCCTAGTTTTGGGCTTGCTCCTGCTCCATGTTATATCAATGGGTTTTTTGCTACTAACCTCAGAGGAAGCAGGAGTGGGCACTGTGCATGTGGGTATGTTGTGCTCCATTTGCTGATTGCACTTAGAAAGAATATAATGATATTTCTATAGCTGACAGTTTCTACAGATTTTCTTTTAGTTTTAGTAGTATAGATTTGGGGGCTGTGAGACTGGGATTGTAGTACCAGAATATCGACTATTAGCACGTTGACAAAACATTGGTAACAGTTGGATTACTTGCTTAGAGATTAAAAGATTTGCTGATGATCTCAATTCTAAAATTTTTGCAGCATGACTAAATGTGTTTGGGTCCCTCTATCTTCCAAAGGAAGACATGATGCTCCTCCACAAAACTTGAAGCATAGGTAGATATTTTTATTGGCTCATCCAAGCAGCAGGTTTTAGTAAAATACTGAAGTAGTTGACTCTAATTTGGAAACTGGATTTGGTTCTCCATTGCGGAAGCTGATAGAAATGAGGGAGCCTCCACAAATGTATTCTACTACTGCCATGCCATTGATTATTTAACCTACCAATGTGAAGGTACTGGGGTGATGTGGTCTCATCAAGTGCTTTCTACCTCCCTTGCACACCTAATGATTTAATGTGTTGACTGTAGAATGTGCCTGTTCACAGATGCCCACAATTTCAGACCTACTAGAGGATTATGGACCTTGGTCTTCAAACATTATTAGCTTGGACTGCTTTAGTCATTTATTTACTTTTAATCTTTATTTACCTACATACAATTTTAAAAAAATGTATCTTGAGAAATCCCCCAAAGAACTTTTATTTGCTTTTGTTTTTATAAAGGTTTATAAGATTTAAAATGTACTTATCAAGTCAGTCGCAAATCACAACTGCTTCACAAGAAAAGGAACCATTAAGGGCATCAGAAATATAACATATAGAATGTGTGTTAGGTGGGCACAATTGAACAAGGTGTGAAAAACAAAGAAAGCTTCTTAGCCTATTACCTCCTCTCGTAGCTCACTGCCAGCTACTTTTGTAAAGACGATATCATTAAAAAGAGGAAAAGGGAGTATGTGACAACAGTAGCCCTTTTTCTCTGAATGTATTGCCTTAAAAGGGTCTCCCTGTGACCCTTCTTCCTCAGTTTAAGAGGCTCTAAACAGCACTCGGTAGCGTTAGAGAGGAAGTGAGTAGACAAGGTATTCATGCCCTTGGTCTACAAAATGTAAGGATCAAGGTAATTGTGTTTGACCCATAACTACCAATCACTGCTCAAAGTGGCCATTGCTGTATGGCTACATAATGAGATCCTTGCAGTGTGTAAAAACAATAGAGGGTCCTGTGGCACCTTTAAGACTAACAGAAGTATTGGGAGCATAAGCTTTCGTGGGTAAGAACCTCACTTCTTCAGATGCAAGTAATGGAAATCTCCAGAGGCAGGTATAAATCAGTATGGAGATAACGAGGTTAATTCAATCAGGGAGGGTGAGGTGCTCTGCTAGCAGTTTAGGTGTGAACACCAAGGGAGGAGAAACTGCTTCTGTAGTTGGATAGCCATTCACAGCCTTTGTTTAATCCTGATCTGATGGTGTCAAATTTGCAAATGAACTGGAGCTCAGCAGTTTCTCTTTGGAGTCTGGTCCTGAAGTTTTTTTGCTGTAAAATGGCTACCTTAACATCTGCTATTGTGTGGCCAGGGAGGTTGAAGTGTTCTCCTACAGGTTTTTGTATATTGCCATTCCTGATATCTGACTTGTGTCCATTTATCCTCTTGCGTAGTGACTGTCCAGTTTGGCCAATGTACATAGCAGAGGGGCATTGCTGGCACATGATGGCATATATAACATTGGTGGACATGCAGGTGAATGAGCCGGTGATGTTGTAGCTGATCTGGTTAGGTCCTGTGATGGTGTTGCTGATGTAGATATGTGGGCAGAGTTGGCATCGAGGTTTGTTGCATGGGTTGGTTCCTGAGTTAGAGTTGTTATGGTGCGGTGCGTGGTTGCTGGTGAGAATATGCTTAAGGTTGGCAGGTTGTCTGTGGGCGAGGACTGGCCTGCCTCCCAAGGTCTGTGAAAGTGAGGGATCATTGTCTAGGATGGGTTGTAGATCACTGATGATGCGTTGGAGAGGTTTAAGCTGAGGACTGTAGGTGATGGCCAGTGGAGTTCTGTTGGTTTCTTTTTTGGGCCTGTCTTGTAGCAGGAGGCTTCTGGGTACACGTCTGGCTCTGTTAATTTGTTTCTTTATTTCCTTGTGTGGGTATCATAGTTTTGAGAATGCTTGGTGAAGATCTTGTAGGTGTTGGTCTCTGTCTGAGGGGTTGGAGCAGATGCGATTATACCTCAGTGCTTGGCTGTAGACGATGGATCGTGTGGTGTGACCGGGCTTGAAGCTGGAGGCATGAAGGTAGGCGTAGCGGTTGGTGGGTTTTCGGTATAGGGTGGTGTTAATGTGGCCATCGCTTATTTGTACGGTGGTGTCTAGGAAGTGGACCTCCCGTGTAGATTGGTCCAGGCTGAGGTTGATGGTGCGGTGGAAGCTGTTGAAATCATGGTGGAATTCTTCCAGGGTCTCCTTCCCATGGGTCCAGATGATGAAGATATCATCAATGTAGCATAGGTAGAGAAGGGGCATGAGTGGACGAGAGCTGAGGAAGCGTTGTTCTGAGAACAAGAGTTAGGGTTGGTAAGGAATGCAGTTGTCATATTCATTTCACCGTTTGTTCATGCCAAGAGGTGCTTCATTTCTTCTTAACTTGCAGGCTTCTAGGCTGAGTAAAACCGGTACAATATTTATTTGAAAGATAAGTAAAATACTGGGTAATACTGTATTTATATCTCCTTGTAATCCATTTGTTGGGTATGGATCAGAATCACTCTAAGGAGGGCCCCAATTTCCACCCGATAGTATTGACTTGTATTAAAATGCAAAATCTGGCATTTATCTGAAAGATTTGTAAAATTACATGCCACTTGGGACTTGTATTGTTTGAGGCTCTGGAGAGTTAGTTATTCCAGCAAGGAGACAGAATAAATTGTACTGAAACGTGTTCTACATGTCAGAACATGGAAAGCTTGGGTATCGGGCTGACAATTTGTGCTCTTGGCCAAAGTATGTGTGTGTTGGAGGGCCTCAATCATAAATGTGGATTTTGGGGGACACTAACGCCCCCTCCTCCCTCCCAGCCACGCGAAAAGGGCTGCCCAAGCGCTACCGGCTTCACAGTTTGCTGGGCAGCCCCCAGACCCTGCGCCCCTGGCCGGCACTTCCCCAGCACAGCTGGAGCCCGGGAGGGGAAGCGCCCAGCCGGGGGCGCAGGGTCTGAAGGCTGCCCAGCAAACCGTGAAGCCGGTAGCGCTCGGGCTTCGGGCAGCCCCTATGCTTCCGGACCCTGCGCCCCTGGCCGAGCACTTCCCGTCCTGGGCTCCGGCTGCTCTGCTCCTAACTCTTCGGATCTGTTTAAGAGACAAGCTGCCTGAGCGCTACCGGCTTCGGGCAGCCCCCTTGCCTCTGGACCCTGCACCGCCGGAGCAGAGCAGCTGGAGCCCGGGAGGGGAAGTGCCCGGCCGGCGGCTGGGGTCTGGAGGCAAGGGGGCTGCCTGAAGCCGGTAGCGCTCGGGCAGCTCGGCTCTTAAACAGAGCCGAAGAGTCAGGGGAGGAGCAGAGCAGCCGCGGGAGGGGAAGTGCCCAGTCGGTATTTTCCCGGACATGTTCGGCTTTTTGGCAATTCCTCACGGACAGGGGTTTGATTACCAAAAAGCCGGACGTGTCTGGGAAAACATGGACATATGGTAACCCTAGGGGACACATGCTTTGGGCAATAGTGAAATACAGTTGGATCGACATGTTAGGGTGGAAACTGAAGGCTGCCCTTTTAATGAATAAATGATTTTCATTTAAGGAGATGCAGAAATAAAAACAACCCAGGAAACTACAGACCAGTTAGCTTAACTTCTGTGCCAGGGAAGACAATGGAGCAAGTAATTAAGGAAATCATCTGCAAACACTTGGAAGGTGGTAAGGTGATAGGGAACAGCCAGCATGGATTTGTGAAGAACAAATCATGTCAAACCAATCTGATAGCTTTCTTTGATAGGATAACGAGCCTTGTGGATAAGGGTGAAGCTGTGGATGTGGTATACCTAGACTTTAGTAAGGCATTTGATACGGTCTTGCATGATATTCTTATCGATAAACTAGGCAAATACAATTTAGATGGGGCTACTATAAGGTGGGTGCATAACTGGCTGGATAACCGTACTCAGAGAGTTGTTATTAATGGTTCCCAATCCTGCTGGAAAGGCAGAACGAGTGGGGTACCGCAGGGATCTGTTTTGGGACCGGCTCTGTTCAATATCTTCATCAACGACTTAGATATTGGCATAGAAAGTACGCTTATTAAGTTTGTGATGATACCAAACTGGGAGGGATTGCAACTGCTTTGGAGGACAGGGTCATAATTCAAAATGATCTGGACAAATTGGAGAAATGGTCTGAGTTAAACAGGATGAAGTTTAACAAAGACAAATGCAAAGTGCTCCACTTAGGAAGAAAAAATCAATTTCACACATACAGAATGGGAAGAGACTGTCTAGGAAGGAGTACGGCAGAAAGGGATCTAGGGGTTATAGTGAACCACAAGCTAAATATGAGTCAACAGTGTGATGCTGTTGCAAAAAAACCAAACATGATTCTGGGATGTATTAACAGGTGTGTTGTGAGCAAGACACGAGAAGTCATTCTTGCGCTCTACTCTGCTCTGGTTAGGCCTCAGCTGGAGTATTGTGTCCAGTTCTGGGCACCGCATTTCAAAAAAATTGGAAAGGGTCCAGAGAAGAGCAACAAGAATGATTAAAGGTCTTGAGAACATGACCTATGAAGGAAGGCTGAAAGAATTGGGTTTGTTTAGTTTGGAAAAGAGAAGACTGAGAGGGGACATGATAGCAGTTTTCAGGTATTTAAAAGGGTGTCATAAGGAGGAGGGAGAAAACTTGTTCACCTTAGCCTCTAAGGATAGAACAAGAAGCAATGGGTTTAAACTGCAGCAAGGGAGGTCTAGGTTGGACATTAGGAAAAAGTTCCTAACTGTCAGGGTGGTTAAACACTGAAATAAATTGCCTAGGGAGGTTGTGGAATTTCCATCTCTGGAGATATTTAAGAGTAGGTTAGATAAATGTCTATCAGGGATGGTCTAGACAGTATTTGGTCCTGCCATGCGGGCAGGGGACTGGACTCGATGACCTCTCGAGGTCCCTTCCAGTCCTAGAATCTATGAATCTATGAATAAGATGTGCTGTAAATACTCTATAAAGGAGAAGTGCTTCTGCAGAGTATGTGTTTATTTAAATAGAATATGTCTATTTTAAAATATCTCAATAGAAATGAATAAGTAAATCATCACTGGGAAACTAATGAGATGCCTTTACTTAAAAGGGCAGATGAAGTAATCTTTTAAATACTGACTATGAAAATATTGGCTGTTGAAATTTAAACTCCTATTATCCTGTAGATTAAAAGCAGCCTTTAAATATATACAATAACATGGATTAATATTGCTTTTCTGTTGTCAGAATGTATGTTGATGTGAAATGGAGGAAACATACCTTAAAGAAATATTTTGTAGCAGTTGTTAACACCTTATGTTCCTTCTCCAAGTGCCTTGCGGTGTTTTATTCTATAACAGGGGCAGGCAAACTTTTTGGCCTGAGGGCCGCATCGGGTTTTGTAAATTGTATGAAGGACCGGTTAGGGGAGGGGGTCGTGACCCGGCCTCCACCTCCTATCTGTCCCTCCCACCCCCCAGGGACTCCTGCCCCATCCAACCACCCCTGTTCACTGACGGCCCCTCTGGGACCCCTGTTCCATCCACACTCCCTGTTCCCTGACTGTCCACGGACCCCCGCCATCCCATCTAACCCCTCCTCTCATTCCTGACAGCCCCTCTGGTACCCCTGCCACAACCAACCACCCCTTCTCCCTGTCCCCTGACTGCCCCCAGAACCCCTGCCCCTGACTGCCCCCTGCCACCCCATCCAACCCCCTTCCTTCCTGACTGCCCCCTGGGACTCCTGTTCCCCCCCGACCATTATCCACATCTCCGCCCCATGACCACTACCCCGAACTCAACTGCTCTCTATCCAACCTCCCTGCCCCCTTACCCTGCTGCGTGGAGCACCAGTGGCTGGCGGCGCTACAGCCATGCCACCCGGCTGGAGCCAAGCCAGGCTGCCACCACCGGCACCATGCTGCTCCAGGACCTCACAGCCCCGCCGCCCAGAGCATTGCGCCGGTGCCGGAGTGAGCGAGCTGAGGCTGCGGGGGGGGGGGGGGGGGAGGGGGGAGTGTGTGGCAGGCCAGCAGGGATGGAGCCGGGGGCTAGTTTCCCGGGCCAGGAGCTCGGGGGCCGGGCAGGACGGTCCTGCGGGCCGTAGTTTGCCCACCCCTGTTCTATAATATGAATGTGCAAGCTGTTAACAGCAGGATGAACATCCAGCAACTTAAACAACCACCTCTCCTCATGACTGAATCGTTATTTAAATTCCCTCTGCATTTCAAAGATTTAAACACTGACAGGAATTTAGGTTTACAGTGCAAGACATCACACACATGAAACTGTCACTGCGTTCATCTCACCGGTTCTTGCATGCAGTTTGAGTCCATTTTAGTGATAGGTAGAATTAATTGTAAACATGAAAAGCTTACTAAAAATTAAATTGGCAATGCCAAATGATTGAATCCTTGATAGTGTAAATCCATAGGTAGTTATATATGTATAGTGTAATGCAGCTATAGTTTAAGGGTCTATTGGCAATTGTGTTGTTGGCAGTTAATTAGGGCTTTGTATCTCAGGTAAGTGACTTTACCTCAAACAATAATTCACAATGGATAAATAAGTCACTTAGCTGTATTTTAAAAAATCACCTTTTAATTAAAAGAATTTGCTTGTTTTTAATAAATAAATACAACATTTGAAAGATTTATTTACCTCTTACTGAAAATGGGCTGCTTGCATTTGCAGTGTGACATAGTGTGTGACACACTTTATATACGCTGAATCTGAAATTCTTTCTGGGGGGAAAAATCCTAAGTGGTACTTAAATATATATTTAGTAATCTGCCCAGCATCCATCTAGACTCCAATCCTACACCTATTGAGGTAGGGCAGTTGGATCAAATCTACTATGGGGATACGAGCAAAACACTTCCATAAACTGGAGAAACTTTTTATGTACTTAGCTACATATGACTGTGGTAAAATCATGCTAGTTCCCATCTCCAGGGAAAAAAGGAGGGCTTCAATTTGTTTCAGTAGCTGTGGCATTGTATGTCCAAAGTGTGCAAAGTGAGCAGACTAAATGCATATTGGGCATGAGTCTGAAGCATGAGGTCAGCCAAACTAGAGGATCTCAAACGTAGATACACTGAGAGTTCTAGCCTGTATGCAGGGTTAAAAGGGTACAACCCACTTAAAGCTTATTCCATTTTGAAAGATTTGAGAGTCTTTATACTCCAAAGTAGGGGATACTGCTTGAACCAGCAGTCTCTCTAAATATGAAATGAAATGTAAGTGTGATCACAACACATGGAGTATCTCACTCAAAATTGTATGGAGGAGGTGGAAGGATGTAGTCTCTGGGACCCTGTGTGAAGAGTAAAATCCAAGATATTTGTGGGAAAGAAATAGTCTGTGATAGATTGGAGTGAAGGATGTAATGGGCATCAGCGTGCACTGGTTGCCTTCCGAGGCCAGTACGTACGACTGTTAGAGCAGATACACTGGATCTGTAGCCAATACCAGGAGTGTGTTGATGGGGTAGTTTAGGAGATGGGAGATACAGGTGCTGGCTGGATGGGAGCATGGGTTGGCTGTGGAATCTTCATTCTGAATTTCCCATCTTATGAACTTCCATGTTTTTAGCAACACATTTTTACTGGGATTTGCCTGTTGTCAGTGAAGTTCACTGTGGCCTGAACTGTACAAATTTAGACAGGGATATTCCTATTTTGTGTGTTCTATTCGCTTTGGTTCACTACAAAGGGAAGGTCTTTTCCAGTGGTACAGAGAAGATGATTGCTTTGTATCCAGCTCAACCCACCTAGAGTTGATGCTCTGCTTTTTAGCTAGGAAATACGAGCTGGGGAAACAAGCAGGGAGAACTGGAAGTCCTGGCACAGTCAAGGAACTATGATGTGATTGGAATAAGAGACTTGGTGGGATAATTCACATGACTGGAGTACTGTCATGGATGGACATAAACAGTTCAGGAAGGATAGGCAGAGCAGAAAAGGTGGGGGAGTTGCATTGTACGTAAGAGAGCAGTATGACTGCTCAGAGCTCCGATATGAAACTGCAGAAAAACCTGAGAGTTTCTGGATTAAGTTTAGAAGTGTGAGCAACAAGGGTGATGTTATGGTGGGACTCTGTTGTAGACCACCAGATCAGGGGCATGAGGTGGAGGAGGCTTTCTTCCGGCAACTAACAGAAGTTACTAGATCACAGGCCCTGGTTCTCGTGGGAGACTTCAATCACCCTGATATCTGCTGGGAGAGCAATACAGTGGTGCACAGAAAATCCAGGAAGTTTTTGGAAAGTGTAGGGGACAATTTCCTGGTGCAAGTGATGGAGGAACCAATTAGGGGCAGAGCTCTTCTTGACCTGCTGCTTACAAACAGGGAAGAATTAGTAGGGGAAGCAAAAGTGGATGGGAACTTGGGAGGCAGTGACCATGAGATGGTCGAGTTCAGGATCCTGACACAAGGAAGAAAGGAGAGCAGCAGAATACGGATCCTGGACTTGAGAAAAGCAGACTTTGACTCCCTCAGGGAACTGATGGGCAGGATCCTCTGGGAGAATAGCATGAGGGGCAAAGGAGTCCAGGAGAGCTGTCTGTATTTTAAAGAATCCTTATTGTGGTTGTAGAAACAAACCATCTTGATATGTAGAAAGAATAGTAAATATGGCAGGCGACCAGCTTGGCTTAACAGTGAACTCCTTGCTGATCTTAAATGCAAAAAAGAAGCTTACAAGAAGTGGAAGATTGGACAAATGACCAGGGAGGAGTATAAAAATTTTGCTCAGGCATGCAGGAGTGAAATCAGAAAGGCCAAATCACACTTGAAGTTGCAGCTAGCAAGAGATGTTAAGAGTAACAAGAAGGGTTTCTTCAGGTATGTTAGCAACAAGAAGAAAGTCAAGGAAAGCGTGGGCCCCTTACTGAATGAGGGAGGCAACCTAGTGACAGAGGATGTGGAAAAAGCTAATGTACTCATGCTTTTTTTGCCTCTGTCTTCACGAACAAGGTCAGCTCCCAGACTACTGCACTGGGCAGCACAGCATGGGGAGGAGGAGACCAGCCCTCTATGGAGAAAGAAGTGGTTCAGGACTATTTAGAAAAGCTGGATGAACACAAGTGCAAGGGACCGGATGCGCTGCATCCGAGGGTGCTAAAGGAGTTGGCGGATGTGATTGCAGAGCCATTGGCCATTATTTTTGAAAACTCATGGCGATCGGGGGAGGTCCCGGATGACTGGAAAAAGGCTAATGTATTCCCATCTTTAAAAAGGGGAAGAAGGAGGATCCGGAGAACTACAGGCCAGTCAGCCTCACCTCAGTCCCTGGAAAAATCATGGAGCAGGTCCTCAAGGAAACAATTCTGAAGCACCTAGAGGAGAGGAAAGTGATCAGGAACAGTCAGCATGGATTCACCAAGGGGAAGTCGTGCCTGACTAACCTAATTGCCTTCTATGATGAGATAACCAGTTCTGTGGATGAGGGGAAAGCAGTAGATGTGTTATTCCTTGACTTTAGCAAAGCTTTTGATACGGTGTCCCACAGTATTCTTGCTGGCAAGTTAAAGAGGTATGGGCTGGATGAATGGATTATAAGGTGGATAGAAAGCTGGCTAGATCATCGGGATCAATGGCTAGTGATCAATGGCTCCAAGTCTAGTTGGCAGCCAGTATCAAATGGAGTACCCCAAGGGTTGGTCCTGGGGTCGGTTTTGTTCAATATCTTCATTAATGATCTAGAGGATGGTGTGGACTGCACCGTCAGCAAGTTTGCAGATGACACTAAACTGGGAAGAGTGGTAGATACGCTGGAGGGTAGGGATAGGATACAGAGGGACCTAGACAAATTAGAGGATTGGGCCAAAAAAAATCTGATGAGGTTCACCAAGGGCAAGTACAGAGTCCTGTACTTGGGACAGAAGAATCCCATGAACTGCTACAGACTAGGGACCCAATGGCTAGGCAGCAGTTCTGCAGAAAAGGATCTAGGGGTTACAGTGGATGAGAAGCTAGATATGAGTCAACAGTGTGCCCTTGTTGCCAAGAAGGCTAGTGGCATTTTGGGCTGTATAAGTAGGGGCATTGCCAGCAGATCGAGGGACGTGATCATTCCCCTCTATTTGACATTGGTGAGGCCTCATCTGGAGTACTGTGTCCAGTTTTGGGCCCCACACTACAAGAAGGATGTGGAAAAATTGAAAAGAGTCCAGCAGAGGGCAACAAAAATGATTAGGGGGCTAGAGCACATGACCTATGAGGAGAGACTGGGGGAACTGGGATTGTTTAGTCCGCAGAAGAGAAGACTGACGGGGGATTTGATAGCTGCTTTCAACTACCTGAAACGGGGTTCCAAAGAGGATGGATCTAGACTGTTCTCAGTGGTAGCAGATGACAGAAGAAGGAGTAATGGTCTCAAGTTGCAGTGGGGGAGGTTTAGGTTGGATAGCAGGAAAAACTTTTTCACTAGGAGGGTGGTGAAGCATTGGAATGGGTTACCTAGGGAGGTGGTGGAATCTCCTTCCTTAGAGGTTTTTAAGGTCAGGCTTAACAAAGCCCTGGCTGGGATGATTTAGTTGGGGATTGATCCTGCCTTGAGCAGGGAGTTGGTCTAGATGACCTCCTGAGGTCCCTTCCAACCCTGATATTCCATGATTCTATGATAATGGAATGCAAAATTTACCTCAGCAAGCAGCAAACACTAATTACTGACTTGTACGCACTCAAGAAAAAACAGGTAGAGATCTGAGTAGTTTACATTGCAGTTGAGTTGTAGCTGTTAAAGTAATTACCTCACACCGTTGCGTGATTACTTAAGCCATTCTGAAAACTTTCTTTTTCTCAGCTGTAATTTTTTTAGGCCTTTATGTAAAGCTGCTGTAGGGTGAATGAGGCTGGCTATGGCTGGATGATGAGTGTACCAGTAACCTGATAAGAGCCTTATTTTTTTTTACTTTAGTTCCCTATTCAGGCCTAAGGAGTAATTACTGTGGTTTTGGACGAGAAGCTGCCACAGGACGTTCATGCCTTGGCTCCCATGAATCCTAATCCTGTTTTTGGAGTCAAAAGCTTTTCAGCACTGTGTCCCAGGGTGCTCTGATTCATGGCTTTTGCAATCAATCCCTCACTCTCTCACAGAGAAAATGTGCCCATAAACGGAAGGTGAGTACAACTCCCACAATGCTACGGCTAAGTGAACTGTGTACATATTTGATAGACAACACAGAGTAAATATCAACACATGCAGAGGAGGTGTCTGTCAGACTCATTGCTCCTTAAAGGGAAACATAGTTTTGAACTGAGAATTGCCCTCTCTCCCCCACTACTTCCCCCATCCTCACCACTTGCTTCAGTTTGCTTCTCGGTCTCACCCCAGGACAACCCTTTCCTGAGCGTTTGCACTGGTTCCTGGCTTGCCACCTTGCTTGATCATTTGTTGCCCTCAGCAGTATTTGTGTGCTGGGCAATTGATGTGTGTTGCACAAAGTCTGCTTAAACCATGCCAGCAAACCAAGAGCATTCAGAAGCCAGCATTGTGAGTTCTTGCACTAATAAAGGGGTCAGATGTTCTGTTCCGTTCTGTTCTGTTCTGTGAGGATATGTTCATATCCTAAGTGTTAGCAGGGATGTGATGCTGCATGGAGTGGTGTGGTGTACGGAGATGGTGATTATCAGTGTTAGTGCTGGCAAAATGGAGGCTGATGTATGGCATTCATGCACACAGTCTATATATTTTATGCTCTTTTTTTCTGGTCCGTTTAGTTGTTTAAATTAGGCTGAGGGAAAATGCCAGAAAGAATTGAGAGGAAACAGCATATGTTCTTGACTGTAGGAATACCTGAAATCCTGACAACACTTATCTGCTGACTAAACTAGTGCATATCTTATTAAATTACAGCTATTGACTCTTGTTAGTCTTGGAGTGTTTTTTTTAAAAAGGCCATCAGTTTTGGGTCCATAGCATATTTACTATTTGGTACCTGATGAACAAACCCACTCTGCATGATTATATAGCACTAAGATCCTGTTGTGTGAGCATGAGGAATGTCTCTTGGGAGAGGAGACCCAGAGTAGAGGAGGTGGGAAGTGCTTGCTCTCTGGGAAGCAGCCTGAAAGGAGGCTGAGAAGCAGGAAGCCGACCCAAGCAAGCAGGCTACTCTAGGCCTGGAAGCCTACCTGGAGATGGGGACCCTGAGGAGTTATAGCCTGCCTGAGCCTAGGGTTGTCACTTCTGAGGTACAAAAAAACAGATGATCTTGAGCCCGTAAAATTGGATAGCTGGTGATATGTCATGAGCACTCTTACAGTTTTCTCAGGTCAGCTACCTCAAATAAAAAGGGATGATGAAAAGGAAAACCTGGACAGGTGGCAGCCCTGAACCCCTGAGTTAGAGGAGGAGGAGTGTGCCAGTTCCTGGACAGTGGGATTGTTGCAAGGACTTTGATAAAGGACTCTGTAGCCCCAGAAGGGGAAGAAGTCTCTAGAATGGTCTGGTCGGAGAGCCAGGATATTCCTATGGCTAGAGGAGACCAAAACGGGGGAAGGCAGGGGGGAACTGAGGCACGCCTACCACAATGCCACATCTAGCCACAGTGGTGTGTGTTGGGGCAGCAACTTTGCCACAAACTTCAAGATGGATTTAACTATGCCTAAATTGAACCTCGTGGAAGCAAACCTTTTTTTATTGTGCATGAAATATCCATAACTGTGTTTAGCATAATAATGGAAAGAATGCTAATGTCTTGTATTAAACTTTTGCAATTAATGGAACCCCACATTTTTAGTGGGGATAGTTTTAAGAAACATCAGGTATGATGCATTTGGTGCACTGTGTAAAACAAAATAGTAGTTTTAATGAAAACGAGTTGTAATAGTGGAACAAAAATATCCCCACTCTTTAAAACTAAGCAAACATCCAGTAAATGCAAACAGTGTTTCTAAAAATATTTAGTCATTTTATTATATTAAAGTATGATTTTTTAAAAAAGAAAACACCTCTTCCCTTCCTCAAGCTTTAGAATATTAGAGATAATTTGCATTGCATCCACACCAACATCCAATAAGCTATTTCGATGAGAAGACTCAATGCCACCGCATTGCCTCGTCTTCATTTGCTTAACTGGAGTAGAAATTGTAATTAATTATCACTTTGATCCTCATCGATGTATTAAAGATGAAGACCACTATCGGCCACATTGGCCTTTGATTTCTATCAGATTGGCTTGTGTGCTGCGTTTTGGCTATCTCTGAGCTAAGCAGTTGCTGACTACAGGAGAGACTGTATTATGCTTTGCATGTGATACCATCCCAGTGAGATACCTCAGGAGCCCTTTGAACTTAAAAGCAAGCTAGTTACACAGAGCATTTGAAAATAAGTTATTGTTCCTCAAGATGAAAGGATAAGTCTCCTGTTCTCTTCATCCAAAGGAGTGTTGAAGCTTTCTGAGCAGTACCTTTAACTTAAACAATTCTTCATTAGCAGTCAAAAAACAGTTATAAATGGCTAAAATATGAAATAAGCAGCTTCAATAACCAGTGTATTTGTTCCAAATAATCCTTTTGTGAACTACTCCTGTGTCTGGAAGCAGAGAGAGTATTGAAGTCAGAGCAAGCTTTGTTTATAACTTTTTTAAAAAACAATCATCGAAAAGATACCAGCCATGCCAGTGCTCAACACAAATATTTGGGGGTGTCCAAATATCTGATATGCTAGCTAGGTATCTGGAATTTTAAAACTCTGTAGTGTGGTAATGAAATCATTTAGTTTTATTATATCAGCTGTAAAGACAAGTCTCTCACTTTGGCACTGCAGTCGCCTCTTGGAAAGTGGTGACTGTTGTCAGTTAAACAGTGATGCTGTCGAAGTGGGGATGTGAGTAAAGACTTGTCTACACTTAAACTGCAGCACTGATGCAGCTGTGCCGCTGTAGTGCTTCAGTGAAGATGCTACCTATGCCGAGAGGAGGGGTTCTCCCATTGGGATAGGTACTCCACATCCCCGAGAGGCATTAGCTGTGCCGACGGGAGAAGCCCTCCATCAACATAGCGCTGTCTACACTGGGAATTAGGCTGGTATAACTGCGTCACTCAGGGGGGTGGATTTTTCATACCCCTGAGTGACATAATTATACTGACATAAGTTGCTAGTGTAGACCAGGGCCGGCTCCAGGCAGCAGCCCAGGAAGCAGGTGCTTGGGGTGTCCAAGGGGAAGGGGCGGCACGTCGGGCTGTTCGGGGGCAATTCGGCGGGGGGTCCCTCTCAGAGGGAAGTACCTGCCGCTGAATTCCCGCCAAAGAAGAAAGCGGCGCGGTGGAGCTGCCGCCAGAGGGCCGCCGATTGCAATTGCGATCGCGGCTTTTTTTTTTTTTTTCTTTTCTTTTTTTTTTCCCCCGCCGGTTGGGGCGGCAAAAACCCTGGAGCCAGTCCTCGTGTAGACCAAGCCTAAGTTGCAACTGGAAGTCATATGCAGTCGCATATGACAGTGGTGTCGGTCAAGTAAATATCTGGACAAGAATTATAGACAGCCTTTCATCTGAGCATATCAAAGATTTTTAAAAGTTACCCCACAGCGGTGTCATTTTTACAAATAGGAAAACTGAAGTACAGAGTAGGTATCAGCTTACTTTAATGGAACCCAGGAGTTTGACATCAGGCTGCAGACCACACAATCCTACGTATGGAAACATCCTTATGCTTAAAGAGCCCTTCTGAGTAAGGCACAGTGTAAATTCTCCTGGATTTTGGGACTGCGTGAACCGTGCTCTTCTTCAGGAACAGGTTTGCACTGAAATGAAGTAAAAGGGCCCTGACCTCTCTCTTCAAGAAAGGCCAGAGATCTAAATGAGAACTAACCATATAACATAACTTTCTACAATAAAGTTGGTCAGCAACTGTAGCACTTGTTCATAGTGGGAGTGGGGTGGGGAATGTTATTTCCCAGCAGAAATCAAACCTTATATCTGGTATTTAGCTGAAATGAATAGGGTGTGGGTGGGTTCTAAGTCCTAGCCATTGGATGTATCCAGTAAGTGCATTAAAAGACACAGTAATACAATAAAATCTATTGGTACAACACAACATTTTTTCAATAAGTAAGTAAATTCCCCCTTTAGACACAATTTTCAAAGCGTGCAGTGATACCAGCACTAATCCTTTATTTTTAGAGTGAATCTTAAACAACTTTTGTTTGAGGGGCCCCCAGATACTTTAAGCCGGTTTACCTAGAGAAAGCAGCTTTCTCTGAATCAGCAAACTGAACGCCTCCTTTCCTGTGCTTTGAAATGTAGGTATGGTGTGGGTGTGTGCTGTAAGACCAATATACTGTTGGCAGTATCCCTTACAGCCAGCGAAGCTAATCAAGGGTGATGACTTGGTATTTCAACAGTGGTACTTGGAGGAAACTCAGAAGGGAAATCTGTGACTTTGGGGGAGGAAATGACCACTTTCCTTACGCTAAAAACCTCCTTTAACATCTTTGAGCTGTGTACAATGTGATCATTATTGGGGTTGGTGACCAGAGCAAGGAAGGAACAATGAGGATTTGACTGGCCTGCTTAGCAATTCTGCACTGTTTACTGATTGTTGACAGAGACTTCTTCCAATTCCCTTCCTCTTGTGTCACTTTACTCTTTCTCAGATTGGCTACTGCTTGGAGGTTACCCTGATCTCCCTTCCTTTGTTTGATTTCTTCTGATAATTAAAAAAAAAAAAAACCCCAAAACAACCAAAAAACTTGAAGTGCTTAATTGGTTTTGACAAGCTCTTTGTTGGCCCAAGGGGAAACAACCAGTGATCTTAATCTTCGCAGTTAATTGGCCAGGGTAACTTAAATGGAAAAGATAAAAGACTATAGAAGGCCGCAGCTTTTATATAAATCTGCTAAATACCTTTTGACCCCTGTATAATAATAAATAAAATACAGTGTGGCTGTCTTAGAGGTATTTGCTGCAATTGAAGTGATGAAGACATTTCACTAGAACATCTGGCATTCATTGTATTCCCTAAAGGAATGGGGGGGGGGGGGAGGGAGAAGAAATTCTGGCCAAATGACTTTTGTATCATTTTCTGCCTTTCATATTGTCATAGAGTATAAAAAAGACCTTTTCTGTACTAAAAATGAGTCCTTGTGAAGTGAGAGCAATGGCATTGTGTATTCTTAAATTGAAGAAAATAAATATGCATGTTTAATAAGAAAATCTTAAGTTTTTATGTGAAAATCTTCAACCATCTCTTGCATAAATGGCAAGAATTCTTCATATTGTGCTTCTGTTTACAGTTTGTGGCATTAGCCTAGGAGGACACTTTTGAAGTAACTTCGTGAATTTGCTGCTCCCTGCGTGTGTTAAAACTATGACCTGTGATGTGCAAATGGTATATGAGTGGATTCTAAGAGCACAGATGTCACTTTTACTCTGCTTAAAAGTAGGCTCACAAATTATGTGCCAGGTGTATAAACTCACTATTTGGAACTTGCCTTTCCTACTTTTCATATTGCTTTTTATCAGCCTATGTTTGATATAACTTGTATTATGTCTAAGTTTTCACCCCCATATTAGATTTTCAGACTAGCTATTGCAAACTGACCTTAATTTGCCTATTAAGTCAGCACATTGAAGATGCTTGTGGTATTCTGATGTGGTACAGCATTGTTATTTACTACAGTAAGCTCTTAACATAGAGTTTATTTTGAGAACTGATGGACCCATCTCTCTGCCTCACCTAATTATTCCTGTGCCCCCCTTAAATCCTGTATATTGATTTCAATTAACATGACTGACATCCACTGTTGATGGTAAAGCTAATCACCTAGAGGATCAATCCCCTGTTGTGAATTCATTTCCTCTTTACAGTTTGTCCACTTAGAGTTTAGCACTTAAATAGACTAATACAGATACAACACAGACAGGCATAATTTACACTTTCCATACAACAAGTTCGATGCATCAGAAAATAAAATAACACATTAAAAATTTGTTCTCTTGAGAAACTTGAAGAAAACATTGTTTCCATTCTGGCTTGAATATTGACTACTGGGGAAAATCATCACACTTTGTTTAACTCGAGAGGATGTGTTATCAAGATACTTAATAACTAGGGCTGTTGATTAATTGCAGTTAACTCAAAAAAATTAATTGTGATAGGAAAATTAATCGTGATTAATTGCAGTTTTAATCACAGTTTTAAACAATAGAATACCAATTGAAATTTATTAAATATTTTGGATGTTTTTCTACATTTTCATATATATTGTATTCTGTATTGTAACTGAAATCAAAGTGTATACAGGTCTGTCGCATCTTACGCGCATTTAACATGTGCGATTTCAGCTTTACACAGTCGGCAAAAACAAAAAAAGAGAAAAACAACAATTTTAATACTGTACCTGTAGTACGGGCGAGTCCGCCCGCCGTTGAACTCTATGTAATTTTGACTATACGCGGTTTTCGCTTTACGCACTAACCGCGGAACGGAACCCCTGCGTAAGATGAGACAGACCTGTATTTTTTATTACAAATATGTGCACTGTAAAGAAGAAGAAATAGTATTTTTCAGTTCGTCTCATTCAAGTACTATAGTGCAATCTCTTTATCATGAAAGTGCAACTTACAAATGTAGATTTTTTTATTACATAACTGCACTCAAAAACAAAACACTGTAAAACTTCAGAGCCTACAAGTCCACTCAGTCCTACTTTTTGTTCAGCCAATCGCTAAGACAAACACATTTGTTTACATTTACAGGAGATAATACTGCTCTCTTCTTATTTACAATGTCACCAGAAAGCGAGAACAGGCATTTCAATGGCACTTTTGTAGCTGGCATTGCAAGGCATTTGTGTGCCAGATATGCTAAACATTTGTATGTCCCTTCAAGCTTCGGCCACCATTCCAGAAGACAGGCTATCATGCTGATGACTCTCATTTGAAAAAAATGCATTAATTAAATTTGTGACTGAATGCCTTGGGGGAGAATTTAATCTCTCTCCTTGGGGGAGAATTGTATGCTCTGTTTTACGTACATTCTACCATATATTTCATGTTATAGCAATCTTGAATGATGACCCAGCACATGTTGTTCTTTTTAAGAACACTTTCACTGCAGATTTGACAAAACGCAAAGAAGGTACCAATGTGAGAGTTCTCGAGATAGCTCTCGACGCAAGGTTTAAGAATCTGAAGTGTCTTCCAAAATCTGAGAGGGACGAGGTGTGGAGCATGCTTTAAGAAATCTTAAAAGAGCATCACTCCGATGTGGAAACTACAGAACCTGAACCATCAAAAAGGAAAATCAACTTTCTGCTGGTGGCGTTTGACTCAGATAATGAAAATGAACAGGCGTCGCACTGCTTTGGATTGTTATCGAGCAGAACCTGTCATCAGCATGGATGCATGTCCTGTGGAATTAGGGTGACCAGATGTCCCGATTTTATGAGGACAGTCCCGATTTTTGGATCTTTTTCTTATATAGGCTCCTATTACCCCCCACTCCCTGTCCCGATTTTTCACACTTGCTATTTGGTCTTCCTATGTGGAATGGTGGTTGAAGCATGAAGGAACATGTGAATCTTTAGCGCATCTGGCACGTAAATATCTTGTGACGCCGGCTACAACAGTGCTGAGAACACCAGTTCTCACTTTCAGGTGACATTGTAAATAAGAAGTGTGCAGCATTATCTCCTGCAAATGTAAACAAACGTATTTGTCTGAGTGACTGACTGAACAAGAAGTAGGACTGAGTGGATTTGCAGGCTTTAAAATTTTACACTGTTTTATTTTTAATGCAGTTTTTTTGTACATAATTCTACATTTGTAAGTTCAACTTTCATGATAAACAGATTTCACTACAGTACTTGTATTAGGTGAATTGAAAAATACTATTTCTTTTGTGGTTTTCAATGCAAATACTTGTCATAAAAAATAAATATAAAGTGACCATTGTATACTTTGTATTCTGTGTTGTAATTGAAATCAATATATTTGAAAATACAGAAAACATCCAAAATATTTCAATAAATGGCATTCTATTATTGTTTATCAATGCGATTCACTGCAATTAAATTTTTTAATCATGTGATTAATCACGATTAATTTTTTTTAATACTTGACAGCAACAAGTAGGTCCAGACTTCTATAGCTACAAGTGTTTAGGCAACGTAGTTCCAGTAGTGTAGTGAAGAGAAACTTTTATGCACTTTCGATTGATCTGCCTACTAGATTTTATGTATACCTATTATATCATGACATCCACAACAAAAATAATAAATTTTCTTGGCTTTTATTTTCTTGGTAACGTCCACATATTCTGTACATGACATGGCCACAATATACTAATGTATATAATCTGTACACATTGTGCAGTATGTGTATTATGTAGTCCAAAATAGATAATGTTCCCCTGAATGATGGTCTTAATTATAAGTTCTGCTCTTATATATGGTTACTCTGTTCTGGCTCCCAGTCACTAACAGGTGCAATATAAATTACTGTTACTTGCTGGCCTATATATCACTTACCTTGCTACTGCATATGGAAAAGTCTTTGCTATTAAAAACAGGCTAGGGAATGACCACTACCTACTGAGTACCCATTAATTTTAAGATGGATTCTTTAGTTGGACTAAATTTTAAACCAACTTGAAAAGGCTGAAGTAAGTTAAACAAGGCCTCATTTCTCTTAAAATTAGGTTTCAGCTGAAATCTCAGTGGCTCAGAATCCTAGGAGCTTAATCCTGAGTTGGAAGATTAAATGCTTTTTTTTCTTTGGGTGTAGAAGTCAGTTCCTGAATGTCCACACCCTATCATGTAGAAACTCTCAATTTCCCTCAGGAAACATTGGCCAATGGGAGGTGAGGATGTGAGATGTCATGTAGTTTGTTAAGCATACAAGCACTGTCCGTGGTTAATTGGATGTCTTTAAGGGTAGAACATCTCCCTTTGAATAACTTCTATTCTATTCTTCAACTTCCAGATTGTGCCTTGGTACATGAGCAAGTGTGATGGCATATGCTAGATTAGCTGCAGTAGCTTTATCGTGGCAGCATGTTCCAGAGAGGAAGCAAATTAATGAGGGGAGTTTTAGCCTTTAATTTCCCCTTTCCTTGTTGTGTTTGGAGCCTGCCCACTGCCCTCCCTGCTGGTAAATTGTGATAGCAAGCATTAAATTAAAGACAGCTTCTCTGGAAACCAGAAGCATTCTGCCCTCGCTGTTGTAAAATAAGTCGCAGTTACATCTCGAAGAAAGGGATTGAGAACTGTGGCAGGGTGTGATCTGCTTAGTACTCCCTTATCTTAGCAAGAAAAAAGAGATTCTTTCCAAATAACTAATATTTGCTCATTCACTCTTCCAACTAAAAGTCTCTATGTCCCCATGCAAGGGGCTGAGGATTCTACAGTAACACTATTGAAGATCTTCTGTAAAATCTTTACCATAACTTACATTATACTTCACTTATAGAAGAGGCTGTGGTAACTACAGTGAAATTCAGTTCACCAAGTAAATAGCATTTTGCACAAATCTCCAAACTAGCCCATCTGCTCTTACTAAAGCAAAGCTGACATTTTGAGCACATTTTCCACTTTATTGTTAAAGATGGCTTTATGCTTTGTTACCACATTATATGGAGTTGGAAACTTTGATCTTATACTTATGGTCACAGCTGAAATGACGCAAGCAGCAAGCGTTGTCATTGCGAACACCTGCCACATTTACTTAGGAAGTCTAGTCTCTTCCAAGTGCAATGGGGAAGGCATGATTTAGTCCCATTGCTGGTAATTTGTGTCTCCTTTAAACTTGCTCTTGGCTTATTATAACCATATTGGAACAGTGGATGATGGGGGTTCGACCTATATGCTACAAGTATTCTGATTTTAGCTATATTCTCGGGATATCATTCTATGAAAAAGGGAAGGTGCTGGCAATAGGGATGAACTGCCAACTTCTTAGGATGAATGCATCCAGCATTCATTGACACTTCCAGACTCCCATCACAATTGGAAGTGAAATTGGTGAACTATAAAGGATGGGACTATTCTTGTGGTATTTGTGCAGGCATCAGAAATCTCAATACAGAGTATGCTCAAGTAACTTAATTGAAGGTGTGAAGAGTATACTACACAGCAGACACAGAGGACTAAACATATTAACTGGAGGTATATATGAAAGAGGAGAGGGGACCTCCTTAGAGAGGTTTGGAAAAAGTATTTTCTGGTAAGTCCATAGGATTTGGAAAGAGATACGGTGCTGGGATTTCTATTAGGATGGAGGTCTTAGATCATCCATGGGGCCAATCTTTCAAATAAACCTCTAATAGGTTTCATAAACATGAAGGTTCCCTTGACTGCTCATCATGATTTCTTCTGGCTCCACGGTGTTCATTGTGACAATGAAGATACAAGACTTGGGTGTAGTAAATAAACAAGGGTTTCTTCATTTGGAAAACTGGACACACCCGGACTCTATAGATCTCTGAACTCTGTTTGAGGTGCAGTGCTGCCACATATGGCCTGCCTAACTCCTGGCCTGGATTCAGCCATCAAGGAATTATTTGCCAATTACAGGAAATTTGTTAGAGCTGTTGAACAATGTTGAGCATGAGACACATGGATTGTGGATTAGAGGAGGATGTGGCTCTACTACTTTGTTGCCCTCCTATCTTTTTTGGAGGGTGGGGATGGGGGGAAAGATGTTTTCTTTCATGTGAAGAACTTGAGTTCTTGCGAAGGAGCCGCCTACCCCTCTCAAGAAGCAGCAGCAGGGTATAAATCCATGCATTAAGTTTTTGCTAGTGCCCACAGCCTACTGAATATCAGCAGCAAAATGAATGATCATCTTTTTTATTTCATTTTGGTCCCCTGGGAAAGGCACAAACCACTGTGCCACTGGAGTTGGCTGGGGACTCAGGAAGTCAGCATTCCATTGGCTTGTATTCAGTTAATGTTTTGAATGTTAATTTCACAACCAAAAAGCTAGCTACATACAACTGTTTATTTTAAAATGAGAGCGTAATTCCTACAGAAATGACACCTTGCCTTTTCTCCCTGCCATCTCACCATGAAGAGTTTTCTGCTTGCCACTGGTGAGTGAGTTTTTTCAAGGCTTGATCCATTCTCAATGGGGACAATGACTGGTCTTAGATGTTGTGATGCAAGAACAGCAGTCCTAAGTTCTGGTGAGCACAGGAATTTAGATATTGAAAACAAATTAAAAGTTTGTATGAGTAAGGTACAGTACATATGTTTCAGTCTCCAGCAAAGGTAATATTTTCATATTTCCCGATCAGCTTTGCAGACTCAGGAGATTGTATAGTTCGGAATAATCATTTGAACTTCTGAGTGCTTATCTAAAACTAACCTCCAGGCCTTGTAAGTTTTGATCATCATCACTGATAGTCCACCTAAACTTGTGTAGGAAAGACACTGGACTCAAGCCCCCAAAAATAAAAAAATGAACTGTTTTGTAATGGAACCAGTTTTAGCAGAAACTGTTCAGGGTAGCTATACTGAAAGGGTTTAAGAACCAATGGTTTGCCCTGGATTCAAACGATCACCGTTTTAAGCAATTTCTCTTGGAATGACCTCTGAGTGCCAATCTTGCAGTTCCTGAAACAGTCCTCTATCCAATGGGTTCTGAGAGATTTCACAAGGCCACTGGCAGACTAGGAGATACAAAGGCCTGATCTACACTGCGGGGGGATTGATCTAAGTTACGCAACTTCAGCTACGTGACTAATGTAGCTGAAGTCGACCTACTTAGATCTACTCACCGTGGGGTCATCAATGCGGTGAGTCAACTGCTGCCACTCCCCCGTCGACTCCGCCTGCACCTCTCGCGCTGGTGGAGTACAGCAGTTGACAGGAGAGCGCTTGGGGGTCGATTTATTGCGTCAATCACGTCTAGACTAGACGCGATAAATCGACCCCCGCTGGATCGATCGCTGCCCACTGATCCGGCGGGTAGTATAGACATACCCAAAGTGAGGGCACAAGTTATGCTGTTTCTGTTTGTCCATGTGCACACAGGCAATCACCCGCTATAGACTGAACTGACTTGTATTCCAGTGTGTTCTTGGAATGCTTGCATACCAGTTAAAGTGCTTTTGGATCCAAGAAGGTTTTATAAGTCATTTTAAAGATCTTAATCAGATCTTAAAATGCTAACATTCACTATTGTAAACAAGTTGTAAGTGCTTTTGCAAAAGGGAGACTTTACGTTGCAATTCCAGCTTTCAAAACAGTTTCACTTGTGAACTCTTTTCTTAGCAGTTGAATATGGGCAGTGAAAGTTATGCTTTTTATTCTTTTGTCATCTGTGCTCTTAAGCAAAGGCTTGTAAAGCAGGCTTACTTTCTTGCATGCCAAAGGTCCACAAAAAATATGTAATATACAGCTAGCCATTCATTATATGAAGATTCAGAAAGAACTACCTCATAGTTTATAGAACACATTTAATTCATATTGGTCTTAAATAGTTATTCAAGATCTGCTTTAAGAATTCAGTAATGTTTTGGTGCAATTCTGTGAAGCAAAAGATCAAATATTCTTTTTACTTGTAGTATCTAAGGCTTTTATTTTATGCTGACTTTATTGGCTGAAGTGGAGTCACATAATAATGTTTCTCAGAATACTTGAAGAGATTTAATAGTAGATATGTTGAATAATGGAAGAGCATTTTCCATCAGCTTGATGTGCTACACTAATAAGTATATGTAGATAGATAAAAGATTTCAGTGCTGCTAAGCAAGATCTGTATCTTAACAATTTAAATTGAGTTCCATAGCAGTAGTTCTCATTTTAGTTTTCTCTCCAAAGGTATTTATTGCACCTCTGGTGTAAACATTGTTGCTTTCATGGATCTTTAACGGGTGTGCTATTCAGTATTCTGAGTTACTGTTCATTTTTAATAAGATTTTTTTTTCAAGGAAAGTTTAGCTTATCCTGGCTAGTAGGTTTATGGCCAGATATAGCTACCATTAGTTAATCTTACTTCAATGGTACCACCTGTGAAAATAAAACACTACTTAACATGAAGATGGCAGATCAGAGCTAACAGCATGCTTCTTAGTAGAATCTCCTTGACTAGTTACATGAAGAAAAATGAGATCTACTAAATATTAGATTCTTAAGTCTCACTTGAGAAGGAACTCAATATCACATTCTGACATTACAATTTGAGAATCTATATCACAAAGTGTGCAGCTGGGGGGACCAGACAGCAAATGTGAAAAATCGGGACAGGGGGTGGGGAGTAATAGGGCCTATATAAGAAAAAGACCCAAAAATCGGGACTGTCCTTATAAAATCGGGACATCTGGTCACCCTAATGAGCTGTTGCTTGGAAGGACACTGGATAGGCTTGGTTTAGAAAAGGAAACAGTGGGAGTTTCCCCTCTCCCCCAGGCAATGCTGAAATTCTTGTGCCAAGTGGAAGACTGTCTGTTACATGGGTTACTAAGTTGTGTTAAGAGACAAGGTGGATGACTAATCTTTAATTAATTTAGTTTATTAGCAAGGTCTGATAAGAGCTTTCTTGTAACAAGCAGGCAATACAAAATACCCGATAATTAAATTCGGTACAAAGATTTTACCAGTAGGCGTTTGGGCTGGGTGCAATAGTCATGAGTAAGTTTTATTCTGAGTATCCCAAACAAAGTCCAATATTTCTGGCCCTCACGGGAATGGAAGTGAGTGCTAAGAATTCCTCCTTTACCATGGTATACAATTCCTGTTTCTAGCCCAGCATGGTTCTGATATATCAAAGCTGTGATATTTATATCTTGAAAAGCTGTTGCTGTCCCTTGAATCTGAATTACCCATCCTGCGTCTGAGGTAGGTGTAATTATGGAGGAATTCCACATATGGGAAGAAGAAGAAATATTTCTGGAGCAGGCTGATGTTCAAAAATGGAAGTTGGGATTTTCTCAGAGATTTGGGTGTTAGTAAGTACCAGTGAAGGTGTATAATGGATTAGTATCTGAACTTTGCGATAAATTTATCTGAGACAGTATATTCATTGGTGTCAATATGTATTTAAAATTTGGCTAGATGCTGGAGCTAGACTGCATAAGAACACTAAAAAAAAAAACTGCTTGGGGTATGCCTTAACAATGAGTCAGGCTTGAATTGGGCAATTTAAGATTCACAACATCATTCTCAAATTCCAGTGAGTTATAATTTGTTTCATTTGCATAAGGATAGGAAAAGACTACTGAGAAGAGAAATTCTATTAGGGCAAAGAGGTAAGTCAATATTATCAATATAAATGCAAACACAATCATATACAGTCTCATAATAATTCTTTGAATGAATAGTATATGGAATAGACACATACATTTTGCTGTGCTCCAGATGTCACCGAAGAGTGATACTCTGTCTTTAGGAAGCTTATACAGTACTGAATATTTTCAATTAGTGTTTTAAGTTGCCCAAATTTAATTTAAGTTAGCCGTAGTCATTTGAATGCCAAGAAAGCCAATTTCAGATTTGGGAAGGAAGGAAGACGAAATGTTTTAAAAGGTAATGTAGAAACATTAGACTTCCAATTCTTAAGACTTAAGGGTAAATGAATCAATATTATTGGTTAACTAGCCTTTTTCTTCCATTGCAACCTACCTCCCAGATGGATTTTTACCTGCATTTTATTTTCTTAAAATATATCCCTTTCCCCTGAAGTCTTGCTGCTGGGTCCACTATGCTACTGGCTCAGAAAGATTGGACTGGACTCTGTTCTAAGCTCACTAACAGTTTTTCTTGGTTGTTTTGTTAGGTTGTAGTTGAGACCAAGTACTTGGTGCTACTCCAGAGTATTCTATTAGTACTGTTTTGTGGCTGAGAGAGTGAGAGATTAGAGATGATGTAGGCTTATAGAGAATTTATAGTCAGTTCTCCTGCTAATAGCATTTTAATGAAGTAATAGCTGAGCATTTTACATCTAAAAAGGAAGCAGTCTAGCACAATGGGGCTCTGACCTGGTCACTTATTTATTAATCATGCTTATTATGGTGATGCTCAAGGAACAGTCAAGAATGGGGCCCCATTGCACTAAGGGCTATGTATAGAGTTATAGACAGTCCTTGCCTGAAAGAGCTTGAAATCTCAGGGGTGAGGGAAGGGTTAAAACACAACAGCAGAGAGACAAGTGGGAGGACAGCAAAAGGCAGTTAGCACCATGTCTGATTTACCTTTTTGGGAGCGGTTTAATTGGAGGGGTTCAGCTAAATGGAAACAACAGTGAAGGGAGGTGGGACATTGAAAGGAAGAGGGTGAGGGATGGGGCAGGTGTGGAATGAAGCCAAGGTGCAGAGACAGCGGGGAAGGGGGCGGGTTGAAGCAAACATCCAATTAGACAGGGCAGAGTAAGTCCAGTCAATGCTATAGACATGGCTCTCTGAAGGTCCCTGCTTCGGCTGCTTTTGCAGCTACTCCAACCCTCTGGAGTCTCTGGCTAGTTCCCCATTGCAGGTTTTCCCCAACATCACATGGAAGTGGGGAGGGGAGGCAAAACCTGCCCCCCGAGAGAGGGGTGTCTCCACTACACAATTCTGGGTTTGGGGGTTCTGGAGGCAGGGATAGCACTATCTTGGCCCCATTTTATACTGTCCCCCGCAGTGCAGCAGTCCCTCCTTTGCTTATTTGTGCATCAGTCTCTGGCCTCTACGCAGTTAAAGTAATAAATATCTACATATACTCTTCTCTGTATAAATGCCAATCTCCCATGAGTATAGAAAATCTGAAGCTAGTGCTCTTACTCTGTTACCAGGGAACTAAACCTACCATGACATCACTTTAAAAATATCAAAACAAAAAGTAATCAAGCCACTTTGTTTACCAATAGAAGGCTGAATCTCGCCTCATGAAGTATTGCCATAGTTAAGATTAGCAGAGGCACTCAGGTTGACACTCCTTTCATATGAATGAGAGAAAGTTGCTGGCAAGGCATATTCTGTGATCTTCAAAATCATTACCTCAAGTCAGTCCTCCAGAGCCCACGTTATACTTTGCAAGCATATGTATGTACTTGGGACACCTAACCTCTCCTGACACTTATGTTGCTGTGGCTACCCTCTATTTTTAGCATGCTAGCTTGGTTAGAGCTAGCACGAGTATGTCTCCCCAAGCTGGGAGTCACACCTCCAGCTCTAAGTTCCCCTTACTGAAGGCTGTCAAGGAAGCTATGGACTGAGATGAATATATTTATGTGCAGTTTTACGTCTGTTCATGTTGTAATCTTTAATTTGTGGGTTAGGCTCCCAGAAGACTGGGTAGACACCTCTATATTTAACATTTGAAGAACCAAGGAACCTTGGAAAAGGAAAAGGAAAAGGTGGGTTATAAATAAAGTTAGTAAAGACCTTTTGGGTGAAGACATGCAGCAGGTATCACCCTCACTGCCATTTTCCACTCACCATCAGGGTTTTTAGGGAATGTTACATAAACGTTTAAATTCAAAGGAACACACAGGTTCTTAAACTGATGATAAACATTGCAATTAGAACACAGATAGAGCAGATGGGCTCCATGCTTGATAGAAAGGATCCTTTTAGTAAATCTGTCTTTGATCATTTCTAATGCAGGAAGTCAAGCCCTTTGAGATTAATTGATCTCTCAAAAGCAGTGTTTTTAATAATGCAACTGAACACTTTTTTGTTATGGAGAGCGGCTCTTATTGGTCCTGTTTTTGACGATTAAATTAATTTTTCATGAGTTTACAATGCTTTAGGCTACTGTGAAGCCTCTTCTAGCTTCTTGGGATTTTTTAAGGGTATGGGGTGAATTGTGTTAAGCACTTCCATAATCAGAAAGATCATTTAAGTGTTCTCCTCCCTCCCCCCTTCTCTCTTTCCCCATTTTATGCAGTGGTTTTCTCTTGAAGATGCGGTTTTAATACAGCTGGGAATAGTCCAAAGATTCTTATAAAAATGGCACGTTCCACTTTTATGTAATGCAATCATTCCACTCTTTTCCTTTTTTATTCATTGATTTGGATGAAAAAACAGGAATGCTTAAATTACATCCTACAAAGAGATTTTTATGCAACAACACAAGACAAATGGAAATACTAGAGTAGGAAAAGAATGTGGCAAACAGAGCAAACTTTGTAGGTAATGGTTCTATAAAACAACTGCACTCTGTTCTACCACAGTGGTTACCAGCCACTGATGTGTTCCCCTGCTCATATTGGAGGCTTATGTGATTGGTGTGTTAAGCTGCAGCTCCCTTATTAATGAGTATCTATGTGGGGACCCAGTATACCACTCCTGGCCTTATTCAGAAGTGCTGCAATGGAGTGTGGGCTGCTCCAAACCCCAGTCTTGAAGTTAGACTGGATTGCACCACAGCTTCACTGCAAATTTTGACACAACTATCTGAATGGGATTGGCCATGCTCTGGCTTGTATGTGGGCAGTCGGTCTCTGGCACACTGTTACTGTGGTCTGAAAAGGCTAGAAGTTTCTGTCGTATGTCCATAAAGCAATTAATTGCTTTAAGAGAAAAGTGCAGATATATAGAGATATATTGCTGCAGATGTAAGGAAAATAACTGGAGACTGCAGAAATCAGGGCTTGTTAAGGGGAAAAGTGTCAGGGGAGGAAATGCTTGACAGCTTTAACAGATACTGGGGTTAGAGACAGACAGTGAGGAGGAGGGAAAATGAAGACAGGATGGATGAAGCTCTTAAGTACCATGATTAATTTTTCGGAGTGGGAAGTTCATAGAGAACAAGTGGGGAATGGGGAAAAGTGTCTAGCCGGCTTTATGTTCTGCACAGGATTTTTGTGACTGCAGGCCAATCATAAAATAAATTGACTGACTAAATTACAGCCAGCCTCTTCCCCCCCAAACTCGAAGAAACCTTTTAATGGAATAACTGTGTTGCTAGACTTCATTCTTCTGTGACCATAACAGGTATTCCTTATGGAGGATTCTGCAAGGGACTGGAAAATGTAGTAGTCATAAAAATCCCAGATGGAATCCAAGCCTCAAGGGAGATTTCTGACCTTTCTCTAATGATCAGTAAAAGCTGAGCTCAGGCAATCACTACATCCAGGAACAGGGGTGGAGGAAATAAAGCTACCAGGCAGTGGGCTGGACCAGTGGGCAGGATGGTAGAGGATAGAATATATGTTGAGTGGCTGAATAGCAGAAGTAAAGCATGTGTTAAAGATAGAAAATGTGGGGGAGGAGCAAGTGTGATTGACCTTTTCAGCCATCTGATGACAGTTGTGAGATTTTAAGAAAGAACATTACCACCTCCTCTTGATACCTGTACACAGTGAGGGATTTCCATTTTGGTACCTTGTGCCCCCCTTCTCCCATGCTCAGATAGTTCATGTTCTTGCTGTGTGGTCCACACATGGTCCAGACCTGAAACCACAAAGCCTGATGTCACGGTGTCAGTAGTCAAAAGCTATCATGTAACCTTACAATCAAGCTTTATAAAGACAGAGCTTAGGTGCGCTGTTCCAGAAGCTGGGGAAGAGCCAGATTGTGACTGATAGCCATAATATGGACCTTGCTTTTCCCTTGCTCTGTGGGGGAAGTAAGCTGAGCCAGTCCTTTTTTTGGTGCAACTTACTTCCCTCTTTCCACTGATTCAACTGCACTGTTCGATAGGTTGAAGCTAAGACTCTGCCCATCTACATGGGATGGGGAATAACAATCCTGTGGAGACGGCTCTCCTTTCTTGTGTATGATCTCGCTGGCCTGCCCAAAGGGGCTTTAGAAGCATTTTAAATGATCCCTTGCTCCTCTGCAGGGATGCATGCAGAGAAGTTAATGATGGAGCTTGGCATGAGATGGCATGGCTGCAGGTCATAACAGACAATGCCTACATCACAGCCTACTAGCTATAGCTGGTTAGTAAACAAATTTTAAAAGAATCAGTAAGGAAAATTCAACAATTTCTTAATGTTCTGATTAGCAGTTCTCTTTACCATGAATTGATCAGTAAATTTGTCTTTGAAAATGAAGCAAAGCTAGTGGGAAGCAATTTAATTTCTTTTAAAACATTTATTTGTATTCCTGTTAAAGTTGTGCTTTAATAAGAAGTTCCTGAGTTTGAGCGATGGCCATAATATTTTTTGCACAAGAACTTTCTATTCCTTCATTAAGGGATAATTGATTGAGGTCAGAAGTTTTGGAAGGTCTTTGGAGCTTTTTAATCCAGCACCTTCATGTGACGCTCTATACATCAATAAGACACTCTCCCATAGGAGAGGTGGAGGGGTAATTGAGATGCTGTACCAGCTGGAATCCAGATGAAGAATGCATTTGGAAGCTTAATCACAATCATGTTCTACACTAAATATTCATCTGCCTGTCTCCCAAAGTGTGCAGGAAATGAAGTTGTCAAGGGAGAGGGGGATTTTGCATAGCGAGGAAATATACACCTACAGTGTTAGACTGAATATGCAAGAGAGATCAAACAGCGTTGCAGCAGCTTGTTTATTTCTAGTTTTATTTCTCCAGCAATTTTCTAAATATTTATATGCTGTTGATCATCTCTATAGCTTGTAAAATGAAGTGTTCTTGAAGGCTTGGGTGTCTGTGCTTTGGGATAAAAGAGTAACATTCTTATTTAGATAAGCTAGTGCTTTATTGAACTAGCATACAGAGATTTTGGAGCTGTAAACAAAGTTTGGCTTTTCTAAACTGAACTGACAGGCCATGATTTTTGCGGTGCAATGCAAACTGTAAATTAATATAAACACAGTGTGTGCTTACCAAGAGTTACGTTACACGTTTTTGCAAGGGGAACTGTGGGTATTGGGCATCTCTGAAAATCAGGCCCAAGATTTGTCAAGTTGAGTGCCCAGAAACTGACAATCAGTGTCCACTTCTGAAAGTGTTTGCTTTAACCCAAAATGGGGGTACTTGACTAATTTGCAAGCATATTGAATGAACTGTAATATGATTTGATGATTGTGTGTATGTGGTTGTATTTCCAAGTATAGTTTTATTAACGTAAGATAATCTGGATACACAAGTAATGAGATCAACTTTCTTATTCCTCTCTTAACAATGGTATGGGCATATAAGATGCCATCATCGAGCTGTTCTGTTCTCTTCAAAAGGGTGATCATTGATATACCTTGCACCTCTGGAGACACCTATGAGATCCCTTTAAAGGTATGTTTTAATATTATGTACATTTGGAAGATCTGAGTTTAATATAATTCCTGGTAAATGTTGTTTATAGTAAATCATATTAAAATCAGTGGCCACATTAGAAAACTTGGTTTTGTGACAAGGCTGGGTGGGTTTTTTTTGTTTGTTTTTGTTTTTGCAGTGCCAGGTTCAGAAACCAAAAGTCCAGACTCCTGCTCTAATTACTAGATGAACTTGCCTCAAATCGTTGTTAATGTGAACGAGGGCATAGATCCTCAGCTGGTATTGTTATAGCTTCATTGAAATCAATGGAGTGATGTCAGTTTTCACCACTGGAGGAGCTGTTTCAGAGTGTGCAAACATATTTCCTTTCTAAGTGATGCTGTTTTAGTAAATTGGCTTAATGGGAGAATTTTATCTTTAGCTCTTCTAGTTAACCATGATCTGATGGAGCAGTTTTTTTAACACAATTATAAAATATATGTACTCAATATCAATACAGTATACAATATGAATCACATACTGTGCTTAAGGTTACTATTTCTGACTGCTTTCCACTCTTATTTCATAGGAGGGTTGATTTGTAGTGTGTTTTGCCTTCAGTTTGGCACATATCTGATTGCGATAAAAAGTGTTTTATTCTCAGTACAAAGCTTCAAGTCTGTGCTTATTTCTCTTGAACAATTTCACCCTTTCCTAATTAATATATTATCCGTGTGCATCCAATATGTGGAGGCTCATAACTTGGCTAAATTTGGGAAGTTTTTAATGAGAATAGCAAAAGGCACATCTCTGGTACCCGGGCAACCACCCTGTCAAATATTAAGACCTTGCTTCAAAGCATGGAAACGTTAGAACTTCTAAACAAAAGAATAATGGGAATTTTTTTGACATGGGCAAAATGGTATTTTCCTTTAACCCCATTTTTGGAAATGGCTGAACTGTCTTTACAGAAAACTTAAAAATAGAAGTTTTAGTCTGAGGCAGATAGCCAGCATGGAAAATCTCAGTCCCAATGGTTACATTTTGGCAAAGTTATCAGCAACTGAAAACAGGGAAATATTGGGCAAACCTTAACTATATGTATTGCTACCAGCTCCACCTATAATTGATAAATGGCATAAACCCCTTGTTTGCAAGTAAGAACAATACCTTAAATTCTGAATGTGATATCTTAAAATGGCATGTCAGGAGTGGGTTTAAATTTCCAAGGGTTGCAATGGATCTTCAACCCCACTTCTCCTGAGCTGATTGATCATCACCTTTCCTGAGCCTGCCTTTTCTCTGTTGATACATCGTTACATCTTTGCTAGTTGGTGCAGCATGGCTCATATCCTGCAGCTACATCTTGGCGGCCTTGTGTTCTGAATTACTTCACTCTTTTCTCTTAACTTCCTGGTGCCTCTACACACCTGCTCACTGTTCTCAGTCTTGACAGATGACATTCCTCCCCTTTCATGCAGTCTCCCAGTTGCCATGACTTCCCACTTCCTCATTCCACTTTTTTTTTAATTTTGGAAATGAAGGGGTTAATTGGTCAGTAGCTCAGTACTTCACCTAGGCTCTGATAAAGTAAATCACTTGATCGATCATGTGAGTAGCCCGCTTGACTTGAATGGGGCTACTCTTGTGCTTGGTTCAGCAAAACGTGAAGGTTTTTGCTGGATCATGGTTTAAACCCCACCATATTTCTTGTTAGCGTGAAATATTTGTAATGAAGGGATTCTAAAAGTGGAAAGCTGACAGTAGTAGTAAATCTAGCTGTGGTAATGCCATGATGTGGTTTGTTGTCTCTAAGTATTTCAGTAATCAAAATAGCTTACAATTATAAAAAGACAAAAGATCTGGGTTTGTGTTTTCACAGAGAAAAAAGAGTGTTCTTTCAGATACTGCTGTACTATCCATAAAATTAAAACTACGCCCACAATTTTTAAATTTGCTTTGAATTGAAACAGTGCACTAGTTTATGATATTTTATTCATTCCCATTTCAGGATGTTATGTTCTTTATATTAGATCAGTTTCACAATGTTTTGGAAATTATTGCTTAAAATTCTTGCAACTTACATTTCTATATGTGTTTCCTGGTGGGAAAAGCGAAGAGGTAAAGCTTTGTTGTGAAAGCAGTGTGCGTGTGAGCAGAGACTGGCATGTTGCTATTAAGATTAACAGAGCTATTCAGAATTGTGAGTATCTTGGCTTTGATCAGGCACTTGGCAAAAAAAACAGACTTTTTTTTTCCCAGTGGATTTGGTATGTTGCATTATAGAAAAGTAGAGATGATATCAAACCATGATGCCAGATCTGACATTTGGAAAAGTTCTGATCTGGAGCCACATCCAAGCTTTGTGGCTTAGGTCCATTCCATTTGCACATATTTTGTGGTGTAAATATGAAAAAAATCTGAACAGTTTCCATATTAAATACCATTTTAGTAGTACCAATCTTTTGTGCCTGTCACTGTTCTGTGCTTTTGGCACACAAATATCTTTACAAGAGTCTTGCCGCATCAATTTTTGTCATAAAGTTCCTGGTCTAACACACCATTTGTACACAGGTGGATTCCACTGACTCAAATAGAGGTGCTCCAGATATATTTAGTGTTGGATCACAATGATGTTTCCTATTAATAAAATCAGTTTATTCAATAGAAATGTGTAAAAAATTTATATATATAAAATATGCCAGACTGAAAACACCATCTATTATTAAGGTAGTCCAACATTTTCCATTATAAGGCCCTGTTTTCAGTGGCTTATGATGCTGCCAAACTATAGCTGGGCTGAAATTTTCCATGCCTCAGGCAGGATTTTCTGGAAAATTGCAGGCAAAACAATTCAGCTGTCTTCTGAGAATGAGGCTGGGAAAATATATATATAGTTTTGCCATTGTTAAAAATTCTGGCAACCTTTACCTTGAAAAGCTGTAGTGTCCCCTTACTTTGGGGAAGGGACTTGAAATTTGGCAGGGGAATGGCCTTTGTGTCAGGGATTTTCATTCTGCCATAACCATGAAAATTGCCCAAACTTGACCAAATTATAAGCCTTTCAAAAATTGCATTATGCATGTGTTCAGTAGAGACATAGCTTTTAGCAGCTAAATTTCCCAAAGATTCTGTGCACACTGGGCATGCTCCAGCTCAGAACTTTCCCTGCAATCGCGGCTTTGAACTGCTGCACCTGTGGGCTGTGCTAGATTGTGACACCTGAACTCAGAGCAATGAGCCTGTCTTTCCTGTGCTGTCAATGGAACCCCCTGTCCACTGGTGCCCAGAGAGCACAGAAGAGGAAGTGGCCTGACTTAAATGCAGTGGGAACAAGAGCAGGACAATGGGAAGGGAAGGGGAGAATAGACTGGCACAAGTACAGTGCGGTGGGAGACGGGGACTAAAGGCTGTTGGAGAAGGAAACTGGACTGGGAGTTGGTGTGAGGGGCAGACTGAGATTGGCTAGTCTAGGAGCCTGGGACTAAGAGCAGGGAAGGGAAATGAGAGTGGGACTGGGAGCCAGTAGGTGGGGAAGACTGAGATTGGATGAGATGCTGGGAGAAGCCTGGAACTGGCAAAGGGATTGGGACTGTGAACCAGTGGTGCAATGAGGGAAGGAGTAATAGGGAGAGGCACAACAGATCTGATGATTTGGGCGGGGGGGGGAGCTGGGGCTGACTGGGCAGAGACTGGGATGAAGAGCAGGGGGTGGTGGAGGAGAAATGAGATCTCCCGGGAGGGAGATTGGGACTTGGAATGAATGGGGATGGGGAACATGGGCAGTGTATGGGTGAGGAATGACGGAGCCAGGGGGAGAGACACAAGTTGGATGAGGCGCCAGGAGTGGAAGGAGGAACTGGGAATGGCTGGACAAGGGGATTGTGACAGGGTGAGAGAGTGGAGATGGAGACAGGAAGACTGTAGGGATGAGAGAGGGATTTGCTGAGCATGGAGACTTGGAAGGGGGTGAGAAGTCTGAGAATGGAGAATGGGACTGCGATGAAGTACCAGGGGTGGGGAACAGACGAGGATTGGGACAGTGGTATGTTGGAGTTAAGTGGCAGAAAGGGTCAAGAGTGGGGGAAATGAGCAGACCAGTCTGTGTCCGCTACATCACATTCCCCTCTAGAGCCTGGAATGGATCCCACATTTCCTGAGCCTCAGCATTCCTTTGCTGTCAGCAAATATCCATGAAGCCCACTGGTCACATGTCCCATACCCCATTAGTGATGCTCCACATAGAGCAGGGGTGGGCAAAATTTTGGCCCGAGATCCACATCTGAGTAGGGAAATTGCATGTAAGGCCATGAATGTAGGGCTGGGGTAGGGGGTTAGGATGTGGGAGGGAGTGTGAAGTGTGGGAGAGGGCTCAGGGCAGGAGGTTAGGGTGCAGGGAGGGATGCGGGGTGCAGGGAGGGGACTCAAGGCAGGGGGTTGGGGTGCAGGGTCCAGCAGGGTGCTCAGGGCAGGGGGTTGGGGTGCAGAAGGGGTGCGGCAGGGGATTCAGGGCAGGGAGTTAGGGTGCAGGGTGCAGGAGAGGTTTGGGGTGCGGGCTCTGGCCCAGCGCCACTTACCTTGAGTGGCTCTGGGGTGGCAGTGCAACGCAGCAGGGATAAGGCAGGCTCCCTGCCTGCCCTGGGCCCCGCCGGTCCCGGAAGCGGCCAGCACCACGTCCCTGTGGCCCCTGGGAAATGGAGGAAAGGCAGAGGGTTCCGCGTCCTGCCCTCACCTGCAGGTACCTCCCCCGAAGCTCCCATTAGCTGTGGTTCCCTGTTCCTGGCCAATGGGAGCTGCGGGGGGCACTGCCTGCAGGCGAGGGCAATGCACGGAGCCCTCTACCCTGCACCACACTCCCGGGGCTGCAGGGACATGGTGCTGGCTGCTTCGGGGAGCAGCGCGGGGCCAGGGCAGGCAGGGAGCCTGCCTAAGGCCGACGGCGCCAGGAGGGTGGCAATTCCGCGGGCCAGATCCAAAGCCCTGATGGGCCGGATATGGCCCCCAGGCCATAGTTTGCCCACCCCTGACATAGAGGATGATAAACTACTACGGGTGTCAGTTACTCTGTTAGATCAAGTGGGAGAAGTCTGTGCAGTGGATTTAAAGATTCCACCCCGGTGGTGGTCCATGTGAGCGTCAGTATGAAGCCATATGATGGAATTTCTGTTTTTCTCAATTGGATTTTTAAAAAAAACTAAGAAATCACACACACAAAAGCTACATTAAAATAGCAGTATTAGGTTGCACTCAAAAATTGGGAAATGCCAGAATTAAGTCCCTCTGTGCAACCTTAATTCAATCCCCTTGTATTCTAATACAGCATTTAATTACATGATCACGTGCTGTATTTCCACAAGACCTCTATCATGTCTGTCATACAGCTGAGGTCCACTGATGGCACTACAGATGTTTCTCAAGCTAGGAGCCAGCTGCATGAACAGACCTCCAGAATGGAAGGCCTTCATGGAGACATGGGGTTACTAGCTCCTCTTCTAATTGGGTCTCCACATCCAAACCAACGGGGAGAGTTTCCAAAGGCCTCTCCTGGACTGACTCTGTGCTGACATTGATGCCTTATAGCTAGTCTAGTAAAGGCGGCTGCAGGGGTTGCCCCAGGTCTTACACTGCAGGAGTGGGTATCTTCTAGGGTGGGCTGGGCCTGCTGCACTCCTGCCATACAGACAGCGGTTTGCTGGAGCAATGGGGTTTGGAGTTAACATACCATTGAGATGCATGGGGACAGTTCATGCATCTCAGAAGTATTGTTTCAGGTTGTCTGCAGACTCAGACAGACAGATATTGCTGCATTGGTCACTTTTTTTAGGAATTTCTTCAACCCAAAAGGCTAAGAACTTTTTAAAACGCGTTTGATGTAATTGCATGACTCCAGGAGTTGGGATCCCAGATGTGGATCTGTAATACGTATACTTTAATCCAGATCTGTTAAAATTACTGCTACTAATAATACTCCCACAGCATTTTTGGGGAGAGTAAGGTTGTTAACCGGAATGTCCTGGAGAAATTCTTGCTCCAGTCCTCAGTGGCTCTGGCTGGCTTGAATGTTTTGCTCATGAAAATATGTAAACACAGTTCTGTACAGCTATAATAATGAATAAATAAACACAAAATGCAGCAGCTGCACTTTTGTAATTAGTTTTATTATAAACATGCCTGATGCTTTGTTGCAGTTGCAGACTCAGTATAAAAGTTCACTTTTCCCACTTTGTTTACTGACATCTTAGTATACAGTGTTTAGTGTAGCTGCCCAAATGCCTTTGAATACTGCATGCCAGGGTCATCTAGTAGTACAATAAATATGCCATACAATTATTATTTCCTGCTCCGATGCTGAGTTTTGATTTTTAGAATCAAAACTTTCAAATTACATCTGAAGTCATGTAAGATGAGCAGAAGTTTTGTGTTCTTCAGACAACTTAATCAGAAAGTAATAGTGTACTTCAAGAGAAGTCAAAACAACTTTGCAAAGGCTCATTTGACCAAGATGCCTATCTTAATATTAGGGCTTCGTAATATGTATGGCTTCTGGCAACAGCAGCATGTATCTTTGTATGAACATGACATTAGCAAGTAAAAGCTGAGCTTTTAGCTGTTGGTGAATGCTGTTGTTCTTCAATAACCATTAAACAGAGAAAAGAATTGCATTTATTTTAAATTACAAAAGCTGTGTATAATTAAGGAAATCTAATTTTGAGGAAGTAACTGAAAAATAAGTTATGCCAAAATATCCCCATGATGTGTCAAGAAAAACAAAACAAACTAAAGATTGAGTTATAACCTGTTGTGTTGCTAATCCCCGTTTAAACATTTCACTTAAAAAAACACTGCCATATTCAGAAGTGAAATGCTTTTTTTGTTTGTTTTCTTTATGGAAGAAGAAGTAATTAAGTCATTTCACTGTGTTTTCTGTTGTTTGACCGACATCTGATTTAACGCTCTTTAACTACTCTGAAGTAGTATTTTCCATCATAAGAAGAGATTTGTTTTCCTTCACATGTTTAAAACCCAGCACTCTCCTTGGATCTCTAGCAACTTCTTTTTAAAAATTATGTATTTTTATTTTTATAAACTCTAAATTTATTGCGTTGAACTGGACACCATATAGCGAGTTTTTGAGAAAGGATGATAATGCCTTTTTAATTTAACATAGCATATATAGAGCAGGAACAGATGTTATAAAGTTCTTTGATGTCTGTTATCCCTGCAAATTTGTTATTGGTAATATCAGACAGGCCCTTGGAGAGGCCTAAGATATTTACGTTCCAAAGGAGTTGTTTGGAGTCAAAAGCGTCACGTACAGTATGAAACTTTGTTTGTCAGGCTGCTGCATTTGTTATGCTGCCACACAGGCTGTCTCTTTCCTAGTCTTTGCAGGGAGTATCTTCAGTAAGTCCTTATCTTTTTAAGTATTGCTTTGATTAGAGAGCCTTTCACTGCAGCTCCTGCCAGAGTTGGCTTACACATTAGAAGCACTTTAGTGACTTAGGAGCCTATGTCATAGAATCATTGGACTGGAACGGACCTCGAGAGGTCATCTAGTCCAGTTCCCTACACTCATGGCAAGACTAAGTATTCGATGAAGCCCACGAAAGCTTATGCCCAAATAAATTTTTTAGTCTCTAAGGTGCCACAAGTACTCCTCGTTCTTTTTGCTGATACAGAGTAACACGGTTACCTCTCTGAAACCGATTATTCCCTTGACTTTCATTTAGGCTTTCAAGGACCTCAGGCCCAGATTTTTAAATGTATTTAGATGGTGTCCCATTCAGTGTTCCCGTGCCTAATCTTATTTTCAAAAGTGGTTTAGGCACTTAGCAGCCTAAGTCTCACTGAAAGTCAATGAATAAATAAATTGCCTAGGGAGGTTGTGGAATCTCCATCATTTGAGACTTTTAACATCATTTGAGACAAACACCTATCAGGAATGGTCTAGATAATTAGTCCTGCCATGAGTGCAGGGGACTGGACTAGATGACCTCTCAAGGTCCCTTCCAGTTCTATAATTCTATGATTTTATCCTGAATGAAGGACATCTTGCCCACCAGCTTCAAAAAAGCTTCACGCAATCTCTGTCATAACATCATGTATTCTTGGAAGATTTCAGAATGGTCTAATTTTGTCATCTTTTCCTCCCATAGCCTTTGATCATACTACTCTTAGTGTGTGTCTAAATTAATTTTATATAGTATCTTAACTTACCATTTTATTTAGTATTTTTATAAGCACATCTATCACCTGAGCTTCCTGTGGTAGACTTGGATCTTCTGACTGTAAATTGCTTAGAGAAGAAGCTGTAAACTGAGAGGCTTTGGTAGGAATGTGAAAAATATCCATTGAATTTGAAAAAAAAAAGACTGGTACTAAAGCAAAGAAACTGCATATTTCTTATGTTCAGATGCACATAGAATTACATGTTGCAGTGCATGTCTGGAACCACAGAACAAAGGGTGTGCAAAACCCACATTGTATCCACATAGTATGGGGAGACCAAAACATGTTTTCACAAACTTATTGGTGTGGGAATTAACAAGAAAGGAGAAGTAGTGCTCCTTGACCAGAATGTAGAGGAGGAGTGGGTTCATTTTTAGTGGAGAAAGCTCTTGAGATCATGACTCTTTATCCACCTCAGGGCCGGCTCCAGGCACCAGCGAAGGAAGCATGTGCTTGGGGCAGCCAATAGAAAGGGGTGGCACTCCGTCCGTTGTTGGGGCGGCACGTCCAGGTCTTCGGCGGCAATTCGGCGGCGGGTCCTTCACTCCCTCTCGTCATCTTCAGTGGCACTTCGGCGGCAGCTCAATCGGGGTTTGTTTGTTTTTCCTTCGCCGCTTGGGGTGGCAAAAAAGCTGGAACCAACCCTGATCCACCTAATGGTCAGCATCAGAAGAGCTGAGGATCTGGATACTTGGGGGGTTGGATCGAATTTGCAGTGGGCAAATTCTCTAATAACAGCTTGCAAAATCAGCAGCTCTAAGGGTTTCTTAGAGCTGGTGAAACTCGTGAGCACTGAGAAGTGACTGCATGTCATAATAAATACAGAGCCAGCTGAATGGATTAGGGTAGCTAAGGGCTGGTCCAGATAAGTAGCTCGTTACCCAGCCTGGATTGTTTTTTCTAGTTTTATTGTCAGTTGGCCATGTCAGATGGCTAATTTTCAATGGGGGGGGGGAGGGGGGAAGACATACCCCAGGGCTAAGTGGATGTTATTTGCTAAGAATCTGATTAGATAGCATATTACGTTTTTCGCATGGGGGTGAATAACAATAATATACAGGGTGGTGATAAATACTCTTACTGTGGTTACTGTTACAAAGAGTAGCATAGAAAAATAATTGCTTAATTTAAAGCATAGCTCTTTTTCACCCAAGACTTTCTAATTCTTCCTGTATATTTATTTACCTTTTCTTCATCCATGCTCTTTAGTCAACTATATAAAAATGATTAACATTGTAGACAACTAATTAGAATTTAAAGGTCATTCTAATGACCGTTCTGCTCTAGCTCCTCTTGTACCAACACAAATGATCAAGATAGGCCAGGTAGCAAATTTTTTAGAAAAAGGCAGCAAACATACACCTCTACCCCTATATAATGCTGTCCTCGGGAGCCAAAAAATCTTACCGCGTTATAGGTGAAACCATGTTATATCGAACTTGCTTTGATCCGCCGGAGTGCGCAGCCCCGCCCCCCCAGAGTACTGCTTTACCGTGTTATATCTGAATTTGTGTTATATCGGGTCACGTTATATCGGGGTAGAGGTGTAGTTTTAATGATCCCAAAAGCTCTGTCTTTCAACTGGAAATATGCTGGGGACTGCTTATGATATTTGAGATACTTCAGCGTTACTTGTGATGTTGGTATTTCAGAAATTGTCAGGGTCTCTGTCAGAAGTTTAGAATTATAAAATTTTCAGATGATACACAATAGAGCATGCTATTGAGAACATGCCTTGTGTTTTTTTGCCTTCGTTCTACTTTCTACTCTTGTATAGCTACATCAGGACCTAATTATGTGGCTAGGGAGAGAACATTTTATTTTAAGTACCATTGTTCCTCAGCCTGCATCAATCATCGATGCACCAGGTCACTTTTTAGAAGTACCGATACTGAAATAAAAATGTTTAAAATAATTCTTGCCTAACATTTGAATCTATTGAGAAATAAAGGGAATAATGATGTACAAAAAAGCAAAGGTGCAGTTGCTAGAAGTGGTCCTTACCTTGGTCTCTTTCTTATGCAAATAACTTGGACATGGTTGATTTATTTTTGTTCCTCTCTTCCCCTCCCCTCCCCTCTAAAAGGTATCAAAATAAACAATGAAAAAGAATTATTTTATCCAAGAGCTCATTTTGACTGGAGTGGACCAAGTCCAATTAAAAAACCTAAAAGTATGACAACAGATTTAAACTACTCAAAAGCTGTGACATTGTACTGATGACACATTTATCTAGAAATGCTCGTTGAAATCTGTTCTAATTACTTGCAGCTTTGTGGTCGTACAGTAGTAATATTTATTAAAAGTAATGTGGGGAAAGGTGAATATGACTTGAGACAGAACTAATGAAGCTATATCTCATGTGTTGCGTTGACTGTTTCTTGTTGATGTTTGATGTCTGGTTAAGCTGAGATAGAAAAATAAATAATTCAGGACAAATATGCAGTTTAAAATTTGCATATGGAATAACAGTTGCCTTGGATATCTCATATTCTTCCACGGCTTTTTGCTCATGAGACTACATAAATCGTTGGGGGCTCTGGGTGTGTGCAGTATGAACATTTACCAGGGCAAGGGAGAACTAAGGTGAATAGCTAACATTCTCTTACTCTCAATTGTTGTAAAGAATTATGGGGCACATTTTGAATGGAAGCACAGGGGCTGACATGAGACAACCAGGTGTTAGAGAGGCTGCTGAACAAGGTAGGAATCTAATGCCATAGCTTTACCTAGCTAATGTTAGGGTTTACACTGTGAATAGGAGAAGAATGAGTCAGTAGTTTTCTATCCTTATCCCTAAGTGGAATGTGATTTATAGGAAGAAATGTGTTTAAACTTCTTTCCTTGGCTTGTAAGAAGACCTAACAACAAAAACACGATAGTGGAAATGTTTAAATATTTAGACAGGCCTGTCACTGTTTTGTCACCATGAGATGTAGCGGAACAAAGAAAGCTAAGTAGTTTCTGTAAGTCTTAAGTCAAAGCATGCCTTTGCAGTAATAAGTACTAAAGGGTAATTACGTTCAGTCTTCTTAATTGCCTTTTCCTTCCTAAGAACATGGCTGATAAAAATGTCTGTGTTGCCAACTTTAATGTTTTATTAGGAAACCACAACTTCACATAGACAGATGTTTAAGGTTCAAATAAAGATGACCCAACTTTTTTATGTGTCTCTACGCTGAGTGGGTTTCCATATGCTGTTGCTATTGTAAGAAAAGGTGTGGATATACAAACCCCTAAACCTCAGCAATAGTTCTACTGGATAAAGCAATTTTAACACTTCTTTCTACCCTTTGAATCAGAGTTCAGCATTCAAATTAAGTTGCCCAATGGCTATGCTTTTATCCTTTAAAGTAAGATTTTAATTTTTTTTACACAAATAAAAAAATTCTCAAATTGATGTTTCCTGATTTTTCCTTCTTTCTCAGAAGGTAATCCTTGCTTTAAAATTCCTGTCTCTCCTCCAGTTGTGTCTCACACAGCATATTGAAGTTAATGGAAGTCTCCAGTGGAGTCCAGAGTCTGGCACCTGGCACTCCACAAATTGAATTATCAATAGTACAAGAATATATCGGTACTTGTTGTGGACCATGTCTTTGGGTTATTGAACTCTGTGATTTTAGGGTTAAACTGATCCAAAATGAAGTTATTCCTCACAATTAAATAAGGTGTGACTAACTTTGCTAGTACCATGTGGCATTCATGAAAAGCTTTCCTATGGAAGCAGTTATCACTCTCATTTCAACGAAATGAAGTAACATGAGTGCTAAATTGAGTTCTCTTTTGACAGCAAAAACCTAGTTTTCCCCTTCCAAAATATTACTTATGGATTAACTGTAAAATGTTTTTTTTTCCATGCAGGTTAAGAATGCATTGAATTTGGATAAGATGATGAAAAGGGGGAGGCAAGTGGCTATTGTAGTAGCTTAATAATATAATAGGAAGAGCATAAAAACATCAGAGATATAGTCTTCAATTGGTAATCCAGGATCTATAAGGATTCTGCAGTCATTCATTATGAATTATTGAATCCCTCTGAGTCCATGGCATTGAACCAGAATTAGAGTAATTTCTGGGGGGAAGGGATAGCTCAGTGGTTTGAGCATTGGCCTGCTAAACCCAGGGTTGTAAGTTCAATCCTTGAGAGGGCCATTTAGGGATCTGGGGCAAAAATCTGTCTGGGAATTGGTCCTGCTTTGAGCAGGGGGTTGGACTAGATGACCTCCTGAGGTCCCTTCCAACCCTGATATTCTATGATTCTAAGCAAGATCAAATTACCAGGAATAAGTCACCAGGAGAGAGAGAGAGAGAATATCTATGGTGAAAGCAGTGTCTGTGTCTGGAATTTGAAAAGCAATATTACTTGTAATGTTAAGGAACATTACAAGTGGCAAAGAACTTAAATGGACAGTTATAAATCCTTTCCTGATCATATTTTTCCTTTGTTTTCTAATGGGAGTTTAAGACACACCATTTGTTTTTGTTCTCTAACCTCTTTAGTCCTTTTATGTTGGGGGCTAGAGGGTTATTTAATTTAAAGTACTCCTAATTAATCAAGACCCAGCACAGCCTTCGTTCTTTTGCCTCATGACCTCCATTTTTAATGTCAAGCGGAAGATAATGCCTATGTTAATTTTTGGTTTCCACCATTAGTGTATTGTGCAGGTGCGTAACCCCAACCAAATTTGCTGAAGGATGTACAATTATATTATTACATTCCTCAGGCGTTAACTTGAAAGTTTAGATCTATACCAGGTTCTTTTTTTCTAAGAAAGGGGGTGGGGAAGGGCACATTTGGATCTAAGGTTGCAATTTGGATTGATCTCTAGTACTGAATATATTTATTAGTGAGATTCTGTAAACATGGACATTTCCATTCTGAAACAGTGTAATATCCATCTAGTCCTCTATCCTCACTCATATAGTTGTTTATGTCAGAGGAGTCACAGTGAGAAATAAAATCCATGTAACCTCTAAATGAGCAATATTTGTCTAAGAGGAGGTTAATTTTGGTGTCTCTCCCCTCCTCCCATGCTCGGGTATTGGTGAGCATATGTCCTGCAGTGGAAGATGTGTGTTCTAGTACAGGGGTTCCCACCCTTTTTCTTGCTGAGGCTCCCCTCAACATGTTATAAAAACGCCAGGGCGGAGGGGGGGGGAGGAAAGGGGCGCCTTGGGCATAGGCATAGTTTTACTTCTGTTTTCGGGGTGGGGCAAGGGCTGGCAGGGCTTGAGCCAGCTCCACACAGCACGGTTCAGGGAGAAAGCGCCACCTTCACCCCCTGACTCACTTAGGAGTCCACCCAGCCTGTCTGTGGGGGGAACGTAACCAAAAAACGTAACTCAAAATGGGGACTCAGTTCAAAAAGTTTGAAAACCGCTACGGGTACAGGGAGAGGGTAGCTAGGGGCTGTGTGCAGGCAGGGGAGTAGCTCAGGCTGCAGGGAGGGGGTAGCTAGGGGCTGTGTGCAGGCAGGGGAGTAGCTCAGGGTGCAGGGAGTGGGTATCTAGGGGCTGTGTACAGGTGTGTGTGGGGTGTATGGGAAGGGGGGCTCCTAGTGCAATTCCCAGCTTTGGGGGGGACGCACTGGGCTCCCAGTTTCAGCCCCCTGCTGTTCCCGGCTTGGGGGTGGAGGTTTGCAGTCTTCAGCCCACGTAGCTTCTGGCTTTGGGGGCTGGGGAGGGGGTGCCAGCTTGAGCCCCACACTGCTCCTGGCTTCAGCGTTGGGGTTTGGGGCATGGGGTTTCAGCTGCAGAGCTCCATGGCCCCCTGAAATGGGTCGTGGACCTCCAATGGAGAGCTGCTGTTCTAGTACACCTTCTAGTGTGTATACAATGTGTTCAATTTCTGTTTATTTGGAGGGAAAAAATTGAACTTCCTAAACCTGAACCCAAATTGACAGCACGACAAGCTCTCTGTGTTCAGTAGACAAATGAGATCTTTACCAAATGTCTGGGTTGTTACATTGAAATGAGAGAAATTTGTAATGGTACAGTTGAATAACCCGCTAGGGCAGAGCTCTAGTTGAAAGGAACACTTGGTAATGATGCAGAGCACTACAACCATCTAGCTTAGTGTTTGTGGAAGGTACTAAAGTGGCAGCTTTGGAGGCTGCAGCCCCTTATCCAAGTAATCAGATCCAACGCAGGGAACAGCATCAATTTTCCACACATTGCCCCACCTGTGTGCATTTGCCTTGAGAGAACCCACCTATAGGGGTGAGAGGATAGTTCATTACCCGGGCTCAAGGCTTGGTGTTTCTGCTAACACTGATAAGAAGGTTGTCAGTTAATGTGTTAGATGTGGACACCTGTTTGTGGGGAACTAGCTTGAGAGCCTCACATTTATTTCTTGTTCTCTACACTTCCCAACAGCCCTCAGAAAGTAGCAAATGTTTCAGCTTTGAACTGACAACTTAGAGCTGGGAAAGAGGCTCTGTCCTGTTACCAGTCCCTTGAGCTATTGTGTGCAGGACCTGATGCTTTAGTAAAACCATTCACATTTTTTAAATTTAAATATTTTCTTTGCAATTAAAGTGATGATAATGCATACAAGGTATTGCCTGACTAAGCCTAGTAATACAGTGTTTTGTTTCTGTGATACACAGTGATATGGATGGGGTAATTTCATAAACATTAAATGAAAGGGTCAAGAAAGAAGGTTTCTTTCACTTGCTTTTTCATTGCTTGTTTTGCCAAATGTTTTTCGCTTCTGAATCCTAAGGGCTGGAACTGCTGCTGAATTCCTTCTGTTTATCTGCACACCAGGCACTCAACCATGTTGGCTAGTCTGCCAAAAAGATTTCAGCATTAACGTGAAGGGACCACCCTGCCCGTGGGTGAGGTGTGTAATTCCGCCTCAAAGAAAAGATGCTGAGCAGAGGCTGCTTATTATGTTGAAATGTGTGCGGTTTTCTGACAGGAATTACTTGGCAATCTATAGAAAATATTAAACTCCACTTTACTTGGAATGACCGAGAAGACTTAAATCCTCAGTGAAATGCCTGTGCTTCATCTACTGTGCTCAGTGTTTGTATTAAAAAGCCCTGATGCAGTAGAGGGAGGTCTTGCCTGACTCTGAAGTACATCTTCCTCTCTAGATTGTACTAAGCCATCCCTGTCAGGAATAACTGTCGTTTCTGGCTCATAAAGATACTTACAAAGGACTTTTGTTGTTGTTGTTGCCTGTGGAATAGATGAGACTGACCTAAAATGACAGCTAATTTTAAAAAAAAATCCTGGAGAAGTATTCAGTCTTCATTTAAACAAAAATATTAGTTTCTGGAGAAGTGCCACTGTGAGTTGTTTCAGCTTTTCCATTAAAAAAAAAATCCCACAGGACTCCAATACTGGCCATTTTCGATGGCATTACATGAGATCTTGACAATGCAGTATTTGGCCTGGAAGCCTTATTTTTTAATACTTGTTATTAAGATAAGATCAGTTTTCACTTAGTTTATATTTACAGTAATATAAATCAGCTAGACATTTTAAAAATCTTGCCAAACAAATAATATCCTTAGGCTTTCAGACACTTCTTAATTATAGCAAAGCTCTAGATCCCCAAATAGATTAATTTTGAGAAATGAAATGCTGTGACCTGTCTTTTAAAAAAAATAATTACCTAGGCATGCTTGCTGGGCGGAGACATGATTGTTGTTTCTTTTTTTTTTTTAATTGTCAGTATATTGTGTGGAAGAGTAAGTTCTGAATATCTGAAAATACAAGTTATACCGGGGGAGGTGAGTTTTAGAAGGAATTCTGGTCCTTGTGAAATGTGCTTACTTGACAGCTCCATAAACTGACCATATAATTCTCTCCCATCAATGTACTCCCCCAATTAAGAGGGAGATATTTTCCAGGACTATTTAATACTTGGCTTCTCTGCTAATGTTGCCAGAATCTGTCAATTTGGATCAACTGTGGTAGTAATTTTTGTGATACAGACACATGCCCGCTAGGAATTGCACTGAGATAACTAACTCACTTCATATACACCTCTGATGAAACATTGTGAAGATAAAGGAGGTTTAGGAGAAGTGTCAAGTAGATTGTTTGGATGTTAGTTAACCCAGCAGCTGCTAAGGAATTCAGTCACGGTTTCTGAATTTCTGCCTTGAATTGAATATAAAATAATTGCAAGAGCAGAACCATATTCCTGCTTGGGTTACATTGGAAACCTGTTGTTCAGTTACTTTTTATAATAGTTGCAGTCACTATACCACTGGACTATAATTACAATGTTTCTATGATAAATTTTTCAAAAGCTCTTGAGTCATTTCTTTCCAGTACCTGGAAAGAAAGTTGAGCAAATAATTAGGCAAATACCTAGAAGATAATGCGATGATATGTAACAGTCAGCATGGATTTATCAAGAACAAATTGTATCAAACCAACCTGACAGTTTTCTTTGACAGGGTAACAAGTCTTGTGGATTGTGGAAATGGTAGATGTGGTATATCTTGACTTTAGTAAGACTTATGATACTCTTTTGCATGACCTTCTCCTAAACAAAATAGGGAAATAGAACCTAGATGGAGCTACTATAAGGTGGGTGCAAAACTGGTTGGAAAACCATCCCCAGAGAGTAGTTATCAGTAGTTCACGGTCAAGCTGGAAGGGCATATCGAGTGGGGTCCCGCAATATCAGTTCCGGGTCTGGTTCCATTCAATATCTTCATAGAGAGTACACTTATAAAATTTGCGGACGATACCGGGCTGGAAGGGGTTGCAATCCTTTGGAGGATAGGATTAAAATTCAAAATGATCTGAACAAACTGGAGAAATGCTCTGAGGTAAATAGGATGAAATTCAGATAGGACAAATGCAAAGTACTCCACTTAGGAAGGAATAATTAACTGCACAAATACAAAATGGAAATGACCACGTAGGAAGGAATGCTACAGAAAATGATTGGTGGTGGTGGTGGGAGCTATAGTAGATCAAAAGCTAAATATGAGTCAACAGTGTAATATTATTGCAAAAAAAGCAAACATCATTCTGGGATGTATTAGCAGGAGTGTTGTAAGCAAGGCACACAAAAGTAATTTTTCCGCTCTACTCAACACTGATAAGTAAGGCTGTGATTCTGTCACGGAGGTCATGGATTCCATGACTGCCGGGACCTCCGTAACTACTTCTGGGGCAGGGCTGGAGCAGCTGTCAGTCCCGGGGTTGCTGGAGCAGTGGCTGCAGGAACAGCTGACCATTGGCCAGATGGATCAGCGGCTGGAGTGGGTCAGCCCGCCTGGGAGTGGCGGTGGGGCTGGAACTGCTGCAAGACCCGGCAGTGCTCTGTTTGTCCCCCCTCCTCCCCCTCTCCCAGCATATTTTCAGCAAAAGTCAGGGACAGGTCATGGACTTCCATGAATTTTTGTTTATTGCCTGTGACCTGTCCGTGACTTTTACTAAAAATACCCGTGACAGAATTGTAGCCTTACCAATAAGGCCTGAACTAGAGTACTGTATCCAGTTCTGGGCACCACACTTCAGGAAAGATGTGGACAAATTGGAGAAGTCTAGAGGAGAGCAAAACAAGACTCACAAGAAAAGTTTGAAAAAAAACAGGATCTAGTTAGTCTGGAGAAGAGAAGACTGAGGAGGGGGCATGATACGTAAAAGGTTGTTATAAACAGGAGCATGATAAATTGTTCTCCTTAATCACTGAGGAAATGGACTTAAATTGCAGCAAGAGAGATTTAGGTTAGACATTAGGAAAAACTTCCTAATGGTAGGGGTAGTTAATCACTGGAACAAATTAACTAGGAAGGTTGTGGAATCTCCGTCAATGGAGGTTTTGACGTTGACAAAACCCCATCATCGACAGGTTGGATGAAGACCTGTCAGGGATGGTCTAGATAATACTTAATCCTGCCATAGTGCAGGGGACTGGACTAGATGACCTATTGAGATCTCTTCCAGTCTTACATTTCTCTGACTCAATGATTCACACTGAAATAATTCAGCATTGGCAACCCCAAGCATTCAAAAAGCATAAAATGCAGTGACAAATTATGAGAGTCAAACAAAAAAAAAACGTTTGGGGTTTTCTTGATTTGCCTTATGATTTTTGAGCCTTTAGAGTACACTTGGATCAGTTTTCAGCTTTTCTTTGCAACTATGAGGGCAGAATTTTTTTTTTAATGAAAAGTGAGATTCTCACATAATAACATGACTCCAGGAACTGGGTCTTCAAGAAAGACACCACATATTGTGAGACTATGCTATGGTTGTTAGTGCTGAATATCAGTGTATGGGTACAGCATATTTGAGTGCTACTCCTACTTGAAATGAATCAATACTAGTTAGTTTGAATTGCTCAAAAGGAAACAACTTCAGGATATGTTACAAAGACAACATTGTATGGCACAGGAACAGAATAATTAAATAGCAAAAAAAAAAAAAAATCTGTTTTTTTTATGCCTTTAGATATGCCTCTAGGAATCTACTATTGGCTCTGAATTTTGTTTTTAACACACTGCATGTATTTGAATTTAAGGAAGCAGCATAAAGATTTGTTACTATATTTTTGTCACCTATTCCTGTTTGTTCTGCTTCTCTGAATATGATTTTTCTGCAATTATAAATGGCAATCACTTTTTTTTGCCTTGTTGATTGGAAAATTAATTTATAATATGGCATGGCAATATGGACATGTCCACCTACGGATATGAATTACCACGGAACTGCTGGTGCATTTAGAAGCTTCAACCTCAAATGATGCTGCGGAAATGAAAAGTGTCATATTTTTGAACCAGTTTTTCGTTTTTTCAAAAAATTGTACAATAGGAGCACACATCTAGGTACATACTCGGTTATGCTGCTCTGTTGCCTGGCAACCTGCAGAAGTGGGCATACTGGAGAGCAGTATCTACCGCATGAAAGGTCAGATGTATGGATGTCAATTTCAGATAAAATAAGGGAGGCTCACTACAGCATTTCAATGATTTGTGTTTAAATTAGAGATGCACCTGAATCAGAACCCTGGCTTGGCACTTCATTCTCTGCAAAAAGAAAACAACCAACCCTGCATTAGTTTAGAGCATATGAATAACTACTTTGAGTAATCTTTCATAGCAAGCACATCCAGTATAGTGAGCCCTATTCATCATTGCCCTGTGGTCTTTTTATGCCAGCAAGGCTGGCAGAATTACTTCCCCTTTCTATGAACACCCTGAAGTGCAGTGGAGCCCAATACCTGGTGGCAGCCTTTAGCTGTTCCTGCAGGAACCCTGGGTGCGGGAATCATTCCAGAGTGGGGCAGGGTGTGGGTGGGCTAGACTGTAGATAGTAGGGGGTGTAATAGGAGTGGGGGTGGACAGGGACTGTCAGTTCAGTATTCTGTGACCCTAAAAAGTCCTATAGGACTCATTGAGGAGGAGTGTGCATATTTAAGTAGCCCCCAGGATTCTTCCAGGGACCACACCAGATAATAGCAGCCCCTGAATATGAGAGCTGCAAAATGCCTTCTCTCAATCTCTGCCCTGGTTCAGGAATCCCACCTAATGTGTCCCAAAGTTATAGTAAGCTACTATCATGATATTCAATTGCACCAGCACACTGATACATAGAGCTGGAGGAAGAACAGTCACCAGTTTTTTTTTTAGAGACAGAATTTTGTCTTTCTGACTAAATGGAAAATTTTGGGAGAATTTCCATTTTAAATTTTTTTTTTCAGTTTTCATAAAAAAAAAATCTTTCTGAAATAATCTGTATTTCCTGACCAGGTCTCCTAATACCATTTCTAACATGAACATTTTCAATTTGCTAGTACCATTTTGGATGTATTGTTTTTTGTTCTCAGTACAAATATGCAGATGTAGTTTTTTCACAATTTTTTTAGAACAAATGCCTCGGTAAGAAAGTACAATCTGTATGAAGAAATTGATGCTTAATATAATGGACTCCTGTACATAGTATAATAATAAACTTTTATACACATGGGAGGAAAAGTCATTATTAGTTCCATCAGAATAAATTCCTAAGGATTTGTTTGTTTATCCAACTCTGTAAATCCCCATGTTGTCATTCATTGCCAGACTGTCTGAGCACCTCCCAAGAGTAGGGTGGTATATATTTAGGGCATTCTAATTGTATGAGCCATTAGATTCTAAGTAATCCTGGCTTATTAGGAGGTTTTAAAGTAATTTTCACTAGATTTCCAGTAAGATCTTGGATATGATCTGACCTCATTGCCATGATCTTCCTGAGTTGTGAGTTGCGCTTACAACCAAAAATGCTTTCTGCTACAGAACCAACCCAGAGACCAGATATGTTTGTCACAGATTTGCAAATACAATATCTTTTCACTTCCTTGATTTATGAAAGCATTTGATTGTGTCCCCAGAGAAGCCCTCTGGAAGATCCTGAGGTACTACGGAATTCCAGCAAAGATTGTTAATTTGGTAAAAGCTTTGAATGACAATTCTTCATGCTGCATCAGGACAAAGAGCATGGTTTAGATTGTTACTGGAGAAAGGGAAGGTTGCATACTGTCCCCTCTGCTCTTCTACATTGTCATAGACTTTGTGATGAAAAGAGAGATGGCTGCTGCCAAAGATACTGGTATTGTTTGGGCAAGAGATAAGCTGTGAGACTTAGATGTTACAGATAGTACAGTCATACTGGATTGCAACTTGGATGGAATGAAGACTCTTTATGAACATAAAAGCAGAGTCTGCTTTAGTGACACTTCATATCTGTACTCAGAAGATCAAGACCACGGAGATAGGAGAGAATGTTGTCCTTGCTGGTGGATGTGTGATGATGGAGAAGAGTACAAAGGAGATGGTGACTTTGTCTAGCTTGGAAGTAAAATATCTGCAAATGGTCAGCTCGCTGCAGAAGTGAAGGCAAGAATAGGTAAATTCAGTGGATCATTTTCCTGTTTGTCAAACGTCTGAAAGTGTAAAAGATAGATCTACACATTAAAATTAGATTGAATAGCACTGTTGTGCTCCCAACGCTACTGTACATCTCAGAAATATGGCAGATGGTGGAGGTACACAACAGGAAGCTCAATGCGTTCCATCAGTGTTGTTTAAGAAGAATCTTGGGAATTCATTAGTGAGATGGTGTAAGCAAAGTCGAAGTGTTGCCCCACCTGGGTCACCAAACTGCGGACTCAGTAATTAGACAGAGAAGACTACACAAGTGGTTTGGCCACATCATCAGGCTGCCCCATGGCAGAAGCACAAGGTACATCTTCGTTTGGATACCATCTGGAGGGAAACGAAGGTGAGGAGGACAAAGAATAACCTACCCAGGATGATTGAAAAGGTTGCTGTCGCCAGGGAGACAACTTGCAATGGAATGAAGCACCTTCCTTTGGACAAGAGTACTTGTGGCACCTTAGAAACTAACACATTTATCTGAGCATAAGCTCTAAGTCTTTAAGGTGCCACAAGTACTCCTGTTCTTTTTGTGGATACAGATTAGACTAACACGGCTGGTACTCTGAAACTTTCCTTTGAACAGACAGCAGTGGGAAAAATGGGTTGCCTTGTGTGTCACTAGGGCTAGTAACAGGCGATTCTATGTCTTAGTCAGACAGTCATTGCCATGGGGTACTAAAGCGCTCCAGACAGATAACATGGATGCATACAGGGTTTTTTGTTTTGTTTCATTTTTTTATTATTATTATTTTTATTTTGTTGGTTTTATGTTTATTTGATTTTGTTTTTGCTTTGCTAGAATTTTATTATTTTACAAGGATAAACTCTTTAATTAAAACCTAATAATTTCTATATACTGAATGTACAGATTTCATCCATTGGTAGCTTCACTGATTTACTTACTAAATAAACTAATAAATTACTAACTGTTTTACGATTACTAACACTTTGCCATGCTACTTTCTTCTGATAGAATAGTGCTGTTGCCTGTGTGGTTCTCGGATCTTTCCATTCTTTGCAACACATTATGCATGAGAGCTCCTTTCATTCACCTGCCGACCCAATCCCCTTTGATTTCATTATTGTTCTCATGTATTATTTATACAGCAATAGCACCAACCATGCTGTGGGCACTTTCCAAGCACAGGTGAAGGCAAAGCCCTTTCCCCAAAGTATTTGCAGTCTAAAAAGAGCCAAAAGATGGAAGGAGAAGATACAGCATAGAAACCAAGTGATCACAGTGGTCAGCAGCATGCAACTTATCAGTTACGTGTTTGTTTCCTATTGACAAACACTCTGTTCTCTTGCCCTTCACAATTCATTCCACTCATCTTACTCCCATGTGAATGCCCAACTTCAGTTCCCAGGGTCCTTTTACACTTCTGACTTTTAAAAGAGAAAGAAATGTGCCTCCAGTTAGTAAACATTTGTTGCCTGACCTAGGTACAGGACTAGTGAAGAGAATTATAAATGTTTTTTCTTAAAGGTGATACAAAGCAAAAATTAAAATATGAAGTAAGGCCAAATTTAAGTACAGTTGAATGTGACTAGTAGCTCAAGTCTTTAAATAAAACCTTTAAAAAAAATCTGTAAAACTTTCTTGGTGTTATCTAGTTAGGGGAGTATATCCCAGAATGCCCTATTCGGTGCAATCACAAATACCAAAGGTTATATTGCTGTAATGAGACTTCTGGTATGTGTGATGTGGTGTTCTGGTATTTAAAAATGGAACATGTTCATTTAAATTGTACATTTTATTATGTGTGCACTTTTTTGGGAGAGGAAATATCTTCCTCTGTTTGAAAAGTGAACAGCACAAGTAACTACAATATAAATAATTACAAATACTTAAATTTATTTTAGTGATCATTACCCTGGTTAGCAGAGATATTCACCCTAGAAATGTATTCTGAATTAAGTATTCATTGTATCTTGTAATTTGCCTCTAATCTACAACTAGGTGACCAGATGTCCTGATTTTATAGGGACAGTTCCGATTTTGGGGTCTTTTTCTTATATAGGCTCCTATTACCCCCCACCCCATCCCGATTTTTCACACTTGCTGTCTGGTCACCCTATCTACAACGCCGCTGCTTGGCTTTGAGAGATCCTGTGATTTGTTTGTTTTCAGTTTTCCTTTTACTCTCTCTTCACATTCTTAATCTCATTTCTGTAGGAAATGATTCTTCACACAAATTCATGCTTTGCTTCTCAATCTTCTCAATTCTGGGCAGGGTTTTCCTCCAATTCCAAGGTGTTTTGTGGGATTATACAAGCCCTGTACTGTGGTGTAAATCTGTGAAGTCTCTGCTTGCCTGTTTTCTTCTGGAGTTGGGAATTTCAGTGTGAAAAATGGCCACAGGTAGCACTAACTTAGAGTGTCAATGTCCCAGGGCATAATATAGGATGGGAAAAGCAGACTAGATTTTAGCAAGCCTAAAGCTTCTCAGTCTGCCCCACTGTTTTAAACATTGCTGGATAAGCTGGCATATGTCAGTTTAGTCAAGATTTCAAATGTAAAAATATTTTTACTGTTGACACAGGATGTCTTTTGCAGGCAAATCAGTTAGTGACCTTGTCTAAGAGATGCAGCATATGTCTGAACTTCACATGGATGCATGCAAGGTGATGGATGTTGGATAGTAATTTTTTGCTACAGAATGTCATGTAGATTTGCCTGTGTGTAGTGGGTCTTTACCTCTCTGCTGTCAGATTAGGCAAGGCCTCTTTCCCTTCTGGTCTGTAGTCTCCCTTTTGTAATATGATGAGGTGTGCCTGGGTGTGGTAGTTCTTCAGGCCTTGCTGGGATGAACTCTCTGATCTTGTTAACATAATGCTAAATAGTCTCTGACACTGTTGACGGAGGACTGATCATTGCGTTCCTTGGCCTTCCCTTGGTCACAGATTTCATCCATGTCGATACAGGGGAGTGGAAGGTGCAGCTTCCTCCCACCCTCAGTGGAAGTCTATACCTGGGGCTCATAAGTAAACCCCAGTGTAAACACCAGTTTAGGAGCCCACACCATTACTGTGTTGCTGCAGTCCTTTTCCTTCACATGCTTTATCCCTTCCCAAGGTTCTGCACCCTTCTCTTGTTTGTCTGTCTGTCCCTAGGTCTCCTCCCAGGCTCACTTCCACAGCCCCAGGAGGCTGGCCTCTTCTTTTTCTCTCTGGTAACTATGGAAAGGCAGATTTATATAATCTTGCTGCCATCCCATAGTCACGTGGCCAGTCTATGACATGATCTGTGAGGAATTTTTCCTTTTTAAGGCCCAGCTTGTTCCATGACATCTCCATATGGGTAGGTACTGTTAATATTCTCACTGATGAGTGGAGGCATTTAGCTTAGCTAATAGTACTGAAGTGACTGATAGCACACTATGGCGCATTGATTTCCTACAAAACTTTGTAATGTTCTTTTAAGTGCTATGAGCATAACATTAAAAGCAGGGTTGCAATTATGTTTCAGGAACCTCTGTTGAGACAAATTTCCAGAGTGATGTATTGGGAGCTTAGCCAATCATAACTTATTCATGGGAACTGGAGAAATGTGTGATCATTCCCTATACATCATATTAACACTTTATGCCTTCCTACGGGGATATATTCTGTATGTAATGTGTGAAATTCAGTAAACTTTGTTTGTTCTTGCACCAATTCTACAGGTACATCAGTGTCAGTCATGCTAAGGTTCCCTGCCCATGCAACTTTAGTTAAAAAATATACACATCTCAAGTAATTATGAACCTTTATATAGGATTTTAATTTCTAGTGCTTCAAGTTTGCAAGAACAGATTGTCTCAAATTTTCATAAACGTGCATTCCCCACAAGCAGAAAGATGTAGCTTCATAGATAGCATGGGGAGGTCATAGGACAGGGTAAAATGGAGGATGGGAGAGGAGAGCATGTGAAGGCCTATAGAGTGGCTTCTGGTAGAGCTCTTCACCGCTTTGGATGAGCTCTGCTCATCTTTAGAATTTATGTTCAGCCCTCCACCCAGATACTGGAGCTCTGGATTTCAGCTTCAGAGAGTAATGAGACTACAAAGCTTGTGATACAATTCAGCCACTTCATTATTTCCAGGAGGAGAATTCCTATTAATCAGTTCACATAGTGTCAGTGCTAGAGATGGTCTTGAACTGACAGCTTTCATTTAAAAAAAAAAAAACCGTTCAAACTATGGGAAAATTGTGATTTGAATCTTACGCTAGAATCCAGCTTTGTGCATTTGGCCCATTTCTAGTACTAATGTTGTGGGTCTCTTTCATGTGCTCTTTGTTGGAATAAATGTTTTATTGACTGTGTTGTGTATAAGTTTCAAGCTCTTCTTACTGTCTCCCTTACCGCAAGTTGGCTTGTCCCGTTAGATTGTGTTTATGCTTACTTCATTTCTGAGAGACTTTCAATATCATGTCAAAATGCTACTCCAAGCTGCATATATCTTTTGTGTACCAGTCAGAGGCTATATAGTGGTGATTCACTAATATAACAGCCCATAGAAAATGTACTGCAAAGTAGACAGTAAAAGGTGTACCAAGCAGGTACAGATAAAGCACTCGATTCGCATTTGGGGAATATGGAGAAAGCCAGTGTATCAAATGGATGCTTGTTAATTGGCAAGGGATGTTGCCATATGTACCACCTAATTTATATTGACTTGTTCTCACTTACAAATACTTTAGTGTGCAGATGCCTCTTTCTCTGTTCACCTCTTATCTTACTGAAGGCATTTCCCACTCTCTTATTTTTTATATGAATTGTGCTTGGATATCTTTAAAAAACCCACTACAGATGAAGACTGCAAATCAGCTCATTAATTTGACTGGAGGAAAGAACTATTTGATGTGGCTAAATTGAGGTAGCTAAATTATGACTGCAGATATAGGTATGTGGCATGAAATAACTACTTAGGTGCTTATAAGCACAAGAAGGGAGAGGAATTTTAGTTGGTCTGAGGGGATAAAACTGCTCACAGTGTAATGTACTGACTTTATATGAAAACGTGTGTTACTGTCCTCTACTGGCTGGCTCACAGAGAGGATAAGGGGCCTAATCTATGCCAGTATGTATCTCACCTGTAGCTGCAGTGGAAGATACCTGTGATTTTATATCTGAGAAACCAGGATTCTAGTCCCAGCTCATGCTGTGTGTCTGTTTAATATAGTAATTGTGCCTATTGTTTGTTGTCATCAGTTCATTACAATGGATGAAATTAAGAAAAGGAAAATTTAGACCAAATAATGAGAACAACTTCTTAACAATGAATTCTATTAGGTAAAGCACCAGAAAATCACTGTAGAGGGAAATCTTGCATTGTCAAGGGAGGTGACCTAGATCGCTTGTAATTTATTTGTGGTAGCATCCACTGTGTACTAGGCAATTTCCATAGATTTGAGGATTGTCCATGCTCTGAGGAACTCACAGTCTAGGGACAAAAAAGCATAGATCATGGGAAAGGGAGTAACTGGCAACTTGATTCATTATAAGCAACATGACAAAAGTGGCTCTTTAAGAGATTTCACTGTGGACAGAATAGGAGCTTTGCACTTGAACTTACGGAGGTTATAACATGCATAAGGGGGTATGCATAGAACAAAGTGTGAAGGTGATTGCATGGAATCTGATAAATAGATGGATAAGGGTGGGAGCATTCGCAGAGCAAACGGAGTAGGGGACAAAACAAATCTCGATAAGGGAGGATAAATACAGACTAGCATAGTTTTATATGGGGCTTTGAAGGAACTGACAAGAACCTTAAATTTGATATGTCAGATAGGATCCCAGAGCTGGGACTTGAGAAAAGGATGTTACAAGATTAAACAGGTAAAGAAAATAAGTTTGATGACAGCATTTTATGCAAACTGAAGAAGGGTTCTGTGTGTGTATTTGCTAGATCAGAAATGAGGAAGTTCCAGTAATCAGTGGATAGTACAGGGAAAGAATGGTGGTGCCTAAATAAGAGACTTGTCTGCGGTGATGCCGAGAAAAGGACATATCTTGGAGGTTAAGAGGAGGAAGACGCAATAGGATTTGAAAATGGTTTGGCTGTGTGGGGAGTGCAAGGGAAGAGGCAGGAGTTAAATATTGTCCCAATTTGTGGGCCTGAGTCACAGGGTAGTGGTGGTATTGACAATGATAGAAAAGGAGGGAAGAATAGGCGATTTGGAAGGAGAGATACAGAATTTGTTTTTGGCTATATTCAGTTTAAGAGAATATGTTGTAGAGAGAAGCTGAGATGCAAGATGGTACAAGGAAACAGTTCAGCGATGATTTACAAATCACTATCCTGATGATGGCTGAAGCCATGTGATCTTATGAGATTGTAAAGGGGGAGAAGCGTAGGAGGAGCAGATCTCTGGGTAACCCTACAGAGAGCAGGAGAAGAGGGAGGGGAAAGAAGCATGAAAAAATGCTGGAGGTGTTAGGAGAATCAGGAGAGAACGGTATCTCACAAACCCACTGAGGATAAGGCATCAAAAAGATGATGATAATTGTCAGAATCAAAAGCAGGAAGGAGGTCAGCGGATCATGGTAGAGTAGAGGCCCTGAGATTTATCCAGGAGAAGACCATAAGACACCCTGGTGAGAGCAGCTTCAATAACATGGAAACATTCATGAGGTGAGGGGTGGGCAGTTTAACCTCAAGGTTATCTGAACCTGTTAATTGACACCAGCAACTTCTCAATGAAAATAACAGATTATAGGAGTGTAGTAATTGATCCTACACACTGTAAGCTTCATAAAAGGATTTCACTGTTACATATTATCAAACTGTAGACTGCAGTGATTTATATTTACACATTCCTATAAATTTCTGACACCAAAGTTATATGTTTAACTCTCATGAACATTTTATTCTTCATATAGAGGTCTCCAATAGCTTTCTCTATTGCCTGCAGCATAGAGCTGGCTTAGATTCTGCCCCAGGCCATGTATTTAGAAAACATTTAATTCATTTTGGGTAGTCACCTAGGAAAGAAATTAAGTGAAAGAGGTTAAGCAGCTGTTGAATGTTGAGTAACTCAATACATTAGACAGGTTGGGGTTTAATAAACATCAAGGTACTTGGGTTGAAAGCTGATCTTGGAGTTGAGATTCTAGGAAGAAAGGTCGTGTTTCCGTTTTAATTACAAAACCAAAGAGACCTCTGTCTTTATCATGCTTTACAAAGTTTAGAAATTATAATGAACTGTGTTAAACTGTTTTTCTCTACATGGGAATACACTGAATGGCTTTTTAATTAATATTTATGACTATGAAGAATTTTTGCTTTGTTGGAAACCAGTGGCCTCTTGGCTCACTCTTCATAAGAGCGGGTAGTAAAAAACAGTTTGTCCTCAGGCTTTGTAGGCTGTCCATATTACTGAGCCAAATAGAGAAAACAAGGCTTGAATGCCAGAATGTGTTGGGCATCTCCGCCAAGTGATCAGAGAGCCTATTCAGTGGGCCAAATTGAAACAAAACCAGAAATATGTTAGGCAAAATCATTTGTTTCTCCGTTTTGTTCTTTCTCTAGAGTACTAGAATTTTGTAACCTCTTCAGGTGCAATCTGGGCCACATGTGACCCTCAGCTGGAAAGTAGCCCCCTTTCAGTTTAGGCTGCAATCTTGACCTAACATCATAGGAATAGATTCAAATCCAGGGATTCAGAGCCAACTCTCCCACTTCCTAAGAACTCAAAGGGCTTGGATATGAGGTTTCATCTTTTCTCTCTCTAAGGCCAGGTCTACACTAACCCCCTAATTCGAACTAAGGTACGGAACTTCAGCTACGTGAATAACGTAGCTGAAGTTCGAAGTACCTTAGTTCGAACTTACCTTGGTCCACACTTGGCAGGCAGGCTCCCCCGTCGACTCCGCGGTACTCCTCTCGCCGAGCTGGAGTACCGCAGTCGACGGCGAGCACTTCCGGGTTCGACTTATCGCGTCCAGACTAGACGCGATAAGTCGAACCCAGAAGTTCGATCGCTCGCCACCGAACTACCGGATAAGTGTAGCCAAGGCCTATGTATCATACTCATAAGCCCAGATTTTCAAAAGCAAGCACGCTTTATCCATACCCGTCTTGAGTGCACACACAATGCCTGATGTGTAGCGTAAAAAGTCAGAATCAGTGTGCTTAGCCAATATTCACGTATAATTCGTACCTAGCAGTGGATGTATATAGAATGTGTGTGGGGTGGATGAAGAAGAAAATGTTAAAGTAGTTGATGGTTATTGGCAAATAACTTTCATTACACTGAACGTGTTTATTCATAATGGGTAACCTGTAAGGTGCCTACAGAAAGCTTATAACTTATCAAAACTCATAATCACTGCGAGATGAATGTACATGTAATATTTAAATAATGTAACTATATTGAAAGTATGCTTTATGGTCTTGGAGTAAACATTAGTCAGTGGGGCTAAGTCTCAATGATGGCCCATTAAAACAGGAGGGAGTTGTCTCCCCTCTTTTGTTAGCTGGTGATGTGATGCAAGGTTTAGTTATCTAGCCTTGCACAATCCCAAGACTATCAATGGAAAACCATCAACGACAACTATAGACAATCAAGATCACTGGGAGGTAAAAAAAAGGAACATTACAACAGTGGATCACCCTATCTATGAATAGAGACAAAGCACTTTCAGCATAACACAGAGTGGGGAGAGGCACTCTGTATCCATTCACTGAGGAAACAACTTGAGGAGCAGGGGTATTTTCATGAAAGTTTGTACCTTGGTTCCTGTGAAGCAAGTCAGCACTGCAACAGAATGAACTTTGTGCGGAAAACTTGCTTTATTAGATAGAAAAGGTAACTATTGATAAGTGTAAATCCTAGTTCATGTCTTATTATTTTATACTGTGTTGCAACCATTTGTTTCCATCACTCTCTCCCTCTCTCTCTTGTTTCTTGTTGAATCTCTATTCTTTCTTAAATAAACCTACTTTTGTTTTATTGTAAGTGCCCACAAGTGCTGTGTGGTTTACAGAGGCAGTGATTTAAGGTAAACCTCATAAATTGGGGTACACTGCTTCTTTGGGGACAGAGGATCTGGGATTTCTGTGGTATCAGAGTGGAGTGCTTCAAGGGAACTTGGGAACTGGGGTGCAGCTGTTAACCTGCACAGAAATGACAGGTCTGGCATAGCCTAGAGTAGAGTGCTCAAGTGCCTACCAGACTTTAAGAAGCTAACACCCAGCCAACTCAGGCAAGGCTACCTCTCGCTAGAGGCAGGGGTGACTCATAGTCCAGGGTACCCCAAGAACCTTCACGGTACTCCCTTCAGTTTGTCTAGAAGGCTTTCCTATTCTGGTTATAGGTGCAGTGTTGCCAACTCTTGTGATTTTTTTTTTTTGTGCAAGTGACTGGATTTTAGCTGGGGTTGGAACCAGTCTTACTGTGACGCAAGAACCTCTAGCGAATTTAAGCCATGCCTGGAGGAATAATCCACTCAGTTTGGCTTCCTGCCCCACTTGTCAACCTCCTAGGGCTGAACCACCAAAGCTGCTGCAGGCAGAGTGCTCTCTCCTTCCCCCTCCCCTCAACAACCCCAAACTATTCTCCCAGGAAGACACGGGAAGCAGAAAGAGCCCAGTTGCTGAGAATGGCTCCATTCCTTCCTCTCCCTCTCTTCCTGTGAGGAGTGGTGAAGGGACAATGCTTCTGCTCCTCACCTTGCAATACCCATTCCGGGAAGGGAGAGAGTGTGAAGAACCCATGGAGCTGCTCCCCCAGCCTGAAAGGGGAAGAGGGAAACCTGCTGCAGACCCTGCCCCCTTCCCGCCCCCGCCCCCCCCCCCCGGCCTCGGAGAGAGGCAGGATGAAGAACCCCAGGAAAAACAGAAGGGAGCGGAGAGGGCAGAACTGATGGGGGGCAGGAGGACAGGATTGATTTGGAGTTTGTGGGCAGGATTAATTGTTGGGCAGGGGACAGGCAGATGCAGGGGTAAGAACTCCTGCAGCGGGATCCAAAATCATCTGACCCAATAAATTTAGGAGAGTGGGCAGCAGTAAGAGTACATGTACCCAGCAGCTGGGAGATGTAATTCCCCGCTTGGGTAGATGGACACACGGTAGCTCTGATAGAGCTAGTGCAGCTGCGGTGGCTCAGGCTAGCTATCTGAGTACAATTCCTTCCTAGCCCGAGCCACCACCTTAGCCACTGTGGCCAAACTGGTGTTTTTAGTGGGCTAGTTCCATCAGAGCTAGCATGTGTACGTCTATTCGAGCTGGGAATTACACCTCCTAGCTTCAGTGTATATTCTCTCTCACATGCACACTCTCACACACATATATAATATGTTCTGGGAATGGGTGACAGAATTCAAAAATCAAAAGATAGACCAAAAACTCAATATACATTTTTTTAAATCTCATGATTTTGGGTTAATCTTATGATTTTGGGGATCTGATTCATGATTTTTGATCTGTTGAGTTGCACAATACTGTATATTTTCTAAACGTGAAATCAAAATAATCTGTTTTGTTGGTAAAAATGTCCATTGGCGAAAATGCCTAGTAAGAGTTGGACACCTTTATAAATAGCAGAGTGAAATTTAGTCACTGTATTCTGAATGTATAGAGCCAATTCAAGACCGTGTAATTGACTAGATTGATAATGTAATGACCATATCGTTGATATTTCCCCAGACACAATCATTCTTAAATATAATCATTGTGAGCATATCTGTTTGCATGTACAAACTAATTTAATAATGTATGTAAAATGGTATTTTTATGGGCATAATTCACCAACATATGCAGATTTGAAGTTTATGTACATAGAAATGAATAAGCTAAGTCATTTTTGTGGGGGCAATTAGCAAAACCTCCTTAAAGTAAACTTCCATGTGATATATTACAGTGTGTCCTCTTCTGCCAACTTAAATGATTATTAAAGCATATTTATTTCAAGTAACATTGCTTAATACAGCTCAATCCCTAGATATTTATCGGAATAAGAAAAAATAACCAAACTATTTTCAAAAGCTCACTTTTGTCTTCATTATAACTGTTGTAAATTTTAATGAGCCTCTTAATGAAATCTGAGTAATGGCTCTACATTTACAAGTTACTAGTTGCTATGTTGGCCTCCAGCTAGGGTCTTTTTATAATTCTGGTGCTACATTATTACCTATTGACCTTTCCTAAGGTCAGGTTAGCCTGATTTTTAGTCCCTTATGCTGCAAGTCATGTTCGTGTGATACATTCAAGCTTGGTTTAAAATTACAAATAAATCTTGATACTGAAATGAACACATTGCAAAAAGGCAGTTATTTGGAATTGCAATCTACTGTTCAGCAGTCATGTATCTGAGGTCAACAGTGATTTTGCATAAAGAAAGTGGCTGTAATTTTTCTCCATACTTGTTTGATTCTCTGCATTCTTGCAGTTTGTTCCTCAGCAGCTTTAAGCAACCTTGCAGAAATCAACTCTTAAGAGACCCTCCCTATGTTTTCACTCTTGTTTTGATGAGAAATGAAATCCACTGGTGTTTCAAAGGAGACTAGTCAGTCTCAGTAATCTCAGGTGGGCAACTGAAGTGTAATGAGACATGACAATGTTGTGTTGTTTTTACAGTGACAGTCTCCTGCTCAGACCACATGAAATAGGTTTAACATGGATTCTTGTTTTCATTAAAGAGGAGAAGGATGTTTTCTGCTTCCTACTGGATTAAAGATTTGTGTATCTGGTTCCCTGCTGTGCACTAAGCAAACATCTCCTATAACTGCAAAAACAGTTGTATCGAGATTGGTAATTACATAATCAGCTAGCATAAATTTTTACCTACCACATGTCTTTGGTTCTCTAATGACATTTTAAAATATGATAATGAGTTATGGCAAAAGCAACAATTGAACTTTCAGTGCATAGATGTGCTGATTTCCTACTAACATACATTCTTTAGCATTGTATTTTTCCATGGCCTAACAGGCAATTCACAAGGGTCAGTGTCTCTAATACTTTGCACAGCTTGCTCCCTCATAAATCACAGTCAGCAGCTCAACTTTACTATGGGCTGGGCAGTCAAGTGAACTTATTGTCTGATAGTGGGTGTCCTACGGACAAAGGGAAGATGAACAAAAGAAGCAGTAGTCAGACCAATAAGTCATGTTGTTCCAGGAACCACAAACAGTAAAAAGAGATTATTCTGGTCTCTGGCTTCTCCATCTAACTTGCACAGAATGAATGCGTTAGCCTAAATTTTTGTTGTTGTACCTTTCATAAACAGGACCTGGTATAAGATAAAATTAAATTTCATGTAGCACTTTCAAATACCCATAGTTTCCCAGCGAGTTTCTAAATGTAGGTTGGATGAGGTTTACTTGCTATTTGGTTGTGATAACCAAGTAAATTTTAAGTTGAAGCAGTAACTTGGTTGCTGTCACTCCTGCCTTCTAAAAAGTGAAGTTTAACATTGCTGCTGCTTTCCTCTCCAGAAGGATGTGCTATTCAACAATGGGTAAGTCCTGTATGATACTTTAGTTAGAGCAATTTAGGTGCCTTCAGGATCAGGTATGTTATGTACATGAGGGGGACAAATTTAACTAGCACATGAAATAAAATCCTTGTCAACAGTATAAATCTATATAACAAGTAGAATTCATGTTCTGATTGTAATATTAACCAACATTATACGTATTCTGTATACCAGCAGAAATATTTAATAGTCTGTTTAGTAAGAAAAATGCTATGAATGTACAGGTCCTAACACACTGAGGTTCACATACTGATTTACTGGGGTCTCTGAGCCCACCAATAATAAATACTTCATAATAATGTAATTCTGTTCATTGGTGAATATTTCTAATGGTGAATATTTATTTTTGTCACTGAAATAATGGGGATGGGACAGACCCGATGACTTGATCTATCTCAAGTTTATATAAAAACCTTTCGACTGAAAATAAATATGGGAAGTTTTCAGACCCAAATTAAATGTTCTAGGGGGGAAAAAAGTAGCAATAACTGAACGTGGGGATTATGGTGAAAGTCTATTGACATCTTTAACTATAACATCTTCTACCATAGATGTTATAATGAAGGACCTAAACTTCAAATACAATAAAGTAAATTGACAAGGACTTGCATTCTGCAGTTTGTCGTCTAATTGGTTCTATTTTGTACTTAAATCTGTAAATGGCAGTACATAATAAATAAGAACAGAATGTGTTCCAGTTACTTAGTAATTTGAAATGCATTTTGAATTTCTGAAAAATAATATAAAGTGCTTCAAAACATTTCAGCTGATAGAAAAAAATTATGATCTTCTTGAGACTGCATGCTGAATCTATAAAATAAATTAATGCTTCACTATTTTAATCAGTGAATGCAACAATGGGTTGTGAACTGGGTGGGAGAGAGGGGAATGTATGGTACTTCAGCATAATGGATAGGGGATTTTGAAATATCACTAGCAGTGTGGAATATTTAAGTCCTGATCCTGTGAACACTTATGCCCTTGAGTATTCCTACTGAGTTAAATGGGAAGATCTAATTTATGTAAGTACTCATGGATGCCACTGGGCTGCCCTGTGTCTGAGAATAGCCAGGTGCCAAATAGCTCCAGCCACTCCCATACCTGTCCTGGCATACTCCCTTCTTACACTTCAGGAACTGCACAAGGTATGGTAGTAAGGGGACGCCAGTCTGGTGATGTGCTCTGAGTGGCTGTTATGCCAGCTTTTCAGCCCCTGTATGACATATGAGCTGTTTAAAGAGGCTCTATTTGAACCTGAAATGGGTCTTCTAGCCCAGTAGTTCTCAAACTTTTTTTGTGTGGACCACTTGAAAATTGCTGAGGGTCTCGGTGGACCACTTAAGGATCTTTCCAAATGTTGTTTGTACCATTAGCTAACTATTGTAAAGCGCTTTAGATAAAAGTACTATATTAAAAAACCCTTAATAATAATAAACTTTTTTTGTTCTACAAATAAAAGCACACAACTCACATTTTAACATCAGTAGTCTTACCTTTCTAATGTGATGGATGTGCCCTCTCTCCCCCGCCGGGGCAGACCCCTAGCTGGGGCTGGGAAGGAGGGGGGTCTGTCCCTCTCTCCCCCGCTGCAGCAGCCCCCGAGCTGGGGCTAGGAAGGAGAGGGGTCTCTCCCCCACCACAGCACTGAGGCTGGCAAGGAGGGCCATCTTCCCTGGTACTAGGGAAATTTGCCTCTTTCTCTGGCTACCTCAGTCCTGCACATCCCAAATCCCCTCCCCCCTCACCCTACTACCCCCTTCCACATACCCCCTATTCCCCCCAAGGCCACCACCTCACCTTACATGTGCGTCTTCTGCAGGTCCAGGCACCTAATTAGTGGAGCTACAGCTGCGCGGCTCCACTAATTAGGTAGGTGGCCCTTCATTTTTTCTTGTGCAGCCGCCCAGGTGCGCACCTTAGAGGGAACTATCCGTGAACCATCTGAATGGAGCTCATGGACCACCAGTGGTCCGCAGACCACAGTTTGAGAACCTCTGCCCTAGTCCATCTACTCCCTTGCTAATATGGGTGTATAATTTTCAGACGAAGGGCATATCCTACCTTCCCCCAGCTGTTAATCAGAAGGAAGAAGGATTATGCCAAGAAGGAAGAATGAGACTAGCAATAGAATTGAAAGCTCATTTTTTTGCTAGAAGTCTATTCCACTCCATTCATGTTTTCTCTTCTGCCTCCTTTTCCACATAACATTTCTTTTTTCACCAACTGTACCCCTTATCCAGTGTAAGGATAATTGCAGGCACTTAGTGCACTATTATCTTGCCTTTGGCAATAGGTTGCTGATAATGGCAGTCAGACCAAGAGAATTTTAATTTAGCAGCTCAAAGACAGCTCTTCTATGGGCAATAACCACTGTGAGGGAGTGCTTTGTTTCACTTCCCTATTGTTACTATCCTGGCTCTTGACCCCACTGTCAGTGTCAAACCCTGGACTATAGTCTTATCCATAGTAAGATTAAAAACTTTAAATCTGAATTTACAGAGGGATAAAAACAGGTTCCAAAGTACATTTCCTCTCTTTTCTTGCCTCCACTGGTCCCTTTATCTCATTAAAGAGACCAATGATTCACTCGGCACATAGCAGCAAATCTGTCTGTCTGTTGCTAATCTGTGTTAAAGCACTGGCAGTTTCCAACAGTTAGATTCAGTGATTTCGCAAGAGAAGAATCCCTATTTCTGCAGTGTCAGGGAAGCACAGAAAGTTTCCCAAAAATTGGTTCTGGCAACACATGCTTTGGTGCACACACAAGTGTTTGTGATTTATTAGTGCTTTAAAACTATTACAATGAAGAAACTAAGTGTATGTCCACAAATTAACACATTTCCCCTAAAGCTAATTGCTACCCTGTACAGGGTGGCAGGCAAGGGCCTGTTTCAAATAGCTCTCCCCTTTCTTGCAAGCCTTCCCTCTTTGACCTAGGGCACCTCTCCTTCCTGGGTCACTTCCTGTGTAGGTCACTCACTCTGGTAAAGAGGAGGGAATGTTCATTTCCTGTTGCAATCAGCCAGTCCAGACTATTCAGTAATTTAGGCTGGGAAAACAGCAGCTATGCTACAGATACCAGGTAATGACATAAGTGTCAGTGTCTGAGCCAAGGGTTCAAACTGGTTAATAACAGTACTACAGATTATTTCCTCAAAGTTGACGTACCTCCACTTTCCTAGCTACAAGTCTACCAAAAATATAGATGTTTAGTAAGATCGGATCAGGCTAATCAGCTCATGTGCAATTTGCTCTTTTATTGCTTCAGTTTACAACTGATATTGGGATGCAGCAGCAATTTAGTTGTATGCAACTGGAGTAATAGTTTCCTAATCTCTTGTGAAAGATGCATGTCATGTCTCACCATTTTGGTGCTAGGAAGAATTTTTTTCTTTTATGAAGCGTTACCTCCATTCCTTTAATTGTAACAAGCTTGTGTATTGGGAATTGTTAAGCTAGTAGATGTAGCCTCTACACCATTCCCAACATCTTTATAATTACAGTATTGTATATTGACATTGATGCATTTGCGCAACTCCCACTGTTGCGAATGAGTGCTGTGTGTAGAATGAGCATGGCAAGTAGCCTTATGTATTTCCCGGTAAAAGAAGAAATTTGATAAGTAAATTGGAAAGATTGGCGAGAAAGAGGGCGATCCCCATAAGAATAGCAGATTTGGGAGGGTTCCTTTGGCAGGACATTGATTTCAGAGATCAACCCTTTGGTCCTATGAGGAATAATACGATTCAGCAAGGAGACAGCAGATGGGTTAATCTCTAGTACTGAATGTGGACATTGGAAGAGTATAGGCCACCCCAAGAAGTCAGTGGTGGTCCCTGTTACAGTTCCAAAGAACTACAGCGTCTCTTAAATCCTTCATACTGTGGATAGAGGAGTTGTGATACGTTCTATCTTAGCCAAAATTATAAATGAATCTTGACAATGAAATAAATACAGTGGGAAAAGGCGGGTTTTAGAATTACAAAGAGCCGTCTTTTGTGATTTTAACAAGTCTCACAATAATTATTGTTTCTTTTAAAGTTCCACTAAGTTGGAATCCGATTATTAATTGAGAAACTCCGCTTTCATTTAAAAGAAAATCTAAGCTTCTAGCTTTTATGGCTGTGGATCAAAGCTTGTAAACATGAACCGTAAATGTTCCAGCACCAGAAGGCAAAAAGAACCCCAAAAATATAATTTTTATAAAAAATTTAGTGGTTTTTAATCCAATCTCTTGGGTTTTGGAGGCCTGACTCATGATTTTTTATTTTGCAGTATCGGAACTAATAGGTCAGATAAATAATGGAGATGAAAATGATTTCTGGAATTTTAGTAGTCCATCCAGAGATCAGGATTTCACAAAAATGAAATGGGGGCAAGGGAGCAGTTTCTTGTATTGTAGTTTACCAGGCAGATGCATACGCTTTGTAAAATTGTTAAGTCCAGTTTTTAATATTACTTTAATGTAATTGGAGTCCCTTGTAGATATTGGTTCTCTCTTATTTATCTTTCACTCAGACAATTTCATCCGATATACTGATTGCCTTGCTTGCTGTTAATATAAATTTCATTTTTCCTGTGTGGGATAAGAAATAGAGGTGAATCAGTATTCAGAGGCTTCAAGGAATGTTGAATCTGGCACTATCAAGGGAAAATAGCTGGTTTTGCAATGGGAATGGTATGGGAAACCAAATACTTTTAATGCTTCCTAGAAAGAAGAAAAATGAGCTGGCTTTGTAGTATGCTGATAACTGAGAACTTTAAAACTCTCTATTATTTTTAACAACTTTATAATAAACGGTATCTATGTAGCTTACCAGAGACCTTGATGATCATTTTAGGTTTATACCTGAAATAACAAGTACCAATTAAATTATTATATGAATTCATCATTTTCATATAGAAAAAAACTGAACTTGACAGACACTCTGCTTCCAAATAAAAAAATGCTTGCTAATGGCCAAAATTTGGGAACTTGCAGCCTCAAGTACACACAGATGGTAATTGTGCTTATTTTTTCTCCATCAAAAGACCTAGTGATGTCAGAATGATACTATATAAACCCATAACATAATATTGTGTGCATAGTTCCTGGTTTCCGGCCTTAACGTGTAATAATTCATGGCTGTAACACATATGTATAGGTCTGTGCAGAGAATTTGGAAATAGCAGTGAAGGGGACCCCAAAGAATTCAGATTATTCTTCCGTTTCTGATGCGATGAATTTATCAGTACAGAAACTTCCTGAATGCAAAATGAGAAAGCTACTTTGGGGAGTGTCTTTGTGTCCTAATAATAACTGGTTCTAATTACTTCACATTGTAGCTTAGCTTTTGGCACAGTTCAAAGTGGTCTGAAGTGAAAAACTATATTTTTCCCTGTGCTTTAATTTTGCAACTGTATGACGTGCATGCTTCTTTATAACATAGATTGAGGCTTCTGGATAAACAATATTTTGTAAAAACAGCGCTGTTTTGCTTAAAAGTTTTGTATAATTGTGGTAGTAATGGTCTTGACTTAAAAATATATATTTGCATATTTGGTACAGCTGATTGATTGTTACAGTTTTTTATGGTTGTGATAACTGAAACTCAGCTTGCTTTAGTTTAACTCCAGTTTACACATACCCATTGTTATCTCACTTTTACTCTTGTACTGCATTATATTTTTTTAAATCAGTAATGCCACTTTCCTGAAACTAAAATAATTAAGAAATGTTATGTGGTAGTGAGATTGATCCCTATTATTATAAGTTTCTTGCACTGTTATTTGGGTTTCTGTACCATGAACAGTATGAATACACAATTTATCAAATCTCTTTGGTTAAGATAGCTAGTACTCCCTAGCCATTTACAATGCCTGTGGAACACCGATGGAGAAGTAGTCAAAGATTTTAAAACTAATGAATTGTAATTGTGATATATAATTATTATAGCTGAGATATAGTGGACTCTAATTTAATATATGCAGCTAGAAGAACAAAACAAAAACATAAATTCATTAAAGTTTTTCCAAAATAGCCAACCTATATCCAAATTTGTTGTGTGCATCTAAATTTATTACTCAAAATTTATCAATTCTGTTATATCAGAAATTCAGCTACACCTCTACCTCGATATAACGCTGAGCTTGTGAGCCAAAAAATCTTACCGCATTATAGGTGAAACTGTGTTATATTGAACTTGCTTTGATCCACTGGAGTGTGCAACCCTGCCCCCCCAGAGCACTGCTTTATTGCGTTATATCCGAATTCGTGTTATATCGGGTGGCGTTCTATCAAGGTAGCGGTGTATTTCTAAAATTTGACCCATGCAATTTGGAAAACGTGAAAACAGATGAACCACAAATTGTAAAATTACATAAAATTGTATCAAAACAGAATTTTGTCACCTCTAATTACTACCCTATCTTGATTTCCTTTTTACAAATGCACTTGATAGGACTTCTATCTTTGATAGGTAGGGACTTCATACTTAATGTAGATAACTCAGCAGCAGTTGAGAGAAGTTTAGTCTACATGTGAAACCCATTTCATTTTATACAGGACATAGCCCAGTCTTGCATATAGAATTGGTTTGTCTGGCTCAAAAATAAAAGAAAGAAAGTAAGAAAGAAAGAAAAGGGATGGACCTTGACTAAATATAGGAATGTGTAACTTACAGGAGAGGCTTTTTAGCCATTTTTAAATAAATAAATAAATAAATTAATGGAGATATCCTATCTCCTAGAACTGGAAGGGACCTTGAAAGGTCATCAAGTCCAGCCCCCTGCATTCACTAGCAGGACCAAGTACTGTTTTTTGCCCCAGATCCCTAAGTGGCCCCCTGAAGGATTGAACTCGCAACCCTGGGTTTAGCAGGCCAATGCTCAAACCACTGAGCTAATCCCTCCCTTTTGTTGAAGTTTTGTCTCTCATGAATATATATCACAAAGATCTATGTTAACTTGAAACTCTAATATTCATAACTTTACAAAACATAAAACCCTATGTAAGCAGGGGAATGGTCCCGCTATTGTGGGGAACTTTCCTGGCTTATACACTACCCCAGTGAAATGGGCTAGCAAAAGGATCTGAGTCCTTGCTCCTTTACCCAGAGGCCTGCCTGACCTCAGGGGCTCCCCTCCAACTCTCCTGTGTGGCAGAGTCCTCAAAACCCCAACAAGGATTCCTGGGGGGCTCGATCCCCAGCCTTGTCGTGGTCACTTAGGGCAGGGGCTAGAGTGTCCCCACTCCGGGGTGCTCTCTCTGCACTGGATGCTTCCCTGACCCACTGATCATTACATAGAGTTCGAAGCAAATACAATTTATTAAACAGCAATCGATTTAAAAAAAGAAGGAAAAAATGGGAAAGGTTAAAGGAAAACACATAGCTTGGGCCCCTGCTTTCTCCTTGGCTCGGCCCCACTCTGTCTAACCCAGGCAATTCCAGCTCACACAGAGGACGGGACCCCCCTGGTCTCCTGACTTCCTGATTAGCCTTCCCGCCCTGTCAGTCAGGCTGACCTGAAGCATTGGCCTCTCCCCATTGTTTCTGGGGACTGTCAGTCTCAGGGTCCTGATTTCCCATTGACCCTTTCCCTTTCTTTTGGTACTGAGAGTTAGCCAACCAAAACACCCCACTGAGTTTTAGTAAGGGGAAAACAGTCTCCTTACATTGTAACTCTCTTTCAAAAAGTTCCTTTGTGTAGGGGGCTTTGACACAGCTACTGGACTGGTGGTGTCCTCTGTTACCCAGAATGCCAATGGTGACACACAGAGGAAGCTATGTCAAGTCAGATAGTGGCCTGGGGTTTTGTGGGGGCTCACTCATTTGCAATTAGTCTTCAGTCTTATGCTACCATGTATATCATAGCAGATGTCAGTTGGCCACAAAGTTCTCGTACAAAACTTAAGCACCTATGCTGTGATTTCTTGCCCCACAAGAGATGTTGAATAATCTGCTGTTCCCATTGAAAAAAGTGGGAGCTAAGGGTACTAAGCATCTCAGAAAATGATGCCGCTAACATGTTGTACAATTCCCATGGAAAATAAATGCTTTTTCCAGGAACGTGCCCTTGTAAGGTGGAAGTAAGTGGCTGAAAGGCCGTGCCTTCATTTAATGTAAAGGAAATAATATATCTATCCTACATTTTTCAACCATCATTGCTGCTACATCCTCTGCCCAATCCAAGGAATTATACTCTCCCATATTAGCACCTATTCATTGAGCTCCTCAGCGTATTTTATTACAAACCATTGTAAAGTTGCATGGGGTAGTTCATGAAGTAATAAAATGTGGCATTTGTGACTGGATTTTAGATGGGATTCACTTAGAGAAAATTGGGGGCAGGAGCAAAAAAATGGTAGTTTCTGATGCAAAGTGATGAAAATCATTACACAACTTTTATTTCCTTTTAAGAACTTCAATAAGGACTTGATTTGTGTAGCTAAGTGGGGTAGTAGTTCAGATCTTCTTAAAAAGGAGAAATGTGCTTTCTAGATTGTGGCAGTGTGGTATCAAATAAGGATGATTTATTCTCTTATAGAGTGGTGGAAAGCTGAATAATCCTGTGGATATATGTGTACCAGGCTGTTTTACAGTGACATTTTACTGATTTATGTCATCTTTATCCCTTTTATTTTCTTAATCAGTAAGGGAAACCAATATCATCTTTATTAGCTCCTGCATTTTTGTATAAATTTTTCTTTTGCTAATTTTTGTAGTATTTTTTCTTATGTCTCAACCCGACTCAAATTATCTGGGAGAAAGACTTAAAATTAAAGTATGCATAAAAAGAAAGCTCCAGTGAAGCCTACCAAACTGTTGTTTCTTCAGCATAAACAGAATTTCCTAACCTCAATTACTTGATTCGACTTCTGTTGTCAATAATTTACAATAACAACCATGTGAGAAAACTGGATTAGTATGGGACCAAGAAAAAATGTGTGGCTAAAATGAAGGTCATCTCAGACTATGAAGGACAGTTGAAAGATAACACACCCATTAACTGGAATAAGGTGACAAGCCAAGTTACTTATACAAAAAGTAAACAGAGATGTTTCCAACAGTCCGTGCAGCACCAACTGGAAAGAAATACAACGTGGCTTTTTGTGAAGTCCTAGGTAAATATTTTAGGTGAGTTCTGTTTGTTCTTCCTGAACTTACATAATTTTCCAAACTTTTTTCTCATACTGGTAACAGAGTTGAAGCCAGGGTTACATTAAAGTAATAGGATAGCTCTAGCACATGTAGAGAAAATGAGAAGCAGATAAAAAAATGAAATCTTGCTAACATTGCAAAAATAAAAAATTCCCGGATTATGCTGATGATTTACCACTGTTTTGCTTAAGTGAGAATTCGTTACAGGGTGCCTGGGAGAGGGAAACCTCTCCCAGACAGCAAGGCATGTGATACCATCAATAAAAGAAGCCTTCCAGTCAGAGTATGGGCTCCATAGTCTGCAGAGTCAGTAAGTCAGGGGCTGTTTAGCTATTTTGTGTTTACCGGTCACAACCCCAACATTAATTCATTCTTGGAATATGAAGCCATTTCATATTTACTCTTGTTATGTCTGGCAAGAGTCCTTAAAAAGTCCCCAGTTGGTGCTGCTTGACTCTTATATCTTTATAGTTTCTTTGATTGATTTGACAGAGCAATCACAGGCCTAAAACCAGACCAAGCTATTCCCGCATTTACAGAACATGAGACCAGACATAAAACTACAGTTAACTTTTGATTTCCTTTCTTTTTCTTCATTATCACAGAATAGTATATGTTAATATATAAATTAATGCTCACTTTATACATTAAGCTATGGTAAAGTCTTATTGATTTTCAGAGAAATTAATGGCCTTTCTATCTGAAATGCCCTAATAGAAACAAAACATTCTGTAGATTGTCTTTAAAAAAGTATACAAAAGGCTTCATTTCTGTAGAAAATGATATGAGAATGCAATATTTCCATTCATATTAATTTCTACAGGCCTTTTCTTTAACGAAAATATGTTTCTATGCATTTTCATGCATGTGGCAAAATGTGAGAAGGGAATACTAAGAACCTGCTAAAAGGAATAAAAACTACACACATAAAAAGTTCTTCTATGCTGTTAGCTCACTTTTTCATTGAGTTTGAACTGTGAAACTAGATTATTCATAATCTAGATGAGGAACTAACTACAAACTGCAGTGTTGGGGCTGCAAACCCTGCAGGGGAATGTCCTTGAACTAACAAAAACAGCCAACCAAAACCTGCCAACTAAAGTAAAATGAAAAGATTCCTATTTGTATGAGATTTAATTTTTAAAATTAAAATTCCTGATGTTTGGGGCTTAAACTACTGAGAACTCTTTGTTCAAACAAACATGTTAAATTTCACTTAAACTCACTTTTAGAGCTTGTTTGAAAACTTTGTTAAACTTTCTTTCCAAACGGTGTGAATTTTTTTTGGAAATTAGACAAACTTCAGTTAATTTGCTTCAAACTCACCAAGAGCATTGCCTTCAGTTCCTCTTCATCAACATCATCTGAATCCCCTCTGGTCAAACTTATTACACAGCTTCTTCACTCAGCTGAAGCTGCTTTCACCAAGGTCTCTGCGTTCTTCCAGACAAAAATCCACCTTCATACTCCTTTACCCTTTGGATGGGATTTTCAAAAGCCTCTAAGTAGCTTAGAAGAACAATCCCCATTGAAAATCAATAGGACTTGTGCTGCTAAATCACTTAAGCGTTTTTTTAGAAACCCTCTATCTGCTGCTACTTATGCTCAGGCACATCCTCCTCCTTGAAATCATGCCCTCTTCATTTTTGGTACATGATCCTTTTGGTTCTCCTTCAACCATCTCGGGTGCTCCTTTGGTGTCTCTTTACCATTCTCCTTAAGATAGTGGTGTGGGGAAGAGGGTACAGCAAATGTTTGATGTAAGTAGTTTTGTGACTAAGGGCCTTGTCCACACTAGGGTTTTTAATCTCTGGCATAGCTATGCTGATGTAGCTGCACTGCCATAAACTACAGCTTGTACCAATACAACTTAAGTTGTGGTAAGTTGCATCAGTGTAACTACTCCATTGGCTATGGCCCCAGACTGCACAAAGCCTACATTTCTGTAGTTTCTTGGTTTGTGCCCCTTCTTGAACTTGACTAGTTCTATTTACTTACTTTAAGAGCTGAAGAGGGCCCAAGAGTCTAGCTCCAATTTTACTTTAACTTTGCATTAATTTACATGTCTCTGGATATAGAATGACTTCCTCTGCTCAATATTGGCTATTGCTTCACTTCCCTTGAAATGGCGACTGCAGGAGCATTAATAAATGGATTGAAAGGTTTGTCTAGCTTGCCTTAACTCTTTGTAAATGACTCTGGGTGCTTGGAGAAAATGCCATTTTATAACTTATAGCAAACTGCAGTGTGTCCATCAGACATCTCTTTTACGCCTCTATACCAGAAAGACTTTTCTCTGCACTTTCTCAGGCAGTGTAAGAACATTAGCGTCTCAAAGCTATGATAAATCAGGTCACTTCCCTTTTCTGCACTGACACCAGTAGGTCCTGAACTTGTCTGATCTAAAAACCAGATACTTCATCCTTATGAAAATGGATAAGCCACTTCCTTTGTTCAGGCTTGCTTTAATACAAAAAAAAAAAAAAAGAGGTATTGTGTAATAATGGAGAAATGACATTGTATCACACAAAGAATGGGTTTTGTTTGCCTTCATGCCCCCTGAGTGCCATTAAGGAATTTATGGTCATAATACCTTGACTGTTGGTGTGCATTATTTTCAGTTGTCCCTGGTTGCCTATTGCAAGTGCTTGCATTAAGTGGCACTGTGACATCACATAGGTCTCTAAAGATCCACTTCAGTCTTTACCCATTTAACAGTTATCAGGTGAACACCTAATAGAGGTACTTGTTAGGAGAAGGAAGATAGATTTATATAGTAAAAGAGTCAGATATTTTGAAAGTTGGTGTCTGGTTCAATGACAGACTTGAAGACCAGATGCAAATGCATAGTGCTTTCTTAGCTTGGTTGACAATAAAATGAAATAAGTTTCACCAACATGTAAAGTTTTATGTGGTGACCAAATCTGTATGATGATGAGCCATTCAGGAATAAAATAACTTGCAACATATTTCTTTGGAAGCATGCTTATCCCTCATTGATAAACAGAGCACTTGTACTCCATAGTTTTTATTGGATTGATTTAATTTGACTCAACTTGATTTATATCAACAGGATGTTTAGTTGGTTTCAAATTTACTTGACCTGGGGGAACACACATCATCAGGAGAGGTGGAACAATAAAGCTGATTATCAAGCTTTTTTCTGCACTCTACCTAGTTTTCAGCCTTCTTGTCATTAGTGTTTGCTGTCCACACATAAATAAATAACTAGTAGCCAAATGGCAGGCCTATAGCCCTATAAAACCCCCAAACCCAACAGTTTGGACAGCTTTGTCCCATACTTGCTAGAATTTCAGCAGTGTTGACAAAAACTCCACCATGTTCAGTAACACTGTCATAGGATGGCTGGCTTTAAGGGGTGTTGGATTCAGCTTTGCCTGTGATCAAGTAATTATCCCACAGCTGATCCTGATCAGATGGCTAAATTCAGTGATGCCAGCTATGAAAGGGTCAGGGAAGACTAGATAATGAGTGAGAACTCAGGAAGAGAAGACCCAGGAGAGAGGAGCAAAGGGAGCTCTCTCTCTCTCTGAGGAGGGCCGAGTGGAGGCAGGCTGGAGAAAACTATAGAGAGCAGAGTAGGTTCCTGTGCACACCCTGCGATTAGGGTCTGTAAGGATATGTCTACACTGTTTGGAAAGAAAAAAAAAAAAAAACCTCGCAGCAGCAAGTCTGAGCCCCAGTCTACAGACTCAGACTCATGCTTACGGTACTAAAAATAGTCATCTAGATATTCCTGCTAGGAGGCCCCCTCACCGCTTGATGGAGCCAGGGTTGCTCGGTGTCTCGTTTTTGACCAGAACGCCTGGTCGAAAAGAGACCATGGTGGCTCCGGTCAGCACTGCTGATCAGGCCGTTAAAAGTCTGGTCAGCAGCGCAGCAGGGCTAAGGCAGGCTCCCTGCGGCTCCCGGAAGCAGTGGCATGTACCCCCTCCAGCTCCTAGGTGCTGGGGCAATCAGAGGGGCTCCGCATGCAACTCTCGCTATAAGCACCAGCTCCGCGGCACCCATTGGCCAGGAACCACAGCCAATGGAAACTGTGGGGGCGGCGCCTGCAGATGGGGTGGCATGCAGAGCTGCCTGGCCGTGCCTCCGCGTAGGAGCCAGAGGTAGGACATGCCGCTGCTTCCGGGAGCTGCCTGAGGTAAGTGCTGCCTGGAGCCTGCACCCCTGACCCCTTCCCGCGCCCCAACCCACTTCCCCAGCCCTGATCCCCATCCTGCACTCTGAACCTCTCAGCTCCAGCCCAGAGCCCCTTCCTGCACCCCAAACCCCTCATTCCCGGCCCCATCCCAGAGCCCGCACCGCCACTCAGAGCCCTCATCCCCTCCGGCATCCCAACAGACTGCCTCAGCCCGGAGCCCCCTCCCGCACCCTGAACTCCTCATATCTGGCCCCACCCTGGGGTCCACACACCCAGCCGGAGCCATCACCCCCTCCCACACCCCAGCTCCCTGAGCCAGCCTGGTGAAAATGCGTGAGTGAGTGAGTGAGTGAGGCTGGGGAGAGCGAGTGTCAGAGGGAGGGAGGGATGGAATGAGTGGGAGGTGGGGTGGGGCCTCGGAGGTGGGGCAAGGGTGTTTGGTTTTGTGCGAGTAGAAAGTTGGCAACCTTAGACGGAGCCTGTGCAGGAATGTCTGCAATGCTATTTTTAGTGCTGTAGTGCCACCCTGAGCCTATAGACGCAGGCCCTCAGAATCGCTGCCTCTGTGTTTTTGATTTTTTTGCAGTGGAGATGCACCCTGAGAGAAGGGGAGGGAAGGCAGTGGGGAACCCTGCTAAGAAGGGCCTACAGGGAAAATGCCCTCGGAGGCTGTGTCAGCCCTAAGGGGCAAAGAAGAGACTCTGCAATGCCTGGGAGTAAGGCTGTAGAGCAGAGAAGGGTCATCTGTTTGGACTCTTATTTGGATTCTTTAGTAGAACTTTTTTTACCCTGAAAGAGGTAGGGTGACCAGACAGCAAATGTGAAAAATTGGGACCCTATAAAATCGGGACATCTGGTCACCCGAGAAAGAGGGCTGAGCTGGCCGGGAGGGGCTAGGCTGTGAAAGACATAAACAGAGACAGCCCATCGCAGGCCAAAGAAATGGATGTTAGAGTGGGCATTGGGGATGAGAACCCCTGCAACACCACAACCTGATGCCAAGGGGGGCTATAGTGGTGAGTGGAACCACTTACAAACACTTTTTCTCTTCGTATTGCTTTATTTATAATTGTACGTCTTGTTTAAGAAGCAACCACACTGCATAGTTTAGTCAGAGTGAGAAGACTGTTACTGTAATGAAACCAGAATGGAAAAATTTGCTTCTGGGCACCACTTTGGGAATAACGTGTCTCCTTTAGTTTGACTTTGTCTCCCTTGGAGCTACCTACACCCACTTATGGATTGGGGGTGGGAGGAGTGTAAGGTTGTGTCTCTCCTAAAACTGTCCCTCTGCTGCTAGCACTTTTTCAGATGGTGTAGACAGGGCTTCTGGCAGTCGGGATGTTTAAAGTATGTTGTCACCTAACCCTGCTCAGAATAGGTTGACACAACGTAGTGCTTAAAACAGCATTGGCCTCCTTAGCATTGTGTGTACACTAGTGGTCGCTATTACTACCACTGGTAGTAGCAAAAATAGGAAAATTTAGCAAAAATGTCCCTAATGTAAATATACCTTCTGAGTCTAATTTGATGCTACTTGCACTTCAGGACTCTTAAGAACTTTTTGAGTTAAAGTAAGTGGTGATGTATTTTAACTTACACCTTCCTGAAGTTACAATTCAAGCTCATCTCTAGTTACTTTAGAAATATAAAGAGCAGCGCAGGTGTATTGGAATAATATTCTGTTAAGCCATAGAAAACTGATCAGCTCAGCAACATTAATATATACTACACATATATCTCCCATAGGGAATAGCAGGGAAATGTGAGTTGCTTGATAAGCCATTTCTGAAGACTTCAACGGTGGCTACCACTGTGCTTCTGGAATCTTATTGGGTATGTTGAAGTGTGTACTCAAGCAGCACTTTCAAGCATCATCAGTCACGATTGTTGGGCTACTACTTCTTGGGATGGTGGTCTACAACCAGGCACCTTGTTCCTTAGAGAGATTGGGCAGTGGAATCACTTGATTCAGGTGTGGTGCCTTGGAACATATCTAAGTTTGGGGGAGCTTAGTCCATACTTTCAATTTGGCCCTATGTTTTGTTGACAAGAGAGTGGATTGTGTGCATGAAAGCTCCAGTACATATTAAACATATTAAAATTATACTGGAAAAAGTACTAGAGGATTCAGGGAACAATTCTAAATAAACACTGGAGGATAAACTCACGTAATACATGTTTTCCAGTTAAAGTCTAAAATTCTCTGAAAGAACCTCTTCCTACTCAGGCTAACCAGTATGGCTATCCAACTTTAGCTTTCCCTGTTAAATTGGATTTAACAAGTCTTAATGATTAGACATAGAGCTTAATCTCAATTTAGTTAAAAGAGTTTCTCATATGTTAATATAAGCAGAACTTTTAAACATGGGGAGTTCTGTGAGCTTTATTAAATGGGGGGGAATTGTAGTGTAGAGCCACCTACTGGCTATTTCCGGGATTTAACTGTGTGTGAAATTATACAGAGCTTGAATCTGGCAATGATGATGCAATAATTTTGAGTAATCAGATTCAGTATTTAATTAAGAGAGTATTATGATCAGAGAGAGATGCACATTACAAAAGTGTGCACGTGTGCGACAGTATTTATGTAAAGAAAACATATGAATGAATCCTGTGTACTCTGAATACTCAGAGTATAATGGATTGGGGTAGTGATGTGGGAATAAATATATCCCTTTTAAAGGAACTATTCCTTTGGTCTCTGTTGTGTGTTGCTTGCTTCCTCCCAGCGCAAAGTGTAGTTTCTTGAAGATACGTTGCAAAGTGAAAGGAAAACATAATCTAATGATCCATCCAGATGTTACTTCACAAATGCGTATTTTCACCACTTATTAATAAAAAGTGGTTTGTGTGCCAACTACTGATTTTTTTAAAGATTGTGTGTGTGTGTGTGTGTGTGTGTGTGTGTGTGTGTGTATAAGCTATCTGGAATGAGCTTCATGGGTCTATGCTACAGCTGGTAAAAAATGGATAAAAATATATCACAAAAAATGCAGATGTGGTATCCATTTCACTGGATTCTAAATGGAACTCCCCCCATTTTTCTAATTAATTAAAAAAAATAGTTTTTAGAATGTGTATATTGTGGATTTTAGTTTCCCTCCTTCCTCCTTTTTGCCACTATGTGCAATAAAATGAATTATATCTTCATTTCATTTTCATTTTTTTCTTTCACCTCCCACTTTACCTTTTTCCTTCTAATGCTGCACTTTCTCCAACTTTTGAAATGTTAGAGTGGCAAAGGGTATTTTTTTTTCTATTCTGTAGCCATTCCAAAGCTGGAGAAATTTAGAAAAATTAGAGCGGGGGTGGGGAGCTAAAGAACGTTCATTATATTACATTCATTAACAAAAAGAAAAATAGAGAATACGGGGGGAAATATGATTTTTTTTTTTAAATCAAGTTTTCTAAAACCAAAACAAAACTAAGAAAAATGTCGTTTAAAATGAAATTAACATTTATATTTTGTTTTAAAAATTCCCTTTAAAAAATGGGGAAAAAATGACAGTATCCGTGGAAAACAATATTTTCAGTAAACCCCCATTTTTGGAGAACCAACTCTTACAACGCATACTCTTAATGAAACCATCAACTGGTTTCAATTCAATTAATTTTGAAGTGTCAGACATCTTAATTCTGTGGAAACACAGGTAAATTACTTTAATTGTTTCCGTAGCCTGGACATCACTGCCTGGCTACCACCATTATGTCTGCCAACTTTTTGTAACAGCATGAGTGACAGAAGAAAGCAACCATGAACTGCTTTACCAGGTAATAAAGGCTGCAGTACGAACCCCAGCATCATTCACTACAATATTTTTAAGGAGAAAATGTGAGTAAAACTGGAAAATAAGATACTAGACTGAAGCTACAGACTGCAAAAGTATCACATATTCTGCCTGGCTTTATTTTTAAAATACAAAATTCAATAATTTTTGTAATTTTTTTTTATGTAATGTAACCATTTAGAATACTAACCAGGTTAAAATGTAAAGTATGTCTTCTTTATAACTTATGCATTAGGTTGTTTTTTCCCAGGCTCTTTCAAGTGGAGGGGAATTTTATTTCTGATGTTAATAACATAGCTTGTTTGCACTGGTAAAACAGAGGCAGGATAAAAACTGGAAAAGAGAGGTTGGCATGCTGATCTGTTATGTTCTGTTTTGCTTTCTGTTTTTATTTCTATTAATTTAAATCATAATGTTATAGCTTATCTAGCTACTGATTAAGGCAGGTAACAGCGACACTTACTGCTGTTTTTAATTAATCTTTCCTTCATTGTGGTTCTGCAGAACTAGTAGTATATGTGGAAGTCTGCATCTGGGATCTTTTTTTCAAATTCACAGTATGTGCTGGTGTATCCCTGGATTTCTTTTTAAATTATTCAAAAATAACTGGATTGTTCATCAAAACATTCAGGAGCATCTGACTGGAAGAAAAGTTAGAACAATAAAAAGGTGAAATTAGAAACTAGATTCTCTTGAGATTCATTTACTGATCTCTGGGTTCCTGGAAAATCTTTGTTTTCATTGTATTTCTTATTTGTATGCTTAACTTCTTATGAGTGCAGAAATATTTAATTAGGGATTAATGAAAGCTTTTTCATATTACAAGCCAACTTGCCTTCAAGCTAATTTCTGTCATTCAGAGTGCTATAATGCAGAACTTGAATTAGCATGTGATGTTGTAAAGCCACTGTTTGAAGCTAAACATATAGCTGAATATTAGAATTGTACACATCTATGCAACCTACTGTTACAGTTTAACAGAACTTTAGTTTGATACCTCTTAAGAAATGTAATCTAGGTTTCTTTTTTTCTTTTTTTCTAGTTCTCCAATTTCCTCAGTCCATATGGGGATTAGAAGGAAACCTGTATGTTAGTTTTGAAAGACTGCTATCGTGTAATGTGAGGGACTTCAAGTGAACCTATATAGGATGTAGATTTTAACAATCATAATTTCACATCACATGTGTGGTACTTATAGCCACCCCTGCTTTGTGCCAAAATGCCACCCACCAGTGACCAAAAGATGATACCTCTTCCCTCATCCCATCTCCTATTCTTCTTCAAGGTGTGAAACATCACAGCTTGTAACTACACCAATAACAATAACACATGAATTAGTTCAGCTAATGCTAGTTTTCCTGCATTGATTTACATTCTATTAACCTTCACTTGAGATGATAAAAGCAACTGGTAGGGTCAAACTAGTTTGCTTAGATATGGGACAAAGCAAAGAGAAATTTTGCTTCCCCCATCCTCCCTGCCCTCCGAAACAGCCTCTCCTTTCTCTCTGTTTGAAACGTACAGTAATGGGAATTTTATTTCTGGTCCTCTCCATAGCTCTGAGAAAGAATTTCAAAAGAATTTTTGTTATAGTTGAAGGGGCATTCCACAGGATCTAAGCTGTGATTGTATGTATATGCCAGCCCTATTCAGAGATCGGTCTTCATAGGTCCCTAGAGGAATATGAGCAAGCTTAGGCAAACTCATTGGCTAATTTGCTCCATGCAAGTATTTATTCCTCTCCCGCCACTCCCCCTTTTGGTTGGTAGGGAAACCCTTGGATCTGTTAGTGAACTTTTGATCTCAATACAGCACTTACGCAGAGTTTGAGTGGAATTTCTATGAACTTGACTAAAAGGAGAGAATGTGGAAAACAAGTCCTCCAAATACAAAATGTGATCCAGCAAAACCCCCCTCCTCCTTGCCTGCAAGTGGCAACCTCACAGCTATTCAGCTGAGTGGTGCGAGGCCCAGAGGGGGCAGAGCCAGCAGAAGGAGAAATGGCTTTGGTCCAAAGAACAAAATGCAAGTTTTCAGGAAAATTTGAAAACGTTGCCCAAGGCAGGTCCCAGCATGCATGCTGAGCTTGTTATATACATATTTTTTTATATTGGTGTTTACTTTGCTTTTAAATAAGCAATTAATGCAGCTAGCAAGTAGAGTATACTCCCAATTTTCTGAAACCTTATTATTGAAACCTCTGAATTATCCAAATCCTGGCCCAGCATGGGGGACCAGGAATGGATCTGGAAAAATGCTGAAGTTTGGATAATAGAGCAGAGACCGCTGGCAGTGAGGAAGACCATTTTGCTGCTGAATGCCTCCTGGGGCAGCTCAGCGAGCCCGCTGCAACTCTGCTGTCATAGGAGTGAGCGAGCGGGACCATGACAGCAGAGCTGCAGAGGGCTCCCTGCTCTGCCTCTGTCTCTACTGCCCTCTTGATTATCTCAACTCCTGTTTATCCAATTAAAATCCACGTCCCCCATGCTATTCAGATAATTAGGAGTATACCGTACAGCATCACGTACAGCTGCCTACTTCAGAGGACTGCTGTGGAATTAAGTTTTGGGGTTGGTGAACTCTTGCAAATAAAACAAAATGTTCAAGACCCAGTTGCTTATGGCTTTATTTTGGAGGGGGGGGCTAACATAAACTTTCTCCTCCAACATTGCTGCTTTCTTCAATTCTGTGAAATGCTCAAACCAATCTATAACTTCGTGATTGTTATTTATACTGCATACCATGGTTACTTGACTGTTTTGGCATCAGCGAAAATATAATTTATATCCTCTTACTTTGAAAGCAGTTTAGCTAAGAAAGATTTTCCATTAGATGATAACAGCATAGGGTTTATGACACAGAAGGTATGTTTGTGCTGCGTGCTGGGAGTCTGATTCCCAGCTCAAGGAGACATACCTGATGCTATTCCAATCAAGCTAGTGCACTAAAAATCGAGTATAACCATGTTGGTGTGAGCAGCAGGAGGGCCTAGTGTCTTGTATGTGTACATACATAGCCCCTCCCGCAGCCTTCGCTGCCACAGCTTTGCTCTGTTTTTAATGCTTTAGCTCGGGATGTCAACTTGAGCTGAAAATCACACACACACAGCTCCAAATGTAGACAAACCCACAGAGGAACAGCTTGGCTTTTATTTAGGAGAGGGCAAGTGATGTCAGATACAGAGTTAATTACAATAATTTGAGCGATAATGCCTTGTAATACATTAATTCTAGCTGCCAAATTATCCTTTCTGTGGAGGGGGGAAATATTTATTTCTTTTACATACAATCTTGCACATTGCATATATGTGAATACCCACCTACGCCAATTCCTCTCTTTAGGCATGGTTGTAAACTCTTCAAGGGATGGTCTGCCTTCCCCCCCCCCCCCCCGTATGTTCTGTTGTCTGTCATCTTTATGCAGATAAATATGCAATATAAATTAACATATATGGCTCTAGTTCGCATGTTTGTTGTCACTTGTGCAGAAGTCTTGCTATAGTATAACACAGAGCTTGCTTTCTGAATTGAATGTGTTCAGCCGTCTGCATAGCTGCTTGGGTCATATCTTTTCTAATTTAAGTTTCAAAATGATCTCTACATTAGCTTTCTAAATTAGAGGCTGCAGAAATAGCTGCCATCTACTGGCCAACAGCAGTGCTTGTAGTACCATTTTAATTTCAAAACAATGTGATCTAAAAACCGTGGAAATTGATGTTTACCTTATGTGTGTTTGTTGTAGGTTAGTTTTCCAAACGCTTGGGGCCTGATCTTACCATCACTAGAATAGAGCTCCCATTGCAGTCACTGGGAGTTGAATATATGCAGCTGACAGGTTGGTCAGACTTCTCTTGATGTGTCATTGTTTTGTATTGCCTGTGACCATCCTCTAGAGATACCGTGGAAGCAACAATATAATTTTATCTCCTTCCTCTTAAGTTTCAGTTGGGGTTACAATTATTACAAAACAGTTTTAGATGGCATAAGCCATTAGAGGGGAGGTAATCCAGTCACAAGGGATTTGGCATGCAAACACATTCCCTTGCCACTCCTAGGCCATGGAGGAGCATCTCAGGATGCATGAATCCTTTAAGATCCATATTCCTGCCCAGTTTATTATGTGAAGCCCTCAGATTGCCTCAGTAATAGGGTTACCATACGTCCGGATTTTCCCGGACATGTCCGGCTTTTGGGGGCTCAAATCCCCGTCCGGGGGGAAATCCCCAAAAGCCGGGCATGTCCGGGAAAATCGGGAGGCTCGGCCGGGGCCTCTTTGTCTGGGGCCGGGGCCGGTGCGGGGCCGGGGGCATAGTGCCGGGCCGGGGGCCGGGCCAGGGTCGCGGTGCCGGGCCGGGCTGGGCGCGGGGCCGGGGTCCGGGCTGGGCGCGGGGCCGGGGTCCGGGCCGGGAGCCGGGGGCGCGGTGCCGGTCCGGGCCCGCGGGGCCGGGAGCCGGGCCGGGCCCGGGGAGCCGGGAGCCGGTCCCGGGTCGGGGAGCCGGTCCGGGCCCGCGGGGCCGGTCCGGGGTCGGGGAGCCGGGCCGGGCCCGCGGGGCTGGGAGCCGGGTCGGGGAGCCGGTCCGGGCCCGCGGGGCTGGTCCGGGGTCGGGGAGCCGGGCCCGCGGGGCTGGGAGCCGGGAGCTGGGCCCGCGGGGCTGGGAGCCGGGGTCGCGGAGCCGGGAGCCGGGGGGTGCGCCGGGCCACCGGGGGTGGTCGGCCGGGGCCAGCACCCCAGGGCCCGAGCCGACCCAGGCTGGAGCCCCCGGGGGGCCAGCCTGGGCCGCGCCTCCTCCCCCCCACACCCCCCCTTACCTGCTTCAGGCTTCCCGCGAATTAAATGTTCGCGGGAAGCAGGGGAGGGGGCGGAGACTTTGGGAGGGGGCGGAGTTGGGGCGGGGGCGGGGGCGGGGCTGGGGCGGGGCTGGGGGCGGGGCCGGGGCCCCGGGGAGTGTCCTCCATTGGGAGGCACAAAATATGGTAACCCTACTCAGTAATTAAGCTGTCATCTTGGCAGCTGGGCCTTGCAAACTTGAATCACCATGAAATACTCCCACAAAGGTTTCTGCATAAAAGTTTTATCTGAAATGTAAGAAAACAGAGCTTCTAGTGTGTGAAGGTAATCAAAAATACCCATGCTGGATGGGCCACGTTTGCACTGTGGGAAAAATGTCTTCTTAACCCAAAAGCCTTCTGTATTCCAGGAAGAACAGCACAAAACAAAAGCACGCAAAAACCAAAACTGCAGTGAGGGAAAGGGGGTAGCAGGAAACTCAAATGGCTTCCCGCCCAGAAGAAACTAACTAATAGAAAAAGCACTCATGGTCATTAAACATGAACCATCAAGTTATGCCCCAGTGAAGATATTGGTGAAACGTGGGCAGAATTTTCCCTTCAATCTTACCTGTTGTCAGCCTGCACAGGTGATGTCATTTCTGCTTCCAGTGGAAGATAAATTGCCTTAGTCCTGTGCTGCCATATCAGCAGGCAAAGGGCTAAAATTCAACTGTTCTAAAATGTTATCTCCCTCCCTTTTACATTAATCATATGGCTATCATGTCTGATTTTCTATATGCAAAAGTGTCCCTAAACAGGTCATTTTTCTCAATTATTGTCACACCCATACAGAAACTCTTGGGAAGGTTTTTTGGGGGGAACAAAAAATAAGCCTTCAGAGAGTTGATCACAAGGTTTTGTAAATTTTAAAATGCCTTGTCTTCTGTGCATTACAGCATCCACATCCTACTGAATCACACTGTGTGTAGGTTCTTGGCAGGAGGGAGGTTCACATCTGTTTTAAAATGTTGGATCTCCCTAAATAAGATAATGTTTATGAGCCTTTAAAGCTGTGGTGTGGGAAAGGGTCGGGTGACTGCTGAAAAACTGGCATAATGATGAAATTGAAATGACAAGGATAGACATGGTCTGTATTATAAAAACATGTCTGACATGAAAACAATGGCTTCTCCTAATCTTTTAAAGCTGTGCCTTCTGCCTATGGCTTGTCCCATAGATGCTGCCTTCAAGTTCATTTGACTTTGGTTTGGGAAGAGGATAGTTTGTGCAAACAGAAAGTTGATTTTTGGTAGGATGGGCTGCAGCACCATGCTGCTACCAAAAGAAGCAAGCGAGCCAGGGCATAGCTGTGGGACAGCTTTTCAGTGTCATGACTGGAATTAGACTTAGAGTAGTGTCTAGACTTGGCTGACTGTGCACTTAATTTGGGAAAGTAGATGAAGCCAAGAACCAAAAAAAAGGTACAACAGGTAGAAAAATGATAATTATCAAAGAATTTCAATGTTACTTTTTGAGTGTTCTCGCACATATGTGTTGGGTAAAGATTATTACACTTGGCACGTTACGCTGATGTGCATGAACAAAACATTGCATGGAAGGGGGTGTATAATCAGTAACCTACTAGATTATGTTGTTAGAATATATATGCAATGTTCTATAAAGGTGTACAATTGTTAGCTTGACAATTGCATCCATCCTTTGTGTCAAAATCTCTTATTTTAGTTCCCCCCTTGACTTTTCACAATGCTGTGTTGAGTAATCTATATATATTTTGTGAGTTATCCTATATTCACTTGGTTTCTTGCTACATATTAGTAGTCTAGCAGTATAGTTCTTTATATCTTCTGCTCTCCGGGGAGTAAATTACACAGCAGAGAACTGAACTACACATTTATACAATTTTGATCATGTCTACACGAACATTTACTTTGTGACAAGCCTTCCATGGAGGAACTGTCCATGTGGACCCAGCTCATGCACATTAACAGTTCTTCTGTGGCAGGCTAGTGTGGGATAAATTCACACCCTAACTTGCCATGAATGGAATGTTCATGTAGAAAAGCCCTTCATTTATTTGTACTCTAAAAGATTAAAAATTAGTATTTGGTAAAATAAAAGGAAGTTTACATGATAAAAACACTATATAGTTTATCTACTGGGCGCATAAGTGGGGTGTGAATTCTAATGTGTACCAGTATGTTGCACACTAACTGGCTTATGTGAATCATGCTGGTACTCACTAGAAGTTCCCTCATGCATGTTAACGAAGTACTGCTTGAAACAGGGCTATGTAAATGCACAGTAAGGAACTTCTTGTGTGCACCAACAGGGTATACATAGGTCAGGTAATAGGCAACATACTGGTGCGCATTCGAATTCACAGCCCTCTCTTTTGCACTCCCGCACTGTGAAGACAAGCCCTTAATTTCTAGGGAAAACGAGGGAACTTGCATGTGGTGCTCTGGAACTTGAAAAATAATGTGAGATAGGAATGCTTTAAGGGCCGGTTCATCTTCCATCAAAGTCTATGGAGTTTTTTGCTCAGTTTTCAATCGTATTTGAATTGGGCCCCTACTGAGGGATGTTTAGCTGTTGAAAATCACTGCAGGACTACTGTTCTTCAGTGTTCAGAACTTACATTCTCAGTGACATTTTGTTTACTTGAGTACCAAGTGAATTGAAATCCAGATCCCTTGCTGGGGTCAGGAAGCCATTCTTTAGTTCTCTGCCTTTGTATAAGGATCTCTACAGAACCTCAAAAATGTAGAGTTATTACAAAGTTGCTTATGTGCACCTTGTCACCTGTTGAGAAAATCTGCATAGTTCTGAATCATTGTTAGGAAGATTTCCCCTGAGAGAATTGGACCCTTTAAACACATGAAACTTCTATTATTTTATATAATATAGAAAATTACTATTGACCCAGTCTTCGTAGTCTAAAGCAATGCATTGATATTACATCTTTGTATGTCGTGAACCTTACCATAAAACGTATACATTTCCATACATGTAAAGATGCAATATTAATGCTTTGGTTTTGAGTCAATAGGATTTTTATTATTTCCAATACAGTTTTTTTTGGGTGGGCGGGTGTTGAATACATATTTCTGGAAATACTTTCCCCCATCTAAAAAACAAAACCAGTGGGTGTGATAAGATTGAGCCCCCACCTAGTTGGCTGTGAAGTGTGCACTTTTTAGTTACATGATAAAAAAATGTTCCTTAGAGTTTTGCCACCCAGTTTTTCTGTCTGTAACCTGTACTTGGACACAGCTTTCTAACCATTTAGTTAGAAAGGTTGAGGGATAGAAAATATCCATCATAGAGTGGAAGTGTCAAGAAAACAATATTTAGTTTATTGAATATAAAGGGGGGAAAAAGGTTCTCATAGGGTATCTTGGACCGGTGTCCTAATACTTTAGGGTTTCATCAGTTGCTTGGCAGATTTCTTTATTTAGGGTTCTTTCACGTAGTTGGCTCATCTGAAAAGCAAAGAAATTAGATGCTAGCAAGGAGAGTTTGCTCTTGTAGTAAATTATTTGTATCAAAGCAAAAGCCAAGACGAACCTGGAGCGTCTGCCTCTACTTCTAATAGTTAATCCCCATATTGGACTTGAAATAGCACATCTGTAATTTCACAGAAAGCATCAAACACAATATTGTATTGCTCAGTTACTTTGTCAGGGTATGTGTTTGGTGTGCCTGGGATCTTAATGCCTCATTATTGGCTTATAAAGAATTTCTGGAGCAAAGCACTCTATATATAAAGTTTATGCAGCACAAACATCTGGATCAGCTGTGGTTCCTGAAACCAAGTTAGAAGTACAATGTACTTAAAATATAGAGTGACCAAAGCTAAATAGAGTGTGGCAAGGGTAACCTCCTAATTCTAAGGGAAAAGACACCATCTCTGTTTGCCATGTAGAAAGTAACATATATCAGGAACATGGAGGGCTCTGGCAAAGAAAGAGACATCCATAGCTGTCAGGTGATAAATGTTAGTAATAAACAGGTGACTTCCAACATTTGGAACACTTTTTGATCAGATGGTACTTTGCCCATGTTGAATTTCAGGTCACCATGTGCTAGAACAAAGAGGTAAACCAACAGATATGCATCATTGTAGCCTTTAATGTGACTATAATAGCCTCATTAAATAAATATTGGAAGAAACTAGACACCAATACCATTCTCTCTGCATGGGAACTAGAAAGAAGTGTTTTGTCAATTCAGTATAGTTAGTAAATAATCCTCGATTGATTATGAAGTGTAATTCCTTTGTGTGTGTAATGGATGTGTTTCTCCTAAGGACTGTATTTCAGTCCCTGACAGGGAATGTTCATTCAGAATGAGTGTTACTTATTTTTTTAGGCTCAGGTTTTAAAATGCCTTCCTTAGAGCATGAAGACTTTATTTTAGTGGTATGGGATACAATCAGTTTAGGATTATAGGGAGGGATAGAATCAGCTCAGGAATATGGTGGAAGACAGGAGGGCCTTGGGGAACTAATATACAAGGGAAAGCATCTGCCATCTCGGATTTGCCAGGGTCCCTGTGTTAGGCAACACAACTAAAAAGTGAGTGGTCTTAACCAGGAAGGAAGCTTGACTCTGGGGACTGGCTGATTGAGGGTATTCCTAGTGTACACCATGAATAATGAGACTCCTATGGAGTCTTGGATGAAAATTAAAGCTGTTCCGTTTTCTAACCCACAAATCGCTGGTGGTAACAATCAAGGAATACTTGTCATAGTACAACCACTTGCCTTTCCCTGGGTGAATCTCCCTTTTTCAAGAACAGCTAATAGAGGAACATAAAGTTCCCTGCACTAACAAGGAAGAATCTGGCCCAAAACAGAGACAAAGATCTCTCGTAGTGTTTTTCAAGCAGCCTTGAAAAGCCTTGATGAGACCTGGTTTTCCCCAACTTTCACTCCATTATTAATGTTTGTTAGGATAAAATTGGCACCCGAGTAAGTAAATGAATTATAGTGGCACCATTTATGCTGATGTACTGTAGTTGAGTTTGTCAGCTATTCCATCATAGATGCATTTTCAGCTACATAGTATGTAACTTAACTATAAATAATTTCCCTCTAGTCCAAATATGACTTAATGGGTTTCACCACAGGCACATGTACTTTGTTTAATTTTGAGTAACATGCAATGCAATAATTATCAGGCCATTTGTAAATTATAGGAGTGCCAAAAAAGTTCAATTAGATACTTGATGCAAAGAAATGTTACGTAAATTCCTTTTGTATTTGATCTTTCATTTGTTTACTTTTTTGTCACCCTATCCCTATAGAGAACTATCACTCCAAAAGTTTTTCGGCAGACTAGCTATTCTACTTGGTACAACACTTTAGGTAACTTCTGCAATGTCACATCCTAGGCAAGATTCCTTCTAGAACCACCACTGTGGTTGGGAATTCATGATCAATAGCTGATTTTACAAGATAAATGTTGATGTCTGTATTTGAACTTAGGTTTGCGACCTTGCATAGTACCATGTGGTGCCTACATTACTTTATTCGAAAACAGTGGACATCATTTGCCCCAGTAGATAGCATTTAAGCACACACACCCTATGTCTGTCTGTCATGAATTCCACTTTCATCAGTGACGAGTCCATTGTGGGAGTGTGGGTTTGCTCATGCTGCTGAGCATTATCCACACTTCTCAATAAAGCTGAAAGCTTTCTGTATCTGCACTGAGTCCAGTCCAACTTCCACTGAATAGTATAGAGATACTCCCATTGGCTTCATGCCCCAAACAAACAGCTACCACGTTAGCTTTCTATATTTCCTGTAGCAACACTCATCATGCCACGCTTTGAGCCCAAAAGAAACCAAATCAGTATTTTTGTGTGGATCAGTTCCTCTCTATCCCAAACTGCTTCCACCCACATGTACCCTATCGCCATTAGCGTAGCTTCAGTGTTTTTTTTAACTCCAGATTATTTTATTTTGCACATTGTTTATAAAGTGTAGACAAAAACTCCTTCTCAAACTTGACTTTATTACCAATTAATACATTTAAATGACTTGAAAATAAACAGTTCTAAGAGGTTCCATGTGGCATATTACATTTCTGACCTAATGAATACTATTTGTAGAATGTACACTCTATTAATTGAGTCTTCCTGTTAGCTAGCAATCATGACTCTTATACTTAACTAAGAGTTTTCCTTTCAGTTTTTCTTTCACTTATTTTGTAGCAATTCTTCTGAAAACAGTACATTAATGGGAGGCACACAGAGAAATGACCAATGAGTTTGGCTGTATTATCTACTAATTGAAAGACATTGGACTGCCTTTTTAGTGTGTTTTGGTTTTCATTATGACACTGGACTTCTTATTTTTCAAACATCATCTAAAGCCACTAGGATAACAGTTCCTCTTTTGGGGATGTATATTTTTCCAAAACAAATGGAATTTTTTTTCATAAATTGCCCATATCTGTTGTATTACATTTCATTAAGCAAGTTGCTCAAATACATGAATATTATTTATTACGATGACTGGTGGAGTCAGCATGGAACATATAAAGTTATTCAATGTTTTAGATACCAGTAATCAAATGCCATGTTTGAATGTTACATTTAATGATTGAAACTTTGTACACTATACAATGCAAAAATAATGACATTTTTCAGAATAATATAGATAAATACAGAATGTGCATAGATAATATAGTCAGCACTAATAAGCTGACATCTTAATTAATACTTTCATCATTCAGTGCTATGATATGTGCTGCTTCTTTGTCTTTAGAAGCCATTGGTGAAACATAATAATTAATCAGTTTTCCATGAGTTAGTTCCAGAACTAAGAGAAATCTTAACTTTTTACTAAGTTCTTGATTTGTAGTAGGACTAGTGGCATGTGTACATTTACCGTGTTAGTACATGTTAGTATTATCCTGTAGGATCCTAAAGTCATTGAGTCAAAAATTACTTCACTGGCCAGTGAATTGTAGTCTTCTGTGGAGCATGTTTACTGTTTTATATGCAGCAACATCACACAGTAGTTGAGGGCTGGAAGTGAAGAATAATACCACAATCAGTGAAATCTAAAGGGCACAGTGTAATAATGAAAAGTGGAATTTAGTTGGACCAGCCATGTTCTTGCAGAGAATTTGGTTGGCTTTTCTAATGACTGCAAGTCATCAAGACCTGGGCATCATTTCAGCCAGAAGACTTTAATGAAGGTGGATTATGGATATAGTACTTTATTATTGTAGGAAAGTGTGTTGTAATCTTTTCAAAGTAGCTGACAAAACATGTAAGTTTCTGAGGAGGTGAGCCCATTATGTACCACAAAGGAAAGAACTCCAGATCTTGCAATCAAAATGACAGAATGCTAAGCCTTCATTGAGTTGTTGTGAAAACAGAAGTGGAGAGGGGGAGGGGAAAGCTGCAGCTTCAGATAATTTCAGATTTTTTTTTTATTTTTATTATTTTGCTGGGAATAATGTATGTAAGAATCTCTTCTCTGGTCAAAAAGCTCTATTTATATGCAGAAGAGTTTTTAAATCAATACCAACTTTGATTGTAGCCAATTGAGATCAGTGAATTCTATTGCATTATGCTAACTTAGCCTTATTTTAGTTTAGATTTATTTAATATTGGAGCCGAGGTGTTATACATAGCTTTTTTTGTTAGTTCTCTGGGACCACACTGGAATTTTAATGTCAGGCATCATCTTTTGTAGAAAATGATTGTTAAAATGTTAGTGACCATGCATTTTATTTATATATTGTTGGTTGAGTTACATTGCTTAGAATTGATGTAGAATGCAACATCTTGTGAAAGAAACTGAGTACAGATACAAAGAACAGACAAAAGCCACAGGAAAAGCATGAACTAAATGGAATGAAGTTAGTGGAGTGATTTGAGATAGGAGAATGCCTATCAAACTGAAAAGTAAGATCTACAAAACAGTAAATAGGCCTGCAGTTTTGTATGGCTCTGAATATTGGGCACTGAGGAAGAGACAGGAGCAGAATGCAGGGAAATGAAAATGTTAAGGTGAAAGCTTGGAGTTACAAGGATGGGCCATGTTCAGAACGAATGAATTAGGGTAAGTATGAAGATGATACCAATTATAGAAAAACGGAGGCTTTGACGGTTTGGGAGATATGAAAAGAAGATCAGAAGAATATATATGAAACAGGATGTTAACCTTAGAAGAACTTGGATGGATAGATGTCATATGAAATGATGTGATTATCTGAGGAGGTCTCAGGCCCTGCTTCAAGACAGACTGGAAGGACTTGAAGAGCTGACCCCATATAGATGGGACTAAGGCTAGAAGAAGAAGAAAAGCCGAACAGTGATTAGCATGAACAATTACTAAATGAAATTTTATAGCCTGTGTTATGCAAGAGGTCAGACTGAATGAATATAATGGTCTTTTCTGGTCTTAATATGTATAAATGCACTGATGTGTCTCTGGAGACCGAATCATTAATTTTAAGTCCAAAAATTAAAGCACATTTTGAATGAACTTTCAAAAGCCACATCCTGGATGCGATTGCTGTTATTAAAATTTGGCAAAAATCATATATGAAACAGTGCAGCGAGTACATGTTTATCTGAAGACTCTTGACACATACCAAAAAATCTTATTACTTATGATCAGAAAACTAAAATAATCCTCTGTGACTTAGGGTATGTTGCTTAAACAAAGATAGCTGACAGCCTAGTATAAATCAAAGATATTAAAAGCAATATGTCTGTCACTTAGTTTCTGTTGTTTTTGGTTCACTGTTTCTTAAATTTGAAGTTTGACTTATTTTGGTGAGTTTTCTCTTGTAATATGAAAATCCTTGCCTTAAATGTATGGTTCGTCAAAATATTCATGAAACTTGTTAGGAAAAATACTAGTTTGGTTTGCCCATTGTTAAGGGAAATGCTAATACACCCATTATAGATTCTAGTAGGAAATAGAAATGAGATATAGACAGAATATATTTTTTTAGCAGTTTTAAGCAGGAGTTTATTGACCTGTGGGAGAAAAAGGATACTATAGCCAAAAACCTTATCAGGTGTTTTGAATTCTGTACACCATAAAGCTCCTGAAAGCCATGAAATTCTGGGCCAGTACAGTAGTTAGTGATTGCTGTTGCTTTTTAATACCATACAGGACAGTTGAGTTCAGTTGGTTCTGGGATGAGAACCACCTTAAGCTCTTGGGGAGGAAGGAGCACATCATCTGTGATCCATATGGATGCCGTTGGGCTCCAGAACAGGTCCCTAATATTCTCCTTTGGCTAGAAGAATATATCTGTCAGATAAGGATTTAAGGGTGTTGGTTCTGGGTTGAATCAGTTCTAGGTTTGTATCATAACAATATATGCTGTCCCTCATCGGATAAGCTCCTTTACTGTTTGTCATTTTCTTCCTGCATTATTATTATTACCTACAAAACAATATACGTTTGTAGATGCTCCCAAAACCATTCCTCTGTTTTTGCCTGTGGAAATGAATATTAGACTTTATTCTGAGTCCTGATGGAACATATCCATTAACACTGCACTTCCTGAGAGCCTACACACTACATTTGTTAGCTTGAGTTTGATTTGCAGTAACATTACGTTATTCAGCCTAGCGGTGGATTTGTGCAGTTCTTTCAATACCCATGAGTTTCACTGGTTAGAGCTCATGTCATTTGTTCCACTGAGCACAAGGGTTACAGGTGGAAATGTGGGGATGTATTAAGAGGACCCTGGCAGCATTGCTCCGTTGAGCACACCTTCAGGGTTGGCACTTGCAATCTGCATGTGTATGTGTAAATGTCTTTGTATGCTGGATTGTGAGTTTGATTTACAGGTGCCTGGCATGTCCACTTGTTGCCCTTTAGCCTGCTCACTGTGTTCAAAGTGGCATCTAAGTGCAGGAAACAGAGGTAAATTGCTTGCTAAGTCTCTTACATCAACACAATGAAACAAACATATTGTTGGTTAATTTCCCAATGTATAAATGTTTTCAGAATTAAGCTATAAGGAAAGGACTATGTGATTGATTTCATACAATGTGATTGGCTGCCTAGGTTCCTGTGTTCCTTCTTATGTTTTTTCCACTCTTTATGATGATTTCCATACTGATTACAATGGGTGCAGTGAATGTATGGGGGATGTTATGGTTCTGCACCTTCAAAACCTCTTTGCTTATCTTAGGGGGAGCATTCCTGAGAATTAATCGACAATGGGTATTAGAGAAACAAGATGGGTGAGGTCATATCTTTTATTGGACTAACTTCTGTTGGTGGAAAAGACAAACTTTGGAGCTTCATGAAGTTCTTCTTCCGGTCTGGAATGGTAACCCAATTGTTACAGCCAGTAGCGTGGCTAGGGGGTTTCAAGGGAAGCAGCCGCTTCTCCTCAGTACATTTTTCAAAAGTGGCGCCTGCCGGGCCACCGCTGGGGTCCTGCAGGCAAGTGGGGGGCCAGCACGGTCGGACTCTGGAGGAGCCATTGGGGGGGGGGCGCGGCCAGAGGAGCGAAGGGGCTGGCTCCTTGGCCATCGCACCCCATGCTCAGCGCGGCCCCAACATCGCCGCCACGGCCGCCTCCTGTGGCGGCTCAGGGCTTGGCGGCCGAGTGCTCCGCAGCTGGCAGGCAGATCCCGTCTCCCCGGCAGCTTCCTGCTTCCGGGCTGAGGGAAGCAGGAAGCTGCCGGGGAGAGGAGATCTGCCCGCCAGCTGTGGAGTGCTCGGCCGCCAAGCCCTGAGCCGCCGCAGGAGGCGGCCGCGCTGAGCGTGGGGCGCGATGGCTGAGGAGCCCAGCCGCTTCGCTCCTCCAGCCGGGCCCGCCGCCTCCCCAAATGGCTCCTCCGGAGTCCGGCCGTGCTGCCCCCCCGTTGCCTGCACGAGCCCAGCGGCGGCCTGGCAGGCTCCGCTTTTGAAAAAAATGCTGGGCTGCCCGGGAGAGGGAACCAGGAAGCTGCCGGGGAGAGGGGATCTGCCCGCCAGCTGCTGCCCGCCCCATTGTTCCAGTCCCCCCAGCCCCCGGGAGAAGCGAGCAGTGCCCGCCTGCCACCCCTTCCCCCGCGCCCTCCCCCCCACTGAGCCCCTCCAAGGGGGGGCGCAGCATGGCCGCAGCCTGGCTGGAGGAGCCAAGAAGGGGACGCGGAGTGGCCGGAGGAGGAGCCAAGGAGGGGCGTGGCCAGAGGAGGAGCCAAGGGGGGGCGCCTTTTTTATGGTTGCTCCCCCTGCACTGAGAAGCTGGCTACGCCACTGGTTACAGCTAAATACAAAGTGGGACAGATTTTTAAGCATAAGGGGCTAACATGTGTTACAAGAAACGTGGGATCAAATATGTGTACAACACTGAAAACAAGAAATATTAGAGTAACACAGTTACTGTATCTGTGACGCATACCTCTCATTCTGCCAGGGTCCCAAGATGGGGCATAAGGTATTAAAAAGAACATAGGCGTGTCAAATTATCCATTGAGGATACAGAAAATGCGGTGGAATTCCATTCTTCAGAGCAAATAACTTTCTCAATAACTTTGTTCCATGATTCTTTTTCTGATGTAAGCTTCCAACAATAAGTGAACTTGTATTAAATATGCATTGGGTTCATTTAACTTGGGGACTGAAATGAGGGGCATTTGAAATGCATGCTGAGGTCCTTCTTGTTCTTGAATCTGGAAAAAAGTCTTCCCTTGGTCAACGTAACAATAGTTAATTTAGAGACTTTGTGATCAAACTGGTACAACACGACCCAAAAAAAGAAAGTAATGAAGAGTAGAGCTGGGCAAATAACTGGGTTTTTTTGGTTTGCTGGATATTCTGAAAAATAAAAGAAATAGTTTGGGTTAGATCCAAAATCTTCCTGGCAAAGAGAAAAGTTGGGAAAAAAATGTTTTGGGTCAAATGTAAAGTTGCATTCAAATTTTGAGTTTTTTTTAAAACATTTTTGATTTGGTTTCATTTTATATTTTATTAAAACAAAGTCATTTTGAACTGAAAAATCAAAATGGTTCATTCTGAAAATGTCAAAATGAAACATTTCAGGTTCTTTAAAATTTGTTTAGGTTTTTTTGACCAAAACAATGTGGAGAAACTGACATGAATTAACAAAATATTTTGGCATTACTGTTTGATTTATTTTTGTACCCCCCACTCCGCAAAAAAGAAGTTCCAGCCAAAACATTTTGTCTAGTTCTAATAAAGAGGGCTTGTAAAGAAACCTAACTGCTGCTTGAGACCACAAGCACTAAAGTTACAAGACCCTGTCCTCCATAATCCTTCTGAAGCGGAGAATTGTGTCCTAGAATAGTCCCAATGGAAACTAGACATTAGGTATGACAGAGTGGTATCTATTTAAACTTCTTATTGCAGAAATCAAGTATTTGCAATAGAAGCTCTCCCGCTGAATGCTTGCACACATACCCTAGATTTAACATCCAAACAGATAGCACACTCCATTGGTCAAACCAAGTCAATTGCAGTTTCTGAGAGTATTAAATTAAAAAGCTACAAGGCAGCTTTGACAAGGAAAAACATGTGAGTGGAGTGCAGAGATTAAGTACCAGATAAAAGGAGACCAGAAACAGAACAAGGAGTATTTGTATGACTTACTGAGAAATACAAAAGACAAGATACAAGCTACAATATGAACCATCAACCCAGGATGCTAGTAGTGGTTCCATGGCCATGCAGCTCTTTTAGTTCATTTTAGTGTATTATTTTTGCCTTGGCCTGATTCCTTGTTCTCTGTTTCTCATATACAGAATAAACCAACAACAACAAAAAAAATAGTTGAGAGGGGAAAAACTGCCTAGAAAATCTTTTTTTTTTTTATGGCATTTGCTGGGAATCCCTGTCTTTGCAAATAATTTCATGGAGCTACAATTAGACTAAACAGGGAATTAGAATTGTAGCATTCTATGGAAGACTGCTTCTTCCTTGGTAAACAATGAAGGGGATAAAATTGCTGTTTGTTTGATGTACCCTCTAGCTTTGTGCTGCATTTAATTTTGCTCAGAAATTACCACTGTACAAATGCAGCTTTTTGCACGTTTTCTTCAATGTCTGGATTTAAACTACAACAATGTTACTAGGTAAACATAACAAAGGAGAAATCTACACAGCTGAACACGTTAACTGGACTTTCAGCTTTTATTCAAAGGAGGCAAAATATGCTCACTTTATTCTCTCTCATCTTCTACCTATTCAGTCCCACACAAAAAAGCTCCTGCACTCTATAAATCATGGTTTTATTAGTTGTTTGATTACAGTTACAGTCCTTTCCCTCCTACCCATGCCCCCTCTTGTTTTTCTGTTTAGTTTGTGCTCCATCAAAGTCCTAGCACAACCAGAAGGCAGTGCTGGTTTTTGAGTGGGTTTAAAGCTGATAGGAAAGAGCTTCTTGGACAGCACTTTAGGGAGACAGTTAAAAGATTAGATGGTAAATTTACTTAACAGAGACTAATCTACTGGGACTGAACTTCATATCCTGTTTTGGGATAATATATTTCCTTCTGTGCTCTGGAATGAATCTGTCATCTCAAGTCTAATAATGAGAGGCAGAGGATTTTTAATCTTTGACCCTCTTCCATATAATTTAATAATGGCTGGTTTCTTTATCTTGTTTGGAAACTAACTGATATTAAACTGGCTGTTACCACTAGGCTGAAAAACACAATGCTGGGTTTTGCCATTTAAAATTTCTACCTGAAAATATGGGGTGAAGCTTTATATAATTAAAGAAAATAATGTACTTGCAGGTATTTTATTGCACACCTTATTTTGGAACAATTGTTCATTTTTCTGTGTTTCTGACTAAACCAAAGCATGAAAAGCAGAGCTCTGCAATTGGATCCTTCCATGCTGTTTGGCTCTGCATAATCACAAGGTTTCATCTACATGGATCAACTTGCAGGATTGGGGATTTACGATAGGGTGCAAGAGATTTATATGGCAAAGCTGAGTGGGCTCTGGAAGTGTGATGATAGTAAATTACCTGTGAATAACTAAGCAATCTATTATGATACCCACAATAATAAAGATCCCATTTTTGATAGTGACAGAGAAAGTGACTGTCTCAAGTTCAAATCTGAGCAGAACTTTACTTTAGCTTGGCTGATTATTAAAAATGTTATGTGTTTGTGTGTGTGTGTGTACACTCTTATATGTATGTGTGTGTGTGTGTGTGTGTGTGTACACTCTTATACGTGTTTTGGTTTCATTCAGTAGCAACAATGAGAATGTTACTACTTACATTTTTTGTGCTGCAGTGCATATGGGAAGGCGATCTCTCTGTCTCTAAGAACTTAATATGTCGAGAGAAACTGTTCGTCCTGATTTAACTATAAATGATGCTGTAATTCTGTAGAGAAATCATTTCCACATCCATTTGGTATCCTTCGTTTTCTGAAGCGTTATTTGATTTTGCCGTTGGATGAACCTGTGGTGGTGTTGAAAATAAGGATGCTATACCAGACTAGGGAGGGGTCGCTGTGTCCGAGAAAGGTGCTGTACCAAGCCTAGCACAATGGGTACCCACCACTTGTGAACCATTCCGGCCTTGGTATGGAGGATAAACCTCTCTTATGAAAGCCTTACCTTCTTGTAATTCGGAGGCTGGATTGTTGTTCCGATTTAAGCCAGTGGAAGTTTTGCAAATGACCTTAATGGTAGCCAGAGCAAAACCCTTGAATGAACAGAGGACTTCACTTGATACTGAACATTTTAATTTCCAAGCCACAGGTATTGGATGTGGATGGACATGGCCAGGTGTGGGTTGGCATTCCCTGAGGTTGGAAGGCTTTTTTTCTGTAGTCGGTGTGAAATAAAAAGTAGATCAGGAAAAGCTTCGGTTTGAAAGCATAGCATTTCGGGGAAGTTAACTATGGTAACAAGGATAAAAATATGAAATATTGTGCTATAATCAGAAATTTCCATAGCAACACTTTTGCGGTGGACTCATCAAATCCCCAACTTTCACTTGCAATTCACAGTGCTACTTTATTGCAGTGCTGTTTTCTCTTAAACCCAAGCTATGCTATTCCTAATTAGTAGTAAAAAGTCACTTTTTTCTTCTACTAATAAAAGTGCTTGCTTACTTCATGATACTGATTTAGTTACTGCAAAAGAGATATGGTGACTGTAGATGTGTACTGAGACAGATTTCCATTTCCCGAATTAGCTCTAACTTAGTCATTCATAGCTGAATCTAAATGGTATAAATAAATACGTGATGCTTTTTTTCACTTCTGTACGTTATATTATATAATATGTCCTTAGTGTGCAAGCTTCACATTTTGGTCCTGAGAAAAAGATGTGGCATGTTACAAACATGCAGGATATTAAATATTTCCTGAATTTGTTTTCTCCTTTAAACAGAAAGCAGTTGAGCACTTGGAAGAAAAGGGAGATAAAGATGGATGGAAATTGAATATTAATGGGTGGTAGTAGGGAAAAAGTAGGACAATAAAAGGCTGGTTGAAAGAAAGATGTCCTGTGTTTGGAAGGATGATTGCCACATCAGCATAGACATAGAAGCAGTAGATTAGAATAGTCAGAAAATCTGGATAATACAGATAAACCTTTAACTAAAGAGGATTTTTTTGTATCTCAATGGGTATGTCTACACAGCAATTAAAAACCCACGGCAGGCCCATGCCAGCTGACTTGGGTTTGTGAGGCTCAAGCTAAGGGGCTGTTTAATTGTGGTGTAGACATTCAGGCTCTGGCTTGAGCCCGGTCTCTAGGACCCTGTGAGGTCCCAAAGCTCGGGCTACAGCCCAAGCCCGAATGTCTACACCACAATTAAACATTCTCTGAGCCCGAGTCAGCTGGCACAGGCCAGCCACAGGTGTCTAATTGCAGTGTAGACATATCCAATTGTTGTGTTTATTTCCCCCCTATTTTAGCACCTCTGAAGGCATGTCTACACTATAAACTTAATTTGACCTAACATAGGTGTGTGAAGCTCTCCGCCAGGTGCAGCTGTGTATCTGGTGGGAAGTGGAAAGCCGGGTAGGGGAGGAAAGCTGGGCTCCCGCCAGGGAGATCCATGCCTAGAGTCTGGTGGGGAGCTGAGAACTCAGGCGGCAGCCCGACTGGGAGCGGGGAGCTGGCACCCTGGGGGGCAGAAGGGCTCCCCACAGGGAATAGGGAGCTCGTGCAGCAGCCTGAGCTGGGGAGCCTAGGTGGTGGCCTGGCTTGGAGCAGAGACCAGCAGCAGCCTGGCTGGGGAGCCAGGAGCCAGCTTCCTTGTCAATTTCACAGCTTCACTGGAAGGAATGACAGCCAATAAATGTAAGTAATGCAGTGTCTGTTGTTATATTATTATAGACGTGGCTATTGTTCCAGCGACTGCAGGTTGCCTTTTTCTGAAGGGATTTGTTTCTCCAAATTCGTCTGTCTCTTTTAGCACAGGCTTCAAGCCACATTGGTGACAACACAGGATGTGCAGTGGTTTTATTACATGAATCAGTACAATAGTAGAGAACTTTCTTGTCCACATTCCTAAATAGCCATTGGAACTGCTACTAGGTGGTAAAGTGTCATTCTTTTCGAAGAGGCCAAGGACTGAATGAAGATGGAAAATGAACCATACTTTCATCTCTGGAAGTAGTCTCTCTAAGTCAGCACATTTAACTGGGCTCTTAGGAAAAGCTTATGCTGCCATTGCTTGTTCTGTGGACAAATAGATTACTTCAGTTTCCCGGACTGTCTCCAGCACCTTTCACCAGCACTATAAATTGTCATTACCCAGCTCAAACTCAAAAATGAAACTCACACTGCTTACAAAAAAGAGTTTTTTCTGTGTTTGTTTTCGTTTTTTTAAAGTGAAACAAAAATGGCCCTGAGTTTTAGAAGCTTGAATCAGCTTTATGTATATGTATCTATAGATTTGTATGTTTAGTCCAAGTAATGCTTTGAGGTATGCATTTTGTTTTAGAAGCAAAGAATGGGTGCTGTTTTTTTCACTGGAAGAAGGGAAGAAAGTGCCAATATCTTAACATTTACGGCCCACCCTACAATAATAAATGTGGTTTGAAATTGGTGAATAATATAGTTGACCATTTGAAAGAAACAGATTTCAATTTCAAGCTTGCAATGTTTCTTCGTAAGCTACAGTGAGTAAAACATTATTTGTAAGTAAGGAGAAATCCCTCGAGAGAGTCCATGGGGAAAAGAGAACAAAGTAATAGTTTGTTTTTAATTTTTTTTCTTCAAATAGCAAAAATCTTTAAAGCACAATGAGAAGATGACATCCTGACTCTTGATGCTGTTGTCGCCCACAAATATTGTCTCCACAGGGAAGAATTTTGCCTGCTCTCAGCTGAATTTTTAAGTTAGTGTAACTATTTTAATAGCAGTAAATCATTCTTCAGACTGGCCAGCATTAGAGGGGGTCATGGGCTAAGCTGAGTTAAAGCACTGAAATGGTAAACTATTTGGGAGTTTACATTGGTTGTGTTTTTTGGGGGGGTGTTATGCATGTATGAAGAGGTTTAACATTTGAGCTCAGTGCCCAAAGTTTCTAATTAATCTGGAGGTCTGGCAAAGATAGTGAATCAGTTGACTCACGTTGTAAAGTTGAAAAGGAATAGAATAAGAACAACGGTGGTGCAAGTACTCTAAAATAACTAATAGCTGTATAGAAGATAGTTTGAAAGCTCCTATTATCCCTGACTCATAGGGGCAGCACAGTGGGACAATCAAAGATACTTAAAGGCAGAGGGCCTGATTCTCATTAACACCTAAGGTCCATTTATAACACTCTAGGAACAAAGAGGCCTTAGAGTAAATGAGAAACAGGCCCTAATGTTTTAAGGAGGAGAAGTATTGTGTTTCTATACACTGTAAAATTAACATGTGGAACACATGGCTGGAGGATATTTATATAATGCCTAGGAATAAAAAAAAATAAACAGTGAGATTTTAAAAAAAAAAAGGAGTGGTTCAATTAGCTAAGTCTTAAAAGATAATAATTTATCATTCTCCACAGATAAGGTGATCACCATCTTGGAGTCTGGAAGAAATACATACCATCACCATGGTATTAGCCAGCTTGCCTTAATGGCCTTTTGCTCTTCTCTGAAGAAGCATACTGGACAAGATGCCATATGAGAGCAGGTTAAACAGACAATTTGTTCTGATGTGGCAGTTCACACATCCCTATGACTGACCTATTTCTTTCAAAGAGGACAGAACTTAGACTGATAACATAGAACAAAAATAATATTTTATAGTGCATTTTATATTATGAGGACTGAAAAACACCAGTACAAAGTCACAGGTGTATAACACCAGGAGTGTAATTATTTGTGTAAAATATGGAATAAGAGATGGTATGTATTTTTTGTTGAGTGAGGTCATTTAGAATCTGATTTATACAGGGGTAGTGTTTCCATGACACTTGTTGTGCCAGTCATCATTGAGGTTGAATCTGTTTTCTGCCTTTACTCTGCATTCTCGGAAGTTGTGAAAGAATTCTATCTTTATCACTCACTCTTTTCCGAAAAGAATGGGAAGGTGATGATTGAAAACCAATATTGCTTTCAGTAGTGTGGTGGTCCAGGTATTTAGCTATGAGTGTGTAAAGTTTTCTCTCCTTGTGCAGTAGAGACAGCATATTGTACATTAATAAATGTAGCTATCTGAATTAATTACATCACCATCCCCCTTCACATTCAGTAGGTTGCCACCTGTCTACAAATTCTACTCGGAACTCCCAATGGACTTAATTTAGTCTCCATTTCTGACTAAATCTTCGAAAAGATTATTCCACAAAGATAATATATATTTTTAAAAAATCCAGTAGGGACATAGTAAAGAGACTAATTTCCAGCAGGGGTAAATCAGATAATGAAAAGACATCTTCTGGGAAGTACCAGAGTTAGAGTGAATGAGAAATAAACAGAAGGAGAGTATCATTTAAAAATTAAACACAACAGAGGTTATACATCCATTTACTGTGGAAATAATCTAAGTTTTCTTTTCATACAATAAAATAAATCTGTCCCTGATAACTAGCCAACCTAAAAAATTTCAAATGTTGGTCTTCAGCTGTGGTATTAGTGAGAAAAAATCCCCTTACATTCCATTAAAATAGAAAAGTACAATTTTGTTTAGTTCTTCCATAAAAGGGGAAACAATGACTGAAGGAATTTTGCTCAAGTTCTTTTTTTATGAAAGTTCACCTTCAAGCATAGAACATTTCTTACCAAAAACAGAATTTTTCAGCAAGTTTTGCGGATGTGAATTCAGGGCATTAAATGAAGGTCTCAATGTATGCAGCCTTCTCCATATAGGCTCCATAATCAGAATTGATCTATAAGTAATTGCTGGAATATTTATGAAAACGTTGCTTAATATTTCACAGACATTAGTTTATTTTTCCAAGGATTTATTACCTTTCATTTGTGCCAGAATCCAGCTTTAGCAGGCTGTGATGTGGTATCATTTTACACTTGAATGCATTGGACACCAACTTTTCACTTTCTCCCTGTCTCCATAGATACTGAAGTAAGACATTAGAATGGCTAAGTTAGAAGAAATATATAATGTACGAAATCAGAATATTTGGGCATTGAGTTGGTTGTAGACATACATTCTCCTAGGTGACTTGTTTGAAGTAGTTCAGATCCCCTCTGTGTATCAGTTTCAAAACGAATATGCTGAAGTCATGAGTTTGCATCATGGTTTGTGGTTGGGTGCTAGGGGGTGAAGCTTGTGAAAAATCACACTTAATGTATTAGAAAATGTATTATGGTAGCCCAAAGACAGACATGATCTGCTAAAGGAATCTTTCTATCCATACACCTAATATATGTGAAACTTCAGTTGTTACACACTTACAGGATGTGTACAGTGAGCACTAATAAAATCAAATTACAGTTGCCTTTCCAAGTAACAATATTACTATAATAAGTCTTAGCTCGTAGGTGGCACATCTGTAGATCTCAAAGTGCTTTACAAAGGAGATCAGCGTTATTATCCCCATTTTGCAGATGGGGAAACTGAGGCACAGAGGCACAGTGACTTGCCCAAGGTCACCCAGCAACCCAATGGCAGAGCCGGGTATAGAACACAGGTCTCCTGCTTCCAGTCCAGTGTTCTATCCACTAGGTCACACTGTCTCTCCATGTTTTCTTCTGTACTTTGTTTGGAGACTAATACAAATACCATGTTAACCTTACTCACTAGCAAAGATAGAAATTATGTCGATTTTACTGGCAATTGCTAAAATATATTTAAAATATCATCTTTGCAGTATTGTCAGTAAAGCTGAAACACAAACTCTGCTAGCCCACTCTTTGCTGTCCTTGATGATGCTAAAAAATACTAATGATTATTTCTTCTGATTGGTGAGTAAATGCCTTTTGCATTAAAAGGAGTAGAATTTTCATATCTGAGATAGTTTAGCTGTATATGTATTGTATACATCTATATGTGGAGAAAGCGGGTGGGAGATAAAAAAAAATAACTCTGTGGTACCTGTTGGCAAAAATTGACTTTTTAACAATGCCCTCTATATTTTCAGGGTGTGCAGTCAAAAATGATAGTATACTACATCATCTTTTTACTCGTTGTCACAAAACTCTGGGAAACATGAATGTTGGCTTCTTTTGAAAAGTTTTTGGTAAATTTAAATGAGAAATGTATACGAGAGAATATCAAGCATTCAAAAAGCACAAAGTAAGTCTCCCAGCTTCAGGCAAAAATTGGTAAAATTCCAGCACACAGAGAGTTACCTCACATTATGTCAACAGGAACAAAATATGAACTGCATTTGAACTGGAAGGATTTGAATAAACTATACACTTCAGACTTGCTGCAGTGGGGAATGTACCATCTTTCCAAAGTGTTTCTTTTTCAATTGGCAGACTGGATTATTTGGACAAAAAAGTCAGAGAGTGTAAATAACTATGTTTCTGTCTGGCTGGCATGCCGGTTCAGCATCAGAAGTTATATTGCTTAGAGTCAATATATTAACATTTGTTGAATAGAACAAATATCTTCCTGATTAAAATGGAGCGACAGCTCTGCTACAATAAAGGTTGAGACGCTTACTGTTTTAGAGATTATCATTCTTATTATTACCATGCCCTAAAATTCTCACGGTGATTCAGATTGTCATGAAATTTGCTAAAAGAAGAACAGGAGGACTTGTGGCACCTTAGAGACTAACAAATTTATTAGAGCATAAGCTTTCGTGGACTACAGCCCACATATGCATCCGAAGAAGTGGGCTGTAGTCCACGAAAGCTTATGCTCTAATAAATTTGTTAGTCTCTAAGGTGCCACAAGTCCTCCTGTTCTTCTTTTTGCGGATACAGACTAACACGGCTGCTACTCTGAAACTTTTCATGAAATTTGCTGTAATTCATGGGAGTGTGGGGTCATTTGAGCCAGGGATTCCCAAGAAATAGCCCCCATAAAATCAGCTGTTTAGAAAATCACCTGATTATTATTTTTTCTTGGTGGGGCCGGGGGAGGAGCGGGGGATAGCTAGGACTCAAGCTGTGGCTCTGATCCTCCCCCCCCCAACACTGATCCCAGCAGCTCAGTTGATGCCCAGCACCCAGTGGCCCTTGGGGGGAAGCCATATTGAAAAAGTTATTGCATGTAACGTTTGGAACTCCAGGTCAGCACAAGCTCAACCAGTGTTCCTAAGAGATTGAAATGTGCATGTACAATAAGACTTAGGTTCTGCTGAAGCCAAATGTATTGCAGGCGGGATATTATCACAGTAACTAGATGGCTCACAGCAGTGGTGAAAGTAAGGCGGTACGGGCCGGTATGGTGTACTGGTAAAAAGTAGCCGCCAATACTAGCCCGTACTGCTGACTCTAAAGCGTTGCCGCGGCAGCGCTTTAACGTCGCTGCCCCTTTTGCGCCCCCCATCAGTGGCCCTGCTGGGTCCCTACTGCAGCAGCAGCGGCCAGAGTCCCGGGCCCTTTAAATTGCCACTGGAACCCAGGGCGGCGCGGGCCAGGCAGCGCAGATGGGCTGGCTGGGGGATGCTGACCCCAGTCCTGCTCCTTCTGCCCAATTCCCCGCCCCTTCCGGGGGGGCCAGAGATGGCCCCATACCGGTAAGATCTCAATTTTACTTTCACCCCTGGTTCACAGTGACATGCTGTGGTTGTTGAACCAGTGCTTCACTCATGCACTGAGAGTTCAAGCCGTACCCATCGTGGTTTTCATAGACTATGTGTTGTCCATATCTGCTGGAACAATTTGTAAAGTCGGGGTGCTGATAGCCATTGAACCAAACTGTAAACCCTGTGTATAATGGAAACCACTTCAAGCCAGGGGGTGCAGCAACACCCCTAGTTACAGCATCTATGATATCAGCTGTTTTCTGTCTGCGTTTTGCTCCTTTTGGACGTTTTATCCTGAGAACAAAATGTCAAGCCAGGATATACTAAATTTTCTTGTTTTTAATAGTTGATACCAGAAAGGGTTTGAGTGGAATCTCTGGCACAACCACAGAGAGTGGAAAGTAGAACTGAGCAATAAGGAGCGGGACGACCCACTTTCCTTCCTCTTTCGAAGTTCACTTCCTACGAATATTCCAACAGTCAATTTCCTGCTGGGAATATTTATATGAACAGCAAATCTTTAGCCAATTTCAGAGACTGTCTCCAAAATGATAATTTATACTTTATAAATGTGAGTATTTGCATTGGACACCTGATTCTAAAAGAGACGCTCATCAAGTTGGAAACAGAATCACAGCATGTGGCCTAGGCACAGTTCAGATTTTAAATATCAAAAATACTCTGCCAAATGCTCACAACCTGGCTATTTGTAGATTTAATTGGACAAATTTTAGGCTGTTTGTGGACAGTTAGTGAACAGAGAAGGAGGCAAAATTCATTGGATGACTTATTTGCTGAAAATTATTATCCCAGCTCTAGCAGAAACCCCGATAACCTTAGTGGTTCAAACATTATCATCAAAAACCAAAGTGCCCAGTTCTGGTGGGTCATGAGTTGTGACTGCACTGGCAAATTCAGCGATGTCAGTGTAGTGGTTTATATCTGATTTTATGTTCTGGAAGCAGGGGTATCTGTAGTGAAATATCTGAGAGGAGTAAGACCATAAAACGTGTTTATTCTTTTGCTTTTAGATTTAGTCATGATTTTAATCCACCCAACAGGATACAAGTAGTGTAATAAGTTTGCCCAGGTTTTGGTAGTGGATAAAAACTGCAAGCAGTGCATACTTACTCATCAGCGGTATAGGGCGTTGTTGTTGAATTGGCTACGGAGTGCTAAATTCTCCCCAGTTTATATCTCCATCTGCTGGTTTAATCCACAGGATAGGACTTCTAGTATTTTGCTGAGGGGGAAGAGTGACAGTGCAAAAAGCCTTAATCTCCTGTTCCGGAGGTGGCTGTAGGAAACCAGCCCTGCTTGAAGCATGGGCAGTGCTGTCCAAGAAGCAGGAGTGGTGATGGCAGCTAGGAACTGTGCTTCCTCTGTTTACCCCCTCAGCGGCATCTGACAGCAGGAATTCTCTGGGCTTCCATATGGAAATGAAAGCAGCCTCCTTCAGTGTATCTAAGGGTGTGTTTCCACTGAAGCTGGAAGGTGTAAATTCCAGCTTGGGAAGACATACCTGCACTAGCTCTGATTGACCTAGCGTGCTAAAAATAGAGTGTATCTGTGGTGGTGGCATGAGCAGCAGGAGGGGCTAGCTGCTCTGAATATATACCCATGGTCTCAGACAGGTTCACACTCAGGACAGCTAGCTCCTCCCGCCGCTGCAGCTATGCTTCTCTTTTTAGCATACCAGCTCAAGGACAGCTACTGTGGATGTGTCTCCTTGAGCTGGATTTTACACCATCCAGCTCCAGTGTAGACATAACCTGAATGTTGCCTGCCTTCCACTCCTGTGAATGTCCATGCAACCCAGGACACAGAGCGCTTTGTTGGTGCAAAGAAGTTCATTGAGGGTTTATCTGGCCCATTATAAAATAAACGAAGAGAAATTCAGCCCAGAAAAGTTTAGCATAACTACAGTACTAATTAACATGTTTTTTTAGTATACAAACACTGTTTTAGGCTGTAAAATACTCTGTGGTCAGCAGAGGGCACTGTATCCCACCAGCACTGACTGTCTGTGTGTTAAAAATCAGTAGTTTCCATATTTCTCTTGCTATTTTTAAAGAACTTTTTGTATGTGTATTTGATCTGCAGCACGGATTAAGGTTCAAAGATTGTAATGTTTTACATATGCCTTTTCCTGAATTGAAACTTCCTTGCTGTAAAGAAAAAGCAGTTTGAACCTTATACCAAAGCTGTTAAAAAGAATGTTTCAGCACAATAGTTGGTTCCAGGCTCTCATTTCCAGAAGTTAAGAGGCTCTTAGTTAAGTATTTCTAGAGGTTTAGTTACTTGCTGGTGTGTTTGGGCAGGATCAGTAAGCTCTCATTTAAAATTCTAAAGTCATTTCCCTCCTCTCCCCCCCACCCCCACCCCCATACTTTAAACGAGAAAAGGTTAAGAAAGCACAACCAGAGAGGTTCATTGTTTCAGCTGGAAGGAGAGGGGTAGAATTCATTCTGCCATTGCTGTACTTTAGAAGATGGATGAGAAGAGGAATGAACAAATATTTTCTAAAATCACATCACCTCCAGGTTTTCTCTTTCATTTCAGGTACAGTCAGGTTTATTATATCAGTTGAAACTTATCCCTGGATGAGCTGGGAATATGCGTGGCATGAAAGCTTTATCGGACACAGTGTTTAGCTGGAGAAGCTCCCAGGTTTCATTGCAATAGACTCATATTGCAGTAACTCAGCCAGAGGTTAGGGGTCTATTTCAGAAGGGGGTGAGGTTCTGTGGCCTGCAATGTGCAGAAGGTCAGACTAGATCAGTGGTCGGCAACGTTTGGCACGCAGCTCGCCAGGGTAAGCATCCTAGCGGGCCGGGCCAGTTTATTTACCTGCTGACGTGGTAGGTTCAGCCTATCGTGGCCCCCACTGGCCGCGGTTCGCAGTCCTGGGCCAATGGGGGCGGTGGGAAGCCGCGGCCAACACATCCCTCGGCCTGCGCCGCTTCCTGCCGCCCCCATTGGCCCGGGACGGCGAACCGCGGCCAGTGGGGGCCGCTATCGGCCAAACCTGCCGTGTCAGTAGGTAAATAAACTGGCCCAGCCCGCTAGGGTGCTTACCCTGGCGAGCCGCGTGCCGAACGTTGCCGACCCCTGGACTAGATGATGACAATGGTCCCTTCTGACCTTCAAGTCTGAGTCTGAGACACAGTACTTCCCTCCCTCTTGTGGTGTAGCCAGGCCTTTCAGTCCCATGTCACTGTGTTAGCTGGAAAGCGCTCTACTTTCTCAACCTTAATATAAACCAATATCCTAGAGAACAAAATGCGTTTTCAATACAAATGCAAAGAGAAACATAATCAATTTCCATGTCAAAATACTTAGTGAAGTCTTAGATTTTTGTTGTATTCCCTGCACCTCTGAAACTTAGTTGTACTGTTTTCACCATAATGTGTTGCCAAACATAGTTTACCAAGCTGTTCCTAGCTTTTCTGATCATGTGCTATTATTTTCTATGGTCTGTTGCATTGTTTTGCGGGAGAATCATCCAATGACTTTGCAGAAAGCACAGAGTTTAGAGCTGGCTGGGTTTCTCTTCCCTGCAGGTGGAAGACAGTTGCCCTAGGTGAGAGAGAGAGCAAACGATTTGCAGCTTTTCATGGCAGCCTTTCAATCAATGCATGTTTGCAGTCCTTGTGAATCTAAAAGATCCTTTTGTTTAGTACTTGTGTGCTCCATCCTGTGAAATGTAGCATGCCCTTCCCTCTATTTGGATTCAGTGGGAGCTGAGGATGTTTTTGCAACATGAGGAGTAAAGCCTTATATTTTTACCTGTGTGTGTCACCGTGATGAGTCCCATGACATAGGATATTTAGGGCCCTAATTTAAATTAATAGGTGCTTTGAAGTTTATTCCAATGAGAGCCAGATTAGGTCTCTCTTTGCCCATCAGATGTGAATCTGGCTGGCATTAAAAAAACAGACAATACTACTTGTAATACCTTTTATTGAAGACCATATGAAAACAGAAGGGGAACCCTTTTACCACGGAAAAAGCTAGTGTATTTTTTTGATGCATTGGCATAGAAGTATTTTAAGAGACCAAATACAGTTGATAATACATAACACTGTAGATAGTTCATTGGTTAAATAAATTGTATATGCAGGTCAGTGAACTGGAACTGGTGTTAGAAGGAGTTGACCTGTAAATTAATAATTTATACTATACGGTGTCTTTTTTCCAAATTGAAAAATAGATAGAAAAATGAGAGGGATAAATGTGTAGATGGAAAGAGACAGATGATGTATTTAATTCACACAGCTTTAAATATGAAAATAAGTTTTCTGTGCTGAATCAGCATTCTTTAGTTATTTTATTTTAGTTTGTTTAATTGATAGCCACATTAGCTGCTCTGCTGTGTTTTATTTTTTGCTTTATAGGAAGAATTTCAGATGATTGGTTAACATGGGAATGCTTCAGTTTCTGGAACTGAAAAGGCTTTTTGTAGTTTTTTTTCCCTCAGAGAGCCACGTCAGAGGCATACAAAGCTACTGTATCAGATTTTTTTTTTTGACATTCATTGTTGTAACTTGATTTTTGTCTCCCAAAAATATTGTATCATCCACACTAACAAGCTTCTTAAGAACTATCTTTGAGTAATTTTGTTAAGATGAGGTTTTAGGAGATGGTCAGGATGTGCTTAGTGTTCTAAATGCAAAACCCTGACTTATTAGTCAGATATTAGGAAGAGAACATGTATGCACTGAGATAGTGTGTCTCTTCTGTTTGGATTCCTGCTCCATTGCCAGAGAGAGTGAGAGGCGCACGCACATGCGCGCACATATGCACACTCTTAACCTCTGTATCCCCACCTGGGTGTCATTATTGGGTTTCAACTGTGCATTAATTTGACTTTACAGATTAGTTAGCATAAGCATATTTCAAACCATGAGGTTCAAGAGGCAGGCAGCATGAAGCCCAATAGTACTCTGTACACATGTACTGTTGAAAACTTTTAGCAGCATTCCTACATGTGAGCATTTTTGCGCTTCTAGTGACACCACATCGGTAATAAGAATAATATACTTCCATCCAGAATTTCAAATGGCTTAAAAACATGAATTAATTCTCCCAACACCTCTGAAGAAGATAGGTAGTAATATCTCATTTATAAAACAGAGAGGTGACTTAGCTAAGCACACCTAGGACTTGCGTGGAAAAGCTTGGAATAGCACCTAGATCTCCTCCTATCTTTGTCCTTAATCACACTGCTCTCTAACTCTCCAAACATCACATGTTGTGTGTTTGTAGGGTGGTTGCTCTGGGCTTGTTTTTTGGTAATTTGATGGTTGTGGAATTAGATTTTTAACAATATTTCATCTGCTATGAAATAGGGATAGGGGGAGGGGAATCAAGCAGTTTACGATATACATAAGTGTATGTATTACATAATTAAGGTACAGTTAGTTAAATATTGTATGTGTCAACCTTGATGGTTTCTCTTTTAACAATCAGGTGTCAGATTTCTTTAGACAATAAAGCAATTTTCCTTAACTACATGCAAATAAATATCTGAGATTAAGTGAGGAAAGAGTTCCTGTCTCCCCTTAGAAGAATTGTTTACCTATTAAAATCCTATATGTCTGTGGGGAATGAAAAAGGTTTCCTAGGGAGAAAGCATTTTAGATAGCACGGAAGGACGAAACAAGGAAAAAGTGTTAGAAAGCATTTGTAACAACAGAATTCCTTTCAGTCGATCAAAGGTCCATTTTAACTAAACCAGCAAATCTTTATTGAAAAGTAAATTAATTGTCAAGCCAGTGCTTGCTAGCATGCTGGGTATTCACCGAGCCTAATTGAAAAGAAATTCCAGGGAGAATTACCTAAATCAGTTATGCAAACTCCCACTGGAGATTTGGATACTCTCCAGGATCTCTTATCCCTCCAGCTTTTAACTAGCATGCTGATCTCTGGGGAATGCAAGCTTACACAGTCTGTCCTAGAGCATCCTTACAAAGAGGCTGTGTAAGGCAAGCTGGAAGTAATTGCATCTGTACCGAGTCTAGTGCGTATGCTATTATATATCAGATTGTAAACAGTTGTACTCCTGGTTCCCTGCCCCCAAAAACACAATAAAAATGTGTCATGATGGAACACAAAAGAAAATCAATGTTTAATATTGAGAAGTAATGAAATATTATTCAGGAGAGCCTTGTGGACGGTCAAAGAGAGGTGAAATCTGATGTCAGAAGTTAATGCTATAGTTAGGGCTTTCTGCTTTGCAGGATAAATCTATATAAAGATTGTGGTTTCACAGAAGTTCCCATGCATTTTTGAATCCACATGTTTGAATGCTCATTGGGATAAACTCTGGAGAGAGACTTTAATGTATGTGTAGTTTGAAAGTTTTCTTTCTTCCTCATTGACTCTCTTATTCTTGTTCTTTTTCCTTTCTCTTGGAGGAGGTTGCCTGAAAGCATTTGACTGGAACCTATTGAGGGGGTTGGTGTGGGAAGGTTATGGTGGTGTACTGAGGAGGCAGAAACAAACAACTAGTGAGGCAAAGTAAATTACTAGAGAGGAGCCAGAGGCCTGGGATAGGAAGGGTAGAGATGGGAGAGGAGTATGTGGGGCAGAGGCAGTCAGGGAATTGAAGGTGGGAGAGGGGTATGTAGGGAAGCGGTAGTCAGGTGTGGGACACGGAACAAGAAGCAGGTGGGGTATTGGAAGAGCGAGAAGACCACTTGAAGGAGCAGAGCTGACCTCCTGGATCATACTGCAGCAACTTCTGCCTTGTTGCTGGGAGTAGGAGCTCCACCAGCAACTTTTCTGGCTGGAAGATCTGTGTAAGGTTATTATGGGTGGGGAAGGAAGAAAATGTATTTTTAGCTTCTCTTACTGCAGTTTAGGAACTGGGAACAGTGAGAAGTAAGTGCTGCATTTCCAGCCAGTATTCCGCAGACCGCCTGGCCAGGGTCCACGGAGCACAATTTTGAGAAGTGTTGAGGTTGATAGACAAAACAACTTGGATGAAATATATAACCCCGCATGTCTCCCCAGACTTGAAGTTTCTGAGTGGGTGTGAAAATGAACTCTTTCCAGAGTTGGTCAGGAAATGATTTGTGTTCCTTGAAAAATGTCAACAAAAACAAATAATTGTTTGTTTTTCCTTTTTTCCGCATTTTTAAGTAATATTTTTGACTAAAATAACTTTTTAATAAAAATTAGACTTGAAAAGCCATTTTTCATTGAAGAAACGTTTTGATGGAAAACTTTTGACCAGCTCTACTTCTCCCACTATTTTTTGCTATTGTGTTTTTGTTTCCAGGTATCCCTGCACCTCCTGGCTCCAGTCAGGGCTGGAAGAAAGAGTACAGGGATGATTCATCTAATAGTATATCCCAAACAAGAACCAGAGCACACTGGGTAATCTGTAAGAGCTGGCCCTCTTGGCATTTCCAACCAAATTTTGAAGAGTCAATAAGCATGGCTAAGGAATTCCTCCTTGGAATGCTTAGCCAAACATTACCCCTGAGCCCATGAAGATTTACCCAGCATGAGCATATACGAAAGTCAGATGCAGTAATGATAGCTGTGTGGCACCCTTATACACGACTTTTTGCTCCTTTGCCACATATGCAGTAATAGATGGTGAAATGTTGTGTGATTAACAAGGAATCACAATAAAAATGTATTTGTGAATATTTCCATTGTACTGTATCTGCTTTTGTAAAATATGTGCCAGTTTACTTACCAACAGATAATTATTTTCATAAGTTGGGATTTTCTTGCCTGTTAGAGGGACCATAATAATTTTTCTTTGTTTCTCCCCGCTCCCCCCAATATGGTATAATTGCTATGGATAAGGATTTGAGCAGAAGCAGGCTGAAGCTATGTTATCCCCAGAACTTGATATGTTGGGCAATAACTATTAGGAGGCGGGAGAATGTCACAGAAGGATGAAGCTATTCCACCATGCACAGGATAGGTCAGTGCTGACCGGGGGAAAAGAGAGGCCTTTCCCAGCTTGATTTCATAATTTTTTAATGGGGATAGGCTGTTCTATGGGTAGGGAGGAAGAGTCCCTCAAATCTGGTTATGGAGCCACTAATTTCCAGGTTGCTTCCATGATGCATCTCTACATCTCTGGCAGTGTCCTCTGTAACTTCCTGTTAGCTGACAATGTTTAAAAAAGAGAGAGGATGTGTGAGGAAGAGCACCCATAAAATTAAAAACCAACTCTAATATATATATCATTACATAGAGTGATTAGAGCCTGAAGCCTGAAAACAAAATGCAAAATGGCAGCCCTAGTGGACACTGTTGTCCAAAATAATGTGATCTCACAGGCCTGGCGTGCATGGAAACTGGAAGTGGGATCCATGTGGACAATAAGTCTCAAACTTACTGTAAGGTATCACTGATCATTCTAGTTGTGGTCTGCCACTGCCTTGCTGCCATGCCTAATTTTCAGTAACATATTTTTTTCAGTCAGAAAAATAGTCTAGCCTGGCATAACGGTTGCATCTATCTATTTTATTCAGATGTGTTCATATTAATTTGCATATAAAATATCATAGTGTAAACTAACAGGGCTGTGCTGTCAAAAATATCACTGTGTGGACTCTAAAGCAGAAACAATCATTTTCCCCGTGCATTTTTGGAAATATTCAGGAATTTTGAAATTAATAGAAACTGTATCTGTCAAATACCATTACAGAGTCTCTCATTCCCATTTATCAAGCTGTCGGCTAGTAAACTGTCAGAAAAATCAGGTGAATGTGTTTATTTATCAGCTTTGTCAAGTGGCATGGGCACATTGCTTCTTTTCTGGACAAAAAACGTTATAGGATTGTACAAAAATTAAAGGCAAAATAGTTCTTACTTTCCTTGGCTGAGCTAAAATATATTGAAAGTAGAAAGAGAATCTGGGCGCCCTGGTTGCTACTATAATAAAAATATTTAATAACTATCATAAATGTGGAACAATTGGAGAACACAGAGCTCATTAGCAGCATACTTTACACTTGTCTGTTTGTACTGAGCTTAATGTCTCCTTTTAGAAGTTAAGCCACTACAGTTGCTTCATGTCAGCGGAGGAGAATAAACCTCCATATATATAATTTATTCATCACAACCTAAAACTGATTCACTCCTCGTCCACATTTAAAGTTAGGCTCATTTAACGGTCTCCATCATTTTCTGCTTCAAGGAAAAACACAAACAGCAGCTCTGGTGTAAAATAACTTTTTTCAGATACATTTTATTCTACCTTTGAGGTAGATTTCATACATGCATCGCTGTACAGAACTATGTATGTGTGTATCATATCCTCATTCCTCCATGTATGTAGTTGCAGAATGTGATTTTTTTTATAGTCTGTAGTCACTGCTTTACTTAAATGAGACCCTCACAAAGTTCAGAGGCTTAGTTCCAAAGATTCATATTTAGAACACATAATTGCCTGGAATTCTCCTGAAAGTGACCTTTCTTATTGTATTTTAACAATTCTTCTCCTATCTGGAACCCAAAAGTACCGTTAAGTGAAGATATTTGATTGGGCTAGTTTGTGAAGATGACTTGTATGAGTGTTCTTATGTTACCCCAACCAGTTACTTCATCTCTAGTTAACATTACAGTATGGTAACTAAAAGTAACAATAACCACTAACATTATGAGAAAAATTTAAATAGTTAAGGATAGTATTCACAGTAAATATGAAAAGTATTGTGTGAAAGAATAGTTCAAAAAAGAAAGGAGAGAAACCTAAGATGACTTCCTACTCTATTTCTGTTTTAACGCTCTTAGATGAAACTGCAGTGAAACTTTGTTCTTTTCTATTGCAATATTTACCTGAGGAAGATATGCTGCATAAATTAAATACATTAAAATATTAAAAATACAATCAAGTTCTCAAAGTCATTTAGCTGCTAGATCAAGCTTCATCTGTGTCCTGTTTGAAAAGAAGCAGGTATATAAATGTCTGACAGAAATTGCAAAGATAAGATAGAGTACTCACCTGGGAAGACTTACAAGTGTTTCATATTCAAAGCATGTGTTCCTAATGCTAATCAGTTATGAATAGTATTAAACTCTTACAGCTGGAACAAAGCTCCTTGCTTTTATGCTCCTTTTTTCCCCAAAAGGGTAATAAAAACTCAAGACCGTATCTCATGATCAATATACTATATCTTCAGGCACTTGTTGCACATTATGTTTTCCTAAGCTCTGACCAGTCTCAGATAAGGGAGACTGTTGTGGAGATGTGTTGTTTATGGAGATACTGAACATTCAAGGCTTGCATCCAGGTCCTTTTGAAGATTAATATATACTGAATACCAAAGCACAAAATGGAAAGAAAGAGGTTCATGTAAGACAATGATTATAACACTTCATTATGTTTGGGTTTTCCAGAGTACTTTTCTGGGTAACAGAACTGGCTTCCAAAGGCTTTGGGGTATATCTTTAGCCGATATGAATTGTCTTAGTTCCACTGAAGCCAGTGGAGTTATGACCGTTTATACTAGCTGAGCATATAACCCTCTTCTTTGCAAACAGGTGAGTGAACTTTCAATGGCACAGATTCTCTTAGCTAACATTCTGATTATTGAAAAAGAACTGGAGAAGGTACCAAGCAGTTGCATACAGTTTTCCCCCTTAAATATTTTAATAACATTATTGGAGAAACAAGATGGGTGAGGTAGTATCTTTTATTGGACTAACTTCTGTTAGTGAGAGAGACAAGCTTTCAAAAGCTTGTCTCTCACACCAACTAACATGTAATATCATTATTGTACGTTATTGGTTTTTGGAGTATTACTGTAAATAATGTAGTCACTTTTTAAAGGAGAACACGGTCAATGTCTGCACCAATATTTCATTCCTTTTTTGAAGCAAATGTTAATGTTTGGATTGTTTGGAGTTGTTTTACCAGTTAACTGTAGTGTACCGAAATTGAAAGGAAAGCTGCAAGGCCCCAGGAATGAGCTGGACAGGAAATGTCCCTGTGTCCTGAAGAATTCGTCCCCTTGAGCATTAATCCCTCCTAAATCTGTTTTATCTCTTCTAATTCCCTGTTTTCTTCATAAAAATGTCTCTCTTATCTCTAATTAGAATCATTGGCTTACAGGCTTCAATGGCAATTTGTTTCACATGTTTGTTTCTTAGTGGAATCTGCCTAGGAGCTGATGATATACTCCTATTTTCCCTGGCTTTTGAACCCCTTTCCGGTGCACTAGAGTTTGTCTGCACTTTGCCAAACCCTTTCATAATTCTTCAAGGCAGGTATTTTCAAAGTAGTGTTGGGGAGTTTGGCATCCAAATCCCCGGCATCTTTGAAAATCCCAGCCACAATTCCTCCATTTGATGACTTCAAGCTCTTCTCTCTCCCCCTGAAACTAGAATGACCAAGTTTAGCCTTTCCTCACTACAAATATATTTTAATCCCACAGTTGACCTGATTGTGCTATATTGTACTGTCTCTATGGAAAGATCTTTTCTATTAAAGGTGGCCAAATTTTAATGCTTTATCATTTGACGTCTAGACAGTGTTCTGAAAAGGAACAAACCATGTTTTGATTTGTATTATTTCCACACACGGAAGCATCCTAGTATCCTGTTTGTTTTCTGTACTGCAGACATGTTGCACTGACTGCTTCAAGAACTTCCATACAATACCCCTTAAATCCTTTCCCCTAATTCTATACACATTGTACGGCTGCTGCATTAGAAATAAGCTCTCAATTTCATTTGTTCTCTCCCACACTTGTTAATTACTTTAAAATTGCAAGTTTCCTTTTTATTTTTTTGTTTTGTTTTGGCCCATCAACCTAGAATAACTATATTTTGGTCTAACCGTTTGGATTATTTCTTGTCCTTTTAGTTTAGCAATATTTCTCCTTTCTACATCACCTTTTATTTGGGTATCGCAAAGCTCTTTAACGATCCATTAAAGAATTTCTAATTTTATTAGAGTTTAAACTCTCTCAACTTATCAAGGCTGTTTTTGTTCATCATTTATTGTGGACAGAGTTTCTCCAAAACACTCTTGGTGAATTTGCTGCTAACCCCTTCATATTTTTGATCATTCAGTAAGCTGTTTTGCCCCCTGCCGAGGACATTAATTTAGCCAATTTTGTATGGAATCATATGAAGAGTATATAAATGGAAGTTGTCATTGTCTTCTGTCACTGTTGGCTGTAATATATAGTCAAAGAGTGTGCCTTTCTCTTATAATTGCATGCTGATGGCTTCTATCAAATTATGCTTTCAAGCATGCACATACTAAATCCGACTATGTTTATATATATGTTTATGAAAACATACACGCTACATAAAATAGTTTTACTGTATAGGCCAGTCATCAATGCAGTTCCAATAAATCAGCCAGTTACAAAAATACAAATGTATTAATGTATTAGAATATTTGGCTATTCAAAACCAGTTATGACGTCACCTTGGGAAAAATTTAGGCTCAGTCCAGGAAACTAGCACTCCTGAGGGGGGGAAAAAAAAGTTTCCAGTCATTTTTAATCTATGTTGAACTAATATAAAAGTTACTACTAAAATGTGCACTGAAAATGAATGGATTCTTCATATATATGATCCACTAATTACTGTAATTAGAATGATAGAGTACACAAAAGATGAAATGTATGTTGATTAAGTAATTAATTGACACAATATTGCAATTCTACCCATTCATTAGCCCTCTGGCTTAAGGTATAGATTCAAGATTCTTATATCTTTATAACAATTATTACAAATATTAAGGTTATATTGGAAGTTACAGAATGGAAACCCAAGATGGTTAGATATTTATTTTTAATTATTTTAGCATATTCTGAATTGATAAATTTTGTATTAGTATATAACTATGGATCTTGAATGAGGTCCCTTATTTGCCAAGCAAGCTGGAATGCCATTTTCAAGCTATATAATTTGATCAACTTGGTTGATTATATCAAATCAACCAAATAACTACATTAGAATCTAGTTAGAATGTAGATAGGTACTTACTTAATTTCTTAACATACCAATACAATTCAAAGTTACCTTTTGAAAGCCACATCTTTTAATTCACACACATAAATAAATCCCACACCAAACCCCAGATATGCTGATAATGATGTAAAGCTTCTTTTTGGTATAAATACAAACAGATTTATGTACTTTCTTGAAAGCATGTAACTTGAAATAATTGAGATGTCAAGAGAATCGTGTTCTGGGTCTCTGCAGGTTTGGCCGTCTTTCAAGGTACCATACTTGAATCTGCCTTTGGTATTTTGGACTGGAAGCTCAGAAATCATGGTGCGAGGGATCAGAAAGTAAAGTTTTGACGTGTGGAAATAGTTTTAATCCCTGAGGATTTTGGTCACTCTTTCACATAGCACCTGCCTCAGGGTCCCTGAGAAATCATCATTGGGACCAATCTGAAGTAGTTTGACACAGACCAGTAAAAGCCTATATATATATAATTCCAGTGTCCTGGAATTAGCAGAATTAGGTCAGACTTGCTTACTATTTTTGCCAGTCATCACAATTTATAAATATTCTGGTGTCCAAACATTGACCTAATTTTCAGATGTGACTTTTGCATTCCTGATCACATACACCAACAATTAAATTGGTTAATATCCATTAACAAACATACACATGGTCACAATGCTGGCTCTAGGTCTGGATTCAACACAGGGATGTCCAGTATGATTACCAACATAATTTTAGCCTTGACTTTGACAGCAGTTACTCTTCCCTATTTCAAATAACATCTTATTTCTTAATCTATATTTCACTGGGCCAGAACTCAGTAAAAATTATTCTACATTTTAGCTCAGTAATATACAGATGTTTTAAGCTTTTCGGCTGGAATTTTCAAAGGAGCCTCTGGGAATTAGGATCCCAAATTTACTTGAAAGTCAGTGGAAATATGGCAACTGATCCTTTGAAAATCCTATCCTTAATACTTTATATTCACTCCCACTCATTAATGATTAACATCATTATGAGTCACAATTTTGGGGACCTTCACTTGTTCTCGTATTGTGTAGCCAATTTCAAGAGTAATGAAGTCTGGGCTTCATCATAATTTCTGAACATGTATTAGTCTCATGAATAGAGGTTTCAATGAATAATACCAAAAGCAAATTGAATTCCTGTTTTAACAAACTCATCCCAAAGAGATTTAAATCTTAGTCTCTGGGGCTGTGTTCTATGAAGCACTTCAGGGAAAATTTAGAACCCTTCAGTCCTGATAAATGACATTCATTTTAATAATTATTTTCAGTGTTTATATCAGTCACCAAAAATGGTAAAATTAATTAACAAAATTATGGAAGTATCTTGCGTCCCAACACCACTTTACCTCAAACCAGCATAAAGGGAAGACAATGTATACCACCCTCTCCACAAATATGATCAGATCAAACTTCTCATCAAATACTACATCCAATTATTTTGGTCAAATTAATGGGGTATTCTCTTCCGCAGCATCCCTCTTTAAGGCCATTACTAATTTTTTTATGTTCCCTTGACAAAGCAATTTCAACAAGTCATTATTGTGTAAAAAAGTGGGTTCCCAAATGCTTCATTAAATTTAATGTTTAACCAAGTTTTTGCTGTCTATCACAGATAGATTTGTACTGTCTTGAAGAGAAATTAAGCAGATCTTATTCCTGAATTTGTCTGTTAGGAACCTATTTCAATCAGTTCAGGAAGGCAGTCTCATTAGGTGGTGTTATGACTGAAGCACCAACTTATGCATCATGCATTAGAGTTAATGATGCTTACAATTTTGCATTTGCAGTAGTCTGTCAGGAAGGCAGAACGTCACCTGTGTTGTTAATCTAATTTGTAAAACCAAAGTTCAAATGAAGCGTCTCAGCAAGAGAAAGGAGTATTCTTTGCTCTTTAAGATAACCTATAATCTGTTTGTTCTAATTTTTTCTGATGCCTGAAGTAAGTTTTACATTAGTTCTCCTTGAACAACCACAAAATGGGGAAAGACCTGACTTGTTATTGGGTATCAACTGACCAGGACAAGAGTTAAACAACTTTTCGGTTAAGTAAAACCACAAGCAAAGTCCTATCTAAGTGTAAGCAATATGAGAGGTATAAATCATAACTTCTCTGGGAGATGAAATTTTCACTAATTATGTTAGGTATCATTTTTTATTTCTAAGGAGGGAATCTCCTTGTCAGGATAAATATTAGGTTATAGCATTAATGATAGCCCACTGAGAGCTGCAGGGTAAATTGGAGATTGCTGGCATTACTACGAATTAGTACTCTGTTAACCTTCACATCTGGGAATTAGGTTGTAAGTTAACACCTGTCTTGTAGCAATTTCTTATGACTGAAGTTATATATTAACTAGTAGAAAAAAAGAAAACTTTCAGGTGACACGCATGAAAATGCTTCATGATTTTTGCAACCTTATATTTTCCTTAGTAGAAGGGGGAAGAGGTATTTTAAAAGAGCATTTAAAACTTAGATGACTTGGGATTTTTCTTTAAAAAAAAATCCATAGTTTGCATTTAAAAAAAAAATATATATATGGAGTTCAGGGTCTGGTTGGAGTTCTGATTGGAGCCAATCAAAATGAGGGCAGACATTATGTTAGCTTTTGCACAAAAAATTTCGAATACACCTCAGTCTAGACCCATATATACATGGTATTCCAATCCAGAGAGTCCTCTGAGCGACTGTCAATTGTCCCTAATGGCTGCAAAGTGAATCCATGTACATATATCTTCATATGCAAGAAGTGTATGTATTAAACAGTTATATATAATATATGTATGTTTGTTTTGTGATCTGAACAAATGTTTGCAAGTACCAAAGATGAGAGCACCAAACTTATTTTCATTTGTGGCATACGAGAGGGACAAGGTGGGTGAGATAATACCTTTTATTGGACCAACTTCTGTTGGTGAGAGAGACAAGCTTTCTGTGTAAGCTTGAAAGCTTGTCTGTCTCACCAACAGATGATGATCCAATAAAAGGTATTACCTCACCCACCCTGCCTCTCATAAATTCAGTGTCTTTATTAATACCATGATTTTTAATGTCTAGCAAAGATACGAATTTAAACTTGTCTTTTGAAGGTGTTGTGCAGGTTTCCTTTGAGGACGAGGACTGAGAAGTTAGATGTGGCTGGATTGTTTTGTGAAAAGTGTTTATCCACAGGTGATATGGTGTTTTTTGTCTTTTATCATTTTTCTGGGTTAGTTCATTTGAGAGCGTGGTGAGTTTTTGGTTTCACCCACCTAGTTCTTATTGGGGCATTTTGTGGCATATGCCAAGTTTTGAATGCTAATCTCCAGACGCCACAATAGAGCAGAGTATTAACGCGCTGTACTTCTTAGTCCACTCATAGAAACTGATTTACTTCTTAGGCACTGTCATAGAAAATTAGTTTGGATATTAAGTGTCTCAACAGTTACTGGAAGAGCGAGTAGTAGCTCCAGTATAGAAGAAATATGTATATTTAGGGAAATTATTTCAAGTACAACAGCATAGCGGTTGTGGCAATATTCCAGCTCTGTGGGTTTATGCTGCTATGTCTGGGCATCCAGTTAAAGACAAATATATGAATAACTATAGCATGTTTTAGCTATTTGCAAGAACAAACAGTGAGATTACGTGACTGCAGCCTCACAGGTAAAGCATGGGGCTTCCTTCATATTGGTACATGAGCCTGTGGGACAGCAGGGCACTGCTCCATGTTACTCTGGCAGAGAGGGATTGAGAAAGCTTTGATTTATGCTTTATGATTTGAGGGGCCTCACAACAATTGCCGGCATAACTGTAATGAATTGTATAACCCTAAATAAAATAACATTGAAAAAGAGTGTTTCGAAATAAATTTTAGTGCCTTATGACAAACAAAGGCCAATTAAATATCTTTCTCTCTAATTCAGAAAGAGTCTTCCAGCGGCTAAAGCAGCATTATTTCAAACATGATTAAAGGCCTAGATTCTTGGTTCCTGAACTCAGACAAGAGTGCAATTGGATAAATGTTGAAAGAGCAATCTTTTATATTTCCTCGAGAGTGCGTCAGGAGGGATTTGGTGGGAGTATCTAAATTTTGGATTCATATCTTCAATTTAATCTTTTCAGTCATGGGACCCAGACTGCTCTTTGGTGCTCGAGGGATCTTACTGTTCCTTTTTGTGAATGGTGATAATCTAATGAAAAATACTAAAATACTAAGCGTCTATCTCCTCCCTTGCAAGCAGCAAGATGGCGAAAAGATTGTCTCTTCTGGAAAGCTTAGACATGTGTATTTGTGATTTCAGTAATTTTAAAGAATTAAAAGAAAACAATACTTCAAAACCAACTAAGGAGCTGCAGAGCTACAACTTCTTTCCTTTAGTATGATGTAGGTACGGTTGTCATATAGTCTAACATGCTCAGACATAAATTTTGTGTGACAGCTAGAAAGAATCTCTGGTGGGGATGTGCGAGGGTGGGCAGCATTGTGAAGACAGAAGGTTAATTTATGACATTTAGATTTGAATTTTCTTAATTTGGGTAATTAATGTTTTATTATAAATCAGGTATATTCTCCAGTTCCCCTCACTGAACAAAAAATTGTCCAGGAATTTTACTCCTAATTCTGGAATAGGCACCAATAGAAAATGCAGATGTGCTGTTATCAAAACAAGATAGTAATTAACTTTCAGACTGAATAGAACGTTCTTTTAAATAAAATTTAGGGACAAGAAAGACCTTTACTTGAAACACGGTATTAGTGGCATATGTACTCTCTCGCAGAGGTGGAAGAAAAAGAAATTCTGTTCTCCAATATTAGTGAAGTATCAGAGGGGTAGCCGTGTTAGTCTGGACATGCATCTGACGAAGTGGGTATTCTCCCACGAAAGCTTATTCTCCAATAAGTCTGTTAGTCTACAAGGTGCCACAGGACTTTTTGTCAATATTGGTGAAGGTTGTTTTGGGGCAGCAAGCATTATTCTTTTCATGTCTCCTGACGGTGACTCTGATACGTGTGGATGGTATTACATCGAATACGTTTTCTAAATCAAGACATGATAAAGCCTTGATACAAGAAGCAGGAGACATGATGTCAGGGATTAATTTTCTGCCTTTTCAAATATGTCTCCAGCCATATCTAGCTTGGCACTCCAGTGGCAGCAGAATTGCAGTGAACCGTGTCAGAGATGAAAGTGAAAGCAGATGAACTGCACCAAATATGTACAACAGAAGAAAAAGTGAATGGCTCCTGTTTGTGCATGAAGACTCAGAAATGCTTCATACTCAAAGGGGGCAACACTCCAACTCACACCTAAGATACATTATTGCTCAGCATGATGGAATACTTCAGGGAGCTTTGGCAGCCACACTAATAGGTACATCTGGTAACTTAGTTTTTATGCCAGTCTCTTTGCCAGATTTTTCAGCGTTTCATGCATGTTTGTGCTGGAGGAAGGAGGTTTTTTTATTTTTTTTATTGTCATCACTTCATGTGCACCCTTTGTAATAAATAGCTGACTCAAGTGCACTGTCTAATTTTTGCTTCAAAAGTAGATTCAAAGTGTTACGTTAAGCTTCAGAATTATGGTGCTTGTAGTAAAGCATACAGCTGTGTTTTTAAAAAGTATACCCATATTACAACATTATTACCTGAAATTCAAGGTTAACTGGTGCTCAAGTTATGTATTTTCTTAATTTAGGTCCTAAATGTCTCTAATTTCTCCACTGAAATGATCAAGGTTCAGTAAATTTTCATGCATACTGGGTGGGGAATGCAAAAAACTGCTGACATATGTTTCACATTGTCAGGCCCTTTATGATGTCATCGTAAGTGAACATGCTCAATATGCTTTCCAGATTTTGAATTTTTGTTAGATTGCTCAGTCCACAGATATGTTGTTTGTCTGTATAATATTCACATTCCCTTGCTGGATACACAAATGTTAAGCTAGGTAAAGCATTCAGTTCAGAACAGGAAAGGAATTTTAAAAAGAGATGCTTTATAATCCCAGATTAAAGTTTATTATGTCATTTCCTTTTGTTTAGTCTTATGACCAGGAGGGCTTCCTCTTGCCTCAAAGCTTGAAAGAAATTAGCCATTCAGGGAGCCAGGAATTCCCATGTTCTTATCCTATTCCCATGGCGGGGGCGGGGGCGGGAGGAAGGGTCATGATTTCTACTCCCAATTGCCAGAAAGTGAACACTGGCCCTGTCTCTCATCAGAAGGCTCTAATTGCCCTTCACCACCATTTATCATGTATATTATTTTCCCTCATTGGCCAGTAGCAAGGCCTCATTCAATAAATAAAAATAATTAATTATGGCATGTGCAACTCAGGCCAACCTCATCACTTTTCCAGAGTCAATTTTTTCTCCTTAGTGGCCTGCGTTCATCTAGTCTCTATGAAAACTGGACCAGTGGAAAGTGTGTCTATATAGTTTAAAGACTTGGCCACCGATTTTGCATTAAAGGGATTTGAAACAATTCACTGTATATCAGATACAGGGCAACTGAAAGTTATAATATAGGAAGGGATTTACCATAACTGGAATAGGACACAATCAACTTTAAAATAACTAGTGCATGCATTTTGCCAAGAAAATGAAAGATTTAGTTTTCAGTATAGGTACACTTAACATTATGTTCACACTGACATGTTGGAGCTTTTTAAACTCAAATGGGACAACAGGCTTTTAATACTTATATGAAAAAAAGTTTAAATATTGGATAATATTACATAGCTGTGTTCATATTTTCAGAGATTCCCAATTGTCCCTCTGTTAGGAAGGTTGTAACATCGCTGCCTGGTTTTGTCTCTGGAATGGACAGGCCTGGATGTTGCCAGGAGAAGCAGAATACCCAACAGAGTTCTTCTTTCCCTTCACTTTCAGTGCTTTGTATATATACTGTAATTCTACTGACATACTTCAGTTATTGTTTTTTTAAGTGCCTAATATTTTAAAAAGCACTGATGTGAAAGAGAGCTGTGTCTAGGCTACATTATTCGTTCCTCGAGTACATTTGAAGAGTTTGACTTGGTAATTTCTTAACTCTAGTTTATGCAGCTGTACCAACCTGAACTGAGATTTTGGTTATCGCCGAAGCTAAGTACAGTTAGATGGGAGATAGTCTAGGTCTCTAGGAAAACCTAAGGTGGCACAGGTAATGGAGCTGGTGGTTCATTACTTGGTACTTTGGGGAATGAATTCTTTGGCATTCTGAGTCTGTAACTGGACCAGTGCTCTAAAACAGAGCAAGGGAAAGCTGTGCTTCTGGATGCAATCTTTCAAATGAGATGTTATGCTTGTATTACAGTTCCTTACAGGATTGGTTATGTTAGGTCAAAATTACTTCAGCTTTGGGGGTTGACATAAAAAGCACAGCTTTATTTAATTAGTTGGGGACCTAGAGAGTGAGGAAAAAGTAAAGAAATTGTGTCCAGCAACCTGAATGAAGAATTCACTTTTTATTCATTGACTCTAGGGTCTATTTTCTCTGCCCTTGTGGCGGCTACAAAATCAATATTCTGACCAATTCAGGTCACAAAAGATCTTTGGGCACTTCTTGTGAGAGCAAAGGTCTGGGTTTTGGTGTCCTAGTCAGATCCCAACTTCTCTAGTACCTTATTCTCACTGCAATGTTAGTGAATGCACTTCAAGGTGAATTAATTTATTTCTCTGTTCATGTTGTACATATATAGGTTTGTAAAGTGCTTGGGGATTCTTTGGGATAAAAGATATTTTGTAAACGTATTGAGGAACTGACTGAGAATGCTTTTATTATGATGCCTTCATAGAACTTTCCCAGCAAACAAAACAACAAAAAACAATTGTGCCATATAATTGTGAAAGCTTGCAAGGCCTGTGGTTCTTAGTAAGAATCAATATAAATGGCTCCAAGTTTTAAAATCCAAACTGTATTTTGGCTCATGTCTTAATGATGCAAAATTGAATGCTGCAAATCAGATAGATTCATTCCTATGTTTGCCAAATGAATAGACTACTTGCAAATAATACATATCTTTACTGTCCAGAAAATCTTCAACATGTAGTATTAGACTGGGGGGAAATTATTTTTGGTGTATCCCTCTATTTGGATGTCTAAAAGATATACCCGGTAAGTTGTATATGGAATAACATGTACCAAGTGTTCTATTAACTTGTGTGAGGATTACTTGTCCTGGTTTATACCTGCAAACATAATTTTTAGGTTATTGTACAGTATGAATAATTGTTTCCCTTGTTTTTAAAGGCTTTTTATATTTCATGGAAATCTTAAGCAAGCTCTGCCTATTTGGTAGCAAATAGTCCGACAAATGTACCCTAGTGCTTAGATATGAAGGTGGTAGCCCCCCTAAAAATAGATGGATACTATGAGTAAGAAGACTTTTTTTAGCTGAAAGCTGGTGCATGTAGTTTTATTCATGTTTACCTCTAATTATGGGAGAAAATATTTTAGAAGACAATAATAAATAGGAAAAATTTGGCAAAAATCAGTTGTTTTAAGGCAAATTTGCTACATAACTTCTGTTGAGAAAAGCTGTGGATTTTCATAAAACCCACCTTTAATAAAAATATCATTTTCTTTCTGATTGTAAATAAGGATTTTATAAGGATTCAGAATAGGAGATAATATTTGCATAAATGATGATGAACAGACTGAAGACAGTGAATTACAAACATGAAAAACAAGGTCTTTCCTTCCTTTAGAAGTGGTGTCTTAATTAGACAGGTATGTTAGCCCTGTAGAATTCTCTTCATAATACCCACTAGGGTAAATACTGTTCCTATGGGGGTGGGGAAAGGGGTTATGGGTAGGTTGCTCATTTTGGGGTGGTTGGTTTTTCATTATCACTGTGGTAAGAGTAACTTTTAAAAAATGTTTGGCCTGATATTCTGCAACTTCATAACTACAGTACTGTGGTATGGCAGGTGAACAGCTCAGATGTAACGCGGTGCAGATATAGTTGAAAAGACATCAATGTGATTATTAAATGGATTATAGATATGTGAATTCCAAGAATTGCAACACTCTCTAGGATAGGGAGGAAAACCAGGAAACTGAACAGGTGGTGATAATCTTCTAGTTAGTACATACTCACAGAGTCAGGAAAGCAAAAGTACTGGTTCGTTTTGCATCAAGACTCGTCTTTTGAATACAGCTGCCATTTTCACTTTTATGATGTGTTTTTCTATTATGAAAGGGAACAGAAAATCAGGGTTACTCTGATTTTTACATCCACTTTTTTTCATATAGAATCAATAGAGGGCTTTTCTTTATAGATAACAGTAATTCCAGTTGCCCTGGAAATAATTCAAATGCCCTGAGCTAAATTATTTTCCAGAGAATGAGCATAATCGTATAACCTGCAAAAAATAAAAACTTCCCCATTGATCTGTTAATGTATTTTGGCAGCATTTGTATAGCTTTCAAAACCACACAGACCACCGGTGACACTGTCATACTCATAAATTGATCTTGTTAAAACCTGCTTGTCAAAATTAAATAGAAAACACCTGACTATTCTGGCTTCTATTGTCCTTTTAAAGATCATGAGTGCCACTATGTGGCAGGAGTAAGTAGAAAGTCAGAGCTTAGACCTTCATATAGTGTACTCCTGGTGAGATTAAACCTATAGAAGTCTCTGGCAACAAGATCTTTGCATTCCTGGTCTCCTGCATCTGAAGGAATTCAGACATTTTAATGAAAGTTTGTCCATAGTACAGGCACAGAAAAAGAGTTGGAAATAATTTAAATGCTTTATCTTCAAGTGAAGTAGTCTCTCCTTCTTCCACTTTTCAAGACACCCGGCAGCACACCCCTGCTCTAATGAGCTAAACCTTCACAAGGTGTCACCTCTATATCCTTTAATCCCCCAGGACTACCCCTTTTGATTGTAAGCCTCTACATGGGAACTCAGGAAAGCAGTGTTCACCTTTCGAATGTTAAAGTATTTATTTATGAGCCTCTATCCCATGCAATAAATGATATGTGTTGCTGGGGAAATTGTCGAGAGGGGAGTTAATAGATAACTGGGAGCCTTGTATAAGGCCATATGAAAGGTTGGCATTTAGCCCTGAACCTCCTAAAAATCCTTGTGGGCTTAGGCTCTTACCTTATGGAGACAGCACACATGTTTGTGAGAGGGTTTTAGGTCTTGACGGTTGATGTTACTATCCCATCTAATGGGATTCCTGTGCCTGCCCATAGCCCCCCCCATCACCTCCACTACTGTGCCCACAATCCCTCCTCATCCTCCGGTGCCCATCTAATGGTGCCACCATAACCTGCCAGCTCAGGTCCTCAGGTTACATTAGATGTCTCTGGAAGATGAAGTCATGGTGACAGCCTCCCAGCCCCTCTAGATCACCCCACAATCCATCCTGGAGCCAAGTGTCCCCCTCTCTCAGGGAGTGCCGGGGGGTTGCTCCCTTTAACGATGTCTTGGGGGGTTGGGAGGATCTCTCCCCATGACAAATAAAAACAAATGCAGGAGAGGAGGAATATTCCTAATGCAAAAGTGCTGGGTCCATGATGGGAACCTCCCTGCCACACACACAAATTACCAGATAATGTTTATTAGGGTTCGCTGGCTAAGAACTATAAGATATTTGTACTGCCAGCTCAGTAAAGCTGATGGCTTCAGCAGGCCAAGTTTGTGCTTCTAGTGCTTTGGGAGAAAGGGACAGACTTTTCCTGTCCCCCATTGGCCCTTTAGGATTTGGGGGGGGGGAGCAATCTCCCTTACATCCTGCTGATCCTAAGAAAGAACACTGTGGGAATAGCCATCCCGTCTTCCCTGAAGAACTTTGGAGAAGGCCCATCGGCAGGCATGGAGTAAGGTACCAGGACACTAAGAAGGATTCATAACGTGTGGTATGGAATGGTAACAGTGGAGTTGCAGAGTTTGGCAGAAGCAAGGTTGTATTGTTTTGGGGTGGTGGGTAGGTGGTTTCTCTTGGTCAGTAGTGAATCTGCAGAGGATTGGAAGTGGGCTAGTGCCCATGAGCAAATTCTGTGGGGTCTCTGCCTTTACAACCCAGTCTTGAAGGGTTTGCTGAGTCCTAGCCATCCTTTGAGGATAGTTGTCTGCCATCAATTATCCCCCAGCCTAATTTCTTTTGTGATGCTAACGATCCCAGGTGAGTGGTATCCTAGGATATTCCTGGTTATTCACCTGCCCAAATGCTATAAATTGCTGTTGGCTAGTTCCAATTATGGAAGCCTCACTCAGATCTAGTCTGGTAACAGGTTGCCTGTTCACGAGTGAGTGTGTGAAATAAATTTTCCATGATTCTAGTGAGCCACCTTTCACCCATCATAAGCCACTACTGAAGCATTAATGTGTGGTTTTCAAATAACAACTGACTGAGCCTTAACAATACCCAGAAATCTGTTTTCAGATGGTTAGGAGGAAAGAGAGTCATTTGATTGTTAAAAGCCAGGATGGTGACAAAAGCTTTCTTTTCACTACCTGGAATTATGTGAAAAGACACAAAGACTTCACTGGTTGGTCACTTGAGATTAAAAAAATAGGACATGCTATAGCAGATCAAACCAGAGGTGGTTCTAGTCCAGTATCTTGCCTTTGACAGTGGCCTTAATGCTTAATATTTCAAAAGAAAGCAATTCCTCTTTAATTCAGTGCTGTATTTGAGGTAGGATATTTCTTTCTGACCCACTGTGGGCAATAAACTCATGCTCTGTAGCCTAAGATTCGGTTACCTTAGGTGACAGAGGCAGAAATGTTTGTCATAAATATTGTAGCCCTTTTAAAAATCAAGCTGACAGATGTGATTTGGTATTTAGCTTGTAGTGTGTTGGTCAGTTGCTTTGTTGTTTCTTTTACAGAAATTGATGGCTATTTTTATTTTACACACCTTTGCAGTTATTAGAGAAGTGTAGATATATTTCATTGACAGTTTATGGGAAAATGTTGTGTGTGTGTGTGTGTGTGCGTGTGTGTGTGTGTGTGTGTGTGTGTGAATAAAGGAGATAGGGAAAAACCTGCCGGAAAAACATGTTTATTTGGATGCAATGCTAATTGCACAAAGGGTTAAATATATAGTGTTTGGCCAGGCTCACTAGAATGGGGGTCAGAGTAAAGGTTATGATCATGTTCCTGGCTAACAGGTAATAACAAAAATGCGGAGTTGGCACTCTATTTCCCTGCTAGGAGAAAGGAGTGGGAAAAAAGTGTTGTATGTTGTCATTCTTCCTTTGAAGAGAAGGCCACCAAAATGTTAGACTTGGAGGAAAAGGTAAGAGGTGAAAAGGAGAGGGAGGGATATAGGCAACATTAATCCCCGAGAGGCTCAGGGATTGAGGGAAGTATGCTGAAAATAGTACTACATTAAGTGAAATGATACCAGATGTGGCTGGTATGCCAACGATCAGCTAAAAATGTAAACATCTATAAAGCTCCATCCAGGAATAAAGCTGTTACAGCTGTAGTGCTCAGAGTGGAAAGAAAAGTTCATTTTTTCTTCTTAACTAAAGATGTATCAAAACCTGGCCTCGTTTTATATTTATTTTTTTCCATGTCCATTTTATCCTTTTAGAGCAGTGATCCATCATCCCTAAAGTTTGTTAGGATTGTTCCAACATTTCATGTTAAAAATAAAGATAAAATACTGCCAATGGCTTTCACAATACCTAATTTTATTTATTATCAAGAGCACTTTGGCATTCTTCAGCATATTTGTCAATCAAATAAGTTTCAAATTGTTTGGGAGCACTTGAAAAGTCATCCCACTCAATTAAAAAAATCCTCTACTCCTTTACTACACATCAGGACTGCAGTGTTACTAAAGTACAGTATCTAATGACCAAGCCAGGGGTCAGCATTCTTCTGGTGTATCTTGTTATAGAGATTTTTATACTGAGTCATGGCTTCCCGAGAGTACATGGGTAGCTCTTTAAATCAGTTCATGAACAGATTTCTGTGCAATTGCCTCTCCTGCCAGCAGTCTGTAAAATCTGTTTACTGCAGAGTGAAAGGTGTAGGGGCAAGTTTTATTTCCTCATTGGCTGGGGGGTCTCAGCTAGCCACCTCCACATTTCTTTTTACTTTTCTTTTTTATTTTATTTTTTTGTAATACACAGCTCCATATAATCAATTATGCAATACAACTTGTTAAAGACGTACCACTGTTGATCTGTCACTATGTAATCAGTATTTAATAAAAGTTTTCTACTAGTTATATGCTCCGTTCTGGGTTTAACTATTGAACTATTGTGGCCTGTATTTATTATTACTAAGATATTTTTTAGGTAGCTATTTCCTTACCAACCCTACTTCAGGGCTCCTTGTAAATTGCAGTGCACATGCTGCATCAACATAGTGAATTAGTGCAGTGCTAATCTGTCTGGAGTGTGAATAAGTAATATGTCACGTTGCCGTGGTAAGGGCTGTAAATTTTGCATGTAACTGAGATTGTTGCCTTTTTTTTTATATCTTAGCAGAACTGACACTGCACTGTCTCATGCACTTTCCTCTGTGTGTGCTCTGTTGTACTTTTGATGAAGGGGAGTGCTTATTTTGGAACAGGCAACAACCATAGAAAGCTAGTTTCTTTATACTAGTTGGCACGATCCTACAATTATCATGTAGTACAGGAGAGTATATTCTGAGTTACTGGATCAGACTTCATTAAAGCATAGTGAGCCCAATCTATATTCATAGTGCTTGAAATCCAGTGAGATTTTTTTTAACATACAATGTTACGAAACACAGATGTTTAGATTCATAAAGGAAATAGTTTTCCTACATTCTCTAGGATTTGTATTTAGTGGCTATGGAAGGTTAAGGAAGTTGCCCTACATGCCTTGTAGATACTTCGCTCAAGTAGTTTTTTGGAAGAGTGTCTTTATTCAGACTTATGAATTAAAGCTGATTTTCCCCCACCCTCCATTGGCATAGTTATTCCCACCTTCATTTCCTTCTCCATTCTTTGCCTGTAACTGCTACTTGTATCCAAGTGAGAAAAATCCTACAGGTAATTATGACTGTTATCTTCAGGAAGGATTCAGTGAACCACTTTTGCTTTTGTCAGTGTTAGTTTAGTTGTAGATCACTGTATAATATCAGCATGACAGCAGCAGCATTCTTAGGTCACTGTGCATGAGGAAGCATTTCTGTCAAAGTGACTCAGAGAAAACAGCATAATCACAGCTGTTTAATAGTGTGTGTTAGGCTTCTCTTTTGCTTATGGCAATCTGACTTGTTCCGTGTGACAAGGCGATTATCATCTCTTAGTCGTACCTCTCTCTCATACAGAAGTAAGATGTATTTGTTCCTAGATTTATATGATACATATTTCAAGCAGATTTCTTTTGTTTGTCCATTCACATGCAGTACTTAAGTTCTGCACATTGATCTACATTTTGTATTGGGTCATGCTTTGGAAGGGGCTGGATTTTGATGTTCTTTGTGTAGTAATTCCTACAAATTTTTATGCAGACAAAAGTGGTCAGGTCTGCCTGCAAGACTCTGCAAACTCCTGCATGTGAGTTTGCCTCCTGGGAATAAAAAGTCACAATGAGAGCATGAGTGCAAACAACCGCAGATAGGATATATTAAAACCAGCAGGCTGGGCATCCTAGATTCTCAGTCACTTTTTTCCCTCCGCAGAGGTAACACATTCCTTTTTGTGGGTAGGTGTGGCAGAAAAACCAACATATGTATCTGGAAACAAAGGGTTGCAGAATAATGATGGCTAGAGTTGAGGAAATGCTCATTAAAAAATCAGTGTGACAACAAGGTGACCTACTTCTGTAAGATATTTGTGCCAGAATCCTTCCCCAAAAGCTTTACATTGTGAAAGAGGAAGAGCTCCGGGAAGGCTGTTAGCTGTCAGAAGGCAGACATAGCAATTTAGCATCCTGTTCAAGACAGGAAAAGCTTCTAACTTCCAGATGGGAAAATACCAGAGATGAGGTAACTGTTCCTCCCCTGAGGTGTGTCTTAAGTCTTTTCCCTTTTCTCGTGTCTTCCTGGTGCTTGCTATCACCAGTGTTTGGAGTTGCTTTTTCCCTCTCCTCATGGGGGTCAGGTCCTGGGTTGCTTCTTGGCACCTAGTGCCTCCACCTGAAGTGACTCCTCACTGTGTCGGATACACAGAGGTACTGTCCTTTGAGAAATCAGTGACCTTATTGTCTGGCAAGGAGTGTAAAGTCCAGCATACATGGGATAAATGAAACACAACTCAGCAAAGGAATGACACACCAAAAATAACAGCATAGCGGTGGGGGTGACTTTACTGGGAACAGGAAAATAGGCTTTGGGGAAGGAAGCGGTTAAGGTTAACTAATAAACATTTATCAAGAAGCCAATTCTCCACTTCCTTACACTCACAAACTTTCCAAACCTGCGCCTTCCTGAGGTGAATGGTTTAGCCGAAATGTGGTGGCCTGAGATGGAGAGTTGGAGCTCTGTGGCATTGACTGATTTAAATAAAAGTCACCTTACTTTTTTTTTCACCCCTGGTTGGGCAGTGTCCTCTCCATTCCGTGGTCTGGAATGCTTCTGGGATCTTGGCTGCTTCTTAGTAGTTGGTGCTGGAATCTGATTGATCTTTCTCTGGATGCTGATCATTGTATTGCTAAAGCTGCCTGATCCCTGCAACCAGTCTCAGAACGGCACAAACTCCCAGGTAAAGTGGGATTTTATGAGGGACCCCTTGAGCAATAATGTCTCTCTCTCAGTTTACAAACTTAAACTCTTTCTCAACAGTCTGTTGCCCTTCCCCAGTTAACGTGCTGGGGCTGTCCAGCCCTGGCTTTGCGGGCTGCTCATCTAGATCCAGCTCATGCTGAAACTTCTCCATTTGCCCCAGTAGGGATTTCTGTTCTCTTCTACCCCACTTATCACTCCACCCCTTCTGGGAATGGGATCAGGGGGATTTGGTAGCCATCTTACTTGTAGTCCTGGTAGGGTTCAGACCTAGAGGTTCAGACCAGAGCTCCAGAAGCTGGGAAACCCCATGTCAGGGTTCCATACATGTTTTTGTATTGACCTGAGTTATGTGCTTTGATAATAAAATACCATAATTAGTGCATTGGAAATATTTGTGATAGATATGTAAGGTGTCTTAGTTAATTTTATATTGGGACATTCATAGAATTGGACACAGTCACTGGTGCTATCTATGTGAGTGAAGTTGTTCAGGTGCCTAAGTAGTGTTTCCAGCAGTCACAATTATTATTCCAAGGGTCACAATTTTGTGCTGACTTTTGAGGGGCTGCTATGAGGAAAACAAAAGCAGACCAGGAATTTTGCCAGCACTGTTTCCAGTTCCTTTCTTTGTGTGCTAGAAGTGTCTGTGCCACCAGTGTTTAGGCAGCTGTAGCACAGTGAAGCTGCCCCCCTCCCTCCCAGCCGCAAGCTGAGCTGGAGCAGCCTCAGCCCTCCCTCCACCCCACGACAGGAAGGGAGATAATACAATGCAGGTAGGAGCACAGGGCAGCTCCTTCCCTTGAAGGCAGGCAGGAGTTGGGGGGATTGTGGGAGCCTACAGGGAAGGAGTGCAGGGGTTTGAGAGCCTGCCAATTAGGTGCGGAGGGAGCCTGCTGGGGTAAGGGTGTATGTGGAGCAAGCCAGGGAGGAGTGTGGGACAGTTGGGAAGCAGGTGCACAGGGGACCCGTGGCCATCAGTTTTTTGTGTGCGCACATTAAGGCTGTTTCCACCTTATAATTATCACACACATTGGCAGTGGGCAAGGAGAGTTCAAGAGCCAGAAGACAGCCAAAAAAATGACATTCTCTCCTAAATCTTGTGATTTTCTCCAACCTCATCATTTTTTGTGTTCCGGCTCATTATATTTTTACTCTTGGAATTGGAAAAGCTGTCTAAGTGTTTTCGGGGTCTGGGCCCTTCAGTTCTAAATTCCTGTAGAATGCTCCCTGGTTTGTAGCTTCACCATTTCAGTAAAGTACACTATTAATAATGACAGTGAGTGAATGATGTTGCAAGCGGCAGATAAGCCTGAGACTAGACTTGGCTAAGTGGTTTGAGCATAGACCTGCTAAACCCAGGGTTGTGAGTTCAATCCTTGAGGGGGCCATTTAGGGAGCGGGAGCAAAACTCTGTCTGGGGATTGGTCCTGCTTTGAGCAGGGGGTTGGACTAAATGACTTCCTGAGGTCCTTTCCAACCCTGATATTCTATGGTTCTAATATAAATTGGAGAGAAGTCAGTATGCTCATGGTGTTTCATCAGACAGAATAGGGCTAATTTTGTAGGGTAAAGTATCAGAGGGGTAGCCGTGTTAGTCTGGATCTGTAAAAGCTGCAAAGAGTCCTGTGGCACCTTATAGACTAGCAGACATATTGGAGCATGAGCTTTCGTGCATCTGACGAAGTGGGTATTCACCCACAAAAGCTCATGCTCCAATACGTCTGCTAGTCTATAAGGTGCCACAGGACTCTTTGCTGCTTTTGTAGGGTAAGTTACTATTGTGGTTGCAAACTTTTTGCTCAACTATATCTGAGATGCTTGAAAAAACAGAGCACCTCTGGTCATACTACCTTTCCCCCGGATGTCACTGTTGTTGCACATAACAACATTGATATATTTATATTATCTGGCTCTAGCCCTCCTGTTTGCTTTCATGCATGTGTGTATGTTACATGTTCATATACATGGGCGTACCGTTCATATACATGTTTTTGTCAATTCACACCATTGTGTTAATATAGCTATCTACATTTCTGTTTCACTATATTTTGCAGTTTTTAAAATGTCTAATCTGCTGTACAAATGAAGCATCACTTCTTCTCACAACATAGGGGATTTTTTTTCCATTTCTAGTTATTCCAGCTGTGCTACCCACTAGAAGTGAAAATTTTGGCAAACTATGAAGGACATCAAAGCACCATAGACAAGTCTGAAACTCCAGCCTGGTTTTCTTTCAAAACTCCTCCAACAGTGCTGGATGATGTATAGCAGGGATGGATTACAATGGAAGGGCAGAATACATGATGAAGTAACAGAAATTTTTGTTAGTACATATGTAAAAGCTGCTAAACCAACCATTTGGTTTGAGTGTAAGAGTAGTCTATTCTGCATTAATCATTGCTCTAATTCAGCACTTTAATTTAGAAATAGTGCATGGAGTAGCTGATGTTTCTCTAACACAAGATGCGTTACAGTGTTTTCAGCTACACGTTCTCCCACAAATCAAGAGGTCAGAAACAACGTGTGATCTTGAAAAAGGAGACAATGGCCACTTGTGTAATACTCCTCCACGGCTGCTGCTTATAACATTGTCTGGTAGGATGCCAGTCAGTAGGCGTACAGCTTTAAACAGTGTCTGCCTGAATAATGAACTAATTACAAAATCTCAGGCTGTTATCCAATTACTTTGACATTTAGTCATCCTTTGCAGCTAACTGGATTAAGTTCGTTGTAAAAAGATTAGTTCTAGAATAAGAGCTGAGCATAACAAAATAAGACTTCAGCCTGAGACCTAGCAGGAGTTGCTGGAGTGTGTGTGTGGGGGGGGGGGAGTGGAGAGGGGGGAAGGGAATGAATGGCTTTTTCATTGTGACACCCTACATTGAATGTAAGTGGATTGGATTTATTTAAAATACATAAAATAAACAAATACAATAGAATAACTCAGAGTAGTTAAAACCTCTAACTTTTATTATGGCAATCCTAAACATCATTGTTTTCACAAATAAGATGGTTTTCGAGGACTGATGCTCCTAAAACATACTTCTCCAATCAACTTCACTCTCTCTAGTTTTAACATACAGCACCCAGTTAGCTGGAACACTTGAATTTCCAATTTTAGCGCAATAGAAAAAAAAGTCCTGAATTGTTTCAGTGCATTGCAGTGTGCACATTATTATCCTGCTTATAACAGCTGGCACTTCCACAGTGCTTTTCACCTGAACCTCTCATTGCTTTAAATGCCATTAGACTGAAATGGAAATATTGAATCCAACCAGGGAAGCTGAAAGTTAGTGACCCATAACCATACAGCTTTCTCCCTATTTTGCATTTTGTTGGATTTGTATCAATATTGTGATTGACAGCTATTATTAGTCAGTAGTACTCCATGAATTTACTTTTTCAGTTTACAGTTCATTCTCATTAACCATATTGTAACTTTTGCAGCTCTTTAGTTTGGTTACTGCAGTTCCTCTGCACCGGCAAACAACTCAAAAATTCAGACATTACCAAAGCTTAATTTTGTTCTGATGAAGCAGAGAAACACCTTTAAAAAAATCCCAGGTAAGGCAGGGAAAATGGTTTTTGAAAACTGTTTTTAAATTATTTAACTCCATTTGTCTCCTTAATGCCCAGTCATATTCTAATTTAAGTCAGTAGGATCCCTGCACTAGGGTTGAATAGGATCAGAATGAAGTACTTTCTCACATTACTCTTTCCTTATTTACCCATCTTACCCAATCTTTTTACCCTTCTCTTTCATTTGCAACATTAATATTCATTTACACATGTCAAAGTAATAATAATCTGAGGTCCTGTGAACTCAATAGAACTCATTACACAAACTAAAAACTATTTCCCCATGCTATTTTTCCCCCTATTGTTACTCACACCTTCTTGTCAGCTGTTTGAAATGGGCCACCCCACTACAAAAGTGATTTTCCTTCTGCGGATAATAACTCACTTTAATTGATTTGTCTCGTTACAGTTGGTAAGGCAACCTCCATCTTTTCATGTTCTCTGTATACATATATATCTTCCTACTGTATTTTCCACTCCATGCATCTGATGAAGTGGGTTTTAGCTTATGCCCAAATAAATTTGTTAGTCTCTAAGGTGCCACAAGTACTCCTCATTCTTTTTGTCAATAGTCACTGTATCCTGGGTTTTCTCCTCAAAGATGATTTATTGTAAGCTTCTAGGCCTCAGATTATTTTAGTCCAGGATAAGGCTATTACCAGTTAAACAGGAAGTATCTTCCAATTATATTCAATAAGCCTCACAACACTTTGTAAATTGAGTATTATACCTATCTTAAAGAAAAGTTAACTGCAGCACAGAGAGGTTAAGTGACTTCCTCAGGTTCATTCCTTAGTGTCAGGAATGCAACCCAGAAGTCTTGACCCCCCAGTCCTTTGCTGTTGCTGCTAAACAAGACTTTATCCCTCAGTGAACCTTCATTTATCGTGAAACTTCTACATGTAAGAAAGTGACTACCCTACTGGAGGATTCTGTGGTGTTAGTATTTGTTGGTACAGTTCATTTTTGTTTCTAAAGATTAGGTTAGCTAATAGAGCTGGTCAAAACTTGAAATTTCTGGTCTGTGGGACATTCTGATAGTTCAAAATCTTCTTTAGTCCCAAATCAGAATGATCTTTCAAAATTTTCTGCAAAACATTTCAGAAAAAATGAATTTTAGAAAAATCAAAATGAAGTGCTGCAACTATTATAATAATAGCAAGAATCAAATAAAAGCAAAGCACTTTGGTTTATCAAATCACTGTTTTTTAATGGAAAACTGTTCTGTCGGAAAATTTTTGACTAGCTGTGTTACCTGTCTCAATTCCATTTTTTGCCAAGTAAGGAAACAGCAAGAGTTAATAAGCAAACATCCCCAAATTGCTAACTGTATTCTTTCTAAATAGGAATATTGGTCTGTAGTTTGGGAATTATACAGTTACTTACAATGAGAATCACAGGTTTTGTCTAGTGTTTCAGTCAGGAAATCAACCTTTGGCTACTTCTTTTTAGATAAGTTGCCAAAGTGCCAAACTGGTGTATCCCTTCAGCTACCACTATGGTGTTAGCTCAGAAAAGTTAAAACTGCACAAAGCGTTTGGCTGAGATTCTGCCAAGCTTTGCACCTAATCTTTTTTTAAATGTGCAACTTCTGGGAAAAATGCAGAAAAACTGTGGTAGTTATGCAAAAAATGGCCTGAGGCAAAGCTGGTTTGGCTTGGGATTTTCTCTTGCAACTCCCCAGTTAGTAGGCAAGTGTTCCCACTCCCCCTTTCCTTTCCTCTTGTTTCATGTTGTGATTTTAGAGGCGTTGTCTTGCCCATTTACTGATTACGTCTGTGGGACTTGATCATTGTATGAATAATGTGAGTTCTAATGGACTTCTCACAGCATGCTTTAGAATGTAATATGAAATGTAGACACTTCTGCAGTAAGTGGAAGTGGCAGATCGGAGCTGATAAATCACATTCATTCGCTTAAGAACAGCAAGGGATCCCTAAATTGATAGCATGTGTTTTATGTATTATGCAATATTAATTAGGGCAGTGCCCTGTAGTGAAGCTGTAGCTAAGGGTCTGTTTAGTGGTTCTATTAAAACTTCTGTTTTCAGGAGGTTATAACTGTGATGTATAAAGCTCTTACTCCAGATGAAATCTGAAAGCACCAGTTCTGATAGTACGGTATTTTGAAAATGGATGACTTAGAAATGTCCAGTATTATGGAAGTGGAACAAGAGCGAATAAATTCTGGGAGGTTTCAGAATTCTGTTTCTCATTCCTCCCTTCCTTCTCCCTCACAATAATATTATGTTTACAATAAAAAAATTCAGCCCCGAAGCTGGACACTTCTTCATATTGATAAAAATACTTTTTTTAAAATTCAGTTTTCTGAGCATGTACGGAGGTTGAGTCAAATGCTTTAAGTAAGATTCAGTGGTTCTATATTGTACTGTCCTTGGTTTATGCCATCAGTGCCATTATATCATTTATTCTGTCATAGATGATATTTTTATGTTGCTCTAAGTATGATAATAATTGATACTCTGTATTTACATTATAAAGCATTTTGTTATCCACGGAAGTCAAAGCACTTTACAACCATTGTAACAGTTATTGCAGAAGAGTTAAACTGAGGCAAAGAGAAAGTAAATGATTTATACAAGATTCCATGAAAGGTTAGAGAATTAGGAATATAACCTCAGCCTGCTGACTCCCAGTTTCCATGCTTAGTCTCCTGGGCTGCAGCTTTCCAACAGCTTTGACCCAACCGTTCAGTAATTTTTCCAAAGGCATCTTGAGTGACTGTGCTAATATGTTGTAATTATTTTGTGCAATTGTGGCAAGTTGAACATTTACATTGTTACTGATTAATTGGTGAGGTAAACATTTTGAAATTTACTAACAAACGCTATCTTAAAAATTAATCTCTACTAAAATCTGGAAGAACTATTCAGGGACTGATTTACTTTAGATCATGAACTGCATGTATTATATCTCCTGATTTCATACCATCTAACATCCACTCCTTCCCACATAAGATAATATAATACTGGATAGCTGTAAAATATGACAAGTAAAGAAATTAGAGGGCTCGATTCACTTCCTACAGTTTGTTATTAAGGATTATAAAGTGACTTTAAAGCTGGAGCATTCTGATTGGATATCCGTGATTTCATGCCCAGTCTGAATAATACCCAGTAAATTAATAGATATGACCCTTTTCCTTTTATATATAATTTTCAATTCATAACAGAAACAAGCTATGTCAAGCAATGAATTTCAGAGGAGTTATAGTACTTTCCCGGCTATTGAAATCACAAGCCTCCACTCAGACTAGGCTTGCAATATGATTGAATTGCACACTAGTTCTCCAGAACCACGATATCCAAATCTTATTCCTTAAACCATGCATAGTTTTAATGCTATGTTTATATGAAGTGTATAATCATGATGATTTTTTGTGTGTGAAATGATTAGTTATTCCATATAGCTTTGCCTACCGTACATAGTTATTATAAAAACTGACTTTGGGATTATCTGCTGTAATTTTTTTCTTTTACTGCATCATGTCTTGAAAGGAACTGTAATTCCTGTTTTTATGTCCCTGGCTTGTACGTGTTTTTTACCCAATGTCATATTTACTGTGACATTTAAAATAGTCTGTCACAAAAAAGTAAAGTTTAATGTAAAAAGTCTGAGTACTGTTTTCCTAAATAATTCCGTAAGTGTTTTTTAATCCATCTATGTATACACTTTTTCACCACTTGCAAAATGCTTTTAAAACCATACACTTTGAATTTACAAAGGAAAAGCCATCAAAACAAAGAGTAGCACTGTTTTCAAGACAGGATTAAATTGGCTCCTAGTCAATTAGGGTATGAGGAGGGGAGAGGAAGAGAGGGAAAGTTAAAGAACATGGAAAAATCTAAAAGGGGAAGAAAATGTTATAACCTTTCCTCCAATACTTACGAATTTATGTTGATTGATTCAGTACTAGTCCTGAAAAATGATGCATGAACTCTCAGCCAACCCAGCCTTTTCCAACCCAGGGTCCCTCTGTGTAGCTGATGTTGCACTTAAACATCCTGATTACCAGCTTGATTTTCACCCTTGATTTTAATTATTTTATATAGCTCCACTCCTTGCAGGTAAGAGAGATACTACATATCCTAAGCCTATAGGTTCTTCCCCCAAGTTCAGTGCTTACTGGAAAATGTAGCCCTGTTGACTTCAATTACACAAGGAAGTAGAGTATTCTTTTCAGATTTCAAGATTGAGCGCAAACACAAGCTAAATAAAACTTGACCTAATGACTTAGAAATAAGCGATTAGGTTCTATACATTAATTTGTAGCTTAGTGTTGCATTATATTACTGTGTGATATTAGAATGCAAACTGTAACTTTATGCTCCTTAATTCTTACAATGCAGAGAAATATTTAGACATCCATTTAGTTAATCTGCTTGCTATATAGCCTTATGAACCCCAGCTTGCCTGGAGCTATAAAAACGTTGGGTTGAATATTAAAAATGTATTCTTTCTGTTTCTTTCTCTTATTAACAGCATCTTTTTAGTAAGGGTGGCTAAGCATTTTTAATGATTGGAGTGGCTAATTTTTCATAACTTTGTGACTGTTTCACTATAGATGTGGATTTTTTTCTGTCTGTATGGTGGTATTGTCAGTTTGCTTTTCCGATGTTGCTAAATACCTTGATATCTTGGAGATATAGCTATGTCTCCATAGAGATCTGTTTGGTATGTTACATAGATGCATGCCCTTTCCACAGGGGTTTGAATTTCCTCTCTACTATGAACATCGGGTATGCCCAATGCTGGATACCTAAAACAGATGCATCAGTTTAGTTGAATGCTGAAAATTAAATAAAAATAAATTATTTTGGTCTGTTCAAGTTATTGCTTTGTGATTCACATTTGTGCTTTTAAAATCACATTCTCTGATTATAAAATGTGAAATTATATTAGGTTTTTTTATTATTTTCAATTTCTGGGCACCTCACAAAAGGAAACCAAAAGCAGAATTTAGAGTTAATATGTAATAATCCTAACCTTGCAGTCTTATTTCCCCTAGCATCAGAATGTTTACTCTGAATTGATTTTGTTTAGCTATCTGATAACTATTAACAGATGTGACCCTTTATATATATATAAAAAAACTTGTATAAAATACTGGAAATCCTTCAGAAATGGTCCAAATTTTTGCAGTAATACTGTTTCCCATAATGAGAATATAACTATTAAACAAATAACAGCAAATAGTAAATATGAAGTGCATCCTATGCCAATTTAAAGAGGAATGCTTCCAGCAGTTTATTCAAGGATTTACCCCAGTGAGTCTCATTAATATTAATGGAGAATGTACAACTTAATTTCTACCCAGCCTGTAGAAATTCTTGTATCCTAATAAGTTATAACTTGAAGACAACAGGGATAAAAGTGTGTGTGTGTGTGTGTGTGTTTTATCGCTGTCTCTTGACGAGAAACTGTGTGGATTTAGTGTTCTTAAAAAAAACCCCTACAAATTATTTTTAAATTCCCTCCTCTTGATTACTTGGAAGTTTTAAATTTGTGATTCTTAAAGCAATAGCAGCTGTATGGTAATATGCATGTTTAAAACCAATGCCCCAGGTGCTTTGTCAGGTTCCACTCATGAGGGCCCCCTGCCCCCATGAGACTCTAAAAGGGCTTGAGGATTTGTGCTAGTAGATCCTGACACAAGATTTCACTCTATATCTGTCAGTTGTTCCACTTCACATTAAAAACTTCTACGCTCATTGGGTTTTCTCATTCTAAGCAAACTATTCTAGAATTATGCAAAGCACAGACATGAATATAATATTCTTTTACTAGTGAAGATTTTACTTTAAGTCCTTTTTGATTTCTCTGGAAAGCCTGTTTTTTTTTTAAAATCAATATTTTCTTCTCATTTATTGCTAACTGTTAAACAAGCACTTTCTGGATGTACTATGACACATTTCTCTTAGGTTTCATCTGAGGCTTTCTGGTGTGTGTTAGGAAGAGGAAGTGTGTGGGCACTCAGGTGTCAAGAAAACCCCAATTGGATCGGAAGGCTGTTAGCTAGTTCATAGAGTTTATCCTTCAAAATAAGATATCACCATGGACAGGTAAAAGAAGCGTACTAGTCATATTAGAAGGTACATCTTCCACTGAGTTAAAATGACAAAGAAAACTTGATAGATCTAGGCAACTCCAAGAATTCTGATGTTTTCGATATGGGAGAAAAACATTTCAGTTTCCAGTGCTGATTGAAAACCATGATTTTTAACCTGTGAGCTGCAGATACTATTTGCTAGAAATTGGTAGCCAAAAGGGTAATTATGTTAGTTTTCCTGCACTCTTTTCTAGAACGTTTGCAGTAAATGTCCATTTTTACAATTTTATACTTCGTAAGGGGGGAAGATAATGGAAAACTATTACACTTGACATATGGGAAAATTTACCATTATTAAAAGGCAGTGCTCATTGGATGAGCCTATTAACAGTCAGGGGATAATTAATTTTATTTCACTGTAACTTCAGTTTTAGATGCCTTTTTTTCTTTTAGTTTTTTTTTTTTTTTTTGTCTTTTTCAGCTTGGCAACATACCAGTTGCATGTAATAGCATTAAACTTTGAACATTTCTTTGTGCACACTAGTAACACGTATTTTCTTTATCGGGTACTTATCACTGTTATAGCTTTATCTAACTGAGCTTGCAGGGTTTGGGATTACTTTGTGTGTGCTGGTGACCTTGGTGTGGGGAGAATATAAATGCATTATTGGCAAAGCAATGGATTGGTCAGAGCATATACATATTTTAAATTGTTAGCTGGGTGTAAGATAGGACTGGGATAGTGGTGTAAGTAAAAGGAGCTTATCCTAAGGCAGGGAAGGGGTTAACTGTGGGCTTGATACAGCAGAGGTACCAAGAGATTGTCCAGGATGAGTTGCTCTTTTTCCCTGCCCCAAGAAACATGGTCAAGAATTTCCTTGACATAGACCCAGTCTGCAAGGATAAATTGGAAACTGACCATTTTGTTGTACTGTCTGCATTGTCAGTAAAATACTGTTGGACGGTTTTTCTCCATTCCCCAGTCTCTTGGCTTAGGTATGTCATCTTTGGTGTGGACCAGGGGAGTTAATTTGGGATGGGATGTTGGGGGTTCGTAGATGGAAGTAAGGGAAACCTGGGGGAAACTTGCAAGGTTTTACAGGGAGCTGAGGGAAGTTTTGTGGAAGACAGACAAAGGTGGAGTCTTTAATTCATATGAAACTTTAAAGCCTGGTAATATTCTAGGTTTAAAACTTAAAGCTGCTAGGGCCAATTTTTTTTAAAGTATTTAGCTGCCCAGTAGGATTTTCAAAAGCATCAAGGTGTCTAACACCCATTAATTGGGTCTTAGGAGCCTAGGTGCTTTTGAAAATCCCCCTAGCTGCCTCTATACCTTTAAAAATCTGTCCCGAAGAGATTTAAATAGAGTTGGATAGAAGATGTTGAGAAGGGGCACAAGGTAAGGGACATAGAGAATTGATAGGAAAGGATGGTGGAAACTGGGCCATAAAGAGAGTATTGCGAGATGGAGGGTACAGGGGGAGGCATCCTGGGGGATAGAGCTAGTTGTTTAAACTTTAGTGTGGTTAAGTCTCCGCCTTTGCCCAAACACTTACACTTATGTTGGTATGTGAAGTACAGGCACTACATGGCAGTGAAAGGCTCTGGCAGCCCCCCAACCCCACCAGAGACTTTCCTCACTGCCTCCACCGGGGCTGGAGCCTTTGCTTGCTGCCAGAGCCTTTCACTGTGGTGGGGAAAGGTTCCAGCAGCAGGGAGGCAGTGGGATACTATACTGCTAAAATACCAATGTAGAATGGAAGGTACTGCTGGGGCATGTAGAGAGCCATACAGTGTATATATCCTAGGGGTTCAGGTATGTAGGGCGCTTAGTCTGGTCTATTTGTCTAAGATGTGTGTTATACCCATGCTAGCTGGGCATGCAGTGTCTGTTCTCTACCTGCAGTTGTAAGTGTAGATGTACCTTTGTAATCCATGCTTAAAATGAGCGTGTGCTTAGTAGTTTTGCTGAATGGATGTCCTAGTAATTGTCTGTTTCAGTGTGTGTGTGTGTGTGTGTGTGTGTGCCATGTTAATTTGGGGGAATGATAGTAATGAAGGATTATATGGTTGTGGAAAACTGGCCGGATTCTTTACCGATTCATTTTCACAGTTCCTAACCCTTTTTCTGTTGAATTCCTGGGAAAGAATGTAATTTTGGCGGGAGAATATTAGCTGGACTACATCAAAACACACTTTCCATTCTACTCTTTTGTTAAGTGTTTGTGAATAATAAAATTAGCAAATAGTATTCAACAACTATATTTAGCTACTAATTTTAATATAATTGTTCATAATATAAGACATTGTCTTATATAGAAAATTAACTATACCTCAAAATAATATTCAGGGTGGAGATTGGCTTCACAAGAAGAGCCCCAAACTTCAGGTATGTTTGAAATACGAACCCACAACTGAATTTTATAAATCCCTCTTTTAATATAATAGCCCAAAACAAACACCTAATACTAATGCTTTTGAAATGTGCAGCATTTGAAATCCTGATCCAGGTGAAAGCTTTACAGCTGGAGACCATTTCTAATTAAAATTAACAGGGCTTCATTTTGATTTAGTGGATAACAGTGTAGACAAGTGTGGTATCTGAATTCCTACTGATATCTTGAATTGACCAATTTAAGACATGTAAGGCACAAGAGAGTGATCTATACTAAATAAATCATGTAGTAGTAAGTATAATTATTAGTACTTATTGTGCTCCCCCACCCTCTGCTGGGTTTTAGGGTAGAATATTCTGTATGCTTCGGATAATGGCTATTGCTGTGGGAGGCAAGACATTATTTTTGTACTGAATATGTGTAAAGCTTAAACTATTCTTCTGGTAAAGCTGTTTTCTAAAAATGGCACTTAAATGTTTGGAGATGTAGTATATCTTTCTCTTTAGCTGTCTGTCAAGCTATCAAGCATCCCTGAAGTACAGCCTTCTGTAACATTATATACCAAGGTGTGCTAGAAATTTGGACCAGGCTAGGGATTTATTCTTTACCTGTTACTTAAGATGCATCTTTTACCCAGGGCCGACTCCAGGGTTTTGGCCGCCCCAAGCAGCCAAAAAAAAAAAAAAAAAAAAGCCGCGATCGCGATCTGCGGCAGCAATTCAGCGGGAGGTCCTTCGCTCCGAGCCGGAGTGAGGGACCGTCCGCCGAATTGCCGCCAAATAACTGGACGTGCCGCCCCTCTCCGGAGTGACCGCCCCAAGCACCTCCTTGACAAGCTGGTGCCTGGAGCCAGCCCTGCTTTTACCACACCCGAGTAGTTTTGTGGAGTGTACAGTACTACTCAACATAAGTAACAGTTTCCAAAACAGTCCACTGATGAAAGTTTGGTTAACTGAAAAAAGGAAAAGATAAGAAGAGCTAGTTATGAAAAATCATCTTGTTTTAACAGAATTTTTCATAGGCATAACTGTACTTGTTTGCTAATGCCCCATGTTGAAGTATCTGTCCTGTGATTGCATCTGGCTTGTTAATGTTGCTCACGTAAAGTGACTGATGATGTGCATGACGCATCATAGCACATAACATGACTGATGTCAGAGTGCATGAGGCTCCTGTGTGGGTAAAAGTGGTAGCTGACACCTCTCCAATTCCTGGCTCTTATAGGAGATGAATGAGGGAAGCAGATGGAGAACAACGTGATTTTTGCAAAGCTGGTTTCTTTAAACTTGGCATTACTTGAAAAATGAGCAAGAGAAGAATATAAAATTTCAGGTTTTTTTTTAAGAGGACATTTCATTGCACATAGAGTGACTTGCATATTTTTGAGATGCATAAATAAAGGCTACCATACCAGTTTTCACTGTGGAGATACTGCCAAGTGCATGTATAGCATCTGAGGATCTATAATAACAATATAGTTGTTTTGTACATTGTAGGCCTGTTTGATTTCACCAGCAAAACCAGGCTGTAGTACTTAGCAGCAGAAAATGCACATGTGATGAGCTCTGTGGGACTCAAGTCAGGGGCAACTGCCACCGTTCTTGAGAGCCAGAATCTACTGGTGCTGCTCAAAGTATGTGCTGCTGGCCAAGGATCTGTTGGGACCAGAGCATTTGGAAGATGGGTTGATTCAGCATATCACCCTGCCATCTTTCAGCTGTGATGCAGCTAAGGAATCCTGCCTGAAGTCCAAGATCTTCTCCTGATGGAGTCCCCATAAGAAAGATGGTGGTAGACTGCCCAGAGAGATCAGGGATGGGGAAAGCCTGTGGTCTCACTCTTTTGAGCTGAATACTGGAGCTTGCCAAATCCTTAGGAAGAACCTTCTCCAGTAGTGCTATAGCAATTGCTACTCCTCAAAGCCCCAAGATGACAGCTTCCCAGGCTGCCTACTTGGGGTGGTGTGTCTCTTTGGGTGGCATCCCACTATGTAAGGTAGTGGAAGAAACTAATTAAGAGAAGCCATTAATTGATTATCATTGAGCAAATGTGCTTGGCTTTGACTTGCTTTGTTTCTATATCCAGCTTATCTCAACCTGAAAAAAAATGGAAAACTTATTACACAGCCCCCTGTCATGAGAGCATGGCATGTGTGTGGACGATATGGTTACCAGCGTATCACATATTACTTGCTGAGGCTGTTGTAGGACACTAGGGCATGAATGGCCTTTTTATATCTTTGCCTATGGTCTCAGCGCTGTGGAATAGCCCTCCTCCTTAGTTTGAGAACTATGGAACTGTGTCTCAAGAGTATTGATCTTCTGGCATGTTGCAAGATATGTCTTCATTCAGGCTTTTGATTTGGTGAGGTGGCATCAAAAAGTTGGTAGAGAGTTTTTAGTGGTTGAGGAAAGTGTTTGAGGTGTTGTGAACTGGCGTTATGGCCTTCAGCACAGCACATGGATTGAATTGTGGCTTAAAGTTTTATTTTAATCTCCCATCATACTTGGTTCTTGAACTGTAGTTCTTGTAAATCAATATATTTTTGCAGATAGACACTATATAAATAAAAGTGTTTTTTTGTCTGCTTGCCTTGAATGTTGACCCATGTGTGTAGCTCTTCAGCAAAGTATTTGCTTGGCATGTGGAAGAGCTTAATCTGAAGCTCTAATGGTAACTTTCCCTCATATTCAACTGGTTCATTGTGATGACATCTTCGCGTACGGGTGGTTTTATCATGGTTGCAGGAAAACATTTGAGAGAATTATGAATTGATTTTGGGAATCAGGACTCCAAGGTTGTTTTCCCACCCCCCTGGCTCTGTCAATTATTTAATGTCTTCTTGGGTAAGTCACTTAATTTCTGTCACTCAGCTTCCCCATCTGTAAAATGGGAATAGTAGTTCCCATTAATGTCATGAGAATTCTTTAAATGTTCGTAACATATTTTGAGATTCTTAGACAAGTGTGTCAGGGATGCAAAGTATTGTAATTATGATATTTCCCACCCTCCTCAGCACTGCACTAGAGAAATCCCTCTTAGCAGAAACAAGGCTGTGGTAATCAGCCATGGAGAATTGAGGAGAAAGCAGATGCAGTAGCAAGAGTGCCAATGTAATTATGTTCAGCTCTTCTTCTAGAGGACAGGGAAGCTGGTAATTGAAATGATTAGGTACCAATATTATTGTGATGTTTGCTGACACACAAGCATTACTTGTGCCTTTGCTGCTTTATAATGAAGCCTTTTGTATATGCTCTGTTTGAGGAAGGAGTATTTAGAGTGACTGTGGGAACTGAGGAAATATGCAAGTCTAGAAGATGTGGGTGACAATAAGTTAACTGTTTAGAGACAGTAATGAACATAGAGAATGCAGCAGTAGCAGTGGCAGTGTGCGATGCCTGGAGACACTCTGGCCACCTTTTAGTCTCTACAAAGGTATTACTAAACAGCCTGAGTGCTTTGAAAGCAATTGTGTTCTTTCTCTAAAAGACCAATTTTATGTATCCCAAGTGCCTTCTGTTTAACCTCCGGTTGCATTTGCCCTTGTTTTACTGACCTTGAGTAAGTGATTGTCATTTTATGATCTACCCAAAGTCCTTGAAACACTCCTCCCCAGGAAAGGACTTCAATATCAATGTGCTGCTCCCAGAAGATTGCTTGCTACTGAGAGGGTGAAAACCATTTGCTATTACTTAATGAAAAAGTGTCCTCCATAAATCACCTCTTCAATTGGAGCTCACAGTAAAACAGCATGAGTCTTTAGCACTGCCAACACTCTAATAGACTTGTATATCCTGGTACTCATTATTTGTTGGTTCTTAATTATACAGTGTGTTTAAAGCAGGAAATTCGGTGTGCTTCCTGAGGAAAAATGAGCATACCCTATCTCATTCTTTAAACTGGTGATTAAATGTCACTACTCTGAGACTTGTGGAAAAGAAAGAAATACCTCCCCACCCCCCCAAAAACCCCACCCACTTTTGTTTTCATTTATAGGAATGGTGTGTAATCTACTGACACTGTAACGGACCTTGCTGTCCTGATGAATAGCTGTCTAGACTTTTTCTCACACCTCTAGTATGTTTCATTCTGAATGGTGATTAAAAAAAGTTCTTTTGGACACCCAGTCATGTCAAAATATCAGCAATCGCTACCACCATTGACAAGTTGTCTCTTAGCCTTATGGTTTCCCCATCTGTAAAATGGGGACACTGATATTGATTTCCTTTGTAAAGAGCTTTGAGATCTACTGATGGAAAGCACTATATAAGATCTATCTATCTATCTATCTATCTATCTATCTATCTATCTATCTATCTATCTATCTATCTATTGTGAAAACATCACTCTGGGTATGCAGTTGAGGGAGTGCCCCTGCAAGCAGAGCATTGGAGCTTTAGGAGTATTAGCTGTTAGTTATGTTTCTTCCTGTTTGTTATATCAGCATCTAATCTAATTGTCTGTGATTCTTCTCTTTTTACACAGGAGTAACTCTTCTTTAGGTACCAGTATACAGTGTGGGATGAGGATTAGGCCTGTAGTTCATGATACAGTTGTACAAAACATAAATGAACTTCGGGAAGTTGCTGTTAGCTGCATGACTGGACCCTAGTTACTGTGGAAAGTGGACTTTACAATTATCTGTATTCTGTCTATCTATCTTAGGGTCTTCTATCCCATTATTTGTTTCGGTTTTCACCAAGAAGTTGGTGGCGATTGGACATCTAAAATAGTGAATGCCAGTGAAAATGAGGTAGGATCAGAGTCTAAAATAGGGAAAGAACAAGTCAAAAATTATTTAGACATGTTGGATGTCTTCAAATCACCAGGGCCTGATGAAATGCATCCTAGATACTCAAGAAGCTGACTGAGGAGATATCTGAGCCATTAGCAATTATCTTTGAAAAGTCATGGAAGACGGGAGACATTCCAGAAGACTGGAAAGGGGCAAATATAGTGCCCATCTATAAAAAGGGAAATAAGGACAACCCAGGGAATTACAGACCAGTCAGCTTAACTTCTGTACCCAGAAAGATAATGGAGCAAATAATTAAATAATCAATTTGCAAACAGGTAGAAGGTAATAAGGTGATAAATAAGTCAGGATGGATTTGTCAAGAACAAATCACGTCAAACCAACATAATAGCTTTTTTTGACAGGGTGAAAGGATGGGGGGAAGCAGTAGATGTGGTATACCTTGACTTTAGTAAGGCTTTTCATACTGTCTCACATCACCTTCTCAGAAACAAACTAGGGAAATACAACCTAGATGGAGATACTATAAGGTGGGTGCATAACTGGTTGGAAAATCATTCCCAGAGAGTAGTTATCAGTGGTACACAATCAAGCTGGAAGGGCATAATGACTGAGGTCCTGCAGGGATCAGTTCTGGGTCCAGTTCTGTTCAATATCTTCATAGATGATTTAGAAAATGGCCTAGAGAGTACACTTATAAAGTTTGCGGATGATACCAAGTTGGGAGGGGTTGCAAGTGCTTTGGAAGATAGGATTAAAATTCAAAATGATCTGGACAAACTGGAGATATGGTCTGAAGTAAATAGAATGAAATTCAATAAGGACACATGCAAAGTACTCCACTTAGAAAGGAATAATCAGTTGCATACATAAAAAATGGGAAATGACAGCCTAGGAAGGAATACTGTGGAAAGGGATCTGGAGGTCATGGTGGACCAGCTAAATATGAGTCAACAGTGCAATGCTGTTGCAAAAAAAGCAAACATCATTCTGGGCTGTATTAGCGGGAGTATTGTAAGCAAGACGTGAGAAGTAATTTTTCCGCTCTACTCCGCGCTGATTAGGCCTCAACTGGTGTATTGTTGTTCCAGTTCTGGGCGCCACATTTCAGGAAAGATATGGACAAATTGGAGAAAGTCCACAGAAGAGCAACAAAAATTATTAAAGGTCTAGAAAACACGACCTCTGAGGGAAGATTGAAAAAATTGGGTTTGTTTAGTCTGGAGAAGAGAAGACTGAGAGGGGACATAACAGTTTTCAAGTACATAAAAGGTTGTTACAAGGAGGAGGGAGAAAAATTGTTGTTCTTAACCTCTGAGGATAGGATAAGAAGCAACGGGCTTAAATTTCAGTAAGGGCGGTTTAGGTTGGACATTAGGAAAAACTTCCTAACTGTCAGAGTGGTTAAGCACTGGAATAAATTGCCTAGGGAGGTGGTGGAATCTCCATCATTGGGGATTTTTAAGAGCAGGTTGGACAAACACCTGTCAGGGATGGTCTAGATCAGGGGTTCCCAAACTTGGTTCGCGGCTTGTTCAGGGTAAGCCCCTGGTGGGCCATGAGACACTTTGTTTACCTGAGCATTTGCAGGTATGACCGCTCACAGCTTCCAGTGGCTGCAGTTCGCTGTTCCCAGCCAATGGGAGCTGCAGGAAGTGGTGGCCCGGCCTGCTCAGGTAAACAAAGCGACTCGCAGATGCCAGGAACAAGCCGCGAACCAAGTTTGGGAACCCCTGGTCTAGATAATACTTAGTCCTGCCTTGAGTGCAGGGGACTGGATTAGATGACCTCTCAAGGTCTCTTCCAGTTCTATGATTATCTGAGAACCTCACAATGTTGGATATATATATATCTTTACAACACTCCTGTGAGGTGGAGAAGTTTATCCCCATTTTACAGAAGAAAACCTGATGCACAGAGAGATTACATGACTTCCCCAATATGTCACAGGCAGTCTTTGATGGAGCAGGGAATTGAACCCAGGTCTCCCAAATCCCATTCTAGCAACCTAACCGCTGGACCATCCTTCCTTTTACACATTTTGTGTAGTATTTCCAAGACTAAGGCTGAAGTAACCACAATTCTGTACAGGAGTCATAAAGATATAGCAGAGAATAAGGGACTGGAATCTACTAATACTTTTTCACTTGTGAATTGAGATTGTCAGTTGTGTCAATAGGAACCCTAAGGAACAAAAGGATCCTTTTCTTCCTAGTCCTTATCCAATTCTACAGTCCCAGCTAGATGTGCTGAAGCTTTATTACCCAAATTTTTCTGCTCAAATGTTCTGATTTTAATAGTAAAACACTGAAGTATTGGATGTAAAGTCAACATTGATGTGGTTTTTAAAATAGCACATTCACTATTGTTGCCACCTTCAGTCTACTTTGAAAATGCTTTCACTTAATGGTATAAAGGATCAGAACATCCAGCCCTTGGTTTGTGAATGTTGTACCTAGAGCTGTCATAGCAACAGAAAGGAGGAAAAGAAATGCAATAACACAGGTCCCACCCATTTGTGTCTGGTGGCTAAATATGTTTGGCTTGTCAAAAAAGTGGGTGATAGTGCTACTTTCTTGATCAACAATCTTTCTGATTTTTGATATTGTTTTGGAGCAGTTGTTGAGTGCATAACACCTGCCCCGCTCTTAAGATGTTATCCCTTACTTTGGGATAGGTTCAGTATGAAAGACGATCTATAAATCAGAATATTGTTCTGTTCTAGTAGCATTTGCAACACTGGGCATAGGTGGCTGGTGAAAATATTCTTTGGAATGGCTGAGCCCGCCTCTTACTCACCCCGTAATGGCAGCTCCTGTTCTGTGGGGCTGAGCGTGGCTCTGGCCTGTTCACTCACCGCTCAGGGATTTGGAGGAGCCTGCCACAGTGTCATTTGACGCATGTGTCTGCATGCAGTTGAGGCCCTTCCTCTTCAATGCTCTCCCCATCTCCTTCCTAGCCATAACACCTCCTAATATGGGGCTTCAGGATCACCTCCCATACCAGAAAGTCTCCCCCCCCCCACCTCCCACACACAGTCCCCTCAGGAGCTCCTCCCTATCCTGTGACTCCTCAATTGCCTCAGGATCGTCCCTCCCTTCTCTGGGACACACCTTCTCCTCCTCTCCCTGTCACCTCATGATGTCACTTTCCCCATCCCAGGGAACCTCATCCCAATCCCCAGCACAGGGACTCCGTACCAGACTCATATCCTCCTTATATAGAGAACCTTCCAGGATCTCCACTTGGACAGATCTCTCCCACTCACCTGCTGGGGTTCCCCAGACACCATAGTTCCTTCTTTCCCTATGGCCCATTCCAGATGCAGCTCCTGAGTCTGCCTGTCCAGCAAAGCCTTCTGCAAACCGCACTTTTCAAACTTCAACCTTCCTGAGAAGCACTGCCCAGGAGTCAGCACCTCTTCCCAGGGGTGAGGAATCTAGCTACGCCTGCTGGGAATCTGTCCTGTAGCCAGGGCCTTCCTCCTCAATGCCCTCCTGGTGCTGCCGGATGTGGGACTTCACCTGCCAATGACAAGGTGAAGAGAGATTTTTGCAGGGGTCAGGGTGAGCCCCCCTCTAGCCCTAGCCACCAACTGCTCTATGGCACTGGGCCTGCCTAATGATATATTCTGGCTGCCATCTGACAAGCAAGAGCTGTTTTAAACTTCTTACAGACTCTCAGTGTGCATACATTCATGTGTGTTCCAGCAAAACTAAGGCACTGTAAACATTCCCTCTGTCTGTCTGTATTATCATACCTGTAAGTTGTCGGTCTTCAAAGCACTTAGCGGCATTAAAAGAAAATTGTCACAATGAGTTACTCAGCATAGCATCTTAAGGGCAGAATTTTATTTTAATGCACTCTTTAATGAGTTACACTCATTAACAGTAACATAATTTATACAAATAAACTTTCGGGCTTCAAAGCAAGCAATACTTAAGAGGACCACTTCAAAACAATAGTTTGCACTTACATAGCATCTTTTATCTGAGGATCTCTTAATGTTTTGGGTGCATTAATTTAACCTGTCATTCAATGATGATACCAGTTTTTTGGATGTGGAAAACTAGTCTGAGAGGATAAGTGGCTTTCCTAAGGCCACACAGTGGGACAGTGGCAGGGATGGAAAGAGAATGCCACTCCTGCTCCAATTGGGGTGGGGGGATGGAGGAGAGGGAAAATCTTTCAAACTGCAGAGAGAGAACCTAATTCAAGTTAAAAATCAGACACATCGACTGGAGCATTTTATCCTTTATTGGAGAACAGCAGCAGACGGGTTGGCTGTTGGTATTCCACTTATTAGCGAGAGTAGGAGTGGCAGTCAGGCAAATTTTAACTTACCATAAGTGATCTTCTTTGTACCAATCATATAAGGAATCACAGGTTCATGTCTTTTTTTTTTATTGTGTGTTGGCTGTTGAGTTATTAAAGTATATTAATAAATAACAAAATATATACAGGAACCAACCAATCAGGAATCAGCATTTCAACTGAAATCAACATACTCTTGCTGTAATCGCTTTGTTGATTCACAGGAGAACTTTCTAAGCTGATGAAAAAAAGGTACAGTAACTCCTCACTTAAAGTCGTCCCGATTAACGTTGTTTCATTGTTATGTTGCTGACCAATTAGGGAACATGCTCGTTTAAAGTTGTGCAATGATCCCTTCTAACGTCATTTGGCAGCCGCCTGCTTTGTCCACTGTTTGCAGGAAGAGCAGCCCGTTGCAGCTAGTTGGTGGTGGCTTGTAATCAGGGTGGATCAGCAGCCCCCCTATCAGCTCCCCCTATCAGCTCCCCACTCCCCTAAGTTCTCTGTGCTGCAGCCGCCCAGCAGGCTATCAAGGCAGTTCAGCTGTCCCTCCCCCCACTGCCATGTGCTGCTCCTGCCCTCTGCCTTGGAGCTGCTCCCAGAGACTCCTGCTTGCTGTGCAAAAGGGGGAAAGGGAAGGGCTTATGTCAGGGTGTCCCCCTCCCCCCTGCTCCTGCACCCCACTTACCGCTTCTCCATATTGAGCAGGGAGGGGACACGGATGGACGAAGAGAGACAGGGAGCGCTTGGGGCAGCAGCTGCTGTCTCAACTTCCTGATCAACTTAAAAAGACAATGCACTTAAGAGTGGGTCAGCTTACTTAAAGGGGCAGTGTGCATCTCTCTCTCTCCCTCCCACACATAAGGTGTGTGTCTGTCTGTCTCTGTCTGCTATGCTGTCTCCCCTCCCTCATGTTCGTGCTGCCTTGTGTGAGAGGATACATTAACAACAATGTGTTAACCATTGAGGGCTCAGCCGATTGCTAGTTCATCATTTAGCAGCAAGGCATTCCCTGGGAAATATCCCTCCTTCTTCCATCCTCTAACTTCATCACCTCAACCAAGTTTCCCAATTATTCATAGCTGTGAACAGTATTAAATTGTTTGTTTAAAACATATACTGTGTGTATATCTATATAATATATAGTTTTTCATCTGGTGAAAAAAATTTCTCTGGAACCTAACCCCCGCATTTACATTAATTCTTATGGGGAAATTGGATTCACTTAATATCGTTTCGCTTAAAGTCGCATTTTTCAGGAACATAACTACAACTTTAAGCGAGGAGTTACTGTAGTGGTTTTTCGATCATATATAGAGGCCAAGAAAAACGCATCACGGACCGTGAAATCTGGTCTCCCCGTGCAAAATCTGGTCTTTTGTGTGCTTTTACCCTATACTATACAGATTTCATGGGGGACACCAGCATTTCTCATTTGGGAGTCCTGACCCAAAAAGGAGTTGCAGGGGGGTTACAGGTTTATTTTAGGGGGGTTGCGGTATCGCCACCCTTACTTCTGCGCTGTCTTCAGTGCTGGGTGGCTGGAAAGCAGCACTATTAGCCAGGTGCCCCGCTCTGAAGGCAATGCCTCACCAGCAGCAGCGCAGAAGTAAGGATGGCAATACCATACCATGCCACCCTTACTCCTGTGCTGCTGCCTTCAAGCTGGACAGCCAGAAAGCGGCTGCTGCTGACTGAGGGTCCAGCGCTGAAGGCAGAAGCGCAGAAGTAAGGGTAGCAGTACCGCAATCCGCCCCCTCCCCCCCAATAACCTTGCAACCTACAACTCCTTTTTGGGTCAGGACCCATACAATTACAACACCATGAAATTTCAGATTTAAATAGGTGAAATCATGAAATTTACTATTTTAAAAATCCTGTGACTGTGAAATTGACCAAAATGGACCATGAATTCATAGGGCTCTAGTTATATAGATCAGGGGATTGGTAAGAGACATGGAACTTCTTAGTCACCAGTTCATAATGACCCTGATCAGTAGCAGTGCTGAGTCATATTTAGGCAACAAATTTAGATTGGGATGAAAAATTTAAATTTTAGACACACAAGTTTTCACAACTTAGAAGAAAAGGTGTTTTAGCTCATCTGGCTGTATGTCTTCTACAACTACGGCCATTAAAAACATATAGTTTGGCTATATCAGAAATGTGAGTATACACAAATCTCAGGCAAGTGAAACATGGCTAACAGAAAAGAAGGTGAACTGAAAAGTATGAATTTTCATTAAATTTGTCTCAAACAAATTTTGTTTTTTTCTGACCTCTTGCCACAAAGAGCTGAAAAAAAACCTGTTACTATTTTGTTGCCATTTGTTGACTGTTCAGTAACCCAGCTGAGGGTATCAGTCCAGCTCCCAGTACACAAATGTCAGAAACATGATCAGAACCACAACTGGTACTGATTGATTGACTTTGTTTTTTTTGGCAGTTATCAATCAAGGCCAAGGATTGATGCATGAAAATCAGTCTTTGAGGCACCATGGTTGGTACAGCACCAGGGAAAAATCCTGCAGAACCTATATTCTGTACAAATGTAAGGGAAACCTAGAGTTGACCCAGAACTTGCCCTCAGATTTCAGTATAGTGAAAACATTAAATCAAATATTTTGAAATTTAGTTTCAAAACTAAAATTACAGCAGTACAGATCTGCTGCTGGACTTGCCCTTCTGCCTTGGCCTACTTTTTAAAGAAAATAAATCATTTAGTATGATAATGTCAATAGAAACATATATTATGTCTAGAAAACTGTCTCCAGCTCCTCATTTGTTTTCTGTGACTACCTCATTTTTTTCTCAGCATTTATCTTCCACTGAAACACCATTATGCAGTCACAAAGTTCAACTGTATTGACATTCTGTTTTAATTAATTTGACAGTACCGAGGTGGCTTCTGTTAATTATTTGACAGTTTTGTTTTGGTTTGTTGCTTAATAGCTATGCAGTTCTGCCAGGTAATGGAAATGTTTTTCACTCTTTGAATGGGTGGTGTCCTATGGTTGGAAGATGTCCCTCTGTAAAAGATAAAATAATATTCCAAGGTGAAGTGTCTGAGAACTCTGATGCCATCTGCCGATTAACTGTTCTCTATTGTTCGTTTTTCAAGGCATCTCTGGGTATGTCTACACTACGAAATTAGTTCGAATTTATAGAAGCCGGTTTTATTGAAATCGGTTGTATACAGCCGATTGTGTGTGTCCACACAATAAAATGCTCTAGGTGCTCTAGTCGGCGGACCGCGTCCACAGTACGAGGCTAGCGTCGACTTCCGGAGCATTGCACTATGGGCAGCTATCCCACAGCTATCCCACAGTTCCCGCAGTCTCCGCCGCCCCTTGGAATTCTGGGTTGAGATCCCAATGCCCGGATGATGCAAAACAGTGTCGCGGGCGGTTCTGGGTACATGTCGTCAGGCCCCTCCCTCCCCCGTCACAGCAACGGCAGACAATAGATTCGCGCCTTTTTACCTGGGTTACCTGTGCAGACAACATGGAGCCCGCTGAGCTCACCGTCACCATATGTCCTCTGGGTGCCGGCAGACGTGGGACTGCATTGCTACACAGCAGCAGCTGCTAACTGCCTTTTGGCGGTAGACGGTGCAGTAGACTGGTAGCCTTCATCGGCGATCTGGGTGCTGGCAGCCGTGGGGCTTGCCTTTTGGCAGTAAATGGTGTATTACGACTGTTAGCCGTCCTATTACAAGTCAGGTCATCGCACATTAGCAGAGTCTTCCCCGAGCAGCCGATCGTGCAATAGGCCTGAAGACCATCGTCATACACCGCCCCGTATTTGCTGCCAAGCACCCAGAAAGATGCCGAGGGCTATCAGTCACGCTGCACCGTCGTCTTAAGATGTAAAAAATAGATTTGCTCTGTATTCATTTGCTTCCCCCTCCCTCCGTCAAATCAACGGCCTGCTAAGCCCAGGGTTTTCAGTTTAATCTTTGGGGGCACCATTCTGTGTGACAGTTGTTTGTGTTTCTCCCTGATGCACAGCCACCTTTCTTCATTTTAATTCCCTGTACCTGTACCTGTACGCCATGTCGTCACTTGGCCCGCCCTCCCTCCTTCCCCTAGTCCGTCAGATACTACGTTTGCGCCACAGCTCATAGAGCCGAGAAGCGCCTTTCGCGCCTTTTCTTTGAATTCTGGGTTGAGATCCCAATGCCCGGATGATGCAAAACAGTGTCGCGGGCGGTTCTGGGTACATGTCGTCAGGCCCCTCCCCCCTCGTCACAGCAACGGCAGACAATAGATTCGCGCCTTTTTACCTGGGTTACCTGTGCAGACAACATACCACGGCAAGCATGGAGCCCGCTCAGCTCAGCTGAGCTCACCGTCACCATATGTCCTCTGGGTGCCGGCAGACGTGGGACTGCATTGCTACACAGCAGCAGCTGCTAACTGCCTTTTGGCGGTAGACGGTGTAGCATGAGTGATAGCCATGGGGCTGGCAGCCGTAGGGCTGCATTGCACCAGCCCCTTGCCAGGAGATGGTATATTGTGACTGGTACCCATCGTCGTCGTACTGGTGTGGCTGTCAATCATGGCCACCTGGGCAGACATGCTACTGTTTCGATGATGATGGTTACCAGTCGTAATATACTATTTTCTGCCAATTGCCCAATATTGTCTGCTAAGCACCCAGAAGAGGCCGAGGGCGATGCTGGGTGCTGGCGGACGTGGGTCTGGCAGACGTGGGGCTGCATTGCTACACAGCAGCAGCCCCTTGCCTTTTGGCAGATGATGGTATATTATGATTGGTACCCATCGTCATCGTACTGGAGAGGCTATCACTCATGCTGCACCGTCGGCTGCCAGCTTAAGATGTAAAAAATAGATTTGTTCTGTATTCATTTGCTTCCCCTTCCTCCATGAAATCAATGGCCTACTAAGCCCAGGGTTTTCAGTTTAATCTTTGTGGGGACCATTCTGTGTGACAGTTGTTTGTGTTTCTCCCTGTTCCTGTACCTGTACGCCATGTCGTCACTCGGCCCTCCCTCCCTCCCTCCCTCTCCTGGTCCATCAGATACTACTTTCGCGCCTTTTTTCAGACCAGGCGCCATAGCTAGCACTGGGATCATGGAGCCCGCTCAGATCACCGCGGCAATTATGAGCACTATGAACACCACGCGCATTGTCCTGGAGTATATGCAGAGCCAGGACATGCCAAGGCGAAACCCGGACCAGGCGAGGAGGCGATTGCAGCGCGGCGATGAGAGTGATGAGGAAATTGACATGGACATAGACCTCTCACAAGGCACAGGCCCCAGCAATGTGGAAATCATGGTGTCACTGGGGCAGGTTCATGCCGTGGAACGCCGATTCTGGGCCCGGGAAACAAGCACACACTGGTGGGACCGCATCGTGCTGCAGGTATGGGACGATTCCCAGTGGCTGCGAAACTTTCGCATGCGTAAGGGCACTTTCATGGAACTTTGTGACTTGCTTTCCCCTGCCCTGAAACGCCAGGATACCAGGATGAGAGCAGCCCTCACAGTTGAGAAGCGAGTGGCGATAGCCCTGTGGAAGCTTGCAACGCCAGACAGCTACCGGTCAGTCGGGAATCAATTTGGAGTGGGCAAATCTACTGTGGGGGCTGCTGTGATCCAATTTGCCAGGGCAATGAAAGACCTGGTGATAGCAAGGGTAGTGACTCTGGGCAACGTGCAGTCAATAGTGGATGGTTTTGCTGAAATGGGATTCCCAAACTGTGGCGGGGCCATAGACGGAACCCATATCCCTATCTTGTCACCGGAGCACCAAGCCACCGACTACGTAAACCGCAAGGGGTACTTTTCAATGCTGCTGCAAGCCCTGGTGGATCACAAGGGACGTTTCACCAACATCAATGTGGGATGGCCGGGAAAGGTACATGATGCTCGCGTCTTCAGGAACTCTGCTCTGTTTCGAAAGCTGGAGGAAGGGACTTTCTTCCCGGACCAGAAAGTGACCATTGGTGATGTTGAAATGCCTATCGTGATCCTTGGGGACCCAGCCTACCCCTTAATGCCATGGCTCATGAAGCCGTACACAGGCAGCCTGGACAGGAGTCAGGACCTGTTCAACTACAGGCTGAGCAAGTGCCGAATGGTGGTGGAATGTGCATTTGGACGTTTAAAAGCGCGCTGGCGCAGCTTACTGACTCGCTCAGACCTCAGCAAAAAGAATATCCCCATTGTTATTGCTGTGCGCTCCACAATATCTGTGAGAGTAAGGGGGAGACATTTATGGCGGGGTGGGAGGTTGAGGCAACTCGCCTGGCCGCTGATTACGCACAGCCAGACACCAGGGCGGTTAGAGGAGCACAGCAGGGCGTGGTGCGCATCAGAGAAGCTTTGAAAACGAGTTTTGTGACTGGCCAGGCTACTGTGTGAAACTTCTGTTTGTTTCTCCTTGATGAACCCTCCAAACCCCCCCCCCCCCCCGACCCAGTTCACTCTACTTCCCTGTAAACCAACCACCCCACTCCACCCTCCCCTCCCGCTTGCAGAGGCAATAAAGTCATTGTTTTTTCACATTCATGCATTTTTTATTAGTTCCTCACAGAAGTAGGGGGATAATTGCCAAGGTAGCCTGGGATGGGTGGGGGAGGAGGGATGGAAAAGGACACACTGCATTTTAAAACTTTAACTCTTATTGAAGGCCAGCCTTCTGATGCTTGGGCGATCATCTGGGGTGGAGTGACTGGGTGGACGGAGGCCCCCCCACCGTGTTCTTGGGCGTCTTGGTGAGGAGGCTATGGAACTTGGGGAGGAGGGCTGTTGGTTACACAGGGGCTGTAGCGGCGGTCTCTGCTCCTGCTGCCTTTCCTGCAACTCAACCATACGCTCGAGCATATCAGTTTGATGCTCCAGCAGACGGAGCATTGCTTCTTGCCGTCTGTCTGCAAGCTGACGCCACCTATCGTCTTCAGCCCGCCACTTGCTCTGTTCATCCCGCGATTCAGCCCGCCACCTCTCCTCTCGTTCATATTGGGCTTTTCTCATCTCCGACATTGACTGCCTCCACGCATTCTGCTGTGCTCTATCAGCGTGGGCGGACATCTGCAGCTCCGTGAACATATCGTCCCTCGTCCTACGTTTTCTCTTTCTAATGTTCACGAGCCTCTGCGAAGGAGAAACATTTGCAGCTGGTGGAGGAGAAGGGAGAGGTGGTTAAAAAAGACACATTTTAGAGAACAATGGGTACACTCTTTCATTACAAGGTCGCATATTTCGGCTTGCAGGCAGCCATCGTAGGCCACAGTGTTTTGGCTTTTTTAACCTTCTTAACATGCGGGAAAGGTTGCAAACAGCAGCGCATTTCCCATATCAAGGATGAATTGGGTTGTCCATTTAAAATGGGGTTTCAATGTAAAAGGAGGGGGCTGCGGTTTCCCGGTTAACATGCGGCACAAACACAAGTAAACCACCCCCCCCCCACACACACACACACACGATTCTCTGGGATGATCACTTCACCCCTCCCCCCACCGCGTGGTTAACAGCGGGGAACATTTCTGGTCAGAAGAGCAGGAACGGGCGCCTCTGAATGTCCCCTTAATAAAATCACCCCATTTCAACCAGGAGAGCTTTCTGGAGATGTCCCTGGAGGATTTCCGCTCCATCCCCATACACGTTAACAGACTTTTCCAGTAGATGTACTGGCCGCGATTGCCAGGGCAAAGTAATCATTAAACACGCTTGCTTTTTTTTTGTAATGTTTACAAATAGTTACAAAGTTACACTCACCAGAGGTCTCCTGTGTGCCCTGAGGGTCTTGGGTGAGTTCGGGGGTTACTGGTTCCAGGTCCAGGGTCAGAAACATATCCTGGCTGTTGGGGAAACCGGTTTCTCCGCTTCCTTGCTGCTGTGAGCTACCTACAGTACCTCCATCGTCATCTTCCTCGTTCCCCGAACCGTCTTCCCTGTGTGTTTCTCCAGTGAGAGAGTCATAGCACACGGTTGGGGTAGTGGTGGCTGCACCCCCTAGGATCGCATGCAGCTCCGCGTAGTAGCGGCAAGTTTGCGGCTCTGCCCCGGACCTTCTGTGTGCTTCTCTGGCTTTGTGGTAAGCTTGCCGTAGCTCCTTAATTTTCACGCAGCACTGCTGTGTGTCCCTGGTATGGCCTCGGTCCTTCATGGCCTTGGAGATCTTTTCTAATACTTTTCCATTTCTTTTACTGCTACGGAGTTCAGCTATCACTGCTTCATCTCCCCATATGGCGAGCAGATCTCGTACCTCCCGTTCGGTCCATGCTGGAGCTCTTTTGCGATCCTGGGAGGACTCCATCACTGTTACTTGTGCTGATGAGCTCTGCGTGGTCACCTGTGCTCTCCACGCTGGGCAAACAGGAAATGAAATTCAAACCTTCGCGGGTCTTTTCCTGTCTACCTGGTCAGTGCATCTAAGTTGAGAGTGCTGTCCAGAGCGGTCACAATGAAGCACTGTGGGATAGCTCCCGGAGGCCAATAACGTCGAATTCCGTCCACACTACCCCAATTCCGACCCGCAAAGGCCGGTTTTATCGCTAATCCCCTCGTCGGAGGTGGTGTAAAGAAACCGGTTTAAAGGACCCTTTAAATCGAAAGAAAGGGCTTCGTTGTGTGGACGTGTCCAGGCTTAATTCGGTTTAACGCTGCTAAAGTCGACCTAAACCCGTAGTGTAGACCAGGCCTCTGAGGCTTTTAAAGTAAGCTGAGTATTGTTTTATTGAATCAGGTTTGATGCTACTATTCTGTTGCTCCCATTCAAAAGGATTTGAAGTTCTATTGCTGTTTTTAAACAATCATCAACAAACCTGTCCTTGATACTAACATTTAAAAATGTATAGATCTGCATGAAACCTTCCATGAAGATTTCCTTCATTCCTATATGTTCTACCTAGGAACTGTCACTGGCTTAAAAAAAAAAAAAGTGTGTGTGTCTATCCCACCACCAGTAATTGTTACATGAACAGAAGGGGCAAGGGATAAAAGGGTCTGGAGACTGAACTACTCTCTTACTCAGAGAGATGTTGATCACATGTCAGGTTTGAGGACACTACCTCAGCTGCTGTCTGTGGTGTACTTGTGTGTGGATAAAAACCTGACTACAGAACTCCAGGCTGGCAATCCAGCACCTTTGTACAACCACTAAATTCATAACAGCTTTGTGTGTGTGTGCGCCTGTGCATGCATGCACATATGAATGTACATGAAGATTTGTTTTTATAGGGATATGTGTGTGTGTGTGTGTGTGTGTATATATATATATATATATATATATATATATATATATATATATATATAAACAATGCGGTAATTAAATTTGTGACTGAACTGCTTGGGGGAGAATTGTATGTCCCTGCTCTGTTTTACCCGCATTCTGCCATATATATAGTATGTGGTAGGGTTGCCAACCTTCCTGGATTGGCCGGGAGACTCAGGAATCTACTGAAATCGGCATCGATCTCCTGGTGACTATTGAAAGCAATCCGGAGATTTTAATAGGCCGCTAAAAGTCCAGTCAACAGCGCAGCGGGGCTAAGGCAGGCTCTGCGTGACTCCCAGAAGTGGCCGGCGTGTCTGGCTCTTAGGCATAGGGGCAGCCAGGGAGTCTCCGCACACTGCCTCTGCCCTGAGCACCGACTCTGCAGCTCCCATTGGTGGGGAACTGCAGCCAACGGGAGCAGGCAGGGACAGTGCGTGGAGCCACCTGGCCGCCCCGAGCCTAGGAGCCAGAGGGACTTGGCAGTCACTTCTGGGAGTTGCCCGAGGTAAGTGCCATCCAGCTGCAGTCCGCACCCCTCACCCACTCCCGCACCCCAACCCCCGCCCCAGTCCTGAGCGTTCTCCCGCCCCCAAATTCCCTCCCAGAAATGCACCTCACACCCCCTCCCACACCCCAACCCCTTGCCCCAGCCCTGAGACCCCTTCTGCACTCTGAAATCCTTGGCCTCAGCCCGGAGCCCCCTCGTGCACCCCAAACCCCTCATCCCTGGCCCCATCTCAGAGCTCTCACCTCATCCTGCATCCCAGCCTGGATCCCCCTCCCACACTCTGAACTCCTCAGCCAGGAGCCCCCTCGTGCACCCCAAACCCCTCATCCCTGGCTCACCCAGAGCCTGCACCCCTCACCCCCTCCCACACCCCAACCCCTGTCCCAGCGCAGTAAAAGTGAGTGAGACTGGGGGAGAGTGAGTGACAGAGGGAGGGGTGATGGAGTGAGTGGAGGCGTGGCCTCGAAGAAGGGGCAGGGCACAGTGTGGCCTTGGGGCAAGGGTAAAGGGGCGGGGCAAGGGTGTTCGGTTTTGTGCCATTAGAAAGTTGGCAACCCTAAATATGTGTGTGTGCATATAAAATAAAAATATAAACATACACTCTTCCAAACAAGAGTAAAATGGGGCATCCAAGTGTTGGCTTGAGCTGAAGAATCTGCTGAGTCAGCAAATGGTAATCTGATTTGATTTGATTTATTTATTTATTAAAGCAAGGCGAGAACCCCCCCCCCCCCTCTTTGCTAGGTAACTATCTACCTTCACTGTTGATTTGCCACCAAAACAATAATCACTACATGAAAGCACATCCTCCACTGCCTAATAACCAAGCCGTGAAGATTGTGGCAAAGAACAGAGATCCTGAATTAGCTGTTGGCAAACGATGGCGAAAAACTACTTAGCGTATGTCCTGGGATAGATTTAACATTGTTAGGAAGCTGTTAAAATGACACTGTAGCTAGATCGGCATTGCTGCTGCTGCTTTATGGCATCCCTGAGGTCTGAGGCTGCACTGTGGCTGTCTCAGCAGTAGCTCTGAGTGCAGATGCATATGCAGTTCTCTCTCTCTCTCTCTCTCTCTCATTTAAATAGATAGGCATACACTACCTTTATATCCGCACAAAATATATTCTATCTGTACAGCTACATGGACCGCAGCTGTGTGCTGATTGGGCTACGGATTGAGAACTACTGCTCTGAGCCTCTGTCAGTACAGAGGGGTATTTTGTTAACTGACACTTCCCTTTGTGTCTGTGAAGTGTCAGAGGGAGTTGTACTGCCTGTATCCCTTAGCAGTGATCTTTCACAATTTCAGAAAGCATCTCTGTAAAAGATACAACAGAATAGCTACTAGGTGGCATCATTCTATTGCTAATGGAGGCTGGCAAACCTATGAACTGCAGCTGTGACTTCAACACATTTATACTGCCTTGAGGTGGTGACAGCTCTATAAGGTTGCTGTGTGGCCAGGGTACTGGAGGGTCGGAGCCAGCTTATGTTTGGATAGTCTGTGTTTCATAGTTGGCAATCTGTAATAGTCTCGTAATGCAATCATTCATGCGGGTCTCATGAACAGGGCATTATTTACAGTCTGGTTTGCTAAAGATAAGTAGATTAATATACAGATGGCCTGGGGAGTAACAAAATAATAAACTTCAGACCTCCCCTCTGCATGCAAAACATTACAAAGACAGAAGGAATCAGGAATTGAAATTAGATTCAACAGAGAAGAGATTCACAGGAGCTTCTCAACCTCCTCTCCCTGCTGGAGAGGAACTACATTTTATATGTATGTTGGCTCCACCCTATTTTCATTCTGCCAATCAGATGAGGCCATTTGTCACCCTGCAATGGTACATCTAATTCCACCCGGCAGAGGGCTGGGGCAGGAGTAACTTGGTTTTCAACTGAATCCCCTCATTTCTCTCCCCATAAAAATGAGTGTGTGTGTGGAGAGGGGATTATAAAAATAGGAGAATCACCTGCCCCTCACACCAAAAAAGGTAAATAATATTCTGTATTGAAATGAATGGCAACCACTAGCTGCACTACTGCACCGTCACCGCAAGGAGGCCTGGTGTTCTTCCCCTGTTTCCCAAGTTGCTGTGGCACAGCCCTTTTTGGGGGGTATGGCATAGATAGTAGCACACAGAGTAAATATCTGATCTGGCCTCTGCTCCCTTTTCGTAACTACCTTCTTTAGAAAAGAAATAGCTTTTCATGTCAGCCCTGTGCCCCTGTTCTGTTGTGGTCATAACGACCACGGGAGAGAGATGCTGGTATCTGTTTAAAAGAAAATCAAACATTAACTAAGTTCCAGCTGGTTCAAATATGCCCACATTCTGTATATGTTCTTTTAAAAACCCTGAAAGGATAGCCTTGACTGACTCCTCTTCCTTCTCGCAGTGAAGCTAAGTTAAAAGACGGCCTCCGTTTTTCTTTAACTTCTCCCAAAACAGGGTTGAATGACTGAAAAAATTAGTAGTCAAAGTGGTAAAAGAGACTGTAAGCCCCACATGTAGTATTCTCTATGTCAGTCTAAAATAACTCTCTTAAACGGGAACTTTAGTGTCTTTAATTGTTAGGTACACTAGTTATCAGAATAACATTGCACAATGGCATGTATCACCCTTATTTTAATTAAACACAACTCTGAGTGGAGCTTGTAAAAACACAGCTAGAAGCTGTCTTATAGGAGGATATGTACTTGGAGTCATTTTGTCCTATATGTCGCATCTACATTCAGTCACCTTTTCTTGTTCTGTGTGTACACAGAATAGTAGGGCAAAGGAGATCTCATGGTGAATAAAGATTTTTTGCAAGTTAGCAGAAGAGGTTTCCACAGAGAATTTCCACTTCAGTATATAGGTTCTGTTCAATATTTTAACTACTGTGGTTGCTACTACATACATATTTCCTCTTCCTGATTACGAGGGACAGTCTCTATTTATTTTGGTAGAACATATCTTGTTTGTTTGTTTTCCCCATGTTCTCCCCCCCCCAAAAAAACCCTTTTGCACATGTGCTTTTCAGTGGAGTCAAAAAATGTTCCCGTTTTCTCTCCAGGTATCTCTATTTTCACATGTATTTACAAGTGCTAGTGATATAGTTCCCACGGTCCTTAAAGTCTCACTCTTCTAATTTTCTTTTTCTTAAATATTTTTTATTTATGTCTTAATAAGAAAATCAGGCATGTAGCAACCTAACTGCACACAGTACTTTACAGTGTAAAGGAGGCACGACTCCAGCTCCCAAGAGTCATCTGGGACAGGCAATAACAAAACATGCAGCAACAGCTCAAGCATTAGCTGTTGTCAAGGAAAGATTGGTGAGAAGATCACATAGGAACAATTCATGATTCCATTTAAAAAAAAAATCCATTTATGGCCTGCCAGCCCTCTTCATAAATAAGTTTCAGAATTGCATAACATTCTAAATTTCAGATATTCCCAGTGTAGATTTCATTAATATCTCTGTTCCGTTTTTTTACTTTGATTTGAGTTTTATTATCTTTGCCTAAAATTGTAAACCCAAATTGTATTATGTATTGTAATATTGGGATACTAAAGAAAAACATGATATTGAAAATTAGAGACTATCTGTAGATTAAGCCATTTAATGCAACCAAAAATATCTTGTGTGGTATTTTTGCCTGGCATTTGCAGTCATTTGAGTATCTAGTGTTTTCTAGGACTAAAGAGATTATTGCCCCATAATCTTAAAAAAGAAATCATCAGCTACATATGACAGTGTTAGACAAGACAACATTTCCTGTGTCAGAAACAGACATAGTATTTTACAGAGAAATTCTAAAAGAACTTTTAAAACAATTCCTGAAATTGTTACTAATGGGTTACTTGAATTTTGAGGCTTGATCTACATGTCTTCCCCTGAGATACAGATGAACTCCATTAAATGCAAAAAGAAGAGGGCAGTTCCTCAAACTATGGGACTCACTGAAGTCATTGAGAGTTCTGCCGTTGAATCAATGGGTGCAGGATCAATCTCTATTTATATATACAGGAGAGAGAATGGGTAAGCCCTCATACAAGATAAAGATGAAAACAATACTACAGCAGTGCCTGGATTTGTGCTGGAAAGTGTTAGCCTTATTATTTACACTTGAGTGTGTAGATCATAAAATACCTGCATTTCAAAAAATAATACTTTTTCATACAATCTCTGCAAAGATGATGGACATAAGCTGAAATAGAGAGACTTGCTCTCCCTGCATACTCACTGAATATTCTCCCTCCCCATAGTGTATTTGCCAGGATGTTTTAGCACCATGTTATAATATGGTTCTCAGAAGTACTGTCCCCAAAACTATGAATGATCAGGGCCGGCTCCAGGGTTTTGGCCGCCCCAACCAGCCAAACAAACAAACAAACAAAAAAAAGCCGCAATTGCGATCTGCGGCGGCAATTCGGCGGGAGGTCCTTCGCTCCGAGCAGGAGTGAGGGACCGGCCGCTGAATTGCCGCCGAACAGCTGGACGTGCCGCCCCTCTCCGAAGTGGCCGCCCCAAGCACCTGCTTGGTAAGCTGGTGCCTGGAGCCAGCTCTGTGAATGATACATGTGCACTAACAGCTGTTCACAGAAAGGCGGTTCAGGAAGCAAATTCTGAGCTTACCCATGGTCTCCAAGCCCCCATATGTAAAAGAGATGAGTGCTACTAAATTTATTTTCCTGTGTGTACTAACTTGTACACTGAATATTTGTTTTGCAGCTATAATGTGACTATTATTAATCTAAAAAATCATTTAGTCTGTAATACCTTTGATTTCAGTCCGCCAGGATTCATTACAAATTATTAATTTCAGTAAATTGCTTCTCCGTGATATATAGCTGTTCCACAGTTCTTTCATGTGTGTTATTTGTATGTTATTCATCTCTAGTCTGTGTTTTCTCATAGTAATTTTGACTATATAACTTGAAGCTTTTCACAACAAAGAAGGGTGATATAGGTACCAGGGACATCTGCAGTGTGCACAATGTCAACATGTCACAATGACAGACCTGAGAGTACAATAAATAGCTCATATTAATATATTTTGATGAATTAAGGCCTGCTTAAATTCCTGCTGTAGCTTGTGGAACAGGAGATAGCAATGTGCTGATGGTATCATTTACCCTAAAGCCATCCATTTCATTCCACCCAACATTTAGAGTGGTTGTGATGGGCTTTGCCATGCCTAGATTCCAGAACGGTGACAGCAAAGATGTCCAAATCAAGACTATACTTTCACAGTCAACTCACATTGTGTCAGCCCAGACTGGTGGCTGTGACTGCTGGCTACATTCAGTGTTTGTCAGGATCCCATGACAAAAAGGCACATATCTAGATAAAAAAGTTTGTGGCAGCATATTTGATATTTCAGTGCATGTGTATTGCCACCCACATCCATTCTTTGTATGTACTGTTCCACTAGCCATTCACATTCTATTTCTTCTCCAGTTCCAACCAATCTGCTATTAAAAAGTAAAAAAACCCAATAACCCAACACAATAAATGCAGTAACTTAAATCTACCACGAACTGAGAAAGCAGTGAGCTCTCCTGAATAAAGAATCTAGACTTCCTTGATATAATAGGGATTTAACTCACTCCAGGCACTATGGCTCACAGCACGATACTTATGTCATGAAGATCCATGAGGTGCAGTTAATGCCTGTTAGAAATACGCTTGCACTATTACAGCATTTTCACCTTGTAGATGAGTTTGATCTTTAAATAGCAGTGGCACCTGTAACGAGCACATGCATCTTCTTTGCTGTTTTTTCCTTTTTGGTAATCAACAAGCCTCTGTAAGCCAGTTTGGTGTAAGTGAATTGGAGAACCATACGGCAAAGTACTTAAATATGACATTTCATTCTAACAAACAGTGTACTGAATATTTTAATTAATCCAGTTTTTTTTCTGACTCCCCAGCAGCATATGAGTCTTTGTCTGGGTTGTATAGTGGAATACAGATTTATTTAAAGCCTAAGTGACTCTACAAAAAAAAATTAATATATTCAACTCACCGTGCTCAAATGCATTTGTACGACGAATGCAGCATAAAGTCAGGCTTCCTCCTGCTCAGAATCTCTCTACACCTTGAACATTGAACTAAAAAAACATTTTAACAGATCTGCATTTTTCTTTCCTGTCATTACCTGATTTCATCTGAAAATCTCTGCATGTGGTTCTCTTTTTCTTAATTTATTAGATTTGGCATTGCTGTTTATTGTATCAACGTAGCATCTGTCTAATGTACCTCATTTGAAGAAAACAATATGCTTAAAAAATAACATAAAATTAACCCTTGAGGGCTAGATGGAGACTGGTGTATTTATCAATGTGTCTGTAGTTCTTCCTCTGCATGAAAAATATTTTGAAACTGAAAATAATATTACATACTTTTTATTATTAATCAGCCCCCCCGGGCCCAAAATATGTAATGGCTTTGAGTGTCTAACAGTATTTCATCGAGTTTTCCAGCCTGGAGCACATTGTACTATTTAGGGAAGTTGAGTGTTTTCACTGCATGCAAGGCATAACCTCATGGATCTCCAGTAAAAACAAAGCAGTCTTCAATCTCCTCTTTAGAGAAGTTGTAAATCTCTAGGAATGGCCCAAAGTGGGCAGGTTTCTGAAATTAATATAGAAGAGGAAAAAGTCTACTTGTTTACAAAGTGACTCTCAAACTTAATCAATAATCATACCTGGCGGTCCAAATCATGAAAAGGATGGCATTGATGCCCAAAGAATGCACTGATGGAATACCCCAATGGCTTAGAGCCATGTTTCACCACTTCTTTCAGTTTGGGACCCTGCCATCTGTTTACATTTGCCCATTGTCATCCAGGCTTTATAGATAACTGACTTTGGGTTAAATTGGTGTTTATGGGAGAAAGCAGTGGCTGGAAAAGGTTATTTTGGTTGTGTAGGGTTGACTTTAGAGAAGGGACATTGAGAGGAGAGAGATCAACAAAAACTTCAAGAATTACTTCAGCTTTGTGTTAGTTCAGGACATTCTTAATTCTGTACAATTGGCAAATACCACTATTTTAAGAAACATCCTGCACAGAGATTTTAACCCTTTCTGGTATCAAGTCATTGTATGCTGAGGTTTAGTTAGCCAACAATGGCTACCATTTGTAGTGCAATGAATTACAAGGGCAGAAAGTCCTAAACTGCTTAATTTACCTTCTTCCTGTGATCTGAGTTCAGATAACAAATATGATGATGAATATATATCTTGTTATTACCTTAAGAGTTCTCCCTGGTTGAGGTTCTCCAGATTTTCATGCTTGAATCCACCCACTGGATGGCTTCATGCTTATAGGCTGGCTGGGGCTGAATAGAGTCCTGGAACTGGCCTTCTAGCCACACTCTTGGAGTGTATATCCTCTGGTTAGTTCCCCTTTTTGACAGATGTGGAGTCCTCAGTCCAAATACTTAGACCCTGATAATAGCAGCAGCTCACCCAGGACTCCCAGTAGCTTTTGCATGCTCTTAGAGTTCCACTGATGCTGCAGACTCTCTGGATTACTATTTCCCCTTTGAGAGACTGTGACAGTGAAAGCAAGTAATGCATAGAGTTTGCAAAGGAATTTCTAGACCCATCACCCCTTACTCACAGACAAAGTACAAAAGATATACAGATCTATGGAAAAATAACAAAAACCTTCACATAAAACCTTTCCTTTATTTGCTCACTACCCTGAGAGCCCTTCAAGTTTTTGTCAGGGTCCTTTCATGGTCCCTGGACCCTCCTCCTGTGCAATGTTGCCTTCTTCTAAACTCTTTTTTAAAAATGGCCAGTGGGAGAGCCTTCCATTTATAAGATTCCAGACCCCCCCACACACACACTTTTATCAGGTGACTCCTTATTGAGTTCATGTCCCTAATTAGGTGATTTGTTGCTTAGTTATGGCCTCTTGCAGTTCAGACTGTTAAAAGATGGTTCCCTTAGGCTGCAGCCAGCTCATTGTCCTAGAAGGCTTTCATTTGAATGGAAGGCCATCCAAGGTCATGATTGCTGGTTGCTCTCCATTGTTAGCCCTCTGCTAAGTGCAAAAATGTATCCTGACACCTCCTGGAATCCCAATCCAATATAGTTGAGTACAGTTTCAAAATGGTGTTCACAAAACAAACTGGATTTTGCAGACTTAATTTAGATACATGCAGACTATTCTAATCGATTTAGTCAGGACATCATTCAGTTTTAAACAGGACAATCCTGATTTTCTAATGTTTGTCCCTCATCCAAAACTGAGACAAAACTAAGTGTGGTTTTGTTCCGGTATCAGAAGCGGGATGACAGAATGAAGAACATGTTTCTCTGCCCTCGCTGGTGTGACCTCTCAAACACCATGTATGTGAGGTCATGCCGATGGGGTGGTGCACTCTTTAAAATGGCATCCTCATGAGACGTAACCTTTCATGCACCATGTGTGCAAGGTCATGCCAAGGGAGGCAGGATCATGGCGGGAAGGGTAAGCACACACTGTTCCTAGAATTACCGGAATGTCGGGTATTCCAGGAGTGTGTGAGTGGCCACCCTATATCCATCACATATCTAAACTCTAGTCTTTATTTATTTAATCATAAACCAATTTAAAAATATGAAAAAAGGAATAACCTGTAGTCTGGAAGATTTCTTTAAAAAAAGTTTCATTTGATTTCCTTTGGAAAGGAATTCCCCCTGCCCCCCTCAATTCTTACACATTCCCTTGTAAGGAATAATAATATCTACTAAAATGCTACACATTATTCTCCTCAAAATATTTCATAAACATAATTGACCCATTGTCACTTCAGGCGTCAAATCAAATTCTGTGAAATCTCCACTCCCCTCCCTCTAATATAGCTCATAAATCAGGGTAATAATTGTACTAAATTTCGCTGAGAAAAAGTTTTTTCAAAACGTCTCAAACAGCAGACATGAATTATAGGGTCTGTAGAGTATGCACAGTTATCCCCCTTCCTAGTCGTTGCCTTATTCATGAATTCTGTGTTAGAGTTTAAGATAGACAGAGTTGTCCAATAGAAATCTTCATACACAATCCAGGTCAACCTTCCTACAATCATATTAAATCAGTAGTTTAAAGTATATGTGGGATGAAGAAGGGTTTTCAGATCCTGCTGTAGACTCTGGGTTCTTGGTTATCAACTCTCTTCTGTTTCCAATGTGATTTGCTCACTCTGTATGTATTTCCAAAAGACAGAGTTTCTTACATACCCAGACCGGCTGTTCATTCCTTTGCACATTCTGTCCCTCCTTACTCATAACTTTGTTCAACTCCTCCTTTTCTTCCACCCTACCACACTCTCACTTTTTTCTTCACTGACAGAAAAATCTGGTAAAATAGATGAGTCTTTCAGTTCATCCTGAGTTTCATCAAAATCAGTGCTCTGTAAAAGCAAGATGGGAAATGAGTTGTAGGGTCAAAGATCTCTGCCCAGATATAGTCTGTCATTATTGTGTATTGATGTTACTCTGTGTTTCAGTCTCACATCTCAGATTTGGGGGGCAGGAGGAGAGAGACTGAGGGAAAATGTAAAAAAACCACACAAATGTACCCCTTAATTTCTTCACCTATTTCTCTCTTTCCCTCTCCTAGATCTCTCTGATCTCAAACATATTATTCATCCTATGTGACAAGGGTTGCAGAGCTATTCTTAATACCTTCCAGCTGTTCCCTATGAGAAAGGAGAAAAATGCAAACTAAAAATAGAGAAGATGTAGTTATCAAAAATAAAATACCATAGCGGGTGGGTTATAGCAGTACTAGCATTCCCAACAAAGGTTTCATACACATGCACCGGAGGGGACCATCACTTGGAGAAATACTATAGGGTTAAAGAAAAAAAAATAGTATTGATAAAACATGTAACAAACTAGTCACAGGAAATATATAATCTCAGTTGGTAAATTTAATTGAAACAGATTAAGTTCTAAATCAACACAATTGATGATAATATTTTTATCTCTAAAGGTTAACTGCATTTTTGACACTCCTCGTCTCCCCAGAAACCTGTGTAAAAGACATTGGGCAGGGTGCCTTCAATACATTTTATTTAGAATAGACATTTATGACTGGTCATTGACTTTGGGATTCCATTAGTGATAATGAAGGGCACATGTAATGCTTGCTACTCAGAGTGCAGTAAATGGTGCATATACACAGATCATAGCACATCCACACTGTGCTCCACACTGTTTTGTGATGTGCCATTGCTTGGTAGTTGCATTAGTGGTTCCAGTGGAATTAAACTAAATAGTAGTTTCAGTGCTGATCAAACTTGTTTGGAAATCCTCTTAGCGCACAGTATAATAACTCATCTTTTCTTTATTCCTGTCAAAGACAAACTCCGAATATCTAGAGGTTAACATCAACTTACTTTTCTAACCTTTGTAGATTTAGGGCCAACTTCTGCTTGCTTTATTCAGGTGTCTAGTTGCCTTTAATGGACTACTCTTTTGAGAAAGGTGATCAGGATATATTTCAGAGTCATGTGACTCAAATATGTTTCAGGAAGGGGCAGAGTGGAATAGACATACTAGGTAAATAATTTTGGACTGGTTATTGGGTAGTCGTCTTTTTTTTTTTCTTTTCTTTATCTGTTTGTTTGGCTCTGGGTGACACTTAGTATAGCCAAAGGAGCACAACCTCCTGAGTTCAGTGGCTGGGAAAGTGAGAAGTGTTTCAAGTGAATGTCGAAACGTGTTGTACAACCTTGTGCATTATGCTAATTCCAAAGTAGCCTGGATTTTGAAAGACAAAAGTAAACTTTAATTTTTATTAAGGAGGGGGTGGGGAGAAACATCAGTTTTAGCTAATATTTTGACCCTGGGAACACAAGTGGAATTGTTTTGCAAAGGGAAGGAAAGAATGTTACTCTTAAGATCCCCTGGTATGCTAATATTGTACACTCTTCAGACCTTCTGTTTAGCTGTATTAATTGGAATCAGGTGATTTCCCCCTACCCCCATTAGACTTTATGGTATTGTACCAGTACAATCTGTTATAAACATAATAGATCATTGGTTTTTATTTGCTCTTGATTTTTAATATTCACTGACAAACTTTGGTAAATAAAAGCTTTTGTTTTGTTGGTGAAAACTCAAAAGTGAGGGCATCTTAAAGGCCTAATACTGAACTGCACTGGAGGGACTGCTTTCTAGTGGTTAGAACAGAGGGTTCGGCATCAGTATTCTTGGGCTCTGTTCCTGTTTTTGCCATTGAGTAGCTGTGCAAATATGTAAATCTCAATTTCCCTATCTGTAAAATGGGAATTAGATACTGACCTCCTTTGTAAAGGGCTTTGAGAACTACTGATGAAAAGTACTATGTAAGAGCTAGGTATTATTAGTATTAACAAATTAATTTACAAATTCTTGAAAAAAAAGTACTTGCAAATTATTATTCTTGCCTCAAGGGACCCTGGCTTTTGATTCCTGATTCTTAGCCTCTTGCAACAAGTCTGGTTAGGACTCTAAGAACTGTGGGAGCTGGTGAAATCAATCCTATGAGTCCTCTCATTCCTCAACCGCATTAGGTTGACTAATGAGATCCATTTATAAAACCTAATAAATGTCCTAGTTATCGATTTCCAAATTGAAACACAGCTCTTACATTCTGAATTAATTCGAACTTAATACATAAAAGTTCTTGTTCTGGGACAGCTTCATCTGAAGTACCTATTCCAGTTCACTAACGGAAAGCAACTTGGCCCTTCTGCTAACATGTGAATTAACTCAATTAGGGAACATGACCAACAGAATAAATTTTATATAGAGAGATACAGATATCCATTAGAAAAGAGCTTATGTAATCTCCCTCGCAAGAGTATTTTGGAAAAAAAATCAATCAGAAATGGAACAATAAACCAAACTTAAATTACAGAGAGCCCGGTCACGATGTTTGAATGTGATCCATAAAATTTCTTTTAGCTACACACTAAAAGAGAAGTTATGCATTTGACACTGAAATGATTTGTGCAAATCCTTTTTTATTTCCCGAGCCATAGTCTCTGCATAGTCACAATGTCAGTGAGTTTTATGTAATGTCCAACTGCATTAGCTGTAGCAACAGTGTGTTTAGCATAATAACACACTTGAAGAATGGAGAGCCCATAGTGCATATGCACACAACGATAGCTCCCTTTTCTTTTGCCCATGCACAAAGGCATGCTGTAGTCTTCCGGAACCAAGTCATAATTTTTTGACAAACCACTATGCAGGCTGAATGTTGACATTGGTAGGAAATTAAACCATAAACACATGAAGCACCAGGCTGGAAAAAATGCAAAACTCTGTAGATAGTATTGATGGCAACTCAAAAATACCATTTAAATTTTACTGATTTTTTTTTTAAACCTGCTTCCTTCTGGAGTGCATAAATAAAGGTGGCTATATATTCCTCCATTTACACAAAGAAAAAGGAGCTTTTCTGAACATCAGTCCCACAACAAATGTTTTTGGCCTGTGTGACAACTCCAAGCTGGAAGAGCAATTCTGAAGCTCCCTATACACTACATATCCCTTCCATAACTAAACTAAACCAACCTAAGTGGTTGCCCAAGTTATAGGTTGTATAAAACATTACTGGTGAACTCTGTAGTCGTTGTGTTCATGAGGGCCAGGTCTGTAGGCATTGTATCCCCCAAATGAGGGTAGGGCCCCTCCACCACTTCTGCCAGAAAAAAATCTTCTCTTGGGAGCCATGTGATCTCCAGAATTAGTTGCCTCCCCTATATGCTAGCCCCTGGGAAGTCTTTGTGAGTTGCACCATCCTCATGGAAATGAGTTGGCACATAATATGGTTGAATGAACACTCCCAGAAATCACCAACTTGCTGAATCCTTAAACTTCTGTCAGATGGCAAGGTTCACACAAAGAGAATTTGGAGGTGGTAGGGGTTTTTTTAAGGCCAAGACTTGAGTGTATAGAATTTGGCCTTAAGACTTGTGTGTACAGAATTTGGCAGCTTTTTCTATCTATTAGGGAGTTCATAGAGGGGGCAGGAAGGGTGTGGTGGGGGCTCAGGGCAGGAAGTTGAGGTGTGGGGTGCAGGAGGGGTCGGGGTGCGGCAGGGGGCTCAGGGCAGGGGGCTCAGGGCAGGGGGTTGGGGTGCAGAAGAGGTGTGGGATGCAGCAGCGGACTCAGGGCAGGGAGTTGGGGTGCAGCAGGGGGTTGGGGTGCAGGCAGGGGGCTCAGGGCATGGAGTTGGGGAGTGGGGTGCAGGAGGGCTTCGGGCTCTGGCCCGGAGCCACTTACCTAAAGTGGCTCCGGGGTGGCAGCGGCACACACCGGGACCAGGGTAGGCTGCCTGCCTGCCCCGGCCCCGGCCCCGGCCCCAGCCCCGCACCGCTCCACGAAGCAGCTGGAACCATGTCCCTGCGGCCCCCGTGGGAGGGGGGGATGCAGGGCTCCTCTAGGTACCTCCCCCGAAGCTCCCATTGGCCGCGGTTCCCCGTTCCCGGCCAATGGGAGCTGCGGGGGACGGTGCCTGGAAACCAGGGCAACACACAGAGCCCTCTGCTCTCCCCCATTTCCCCCCGGCTGCAGGGACATGATGCCAGCCGCTTCAGGGAGCGGCGTGGGGCTCGAGGGGAACAATCCCACGGGTGCAGTTTGCCCACCCATGGCCTGGAGGTAGGCTGGAGGGGCGCGCGGGCCGCAGGAAATAGCCCCGCGGGCCATGTTTTTGAGACCCCTGGTTTAATGCTAAAAATTTGAGTTTTAGAGGTAAAACACAAGGGAGCAGCTCCCAATCCATTTTAGGAGCTAGACAATCAAAGTTTGTCATTCTGATCTGTACAACTGAAGGTCCCACTCTAAATGTATATCAAGGAGATGGTCACAGATAAGTATATCTCCATATATTTATTTTATCTCATAGAAGGGACCCTGAAAGGTCATCAAGTCCAGCTTGCTGCCTTCACTAGCAGAACCAAGTACTGATTTTGCCCTAGATATCCCTCTCAAGGATTGAACTCACAACCCTGGGTTCAGCAGACCAATGCTCAAACCACTGAGCTATTCCCCCCTCCCTTTTTTTAAATATCAAGGAGATGGTCACAGATCAATATCTGCAGTGTGATTACTCTGCACGGGAAAGGGAATCAGCAATAAGGCATTTAAAAGGAGTAGGAATTTATGCTTCTCTGCATCCTTGTCTTAAAGCTGTATTTTATAGTACTTAATAGTTACTGTTCGCATACTCCAAATTAAATCCAATATGTTGACTTTGCAATTAAAATAATTGATTTAAATATAATCAGTCACTTTACAGCAGGAAGGTAGATAATATGTCCAGGTGAGGAAACCGAGGCACAAAGTCACTCCCACACCATTTAAGAGATAACATTTAAAAAGAAAACATCATGTGTGCTATTTCAAAAGCCTTCCTTTCCCCTTTTTCTGATCTATTTCCTTACAGTCCTAGGTCTTCAGGAGTAGGCACCATTTTTTTTTAATCTCGGAGATGTATATTGGTGGTGAGGATTTGGGTATTTTGTCTGGGTAGATATGGGGCTTTACTTTCTCCAGCAGCTGATTAAGGTGGCTATTAAGTTCCAGTATTTTATTTATTTAGAGTGTGCAGTCGTCTAGCCAAGCAATGGCATCTTCAGTGGTGTGATCAGTTCTTCTAGGCCACTGCTTAGTGTAGTCAGCAGGCATTCCTTGACAATGTGCGTCATCGTCTGTGTTGCGGCACAGCTGCACAAAGGCCCCAGTGATACTGGTTGGCTGCACAGAGACCTTGCCTGGTCCGGAACCTGTTCAACAGGGACCATTGGCGACAGGGCAGGTCAAAACCAGGTGGGCAAATTGTGGGGTCGGCGATGAGGGACTGGTTGGGAATTATAACAGATCTCCATTCCTCTCGCCAGAGTGTTTCCGCCCTAACATCCTGGCGTGGCGAATGAGACCATAATGGGCGACGTGATGGCAAACATGCAGCTGGTCATTTTAAAAGGTCATTGTGCAGCGTCAGGCTTGAGTTGGCACATACTTTCTCCAGAAACTTGCCAGTGGCAACCTCTCATCTGATATGAGGAGGAGCAATATTGCTCAGAACTGGAAGCCATGGGAGTGGAGTCGGACCAGGGTGCCGGAGATGATACTCATGGTGGCATGTAACTGCGTATCCACCAGTTTGGTGTGTGACGATCGACTCCAAACTGGTGCGCAGTACTCTGACACCGAATATGAGATGGCAAGAGCTGACGTCCGCAAAGTTGGAGCACGAGCACCCTGCGACGAACCTGCCATTGCCATTAGGGGCAATGGATCAGTGTCCTTGCCGTGCTACCCACCAGTACCTGACAGCAGTCAGGGAAGCTAATGGTCCAACCAGCGAGCCGAATTCAATGAGCACCAGCTCAACGAATCCCGGCACTGTCATCATCAACAACCCCTATGTGCAGCCCGGTGACTTCTATGTCATTGGTCCAGCTCTACACGTGTTACAGCTTAATATGGAGGGTTTGTTGGCTGCCAAGCGTGATTTACTTTAGTTCCAGTGCATTAAGTAATCTGTAGTACTGCATAAAAACATTCAATGTTAATAGAAGAGAGGTTATGAGGTAAAGTCAGGTACATAGCCCAAAGTCCTGACATCTCTTCCCTGTCAGTAATCATTAGGCTGTCCTCTCTCCCAACAGATGTTTCAGCCAAAAATGAGTTTTTCCCAAAACAATGTTGCAAAAAAGGCATTTGTGAGCTATAGCTGCATGAGGCAGACAAGAATAAAAGTCAAGCCCGTGTACTGCAGGCCTGTAATAATAAAATCCTGCTAACTATATTTGTCTCATATACACTCTATTTGGGGAGGGGGGGTGGAATTAAAGCAACAGGAAATGGCAACATTGTATAATAAAACTCAGAGCCTACATGGCTACTGAATGGGTGGAAAATGTGTATGCACCACACCACAAAGTGCATGGATACCTTATTAAACATAAACAAATGGAATAGAGAGGACCAATTACAAGAATAAACTTCCCAGTCTCAGAGTATTCCACTTGTTCTTTCCTACTGTGTTTCTTCCCAAGAACACAACTAACTACAGTACACACTGATTTGATAGGCTTCCTGGAGGGGTTTTTTCCGCCTGGGTTTTCAATTATCTACATATAAAAAAGATAAATACAATATAAAAAGCAGATTGTTCATCCACAGTTATTGGAGTGGGAGGGAACAATGTTACACCCTAGTAGTGTTTTAAATAGATATTATACTGTGTACACACAACCATATGGTCACTCTACATTTATTCTCTGTTACTTTCCTCTCCTTAAGCATAGACTATGGAAGAATAAAAGCTTGGCTGTGCCAACACTATTGGGTATAATGTTTTACTACCAAGAGTAATCCCACTGAATTTTCTACTCCCTGTTAGTTAGCACTAAACTCGGAAGTGAGAGCACTGGAATTGGCAGCATCTAATATACAAGCAATGTGTTTTGCTTTAGGACCCAGTCCTGCCAAAATGTATTACCAGGTATAGTGCTTATTCCAGGGTAGACTTACTGACTCCAGAGAAGCAGCATGGTCCAGTGGACATAAGGCTGGGACTTGGGACATCTGGATTTTATTCCCAACTCTGGCACTCCCCTCTCTGTTCTTCAGCTTTTCCTCCCACCCTTTGGCAGTCTTGTCCATTTAGACTGTAAACTCTTAAGGGCTGGGACTGTATGTGTGTGTGTGTGTGTGTGTGTGTGTGTGTTCAATGCCTAGCAACTTGTTTGGGCCTCTAAGTACTATTGGATTACAAGTAATAGATACTAATATTAACACTGAAGTCAGAGGTATTTGGAGAAATTAATAAAATGTGGAATATAAATTTGACCAACATGTATGTACTTAGGGTTACCATACGTCCGGATTTTCCCGGACATGTCCAGCTTTTTGGGCTCCAAATCCCCGTCCAGGGGGAAATCCCCAAAAGCCGGGCATGTCCGGGAAAATCGGGACATGCGGGGCCGGCCGTGCGGGTGCTCGGGGGCCGGGCCAGCGGTGTGGGGCCGGGCCGGGGACTCGGGGGCCGGGCCGGCGGAGCGGTGCCGGGCCAAGGGCTCGGGGGGCCGGGCCGGCGGAGCGGTGCCGGGCCAAGGGCTCGGGGGGCCGGGCCGGCGGAGTGGTGCCGGGCTGGGTCGGGGGCTGGGCCGGCGGAGCGGGGCCGGGCCGGGCCGGGGGCTCGGGGGCGGGGCCGGGCCGGGCCGGCGGAGCGGTGCCGGGCCGGGCCGGGGGCTCCGGGGCCGGGACGGGGACTCGGGGGACGGGAGGGGCCGGCGGAGCGGTGCCGGGCCGGGGGCTCGGGGGATGGGCCGGCGGTGCCGGGCCGGGCCGGGAGCTCGGGGGACGGGCCGGCGGTGCCAGGATGGGCCGGGCCGGGGGCTCGAGGGACGGGCCGGCGGTGCCAGGACGGGACGGGCCGGGGGCTCGAGGGACGGGCCGGCGGTGCCGGGGACCGGCGGGGCGGGGCGGTGCCGGGGGCCGGGGGTGCTCGTCCGGGGGCCGGGCCGGGGACCGGCAGTGCTGGGCGGGCCGGGGGTGCTCGGCCGGGCCCAGGGCCGGCACCCCAGGGCCCGAGCCGACCCAGGCTGGAAACGCCGGGGGGGCCAGACTGGGCCGCGCCTCCTCCCCCCACACCCCCCTTACCTGCTTCAGGGTTCCCGCGAATCAAATGTTCGCGGGAAGCAGGGGAGGGGGCGGAGACTTTGGTGAGGGGGCAGAGTTGGGGCGGGGGGGGGGGGGCTGGGGGCGGGGCCTGGGCCCCGTGGAGTGTCCTCCTTTCGGAGGCACTAAATATGGTAACCCTATATGTACTTCTATTATTTATATTCCTGTCATGACCAGAGACCCCAGTCAAAATCAGGGCACCTTTGGGCTGGGCACTGTACTAATATAGTCTCGGCCCCCACAGCCGACAATCTAGGTTATCACAAGATACAACAAGTGAATGGAATCAGCAGTAAGGAGGGAGTGGAAGGAAGGACAAAGGTAAGAATAATAAGACTGTGTTAATGTGATCTAATGTTCCAAACCATTGTAATTTATAGGAAGTGTCTCTAAAATCCTGTAAAATCTTTTCCAAACCAGTAGAAATGTTTTTTAAAGCAGCTGCTGGAGAAGAGGCTGGACAAAATTCAGCTGACATATGAGGTCTTAGCAGGGAAGTACAATGTAATTATTTTCTCTCATTTGCTGCCAAGTTTATAGGCTATCTGCCTACTTTTCCATGTATTATTCTCCAGAGCTGGAGAGTTTTTAGTGTAAATTATAAAAGTAGGAAAGTAAATAAAAAAGTGTACTTGCAAGACTAAAAAGCCATATTTAAGAATTGTATTAATTGCCCATGTGTGATAAAAAGTACCACTATCATGGCGGACAGATCCATTTGTCAATGATATGGGTACACTTTTCCTGTTTTGTTCGCTAGTGCAATGAAAATGGGAATCTTCTGTATTGTAGTTCAGACCCATAGTGTACTGTACATTTGGGAAGCATTACATTCCAAAACTGTATTGTGAAAGCAGGAAACAAAACACACTGGCCTATCACATGAAGGGGCAAACCAAGATCTCAGTGACTGCATCCCACTCTATGTGTGTATGTGCACATACATTTGACGTGTGATTCTTTCCACCATTTTCTGTTTCATATGTAAGGACCCGTTAAACTTTGTCCAGCTCTTTACGCTCTGTACTCAAAAGCCATGCACAGGCACACGGTTGTTCCATCCCTGCCTACCCCGAGTACAGCAGAGTACTGAATACCTTTGATGTTTTCCCCCATCATTTGACACAATAAAATTCAGTATGTGTTCCATGTGATTGAATGTCTCTTGGCTTTTCTCTGTTATATCCGTGTGCTCCAGAGTCCATTACATGATCTATGAATTGTCCTGTAGTATATAAAGCCTGTGGTGCTGGCGCCTGGTCTACCAGTATCCCCTTCCCCCGAGTCTTTATTCCTCCTCACAAGACCCTATCCTGCTTTCCTTTCGTGTTCAAAATTTTCACTCATATTCAGTGGGAACTTTGTGCAAAAAAGGCAGGATCTATCTAACATGAATTGCATCTCTACTGCCTGTTCTCAGGTCTCCCTCAGAATTAAGAACTTTGGACTGGCTCTTTCAGTCACTACCCTGTGTCAACAGTGCTGTTTAATTCACTCTGGATTGCTAAATTAACTCTTTTGAATCAAAATCATTATTTCCAATTCCTTTAGAAAGGCAGACAAAAAGCTTTAATTTGGGGCTCTCTTGCTTTCTATAGGCCTTAGCTTGAAGAGTCTCAAATATGCTAACCTGGGACGCTGTCCTACCAGAAAGATACTGTTTCTCATTATGAGCAATCCCATTATCTTCCCTCACTCTGCTCACAGTAGTTAACACTACACAAGGCAGAAGATGTTTGAATGAGCCTGTCTTTATACACTGTCTGTTGAATATACAGCTCCTCAAAAGTCCTTGGCTTATATAATGCCAATGGCTTTGATTAAAAACAATTTATTTTAGAATTAATGATACAAAATAATAAACTAAGAACTATGTTCTTAGTTTTAACAAATGTAATAATAACTGCTGTTTAACACACACAAATTCTCATTAAATGAAAGCACAGCTAGCCATGATATGTTAAACATCCCAGATGGTGCTAAAAAACATGTACTGTGATGTAATAGGGCGCCTAGAACCTTGGATTAGCATCTTTATTATTTTAAATCTAAATAAGTAAATAATGTACAATTACAATTGATTGTAATCTGTTACAGAATTACTCTCCTCCAGCAAATGTTTTAATAATCGTTTAGTATTTCGTTAGCATATATCTTTTCTTCTGGTAGAACTGAAGGAAATGGCCAGTTGAGACAGTGTGTAGTGTATGCACATGCATGCCTGTCTGGGGTGTGTGTGTGTGTGTGTGTGCACGCACACATGCACGTGTTGAAGAACAGTTTGTATCACTGGAATGTGCATTGTCCCTAGCCGCAAAATCAATTTCTAATTTTTATTATTCTGTAAATAAATCTGAAAATTTTATTTGTTTTGTTATTTTCCCACTTTCACTGTGCACAGCCTGCAAAGTGTTTGTTGGGGTCTTTTGTGGCAAAGATGTTTAATTTCCTTTTCTTTCCATTTCCGAAGTGGACTTTGGGGAGCATATTCAGAGCTGATCTTAAAGAGAAAAATGACATTGTGTGTGTTACTGCACTGACAAGCCATAGTTTCCGGTGAATTGTCACTTGCAGAGAATACTGCTTTCTGAGGCACTTGCCTGGGATGTTATGACATTTAAATAGTCAACTTTCATTGTGTTGTGTTTTCCATTTAAAGATGGCAAAAAGCAAAACAAAAACCTCATCAGTTTGTTGTTTTCCTTCTGAGTAATTGTATTGTAGGAACTAAAACCGCTGCTTATTAAGCTATTCTACATCAGATGTTGATGTTTTCTATGACTTGGAGAAAGCTACATGAACTTTAGACCTCATTAGCATTTAATTAAACAATCTTTCTCTCAGATAAGTAGCCAAACATTTAAATGTTCTAATATGATTCTCTTATGAATGGCTGATAGATTTATTTTTAAGATTATTAGAGACAACCTATGTGACTTGGTTCTGCCTACATTCCTTTGATTAGATGTTTTGCTCTGCTTTGAAAACACGTAGCTATTTGTCCATCCTTGTATAAGAAAAGGAACCTAGAACACTTTGTAACAAACTGATATAAGAAGTTTGTAATAAATGCTGTGAAGGGAAACCTAGTTTACCCTTTGATAGTCAACCAAATAGTCACTTGAGGCTCAACAGGTTTTGACACTTATTGGGGGTTTCCATCACACTGATTGCAAATTGCTTCATAGAGTTGTTTGGATTTAAACTACAAAGATCTGACTTTCTCAGATTGGTACTAGGAGAAGGAAATAGGAGATAAATTATAGTATGTAGATTAGTATCTATAGTAATCTAGATTAGTGCCCAACTCAAATTCATTATTTTTTTCCTTTGTTTCCCCTAATAATAACCACTTTCCCCCTAATATTAGTTGCCGTTCCTAGTTTTAGACATCCCCAAAAAATCTATACTATGGGATTGGTATCAGGTGGCAGGAACAAATTAAAAATCAAAGCAAATTCTGATAGCAGTTACCTAGCCAATGTTGTCTCCTGAATCATGTTAGCATGACATGCGTTCAGCAGCCCTCTGCACCATAGGTAAAATCCTGGCTTAGCTAATATCAATGACAGAATTCCCATTGACTTTAGTAGAGCCAGAATTTCACTCCTTATGTCCCCAGTTGCCAGGATGACTGAGAGATGGAAATACAACCCACAAGTGTGTTCTCAAACTGAGGCCCCAAATGAGAAATGAGATACAGCATGAAAATACATCATGAGATAACAACCAAATATAAATACCATCACTGCAGGTAAAGAAAAAAAAAAACAGGTGATTTTGAGCATTGAGAAATACACGTACATTCAAACTAGGGCGTAAGTGGTGGAAGCAATATTGAATGATTTACATTTGATTTTATACAAGTATATAGAAAATATTTTCCCCTAAATGTATTTGCAACTGATTAAATAGTCACATTTTTCCATTTTAGGTAAAACATCTACACCACTAGTGTAGCGTATAACCTACACACCAGGGTGATATTGAAAAATCTAATGATATTTTACTTACCTATCAAAAATTCTAGTTTTAGACAAGTAGAATATTACAAAGCTGCTTTATGTTGCTATAAAGACAAGAGATGAACCTTCAGAAAGATGGGCAACAATGCAGCAAGGCACTTCTAATGAAATGATTTTGGGTATATGCTGAAAAAATACATTAAAAAGGGTAATTGAATCAAACGTTGGCACGGTGTGAATGAGAAGAGTCACAGCAGATAGTGCTGATGAGAGGAGTATGTCACTTCGTATTAAAACACTTTTTTACTTTCTTTAGACCATCAAATTATAATCGATTGTTCTTAACTGTACAATAATTTATTGGAGATCGTGACAATCACATTTAATTTGTACTTTTTAGCAAACTGCAATTTACTTTACAAAATATCGCAAATAGATTTTCAGTAGTTCTTTATTGCTATAGTCAGCGGGCAAAGCTAAGGAGATAAAAACCATAGTGAAATGATTTACTATAACATTCTGTGGGCATTTTAATAGTCTGACTGGAATACTATAATATTTAACAAAAATATTTGGTCATAGTTCAGCTGTATAAAGAAAATGGTGGTTAGTCTAATCAAATAACAGGTTACTTTACATTTTATCTAAAATAATAACACCATAGTATGAATAAAATGTTGCTGTAAGGGTGTGAGTCTGTGTAACTTGTGTTTGTGTTAATCAATTGAAATCCAGTTTAGACTTAAATATTGTAAGCACGCTGCAGAGAAATAACACTGAGTCTGTAAAATTATTTTCCCCCTGACATTTCAACCATCATTTTATTAATGTATTAACACCGCAAACTAATTTATATCAAGGAGTTTATACTTCACTGTCAAGAAGGGTGCTGTTGTGATATCCTGCTAAAGAAATTGATTTGACGACGGGAACAAAATTAGATCACTATTACATCCCTTTTATAAGGATAGAAACTAAAGTCTAGAGGAAATGTCCTCCTGTTGTTTAAAGTATATCGGTTAACAATGCAGTGTTGTGTGGGGTGACTGGCGTGAACTGCCAATTTACAAAAACAAAAGGCATACTGCTATTGACACTACAGTTCTTTTGAAGGGAGGTCTTAGTCAATTTTAAATGGACATTATCATTATTTTAAGTGGACATTGGGGGGAAAAAACGTGAAATTTACAAAGAACAAGTACAAATATTTCCTATTCAATCAAGTCATAGAATAGTTTTTAAAATATTTTTTTCCTTGTAATCAAAACACTTTAGCTTCGTGGTAATGCGTAGGAACATGAAATGTAAACTGGATAAAGACTATTGAAATTAAATAAAAGTGAAACTGACTAGCTGTTCCTGTTGTCACAGCTGAGTGGCAAAAAGAAAACCAGTGGAATAAAATACTGAGAAGTATAATGGATTTTTGAAAGACTTTGATTATTACTTTGAATAATCAGAGGTGCATTGGTAACTTGTAGACGTTCAGCCTTTATTATAGAGCTTGCCTTTCTAGAACATAGTAGCCTCCGTCCCAACTTTATTGTACCCTTCTACCAACATCCCATTTTATTTGGAAATTAACAGACACCAATCGATCAAATCATAATTAGTTTTTGTTAGAACTGCATATAAAGGTAAAGTATTTATTCCCATGCCTGTGTACTCCCTTACAGTGTTAACATTATCATTTTAACTAAACCTTCTGAATAAGAACTGTTTTTTTTTTCTCCATTTATCTGTACCAATCCAGATACATCGGTTCCTTGAGGTTTTTTAGAATATCTTCCTCCAGCACTTATAAGAGCCTAGTCATCCCTTAAACTTGTTTCTGTCTCCAGCAGGAGGGGGATCCCTTTCAGAGTGTGCACAGGAGATCAAAGAAGCCCTGCGGTTGAGGGAAGACTGACACAGTTGTGTGCAGCTGTCTTCAGAGCACCCCATAAAGCAGGGCCTTTGTCACATATGCAGTGAGGTCTCTTAGCTGGCATGTAGCATGGCTGACCCCCAACTAGGATTCCGCAGTACAGGACAGATGCCAGGCTGCAATGCATTCTGGATGCCTTCTGCTTGAACTATGGGGGAGGCTCAGATTCTGAGGGGGCTGACGGTAGGTGGGGGAGCAGAGGGCCACAATCAAAGAGCTATCGGAGTGTAAGACACCTCGCCTCAGAACTCCTACTCCTTTGTCTCCAGCACTTCTCCCCTCAAATCCTTACCCCTGAGGGGCAATCCTCTGCCTATCCCCTTGTTTGGAGAGAGGAGAAGGAAGAAAGCAGACACAGCTCTGTCTCTGATTCCAACAGACAAGTGCTGCCCAGCAGGGCTCCTCTTCCCTCCAAGTCAGAGGAGAGAGGGAAAGGGAACACCACCCAGGAATATTGCAGGAGGTGGAGCTGGCATCAGCCATAATGCCATGGGTATGCCCCTCCTCCCTGTGCCAGGAGTGGAATAGCTGAGAAGGGCCTTAAAAGGCCTTGGACAAGGAAAAAGTGCATCGGAAAGGGTGCCAAAATCTGCCTTTTCCTTCTCCATAGGCATAGTCAGCTCTACATTAAATAAAGATAAACATACCTTTGTCTGCCTTACGTGCAAGACATCAGAGGTTTCTGCTCTGCAGTCAATGGCACTTAATAGTCTGAGTTTCTGAGACCTTCCAAAGGGCTGCAAGATGATCTGTCATTTCAACATTTCCCTAGTTTTGTTGAGAGTTGGCCATCTTAAACTAATCTTCAGTGCCGTCCAGAGGAATTGGTAGGAGGTGCCTTTTCTGATGTTACTGTTTCACTTATTTATTCAACTGACTAAAAGTTACTTCAGACTTTTTTATTTAGTCAGAATTTGGAGGGAAAAGCTGTGAAGTATGTGGTTTTATTGAGCACATTTAAATTAAAACAATTGTTTCTATGTGAAAATTCCTTTGTTCACTTCAGAATTAGTGTTCATCTAGAGGTGTTATTTGACTGGGGTTTTCTAAATGAAATGTTACCATGGTTCTGAACTCCTTCCTATTATCTTCAGTTTATCTGCCCACGGGTAGTGACAGAACAAATATTACGTGAAAGAACTAAAACTTGCTTGCTTCCTAGGTGCCTTTTCCTCAGATTGTCTATTCCATTCAGAGGAAATGACATTATGTACTTTCACTGCACTGCAGTCCAGTTTGACAGCTCACTAGAAATAACGTATGGCACTTCTATAGTACCTTTCATTTGAGAATCTTGTAGAGCTTTTATGAACATTAATTAACTAAGCCTGACAGCATCTCTGTAGAATGAATTATTAATCCCATTTCACATACTGGAAAAGTGAGGCTCTGGGAAGGTTGCATGGACTATATTAGAGGCAGAGTTAAGAATTCAGGGCAGGAGACTTGCCACACACTAATTGTGTCTGTTCACTAGATTTCAGTGCCCACACCAACATGCTACATGTTGAGGTTGTTTGGATGTCATGGGGCCAAATTCTGGCCTGTAGTCAGCTTACCTTTATAAATGATCTCATCACAAGCCTTTAGTCCTTCATGATCAACCTGAAGCTGAGAGTGTGGTGTCTAATTTGCAGTTCCTTGTTTTAGTGTCACCACAGCAAGAGTCTCTAACCTGACTTGACTCCTCAATAGGGAGACCAATGAGTTCAGTAAGACCTGAGATAGCAGCTTGCAAGTATGGCATTTATTTAATTGGAAATTCATCTTCCAAGCAGTGAGTTAGTAATTTGTTTCCTTTTCATTCTACTGGTGGCACTGCTTATATTTTTTTGTTAAAGCACTACAGAAAGCATCGAGAAAATGGGAAGTTTCCATTCTGGAAATTGTACTTTCTCACACTTTTTCTGTATCATTTCTTCAATCCTCCTATAGATCTTGAGGAGGCATATTTGGATTGTGCCAGGGAGGATGGACTAGAAGTGGGTATGTGAGGGTGAAAAAACCCATTTCCTGAAGCAGTGGACAGGCCCAGAGTATCAAGATTTGTTATTTCTCCTTTTGCTAGTGGGTGTGTGTAAGCAACTATAGTTTATGCTCCAAGGTATTGTGCTATCCCATATGGGTAGAGAGGACTATACAGAAGCTATATTTTCAGTTGGGAAGAAAGTCACTTCCTTTAGACTTGGAGACAAGGCACACTGTGAGTCTGGTAGAAAAAGTGCCTATAATCATTTAGGATGAAGTGCTCCTTAAATCAAATGGTCTGTCTTCTTAGACAGAGAATTTGATAAGAAAGGCTAGAACTGCAGAAGAAAGACATTTTAAAAAGTGAAGCTATTACAGGGTTCATTACTTATATATATATGTTCTCCAAAATCACATGAATGGAGGGGAAAAAAAGAGGAAAAAATACTGGCTTCAGTTCAGAATGTCAATTACTACTTTTTTTTAATCCTCTTTTCACAATTTATTTGACATCTTGAACACTAGCCAAAAAAGCTATTATAACTATAAAACATATTCATTGATATAAATCTCATTAAGTTGAGCAATTTAATTAAGGTATTGACATGCTTAATTGATACGTGCAAGGAGAGACCATTTTCATATCTAATTTCCATACGCTTTCTGCTTTTAAAAAAACTAGCTCCGTAAAAATGTTATAGATTCAGCTAAGCCCTGTCATCCCAAAGGAGCACTTGCTACCATTTACCTTGATTTAGGGCCAACTACTCTCCTAAGTAGGGCTCTATTAAATGGATCTGATGTATGCCTGACTCAAACATGCGTCAGCTTCTCTTATGATCAATAGTGGAATATTTATATTAATAAAGCATCAAGTTAATTAAATAAAATAGTCTTTTGGGTAAACTTAAGCTACTAGGGGATGGGCAAAGAATCAATATATTGTGCTATTTGAACATTAACTATGTGCCTTGAAATTTTATATTATCTAACTGAAGATGCTTGCAATGTATAAATTTGAGACTTTCAAAAGAGGCCTGTGCAGCCAGCCCATATGCCTTCTACTTAGTTTCTGTCAAGATTCACGAAAATAAACTCTGATCTGTTTTGCAGCTTTGACTTCTCCCTTCACTATATTTATGATTACCCTTTCTGTAGGGATGTGACATCCAAAAAGAGGCACTTTTACACTTAGTCCAAGTCTAAGATGGCCAGGGACAGTGTTAGTAATTTTCTACGGATAGATTTATCAAATAAGAAGCTGATAAAAAGGTCCGAACACACCTTTCCTCACTTTCTAGAAAGCATCTCATACAAGTTAAAACAGTATATAGCCTCCTTTAAAATAAGGCCTATGATTAAGTTGCTCATGGAAGTTTTTAAATTTAGTTAAAACCTTTACATTTAACTTTCATTCCCATGTTTATTTCACTATTTTGTTATAAAAGTGAAAAACTCTTGCTGATTTAGGTGATACTGAAATTATTTCTGTAACATAGAGATGACCTTTTAAGAAAACAAGTCCCCATAGGTAACATTAGGATTTTCATATCTTTCTTTAACAATATGTTCAGGAACCAGTATGCAGTACCATAAATAGCTGTATGATGATTATTGTTTTAACTTTCACAGATTCCTCTTTAAAAGTGGACAAAGCTGTAGAAAAGTGTGCAAGAAGAAGATAGGTGTGTGCAAGTAGAAGACAACTTTTTGCAATAGAAGGTTATTAAATCAAACCACAAATTGCTATAAATTAATATTTTACCATGTGTTAGTCAGTATAACTGTGGCTTGTATGGTGGCACAGTCATCTCTGAGCCACTAAGCTGTGGGTGTAAGCACCAGATCTTTGTATGTCCTCATTCTCAATGATAACACTGCAGTGCAGTGCTATCACAGTGCCGCATTGTTAGAGGTGCCATCCTTTGGATGAGGTATTAAACTGAATTCTCTTGCTCCAGTCCCTTGCAGTTTTCCAGATCAAATTGCATCTCAGAGTGTTATTGACTGAAGTATAATAAACCCTGGGTATTATAGGTGGCCTTCCTCCTCATTCTAACAAGTTCAAATGTCCTTGTCTGCAATGCAAGTTATTGCTGTGCAAATAGTGACTGTGGTCAGTATTACCTCTGCAGGTAAGTACCTAACATATTGCTGGTTGAGGCCCTTATTTGGATAACTTATATGAATGATGCCACCTTGCATATAGACCACATTATACTGTAAACCCAAAGGGACTGAAAATTCATGTACACTTTGTATATGGATTCATATGTAATATATGTTTAAGATATCATTAGTGGAAGTTCTGTCCCAATGTGGAAGTGGGAAATGGATGTTTCCCTCTGTATTATGCTTTTCAAATGGCTAGACGTGTTTTGGGCTGTGTGGATTTTTTTTTCTTTCATCACAAGGAATTGGAGAGAAAATGGAAAAATGGTCTCTTCTGGTGTAGCAAATTCTGTAATTTTGTAACTACCACCCTGACCCTGTCTACTGCTTGCGTATATGTACAAAATACCTGAATGGAGTGTGTGTGTGTGTGTGTGTGTGTACATATAATTATATTTATGTATAATGCTTCAACTTATTTCTCTTGAATTGGATACCCTATGACGTACTCCTTATAACTCCTACGTAACATCAGTAGCTACAGCACATATAAAACATGTTCAAAAAGATCTAGGGGCCATTCTATGTATTTATTTATTTAATTGCCTCTTTTTACTACTTTACTCAGTTTTGTAAACACCATGAAACCTATTTTCAATTGTATTGCCTTCTTTTGATAATTTCCTCACAATCCTATTCCAGTTGCATTGACAGATCATCATTTGCATGGGTTGTGATTTAGAAAGACTGAGGTAAAGATGCAAACTATCTGCAGAATGGGAATGTTCTTCACACACACACACACTCTCTCTCTCACTCACATACATACACACACATACACACACACACACGGTCAGATGGGTTTATGTAATAAAACACCTTGTGGGTAAGACGTGGGTTTATAGTTCTTGGAGTGTCCTTCCAGGAGTTCACAGATTGATTCTCAAAAGAGGTGAGTGATTGTGTCAGAGCTCCGGTAAGAGCAGCTTCTTTGAATAATTCTACTTTTTTTTAACTGAAATATGGAGCAGTAGTGCAGAAATTCCTGTAGCATCCGGTTTGGCCAGGAGAGTAGATAGTTGGCATCGGAAAGGTTGACCATTTCAACCTTAATTCATTTATATTCTCCTTACAGTTGACTGAGGTATCCTTCAGTTTGTCCCTTAACTGTTCTCTTTCAAGATGAGTAGCTGGAAATAAAGGTGTGATAATATATAGCAGACTGAAAACTTTCAATGTCATATAAGTGTATGTTCAATATTTGAACTAAGTACTTAAAAGAGAAAAATAATAGTTGAAGGTAATATTTACAGTACAAATGTATTTATCAATAGCCAGAAGATCCTAAAAATGTTTAGTATCAATTAATGGATGTTTTTAATAAGATTAGAAAGCCAATTACAAACTGTTCAAAATATATATGAGGACGAAAAGTGTGCTACAGAACAAACACAACATAGAAGACAAAATTATACAATACTGAATTTTACAAGTAGCTATGCTACAAGGTACCTTGCTTCCAAAGCTTAGAGAACACAGCTCCTACTAAATTAGTTTACTTCTTGGGTAGAAACTAGAAAATAATTTTGAGTCTCTTTGAAGTTGTATTGATTTTATTGAAAGAATGTTCTGGGATAATTTCTTCAGTTCAGAGGTTTCTACTCTCTAAATGACTACCAACAAAAGGCTAAAAATTGCCTCAAACAGCTACAATACAGCTTAAATTGTTCATATTTTCTTGAAATCTAACATACAATTGGAACTGGCCAGCACCTAAGGATCTGGTATCTGGGGTGATGGGAGCTCTCTTCCTGCACATTTGCGGAACACTTTTCTTTCAAAGTGCAGAAGAGTGTATTTGAAGGTAAAATGAACCATTCATTTATATACACACTGGTTTTCTTTTGAACCATTCAATCCTTTCTGCTGTTTATATGCAGGACCTCTTGACTGACTGGCCACTAAAGCTGATCATTTACCAGTTTTGTTCTTAACTTCAGGGATTTTGCTAATTAAAAGACAAGAACTGTTGGTATGAGTAGGTTTTTTTTCAGGCTCACATAGCTAGAGTGGAAGTTAAATTGACATTCGTACTGAAATTCAAACCCATCCAGGGATGATGACATCGAATTGCTTTGGGACTTGAGGATCTTTGTGATTCTCCTGTTGTTTCTTATAATATAGAAAGACGAAACAGTAACATGTGGACTTCTCCTGCTTCCCTCTTGAAGTCTGTCACACAGGGGGGCCTCCTCCCTCTCCCCACTCAGCCATCAGCTTCTTTTATGCTTAATTTAATTTTCTGAGCTGACATTGTCAATCTGAAATCCAGTAACATGTTTGACAGTGACTCAGAGGAAAGTCGAGTTCATTTCTGGAAGTGGCTTTATGTAAATAAATCCTCTTGAAGAGCTCTGAAGCAAGACATTTGCTGATTAATCGGAGTAGTGCCCTTGCTCCTTGTCTTCTTCAGGACTAAAGCTTGAAACGTGTAACAAGAGCCTTCTCTTGTTGTTTTAAATAATATGCACGTACATCTTCCTTCAATTAGTGTGTGTGTGTGTGTGTGTGTGTGTGTTAGGAGAGTGGAACCCTAATGTGAACTATTGAATCCAATGTAAAAGTGGAGTCTTAACTGTGCAATGGAGACAAAGTGGAAGCAAGGCTTTCATAGTAGAATAATATTTGATTTATTTCATACTTTTTTGTGTGTCTAATTTTTGCCCCCCTCTTTCCTTCACACAGCTTTTCATATGATGCTCAGGCATCAGTTGCAAGCTAGACTTGCTATGTGCATAAATGGCAAGGAAGTTAGTTCTGGGAGAGTTGCAAATGTTTGGATGACTTGCCTTGATTTTCCATGTACCTTACTTCATTCCCTAAATATTACTATATCTCCTGGATAGAAGCTCTACCAAAGTATTAAATTAACAGAATATTCAATAAAACTCTTCTTTTCATCCAATATCAGCACCAATAAGCCATCATGTTTGACTGCAGAGAAGACCTAGTGCAAACTCTCAGTTGCTTTGGTGAAATGGTCACAGTTAAGTTTGTTACCTATCTTCTGCAGTTTTGGAGAAGTGCATTAGAAGTGCATTATTAGCTCTTGGACCTCTAACATAGTGAATGCCAATGAAAATGAGGTAGGATCAGAGGCTAAAATAGGGAAAGAACAAGTTACAATATTACTTACACAAGTTACAAGCCTTCAACTCATCAGCGCTTGATGAAATACATCCTAGAATACTCAAGGAGCTGAATGAGGAGATATCTGAGCCATTAGCAATTATTTTCGAAAAGTCATGGAAGATGGGTGAGATTTCAGAGGACTGGAAAAGGGCAAATATAGTGCCAATCTATAAAAAGGGGAATAAGGATAACCCAGGGAATTACAGATCAGTTAGCTTAACTTCAGTACCCAGAAAGGTAATGGAGCAAATAATTAAGCAATCAATTTGCAAATGCCTAGAAGATAATAAGGTGATAAGTAACAGTCAGCATGGATTTGTCAAGAACAAATCATGTCAAACCAACCTGATAGCTTTATTTGACAGGGTAACAAGCCTTGTGGATAGCGGGGAAGTGGTAGACGTGGTATATCTTGACTTTAGTAAGGTTTTTGAAACTGTCTTGCATGACCTTCTCATAAACTAGGTAATACAACCTAGATAGTGCTACTATAAGGTGGGTGCAAAACCGGTTGGAAAACCATTCACAGAGAGAAGTTATCAGTGGTTCACAGTCAACCTGGAAGGGCATATTGCGTAGCGTCCCGTAGGGATCAGTTCTGGGTCCGGTTCTGTTCAATATCTTCATCAGTGATTTAGATAATGGCATCGAAAGTACACTTATAAAGTTTGTGGATGATACCAAGTTGGGAGGGGTTGCAAGAGCTTTGAAAGACAGGTTTAACATTCAAAATTATCTGAACAAACTGGAGAAATGTTTTGAAGGTAAATAGGATGAAATTCAATAAGTACAAATGCAAAGTACTCCACTTAGGAAGGAACAATCAGTTGCACACATACAAAATGGAAAATGACTACCTAGGAAGGAGTACTGCAGAAAGGGATCTGGGGGTCATGGTGGACCACAAGCTAAATCTGAGTCAACAATGTAACACTGTTGCAAAAAAAGCAAACATCATTTTGGGATGTATTAGCAGGAGGGTTATAAGCAAGACATGAGAAATAATTTGTCCACTCTACTCTGTGCTGATTAGGCCTCAACTGGAGTATTGTGTCCAGTTCTGGGTGCCACATTTCAGGAAAGATGTGGACAAATTGGAGAAAGTCCAGAGAAGAGCAACAAAAATGAATAATGATCTAGAAGACATGAGGAGATATTGAAAAAGATGGGTTTGTTTAGTTTGGAGAAGAGAAGACTGAGAGAGGACATAACATTTTTCAAGTATATAAAAGGTTGTTAGAAAGAGCAGGGAGGAAAAATTGTTCTCCTTAACCTCTGAGGATTGGACAAGAAGCAATGGGCATAAATTTCAGCAAGGGCAGTTTAGGTTGGACATTAGAAAAAACTTCCTAACTGCCCAGGTGATTAAGCACTGGAATCCCCATCACTGGAGATTTTTAAGAGCAGATTAGACAAACACCTGTCAGGGATGGTCCAGATAATACTTACCCCTGCCATGAGTGCAGGGAACTGGACTAGATGACCTCTTGAGGTCCCTTCCAGTTCTATGATTATTTTAAACACATGTGCAAGCTGAAAGAGGAACTATTTCAAGAAGCATTAGCACAACGGATGGTTAGCATTCAGGCATCCTTCATACCAAGATAAAAGAGCTCCTATCTCTTTGTACTATACTATGATATATACCACACTGAAAATCTTTTCCACCACACCTTATACTTCACAAAAAAAGCCAAGAGGTATTGAGTGATAAACTTTCTGTGAGTCTAATGGAGTTCTCAAGGTGTTTGTGCCTGTCTCGGTAATTTTGAAAGGGAATGACTGAGGTAACGCTTCAATGAATCTTTGATCTTATGTATGTGAAAATATTGGAATGTGATTTGTAAAGTTCATGTAGCCTCAGTGATGAGTGCACAGATGTTAGGCCTGATTCTCCTCTGTGTTACAACGGGTGTAATTGAGTAGTATATGAGACTCAGGGTTGAATTAATGTTGTCTGACATATGAAAGCAGAATCTCTTCCTTATACAGTTACTTTTTATGAGAATACCCCCAACAGGATAAGCCACATGAGATCATATATCTTGGTCTATTAAGTCTAAATATCATCTCCACATAGAACGCATGATTAAAAATACAAAAAGGTTTGAAAGGTTTGTAGTTAAATACCATTTCATATTTGGTATTAATTGTTTCCACTAGCACCCGCTATTTGCTATACCCTCCCCAAACACAGTCCTTCCCCTTACAGTACGAACTATATCTAGTTACATGCTCAGTATTTCACAACAGCTTTCAGGAACTACGTGATTCACAGCCGTTAAAATGTAAAGGTAGAGTCACGAGAGAGAAAAAAATAGAAGCTGGACAAATTTATGAGTTGCATTGTATGACAGGATTGTTTGTGATGGTGGGGGGCAGGGCTCAACAGCCCTTGCGGGGACATGCTGTTTTTTATCTTATGTTCCTAAGAGGTCATGCCTCAGGGCTTCAGCTGGTCACTGGAGGAGTCAGGAAGGGATTCCCTCCTACCCCCAGTGTGTTTTGGTTTTGTTTAGTTTTATCGTTTCCTTCCTCTGAAGTATCATGGGTGGCCACAGCTGGAGAGAAGACATTGGATGGGGTGGACCCGCACGCTGAGGTGGCTCTGAGCACTCTCTCTCCTGTCTTACCTGTCTGGTTCTTGTTCACATGCTCAGGGTATAACTGATCATAATATGTAGGGTTGGGAAGGAAGTTTCTCCCAGGGCTGATTGGCAGTGACCTTGGGAGATTTCCACTCTGCTACATACAATGCAGGTCACTTGCTGGGATTATCTCAATTAATTACCTGCCGTTGTGGGGGCCACGGGCATTGGTGCACCTCAGTCCCTCCTGTTAGAACAGTTCAGTCTCCTGCAGCTGTAATACATTGGTCTAATTTTGGTTGTTGGGTTTAGTGTGTGGGTGCTGCATGGTTTTAGTGGCCTGTGATATACCGGAGGGCAAACTAGATGATCTGGTGATCTCTTTTGGAATATGACTCTCAAAATAGTATGAATGAAATCAGAGGCAAGATACAAAAAACCCTTTCTAACGTAACTTCCCTGGAACGTCCCTGTGCTAATCTGCAGGGTTCACTTGAGATACTTCAGCAAAAGGTATTATAGGTTATCATCTGATTTTAAATAATTCTGTTACATAACGAGTAATAACATTGGGCTGTTGTAGAACCCTCTCATATTGATGCCCTTTTTGCCACAGAATAACTGGGACAGGGGTTTAGGATGGGGGCTCCAGCTGCAGTTGTGGGCTCTGGGGTGGGGCCAGGGGTGAGGGGTTTGGGGTGCAGGAGGGGTTGGGACAGGGTGTTTGGGGGGGGTGTGGGTTCCAGGAGGGAGTTTGGGTGCAGGGGGGGACTCTGGGCTGGGGCAGGGGGTTGGGGTGCGGGAGAGGGTTTGGAGTGCGGGGTCCCGGTGGCGCTTTCTGTGGCTCCCGGGAAGCGGGTACCAGGTCCCTGCAGTGCCTAGACTCATGGGCGGCTAGTGAGACTCAGCATATCCCGGAGGCGCCACCCCCGCAGCTCCCACTAATCGCGGTTCCCAGCCAATGGGAGCTGCGGAGCCGGACTTCAGGGTGGGGGCAGCGCGCAGAGCCTCCCTGGCTGCCCATGTGTCTAGGGACTGCAGGCTACCGGGAGCCTCACAGAGCTAGGGCAGGCAGGGAGCCTGCCTTAGCCCTGAGTTCCCGCTGCGCTGCTGACTGGACTTTTAATGGTCCAGTTGGTGGTGCTGACCGGAGCCGCCATGGTCCCTTTTCAACCGCACGTTCCGGTTGAAAACCAGATTCCTGTCAACCCTACGTCCACTATAATTATTTATTTTCTTTTTTACAATCCCAGAGACTTGCATGTTTGCTTTACCTACAAATTAAATGATAGGCCCCTCCCCTAAAAAGCCTAGCCTGCAGATTGTGAATCATGCAAATACTTCTTATTCCTATGATCTCAAAGAGACTAGTCTCATGATTCAAGGTTTACAGAAATCCGGATTAAATCCACATTAAGAAATAATATTATGGTTAGATTAGTCCATACTAAAGAAGAATATTGTATATGTATTGGGCATGGCTGACTCAGGAGCTGTATTTCTTTGAAGGATATTATGAAAGTGCACAGTTTTCTTTTCTGTTAAAATTTTAATGCTAACTTCATAAAAAATAAGACACACAACTCAACAAAGGATAATTAAAGGTCCAACCCTGTTCCTATGGAAGTACAACTGGGCCCCTAATTAGATTTGCAAGGGTGACACAGTTGAATTTTAATATTCAACATATTTCCAATGCTGCTTATCTCCTAAAAGTAAAGAATAATCAATTTTTAAAAAGATATGAAACATCTTTTTTTCCCCCCTTTAAGGGAAGCATACAACCTGTGCTTTATGAGGTATTATTTTGTTCCATGTAGAACAAAGGAGAGCGATATTGCTTACTGACTTTTATTTAGAATTTGTTGTAAGTGTAGGCTGTTTTTCCCCCTAATACAATTCAGTAAAACATCTGAATAGTATAGATATTACTCCTCTAATGATCTTGAGAAAGAAAGCAGGACTTAACGCACCTATGTTGTTGGTTTTCCTTTCTTTATTAAATGTTAATATCATTAAGGCAGCAAGAGACCTGTAAATTCTTACTGTTCCCCCAGCAATGGAATATTTCTAGAAAGTGTTGGGAAATTATTTCTCTTCCCATTGATGTCAGTACATTGGTCCTAGCTCATTGAGCTGAATGTAGTTCATTTTGACTAGGTAGCTCTGTTGTAATCTTGCTTGGCCAAAGGAAGCTGTGTAATGGAAATGCATTAATAGAAATCAGTGATTTGTAACTAGGACATATGCCTTATTTCATTTTGCTTTGACAGTGACTCTATTGCAAATATATGGCAATGCCTAAACCACTAATAAAATAGATTTACTTAATAGGATAAATTCCTATTAAAGTTCACATCAAAAAACTACCGTGTACTATTTTGCTACTGGAAAGACCCTCTTGCCATGATAGATAAGGCTAGGATGTAACTAGCATGAAAATTAAGTAGCCAAGAGAAGGTGCTTCTTATTGATCAGGGTCTGTATCATCTCTTTTGGGACCGTTCTCCTCCATGTATTTAAAGCACTTCCCACTATGTGCATAAATAAGAGTCCAGTGTTTTTTGGTAATGGTCTGTTACTGCTCCTGAGTATTCACTGAAGTTGGATGTTAAGAGAAATAGATTGAAAGTGAAATTGTACATTTGGGGTGGAGGGCTGTGTGTGTGTGTGTGTGTGTGTGTGTGTGTGTGTGTGTAAATTGCTAAAGGTTAACAGGTAACAAAATATACAAGTTATATGTTTGATTGCTTTAAAAGGACTGAGCTGCACAAAGTATTTTCTCACCAGCGTTCATTGCTATTGTAGTATTTGAGGAGAAGGGTAGGGAGAACTTCATGAATAACTATAAAAGCCAATGATGAAGAACAAATATGGTTCCTAAAAGGGACATCACTGTGTAGTTTACTCACATTACTTAAAAATACAAATATTTTGGTAGATTTTAAATTTAATTTATTTTTGTCTTGGATGCATCGGAGGTTCCTCTGCAGTGTTAGTAGCCCAAAAATTTGCAGCATTTTCCTTAGTGCACAGGAAGTGGACAGCGAAACCAAGTGATATTTTTTTGTGGTTGAAATGAGCAAAATACAAAAAAATCAACAAGCCCCATAATTGGTGTAAAGCAAACTAAAATTAAAACATTGCACTTTTAATACTCTACAGTGGTTTTACTAAACTCTAACATTATGCACTGAGTGGTCCCATTAAGTACACTGCCCACTGTGTAAAATTAAGCATGCATATAAGCCTATGTGAGATTGGAACCCTGGGTAAAGATTTTTATTAAATAATGATTTTTTAATTTGACCTTGGAGCAGGAGAAGGTTATTGCTGAAAAAAACATTGGCGCCTTTGATTTGTCTTTTCTTGGCTGTATGTTAATCCCTTTCCCCACCTCCAAGCTCAGTATATATTCAATATTTCAGTCCTTAAAGAATGCACTTGTGTGCTGCCTTGGGTTTATGCTTTGTAGAGCATTGTGTGAATGTTGAGTATAGAGCCAACATTGATTGTGCCACAATAGAACCAACAGCAATGAAGAAATACTAGTGTGCATCCTCCAGCCACTGGTTTAGCAGTAGTATATGAGTAGCAGTATATGTCTATGTATTTGCGAAAGTGTCACAATGTTTCTATTAGGTAGCTTGCAGCTATATTCTCTCTTTTTAATAATGGGGCTTTCTCGGTAGTTTCTTAGAGAGTGTTGCCCTCCAGCAGTATTATTTTTAGTAAGAACAACAATAATCTTTAATAGTTCAGTGTACAAGCCAGAGAGAGAACCCACTCTTGTCTTATACATCTGAGTCACTGCTGATGTCTGTGCTTTCTCTACGGCAGTGATGGCAAGTTTTGTCTGCCTTCCATCAAAGCCGAGGTGACACTATAATGCTTGCTGCTTCCACAAAGTAACAGTCACAATACTGTACTACTTAAGATCTTGTCATGTAACCACATCACCACTTAGCCTCTTACATACTTTCTTAAAACATGAAGACAGGTGCAATTGCTTTTTCATGATGCTTAACTATTATCTTTTTTGCTTGACATCTATTAGTATCATAGAGTCATTGTGTTTCACTGATGGTAGAGGAGCTGACATGAGTTCTGGGTTTGCCATGGGTCACTCATACTGCGGTCGCAGTAAGCAAACTTGCCCTTAATTGCTGTTCCAAGCTGGAAAATGCTACATGCCAGAAGCAAATCTGGCATGCTTACAGGACAGGGGCCAAAAGCATATGACTTATTCTAAAGAGCTGGCTATATGATTTGTTAACTCACCTATGAAATGGGGTAACATTGCTTGCCCACCTCATACAGGAGCTAGAAGATTTGTTAATAGTAGTGTTTATACAATAACAGCATCTAGCTGTTAAAAGTGCTAAGTATTATTTCAGCCTTGCAGAAATTATTGTGAAAAATACATCCAGCCAGGAAAAATCTGCTGAATCATCCATACCATAAACATCAACACAGACACCTCATTGTTTGTATCATGTGACCTTGATGATTGGGCTTGTGTATGTGTCTCACACAGTCAGACCTTCTTGCAAATGTACACTTAGCACCTGTTTGTCACACGCATCAGAAAACCACCACACCATTCACTCGCTACCCAACTCTCCTGACTCTCACACCCACTCATCTTCTGAGTCAGTGATGTCTCCATTCACTCACGGTTCTCGCTGACTCGTCACAAAAAAGGACTGGAATCTTCTGTTTCCTTTCTTACACCTGGAAGGGTTCTGTTGCAATGGGGGGAGAGAAAGAGGCCGGTTCAGGCTGCAGGGTGTCAGAGCACCAGTGCTCTAGCATTGCCAATGCCCTGTAATCAGGATTTGACTGATGAACAAGAAGAAACTGCAGCACTGAGAATGGAGTCAGTAGCAGTGCACACTGGAACTGTCGTGATGGTGCCCAGTTTGATTATGGTTTTGATTTAGACTGGATTTGAGGAATGTTGATCTGTTGCAGACTAACAAAATCTTCAGGAGATGCCCAGACTTCCTTGAGGATGTAGAGGCCACAGGCAAAGAATGGTCAATCTTTGTTTTTGAAACACTTGTTACAGTTGTAACCAAGCAAATGTCTCTCTCTTTTCCTCCCCAGTGTCTTGCCTGCTCTTATCTTTTCTTCTCTTCCATTCCCCCTTCCTTCCCCTCTCGGCAGTCCCTTTACTTGACTAACATTGGCCTTTCTATTCTCTCATAATCTGGACATTCTGAGTGCAAGAACTCTCTTCTCTGCAGCTTCTGCCTTCTGAAAGAGCCTTCCTTTATCCTTGTCCACCTCGCTGATTCAAATTTTGTATTATTATGTGTTTCCTGAGATCATACCTTTTCTCCCTTGATAATACTTGGTAATTTTTCTCTGTCTGTAACTATTGAACTCCATAAATGCATTGTTTAATTCTGAGGGTACATTTACACTGCAATCAACCCCCCCTGGCTGGCCCGGGCCAGCTGATTCAGGTTCCTGGGGCTTGGGCTTAAGGGGCTGTTTCAATGCAGTGTAGATGTTGGGTTTGGTCAGCAGCCTGACCTCTGGGACCCTCCCACCTTACAGGGTCCTAGATCCCAGGCTTCATCCCATGTCTGGAAGTCTACAGTGCAGTGAAACAGCCTTGCATCCCAACCCCTGAGAGCTCGAGTCAGCTGGCAAGGGCCGGCTCCAGGTGTCTAATTGCAGTGTAGGCATACCCTAGGGCATTTTGGAATGGTGTTTATGTGAAACATGCTGTAGAATATAAAAGTATTTCTAAATTATACAAATTGCATGAGCAAGTTATAGAAGTACTTGATCTTTCCCAAGATAGATCAGCCTGTCTCTAGTCTGGAATGTAAAGAAAAAAATTCTGATAATGGTCACAAACATTTAGCAGATCTTTGCCTGCACAAAAACTAAAGAGTTTGCTTTTACAACAAACACACAAACAAATGTCTGAAATGACCGATTATTAACCAGATAACAATGGTACATCTGGATATAGTTAATTCTTGCTTTTGTAATCTACTAACACTATAATTCTCACACACAACACCATGTATTTCACCCCATTTATCAGGAAAGCTTTAATACCAGTGCACTGTATTGATTCCCTGAATTACAAAGATGTCATGATATTTACAAATTATGCAGTTATTGTTCATTATCAGAGTATGTAATATTGGAACTAGTGAGAACATTTTCATAAAATAAAAATATTGATTGAAAACAGAAAGAAAAATGTCAAGACAAACTCTGCGATTATTCCAGCCAGCTCTACTCAATATATTGAACCACCAAATAGTCAAAAATTTATTTTCTTTGTGTTGCTTTTTTTGGATTCACTTTTCCATGGCCATTTTCTCTTATACCTTTATTCAGCCAAGGAGGACGCGATAGTGGCAGCTTCTTCTCTCCTTCTTTCTACCACTATCAGACAGGAGATTAGAAAGCAGATGTCCTATCAACTTGCAGAATGCAGCCTGGGAAAGAATATAGAGTATAGAGGGGATGAGTTCTTCTGAGTTTCAACTGTTCCATTTACTTGTATCAAAAACCGGAAATGCTTTGTAAAGCCAGCGCATGATATCATTTGCACTGAGAAATACAGCCAACCACTGTAATCTTTGTGATCTTTATTAGGGTTACCATTCGTCCGGATTCCCCCGGACATGTCCGGCTTTTTTCAGTTAAAAATAGCGTCCGGGGGGAATTTGTCAATGTCCGGACTTCCCCCGCTCCCCATGCAGAGCGTGCGGGGCTTACAGGGCAGCCGGCCGGATGGTGCCACTCGCACGGGGCTCCGGCAGCCAGAGCCCTTCCTTCACTTCCCCCCTCCTCTCCCCTGCAACTTGACACCACTCCCCTCCTCTCCCTCCCTCCCCCCGCCCTGCATTCACAGATCGCCAGCCGTCTCCGGCAGTCTGGAGCTCCAACCCTGCTCCCCTCCCCCGCTGCCGAGCGCGCTGCTCTGCAGCACAGTAAGGGGGCCGGGGGTCAGAGAAGCGGCAGGGAGGTTCTGGGGGGGGCAGTCAAGAGACAGGGAGCAGGGGGAGGGGTGGATGGGTCAGGAGTTCGGGGGGGGGCTGTCTGGGGGTTGGGTGTGTAAGGTTTTGGGCAGTCAGAGTACAGGTGGGGGGGGTCTCAGGAGGGGGCAGTTAGGGGACAAGGCACAGGGAGGCTTAGGTAGGGTGTGGGGTTCTGGAGGGCAGTTAGGAGCAGGGGTCCCAGGAGGGGGCAGTCAGGGGACAAGGAGCGAGGGGGTGTTTGGGAGTTCTGGGGGGGGGCTGTCAGGGGGCAGGAGTGGGGAGAGGGATCGGAGCAGTCAGGGGACAGGGAGCAGAGGGGTTTAGATGGGTCGGGAGTTTTGGGGGGGGCTGTCAGGGGGTGGGGAGTGGTTGGATGGGGTGTGGGAGTCCCAGGGGTCTGTCTGGGGGTGGGGGTGTGGATAAGGGTTGGGGCAGTCAGGGGACAGGTAGGGGGTAGAGTCCTAGGGGGCCAGTTAGGATGTGGGGAAGGTCTCAGGAGGGGGCAGTCAGGGGACAAGGAGCAGGGAGGCTTAGGTAGGGGGTGGAGTCCTGGGGGGCAGTTAGGGGTAGGGGTCCCAGGAGGGGGCAGTCAGGGGACAAGGCGTGGGGGGGAGGGTTGGGGGTTCTGAGGGGGCAGGAAGTGGGAGGGAGTGGAAGGGGCAGGGGCGGGGCTAGGGCAGGACAGGGGCGGGGCTCCTCCCGTCCTCTTTTTTGATTGTTGAAATATGGTAACCCTATCTTTATGAATAAAGCAAGTGGCTTGCCCATTGGAGGAATTAGTTAATTTGCACTATCAAACCCACCTACAGTCCAGTCAGTCTAGGTTTGGCTCAGGTTTTTATTTCAGCAATCTAAAAGTGTCATTGTATGTTCGCTTTACTGCCTTATTGCAATGGAACAATGAGATTGTGGATAAAACAAAGTAACCCAGATTTTTCCTTTTTTTTAAATGTATTGGAACTTCATGATTCAGTTTACACTCAGTAACAGATCACAAAAGATGTATGTTGGGCTGAGAGCCATGTGTTCTTGATGGCGTATGTCTTGGCGTATGTCTACACTACACCTAAAAACTTGTGGCTGTCCTGTGCCAGCTGACTTGGGCTCGCAGGCCTCAGATTGCAGGGCTGTTTAATTGCAGTGTAGACATTCAGGCTGGAGCTGGAGGCTGAGCTCTAGGACCCTGTGAGGTGTGAGGGTCCCAGCACTCAGATTGTAACCTAAACCTGCAAGACTACACAGCCATTAAACAACCCTGCAGGCCAAGCTCCCGGAGCAGGAGTCAGCTAGCAAGGGTCAGCCGTGGGTGTCTAATTGTAGTGTAGACATACATTTAGAGTGTGTGCATATCTAAACTATGCATTCTAGGCAGAAGAGGCAAATCAGATACTTTATTAAATGTTACTGTATTTGGTGGGGTCCTTTACTTCAGCTTAGAAAGAGGAATCGTAAAAGAGCAGCATTAAATAAATATTTATCAATCCAATTTCTTCTCAGTCAGTTCTCTATTTAAAATGAGTCTTTTTAATGTTAGTGTCTGTACATACAAGAAAAGGTTGGCAGGTAACTCTTCGGCATGCAAAAAATTAAAATAACAAAAGGGAGAGAGAAAAACCAAGCATGTCAATGTATGTGTTTTTCATCAGCATGCATCTATTTTACAATGACATTGTAACGTAAATGCTACTTTTTAAGCAGCTAGTTAGATTTTTTTTAGATCTTCAGTTTAAGTTTAGGATCTTGTCGTATGAGTGTGTAAAGAGCCAGTGTTTCAATTTACTGATTAATTTTATTCTTCCATTGTTGGCAAGTAAATAAAAAAAAAATAGATCTGATATCTGTTGCTGTGGAAGGCACTTGAAATCGCACTTTGGATGCACCCAGGGAGTGTTAAAGCAGGAACCTAGAAAACAGCACTTTAGTCAAGGCTATAGAGCCACTTAGTGATGCTAGTGGGTTTTTTTGTTTTTGTTTTCCGCAATCCTTTTATTAAAGCCCTTGCATTTCCTATTTCAAGCATTATGCTTGCAAATAGAGTAAATCTGTGTCCAAAGCATTTTAATAAGTTATGAGTAAAATAAAAAATAAAAACGTATTAATGCATGCCAAGTGTTGAGTCTAGTCTAGACTTCTGGATTTGGTCAGCTAGCTGCTGTGCCTCTGAGTCACAGAACACCTTAGCCAAGCTGCTTTATAATGTGCCTCTATTTTCCCATCTGCGAAATGAGGAGAATATCTGAGTTCCTCAAGGGTGTGTTGCTAGAATTAATGTTGGTAAAAGCTGTTAGTTACCTAACCCTAGTGTCAACCTTTGTTGCTTCCTTGGTTTCATAGTTTCTCCCCTGGCACGTGTTACTCAGCATTTAGCAACACCCTTTGCTGGGAAAAGATGGTTTCCCCCATGCCCTGATTTGGCTCCAGTAACTCTTTACTCTTCAGCACTTTTCCTTCAAAGTTGCAGAGTTTGTTTCCTTGAACAGTAGCTTTCAAACTTTCCAGACTATTGTACCCCTTGCAGGAGTCTGATTTGTCTTGTGTACCCCCAAGTTTCACCTCAACTCAGTTGTTTACAAAATCAGACATAGAAATACAAAAGTGTCACAGCACACTATTACTGAAAAATCGCTTATTTTCTCATTTTTATCATATAATTATAAAATAAATCAATTGGAATATAAATATTGTACTCCCATTTCAGTGTATAGTATATTGAGGAGTATAAACATGTCTCATGTTTGTAGTTTGTACTGACTTCGCTAGTGCTTTTTACGTAGCCTGTTTTAAAACTAGGTAACTATCTAGATGAGTTGATGTGCCCCCTGGAAAACCTCTGTGTACCCGCAGGGGTATGTGGACCCTTGGTTGAGAACCACTGTTCTTGAGGATCAACGGGTGAAACTTTCACATTCAGCAGTAGATCTCCTAATAAACCAAGATCTATTAAAAACGGAGAAGGTGGAGTAAAACAAAAAGAAGCAATATGCTTAACATGTCTAAATTTATACATCTTATAATCTAACCTAGATAGTTTAGTTACAGACCAAGGTCTTGTTTACACTGTGGGAGTACTTGCCAAGAGCGGGTAAATTCTTGTGTGCACCAATATGTCATGCACTAGCTGGTTCATGTAGACCCTGCTGGTGTGCATTAAAAGTTCCCTACTGTGTGTTAATATACTGTTTGAAACAGGACTACATAAATGCACACTCACGAATATTTAGTATGCACCAGCAGGGTCTAAATAGGCCAGTTAGAGCGTGACACGGTGCACATTTAGCCCAGTGGTGTGCACTCCTGCATTGTGTACAAAAGGCCAAAAACAATCTTACATGTCCCAAGAACAAGTCCTGGCTGTGTTCTTGTCCCCTCTGAATTCCTACCTCACGCAGTCCAGTACCTTCTCTCCTAAACAACGTGCCCCTGTACAGGACAGAATGCATGTCCAGACACTTCTTCCTTGATCTAAGGGAAGCGCCTCATTCTCCTAACTAGTTTTTTGGTCTTATCTGCAAAAACACTAAGGTTTTGGTCTTGCTGCTTTTTCTCTGAGATGGCCCATTGAGGATACGCTGTTTAATATCTGGCTTTTAGAGGCTCAATAGCACATCTTAGAGTTCATGTTTCACAAACCATCACATTGAGTGATATTTGATGGGCTGTATGTGTTGTCTACACAGTGTGGATTGTTTTGTGTTTTTTTGGTCTAAAGATGAAATTCATTTCACTTAACTTCCTTGGTGATAAATTATAAATTAGAGACTCTGGTTCATACCCTCTGATAAAAACTACTGTGTAAGGATTCAGGACTGCATTATGATTAATAATTTATTTGTTATTTTTATTCCAAAATTCTAATCAATCTTTTATTTTGTGATAGTTCATTTTAACTATTTTTCCATAGTTTCTGCTAACAAATAGTTATTCATTTTTTTTGTTTGCTAGTTTTGTTTTTTCTGTTTTGGGTTAATATTCACAAGAGAGGTTTTGATGCTTCCTTCGTTACGGAACAAAACAGCAGTGGAGATGAAATAAAGTGAAACGAAATAAACTGTGAGAACAATTGGCTAGAAGTCAGCTTCTATACATTATAGACAGATTTTGTAAAGTGTTTTGGATGGATCTGGTGGTAGTTTACTTGCTTATGAAAGGTGCTTAACAATAATTTGGCATATTGTTATCAAACAGAGATAAACACACTATTCGTAACCATCTCAAAAAGGCAAGCTTATAATTGTGAAAGGGCAGTTACATAAAATGAAGCATGCAGCACTGAACTTTTTCTCCATGCTGCATCAGTAACACCATTAAAGCTGTCAGTTTGTCAGATCACTGGAGGTATTTATGAAATCAATACACAATCCTAGAGATTTATAGAGGCAGTATTGTTAGCCAGAGGAGAGTCTCAATGGAAAATAAAATTAATACAATTTACAAGCAGATTGTCATAGAAAATGGATGAATTTCCTACAGTCTCCTGTTTTTACTTGTCTGCAGAAAATGCTTAGGCATGGGGAGAAAGCAGAAGGTAATAGCATAAATTAGCCTGGTTAGTCCCTAATATTGTTAGAAGAATTGCTTGAAACCAGGATTTTGTTTTTGAAGGTGATTGAGGCAATGTGTAATAAAAATCTTGAACAAAACATTAAAGTATGAATTACGTTTTTTTTTGTTTTTTTTCTGGATGTATTTGATTTGGTCTCATAATTTCACGACGCCGAGCCCTTTTTATTTTGTTCTGCGTCCTTCTCTTGCTTTCAACCCTTATTTCTTTTTCCACATCTTAATCACACTTTGCCACTCTTTCACCAGCAGCAATAGCTCTCCCATGTGTCTTTCACACACCAAAGCCAATTGTTCTAGGGGAGGTGTTGTGAAATCAGTCTTCTACAAGATTTACGTTCATGTGGGTCTGAAACATCCTTTGCTTTGTTCTTCTATCTATAGTGGTTGCGGATTTGTTTGTCTGGGATGAAGGTCCATCCTCAAACAACTGATTTTTTTGTCATTGGCAAGTAGCAGAAGAAAGGAGAGGGGGAGGAAGGGCAGACAAATTGGGAAGGAATTTGGATCTAGTTTGAAAAAGAGTCTCTTGTATACAACATCTTTTCGATGGTGAGAGTCTGAGTGAACAATTGTCTACTACAAGAATTTGGTGTAGACTAGATGACTGGTATAAATTGAATTAGTCTGATGTCAAGGACATAGCCCCCCCACCCCTCTCTCTCTCTCTCTCTGCCTGACAGCAAACAGAAGAATGCCCTCGGTGACATGGCTTGACCTGGAACATCAGCATGGGCTTTTGTGAAATGCTCTGATTCCAAGACTGACATTCAATAAAGCCAATTTGGTAGAGACTGGATTGGGATCTCACAGCAATACACAATTTCTTTTATTAAAAGAAAAAGATATCTAGTGGCATATCTTATGTTTGTTGCCACTTACTTTTAATAATCATTTGAAAACCAGACTTCTGGTCTCATGCCAGGGCAAATTCCTTTTATCATAACGAATGTTTTAACACAACATAATGATCGCACAAACTGATAGAATCTGTAGTGTGCTGTCCTGGCCATGTTCCCTCCTCCCTTTGCTCCTATTTTCTTCCAATCCCTTTTGCTTCTGCCCTTTCTCCAACCCCTCCCTCCCATTCCTTTCCTCTCCTCACCCACCCCTCTTCTCCCCTGTTCCTATTCATCTGCTCCTAATCTCTCCCCCCCACCCCGCCCCGCTTTGTTTCTTTGCATTTGAATCAAGTTGCCTATTTCTCCTTGCTGATTGGGTGCCAGCATGGGGAGCATTGTGAGTACCAGAGAGACAGTCTCCTTGCTCTCAATGCCAGCGCCCATTGCCAGGAGGAGCAATCTCACAGGAAGTCTTGCTCAGCCTTATGTTCCCGGGATGAGCCAACTTCAGTCACGGTCTGGAGATGGTACATGCACAGTCCAGTTGCATGTAATAGCTGTGAGGGAATGGAGCATGCTCCATGCAGATCGAATCTTCAGAGAATGTAGCTGCCAGACTCTTAAGAAACATCTCCTGAGAATGTGTGAATGGTAGTTTTCAGAGGTTCATGGCTTGTTGGCCACATTTGGGTGAATTTTTCTGGACATCCAAATCTCTGACACTAGAAGACCCCTTCCATATTTCCAGTTTATTGCTCCTAAGCCTAGAGGCTCTGGACCTTCTCAACAAAACAGTTGTAAGAATTTTTAATCATGTGCAAAAAAACTTATTTCCCCTTAATATTGTTCCTGTAAATGGTTGAACAATTTTAACTAAAACATCCCTCAGAATTTCAGCCTGAGGCAGGCACCTAGCATGAATAATTTCAACACAAACTGTTTGGCAAAATAATAAGCAAATGAATATGGGTTTTTATAAGGTATGTCTACACAGTTACTGGGAGTGAGTATCACAGCCCAGATCAACAGACTCATGCCAGCAGGGCTCAGGCTAGCGTGTTAAAAGTAGCCGTGGAGATGTTTTGATGTTCAGGCTTGGGCTGGAGCATTGGCTCTGAAGTTCACCCTTTTTGGAGGCTTCAGAACCCAAGCTCCAGCCTGAACCAGAGGGTTCACATTACTATTTTTAGTGAATGCAAGCCCCACTAGCGCAAGACTGTCAACCCCGGCCATGAAACATGCTCACAGTAGTTGTCTAGACATACCTATATTAGAAGTTTGGCAACCTGAAGTATTGGCATTGCCACCTGTGCCACCTCTAATGCAAATCCTAATATTCTAACTTACAAAAGTTTTGTAACATTTTAAGAGCAATGATATTTGAGAGTGATCTGTGAAGAACACATCTGAAAGTGTTGTACTGCAGGTTAAAAATGTCATTTTTCTAATTGATACGCAGCATGTCTTCTGAGCAAAACTAGTCGAATTTTTATTTGTTTTATTTTGCATTTAATTTGAGTAAATTATTTGATTCTATGATTCTGTTCATCCAGGTAAGCTATCGATGTTAACGTAAATTGAAGATTTGATCATAGGAAAGCCCAGCATTTTAAAATTTTATTAAGAAAATGTATCAATTTTATTTGCTTTTTAAACAGGTAGATTAATACCATGTCATGGGAGAAATGGGAAAAAGCCTCACTTGCACCAAAATTAAAAGATTAGAAAGCTGAGGTGCACTTTTGTGCTGCAAATATCATGGTAGTGAGTCACACGCACTGATCGATATGACAGCCCATAGACATATGGTAGAAGTTCTGTTACTTGTATAGCCATTTTTAACAAATGCCACCACTTTTTTTTTTTAAAGGAAATACTGGGATTTCTTTGCCAAAGACTAACAAGTCTGTAGTTGCCAAACTGGTTATATTCTATTATCGTAATGCAGTTTAGGGAAATGTTTTCTCTTTGTTAATATGATGTGTTTTTCCTCTTCTCTTGTTTAGAGATCTAAGTGAAAACCAAATTCAAGGAATCCCAAGGAAGGCCTTTCGAGGAATTACTGATGTGAAGAACCTGTAAGTGATGCCTTATTTGTTGTTTGTTGTGAAGTGTATTCAACATAATGGGGTATAAATTAGCTATTACCCTACCACGCAAGAAAAATATCTTGCTGTCATCGTGGATAGTTCTCTGAAAACATCTGCTCAATGTGCAGCAGCAGTCAAAAAAGCAAACAGAATATTATGAACTATAGTATCAGGAAAGGGATAGGTAATAAGACAGAGTATATCATAATGCCACTGTTTAAATCCATGGTATGTGCACACCTCGAATACTGCATACAATTCTGGTCACCCTGTCTAAAAAAATATTAGAATTGGAGAAGGGCAACTAAAATGATTAGATATGGAATAGCTTCAACGTGAGGAGAAATTAAAAAGACTGGGATTGTTCAGTTTAGAAAAGAGACGACTAAGTGGGGATATTATAGAGGTCTATAAAATCATGAATGTTGTGGAGAAAGTGAATAAGGAAGTTTTACTCATCCCTTCACAAGAATCAGGGATCACCCAGTGAAATTAATAGTAGGTCTGAAACAAACATCTGGAAGTACTTCTTCACACACTTCACAATCAACCTGTGGAACTTTTTGCCAAGGGATTGTGAAGGCCAAAAATATAACTGGGTTAAAAGAAGAATTGGGTAAATTCATGGAGGATAGGTCCTTCAATGGCTATTAGCCAATATGGTCAGGGATGCAACCACATGCTCTGAGTGTCCCTAAACCTCTTACTGCCAGAATCTGGGACTGGACTACAGGGGGTGGACCACTTGATAAATTGCCCTATTGTGCTCATTCCCTCTGAAGCATCTGGCATTGGCCACTTTTGGAAGACAGGATACTGGGCTAGATGGACCATTGATTTGTCCCAGTATGGCCGTTCTTAAGTTGTTACATTCTTATATTCTCTGTGCTACTGCTATTATTTATTTGAGCGTCAGATGTGGGCTCAGGTCTATGCAGCACACACAGAAAGATGGTCCCTGCACCTAGAAAGATGTTCTTTGACTGTAACCTATATGCTCCCCTCAGTCCACAAAAACAATTCCCATCCATTAGTAGGAGTTCTGAACAAAGACAGATGTGCAGATTATATTCGTAAATTTGGAGACCCTACTATGCCAACAATGCATAATCTTACCTTGCAAAGTTTGGTTAAATTACAGACTATGTGCTAACATGTATCAGTCAAAGGAAACAATACAGTAGATCAGTAAGAAGTTGAAAGGGAACAGCATCACGATGTTAGCTGAAGTTGGTTTTTTTGTTCTTCATTCCACAGCTTCATTCTAAGAGTGCAGGTAATTATATTACAGAGCATAGGTCAGAGCTACACAGATCCAGCACAAATTTCAGAGAAAAGAAAGTGAGAAAATGGTATGACTTTTGCTAGGCAGAAGAAATTAACTTGATGAACAGGTTTATTTTCTTTCTGACATTTGCATTCCTGTCCTGTGTTTCTAATAAAAGCCATTTAAGAGTAAAATCTGTTTATTTGTGGTAATACAATTACCTTAAATTAGTTTGGCCCTTGGCTTTCTCTAAACATACAACAAAGGAATACGGTTATGTAAAGATTTCCTATTGTACCTTCCCATGGCTGCACCTTATGTAGAGGCCATATGTGCTGCACTGCCTTATGCTAGTATCACAAAACTCCACTCCATTGCTACTGTTAGAGGCAAGATAGGGCCATCTTGAAACAATCCTGGTTATAGCCAGCAGGTTGTCAGTGAAGGAGAGGTTCAGTGCCTGGTCTCCTTCCCCTGAGGAAGGCTATTTTCTAGACTAAGAAAGGGAGGCAAAAGTCTCTCAAATTCATTGTAAAACTGTGTAACATACATAACATATGTCATGTTATAGGAGTATTAGCACTGTGATAGTGTAACCTTCTGGTAAGTGTGTATTATAGGTCTTCCTCTGTGCCATGAGGACATGCGTTATTACAGTCCCCAGTTACAGAGCCTTGACGCTTTAGCACAAGGTATAGTACAGGGGTCAGCAACCTTTCAGAAGTGGTGTGCCTAGTCTTCATTTATTCACTCTAATTTAAGGTTTTGCATGCCAGTAATGCATTTTAACGTTTTTAGAAGGTCTCTTTCTATAAGTCTATAATATATTACTAAACTATTGTTGTATGTAAAGTAAATAGTTTTTTAAAATGTTTAAGAAGCTTCATTTAAAATTAAATTAAAATGCAGAGCCCTCCCGCCCGGACCGGTGGCCGGGACCCGGGCAGTGTGAGTGCCACTGAAAATCAGCTCGCATGCCGCCTTTGGCACGCGTGCCATGGGTTTCCTACCCCTGGTGTAGTAGCACATGTTTTTAGCTCTGGAAGTGACTGGTTCAGTCTCCGATGTGTTGGCCAGGAGGATGGCTGTGGCAGTAGCCACGCACAGACCCTGTCAGAGATAGTGACCCCATTGTGCTAAGCACTGTGTGCACATATAATGTAAACCCTGAGCCTGCTCCAAAGAGATAATAGGTGGATATAACAAACAGAGAAGGGGAGCATAGGTTAACACTGAGACTATTAAGCTCTATGAAATAAGCAGCAATCACAGCATAGTAGATGGTTAGGTATTACCAAGTGTCTTTGTATCCGTAGATATGAAATAGCAGTGTAATTTGAATTAAAGTACATGCAATAAACAGCTCCCCTTCTACATTAGATTGTGTGAGTGTTCAAGTGAACAGAATGATGTTAGCTTAGTGTTGCCTTGAGTACAGACATAGGTCTCCATTACCCCATTTTATGGATATTTTGTGCTTCATTTGGGACATCTGCAATGAGAATCTTTTGATTTCTAAGGAAATTGAATTATTTTCTGATCTTAAGACATGTCTGTCCATCCACATCAGTCTAGGGAAGGGATAGTCAATAGGTGGACCACGGGCCAAATCCGTACCTCCAGATGCTTTTGAACAGACCACAAAAACTTTTTTTTACTTATTATTATCATTATTGTGGTGTGCATTTCCTCAGTAAACCATTAACAGTTTGGCCTTTTTACTGTTGTACCTGAAAGGCTGCTTGTGGGTGTTTTCAACCTCACAAAATGTTTCAGTAACACATAGCCTAATTACATGACAGTGGTGAATATTGGGGTGCCAGGGAGTCACAGGTGGAATAACCCATTTTGTGTTATTTTGTTTATTAATTAGGCATAATTTTTGATATCTTAATTTTGGTTCACTTATTTTTGGTTGTTTATTAAGCATGATTATAACACAGTGTTTGAGTTGTATTAGTAGTTTCCTTTATTTGGACTAATTTAATTTTTTGAGAGAGGGAGTTACACTTTTATTAACATTTGTTACTATAGGTTATTGTGACTCTTTGTAAGCTTTTACCTACTTTTTACAATTGAGTTTACAATTAGGATAAATGTGTAGGCCCAGTTATCACAAATGTAAATATAAAGCTTTAATTGTATAAGCCAAAAAAAAAAAAAATCCTTACCTATCCTAAACATACAGCCAAAGAAAAGACTAGTTTATTCTTAACCATTTTACAAACAGCAGAAATTTTAAGTTTTATTTTAACTAAAAAATAAAGTATATTGTAAATTCTTAAGTTTTATTAACTTCTAAAAACTGTGTTAACAGTTTTAACTATTAAATATAAGATATAATTGTTAGACATAACTGTGGTATTTAATCGAGTCAAATTTATAAATTCCAATTTTGAAATAAAAAAATTACAAACCTTAAAATATAATCATATATTTTTTCTTTTACTTTTTGCTATCTGCTTATACTAAAATAAAGGTATTTTTATAATTGTAATTTTATAAACAAATGTCCAATCCTAATCAAAATTAGTTAATTAAAGAAGGGATTATGTTGTAGTAATCGGGCCTACAAATTTACTCTAGTTGTAGGCACAACTGTAAAAAGTACATAAAAGTTAATAAAATGTCACAATAACAAAAATGTTGTCTTAATTAAGATGGAATCTATGCTAACATAACCCAGTCACTGTCCAATATTAAACAGTGTTAAACCAAGTTCAGGATTTGATATATAGAGATTTCAACCTGTTTGGTACCATGGCAAACACACCATTAAACATCACTTTAACCTTTTTATTAAAGATAAAGAAAAGAAGGAAGAACAGTTAAATCATTTTAAATGTAAATTAAGCAGCAAGGCTTCCGTTTTAACAACATCCCTTGTTCCCTTTCCCGTTCGCTGGAGAGAGTTTTTAGAAGGAAACCCTCCTTGTTTGACACTCTCTTAGTATCAAAGATGCTAATAACTGTGTTTTTGAGGAAAAGAGAAGAAGTTAGTAGAGATGGGCTAGAGCTGTTGCTGCTGTTAGTCTGATCCGATTTCCGAATAGAAAAACAAGCCAAGCATACGAAACAGGGAGTGAAGAGAACAAGATAGAAAATGCAGCTTCTGTCTCTGGTGTTGCCTTTTACTTGCAATCTTGTGGCTGGAAAAACACAGGCACACCACATGGTCTTATCGGCCACTCTGAGACCTGGAACTGGAAACGTACCAGTCTCAGGCTGTTTAGGACATTTCATTTAGTTGCCTCTTTTTAGTCATAGCCTTACATCACTGTATATGCAGTCTTGGCTGGCTAAGCCAAGTTGTTGTTAGACAGAAGGACAAAAAGAGAAAGGAAAGAGAAGAAATAAGATGGAGAAAGAAAAGGGCATATGCTGGAGTGGGGAGAAGAGAGAGAAATGAGCGACTCACCGTAATCCCAGGGGTGGTAAGGTTTCAGCCAGTGAAGGTGGGGGTGATGTAATGATGAGGATGAAGGTCCAGGGTCCCAGGACATGGTGGGGTTGGCAGCTATGATGGTGAAGCTGGCTCCAGTAGCGCACTACAGCATTTTTAGCTACATAATGGATCTTTTATTAGTTTCTCAATCTGGTATTTTTACTGTAGACCCCATGGGAACACTCTTTTTTGAAGTGCCTCTCCATAGCAAACGTCCTACTTACATCTTTCTACAACATCTTTAATGTTACAAGACTGGAACATGGTACAAGGGGCTTTGGTTTATATATACAGGAAATTCTGCTGTTTTGAGGTAACAATACTGATGATAGAAAATATACTTAGGGAGTTGGATAAGTAGTTTATTCTCATATCTACTGTCAATTTCCCTTTATAATTAATGTATGAATCGTTTGTCTACCATGGTCCATTAGAGAAGATGGCGACTGCTTCCAGACACAGATTGCTGTCCCTGCAGTTGCTGAGAGAAATATTGCTAAGGTTTATAAGCCAACTTGCCACTGGATAAATAGTTAAAACCTCTCTCAAGTGATATCTTTAAGTCAGGGGGGAGGGATAGCTCAGTGGTTTGAGCATTGGCCTGCTAAACCCAGGGTTGTGAGTTCAATCCTTGAGGGGGCCACTTGGGGGTCTGGGGCAAAATCAGTACTTGGTCCTGCTAGTGAAGGCAGGGGGCTGGACTCGATGACCTTTCAAGGTCCCTTCCAGTTCTAGGAGATGGGATATCTCCATTAATTATATGTGCTTCAGTTTCCCTATATTTTGTGTGATTACCGGGTGTGTGTGGGGGGGGGGGAACGAGGACTGTTTGCTCTCAAGGTGAGGCAAAGAAACATAAGTGTGAATGACACCTAGCAGTTTATGTCTGAATGAATCATTGAAAAGGAGTGGCCAAGGCATATCATTTGGAGAATCTGAGAAGACAATGGCAAATCCAGTCACCAGGACAGTAACACCTAGCAACCAATGACCCAGAAGGAGATGGATTCCCACACCTCTCAGCAAGGAAGCTGAGCAAAGAAGATTCCATCTTAAAAACAAAGGACTGGGAAGGTGTGAGGTCGGGGGAATAAGAGTTGACTGCTGGAAGGAGTCAGGGTTCTCACCTGGGAAGTGACCAAGATCAGACTGAGAGAGGCAGAGGCTGGATAATGGGATTCACTACAGCTTGGCTGGTCTCTGGGCTATCCAGAATGCTCTATGCTTGAACCTTCATTTCTTTATGCTAACCTAGGGACTTCCTATGCTGTGTTCCAGTTGACTAATAAATCCAGCTGTTTTCACAACACTGTTTGTGTGTCGCTGCCAATGCTTACCTTGCCGCTTGCCAATGCACTTACATAGCACGGTCTACCATTGTAAACCAATGTACACTTATTTTGCTATTAAATACATACCGCCATATCTAGAACATTATAGCATGCAAAAACATTTCTGTGAATATTGATTCTACTTATTAAATGAGTTCTCTTGGTATATGCTCATACCCTTTTTGTATTTACTTTCTGTTAACATTTATCAGATTAGCATTTTCAAAAAATCAATTTCCAAGTTGCATATTCAAGTTTTCACAAAAGCTGAATTTTTCAGTTAACACGAACAATTGCTTGTGCACTCACACAAGCAGAGAACAGGAACAATGTTGTGTGACATTTCTTACCTATCACAGTTAAGCAACACAGTTTCTATTTACAATATTCATGATCCATTCACAGAGAGAGAGAGAAGGAAATAGTCTAATTAAAATAATGAATAAATCTGAGGAAATGACAATATGCTTGCAGATATTTCACAAGCAGAAAGAAGGTAAGTGATCATGAATTATTTGCTGAGCTCTGATTACAGTGTGCAGCACATCTTAATTAATGTTGCATTGAAACCTTAACAACCTTAGGTTGGGATTTTCAAGGGACCCTAAACTCTTAGGCCCTTTGAAAATCCCAGTCTTCATTTCTTGACTCCTGTCTGGATGAATTTGCCAATTTAACAGTACATTAATGTTGGAGTTTGCACAAGATTATTTGGGGAAGAGAAAATGAATCAGTGGTCTGATTATCCACTAGTTTAAGAAGGTGTAAAATCTGGAGTAAATATTAAAGTCAATTATTATACCAATATAAAACCACTGAATGAGAAGGAAATTGGGTCCTGCATGTTTATACTTTTGTATTTGCGTACACAGAGGCTGACCAACAAGTGTTTATCTCTGATGTCTATGTGAGACACACAATATTTTAAATATGTTCCAATATATGAGAGTTTAAAAGGCAAATAAATTGGTATTTTGGAATGGATTCCACATTGCTTTGATCCTGAACATTGATATTTCTTGAGCATCTTCAGAGGTGCCTAACCGTTCAGAGATAAAGTATAACCATTTATATGAGAAATTTTTTCTGTACACAAGTCTCATGTATCCTTTGAGGGATGAATGGATCATATTATTTATAACTAAAAATATTTTAAAAGTTTTCTTCATATCCCTAAATTCACAATTACTTTCTAAGTATTCCAGTGGATTAAATCTTTCTAACTCCTGTAATTGCTATTCATTGTGGTATTGACCATAATGTATTCAGGAGGTATCCCTGTGGCTGTCACATTCACCTTCAGAGAAATTCCATGGTAATGCAGCATTATTGTACTATTAAAATAATGTGTTATCAACTTAACTCTTGTTAATTTAATGAATATGTTGTTTAACTTTCACCATCTGATCCACCCCTAATTATAAATGCAAAAACCAAATATTTCACAATTACATCATTTAAAAGATGTTATTGAGTGAAATGCACGTGCATATTCCCTGAACAATGCATTGTGCATTTAATATGATTTTTCTCATAATGCACAAAGCAGTCAAGGAGAGAGGTTAAGTCTTGGTACTAGGCATTTCTTGATACAGAATTTTTTCTTTATTCTCATGTTGAATTAAAGTGTTATAAAGAGGGATTGCACTGAGACTTTAGTATGTTGTGTTTGCCACCAGGGAATCAGGGTGGGATTGTCGGGATAAACCTTTTCCATCTTTACTATGACACTATACTGTGTACACTTGCAAGCTTGAGAAACAACAATAGCATCCCCGATACCATCACGGCAGACCTGGTGGCTGAACTTTGTGACTTTGTTCTCACCCACAACGATTTCAGATTTGGGGACAATTTATACCTTCAAGTCAGCGGGACTGCTATGGGTACCCGCATATCCCCTCAGTATGCCAACATTTTTGTGGCTGACTTAGTACAACGCTTCCTCAGCTCTCGTCCCCTTTCGCCCCTACTCTACTTGAGCTACATTGATGACATCTTCATCATCTGGACCCATGGGAAGGAGGTCCTTGAGGAATTCCACCAAGATTTCAACGATTTCCATCAACCTCAGCCTGGACCAGTCCACACAAGAGGTCCACTTCCTAGACACTACAGTGCTAATAAGCGATGGTCACATAAACACTACCCTATACCGGAAACCTACTGACGGCTATACTTACCTACATGCCTCCAGTTTTCATCCAGACCACATCACACGATCCATTGTCTACAGTCAAGCTCTAAGATACAACCGCATTTGCTCTGATCCCTCAAACAGAGACAAACACCTACAGAATCTCTATCAAGCATTCTTAAAACTGCAATACCTACCTGGTGAAGTGAAGAAACAGATTGACAGAGCCAAAAGGGTACTGAGAAGTCACCTACTACAAGACAGGCCCAACAAAGAAAGTAACAGAATGCCACTAGCCATCACCTACAGCCTCCAACTAAAACTTCTCCAGCACATCATCAAGGATCTACAACCTATCCTGAAGGATGATCCCTCACTCTCACAGACCTTGGGAGACAGGCCAGTCCTCGCTTACAGACAGCCCCTCAACCTGAAGCAAATACTCACAGGCAACTACACACTATACAACAAAAGCACCAACCCAGGAACCAAACCCTGCTACAAACCCCGGTGCCAACTCTGTTCACATATCTATTCAGACGATACCATCATAGGACCTAATCACATCAGACACACTATCAGAGGCTAGTTCACCTACATATCTACCAAAGTGATATATGCCAAACCGAACAGTCTCTACGCAAAAGAATAAATGGACACAAATCTGACATCAGGAATCATAACATTCAAAAACCAATCTCTCTGGTCACTCAATAATACACCTCAAAGTAGCAATTCTGTGAAGCTGCAGAACTGGAATTAATTTGTAAACTAGATACCATCAGAGTAGGCCTGAATAAAGACTGGGAGTGGTTGGGTCATTACAAAACCTAAACTTAATTTCCCCAATACTAATTTCTCCCTACTGTTACTCACACCTTGTCAACTGTCTGTAATGGGCCACTCTCTTACCACTTCAAAAGTTATTTCTCCTCCTTTGGTATCTTGCTGTTAATTGATTTATCTTGTTAGACTGACTTAACATTTGGTAAATCAACCCACATCCTTTCATGTATTTATACCTGCTCCTGTATCTTTTATTCATACATCTGATGAAGTGGGTTCTAGCCCACAAAAGCTTATGCCCAAATAAATTTGTTAGTCTCTAAGGTGCCACAAGGACTCCTCATTGTTGTTGTTTTTTTGCTGATACAGACTAACACAGCTACCGCTGAAACTTAAACTCTGGCTTCCTATTCCACGTAGAGGACAACTGGCAGTGCCACAATCTTACATTTATCACCTTCCCATACCCTTAAACACCTCTCCTACCCAATTACCTGCTCAGAAAATAGCACCTGAGATATTAGTGCATTATTGTTTCCTGAGTGTTTTTTATCCCTGAGATTCTGAATTTAAAATACTGTATATAAACCTGGGTGGATTTGATTTAAATCACTAGTCAGGAAGACTCGATTTAATCATGGATTTCTACATAAAAGTGCATTCTTGTTGGTTGTTATAACCTTAGTACATATTCCTCACAACTCAGAGATAGATATAGGTTTCATTTTTAGAAGGTACACATTTTTAAAGGGATTTATTTTGAAAACTTTTCGGATTAGTTTTACAGCTCTATCAGAAAATGAATGATTGTTTGGTTATTTCATTTACCAAAGGTAATTGAAGCAGATATTTATGAAGTCATTGAGAGGTGAACTATCTCCAATTCAACAGGTTAATCATTATTTGGAGGATTTTCTTGCCATGCTGTATTAGGAGAACATCGCCAGATAGATATTGAAATTGTTTTATTTAACTAAAACAACAAAGTTACGTGTTCTGGATTCTTTTCTTCAACAGCAAACATATAATATTTGAACAAAACAACTATTGGAACTCATTTACAAAAATTACATGAATATATTGTCTCATACTATAGAATTAGAATTTATAATCCTTATTCCATAATGAGATATCTTGAGCGCGGGCCGAAGGACATACTGGCCGCCGCTTCCCGCAGCCCCCATTGGCCCGGAGCGGCGCACTGCAGCCACTAGGAGCTGCGATCGGCCAAACCTGAGGACGCGGCAGGTAAACAAACCTGCCCAGCCTGCCAGGGGCTTTCCCTGAACAAGCGGCGTCCCTAGTTTGAGAACCACTGGTCTAGATGAAACTGCTATAAAGTGGGTACACAACTGATTAAAAGACCATATTCAAAGAGTAGTTATCAATGGTCTGCTATCACACACCCAGTTTATCTAGTGGGATTGCACAGGGGTCAGTCCTGCGTCTGGTACTATTTAATGTTTTTATTAATGACTTGGATAATGGAATGTAGAATATGCTTATTAAATTTGTGGATGATGTCAAGCTGGGAGGGGTTGCGAGCACTGTGGAGGACAGGATTAGAATTCGAAACAATCCTGACAAATTAGAGAATTGATCTTAAATCATCAATAAGAAAATCAATAAAATACTTCACTTAGGAAGGAAAAATCAAACATCAGTTATTCCCCCTTCTGTGCTAGTACTGCTCAAAAGGATCTGGGGGGTTATAGCAGATCATACATTGAATATGAGTCAACAATGTGATGCAATTGCAAACAAGGCTAATATTATTCTGTGGTGTATTAACAGGAGTGTTGCATATAAGACACGGGAGGTAATTCTCCAGCTCTATTTGGCTCTGGAGAGGCCTGAGCTGAAGTACTGTGTCCAATTCTGGTACCACACTTCAGGACATGTGGACAAATTGGAGAGAGTCAGAGACGAGCAACAAAATTGAGGACAGGTTTAGAAACCCTGACATATGAGGAAAGGTTAAAAAACTGGGCATATTTAGTCTTGAGGAAAAAAGACTGAGGGGAGTGGGGGAACTGATAAGATTTCAGATATGTTAAGGGCTATTATGAAGAAGATGGGGATCAACTGTTTTCCATGCCCACTGAAGGTAAAACAAGAAGTAATGGGTTTAATCTGCAGCAAGGGAAATTTAGACTAGATATTAGGAAAAATTGTCTAACTATAAGGGTAGTTAAGCTCTGGAACAGGCTTCCAAGTGAGATTGTGGAATCCCCATCATGTGAGGTTTTTAAAAACGGGTTGGACAAACACCTATCAGCTATTTTTGTGCATGACAGTACCCCCCCCCCCCCCAGGGAGCTGAAGAGGTTGGTTTTAAAATGCAAAGACTGCACCTGGCCATATTTTAAAGGGAATATTTTTCTTTAAAGAAACGTTTTTTTAGAGCAGCAGGAAGAGCTATAAGAATTGTGAACTACTTGGGGAGTATTAAGGATATAGGGGATATATATGAGACATGGCAGAATTCCAAGTAGCCTTACATGAAGATTGGGGACTATGACACCATCCTTTTTTATTCATGCCTCTTTTTATTGCTTGCTTAGCCTATTGGTGCTTTCCTTTATTACACACATTCTGCTTTTTTCAGAGTGATAGCCGTGTTAGTCTGTATCAGCAAAAACAACAAGGAGTCCTTGTGGCACTTTAGAGATTAATAAATCTGTAAATAATAAATTTATAAATTAACAAATAATAATAAATGATATTATTAAATAAATTAACAAATTAATACATTTGTTAGTCTCTAAGGTGCCACAAAGACTGCTTGTTGTTTTTCTTTATTCTGCTTTTTGTGATCTTGTCTTCCATGTTCCTTCTCCTAAATAGACCGTCAGTTGACTAGCACTTGTGAAAAATATTAAATCTTTCAAGTACATCCATCCCTGTGATTATCTGTGAGTAACTGAATGATATCACTGAAATTTACATAAGCATAAATTAATTAATGTGGCTCCTAATATCCATTTGCATTAGAGGAAGTATTTGTATTCTGTGGCCGTCCATAGCGGTGGGCTTGACCAGCCATGAGGGATTTTTCAACAATAAATCATTAGAAACCAAACCTGTGACCCTTGGAAAATGAATTTCCCTAATGCAGAGCTGGTCTTAGTTCCCCTCTGCTGCATAAAATGTCAACTAGATAAAGCTAAAATATCTCCTTTGTCTATTTAAAAGTATTCAATCTGCAAAATACAAATAACTAAAATAACAGTATATGTTAGTTCAGCCTATATCTCAGCCTTAAAAAATGGCCTTTTCATGTTTTTAAAAATCTTTAATATTTAGATTCACTGGAGAATTACAGATATTTAATTATTGTTCAATTTTTATGAAATTTAAGCCCTATCCCATTGCAACAAGGCTAATTTATAATTTGATTTAATTTTAATGGTTTTTATTTTATACCTCTAATGTATACAGTGTTTCAATAGTCATATTTTTGGCTTCCCATTAATTTTCATTTTTTCCTGATTGTTTAACTAGGGACAAATATTGGTGATGTTTTTTAAAGGTTCTCAAACTTCTTTAAATGGACTCTAATGTCCTTGATTCACAAGGTGAAATCGTATTGATAGGGTGGGAAGGCCTTGTGCCAAGAAAGTAATATCATGTGGCCCAGGTTGTCCTCTCCTTCTACCTTAAATCTTATCCTGCCATGATCTACTCTCTTCATTTTGCACAGTTTACTCTTGTCTTGCCTGTTTAAGAGGGCACAAGAATGGCTTTTTCTGTAGGTATCATTAATGCAGCCTACTGAGTTTCCCAGCAATGGGTGTGTTGAAGAATGGCATGGACAGTACCCTTCACAAGCAGTGCCTCTACAGCATTGTGATATGACCAGTTTGCATCAGATGAGGGCATTGTAAAAGGTTAAATCCCAAATCTAAATCTTATTTTTGATTTTATATTGGATTTTATCCAATTTATTAAACTGGAAATAACAATTAAAAACTAGATATGAGAATCCTTTTATTTAAACCTCTATGTATTGAACTTTCCTAAATGTCACTTTGATATGAATTTTTAAATGAGGCCACATGCTGCACATCCCCAATTTGACATTGAGAGCCACTTGAAGTGTGGGGTACTTTGCAGCTAAAAATGCCGAGAGTTGCTGATTGGTAGGAAATATATGTGCTGAGGATTATGCCATCAGTATTTGCAGGTTATTTATGCATGCCCTCCAATTTGAACTCCTGAGTAACTCGTGCATTATGCATGAGAGGAGCAGATTTGGGGTAGCGTTCAGGTGTTGCATAGGGTTCCCAACTTTGGTTGGACATATTCCTGGCAGTTTCATCAAATGACATAATCTTTAATTAAAGATTGATCTTTAATACCTGGAGACTGCAGGACAATCCTGGAAGGTTGGCAACCCTAGTTGTTAATAGTGATAACTCACCCAAATAAAAGTAGTCAACACATCTGTTTACACCTGCTCATCTCTTGTCTGCTAAGCTTGAATCTGGTGTATGGGTGAGTGTCAAAGAAATGTTAAAGTCAATGGAGCTACTAATTTTGGCAAGGATCACTCATCTGTTCAGTGTTTCTTTGTTTAAATAAAATATAAATATGGTATAAAATATTATCTTGAATGTTAGGATTGGCTAAACACAGCATCAGTGAGGTTTGAGTGAAGTGTAGTGAATGGCAAATTTCGTCATCTCTTTGCAGTTTTAATAGATTTTAAAAAGTCTCTTTGATGGAGAGTAACTTCAGAAGTACAATTAATTTAAAATGGGATACACTGCAACCATAGTTACCTTTTAATATGAAACTTGATTAAAATGGAAGACAGTCACTTGAAAAATCTTATGTAGAATCAAATTCCCTGTATTTTGTACTCTTAAACTTGCTCAGAAGTCGACATTTACAGGTTATCCTTGGATAATTTATGCCATCTTTGTGCCATACTTTAATTTTGAATATATTTGTTGAAAATTTCCTGTAGCATTCATTTGTGGTTGTCAAAGGGGCTTTTATCCTGGGGAAAAAATGGTGCTGGTTTTAATTACTATTCTAAATAGCTGCATAACCACCCTGAACTCTGAATTTACATCATTTTTATGATAGCCACACCATTCCTGGTTTATTGATTTTGTCATTTGCTTCATTACATTTAATGCGAACCTTTTGCACAGAATTATTCTGGTGCTGAGCTGGGCATAGCAGGGTCAGTGCATACTCTCTTAGCCAAAACAGAATAGCAATATAATTTCAGCACAGTCCCCACGAATAATGGGGTTATAAATATTGCCCACCAGCTGTCAGAATAAGTACTCTTGTATTTGACCCATCCAATTGAACCAAGTTAAGTGATAGGGCTGTTTGTTTGTTTTTCTCTGGTTCACCCTGGTCCTATAATGCAGTGATTAGTCCAAAAAAAAAAAAAAAAAAGGCCAAACCCATGTCTGGCTCAGGTAAGAAAACCAAGGCCTCGTCTACACTACAGGGGAAATTCAATCTAAACTACGCAAGTTGAATTACGTGAATAGCGTAACTCAAATTGACGTAGCTTAGATCTACTTACCGCGAGGTCCGAACCACACAATGTCGATGGGAGAAGCTCTCCCGTCGACTCCCCTTACTCTTCTGGATCCAGTGGAGTACAGGAGTCGATGGGAGAGTGATCTGCAGTTGATTTAGCGGGTCTTCACTAGACCTACTAAATCGACCACCGATGCATCAATCGCCACTCGTAGAGCCCTTGGTAAGTATAGAATTTTAATCTTTTTTTTTTTAATCTCAGAGAGTTGCAGTTTATTGGTCAGAGGATAGGATGAACTCCTTAGTTTTAATACTGGCTCTGATTCTGACTTGCTCTGTGATTTCCTTCACTGCCCCAGTTTTCCTATCTCTCTATGGATATCATGCCTGTATCACAAGGGAACTATAAAGAAGTACTTAGGTATTACTTAATCAAAGTTTTGAAGAGGGAATGTAATATCTAGATACTGATACTGTGGTCACTGAGCAGCCAAGTTGTTCCACTGTTTCAACGGTTTTAACTTTTGAAATTGAATTTTTCAAATAGTCAGCATCATTCATGCATTTATACCACTTTTTAAGACACAGACCACTTTCTGGGCACTAAAATAATATATTGGAAGACAGCCTTTTTCAGAACAATATGATAATTTAATAATCATTTATCTGAAAATCTGAACGTGCTTTAAAAACATTAATGGATTTAACCTGACAATTTCAAAACAGTGAGCAGTAATATTCAAACTTCAAGATGGTAAATGTCTTGCTCAATATCAGAACGAGATCCTCTCTCTCTCTCTTCTGACTCCCATTCCTATGCTTTATCCATAAAACCATAGATTGGTGCCCAAAAGGCAAAGGTTATGCCATGTCTTCTAGGCCACTTGGAAACCTAAACGTAGTTCCAGCACTGTCTGTGAGGAGAGAACCACATATAAAGTGGGTATAGTTTCTTACCCATATTTGTACACAGAAATGAAAATTTAAGTTCTTGATTTCACATCTATCAGCCTACTGTTGCATGGATTTGCTATCCTTTAAGCAAAGAATTCTGAGGGATATGGGGTGGCCATAGGAAAATTGAGCCATTTTCATATGTCTTCAAGACAAGATTGCTATTCCTTGGAATGAAACTATTTTCATAAGAAAAGAAAGTATGACACTTAAATGCCTTAATCATTCTTGTTAACTTTTCATCATTTATTGCTCTTATATGTACATTGTACTTTATTAATACAACAGGGGACACTGTCCATTTGCTTTTAAAAGCTATAGTACAGCAATGTGGGAGGAGCGGTAACAGATTGCTTCTGATATCAAAGCAAACTCAGGTCCCATAGGCTGTGCAGGGACATTAAAGATCTCGGGAAGTTCTTATAAGAGTGGGTATTGTGCTTGTGTCAGGAATGGTCTGTCTCTAGTTAAATTAAAATGGAGCGACAAAATCTAAGGCAACCACGGCACAAATCCTCTGGCACTTAGATATCAGTGATGTGGTTAATAGAAGTACTGAGGGGTAGGTTAGATAAATGGAAATCTGGGAGAAGGTGCTGTGAAATAGCTGGGATACAGAGGATAAAAACTCTTCAGTGTTAGACTTGAATATGGCGCAAATATGTGATATAGCAGCATTCAGAGAGGACACTAGAATGTGCCCTCCTGAGAGCAATAGAAAGAAATTAATTTTACACAGTTTATATCCACAACAAAATGTTCCTCACTTTTTCCCTAGTAAGAGCCTGTGCGACCAAATTTTGCTTTTTTCTCTGCCCCCTTGTAGTCCCATTAACATCAATAGGGATGCACGTGTGTAACAGATGGTAGAATTTGGTCCCTCTGTGAATGTGATCCTTGACCCAGTATTTTGTGATGTCTTTTTTTAATCGGAGAGAGAGTCATTTAAATTTGTTTTCCAAGCCACAAACAGTAGTACAATAATTCAATGATAATTTTGAGTTCAAGGTTTGCAGAGTGTGATACTCATTAACTAGAATCTTTTAAAAAAAATGAGTATCCTAGTGGACAAAGTGAAGTGTTTTTTGTTTTTTACATTTTCATTTTTATTTTTTTAGCACTCTAATCTTCTTAAAATGACTTAGGTAACTTACATGTGAAATTTTTGCTCTAAATAGCCAGCCAGTCAAAGCTGAGAATATTAAAGGGTCAAAATGTAATAATACTGTATTGTATTTAATAAACACATTTTATCACAATATTTACGTTTAATTCCCATTTAAGTAGATGGTGAGACTAATGGACAATGCACAAAATGAGGCTAAGACATGGCACATAAAAACATTCCAATACAAATGTGAAGTTTTTATAAGCCATCTCCGTTATAATCCCAGATGTCTGAGAAATGCTTTTAAAACCTTCCTTACCATTGGGATGACAGTTGCAGGGAGGCCAAGTGATTTGCCCAAGATGATACAATGAGCCAAAGTGGTTTAAGGTTTCAGAGTGGTAGCCGTGTTAGTCTGTATCAGCAAAAACAATGAGGAGTCCTTGTGGCACCCTAGAGACTAACAAATTTATTTGGGCATAAACTTTATTGAGCTAGAACCCGAGACCTCACACTTGGTAAGGCAACTCCCATCTCTTCATGTATTTATACTTGCTCCTGTATTTTCCACTCCATGCATCCAATGAAGTGAGTTCTAGCCCACGAAAGCTTATGCCCAATAAATTTGTTAGTCTCTAAGGTGCCACAAGGACTCCTCGTTGTTTTTTTAAAGTGGTTTAAAATATAGTTGAACAGACTGCTTTCCAAGCCTTTTCCTTGCTACCACTAACTCACATTGCTTTTTTAAGGGTGTTGCTTATATGTTTTCTCTTGAGTAACCATAGAGCTTAATTAGGTGTTAACCTTCAGGCACTGAAGGGGTTAAGCAGCAAGATCCTGTTGTCAATAATTTAGGCAAGCAGACATTCTGAATTAGATTGGCGAAGATGATAAGGACTGGAGAAATGTACTATCAAGCCAAGATTGTACTGGTATCTTCTTTACATACGTACGAAAGTGTTATTGTTTTAGTAGCAAGACTAAGATAAAAAAGGATTAAAAAACAATTTTGGGTCAGTTCTTGTCTCTGTATATTTTATGAAAGTGCTTTCCCCTTTCATTATGATTCAGACATTTGAAGTTGGGTTATAATAGTCAGCTAAGATTACTGACAGGGCCGTTCTGACCCAAACTGCTACCTGAACCTGTTTGGGAATAGCAGCTAATACATGTGTTTGTGTTGGACTTCCTATTGATTACTTGGTTGGTGAGGGAAAAGCAGTTGTCTCTTTAATGGATATATTGATGAAGAACATCTTTATAAAGGAATTTGGAAGCAAGAAGGAATGGTTGAAAGTCTTACTTTGCAGATTGAGTTTGACTGTGTGTGCTACATTTCAACTTCTTAGCCAATAACTCCAGTTTCATGAAGCTCTTTGAATAATTAGTTAATGGTTAATAATTAATATGGATGATCAGGTTAGATATATGGCTGTTTACATTTGCCAAATAAAGTTGCCTAAGAGGGCCTGAGGGTTTTACTTTTTAAAATTGCTTCATTAACAAAATAAAAACAGCCACAAATTTCACAGGAAAAAATATTAATTCCTATTATAGAACGAAATATCTGAATGTAAACCTATATCTTCAATATTTCCTGTTAAAAAAATATTTAAGTTAAAAATATGTTAGACACATGTCTCACAAAAATAGACCACATCTGTCTAAATCTTTATTTGTCACTCAGGAGTAAAATTATTTTATATTTGGAGAGAGTGGGTTTGTTTGCTTTTTTAAAAAAACATTTTATCACCTTCTGTAAGGAATAATTCTTTCACCATCCCCCTAATTAGAAATGCTTCCCCTAGAGATAAACTGAGACTTTCTAACTGACATATTAGAAGTGTGTCCCTCTGCAAAACAGAGGAATAAACCCACCTGGAACTGACGTATAGTTTGTTTTTGGTAACATATGCAGTCTTTGAGATTATGGTTGCCCCTCTGTATCTAGATTTCTAAACTATGATGTTTCAGATCCAGAGCTGAGATTGTCATAACTATAAAGGGAAGGGTAACAGCTTTCCTGTGTACAGTACTATAAAATCCCTCCTGGCCAGAGACTCCAAAATCCTTTTCCCTGTAAAGGGTTAAGAAGCTCAGGTAACCTGGCTGGCCTAAAGGACCAATAAGGGGACAAGCTACTTTCAAATCTTGGGGGGGGGGGGGGGAGGCTTTTGTTTGTGTTCTTTGTTTGGGAGTGTGTTCGTTCTCGGGACTGAGAGGGACCAGACATCAATCCAGGTTCTCCACATCTTTCTAAACAAGTCTCTCCTATTTCAAACTTGTAAGTAAATAGCCAGGCAAGGCGTGTTAGTTTTCCTTTGTTTTCTCAACTTGTAAATGTACCTTTTACTAGAGTGTTTATCTTTGTTTGCTGTACTTTGAACCTGAGACTAGAGGGGAGTCCTCTGAGCTCTTTAAGTTTGATTACCCTGTAAGGTTAATTTCCATACTGATTTTACAGAGATGATTTTTACCTTTTTCTTTCATTAAAAGCCTTCTTTTTAAGAACCTGATTGATTTTTCCTTGTTTTAAGATCCAAGGGGTTTGGATCTTGATTCACCAGGAGTTGGTGAGAGGAAGGAGGGGAATGGTTAATTTCTCCTTGTTTTAGATCCAAGGGGTTTGGATCTTGATTCACCAGGAGTTGGTGGGAGGAAAGAGGGGAATGGTTAATTTCTCCTTGTTTCGATCCAAGGGGGTTGGATCTGTATTCACCAGGAGTTGGTGGGAGGAAGGAGGGGGGATGGTTAATTTCTCCTTGTTTTAAGATCCAAGGGGTTTGGATCTGTATTCACCAGGGAATTGGTGAAGGTCTCTCAAGGCTATCCAGGGAAGGAAATTAGCCTTGGGATGGTGGCAGCGGACCAGAGCTAAGCTGGTAGTTAAGCTTAGAAGTTTTCATGCAGGTCCCTACATTTGTACCCTAAAGTTCAAAGTGGGGATACAGCCTTGACAGAGATATTCTTTGTGTATCAGCTAATCTCTCAAAAGTAATAGAGATCCAGAAGGAAAGCCGAATGAAGTGTATTAATATCTGTTTGACTGCTTTAAATCCTACACAAGAACTAGGCTTACATGATGATATCGGGTACCAATACTGCTTCCTGATAATATTACTAATTAGAGATATGTTGATTCAATAAAAACCTTAATACTGTAATATCATGTGTACAATTTTCTCCTTTTATCTTTATAACTGTACTGTGCAGTGATGCTTACATTATCAATATGGATCCATTGTATCATCATTTTTAGGTTTTCTGCTTCTCCATTGTAAAATCTCTAGTTTCCTTCACTCTGGATTAACATTTGATATTAGAAAAAAAATTAATTAAAAGAATAATGTAGATATTCTGGAGATGGAATTCCTGAGGTCTTAGAAAACCTCATCCTGCTATCAGCTGGGTATCTGCAAGTTGGACCAATAAATAAAGATTGTGAGAGACTCAAAAACTTTGGTGAAGCAGGTCAGATAAGTACCTACAATAGACATATGCCATTTGATATTTTGAATTAAGTGAAATGGTCAAACAATTTAATTTAGGGGGAAAGAAAGAATATGTGCAAGATTCGTCACAAATGTATGCACTTTTACCACACAGACGTCCTTGTGATAGAGAGATTCAGTAGAGTGCTGCTCACAAGGTCAGTGATCTGCTAACAAAAATTCAGTACCTGTACTGTGATCTTGACATATCAGAGAGAGACAGATTAATATCAAGTAAAAATATTGGTTACAAAATGCTTGTAAAACTAAATCTGTGTGGTAGCTTATTTAGTAACTGTTACACAAATGAAATGAATGTTCGCTGAATCCCTAAAGGAGCATTTAGTCTTTGATATTAATCTTTGTACAATTTAATTTAATTTTCAGTGTACATTTCTAAAGCACCCATTGAGTGTCGGTTGTATACAACACATATAAAGCTAGTTAAAATATAAGTAAAATAAAATATATGGCGATATACCTATCTCAGAACTGGAAGGGACCCTGAAAGGTCATCAAATTATTTAAATTCAGTGGGACCCAAAGATGACCACCAACAACAGAATTACTTCTGACTTATTACAAAAAAAGTTCGTATTTACCAAACCAACAATTATCTAATTGCCTTTTTTCCCCTTTCTGGGTTTTCTCTTGATTTACCTTTTTTTTTTGTTTAATATTCATTTTTCATCCTACAAAAGAAAGCAACTAGACAATAAAATGCAATTTGGTTTTATCTAGCACCTCTTTTTCACTAAATATCCCACACCTTTTTACAACACGGTTTGCTAGATACAGGTATAGATATTGCAATAACACCTTAGGTAAATCATGCAGGTATTACACACTCAATAGTACTATACATACAGCAGTGAACAACAGAATGCTTGCTCTTTTAGAAAAGTGCAATGAGATCTTCAGCTGGGTAGCCAGTTGTCTTCAGTTGTAGTGGAATGTCTTCAATTTCACATCTTATCAGAATGGCGGGGCTTCTAACAGTATTGTATAAATCAAGTCATTTGCCATGTTTGCTAGACATTGGGAATTTCTAAACAACATTGTTCTAAACAACATAAGTTCATGAGGCAAACAAGAGTGTTGGAGTGGCGCGTGTGTGGAGAAGACAAAAATAACAGGGTGTGTGCAATTTTTAGCCAATCACACATCGCTGCCTGCCCAGCCATTACCAATGATCCATCTAGCCCAGTATCCTGTCTTCCAACAGTGTCCAATTCCAGTGCTTCTGAGGAAATGAACAAACAGGAATTCCCTGATGTCCACTCCCAGCTTCTGGCAAACAGAGGCTAGGAACACTCAGAGCTTGGGATTGCATCCATGACCATCCTGGCTAATAGCTGTTGATAGACCTATCCTCCATGAACTTATCTAATTCTTTTTTGAACCCTGTTATAGTTTTGACCTTTACAACATTTCCTGGCAAAGAGTTCCACAGGTTGACTGTGCATTGTGTGAAGAAGTACTTCCTTTGGTTTGTTTTAAACCTCCTGCCTGTTAATTTCATTGGGTGACCCCTAATTCTTGTGTTATGTGGAGAAGTAAATAACATTTCCTTATTCACTTTTTCCACACCAGTCAAGATTTTATAGCCCTCTATCATATCCCCTCTTAGTCATCTCCTTTCCATGCTGAAGAGCCCCATTCTTTTTAATCTCTCCTCATACTGAAGCTGTTCCATTCCTGTAATCATTTTTGTTGCCCTTCTCTACCTTTTCCAATTCTAATATGTTTTTTGAGATGGGGTGACCACATCTGCATGCAGCATTCAAGATGTGGGCATACCATGCATTTATATAGAGTCATTATGATATTTTCTATCTTATCTGTTCCTTTCCTAATGGATCCTAACATTCAGTTAGTTTTTTTAACTGCTGCTGCACATTGAGTGGATGTTTTTAGAGAACTATCCATAATGACTCCAAGATGTCTTTCTTGAGTGTTAACAGCTAATTTAGGCCCCATCATTTTGTATGTATAGTTGGAATTATGTTTTCCAATGTGCATTACTTTGCATTTATCAACATTGAAGTTCATTTGACATTATTTTGCCCATTCACCCAGTTTTGTGAGATCTCTTGAGTAATTCTGTGTCATCTGCAAATTTTGCCACTTCACTGTTTACTCCTTTTTTCAAGATAATTTATGAATATGTTGAACAGCACTGGTTCCAGTACAGAACCCTGGGGGACACCACTATCTACCTATCTCTATTTTGAAAACTGCCATTTATTCTTACCCTTTGTTTCCTGTCTTTTAACCAGTTACTGATCCATGAGAGGATCTTCCCTCTTGTCCCATGACTGCTTACTTTGCTTAAGAGCCTTTGGTGAGGGACCTAGTATCTGGGACCCAGGGCATTTAAATATGCAAACCCAATTCTTCAGCTCTCTTCATACTGAGACAGACAGACAGACAGAGAAGAGAATAAAGCAATAGAAAAACAGAATACCTTGTGTCCCCATACTCACTCCCGTAGAGCAATCAAGGAGGCTTATTGTGCACTACTTAATTTTTCAGTGACCCACAATAAAGCTCATTAGAATAATCTAACCTTAGTGCCTCAAGGGCAGAGTCACTTTTGCCATGTCAACATATTAACAGATAGCTGCATTCTGTAGGTGTTCTGAGCTGGCTCCAGTCATATGCAGCACCTGATCGTCTGAACACCTGCCCCCACACCTTTCCTGTAATTGCCCTGTACAGCTCCTTAGGAAAGCCTATGAGGACTAGGCCTACACTAAGAATGGTCCATACTGGGGAAACCCTGGCTATTACTAGTCATAATAACATGATTTAAGGCTAAAGCATCAGCTTGAAATCTATAGCCTTCACTACAAATGCCACTGTGACTGTCAATTCAAGTCAAATCATTATTAATTGAGCAGTAGTTTTGGGGAATAGAGGAACTGTGTGTAGAAAGGGATGCACTGAGATATTTAAAACTCCCTCCCCCCTCCTTGGCACTGTTGGAACTTAAGAAAAAAATAGAATATTGGTAAACCAGAATCACTTACTGGAATACTTTTGTTGGCTGCTGATCCCAGTTTGCAACTCAACAAACTATCTAGTGGGCTTATTATACAAAGGTCCAATTTAATAATTCAGTGGCATGTTGCTAAGATGATGTAGTCAATACACTAGTTGTCCCTCATCTTGGATATTCTTCAGTATATTTTCAGTGTAGCATGAATCTTCAGTTTCTAATTTAAAAACCACCCACAAACTTTTCTCCTTTTTTCCCTTTTAAAGTAAAATCTAAATGTCCAGGTGATTTTGGTGCTATAATGTATGGACTAACTCAGAACAATTATTACTTTTGTATTATGTATCCCTCATTTTTAATCTTCTCATTTGTCTTTGGCTCATTTTGTTTTTTCTCAAGTCATCCATAAAAATTAAATGGATATTGACTACAAGGTAGTAGAATGGAATATACCAAAAAGTTCAAGTAATGGAACTGGTGTGACTTGAGTGAACAAATGCCTGGAAATTCAGCAGCAATATTGCCACCTGCTCCATCTTCCTCTTGATTTTTTAGATGAGTGAGTATGGGTGACTGACCCCTGGGGAGCCTATCTCCCTTCAAGTCCTCCAGAGAATGCATGCCTTCTTATAGGGTTAGAAACCTGAGTATTCCCTCAAAGACATGTTTTTAAAAAATATATCTGTTTTAAAACAATAATGCAAATAATGAAACATGAAACTTATATAATTTCTGCCAAGCACCCTTGTTAAATAATCTTGCTTTGCTACACCATGGCTAGAGATGGACAAAGAACTGACTTCTTGGTTCTCTAACAGTGTTGGCGGGTGGGGGGATTGAAGTTTGGTTCAACAGGAACCAAAAGCTACATTTTCCAGAATTTTTGGTGAATCAAAAAGTTGACAGATGGATTTTGGGTTGAACAATTTTTTTTTTACATGAAACATTTAGTTTCTGGGCATTATTAACCTCTTTTTAATAAAAGCTAAGGAAATGAAGGGCTAGATTCACAAAACAGGAGGAGGAAGACAAAGCAATCCCGTTATATCCAATAGCCTAGTGTTTAGGGTACACGTCTGGGATGTAGGAAACTCAGGTTTGAATCCCTTCCCTAGAGCAAGGACTTGAACTCAAATCTTACCATTCCTTAACTAATGCCTTTAACCACCAGACTATTGGCAATTCTGGGTTGTGTGTCTCTCAGACTGTCCTGTTGAAGCCATTCTACTTTGTATAAAATACTGAATAGTCATTGGGCCAGAGAGAGAGAGTGACTGAGAATGATTCTATAACTATAGTGGTTAGGGCACTCACATGGGAAAGTTCAAATCCCTTTGTCAATCAATATGTATACAAAGTGGAACGGCTTCAGCAAGAGAGATTGAGAGATCCATCCCAGAATAGCGTATGGACTGGTTGTCAGGGCACTCTCCTTAGAGTGGGAAAGACCTGGTTTAAAATTCCTGCTTCAGAGCAGGGATTTTAACCTTGGTCTCCCTCCCACATTTCAGGTGAGTACCCAAATAACTGGACTATTGGGTCTAAGAGAACCACCACCTCTTCCTCCTCCTGTTTTGTGAATGGAACCTTAGAACCCTTGTGATTCTAGCTCAAAAAGAAAAGTGTGATAATGGGTGTAAAATTCTATCAATTCAGTGAAAGACTGGCAAATTTTTGCTCTCAGGGTAATGCCCTCTTTGATCCAGCTTGCAGTAGAGTCGTCTTCTACACAAAGATATTTCGTTCACATTTACTGAAAGTACAAGACCAAACTGGAACTCAAATAAGTAGAAATCCTTTCCCGGGGGTTAAAAAACTATACAACAGATACCTTTTCAAATGATCTAACAATCACTGATTTTATCTTTCTGATTTCCCCTCCTGTTGGGCCTATGGCAGTGAAGAACAACAGATGGTTATCAGTCAGGAGTAACTAGGGCAACCACAAAACCTGCCCCAATTGCTATGGAGACAGCCATTTGTGCGTTTGGTATGCACTATTCGTTACATCAGTAACGGGGGACAGTAAAATAAGGATGTTGTAAATACCATGCAATTGAAATGGGGATGTTGGATGTGGGGGAGAGGAGGAAGGTTTTAAGTTTTTTAATTGTTATTTAAGTACAGCTTTATATTGATGTGATGTTTATATAAAATGCAGCTTGCCCCCAAAATAACAAAGCCAGGTCATTTTATATACAGAGAGAGCAAATATTGGTAACTTTAAACTTCATAGTCTGCAGAATATATATATATATATATATATATATAATATATATATATATATTTTAAACCTAATCTGTTACTTAACAACCTTGGTAACACAGAATGGAACTGAGACTTGATCAGACCTGACCAGTTATGCTATGCAAATGAGCTATTTCTGCATAGTGCTTTGACTGTTGCTGTCTCCAAAACCATACTGTCATAAAAAGATGCAATTCTGGAGTAAGGCTCAAAATGTCAGAGCTGGATTACAGACTGATCACTTTAGCTCTTCCCCCATATAGACTGCTCCAGCATTTTTACCCCATTCAACCTGTATTTTAATGTTAAAAACAATTTATTTAACCTACACGTTTAAAATATTATCAGAGATTTTAATTGTTTTGTTGCAATTCTTCAAAGATGAGTAAAATTAAGTGTGAAAAATGAAAATTGATTAAAAATAATGTTTTTAAAATTCCCTCTTCTTTTGTTAATACACCTGTTGATTATTGAAACTGAAAGAATAAAAATTTATACCTCCGGGCCCCCTCTGGGGAGTTTCTTTATGTATGAAACCCCTCTAAGCGCCCAATCCTTCAATTCTTAGGCATGTGATAAATTTTACTTATGTGTGTTGGGCCAGTTTTCTTCAAATTATTCATGTGCTTAAGCATCTGCAGGATCAGACTCTAGATTTGGACAGCAAATGTAGACTAGTCTGTTTCTGGTTCTTATGAACAATCTAAGTGCTGCACTATTGGAGTGCTTACACTGCAGGGGAAATACATCCAAACAGTTGTTTCCTCTAGAGTTTTAAGAAAAAGTTCCTATGAACACATCTATCAAAATGAGTATATCTTAATTTTTGGTCTAAATTCCTTGGCAGTGCTCTTTTAAAAAAGGGTACAGTCAAAGCACCTTCCCACTAAATATCCATAAAAAATCTCAGTCTAAAATGCATTAAAATATTTTAATGTGAAAATGAATTTGTTGTTGACATTTCCCATTGATGTGTGAAATATTTTTTCATTAGCTAACACATGACATGATTTTGAGATATTAATCTGTCATGTGGATTTGTATTAGTGTGGAGTTCTCTTAAATGAACAATTATTAGGATGTAAAACTATTCTTCCACTTAAGAAACATGTATGCTAAATAGTAATATAAAATACAGGAAATAAAATGTATTAAATGAAAATAACTGCAAAGTATGCCTAATAGTCCTTGTTAAAACAGATTCATCTTTAAATTTTTAACCAGGCTCCAGACCGGGCATACAAAATGAAGACATTAATTAAACTAGTATTCTGTCTGTTCTTTGACTAGATCATTTGGATTCTACAATGTCCTGACTAATATTTTTACATTTAAAAAATATCTTCCTATACTACAAATAAACAAAATATAGTAAAACAAAGTGAGAATTTAGCTTGTTGTTTCAACATGCTTAGTGCTTGATGGTCTCTTTCTTTCTGTACATAGGCTTGTTAGTTGCACAAAAGGTAGTTAATTCTGTTGCATTTGGTATCTGATTATAGAACAAAGGAACAGTGATATTTGCAGAATAATTACCAAAATGATCAATTTAGATTTTTGAATATTAAAGAATTTTTAATGGCAAAAGGAAATCAACATTTTGAAATCCTATTCTTTCTTAGAATGAAATTTGAAATTTAACTCTCACCTTATGGTAGATAATATGCAAATCCAAATATATGAGCCAAAGTGTTGCAGCATCATAGGAATTTGGTGCTAAAACTTAGCTCCATCTCTTGGATTAAATAACAGTTGAAATATAAGGATTTAATAGTTATAGGGGTGCAGCATTGTTTCTCAATTTTAACGAAAGATGTTTTATCTTAATTTTGTATTATAAAATGCCAGTTTTAAAGACCAATAATTATCCATCAGTCACATAATTTCTTGGTCAATTATAATTTATATTTTCTATGCTTCTTATTGAAAACACTGAGTAGTAAATGGGTGACATGAAATTATACTATACATAACACCATATTATTATACATATACATGGTGTGTCTTAGGTATAGTTTATCCTGCCTCAATACAGAGGGTTAGACTAGTTGTCCCCTTCTTGCCCTATAGTTCTATGATTTTTTTTATATCTGCAAGAGCAGATTTATTTTAAAAAGAAATATTTCATTTCTTCAGTCAACAATTTACAAACTTCAAGTGTTCCTGTCTCAAACGTTACCTTTATCTTAAGTAGCTAATACATCTTTTTCCTTGATATCCAATTTTATTCTTTTTTTCTGACTTCTTTTGTTATATATCTGTAGCTGTTGTTATTGTCTAGTAGGAGCTAATTGCCTGTCATAGAAGTTTCAGTTCCCTGAAGCCTCTTGGGTGAAGTCAGAGCAGCTATTTAATCACACATATGTTGCAGGGTTTCCCATGTTTGCTGACGTCAAAGCAAGAGACACTTCTGACAAAAGCCATGGACCCAAGTCCAGGCTCTAATGTATGAAATTATTCATGAGGGGTTTACCATTTAAACCTACACAAATACTTTAATTCCTGTTAATGTTAGGGATCCATCTTAACCTGACAGAAGCCCGGAGGTTCAAAATTAAATCTGGCACTCCTTCCTCGATATCCCCCCGCCCCACCACCACCTTTGTTTCTAGTTATCACAGTCTACATGATGCATATTGTAAGTCTGCCTGCTGTTCAGAGGCTCCAGTAATACCCCAGGAGCGACTGCCTGAGCAGAAAGATGCAGTTTGTTTCCTCTGTTATTTTCTTTTGTAGTTCAAATTGTTAATTTTATCCAAACATATTCCTTATTATTGATCATAAGAATACATTGTATCTGTCCGTCTGTGTGGAAGAAAGACAGGAGATCATGGATGTCGTTTAATTAGCTGCAACTTTATTCACTTATAATATCCAGGGGTACAAGACAACATATTGTACAGCTCAGGAAAAAGGGGGTCAGCTTCCCACTGACAAGCGGTAGGAGCCCCAAACCCTCTTCCTTAACCCCTTCAAGGGGGACAGGAAAAGGAGGGGGTTGGCTCCCTGCTGATGAGATGTAGGAGCCCCAACCCCCCCTTACTTAACTTCCTTAAGGAATGCTTTCCTCTAAATCCTTTCCCAATCCATTTTGTCCAATAACTGTATCCCTTCTATACCAAGTACGTGCACTGAAAATCCACCACAGGTTTTATGTAGTAAATTGTGACAGTATAACTTAATCCCCTTACTCCACCCCACAAGGTCGCAGAATAGCTGTGGGGCAGGTGAGAAAAATGAGCTGGCTTCGGCCAATCCGAGGGTAAGGGAAAAATTCCTTCTCAGCCCTGTAAAGAATAGGGCACTTAGCATAATTCCCACAGTGGGTCAAAAGAGAACCCATTTGCCAAGTACATGTGTGGGTAGCCCAGTCCTGGTAAAGAGGTTGCTTGGGACATAAATACCCTCCTACTCTTCTAGTCAGCATGAAGGACAATGCAGTGACCTTATCCTAACCTGGCCCCATCTGCTTCCTGCCCTTCCCGTGCATCCCTATGAACTTTCCCATTTCTCCCTACTTGCTATAAGGGAACTCTACAGGGGTAAACCCTCTTTTCTTCCAGCCAGCTATAAAAAGATCCATTTTCATAAAGGTTGCAGTGGGCACATTTTATAGTGCCTTTCATAAGAGGCAATCCAACCACTTTTCAAGTGTTAGGTAAGCCTCAAAGCATCCCCATGTGGTCAGTGTTGTATTCATTTCATAGGTGAGGAGAAAGTCAGGTAAAGAGCGACTTTCCAAAGATAACACATCATCTGAGTGGCAGAAGAATACCAGAACCCAGGACTGATGTCCTCCTGTCCTCTGCTCTAATCATCAGAGATGCAGCCTTCCTTAGTTATATTATTTTGGTAATAGCGAGGAGAAAAATCTCTTCAACAAATGTCTGAAAACTGACACACAAAACTGTCTCATAAAACGGATGCCATTTTTTAAACTTACCTGAAAGATAGTAATAGCTGACAAATGAATATGTAGTTCTTTTATGTGCATGTTTGAACACTATATTCAGAGCTAAGTGATAAGTGGAGACAGTTGTGGTACAATGTGTACCTCAGGGAAATGTAGTCCTGCGTCCTCTATTTTTTTCTCTGACTCTTCAGTTTTTCCGTGTATGCTGTAGCTTTTCTCAGATCCTGATTTTTTTCTTTAAAAGCACAAGTTGTCCATTTTGAGTATCACAGCATATGATTTGTTTCCCCAATCTTGCAAACAAGCACACGATTAAATTTAAGATGATGATTAATCCCATTGTCTTCAGAGTGATAATTTGCATGCTTAAAATTAAACCCATGCATAAGTGTTTGCAGAAATGGGGCCTTAATCATTTACAGAACTAAGACTAAAACTCAGGTGACACTGGCCCCCTGTTGCGTTCCCTAAATGCTTAACCTGGCTGTCTTTCAGACATCGTGCTCCAATAGCTTGTTTGTTAGGAAGCTGAAATTAGTCCTAAAAGGCAGGTGTAACTAATGCAAAATGAGATCCATCTAGAAAGCTTAATAATTTGGGGCCCAATCCTATGAATATACTAGCTCTGCAAAGCATGTAGTGCTTACCTTATTGCTATGAATGGTCCCATTGATTAATAGACCCCCTCAGGCATTAAGCTTGGTAGTTACTGTTGGCAGTATTGGGCCCACAGAGAGCTATATATGATTTATTAAATACATTTTACCATAAAATCCAAGCAACAGAACAGCATTCTTAAAAAAAAAATTACGCTGTTTACGTAGACTTATATGACTGACAGAAGGCTTTCTGATGTTGAATACATATATTAATCACTCTGGGCTTATTTACTTAGATCTTAGCATATTTGGCAGTAAAGTAGATAACATCCCGTACCTCAAATTAAAACTAGACAACACAACCTAATGAGTTTGAAAAGAAAGAAGTAGATGGTACCCGTGTTCACCTAATCGCTGGCTCTTGCTTTTTCTTTAACATGATTTTTCTTTAACATCAAATGCAAAGCACATGTGAATTAGATGAATAATGTACCTGAGGAAGCAAGTTGCAATATAAAGTTCTTAAACACACACACAAGAGATATCATGTGTTTTACTCCATTTTTAATGCTTGTTATAGCAATCCTGGCACCTAAATTATCACTTAGACACCGTTCCAGTAAAGTGACAAATGTTAACATTTCAGAAACCACCAGTAAATAAAGCTCCAAAAAGTAGCCCCTTAGCAACTCCTTCCTTCTACCCCCAAAAGATGCAGAAGTGTGTGTATGTGTGTGTGTGTGTGTGTGTGAGAGAGAGAGAGAGAGAGAGAGATCCCCTTTAGATTATGTTACATCTTTTGTTTCAGCATGAGGGATGCTGCTCAAAGATTTGCCAAATTCAGCATGTTTGGTTAAGGTATGAGAACTATGAGAAACTTAAACTGGGTTTATGCTTGTAAGCTGTTTGGTAGCCAAGATAAACAGTATGATATTTCTTACACTTTGAATCATAAAAAGCTTGGCGTTTACTGAGCCTGGTCCATTACGATAGGACCACATCAGCTTGGGTAAATGACACTTGGGGTTTAGATATATACATACTCAACATAATGTATATCAGTAGGCTCAATTTGTACCTATATGGTGATTCATGAAGAAGTTCCAAATGAATGCTACAGTCATTTAAAACTTTAAATTAACACATGCTTTCTACCTAAAAAGATGCTAACTATCTTTTATTGTATTATAGTTATTATTGTGTCTAGTTGATGGTCTATTTCTACTTTCATTGGAAGGTTGCTGGGGCAATGCATGGTTTCTTAAATGTCTGTACAGTGCAGAGCACAGAGGATGATGATTTTTCTACCACACCACATGATCATATCTGTACTGGTGCAAGTGTGTATATGTACACTGTGTATACAATAGTTATAATAATTTTGTTTAATATTCAGTTGCACCTATAACCCCCAAAAGATCATAGCACCGTTGTGCTAGATACTATACAGACATGCAGAACAGACAGTCCCGCCAACCTTGTAGTCTAGGCAAAGGACCACATAGAACAAGGGGTGTGTATTCACATCTTTTGCAATGTCTGTATTGTATTTAAATGTATGTATAGCTTATACAGTATCATATAATACAGATTTTTTTTTACAGAGTATAATGTAAATTATCAGATACATAGGGACTAAAATCCTTAAATTGTACATTTTGATTCAAGCACTGGGAGCATAAAAAAATAATTTTCTAGTTGAAATGCACACGTATACATATGTACCCATATGTTCCCAAATACTGTAAAATATATTTAAACATGCATATCTGGGTAAAATAAATGTGAAAAATCAATCTTAGGTGTATTAAATTACACTTGTTTCATAGCAAAGTACTACATTATTAAGACTGTAATTGTGGGGGTGTGTGCGTGCACACAATTTCTTGAATATTTTCTATCAATGGATTTCTCTCACTGATACAGTTAGGCAGAACCTGTATTTAGTGAAAAATCTTTCAATAGAATGGCCAACCAGATGGGACCAGTAACAATAGAGAGAAGCCTCTAACACCACAGACATTTGGTGCTTAGAATAATAAAAAGACTATAAAATTAGATTAGTTGAGTCTAATTTGGAATTGGTATATTCCCCACGCACTCTTGCAGCTCTTGGGCAGATAAAGCCTTGAGATTTAGTACTTTTAGGACAGAGGACTGCAACTTCCAGTAAAAGAAAAAAAGGCATTCTGGGAGGTCGCAGAGGGCAGTGCAGTGACCTCCAATGATTTACAGGCCTTTAGCTTAATGAAATTGTTTCAGTGACATGACGGTAAAAGCTCATAATGGATTGGATGCCCTAATGTAATGAAATTACTCCCTTCTGCCTTAAAAAAAAAAGAAAGAAAGAAAAAAAAGCGCAATTAATATTTACTGAGACCTGACAGGCTTCAGTGTGCTGTACTGTGCAGTTCTTTCAGACAGTCAGTGAGAAGAGACAGAGCAGCGTGGCAGGCTATGAGCAAGCCTCCTCCTGGGGGACGAGCAAAGACTGCAAGGGGGTGGAGGGACACCTCAGTGACAGGAAAGATTGGAACCCGGTGTTTTAAGGCAGCTTAGTTACCCAGCAAACCTTCATACTTTCCCTTCCTTCCTGCAGGCAACTGGACAACAACCAGATCAGCTGCATTGAAGATGGAGCCTTCAGAGCCCTGCGTGACTTGGAGATTCTGTGAGTTGACTTTGTGATTTCTTTTGTATGTCTGTGTGTGTTTGTCTCTCTCCATGCTGCAGTGCTGATTAAATGTAGAGGGTGGGGTTTTTTTTGGTCTCCTTACCCTGGCCAAAGTGTTATAACCAGCGAAGTGAAATGTCTCACCTCCCCCAGATGGGGATTACTGCTAATTAAACTACAAAAGAGGACTTCTGTGCTGATGCTCCTGAGGAGCATAGAAATTGCCATATTTGTTACTGTGTGAAACAGATGGGGTTCAATAACATCCAGAGCCCATGTAATGTACAGTATGTACAGCCAGAAACCTATTCATATATGTGTAATGTGGAGTAGAGGACGGGTAACAGGTTTGGAGAGAAGAATATTTAGAGGTATCTCACAATTGATCTACACAGAAAGGATGTGTAAAATAAAATAGAAAATAAAAAGGTGGCAGGGGGGTTGTAGGGGACTTTGACATGTTTGCCTACAACATTAGCTTATGGGGAAGGTCCCAGTTGGAGAACCAGAATCATGCCAAGGTTTGTTCTTTTAAAGCTGCAGCACAGCAATACCACAGTCTTTAATGTTTTCCCAATCTTTGGTAAAAGTGCATCCTTTGAATGGTTTTAGTGAAATAGCGGAATGACAATAAGCGGAATACTACTACCTTTTCAGTTGGATTCAACAATGAAGCCTGATTTTGAGCTACAAACTTACAAACTATGTTTATGCGTGTCTTTAATTTTTTTTGTAAAATCAGATATTACATAGAGTTAAGTATCTAGGCATAGAATAATTTGACTATTGCTAACATAGTTACTTTATCTGAGCAATGACGCATTTTCTAGTGTACTGCTTAACTAAACAAACGGGGACAAAGGCTTTCCTGTGGTTGGAAAATTAATTCTTCCAAACTAAAAGCATTAACACTTCTGAAGATGTGTAACCCTTTGGCGGAAAAGAAAAGAAAAACAAAAACAAAAAAAGAAAACCAAACCCCTTAGTACCTGAAGTGGCGGTAAGAGTGGTCCAGTGCACTAACTATATGCAGTGAATTACAGCAGAGAAGGCCCCATCCAGCCTACCAGAAAAGGTTTTGCTTAGCTAGATGACAGCAAACAGTGGAATATTGGCTGGTTAAACTGTGCACATGCCTACTGCAGGCAAATTAAACTGGAGATGAATCAACATAGAGCCTTTTGAATTATGAGGACAGGCACACAAAAGGACAGTACACGGAGAGCCTATAATAATAACCAAACTCCTCACAATTCAAGTGTGGAGATTGAATAGGGGGTTCTTGCCCTATCCCGCTCACTCTGAAACCAATGGGAGTCTTGCCATCAACTTGAGTAGAAGCAGGATGAGACTCTAAATGACCTAAGGCTAGTTTCCATGGTTGTTTGTCTAGGATAGTCATTTTAGATACTTATTGTCTTTGTCTATCAAGTTTTGAAGCCATGATGTATAATAAACATGTTGTGATTGACCTAATACTGTTTATCTCTTGTGTTGAGCTCACATTAGGTATTTGAAGGATCTCCTATCTGGAAACTTGTTTTGTGAAGAATACAGTTAGAAAGACAGAACCTTTCTTTTGAATTAATAGCATTTGTTAGAAAAGGTAATGACATCCCACAATTACATTTTCCTTCTCTGCCAGATTGAAAGGATTATTGTGATTTTTTTTAAAGTCATCACTAGCTACCATAAGCATGATCCAATTTTACACAATTAATAAGTTCAATTCTAATATTTTTTCCGATGGCATATGTTTTTTTTATCCAAGGATGATGCATCAGACATCCGCTGACACTAGATTGTGCTATTACTTTCAACAAAGTATGTTGACTAGCAAATTACATGATATTTGTACTATAATATTCTAATAACTGTAGGCTCTGAGATAGTTTTTAACAACATATTTCTCTTCCCCGTTGTTATCAGAGCCGATCAAATGTTGAATTAGTTTATCTACCTGTCTGTCTGTAATGGCCTGATTCTAAACCATCCCCAAATCAATATAATTGTTGAGGTGGAGAATCTGTTCTAACCTGCTCTGTGTTTAGAATTGACCAATAGCAATTATTCTTTGCAGTTTTAATTTTCAACATAGGCATGCTTTTATGGGAGAAATCAGTCTTAATTCTATGAGATGAGAAAATAGATTGGCGCTAACTAATTCTTAAGATATCTTTCTTACAGGCACAAAATTCTCAGTATTATGTTGCCTTCCCAGTTTAAAATTTTTATTTAAGCTCTTCAAAGCAATTTTGAGCACTTCAAGTCTGTGAAACAAAACAAATGGCTTAACTTCCCAAGAGATGTCACACCTTCATCCTGAATATTGTTACAAAGAGTCAAAGATCAAAAAGTTATCAACGCTTAGAAAGAATGTTAAAAATGGAACCAGAAGACCATCAAGTGACCACTCTCTAGTGCAGTCACCACTACATAATTGCATGCAAATATGTTCTCACCTATAATCCATCACATAATGGAGACCCGGTAATTTTGGCAAATACTGTTCACTAGAACAATTTGCAGTGAGACCAAATGAAGCAGCCTTGTTCATTTTTCTTTTTCTCACAAACAAAAATGTTGCAGTCTTTCTCAAAATGTATGCAGATTTGTTTACATGGTAAATCCTTGCCTAAATTATAAACTCTCTGGGGGCAGAGGCCATATGCTTTTGCAAGTTGCTTAACATATCTAGCCCATTTTTAGTGCTATACAGAAAATAAATTACTATATTAAATTTAAGCAGTTCCATCTCTTTATTGCATTTGCTTCCCAAATTGAAACTCATCAGAGGAGAAGAGGAATTTGATGAGCTTTTCCAAGTAGATTTAGGAACGGGAAGGGAAATTATTCAATTGTCCCTGAGAATAGAAAGCCCCATGATCTGATTTTTTGGGTTATTGGTTCTCAGAGAGAGGTTCTGATGCTTGTATAAGAGCCTATTTAACATCAGTTCTTCCTGCCATTAGTAAACTTGTCATTGAACTCTTTTCATTAATAAACTAGCACCAAACAGGGCAGAGTGAAAGTTAAAATTGGGCTGTCACTGCAATTAATTGCACGACCCAAAATATGCGTTTATACAGTATTGTGCTAATGGCTGGGATACCTATATCTCAGTTAAGGAATGTGATTGTATATACTAGGATGCTTATAGACTTCTACTTGGCACATATAATAGTGTGCCCTTCAGACTTTGTGGCATAAATTGTCAAGTTGCATTGCTGTTACTGTACCCTGTGCCAGTTTATCAGTAAGCCTTACTGGTTCTTGCATGTGGCTTTTGTTGGATCTCCAAAAGCCTTACTAATAATGTGCCAGCATAGTGGTTTGAAGTAAAATAGAAATATATCGGAGTGGATGGATTGTTGTTGTTATGACACAATAGTACAGGAAGCTTCATATATTAGTAATTCCATACTAACTACAATTAGATAAAATTTAGGAAGACTCAAAAGTGAATTTTACAATTTAAGCCTCAAAGGAAGGTGCATCTTATGAGTAAAATCATAATAAAATATAAAACTGATATGCATTTGTAGAGTGAAAACACAAGCAAAATTAATGTGAATTTCCCACCAACGAAAAGTATAATTTCTGCTATAGGAGGGTTTTCTTTATTTTCTGTTCTACTCCACTGAGTCCTTAGCTTATAATGCCAGATATCACCATACGACACAATGGCACCGTTCAGAAATATTTATTAGATTATTAAACTGAACAAGCTTAGCTGTCGACAGGCTAGGATTCATTAAAAAACAAAACAAATCTCAACATTCTCCAATCCATATCCCAGGAATCCAACACTTTTTAGTTGGTGCCATTTTTATCCTTATTTATAAAGCTGTTAGCAGACATCTTGATTAGCCAAGTAATCCAAAAAATATTGAATAGATGACACAACTATTTCAAAATTCAGAATTTCATCTTCATTTCTGTGGGATATCCTTTCAACAGGAATGAATGTCAGGGTGAGTTCAGTATGTCCAGCCAAACTGGACAAACTAATATGAATATTAGCTGGGTGTTTATGCTATCACCATCAGCAGTGAAATGCTTAAAATCTTGGGATTTTTGAGGATCTGGTTACTTGAAATAGCTTTGAAAATCGGAGCTTGAAAACTTTCTGGATGTTGCAGATTTCACAATATAGAAAGGAACAAAAAGACCACAGCATATTTGTTCAATTCAGTTCACATTACCAAGAGTTTTCCCAAAGAAAACTGTGCTAAGAGTATCATTTCAAACACATTCTGTTGTCACTGTGCATTGCTAATAATGCACAGTTTTGTTCTTGGTACATTGTTAATAGTGTTAATTACTGTTATAATTACTCATTCATCTTATGCCTCTCATCCTGAGTTCTGAGGCTTTCCAAGCTATGGACTAAACCTTCCAATCCTTTTGCCATGAGTTCTCCTACTTGTGTGAATAATGTTGTTTAAATTAATGGACAACAAACTGTGTATAAAGGCATTCAGCATTAAAAGACATTTAGGGTGGAATGCATCCACAGCAAACTCACAAAGGTTGAAAAAATCCCAACCCTAGCAGCCAGATTTCTAAAGGAAACCTAAATCATGCCTGAAATTCTAATATGTGAATTGAGCACCAAAAACTAAACTCAGAACCTCAGTTCTATTCATTAGCTTGTAAGAGTCTGAAAAGTAGGTGTTGATCTGAAAAAGAAACTACAAAAAATATTTTCCAGGTCCCAAAGCTCAAACCTAGCAAAAAGTGCTCGGGACTATCAAAAACTTTAAATAAATAAACACAATTTGAAAATGAAAATTCAAAAAAGGGGTATTGGAGTTTGAACTTGTCTTCTTTCTGACTCAGATTATGAACTGGAACCTGATATCTCAAAACGTATTCATTATGCAGACTATGAAATACGGAGATCTCAATATGATGCAAGTCATGCACTTGGCTTTTTAAAATTTGCTTTAGGTGGAAGCTTGTATTCTGGAGAACACAGAGTCTGCTAGAACAGTTTAAATTCGGATAATATGGTTCCCTTGGACTGTGTGTAAAACACCCATTGACAAGCAACGAAACTTTCACAAGCAGAATGGGGGATATATTATTGTGGTGTCTTAGTCAGACTTTCTACTTCAGTCCATTTCTGTTGCCACAGATTATGTTGTGAATTCAACAGTTTACCTTGAATTACAAGTTACCATTGGTAATATTCCAACATGTAAAATAACACAGTATTCCACAATAACCTGGTAAATAACTTTTGCCCCTTATGACAATGAACTATCAGATGTATGATTATAATACACAGTGAATGATTTTTCAGATGAACAAACTTGAAAAAATTTTGTGAGCATGAATCAGGGTCTTCAGATATAGCATAACTTAATTTTTCTTCCAGTTTTCTTCTGTTTACAGTCTTACTGCTTATAATTACACACACACACACACACACACACACACACACATATATAAAATTATGCACACATATATATGTGTGTGTGTGTGTAGACACACAGGGAGCCAGTTTTACTTATTTACAAAATGCTTTGCCAGGCATGTCTCAATATTTTATTTGCTTCAACTATCTTGAGAGGCAGGGCGTTAAAGTCATGACATAATTCTAAATATATGAGATGTCATTGCTTAATGAAAGCCTGATCATGCCACGAGAATGATTTCTTGCTCTATTTTTCTGCAAATTATGATCAGTTCTGGTAATCAAGATTAAATTTGAACTGTGTGAGGTGCATTCTTAACTGCTACAGTGCAGTCAGACTATTGTAGTGGGAACTAGATTTCACAATAAATTGTGTGTATAATTCTTGCTTTAGTCATTCATGCTTGTGTGCAGTTGAATTAAAATAACAAATAAATGGAAAATAATACAATTGGGCTGATAATGAATTTGGGTTAAAAATCTATTAAACTTCTTCACTAGTAATTGTGCACATAAGACATATGATGAAAACAAAAATTCAAAAGGGCTTGCTAGTGGCAAGGTGTGGGTAATCAGACTACATGGTTTAATCCCATTGCATGTAATCCAAAATAATTTGGAATACAAGCTATGCCTTTTCTAACAGTATCGCCAGGCTTCTTCCCTCCCCCCGTGTTATGACAGGAAGCTACTCTCACAGGACAGCCAGAGATGAAACAAATGTAGAATTGGCTGTGGCGAAATACCACTGCCCCAGTGTATAGAGGTATCACTGGACAGATGGCTAGTTCCTCTTTTCTCTACTTCATTAGCTATCTGGACCTACTCCAGTGATAAGCATTATGAGAATGCCCAGTAACTGTCCTTCCCCCATCAGTTTCTGTCTCATTGTAGATCTCTATAGTGAAGGAGGGAGCAATGTGTCCAAAGAGCATGGCTGCTGTTGCACTTTCCACTATAGGAATCAAATTGGAGATAAGAGGAACAGAAAATCTGTGCCCTAGAGGACTTTCACTCCAGTCCTGGGAACTTTCTGAAATATACTGAAACCCTGATGTGTGCAATTAGTATGTTTTATCAATTGGAAATGAAGAATTCTGCACTGGGAGGGCAGGCTAGGGTGTGTGTGTGTGTGTGTGTGTGGAATGTTTTAATGTTTAATAAGGAATGTTTTTATTTGTTGAAACTTTTCAGTGAGACATCTACGGTCATTGCTAACAGTATGGAAATAAAATGTGAGATAACCTCAGTTGTATAACATATTTCAAAAATTTGAGGTTGGAAGTACAATGTATGGTGAAAGGAACAATATCCAGATGGCACCAAGGTGACAGGTTTTATATCAGAAACAAAATTTGAGCGGGGAAGAGAGGCTCTCTGTAAGAGTCTTTGATGCCTGTTTCGGTCTTAATGGTAGTTGCTTTATGGATGGGTTCAGTATATTCACATAAGTACTTTAATTAGTAATTTTGTTAGTCCTATTAGTATTAGTATTCTAGCCATGTCCATGAAAAATCAATATTGATGCCTAACTATATCCTATATCTACAGAAGATGGATTTGACTTACTGAAGTGTATTTGAATGCTGTGCTCATTTCCCACCTACCCCCACTATCATGGTGTTTTTATCGCCTTTAAACTAATAATACCCAGGAGCCCTTAGGGATGCAGAACTAATCAAGATAAGAGCAGTCCCAATTTGGAACTATTATATTCATGAATCAAGAACAAAATACATTTCTGAGAGGGACTTGTTTTTATGACCTGTCAGGGACTTCTGCCAGACTTGCTTTCCCATGATATTAGTTGTTTCATTTGCAGGCTCTGTTCATCTTGTAACTACTTTGTTACTCCTTCCTCCTCTCTGTCTGATATACTATTTTCATGAGTTGTATAGGAAACATAGGGCAAGCTTTTAACTTTGACTGTCAGGCTTGATGTAAGTGACCAATTTATCACTGAAGACACCCAGCTGTGTATCTCTCACTCATTTGAATTGGACCGTGCAGTTCAACATCTTAGCTAATGTGTAGTTGAGGGAGAGTGGTGGTGAGAGTGAGCTGGCTGAAGCTCCACCCAGATGAGACTGAGGTGGTGTTGGGGGAAGTAGCTAGGGAAGGTAACATATGAATCCCTTAGTGGAGGGAATGGACCTGCTGTTAGTTACCAGAACTCACAGCTATGATTCACAGCTGTTGTTGGATGATCATGTCTCAGCAGTAACCCAGTCAGTTGTTTACCATCTGCCTGGCCAACAGGTTGGAACTTCTCCTTTCTGATGCAGACCTTGCTACTTTTGTTCAAGCCTTTGTCACCTCAAGATTAGATTGTTGCAACACGCTCAACATAGCATTGTGCCTTAAAACCTTTCAAAAACTGAAGCCAGTACAGAATGTAGCAGCACTCACTGAGTAGCGCACGTGGCTGGGAGTGCATTACTCCACTGTTCTGGGATCAATGCTGGTTTCCTATCAGTTTCCGGATGCTGTTTAAGGTGTTGGTCATGACCTATAAAGTTCTAAATGGCCTGGAATCAGCTTTTTGTCATTCTCCATCTGCCATACTGCCACAGCTGCGGACAGTGCAAGCGCTTGACCTGGATCCCAGTCATTGTAAGAGAGAGAGTGCTGCTGGCACCTCTATGAGGGCTCTGGGACTCATTCCCCCATTTAGTCCATAATAACCCTGATTCTTCTCTAATTAGACTCTCTTGAGTTTAAATTTTGAATATGGTGGAAAAGAATGTATCTAGGATGCTTCCTGTAGCAGAGTTGTGGGTCCAGCGTACCATCTACCATGCCGAATATTTAACTTTAAACTGTAGCTGCTGAGATTCCGAACTCTGTATGATGTTTGACATTAAAATTTCCAGATAGGCCAATAATTTTGCATCTCCAGCCAATTGGTGATTGAAATGGTAGCACATAGACATTTAAGAAATTAATTTGTAGGTAGAAATTGTGCTTGCAAATCAGGTACATTTGTGCCTGAATTCATTTGTGCCTGAAAAAGGCCTCTTCAATTAATTGATCGGCACAAAATTGCAAGTGCAGAATTCTAGGCAGTTTTTGATCTAAAAGACAGCAATCCCAGATTTTTCTGTTGTTTAATTTTGTACTTGTATATAAATATGTGTTTAGCATAAATAAATCTAAAAATATATTTGTATAATATATACACATGCACACAAGAAATTGAGAGGAAAAAATGAGAATTTTTTAATGAGACAATCACACGTATGTTATGATAGGATACAGAAAGGAAAATGCTCAATTCTTTAATTAGCACGTGCTGTTTTGTTTATTAAAAGAAAGGAAGGTGAAAGAGGATTTGTTAAGGATGGAAGCATGACCCTTAATTTTAAAATAACATCGTCACAAACTTAATTTTGGTAGGACACTTTTTTTGTAATTTGCAGCCTTAATAAAGGAAGGAAACACATCAAAATATGAGAAATTAATATAATTAATCCTATATAAATTGGAGGAGTTTACATTATTGGGTGAATTATTGTTAAACATGTTCAGTGTGTACTAACATTGGACAAATGGTTATGTTGATGTTCTTTAAATACCATTGACTTTAAGGTTTTGTTGGATCACACATAGACCCTAGCTGGGGTAGACTGTATTGCTCTTGCGTATTTCCATTCCTTGCTTTTAGAGAGCTCAGACTGTGGGTTTGGACAATTGATAATCTGTCCCATAGGATTTACTAAGTGAGGTTCTACAAGGCTTTTTTATTTCATAGGAGGCACTAAGGGAGATAGCAATACGTTTTGAGCTGCAGCACCAATAGTATTCAGCAAATATGCATCTCCGTCTCATTTTCCTCACACCGAGATGGTACATTGTGTCTGCAGTTTCCTAGTGCCTGGCAAAGGTTGGGATTTGGACTGAGTTTGAGGTATCTTGCTCTAATCCAAACAAGGGAGAGGTGAGACTGATGGGTTGGCGGAAAGCTCTAGAGAGTACAGAGGAAGGATTTGTGCACTTATTAATGAAAACATCTACCTGCCCTTTGTCTAGAGATGCATAGTTTGGAGGTGCTTTCACACCCTGTACTTCTGAAATTTTGGCTGGTGTCAGTCACCAAAAATGCCTTCCTCCATTTTTGTCTAGTGAGGGTGATTGTGACCATCTGTCTCAGACTTGGACGTGGCCACAGTAATCCATGGATTACCGCAATGCAGCAGACATGAGACTATCCTTGAAGCCCACTCACAAGCTCCAGTTGGTGCAGAATGAGGTTGTCAGTCTGCTGGGCGGAGTCACCAGCAGGGAGTTTATTTCAGCAATTCTCCAACGGCACAAGCAGCCTATTGGCTCATGGATATAATTCAAGATAGGTTGATCTATAAAATCCTATAAGGCTTGGATCCATTTTATCTCAGAAACAACCTTTCTCCCCATCTACTGTGATTGCATTTGAAATCAGGTGAGGTGCTTGAGCTAATACTTGCTACATTTCAACATTGAGATGCAAATCATCCAAAGCGGAGTTAGTACCCTGTTGTGCATGTGTATAGCTATTAGAGCTGAGCAAATAATTTACTAGGAATAGTTGACTCCATTTATTTAGCTTCTTTTCATGTTTGCAGAATATTCACCATCAGGTGACTGCTTTATATTTATTCAAGCTTCTATTTTGTTTTGCAAGTATTTACTTTGTGAACTGAATATGAGTGGAACACTGTGAGTATTCAGTATTTAAGGTGTGTTGGTTTCTTTGCGCTTAGCACATGATAGTGAATTAACTAACTTGTGTAATCATTTAGGACTTGAAGAAGCCTCCTGGCTCTGGCAATTGGGCAAGCTGCACCTTAGGGAAATTTAGTCAGGACGAGGTGATATTTTAGCATATTTTTAACTTTGTACTTTCTAAGTTAGACAGGTTTTGCCTAAAGCATCATTACTACAAAAACAATCTATTTTTAGTTTAGTATCTAAGTGCAGACTTCTTTGCACCTTTCACCCAAAAGAATGTGTATGGCACAAATAGTTGCCTCTGTGCTTGGGTTTGGCAAAGGTCTGTTATACAGTTTCCCATACTATATAAATGATAACTTTTCCAACGTGAATGTTTGAACATGCAAATTCTAAATTTCCAGTTTCTGTGTGAGACACATGCCCCATCCATTAGTATGTATTTATAATAGTGTACGTATCAACCTTAATTTACAATGCATGTAACTTCACCATGAGGGCTATACATACTCCTTTAGAACCTAAAATTTTAACAACGGCTTTCTGAGAAATGTTCTTTCTTACTTGGCAATACATGTGGTGTTCACTGGGTAAAATATGCATTTCATTTCCTCTCTCAAGTCCCTTCAAAAAAATCAGTGAAATTTTTTCCTCCCCATTTCATATCTGTCCATCATTTCACTGTTTGGTTCTTCATGTCCCCCTTGTTTATTGTGGGGGTGCAGATCATAGCAGGTAGTTGGGGCAAGCCAATCTTCTGTCACTAGTATGGAGGGTCAGGTGGGAATGGGGTTCTAGACTTCCTCCCAAACCTCCTCTTCAAACTCTGGGATGAGGCTTGATAGGAAAAGAATGGTGGGGGGAAGAGGTGGGCTGCAGCCATATCACTCAATGGAGTACTATCTTGGCCCCACCTCCTACTCATTGTTATCCTTATGCTTTTGGGAGTAGCTGGCAATGTGGTATATAGAGCTTGAGCGTTTGTCCCTCTATGCTCCTAGTGGCCTAAGTGGGGCATGCAGGCTACCTCAGTCATAGCAGACAATGCCGCATTGCGGCAATTGGCAGCAGCTGGTGCAGGGCGAACCTTGGAGCGGGGGAACATTTTAACAAGTAAAAACAATCGTAGCATTTTTGGTGGGTATACAAGACAATTTTTGCTATCCTTCTCTATACCTGAAAAGGCAAACAATTTGTGTCTACTATCATCACACTCCCATGCATGGAGCTGGCCTGAGGATTTTGGGGAGACGTTTTATTGGGAGATTCCCCACTACTCAACTGACTTGTTTTGCCAAAACAATTGTGTGCGCATCAATGGAGAAGTCTTACAGAATAGAATGGGAAATAACTTTGCCATACTGTTTTTTTAAAACCATCCTCTAGGATGTGGCAAAATAAAACAAAAATAACTGGAAGCATGAAACCATTCTCTTTTGAATTAAATTAGAAAATTATTATGATTATTATTTAGAATTTCTCTTTGTATAACCCGATTGAATAGATAGACTTCAATAGATTTTATACTATAGGACTTCTCTTTTTGGGAGCTGCGGCATGTGGATCATTGGATTCCCCCAGCATCTCGCTGCACAAGTGGAGTCCAGCTGCTTGTTCCTTTCAGCCCTAGCAGTTGGATTGCATTACTTTGAATTGGTTTACATTTTTAAGGTTGTCTCTGCTATGGAAAGGGGTATAAATAACTCTTTAAAATGGAAGCTGAGATTCTCTTTTACATTGCCCAGAGACTGTGGCTCTGAACTAGGCATTCACATGAGTCCCCTTCAGCTCATCTCTTCTTTCTGGTCTTCCTTGTGAATATGTATTCAGGTATGCTTTAAATGAATTATGTATATAGGGCCTGATTCAGATTCCATTAACTTCAGTGGGAACTAAATCAATCCCATGAATTGTAATATATAATGAATGATAATGTACAGTGGACACTGCTGAAAGCTCACCATTTGGTTTATTCTATTTTGCTTTGTTTTACAGGTGATCACTGTGTTACATAAAACATGATCTACAAAATAATTATTGATAAGTGCATATTCTTGATCAAGTCTGGGATTTTTAAAGGAGCCTACAGGACTGAGATGCCCACATCCCATTGAAACTTAATGAGAGTTCAATGCCTAAATCCCCTTAGCTCCTTTGAAAATCCTTGCCCAAATCAATAGACTGCAAGGGCCTAATTCAGGAACCATTAAATTTGGTAGAAAGTCTGTCATTGACTTCAATGGGCATTGGATTGGGCGCAGTGATGGTAATTGTACTCATTGGTTCAGATTTCTTTTAGGCACGAAATTAAACCATATGATTTTTTTAACTAGTTTTTCACACCCCTACAGGAAGGAGAAGTTGTTTTCAACCTATGTGATACCATTAACAAAATACAAAAATCACTTTAAAACTTTATAGCTCATCAAATAGGTGTGGTTGAGTTCTGCATTCAGCAGAATGAATCTGTGTTTTTGTGTGGAGGTTTGTGTTTGAGTTATAAACTCACTCACCAACATTTTGAATGTAAAAATTTGGTGATAATATATGATCAACCTAAAGTGCATTTTTATGGCTGAGGTGCAAATTCTTGGAAATTAGATGTCAAAATGCAAACATACATGCCACTACAACTGTACTATCATGAAAAACTGCTATAATACAGCTTATTCGGTGATTGTGGGCCAGGTTGTCTTTCCCCTTGTCAGAATAATTTATACAAAATTATTAAACTGTTGAGGCTTGGATCCATAACATAATCTCTCTCAGCGTGCTTCATTGAAATACTTAAACACTTTACGCAAACCTTTAATTCATAAAGTCTCCTCTTTTTGAAAAGGTAAGTAAAACCAGTCTCTGTTGTGCTGTTATTGAATATACTACAATCATTTGTTGGAACACACTTTATTTAAAAATAAAAAAATGAAACAGCCAACAAACATAACAAAACAGGTGAATAATAATATTGATCCCAAACAAATAACCACAAAAGTTTTTAGTTTGCCTTTGCAATGATTCTTTTACAACTGGATTTTCTGTTTAAGTGAAGTTGCACTTTCTGTCTAGGAGAGCAATTGGATGTGATGTGTAGAAGCTTGCAAAGATAAGACCAGCATTTCTGCAGATCTTTGGGTACAGGTATTAGGGAAGAATGCAGTATTGACTGATTGCAACAGTATGGAGGGGAAAGCACAGAGCTACTTTCACTTGGTGAGAGAGGCTTAATGAAGTACTTCATAGTGTACCATGAAGTTGCTGCTGAGGTAACTAGCAATAAATGGCATTAAGCATTCTAGACAGAATAGTGGAGTCCTCTAAAGAGGCGGTACTCTTGTTTTCATAGTGAAATTAAAGGTGGGATACATGCCTAAGACACTTGCTTTTACAGACATAATGACTTGGAATTAGTTGCACAGCTCCTAATAGGCACTTTCTGGAATCACAACTTGAAAGCAGCTTTGACTTTAAATAGAGGATACTGATGAAATGGATGTAAAAAATAATCCAGCATGAACACCATAGTTCAGCACCATTGGTGATTTTTGTTCAAAAGAGACCCATGATTGAATAAATGCTTGAATGAACAATATCTCCTAGAAAGAGAATGATTTAATCCCTTAAGCCTTCTCTTCACTTGTCTTTTTCTCCCAAAAGTATATACCGTTGCTACCACCAGTTGAGCTCCACTGGTGCTGGCACTAGTGTGAGCATGGTGCCAACGGCCTTCGGTATTTTTATCATCATGTTGTTTGGTGGCGAGGGTTAGACAACAGAGTAGTAAAAATGTTGGTGGCTGTGAAGCCTTGGCTACACCAGCGCTGCTGCCATCAGTACCATTGATGAAGCTGAATTGGGAGACTAATGTAGCATCAGCCTTATAAAAGTGAAGCACATTCAGGAATGAAACATAGATCAAATGGGGATTGATATCTAATGGTTAAAGAGGAGAACTGGGAAACAGGACTCCTAGGATCTTTTTCTGGCTCACTGTCATGTTGTGTTGACCTTCAGCAAGCCACGTAAGGCCTCAATTTGGTAGAAAACTCTCACGTATGTGCTTAAATCCATCCCTGTTCAGAACAGCATTTCATATGCTTAAATCCCATTGACTTTAATGGGCGCAAGATGAGACTCTTAGTCTCTCCATGCCTCAGTTTCCCACATGTAAAATAGTTGTAAAATCCATTTTACGGAAGTGTCATGGGCTTATCGTTTACTTTGTATGTTCAGGTCCTTCGATGAAAGACAAGCGTATTACGTGCATAAGGAACCACCAATAATTTAAGATATCTACTTTTAACCAATTATTTTAGCTCCCATTCTTGTCTTATTTGCTTGAGTGAGAGTGACTTTATTCCTGAAGGAGAAGGGTCTATAAAATAACTGCACTTCTAATACTCTTACCCCAAATTAAAACAAGAAATTCGGTGGGACACACAACTTGAACACTTTCAGTGGAGTTGCACTGCCTTTGGATGTAGCATTGTATTGAAAGATTGAAGGTGTTTGACAATGGGGAAAGCAAATGATTTAGGGTGGAAGATGGGAAAATGTCATCACTGAAATACTTTTGCAACAAGAGGCAACTAGGTTGCCTATTCAGCAGTCATCTTTTTCTTTGAACAAGAATTACTCAAGGCATCATATGCTTAGGTCTAAAATGGAGAGAGGTATTGTGCTGAAGTCCCTCTTGAAGAATAGAAAGGTTTAGGATTGTAGGAATAGAAGATTCCCATTCAGAAATGCATCAAATTCCATCCTAAAACTAATTCGGTTATTTGCCCCCTCTACTCCTGTGGAAAGTCTGTACCAGAGCCTCACTTCTCTGTTAATTAGAAACTGTCTTCTAATTTCCACCATAAATTTATTAGTAGCCAGTATATACCCACTTGGTTGTATACTAAAAACAAAAGTAAAAACATAATAGAATATACATAGTAAATATAATGATCTGAGATAGTGAACTGTGTTGAAGGAGCACTGAGTTTTACGTGTTACCTTTTCTACCACAGGCTTTGCAGTATTGATGGTCATTTTGTCCCTATGCCTCGAGTCCTGAACTTCATTGGTAATGACTGTGCCTAGGATTTAGATATCTCAGTGATGATCAGCTAGCTCATTTGAGTTGAGAGCTCTGTTGGTTGCAAACCCAGAAACTGGCATTTACATGGTCTTAAATCAAACATCTTCCAGTATCCTGTTGCAGAGTTTTTTGTTTCTCTATTTTGATAGGCAAGTATGCTTTTCCAGTCCATTGGATCTCCTGTGCTAGACATTATCACATACTAAATGAAAATATTTTCTATTGGAGCTGGAAGCAGGCCTTTCTCATAATACAAAAATATACAGTTTTGGATTAAATTGGCCTGTATAGAGGATGATCACTTGCTTTCTTGTATTTTAAAGCTCTTTCTTCTAAGTTCAAAAGTTTAGGAATTTTTAATTATGTTTTAGTAGCTTTTTATGGACTCTGCAAAGAATGATCCATCTTGAGATGTCACTATTGTCTCTTACTTACAGCTTCATCTGTGTGCACCAAAAATGGAAAAACTATTTCTTTGTAAATTTGCACTTTATGGCTAATATGAAAATGACAGCCCCTATTGCAAGAGATCTCCTATGTTAAGAAAACCCTCTAAAACATGACAACAATCACCAGGGAAAACTAAGTTCTGTTAAAGAAGATATATCAGAATGAAGAAATGTATAAAAATAATTTCTATTATTAATAATATTGTTATTGTAGCACCCACAGTGTGTTAGGTGGTTCAGAGCAAACACATGGTCTGTGCTTTGACAGGCTTATGGTCTAATTGTTTGGACATATATATATATATATATATATATATTTAAGACAAAAAGCAAGCCCTGTTCAAAAGGCTAGACAATAATTCTTGTAAATTCATTGCTGAAAACATTGTTTGCTCAGTATATTAAATGCAAAAACCAACCTACAAACTCTCAGGAATTTCAGTTAACCAGCTGAAATAGAACATAATTCTCCAGAAAACCCCTGACAGCTGAGACTTGGTTACGGATTATCATCACTGAAAAGTTAAATCAAGTTGTAACTTGAGTCCTGTCCTCACACAGAACCTTTAGTTAGCATGTGGAGGAGCTTTTTACTTGAGTTGGCTGGCTGGTCAGGGGATACAGGCTGAAGCTTGAGATAGCACAACTCAGCTGCTAACAAGACCACTCTGCATTATGGACTCAGGCTAGTACCACTCAAGTCCTCTAATGCAGGGGTCGGCAACGTTTGGCACACGGCTTGCCAGGGTAAGCACCCTAGCGGGCCGGGCCAGTTTATTTACCTGCTGACGCGGCAGGTTTGGCCGATCGCGGCTCCCACTGGCCGCGGTTCACCGTCCCGGGCCAATGGGGGCGGCGGAAAGCTGTGGCCAGCACATCCCTCACCCGCGCCGCTTCCCGCGGCCAGTGGGGGCCGTGATCGGCCGAACCTGCCACGACAGCAGGTAAATAAACTGGCCCGGCCCGCTAGGGTGCTTACCCTGGCGAGCCACGTGCTAAACGTTGCCGACCCCTGCTCTAATGCCTTCCCACAATTCCCCCTTGTGCCCAGAAAGGACTGACAAATTCTTCATTGGGAAAGAATTTGCGGAGTGGCTCAGTTTACTGCAATGCAAAGAACTCTGGGATACGCCCCTAGACATCTTAGTGCCACACATGAGAGTGAGTGCAGCATAACAGCTTGAATGTTATTTTTCAGTGTGGCCACTCTTACGCGAGCAAGGCTAATTTGAGTGGAGAAAGTTGAGTGTAGCTAACTTGTGTTAACTTGTGGTGAAGATCTACTTTTAGAAGCCTTTTTTTTCTTCATTTCTCCTTTGTTTCACTTTATTTTTCCCCATATTTGGGAGGGCATAGATCATGAGAAACCTAAATACCATGTCAAAAGTATAAATCTGCATTAATCAGAAAAATACATTCAGTGCATGTGTGAGTACGTGTACCTATGCACACACATTGGGCACATAAAAACACTATGGTAAAGGAGCATTATTATGGTTGCAAATTCATGCCTGCCAAAGTTAGTTTCCCTGGTGCATATCAATTATGATGTTCTTTATTTACATGATAACACACTATTTTTTCCACTGGACCCCTGCCTCGTTCAGAGCAATTGAGCATTTCAGAGAAAAGGTTGCCAGAATTTTTTAACATGGGACAAAACAGTGTACTTTTACGTAGCCTTATTCTTGGAAATAGCTGAACCAGTGGCTGAAAAAATGCACCCCGAGGCAGACACCCAGCATGGAAAATTTCAGTCCAAATGGTAAGTTTGGAAAAAATATAAAGCAATTGAAAACAAGGTATTATAGTGGGAAGTGTCAGGCAACCTCAATAATAGGTGGTGCTCCCAGCTCTGCATAGCATATACATGTGTTAATCACATTAAGCTTATTCACTCAGACATTTCCAAAAAAGGACATTTTCTCTTTCCTGTTTCCTTTGGCTTGTTTAAATTTCCATTGCTAGACACCTGAGATAACAATAGAAGACCCTCTCATATCTTTGATAACACATTTGAAAAAAGAAAACAATCACCTAGGATTAATGGTGAATCTGTTTATTAAGATAAAAGCAGAATAGAAACCAAATTGGCAACTGATTATTTTTATTTCTGTGGATTTTACATGACACCTGGAGACCATTTAAAACGTTAGTTGGCTGTGTTAACGTTGTGTTTAAAAATAACACTTGTATGGTGCCAAATCACTTTAGAGTTGGGTACAAATATTGAGACAAAAACCCAGCTGTTGTTGCTTTTGCTGCTAATTTAAGGTGTCAGATTACAGCTCAACTGCTATACCTCAGTGAATAAGGCCCCTTGTGAGATCATTATGTTTTCTAACAGTTGAGAATAATGGATTAATCAGTGCAGCATCAGTTACTTTCATTATATGCCCACACAGCGGTTATGGGCTTTAATTTAAATGCTCTGTGGGGAGATCAAGAAACTGCATATGGGAGGCACCTAGAATTGGAAAAGAAAAAAAAATTTGAAAGCAATCCATGGCAGCACTGGGTCTTCCTTTGCTTGGCCACTTAGAAAGTAGAGGGTGAGGTTGTTGAGGGAGCTCACCTCTTTGAGAAATACTATGCATTTTATTTAATGCTGATTGATTTTGACTTATGTTCAATATAACCTTTTTACAACTGATGAAAATATAGTGACTTTCATCCCAGGATCCAAATGTTCTTTACATGGATTAATTATGCCTGCATACAAAATACAAGTGCACAAACTGTGTTTGAACTACTGAAAACAGATTTATGGCCTGGTTTTCAGAGGTACTGAACAGTATTAACTCCTGTGATGTATGTTGGAGCTGTAGGTGTGCAGTGCCCTTATGAATCAGGACAATAAAAAACACCTTTTCCGAATGGAGTTATTTAACCATTGTGGACAAGACCTTGCATGTAGGTTTGTAAATGGCTGTGTCTGGTGTACAGCGACCTAGTAAAACATGATTAAACCTTGTTAGCAGAAACTGGTTTTAAACCACATTTAAAACCAGTTCTACTTGCAAGATTAAAGTGTCAATGTAGGCAAGGGCCTCAAAGGTAGTGCTGCCATTGATGACCATAACTGTCATTACCATAGAATGTATTAGTGGCAGAATGATACCTTTGCCCACTGCGTTAAATCTAGTCTTATTAATTTTTGTGTCCCCCCGCCCCCCGCCCAAAAAAAGGGCTTTCTTATTAGGATTGATGCTTTAGAAAAGGTTATTCTAATAAACCTTATGGAAATAGAGAGGAAAAATACTGGAAGCCAAGACACACGTCATCTCTATATAATGCATAAAGACACAGTGTTGTTAGCATTGTGGTTCTGCAATCTAGTCACATAGATACTAAAAGATTTCATGCCCTCCGGTTCTGTAAACATGAAGTCATAGGAACCCTGTTACTGTTCATGTTGTGGTGGTTACAGTATTTTTCCAGGAGTGGTATTGCATCAAAATGGTGTCAGCTAAGTCTGAAATAAAGAGGAGTCTGGTGATCAAATGAAAAAAAAAAAAAAAGGTTGCCAACTCTCATGATTTTATTATGAGTCTTGAGGTATTTGGCGTGTTTCTTAAAGGCCCAGATCCTGTGATTATATAAGAATCTCCATTTTCATTTTAAAAACTTTGTCACACTTGGTTGTGGAGAGAAGCTTGAAAATGTGAACTGCAAAGGCCCCAAAACCAGAAGGCAAATAAAAAAAACCCACATTTTTAAAACGTCTCTCATGATTTGAGTGCCTGATTCATGATTTTTGAAATCATGAGATTTTTGCCTATCTGGAAAGTGTTGTCTAACTGGTCCTGGCTAGCAGGGGGCTATATATCAGGGCTTCTCAAGGCTCTTCTCCCAGCTCCACCACTATCCTTGGGCAAATAGCTTAAACTCTGTTTGCCTCAATTCACCCATCCCTGTATAGGGATAACATTCTTAGCAATACTGTTTATGTGAAGGGTGTTCTGAGGCTTAATTATGTTTTTCCTTGTGCTTAGAGATTCCTAGACAAAGTCTTAGTTAAAAAATTTTAATGTTTAACTGAGGGTATGTGCGTGTGTGTGTCTGGAATTCCACCGTCCTTTACCTTTCCACTTTGAATTGAATGTCCATTTGCTTTGGGGACAAGCAACATGAAAAGCATGGCAGTTATGGTAGAGGCAATAATCAGGGAGGATGACAGGTGAGTAACTCACTCCTGGGAATGTTGTAAGCTGGCATATGCACCATTTGTATCCAGTCCTTGCATGCATACAGATAATAATGTTGCATTAGGGCCAATTACATGGTGTTATGGACACACAACACACAAATTACACACATAGCCAAAAAAGGACACTGTGATAAAGCAGTGGTCTAATCAAAGGAGACAGAGGGAAATGTTGGACTTGTTAGCACTCCCAGCAACACAGCAGCTGCCACTGCTCCAACCAGCCTCGGAGGTCTGCTTTTCAACTCCAGGCCCAGATCATGAAAATCAAAGAGACACATTCAAAACAGGTTTACCACACAGCTAGAAAAGTAAGCAAGTTGGTCTTTTTTGGAGGGAGAGGGGAGAGTGAAAATTAAAATAGTGTCTGTTCAGTTTAAAGTTGTAGTCCATATAAGCATGAGCTGTGTGTTGCCAAATGATGCTTGTTATTTCCAGGGTTCAAACAATTCTTTTTAAACTACAAAACTTTGGCAAGCGAACCAGAGACTATTAATCTCTAGTGAGCAAAAGAAGAAGAAATTCAAAGAGCAACAGAAACACAGAAAATGAGCTGGTCGTGTTTCCTTTCTCTTTTCCCATTTACCCTTCACCACTTGAAAGTATATTTCTTACCAGTAGTTTGTTAAACATGGCAATTAATCTATGCCTATACATTTTTTTATTCTCCCTCTGATGGAGCTGATCTCCTGTGGGCCTTAATGTTTCTTCATAGCAAATGCTGCAAACCCCCTTGATCAGCAGAGCCAAATGCTACCCAAAAGAAGCCTGGTGCTTATCAAAGGCTGAATGGCTAGCAGACCACTGGTAACTATGGTAGATGCTCATTGATGCTTGGGAAAAAGTGCTAATCAAAAATATAATCTACCATATTATTTCTCAATTTGATTAGCTGTTTGTGCTAATCAGCTGCAGAAATGGAATGTAAAAGAAAATCAGAGTCCCTATTATATGCAGAAACTAAAGTGTGCCCTTGGCGCTGGCCTAGTGTTGCATGTAGATTTTTCTGTCATTTACATCCATTCAAATCCTGTGTGTAAAAAAAAAATCATTGCGGATATTGTATTGATAGTTGTTTTCCTGTGTGTGTTCTTTTATGAAAAAAAGTGTACTGTTTAGAGGAGGAAAATTAGATTTTGCTATGGGGTCTTTTTCTTTATAGCATTGATAAAATAGAATGCCGTAACTTGTATTAGCTGGGGTACAGTGGATGATAATTAATCATTGTTATATAATAGGACCCTTTCATTGTAAAAGAAACCCAAAAAAGCCCACCTGTTTTCTCACTTGAAGTTGTGCTTGACTGCAAAAATAGCAAGGCGGTTAATATTATTATCTTTTTACTTGTTGTAATATAGGTATTTAACCTAATCTTTTTACATCTGGTTTGCAACCTTTTCTGATGGCATTGCCAGAAGGTATCTTTGGTCTTACAGTATATTTCCAGTACTTAACTGGAGTAGGTAGGGTGGATGTGTTGTAATTATTATTATTTTATTACAGATTTGTAAGCGGCTGGAAATTTTAATATGCACACATACTTTTTATAAGTCGGCAGTGCAAAGACACAACAAAGAGGAACAAAACCCACAATATTTCCCTGTAGCTTGAAGCAGTAAGAGAGAGGAGAGAGTTCTTCTGTCCATTCAGCAAAGGTCCTAGGATTTTTCAGTTCCTAATCAGTCCAGCTGGTTTGGGGAGATAGACTGCTAGGTTGAGTCTTTCAAACTGAGTAGTTAGTCTGGGAAGATTAGTAATCTAATCTTTTCACTTTTTGGTCAGAGCATTTGGGCTGTGCCTAGAAGCTATTATGTTTGTTCTAGAATTTGGGATATACTAAGCTTTATAAGTATCAGTCACCCATTAGCACCTCTTTTCCCACTCAAAATGATGGAGAGAGCACAAAACAAGAGTAGAAATATTTTAATGATGTGGGATTAATTCCTCTCACATGTTATAATGATTTTACATATATATATATATCACCTTTCAGCACTTTAGCAACTGTGGAAATACAAAGGATCATGTCATTCACCAGAAAATGCAGCCACCTTTAGGGTGGAATTCAGTATTTTTTTTTTATCAGCACACTGCAATGCTGCACAACAGTTTAGTGCCGCTAGGAAGTATGTAAGAATGTTGAATGCAAATGAATTTGCATGGGAAATGTGAGGAAGGAGGCAGATTGTGTTTACCAGATTTCGGATTGGACCAGGATTCCAGACCCAGAGAGGAGATGGGTAATGTAAGAATAAAAACTTGCCATTGAAACGTCATGAAAATCAGTCATGGGATACATCCATACATATGTACAAGATTCCACAGCCAACATCCCTACTTTTGAAAAAAATGCTAGGTGATCAGTTTTATATCTTATGGGAAAGTGAGCACCTCCTAACAGCACGCTGCTCCAGGGGGCAAATCTCAGCTGGTATAGATCGAAGGAATTGGAGCTGACAATTTACCACAGCTGAGGATGTGCCTCAGAGAGGGAAGTGCCACCTACAGATGGCTAACACCATTTTGTGCAGCTCCCAAGTAGTTCTTGGAAGCCCACCAGGTACTGATGCATCCTGAGCCTGCTTTGCTTGCAAGATCTGACAATATCACAGCCCAAGGTGGCAGGTCTGCAGCCATAAATAACACTCTCTGTAACCACAGGTTACTGATTCAGCATTTTGGAAGTGAACCTTACAATGATAACAGTGAGTTTGTGAGGGGTGAGGGTAAACTTGGCTCTAAAATAAGCAACAGGTTAGAGGTGTGATCCTGATGACAGTGTAGTGTGATGTGAGTCTCCAGTCTCCCCATATGATGCGGAGGGAACCTGGATGCTCTGAGAGTCCAGGACCTCACATAGTTTTCTGCTCTTAGTCTGTTTCAAATATCTACTGGGCTTCATAGCACTTAATAGAAAATTGGGGGGAGTGTTTTTTCTCTGTTCCCCCTCGTCTTCCATATATAAGTGCATTATGGTCTTTTGACTCCACCACAACACACAGGCTTAAAAATCGTTACTGGGATGATGAGTTTTAGACACTTGGCAACTGCTTCAAGTACTTGGTATTCAGGTTTGTAAAATGCCTCTCTAGCACTGCTGCATATACCTTGAAGGCTCCCCTGCAAGAGCCTATATAAGAACGCTGCTACATTAGACTACCACATGCTGAAGAATCATTGCAAAGGGGTTAACTTCACAAACTAAAATTGTGACCAATAATGCAGACAGTTCACTGTCAATTAGTACCCTTTGTGGAGCAATGGAAGCTGTACAGCTGTATTTAGCCTTCTTTGTGTTGAAATACTGCTATAATCATAAATGCTTTATTGCCTTCATAATGGTTAACATTTAAATATCAGTCTAATAATGCATTAATAAGTCTTCTGTGCAGTAGCTATCTGCTATGATTATACTTGAAATTTTGTAATTAATTAGTAGATTAATGAAATAGGGCTCAATTCAGTATTAACTGTATTGCTCATTATTTGTTGCTTTGTTATTTATTTATTGGAGACCTATGGAAATCTTCCTGCTTATTTCTAGCAACAAACAGGCTCTTAATGTTGGAAATGTGTAAGTAGCAAAGCTAGGATTTGGGTTACTAGATACTTTGTCTATTAAATACGTGGCTTTTTTTACAATAGCTGTATCTGAGTCTGTGTGATAGTACAGATTGAATTTTCAACAGTTGTGCTGGGAATAGTGTACAGAATGTATCTCTCATTGTCACTTCTCACTCTCTGAATCCACTCTGTGTTCTGTTAAAGTCAATGAAAAGTCTCCACTGAATTCAGTTTGACTTGCATTGGATCCTTTAGTGCCCTCATTGACATACTCAGTTGTCAACTTTGTGTACGATTTAATTTTCAAAACTGACTATATGCATGGCTGTTCTTTGGTGATTTATGATCCCAGTCCCTGCATAGAGTTCTTTCCTATACTAATGCCTTCTGTAATATATGCCACTTAAACTAACACACATTTACACTTTGCCTCTATTCTTTTGGTGGACAAGTGAACAAAATCAGAACACAGGTATAACAACAGTAATAATGCTTAGCACTTCTATAGCCTCATCCAAAGTGGTTCATCCAGAGTGTGTTACACACATTAAGCATCAATATCTCTGTGGCTAGGTAGATAAGTATTTTACAGATGGAGAAATGGAGGCCGATGCTAAGTGACTTGTCCAAGATTACAGGCAGAATTAGTGACAGAGATAGCAATTGAACTCAGGAGTTCTGAATCATAATCCTCTGCTTGAGCCACTGGACAATATTTGCTGTCATTTATTCCTACAGAGTGTTTCATGTGTCTGAATGAAGTTTACTGTGCCACACACTTCTTTTGGCTAGTTGTCTACCACCGACTTCCATTCCTACACCATCTGCTAGATACCATAATCTAGCAATAATAATTACATATAAAGAGAGCTTTATTTTTTAAAATACAAACTGGTATAGTGGAAAATTCATTTTGGTATTATGATGCCCTTAAGAAGGGAGTTCTGTGGTACAAACAAAGCAGCTTTTCAGCCTCAGAGAGGCTGTGAGGCATCGCAGTTTGTCCTGTGTAGTTTGCACCATGAGTGATGCATCCAGGATTCAACTCCAGATATTGACAGAACTTTCCTCCCTAATGCTTTGCCCTTCCCAATGAAATCGGGGTGTTCTGAATTTGGGATTCCAATTAGGCTCAAATTGTGAAATGAGTATTTTGGTTCAGGTCTGGATTTCAGACATCCTATCCCCTCCATATTTGAGAGTTTTCTGATTTCTGATTTGAGCCAACATCTGACATTACCAGTTTTCCTAGTGGAGCTAAAATTCTGCAATATATTGTGTTGTAGGCTACGGTACACTAACACACTGCAAACTGGGAATCTACGGAGAGGTTTCTGTTGTACACGCTGATCTCTAGTATACAGAAAACGAATCATCTGTTGGAAGGAAGTTACAGATGAATTAGAAGGTTAATTAGTTAATTATTTTAAAGCTCTTGAAAATCTTTTTATGAAATGCCCTGCACAAATACATAATATCACAACTACTGAACAAATCAGGTGTAAGTAACAGTAGTAATGCTTTAAAGTATTATTTGAGGTGGCTGTTTATTTTATCACCTGCACAAAGCTTACAGCCCTTAATTTAAAACAAGGCCAAGCTATTGATTTCTACAGTAATCGCCCAAAACACGGCACTATGGCTGTTATAACGTACAGCCTGCTGGGCCATTGCTATAAACAACTGCTGTGTGTTTGAATTTTAAATAAGGGAAATCTGAAGAGCTTTAACCATTTCAGTTAGAAGGAGGATGGACAGTGCAACATGGTAGGTAACAAATAGTCGGGGGGGCGGGGGAGGGATAGCTCAGTAGTTTGAGCATTGGCCTGCTTTGGGATCTGGGGCAAAATCAGTACTTGGTCCTGCTAGTGAAGGCAGGGGGCTGGACTCAATGACCTTTCAAGGTCCCTTCCAGTTCTAGGAGATAGGATATCTCCATTAATTTATTTTATTCTTTTAGATTTGATCAAGACTCTTGACACAGTAGGCTGCAGTAGTTGCAATTTCTGAGCAATGGAATGTGGCAAGTATACCCTCCTGGTGTGTGTGTTCCATTTCCCAGGCCATCATTGATAAACTTTATAGCTTCTAATTTGCCAGGGAGTCACTGATATAATTAGGAACAACATAAATGGGGGCAACCTACCCCAGTTGATGCTAAACTAGTCATTTTATCATAAAAAACATGATTAGGGTCCCTAATGGCAGCCGGGGTCCCATTCTTCTAAGACCAGCTCTAATAAAATACACAACACGGCGTTTCCATTTGAAACCCTTATATGCTTTGAACAGGAAATGTTTATTCTGGTACATTCCACGTTCCATATATTTCTTCCTAAGGAAACCAAACAAGTATTCCTCATCCATCCATATGTTTCTAACGGAGCAATTTGAGCTGTATGTCTTATTGCAAACAGGCTGTGCTAATGAGGCTTTAAGTGCCAACATCTCCCCTTTTGTTTGAAAACAAATACTCTAGTGGATGAAATCTTGTGCTACTTGCTATGCAGGGCAGGGCATGTTAAATAACAATTTTTGTTTACTTGTGCACAATTATTGGTTACTTTGACATAAAAATATCCTTCTTGACAACTCACAAATCGCTCCTGAGATATTTGTCAGCACGTCTTCTTGTTTGCAGCACTATAGATTTATTACCCGATTTATAAAGAGTGTGCTGGTAAAGCAATGTAAATAATTGATCAATCTGTTTTTCTTTTCTTTCTTTCTTTTTTAACAGTACTCTCAACAATAACAACATCACCCGCATCCCTCTTACCAGTTTCAACCATATGCCAAAGATCAGGACTCTGTAAGTACTAAATTCAGAAATAAGTAGCAGCCTGGATAACTCTGTCTTTGCTTTGAATATTTGTCTTTATTCAAGAAATACTTTTATAAAGGTTTTTAAAACCACTTTCTTTAATAAAAGGACAGTAAATAGGTCAAGCCAAAACTTTATTGTGTGGTATTAACCCCTTGTAAACAGGAATGAGGTAATCTTATTGGGTGAGAACATATTTCAGTCTCTCCCCAAGGTAACCAGCTCAAGCTAGTTTTGGGAGAAAAAAATCTACCAGTTGAGCCTAATTGTTGTCACGTGCTGATTATGAAATGTAATTCTGTTATTTAGCTGATATTTGGAGGCCAAACTGAATCCTTCCTTACAGCCTATGCAAATCTCAATACGTTGGGGTCACACAGCTTTTAAATGCATGCACAGTTTCACCTAGGATAACGTAGAAGTCAGAGCCCGTGCAGAAACAAGATTTTTCATTTAGTGGGAAATTCTGTGAGGATAAAAAAAAAAAAAAAAAAAGTTGTTCCAAAATGGAACAAACCCAAAAATTTCAAAATATCCTTGAAACAAAATTTAATAAAAAAAATTTTTCAGTCAAAACCTTTAATTTGGATAGTCAAAATATTGCAATCTGATTTTGACATTTTAAATTACTTATATTTTTAAAATAGAACATACATTTTGAAATGAAAAGTCATTTTGCACCAAAATATCTAAAATATTTTGTTTTGAATTTTTTCTCTCCAAATGAAATTTAATAGAAATTGACCCATTTTTGCAAAACATTTTCTCTTGTGAGAAATCTGCTTTTTCCAATGGAAAAAGATTCCTCTGGAAAATTTCCTACCAGCTCTAGGAGAACCTTATACAAAGGGAATTAAATTGACCTGTGTGTAATTTTTGTGGAATTTAGACTGAGAGCTGAGAGGTAAAATTCCAAATGGTAATGCCATCAGCTTTGCAGCTCTACCCCACCCAGCCATTTCCAAAATCATTCCCTTTAAATAAATACACAGCTCCAGAAGTCATTTTTTAAAGAAAAACCTGTTTGGTTTTACTCCAGTGTATAAAAACAAGCCAACGTGCGCTTACTCCAGAATGTTCAGCAAGCCAAATACTAGCAGCCTGTTCATACTAGTGGGAAGCAGAATGCTATGTTTAGATATATATTTTCATATAATCACAGTAGGCCAGTTAAGTGAGCTGAAGAAAAATGGTTCTTATCTGTCCATACTGATAGGCTGTTTTCTGTAAAGTGATAACTACTGATTTATATTTACTTTCTTTTTTTCTCTAAAGGATGACATTGCATGATGCTAGCATTAATGTAACTGATTAAAGAGAATTTATATTTTTGTCTTTTTGTGGGGGAGGTGAAGGGTGGGTTAAGATATTTCTCTCCCTTAACGATCCAGAATATTTGCCTGGCTACTTCAGATCAATCAGTCTTGTCTGTTCCAGAGCTCAGTGCCTGCTGCCATTTTCCCTTTAGTTTAATTTCGGAGATGGCTTTGTATATCGCTCCCTGGAGACTTACACTGACTAATCCCCCTTCGCTGTAATTAAAGAAGAAAAAAAGGGAATGAAAAAAAAAAAGGAAGGAAGTCATAAATGGGATTTATAAAGAGAAGCTTTTATATTGAATTCTGAGAGCCACATTTTACAGAACATGAATGCTGACCCACTCTAAAAGGATTTGCTGGAAATTTAATTTAGAGTCTGTGGCTAAAAGGGCACCTTTAAAAGCTGGCATTTGTATTTATTCACCTTATGTTCTACAAAGGTAGTTTCATCAATAGCAAGTGGCATGTATGAGTCTCAAAGACTGCCAAATTATATCCCTTCTAACCAGTTCAGTATTATTTTTTAAAAAGCCCCATGCAGAAGGGTAGAATTGTAATACTGTGGTTTAATTTTTCATTTTACTTTCTCCCTACTTTGTCAGAGATAGTAAAGCCATCCAAAGAATAGTAAATGTAAGATAAACATAGATACCACAAATATTTCATGACTTCTTCCACTGCTCCTTCCTGGAATTGTTTCATTCTCCTCAAATCATCACCATCACATCTCACAAAGATGATGTCTAAATATTAACATTATTTTTCATAGCTAAAAATGATTAAAAACACACTTGACCATTGTTGGTTCATATTGCAGGATAATGTGGCTTTGATATTAAACATGTGGTTTGCTGAAGTAGGTAATAATGCCCCTTTGCAGCTGCCCAGGTAACGCATCTCTGCACAAATCAACTTGGAAATAGGTCTCTTATTGTTCTGTTAGGTAAAATGTTCATATGAAGATATTAATGGGGGGTGAGACAGCAATACCTTCTCTCATGTCACGTTTCTGATTTTACTTCATACGTTTTTTTTTCTTTCTCTTCCATGTTAATACACACCTCAAAAAAGCTGCTTTCATAAGGGGCAAAATCTGTGAGAGAAAGCATGTTGCATAGAATTTGTTGCAGGCATGATGACTTGGGTTGGGGAGATAGGATGTAGTATTTGATCCTTCAGTCAATGGTTCAAATCCAGCCATCTGATGGCTGTGCAGTACCTTATGTAGAATGAATATAGTCTTCATATAGTTCCCACTGGCTAGGTGTCCACATCACAAAAATATCATCACACATGGCCATTGTGTTAGCAGGTTTACTAGAGAAGCCATAGATTGAATGGGCCTAGGTAGGGTACCCTGGATGTAATTATTTATAGTGAGTGCTGAGGTCCATTGACAGGCAGTTGGGGAATCTGCCTGTACTGTACTTGTTCTGGAGCTAAAAAGTTTATTCTCAGTGCTCTCAATCCAGCTTTTTTTATAAGGACAAGAGTCATGTGAATTTTTTAAAAGAAAAAAAAATCCATTCCATTATAAAGAACATGGGAGGAAAAATTAAGAATATCCAGGCACTATGACCTTGAAAGGAAAGAAAAATGTATTAATATAATCGTAGCACTTAAGAATCCTTTCTAAAAATAAAATAAATAAATCAGCTCTTCTATGCTGATCTGTTCAACCTAACTCCTCTTTTCCGTTGTTTTTTTTGTTTGTTTGTTTTATTGATTTTTTTTGTGTGCTCTTGATTGGAATTTACAGGAATTAGTTTGTATTGATCTGCTTTCATTTGCATGAAACAGCTTTATTTATGCTAAACATGTCCTCTGTATTAATTTATTTAATGGTGAGTCTCCTTTTGTCTCTGCATCTGTGAGTGACTGCAGAGGTAAATGATTTCATAAAAAAAAAATATGTAAAATATACAAAAAAAACCAAAACCCACCAAATGGCTGCAGTGCTCCTGACTTGCACAAGGGACTGTTGTGCTGTGTTTCTCAACCACAGTGGAAGCCCTTTTCAAGCATTCTTATTGTATTCATTAATTTGTTTATCAAAGACATAGTCCTACATGCTACCTGGTTAAGCTTGACGGCTTGTTTACAATGGACCAAGAGCAATTCCCAAACACCCTTGGCATGCTGCAGAATTTCAACACAAATAACATTATCAGGTCTAAAGATAGGGCTCACATGGGACAATGCAGGTGGATTGAGGAGTAATATAGTTCCCACTGTTAAAATATTTAAACCCAGAAACTAGTTCTACATATCTAGCAAGAAAACAAATAGGAGATATGGAAGCAGTTCTTGTGAAATTTTTATCATATGAACCCTGTCTGAAAACAAAAAAAAGGCATGTTCCTACTTTCTTTAGAAAGCATAATTCTGAATATCATCATAGGATGCTCTTGAATGTTGTGATGGGAAGGGATGCTAATTCTTTGCCAGGTTAGCTGTATGAAATTGTTCATCTATAGGTTGACACAGCCTTGTTGCAGTTAGGGTGATCTTTTCCTAGACAGTGTTCTCTCGGCTTTGTGAATGTATGTATTTGTTCTTTCAGTTTATATACTGTGCCTATCAACAATGAAATTTAAAAAATTCATAATACAAACATTTTACCAAAGTTCTTAGTTGATGCAGTGTCCTCTGAAAATGTAACAACATCGCTGCCCCACCCCGCCCCTTCATTGAAATCTTGGGTGAATAGAAATGCTTTACAGTGTGCCCTGAAGTGTACCCAGCAGATGTAAGCGCTACTGGCCAAAGCATGGAAATGAATTCCAAGCTTGAGGTCCAGCCACTGAAAATGCATCACTGGCTCCCCCCAGACATACAAATCTAGGGACTGTCAGCTTGGGCGCCACCACTGATCTCAACTGCCACTGTGTAATATGAATATCTCTAGATTGATGGTTAATTTCTTCTGGAGCTGGCAAGGCTAAATCCAGTGTGCACACCAATTGTTTTTTTTTTAATATAATACTTGATATATTACTGCATTGCAGTTAAGAATGCTTTGTCTAACTGTATCTTACAGGATTTTCAGTCTTTGGCGGGGATGGGTGGGTTTGTCATTTCAACTTTGTCATAATGCTACAACTTCATGACTCATTAAAAGGAATGACATGTTTAATCTTGCCAGTTTTAACTTATTAAACTTTGACGTAAAGTTTGTGGTAGTTATTAAACAGTATTGGGTTCATTCCCTGGTTGCATGTTTACTATTTAAAAGATGTGGGGGAGGGAGGGGATTAAAGCTAGATGATACTTCTGGAAGTTTTTAGTATAAACTTAGAAGTTTACATCTTCTCTTGTGAATTTGCATCATGTTAAAAATGAACTGATGGTTGAGGGTGGAAGTGGGAGAAGCAATTAATGTGTGCCACAAACCCGCAGCAAAATTGCACAAGTACTCATAATTTGAGTATTTTGTATTTAAGATTTCAATCTGTTGCGAGTCTGTAAAATAGGCATCCCATTGCTGAACAATACTTCTCAGACTCCTCTTAGAAGCTAAATGGATGGCCATGACAGCAAGTGAAGCTTGTATTAAATTACTTAATGATGGGGAAGGATGAATCTTCACCTAAATGTGAACTAAACCTTTCATGGATTAGAAAAAGTTCAGTTAATAGATATTATCTTTTTGGAGGTCGTCTGTGCTTTGTCTATACCGCCCTAAGGTAAAAGCCTCCAACTACCATGAAGCTGCTGTGGTACTCCTGGCACTGGTAATTTCACCCAAGATTGCTGCCTGCTGGAAAATTTTCAGTTTCAAGGGTTGATTGCACACCCATCCTTTTGGATGCTCACTTGGAGCTCTGCTTCTTGTCAGGTTCACTTATTGCTTTTCAATATAATAGAAAAGTCAATTTGATCAAAGCCCCTTCAATTTTGTGGATCCCCTCAGCCTCTAGTCTCAACATTTATCTCTAATAATTCAACTTACTCCTGTGTGAAAATATGTGCAGGGTTTTTAGTATAATGTCTCTGAAAATTTGTACGAGTTTGCTTTGTTTAATCACTGTTTCTAAAACATTCAGATCTGATGTGACTCTTTCTGCCCATTGCAGGCGGCTTCACTCCAATTACCTGTATTGTGACTGCCACCTGGCTTGGCTGTCTGACTGGCTGCGTCAGAGACGCTCGATTGGGCAGTTCACATTCTGCATGGCACCCGTGCACCTAAGGGGTTTTAATGTGGCGGATGTTCAGAAAAAGGAATACGTCTGCTCTGGTATGACACTGATTATTCAGTTATCTATCTTCTGACATTTTTATAATGAAGTTCACACAAAACCAGTGAATGAAGTATTATTATTAGTCCCATTTAAATGTCATTCCGTGCCAGTGCTGATTCAGTCATATCACTGCTAAACTGTTTGCTAATATTGTAAATTGTTATGATTTGTTCAATCTCATACAAAGTGTTGGACTCTTAATTATTCTGTTCTCAAATTATTTTCTCAGCTGTACTGTTAGAAATGATTTTAATGTGAAAGGGCAATTAAGAAGTAGTAATTTGGCATTTCTCGGGGGGAAATTTCTCTAATCTCTACAGCTGACTAGTTTACAAAGGGCAAGGATTAGTAAATGCTGATCTGTATACACTGCTATTTTTCCAGAATGGGGTGTGATCCAGTGGGAATCGGGTCTTTTTATGAAGGTATGGACTATAAGTCCAGAGGTCTGTCCCAGGCTCTGAAACAAATTTCATTTGTGACTTGAAATCAAGACACTTAACTTCTCTCTGCCTGATTTTCCTTACTGGTAAAATGGGCATGATCATAATCTATCTATCTATCTATCTATTGAAGTTTTATCAGTATATTATTAAAATACTGTCACTGATTTTTGTGACCAAATGTGTGTTTGTACCACCTGATGACTGGGGTTGTATGCAACATGCGGTGAGCTCAGGTTAGATATAATCATCATCTTTACTCATCATAGTATTTTATATATTTATACCCATTTTCAAATATTAAGTAACATTGTCCCTTTGAGGTGAGGAAGTATTATTATCCCCATTTTACAGGTGGAGAAACTAGATACAGAGAGGCTGAGTGAATTGCCCAAAGTATCTCAACAAGCTGTTGTCAGCGTTAGGAGTAGAATGCAGCAGTCACTTATTCCTGACTCTGTGCTCATATGATTACAAGGTCCTGCATTACGAAAACCATCATTATATTATCCGGAATTGCTGGCAGTGTCAACAGAAAGGCCAAGGACCGAATGATCTTAGATTATGTTTTTCCTTCACTGTTAAAGGTTGTCCATCAGGACTGAGGCACATCAGTGGGGTAGTGTGCAAAAGCTTGAAATGGTGTTGACCATTATGTTCTCGGGCTGTCACTCTGGTCCCTTACATCAGTAATACATAGTCGTAATAGTATTAGATGGCAAGGACAGAGATGCGCTTATGCTCGCCTCCTGCTCTCATAGGAAACTTTGACAATTGGATATGTTACCCTCATTCGTGTGATCGGTGCTCCGAGATGTAGAGGAAGGCAAACCCACCACCCACATGCTGTATAACCATCTGTGCAGGACAAATCCCTTTTTACATCAAGTTTGGCAGTCAATTTAACCGCAGGCGTGTAAGCCAAACTTAAGGGGAAAAAAAGCAGCTATGCATATTACATACAGAGAGCAGTACTTAGCCTCTCTGAGAAGTCTGAAGAGCTTGAGTCAAACAGCAGGAAAAGCCCCATTTTATAGAGAGATTATGTTCTTTTGTAGGTGCTTTAAGCCTGACCTTAGAAGGAAGCAATGCTAAAATTTACACGTCTGACCTAAATAGTACAATACAAATAACTCTGTTTTTTAGTTATTTTTATATATGGCTTGATCAAGCAGAGAAAATGTGAGAACTACATAATGGGAGAAGACAAGACTTTATCAAGTTCTTGTGTGCTTGTTTGTACAAAATGGCTGTTACCTTCTATGGGGCCACTTGACAGTGCTGTGCCAGAGAGGGCAGTGTCAACTGTATGAAATGTAATTGTAGTGGTTGCACTAGGAACTTGAGAAATGGCTGGTGCTCAGGTGATGGCTGTGGGGGCAGGCACAGCTGTAAGCTCTTCCCCATTGTTGTATTAATTTGTGACCACAAGTGAGAGGTAAATAGTTGTATTTGTCGGACAAGGGTTTCATAGAATCATAGAATATCAGGGTTGGAAGGGACCTCAGGAGGTCATCTAGTCCAACCCCCTGCTCAAAGCAGGACCAGTTCCCAACTAAATCATCCCAGCCAGGGCTTTGTCAAGCCTGACCTTAAAAACCTCTAAGGAAGGAGATTCCACCACCTGCCTAGGTAACTCATTCCAGTGCTTCAACACCCTCCTAGTGAAAAAGTTTTCCTAATATCTAACCTAAACCTCCCCCACTGCAACTTGAGACCATTACTCCGTATTCTGTCATCTGCTACCACTGAGAACAGTCTAGATCCAGCCTCTTTGGAACCGCCTTTCAGATAATTGAAAGCAGCTATCAAATCCCCCCCTCATTCTTCTCTTCTGCAGACTAAACAATCCCAGTTTCCTCAGCCTCTCCACATAAGACATGTGCTCCAGCTCCCTAATCATTTTTGTTGCCCTCCACTGGACTCTTTCCAATTTCTCCACATCCTTCTTGTAGTTTGGGGCCCAAAACTGGACACAGTACTCCAGATGAGGTCTCACCAATGTCGAATAGATGGGAATGATCACGTCCCTCGATCTGCTGGCAATGCCCCTACTTATACAGCCCAAAATGCCGTTAGCCTTCTTGGCAACAAGGGCACACTGTTGACTCATATCCAGCTTCTCGTCCACTGTAACCCCTACGTCCTTTTCTGCAGAACTGCTTCCTAGCCATTCGGTTCCTAGTCTGTAACAGTGAATGGGATTCTTCCGTCCTAAGTGCAGGACTCTGCACTTGTCCTTGTTGAACCTCATCAGGTTTCTTTTGGCCCAATCCTCTAATTTATCTAGGTCCCTCTGTATCCTATCCCTACCCTCCAGCGTATCTACCACTCCTTCCAGTTTAGTGTCATCTACAGACTTGCTGAGAGTGCAGTCTACGCCATCCTCCAGATCATTAATTAAGATATTGAACAAAACCAGACCCAGGACCAACCCTTGGGGCACTCCACTTGAAACCAGCTGCCAACTAGACATGGAGCCATTGATCACTACCTGTTGATCAAAGTCTTAAGTGCATTGTTGATAATCAGTTAGTTTAAAAAATTAGAGATGGGCATGCCATGTAGCAGAGACAAAGGAAACAAGGCCCATGCACCAAGGATCACGTATGGCCTGATTTTCATGTAGTTACCATGGACTTCAGTGCGATTTGTAGATGCCCAGCACTTCTGAAAAGCAGGCCATTAAAATCTAAGTTACAAAGATAAGACTAGACAGACTTCCAACCACAGGTCTTGGTGAAGTGGACAAGTGAAGAGGAGAAAAAAACATGGGTAAGGAAACTGCCCTTGACAGAGCCTCATTTTACTAGGGAAGTAACCACGCCAATCCTTCCTTAAGAACTCAACAACTGATGCTTCCAGAAAAACAGTACTGTGCAGTGAAACAAAAGGAGATGTTTAAATCAGGAGAGCTAAGGTATAACTGGACTGTGAGAAACTCCTCCCTCGGGGAAAAGTACCTGCCAGAATAAATAGTGTTCTGTATCAGCCATGCTGTCCCAAAAGAGAAAAGGAAATGCAGTTGAATAGGGGGAGATAGGATGACTAAGGAGTCCTTTCTGATTCCCTATCAGGTAACTCTCTTAAGGGTAGCCTGTTTTTTATTTAAAAAACAAAACAATACAAACAAAAGCACACACAACAGAAAAGCCATCAGCTTTGTAGTCCTGAGAACGCATTCCTTAGCCCCCAATTGTAAATAGTGTGTGGTGAAATGGAAATCTACAAGAGTTCATTACAGGGGAAGATTTAGCACAGAATCCCATTTAATGCCCACTTGTTAAGAAAAAAAAAAACAATCTGTGTGTGCAGTTTACTGAAGATGCCCCTGATTCTAAAGAGCATCTTAAACCTTGGCCCCACTGTTTCACATGCTAGCTTCTCCTCCCTGAATTTACAGACGAGTTTAGTCATTGTTTGACTATGAGTTACTGGATCTTAATATAGAGCGACTTCAGATCAGACTGGTGCAAGACGATGGTGCTGTGCAGGCCTTGTCTCACTGTGAATGTATTTTATATAATTTAAGGTGATATGAACAACGGTAACAAGCCCCAAAGTGGTGCTAAAAGGCTTCTATGTTTCATAGTGACAAGCTTAGTGCTGGAATACAATATGCTGCACCATTGTGTTTCAGTATACGTTCAGGGTTTCAAACAGAAGTGCTTTATAGTAATGGGCATTTTTTCTTGGGAGAGGAGAGAGATCTTTACATTTCTTCTTTTTTTTTTTTTTTTGACCACCATATTATGGACTTTAAATTTGAACTAGGGAAAATCACTTCAGACTGGTACAGAACACTACCCAAAAACACATTTTTCATTTCATAGCAAATTTTAAAACTTGAATTAATGAGTGTTAAGGGTCCAACTAAATACTGAATCCTCCGTAACAGGGAATGGTTGTAAAACTGAAGAACAAAGAGATGCAATGAGTCACCCAAACTCTCATAGCAAAATTGGAACAAGAACCCAGGTTGTAACACGCCATATCTAGTGCCTGGCATGAAGCACCATGCTACCTCTCTGGCATGGTAAATGTGTATAGTAAGAGAGATGGGCAAGATGCATACATTCAGAATAAAAGAGCTTGAAGGACTAAGTTTTCAAGCAGGCCTCTCAATTTGTGAACCTAAATTTTACACATGCTAGTTGAATGGTTTGGATACACAGGGATTTGTTTGTGGAAATGAGGGGTTGGCTCAGGCATATGTGTGTCTGCGGAAGATTTGTGTGCAGCAACCTGGAGGCTGGCTTGCAAATATAGCTCAAAAGATGTCTAATCAGATTTGTAGTACTGAAGACAGCAGAGAAACATAATTTATATGATCCTGAACAGTGCTGGCTTTCGGTGACAAAAATAATTTGGTAGCCTGTCTTACCATTGTGGGAGAGCAGTGAAGAAGTGCCGGGCTGCTTTCCACATCGTTAACTAGCCCTCTCTTCATCTATCATGAGCCTTCTCTTTGGCTGTTAACATAACTTGTCCACTTCTCGGTCTTCTCTTCTGCAGCTGCTTCTATCAGAACTCTGTCTTAATGCTTGAATTAATCTGCAAACACATCTTTTCCCCTGTGAAACTGCTTTATTTAACTCTGCAACACATTTTGAGATAGAGTTGGCATGCAAGGCACCATACTAAATAGGATGGTATTGTATTTTCAACCAAAGGATGATTATACCAATCGATGAAGTACAAATAGCATGACACATTTCTCCTATCTTCCTCCACCACAACTCTCCAACTCCCAACCACATTATGGAAACAAAGAGTAACAAGACACGGAGGAAAGACTTGTCCGTCAGCTGAAATATCAGCTTTGCTTTGATGCAAGGGGACTGTTTATTTTCATATTCTTCTAGGTGTCAGTGAAGCAGTTGAGGGAGGGGGGATATGAGCTTGTTGTTGTACCTATTTGAGCCTTCCAATCTCGGTTTTAGGTGAAAACAAGATCCCAAGCAATGTTTAGATATTACACTATTAAATTATTTTCTCTCTATCCCCTTAGGGTAGCTGATCTGTTTCATCTCCCTAGGTCCCCTAACTTAATTCTTACATGAATTTGAGTTGTGGCTCTTTGATTTTTCTCCTACCTGATCTTTGCTCATTCAAGGCGAGTTTAATCTACATACTGATCAGCTACATTGAGTCACAAAGCCTTTTGTCACTCGCTTTAATGCCTTGCAGTCTAAAGCGGTGAGTATATGAAGCCATACAGTCAGCAAGCAATTGCCTTGATCTTGTCAGTGTCTTGTGGGCGATCCGCTTAATGCCCCCATTTTAGATCACAATTGGATTTTTTTTCAAAATATTTTAATAAACCATCCTTAAGTTCTGGTGTTTTTTAAAGTGCATATATGAGGAGAATGAGGAAAGAGACTCAGGAGAAATAAAGTAATATTCATTCAAACTAAACAGTTGAGTGTAAAGCAGTTCCATTACAAGAAAATTGAGCCTGTCGTATGATAGTGTAATGCACTGGCTAGTATGCTTGTCCCTGTTGCTACTTCAAGTTCTGAGTGGCTCTGGCACAAAGCGGCATAGTGATGACCCTGAGCTCCTAGGTTGGCACTGGTTTGTTACAATATTATAACATAATTTTTTACCAGTCACTTGGGATACTTCACAGTGGGCACCATTTAAAGAAATATAAGTAGGGTAGGACTACCAGAGGTATAAGTTTCCAGGGGAGAAATAAAAAAGATGTTGTTTTTTAATGTAAGTGGTACTACCAGTTTCTAAAATCTCCTTCAATTCATAGCTGATTATTTTACTTATTTCTTTCAATGCACTCTCCAATAGGAAATGTAACAATACATAAATTTAAGCATTTAATTTTTGAACTGCTTCCTATAGGACAGATTTTCTTTAATGAGCAATGAAATTGGAGTTTGAAAGGGGGGAACTTGGTTACCTAAATAATTTTCTTTTCCCATTAAGTAGAGGGTTTTTTTCTGCTTCTTGTTCCTCACCCTCTGTTCACACACAGCCAAATTTTCTTCTCACATACTTGCCGCGGTATAAATCAGTAGTAATTCAGTTGAAGTTCAGTTGAGTTACACCAGACTGAAACTGGGGTGAGAGGAGAATCGGTCCCAGAATCAAACTTCCAATCTGTTCTGACTAATGCAGCTGACAGTGATTTTAAGGAAACATTGAATTGATACAAATCTAATTTGGGAATCTAAAGTTCCTGATTCCTATGATAAAACTCTGTGTGAGGTGTAATATGGAGGGTAATGCAGTATCTCTATCCCATTACTGCCTCTTGGCACAATACCAAGAGCCTGAGCAAGGAAGGAAAGGTTGTTTGGTTGGTGTTGAAAAGAGATCTAGCAGTACTAAAATCATTAATCTCTGGCCAGGGCTTCTAGAATCACTAGACTGATTTAATCTTTTTTTTTTTTTTTTACTTCGTGGAATGTTGTTAAGGAGAAAAAAAAGAATGAAAAACTAATATAAATAATACCCTTAGGCTAGATATCATCATAGAACAGTCAAAAATGCCAAGAGAAAGGCAGGGAAAAATACTCTGCTTATATTTCATTTATGCAGTAATACGTCTATATCTATATATCTATACCTATATCTATAGAATCGTCTGCTACTTACAAAATGTTATCAGGAGGTGCTGATAGCTGGTAAAAGTGGTAAACCCCTGAAAAAAGAAGGAATGTAGATTAAAGCAAAATAAAGAGAAGGAGATGAGTGGGACATCTTATCAAGTGATGCACTTAATTATGCAGGCCTTACTCTAACTGAGCAGCAACAATAATTTCTGAGGGAGCAGGGAAGGTTTTGTCTCCTTCCCCCACCACCGATTGATCTCAATTCCTGCAGGGCTGGGGGTAACAATGTGCCCTACAACTGTCCAGATTTTAATGGTCACGGGAGTCAGAGTTTTTTCTTAGTTTTTTTTTATGTGGTTTTTGTATTTGTGTTTGGTTGATTGGTTTGCAAAGCTTCAGTTCAGGCTGCTTTGCTCTCCTCGGTTTACCACTAAATAGCAGATCTCAGTATTTTTATCATTTGCCAACTTTTTATCAACTTAACTATTTGCTCCAACTTTTGCCCGTTTCTATATGAGTGACTTGTGGGTTAAATTAGCCAATAATACCTTTTTTGTCTCTAAGATAGGGTTTTAGCCCCTTTGAGAGCCCCAAGAGTACTGGTAAACATTCTTAAACTGGATTCTCGGCAAAGCTGCAGGACTTAACACTGTGTTTGTTCATTTCTCTTAATGCCTTTTGAGAAAATCAGGGTCTGAATCTATTCTTGGTGCCCTTCAGTGACATTTCAAAAGGATTTTCAGCTCCTACTAAACAACTCTTGTCACCACCAACTTTAACTGAGATCTAGTTTAAAGAAACATTTCATTGGGTACTATTCTTTACCTAAAAAGAACAGGAGTACTTGTGGCACCTTAGAGACTAACAAATTTATTAGAGCATAAGCTTTCGTGGGCTACTGCCCACTTCCTAAAGGTAGGCTCTCTAAAATAAGGCCCAATTGGTAGAATGTTTTGGGAATGCTTGCAGTACTGCTGTCTGCACTGAACTTTTCCTTTGGTTAAATGGAGGGCTTCTGTTTCTGGGTCTGTCAGACTCACATTTTTATTAATGCTAATCCCACACACAAAAGTTAAGCAACCATCCAGAAGTAGTAAAAAGTAAAAGCCAAAAGACAAATTGTGTGTGTGTGTGTGTGTGTGTGTGTGTGTGTGTGTGTGTGAGCATTCTTGAGCTTTTTATCATACACCAACATACTTTCCAATACTTAACTGAGATCAGTAAAGTGTGTTCTTGTTTAGACCTTCTGAAGCATCCCTATTTGCATTCTTATTGCTAATTTTAATAACAGTTGCAGACATACTGTTTTAGAATAAGAAGTCCTGGTTGTGGTTGACCCAGGATGATGATAGAGACTTTTTATGTTGAGGACTGTGGGAAGGCATCACCGGCAAAACCGGGAGTTGATGAGGGGGAAGACTTCTTTAGCAGGTGGGTAAAATGCTAAATAATTTGGCCTTGACCAAATGTGTGAAAACTTGTGAAGTTTTTCTCATGTGAAAACTGTTTCAGGTGCAAAGTTTATGCAAGATACAGGACCCTGCCTGCAGGGTCCTTTTCGATAGGCTGTTGCTGGAGTGTCAGATGACTTCTACTTCTTGTTCTATGTAGAGCTAAGTTCTGGGGTAGAAAAAACATATATTAAAAAAAATCTCACCCTGTTGCTTCTTGCTTACTCCCAGGATCTATCCCTACTAACCTGCAAAGTGAAGAGATCTCTCAGTACCATGGGAGCTCTGTTAGGAAGGTGCACATTTAAAAGGAAAGCAAAATTTAATAAAAACAGCATGTAGACTTCATTGATTAGGGCCAAGTGAAAACCTGGACAGAAATGCTAGAAACCTGGCCAGTAGATAGCACTTTGGACAGTGAATCTTCGCCTATGTAAACAGATATAAGTATAATTTTTTTTTTTTTTGCAGAAACAGAAAATTAAATGGCCTCCTAGAGGATCAAAAACCTGCTAGAGAAATGTATCAGTGCTTATCAAGTAGCTTTCAAATTTCAGTGCCAATGGTCCCCTCATCTGTTATAAAGGTGATCTGTTTCAACTTGTTGTTGTTTTAGCAAGAACATCTTTATCTAGATGATGCATTGACGTGTGTAGAATAGTCAGCAATCCATTCTGTTACTGCTTAGTCCAAGACTTAGTGAGACCCTGTGTGGTAATGATAAGTTGGGAATCTAGAGTAAAAGGGAGAATTGCAAGATTTCATCTTTGACTTCTAGCCTGAATCAGGATCAGTGCTACAGGTAGGCTACACAGGCAAAGGCCAAAGTCCCTAATTTTTAGGGGAAGCTGCAGTCTGGCAAACCCACCCACACCAGCTAGGACTGCTCTGCCCAGGTTGCACCACTGGGTAGCAGCAGCCTTGGGCACTAAAGTACTAGCACCAATCCTGGCCTGAATAATTAATTTCCTGTACGTTGATGACAGCAGAGTCCTGCCTCTTCTCTGCTATGAGGGACACTGCTCTACAATGTGTGAAACAATAGGAATATTTACTCTAAATACAACAAAGCCGGTTTCTGTGCAAGAAAGTCAATGTAATCCATAATTGGCTGGCCAAGCTCTGCAAGAAGCTAATTGTGAGCTCCATTCATATATCAAGGGCTAAATTTGGTCCAAAGTAGCTCCCATTACTAGCTCTGTTACTATGATTTCTCTGGAGATCATGACTGAAAATTGTCCTTAAACTATAGTAAGTTTATGTGGAATGGAGCAGCATCAGAGTAGCCCCTCTTATTTATTTCTCTCTGCTTGTTATGTTCACTGGGTTTGCCATGGATTTTTTTTTCCCCTTAAGCAGAATTCTGTAAAAGGAGTGTTACTGCTTGTTTAATGATTCTGGATTGAAGTATAATCATACAGGAAGTCAGCTTTTGAGCCATTACTCCAAGAGTGCTAATGTAATTACATTTTTGTCTTGGTGTCTAAGCCTAATGGCTTGTTTTATTACTAATACACTAATAGTATTTCAGTATACAGTGGAAGTGCTACATTTACTCGTGTTAATGGAATGCCATTCTGAAGCTGTAGTTCACTTACAGGAATATTGCTGAGCAGGGAAGAATGAAGTTGGACTTCAAACTCTTGTAAGCATTTGACTTAAGCCCATGGACAGCCTCTTCATTTTTGTCTTTCTGACTTGACAATCAATTTTCTGTTTACCGTTTGTGTCCTCTGCTGCTAATTTAGAATGTTTAATAATGTATAGGAAATTAGGTAAAAACTGCTTTCAAGAAAATACATGAAAATTCTAATGCATGTGTGACTGACACACTGAGTTACATGGAATCTGTGTCCGCTCTCTCTGAATTTAAATTAGCTTTAAAACTCAAACTGTATTATTGGGAGTAGTTTTACTGCTACCGTTGGTTGAAGTATAGAATGATACTTGTAGGAAATTGGTGATGTCATAGACTTCTCACTTGGTATGAGCCAAATGGGCATACAAGCAAATCTCAGAATAGTGGAAGAGGCAGACTGTGAAAGTGGAAAGTGGACTTTCACAGAAAATCCCAACTGGGTATGTACCAAGCGTCAAGAAATCGAGAAGAATCCCTGTCCATGTTCATGTTGAATGGCTCACCCAACTCTGTCTGTTTTGCTCTGTACATGTAGCGGTGACATCTCACCACTAGGAAGCAGTGGCCATTCAAAACCATCAACATAGTTGTTTTAAGAAAGCAACGAGAGACAAATGTATTCATTTCAAATTTAGTGAAAATTGTAATACAGATCATTTAGTTGTATTTAACCCAGATCCCAGGACTGATATCCCTACCCTTGTGAAAAATACCATAGAGACATTTTAATTACTCACAAGTGGTCAAGGACCACAGTTTTCATAACGTATCCAAACATTTGTTGCAGCAATATACCATTTTGTTTATTAATCAGTAACTTTGCATCCATCAGACTTACAATTATTTTAAACCTGTCATAGATCTTTACCCAGTAAATCCATTTTGTCAGGTTTATATTCAAGCCAGCAGAACGTCTGAAAAAATAAGGAGTATTTTGTAGGTTTCTATCAAAACAATTGGTTAGGTGAAGCAGGACTAAACTGAGACCTACTTACTGTGTTTAATTAAAGCGCCGTAACTGGATGTCAATAGGAATGAGATTATTTGGTTTATTTACTCATTTCAAAACTTAATTTAAATGCCCCTGGCATTTAAATCATCCATTTATAATCTACAACTGTTCTGTTCTAATTGCAATTTCAGTCTGTTGGCTACCCTTAAAAGGCTAGAGGCCAATGAAATATTTAATTTGAAAACAGAAATTAACTTTTCTCAGTAAACTCCAAGGCCCTAAGTCTCCCCTCTCTCCCTCCATAGTCTATGGACTTTGATTCTAAAACAAAATGCTGCAATTTAGCATACAAGATACCGAATACTAAAATTATTAGAGATGCCATTCTGTTTCTTGAGAGATAGATGAGAACTATCCTTTTTGTCAGCCTGATGACTGATCCAACTGTGCATATTTTGGCACAAAGGGTATTCAGATTTATCTATGTATAGAAAGAGATAGATTTGTGTGTGTGTGTGTGTGTGTGTATACATATATATATGTATAAAGGAATGAAGTGAGTTCTATTATCTATAAAGTTAAATATGCAATTAACTTGGAGAAGTGGAGCTGCAGTATCTCTCTGAGTTGTAGGTAGTAGTGAGAACCCCCCGTCATATGGCGACCCCTTCCTGGGGTGCCCTCTTGTGGCAGGCTGGGGCATGACTGGGGCATGACTGGGGCACCTCCCTCAGTTTCTCCTTCTTCTGGAGTCGGCAGTAACGCTACATAAGGTTTCAGAGTATAAATAGCCATTTGTTGGGTTAATTTATTACAAAAAATTCATCAGCACCCCAAGCCCAGCTCAGGAGTCTCTTGCCATGCTGCAGCTCTCCATTACACCTCTGGAGTCTCTCATTGTGCTCCAATTCTCCAATACAGTTCCAGTATTTCTCACCAAGCTCCAGCTCCCAGGTGCAGCTCCGGCGGCTCTCACCACCCCAGCCCCTCTAGCTGAGATGTTTCTTTACCCTCTTTCTTTCCTGTCTGGTTCCAGATCTTGCCCTGAGACATCAATGAGTTCTCCCCCTCCCCCCATCATTTCCCAGCCTTCAGCTGTCCAGCTCAGAGAGCTAGTAGATATCTCCCTCCGCTGCAGTCAGCCTTCAGCCACCACCCATGCCCCTGCCCCAGCCTTCTCTGGCTTTGGGAAGTTTATAGGTGACCGTCCCCCCAACTACCTTCCTGCTTTCTGCTTTCACCAGCCTGATCTGGCTCCACTGCTCACTAAGGAGCTCTCACTTCTCTTCCCTCTGAATCATCCCTTCCCTGAAGCTCTCAGCCCAGCTCTTCTCTTCTCCTGAGCTCTCTCCCTCTCTGGACTTTGGGTTCTGAACTCTTACTCTTGGGTTGCTTCCCATTTATAACTCCCAGGGTAGCCCTGCCCTCCTCATTGCACCAAACTGGGGAACAACTGGAACAGGAAAGCTGGGCCCGATAGCACTTGGGGGTGAACTACCCTGTTACAGCTCTGTATGTCATGGCCATGTCTTTTGGTAACACTTACCTGGTATGTAGCTTGCCAAACTATTAGCTACCACAAGCAGTAGAGCTCTAAAATATAGTCTCTTGGTGGGTTCTTTTTTTTGGATTAGGGTGACCCCAGAAGCTGGGAAAATCAGTGTTTGATCTGAACGTCCTTAATTTGATGGTGATCTGAACCAGGGGTTTCGGGTATAATTATAAAGATAAATGCCACGTGTGAAAATCAGATCCAGATCTGGATTTCTAGTACTCCAGATTCTAGGGATATTTAGATTTGGACACTTGATTAGTCATCTTTTTAGTATGGACATATCTCCTCCAGACCACCAACAGTGAAGATTTCTGATTAAACTCTGTCTCCATGGTGTTTCATTGTCCTGTCAATATGCTTACACCCAAGATTCACATAGACCTGGCGTGAAGGTAAAAGTAACACAAACTATCATTTAGGTGGAACTATTTAATCCAAATCATTTTTTCAGATTCTCTTTACAGTTTGATAAAAGAAATCTTAAGATCAGCAGATGAATGTTGACTGAAATGGTGGTGGAATGTACAATACAGATTAATAAAATTCTGTTGCATGTAAAGCAATGTTTGTCTTCTGCCAAAAATAAACAAAACAAAACAAAATACAAAAAAAAAACCCACTCATTTGTTTGAAATGATTCTGCAATTTATGCATAAAGTCTTTTTGTTCCCAATAAGGTGCTCTGAAAACCAATAGCCAAGATCTGCTGCCACTCATTTAAAAAATGAAGAGCTTATTGACTTCAAAAGACCTATGATAGATTTAGTCACACAAACCAGCACAAAAATGTGTGCTGCAACAGGGTATAGGTCTTAACATTTTTGAAAACCCAATACAGAGTATATTAAGCCAAACATAGAATAATATTATGTTTACAAAAAAAATTCTAGTTTCTGGTTTTAATTGAATGGGAAAAATTAAACATTGCTACCAATTATCTAGAATATGAGGGGATTTGAGGGGTATGCGCAGCCATCCTCCTTCTCTTGCATTTTCATTTATTTGGACATTTTTCTCCTTAATGAAAACTCAGTGGATTCTGTATGCTTAAAACTTTGATCGTGTTTTTTTTCCCTCCACTTCTCTGTTACATTTGTACTGAGAATTAAGGCACATCATCGCTTTCCCTCTATTTCATGTCCAGATAACTCTGTGGTGGGTTAATCCCCATCTAGCCAGAAAACTCTGCTTTGTGCTTCTCAGAAAAGTTCCTCACTCCCTGTGGAAACTTGCTTTGTGGTCCCAATCCATACCTGTTGAAGTCAATGGAAGGGACTCCCCTTTGTTTTCAGTAGGCATGGAATCAGGGCCTTTGAATGGAGTGGATCTGAAAGAGTTCATAGAGAACTCAGAGTAAAAGATCCCTTGTTATTCGTTCTCCGAATCTCTACTTCCACAGCTCACTGGCCAGCAGGAATAGTGAGCTGAAGTAGCTGCAAGCTTACCACACAGAAAAACTTATACCAGAAAACTTCATGATAGTAAGCTGTAATGGGAAAATTAATTAGCACTTTTATTATTGTTGCTGCTTAATTTCCAAGCAGGAAAGGCTTGTGCTTCTGACCTAACTCTAGCCCTTCATCCTACCCTAAATGATCCCCTTTATGTAGATCACCTTGTATGATGTCCTGTTGTGGAATACTGTGTCATACAAAATGATGAAATGATGAATTGAGCTCTGCTGGAGCTTTCTAGGAGATATTGAAGTCAGCTAACTTGTATGTAGTCAATTAAAAAGAAGAACAGGAGTACTTGTGGCACCTTAGAGACTAACAAATTTATTAGAGCATAAGCTTTCGTGGACTACAGCCCACTTCTTCGGATGCATATAGAATGGAACATATATTGAGGAGATATATATACACACATACAGAGAGCATAAACAGGTGGGAGTTGTCTTACCAACTCTGAGAGGCCAATTAATTAAGAGAAAAAAAACTTTTGAAGTGATAATCAAGCTAGCCCAGTACAGACAGTTTGATAAGAAGTGTGAGAATACTTACAAGGGGAGATAGATTCAATGTTTGTAATGGCTCAGCCATTCCCAGTCCTTATTCAAACCGGAGTTGATTGTGTCTAGTTTGCATATCAATTCCAGCTCAGCAGTCTCTCGTTGGAGTCTGTTTTTGAAGTTTTTCTGTTGTAATATAGCCACCCGCAGGTCTGTCACTGAATGACCAGACAGGTTAAAGTGTTCTCCCACTGGTTTTTGAGTATTTTGATTCCTGATGTCAGATTTGTGTCCATTAATTCTTTTACGTAGAGACTGTCCGGTTTGGCCAATGTACATGGCAGAGGGGCATTGCTGGCACATGATGGCATATATCACATTGGTAGATGTGCAGGTGAACGAGCCCCTGATGGTATGGCTGATGTGATTAGGTCCTATGATGATGTCACTTGAATAGATATATGGACAGAGTTGGCATCGGGGTTTGTTACAAGGATAGGTTCCTGGGTTAGTGGTTTTGTTCAGTGATGTGTGGTTGCTGGTGAGTATTTGCTTTAGGTTGGGGGGTTGTCTGTAAGCGAGGACAGGTCCGTCTCCCAAGATCTGTGAGAGTAAAGGATCATCTTTCAGGATAGGTTGTAGATCTCTGATGATGCGCTGGAGAGGTTTTAGTTGGGGGCTGAAGGTGACAGCTAGTGGTGTTCTGTTATTTTCTTTGTTGGGCCTGTCTTGTAGGAGGTGACTTCTGGGTACTCGTCTGGCTCTGTCAATCTGTTTTTTCACTTCAGCAGGTGGGTATTGTAGTTTTAAGAATGCTTGATAGAGATCTTGTAGGTGCTTGTCTCTATCCGAGGGATTGGAGCAAATGCGGTTATATCTTAGAGCTTGGCTGTAGACAATGGATCGTGTGGTATGTCCTGGATGGAAGCTGGAGGCATGTAGGTAAGTGTAGCGGTCAGTAGGTTTCCGGTATAGGGTGGTATTTATGTGACCATCGCTTATTAGCACAGTAGTGTCCAGAAAACGGACCGCTTGTGTGGATTGATCTAGGCTGAGGTTGATGGTGGGATGGAAATTATTGAAATCATGGTGAAATTCCTCAAGGGCTTCTTTTCCATGGGTCCAGATGATGAAGATGTCATCAATGTAGCGCAAGTAGAGTAGGGGCGTTAGGGGACGAGAGCTAAGGAAGCGTTGTTCTAAGTCAGCCATAAAAATGTTGGCATATTGTGGGGCCATGCGGGTACCCATAGCAGTGCCGCTGACTTGAAGGTATATATTGTCCCCAAATGTGAAATAGTTGTGGGTGAGGACAAAATCACAAAGTTCAGCCACCAGGTTAGCTGTGACATTATCAGGGATACTGTTCCTGATAGCTTGTAGTCCATCTTTGTGTGGAATATTGGTGTAGAGGGCTTCTACGTCCATAGTGGCCAGGATAGTGTTTTCTGGAAGATCACCGATGGATTGTAGTTTCCTCAGGAAGTCAGTGGTGTCTCGAAGATAGCTGGGAGTGCTGGTAGCATAGGGTCTGAAGAGAGAGTCTACATAACCAGACAAGCCTGATGTTAGGGTGCCAATGCCTGAGATGATGGGGCGTCCAGGATATCCAGGTTTATGGATCTTGGGTAGCAAATAGAATACCCCTGGTCGGGGTTCTAGGCATGTGTCTGTACAGATTTGTTCCTGTGCTTTGTCAGGGAGTTTTTTTAGCAGATGGTGTAGTTTCTTTAGGTAATCCTCAGTGGGATCAGAGGATAATGGCCTGTAGAATGTGGTGTTAGAGAGCTGTCTAGCAGCCTCCTGGTCATATTCCAATTTATTCATGATGACGACAGCACCTCCTTTGTCAGCCTTTTTGATTATGATGTCAGGGTTGTTTCTGAGGCTGTAGATGGCGTTGTGTTCTGCATGGCTGAGGTTATGTGGCAAGTGATGTTGCTTTTCCACAATTTCAGCCTTTGCACGTCGACGGAAGCAATCTATGTAGAAATCCAGTCTGTTGTTTCGACCGTCCGGAGGAGTCCACGCAGAATCCTTTTTTTTTGTAGTACTGGTAGGGAGGATTCTGTGGGTTAGTATGCTGTTCAGAGGTATGTTGGAAATATTCTTTGAGTCGGAGACGTCGAAAGTAGGATTCTAGGTCACCGCAGAACTGTATCATATTCATGGATCTGGAGGGACAAAAGGAGAGGCCCCGAGATAGGACAGACTCTTCTGCTGGTCAATTAAATGTACTATGAGATACAGACACTTGAACACCAACTGGCAAGATAAGTACAGATTTTCTGACACCACACTCTAATGAAAAGGGAGTATACTACTCCTCACATAAACCACAGTGATAAACTACAAGGCATATCAGTGCAAACAGCATTTCCCACAACCCCAATTACAAGTCCTGTTCAGAAAGCATACCAGACTTGAATGTTGAAATGTTTGCAGAAAATTTGACCTAATTACCAACTTTTTCCTCATAGGGAGCAAACATTTCTATGAAGTTCTTTTTCTTAATGTGTGCACTTCTGCCTGTCTCTGAAGACTATCAAATGCTGCCGCCTCCTATTTTCATGGTTGTGGGTCTGTTTTGGAACATCACAATCAGTGTGGACAGAAAACAAGGAAGGAGAAAAATAGAGTGTGATGGAGTGAATTTTCAATGTTGAAACCTTTTGTTCTGATGGAAAAATATCTTTGCCCCACTGTAAAACAAGTAAAAGTTGCTCAGGAAACCTTCAATATGCAAAAGAGATACAAAAATGTACAGGGACACTCAGATATTTTTAGGACACACGTTTAGAGACAGATGCTTTGCTGGTGTAACTTTGCATAACTCCATTGACTTTAAAGGATTACATTGATTCACAATAGAAGAGGATCAGCCCCATGTTTTTAAACCAGAAGAAGGGCCAAAGAGAGATGGACTCTTGTTCTGTCTGGTCTTAAATTTAGATTGTAAACTCTTTGGGACAGGAACTGTCTCTAACTATATGTTTAGACATAATAGTACAATGAGGCTCCAATGTCTTTGAGGTGTTTAGATGTTACTGCAATATTAATAGTTTATTATACACAAACACTGCGTTAAAAGAATATTATTAAGTTTGCAAAGCCAAGCACTCAGAACATAGGATATGCCAGAATTAAGGTTGCCTGTGCAACCTTAATTCAGCCCTCTTTTGCATGTGCATATGGCACAGTCTTTAATTACATGATCACATGCTACTTTTTCCACAGGACCCCTATCTCCTTCATTGCACAGAATGCACCTGCTCAGGGTATGAATCAGGATTGTGTAGTGATGGAGACTTTATAAGACCACTGCCTGTCTCATTTGTTGCATAAGTTTAAAAGTGTGTAGTGAGTGAGGCAGGGAATTGTAGAAAGGGAAAGAGGATGATCTCATAGTTAAAGTACTTAAATATTTCTGGGGATAATGGAGTCTATCACAGCTTATACCACAGAGTTTTTGTGTGATGTTAGTCAAATCACTTAAACCAAACTTTTCATGGGTGGACACTTATTGTATGTTCCTCATTTTCTCAGTACCTGAGTTGAGACCCTTTGTCTGACTTGCAGAAGTGTGATTACTCACAGCAGCATCTGAAATCAATGGCATCTTTGCTTTGAACATATAAAGGCAATATATGTTCTAAAAAAATCAGTCCAAGGCAGACACCTGTCACGCAAAATTTTATCCCAAATGATTAATGTTTGACAAAGTTATGAGCAACTGAAAACAGGGTTTTATAATCTGAAGTTTCAGGCAACCTTAATAATAAGCAGTCTACCTGGTCCACCAATAATGATAATATTCAAAAGTGAAAATTAAATTACAATTATATAATTCTTTCATCTTAAATAGTCTGCTGTGTAATTATTACTCAGGAAAGGCTAGTTAATAATTGTCACTGTTCCTTTAAAAAAAAAATGTGAGAAAATGTGAAATACACAGCTGTCTCAGAGGAAGTCTCTAAAATAAACCCTACTTTAATTCTGTTGGAATTGAAACCACTACAAAAGTTGAATGAACACTTTTTTGACTCACTTTTAAGACTCTCATGCCTCAAAGTGTAAGTCATCGTTGATATTGTCTTTCCTTCCCTATTTTCTGACACTTCCTATCCACATAATATTGACAGATCAAAAGAGGGATGACCATCAGACGCAATCTGTTTGAGCTAATGGAAATTCAAGCACACACATACCAATTCTCAATGGAAGCTCTGACATTTCTCAGACAGAAGGCACGAGTTTGCAGTAATTCTCTGTTCCTTTTGTCAAGAGACATCCACCCTGGATGTGTAAGGCCAATCACTAGCAGTTTTCATTTTGCAGCTATTGGGAACTGGATCTACATTTCAAATCATGACATTTATAGCCATATCAATGTAAACATGTTTTTGATGTGGGATGATATGATGCAAGTCACTTACCCGTGTGCTATTTCTTTATCCGTCATTGAAATTAGGTGATGTTTGTGAGTAGTATGAAAAGGCTCTGGTATTTGCCTAACCTCCATCTCAAATTTGGATAGTGGAGATGTTTGAAGATGTCTTTCAGCCACTTGTGAACTCATCCAAATCTCTCAGAGCTTTCCAATATATATTTATTTGCAATTAGCAGAGCTCGGAACTAGCAGTGTCTAGAAATGATTCTTTCCCAGATGCAAGAGAGCCTCCTGACCCCATTGGTCATTGAAATAATGTTTTATTGTGTTGTACTATGTTTTGCAAGATAACTTTTCCATTAGGTGTTTACACAGCATTCAAATTATTTTTCCTACAGTGGGCATGTAGGGTGTCTGTGTATAAACACACACACATAGGACTGGGGAAGGTTGTAGGCTGTGACACAGTGTTCAAGTTAAGAACATCAGAATGACCATACTGGGTCAGACCAAAGGTCCAACTAGCCCAGTATCCTGTCTTCCAACAGTGGCCAATGCCAGGTGCCTCAGAGGGAATGAATAGAACAGGTAATCATCAAGCGATCCATCCCATCACCTATTCCCAGCTTCTGGCAAACAGAGGCTAGGGACACTGTCCGTGCCCAACCTGGCTAATAGCAACCAGAGGCTAGGGACACTGTCCGTGCCCAACCTAGCTAATAGCCATTGCTGGACCTATCCTCCATAAACTTATCTAGTTCTTTTTTTAACCCTGTTATAGTTTTGGCCTTCACAACATCCTCTGGCAAAGAGTTCCACAGACTGACTGTGCATTGTGTGAAAAATACTTCCCTTTCTTTGTTTTAAACCTGCTGCCTATTAATTTCATTTGGTGACCCCTAGTTCTTGTGTTATGAGAAGGAGTAAATAACACTTCCTTAGTTGCTTTCTCCACATCAGTCATGATTTTGTAGACCTCTATCATATCGCCGCTTCGTTGTCTCTTTTCCAAGCTGAAAAGTCCCAGTCTTACTAATCTCTACTCATATGGAAGCCGTTCCATACCCCTAATCATTTTTGTTGCCCTTTTCTGTACCTTTTCCAATTCCAATATATCTTTTTTGAGATGGGGCGACCACATCTGCATGCAGTATTCAATATGTGGGTATACCATGGATTATTATAGAGGCAATATGATATTTCTGTCTTCTTTTCTGTCCCTTTCTTAATGATTCCCAACATTCTGTTTGCTTTTTTGATTGCCGCTGCACATTGAGTAGATGTTTTTAGAGAACTATCTACAATGACTCCAAGATCTCTTTCTTGCATGGTAACAACTAATTTAGACCTCATCATTTTATATTGTGACAAAGTTCCTCCTCTATCTTGGTGGGTCCTGCGCTTATTGGCGGATTTTCTTGCCGCAGAGATTCACCATGTGGGTTGGGGAACAGCCCAGAGACCTTCCCCTCTGGAAGAACCCACAGTCCGGGTCAATTGGGAGGTTTGGGGGGAACCCAGGCCCATCCTCTACTCCAGGTTCCAGACCAGGGCCCTGGGGACTGCAGCTGTCTATAGTGCCTCCTGTAACAGCTGCATGACAGCTACAACTCCCTGGGCTACTTCCCCATGGCCTCCTCCAAACACCTTCTTTATTCTCACCACAGGACCTTCCTCCTGGTGTCTGATAATGCTCGTGCTCCTCAGTCCTCCAGCAGCACACCATCTCACTCTCAGCTCCTTTTTAAAACCCAGGTGCCCTGATTAGCCTGCCTTAATTGATTCTAGCAGCTTCTTCCTAATTGGCTCCAGGTGTCCTAATTAGCCTGCCTGCCTTAACTGGTTCTAGCAGGTTCCTGATTACTCTAGTGCAGCCCCTGCTCTGGTCACTCAGGGAACAGAAAACGACTCATCTAGTGACCAGTATATTTGCCCTCTACTAGACTCCTGTACCCCACTGGTCTGGGTCTGTCACACTATCTATAGTTGGGATTATGTTTTCCAATGTGCATTACTTTGCATTTATCAACATTGAATTTCATCTGCCATTTTGTTGCCCAGTCACCCAGTTTTGTGAGATCCTTTTGTTGCTCTTCGCAGTCTGCTTGGGACTTAACTATCTTGAGTAGTTTTGTATCATCTGCAAATTTTTCCACCTCACTGTTTATTCCTTTTTCCAGATTATTTATGAATATATTGAATAGGACTGGTCCCAGTACAGACCCCTGGGAGACACCACTATTTACAAAAAGAACAGGAGTACTTGTGGCACCTTAGAGACTAACAAATTTATTTCAGCATAAGCTTTCAGCATAAGCTTGTGGCTCTAAGGTGCCACAAGTACTCCTGTTCTTTTTGCGGATACAGACTAACACGGCTGCTACTCTGAAACCACTGCTTACAGCTCTCCATTCTAAAAACTGACCATTTATTTCTAGCCTTTGTTTCTCAGCTTTTAACCAGTTACCAGTCCATGAGAGGACCTTCTCTCTTATCCCATGACAGCTTACTTTGCTTAAGAACCTTTGGTGAGGGCCCTTGTCAAAGGCTTTCTGAAAATCTAAATACACTATATCCGCTGGACAGGAGCTCTGCCAGCTTTTCTGCCGCCCTAGGCAGCGGAAGGTCCCGCCCCGAAATGCCGCTCCCCTTAGCGGCGGCGGAAGGTCCCACCGCCGAAATACCACCGCGGTTGCCGCCCCCCAAATTGTAGCACCCTAGGCGACCGCCTGGGTCACCTCTCATGCGTTGCGCCGGCCCTGCCACTGGATCCCTCTTGTCCACATGCTTGTTGACCCCCTCAAAGAATTCTAGTAGATTGATGAACCATGATTTCCCTTTACAAAACCATGTTGACTCTTCCTAAACAAATTATGTTCACCTATGTGTCAGACAATTTTGTTTTTTACTGCAGTTTCAACCAGTTTTCCCGATACTGAAATCAGGCTTACCGTCCTGTAATTCCCGGGATCACTGCTGGAGCCCTTTTTAAAAATTGGCATCACATTAGCTATCCTCCCGTTAGGAGGCTTCGCACAGTTAAGGTTTTGCTATAATCTGGATGGCATGTAGATGTATGTCAAAAGAAGCAGGTTATAATAATGTTTCATATTTGATGAGAACAGAATTTTTCAGACCTTCTTGACCATATTGCCAGCTACGGTTCCAATCTCTGGCTTAATATCATACATGTTTCTAATTAAACACAAACCTAAAGAATTTAGAGTTTCAATTATGACTTTCCACATGCCATCTGTAATTTGTGATTTAAACACTAAGGAGTTTATTTAGTGTTTATAACCAGAGGAATGGAATTTGTCTACTGAGCATGTTCTTCTGCTTTTCATCACTTTGTTAAGATTTTGTCACTGCCTCTTTGTATCTCATCTAGGATTGGCCAGAAAATAAGAATAAGAAACTGAGCTTTTGACAGTTGGTTTCATTCCATGTGGGAACCAATACTTAGACCTTTCACATTTTTTCTTGAAAAAATATGGGCAAGAGAGTGAGACCTGCCAGTAGCCAGGAATGTGAGAGACCAAGTTCAAGTCCCTATTCTTCTTGCTTCAAAGGAAAGACTTGAACCCAGGTCCCCTGCATCCCATGAAAGTGCTCTAACCACTGGGATAGTGGCAATTCTGAGGTGAGCCTTGCCCTACTCTTCCTCCAGTGGGACTACTTGATTGAGTAATGGTTTGCAGGACAGAGCTCTTAATTTTTATGAATATTTTTTTCTCTCCATCAATTACATTGCTTCGTATTGTGAAAATTAGCATACTATCCCCATCCTTTGTACTTTAATCAGTAATAAAATGGTTCCATCTCATAGCTAGTATGTGCAATCTCAAAAGTTTGCAAATTTCATAGAAACTGGAGAAGCAAAGACCTACTGGGTCTGCTAGCCTTTTCCTCAGCCAATTCAGGATTGTTCCTTCATATACTGTATATTTTGAGCTCATTGTCCTGTCTTTACCTAAACGACCCCAGAGATTGAGCTCCCATATCATGTTCCTAAAAAAATTTTTTCAGTACGCCAATAGATCTCATTATTTGGAAGTATTCCTGGATCTTCAGCCTTCTTTTTTCCAAATTTAGATTCAAATAATAAATGGAAATATGTGGCCAATGTAAAAAAGGTCAGGGGGAACAATAAATTAATAAAATGGAGATGGTGTAATAGTAAAAATATTATATTCTGTGCATTTTCTCTGAAGTTGGCACAATAATACATGAATTTAATCCAAAGGGATTGCCACTTATTATGTAAACAGGAATTGAAAATTCACTGACTGCTATATTTTTCATTGTTAAAATAAGTGATCAGTTTGCAAATCTAATCTTGATATTTTTGGTACTGTCTTTACCTTCTTAGGTTCCCACTCTGAACCTCCATCCTGCAATGCTAATTCCATCACTTGCCCATCCGCTTGCACATGCAGCAACAACATTGTGGACTGTCGAGGCAAGGGCTTAACAGAAATTCCATCTAACCTACCAGAGGGCATTGTGGAAATGTAAGTGCCAGTGTCAACTTACTATTCTCATTCTGAATGTCATTCCAGATCTAGTCCACTTAACTTGTGGAAGGAAGCTGCAATTTTTAACCATTTAAGCTGATAACCATGCCCATTTGCCAGTCATATTGCCATTATCCCCCACATTTTTCGATTTTAGGGCTCAATCCAGGTCTTAAATGCAAAATGAGATATTGTGCAACATACCCCTGCCCATCTGAGAACAGGTTCAAATACTCATCAAATTCATTTCAATTTGTATATTTACCCCCAAAAAATGGTGTATGGTCACTTTTATCAAGAGGCCAGGAAATGAAAATAGATCCGCTCCTCTTTTACATTTTCCTTAACAGAGTTATTTTCACATTTCAACTTACCTTGATGATTTCTCCCAAAATAATGGAAGTATCTCATGTTAGACAGACAGAGTGAACCTGTGGTGGGAGGGCGGGGGTCTCTTCTTTGCTAAAGTCTGACATTAAAAGTCCTCTTTTCTGACTTCTATATTTCATTTATCCCAAATCTTTTACACTTATCTCAACCCTTTCTTGTATCATCATATCAGATATTGGTTTTCAGATGTACTTGTTTTTACTAGTTTTGTCTGTTACAGCAGTTCACAATCTACCACAGTCCTGATTAGTGTGAAATAAAACAGAATTGCTTTTGGTTGTTCCATAGGGAATGGTTGTTGTAAGATAGTATCCCTCTTGCAACCAGCTTTTAAGAGCCTTAACTTTATGGATTCAATCATATCCATATAATTACTGTAACAATTCAGCTTTTCATCTCTGCAGAAATATTGCTAGACTGCAAGATTTTCTGGGACAAAGTTTAGCTGCTTCTCTCATTTATATGCTGGCCCATTGCAATTTAATATCTGACTCCCAGCAATTTGAGGGTTACTGTTTATCCAAAATGTTCTAACCACAGAGCTGGTGCTCTGATCTATATGTGTACTCTGTCACTACACTGGTTATTTTTATAATTTAGGATTCAGCTCAAAATCTATGTGATTACCATCTCAGCACATTATAAAGTAGTTCACTATGCTTAATTTAATCAGTTTCCATGTTCTGTGTGGACTTTGCAACTCTCATATCAAAAAAAGATATTTTAAACATGCAAGTTCACTGAACAAATATGTTGGATGTAAACAGTGCTCTAAAGTTATACTGCCCACGATAACCTGGGCATGTAAATTAATTTACTAGAAATGAAAAAATAGTCACATGCTTGTTGACAATTCAGAAACTCTGAACACTTGCTTTACTTAAAAGTTCAGGCATGTACAGTCTTCTGTTGGGATTACAGCATCTTGTACAACATGCCAACTAGGAATCTATTTCTACTCCTGAAAATTACAGTATAAATTATATCTGAAATACTAAAAATTACTCTTGAATTTGCATTCCAAACAATATATACCCTATAGGGATATGGTTGTACATATGTAATGTTTTATAACATGATAGATTTAAGAGCTGTAGGCATGAACGTTTTAAATAACGATATGAAAGATTTGCTGAGGTAATAACGATGCAGCTATGAGCATCTGTTTGGGAAGTTCTAGAAGAGTACTGTATATGGTTCTAGAGCAGAGGTGGGCAAACTTCAGCCTGTGGGCCACATCCGGCCCATGGGACCCTCCTGCCCGGCCCCTGAGCTCCTGGCCTGGGAGGCTAGCCCCCGGCCCCTCCCCTGCTGTTCCCCCTCCCCCATGGCCTCAGCTCGCTCTGCCGCTGGCGCAGTGCTCTGGGCGGCAGGGCTGCGAGCTCCTGGGGCAGTGCAGCTGCCCCACCCAGTGCTCTGGGCTGCACGGTGGCGTGGCTGGCTCCAGCCGGGCAGCGCGGCTGCCTGTCCTGGTGCTCTGGGCGACGCGGCTGTAGCACCGCTAGCCACCGGTGCTCCAGGCAGCGCAATAAGGGGGCAGGGAGCGGGGGGTTGGATAGAGGTCAGGGGAGTTTGAGGTGGTGGTCAGGGGGCAGGGGTGTGGATAGGGGTTGGGGCGGTCAGAGGGCAGGGAACAGGGGGGTTGAATGGGGGCAGGGGTCCCAGGGGGGCAGTCAGGAAGGAGAGGGGGTTTGGATGGGGTGGTGGGAGGCAGTCAGGGAAACAGGGTAGTTAGATGGGGTAGGGGTCCCGGAGGGGCAGTCAGGAATGAGAGGATGCGTTGGATGGGGTGGTGGGGGGCAGTCAGGGGTGGGAGTTCCAGGGGCTGTCAGGGGACAGGGAAGGGGGGGGGGCTTGGATGGGGTAGGAGTCCCGGGCGGGCGAGAAGCAGGAGGGGTCAGATAGGGGGCAGGGCTGGGCCACGCCTGGCAGTTTGGGAGGCACAGCCTCCGCTAACCAGCCCTCCATACAATTTTGGAAACCTGATGCGGCCCTCAGGCCAAAGGGTTTGCCTGCCCTGTTCTAGAGAGTGTGGAAACTACTAATTTCAGAGAGTTGGTGTGAAGAAATAATAGAGGAAGATGTTTTGTGTAAAGTTTTATATTGAAGCTGACAGGGTGGGGGCACAGTTGGGTAGTTATATGGGACCTACTGCTGGAAGTTAGTGATCTGTAGGCGGAAGATATGTTCAGATTTCCGTTAATCTGAGAGCAACAGAGGGAACAAATGATATTAAGAAACATTTGGAAGAAATGTATGAGTTGGAAGGACCACAGTATCTGAAACATCCTGAAGAATGTGTAAGCAGACCAGTATTCTGTCTCTGACCGTGGCCAGTGCCAGGTGCCCCAGAGGGGTGAACATAACAGGATAATTATTGAGTGATCCATCCCCTATCTATCCCTTTCCTAATGGTTCCTAACATTCCAATAGCTTTTATGACTGCCACTGCACATTGGGCAGATGTTTTCAGAGAACTATCCATGATGACACCATGATCTCTTTCTTGAGTGGTAACAGCAAATTTAGACCCCAACATTTTGTATGTATAATTGAGACTGTGTTTTCAAATGTGCATTACTTTGCACCTATCAACACAGAATTTTATCAGCCATTTTGTTGCTCAGTCACCCAAATGTGTGAGATTCTTTTGTATGTAACTCTTTGTAGTCAGCTTTAAGTTTAATTGCTTTGAGCAACTTTGTATCATCTGCAAATTTTGCCACCTCACTCTTCACCCCCTTTTCCAGGTGATTTATGAATATTTTGAATAGTACTAGTCCCAGTACAGATCCTTGGGGAACCCCACTACAGTATTTACCTCTCTCTATTGTGAAAACTAACCATTTATTACTACGTTTCTTACCTGTCTTTTAATCAGTTACTGAGCCATGAGAGAACCTTCCATCTTATCCCATGATTGTTTACTTTGCTTAAGCTAAGAGAGAGAGAGACTTTCTAGTCACACTTTTAAAATGTTAGCTCCTTTCGACTTTTTTTAAATTTGTAACTTTTTGATATGCTTAGGGAATGAGCAATTGTCAAGAGAGTGGGGAGGTTAGAGGGGTGTACCTTCTTCGTTTATATTTTATTTGAAGATAATCAAGTGAGAGTTCCTACACCAGTACTTGTTCTGTCTTTCTTGTGATGTGGTGTTTTATGCTGGCATAGATGAACAATGATTCTTTGTGGGGAGGCAATGGGTCTGGTGAACTGGGTGGATTAGGGAGTTAAGATAACAGGCCTGGAGGTACTTATTATGATAGTGCTCTAGAGAAGAATTGTAATTCCCATGGGTAGTAGAAGAATCCCCCAGAGAACTTCCTATGATATTACTAGTTCTTTTGAGAATATTCTGCACCAACCCATCATAATGTCTAACATCAGAGGTGTAGCCGTGTTAGTCTGAATCTGTAAAAAGCAACAGAGGGTCCTGTGGCACCTTTGAGACTAACAGAAGTATTGGGAGCGTAAGCTTTCGTGGGTAAGAACCTCACTTCTTCAGATGCAAGTAATGGAAATCTCCAGAGGCAGGTATAAATCAGTATGGAGATAACAAGGGAGGGTGAGGTGCTCTGCTAGCAGTTTTTTTGCTGTAAGATGCAACAAACCTCGATGCCAACTCTGCCCACATATCTACACCAGCAACACCATCACAGGACCTAACCAGATCAGCTACAACATCACCGGCTCATTCACCTGCACGTCCACCAATGTTATATATGCCATCATATGCCAGCAATGCCCCTCTGCTATGTACATTGGCCAAACTGGACAGTCACTACGCAAGAGGATAAATGGACATAAGTCAGATATCAGGAATGGCAATATACAAAAACCTGTAGGAGAACACTTCAACCTCCCTGGCCACACAATGGCAGATGTAAAGGTTGCCATCTTACAGCAAAAAAACTTCAGGACCAGACTCCAAAGAGAAACTGCTGAGCTCCAGTTCATTTGCAAATTTGACACCATCAGATCAGGATTAAACAAAGACTGTGAATGGCTATCCAACTACAGAAGCAGTTTCTCCTCCCTCGGTGTTCACACCTCAACTGCTAGCAGAGCACCTCACCCTCCCTGATTGAACTAACCTCGTTATCTCCATACTGATTTATACCTGCCTCTGGAGATTTCCATTACTTCCATCTGAAGAAGTGAGGTTCTTACCCACGAAAGCTTATGTTCCCAATACTTCTGTTAGTCTCAAAGGTGCCACAGGACCCTCTGTTGCTTTTTAATGTCTAACATGTATCACTGACATCTCGCTGGATGAAGCTGCAGGGCCATTTTTGGCATGGTTGATTCTGATCAAGGTCTCAGTAGTCTACTAATCTCAAATGTGAAGAGGTAGGGGGAATAATTTGTGATAAATTCATCTTGCTTCATATGTATGTATGTGGACAACCTCAGAGAGGAGATTTTTTTTAAGCCTCTGACTATTTCCTGTGCTCCAAGGACAGGACCAGAGTTTATGATTCTGTTTTTTTACTCTTGACAATAAACCAGTTTAAATGGAGGGTTCCACAGCTGAAATATTCCAGGTGATATCAGTGCTCCTATTGGAGGCCTAATGGCTTATTTTCTTGGTGGATGTCAGCATGAAAAAGGACAACAGCTTAATGAGCAAAAATATCTTCCCGGAAACTGTTGGGGTTTTATACAGAACACTGAAGACGAGACCATCACTGGATCTGGTTCTGATCATTCCTATATTGGAGTTACCCCAAGTAAGTGGTCTGATAGGAAGGGCTATTTCATACCCCATCAGCATCACACCTTGGAGATTCATTAGTTGTTTAGATTTCTGTGGTTTCTGTAATGCTTTGAGCATATGTCAGATATACTCTTACAACTGGGGTGTTGATCACCTTCCCATCAAGGCTCCATTTTCAGTAGTAAAGGGTACTGTCAACTTCTTGACCTGTATCCTTTTGTTTCTTGTACCTGGAAGTTGCCATGGGTTGACTGATGTTCTGTGGATGAAGTAGCTGGAGTCACAGATTGGAGAGGAACTTAATATGAAGTTTCCTGGAGTCTGATATTATTCTTTGGCCATACATAGGTGTCTCAAATTGGGCACCCTAAGTTTTTAGATACTTTGACCCCAGTCTCTCTGTGCCTCAGTTTCCCATCTGTAAAATCTCACCTCTCACAAGGTTGTTGTAAAAATATATTTGTGTTTGTGAAGCACTCAAAGACTATATTGACAGGTTTCAGAGTAGCAGCTGTGTTAGTCTGTATCCGCAAAAAGAAGAACAGGAGTCCTTGTGGCACCTTAGAGACTAACAAATTTATGTTATGCATCCGAAGAAGTGGGCTGTAGTCCACGAAAGCTTATGCTCTAATAAATTTGTTAGTCTCTAAGGTGCCACAAGGACTCCTGTTCTTCTTTTTTCAAAGACTATAGTGATGAGTGCCATAGAAAGGTCCATAAGGAAATTAAAATTCTGTTTTAAGAGCAGGGCTTGAATAGCGTGCTGCAAATAAGGAATGGGGCCATACACTGAGCAAGGGGAAAAAATATTGAATAACTGCACATGAAGTGAGCATCATCCATCCTGTACAATGAATGACACAGGGGTCCTCTTAAAAAAAATAGTATGTGATTTTGTCATTAAAGAACCATCCTAATCCATATGCACAGGCAACCTTAATTCTGGCATTTCCTAACTTTTGAGGGCTTGATTTGCAACCTTCATAATGTCCTCTTAATAGTACTTTTTGGGTATAAATGAAAAATAGAATAGAGTATTAAAAACATGTATAAAGGGGAACAATTTTGGTGGAAGAATATTAGATCTCTTCCATCCTTCACATGTGATTTTATTGCAGATTACGAACCCCAGGATCAGGGCCGGCTCCAGGTACCAGCTTAACAAGCAGGTGCTTGGGGCGGCCAAGGAAGAGGGGCGGCACCTGCGACAATTCAGGGGCGGCAGGTCCCTCACTCCCTCTTGGAGCGAAGGACCTGCCGCTGCTGAGCGCGGCTTTTTTTTTTTCCAATTGCTGCCGCCGGTTGCGATCGTGGCTCTTTTTTTTTTTTTTTTGCTTGGGGCGGCAGAAATGCTGGAGCCGGCCCTGCCCAGGATGATACCCAAATTTGTATCACCACCATGCATCACACTCCAGCAACCCAATGTATATACTCAATATATTAACACCTTATTAAGGTGTACACTTGTAGTAGATTTATCTTTATGTCTCATATTAGAGGTTTTAAATCTATGCCTACATTGTACTTAATTCACCGATATGTCACTCCAGTTTTACACTAGAATAACTCCACTGAAATGAATGGAGGCACAATTGCATATAATTGGAGTAATGCAGAGTTGAATCGAACTTGATGTACCTGGATCAGAAATGGCTGAACATTGAAGTATGGGACTTTGATTTAGATGCTGATTTGAACCTTTTATATTGAGAAACCAGTTGGAAACGCATCAGGGGGTTCTAGTTTCGATCAGCTCAGTAATACAATAAGAGCAACTGTTTTCACTGAGATTATGCTTTTGCACTTCCAGCACTAGCCAGTACAAGTAATTAGTCAGGTGTTCCAAATATTTGAGTTGAACCAAACTTTTTCAAACCTCAAAACGGAGTCTGGGATTGTTTCAAGTTTAGTGAGAACTTCAGGTCAGATGTCTTTTAGTATCTGGTTTACCGATTCTTAATACTGATTTGTTTTATTGCCAACCAACATTGTTGGTTATGTAGAATATATACTTCATTTTGGTAAATAATGGCTTCTTATAGTTTGAGACAAATAAGAGATATTCACTTAACATTGTGGAAATATCTGTTATTGCACTTCTAAATATTCATTATCTCCTCTGATTACCTAGAGAAAAGCAAACAAAGCTGCTTTCCCTGAGAAAACAGCTTTAACTTTAACTTTCTATTCATTCTGCCTTTAGCAAATGTGCTTCTTTGCCAAACCATTACATTTTAGGGAATTGATTTTGTGACAGGGAGTAGGAGGGAGTCCCAGTGGGGACTATTGCACAGTTGGTAGAACAGGCAACTCAATATCAAGGGTTCTTGGTTCTATTTCTGGGGCTCTTGCTGCTTCATTGATACCCTTTGGGGAAGTTCTTGTTGATCAGTATACCCACAGAATATACCTCAGAGGGGTGTTGAGACTTAAATAAATAATTCTGAGTGAAGATTGTGTGATTGTAAGAATGAAGGTGTTATAGAAGTGCAAAATACCCTTTCCATTGTCTTTTTTAAATAGACATTTCTATGATGTCATTTTACAAATTTGATTTTGCATATATTAAATTACACCAACAGAATTCTTTAAAATAGGAAGTATGTGAAGCATTTCTTATTAATAAATCCGTTATTTTCAGTCATTTATTCGTGCACCATAAGAACTTAGTCTGCATTGAAATTTGGCTTTAACATCTCAAACCGGAGGAGAGTTTTTAATTTTTTTTTTTTCAAAATTAATTTCCTTTTAAATAAAAGTAATGCCCATTGAATTTGGGGGCAGAGGAAAGATAGGTCAGCAATTCAAATTGTCCTCTCTCAAGAAGTTAATAATGGATTTTTTCCCATCAGTTTTCCAATATATAATGTGGCTTAGACCAGTATAGTATTTCTGAACACACCTATTGACTGTTCCAATGGAGGCCCCCCAGGGTAGGAAAGCAGAGTTTGTCTACTCTATTTGAGTTATATAATACGATCTTCACTCACTGCTGTAAAGTGGCTCTGGACATCTTTACATGTCAGTTTTGCCTACTGCTTTCAGATGTCACCAGGCAAACTGTCATCGACTGCTTATGCTCACCATCAAGAAACAATTTCCTACTCTCTAGGCTTAAAACATGTACAGGGCCACCTTTCCACTGAGAACAAGGACATGAAAATTGCAGCTATTTTAGATGAACTGAACAATCAGTGGAGAGGGTTTAAATCAGTGATAAATGGTGGGAATAAAAACACTTTCATGTGCAGAGATGGGTTAAGGAGAATATGTAGTTTTGTTTTGTCTGGGTATCAAAATGTACAGTTTGTACGGAAATGTTCAGGTTCTTTTTAAATTGCTAGTAGATAAATTCTGCTTTGTATAGTATTTGCTAAATACCTGAAGGGAAGAGAGTGAGGTAGATCAGTAATTAAATATTTCCAGATTTGTTGAATGAGATATTTGACATAGACGATGTTTGGATATTAAAATAGATACAAATAAGCAATCACTACATAAGATTTCAGCTGTTAGATCAAGCTAAGCTTTGTATTTTAGATATTTACTTACTTTCTGATTTGTTAAATGTGACTATTGTCACCTCCAACCACAAGAAGGTACATTATGTTTTTACTAAGTCTGATAATTGTATACATTTTTATGGTTGCATCATCATTTTTTTAGATTGGTCTGGCCAGTTTATAATTTTGACATTTGTATGCAGATGAATTTCACCAGGACAAGCTGTGTAAGACTTTGTAATCTTGGGAGTATTTTCTGAAGCATCCTTTCAGCTCACCAGACACATAAATCTGGCTCTGTTAATAAAAGGGAATTTGTATGAACAGTAAGGACAATAACATATACCAAGTTATCAAATTGACTAACTTTAGATCAAGCAATGCAGACTAGGACATTCAGAACAAAAAAGCCTCAGAGATCTTGTTTTATCTAATGTGAATGTCACTCAAAGGTAGTTTCTAACATTGTATTTTGCAAAGCACAGTCTTTTTTGTACTTGTAATTGTACCTTGTATTGAAAGCCACAATATAAAGTGTTGGCTGAAATATTGCAGGAAGGAGATTGTATTGTATCATGTGTGTATGCATCTTGAAAGTTCATTATGAAAGTGTAGAAGACATCAGGGAAAATAAATATGGAATACAAAAGCATTAATTTTATATAAAATGTGCTAATCAGTTTTATTATTGCAGGCAGGTGCTATGATGTTTGATTTGTATGTTTGTTTTTCTGCTGGTTTTATTAAATGAACGTGTGGGTTTTGATGGATGTTTTCACTGAAAGGATATGCAACATGTAGAATCTAGTTAACAGAGCCCTAAAACATCTGTTTTGTTGACAAAATACTATAAGTGACAGCACTTTATCACGCAGGGAAAGTATTTGCACCTTTCCCACCTGTCCTTGTTTTTCACCTTTTCTTCTGATCCCTTTTCCTTGTCAACGTTTTAGATATGTAGTACAAATAGATATTAAAAAACTGGGATTGTGCACAAATTATATAATAAATTATATGCTGACTATTTTCCCTTTCAAACAGTTTACTATTAGGTAACGCTTCCAGCAAATCTAAAAGAATTATCTGTCTTAAAATTTCAAGAAAGTAATACGACAAAATGTCAATATTGTAAATTTACACACAGCCTCAAAACTCGGCATTGGTTATTCTGGTATCCAAACAGTCTTGCTGTGCTAATGTTCAGGACCTACATTGGAGGTTTTATGCCTGACATATAGAGGAATTGTAAGCCCTGGGATGGGATGTCAGCCTGCTAAGGATTAATGAGCATAATGAGATGACCATGTGGCTCATTAAGGATTTAGATGTTCTTCTTGTGACAAAGCAGAACAAAAAAGCAGAGATAAGTCCAAATGCCACATATGCATTAGTTGATACCGATTAGTTGAAAACCACTTCTTGTTTACATGTATGAAATTTAACTACAATCAAATTGGCAAGGTGCAAGGGTGTTTTCCAATACATAAAACCAGAATCCTCAAATACTACCGAGCTGGAGAGGGCTCAGAGGTTGAACAAGCCTCTTAGTAACAGACTCAGCCGTTGGGCCCTGTAAGAGTTGCATTGTTTATATATAATAAAAATTAAGACCCTAATTCTGCACTGAGAACCACACATTCAGAGCCCCACTGAAGTTAGTGGGGTGACATGTGGTACAGGAGTCTGCCTGCAGAGTTCTTAATGCTGAAGTGGTCCCAAGTTTCTTGCCCCTCTTCTTGCCAAGGCATCTTGAAAGGATAGACCCATGTGTACCAATGCACACCCAATGAATGGAATGTGTAGCTCTAGGCCCCATTTCAGCAGCGGGGGGTTGGGAAGAGCCAAATATCCCCCTCAAGCAAAGTGAATCTTTCCTTCCCAGATCCATACACAGAGGCCTCCATGCACACAGTCCTCTCACTCCCCTATGGAAGCGTGGGCAAGGCAGCCCCATGCAGAGTGGGGTGATCCTGGACAGAAAATGGGTTATATTTAATGGTGGAAGCAGCAAAACATTGTTCCACATTCAGCCCAGAAAAACTGTTTGGCCTTGTTTAACGCTTGCCCCCCCATTCCCCTTTGCTAAGCACTCTTGCTGTTGCTATGACCAGGTCAGTTAACATAAGGGGAACAGTCACCTGTTGAGCTCCCCATCAGTTCCTGAAGCTATTTATGGGGGAGAAACTGCATAGACATAGACCCTCTCACCACCCCTTACCACACCACTCCAGTAAAGCATACAGAAGAGGGTATTTGAAGCCAAGTTTCTGCTGCACTGACTGGGAGTCCAGTAATCCCTGGAACCTGCCTCATTCGTGCCCATTTTCCTTCTCAGCCCCAGCCCACAAACTGACACCTGGTTCTAGGAGGGAGTTGGGAGCCCTCTTCCTCCCACCTCGACCAGCCAGAAGAGAAACTCCTGCAACCCCCACTACTGCTGCTGCTTTGAGGAACAACCTCCAAGAAGGGGAGCCACCTATTAAAGTCTCAATGAAGTCATGAGAGGCAGAAACATGGTGGGTTGAGACTCCTGCAGGTGTCTGGAGGTGGAAGGGTTAATGGATTAGGGAGGCAGGAGAGAATGACACTGATGGATTTATTGAGAAGCAAAGCGAAGGGCAAAGCATTTTATCCAGGGTCTGCCACATGCATCAGTTTTGAGGCAGAACGTTTGGGACCCTCATGTTCAGATGTATCAGCATGTCAGAGTCATCCGGCTGCTTATGAAGAAAGACACATCCACGTTATAGATAAACTAGGTTCAAAAACAGAAAGCTACCGCAGAGCACAGCAGCAGGAAAGAAAAATTAGGACCATCTTCCTATCTGTTTGGAGAGTACCTAACACAAAGAAGTGCTTGATTCAGACTAAGGCCTCTCCTCTTTAGCATATGGAAAATACTCTGTTGTATCTCATGGATTCATACAATTGTTGCTAAAATCAGCATTTGCAAGCTGGTAGTGAAAGTGCTGTTGATATGTATCAATTTGGACTCAATGAACGGCAGTTACCATGGTGTGGCAAGTGTTGAGTTTTTAATGGGGCCGCTATATCAGAGGCCAGAACAAGCACTTAAAGTGCAACTACATTGTTTCTACTTTAAAAGTTGTCAACTGTCACACTAGAGAGCTCTTTGCTGAGCATTGCTATCCAAATAGGTTAGTGTACACAGATTTATTTTAAGAGACCATTTCAGGCTTGACAATTCCAATGGGAATTTTGGCTGCTAAAGATCTGCCCTTAGTTAGATAAATAGTTAAAAATTCAGTCAAGAATTCCATCACTAGCTTTTTAAAGATGCAGTATGGATCGGAAGAATCTACAGCCCATAATTGTGTGAACAACTGTTCATTATCGCTTGAAAGAAGATTTGAACTGATGGGTGAAAACTCATATTCCTGCTCCATGGCTCTGGGTTAAACCTGAAGATCTGCAGCCATGTTGAAATGGAATGGTGCAGACAAGAGAAGAGCAAGTGCCTTGAGAAACCAAAGGAAAAGGTAATTAGGAAGACATGGTCATACTTGGATAAGTGGATGAAAGTCCATATAGGTAAACAGTCTTTTGTTTTTTAATGGACATACCTGAGACCTAACTCATGTTTCCTTAAAACTACCGTAATGTTTCAGACCTTATGCAAAAGTTGACCAACTTTGTGGGTGAATGACTCTGCAGTGTCCATGTGCTTGGAAACTGCTTAGATATTTATCAGTCTAATCATTTCTTATCCAAAGTTACGTGTTGATCTCTGGTATGCATTAGATCCAAGTTCTGTAAGGCTAATTTTTGAAGCTGACAGATTTCCAATACCACTCAAAGATGATGGAGGTTAGGGCATGGGAGATAGTCAGCTAGTTCCTTAAAAAAACAATACGTAACAAAACACTTGGTACATGGAGGGGAGTTGCTAGCTGCCCTCTTGTTTTAGGATGGGAGGGCAGGTTGCTGACCACAGCTCCTCCACCCCATAAGAAACCATGAAGTAGGAAGGTAAAGTTGAGTCCTGTTGGGAAGAAGTAAATTCCCTTGGTTGCAGTGGAAAAATAATGGTTTCATTATGATTCATAATAAATAGTATTGATTTTACTTGGAAGGCACTCAGATACTATGGTGATGGTGGCAGTATAAATCCCTAAGACAGTGAGAGAACCACATATATTCAGTGTTGTATAATAGTAGTAGCAGCAGCTCCAATTAGGAAGGGAATGAAAGCTTTAAATATCCATTACTTAAAACAGCAGAGTGCAAAGAGATATATTTAGAATATTTGGTGTTCCTCTATCCCAAAACACAGCCATTAAAGCATTTCTGTTGTCTTTTGGGTGAGGAAGGGAGAGAAGAAATACAAAGGCCACCACTCAGCAGTGCCAACCCACAAAGTTTCTGAAGCAACAAGACTGTGCATTTTGACCTCAGACTTTGTTGACATGGTGCTGTCCAAATCCCTTATTGGCATTGTTTTGTTGTGCACTGCAGTAATTCAGTACAAATAGAATTTTACTTTGTTCCTTTAATTACATAGTAAGAAGCTGGTACTGATTGGGTAAATGCAAAGCAGTATTTTTTTGTAACCACAGTGCATTTTACATAGTGCTTACCTTTTGATACATACTTTGATACAGTGACCTAGGGATATGTTAGTGTAATTATGATGGAACTAATGTTGCAGAGTGGGACAGGCCATTCAAGGCAGGAAAGGGTTCAGTAGACCTAGGTCAGGTTTCAACACCTCTTTAAGGCAACTTGTAATCAAAGAGAAGAGTAAATCTGATGCCTGACCAGCTCCTGTTAACGGCCAAACAAATTCAGCAGACTTCCTTCATCAAAGTCCCAAGCATAAGGTGTGGCAACTTTTAAAATGCAGCTCACCTTACTCAAGTATCAGGAAGAATCACACTTCTCATTTGGTCTCTGACGCTTCCTAGAGATTCCCCCACCTTCCTCCCTGACACCGCTATTCCCAATCCCCAACTCTTCAGAGCACATTGCACTGGGAGGAATTAAGTAATTTCTCACCACTGACCTTGACTTGCAATCCTGCACATCCTTACACGCAGGATAGGCTATCCTTCCTCCAGCCAGGGACAGAGGACTAACACCATCCCGATGACCTTTCAATAGGCTCTGTGTACCCTGTCAGACAAATGAGAACTAGCAAGGTACTGATGTCCCTCTTTCTACCAGATATTTCTTTTGGCCACCCAAATGGTGCAAGCCTGTAAGAACTTTGGCCATTTAAGCAGAGCAACATGATCCATTGAGTAGATTGGCTATTGTACGTTACTTTATCCTCTCCCAGCAGGGACGTTCATGGCTGCCTCTTGCGGAAGGGACGTTTTCTGACACATCTCAAGCACAGCACAACAACACTGTTAATAGACCGTGGCTGTCTCATTTGTAGACTCTATTCATTTGACAGCTAAGAATTATCAGTACTGATGTTTCGCTCCCTCTCTCTCTTTTTTCCCAAGCTAGTGATTTGTCTGTGTTATGGGTAGGCTTGACAAACCATTACGCATTAGCAGCTGAGATGTTGTTTGAAATGGGAAAATTGCTAGCAAACTGCTCCATTAGCAAGCCGAGTAACAAATTCTTTTTCCCCCCAATGAAAAAGAGATAGCTGAGACCCAAATTAATATGGCTGTCTCCCCCACTCTGCTATGGGCATTACTCTTCAAGACAAATGGCTTTGTCATTCCAAAGAATGTGATCTGGCTCTAAGAAAGCTGCGTTAGGTGGTTGTTTTTTATCTTTTTGTGTTTTCCTGCATGTGTTTGAGTAGTGTAAGCACCAGCTGAGGAGATGACAAAAAGATTTGTACCCCAGTGAACCTTGAGATGGATTAGGATGGGATTTCGAGTGCTTATTCTTTGCCAAAGGATCATTTGTCACCTTTAAGTGCGTCCTTTCCCCCTTGCTTTTTCTAACTGTTTTGTTTACTATCTGCTCTTAGTGCCACAAAGTCATTTAAAAATCAAAAAGATCTCCCATGTCATATTATTAGAAGAAAAATATATTTGAATCCATCAGGCTTTCTGCATTTTCCAGGCTCTGATACTTTATTAGAGGGGAATAAAGGAAATTGCTCTTGTCCTTTGACATCCACTGTCATTGAAGCTTTAAAAGTAAAACTTCCAAAGGCAGACACAACACTGTTCATATCAGAAGGGGGAAGTGCAGCATCTGTAATACATCTGGGCAGTATGAACGGTGCTCTCAGGCAGCAGCTGACATGGCAGAATGAAGAGGATAACTGAATGGACGAGCAAAAGCCCATGAGAAAGTTGAACGGTACCTTTCATATAGAGTCATTTATTCCATCATTCTTTACAGTGTGGTCTCATGGATTCCACTTGTTCAGTGCTGTGTCTGTTAAATACAGATGGTTGCAAAATATTAGTGAAAATGAAATTTGGATGAAGAATGGAAACAAATTTTCCTGAATTTTTTTCTTCATTTTCCAACTATTTACTTTTACATTTTCACTTCAAATCCAAACTGTACAGAAATCTAGAACAGGGGCGAAAGGGTTCAAATAGCCAAGTCAGATTATTCTTTTGTGCTTGCATCTTTCATCAGAAGATCTCAGAATGTCTCTCAAAAATTGTTTCCTCATATTCCAGAGAGGCAAGTAAAAGGTACATAATGGATCACTTCACCAACCACTGAAATCTCAGACACCTCTGCTATAGAACAATAGTTGCTCTTTAACAACATACAGCAACACCATCCAATGCACTAGGACATGGGCTAAAGAATGCTGTCTACCTGAAGATGCAAATTAGATCAATTTCATTCTGCCTAGCTCTACTCTTAAAATAGAATTTAACCAAGATGTTCAGATTACCACACACACCATTTCTTCTATTTATTTATTTATTTATTTTTGCAAAGTGTTACATGATCTAGTAACATTTTGCATCTCATGTGAAAGATTGTTCTTCTAGCAGCACTGTTCCCCATTATTCAATGGTGAGTCAGCACTGACTCAGAGTGAAGAGTGACCTCTCAGAACCATAAGCACCTCTTCTGGCAGAACCTAATTGTTCCTTGGATATCTCTCATCTAATATTGACCTGTATGCATGTTGCTTAGCTAGTGAGGTTAGACAGGGTAGTATTACTAACTAGTAATGTGAATCACTTATGTTGTTCACATTTCTAATAATATAAAACTTAATTGCCATTTTCAACCTGTACCTACAGCTCCATAATGTGCATTTATGAATAAAGAAATTGTAAAGCCCAAGTTTCTACTTCATATTTTCCGATTACTCGTTTTAATATTATACAGTAAATGTCGACTGTGCTTTGTGGCAAGTTTTGAATCTACATGCATCTACTTGCCTGACCTCATTATCATGATAGGGCCCACTAAGCATAATCTGTTCGGCCTAGTCCCCCACAGAAAGGACTTCTTAAAAAATAAATAAAATCAAGAGCTTATTGCAGAACTAAGCTGAAAATGCAGCAGCATGTGATACCACCCTTGACCATCTATTTTCATCACAGGCCATCTGCTGCTCATTTGTGGTGAATGGCGAAGAACTCAATGCTGCTTCTGAGTGTTACTGGCCAACTCCCTGGGAAACAACCCTCTGGAATCGTAATTTCTCTTTCTTTCCCCTGACTTTATCCTCCTCTAGATTATTTATTTTTCGCATTTGCAGGAGGTGTGGACTTTAATCCCTGGTGATTGCAATTTGGTGTGTGTGCATGTTGGGGAAGTGGGGGAAGGGGAGTTGCTATCTTTTACATATAAATGCTTCTGTTCTTTATGTGTGACATTTTCCTGTGTACTTCAAAGAATTATTAATACAGGACCAAGTTTTCACCCAGCCTAACCTCATCTTGCAATTCTGTTCAATTGATTGCTCCTGTGGAAATGGATATGCACCTCTGAAGCATGTGAAACCCCAATTTGTGTCCCCAAAGTGGGTAGTTGGGCAAACAACTCCCTACTTTGTTCATAGAAATTAGTGCACATGCAAACTTTTGTGAGTTTGTAAAGCAAAAGGCTTTGCTGAAAAATTGACCTCCGAATGTCTAGGAAAAGTCTGTTGTAACTCTGGGAAGCACATGCACACTAAAACACCAGTGTGCTGATATTCGCAGCAATTTGCATTTCACTGCTCATTCCCCTGCAGTACAGTGCATGTGCGTACCATACTATTTAGGACTAACTGGGAGGGAAATCTTGTAGAGAGACTCAAATCACAAAATAATTGAGATAAGTCAGATAATGGATCCACAAAATAGGAATGGTAACAGTAATGCTTAATGGCAATGACTACATACGCATTGTTTTACTTGCTCTTCAGTTCCACTAAACTGTTTCCTGTAAGACAGCCAAAATAGTGAAAATGTATTGGGGGAAGTGGGATTTTTGTTTACTCATTGCAGGCACAGATCATTTGGAGGATATTCTCTGAAGCAAAGAGCTATAGGCTTCATAAGCTCCCTCTTCATTCTCCTGCAGTCCTTTAAGACACACATGCTTCACCTTCTTGCTGCACTGCATTTTATCTCCATACTCATACTTTCACATTTTTGTTTCTCGATTCCATGTGGTTGCAGCAGTAATCAATGCTGATTAACTCCATGTCATCTCAGGGAGTTGTTTTCTTAAGTACCTATCACCACGATTGCTTTTAAAGAAAGGAGTGTGTTGGGTTGCCTTGGCCCCTTTGGGATCAGTGAGGTGCTTTTGTATTTCAACCCTCTATCATTTCCAACAAGAGTGATTGGTGGCCATGCCAACACAGTTAAAACTCAGGATTATATGAAGTTCTTTTTGTAAAATAGAGGCTTAGTAGATTTCAATGCCAGTGTCAGATTTGGATATAAGAATTTTTGATAACATGATAAATTTAGTATTTTGAGTTTAGCTTATTGGGATTCGCTTTTATTATTAACTAGGGAGATCACACGGCCTGTTCTTGAGGATTATGGGAACCTTTTAAAATGTCTACTTAGAAACTTTTTTATGAAAAAATATTTTAAAAGCTTATTTAAGTTTTATATTCCTAAATCAATCTTGCAATTTTTTGTGTTTTATTTTACAGTTAATCTCATCCATAGTGTTTTATATGAGATGCTTCTCTGTATATGGCATTAAAAATAGACCCTAGTATTCTGAGGTAGTGAAAAAGGTGTTTTGTTTCATCTCTTGGGACCTCTCCTTTTATTTCTTGAGTGGCATCAGAAGAGGCAAAAAACCTTATGCTTTGTATATAGCATTTTCTTTTTTCAAAGTATATCACAAATATATACTAATCCTTTCAAAACCTGTGTGAGGTAGATAATATAGCATTATTATTCCCAAATTACAAATTGTAAAAGTGATACAGAAGTTATTTTTAAGGCCTTGTCTAAAAAAGTGACACAGTGGGTTAATGACAGAGCCAGCTCTAGAACTTCAGAGTTTCTTGCTTTTACCCCCATGCTTTACAAACAGATCTACTTATCCATGAGAGAACATGGTCTAGTGGTCTGACATTGCAGACCAAATTCTATCTTAAGATAAGTGACTATATTGGGAGTTGTGGACATATGCGTAAAAAGTATTGTCTTAGATCTGAGTCAGCTTGAAAGCATCCTTTATCTACTTCAGAGAAGAATAATAGAGCAACTTCTTTGAGGTGGAAATTTGCCATCCTTTTGTAATAACTGCTTTGTACTTGGAGGGAATCGATATTTTTTACGTTATCCTTGGTGAGAAATATTACAATATACACCTCTACCCCGATATAACGCTGTCCTTGGGAGCCAAAAAATCTTACCATGTTACAGGTGAAACCGCATTATATTGAACTTGCTTTGATCCACTGGGGTGTGCAGCCCAGCCGCCCTGGAGCGCTGCTTTACCACGTTATATCTGAATTCGTGTTATATCAGGTTGTATTATATCAGGGTAGAGGTGTACATCGGAAATCTTTTATTAATTCAGTTGGCCCTGAAGATGCTGATGGTGATTTGCAATGTGTCTATCTTGAGAAAGGACAAAGTGAGCTTAGTGCCCACAGAACTAAATTTACCATCTTACTGTGAAATACTTTGTAGTTGGGTTTTCCTTTTTTTGGTAGAAATTTGGTTAGTCAGGAAGATGAATTTGTTTCCTAAAAAAGCCATTTGCTGAATTGTAGTTGCTTTCAAAAGAAAATCTGTTTCAAATATAGTTTTATATATTTGTACAAAAAGACGTTATAACATTTAATGTTATTCCTGCGTTACAATCTTATATTTAATGTTTACATTACTCTGTTTGTTTTTAGACGCTTGGAACAGAATTCCATCAAAACAGTTCCCCCTGGAGCTTTTTCCCAGTACAAGAAACTTAAGAGAATGTAAGTTTAAAAATAAGACTAAAATGGAAGATTATACTTGTAGCTTGTACTGTTTTGAATTTTATCTTCTTTATTTTTCAAATGTTGAAACTACTGAGGATTGTATAGATAAACTCTTCTTCAAAATATAAAGCAGCATGGAATTGGCCCAGGATGCTTAACAGTGCACGAAATCCTTAATAACATGCAGATTCACTTCTCTATTGTGTAGCATATGAAGTAATTAATTGATGTCCCCTTTATTTCTTTCTAAACATTGAATTCCTTTCCACAGAGAAGATTTTGAGTTATAATTTTCTCTTCTGCATTCAGATGTCTATTTGTAGGGTGAGCAGATGTCCTGTTTTTAAAGGGACAGTCCTGTTTTTAAGCCCTCCTGCAGGTGTCCCAACTTTTTTTTAAAAACGGGCAAATTGTCCCATATTTTCTGTCTCCCCCCATCAGTACTGGCAGGTCCTGCTGCTGGCCGGATCCCTGCTTGCCAGCCGCATGCCCACCAGCGTTGAGTGGGGAGTCCAGTAGCCGATGATTGGGGATGGGTGTGCAAGACTGGTGGTGGGGCAAAGCTGCAGCACATGGGGCTGGCTGATCCTCCTGCTGGTCCGTCAGCGCAGCCCCCTGCTGCGTACCGGCTCTTGGCCAGCAGGGCCCCACTCTCCGTCCTGTTTCCAGCCAGCACTGGCTGTGCGCTGCGAGCTGCGGTGGCTGGTGAGTGCAGGCAGGCGTCAGGCTGAGGCTGGTTATGTGTCGCCTCTGCTGCCCACCCATCAGCCCTTTACGTGCTCCCCCTCTCGCTGTCCTCTCCCTGCTTTGCCCCTTCACCCTCCCACAGCCCTGCTGCTCCTCCATATCTCCCCCGGTGGGGCGCGTCCTATTCCCAGTGCTGTGCAGAGAACCAGCCCCTGACTGGGGTGCTCAGCTCACCAACAGACTGGCCAGCAGGCTCCTTCCTTCTCCTATTATCTCTGGCTGAGTCGGCGCCCCGGGAAAACCCAAGACCCTCCGGCCCAGGCACTGACCAGGAGGAGCTGAGCTCTGTGTGTGCCAGAGCCACACACAGTGCTGGCACAGGGAAGCCTCTCTGCCCCTCAGCTCAGCTCTGGAGGGGGGGGAGTGATTTCCAGCCTGTTCGTGCCCCGACCCTGCAGGCTCCACAGCAGCCCCCCCAGGCAAGGGCTTAGCACATTCTTCATCTGCCCCCTGCTGCCCTGGGTCCTGCCCCCAGGGAGTGTGGGGCTGCTCCATCTCCTAGGCACCCTCCCTGCTGAGCCACCTCTCTGGCCAGGTTCACTGAAGCCCCTGCAGTCAGGTTCCCTGGGCCCTGGTGCACAATGCATCCTTAGGCCTTAACCCCTTCCTGCCCACGCTGTAGCCGGGGGACAGGAAGCGGCTGGGTTATGTCCGTGGCCAGCAGCAGCCTGGAGGTGTTAGCCGCCTTTCGACATTGTGCGGGCAGGAAGGGACAAGCCGCTTCCAGTCACAGTGACGGGAGGTTACGGGGGAAGAGATGAGCTCTTCAAAGACACAGGCCTGGTCATCCATCCCCCACCTTCCCCTGTGGCTGGAAGCAGCTGCTGTCGCTTCCTTCCTACACAGTGCCAAAAGGCTGCTGCTGGCTACATTCTGGTGCGAGCCTGGCAGAAATCTGGAGGGGGGCATGTGACCCTTCATGCTTCCTCCCCACATGTTGCCTTGGGAAGATGCGGAGCCAGGTACTAAGAGAGGTGGGTCCGTCCCGGGGGCCTAGCCAGGCATGGAGGGTGGAGAACGCCGGGCAAGGAAGGTTGGGTTGGTCGGTCACCCCCCCCCGTTCTTCTCTCTCACTTTCAGTATAGCTGTATGTATTTTTAAAGCTCTACTGTATTAGCGAACAAGTCAGTAATTTTTGTGAAAAATGACAGTCATTATTTGTTACTATTTTGTTACTATTTTTTTTCTGAGGTATTAATAATATTAAAACTTGATGATCCTTTATTATTATTTCTGTTTTCATGATTGGTGCCTTCCAACTGTCAAGATATAGAAAATGATGCTTTTTTTCCTAATCATTCAGGACCCAGTGTGATGCTTATTATGAAAAGGATAACACTAAAGATTTTGTGTGCAAGAATTCCATTAGCAAGTTACATTAATAGGCTTTTGAAGCACTGTTGGCATAGGCTTTTAGATTATTCTTGAAAATACTGTTAAGAAGTATTATTTAGTCTTGAGTGGAGCACAGGATCTGGTCCAAGAGATAACTGTAACTGGACCACTAGGAAATAGTGACCATAATATAATAACATTTAACATTCCTTGGCGGGAAGAACACCTCAACAGCCCAACACTGTGTCATTTAATTTCAGAAAGGGGAACTATGCAAAAATGAGGAGGTTAGTTAAACAGAAATTAAAAGGTACAGTGACTAGAGTGAAATCCCTGCAAGCTGCATGGACACTTTTCAAAGACACCATAATAGAGGCCCAACTTAAATGTATACCCCAAATTAAAAAACACAGTAAAAGAACTAAAAAAGAGCCATGTAAAAGAAGCAGTGGGAGATGAAAAGGCATCTTTTAAAAAATGGAAGTCAGATCCTAGTGAGGTAAATAGAAAGGAGCATAAACACTGCCAAATGAAATGTAAAAATTTAATAAGAAACATCAAAAAGGAGTTTGAAGAACAGCTAGCCAAAATCTCAAAAAGTAATAACAAAATGTTTTTTAAGTACATCAGAAGCAGGAAGCCTGCTAAACAACCAGTAGGGCCCCTGGATGATCGAGATACAAAAGGAGCACTTAAAGATGATAAAGTCATTGAGGAGAAACTAAATGAATTCTTTGCTTCAGTCTTCACGGCTGAGCCTGTTAGGGAGACTCCCAAACCTGAGACGTCCTTTGTAGGTGACAAATCTGAGGAATTGTCACAGATTAAAGTGTCACTAGAGGAGGTTTGGGAATTAATTGATAACCTTAACAGTAACAAGTCACCGGGACCAGATGGCATTCACCCAAGAGTTCTGAAAGAACTCAAATGTGAAATTTTGGAAGTATTAACTATGGTTTGTAACCTGTCCATTAAATCAGCTTCTGTACCCAATGACTGGAAGATAGCTAATGTAACGCCAATATTTAAAAAGGGCTCTAGAGGTGATCCCGGCAATTACAGATGGTAAGTCTAACATCAGTACCGGGCAAATTAGTTGAAACAATAGTAAAGAATAAAAATATCAGACACATAGAAGAACATAAATTGTTGGGCAAAAGTCAACATGGTTTCTGTAAAGGGAAAACATGTCTTACTAATCTATTAGAGTTCTTTGAAGGGGTCAACAAACATGTGGACATGTGTACTTAGCTTTCCAGAAAGCCTTTGACAAGGTCCCAAAGGCTCTTATGTAAATTAAGTTGTCATGGGATAAGAGGGAAGATCCTTTCATGGATTGAGAACTGGTTAAAATACAGGGAACAAAGGGTAGGAATAAACGGTAAATTTTCAGAATAGAGAGGGGTAACTGGTGTTCCCCAAGGGTCAGACCTAGGACCAATCCTATTCAACTTATTCATAAATGATCTGGAGAAAGGGGTAAAGAGTGAGATGGCAAAGTTTGCAGATGATACTAAACTGCTCAAGATAGTTAAGACCAAAGCAGACTGTGAAGAACTTCAAAAAGATCTCACAAAACTAAGTGAATGGGCAACAAAATGGCAAATGAAATTTAATGTGGATAAATGTAAAGTAATGCACATTGGAAAAAATAACCCCAACTGTACATACAATATGATGGGGGCTAATTTAGCTACAACTAATCAGGAAAGAGATCTAGGAGTCATCTTGGATAGTTCTCTGAAGACGTCTATGCAGCGTGCTGCGGCAGTCAAAAAAGCAAACAGGATGTTAGGAATCATTAAAAAAGGGATAGAGAATAAGACGGAGAATATCTTATTGCCCTTATATAAATCGATGGTATGCCCACATCTTGAATACTGTGTACAGATGTGGTCTCCTCATCTCAAAAAAGATATACTGGCATTAGAAAACATTCAGAGAAGAGCAACTAAAATGATTAGTAGTTTGGAACGGGTCCCATATGAGGAGTGATTAAAGACGCTAGGACTTTTCAGCTTGGAAAAGAGGAGACTAAGGGGGGATATGATAGAGGTATATCAAATGAGTGGTGTGGAGAAAGGAATAAGGAAAAGTTTACTTGTTCCCATAATATAAGAACTAGGGGCCACCAAATGAAATTAATGGGCAGCAGGTTTAAAACAAATAAAAGGAAGTTCTTCTTCACACAGTGCACAGTCAGCCTGTGGAACTCCTTGCTTGAGGCGGTTGTGAAGGCTAGGACTATAACAGGGTTTAAAAGAGAACTAGATAAATTCATGGAGGTTAAGTCCATTAATGGCTATTAGCCAGGATTGGAAAGGAATGGTGTCCCTAGCCTCTGTTTGTCAGAGGGTGGAGATGGATGGCAGGAGAGAGATCACTTGATCATTGCCTGTTAGGTTCACTCCCTCTGGGACACCTGGCATCGGCCTCTGTTGATAGACAGGATACTGGGCTGGATGGACTTTTGGTCTGACCCAGTATTGCCATTCTTATGTTCTTATGTTCTTATTAAAAATAGGTTTTTGCAATTTAAAAATGTATATGCATGTAGATATGGGAAAGACAGCCTTTATTGCAGTTCTGATTCTACACAGCCTTATTACTATTCCTGCCATGATAGTGAAACAGTAAACCATTATGCCAGATGTTAATTTTACATTATTTATCCACTTTTAGCAAGGAAATCCCCAAGTGCTTCACACACTTTATTGACACTGAAGAGATGGCTTCCATGGAGATCAAGAGATGTCCTTGTCAGTGTGTGGCAGGATTAATGTGACATTTCTCTGTCTCCTTAGTGAGGTTCAGAATTGTTGTGGGACAGTGAGGATCTGTAATCTGGACCAGTGCTCATCAGGGTTTGTGAAATCTAGTGGAGATCTATTTGTTCCATTACTATTTGTAGTTATTGCCATCTCCCTTTGGGACTGCAAGATGCTAGTATTACTAATGTAAGCATGAATTGTGGTCAAGAAACTCGCTCTTAATACTAAAAGGCTCACCATGTTGTCTCTAATCTTAATATTTTGGGAGATAGTGTTGAGAAGATTATAATTAGACATCTCTGGCATCATCGGAAGTCTTCAGATTTTCTTAGCTCCTTTCTCTCTGCTGTTAGACCTAATTATGGTATGACATGGAGACTATGCTGGCTTCATTGGCTGATGACCTTCTAATGTGGGGAAAAGCGCACTTGTTCATGCTGATTCTTTAGAAATGGCAGGAGCCTTTGATATCAGAGGGATTAATAACATGTCTGGGGGCCCTAACAGGAGTATACCAAGGAGAACAAAAGTTTCTCCATTTTTTCTCTGAAAGCAATCAGAGGGTGATATTATGCCAATGCTGTGGAGTACCAGAAGGTTGTATCCTACTACTTCTGCTGTTCAGTCTACATGTGAGGATGTTAGGATGTTATTTCAATATTTTGATGTTACTTAGCTCAGTTTCCTAAAAGATGGTGAAGTTTTTGTTTCCCAATGTGTGGCTGAGCTTAGACCTTGAGTTGGAGCTGGTTAGCTGAGGCTCCAACTAAATGAGACAGGTGGGATGAGGGCAACATCCTGAGGAGAGGGAAGAAATTATAGCTGTTCCCTGGATTAAGAAATTATGCTTGCTTTAATTAAAACTCACTATTTAGAGTGGATGCTTAACTGCCACTGGATGTTCAGGTAGCAGCAGTATCCAAGAGAACTTATGCCATCTTCTCTTGGTTGCAACCTTTCATCTGTCATGGTCTTCATTACAGTTATTCATGCCTCCACACATGGTTAACTACTGCAACTCAATTTATCTATCTCAGAAGGAAGATTTCACCCTTCTAGTAGACAAATATATGATTGCATAGTCTAGGGATTTGAAAATTTATAGAAACATCACTAAGCCATCTCCTACTATTTTACTTGTGCTTCTCAGGTGCATTTTGGGCACAAGACTGAGGACTCCAGCCCCCAGAAAGGTGTGGCTATAACAATATAACTGCACTTCTTTCTGATGTTTAACATTTACACCTTTCATCTTAGCAATAAACAGGTCACAAAGTTTCACAACCATCCAACTAATGTTGCAATATGACTGTTCCTCAAATTATTTTATGAATTGTGGGTTTGTTTGTTTTTCATTTTTCAACCAGCTCTAAACATTATTCAGTAGTTTGTCTCAAAAGCTCTTACAGAGGGCAGTAAAGAAACTTAAATCATCTTCATATGCTATACAAGAAACACAAGATATGCCTTCTTCCCTGCTGCAGAGATAGAAGCGATTTGCACTCCTACACAGCATCTGCGTGCAGTCACCCTCAAGAGCAGTGGTGGGCAACCCACGTGGCCCGTCAGGGTAGTCTTCTGGCAGGCCGTGAGACAGTGTTTACATTAACCATCCACAGGCATGGCCGCCCGCAACTCCCAGTGGCTGCAGTTTGCCGTTCCCGGCCAATGGAAGCTGTCTCGCAGCCTGCCAGCAGATTACCCTGACGGGCCACATGTGGCCCACGGGTTGCAGGTTGCCCACCACTGCTCAAGAGTGTGTTTACCAGACTTTTCAAAAAGGAAATCATTTCTGTGTTGTCGTGGGCATAAGGAGATGAGACTTTGAGATGGTTAATGAGTTCTCTGCCTGGATGGAATCCTGATCAGTCTATTAAATTCCCAGCTAAAGAGCTGCAGTTCCACTCAGTGATTCTAGTGATATCCAAAACTATGGAAGTTTGTGCTCTGTGACCTAAACTGACTTAGTAATGAAAGGTTAGGAAAGCGTGTATCCGCTCTTTCCTGATGTAAATCAAGCACTAGAGTGGAGTGAACTTACCACAAAGTAGCAGGCCATAGAAAGGAAACAAAAAGAAAAGCAAAATCTTAATTGAATCCTTGTGCCTCAATCAAGGCAGGAGGAGATTCAGCCTCGCTCTCTAAGCAACAGCACTGGAGCCTTGGCTCTAATGGAAAGGAAATAATGTGTCTAATTATCTTCTAATGCTGATCATACCACATCCGCAAGAGGTGGGTGAATGTCATCTCCCAGCATGCTATTTATGCAAGTTCAGGCACCATTAGTTATACCCAGATTAACATCCTAAATTGGAGATGGGTAGAAGGGACAAAATCTTTTGTTTAAATCAAAATGTGACATATACAGAAACAGGCTGCACTGAGATGTTTGATTCCAAAATTAAGGTTCCCCTTTCAGATGTTAGGGTTCTGATCTATCACATTACTCTACTCCATTGTAATGGGTTGAAAAATATTCCTGAATAGATGCCATACTATAAACACTGTGCCAAGAAATTTGGCGATTTCTATGAAGGCTGCTATTTTACTGTCTAGACACAAAGTGCAGTCAATGTTAACTGATTTCCTAAACAGATTTCAGAGGGCATGAAAGGGGTTCTTCTTTAGCTATACTCACCACAGACTTGACTGTAGTGAGTGTAGCTAAAGAAAAACCGCAAAAATGAAACTCCAGTGGACAAAAGTGAAGCAAAACGCTATAGAAGGAAACATTATTAGATCAATCACTTTGTTAAGAGCTTTGTGAGAAAATCTTATTCCTTGTAGATTCCTAAAGAGATGTTAGGATGCTGCTACTCAAATGAGGTTTATTGCATAAGCCCATCCACTGTTCTGAACATGTCTTCTAGCAGAAATGGAGTGACAATGGAAATGTAGTATGTGAAATACTACCTGTGTCTGATTGTACTAGCCTGAACAATCATGGAACAGAATCAGTGTTGACATAAGCAGGTACCATTCCAAAGGAAGACAATGGGACAGTTTATATGTTTAAAGTTCTGCATGTACTAAGTACCTCAGAGAAGATGATTTGACATCATAGCCATGTTGGGACACCCAGCACAACATGTTCCTATCCTACCTGTAATAAAGGATGGACTGGGTCTTTAGCATTTTCAGAACTCCTGTTGAAACAGTGAAAGCATGTTGTGACTAGATGCCCCAGCACAGCTGTAATGGGAGTGTGAAGGGGACCTTACTGAAACTTAATGCCTTGACCAGATTCTGTAGTGATTTATGGCCCCTTTACACCATGCTGGTGGCAGAATAAGGTCATAATCTAGGTTTAAATGCCCAGCAGAGTTCCCCTCGGATGAGGGGGTGCAGTAGAATGTGCTCTGCTCATCCGCAACGGGCAAGAATGATCATTAAGAACCTTACATCAGTGGCACAATTTATTACTGCCCACCAGTTCTGAGTGGCCTAATGCTGGTCTTTAAAATCAGAGAAATGGCTGATCTATTCCCCCATACAAGCATACTCCGCTGCCAAACAGAGATCTGGCACAGGAAAGACTTATCTATTAACCCAGTACTCACATTTCTTAGGATGGTTATATACTCTAACCCATGATTAACCCTAAACAGGGCTAATACATTTTGTTTTGTTTATGAAGCTAAAATTCTTGCCCAGGTTGTCACAATCTTGCATCTTGATTATCACAACATCTTTTTCTCTAGCCTTGACAAATACAGTCTTGTCCTGCTCCTATCCATTCAGCATGCTACCTTAGAGCTCATTTTCCTATCCCATTGCTTTGACCATGTCATCCTTCTCTTTGTATCCCTCCACTGTGCCCCCTTCTCTACTGCATCAGACATAAACTACTTGTCTCCACTTTCATAGCCTTTCATGGCCTATTGCCATACTACCTATCATCTCAGTCTGGAAATATCGACTCCCGCCTCTGGTTAGCTAATGATACCAGCCGCAGTTCCCCACTTGTTAAATTTTCAAACAAGCATCTTTGTGCTTTTTTCCATGCTGCCCCTCCTGCTTGGGAGGTGCTCTCCGTAAACATCCTCAAAGCCACCTAATTGTTAAATTCCTCTTTAAAATTCTCCTTTGCCATGATGCCTGCTAAAAGCTTTGTTGCGCTGATAACGTGGCCTATCATGCTGACCAATATTGTCGCATTGTTTTCTTGAATTCCCCCATCTGTCTGTGTCCGTCTGTTGTCCCTTATCTTAAACTGCAGTTGTAAGCTCTTTGGATCAGGAACCATCTTCTTGTTCTGTGTTTGTACAATGCCTATCACAATGTGATCATGGTGAGTATGCTAGGGTAATACAAATAAACAACAATAATAATGAAATAAGTAATAAAGTGCTTATAACACTGAAAAAAACCTACCTTTTTTCAACAAATTCCTATTTACAAGTAACCTGTCATTCCCCCCCCCTCCCCCCGTATCTTTACAGAGACATCAGCAAGAATCAAATATCTGACATTGCTCCTGATGCATTCCATGGCTTGAAATCTCTCACCTCGTTGTAAGTAGGGCTGAATGAGCTGTTTGGGGAGAATCTGAATGTAAAAAAAATAGAGTAAGTGGTGGCTGGTGATGCTTTGTTTCTGTGCACAGTCGTCAACTAGTGTGAAGAACCTAATCTTTTGTAAATGAGAAATTGATCCTGCAGACTTGAAGAGGGAACAGTTTACACAACTCTAATAAGTTCCTTTATAGATGAGTACCCTGAAGGTTACTTACTTGTTTACTTCTCCAAAGCCATTGAATGAATGTATTCTTTCTGTAACTGTGTTGTATGTGGTTATGTAGGCTTATTGCCTGCCTCATCTTGGTGTCCAAAAACACACCACAGCTCAAAGTCACTTTTCTGTGGTGCTTTTATAAAGATCTTGGGGGAAAAAAGCTTTTCTACACCAGCGCCCTCTTCCATTTTCTCAGCAGCATTCAGATTATGTTTTCCTTTTTGCAAATTACATAATGAAAGACCTCAGCCAATCAAGAAAATGTTCATATTTTTGACCTGTATGTACTATTTTATCAACAAGGTACATGGACTAAAATATTACTTACTACAGAAACAAAAGGGGGAAAACAGAATCTCAATAACTAATATTTTCTTTTTTGAAAATCAAAACTGTTCACTGTCTCCAGTTGTTTGAGTATTGCTGTATTTTAGCCAGCTCACACCACTAGTTCTATTTAAGTTCTGTTTTAAAACACTGAAGCTTGTAATAAGAAAGACGGAGCAATACAAGGTCATTTACTGCATAAAGAAAATGAACCAAAGACAAAGTGTTGGGAAGAAGGCCTAATAGGAAGAGTCTAAAGCTTTGGAAAGGCATTACCTGAGTTAATATGAAATATGGTTTTAAGACAATTTAGATTAATTTGAATTAGAGACCACTAGCGTAACCATTACAGAGTTGGCTTAGACAGAGTTTATGCACTTTACAAATGCTGCCATCACTGCATTTTCTGGATGCCGAATAGCATTAGTAAATAACCTGTGTAACTTTTTGATCAATGCAAATATAGAAAGACTTATCAGCGTTAAAATGTTTATTAAAGTTAATGTTTAAAATTAAATATACACAAGTTAAGAGGGAAGGTACTGTGCATCTGGGGTCAGGCTGTACTAAGCCCTTCAGGCAGAATACCTAAAAGATGGGCTTTATCCTGTGTCCTAAACACACCTGGTAGAATGCCAAAGATAGATACTGTTACCAGTATTTATTGAGTAACTTGTGGATTTGAGTATTCTGTTGCCAGTCAACCTGCTATGGATCTTGTCAAATCCCACAAAAGTGTTAGCAAATGATTCAGTGAAAAAAAGAGATGTTCACTGAATAATGTAATTTGGCACAGTACTAGACTAGCACTGCTCAACAGGCTTGTGCTCTAGGCAAACAGATAGAAGTGACTTTCAGTCAAGGCACCTCCAGTGCTAATGCCAGTAAAGGCATTCAAGTTTAGGTAGAATTGACACAAGCCCACAAGTTGGCCTCAGTGGCTGGGGTGGTACACTGGGGTACAGGAAGGAAGCCAGAATCAAAACCATGCTGGAATGCATCAATAACACTTTGACTTCCCCCAGAACCAGTAAGGGGACTGGGTATTCTTTGGCTTGTCATCCAAAACTCTGTTTAAACCGAATGAGCCTCAATTGGTTTAAAACTGTTCCAGACCAGTTCAGGTAAAGTATAGGTGAGGCCTAACGCAGAAGTAGTTCATCAAGGAGATAGGGATGGTTTTGGCCAGAAGCATCAAAAGGAGGATAAAAGGAGGGAAGTTGCCTATAGCAGGGTCTTTCCTCATCCAGTATTGGACACTGCCTCTGCCTCAGTTTGCCTCCATCTATAGCCAAACTAACCACTACAGCTGGTGCTCTAATTGCTATCCTCTTGCAGGAACTGGATTATTTACACAAAAGTATTTAAATTCAAAACTAGAAATTCCTGGCCTTCTCCTGGAGACTCACTAGTCCATTATAAACTTCATGGGCTCTAAACTCTCTCTTAAGGTTTTGCTCCTGCCATTCTCCGCAGGTCACTGCAGTCAGGCCTTTCTGTCTGGTTGATAGGGAGTGCTGATTCCCTGGTACTCCCTACCCATGGGTCTCTTCTGGTTCCCTTGCAGGTACCTCCCTGCTGATGTAAGGTACCTCCCTGCTGATGTATCTTCTCCTTGTTCTTGTTTCTGTGCATCAGGTTCTAGCTCTCTCTGAGCTGGGAAGCTCCGCCAGGCCCACTCCAGAATCTGGGCATCTTTAGAAAGATTTCCCTCAGGTCTTTCCTTGCATCTGGTCTTCTTCCATGATGAAGCTGGCTCCCTCTTATAGGAAGCCCTACCCTTAGGCTATTAATGTCTGGCTCAGGTGACCATGCATCAGATATTAGCCCAGGCTCATCAACTGGGAGGCAGATAACTAGGCATAAGTGGGGCTGAAGCCAACTCCCCTTAAAGGGCCAGTCCCCATTCTATGGCACTACCAAATGGAGCAGAACAAGAGGGAACAAGGTAGAATTCACTCTTTTTTTTTTTAAGTGGTCCATTATTTTTGGAGCCCTGATGGCCCAGTGACATTATTCAGCTCCATTTTCTGAATGGTCGCTTTGTCTACAGTGCGTTGTCTTAGCTGAGTAATTTTTCTTATCTTTATATTGAATGTGATTAGGTTGTTATCTGATAGGAATGTTTGCCAACATTGAGATTAAATCTGCATATGGTACAGCTGGTCTTATAGCTTTCAGAGTTAAAACCATGATAAAGGAAGGAGACATACTAATGCAGAAATGAAAGTAGGCAACTTTGTGCCCATTAAAAAATAAACACTGTTTGAATTCTTTTCCTTTTCTTCCACAGCCCCCATTGTCTGCTCCTTCTTAGCTGACTGCACTTGTGGTGCTCCCTGTTTCCAGGAGAGTGAAAGTGCCTATCTGCAAAGCTGCCAAGAATGTTTTTCTAACAACTGACCAGTGGATGCCCCTTATATAATAGCTTACCCAATCCAAACTCTCCTGTAATTAGTTGAGTGGTACGAGGCCTCAGTGGTGAGGCAGGGTACTCTGCCCACCATAGTTACAGTAGAATAGAAGAAAACAGGTGTGCAGTAGTTTCTAAACATTGTGATGCTAATTACAGCAGCAGATGCACACACTATACAAAATCCAATCTCTTAAACGTGACTAGTGGCCCATGCCCTACAGGGTCACCAGACTTTTTCTTAAAAAAATAAAATATCTTTTTCAAACAAAAAATCTCTTAGTGCTCAGACTCAAACTGATTATAACATCCCAGCTCCTTAGAACAGCACTTCCTGTCTTGGCAGTGATTTCTTTTGCACAAACCAAGAGGGAGAAGAGCTTATCCAGTATAAGGCCCCAAGCTCCTTCCATTGCCAGCGTGTCCTGTAAAAAGGAAATTAAGTAGCTGGTTTCTCCTAACCCATGTGTTCAGCAGAAGTTTGCTCTCCAGCCATGTCTGGAATCAGACTTTGTGGTAAGGATGTTTTTCTTCTTGAAAGAAAATCCAGGGAATACACAGAAAAGGGGGAGCTCCGGCCCCTCCCTTTTGAGTTAGTTATTAGAGCCCAGAATCAGGGAGAATAAATCTAGTTTGATAAAGAGCATTGACTTTACCCTGAAGTGCCTCCATTCTTTCCCTTGACACTTTGTTCTGCCACATAACGTTGCTCTCAGTCTTTAGTCTGTCAGTCACTGATTGTCCATGCTTCTGGGTAGTTTATGGAGTTGTTTTTGTTACAGTGGTGAATCCTCCTGTCAGTCTTCAAGCTATGAAGCTTTCTGCTACAATAGTTGTAGCAGAGTTCAGAGTTCCCTTGGAGTTTCCAGAAACTTATTTGCTGCACTTTAAAAAAATGCTCACCAAAACAAACACATCTCGGCAGGCTCTTTTCATGTGTTTGGGTGGATGTTTGGTGTAAATTCAACCATGATCCTATTTTGGAACTACACTGAACACATAAGAGGATCAAACCAAAGTGCACATTGATTTAGAGAAGTGAAGGTCTGCAGTCATCAAGTGTGGAGATAGAGGGACTCTGGAGACCTGGTTTAATTCCCATTCTCTGTAACCTTCAGCAAGTCACTTAGTCTCTCTGTGTCTTAGGCCATGTCTACACTAGCGTTTATGTCAGCAAAACTTTTGTTGCACAGGGGTGTGAAAAGACATCCCCCTGAGCAAGATAAATTTTGCCAGCATCAGTGTTCATGTGCACAGTGCTATGTTGGTGGGAGATGCTTTCTGCCGACCTAGCTACCACCGCTCATTGAGTTAGATTTATTATGTCGATGGGAGAGCTCTCGCCCGTCGGCATAATGTGGCTACACTACGATCTTACAGTGGCATCTTACAGCTGTATCATTACATGTTTGCCACTGTAAGCTTGTAAGTGTAGACATGGCCTTAGTTTCCCATCTGTGCAATGGGAATAAAAGCATGTCCCTGTGTAACGGGGTGTTGGGAGGATAAATACATTAGACATTGTGAGGTGCCCAGATACTACAGTACTGGGGTCCATATAAGTCTTTAAGATGCATAGAAGTAAATGCAAAGTCCTTAACCTAAGGATAAGTAAGCAACACAGATACAAAAAGAAGTGGTAACAATGCAGCTGCTATGTTCATGTTAGAAGGCTTGTTATTCTCTTGCCTCCATAATACTATCCTAATATTACTTTTTGTGTGTGAGATAATGTTGTTGTAGGGAAGACGTGGAAGCAGAAAAGATTGACTGGAAGGGGCTCCACTGTCTCAGTGTTAAGCAAACATTTGAAAACCGCTAGGTTTTATATTAGATTTACAACCTGTATAACTAGAGTATTATTTTGCCTTTATTAGGTAACTGTTAATAAAATACAAGTTTCATACACAAGGCTGGAAATTGTGGATAAGTTTAGAACATTTTCCTGTTTCTACTCTGTTTCAGCTGTCACATGGACTTTCTGAAGTAAATTATTTTTGGTTCATCCAGTGAAACATCTGGCTTGACTATCAGAGAGGGGATTGGATGAGGGATTAGTGTCTGTTTATTGTACATAGTACCAAAGATACAAGAGGATTCTGGGAGCCAGTAGACTTTCTGCACATTTAATTTGGCTGTACCAGAGTTCTGAAGACCTTATCCAGACAGTCTGGGGACATTTTGTATGATGCAGCAAAGCAGCCTAAGCCCTTCAGTTGTGAAGGAGTAGATTTCAGAACTGTGTAAGACGAGAAATCCTTCCCCATCTGAATTAGGCTCACAAGTGATTTATCAGTTTAGATCAGCTGGCATACAGACTATTCTTACTGTTTGGCATGTCATTCATATTTTGCATCATCACATGCCGTGCGATGATGTATCTAGTGTCATCCTGGGCTAAAACACTATCTATTTAATAAATGTTGAATCTATTTTAGAGTAACAAATTGCAGCCAATATTTTTACCTTGATTTATTTGGCCTAATTGTTATGCAGAAATATGAAATACCGTACAAAAAAAGCGCAAGTTTTTTCCTAAAATATCAGAAATTTAATGCTGCTATTACCCACAATCCTTGCTGCTGTTTTGAGAGCTCTTATTCCTGTTGAACCTATGCCATTGTCCTCATAATTTTGGAAACATAATTCTTCATAGCAAGAATCATTTTCACAGTCTGAAAGGTAGTTAAAAGTCTTTTGAGGACTGAAAAAGCTATTGCACAGAGTCATGATTTGACACTTCACTAAGAATGTTATAACCAAGCCAAAATAAAGGAACTGTTAGCTGGAAAACATATGGTACAGCATAAAGGATTCACATTGGGCTTTTATACCCAGCAAATTCTGGGTCAACTTTCAGGAGAAAAGCTTTATGTTCTGGAACTCTGACTCAACTGAGCAAGTTGCAACTAGGTTTGTGGGAATGCATGCAGAAGTGTCAGAGAATAGAGAGAAACCTGCACCCATTATTTCAGGTACTTGAAAAGCAGACAACTAAAGCTCGGTGCTTATGGAAGGCCTATACTATATTATGCTGATCTAGGGTGACCAGATGACAGGAAGAAAATATCGGGACACAAGGGGGGAGGGGAGGGGGGGGGTCACTGGCGGAGCAAAAAAAACCAAAAAACCGAGTGCTGGTGTAAGGACACAAACAGCTCCCTCTCCCAATTCCCTACTGTGACCCAGTGCTGCTGGCAGTCGGGGGCGGGAGCTGAGAACAGCCCAGGGCTGCGGGCAGTCAAAGGAGATTATGCACCCTTCCTTAGGTATGCATACCTTCAGCCTCTGGTTTTTAGGAGGGGGGGGGGGGGGAGAGAAACCAACAGAAAACAGCTGAGTGCTGCCGGCAGTCAGACGAGAAGAAAAAAAAAAGCCGAGAACAGCTGAGTGCTGCCGGCAGCCCGGCAGAGAAAAAAAAAAAAAAAAAGCGGAGTGCAGCGTCCCGACCGAAGATCAATCGGGACGCGGGACAAATGCCTAAATATCGGGACGGTCCCGATTTTATCGGGACGTCTGGTCACCCTATGCTGATCATGTGATCCCAAATTCCTTAATCTCGTGATTGTTAAAGAGGTTCAGAACTTCTAGAGATTGTAGTAAAGGCATTAGTGTCCTCCTGGTCCAAGTTCCTGCCAGTGCAGGGTTGTTTCATGTTTAATATTTTCTAGGGTTCTGTACAGTATATTCTAATGCTGGGTGTGAAGTGCTGCTTCAACCACTTACATTAGGTGATTAGTCCAGAAGCTGAGACACCAAACTGTGGAGAGAACTTTCCTTATTTCTGTCTAATTATTTTATCTAATCTATCAATATTTGCTCAGAGTGTCAGCAACTGTGGTATTTTGGCACCAGTTTGAGTGAAATTAACTAGGGTTACCATATTTCAGCAAGCAAAAAAGAGGATGTGAGGAGCCCCGCCCTAGCCCCGCCCCTGTCCTGCCCTAGCCCTGCCTCTGCCCCACCCACTTCCCGCCCCCCTCAGAACTCCCAACCCTCCCCCCCTCTCCTTGTCCCCTGACTGCCCCCTCCTCGGACCCCTGCCCCTAACTGCCCCCCCAAGACTTCACCCCCTACCTAAGCCTCCCTGCCTCTTGTCCCCTGACTGCCCCCTCCTGAGACCCTCCCCCCAATCCTAACTGGCCACCTAGGACCCTACCTGTGCCCTGACTGCTCCAACCCTTATCCACACCCCCACCCCCACCCCCAGACAGACCCCTGGGACTCCCATGCCCCATCCAACCACTCCCCACCCCCTGACAGCCCCCCCCAGAACTCCCGACCCATCTAAACCCCTCCGCTCCCTGTCCCCTGACTGCTCCGATCCCTCTCCCCACCCCTGCCCCCTGACAGCCCCCCAGAACTCCCAACCCCCCCCCCCCCGCTCCTTGTCCCCTGACTGCCCCCTCCTGGGACCCCTGCTCCTAACTGCCCTCCACAACCCACCCCCTACCTAAGCCTCCCTGTTCCTTATCCCCTAACTGCTCCTTCCTAAGACCCCCCATCCCTAACTGCCCCCCAGGGCCCTACCCCCTACCCGTACCCTGACTACGCAAAACCTTATCCACCCCCCCGAACTCCCGACCCCCCCCATCTCTTGACTGCCCCCTCCAGAACCTCCCTGCCCCTTCTCCGATCCCCTGGATCCCTTGTCGTTGGCCTTCGGTTCGCCTAAGGGCTCTCTGGGAGCTTGCTCAGGAGCTGTCTGAGCCGTTCTCCCGGCACGCTGGGCAGCAGCGGGGGAGGAGCTCCAGACTGCCGGAGGCGAATGCAGGGAGGGAGGGAGGGAGTGAGCTCTGCTGCAGGGGGGAGGAGGGACTCTCTCTCGCTGTCGGAGCCCCATGTAAGTGGCACCATCCGGCTGCCCTGTTGGCCGCGCGTGCTCTGCATGGGGGGGGGGGAGTCCGGACATTAACAAATTCCCCCCGGACGCTATTTTTAGTTCAAAAATCTGGACATGTCCGGGGGAATCCGGACGAATGGTAACCCTAAATTAACCCACAAAATATCATGTTCTGCTAAACTTTTCTTCAAGTTTAAGGCATCTCTTGGCAGACACATAAGAATGGCCATACTGAGCAGACCAAAGGTCCATCCAGCCCAGTATACCGTCTACTGACAGTGACCAATGCCAGGTGTCCCAGAGGGAGTGAACCTAACAGGCAATGATCAAGTGATCTCTCTCCTGCCATCCTTCTCCACCCTCTGACAAACAGAGGCTAGGGACACCATTCCTTTCCCATCCTAGCTAATAGCCATTAATGGACTTAACCTCCATGAATTTATCTAGTTCTCTTTTAAACCCTGTTATAGTCCTAGCCTTCACAACCTCCTCAGGCAAGGAGTTTCTCTGATTGAGTGTGCGCTGTGTGAAGAAGAACTTCCTTTTATTCGTTTTAAACCTGCTGCCCATTAATTTCATTTGGTGGCCCCTAGTTCTTATATTATGGGAATAAATAAATAACACCTTTAATGTAAGAGCATAAAAGTGTGTGACCAAACAATATAAAACAGACGAGCATGGTACATTTGAAGGCATTTCTGACCTCTTTCATTAGGTTTTTCGTTTGCTTGTTGTCTTTCTTGCTATGAAGAACTAACAAGATAAGCTACTTTATTTGGAATAGTGAAGGAACAAGGTTCACTTTCTGTAATGCATCGTTTGTTAAATATAATAAAGGGGAAAGAATATGTAAAAAATTACTCCTTTTTTCAGTTCTCTGAATCCAAGCAATTAGTTAGATCAGTAAAATAAATTGGCCTGTTTCTAGGAGCACTTTTAATTTCCATGAACAGCTGAATATAACTGTGGGGCTTTTATTTTATCGTTTTTAGTGAAGAATCTCCTCATCAGTTTAACAGGGTGATTCTCCCAGGCTTCTGCTCTAATGTTTGCATTGCAGCTGGCAGTTTGGGTTTTTCATGCACTGTTCTTACCAATGTTTGGAAGGTTGATGACAGTCAGGAAATTGCTGCTAGCTGAAATCCACCTAATCTGCCCGGTGCCTTGCAGAATTGCAGCATGTGGGTCGCAGCCATGCTGAAAGCATTTAGCTGTGAACTGGCAGGCTGATGACTCTACTTGCTCTTAAGAATGCATCAACTGTATGTATGCCACAACTCGCTAACATTAGGAAGCTACCTGCAGTATTGTGAAAAGTTTGCTTGACTCAAATAGATAGCAAATGATTTTTCAGTATTAATTATTCTGGCATTAGAAGAAACAGCCTTGTTTAGAAGTACCAGGGATGAGCAAAATACAATTTATGCACTGGGCACTCTTGCACATAGGATTGTGTGTTTGTTTTCATGGCTCTCATCTACATCCAGCTTGGTATCTGTCTTGAACAGAGACCACCACTGTGGGTATGTATAGTTGGAAGAGAGGGAAGGGAGGAGCAGGGAAGAGGAGAGGAAGCAGTCTTGGAGTCCCTTTTAACTCTCTTTTCACTCATTTTTAAATTTCAAATCAAGAGCATAGAGATCAGAGTACTGCAGGTATAATTCAGCCAGAAATCTTCTTCCTCCTCCTGCCGCAAGGGGAGATAGTACCTGTAAATCTCTTCCTTTACCTGGCACTAAATGACAAGTATAAATCCCTACAATGCCATCCTTTCATTCTTCCAAATAGCCTGTGAAGGAAATGAAGCATTACTGAAACTTAGAGGGGGAAAAATAAGGGTAGAAGTGTCTTTGTTTATTCACTAATTGTGTGATAGAGTCATTTCCTTTATTTACTTTTTTTTATTGTGTATTTTACTTGGTATGACTATAATTTTAATGCAAAATATCTTGGGTGTGATTTTCAGGTGTTGAGGGATGCAATAATGTATACATTTATGTGCCAAATTTGCACACACAACTAGAAAACTGCATGCATTAAAAGCAGAAATGACTAATGTTCAAGCTAGGGAAGCAAATGCACATGCATTTTACAGCTTTTATTTCTGTAGGTAAACCTCCAAAAATAGGCCCCTTGTTGCGAAAGACATCTTTGAGAGTATGTGGAATCACTGAAATGATCAGCTGGGTCTTCCTGCATACTTTCTGGTGTGTTTTTCTGTCTTAAATGCTGGTATTCCAGAAACACTGTGGTGTGTGTGCGTTTGTACAGGAGAGGCGGGAAGATGAAAGGTTGGGGATATGGTAATGGAGCGTGAGATTGGCCAGTATGGAGATGCAACTCCCGTAAGTAACTACTAGCAGCAGTACTTTCAGGCATGCCATTGACAGTATATCAAAGGCAAAATATCTTTGGAGTGTGGACCTGACAACAGCCAGGCAGACGTGGGCATTTGAACATTTGCCTGTCTCAAACTTAATCAAAGCAGCTCCTGCGTAAATGTTTCCAGGCTCTCAATTAGAAACAATAAATGGAAATGTGGGATGTAGGAAAATCAGATGCATTGTCATGTGCTTCTCCTGCGTTTCTCTGTTGCTGCATGGGAAGGTTTGACTTCCACTGTGACATGGTGGGCAGACAATGACATTAGCTAATTTGGCTCAGTGTAGCATTGAACATTAATATGAATTACAAATGGGTGCCTGAGCTCTCATACTGACTTTTGTTTAGTCAGTTATTTGTTCCAATGTTAATGTGCCACACACGTGCAGGCCCCATTAGACTTGGAAATGTTTATTTTCTTTTTATGGCTTCTAAAAATCTAAAGTTTTGTTTTAATATGTTGGCCATTGATCTGTGATGGTGATTTTCACTGCTTTCCACAGCTGTATGTTTGGCTTGGGTTGAGGGAAACCCTTTGCAACTTTTCTGATATTACTGCAGTATTAGTGCATATTGAACATCATCGAGGCACCTGGCATTTTCAGTGAACCAGCTTATACAAAGTCTCCCATCTATGCTCCCAAATCTTTTCTCAGTTTCATAAGTGAATCATTTTTGTTGTTGTGAAATATTCATATATCCTTATTTTCCCCTCTTGGGCTCCATTGCACTTACTGGGTCAGGCTGAGATTGCAACTGGTGGGGGCAGAATACCTCCTAAAATGCTGCTTGTGTGACATTCTGTGCCCAATTCAGCTGTCATAAGACATTCAGACCTTGTCCAGACAGGGTCCTTTAAAATGTACACATCCCTGGTTCGTATTTCAAGATTGTTAGAAATTAACAGTGCAACATCACCATGCTGAATTCTATACTTTTTTCATCATCAACAGTGGGTCTTAATGTTTAAAACATTTCATGCAGGGAGGAAGGAAAAAAGACAGGCTGAAAAATAGTGAAATACAGTTTTTGGAAAATGTCCAGTTTCTGCATTAAAGACGTTTTTCAGCACCAGACAAAGTCTGAATCATAACAACTCATTTAATACCATGTGCCCTCCTGAAAAGAAAATGAGATCAGTAGTTAAATGAAATGGCTACAGATCGTGGTCATGGTGCATGAGATCAATAAAAATGATAATTCAGAGAGGGATGAGCGGATAGTAAGCTGGACTGTTACTTACTATTCTTTTGTTTCCCGTATCTTTCAGAGTGCTCTATGGAAATAAGATCACTGAGATTCCCAAAGGCCTTTTCGATGGACTTGTCTCTCTTCAGTTGCTGTGAGTATGATTTCTTCTTTTACTATTATTCAGCCTAACCAGATTTTTAGTTTTTTCAGCTTCTAGTTTTAACTTCAGAAAATCCCTTATTGGCCCATCACCTTATGCACTGAAAACTCATTGAGACACTTCACTGACTAGGATAGCAATGGGGTGAAGAGGAGAAAAAGAGAAAAGGTGAGTGTGATTTTTCAGCTCGGTAACTGTATCAGGCAGCTGATACAGTAGATTAAGTTTGCGGGAGGAAGAGGAAGAACACATTAATTCTAAGAGGGAAGTATCTTGTTGGTGAATGAACAAACTCAAGATCTGAAAGTCACCACCAAGTGCCAGTAAGATGATGCCAGTTTATAATTTTTATACTACTTTTCATATTTTCTATTTATTTGTAACATATGTAGGTGGATGTGTAGATCCTCACTGACAATCATGTTGCAGATAGCCTGCGCTCATAAGCAAAATAGTAATATTTAAGGATATTGCAATTACCTGCAGTGTCTAGTTCCATATCTTTATTATTTTTATTACATTGGTTGTGGATCCATTTGAATGCAAATGGTCTGTCCCGTGCTATTAGTATATTTACATAGTCAAGTAGTTTAAAATGCAGATTTGGTTTACACTAAAACAATGTCATGATCTAAGGAAAGATCTACTCTGGATTATAAATATATTCATTTTTCATTAACCCACTGGGGAAAAATAGAGATGGAACAGAATTAAAATCCCAGATCCAAGCCTTCTCCACTTTGTGGGAACAAAATTTAGCACCTTGAACCTATCTCGAGAGAGAGAAATCAGCCACCATTTCAGCCATCCAGTAGAGGGGGCAAAAGTTAAATTGATTTAAACTGTATTTCCGGAGCTCGGGTTTGCATCTCTGAAGATGTGCTTAGACGAAGAAATAGATGAAGTTGATCCATATAGGTTAGCATCACATAAAACACATACAGGGAATGCAATGGAAAATAGGGAAATCAAGTATTTCTAGGTGGAATACAACAAAATTAGTCAAAAGACTTCTTATTTATAAAGTTTGTCTGTCTCAACATACACTGAGTTGAAAATCCAAATAATAACTATTATTATTTATAGTACTGTATTACTCAGAGGCCTCAAGCTGTGTCATCACTCCATTGCACTAGAGGCTGTACAAAGACAGAGATAGATTTGGATTATAAACTTTTTGGTACAGACAAAAAGCTAAAATGAGTTAAAATATTTGTAATTTTGCTATAAGCGATAATCCACAGGGGATTACTCTCCTCTCACTTCATGTGTGTAATTTAGTCAATAAGTTTTTCAGTTGCAAACCTGAATCACCTTTCTCTGGAAAGAGACAAGATGAGAAAGAGCACACGAGGTGGATTTATTATAAGTCTTCAGGAGAGAATTCTGCAAACTGTTCCTCTACTTCAGGCAATCAGTTACCTCCCGTTGCCCTTTGCACACTCCTTTCCTGTTAGCCTGCACTATTCACAGCAAGTCCTCTATATCTTAAATTACTTTTGGTCCCAGAATGTGCACTAGGTATGGAATAAATATGTAGGCTTTTTTTGTTTTGTTATGCATGAGGACAGTAGATCCTGAAGTATTCTGAAACTTGGGTGCAGTAACAATTGTTACAAGAGGCACATTAGTTATTGTAGTTCTCTAACAGCAGCATACAGTTCAGTGAAGGAACTTCAAGCAAAAAGAGCCTTTAACTCAAATAATCCTCAATCTAGTTATGGGTGTGTGTGTGTTTGTTTGTTTTTGTTATGTTGGAAGAAAGTATATGAAGAATTCAGCTTGGTCAAAATCTGTTCACACGGTGCCTTTTACAGCTGTGAATTTAAAAGGACGCTATGTCATTGGATTCAAAGCTAGACACGTTACAGATGGGTTCCTTCTCAGTAGCAAAAAAAAAGATCACTTAACATATGGCTATCTAAGTGTCCTGTAAAAATGTGTCTGTAGTTCCTCTGAATGAAACATAAAGATAGGTTTACTTACTGCACTTATATTTATATAATAGTCCTTCTGTGTATGTAACACCGTATTTTATGTTACTTCTTTAAGCCCGAATATTGTAACACTACTACTGAGATTAGCTAAAGTGACACTTTTTTGTTAAAGTGACAAAATCCATGTAATGGGAAATAGTTCAAAGATACTGTTGTTAAACCATTTGAGCCGCATCAAGATGAGAAGATCTAAATGGATAAATCTTAAAAGATTGTCCGAGTTAGGGCATTCATGGATAATGTTACTTTGGGGGCTTTTAAATGACTTTTTGAAGGTATTTGGAATGTAAAGTAGCTGTTGGCAAAGATCAAGTTGAATGATCATGCTTAAATGCAAACAAATGTCTGCACATTTTTCTGACTGTGGCTTTGAAGCAGCTATTACAGATTTGTTTGTTATATTTTAATGGATCCCTAAAACATAAATGGCATGGATTGGTTTTAGACCTGCTGTTGAACAGTTGGAAAACTGCCCTCTGATTAGATCTAATTTAGCATTCAGTGAGCTCTAGATTGGATTTCTTCTTATTAGTCTGGAGACACACTGATAAAAATGCTCTGATTAGAATACATTGGTAGCCAATGTAATTTTCTAAGCTTGAACTGGACCATTTTTGAAAATGTATCGGTACATTGTAAAGCAGTGTATGCTGTTAGGAAGGGAGGGTGAGCATGGGTCCTTCTCAGAGCTCTCAGGTTTTGGTTTAGGAGGAAAATCTCATAAATTGCACAGCAAATGCTACTCAGTTGTTTGCTCTCAATTATGCTATTCTTTTAAGCCCCACAAAAACTTTTCTATCCTTGTGTTTTGTATATAAAGTAATAAAGTAGGGCCACATGCGACCTCTCTTAATTAGGAAGAATAGTATCTTAATTCTGCAAGTAGTTCTACTAAAATCAGTGGCCTACTTTTACAGCAAGGTGCTTCTCAGCTTCAGTATGGATGGTAGAATCCGACCCATAATACTCCTCTACCCCAATATAATGCTGTCCTCAGGAGCCAAAAAATCTTACCGCGTTATAGGTGAAACAGCGTTATATCGAATTTGCTTTGATCCTCCGGAGTGCGCAGCTCTACCTCCCCCCCCCCCCCCCCCCCGGAGCACTGCTTTACCACATTATATCCAAATTCGTATTATATCGGGTCGCGTTATATTGGGGTAGAGGTGTTAACAATCCTGTCTGTCCCTTGAATGTGGGAAAGATCATAATTTTAGTCTACTTTTAGACCACCTAGAGTGGTGGTTAGTGGTGGTTAGAATTTTGTGGGTGAGGCATATATACTGTAGGCAGTAAGGCATAGTTAGACAGTATCCATCTTTTCTTTTTAAATTTAACTTTATTACCCTCCTGAATTAATTTAAAATTTGGAGGATAAATGTAATTTCTTAAGTCTGTGCCATGATTAGTTTACTGATTGGCTGACCTAACGTATAGTTATAAATAACCCTATAATTGGATTTCAATTAGAATGCTGCTCTCCCAGATTTTACTGTTCCATAAATACACAAGTGAAACCAGCAATATCCATGGAATCCAGTTGCAATACAGATTCTAGCATCCTAATGAGCAAGTGGCACCTCTCTTCTTGGACTGTATCAAGCTCAAACTAGTCATGTTCTGAACTTCTTGTAGCCCAAATAGTAAAGATTCTGGGTGGTTGTTCTTCACCCTCAACTTCTTTCATGGAAGTGATGATCATGTTCTTTCTACTCAGCTTATCAGGCTGTATCAAGTGCCTCTCGGGGTTTTAGTGGACTAAGATTTTCCTGTTGCGAGGTATACTATTTTCCAGGAAGGAGAACTGGAGTGTGAATTCATTAGTGACCTGTAACTTGCATTTCCAGTTTGTGGCAACAATCTATAGAATGAGAACGCAGCTGTAGAACAGCATTTGCTTTATTAGCATTGCATGTCTGACAGGTATATGAATATTGCAGAAATGGAAAGTGCCTCAGTTGGAGAGGGATGTTTTCATGTAAACATTAGCCACAGTCAGTTTTACTACCTTTCCAGGAGGCTTTAAACTATTCTTGGTCTGTCTGGAGGCTGGAATAAAATGAAAGCAACTTAGTCATCTGTCTTTCAATTTTCTTGGAACATGGACAAGACCTTTCAAGAACTCCTGAGTTTCCCAAATAACATGCCAATCACAATGCAGTAGGTCAAACTTAACACCCCATGGCTTGTTCTTTCTCTGCAGCAGTTTGACACATACGCTTGATGACTACGGTACTCTGCTTATCCCCTCATGGCTAAATCTGCAACACCATCCTGCAGCGAAACAAAGCTATGATTCAAATGGTTCATGCCAATGAATTGTGGATAATGCACACAGAGTCTAACTGTCCTTTTCACTTCTGAACAATGCACTTTAAGCAGCCATATTAAAACAAACATTTCCAGACCGTTTTTATTGCTGTCAAACACCACATGCTTTGAGGTATCTTCGTCCCTGGAGCCAAAAGGATATCATAACATTTTCTGTTTAAAGAGATTAGGTACCTAGGTAGGGAATGTAATCTGGTTTATCAAGTGTCTAACATGTATCAGTTTTCAATAAACCTCGTTCCTTAAGGAAATTTGCCTTGCACTGTCACTGGTCATACTAGTGCTGTGATGTGTTGATCTTAAATCTTGAGAGATTGATCTCACTAAGGCCAATTGGACAATTATGCACAGAAAAAGTTTTCCAGGGTGGTTTCTGTTCTTTTGTATCTAGCCCTGTACTTACTCTTTCCATATGCTGGTGTGCTGGAGAGCTTGTACCTGGAAAATGATGGGCTTCTTGTAGCTTCACCTCCATAACAATCCACAAGAAGCTTACGGTTCTCTTCTCATTTTATATATGTATGTGATTTCAGTGAGCTTCAGAGTTAAATGTGTGCATTGAAGGGGGAGTGAGCTATAAATATACCAATGCCTGTAGACTGAAGTATAACCAGATAAAACACATTTTAAAGGTGTTCCAGAATTAGAGATGGGCTCAAGCCAAAACCCCGGTTCCAACCCACTAATTTTAGTGATGTGTGGTGTTAACTACTAACATTCTGTGTCTATTCAAAATACAATTATACAGAGTGAGAAATTACACTGACATTTGAAAACTTGTGCAAATGAACACTCTTCCCAGGCCTTTTCCTTCTAAAAGCCAATCAAACTTTTGTTTAGTTAACGCTTATTGCTTTTCATTTTCCTCTGCTTCTGTGTTGTGGGTTTTGGCTGGTAATGAGATTTCTGGTACTTCCACAAGAGATGCTATTATCACAACATCTCCAGCCCAGTTTTGCACCACCAAGCCATTCAGACCACTTAGAGAAGCTCCAGAGAGGGTTGGGTGAGGTTATGTGCCAGTTTTAGCCTGTGAGTTGATTTATAATTCTAGATGAGTGCCACGTGGAATTCAGTTATCGCACAGCGTTTCCACCAAATTCTCGATGCTTAGCCATTGGATTTGAGTTAGTTAGAATCTGAAGCTCAAAGAGAATGTAGAGAGGTGCTAACCCACCCAAGGTGATGTAAGGCAGAAAAGTTCTCACAATCTCTCTGCAAACTTGAAAGCACCAAGCTCTGCACCACTGTGTCCAGCACCTCCAATATAATCTTTGAAGTAACATATCTTTATTAGTTTTAACCAGTGCTACAAAATTATATATAAAAATAACAAAACCTGTGAACAAACAATAATTTTCCATAACAAAATCCTTCATTGCACACCATTCATTGCTTACCCCCAACACTCCCTAGTGACCTCATGTTATCTATCATCAGCACACCTGTATTTCTCTTCCGATAAAAGATAAATTCTTCCTATCCCATGAAATTCTTCTGTTTAGTCATTTAGTCTTATAAATAAGGTGCCTGGATGAAGCAATTTCTGCCAAGCTGACGTCCCAGTCTTTTAAAACTAGGACCCTAGAGCTTTTCCACTTTCTAAGCACCAATTTCTGTTCACAACTAGATGCAGTTGCAGTCCAGTCTTCAAAACATTCTGTAATCCCATGGTATTGATGAAAAATCATTTAAAATGAATTTGCACTCTCTTGCTCTTGAAAATACTTAACTGTCTTTCAAACCAGTGAGGGTTTTCTGTGTGCGTGCGTGCGTGCGTGCGTGGGTCCATGTGCTTTCTTGCCTGGATCAGTTTTTTTAACTGTTTCAGAACACACAATAAATGTTCAGTACACTTCTGACTGAGCGAATGCATCTGAACTGTTGGACTTAAGCCACTTGTATTTCTGAGTGAATCTGGGTCAATGTCATGATTTTGTATTTTTAAAAGAATAATTTATGGTTTCTACTTTATTTTGCTTTGAATTGAGCAAACCCAGAACAAAGCAAAATTCAATGGTTATGAATTGAAACCAAATAGAAATATGTGTATTCCACAACGCCTTTATTCCAATCCCTCTAAAAAGCGGGGATGTTTTTGTTTTCTTTTGAAAAAGCTATGCAGACCATGCACTTGTGTTCTCACTGCAAATTAAACAAGCTTGGAAGCACTGCAGGGGATAGTGATGTTCCATTAAGATGCTCTGTATCTCAGGTTAAATGGTTACATTAGAAACAGGCAGACTCAGTGAATGCAATATGGTGTTTGACTGAGCAGATGTTTGTATAGGTCTAAAATTTGTCAGATTTCCTTGTGCTTTATTTGGATTGTTGTATCTCATACATAAACAGCATCTGCTGGAAAGCCATGTAAGATTTTCATTTACTAAATTCTGTGAGAAACCTATACCTTGGAGAAGCTGTGGTCCTAGAAGGCTTTGAGCATCTCCCAGAATCCAGTCCTTTACTGGGAGTTGAGGGAGCTGAGTACCTTGTGAGTTTGGGCCTTATTGGGCACCTTACAAACTGGAACATTTCGCTTTACAGTGTATCCTGTCACTTCTAAACAAAGGATTGCTTACCATGGCACCAATCACAGCATTTTACTTATGGAACAAGTGACCATCTTCAATTCTTAGCAGAATCACATGGGACACTTTTGTCTTGTTGTCTGGGGAGAACAGGAGGACTATCAGATCAGTGTCTAATCCGGAGTAGAGAAGAAGGTTCTCTGTATAGATCTGTATAATAAGCTTTAAAATTATTTTCAGGCTGCTTGCAGTGCTTTTTTTCCCTTTCAAGCTTTCTGTGTTTATGTTACTCTTGTGGTAATATTACAAACTTAGCTGATGTGTTATGTGTCTATACATCAGCTATGATCTCATTAGCTTTCATAAGCTGAACAGGGTCAGTATCTAAATTGGAGAACCTATCAGGAAGCCCAGGGGCTGTGACGAGAGGTGTTGGTAATTCAACTGCTTTCTTTCCTCACAGTCACAAATACCCCAGTATAGTTCATTGTTCAACTTGAGCTGCCATCTTTTGGAAGAGAAGTAAAACTGAAGTGTTTAAAATCTGTCATAGTCAAAAATGTTAGACTGCACCATGATTAAATTCCAACATGAATAATTAAATTGTACCTTTTGGAATTTCCCTTTTTAATTTCCACTGGAACAATTCTTTGTCTTCACCTCCTTTTCTTAACCGCTGAGAAAAACTGATAATGAATTAGCTCTTGGCATTGTCAGCTGAATCCTGGCAGAAATGTTGGTGGTCAGTCATAATATGGAAAAAGATATACATCAGTGTTTTTTTAAATATATTGAGGCAGATGACAGGTAGCAAGCTTTGTGCTCTTGATATCAGACTGCTAGGAGCCTTCTTCATCTTCCATAGCACGCTAATCACAGTTTTGTAATATCTTTTATTGGTAGTTATGCCAACTACTGATAATGACAAGCACTTTTTTTTCTTCTAACTGTATCATAGTGATGCATATTAAGAGTTCATTGGGGGGGGGGAATTCTTTTAAAATCTTAGCCTTTTCCGCACCATTTTACTACAAAGAGGATTATACTGGCTTAAGTCTGGAAAGAGTGTAGGTCTTTCAGTGCTTAGTTTTTGTTGGAGATAATGACATTTAATTTCTCATTGCTTTCTCAACTAATCTGTAATATAGTCTCTTTAGTGAAATCCACTGATACGTTAATACTTTGATGCCTGATAAACAAATGGCATTAGATGTATTCCATCTTTCTCAGAGGGAGAGTCTTTTTAGCTCAGGACATCAATATTTGCAATACCTTTCAAGAGGAGAATACTTTCAGGAAAAAATATACAATTTGTATACAAACAGTTGGTGGCCATATTTCAGATCGATCACAGCAGCATTTGGGAAGCTCCACCTAGATAGAAATTGTAAAGGTGTCAAAATACTGTATATAGACACCCTTGTGGCCACAGCTATCTGTATTGAATCTTAGGTACCACTCTACGCTAACTTCTGGCTTTAAAGATGATGTAACCAGCTAGTTGAGGATCCAACACCTTTACAAACATTAATTAAGCCTCACATCACCCTTGAGATATGGGTGAGTAAAAATGGTTGTGGTTTGCTCTATGATAGAGCAAGTCAATAGAACCCGAGTCCTGATTCCCAGTGTCTTGATGCAGCTTCCCTTCTTAGGATATGACTACACTGTAGTTAAAAACCCATGGCTGACCCTTGCCAGCTAGCTTGGTCTGAAGGGCTGTTTAATTGCAATGTAGATGTTTGGACTTGGGCTGGAACCCAGGCTGTAGGGTCTTGCGAGGTGGGAGGGTCCCAGGGATCAGGCTGCAGGTTGCACCAGAATATCTACACCGCAGTTAAATAGCCCAACAGCCCAAGCTCTGTCACCCCGAGTCAGCTGACACAGGTTTGCAGTGTAGACATACCTTAATATCTCCCACACAGGGACTTTGAATGTAGGTGAAGCCTTTTGCTGTAGGTATTTAATAAGAGTTGTGCACATTTGATTTGAATTCTACTGATATCCATACAAATAACTTCAGTCACCTACCTCCTTACAAATCTCCTACGTATTTTAAGCCTGCCCTTTCCCATCATGTTCTTATTTTCCCCAAAGAAGTCCCCAAACGGCCCCATCGGTCAAGTGACAGAATATTGGCTGTTTTAATTCTAACTGTATTGTCATTGTTATCATAATACAAAGCTAACTAAAAGGAAGAAGAAATAGCTTCACAGTGGCTCTGTGCAGCTTTTCTCCCCTTTGCTTTCCCTCAGCTTATTAATGTACTTAGAATGATTTCTGATCCATCCACTAGCAACAGAGAGCAACCTGCAGTCTTCCGAGTACATTAAGGTTGCTAGGCTGCTGTTTCAAACTTTGAGTTATATAGTTATTTGCTGATAGTTTGATTACTTGTCTTCACTGAGCAGAAAATAAAAATGCTACTGGGGTGAAAGCCTCATCAGCATCCCTCTTTACTCTTAAAAAACAATTATTTTCAATCATTTTGTTTTGGAAGTTCAAAATATTATTTAAATGTTAATTACTTGACACTGTGCTTGTGTATATAATTCAATTGGGAGACCATCTTAATTATGTAGATGGAACTTATGAACATCTGATACCATTACTCAGCCAGCTCAGTACACTTTCTTTCAAAGGACTTAGCTGAAACACATTATTATTACAGCGTGCCTGGACGAATTCGCTCTTTCAGGTAACGCGATCATAGTATTGTAATAGAGTTGTGTACTGCTCAGGGCTTTTAACAGAGTGCAAACCATAGGTCTTTAGCCACTTTCCCTTACACTATGGAGACATGGGTTCTTAGACTTCTGAGTGATCTTTTCCACACTTTTTTAACATGTCCAGATGGATGAAAACAGAGAGCTAAGTTAATAATCCATCATCCCTCTAAGTAGCATGTGGTTTTATTTCTTCTTGAATTTTTAACTTATCTTTGAATGCTGTACCACATGTGGAACCAGTGTATAAATCACATCCGATTAGGCTGATAACACAATGAGAAAAATTAGTGGAAATTACTTTCACCATAATTTGTTGCAAGAGAAATATTGGTAAGGTCCTGCTAAGATAAGGCTGCAAAATACTCTGCTAACCATCCCCTCTTTCAAAAACACTCTAAACAGAATGAAACTCTTGTCATTTTTTTGAGCACCGTTTTTAAAAGGTGCAGTGTCTAAACAGAATCCATTTTTCTGCTTGTTGAGGTTATAGCTGGCTTTCTCATCTATAATATTTTAGAGGAATTGAGATCAGTATTTATTTCATGGGTTTACCTAATGCACATGTTTGATTGTAATGATTTGTGCCAGGATCTTAACAGGATAAAACAGGACATTTACATGGATTAAAACAATATCCAAAGTTGTTGTTATAGGAGTAAAGTGTAATTAAGAGCTTTGGAAGGGATATAAACCTTCATCCTTCAGGGCATAAGTCAACTTCTAACTAAAGGGGGGTTGGAAGAAACTTTCCTGAAAGGTAGTCTATTCCATACATGGCTACTTCATGGTTCATTTATGTTATTTAATACGGCATAATATAATCACTGAAATATTTGTAATTTATCTTATTATTTTAAAATTAAGATCAACTGCTAAATAGTACTGATTCAACCAACTTATCTTCTTTACTAGATACAATTATCTCCTGTTTGTCATCAGTGTCCAACTGGATTATTACAACAGTAATGCAGTAATAATAACAATAATACATAATAATTACAATAATTAAAACAATACAAAAATGAAAAAAATCTAAACTAAGTGCAGAAATCTGAAAAAAAAAGTCCAGTATTTTCCTAAATGAAAATTTTCTTAAAAAAAATTTTTTTGGGTGGGAATTTTCATCAAAATTTACACATTTTCTAAATGTTTTGAATTTTTAAAACTGACATTTTCTGTCAGAAATGTTTTGACAAAAAAATTCCAACCTGCTCTACCTCTAAGTTTTTTCTGTATCTGTCCTGTGTAGTTTCAGGTACTAGAGGTATATTTCATGGGTACTATATATCCTCTACAGAACAGCAACTGCTGGTTACAGAAGTATGTTGTGTATTAACTGAGTTCCCAGTTCTAATTGGTTATGTCAGTTCTCATTCTAGTTCACATAAACAAGTCCCTTTTTTCATTACTTTCTGTTATCCTTAAAGTAGGAAGTATGCCTATATATCTTGGGTGTATATATAGACTCAATCGCTCCAGATTTGTATTTCCGTAGTACCTCTCACAGCAGTGGTACCTCTCACAGTGTTGTGTAGACTCAATCGCTCCAGATTTGTATTTCCGTAGTACCTCTCACAGCAGTGGTACCTCTCACAGTGTTGTGTCTGGTTGTATTACTGCAAATAGTGGCAAATATTTACCAGGGAAGTGTCAAACTTTGTAAATTCTGGTTTCTAATACTGGGGATGTTCATGATTTGCTCAGAATGGGTGTTTGAGTTTTTCTTACTCCTCCTTTCCTAATTGTTTGCTATTATTTATTTAAATGCTGACTTTATAGTTAACACACAGTTACTTTTCAAATGCCTTAGGGACAGTTCTGAAAACCGTTTTGTTTTGAGATATTTCTGTATGTACGGTACTTATATGATCAGTAAGTCTCTTACTCTGCTCTTGCACCTGTTGCCGTTTCCTATGAGACTATAGTAGTCTATTAAGGATATCTTCTTTCCCTTTTGTTATAAATACACCGCTACCTCGATATAACGCGACCCGATATAACATGAATTCGGATATAACGCGGTAAAGCAGTGCTCCGGGGGGGGCAGGGCTGCACACTACAGTGGATCAAAGCAAGTTCAATAAAACGCGGTAAGATTTTTTGGCTCCCGAGGACAGCATAATATCGAGGTAGACGTGTATGACATTATAAATATTGTTGTTTATAGTTTTTAGACCTCAGGTGAGGGATGTGCAGCATGGAAGGGGCACCACTCTTTAAATTCCTATTGTCGTGCATCTTGTTTAGCCCCCCATAGGCATGAGCTAGTAGTGCCACCACTGGCAAGAAATATCAAAACACATTTTGTATTGCATTTTCCTAAAGTTCTACTTGTGTTACTTACTGGTAAAATTCAGCCACTCAATGAGTCTCTCAGTCTTGGGCGTAGAAGTTCTGCTGTATCTCTCTCTCTGTTAAATTATTTCCTTGATTGGTGGGTTGGGTGCACTCTATTGAGCAATCACTCCTCTGTCAGGGTGTGGTTCACAGAAAGTGGTTTATTTTATTCCAAGAATTGGGAGTACTTACTCTAAAATAGTTTGTTCCCAGTGCTGCTACTGTTGTATCTCGTGTTCAGTGCCTCTTCTGCTGTTGTTGCCATAGTACATGGTTTGAACTGAAGGGCATGGTTTATATCTGCACACATTAATGCGAGATAATAATTTCAGTCATTAAAAACAGAGCTAGTGGTGCAGAATATCAGAAAATGCTTCCTTCAGATGTATAGTGCAGGAACTCTGGAAGCTGATTCTGATTCAAACTGTGGTGCACAATCCTGTACAGGCATGTGTGAAGATTAAGTAACATTTTGGCTTCAAATAAAAAATATCCCTTCAGATACTCAAATCCAGAGCTGAAGTCAGAGATCCTGTTGATGTGATCAGTATGGGGCTGGAAATGGAAATGAGAGAGAGATTGCATTATAATGTGGGGTTACATTTCTGGATAGTGGTTAAAAGGGTATCAAAAGCAGCACCATAAATCACTGGCAACAGCTACTGGGAATGTTAGAGGGTTGTTGGAGAGATCCAGAGAGAGCTGGAGGAACAGCAGAAAAGGAGGCACAATGGAGAAGATTCCCAATTTGGATGTGAAGTCAAATCTATCCTCCAAGCCCAAAGGGAAGGAATTTGCATGTGCCGCTGTAATCTCATACGGTATCAGTACTAGTTTTTCTTCTTCAACACTTAGCTGAATGGTTGGCCGTAGTGATTGTTCACCATTTGGTCCTTTCCTATGTGGTAGCAAGGCTAGACAGTCCAAGAGTCCAACATCGGAACAGACTTGACACACCCATGTAACAGGGGGTTTGCCTCCGGGTCCCCTCCATCCTCGGTTGGTGGAATTTTATCCCGGATGTTACAAGCCACCTGGAGACCGGCATTTACTGGAATGTCTTGTGGCATTCTTGTGACATGTCCGAAAAGTGTAAGATGCTGTTTGTGGACAGTGGCCCCAGTAATCTGTAGATCGGAGCAACCGTAAACATCTGCATTACAAATGAAGTTGTTCCACTTTATGCCCAATGTACAATTTTGGCATTTTGTATGGAATTGCCCAGTCTGAGCGCCATAGTGTCCATGTTTCGCAACCATACAGCAGTACGGAGAGGATACAGCTGAAATAGATCCTGAACTTGGTGGTTGTGCCGAGATGATGTTGATTCCATATTCATTGTAAAAGACCCATGGCAGATACTGTGATGCCAATCCGGTGAAGAACCCCCATGTGAGGAACTGGTGAGTACAGATCCCAAAAAGCAAAAGCTGGAGACTGCTTTGACAGTTTCATTAGTCAAAGAGATTGGGGTCATGGGTAGACCTGATCCCTAGATTTTGCAGCTTTGTCTTTGACCACGAAACATGGAGGCCAACCTTAGCTGACTCCTCCTCCATTTGCTGGAGTGCCTTGCAAAACCTGTCAGGGCTCTGTACTAGAAGAACGACGTCATCCACATAATCAAGGTCTGAGAGCGAGAGATCACCCAGTGGTTGAGACACCTACGCCCTTTAAGGCCTTCCAGAGCATGACTCAGTTAGCTGAATCAAACAGAGCTTTAAGATTGACATACGCCACGTGCAGGGGCTACTTGAACTCATGATGTATCTCTGACAGCAAGCGGAGGGCCAAAATGGCATCTAACCTGTTCCTCGTAAAGCCTGACTGTTGGGGGCAACGCTTCTGATGCAGCAGGGCTCCAAACACACCAGCAGAACATGCACAAACATCTTCCCTAGCATGGACAACAAGGTGATTGTCCTGTAGCTCTTATATTCGCTGCACAGTCCTTTACCCTTATAAAGTGAGATTACATTACTGTCCTTCCAGGCAGTTGGCAGTTCCAGTTTTCCACACCAGGCAAAAGACAGCCAGAAGTGATTTTACTACAGGGCCAATAGCGCATTTTAGCTGCTCTGAGGGAATGCCATCAGCACTGGCTGTGCATTGTTTTTCAGTTTGCAGATGGTGCGCTTTACTTCATCCAACATTGGTGCATCAGTACAAATCATCCAGCTCTGAGCAAGTGACAGCTGGAGGATGGTTCGGGGCACTGTGATCAGTACTACGATGTGTTTTTAATATGATCATGGAACAGTCCTCTTGAAACACAGCAGTTAGTGAATTTTACATTAAAAGAGGGAAATAACAAATGGGGATAGTAGATAAGAAGAGAGGTGATAGCTGAAGGGCTCATAAGTGCCTGTTTGGGGGAACAGCTCAAAACCTAGCCTCTTTTTATGATGCCTTCTATAATGTGTTGACCTGTGTTTCATAAAGAGATGAAGTATCAGTTTGAGAGAGAGAGACATGTACTGCATGAGAACTCAGAGATAATGGTGATTACTTTGTCTTGGACACAGTGAAAATCATAAGAACAAGTCATTAACTGATGATCTGGATGCCTGCTGTTGAAGCAAACCTTCAGCATGCCTAATACACTGGAGGAATTATTCAAGTGTCCTAATGTGAAAATTACTCTGTAGTACAGCTAGGGTCAGTAAGATTTTGGGTTACATGCCACATAATCACCAGTCACAGAATTTTAAGCTGCCCAGGGGGCAGGGTGCTCTTGTAAGCCCCGTATTTGAGGCAACGGTTTCAGTTCTGTAAAATGCTGTAAGCTGTTTATTCAAGCAAGAGCTGCCCACATTTATCCCTCATTGCCCTCTATTGGACCTTACCCCATGATAGACCAGTAGCCTGCTGCACGGCATCATGAAGAAAATCCAGGTGAATTCATATTGATTTTTTTTCCTCCTTGGTTAAGCAGGGAAGCTGTATTCTGACACATTATTACATCAAAGATCTATACACTGTAAATCCTTGAGAAAAGGACCCTCTGTTTCCAAGTATTACAACTGAGTATTTACTAGCACAACTATTGTTACACTTTAGTGCAATATCTGGGGCACCCCCCAAATAAAATGGGGAGTACAGAGTAGTGATGGCCTTAATTTGTATGAAAGACTTCTTGTAGTTGAAAGGTAGGATAGCACTAAGAAAGCTCTGCATGGCATGCTTTGTTGGAGAAAGGGAGCAGCAAGACATGACCCTAGCTGGCATGTGCTTCTACCTGACAGAATGTGCCCTATTGTCCTTAGGGCTAGAGGTGCAAGCTAGTGCAGGAGACAATACTCCTGTGTAATACACCCTCAAGTGTTATTTAAGATTTCATGCTAGTTTGCTCAGGAAGCAAAGATACCTTTCTCCCTGCAAACACAATCCTATTATTATTATTGAGGCAGCACACAGAAGCAGCAATCAGATTCAGGTCCCATTGCAACAGACTTTCACCCTTACTGTTTCAGTCTTACCAACTCGAATAAGATTTCCTTTTTAAAAAGTTGTTGCCTGGTGAAAGTCCATTGTCAGTTTCAGAAAGCTCAAAGATAGTTAAGGATTTTATGGATAACTTTGGTGGATCACTGAAGTTAAATGGAGAGGTCAGTTTCATATATGTTTGATGACAGATTTACTGAATCGTTTCAATGAAGATAAGCATCCCCTCAAAAAATAAAATACTATAGAATTCTTTAGGTAAACAACTCTGGGGAAAAAGCTTTAGGCCAAGACACTTCAGAGGTCCTGAAGAAACATAAGCCACTTCAGAAACTACAGTAGAACACAAAAAAGATGATGTCTAGATTGGTGCGAGGTCTTAAATTTGTAGGCCACAGTCTTGAGTATGGCTCAGGTTGGTAGTACTTGAAAGTTGTGCCTGAATGGGCAATGAAGACTGCACTCCCTTATTACTGGTGAAGATTATCCATACATGTCAGAGTTGATGGGACCATGACTGGGTGATAGGGGAAAGCTTTCCTTGGTGCTATCCATTCAGTATTGATTTTCTGGATGAATGGAGTAAATCTGGATTATTATGTGTCCTCTGTGCAGATGTGCAAGGTGGGAGAGGCACTGAGATGCCTTCTTCTGTACTATTCCCCTTGCACACCTGCACAGGAGACTGACATAACTGAAGTGGAGAAGGCAGACACTATGGTTGTTTGTACTATTCTCTCAAAGGGGTGAGTGAACCTGCACCTCATAAGGGTTGTGAAACTCCCATTCTGACATGTATTCCCCAAAGCCTCTGGAGAAATCTTGGCTGAGCTGGTCAGAATTCTTCCTGAAACTTCCACTGCTACATGGTCTCTCTCACCCTTCTGCACTAATGTGGCCAGTAGCTGACAGCTACAGTCTGGCCCCAAAATGATCATTCCAATTAGTTAATGCTGGTGGATAAGCTGTGAAACTAGAAGCGATGAGACTTAAATAAGGTTCACATTACATTTATTTATTATGTTACTAATGTACATTTTTGGCAATGATTATATGCTTGGCACTGTACAGTACACACATATAGATAATCCCTTGGAGTTTACAGCCCATAGACAGAACATAGATTGATGGGATGTACAAGGTAATAGAGAAGTGTGATTGACTTTGTTGTTTCTTATCTCTTTATGGTCATCATAGAAACCATGTTGCTTGTGATATCTATGGACTACACTAAATGTAAAGGGTCTATCTTTGCATATCATTGCAAGCCAGCATTAAATAGCTCAGGGTCTATGGAAGCTAAATGGAATATTCTCCTATAATAATACTTTGTATGCAATTATGTACGGTGAACTGCCAGTCTGTGTCCCTCATGTAAGCGTGCCCTGAGTGAAGTGTTCAAATTCACTCCATTCCAGGGTTTTGGCTTTATTAGTAACTCAACCTGTAACAGGCATAACTGTCAAGAGAGCTTGGCTCTCCCTAGATTTTTGTTCCAGAATCTATTGCCCTAGTTTCCTGTCCCTCAGGAGACTCTCTCTCTTCTTCAGTTCTCTGATAGAACTAACTAGCCACAACATCTGCAATGAGGTGGTCAGAACTTCAGCAGCTTCATACAGGGTTCAAACACCTGCTGACTGGAGGTTAAAAGAAGTGCCCTGTCTGCCTCTTACAGTTAGGGTGACCAGACAGCAAGTGTGAAAAATCGGGACGGGGGTGGGGGGTAATAGGAGCCTATATAAGAAAAAGACCCCAAAATCGGGACTGTCCCTATAAAATCGGGACATCTGGTCACCCTACTTACAGTGGACTTCCATACAATAGCCACTATGTGGAGGAGGGCAACTATTTGATCATCTCTTTATGTAAATTATATAACCATTATTAAGGCGCAAGCTCTCTCCATGACCCCTATGCAATATTCCTCTGGAATTATCTTGTACAAATTATGTGCACAAAAATATATTTGCAGGACTTTTTTTTTGCTTATCTAGCTCTGTTATACCCATGTCTGTATATGTCCCTCAGTTTGATAGCTCTAATGGTGACTGTAGGGTTTTTTGCTTTTAAGGTAACAGGCAGACCAAGGACCTTTAATGTAGAATGATTTGGTTTGAGTGGTTTCATTTTTTTTAGGTTAACCCGAAAGTTCAGTCTCTCTTTATCTGGTAATTACAATATTAGTGAATTATAAACCTTTCCTCTGCTTTCAGGCTTCTCAATGCCAATAAGATCAACTGCCTCAGGGTAAACACATTTCAAGATCTTCAGAATCTCAACCTGCTATCTCTTTATGACAACAAACTGCAGACCATCAGCAAGGGGCTCTTTGCACCTCTCCAATCGATCCAGACTCTGTGAGTACGCAGACACACTACAACTGACAGCTCTTCCCTTTTCCCCAAAGATGTTCCCTATCTTTGCACTGCCTTTGCATCTGGCATTAAGACAATATTGAAGAAACCCAAGGCCAGTAGCTTCCGGTTTTTGGCAGAAATAAAAGAAAAACATGAAAGAAAAGTATAGAATAAATTCAGAACTGCCAAATTCTACAAGGTTCTACCTCTTTTCCAGGGGTCTTATAAATATAATAAATTTATTAATGAATATAAATATTTCATTCGGGGACATTCAGTGGTTTTAAATAGGGAGGATACTGGGCATGTGCATTTGACTCTATGTAGGGTATATGCACAGCAGACTTTTATATTTAAAAATATGTGCATAATGGTTTTCTGTGAGCATATATATTTGTTATTTATCCCTACTGGACGCTGAGACCTGCTGCATAGTTCATAAGAGTTGAAGCTACATTTTAATTGACATTCTAGGCATGCGGGGTAAATGTGTATCACTGTAAGTTATTATTCATTTGGTCCAGGTAAAAATATTAATTTTAAAAAAAAACATGGATCTATTGTGTTTTCTCTGAGTCTTAGTGTGAGAAGATATTAAAGCATTAGGACTAGGAAAGGGGTCAGAAACCGCTTATTTTTCTTGGATACATAAGTATATATCATAACTGATATTTTACAAGATAAAATTTTAGGGGGGGATAGCTCAGTGGTTTGAGCATTGGCCTGCTAAACCCAGGGTTGTGAGTTCAATCCTTGAGGGGGCCACTTAGGGATCTTTCAAGGTCCCTTCCACTTCTAGAAGATAGGATATCTCCATTTAAAAAAAAAAAAAGATTTTTCATCATAAAGCTGTGAGAACTTCCAAAGAAAGAATAATACTCCTTTCTCAGAGTCTGACTGGCAAACTCATTAAAAAAAGGACCTAAAACTTTGTATGTGTCTGTATGCACACACATAGTGCAAGACAGGCACTGCACTATGTAAATGAATTTTGTGTACGTTTGCTCACCTAAAAGAAAATGTACAATTGTTATTTTTAGCAACAAACAAGCTCAAGAGGCTGGGATCATGAAGATAATTAGCCACAAATATTTGGCCAGCCACCTGCTGCACCAATCCAAGCAGACATTAAAATAAATATTTCTGTGATGTATAAATGGATCTGGTTTATATAAAACGTACATGTATGCATAAACCAGTTCGTTTCAGATAAAGCTAAAAGTTTGCTAATATGACTCTGTTGCAAATGCTAGCTGTGCATGAATTCAACAAACCAAGTGAAACGATATTTTTAAAATGTTAAGCTATAAAAGTTACTTCTTGGGTTCCATGTTTTTTCTAGACAGAGCTTGGGACCATTACTTAGAGTGTACATCAAGCTTTCCTCATTGCTTCGCATTGAGACACTTCTCCGTGGGCAGTTTGATGTTGTAGTTGATTTCTAGTTTCTGCCTTTTTTTAAAGCATGGAGCACAGCCTGCCATCACATACTGTTGATTTAGTTTTTGGACCTTCCAGTACTGGAGTGGCTTTACTTTACAGGCTCAATGCAGCAACAATGTTTAGCCTCTTTGGGTAATGTCTGTAAGGAACATTTCCTCCCTCCTCCCCCCCCTTTACACTCATTTGACTCCACTCTCTCGGGTGCTGCCACCACAACTGGGTGGCATGTTATTTTCATTATATTAAGCCACAACCTCTAAACATACCTGGAACAAGGAAACAAAATAAATTTAGTGTGGATGGAATATGAGCTGGAGAGAAAAATATGCCTAAATACTAGTAGGACCACAACTCTCCAGGAATATGTCCTTATACCTCTGCTCATAAACACAAGTTAACATCTTTCCACATCCAGTTCTCCAACAAATGGACCTTTCATGATTGAGGTCCGCATCCTGCTCCCTTTTGAAGTCAGTGGGAGTTTTGTCATTGATTTCCATGGGAGCAGGCTCAGAGAGAGAGTCCTGACAAACTTTCTTTATTTAATACCTCACTGAGCCCAACAAAGAGGACCAAAACAACTCCAGAAATAACTTTTGTTTTAACCTCTGGGAGCCTAAGCGGAGCAGAAGAGGCCTCTACCTGAAATATTTGTAGAAAATCCAGAGGAACTTTATCACCGCAATTTGAATGTCTGGTGAAATACCTTTCCAACTAGACTGGTGTATTTCACACAGGCTTTTGCTGAATTATATTAGTCAGGCCCTAGTTTGCATCAGCTGTCTATTCTGAAAAGTTAAAATTTTAGATTGAGGAGAAATCAATGCAAAAATTTTTTATCAGCCCTGAATAGGATATGCAACATTAATTTCACTCTTGAGTGAAGGCCTGTGGCTCATTTGTGGCTTTGCCCAGTGATCCAAGGTGCTCTCCTTTACTTATCCAGATTTTTATCCCTAGGAAGCTGAGCTTGTCAATAAAACTTCTTTTGAAACCAGGGCACAAAATGTTCTCTCAAATCAGGTGTTTCTAGAAAGATGTGTTTCTATTACAATACATCATGTCAGGCTTCCAAGTGAAAACACTGGAGACAGAAGATCTGTATCCTTTGAATCAGGCTTTGCTGTATTAATTTTTGCTTCCTCCATGAAAGGACTTGCAGCAGGCTTAATGAGCTACGAAATACGATAGCTCACAGAATTTTCCCATTCATGTGCAGCTCCATGTGGCTTCCGCCAGGCCTGAGTTTTTGGGAGCTTATTCAATTACTCTACTCTTCAGGTTTGCGTTTGTGAAAAACAATGATGGAGTACAGAGTCACAGGTCATTTCTGATTAAACATCCCATCCCTCTTGCAGACATTTAGCTCAGAATCCATTTGTGTGTGACTGCCATTTGAAGTGGCTGGCTGATTACCTGCAGGATAATCCGATAGAAACCAGCGGCGCTCGATGCAGCAGTCCACGTCGCCTTGCCAACAAACGAATCAGCCAGATCAAGAGCAAGAAGTTCCGCTGCTCAGGTAATTCATTTATCCAGGCTGTACTGCACTTTCAATTCAGAAATAAGCAGGTCCAGAGAGCCTGCTAATCAAATCTGCAGGACAGTGTTTGCTATAATGGATACTGTGGAGCATCTTTTAAAATTAAATTTGGGAAATTCAGTTAGTCCTCCAGAAAACCAATTACGTTATGGATTAAAAAAGAGCCCAGTCTGTAGCTTGTCTTTTTTTAAAAAATCCTTGACATTTAATGTTTAAAGAATGCTGGGTTATAAAATGTCTATGAAAACCAGTGGAGATACAGATGAATTCATATGCCAAATGGTGTATTTGGGAAGGGCAGAAACCTGGATGTACATTGGGCCAAATCCTGGCTTGAATGGGAGCTTTGCCTGAGTAAGTACTCAGCAAAAAAAAAAAAAAAAAAAAAAGCGTGGGGGGGGCGTGAGGGAGGCGCAGGGGAGAGAGAAAGAAAATAACCTTGTGGATTAGGTCCTACGTAAACTGCAAGGAACAATTGTGACCCCCGAGGGGAACAGGAGGAAATAGACCATATGAATTAGCAGGGCTTTACCATCCATAACTAATTTCTGCAGATCCAACCCAGAAGCTCCTACCTTAATTTTTATTCATTCAAGCAAAGCTGCCATTGCAGTCAGTGGATTTTTGTCCTTAGGAAGAAAGGAATCAAAACTGACCTTAGAGTATGGTCCACAGATTTTGTTATTTACTGTATGTGTAATTAGTTGATGATGATGATGAAAATAATCTGAAAAGTAGTATATACAGCTCTTCCTCATCCCCACCACCTCATAAACTGTACTATTAGCTCTTTTTCATCTTCCGGACCAGATGTCAACAAAGGGATATCGCCTTATACAGCTTAATTTAGCAGACTCCGTTTGTTCATGTGTGTGTTGTACTGGTAGCATAGGTTTCAGATTTACTGTACTTGTGACATGCTGTAGGAACAGGCAGAATTTCAGTGTAAGAAAATCTGTTGCTATGTATTGAGAAGAAAAATGACTGTCATTGATGAAATACTTTTCAGTGTTTTCTATAAAAATTACTATCATTTTTGTCCTCTCCCTCCCCACCCCCCGAAAAAACAGCATGATTAATTGTACTCCTGACAGTAAAAGACTGATGGCACTATAAGCTGATGTAGCATGAGAATGAATGGCAGCAGCCCAAAACAAGACATTGCTGCATTGTATGTCTCAGCAAACAGTATTCTCAGATAAACTGCCCTTTACTGATAAAATAAAAGAAGGATAACTTCATTTGCAATCAGACAGTCTTGTAGGCAGGGCTTAAAGCCTTTAAGTAATTTGAGTTGCAGGCTCAAGTCATGCAGTTTAGAGCCATGTCTTAATTTATTAAATTATGGGGTGTTTGAGCCAGGGACTTGGTTTAGGCCCATCCCTGTAGCATAGTAACTAGTCATCAATATTCGCCTTTAAAGAAACTTGGAATGAGAATGGAGAAGTCATGGATATTTACAAAATAAAGAACACTGTGAAGAAGTTAATGACTCTAAATCTATCCCAATCTGCCATTTTTATTTTACTCTATTAATAGGGCAAAGCAAATATCAAAATGTGTTACATGTTCCTATCCTATGCAGTGATACAGGCCATTGGAAAAAAGCTGAGACCATCAGATACAATTTTTGAAGGATCAGAGTTGAGAAGGGACAGCAATTCACCTAATGGTCTTGAGAGTAATGTTTTGTCTGGATTCCTCTGTTGTGTTCTTTTTTCAGTCCATCATGTTCTCAGTCCATCTGTTCCAGCTTTGCTTATCAATTCAATAATATCAAACACCCATGAGAAGGCATACCTCGAGCTTTCCTGGTGTGTGCTTCAGGGGAGGAGGACATGCAGTGTGCAGGCTCCAAAACATGGCTTTAAGTTGGTTGAAAACTAACACTATTGAAAAACTCAAGAGAGTTTTTGTCCTTGCCCTTGTTAGTAAAAGCTCCAAATGGCAATGAGAATCATAGTTCTTCTATTCATTTAAAATAGGGGCGGAAATTTTGAAGTACTATTCCATTAGATATTTTGATGAATCATTGTTTGTAAACTGATTCAGAGTGCATTCAAGGAGGCAGCATTAGAACTTAGCTTGTTCCTCTGTCTTAGAATGCAACAGAAAAATATAATTTTTCCACTTTTTATTTTTGAGGACTATGACATTATCTTGGGCTGTGCCACAACATGTCTTCAAACAGGGATGTAAAATGTGGGATCATTATGTATTTAAAGCAAAAACAGAGGTGTGCAATGCATATCTTTTCACAGGGACAGTCCTGCATCAGCACTGCTGTGATGAGGATACTTAGTGATCTGTCTGTTTATCTTTGCTGACTCAGGGATCCTTCTCATCTGCTTCTTGCATTTGTTGCTCAATGAAGGAATGGGAAAATAGTTTATGTTGTAAATCTACAGTTTATACCTTCCTGCTCAGAGATTACAAAATTAATTTCTCATGTAGGGCTACTGGTATTTTCATTTTATTTATGTTAGCCCCTTAATAAATTCCTAAGTAAATTTGCCTGAAATAAGCATGTCTTTCAGTCAAAAAAGTAGTCAATGTATTAATAATTTTTGAGGGGGGCGGGAGGGCAGCCCCATTTTAATAACCTGGCATGGTTCTTGAACTTGAGCGGTGTGGAGGATGCCAAGCTCTGTTGAAATCTGTGGGAGATGCATGTGCCCAGCCCTTCTCAGTACAAGACCCACAATTAGTTCACCTTCGGTGTACTTAGCATTATAGCAACTGGGGAAGAAATGGGCTCCATGTCATGGAGTTCCATCCCAGAAAGTCCACAAAACCCAACCCCAAAGATGTGCAGATTCTTCTTCCTTTGGATTCTCCAAGGTTTCACAAAAGTGTCTTTTCAGGGGGGATTTGAATGAGAAAAGGTGTGGTCATGTGGAATAGGAGGGGGGGTAAAAAGCAAGCTCTGGAGGTGACTCAGAAGTTATCTTGGGGCAAAAGGGGAAGATAATGGAGTTGTGGGAAGGGCTTGGGAGGAAAGATGAGACATTGAAGTTTTGCCCAGTGGAGTTTGAGACATCAGTATCTAGGAGTGGTGTCAGGACAGCATTTGGAGATATGTGGTTAGACGGAAGAGCATAGGCTCAGGCTTTGATAAGTAAACAATAAACTTTATACAAGACAGTAATTAATTTCTGGAGGCTTTTTTCTTGAGTTGGTACTTTCTTCTGCCTTCATTCCCTCCCTATTGCTTCATGCTAGTATTTGCAAAGGTAAATTCTATTCTCCTTGTGGACTGTTCCATCATCAAGGCAGCTCCCCCCGCTCCTCTCCCAGCCCAGTGTGCAAGCTTTTACTGCCGGGTACCTGATGATGGTGGAGCAGCAACATCTTCACAGGGTTATGAGTGTGTCAAGGAAAGAGATTCAGTGCAAGCTTCCTCCAATATGCTCATAAAGGGGGTATGTTGTGTCATTTTCAGTAGCAGCAATACAAGAGCATGATGGGATTTTCCTTCCTCAGCAGCATCTGCTCACTGTCAGCTAACGATACTGTGGACATTAGAGAGACAAAATGGGTGAGGTAATATCTTTTATTGGGCCAACTTTTGTTGGTGAAAGAGACAAGCTTTTGAGCTTACACAGAGTGCTTCTTCAGTGGGACATGTCAGTTCTGTGTTACTGGAGGATCCCATCCTCGGTAGGGAAAAAAAAAGCTCTTCTGCCTGGTAGCTTTTGACTAAGTTAAGCTTTGTTTTGTAAAGCAGCACTGGTCTTTAGGGGAATAAAAAGAATCCAGTATCAGGTTTTGCTGCCTCTGTGGTAGCTCACTGTCACTTCAAGAAATGTCAGAATCCTTGTTTACTCTGTATACAATGGCTATTTCACAGAGCTCTCCCTGCACTCAAGATTCCTGTTTTGTTTGTATAGTGTGTGTGTATATATGTTTGCGTGCATGAGTGCCTGTATTTTATATATATGTCAGTTTCTTGTGCATTTGAAAACTGATGGAAGTTCTACCTGCTCAACTCTCCCCACTCCGCTTTTGATGATGGTTGAAGAATATTTGTTTCTAAGAGCACCAAATCACAAAAGCTTCCCCTCCTACAGTGTAGAAACATGAACTTCTTTCCCATTTGAAGCCCTAATAACTAAACCTGGCTCTTTAATTCCTCTTGCATTGGGCACCTGTGATTTTTAACTGATTTAATTAGCTGCTACAGCACCAGATAGGTCTGTGCAAACCAAAAACAGGGTGAACTATTTAAGGACAATGAGCCATCTGCCAACACAAATCTATCCTTTCAAACTCCGCCTCCCAGTAATTCAATCCAATCAGAAGGCAGCAGCCTTGATACAGGTGTTGAAAATGAAGACATAAGCACCTGTATGTTCAGGGACAGTTTCATATCTCTTCTATAACCCTTGTCATCAGACTAGAGAATGATGTATTTTATCAATAGCTGCATCAAAGGCTTCTAATAAAAGCTGTTCATGGTACCTGCAATTTGTCTTTCCCTGTCTTTGTATTTGTATTTGGGTTCTAAGCAACCATTTTGGTGGTAAACATGTTCAAACTTCTTGAACTGGAGCTCCAGACTAGAGCGTAGTCCCCATTATTTGTGATAGTGCTGGCCTTTCCCTGTACACCAGACTGAAACTTCACCCCTCTACATTGTGGGCCCAAGGCTGAGGTGCACACTGCATTTACTGAACCAAAAATCTCATGGCCTCAGGATTGGACCTTACATAGAGAACTCCATGAATGAAGAGATAGGGCTATTTAATGATGAGAGCAGAGCCTGGTAATTGAACTTCTTTTTCCAGTTGTGTTGCCAGCTTATTGATACACCTTAGACAAGTCGCTTAATTTTTCTGTGCCTTGGTTTCCCTAGAGTAAGTGGTTATAATTATTCCATATCTGCAGTGGAGTTGTATGCATGTATACTTTACATTATTTGAGATCTTTAGATGAAAGATGCAAAGTATTATTACACTGCTCTACAGTCAAAATGCTTCTGAAATAAATGTAGTCAAACTTTACTAATTCTGGGTCTCTGAGAACGAAAATGATGCTTAAAATTGTTGATTGGCTCTAGTTTTCAAGATATGCTTTTGGGTCAGTATATAGGACCCTTGACTTGGGAATGGCGGAGGATAAGTGAATTATAAAGGGAAGGGATTTCAATTTAAACCAGAAATGACTAAAATACATCTTTGACTGGATCTATGAATAAATCTATGACTGGGTTTGGACAGTACTGGCTTTTTAGGCAAAACAATGAATGATGCAATCTGAAGCTGGTATTGCGTCATACATGATATGAATTGCACCATGTTATTCCTAGAAGTCATGGATGATGCAATCATAACGAAGCTTACATCACTCTGCTGAACAAATTGCCCTGTATCAGCTCTAGAAATCATACAGTGTCGTGCTCTCTTATTTGTCAGTGTTTGATTTTGCAAAGGGATACATTTCTGTTTAGCCAAAGTGAGCAGAGATGCCTCGTACTTGTGTGAACAGTGCAGATAACTTCTGCTCTGTTTGTGGTGAAGTGACTTTTGCATCACAAAAGCGCAGTATAACCACTATGGTTAAGAAAGCCTATCACCTTTATTTTGGCTGCAAAATTGGAGATCAGGACAAGAGGTGGGCCCCACACATATGCTGCAACACTTGTGCAACAAATCTTCGCCAGTGGTTGAACAGGAAAAGGAAATGTATGCCTTTTGCAGTGCCAATGATTTGGAGAGAGCCAACAGATCATACCAGCAATTGTTACTTCTGCATGGTGCCTCCAGTTGGGAAAGGTGTGTCAAAGAAGAAAAAGTGGACTGTGCATTATCCAAACATTCCATCAGCTATACGCCCAGTACCCCACGGAGAAGGACTGCCGTGAATCATTCTCACTTGAGTCAGACGAGGAAGAGGAAGAGGATGAAACTTCTGGCCTTGAACCATCAATGTCACAGGACCCACATTTTCTCCCATCCTCCTTCTCTGAACCACACCTCATAACACAAGGTGAACTGAATGACCTTGTCAGGGATTTGGAACTACCCAAGAGTAAGGCAGAGCTGTTGGGCTCCAGACTACAGCAGTGGAATCTCCTGGCAGGTGATGTTAGGGTTTCCATGTTCTTTGACCGTCAAAAGGATCTTGTCCCATTCTTCTTCATGGAAGGTGATCTTGTAGCCTGCAAAAACATCGATGGTGTGATGGCAGCCCTCAACATCGTTCACGATCCAGATGAGTGGAGACTGTTCATTGATTCATCAAAGATGAGTCTTAAAGCTGTTTTACTGCATAATGGCAATGTTTTGAAACCTGACAGCTGTTATGTTAGCCCATACTATACTTTTGCCATCAATTCCAGTTGGTCATGCAGTCCATATGAAGGAAACCTATGACAACATGAAACAACTTTTGAGGTGCATAAACTATGACCAACATCAGTGGCAGCTTTGTGGCGATTTGAAGGTTGTTGCTCTCTTGCTTGGTCTGCAGACTGGATACACAAAGTACTGCTGTTTTCTCTGTGAATGGGATAGTCGTGCAAGAGATTCCCACTACATCAAGAAAGATTGGCCACTCCGACAGTCATTGGAGCCTGGGAGGAAAAGTGTTCAGCATCCACCACTTGTTGAATCAAGGAAGATTTTGTTACAACCCTTACACATCAAGCTGGGTCTGATGAAGAACTTTGTCATGGCCATTGACAAAACACAAGCAGCTTTCAAGTACCTCCGTGGAAAATTTCCAAGGTTAAGTAAAGCTAAGATAAAGGAAGGTGTCTTTGTTGGTCCTCAGATTCGTGAACTTCTTCGAGATGATGCATTTGACCATGCACTGCGTGGCAAGGAAAAGACGGCATGGAAAGCCTTCCAGTTAGTGGCAATAAATTTTCTCGGAAACAACAAGGCAGACAACTACAGGTTGTTGGTGGAAAACCTCCTCAAGGCATACAAAAGCCTTGGTTGCAACATGTCACTAAAGATACATTTTTTGCACTCTCATCTAGATTTTTTTCCACCAAACTGCAGAGCAGTGAGCGACGAGCACGGCGAGCGATTTCACCAGGACATTGCAACAATGGAGAAACGCTATCAGGGCAAATGGAGCCCATCAATGCTTGCAGACTATTGCTGGACAGTGACAAGAGATGCCCCATTTAATGAATACAAGAGACAAGCCAAGAAGCGCCGAGTAGACACTGAATAGGACTAAACTATGTACAGAATAGTTTTTTGCCTTTTGTTTCATAATACATTTTATTTATATAACTCTTTTGCTGATTTTTAAAGTGTTACATAAACAGGACAGGTGAAATATTATCATGTAAAGCAACCATAAACACATGAAAAGACCTAGGTTTACAATTTATGATTAAAACTCTACTATCTACACAATATACATAGACATAAAATGTAAAAACTTAAATATCTTAGAAACAGTAGCCAATAAGTTGTTTTAATTGTCGTATTTGAATTCAGCACATCAAAATACATAATAAATAGCACATTTTATCTCTGAAGCAGACGACTTCTCAAAAATTGTAGACCAGTGTTATTATTCCTTTAAATGTTTAAAACTTATGCAAGTTAAGTGAGTGTAATCAGCTGTTTTCTACATGAAATGTCTTATTTAAATGCTAGTAGTGGTTCCTATAACTTACAAAACACTATGATGCATCCTTTCCAAATTCTCCCCATTTTCTTAAGCAAAGACAATCATTCACATACTGGATATTCATATTCCTGTAGTATTCAGCCCTGTCTCTTTTAATAAATGCAGATATCCCCATGCCCTAATCTGCCTAGTTACAGTATTGCAGTAACACCTGGTCAGGGATTTGCTGTCCAGCCTGCTCTTATCCTGCTGGCCTCCAGCAGCTCCTAGCTGGAGGTGGAGACTGAAACCTGACAGCTGTTATGTTAGCCCATACTATACTTGACACTAGTGGGGATTATCTGGAACTGAATAGGCTTCTCTGAAGCCTAGTCGCATTTGCAGAAAAACTTGCTTGAGGCCAAGCTCCTAGCACTTCTGCTTGCAAGAATTTTGCTTGAGCAGAGTCAGGGAGAGACATATGGAACAGTGCCATGTGATCTGGGCAGCTGAAAAGTAACATTTTTTTTTTGTTTTTATTTTTAAGGTCAATTACATTTTATGTCTCCTGACCTCTTTTTTGAAAGAGACAGACAAAAGCTCAGCTGAAAATGCCCCCAGAGGTGTGAGAGCATAGTGAAGCTAGGGTGTTGCTTATTGTTGCTCATCACCAGGTTTGCTGGGACGAAAGCAGATGGGAAAGGGAATTAAAAGTTTTTGTCCAAGTGAGTGTTTGCCGTAATAGTATAGCTAAATAAATCTGTCTGAATAGAATTTTATTGGAGAAGAGAAATGAGCAAATTGAATTTTGGATTTGATCATATTTATGAATATGAAGTCTTTGCACAATGGAACTGCATTTGCAAGCTTAGGTTTACATGACACTATGCATCTTACTTCCTTTGTTATCTAGCCACTTTGAAAGGGAGAGGAATATGACTTGGTATGGAATAATAAGAGCTCTTAATTTCCTTTCACTCCAAAAATATTCCAATTGAAAAAGACAGTTGATTTAACTATGACACCGATCTTACTATTTCATTTCTAGAAAAGCTTTGGAAGCAATTCAGATCTCTATGTGTTTCTTTTTCCAGTCATTCCAGCTTCTCACTTGCTAACCCTGTGAGTGTCCCGGGATATATCAAAGGTCTCCTACACTGCTTTGTTGATCTATACTATAGGCTTTCTTTCTCAAGGAAGCACAAGTCCATCTTAAAATATGTGATCTTGTTTGCCAGAGAATATAGTCCCCAAAAGAGGGTAAAATATGAAGGTGTCCAATTAAATGTTTACTTTAAGTCCTAATCTTCTGATGAAAGCAGAACATTTGACAGAAAGTAGACAACAGTTCATCAGCTGTATGTAAAAATTACAAGCCAACACCCTCATTGGGAGTCTATGCAGAAAGGCACTGGACAGAAAGGGGATGGACACAGAGATACCCGTTACCCCTAGTGGATGGTGCCTCCAGCTTGGGGATAAGTGCCACTGCCTCTGTTGCACTTGTTTTGTGGCTAAATTGAATGTCACTCACTGGAGCAGTGACTTTAGCACCTTTTAATGAGCACCAAAAGCCACTTAAATAGAAAAAATAAAAGCATGAGAGAGAGAGATTGGCATGTTAAGTAAAACAAGCCAGTTAAATAAAACAAATGCAGTAACATATGAGCCTGAAATAGATCAATAAATCTTCCATCCACTTGTTCTGATATCTAAACAGTTTGCTGAGTAGATGCAATCTAATGACAGAGCTAAAAACAGTGAACCATATACAACTCCTTTTCAAACTACAGATTCAACCATTGGTTTGAAATAACAGACCTCTGATTATTGCAGTTTGGAATCTCCTTTTACAGTAAATCATACAATTTTACTTTAATGTAACTTATATTTAACATTGTGCTTCTTGAGCTGGGCCAGTGGCAGGGGAAATTGTCTGGCAACTTTTCAGTGAATTGGCAACTAAATTTCAATTTCCCATGTCAGTCACCCCTTTTTAAACATTACTTTTTGCAAACATTTATATGAGTGATGTTTTGTTCATACAGAGGCTCATGGGAAATGAGTTTTGGGCCCAAACTGAAATTCATTTTTTGAAGCAGCAAAGTGTTTGGGACCAAAGTGCAAGCAATAAGCTTTCCTGCTTTCCCTTGTACATTTATCCCCAAAAGTGGCTGTTTACCTGCATATTTTTGCCACAGCTGCCATGAACAGAAATCCCAAAATTTAACTGCAAAGCAAGTGTAGTGGTGCTTTTGAGCTGCCTGTCCCTTTGTGTCTGAGGAGGACTTGAACTAGCCTTTGTGGTAAACTCCTTTCTCTTTACATTGCTACCCCTTGTTCATGGTGGTTCATGGCTAGAGCACATAGTTTTTTTAAAAAGAGAAATGCTTAATTAACACAACAGAGGGACACAGATTTGTTCAAATATTCCCCAAAGCTCTGCCCTGGTGATTTTTACATGCCCTGCTCCACAATGATTGAAAGTGTGCACCCACATCAAAATTACTTTTTTTGTTTACAGGGACTCTGATGAATGTTGGATACATTGAATAAAGGCATTTGGTAGATAAGAAATATGTCTGCTCATTGCATAACAGAGTACCTGGGGGGGATTTTCTTCCAAAAATCCAGGGCTTGAGTGGATGCAAGGTTAAACAGGAGGAGGAATAAGAGTATGGGACTGCATCCCACATAGCAATTACACTCAGTTACCATAGTTCCCAAGCAATCCATAGGTTGAAATTTGATCATATGATATATTAGTCAATTAATAAACAAAATTTATAAAAATTAAGGGATTTAACGATTACATGTATGGATCCATGGTGGACAAGAACTAATATTTAGCCAAATTTCAGCCTACCCTATGGAAAACTACAGGTATTATGCTAAGAAGGAGTAATAGCAATAGACTCATTTATATTTTAAACTGCAATTGTTCTCTACTATGTCCTTGTTTTGAAGTGTGGTTTTAAAAAACAGGAATCAAGCAATGATTACTGCTGCTTATTATTCCTCTCTTGTAAATATTCCCACTGTTGTGAGTGATCATTTGGGGGGACATATTCTGTCCTGAGGTCCCAAACCAATTCAGTGAGTTGTGTGCGAGCATCTGAAGCCAGAGTTTGGTCATCAGGCTGGAATCCTATTTTTACCAGTATGTGCTCTGGCATATGAAGTTGGCTTTTTGTACCTCCAAGCTGGCTTCTTTAGTGGATCGTATAATAAAAACCAAAAAAAGTTGAGTATGCTTTACCACTGTATTTTCTGAAAGGAGTCACCAAAGAAGAGTAAGGTGGCCCAATAAATAGTAGCATAGATCAGGCATTTTATATAGGCGTTTTCCTAGCTCCACATGCTCACTGTACAGTCCATTGTGTACACCTACTGGATGCAGCCATTTGCAATCCTTTGGTAGTGTTTTCTGTTGCAGTAGTTCTGCCTTTAAAAACTTCTGGTCCCTGTTCTCTTATGCTCACAGATTGTCCTATACGGAGTGTTCTTGCAATTGTAGCATAAAATGATGACCTCTTGTACTCCAGCTCCTTTTTTTGCATGGGTGAAATGGACAGCAGCTCTCAGTGAAATCTCCAGCTTGTGCTTCTCCATGCTGCTTCCTCTCAACGCTCCTCTCTCTTTGGCGCTGCCTAACACTGACTCTGACTGTTAATGGGGTTTTCCTTTGTGCTTGATCTAACCATGTGGTAGAACAATACAAATTGAACATGGTTCTGTCAAGCACCATGGAAGGCTGCATACTTTCCTGCCGCATGGCATGCTGGGATACTTCTGCTGTTTTCAGAAGCATCAAAAGGTGAGAGATTCCCTCATTCTCACAGGAAAAGATAAAAAGGTTATTTGTGTTCTATAAATAGACCCACCTACTGCAGAGCAGCTGACTCCAGGTTTCGGGGTGATAGCCCCAGTGAACAGTAGTGTTTCAAAGTGATTTTTCAGAGGCCTGCATGCAGAATAACTGTCCCTAAATAACTCATTTGATTAATTGATATTAAAGTGGACACATTGGACATCTTGTTGATGAATTATGTTTGGCTCTGGCTTCAGTGATAATTCTAGTGAGATCAAAAATCATGTTAATTTAATTAGCTAGAGGTATCGTAATTTGAGTAATTATTTTTAGAGCTATTCCATGAACTATATTGCATGAACCACACCTTGGAATCACAGCTGAGGCAATGTTATGTGTAGTTATATGTCTACTACTTAACAGAATCTCAGGACTGAACTAACACTAGAAAGAAAGTACTTTGATAGAACATTTCAGGAGAGTCTCCATAGCTGTATGTCTACTGAAACGGAAAACATTTTCTAACATGAGGGTGATATTCTCTAATGGTTAGAGCAGAAGACTGCGAATGAGCATACTAAAGTTTTTTTCTTGATCTGATCCTTGACTGTGACCTTGAGCAAGTCACTTAACTTCTCTCTGCCTAAGTGTCCCTCTGTGTAAAATAGGGATAATGTCTACCTTTTATAAAGTACTTTGAGAGCCTCATGGAAGCTTAGTAGTAAGGTAGCACTATATTTTGTTTAGAAGCTTTACTGATAAATTGTGCTAACGTCAGAAACATTTTTGCTGCTGTTAAATTGTCTAAGCAGTTATTGGTAAGGATTGAAAACACTAGTATCAAATAACATTGAGAGATGCTGTAACATTTTGGGGTTCCGACAGGCCAGTAAGGAGTTCCGTCAACACCTGCCTTGCAACTCTGGGTGTCTTATATGCTATGCTGTTGTGCCTCACAGCCCTGACACCAACAGCCAGCAGACAAGCTTTCAGGGCACATCCTGGCTTCCACCACCCAGTTACTTTTTGTAGGGGAATTCAGCAACCCTTCCAGCCCCAAGTTTCCTCAAAACTATCTCCCCTGTAGTGCCCAGTCCCTCACGCTGGAACACTCATGAAACATTAAAAGTTTGCTGTTCCTTTAAAGAGACAGTACACGGCAGCCTGTTAGCTTAACACAATCTTCCCTTCAATCACAGCACTGAATTGGTTCACAGTAAGTAAAACAAGTTTATAAAGTGATACCAAGTAGAAGTAATAAGGATAAAAATGGTTATAAAAAAACAAATGTGAAAATAAGCTATTAAGGCTGGAACTCAACTGAACAAACCTGAGAATTTTGTTCAAAATTTTCGCACCATAGAAATTCTTCCAGCATGGCTGGCTATTCCTTAGCCAGGATCCAATCGCAGGGCCCAAAGCGCCTGGTTTCCTTTGTCTCCTTAGATGAAGGATGACTATGGGGTTCTCGCCCCTTTTTATAGTCTAATAAACCTTTGAAATGTATTCTTTGAAAAGTAAGCCTAGGCAAAGTTTCTTTCTCCTGTTGAGGTACAGACGCCGTGCTGTCTTCTCCCTTGCTTGTTAGCTTTGTTCACCTTATATGTAAAATACCTTCATTGGCTCTGCCTGATGACCAGGCTGGTCAGACAAGCAAATACACACTTCTTTGTCTAGGGCAGGCTGAGCTTATGCGTTGCTTGCCAATTGTAAGAACGTGATTCTAGCACATATTTATAACTCTTTGTTCATACCCCACACAATGATTTTCTTGACCAGCGTGTTACCAGCTTGTATATGATACCTTACATGACTTCTTTTAGATACAGATTATGACAGCAGTGAGTTGGGGCAATGAATACATCAGACCTGACAAGAGTTGCTGTGAATTAATGAATCACCAGGCTCTGGCTATTTTTTCCAGTAAACCCGGAGATAGTGTTATCTAGTGGTTAGTTTAAGAATTGGTGTCAGGATTCCTGGTTTTGTTTTGTTGTGTTCTCTGCCACTCTGACTTTCGTTAAAGCACTTAGAACTACATTTTCAGTTTCATCGACTAATTTTGGGTGGTCAATTTGAAACACCTATGTCAAAATTTTAACTAAATGAGTGCTTAAAATGGCATTCAGGTGCTTATATGTGGCCTGATTTCCCAGAAGTACTGAGCACGCACTGGGAGCTGCTGGGTGTCTGGTATTTCAGAATTTAAGTAAGAACTCCTTTAAAAAAAAGTCCTTGGCCATAGAACTTTAATTTCTCAATTTGAGGACCAGAAAAAAGGCACTCCAACTTAATGGACAGTCTCGAAAATTTTGTGCTTAACTTTGTCACAGTTTACCCTTTTGTGAGATAGGAAAAACCTGTAACTGCCGTAGGACATTTTGTGCTTTATCAGCTGTTTGTTGTAACAGTGCTTTTGATATTATTAGGTAAAAATTCTATAACAGTAACGGGCACTTCAGTTTAATGCAGTTCCCCAATTTCTGTCTTTGGCAACTCCTTTTTAGAGACAACTTAATTTTTCAATTAATGTTTCAAGTAATGTTTCAATACTGGAAATTACCTTAAAGTTTCATATCATGTTTTACATTCAGGCTAGCTTCACAGATCTTCCAACTGAAATGGAATAAAAATATGAGTTAATGGTTAGTCTGAAACAAAATCTTTTGCACTTCTTCTGTAGCTCTTCTCCATGGTTCACTAAGGTTAATTTTTAGAATAGAGGAAGTAGTATTTGCACATGATCTCTAACTGTGCTTTTTAAATCATACCATATCCACCTAAACCTCTGAGGTAATATGCTGATAAAATATTGCATGTAGAGATGGGGATACACATTTAACTAGTTCTGCAAGCAGATGGCTGCATTTCACATTAGTTTCTCTGATGGGAATAACTTAATAGAGCAGCCACCTGTGCAAGTGATCTCAAGGCTCTAGTCAAATAGTAAATTTTATCTAATCTTTGGCAGCTGATTCCTGTTGTCTTTCAGCCTAATGGATGACTTTGACTACTTGACGAGGATGTGCGTGTTATTTATCACTTTGACTCCATGCTTATACAGATAACTCTTCTTTAAATCTTTTTTTAAACCCTTTGCTTCCTTTCTCTCCTGCTGAGTTCTGAAGGGTTTTCACCTGTTCCAAGCATGCAGGTGGTGAACTGGTGCCCTGGCTAGATGAGTTTCTAATGGTTGATGCAGCGTAGGTATGAGAGATGTACACAGCGGGAGAATTGGAATTTGAAGTTGCAAAGTCACGTGGTAAATTTCTTTCTATTAGCTTTTCCAAGAAGGTTGAGAAAAATATGTCTAGATCCCTCAAATATTACATCCCTCAAAAAATATATGCTCCTTTCTACCTTTTTTCCTAGGTTTTCCACTCCATCACCAATCTCTCATTTGCCCACAGAACACTGGATATATGTCCAAAGTAGACAGAATGCCTAAATAAACAGTTACTCGCCACCACATTATTTCATTCACAATTATTCTTTCAAGGAATGGATTTATAATGAAAGGTACAAGTGAATGTTTCAGTGGTTAAATTTGATATATTCTCAAACCCGTTTCTGGTCACTACTTAATTCCTGGGAACTGCTCAATGTGGGTGGTGTAACAACAATTCTGAAGTTCTAATGGATTCAGATGTAGAGTGCTGTCCATCGTATGCAGTAGTGTTCACCTGTCACCATTTTAACTTGTGCCCCAGTTATGGGACTTTCAGGAGAGAGTTGGCTGTTATTGCTGAAAACGATAGAATTTAAGTATTTTTGTAGTAGGTATTTTTAAAACACATTAAAAGATACAATGGGATATTGCTGCCTAATGTTTTAAGTGATTTTAAATGAATAAGGAAGTGTTGAGCACAAATGTTTTCAGTTTTAAATATCTCCAAGATCTGTTTCCAGTGCCTTCAGGCTGAAAACAATAGCCAGATCAGACCTTAAATTAATTTAATTTCTCAACAGAATGATGACGTGTCTTTTTGCAGAGCATTCATCACCCTGGTATCTGTACTATACAAAGCAGCATGTTACCTGCTTTCCTTTCTGCACTGTAGTTTTAACCATTGTGTTATAAATTAAATGCAAGTCTATCTATGGGACTTTAACCTGCTGGTCTGATGATCAAAGTGCTAGAACTTTGGAGCTACCAGATTTCACTGGATTCCTCTGGTAAGGTGATATGTAACAGGAATTAATCAAATAATGGTACCATTGGATGATTCATTTCTTCTTCTTTCGGATAGCAATCATAGAACAAGTAGTAGTGTTTTTATCAGCCTCAACAGGGAAACTAGAATAAAAATGACATCAACTCTCAGAAGGCATATTTCAGCTTGGGTTTTAGTTTTTATTATTTTTTTCAGAGTTCTTCAAAAACGAGCTTGTTCAAATCACTCTGAAAAAGGTATTGCCTGTTTGAATTAGTGCTTTTCAACTAAGTGTTTTTTGGCAGTGACAAAGACCTTTTACAATTACAATTGGCTTTTGGGAACCCTCGACAAGTTAAAAATATGGTTTTGGTTGTTATGAGCATTTGAGTATAACAAATGTTTCCAAAGAAGTTTTTGGTGGTTCCATAATGAAATATGAAGAGAGCAGGCAAGTATTGCATGACTAGATCTGTCCTGGCAACCCTTGGATTTACATACACGTTTATTAATACTTTTGGCTCCAGAAGCATAGAGATCAAGTTTCAAACCCCTTATTATTAATAAAAAAAGCTGAAAAGTACTGAGTAGTTCATTGAACCTAATTGGAAAAGCATTTCATTAGAATGGGTCAAAAGCCTTGTCAAAGAGGTCTGGCAATTACAATATAATAGCATGTTGGAGAGTGATTCTCTCTAAGTACAGTCTGTCCTTACCTTGATTAAAATGAACATGATTTAAACTGCTGTTATTTTCAACTGCTTTTTGTTTAATGTAGTCAGTCAAGATATCTAATTGTTGCAAAATTGACCAGACTCACGTATGCTAGGTTAATAGCTAGTAAAAGAATCCTTTCTGAACACCCTTGTTTAAAATGACTCCTTCACTTGAACACACCATCTTTCTTGCTGACATCATTATTGCACCCTGATGCAAGAGTGAAGTGCACATGGGCAAACCTGACTGCAGCGAGGCTGTATGTGTGCAGGCCTGTGGATGGATCCCAAAGGAATAATTAGACAAGATTAAGAAAAAGATGTTTTCAAAGGGAGGCCTATAAGACTATGAAATAATCTCCCAAGGAAAGAAGGAAAGAGGCAGGAGCCCATCCTCTCAAGTCATTTGAAAAAAGAGCTGGACAAAACACCTTGGAATGTAATGTAGGGAGCAGCTCTGCACTGGCTGGGGCAGTCTGGGGGGGAGTGAATGGGGGTGATGGAGAAGGAACTGAGGGGTCTCCTTTCAATCTCTGATTTCTGTGATTGTTAATTGTCAGGCTGTTTACCTGGATACATTTCCATTTCCCTGCAGGTTCAGAGGATTACAGAAGTAAGTTCACTGGGGAGTGCTTCATGGACCTTGTCTGTCCTGAAAAGTGTCGCTGCGAAGGAACAATTGTAGACTGTTCCAATCAAAAACTCACCCGCTTACCGAGTCACCTTCCTGAATATGCTACCGATCTGTAAGTGGCATGCCCTCCAGAGGTGGTTATGGTGAATGCTGACATTCTGAACATCCTTTGCACATTTTTCCTCTCTCTCTTTTTTTTTTTACTGCTTGTTTATTGGATCTTTCAAAATGCAATGCTGCTAATTTAAAAAAAAGGGTATTCCTTTGGCCTAAATCTTTGTGTAAGGCTGTGAAACAGTTCATTCATTCCACCTTAGAACTGTCTGCACACATTAAACTGCGAAGTGACTCTGTATATAAAAGAGCTAATATGTTCTATGTATGCTTTCTACTTTTGGGGATCCTTTCAGATGAAAGGCAAATTATCCAATTTAATGGAGTATAAGACAATATTGGATATAACATAGCATCTTCAGGATTTGGTCCTCTTATAGTGCTTATGTCCTCTTTAAATCTTTCCATGTATTTAAGGTATTTTATTTATTTCCACTTAATACAAAGAAAAGAAAAGATGCTGAGCCACATCTGAATCCTTTGGTGCATACATAGTAAAGCATGCACACAACAAAATTAAATTAAATTTAACCAGGTACAAATTCAATCAGGGCAATATAGCCTCCCACCCAAGTCCTCTGTCCTTCCTGATAGCCCTTGCTAATGAATGGTCTTTGCAGTACTTCTCAGGATCAACAGGCATGGGCTATTTTAGACCCAAACATGGGAAGCAAATTTCAGATCTAAGGGGACATATAGATAATGCTCTGCAAGCCACTCCCTCTCATTTGCACAGAACTTTCTATACAGTTACTTTTATATGTTTTTTGTCTATAACACCTTCTGTTGTATGGAGCTCAAATAAGTGGTAGATAGAGGGTTGGCAGGAAAGTAGGGTGAGATCCTTCTTTTTGTTTAACAAAAGTCATAATTTTCTGGGTAGCAATCTTAGAGACACATCTACAGAGATCCATGAAGCATTAAGTGCCTTTCTGTTTGTTCCCACCAGCCGTCTAAATGACAATGATATCTCAGTTCTAGAAGCTACTGGAGTCTTCAAGAAATTGCCCAGCCTGAGGAAAATGTAAGTTCAAGTTCCTGTCTCATGAGTAACTATATGTAATATAATCCCTGCTACCTTGTACTGGGAGAAAGGGGAGGAGTCCCATTTAGACGGTCCCATACTGCAATAGTAGAATGTCCTGTATTTTTTCCATTTAAATTTAAGTGAATTTAGTGGATAAGGTGTCAGATTGACAGCCCTGGAAGGCAAAGTCCTCAGTTTAGCCACAGACTAGGTACGGGACAGGCAGTGGCACCACATGCTTCCCATGTTGTCCCAAGTACTTCAACCATAACTTCCGAAGATACGTTTGCAGGGTGGCAGTAGCTGTGTTGCTCCCATGTGAGAGAGACAAGGTGGGTGAGGTAATATATTTTATTGGACCACCTTCTGTTGGTGGAAGAGTAGCTTTTGAGTTCTACGAGCTCTGTGGAGTTTGAAAGCTTGTCTCTGTCACCAATAGAAGTTGGTCCAATAAAAGATATTACCTCATCCACCTTGTCTTTCCCAAGATATGACCCATAGAGGCTGAAAGGAGTTCAGCCTTCATGCCAATTCTGTACTCTGCCTCTTACCTGAGACTGCCAACAAGGTATTAATTAGTCTGTTGATTTTTGTCATGTGGACACATGTCCACTCACAACTTCTAAGACCACGCTGTGGTCACATAGGCCACCAAGCAGCATGGTAGTATCAGCTATTCTACACACAAAATATTGTAATGGGAAGTAAATGAGAGCAACTTCTTGCATTCACTAATCTTCTGTAGAGTAAAAAAAGCTGCTGCCTTTGAGGTGCATGGTTCTGTAGCCCTTTATCAGCCCTATGCATCATTCTGTCCCTATGGAGTGTGCATATTTGAATAAGTCATATTTTGGGAGATTCAGTAATATGAGATCTCTCCTGATAAATATTCTGCTGCAAGTATTAATGGCTTCAAATATACGCATTGGAGCTCTATTATAAAAGGATCTTTATGGGCTCTATTTAAATTTATCTTAGAAAGTGGCTCTTATCAGACCTTATTATTGAACTCTCTTGCCCTCACTCAAATCCCATCCACAGTTTCTACTGAGCAAAATTACATTGGTCAGTCAAACCAAGTTTGGGAAAACCAACTAACCACACTTGCTCTCCCTAACACACGTTCTTTACACTTCCACATGTTACTAAACATCTGGAATCTCCCAGCAGATTCAAGTCATGCAAGATCTCAGATTCTGACATACAAGCCTGGCGTGGATCGTTTTTGTCACTTTGAAGGCCGCCAAAGTTTCAGATGCTGTTTATTTTAGATCCTGCATCTCAGAGCTGAAAGAGAACATGGGAGTTAGTCATATCTGTAAGCCTAGAACACCGTGAAAGATACCATGAAGAGGGCATGTTGGTGCTTTTTAGTAAATGTTGGTGACATTTTCACAAAGCCCTGTTGCCTGTAGCAGTCATAGTGTGTAGTTACATACAGTAAATAGCACTACAAAAATAAATAAGTATATACAACTGCAAAAAAAAATCTCACGTGATCATGTTTTAGTTGGAAATAAGAGATGTGATAGTTGGGATCATTTCTTTGATTTCATTTGACACTTAAAATAGACTGGTTTCAGAGTAGCAGCCGTGTTAGTCTGTATCCGCAAAAAGAACAGGAGTATTTGTGGCACCTTAGAGACTAACAAATTTATTAGAGCATAAGCTTTCGTGGGCTACAGCCCACTTCTTCGGATGCATATAGAATGGAACATATATTGAGGAGATATATATATACACTGATTGAGCAGCTGTCCGTCTTGTGCCTATAGATCTATAAGGAGTTGGGGCATTTTGACAAGGCAGCATTGCTGTTCATAAATGCAGCATGAAACAGCCATGTGTTTTAAGAGTTTGTTTCCTGCGAAGCAATAAATCTTCAGTGCTTTATTCTTGGCAGAAGATAAGAATGTAAGATTACAGGTGCAGTTCAGATGTCCGGATTCGGGCAATGAAAGGTCTGGCAAGGAGAGGTAATTGTGCCCTGAAGTTCATAATAAAGCATTGCCTCATATAGATTTTCAATAGCAGCCTCCAACCAGAGAATTTTCTAGCCATGCTGGTTAGCTGGGCTTCATTTTTTCCTGCCCTGCCTGAAGACCCTTTAGTAAAAGGGTTGTCCCACATGATATGCTGGGATTTTAGAAAAAGGTATTGGAGAACATTGACTACTTTAAAACAGTTTAAGCTAGTTTTCCTGAAAAGCATGCATCAAACTTGATTATGCCACCACTTCCCATTGTTTGAAACCCTATAGACACACACTTTCATAAAATGGCTTTAGAAGCATCTGTAAAGCAATTGAGCCACCAGAAAAATAGCTCCCCTGTATGTCATTGCTTGCCCTTTACCAAATGCCCTTTTACTAAGTGATAGGCTGCTTCAGTGAGTAGTACAAGGGGTTTACTTAGCAGTGTCTGCCAGGGAGACACTGGTGGATGGGGTTGCCGACGGTTCTAACAGCTGCTTTTTGTGTATGGCAGGGAACATGATGGAAAAGATGTTGGTTAAGCCTTACAGCCACCTATTGCTGCCACTTTTTATATAAAAGGGGCAAGAGAATTGGATCAAGCCCCCTTTTTTTCAGTGTGGATGTGGAATGCAGACTGATTTCACCACCATTTTAGGGACATCATTGAGAGGGTCTTTACTACATTCATTTCTAAGCACCTCATGACAGGTGTTACATGTGTCGTGGGCTTTTCTATGCCACTCATCGCTGTAGTATCTGAGTGCTTCACAAACAATGAATTTACTTTCACAACACCCCTGTGAGATGATGTGGGGGGGAAGGGGTTACTCTTCTCCCCATTTTACAGATGGGGAACTGAAGGACAGGGAGATTAAAATCAGAAGTTCCCACTCATTTTGGATGCCAAATTTGAGACACCTGGGACTCAGTTTTTCAGAATACTTAGCATTATGTAGCACATTTTTTATGTTCAAAGCACAGCTCTCATTGACTTCAGTTGCTCAGCACTTCTACAGATCAGACCCCAGGGACTCAGGTCAGTCACCCAGAAAATAAAGCCCACACAATTAGTGACCATCTGTGAGAAGTGATTTGCTTAATATCACCTAGGAGCTCTTTGTCAGAGGCTGGACTAGACTCCAGTTCTTCAGGGCCACATTCAACTGCCTTCGCCATGAAACTGTCCTTCCTCTTCCTGCAATCCCCTGCCTCATTCACTACACACCTTCCAATGTCTGCAACAAATGAGGCTGAGGGCTTACACACAACAGCCTCCTTTACTACATCACCCCCTTGTATCCAGTCTCCACTCACCAGGTCCCCATCCAGTGTGTCCCTTTCCCCACTATGGTCTCCAGTCATGCCCACCCTGGCCCAAAATCCTTCCTCAGGCTCCTCAGCTTATCTGTTTCCCTTCTCCTAGCTCCTTGTCCCAGTCTCCTTGCCCAGCCAGTCCCAGTCTCCCCCACACCCCAACTTTCAGTCCAAGTTTCCTTCTCTCAACCCCTGCCATTCCTAGTCAACCCCTGCCACTCTAAGGTTACCCCCAACAGGTCTGGCTCTTGTCCCCTCTGTGTTCAAATCATGCAGATTCCTTCTTCACGCCAAGCAGAGGAGGCATTGAAAGCACAGGAGAGAGTCAGTCTCCCTGCTCAAAGTCCAGGTGCTTGGACCCAGACCCTTCTCTGGCATAGCTCACCGCTGACCAGAGCTGCAATTGCAGGGTAAGTCCTGCTCAGCCTTGGGCTGGAGCATGCCCATTATGGACCGAATTTTTGGGGACTTTAACTGCTAAAATCTTAAGACTCTTGGCAGCATATGCAACCTGCAGTTTTTCATAGGCTTATAACTTGGCCAAATTTGGGGAGATTTTCACAGGAATGGCATAAAGAGCGTCTCTGTGAACTTGTCTACATGTGGTTCGACGTGTAGGGTAGATGTAGTTACGCACCGCAGTGAAAGGCAAGCTGCATCCAGACACCATCCGAGCAAGCTCGTGCTTGGTGCGGCAGATTCTACAGGGCAGCATGGCCGCTTTTTGTTTGTTTGTTTGTTTTGTTCGCCAATCCGGCCGCCTGAAGTGGGCAGCGGCGCGGAGGAGGAGAGCGCCCTGCTGGGAGCGGGCTGCATGCTCTGTCTGCCCCAGCTGGTGCCAGGTCTGTAGCAAGCCCGGCAGGGTAGCCCGCGTTCTTCCCTCCCGCCGACCGGAGCAGCGCGGATCCCTCCCAGCAGGCGGTGCGGCGGTCGGGGCTGCATGGTGAGCGCCCCGCTGAAGCCCTGGCCGCCCCCCTTCTTTCTCCCCCTGCTTCCTACTCCTCCCCCCCACTAGCCGGGGCACGTCTGCAGCGCAGGGAGTCCCCCTGCACCCTGGCTCCGGCTGCCCGCAGGGTTTTTTTTCCCCTGGTTTGCTGCTCCGGCCACGCCGCAGGTTTTTTGTTTGTTTTTTTGCTTTGCCATTCTGGCTGCCCTGATTTTTTTATTTTTTTTTTTTTGCTTCGGGCAGCAAAAAAGCCAGAGCCAGCCCTGGCTGCATCCATACTCACGGTGGTGCGTAGCTAAATGTGGTATGAAAGACTCCAGCGGGGGTGAGGCAGCAGGGAAAAGTTCTGGCCAGAGCCTTTCCCAGCTGCCTGAATCTTTCACTACAGAGGGGCCAGTGTCCAGCAAAGAGGAAGCAGCAAGACACAACAGTGCTAAAAATAGCAATGTAGATGTGGGTGGCACTGTTTGGGCATGTAGAGAGCCATGCACGGTGTATAGCATAGGATTCAGGCATGTAGGGCACTCTGCTCTACTCTCCTAAGCAATACCTCACCATCTGCGTTGCTGTTTATGCCCATGATAGCTGGGTGTGCAATATTGGTACTCTGCACACCATTGTAAGTGTAGACCTACCTTGACACAAAGGCCATCCCCCTGTCAAATTTCAAGTCCCTGCTTCAAAGCCTAGGGAGACTTGAGTTTTTCAAAGGTCAGCCTGAGGCAGCCACCCAGCATGGAAAATATCTGCCCAAATGGCAAGAATTTGAAAAAGTTATTAGCAACTGAAAACAGAGTCTTATAATGGCACGTGACAGGCAAGGTTCATAAGCAACAGCCTGGCCTATAATATACAATTACATACAGTGGTTAAAATAATTTGAAAATATTCCTTCTAGGCTGACTCTTAATGTATGAAATTACAGCCTAGGATTAAATTGATTTTACATGTTATAGGGCTGCAAATGAAATTAAATCCTTGGTACAGAAACTCTAAAGGTCACTACCCCATAATATCAAGTTAGGCAGCCTTTTATTTAGAAATTAAACCCACTAAAATGAACTTGCTGATTTTTAAAAGGGTAAAAATTCTGTGCCTATCAATTTTTTCCTGATTAACTTCAGTAATTAACTATATAATCCCATATATAGGGTGGAACGGTCTATAGCAGTGGTTCCCAAACTTATTCCGCCGCTTGTGCAGGAAAAGCCCCTGGCAGGCCAGGCTGGTTTATGTACCTGACGCGTCCGCAGGTTCGACCGATCGCAGCTCCCACTGACCGCTGTTCACTGCTCCAGGCCAACGGGAGCTGCTGGAAGCGGCGGCCAGTATGTCCCTCGGTCCGCGCCGCTTCCAGCAGCTCCCATTGGCCTGGAGCAGTGAACCACGGCCAGTGGGAGCCGCGATCAGCTGAACCTGCGGAAGCGGCAGGTAAACAAACCGGCCCAGTCCACCAGGGGCTTTCCCTGCACAAGCGGCAGAACAAGTTTGGGAACCACTGGTCTATAGTATTAGCAGAATGCTAGACATACCTATATTTTATACTGTCTCAGACCACAGCAATTCTCTTGGTTTCCTAGCTGACACTGCAGAGTGGATGGAAAACAGAAGCTGGAATCTCAGGAATAATTGCTTATGGGTAGGGGAAATGACTATAGAATCATTTGAACGGTGGCTTCCCTTGTTCCAAGTGTGCCAATAGGGTTTGCAATGTGAGGTCATTTTTGAACATAGAATCTCAGATGTCACCCATGGCCAAGAGTGGCTTTTCTCCTTTAAAATATTCCTAAATTGCCATCCTTTCTTCAAAACACTGACCTTACCCTGGCAACCCATGTCTTCATTACCTCTACCAAGGGTTACTGTAATGGACTTTATTTGGTACTCACCAGATCCATAGGCAGATATTGAGCGTGTTGTGGAATCTAGCAGCCTGAGTGCACCTGAGTTTTTCCTTTATTTCCTCAATCTGCACTATCTGGTCACTGAGTGGATTGCAGTGTTTATTCTAGTAATTAAAGCCTTAAAGAGCAGTTCTACTCTGAAAACAACTCACTCTATCATCAGTTTTGTGAGTTCTATCTTCACTGTGGCCCAGTGATCCCAAATCAAAATTGCTCAGTTGTCTTCAGTATGGCTCAAATGCTAAAAAAGGCCTTTCCTCCATAAGAATGACTAATCTGCTTTTGTACTCAAACCCTCTTCTCCAACCAACTTAAAAAAAATTATAAAACCCTTGGGGAAAGAATCAACCTAAGAAACCAAGAAAAAGCAATTGAAATAGTTAAAAAATTAACTCCTAACACAAGCAGCATTTTTACCCTGAAACAGGAGAAGTTCCAGAGACTCCATAAATTCCACTAGGGACTGTGCTGTTATTGATTTTATGTGGAAAGTGCTTACATACTACAGTGATGACTAGCAGGATAAAACCCTAAAAGAGAATTTAACCCAGCAATTAGCACTGGATAAACAATTCTGTTGATGAATGACACAGAATAGAATCCATCTTCTTTTCCCATAGCTATGTTAACTCTGCATGAGCAATGGGTATAACACCATTATAAACTTTAGCCACTAATGTAAACAGATAAGACTCTGAGCAGTAGCCCTCTAAAAATGGCACCTTTATAATGTAATAGATCTGCACTCTGTGTGTTCAGAGACACACTTTAATATAGGCCCAGTCTTCCAAGAGACTCCTTTTTTCCTCCTCTCCCAAGATGTGGGTGTCGGTTTAAACTTTACCAACAAGTACAAGTTAGAGAGCAAAGTCTTTAACGATGACCAGGCTTTGTAGGTGTTCCCCTTTGATTCATGCCTGTGCACATTAAGTGCTTACAGACATGCCTCAGGACCCATTTCCTTTTCAGCTGTCCATGCGTTTTTGGTGGATTTTATTGCGTGGTAGCAATGGGATGTCAGCAGTTATCACTATTATATAAAAACAGCCAAATTAACCAGAGCTCTGTAGATGCAGAACATTGATCCTGCTAGTCTTTGTGCATTGTGCCTGACTATTGCACCCCAGCACAAGTGCTGGTGGAGGCTACCTGTGAACAGAAATGAGATTTAGAGCCCTAGGTTTAGTATACAGCAGTGGTAATTAATGGTATCAAGCCCATTGTGATCCTTCTCTCATATGCACAAGTGCAAAGCTTAAAAATAAAAGAGACAGGGTGTAGGCAGAGAATGGATGTGTCTGTGGAGTCATGGCCTGAAGTGATCTTCATAGTAAAGAAGCCTTTATCCATGCCTCGCTCCTGCAACTGCGAGGCAGGATTAAGCTGGCAGCTACACAGTGGACACTCATTAATGCTGGGTTCCACTGTGCTCCCTGTTCCCCTCATTTTTAACCTTACATGTAACACTATGCACCAGGGTTGTGCTGGATAAAACACTCATAATACTGGATGGTAAAGTGACTCTTACCTTTAACAATAACAAAGGAAATCCCCCCTCAAGCTATGTGAGGTACATTTATGCACCCCATTTCCACAGTATCTGAGCACCTCACAATCTTTGTGTATTTATGCCCATTTGAACGCCCATAGTACAGCGCGGTAGCCTAACCTATTTGTATGGGGAGGCAATGGCAGCAGCTTTCTCCCCTAGAAATGGCACATGTGCGGGCAGTTTTCACTTTGGAGCCTTTGTCTGTTCTGTCAATAAGCCATGTATTTAAATGGTCCCAAAGGATTCATTGACCCCTGGATCTGGGAATCAAATGTGACAAATTTTTAAGAAGTCTCTCGGTACTAATTTACATGATAGCTCATCATGGATACAACAAAGCCATTATAGGGTCTATCTAATAAAGCTGTGCTGCATGCATGTTTGAAAAAGACCCCAATTATTATACTCCCATTCTGAAGTGGATGCATGGGGGAATGAATCTTAAACTTTCTAGAGCTGTCACAGATATTTATAAGGGGGTGGGGGATGTAAGTCAGAGCCAATATAGGCACAGGAAAGTGGACGGTGACTTTTCTGAGGTCGGCCACATGTCAGTGTCAGAGCTGGGAACAGAACTCTTAACCTGCAACCTGATGTTCTAGCCACAAAGCCACATTCTCTCCTGGAAACTAGGTTTCAGACTTCGAAATCCAATTCACAGGTTTTTTTGTTTGTTTGTTTGTTTTTAAAGAAAGAAGGGTGCTGGATTGTTTGGACTCAAGGATTTTTATTTTAAGTCCAGGCTATATAATGGCAAAGGTGGTGAGTAGAACTGGTGTGGAATTTTTTGACTAAATGGTTTTTAGTCAGAAAATGCTGACTTGTCAAATTCAAAACTTTTTGCAGGAAGGGATTGGCTTGATGAAACTTTCACTGAGAGAGGTTTCCTCAGGTCCAGGGTGGAATTTCTGGTCACAACAAGAGAGAAAGAAGCAAAGGGCCTAGGATAGCCTGGTGGCTAAGGCATTCACCTGGGATGTAGAAGACCAGGGTTCACAAGTCTTTGCTACAAATGAAGAAGAACTGGGATTTGAACTGGGGCACTCGCATCCCGGATGAGTACAGTAACCCACCAGGCTATTGGCTCATATGGCCGTGTGTCTCTCTCGCTCTAATATTTGTGACGTTTCTGAAGGTCTCGGTTTCCTCCCACTGTGGAACAGAGAAGATTTTCTGAAATTTCAAATATTTTTGTGGGATGGGAAAATTATTTCCTGTCCAGTGGGTAAGCCTACCCTTTGGTTTTCTGTGTCTCTGAACTAGCCTGAATTATGGTTCTCTGTGTCTCTGAAACTTCCTTTGCTCTGAATTAGGATGATAGGACTCTGAGCCCCTCATGTCTAGGTAATACAGGATCAAATCTAGTTGAGGTTGGTGGTAACCAAAAGTTAATAATTGGGGTATGTCAAGGAGTTGGAGGGCTGACTCCAGAAGATAGATATTCATGTCTCTGAACTGCCTGTGCCCCACCAGCAGTCCCAGCAAAAGGACCAATGGGCATAGAGCCAGGAGGAGAGGCTGTATGGAAGGGTCAAGGTGCACGAGTAGAGCTGCCTGAGGAAACCTATACTACTGCCACTTGTAGTATGACACGCTCACCAGATAGAGATTAGCCCAGCATCATTCACCCCCAACAAATTCACTTAAAAGAAAACGTATGTATTTCTGTAAAACAAATCCAGAGTAACAGATGGAAAATAGGATTGAGCTGGAAGGCTGCCAAGACTGATCTAATATTATTTCAAAGCACTTGTTTCAAGTATGATTTGGGATGGAATCTCAGCATTCCTGAAGGACACGGCTTGTAATGTTTGAAATAGTAAAAGTCTGCTGTGAAGTCAGAGTTTTTTTTCAGAAGTTTATTCCAGATGGAAACATGCCATTTTCACTATGAATTTACATTGTCACCTCTGAAAATGGTAAACTGTTTTTTGTCCAAATTATAAGACAAGAATAGTTAAAGTTTTACTGATTTTTTTTCTCACCTTTTTGCCATCAGGGATAATCTTTTTAGGCTGCTTGAATGTGAAAAGCCACTTATTTCCAAGGTCTAGGATTCTAGTAAATCTTTCAAAATTTCAATCAGACTTTAGGGACGCCTACACATAATGGTAGATATTTGTACAGGACAGTTGCTGTCAGCTACCCATCTCTTTTTTTATAGTCTAATGGAGAGGAAATGGGTTCAGGAAGAAAAATAAGGGAACCCATCTTGGTGAGTCGTCTACTTTGACTATGATCCCAGTGGCATTGCAGAACAGTCTTGTCTCCATTCACTGTTGTAAGCCTGGTCTTTCCTCACCTCTACTGTTTGGTTTAGCTTGTACTATTTAATATTGAATTTTAAGATCTTCAGGGCAGGGGATAAATTTTTGTCTATTCTGTAAAACACCTACCATGTTTTTGGACACTTAAAAACTAATAATATACTGCTGGTGAAAGGAGCAGAGTTCAACAATCCAGGTGGTTGAAGTCCCATTTCTACGCTGTGACTCTGTTGACTGTGAAAGGTGCAAGCTTTGACACAGTGTCAACTAATATGCCTTATTCCTGACTTGATTGGTGTGTCCAATTTGTAGGGTGAGAAGCTAAGGCCTTCCCCAGTCTCTGGCCAGCCTACTGAGTGTGTTTGGTTTTTGCAACATGAGTATATGTCCTCTAGGAAGTGGATTACAACCACTCTTACATGGATGACCAAACAGCCTTCAGATAGTAATGAAACCTAATCACTTCAAGTGCAGGTTGGATTATTAATGGTGAACTACAGGTCAAAGGTGTTGTATGAATTACCAGTCAGAGAACAAAACTGCAAATATGCATCACTCCATGGTCACCACCAGGAAAAGGGAGTCATTGTGAGCAATAGGAAAAGTAACATAATGTATGGATTCAAAACAGACACAAAAGAGATACTGAGCTATAAACTTTCATCAGACAACAGTTCAGCCCCAAATTAAATTCATATGTCATAATATGCATACTAGGCTGGCTTTGACACTGAACATAAACTCTTGTCTTCACATCATGGATGAAAGTACAAAGCACAAGAAACTTTTTGAAATCCACCCCCTCTCCCCCAAAATATATATATTTTCGTGATTTTTTTCTGCCTTATAGTTGGCATTCTTTCCCCTCCTTGCTGGCTGCAGAACGCACAAGAGGTGATGGGTCACATGCTGTATGGCCCAGTATCTGACAGTTTTTCAGGAGACATAAACCAGCTTACCAGAGTTTACCACATGAAACCCATCTCCAGTCTACAAAGTTCCTTTCATTCAGGGACAAGTTCTGCAAAGAGCAACCCCACAGTGTTTGTTTGCATCTAAGGCCAGAATTGTACTGCTGCCATGTGTTCCATTAACTTTTATCCTAATCAAACTGTCCATTCTTCAGAAAAGCATGGCCCAGGCACAAGTCCAATGCCTTCTTGTTTGCTTGTTTTCCCTCATTTAGGCACATATTCTGAATCCCTTACTCGTGTTGAATAGCAATGGGACCACTTCTGCAATAAGGTGCTTCTCAATATGAGTATCGGTGTCAGAGTCTGGCCATTAGACAGTATGCTTTTCGGAGAATGGAAATGTGTTTTATGCATGGCCCTATACTTCAGAGCCTTATTACAAAGAATAGTGCTTACTATTATGAGGAGTAACTCTGAAGTCAATAGGATTATTCAGAGTAGCATGCACTGAGCCTCGTAGTAAATGTTTGCAGGGTTGAGCCCTAAGGTTCTGAACAACGTAAGGCATGATTTTCATAAATAAGAGTAGCCTATTTTAATAAATCTCAACACCATTTTATCAAATGGAAGTTCTCCATCCATTTGGCTTTTTCACAAATACAGCACATTCAGCCCAGGTTTCATTTCAGGTTTAAACCATTTTGTAGTTTAATTACGTTGTACATTTACATTCATCATTCCCTTTGCATCTGACTTTATGTTTCTCCACTTCATTATTGCTTACACATTTAAAGCCCGTGTGGTGTTTGGTGCTGTACAATAGACACAAGCAAAGATGGTCCATATCTCGGAGTTATGTGCTCTGCACCCTGTGGTTACATAAGGCTTGCAGGAAAACCAGTACAGCAAAACCACTTAAGCAGGTGTTTAACTGTATGCACAAGTAGTGTGCCAGAATGCTCTGCGCCTTGCAGGATCGAGCCCATTAAGAGCCTGATTCAGACCAGGTGTAACAAGGCGCAGTTCCTTTGACTTTGGTCTGACGTACTTACCTCAGTTCTGTCTCCTATCCTGGTATGATTGTGTCTGTGATAAATGTTGTGAAAGGGGAGCTGTTTGTATGTTATGATTTCAAACTGCTTTTTGCCCTCCGTTACAGATTGAAAACCTGGCTGGATAATTTCTGCAAAGCACATAGTCTTCAGTAAGCCTCTCTTTCTCTTGTGCTGACGAATGTTTGGTAATCTATTTCCTATTACCTTTGCTTTCCCCCACCAGAAACCTGAATAACAATAAGATCAAGGAGATCCGAGAAGGTGCCTTTGATGGGGCAACAGGAGTGCAGGAACTGATGCTGACGGGAAATCAGCTGGAATCGGTGCAAGGGCGAATGTTTAGGGGCCTCACAGGACTCAAGACAATGTAAGTGTGAAACTGCTGAAAAGTATGGCTGCTTGTTTGGGAGAGCTTGGTTACAGCCTTACCTAATTATACCACAGTTATTAGACAGTACATTCTTTGGGGCAGGGAATGAGTCTTACTGTGTTCACAAAGCACGGTGTATTTTTATGGTGCTCTGCGAGTGATAAGGTATCTGCTGTTTCTTTATAAACTGATTTTCAAGGATTAGTAAATTGACAGTGAAGCTGTCTTTGGCCAAAGCTGAGTAGATTTAATCATTTAGCTGTTTTAGTTAGTTAGAATTAATTAAGATCCTTTCTAAAATTCGACTTTTAAAATTCACTTTGGTCTAATTCACTGTGGCATTATCTGTGATTATGTCAGAGATAATGGTGACTGTATAACGCAATATGGTCTCATGGTGAACACACTGTACTAGATTCCCGATATTAAGGTTTAAATTGCCAGCTCCGCCACAGACTTCCCATGTGACCTTTTGCAAGCCACTCTGTTTTTTAAGTTTCCAATCTCTCATAAGTGTTAAGGATAAATTCTTTAATGCATGTGAGGTTCCTACAGTGATGGGGTCACATAAGTGCCTAGACATATAGACAAACAGCAGACACTGGAAAATGGATCATAGTTTGCTTCTGCTCCATACACTAGAGATAAAGCTTCCAGTAAAATCAGAAAGAATGATGGCATGTGATTGACCACTTGACAGATATCCTGTTTCCACAATCTCTCTGTTCTAGGAGGACATAACATCTGAGCAATGTGACTTCCCCCTGCAATTGGCTCCAAAATGCCAAGTGGAATTTTAAAAAAGCTCAGTTTAGTCACAGCAACAAGTGTTTCTTACTTTGCAAAGTATCATAGTGTCAAACCCTTCAGTCCTACACAAGCAAAACAACCCTGACTTGGAGGTTTGCCTGAGTGAGGACCTCACAACGTGGCCCGTAGAGACAAAAACTGGAGAACTTTTCCTTCACTGTTTCTTCAACTTTTGCTTTTCTTTGGCTTAGTCCATCTGGTGTGTGTGTTTTATTGAGAAACTTTTAAATACTGTTTGTGGATACTAAATTAACTTTTTGTGCTATGAAAGCAGCCCATGGCAGGGCTCCCAAACAAAATAAGTATTTTTTTTCATAGAAAGATATTTAGCATTTTAGCTATGCTGCTGACCTGACCTGCATTTCCCCCAAGCTGCTAAAGCAGTCTAAATATACACAGCATGAAATGAAAATCTGTAAGTATAAGTTTTCCTTCAGAAAGGGCACCCAGTATGTGGTATAGAATCCAGAGTTGGCTTCAGAGACATATATTTGGATCTATAAACCTGCATTCTTTGAGCATAAAAACTATAGCCTTAAACCAAGAGGCCATGTTGGACAGAGGCATGCATTGATTTTGAAAATCCTGTCTGCTTCTATAAATGTATTAAATAGTTATAGAGATGGACAGGCATTTAAAAACCTTCCTAGCTATGTGAAGTTACCCTCTAAAACTTATAGAATCCAAAAAACACGTCATTCTGACATATGACTTCAATATAACATATTTCCAGAATTGACCTAATCTAACCAGGGCCTTAGACACCCCCTTCTCTTAGAATAGCATGTTCCTTCTAAAGTTTATGGCATAGATGGAACCATTGCATGAAGGGACAAGTTCCCCCCAACTTTTTGGTGTCCTGTTAATATCTCTTGTCATGTGCTTTTTGGTCTCCCCATTTTTTAACATGCTCTATTTAACCACTGCTTATGGCACTAAGACCCATCTATTTATATTATAGGTGACTAAGGTGATACAGTAACTGGATTTGGAAGTATATCCACTTAAAACTTAGTGTCAAGTCATGGCCTTGCACACCAAATGTCTGATTAGAATGTAAATATCTATACCTGTCTTGCAAAATCTAATCTCTCTCAGGCAAGGGTAAAGTACCTCCTATCAATGTAGTATCCAACTGCCTAGCTGGCTGGTATCAGTGTGGGATGTGACAACAGGGAGGGTATATTGAACTCAATGCAGACTGCCTGGATTTCAAAGCAGAGAATTATTTCCCCTTTAGTTTACATGCTTAGATTATTGGAGTGGGAGCACATGTTCGCATGTATTTTGGGACTTTCTGCTGGTATTCTTTAGATACTGAATAATATTTAATCTGAAGATGAATAGTGACATTAATGTACCACTACATTATTTCATATGAAATCTGACACATGCTTCATGAATAGCTCTAAAGCCTTTGTGGCTATGAAGCAAAATTAGATATTATAGTATTTCAATTCAATTAGGCTTTACCATCAAATTCATTGTTGCCATAACAACTCACAGCAATGTATGTTCATCTGGTACAAGCATTGAGTAAAGAGGCATTTTGGGGGGTCATAACTTTTTTTTTTTCCTCTGGCTGCTATAGGAAAGTTAATGATGATAATAAGATTTCAGAGCTTGTTTTGGTTTGGAAACCCTTTCCTATACCAGACATAAGCTTCCACTATTGTGATCTCCTTTCATACTGTTTAAATACAATTTTTAAAAAACTATTTAGGATAGTCATTTTGTTACAGCAATGTAAGTATTGTTATGCTCAGAGTGTAGCCAGAGTCCATATCAGGTGGCCTCAGAAATCCATTTTAGATTACTCCCATACTCAGTAAATTATTAGACTTTTAAAGCTGACTGCATGTCTGATGCTAGCGAAGGTTTTTGGTCCCACTGTAATTTCAGCTGCAGAGTGTTCACCACTCTTTAATGCCATGTGTGAGCAAGTATAATAATGGAGTTTGAGATTCATAATGGTACACATTTGAGGTGAGAAGGACCCTTTGTTAGCTATTTGTACTCTTGATAGTCAAAACAGAACAGGGTCTGATGCTCGTTTAGCGTCAGTCACCGTCCTGTATTACAACAGATGGATGTTAGAAATGGCATTCGTGGACCCCTGCCTTTAGATTAGGCCACCACCACCACCTTCACTACAGTCTCAAGGAGTATTCTAATTCCATGTCTGAATCTTTGCAGGATGCTGAGGAGCAACTTGATCAGCTGTGTGAACAATGACACCTTCACAGGACTAAGCTCAGTAAGGTTGCTCTCTCTGTACGACAACCGCATCACCACCATCACTCCTGGAGCTTTCAATACACTTGTCTCTTTGTCCACGATGTAAGTAATCCTTTTAATTTTTTTGATGCTGCCACTGTCCAGGACTGCCTGGGCCAAGGCGGGAGGGAGGGGTCCATTGCAGCCTGGCACTCAGGTTTGGCCCGGCCAATGTGGACTCAAATCAGCACAAGGACCCCACGTGCCAGATTGCAACACCAGAAGGGGGGAGCTGGGCCTAGCTCCATGGGACAGGGGCCACCAGTACGGGGTGAGTGTGGAGTGGGCTCATTTTTCCTACTACCTCACTGTTGGAGCCTTAGGTACGGGGGGTGAGGGGCCTTCAGTTGCAGATTTTGGCCCTGACCCCGAACACCTCTGTGTGGCCCTGCTGTTGTCCCATACTTTAAGAGAATTTGTTAGTTGTGAAATCAAAGTGTTTGAGTGTTCAGATGGGGAGAACCATCTTCTTTTTCTTTTTTAATTCACTGAAATTGAAGATTTGGAGAATTTAGAACTTCTGCGACTGCTTTAGAGTTTCCATGCTCAGTTTCGGTTTGGACAGACAGAGAGCAGATAAAAGGGTTGTGGTTTTTTTTTTTAATTTAATCAAAAAACCTAAATGTCAAAAAGTTGTTCTATAAAATGAATAACTAAACCTAAAAGAAAGGGGAGCTCAGTTCCCATTGGAATTTGCAAATCCCAGCCTAAACATTTGCAAAGAATTTTCAAGGTTTTTCTATAATATTTCTGACTTTTCTTATATATTTTCTGGGTTCCTTTCTTAGTGTATCTATTTTCATACAAGTACTCATTGTTAAATAGAGATAGAGTCTGGTCTGTGCTTCCAGCTGTGAATGGGAAACTGGCGCAACTGTTAATGGAAGTTGTCTACTTAATCCCATCCACTCTGCATTGAAAATGCACCCTAACTATCCAAACAAAACAAACTCTTTGTTATTACAGCTTTTTTTTTTTTGGCTCGAAAGTAACCTCTGTGGTGTTTACTTGTTTTAAATAAGGAGTATGTGTTTGGTTTTTTGGGGGGGGGAAGGAGAGTAGCAGAGCAGAAGTCTTGCAATGTTTTGTTGCTCCTTCCTTTATTTTTATCAATTTTGTTAATAGCCTTTCCCCAACCAGCCAGTTCATACTGTGGCATCTCACCCTTGGTAGGAGGGAGAGAGAGGTAAACAACCCTCCTAAAAGTCACCCTGCAGATTGAAGGACAAGGGCACTAACTATAGTGGAATTCATTTTCCCTGGTCACCATCTGCATTGCTCATTCTTCTATATTGGTCAAACCATACATTCCAAAATGTAGTACTCAACATGTGCTTTTCTGTGCTGCCAGCATTCCCAGCCTTGTCTGCCTTTTCCCCTGCTTCTTGCAGTTGCCTCCATGCTCCATGCATCCCCTATGCATGGAGCGACGATCTTGAACTAGTCCCCAAGAATCATGCCCTGTCTGCTTTTAAGTCTCTCTCAAAAACTCACCTCTGCTATGCTGTCTACAGTGAATCTATTCAATTTTTAACAGTTTCCTCTGTTTCCCTTTTCCTACTCTCTGTGTGCTTATCTGCTATTACAAGTGACCTCAGAACAGGGAACCATCCCTCATTTACTTATTCTTGAATGTCAGGAAAGGAACTAGCTCATCATATGCTCTAAAATAAAAGGTATGTCAACACAGCAACTGGAAGAGTGTTTCCCAACACAGTAGACAGACAGGCTGTCTCTAGCAGAGCTAACGTGCTAATAGCAGAGTAGCCGTAGTGGTGCCTCGGGCTAGCCACCCAAATGCAGTCCTGTCCAACCCGCTGGCTATATATTCAGGTGGCTAGCCCAAGCTGCCACCTTGCCATGGTGGCCACACTCCTATTTTCAAGCACAATTTCAAGTGCTATGTAGACATAAACAAATAATGCTGATGTTTCCCTTTGTTTACACAGTTCACTGGGTTATTGGTTGCAAAAACAAGGCTGGGAGTAATTTGTGATTGTGTCATATTTAATGGCAGGAAAGAATTTTTCACCTTTGTGGGTATTTTTCAGCTGCACATAAAGATTTTCACAGCCTCTGGCAGTGTTTTAAAGCTGATGATAATTGAATGAGCTGCTTTGGCACAAAAATGCCTTTTAGTAGTCACTTTGACCGTGGAAGACGGACATTGTGTTCCTATCCATGTTTGAATTAGGAAGTTCACTCAGACAGATTTTCATGTAGGACTTGATCCAATGCCCCATTCGAGTCAATGGCAGGACCCCCATTTACTTCACTGGACTTTGGATTTAGCATCATATCATTCAGATACATGCCGTGTCTACACTTACGGCAGCGAGTAGAGTATAGCTATACACTACATGTATAGCTACACGCTGCAGTGAAGGCAGGCTGCATCCACTCTTGTCACTGTGGTGTGTAGCTACCCGCAGCAGTAAAAGGCTCTGGTGGGGGAAGGCAGCGGGGAGCTACTGGGCACAGCGGGGAAAGGCTCTGGTGCGGGGAGACTGCAGTACACTGCACTGGCTAAAAATAGCAGTGTAGACATGGGCACTGCCTGGCCATTGGTGTAGGGTATTTACCATAGGGTTCAAGTGTGCAAGGCACTATGCTGTCCTCATCTAAACCGTACCTTACCATCTACACTGCTATTTATCCCTATGCCAGCAGAGTGTGCAGTGTCTGTACTTTACAGGCGCCATAAGTGTAGTCGCACCTTACATGAAAAATGAGTAGGGTTACCATACGTCCGTTTTTTCCCGGACATGTCCGGCTTTTCAGCAATCAAACCCCCGTCCGGGGGGAATTGCCGAAAAGCCACACATGTCCGGGAAAATGGCCAGCACTTCCTCTCCCCCTGTGGCTCTGCTCCACTCCTCCTCTCTCAGATTTACAGAGCCAAGCTGCCGAGCCAGCGCTACTGGCTTCGGGCAGCCCCCCCCTGCCTCCGGACCCCGAGCCCCCAGCCAGGCACTACTCCTACCCGGCTCCAGCTGAGCTGCTCCCGCGGTGCAGGGGGGGGCTGCCCGAAGCCGGTAACGCTGGGCTGGCTCGGGCAGCTCGCTCTGTAAGTCTGAGGGGGAGGAGCCGAGCAGCTCAGCTGGAGCCGGGGAAGGGACGTGCCCAGCCAGCTCTGGGTCCTGAGGCAGGGGAGGGCTGCCCGAAGCCAGCAGCTCGGCTCTTACATTCTGAGAGGGGAGGAGCAGCTCAGCTGGAGCCCAGGTAGGAGAAGTGGGGTCCGGAGGCGGGGCTGGGGGGTGCTGAGCGGGCCGGGGGGACCAGGGGGTGCTCAGCCGGGGTCCGGGCCGGGGGGTGCTGAGCGGGCCGGGGGGCCGGCGGGGCTGGGGGTGCTGAGCAGGCCGGGGGATGCTTGGCCGGGGGTCCGGGGGCTGGCGGGGCCAGGGGGTGCTCGGCCGGGGATCGGGGGCCGGGCCGGGGGGTGCTGAGCGGACCGGGGGGCCGGCGGGGCTGGGGGGTGCTGAGCGGGCCGGGGGATGCTTGGCCGGGGGTCCTGGGGCTGGCGGGGCCAGGGGGTGCTCGGCCGGGGATCGGGGGCCGGGCCGGGGGGTGCTGAGCGGGCCGGGGGGCCGGCGGGGCTGGGGGCCGCTGAGCGGGCCAGGGGATGCTCGGCCGGGGGTCCGGGGGCCGGCGGGGCCAGGGGGTGCTCGGCCGGGGGCCGGCCCAGGCTTGAAACGCCGGGGGGGGCAGCCTGGGCCGCTCCTCCTCCCCCCACACCCCCCCTTACCTGCTTCAGGCTTCCCGCGAATCAAATGTTCGCGGGAAGCAGGGGAGGGGGCGGAGTTGGGGCGGGGACTTTGAGGAAGGGGCGGAGTTGGGGCGTGGGCGGGGCTGGGGGTGGGGCCGGGGGCCGGTGGAGTGTCCTCCTTTTGGAGGCTCGAAATATGGTAACCCTAAAAATGAGGAACTGTTTTTTCCCAACCTGTGTTTCATAACAGCATTCCATTATGGCTGGCTGTGCCTGCGTCCTGATGCTACTAGAGATTAAATATTACTTTCATGACTTAGAGAGTTCAGGTCACTGACTGTCCTATTCACCCTAAATTGTGAGGATTAATCAGTGTTTAAGTTTCACTTTTTTGCCATTTATTAATACAAAACTATGAACCACACCATTTTATATTCATTTTTATAATAACCACTTATAAGCTAACATTTCTTTCCATTTTTTATTTGGGAAACTATATTTTGCCTCATTCACCAGATTAAAAGCAGCATTGTTACTTTTTGCTTACAGTCATTATCCTTAATATTATCAGAAAGTATGCAGTTCTAAAAATAGCATTCAAAGGAATGGTTTCCAGCAGAGGGAGCACATACATTTATTTTTTGTGTTATTGCAAAAGCATAGCTGTTTTTATGATTTCTTACTACCAGTGGGATAAGTTAAATAAATAGATATTTAGGTTCCCACTTTTTAGGTATGCATGCAGTTTTGCAGGCCCAGTCCTAATGCATGTATTTTAATACCTAGGCAAGCATGTTTATCCACAGTGGGCTTTGCATGAATTAAACATGCCAAGAGGGCACACTTACACAATATTAAAATATCAGCCTAGATTTTAGAGTGTGTTTCCAAGATGATTATAACAGTGTTAAGACAGGCTGCAATTTGGAACTTTTCCTTTTAAATATTTCAGTTTCCATAGCTCTTCGCAAATTTTAATAAAGACACTCCTGGTTGACTGGCTGCTTCCTTATTTCAAGAGCTCTGTCCACCCCGCTATAAAAATATTCTTGTATCTTTGACTGAAACCTTTTAATAAGCCACCTTTGCTAAAAGCCTGATTGCCCTGTTTCAATGTGAGTGGCTATATTACTATCATTAGGTATAGAAAATCTGATTATTTAATTTTATAGCATTTCAACTGTCAAACATTACTGTTTGTGATCTGAAAATGCCCACTTTAATAGCCTCAGTCAAACTCCATCCTAACACCGTTGCAATTTATTGTCCCTTCCAGGCTTTCAAATTGCTTATCATCAGAAATAATTTTGCATAGTGAAGCTTTTGTTCCATGTGATACTTAGATTCATTGACCTAATGGTCCTGCCAAGTGGCATCATCATGTTTCCTTGGAAACAGATTGAGCTGTTTTGGTACCAAAATATATCTGTATCTAGTTTTCTAATATATACCGTATCTCAAAAGGGATTAGTGAAAGGATCAGTATATTTGGAAAAATATTAAGTTTAATTAATTGAGTGCTATTTATTGCACCATTACATATGAATAATCCATGCTTCCTCAGACAGTAACATTAAGAAAAGATTTGGTCATTGTTCCCACCATTGACTATGCAATAACATTATCAATTTTCCTCCATAAATAAAAGTTACACTTGAATATTTGAATTACAAAATTTGGACTGGAACCAGATTATTGGACTTTGCCAGTCGTCTCGGTGTTTGGATCCAGGGTTTTGGAACAGATCCATCTCAGACTTAAAATAAATGGGAAAACCTGAAGCCAGGGGTTACATTTAACTTCATGCAATCACATAACATCACATATTCAGTTTCCAGCCCTCTGAATATGGTGCCAAGTTAATCTATAACAGTGTTTATTTTTAAAAATAAAATTAATTAAATGAAATCATCAAGAGTTGCTTAGATTACTGTGATGTGTGAATGTATGTTCTCCATACCAGAAACTATATGACGGGTGAAATTCACCCCTGAGCAGAGAGACTGCTCAAAGCAGTTGCGTCACTTGAGACCTGTATGTGGCAGTGAAGTGCCAAGAGGCCATGTACTGTCTGTAAATCGAGGTTAATTTCACCCTGAGAAAACTTAACTGTGTAACGTTAGGTCAGGCAATGCCAGAGTTGGGTTGCCTTATGCTTTCCCCAACTATGTAATTCCTAAAATGCCCAAGAGGGGAACTTCCTCCTGTGCACCTTATTCTTGATCCTGCAAGCTGATCTGCATGGGTGTACCTCCACACTCATGTGGAGCCTCTTTAACTTCAGTGCGCTCCAGAGGGGACCAAAGGGTCCCTGAGCTTGGATCACCTTGCAGAAATTGAAGCATGTCCTCAGCCCGAGTTCCCTTTCAGCACACTTTGCTCAGCCCCACCATATCCTGCCTAATGTGTAGGGAAAACTTAAAACCCTTCCTCAACCCATTACTTTTCTCGAGACACTAGTTTACCCACAGAAGCTGACAAATCATAGAATGATAGAAATGTAGAGATGGAGAAGGAACCTCGAAGTCATGAAGTCCAGCCCCCTGCTCTGTGGCAGGACCAAGTAAACCTAGACCAGCCCTGAGAGGGGTTTGTCCAACTTGTTTTTTAAACGCATCCAATGATGGGGACTCCACGACCTCCCTTGGAAGCCTGTTCCAGAGCTTAACCACCCTTATAGTTAGAAAGTTTTTCCTAATATCTAACCTAAATCTTCCTTGCTGCAGATTAAGCCCATTACTTCTTGTCTTATCTTCAGTGGAAAAGGAGAACAATTAATCACTGTCCTCTTTATTACAGCCCTTAACATATTGGAAGACCGTTACCAGGTTGCTTCTCAGTTTTCTTTTCTGAAGACTAAACTTGCCCAGTATTTTCAGCCTTTCCTGATAGGTCAGGTTTTCTAAACCTTTTATCATTTTTGTTCTCTCCTCTGGATTCTTTCCAGTGTGTCCACATCTTTCTTAAATTGTGGTGTCCAGAGCTGGATACACGACTCCAGCTGGGGCCTCACCAGTGCCAAGTAAAGCAGGACAGTTACCTCCTGTGTCTTACATACAACACTCCTGTTAATACACCTGAGAATCGTATTCGCTTTCTCTGCAGCTATGTCCCATTGATGACTCATATTCAGTTTGTGGTCCTCTATAACCCCAGATCCTTTTCAGAAGCACTACCACCTAGCCAGTTATTCCCTATTTTGTAGTTGTGCATTTAATTTTTTCTTCCTAAGTGAAATACTTTGCACTTGTCTTTAATTGATTTTATCTTCTTGAATTCAGACAAATTCTCCAATTTGTAAGGTCATTTTGAATTTTAAACCTGTCCTCTAAGGTGCTTGCTACTCCTCCCAACTTGGTGCCATCTGCAAATTTTATAAGCATATTCTTTATTCCATTATCCAAGTCATTAATGAAAATATTGAATAGTACCAAACCCAGGATTGACCCCTGCAGAACCCCACTAGATATACCCTCACAATTTGACAGCAAATCAAGATAACCTCTCTTTGAGAATGATCTTTCAACGAGTTGTGCATGCACCTTGTAGTAATTTCATCTTTCCCTAGTTTACTTATGAGAGTATAAAGCAGATGTGCTGGTCTTCAGCTCTAGGAGCCTCCTAATTCATAAATAAAAGGTCAAAACAGAGAAAACATAAAATGTAGAAGCTTACACAACCTTCCCCCATGCAAATATACTTTGAACATACAACATCTGATTCTTTTTAAAAAGACACTTCTCCTCCTGAAGGGCTTATTGTCGTGCTGTTTTTCAACTTTCTACCATAGCCATTCCAGGTTTAAAAAAAAGTCAAGAATCTTTCTATGATAGGAGTAGGCATTTAGTCTCCATGTGGATAAAATTGGCTAACCCATTTTTGCTCCAGCTTCTACGTTTTAAATAATATAATATAATATAATATAATATAATATAATATAATATAATATAATATAATATAATATAAAAACTTGTCCTTTTGGTGGAGACCAAGTATGAAACATTTCATCCTCAAATGGGCAAAATTCAGCTGAAAACAGGGCGCTAGCACAGATACTATTATGCAGTCTTAACTGTTGCAATCCCTGCCCTTCTGTCATAATTAACTGGATTGTATTGTAATAATAATTATACTGTCATTGTGCTTACAGTGTGTCAAGGCTGTATCCCCACTTTGAACTTTAGGGTACAAATGTAGGGGCCTGCATGAAAACTTTTAAGCTTAACTACCAGCTTAGCCCTGGTCCGCTGCCACCATTTTCAATGGATTCCCCCCCCGGGAAGCCTTGAAAAACCTTCACCAATTCCCTGGTGAATACAGATCCAAACCCCTTGGATCTAAAACAAGGAGAAATTAACCATTCCCCTCTTTCCTCCCACCAACTCCTGGTGAATACAGATCCAACCCCCTTGGATCTAAAACAAGGAGAAATTAACCATTCCCCTCCTTCCTCCCACCAACTCCTGGTGAATCAAGATCCAAACCCCTTGGATCTTAAAACAAGGAAAAATCAATCAGGTTCTTAAAAAGAAGGTTTTTAATTAAAGAAAAAGGTAAAAATTATCTCTGTAAAATCAGTATGGAAATTAACCTTACAGGGTAATCAAACTTAAAGAGCTTAGAGGACTCCCCTCTAGTCTTAGGTTCAAAGTACAGCAAACAAAGATAAACACTTTAGTAAAAGGTACATTTACAAGTTGAGAAAACAAAGGAAAACTAAGACGCCTTGCCTGGCTATTTACTTACAAGTTTGAAATAGGAGAGAGTTGTTTAGAAAGATGTGGAAACCTGGATTGATGTCTGGTCCCTCTCAGTCCCCAGAGCGAACACCAAACCCAAACAAAGAACACAAACAAAAGCCTTCCCCGCCTCAAGATTTGAAAGTATCTTGTCCCCTTATTGGTCCTTTAGGTCAGATGCCAGCCAGGTTACCTGAGCTTCTTAACTCTTTACAGGGAAAAGGATTTTGGAGTCTCTGGCCAGGAGGGATTTTATAGTACTGTACACAGGGCAGCTGTTACCCTTCCCTTTATAGTTATGACACAGTGTATCAGATGTGCCATATAGTCATGCCCAATATGTTCTGGCAATACCAGCACATGAAAAATATTGTGTTAAGGACTCACTCTGAGTCCTTGTCACTGAATTGGTCTTAAAGTTAGGCTTTTTAAAATCTGTTTGGCTGCAAGACAGTGTCCCCAAAAAAACAGGAAACCCTACTGTGGAAAACCACCAAGAGACGAGTTTAAGATGTTGAGAAATGTGTATAAGATACTGAAGGGTAAATAGTACTATATCAGAAAAGTCCACACTAGGGGTATTATCCCTTCTGGTAAGCTCTTTTTATTTTACTGTTCATCCAACTTTGATTGTTAAACAGTTATTCTGAAGTCATGAACCTCATTTTTTGTTTGATTTAGCTTTATTCCTCTCCATTTCTTTAAGGAGCACCCTTAAGAATGATGGCTGTTTTTCTCATGATACAGAATAAACAACCCCTGAGCCCAACACTGTGGCATTTAATTTCAGAAAGGGGAACTATGCAAAAATGAGGCGGTTAGTTAAACAGAAATTAAAAGGTACAGTGACTACAGTGAAATCCCTGCAAGCTGAATGGACAATTTTCAAAGATACCGTAATAGAGGCCCAATTTAAATGTATACCCCGAATTAAAAAACAAAGTAAAAGAACTAAAAGAGAGCCACTGTGGCTTAACAACCATGTAAAAGAAGCAGTGAGAGATAAAAAGGCATCTTTAAAAAAGTGGAAGTCAAATCCTAGTGAGGTAAATAGAAAGGAGCATAAACACTGCCAAATGAAGTGTAAAAATTCAATAAGGAAAGCCAAAAAGCAGTTTGAAGAGCAGGTAGCCAAAAACTCAAAAGGTAATAACAAAATGTTTTTTAAATACATCAGAAGCAGGAACCCTGCTGAACAACCAGTGGGGCCCCTGGACAATCGAGATACAAAAGGAGCACTTAAAGACGATAAAGTCATTGCGAAGAAACTAAATGAATTCTTTGCTTCAGTCTTCACAGCTGAGCATGTTAGGGAGACTCCCAAACCTGAGACGTCCTTTGTAGGTGACAAATCTGAGGATTTTTCACAGATTGAAGTGTCATTAGAGGAGGTTTTGGAATTAATTGATAAACTTAACAGTAACAAGTCACCGGGACCAGATGGCATTCACCCAAGAGTTCTGAAAGAACTCAAATGTGAAATTGCGGAACTATTAACTATGGTTTGTAACCTGTCCTTTAAATCAGCTTCTGTACCCAATGACTGGAAGATAGCTAATGTAACGCCAATATTAAAAAAGGGCTCTAGAGGTGTTCCCGGCAATTACAGACCAGTAAGTCTAACGTCAGTACCAGGCAAATTAGTTGAAACAATAGTATAGAATAAAATTGTCGCACACATATAAGAACATAAATTGTTGGGCAAAAGTCTACATGGTTTCTGTAAAGGGAAATCATGTCTTACTAATATATTAGAGTTCCTTGAAGGGGTCAACAAACATGTGGACAAGGGGGATCCAGTGGACATAGTGTACTTAGGTTTCCAGAAAGCCTTTGACATGGGATAAGAGGGAAGATCCTTTCATGGATTGAGAGCTGGTTAAAAGACAGGAAACAAAGGGTAGGAATAAATGGTAAATTTTCAGAATGGAGAGGGGTAACTAGTGTTCCCCAAGGGTCAGTCCTAGGACCAATCCTATTCGATTTATTCATAAATGATCTGGAGAAAGGGGTAAACAATGAGGTGGCAAAGTTTGCAGATGATACTAAACTGCTCAAGATAGTTAAGACCAAAGCAGACTGTGAAGAACTTCAAAAAGATCTCACAAAAGTAAGTGATTGGGCAACAAAATGACAAATGAAATTTAATGTGGATAAATGTAAAGTAATGCACATTGGAAAAAATAACCCCAACTATATACATACAATATGATGGCTAATTTAGCTACAACTAATCAGGAAAGAGATCTTGGAGTCATCTTGGATAGTTCTCTGAAGACGTCCACGCAGTGTGCAGCGACAGTCAAAAAAGCAAACAGGATGTTAGGAATCATTAAAAAAAGGATAGAGAATAAGACGGAGAATATCTTATTGACCTTATATAAATCAATGGTACGCGCACATCTTAAATACTGTGTACAGATGTGGTCTCCTCATCTCATAAAAGATATACTGTCATTAGAAAAGGGCAACTAAAATGATTAGGGGTTTGGAACAGGTCCCATGTGAGAAGAAATTAAAGAGGCTAGGACTTTTCAGCTTGGAAAAGAGGAGACTAAGGGGGGATATGATAGAGGTATATAAAATCATGAGTGGTGTGGAGAAAGTGACTAAGGAAAAGTTATTTACTTGTTCACATAATATGAGAACTAGGGGCCACAAAGTGTAATTAATGGGCAGCAGGTTTAAAACAAATAAAAGGGAAGTTCTTCTTCACACAGTGCACAGTCAACCTGTGGAACTGCTTGCCTGTGGAGGTTGTGAAGGCTAGGACTATAAAAGGGTTTAAAAGAGAACTAAATAAATTCATGGAGGTTAAGTCCATTAATGGCTATTAGCCAGGATGGGTAAGGAATGGTGTCCCTAGCCTCTGTTTGTCAGAGGGTGGAGATGGATGGCAGGAGAGAGATCACTTGATCATTGCCTATTAGGTTCACTCCCTGTGGGACACCTGGCATTGGTCACTGTCAGTAGACAGGATACTGGGCTGGATGGACCTTTGGTCTGACCTAGCATGACCATTCTTATGTTCTTATGGATCATAATGGAGGTCTGAGAAACTGAACTGGATGTGAATTTAAAAACAGCTGTTAAATTTCAACAATATACATGAGTAGACTCAATGATCCCTTAAGACCCAGTTCATGCCACCCATACTAGCAGAACCTTACTACACAAGTAGTTCTGTTGGAAAGTGCTTGTGTACTAAGATACCGCTCCACATTAATAAAAATGACAGATTCAGAGCCTTATAATTGAGTTACAGTATTTTTTCCATGTAGCAAAACTCTATGCTAAAGAGATCTTTGTCGTGGATTCAGAGAGTTAAAGGTGTATATAGTATGAATCCTGAAATGTGAATAAAGAGTAAGGTTGCTTTTTTATTTTTTCTCTATTTGACCTTTTATTTCTTGATTAGAAAGGCATAGAGCCAGAAATCAGTACAGCTTCATGAGTATGACAGTGAAGATGGTCCCGTTTGTGAGAAATGGTGTTTAATAAGTTAGAACCTGGCCCTAGGAGAGGTCAGAAAACCTGGGTTCTCTTCCCTGATCATCTGCTGAATCCCTGGGACCCAGGGTTATTCCAATAACCGTTCTTTGACGTAGTTTATTCATCGGTAAAGTGGAGACAGTAATCACCTTCATAAGAGGGTTTGGATTAAACTCGTATTTATGAAGCTCTTGGAGATGCCAAGAATAAAGATGCTGTAGATGTGTGAAATATTCTTTAAGTTCAATTTAGCCTTTTCTTCAAGAAACTCATTCTATACACACATAATCTGCTCCAAATTGTGGAGTGTTTTGTTCTTTGGATTTATGTGTGAACATGACTCAAGTCTCTTACGGGCAATATAGCAAATGGTCTGTGAAGCACTGGCTGCCCTGGCTTTGGAGGTTTAAACATTTGGCTCATGGAAACATTGTTTGTGCCAAAGTAAGTCCATTTTGAAAATGTACAGGACATCCTGTCTGTGGTCCTATTATGGATGAAAGAAAATGGAAAACAATTTAGTATGAAAATAACTAGAAATACATTGATGCTTTCAGTGCCTGTTTTCACCTGAGAAAAGATGTTTGCTTATGACTTTTTGACTCTGAAAGCTGCTCCTTTCCTCTTCATTTTGAGTCCTCTTTAGTGACAATGAAGTGGTTAGTGGAGTCATAGTGGAGACAAAGAAAGTTGGGGGTTTTTGGTAGTTGAACCACATTGTGCTGAGTTCCCTTCTGCCTTTTTTACTCTAACTATAAATTTCAATAGTCTGTGGTAGGCCGACTTGTAATTACACACCCATTGCTCTGGGTTATTGCTAGCATTGGGGTGTTTTTTTACTAAAAATATTAGCCAATTTTCTAAGAGTGGCTGTAAACCATATTGTGGGTATGTGTGTTGGCCCAAAACTATATAGTCTGGGAAGTGGTATGATTATTCATTTTCCTCACAGATCACTCAGATGTTTTATATAAGATTCCATAGCAATCTGAAGGACCATTGACTGGATGAAACCTTGATATAGCTTTATTTGACTGGGACATCAGATTTTTAAGAGCATGTAGGATATCAAACGCCTCCAAGGTCTCCATGTCACTGTTTCCAGCTAAATCCACACACTTGCTGCATGGACAAGAGATGCTGCAGTCACTGGGTCTTAAAATTCCTGCTGTCTTGCTGGAGATCTCCTGCCCAACAGAGGAATTGCATTGATTTTTTTCTCTGGCAGAGAATGTATTCACTCACAAATTATCGTGTTTCACAGGGGGCCCTGAGGATTCCCTAGCTTTCATTTTGGGCCCCTCATTTGACATTTTGGGGGATAGTGGTAAGCCCATGTTCATTCTCCTTCCTTGGGAATGTCTTTCAAAATCTTGAAGCCACTGCTGCTTTTCATACATCAGATGGAACATCACCCTCTTCTCGGCTGTTGAGTTAAAACAACACAAACACAAACTGCAGACATTTCGACTTATTAGCTGTAGTCTCAGGTAGCATTTATCTTCTTTCAAGACTCTCTCAGTTCTTTTTCCGATTATCCTAGAACTAGGCTGATGACTATGTTATGTATAACACCAACTTACATGTAGCAGCTTTCATCCAAAGGATCCAGAAATCTTTAAGAAATATTTTAAGAACTAACAACTACAGTTCTGTCTACAGTGACTTCAGCAATGGTATTAGAGAGTCAGATGTGTTTTAAAAGACAGCTGTTACCCACAGTTCCTCAGGAATCTTGCTTGGCAGCATGATTGTTGATATTTGGAGTACATAGGGATTTCTTTTTCTAAAAACTGTTAGCCCAAACTGTGATATACACTTACCCCTCTTAGGCAGTCCATCCAATGGTCTCTTATCATGAATTGTTACAATGCTAGCATAGCCGCATGCTATGCTACAACAGTTGGACTGCATTTGAAAGATATTTCAGAAGCAGTTACAAGATAGGGTGTGTATCTCACAATAGCTGTGAGGCAGGTAAGTATGGTACTATCACAGCCTTTTCTAGATGGGTAAACTCACTCACATCAAGGGCTTATCTATACACAAAGGCTGTGATAAAATGGTACATACCTTTTTTCTCCAGTGTGGCCACAGTTATGCCAGTATAAATGTGCTTATACCAATATAGTTTATTTCCTTACGGGAAAGGGAATAAGTTATATCAATGTAATACCGATATAACTGCATCCTCACTAGGAATTGTATCAGTATAAAACACACACCCCTTACAGACAGTTATACTGGTACAAAATTTCTGTGTAGAACAAGCCTAAGTGAATTGGCCAGGCTCTCACTGAAAATAAGGGGCAGAGCCTTGAGTGGAATCCTTGAGTTCTGAATATATGGGCTTTCGCTAGTCACTTAATGTCTGTAGTAGCTGACCATGTTCAATGTGTTTTTGTTTTGATTCCCTTTCAGTAATTTGCTGTCTAATCCCTTTAATTGTAATTGCCACCTGGCATGGCTGGGGAAATGGCTCAGAAAAAGGAGAATTGTCAGTGGAAATCCACGTTGCCAGAAACCCTCTTTCTTAAAGGAGATTCCGATTCAAGATGTGGCCATACAGGACTTCACCTGTGATGGTAAGAAAACTTGATGGGACTTGGTATTTCACTACCAGACTGGTATCTCTGCTGTTTTTTCTACCTAATCAACACCACGATATCATGATGAAAAGAGCTTAATTAAATTTACAGTAGAACCTCTGAGTTATGAACACCTCGGGAATGGAGGTTGTTCATAACTCTGAACTGTTCGTAACCCTGAACAAAACATTTCGATGGTTCTTTCAAAAGTTTACAACTGAACATTGACTTAATACAGCTTTGAAACTTTACTATGCAGAAGAAAAATGCAGCTTCCCTTTATTTTTTTAGTAGTTTATATTTAGCACAGTACTGTACTGTATTTACTTTTTTTTAATGTCTCTGCTGCTGCCTGATTGCATACTTTTGGTTCCAAATGAGGTGTGGGGTTGACTGATCAGTTCATAACTCTGGTGTTCATCACTCTGAGGTTCTACTGTAGTCATGAGGGAGAGAACTGTCTCTAATCAAATGTCATTGTTCTATATCATCTGGGAATTGTTTTTTTATTGGCGATGGCACCTTAGTAGATTCCCATGTTCTGGGCCCCCTCCCTCCAAGCCTAGATAGAAGTATGAGTTCTTCCTTGTGCAATCAGCTGAGACTGGTTTCTCTGGATTCTTTCAGGATACACCTTTTTTTCACCCTTGAATCCAAATGCATTCAGCTCCTTGCCAGGGAGTTTGACGAACAAAGCAATCTTCCTTGAGAATAATGCCAGTGCAGTTACTGACTTTTCCTCCCATTCCCTTAGCCCCATTCCCACTGTCCTCAGAGGTTTTCTTGGAGAACCGACTAGATCTTGGGGCTATGAAGTCTTAGCAGAAATATAATGGGAATATAGGAATATTAGAGATTTAGAAATCAATCAGAAAGATTCAGTGAAGTGTAATGAATGGCTGTGGCCATTTAGGAGTAAACTCTGACCCTTCCTCCTCTGCTACGGAGGGCCCCAGGTGTTGGTGCTGCTGTTATTGTTTGTATCATTGTAACTGCTAGGAGCCTTGGGCTAGGTCTACACTACCCGCCTGAATCGGCGGGTAGAAATCGATCTCTCGGGGATCGAATTATCGCGTCTCGTCGGGACGCGACAATCGATCCCCGAATCGAAGCTTTTACTCCACCAGCGGAGGTGGGAGTAAGCGCCATTGACGGGGAGCCGCGGAGGTCGATTTTGCTGCCATCCTCACAGCGGGGTAAGTCGGCTCCGATAGGTCGAATTCAGCTACGCTATTCGCGTAGCTGAATTTGCGTATCTTAAATCGACCCCCCCCCCCTGTAGTGAAGACCTGCCCTTGGACATGAAACAGGACCCCATCATGCTAGGCACTGTACGAACACAGAACTAAATGACGGTCTGTGATCCAAGGGACTTTGCAGAAATGCTTCAGTTCTGCTCTGTGTGGGGACAGTACCTGAGGAGGTTTGTGCTCCCTGTGCCTCTACGTCCACGTGAAGCAAGATTTGGGGACAGTAGTGCAGGGTGAAAGTGGAGTAACCTAATGCACATTCATCTCCTTTGGGTTCAGTGGGACTACCCAAGTGCATAAAGTTGCTCTTGGACTTAAGCATTTGCAGGATCAGCAAGTAATGAGTGAGTCTGGTAAACAATAGGGGAAGTGAGCAGGGGAGAACAGGAGTTACAGTAAAAGATCATGTGGCTATTTAGTTAAGTTACATGCATGTCTTGGTGGCATAGGTTGTTTTGTAATGATGGGATTATTTTCCCATTCCCCTTTCTTCTTTTTCCCTCCATCATTTTTAATGCAAACCATTCCTTTTTGGACATGCACACTCATGAGTGAAAGTTGCTAGGATTGCTTTTCAGACCTCTAGCAGGGCTTCCAGTCTTGTTTAAACCTGAAGGCTCAAGCATACACCTGGCAGACCCATGAAGGAAGGAAAATCATCTCTGCCTCAATTAGTCTTTGTATAAGTCTTAAAGAAATGAAAATATCTAATGGAAACATGGTCATATGGTTTAACTTTACTATTTCAATGTTCAATACATTCAGTCTGTTTACATTCATAAACATGTATATACTTCCTATCATGATCATCTAGAGTATGTTTCACTAAATGTTTCCTTCCATATGCATCTTGATACTACAGTTTGTATTTTCCTAATGTTTTGTGAAGCGTGTTGTTTTGGGGGAAAATCCATGGTTTAATGTTCTTAACTTCAAAGACTTGGTTTCTTCCATGCAAATCCTGTTGTTCTGCAATTATGAGATTTAATCTGTTGTTTGTGGAAGTTTGAATCCACGTTAGGAGTATTAGATATTTTTATGCATGAACAGATGCATTGCCAGCAATTCTGAGAGTATAGTTTGGTTTGTTTTTTGCCTAGTTATCCTTGTCAACAATGAGGCTTTTCAAATAAAGTGATAAATGACGTGCCATGCCAACATTAAAAGTCGATGCTTAACACTGAAAGATTTACATCATGAGGAAATAAAGCTAGATAGTTATTTTTAAAAAAAGATTCCTTGTAATCTTATGTCAAGATAAGATTAAGGCTGATGGTCTGGTAAAATTTTCTGTTTCAGCTAACACAGGGTGCGGGTGTTGGGGTGACAGGGAGAGGCTATTTAATGGGTGAAGATTTGTAGAATTTCAAAAAGCTGGCTAACTATTTTATAAAATTTTGTTTTCTTTTCCTTTTAAAACAATTGCCACCATTTTTCAGAACAGTTTTGCACCCTGATGCCAGTGATCCAGTATGTGATGTTGGGGCGAAACTAAATATTAGGGGCTAATTGACAACCCAACTGTTGTAGACTTATGGATGTCCCTATTTTGTATTAGATGCGAGCAATTACCTCTGAAGCGAGCCCTCCTGGCCTGCATGGTTGATTTCCTTCCCAAATATCAGGATCCTCTCATGCTCGCTCTCTCTCTCTCTCTCTCTCTCTGCAGGTAATGATGAAAGCAGCTGTCTGCTCTCTCCTCGTTGTCCTGATCAATGTACTTGTGTGGACTCAGTAGTGCGCTGCAGTAACAAAGGGCTGCGCATCCTGCCCAAAGGCATTCCCAAGGATGTGACTGAGCTGTAAGTTACATTTTATGTTACTCATTTCACAAGAAAAGGGCACTAGGTACTGTGCCAGTTGAGGTCCATGGAAGTTTGCCCTTGACATCAGTGAATGAATCATTGTACTTTGATATTTTCCTTATATTTTTTGATTGTTGTGGCCTCTTTCTTGTGCCTGAGTAGGTTGTAACTGCCTGTGTTACTCTGCACACGGGAGATTTTAAACTGTATGCAAGCCATGTATTAGTTTCTATTCGTTCTATATGTGGGGAACAAATGAATAAATCAATACTGTATAATATATAGTGCATTTTTAGCAGCTTGAGTTCACAATAGACAGTTTGAAAGAGCTATGGAAAATATATTTCCTACATACGCATCTGTGCGCTAATTATACTACTTCATGGCATTTTTCAAAAAAAAACAGCAGGGAAAACAAACAGTGGATTCTTTTCTTTTCTCTTCTCATGAAATGTCTAAAATAACAGAGGTAATTAGATTAAATTGTATAGTGAATGTGCATGAGTTGAGGGAGCCATTCTAGCTTTCTTCATTTGCTATGAATTTACATTGTTTTTTGGTTCTGTCCATGGAAAGAAAACGTAATACTGGAGGAACTGAATGGCTTGAAGGGTTGGTAGTAGGAATATAAAGCTTTTCACCTCTAGGTCACACATTGAAATCTAGCCCAGCTGCGTAGTTACTGGAAGTTGTTACCAGCTAATGACTGTTTATATATGAAAGTAGTTGGTTACTGTATGATGAGAGTATATGAAGTTAGTCAGTCCATTTCCTACTGAACCATATCTGATTTATGCTAATTAGCACTATTATTGGTAGACACAAGAGAGACCAGGAATATAACAGGCATTACAGTTTCACTCTTCAGGTTATCTCCTCCTGTTCAGTGGAGGGAATTTTGCACTGCTGCTGCACATACTGTATTTGTGTAGACTTTTTTCTCAAACACTATGTGGCACCTTCCATAGATGTCTTTTGGGGAGGATTAAGCAACAGCAAACTACGGCCACATTACTTCTGAAACAGAATGTCCACACAAAGGTTTAATGCACTTTAATTATGCACATTAACTTCACAGCTTTAGTTGAATAATCTTAACTTTTGTGAGAGTGCCAGTGTAGAGAAATCCATAGTGAGTGTGTGTCGTGTGATGTCTGCTGTAAAATATAGCTCCAGGGTGTTTTGCATAGATGCACACACTACTGGAAAAACCAATTACTACTTAAAATGCTCAAGATTGTTTTTTAGTTATTAAAGAAAATTTTTGCTGAATGAAGTATAATTCTGCTCTGAAAAGTTACTCTAATTGGAGAAGTGAAAGAGTACACGTTTAACGTGTTTCAATGATTTCTGGTCAGATTTGCTCAGTTCATGGTGGTAATAATATGGTTTCATCTGAAAGTCAAGTCCATTCTTATCCTTCTAATGTGTCATCACCAATAGTAAAGCTGCTGCAGACTAGATTCTGCCCTCATCATGCTGGAGCTCCACAACTTCCCTCAGGCATGATTTGTAGTCAATGGGGAATTACAGGTATTACTTCAGTTCCATATAACTGTGCAACACTGATGTTTTTATGGTCAGGATTCTTATGAGTGTAATAATATTTTATATGCTATAAACCAGTGACATGAGTTAACGTCATTCCTATTGTGACAGTAATATCACAAATTCCTGCAGTTTGCTATATTCTTTAGTCATTGTTTCCAAATGAAAGTAGCAATCTGTGATATTACAAGTACAGCTGCATGGAACTGAACAGTCTAATCTACTTGAATTTGCAACGTTCTAGTTTGGATTTGTGTTTTAAATCCAAAAACTTAGCAATGGAACTAACTCCAAACCATACCTCTTTTTGCGTGCTTTGGAAGTAAAACCCTGAATCAGTCTCAGCTGATTTTGCCACTGATTTTGTCACTAAAAACAAAGCCAGGCAAATTTCCCTTGACACCAATTCCTGAAGCAAAAGGTGTGTGATCTTTTGATTCAAAGCATGACAGGTCTGAAATGAAAAGAATATAATCAAGCTCACAAGTTTCCTCTTTGCTTCCAGGTCCACGTCCAGATGTTGGTTATGTTCTAGAAAGCCTTGTATCATCTAGGACCTACTTATCTGTCAGAATTCCAAAAGTTTTAGATTTAAAAGCTTTTTAAAACTGTATTTCAGGGATAAAAGCTACCTGAAGATTTTCGTTTTCTATTAGCAATCATAGATTCTTCTGTGCCTCCCACCATGTCCCTGCTATATATTGAGGACAGTTAAAGTTTAACAGATTTTTTAAACTACTAAGTTTTGATTTCCATAGCTCAGACATTTCTAAACTGTCTGTATTTCTCTAATAGCATCAACTACTGCTTTAAACCACCACGTATTCAATACCTGCTCTGGCAGAAACAGGAGCACCCCAGCAGGTTTAATAGGACTATGAAACAAATGTCTTCCAGTCTCTGTTTCTATAGCAAGATAGTAGATTTGGAAGAAAGAACTAGAACCCAGGAGAGTCTCCAGCAGATTTCAGTAACTTGCAGGAAAACTAGATTTTAGAGTTAACCCTTGAAGGTGATGTTTTTACCTCTCATCAAAGCATTGCTATGTGACATAAGCATGTATCAGAGCCATTCGCTGGTCTATATTCAACACATCACAGGATACATCCTGAGTCCTTAAAGATGCTATTAATGATCTGGATGATGAGATTAATTGCACCCTCAGCAAATTCGCAGATGACACTAAGCTGGGGGGAGAGGTAGATATGCTGGAGGGTAAGGATAGGGTCCAGAGTGACCTAGACAAATTGGAGGATTGGGCCAAAAGAAATCTGATGAGGTTCAACAAGGACAAGTGCAGAGTCCCGCGCTTAGGAAGGAAGAATCCCATGCACTGCTACAGGCTGGGGACCGACTGGCTAAGCAGCAGTTCTGCAGAAAAGGACCTGGGACGAGAAGCTGGATATGAGTTAGCAGTGTGCCCTTGTTACCTGTTGGGCTGCATTAGTAGGAGCATTGCCAGCAAATCGAGAGAAGTGATTATTCCCCTCTATTCGGCACTGGTGAGGCCACACCTGGAGTACTGTGTCCAGTTTTGGTCCCCCCACTACAGAAGGGATGTGGACAAATTGGAGAGAGTCCAGCGGAGGACAACGAAAATGATTAGGGGACTGGGGCACATGACTTATGGGGAGAAGCTGAGGGAACTGGGGTTATTTAGTCTACAGAAGAGAAGAGCGGGGAGGGGGAGGGATTTGATAGCAGCCTTCAACTACCTGAAGGAGGATTCCAAAGAGGATGGAGCTTGGCTGTTCTCAATGGTGGCAGATGACAGAACAAGGAGCAATGGTCTCAAGTTGCAGTGTGTGGGGGTCTAGGTTGGATATTAGGAAACACTATTTCACTAGGAGGGTGGTGAAGCACTGGAATGGGTTACCTAGGGAGGTGGTAGAATCTCCATCCTTAGAGGTTTTTAAGACCCGGCTTGATGAAGCCCTGGCTGGGATGATTTAGTTGGTGTTGGTCCTGCTTTGAGCAGGGGATTGGACTAGATGACCTCCTGAGGTCTCTTCCAACCCTAATATTCTATAATTCTATGCTCTATACTGCTAGTGAGCAATTATTCTTTGGCAAGTGGTGCCAATTATTTAAGTAACCACTTCCTATGACAGGTTCAAGATCCAATCTTCAAACTGCATGGCTTTTGAGTAGCTAGTCTATATATATACAAAAGATCCACAATGGTCTGTGTGAGAAGGGAATCCTTGACCTCCCCAGCCAGAGTGGCAGTGGCCTCTCCATGGCTACCACTGTAGCCACTCATACTCCAGCACTCCCCAAAAGACTGATTACTTGCCTACCATTTCAGCAGGTGCTGACCTCCCACAAGGGAGAAATGACCAGTTTCTCCCCCAGCCTGCCTCCATTCTCAGACATACTGCACGCTGGTTTGCTGTGAGCCCTGAAGAGCAATGGCTTCCCTCATGCTGGGTGGCTGTATCCTGCCCCTCACACCATGCATTAGAATAGTAGTTGTGTCACTGTGGACAAAGCCCTTGGTGATGGCTGGGGCAAGGATTTAGCATTTATTTTCCTGATGATTCATGGCGCTTTCTCTGGGAGGGGTCTGATGTGGTGCTCCAAGTAACGAAGGGGAATATTTTAGTGGAATTTTGATGAATGCTGTGGAGTCTTGCATTTATAAACTTCAATTTTCCATGTTAGAATGGCAACAAGCTGTCAGCTGAAATGCTTTTTATTAAATGTAACATACTTTATACATCACATTTTAATAAAAGAACACGGCCATACAGCTTACCAAGCCAGTAAATTAGTGTTGCATATAAAACTCCAAAATACCTCTACAACAGGAAATTTCTAACTGCAACAGGTACTAAATAACAAAGTGCTGAAATGAATATACCTCTTACAAGGGGACAGAGAATTTCATTCTGCAGTGGGTAGAATTTCATCATATCCTACTTCAGCGCAAAACCCTAAGTGGAGCATCAGCACTAGTGTTATTACAATGATGGCAGGCTGGAAACCTAGGCTCTGCCTCTCCAAGTTTCCTCCTGCATTTCCATTCTGGATTGACTATAGAGACTCATAAGCATGTTGAACATAGAAACTGTGTCTCGGTGCCCTTGATGTCAACTTTAAGGAAGGGCAACTTGCATCAAGTCTCCACAGTGAAGCAATTACTTATAACGTTATTGCTTTTATCCTTTTTACATATGAAATACATTCTAGAAGGTCTGCTTTGTATTTGTACATTAATTGAAGTCTCAAAACCAGGGGTTAATAGAACTATCCAGAGCTAGGCATAGTGCAGACAGGTGCTGTACAAGTTTTTCCCATACTGCTTTGCCAACACACTTCCATCCTGCTACTCCAGTGTCTCTAAATGTAGAGATTGCCAGTCATATTACATCCCAGTAAATGGCCTGGTTCTGTGATGTGCAGAAATCTGGAATTATACAGGTAGGGTCAAATCTTCAGAAGTTCCCATGAGGCATGTGCAACACCACAAGTCTTATCAACTCCAAGTTTTTGACAAATGATTAACTGGGGAAGGAGTGAAAGCATTGCCCTCAAAGGGACGGTAGGACTATTATGGGATCACAGCTTGGGCCTATGGCCATACAGCACATGGACAGATTTGGGGGGAGTATAAAATGGAAGACAATACCTGAAAGCCCATTCTTTCCTTGACATTTGGAGCTATTCCTTGACATTTGGAGCCATGCTGCCAAATTTCACCTACCCGCTTCCTTTGCTGTATGCACAGTTCTGAAGGGAAGACTTGTCCTTTGAGTTTACTCAGATATCTAGTCCTGCTGGCAGAAGTAAAAGAGTAGCATACTGATCCAGTATACAACCTAATTTCCCTCCACATCAATGCCTTAGAAAAGTGGTTTTTTTTTTGTCTGAAGCAACTTTCCCAAGCATGCTTTCCATACATTACCCCAGTACTTGAGTTTTATTTCTTTTTTTTTAAAGGAGCAGTAATCTCTAATAAAGGCCTGGCTGTATCTAATAAAGGCCTGACAGTATCCAGCTGCTGTTATTAGGTCTATGGGAAATAGCAAGGTTTTGCATCGAGGAGAAAACATTGGAGTTACTTATGTTATTATAATGAGCAAAGTCTAGTTTTAGATTAAATATACATCAATCATGTTGTCTCTGGACTCATAATACTATGGTGACCCTAAGCACTTGGATAGAACAGTGATGGGGTGGTATGAAAACCTACATGTACATCAACTCTTTTAGTGCCTTTTTTTATTTGTATTGCTATGCATATATACAAAATGTTTAATGTATTCCTGTCTCTCACTCTCTCTTCCTTTCCTCACAATCTCCCATTCTCTTCTTTGGCAACTTCAGCTTCCATGTTGATGACCCATCCAACCCCTTAGCTGTACATTTCCCCACCCTCACCTCTCTGTTCTACCTGCAGATCTGGTTCAACTCTCACTCGCTAAAAGGGCCATTAAATTGACTTAGTGTTCACCAAGCACTGCTCTCTCTGACCTCTCTGTTGCTCAATTCTCCCTCTCTGATCAACACCTGGTCTCTTTCAGCAGTGCCCATTAGCCCCCTCCCTCATGCCCTGTCACTCAGCCTCTCCCTGACTTATACTCAGACTGACAAGGGTCAGTGAGATCAAAGGCATCTAGATACTGTGAAGGTTGCCTTGCCACATCAATTGTACCTATCTTTTAGGCATCCTGGACACAAGTTGGAAATGCAGCTGATCCTAATAAATGACAGAAGGTCATCACTATCATACTCTAATGGAAACCCTACTGTTCGGGGAAAACACAAATACATAATTTTGCTAAGAATCTTTTTGAAGTGTCTTCATCTACCATGTTGGACATTGGATTGGATATTTCAGTTTTCCAAGGACTGGTCCCTTGCATCCTGCCCAGGCTTTCCAGTTTGATTTATTTTTTAATAGTCCATTCTCTGTCCTGGTCAGTCATATAAACATGACAGGAACAGGGGTATGGAGCTCAAGGAGTAAGTCCTGACACAGCTCCACGTGCTCTATGCACACACACAAACTCACTTTTGCTTGGCTGACTATGAGCCCTTTTGGAGAGATGAACTCTTAGAAAATATTTTTCCTCCTCCTGTCCCCAGTGTCTTCTTGTGCTGTTACCTGTCACCACAAGTTAAACAATGTTCTCCCACATGCTTGCTGTACATCAAGGCATACAATGACCATCACCAAAATAGGAGAGCTCTCCATCCTGTTTTGCTCTACTTTAACCAGTGAGACTGGGATAACACCCAATTTGTAATAGTGGCCTAGAGTAAGTAGCAGCAGCAGTTTTCAGTATAGTACTGTGCATTCAGCATTAACCTTACTTTTGAGTACTGTACATTCAACTTGTTTCAATCAAGTAGATACAGCAAATTTACTCTAAGGAGTCAGCTGAGATGAATATAGACTTTACTAGCATGCTGTGTGCCATTTCCCAGTGCTGCTATATTACCATCTGCATCATTTCTGCTAATCAATGTGATAACCCTGTAGTGGAATAGCTGTTAGAAATATCTGTTTGTGGATGCAAATATCTGTCCTTTCCTGGCAATCAGCACTATTTGTGCACTAAAAGTTAACACGCAATTAAGTGAATTTTCTTTTTTAATAAAAGGAGAGAAACAATTTAGCTGAAAGCTTAGGCAGACTTGGCCTTGGGGCTGCATCAGTCAGGAAAGATTTTGCAGTCTGCTTAATATACTGTAAATGGAAAGCTCTTTCAAATTGAGAGAGTTTGAATTATTCTCTAAAAGGGTATTTTTAGCTATAGCCAAAATAGAGAATTTAAATCCGTATTTCAAATCTGACAATTTGAAAAAAGGAAATAGCTCAATAGTTATAAAATGGCCTTTTGAGTGGGTAGTAAGGTCTTACAGTCTTCAGAAAGCTGATTTCAACACTAACAGAGCATGATAGAGAAAATTAGCTTTGGAGCCCTCGTTACTGTCTTTTAAACAAAACCATATTTTCTACATGTCATTTTTAAATAGCAATTTTAGTAGAGATGAGCCCAAGCTAAAACCCTGCTCATACTTCAGAGAGTTCAAAATTCAAGCCTAAACCTAGATCTGAATCCAAATTTTGCAAATGCCCCAGTCTTCTTGGTGACGTGAACTGAAACCCCAGACCTCTTCAAGTCATTGAAATCTGAAATTTCCTGATACATTTCATACTTCACTCCCTCACTTTCTGCCAGACTATCTTTTTTGGTAAAAGATAGTTGCCTTGATTTCAAACAATGTTCTGAACATCTCATCAAAAATGTTTTGACCCTAACTTAATTTTAGAACTTAGATGTAGCATTGCCAAGCAACTCCTAGTTTTTATCTTAAATGTTTTTTTTTTTAAAAATCCCCAAATTACAATAGTTTTTCCTGTCCTTCCCTTGTGCATCTTTAGTTACTGTCTGAGAACTGTATTTTCCTTTTGCCTTCCTCTCGTAGCACAGAATGCTCCTGTGGACTTGCCTTTGTGGCCGAGCAGGCATTCTATCATACAAAAAATTACAAGAGATTCAAAGCATTACATGACACTTTGGCACCTTGTGGTAGTGGTATCACCTCAAATCCAACTGTTCACTGGTATAAAAAATTGACAAGTTAGAAAAGGAGCAGCTGTCATTTTAAATGCATCATTTTTATTTATTCATTTATTGTAAAGTTAGTGCCTGTGAAAGGTGCTGGAGGGAATTCCTGGAATCTGAGGTGCCCTCTCTGTTTTCAAAGCAAGCAGAGTGCATGCAGCAGCACTTCAAGGCAGGCCCATGTGCCACAACCATGAGCGGGAGAAGGGCCATCCTTAGGGGAAGAGGCATTCAGTCTTTGATCTCGCTAAGATTACCAGAAAGGAGTTGAGCAACTTTTATTGCTCCGTGGTGGGGAGTTATTTATGAGAACTTTAATCTCCTTTTTCTGAGGCTCTAATACACATTTGATAATAGCAACTTTGTTACTGACCCACCTCGATTCACAAGAGCAACCTAGAGGGGTAAGTTTCTATATAGCATTACCAAAATCCTGAGCCATTTCATCTCCTTTGGTGAAGTCATTATGAGGTAGTGTATGTTGTAGTGGTTAGAGCATAGGTCTGGAAGTCAATAGTTTAGTCCCTCCTTGTTCTCTCTCATTTGCTGTGTGATTCTGGGCTTGTCCTTTCTGCTAGGAAAGAAGATTGAAATTTCCCTATGTAATTTTTGAGAGGATGGCCTTGTAGTTTACACACTGCAGTGGGCCTCAGGCAATCAGGGTTCAATTCCTGGCTCTGCCATAGAGTTCCTGTGTGGCCTGGGTCCAGTCTCTTACTCTCTGTCCCTAAATTTCCCCTCTGTAAAATAGCAACACTTCTCTCCTATCCCTTTGTCTGGGAGTAGATTTTGTTTATATAGTTTGTAAGATTCAGGGGGATAAATTTCTCTTACAGTATGTGTGTACAGCACCTAACTCAATATGCCCTAACCCAGGGGTAGGCAACCTATGGCACACGTGCTGAAGGCGGCACGCGCGCTGATTTTCAGTGCCACTCACACTGCCTGGGTCTTGGCCAGCGGTCTGGGGGGCTCTGCATTTTAATTTAATTTTAAATGAAGCTTCTTAAACATTTTAAAAACATTATTTACTTTACATACAACAATAGTTTAGTTATATATTATAGACTTATAGAAAGAGACCTTCTAAAAACGTTAAAATGTATTACTGGCACGTGAAACCATAAATTAGAGTGAATAAATGAAGACTTGGCACACCACTTCTGAAACTTGCCGACCCCTGCCCTAACCTGTTTGTAATGCTCTTTGAGATTACAGGATGAAGTTGCTGTACGAATGCTTAACTATCCATACATTTTATAAAACAGGTACTCACAAAATGAAGGTAAATTGGCACCTTCTTAGAGTTCCTAAGACCAAGATCTTCAAAGTTATTTAGGTGCCTAACTCCTATTGAACTCAGTGGGAGTTAGGAACCTAAATACCTTTGAGGATCTGGGCCTAAATCCTTACTTGACAGATCTGTATTAGGAACTGCAGGGTTGGAAAAACCTTTTCAGGTGGCTTATATCTGATTGCACTTTACTTTTTATTTTGCATCAGAGACATGGCAGATATTAATTTATTATCAGAATGATGGATAAAACTTAATAGGAATTTTGAGTGTACCTATTGGACCAGCTCCATCAATGGTGTGATGCTGTACGCAATGAAATTAAAGTGGGGATGAATTGGGCCCAAATATTTAAATCTAAAACTACAGAGCTACAACATCTAAAAGCATTAGGAATCGAAAGATATTATTTTGGCCTCCAGACAGTTCTCCTACATTAAGGCAGCTGATGTACACTCAGGTTGAAAATTGGAGATGACTCAGAGAAGAGCTTTGAGAATGATTAAAGGATTAGAAAGCCTGCCTTTTAATGTTAGACTCAGGGAGTTCAGTCTATTTAGTTTAACAAAGAGAAGGCTCAGGGGTGACTTGATCAGTCTGTAAGAATCTACATGGGGAACAAATATTTAATAATAGTCTCTTCAGTCTAATGGAGAAAAGTATTACCAGTCTCTAGAAGTTGAAGCCAGACAAATTCAGATGGGAAACAAAATGTAAATTTTTAACAGTGAGTAATTAAGCATTGGAACAATTTACCAACAGTCATGTTGGATTCTCCATCCCTGGCAATTTTTAAATCAAGGTTGGATGGTTTTCTAAAGGAGCTGCTCTAGGAATTATTTTGGGGAAGTTCTATGACCTGTGCTATGAAGCTCAGACTAGATGATCACAGTGGTCCCTTCTGGCCTTGGAATTTATTAACCTAATCTGTGGATAATTTAATCTGGGAGATAAATTTAAAAGTAAATTTTTTGGTTCATACCATAGTTTCTTTGCCTACTAAAGGTCAAGTCAATGAATTCATTCTGTCTTTTGCTTCTTTGGCTAAGAAAGAAATGAAAACAAAATCTCTTCTCTGTATTATTTTGATTGTAAGTTTTTCTATTAATGCGATATTATGATGTCCTCTGTCTCCAAAAGCTTTTACCACCCAAGCTACAAGCCAGGCTGCTTTAGCTAGAAACAGGTTCTCCTCTTAAATGGGGGATAGCCACTAAGGAAAGACATTATTGTTCAATGTATGCTGAATTCACTGAATTATTTAGGCTTAGGTTTAAGTGTATTACTTTGAATTTGGGCCTTAGCTACTATATTAGATTAGCTCTGTGTAAATGTCACGAGAATAAAGTTCCACCATGAGGTATGATGTGGAATCCAATCAAGTTTGGTCCTGTGTAAATGGTGGTGCTTTTTCAAATGCAGCAACTCAAATTAACATGTCTCCCATTATATCATTATATTCTGAAAAGCTGTGGTTGTTTCAAATTAACTCAATTTAAATGCGCTTTGAAAATTCTTTTTCTAGAATTTGTCACCATTGTTTGTATAATATGGCAGAAAGTTAAATAGGAAAGTTTTGTGCACCCCTAATAATTGCTGTGCATGATAATGATATAATCATTAATTTTTCAGAGTAAAATTATTAGGAAGCTGTTGTGTTCTATTCACAAAGTGTTTCATTGGTATAAATATTACCCTTTGTGCTAATACCCTAAGACAACCGGGAAATTGTTGAGAATATTGTAGCTGAATATGCTCTGCAAAGAAGATATGCTGTAGCAGTCCAGCTCCAGAGACCCAAAGGTTTGTCTCTGTCTCAGTCAGAATACTGAAGAATTAGAGTACAACATACACCTTTCAGTGTTCAATTGCTAACCCACCCACCAGATACCAAGAAAAAAGGGGGGAAAGACCTTTTCTAGCAAAAAAAGCTGTTTAAATTGACATCTATTTCATGTCAAAATGAATTGGAAAATGCTCCAAAAATGTATTCTGAAGGTTTCATCACTGTATTCTATTCATTTGATAGCTGAGGATTTTTTCAATTTATTATTAGGCTCCAGTATCTAATATCGTACGAGAAATTCTTCCCGGGGTTTGTTTAGTTTAGAAGGCAGAGCTGAGACAACAGAAAATGGGGGAGGGCATTACTCTGAAATAGAAGAGAGAAAATAAAACACGAGTTGATATAAATAATATATTCTGTAATAAATGGCAGTAGCTTTTCTGTATACTCCTATTTACTTTTAAATAATTCAGACAAAAACTCAACTTGCAGCAAGAGTCTTTTAGACCAAATAGCTTGCACAAAATTATTTGGCGTTGTAGCAGCCTACATGGAGACAGAACCTATAACATGTTAGTCTCTGTAATTATTGTTGTTTACTGTTATAAATGCAGACCAAATAGGGTTGTTACCAAAGAAAATAAAAATTGTGTGTGGCACAGATTCTAAGATCATTGTGTTATATACTCTACTGTGTGTGGGTGTACATACTCCCTGGTGATACTTGATAACCCTTTGAAGGACATCATATTGATTGCAATAACCTAGGTCTGTCTATGGAGAAATACACCAAAAGGGGCCTCAAAGGGATGAAATCTTTGCATGCATTGACTGAAGCAGAGCCTTTCTTCCCCTTCCCCCCCCCCCCCCCCCCCCATATGAGGAAACTGGATTTATTTCCCCTGTAGAAAAGGCCACTGGAATTTCGTGGAAAACTGGCAGATGCCTGTGGAGTCACACAGGCAAAAGTCAAGTTAAGTCCTACAGTTCTGTACTGGCCCTTCCTCACTGGAAGTTAGGGTGACCAGATAGCAAGGGTGAAAAATCAGGATGGGGGTGGGGGGTAATTGGCACCTATATAAGACAAAGCCCCAAATATCGGGACTATCCCTATAAAATCAGGACATCTGGTCACCCTACTGGAAGTACATTTCCATTGGAACTTCTCTATCATTGCCTTCCACTGGCCACAGCCGTCCCCAAAACATTGGGATGAAAGCAGAAAGAACTAGAGCTATATTATTTTTGATTAATTTCTCCAGAGCCAAAATGAGGACAATGTATGCACCCCAGTCTGCCCTATCATATCCTCCTTGCAGCCCCATGACCTTGGGGCACCCTCCACAACTTCCTGGGGTGCAAGAAGAGGGTGCCAGAGAAGCAGCAAAGCCCCCTCTTCAGTGCAGAAGGTCCATCCCCTCTTTGTAGGTGTAGGGGCTATGATCTGGCTCAGTGTTCTTTTTTTAATTATGTCTTAATCTCATGATAGTTTTTCTTACAAATACAAAAAGCATCTCCTAATCTGAACCATTCCCACTTGCCATGGGTCTCCCATACTAGAGTCCCAGCAGTGAGAAGGTGTAGACACATGCTGGGAAGCCATGTTACACTTTCTGCCTGAAATACCTTTAGGATGTAGAGCCATTTTCCTGCTCCACTTCCACAGAGTTAGTTTAAAAGAGCAGTTTTGGCTTTCAAGGGCCTGATTCTACATTCTTCATCTCAGTGAGGTTATTTGAGTAAGGAGTGCAGGAGCAAGCTCTCCAGATCTTAAATATGGATACACAGGGTCCAACACTAGAGTGAGTGGACCCTCCATAGATCTTGACAGCCCAGTTAACAACATGAAATGAAATGTACTGTTTCCTACTTGAAATGAGACTATATACTATTGCGATCTGGTAGCTATTTGAAGCACTTTCAAATCCTTAACCACCATTCCTAATATCTCTATTTTGTAATACTTCCTTAATTAATTCCTCTTGCATTTTCTTTGCTTTATAATACTTGGACCATACCAGGCTTACCTTGATCTGATAGTATTAAATAGGAATGTATTTAAAATTGAGAGTTTTTATGAGAAGTCACAAATTAACATAAAGGGTCTATTCTTTTCTACCCAGCTACATATGTGCTACTGCTTGTTTTTGTGCAAATTGAATTTGCACATGTGTGGGTGGATAAGCACCTAAATACCATATCCATGTGTGCAAAGGTGAACCACATAATTGAATATGTAATTTCTGATGCTTTCCAATGGAGATTCGTAATCAGCATTGTTAAATGAGGACATCCTGGCAAAATTTTAGCAGTTATAATGAGTTTTTTTCAGACCCAAATTAAGTGATGATTTGAGTGTCTCTGGTATGAGGACACTTGTAATTGCCCCAGAGCTATTACAGTCTTTATATATTTCATTAAATATTAAGGAGTAAGTGGTCATAACTTTGGAAGAGAACATTATATTCCAGGATGTATAGTGTGTATACATGTAGCTCCTGTTCAATGATTGGTGCATTTAGTACTTAATCTTAGGGAATAGTCTTCATATCTTGACATGTGGAGATTTCTGTGTACATGAACGTTAAGGAAAATTACATGCCCAAGATTGACCATGTTCTCAGGTATAGGTAGAATCTTCCAGGGCTAAAAACTAGTTGTCATGTATTTGGTGTTAAACAGATAATATTTATATTGAGAGAGACTCCTGGCCATATAAAATTCCTCCTGTGTTAAAGATTTCTTGCTCTGCAGAGTGAATTCCTGTGAACAACGTTAGTTTTGTCTTTAAAAAAAAATACATTTTTTCAATGGTGCTGCAGTGCGTACCTAACCTGGAAATACAGTCTATTGTATTAAGTATACCTGCTGAATGTAGGAGAGATTTTGGGGAGGTACAAATGGGAGTTAAACAATCAACCATGATTTGTGTTTTTGCCCCCTGTATTACTGTAGATTGTAAAAATAATAATAATAAAAAAGAAGTCTCCGATAGGAGATACTGCAATGAAACTTTTCTAAAATAATCATATGTTTGGATTGGCCCTATTGGAATAAGTGAGGTTCTGATATACAAATATCAAGTAATGCAACATCCCAGACAAGGGTTTATTTAAACACTGTCTGTACAAGCTGTTTGCAGTCAGAGGGCAGAAATTGTTCTAATGGGGTCAATTAGCATTTGGAGTTACTTGTAAAAACTTTAATTAAATATAACCTTATACCAAGGGCACACCATGTGTGATTTTTTTTCTCCTTCTATAAGAGTCTTCTATGAAGAGCTAAATGAGCTTTTATTTGAGTTGCAGGTCAATGGTCCTTGCTATACTCACTTCATATTTCTGAGCAATACCACCAACAAGCTATTATGGTGCTTTGGACTGGAAACTATGGATTTGCAAATCAAATAAATTCTAGTAGCGTGTTAGTATAGTTTCAAAGCTGTGATGATTCAAAGATTCCACCCCTAGTTACTACTTTTAAAGTTCTAATAGATCCTGCATTTCCCAAAAAATACAAGGGACACAGCCTGACCTGGCCAAAGTTCATGTTAATGTGTGTGCCTAATCATCAAAATGTGACTCTTTTTCAGATATCTGGAAGGAAACCATTTAACAGCTGTGCCAAAGGAGCTGTTGACCTTCAGACACCTGACACTGATGTAAGAAATGCATGGTTTTAATGCCAGCAAAATTAGATTATTCTTTCCTCCACATGTCTTGAGTGGAATATGCGGAATTGTCATTTGGCACTCATTTTCTGAGTGCCTATCATGTCAGCAATTGTTTCCTTTAAGTGTTCGTAAAGCTATTATGTACTATGTGACTGTAGTTGGGTGTGGCAGATTTATCTGTACAACACTGGTAGGCTTGAAAGGCAGACATCTATTTCTTATGGTTAAACCATTGCTTATGATATTATAGCACGGAAAAAATGAAGGCACCTAACAAAGCCTTTTCTTTTTTTGATGTATAAGAAGTGGAGTTGTCATAACTGTAGGTTCAAAATGGATCCCAACAATCAGACTCTGTTCATCCTAGTACTCTGCAGTAGTTGCATGTGTATGTGTATACAAAATATGTACACACTATCTGTGGAGGTGATAGCAATGTGACAAATTGCAGATCCATGTGATAAATTCGTTGTGCACTTATGAATGCCTCGCCTGTCCAATTTCTGCCCAGAAATTTCTTTTACATCCACTGCTATGTTGCAATGCACTGAAAATGTGCCCTAGAAGATGCTTGAGAGTCTTGTAGAGAAATAGTCTGATGTGCCTTGCTGTAGGATTCTTCCAACGCTGATTATAAGAGATGATGTCAATTGATAATGGCTAGCTTTGAAATTGCTTACTTTGCTGCTTGAGTCTACTTTAACATTTAAAAATGACTTGTTTTTAAAGTCATTTGTATGAATGATGTATCTGCTGTGTGTATTTCTTTAGTGACTTGAGCAACAACAGCATCAGCATATTGGCCAATTACACCTTCATCAACATGACTCAACTATCAACACTGTAAGTAATCAGTGGTTCCGGCATCAGTTTTGTTGTTCAGTACAAAAAAAACAGTTGCATTAAACAATGAGTATCTCTCTTGTTATGTAAACTGATGGCTTTCCATGCTGCTTCTTAAGTAAATTAGTAGCAAAATAAGCAAAGAAACATATTTCTGCATTTTCTGATTCTCCTAGGATCCTGAGCTACAACAGACTCCGGTGTATTCCAACACATGCATTTAATGGACTCAAGTCTCTTCGAGTGCTGTAAGTAATACTTGTTCAATAAGTCTGCGTTACAGCTTATTAGGATGCTGTCGATGACTGCAGGATTTTTAATGAGCAGATGGCTCTCACTTGATTCAGTACACCATAAATATTTTCACACAATTAGCTTCAATGTACTTGTACTTCTGTGCAACACATCCTGTACCAGCTGACACATAAAAACGGCCACACTGGGTCAGACCAGAGGTCCATCTTGCCCAGTATCCTGTCTTCTGTGGCCAGTGGTTTGAGCATTGGCCTGCTAAACCCAGGGTTATGAGTTCAATCCTTGAGGGGGCCACTTAGGGATTTGGGGCAAAATCAGTACTTGGGCCTGCTAGTGAAGGCAGGGGGCTGGACTTGATGACCTTTCAAGGTCCCTTCCAGTTCTAGGAGATAGGATATCTCCATTAATTTCATTTAAAATTTAATTTATTTTAATTTATGTGCCCCAGAGGGAATGAGCAGAACAAGTAATCACCAAGTGATCCATCCCAAAACCCATTCCCAGCTTCTGGCAAACAGAGGCTGGAGACACCATCCCTGTCCATTTTGGCTAATAGCCGTTGATGGACCTATCCTCCATGAACTTATCTAGTTCTTTTTTGAACCCTGTTATAGTCTTGGCCTTCACTACATCCTCTGGCAAAGAGTTCCACAGGTTGACTCTGCATTGTGTGAAGAAATACTTCCTTTTGTTTGTTTTAAACCTGCTGCCTATTAATTTCATTTGGTGACCCCTAGTTCTTGTGTTATGAGAAGGAATAAATAACACTTCCTTATTTACTTTCTCCATACCAGTCATGATGTTATAGAACTTTAACATATCCCCCTTAGTCATCTCTTTTCCCAGTTGCAAAGTCCCAATCTTATTAATCTCTCCTCATACGGCAGCCATTCCATACCCCTCATCATTTTTATTGCCCTTTTCTGAACCTTTTCCAATTCCAATATATCTTTTTTGAGATGGGGCGACCACATCTGCATGCAATATTCAAGATGTGGGCATACCATGGATTTATATAGAGGCAATATGATATTTTCTGTCTTATTATCTATTCCTTTCTTAATGATTCCCAACATTCTGTTCGCTTTTTTGACTGCCACTGCACATTGAGTGGATGTTTTCAGAGAACTATCCACAATGACTCCGAGATCTCTTTCTTGAGTGGTAACAGCCAATTTAGACCCTATCATTTTATATGTATAGTTGGGATTATGTTTCCCAGTGTGCATTACTTTGCATTTATCAACACTGAATTTCATCTGCCATTTTGTTGCCCAATCACCCAGTTTTGAAAGATCCTTTTGTAGCTCTTTGCAGTCTGCCTGGGACTTAACTATCTTGAGTAGTTTTGTATCATCTGCAAATTTTTCCACTTCACTGTTTATTCTGTTTTCCAGATTATTTATGAATATATTGAATAGGACTGGTCCCAGTGGTGCTGGAACACTTTTATAGCAGGGATGATGAAAGCCAGCAAAACTCTCCCCAAATATTTTACCTCGTGCGCCCCCTACCATTGCCCCACCCCTCACCAAGCTGAGGCCAGAAGCAGGGCCGTGTCTCCAGAAGGGGGGACAAGTACAGGGATAATGAGTCAAGGCTGGCGCCACGGCTGGGGGCAGGCATGGGGCCAATAGCAGAGCCCTACATGCAGGGCTGGCAGCTGGGACCCTGCGTGCGCGGCCGGGAGTGGAGCCGTCAGACAGGACCCAAATACACAGTCGGGAGCAGGGCTGGTAGTCGGGACCCTGCATGCATGTCCAGGAGCGGGGCGGGCATGGGGCCGGCAGCCGGGATGCGGGACACCGTGTGCGCGGGCGGGAGTGGAGCCAGCAGCCAGGACCCTGCGTGTGTGGCCAGGAGCGGGATGGGACCCCCAAGCACAGGGCCAGCAGCCGGGACCCCCAAGCACAGGGCCAGCAGCCAAGATGCGGGACCTTGCATCTGTGGTCAGTAGCTGGGACCCCTACTTCCCGTGCCTATGACTGGGCCCAGTCTAGACCCCTGAGGGACACCACTATTTACCTCTCTCCATTCTGAAAACTGACCATTTATTCCTATCCTTTGTTTTCTATCTTTTGACCAGTTACCAATCCCTGAGAGGACCTTCCCTCTTATCCCATGACAGCTCACTTTGCTTAAGAGCCTTTGGTGAGGGACCTTGTCAAAGGCTTTCTGAAAATCTAAGTACACTATATCCACTGGATCCCCCTTGTCCACATGCTTGTTGACCCCCTCAAAGAATTCTAGTAGATTGGTGAGGCATGATTTCCCTTTACATCTAGGTGACGCAGGTGAATGGTAAGCTTTTTCATATACAAAGAATAACCATATACTTTCAGTATAAATGTCCTTGCTTTAATATTATGGGGACAAGAATGAGCAAGAAAGGTCTCCACGGGACAGCCTACAGTGTGTTTGTCTGTTGGAATACAAAATGGTAGCAGCCTGTGCAGAATGGAGGAAAACATCTCTCCATTTATTCCCCTGTGGCCTATAGAAACCGATAGAACTCTAGAGCATGGGTAAAATTTTCTAGAGGATGCCTCAGAAGCTATAACAAGTATGTCTCTTTTAAATCCTAAAAGTTTTTAACAAAGCTTGAACTTCTGTAGAACCCTACTGAATTTCACAGGACAGTTCCTGAATGTTGTGTACACAGAAACCAGTGTGAACAGAGATGATTATACCAGCCAGATATATGGCTTTGTAATGTTCTGGCATGGGAGAGCCAAATTAAGACGTGACTTCTCCCTGTCAGGCTGAGAAATTAGTGCCTGCAACAGTTATTCTCTGCCTCTACGAGGATGGGTATAGGTATCTGTTTTCACTGTTCCCAAGGATGGTAAGGTTGGCAAGCGGTGTGACATAGAATTGGAGGTAGCTGTCTGTCTAAGCTGGTTGTCAGGATGGGCCAGCCGATGAGAATCCCCTCTGTGATACAATGCACTGAAAGCATAGTATGAGTAGGATCAAAATCATGGGATGAGCATGGGGGGAAGGGCATACTGAATGCAGAAATCAGGCGAAACTCTTTAAATTAAGTTACCACAGCTCTACTCTGCAAGATGTTTTGCTCACCTGGTACTCAATGGAAATCAAGAATCAGAACAGAAACATTCACATGGCAGGGAAAAGACAACAACAGGCTGGTTGTGTACTTTACTTTCATACTTCATACCTGTGGCTCTGTGAATTGCTGTGACAAATGAGAACCTCTCAGATCAGAGAGAAATTAGGATCTACCATGTAATAATGATACAAGGTTTGACTGTGCAAGACAATCCATAACTCTTCTTGCCCTATTTAATGGTTTATACCTCAGCTTTATTGTTCCACCTCCTTGCTATAGCATGCAATAAAAACATTAAATTTTTACTTTAAGGAAATTTTCTTTTGATCATACCTCACAAGAACTGTGCCTCCTGTAAAGGGATGTCCCTCATCTCAAATTTGCCACCACCACATACAAACCTGCATTGATCTCTCTTTTTATTATTGTAAATTACTGATCAAACATATATAAGGATGAAAGTGATGCTATATAATAGGGGCTCTCAAACTATTTCATATAGACCATATAATATATCACCATGGACCATCTCCTGTCCCATCTGTGATTGTATAACATATCTGTGACAACCAAAGCTATCACTTACATAGAAAAGTAACATTACACAAATACACTGCTACCTCGATATAACGCGACCCGATATAACACGAATTTGGATATAACGTGGTAAAGCAGTGCTCTGGGGGGAGCGGGGCTGCACACTCCGGTGGGTCAAAGCAAGTTCAATATAACGCGGTTTCACCTATAATGCGGTAAGATTTTTTGGCTCCCGAGGACAGCGTTATATCGAGGTAGAGGTGTATTTAATATTTGTAGCTGTTTGTAATGCAGTTTAATAATTGGGAAAAGGGTTGAGTCAGCACCATGTGACCAGGAGTATGATATGGAGAGGAGAAACAGGCTTTCCATCTTTTTTTTTTAATTTGGGCAGTGTGGATGCAAATAAATGACTTAAACCCAATGAATGATCAGCAAAAGAAAATATTGGGAAGGAAAATTGCAATTTTTATGAATTTTCTGGGGATCATCTCTCCCCATATCACCAGTGGTCTACCCTACATGTAGTAAATATTTATGCTCACAGATGAAACCTCAGCTCACATTAAGCTGCTTGCACTACCATTTTTCTAATGTCCCTCAGTTTGGAGAAGATACACGACTCTGATAAACAGACCTTTAGTAATAGCAATTGTGTACTTCCATGCTCAGCCTTAGACATTCTGACTCCAGTTCTTCTTTCTATAAAGAACATTAGCATGAAAACCAGAACAGGAAAAGAGCCTAACATATGCATGAACCAGAAAATGTGTAATCAAGATTCTCATTAGTATTTATGTCCCTCGAGTTATAAAAGGTACTTGCTTGTACACTTTGAGATGCAATACACCTGATTTGCAGTTGAGTTCAGAGCAAGGGAGATATCACTTTAAAAACCCAGGGCTTTTTATTCCTTATCTCTCTTCTGTTTGCTGTTAGTTATCACATATAGCTTCTTTCTGACATTTCAAATTCTCTCCAGTAGCACAGTTGTGAATCAATGCCCTATCCACCACAGAAATGGTGGGGTAAAGAACCTCAGTGAAGTAGTTCTTCGGATGCAATGGTAATTATCATGGTAGCAAACACATATAACTTCTTAGCACCCAATCCCCCAGTGGTGCCTAGTGAGCAAATTGTTAATGAATCTCCATGTTATCCTCTTTAAAAAGTCTATAGGCGTTTCTAAATAGGAAAGTTCTGGCCTATAAGCCTCCAACAGCCTCCAATCTTGTTCTTCAGTTCAGCACTTCTTTCCCTAGTGATGCTTTCCTTCAGTATTAAGGTGGAGAAGACATGGTATTATTTAGGGCCTTAGACTCCTCCCATTCCCAGCATACCCTATTAAAAGGAAAGTAGTAGGCAACCTCACCTCTACTCTCTTTTTTTCGAAAAAGACTGCTCTGCCTCTTGTCCCAAATCTCCTGTGGTAAGGACAAATTTACTAGTGCCTTCTTTATTTTTTCTTGGAAGCAAAGTTAGGGAACACAATTGGGAAAAAGGGAACTTCGCTCCATGCTTTTGCCCTCCCCAAATAAAACTAAACTAAACAAAAAACAAAGATCTTTTTTTCTCTTAAGACTCCAGACTTGGGGAGTCTGAACAGTTAGGGGGAATGAGTCCTATTTCTTGAAATCATGGATTTTTCCTTCTTAAAGTGCCCTTTACTTTCTCTCTGACTTTTTGTTCTGCCTTGCTCTCCCAAGTTGGATCCCCTTGAAGCAAAATAGAGTGGAATATATAAAGGGAACCTCAAAGGGCTCCTTAATATCTTTGACTTTTCTGAATCGTTTTACAAAGCTACTAACACAGTGTTATGTGACACACGTTCACCTACCAACATCTCAAGGTGTGTCTATACTACCCGCCAGATCGGCGGGCAGCGATCGATCTAGCGGGGGTCGATTTATCACGTCTAGTCTCGACGTGATAAATCGACTCCCGAGCGCGCTCCCGTCGACTCCTGTACTCCATCACCGCGAGAGGCGCAGGCAGAATCGATGGGGGAGTGGCAGCAGTCGATCCACCGCAGCGAAGACACCACGGTGAGTAGATCTAAGTACATCGACTTCAGCTACGTTATTCACGTAGCTAAAATTGCATAACTTAGATTGATCCCTCCCCCCAATGTAGACCAGGCCTAAGAGAGTGGATTGTCACTCTGGTTCTCTACAAAGTATTTTGGAACTACCCGTCTAAAGTTATAACCATTGTTAAGGTTTGGGGGCTTTGCAGGAGAGTATTTTTCTTCTTCGAGTGCTTGCTCATATCCATTCCATTAGGTGTGTGCGCGCCGCGTGCACGATCGTCGGAAGATTTTTACCCTAGCAACACCGGCGGGTCGGCTGTGGAGCCCCCTAGAGTGGCGCCTTCATGGCGCTGAATATATACCCCAGCCGACCCGGCGCCCCCTCAGTTCCTTCTTACCGCCCCTGACGGTCGTTGGAACTGTGGAGCGCTGCTTAGCTGTTCTCCACTCTCCCTAGCTTAGTTCGTTATTCGCAGTTATAGTTATAGTTATAGTCCTAGTGTTTATAGTTAAATAGTTCAATAGTTTTAAGAGTTGTCTAGTTGTTATAATAGTTCAGGGGATTAAGGGGGTCGTCTCCCCCTTTCTCCCCCGGCCGCGGGGCCGGGCTCATGCCCAACGCTCCCGGCTTCAAGCTGTGCGCCTCCTGCGCTAAACCTATGCCCACGAGCGACCCGCACGATTCCTGTCTGAAGTGCCTGGGAGAGTCCCATCAAACAGATAAGTGCAAGATCTGTAAGGCCTTCAGACCAAGGACCAAGAAGGAGCGGGACTTTCGGCTCCGGCAACTCCTGATGGAGGCGGCACTTAGTCCGGACGCTCCATCTACAAGTCAGGCCCCGGCACCTAGCGCCTCGGTGCGCAGTGCCCCGGCGGCACCGGCCATGACGACCACGCGAGTGGCGTCAGATGAGCCTTCCCGGCACCGGACCTCATCGGCACCGCAAGCACAGCAAGTGCCTCGGCGCCGGTCATTATCCCCAGGGCATAAGAAAGCCCATAAGACGGGGACCTCCGTGCCGAAGACGCTGGCTCCCCCAGTGCCGGGGGTAGAGCCGCGTACGCCGGTGGAGCACCGGAAACAGGTGCCTCCAGCACCGTCGACTCCGGCGCCGAGGCCGTTGAGTCCGGTGCAGACGGCGTCTCCACCGAGGCCGGCGGTGATACAGTGCCTCCCGTCGACGCCAGAGACCTTCGCGGCGGCGAGAGACTTAATAGCTCTCACGGAGCCGGCACCGCCTCAACCACCGGCACCGACGGCACCGTTGCCTCGCCCGGTCCAGTCGAGGGGGAAACCTGCCTTGATGCGCCCTCCATCGCAAGGGCTGGAACCTCGGCACCGATCCAGGTCCCGAAGCAGGTCCCCACGCCGCTCGCAGTCCCGGCACCGAATATCACCTCGGCACCGGTCGTACTCGCGGCCAAGATCTTCTTCGCGGCACCGCTCTACGTCTCGGCACCGCTATGATCGTCGGCACCGATCAACGTCGAGACGTAGTTCTCGGCACCGCTACGGTCGCCGCTCGACGTCGAGAGGCCGCTCCCGGTACCGGGCATACTCCAGGTCCTCGTCGAGGTCCAGATCCGACTCCCGGCACTGACGAAGTCATCGGCACCGGTCGCGGTCCCGGCACCGATCGCCGGCACCGCGTGGAGATAGATCATCTCCAGACCGGCACCGTGCGGCACCGCAGCCCACGGGAATAGTCTCGACGCTCTCGGCACCGCCATGGCCATCGAGATCGGGGTCTCGCTCCTCGGAGGACCTCTCGAGATCGGCATACCCCCCTCAGGGGCAAGCCGAGGAACAGGACTTGGGCCATTGGCAGAACATAACAGAGGACCATTCTCATGGCCCATCTCACTGGTCGTTTTGGACCCCGTGGGCGTACCATCAGGCGCAAGGGGCTCCAGTTGCTTCGACCTCTCGCTCCGGTCACTCTGTAAGAAGGGCCCCGGAGTCCACCATCTCTCGGCCTCCGCCAGGGGGCATGGAGGCTTCCGTGTCCGCACCACCTGACGCCCTGGACTCAAGCGCAGGTGATGCTCCGGCCCAGGAGCAGGGAGACCAGGACCCTCCCTTGGATCCTGTTCCACCGGAGGCATCTTCCTCTTCCTCTCCGGATGAGGCAGTGGCGGGCACATCGTGCACAGGTCCACCTCCAATAGATCTTCGGGCTCACCAAGATCTTCTGCGTCGGATGGCCCGTAATATGGACCTGCAGGCGGAGGAGATAGTGGAGGTGCACGACCCGATCGTGAATATCCTCGGAGCGGATGCCCCATCGAGGGTGGCGTTACCCCTGATCCGCACGATACAAGCCAATGTATCTACGATATGGCAGACTCCTGCCTCTATCCCACCCACAGCGAGAGGGGTGGAAAGGAAATACTTTGTCCCGTCTAAAGACTACGGGTACTTGTATACCCACCCCCAGCCGTGTTCACTGGTGGTGGCATCAGTGAACGCAAGGGAGCGCCACGGTCAGCAGGCCGCAGCGCCCAAATCGAAGGAGGCTAAGCGCCTCGATTTATTCGGCCGTAAAGTTTACTCAGCCGGAGGGCTGCAACTTAGAGCGGCTAATCAACAGGCGCTCTTGAGCCGCTATAGCTTTAACTCCTGGAACTCTATGGGGAAGTTCAAGGAGTTGGTTCCCCAAGAGTCCAGGGAGGAGTTTGGAGCCTTGGTGGAGGAGGGTAAGAAGGTGGCTCGGACCTCTTTACAGGCCTCCTTAGACATAGCGGACTCTGCTGCGAGAACCCTGGCCTCAGGTATCGCTATGCGGAGGATCTCCTGGCTCCAGGTTTCGGGTCTGCCTCAGGAACTGCAGCAAACCCTGCAGGATCTGCCCTTTGAAGGACAAGGGCTGTTTTCAGAAAAGACGGACTCTCGCCTGCAGAGCCTCAAGGACTCCAGGACGATCATGCGTTCCTTGGGGATGCATGTTGTGGGCCCTCAGCGCAGGCCATTTAGACCGCAGCCTCAGCGCTTCTACCCCCCCCCGCCTCGTCAGAGACAGGAATCGACCCGGAGGCGAGGGCGAGGTGGTAGAAGAAGGTGGACCGGCCCTCAACCTGGTCAGAACCAGGGGCCACCTAGACCACCTTCAGGCCCCAGGCAGAACTTTTGAAGGTGCGGTCGAGGACGGCGCCCCAGTCATCCCACAGGATCCAGCCCCATCCTTTCGGGATCGCCTTTCCCATTTCCACAGTGCCTGGTCCCTTATAACTTCGGACCGTTGGGTCCTTCGCACGGTGGACAGGGGATATGCTATCCAGTTTTCTTCAATCCCCCCCTCTTCCCCCCCTTCCCTGTCCCTCTTCAGGGACCCTTCTCACGAGCAACTTCTTATACAGGAAGTTTCCACGCTCCTTGCTATGGGGGCCATAGAGGAGGTTCCAGTGCAGTTAAGGGGCAGGGGATTCTATTCCCGTTACTTCCTCATTCCCAAGTCCAAAGGAGGTCTGCGACCCATCTTGGACTTGCGCGGACTCAACAAATTCGTAGTAAAGTTGAAGTTCCGCATGGTCTCTTTGGGGACCATTATCCCTTCCCTCGATCCTGGAGACTGGTTCGCCGCCCTCGACATGAAAGATGCATACTTTCACATCGCAATTTACCCGCCTCACAGACGCTTCCTGCGGTTCGTGGTAAGCAAGGTGCACTACCAGTTTGCAGTCCTTCCCTTCGGCCTATCCTCGGCCCCAAGGGTATTCACGAAATGTATGGCTGTCGTGGCAGCGTACCTTCGTCGGCAAGGGATACAGGTGTTCCCGTACCTAGACGACTGGCTGGTACGCGGTCGCACCAAGGAGCAAGTTCGAGCTCACGTCCACATAATAGTGCACACATTCAACAAGTTGGGCATCCTACTCAACAAGGACAAATCCACTCTAGAACCTACCCAGAGAATAGAATTCATCGGCGCGGTTCTAGACTCCAGGCGTGCACAAGCCATCCTGCCAGACAACCGCTTTTGCACCATCACGAGCCTCATTCAAGGGCTCAAGGCCTTCCCAACTACCACGGTGAGGTCGTGCCTTACCCTGCTGGGTCACATGGCTTCCTGCACGTACGTAACCAGGCATGCCAGACTTCGGCTTCGCCCACTCCAGACCTGGGTGTCATCAATATACCGCCCACATCGGGACAGCCTGAACATGGTGGTCACGGTCCCGAACTCGGTCCTGACCTCCCTCACCTGGTGGCTAGATCGCAATGTGGTTTGCGAGGGGATGCCGTTTCACGCCCCACAACCCTCTCTGCACCTGGTCACAGACGCTTCATCTCTGGGTTGGGGCGCCCATCTCAACGAACACCATACCCAGGGCCTGTGGACTGCACCTCAGCTAGCCCTGCACATCAATGTTCGGGAACTGATGGCGGTGCGCCTGGCGTGCCAGGCATTTCTCAACCTCCTACGTGGCCGCTGTGTGCTAGTTCTCATCGACAACACCACGGCCATGTTTTACATCAACAAGCAAGGAGGAGCACGTTCGTCAATTCTATGCCAAGAGGCCATGCGCCTGTGGGACTTCTGCATCGCCCACTCAATCCATCTCATGGCATCGTTCCTCCCTGGAGTCCAGAACACTCTGGCGGACCGACTCAGCAGGTCCTTTCAAACACACGAGTGGTCTATCCGTCCGGACATCATACATTCCGTTTTCCAGAAGTGGGGGTTTCCCCAGATAGACCTGTTTGCATCTCGAGACAACAGGAAGTGCCACGTGTTCTGCTCCCTGCAAGGTCGAGCTCCGGGCTCCCTCTCGGATGCGTTTCTCCTTCCCTGGAAAGACCACCTGTTTTATGCCTTCCCTCCGTTTCCTCTGGTTCACAAGGTACTGCTCAAATTGCGCAGAGACCAGGCGCAGGTGATTCTGATCGCCCCAGCGTGGCCGAGACAACATTGGTACACCACGCTGTTGGAGCTCTCGGTTCGGACACCGATCCCGCTTCCATTATGCCCGGATCTCATCTCTCAGGACCACGGCCGCCTGCGTCACCCCGACCTGCAATCACTCCACCTCACGGCGTGGCTGCTCCATGGTTCACCCAGGCAGAGCAGCAGTGCTCGCACTCTGTCCAACAGATTCTGCTGAGCAGTAGGAAGCCCTCAACACGGACCACATACTTGGCCAAGTGGAAGCGGTTCTCCTGTTGGTGCGAACAACGAGCCATGTCCCCGTTACAGGCACCTATTCCTCTCATATTGGAATATCTCCTCTCCCTAAAACAGCAAGGGTTGGCGATATCTTCAATTAGAGTTCACCTGGCCGCTATATCGGCCTTTCACCCAGGGGAACTCGCGTCTTCGGTATTCTCTAACCCGATGGTCGTTAGATTCCTCAAGGGCTTAGACCGGATGTACCCACAACAACGTCAGCCCGTTCCGACGTGGGACCTCAACCTGGTTCTCTCCAAGCTCACAGGTCCTCCATTCGAGCCACTGGCCACCTGTTCACTTCTGTACCTATCCTGGAAGACAGCCTTCCTCGTAGCCATCACCTCAGCAAGGCGCGTTTCTGAACTCAGGGCGCTTACATCCGAGCCCCCTTACACAGTTTTCCATAAGGATAAAGTGCAGCTCCGCCCACATCCTGCCTTTCTCCCTAAGGTGGTTTCTCCTTTTCATATCAACCAGGATATATTTCTCCCGGTCTTTCATCCTAAACCACATGCCACTCGCCAGGATCAACGTTTGCATTCTCTGGACGTACGCAGGGCCCTGGCCTTCTATATTGACCGCACAAGGCACTTTAGAAAGCCGACGCAACTCTTCGTTGCAGTGGCCGACCGAATGAAAGGCTCACCGGTCTCCTCACAACGCCTATCCTCCTGGATTACGTCTTGCATCCGGACTTGCTACGACCTGGCAGGTGTCTCAGTACCACACCTCACCGCTCACTCCACGAGGGCCCAAGCTTCCTCCACGGCTTTCCTGGCGCAAGTTCCGATCCAGGACATTTGTAGAGCTGCGGTTTGGTCGTCAGTCCACACGTTTACAGAACACTATGCACTAGTGCAGCAGTCCAGGGACGATGCTGCCTTCGGATCAGCGGTTTTGCACACAGCAATGTCTCACTCCGACCCCACCACCTAAGTTGGGCTTGGGAGTCACCTAATGGAATGGATATGAGCAAGCACTCGAAGAAGAAAAGACGGTTACTCACCGTTGTAACTGTTGTTCTTCGAGATGTGTTGCTCATATCCATTCCAAACCCGCCCCCCGTCCCCACTGTCGGAGTAGCCGGCAAGAAGGAACTGAGGGGGCGCCGGGTCGGCTGGGGTATATATTCAGCGCCATGAAGGCGCCACTCTAGGGGGCTCCACAGCCGACCCGCCGGTGTTGCTAGGGTAAAAATCTTCCGACGATCGTGCACGCGGCGCGCACACACCTAATGGAATGGATATGAGCAACACATCTCGAAGAACAACAGTTACAACGGTGAGTAACCGTCTTTTCCCCTTTGTTAAGTAAGTTCTGGTATAGCATGGAGCAGCAGGATGGCCAAGATTAGTGGTCGCAAAACTCTGGTCCCTAGTTTGTGTAGCGTAGGAGGAACTTTCAAGTATTGTAAAAGAAATGAAGCTTCATAGTCTTTCTTCTTAGAAGAGTTAAATTCAAGTGGTGCAATACAGATGTGGATTTCAAGTCCCCTCAAGTCTAGGGCTGTTTGAAGCCACAGCTTTCATTGTAAAGAAAGGGATCCATTTGTAAAGTTGGTTTTGGGCTCAGATTTCAAACACCCATGGGATGGCCACATCTGAGTGTCACAATTCAGGTCAACTATATTTGTACTTCACATCCATGGTCCACAAAAAGCACTCATTCTAGGCACCTGGCTCCTCAGTCATCACCTCTCTTGCGCAGAGACCTGCGTGTCTCCCTCCTGATCAGGGATTTTTATAGGCTGCACAATTCCCTGCCAACACTGTGATATCCTCAGTAAGTGAGACTGCCTAAACAGGCCTGTGTCTACACTTTGCTTTCTCTCCAAAAACTTATGAACAGTGTTGCCGCATAAGTTCAGTCTTTACTTTATAGAGTTTGGGCTTTGAACTTCAGATTCCAGGAACAGCGTGTTTGGGGGGCAGATTTGCATTCACCTCCCCCTAGATATTTCCCAGCAAATCCACTTTACATGTATTATTATCACAAAAGATAATAATACATGTAATACACTTGTCTGCCACGTTGTTCAAGGTAGTCCTTTGATCATCCAGGCCCACCATAATATAAACCAAGAATGAAGAAACCTACGTTCTTTTCACAGCTCTGCCACTGACTTGTGTGAAGTTGGGCAGGATTCGTACCTGCCCTGTGCCTCAGTTTCCCCACTGGTAAAATGAGCATGTCACTTTTACCTACTTTTACAAAGTGATTTGGGATTTGCTGTTCAAAACGGCAGTAGAGGTGCCAAGTATTTTTCTTATTAACGTAACTGTCTGTCCCCTTTGGTTTGATCTTGCGTTGATTTGTTCCTGCTAAACTGTACAGATGACAAGTTTCTACATCTTAAATGAAACACTGGGGAGGAAAGTAAACCATGGTTACATCAGTGGTAGTAGGTCTTCATGTTCAAACTATAGTACTATGCACCCCACTGAAGACTTACCTCACAGAGCTATTTGGCAGACAGTGACTGATTGCTGTCTGGGGGATTTGCTACTGCCGGCTAAAATGCTGCAGTGGGACTTTGAAGGAGTAAGATTTATGAAACAACATTTTTCCCATAGCTCTGACCTTTCTATTAGGCTCGATTTTAAATACTCAGTGATTGCAGTGCTCATGAAGAGACCAGACTGATAGCCTTGGAGATTGAAGACTTTTCTTTCTCCACCAAACAGCTACATTATGGGCACCCACAGCATGATCTTCTCCAAACTGCCCTTTTGAGGTGCTAAATCCTGCCCTGGTGAGAAGAATAGTGAAATCTCTATGTGCATTCAATGCTTGGCCTCTGCTGAGACATAAGTGAATGTGCCAGTTGGGTGGAGGTCATTTGTCCACTGGATTGAGACCTTCGGCTTTTCTCATAGGCCTCTAACCATCAAGTCTGGCTGTGACTAGAGCTCAGCGAATAGTTGATTTTTCAGTTCAATGGCTAAAATGGGAAATCCAGGGGGGAAATAGGTTCGTTTCAAATAAAACTGATTTTTTTTTTTTTAGTTTTGCTTGTCAAAACAAAAAGGCCCCCACCCCCAAAAAATTGTTTGGGTCAAGGAAAACAATTCAAAATGAAAGGTCAGTTTGAAACCACATTTTCTGAATGTTTGTGTTCATGGGTGGGAGGGGGGGGTTTCAGTTGAAACTATTTGCCGAATTTGACTCAAATTCACAAATAGTTTCAGCGCCCCAAAAATTATTTTTGGCAAGGCAAATTTACTGTTCACTGAACGTTTTTTGCCCAGCTCTAGTTGTGACCAAAACATATTGCTACATCTTAATTGGTAGATGTAATCTACCAATCTTAATCTTAAACTTCTGCTCCTAATTAAACATCATATGTAAGCTCCTGAAATTTTAACCTGCTGTGTGTTTTCATTCTTCTTTCTGGGCTGAAGAGAAGAAATCATGTTCTCTTCCTTACTTTGAAGGCATACCCTTTTCTATTAGCGTTGTATGTGCATCTGCAGATGCTATTGACTTTTCTGGAATTGTGGGTTTGCAGCATCTCAAAGAATGCCCTGAGTATTTGCAAAGTGCTTTGAGATCCTTCGATAGAAGGTTATGTAGAAAAGCAAAGTATAATTATTAGGGCTCAGTCAGTCCGGAGAGGTTCCTGGTGGCTGTGGGTGCTGTTATATGGCAAATGCTTAAAGTCATTCTTCCCACTGGGCATGCACTCCTAACCATGTTTCCATTCCCAGTTTTTGGTCACTCCAGGGGTTTTAGTAGCTGAGTCGTAATTTAATTTCAGTTTCTACGGTCATGACTGGACTGCGACACAAACAAAGAGTGGCTTTTAAAAATTCAAATGCTGGCTCTTGGCTTTCTTTGAAGATCTGCTAATCAAATCTTAGAAGAACCTCCTGCTTCAAGGGAGATAACACTGAGCCCTCTCAGTCCTGCACAAAACAACATTAGTGAAATGAAGCCCGAAAGGGAGTCTCTGTCTGTGCTCTATACATTTGGAAACCTCCAGATTGATTTGATTTATTATGGCCTGCAAAACTCTGGTGTCAGCTACAACTCTTGCCACATGTCATCTATGTTGTTATTAAAAATCAATTCTCCAGAGGGGAGAAAGTGCTTCCGAGTGACAGTGTGCAATCTGTTATTGTCATGTATTAGCTGTGTTCTCGGGAGAATTTAAAAGAGAAAACATCAGCAAAAAAATTTCCACATTTTCAGGATTGTTGTTGGTTGTTGTTTTTTAAAGTATATGCGATATTTCATCATCTTGAGCTGTGCTTGCCTCTGAAGATAACTGGCCTCTTTCATGCGTGATTCAGTATTTTTCCAAATCCTTCTGCTTTCCTTATATTTATTCTGTTAACAACAAATAGAATATATGTATCTGAAAATCAGAATACCCATGAATGGATAATTTAATTACATGTTTCGTGTCATCTCTCTCTCTCCCTCTCTGGCTGTGCTACTCACCTTCTCTGTCTCTCTCGCTCATGTTTTTTTTTTTTATCCTTCTTTCAGAACCCATCTTGCAAGTGCTTATGCACATGCACTACTTCAGGCGCATGAGCAGTCCCCATTGAAATGAATGGGACCACTCATGTTTACTGTTAAGCCACAACACAAGTGTTTGCAGAATCCAGGCCCCAGTCATTAGCATGACTTTTGCAATAACGTGACGACCCAGTCATGAAATGAGTTACAAAATATTCCACCAGCTTTTCAGAATTGCTGCCTAGAAGGATCGTTGATATATAGTGAAATATAAACTGTAGTTGGGTGCATGTACATATCGAAAACCATATACTGTGGGAAAGGTACATTCCCATAAATATAGCATACTGTGTGCTGGTAAAACTCCTACAGGTGCTCTTCCTCTGGACCACTTTGCTTTTCTATCCAGTTTATGCAGTATCATTTAGTTGATTGGCAGCTGCACAAATTGAAATGTAAGTGTCCTGGTCATAAGTAGACAGATCTTTTAAAATTATTTTGTTTTCATTAATTTTTTTATATGAAAAGAACTAATGTGTGTGCATGTCTGGCAAAATATTTAAAGACTTGTTTGGGTCAAATGTAACCTAACACAACAGAGGGTGCTTATGATCTCCAGTGACATCTGAGGACCTTCAACATGGATTGGTTGCTGTGGGAGCCCTTGCATCCAGACTTTATGGTGGGTGTTGAGCCCCTCATGGGATCAGGTTTTTACAAGCTGAACTCAGCTTTCATTTAAATATTTACAAAATAAGGAGGCTTAAGACAACCCAGGAAATCAGTGTAAATACTCCATTCCGACTGCACTGTTGCCTGCAAATTAGGCATCCCCCATTTGTGGCATACAAAAAAATAATGGCAGAGATCAGAAATGTAACATAGTAGTGAGGTCATTATAATGGTAATTAGTTCAAGGGCATTATATTCACTTCTGGCTTTTGAGCACTTCATGAACAGGCCCAATCTTGCAGTCCCTATACCAATAACAATATTTCGTGTGAAAGGATGCCAGGTAACGCCCAATGAGTTGCTCGTTTTTAGTTTTGTTAATAAGTGTCCTCTGTCTGGAGATACTGTGTTGGACTGCTCCTCCTTCCAGCTAAGGTGGATTGCCTGGAGATTCAGCTCAAGTTGTCAGTGCCACAAGTTGTTCTTGATGGGTCAAACACTTAATAGGATGCTTCAGGGTCAGAGCAGTGAGAAAACAAGGTTTTCGGGGTACTGGTGCCCAAAGCAGCAGAGAATGCATGTCCTGGAAATCTACACCCCCATACATGGATGACTTCTCTGTTGCAAATCTCAGCAAGGTAACAAGACTGGAACTAAAGCTGCTCCTTGTCCACGTACACCCTGAGGGAAATTTACTAGATCTGGTGTGTTATTCCTACATTTCTGCTGTGATTACTTTTGAGAATCTCTGAATCTGAATATATGTGAAATGGTAGTGTGCCAGTAGATGAACATGTAGCATAGTCCATGGCTTGTGAAGGACCAATAAAGCCTAAAGACCAAATTCTCACTGGTGCAGGGAGGTGCGTGTCATTCATTCGTCAGTTTGGCCTCAGCTGCAATGTGTGTGCATTGGGAATGCCACTATATAAATCCATGATACGCCCACACTTGAATACTGTGTGCAGTTCTAGATGCCCCATCTCAAAAAAGTTATATTAGAATTGGAAAAAATACAGAGAAGGGCAACAAAAATTATTAGGGGTATGGAACAGCTTCCATATCAGGAGAGTTTTAAAAGACGGGGACTGTTCAGCTTAGAAAAGAGATAACTAAGGGTGGGATATGATAGAGGTCTATCAAATCATGAATGGTGTGGAGAAAATGAATAGCAAAGTGTTATTTACTCCTTCACATAATACAAGAACCAAGTGTCACCCAATGAAATTAATAGGCAGCAGGTTTAAAACAAACGTAAGGAAGTACTTCTTCACACAACACACAGTCAACCTGTGAAACTCGTTGCCGGGGGATGTTGTAAAGGCCAAAAGTATAACTGCGTTCTAAAAAGAATTAGATAAGTTCATGGAGGATAGGTCCATCAATTGCTATTAATCAAGATGGTCAGGGATACAACCACATGTGCTGGATATCCCTAAACCTCTGACTGGCGGAAGCTGGGACTAAACGACGAGATGGATCAATCATTAAATTGTGCTGTTCTGTTCATTCCCTCTGAAGCATCTGGCACAGCCACTGTTAGAAGACAGGATACAGGGCTAGATGGACCATTGTTCTAACGCAGTATGACTGTTCTTATATTCCTTCCCATAGCCTGATGCACTCACTTTTTGGGCCACCTCTTTCAATTTGATTGTAAGCTCTTTGGTGCAAGAAGTGCTTTTTTGTTTGTTTGTACGGCATTATGATCCCTCAATCCAGATTGTGGTGTTTGATTACTAGTGCAGTACAAACTGTATATATGTAGAGTAAGGACTTACCTTTATTGTAGCACCTTTCAAATAGTGTGTTCCACAAATTATCAGAAAAATTCTTCCAGACATCCATATAAATAGAAATAATACAGTTCTTGGAAGAGGTGGGGAATAAAATACCTTTTCAAATTGTCTGAGAAACATTTAGAACCCTTCTAGGAAAGACTGTGGTTATACTCTGTTAATACTAGGAAGGTGTTGATTTCCATGTCCAAGGTGGACAGGCTCTTCAAAGAACTGATTTCCAAGTATTTTGCCTGGATGTGCAAATGTGTCTGTCACTGAATATTGGTATACTCTGTTGCTGATGTGGGAATGTGGGCCCTAATCCTGCAAATATATCTATACACGTGGACCCTCACTCCCGCCTGGAGTTTCACTGTAGTCAGTGTTTAATTTCATCTTTCACATTCCCTCTTTTCCTTTGATTTCTTTGTATTTTCAGCTAATGGGACTCTGTGCAGCAGTAAGGGTGTCTGTGGCAGGGAGGAAAAGATGCTTTCCTATTTTTCTGTTTGAAAGAAAATATGCTTAAATTATATTGATTCATTTTTTTAAAAAAAAGAAGCAAGACACCTTTTACATTAAAAATTTGTTATTAACATTTTTAACTGCAGATAACATTATTTATAAAATCTTTGTGTAAAAGTACAAATAACAAAGCACTGACTCTGGTGGGTTATGAAGCTAGTAGGGTTTCTGCAGTGGGGACAGTTAAATATTGGTTCCAAAGCTAACTATTTGTTCAAATTTTGGGGTGGAGCATGACAATACAGTGTTCTGATGTCTTATTGTTCTTTCCCTGCTCTAGGACTCTTCATGGTAATGATATTTCCAGTGTTCCCGAAGGTTCTTTTAATGACCTTGTGTCCCTTTCACATCTGTAAGTACGCATGCTCTGAATTAATGTTTTTGACTGTGTTATTTTACTAACACAATGTAGGTTATGCTGCTAATCTAGTTTCTAAACTATTCTGAGTTGTGCCCGTTTTCTCTCTGCATTTTACTGTCTTTATTCAGACATTGTCTGTTCAAATTAAATAAAATAAATGCTTGGACTGCTTGTTATATATTCTCAAAAAAATTTCTTAGGAAAAACAATTGATGGAATAATATGACGATTTCCTCTTTTATGGCATTTGTGCTAAGACTCAGTCATCTAGCACTTTGCATGTGAAATTCAGAGAGCATGATGGTCCAGAAGCCTGAGCATGAGACAGGAAGCCACCCACCAAGAACATTAAGTAACTTATATGTGGATTCTGTGCATAACAAATATCTCATGTTTTACATACTGTATTTTGTCAATATAGTATCTTGTACATGAACTAATAATTCACATACGCCTCTACCCCGATATAACGCTGTCCTTGGGAGCCAAAAATCTTACCATGTTATAGGTGAAACCGCGTTATATCAAACTTGCTTTGATCCGCTGGAGCACGCAGGCCCCCCTCCCCCTCCCACCCATCCCCGGAGCACTGCTTTACTGCGTTATATCCAAATTCGTGTTATATCGGATCACGTTATATCGGGGTAGAGGTGTATACTAATAATGAAAGTGAACTTTTTGTGTATTTCACTCCACACATGCATATAAAATATGTTCTAAAAATGACACACTATCCACACACATGAAATATATGTGCTCTTTCCAAGTGAGAAGAAAATCCAAATGTCTGTTTCAGTTTTTCCATCACTTTCTTCCTTCCTTAATGGCCTTGGACCAGTCACTTACCTAGAAATGGACCAAAATTGGTAAACTTTAATCAGTCATCTTTTACTTTTGATTTGTGAGGCTCCAAACTTACTCCTATGATTTGGTTTCAGGCCAGATCCAGAGTTCAGATCCAGTTGTGACTTGGGTGTTCAAATAGCTTGCAAAAACAGATTTCTTGAAATGTCCATTACTCAGGATGGGAGGTAGCATGGTCCAATGAATAAGGCATCAGACTGGTATATCCTGGCAGTCAGGAGACCTGGGGAATATTTAAAATACATATTCCCATATTCAGAAACATTTTGCAAATTTGTTTTGTTTCAAAATTTCCTTCAATTTTATTTTATTTTTTAATTAAGTTCCAACTTGAAATGATGTTTTGTTGGACCTGAAACAACAACAAAAAAATTGACTTTTTTTTCCAGAACTACCAATGAACCAAAACATTCATTGTTTTCTCATTCTAGACCTGGGTTCTAGTCCTAGCTTTCAAGTTTCTGTGGGAGAAGTCACTTAACAATGTTATGCTTCAGTTTCCCCTTACAAAATAAGGGATAGTGATACTTACTAAATGTTACTATTTGGGACAAAATCTTGTGTGAACAATTCAAGGGATTTCAACACAATTTTACATTCATTTGAACCTGCGCTTTAACCCTAATTCAGCTTCAAATCATAACCTCAAACTTTAGCCTGTACCTAAGCTAGATAAAATGTTTAATTACAAATATCTGTTATACATAAAATGTATTCTATGCTGTGTTCATAGTATAGTAAATTCATTTTAGGCATTCTCCGGGGATGAATTCAGGGTCATTGTACCAAATTCCTTTGTCTCTACTTGGAAATCCAGTGACACCTTCCAAACAGGGGAAGCTGGCGTCTAAGGGTATTTTTAGAACTGAAATGATAAACATGTCATGTGCCATTTGTTTGGGTTTTCATCAGAGTTTACATTAAACTAAGTGCAGGCACAGCTTTCCTAGGTAAACTGTTCACCCTAGAGAGTCATAAAATCCCCTTTGGCCCAGCACAGTCAGTGTGCCCCCTCTGTTTATAAGTATGTGCTGCTGACAATGTAAAATACACAACGTTCAAATGAACGGTAATAAGTAGGATCCATAAAATAATCAAGACCCGTCTAGGGTATAATTTGCTCAGTGGACAATTAAATTCTACTGTGCAATTGCTCTCGGCTGTTTCTTTAAAGAAACCTTTGCCTTCTGTAACTCTAGGAGGGCTGCTGTCTTTGACACAATTGAAGAAGTTGAGTTCACCAATAAAGCTGTAAGCAATTTAAAATAATGTATTTTATGAACACTGACATAGATCTCTCTGGGATTCACATATCTCTGAGAGAGTCTGTAGCTGTGGCATTTTCAAACAAATGGAACAAAAAAGTGCCATGCGTCAGTTGCATACATCTTGTGAGTGAATAAAATGTTATGTGTGAGAGACACTTTCTCTGCCTGCAGTGAATCCATAGTAAATAGTGGAACTTATAATGCATTGGTATTGCTAGAGTAGGAGGAGATGCTGAGTGTTAAGATGTTGAACAGGTTTAGCCTAGCCAGAACGGTTAGTGAGGTCACACAGCATTGTTACAAGTTATGATGGCTCAAATGTAAATTGCAAAGGTACAGTTCTCTAGTGTACACAAAATGTTCCACTTTTTTGGTCAAAAAGCCTTTTGCAACAGCTGCAGCAGTAAATTGGAAATTTAAAAACTCAGATCTAGCTTACTCTAATCTACTTTCCAAAGCTGCTCAAAACACAGGGAAAGATTTTCACCAAAATTGCTTTGCAAACATAACATTCTTTTAAGGTAGCTTTTTGAAAGGTGTGTGTGTGTGTGTGTGTGTGTGTGTGTGTGTGTGTGTGTGTGTGTGTGTGTGTGTGTGTGTGTGTGTATTTAGCTCCATCGAAACAGGATGGTTTATCTATGGAATACACACATACTCTTTTAGTACAGAATCTGTGCCAGTATACTGTAACAATCCTGAATATTCTCCAACTGAGGCTGTGTCTTCACAAGCAAACTTAGTGGTTTTTTTGATACCATGATAAAAATGTCTGAGCTTTGTCTACACTAATTCCTATACTAGTGTTTAAAAAAAGGCTCTAAATTTGCTAGGGGAGAAGCAGCCTTAAAGTTGACAAAGCAAGCTTGAGATCTCCCATGCATTCATTCAGTGCCTGTGCATGCAACCCACATCCAAAACTACCTGATGCAGTGGACTACCAGGTACCACTCCCTGGTGAGGGCTTTACCCAGATAGTTTATCAAAAGCATGGTAAAGAACACATTATTAAAAATATGTCTGAGAGACATATATTCTGTACATAAACAGCTCAGATTCATGTCCCTGTTGATTCGTCTCTTGTTTACTCAAGCTCATGTTAGATACTTATAAAAATAAACTATGCCCTCCACAGTGCTCTCTATCTCTAGTTCATCTCGACTATAGTTATTTTAATTGCCCTTCAATGAGAAATATGTAAGTCTGAGAGAAAAAAAATCTGCCCTTCATTGCAAAGACCCTTAGTGTTTCATAACAGTATGAGATGATTAACCACCAGGAATTGTTTTTGCTGTGTTGACCAAAGAAATAAAAGGAGAAGTGAGTGGAAACAAGCATGCTGTGGTACATAAAAATTAGTGGAAAGTAAAAAATACACTGCTTAATTTATATAGCTCATGGAACAAAATTATTCCTAGCATTTATATAGCAGCTTCATCTTCAAGCTGCATTAGAGAGATTGATTAACCTGTATGTTTCAATGTTCGTTTTGTGATTTCCCTCTCACCTTGTGTGTGTTGAGGTTTGTCCAGTGCTAAATGTTTAACTGTAAGTTCTAGATGAACTTTGAAATGTAGGGTTTTGTTTAGCCTTGCACAAGTGGGCCAGCTCATTGCAGATGGGGTCAAAAGGTCATCCCTGGAGTTTTTCCATTGTAAGCAATGGGAGCTACAAAAGGGGCTGGATTTGGGGGTTTTCAGGCATTGCTGCTGTACACATTTAATTTTGATGAATGAGCCCTGGCTAGGATTGAACCCATGAACTCTACAGTTGAGTCTGTCTAGGGCTGTTTCATTAGTCACTCCCATAGAAATGTATCAACAAATTTAGTGGGGTTTCCTTTCTTAATATCCTGTCTGAACGTTTTTATCCAAAAGAAACTTGAGTTCAAAACATTATTTTAAAAAATGATTTGTAGTCTGATTCATGGGGTAAAGCTAAAATTCAAAAAGCAATTTGCATCATTCCTGTAATAATTCCTTCCAAGTCAAAATCTCTGTAGATTTTTGATGCCTTTAAATGCCCAGATCAGTTTACAGTGTTTTAGACGCGTGACTGCCTATTAAAGTAAGAGAGTTGCATGGCTAAAACCCTTCATTGCTTTCAAAAAAGTAACTCCATAGACTTCTAATGTGCGTTTCTTAAAAGCTGATTTTTTGTTAAACTGCCTTTGGTCAAGCGCTCACGTTTTGGCCAGGATTTCCAGGAGATTAAGAGAGTTGGACAAACAATTCCCACTAAACGTCAATGGGAGTTGAGCACCCTACCACTGTTCAGCTTCTTTGAAAACCCCAGTCTTTACGGGATTTTGTTTTTTCTTTCCTCCTGCTCCTAATTGTGAGGTACATGGGCTCCATGGCCTGGCTTGATGTCATTGCATCTGTTCATGTGGGTCTTACCGCCAACATCAATGCATTTCTTTTGTTTGTGCTGCAGCCTCATTGAAATGGAAAAACAGGTTGCATTTATTTCACACTTCACACAGTGGTATTTTGGACGGGACTCCCAGCAACTCACGGGAGAGCCTCTTGTTAAAACTCTGCTAGCAAACTGAAGGATGAGTTGGGGTGATTTTCCTTACCACAAAAGCTTATGCCCAAATAAATTTGTTAGTCTTTAAGGTGCCACCGGACTCCTCGTTGTTTTTGCCTCTGATGGAGTTATCCCTAAATCATCCCAGCCAGAGATGACCTATCCCTAGCCTCTTTCTAAAGAAACATTTTTTTGCCTTTGGCTTGGATCAGATTGTCCTAAACAACTAGTATTTAAAAAAAATATCTGAGTGGAGTATACCCTCCCATAGTGGTTCTCAACCAGGGGTATGTGTACCTCTGGCGGGTGTGCAGAGGTCTCAGAGGGTACATCGGCTCATCTAGATATTTGTCTAGTTTTACAACAGGCTACATAAAAAGCACTAGTGAAGTCAGTACAAACTAAAATTTAATACAAAGGCTTGTTTATGCTGATATATAGATAGATAGATGTGTGTGTATGTGTGTGTGTTTGTGTGTATATATATATATATACACACACACTATACACAGAAATGTAAGAACAATGTTCATATTCCAATTGATTTATTTTATAATTTGATTATATGTAAAAATGAGAAAGTCAGCAGTTTTCAGTAATAGTGTGTTGTGACACTTTTTTATTTTTAGGTCTGGTTTTGTAAGCGAGTAGTTTTTAAGCGAGGTGAAATTTAGGGTACACAAAACAAATCAGACTCCTGAAAAAGGTACAGTAATCTGGAGAGGTTAAGAGCCGCTGGTTTAGCTTAGCACAAGACCTGAACCACTCTACAATTTACCCAAGCTGAACACACTATTATTCTAGGTTGTTGGTTTGGTTTATCTTCTTGTTTTTTCCAGGAGCAAAATATAAATGTGTCCAGCAAAGTGCAGCTTAATATAAATTTGTTTCCCTGGAAGTGCTGCCTCCTTCCTTGGTTATGAGAAAACAGTTCTGATTAAATGGGAAAACAAACCAATAGATTCTCCCATCTTGTGGTTGCAAATACATGCATCTCTGCTACATGGGATTTATCCCAGGCCAAGGGGAAATATATTTGGTTGAGCTCCTTGTTTTAAAAAAATTACAAATCTGAGACACAGAAGTTAAGTGACTTGCCCACGGTCACACAATGAATCAGTGAGAGAGTTGGAAACAGAACCCTGGTCTCCAAACTCCAACAATGATGTTTAAATATAGTTGGCAGCAATCCATAAATAACTGTAACACTCTCAAATATAGCAGCCTCTGAGGCACAGTGGGTTAGTTCACTAACCATCCAAGTCTGGGAACTTTTATTAAAGTGTGACTTGGATTACAGCCTTAAAGTAGGTTTGAGTGTCTCAAGCTAGTCCCAGTTTTCTCATGTGTGCTGTTCGCATCACCGGACTACCACACACAAACTTAATTGGAACTGTTTGCTGGCTGGAATGAAAGCAATGTCATGTTTCAAAAAACAAGTGCAATTCCAGAGTTTTGTGAAACCCTCATTAATGCATGGTCTATGAGGGCTATCCAGTCCCTCTTTTTAAAAAAAGAAAAAGCAATAAATTCACTATATATATTTTTATTAAAAATTAAGCCAAAGAAGAACAGACATCCTTTTAGAAAATGTTCAGGAGAATGGTTCTCTCTCTCATGTGGAGATGCTGTTCCTTCTTTCAGCTTGTTGCCTGAATATCTCTAACTTAGATCTTATAGATTTTTATGTAAAAGGTTACTTTTAGCAGATTTAGATCACATTTCACTTTCATTATTGAACAGGAAATCTGCTACTTATTTTTGATGCATTTTCATAGTAGTTTGAAAAATAGAAATGCAGCAACTCACATGCCTGATATTACCCATCTCTATAATTTTAAATATACAAATCAAAACTTGGTTAAAAAAGAGAGAGAGAGGCCTTTCATTAATACATTTTACAACTTTAGACCCCAATTCAGGAAATAGCCCTTTCCAGGAAGAGTTCTCAAGTTTGTGCTTAAGTCCAATTCAAATTCTTTGTTTTGATCAGACAGCTCACATGGTGTTCTTGCGGTCCCTGATTGGCTCAGCACCATAAGCATTTCCCCAAGAATACTTAGATGTTCAAAATTAAAACTTGATTTCTACAAAAATTTGTGCATGTGACTTTGAAAGTCACCTCCTGCTAACTTTTGCCAGTAAAACTTAATCCCTTGAGTCTTTGCATTAAGCAAACAAAAATGGGCATGAGCGTGACTAAAGCAGATGCATTTAAAATGGAAATAATAATTTACAGAACTATTACATTATTTGCTGATATCCATCAATAATTCACTCACTTACCCTATCATGAACTGTTGTCCTGGTTTATTTAGATGAAGGTTTCTGAGGTAGAAAATGTGTCTTCACAATTAATCTGCAACTGCAAACTCTTATTCATGAGTGTAGTGCCACTGCCTGCAATGGGGTTACTTCTATAAAAAAAAAGTGTCTTAGAAATGATAACTAAGCAAGACAGCTCAAAGTGGAATATTATCATTCAGACCATAGAGTTTAAACAAGCAAACAAACAACACCTGAATTTTGTCAGGTTAAAATAATAAATTTAGAGAAACAGTGTGTGTCTATATAACTCAAGTGGAAATGGGCTAAATTTCTTGAATAAATGATCAGTAGTAAGTTATTCAACTCTGCTGAGTAATGATGAGAAGAAGGGTATGAGAAGGGATTGTTGGAAGAGGTTAGCCTTAAGGAAGGAGCCAGGGAGAGATTGTTCAGTCAGAGAGGCACGGGGTCAGTGTTCTAGGGATAGCAGAAGATAGAAGGCCTGAGACTGAGACTTGGGTTTTGTCTACACTGGAAACTGAATGACAAAACTTTTGTTGTTCAGGGGTGTGAAAAAAACACACACACCCTGAACGACAAAAGTTTTGCTGATGAAAAGTGCTGGTGTGAACAGCGCTTTGCCTGCCGACAAAGCTACCGGCGCATTGGGGGTGGACGTTTTTAGTCGGCAGGAGAGCTTTCTCCTGCCAAGAAACAGTGGCTACACTGCACGCCTTTTAGCAACACGACTGTAGCGGCACAGCCATGTCGCTAAAAGGTGCATAGTGTAGTCAAAGCCTTGGAATGAACACAAATGGAGCCGTGAGGTGAGAATGAAAATCTGATGGCCCACTTTATGCTGAATTCTAATCTACCATTATGACTTTTGCTCAAATACATCTTCAAAGGGCTGTTTGGAGACATCAGATGTTGAAATTGTGTTAAATATCGAAGGATTTTCTTTCCAGCTCTTTAGAATCAAGGTTTCCAGTTCTTTGGAGTTAATGTGGAGACATGGGTAAAATGTACCATTTGGGAGGGGGCGCTATTTTTGCTTTCAAGCAGAGGAAAAAGTTCATTGTTTTACATCACCAGGGCTCTGGGTACCAACCCCTTGAATTGTGACTGCAGTCTGCGCTGGCTTTCGGAATGGGTGAAGGCAGGGTACAAAGAGCCAGGGATTGCACGCTGCAGTGGGCCAGAGGACATGGCAGACAGACTGCTTCTCACAACACCAACCCATCGCTTCCAGTGCAAAGGTAGGAGCAAGCTGTTTGGCTGAGGTCTGTAAACCATTTGAGTGCCATTGCTTATCTTGTGTAAACAGCTTTATTGGTAGAATATTGCCAACCCCCAGCTTCAAGAATCATGAGATATTAAAACGAATTTAAGACTCTCTTTTTTTGTGCCTTGTGATTTCTGAGCTATCGGAGCCCACTTGGGATATGTTTTCAAGCTTTTCTCCACTAACAGAAGGATTACAAATGTCATTGCTTACAGTGAAAGCTGATATTCTCATGCAATCACTTAACTCCGGCAGTTGGGGTTTTAAGGGAAACACCAAATCTCACATGAGTTAGCAACACTGTCATTACATCAGATAATAATAATTGCAAATTACTCTATGGAATGTCATTTTAGGGATAATTAATCAAAATAATTCATTTCGAGACCCCCAAAAACTTGGGTAAGGGAAGGTTTATTCAGTAAGTATTCTACATTTTGAAAAAAATGAGAATGCTATAGTTATAAAAATAAGTTTGAAAGCCGTGGGAAAGAAGTTGCAGGTGGAAAGCAAATATGTGGTGATAAGAACATTTGTACCTGAAGATCCACAAACAACTTTAACTCCAACCCTAAGTCCTATCAACTCTAGATCAGTAACTGGATGTATTCGATGTATTTTATGTTGTAAGATCAGGAGAGGGTGCAGGTATATGACTGGAATGATGGAATATAAGAGCTATATGAGGAGAAACTGATTGAGGAGTTATAGTGAGGTATATAATATGGAGGTAGAATGATAATGTGTCGGCTTTCTGACTTAATGAAATTGTGGACAAATAAAGAGGATATGTTTGTGGTTTTTGCTGTCAAGGACTGTTGGAATGTGAAATGTTTGTTTGGGTTGCTAGCCTATACGTGAAAACAGAAGTGTGAAGATGTGTATTTACTATTTACAGTAATGGAGAAGAGGGTCTGTGGTTGGAAATGAAGGGGAATTGACATCATCTTGTTATTTATCTGTGAAGTGCCATGTACATTTATATGTAATAATAAATTATAATAATGGCGCTGGCTTAGCGGGATGGTTGTATAGCAGCTGGGATTAAACTGATTGCTGAATAGAGGATGGGAGTTGACATAGGGCTAAAGTTAAGGTTGTTTCCCAAACCGGAGCTAACTTTAATGATCTTCCATCTTCATTTTTAATAACTAGAACATTCAAATTCAGTTATTTTAAAAGTGACGATAGCTTTCGGACAGCAGATCATAATCAGAGCTCTCTGCTCTTTGGTGAGTTTATAATTTCACTGCTGAGAGTTACAAATATTCCTAGCTAAACACCCAACAATGTGCTAACTTTCACTGAGGAAAAATGAAGAAAACAAATGTGGCATTTGTAGATGAAGCTATTTTTGAAATATGATGCAGTAAAAAAAGTAGCTAACTTTTTATTTTTGAAACTCTCATATTTTGAAATGGCTTTGCCTGATTCTCCTAAAAGCATTCTCCTGCGGTTACCCACCACATGAGCCGAGCAGCAGTCTGTGGACAAATAGAGCAGCTGGTGTGCTGGCTTAGAATGGGGAGAGTTTCCAGATTCCTCCCACTGTCTTCCTCCCCCCTCACTCAAAACAAATGTACAAGACTTGTCAATTTAACAAGAGCAATTTGTCACCCCTCCCCCCCCGTATGCACACTTACACCCCAATCCTGCAATTGCTTGTATGTGAACTCTGTCCTTTACCTGTGCAGAGCCCCGTGAAGTCAGTGGAGTTCCACCATCAATTGCAATTAAATCCTAATAAAAACAACCTCTTCATTCCAGCCCACTACCTTCCTCTCATTATTGCCATAGTCCTGTCAGTCACAGTACGACAAGGCTGACGAGTGACTCACAGGGCTTTCTAAATTAGCGTGTATTTTGTCAAAATTGTGGTTTAACCCAATGTTTGGACTAAAAGCCAAATGTCCACGCCTTGTCTCAGAACAGTGCGAACAGGACCGGACTTGAGGCACAAGTAGTGCAGACTCAGCTCTGTGTTTTATTAAATTGTCCTCCTTGTCTGAAGCACTATTAGAAAGGACTGCACTAGACTGAGAAGATTTTTGCTACATGGTTTATAAATCAAACCCCCAAGGGCAAAGAAATAGGCTACTTAAGTGCTGGAGCTCTGATTAGCTCCTTCATTGATTGGCTTTGATCAATGCCATAGGGATAGATGGACTGTGTTCTACTGTCTGTTTGTCTGTGTGTGTGTGTACATATATATCTATATATAGTGTATAGTATAATCCAAGCTGGTGTCGTTGCCTCCTGGGCCACCTTGTTTTCCTCAAATAGCTACTCTCTTGCACTTTTGGGAGAAACAACAGAAGAGCAACACATAAAGGAGAAAAAGCCCACAGGCATAACTACAGCCATTCAGACTAATCTCTTCTGCTGAAGTCAGGCAAGGTGTTGTATCTAACTAGAGTTTACGGCAAATAGGAAAAAAGTGAAAATAAAGCAGGACAGGAATGGATTAAATATAAAACACACAAACACAGAAAAGGAGAAGAAAAGTCTTCTTTTGGATGTATTCCTTTCTTTTTGGGCCCTTTCCCTGGGTAATGTATTTTTTAGGGCCAGGTTCAATACCCTTATTCGGACTGAATAGCACCTAACTTTACTAGTAGTTTATTAACTTCAATGACACTACTTGCAGTGTAAGCAAGTGAATAAGGGCATCAGAATCTGCCTCTTAGATTGAGGGCTCTTTGCAGCAAAGTCCTTGTCAATGTACATATCTGTTAAGCCCTTTGCTACCTGTTGGTGCTATGTAAATAATAAATATTAATAATGATTTGATAGGTCACCTGGTTGCTAATTTTGCACTGCCCAAAAGGGGCCATCAGTGAAAGGGTCTGTTAATATTTCAAACATGAAGCATATTTTTCACTCAGACGTAACTCAGAGATGAAAATTCACCATGGACTAAATGATCTCAGCCAATGAACAACAGATTTTACCAACTTTTCATGAAATCCTTTTCAGCCCACCTCACCCATCTATCATGTGCTTGGTCTGTGCTTTATTACTTATCGCCAGTACTTTTGTGGAGTCCTTGCACTTAAAAGAAATATTTTCATATAAAGGAAATAAAGTGCTTTAAGACCTTCACTGCTTGAAATAAATTAGCCTCTTTTGACCATTTTTACATTTTAAAATCATTTGAGTCATTAATATTTGAAAGTTAGTGTCCACAAAGTCAGTTTTATTTTCACATTTCCAAATTTGCCTATCTTTATTAACATCTCAACAGAGCTGTAATATTGATTGATTTAGTACCCAACTCCATGCTAGAAGTGGACACAACAGACAGTAACTACTCCGATGGAGTGTCTTTGACAATTTGAGTGCTTTGCCCTGCAGACGACCTATTCAGGTCCAGTAAATAAATACTTGTTTTTAAATTTGGGTAATTCTGTGTTTACACAGGAAGCCATAAGTTCTCTTTGGTGTAGATGCCTGAGTGTGTGGCATCTAGCATCTGTGTTTGTTTCAAGTATTCGTGTGTTTCTATTTTTGTTTACATTTTCACAGGCTTTTCTCAGTGCCTTAGGGAGTTGAAACAGGGATTTTGCATGCTCAAAAGTAATGGAATGAAAACAACGTACTGTCTTTCTCTCATGTCCAAGTGTCGTGTTTCTTGTGTACAAAGCAGTACATTTAAGAAAGATTGACAAGACCATTTTGATTCTTAAATCCATGTATTTTCAATATGCTTACATGAAGCTTTATTGCCACCCCCATTTCCCTACACTTGCCTGCCTCCCTTACCCTTGCAATAAACCCTCCACTACCCAGTCATTTGCTCTTCTGCCTCAGCATTGATACTCCCTTTCCCCACATAGGCAGTTCCCTCCCTCCACAAACAGGAGCTAGTTACTGCAATTAGGATCTGCAAGGAGCAAGCAAGCCAGACAATACAGGCAGATGACTGTGCAGAGTACAGGGGAATCACAGAGGACTACAGTGGTAGCTGGAGGCTGGTATTCATTGTAGGATAAAACGATTTTCATCTGGCTCTGGGCTTTCAGCTTGAGTCTCCAAATTCCACTATTATGGACTGTGTTCAGGTTCCTGCTGACCCACAAACACTCTGTCACATTCTGGGGTGCAATCCAGACCAATGAGGGTTGTGTCATCGCCTGCCTTGCAACCTTCGGTGCCTCACAATGCTTTAGTGTTGTAGCTCCCAACAAGGGCTGCTCACAAAGAGCCTGTGGGCATGCAGGTCATAGCCTGAGTGTCTGTGTGTAGCTGCAGCCCTGGCCCAGTAGCTTTGGCCCCAGCAGCCTGTCAGCAACACTCCAGTCACACTCTGGCTTCCCACCAGCCTTGGTTACTACCTGCAGGGTGGCCTCAACACACTCCCAATACTGAATACTCCCGAAATGTGTGTTCTGCACTGTACAGCCCTCTCCTGGACACTTTAGATATTAAAGACTCATTATCCCTGTAAAGAGTTAATGTTCAACAGTCAGCTACTTTAACTGGAGTTTTCAAAGAGTTCTGTTTAAACACAGCACGGGATTGGTTTAGATTAAAGAATAAAACAAGTTTATTAACAAAAGAAGATAGGATTTTAAGTGAATTCAAGTATCAGGTATTAAAGTCAGAAATGGTAATGAAAATAAAGATAAAATACTTTCTAGTAGCTAGAACATAACAAGCTTGTCTTAGTTCAAGGTAAAATTCTTACCACAGGTTCCCAGCAACATGGCTGACCAAATTCTGAGATCAGGATCTACCCCCAAAGTCAAAGGTCTGGTTCCTTTGTCTTCTTGAGTGAAAGAGAGAGTGAGAGATAGCTTGGGTTTTTCTGCCCCCTTTCTTTTATAGTCCAATTGGATAGTCTTTGAAGTGGATTCTTCTGAGAGTTACCCCTCAAAGCAAAGTTTATTCAAACAGTAAAGAAGGCGACATAGAGTCTGGTGGTGAAGGAGGCTTCATGTTCTTTCTCCTCATCTTTGTTTGCTGAAATGCAAATTTGCTTTGTCTATTGCCATTTCCTCTCCCAGCTGTCTCAAGGACCCTGTTCACTACTTATAAGTAAATTGAGGTAAATCTTCGTTCAGAATACTTCTGCCTGGGTAGGGCTGTGGTTTTAAACATGTGCTATGAACCTCATGCAGGGGGACTTCATAACTTAACATGTAATGTTGTTACATACATTTCACCATGATATTATTGACCAGTGAATTACTAATTTTCAAATGATGCCTCACAAGGCATATTTTGTACAAAGATTATTATAATAGTATGTAAGATGTGAGTGCAGGAGTACTTTTGGTCACACCCTCCCCTACCTGTTTGGAAATGGTTGTTTCCAAATATGTAGTTTATTAAATGGCTTAAATATGGATTGGTGTGCTTATCCAGGGCAATAACAGATACATCTATGTTTTGCATATTGCTTTTTCTACAATAAGAACAGGAAGGAATTAAGTAAAAAATAAACCATATTAAAACTAGGGATTGTGAAACATTGAACCATCTCCTAAACCTCTAATTGAACCTTTCTTGAGCTTCACAAATCTTTGTGCAACTGTCTTGTACCCATTTTTAATTTTTGCTGCTGAATCTGCCCTTTCTCTTTTGGTCTCATCCACAAACTAGAAATGCCAAATATTAGTAGTCAGAGGCTGCTCTTGCAGAATTTCCAGCATTGATTGAAGTGGAAATTTCCAAAAATCTTGATAGTAAACCAATCTTATGACACGTGCAGTCCGTTTTTGCAGGGTGGGTGTTTCTCTCTTTAGACAAGAATCCAGATATCATTAAGATTTGTCCAACACATGAGGGATTTAAAATTTGAATTAATCCCTTGTGATTAAACATTATCATATGAAGTGCTATCAGTGGCACATACTATTGTTACTGCAGGGGGCAGAAAACACACAGTGTCAGTACTGGTAAATATGTTGTGCATTAACTAAGAATGAATTTTGCAATCCACATTTTCCACTTATATTCTACACTTTTATTTTTGCAGGACCGGTAGATATCAGCATTGTGTCCAAGTGTAATCCTTGCCTTTCCAGTCCATGTAAGAACAATGGGACATGCAACAATGATCCAGTGGAGTTCTATCGATGCACTTGTCCATTCGGTTTCAAGGTATGACTATACTTGAACTACCTTAAAAGTCACACAGTATTCTCAGCTTTCTGCTGGCTTCCTTAATGTTGTATAAATAGGGGGGCAATTGTACAGGCAAGTAAGCTCAAACATCCCTTGCTCAAGTAGGTTGTGTGCCTTTTAACTGCACATAGCTACAGATGTTTTTTCCATGTAATGTGTGTATTTTTTCTTTAAACTTTTTATATACTGGTGAGAATGTAAAAGGGCAAGTTGATTTCATTTTTAACATCAGCACCAAAACAGCCATGCTAGAAGCAGCCAGGCCTGGGGGAAGAAGACTGAGGCTCTAAATTAGGTCTAAATTAGATCCTGACTCTGTCACTAACTCTGTGTGGCCTTGGCCAAGTCTTGTAAACTGTCTTCCTCTTTCAAATTGGGATAATGAGCCTAATTCTTCAGTCTTGCACCTTGTGTAGTCATGTACATCTGGGAAAAGTGGTTGTAAGGTACCACCATTGGTATAAGTGTGCTTATACACCTCTACCTCGATATAATGCTATCCTCGGGAGCCAAAAAATCTTACCGCGTTATAGGTGAAACCATGTTATATCGAACTTGCTTTGATCCACCGGAGTGCGCTGCTTTACCGCGTTGTATCTGAATTCGTGTTATATCGGGTCGCGTTCTATCGGGGTAGAGGTGTATATAGGAGATGTTCCTAAATGGTAACCACTAATTGATACTCATTTTGTACAGAGCTGGTGATTGGGTCCAATAGCACTAATTCAACTCAGTTGTGAGCGTTAATGTTTGTATAGTAATTTGAAAATGTGAAAAACTATTGATGTGAAGTACACTTATCCTTAGTAATAGAATACGTAGCAGTATCAGAGAGAGAGAGAGAGAGAGAGAGAGAGAGAGAGAATACTTTACTATCAATACCAGTACTGCGTACCGGAAAATCTAGTCATTTAGCAATACCATTTCCTCAGTGCTGGTGCAGAACTTCCACTGTTAATGATAGGGCTACATGCTGCCTTTCATCTAGGTTCCCAGCTCCCACTGAGATAACTGGGAGCTTAATAGAACTATCAAGGGTAGCATGACATGTAAAGTAGTTATGGTGTTTAAAATATAAAATTAAATAATGCAAATAATCATATGTTCATACATGTCAGGGACTGGGCTGTCAAGTATAAAGAATGGGGCATCCCCTTTAGATTAAGAAGTGGGTTGCATCAATCATGGGCTTTCTCCTGTTGTGTCTGTCCCAAAAAGGATAAAATATTAATGAAATCATTGTTCATGCTTACAACATTGAACAGTTCAGTGTGATCTGGGATTTTGTGTTATCCCTGGTGACTCCCACTGTAACAACCACCATTACAAATCTTTTAACCTTTTTATTAAAGATACAGAAAAAGAACAGAAAACAATTAAAGCATTTGAAACGTGAAGTATTAAGTAAAGCTTTCCTTTTAACAATCTCCCTTGTTTCCTTTCCCTTTCACTTTAGAGAGTTTTGATAAGGGAAACCCCTTGTTTGACAGTCTTTTAGATGGTATTAGAGATGGTATTAATTGAGATAGTCTGGAGCTGCTGCTGTTGTTGAAGTCTGCTCCTGTTCCCTGGAAGATAAAATAAAACAAATACACTCACAAACAAGAGACCAGAAAAGAACAACAAAGATAGAAAATACTGCTGCTGTCTCTGGTGGTGACTCTTACTTGCCACCTTGCTGCTGGAGAAACGTGGGCCCAACACACAGTCTTATCTGCCACTGTGAGGCCTGGCACCCTTGTTCCAACTTTGGACAATGTAGGGCATTGCTTTTAGCTACCTCACTGGTACACAGCAGTGTACAAAGATGCAGTTTTGGCTGTCTCATTACACAGAAGGCAAAAAGAGAGAGCTAGGAATGGGACACATGATGGAGGGGGTGACAGCAGAAACCCAAGGCTCATATTCTAGATGCTGTTTAGGCCCTACTGCAAGCTGCTGGTGGTGATGGTGTCATTGTTTTCCTCTCTCTGGCCCAGTCTGTTCAGGATGCGTTTCAGGATCAGGATGGTCAAGACTCAGTGGTGTCATAATGGATCTGGGGGGTCCCCAGGAGGTGGTGGAGGTGGGAGCCATGATGGTAAACTCTCTGTCTTTCTAGTCCAACTGTTCTCCTGCTCTTGCTGAATGACTCCCAGGTACACAATGTCCAAGAAGAGTCCTCAGCCTCAGCCCATTAACATTAACCAATCAAAACACATTTTGGTGATTTCAGCTATAAACTATTCCTCCCATTTCTAGAATCTTTCAGCTTGTCATCATATCAAGCCGTAGCTCTACCAGGAGCCTTGCAGATCCCTTATCACAGTTCTTTTCACATAAATAATCCAGTTTGTACCAGTCTGTTTGGCACCAGTTTTTGCTGAGTTTCACAAACAATTTTATGTAACAAGCTGAGTTGAACTTTTGCTGCCTTGGACAACATAAAGTACAGGCCTCTTCACACCAATCTTTCCTAGTGGTATCTCACTGGAGCCTCTCTAAGACCTTATTTATACTTGCAGCAGTGTGTAAGGTACGGTTAGCTACATTCTGCAGTAAAAGGCAGTCTACGTCCATATTCTTTGGTGTGTGAAGCTACACATGGCAGTGAAAGGCTCCAGCTGAGAGGAGGCAGAGTGGAAATATGCCAGTAGTGGGGAGCTGGCGAAGCCTTTTCCCATTGCCTCCCCACAGCCAGAGCCTTTCACTGCAGCAGGGAGACAGAGGACAGTACACTGCTAAAAATAGCAGTATAGATGTGGGAGGCATTGCTTGGGCATGTAGAGAGCAGCATAGGGTACATACCCTATGTTACATACATGCAGGGCAATCTACTTTACTTCCCTTAGCAGTGGCTCACCATCTACATTGCTATTTATACCCGCACTGCATGGGCGGCGGGTGAACCCCCACTTTGGGGATGCTAGCTCCACGGCCCCACCTCTTCCACCCATGGCCCTGCCCCCCACACACACACTGGAGCCCCAAAAACCACACCCCATAAAAGAAGACGCCTCGAGGACCCCCTCGCGACCGGAGGAGCCCCAGCCCACTAGCCCCAGCCACACAGGGCTGAGTTGCTGGCCCCCCGGACCCCTCCCAGCACCAGGCCAAGCCACCAGCACCAGGCTGAGCCGCTGACCCCCTGCCCCTGACAGCCCTCCCAGCCGAGTCGCTGTCCTCCCCCCAGCCAGCACCGGGCCAGCCCCAGCACCAGGCCAAGCCATCGGGCCCCCCAGCCCTGATGGCTCTCCCCCCAGCCGAGCCACAGCTCCCACTGCCAGTGCCGGCCCGGGCCCACCCTGAAAACCCCCCCACTGCTGCCAGCCCCCCAGGCACCAGGCCAGCCCCAGTGCCAGTCCCTCCCGCCCCTGAAGCCCCCCCCACCCCGAGCTGCTGGCCCCAGCACCCAGCCGGCCGCTGGCTCTCTGCATCCCTCCTCACTCCCCCAACCCCGAGGAGGAGGGACGTGGTGAGCAGCGGGGACCTCCAGAGGGAGAGGGTGGAGTGGAGGAGACCAGGCAGGCAGCAGCAGCAGGGGGTGGGGGCCTCAGGCAAAGTGGGGGCCATTGCGGCCCAGGTCTCTGGCAGCAGGTCAGCGGCAGTGCCAAGGAAGGCTAAGTCTTCCCTGGTCTATTATACCCACCGCCCATGCCATGCTGGCAGGGCGTTGGGTCTCTGTACTCTGCAAATCACTGTAAGTGAAGACCTAAGGATAGAAAAGTCAAGATCAGAGGTAGAACCAGGAAAATCTTATTGCAAAAAAGAGCTATAATTTATATTTACTATTTTTACGTTTTATTTACTATCACCCAGTTTATCTAGGAGAGAACCATTGCTCCTTATTTACACAAATAACTTTGGAGACTTTCTTTGGGTGTTGAAATCAGTCAGAAGCTGCAGTTTATGACAAAAGTTTGACTAATATAATTTAGGGAAATCTGTGGCTATCTTGTGTCCATGTGTCAGTAAAACACTAAGGGTCAGGGTGATCATTTTGAATTTGGTATGTACAAAACAAACAAACCCTGAATTATTGAAAGCAGGACTAGGAGACTGCTGAGATAATGTCAATGAAAGTAAATAACTTTGATCCATGGTCACTGGAGAATATATAGATTTATGCATTCATATTTTGTATGCGTTATGCTAGAAGATACATGTTGTGGAGTAGCTATGTGTGAGGCAGGCCAGGTGTATACTACAAACTTTCATTGGTAATATAATGTTGGTTGGGGTGGGAGGGTGAGTTTTTTTACATGTCTTATGTTGGCAAAAACCCTTGTGTAGATGCAGGGAGGGGGTTTGGTGGTAAAAGCTGCAGCTACACTAGGAGGGTTTGCTAGTATAACTATCCATGTAGAGCTATACCAGCAAACCTTCTCTAGTGTACACTAGACCTCAGAGTGGATCAACTTTACTTAGAACCATTTTGATAAGCTCTTGAGGTGACTTGTTTTAAAAATCTTATAGAAAGTTTAGCTTTTCTTCTCTCTCTCTCTCGCTCTTTCTGACTCACATTCTCAGGTGACATTCACTGTGTGAACTTGGTCTGATACAGAACCGCTTTTGAGCTTGCAAGTACCAAACTCTCATCCAAGCATAGCAAAGAGTGAACATACCCAGGTGTGGCATTTAAAGCAAAGCAGACAGCTTAAAAATACTGACTTGTAACTAGTACAGGGGGAACTAGGGAAAATTTAATAAGTAAAAAAGAACCCTGCATCTTCACCGTGGGTTTTTGAGTAAAAGTAAAATTTGACAGGTCCAAATGTAAACCATATGAAGGGAGCACTCTATTTCTACCAAGCTGTTCTCCGCCAGAGATTCATGCTAATTCAATAACAATACCTTGCTTCCTTCTCACCAGCCAGCACCAAACAGCTCTGTCCATCTGGAAGCTATTTCCCAGATCTTGATAAATTACCCTAAATCTTCCCTCACAGCATTTGTTTTTCCTTGTTTGATGTAAGTTTGGAGAAAATCCTGTGTGGAGGAGTATATCACTGGAGGAAAAAAACACCAACCACCCTTATTTTCCTTATAACCTCATTCAATTGAGCTGAAGTGTATATGGTGTCTCTGGGTTCCCTGAAATGGGGTGTTAAATTATCTGGGGTTTCAATATTCATGGTGGCCATTCAAAATCACAGAGTGCCACTCAGCAGAAAATTTAGTTCAAGTGACCAATCACCAATCAGCTTATGGTATCAAGAGTTTCTTCCAGTTGGTATAGATAGCATGGCAGTGGAAGTAGTAGGCTTGTAATCTTCTTTGCATTACCATATTTAAAGCTGGCCCTTTGGTACAATTACACCAGGAATGCTACATTTGGTGTCTTTTTAAGTCTTTTTTCCCACTGGAATGCACATGTACATATTTGTAAAAGCAGCAAAGAGTCCTGTGGCACCTTATAGACTAACAGACGTATTGGAGCATGAGCTTTCGTGGGCGAATAGCCACTTCGTCGGATACAGGGTATTCACCCACGAAAGCTCATGCTCCAATATGTCTGTTAGTCTATAAGGTGCCACTGGACTCTTTGCTGCTTTTACAGATCCAGATTAACACGGCTACCCCTTTGATACATGTACATATTTGTTAGCAATGTCTCTTGTGTATAACACTGCATATCTTAGGCTGAACTTAAAAGTGAGGTAGCTCATGAATTGTTCACTCTAAATCTGAGCTGGCAGGCTTGTGGGACAGACAGTTCCATTTAATGAGGGTAGAAATATGCCGGCTTTAAAATGGGGGAAAGTAAGTGCTGATAGTTATCTCTGCTGCTGCTCTCTCCCCATATTGGGTACTGAATGTGTTTGTTACAGATAAGCCTTGTAGGAAATCTTGCCTTCAGGATTCTTGCCTTTGAAGAGCATTGGTGTCTAAGCAGCGGATAGTGTAAGAGTGCCACCTATGGGGACTAGCAGGAATAACTTCAGGGTGTCATTGTCAGCTAACATGCAGCTGTTTAATTGAAGTTCACTTTATACAATTTCCACTGAAACAATGACATATGAGTCTTCTAAACATTTTATTAAAGTTAATGTTAAAAAAATTATATAATCCATAGGTTGAGAAAAGAGTGCCTGTATATCTTGGTATAGTGCTTAGATTATCCACAAATACAAAGTTTGTTTTTAAAGTCATATGATACATAGAGTACGTAATTAGCAATAACCCAAATTTATGTGACTAGATTTAACAATAGAGTTTAGATATTAGAATCCGAATACTCGGGTACATCACTCATGAAAAGTTGTACAGAGATTTGGTTGCGGAAAGCAAAATATATCAATGAGTGGAGATTGTCCCTCAGTAATTCAGAATTAGGTTGGTTGTCCATTTAGAAAATACAATCCATGAGGAAAGTATTTCAGTTACTTTCCTGACTGCACTTCTCATTGGCACTCCAGCTCATCCCTCCTGGTATTGCTGATGTCCGGTGATGTGTTCTATGTAGATGTCCTTCGACCACCCGATGGCATCTGACTCCATGAGATGGTGCATCAGCCGAGCATAGCGTTGACCGATTCCGCATTCTCTCAGCACTCTCTCATTACTGGGGTCCCATATGCCAAGGCTTCAAGGATCAGTGCGTGTGTCTGAACCTGTAACCCTTAGCTCTCAAGGTTTTGGCCAGCATATCGATTGCTTTCTCCCTTCCCCATCATAGATACCATCATTTAAAAAATATCTGTGCCTTCCCTTGTAGGATGTTTGTTAGTCTGAGGATGGATCACTATAAAATAGATTCTGAAGTCTTTCTTTCTGGCTTTTCTCCGTCTTTGAATACTGAATTTTGTGGACTGTATGGACTCCTATTTATGCAGATAATGGCACGATTTTAATTCACATAGTCTATTGAGTATGTTTTTTACACAATCACTATGATAGACAGCACACAGGTCATGGCTAAATTATAATTACCATATATACTCGTTCATAGGCTGAATTTTTTTAGTAAAAAAGGGAAGCACCAGAGATGGGGGTCAGCTTATGAACGGGTATAGAGAGGGAGAGGTGGGACACAGCCTTTCCCTCCAACAGAGGGAGCAAGGATAGGCAGCACAGCCAGCAGAGACAGAATGGAAGAGGCAGGGCCAGAATATCTCCACTTCTGGCCACGCTGCTCTCCCCCCAGCCTCCGAAGCAGCTATACAAGACTATATGTCAGCTCTAATTTCTTAGACTATGCCATTTGGGAAAACAACTCCTTTCTTTTATTTCTTTGGGTCTATTAACATATGTGCATAAATCCCCCGTACATCAGTCAGTGCAAGAAAAATCCTTCAGTCTGAATTCCAGGAAGAGGAGAAATTGGAAGGAACTCTTAAATCTTGCCTGCATTCTTCCACATATGAAGGAGAGTTCAAACGTCTCGGTCTTTACATGTTATCCTATCTGGGCCTCTTTCCATTAACAGCATCAGGGTGGGGGGAAAGATAGTGGAATGCTAGTCCCTTGCCAAGTTTGATTAGTGTGAAAAAAATCAGCGCAGCAAAATATTGCTGCTGTTAGGAGATTCTGTCTCGGTGAACTAGATTCCCATCCTGTGATGCCATCCTTGGAAGCCTTGAGATTTTTCTGATGAAGGTACAGTACTTAGAATAATTATCAGTGAATGTAGGAGTACTTCCTGCTCTCTGCAAGATAAAGTGGAGAGCCAGAGAGGTTGAGAGATAAGGGAGGAGTAATGGGTGGCCCTCTAAAATAAGAGCCCCTGTGTATGTGTGTATTTTGTAGGCAAAGACCATTGGCACCAGCAGGGGTTATAATTTCATCTGATGCCTCCAAGACAGGAAGACTATGAAAGAAGAAAGCATAGCACCCACCTGTTCACACTTGGAGGTTTTATTCATGCTTCCCAAGACATAACTATGCATCGGTTAGCTGATTTGTGTAGGGATCCTTTTCCCCTGCTACAGTAGGTTTAGGGAAAGTGAGGATTTACATCCACTAGAGCAGGGGTCGGCAACCTTTCAGAAGTGGTGTGCCACGTCTTCATTTATTCACTCTAATTTAAGGTTTCGCGTGCCAGTCATACATTTTAACGTTTTTAGAAGGTCTCTTTCTATAAGTCTATAATATATAACTAAACTATTGTTGTATGTAAAGTAAATAATGTTTTTAAAATGTTTAAGAAGCTTCATTTAAAATTAAATTAAAATGCAGAGCCCCCCGGACTGGTGGCCAGGACCCGGGCAGTGTGAGTGCCACTGAAAATCAGCTTGCATGCCACCTTCGGCACGTGCGCCATAGGTTGCCTACCCCTGCACTAGAGTATACAAATGAAAGGCTTAAGCAAGGATTACAGGCCACAGTTGCTGGTTGAGGGTGGTGAGGCAGGCACATACTCATCAGGAGTCCTGTAAAAAGCACAGTGATGTGTTATGCTTTGGCCTAATGAGGGCTGTTAACAATGAAGCCAAGCCTGAGGAAATGTTTCCATTTGCTCTAGGGCAGTGAGAAAGCAGATGTTGAGTGACCTGAGGCATTGACTCTGATTGTTCAGTGCTGCATCAGGAGAAAGGGGTCAGCAGAAATGTTTCCCCACAGTAAAGGTGACTTTAAATAAATTAGAGAGTCAGAGCCTCAGCTGGTGTTATAACCGAGAATTGATATAAAGAAGACTTCTCCTCCAGTCCCCTGCCAATGCAGGATTGTTCACCATTGTACATTTACTCATCTATCTAGATTTAAGTGTCCAAAGAGATGAAGCTCCCACCCCTTTCTTTTCCCATTCTGCACTCTAATAAATCTCACTCTTAGAAGCTTATTTTAATGTCAAATTGAATTTCCTTTTCTTAATATCATCCTCTCAGTCCTAGTTATACCCATTCTTATTATGTTAAGTAATTTCTCTCTCTCCTTGGTGTCCTCATCCTTCAGGTATCTGTAGACTGTTATGTCCCCGCTTAGTCAGGCTGTGCGTATTTAACTATTAATCTTTCTTTCAGTCTGACCAGCCACCCAATTGAAGCCATCAGTCACACCAGACAGTCCCCCTTATTATTAAAGCCTCTCATGATTGGCTCTTTTCTTTTACCCTTCCTGTGCAGCTCTGGCATTGACTTCACCATATCTTCTAGCCTTCGTCTTTCTCTGTCTGAGACCCTCAGCAGAATTTAAGCTCATTACCTCTCCTCAGAGATTAATTCCTTGTTTTCCCCTCCCTTGGTATGGTTTTGCATGAAATTGGTCTAAGCAATCTAAGGCAGTAGAGAAAACACTTTTCATTGGAAAGTGAGAGTGCATTACCTCCTATAGAACGGAAAGGGTGCAATGCCATATCTTGCCTCAGAATGGGTGATCGGCTCATTTAGACAAAGCCCATGCACAATAGGTACAGTTGTATCAAAGCCTCTTGCATTCTATCAGTCCTTGCCCGTTGGTCTCACAGTCTCAGTCACTGAGCCACGTGGAGGTCAGAAAGACTTGCCTCCTCTGTTCTCTCTGGAGTCTGTTCCTCCTTATACCTCTGAGAGTTTCTGGGGTAAACCTGTGCTTAAGTGCTTTGGCAAGGGGGGGATCAGGTTATTCACATGCTGAAATGCTTAATCCACAAAACTGAACATCAGTATTTTGGCTCCTGATTTGTGTGACTGGAATGAGCCAGTGTTAAGTGCCACACTGGCTCCTGTCATGCTATGTGCCAAGTGGTTATGTGTCCTCCACACAACAAAATGCTCTAATATTAAATGTTTACTATGATTGTTGGTTTTAAAAGGAGAATAAAAGGTGATTGTCCTTTTAATTGTTTTTGATTGTTACAGACTCTCTCTAAAACCATTTAACCCAACTGACTTAACTGTGTCCATCCATCTCACATCAGCCCCGGGATGTGGCAGTACCCAAACATTACATATGGCCATCACTCATGTCACACTTGGTCTTTCATGATGTTGTGGCATGCTCTGATGTCACAGACCTTTTTGGAGGAAATAAGCCACACTTTAAAGGGACATTGTCTTCTTGAAAATCAAATTCTTGCCTGAAAAGTTTTTGTACCTGCTTTTTAAAAGTAACACCTAAGATCAGTACATTAATGGAAAGAGACAAGAGAAAATTTTCCTCTATTTTTTTCAGTTTGTTTGCATTATCATTCTGAAATTCTAATTAAGCCCTACTTTGTCATCTTTCCTGTAGTCTGAATGATATAAGTCTGGAAACATCTATAACAGTATATTTTATGGGACTTCAAAGATTTTTTTTCAATTGAAATTAGGATTTTAGTTTACTTCTTAGTAGTTACATTAGTAGACGTATTCCAGAGGTTCCAACATCGGATTCATGGAGATTGCTTCCTGTCCATTAGTATAGGATGTGGATTTTTCATGTGGTAGACTTGTTCCACCTCTTCTTTCTGCTGATTGAAAGCCCGGAAGTCCTTTATCTATAGCATCTGCTTACACAAGCATTGAAACACAGCATGCTTGTGTAAGCAGAGATCCATAAGGCAAGAAGAAATACACAATAATGTATATTATTAACAAATAAACCGCAAGCATCCACCGAGAATCAAATTTCATACTGATGGTGCCAATGCCAGAATATTTTTAATAATACCTCAAATCCTTGCCCCTTGACTTTGACAGACATAATCTTGATTACTAGCTACAAAGATAATGGAAGGTGTAGTATACCCTGGAGGATCATAAATCTTTTTGATTAAAATAAAATGAGGCTGAAAGCAGAGTTGGCCTAATTTACTATAAATTGACAAATAGGATTTATTAATAAGGACAAGGAAGTCACTAAAAAGTGCTGCTGCCATGTCCAATTATTGTTTAATCAGATGCCAGTTGAAGCCAAACTGGTGCAGAAGATTACTGCATACAGTCTTGTAGGCAGTAACAGTTCTCTGTATCTTTACTACACTCGTCAATGCTGTGAAGGTTTCAGAGGCTAAAATCTAAACTGATCTCTTCTCCTGAAATCACCTTCTGTGGCTTTCAGCAAGTAGTATTTCTCACCATGTGTGAAAAATAGTGGGCAAGGTTTAGGTTAGCTTGCTGTGTCACCCAAAAATGGATGAATGAACTGGTCCAGGTGAGATCAAACCAAATTTGAAACTTTGACCAAAATTAGAAATGAATGAAACTTTTTCTCATATTAACTAAATTAGATTATTGGATTATTAACAATCATATAATGCAACTTTTTAACAGTGAGGGTAATCAACCATTGGCACAGGTTACCAAGGAATGTGGTTAATTTATTATCACTTGCAGTAATGTAACCTGGAGGTGGCTGTCAAGCTGTCTAAGGTAGCTCACAAACATAAGTGCCAACCTCAGGTCAGACTGTCAAGGAAGAGGGCACAAACCCCAAATTGGGTGTGTTCTATAATTAGACCTCACCAACGAAGTGTGAACTCCTAAAAGCACTATAACAGCCTTAACATGGAGTCACAGGCAGTCCCCTTGGATACTCCAAGCTGTCTTGTCACCCAGGCAAGCCCGCATTTGTGATAGATGGTCCTTTACACCAAAAATCAACCATAATATTCAGGTTACTCCCAGTCCCAAAGGACCAGTTCCTTACCCCAGGTCAAATGTACCTCAGATCTCAAACCAAAGACAACGCTTGTAGCCAATCCTATAGTACTAACTGAAGATGTATTAACTAAGAAAAAGAAATGAGAGTTGTTTCTGCGGTTAAAGCAGGTAAACATGCACACACAAATGAGATACAGTCTTTGGTTCCAAAAGGTAATATGCAATGATATGATATGCAAGTTCTATATGTCCTTTAGGACTAATCCAAACCAAGCAACTTGGGAATTCCTTGCTCATGCTTAGAAATATTGCCCTTGACGAATTCCAAGCAGCATAGTGATACAGTTTCTTCTCATCGGGCATTTTTGTTCTGTTCCCCCAGAGTTCAAACTGATGAATCAAGTGTGGTACCCATCTTCTCTTCATGGGTGGGTGTGGCGGTGGGGGGGGCAATCAACAAAGTTTTTGTCCTTTGATGTTTCACAGTGGTTCATGTGGTTTCAATGAGCCTTCTTGTCCACAGGACCAGAACTTTATGCTAATTAATGCTTCTTTCCTGTTTGGTGTTCCACAGTTACAGAGATTTACAATGCGAACACTCAATATAACTTTATGCCATGGACTACAGAGGTTATAAGTGAGATCAATACATGCCGCATCCTACAAGCATTCCATCAAGTCTAAACACATTCTTATCAACTTAACATCTGTTTTAACAAAGCTAACACACAGGTGAGCCAGACTGGTTTCCAGCTATGCATTTGTTAGTGTTCACTGAGGCTTATGGGCCTTGGCATGAGCTGGTACCTGGTCTGTCTGTGTCACAGTGGCAAAGGCATGAATGACTGTGCAAGGTGTTCATTGGCTAGGAATAGACACAGCTCATTTGCAAAACACAGATTAACAAAATCAGTCTGAGTCTCTGCTTCTAGCTTGCTATCTAAGAGCAGTCAGATTCAAAAGTACCTTAATATTGTCCGAAATACCTGCTTTGTCAAATAATTTGTATATATGCCACCAACAGATGTATCAGACATGCACCCTGACACTTCTTCTAATTACCTAACCCTGCTAGCTAGCATCATCTGCATTTTATCCCGATTGAGCCTTAGCCATCTTATGTTGGCCAGGTACAGGATAAACGAGGAAACTGCATCATCTGGATTTGCCAAAAAGGAGACAGATCTGAGTGACCTCAACTTCATGCAGCGATCTGTGTATATTGCCTCCCAAGGCAATGTGATTTGATATGGAATCCTTTGTCTTAAGAGGTTTCTGTGGTAAAAAGTGAGTGGGAGAGAATGGTACAGTAAATAGGCTGTGGTTTTGGATTTCTTTTTCATATCTATCCCATCAAAGGAATCAAATATTTCAAAGCTAGTTTCATTCTCCACTTCTGCAACATCAGTAATCATTTTGTTGAGATCCAGATCCTTTCTTCACACAGATGTGCAGCTGGTTTAGGTTCATTACACCAGATATGGATGTAGCAATCCACATATTTCCCTTTGTGTAGCTGTCCCCCAATTTCATTTGTGTAGCAGTTTGCATAATAGGGTTTTTGTAATGGTTTGTTTTTAGTTTTACAGCACACTTCATTAAGTTTTGGTTTTTCTTAACATTCTCAACATATAAACGTTGGTTTCCTTTATAATGAAGGGCTTTGAAATGTTACAGTTGTAAACAGAACTTCATGATAGTCTTTTTCTACCAAACTTATAATTAAGTGCATTGGTTGGATAGCTGACTTCATCCCTTCATGTTTTCTTAGTCATCTGTATAAAATTCTTCCTGCTTCTTTTAATTTGTATTTACAGCTTGTGTTTATCTCATGTAGTTATTAAAGGGAAGCTGTTGTATACTTCATTAATCTGTGTGTGTTTTCTTTTTGAATATCCTTTATAGAAGTTTGAAATTAACCTGCCTTTCTCTAAAGGGCTTTTGTGTCTTTTCCACTCATTGGTGCATGGATTATTTCCTCTCCGTTCTCCCCCATCAAACCAGAGATGGTTCTTATAAAGCAAAAACAAACATCACTTTGCCTTGTTCTAGTTACCTCCTTATATGTACACCAATTTACATCCTGACCCTGAAATCTGATCTAAGCGGGCAGGTTGCTATGCCTTTGCAGAGTGCCATTAATCCACGCAAAAATGATTGCAAGACTGGGACAATCATCAGTAATGTCACAGGTAGCAGTACAGTTCTGAATACTTAAGAAACTTGGGGTTCCCCTATTAGTTAGATATGGCTAAAGAATGGAGTCATGCACTAATACATTTTGGAAGGGGGAGATATTTTCATCTTTTTTTAATTTCACAACAGCAGGACAACTAAACTATTAAACCCAGTAGATATTTCAGTTTAGGATCGCATCCCAGGACAGATAAATGCTTAAAGATAGTTTACATTTTGGTTTAGCTGCTGGAAAGTAGCCCTTTAAGTTTCTTGTATAGTAAAGAACTTATTTAGTCTTTTCTTGTTCAGTAAAGCGGGTTTATTGGGTTTTATTCAGAACACCAGTAAGTTGTGTGCATTGGTATTTGTGAGGTTGTTTGTGGTGGTGATAGTGGTGGGATGTTACACTGATATTTTGTAAAAGCAGCAAAGAGTCCTGTGGCACCTTATAGAGTAACAGATGTATAGGAGCATGAGCTTTCGTGGGTGAATACCCACTTCTCCGGATGCATGTAGTAGAAATTTCCAGAGGCAGGTATAAATATGCAAGCAAGAGTGAGTCAGGCTAGAGATAACGAGGTTAGTTCAAACAGGGAGGATGAGGCCCTCTTCTAGCAGTTGAGGTGTGAACACCAAGTATTTTGGAGTATCAGTGGAGTATGTTTTCAAGATGGTGTTTTTGCAGTTGAGTGATTTGGTGTATTGACCTCTCGGGAAGCACTAGCCATATTTAAGGAGTTCAGATACTTAAAACGATCAAGGAACATTCCTAGGTCTTACTTCAAAATTCTGTCACTGAATTTGCTTTGGCGTAGTGTCTGCACTAAATATATGAAAACTGTGACATATGTTCTGCCCATGCACTGCCTCAACAAAATCTAGTAATAGGAATAACATAGGGTGAAGACTTAACAGTTTCTATGTATTTGCTTGGAAACCCTTTTTCTTTCTCCTGCAGTCATTTTCTCAGAGTACTTTTTTATCAGCTGCCAATACAAAGACATGTTAGTCACTGAACAAGGCTCCCATCGGCCAGAAAAAAAAAAGCTCTGTGGCTGCCCTGTGGGCCTCTGTGTCTCTACCGGTGTGCAGCCTACTGCACTTCCAATTCAGAGGCCAAAAAGGACAGTGGCTACTGAAAAGCAGCTTAATCTCCTGCTCATCCCCTTGTGGTTCCGATTTTTGCCTACCCAGGTGCTCAGAGTTTCTTTAGTCTCTTTCCATGGGGGCATAAGAATCTTCTTGGCTCCCTGTCACTGCTGTTGTCTGAGGTCTGCCGTTGTTTTTTACAAAATGATCATATATTGAATTGAGTCACCATATGTTACAGCTACAGGAAATGTCTCTTAATTACAAAGTGGTTCTCCTAGTTACACAGAATAATCATTTTATGCCTTCTGTCTTATCGTTTTCTCTACCCTGAAAAATATTGTATCTGGTAACATTTCAATAACCTTTAAACTCAGCATGACTCAGCAGTGATTAGTGTTACACAGCACAGATCGATTTTGAGGTGGAGGGGTTTTTCATCCTTTTATAAGGATAATTATAATATTTCATTCCAGAATAACATAAGAAGTCAGCAGCAGGTCTTGTAACTTCATTTTTGGTAGATAGTGGCTAGCTAGCATATCTTTGAGTTTTTCTGGAGTCATGTATAAGTGGTATGTCAAGTCTCCTGCAATGAAAACTTTTGATTTTCCCACATTTTCAGTGGGTGACAGTCTTTAGACCGCATTTTGATTTCTGCTATAGCGGTATAAATACAGAATCATTCCAATGAGGTTGATGCAATTGTTCCATTCTTATTCTAGTTTAACTGAGCAGAATTGGGTCTTTTGCAGCAATAAGAGTTGCCTTATGAGAGGTAAATAAGGGAATTATAGTATTTCGTGGTTCGTCTGTTGATCTATCAAACCTCCATACCTAAATTTTGCTGCTTTTAGGATATGATGCAAGGTTCTTCTTCTTGCAAACCTCCTCCAAAAAACTGAGTAGGAAAATGATTCCAGTGCCTTTAATCTGTGAGCCAGATATGTTCCTTTCTTTAAGGGGAAACTGATTAGAAATGAATAATTCTCAGTAAATAACTTACCCAGTCTATTTAGTCTGTTGCTCAGAGAATATCTCTGAACTGGTTGGTTTCCTCTCTTTTTTTCCAGAACTACTTGATACTTTTGTAAATTCTTAAAATTACATGGCATAAACATGAGGATTTTTTGGAGTAGATAGTATTTGATCTGTTTATGTTGGAGGTGATTTGTCAGGTTAAATTAGTGCTCAAGCACTTGTGATGCAAATACTCACAGGTGGAAATTCAAAATTCAATTTCTGCAAATTCCTGTGTACGTTACCTTGAAATTCATTTTCCGTGAATATTTGTGCTTTTAAAACTTAATTGAGAAATTTGCCTGGTGCTAACTCAATGGGGTGAAGGGCACAGGCAAATCAAGTTAATTTAAAATACCAAGTGAATCTGGATGGAAATATTATTGCAGTATTTGCCCAGTTAATGACACACAGGTACTATGAGATGGATTCCTTAAATATTTATTACCAGCATATTATGAAATAATAGCCTCTGTATCAGCAGGTGCCTGATTTATTTTTAACTCACTTGAAAAATATGGCTACTTAGTGGTTATGACTGTCAGTATGGCCTAATGGGTGGAATCCTGGGTTCTGTTCCCTGCTTTGCCATTGACTGCAGGGTGACCTTGGACAAATCATATCGTTGCTCTGTGCCTTAGTTTCCAGATATATGTAAAATAGGGATAATGATCAGGGCCACCCAGAGGATTCAGGGGTCCCAGGGCAAATTGCCCCACTTGCCCCCCTCCCCCCCCCCGGGCAGCCCTGATAATGATAATGTAAAGTGCTTTGACATCTACTGATGCAAAGTGTTAGGTGGTATTATTATTTATGGTAGAGCTGGAGAAATAATTTACAGACAGTGATTTGACAAAATTTGGCTTTCTTTTTGTGCATGTATTATGTACAAAAGCAGACTGGTTTTGTCTGTTATTTCTAATTGTTCACACACTTAATGCAAACATTTTTCAGCCTACGGGTTGTCCATGAAGTAGTTGCTTTAACTTTGTCTCTTCATTATGAGCTCGGTGCTGCGCCCATTGAAGTTATTGGTCAAACACAGTGATTTCAGTAGTGCAGGATGAAGCCCTCTTTCTGGGATATGATGAACTAATAGGATTATCTGTGACTGGCTGACCCTTTTAGAAGTAGGTGGACAAAAACCCAAAATATCAGATGGCTTGGTGAACTTGTATGTCACAAACCATTGCACAAACAAATATTCACTTTCCACATTATGACAGCAATTTAAATGGTCAAAATATTATCAAAGCAAATGTGTTTTTTCATCAAACGTATTCACATAACCTCTCTTTGCCCTATTTGCCCAACTCTCCGTTGGTTTATGCCAATTCTTCTTGGCTTTTTGCTGTTATGATGTATTTGATCCTGGAAAATGTAATAAGTATGGGCTAGTAATTGAGTCCAAGATCTGATACAATTCTTGTGATCTACAGCCTGTATGTACAGCACTGTTCAGTACCGTTTATTTAAATTAGTGCTGGGACTAAAAGAAGAACTTACGTTTTCTGTGGGCCAGATTCTGCTTTTTCACAGGAACGTTCATTTGGAGCAATTCTACTAAAGCTGGAGCCGGTTGATTTACTCCAGATTTACAGGGGTACATGTGAAATCCAAATGTGGTCCTGACATGTATGCACTCTGCCTTGCCATTTGTAGGAACTTTATGTCAAAATCCATGTTGTTCCTTCCCTCTTCTATGGGAGTGGCCAAGCAGATTTTTTTGGGGTGGGCAGGTGTTGTTTTGCAAAACTCATCAGAAAATGTCTCTAGGCTGATGCTTTTGCTTTACCATCAGACTACAACAAAATTTTTAGAGTAGAGTTACAAATCCCTAGAAATAAGAGTTACAGTCAAAAGGAGACCCTCCAATCTAGCAACATGAATCACTGAGACAATCATGTTGTTTTTGTCTACCGGCCAGATCTTTGGAAGCAAAGCTTGCACCTCCTTTTCCAGTTCCAGCTTAATTCACACACCCTTAGTCTTGGACCAAATGTTCAATGTTTTCCCTTTTTGAGAACAGACAATTAATTTTCAGGGTATGTAGGTCAAAGAGTTGTCTTCAGTTCAAGAGTAAATGAACTGAGTTGAGGATTGGTGCTTGACATTTAAAGAAATTAATCCTTTACAAATATGCCAGTATTGTTGTAAATTGGGACCAGAGACTTGCAATCTTTATTTGAAAGATGTTTTAAGCATGTCTTAGGGCTCGTCTATATAGGAACACTCAGGAAAGTCAAGACGCATTAACTCTACCTGTGAAGTTAAAGCACATTAGACCCCTGCATGGTCTGTCTCATTCAGAAGTGAAGTGGCCTGATCAGTTGTAGCTTACTCAATGCTGATATTTTAAATAGTCTCTGCTTACTCTTTGTTTTCCACATTTTTGTGTACGATAAAATATTTCACTTGCATAGCACCTTCTTTCTAAAGAACTCAGAGTGATGAACAGACAGCTGACACTCATGAGATCAGAGAGAGAGAGGCAAGTTGTGTTATCCCACTTTTTGGAAATGGGTAAACTGAGGCAGAGGTTTCTCTTTACCTAGTGTCACACAGCAAATTAGTGTTATAATTAAAAGTCTGATTCAGCAGAAAACATTGTTCAATTTCCACGGTGCCTGAGGCCACTGAAGCCCTGAAAACCCAATAACACAGGCTTATGTAGTGAAGAAGTGAAAACTGGGCTCTGAATCATCAGGATTTCATGTGCAGATACGAGGGGTTAGAAAATGCTTTTAAAGGGTGTGCTTTCATTTTAACACAGATCTTTAGTAACAGTCACCAGTAACTTCCAAGGAAACGTGCATAGTTGCATGAAATGTAATATGAATATTGTTACACATGGTGTTTGAAAGGCTGTTGCAAGAGTGTGTGTAGAACTTTTGGAAAAATAAATGCTGGGCTTTTTGTTTTGCGTGTTGCTATGCTTAGTTAGCTCACAGAGGGTTTCAGACTTCGATGCCAAGAGAACACAGAGTATCTGTGAATTTGAAAGGATACCTACAGTACTGAATCATCTGCAAAATACTCCATTTACCAGGGATATGGGAAAACATTTGTGCTGAGCACTTGAGAAATATAAAGCATGGCATTATCCCAGCTTCACTAGGATGACATGTCGAGCATGTAGGGTTTGCAATACAGATGGACAAAGCAGAGGCAACACTGCAGCGGGTGGCAGTGTATTAGATGTGGCTGGCATCCTGTAAGTGCTGTGGAACACACAGTGCCAAAACCAAAGCTGCATGAGCTTTCCTCTTCGCTTTCAGCATCGTCCCCTCTTCCCCAAGACCTTTTACAGTGAATGATTCAAATGGAGAATGCCAAGTTGTTTGGCAGAGGCTTGGGTATCGGTGAAGCAGAAGGTACCTGTGCCAGTTCCTGAGCAAAGCCCCAGCAAAGCCCACTCCCCAAATTAAGAAGAATGAGTGGGCTCTGTTAGTCCCCAGTCATTCCAGTATTTGATCACGTCTGGCTCCTGCTTTTTGGACCTGGGTCTTCTGCTTCCCTGACCTTCAGAATCGGAGCATCCTGATGGATGTTCTCCCTTTCTCCTTTTGGCCTGGAGAGAGAACAAACAAGCACAACAAATGCAAGCCCTCCCCTCTGCCTAATGCTGGGGTTTGTGGCTAAACCAATGGATTTGCAGTCAGGAACTGTGGTTTCAACTCCCATTTCTGTCACAGACTTCTGTGTGACCTTGGCAAGGTGCTTAGTCTCTCTCTGCCTTGGTTTCTCCCATCTGTAAAATGGGAATATTTCCCTACCTCAGACTATGTTGATCATTAACATTTGCGGGACTCAGATCTATGGTAACTGAGGTGGGGAGCATATAAGCACCTAGATGGAATATACATCATGAGCAATGTGAGGGAAAAGCAGCTATCAACTATATTCAACAATTTCTCTGTAGCTCCTCATGACTACTGGTTGTTTTCTAAAATTCCTGGCTAGTTGAAACTGATGAGACTGCATCAATCCCAGGGTAGCAAGCCTGCAACGATTTTGTATTGTTGGTATTTACATAGTATTTATAGCATGATAGGCACTTCAGCTGCCATTGAAACAGCCCTGATAAGCTTCCTTTCCAGCCCTGATCCAGCAGTTGGATTCATGGATGTGGACCCTTGCACCTGTCTGGGGCCCAGTTGCAGGATTGGGGCCTATGTTTTGACTGAGCACTGCAAGATGTAACAATTAAGAGAGGGAGTTGGGGACAGCATATCTATATATACATCTTGTTCTGAGTGCAGATGGGTCTGCAAGAAGTTAACCAAACCTGAATCCAGCTGAAGGCAAATCATCAAACCTGCCGCTGAACACTTTAAAGCGAAAGCTAGGTTCTCCAATGTTGCATGCAGCCACTTCTTCTGCCCCTGTTGACTCAGGGGATTGCTTCAGCCTTATAAAGATTATTACAGATTAGTCACAAAAATATCATTATAGTAACACAGGATGTGAACCATGATTTTAAATGAAAAATGTTACTTCAATAACCTTTTAGTTTAATTTGAGATATTTTTCTTATCTTAGAGTGTGGTTATTTATTGGCAGAATTGACTGAATGGATTACTTTGGTGATGCAAATCAAATAGAGAGAGAGACACTGCTAAGGGATCATCTCCTAAGACTACTGGGCAGATCCCTTCAGTTTCCTGTGATTGCACAGACTTTGGCAGACCAGAGACTTCCTAAACTTATAATCTGTTCTGAAATAACTCAAAGGAAAGGACCAGTCACTGTGATGTATATATCAACTCCATAGCAAATTGAGCTTTAGCCAGCAGGATACAAGTCCAGTGGAACCTGCTTTAACAGCCACTCAAAGGACCAACAAAAATCAGTTGCTTAACACAGGTAGTCTTCTAGTAATGATGGGGCAGAATTATAGTAGTTGATGCACTTGGAGATATTTGTGGATGTTCTCTTAAAAACACAAGGCTGCTTAGTAAGGATGCTATTTTGAATAGATTTCACTGTATTTTGTAGAGGAATTTCAGCTTGGCCTCCTAGCAGAAAATATAAGCTTTTACCTTCAAGCTTGGCCATCCTTAGTATTGAGTTCTGTGTGCTGCCGTAACACTTGACTGAGTACTTGTAAGTGCTGCTGGTGCATACTGATTCTGCACTGCTCTGGGTGTACCTCTCATTGGAATTATTTGCTCATTTCAATGTGTAATTAATATTAAAGAATAAAGTATATTCTATAAAGTTAAAACCAATAGCTTTCTCCAAACCAGCAGGTGAAAAAATAACTAGCCAGAGACTTCAAAACCAAACAGTAGCCCAATACACTCACCAATACTAGCCATTATTGTAGCCCTGCCTTCCCAAAAGCCTGGTTTAGGCAATGTCTGTCATTCAGTAAAGAATGCTAGGTGATGTGATTGCTCTGAAGACTACATCCTTTGTGTCAATACAAATGGGAAAATGAAAACAAAGCCCAATACACAAGATAGATTAGTCCAGTTGCTCTGTGTGTTACTAACTGAATTTTTCTTGAACTTTTCCCAATAGGGTCGAGACTGCAATATGCCCATTAATGCCTGCATTCAGAATCCATGCCAGAATGGAGGGACCTGCCATCTCACTGAGGCAAATAAAGACGGATTCAGGTAGTGGAGAGCGAATTGCATTTAAAGCAAGATGAGATGAATTTACCTTACATTTGTCTATTTTACACTAATGAAGTCTAATGGCTTCTTTACTGAAACTGCCATACATGACAAATAATTCTCCTTGCCAGACATGAAATTAATTTGGTTTCATTGGTGACATATCGTTTCCTCTAAAACAGGCCTCCTTATTTTCTCGTAATGGGACTCTCTCTAAAAGCTGTTTTGAGCATTCCCCTGATCTGCTTTGTGTTATCCAGAGACTAATTTTCCTTGGGGCATTTCAAACACACACACACACCCTTTTTTAATTTGTAAAATGAGCATCTGTTGCTTGACAGCCAGATGCAAAATGTTTTCATACTGAAGAATCTCATAGTCAAATAGGCTTTAAAGAAACAATTGAACAACTGAGAGGTTATGTCAGTTTATGTTTGTGCCCATAAGAGAACAACCTCTATAACTTAAAATCTTGGGCTTCAATTTCCCTATGTGAACAGGGTGCAGCCTAGACCTTGCTCAGATAGGAGACTTCCAAGGGGAACCCGGGAAGTTGCATGAAGTGCTGATGATGGTGATTTAGAAAAAGTTACTCTTGCCTCTGAGGTAGTGTTTCTCCAGTTGTCCTGTGTGTCTAAGGGACTTTACACTGCACAGAGGGGTTGTTTTTCAGCTGAAACATAACACTGGGGCTCTGGCCACTTACCTGCATTAAAGATGCTAGAATGCTTTTTGGAAATTAGTTGCTACGATCATGAAAAAATTGCTACTAAAGCGTATATGCTATCTTTTACTCAAAACTTCCCCGTACTGTAGTTCCAATTGCATACAGGACAAAAGGCTTATGTGGTGTTCCTGTTGCAGGAATAACTGCTTTGTCTTTTCCCATATGCAGCATATCAATGGTGGCTGAAGTGAGACACAGAATTGTAAGGGTCACAGATGGGGAAAATGCTGTTTAGGTTGCCTAGGCCACCCTCAGCCAACTGGGGATTATACTGTTTAGTACATCATCAAATACATTTTCCATGAGTCAGGCTTTCTTTTAGAGCTGATCAGAGAAAATGTTGATGGAACAGTATTCCACTGGAACATGCAGTTCTGTCAAAATTGAAATGCTTTGTGAAATCAAGTCAATTTTGCCAGAATTTTGTTTAGAAAAAAAATGCAAAAAAGGTCCCAACGGTGTCCAAACATCCTGTTTTGATATTTTCATAATGAAATGTCTCAATTTCTCATTGTGAAATGACATTTCATCTTGAATTCTATTTTTATCATATTATATATTTATTATAATGCAAAAATGGTAACAAGTCAAAATTGAAACATTAGTTTTTCCAAAAGATAATGTTTCAAATGACCCATAACCATTTTTTTTTTAATAAATCTTCACGGACAATTCTGAAGTTTTCTGGTTTTGCTCTGATTTGGAATGAAATCAAATTTTAAAATCTCAAAATCCTCCATGAAAAGGAATGTCTGTCCCCCACACACCTCTGCTTTCCATCAGTTCCCTTTTATATATTCAGTCTAAAACACTGTCACTGAGTAGCTAGTCCAGGTGAGTAGACCAGGCCGACTGCCCCCAAGTCAGAGCAGGTGGGCCCAACTGAGCCAATTAAAGGGGGCTGTGCTAAACCAGGGGCTATAATGCCCTGTCAGACAGCAGGAAGAGGAGGAGTGTTTGGGACTGGCATTGCCTGGGGAGAGGAAACCACTGAGGGAGCTTACTCCAGTGGTAGATCCTGGAACAAGTGGCCAGATGGTCAGGGAAGTAGCCCTGTGGCCAGTGTTCCCAGAGGGGAATGGAACTGGCTGGGAGCAGCGCTGGCTGAATGAGATCTGTCTGTGAGAAGGGAACTGGCTGAGAAGGGAAGCTGGCTGGGACTGGGAAGCTGCAAAAAGCATGATTACCAGAGACCCTTGGAGGAGAGGCCGTTATACCCTCGGAGAAAGGGTGAGCTGAGGAACTGTTTTGTCTGTTATAGGCTTATATTTGGACAAATAAACCTATTTAAAGGAGACTGGGCATGGCAATGAGTGCTTGTTTAGCTGGGGAGAAGCCTTCCTGTGTCCCATATGCTGGGGGAAGGCAGGAACTTAGATCAGCCCCTGGTACAAAAGGAAAATGAGGTGGATCTTTGGTGCCCAGTGAAAATGGGGAAAACAGAGGCAGGTTGTCGCAGAGCAACCTTTGGCCATGAGGAGGTGCTCAGATGATGGCCACCGTATTACAAGTACCTTGGGCTCCCATCCTGCTAGAGGAGATGTACTATAGAAGTATAAGGCATTATCTAAAAGGATCTGCGCTGATAGATTTGGGAGTGGCGGAGAGATAGAGGAGGAAGATGAGGAAACATTTTGAGCAATGAGCAACAGAAGTTAGTCTTAAAGGTGCCACAGGACCCTCTCTTGCTTTTTACAGATTCAGACTAACCCCTCTGATTTTGAGCAATGATTGTCTGGAGGGAAATCTTCTCTCTCCAGTGGATGTGCTACTCCTGTTGGCATCCACTGGAGCTACATGCATACATCTGTGAGCATCAAAATGAGAAAATATCCTCTTAGGTTGTATTCTGTGAGGAAGTGAATGTCAAAAAAATGTTTTAATGAGAGGCCCCCTTAGAGTTTTTAGTTGTGTGGCCTGTGAAAGAAATTATATCTTCTATAGATTTTCTTCCCTGGAGGAATATATTAATATACATACTCAGCTGCCAAGCTTGTCAAACCTTTACTCTTGTAAAAGGAAACTTAAGCCAAAGCTTTCCTCCCTATAAAATGCCAAGTGGTTTAACTCTCAAGTTTCTGTAGTCACAGACAAGCGAAATTACCCTTTAAATAATGGGAAGGTGGTGACATAAGCCAGCCAAAGGCAGGAAATTCACAGTTATGGCTGAGACTGTATCCTCGCACACACCCCTCTCTGGCTGTGCATAGATAGGGCAAGGGGTTCTAAACAGCAGGTGATTTCACTTCTCATTTTTGTTGCTGTAATAGCTAGCCACAATGGAGTGGGTAAAGAGCTTAGGTTCAGCTGGAGTTCTCAGATCCATTCTCTTGTCACCATTTTTTTCTTAAACTTTTTTTTTACTCGGTTGGCTAGGACAAAGGTCACACAGTGAAAGCTGCTTGGTGGGATTCATAAAATGCCGCAGTAGTGTCAAGTACATCTGTGTCATAAAAGCCAATAGTGTCATTTAGCATCTTGTAGTCCCTCCGCTGAGACTGCAATCAAGGACCGCCTCGGTCATGGAGACAGAGCTACCCATTCTGACTCAGATTTAGCCCCCAATGAACAGCAGATCATTGACAGTGAAGTGTGAGGAAACTTACATAGTCTTGTGTTGCTCTATCCAATTCTGTATATAAAGAGAGTTTCATTGTCCAGAACTATTAGTCCTATGCCTTCCACAAACACTAAGTTCACTTATCTATGTAAAAACCTGAAGCTGATAAATTCTGCATATGTCAAGGATGCCTCATTGGTGAAGGATAAATGAAGCTCTTACAGGCTATCAAGTCATTCACTTGTTATGCAGGTGCACAAAGTTCATCTGCCAAAAAGCGATCGTTTTCTTGAAAAAATTTACTCTGTTTACACAAGAGCTGACTTTTTAAAGCATGATATATCATCTCTGTATTTATTTTGTTATCCAAATACAAAAATGATTAATCATAGCATGGACAAAGTGCAGCCAACCATTTTAAGTTTGCTGCTAATACAGTTCAGCTCTGAAAAGTGACTCTAACAATGGCATTGTTAAGTTCCTTCTTCCATTGTATCTCAATGGCTCCTTATAAATGTGCTCAGTTTACAAGTAAAAAGTTATGTATTCCTAATAGCCAGCTCTGAAAACTCAACCTGGAATCTGAAAATCATTTGGTTTTTTTCCATATCATGCATTTTCCCTCGTAATAAAGGTTCTGTAGGCCATATTCTGCCCTCAGTGGCAACTGTGCAACCCTGTTGTCTTCAAATTATGCCTTCAGTTGCACGGATGAATCGGATTGATCCTGGACGTTGAACTTCATATGTTAAGATTTGGATGATACAGAAGAAATAATAGACCACAGTGTAAGAAGAAGTAAAAAGCCATAATCACTTGATCAACATATCTAGGTCTAAATATGCACAAGAAGCTGGTCTGTTGTGTAAAATGTTGATAATTTTACATAATCACTTTTCAGAGTACAGCCAACTTCTAAAAATTTTTGTTTCTTTCAACCCAAAGCACTTCAGAAGTTCTGTAGATACTGCACTTCTGAAGGGCAGCAACTTCTGGGGTAGAGGGAAGCAACTAACTTGTGCCCAGCATACTGCAGAACAGTAAAAGGGAAATTATAGTCAGGAGCGCCAGGGTCTTTGAGAACAGCAGTGTCATGAAATAACTGAATTGGGAGAGCAGGCTGAATTTTAATTTTTTAATGGTTTTGGTCACAGTATCTAGGAGACCACCTCTCCCTATGTGAAACTGTAACATTTGAGTGCTCAGGTAAACAGTCCTATAGCTTAATCAACAGCAGGCTAGAGCTCAGGAAGTTTTCAATAATAATAATAATAACTAGCTCTTATATAGCACTTTTCATCAGCGGATCTCAATGTTTTATCTCCATTCCACAGATGGGTAAACTGAGGCATAATCTGGGGTGATGTGCCCAAAGACACCCAGCAGAGCCAAGAATAGAATTCAGGTCTCCTGAGTCTTAATCCATGCATTATCCGCTGTGCCATGCTGTATACTCATAGCTAGAGCTTACTTTCACCATTGTTTAGCAGGAACCCCAATTTGATGTCCTTCAGATTACCCTGAAAACCTCATACTTTTCTTCCAAGCTGTGTTGGGAAAATATGTGCAGATCTTCCCAACTGACAACTCTTCCACCATACAATCCAGAGTTCCAATTTATATGTTTTATCATTTAATTTCCACTTGCACCCATGATATATGCTGAGCGCCATTGAATCAAGCTGTAAACCCTGTATATGATGGAAACCACTTCAAGCCTATGCTTGCACTCTGAATTGGAACAACTGACCACAAATTGAAATAAAGAATGACACATAAATAATAAAGCAAAGACTTGCCCTAGAACAGAGTAACTGGTTGCCAGATTTCATTAATTATGGTGACATTTCCATTCTTTACAAGAGCCAAACAAACCCTCCTATTGCATATTGCAATATTGTACAATAACAATCTCAGTACTGTAATGTCCCTGTTGTAAACTTTGGTGCACTGGACCATTACTATAGCAGTGTTTAATTACATACAGTCCTAGTCAGGATGTGGCAAGAAGAGGGTGAAATATTCATAATATAAAAATCACCAGCACAATCTCCTTTTGTTGTTTTCCTTTACATTGAAAAAAAGATGTCTCCTCCCAAATGAGACCTTGAATGCCAAGTTGCAGCCTGGAGCACATTTTTAAGGCTGAATTATAAACCCCTGAAAAATGGGGTTTTGTAATGGAAATGGGTGACATGATAAATGCTTGACTTTGTTCAGTTTCTTTACCCTCCTTCCGCTCCCCTTGCCACAAAAGGTGCTGTGCCAGCTCTTCTCTTTCTTATCTCCTCCTGCGATCCCCTGGATCATTGCAGGGTCAGAAAGAGGACATTTTTTATTGGTACTAATGAGGTAGAGCCAGATAAAGAAAATATTTCATATTGATTTATTGTGTTTTAAATTGAATTGATCGGAGCCATTTGTTTTTAGTCATTCGCTCTGAAGAGTTTCCCCTCCCTTTTAGCTCTCATGACCTGTGAACGGTCAGTATAGGTCTGAAGGAATGTAGCTGTCTGCTGCTAACCTATGCACTTGTGCTAATCCCCTTCTGGAAGCTTTCCTGTCGTGAGAGAGCGTGTGCACACTCTCTCTCTCTCTCTCTCTCTCTCTTACACTTTCCTTCACAGTTTTTATTCCCTGGGTTTCCATGGGAGTGGATGTTTCGGCTGCCCATGTTTCAGGGGAACCCAAGTTTACTCCTTGAGGTCATGCTGAGGCATGTGTGGAGTGTTCATGTGCAGCCAATCCTTAGAGCAGAGGAGGAAGAGAGGGAAAGCCAGCGTCATACTCGCCATAGTGGATCCATGCACCCAGTCTAGAAGAGCTGTGGCTCTGCTAACAGCTACCAAACCCTCCCTGTTTCTTCAGTGCAGAGCCTCCACTTAATACCAACCCTTGTCTATATGCCTCAGTCCTACCCACACCTCCATGATAAGTACTCCCTCCCCAGCCTGACCACCTGAGCAGTAAATCACGCACACACAAGCCTTATCTGCATTTGGAAATAGTCTTGATTCAGCAGTCAGTGGCCTGCAGTTGATATGGTGGCACTGGTGCTTTCCACTCCAGGCAGCAGTAGTAGTAATAATAATAATAAATTAATACTTACCTCTTTAGAAATTTTAATCTGTCAATCTCAAAACCCTTTACAAACATGGTCAGTATCATTATCCCCATTTTAGAGATGAAGTTGAGGCAAAGAGAGGGGAAGTGACTTGCCCAAGGTTACCCAGCAGGCCAGTGGCAGAGCTGGAAATAGAACCCAGAACCCCTTTGTGCTCTGTTCCCTGGGCTACGCTGTCCTGTAGACAAAGGGAAGCCAGGATTTGCTTTACATTGTGGTTTTGCAATTATGCTTTATAGGCCCAGTTGGAACAAAACCCCTAAATGTCCTTGTCTACAAGTAAAGGGCAGCTATATAAATTCCTGAATCAGGGGCTATTCCTGAGTATTGATGAGGCCATACACTTCCTGTGATGAGTCTCTGAACCAGCCAACTCCCAACCTGACCAGTGCCTCCATTTCCCCCATATATGCAAACTATTGAAGGCTGCCTGAGATCATGCTCAGCTGATTCTAAACTGAATCCCACAACCTCAGCTCCACTCCGCTCCTCATAGAGTTTAAGGCTCTCTGCAAACTCAGGCAGATCCCTCTGCATTGGTTTACACTTGGGTCACATTTTCAAGGTTTTCTTCACAACCATAACAACTAGATGTCTTAAAAATTGTGGAGACTCTATGGATCAATGGAGCCCTTTCTGCACTGCCATCTAGTCCTCCATACTCCTTTAAGTGGGCACACTCTACATTTTCAGAAAATAAAGTATTTAGTGCAGTAGTTCTGTGTCCAAGTCCTTACAAACCCAGTATTCCTGTCCTTGTTTGTTTGATCTGTTGTTTGGATATGTTACCAAGGTATTGGGAGACAAGGTAGGTGAAGTAATACATTTTATTGGACCAACTTCTATTGGTAAGAGAGACTAGCTTTCAAACTTACACAGAGCTCTTCTTCAGGTATTGGGAATCATAAATACTTAGGATGTGGACAATCACACCATTTAATTTAATTATTCTTTCCTGGTTGATTCTTCATGAGTACTGAAGGAGCTGAAAAAGTGCTGATACCTTAACACTTAAAGTACTCTGTTTGGAAGATCCATTAACAAACATTTGTTGTTTGGATGACTCTACCACAAGGTGGTAATGAGATGAAAACTTTCACTTCTACCTCCCTAATTCAAATCCAGTCTAGGTTGTTAATGGTGAAAGAGTTAGAGCCATTTAAAAGCTTCCTGTTCACATGTGATGATGTGTGTTGGTGTCATCAGTCCAGTTCTTGGTGGACAGGTGCCTACATAACCAACACTGTTGTAGCAATCGACACCCTTGTTGGCTATGCAGAGAAACCAAGAATTTGATTAGCCTTGGTGAGTGAGCTTAATCTGTCACCCTAGAGTTATTCATTCCAGTTCAGGGATGAGGCACATCAGCAAGCAGGGCAATGGAGGTGCAGGAGAGATGAATTCTTCTGCCCGCGCTGTACCTTTTCTGTAGATGAGTATAGGAATATAGTGTCCAGGCTAGTCACTGTGGCATCTATCACCAAACTCACTAGGAATGAGTCACCCAACTCGCTAGTAATGCTGCTGCGTTGTAGCAGCAGAGAGCTCATCTGTATCAGTTTTCATCCCACTCCAGTACTTCCTCCCTGCTCAAAAGCAAATTCTGAAATCCAAACTAACTTTTTCTCTGTTTTTTCTATCCCCTCCAAAGCTGTTCTTGCCCTCTAGGGTATGAGGGAGAGAGATGTGAAATAAACCCAGATGACTGTGAAGATAATGATTGTGAGAATAATTCCACGTGCATGGATGGAATCAACAACTATGTCTGTCTCTGCCCTCCTAATTACACAGGTAAGGAAGGACCACAGCCAAAGGGCATAGAGAACTGAGGGGAGCAGTTGAAGGAACTTCCAGCCACCTGAGGCACCATAAGAAACTGGTCCACTCCCACTTGGTTAGATCACATGCATGGAATTAACCCGGATTCTGAGTAGATTTTAAAGTATCCAAATTGCAAGTGTGTTGTCAGTGAATTCCTGCTCATCCAGTAAATAGAGGCAAGAAAAGGGGATAGTTTTGCAAAGATGCTGCTCCAGCAATATGTCTGACCCTTAATCCAGAGAGATCACTGCTACCCCTGAGAGAGTGTAATTCATACCAGAAGAAGGCTTTTGGGAAGGTTCAGAGGGGAAAATCTATTACTGTCTTGGCATATTTTGTACACATACCCTTCCCCAGGTCAGAAGTACTCATTGCAGTTACTGGAACTACAGTTAAAATATATAAACAAGAAATTCGCAAGTTCATCTGTTGGTTAGAGAAATTTGTACTTTTCCACAAAAGTGTTCACAAAAGTGTTTCCAGTACTGATTTAGCTCAGTATACATCTGCTTAGCATTTCTGAGAATAAAAGTGATTCCTGTTTCAAATTATACTATAATAGTAGCACTTATAAAATAACTTCCATCTAAAGAACTCAAAGCACTGCACGTATTAATGAACCAACCATGACAATACCTCGGTTAAGTCACCTCCATTTTACAGATGGGGAACTAAGGCACAGAGGCTAAGTGATTTGTCCTCGGTCACAAAGTAAGTCAGTGAGAGAGCTGGAAATAGAACCCACATCTCCTGACTCTTTGACCTGTGCTTTAGATGTCTTCCTTCCTAAATCTTCTGTAGGGTTAGGATCCCTCTTAGCTCAAAAATGTAAAAATGCTGCCCTTCAGATGACTGCGTAGATGCTTCACTCATCACAAGCCACTCAAGCCTGATCTCCTCTGCTCAGTATACGGGGTAAGAAAATATCCATGTTAGTTCCTATTTTGATGCTTTGAAATACGTTTGTTACTCTATGAGCATGGAGCACTAATGACGGGCTTCTCGTAGGCTAGAGGGTATTACATATCACTGGAATTAATAAGTATAAAGTTGGAGTGGCTTGGTAAGTGACAGGGAAGTCTTCTAGAATTTCCCAAACTCTTTTAAAATGGTTTTTATGGCCAATATGAGAGGCCTGTATAAATCTTTGGCTGGGAAAAGCCTTATGACTTGAATGAAAATTTATTAGAGATTTTATCTACTCCTTCTGCCAAAATACTCGGCAAAGCTTAGGCTGGCCCGGAGCAAAGAACTTTGTTTCTAGTATGTTGAGCCAATTGTTCTTACATGTACTGTATGTCTGTGAGCCTTACATTGCTGATATCAAATAGAACTCCTTATATGGTGATAACGGTTTTACGTTTACAAAAGGAAGTGTATTTGAGCAGCTACGCAAGAGATCGCTAGCAAGGAACTGAATCCAGTGCACAATGGACTTGATCTGTCCTTTTTAACAGCCTCATGGTGGGCTATAATGGTTCTTGCAGAGAAAAACAGAGAAAAAGGGATGGAGTGGGATTTTTCTGCAGATAGTACCTGTCAGTGAATCATTTCTGGTCATGGCCAAAGAATTTTTATGACACTTCAGAGTCAGATTTTCAGATATTTTCAATCATAATCCAGCTCACTCTTACCAGCTCAGAATGAATGACTGAATATTGCCTTTTGTAAGCTGTTCATCATCTAGAATGTACCAGATCATCAAATTGCTATGCAGTTAAACTCTTTGGACCTAATTCTATTTTCAGATGCATGATACACACTGCCAGATATAGAATACAATATCCGGGGCCTTTGAATATTAACCCTTTGTACAGCCAGGAACTTTTTGATTGCAATTTAAACAAATTTGATTATAACTATAAACAGTAAGGCTGAAAGTCTGGAGACCAGTAGTATGCATGGTTGTAGAGGTGTGATAGGACTTGCATACAATTAAAGGCTGAAAAAATCACTTGGAAAGGAGAAGAGTTAGAGGTACTTTGTGTTTTTTAAAAATATGAAGGTCCTTGTGAAATGTGAGCTCAGGGCCACTTAAATTAACTGCAGGCTAATTTTAGTACAAACAAGATAATATTTATTCACACCTTGTAATCATTCTGATGAATTTGCTGCAGCAAAAAGTCTTAGGGTAAAATACTGGTATGCTAGGGATGCGTGAAAAGGAAACTGAACTCCGTACATGATGGATGTGCTCTTTCAAAACTGCTCAGGTCAAAGGGGATAACAATATTGTGGCTATATCTTTAAAAAAATGAGCAGGATAACCTAATAACTAATGACATGATTTTGCAAGCTAAAATAAGAGTAATGAAATATCATGCTTCAAAGAATAAGCTAACCACTGCGAGGTCAAAAAGGAATTTTCTCCCATATTCAGAATTCTCCAACGGGCTACATGCATTCCTGGCTTTTGCATTATGCCAGTCTCTCTTGGAAGTATCCAAGGTTTCCTTTATTTCCTCAGCATCGCCCTGCTTTGTTATCTTGTGTCTCTCATTTTACCATTATGCCCTTTTTGGGAAAAATATGCCAAGTATGAATCGTGCTTTCATTGGTTAAAATAATGAAGGCTGTAAATCTCTCTTCACTGAATAGTTTTCCAAATGTTTTCCTTTTCTAGCTGATCCTAGATGAAAAATATCCAATATGGTAAATGACTATAGTGGGGAGGAATTTACCACACCCGAGATCCCATTTTGGTGGTATTAAAAATATTCTTGACTCTCTCAGAGTTCCTTCCCTTCCAGTGATCTCAAAGTGCTTTACAAACATGAATGAACTGAGCCTCAGAGCCTTTCTTTGAAATAGGTAAGAATAATTTACAGACATCTATACTGAGGCATAGTAATGGCATGTGACTGGCTGAATGTGACAGAGAGAGTCAATGGCTGAATCAAAAGTAAAAGGTGTGAATCTCTTCACTCAATGCCTTAACCACAAGACTTCAAAACAGGAACCTACCACTTGGTTCCTATTTCAAGCTTTCTGATCTTCCTTTGTTTATGGCCTCTTTCCTCGCTCTGCTGGTCTCTTACCTTCCTTCCTGGGACTTGGCTATATCTGGCTTTCTTGCTTAAAACCATCCCCCTCCATGTACCCCAGCTCTGTCTGCCCCAAGAGTCTCTAACAAAGCCCACAGAATTTCCCTTTCCCTAGAGTTCTTTATCTAGCTGTCCATCTGCCTCCAAGACTTCTTTTTGACTTGTTCTAGTGTGGGTTGTGGGGGCGCGGGTTGAGAGAAAGACACACCCAGAGCTTGTTCTTACCCAGGACACCCCCTCATCAGTCTTGCATGTACTGTCTTACTGTTTTAATGGTGGTATCCAAACACTGTGGGATTGGCAGCTCAAACAATCATCCATGAACTTATGTGAACCTTTGGCCAGAATCTGACCAGTCCCAAACCTGAGCTGGTCTTTGAACTTTTTGAAACATTTTAGTTAAACTTTTGTGTCTTTCTTTTAATTTCACGCACCCCTGCACTCTGTGTCCTTAGTCTGAAGCAGAAATGAGTAGATGCCACAAGGAATTTGGAAAACACTAGAAATTTCTTTAAAGAGCCTGATCTAGTGAGTCTCAGCAAATGTATTCAACCCGCTTTGGTCTGGAAATTGGGATCAGGTTTGGAAACAATTTCAAAAAATTACCCATATTAAATTAAATGGCCTCCTTCTAAAACAGATGGCATCCCAGGAAGGAGGAGGAGGGGGCTGTAAGATTATTATCTTGGAAACCCAAATGTTTTTAAATAGTTTATTTCTTTGTGAAAGATTTATCGCCATTAAGTTGTATCACAGAAAAATGAGTAGAAACCATTTCTGGTGTTGCATGTTAGCAAGATGAGCCTAATGCATTTTTACCTCAGGGGACTTTGCAGTCTCTTGGCTTCAATGTTGTTGTCACAGATTTTTTTGTTGTTCTTTCCCTTTTCAACTCAACACTATTCATTGTTTGTGAGTAATTACAGCTCCTCCCTTTGGCCCAGCTTACTGCAGTGCTATTGCCTGTCCAAAGCCAAGCACTTAAGTAAACAAAATTACTCTGGAGGAAAGATGCCTTGTGGTGACTTGTGGTTGCCACTAGTTTATGGAGCTTCACTAGTTTGCTTCACATAACTAACCATTGTGGTGAGATGGCTCAGAACAATCTCAGTGAGGGGCCCCAATTGCAGTGCTGAGTTGAACTTATCTGAATCATAGCTCTTTAGATTGGTTTGCATGTTTTTAGTTCATGTGTCACACATACAAGCTGGAAGTTTTCTGATAGTGTGGTTTCAAGTATTTCTTCTGTAAGTTCACCAAGGATTTGAGCTATTACATGTCTATCTAAGGCCTAAACAAGTTACTGACTATTAGCCAGTTTCAGAACTATGAGACTGTCCTTAGCCATAATTTGCTTGAAAGACAAAGCGAGTAAAGATTAGGGTTTGGTGCACCCATCCTTTCATCCAAGAGATTCTTGCTCTGGGTGGAAGTTTTCCAGTTCATTTACTCGGCAAATGTGAAATTTGTTTGTTTTCTGTATAGAAGACTAAAGCAAGAACCTCAAGTTTTCACTTGCAGAATCAAATAATGTGAACACCAAAGAGCTGGATACACATAACTGATACAAGGATCTTGGGCCCATTCCTGCTCTCGCTGAAGTCAGTCTGAGTTTTCCTTGACAGCGATCCATGTTTACCTCCCTCAGGTCAGACTATGGTAATTTATTGTGCTGGGACTGAAGGTGGAAGCAGCACAGCAACTGAGAATACAGCAGTCTGATTCCTTAGCAGGAAAATCCATGAACAATGCATCACATTGGTGCCCTGCACCCTACCTTGGTGCCCAGCTTGCTTCTGATGTCAGTTCAAATCCCTAGTCTAATCCTTAATGCCGCCCATGGTTTGAGGTCCAAATGGCAGACTTCCTCTGCATTCATGGCCCACCAAGACAGCTACACATCTGTGGAACAATGAGACAAACACTGCCTAGGAGGATAAAGCTTGTGAGATCTGAACATAGGGTGCTCTTGGTAGATGAGCCCCAACCTGTGAACATCCTGGCAGAGGATTAGAAGCCAAGCACAAACCTAACCACTTTTAGAGCAAGTTATAATAGTCAATAAATAAGGCAGCATGCTAAACTGCCAAATCTAGGAGGAGTGGACAACTCTGTAGACAACTCTATGTGAACGTTAATTACTGTATTCGGCACTCAGTGGGCACATTAGAAATGCCAGCAAGAAGTAAGCAGGTATCCTTGTATATAAATTATTCTAGGAAGATTGCTATATTTTAACAACTGGTATACAAAGAAGCAAGCTGTAATTTATCTTCTGCTAGACATTAGAATAGATGCAGCCAACTTCAAAGGAAAAAAGTGAGCTGAAGATTCCTGTGACTTACCCCCATAAATTGGAGCATAATTTGGCCAAATATGTTCATTTGCTGTGTTGTGGGGTGCAAGGTTAATTGAAATGTCCCATTAGCCTTGAAAGCATTACAGGGACCTAACCCAAGGATAAATTGCCCACAAATAATGTGGTACAAAAGGGATTTTCTTCAGCACTGGGACATGTCTTATTCCAATTTCAGTTCTTCTTCAACATAAGAAGATAGGAATTACTATATTGGGTCAGCCCAATAGTCCATCTAGGCCTGTGTCCTGTCTCTGACAGTGCCAATATCAGATGCTTCAGAGGATGGTGGAAGAAACTTCAAAATGGACACTTGTGGAATATTCTTCCAAAAGGCAGAATTTCTGAATAACGTCCATTAGTTAGTAATTCACTCTTGCCCTGATACTTGAGGGTTTGTCCCTTACAAAATCTTTAAAAGGGCTAATGTAAATGGTTATTTGTATATAAATATCTAACAGCATAATTGCCACCAATGCTGTAAAAGATCCCCACTGAATGTTGTCATAAGCTTGGCAGGGAAATCGACTAAAATGACTTAACAGCTTATGTTTGTACAACACTTATAGTGATATCTCTCTTCAAAATAATATATTTTTCTATCTTTAAATTTCTGTGATTGATTAGAGTTTGAATTCCTTTCTCACCTTAAAGATGTCCCAGGGCATCAGTACACTACAGCATCTTATTCTATGGTCACATCTTTTCTGGTGCCATAAACAAGAAGCAGTGTTCCTTTGGAAGATTGTGTGAGCTTTTTCCTTATCTTGTCAATGGAGAGAAGCAGAACAGAATCTTTGCTCAAACACATGGGAATACTGCTGGAATCTCTGCTTCTCTCCCCACATCTCATCTCATTGAGCTCTTGGTTTCGCTGGTACCACAAAGGGCAGTGATAGCTGCTTGGTTCTGAGTACTTCTGAAAATCAAGCCCCTTCCTTGAGTACTTAAATATGAATTAGGAGTCAAACTTTCGGCTCCTACTTTTCAAAATCTTGCTTAAAAGTTTGAAGGTGAAAAAAATCTCCCCCAATATTGGAGTTTACCATAAGCAGCCTTAAATTATTTTTAAAATAATTCTTTTTCCTGATAAAACTTATGAGTTCAAGATTCTCTGTTTGTCAAGCAAAGGTTGAGTCCAGAATGGAGGTTTAGAAATCAGCTACTGTGCATCCAGCCTTAAATTTTTGCAACAAAACCTCTTATTGAATTTTTAGCAGATGGGCTTGGTGCGCTTGCCTGGCAACTGAATGGACTGTCTCCATAAGGACTTTGGCTGCGAGTTTCCTGTTTATTTCATTTCAGTGAACAAACACAATGGATTGAGGCAAAATCTGGGGTTGGAAAATCTTGGCTTTTATCTCTAAACATTGAGTATGGTAAACCCTGTCCAGCAGGAAGAGTCTCATGTAAAAAAATAATCCAAGAAATATGGATCTGGACTTTAAATATCTTCAGAGTTCAGGGGTTGGGCTCAGCCCGTTATAAAGGTAAGGGCCCATCAGCCATGAGATTCTGTTCCAAATTCAAATTTAACACCTCTCTCCTAAAGTTGTGTGCTCAGGGGTGTCATTTGCAATGAGGTGGGAGGCAGTTTCCCTCCCCCTGTCCAGACCTTGCCAGTCAACAGCACTGCAGTGTCTTCCCCCAGTAGGAAAGAATCTGGGGCTGTCTGGGCCAGGGCTCCTAATCACCTCATTGTTAGCACCAATCCTGTATTCCACTGGCTGGATAGGAAGCAGCAGCAATGGCCTGGGCCAGGCCCCAGTCCCTGCCCCAAGCCAGCCATCAGTGAGAGACACACTCCACTCCGAGGGACAGGATTGGCATGCCACTGCTCCAGCCCCCTCAGATATGGGACCAACTCATTTACCCCCACAAGCAGCCATTGCTTCAGTGGGAATTTGGAAGTGGGGATACTGACACAACTTTGCTCCTCCCCCTCTGATTTTTCTGAAACTACACCCCGTTTGTGGGTGTTTGGATCTGCAATTCTTATATGTTGTGAAATGCGTTATTGGAGTATCCAAGATAGGTGGATCCAAGGTTTTGGCTCAGGTCTGTTAAACTTCATCAAGCATCAGCATTACTCCTGATTGGCAATAATTTCTCAGCAAAGCATGATCTGGCACATTCTCAGTAACGTCTACCACTGGTGAAGCTTTTGGGTGCCAGTGGCCATGATTGCTAAGGACTATTTGAAATTTCCACTTGGCATTGCCTTTTTTTTTTTTCAGCATGAAGGGGAAGGAGAAAGAGCAGGGGAATCCATGTCTCTGTGGAACATTAGTCGCTATTAGGTATCCAATGAGTAACTTCTCACAAGGACAGCTGTAGTGTGTAGTCAGCTCTTACTGGTGTGGCCAGAGGTAACGCCCCTATTTTGGCTCACTGAGCACAATTAAGAGGACTGTAACATACTACTTAACAATTCAAATATATATATCTTTCCTTTGCAAGCTGTAAAAGTTAGCCCAATAGATAACAGCCAGCCTGTCTACATCCATTGCTCCATCCTAAACCTATATTACATAAACAATAATATTAATCCCCTAAAATCAGGCCACATTCCCCACGAACACTTTTCTTTTTCTATTTAATCTTGTGAAGTTCTTGACAGCATTGTTATCCTTAGCTCTGAGGTTCTGTAAAAGTTGTTTTCACATAAGGCTGAGAATATTTTCCATGCCATGTTATTAATTATTTTGATTAATATTAGGAATGAGAGCAAAGGATTGCCTAAGTGACACTGCAGACAATAAAACTGAAGAACACATGGTCCTTGGCGGCAAGTTACAATGAGGGTGTTACGATCATTTCAAAGTTGGGATTAAAAAAAAAAAGATGTTGACACACCCCACCTCCCTTTTTTTCCCATTAGGAAGGAACAATATAATTCAGATCATGGCTCTAAAAATCTAACGTGGTGTGAAATAAATAGCACATATGCCAATGTGGTCATTTAAATAACAAACAACATAATTAAATCAAACTAACTGCATGCAAAAGGTTTCTGTCTCTGTTGCTGTTGTTTTGGTTTGTTTTTGGACTTGTGGAAGATCATGAAGCTGTATAAATATGCCAGCCTAGCAGCTCTTTGTAAGTGGTGAGGCCTGTGAAAAGAGATTATTTTAGAATGACCAATGTCCCCTCTTTAGGATTTCATTGAACCAAATAAAAAAGGGGGAATGTTGTAGGAGTGCAGTAATTATTTTATTGTGGCTTTGAAAAGGTCAGTGTAGTGAAAGGTGCCAGACTGACAGACCCAGACACCAGATAAAGCACAGTGATCCAGTGCATGGTTAGGAACAAGGCAAGCTTCACCCACGTCACTCCACCATTGGTCCTCAACACGGCCCTGAATGTTCCATTTCCAGGCTAGGATGGTAGCTTAGTCTCCTTGCCCATTCAGCACTCGGCCTCTGGTATGCTATGATCTGCACTAGTTACCAATCTGTTTCTATGTGCAATACAGAATCTTAAATGTAATGCGTGTAATGTAATACCTGGGTACCTGCCTACCTTAATAGACATCCTGTCCTTGAATCCTGCCACAGCACTTTAGACCTACTAGAGGGCCTGAGCTAATGACTCCACCAGTTTAGAAAGGAAAGGGCTGATGGCTCAGGTGGCTTTCAGTGAGACTCTCAACTCACTTCTCCTTCATTGTCTGACATAACCCTATTCGGCTGACCAGCAGTGTGTGCTGCAAAGCCTGTCCATTCTTGCAGACTTTGGTGAAAGGAGAGGGTGTGGGATGTACAGTGTGGATTTTGTTTTGGTTGGACGAGTAACGAAAATTTTGGTTTTATGTATGTATGTCAGGTGTTTTTACCTGTACGTACCTAGGGAGGAGTTGCATAGGGGAGGTTGGTGTGGAGGATGATGTTGGTGGTTGGGAAGGTCTTGCCAGTGGTGTGTGCATTTCTTAGGTCTTGTCTATACTGGTGGCGGCGTGTAAGGTACGTGTCGCTGCATGCCACAGTGAAAGGCAGGCTGCATCTGCATTGTGGTGTGTAGCTACATGCCGCAGCAAAAGACTCCAGTGGTGGGAAAAGCCTCTGGAAGTGGGGAGGCAGCGGGGAGCTAAAAATAGCTGTGTAGATTTGGGAGGCACTGCTTGGGCATGTAGAGAACTGTGTAGGGTTCTGGCATATGTTGACTCTCCTCACCTAAGCAGTGCCTCACCGTATACACTGCTATTTATACCTGTGCTGGGGGGCGGGGAAGATACAGTGTATGTATTCTACATGCTGCTGTTAGTGTAGCCATAGCTTTAATGTGGTGGAATGCCCTCTATATAAAACACTTTTGATAAAATTTTAAAAAGCTGTTTAATGCCTCTAGAGCCCAGCATAGCCTGTGTGCAAATAATTAACAAAATGACAATATTTGGAAGTATCATTTTGAACCCAATACTGCTATTCAGAGAAAAACTTGGAATAGACCTTTAATTGCTACAATAACAAGGAGCCCAAAGCCACGCACAGAAGTAAAAGGGCCAGATTTTTCCCTCAAAAACATGCAATCAGATGGCCACTGAATGTTACATGTTTGAGGACAGATTTTTGCCCAAAATATTTTGTAACTGAAGGAAACAAAGTTTTTTATGTTTAGCTCTTGCCTTGAGTATCGCTATTTAAAAAGTGTTTTCTTTCCCTACCATGCTGTCTGCCATTCAGTAAACATCGGTGAAGCCCGTTCAATTATCAACAGGAATTTTCTTCCCCAAGATGAGATTGTCTGGGTTCCACGACATTCCCAAGAGAAATCTGGAAATGTTGAAATCTGAAATGAAAGAGAGATGAGAAAAAATAAGTAACAGGAAGGAGCCTAAAACATTCCAAGTTTTCTGTGAACAATGATAAATTAGTTGGATGCTGTGTTTGGTACCAAGCCTGAAATCCTCCTAATTTTGATAGTGGTGCTTTCAGCAGTGAGTCATAATATTTGACAAGTGTATACATTTTGGGGGAATTTTTACTGGATTTCTATGCATTTGTCAATTTTCCAAGCTGGCTGAGAAGAATACTTTAAGAAGAATTATGATTTCCTTTGGAAGTTTACACCACTATTCTGACTTTTCTCAAAAGTCTGTTTTCCTTTATTAAAAAAAAAAAGCTTTTATGGCTATTGTAGCAAAGTTACAGCTTAAGGCATCTATCTCCAATGTATTCTATTAACAAAAAAGTCTGCCTTTCAAAAGGATACTTGAAGGCTTTAGAACGTTGAGTTCCTGTCATGTCACCATCGAGTTAGAAATTCTCTGGATTTCTTTTTTAAGGAATGCTTGTCATGTTTTATCCTCATACAAATATACAAAAAAGGCAAACTGAGGGAAGTTAGAAGCCAAGCTTGACTTGATGGGGTATATCTATACAGGGATAAAAAACCTGTGGCTTCCCTGGTTCAGCTGACTCAGGCTCAGAGAGCTTGGTCTCCAGGGCTGAAAAATTGCTGCGTAGACACTCGGGCTTGGGCTGGAGCCCGAGCTCTGAGACCCTGCGAGGGTGGAGGGTCCCAGATATAGGCACCGAGTTTTATTTTTCCCCGGGGATGGTCCGCCCCAAGGCCCCGTCCCCTCCCCTGAGACCCAGCCCTTGCTCCACCTTTTCCTGGCCCCACTCCAACCTCTCCCCTGCCTGCCGACCGCTCGCTGCTCTCCACCCTCCCCCAAGTGCCTCCCCCAGTGGCCAAACAGCTGATCAGCAGCTGCCACCAAACAGCTACAGCTTATATATCACAACGAAAGCTTATGCTCCAATACATCTCTTAGTCTTAAAGGTGCCACAGGACTCTCTGTTGCTTTTTACAGATCCAAACTAACACGGCTACCCCTCTGATACTTAACTAAAGGTTTATGAACTAAGAAAAAGAAATAAGTTTTATATGAAAGGTTAAAGCAGGTAAATATACACACACAAATGAGATACAGTCATAGGTTCCAAAAGGTAATAGTGGTTCCTATAATATGTCTTTATGGGCTCCATATGTCCTTTAGGGCTAACCCAAGCCAAGCAGTTTGGGAATCCTTTGCATATGCTTAGAAATATTGCCTTCTCTGAATTCCAGGCAGCATAGCAATAACAATTCCTCCTTGACAGGGATTTTTATTCCCTTCTGTTAGAGTTCAAAATGTGACGGGATGAGTTTTTGTGTTCATCCCCTCTTCATAGGTGTGGGGAAAACAATCAGCAAAGTCTTTTGTCCACAGATGTTCCACATTGGATGGTCTGGTGTTTATGGGCCATCTTTTCGGGGGGACAGGAGATGATACCTTTTGTGATGAACTGTTATTTCACACTTGGTAACGCTTTTCTCCTGACTGTGGGAGTTTCCAGCTTCATAGCAAACACTTCTATAGTTGCAGAGCAAATTCTTAAATATTACCTTAAACATAGGATACAAATATTATAACAGATTAACACTTGCTGCAATTTACAAGCATTTCATAAAGTCTAAACACTAAGTTCTTAGAAACTTTACGTCTATTTTAACAAAGCTAATACACAGGTGAGTCTGACTGGTTTCCAGCTATGCATTTGTCAGTCGTCAGTGAGGCCTACAGGCCTTAGCATAAGCTGGCACTTGGTCTGCCAGTGTCACAATAATAAGCTCTGAAAAATTATTGTTCCAACGGCATTATGGAGGGGACGGCATGATGAGACTGCCTACAATGGCCTATCTGCAACTGCTTGTAGCAAATATCTCCAATGGCCAGAATGTGACACTAGATGGGGAGGGCTCTGAATTACTGGAACCATTCATGGGGGTGCCCCAGCCAATGTCACCTTTTCCCTAGTCATGCCTCCCATACCATCAGCTGGGAGAGAGGACAGTGTTGAAGCAGCTACAATGGATCTGAACCACATGAGGGGAGTTCCCATGCAGAAACATTTTTCCAGGGACTGGGTATGCTGGGCTTTGGGCCACTCTGCACAGGTGGAACAGCACATAGTGGGCCAAAGCAGGGCCCAAGGTTGGAGCCACAGCAAAGAAAACATTGACAGTATTGCAAGCTGTTGTGTTAGATTTTGTTGTCTAATTAAGTATTTTATACCACCCTGTACTTAGAAGGCTTATCAGAGGATGTCCAGAGAATATTTATCTAGCATCACTTTTACTGTTTGGTTGTTACTTTCAGAGGATCTGTGTGCACATGAGCATATGTATGTATTGTGCTGGTGCCGGGTTTACAATGGCTCCAGTGGCTCCATGGAGTCGGGCCCATGCTCAGAAGGGGCCCCAACCTGCTCCGCTTGAACTGCGCCCTGAGACCCTACTGGCTCCCCCCACCCACCACTTGCTCCTCTCGGCCTGCCTGCCGGCTGGCAGAGGATTCCTCTCTGCCCCCTGACCTCACCCCCTGCTCCTCTCTGCCCCCTGGTTGGACCCCAGTGCACCTCCAGCTCTGGGCAATCTCTGCTTCCCACTACCTGTGACGCCCCACCTGTCTCCCCGGAGCTGAGCCACCTGGAACTGGTGCAGAAGCCTGGCCTGTCTCAGCCGGGTGGGGCGAAGGGAGGCAGAAAGACAATGTGGGGGAGCTTGACTGGGCCCATCCAGGCAAGTGCATCTTGAGGGAGCCTGGCTGGGGTAGGCCCTGGCTGATCGCGCCACTCCTAAGGGGCCGAAGCGATTCCCGGCCCAAGGACCAGCCCTGGCTGCACTGCAGGCTCAGCCCGGCCAACAGTCGTCTCCCAGCAGGGCTGGTGAGAGCAGCTGGGAGGCAGGGTGGGCAGGAGTGGGTCTCTTGGGGGGACTGGGAGGGAGGGGCGGGGCTGTGAAGGGGTGGGGAAGGTGTGTGCGTTGGGGCACTAGGGAGTGGGGGTTCTGTAGGGGGTGCTGGGCAGTTGTAGTGAGGCTGTGGGCAGGGGTGGTGTGCAGGGTGCTGTGCATTTGTGGTGGGTCTGGGGGGGGCACTGGGCATAGTGGGTCCAGGGGGCTCTGGCCATAGGGAGTTGGGCATGGGCCCGCCCCTAATGGGAAGGGGCATGCTGGCAGCATAGGGCCGGGCAGGCCACTGTGTGTCTGGAAACTGCCAGTTTGTAAATAGTGCCCTCACATTGGGCAGAGTGGGGCTGCCCCTGCCATGCCATGTCCCATTGCCTCTTGCTGGCTCCTCACTCTGGGAACTGACCTCCCCGTGCCATGCTCCACTGCCTCCATGGGGGCCCACAAGTATGTTTGGCACCAGGCCCACAAAAGGTTAATCGGCTCTGATTGCGCATGCCTATATCCTTGAAATTGTGCAGATGCAGTCTTCCACTATTACTGCAAAAGGGGCTTTGGGACTGGATTTTGTTTGAGGGTTTCCATACTAAGGATAATTGACCTGCGCCCTTGAAGAAGTTTGTTTCAAAGGCAAAGGTTTATGCTCAGTCTCTGGCAGGATCTCAAGTCCTGAGGTACTGAAGTGTAACCTAATAATTTAGGGCTCAGAAGAAGGATGGTGCTTAAATAACCTATCTGGTTTTGAACACTCTGGAACTGTTCATTATTAAAAGTTACACAAATCCAAGGAAATGCACTGAATTCTACACACCTAGAATTCTACAGTACCTAGAAACAGCTGAGCAATGCTTGCATATAAGAAACTTTTATAGAAAACAGTATCTTGTATGAGTACAATAGAGTCAGTGCTCTTCTTGTAAATAGTGGGAGTTGTATAATTATATGCAGCCCTAAAGCTGTTTCCCATTATTGAAAAGCCATTTTTCTGAATGATGTCAGATCATCTAGGACAGTAAAGGATCAACTATGACTAGAATATCACTTGGTGTGAAAAGTTTAAGGACTCTGTTAATGTGCATATCCACCTGTATGTCACTGGCTTTCTGTGACGCTTGCAACTTGGGGTCAGGAACTGACCCTACAGTCCTTATCTGGCAAAACTCCAGCTGAAGTTGAGAGGGCTTGAGTGTAAGGTCTTTTGAATTGGGACTGTAAGGTTTGTATGAGATAATTATTGCACCCAGTGTAGCTCAGTTGCTAAGGAATCGCTAAATGTAGCTAGAATTGGACTGTCCAGTATTGAGCGAGCCCACCCTTATTTAGTTTGTCCTGCCATCATAACAGGTACTGTCATGGGGCTTCCCCTTGAACTGCTGGATCACCTCAGTTTAGTAAGACTGAAATGGTTAGAGCTGTTTCAACAAAGCCAATGAGCTGTGTTGGTAGCAGATGTGTTACGCCTTGTTAATTTTCTTTGCCTCAGGTGAGCTATGTGATGAGGTGATCAACCACTGTGTTCCCGAGCTAAATCCGTGCAAACATGAGTCCAAATGTATCTCCCTTGACAGAGGATTCAGGTGAGTGTTTGTGTATCCTTGACTTCACGTGTTGGACCAACTTCATCTACTGACTACAGTGCAGTCACACTTGTGATGAGTTTGACCTAATGAGCCAAACTGAAAAGTAGTATGTGTGAAGTGGTGTACTTTAACTTATGTTTTCTTCCAGCTCCTCAGAATTTGTTATTTTATTCCAAGAATAATTAGGGCACTTCCAAAATCAAGCAAAGGACAGCAGTCACCCTTTCAAAAAACCTGCCATTTCCCCTAGATTCCTCAGTGAACACAGGTTCTCTAAGTATTCCCTGTAGTAAATACAGTAAAAATGGAGAATACTGCGGTAATAAGCAGGGTTTTAAGGCCACTCTATGTGCAGGCTGACATAACAACATCACTTTTGCTATTCTCACATAGCAGGAGTCTTTTGTCCTCCCTTCTCCAAGGAGAGCAAGACTCAACACACTGAATGACCTCTACGTGAAGCATAGCATAGACTTCAACACATGGTGATTAATTCTGACAATTAATCATGTAGTAATTGTAAAGCTGCTGTTGTGATTGAAAAAGCGATCACATACTGTAGTGTAGCTAACAAAAATGACAGTTAAAATTGGCTGTACCATATATTTTATTAATATTATGCTATTTAGGCACAGCCCTGACCAGATGGCAGAAATGAACTGAACATAAACAGATTCATACCTATTTTCAACAGACTAGATATTCTTTTTCCCCTCCCTCAGCTCCAAAAATTTAGGAAAAACTATGGCTAGCCCCTGAAAACTGGATGCCTGGATTAGATTTGCACTCCTTTCAATTTTAGGCATAGTAAGTCTTGTCTTTGGAAGGTTGTTCCAGATGGATATGTACTGCATTTAGGAATGGGGAAATTGGAAAGAAGGTCATCTGACTGCAGAGTGTGGTGAACTATTCACGCAGTCAGTGCACGCTGGTGTTTCTAGTACAGAAGATACATATATTCATGCATTCATAGATTCTGTATGTCTTTGGTATTGGAAATGCTAGTGTGCACTGATAGGATGCATAGTTCATCACACTCTTCAGACATATGACCTTCTTTCCAATGTATGTTTCCAGTGCAGAGGATACGTGACAGTCTGCCCATGTTCAAAAAGCCCTCCCTTGCTTGAATGGATAAACATTGTCCAGCCAAACAACAAACAGTTTAGGAAACTGAAAATAAGTCTTCTCATTAGTAGAATGAGCTAGTACCATGTCGATATGCAGAGGGATCTGTCTGTCACTCCCCAGTGACACACAACTCCTATAACAAGGCTGACTTCATGCATTAAAAAATCCCATTGTAATTCTCTGGCACTCAGTCAATTTTTTAAAAATCACATTTAAATCAAGAGGGAAAGGATGGTCTTGTGGACAAGGCTGGGAATCAGGGGATCTGGATTCTGTTCCCAGCTCTGCTATAGACTTCCTGAGGAACCTTGGGCAAGTCACTTCCTCTCTCTGCACCTCCTTTGCATAATGGGAGTGATACTGACCTACATCCCAGAGGTAAAGTAAAGCTTAATGTCTATAAAACATTTGGAGAATCTTGGATGGAAGGTGCTTGAGATGTGCCTAGTACTAATATTCATCATTGGCAAAGATGGGCTTCCAGAAGAAGGTAGCAAGAGTGAGAGCCTCTACTTACTATGCTACTCCTGAGGGCATTCTGTGTCCAAAAATTCAACATTCTGCACACAATATTTCAAAATTCTGCAAATTTTATTTGTCAAATAAATGTGGAGGCTCCAGCATGGCCTTGGGGAGCACAGGTCACTGGCTGCACAGAGGTGGGAGATCACTGTGCATCTTCCCCTCCTTCCCCCCCACCAGGACACCGACTCAACGGTGAGGCTGCACCCAACCCTGATACAGCGCAAGGTGCAATGGTAATGGGACTCTGAAAGGGGGTCCAGGGGAAGATGGTTGGGGCTCAGCAGGAGGGTCTGAGTGCGGGAGGCTCAGTGGGGGATCCAGATGCTAGGGGAGTGGGGCTCAGTGGGGTGGGGATCCAGGTGCGGGTGGTTCGTTGGGGTGGTGCAGGGGGAGTGGGGCTCATCGGGGGGGTTCTAATTGCTTGGGGGTGAGTCTCGGCAGGAGGGTCTGGGTCGGAGGGAGTCTGGATGCTTGGGGGTTAGACGGATGTGGGAGCAGCTCCCTGTACAGGGATCCTTCCCCCTGCAGCTGAGGAGCGATGGGTGCAGGAAGCAGGCAGAGAGGGGAGTTTGCAGAGCTTCCTGCAGCCGGAGGGAGAAATCTGGGGGTGGGTCTGACCCAGCCCCAGATGCTGTGCAGGGGAAGAGAAAGTCCCATTCTCCCCAGCCCATCCGGGACGAGCAGCTGAGCCCGGCGCAGGGTAGGAGCCACCAGCTGGGTCTTCCCCAGTCCTGCCTCCTGACCCACAGTGATTTACCTCTCTGCCGGCTGCCCTGGGCACTCAAAACATACTGCTCGGGAGGGTTGCGTGAATGCTTTTGTGGCTTCCCTTTGCTTCCCTACCAGAAAGTCAGTGGCACAGAATTCCCCCAGGAGTACTGTGCTGTTAATAGGCTAAGTCACACCAAAGGTTCAAAAATAGAGCTCAACTGTGGGAGTTATGGGAAAACACCCCACACTATAACATGAGAAAGAGTGAGGAGGTGGGGAGATTTCAAGGAAAGCTTATAGGGAAGCTGAAGCCAGCTTGCATGCCCAGGCAAAGCTGACAACATAGCCACCTTAGTCCCTTCCTGGTTGCGCTTTGATTTTGCCATTAGCATTGGGGAGATCTGAAAGAAAATGGAGAGGTCACAGAGTAGGGCATTTGCCCAATCCAAACTGGAGCAGAGGAAGGAGGTATATATGCTGCAGTAGCAATCTTGACTTCCCTGTTATTAGTGTCTAACTTACCATGTGTTGTGGGAAGGGGCTGTGTCCTGTGAAGCACCTAACATGCTTCTGCTTACTAAAAAATAATAAATTAGGCTCATGAATTTCAGGACAGTTAAAGGAGTCAGAGCAAATTTGTCAGGTAGCCACACTACAAACATATGTTCCTATAGCACTGGCTCTTTCAGACAGCTGAACGCACACTATTCTCCGCTAACCAGACATCCCATGTAGGGTCACGTGGCTTGTTGACAGGTGAAGGACTTCGGGAAAGAGCCTCTTCCAACTCCTGAGGGCAAGGAAACTGTTAAATGATTTAAGACATTTCCTGAAGTAACCTCCTCTGAGTGGTACAGTGATACCTGCAACTATCTGACATTGCTTCAGACATCCTCATTCAGCTAATCCATTATTTGATTAATCTATTAGTTGCAGCATGTTACAAGGCAGAGGTAGCATGTCATTTCCTGTGCATGGTTCAAAGTTCTCTGACAGGTTCCAGAACTGAACATTCGTAAATTAACTCAAAGTGCTCGGTATCATTAGAGATTTGAGAGGATGAGACAGCCTCAGACCCAACTTGCTGCACCATTCCTGGGCGTGCTCTCAGAACTATCCACCATGGAGGAATAACCCCACCCGTCATTAATCCCCAGCGTAGATGTAGATAACACACACCTTTTTTTTTAGTTCACTCTTTTGCAGAGCAGTGACATTGTAGAAGTTGTAAGTTCTTTAGTGCAGGGATTGTTTCTTTATGATGCATGCCACATACAGTGGGGTCCTGACCCTCATCCAGGACCCTTAGGTACTGCTGTAAGAACAATAGTAATGAAATAATAATGTAAAAACCTCCCAAACTGTATGTTTAGTTCCTCTATTTATTCAAAGACCAGGTACCTAACGGGCAGTGGTGAAGCAGATTTCTCCACCACTTTGCCTTACTAGTGGCCCCTCCACATCGGGGTGTGGGCCGTGTCTAGGGTAGAGAATAGTTTAGCTCCTTTGCCCAACCAGTCTTTGGCCTTTAGCCAGAATGACAGTTCTGGTTTTTAGTTTTATATGAACCCTCTGCCCCTTCACAAAAAGACTGAGACCACTTAGTGATTTCACATGAAGCAGCATTCTGGTTGTGATAATGTTTGGTCGCTATTGTCCTGGGGCCAAATTCAAACCAGCAATCTAGTGATGGCGAGCGCCTTATCCTTTTACCAGTCTATTCAGCAGTCCACATCTCTGGCATGTATTAGATACCCCTGTGGTCATGGCATGTATTTAATATGAGGTACTGCAGTGCAGCCTACAGAATGACACTGGCTCAAGCAGCACGTCTCCCATGAATCTCACTGGGAAGGTGTCCTGGTACTTAGTGAGGGGAGAGCATTCCAGAACAGATATTTGTCAGCAGAGAAGGCCCAAGTAAACTGTTCATAAGTAACTAAGTGACTTAGGAGCTTAAGTCCTATTGACTTTGGTGCTCATGTCATTTTTGAAAATGGAACTTAGGTTCCAAGTTCTACGTTGTTTTGGTGCTTTTGAAAATTTTACCTCTTGCCTCCAGGTTGTTTTACGCAACAGCCAGCTGTTCCAGCCCCACTCATCAGCTGATTCACTGGGATAATAGGCACCTAATGGTCCCTGGGGTATATTGGCCTTTTACTAAAATGTATGTGCTGAATACTCTGCTGCCTTTTACTTGTATAGTCCCTCTCACCTGTGCAAAGTGGTTGAAGGAAAGGGGTTATGAGTTTCCATTCCAGCCTGGCGAGGCATTGGAGAGTCAGATCCTAAGGGTATGTCTCCACTGCAGCTGGGAACGAACCTCCCAGCCTGGGTAGATAGACTCAGAGGGGCTCAAGCATTGCAGCTTGGGCTGGAGCTGGGCTCTTAAGCCCACCCAATCCCTAGGCTTGAGAGCCTGAGCTCCAGCCCAAGCTGCAATGTCCACACAGCTCCTTTTAGCATGCTAGCTCGAACCCCTCTAGCACGAGGCTGTCTGTCCAGGCTGGGAGAACTGCAGTGGAGATATATTCTAAGAGGCAGGCAATGCAAACCATGATATCTCTAGTACTTGAAGCAAGAGGCTCCTAAGCACTCATGTCGCCATGTTCTGTGATAGTTCTAACTTAGGAGCGTGTTGCGCTGAGGGATACTGCTGACTGCTTTGATCACAAACCTTTTTGAGGCAGGATGCGAACAAGCCCTTCAAATTCTCTGTCAGGATGGGTTAATCAGAAGTCCCCCACTAAAGACAAAAGGGGGTTGTGAACTCACCCAGGTGCAGGCAGAGGGGTTTTGCTTATATTGTTAGTAAGGTGGGTTTGTGAGGGAGGAGGTGAGAGAGAGGGAAGGCGGAATACACACAAACAGAGAGGGGAGAAAAGAGCAAAAGATGGTATGACTGGAACAAACTAGAGAGAGTGAGCTTTTGAGTCTGGTGTTAGCTAAAGAGGTTGGGGGCCAGGGCCGGCTCTAGGCACCAGCAAAACAAGCTGGTGCTTGGGGCGGCACATTTTTAGGGGCGGCATGGCCGGCGCCAGAATGCCGCCCCTAAAAATGTGCCCCGGCCGCCCTAGCTCACCTCCGCTGCTGCTGCCACGGCGTGTGAAACAGCTGATTCGCGCGCCGCTACTCACCCTCCCTTCCAGGCTCTCAAACCTGGGAGGGAGGGGGAGCAGCGGCGCGCGAATCAGCTGTTTTGCGCGCCGCATTGGCTCAGGGTCTCCCCCTCCCTCCCAGGCTCTCAAACCTGGGAGGGAGGGGGAGACTCCGAGTGGCCGCGGCGCGGCGCCGCTTCTCCCCCTCCCTCCCTCCCTCCCTCCTAGGCTTGAGAGCCTGGGGGGGAGGCAGGACTGGGGATTTGGGGAAGGGGCGGAGTTGAGGCGGGGCCGGGAGTGGGGTAATTAAATAAGGGGGGGGGGCAAAATTGTTTTTGCTTTGGGCGGCAAAAATCCTAGAGCCGGCCCTGCTGAGGGCTGTAAGCTAAGAAACTGCTCCTTTTGTTCTTGGTTCCTCTTGTGTTCAGAGAAACAGGACTTTGTACATGCCTTGTAAACAAACAACTGGAATGTTCCCAGGGGCCTGAAATTTGACTAGCTGCTCAGGTTGAAAGGGGGCATCAAGTGCTTGGTGGGGTAACTCCAAATTATCCAGCCTAGAGGTGACAAAGTTTAAAAAAAAAAAAAAAAACCTGTAAAATAACAGAAATTTCAGATCAGAAAAGAATTCTGTGTTTCTAAAGGGCATGGCCAAATCTCAGCTTAGGAAGCAAACTGAAATGTTTATATGTGCTTTTGGCTGCACTCAGTTCTTTGCTGTTTTTTTGGGGGGGGGGGAGGGAGCTAGAATTGCAGGTGGCTTTCTTCACTTCTAGCCTCCAGATCTTTATTGTGCTGTGATTATTAAAAGGCCAGCTTTCTGTATCTCAGACCAAAAAAATAGCTAATGCAATGAAATGCCTTTAAAAAATAACTTCAGGGAAGAAGCATGTTTTTCCACTCACTGTGGCTCTGTTAGAGCACAATATAAATATGCTTTATTATTCCGAAGCATGGAAGTACTACCTGACAGCATGGAACACTGATTTAATGCAGCCCTGCAGAGAAAAGTGGTGGTTCCATCATTACCGGGATGGCCAATACACCTCATAAAAGTGATACATTGCAGCTTTGAATAAGAAACTGCACATCATTCATTATTACATCACTTTACATTAGGACAACAGGGATCAATAAAAAACAACAGGATTAAATGCTGCATTTCCCCCCACAAAGTCTTTAGATGGACGTTATTTGTTTGCAGGTGTGACAGAAACATTGCTGAAAAACTTTGCTCAGCTCTTACAGAGTTTGGGGAAGGAATGGTCTTGGGTTTTATTTTATTATCGCCAACACTATGTTATTCATGCTGTTCCTATAGCCACCAAGATGTATTGCATGCCATTAGGACATCAAGAGGTGGAATGTCAACTAAAGAATGCCTACATATGGCCGTTACCGGGACCCCTACCACACTGAGGGTGGAGAAGGAAATAGGTGGATTTGCACAGCATCAAATCTTCTAATCTCAACCACCCCATGCCCTACCCCTTTCTGGTCCCTGAGGGCTGCCACGATTGCAGAATCTAAGTTATTAGATTCTGTTCTAGTAGCTACTTTTTCAGTCACTCACATTGCTTTCTCAGATAAGATTATTTTGGTTTTCGACTGATGTGTGTCATTTTACCCAGCTGCAGCATAGTGCTAGGTGTGTTACAGATGGCTATAGAAGGCTAGATACTATGGTGCTGGCTGCTTTACCAACCACATCTATGGGTAAAATGTGCCATGTAAGAGTCAATATTATTAATACTTACAAATGCCTAAAAGAGAGAGAATCATCATATATAGGAGTGTCACAGGGTGCTCCACTCACTGCTGGAGCACCTCCTTCTGGCCGTGTCTGAGGATTAGCACTGCCAGGCTGGTGACCCTTCCTGTGGTTGCACTCTGTCACACTCGCTGTGTCTCACTCTCTTGGGACTCAACTGTTCCCGCTTCGTGGCTTGGCCCTCTGGCCAGGTCACTGTAGTTTCCCCTTCCTGGGGCAGGGAGAGGGGGTTGCGTTCTCAAAGTTTCTTGGGACCCACTGCCCCAGGCCATCTTCTCTTTCACTGCCCCTTAACAGCACCACTGCCCAGTGGCTGGTAGGGGAACCCAGGCCTGCCCTCTACACTGGGTTCCCGCCCAGGGACCCTACAACAAGCAGTCAAGGGCTGCACAGTCCGGAACCATACTGCTGTATCATTGGGCTACTTCCTACCTTGCTTTCTCTCACCCTGACAGTGACTGCCACCTCTCTCTCTGTAGCCCCTTCTACTTTCAGCTACTGGGCTTTATGTAGGCCCCTCCTGTTCCTGGCCAGCTGCACTTCCTCTTTAATTAACCCTTGTTACTCCCTGGCTCCTCCTTCAGGTGGCTCACCTAGCCACCTTAACCCCTTCAGGCCTTGTGTGGGGTGGACACCCTGTCACAAATGGCCACTCCTGCAAAGTGTCAAGTGCCCTCAACTCCTATTGCCCTCAATGGGAACTGACGGTGCTTGGCACTGTGTCAGAGTGGGCCCATAATTCCCTGATAGGCAAACACCAAGTGATAATTAATCACATACAAGTTCTCATTAAGGAGCAAATCCAAAACCCAGCACCCAGTAATTGTCCAGGGAGTGGAGAAATCCTTCTTCTAGCATCCTTTCCCACCCCCCACCCCTCACCCTCCGGATTATGGAGTCTTTCTGCAGAGATTTCAGCCTAATATCTGAAGTAACATCTTATAATGAACTTGGCCCTCCGAACCCCCTCTGGGGCATGGGAGAACAGGACAGGAGTATCTGCATAGCAGTGGATCCTCAGGTGCCACCTCCCTTGGCTTGCCTATGCCTCAATCCTTCCTGCCCCTGCATATGTCCCCACAGAACTCACGTGGGTCAGGGCTTTACGCCGCATGGAATACATGCCCCTACAGAGCCTACCTCTATCCATCCTTTTTACTGCCCATCCCCAGTGGAGCTGCACCCATTCCAAGGGTGTTTGCAGCTAGGAAAGGAGGTTACTTTTGCCCTTAAGAGTGTGAAAGGTGTGATCATAGCCACTCCAAGTGGGGTAATCCAGAATTCAGGGAGATACAGACCTGTGTGTTGTAAAACACACATGCACGTTGGGAAATAATTGGGGCTCCCCTTTTGTTTTGGTTTAAGTGATATGCTTATTATTTTCCAGCTGTGGAATAAAATCCAGCTGGGAGAAGTGAAATGGTTTATGGACTAAAATGCCTTCAAGCCAGACTAAAATTTAGTGTCTACAGGCTAGAAAGAGTCAGCTCAACTTTCCAAAAAGATCTGCTCCTGGCCTGAGACCTTGGATGCCAAATTTCAGCCTAGAGCACATTTTTATGGTCAAGTTATAAACCTCTGAAAATAGGGTTTATAATGGAAATGCTGACACAACCTTAACACAACAAACTTAACAACTGTAATAAAAAATAATAATAATAAAAAAGCCAATGCTTGCAGTTTTGGTTGCATCCCGTATCATTTCATCCTGGGAGCGAGTTGCCACCTAATGGCAGGAAAGTGGCATTGCATCAGTATTTCAGCAGGGATGTGATTTGGGAACATTCAGTTGTTACTGCTCTCATAGAGTATCTGCCGTGAAAAAGCCAACAGGTGGTGGATTAAAAACTGATGATCACCTCCTTTAAATTTGCTTTTGCCTTTCAAAGTCATTTACATGACTTCGTTTATGATTTGTGAGCACATTCTCTTTTGTCTAAAGGCTGAAGACTGCTCTGTCCCTAGTGGCTGCTATGAATGAAGCTCAAATCATAAGAGAGAAATGATCAGGATCCTCTTTTCCCATTCTTGCATGGACTGTACTACCTCTGTAGTGTGTCTGGCCTCCACTGCCCAGGATCTCCCAGGCTGGCTTCCAAAATGACACTCCTGTATGTCACCTCTGTGCTCGGCATTCCTGCTGGGACTCAGACAGCTGAGTAGATGCTGTTAAAAGTAGAAAGTAGAGTCCTTCTAAATGTTGAGTCAGTAACATGTCAAACACTTTTATAAGCTTAGCCAAGTGAACTTAGTTATCTCATATATCAAAAGAAAGCTCATACATGACCATGCAGTGCCACTCTTTAGCAGACTTGGAAAAGAGAAATTATATGCTATAGTATTTGCTTTGATGGCCTAAGATGTGTAGCACCAGCAGTCAAAGGAGCTCAAGCAGTTCTTAAAGTTAATGTTTAGCTCTCTGTTTGACTGTTCTAAGAGTGTTCTCTCTGCCATTCTTACATCATGAACCATATACCTTGATCAAATCGAACATTGACCAGTGTGTGTGTGTTATCATGATGGATGCTAGAGATGCAGCCTACTGATGATGATCCTCCTTGTGTTTCAGATGCGAGTGCCTACCTGGCTACAGTGACAAACACTGTGAAACGGACGATGATGATTGTGTGAGCCACAAATGTCGCCATGGTGCAGTTTGCGTAGATGCAGTCAATGGCTACACCTGTGTCTGCCCCCAAGGGTTCAGGTAAGCAGAGAGTTGTGCTCATCATTCAGACTGTGTGTACTCTCTGCATAATATCTGGTCTTTTTCTACAATTGCTCAAACTAGCCTCTAGATGTGGTACTTATCCATAATTTACTGTGTGAACTGATGGCTCAGTGCTCTTAATCTTGCAGATGGGCTGAGGCCAGATACTCAAGTATTCTCTCCTTACTTTGAAAATAGAAAAGATCTCAGGGCCCGGCATCTTGTCCAATACTCTGTTAGTATGTGAGCGACCTAAGTTTCAGTGCTGGGCCAGCAGCAATGAAAAGAGCTTGGAGAGGTAGGAGAGGAGCTGTCCACTCAGCCCATAGATGAGACTGCTTTGTATCACTCTGCAGCGACCCCTGTGTCTGACAGTGGCACAGCAGTGCTGTCAGCTAAGAGGAATCGCATCAAGCCCAACTTGCCACCAAGATGTGGGCTATGGAAGTGGGGCAAAGTGGCAGAGAAACTGGAAAAAAGTGTACATGAGGATGAAATGTCACTCTGAGTTGGTGGCTCTCCACACTGTGGCGTACTAGAGCAGATAAAGCATCCAGTGAGAGAGCTAGATTTCCTGTTGTCACTTGCACATCCAGTGAGAGAGCTAGATTTCCTGTTGTCACTTGCTCTAACTGCTGTAGCCCTCCTACATTATCCAGCCTTTCTAGGAAAGGGGATGATAGAAATAAGCTTACTGTGCTGGAAATCTGCAAACACCTAAGTGGGCGGGAGGGGTAAACACACTTACTAGGAATTCTGTACTTTACCCCAATGAACAGGGGAAAACTGAAGACCTGCTTGTGAGGGTAATGCCTGTAGCCTCCATTTAAAACAAAAACCAAAAACAATCCTTTGGCTTTTTAGTATACAGACTCTTATAGTGGCCCAAGTCATTCTGTTCCATTCCCATTTTAGAAGGTTCTGTAAACCATCCATAAAATTCATATCGAGAAAAAGCTCGGCATATAAAATCTTAACCCAGGAGTGATTTCTTTTCTACATCTCATCTTGCTTATGTCTGTGGAACTCCACAGATTCCTGATTCTCGCTGGTGACAGTGAGCTCAAATCCGGTCCATATACACTCTGTGTATGTGTCTAGCACTAGAGATATGGCTCTTCACATACCCTATAAAGACTTATTCCCTACCCAAAGAATTTGCAATGTAAGGAGTCAATTCTGCAGACACCTGGTAGCCAGCACCGCACTTAATACTGTGAGCTGTCCCTTTGAAATCAGTGGAACAGTGCACATTAGTAATTACTGCACCAGGAAGTGGGTAGGATCAGTAGGATTGTAGGATCAGTTCTAGATTAAGTCAAGACAACAGAAAGTGATTATAAGGCAGGGAAAGAGGAGAGTGAAGTTGTCACTTGCATGATAAGTGTGCATGCTTTGAAGACAACTCCATGTACTTTTTTTTATTATATCTGTGAGTGGTTTAATAGCCACACACAAAACACTTGTGCTTGCTGACACACACATGCACAGAGCAGGTGAGTGAAATACTTAGAACAGAAAATGTCAGGGATTTCACTTGATCCTGTTGTTGTAAAATTTTCCTGTGAAAACTGGATCATTCTCCCAGTGGTGTGCCGAGTTTTACAGTTTTCCATGTTCTGTTACCAAATAAGTTGTTTGTGAAACTTCACATGTTTGTAGAAATGTCTCTTCTGTAACACAGAGCTGTAATAAGACCTCATGAGATCCTGGCTCCATGTCCTGTACACACCCCACTAGAGAACATGCAAGTTCCATCAGAGAAACAAATGGGATGTTAGGTCAAGTGGAGGTCTAGACTTTTCAGCTGAGATATGTATACCCACAGCAGATCCAGCCCTCAAAAGATAAGGTTCTGAATGTTCTGTGGCTGTTGGTGGATGAACTCTGCACAAGTCAGCCTGTGCATTTCAAGTCTCCAACTCTGACAGCTGCCGATATATCAGACTTCTGGAAATCTTGCTATCTGTCAAAGATGAGAGTGCTTCTACAAACGGATTCACTAATCAGTGCCTGAGGTTAGATGCTGGCTTCCTTCCAACTGAATCTTTTCTGTATTTGAAACAAACAGAGAGAGAGAAATACCTGAAAAGATCAGCTTGGACAAAACAAAAATTGCATGAGCATTTATAAACCCTATTCTGTGCATAGCAGTTTTTTTATTCTTCTGTTTCATCCTTATTCTTTTTTTTCTCAACAAGTATTTTTGTTGCAAATCAGTCAGCCTCCTATTGAACTGACATTGATATTTACAGCAAAGTAAGCATGCAATTTCACAGGACCAAATCTTACAAATATAAAAGAAACCCCTGAATTTCTTAGGCAAACCTTTTCCATCATGTTCTATTCCCTGCTTAAATCCCCTGGTGACAACATCAATACTTGGGCTAGAGAGGGTACAAGATAGACTTTTTTTGGTAGAATTTTAATCACTAAATAGCCTTGCTATTTGTTAACATATTCAAGGATTTGGATTGCAGACTCATGCACCTCTATGCTGCCTATTCAAATCCAACTCAAGCCAGTTATCAGATGGTGGTAACTCTAGGAGATGCCAGGTAGAGTGATGATCTGTTCTGTATTTTAAGGAATGTCTCTCAGTTGGTGCTCAAGAGGGAGGTACTAACAAGCATTTGAGAGTGTCTTCAAGAAATCACACTAAGGATCATATACTGAATAGAGTTGATTAGAAATTCTGTGATGGAACATTTTCCTATCTATATGTAAATGAATCAAAAATGAAATGTTTCATGGAGATATTTCAATTTTGACCCAATTGCAATGGAACCCAGGCAGAGTTCTGATGGAAACCTCTCTGATTCCCTACAAGTTCACCTGCCTTGCTCCTTAGCAGCCTGGGCTTTCAGGCTTCCAGCTGTTTGGCAGTCCACGAGCCTGAGAAGCCCAGCTCCTAAACACCCAGGCTCCTCTGCAGTTCACCTGGTGGTCTGCCACAAAGTGAGGCTTCCAGGATCCCAGGTCCTCCACAGCTCACCAGGTGGACTGCCCCTGAGCTGGGGACCCCAGAGTGCCCAGGAGCCATAACTCTAGAACAGCCCGCTATGCAGACTGCCCCTGAGCTGAGGCTCCCTTCCCTTTTGTGGAGAATTTCAAAACTTTGGCTGTTGTTCCAAATCAGAATGAAACCAGATTTCCAAATATCAAAAGCCACCATGAAATGGCTTTACCGTTTTCTGCACAGCTCTAATGATTAGCCCTGATACAGCACTTTTCAGCCATAGGATGAAGTGGGTAGGCAGCATTAGCCTCATTTTACAGAGGAGGAAATGACACAGAGAGCTTAAGGGAATTCCTTATGGTCACATTGCAAATGAATAACCAGAACCCAAATCTCCTGCTCTTCAGTCCATTGCCCTTGACTACACCACCACCCTCAAACTTTGATTCCAAATTCCTATGATTCCATGCAGTGAATAAATCACTGTGAGGAAGGTCTCTTTTAGAAATCAGCTTCTGATATTTTTCATATAGTTCTTATAAATTGCCTTGAAATGTAGATGCGAGCTCTACTGCCAACTTGTGTGAAATGAGTTTGGTGGTTTCAGTTCAGATCCTAGTGGTATCCACATCACCATATCACTGGCACAACGATCACTGACTGACTCGCATCCCAGTAGTCTCAGAAGAGGCTTACGGGCTGACAGGGCGGTGGAGACTGAATTTGCCTTAAGCTCTTGGAGTTAGTCCACTCTCACTGCCCATCCAGAACAGTATCTGATCTTTTTCATAGTGAGCATTAAAATTCTGCTAACAAAAACTATCTGCTCACTATTCTTTTCATGCCTCTGGCCTTTTGTAGTTTCAAAGCACACAGTTCTGAATTGGAGTGTGACTTTTTTTGTTAAGATTGTAATTGCAAACATGTTGAGGGACAGAGTTCAGATCTGTGATGTGCAAGCATGTAAAATCACCTCCTGTGCATTTGCAAGATGTGCAGTGATATATGCCACAGGAATCAAACTACTACGGGGATAAGATAACTTTGCAAATGTTTAAATACTGACAGAGGGAGAGAAGGTTTGAGGTGGCCTAGGAAAGATAACTAAGGAAGTATGAGATGAAACTGAGCACAGACATGTTTGGCTAAATATCAGAAAGAATTTCAGTGAATGTACAGAATATTCTCCCAATAGTTGTGTCTATACTATTGTAATAAATGCATGGCTCCCTAGCAGCTTTGAGATTCAGACTGTGCTGTACATCATGGTCACATGGACAGCACAGTAATTGTGGGGTTAAAACTCATATTCCTCTGCTGAGGAAGCATATTTGAACAAGGGACTAATTTATAGTTGCTCTATATGCAGTGCTTTAAGATAGCTTATTACTTAATGTGATTTTCAAATACTTGATATGCTTTTCTTCCTGAAATGTTTTCTGTGTGTCTTCTGTCCAAAGTATGATTTGTTTACCCTGTGGACAAACTGTTTCTACAATTCATGAAACTCTATTGGGCAAAATCTGACTTGTCAAATGTTCCCTTTAGCAATCCATGGAACAGCAGTGTTGTTCTGATAAATGTTGCTTCAGAGGGGAAACATATTAACTCTGCTGAGCTTTACATAAACCATGTTGGTGTTTTTCTCCATTGTGTGGCTGTTTCAGAGCTCCCCCTTGTGATAGTTCACTGCAGGAAATTCAACAGTGATTATTCAAATAAATAAGGATTATACAGCCCCGTAGACTCCTGCCCTCCTTAGACTCAGGCAGCTTGGACAAGAAGGGCCAGACTTTGACGTCCGATCATTGGGATACAAAAAGCCCCTGACAAACACTTGTGTGTAGTGTATCGGGGGTAGCCGTGTTAGTCTGTATTGTTGTACTTGTGTGTAGTGTAACTTTTTGATGCTAGTAGCTGAACAGCTACAGCTCACTGAGACAGCCAATAAATGGGATGTGATTGCAAGGAGTAAATTACCCAGTGATTCATGTGGAGATTTGGGCATTAGAATTCTTTAGAAATCTTTGAGTGAGACACTGACCACAGGCAAAACAGCTTCCTGTAGCACTTCCTCTTTGTTAGTGGAGGCTGGTATAGGCCAGGTGATTTTCCTAAATTCACATGAAAATATACAGGCTTAGTGTTCTTCTACCTGAATTATTTCTCTCAGACAAAACAGAACAGCTGACACTAGGCTAGACAAGGACTAAGTGCTGAGATACTAATACAACCATTAACTTGTGGGACAGCCTAAGACATTTAAAGAGTCTGTTATAGCTGACACTAGGACAGCAGTGGTAGCTTCCCACTGAATTGGCCCTGGTTACAGGTTCACTTCCAACTGCCCTGTTAGAGCATTCACCAGCCCATCACAAGAGTCCTGATTTGAGACGACAGTCTGACACGTAATGAAACTAGGAGACTGCCCTAACTGGACATGTTCCATTGTTGTATGCAGTGTTAATGTAGCCGTGTCAGTCCCAGGATAGTAGAGAGACAAGGTGGGTGAGGTCACATCGAACTTGTATTTAGTTGTGACACTCTGAGTACTTTTCCCAGCGCTGAGGAAAAGCTCTGTGTAGCTCGAAAGCTTGTCTCTCTCACTAACAGAAGTTGGTCCAATAAAAGATATTACCTTGCCCACTTTGTCTCTTAACTGAACATGTCCATTCTAGCAGTTGTAGAGGTTGGTGTTAGAATCTGCTTTGATTAGTCCTCCAGCTTTCCTTAGTTCCCTGGCTGCAACTGACAAGAGTACTAATAATCAGTCAAGCCTCCGCATCCATGGGTATGAGCTACTGTAGCAGCTGGGTTAAATTGGCAAGCAAGCTGACATGTTAGCAGTGTTCCTTTGTGTATCTAGGTTAGCTTCTGACAGCACTGTTACTCTTTTTGTTCCCTTACCTTCTTGGAGACTGGACCTCAAATAACTCCACTGTAGAAAATGGTGTAAAGTAAAGTAATTGGGCAGGGGCTTGTGGGGAGTAACTAGAGCTCATGGAAAAACTCCACTACCCAATTGAAGACTGGGTTCCTTGCCTCAGATGGAGTGGCACCCCTTCTCCAGATACAGCTAACTCATACTTGCCAGAGAGAACTTTTTAGCCTGATACTCATCAGGAATGTTTTAAAGTGCATTTTTGTCTTTGGCATGCACCAGACTGAACCAAGTTTTGAAAAGGGAACAATTTCCCTGGGAAGGACTCCCCACTTCAGAAAATTCTAGCTGGCCTCCCTCGTTTCCGCTGATGAATTGAACATAATGCTATGCTAGCAACGTGCTCAGTATACTCCTCAGGAGCAAAATATAAATAAGTGGCGGTGCTGCCTCCTAGACTACAGTTTTGAGGACACTTTTTTGTTTAAACGGGAAAACATATTAATAGGTTGTCCAGTCCCTCTGCAAAACTATGCTGTCTGGGTAGATAGTCAGAGGGCTCCAAGAGCAATGTTCCCCTCACCCCATGCTAAATCCCATCACTGTGACCCCCCGAAAGCACAATGCATCAGCTCCAAACAATGGGAAAGGAACAGATTCCTAATTTATTATTGCTCTCTCCGGCACTGTTCCCTAAGAGAAGAGAATTCGCTCTGAGGCAGTACTTCTGTGCACATGTGGAGTCCGGCTGTGTAATGCGACTACATTTGTGTGGCAGATGAGGGAAGCATTTGGTAATACAATAAGAAAAGTGTTGAAATGCAGTTTATCCTGGAAAGCCCAGTGAGATGATGGTGGCTGACAAGGAAGAAAGAGTGTTTAGCCACATTAGTATATTTGGATTTTGTGTCATTCTGGCCTTGGACCGGAGGAATCCCCAGGGGTGATACACGTTGTAAAGTAGGCGGAGGCAGCCTGAGCACTGCAGGCCAGGCCTGCTGAACAGTATTTTGCCACCTTTTTTCCCACCTCGCAGTTCTATGTAATAGATTCCTGTCTGCAGTGATGACGCCGCCATGTACAGGGCCAGGCTGTGGATTCGGGGGAGACTTAACAAGAGGATTATTGTGGTACAACTCAAACTTAGCAGACTCCATTTGTATAAACACTGTGTGTGGATGGGGGTGAGGAGATCATTAGGTCTCACTGGCTGCCTCCTGAAGTAGGTAGAGCTCAGCTGCTTACTCCTTGCAGCCCTTAGCCATTGGCTTATTCTTTCAAGCTTATTTGCCCAAAGAAAAGGACGGGAAACTAACTGTAAGAAAAAAAAGGAAAGCGGAGGTTCCCTCTTGCATCTGCATTTCCCCCAAACCAGGGATACCCTCCTACTGGCTGTGAAAGCAGGAGAGCTGCAGAAGCAGGTTCAAATGAAGAATCCAAAATGTAATCAATATTTGTACTTTACTTACTCTTCTGTTTATAAAATACTGGGCCAAATTCTGCTCTCAAATAAATCCAGCTTCGATAGACCTCAGAATTTGACCCATCCACATTTCCTCAGATACAAATACCTCTATTGTATGGTACCAAGATGGCCCAGTTGGTTGCCTACTGAAACATCACTAGATTTAAGTCCAGCATCATTCTATCACTGCAGTGAAATATTAGAGTGTTTTGCATTCATGCCACCTGTTGAGTGAGATGTTAACTACCATATATACTCGTTTCATTAGCCCATTCGTTTATAATCTGATCCCCCAAAATGGATAGGTAAAACTAGCATGTATGACCCTTTCATAAGCCGACCCTATATTTCAGGGGTTGGAAAACTTTGGATCCCAGCCCGACAGGGTAAGCCACTGGTGGGTCGGGATGTTTTGTTTAGTTGGAGCGCCTGCAGGTAAACAAAACTACAATGTATTAGATCAGGGATCGGCAACCTTTGGCACGCGGCCTGCCAGGGTAAGCACCCTGGCAGGCCGGGCCGGTTTGTTTACCTGCCACGTCCGCAGGTTTGGCTGATCGCGTCTCTCACTGGCCACGGTTCGCCACTCCAGGCCAATGGAGGCTGCGGGAAGCAGCGCAGGCCGAGGGATGTGCTGGCCGCCGCTTCCTGCTGCCCCCATTGGCCTGGAGCGGCGAACCACGTTTTGTTTTGTTTTTTTAATAAGAACTGTTATTCGGCAGGATAGGTTGACTTTTAATTCTCCAGAACTGTACTGGGCATTCTAGCATTTTGTGTGTATGCATATGTCTTCCATAACTCTTATCAAAAAGGACATTGATACCATGGTTGGAACGTGAAGCATCTCTGAGCACTGAGCATGCATAACTGCAAAGTTCTGTTTGCATTCTCTGTGTACTGAGCAAAGATTTTTCATCATTTCATTTGTTATTCACAAGCTCCAGTGGTTCCAAGTGATCACAGAACTTTATGCTGTATTCATTAGCACAAAGGTTTTGTTGGTTTTGGAAAGCTATTGTAATTAGGAACTTCAGGGCATACAGCAGGTGCATTGATGTGCTTTTCTGCTTGAGCGTCTCAGTGGGATTAACAAACTGTCTGCTTAATGTGGCAGCCTAGCAGTGCTCATGGATGGTATGAGCATAGTGGGCATACTGGGTAGAAATGTTCAATCTGCTTTTTACTCTTTAGTTTGTCAAGTAGAATTACATTGTAAGATCACTGCAGTTTTTTTACACTCTCCCTTCCCTCCCCGCCACCCCCACAATATTGTTTTTGATATTTCAATGAAGTTTCATCATTGTTGGAAAAAGCAAATAGTTTGGAACAAATTCCAGACATAATGAAGTCAGGGAAACAACACAGGAAACTGAACCATAGCAATGGTTGTAGATGTGGGCCCAAGCCTCAAAGGCCAGGTCAGATCCAAAGTTCTTGTGTGTATGCATGGTTTTGTTGCACAGATTTGGCCTATTAGACAGATAAAAGTCAGACACAAAGTATGGATCTGGATCAGAATATCCCTCTCCCCACCTCAGCTTACATGAGTGCTCAGATATGACATTCCTGTTTTCAGCCTGTTTCTAACTATTGCAGACCTTACTGTCCTCAGAACTTTTTCAGTCCTTTAACATAACCAGAAGCTCACCTAAGAGGGATCTGATGTTCCTGTGGCTGCTAGAAGCAGCATCATTAGGAAACTGCCCAGCAAATAACATGGTGTCAGTGCCTTAGTCTTGATAAGTTTCAGAAATTGTTTCACATGGCTAGAGATAGCACACACGCTTCTTTTTTTTCTACACTTTATACATAGAGAGTATGTCTACACTGCAGTCTGGGGTGTGATTGCAGCTCAGGTAGGCATACCCATGCTAGCTTCACCCACACTAGCGCAGCTAAAAATAGCACTATAGACACAGCAGTGTAAGCATTGGGCTAGCAACATGAGTACGTACCGAGGGTCCTCAGCTTGCTTGTATCACCAGTGCATGCTGAAGCCTGCACTACAGCCTCTACCACTATTTTTAGCCATACTAGCATGGATATGTCTATCCATGTCTACCTCGGATTGCAGTATAGACGTAGCCCTACTGTAAGGCAAACAAGTAGACCTTTTAAAACATTTAAAAGCAGGGCTTTGGCCTCATGGCTGCTGTTGTAAAAATAGAGAGAGGCTCAAGCTGCAAAGTCTGAATCTGAAATGTTTCAAAGCGGTGTGTGTGGGGGGGGGGGGGGGGGGGGAAGGTGAGAATCAGATCTGGAGTTTTGGCTGAGTCTCTTGCCTAATGATACCCTATTTGCATGCATGTAATTTGAAGAGGCCTCCTCCAAATATCCATGAGCAGCTAGGAATCACAATGCTATGTGGTTTATTAGACTTGGGGAGTCACAATACAATGCTGTGTTTGAATCTCAGATCCTGGAAATGCTGCCAGAGTGCTAAAGGGTTGTGATAATTATAGGTGTTTTTTTTTCCCTTTAAAGCGGACTCTTCTGTGAAAATCCCCCACCAATGGTTCTGCTACAGACGAGCCCTTGTGACCACTATGAATGCCAGAATGGGGCTCAGTGCATTGTAGTACACCATGAACCAGTCTGCCGCTGCCTGGCTGGCTTCGCTGGTCAAAAGTGCGAGAAACTTATCACTGTCAACTTTGTTGGGAAGGATTCCTATGTTGAGCTGCCATCAGCCAAAATCCGTCCTCAGGCAAACATCTCCCTCCAGGTATGTTGCACAGAAGAGGTAATGGCTCATTTGTCAGCCCAGTGTCCTTCTAAGAGATAACCTTTCAGTGCTTTTCATCCCAGAGGAAGTGCATTTATTGACCTACATAATGGCAGACAGTTGGGGCCGTGTTGGGCAGGTGACAGTGGCTGCTCTGCAACTGTGCTGTCACATTATGCAGCGACTGAGATAGTCCCGTCCCTGGTTTGATCCCCAACCTCTCCACCCTGTTATCTTCTGAGACTTGCATAACAAGGTGGTATTGGCAGTTTAAACAGGGATGGTATCTTCAAATTTCCCAGTCTGGCTGCTGACGTACAGGTTCCTTCATCAGTGAATGTTTAATAGTAGGGCACAGCATTGTAAAAAGATGCTTCTTGAAATGGCTTTTTCCAGAAATTAGACTGCTCAGGCATTACTATGCATGTTCACTTAGACAAAGTGGGTAGATTTTGGTTAAATGTCTACTTAGATCACTTCAATTTGCTTTGTGTTATGTGTTTAGAAGACGACGGAAAATAAACAGTATGGTTACCATGCCTCTCCTGCAGTATTTGTTTTTATTTTCTGGATCACAGATGCTTTGGATTGGAGCCACTAAATCCAATATTAGATCCATGTCTTTTGGAAGCCATTTGGACATACAAATACAATTTTAAAATATGCCTATGTCATTTGAATTATAATTATTTTTCCATTGGCCTACGGTAATAGAGGGAAAAATCTGCCCCTTGTAACAGTTTGTAATAAAGAGAAAAGAGAAACATAAAATTAATCTGTGACATAATATATATCTTCCATATACCACTGCTTATGCACCTGAACTGCTACTATCCCAGCCTCACCCTATGAAAGAAGCATGGCATTTCAAGTGATGAATGAGGATATGTGTGCAAGAGAGATTATCACATTAGTCTTCTTTCATTTTGCTTTATTTTCTCAGTTTAGAAAGGAAATGGCTTCTGGTGGTGCAAGTAATGTTCCAGAACTACTTGTGAGAGCGTAAATTCAACATAGTCAAAACACCAGTGGGAAAGACTTTGAAGATGGGACTACATTTCAGGATTAAGAATTGATTTTTTCAAAGGCTTATTTAGATGGTTTCTACCAAGTTTGTTCTGTTGACTGAAAAAATATTGTAAATTTTTACGTCTGCCACAAAAAAAATCTACAAATAATATTCATGAAGGGTGTTGCCAAAAACCACAGAAGGGCCTGATCCCAAGGCAACTGAAGTTGATGGGACTCTTTCCACTAACTTTAACAAGTTTTGTATTGGGCCCAACATTACCACCACCTGCTTAGATTAATGTCTTCTATCATAGGTGAATTTATTTCAGACTAAAGGAACCATCTGGGATCATAAGATCGGAATTTTGCCTCTCTAGCAAAGGCCTCACCTCCTGAAGATTCAACCAGTTGAAAATATAAATAATTTTTTAACATTGCATGATTTGCTTAGCATTTCTTTGTAAGTTGCTTTTTAAAAAATAACGAATCTTTATTATGATGTAGATCGGGGTCGGCAACGTTCGGCACGCAGCTCGTCAGAGTAAGCACCCTAGCGGGCCGGGCCAGTTTATTTAACTGCTGATGTAGCAGGTTCGGCCGATCACGGCCCCCACTCGCCGCGGTTTGCCGTCCCGGGCCAATGGGGGCGGCGAGAAGCCGCGGCAGCACATCCCTCGGCCCGCGCTGCTTCCCGCCGCCCCCTTTGGCCCAGGACGGCGAACCGCGGCCAGTGGGGGCCGCGATCAGCTGAACCTGCCGCGTCAGCAGGTAAATAAACTGGCCCGGCTCACTAGGGTGCATACCCTGGCGAGCCGCGTGCCGAACGTACCGACCCCTGATGTAGATAATGCAGAGGCCAACAAGTTTGTATACTCAGTTTATATGAGAGAGCAATTCACTCCATGTAGACAGATTACTTTCTCCTTTTTATTTTTTCCAAATTCTCTCATTTCAGATCATAGGAAAGTCTCTCAAAGACTCTAGAAAGTCTGATATTCTCAAGGGCTCCATTATGCCAGAGGCTAAGTTCAGAGCTTGAACCCCTTGACATTTTCCCTTTAAGTAAAATGTACAAGGAGTAAATGTCTCCCAGCAATAACTCAGAGGCCAGGCCTGCTTGTTACACAGAACACCCACAGATGGTGTTCCCAAATCTTATTTTCCAGTTTAAATATTGTTTCTGCTTCTGCTAATTAATTGCCAACAATGTAAAATTGGGATACCTCCGTGGCCATTAAAGAGAGCTTCCTATGAAAACATATTCATAAAAGAATGAAAATCACGCTCTCCTAAGGGGCAAGGAAGAGTGTTTGTTTAAATAAAAATAGATTAAAATATTTAACTGTTTAGTTTTGCCACTTAACTGCTACTAAAAAAAAAAAAAACCTTTGCAATATTTGTTGCAAAAATAACTCTGAGGCAGATTTTGTTCGAAGTATTTCTTGTCCTACTTTTTCTACTCTCACTTTTAGGGGCACCTCATGGGAAGGTGGTTTCATCACCTGTGGGTTTAGGCTTTTGGGTATCTTTTAGGACACTAAAGATGGAAATCTAGGAGGGACTGGAAGGTTCTTATACACTGACCCGCTTGATCACCAGTTTGAACTCAGCATGGCTTGGTGATAACTAGAGTTGAGTGAATAATTATAATGTATAATCCATTAGGCACACTTTAGTTTTTCTTTGTGTTCAGACTGTCCATGATCAGATTGAAATGGTCTCAAATTTATTTGTTTGCAATTTTGATAACTTAATTTACTCTGTACCTTGCCTTTCTAAATCCCTAATTCAAGCTGTTGCTTGAATTGTGAAATGAATCATGTGCTGCCAAAAAACAGTCACAATTCACTCTTAGAGATTCAAGAGAGAAAGATTGAAATTAGAATCATGCCCCTTCACCTCCTAACATACAGGTCTCTACCATTTGAACTAAAGAAAGCACATTGGGCTAGTGGCTATGGTAGGTCCTTTTTTTGTATCAAGGCCCAGCAGCTAAATGACATCTCAGTCACTCGCTCTTTCACACAAAGACACTACATCACGGTTAATCACATTCCCTAGTGAGATGTGAGGTTTTCACAACTGGGTTTTAAGTTCAATTTCCATTAACATTTGAAAGTGCAAGATTTAAAATTCACAGCCCATGAACATTTGCACTAGTAAAATTCCATTGCACAAATGTTCAGGGAATGCATTGCAAAGGGCCTAAGTAAATACTTTAAAAATGGGAATGGCTCTTAGCAGAACAGTATTTGCAGAATTGACCTGACTCTGCTGACCAAAGCTCATAGTGGTAGCTGAACAGCCTATATAAAATGAGATTAGCAGCTCCTGTCCAATACCTAGAGTCCACCTTGCAAAACTCACCATTACAGTCTAAACCTTTGTTGGCAGTCTTAAGAGACACCAAGGATAGAATGGGTTTGGAATTCTCAGCTCACGGTCAACGGTTGAGGGAGTTTGGGGGAATTTGCATTGCTAATACTCTTGTTGTATCTGATTTTAAAAATGTCAGTAGAGTTGTTAGTCTAAATATAGGATCCTTCCATATGATACGGGTTTAGTGTTTCCATTTTTATTAACTCAAGCATCCTCACCTAACTGTTGATGTTTCACAGGTAGCAACAGATAAAGACAATGGCATCTTATTGTACAAAGGGGACAATGACCCTTTGGCTTTGGAGTTGTACCAAGGACATGTGAGGCTCATCTACGACACACTGACCTCTCCACCCACCACAGTGTACAGGTAAGTTCCTCCACCTAAGCTATTACAGGATGCACTGTTCCCCAAAAGATGGAGAGGTGGAACTTTCTATGAAAAATCTTTGTCAGAGTATGTGACAAGCTCTTTTATTTTTTACATATCTGTCCCAGGTTGAAATTGCATTTCCCTCCCCTCAAATATCCAATATGCCTGTTTTGTTAACTGGGAATCTTTTGTCTTCACAGACTGCAAAATTAGGGTGGTTGCATTAACCTCTGCTAAGAAGTCAGTGTTTATTATCAGTTACTTCCCAGTTGTATATGAGTTATTGCAGTTATTTCCTATTCTGAGAGAAAGGAAATACTGTGATTTCACAGATATTACAGTGTGGTCGCTTTTGGTAAATGCTGACTTTGCAACTGTCCATTGTAATCAATTTCCTCCTCTGGATATCTACAGTAATCTCAGAATCCTGAGAGAGACAGCAATAGAATATAATGCCAGTGGTATTGCCATTGATAAAATGGGACAGGAAGGGATTGACTTTATTACAGGGCAGTTGTTTTTAGAAGCACTGATACCTGCATCAACAACAAAATAAAAAGGTTAAAAAACCATAGCTATTGGAATTAAACAGAAGGGCAAGTGTGACACAAGTCATCTGGATTCCAAAAGCCTGCAATTTGGAATTTCAAACACTCCAAGGGATACAAGAGCAAATCTCAATTCATTAACCACCAGAGAGAGAACCAAAGACAAAAAGGATATAAGCCATCTCCAAAGTGGGTTTCTTTTATTAGGACCCTGACAGCAGTGCCCACAAGTCTTTCCTCCACCAGACCCTGCTCCAGACTGACTTCCCTCTAGTCCCTGATATGCCAGACTTGTTCCATATGGTCATACCCCTCTACCCATACAGAGCCTGTTAAATTCAGTGATAGGTGCCAAGGTCTGCCTGCATGGATGTCATTGCAGGGATCAGGGCTTTATTTTATATGCTGGTGAGATTACCCAGCTTATCTTGCTCTTAAAGGGGTAATGCCCTATCACAGCAATTATAAAGATGCAGTTTATATGCAGGTAAAGAGGATGATGCTGAAACTTTTTTCCTAAAGATTTTCTCAATACTTCATGTGAGATTTTAGTCCCCCAGAAACAAGGCAGACGTATAATTGCCTCTGTCTGTAGTTGCTGTCTCTTCCTTTTGAGAGCTGAGATATATGTAACAAACGAAAATAAATCAGTAGGCTGCTTTCTATTCATGTGGTGTAAAGACTAATTAGGCAATGCAATGATATCAGCAGGTCCTGTACTGGAACAGGAAGGCCGGTGATTAGGTCTGTGCTATTCTGTCCACCCTAGGAAGGAACAAAGGGTTTTGTTAGTGATTTTCACCAGTGATGCAGGCTTAGTGAGAGAGGCATGAAAATTTACTCTTTATTCAGCTGCTAATCCTAATTGATTCCATGTTAGACCAAAGCCAAAGTTGTTAAACAGTTTTATGCCACTAATTAGAACATAGGGGAAGGCTCATTATCTGCAGACAGCACACCAGGTGACAGATCCCAGTGGGAGCCTGCTCTCAATTGTCAATGGCAGAATGGTGCAGTGACAGGAGCTGTTTCTGACATCAGTGTGCTTTATGGATCCGCCACCTTCTGGCAAAGTTGCTAGAGATGGCAAGCATCAGTGTCCTCATTATTCCTGTGCCCTTCGTATTGATCAAGGAGGAGGTCTCCATTCAGAAAGACACCTCGTTACCATAAGATTAATGGCCTGTTCACTACGTTTTGCACCGTGTGATCTGTTGAGATGGGAAAGCTGCTGCTTAATGTGATGCCCTTTCTGAAATGTCACCCTAATCTTTTATTAGTTTAAGGAGTATAGCAGAATGGGATTAGCATGAAGCTTGATGGGAAAAGATTAGGCTGATTGAGAAAAACTGCAGCTATAGAATGTCAAAAAGAGACTTCTAAATGAATTTAAAAACTTGTTTTCCTTAAGGACGGGGGAAGGGAGAGAAACCTGCTTGTCTCCATAGATTCATGGAGTTTAAGGTCAGAGGGGACCATTAGATCATCTAGTTTGACCTTCTGTATATCACAGGCAATTACATTTCATACAGTTATCCCTGTATTGAGCCCCAGTAACTTGGGTAGGACTAATGCATAACTTGTGTTAGGCTAAAACATAACTTCCAGAAAGGCATTCAGAAGGTAGCAAGAGGTGGAGAATCAACCACTTCCCTTGTAGTTTGTTCCAATGGTTAATCACCCTCACTGTTAAAAATGTATGCCTTGTTTCCAGTGGGAATTTGTCTGACTTCCACTTCCAGCCGTAGGTTTACATTATGACTTTCTCTGCATATTTAAAGAACCTGTTAGTACCTGGTACTTTCTTCCTGTGGATGTATTTGTACGCTGTAATCAAGTCACCTCTCAATCTCCATTTTGACAAGCTAAACAGATTGAAGTCTTTGAATCTCTCACTGTGAGGCATTTTCTCCAGCTCCAACTTTTTAATAATCTTTTAAGAATGTGGGCACCAGAATTGCCCATAGTACTGTAGTATCGGGCTCACCAGTGCCATATACAGAGGTGAAATATCCTTGCTACTCCCATGTCTAATGTGGTCAAATGGGTTATGTAAAGTGATTGAACACTCCTAGGCTCACATTAGATATATACTGCCTGGCTTTGAGGAACTCTTTCAAATCTTTTGGGCCAGATTTAGCCCACCAGCACCACCAAGAGCTGTTGCACCCCAAGGGGAATATACCCACAGGCAAGGATAAGCAGTGTTTTCACCACTGTCCTTCAGAAGTGTCTGCTGGAGAGAGGGAGGCTTTACATTCAAGCAGGGGCTCTTCAGTAGGCTCTTCATCAGTGAGGCTGCAGAGAAGATGCAGATCACCTTCTTTCCATTGTGCCAGCCCCTGTGCTATTCTGTGACCTTTGGGGCTGTCCTGGCTGTGGATGGTTCACGACAGGCCCACTAGCAGTCTTTCCATCATTGGTGATTCTGAGTCATAGTCTGCATAGTCGAGTGAACGTGGCCCAGTGGACTTAAAACTGTTGAATAGCAATGAAATAAAGATAATGAGTGACTAATATAGTTAATCTCCGGGGGAGATAAGATGTTGTTTTGGCTTTCTAACTTAGTGTTTTTCAAAAACTTTTCTTTGAGTTGTCTCAAATGTCAAGTGATCCATAATGTTCACACATTGTTCTTTTTAAAATCTCATCCTAAAGACCCTTGCATGGCAAACTGCCTGGAATGAGCTCAGTTTATCTGATTATAATGGGCTCAGTTGACCCTCCCTGGCTTTGAACCTGCTGTTTCAGTGTATTTTAAACTTGGGCTTTGGATTATTAAACCATCCCCGCAAGCTAATGATAGTGTAAGGAGTGCTAGAAAGATGGATGAGGAGTGCATGCTGGGTTCTGTCAGATTTATTTCCCCTCTTGTTAGTATAGTGCCAGTAACATGTTGTATTCCTCAAATGGTATTATTAAGAAAAGGAAAATCTGTATCTATAAATTTGAACTTCACCTCACCTGCTTTGGAGTTTTGAGATGACAGGCTTCTTTAGGGCTGTTACCCTGGAGGATTAATCAAGCTTGGTGAAGCAAAATGATAGTGGCTTGCTAGCAGGCCAGGTGAAAGTAGCTTATACTGCCTGTTGGGTGTGTTGCTTTGTTTTTGTAGTCTCTGGTTGGATTAGGGGAAACACATTGCAGGATCTTACTTGCTCCCTTCAGTGCATTTGTTTAAGTAGAATTGTTATGCAAAGTTAATTAGGAAAAGACTAATTGGCTGTTCGTTCTGGACCTACTTTAAATTTCTCCTCTCCTGCATTATGACTTGGATGGAAAAGTCAACGTTTGAATTAATGTTTTCTTGAGTACTAGCCATAAAGTCAGGTAGAAATCAGCAAATATCCATTGTATGAGATTATACAAAGTATATTGCCATTTATCACCAAGCTGGAAGGAGATGGAAGTTAATGTATGAAAAACTCTAGATTAAAATTGGCCTTTAAGAGAACATCCTACTGCCCTATTATGGGTGAGGATCACTTTTGAATTGCAAATTAAAGACAACCTGAACCTCATGGTAAACATTTTACAAAGGATCCACTCTGTACAGAGGCATTGCTATTCATTGTTTCCTCTCATCGCTTTAATTATTCCTGAGGATATATGTAGGAAAACAAAATTCTGTTTTGTGAGCATTCTAGTTTTTAAAGCCAGATTGCACCAATAATAATAACATACACCATAGACTTTTCACCCAGTAATTTCTGCAGTGGGGAGAATTACTCTTCCCTACTATATTACTGAACACTATCGAACCCAATAATGAGTGGTTAAACTAGAACGTATCTTTTAGAAGGATAACCAGTCTCAGTTGAAAAACTCCAAGTGATGGTGAATTTACTACTTCCTCCTGCTGAGCTGGTCCAGTGGTTAAAACTCCAAATTGGAACTAAGATGCCACTTTCTAAATCCAACTTCAAGCCATTAGATTTACTTCATGCATTTGTCTTCTAGAGTAAAGAGCTTCTTAATTTCAGCTATCTTCTATTTCTGTTATGTTCTTGATCCAGAGCATGACCTTATTCTCTGCTTCTTTATTTACACTGATGTGAACTTCAGTGACTTCAATGAAATTATTCCTTATTTAACGGCTCTGAGTGAGATCAGACTTTGGCCAATAATCTGATAATGTAATGCTCTCCACGGTAACTGACATGTTGCAACCAGACTGTCACTTCAGGTGAAGAATGAGAAGCAGAAGTCAGTGATCTCCTAAGAAACATAGAATGTATTTTCATGCAAATTTCCTGGCAGCAATAAAAATGTAGAAATGTAAATTATTAGTGTTAATTCTGCTTACCATATTGACTGTTTCTCTTTCAGTCTCTAATCCCAAATAATGCCAGAATCCTTTACAAAATTTAGAAGAATGTTCAGCTAGTGTCTACTGCATAAAATATAGACATTACATAAAATGCCATTAAATAGTCTACAAAAAAAATTTGTGATCTGATTAGTATGTGTATAGGAAGCATGGCTGTTCTTATAGTTAAAGCACAAGACCTGAAGTCAGAATAGTTGAGGTTGTTTTTTTTTCTTGGTTCTGCCACAAGCTTTCTATGTGACCTTGTGAAGGACACAGGTGTAAATCCTGTTCATGTTACATGTTTCAAGTAATTGTGTTAGGTGCTGGGGATCTCTCAGAGACAGGATTTCTTCCTCCATAAGGCTGCAGAACAGAAATGGATTCTCTCATGCCCAGAGAAGGGCCCTCAAAGTGCTCGAGTGTTACTCTGTGCCTATTGTTGAACCTTTTTACAGAGCGCAATGATTGATGGGGCAGAAGGTCCACCAGATCTTAACCCGTCTATCCTTATCCACTGTCAATCATACTCCAAAGCGAGTGATAGGTAACTGTCAACCCCTGCAGAGCTGGGTTCTGTAGTGTGCAGCGGGTGCTGGCTCCCTGCGCATCTTCCTCAAATCCTTCCTCAAGCAGTGGAACCGCAACAATTCCCCTGTATGTAAAAACCTCCAGCAGGCAGGGAAAGGGAGACAGGATATTCCCCTTATATCTCTGTACCTCCAACTGTTCATCAGTAAAAGGTAATATGACTTCCCTGCCCCCCAGAGAGTTGAGCCTTACTTCTTTAATGCATTGAGCTCCACATAAGAAAAGTGCTATAGGAGTGCAAAAGCATTAATTATCATTAGAATAATTATTAGAGTTTGTCAAATACAATATTCACCAGAAGTCTGATTGCAGAAGCTGACTGTCTGTACAACTGGTCCTTTTTATTCCAATACCTTTATCCCCTGCAGCTTTTGCTGTGTTGATCCCCACTGGGATCTCTATTTGATGCTGCTGAACGGTCTCCAAATAGACTGTTTTCAGAGATTTCCATGAGACATCAGCAGGTCCTTAACAGTTATGAGTATTTGCAATTCATTTTGTTCTCTCTACCGCACTTTCATTTTTTCAGGTCCCCCTTAGAGATTTTGCATCAAATATAATGAAAGCAACTGGCATTAATCTCTGACCTGCACAGTAAATGTTGTAAAATTCAAATGTACTTATACATCTTGCATGAGCCAAGGCAAAGGATGGATGAATTCAGGCTTAGGAATCAAATACTTGATTTTGTGTTATTCAGGAACAGTCTGCTTCTGAATGCTTTGAGGGTATAGTTTCATCCTTCAGGATTCATTTGGATTTATATAGGCAAAATCCTGTTGGCATTAACGGATGTTTTATATGTCATTCCCTCAAGTATCTGTGATGAGAATATATGCTTAAAAGATATTGGGTTTTTTTTATATCTTAGCTATCTGTCCTGCACTCAATACATAATAACGGAGTGTCTAGGAACAATATTAACCTCTAGAAACCAAATCCAGATGCTCTACGCTAATGTTTTATAGGTTTATTTCCAACCTCAGGTAAACCAGTACCATTGACTTTATAACAACGATATCTATCTCTTATATCGCACTTTACATCAGTAGCTCTCCAAACACATTACAAAGGAGGTCAGTATCACTATTCTAAGTCGTAAGTTAGCATTAGCCACACTCTAGTTTGCAAATTGCTCTGCAATATTGTGTCATGGTGTTGTAAAAAGGAGAAAACTACAACACCCTGTGCAGCTGCCATACAATAAAACAATAAAACTGCTTCTAAGCAGTGGACAATAGTCAAAATGTAATGGGGTTTGCAAGGCCTTCTCCTGTACCTGAATCAGGTGTTCAGCAGTATTGGTCAAAAGAAGAATTAAGAGGTGGCGTATATATAGGCACTTAATAAACAAAGCAAATGGAAGGCGGATGTTGTAATAGGCTGAATCAGTGGTGAGTAGGTAGGGTTAAATCCTGAGGGATGCTGAGTACCTGTAAATCTGTTGATTACAGTGGCAGTTGCAGTGTTTCTACTTTCCAGGATCAGGTCCTTAAATCCTTATCCAATGAGAAGAAAATGATTGTAAATCAATATATCACTATTTCCTTTTATTTCTGTGGCATTCTGCCTGATATTGTGGAGGTTTAAGTGTGAACAGAAATCGCTAGTAAATATTCGGGAATTCATTTGGGTGTGTTGGAGGGTACTTGTCACCTGTTCCTTGTATTGAGTGGCTGGGATGAGCTGGGATAAATTCAGTGCAGGTTTTCTGTTAGGAACTGCATGGCCACAGCAGGTGTAATTGTTAAATGATAAGAATGTCCTCCACCCCAGCAGGTAATTGATTTAGTCTTCAGTCTATCCACAATATATCATTGCCTCCTTTATGAGAACTTGACACTTAAAATATGACAGAGCAGAGCAAAGTTTTCTGACACCCAGTGAGCACAAGTAAAAGCAAATTGATACTAGACCAGCTTTCACGTAGTTCTCTTTCTGCATGTTGGAACCATGGTCTCATGCTGAAATCCACTTCCAGTGACTATGTGAGAGAGGCATGCAAACCCAAGCCAGTTGTTTTCTAAATGTCCTAAAAGATCATTGGTCCACAATAAAATGTTCTGTTGTCAACAATGGCCAATACTAGATACTTCATCGGAAGGTGCAAAGACCCACATAATGCAATATTATGGAATAAAACTGCTTATAGAGAAAATAACTTTCTAAGCTCTCCACCCACTAGTAGATGATTAACACCCAAAGCATAAGAGTGTTCTAGATTTTTTTGTTGAGTTATTTCAATACATGTACCTGGTTTCTTCAACTCTACATCGTTCCTTCTCGGCACAAACGCCCTAAGCATGTGCGACCTGCTTTCAATATAGCCAAACTGAAGGATGCTCAATGTTTCAACAAATTCCAGAAGAGCCTTGATGACAAACTGACGTCCCACGGACAACTGATCGGTACTGTAACCGAAAAGTGGGACCAGTTCAAGCAGATAGTGACTGACACAGCAATAACATCTCTTGGACCAAAGAAAAGAACACATCAGGATTGGTTTGATGAGAACCAAGAAGAAATATGCTCAGCACTGGAAGTAAAGAGAAAAGCCTTTGTCGAATGGCAGAATGACCCCTCCTTAGTCTCTAAGCAGGACTATTTCAAGTACCTTCAGAGCAAAACACAGAAAGACCTCCGTCAGATACAAGATAACTGGTGGGAGAGCAAAACCAAAGAAATTGAGCACTATGCTGAGACCCACAACTTAAAGATGTTCTTCAGTGCTATTAAGACTGTCTATGGACCTACTAAACCAAGGACCACCCCATTGCTCTCATTAGACAGCACAACGCTGATTAAAGATAAAGATGGCATCAACGAAAGATGGCAAGAACACTTTAGCAACCTTCTCAATAGACCATCAACTGTGAATAATATTGTCCTCAATGAAATTCCACAACAACCTGCTCTGACAGAACTTGACTTTCCACCCACTATAGATGAGATTAAGAACGCTGTTAGCCAGATAAGTCCAGGGAAAGCTCCTAGAAAAGATGGGATACCAGCAGAGATATACAAAGCAGCAGGTCCAGCAGCACTAGCAGCGTACCACAGCGTGATCATCAACATCTGGGAGGATGAAAACATACCACAGGACCTCCGCGATGCTATTATTGTCTCTCTTTTCAAGAACAGAGGCAGCAAAGCAGAATGTGGAAACTATAGAGGCATATCCCTCCTCTCCATTGGAGGGAAGATCATCGCCCGCATCATCTTGAACTGCCTAATAGCCAGTATTTCCGAGGCAAATCTACCTGAAAGTCAATGTGGTTTTCGACCTGGCCAGAGCACAGTCGACATGGTGTTTGCTGTCAGACAAATACAAGAGAAGTGCATTGAACAGAACATGCACCTGTATGCTGTCTTCATAGATCTGACAAAGGCGTTTGATACCGTCAACAGGGAAGCCCTTTGGACCATTCTATCACGACTTGGCTGCCCAAGAAAATTTGCCCAGATTATATGCCTTTTTCATGACAGCATGACAGGCGAAGTATTGTCTGATGGAGCCACATCAGCCCCCTTTAACATCACCAACGGTGTGATACAAGGATGTGTTCTCGCTCCTGTCCTATTTAACCTGTTCTTTGCATGTGTCCTTAACCATGCAATGAAAGATATGGACCAAGGTATATACTTGAAATACCGGCACGATGGTTCACTTTTTGACCTCTGTCCCCTGAATGCAAAGACTAAGACAGTGCAGAAACTCCTTCTTGAGGCACTCTTTGCTGACGACTGCGCCCTCATGGCGCACACTGAAAATGATCTCCAGCACATTGTCAACAAGTTTGCTGAGGCCTTGCAACTTTTTGGACTCTCAGCCTCGGAAAGACAGAAGTTCTCCATCAACCTGCACCTGGATCAAATGCTTCTGTCCCGAGTATCTCCATTGACGGCACTCAGCTGAAAGGAGTGGAGAACTTTAAATACCTGGGTAGTGTCATATCCAGTGATGGATCACTGGATAATGAGATCAACGCATGAATATCCAAAGCAAGCCAGGCACTTGGCTGTCTGTATGTCATACTTTTAAATCACCACAACATCCAGATTTCAACAAAACTGCTTGTGTACAGAGCTGTTGTTCTTTCATCTCTTTTGTACGGGTGCGAAACATGGACACTATATAGGCATCACATCAAGCAGCTCGAAGCATTTCACATGCGCTGCCTCCGCAGCATCATGAAGATCCACTGGCAAGACAAAGTGCCCAATCTCGAGGTCCTCGAGAGAGCCCAGATGATAAGCATCGAAATGATGATCATGAAGTCACAGCTACGTTGGACCGGTCATGTTAGCCACATGGATGCCAACAGAATCCCCCGTCAGCTTCTGTATGGTGAGCTCTCCCAGGGCATCCGGCATATAGGTCGTCCACGGAAACGTTACAAGGACACCATCAAAGCCAATCTGCAGTACAGCAGTATCAAACCTAGGGACCTTGAGGACGCCACCAGCGACAGAACACAGTGGCGTGCAGCAGTCAGAAATACCTGCATCGCCTTTGAGGAAGACCGCTGCCGGCGTCTACAAGAGGCATGCGAACGACGTCACAGAGCATCAGCAGCGCACAGTTCACTGACCGCGAACTTCCCATGCACCATCTGCAGCAAAATGTGCACCTCTAGAATTGGCTTGTACAGTCATCAGAGGGCACACCATGAGACCAACAATAGATGATCTGCACAGATTTGTCATCATCAGATCGATGGACTACCAAAACCGGGTGCAGAAGTTAGACTTGCTCCTTTATAACTCCCAGGGTCACCCTAGTGCCTTTTTAGCAGGTAGGTAAGACATTTGCTACTCTCCAGGTCTCCAAACAGGAGTGGCGTTTGTTTATTTTCAGGGCAGGGGAAGCATGTACTTATGAATACACTGCCACCAGAAAATAAAGTGGAAAGTATTTCATTTCCTGGCTATATATCAGGTTTCTAACTAGACACTAGTGCTCTTTCTTAGTGCCTAGCTTCCAATTTCAGCTGAACAATTTTATCCGCTCCTTGTCATTCAAGCTGGAAGCATTTTAAATTAGCTTCAGCAGCAGCAGTGGTCACTGTCACTAACAACTGCTGGTGCAATTCAGGGGGGAGGGATAGCTCAGTGGTTTGAGCATTGGCCTGCTAAACCCAGGGTTGTGAGTTCAATCCTTAAGGGGGCCACTTAGGGATCTGGGGCAAAATCAGTACTTGGTCCTGCTAGTGAAGGCAGGGGGCTGGACACAATGACCTTTCAAGGTTGCTTCCAGTTCTAGGAGATGGGATATCTCCATAAATTTATTTATGAATGGTGTGTACCAACACATTTTCAAAAGCATAAAAGAAGGCCATTGTTGGTGGGGGTTTAAGGACTCCTTATTCTAGAATGGACCCTTGAAGATACTTGCTACATTTTCTTGTCAGAAGAGGCAAAGGATTTATGCCATACTGAATGCTGAAGCCAACATTGCTTTCAGTGGTGATTGGACAGTAGGTCTAAAAATTAAACCCAGCAGCCATGTTTCATTGTGAGGCATGCATGTGCAGGTCAAGCTTTCCCTCTGCTTCGTGGCCTCATTCTTGTGAATGATACAGGTACCTAAATGTAAAATAATTCTATTCTCTGACCAGTTAGGATTCTTGCATTTCAGTACTTGTCTTCTACAAGTCACTTGTCTTAGAGCTACAAGTCATTCAGGGCTGGTCTTCACTACTGTTGTAAATCAAGCTAACTTATGCTTATATAAACAACATAACTGAAGTTGACGTAGTTAGATCCACTTACCGCAGTGGCCCCACTGCGCTGTGTTGATGGTAGAGCATCTCCCATCAACTTCCCTTACGCCTCTCGGGGAGGTGGAGTACACAAATTGATGGGAGAGTGCTTTCCCGTCGACTTAGCGTGTTTTCACCAGACCCACTAAATTGATTCGCTGCATCGATTGCAGGAGTGTCAATCTACCAGGTAGTGTAGACATGCCCTCAGTCCTTGCCAGTCCTTCTGTGGTGACTGCAGTCATCCATATTTTCTCGGGGTGCAATCTTTTTATCATGAAAGCTGAACTTACAAATGTAGAATTATGTACAAAAAATAACTGAATTGAAAAATAAAACAATGTAAAACTTTAGAGTCTATAACTCCACTCAGTCCTACTTCTTGTTCAGCCAATCGCTCAGACAAACAAACTTGGTTACAATTTGCAGGACATAATGCTGCCCGCTTCTTCTTTACAATGTCACCTGAAAGTGAGAACAGGTGTTTGCATGGCAAAGTTGTAGCCGGTGTCTCAAGATATTTACGTGCCAGATGCGCTAAAGATTCATATATCCTTCATCTTCAACCACCATTCCAGAGGACATGTGTCCATGCTGATGATGGGTTCTGCTCAATAACAATCCAAAGCATAGCGGACCAATGCATATTCATTTTCATCATATGAGTCAGATGTCACCAGCAGAAGGTTGATTTTCTTTTTTGGTGGTTCGGGTTCTGTAGTTTCTGCATCTGAGTGTTGCTCTTTTAAGACTTCTGAAAACATGCTCCACACCTCATGCCTCTCAGATTTTGGAAGGTACTTCTGATTCTTAAACCTTGGGTCGAGTGCTGTAGCTATTTTTAGAAATTTCACATTGGTATCTTCTTTGCGTTTTGTCAGTTCTGCTGTGAAAGTGTACTTAAAACAAACATGTGCTGTGTCATCATCCAAGACTGCTATAACATGAAATATATGGCAGAATGCAGGTAAAACAGAGCTGAAGACATACAGTTCTCCCTCAAGGAGTTCAGTCACAAATTTAATTCACGCATTATTTTTTAATGAGCATCATCAGCATGAAAGCATATCCTCTGGAATGGTGGCTGAAGCATGAAGGGGCATACGAATGTTTAGCATATCTGGCACATAAATACCTTGTGATGCCGTCTACAAAAGTGCCTTGCGAACATCTGTTCTCACTTTCAGGTGACATGGTAAATAAGAAGCAGGCAGCAGCTTCTCCGGTAAATGTAAACAAACTTGTTTGTCTCAGCGATTGGCTGAACAAGAAATAGGACTGAGTGGACTTGTAGGCTCTAAAGTTTTACATTTTTTTTTAATGCAAAAAATATATACATTTGTAAGTTACACTTTCATGATAAAGAAATTGCACTATGGTACTTCTATGAGGTGAATTGAAAAATACTATTTATTTTGTTTATCATTTTTACAGTGCAAATATTTGTAATAAAAATAATAATAAAAAGGGAGCATTCTACACTTTGTGTTCTGTGTTGTAATAGAAATCAATATATTTGAAAATGTAGAAAAACATCCAAAAATATTTAATAAATTTCTATTGGCATTCTATTGTTTAACAGTGCGATTAATCACGATTAAATTTTTTTAGTTAATCGCGTGAGTTAACTGTGATTAATTGACAGCCCTAATATCCAAGATCAATCTCTGGCTTAAAAAATAAATTCAGATTGACTTGGATCTGAACACTGCCATTACTCCTGATGTTTCAACCAGTTTTCCATCCAGGATATAAATATCCACTTGTGGGAGGCATCTGAGGGGTGATCCAGAGATTGGTGTTGGGTCTAGTCTTCCTAACATCTGTGGGGCATATCCTTGGCTGGAGTAAAATGTCATAGCTCCACTGACTTCAAAGCAGGGACAGTTTACACCAGATAAGGATCTGTTCCTGTATTAAAAATCTGGGAGAGGGGGGTCAAGAGCATGTTAATTATATTTTGCAATGGCATAAAAAGTCTGTTTTTTCTCTCCAAATGTTTGTAGCATTATAGCAGGGGTCGGCAACCTTTCAGAAGTGGTGTGCCGAGTCTTCACTTACTCACTTTAACTTAAGGTTTCGCATGCCGGTAATACATTTTAACGTTTTTTAGAAGGTCTCTCTCTATAAGTCTATATTATATAACTAAACTATTGTTGTATGTAAAGTAAACAAGGTTTTCAAAATGTTTAAGAAGCTTAATTTAAAATTAAATTAAAATGCTGATCTTACGCCGCCGGCCCACTCAGCCCGCTGCCAGCCTGGGGTTCCGTTCACCTAGTTCGGCAGTGGGCTGAGCTGGGCCTGCGGGACCCCAGCTGGCAAGGGCCGGCAGCCGGGACCCCAGACCGGGGTGCAGTTGTGAATGTGTGTGGGGGGTGCAGGAGCTTCCGTTTAGTGCTCAGGGTGGGGGTGGGGATGTGGGAGGGTGCAAGAGTCAGAACAGGGTCTGGAGGTGTGTGAGGGGGTGCAGGGGTCAGGGCTGAGTGCTGGGTGTGTGTGAGGGAATGCAGGGGTCAGGGCAGAGGGCTGGGTGTGTGGAGGGGTGCAGGGGTCAGGGCTGGGTGTGGGGGGGGTTGCAGGGGTCAGGGCAGAAGGCTGTAGGGGGGGGGTTCAGGGGTCAGGGCAGAGGGCTGGGTGTGTGTGTGGCGAGGGGTTCATGGGTCAGGGCAGAGGACAGGGTGTGGGGGGGTCAGGGCAGAGGACTGGGTGTATGTGAGGGGGGTTCAGGGGTCAGGCAGAGGGCTGGGTGTGTGTGAGGGGGTTATGGGGTCAGGCAGAGGGCTGGGTGTGTGGAGGGGGTGTAGGGGTCAGGCAGAGGGCTGGGTGTGTGGAGTGGGTGTAGGGGTCAGGGCAGAGGGCTAGGTGTGTGGAGGGGGTGGAGGGGTCAGGGCAGAAGGCTAGGTGTGTGGGGGGGTTCAGGGGTCAGGGCAGAGGGTTAGGTGTGTGTGAAGGGGGTCAGGGCAGAGGGCTGAGTGTGTGGGGGGGGTTCATGGGTCAGGGCAGCAGGCTGGGTGTGTGGGGGGGTTCATGGGTCAGGGCAGAAGGCTGGGTGTGTGTGGGTGGTTCAGGGGTGAGGGTTGAGGGCTGGGTGTGGGGGTGGTTCAGGGGTCGGGGCAGCGGGCTGGGTGTGTGTGAGGGGGGTCAGGGCAGAGGGCTAGGTGCGTGAGAGGGTTCAGGGATCAGGGCAGCGGGCTGGGTGTGTGTGAAGGGGGTCAGGGCAGGGGGCTGGGTGTGTGGGGGGGGTTCATGGGTCAGGGCAGAAGGCTGGGTGTGTGTGCGGGGTTCAGGGGTGAGGGTCGAGGGCTGGGTGTGGGGGTGGTTCAGGGGTCAGGAGAGAGGGTTGGAGGGGATATGCCCCGTCCCCACCCCCACCCTTTTCCCCAGGGCCCTGTCCCCACCTCTTCTCTGCCTCCTCCCCGGAGCAGCGACCACACGGTGGCTCCACTCCCCCTCCCCCTCGCAAGGGCGATCAGCTGATCGGCGCAGTGGGGGGAGGGGCAGGAAAGCACCACACTGGGGGAAGAAGTGGGGGTGGGGGGAGCTTGGCTGCCGGCATGACCAAACTTCTGCCTCCTGCCCCCGCAGGAGAAATCAGTGGGCGGGGGGACTGAGTAGGGCCAGGACCCCGGCAGGCAGCAGCAGCTGTGCCATCAAAAAGACGGCACGCGTGCCGCAGGTTGCCGACCCCTGCATTATAGCTTTCATTGTTGGCAGGTGTGCTGCAGGTATCGAATTATGAGTGGAGATTGGATACGCACAGCTTGGCTAAATGATCATTTAGGGAGATACATACTGTAATCAGCTGTAAGCATTTCAAGGTTGTAAACGCCAAGGAGAGAGGGGAACTGTTTAGGGTGGTCTAAGGAGCTATAACTTGGCAAAATAGGATAAAAAAAGCAAAGGGAAACTGAGACACCACTGATGAGATCTGGTAGGCTGTGGAACTGACTCGAAGCCTTGTCACTAGAGTCATTTCAAACTGGACTGAACACAACAACACAGAATATGCTGTGGGGAATAATCCTGCACTGGCCGAGGGGCTGGATATAAGTAATTTGATAGGTCTTTTGCATTCGTATTTCTCTGATCCTGAGTTTCATTCACATAAATTTTCATGTATAATATACATTTTAATTTGGCTTCAGATGATGTTAGTACTAAAAGTGACAGAACATTGCAGCAATGGCTACAAATGCTACCGTAATTCATTCATTTTGCTTTTATTGCCATGAGGAAGTTTACGTTAATTTTAGCTCAGGGGCTAATTTAAATTATAATTGGAATTAAGGATGGGCGAGAACCACAAGTAAAATTCAGCAGAGGTACAAAGCTGTCAGAGATGGAGCTCCCTGTTTCTGCCCCATCGTTCCTCATTGCAGACCCCAAATGATATTTCTTCACCTTGGCACACCTCTTCCAGAATTTGTCCTGCTCTGCTGTGAGGTTATTAGAGTCTATTGAAGAGTGGTTTCACGTTGCTTTCTTTTGTTCTGTGCTTTAACAATTCCCTCACTTTAGCCTTTTCCATTGTGTCAAAGGTAGACTCAGGAGTCCTACTTTGTCAGACCACTCTGTTTTATTAGCACAGCGCTCTGCTAATACATTCAGATAATGTGAGCCCCCATGCAAGATTCAAACAGTCTTATTTATACAGATAAAAGGGTGTGAACTAAACAAAGGGACAGAGAGAGCAAAATTGTAAAATTTGCATGGGGCACAATATGCATATTCTGCTTCCTTATTAACTCTTATCGATCTAAGGCTAACGCTTCACCAATTGCCCTTAAGTGGGGCAATTCATTAAGCAGTTAATGTCTGCTTTCCTGCCCCCTGGCTTGCAGCATTTCTCATTTCTACTTAAAGGTACATACAGCATTCTTTAATTCATTCCATTTCTTTAATATAATTCATTTCACTTCACAATCCCTCCTTTTGGTCAAGCTTACGCAAAGACCAACAATTACTGGGTTCTACATATTAATTGTTCTTTATCTCTTGGCTCATCAGTGATATTTCAAAATCATCATATTAGCACTCTGTTTCGGGGGAGTCACTTGGGTGGCATACCTTACACAATTCTGGATACAACAGGAGATTAGCTGAAAACATACAAAATTCATTAGGATTTCAAACAGGATAGGCTTTCAAACACCCTGAAACAACCAGTTTCCTATGCCAGAGAAATTGGACAGGTTACTTAGCCACTTCCATAAAGAACTCGGCTCTTCATGGGGAAGATATGCGATTTGTTCTAAGTCACTAGCACAATCTATTACCTCATTGGTGTCGTCAGGTATGAACACACAACATTCTTTTCCAATGAGAGCACAGGTCCCTCCTTTGGCCACCAGCACTATGTCCAGTGCCTGACGGTTTTGGAGGGCCATCTGTCAGATTGCCCCTGTTTCTTTGGCCAGGGTTTTTTAAACTCTCTCCGGTTTCATTTGCTATTATTTCAACTACTGCTTGTAACCTCAGGAGCCTTTTTGCATGGTGTTGAAAGATTGTATTGTTTTCACTAAGGTTACTGTAGGGGGAACATGAAATTGATTTTTCCGTTTGATCCTCAGGTTAAGAAAAAATTTCATATCCCCATACCCAGCCCGCCACTTTTTAGTTTTGTTCGAATAATCCCATACACCATTGGCCACAATATGCTGAAGGCAATGGCTTTTTCCCAATCCAGCCCTGTCCCCTTACACACCCAACACCAATGACCTTTTCCCTCCACCACACTTATCCATTTAGATACATTTATTCCCACTGCTTCCCAAGGGTACGTCTTCACTAGCCGCTGTATCGGCGGGTACCAATCGATTTATCCGGGATCAATATATCACATCTCATTAAGACGCGATATATCGATCCCAAATGCGCTCACCGTTGACTCTGGAACTCCACCAGAGCGAGCGGCGCTAGCGCAGTTGACTGGGGAGCTGCGGTCATCGATCCCGCGCCGTCTGGACCCCAGGTAATTCGATCCAAGATACTTCGACTTCAGCTACGCGAGTAGTTGTGTATCTTGGATCGATCTCCCCTCCCCAGTGTAGACCAGCCCCAAGTGTCATTATTGTTCCATGTTTTGTTAAACGGACGAGGTCCTCCAGTGAGGCCTGGGGAATTGAGTGGGATTGCCAGGACAGGAACACCAGCTTGAGAGTGGGCTGGGATGTGGCTGCAGACCCAGCAATTAGAAATATTAAGGGTCTGAGCTATCCACACTTGCTGCTGGATAAAAGAATTGTCATTGTGGACTCCTCAGACCTTAAGACACCAGCAGCCGAGGAACAGGCGCCACCAAAGGTGCATGTTGGAGGCAAGGCCCTTCTGGTTCTGACAACCTCAACTGAGGGAACCGCAGTCATGGTTTTACATCCACCAGGCAGCATGCGCTAGGCTCACTACTGCTTCTTTTTGGGCCTTGCTTTAGGTCATCGTCTGCTTCTGGCAACCCTTACGAGAGTGTAGATGGGAAGGTATTGCAAGCTGTTCCTCTACGTCTTCTTCTGGAGTCAAAATTGACTCAGCGTGGTCCTGAGGTGATGATTGGTGTGCTGGGGGTGGTGCCTTTTTACACTGCAAAGCATGTATCCACGCTGTGATGCCAGACAGTTTAACAGCCGTCTGGATAGTAAGCAGTACCTGATGATTCTTTGATGTCCTTTAAGTCTCTTTACTTCTTTTTCCTTGACTCTGGCTATAACAATGGCCTTCACACCTTATCTTTTTCTGATGCGTACATTCCTCATTCACACAAACAGATTGAGAATACAAACAGTAGTATTTTATATCGAGCAAAAAGGCATTGCAAATTAAAAGCTTGCTAAGTTTTACAATCAATAACCAAGACAATTTACATTGAGACCCAGGCCTTTAATGTTCCTCTAATCTACTTAACATAGACACAATAGAGAATCCTGTTTCTTACTTATTAATCTTAAAACAAAGAAATGTATATTTAACTAGAGTGCCTACTTTGTAATACATATAGGAAACCATAGTAGACATTATAACTTATTCTAAAACAAAAGGGTGACCATAATCAGTCATAAGGATTGTTCTGGTCTGTCATTTCTTTCTGCTATTCAAAAAGGGTGGCTGACAGGATGAAATTATTCTTATGGGACATTATAAAATTCTGCTCCTACATATCCCCCTTTTGACACTAAGTTTATTAATCGCCAGTGTCACTTCTTATTTAGTCCACGTAATAGAAAATACTGGGAGGTGATTTGGGCCTGTGGCTCTAGCTTTGCATACATTTGTTTTATCCAACAGCACATTTCAAACATTCCAATTAAACCCACATACAATTTAAAACCAAAAACAATTAGGGTTAGTAACATTAGTATGCCATTAGTTGTGGGAGACCATTCAGAAAATATGTTATACCAATGGTAAGCAATTATGTCTTTCTGCAGTGGCAATTCTTAACATGTTGCCATTTGCATGTATAATATGAATGGTTCGGTTTCCCACATTGCCTTTTTGTTTGTTTTAGGAACTATGTTACCTTTTTACCTTTTGTAGACACAGTACTTACATTACATTTACATTTGTCTATTGGAAGGTTGCTAACACTTCCATTCTTTTAAAACACTTTTTCCCAAGAATTAACACATATACATAGCCCATTATACAGTACTTTGGTCTCATTATTCATTTTATCCCACATACAGGATCCTAGTGAGATGTCTTTACTACAGGGCTTTGGAGCAACAGGCATGGATAATCATACCCAATTTTATTTGTTTCTGTATTAGGTTGTCCTGTAGCTGCTATCAGCTTTTTCTGAAGGACAAAAATAACATTTTTCTACCCCTTTTGGGGTGGCATTCATTATTGCTTAAAATATTCCTTTCTTTCACAAATACCCTTGCTGATTGCAGGCAAAACAAGAGGAATTACCTCCATATTTTCCTGTGTTTTTGTTCTATAGGCAGGCCAGGTTTCAATGGCTTCTATCTTTTAAGAGTTATGGGGAAATTATCCCACTGTTCAGTCATTAAATCCATGAGGTGGTGTACCTCAGTTTTTCCTTTACAGCAGTCCAAGTTTACAGTGTCTTTCCTGCTGTGTTAAGCTTTAAGTTTGTTCACAGGTAACAGCTGAAAAGAATCATTATCATAAAGGATTTTTCAAAAATCATACACACTATACATTGTTACAGGGGTACTTATTAATATTAAATTTATTTTAATTAAAGGTATCTTGTTATACCGTGCCTTTTATTTAGACAATTTGTTTGCTGACCAGATATGTTCTTTATCTGCAACTTCTTTGTGCTGGCAGTTCTCTCACTTCCTTTATCAGTTAGGTAATTTGCATCAACACAGGCTTGGCTTTTGGATTCAAAGCCATCAGCAGAGCTCAGAGACTCTGTCTTAAAAGGAACACAATTAACTTTTACCAGAGTTTTGATTACTTTTAACTCTTGCTTCCAAAACACACAGAGATCTGAAAAAGAAAACACAGTCTATTGTGGCTCCTTTGGAGCCCTAATAGGATTTTAATTAAGTAGCATGTTTCGTTTGCATTTCTTTTACCCCTCTCTATAATATACACTGCACATGTCTGCACATTCCTTCTATACTTTAACTTTTAAAACATTAGCCATATTAATTTTTACATAAGGTGTAACTGTTTCTTTTGTTCTTATAGAGTTTTATGTACCGTTATCAAAGTGACAGTCTGATTACACAGAGCCATTTTAAGGCTCAGTGTTTCTAACATTGCTTCTTTTTGTTTTGTGCACCTCACCCCTGCTGTTGCTTCAGAGGGGCACTGTCTTTATTCTTTTACTACAGCTTTCATCTGCTATTTTGTTACAAAAACAAACAAACAAACAAAAAGAATCCAGAATCTCTCCCTATTCTTCTGATTTTGACTGCCCTGCTGCAGTCATGACTTGGTCTTTATTTGAAAACATTTGAATTTTGTAAAGAATCAAGTTACCCCTTAAGGATTAAATACCAAATCTCAAAGCCAACCAACACTGATTACCTGTGTCTGGCAAAAAAGTCTGTCAGTTTTGCAACTTTGAATTAAAGAGTCAAATCGATTTTTAGTGGCATTATAAACAAAACAAAACCAATTTTTCTTAAACCTACAAAACAGGAATTTTACAAACCTCACATATTCCCACAGACAGATGGATACATACACATTTTCTTTTCCTTAACATCCCTTTTACACTGCTTTGTTTTTACATAGCTGTACATAGATTACATTACCTTTATACATTTGGGGCAGTTAAGTTCCAATAGAAACCCCCCCCCCCCATGTTCTTTTAGCAAATTTGACTCAATTGTCCATAGTCAAATGATTTTAATTAGATAGTCTCTTTACCTGGATTATTTACAGACATTCTTTTGGAAAAGGGCCCATTTTTCCTTCAGAATGGCTGCAAAGAAACCAAGAATTCTTTTAACAAGGTTCTTTTAAACATTTTTACAAGGTTTAACTGCTTAATTCTTTTCAGCCTCTGTAGAGTTAACTTTTCACTCTCTTTCCTTAAATCACTTGTTTATTTCCCAAAATGACACCTTTATCAACTCAGATTTCACCATTTTAAGTATTGTTCCAGGGGTTCATGCTTGCACTTACTCCTGACACTATGCCCTTAGGGCTTCCAACCTGTTTTTCAGTTTCTTTATCTGTTGCTTGCCTGCTTGTCTGGGCCCGATCCTGCTTTTTCCAATGGACCGTTTTTGTGTGTGATATTGTGGTCATTTCACAATTTTGAAAGAAATGTTTAAGGAAAGGGACCAGGAAGGGTGGGGGCTAGTTGAGGAGCCCACCCTCCTTGCTGAATTGATAGTGGAACACTAAAGAATCAGTTTCTGAGGCAGACAATGAAGGGGAACAGAACAAGGGGCTTTTTCTCCTTTTTACAATGAGATGGGAGGATGGGTTGGGATCGATCCGGGGTTGTTGTTTTTTTTCCGGAGAACGGGGTAAAGGGGAGCGCTCGGTCTGGTGGTAGGAGAGGACGCTTTTAATAAAGCATTTAACTTATTATTTGAATATCTGAGAGAGGCGAGTTTTGATTTTGTCCACCTACGATTTGCCTCTTCCCACCACAGCATGAAACAACTAACCTCTCCTTTTCCAATTTAGTTTTAGATTGGCCGAGTTTGTCTTTTAAGATGTCCACTCGGTCCTTGTTCCAAGATTTTAACAGTGGCCACTGAGTTGGGATCTCCCTGAGTTAGCCTTGACCATTTTTCCAGAAATTTACAGGAGTCCGGACACTTCCTAAAACCGAGCCGGCGTTCCTTTAGGGAACTGTCCCAACTTAGACGTCTGGTTACCAATACAGGAGGACTTTACATACACCAATCACACAAGAAGGAAATTTGGGTTCGTCAGAGCGATGCCCGGTGCAGCACACAAAAGGAGCCCACAGGCTACTGCCTCAATCGCCCTTGCTTTCACACCAAGGGTTTTACCTAAGGTGCGGTGCGGCTGCGATTGTGCAGATTTCACTCACTCTGACCGTGGGGACAGGCACCCCTTGGTTGGCCAATCTCCGGACAGAGATGGCACCCAGACTCAAACACTCCACAGGAGGACGGATAGACACAGAGACAGGACAGTCCTCAGTCCAGACAAAACACAGAAATAATTACCTGACCAGATTACTGATGTCAGATCCCGGGATCCCTACCAGAACAGAGTGGGAACCAACAGGTTCGATGGCGTAGACCTCACTGTGGTCGTGCGCCCTTCCGTTCAGGAGGAGGACCGCTCGGGCCAAATGCCCAGGTGCTGGCTGCCACGGTCATCCTACAAAAATGGTCAGGAATCACACGGCCCCAGTGAAGACGGTTGCCATCTCAGTGGGACCTCCAAATTGTCAAAGTTAGATTCAGGACTCCTAGTTTGTCAGACCACTCTGTTTTATTAGCACAGCGCTCTGCTAATACATTCAGATAATGTGAGCCCCCATGCAAGATTCAAACAGTCTTATTTATACAGATAAAAGGGTGCGAACTAAACAAAGGGACAGAGAGAGCAAAATTGTAAAATTTGCATGGGGCACAATATGCATATTCTGCTTCCTTATTAACGCTTATCGATCTAAGGCTAATGCTTCACCAATTGCCCTTAAGTGGGGCAATTCATTAAGCAGTTAATGTCTGCTTTCCTGCCCCCTGGCTTGCAGCATTTCTCATTTCTACTTAAAGGTACATACAGCATTCTTTAATTCATTCTATTTCTTTAATATAATTCATTTCACTTTCACAATTGCTTCATCCCCTCAGTCACTCAGAGCTCCACTTTTGCCTAGTGCTCTAGTCTAAATGAGGCATGGAGCTATTTAGATGGAAGGTCTGGAAATGTGGAGATTTCTGCTAATGAATACATGCCCTAATTTGCATAGTTGGTGCTATGTATTACCTCATTTACATGTTTTGTATTTTTAGTAAAAGCTGTTTTTATTTCTTACCTCTATTCCATCTCCTGCACAGTATCAGTTGCTCTGCTACAGCCAAAGGCACTTAAATAATCCTGTTACAAGATGAAGTTAAATGCTGGGGTGTGGTTGAAAAAGTATTTTTATTTGCTGACAAAATTATGGGGGTTCCTCTCTCGATCTCTGACAGCCACTAAGTAGTGGGGCATGAAGGGCTCAGACAGCAGAGTGAGGGGGAGAGAGGGACTATAGTAGGGAGAACATTCTTTTTACATGGCTTTTTTCAGTGCATTTTCCTGCTATCATTTAACTAACAAAATTCTTCACCATACTCCCTCGGCTTGTATGTTGTATCCACTTCCCTTTATCTGTTTGTGGTTTTGAGCATACATTCTTCAGGGTATGTCTTCTGTTTGTAAAGTGTCCAGCACAATAGGGCCCCAGGTTTGGGCACCATCGTCATATAAGTGATTATTTCTAGCAATGTCCCACAGCGCCTCAGTCAGGAGGCGCTCTGAGGCTCCTGGGCCTTTCAAGGGGAGTCACTTTTGTCTGTCTGTCTCTAGGGGTTTTGTATCAGACAGACAAGACCAACTGGCAACCTGGGGTTGTAGAGGCCACCTCCAAGCCCTGCTATGCTATTGCTGCACAACTCCCACTCTGAAAGCCACCTGCCTCATATAGAGAGGGAGTTTAAGGTGCTATATCCAGACATGTATATGAACACTGCCATTACTCCTGATATTTCAACCAGTTTTCCATCCAGGACAAAATATCTACTTGGGGGAGGCATCCAAGGGGCAATGCAGCGATTGGTGTTGGACCTAGTCTTGCTAATATCTGTGGGGCAGATCCTTGGCTGGAGTAAATTGTCATAGCTCTGAGGTTAGAAAATGGTGGTGAGGGTCTCTACTAGTCTGTATGGTCTCAAGTAGGTTGCTTCAGCCATAGGTTCAGCCTTACTGAGACCATAGAGACTAGGAGTATGTGGGAGTAGGTTCCCACAAAATTCAAGCACCCAGGACAGAAATCTTCCAAGAAAAATGGGAGACTTAGCAGGTCTGGAGGAACATCACCACCCATAGCTATAAAACCTGAAGATGTGATTTGTCAGATCTTATAAGCTAAACAGAGTCAGAACCAATAAGTAACTGGAGAGGAGACCTCCCACTAATATCTAGATGCAGGGTGAAGTAGTGTTGATGATTCAGTAGGTGCCACTCTTTTCTTTAGGTCAGTGCTGAACTAATGCCTCTGCATGTTGTGCAAGGGCACTGCACTGTTGGAAGAAAACTAGTAAAACCAAGAGTAAAACCACAGCTCTTGGACTGTTAGTGCTCCCATGGCACTTTTGGCAAGAGTAAGGTTGCATCAAGGTCATTACTGTCTCATAGACTCATAGACTTTAAAGCCAGAAGGGACCATATCATCTAGAACCTCACCCACCCACTGCTGTAATAAACCCATAACCTCTGGCTGACTTACTGATGTCCTCAAAACATGATTTAAAGACTTTGCCTAACGAATTCCCCCCTGCACTTTCAATGGGGTGATTCCTCACTTCCTATTATACTCTGTTGCTTGATATACCTATGGGCAAAGAGCTAGAAATGGCTGCACTTAGATGGTAGGTGAAATGGTTCCTCCATGTAATGTTTGTAAAATGCTTCAAGATGAAGGTATTGTATAAATCTTAATTACATTATGTAAGCAGGGGAATGGTCCTGCTATTGTGGGGAACTTTCCTGGCTTCTGCACTACCCCGGTGAAGTGGGCTAGCGAAAGGATCTGAGTCCTCGCTCCCACTTCCTTTACCCAGAGGCCTCCCTGCCCTTGAGGACTCCCCTTCCACTCTCCTGTCTGGCAGAGTCCTCGTAAACCCCAACAAGGCTGGGCCCAGGATTCCTGGGGGGCTCGACCTCGAACCCTGCTGTGGTCACCCAGGACAGGGGCTAGGGTGTCCCCACTCCGGGGTACTCTCTCTGCACTGGGCACCTCCCTGACCCACTGATCATTTCATACAATTTAAAGCAAATACAAGTTGTTTAATTAACAATTAATTTTAAAAAAGAATAAGGAAAAATGGGAAAGGTTAAAGGAAAACACATCACCCTGCTCTGTGGCAGGGAACATCACAAACAGTGTCTCTGGAACGTCAGGGCAGTTCACAGTCTGTTCCTTGTAGGTCCCAGGCCTCCTTCTCAGGCCCTGGCTGTGCTGCAGAGACGCTGCGGGTTGGACACTTGCTCGGGCGGTGGCCACACTCTCTCAGGCTCTAGGTGGCAGCGTCGCCCGTGCCCGGTCAGGGTTACGATCCCCCTCCAAGTCTGGCCTGCAAGGCCTCTTGGCTGAGGCGTCCATCTGTGCTGGGCCCACTGCCCAGGGTCCCGCTCACTCTCCGCAGCTGCTCACCGCACCCAGCTCCGGACGGCTCCAGCCCCGGCTCCAGCTCCAGCTCCACTCTGCCTCAGCACGGCTGCTGCTGCTGCTCTGCCTTCAGCTCCCTGGGCTCTCTGGCTCTGGTTGCTACAGCTCTGTCCCCAGGACAGGTCGGCTCTGCAGGCTGCTTCTGTGACTCTGCTCCCAGCTCTGACCTGCTTCCTGGCTGCTTGTCTGGCCCCTCTGGCTCTGGTTGCTGCAGCTCTGCTCCCAGGGCAGGTCTGCTCTCTCCGGGCTGTGCTCTGGCTTTGGGGCTGCAGCTCTGCTCCTAGCAGCTTAGGTCGGGCCCCTGTTCTCTCCTTAGCTCGGCCCCACTCTGTCTGACTCAGGCCATTCCAGTTCACACAGAGGACTGGACCCCTCTGGACTCCTGACTCCCTGCTTAGCCTGCCCGCCCTGTCAATCAGGCTGATCTGGAGCATTGGCCTCTCCGCATTGTTCCTGGGGACTGTCAGTCTCAGGCTCCTGATTTCCCATCGACCCTTCCCCTTTTAGTGCTGGGAGCTAGCCAACCAAAACACCCCCACTGAGTGTTAGTGAGGGGGCAACAGTCCCCTTACATATAGTAAAAATCAGTGAACTGTCGGTGACCAACATGGGGTCCTTAACAGACTGTTTATGACAGTTGATGAGGCGATTCCCACATTTTGGATATAAAACTGGTGTGTAGGCTCTTTCTACTGTTTACTTTTGGGCAAATTGTGCTGTTAAATCAAATTCATGACAACCCTTGCTCATCGTTCAGATGTTTACATTTAAAATATTTCCTTCCTTTATTTAATAAGTATCTATTATAAACTTAGGGTATTCTATGGTAAAGGCCCATAATACTGTAATTGTTCCATTGGAAGCTGCCCAAGATGAAAAGTTCAGGACTGGATTTTAATCGGCTGGAAAATCTCAAGAGTTAGCACTTGTTTTTTTTACTCCAAAACCAGAGTTGGTTCTGATCCAGCTCATGTTTTACCCTGACTCCACTCCCTCCACATTTGTTCAGATAAGTGATTATGGTTTAATCACATATCACAAAAGCATTTGCAAAAAGGGACAAACTGTGTAATCTCAGCCAGCAGGTGTGTAACTTATTTTTAGTCAATAAATTCTAACAAGCAAAAACAAACCCTCAACCCCATCCTGTAATGTTTTAATTTTTGTAGCTGTGTATCCTGACTGTATAACCTCATGCAATATTCATTTGTGTATCAAGCTGTTAACATTCTGGTGTGGAATGAGGAATTGGAAGAATACAAAAATATCAATGGATGGTTTCTCAAACTTGACAAGCCTTTCTGTGATGCTGCATCTCCATCTAGTGGTAGACTTTTAGAGTACATTGTGCATCACAGTGAACACAGCTGCCTTTTCTGAGTTCTTGCCTCTGGACCTTGCAGATACATAAAATGGTTACACCTTACTGTATTCTACCAGTCATGTTTGTCACATCATTACCAGTGTCAACATGGCAGGTTTAAAAGCTCAAATGCCTCTGGCATAGTGCTCTGTAGCTTTGTAGAACAATAATACCAATAAAAGGCAACAAATCCCTGACTCAGGTAGGTAGTTATATACTGAGGACTGTTTCAGGTGTATAAGCTGTAAAACCACCTGATCACCAATAAGAATTCAATTAGCATTTTAATAAAAACCTCACAGAGAGCCAGGTCGAGAAGAAGCCCCTTGAAAAAAGCAGAGCACAGCAAGTTTGTGCTGAGCCCAGTTACAATGCACTGTTCAGCATCTGTGGCTTTCTTCCCTTTATCTCTCGCCAAGCCACTGTCTCCAACTGTCTCAGACGATTGCTGAGTCTCCTAGAGGCCCAATGGCACACTAAGCTGTAAGGAAGAATTCACGTAGCACTTCCCCCTCACCCTTATTCTGTGTGTGTCTCTCTCAGAATCCAAAGCCTTTTAAAAGTCTCTTCTGTCAACAACAACAAATGCTTTGATTTATCCACTATCTCAGTTTTCTCAGAGCCCCTTTTCCTTTGGGTGTTAGCATTTGGCCCCTTCCTTGTGTATGAGCATTTATTTTAAAAGAAAATGTGTGCTCAGGCTGTTTCGACTTTGTCAGCTTCATAAAACTGAAATGGTTGGCTAGGGCAACAAATGATTTTCTGTTTCGCAAAGTTTGGGCATGAAAGATTTTTCTTTGGTGGGTTAAAGGAGAAAGGTTGGAATTTGACAACTTCCAGCCAGTTACAACTTCAGAATGGCACCAGAGAAGCCCTCCCTACCTCTAGTTCCCCACTGGAGCTAAAATGTTAGCTCTGAGTACACTAAAAACAGTGAAGAATTAGGGATTGAAGCTTAGAGGCATCAACAGGACACATGGGCCTCCATTTGCCTGTTAATCAAAGCACTTAAGCCCTAATCTGGAAAACCTTATGCTGTGGAGGAGTTAATGATTAATGTCTGTGAAGTCCTGGCCCAAATAAGAACTAGCACTGCCAAATGTGATAATGTTGTCCTCTACCATATAATCACAGCTTGGGCTTCTTCAGATAAGAATGTAGTCTTGTTTCATCTTCAGACATCGATCCTACTAGGACGGGGTTGCTTATTAAACAGCCATTCATCCTTGTTCCTCAACGCACATGCTTCAGAGCAAATATTTTTGCCTATTCTTCTTCCTTTCTCATTGACTTATCTACAGAGTTTAACAATTAAAAATATGCCTTTGCATTTGTATAACATCTTTGCTCTGAGAATCTCAAAATGCTTATAAATATGAATTAAGCCTCAGAATATCCTCTGAGGTTGTCATGGGATATATACGGGTCATTTCATCCACCACTGAAACATAGCCATCTCCTCGGTGGAATTTGGCAGATATAAGATAGCACACAAGAACATCTAAGCAGCAGTTTATAGCAATATGTCAACACCACTCTGTCCAACAGACACTGCAGAGGGAATTTCAATTGGTAAAATATGACCAGATGGAATTTGTCCAGGAAACTGGTTTAATCTGTTCTATCAAATCTTTTAGGAATGCAGCTAAATAAGTCTTAGACCTCTGTGTGGTGTGAGGTCTCTTTTCCCTAAGGAACACTTCTAGGTCTCAGAGAGAACTACAGCAGCACCAAGTGCAAACTACCAATACCTGCCTCCCCAGAGTCCTCTCTCCATCCTAAGAATGTACAACAAACACAACACAAAGGACTCACTGGAAATGCAAGTTCACAAAGTTCCATAAGCATCATTTCTGTGGGAATTGTTCTGCAGAAGAAGTACTTTTACGACATTTTAACGTGAATCCACTATATGTCTATCTGGTTTCTTATATGGTGTCATAGTATCTAAGCACCTCAAACTTCCATAAAATTTCACATGACCTTTAATAACCACAAGTGCTCATGTCCTCTTTCATCCGGAAGCCCTTCCCAGCACAAGACCTCCACCACTGTGTTGGGGCATTGGTTCAGTCCTTTCTCAGAATGTTACCTACTGAGTCAGCAATACCACTTCCCTGTGTACCCTGGTGTTCCTCAGAAGTCTCCATATTGGTGGCTTCTGCCTAATCCTGTTTGCATATTATCAGCTGTACCAGGTCTATTGTGGCTGTTGTAGAATTGTAACTATTCCATGAACAAGTCAATTTTTGTCACTTCCTCCTTTGAGTATCTTGTTTCTAAATGTCTCATCTTAAAGGCCAAAATTTCCATAGACATCAGTGGCTCAGGATTGGCCCCTATATACTTTTAACTTAATCAGCTATATGAAGCTGGGCATATGGTCCGGTTGACTGAGAATAAATGAGTTGATGCACTTCTATTCATCTGTCACCATGTTTTGTCCAGCAACTCCAAATTAGTTTTCTAGACTAAGCAACATCTTGGAATTCTTCACTCCCACACAACGTTTTTTGCCCTCATGCTTTCCTGGAAGAACCATCACACAACTTGGGAGTCTATTCAGGAGAGGCCTGGCACTGGACAAGGCTTGCAGCTGGTCAAGAATGATATTCATTAGCAAAGCTGAGTGCATGAGTAGCTTACATAGCGCATTATTTAACACCTGCTGTAGCCATTACTATTAGTATCTCATTATGTATTAAAGTTCACATGTGTACAATGAAGAGAGACTATAATGTTTTGTTAAATTTGCATCAGTGGAAAAATCTCTTCACTTCCTTCACGATGAGTGCACTTTGAAAAACCCACTGATTTGTCAAGGAGCAGTTAATCCCTTGTTTATCCTTTGCATCCCTCTCCTATCTCTCTCTCTTTTCTCTGCACTTTGGAGTGGAATGAAATTTCCATATTGTTTCATGGCACTGCAGTGTGCAACTTACAGGGCTGAGAGTTTAAGTTGCTCTACGGATAAAATGTATTCCAATGTATCGGGTGGGCTAGGGTTCAGAAAAGCTTAGGTGCACAATTGTGCTCCTAATTTCTGTGTAATTGCTCTGACTGCATGTGAAGAACAGGTAATTTTATGTGTTGTACAAGTGATCTAAACTGACATTTAGTATGTGCAATTATTGGAGAGATTGTGTGCCTAACTTATTTGAAACTCTTTTCACATATAAAAATATCTGTAGGTTTAGAAACAACAAATATGGAGTTCATTTTCGTGTCATGTTAATTGACTATTTCCCAGCCCACAAATTGTTTCTAATCCTCCCAGCCTCCCCAGTAACTAACAAGCATCTCAAGAGTTGAATCTGTATATGTATTGATTACATGAGAGTTGACACAGGTTTGAAGTTGCACCTTTTAAGTTCTTTACCCTTAGCAAAGTGCTTAGTATAAAAAAGACAATTGATTGCAAAGCAGCCAACTATTTGCCATTTTCTTTCCAAGGGTAGAAGTGGGTGATTGCCTGTAAGCAAGAAAGTCACAGCTAAGCTCCTTCTGATTCTTTCCCTTCTTTGTTTTCTCCTTTAGTGTGGAAACAATAAATGATGGGCAGTTTCACAGTGTGGAGTTGGTTATGCTGAACCAAACACTGAACTTGGTTGTGGATAAAGGAACCCCCAAGAGTCTTGGCAAACTGCAGAAACAACCCACAGTCAGCATCAATACCCCGCTCTACATTGGAGGTATGTTCAATCACTCTTCGCAACAATAGCTGAGCCCTCAACAATTTTCCAAGTTTCTTCAGCTAATAATACAGCTGGCATCTCCCATCAAATCATGTTGCTGCTATGAAAATGATTTGCCTGGAATAAAGATATTAAGAGATTAAAAAAATAAGACATTCCAACATTATGGTCTGACAAGATGTTAGTAGCCTTGTTAATTCAACAGTCTGTGAAGCCATGCAGGGTACGCATGGAGATACTGGAGTGAAGGGCATGGCAGAATTTGGATTGGATAGGGAGCATCTGCTCTTCAGCTGTGGTTTTTCCGAATTAACTAGATTAAAAACAAGCACAAATGGCTGCAGGTTTATAATGGACTCCTAAGGGCCATTGGGCCTGATCCAAAAACCATTGAAGCTGATGGTAAAAATTCCCTTTGGCTTCACTGTGTGCTGGATCAGTCCCTTTGTGAATAATCCCTTTTCTACGTGGCCGCTGAATTATTATCCTCACAAATCTGAAACTGGATAATCTTGTTTTGGCCAGAGCTGAACCTTAACAATTGGCTCATATAAAGAATGTCAGAGATTAAAGAGCCTCATGCAGCAGAGATGATCTGGCAGCAGAGCTATGAGAACATCTCCCATGAACCACCCAATCTGCGTAAGAGATACAGCTCTATAAACATAAATCGTATGTCCTATGGAAATAAGCATTAAAAGTTCATGTAATTAGACTTTTGTAATGCATAAGCATATAATGGGGAGAATTAAAGTAGTTTTGGTTTTTGACTACTTCCCTTTGCAAGCTCAATGTCTTCCTAACATAGCTCTGCTAAACATAGCTCCTCTCTAGACGTATTGCAAAATTCTGTCCTTTTATAATTGAAAGCATAAACATTTGACAGAGAGCTTTATAAATTCAAAGGACTAATGTGATGTTACTTCCATGAAGACTCTATAAGGATCATGTTTTAAGTGCAATGTAAAACCAAGGATGTCCCCAGTTATACTCAGGCTACATCTACACTACCTGCCTGAATCGGCGGGTAGAAATCGATCGCTCGGAGATCGAATTATCGCGTCTCGTCGGGACGCGACATTCGATCCCCGAATCGACGCTTGTACTCCACCAGCGGAGGTAGGAGTAAGCGCCGTCGATGGGGGAGCCACGGAGGTCCATTTGCTGCCGTCCTCACAGCAGGGTAAGTCGGCTCTGATACGTCGAATTCAGCTACGCTATTCGCGTAGCTGAATTTGCGTATCTTAAATCGACACACCTCCCCTACCCCCGAAGTGAGGACGTAGCCTCACTAAATGTCCCAAGGCACTTTAACAAGTGTTAGTCACAGTGTTCCATCCAATATGAATAGCTGTTTTATGCCTGTGTAGATTTCTCCTGCAATAGTTTTAACTGGATACATTACTATTTCCAGTCCTGACTGTTGCATATTGTTGCTGAGTACTGTTAGCTTTCTTGTTGCATTGCAGAGGTAGCAGCATTTCACTGGCAAACTAAGAAATTCTTAAATAATTTCTAAAGAACTTTGGGATTAAAGTTGCTATAAAAATATAAATAGAAGAACCATGATCTAATGGTTGAAATGCAGGGCTGTGAGTCCGGAGAGCTGGACTTTATTCACTGCTCTGCCACCTTTTTGTGCATTCTTGGGCAAGTATTTTTATCTTTCTGCCCTTCCAATTCCCCATCTGCAAAATGGGAATAATGATACTGAACTACTGCAAAGAGGTGTCCTAAAATTGAATTCATTATTGTTTATGAAGGACTTTGGAATCCTCAAAGGGAAGGTGCTAGCCATTATAATTTATTCTAGTATTATTGTGAATGCAAGATAATCTTTATATTTTGTTTTCTCTGAAGGGATCCCAACATCTACTGGGCTATCTTCATTGCGCCAAGGAACAGATAGGATGTCAAACGGCTTTCATGGATGTATCCATGATGTCCGCATTAATAACGAGCTGCAGGACTTTAAGGATCTACCCCAGCAGTCATTAGGAGTCCTTCCTGGCTGCAAATCCTGTAACATCTGCAAGCATGGCATCTGCCGGTCCATAGAGAAGACAAGCGTTATCTGTGAGTGTCACCCAGGCTGGACAGGCCCACTGTGTGACCAGGAAATTGGAGACCCCTGCCTTAGTAACAAGTAAGGTCACTGGTGCTGATGGGAGTGCTCTCTTCAATAAACTGACTTTTAACTTTTTACAGGGCCGCCCGCGGGGGAGGGTGGAGGAGGGGGGCAATTTGCCCCAGGCCCCACAGGGGTCCCCACGAGAATATAGTATTCTATAGTATTGCAACTTTTTTTATGGAAGGGGCCCCCGAAATTGCTTTGTCCTGGGCCCCCTGAATCCTCTGGGCAGCCCTGACTTTTTATCATGCAGAGCCAGGCTTCATTTTCAGAGGTGCTGAATACCCACAACTCCCACTGAAGCCATTAGGAGTTGTGAGGCCTCTTCACCTCTGAAAATTTACATCAACCACTTTTTGTTTAGAATGATGGCAGGCCATAGATCTGCTCTCCAGTTCAGGGGGAGTTGAGGCATTTATATCAAGAGCCACATTTTCAGCTGTGGGTGTGCCTGCCAAAATACACAGCCCCACATTGCATACATAAACCCCACATCAATCATACACATTGCATTTGATCCACTGATTGCATATCGTTACCCACGGATGAGTTTTCTGTAGGGGGATGATGTACATTTTGTTGATGCATCCACATCCAAAAGAAAGTGCCCATTACACCATGTGCTAGACATGATGTTCAGAGTCTAACTCTCCAAAGGCCATCAATGTTGTTCTTTAGAACTATGTATTCCAACTTAAACTGGTTCAGAATCCCCCAAAACTCAGCTGTCCTTAAGAGTTCCCTTTGGAGTAGAACATCTGAAGAACAGCAATAGAGTAAGGAATAGTGTATAGTCCCAGGGAACGGGCTTATGAGTGAAGCATTTATAATTCAAAGAAACAAAGTGCACATTCATGTCAGAGCACTGGATAGATACATTAATTTCCTGACAGGAACACAAATAGACAAACCAGCACAGACCAATGGTCTATGTAGCCCTGTGTCTTATCTCAAACAGATGGAAATACTTTTGTATTAGAAGCTACTCCCATGGTAAGCTGTTGGAGAATCTGTGGGAAAGGGATATTGCAAACATATGGTTTTGACAGGCAGAGTGACCCAATCTGTAATTATCCATGTGATTGATTGGAGTGAACAGGAATTTCACTTGGCACAGCAACCATTTTAAACTAGCTTCTGGGCACAATCCTGCAGGGTGCTGAACCCCTCAGGGGAGGTATTGAGCACCCTCAATGCTGGAGATCTGATTATGCCTAGCATCTCACAGGATTGAAGCCCTTTAACTTGTAAGCTTTAGTAAAACTAGGTAGGGTAAAATAAGAGACAGATCTGGATACATGACCCTAACCCTAAAAAATGTTGAAATATTGATTTGATTTTTATTTAAACTGGCCTTTTGTTATTGTATTTCACGAAGGAGGATGCACAAGCAGTCCCCTGAGTTTTCAAAATCAGCAATTAGCCAGGATGGCTGGGCAAGGAAAGAATGAGGGACTTGCAGTTGTTTAAATGGTGAAGGTTTGTTTCACCCTGGGTGTCCAAAAGAGTGGTAGGTGCCATACAGAGGACCACAGGCAGAACAGGCAGCCGCCTAGGGCACCACTCTACCTGGGGGCACTGCTCTGCCGGGAGCCCGGACAGAGGGGAAGCAGTGGAGTAGGGTTACCATATGTCCAGGTTTCCCCGGACATGTCCGGCTTTTGGGTCTTTAAATAGCCATCTGGGGGGAATTTGTAAAAAGCTAAAAATGTCCGGGATTTCCCCCGGACGGCTATTTAAAGACCCAAAAGCGCTGACAGGGCAGCCACGCTGGGGGAACCGTGGCAAGCCGGCGCCACTCACCTTTCCTCCCTGGGCCCTGGGGCAGCGCACAGCTGAGAGCTCCCGGTGCGGCGGTGTCAGCCCACGGGGCCCCCCGCCTGACTGACAGGAGCCTGCAGAGCGCAGCCCTGCCCCTGCCCCCGGCACACAGAGAGGCAGCGAGGAGGTCTTGCTCCCCTGCGTGCTGCAGTGGGGCGGGGCTTGTAGACTCGGGCAGAGAGACCCCCCCGGCTCCCTTCCCCTCGACCCGACCCAACCGTAGGAAGGAGCCAGAGGGACTGGGAGGGACCTGCCTGCTGGATGCGTCCTGGGAGCCGCTCCAGGTAAGCACTGCTGGGCTCACCTGACCCTCTGGCAGGTCCCTCTGGGGGGCTCCCCTCAGCCCCACTGCCCTCAGCCCCCACCCTGACCCTGTTCCTCAGCCTCCCCCGCAGTCCCCCCATGCCTCCCACCCTCAATCCACTGCCCTCAGCCCCCCGACCCTGTTCCCTCTGCCTCCCCCACAGTCTCTCCCCTCCCCCCATCATCTCACCCGACCCACTGCCCCCAGCCCCCACCCTGACCCTGTTCCCTCAGCCTCCCCTGCAGTCCCCCCTGTGCCCCCACCCTCAATCTACTGCCCTCAGCCCCCCTGACCCTGTTCCCTCTGCCTCCCCCACAATCCCTCCCCTTCCCCCCCCCCCCCCCCCGATCATCTCACCCTGCATGGATGTGCAAATCTGTCCCAAATTCCAGGCTGTCGTTAGCCCCTGGGGCAAAAGATCAGCAGAGGTTTCCAAAGGGAAGTTTGCAGCCTTTGCTCAGACCCAAACATTTTCACTTAAAAAAAAAAAAATACCCAAACCCATCCTGACACCCATCTGCTCTGTCCAGAGTTGCTGTTATCCCTGTTAAGGCCAAAGTGGTTTGAAAAATTAAAAATCCTTGACACCATTGTGTTGCTTCCCCCTGTGTTGCTCGTTAATCTGATGGACCTGCCGATAATGAATAAAGATGAATGCCCTGGGAGCAATGTGTCAGGCAGACAGTTTGTCAAGTAGGAAAGTGAATGCTGAAGCCCTCACAAAATGCAGAGGCTTTTCTTAACCTGAGCACTGAAAAAGAGCCAGATACCCTGCATGGGTTTGAAAGTGACAAGAGCCTAGCGACTGACCAGAGCAGCACCAGGTTTGAAGTGACGAGGAGGGTCTGTTTCACGAAGTCTGCATTTCCACTGAGGACTCTTCCATCGCCAGGGTAGCACTGGCGCAGGTCTGCCGCCCGGCACAGCAATGCTGAGAGGTGCCAGTGTAGACCCGACCCACTGTCCTCAGCCCCCACCCTGACCCTGTTCCCTCAGCCTCCCCCGCAGTTCTCCCTGTACCTCCCACCCCGAACCCACTGCCCTCAGTCCCTGCCCCCGTTCCAACAGCCTCCCCCACAGTCCCCCTGCTCCCCCAACCCACTGCTCTCAGCCTTGCCCTATCCCAAATCTCTTCTTCAGCCTCCCCCATCATCCCACCCCCATCGCTCCCCCTGCTGTCCCACCCCCTCAACTTCCCCCCATTCCAGTCCTGCTCCCTTCTGTCTCATCCTTTCCAGACCCTGTCCCTCTCCCCAACCCCCCAACCCTCCCCAGCCCAGCCCCATTGTCTCCCCCGCCCCACTCTACACAGCTCTCTCTACCCTGTCCCATTCATGCTCCCCTCAGCTCCTACCCTACTCCCCCCATCCCAGTCCTGTCCCATCCCCCTCAGACCCTCCCAGTCCCAGTCCTGTCCCCCTCAGTTCCTCCACCCTGCTTCCCCCAGTCCATCCGCACACACCCACCGACTCCCTTGACCTCCCTCCCCCCTGTCCCACTCAGGACATACATGAAAAAGAAGCAATGGGCTTAAATTGTAGCAAGGGAGATTTAGGTTAGACATTAGGAAAAACTTCCTAACTGTAAAGGTAGTTAAGCACTGGACAAATTACCTTGAGAGGTTATGGAATAGCAGTCATTGGAGTTTTTTAAGAGGTTAGACAAACACCTGTCAAGGATGGTCTAGTTGTTATTACTCAGTCCTGCCTCAGTGCAGGGGTTTGACTAGATGACTTGTTGATGTCCCTTCCAGTCCTACATTTCTGTGATTCACACTGAATTGCCTTGTGCCTCTGTCTAGTAGTAGTGGCACACAGTTCTCGGACATGCAGGTTTATAAAATTGTAATTAATATGCAGTTTAGAGCATAGCAATTTTAAAGCTCTGCATGTTCAGACCAACTGAGCTGAAAATTGTGATCTTGTATTCAAAACTATTAAGATGTGGGCTGAGATAAAATCAGCATGAATTGCTCGACAATATCAGTGGAATCAGCATTGCGCTGCTATATATTGTAAAACATTACAGTGAAATCTTGCAAGTATTACATAGCAGGCCGCCTTGCCCAAGTGGTAACTAAGCATAACATTTTCCTGTTTCAACATTCTTAACTTGTATCCCTCCTAGAAGTTGTTTTTTTTTCAAACACTGAATGCTGCTAAGTTATGAGTTTTAACAGGTTTTTTTTCTTTTAAACCACAGCACTGAATGTTATTCTAAAATTGTTTTCCAAATATTCTTAAACTCCCAGTTTATCCCCCACTGATGTTCATTGTGAAAAATATTGCAGGTCTAATAATAATATTTGGCACTTTTGTAATTCACTGTCCAACATGTGTTTTGTGCCCTCCTCTGGTGGATTTTTAGAGGATAACTGTATAGCTACTAGCTAAGGAAGTTATATCTTGAACTCAAGTAGTAGAAGCTCATGCTCAAGCACCCCAGGCTGGCAGTGGGCTGAGCAGGCCAGCGGCTGAGACCCCGGCTGAGCCACTCAACCCGCTGCCAGCCTGGGGTTCCATTCACTCAGCTGGCAGCGGGCTGAGCAGGGCCGGCGGGGGGCTGAGTGACTCAGTCCGCTGCCAGTCTGGGGTGCTGGCAGCACTCAAGCCTGCTGCCGCTCTGGGGTTCCGGCTGCTGGCCCCTTGCCAGTCAGGGGCCCAGCCGCCGGCCCCGCTCAGCCTCCTGCCGGCCTGGGTGAGCAGAACCCCAGGTTGGTAGCGGGCTGAGGGGGGGCGGTGGCCGGGATCCCGGCTGGCAGGAGCTGGCGGCTGGAACCCCAGAGCGGCAGCGGGCTGAGCAGGGTCAGCGGCTGGACCCCAGACCGGCAGTGGGCTGAGCGGGGCTGGTGGCGGGAATGCCAGACAAGGATCCCAGATAAGGATCACACTAAATTGATGAGATCTGCATTTTAATTTTATCTTAAATGAAGCTTCTTAAATATTTTAAAAACCTTATTTACTTTAAATACAACAATAGTTTATTTATATAATATAGACATAGAGAGAGACCTTCTACAAACATTTAAATGTATTACTGGCATGGGAAACCTTAAATTACAGTGAACTTGGCACCCCACTTCTGAAAGGTTGCCGACCCCTGGTATAGAGTGACCATATGTTATACTAAGATTCTCTTTTTTTTCCAGTGAGTCAATATAGCTTTTGCCAGCCCAGAGGTTGGGCAGCCAATGTCTTACGTTTTCACAATGTTTTGTCCAACTTTCATAAAGTAAATACATGGTTAATATGAGTTAAAAAGGCCAGGGACACTTCCTTGTGAAGAATCTGTGCAGCAGATCATGCTAGAGCTGTGAAAATGTCAGTTTTTGATGGAACTTTAGAGGCAGTGATTTATCATGTATTTCTGGCAGTGCCCAAAATGTGCTGCTATTGCTAATGTCTTTGCAAACAAAAATAAGGCACAATAGGACTTCTGTAACATTTTTGTGCTACCTTAATCTAAATGAGATGATTCTGTGCTGACTTCATTTTGGTCACTTTGTGCTTTACTTAGGAGTAAAACTAGGGTTATATTTTCCCACTGCTTGAAAACCTAGCTTATTAAACTGGATAATGCCATTGATCTATTTACAGTATAAGGTTGATATAGAGTTGTAACTAACATTAAAACTGATGCCCACTATACATTTAAAACTAAAAAGTGGCTTTGTAAAAATGACATGGGTTTCCAACTCTACTGTGTCTCAGTCAGGGTGGAGCGCCTTGTGAGGTGTCTTCACACTAGCTCAAGGCCACAGACTCACAAGTATCCTATATTAGTTATTTTAAATAATATTTCTGATAATCTGACAATAATGTAAAGTTATTTCTTTAAAAAACACCCTTATAAGTTATGTCATATTGAAAACAACTTTCCGAGTCACAAAAAAGAAAATGGAAAGATGAAATAGGATTAGCTATACAAGCACAGAAGGGTTAAGTTTGTATGTCATGAAAACAACGAAGTTGATCAATATCATCAGGTAACTGCCAAAGAAAATTTTTATGCAGACGAAGCTCAAGAAACGCAACAACACAGAGAACAATCATTTGAAACAGATGCAGACACAAAACAAGAAATTACAACAGTTGAAACTGTACTAGCATGGGATATAGATGACATTGGCACATAGCCACAATCTTTAAACAACGAATTCCGTGCCATTATATTTGAGAAAGGCCCTGGGATAATAAAGGTCTTGAATATCCTAAAGACATTAGAGGTAGGAAATTCACAGAAAACAATTACTACAAAAGACTTTCTAAAGGTGAAATTGTCAACAGACGGTGGCTTGTGTACTCTAAATGCAAGGATGCTGTATTTTGTTTCCCATGCAAGATTTTCAATAGTTGCAATTTTAAGATAGCAACCATGGGTATTAATGATTGGAAAAATCTTAGTCACATATTACCGCAACATGAAAAGGCACAACACCACTTTGAAAGTATGCACAAATGGTGTGAGCTGAGTGTAAGGTTAAAAGATCAGACAACTCTTGATGCCCAAAATCAAAGATTGCTGGAGTCAGAGAAGCAGCATTGGTGTCGTGTTCTTGAACGTCTATTATCTATTGTTGAGTATCTATCAACAAACAATCTTGCTTTTAGAGGAAGCATTGAGAAATTATTCCAGCCCAAAATGGCAATTTTTTGGGCCTTGTACAACTGCTGGGAAAATTTGACACAGTGATGAGTGAACATGTCCGAGGAGTAACTGAAAATGAAATACATGACCACTATTTGGGACCAAGAATTCAAAATGAACTGATCATGCTAATGAGTGATAACGTGAGAGACAAAATTGTTTCATGGGTTACTTTGGCAAAATATTTTGCCGTAATTCTAGATTGCACTCCGGACATAAGTCATCAAGAACAAATGTTGTTAGTAGTGAGATTTGTCAACATTAGTGATTCAGCACAGATTACAGTTAAGGAATCGTTTATCACATTTTTAGAAGTAGAAGACACTACAGGTTTTGGACTTCTTCAAGCTCTCCTTGATGAACTAAAACGAATGGGATTGTCCGTAATGAACATTAGAGGACAAGGCTATGATAATGGTGCAAATATGAGAGGATGCATTTCTGGCGTGCAAGCTAGATTGCTGAGAGAAAATCCATGAGCTTTTTTTGTTCCGTGTGCATGCCACAGTCTTAATTTGATTTTGTGTGATATGGCCAAGTCTTCTGTAGAAGCTATATCTTTTTATGGTTTGCTGCAACACATTTACGTGCTCTTTTCAGCTTCACTCAACGATGGCAAATATTCAAAGCACATGTCAAAGCTATTACCGTTAAGCCTCTATCTGAGACACGCTGGGAAAGCAGAGTAGAAAGTGTAAAAACGTTGAGATATCAATCTGAGGAAGTTTACGAAGCACTGGTTGCTACTTCGGAAGAAGCCAGAGATCCAAAAGCTAAAAGTGAAGCACAGCCATTGGCCTCTGAAATATCCAGCTTCAAGTTTCTAACGTCTGTTGTAATCTGGTATGACATTCTTGTTAAAATCTCAAGTATAAGCAAAATAATGCAGAGTCCAATGATGCAGCTTGATTCAACACTTACTAAACAACACACGAGACTTGTTAGTGAAATACAGAGAAAATGGATCCAAAGAAGCACAGGTTACAGCAAGAGAGCTTGCACAGGCATTCGGTGTGTCCGAATATGACACGAGTTTCAAGGAAAAAATGGCAAGCGGAATATGAAGGAGCAGATGAGTCCATAGACGATCCAGAAAAGAAATTTGAGGTTGAATTTTTTAATGTTGTGATGGATAAAGCAATATCTGCTGTTGATGAAAGGTTTAATACCTTACAAGTACACCATGAACAGTTTGGATTTTTGTATGACATAACTAAATTCAACAAAATAGGAAAACAAGAGCAACTAATGACAAAGTGCAAGAACGTAGAGAGCCTCCTGAAGCACGGTGATAGTTTTGATTTAAATGGACTTGAACTGTACGAAGAATTGAGTACACTGTCATCAATGTTGCCACATGCAAAATCGGTGATGGACATTGTACAGTTTATTCATACCAGCAAACTTGTTGACATATATCCTAATGTGTACATTGCCACTCGTATTCTACTAACAATTCCTGTAACAGTAGCATCAGGAGAACGGAGTTTCTCAAAACTAAAGCTCATTAAAAACTATCTCCGCTCTACAATGAGTCAGGAACGCTTGACTGGTCTTGCTATTCTTGCAGTCGAACAAGACATCACTTTGTCTTTGTCATACGATGACATTATTACTGATTTTGCAGCCCAAAAAGCCTGAAAGATGGCTGTTAATTAAAAACAAATCCTTGTTTCAATACCTCTTCATATAAATTTCCAATAAAATGTTGACAAATTTAAAAAATCGTATTATTGGCATCATTCTGTCAAATCAGAATTTTTTCTATAGTGTTACTTCTTTAGTGCTAGTCCATCAGCATTACAGTGTGCTTAATTAAGTTAAACTGGTTTTAATAACGTGCATGTGGCAAGTTTTCCAATACTATAAGCTTATGTTTGTGTTGCTAAGAGCAAGTCAGGCACAGAGGCACCAGTTTAATAATCCCGCCTAGGACACCATAAATCCTAAGGACCGCCCTGCAGACAGAGACATGATCTTCACATGAAAGAGTTTACAATCTAAGTGGAGACATGGTAATACAGACTGAGGAGAAGATGGTGTGTCGGGGGGGTGAGTAACAAGGGTTACTGATCCAGGAGCAGGAGTTAGTTTAGTGTTGTTGAAAATGCCTTATTTTAAATAATGTGAATCCACTTAATTACCCTTTTTTTCTGTATCCTGACCTCATCGTTGCTTTTATTATTCCTTGTTTTTTTATTTTTGCCTATTTTGCACACATATGAAACTGGCAAGGGTTAAAATAAACATTTTTTTTTAATGGGAAATAACTTAAAATGCCAGGAGTAAAAATAACAAATGGGAAAATTTATATAAGTGAGGGCTTTGTATATATGAAATGTTTGTACCGCTGGATGGCATCCTCTGGCATAAAGATGCCACCTTTATCTCCTCGCCCTGCTTCCACAGTCTGAGCCTTCATCTACCCACTGAATGGGGATCTATTGCAGTTCTTCATCATGCATCACCTCTCCAGAAATACCAAATCCCACTGTAGGACCCTGTATCGTGAAACCATTCAACTAGAACTGAGTCAAGTTTTTGGAGTAATTTAGCCTCTTTTTTTGTCCACAAATTCCACAGACAGATAGCAATTTTCCTCGCATTTATTCATCATGTGAGGTAATCGGTAGAATAAAATTATGCTTTGACATGTGGATTGTTCACGAGGAGTTTGTTTCAAGTATTGATACTCTGAATCTGAACTGTTTTGTTTGGATAAATTGTATTGTTTGATCCATGATTGAATGAGCCTAACCCTTACTCAGGTTTCCCATGAGAACATTTCATGATCACTAAATTCAGAATTTGCTGTCTGTGAATATGATCCAATATCCACTTGCCGTTTCTGCCAGCATGTCTGGCACTGAACTTCTTTGCTTTAGAATATTGACCAGAAATTGAGTGGGAGCTAAGACATCCAAAGTAAACATTCTTGGAAAAATTGAGGTCTCTTCCTGCCCTAATTCAAACCTCACAAGCATAAGCCAGCTCTAAACTTTTCTTCTTTCTCAGGTGTATCCATGGTAAATGCACGGCTGCCAACTTTGCTTACACATGTAAGTGCTCAGAGGGTTATATGGGCATGTACTGCGACAAGAAGAATGACTCCTCAAACCCTTGCAGAATTATGAAATGCAACCATGGGCAGTGTAAAATTTCAGAACATGGGGAGCCATACTGCGAATGTGACCCTAACTATAGTGGAGAACATTGCGACAAAGGTATGCCAGGCTACAGTGCCTTGGATTGTGATTTGCTGTCATTTCTATTCACGTTTGTCTTCACTCTTCCTCCATTTAACGCTTATTAATGGGACAATGGCCCCTTCAGAACCATTGAGGGAGGAGGAGAGGGAAACCACACAAGAGCTGGCCAGAAGATGTCTGAATGCATAGAAAAGGGTAGATCTATGATAATATCTCTGTTCCTCCTGAATCCTGGAAGTTTGTAGCTCTGTTGTTTCTGAGTGGGATGTGTGAGTGGAGAGGGCTTGGGATGTGGGTGCTTTTCTGTGGCATCTTTCCCTTCATACACTACAAGGATTGTTCTCACTGCATTATTGGGGATGAAAATTCCCCCCAGCACACTGAACCACATCCACAATGGGGAAGTACAGAAAGGCAAAGGCAGAATTCCCAGGAAGCACTGCTCCTTTAGGAACCATGCTGTGTAGGATGAGTAATGCGAGTTGCCCTCATTCCTTCCCTCTCCTGAGCTGTACAGGTTTGAAATTGGGTCTCAAGGAAAATTCTTAGCTTTTCCTTTATTCCTATTGGGCTTTTGGGGAGGCCAAGTCCCCTATTTGTTCCACACCTGTTTTGCCCCTAAATTAAATGGCCTATTAGAAACTCAGAAAGTTATAACTCAGTCTTCTAGTCCTTCCTTTGTTCCTTTCATCTAAAAGGATCACAGTCTTTGCAAATTCCATAAATCTGACTGCTGCACAGTGACTGCACAATAGGTTAGGACAGGAAATGTTGCCAAGTATACTTGGGCAAACCCCAGATTATTAAAGTTCATACAGAGTAGGCTGAATGTTGGGTTTGAGGATCTCCTCTAAAGACCTACACAGAGCACGCTGCATGGAACTCCATGTATCTAATCTGAAAGGATTTAAGGACAGATCGACCTTACCAAGATTTGTGTCCGTGGCTCGAGGGAGCTTAAGTGTTTCAAATGTAAGTCTCATGCCATTAAACCATTCCCATGGCTAATAATGGTCTTACTAATAATATATTTTTTCCATTTTCCATCTAATATGGGAATAATATATACTTTACAGGGATGTTGGAAGCTTAAATAGCTATTGTTTGTTAAAGCATCTCCAGTTCTGTTGAAGGCAACAGGCCTGATTCTACAATGCCTTGTATAAATACATACCTGCACAAAGAGAGTACTATTCTGTCCTGATAGCATTTTACACCTCGTACAAAGCAGTGGAGAATGGAGACCCTGTGCACTGTTGTTTGCCTTTAATAAAATAAATATCAGTACATGCACAGGGCTGTTTGGTGGGGAGGGGGTTACAAGATAATTATCACCTTCTCCATCCTTCCTCTCGCTAACATTCTAGGGGTTCATTAAGTAACAAGCCAGTGAATGATAAAGGAATAAAACTTGAATAACGCAAACTGGGGAGCGTCTCTGGTGAACTGCTGCGCACAGCCATGCGGTGTTCCCAACCCCTGCCTCCAGGGCAAATCTCCAAAATCCTATGTTTATAATACTGTCCCTTATGAGGGAGCATCTTTAAATTATAATCTCTTACAAACCTCTCTCTACACTCTCCATTGTCTTAACAGAGAATCTTTGCCAAGGGGAGATTGTCCGAGAAGTGATCCATAAGCAGCATGGCTACACCTCGTGTGTCACTGCCTCCAAAGTTCCCCAGATGGAATGTCGTGGCAGTTGCAGTAATGGGCAGTGTTGCGTTCCCCTCCGGAGCAAAAGGCGGAAATACATCTTTCAGTGTGTGGATGGATCCTCCTTCATGGAAGAACTGGAGAGGCATGTGGAATGCGGCTGCTCAAAATGCTTATAAGCCATTCTCCAGTCTCTTGCCACTTTAATCGACTCCGAAGTGCTCTCAAAATGGGACTATTTACTTTCAGCGTGAAGAAGAAGAAGAAAAGAATATTAAGTATATTGTAAAATAAACAAAAAATAGAACTTATTTTTATTATGGAAAGTGAATATTTTCATCTTTTATTATATAAAGTATCACACCATTTCGGGTATATGTATCATATAGTGAGTTATTTTTACCATAAAACTTTTTTAACAGTTGTTAAAAAAATTAAAAATGTTTTTAAAAAATAAAGAAATCATAGCCTAACAAAAGGAGAAATGGGGTAAGTTTATAAGCATGCACGATGGCCAAATGTGAAGATATTTCAAGGACCTGCCACAAAACGATAGATACAGACTGAAAAAAATATGCTCCGAGGTTCTGATGGGTACAACGGGAAAGCACATTCTCACATCTGACAGCCATCTCTTCTATCTGTGCACCCTGAAAAAATCTCCCTCTCGATTCTTACCCTTGCCTAATAATGCTAGTTTGTGTTTGGTTCCTGTACAGTGGCTCAGCTTGATTCTCTTGAACCAGTTCCCCAAAAAGTGCATCGGTCTGGCAGTAGCCTAAGTCTGACATTGACTCCATTACTCAAGTACTATAATAGTAGAATGCATTTTTGTTTTGTATTTTGTATTTTTATCTGTCTTCCCAGTATATTCTTGAGTGACTGTATCGCTATAGCACGGACAACTCTATTCAAAAGGAAGTGGGGGAGAGAATGTGGTAAACACAGTTTGGGATGTTTTTGTCCAAAAAGGCAAAAATAAGTGCTAAGTGACTCCAATTAAGCAACATACTAACTACTACTTACCCTTCCTGTGTTATTTCCCAGGTTTATGCCTCACTGCTCTCAGCCTTGAGTTCTTTTTTGTATATTAAATGTGGGGAATACACTACAATGAAGTTTGGCAAACCTAGACACTGCAGCTTTCAAAGTTCATGTATAAATCCATTTTAAAAGAGAGTGAAAATATCCCAAGAACCAGAATTTACCTTGCTGATATATTGTACTTTATTCCCACTTTCATTTATTTCAGCCAAAATTTTACTCCATGCCACAGTTGCCTATTAATACACACTCTATGGTACATGGCCAACATGCTGCTTCTCCACCTGCTACTTCTCAAATTAGTGTAAGTTGCACTATACGCATGTGGAATTCCTATAGGTCTTCTGTCTGTCCCACCTTAACAGAGATTTCATCTGTTCTTAAGGAGACTCTTGATATCTCCATATAGTTTTGCTCTCGCTTTCCACTATATAGATTGACTGATCCACGCTAAAAACGTTTTCAACTGCACTATTGTATATTCTGCACTTGTTCCTCCCGCAGGACTCCCATTGACTTTAATAGGAGCCGTGTGTGCAGAATAAATTCTGAATATGCAGCGAAGATCCATGTAGATGACAAATTCTCAGTGTGAATTTGAGAGGTGATTTTTACCCTTAGGGCGTTGGGGGTTTTGCCAGGGTTTAGGGTGACCAGACAGCAAATGTGAAAAATCGGGACAGGGGTAATAGGAGCCTATATAAGAAAAAGACCCAAATATCGGGACTGTCCCTATAAAATCGGGACATCTGGTCACCCTACCAGGGTTACCTGTTAGGGACATTGATTACATTACACAAGCCTTGAAGTGTTCTATTACCATGAATTTCAAACCTCCCTGTCAATTACTGTTCCATTGTTTCCTTAAGTAATTTCTCTCTTTCTCCCTGCAAGGGTCCTGTGGTCCTTTCTTCAATGAGTATGTTTGTGAGAAACAGCTAAGTCAGAGCTTACGCCTTGCAGTTTTGGCCTGCTCCAATGCCCATTGAAGTCAATGGAAAGGATCAGCCCCTTTAAGAGCAGGGGCAGAAAGAGAGCTCATCAGTTAAAAAAAAAAAAAAGTAAATAATTAGTTCTTTCACCTGAATGAGGCTTTAAAAAAAGAAAAAGAGCATGAAACATTTCTGTGATAGCCAGAACAACTTTACATTCCCCTCAGAAAAAAAACCAGACACTATTGCAGTTACAATGTCAATCTTTGTCCTTTTTTGTAACCAGCAGCCCTAAGATGCTTATAGGCCTTATTCTAATTAAAACCTTTTTTATCCATAACAGTGTAGTCACATTCCTTTTTGTTTCCCAGAGTAATTGGGGCAGGAGGGAAGTGAGTGATACAATAGAAGTTTTTCAGAATAAATACTAGTACAATGGAGCCTGCAATCAGTGAAACATACAACAATCACTACTTAATGTGCCAAAAACTGATTGAAATAGTACAGTTCAGGAGCCAGAAAAAAACCAGTTATATATAGCTTAGGTTTCATTTCATTTTGAGTGATAATATGTGACTCTAGAAGCAGCTGAAGTTTATAAAGTTAAAAAAAAACACAAACCCTCCCTGCCCCCCAGTCTGTAGATTCTAAAAATTTGCAAAAGCAACTAACTGCACACGCTTGTATAAACATGGCCCTGGTACAAATCTACTATTATTAATGAAACATTCTTTCTCAGTGCATTTTTGTAGCTGCAGTTAGCCATCATTTCAGGGAAGACAAATCAAGACTTGACCAGTGAATCGCAGTGCTTCAGCGCTCTTAATGTTTTAAAGTCTCATTAGTAAGATGATAATTGGCTGCCAGTAAACCGCCAAAGCATTGTGTGGCATTGCTTTCCCCAAAAACTAATTGAAATTGTAGCCAATGGTTTCATCCAAACAGCAGCATGACTGAGAGAAAATAATGTTTCCTCCCTCCCACCCCTCCCCCCAATCTTCTGACAGATTTTTAAATTCTGACTCTGTTACCAAAGGTAAAAAAGTCATCAATGGCCGCTTAAAAGAACCGCAGACTGACATGTTAACCAAACTTCACAGCAAAATGATAATAGCTACAGTACAGTAGGGCTGGCCCTGTTCTGTAATCACAGTCAAGTGCTGTGACATACAAATAACTCAGAATTCCTATTTTTTAAACCAAAAGAAGCATTTTTACACATTTCTAGACAGCAGTTGCATGACAATCACTGCCATGTTTCAGATCAGTGATTTTACTGGCTTAATATGGAAGTACTTTGCTTGGTTTAATTAAAAAAAATTAATGGTGCCAAAAATATGAGTTTAACTGAAGTGTTTAATTAGCTCTGGAAGTTTCCTCTGTAACCTGCCTGTTACAGTAGATATCAGCAGTAGTTATTTTTTAACACTATTGAGTTTTTAATAAAGTGAAGAAAGATGCTAACCCTAAAAAAAAAACAAGTAAGAGGGCAATGCAGACTGGTGTGAATTAGTGTATTTTATTAACAGACTCTCATTGTGATGTAATTTTTAAATAAAGTGTTGGGTTATGGAAGATTATAACATATCCTGTGGTGTGATGCAGATTATTTCTCTTGACTGTGTATTTTGGGTATCATGGTCTGACCACTTCATGTCTCTTGTACCAGTGAGGTAGCTGAAGTATTGCAATGAGAACATACACAACTTTGGTCACAGTGACAACATAACTTCCTGTACAGGCAACTCCAATGCATAAGAAGGTCTGGAAAATTTTCCCCTCTTGGAGTTTCGATCACATTCTTTCTTTGCCCCACTGAAGAAGCCATAGTAGTAACATTTACATTATGGTAGCACTCACAGGACCTACTCAAAATTGCCCCTCCCCCTTGTGCACAGAGGTCTGCCACCAAAACCAGCAGCTGCCAGAGATTTTCGTGAATCCAGAGACATGAAGTCACCCTGGCACAGTTGCTGCGCCTCTGCTCCTTCCAGCACCCTGTCAGTATGAGCCTTTGCTGACAGGGGCTTCCCCACTGAAGAGGGAGTTCAGTGGCACGGAGGGAAAAAGTGGAGCAGTGTAAGATTATCCATGAAAAGTCCATGAGATGACAGTGAGTGATGTCTCCCTGGCCACAGGTCCTCTCCTGCCTCCCACTAAGGGCCTTCCGTGGTGGGGAGGGAAGGTGGGGATATGTTGCTGTGGAGGTGGCACTGCTCACGCCTGGACCATCCAATCCTCTGGATCCCAGTAGCCTGTGATTGCAGAGAGTACAATATGTCCCTAAATCACCAAATCTTCATGATTTTCCAAACAATGAGAGAGATGATTGAAATAGAAACTGGCTGAACCATAATGTGGTGTTTATGATAACACAGTGAAATCAACCAGGTCAGGGAAGGGTCAAAGGAACCCAAATCAGTCAGTCAGAGCTTTCAAAAACTGATTATTTGGAAAGATTTATGTGATGTTATCTAAGTGACATCCTCTCCCATTTTCTGATTAGTCTGTCCTAGACACTGAAGTCCCAGTTTTATTTTGTTAACCCTAGTTCCCAGTCTTGAAGTCAAAGCAACACCACAGATGAGCCCAAAAAAAGTGGGTTAAAAGACCATCACTGAAAGCGAGCATTTAAGAAAACAGCCATGCTAGGCAAGCAGTGTGGCTTAAATCATCTGTTTTTGGCTGCCTGCTAACAAAAATAAGTACTGTTATTGCTGTAACAGAAGGCGCAGATCATTCACACACATCAAGCAAGTGTGTTGTAAGATGGCAGAGTTCTGCTGTGAACAGGGCCGGCTCTGGCTTTTTTGCCGCCCCAAGCAAAAAACGCCCAGCCGGAGCAGCAAAGGGGGGGGGGGGGGGAGGGGAGGAGGAAAACAAACCTGCCCCCAGCCGGAGCGGCGAGGGGTGGGGGGAAGAGAGAGAACAAACCGGCTGGCCGGAGCAGCAAAGGGGGGGGGGTACAAACCAGTCGGCCGGAGCAGCAAAGGGGAGGGGGACAAACCAGCCAGCCGGAGCAGCAAATGTGGGGGCGGGAAACAAACCTGCCCCCGGCCAGAGCGGCGAGGGGGGGGGGGGGAGGGGGACGGGAAACAAACCTGCCCTCGGCCGGAGCGGCGGGGGTGGGAGGGAACAAACTGGCCAGCCGGCCGGAGCGGCGAAGGAAAGAAAAAACAAACAAACAATACCTGTGGGGCGGCAGGAGCGTGGGTGCAGGGGGACTCCTGGCCCTAGCTGGGGGAGAGAGAGAGAAGGGGGGCGGCCAGGGCTTCCTTAAGCGGGGTGCTTGCCATGCAGCCCCTCCCACTGCACCGCCTGCTGGGAGGGCTCCGCGCTGCTCCGGTCGGCAGGCAGGGAAGGATGTGGGCTGCCCTGCCGGGCTTGCTGCAGGGTGCTCCCATCCTCCGCCCCTTACAGGGCGGCGGGAGCAGCAAACCAAAAAGAAAAAAAACCTGCAGGGGCGGCCAAAGCGGTGAAGCACAAAAAAAAAAAAAAAGGATTGGACAGAATGCCGCCCCCTTGGAATCTGCCAACCCAAGCACACACTTGCTCGGCTGGTGCCTGGAGCCGGCCCTGGCTGTGAAACTTAAAATACATTCAGACTACAGAACGTCACATGAGCCCTACAAACCCTGAGTGAACACAGCTAACCAATCATCTTTATTTATATAGTTCAGACACACACGTACGTCCAGGGTGCTGTACACCACATTAAGAATATAGTAAAATATTACAGCCCATTCGCAGATCCTGATCCAATTCCCATTAGAGTCAGATGTACTACTTTTTCCATGGAGCCCCTTCATCGCATAGAATGATTGGGGGGAACTCCAAGGAGAGCCTCTTCCACAGAATCTGGCCTGCATCTCCCAGTTTCTACTGTACTGTGCATTTTCTCATTATAGTAGGCATGTAAAAAAATGCAAGAAATACCGCTTGTGTAAACCATGTTAACAGAGTGGCTTTGTCTTCCTCTAGTGGTTAGAGCACGCAAAGAATATAGTGGGCATGCGTGTGCGCACAACCACCAATGGATGGCGTTGAGCATTTACGGACCACAACAACACTTATTAATGCAAGCTGAGTCCTCAAAATGGGTTGCAGTCAACCAGGGAGTAACATGAACTCCCGCAAAACCCCAATGTACATTAATCACCTATTTTAAATTTGCTGCTACACTGTTGTTGCTAAATATTGCTAGTGACCATAGAGTGTAAGCCCTTTGTGGCAGGAACTATTGGGGGGGGTTGTGGGGGGCGGGGAAGTGTTGTACAGTGCTTAGCACAGCAGTACTACAACAAACCAAGTAAGTAAGGTGTCAGCAGGGCCAGCTCTAGTGTTTTTGCCGTCCCAAGCGGGGGGGTGGAGGGAAGCCGCGATCGCAAGCGGCGGCATCGCTAACGCCGCTTCATTCTACGGCGGCAATTCGGTGGCAGGTCCTTCACTCTGAGAGGGAGTGACAGCCCCGCTGCCGAACAGCCGGACGTGCCACCCCCTCTTCATTGACTGCCCCAGGCACCTGCTTGTTAGGCTGGTGCCTGGAGCTGGCCCTGAGTGTCAGAATTATGGAAGGATTAGGAAACTGTGGCACCGAAAATATTTAGCTCAGTGACCTTGAATGGTTGTGTCCTTGAGGAAGACCCTTTCTTTCCACGAGAAGTGCTTGTGCTGGAACCAAATACTACACTGAGCACTGTAAACGTACCTAGAGAGAGGGGACGGATGGTCTATGAATTGCTTGGATATTCTTTTTAAACTAGCTTTTCTGCTTCCATTTCATTGCCAAGTATAGCATGTCAGACTAGGGTTGTGTGACTTTTATTAGCTGACATTAGAAATAATATGTTTATTGACTGAATCGTTGCTCACTGGCTAACATAACCCCAACCCTAATCATCACCTTTTGATCATTTTTCTTAGTTGTCCCAATAGCAGTTGGGAAAATTTTACAAACCCTGCAAATTTACATTTTATTCTCCAACAGTTAACAAACCTGAGGATTAAGCCTACAACCCATGGTGAAACATACTAGCCCAATGTGCCCTCTGCAATTTAAAAGTAATGCAGCAGCAATATACCGTTTATTATTTACTTGTAATATTGTGAATCAACTTTTGATTTGATAGACTATTATAAAAGTATTACAACTAAAGGGCCTGATCCTCCCTGATTGAACTAACCTCGATATCTCTAGACTGATTCTTGCCTGCATATTTATACCTGCCTCTGGAAATTTCCACTACATGCATCTGACGAAGTGGGTATTCACCCACGAAAGCTTATGCTCCTGTTAGTTTATAAGGTGCCACAGGACTCTTTGTAACTAAAGGTAGCTGACTTGCGGGAAAGGATGTTGAATGTATTACTCAGCATATGTCAACAGTATGTGTAGGATAAGGAATGAATTCAGGGATGTCCTATGGCCTGTTTTATGCACGAGATCAGATGCGATGACCACAATGGTCCCTTCTGGCCTTAAAATATATGAAGCTATAACTTCATGATCCAATTTTATTCAAATTTTAACCTCAACACTGTGAGTTGAGACCTGCTTCCTTCACACTGCTTTATGCACGGATAAATCAGCTAGGCACCATAGCACTTACGCATATCATTGGGTATGGATTTTGAGTACTCTGCTTCATTAAACTGTACCAATCTAGCCTACAATTTACCACTTTTGCAGAGGTCAGCGGATTAAGCTGAAAAAGAGCTTGACCCTGCAAGGGATAGTTAACAGGGGAAGGTGCTCAGTACTTTGCAGGACTGGGCCCAGGGAAATTATCTTTCTAGGGTGACCACACATCTCGTTTTAGCCAGGACAGTCCCTTTTTTCAGCCCTGTCCTGGCCGTCCTGACCTTTTTTTGGCAAAAGGGGGCCATTTGTCCCATTTGCTCTTGCCAACTTGATCAGTTGGCAAGAGCAAATGGGACAAATGCCCACTTTTGTTAAAAAAGTGGGGTGCAGAAGGGCATGCGGGGGGGGGGGGGTAAGTGGAAAGGCCAGCCCTATGCGGCTGGGGGAGGGGGAGAAGAGGAGACAGGGCTCAGGTAAGCAGCAACACCAGCCCCAGCCTTGCACAGGGGGCAGGCAGGGCTCAGGCAAACAGTGACGCCAGCCCCACATGGGGAAGGGGGCTCGGGCGAGCAGCTAGGGCCAGCCCCATGAGGTGCCCTGTTTTCTCTTTGGGAAATATGGTCACCCTACATCTTTCACCACATTTATTTTTCTTACCTTTTTCCCCACTCTTTCCTCCCCCCCCCCCCCAAGCTTTTTTTCTAATGGAGCCCAACTTTCATTTTTTCCCCCTCTCATTTAAGTATAATTAGGGGAAAAGATTCATGAGCTTTAGGAAATGGATACCAAGCAGTGATTAGCGAGGTCATATCTGGGTGCGGGAAGTGAGGTCATATCCAAGTGGGGGGCCCTCCCACTCCCATGTCATGCACCCTCTGTGATTGCTGCCTGGGTGAGGCCTCACCTGGCTTCTTCACTTGCCCAACCTACCCCCTCCTCTGCTGAGGCCTGGGCTCCCCTCAGGAGTTCTGCTGCCTGCACCTCCCTTTCACTCCCTGTTCTTACAACTACACCCAGCGTCAGGGTTCACTCACCTTCCTGAGGTGCTTTTTCTCATAGAGTGGGCTCCCTTCAGTTGCTCTTCCCACTGGGGCAGGCTTCTCTCAGTGGTTCTTCCAAATCTCCTGCCACAACCCGAACCCAACCTTGCTTGGCTCAACACAGTCCCTGCTCCTTCCTCTCCCTGCAGGCCTGGCTGCTATTCCTTCCACCGGGGTATGCCTGAGCAGGTCACCCACTCCTCCTCCACTTCCACCCACTGGGCTTCTGTGTGCGCCCCTCACCACTTCTCTTGCTTCCTGCAGTTGTCAGTGGTGCCTCCCTCCCCCACCACACTCCTTCCCCAGGTTCCTTGCCACAGCTGCACTAACCTGGGCCATCAGGCTTGCAATGAGGAAGCCCTGGTGTGGGAGGGGAGGAGGATCTAATGTGTTCCCTTGCTCCCCAGCCAATTTACTTATAGCCCCGTTGTAATCATGGGACCAAATGACGTGGGCTGCCTAGGGTTGCCAACTTTCTAATTCCACAAATCGAACACCCCAGCCCTGCCCCCACTTGGTCCATCCCCCCTCCCTCTGTCACTCACTCTCCCCCATCCTCACTCACTTTCACCAGGCTAGGGCAAGGGGTTGGGGTGCAGGGGGGGGTAAGGGCTCCAGCTGGGAGTGTGGGCTCTAGGGTGGGGCTGGGGCTGAGGGATTTGGCATGCAGGAGGGAGCTCCAGGCTGGGGCTGAGGGGTTTGAAGTGTGGAAGGGGGGTGCGGACTCTGGCTGGCGGTGCGGGCTCTGGGGTGAGGCAGAGGATGAGTGGTTTGGGACGGGTCTCCAGGCAGGGGCTGAGGGGTTCAGAGTGTGCGAGGGGGTGCAGGCTCTGGGGTGGGGATGGGGATGAGGGATTTGGGATGCAGGAGGGAGCTCCGGACTGGGGCTGAGGGGTTTGGAGTGTGGGAGGGGGGTGCAGACTCCAGCTGGGTGTACAGGCTCTGGGGTGGGGCTGGAGATGAGGGGTTTGGGGTTCAGGAGGCGGCTCCAGGCTGGGGCTGAGGGGTTCAGAGTGCGGAAGGGGGTGCGGGCTCCATCTGAGGGTACAGGCTCTGGGGTGGGGCTAGGGATGAGGGGTTTGGGGTGCAGGAGAGGGCTGGGACAGGGTGTTGAGGTGTTGGGGGGGTGCAGGCTCCAGGAGGAAGTTTTGGTGCAGGAGGGGACTCCAGGCAGGGGCAGGGGGTTGGGGTGTGGGAGGGGATTTGGGGTGCAGGGTCCCAGTGACACTTACTGCGACTCCCAGGAAGTGGCCGTCAGATCCCTGCTTCCCCTAGGTGCATGGGCGGCCAAGGAGGCTCTACACGCTCAGCTGCCATCACATCTGCAGATGCCACCCCCGCAGCTCCCATTGGTCGCGGTTCCCGGCCAATGGGAGATGCTTAGCCCACACTCGGGGCGTGGGCAGCGTGCAGAGCCTACCTGGCCGCCCATGAGCCTAGGGACCACGGGGACCCACCCGGTGGCTGCTTCCGGGAGCCGCACGGAGCTAGGGCAGGCAGAAGGCCTGCCTTAGCCCCGGGCCCCCGCTGCTCCGCTGACTGGACTTTTAATGGCCCAGTCAGTGGTGCCAACTGGAGCCGCCAGGGTCCCTTTTTGAGTGGGCGTTCCAGTCGAAAACCAGACATCTAGCAAACCTAAGCCTGCCTTCAGAGGAGAGAAAGGCCAACATATTTAAGGCCTAGGAGTAGACTCTGGCCAGGGAACGTTCAAAGGGCTAAAATCACTTGAGCTGGTAGTTTACCATTTTTCCAGCACATTTAAATAAACAAAAATAAACCCCTCCAAGGGCTCCAGGACTGAGGGACTGGTTCAGAGGTTGCTCAGCAGCTTTGGCCTACCTCACTCCTCCACCTGCTGCTGACCAGCAGCAAGGCTTGTTCTCCCCTCTACTTGTCCCTTGCTGTGCCAGAGGAGTTTCTCCTGGGCAGGGCCCTGGAGAAGCAGTCACAATGCTATAGGTCAAGGGTTCGCAAACTTTTTTTTTCCTGGGCCCACCCTTTGAAAATATTTTGGGCTGTGCTGACCCACACCCCAAAAAACCCCGATAAGCCATTTACCCCACCCCCCTTCCATGCCATGCCATGCCATGCCACGCCACGCCACGCCACGCCACGCCACTCTTCCTTCTGCACTGCTGCTGGAAGTGGCACTGCCTTCAGAGCTGGTCACCTGGCCAGCAGTCATCGCTCTCCAGACACCCAGCTCTGAAGGCAGTGCAATACCATGACCCTCCCTCTACAATAGCCTTGTGACCCCCTTTTGGGTCAGGACCTTCAGTTTGAGAAACGTCACTCTAGCAAGTGGGGACCATCCTCATTGTGCAGTGCATGCCCCTAGGTGGCACTGTTGTACACAATGGTCTCAAGGTGCTCTCAGCCAATGTAGAAAAAGTACACAAACAGTGGGACTTAAAAGCAAGCAACCCTCCAGTCAGCTCCAGAAACCACTGTTGTGAACTGTTGTGATTTTAGCACAAGTCTTGCAAAATCTGTTTCCTTCAGCCCCGGCTCCTGGAGTCCTGGGATTAGGTGAGAATCTTAGTTTTCATTTATTTAAAAAATATTTCTAGCCTTGTTAATTGCAGAGAAATGCTGGAAAAGGTGGCCCAAGGGTGTGCTAGAGCCTGAGAGGTCAGAAGGAAAAGAACTAGAACCCCAAATGTACTACATTAAAAGTCTCATGATTTTTAAACATTTAGGATTGGCAATACTAACTCATCAGTGGAGGGAGAACAATGCTGTCTCAGACCACAAGGAGAGTGGAGGAAGTGCTACCTGTGCTTTTAGCATAGGTGGGGCAATTGCTCTCCCTTGATTTCCTCTTTATTTTATCCCTGTTAATAAGAATACAGATACTGGTCTGACGCTGCAGATCTTTACTCGTATGACCTGTCCAGGTGAAGTCCTCATTCTTAGATGTTCAGCTGATTCTCAGGGTAGCCAGATTTGGAGTCTGGAAAGAAATTTTCCTCCAGGTCAGACTGGCAGGGACCTTGGAGTTTTTTTGCCTTCCTGTGCAGCATGGAGCACAGATCATCTGCAAGGATCATTTGGGCCTATCCTACCGAATCCCACCTTTAGCAAGGTTTGTGGTGGATTCTCCCGCTACTGGCAATTTTTAAATAAAGATCTGTTGGTTTTTTATTTAAAAAAAAAATACGCTCTAGCCATTACTTTGGGAAAGTTCTCTGGCCTGTCTTATGTAGGCAGTCAGAGTAAATGATCACAGTGGTCCCTTCTGACCTTGGAATTTATGAATCTCTTAATTCCTTGCCATTGCAGGGGCCTTGGGCATTGGTTGCACCTTGGTCTTTCCTAGGGTTACCATACGTCCGGATTTTCCCGGACATGTCCGGCTTTTTGGGCTCCAAATCCCCGTCCGGGGGGAAAGCCCAAAAAGCTGGACATGTCCGGGAAAATCGGGGGGGCCGGGCTGGGGGCCGGGCCGGGGGCTTGGGGGCCGGGACGGGCCGGGGGAGCGGGGCCGGACCGGGCCGGGGGCTCCGGGGCCGGCCGGCGGTGTGGTGCCTGGCTCGGGGGCTCCGGCGGGGCCGGGCCGGGGGCTCGGGAACTCCGGCGGGAGCTCGGGGGCTCCGGCGGGGCCGGGCCCGGGGCTCGGGAACTCCAGCGGGAGCTCGGGGGCTCCAGCGGGGCCGGGCCAGGGGGCTCGGGAACTCTGGCGGGGGCTCGGGGGTTCCGGCGGGGCCGGGCCCGGGGCTCGGGGGCTCCGGCGGGGCTCGGCCGGGGGCTCCGGCAGTGCCAGGCCGGGCCGGGGGCTCGGGGGACGGGCCGGCGGGGCCGGGGGCCGGGCTGGGGACCGGCGGTGCGGTGCCGGGGGCCTGGGGGCCGGGCCGGGGACCGCAGTGCTGGGCGGGCTGGGGGTGGTCGGCCGGGCCCGGGGCCGGCACCCCAGGGCCGGGGCCAGCCTGGGCCGCGCCTCCTCCCCCCACACTCCCCCTTACCTGCTTCAGGCTTCCCGCGACTCAAATGTTCGTGGGAAGCAGGGGAGGGGGCGGAGACTTTGGGGAGGGGGCGGAGTTGGGGCGGGAGCGGGGCTGGGGGCGGGGGCGGGCCCGTGGAGTGTCCTCCTTTGGGAGGCACAAAATATGGTAACCCTATCTTTCCTATTCTCTGCCTGTGGTACACCACAGTTTGGTCTCCCAAGGATTGGATTGCTTGATTCTAACCCAAGTTACTGGGTTCAACCAATGGACAGCAGGGTGAAATCTAACGGCCTGTAATACAAAGGAGGTCAGACTAGATGAACTATTATGATTCCTTTGACATTAAACGCTATTAAATCTATGGGAGACTGACCTGCAAGAAAGAAAACAGCAAAGAACAATATTCCAAAATAAAATCCATTACAGTGAGGCTGTCAAAGAGTCCTAGACCTTCCAAGGAAAAAAGTTTCCTGCAAAAGCAGCGTGTAATATAACAGGGCAGAGATACACACAATTTACATTGATTACTGCCAAAATTGCTGACTGACGACAGATATCATACTTTCATACAAGCAATGAGAAAAATAGCTGAATAGCACAAAAATTTAAATCTACGGGGTTAACATTCCAAAATTATAGATTCTTTTTTAAGAATGTCATCATCTAAATCTGTTTTGATACTTTCATACCAATTCTGATCGCATGCTGGTTTAACACCATTGACTTCAGTGGGGTTAGGTCTGACTTTTACCATTGAAAGGAAGGTCAGGGTCAGCCCTCTTTTAACATAAATTTCCAGGGGATTAGAGCTAGTCAAAAAAATTCCATCAAAGATTTTTCTGATGACTTGTTGAGCAAAAGAAATTTTCATGGAAAAATCTCTTTTTTTCAAATACCATTTTCAAAACAAAAATGTTCATGGTATTTCTTTTGATCAGATTTCATTGGGCGGACTGCCCCCTCCTTTTCTCTCACTTTTTTAAGAGAGAGTAAAATAGCGCAACACTTTGAGTCAAAAAAAAAAAAAGAAAAGAAAAAGAAAAATGTTGAACTAAACATGGTCATTCCTTCTTCAAAATTGTGAAAACACAATTCTATTTTCTTGACCAGCACTAACAGTTATTGTTTTGCTTGATCATAATTCTTTAGATTTTTTATCATTATATGTATCACTGATGGGGAATCACAAGACCACGTCAGCAGTAACAAGCTCAGATTTCGAACAAGTCATTTCTGTCTGAAAGCCAGACAACTGTGGAAATCATGCTATTCAGAAAAATGAATGCATAACTTTTTCAGTCTTCATCAGGGGTGAAAGTAACTTAAAGAACTTACCAGTACGCAGGGCAGACAGGGTCCTGGGCAAGGTGGTGGGGGGTGGCTCTGGGCTCCCGGAAGGGGCTGGGCCTCGGGCAGAAGGGGCGGGGTTGGGGCCAGACTCCCCCAGCCAGCCCTTCAGCACTGCCTGGCCCGCGCTACCTGGGGCTCTGACAGCGATTTAAAGGTCCCGGGGCTCCAGCCGCTGCCAGGAACCCCAGGCCCTTTTAAATTGCCGGACTCCAGGGCCCCCCAGATGCCCCTTTTGTACCCCGTCAGCAGCCCTGCCGGTATGGTGCTTAACGCACTGCCATAGCAGCACTTTAACGTCGGCAGTATACCGGCCTGTACTGGTGGCCACTTTCTTACCAGTATGCCGTACCGGCCCGTACCGGCTTACTTCCACCTCTGGTCTTCATATTGCACAGTTCTTTTCTCAAGAGGAGAGTCCTACAGCTGACAAAAGAAGTGGGTGAAGACAATCCAGACATAGGTGAAGTCAGTACCCAACAGAATTAGGATTAAACATAATGTTGGAAGGAATCTAGACAAGTCTTAAGGGGATAACTTTTAGGAGATAACATATTTTCATATGTATTCATAAGATTAAGAACAGAACATAAGAATGGCCTTACTGGGTCAGACCAAAGGTCCATCTAGCCCAGTATCCTGTCTTCCGACAGTGGCCAGTGCCAGGTGCCCCAGAGGGAATGAATCGAACAGGTAATCATCCAGTGATCCATCCCCTGTCGCTCATTCCCAGCTTCTGGCACACAGGAGGGATATTTCCATTCTGCATCTTCAGCTAAACTCATGACTCTAAAAATATGAGATTTTACAAACATTTTTGTTTGAAGGAAAACATTCCCCTTTCCTTAAGACTTAGACTTTTAGCAGTTTCTATCTCAAATCTATATTTTCTGGCGTGTTTTAAATATTAATCACTTCCTGCCTCTGATGTTTCCACAACAGGCCCCTTTGTTAATTGCTCCGTGCACAATAAGCCTGAATAGTACAGTATCTGGCAATGATGTGCTGCTCTGATTTGTTGAGGATGTTGCTCGTTTTGTGCCCTGGGTTTCATCTATGTGAGCCTTAACCTAGGTGCTACATCACTGTAAATGTCACTGTCGCACCAATTCACACACATAGGCCGAGGAGAAATGGCTTCGCCGTAATTGTAATTCACTGGTGATGTGCTCTTATGAAAGGGCCCATTATTTCCTTAATACATCCTTCCCACGAGCATAGAGCATTCTTTTCTCCCAGAAGAATTAAATGTAAGTGTGGGGGAGAAGACCATCCTATGACTGGGAGCCAAGAAATCCTGGCTTTTATTGTTGTTGTTGACATTATCCCCCTGGTGGACCTTGGGCAAGTCACTTTTTGTCTTCCCGTGACTGTTTGCCCATCAGTGAACTAGAAATAACACAATTTTTACCTACTTCTCATGACTGTTGTGAGGGTTAATCAGAAAATGATCATAAAGCACTTAGAAGATGTAAAGTGGTGCTAGGGCCCAGGAGAGTCTGCAGCAGCCCAGATCGGTAATTGTAGGGAAAGTCCTGCCCAGACACAGCTGGAGCATGCGCAGTCTCTACTGAGCATATGCATATTGCATATTTTTCAAAGGCTTATAATTTGGCCATATTTGGTTGATTTTCATAAGAATGCCAATAGGCACATCCCTAACCCAAAGGCCAACTACCTAGCAAATTTCAAGTGCCTGTTCCAAGACATGGGTGCATCAGAGTGGCTGAAAGAAAAGGTCACCAGAATGTTTTAACATGAGGAAAGCGAGATTTCCCACCCCCCGCCCTTGTTCTAAGCAATTGCTGAACAGTTCTGGCTGAAATTTTCCAAAAAAAATGCAGAATGAGGCAGACACCCAGCATGTCACATTTCACCCCCCAAACGGCTGAAGTTTGGCAAAGTTGTAAGGAACTGAAAAACATGGTCTTGTAATAGGAAGCGTTGGGCAACTTTAATAATAGGCGATACTCTCAGCCCCACCTCTAGTAATCCACATTTTTATTGCAGGGTTAAAGTACATTGGCCGAGGGTGGATGGGAAGCACAGCTCCCTGTGCTAGAGTTCATCCCACTCCTTAGCCAGTGCGACAAGAGCAGTTTCAATCTACTTTAACCACAGCTTTTATATTTTAGGTAAAGCAATTTAGATCCCCCAAATGAACGGTATTTTACCTACAGAGGGAAAGGAATTAAGAGGAGTGGTCAGGGTTATATACGGAGTCACTGTCAGGAAGACAAAATTGTAAAATAGCTGCCAAAATTTTCAAAGGTGTCCATTTCATTTTGGGGGCCCAACTTGAGACAGGAGACTTTTGAGCATTTTGGCCTAGATCTTCTAGAACTTTGTATAATACACTAGAGTACAGATCCCCATAGTCAGGTCAGACCTCAGAACACCTAACTCGGTCTCCTGTCCATTAGGCCACTCTGCCTCCTGGCTAAAAAATACATTATTCTTCTTGCCTCTGTATGGACCATTTATTGAATTGTTTTATGTTTATAACATTTATTTAAAAAAATCAAAATATGTTTCTAGGGACTGAGCATACAGTTTTGTTCATCGTGTACATATGGTAAACAAATGACACATAGGCCAAGCAAAAAATTCCCCTTCCATCTACCCCGAAAACAAAGCATGTGTGAATAATAAACACCTGTATATATTATGGTTTTGTTTTCATATACACACTTAGATATCTATCGTCTTGGATGCTTGACAGTGTTTTAACATAATTGCAACAATAATATCCACAGAAAATTGGCCAACCTCATGATTTTGCTGTGCTACACCCATGTTACAGGCATATAAAGAGCTGCCGTATAAAAGATTCAATCCAAGCCACAGTTTAAAAGCCTCAATTAAAAGCCTGCTAGAACAAATGCAACCTGCCCACACCAAACTCTCCCTGTGAATCATCCAAGGGCTTATGTAATTCAAACAAGAGCCCTCTATTGAAAACATTCCATTGACAGTTCCAAAAAGCATTAGCACATATCTGATAGCAGAAGTACCTCAGACAAACTTACCAGTCATGGTGGAAGATGGGGAGGAGTGACAGCTTCTCAAATAATCAGGTCCGACACCAGCACTTGAAATTGGATCTCATAACCAGCACCTGAAACTGGATTTTGAACAAATGGTTAACCAGTGCAGAGAACACAGGGTATAAGGGGTTTTAGTTGTCTGTCCCACACAGCTTCTTATCTCTTGAATATCACCAATTTGTCATGCACACTGATTGCCAAAAGCTGGGAATGGGTGACAGGGGTTAGATCACTTGATGATTGCCTGGTCTGTTCATTCCCTCTGAAACACCTGGCATTTGTTACCGTCAGAAGACAGGATACTGAGCTAGATAGACAATTGGTCTGATTCAGTATGGCCATTCTTATGTTCTTATTCATTATTACTTATTGAGTAACCAAAGCAACTTCGGTGCCTCGCAGAAACAAGTATAGCCAGTCCCTAAGGACATAAGGAGCATCATGGAAGAAGCCACAGACATTAGAAACCTTACATGCCAATTATACGGGGACAGTCATGATTTTTCATATATCAAAACATCCCATGAATGTCTTTTAGGTCCCTGAAATGTCATTTCATCAATCACAAGTTTGGTTCTGTTACAACTTTGGAACACTGGTCCTGTAATAGGTGGAATTTGTTCCATGTTTCCCAGGAACAAAGAGTCCAGTGGAAAGGAGTGTTCAGTTTGATGGACAGTATTTGGAGCGAAGAGAAAAGCTGAATGAGCATAGAAGCTGCCAAAGTTGTTCTTTTGCTCAAAGTGAATGCTACTAACACCTGTTCGGCGTTTCATGCTAAATTCATTCAGTACACTAGATTACAAGAAAACCTCCTCCCCTCTGAAAAATATTCATGTGCTGCTGTTCCGTCCAAAGCTGGCAGCAGTAAAACCAGCACACATTATAAAAAGTGTATTTTATATATTTGTGTATTTTGTGCCCCTACAAAAGTGAGCCATTTTAAAAATATGGTCACTTTAACAGAGAAGCCTGTGGGAGAAGGAGATCGATGTGTCTGTAATTCCACTTTTTCAAACCTTTTTTCAAAAGGTAGAGGTTTACGTTCTAGTCATAGGCCAGGAATTGTTTTTGACATCAATTCACCTAAATTGAGATTTTGCCATATCAGGATGCATTTGTGTGTGTGTGAATGAGGGAGATGTTCCATACAGCTCTGGTGATGAAGGAGATGAAATGTAAAACATGTTTAACATTTGGAGTGTATCTTTTTTTCCCTTATCAGCCCAGGGGTCTGATATTTTTTAACACTACCCTTTTCTGGCTTCATAAAAGCGATACTGCACCTTCTCACTGAGTCACTAGATGCCAAGTGACTGAACTGCAGAAGAGTAGGAGCCAAATTGTGGAAACTAGTTAGTGTATGGGGGTTTTTTCAGAGATTTTAGGGCAGAACTACAAGGTGGTTTGGGGTTTTATAAATATTTGTCTGCTAGGTGTTCCAAACCATGCATAATTGTTTGGATCCAAGTCCTCATTTAAGTGAACCCACTAGCACCATAAAAAGTTAGAGAAGTTGTTCTAGTTTTGACTCCTTTCTAAATTAAAGTGGTGAGGTGAAGTTTATGGAAAAGTCCTATACAATTTATAGAGAATTATATCCCTGGTCTAGAATTACATAGGCTGGTTTAAACAAAAACTGAAAATAATTTTCTAGATAATTTTCTAATAGATTCTATAGGTTTTTAAGTAATTTCTATAGGACCCTTTTGACTTAATATCTGTTTAGTTCTATATATCTTTTTCCATAAGGAAATCTATTTTCAGCTGTTTGAGTTTCACCAACTCATTAAATCAGAAACAAGACCTAGCACACATAAGTGTCCATGTGTCCATGTCTTCTGTTAATAGAGATAGAGCAGAGTGGCAAAGTTTGGGTCTTTCATTAAACTTCCCCAAAGTTCTGGGTGTTTGAAATTAGGGTTTTGGATCACACCCATCTCTGTTTAGTATAGCTAAATATTCACCTGATAATATTCTGAGCTTGTCACCAAACTATATTAAACGGAATCCTTCAATCTTGCATGTGAGGAGGAGGGAATCAGAGTCTACATTTTTGCGCCCCCCCATTGTGGCTTTGTGCATGTAGTCCACTCTGGTGTGGAAGGGTTTAAAGCAAGCCAGAGAGGCTGCGCAGAGCCCCAACCTATCCTGGAAGGGCTTATTGGGAGCCAATCAAGTAGAGGCTTGAAAGCAGCCTATCAGGGCCAGGCTGGGCCCTATAAGAAGGCTGCAGGGCAGAGAGGAATGGAGTCTGTCCCTGGGGGGCAAAGGGAAAAGAACTGGCTCTTAGAGAAGTACCTAAGACAGAGCAGTGCTGGGCAGGATCAGTAGAGGCTGGGAGAGCTCTAGGATGACGACTGCCAAACTGGGGCCCTGATACAAAGGGGCAGAGAAGGTGCTTGGGACTACGGAGAAGTGGCCCAGGGAAATAGGCAGTAGAGGAGAGTTGGAAGAGGGCAATAAGAGGCTGCCGCTAGAGGGTCCCTGGGTCGAGGTCCAGAGTAGCAAGTGGGCCTGGTCCCTCTCCCCCTTCCTTTTCCCTCCACTTGCCAGTGATGAGAGTGGCTAAGCCAGACTGCAGTTTGCCCTGAGGAAGGGGCTAGACTGAGGACTGCAGTGAGCCACTGAGGTGAGTGATAGAACCAGAAGCTGCCAGTCCCCTGGAAAGTGGGGAGAGCCAGCAGAGTAGGCACAGCCAGAGGGCAGTGTCCAGAAGCAGACGCCGTGGTCTGGGAGTGACTTGGGTCTGACTGTGAGGACGATGGAGACAGAGAGAGTAATGATGGCTGCAACACCACTAGCAAAAGCGCACAGCTGAAAGAGTTAATTCACAAATCAACCAGCAGGAGGAGCTGCTGTGGTGAGTCTGTGCCCTGTTACAGTGCAATACATGCTGAATGTCATTAACTTTCTGTAATGAACAGTAGTGCTTGTCTTGTTCAGATTTATTAATTACATCATTTTTGTTATACAGCCATCTATTTTATTACCATAAAGTTATACTCTACACAACAGGTTCAAATAATTGCATTTGCTGTGCAAAAACAAGAGCATATAGCAAGAGGGGCAGCACTGTGTTTTGACCAATTTTATGTACTAAATCTCTTTTTTTATTAATAAACATTTAAAACACTAAAACTTGCTTGTACAGAACAGTAGACAAAACATCTATGCAGAAGTCAAAGGGCCCAGGCCAGGAAAAAAGCACATGAATCTGGACAGAGAAGGTTGCACATGTTAAGTTTCTCTGTAATTCCCATTAGGTTCTGCACAGCAAGCTTTCTGTGTATTACAGCAGAGTAAGAATTGGGGCAGCTGGCATGCACCATTCATTCTTCAACAGAACAAGTTTGGGCACTGTTTTTCTGGCTTGTGTGTATACACAAGTGAGCCAAAATTTGAATATCCAAGAGGGGTGTTCTCATTTACTTTAAAACTGGAAGGTGTGTGGAAAACACAGTACGTAACTGTGGGAAGAGAAAGAACATAAGAAGGGCTGTATTGGGCCAGAAAAAAGGTCCATCCAGCCCAGTATCCTGTCTACCAACAGTGGCCAATGCCAGGTGCCCCAGAGGGAGTGAACCTAACAGGTAACGATCAAGTGATCTCTGTCCTACCGTCCATCACCACCCTCTCACAAACAGAGGCTAGGGACACCATTCTTTACCCATCCTGGCTAATAGCCATTAATGGACTTAACCTCCATGAATTTATCGAGTTCTCTTTTAAACCCTGTTATAGTCCTAGCCTTCACAACCTCCTCAGGCAAGGAGTTCCACAAGTTGACAGTGTGCTGTGTGAAGAAGAACTTCCTTTTATTTGTTTTAAACCTGCTGCCCATTAATTTCATTTGGTGGCCCCTAGTTCTTATACAGTACTATGGGAACAAGTAAATAACTTTTCCTTATTCACTTTCTCCATATCACTCATGATTTTATATACCTCTATCATATCCCCACTTAGGCCTGGTCTACACTAGTCGGTTATTTTGGAATTAGCCGAGTTAATTAAAAAAAAAAAAAAAAAGATTCCGTCCACACGACCAAACCGTTTTTTTTTTCGATTTAAAGGGCTCTTTAATACGATTTCTGTACTCCACCTTGGCAAGTGCAGTAGTGCTTAAATCGAGGTCGCAATCCCAGGTTAAAGGACGCAATTCGACATTATTGGCCTCTGGGAACTATCTCAGAATGCTCCCTTGTGACCGCTCTGGACAACACTCTCAACTCCTATGCACTAACCAGGTGGGCAGGAAAAGCCCTGGAAACTTTTGAATTTCATTTCCTGTTTGGTCACCATCAGCACAGGTAACCATCAGCACAGGCGACCACGCACAGTCCACCATCACAAGAGATCATGCAGTCCCAGATTTGCAGTCGAGCTCCAGCATGGTCCGAATGGGAGGTATTGGATCTCATCGCATGTTGGGGAGACGAATCAGTTATGGCAGAACTACGTTCCAAAAAAAGGAACGCAAATACATACGTTAAAGTCTCCAGGGCCAAGACAGAAAGAGACTACTCCAGGGACACAGAGCAGTGTCGTACAAAAATCAAGGAGCTCAGGCAAGCGTATCAAAAAACCAGGGAGATGAACGGGCGCTCTGGGTCACAGCCCCGTACACTATGCTTCTACCATGAGCTGCATGCAATTATGGGCGGTGACGCCACGACTACCCCACCACTGTCCGTGGACACCTCCAAGGGGGGAGTTGCACAGAATGAGGAGGATGAGTTATTGGAGGACAAGAGGAGGAGGAGGACAGTGCACAGGCGGCAAGTGGGGAATTCATTTTCCCCCCTTCAGCCAGGAACTATTCTTAACGCTGGAGCCAATAGCCCCTCCCCCTCCCCTCCGACTCCCAAAACAGGCTCCCGGACCATGACCCTGGAGAAGGTACTTCTGATGAGTGAGAGCCTGATCGGAGCCACACGGTGGGGAGCAGGGGGGAACCCAGCCGCGCTGGGCTGTTCGTGTTTAATTTAAAGGGCTCATCCCTGCTCAGAGCCTCATCGGAGTCATGCGGTGGGTTTCCCGGGAGGGGGGAGGGTGTTGTGTGAAGTGATCATCCTAGACAGCCCGCAGGCCCTCCTTTTATATGGCAAACCCACCAGGCATTGCTTGCTATGGGAAAGGGGGCCCGGCAGTTTGAAAGCATTGAAATGAATGCAGGAGATGCAGAACCCCATGTGCCCCTAGGGCTTACTATGGCTGCCTGCAAGCTGAATTCTGTTGCCTGGCTGTGTGTGAGGGCTTATTCACACCAAAGTGGCAGGCACTTCAGTATAAGAGGCAAAATGCTAACTTGTACAGAAAGAACATGTGCTGTGTACTATGAATTGCCTGTTTCACTGAGAAAGAGTGTCCCCTTTGTTCTCTGAAATGTATCTTTTAAAATACCACCCTCCCTTTTTCTCCTCCCGCAGGTGCAAATGTTTCAACGCTGCCCCTATCTACTCCGTCCCAGAGGCTGGTCCAGATTAAAAGGCGGAAAAAACGAACTCGGGACGACATGTTCGCTGAGTTCATGCAGTCCTCCCACACTGATAGGGACCAGCTGAATGCGTGGAGGCAAACAATTGTGGAGTCCCATAAAGCATTACAGGAACACGAAGAGAGGAGGGACGCACACGATGAGAGCAGACAGGATGTTATGGTCAAGCTCATGGGGGAGCAAACTGACATGCTGCACTGTATGGTGGATCTAACGCGGGAAAGGCAGCAAGACCACAGACTGTGGCTGCAGCCCCTGTATAACCGCCCTCCCTCTTCCCCAAGTTCCATAGCCTCCTCAACCAGACGCCCAAGAACACGAGGGAGGAGGCTACAGGGACCCACACACTCAACCCCAGAGGATCGCCCAAGCAGCAGAAAGCTGGCATATGTGAACTTTTGATTTGGTTTCTGGACTTGTCCTTCCCTCCTCCTCCACCGCCCTAACCCAATACCCCCTACATCTCCCGGTCTACCTTCTGATTTCTCTCAATGTGTTGTGCAACAAATAATAAAGAACGGTTTTTAAACAACTGTGACTTTATTTCCTTTCATATATATAGGGGGCAGGTAACTTCAAGAGAAACAAACACAACTGTCACACCGTACCCTGGCCAGTCATGAAACTGGCTTTCAAAGCTTCTCTGATGCGCAGCGCGCTCTGCTGCGCTCTTCTAATCGCCCTGTTGTCTGGCTGTGCGAAATTGGCTGCCAGGCGAGTTGCCTCAACCTCCCACACCGCCATAAACATCTTCCCCCTTACCCTTAGTCTCACAGATATTGTGGAGCACACAACAAGCAGCAATGACAATTGGAATATTGGTTGTGCTGAGATCTAACAGAGTCAATAAACTGCGCCAGCACACTTTCAAACGTCCAAAAGCACATTCTACCACCATTCTGCACTTGCTCAGCCTATAGTTGAATTGCTCCTTACTACTCTCCAGGGTGCCTGTGTATGGCTTCATGAGCCATGGCATTAAGGGGTAAGCTGGGTCCCCAGGGATAACTATAGGCATTTCAACATCCACAACAGTAATTTTCTGGTCTGGGAAGTAAGTCCCTTCCTGCAGCTGTTCAAACAGACCAGAGTTCCTGAAGATGCAAGTGTCATGCACCTTTCCCGGCCATCCCACATTGATGTTGGTGAAACGACCCTTGTGATCCACCAGTGCTTGCAGCACCATGGAAAAGTATCCCTTGCGGTTTATGTACTGGCTGCCCTGGTGTGCCAGGGCCAAGATAGGGATATGCATTCCGTCTATTGCCCCGCCGCAGTTAGGGAACCCCAGCGCATTAAAGCCATCCACAATGGTCTGCACATTTCCTAAAGTCACTATCCTTGATAGCAGCTGGTCAATGATTGCGTTGGCTACTTGCAGCACAGCAGCCCCCACAGTAGATTTGCCCACTCCAAACTAATTCCCGACTGACCGGTAGCTGTCGGGCGTTGCAAGCTTCCACAGTTCTATGGCCACTCGCTTCTCAACTGTGAGGGCTGCTCTCATTTTGGTGTCTTTGCATTTCAGGGTAGGGGACAGCAAGTCACAAAGTTCCACGAAAGTGGCCCTATGCAAGTTTCGCAGCCACTGGGAATCATCCCAGACCTGCAATACTATGCGGTCCCACCAGTCTGTGCTTGTTTCCCGGGCCCAGAATCGGCATTCCACAGCATGAGCCTGGCCCAACGCCACTATGATCTCCCAATCGCCACATGCCGTGCTTCTAGGAACATCTGTGTCCATGTCCTCATCAGTATAGTAATCGCGCTGTCATCGCTGCCTCGCCTGGTTTTGCAGGTACTGCACATACGGCTGGATAATGCACAAGGTATTTACAATGGTCAGAACTGCAGTGGAGATCTGAGCGGGCTTCATACTTGTTGCGCTATGGCACCTGCACAGGTAATCCTGGAAAAAGGGCGCGAAACGTAGGAGAGCTGTTCGGTTCAAGATGGCTGATAAAAGGCAGGAAATGGTTGTCTTCTGTAGCTTTCACGGAGGCGGGAAGCTCGCTAGAGCTGCAAGAGCGGGAGAGCAGAGTTTGTGGCGGAAGCTGTGTGGCTCAGTTCACGATGGCCAAAAAACGGTGAGAAATGGTTGCCTTCTGTAGCTTCCACGAGAGCCCAGGACCGCCAACATGGAGAAATTTGCTAGCGCTGCAAGAGCGGGAGAGCAGAGTTTGTGGTGGAAGCTGTGCGGCTCAGTTCACCATGGCCAAAAAACGGCCGGAAATGGTTGCCTTCTGTAGCTTCCCCGGGAGCCCAGGACCGACAACATGGAGAAATTTGCTAGCGCTGCAAGAGCAGGAGAGCAGAGTTTGCGGTGGAAGCTATGCTGCTCAGTTCACGGTGGCCGAAAAAAGGTGGGAAATGGTTAGATAAAAGAGTAGATAGAAAGATGAGAGGACATGCGAGGTGGATTCATACTACCAGGAGACAGGTGGTGCACCGTACTGCACTGTCTGCTAGCAGTATGGCATCTGCCGTAGCTTTCACGGAGGGAGGAGCGAGTGACGACACACACCCAGAAAGAACTGCGAGAATGTTTTTGCCTCATCATGCACTGGGAGCTTAACCCAGAATTCCAATGGGCGGCGGAGACTGCAGGAACTGTGGGATAGCTACCCACAGTGCACCGCTCCGACATTCGATGCTAGCCTCGGTACTGTGGACGCGCTCCGCCGAATTCACGCGCTTTAGTGGGGACACACAACACCGAATGTATAAAATCACTTCCGAAAATTCAAATAGAATAATTTTGAATTAATTTCTTACTGTAGACGTACCCTGAGTCTCCTCTTTTCCAAACTGAAAAGACCTAGCCTCTTTAATCTCTCCTCATATGGGACCTGTTCCAAACCCTAATAATTTTAGTTGCCCTTCTCTGAACCTTTTCTAATGCCAGTATATCTTTTTTGGGATGAGACCACATCTGTACGCAGTATTCAAGATGTGGGTGTACCATGGATTTATACGAGGACAATAAGATATTCTCAGTCTTATTCTCTATCCCCTTTTTAATGATTCCTAACATCCTGTTTGCTTTTTTGACTGCTGCTGCACACTGCATGGACCTCTTCAGAGAACTATCCACGATGACTCCAAGATCTTTTTCTTGATTAGTTGTAGCTAAATTAGCCCCCATCATATTGTATGTATAGTTGAGGTTATTTTTCACAATGTGTATTACTTTACATTTATCCACATTAAATTTCATTTGCCATTTTGTTGCCCAATCACTTAGTTTTATGAGCTCTTTTTGAAGTTCTTCACAGTCTGCTTTGGTCTTAACTATCTTGAGCAGTTTAGTATCATCTGCAAATTTTGCCACCTCACTCTTTACCCCTTTCTCCAGATCATTTATGAATAAGTTGAATAGGATTTGTCCTAGGACTGACCCTTGGGGAACACCACTAGTTACCCCTCTCCATTCTGAAAATTTACCATTTATTCCTACCCTTTGTTTCCTGTCTTTTAACCAGCTCTCAATCCATGAAAGTATCTTCCCTCTTATCCCATGTCAAAGGCTTTCTGGAAATCTAAGTACACTATGTCCACTGGATCCCCCTTGTCCACATGTGTGTTGACCCCTTCAAAGAACTCTAGTAGATTAGTAAGACATGATTTCCCTTTACAGAAACCATGTTGACTTTTGCCTAACAAGTTACGTTCTTCTAGGTGTCTGACAATTTTATTCTTTATGATTGTTTCAACTAATTTGCCCGGTGCTGACGTTAGATTTACCAGTCTGTAATTGCTGGGATCAGCTCTAGAATCCTTTTTAAATATTGGCGTTACATTAGCTATCTTCCAGTCACTGGGTACAGAAGCCGATTTAAAGGACAGATTAAAAACCATAGTTAGGAGTCTGGTGGCACCTTAAAGACTAACAGATTTATTTGGGCATAAGCTTTCGTGGGTAAAAACCTCACTTCTTCGGTTGCATCTGAAGAAGTGACTTCTTCGGTTGCATCTGAAGAAGTGAGGTTTTTACCCACGAAAGCTTATGCCCAAATAAATCTGTTAGTCTTTAAGGTGCCACCAGACTCCTTGTTGTTTTTGTAGATACAGACTAACACGGCTACCCCCTGATACTTGAAACCATAGTCAGTAGTTCCGCAATTTCACATTTGAGTTCTTTCAGAACTCTTGGGTGAATGCCATCTGGTCCCAGTGACTTGTTACTGTTAAGTTTATCAATTAATTTCAAAACCTCCTCTAATGACACCTCAGTCTGTGACAATTCCTCAGATTTGTCACCTACAAAAGCCAGCTCAGGTTTGGCAATCTCCCTTACATCCTCTGCCGTGAAGACTGTAGCAAAGAATTTATTTAGTTTCTCTGCAATGACTTTATCGTCTTTAAGTGCTCCTTTTGTATCTCGATCATCCAGAGGCCCCACTGGTTGTTTAGCAGGCTTCCTGCTTCTCATGTACTTAAAAAACATTTTATTACCTTTTGAGGTTTTGGCTAGCTGTTCTTCAAACTCCTTATTGGTTTTTCTTATTACATTTTTGCACTTAATTTGGCAGTGTTTATGCTCCTTTCTATTTACCTCACTAGGATTTGACTTCCACTTTTTAAAAGATGCCTTTTTATCTCTCACTGCTTCTTTTATATGGTTGTTAAGCCATGGAGGCTCTCTTTTAGTTCTTTTACTGTGTTTTTTTAATTCGGGGTATACGTTTAAGTTCGGCCTCTATTATGGTGTCTTTGAAAAGTGTCCATGCAGCTTGCAGGGATTTCACTCTAGTCACTGTACCTTTTAATTTCTGTTTAACTAACTCCCTCATTTTTGCATAATTCCCCTTTCCGAAGTTAAATGCCACAGTGTTGGGCTGTTGAGGTGTTCTTCCCACCACAGGAATGTTAAAAGTTATTATATTATGGTCACTATTTCCAAGCGGTCTTGTTATAGTTACCTCTTGGACCAGATCCTGCGCTCCACTCAAGACTAAATCGAGAATTGCCTCTCCCCTTGTTGGTTCCTGTACCAGCTGCTCCAAGAAGCAGTCATTTAAAGTATCAAGAAATTTTTTCTCTGCATTTTGTCCTGAGGTGACATGTTCCCAGTCAATATGGGGATAATTGAAATCCCCCACTATTATTGAGTTCTTTATTTTGATATCCTCTCTAATCTCCCTTAGCATTTCATCGTCACTATCATTGTCCTCGTCAGGCGGTCGATAATAGATCCCTAATGTTATATTCTTATTAGAGCATGAAATTACTATCCATAGAGATTCTATGGAACATGTGGATTCACTTAAGATTTTTACTTCATTTGATTCTACATTTTCTTTCACATATAGTGCCACTCTCCCCATCCTGTATGATCTGTTCTGTCCTTCTGATATATTTTGTACCCCGGAATGATTGTGTCCTATTGATTGTCCTCACTCCACCACGTTTCTGTGATGCCTATTATATCAATATCCTCCTTTAACATGAGGCACTCTAGTTCATCCATCTTATTATTTAGACTTCTAGCATTTGTGTACAAGCACTTTAAAAACTTGTCACTGTTTATTTGTCTGCCCTTTTCTGATGTGTCAGATTCTTTTTTATGTGAATGTTTCTTGTCTGATCTGGCCCCTACTTTATCCTCTTCCATCCTCTCTTCCTGACTAAAACCTAGAGAATTTCTATCAATAGACTCTCCTCTAAGAGAAGTCTCTGTCCGATCCACGTGCTCCTCTGCAGCAGTCGGCTTTCCCCCATCTCTTAGTTTAAAAACTGCTCTGCAACCTTTTTAATGTTAAGTGCCAGCAATCTGCTTCGACTTTGGTTTAGGTGGAGCCCATCCCTCTTCTAGGCTCCTCCTATCCCAAAAGTTTCCCCAGTTCCTAATAAATCTAAACCCCTCCTCTCTACACCATCGTCTCATCCATGTATTGAGACTCTGAAGCTCTGTCTGCCTACCTGGCCCTCCGCATGGAACTGGAAGCATTTCTGAGAATGCCACCATAGATGTCCTGGATTTCAGTCTCTTCCCTAGCAGCCTAAATTTGGCCTCCAGGACGTCTCTTCTACCCTTCCCTATGTCATTGGTACCTACATGTACCTCGACCACCGGCTCCTCTCCAGCACAACACATAAATCTATCCAGATGCTTTAAGAGATCCGCAACCTTCACACCAGGCAGGCAAATCACCATACAGTTCTCTCGGTCATCACAAACCCAGCTATCTATGTTTCTAATGATCAAATCTCCCATTACTAACACCTGCCTTTTCCTAGTGACTGGAGTTCCCTCCCCTGGAGAGGTAACCTCAGTGTGAGAGGATACTCCAACACAATCTGGAAGGAGGGTCCCAACTATGGGAAGGTTTCCCTCTGCTCCTGTTGACTGCTGTACTTCCCTGGGCCTTTCATCCTCCTCAACAGCGCAGGGGCTGTCTGACCGGAGGTGGGACAAATCTACAGTGTCCCAGAAAGCCTCATCAACATACCTCTCTGCCTCCCTTAGCTCCTCCAGTTCCGCCACCCTGGCCATGAGTGGTGAGTTATAATCTCTTGTGGTGCCCGGGCTCCAGGAATATTCAGGGCTGAGGGCTCTGCTCCACCAATATTTGGAGCTGGGTCTCTCCTCCACCTGCCTAAGGCTGTGTGAGGGAGTTTGGGTTGGGGGAAGAGGTCTGGGATGCAGGCCCTGGGTTGGGGCAGGGGATTGGAGTGTAGGATGGTTCAGAGGCTGGGCTCTGGGATGGAGTCTGGGGTGGAGGCTCTGGGATGGAGTTTGGGTGCTGGGTGCAGGCTCTGGGCTGGGGCACAGGATGGGGGTGCAGGATGGGTGGAGGGGTGCAGGCTCTGGGGGGGAGTTTGGGGATGGGAGGGGCTGCAGAGGGAGGGGGTGCAGGCTCTGGAACGGAGTTTGATTGTAGGCTCTGGGCTGGGGTAAGGGGTAGAGGCAGGGCCGGCTCTAGGATTTTTGCCGCCCCAAGCAAAAACAATTTTGGCCACCCCCCCCCCCCCGTTTTTTTCTTACCCCACCCCTGGCCCCGCCTCAACTCCACCCCTTCCCCAAATCCCCAGCCCTGCCTCCTCCCCCCAGGCTCTCAAGCCTAGGAGGGAGGGAGGGAGAGGGAGAAGCAGCGCATGCGCCGTGGCCACTCGGGGTCTCCCCCTCCCTCCCAGGCTCTCAAACCTGGGAGGGAGGGAGGGGGAGATCCCGAGCGGCTGTGGCGTGCGAAACAGCTGATTCGTGCCCCGCTGCTCCCTCTCCCTCCCAGGCTCTGAAACCTGGGAGGGAGGGGGAGATCCCGAGCGGCTGTGGCGTGCGAAACAGCTGATTCATGCCCCGCTGCTCCCCCTCCCTCCCAGGCTCTCAAACCCGGGAGGGAGGGGGAGATCCCGAGCGACCGCGGTGCACAAATCAGCTGTTTCGTGCACCACAGCTGCTCAGGATCTCCCCCTCCCTCATGGGTTTGAGAGCCTGGGAGGGAGGGGGAGATCCTGAGCGGCCGCGGTGCGCGAATCAGCTGTTTCATGCGCCGCGGCCGCTCGGGATCTCCCCCTTCCTCCCGGGTTTGAGAGCCTGGGAGGGAGGGCGAGCAGCGGCGCGCGAGCGGCAGCAGCGGAGGTGAGTTAGGGCGGCTGGGGCACATTTTTAGGGCGGCATGGCCCACGCCAGAATGCCACCCCTAAAAATGACCCGCCCCAAGCACCAGCTTGTTTTGCTGGTGCCTAGAGCCAGGGCCGGCTCTAGCTTTTTTGCTGCCCCAAGCAGCAAAAAAAAAGCGCCGCCCCCCGAACTCCCAGCCGAGCGCCGCCAGAACCCCCCCCAGAGCGCCGCCCCCCCGCCGAGCACCGCTGGAACCCCCCTCCAGCGCCGCGCCTGCGCCGCCCCCCCGACGAGCGCCGCATGCCGGAGCCTGCCCCCGTGCCGAGCGCCACCAGAACTCCCCACCCCAGCCCCGCGCTGCCTCCCCCCGCCGAGCGCCGCGCAGCGCAGCGCCGCCGGAGCCCGCCCCCCGCCGAGAGCCGCCGGAACGCCCCCCAGCGCCGCCGGAGCCCACCCCCGCCCCCCGCCGAGAGCCGCCGGAACGTCCCCCCGCACCGCCAGAGCCCGCCCCTGCCCCCCGCCGAGAGCCGCCGGAACACCCCCCCTCCCCGGGAATGCTGCGCCGCGCTCCCCCCGCCACCCCTTACCAGGTGCCGCCCCAAGCATGTGCTTGGGTGCCTGGTGCCTGGAGCCGGCCCTGCCTAGAGCTGGCCCTGGGTAGGGGAGTAGGAGGGAGTTTGGATACAAGCTCTGGGAGGGAGTTTGGGTGCAGGAGGGGGTGTGTGGGAATGGGGTGAGGTGCAGGCTCTGGGACGGAGTTTGGGTGCTGGGTGCAGGCTCCAGGTGGGGTGGAAGGGTGCAGGATGGGTGGAGGGGTGCAGGCTCTGGGAGGGAGTTTGGGAGCAGGAGAGGGTGTGTGGGAAGAGATGGGGGTGCTGGGATAAAATGAAGCTACAACGTGCCGGCACCACAAGATTACAAGGGTCAATTAAAAGTGGAAAGTCAGAAGCAGCACTTGCCTGCTTCAATATATTGTATTTTGTTGTACCTGTTGTGACGAAGTGGGAATGTTCTTAATGTTTTCTCTGAATACTGTGTGGGTGCCTCAGTTTCCCCTATGCATTTCTTAAGGATCTAGGTAGTGGGATAAGGATGTGTGATTGTTGTAGAGTCCTAGAGGGCCAATGTGATGCTGTCTGCCATACTGTGTGCTTCCCGCAGCGAGTCTGCCCAGGCAGGGCTCCTGGGGAAGCTAGAGGGCCCTGCACCCCAACTCCGCCGTTAGACCTGACTCTCAGCCAGCCGGTAAAACAGAAGAACACAGTCTAAAACAGAGCTTGTAGAAATCAGAAAACTGGACCCCTCAGTCAGGGGTGGGGAGCCCAGACCCAAGTTCTGGGCCTCTCCCTGTTTCATAAGAACATAAGAATGGCCACACTGGGTCAGACCAAATGTCCATCCAGCCCAGTATCCTGTCTACTGACAGTGACCAATGCCAGGTGCCCCAGAGGGAGTGAACCTAACAGGTAATGATCAAGTGATCTCTCTCCTGCCATCCATCACCACCCTCTGACAAACAGAGGCTAGGGACACCATGCCTTACCCATCCTGGCTAGTAGCCATTAAAGGACTTAACCTCCATGAATTTATCGAGTTCTCTTTTAAACCCTGTTATAGTCCTAGCCTTCACAACCTCCTCAGGCAAGGAGTTCCACAGGTTGACTGTGCGCTGTGTGAAGAAGAACTTCCCTTTTATTTGTTTTAAACCTGCTGCCCATTAATTTCATTTGGTGACCCCTAGTTCTTATAGGTTTCAGAGTAGCAGCCGTGTTAGTCTGTATCCGCAAAAAGAAGAACAGGAGTACTTGTGGCACCTTAGAGACTAACAAATTTATTAGAGCATAAGCTTTCGTGGACTACAGCCCACTTCTTCGGATGCATGCTCTAATAAATTTGTTAGTCTCTAAGGTGCCACAAGTACTCCTGTTCTTCTAGTTCTTATACAGTACTATGGGAACAAGTAAATAACTTTTCCTTATTCACTTTCTCCACATCACTCATGATTTTATATACCTCTATCATATCCCCCCTTAGTCTCCTCTTTTCCAAGCTAAAAAGTCCTAGCCTCTTTAATCTCTCCTCATATGAGACCCCCAATGAGTGTCCTAGAAAAGACCTGGAAGCAACGATTAATTCTGTGTTGACTGCAGATTTTGGATGGTGTGCAGTAAATAAGGCAGGGACCACTAATTGAACAATGATAGAAATACTGAACAGTTGCCTCATTCCCTAAGCACTGTCCATCCTGTGTACTGAATGAGGCAGAGTTCCTCTGGAAAAAAATACGTAATCATATAAGTAAAGGCTGCATCAAATGCATACTTAGAAGGGGGCAGAATTATGGTTCCATAGGCAAACTATATTCTGGCATTTCCTAACTCATGAGTGCTTGACGCTGCAATCTAAATGTTCTTTTAATATAGTTTTTTTTTGTACATTCTATTTGTAATCTGCTTCTTACACAGCAAACCACAAAACTGCAACTTAATTCTCTTTCTTTAAAAACAGTGTTTGGGAATTCCCGCAGTCTCTTGGGGCATACAGGAAAGGAAAGGAAGTTTCATATAGCTATGTTTATAACTTCCTCTTAGTGGGAGGAAGTGATGTTAAAAAAAAATCCATACTTTTAAAGGAAATGTGGCAATTGAAAATTAGTGTCCACATTTTCATTTTCTGTAAGCTTTTTCAGCTCCTATTTGGTTTTAAAATGTATACAGTCCCCTTGTGATAGGGTGACCAGATGTCCCGATTTTATAGGGACAGTCCCGATTTTTGGGTCTTTTTCTTATATAGGCTTCTATTACCCCTCACCCCCGTCCCGATTTTTCACATTTGCTGTCTGGTCACCCTACCTTGTGATGGGTTTTTAGATCTTTCCAGGGCTTGACAGAGTGAGGGTTTTCACTGAGAAGAAAAATCACAAATGCCTGCCCCCAGTACAAGCACTTCTCAGGAAACCTGCCTGGGAAGGAAGTATGGATTTCCATTAGGGTAAGCTGTGATCTCCCCACCCCAGCTCATTAGAGGAAGGATGTATCCTCTGGAATCTCATCTAATGAGTATTAGGTAGCAGTCCATGCTTGTGAAAAGGAGGAAAGGCTTCTGACAGATTCAAACTTTGGCTACAGAGAGCCACCCTTTTATTCATTTAGGAATTGGGCTGAAGGAAGCCTTTCAAATTCAGATATCTGGTAAGGATTATTTTCTCTGGCTGGGCACTGTGAAAGTCAGCTAGTACACACTTGAATTTCAAGACTTAGGATTCTTGATTTCTTGCCTGAACTTGGCCTGCTACTCGTCTGCTCTAAATGTTAGAAGAAGTAAGCCTTTAAAAGTGCAATAAATTGACAAGATCTCTGGAGCTTTTCATTTAATTATACAATGCTTGCATAAAGAATTAATATGATGGTATATTGGATGCTATAATAGACAATTAGACTTCTCAGATCAAACCTATTAAATGTGATATTTTATTATTCTAGTTGTAATAGACAAGGTCTTTGATTAAGGACATCTGCTGGGTATTGCTAATGCTTTAAGGATTGGCAAACTGACAAGTGGTGGAGCTCTACTGATGTAGAGCCTAATTAAGTACTGTACTCTTCTCAGCATAAACTCCTACTTATGTCAATTGGAGTTTTGCCTAAGGAATGAATACAGATTTTGGCCTTAGTTTCTTACAAAAAAATTCCATCAGCTGTGTATTTGTTTGTGGGGAAGGAAATACACCCTGTCATGCATTCTTTGAATTTACTACCCATCTAGGTCCCCATGGCTTCTGTACATTTGGGTCTTTGATCCATCAGGGTAGTCCAAGCTGTACCCTTTGTTTCACTCTTGGCTCTGCAGTAGTAGAGAAACAGACATTGAAAGGTGAAAGAGCACATGCAGCTGATCTTGGTAATGTATCAGACCTATCTTCTGGGTTTTAAAGGAAGGATGCAGTGGCACTCTGGCAGGAGAGTGACCAGAGTCAAGGGAAGGATAATATCTATAGTTCTGCTTAAACTTTAGAAAGGAGCGGGAGGGTTATTTTAAAATAATAAAGAGGGTTTATTAGGCCTGTTGTTACACAGCTGGAAAGGAAAGGCTTTTCTGATGTAGGAAAGACAAGGAAGGGATGTATAGTTTTCTTTGTTTAGTAGTAGCTGTTTCTATCTAGTGGTGTTAGCAGTCAACGTTTTGACACACAGGTAGTTATTTTATGAAATACACTACACACAGTGTTAACTCGTATTCTTGCAGTCTAAATGACTTGACCAAAGATGGCCAGTTTAGTAGAGGCAATGTTAATTGGAATTAGGACACAGACCATGTCTACACTACAGTGCATATGCCAACATAGCCCTCTACTGTAGAGGCAGGCATCACACAATGACAGTTTTTCTGCTTGTGTAGGAAAACCACTTCCCTAGACAATGTTAGCTATGCTGACAGAAGCACTCTTCTGTCTGCATTGCTGACGAGAGGCCCCCAGTGTAGATACAGCTGAGCAATGATAATCAAGGGTGTGGTTTTTCACACCCCTGACCAATATAGCTACATCAGTGTACATTTTAAATGTAGACCAAGACTCATTCTTCATTTTGCTTTCCTCTTACTATGTAACTTTGAGTAAATCACTTAACTTCTTCATGCGTCCATTGGTCCACCTGTATTTAAAAAAAAATAAATACAGTAATACTTTTATCCTAGATGTTGTGAAACTTAATAATTTATAAACAGAGTTCATATCAACTCAAGTAAAGCACTCAGTATTCTTGTGTTCCTTCCTTTCTCCCCAGTAAATTTGTTCCTCATCTACTGAATGAGTGTAAACATGTAAAGGATAAAAATTCACTTGCAAAGCAGACTAATAGCTCTAATTATTTGAAGATTTTTCATTTATTTCAAATCCCTATTTACATGTGTCAAGCCAGTTTCCCCACTCTGAACTTTAGGGTACAGATGTGGGGGCCTGCATGAAAACTTCTAAGCTTAACTACCAGCTTAGATCTGGTCCGCTGCCACCACTCCCAATGTGCTAATTCCCTTCCCTGGGTAGCCTTGAGAGACTCTTCACCAATTCCCTGGTGAATACAGATCCAAACCCCTTGGATCTTAAAACAAGGAGAAATTAACCATCCCCCTCCTTTCTCCCACAAACTCCTGGTGGATCAGGATCCAACCCCCTTGGATCTAAAACAAGGAAAAATCAATCAGGTTCTTAAAAAGAAGGCTTTTAATTAAAGAAAAAGGTAAAAATCATCTCTGTAAAATCAGGATGGAAAATAACTTTACAGGGTAATCAAACTTAAAGAGCCAGAGGACCCCCCTCTAGCCTTAGGTTCAAAGTTACGGCAAACAGAGGTAAACACCCTAGTAAAAGGTACATTTACAAGTTGAGAAAACAAAGATAAAACTAACACACCTTGCCTGGCTGTACTTACAAGTTTGAAATATGAGAGACTTGTTCAGAAAGATTTGGAGAGCCTGGATTGATGTCTGGTCCCTCTTAGTCCCAAGAACGAACTCTCCCCCCAAAAAAGAGCACAAACAAAAGCCTTCCCCCAACCAAGATTTGGAAGTATCTTGTCCCCGTATTGGTCCTTTGGGTCAGGTGTCAGACAGGTTACCTGAGCTTCTTAACCCTTTACAGGTAAAAGGATTTTGGAGTCTCTGGCCAGGAGGGATTTTATAGTATTGTACACAGGAGGGCTGTTACCCTTCCCTTTATAGTTATGACAACATGAATGCCTTCTTTGCTGGAGATAGCTGACAGTGTATCAGAACAATTATAAGCAATATTTTAATTAGTTTACATTATTTTCAAATGCAAATTCTGAGTGCTTGAATCTTAGTCATTGGGGAAAACTCCGCAATCTTGTTAATCAGGTTTGGCAGATCACTTGACTTTCTAGTTATGTGCCTTTCATTCCTGAAAAATCAGGCAAATGACAGAATAATTGCTAATTATTATAAGCTTAAGGGCAAGTCTACACTTAAAATCCTGCTGCTGTAACACTTCAGTGAAGATACTACCACGCCGGGCGATGGGGGAGCTTCTACCATCACCGTAGTTAATCCAATTCTGCAAGAGGCGGTACCTGTGTCGATGGGAGATGGTTAGGTTGGTATAATTGCATCGCTCAGGGTGTGGATTTTTCACAGCCCTGAGTGATGTAGTTATACCAACGTAAGTTTGTAGTGTAGACCTGGCCTCGCTTGAATTTTTTTTATTTTTTTTTGGACGAGTGCAGCTTAACTCATATTGGAAACATACTTACAAATAAATGAAAAATACTTTTGCATGTCTGAAGCAATCTTTTTATTAGGTGTATTGACCACTAAGGAACTTAGCCATTTCTAGCTTTCTCACTTCAATGGTGGCCATTATGTCTAGAGTAACAGAATTTAAGATTGATGAGGTGGGTAAGGTAATATCTTTGTCCCTTTCACCAACAAAAGTTGGTCCAATAAATCTTTCAGGCTACACAGAGCAATTCTTCAGGTCTGGGGAAGTTATTCAGGCTTGGTGTACACTAGAAAATTAGGTCAATTTAACTACCTTATTTCACATCTGAGTGGCATAGTTAAGCCGACCTAAGTCCCCATGTAGATAGCACCAAGTCGATGGAAGAATTCTTCTGTAAATCTAGCTACTACCTTTCAGGGAGGTGGATTAACTATGCTGTGATAAATGAGTGGGGGGATAGCTCCCTTTTGTGGACACCCAGCCTGCTAGTTGTCCACAATCCCTCATGGTAGCTGTTCTCTACTTGATTTACTTGTAAAGGGTTAAAAAGTCTGACTGCATGCATAGGTAAAGGGAAGTGAGTGGACACCTGGCCAAAAGAGCCAATGGGAAGGCTAGAACTTTTTAAAATTGAAACAAGACTCCCCTTGAAACAAGATGCGATTAGATTTATTTCTTTTATTTCTGTAAAGCTTGTGAACTTTTCTGTGCTAACCCCAGGTACTTTTGTTTTGCTTGTAACCTTTAAGCTGAACCTCAAGAGAGCTGTCTTGATGCTTAATTTCTGTAATTGTTTTTTTAAGATCTAGCAAAAAGCCTAAGTTCCAGATGTATTGTCTTTCTTTTTTATAAAATTTACCTTTTTTTAAGAACAGGATTGGATTTTTGTGTCCTTATGAGGTTTGTGCATATGTTTAATTAGCTGGTGGCAACAGCTGATTTCCTTTGTTTTTCTTTCTCAGTTCTTCCCCGGAGGGGGGTGGGTGAAAGGGCTTGAGGGTACCCCACAGGAAGGAATTCCCAAGTGCGCCTTTCTGAGATCTCAAAAGGGGTGTGTTTTTGTTTGTTTTTGCATTTGGGTGGTGGCAGCATCTACCCGTCCAAGGTCAGAGAGAAGCTGTAACATTGGGAGTTTAATACAAGCCTGGAGTGGCCAGTATTAATTTTTAGAATCCTTGCGGGCCCCCACCTTCTGCACTCGAAGTGCCAGAGTGGTGAATCAGCCTTGACATATGCTGATGGAAGAATCCCTCCTATCAGTGTAGGTAGTGTCTACACTGTGCTGCTGTAGTGTTCTAAATGTAGACAAGCTCTCAGAATGTCAATTAGGGCAGGTCTACACTACAGCAGGGATCGACTCTCTGAGATTGATCCACCGGTGATCGATTTAGCGGGTCTAGTAAGGACCCACCAAATCGACTGCAGATCGCTCTCCAGTTGACCCCTGTATTCTACTCCCAATGAGAAGAGTAAGGTAAATCGACAGGAGATTTTTCTCCCATCAACCCCCCCATGGTGTAGACCCCGGGGTAACTCGACCTAAGGTACATTGACTCCAGCTATGTGAATACGTGAGTTGCGTAGTGTAGGTCGACTTACCGCGGTAGTGTAGATTAGCCTTTAATACAAGGTGGAAAGGATTGTTAAGCATAAGGAGTTACCACATGTTGGAAGAGACCATTCAAGATGAAGTTGGCAATTAACAGCTCTGCAGTCATAGCACAAAGGAGGATTAGTGGGTTACAGATTGCTGTAATGAGATGTAAATCCAGTGTCTCTATTCACACCAGGATTTTTAGTATCTAGCACAGAGGTGGGCAAACTGCAGCCTACCGTCCTGCCCGGCCCTTGAGCTCCTGGCCAGGGAGGCTAGCCCCTGGCCCCTCCCCTGCTGTCCTCCCTCCCCCGCAGCCTCACCTTGCTGTGCTGCCAGCACTCTGGACTGCAGGGCTGTGAGCTCCTGCTGGGCAGCGCAGCTGTGAGAGCCACCAGCCTGCCCCAGTGCTCTAGACTGAGCAGCAGCGTGGCTGGCTCTGGCCAGGCGGTGCGGCTGCCAGTCCTGGTGCTCTGAGCAGCATGGTAAGAGGGTGGGGAACAAGGGGTTTGGATAGGGGGTGGGGTTCCAGGGGGGCAGTTAGGGGCAGGGGCTCCTGGGAGGGGACAGTAGGAGACAATGAGCAGGGGGGGTTGGATGGGTCAGGGGTTTTGAGGGGGACAGTCAGGGGCCAGGAAGTGGGAGGGGGTGGGGGGCAGGCTGTTTGGGGAGGCACAGCCTTCCATACCCAGACCTCCATACAGTTTCGGAACAACGCTGTGGCCCTCAGGCCAAAAAGTTTGCCCACCCCAATCTAGCACAAGGATGAATTTAAGCTCCCAGGCTCATTTTTTGGGAGGTGTTATGCAGTTTTCCCATGAGAATGAGGACTGAGAAGCCAGACATGGAGCGATGACTTTGTGGTGTTTGTCCCAGGTGAGAGGGTGTTTTTACCTTTTTCTCATGTGTCTGTGCAAGCTCATTTGAGAAGGTAGGTATAGTCTGGCTTCAGCTGCAAAACAGCGGTGGGAGCGGCTAACACACTGGGTGATGTGGGCAGGGAGGGAAGAGAAGGCAGGCTGAGGCAAGGCCAGGGTCCGGTCTGGGGTCCTTCTCAGCTGCTGCCAGGGCACCTCCCCCAAGCAGTGGGATCTACATGTCATTGCTGCTTCCAGCCCCTGCTGAGCCAAGCCTTGGAGCCAGCAGAAGCTATGTCTACACTGCAAAACTTGGCCAAACTTACACCAGCCTATGGCCATCAGAGTTATTAAACCGTTTGTGTGTGTGCACTGTGGCTCTTTGTGTCAGTGGGGCACGTCCTCACCAGGAGCACTTGTACTGATTGTATTGTCAGTGTGGGACACTGCGGGATGGGTCCTGACAGGTAGTAAAGTCAACATAAGCAATGTCCATATTGACACTGCATCAACCTAACAAAGTAGTGTGCCGCAAGGCTGCTCAGGAAGGTGGTGTTACTAAACCACCGGAGACAGGCTCTTGCGTTGGCATTTGGCGGGAGACAACTTTAAGTGAGGACACGTCCACAGCTAGGTCAAGGTGAGGCAACTTATATCGCCCTTCCCTGTAGTGTAGACCAGGCCAGAGCAGCGAGGGCAGGGGCAGTAGCCAGGGGCGGGGGAGCCCATCCTGTGTCAGAAGGGAGCCGGCACAAAGAGCACAGGCACATCTCCTAGGAGGGTAGCTGCTAGGGTGCCCAGACAGCAAATGTGAAAAATCGGGACAGGGGTAAGGGGTAATAGGATCCTATATAAGAAAAAGACCCAAACATCGGGACTGTCCCTGTGAAATCAGGACATCTGGTCACACTAGTAGCTGCTCCTCTTCCACCCCTTCCACTCAGCCTCTTAAAGGGCCAGCGCCAGTCCGCCTCGCTATCCCCTCAGCTGCGTTGCGGGGAGGGGCTCCCCCGGAAATGCCTGACTCCTTACACAAGCCTGGGCAGAGGCAGCAACAGGCGACGCCAAGGGGAGGGGGAGCTGGAAGAGGCGGCGGTCTGTGATTGGTCGGCGGTGGGTGGGGTGAGCGGTGCTGTTCTCGCGGCAGGAGGGGGGAGCTGGGACGCCGAGGCCGCGCTGCCTGTTGGGAGCCGTAGGCAAAGCCTGCTTGCTTGCCCTTGACGTCCTGCATCTCCCATCGTGCCATGCGCACAGAAGGCGGAAAGAGGAGGGTGGCGCGGGGCATGCTGGGCGCTGTAGGTAGAGAACGGCTCCTAGGCGCCTAACAGACTGCGGCTCCCATCGTTCCTTGCGCGGGACCCCGGGGCCGGGGCGGAGAGGGCAGCGCTGCGGCAGCGGCGATCGAGGCGGGCGGACTCGAAGCTGAGGAGCCGCTGAGCCTCCCTCCCTCCCCATTGTGTGGAGCCCTAGAGCGGCAGCGGCTCCCCGGTGCCGGCCGCCATCTTGTGCTGGTGGGAGCCCAGTGGGGCACCCTGAGCTCAGGCCACGAAGGTGGAGTGCGAGTAGGGCCGCCCCTCTCCTCCCAACTGCCTGGGCCCTCTTCCCTCGCCTCAAGGCCCTGCCGCGGCAGAGTAGCCTCTGAATGTAAGGAGGACCTGCCTCGAGAGAGCTGCTTCCCATCCGCCGCTCCCCCCTGCCACAGGCCTGCCGCCTCACCCGTCTAGAGCCAGCTTCATCCCGATCTGTAGGTGCTGCTAGCAGGAGCACACTCCTCTTCCCCGGTACCCCCTTCGCCCGTAGCCTACGTAGGTCCTGCCACCGGAACAGGAGCAGCCCCACAGAGAGGGAAGCCGTGTCCACCCCAGCAGGACGTGCACTGTCCTAGAACTGATGCCACCATCCCCTAGAGGAGGCGGGTCCTCCTAACGGAGCCCTGCCCGGACCCCAGGGGCCAGGTCCTTGCCTCTCTACTCCACCCAGCCTAACCTAGGGAGGAGACATTTTTTCTTCTCGCCCCGACGCTTGTGCCTCTTCCCCTGAACTAGACAAATAGATCAGGCGCTGCTGCTATCCCAGACCTTGAGGAGACGCCCACTGACTTTGAACTGCTGCTCTCTACCACCCACGAGCCCAACGCCCCAGATCAGGAGATAGAGACTCAGCCCTGACAAGCCGCTGACACTTCCCGCCCCATCAGGAGAGAGAGAGAAAGAGACCCATCCAGAGGTGCTGCTCCTGCTCCTCGCACCACCGATATCAGGAGAGACTGCTACACAGAGCTACTACAACTGCAAAGACATGAAGATCAAGGATGCCAAGAAACCATGTAAGCCTGGGTGTAATTACACACACAAATTTTGGGTTAGGAAGGAAGAGGCATTTATTTTCCATTTGTGGGTGGGTTGGAAAAACTGGTGTAAAATCGGGCTCCCTTTCTTCAAATTGATCTTGCTTATAAGTGCAGAAGTTTTCTGGTTTATGTGAATCTCTTCAGCTCTTGGCTGGCTGGTCTAGAAAATCAGCTGAGTTCTGAAATCATGTTTCTTTATCAACCAGAGTTAATCGTGTTTTTAAATATATGGGAGGCTCCTGTGATGAGAGCTACATAAGTAGTTACATAATAAAGTGTTTCTGATGGGTGGGCTTTTTACAGGTGGAAGGAAGGACAGGCATTATGTTTTGAGGGGATGAGGGGCATGAGACTTTATTTTGTTAATAACCTGGAGGTTTCATCAGTGTATCCAAGTTGTCAAGCAATTGCATGTCAGGGGCCAGTCAGTTACTTGGATATTCTTGTGCCTTATAAAGCTTCTTGAAGGTAGGGTGGGGGGGGGGACACAGAAGGGGAACCATATTGTAAAAAATAAATCAGTGTTACAAGGTGACTTTTGCTTTTTTAAGTACTCCTTTCACAAGTGCAGTCCTAATGATATTTCTTACACTTACTACTATTCATTATTGTTTATATTGTGGTAGCACCTAGAGGCCACAGTTGGGGCTAAGACCTCTGTTTTAGCCACAGTTGGGGCTAAAACCTCTAGGTACTAGACACCCATGATCTAGAAAAGATAGTCTTTGCCCCCGCAGAACTTTAAGGCTTTTGGGTAGCACTCATCACCATAGCATATGAACTTATGAGGTGTAGGTGAGTAGAACAACTGAGGTACTGAGAGATTGCCCAGGGTCACTAAGAAGGTCTCTCTGAGCTGGAATCAGAGTCCACCTATTTTGAGTCCCCATCTATAGATTATCCTTCTTTTTCTGTTGATCAAATTTAAGAAATATCACAGGCTGAAATGTATTACTTAAAACTAACACAGTTAAAGTTTGCAAACCCAAACAGCCTGACCTTTTCCTGTTTGTGACGTTCATTCACTTATTTAAAGTTGCCGTCTTATGTGGGTGTTTGTTTCCCCCCTAGAAAAGCTTAATGTTTGAAAAATTATATAGTAAATGTCAGCACCCTACTGCTTGAACAGCCATGTGATAAAACGCCATTAAATGTGCACATCATGGAAGAAATATTAGGCTGTAGAAGGGAGTTTATAAACATAAAATTGATTTAAGTTAAGAAAAATATTTTTGTTTTCTTAATCTTTTTCTAGTGCATAAAATAAGTGTTAAGTACCCCATATTGTAGTGTTGAAAACCCTGAACTCCTGTCCGCTTCAGTGGAAACGAAGGTTGCTGAGTACACTGCAGAATTGTTCTCAAGTGAACAGTACATTTGTACTGATTTTTAGAAAATGTCTTCTGAACGGAGCGTTTTCTTCTAATGCTGTCTCCAAACAAACAGTTTTAGGGGGTGCTGTCAGTCTCTATGGTAATGGGCTACACGTCTATAGTAGATCAATATTTTAAAACAATGCTAGTCTGATTGCACATAACTGGTATGAACTGTTAATTTCAGTAGCACCTCTGAGTTGCACAAGTGCTGTGGGGGATCATCAGTGACACCGTTAAGACTTGTCACTAACAATTGAAACTATTTGAACATGAGAATTAACAATTTTAGGTCTGTAACTTCAAAGCTTCATACATATTTAATCAATGAATTTTAAGTTTGGCCTGAAGATACTCTTCATTTTATAACAGATAAGTAGTGAATTTATTAGCGCTCATGGCCAAAAGGGAAAAACACAGTGACAATCTAAGCTGTTAATTTTTTTCCTGGTCATACAAATATATAGGGTATCCTAAAAAAGTGTACATATACAATGTGTCACTTTAGTGGCTGATACCTGAACAGGCAACAATAATTTCAGTTTTTTTAAAGTGGACGTTGGAACCATTTTCCAACCCTTACTCATATTAGTTACCCAATCAAAGTCAATGGAACAACTATTAGGTGTAAGCTGAGAATTGGGCCAACAGTATCAGATTTATCCAAATACTTTATAACTAGACAGTAAGTATCAGTATTCAGTAAATATTGGGGGCGGAGGGGAATATGTCAGTACATAACTATGTTTTACTGAGCAAATAGCGCGTGGGGGAAGCCTAAGTCTTGCTTACGAAAGGAAATGCGCCTGTTGCTAACAGATATCAGTAGTGACTGGAAGCGAAATACGGTTAAAAAGCGTTAAGAACAAGTGTAGACAATATGGAACCATGTTCAACAAAATTGAAGAAAGCATGGTTGCAATGGGTAAATTTCCTAGTGTAAATGGGGCTATAATAAAATACTGGCACCCCAGTTAGTCCTCTGCAGCTTTAACAATGATGTTATGAATTCTAAGAAATCCCCCCCCCCCTTTTTTTTGGCTTTAAAAAAACAACAACAAAAATTCTCTCTATTCTTAGTACTAGTGTATCTCCACTGATGGTAGAGACAGTCAAAGTGAAGCCTAGTTCTCTCAGAGAAAATGGTGGCCTCTGACAGCATTATTTTCTCTGAAGGCAACTAAGCTTCACACTTACGTTTTCTGGTGGAATGTGTTGACCATTTTGAAGATATATCTTAGCTAAAGATACTTTTAACCCCACTTTGAAAACATTGGGAGATGGCAACCGTCATGGAAGAGGTGAATTCTTTGTGGAAATTGTTGCAGAAGAAATATTGTCCATCTGCCTCAGCTGAAGAAGAAACTTTCAGCAATGGAGAATAATGTCAAAACATAACTAATGCTAAAAAGGTATTTTACAAAATTATGTGTTGTACCATATATGCGCAACAAGGAAAGCAGGAGTGAATATGAGGAGCTGTAGTTAGAGGGAAAACTGTGTGTGCAGGGGAACGTAGGGGACATGGCTGGCCAGTACACTTTGACTTTGTACTGCTGTAGAGTGAGGTAACACAGTCAGGCTGGTGAATGAGGCTCTAAAACTTAATTTTTTTTTTTTAAAGAACACCCCCAAAAGAGCATGTACCCACCTTGTTTCCAGGTTATGTATGAAATTACTATAAATTTAAAAACAAGGACTTTGCTAATTAAGTTTGTGCTTTCAATAAATACAAATGTTAACTTATGGAAATGCATGGTTAAGGCACCCAAAGAAAACCTTAACGAAACAATGAGGATGGGGGGGGAGGGAATGAAGTCTCTCTAAAAATCAGTTTAATCTAACATACTACAAAAACATGGACTAATTGTAATTGAATGATTATGGATGATTTCACTATAGGGCAGAGTTAGGCACCCAAACAACCTTAACATGTTTGGATTTCATAAACTGCAAATTTCCGTACCTTAAATTTAATCTCAACTTTGTATTTTCTGTATTTGTATTCTTGTTTGGGGAATAATTACAAGGTCCATGTAACTTTTCTATCCTTCAAGTAATGTTATGTGCTCTCTCTTTTAATTCCAAATTAATTTTGTATTTTTAATCACAGGTTTCTGGTACCAGGTACAATATTTTATTTTTCTTGTGGTGGCATCTGTAAGTCTGAGTCAGGTTGTGGCTCTTGTGTGCCAAGCACTGTCTGAACATAACAAACAGTCTCTGCCCCAGAGAGCTCACAGTCTAAAAGACAAGTTATAAATTGGCTGAAATAAGGAGTGAGGGAGGATACCATGACAATAGTAATATATTTTAGTTTGGATTAGCTATATCTATAACTTCTAGGTATAATAAGACTAAAGAATAACAGTAGTCATAACTTGGCATCTGCCTAGCTATTGCTAGATGGCAACTTTTCTTTACCACAGCAGAGGTGATTTTTGGAGGCATTTGAAAGAAAGGATGGTAGTTGCTTTACAGATTTAGAAAAACTGTCAAATTCCTATGGGGCAGTATGAGAGGGCATGTGAAGGTGTTTGTGGGCAAATGCAACACAAGTAACTTCTGTAAATTATTGGTTGAAAGATTTTCCTATGCCTGATGTTACTAAGACAACTATATCATGACATTCTTAGTCACAACTGATTCTCATTTGACTGAGAAGCTTGTAATGAATGGGAAGGGGCTTCTTTTCTTTTCTTTACGTAAGAAGAAAGTATTTCTTGGTAGCAGGCATTAGTACATTCTGTTTAATCACAAAACCAGAGGAGAAGTAATTTAAGAGCTAGAAAGATACAGTTCTTGGAAAGACTGAAGAAATAGATTTTTGTAGAAGATAACATGGTGTGTGACATTAAACTGTCATCCATTTTCTGTTTTATAGGCTTAACTTTGATTACTATAGGCAAGTTTCAGGTTAATATTTTTCCTGACACTGAACTGCCTTTTGTAGGTGCTCGATTTTAAACTCTGAACAGTAAGATTACTACCTTTCAACGCTCAGCTGGAGGGGATAGCATCTGACACACCTACTAGTCAAAGTTCTTATTTGTGAGGAGGGTTGTTTACAAGTCCAAATGTGGCAAGTTTGGGGACACTTACAGCAAAATATTAGTTTGTTAGAGAGCTGCTGAAATAATATAAATTTTCATATATTGTAAGTGATAAAATTTTCAGTGTTTAAGAACTTCAAGTAAGTTAATTCTTACACTAATGTAATGTGTATAAGATTTATATTAGATATAAATGTTGCTACCAAACCATACTGTTGATGCAACTTGATTTAGAACTCAAATTCTGTGTCATGTAGTTTTCATATACATGTGGACACTTGTTTACATTCTGTTGGGAGAGAAACAAGATCAAAGTTCAATATGTATGTTTTTACTGTTTTTCTGTCATGTGACTCAGAAGAGTTAGTTCAAATCTGTGTTTTTCCAACTACTTTCTCAAGAGTATTTCTTCCAATTCATCTTTTTTTCCCCAACAGTTAGATTATATATACAAATTGTACTATTGATATTTGCCTAAAACTTAACCTGTAAATAATCAAGAGTTTAAAAACAGGTGAAAAACTAGCTAGTCTACTAGCTGATTAACCTGAAGTATATGCTTATGCATTTGCTTTAGTGCAGTCTGGTTAGGAATAAGATTTGGGTTAGTTTTGATTACAAACAAAACCTATTTACCTAATAAGATCTGTACTAGAAGTTCTATTTTAGAGATGAGTTAAATTAGATTATGTGATATTGTACAGGTGTTTGTAAAGTGCTCTTGCATTGTTGGCTAATTGAAATTGAGGTTTTCATGCTGTTGCATGAAATTTTGCATTTTCATGTTTAAAATGTTGGTGCTGTATATGTCTGAGGCAGTACCTTAACTATCATTTCCTGATATTTGCAAGTTTCCTTTCTTCTAACACTCACCTTTCTTTGTGGGAGAGACCTTACCTGAGCATTGCTTGGCTTTCTAATGTTCTAATGAAGTCCAACACCCAAGAATATTACAGGAGTAGAAAGTATTGTTTTGCAGCAGCCCTGTGCAGTCAGTCTTCGAGACCTAATCTCATGGGCTAAGAACAGCTTGCTTCCTCTTTTTTTTTCTGTCAACTGCTTCCAAGTGTATTGGGCCCTTGTAAGTGGGGGAGACACCTAGGAAGGACAAGTACAAGGTATATTCTGTGAGGACAACAGCTGAAATCTGTATCTCGTTTCCAAATGGCTCAGGGGAAGAATAGAGAAATCAGAAAAATCTCCTTCCCCCGACTAGATCTTAGGGTTGGAAGCTTTCCCCACCAGGCATAGTTCTACAACCATTACACTTCCAGCATGGTGTTGAGGGGTTGTTCTCAGTCAACTCAGTTTTTCCTTGGTCTTGCGATCATACTGCCATCAGTCTGTCCCTAGCCCACTCATCCAAAGAAAAAGTCATGGCCCATGCTGAATGTGAAAATGGCACTCAAAGAATGCCCTTGTATGTCCCAAGTCCAAAGCACTGTACATGCTGTATCAAACCACTCTCAAAGGCAAGAAGGCCTCAAAATTAACTCCCTTGATGAATCAGGTGGAACATAAGGTGAAAAGAAAATCTCCATTTCAGAGCATGCCCTGTTTCAGAGATGCATCAACATCTTGTGTAGAGAGGTCATAGACCTTGTATAAGGAAATATACAAACTAGATGTGAAATCCTCAGCCGGTGTCATAACTGGTCCAAAGGTGGTGATGCAAGCAGGAAGTAGTGCCTGGAGCTTGAGCAAACTGTATCTAAATAGTGTTAGAACCAGAACTTCTCTTATTGCCATCCTTATGTTAATCTTGCTGATTGATCAGCACCCACAGCGAGATTCTGTGAAGGGGAAATGTATATGTGCTTACCTGTATTTTCTTTCACATAATAAAGATACACATATTGAGCCCACCTTAGGCAACTTCTCCTGAGTGAGGGATTCAAGAGTGAGAAAAGATTACAAAGACTCTCTCTGCTCTTGTTACTGCTCTGCACAGTATTTTTAAAACTAGTACAGTGGTATGGAAATTATCTCAACTAGTTGGCCCTTCAGGAGTAGGGTTTGTTTTGGTGTTTTGTTTTTTTGTTTTGTTTTTTTAACAGTCTGGTTCTAGCTCTAGCCTGCTTACAGCTCTAGAGACCTATTGTAGGATTGGTAAACCTGGATACATTTTCCTATTTTGTCACTGTCAAGGTCACCTGAAAAATAACAGCTTGTGCACAGCTGGCTCCTACAGTGCCCTGCATATAACCCACTTAGTAAGAAAGCAAAATGCTGTTGTTTTTCCTGGGAAAAATTTCATATAAACTAAATTATTATGGTTTATATAACCAAGAAACCTCTTTGAAAAAGGTTCTCACCTACATTTCTTAGTTCTAATATAAATAGTGAACTAGTGGCATTTTGCATGTTAAATGCAGTAGAACAACCCCCCAAAACCTCCCTATGTTAAGGTTGCAACCTTTTCACAAATAAAAGAAATTTGAAAAACCTATTGACCAGAACTAATTTAACTATGTGCTGAAATGAGGCAGAAGCAAAAAAATCTGATCCTTCTCTAAATTCTGTAATTTGGTGTCAAGAATACCCTCCTTCCAATAGCGAGCAGTTACCCCCAAAAGAAAGCTGTATTGGATAACACTGGCATAAAAATATGCTCCAAGTTGAAAAATGGGAAGTCTTTCATCTTGAGCTGGCTTTCTCTGTTTCCCTCAACTGTGTGTGACTGTGTGTGTGTGTGTGTGTTTGTTTGTTTGTTTGTTTGTTGCTTTGTGCCTGTTTTTTATTGGGTATCCAAGAAGCATAAACTTGTTCCTGTAAATCAGATTAAAGTTCCAAAGACTGGTAGGTGTCTAATTTCATAAATTAGTCCCGGGCCTCTCTCCACAAACTTTAAACATTAACAGCTGAAATCAGAAGTATCTACTGTGCAGATGCAGGGGATTCTTTCACAATTATTGGGTGACAAACAAGCAAAAGAACATGTCTTAATTACATAATATCTCCATAGAGCAGAAAGGATCCTTTGTATTTTGTTTAAAGTCCCAATTACATATTTACTGAATGGATTAAAACAACTCCCAAGGACTCTTTCTGGTTTATTGGGTAGATAAAATTTCCCCTTTCTAGTCTTCACTTGAGTGAAGAGCTACTGGCTAATAAAATGAGAAACCTTTTAAAATCTGGAGTAGAGCTGCAAATCAAGCATGCATCTATATGTTAAAATTAAAAAATTCTTCATGTGTATCGAAAGTTATGGACCCATGAGTCTGTGGTTTCATAGGCAGTTACCTGCTCACTTATTTTTTCTTTGAGATGCCAAAGAACATGGTACCTGATAGGTGAACTGCTAGGTGGAGACAGTTACTAGCAAAATGAAACGGAGTTCAATTTTTTTTATTGGATATCTTAAAGAAATAGAATAATATAAGATATTTAAACATTCAGAGCTATTAATACTACAGAAACCATTGCTAGACTAGTACTAAAATTAGTTGCAATATACTGAAACATTACCTAGACTTAAAAACATGGTGCTAGCTTCTCGGAGACAGGTCCAACAAAAAATTCAGCTTCCCAGATGAAAATTACTTGTAGAACATCTGTGTGGGAGGTCAGGGAGCGGGAGGAATCCTTTCTCCCAGTGGCCAACCGTTTATAGGAACTTTCTACTTCCAAGTGAAAGTATTGGCCCTCACGTAGATTATTACCATTTAAAAAAACCCATCATTTGTGTTTTGGCTGGTTCTCTTCCTGTCTTGTACATACCCTAACATCTGGTAGTGTTCTATGAGAATCCATTTCTCCAGATCTACAGCAACTCTTAAGTTCCTTTTCCCTTCCAAGTTTTGCATGGATGTCCATTAAAACATGCCATTAATGATCTTACATATATAAACAGCTTGAGGCAAGCGTTGACTAATTTGCTATACAGATACTCCCCGGGTTATGCAAACTCGACTTACGCAAATCCGCACTTACGGAAAAAGTTCTGTAAGCTTTTTTTGTTTTGTTTTGTTTGCGTAATTATTGGGTATATGTTCCCGACGTATGCAAAATTCGACTTACACAAGGCGTTCCGGAACAGAATGCTTGTGTAAGTCCGGGAACGTCTGTAGTATCTATTCAGTTATCTCCATACCACCACCACTAATAATCTAATACAATTTGAAATTAAATTTTGGACAGGTTGGACATATTCATTTTTTTTTCCCCCCCTGAATCCTGCACCAGCGTTCTGTATAATCTGGATCTGAATTGAGTTTAAGAACAAGAGCTTGTTCTGAGTAGCTTTGGAAAAAATAATTGTCTAATTGTCCCATTCAGCATGCACTTGGAGAAATAAATGTGAGATTCCAAGTTTGGTATTCAGGAGGTCCAGCTGGGAAGTCAGATGTTTCTAAAACCAGAGAATTATTGTATGATATTTGTTGAGATCTGTGTCATTGAAGTTAAATCATTGAAGAAAATTGACTTCTCTCCTGTCCTTCCCTACACACTCACACATTCACTCTGTGTTTGTTTAGGTATGAAGGTAGAAAGACTTTGAGTTCTGAGTTTAATAGCCTGGTCCCAGTCACAGTAGTCAACAGGTTTATCTATAGCTAATATGGAGTGATGATTATCACCTTTTGCTGGGGGTCTGCTGGGTTTTAAAGCAAAGGACAATTGAGCCAATTTCTTCCTATTTAAAGTTTTTTTTTTAAATTTTTTTTTTACTTCAAGGTATGTTCAGTTTTAATCACAATTGGCCTCTGTAGCATTTCTTCCTTTCCTCCCACCTTTTTAAATGATGCAATATCAACCCAAAGATATGGTACTGTGTTAAAATAGTTTGCAGCAATGTAGGAGACATGGAGAATCTCTTTAGTCCATACCTTTTGTGAAAGACATACATGTCAGAGATAGGGAGAACACTCCTTAGAATAGGAAATATTAGGCTGTGAACTTCAGACAGTGCAACAAGCTATTTTAAGAGCTGGTGGAAGTGTCATTTTCGGACTTACTTTGGGCTAGATTTGAAATCTATTTATTGGAGATTATTTAGGGATAACATCAGTTGTGCCACAATAAATGGGAATATACTAGATGAAACTACACACCATCCTCTCCAACACAGAGTTCTGTAAACTGATTTTACTAGATGCCTGCATATGCCAATTGTGATCTTGACCTATTATATGGCTTAGGCTTCTACAATGAAAATCCTCTTTTTGCACACTGTCACTTCAAACATCTGCAGGGAAGGAAATGTGATTGAGACAAAATACCAGTATTTCAGTAGTCCTGGAAGTGTTTCTTAACAAAGATGACTTCTGTTTTCATACAAGAAATTCCCTTTTCTGAGAAAAAGGTATAGAAACACTAGCTGGAACCCAAACTCAGTAACATTCAATATCTTGCATATTTTTTTAAATACACATACTTGGCACTAGTACTCTGCAATTTCCCAGAGCTATACAACCATTCCTTTTTCACCACCAGGAATTAGCTATCTTGGTTCTATTGTACTTTCTTCAGAAATCAGTTGAAAAGTGCCTATTTCTCAAAAGAATTATTAAATGCATTATATGGTCAGGAGAAAATGGTTCTTGGAAAATTTTAGGTAAACTTCCTCTTTAAAAGGCTGTGGGGAGTAGAATACAGTACATCTATTTGAGCATTGTGTTTGTGGATTTGAATTAGGTTGGGAGACCACATGAAGTTGGGAAGAGAGGAATAAGTTACTTCGTACATTGGTTTTAACATTTTACGAAGATACCTTCAAAGGAGTGGCTAATAACTTCACTTTTTTTTCTTATCTGGTTCCAAACTTTAAATTCTTCCTCTCCCTGGCATTGAAGAAAACAAAAAGCATTAATTTTCCTAGTTCAGAGTATTCAGTCTTTGTAATATCAATTTAAGTGATGTCAGTTTGGCTTTTTAACAATGTTAATGGAATACTTTTTCCATCTCCACAGCTTTTCCATGGTTTGGCATGGACATTGGGGGAACACTGGTGAAACTTGCATATTTCGAACCTATTGATATCACTGCAGAAGAGGAGCAGGAGGAAGTTGAAAGCTTGAAGAGCATCCGCAAATATTTGACTTCCAATATAGCCTATGGATCCACTGGCATCCGAGATGTCCACCTTGAACTGAAAGACTTGACGCTTTTTGGCCGAAGGGGAAACTTGCACTTTATTCGATTCCCAACTCATGACTTGCCTACTTTTATCCAAATGGGAAGAAATAAAAACTTTTCAACACTACACACGGTGCTTTGTGCCACTGGAGGCGGTGCTTATAAGTTTGAAGAAGATTTTCGCACAGTAGGTAGCCTACCTTCCCTAGTACTGTAGTCTTTGTTTAAAAAAACAAACAAAAAAAATTGGTCACAGCTATTTTATCAGTAGAAGATAGGCAGCGTCTTTCTGGACAATCTTTTCATGCCTTTGACATGCAAAGGCTAAGTAACTACTCACTTGTTAAATGCAGTAACCTCAGAAATATTCTTTCTGGCTTGTTCTATTGGTGGTATTAATAATCAGATTATATTTTTTTAAAAGGAAAATGAGATTTGGCATTAGTAATATGGATCTGGTTGAAAAATCTTAATTAAAAGATTACATTAACGAGTTGAGACATCTAGGTACTAAGTAAAATACTTTTTTTTATATAAAATGTCCTTTTTCTAATAGTGTTTCTGTATTAGGAAACATTTTGAGATTAAACATTGACGGAAGTCAGGTAGACTGCAGGTTAGATTTCTTACAATCCTTGAAGTAATGGTTAAGTTAAATAGGGCATTGTTTAAATTTTTAAGTAGTCATGAACTTTTTCTTTTTTGTTATCTTACAAATGAGCATTTTGCCTTTTAAGGTACACAGGTTTGCAAATGTGATTTTTGACTAATAAAATACTTTGGTATTTTTGGGTGTTTGCTAACTGCTGTTGGTCTGAAATGAGCGCAAAAAAGCTAATTTTTGAACAATGGCTTAAAGCATAAGTGCATGGAAAGCTAACATCATCCATCTTTAGTAGTGTGCTGATGGGCTTACTTAAATGTCCAGCATACTTAGTTCATGAACTGTTAATTTTGTTCTTTCCTTTTTCACAGATTGGAAACCTCCAGTTGCACAAACTGGATGAGCTTGACTGCCTTGTCAAAGGCCTGTTGTATATAGACTCTGTCAGTTTCAATGGCCAGGCAGAGTGCTATTACTTTGAAAATGCCTCAGAACCGGAAAGATGCCAAAAGATGCCTTTTAACCTGGATGACCCATACCCATTATTGGTTGTAAACATTGGTTCAGGAGTCAGTATTTTAGCAGTCCATTCCAAAGACAGCTATAAGAGAGTGACTGGAACAAGGTAGTGATATGAAATCTTAAGTTATGATTCTTGTATGGAATAATGACCCTAATATTTTCTTAAGCTTTCAAATAACTTCTTTGCATGTCTTTTCCATTTGATAAACTGATTTCATGTCCTGTTTAATTACCAGCAGTATTAACTGTAAGCTATCTCCATGGCTCTAATAAGGCAATATAGTTTTTTTTTCTACTGTGTGGTCTGCAACAGGAGACTAATATCATCAGTAGTGTGCGGTTTTAGGTTTAACATTTTTTTTTGATTGTACAGCATTATTCCAATGCACTCATATTTCTTCTGCTCTACTGGAGAAAAATGAGAAAGCGTTCACTGAAGTGATGCAGAAAGAGGAACAAGGACCTGAAGCCAATGATCAGATGTGGGTGCTTCTGGGCATCCTCATCTGAGTTTGCCCTCCCACTGGCACTTTAATACTCACACCTATTTCACTTACCTATTGCAAGTATGAATGTTGGTACCTTAATTTAGGTGCACCTTAAATTCTCGAAACAGCAAAAACACATTTATTTTTAAACAGTTTACTTAACTTTGCAGCTCAAAATCTTATTATATTTGTGCACATTTAAGCTGACACCCGTGTAAACGTTGTTGCCATGATTCACAACTGACGACTTTGCTAAGCAATACCAAGTTGTGAGCAAGAAAGCAGACAAAACAGTATTGTAATTGAAGGAATGTTTATAGATTATTTAGTTGCACAATATGAGAGTGCTGTTTAAAAGTCATTCTTTTCCTCTTTCATTAGTTTAGGTGGAGGGACATTTCTGGGTTTATGCAGTTTATTGACTGGCTGTGAAAGTTTTGAAGAAGCTCTTGAAATGGCATCCAAAGGGGACAGTACACATGCTGATAAGCTTGTCCGGGACATTTATGGAGGGGACTATGAACGTTTTGCCTTGCCAGGATGGGCAGTAGCCTCTAGGTAAGCAAGACACTCGCTTATTTAACTAAATTAAGGCTCCGTATCTCTCATGGAAGTCACGAATTCTGTGACTTCTGCAGTGGCCGGTGAGGCTGGCTCTGGGGCTGCCCAAGCAGATCAGGCAGCCCCTGGGCCAGTCACACTGACCGCTGCTGGTGCAGTGTGGGTGTGGGAAGGGGCTGGGGATTGGGGTACGGGGCAGCACTTTGGGGTGTGAGGGGGTCCTCCCCAGAAGCGGTAGGCATGTCCCTGCAGCTACTAGGCAGAGGGACAGGGGGCTCTCTGCACCGCCCCTGCGTGGTTGCCAGCCAGTGGGAGCTGCAGCTTGTGGCGGGGGCAGCACGTGGAGTCCTCTTGGCCTTCCCTCCCCCTAGGAGCTGCAGGGACATACCGGCCACTTCTGGGGAGCTGCGTGGAGCCAGGTAGGGAGCCTGCCAGCCCCACCAACCCTCCTGCCACCAGCAACAGTCCCGGGCCATGCGCTGCTGCTTGTTTTTCCCTCTTCCCTCCTGCCCCCACCCCTCCCCAGCATCAGCGGGGTCCCAGGTAATCCCCCCAGAGCACCCGTGGCCCCCCGGCCCAAGTTTTAGTTAGGGGTATATAGTACAAGTCATGGACAGGTCACAGGCCTGTGATTTTTTTTTTTTTTTTTTTTTTTTGGTCCGCTGGCTGTGACCTGTCCTTGACTTTTAGTAAAAATACCTGTGACTAAAACGTAGTCTTACCTCCTCATTAACAGTTCATTATAGTTGTCACCTTTTTCTTGTCTATTAAGACTAAGGTGTTAAGATTTTAAGAAACCTGTGTTCAGTATCTATTAGCAGAATAGTTTTTACTAATTGAAATAGTCTTACTATTTCAATTAAATTACTTTTGTGTTTAAAAATATATAAAGCTAACCTTTCTGAACATTTTGAAATCAGATAGTAGTAGTTGATTACTAGGTAGAAAGAATGCCAAAGCAGTCCCATTCTATGTAATATTTTATTCCTGAAAAACTAAAAAACAGCAAGTGTAGATTTAAAAAAAAAAAAAAAAAAGTTCCTGCATAGACTATGCACAGGTCAAAGGGTAGTCAGGCATAGAAAGAGGAAATAAAAATTAATGAAAATGTTTGTCAAACCTTTTTAGTGGCTGTTGGGGTTTTTTGAGAGCATTGTTTAATCTGACAACTTTCTTCTCCATTTTACAACAGCTCTTCCTGTCTGGGCTTTATTTCCTCACTTTGATACCTTTATAGGTTAACCAGTCAGGTACACAGGCAAAGCATTTTGATTTAACCACTGTTTTCAGTTATACAGCATTTCAGAAGCATTCAGCAGGCACCAGATGGATTAGTGTAGTTTTGAGTATGCTTATATTTTTATACTTGCTGTCTAATGGACATTGAAAAGCTCTTCAATTGGGAAAATATTTTTGGTGATCTTATTGTAGTAATTGGTTTAATTTACCCACCAAATCTAGTACAAGCTGTCATAGTTTAAGAATAGCCAAAACTGTTGAAGATCAGGATTCCAGCTGCCTGCATATAGTCTGCTTGTCACTAATAAGTGCGAACCCATGGAGGCATGTCTTCAACTTTAAAAGTTCTAGGCTCCTACAAATTAATTACAACGGTTTGTCAGCTCTAAGAGCTGAGATCCTCCACTTGAATACTGGAATGAAAAGTAGTCCTCATGGTTTATTTTTGATTTTTATTCTACCTTGAAAGCTTCCCTCTGTTAAACCTTCAGATCAACTACTTTATTATTCAGTCATTCATATTGCAATTATTTCCTTAGCTTCTGTCAAACACAGTTGCTAGTCTATCACAAGATTTCATAATTGCAAAGTAGTCTTAGGCTTGTCTCAAGATGGTGGGTATTTATGCCACCAGCAAATTTGAGAATTGGGCAGTCCTCCAATGGCAGAAGGCTAATATTTTACTCTGCTCACTGTTCAGCTTGCTTATTAGTTGAAGGCACATGGAGCAGCATCCATGTTCTTGGAAGCAGGAATGAGGAATGATGAAACTGGAGAATGAGAATAACATAAACTTAAAGCTAGCATTTAGTCTCAACAAATAATGGGTTTATCAGTCCTGCTGGAAGTAAAAAGTTGACTGACGGTTTCTATGACTGCATGCATTTCTTTTTCTTTAAATAGGTTCTGTCCCTCTTCAGGGAGATCTTACTTCTGATTTTTCTTACTTGCTCTCAGTTGGAGTCTATTGTATACCTCCTCTATCCACTTTTTCCCTCCTTCTGAAACTACTAGTGTCTTTAATTTCAGAGGGCCTTGGGATGGGGAACAGCGCTGTTAATTCCATGTTCCCTCCTGCTTTGCTTCAGCCACTCCATATGAACAGGGTGAGGGTTCTTGTGTCTTCTGTCAGAAAGAGACCACAGGCTGTGATTAGGCAAAACACTGAGTAGGTATATGAGCTGAAGTTGCTTGCTTTATGTAGGGCCAGCGGCAGGGCAGAATTCCTGAGCCCCAGGAAAATTAGAATTGTGGCAGCATCAGTCCCCAGGGCTATTTTATTATACTTGAAATTTTTGTTTGGTTATCTTTTTCTCAATGGCACCTAAAGGCAAGACTGGAACAAAATAGTTTTGTTTAGTGAAGAAGTAAGGCTGACTTTTCAGAAGCTGCAGAATACATCAGTCAAGGCTCAGAATTATCTTTACTTGTTCTGGCTAGTGCTGTGTACTAATCTTGTTTAGCTGTGATTTAAGCTGTTCCTTCATGGAATTCTGTAGGGTAATCAGAAAGATTTAACTCATAGGGACTTATTGTCTTAAAATGTTTGGAGGAAGTATATTTCTTTTTAAGGAATGGATGCAGATACATACCTAATGCTCCACAATCTCAGTGGTCAAATTACTGTGTTCAATGATCATTTGAAAAGGGAGTCAGTTAAGACTGAGGATAAACAGGAGTTGTAATTTCCACTACAGCATGGAAACTGTACTCTAAACTTGTTGTAAACACAAATGTATCACTTTGTATTGTGTTTTCTCTCTCCAGTTTTGGGAATATGATCTACAAAGAGAAGAGAGAATCTGTTAGTAAAGAAGACCTGGCTAGAGCTACACTGGTCACGATCACCAATAATATTGGGTCTATAGCACGGATGTGTGCAGTAAATGAGGTAAACGATTTTAGTCGGAGGGTGAGCTGGGGGAGAGGAATCAAAAAATTTCATATGTGTAGTGTGGTGGCTTTCAGTCATTGAGAGGACAAGTAGTATAAAATACTTTTCTTTTCAAGTCCTTTATCAAATTCCTAGCTGAGGCAGTTTGGTTCTGTTAACTTGGCATCAGGTCAGAATACTTTTAGTACCTTTGGGAAGGTTCATAAGGCTTGAGAATTCACTTTGTAGTGGCAAATAAAACGTTTTTTTCTGATTAACAGAGATGGTGAAAAGGCTTTGTTTTTTGCTGAATTTAAGCTAATTTTTTTTGAGTTATGCGTCTAATTATTTCCAAATTAATATTTGAAATGTTAATTTATGTGAAATTGGTGTTCTCTTCCTGAGTTTGCATGGAAATAGCTCCATCACCTTCCTGCTTCTCAGAACTTTGCCAGATAGCATCAGGATAAACTTGAGGTTCATTTTCATTATGGGTACTTAAAGCTCCATACAGCAGTGGACAGCCAAGAAGCTTTGATCAACACAGGAAGATACTGAAACTAGTAATAAAAAGACCAAACGTGGCAGCTGAGGTATATAGTAGTGGAAACCCATCTCCCCTCACCAGCAAGCTCTGGATGAGGAGAGGAAAGCTTTTTCCAGCTTCAGCAATTGAGCTAGAGTGGAGATTCCTAAAAGTCACCTACTAGCCAGAAGCCTGTGTGAAATATGGACCCAGCTTGGAGTCTTTCAGGACAGCACTATTAAAAATCCAAGGACCTTTACTTTCCACCACAGGAGGTGGGCAAGATGGGTTTTGCATTTGGATGCTATGTTTGACATCACGGTTGGCGATCCCCTTCCCTCTTCTTTCATATCTGCCCCTGGCTAGTAAGGTGTGGTGTGTTTTTTTGTTGTTGTTTGTTTGTTTGTTTGTTTGTTTTCTCCCAAACCCTAGTATAATCTATGAAGGGGATAAGGTTGAGAGTACATACCAGTAACTTAATGCTAAAGTACATTACTGGAATGTTGTCATTATCCTACAAGCATAGTGAACCTAGGAATGTAAAGTTATTATACCTTAAGGTAAAGGAATAAATAGCTGAGGCATCAAAATCAACCTTAATTGTATTTAGATTTTTCCTACCTCTGTCCAGTATTAACACTATGTAATTACCGTAATATTTTTATTAAAACGGTCTGTGGTCTGAGATTAACATAGTTTATAGAGAAATGTAGATTTAATTTTTCCTGCACATCATTGTAGAGCAGAATAAAGTTGTTTGGGTGCTTTAACTGCATTTCTGTACCTTTAAATTATGAACTTGTCTGCTCCTCCCGCACCTGTATCTTGACAAGTGTCAGTCCTTTGAGTATAGATAGTGGCTCTCCTACTGCACAAGTTTCTGGAACAATTTGGATGTGAATATTCACAGTCATTTGTTAGAACTTTAGTAAAGCATACTTGTGTTTTTTAATTCTCAGACTCTTCAGTTATTGGAGCTTAATCTTGCTATCAGTGAGTGTCAGCTTTATTTTCAACTTCAATGTCCCCATAACTGGAAAATGCAATGAAAATTTTGAAAAAATTCTTAAACTACACAAAATTAAAAGTACATATTAAATGTCAACTCTGGAGTCTCACTTCTAATTGACTTATACCGTGCATTCATTAACAGCTGAAGAAGAAATGAACATATGGAATGTCTCATTGTCTTCGGCTTCTTTACAGTGCTGCCTTGTTGCATATGGATCAAGCAGCATTGTACAGGGCTATGAAGGCATTAAGTCTTGCTCTACCAAGAATAAGTATGTTTGATTTAGTTGGGCTTTTAGTTAGGCTATATCAGTGGTTTGAAATCCTCACTTAGGAATTTTTCAAATGACATTACAATAGTTTTTCTGTAAGAGTCTCGATCTTTCTTTTGTTTTAAGGTCTACTTCCCCTCTACTCTGAAGCGTTCAATATTTAAACCTTTTTGTGACAACCTGTTTTCTTCTCGTCCTAGCTTGTTAAAGCCACACTGGACAGTGAAGAAACTTGTCATAACACTCGTACTGTTTTCTTTCCTTTTTTAGAAAATAAACAGAGTTGTCTTTGTTGGTAACTTTCTGCGTGTGAACACTTTGTCAATGAAGCTTCTTGCGTATGCACTGGATTACTGGTCAAAAGGCCAGCTGAAGGCCTTGTTCCTAGAACATGAGGTAAGCGAAGGACACTTACATGTACATATGTGTTGTGCCTTATCCTTAATCCCCAATACCTAATTTAAATAACCACATAACTAGTATCCAGTCACCATGCAAATATTTATAAAACACTCACAGTAGTATCACTTTTGTCTTATTCTTCCTAGCCTATAGAGAAATAGCTGGTTTTGTGTAGGTGGTTGAAAGTATAAATAAAGAAATAGAAGGCAAGATAAGACCAAGGAATGGATTTTGACTTTACTTGTGAAAGAGTTAATTCTGTGGTAATTTTCTTGCATCAATGAATTCTGGAGTCTGCTTCGATCTTCTGTATTAATAAGCCAGATCCTGTGGGTGGACCATTACATTGTTCTGATGGAACAGCTATTACAGCATATCACAGTTATGGAGGGGGAGCAGTTGCTAGTGCCACTCCCATATGGGGACTTTGAATGGGATGCCAACACAGAGGAAGGCATCAGAATATGTTTTGCTTTGCTTTCTACCAGGTGAAGCATTTCAGGGTATTTGGCTTCAGCCACACAGTTTCAATTTTTGAAACTTATCTAGGCATTAATACATAAATCAAAGTAGCTAGGTGTGTCTCTTATTCAAATGGGACAGTCTTCTGGTCAGTTATATTAAATAGGCATTTTGCCACGGGAGCTACTAGCTTTTAGAGGGATTCAAATGGTTATTGACTGTCTTAATTTGAGGGCAAATATTCTCAGGAGTTGAAGATGTAAGGGAATAAGGTTCAATTGCAGTGCTTTCCTGTTTCAGCCTGCATCATCTCAGTTTTTACAAGGTTCAGTTTTAACAAACTATTTTTAATCCAGATGTTGTTTCAGTGAGGTTTTGAAAATTCTGGAAGATGTAGAGCTGGGTGTAATCTACATATCACAGGCACTTCAACTCAGATTGTCTCAACCATTCTCCCAACAGTTTCTCATGTATCTCTTTCATGTGGGGGTTAGGATCTGGTATTTTGGGACTCTAGGTAAGGGTCAGGAAGAAATAGTTGCCTATATCAGTTCTCTGGGTTCAGTTTGAAGGGGGGGGAGGGTCCCAGGAGAAGGACTTCGGGGGTTTCTTTTCATTCTGTACGTTCTTGGGGACAATACAGGGATATTTGTTTGTCACCAACTGCTGCAGAGAGGTCCAACAGAATGAATGTGGATATTCTTTCCTTGTCTATGGGTGGAATATTACCTACGGGTACCTTGCTGAAGCCCACCTGAGGGATATAGTATGCTGGCAGCTCAAAGTGCCATTGTGTATTTTTTGCTGCTCTTGATTAGCTTGCTTTCATATCTTGAAAGGTTAGAAGCCACCCTGACTTCTAATTCTTCCACAACTGATACTTGCAGTGAATGGTCCAAATTCTGGGGAAGGCATTTGTCTACCTTTTTTGGTGGTCGGAGGCTAACCTGGTTGAGGTCAGCCTCTGCTGACATAAGCTAATTACTCCTACTAGGAGAGGACGTGTTCTGGGCTTGAATGCAGACAGTCAGAATTTAAGCGATTTATGCTCCAGCAGGGTGTGAAGTTGTTGCCTCTATGGCAGAGGACAGAAAAAAATTAATATGACTTCTATAAAACTACAGAATGCAGCTGATGTGATGGAGACCGTCTGTATCTGATGTTTTCTCCTACCCCCAGTATTCAGGTTTTCATTTCCCTTTGTGACTGGTCATCAGAACAATGATGATCTATGGGAGCATGGGGTGGGAGAAATGGTAGTATCTATAGCATTAGTGAATGGTTGAAATTCCTTGTTAGTTCTTCTCCTTGGACTTTTTGGGGGTAGATTTTAAGGTTTGATTTTTGGGGGACCATGATGGTGGTCTTTGTCTTGCATGGGGAAAAAAATTCTTGCTTCCATCTTGATTATGAAGTGGTCCACAGATAGAGAGGTGGTTCTTGTGTTTGTCCACATGCAGCCTAGAGGTCCAGTCCAAAGTATAGCTGGCTCTGTTCAGGCCTGAAGAATACCTTTGAGAAACTTAAGGTGGAGAGTTGAGATAAGAAGTGCTGAACTACTGCCTCAGAGGTAATGTCGATGTGGATGTTGACGTTCAAAGATCAGCCAGCATCTCTGTAGGCTCTTCTCAAAAGCCTTTGGTTTTGGTGTATGTGCTCAGATACTACTGATATGTGCCTTAGAAATACACTAGCTGTTATTACAAACAAATGAAAAAAATTAATAGTTTTCAGTAATATATAGGCTTTAGTGGGGGGTGGGGGGAGGGAGTTAACCAGGGCATGCTAGCTATTTACAAAATTAAATACTTTGGTTTTTTACGTTTTTAGTACTTCAGATAACATACATTTGTAATATACTGCCTTTTGTTCTTCATACTTACTGTGGGCCTTCCAAGTACCTTTCTGTGGCTAAAAAAGGTATTTCTGAATGCTGAATTTTAATGTGGTAGCTGAAACTTGGAATGACAGCTTTTTTTTTTTTTTTTTTTTTTTGCTTTTTTTTTTTTAATAGGGATACTTTGGTGCTGTTGGTGCTCTTCTTGGATTGCCGAATTTCAGCTGAAGTACCAGATGCCACTACACTGAATTGTTTTCCACCTGGTTGGCATTATTACTACATTGTTTAAGTCAACGGGAACCAAAGGGGGAAAAAAAGCAGCAGTTTTGGTGCAGTTCTTTTTAAATTTAAGTGGTAAACTGCTGGATGTTACCATATTAAGGAAGTGGGATCTTGCTGTGTAAGGCATTTTTAAGTGAAATACCAGTGGGTTTTGCCTTATCTCCAGTGCTTGTAGCCAGTTTTGAACTTCTAATATGCAATACATCCTCTGAAAAACAAGCTTCCAAAAGAGAATTCCAGCCCTTTTAAGTGTCCATCATTTACAATAGTGTGGACTTAAACATGAAGCTTTAGTGCTAAGCAAATATCTTTTGTAGATAATCTGGTGAAAGTGGTTTATTTTGATGTTTATTTTTTTGTCTCACTACTGCATTGTACTAAGAGCAGAATTGTATGTTTAAGATAATTGACCTGAAAACACCAAAGTGCCATCAACAGAAAGCTAAGCTATGTAGTGTAGAAGATCATTTCTCGGTATAAGGATTGCATAAAGTGTTACAGCACTTACTGAAACATATTAATTGCAGAATTGTGATGTCTAATGGGAAAAAATCTAACTTGTTTTTTTAGCAAATATATTAAGTGAAAATACAGAGAAGGGCAGCTACTGCTGCATTTCCACATATCTGTACTCTTGTGAAGCTTTACATTTGTTCAATTCATTTATTGAAAGGTAGATATGGTATTTTGGGAAGATCCCTTTGGATTACGTTCATGATTCAAGGAACAGCAAGCCTTTAAAAAAGGCATCTGACATCCAAAATTCCATGACCTTACATTCTAAATCACAAAATTTTGATTTCATTCTCCTCTACTTGTAAAAGTCACCACAAAACCTGCAGAGTATATCTACCCAAAAGAGGCCCGGGACTAAAATTATTACAGCTTGTAATTCTGTTGCTTTGGCATATCTTTGTGAGGAAGCTTGTACAAATTCTATCCCTGCTCTACCAATTTGAAAACATTTAGTCCTTCATTTCATTAATCTTTAAACAAGCTATTTCACTTCTAGTAAGTCAGTCTCAAATCTAGGTGGATGATTTTAATTTATCTTGTTTTGAATTGGAAGTTTGTTTTTTGTAGCTCCAGAGTTTGTATTGCAGAGTCAAAAGGACCAGTGTTTAGTATACTTTGTTAAACAATTCCCATTATTGCAAACTGTGGCCTTGGGATAAACTCCATATTCTGAGACTAGCCTTTGTTTTGTCTACATACTGTGTTCTCAGACTATTTTAAATTTTACAATAGTTGTTTTACTGTGAGAAGTGTTGCTGCAGCCAGGAGATAAAGGCTTTAGACTGGAAAGACCATGTCAGAAGTCAAGCCAGCTATGTATGTCAGTGTATATTTATTTTTTTATTTTATTTTTGTGTACCTCAGAAGAAATACCCAATTTTGCAGTAAATTAATGTTAAGTATTTCCTGTATATGCATAAAAAGCTATATCTGACAAGAACTCATTGATATGTTGGAATTAAACCTGTTTTTTAAATGGATATGACTCTAAATCAAGTAAATGAGTAAGTATTCCAGATCATTGCTATGTTGCATTACAGCAGCATCTGAACTTCTTAGCCACATTACCTTTCCACATAATGTGCATAGAGGGGACTGAAAATAGTAAGTAAAAAATTACTCTTTCTGGGGTTTTGGGTGTTCGTTTTGTTTTTGTTGTTTTGTTTTTAGTTGAACTCTATAAAATTTCCTAAGGCCTGAAGTGCAGTGACTCTTATAGGGCTGAGAAGGAGGCCATTTCATTCAACCCAGAGCAATGCCAACTTCAAATATAATTTGTCATTGCTGCTGAGTACCTAAGCTAAATTTCCATTGTGAAGACTTTTAAATTGAGGCTTCAGTCTGGAAAGAAATAGAATCATTTCTAGAACTATGCTTATCATTGAGCAAAGGCAGCATCAATCTATGAAGCAAGTTGGTACAGCTTGGGTAAAGTGTCTTTATGAAAGTTGCGAAAGGTTTTACCAAGACTAAGTGTAAAATCTAGTAGCTTAGTTAGTTTGAATTAACAGCCAGTAGTAGGAAGAAGTAATTTAGACTTGTTTCTTCTATGAACTTTTCACAGAGAGATTATTTGAAGGCTTATTTTTCTGCAGGTTGTATTAGCCTGATACAAAGTTTCACACCCCAGATGCTTGCCTTTCTGAGGGATGGAGACTTAGTACTTCAGCATCATGTCATGCAGTTTGGCAAAAAACACTTTAGCTAGTCCATATCCGTTGTCATAGATTACTTCTTCCATATACATCCTGTACTACTGGAGCATAAAATGGAGTTGCTTTTGAAGCAATATTTAGAAGTAGATTGTATATTTTGATCTGAAGATATTGAAAGTAAGTTTAGCTAAAATATTTTTTCCAGTTCTGTAGCAAGGCAGTCTGAGAGAAATGACCTTCGTAAATTAAAGAAATATTAATTTGATGTAGCCTACGATACATTTTTGAAGTTAACATGGACACCGGAATAAATTCATAAGTAATTCTTGAATAGCTTTATTGTATATATGCTATTAGTATTCCTTATGAGAAATAAGATGCATGTCCTACCTTTACATATTTCTTGCCTTCAACTCTGGAAAAAGTCTGGCCTTTTTTTAGTTCCTTCAGCATAATTCAGTTGTTTTTTCTTCTTACCCCCACACCATTCTCCCAAAGACTACCAGCAGCGCTTTCTAGCCCTTGTGCATCCCTTGAGATCCATCCTAACAGAGGGTTACTGTTTTTTGCTAGAGAGTGTTCAGGCACAGTTGCTGAGGTTTATTTGGTTTGTTTTTTTTCAAAAACTTACAAACACACCTTTTTGTCATCCAAGAGTTTACAAAGATTGATTGTACCTTTAGTGGGGTCACTAAGCATTTTAAGTACAAATGAAAGTAGCTTTAAATTTCTTCATCTAGACCTGTACCTGTATACAGACCAAAAGAACCTTGCCAGGGCTCCCTTTAGATTGAATTGCTGAAGTAGATTAATTTCTTTCTTCAATGCTTTTACCTTCACATTTGGCATTCCTTTTGTCTCAATGCTACTTGGAGTTTCCTTACAGTGAAGGAACTCAAACAAGCGGTCACATGCTATAGCAGAGGAAGTGCAACAACTTTCTTTGCAAGCTTGTGGATCCTCATGGCTACTGCTGACTTCTCAAAGAGGGAACCACTTTCTTCAAGTAGAGGTTTTCCACTTGAAAGAAAAAGGCAAAGTTCATTCTCAATGTAACAGGTCTCAGATCAAGCAGCCAGATGAGTGCCTTCAGTTTCTCACGTGGTGCCAATGATGTTAGTTTTGCTGGCACTGCAACTTCATGTAAGAGCATTCTTGGCGCCAGTAATACTTTTGTCACCCCAGACTGTTTACTGTAGATGTGGACAATAATTGTATCAGCATTTTAGATGATCCGCTAGACCAGTCAAGAAGACAGTATGAGCTTTGTGGCCTCCCATCTTCATGGCAAGCTAGTCTACTTTTGTTGGAGTAGTCATGCCTATCAGTTTGTCTCCCCTCCCTCCCATTTGGATTTGTCCATGCATTATGTCAAAATGTTTAGCATGTCATTGTCTCTCTGCAATGATGTTTGTTTTTCACTCCACAAGTACAGGCTGTTTCTGGATGCTTCATTTTTATATGAAAGATATCATAGACTGGTTGGTATGGCTAACAAACCTCTAACCACTCTCAGCACCTTTCTAGTTGGGCTTAAGGTAACTGCACTTTAAGGAACTCCTTTTTGCTACATATTTTGGACCTTTAAGTTTAAGACCAAATCTAGAATATTGGCATTACGTTTTTCTGTTAAGTCTTTTTTTTAGTGAATCTAATAGTATTGCCACTTGTATAAACAACTTTTCTATAAAGCATCATTCCATTTAGAATCTGGGAATGTAAAGACTCTGAACAGATCAGTTTTCCCTTTTTTGTCATTAAGAGTTTTGCTTGCAGTGACATGCATCCAGCAACAAAGCACTTATGAAGCGTCAATACCACATGCAGTGCTATTTACATTTTTGGTATTAAGAGAGTTGGAAGCCAGGCTGTGTTACCCATTTTCAATCTCTAAGGGATACTTAAGAAATGTTTAACAATTCTGGTTCTTCAATAATACTTTTGCCTGTGTATTAGTTGTATTGAGAGGTTCTATTCCTATTGCATTCAGGTGGTTGGTAGTACACGTCTTGTATATACATGTGAGGTATTCCTTGCTTTTTTAGCGTGAGGAGAATAAACAGCCTTTGTTATATTACAATTTTTTATATTCTACCTGAACCAGTGTAGATATTTAATAAAGCACCACATTTTTGGAAGTGTTTTTTTAAGAAGCTGGCCCATTCCAAATAACTGTGGCAATAACTTATATTTCCTAATGTTTTAGGATAGCTGTGGGAGTTTAACATTTGAAAGTATTTCAAGGTGCTTGCACTTAGAGCAAAGTTGTGCTCTTTAAAGTCTAATCAGTGTCTTATTATGTTTATTCATCATATAATCTTTCTTTCATGCCTTTACTGTTTTGTAAATATCTCATTCATTATAAATCCTCTGTAAATGAATTGTTGGTATCCTAAGGAGACAGATTAGTTTAGTTCATAACCGAATTGGAGACAAGATGGTCTTGTTACTGATTACTTTAAGAAAAACAGAAGTATTGAGGTTGAACCAGTGCAGCTAAATAGGTGTAACCCACTTTCTCCTGCATCTAATTTAATGTGTAGTCAAGCTGGCTATTTCTTATGTTCATGTTCTCCTTATGAAACAGAGATTTCTCCATCTTTCCCACATACGGGTATTTAGAAAACCTGCAATGTGTAGAGTTGTTGGGTTTTGTTTGGATTAAGGAATTTACGCAAAATATTGAGGGTCATACTAAGTATTACCTAGCTGTGTCTTTTACAGTAATAAGTCGACAAGCACGTTTGATAAATACAGTTGAAGTTAAATTTTGATAAAATTCTTCCCCTTCAGGCTAAAGCACAGCGGCACAGGAAATTTTCAGCTCATTAAGAATAGAGTTGGTGGGTTAATTGTCTGCAAAGACTTAATCAAGTTTATGGAAGTTTGTGTTTGATATGGAGCTGATGGGGGGGGCACTAAGATGCCTTCTCACAGCACAGAGCGATAATTTCCCAACTTACAGTCCACAAAACACTTAAGTGCATATTACTAAACTCTCTTGATCAGTTGTATCTGGCTTTTCTTGTTAATATATTCCAAATATTGTTACCAGTATTCTAAAATTTAATAATATCTTTAAAGAAGACTTGAAGATAAAGAACATAAAGTCTGCAAACAAGCCTGTTTTCCAAGATGAGTTTACCTTCTTGGATCTCTGACATGTATCACTGTATTATTGTAACACTGACTGCCAAATCCTGCTTGTCCTAGTTGCTAAGTAGTCTGTTGGTTTAAATGGGAACTACTTTTAGCAGTAATGAAACATTTTGCCCCAAGATTCTTTTAAAAAAGCCATTCAAATGGGGAAAACTCCTATGCTACTTTGCATATTGCTGCTGGTGCTAAATCAATTGAAAAATTTAGAATCAAAATAAGTTTTGTAAATAGAATTAATATTTATGGCCTGGTCCTTTTGACAGACTTGAAATTTGTCAAGTTGCAAAGATTTCTCATGGCCTTACGTTGAGCTTCCTTTTTTATATATTTGGATTGAAATTCATTAAAGTAAAGACATTCATGTGGCTGGCTTTCTGTGCTGCTTTCTGTAAAGCAGATTACATTCAATTTGTGCATTTGATGACATGGATCACTTTCCATTTCTAGAATTTCAGTTTTAAAACTAGCTTTAGATGTTAATCTTCTACTTTCCCATGCTTTGTCATTGTAGCTGTTTAGAGTAGACAAAGTTTTAGTACCAACTACTGTGGGCTCATCGTGTGTCGTTCTGTGTTAGCACTTCAAAAAGTACAGCCATTACTGTAAGTATTTACCATTTTTGTTGAAAATTGTGAATATTTAAAGTTAATTTTAAAGGTGTAACTTGTTAAGTAATCCTATCCATAAAATAAACTGAAATAGGGGTTCTGAATTGTTAATCTGGAGTAATAACCGTTTTAATCTGTTCAAATTTCACTATTCCTTCAGCATGGATGTTTTAGACCTTTGTAAATACAAAGTCTTTAAGCAGTTACATTGGTTTCAGATTGAACATTACAAAAGACTCATTTAAACACAGATATTTTTAGGGAATGAGGATGTTTGGAAAAAACTAAATTCGCAGTACCAAGAACCTGAAAATTTGTGTTACTTTGGTGTTCAGATTGAGATGGGACATAAGCAAAAAGTTATCTCTTGTATTTTCATAGTCTGCACCATCTGTTTTTACATTTGTCATTTTAACCATATGTATTTTATCTCTTAATTGCTAGGCAATTTTCTTACCATATGTAGGCCTTCTAGTGACCAAATCATACATTCAGAGTTCTTTTAGTTCCTTAGCAAAAGGAATAGCAAAACCATAAACTCCAAACCCATGTGAGGAGGATGTTCTCCATAAGAGCCATTTCAGTTAAGTTGCCTTATTCTATTGTATTGTACTTATGTTATGTCTGAGCTTATTTGTTTACTGTTCTGACACTGAAGATACAATGTAAAAAGTACAATGTGCTGCAAATTTGTATTAACTTTATTAAATTATACCTTTATGTAAACTGTAGTACATCTCTTGTAAATTGTTTAATTTATTTTTTCATTTTATAGCTGCTCATTATTGAATGTACAGAATAGATTTAATGTAATTAAGTATTTTCATTGTGGCCAAATTGATTGTGCCTACAATGTAATCCATCCCCATCAAAACTGTATATAACTCTTTACTGCTTGCTTGCATAAATGAAGTTTGGATTTAATTTACTTGTTTGTACTGTATTGCCATAAGCCAACTTCAATATGATGGACCTACTTTTTTGTAGTTTATTTTTCTGGTTTTGTTACTGTTTGTTCAGTATGAATGTTGAAACAGTACTCTGTCTTACTTTTCCTAATAAATAACTCCAGATAGTTCAGTCGTGCCTCCATTGTTCCTTTTCTTTGTGCTCCTTTGTTAGTCAATATGTAGCATCACAGATTGCTGTTGTAATTGATATACTTGTACTGTTGCATATAACTTAACAGTAGGGGAACATGATGGGACCAACTCTTCAGTTCTTCTTCCTGTAGAGGAAAACTGTAAAGAAAAGATTAAATGTGTTTATGGTATAACTAAATTTTGATGTAGCTGCCATTTTTTAAATGTACAACTCATAAATGGCCCTACATTGATAGCCTTGAAGAATAGATCCTATGCAACAAGTATGAGCCTGACGACAGCAATGTAAGCTTTCACATCAAAACTATGTTTCTTCCTACGTTGGGAACCTATATTGGTTCCTACACTCCTGAACAATTTACTGCTACTTGGCGGTATTATACATTGATACATCCTGGCTGTGCTTACTCAGACTGATTTTTTCAGTTCAGTTAAACACTCACTTGTTATACTGGCCGACTAGCTCAAGATTATTTCAAGAATTCTAAATTACCAATCTGAACCCTCTTGAGCACAAGATGATAATGCTCCATCCTGGAGAATTGTCCTTTGTTTATTATCCAAAGAGCCTAGTTTTGTTTAGCTCTGAAATTGTTTCTACTGAAGTAATGGAAATTTAGAGTCCTTACAAGAGCACATAGCTTTTAGGTGCATCCTAATTAGTTAGCTCTCTGGGCTGTGCCTTAGAGTTTATTTTACAAATACTGCAAAATGAGAGATGCAGTTAATACTAAAATGACCCCCTTAAGGTCATTAAGAGGTGTGCTTCAGCCTCTATCCTGAATCTTATACTTTCATCCACAATCCTGACAACCAGCAACTTTTGACCTGAGGAGTTCCACAGCTTCTTGGGATGTAAAATACTTCTTTCTCCATCTCTAGGCCCTGGATGAAAAGCAGCATGGGTAGAACGTGCACTGAAGTTTAAAGTCATGATCCACACTAGCTAGCTTATTCCACTAATCCTTACAGTAAAAGTTCTTTCCATGTGTATGTTGTTAACCCCAAACATGAGTTTTTAAAAATCCATGCAGTATTGCTGATGCTAACTTGATTTTTTTTTAATTTATGTGAATTTTATGTTAATAGTCCATGATTAATCCTCTACATATTGTAGAGCACAGGCAATAGGATCTATATTTCAAAATACTACCTCAAATCACTTTACAGATTCATGTTAAATAGCAGTTTTGGATCTCTGCACCCTTATTCATATTCTAATGTAGTGGCTGTCTTGAAATAAACTAGTTTAAATCCTCTGCATATTTACTAAATGATTTTCTTTGGGGGTAGAATACAAATACCCTTGTTGGTGGAAGCTAAGTGAGAGGGGAACGAATGGATGGGTGAGGTGTGTTTTTTGGCTGGAGCTTGATTAGAGTGGTAGGAGGAAGTAGGGGAGACCTGAGGATTGGAGCAGATAGGTTTTTCGGGACAACTAGTGGTGTGGTGGAAGGGAGTTTCAGGAGCAAAGGGTCAGGGCTAGAGTTGGTAGCAAAGGAGATCAGGATTGGAGGTTGGACTGGTCGGCATCTACAGTTTTGTCTGTAAATGTCAATTTTTGTTTTCAGTGGTGATTGGTCTAAATCAGGAGTTGGCAACCTTTCAGAAGTGGTGTGCCGAGTCTTCATTTATTCACTATAATTTAAGGTTTCGCGTGCCAGTAATACATTTTAACGTTTTTAGAAAGTCACTTTCTATAAGTCTATAATATATAACTAAACTATTGTATGTAAAGTAAATAAGGTTTTTAAAATGTTTAAGAAGCTTCATTTAAAATTAAGTTAAAATACAGAGCCCCCCGGACCAGTGGCCAGGACCTGGGCAGTGTAAGTGCCACTGATAATCGGCTTGCGTGCTGTCTTTGGCACGCGTGCCATAGGTTGCCTAGCCCTAGTCTAAATCCAAACATCCCTGAATCTGAAAAGTTACATCAGATTTTGTGGCTTAGACAGCCCTGATTTTCAATAACTTGAAGCAGAGCTATAGTGAGGAGAGGCTTCAGGGATTTTGTGGGGTGGATATATTGTCAAAACTACAAGCTCTTGGTTTCATGTACCTTATACTTGCTGATGTCCTTTTCCCATAAAAGACAAAGATACCTTTTGGAAGATTTAGTTTTCCTGGTTACAGCTGGGTAGCTATTTTAAATGAGTTTGGAGATACTTTATGTTGAATGGGGGTTACTGTACTGGTCACTGGAAAAGGCTTTTACATTCAGATGTTCAACTCAGCTGAGGTGTTTAAACCCTCATATTAGTACCTACTATGCAAGAACAAGGACCTAGGTTGCTTTATGAAGTATAATAAATATTTAGGTCTAGCCTAACCCTGGAGACTATGAAAACCTTAAGAATGACTTCCTAATGCCAATGCTGTCATGTTTCCATGAAACTAGGTAACTTCACATTATTTTATCCATAAGCCTATTCAGTCAGTTGTCCCAGTATAAAGCTAATCTTGTGAAGCCAGCAGCATGGTCTTTTAGTAATGTAAAAATCATTAACTTCCACCTACTTTTAGAAATATAGATAATTGTTTCCCTCTGCTCTACTGTTGGGGAAGTAGAACCAGATCTGTCAGTCACTGGGGGAGGGTTTTAGCTTTCCCAGTTTACACTGCTTCCAGGCACAAGGTTTCCCAGCCAGCTGCTTTCCCTGAACCCTGGCACATAGGAAAGATTTTACTGTGGATTCCTTTCCTTGTCCTAGCTGGGAATCTGTTTTCAGGAGCCTGGTAGAGGCTACAGTATCTTACAAATCTACTTTTCGTACTGTGTTTTTTTTCCTCTTAATGCAGGTAAAGATTTACTTGTAAATTACTTGCGGCATCAGTCTTTGAGATTACTTCTGGGATACAGCAGGACTTGCAAGGAACTATCAGTTATAACTGAGGAAAAAATGTGGAGGACAAAGTCATGAAACAAAAGATTATTTTATTTTTTGACAACATAACACTAGCAAACCTGTCCTTTTGATTCCCTCCATTAATTAGATTAATTAGGACCCATCTCAGAATATTTCCTGAATGACTTATTTTGGAGGTACTGAATTTAATGCTTATTTCAACAGAGCACCACAGTCTTCTAACCAGCCCTGGTGTGGATATACATTTCCTTAGCTGCTTTGTTAAACATTTCCTTATTAATCAGACTGTTCAGTCCACTGGTACATCACCCAGAATTAAATAAAGCAAGTGTATGGAGTTAAATTTAGAGTGTCATTTCAGACTAGTGTAAAAAACTTGTGCAGGAGAGTTGTATATGATGTGTGGAAAGTACAGTAATAAGTTTTTAACTCATGTATCAGAGGGGTAGCCGTGTTAGTCTGGATCTGTAAAAAGCGACAGAGTCCTGTGGCACCTTATAGACTAACAGACATATTGGAGCATAAGCTTTCGTGGGTGAATATCCACTTCATCAGATGAATGTCGAACAAAGTGGGTATTCACCCACGAAAGCTTATGCTCCAATACGTCTGTTAGTCTATAACCGGGGTCGGCAACCTTTCAGAAGTGGTGTGCCGAATCTTCATTTATTCACTCTAATTTAAGATTTCGCGTGCCAGTAATACAGTTTAACGTTTTTCGAAGATCTTTCTATAAGTCTATAATATATAACTAAACTATTGTATGTAAAGTAAATAAGGTTTTTAAAATGTTTAAGAAACTTCATTTAAAATTAAATTAAAATGCAGAGCCACCCGGACCGGTGGCCAAGCCACTGAAAATCAGCTTGCATGCCGCCTTCAGCACGCGTGCCATAGGTTGTCTACCCCTGGTCTATAAGGTGCCACAGGACTCTGTAAGTTTATAATTGTGTTCTTAGGTTTCCCTTACAGCTCTCACACTGAGCCAGCAGAGGGAGCAAAGAGACCACCCATTTTCTGTAGTCTGTACCGCAGCAATACTGTTATTTAGGCATAAAGTCCCTTTCCTCCTTAAGGAAAGTGTTTTTGTTGACTGAGATCCTAGTGCAGTTTGAAGTTAATCTTTGTTGATGGTGGCTTGTGTGTAACAATTGGTTCCACTCATGGCTTTGGGATTTGAGATTCCTGCTGTCCTCATATACAGGTATTTAATTCATAACATGCTTTGGTACATAAAGGCAGCTAGAGTGCACTGAGCACTGGACAAGCTTTAGAGATCTTGGTTGTAATGCCTGATGATTGCTGACACTGTGTGGCCTTCATCAAGTCTTTTTAACTAGCTTGTGCATCAATTTCCCTGTCTATAAAATGAGACTAGTGCCTCCTTTGGTACCTCAGGTACTCTAGCTATAAAATGGGAATAGTTGCCACCCTGGTAAAACCTCTTCTGCCTTGTTTCTTTACAGGTTCTTATCCCACACTCATCACTGTAATACCCAAGTGCTTTCCAGTAATGCATTAAGCAACATGACTAATGCCTGTCGCATGTTCTTCATTCTCACTCTCCTCACTCGGAGAAGCGTGTTCATTGGAGTCGTGTTTTGGTAGTGAGTGCCTTTTATTTTGTTTTTATATATATATATGCCTGTTCCTATGTGTTAGGGAAGGTCAAATAAATGCAACTTGCACTTCTAGGAAAGGTTTGTGAAGTTTGTTCCAGTCTCAGACCACCTCTAAGAAAATTCTTTCTTCGACATGGATGAGCTTTGCCCTTATTCTAGAAGGCTCCGTTGTGCCAGAGCAGAGTTGTCATCCTGGAGCTTTAGATGATCTTTTAGAGATTCTGGGCCCAGACCATGGAGCGCTTTGAAGATAAGGACTGAGACCTTTGAACTTCTATGGGAAGATAGTGTAGAGAATGGAGGACAGGTCTGATGTGCTCACAGTAGCCTTTGTTGCTGAGGAGATGCCCTGCAGCGTTCTGTACTAGTCAGAATTTCCTAAGTGCTGAAGGCTTCATGCCTGAGGTATAGTGTATTGATGTAGTCTAGCTGAGAGGTGATGCGGGCCATGTCATTCTCTGCTTAGGGGAATCTGTCCCATCATAGCAAGTAGAGGTGGTATAAAACATTACACATGGCTGCTGCTATGTGAGACCTCAGTATCTGCAAGGAATTCAAGAGTATGCCTAAAACTATGGGTCTTAAGATTCAGATGAAGAGAGTAGTATTTCCATGTAGAGTGTGTTTATGTATATGTGTGCATGTCTATATAAGAAAAAGCAATTATAATCAGAAGGGTCAAAGAATTATAAATGATTTTACCTCATCTGTTATGTCTAAATTAAGTAATGATGGAAGGAAAACCTAATTAAATTTCTGTGCTAACAAATTTCTTGTTAACAGACACAAACCTGTTCAGCCTTCTAACTTTCCATTCCTTTTTAGAGAGGTAAAGCCAAGCAACATCCCAGAAGGAAATCTGTACATTTAAACAGAGTGTTTACGTCTTCAATGATATTATATTTTTGTCGCTGAGCAGCCCAACAAAGTTTTAAAGTTTTAAGTGAGAGCTGGGCCTCAAGCCAGAAGCTGAGCACACCCCAAATGTAGGGTCTGGAGGAGCAATACAGTGTGCAGGAATAGCCTGCATCAGAGACTGTTTTGCTCTCCTTTGCTGTGAGCTCTCATTATTCTGGGATGGCTTGTTAATAAACCACTCAATCTGATGTTTTCTTCTTTGCTGAGTTTTAAGCTCAAGTGGGCTTAAGTTAAGTAGCTCAGCTGTCTGCACAGGCAAGTGGCATATCAATGCAGCTGACAGTAAATGTTGTGCTGATTGATTTGTTTATTTCTTGCATTGGTATCCTAATGAAAGATGATGCAAGAAGGCTGACACCAGATTGGAACAGACACCTGAACAGAATCACCAGAACAAATAGGCGGGGGGGGCGAAGGAATCAAGCCAGGCAGAAAGATCTAAAAACAGTATCCAGCAAAAGGTTTTAACAATTTAATTTAATTATTGCAACGTGTGTGCAAAACTTGACTCCCAATTAATATATGTACACACCTGAATCATTCCTTTTTACACCCCATTCCCACATCCCCAAGGGGAGAGAAACAGAGAGGCTCCTGTGGAACTGTCAGGTGGAAGGAGGCAATGTCCCAGGAGACACAGAGGAGAGAGCAGGCTTGCCATCCATACCTGAACATTGCAAGGGAGGGGGAAGTAGGCAAGCTAGTGCCCCTAAAACCATCAGCAGATAAGGCTGCTCTGTATTCTGCAAAGGATGAGTTTTGGCAGGCTCTAGTTGCTTCCCTCTCTCCCAATGAATGTTTCTGCCCCTGAAGTTGTTCACTAGCTTAACTGATGAATGAACACAAAATGGGCAAAAATAGTCTGAAGTGAATTCATTAAAAAATCTGACCAAATATTTGCAGAACGTATTTTGCTAATTTGCCTGTGACTGCAATTAGATGAAAATAAGATAATTTAGGATTACTACTGGGAAAATATTTTATCAGATCTATTGCAGTCTTGAATAGACTCTCACAAGAAGTATTGGAAGGTCACTTGCGTAATTTCAAGGGAGAATGAACAACTGATTTCACATTTTCCATTAACTCTACTAGGCTTTCGATAGACACCCATTTACTTCAATGGGCACAGGAGCAAGTGCCTAGAAACATACTACAGGGGACAGTCTTCTTTTGGTAAGAGCATATGCTATCTGATCCAATACTAGCTCAGTCCAACTTCTCAAATACTTTCACTAGTATACATACTCAGGTGACAACCATGTAGAATCCAAGAGATTTTACAAGGAATAAGATTGCTTCATTCCCCAACTCTGAAGGAAAAGAGCAGCTGATAGGTCAGTGAACTGCTAAAATGTATTTGACTTGCCCGAGTATGATTGTTTTGTGCTGCTCGTTACATTGCAGCTGTAACTCCTCTTTCTGTAATCAGCTAATCACTTTATCAAATCATTGCTTTAACAAGTTTTATCTTTGCATAGCTTTTTCACTGGGTTTGACTTTTATGGACCCATATATTAGAAACATAACTGAAGATAACATTAACAATCTTAAATAAACTGTCTTTTAGGAATAACTTTCATCCATATTACCAAAGTTTTCCAACTGTGAATGTAATGACTACAGAGTCCAGATATTTGTAATGTATAATGGACCAGGACAGATACTCAGCTGCTGTAGCTCTATTGAAGACAACAGTACTGAAGTCAATGGAGCTATGCTAGCTGAAGATATGGTCCAGTATTTAATAATTTAGCAGTTTTGTGTAGCAGGTCACACAAATCAATCCTCGTCTTTGAATAAAATCTGTTTGTATGAATCATTTTCAATTTAAGGGATGTCTTTTTAGAAACTTATTATTCATGTTGTGTAGTTGATTTCCTAAATCATACAGTATCGTTGCTCTGTTGAATGACTGATTATTTTTTTTTAGATCAGAAGAATGGAGAGACACTTCCATTATGAATTTTTGGATAAAATTGTGCTTAAATCTATGGCACTTTGGGAATTTGCACTCCTTTGTGAATATTTGGCAGTTGTCTGAACACTCATGAATAGGTGTAAAACCAAAATGTCAGAGCACTGGTGTTTTTATTCACAGCTCAATTTATTATTTCATTTCTCTTGGGAACATAAGTGAACGCACTGGGTATTTAAACTGAAGCACTAGAAGGTAGAATTTGGGTCAGTTGCTGCCTGTAGGGTAGGTGTTAACTTGAAACTGTATTCATATAAATACAACATTGATGATATCCTATAGAAGGAATGGTATTAGCACACACAGGGGTGAAAGGGGAAACACATCAGGAGCAATAATAGCAACAAGATGGTAAAGGGCTGACTTAAAGGGACACAGTCAGGTAGCTTGGGACCAAATCTGAAGTCTTATTAAACTTAATACGTTTCTTGCATGATTTAAGGACAACATGGCTTGAAACATTCAGTATTTACTGCCAAACATTGTAGCATTGTGCTGCCAATGCCTAGGGTATGTCTACACTGGAGCTGAAAGGTGTAATTTCATCTTGGGCAGACATACGCTCACTAGTTCAAATTGAGCTAGTGTGCTAAAAATAGAAGTGTAGCTGCCATGGCACAAGAAGCAGGATGGGATAACCATTCTTAGTACAATCCCATGTGAGATCCTAGGTGCATACTTTGGCAGCTAGCCCCCACCACCACAGCTACATTTTATTTTTAGCATACTTGCTTGATCAAAGTTAGCTCAGTGATGTCTACCTGAGCTGGAAATTATACCTTCCAGTTGCAGTATAGATATGCCCTCAGAACCAGAAAGTGGAACTAAGCAAATGAGGCTGACTAATCTATTTCTATTGTCTAAGCTGGGTCAAGTGCAAAAAATGTAAACAGTAAAATGGGGAAATATTAGATTTTCACAATTCTTTCCATTTTCTTGATTTGAGGCATTGTTAGTCACAGGTAGGGATTTGCAAGATGTGAAAAAAATTATTTAACCACTACAGGTTATTTCTCTGTATGAGGTTCATAACAAGTGAATCTATTAGTGCAGTCAACAGGCCAGGAAACTGCAAGATATCATGGGATTTGTAAAGGCAAAGATAGAAATTTGCCACCAAAGTTACTGGTGTTACAAAGTTACACATGAACAGTTTCTCCTCTTAATTATTGATAAATATGCCAATGATAAATTACAGTTTTCTGCAACCTGGATATTTTTTTCATCTAGGGACACATCACTAGTAGTTTCATTTCCACTCCATGAATGCTTCTACACTTTTGCAGTTTGTCACATCTACATTTTTCTGATCACAGTGTGGCATGTAGTAAGAATAAGAAAAAAAAAAAAAGGTTTGATTGAGACTAGGTCTCTTATAAATCTGAATTTATTCGGAATGTAACCAGAAGCAATGGGTTTAAACTGCAGCAAGGGAGGTCTAGGTTGGACATTAGGAAAAAGTTCCTAACTGTCAGGGTGGTTAAACACTGGAATAAATTGCCTAGGGAGGTTGTGGAATCTCCATCTCTGGAGATATTTAAGAGTAGGTTAGATAAATATCTATCAGGGATGGTCTAGACAGTATTTGGTCCTGCCAGGCGGGCAGGGGACTGGACTTGATGACCTCTCGAGGTCCCTTCCAGTCCTAGAATCTATGAATTGGTCCCTCTGCTAAGTGCATTAAGCTTGATTCAAACCAACATCTCCGAGAAAGCTTGGAAGTTAGATTTCTAGAAAACCCAAAACAGACTATGAAATCTTCATTAGATATCACCCTGGTGATTAAGAAATGGAACAGGGCTAGTCTGGAGAGGCCTAGCAACACTGATTTTTGTTTACTTTAAACTCTATACAATTTGTTCTTTGGTTTTTATTATATGATTCTTCTGCATATCAAAAACAGGAAAGAAATCAATCACAGCAGTGCTATTTGAGTCTAAGAATAGTGGTAACAGTAGTTTGTTTCTATTTCACTGTCTAACTCAGATTACTTAATGAATCCTAACAATGCTTGTGTGAAGTAGATATGATCCCCATTTTACTGATGAGTTTACAGAGTAAACCTAGACCAAATCAGCCTGGTGTAAAGCATGAAATTCATCCCTATAACAACTGACCATCAAGTTCTCACAGAGATCCTGCAATCTATAGGAAGGGCTGCTTGGCTTGCTCAGCGGGATTCTACCACCTATCACAGCAGTAGTGGTTACCGCCTTATTGGCATTGGGTAAGGGGACCCTTGCTGAAGTTACTGAACTATGCTGTTTCCTTATGCAACTTCATCCAAAGCTGTCTCAGGTCCATCCATCCATCACCTCACTGCACAGTCTTCAGAGAAGGTTCAGTGACAGAGGATGCTTAGGAGAGTCTTTTCCATCTTCTGGTGATAGCCCAGTTCCAGATTCTAGCAGTGGAAAATGGAGGCTTTGGACAGGGTGATCACTCATCCCAGTCTTGTTTTGGGCAATTCTCTTGTCCTTTAGTTTCTCAACAAAAATAGTTTTATTCCCCCAAACTCAAAACGTAACTGCATTTTGACCAAACTGCCCAAAACACGTCACATAACTGAAATGCAAATGAGGCTGGGTTTTTTGTAGCCATTTCCCCTTTGCTTACCAACACATGCTGGCAGAGAGCCCCCTCCCCAGTGGAGCCTTTGTCCCAAAGTTCTGGGCCACTCTTCTCCCATTTCACCAACAAATATCAATAACAAGCTCTCTACTCTTCAGGGCTTCAGGCAACAGAGTCTCTTCATTATTAGCTTGTGAAGATGAGTGGGACAAAATTGTTTGGATAAAAAAAAGGATATCTCTTCGTTCAACCCTTCACCCCAAACTAGAACTAAGCCTTGAGGCGGTGAAAAGTTTTGATAGCTTCCCCATGTTTTTCACTTCTGTGCACCTATATGTATCTGGGGGCTGGTTGGGTTCAAAAGCAAGCGTGTTAAAATACAGTGAGAGAAACTCATCTCACAGTAGTTCCTTCCCAGTTGGTTTTAGGAAGTAAAGAAAACTCAGATAAGACTGTCCATTAGATTTTCAGCCCACTTTTGTACAGACAAGAGGTTTGGAGCAGTTTCCATAGATACAGAGAATTATCCATAATTTTTAGTGATCCTCTGCACCAAACTTTGCCTTTCACTAGTGAGGATTTCAAGCCTAGATTTTCCATGTTCCAAGCCTACACATTAACACCAGAACCAAGAGAATGAAGGAGCTGCCTGGATTTATGGGAATATAGTCAGTGGTAGAACTACCCTATCACAATCACATGCTGCTAGTTGGCCACAGAGACAATACCACGGGGGCAGAATGTTATGTAAAATGTACATTATAACCCATATTTCTCAAGTCAGGTATGTGCCATTATGTGTATGGGGATAGTTTATTTGTGCTGCTAGCTAGTGTGCATCTGCCACTTAGGTATATGCATGTATACATCGTGCATGCTTTCCCCTGTATTGGTAAGCACAAGAAAGACGTGATGCTCCCCAGAGCTGTGAGGGATTTCACCACCCCCTGCACTTAGTGTGAAGCATTCTTGCCTGATGCCTGCTGTAGCTCAGCTCCCCAAAACCAGCAGCCTCTGATCATAGCCCTCTCCCTTGTGCAGACTAGTTACACACCAATACCTGAACTCTTCTGCAAGCAACCTCTTTGGTAACATCCAGTTTCTGACACTAGACAGTCACAGAAATAACCTGGTAAGCTGAAGATCCAGTGTACACACAGCTTGACTGGCAAAACTCAGGATCAGGTCCTTTATAATGCCACAGCACTAGAATCTACTTATGGTGAAAACAAATATGTTTATTTACAAAGATTAAGGTTTGAGAAAGTGTGTGCTCTAGGAAAACAGGTGACATATAAAACCAAAGGAATAACACACTTCCTAGAGTCTAATCGTAACTCTTAACAAGCTAAAATCCTGGTCTAAAGCAATTTCTCACCTAAAGCAACCTCCCAGCATCCATAACCTACATGAAAGTTGGATCCTAGACATGAATGCAAAAAGCTCTGGCCTTTCTGTTTCCTTAGTGAAGGATGAGAAAGGAGTCCTTTTTCCCTTCCTTCCTGTAAACCTTTGAAATGCCCCTTTTGAAATGCATCCCCAGATAAGACTCTTCTCCCCATTTTCTTGTTCTCCAGTGTGTTCCCTCATGTTAGTTTCACATCTCCCTGTCAACCATTTTTTCCTGTTGATTTTACATCCACATGGGGTTTCCATTGTATTGGCTTTACAAAGCTTAACTTACATCAGAGACAAAGAGAGGTGAATAGGCATGCTGCGGTCTGGCGGAAGACCTGTTTATCCACTCTGCCTTTAAAACTTAATTTCAGTAAACACACACACAATTCCTTACACAGAGTCAGTCCATACATTTCACAATAATATTAATGACCAGTGTGTCATCGGCTTTCATTTGATCTCTTACAAGACACTTTGTGGATAAATACTATATAAGCAGTGTGTTGGATGTAGCAAGTTTGTCAGGCCTGATAGGCGCTGCTGCTGTGGTGAACCTTTTGCCACCTGGCATCAATTAGGCCTCTGCATCACAGATGTATGTGAGCAACAGAGCATGCCTAACTTTGAAATCTGGCCTCGTCTATGTATGCCACCTTGGTACATTTCCTCTGTCCTCCCAAAGGAGGGCTCATCAGCAGTTCCCATGCTGAAGTCTGATATGTACATTCACATGCTGCCCTACAGATTATATATAGGCATGAATTTTGATCCCTATGTGGACCAGGCACCATCTAGCAAATGCAAGAGTCTTGGTAGTTCAAAGATTCAGAGAGACTCTGAGTCACTGAAAGTTAAACAAACCTTTGAGGTATAGGTAGCCCTTCTTAGGGCTAAGCTCATTGTCCCACCAAAATTGTTTTTCCTAGGTGCACTAACAGGTTTAAACTATTAAATTGTAAATCTGAGCTGATGCTATTCCAGAAAAAAGGCATCACTGATTTAGTCTTCCTCTATATAAATTCTTCCATATGGAACCTATTAATAAGTTCTAGACCAGATATGCAACTATGAATGCATTGGATCAAGTTTCTTTTTATCATAAAGCCCCTGAGAGCAATTTAGCTTCAAATGTGGTTTTGGCAATGGTCTTATCTTTAATAGTTACATTGCAAGAGATGCTGCAATACGCTTCTCTTTGCAGGATATATAATCAGACTGCTTAGGCTACTATGTAAACAAAATATTGTCCCACAGAAACTGTTCCAGGAAGATTACACCAAAAAGCTCCAGACCTGTGGCAATCTGCAATAAAATGTGAACATCTAAAGTAGCATCTCATTTTTTTATGTAGCGATGGAATTAAGAACCAGTGTTCAGTTGTACCTACTGAACAGAACTTATATACACATACTGCAGCTACTTACAAATCAAGTTAATGTAAAAAGTCTACTGCAGTCTTACAAAATACTTCTTTTGCAATACTTCTAGTTTCACTCCACACTACTTACTCACTGACTACTGAAGTCTCCAGTTATTGATATTAATACTACTGACTTGCAAGTTAAACCCAATGGGTAAAATAACTTCATTGGAGCCTTTTCTTTTTGGCATCATTCTAGTTCACTGTCAATTATGATGATATTTGTTTGGTTTGTGTTTCAATTCACACCATTAAATGAAAAACTGCTATAAAATATCTGCTAAATAGCTAAGTGAATGTGAAAAAGCTGTTATTTCCTTTCACATCTTCACAGAATCTTAAAAGCTCCAACACCAGAAGGTAAATAATGAGTCCATATTCTGGAGGGCTCAACTTGTCATATTTTTACCACTTGGGGTTGAAAATACTGAAGTTGTATTTTGCTTGCTCTGAAGAGCCATTTCTGCCAGCTCAAATTGTTGTGTAGCAAGGTCTCATGGTAGCGTCTCCCTGGTGCAGCTGTACGGTCATGTTTTAGAATTAAAACAAGGCTTGTCACACTTTAATAAAACCACTTAATATGGTCAAGAATTTTTGGTCCACTAGTTCTAATAAAACAACTGATTCAGTTTCTGCTCTCTGATTATTATGACCAATATGCAATGTGACTAATCACTAGAGATTGTGAGCAGTCAATTGACAACCCCAAAACCAAAGATTTTTCCATTTTCAGCAACTGAAAGCCAAAAGATTTCAGCTGATTGTGAAAAACAGAACAAAAAATTGTTTTTTGACAAAGACATTTCCCACAGAAATGTCCCTTTTGATTAAAGCCTTTTTCCACTGAAGTGTTTTGAATAAAAAAAAACCTGACCACCTCTACTAATTATGTATCATGAATGGTTAGTGGGAATAGTTTATAAACCAGTAATCTGATGATTAATCCTCCAAAACATATGCCCTCTCAAACAACCATTATTCAAGGGACATCACCCATTACAGTCCCAAAGTTAACTATGTTCTACATAAAGTTGGTGTCCCCACCACTTATTGTTGAAAGTTATTTACATCAGAAGTGAAGAATCGTGAAACTGAAATTATAGAGAGGTTTATTTACACCAAAGGAAGGAAACAGACTACACACTAGTCTGAAACTGTTTTGGCCTATTAAATTTCAGTGGTTTTGGTTGAATTTCACTTTCAATTTTGTGGAGTTGTTCAGAGTTAATCTCAGAGGATGCAAACATCATACAGGTGGACTTTAAATACCAGTTTGCTTGAATTTATCCCCTAAATATAAAAACTGCCTAGCAGTGCATATGTGAACAGTTGGTCTGCAGTTAAAATGAAATTTATAGCTCTCCCAGGTTCTCAGTGTCCCACGAGCTTTGAATTAACTATAAAAAAACCTCTGCTTCTTCTATAAAGTCACACGGCCAAGTGGCTGTTATCTATGTAGACTATATACTACCCAGAATATAAACTCAGCTATGTATAACAAGGAGTCTGGTGGCACCTTAAAGACTAACAGATTTATTTGGGCATAAGCTTTCGTGGGTAAAAACCTCACTTCTTCAGATGCAGGTTTTTACCCACGAAAGCTTATGCCCAAATAAATCTGTTAGTCTTTAAGGTGCCACCAGACTCCTTGTTGTTTTTGTAGATACAGACTAACACGGCTACCCCTGATACTTGTCAGCTATGTATGTGTGTTACCGCTAATTCTGCCACAGCAGGTTTGGGATTAACTCAGGCAATGTTATTCTTCTAAAGGAGTATGTTCCAAATCAGTTACCCTGTGCTCCCGTCAGGTTCTCTTTCAGAAGAAAACACTAACTGGGTCTAAATGTTAAGCAGCCCTTTGAGCTACAAAGTGAGTGACATCAGCCCATGAGTCACATCTTTGGATGGAATTCTTTCCTTCCACTTCAGTGGTGGGGACAGATGGGTGTTTTCAGATGACAAGAGGAAACATTGGGAAAACTCAGTCATGTGCATTCCCAAAGCATGTCACAGTTAAACAGATCTCAGAGGCAGGGCCATATTGGCATTAGAATCATGAAGATACCTACATTCACTTTTACATTTCTCCCCAGACAAATTTATTGTGGGCGGGGAAGAATTGAGAGGGGATTTTTTGTTTTTTGTTAATGTTTTTAAGACAAGGAAATGACTTAATGTGTTTTTCTACTGTGGAAAAACATGAATCTGGAGTCATTTACAATATCACAGCAGAGGGAACTGGGGAAGTCTCAGCTGAGTCAGAACAACTTACATCCATTAATGGCCACCCCCTCAAAAAATCCCCTGCATCACACAGGCCCTGATTTGGTGATATGCTGAGCACCTTCAGCTCTTATGGAAGTCAATGGAGGGTGCTCCAGACACCACAGACTCAAGCCCCAAACGTGACAGATAAAAAGGCTTAGATTCAAATGGCAAGAAATACATAGCTGAAGCTCTCTAATTCATTATTTCTCCCCCGCTGTTGATGTTTGATTTCCCATCCTGAACAGAATGCCTTGAGTGTACATCAGAGAGACAAGTCGTTACATTCCTAGTTTTATTTAATATCCATTTCTCCTGCTGAAGAGGATTATTGAAAATTAAGCTTTCCCACAGATTTTGTTTTAAAAATAAATATTTGTCATCAAAGACAGGTCCCTGTCTTTTTAGGGTGATGACACAGCTGTAAGTGTAGTTGCAGTAAGTGGCATTTGCATACTGGCAATAGTCTCAGGATTTTTTTCAGAATCTTTAAACATTCTTCCTAAAATGACAAGGAAATCAGCCGACTGGAACAGGGGCAGAGGCCCCTGGAGCCGTATTACTAGAAAACCTTGAAATAATATCATAATGCATATTTATAGTATGGCAAAGGCTAGGTAGATTGTGGCAGGGGACAAGGTAATGCTTACATGAAGGCCAGGGAAGCTTCATATCCTCCCAGCAACACCTGAACCAGCAATGGCCAATACAGAATACCACTCATGGACTATGAGAGAGACAGCGGGAAGTCTCAGCTGTTTGCTATGGTACAGGGGGTTCCTGATGAAGTATGGGAAGTGGAACTCTTGCCGTAGGGTTGGTGATGTGCTCTACCCAATCACTGACAAATAAAACCCTTTATCATACAAGTACAATTGCCGGAAATAAACAGCACCCTTGAGCCTGCTAGGCTCTCAGCAGACTGAGGAGAAGGCATAATCCCTGCCCAGACGCTCATGCAATCTAAAGATAAAACTGGGGAGAAAGAGACATGCAACATACAAGCAGAATATCGAATTTGGGCAAGTCTTGGTAATAAAGTTAATTGGTATTTTTACTCATTCAATTAGGTTGAGTATGTATTCAACCTATTCAAGAACTCCCCAAGCTAGTCAGTATAAGTTAACTGGCTTTTCTCTAGGCATTATGGCCAATGTGCATCTTCAGGAGATACTGAGATGTGGCCCACAGTATAAATTTGAGCATTGGCCTGCTAAACCCAGGGTTGTGAGGTCAATCCTTGAAGGGGCCACTTAGGGATCTAGGGCAAAATCAGTACTTGGTCCTGCTAGTGAAGGCAGGGGGCTGGACTCAATGACCTTTCAAGGTCCCTTCCAGTTCTAGGAGATGGATATCTCCAGTATGTTCTTGTTCTTTAGCTTATGGTCAACTGCCAACAGCCCCAGAGTTCTTCTGCAGCCAAGAAGAGTTAAAGTGCACATCTTTGAAAGGAATAGAAATCCCCATGTCTCATGGCATAAACCAACCTGTAATAAGGGGGTCAGCAGCTTTCCCTACAGGCAGGTTATTCCCTAACTGCCTATTGCATCATTTCTTGCCCTTCCTCTAAGGCTTTGGTACAGGCCACTGTTGGAGATAAACTGGAATAGATGTAACAGGGATCCGATGCAGTCTGGCAATTCTAGTGTTCTTAAGAATTAATTTCAATAACACAGAAAAATGGGGGTGGCTATAGCAGACTTCTCAACTTTGCTATAGCCTTCTACTATGGCAAAGATAATATTATGCCCTTTTATATAAAACACTGTCACAGAAGGGTCTCAAACAGGATATCTGCTAATTACACCTCAAAAACATCTGTGAAATAATTATTATACCAATTTCACAGACAGGAATACTGAGACAACACTTGCCACGTTGCACATCAGCTGCAGAGCTATTAACAAAATCCCAGGGCCCTAGCTACAGGTATCTTATTCTAGTCACTCCAGGTAGTTCAGATGTTCCTCCTTGTTTATTTTGTAATCAGTAGGGAAACAAAGGTTTTAACTGTGCTCACAGGACAGAATACATCCTAATGCAGAGACCATTGTATCACTTCAGTTCTTCATGTAGGGCTGAAATGGTGCAGACATTCTTGTAGAGATCCATGTGCCTTGAAATGAACTTCATTCATTGAAAGTGCAAATCCTTTGGGGGGGGGGGTAAAGAAATAATAATTAATATAGTTCAAAAAGCCTCCTTTGCTTTCTTCTCACATCTCTTTTTATCACTGACGGCGGGGACTGTATTTAAAGGCAGTCATTTTCAATCCATATTTAAACAGAGAAAATTTATTCCTGTAGTTCAACCAAAAATTCCCTGTAACCCAGCTGCAACGAAGCATGGAGTCCAGAGCTGAAGTGCAGATGTTTTTTCACAAGGTGATGTCAGTTTCCTGTGACTCTGAGAAAGCCTAAAATAAAGGGGGAGTTTGCTTTTGCTAGTGCTATGTACTAAAAGTCATGTGCAAACATAAAAGCTTGGCAATTCCACAAAGACATGATGGGTGGTCCTGATGTATTACAGGATGTCAGACAATTCAGACTGCAGACGAGTGAGGTGAAATAAAGAATATCAACTGCAAAAGAAAGCAGTGACTCGGACTGCACATGATACAGGTTCACAGCTGTGGTATGATCAGGTTACAAAACTGAGAAATGAAAATAATTGCAACTTCCCACAAGACTGGCAAGCTAAACCCAAAACAGGAATGAGGTTGATCACCCACAAAGGAAAATCAAGATGAAATGTCATAGTTTGAGAGGAAGATAATCAGATTTATGTGTTATTTGGCTCACTTTGTGTCATTTAGTGGGAGTGTTAGTACTACTATGTCTCAAACATCAAGATTTATTTTTAATTCAGACAGAGATAGAGCATCTCAGATACTAAGGGCGAGATTCACAGAGGCACTTAGGAGATGCCACATTGAACACCACAACGGCTAACTTTTAGGTGCTTGGAGGGGGTGGGGAAATCACAGATATTTGCAAGGCAACTTGGGAAAGACAGGCGCCTGAGAATGGGATTCACAAAAGGCAACATGCAGAGCTGGAAGCCGTCTAAATTAGCCAATGGGAGATACCGGGAGGGGCAGGGTGTGTGCTAAGCTCTTCAACTCTCAGGGAGTTTGACATCTCTGCTTCGGCTTCACAACCCTCTCCTAGAATCAGGCACCTGGCAAGAAGTGGCAGCAAACCTCCATTATAACTTCTAACCCACTGGTTAAGGTACTCACCTTCGCACTACCACAGATTTTGACAAACAAGACCAAAAGTATGAAACTCAACCCTAAACATTATTTTCATCTAAAGACAGCAAAACATTTCACTTGGAGTTTCATGGGGCCCAGGAAGCTGCAGAAATTTAGTACATTTTGTTCCCTGAAAAAAGTGAAGTTCACAGTTTCAGATTGCATTGCAAAAGGTTCACACAGATCATTTACTACTTTGCTATTTTCACTTATTCTTACTACATAAATACTGTCTTTGAAAACAAGTCCAAAAAAGTCACCTTGACCTTCCACTATTCCCTCCCTCCGCTTAAGAGTAGTGTGGGCTACTTCATAATATGGTGTTTGTCATTCAAAAGCAAGTATCCCCGGAGTTTGTCAATCAGTCAAACATTCATACAGATTGCAAGACTCCATGCCCTGTAATACAGTGCCTTTAAAGACGCTTAATGTAAAACGTATTAACTGTTTTAACAATGCAGCATATCTGGATATGAAGCACTTGCTTAGTTCTCCCAAATGAAATCTGCCAACAGCCATTTTTAAAGTATGCTGTTGTAAAATCTAGAGCAGCGCCACTGAAATATGGAGAATTGTGAGATTAGAATCAGACACTTAGCTTTTTATCTATTTCCATGAATTTGTCTTTTCAAACCTGCTAGGTCCATACACATTAGCCTTGGTGTAAGCAGGGGCTGAATCTTTGTACACTACCAGAACTAGATATGGGTCTGGGTCCAAATACCTCCAAAATCTGGGTAAGATTAAATCTTAGACCTGGATTGTGAAGTTTAGGCTATGTCTAAAATGACCATGTTGCCACTGAAGATAGCAAGTGTGAAGTCAGAGTAGCAGTTTACTAGAGCTTGATGGCATTTTTCATCGCCAAAATTTTCTTTTTGTAAAGTGTGGTTTTGTCAAAAACCTCTGCAGAGAAAGTGTAGATGTCAAAGAAATTTTGAATGGTGTACTCAAAACAAAGAGTCTTCCTTAAAATCAACATTTCAAAATGACAAGTGTTTCAACATGTCTAATTGTTCGTTCTAATTGAAAAAGCCATTTAGAAGTTTATATTCTAAACTGTTTGGATTTTTTTTTATAGTGACTATTCTGATTCAGAATGGAAAGTAATTTTGAAGCATTGAAGTTTCCCACATAGGGAAGCTTTCCCCCCCACACACACCCTAACAGCTATACAATTTACTAACAGGAATGCGAGCAGACCAGTGATGAATGAACAGGAGTGACAAAGTTCTATCGAGTCATATTCTACATTGCAGGTCTTTTGACATTTTGCAGTACGTTTTAAACATACTCAACAAGAACAACTAACATGAGCTTTAAGAAGTTGATACATCACCTCTCCTTCAACATAACTGTATCAATGCTCAACAAGCAGAAGCTAAGCAGAGATGAATGGCATATGGTTCCCATTCAACATTTCCTACCTCCCACATCCCATGCCCATCGCTGAGGCCTTGTCTACACTACTTGGGTAAATCAACCTAAATTATGCTACTCCAGCTACGTGAATAAGTCTACGTAGCTTACGTTGACTTACTGCAGTGTCTTCACCGCGCTGCTTTGATGGGAGACGCTCTCCCGCTGATTTACCTTACTCTTGTTCCAGTGAAGTATCGAAGAGCGCTCTGCAGCCGATTTAGCGGGTCTTCACTAGACTCGCTAAATCAATCCCTGCATCGATCGCAGCAGCGTCGATCCCTGGTCAGTGTAGAATCATGACATCCCTCCCTCTTGGTATAAGATCAGTCCCTGCTGCATTGCCAGAAAGTGCCAAGCCCCAATACAAAGTAGAGAGCAAAAATACCATTCAATACAGGTTCAGTGTACCAAAGAAATTGTTATTGAAATAAACTTCATATTTATATTAGTCACTAACAAGTTAACTGTCATTGGGTATAGCCCAAAAAACTCTGGTTAGGTCTCTCTCTTTTTAATCCAAGAGGAATTTATTCACCTCTAAGTACATCCAATTCATTTTGTGTTTCATTCCTGCTATATTTGTTAGGGGCTTGTTCTCGCTCGTTCTCTCTCTCTCCCACACACGAGTTGGCTCATACTTCAACAGCAACTCTAAAGAGCTTCACAACATTGAAACACATTTTCAAAAGCTACTTAAGATTGCAGGTCTAATATATAGAGTCAGATTCATTACCTGATGCGTGTCCTTTGCTGACTAGGCTAGGAAACTTCTCTGGAGCCTTGTTTAAAAATTGGCATCACATTACCTATCCTCCAGTCATCTGGTACAGAGGCTGATTTAAGTGATAGTTCACATACCACACTTACTAGTTCTGCAATTTCATATTGGAGTTCCTTCAGAAATCTTGGGTGAATACCAATCTGGTCCTGGCGTCTTATTACTGTTTAATTTACCAATTTGTTCCAAAATCTCCTCTATTGATCCTTCAATCTGGGACAGTTCCTCAGATTTGTCACCTAAAAAAAATGGCTCAGCTGTGGGAATCTTCCTCACATCCTCTGTAGTGAAGACCAGTGCAAATAATTAATTTAGCTTCTCTGCAATGGCCTTGTTTTCCTGGAGTGCTCCTTCAGCATCTCGATTGTCCAGTGGTCCCACTGATTGTTTGGTAGGCCTCCTGTCATAACTATAAAGGGAAGGGTAACAGCTGTCCTGTGTACAGTACTATAAAATCCCTCCTGGCCAGAGACTCCAAAATCCTTTTCCCTGTAAAGGGTTAAGAAGCTCAGGTACCTGGCTGGCATCTGACCTAAAGGACCAATAAGGGGACAAGATACTTTCAAATCTTGGAGGGGGGGGAAGGCTTTTGTTTGTGTTCTTTGTTTGGGAGTGTGTTCGCTCTCGGGACTGAGAGGGACCAGACATCAATCCAGGTTCTCCACATCTTCCTAAACAAGTCTCTCCTATTTCAAACTTGTAAGTAAATAGCCAGGCAAGGCGTGTTAGTTTTCCTTTGTTTTCTCAACTTGTAAATGTACCTTTTACTAAAGTGTTTATCTTTGTTTGCTGTACTTTGAACCTAAGACTAGAGGGGAGTCCTCTAAGCTCTTTAAGTTTGATTACCCTGTAAGGTTAATTTTCATACTGATTTTACAGAGATGATTTTTACCTTTTTTTTTTTATTAAAAGCCTTTTTTTTAAGAACCTGATTGATTTTTCCTTGTTTTAAGATCCAAGGGGTTTGGATCTTGATTCACCAGGAGTTGGTGGGAGGAAGGAGGGGAATGGTTAATTTCTCCTTGTTTTAAGATCCAAGGGGTTTGGATCTGTATTCACCAGGGAATTGGTGAAGGTTTTTCAAGGCTTCCCAGGGAGGGAATGCATTGAAATGGTGGAAGCGGACCAGAGCTAAGCTGGTAGTTAAGCTTAGAAGTTTTCATGCAGGCCCCTACATTTGTACCCTAAAGTTCAAAGTGGGGATACAGCCTTGACACCTCCTAATTCTGATGTACTTATTTTTTTCATGTCAGTTTTTGTGTCTTTTGCTAGTTGCTCTTCAAATTCTTTTTTGGCCTGCCTAATTTTACTTTTACACTTGACTTGCCAGAGTTTATGCTCCTTTCTGTTTTCCTCAGTAGGTTTTGACTTCCAATTTTTAAAGGATGCCATTTTGCCTCTAACCACATCTTCTACTCTATTGTTTAGCCAGGGTGGCATTTTTTGGTCCTCTTACTATGTTTTTTTTTTTTTAATTTGGGATATACATTTAATTTGAGTTTCTTTTATGGTGTTCTTTAAAAGTTTCCGTGCAGTTTGCAGACATTTCACTCTTGTGACTGTTCCATTTAACTAGCTTCCTCATTTTTGTGAAGTTCCCCTTTCTAAAGGTAAATGCTATGATGGTGGGCTTCTTTGGTACTTCCCCACTATAAAGATGTTAAATTTAATGATATTATGGTCGTTATTACCGAGTGGTTCAGCTATAATCACCTCTGGGAGCAGATCCTGTGCTCCACTTAGGACTAAACCAAGAACTGCCTCTCCCCTTGTGGGTCCAGGACTAACTGCTACAAGCAGTCACCATTAATGGTGTCTAGAAACTTCATCTCTGCGTCCTATCCTGAGGTGACATGTACCCAGTCAACATGGGTATAGTTGAAATCTCCCCATTATTACTGAGTTTTCTATTTTTATAGCATCTCTAATATCCCTGAGCTTTTCACAGTTACCATCACCATCTTGGTCAGGTGGCTGGTAGTATATTCCTACTGCCATGCTCTGATTATGGATAGAAATCCCATGCTTGAATAGAGATACTATGGTACAGTTTGATTCATGAAGATTTTTACTATATTTGACTCTATGCTTTCTTTCACATATAGTGCCACTCCCCCACCAGCATGACCCACTATGTCATTTCTATATATTTTGTACCCTGATATTACTGGCAATCAACACGATATCATCCGCGAATCTGAGGTGGTTTAACTGCTCTCTGTTGACACTGATTCCACCCTTCCAGTTCATCCGCTTCATTAATTAGCCAAAACACTATCAAACTACAGAAAATGCTGCGAGAAAATGCAGTACTGTAAAACAGAAAATGCAACACTGTAGCATTTAATTTCAAAAAGGGGAACTACACAAAAATGAGGAGATTAATTAAATAGAAATTAAAGATTACAGCGCCAAAAGTGAAATCTCTGCAAGCTGCATGGAAACTTTTTTAAGACACCATAATAGAGGCTCAACTTAAACGTATACCCCAAATTAAAAAACATAGTAAGAAAAGCAAAAAAGAGCCACTGTGCCTAAACAACAAAGAAAAAGAAGCAGTGAGAGGCAAGTTTCTTTGATGACTATATCAATATCCTCATTTAATACCTGACGCTCAACTTCACCCATCTAAGTATTTAGATTTCTGGCATTTGTATGCAAGCACTTATACAATTTGTCACTTTTCAGCTGTCTGCCTTCATCTCACTGCATACCTGGACTATACAAAGGCTCCAATGGGAAGAATCAGCAACAGAGCATTGTCTACAGGAGCGGCGCCAGGGTTTTTGGCACCCTAGGCGGGGGTCCTTCCGCGCTCCCGGTCGTTGTCGGCAATTCTGCGGCAGGGGGGTCCTTCTGCGCTCCCAGTCTTCGGGGCACTTCGGCGGCGGGTCCCAGAGCGAGTGAAGGACCTGCCGCAGAATTGCCGCCAAAGACCCGGAGCGCGGAAGGACCCCCTGCTGCTGAATTGCCGCCGAGGGTGGCAAAATGCCGCCTCCCCCCCAAATCCTGGTGCCCTAGGCAACCACCTAGGTCGCCTAAATGGAAACGCTGGCCCTGATTGTCTACTGGTTGCTGCCTAAATTGCCTTGTCCTGCTGCCTCACCCGACCTTGTCCCCCGCAACCCACTGACCCAGTCCCTTGGATTATCTTCCTGCTATTGACCCCTGTGAGACCTCTGAGCAGTGCCCCAGACTGCCTCTGCTATAGATTGACCTGCTGGCTATCTGACCACCTGTGCACACTTGACTACTCCTCTGAATTGCCCCCTAGCTCACCTCAGCCTCTGGATCTTACAACAAGTTAACACAAGACCCTAATGGAGTCCCAACCTGATTAAAAGAGCTACCCTGCACTGCCAAGGGAAAGGTAACAGTGATACTGACACTCCTCCAAAGGTGAATTTCTCCTCAAATGCAGATGCTCCTACAGATGCAGGAAGGTGCAAATTGCACGGGTGAAGTACCTGCAGACTTTATTGCCCTAATCCTGCAAAGACTTAATTTAGGCAATGTCTACACTAGAAACACTACCAGTAGTCTTATACCGGTACAGTAAAACCACATGCCCATGAATTAAACGAGCAATACCAGTAAAAGCATAGCTTTGCTGGCAAAAATGCTTCTACACTAGTGGCTTCTGCCGGCACAGCTATGTTGGTCAGGGATCACACCTCTTATCAACATAGCTATATGGTCCAGAAGAAGTTCCTAGTGTAGACCTGGCCTAAGCATGTGCTTAACTTTAGGCACTGTGAGTAGTCACACTGATGTCACATTTAAGCATGTGTATAAGCACTTGCAGGATTGAGGCCTATTTTAGAATAATACAGAACCAAAAAGCTCATAACTGAACATTCCTGTACTTCAGGGTGGTTCAGGTCCCAATCTGAACAACCTGGATTTCCACAGTGAGGAGATCCTAACCCAAACTGCAGGGTCAGGCCATCTGAGCAGCAACTACAAAACTAAGTACATTGCTTGAAAAAAAGCCATTCCTGCTCTGCTCACTAATCAGGAGGCCCAGGTTAAGGGTTCTTTTTTAAAAACGAAATGTATTTACTAACTTTCAATGAGAAAGGTTAAATACAGAGATGCCAAGCATAACTACATATCCAAAAACATGCCCCACCCAGCCACAACTCAAATATTGGCATTTCCATTAAAATGTGACCCAGAGCTGACAACCCTAATTTTGCTTTTGCATTTCCAAAACCTGCCTGTATTTATTCCTAACAAACCTCAGAACAAGTCTACAGCTAGGATGTGTGGTGTAAGGAGAAATTCCAAATGTGAGTTGTATCACCTAATGGATCAAGTTTATATTGGCATTCACTGAACACAGCGTTCGGCAGCTCCACTCCTGCTTGGCACTGGTAGCATCCCAGACACTGAGGGCCTGATCTAAAGCCCACTGAAGCCTAATAGGCTTTTAACCATGACCTTATGGCAGTGTAAGGAATACACTTTCACTGTTTTTAATGTTAGGGAGGTCATGAACAGGAAGACAGTACTCTAAACCAACGTTTTTCTTTCAGTTCACTTAAGTTTTTTGTATTATACTATGGTTTATACTGGAAATCAATGAGAATAAAATAAAACCAACCATGAGAACAGAGTATAGAAAGCCAAAACCTATTTTTGATAGAGCTGCATTATAACTAGAGTACATTGTATAATTAGAGTCTGACAAAACCGCAAGCTAGTTCTGTGGGAGTTTTAGCATAAACGAGTGGGTCCAGCAGATTCTCATGACTGATTCACTGCCCTGGTATTTGGTCAGGGATCATGAAATATCTGAAAGACAATAACTGAATATGTTCTTAGGCATTTTCCTACAGAGGAAGACAGAGATTAAGTAGAGCAGGTTCAAAAATGTTTTGTCATTGGAAAATGATAATTTTTTGAAGCCAGAACTTTTTGTGGAAACCAGGGCCGGCTCCAGGGTTTTGGCTGCCCCAAGCAGCCAAAAAAACCCCAACACTGCGATCGCGATCTACGGCAGCAATTCGGCGGGAGGTCCTTCGCTCTGAGCGGGAGTGAGGGACCATCTGCTGAATTGCCGCCAAATAGCTGGACCTGCCGCCCCTCTCCGGAGTGGCCGCCCCAAGCACCTGCTTGCCAAGCTGGTGCCTTGAGCCGGCCCTGGTGGAAACATACTTGTTGAAAAAGCTATTCTGAGGTAGCTGTCTAATATTCTGCTGGTTAGGACATTTGAACCTGCTCAGTCTGATTCAGACAAGGAACTTGAACCTAGATCTCTTACATCAGTGGTCCCCAATCTTTTTCGTCTGGCAGGCACCAGATGAGCCACGGAGGACCGTGGCAGCGGACGAGCATCAGCCGCAATGCTGCCAACAAACGGCAATGTCAATAGGTGTTGCCGCCAAAATGCCGCCGAGAAGCATCATCATCCAGAGGTGTCGCCGCCAAAATGCCGCCGAAAATCGGCATTTTGGCAGATGCTCATTCGCTGGTCAGTACACGGGCACACTTAGACCCCTAGGCGCACTGCGTTGGGGACCCCTGTCTTACATCCTAGGCGTGTGCCCTACCCACCAGACTTCTGGGATGTTACTCTCTATTTTGTACCCATTTCTCTCCATTTTGCTCTCGATCTGAATAGAAACAGATGTTAAAATCTCAAAGTTTTTCATTAAATAGAATTCTTGTAGCCAGACTTATGATTAAATTATTTTGAAAACAAAACAAAACAAAAAAAAGACTTAAGAACTATAACGGAATTACGACTGACAGGCATTACTGGGGAGAAAAACAAGCACTTAATGCTAATTCTCTTTGAGGTTATGCAATACAATTGGAATCACCCTGAATTTTAAGTTAAAATGGTATAGATATAGAGAATGACATACTCTTTCTACCCGTGCTGGAGAGTGCTTCACAATCATTACTGTAGTTTGATATGTTTGTTAGCACAGTTAGAGACAGAGTAGTTCTCCAGTCTCCTGAGAGTTTATTTAACTAAAATTTCAAAACAAAGCTAGCTGAAAATAATATTTGCACTGATGCTACCCACTGCCATTCTTTCACAGTAACTAGAGTTTCAATGGGACAGGCAGAGAGATACCATCTTCATACAAACCTAAGCTTCCCACCAAAGATACAGCTTTTAAACTGGAGCTTGTATTTGTTTGCTCTTCAGTTATTAAAGTTCCCTATTTGCATTCTATTTAAGGCCTTGGAGTAGTTGTTACTCAGCAGACATTACCAACACAGTCTAAGGTAGCACATAAAGACCCAGATGAAGATTTTATAAAAAGCCTTTAAGCTTTTTTATACTCTTTTTCATGTTCCATTTCATCTAATGCCTTCAGGTGGGGGCTTTAACTGAAACCAACACAAACCTGCTACATACATACCTCCCAGCTCCAGAACCCATAATACCATATATTAGTGAGAACTTACAGAATCGCGTATAAACATTTGTATCTGGAAAACTGAAAGAGCCCTCGGGACCAAATAGCTTGGCTCTACAATACAGACACCAACACAGTTTTCTAAGAAAAATTACCTCCAAACCAAAGTTCTGCTCCTACCCAATTGAACTCTGCCACTTTCAAGACTGCTAACCAAAAACTTCTTCCTCATCCACAATGTTCACATTAACCACTTCCTACTTTGATTGGCCAGCTTTTATAGCTCTGTCAATTCTCAGTAGGCTTACATCCAGCCAATCAGAGATTACTGAATATCCAATTGCTCCAGATGCAGCTTCATTATAGTATTGCTTCCTTTTTTCCCTCTTGGTTGTTTTATAGCAGCATATTTACTATGGGTTTCTTTGTCAAAGCCCTGGGGTTATTCTCCAAACCTTCCTGTACAGGTAAGTGTATACTCTCTATATAAGAAAAGTTAAAATGCTACAATAATAACTATATCCTTATGACACTTCTCTTATTCAATAAGACATGTTTTTTCTCACAGGATCATATAAGGCTTATGCCAACTGTGAAGGTAGTATAGCATGAAGAACTGTTCAACTGTATAAAAAGCTGTTTTTACTAATTTACTAAGTTGTCTTGTATATAACTCAGTTCCCCTTTATTATTAAAAGTGTAACTTCTCCAACATCCAGTTGTTCAGAAACTCAATTCACGATTTCTGTGGCTGGAATATCTTCTTTTTGCAGATTTCACTTTACAAACAAATGTTCTGGAACACGTTACAAAAGTAACTATCTAAAAATGATTGTTTCAAGATGGCTGACTCATAATAGCTGTCCATTATGCAACAATTAAAAAATACAACTGAAGCAATTTTTTAAATCAATGTTTATGGGGGAAGAAATGTTTTAACCTGGGCTTTTATGGATTACTTCTTGCTTACAATGATGATTGAAAAATGTTTGATTGAACACATTTCCATTGAAAAGTGCAGTTTCATTGAAACAAACGTTGTGTGAGAATGTGTTGATTTTATCAAACTCTTCAGGATGAAGTCAAAACTAATTGTCCTGGCTTTCTTGTTTTCATGCTAGCTTTTATATATTATATTTTATATTTTAATAGAATATAACAATCAAAACAAGACATCTTGAACTGAGACATTGTGACCAGGTCAAAATTTTCCACAGAACAAAAATTACAGTTTCTGATCAACTGTATTTGCTTAGCCTATCAGCATTCCTATTATATATCCTATTGTGAACATAAAAATGTCCAAGTCTTATTCCAATGCTTGATCATGTCTCTATCCCAATATACACCATACTTCTAATTTTGCTTTAAATTCTCAGCAGGGTACACACATTTTCTTTTTCATAACTACGCACTACTACTAAGTTCAATGTGCAATACTTTTAAAAAAAACAACCTTAAATTTAGATGAGCATTTCTTGGACAACAAAACAAGCATCTGCTTAGAATATTTCACTGTAATTTAAAAAAGCTAATGAGTGCCTCCTGTGATGTGTAAGGTAAGAACAAGATCAAGAGACACTGCCAGTCTTGCATGTTACAGTAATCCCCATTCTATAGAAGCTATTATTAGCAGTCATGACACTGAGCTATCTCAGATACCATTGTAGTAACATTTGGCAATGGTTGGTATAGGCTGAGTTTTAATGGCAACCACTCCAGCGTAAAGAGAGATCCAAACATACCCGAATTGTTGGAATTCATAAGTCAAGCCTAGATTTTCCAGCGGAAGATAATTGACTTTTACCTACATAAACGGCCAACACTGGATCTGAATCCCCTGAAATCTGTAGATTCATACCTGGATCTGAATTTTGTGGCTTGTGGCCCAGCTCTTCTTCAAAGGATTACTGTAGCTTAGGAAGAGAACTTGTCATAGCAGATCAAACCACTAATGCACCAAGTCTTGTAACTTGTTTGTGGTGTCTTCATATGCCATACAAAAATTCTTCTCCTGTACCATTTATAGTCTATACAAAAATCATACCAACTTTTCTTTACCACTGGATGAAAGAACATAGTCAGCCTGATATTTTTGGCCTAAGGTTCTCATGCTGTTCTCAAGCAACCCAACTGAAGCTCTCAGCTCAGAATTTGCATAGTCTGTAGTTAGTGACTACATTAGGCCTATGCAGCCAGAGCCCTGCTGTTAAATAGATAATCATAACACAGCACTAGGAGAGCTGCCAGTGGGCCAGCTGTTTTCAAGTGTCCAGCTGCCTCTCCTCACTGATCTCCCTGTCTGTTACTTTACAGTACTGTAGCATGAGTGTAATGGGAACTAGTAAGAATGCACCAGAGATATCTTTTCCTTTTGTTGCTTATGCTCCTGCTATGTTGGGTGGCTTGTATATGCCCTCATGCAGAAGCTATGCAGTAGGTATAAAAGTTTGGAGGAGAAGATAAGGATGGATGGGGCAGGATCCTACATATTACTTCTATATATCTTATTTTGCATAAAGCTCCCACAAATAGGGCTAGCCCTAATGTATTTAAATTCAGGGCCGCCCAGAGGATTCAGGAGGCCTGGGGCAAAGCGGGGGAGCTGTGGCGCTTGTACTCACCCGGCGGTGGTCCGGGTCTTCGGCAGCATTTCGGCAGCTGGGGGCCCTTCAGTGGCTCCGCGTCTTCGGCAGCACTGAAGGGCCCCCCGCCACCGAAATGATGCTGAAGACCAGGCGCGACTGAAGGTCCCCCTGCTGCCGAAATGCCGCTGAAGACCCGGACTGCTGCCGGGCCAGGGCTCACAGGGCATTTCGGCGGCGGGGGGCCCTTCAGTCACTCCGTGTCTTTGGCACCTCTGAAGGGCCCCCCGCCGCCGAAGACCCGGACCGCCATCGGGCCAGGACTCATGGGGCCCCTGTGGGGCCCAGGGCAAATTGCCCCACTTGCCCCCCCCGGGCAGCCCTGTTTAAATTACTCAAGGACTACTCCCTTGGTAATATTCTGATACAACAGGCTAATGGCAGCCCTCTTTTAGATCCCAGTATTACTGAATGGAAGTCTCTTCTGAACTGACATGCAGTTCATTGGGAACACGTCTGTAGTGTGTGCAAAGTTAAGATTGTGTTGGGATGTAGAAGAGAGGCTACTGTAGCTGTTGGGCACCCACATGTCACCATCCAAATTTGTGTAGTGGGGACCCCTGTTCAATCTAATCCAAAATAGCAGGAAATGTCAGGTTGGGGAAGGTGCAAAGATCTGGGCCAGTTCTTGCTCTCCAGTTAATATATATAGTTAAGACTCCCATTCTAAAATCCTCCTCCCACCATCTAGCAGTAGGACATCAGACTTCCTGAGCATTCATTTGTCTTGTGATAAGGACCAGCTCCAGGGTTTTTGCCAGCCCAAGCAGCGGAAAAAAAAAAAAAAAAGCCGCAATCGCAATTGCGATCGGCAGCACTCCGGTGGCAGCTCCACCGCGCCACTTTCTTCTTTGGCAGGAATTGGCGGCAGGTGCTTCCCTCCGAGAGGGACCCGCCGCCGAATTGCCGCCGAACAGCCCGACGTGCCGCCCCTTCCCCTTGGCCGCCCCAAGCACCTGCTTGCTGGGTTGGTGCCTGGAGCCGGCCCTGCTTGTGATTCATTCATCTAGGGCAGGAGTAGGCAACCTATGGCACACGTGCCAAAGGCGGCACGCAAGCTGATTTTCAGTGGCACTCACACTGCCCAGATCCTGGCCACCGGTCCGGGGGAATCTGCATTTTAATCTAATTTTAAATGAAGCTTCTAAAACATTTTAAAAACATTATTTACTTTACATACAACAATAGTTTAGTTATATATTATAGAGTTATAGAAAGAGACCTTCTAAAAACATTAAACTGTATGACTGGCACACGAAACCTTAAATTAGAGTGAATAAATGAAGACTCGGTACACCACTTCTGAAAGGTTGCTGATCCCTGATTTAGGGCCATATTCTGATTCTAACTGTTCCAATGTAAAACTCTGGATTTGCATCCATATACCTGAGATGGAAGTCTGGCCTAGATTCAATGAAACACTTACCTACACGTTAAGCAACTTATCTCTGCATCAGATCTTTAACACTGACAATTCAATGGATATTAACAAGAAGTACACAAACCAGATTCAAAGACACTTAGCCTTTGGGAAACTTCAGATTTTCAAGGGTTGAGTACAAAATCTGCTTTCAAACTTTGCTCCCCGCCACATCCATGCCTCTGCCAAACCATAGGGAAATGGAGAGTCGGACCTCTGCTTGCAGACTGGGCCCATCTCTAGTGTTTAATATATTTATACATCGATCTATCCTGGAGCAAAACAAGTTAATCAAGGCAGAAATATTTACTGTATCTTGCGTGGACTGTGGGATCTGACTTCTTCTCTTTGCTGCCTGTGCAGTACAGTTTCAGACGCATGTGATTTTGGAGCTAGTCCCAAACAGCTACCTCCAGACACTGCAGTGTGTGATTGTTTTGAATGAGCCTTGAAAACTATTTCAAAACTAGCTGAGTGATTTTTTTATTTAATTAACAGCTCTCTAATTCATTTAGGTTTGTATAACAATAGCAAAGCTGACAACTAATGTAAAAGCCAAGAGAAGAGTGTGGTGAAACCTCACTACTTCAGTGCCTATATCTAGCTCAACCTGCAACCCAGTCAGCTCACAGCTGCGGCTCATGTGACTCCTCAGGTCCATATAGGTAGTATATATATATATTGTGTGGATGTGGCCACAGGCCCTGAGTGGCTGGGTCAGGAAAGGGCCAAAACAAAAATGAGAAAACAAATCGCACAACTCAGCCAGTAACAGCTATCTAATGTGGCCTCCATTACCATAGTGTCTGAGCACTTCACAACAGTTAATGTATAACGCCCATGTGACAGGGCTGTATTAACGCCATCTGTAAAAGAGGGAACTGAGGCACAGAAAGACTAAGGCCGAGATTTTTAAAGGTCTTTAGGCTTTGCTGTGCTCAGCACTGCACCTCTTAACTGATTTAGGATCCTAAATTTCTTTTTCAAAATGGATTTAAGCACTTAGGAGCAGTGGCAGCCTGGGACTTTTTCAACAGATGAGGCACATATCACAAAATAGTTATTTTTACCCCCTACCCAATGGATAATTTCATAGCTTTTAAAAGCTTACCTTATCTACAGTGAAGCAGTAGCAGGTTGACCCTGGAGCTGCTGCTACCTGGGACGACATGCGGGTCGGAGCTTGAGGTGAGCCCGTGGCTTTGTAGCATCTCCTTGCGCACATGCATGGGGCCTGAGCCATGGGGGAGGGAGGCCAGGGAGATGCAGGCCCCCTCCTTGCCTCTTGCTAAACTCCTGCAGTCCCTGGCTTAACTGCTACAATCCTGCAGTGGCCCCACCACGCACTGGTTACCATAGCAACGCTCTTACTAAGCGACTCTCAGGCGCAGTAAATTGTCATGATAACTTGGCAGCCTCTTAAGGCACTCTTAGGTATACCAAGGTTTGAGCCTCATACAGCACTACATTCTTCAAGCTTTCTGGCATTGTGTTTTGCTGCTGGAGAGAGAGAGTTGTGATATTTAAATCAAATCCTAATTTGTCCTTAAATCTGTATGCAATTTTATAGCTTTGGGGAATTCTTGGTTAGGCTGGGCCTCACTTACCTGGGCCTCACTTACCTGGGCTGATGAGCCTCCCCTACTTAGGAGCCTAGGTCCCATTGGGTATGTCTACAAAGCAACTAGACACCTATGAGCTCTCGGGACTTGGGCTGCAGAGCTGTTTCATTGCTGTGTACACTTCCAGGCTCGGACGGGAGCCCAGGCTCTATGACCTTGCAGGGTGGGAGGATCCCAGAGCCTAGGCTCCAAGCGGAGCCTGAAAGTCTACACAGCAATGAAACAGCCCCACAGCCCAAGCCCCGGGAGCCCGAGTCGGCTGACATGGGCCAGCCACAGGTTTTTTTTTTGCTGCATAGACACACCCATTGACTGTTAGAGTCTATGGTTGAGCAGAGAACTGAGCCCAGACTTCCATAGTTTCTCAGTGTTAGTCTATACTGCATCAGGATTATGTCATCAGCCAGTTTAAGGACAGGGGTTCCTGGTTAGTCAACCACTTCCCTCCACTTCAATCTGAGGCTTTGTCCTCTTGACAGGTTAGCCCATTACAGCTGATTCTCCAATCTTCCATTTCATGGTAGCCATTACTGACCAACATCTAATCCTTAGGTGCATGTATTTGCTGGCTTTTCTAAAAGGAATGATAGAAAGACAAAGACAATGCTGTAGCATTAAACAGAAAAGCAGAAGCAAAAATACTGTACTTCCTTTTACTCTGTTCAGACTCCATTCTTTCTCTCTCATGTCACGCACACAACAACCCAGAATAGTTACCAGACCATCCTGTCACCGAGCATTTAAAAATTGGTTCTGCTTCTTTGAGTAACTGTTGCTATTCAGCTGTCAAAGATTCTTTGCACAATATTTGGTATACATGAAAGAAATGCTCCCATGAGTTGGCTTCCTGCTATTTCAGATGTGGCAGCACTTTGGATACTTAATTCATAGTTTCTCTTGCATCCACACTCAACAGTCCTCCTGACAGCATACATGCCAAATACCATTTGGATTATATGGTCTTTCAGCACAGCTACTTAGTAATGTAATAATAGTCTGAACCATTTCAGTCTGCCAATATGGATACCACTAAAGTGGTCCCACAGTGCTCTGGTGGCTTTCCAGAAGTATCCCAGAATCCACTGCCTCCCAGCGCTGCAGCAGAGTGCTTTACATCTGAGATAGTTTAGATTAGTGTGGATGTGAGTCAAAGTGCCATAGTTCAGAAGAAGAGTCCATGCATTCTCACAGCAAAACGTTGGTCCATATTCAGATTGTCCTCACTGTCCATGGAAACTAAGAAGCAGCACAAAGGGTTGAATTTCTTTAGTCACTTGGCTAGCAAACTCAAAATTTAGACCTACTTTTATTCTTCTTTCCAAACTTATCGTAAGTATTTCTCCTTAATACACTAGTGTCACACATGACAATGCCAGGAACTTAACATCCGTGGTAAGAGTAAGGGATAAATCATTTTACAGATTTCACTTACAGACTTAAAGAACTTTACACAAGTTAATGGAAAACATGACTGTTAAAAGACACACATACACACTATATCACGAAGAGTGCCATGGTGTCTTTCATGATGCACTGACACCATTTGTGGTCAGATACAAGCCCATTTCCACATTCATAACTTGGAAAGAAATGGGAATTTCAGATGCTCAACAGCCTTATAATTCAGGTGTGTACTGCTCATCTAGAGAACAGTTAAAGCACCATTGACAAGCCAGCACTACCTAACTATTGACCAGATATTTCATGCTTGTGTGACCAAATGCACCCTTGTAGTCATACCCCACACACTACAAAATATGCCTTGTAAGAATTCATTTGAAAACTAATTACTTGCTGGTCAATATCATGGTAACATGTATGTAGCAAAGGTATATGCAAAGTTCTGAATTCCTCCTGTATGATGTTGGTAGTACATGTTCAAACCTACATAGCCCTGATTAAGAAGGAGTGATTAAACAGGTCTATCTTAAATAAAGGAATGTGTGTCTACCTCACTTTACATATAAGTAGTAAACAGAGTCATAGGTTCTGACTCCAGGGGTGCTCCAGGGCTAGAGTGCCCACAGAAAAAAATGAAAGGGTGCTTACCACCCACTGGCAGCCAGCTCCTTTCCTTCCCCACCCCCATGCCTTCCGCCCACTGGCAGCCCCACCGATCAACTACTCTCCCTCCCTCTCAGCGCCTCCTGCCTGCCGTAGATCAGCTGTTCCGCAGCATGCAAGAGGTGCTGGAGTGAGGGGAAAGAGCAGGGATGGGGCGCGCTTGGGGAGGGGGTGGGAAATGGGTGGGAAGAGGCGAGGTGGGGTCTTGGAGGAAAGGGTGGAGTGGGGGGCGGGGTCTTGGCAGAGCAGGGGTTGAGCACCCCCGGGCAAGGAGGAAATCGGTGCCTGTGAACAGGGTCCTTGAGACAGTAAGGAGACAAGGCAGATCTGTGTTTCAACATACACGGGGTAGAAGAAAGAGTATGGGGGCACCTGCACCCCCAGACTCCATGTCTCCTGCTTTACTGTTTGAACCAGCCCTTTGGACTTCGGGGAGCAGATCCTGAATTGAGACTTTGGTGAGCCTGGGAACACGTGGTAAGGATTTTAACTTGAACCAAGTCTAGTTTGTTAAGTTTTAGGTACTAGGAAGCAATTTATCTTTATTTCTCTTGTAACCATTTCTGACTTTAATACCTTGTACTAACTTAAAATCTCTCTCCTTTGTAGTTAATTAAACTTGTTTTATTCTTCAATAAAACTCATCTAGTGTTATGTTTAAACTGAATTGTTTGCTAACTCCCATTAAAGAGCAAACTGTTGTATATTGACCCTTCAAAGGCGCAACAGACCACTAATATCTGAATTGCCCAGGAGAGGGCTGGACAGTGCAGATCACATTTTAGGGGAAAATATGGGACTGGGTGTGTGTTGGGGTCACCCAGCAAGTGGTAAACAGGGAAGCCAGAGTGTTGACTAGAATGTTGCTGGCAGGTTGCAGCTATATACGGAAACTCGGGGTGTGACCTGTATGCTGTTTGTGAGTGGCCCAGGTTGGAAGCTACAACCACAAAGCATTGAGAGGCACCAAAGATGGCCAGGCAAGTGATGACAACCCCTCACTAGTCTGGATTACACCCCAGAATGCGTTAGCTTGGTAGAATGCTAAATTGACCATTATTTCTACTTCAGAAGTAATTTTAATATTGTTAGCTACTACAGCTATTTTACTATAAGGAAACTAAATATTTCTATATAATAACTCCTATTATTCTGGTATCCCACTCAGAACAGCCAAAAGGTACTTTGTGAAGTGTCTGACATTGACGTTAGTGTTGCTCAAATGTTGCTCAAGTTGCTCAGAGATTCAATTTTCTGTAGCATTCAACAATTTCCTTATATAGTATGGTCCAAAAAGTAGTTATGTAAAAATGTCACATTTTTCTAAGCAGATATGTGAAGTCAGGATTAATAGTAAAGTTACTTCTCTTACTAAAGCAAGCAGAAACCTCTGTTGGTACTGCTGTGGGAATGAGGTGGTTTTCATTTTGGCTCATAGAATCATAGAAATGTAGGGCTGGGAGGGACCTCTAGAGGTTATCAAGTCCACCTCTTGCACTAAGGCAGGACCAAGTAAACTTGGACCATCCCTGACAGGTGTTTGTCTATCCTGTTCTCAAAAGCCTCCAGTGAATCTCCACAACCTCTCTGGAAGCTTATTCCAGTGCTTAAATACCCTGACAGTTAGAAAGTTTTCCCCTAATATCTAACTTAAATCTTCCTTATTGCAGATTAAGCCGATTACTTGTCCTCCCTTCAATGGACATGGGGAACAACTGATCCCTGTCATCTTTATAACAGCCCTTCACATATATGAAGACTTATCAGTCTTCTTTTCTCAAAACTAAACATTCCCAATTTTTTTTTAATCTTTCCTCATAGGTCAGGTTTTCTAAACCATTTAGGTTGCTCTCCTCTGGACTTTCTCCAATTTCTCCACATCTTTCCTGAAGTGTGGTGCCAGAATTGGACCAGACCCAGGATTGACCCCTATGGGACCACACTAGATACGCCTTCCTACTTTGACAGTGAATCACTGATAACTATTCTGAGTATGGTCTTTCAACCAGTTGTGCACCCACCTTTTTGTAATTTCATCTAGACCACATTTCCTTAGTTTGCTTATGAGAATGTCATGTGGGAGTGTGTCAAAGCCTTACTCAGATCAAGATATATCATGTCTACTGGTTCCCTCCATCCACTAGGCCAGTAACCCTGTCAAAGAAGAGTATTAGTTTGGTTTAGCATGACTTGTTCTTGACAAATCCATGCTGGCTATTGCTTATAACCCTATTATCCTCTATGTGCTTACAAACTGATTGTTTACTCATTTGCTCCAGTATCTTTCTGGGTTCCACAGTTAGGCTGACAGGTCTACAATTCCTTGAATTGTCTTTGTTTGTGGATCTCAGAACAAATATATATATTCTTGATGTATAATGAAGCACCTCCTCCCTTTTTATCCTGCCTGTATTTCCTCAACAAACTACACTCTTCTATGCCAATATTCCAGACATCAGACTTATTCCACAAAGTGTCTGTGATGCCAATTAAATCATAATTCAGTTTATGTACTCAGTTCCAGGTTCTTCTTATTTATTCCCCATACTCCTTTAATTTGTGTATACACATCTAAGATGTTGAGCAGAATCCTCCACAGATTTCCCTCTTGTTGGTACTATGACCCTATTGTAATTTTCCATTTCCTTCCTCCCCCATCTCCCAAACATCAGCCCTCAAGGTCGCATTAAGGTCCACATCAGCAGAAGTTTCAACCGATGTCTAACTGCAGGCTTTATTTGTGGTGAAACAGCTCATCTTAAATATCCTAGGGTGAGTAGGCAGTTAAATGCTCTACTTTGTAAACCTCATCTGAAACTCAAAGAAAAACAAACATAGGACAACGCTGTCTGTCTTCAAACAGAATGACTTTCTAGAACATAACCGCTATTTAATGTAAAATGTAACTACTTTCCTGCATCACAGCATACAACACCCCATATTGGTCAATGTTGTTCATATCGCCTCAGGGTGACATAGTAATATGATGAAGCTGCCGTGACAGAATCTTTGCTGGGTAAACTTGCAGTGTTGCATTCAAAGAGTTAAAGGATTATGAATAGCAAATGCCTAACTTTTCCGGTTCATCTGAAAACACACCACCCGAGAGAATGCATCTAATGCTAAAGTCATCAGACTTGACATATGTATACAGTATGCATCTGTATGCATGTGGTTTCTCAGCACCAACAAACTTTCCTGACCCCACTTTCCTGCAGGGTTCTGTTTACAGCAGCACTGAAGTTTGAACAACACTTTCTTTTTGGTTTCATAAATTCTCTTTTAAGAGCCACAGCCCTCTTTGGTCACCTAATGTGTGCACTACTAACGCGGGGGGCTACCAAGTCAGACGGATTTTGGTGAAGGAAGAATGGCAAGTGTTTTATTGAGACTCCTGTGATATTTGGTGTTTCCCTTAAAGGCTCAACTGCTACAATCAGGTTATTACCTGGAGTCTCTGCGTTTTTAAAAAAAAGATTTTGCTCTCTCATTTGTATAGATACACTTGGGTCCCATGTTCAAGCTTATCTTAAGGCTCAAACCAGAAGACGAATAAAAAGAAACAAACATTTCCTCAAAGTGTTACAACTGTATATCAATCTTGGATTTTCTGTTTGCATTTTTGGTTTGGGGGTTCCCCCCATTTTTGGCTGCTTAGGATTGGTAGTACTACGTTAAGAATAGGAGAGAGACTGACTAGAAAGCTGTTTATGGGGAGTGAGAAAAGGTTTTCAAGAGAAAAAGTCAGCACTAAATAATAAGGTAGACTTGTTCCATTTATTTTATTTTATTTTATTTTATTGCTAGGATTTTCAAGACTGGAGTTCTGAGAAGTGTGTGGGAGAGCTCCACTGTTCCCCAGTGCTAGTGGAAAGGGAAGGCCTGGTCTGAGAGGAATGGAAAAGACCCAGAAGTAGGCTTTGAAAAGTTCTTTTTTTTTTTTTACCCACTGTTTCTCAATCTTGATTCTAGATAGGCACCCCCCCCCTTTCTCTATAACACAGCCTGTCTGACATCTATCTAGGACCCCCTTCTATTTAGAAAGAACATGACTGCCCTCGAGGTGTCTCAGCAGTTTTGAGAATCCATATTCCTACCTAAAATTTTTGTAGAGAGAATAATTCACACCTATTTAGTGTAGTGAAGGGGGGGGGGTCAGATTTTTCCTGAAACTGATGAAAGTGTGAGGCACTGCAGAGAAAGTCACAAAAACACCTCCTTTAATGTGAGCCAATGTCAGATTCCAGAAGTATAAGATTTATCTGGAGTTCACAGCTTGACATCTCTCTGGTATGTCAAAAAGGAACATTAGATCCAGATACTTTTTTGGAGAGGAACTAATAAAGTGACTCAGTACAGTGTCCACTCACCATTAATCACGCTCTCATAGCCACGTGTGGCATTGCAGCTCTCCCACCAAGCCCCCTGACAACGGTCACTCCAGCACTGTCATGATGTCTATATCAGTAATTTGGCCTTCCAGCCAGGTCAGTCTTTTGTCCACCCCCTTCGGGGGTCACAGTGGTCCAAACAAAGTCCACAAATGTCTTAACACAAAATCAAAAACTTTTGTCCTCTTTCAGGCTATTCTTCAGCCTCTTCCCTGTTCAATCAGGGACTCCCCTAGGCCTCCCTGCCTAGAGAACTTGCCTCCCTGCTCTGACTCAGGGCCCTGCACGAGCCTTTTTATCCTACAGATATAACAGCAGTTTCTTCTGCTTCTCTTCCTTTCACTACCACTTCCTGTTGTGAGCTGCGTGTGTTTATCGGAACCACCCTCTAGCTCTTTCCCCAGCTGGGCTTTCTCACTACTTAGACCTGGCTCCTTTTACACAAGAACCATTGATTTCTCTGAGGTGGGGCCCATTCTGTAATTAGGTTGGCTTTGCTCCAGGTTCTCCAGCCCATGGGGCAAACCACTATGTTCCATGACAACAGAAGAGCAGTTAGGTAGGAAGTACCACCATGCAATGTAGCTCTTGACCCTGTAGGAGCCAGTCCAAACAAAAATGGGATTAGTTCTCCCAGGTTTAAACTATCTACAGTCTGAGGACATTAACAAGCACAAATGCTTGAGTTGCCTTGAGGAGACTCTGTAAAGGTTACAAAAGTAGAGATTTAGCAATAAAGAGAAGTGGGCATTCTTACAGGACTAAGACCATTATTCAGGCAAATGAGTTACACACCTTAATGGAGGCAAATGAGATGTACACCTTAAAAGAAAAAAACCCCAAATGCCACTGAGTCTATATCTAAAAATGTAGCTAGACATGAGTTCCTCTCTAACAATGAAACATATTCCAAACTGATCAACACTTACTTTTTTTAAATGTAAAATATGTTTGGCCCAGAAAAGCAAGCCAAAGCTTGGAGGGAGCAAAAAATGGTGACTTTTTAAGCAGGAGATTCTCTTCCTAATAGACTCTGAACAAGGGGAAATGATGCTATCTGTTGCAAGTTTCACATTTGATTTGAAAAAAAATCTTGGAAAAAGTGCCTTGAGAAAGAAACTTAATAATGTTTGTTTCTTAAAGTAACAGGCATATAGAGGGGTTTTAACTACAAAGTGTGATCCAAAGGTTCACACTTTGGAGAGTGGAGATTGTAGCTAGGGTTTGGGTGGTTGTTAGAGCTGGTTGAATTTTTTTTTTCATGAAATATTCTGGACAAACAATAAAACCTTTCATTTTCATAAATTTCTGACTATCAAAAATCTAATATTTTTTGCTCAAAATCCAAAAATTTTGTTCTATGGCCAAAAATTTTCAGTTTTCTGTCAATAAAACAATTTTTTCAAGGCAAGCAGACACTTTCCAGAAAAACTTTTGTTTAATAAAAAACCCGATTTTCTATCAAGGGTTTGATAGGAAATTTTTTCCTGGGCAAACTCTTAAATTCAGATAGAAAGTTGTCTCAAAAATCACCAAATGTTGCTGAGTCACAACTGTATTTATCAATCACATCATTTACACAATCTAAGCATTCAGAAGCAGTAATGAATATCCAAGAACATCTTAATGAACTCCTTAGGCACTTGCTAGCTCTGCCGCTGCTTTAGCTCACCCCATTTCTACCTCCTCTCAAAGGCAGCCTCCATGCAATATCTTGGTGATGGCGAGGGTGAATTTGAATGTTCTGAGGGTATGCCACCAGAAACTTTGGCCCAGATTGTCTATACCAGGATGCAGTGGTTCAAACAAGTGATGCCTCTCACTAGCAAGGGGGGATGAACAAATAGAATGGTGGCTTAGGAAGCGGGCATGGAACTGGGGTCTGCAGATATCGCCCTACATCATCTTGCAGCAAGAAAAGCTTTCACTGTGGGTGCTAACTTCACCCAAGATCTTCATTACACAAAGGAGGTGAAATGTAGTGCAGGAAGATATCCTCCACACTATACATGCCTCTGTTCCCAGAAAGTGTGAAGGAAAGGGTGCAGGGTGATGAGGTTTTGACAAGCTGTTCCCACAGCTCTCTGATCCAATACTAGGGAGGATGGAAATCAGGTGAAAGTACAACTGCAACTCGTGATATCTCTATTAACCAAACTGTTTGAAATTAATATTGTGTTCATTTCCAAAACTGGAACATAAAGTGTAGTATTTTGTAACAATATCCATGTGGTAAGAGAGCTTCCAAGCATGTTGTAATGTTTGCCTAAAACTTCCCTCTTCCTTTGGCAATAGAACTTTGTTTGAATTGGCAAACTTGCTAGCTATTAGTGCCAGTTCCCAGGGTGCAATAGGATAGCAGCTGAAAGAGGAGAACCTGGAAATGTCACAAACATTTGCATGGCTTGTAAAATGTGTAGATCTCACCCATCAGAGTAAAGTGCATCACCATTTGTTTTGAAGGCTGCATTAACATGCACGCTTACAAAAAGGAGGCTTATAAAGGCTGACAGTTTCCTGGTGGAAGCTGGGGCATGCTTTTAAAAATGTTCCAATGCAGGAGTTAAGATCTGCTAGGTGTCTCTCACTTTTGTTTTTTCTGTCTATGACATTGATCTTATACCCTGCCATGGTATAAGAAATGCCTAAGCATTTAGGTCCATAACTTCAAAGATATTTAGACAGCTAATTCTTCTTCATGTATAACAATGGAAAAAGGTAGTGAGGATTTTACCTTGACCCAAGTGGAGCTTGTTAAGTTTTAGTTACTAGAAGACATTTTATCTTTATTTCTTTTATAACTATTTGTGACTTTAATCCTTATACTTGTACTCACTCAATCTGTTTTTGTAATTAAAAATAAAGCAAATTTAATGAATCGAAATCAATCCAGTACTGTGTTTCAAGTGAACTGTTTGTACAGTGAACAGTTACAGTAACAGAGGGGTAGCCATGTTAGTCTGAATCTGTAAAAAGCAACAGAGGGTCCTGTGGCACCTTTAAGACTAACAGATGCATCTGAAGAAGTGAGGTTCTTACCCATGAAAGCTTATGCTCCCAATACTTCTGTTAGTCTTAAAGGTGCCACAGGACCCTCTGTTGCTTTTTACAGTTACAGTAACAAACTGTTGAATATCGACCCTTTAAAGGAGCAACAAACCTTGACATTCCTGATTGTTCCAGGACAGGGCTGGACATTTCAGAACACACATTTTGGGATAAATGTGGGGCTGGGGAGAGTGTGGAGTCACCTCACCAGTTGTTAACTAAGGCTGGTGGAGACCAGTGAAAGTCTGTGGTATTGCAGGCAGGCAGACAGGCTCCTGAATCCAAAGCTTTGGACCAGAGATGTACACTACATAGACATAGAGTGCGTGCTTGTTGCTGAATGGGCATCCCAGGAAGAGCAAGGCATTGTCAGGCCCTCAGGGTTACAGGGTAAGAAGTGACACAACTCTTCATCAGTCTGGATTACACCACAGAATGTTACAACCTCACACCCCTGGAACCTCTTCCCTTTAATGGTTGATCACAGCCTGAGTTAGTGAGCTTCAGAAAAAAGCAAGATCTCTGGCCAAAAGTCTCCAATTGAGCTGCCTAGAATAAGGCGCCCAGGCTTTAAAGTGAATTTTGGATGTCCAACCTGACACATGTAGGCTTGACTTTAAAAAAGTACTGAAAATCATCCCTCTTAAAAATCAAGCTTATCAGGGTTCCCTCCCCACTCTGAACTCTGGGGTACAGATGTGGGGACACGCGTGAAAGACCCCCTACGCTTATTTCTACCAGCTTAGGTTAAAAACTTTCCCAAGGCACAAATCCTTTCCTTGTCCTTGGATAGTATTGCTGCCACCACAAGTGATTTGGACAAAGAATTCAGGAAAAAGACCACTTGGGAGTCCCTATTTCCCCAAAATATTCCCCCAAGCTTCTTCACCCTCTTTCCTGGGGAGGCTTGAGAATAATATACCAACCAATTGCCTTTAATATAAGTATAGACCAGACCCTTTATCTTTAGGACACTAAAATCAATCAGGTTCTTAAAAGAAGAACTTTATTATAAAGAAAAAAGTAAAAGAATCACACCTGAAAAATCAGGATGGAAGGTAACTTTACAGGGTAATAACAGATTTAAAACACAGAGGACTCCCCTCTGGACTCAACTTTACAGTTACAAAAAACAGGAATAAAACTACCTCTTAGCATAGGAAAATTCACGAGCTAAAACAAAAGATAATCTAACACATTTCCTTGTCTTTACTTACAATTTCTGTAATTTTAGATGTATATTTCAGGTATCTTTTTAGGAGCTGGTTTACCTGCTTGGTCTCTCTCTCTGTCCCAAGAAGGAACAAACAAAGAGAGCACAAACAAAACCTTCCCCCCCCCCCAGATTTGAAAGTATCTTCTTTCCCCATTGGTCCTTCTGGTCAGGTGCCAACTAGGTTAGTTGAACTGATTAACCCCTTAGAGGTAAGTGATTCTATACCTCTGGCCAGGAGGGATTTTATGTTACTGCATACATAAAGGTTGTTACCCTTCCCTTTATATTTATGACAAAGCCCCTTTAAGATGAGTATCCCAGAAATGAATATCCACTCAAAAAAATCTTAGCCCAAGATAAAATAGCCTGATTCTCATGTGTTGAGCATCCATAATTCTCACTGGCATCAAGCTAGAAACTAGTGACCCATCTGATTCGGTTTTTGATTTTTCCTTTACAATAAGGATTTTTTTTTCTGGCCTATAATTAAGAGAGAATGTATCCAGTAACGAAAAGGTAACTCACTCACCTAGCCAGCCATGTCCTTAAAGAATATGAAAAGCAAAGTAAATTTTGAACTGTGTTTTTGCTGCAGTTACTCACATTTAAGAATAATTTTTTCCAGTGGAAGTATAGAAGAGTTGCCCATTGGATTCGATTGGACACCAAGTACATTCAAACTACAGGGTACATTCTATAACCCAAGAATTACTGGCAGAAAGTTTTCATCAAACTTTGACACTTGCAAACAGTCAATTGCTAGTGAAGCGACTGTGTAATTATGGGGGACTTTAACTTCCCGGATATAGATTGGGGAACAAACGCTAGTAGCAATAACAGGGCTCAGATGTTCCTAGAAGTGCTTGCTGATCAATTCCTCCATCAAGTGGTAACTGAACCGATGAGGGGGGAGGCCATTTTAGATTTGATTCTAGTAAGTAGTGAGGACCTCGTTGAGGAAGTGGTAGTAGGGGACAATTTGGGCTCCAGTGATCATGAGCTAATTCGGTTTAAAATACATGGAAGGAGTAACAGAATTAAATCAAAGACTAGGGTTTATAATTTTAAAAAGGCCAATTTTAACAAATTAAGGGGACTGGTAAGGGAAGTGGATTGGGCAAACGTATTAATGGATTTAAAGGCAGAAGAAGCCTGGGATTACTTTAAGTTAAAGATGCATGAGCTGTCGGAGGCCTGTATTCCAAAAAAGGGAAAAAGATTACTAAGCAAGAGATTTAGACCGAGCTGGATGAGCGACTGACTCAAAGGGGCTATTAGGAAAAAACAGAAAGCGTACAAAGAGTGGAAGAGGGGAGGGATCAGTAAGGAAATGTACCTAAGTGAAGTCAGAGAATGTAGAGATAGAGTGAGAAAGGCCAAAGGCCGTGTAGAGTTGGACCTAGCGAGGGGAATTAAAAGCAATAGTAAGAGGTTTTACAGCCACATAAATAGGAAGAAAGCAAAGAAAGAAGAAGTGGGACCGCTGAAGACTATTGACGGAGAGGAGTTTAAAGACAATCTAGGCATGGCGCAATATCTTAATGAATATTTTGCATTGGTGTTTAATGAGGCCAATGAAGGTATTAGGGATACTAGCACCACTACAGAGGGGCATTCAGGATGGGGGATTACCGTATCCGAGGTAGAAACAAAACTTGAACACCTTAATGGGGCTAAGTCGGGAGGACCGGACGATCTTCATCCGAGAATATTGAAGGAATTGGCGCGGGAAATAGCAGGCCCGTTAGCGATAATATTTAATGAATCTGTAAACTCGGGGGTGGTCCCATTAGACTGGAGAATAGCTAATGTGGTTCCTATTTTCAAGAAAGGGAAAAAAAGTGATCCGGGTAACTACAGGCCTGTTAGTTTAACATCTGTAGTGTGCAAGGTGTTAGAGAAAATTCTGAAAGAGAAACTAGTTGAGGACCTGGAGGGTAGTGGCAATTGCGATAAATTACAACATGGTTTTACGAAGGGCAGATCGTGCCAAACGAATCTGATCTCCTTCTTTGAGAAAGTAACGGATTTATTAGATAAGGGAAATGCGGTGGACCTAATATACCTGGATTTCAGTAAAGCGTTTGATACTGTACCCCATGAGGAATTATTAGTTAAACTGAAAAACATGGGGATCGATAAGAAAATCCAGAGGTGGATAAGGAATTGGTTAATGGGGAGAATGCAGCGGGTTGTATTAAAGGGTGAACTGTCAGGTTGGAGGGAGGTTACTAGTGGAGTGCCTCAAGGTTCGGTTTTGGGACCCATTTTATTTAATCTATTTATAACTGACCTCGGAACCGATTGCAGGAGTGGGCTGATAAAGTTTGCGGATGATACGAAGGTGGGAGGCGTTGTAAATTCGGAGGAGGATAGGGATATCCTGCAGGGAGACTTGAATGAGCTTGTGAATTGGAGTATCAGAAATAGGATGAAATTTAATAGTGAAAAGTGTAAGGTGATGCATTTGGGGATGACTAATATCAATTTTAGTTACAAGATGGGGACGCATTGGTTAGAAGTAACGGAAGAGGAGAAGGACCTAGGGGTTCTTGTAGACCGCAGGATGACTATGAGTCGACAATGTGACGGGGCGGTGAAAAAAGCCAATGCTGTCTTGGGATGCATTAGGCGAGGTATATCTAGTAGGGATAAGGAGGTCCTGCTTCCGTTGTACAAGGCGCAGGTGAGACCTTATTTGGAGTACTGTGTGCAGTTCTGGTCTCCCATGTTTAAAAAAGATGAACTCAAACTGGAACGGGTGCAGAGAAGGGCCACTAGGATGATCAGAGGAATGGAAAACCTGTCGTACGAAAGGAGACTAGAGGAGCTTGGGTTGTTTAGTCTGACAAAGCGAAGGCTGAGAGGGGATATGATTGCTATCTTTAAATATATTAGAGGGATTAATACAAGGGAGGGAGAAGAATTATTCCAGCTTAGTACTAACGTGGATACGAGAACGAATGGATATAAACTGGCCGTGGGGAAGTTCAGACTTGAAATTAGACGAAGGTTTCTGACCGTCAGAGGGGTGAAATATTGGAACAGCCTACCGAGGGAAACGGTGGGGGCGATGGACCTGTCTGGTTTTAAGATTAAGTTAGATAAGTTTATGGAGGGAATGGTTTAATGGTAAAACATAGTAGTCAAGGAAAGCCAAGCAATGGTAGGTAAATAGTATAATGGCTAACAGGGGTCGGGCTGGAGACTCTTGCCTATATGCTCGGGGTCTTACTGATCGCCATATTTGGGGTCGGGAAGGAATTTTCCTCCAGGGCAGATTGGCTGAGCCTCTGGAGGTTTTTCGCCTTCCTCCGCAGCATGGGGCAGGGATCTCTAGCAGGAGGGTCTCTGCCGATTGAAGTCACTAAAAACAGGATTGGGGACTTCAACAGCAGAGTCCAGGGAAGGGGTAGGGACGGTTTTATGGCCTGCAGCATGCAGGGGGTCAGACCAGATGATCATAATGGTCCCTTCTGACCTTAAAGTCTATGAGTCTATGAGTCTATAAGATATATTCACTCATGTCTTCTTTTAGTTATTTCCTCAAAGAAACTGCTGGTCATGTCTCCATTTGAAGCATGTAAACACAAATATTTATAGGCTACCTTATACCCGGCTAGGGGTATTAAGCTCTTTCCCCATAACCCAACATCCTTATAGCTCTCTTCTGAATTATCTCCAATTTGTTATCTTTCTGGCATCCACATTTTCCAGAAGTAAATGCTACACTCTAATAACTTGCCATTGCTGTACAGAGAAGAGGGACAATGACTCCCTGATCTGAGACTCCATGTTTCTGTATAGGCAGTGCTGGCTCCAGCTTTTTTGCCACCCCAAGCGGCAAAAAAAGAAGAACCTGATCGAGCTGCCGCCGAAGTGCTGCCGAGGAGCAAGATAGCGAGTGAAGGACCCACCGCTGAATTGCCGCTGATCCAGAGCGGGCTGATTGAGCTGCCGCCGAAGTGCCGCTGGCGCTGCCGATCCAGACATGCCACCCTGACAACAGACAGAGTGACGCCCCTTTCCGTTGACCGCTCCAGGCACCTGCTTCCTTTGCTGTTGCCTGGAGCCGGCCTGTGTATAGGTCCCCAAACCAGACTTCTTGCTGCTATACTACATTGCATAATTATCTGACTTCCTGCTCACTATTGCTCCCCAAGCACCTTTTGGCTTTACTGCTTTCTAAATAAAATACCTTCCACTGAATATATGTGGGGATTATTTTTTCCAGGTGTACTTGCTTGCAACTTTCCATCTTAAATCTCCGTACTTCCTTCTCACAATGTTAACCCCTTGACTCCCTTTTGCTTTCTTTCTGCACTGTTTGCAACAGTTCCCAGTTTATCAGCTGAGTGAACTTGTACTTTACTTTCTCTTGCCTAAAAATGATAGGATAAGAGTGGGCCTAGTGTTGTTCTATATCAGGGATCAGCAACCTTTGGTATGGAGCTCGCCAGAGTAAGACTTCTGGTGGGCCGGGCCGGTTTGTTTACCTGCCGCGTCCGCAGGTTTGGCCGATCGCAGCTCCCACTGGCTGCAGCTCGCTGTTCCAGGCCAATGGGGCTGTGGGAAGTGGCAGCCAGTACATCCCTCAGCCTGCGCTGCTTTCCGCAGTCCCCATTGGCCTGGAGTGGCGAACTGCGGCCAGTGGGAGCCGCGATCGGCCAAACCTGCGGATGTGGCGGGTAAACAAACCAGCCCGCCCCGCCCGGGAGCTTACCCTGGAGAGCCGCATGCTAAAGGTTGCCAATCCCTGTTCTGTACAGTACCCTTGGGACAATGTCTTTCAACTCTCTACATTCATCATACTTTGTTACTGTCACTTATGCTTCTAAAACATTTTTACATGGACTTGGAACTGCCTACCAACTCACTCCAGAGTCTTGAAAAATAGTAAGATGCCAACCTTTATCTAGTCATGAAGGCCTTAGGCTTGACATTACATTAAAGAGATAAAGAAGGACATTTGCTGTTTTAAAGCCATTTGGAGGATCTCAAAGTTTGAGGTGTTCTAAATGCTTTACCAAAAAATCAAAGAATCCCCAATATCTGTGAGACAGTTAAATGTTAAATTCATGTTACAGAAGCATTAACTGGTGCATAGCTGGCAAGTGTATGCAGCTCTGACAGAACCTTGTTTGCGCCCAGAGCCTTGATCCTTAAATTCTCTTTATCCTGTTAAAGTATTAATGGCTTTAAAGCAACAATTGGACATGGACTTGTTGTAGTGGCATCCTCTGTAGGATACGGCATGGGGGGGAGCGGGAGGGTATGCTGTGGATGGGCCCAGACTGAGTCTCACCTGGCAAACCTGGCCAGGGAAAGTTAGAACCTTAAGGCTGTTCTATCCTGTGCTGGTGGCTGGTTCTCTCCCTGGCAGCCCCCAGGATCAGATCTGGCCATTGGTGTTTTAAGCTTTTATCTGAAAAATCACCCACTAATTCTTTATCTTCCTACCAGCACAAAGGGTTGCTTTGACCCTGCCAGGTGTTGAACTTAGAGAAATAAGGTCAGTGAAGTAATATTTTTTTATTGGACCAACTTCTGTTGGTGAGAGACACAAGTTTTGGGGCTTACACTGAGCTCTTCTTCATGGCTGGGAAGTGTACTCAGAGTGTCACAGCTAAATTCAAGGTGGAGCAGATTGTTTAGCATAAGTAATTAACACATATTCTAAGGGACCATTCAAGGTGACCGATTAATACCCCTCCAGTCAGAGGTTGTGGAAGGAAGCGGGGAGTGGGAGGCAGCTGGGAGTTTATTAATGGGTTATAGGTTGTTGTAGGACCTAGGACATAAATCCAGTCCTCTATTCAGTTAATGATTTTCAACTCCCAGGCTTGTTTTTGAAAGTGTTGTGCAGGTTTCCTTTGAGGATGAGGACTAATAGGTTAGATACAGAGTGATCGTTTATGGAAAGTGTTCATCCACTGGTGATGTGGTGTTTTTGTCTTTTATGATTTTCCAGTGGGAGTTGAACTTGTGACTTCCAAAGAATCTATTTCTTGCTAGACACACAGAGCTGTGTGAAATCAAACTTTCCATTTTGAGAACCAGTATTTCCTCCGTATCCAAAACTACCATTAAGGTCAAAAGGAGTCTGGGTGCACAAGGAATGAAGGAATGAGCTCTTGCTGTACTATACAACAAAATTTCAGATGACTCTCTATCTCACTATTGCAAAAAAAATATCCAAATCCTATGTGTTGTCAGTTCTGTCACAGGCACAAGTAGAAAACTTGGATGGACGTCTTCAGCATTCCAATAAATTCTTCAGAGTGTAGCGACTCTTTAGTACCTCACATCTTATTATATTACTCAGGAGCTCAACTTCTGCAGAACAGAACTGGATTCTAGAAGGCAGTTTCTTCATGTGAAAGTAATTGGCCTCTGGAGGGCCCTGACCTTTTTTAGTAGTAACCAAATGCTTTGCTACAGCTAGCATGGTGTTAAGGTCGTGAGAAATAGGAATGAATGTGATAAGATTGTAAACAGAGGGCCAGATGCAAATTCCCCAGACCTACATGGGGACCAATTTCCTGGGGATCTGATCTGAGATTTAGCTTTAATAACAACTCTCCATAGACATGTGCCAGATGTTTGTTTCCTCTTTCTCTAGTTGCCAAAAAATTGGAGAAATAAAAAATCTGCTGACCTACAGTGAATACCTAGGGTAGGAATTATATCAACAATCTGACCCAGTTTGCATCACAGTAGCAAGAGAATTTTACCAAAGCACATTAGCAGAGAAGATTAAAAGCATTTAAGCATTACTTCTGTTCATTTCTACCCATGGGCTTTTCCGAAAAAGTCTGTTACAAATCAACCAGCTTTTGAATGAGACCATAACAGAATGGCCTGCACAGATACTAAGAATCCCACAGCATGTTCCAGACTTCATTTCCAGCCCTGCACTCAACGCTGGCTGCCTGGTGCCCTCCACAGCAGAAGCAGTTGCATTTCAGTACTGCTGCATGTATTCAATGGGTAAAGCGTTCTGGGTGGCTTTGGGATAAAAGGCACTACAGTCATATAAATACAGCTGTTTAAGGATCCACTGATACCATGGATACATGGACTATTCTGTTGAGAGAGAGAGAGAGAGAGAGAGAGAGAGAGAGAGTGTATTACCATATATTGGAACAAATTCAGAGGTGATATACCCACAGGTAATTTATGCCACTTTGCATAAGCGAATCAGGTAACTAATGAGTCTAGGTGGCCCTAAGGGAATCCAACTGGTGTAACTTACATGCTAAGGAGTTGGAAGAGCAATATGGCAGGACACAATCGTACCAGGAAGATATACGGTTAAGTGTCAGGTTTATATGTGACTGACTATGCTAATAACAAGTCTCTGAGCATGACCAAAAGCCTGGACAGACTCCTTCTGAGTAGAGTGCTGAGACAGTTACCAAAAATACAATGCCTTCTCTCTAACCACTCAATCTGTCTGACTGCTTACTAGGAGGCCACCGCATGCTGCCTTCAACCTACTCTAACTTAGACTTCTTTATACTCAGTTACCAACATGTAACCATCTCCTGAATCTGGCCCATTGTGTTACTTTTTTCTTCTCTCTTAAGGCCCTATGTTTGAACACCTGGCCACAAATGAAGAGAGAACACAAATTAAGGTTTTGGTAGGATTATATGGTTTCCTTAAGTTACTTCTGGCTCTTTACAGACTGTACAGGACTGAAAAGTCTTACCCAAAGGCTTTCAGATATTTTTATTAAGGGGAGGCAGCATTAGCTAGTTAGAGACTAGTGTAAGGGAGTGGGTAGTTGGAGACCTGGGTTCTATTTCTGACTCTATTGACGTGCTGTGTGACCATGGGTAAGTGGTGACCTCTGTTCTTCAAGCTCCTCAATGGTACAAGAAAGACAAAATCTGCCCTTGTGATGCATTTTTAAATGAAAAATGCTATGTTCAGTCTTGATTTTAATTGGTGCTGATCATCCCCAGCTCCCACTCAAGTCATCGGGACTTGCTCAGAAAGCTTGGGGGCAGGCTGCTGCAAACATGGTAGGTCTGACTCCTGAGTCAGCAAACTATCGACATAAAATTAGATACCTATATCACAGAGGGAATGTGGGTAGGGTGGCAGACTCAGGCTCACTGAACCAGAGTGAGCTTCCTCTGGAGATTGGGGCAAAGCCCTGGAATCACAACAAGCACCATGCAAAGCAGACAGGATTTTGCAAGCTGCCTAGAACTCCATTCATGTAATTTAAAAGGACAAAGTTGAATCTGTGATTCTTAGGAATCTAGATATTTCAGACCTGATAGCTTGAGCACCAAGCTGTGCCCTTCCAGGGAATCAAGCTATCTTGGTACAGCATATGTTCATCTGAAAAAACTAATACATTGGCTTTAACTGAGAATTACGACAGGAACTAAAACTGCTGTGGCGCTGCAGAGAAAACCCTGCAACTTCTAGCCCTGTTTCATATAGGCTGACAGGAGTGTTGGCCTCTTCCATTTCACCATATGGAATGTATTAACAGATAATCTGCTAATTTTCCACAATTTTCTCTTTGTGAAAGATAATTTATACCACATCCCAGCTAAACTTGACAGGTTGTTTACAACAGACTTAAAGAACAATGGGATCTTGTAAGAATTCATGACATTTTTCCAAGGACAAAAGCTTTCAATTTCTATCTGCTTTTAGGTGAAAGTGGCAGAATAAAAGCAAAATAATCTTGTGTTTTTTTGTGGGGGCGAGGAGAGGCAAAGGTTCTCTGATTGCTGGTAAATTTGCGGGTTTCCCAGGGAAGATTAGTCGTGATGGATTTGGGGCTGTCTCTTCGGCTGATGGCTGCCTGGGGAGTCAGCTGTAGTAGACCCTGAAGCAAGCACTTCAGGTACAAGGGTGAAACACACCTTCTAGCTATTCAAGGGGCATGGGGAAACAGATGTGTACAAACTCTAATTGCTTATTTTTTCTCTTACTTAAGATACACCCAAGTGGGGGAGAAATGGCAAGGGGTTCACAAAGAGAAGAGAATATAAAAAAGCAAAGCCAGATGTTAAGATACTAGAGATGACAGCAAAATCAAACATATAATTGTTTGTTGTCGTTTGTAAGCTTGGAAGGTAGGGTTTATTTCTAAATCTTAAGGACCTATCAGTGAGAAATACGTACATTAAAGTTAATGTTACTTTCCTCAATTAATGATATTATAACAAATATTTAAAACTTGGGGGGTGGGAAAAGAAGCAAAGACTAAAAATGAAGTTCTGACAATGGAGCTGAGTTCCCGTCAGCAGCAAATAGTGTTACCACATCTGCCTTTTTCTAACCCAAGGAGCCTTAGATTGAAGATGCCAGTGGGGATGGGTCTCACCCCCTCCTGGCTAGAAGTAATGTGCCCACTCTTTGTGGAGTTTCCATTTGTGGAGTTGCTGGCTGAGATGTCTAAAATGTGTCAGTTCTGCTTTGCTCGAGGTTCTGTTCATTTTTTGTCCTGCTGTGTCACTTATGCTAAAGTTCAAACTGGTCTGGCTTTCTTCCAAAACTAGATGTGAATTGGGTGGCATGACTCTTGCTGCTGGGTGAGTGTGATCACTCCTCCCTTGAGGGGATCCTGTAGCACCCCACTTCAGTGACAGCATAGTGCTTTCCCAAACTGTCCTGATAACATTTTATTGAAGGGAAAAAGAGACATGTGGGACATGCAGCCAGTTCCTGTTCCATGTGCCATCCAGAGCTCCTTGCACCCATCCTCATTAGTTAGGATTTGTTATCCAAACAGCTCCTCTCCTCCCCACCTCATAGCCTATGATGATAGTGGAAACTGGTCGGCATACTCTTATATGGCATTTTTGGTGTGAGGTCTTAGGCCCCAGAACCCAAACCTATTGGCCTTTAGGGTATATCGCTGGAGGCATCTGGCAGCTCTTCTCTGGGCCACTTTAACTGGATGGTTAGCTATTGCCAGTGGCTGGTAATGGTGGAGGGGAATTGGATGCCTTGTGGCATGTTGTTCATTCCTAGACGTGTTCACAAACTACAATAGTCAATATCTATTGATGTCGTGTTCAATTTCTGAACTAGTGAAAGTCATAGGTTGGGTTTGATGAAACAGGAGGAGTGGACACTCCTGTCTGAAAGAACATTGGACCCCAACCACCATAGTAAGGTAACTCCAGGGATTGGGGAAGAAAACTAAGAGGCACAGGACCCCAGGTACTCTTAATAAGACAGGGATACTAACCACCAAGACCTAGGCAAATTACAACTGATTGCATTCTGGCTGGCTAAATTTCCTTTGGTATCCAATTGAATATAATATTTACCTCCTGTGCTGAGATGTGATATATAGCATTGCCTTTCACCTGAAAGGTGTCTATATTTGTGGTGTCTGAAATGACTCTTCCATAGCAGAGTCTGAACTCCTTAAAAGGCTTTTGGATGTCTCCTCCTGGAAGGTGCCATCAAACTATCGAGTCATAATCCCTGATGGTGACTGAGGCCCCACTTAGGTGTTAAAAGACCCATGATCAAAAGTTCCATTGTTTGGTGTCATAGCCAGCAGTCATGAGCAAAGCCTCCTAGTTTCTCATTACCTACATAATGGGAACGTTACCATGTAATACAATCTGCCATAATAAAGCGTGGTCTTAAACCAGACTCCTACACACAGGTATGAGTGCTCAAACAAGCCGCTTTCCAGTTATTAAAATAGCTCTGTAAAATACATTCTAGTCTGAATTTTCCTTTGGGACTGGCTTAGAGCTTTTTACAATGCAGCACTAGCACTGTGAGGCTGAAGTCAAAATTGCTGAAGAAAGCCACTCAATATCATTTTCCAAGAGGCAACCTGAAATGGGTCCCTCAGGAAAAGGCAGTTGACAGATGAATAGCAGTTGCCATTCACCGTTTAGGTTTAACTATTGGAATTTTTTACTCTCATTTTGGGGTTCCTTTTGTTCAGAACTGTCCCCTGTATACATAGTGAACTGAAGTGCAGGCACTAACCCTATGGTCTAAGATTCCCCAATTACATAAAGAAATGAACATATGGCTAGAAATAACATCTGTTTTATGTGCATCAGTGAATATCTGAGCTCTCATCATCACATCTTTCTCAACAATGCATAGTTTAGTCATGTACAGAATAATCCATGCCAAAACATAATCCCATCCAATTCTAAGAAGCTAACCACATGTCTAATGTAGGGTTATAAATGCCTTATTATCTGTTTAATAAAATGTGTAAGAGTGGTATCCCAAAAGAGGAAATTCAACCCAAGTTATTAATCTCTCTGTAGTTCTTGTACAAAGCCACCAAGATAAAGAGCAAGGAAATCAGACTGAGTGGTGCCGGCTACACAGCGGGTCCTTGTCATCCAGAATTCAGAACTGTGGGTGTTAAGAGCTATTGTCCCAAAGCTAAGGAAGTGCTGTTTCTTGTCAAACTCAGGAGACAGAAAAGAAAGAAAATACATAATGCTTGAAACCCCATACTTCCACTGACACTGTCACAATCAGGGGGAAATGCAGGCTAACATTCTTTGGGTTGGCAATTGCATTTGTAATAACATAGGACCCAGTTTTTCCAGTTATACTCACCTTCAAAGGGCATTCCCAATGTGGGCATCTCCCTTTCTTGCCACACTGAATGGATGAGTTGTCTATTACCTCTGAAGGTTCACTTCCACTACTGTCCCACAAAGACCTAACAGTCTCCTCCAAGGGGCAGGGGCTTTCTTGGGGAGAAAAGGACTGAAGAGCGCTGGACCAGGGGAATAGGTGCTCTTCATACACTGTTGTCCTCCACCCAGGGGTGGATCCAATAATGTTAATAGAGCCTCAGGCTGTATTAATTCCTCTGAGGAGTTCCTCTGGACTGTGCTATATCCTTCTAGGAAAATCGCCAGGGGAAGTGGAGGTGGGCATCCCTGGCAGCACAAGGCAAAGAGGAGGATTGTGTGGGAGTGCTGGATGGAGATGGTATGGAGGATTGAACTATGGTATACATTGACTTAAAGTTACTGTCTCCTGAGAGATGGGTATCTCTAAATTTCATCTGTATACTTAGTATCTGGCACATAGAAATCAAGGTTGGAAGAGGGACCTCAGGAGGTCATCTAGTCCAACCCTCTGCTCAAAGTAGGATCAATCCCCAGACAGATTTTTGCCCCAGATCCCTAAATGCCCCCCTCAAGGATTGATTTCACAATCCTGGGTTTAGCAGGCCAATGCTCAAACCACTGAGCTATTCCTCTCCCCATGTACTGAATATTTATTTAAATACTTGTTCATTATAGGCTGATTATTTTTTCAGTGGGATTCCCCCACCCCAGCTTTCATTTAAAGGGCACACGTCTGCCCACACACCCATGCACATTTCTGAAACTCTAATGCTTGTTTGTGTAAATAAGAGTCTGTCACTTATATATACAGGTCATAGAATTAACATGGGTAAAACCCTCACCCTGCACACCATGCTCAGTCTGGTGTGTACACAGGTGGTGTATCAAATGTGTGACGACACAAAGTGGTGTGCTCACAGATAGAGGCTGCCTGCTGAGAATCTCACCTCTAGGTCTCTAGCTTGCTCAGATCACAATCCATTTGGGAGTTATGCTTCCTACATACAAAGGAATGGCACACCACTAGATTCCTTTGGCTGCCTGTCATGTAGCAGCCCACAGGACAATTAGTTTTTTATAGATCCTTAGACAGTCAAGGTATCTGGATCCTCTATGCTGGTTCTACATTTGCAGGACTAATCCTTGTATTATTTCCAGTAGTGTTCAGTCTAAAAGGAATTTAAGTGAATGTTAAATTAGTGCACTTCTCTTGGTAGGCTTCTGCAATGCCCTGTTGCTTCCACAGTGAAGAGTCCTGCTGAGTTACAAGCCATTGTTTCTCTTCCTAATGCATTCTGATGTGAACTGCTTCTATTGATTGACTGATTCTCTTCCCTCTCCACCCCCAACCCCCATGCACACACAAATTTGGGGAGAACCACAACAAAAAGACAAAAATATAATAAAGGAATGGGGAAAGGGAAGGAAGGAAGGGGGCAGAGAAGTGAAAAGAGAGGAATATCTCGGTTTCCACCTGTTAGGAATGAATCAAAGATTTCTAAAAAGTCAGACCAAAGCTTTTACATTATTAATTCCAGGTCCCATTTTTAATATTATTATCACCTCACCATGCAATCTGCATGTACTCTATATAAATTAAACCAATGTCTGTAAATCTTTAGAAGTCTTCTGTATAGGACTATTGATTATCTGACAGGAGTTCTTGCTGGTTTGTGCTAACTGACCTTGATCCAGGCTGAACTGCCTCTCTGCACTTTTGAATTCCTCCCTGGAAAGTATAAGCAAAATGTTTATGCTGGAAGTGGTGTTAGTTCTTTAAAAACTCCAAATGGCTCCAAATCCTGCCATCTTTATTCACTCTTTACTCCCTGAAATCCAAAGTGTTTGTTAATGGAGCGAAGACTTGCAGCTTTAGACACATGAATTGAGATGCATATTTCTTGTGATCCCTTATTAAAAATATATTGTACCACTGCATTATGCAGTCATGTAGCTTACAATAGTGATGGTTTGGACCATCAATTTGCCCACTGTGCAGTGTTGCAGTATTATTTAACTAAATTTAAGCCACAAGTTCAAAGTCAGGGACTCATTTTTGCCACTGAAAAAATCTGCGTGTGTAAAACTGATCGTCGAACATGTACATGGGAATTTTTGCAAACAGTTAACTGTGCATGTAAAACAGGTATCTTGTTTTGCAGTGGACATATTTATGAGGGCATCCATTGTGGTCTCATCTGCTAATCTCTGCCAAAGGTTTTTCAGAGTGATGTATGTGATAAATCTTAAATCTGTTTACTCCTGACTTAAGTCAGTTTAGTTTATCCTAATTAAGCTTGCTGCCAAGTGACCTAAGTGTCCACATAACAGGTTTGAACCAGTTTAACTAAAACAATTAAATTTAAACTAGTGCAATTTCTTTATAGAAAAAACCTTAAGAAGTGAGACCCAATCCTACCAGAAAACAGAACTACCAAAAATACAGCCTTATTTTCTCTCTGTGCCAGTTTCCCTGGTCACTAGTTCTGTTTTTCCTTTTTCTCTTGCTCTTCTTTAAATGGTTGGTCTTAAAACCTGCAGGAACGCTGCCTATCCTAGGGAGCTGCTGCTGCTGCTTTGATGTCACAATAAATGAAGGTTTCCGGCCTTCCAAAGAACAATGATTTTAGATGCTGTTCAGGAAATATAAATGGGCACTCACCAGGCAATGGCTGGTGAATGCCCTTTGATATTTTATTTGTAGATTTTGGCATGATCTATTACTATATTTAATATAAATGACTAGTACTGTGATCTCCCTAGTAATTCTGTGGTATCTGGCACACCCCATGCAGACACACGGATTCAGTCACCTTTGGAAAGAAACATTTCCTAATATGGGTAGTGTGCATTAATTGTGGCCCTGATCCTGAGCTGCCAGCATTGATATTTACACCCGTACAGTGTCCTGCTGAACTCAATGGGTCACTCTGTGGGTGCATCCCTTTGCAGAAATGCAGACTAAGAAAGGGTGAGTCTGATCAAGCTAGGACACTCTGGGTTTGGTGGGTGTCTGACTTCTGACAAGTTAGGCAAAGGTTGCAAAAAGCAACAAAAGATTTCACAAAAGCTTCAAGAGCTCCCCACTCTGAGGGACGGGGCCTCAGTCTAAGAAAACATGAGTTATTGCTTCTGTCGCTCTTGTTTATTTATGCAGAGTGGCTCCATCCATATAATGGAGTGGGTGGGGTATGAGATACGTGGCCTAGGCTTGACCGACTTAGCACATTTCTTCTCTTTCTGTAGTTCTTGACTCTAAACATACATCAGAGATAGCAAGGAGGTCCTTAGAGGATTTCAGCTTGGCGCATCTGACTTATCAGGAACTTGAATCTGCGCTAGTGTGCCCAGGCCTGTACAATAAACAGAAATGAGCAGTCCCTGTAGAAGAGCTTTCAAGCTTGGAGCAAAAGGCATTTGGCTTCTATATTTTGTATTTGGACAAGGCCTTAGTTCTGTTAGTTCTTCCCACCCCTGCTCGCACAATATCCAGGCTCCTCTGCAGACTGGTGCATACCAGTTTCAAAGTGCTTCAGACTGAGAGGTTGAAAAATGGTGGTCAGTTACTATGGTTATGGTGCAGTATATAAACCTAGATGAAAGATATAGGCACATGCCCCCTCTCGGTCAGAGGAGGAGGGAGACGGTCCTCCTCTAGGTTTAATGTACATAGTTTACATTTTAAACTAATTTCTTCTACACAATTAGTTGGTTATGTAAGGCTAAGGCTAAGATCGCAAGCTTTTCAGGAACTCTCTTTGTGTGGTGTGTTCATACAGCACCTAGCACTATGGGATTCTTGAGTGAGGCCTCTAGGCACTACAATACAAATAGCAGGAATCTGCGATGGGGAAAAGATACATATTTACTATTTATCCCCCCCAAGGAACATAGTTTAATGAGCTAGGGAAGCAGTCTACTGTGACCATCTTGAAACTTTTATTAATATTATGACCTAAAGGGAACAGGGAAGACAGCCTTGGTCCTGAGAATGTAAACACAAAATAGGGGTCCCTGGTGTAAGTATCACTTCCTCTCTAACAGTGAAACAATTCCTTTATTATGGTCTATTCCGGCTCTTTGGGGAACTAGTCATGGGAGAGCTCCTGGTCTTAATCTAAAGCTGGTGAGAGAGCAGAAATGTGTGCAGGTCTTCTAGGTTAGTGAAGTAGCCATAAAGATGAGGATTCAAAGTTGCTTGTATAAAGGAGCAAGAAACAAACATGCATATTTGTCCTAGAGTTTATCTGCATTAGGGGATGCTAATATTAGACATGGCATTCAGCATCACACGTGCCTTTAACAATGTGTCCCTAAACATGTAAAGTGCTTCTTCTTCCACCCAGAGGAATAATGTACCTCTCCAGGTACATTAAAGAATGACCTGAATTCCACTTGTGATCTGGACACAATGTCACAATCGTTTCTCAGGAACCCCAAGGAAGTGCCAAGTGTTAAAGGTCATCAAGAAACATTCCATTGATTTTAAGTGCTGACTTTTCTTAATTTTGCATGTCAGTTTATAGTGCAGTACTAGCTTATAGCCCTTTAAGGAAAATACTTTAGTAGTTACTGTTGGGTTTTTAGCATAAACTTGCCTAATGATGTTCATTGTCGTAGATGAGCTCCCCACAAAAGAGGCCCATCGGAAATAGATTTTTTGCATGCAAAAAGGAACTGGTGATAAAATCTCTTTTTAAATACACTTCCAAACAAAAGCCAGAAGACTGGAACTACATTAAAGATTTCTGAATATGAAACAAATTAGGAAGAAATTCTGCTAAAATTGGACTCTGAAAAGAGATTAATGAAAATATGCTAATTACTGAAGTAAGTGGAAGATGATAATTTCATCATGATTTCATTTTAAAAGCCACAATTTCAGATCAAAAATGCATTTCCTTTTTTTAAAGACATTAGAGAATTCTGGGTAATATTAATATTTTAAAAAGAACTTGGTAGCCTTTAGAAGGTCTCTCCCAGAAGCAGAACTGCTTTTATTATACTCCTTGTTTATCTTGAACTGGTAAAATGGTTAAATTTTAAGTTGTATAATTCTCAATTAATTTAGATCCAACATTCATGGTGTGTAATACTCTCGTAGTTGTAAACACCACAAACTAGTATCCAGTGTGTCATTTCCAGCTGTTTTGTGGCCTATAAGAACTAGATTTAGGCCAAACACTTCACAGACAAGAAACCACCATCATAGTTGGTACTCTTTGGTATCCATCCACATGAGAACAAAAGTCAGTTGCTTTGAAGTGTGCAAGTCACTGATCTTCCAAGCATAGTTTGTTCTGGAGTATGCAATTCAGGTTAGAAAATAGTATAAATGATCTTTAACTATGGCGAAGTTTTTATGGCTGAAGACTGGTTGGGCAGCATGTTCTAGTGGCTAGCACTGGGATTTAAGAGTCATGAGGACCTGGCTTGCTCTCCTTCCTGTTCTGCTGCTAACTTGTGTAGTGATATTGGGCAAGTCTTAACTTCTATACCAGGGGTCAGCAAAGTTTGGCATGCGGCTCGCCAGGGTAAGCACCCTAGCGGGCCGGGCCAGTTTATTTACCTGCTGACGCGGCAGGTTTGGCCGATCACGGCCCCCACTGGCCGCGGTTCGCCATCCCAGGCCAATAGGGGTGGTGGGAAGCCGCGGCCAGCACATCCCTTGCCCGCACCGCTTACCCTGGTGCTTACCCTGGCGAGCTGAGTGCCAAACGTTGACAACTCCTGTTCTATACCATTATTTCCTCATGAATAAAACAAGGAAAATACTTGCCTACCCATGCAAAATGCCTCAGGAACTTCAGAAGGAAGGGAGGGATTTCCATGGTGGACAGGTAAAGCTGAAGAGCAGGGCATATTGTCCTTCCCACTCAATGACCTGCAAAAAAATGAAGGCAAACTGAGGCCACTATAACTCTTCCAGGATCCTCTTCTGCATGGGAAAAACTATAAAAATGGTGGCTGTCAGAAGCAACACCCAATGCTGATTGTCTTGGAGTGCAGCTGGGAGACCCTGGGCCCTAGAGTCAGCACATAGGCAAAGTATCTTTTAAATATTTAGGCATGCTTTTAAAAAGCAGAAGTTTAGGCTGCACTTCTCCCTCAATGGGGCTCAGGTTAGACCACTTCTCCTTTTGCTAAGTCTGCATCTGTTAAAATACTGGGGAGCCTCCTTACTGGGCTATTCTTAGATGAGCAGTCTTGCATTGTGATATAGCATGTGCCATGCCATGAGCTTTGTTCTGCATCTTCTCAGTTTGTCTGAAGTGATCAAGTTCCCAATTTACTGGAGGAGATGGGGTTCATGTCATGTCCAGCCAGTGAATGAGAATCAAAACACTGAAACAAGGTCCAGGTTGGCTACAACTGCAGTCATAAGCAGTTCAGAGATGGGATACATCGTGACTCTCTCCAACAAAATGCCTTGGGTATTAAAAAGGACCTTTGCTTTTGGCTAAGAGAGAAACTGTTATTTCTTATCTTCCAACTGTAGTTTTGCATTTATACACAAATAAATACTCTTGCATGTAAGCTAATAAAGCTCTCTTTAAACTTGTGCTTATATCTCAAATTAAGCATAGTCATTAAAAAAAACTTGAAATAATTTTTCTGACAAATAGCACAAGCCAGCAGTATCAAAATACATGGATTCCAGAAAAAGCCAACTCAAACTGGAGAATTACACACACACACATACAGTCCAAATCTAAAACAGACAAAAACCAGATGAGTGGGGTGCTCTGCAAATACTAAATGAAGTCCTAATCAATGAAATATTAAACTGTACATAACAACGATTGTTACTGTGGCCTTTAATTCGGTGAGCATGTTCATATTGCTTATGCAGCAGACATTCTAATCACTGGTCACAATTTTGGCTTCTTGCTGTGTCTGACTCTAGGGAATATCAGAACAAAAAGCACAGGCAAATATTTTCAAGTGACCTCTGATTAAATATCTAGTTTTCCATGCCCAGCTTGAGACCGTCTTAAAGGGGCCTGATGTTTCACGAAGGGCTATCAGCATCCCTTTAAAGTGCTTCAGTTTTCACATGTCTATCTTGAGACGCCTTAAAAGTACTTGTGTCTCCTTGGCCATGCTTCTCGGTTCTGTTTTTGTAGAGTCTTTTCCTGCGAGGTACAGAGCATGCTTCGCTCCTATTATTTGAATGTCCTTTCTGGCTACACTTCTTGCTTAAGTTTTGGCTCTGCTTGTTTGATTTGTTCTGTTTGGCGTCTTCACTATCTCCATAACATTCCAGCTGATTGTCTGTCAGGGACTTTAGTCTTCGTTTCAGGACCAAATGGCACCAAATAGAACTCACTGTACAGCATATCAGGAACAATCACTACTGCTTTTATTGAGGGTGCCACTCGTTAAGAATGGGTAAGTAAGGACTACCTTAAAATGGAAAAAGGTAATTTGAACCTTTGATGATGTTCTAAAGCCTTTTTCCTTTTCTTCACACAAAAGGTATCACCTATCTATGAAAAAGTTCTGAGTTTGTGGTATATTCCTACTTCCCCATATACACTTGTAGGAACCCATCAATAGGGACTCTGGGAAGATGCAGCTATTTGGCATTGGAGAAGGTGAGGCAATTAACTGGGTGGCCTCTTGTAACCCAGACTGCAGGGGATCAGAGTGCAAGATAATACAGCCCGAGGCTGCCTTCCAGCTGGTTTTTGCAGCCTCCAAAGGGCCCCTAACAGGCCCGCTATGCAGTGTTGGATCCTCCAGACATGTCTATAACCCATGCCCCTGCCCCCCCCCCTCATGGTGCTACACAAAGATCACACAGGGACAAGCATGTGTAGCATAAGGATTACATGGCCTTCAAATCCATTCCTCCCACTGTACAGCAGAACCACACTCATTCTGCAGCCAAGGGACTCTCCTTCTTGGAGGACAGGTCTACTGCAGAGTGCTGGGCCAGGCATCCTGTGACTCTTGTTAAAAGTTTATTGGAAGTGTTTAACTGTAAGTTGTGCAAGAGAAAATCTAGAGGCAGTAGATACACCTTAGTGCCTACTAACCTTCATCGTCCCTTTGAGTCTTGATTCCTATTCCATGAGTTTGGACTCAAAATGGCCTCCTCCCACAGGTGTAAGAAAGAGAGCTGGTCAAAATACACTTCTGAGAAATGTCAAAGAAGTTTCTATTCCAGGGTTTGCAATGGTTACATTTTGTTTAGGATACACATTTTTAACACAGTTTTTTTTTTATGAAGAAACCCTGTTTCTAGTAACAAGTTTTGACTACCTTATCAACCAGCTCTACTGAGAGGGGGACACTAAAAGTACTGGGCCAACTGAAATGGGCATTATTTGATATTTTCCATCTCTTACCCACACTCCATGATGCTCTTTCCTATCCCAGAACAGCAGAAGTTTCTAATTAAAAATGCTTCATGATAAGCCCCACTGAGCTGCTTTTGGTCTGGTGGGAATGAAGCCCAGTTCTGCACTAACAGGACACAACCTTGTTTTCTTGCCAATTCCTGAAGCTGTGCAGGCTTCAGAATACAAACACATCTCTTTTTTGTTGTTGTTGTATTTTTTTCATATTAAATGGAAGGTGAGGGATTTTTTGGGTCAGTAAGCGCCGGATATTCAATTGGGTGAACCTAGGGTGTGTACACCACAGCTTCTGTATCATAACCAGATTCAAGTTTAAATGTCTTTGGATCTCTTTTAAATAGGAGGATGTTGCATGCAGAACCATAAAACGATATGGGCAATCCTCATCATTCTTATTTGTCTCCTTGATGTCAGTGGGAGAACTCATGGATATAAGGGCTGCAGGGTGAGATGTGCAAACTATAGAAGTTGATTAGGCATTTGTGATGGAAAGAATATATTATGGTTCGAGTGAGCTTGCAAGTTCTGAGGGGAGAGAATCACTCTTTTCTTATGCAGGTGCAGTACTTAAGCCCCAGTGCAACAAAACACTGAAGCACATGCTTTATGTATCTTCATTCTTATTCAGCAAAGCACTGAGGCATGTGCTTAGGCATTTCATAATCCTGCACTAAGTATTGCTTGGCAGCTAGTTGCCACCCTCTGACCACACCAGGGGGTGCTATCTAGCTTAGAGTAGGAATCTGGGAATTGGGAGTCTTTTGGCTCCATCCCTTGGTTCTGCCATTTGACATCTTGGGTGACCTGGGACAAGGCCTTTAATCTCTCTCTGCCTCAGTTAACCTCTTAGTTAAATGAACATAATAAATACCTGCATCCCAGGAGTTGTAATTTATACACCTTTATCACTTGATCTGAAGAGCTAAGCACTGAATTTCAATTGCATTTCAAAGTATTAAAATTCATGGAAGAATCCAGGTCAGTTGAGTTTATTAAACTGTGATTAAGGCTAATATATCTGGAAGCCAGATCATTACTGGAATATAAAATTAAGCACTTTTCCACAACTTCTTATTTTAGTTTTAAAACATTCACCTTTTAAAAGGGTGGTAATACAAATGACTGAGTAATAGTAGTGAAAAACTGAAGCGCCAGTCGCTTGAGATACCAACACAACATACAATCACAATCTTAATATAATATTCCTTCTCCTTTCCTGGGTGTGTGAGCAGCAGTGAAATAGCTAATAAGCTTAACATTTAAACTAGATCCATTAGATTAAGCATTAACCTTCTTTAATGAATAGAGGTTATTTGCAGCTCTTCTTTCAAGCTGTCTGCAGAATCAGGTAGACATTGCTGCACTGGTTTACTTTTGTGATAGCCTTAAAAAGATGACACAACCATGAAAATTAGAGACTTAGCAAAGCTAAGATTCAGAATCACAAGATAGCAGCAACCAGAAAAATAGCAGCCATTTGCTGGACCACCTCACACTATCCCAATTTAAGCTCTGGTCGGAATTACTAGTTCTTTTGCACCCTGTTTCCAGGCAGTATGGGAGGAGTGTATCAGGAGTGAAATATTTAGCTTGTGGCTGTAACTTTACTGTGGGGCTCTCCATGTAGATTTGGCAAACTAGAAGGTTTGCAAGGTAGAAATTGAGCCAAGCTAAGGGTGTCTTTTAGTGCTAAGAGTCAAAGCACATGCTGAACTGATTGAGCAGGCTATACACAGGAGGTATGAAAAATATACAAAATGACATGGTACGTAGGGTCACTGTGACTGCCAGCTAGTAAATCTTGCTAGCTTTGCATTTTCCTTGGGTCAGCTTCTGGAGACATGGTGTTGAACAAAATCCAATCTCTGAGCAGCCCAAGTTTTGTGCTAGAGATGGAGGCAAGTGAGCTAATGAAAATCCAGACTGTTAGGATTACATTTTGCCCATTACCAAAATGCTTGCTTGGGTACTTCACCTTGTTCTGACATATGTTGAGCTAAGGGTTTTTAAAAGCATTTTCAATCAGGGCACAATCCTGCAAGGTGCTGAGCACCCTTGATTCCCATTTAAGTCACAGGAGTCTCTTGGCACCTTGCAGGATCAAGCTCCACATGCTGATATCTGACCTGATCCTGCAGTACTGAGCACCCTTTAACACCAATGGGTGTTGTGGGTACTTAACATCTTAGGAGCGGGTGCTTAAACCTGGCTGCACTGTTTAAAGAAAAAAAGCCATATGACCCATCTCTATCACCGCATTAATGAAGGTTCCTCATGGGAAGCTTCCTCCTACCCTGTTTCCCCGAAAATAAGACAGTGTCTTATATTAATTTTTGCTCCCAAAGATGCGCTAGTTCTTATTTTCAGGGGATGTCTTATTTTTCAGAAATGAAAAATGCCTTATTATCGGTGGATGCCTTATTATCGGGGAGGTCTTATTATCGGGGGGATGCCTTATATTACAACGAGAGGCAAAACTGTAAGTAGGCCTTATTTTCGGAGGATGTCTTATTTTCGGGGAAACAGGGTAAGCTATTTTCTGTCACAAACAGGTTGATCTTTACTTACAGATTGAATTATGTTCAGTGAATTCAGTTTGCCTACTTATTTTCAGATATTGCCAGCGTACTTTGGACCATGTTGGCCTTTAGGGCCTTGTCATTTGACTCACCAGGCCCCGCCTTGAGTTTCAATTTCTCAAGTATTGGCTGTTTGTTAATCACAAAATAGCTCCAGACATGCTCATGTCCAGGCTCTTGTGTTCATTTGGTCAAAGTCATATTTCGAGCGTGTTTGCTGCATTTTAGTAGTGGGAGAAATGGTCCTTGCACTCTTTCATCCCTAAGAGACTGACATCTATTTTGGCTCATCTGCCAAATAAGGGTCTGGTCAAGTTTTCAGACAGTGGATACAATTCTTAGTAATATGTCTGTTACCTCAAAATAGCTACTGCTGATGCACACTTAAATGGAGGAACAAGACATTGGAAGAAATCCAGCTTGACAGAAGACCAGAGTATAGCAGTCTACACTTCGTGAGCATGCAGGGGGACAGAAACTTCTCTGCCTCATTTACTGTTAATGTGATGTCATTTCAGATACATCAAGTGGCCATCTAATGTACAAACACAATACAAGTTTGTGTTGCTGCTACTTGCAGATACCAAGATATGGGGTACAGAAAGCTGCAAGTCTAGAGCACAATGAAAGGTGGAATTACCCTTCTCTCCAAGCACTTTTCTCCCTCCCCATGGCATGAGGAAGGATATTACGTGGTTATCTTGAACTGGCTGAGACCCAGGGATAAGGAGATGGTGGGGAATTGTCATATTGCCTTGGGTCTACAACTTGTCAAACTTGATAACATCAAGAACCACTAGCTAAGCAAGTTCACTGTCTAACTGCCAAGACTTTCTTTGGGGTTGAGAAGGAGCAAAGCTGACTCGGTCTAATTTACTCCAACTGCTATACCACCAATGACTTATTTGAGCTGTGAGGCAGCAAAGAGGTGCCAACCAAACATAGTTCTGAACATCAGTGTGGGGTCTGAGTCAAACTGGAATACATGACTTCTGAAAAATGTTCCTATTTATATTTATGATTAACTTGCTCATCAGTGCAGGCTTCTTCCTCTTTTCATTGTTTTCACTCTAGTTCAGGGGTCGGCAACGTTGGCACACGGCTCGCCAGGGTGCTTACCACGGTTCGCCGTCCCAGGGCCAATGGGGCGGCGAGAAGCTGCGGCCAGCACATCGCTCGCCCGCGCCGCTTCTCGCCGCCCCATTCGCCCGGGACGGCAAACCGCGGCCAGTGGGGGTCGCGATCGGCCGAACCTGCTGCGTCAGCAGGTAAATAAAACTGGCCCGGCCCGCCAGGGTGCTTACCCTGGCGAGCCGCATGCCAACGTTGCCGACCCCTGCTCTAGTTGGCAGGCACAGGCACTCTGAGTGTCTTGGGGAAACCATACTGATGAAGAAGGATTTCTTTCACTGGAAGAGGCTCTTTACTCATCCATGATGGAGGGGATACAGGAATATCCCCATAAATCCCTCCCAAATGCTGACTAAACTGTTCAGTAATGAGTGCTTAATGTCATCTACATCTGAGCATGACTTTGCTAACTCTAGGCAATCTTTATGAGCCAACCTGGATCAAACAAAATCATTCATTGCTTTTGGCTGGGATTTTGGATACAATTCCACTATATATGTAAACATCTAAAGTCCTAAAAGGGGGGTCAACATTAAGTTTAGCCTGCGTTCTTTGCTTTTATACTTATGCTGAATATTGCGTACAGATGTGGTCTCCTCATCTCAAAAAAGATATACTGGCATTAGAAAAGGTTCAGAGAAGGGCAACTAAAATGATTAGGGGTTTGGAACGGGTCTCATATGAGGAGAGATTAAAGATGCTAGGACTTTTCAGCTTGGAAAAGAGAAGATTAAGAGGAGATATGACAGAGGTATATAGAATCATGAGTGATGTGGAGTAAGTGAATAAGGAAAAGTTATTTACTTATTCCCATAATATAAGAACTAGGGGCCACCAAATGAAATTAATGGGCAGCAGGTTTAAAACAAATAAACAAATAGTTTATCAGCTTTTGTCCTCCTTCATACAGCGCACAGTCAACCTGTGGAACTCCTTGACTGAGGAGGTTGTGAAGGCTAGGACTATAATAGGTGTGATAGACCCAGGCCAGTTGGGTACAGCAGAATAGCAGAAGGCAGATATACTGGCCACTGGATTAACAGTTTTCTGTTCCTTGACTGACCAGAGCAGGGGCTGCTCCAGGCTAAGGAGAACACCTGACTCAAATTAACCTGCAAAGAGTCAGGTGAGGCCATTAAGCTAATATGACCACCTGACTCTAATTAAGGCCCCGCTGATACTATAAAAAGGGCTCACTGCAGTCAGGCAGGGGAGAAGAAGTGTGGCTAAAGGGCTGCTTAATGAAGACACCCTCAAGTTATTGATAAGGGAGCCCTAAGGTAAGGATGAAGAGGGGAGAAGCAGGAGAGCTGTGGGGAAGTGGCCCAGGGAAATGTAGCAACTCTGGCAGTGAAAGGTTGGCTGCCAACAGCTGTTACCATTACGGTCCCTGGGCCAGAACCCAGAGTAGGGGCGGGCCCGGGTTCCCCCCTACCCACCACTACAGGAACACCTCCTGGGAGGGGAAGTCAGGACAGGAGGCTAAACTGTTCTAAAACAAGCCCTAGGGACAACAGAGACTGTGGGAATTCTCTCACCAACCTCCTTGCTGGCTTATGATGAAAAGGGCTCAGTAGACTGTAACTTTGGCCCTAGAGAGAGAAGGGCTATGTGGAGGGTCACAGTGCTCTGAGCTCTGCCACACAGGGTTTAAAAGAGAACTGGATAAATTCATGGAGGTTAAGTCCATTAATGGCTATTAGCTAGGAGGGGTAAGGAATGGTGTCCCTAGCCTCTGTTTGTCAGAGGGTGGAGATGGATGGCAGGAGAGAGATCACTTGATCATTACCTGTTAGGTTCACTCCCTCTGGGGCACCTGGCATTAGCCACTGTTGGTAGACAGGATACTGGGCTGGCTGGACCTTTGGTCTGACCCAGTATGGCCGTTCTTATGTTCTTATATTGTGTTCTTATACAGCTGCATTAGCTCTAGCTTGCTATACCCCAGCAGAGTCATGCTGAAGTTCAGTTCCAAAAACATAGGTTTGATTTTTTTAATACACTATTCTACAAAGCCAGTTCATTCAAAGGCTAATAACCCTATTTCAAGCACCCACTGACAAGAAATACTGTTTGTGACAGAAATATAGCTATTTGGGGGATGATTATACATTAAAGTATAGGATATTGAATGATAACCCTTTGTAGTTGGGTCTGGCAATAATCAAATTGCTTTCACTACTGGAATCAGCCCTTTAGGTTAATATTCTGTTGAATCCTTTCTGACAGGCCTTATATTTTCCACATGTTTTACAGGAAAGCCTTTTTAATGTCCATTCACTCTAACACCTCTTGATGGCACAGAGTTGGCCAACCACAGCACATGACATTAACTAGTGATTCTGACTTGAAGCTGCGAAATTTGTGTACTGTTCTGTACTCTCAACTTCAAGCCTAAACTCCTCATATTAAATGCCCTGTGCAGCTCTTTGAAAGCTTCCATTTGGGGAAAGTGTGACAGCTATGCAATCACATTGACTTTATACAGACTGATTAGCAGAATTTTGTCCTAATTGACTGTAATGAAATTTGTGTAGCTGAACCCTCTATAACTATGTACACCTATGGGTAAATATCAACTTTGTAACAAATGGTCACTGGTACAAGGAGCCTAGGTTCTAGCTCTCCATTTCTAAAGTGAAGGGGTCTTAGTTAGACCCCTTAGACTTCCTCCCTGGCGTTGCCAACGTCTCAAGTGTTTGTAGGTTGTGGTTCAATGCCGTGTTGCCATAGTATGATACACTCCCATACCGGGAAAATGGCTAGAGGGGCTTCAGAAACTGTAGTTAATAACATAATATTGGAGTTATTACTAGTCCATTATAAAGAGTTTGGGCAAATACCAGTTCAGTAAGGGGAAGACACACAAGATTATGTCCTTCATGAAAAAGCTGATAAACTATACCTACCCCATTGCCCCAAAATGTATTCAACCTCCCTCACCAAACTTGGTTGGAAACAGACAGTGATTATAATAGGACTGGGATCTGAATATTCATAAATATACCCCTCCTTCAGATATGGGCCAAAACTTAACCTTCTGATCTTTGGGAGAAAGTTCAGATGAGAATGTGGGGGCAAAAGCAGGGGTGGTTTTGTTCTGGAGCCTAAATGTTTTCTATACTATCCTAATTTAGTATCTGCATGAGATGTGAGAGGAGGAGGAAAACTGCCACTTCTCTGCTTGGCAGGCCTGTATTGTAATCTACGCAGACACAAGAGAATGTGATAAATTATACACACGTGCCAATAAAGTTGCCATGCACCTAAATTGATCTTACAAACCAGGAGACTTCAAAGGCAAACTAATATGTTTTTATAAACAAAGCTATTTATTAGCAATACAGCCTTGGCTGTTATGCCCATGAATCAGTATATTCAAAGTAAACTAGCAGATATGTGAGGCATAGTTGAATTTTGGCTTGCCTACTAGCTCAGAGGCAAAACTGCTGCTTTGACTCTCTTTGGAAGCCAATACTCGCTCTTGTTTATGTACTCTGGAAGAGTTTACTTTTGCTTCTAAAGTTTTGTTCCAGTTAAAACACCTGTTTAACAGTTAATCATTACTGCAATACAGATTCCTTTAAACACGAAGATGAACAAAGTGAATAATTTTGTGTACTGCACTTAGTTACAAGTTCCTCTATGAGCATTACAGAGTGGATAGGAAAAACATTCCGGAGTCCAGAGCAGTAGACAGAATTTATTCTAGTTTAAACTGAACTAATCTGCTTTTTATACTTAGGTAAATCTCTTGCAGTAGAGTAAATTGAAGTAACTCCACTAAAGTCAATGGAGTTAGTCTAGTTTAACATCAGTATAAAAAAGAGCAGAATTCAGTCCAATATGCCAAAAGTTCTAGATACTGTTAATTGCTGCACTCAGGAAAACACTTACAGTACATAACATCTTTATTGAATCTACACATTTATGAATGAGGTTATGTGCTGGTAGGTGGAGCTCTGAATATTACCTGTCAATTTTTCTAAATGGAGATTAAGCAAGGTAAATCCCTCATTGTGTCTATTACAAAAAGTTCAGTACATAAATGCATGTATAGATGTATAATCTAATGGACAATCCAAACAGAGAGAACTGACTGAGGAATTCAGAATTGTTCCATTGATTTAAGGTTAAAACAAAACTTGGATCTGAAGGAGAGGAGTGCCTTTACTATCACTTACCTAGACCTTAACACTTTGCTATCCCAAATGATAGTCATTCTAAAATCCACTGTTTACCCATTTTAACCCACATGTCTGTACCAACATGGAAGACATCTTTATAACTGCTGACCATAAAATTGTTATGGCAAAATTGGAAAAATTTATAAAAATGACAGCTCAGCTAAATTGACTTAATTCATGTGTTTCAAAAAGCTTCAGCAGAAAATTATCTTCCTGAATATGGACAACAGGATTATGAATGCTAAATCTTTCTGCCAATATTTGATTCTTTGTCATTAACCCCCTTCACTACTATATTCTCTACTTAACTCTCTATCCTCTGTTAGTTATTATGATCATTTTAGGAGAGCCAATATACATCCTGATACTTGAATTCCACCTCCACACAAAATACCATCGTAATAAAATGGAATTTTGACCAAGTAAGGAGCTTGTAATTGGGACAATAGTCAGTGAAAGTTGGCAAAATTAATATGCATTGGCTAGTACTCCACAAGTTCCTACTGGATGTAATGGCTGACTTTACTCCCTGGGGGGAGTAATTCTAACTCTTTTTAAAAGGGAAAAGTGCACTTTTTGTCACCAGATAATGGCCGGGGTTCTAGAGCACAGGTATTTTCTGGTCTATTGAAATGAGTGATGGCCAAGAAAAAGGATGAAGTGAATAGTGAATAAACACTGATTTCCCAATGAATGTGAGCTAATCAAACTCCGTGTAGTAAAGTCATAGGCTTATAAAGATTTGCATGAAATCCTGAGTTATAAAACCATTTTTTTAAAGCCAGTATGATAAAATTAATAGTTTGCATTTCTATAGTACCTTCCATCCTGTATGCCTTGCTTATGATTGAGCACTACATTCCCTACTCTGTGCTAACTTTGTGCTAAAACTCTAGAAAGAGAGCTTAGGGCTGTAAGACACAGCACCAAAATAATTGCACACCTTTCTCCAGTAGTTACAGATTTCTTTTTGCGGGGAACAATACCTACTGGAGACACCAATTCAATAACATGTCTCCCATCTTAATCAGGTTTGCAGCTTCAGTAAATCACACACACACTGCTTGCTACCACACCATGGGCCAGACACTGTGTTTCCCCTCTCAGACATATCACAGGGACAGGCAGGCCAAGAGGAGGATAGAGTAAAAGAGCCTTTACAGCACCTTTTATACTTCCAGGATTCTGGGCTGGTTGGAAGGCAGGTGTGGTCCCCTGTGGAAATTAGTAAGCTCCTTCTAGCTCTCAGTGAGCTTCTTGGCAGCCCAGAAAAGGCAGCCCAGAAAAGCCAATGTGCTTGCCACCTTATCTTAAGTGTTTTTCCTGTCAACCCTGTGAGTTTTTTCAGGAAAGAATCCAGTGACTTGTCCTGGCTTGGTTTAGCAAATTCCTTTAGACGGGCAATTTGAAGGAGGCTGGTGTTATATCCCTCTTATAAATGGGTACAAAGAGGTGAATTGACCTCAAGCTTAGGCTACAAGTCACTATCTGAGCCAGGAAGAGATCTCTAAAGTCCTACCCCCAATCTCACAGTTAGGCCACATTCCCTTCAACCAACCCCCAGCTTGAAACTCATCCAAACTATAAAACAACCAGATAATAGGGAAACTTTCTATGCAGCATTTCCAACCCAAAATATTTAGGTTGTTTATTTAATAACATCAGCTTAGTTAGAGGCAAATGTTTTTATGACTTTATAAATTGACATTAAAGTAACATAAAAACTATCTTACTTGGATTTATATCTGACTAGCAGGGTAGCTGCAAAAGCTCTCCAAGCTCTACTTTGGCTGCCCCATAACTATTGCAAAACTAACGTGTTCATATGTCGTTATTCACCTCAGCCATTTTTGTGCCATAGAATGGGGAAACTGGACTTTCCTGCTCTCTCAATTATAGCAAGTGAAGAAAAGAGACAAGTCTAATGTAACTTTATATTTTAGTTTCACCACATTGCTGGAGTTCTACTTTTTAGATTTCAAGGGGATTAGTCATTCTCCTTGCCTATTGCTGGAGTCCTGTGGGGTAGTCATCTCATGGGCTTCAGTGCTAGGTAGAGCAGAGATGCCACCCTGCATTGGCATGGATCTATCAGTTTTAGAGAAAGTGAAATTAGTCATCTTTTCTCTTGTCAGGTTTTGACATCAACAAGGCTTGGCCTTGAGGACACCCAGAAGAAACAAAGATATGAGGCCACATCCAAATGCAGCAATGTTCTTGGTGAGAATTATGTGTTAGCTGATTGAATTTTCTGACTTAATAGGCCTAGCTTATACAGTCACATTCTTTTTACGTTCAGTGGGCTTTATGCTTGCGGCCCCTACAAATTCTGATACATGCTGAACTTTTTTCCAACAAAAAGCAACAGAGGTCCTGTGGCACCTTTAAGATTAACAGAAGTATTGGGAGCATAAGTTTTCGTGGGTAAGAACCTCACTTCTTCAGATGCAAGTCAGTGAAAAGTCAGGTTCTTACCCACGAAAGCTTATGCTCCCAATCCTTCTGTTAGTCTTAAAGGTGCCACAGGACCCTCTGTTGCTTTTTACAGATTCAGACTAACATGGCTACCCCTCTGATACTTTTTCCCAACAGAATCACCAGCAGAGGCTCTCAATTTTCATACTCTAGTAGTACTCAATTTATGGGTAAAGCTGTACCTCCTGCAGGAATAGAAACAGTGGATTTTTAACATGAACATATAAAATGTATGGTGAAGACTAGTAAAGTTCTACCTCATATTACTTCCCCATTAAATACTTTCCTTTTGCGGCAAGGTTTATTCCCAAGCTGCTTCTTCAACACTCAGAGCTTGGGATATGCCCTTTGTATAGTGCTGCTTCTGATATAAGGCTAATATACTGATGCCCATCTGAAGTACATGTTTAAGGCACAGCTTAACATAGCACATGCATATGCCTCTATTACTTCCAAAGCAGGTTTATAAAAGGCTATTTCTGTGGAGATAATCTACACAGGTATGTGATGGATGTGTTTAATAATGCCCGTCTGTGCAACTGCACATGCATCTTTGGGTGTAAAACTGCTGTCTATCATCCCTGAGATCTATTCTATTGTTCTAAACCAGTGGTTCTCAAACTTTTGTAGTGGTGACTCCTTTCACACAGCAAGCCTCTGAGTGTGACCCCCCCCTTATAAATTAAAAACACTTTTTTAATATTTAACATTATTATAAATGCTGAAGGTGAAGCAGGGTTTGGGGTGGAGGCTGACAGCTCGCGACCCCCCAGGTCATAACCTTGCGACCTCCTGAGCAGTCCCAACCCCCAGTTTGAGAACCCCTGTTCTAAACCCTTGGGCAGGCTCAAATGGCTCAAACAAACCCTCAGCAGAAATGTTTCCTCTTCCACTCTCCTCCTCCTGGAAATTATCCCTGTCCATAGGCAGGACGTGGGCCTGAAACAGCTTTTTCTAGACAAGTGATACAGCTATAAGGAACATTCTTGTGTTTTCAGGGTTAGATGTATTTTAGGTACTTTTCAAAGGTTTTATGGCTCCCTCTGAACTCCATGCAGTTATCCCCTTGATAGGAATGGATACAAGAAATAGTTACCAATTAAAACAGAGCCTCCAAGCTATTTTAGTAGTGTTTTTCTGTAACATATCACATGCAATGTATGTGTCGCTGGGGTGAGTTGTGGAAGTTTTGTTGTTCTCTTCTGGGATGAGCAACTTAACTCATGAGCAACATCACCATTCATGAGTAATATAGCCATCCCAAATGCATAACAATAAAACTCATCCAGGATATATTCTATCTATCTATGTCAGTATAAAATTAAAAGTTGACCAGATTCTGCTCAGCAACACTAATCACAATCGGGGTTGTTCTGGTCTCACTAAGAACTGATTTGATCGCTTTTATATTACCAGGCTAATTGCTTGTGAAAAGTGCTGATTGACATGGAAACTGAGATGCATACAGCGCTGAAGGCAGATTAACACCAGAAAAAGTGTGATACAGTTAGTGACAGGGCAAGTTTCCGCACCGCTTCAACCCTGACCTGAAGGGACCCCTTTTTACTAGTTCAGTCTCCAGGGCTGAGTCTATCTTTTTTGGCAATCTGAAGAAGGGGTTCATCTGCTCCAGTGATTAGGATTCTAGATGGGAACTTGACCCAGATTCAATTTCCTGCTCTTCCACAGTCTTCCTGTATGATCATGGACAAGCCACCTAGTCTCACTGTTCCTTCATTCCCCATCTGTAAAATGGCCCTATGGTGAGGAACTCAGGCACTGCTGTCATAGCAGGTGGTGCTGTTACATAGACTTCACATTCTTTTCATTAGCAAATATTCAGTCTTTGAAAGATCTCATGGGTGTTAGTTTTGTTATGCAAGATTGTGGGTTGAGGGAGCTGTGCAAGTAGCAGCAAAGTCAATCCTTGGGCAACGGCAGAGACAGTTGCTCCCTGGGTATCAGGCATTGCTGTTAGGCTGAGATTCCTGAAATAAGGGTTTCCTGCAAGCTGTTTGTGACCACCTCTGCTCCAGGACTAGTGTATGTGTGTAAATAAAACAAGTTACACTTAAAATATACCCAGAATCTGTGTTGCTGGAAAGCCTACCTGCAGGGCCCTGGACACCTGCTACCACTCCTCAGAGGAGCAATAAGTATCTTAGGTACTAGATAATGGAGGCCATTAAGTACCTTTAGATAATAGTTGTGTGAGAAGCAGTATTGCTCTAGGGAGGTAAGTAGGTAATTAGGGTAATTCATCAGAACTTTAGGGCCTGATCCAAAGTCCTTTGAAGTCAATGGGAATCTTTTAATCTGGCCCTCAGTGAGTTTGAGCTGATACTAGAGGAGAAACTTCCCATTATGAAATTGGAGAGACTGGACTCTTTGTTTCAAATAGTTAAAAAAAATGCTTCCTAAATAAACAATTGCAACATAGCGAAGAAAACTACAGGCACGAGCGCTACCATGCACATATAACATAAAAAGCAACAATGGAAGGAACCTGGAAATGAGGAAGTTGTTCCCCATACAGTTAATGCAAAGAAGCTGGAAACTGAAGGTACAGTGCATTGTCTAACATTTCATTCCTGTTCCAAGTGACGCCTTATTGCCTAACTTGTTATTTATTGCTTTGCATGGCAGACGATCAAGTCTGTTTATAAAATGTGGCTGCTGAGATGCAGAACTGCATTTTGCTCTGAGGCACGGGGGACCCAAGTGGGCTGCTATTTCCTTTACAGCACTGCCTGACCCCAGATTGTTTGGAAGGAGGGCTCTCTCTCTTTTTCATTCCGAGAGGGGTGTTAACAAATTACATGCAGACTTTTCCTAGAGTAACTTTTCCTGACCAGTCTAAGAAGAGAAAGCTGGGAGAATTGAGTTCTCAATCTGCTGGGATTTTTTTCAGGCTGTTGGATCTTAATGGGCTAAAACTGCCTCCGTGGATTTGATAGCCAGGATGGCATATCCAGAAAAATCTCGTTTGAGGAGATCCTTCAGTGAGCATATCAAGGACTCAACCAACAAAGCATGGGATGTGTTCTGGAAGAGCGCAAGAGAAAAACGCTTATCAGGTCAGTCACAGGGGATATTTATTCTTATTCAAACTGATGCAAAATAAGTGGTGGAAATGGCAGAAAATGAAAATGTATGTGCCCCTATTCCAGTGGAAGAGGCACTTAAAATTATGTGTTGCACTAGTGTGTCATTTTAGAAGGTTAGGTGGGTATGGCCCTATAGCCCTGGCTGTTGCTTTTTCATCTATGTGACAGAGTCGATATCTTAGACTGATATTTAGTGTGGGCACCAATTTACAGAGTCTCAAGTACTCTACCTGAATTTCTACCTCTAAATATTTATACTGCTCATCCTTTTGCTGAAGTTTTGAAGACACTTTACTAATTTGGCAGCATTGGCATATCAAACTCTTATAGTCATAATTGTCAGGAAACGTGAATGTTAATTCGCAATGAGGAGTTTCCCAAGCACCAAGAAACTGATTGAAATCAATTGTGCTGTGGTTTTATAATCTCTGATGAACTGATCTCTATACATGACATAGGCATTCAGCACTTACTAGTGTTAGACAAGTATGTAATAAGAGTAGTTGCATAATTTGGAATTCTGTCAAATGCTATATTGCAAAATCTCTTACATACTATTTTCTGTGCTTGTGACCATGAACAGCTGCAAGGACAAGCCCTGAAACAAATCTCAACCAAACCAAAGAAAGGGAACTGGTATCTTTTTGTATGTGGAGCTCAGTTTTTCTTTAGACTTCCGGCTTTGGATGAATTTGTTGTAATGCTCAGAAGAATATAGGCATGATACAGCCTCTAAATGATTACTTGATAATGCAGAGACATGTTGAATTCTGACACTCTACACAGGGAGTGGGAGTCACATGGTAATATAAAATCAATGCTTGTAAAATGTACTCTGTATAACACCTCTTCAAAGAATACTGCTGTTATTAGAAAGCATTCTTTTTAAGAAAGGGAGCCTGACTTTTGGATTACCAACCTGACATTCAATAGCAATAAAACATGCATGCTTGTTTAGCGGACATAAATTATATCAGGTAGACAAATAGGGCAAGTTTCTCCCAAACTTTGACTTCAAAGTTGTCAGGTTTGAAATAAAAATTCTATGTAAACCCAGATGATATGAAGCTAATCCTCCCCAGAGCTCTCTTTGACTGTAAAATCTAGGAATGGGACATGGCAATATTTTTCAGTCAATCCAGCATTATAAGGCAATGTTGAGGTTGGGTTGTTTTTATGGCAATTGGCCCAATTTCTAATTGCATGGGGCAAAAAAAATCCCCCTTACTCAGCTTTGATTCTGCCCCGACTGCAATAGATGTTGATTTGTGTAAGGACTGAATAAGAGCCTCCAGATTTAGTCCCTGGTTGGGGTTCTGAGTCACAAATTTCATCTCTTCTAGTCAGTTTCTGTGGACCTGCACTGACTCTCTCAAGAGCAGTCCAGACAGGACAAATGTGAAGGCAGCCAGAGTAAATGACCCAGGAAGCTTGATTAAAATTAGTAATAAGGCAAACGTGGCTACTTTTAATTCCTTAAGTCTGGGAATTGCGACAGTAAGAGTAGCATTCAGGTAAATGAACGAAACATGCAATAAAGGATCAGAAGATTAGTAAGGCAAACTGGAACTCTCATTGGGCTTATTTCTCACAACATCACAAACCCAATATTAGGAGAGCTATTATAACCTTCAGTTGTTAGGGAGGGAGCTGAATTAAAAGCCTGGATCAAAACCTGTGGGAAAGGTCAGAAATGACAAATCTGGGCTTTGCAGCGAGCCCTTATCCTTACACATAGTTGAAGGTTGTTTGGATCCAGCCATTAAAAGTTCATATCCAGAGCAGGATTTAGGAGCTCTGAAGTCAATGGCATTACATAAGTTCACATCAGTTGAGGATTTGGTCCATTATCCTTTGGTTGCATGTCCTGCAAATGCTGACATAAATATCTGCTCATTCTACATACAGTGGAAGTAGCACTGTGCTACACAACTATATCTTCACAATATAACACTGTGTTGCTCTGTTAGAGTAAGATGGCTGTCTTGAAGGATATAAGTAAGGGTACAAGGAGGTGTAATTCTAGTGCAGGTAGGCATACCTGCTCTAGGTTTAATCTCGCTGGCGAGAATAACAGCAGTAGTGAGAATGTGGCGGTGTGGGCTAACCACCCCACTACAACCCCACCACTAGGAATGTACTTGGGTTGCTTGTCCGTGCCACCGCATCTTCACTGCTATTGTTACCTGTGCTAGCTAGATCAAAACTAGCATGGGTATGTCTGCCAGCACTGCAGTGTCACTTTCATTTATGGTGTAGATTACCCTTAGAAAATAATGACAGGGAGTGTTTAAGTGCCAAGCACCTCTCAGTAACAGGCTTATGATAAAACTCCCATTGAAAGCCTGCCTGATCCCTACACCTTGCAGGAATCCTACCTTACTGCCTGACCTCTACACTCAGTTTCCTTCTGGAATCATGTGAAAAATCCTTACATTTCTCATGGGAAAAAATATTCCTATGGTTTTTTTGGGCCAAAAATGGGAAATTCTCAACCCCCTCACATACAAACCCATTGCGCTGCTCAAAGAAAGGTTGCTTTCCTGTCTGGACAGGACCAAAATCCTGACACTTACATCTACTCCAAAAAAAAAAAAAGCCAGATTTTACTTTCTGAGAGCAGAACTCTTCTAAAAGAATTATAAGCAAGAAACATATAATGGATTGAGCAGCTGTACAGAATGCTTATACTGCACTGTAAACACTTGATTCTAGATGCAGAGTTTCCTGTAGCAAAGTTTCCCAATGTCAAGGTCTGTTCAGATCAGGGAATCTGGTCCCATCTGCATGTTGCCTTAAGTTTGCCGGATTTGCTGTAGATAATTAACCATACCTCAGCATTTGTAGTATCTCCTACAGTAACTCCTCACTTAACGTAGTTATGTTCCTGAAAAATGTGACTTTAAGTGAAACGATGTTAAGCGAATCCAATTTCCCCATAAAAATGAATGTAAATGGGGGGTAGGTTCCAGGGATTTTTTTTTTTTTTGCCATACAGCATAGTACTATAATTGGGAGATACCCCCGCCTTACCCCACACAGGCACAGCTCACTGGCACTGGAGACAGTGAGGCAGGCAAGGAGGCTGAAGGTGCTGTAGGCTAGGAGAAGCATGTTTTGCAGCAGCAGTGGCAGCTTTCCCTACTCTGCAAGCACCAGGGGCGGGGGGCTCAAGCCTTGGCCTGCCCATGCCACCCCTTCCCCCAAACTCCCACCCTTAATCCACCTCTTCTTCCTCCCCCTTTACTCTGCAAACCGCGTCCTCGCTCCTCCCTCCCCTCCTGCCTACGGCAATCAGCTGGCTTGCGACATTCAGGGGCAGGAGGGAGGGGGAAAGAGCGAGAACTCGGCACGCAAGCTCCCCCTCCCTCCTCCTTCCCCTGCCTCCTGCCCGCGGCAATCCGCTGGTTTGCAGCGTTCGGGAGGGAGGGGGAGTCTGCACGGCGAGTCCTCGCTCCTCCCCTCCCCCCACCGAATGCCGCAAGCCAGCTGATTGCTGTGGGTGGGAGGCGGAGGGAGGAGGGGGAAGGCACTGATCTGCAGGGTCTGCCAGTGGTCTGGGGGCACTGTGGGGTGGTGTAGGGGAGCTGGTAGGGGGGCTGCCAGCTGTGGACAAAGCAGGCAGCCAAACGACATTATAGCAAAGCATTGCACAACTTTAAATGGAGCATGTTCTGTAATTGAGCAGGGACGTAAGATTGAAACAACTTTAAGCGAGAGGACGTTAAGTGAGGAGTTACTGTACGTATTCCTTGTAATAAGTTTAATTGGTATCTATCAAGCCAAGGCGCTTGAGACGCACCATACTACAGCTAAATCAGCTTACAAAATGTATTTACTATAATCCAAGATAAGTCCCTGAAATTCTATCCCTGGGCTTTTTCCGCCTTCATGTTTTGTTTCAAAGTATACACAAATGTTTTGAAATAGAGCTGGCTGAGTCCTGCAAAAACAGTGCTCAAAAACACTCTGACAGCTGTATGTTCAGGTCCTCTTAAATGTTGCTCATGTGGCAAGGTGGTTGGTTGTATGGCAAATAGCCATTCCTACTCATTAGTGCACATGTATTTCTATGCAAGCAAAGGTATTCCTGAATGTATACTAGGGACTGTGCATGTGACCAAGAGCAAATAACATGGCATGTTTTAATTTTTCTATTTACAAATTTTAAATTCTCCGGTTGGTTGAAACAGCATGTGACCTAGGTGACCAATCACCTACTGCAAATAGTCAAAGTGACTAGTTGGCAAACAGCTCATAGGCAAAACATTGTTCATCTGGCCTATTGTGCAAATTAGTTTGTTAGTCTAGCTGATTTCAGAGAGGGCCTGGAGATCACAAATACTTAAGCTGAGGCTAGGATGGCCAGGATAGTATAACATTTTTGGATGGTTAGCACTGAAGCTTCAGCATATGCAACCCAGGCTAAGTCTTGGGGTCCATTCTCCTCTGCTGTGTTAGTTATGTGAGGAGCATGGAAGATACAGACATTTTCTAAAATGGGCATCCAACACAAGACATTTCCCAAAGATATATATTTAGAAAGGTAAAATGTAAGGAGGGTTTTTGTTTTTCCTACTACTGAGCTGAGTTATCAGAATTCTTCCCCTGCGTATCTGGATGCAGATGCTCTGGATTCAGATTGCATTGTGATGTCCACAGCTCCCCCCGCCCCATGCTGCTACAGTACAACAAATCCATCGGTACAGTTTGCAGAGACACCAGAATTCCTCTCATATATTTATTAGACCACATGGCGATTGCAAATTACCATACTGGCAACCATTCAAATATGTACCTGATAGCAAAAGCATCTCCATATAGGGGAAAAAAACCTCTCCCAGATGTTAAGCTTGTGCACCCTGGAGGATAAAGAATAGCAATAAGCGATGCAGTTGAGGTTAATTTAAGGAGTAACTGAAATATATATATATATATATATATATAAAAGGAGTCCTTTTGGCACCTTAGGTCTTGTCTACACTACGAGAGTAGTTCGATTTTACTTGCATCGAATTTTTGGAATCGATATTGCAAAGTCGAACGTGTGTGTCCACACTAAGGACAGTAATTCGACTTTGTGCGTCCACACTAACGGTGAAAGCGTCGACATTCGAAGCGGTGCGCTGTGGTCAGCTATCCCACAGTTCCCGCAGTCCCCTCTGCCCATTGGAATTCTGGGTGTAGCCGGCAATGCCTTCTGGGTAACAAAATGAGTCGAGGGTGCTTTTGGGTAACTGTCGTCATCCGTCCATCACTCCCGCCCTCCCTCCCTGAAAGCGCCGGCGGGAAATCAGTTCGCGCACTTTTCCAGTCATTGACAGCGCGGACGCCACAGCACTGCGAGCATGGAGCACGCTGCGACCATCGCTGCAGTTGTGTCCGCTCTCAACGCCTCGCAGCTTATCATAAAGGTTTCCCTGAGGCAGATGCAGAAGTCAGGCGAGGAGGCTACGGCACCGCGGTGATGTCCTGAAGTCTGAGAGTAGCACAGACCTCTCAGAAAGCAGGGGACCCAGCGCCGAGGACATCACGGTGGCAATGGGTCATGTTGATGCCGTGGAACAGCGATTCTGGGCATGGGAAACAAGCACTGAGTGGTGGGACCGCATAGTGCTGCAGGTCTGGGATGAATCCCAGTGGCTGCGAAACTTTCGCATGCGGAAGGGAACTTTCCTGGAACTTTGTGAGTTGCTGTCCCCTGCCCTGAAGCGCAGTGACACCCGCTTGCGAGCTGCACTGAGTGTACAGAAGCGAGTGGCCATAGCCCTCTGGAAGCTTGCAACGCCAGACAGCTACCGGTCAGTCGTGAACCAGTTTGGGGTGGGCAAATCTACCGTGGGGGTTGTTGTGATGCAAGTAGCGAAGGCAATCGTTGATGTACTGCTGCCAAAGGTAGTGACCCTGGGAAACATGGAGGCGATCATAGATGGCTTCGCAGCGATGGGATTCCCAAACTGCGATGGGGCCATAGATGGAACTCACATCCCTATCCTGGCACCGGATCACCAGGCCACCCAGTACATTAACAGAAAGGGATACTTTTCCATGGTGCTGCAAGCACTGGTGGACCACAGGGGACGTTTTACCAACATCTACGTGGGATGGCCGGGCAAGGTTCATGACGCTTGTGTTTTCAGGAACTCTGGTCTGTTTAGACGGCTGCAACAAGGTATTTACTTCCCGGACCACAAAATAACTGTTGGGGATGTGGAGATGCCTATAGTCATCCTCGGGGACCCAGCCTACCCGCTAATGCCCTGGCTCATGAAGCCCTATACTGGCGCCCTGGACACTGAAAAAGAACTCTTCAACTACCGGCTGAGCAAGTGCAGAATGGTGGTGGAGTGTGCTTTTGGCCGTCTCAAGGGGAGATGGAGAAGCTTACTGACTCGCTGTGATCTCAGCGAAACCAATATCCCCATTGTTATAGCAGCTTGCTGTGTGCTCCACAATCTCTGTGAGAGCAAGGGGGAGACCTTTATGGCGGGGTGGGAGGTTGAGGAAAATAGCCTGGCTGCTGATTACTCACAGCCAGACAGCCGGGCGATTAGAAGAGACCAGTGGGAAGCGCTGTGCATCCGGGAGGCTTTGAAAGCAAAGTTCCTGAGTGAGCAGGGTAACCTGTGACTTTAAAGTTTGTGTACTGAGAAGCTAAACCTGCCCCCGTTTCTTTACCCAGTTAATGTTGACTATCCTATCCAGTTACATACCCCCTTCACCTCCCTTCCAACACACGTTTCGAAATAAAAATAGTTCTACTTTGTTAAAGCACACCGTTTTCTTTAATACTGTTTTCGCGGGAATTTTTTAAAACTGGGACGCAGACTGTGGTGCGGAGCGGGTGTAGTGTAGTGACGCGAATGCAGCTTCTAAACTCAAGGATTGACAGGCTCCGCTGCGGTGGGATGGTTGTTTCAACTGAGCCTGTCACCCCTCCTGATCGGGACTGTGTGTATGGGGGGGCTATGTGACTTTGTGGCAGGGGGAGGACGGTTACAGATCCCCTGCTGTGTGGCTCTGTGATCCTGCCTAAGGACCGGCGCTTAAGATCTGTAACTGCCATCCCCCGCCACAAAGTCACAGAGCAACCCACCCCCCCAACATAACATGAAAACAACCTCCCAGACTAACCAGGGTAACTAGTCACTGCATCACTGCACTGTGTATGTGCCCTGCTGCTGTGCCTGCCCCCAACTATGTACCCTGCCAAAGGTGACTGTCCTGTCCAATTACCAACCCCCTTTCCCCTCCTCCTCCAAAAGAAGATGATTGAAACAGTAGTTAACAGAAACGTATTTTTTATTATCAACTACACATGGCATTGGGAGGTGAAACTTGGACGGGGGCTTGTGTCAGGCGGGAAGGAAAGAACTTTTCAAATTTTGGGAAATGAGAGCCTTCTGCTACTAGAGCTCTCTGCAGGGGTGGAGTGAGAGTTAGCAGGGACTCTGCCGCCTCTCCTTCTTTGCACTTTGGGTGAGGTGGGTATGGGACTTGGTGGCGGGGGAGGGCGGTTAGAGATGGACTGCAGCGGGGCTCTGTCCTCCTGCCTCCGTTCCTGCAGAACATCCACAAGGCGCCGGAGCGTGTCCGTTTGCTCCCTCAGTAGTCCAAGCAGCGTTTGAGTCGCCTGCTGGTCTTCCTGCCGCCACCTCTCCTCCCGATCCATGTTGGCTTGGTGCATTCGGGTCAAGTTCTCCCGCCACTGGGTCTGCTGTGCTGCCTGGGCTTGGGAACAGGCCATAAGCTCAGAGAACATGTCCTCCCGTGTCCTCTTCTTCCTACGCCTAATCCGCGCTAGCCTCTGGGAGTGTGATTCCAGGCTAGGTTGTGAGACAGTCGCAGATGGGGCTGTGGAAATGGGAAAAAGGGAGTGAATTCCTCAGAAAGATAAATGTAGTTGTGAACAAAGAACATAGTCTTTCTCTGTGAACAAGACCATGCACAGCACCTATCACATGCACACTCAGCACAAGGTCGAATTCTCGGCCTTCGGATTCAGTGCCTGGGGTCTTGCACAGCACATTTGAGAAGCGGGGCAGGACAATGGAATTTCTGTTGCAGGCAGACATGGTAAGCCGTACACTTGTGGCAGTTTAAAACTTTTATATTACCACTGGCCTCATTTCACATTTAAAGCTGTCAGTTCCTGCAGCCAGCAATCCGGCAAGCGGGAACTCTGCCCCTGTCCCACCCCCTCGCGGCTGTCCACGGGAACGATCCCTTTCGGCTGCCCCTCTCCCGCCTCCACCGCGTGGCTACAAACCAGCGGTTACAGTTCTGTAAAGGAACGGGAAAGCAGTCCCAACACTAACATTCCCCTACCTAATTCAAAGCAGGTCACCATGGGCGACATCACCCTGATGAGGATCTCTGAGAGCGACAGAGAGAGAATGCTCCGGGAAAGCCTCCAAAGACCAGGGCCGTATGCCGCCCTGCTGTGCAGAGCAATGATTCCCGAGTACTTGATAGTCTCGTGGCGCGGCAACGTGTCGTACTTCGGAGGACCCAATAAGGCCGCTCTCCCCAGGAACCTCATGCAACGGCTTTCAAATTACCTCCAGGAGAGCTTCATCGAGATGTCCCAGGAGGATTACTGCTCTATCCCCGGACATATAGACCGCATTTTACTGTAGCTGCAGTAGTAGGGAATAAACAGTAGAGCAGCTTGTGCAGGACAATCACTGAAAACCGGACATTGCTAGATTTTTTTTCAAAACTTGCACTGCCCATGACTAAACCGTTAAGCGCCTAGGGCACACTAATCATGAACAACCCATTCTTTTAATTGTTAATATTCCTGTTTTGTTAAAAATAAATGTTTAGATGTTTACAACACTTACTGGCTGATCCTTCCCCAGATTCTGTGTCCGGGGTAACGGCTGGGGACGCTTCGTAGGGGATCTCTGTAAGGGTGATGAAGAGATCCTGGCTGTCGGGGAAATCAGCGTTGTGAGCGCTGCCGACTGCCTCGCCCTCCTCATCTCCTTACTCATCTTCCCCGTCCCCTAACATGTCCGAGGAACCGGCCGTGGACAATATCCCATCCTCAGAGTCCACGGTCACTGGTGGGGTAGTGGTGGCGGCCGCACCGAGGATGGAATGCAGTGCCTCGTAGAAACGGGATGTCTGGGGATGGGATCCGGAGCGTCCGTTTGCCTCTTTGGTCTTCTGGTAGCCTTGTCTCAGCTCCTTGATTTTCACGCGGCACTGCGTTGCATCCCGGCTGTATCCTCTCTCTGCCATGGCTTTAGAGATCTTCTCATAGATCTTTGCATTCCTTCTTTTGGATCGCAGCTCGGAAAGCACGGACTCATCGCCCCACACAGCGATGAGATCCAAGACTTCCCGATCAGTCCATGCTGGGGCCCTCTTTCTATTCACAGACTGCACGGCCCTCACTGCTGGAGAGCTCTGCATCGTTGCCAGTGCTGCTGTGCTCGCCACGATGTCCAGACAGGAAATGAGATTCAAACTGGCCAGACAGGAAAAGGAATTCAAATTTTCCCGGGGCTTTTCCTGTGTGGCTGGTCAGAGCATCCGAGCTCACACTGCTGTCCAGAGCGTCAGAGTGGTGCACTGTGGGATAGCTCCCGGAGCTATTAGCGTCGATTTCCATCCACACCTAGCCTAATTCGACATGGCCATGTCGAATTTAGTGCTACTCCCCTCGTCGGGGAGGAGTACAGAAGTCGAATTAGAGACCTCTATGTCGAACTAAATAGCATCGCAGTGTGGACGGGTGCAGGGTTAATTCGATGTAACGGCGCTAACTTCGACATAAACGCCTAGTGTAGACCAGGCCTTAGAGACTAACAAATGTATTTGGGCATAAGCTTTCTTGGGTTAGAACCCATTTCATCAGATGCATGAAGTGGAAAATATAGGAGCAGGTATAAATACATGAAAGGATGGGAGTTGCCTTACCAACTGTGAGGTCAGTCTAATTAGACAATTCACTTAACAGCAGGATACCAAGGGAGGAAAGATAACTTTTGAAGTGGTAATGAGTGGTCTGTTTCAGACAGTTGACAAGAAGGTGTGAGTAACAATAGGGGGAAATTAGTATTGGGGAAAATAGGTTTAGGTTTTGTAATGACCTAGCCACTCCCAGTCTTTATTCAGGCCTAATCTGATGATGTCCAGTTTGCAAATTAATTCCAGTTCTGCAGTTTCATGTTGGAGTCTATTTTTGAAGTTTTTTTGTTGAAGAATTGCCACTTTTACTATTTTATTATTATTGAGTGACCAGAGAGATTGAAGTGTTCTCCTACTGGTTTTTGAATGTTATGAGTCCTGATGTCAGATTTGTGTCCATTTATTCTTTTGTGTAGAGAATTTCTGGTTTGGCCAAGGTTCATGGCAGAGGGGCGTTGCTGGCACATGATACATCAGACCTTCATATTCTTCACAAGAAGTCTTTATTGGATATTAAAAGTAACAGATACAGTGTAAAAATCATTTACAATCCAAGTTCTTACACTGTATATCAACAGGTCCAAATGAACATTGTTATCCATGTATCCATATTGCTAGAATGGTGTGGCTAAGGTCTGAGAAGTGACTGCAAAACTGACACCTTCTTACTCTGTTTCTTCCAGTGTGTATTCTGGCACTTCTGACTGTTTTACTTATGAAAGCATATTATTCCTGTCAGCATGCAGAAAAGGAGCTGGACTCATGATTTCCCGGTTCTAGCACTGATCTTTGTACCTTTCATGATCATAACAATACCTTCTTTTGACTTAACAGTTTTGTGGATGATCCTGGATTTTAAACTCAGGGCCATGTTGACCTTTCAGTTTGGGGATTCTTGCTAGGGGGAGGTGTGGGAGAGGGCACTCTGACTTCCTTTCCCTTGACTGAGGCTGAGACTGAAGCTACAGAGCAAGGGGTGTGATTCGTGTACCCATACACGCACTAGCTCTCATTGAGTTAGCATGAGTACAAGTAGCAGTGTAGCTGCCATGCTAAAGGTGGTGGCAGCGGAGGCATCGCTGAGCTATGTCAAGTACATACCTGTTGGTTTCAGGTGGATTTGTGCTCATCTGTGCCTCCACTGCCACTAATATGGAATTGCTAGGGAATGTGACTTTCCTGCTTTTTCTGTCTGATGCGTAATTTCACCCCTCACTCCCCCAGACAGAGGTAGGGATGTGGGAGGGGTGGCAAACCATGCATTCCCCCCTCCTGCCTGAGGGATAGCCATTCTTAGATTGCTTGGTGCTCAGAGGGGGACAGAGTGGATCAGGGTGGCTAGCCCAGAAGGCATGTTTGGGTTAGACCACAGCCCATCTTCATCAGAAGAACTGAATAGAGTATAGCAAGAGCCACTTCCCAGCATGCTTGTCATCAGTGCCAATGGATGCTGTATACTGCAGGTCATGCCCCTCAAGCAATGCACCTCTTCCTCTTCCCAGTGCCCCACAGCCTCCTGGGAGGGAGAAATTTGCCCAGAACATGTCAGTGGAAGAATTTTTTTTTTTTAATTCAAATGAAAAGGCCCACTGATTGGGAACTTACTACCTCCTGATGGGCTTTCTATCACGTAGGGTCCTGTCCTGGCAGACTACCCCCACAGAGTCCCCAGCAGTTCCAAAATCAATTGGAGGGCTGGGTCACAGTGAGCACACAGCACCTGTGAACCTCACTGTACAAAATGGCCAGGGCAGCCAACTGAGTTCAGCAGATTTCTGACCAAAGGGGCTCCTATGGAGACTTGATTGTAATTTCAAGGTGTCCACCTCCAGTAGGCCCCAAGGTGAGAACTGTGGTACAAACCACTAGCTTTGCCCCCTGGGTGAAGCCCTTCTTGGGCAGAGCAGACCCTGTTGGGACAGAAGATGTAGCAGCACAAATGTTGCACAATGTAGCTTTCCCCATTGAACATTGATGAAACAAAAACTCATCTTGCTGAGACTTTCAAACAGTTGTTTATGTTTAGATACCACCCAGTAAAAGCCAACAGGTCCTGGAACAAAGTCACAGGCAGACAGTGGCCTGTGAAGTTACACCGGGGTGACATTCCACTTATTGAGCCTCAAAATTACTTAGCCAGAATTAAAATAGATGGTTCCACACTCTAGAAAGAGCTGATTATCTCTACTTCTGATGAAAAGTACTGCTATCTATCTCTTCAGGACATAGGTAGCCTGTTGCTCAACAGCTGCAATTACTCTCATATGAAATAATCTTTATTATTTCCACTGGTGGGAGATGCTAGACTAGTTCTGCAGTTAAATAAAACATTCTGTTCATAAAATAAATACAAGCTCTATTGGCCATGACAGTAATAAATGTTCTAGTTACTTAAATTGGCTTTATAAATATTTTTCTTTAAGAAGCTTTGTGGGTTGTTGGTAGAACTGTCCATTGCTGACATAAACGGCTTGAGTTAACCTCTGCAGAGAAAGAAGAGATTTACATGGTATTTATCCCGTTTACCGCTTGTAAGATTTCTTATAAGTACCATTCTCCTTTCTCGGATGTCAATGGAAGGATATAGAAGGGTCATTCCAGAGGAGAAAGTGTAGTTGTTCCCAGAGGTTACACAAAACCCTGTTAAGTGAGAACATTCATAGTTTTTGTCATAGCCTTGATTTGGCTCCTCCTGCTGGACCCTCACCAGGCTGATGTGATTGGATCCCAACACTGGATTTGTGTGCTTTTTGCTCCCCTTTGGTCTGTGTAGGCTCTAAGCATTCTCTATCTTTTACCCCTAGGCTCACTCCCTGGTTACAGATTCTCTGATTGGTGCCCCTTTTTGGAAGTTGGACCATGGTCAAGCCCCAAGACTCCCTAGTAACTAAAACACAGCCATCCAAGGGCTCCGTCCTTTTAGGTACTCTAGTTTATAGTTTAACCCTTCAGGGATATGTGATAGCTGAGGCCAAATAGGACTCAGACTTTGCAGAAGGATTTATAAAACATTCACTCTTTACTTTAGACAGCACAAGAGATATACGGATGTAGGCAAAACAAAAAACACCTACACACCATTCCCTGCCTCAGTTTCCTTTCCACTCTTGAACGTTCTTTGGGATTTAGGTCAGTGTCCTTTCAGGGTTCTAACCCCCCTGCCCGGACCTTGCTCCTCCAGCTCAAGGCTTCTCCCCTGGAGCATATAGTCTCTTTTCTGACCAGCTTCCTTCAGCTTTGGCTGGTGCAGCTGTCAAATGGTCTTCTTCTCTTTCTCAGGAAGCAGAGTGTCTCATCATCTGAGTTTTGTGTATCCCAGAATCTCTCATCATCTGAGGTTTTTAAACACCAGTCCTAACACCTGGCTTGTTTGTTCCCTTTCTGGAGATTTTTCCACTCCTCCAACCCCCTTCTGTGCAGACCACCTGGAATAACTGGATTCTTCCAGCTCAGGCACCTTCCTTAGCACACCCATTGTCCGGCCAGAGTACAGGTCTTAAGGTTAATGACTTCATTTGTTTGTTCTGTAGCTTCTTCCAGACAGGAAACATATTAGGTGACAGGGTCAGTGTCAGCTAATGACTGATTTACTGCACATTGAGGGGTGGAGTGAGGTGTAGAGTCAATAATATCAAACTGAGCTCATCAGTTGTGCATAGGAAGGTCCTCCAAATCAGCAGTTTTGCTTCACAATAATCATGGGCCTGAAGTCCAAGTTCAGATCTGGGTGGGGTTTTAGATAGCCTGCTCACCCCAAAGATTAGCAATGTTCAGATGTAGGCTTCTGTGTCTGTCCATTACTGAGACAGACCATGGGGATTAGCCCCTCCCAAAGCAGCTCTATGTGGCTACTCCAATCATGATAGTGTTTAATAGGCACACTCCATCCCTATGACTACAGATACTTCTCTGACCATAAACAAATCTCCCAACACTTTATATGTGACAATGAGCTTGGTTGTCATCCCAAACATTCCTTTTCCATCTGATTGCACCCTAAGATTTCACACAATGCACAACAAACAACTCTTTGCCATGGCATGTTATGATGGCCAAAAGCATAAGTGGATAAGTTCATGGAGGATAGGTCCATCAGTGGCTATTAGCCAAGAAGATCAGGGATGCAACTCCATGATCAGGATGACCCTAAACCTCTGACTACCAGAAACCTGGAGTGGAAGATAATTGCCCTGTTTTGTACACTCCCTACTGAAGCTCTAGTATGGGCCCTGCTGGATCCAGGATACTGAGCCAGATGGACCTTTGTCTAACCCAGTATGGCCGGTAATTTAGGTTCCAGTGGTTTGGGGTATTAAAGAAAGGAGCACTTCCTAGGATGCTCACTGCATGAGGCTCACCTCTTCAGTGCTTTATAAAAGATACAGCATGCACCCATGCACACAATAGGGCTGCTCCACTGATGTTAATCCTTCAGTGACTGCACACATCTATTGATTGGGATTATGGAAAGAAAAAAAGTCTGCTACCTCAATGATTAATGAAAAGAGCTGTGTAAGATGTTCACAACAAAACCCCAACATCAGTGAAACATAGCTGGGTTTGGAATCCATTATATGCTAGAAATACCATCTACATTTACTTGAAAAGCTTGCTAGCCTTCTGAGCCAAACTCATCGAGGCTGATTTTATTGTTTTGCATCAAAACAAAGTGAAAGTTATTGGTTTGGGCTGACTTGCACGTTGAGTTTGGGGTGGATTTGTGTGTGTGGGGGGGGGGGGAGCATTATAGATGTAAATCATGATGCCCCACCAATGTGGGTTCCTTTGGGAAACCAAAGAGTATATCAGTCTAGGCTGGGATTTTCAATAAAGCCTTAAGAAGTTAAGGGCCCAGCAGCTAATTCCCTTAGGTTCCTTTGAAAATCACAGTGCTAAATTGATTCCGAAGTCCTTCCATTGGAGTAAACAGGTGCTTTGGCTAGGAGTGGCCTGCAGGATTAGGCCCATTATTATTACCAGCAATTCTGGAATTGCTCACTATGGGTCCTGACCCAAAGTCCATTGAAGACTACATTAATGGGGCTTTGGATCAGGTCCTGTTTCCAGATGAGAAACCAAGAGCCCCGGGGGAAATATCTAGAAAGCATGAAAAGGTTACAAGAAATGAAGTCAATATAAATCCTTTCAAAGAATTTTTTCCTTTACTCTATATGGCAGAAAAAAAGGGCAATTAAAATATCTTTGGTATATATTTCTTTAAATAATATCACTATCTCTGGGCATAAGACAATGACCTAGGGCTTTAACTCCCTTCGATTTTTAAGACAAACTTCCATTTAAGTTTTGGCTTAAAAACTGAGAGTGTGATACCACCCAGAGCTAATAAACAGGAAACATTGGGATATAGAACAAATAAGGTGCCATCATGTTTGGAAATCTCCTAATGGAATCCGAGGGCCTGTATCCATTATTTCTCATAAAGGGTTTGTCCCCCTTTATATCTTGTAAATGCATAACTTGTAAGTTATAGGTGCACAACCAGCTGTTATCTGGTCCAGGAACATATTAAACTTCAACTATGCTATGTCAGGTTTGCTGTCCAAGTTAAACAAGACAATTGGGAGTAGATGTCCCTTCCCCACAAGGAGTTTATAGACCTGCACATTGAAATCTGAAGGCCTGTGCAGCCCTTATTATGTATTGTTGAACTTGGCCACTTAAATTACGGACTGGGTTCTCTGAATGGTGTCACATTATTTTTCACCTATGGCTGACCTTTTCTCTTTCTCCTCTTGTTTTCCTATTGTACATGTTAAATCTGTTTGGTTTACAATGGTGACAGAGAGGGAATGAAGTCTTCAGCAAAATTCCATCTCTTCTTTGTAACTAGACCTACAGTTTGGAAATATAAAAAGGGGGCTGTGTGGACAGAGCAATCTTTCCCTTCCCTGGAGATGAATAGGGTGTGTTAGCTGGATTAGGGGGACTATTGTTGGAAGGTGTTTTCACCATTGTTTCATGTCACTTTTATGGTGCATACACGGGGATAGGCCCTATGTAAATAAATTCATACACTGGGCTCTTCTCATTCCAAATTCTCTCCTCTAAATTACTGAAGCTTAAATTGCTCATGTACTTCTCTAAAGCTATCCTGTCCAGCTTCCCATCTTGATTCATTGAAGTAGATGGAGGGTAGGCGGGTCATTTGAGAGCTAATTCCTATCACAATATGACCTTTAATAGAACATCATATGTTGGACATTACGGTCTCCCCTCTAAGTAAGAGATCAAGAGAAGCATCTTAAATTCATTATATCTGGATCTTTCAGATGTGACCTTCAAGTCATGTCTGTTCTCCAGAGACATTTAGAGAGGGGGCAGAATTATGAACCTGCCTCCAAACACTCCTCAGTGGGGTTTTCAAATTCCAGATCTCTCTCCTGAGCCTATTTCTAATCCCATGGAAACTCTTATAGCAATGTGGGTTTTCTCATAGTATGTTTGACCAAAGATGTCCACCCTGCCCTGTTGTGCACCCTAAAAGTATGAGGTTGTCACTCCAGAGGTGGTGGTGGATAAATACAGTTGTTGGTAAAGTGACTTGGGATTAAGGGTCACATAGACAGTAAATGTAAAATGTTCTTGATCCTGTGATCACAGGACTGAGCATGTTTGATAGTTTAGGTTATATTGAAGAAGGATGGTGAAAATCAGACATAATACATTTCTCACTCTATCAAAGAATGGTTCATAGTGTTATTTCCCTTTACTCCTTGCAACATAAAGATACTGGTAAGCTATCATAACTGACCTTGGTCATGCCTCAGGTATTATTAGTTCCTCTCATTAATGACTTGTTAAACCAATGCTGAGAGTACAAAACGGCCAGAACTCTCCTGCATAATATTATCACAAATATTCTCCTTTTAAAACGATGTTGTGATAAGTCTTCCCAGGGAAGAAATCAGGGGAACTAGCCAATGCTCTTCTTGTTTAGAATGATTGGTTTAACAAAGAGTTAAAAACTAGTGGGTTCCTCCCCCCGTCCCTCCCCCCAACAAAATAACATTCTTATCCCTTGGAAGTGGCTTTTGCTCCCAGTGATTCAAAGAAACTTCTGTCCTGTAAACACTATTATAAATGTGGGTCAGACTTCCTCTTACCCTAGTTGGTTGGTTGTGATCTGTATAATACACTCGGAATTCTAGACGACAGTGACCCACTCCATATGTTATGCCTTCTGTTGTAACTGTGGGGAAAAGAACCTTCAACCCTTACTCCATTGCACTGTTTTGAGAAAAGAATGAGTTATAACAAATACAGCCATGTGGAGGGGTTTTGAACTGATAGTAATAATATATGAAAAGCTAACAGGATATGAAAAATTACATTTATTTAGCACCCTCCGAGCACCACTTCATTTAGTGCGGCATTCTCTCCTGGCTCCCCTCCATGCAGTGTGAGGTTCAGATCATGTTTGAAGAAGGAGAAACTCCTACAAATAGTTGCAGTTTCAAATATTTGTTACTATTCTGGTCCATAATGTAAACTACAGTGAGAGCTTGCGAGGGGAGGAAAAGCCAAAGCCTTCACCATAAATCACTTTGTTGTGCCAGTTGAACCAACCTGTGGAATGAAGGGCTCAAGAGTGAAGTTTTAACAGAATATTCAAGGTTTGCTCCTTCTCGTATAAATCATTTGGTCTTTCTGAACATAGGAGGGTTCCACTCAAACTCCTCCTGGACTAGCAGGAGGTGAAAGTTGTGCCCTGTGTCACTTCATTTTCCATTAATTTTGATTTAAGTTTAGGAAAAATGATACCTATACACCACACCATCGACTGATCCCAAAGCCCTGTACAGTCAATGGCAGACTTTCACATTGTTTCCAGTGGGATTTGACTTAAGCCATCCTTGCCCTGACAGCTGTTATATACTATCTCTGTAGTGGAATAACCACCCAGAAACATGACAATCTTTCCCTCTCTCCTCAAAAAAAACCCCAACACACTTTGGCAGCATGTCAATCTAAGCAGTAAAATATGCCTTAGGCCCCATCACATTTCTTTCCTCTACGTTCCCCACATACTAAGGCAAATAGATGGCTTGGAAAGTAATTTTTGTCTTGATTTTCCATGAGGGCTCAGTTTGATTTATGACATGATACAAACTAAGTTTTCATACTGCTGTATCTGGTCCCCTTACAAATCAGCAGTGTAAGATCATGAGGTGTTAATGACGTCCATACGGGTAATAGGCAAGAGTATCTAGTTCTGCTTGAATCTGAATAATTTACAAGAGGAAGGGAAATAAGAAGATCCTTTTCTCTTCTACTGTTTAAACAGAATCTAACTATCCTTGGATGGGAAGCCCACCACATCTCTCCTTCCTCCCCACACTCCCTTTATCATGCCATCAGGACTCCAACTAGGAGGAAAGGTTGTCTGGTTTTAAAATGAAGTTACAGTAGATTAGATATTTAAATTTTGACAGGGCATCCTTTCCTCCTGGCTCTCCCTCAGTTCAGGCCCTGGTGATCTGTACCGAAATAAGAGTCCTTCAATTCTCTTGACAGTTCTTCTCCAAGTTTAGATAGAAGTGTGAATTGGATAACCAGAATATCTAGATGAATATTAGATGCAATGAATATCTTTGGCCACAGGGTGGTGATGTTAAGTGGCATTAAATATTAGCAAAAAGAAGAACAGGAGGACTTGTGGCACCTTAGAGACTAACAAATTTATTAGAGCATAAGCTTTCGTGGACTACAGCCCACTTCTTCGGATGCATCCGAAGAAGTGGGCTGTAGTCCACGAAAGCTTATGCTCTAATAAATTTGTTAGTCTCTAAGGTGCCACAAGTCCTCCTGTTCTTCTTTTTGCGGATACAGACTAACACGGCTGCTACTCTGAAACCTTTCATTAAATATTAGAGCAGGGGTCGGCAACCTTTCAGAAGCGGTGTGTCGAGTCTTCATTTATTCACTCTAATTTAAGGTTTCACGTACCAGTAATACATTTGAACATTTTTAGAAGATCTTTCTATAAGACTATAATATATAACTAAACTATTGTTGTATGTAAAGTAAATAAGGTTTTTAAAAATGTTTAAGAAACTTCATTTAAAATTAAATTAAAATGCAGAGCTCCCTGGATTGGTGCCCAGGACCCGGGCAGTGTGAGTGCCACTGAAAATCAGCTTGCGTGCCGCCTTCAGCACGCGTGCCATAGGTTGCCTACCCCTGTATTAGAGTGTGGTTAAGAAGGATGTGGAGGGAAACAGTTGTGCCAGGTGACCAGCAATTCACACTTGCTGGGATTGTGCCAGTAAAGACATGAACTCTGATTTCCTCAGAGAATTAGTGAATAGTTTTCCTAGTTTGCTATGGTTGTTAGAGCTGGGCATTGATATTGTATGGTGTGTGGGACACTCATGTATAAACAGTGCTTCAAAATCTTAGGGAGTGGAAGTTGTGAACGGATCGATAAATTGTGCTCTGAGAGCTGACTCCTGTCCCCTGCTGTGCTGATGCACTAGGGGAAAAGATCATCCAAGGAGCTTCCCCATGTACGCTGTAGTATAAGCTGTCTGTGTAGACCTAAGAAATATACCTTAAAATAACATTACCAGCCCTCATACAGCATCACCCAGATGTCATACCCTCGTGAGTTAATGGGGTTGTCCAGACACTTACCTGAACGGTACTCCTGCTGCAGTCCACAATAAACTTTAACCAGGATATGCTTTGCTTTTGTCCCAAGGAACAGTATAATGCATTGGCTGCACAGCCCATCCCTTGGTTGTTTATGAAGAATCCTGCCCTGGCTAACAGGAATCCCCATGCAGAAGATACACTGGTCCCTCTTGACGAACTACACAAAGATGATTTTCCCCTTTAAATGTTACGTAAACAAAGAGGACTGGTTTCTCCACTTGGGCACTGGTCTTTTTCCAGAACATCTCCATACATTTCTGAACTGCCTGCATTCAATCTATAATAAGAAGCGGGCCAATCCACTGAAATCCAATGTCCCTGAAGTTTGGATCCAGACTGAGTTAGAATGTTCCAGCTCCGACCCACCTCTAGTAGTCCTGATTTTCAGAGACTGCGAGCACCCTAAAAGCTCTTATTAGTTTTATACAGTGACACCATCTGGTTAGCAGCCTCTGGTGACCCTGAGGCCTCCTCTCTCTGGCTGTATTGTACCAGCTGATCACACACCTGGTCTCAATTCAACTGGGTTTGTTTCCAAATATGCAGCTATGAGCAATTTCTCATTTTGGGATGATACATCCTATGTTGACTCATTCTGACCCATGTGACCTTCAAGAATAGACAATTGCTTGCACGAGATGTTGGACTGTGAGAAAGTAATTAGCCTGGCAATATTTTTAAAATGCTGATTGTGAAAGAGGAATTGTGGTCAGTATTTTCCAATTGGCATTAGACACGGGAAATTTACACAACTTCACTACGTTGTCCCTTGCTGTGCAACAGCCCAAACAAACAATCAGCAGTGTTGGCTCTGTCTCCTAGTTGAAGAGCAGGGTGCGTCTCAGGGATGTGACTGCCTTTGGCAGGGAAAAATGGCAAAACACATAGTGCAGAGGAGCCCAGAGGAGAATTGCTTGGCAAGCATGGAAGCAGTGAGCACTGGTGGCCAAAGAGCTGGGGCCAGAAACAGAGATAGTGAGGTACATTTTTCTTTTAAATTAGGATGAAAATCAGTAACTGCTGCTCTGCCACATGGGGCCCTACTCAGTGAAGAGAAATGAGAACCAATCACCAACGTAAAATGCATTGACATTTATCCCACCGTGAACAGCTGTTACCAGAGCAACCCTTCCATCCCTCGCATGGAGGATCTGCCCTGCACAGGGCAGAGTCCTGAAGGGGCAGCCAGCATCCTCAAGAAGAAGAATTCAGGGAGAGCGCTTGTTTGTCTCATGCAAAATCATGGGACACAGCAAAGGGAGACTTACAAGGAAGGCATCTAAGGAAGTTCACAGTGCTGAAATACTAACCTTGAACTGCTATCACAGAAGAAGTTTGAGGCTCCTACCACAAGAGGGGAATGAGAGCCTCATAAGAGAAAGAGGTGTTTGTGAGCTGAAAACCCTGGAGGACAGAGTGTTCTCCAAGTGTGTGAATCTGGTCCTGCTACAGTGTATTCCCAGGCGCCCTTTTCATTCTGGATCTCTCCAGAATGCCAGCACCAATGCAGGCAAAATACCACATCTATTTGTGAGATGACCAGTGCTCTTTCTACATAACTATAGGAATGCAGTGATTTGCACTAGCTCTATTCATTACAATTTGAAGGCAGATACATTCAAAAGAATAGTTCTTTCTTTGTAAACAGTCTAAAAATATCCCCTTGTTTTTTCTCAGATTGATCTGGACTTCAGAGTCCGAGAATGAAGGTGGGGGTCAGACTGTCTTCCTGGAGCCAAGCCTTTCCCAGTGGGGTTTAAAGAATAGAAGAAACTCAGAAATTCGTAACATTATAACCTCTGATCTTAGAAACAAAAGGGCCACCCCCTTCAAATTCTCTCCTGTGTTCTCTTGAACTCTAGAAAATCAGGGCATGTTTGTCTAGTTCTCTCTGAAATCATTACAGTTCTGAATTTACAGGCTAGTCTGTTGAGAGAGCGGTACACACACTTTAAGTGATGCTCAGTGTTGCCAACTCCTGTGATTTCATTGTGAGTCTTAATGCAAAATCTGGAGTTTTTCTTTAAGCCCCAACTCCAAACTGCTGCAATTATGTGAGAATCTCAGCTTTCATTTAAAGGAAAACAATAAGTTCCTAGCTCTCACTGTTGCAGAGACAAGTTTGAAAACATGAGCCAAGTGCACCCTAAAGATTCAGAAACCAGAAGCTGAAACATGTAACTTTTTTTAAAATCTTGTGATTTTTTTTTTTTTAAGCCACCGTCATGGCTTTGGGGGCCTGACTCATGATATTTGAATGCTTGGCGTTGGCAATACTGCATTCACACTGCAAATGTCATAGGAACAGAATGGGTTTCCATGGTAACATATTGCATCTTCATGAATAAACTAGTCATTGCTTAGAGATCTTATGTCACCTTTGATGGTGGGTATTGTAGTAATTGCAAACTTGCTTAGTTGTTACCAAAACTAGAATTAGCATACTGGCCTCCCCCATACTGTATTGATCTCGATGGCAGCCTGCTGGGTTTTAGTCCCGGCTTTGTCACTGGCTCATTCTGTAAGTTGGGGCTAGTCATTTTACCTCTGAGCCAGTGTATTCCTCTTTAAAACTTACCTATCATGTTGAAGCAGGCTTCCCAGCTCAGCCTAGCTGTACAGAGTATCTGTGTCCTGCGAGTTAGAGAGAAAATTGTCCCTCTGGGCTCTTCAGCCAAGAGGAGAATACTTAGTTTCAGTGAATATGGCTTGTGCCTTGTTTTTTGTTTAACTGGTGGGGGAACAGTGGGGGAGGGGGGCCTCAGAAGCTCATAGTTAAAAAAAACAGCTGAAAACCCTTTTGAAACCTATTAGCTCATGTTGCCCCAAGGTACAGCACTTTCCACACTCTGTAACTTCCTGTCGTTGCAGAAGACTGTAAAAAAACAAACAAACAAACAAAACCACTCTCTTAGGGCACCAGCCTTTGCAGGGGGAGCTCTAGGGGTTGGGGTGGGATGGGGGATGAGACAGGATGAGGGGGCCTGCATTTCTCTCCTGACCCTTTTGGGGGGGTTAGTGTAACCTACACGCTTGCATTTCACAGTATTGCCGACCTTAAGAAATCAGTCAGACCCTCAAACATCATGAGATTTTTTTTCTTTTTACTCTTTAACTCACCTCTATTCCTCTGCCCCTGCTTCTGATAATTTCAGGTTGAAAAGCAATTTCAATGCATACAATGCACACCTCCCTCCCGTTGCTCAGATGGAGACTTCACTTACCCTCTCCTCACCCCTGAGATAAGGGAACTGTCATCCATTTCCTATTACTGCCTTGACCCAGCAGCGATTCTTCTCTGCCTCCTGCTTTCCCAAGACTTCTCTGCCTGGGTCCCAGCAGCACCACTTCCTCTTCCCTGACCCAGGACTCTCTTTCTGCTCTAGTGTCATACATGAAGGCTAGCTGTGCCCAAGTAAAATCCCGTCTGAGATCCTAGGTATGTACTTGAGGGCCTAGCCAAAGCCACTGTCTGTGCCACTGCAGCCATACCACTATTTTTGGTGTGCTAGCTTGAGCAGAGCTAGCATGTGTACATCTACCAGCACTGGGAATTACGCCTTCCAGATGCAGTGTAGATGTACCCAAATATTGCTCTTCCATTTGAATCCAGACAGTGCACTCCCTATCTCACTTGAGCCAGAGGCTGGACGGTACCACTCGGTGTGAGAGTTTGACTGTTGTAGCAGAAGAGTTGGGAGGAGACTGGGGAGCTGCCAGCCTACTCCAATGTCTTGTCTTCCCTTGCAGCAGCATGTAGGGAACATGTAGTTATGTGCTACAGTGAAAGGCAGGCTGTCCTCACACTTGTCTCTGCAGTGGGTAACTAAACACAGCAGTGAAAGGTTCTAGTGGGAGGAGGAAGCTGGGCAAGGCTCATAAGCCATTCCTCATAATCTATACTGCTATTTATACCTAGGTGTGCAATGTCTGCACTCTACATACTGCCGTAAGTGTAGATGTACCTTAACTGTAACACGGTCTAGGGAGATAGATACACACACACACACACACACACACACACACACACACACTTTGCAATTGCACACACTTCATGAAGGACTGAGGACTCACCCTATGAGAAGTTGGAGGGACGTGTATGTATATGTGTGGATACAAAGTATACACTTCCTTGCCCCTACAACACTTTAGATTCTAAAATATGAAAGTTTTTTTAAAACCTAGTTCGCCTTTGACTAAATATGATTCATTATTTTATGAATTTCATTCAGTTTGGCCAATGAAAATAGTCAGTTTTTTTTGTTTGTAGTAAGTTTCGTTATCTGGTTTTCGTGCACTAACACCACCCCACAGTGTTTTGTGCTGCAAGCATGTCAGGGGAATATTTAAATCCAGACAAAACTATTTTCCTTGAAGCTTGGGAGACATTTATATAAAATTTCTATGAATGAGGGCTGGCTCCAGGCACCAGCTAAGGAAGCTGGTGCTTGGGGTGACCAATTTAAAGGAGCGGCACTCCATCCGGTATCGGAGCGGCACATCCGGGTCTTCGACGGGAATTCGGCGGTGGGTACTTCATTCCCTCTCTTCCCCTGCCACCGAAGAGGAGAAGAGGGGTGAAGGACCTTCCGCCAAATTGCCGACGCATCTTTTTTTTATTTTTTTGCCACTTGAGGCGGCAGAAAAGCTGGAGCCGGCCCTGCTATGAACATTAGCATTGTAAACTTTTTCTTATGGGGTGAGTAGTGCATAACATAGACAGATAGACTCCTAGATTCCAAGTTTGTCATGAAAATGGAACAATGCTGTAGAAGGAAGCATTGCGCTGTAATAAGGATCCATACTTGGCATGAACAGAAGCACACTGCGGAGATCTGAGGTGAAATCCTGGCCCATAGAAGTCACTTAGAGTTTTGTCAGTGACTTCAGTAGGGCCAGGATTTTATCTGGTAACTTTATGTATTGAGGGAACATTGAAAAATCGAAGATATTTGCACATCACCATTTTATCCTTCAATATGATGTCAATGGTGCTGTTTTGTAATGGATTGTAACACCAGCAGCAGAGAAAAAGTTGCTTGATTGAGGTCTGTGTGTCCTAACCTTCATAGTGCGATAAATGTAAAGGGTGAGAGTATTTCTTCCCCCAAATTGTCATATCTTTGTAGGCCCAGATAGCCATCTCATTCTGGAGCACTTGATATGTCCTCCTTCTCAGGAGACAGTTATCGGCTTCCTTCAGCAAAAAGGAGCACATCTGTTCTGATTTATAGACTTCTCTCCCTGATCTGGGATATGTAATAGTGCAGAACTGTACTAGTAAAGAAGCTTGTTTTGTGTCCCTGCCAAATAGATGAACATGGTTTCTGCCTGGATATTCTCATGAACATGCCACTAATTATTCAGAGGGACAATGATTTTCTTTTCATTACCTGTTTTAATGCATCACTTTCAACGAATTAGCCAGTTGCATACATACTCATGTCCCTAGGCCCCTTGATTATTTTAAGGGGAGAGGGGTCATGCCTTTAACTTTACAACTCTTTAAGAGTACTTGGTAAAAACAAGTGTGTGGGGGAAGGAGGAGGGGGTGGAATCCTGATGGATGTAGCATTCATTAGTAAAATAAATTATTTTTACAGAGCAATCAGTGTCTGCAGTTTCCTCTGGGAAAGAAACTCAGCTGTTCACACTGAATGATATTTTAAGGGAAAAGCACACCAGGGAATTGTAAGTGGGTAGTGCTTTTTCTTCTGCGTGCTCTTTGACAAGCAGCCGTACTCAGGCCCTCATTGGCACTGTTGTTCCCATTAACTGCACTCAGATCTCTAAGTAAAGCAGAGGTGTTTGTTTTTAAACAGCCACCTCCTCCCCTTAGCTGCTAATCCCCTAAATCATTTGGAGCAGAATGAACATGTAGGTGAACATAAGGCCATCCAAGGTTGACTGGAGCCCATGCTTGAAGAATTCTGTGAATACCTGGTGGGCAATATTGAAGTGGATGTTGAAGTAGACAGGACTCCCCTGAAAAGCATGCAGGACTCGGATGGGAAATTATCCTGCTTTCTGGACCAAGAGACTAGTCTGGGCCATGATTTCCTGGATCCCTGAAGATTAGGGATTTAGAAAGACGATGAGGGAGGGAATTGTAATAGTCATGATGGGGAATGAATAAGTACCGCAGTGGAGTCAAGGCCAAGAGTAGGAAGAATTCTGGCAATGCTGGAGGGAGGCAGTGATAGACAGATCTACAGATAAGGGAAATGTAGGAGGGAAAAGAAAGTTCAGAGTCAGGGATTAATCCAAGATTCCTGACCTTGGGAACAAAGGGAAGGTCTGAGTTAGACATTATGATAGTGCATTCAAAGACACAGAGAACTTTTCCCCAGGAAAACTTCAATCTTTGAAAGTTATGAAGTAAATAAGAATTGACAGTCAGGAAAAGAGTCAACGGGGTCAAACAGCAAAGCAACCACAGCCTTGCCTTAGTAAGAGCCTAAAATGGAAATTCCTGGCTAGCAGGGATCTCCATTGTCAAGTAGCTTGCTTCCTTAGCAGGGTCGCCTTGAGCTCTAAGGTGAGTGGAAGGAAGGCGAAAGAGCATCTATGCTCCTTTTCCTTATGATGATCAGAAAAATAGTTTATGGTTTGTTTGGGAATGAACTTGCCTTAGTGTTCTAAATTTCGTGTCTGACACAATCCCACACCCATCTAGTAATGCACTGCAGTAAGAGAAGTGCTCTCTGCAAGAAAGAGGGCCAAGATAGTGGAGCTATAGTGTCCCAAACAGACATTACCATTCCTGGGAATGTAAAAACACAGCTTTTGTTATAAGCACCTGGAGGGTGATTGTCACACTTGTGGGAGTAAACTGAGGTATCCAGCGTGAATCACTACCACTGCCTGCTCACGGCGGCAGGGATTCTTGTCTGTGCCCGCCTAAGAAAACTCCCCAACTACTGGCTGCTGGTTAGGGCCGGCTCTGGCTTTTTGGCCGCCCCAAGCAAAAAAAAAAAAAACGTGCGGCGCGGCCGGAGTGCGGGTGCAGAGGGACCGGCTGGGGGGGGGGAGCGGGCGGGAGAGAGAGAGAAGGGGGCGGCCAGGGCTACAGCAGGAGCGCTGCCACGCGGCCCCTCCCGCTGCGCCGCCTCCTGCCGTGAGGGCTCTGCTCCGGTCGGCGGGGAGGGAAGGAAGAGGACTGCCCTGCAGGGCGCTCTGGTTCTCCGTGCCGCCACCCCCTACAGGGCGTCTGGAGCAGAACAAGAACAAAAAAACCAAAAACAAACAAAACAAAAAGCGGCCATGCCACCCTAGGATTGGGCAGAATGCCACCTCCAACAATCTGCTGCCCCTAGCACCAGCTTGCTCAGCTGGTGCCTGAAGCCGGCCCTGCTGCTGGCAAGACAAACACTCTGCTCCAGGGTCCACAAGCCCCATTCTTTTCCAGTTCAGCCTATCAATTTACACTTGAGTGCCCTGAGTCCCTTGTCTTCTGGACACTCCCCAATCCATAGCCTCTATGGAAGCAGTGCACCCCAGTTGACTGGTTTCACCTCTGTTCAACAGCATCCTTAGCACAAGGCGCTTAGACATGTCTAGAGTAAAACCAAATTGAAGTTTATTTAACAGAGTGTGAGATAGAGATTCATATAAAAGCAAGTTCAAGGGTTTAGAAAAATAAGGTTACATGTAGAAGAAAAACATAGAACACAATCTATAGCCTATACATATTAATAAGTTATTTCCTGTCTAATAAAGTATTTCCAAGCCAATGGTCAGTCTTTACAGCGTTTGTCCAGTCCAGAAAACTGGGATCCACCTTTCATGAGGCACATCCGCTGGCAGAGTTTCTCCTCCATAATGTGCCCCTTCTCCTTCTCCTCTACAGTTACAGACTATTGTCTCTTAGCCACAAGGTCCCCTATTCAGAGACTTTTCTTGGGGTTCTTTTGTCTTTTTTGTAAATGCTCAAGCCTGCATCTGGTCCAGACAGTCAGCACAGGGCTTAGGCTGGAGCCTCATATGTTGATTGTTCTCAGTGTTGATTGAGTCAGCTCTGAGACTTCCCTGCATCAGGTGACAACTTTCACTTCCAACGGTTTTGGAACACAGTATGCTATATGTTACATAACTCCTACAGTGCCTGGCTGCAGTCCGGCCCCCACTAGCTGAAGCCCAGAGCAAGGGCGCCAGAGCCCTCCCAAAAGTGTGTGTGTGGGGGGCCCCCACTCACTGTGGAGGCGAAAGCAGCCCCCTGCCTGTGTCCCAGGACCCTCGCCCAGGGCAGGTGGTGGTCCTGGCAGCTCTCCCTGACCCGGCTCCAGCTAGATAAGAGCCAGGTGGGCAGCTGTGGGAGCCGCAGCGGACCCTCCACCTGCCCAGGGTGCGGGGGGCCCAAGCAGCCCCCAGCCCGCCCGCACCCTGGGCAGGTGAAGGGTCCACCATGGCTTCCCACAGCTGCCTGGGCTCCCCAGCTGGGCTCCACGCTGGCCTGGCTGGGGGTGGGGCCTTGGGGGGAAGAGGAGGGGAAGGGGGCAGGGTCCTCCCCAGCAAAAAATTAACAGGCCAGGTGGCCGTCCTGTCCACTTTCAAAAAGTGGGAAGGGAGGGCTATGGCCCCCTGACCCTCCCAATTCTGGGGCCACTGACCAGGGCCCCAACCAAGAGTCACAGCAGAGCGTGGTGGGCAGCAGGGGGGAACTGGGGGTGGAATGTGAGCGGGGCCACGCAGGCACTTTGGGTAGGCTGAACCTTCTCCTGCCTTTGATACTGCCCATGAGAGTAGGCCTTGACTAAAGTGATTCTGTTCCTCGAGATCATAGCATGTTGACTGATGCAGGCTTTGTGACAGATGGCTGCCTTCTCCAAGTTACCCCAGCACCCAGTGCCGAAGTGAAAATAAGGTTTTTCTTGGATCCCTTTCCTGGCAGATGGCCCATGTGAGGAGTATATTTTCATTTCTCCTGATTGTCATGGAAAGAATAGACTGTGCTTTCAAAGATCCCATTTAGAATTACAAGATAGAGCCAGAGTTAGCTTCCAGTTACAATAATGTAAATCTGGAGTAACTCTAGGAAAGTCAGTGTAGGCTAGGGTACAATGTAGGCTAGGGTAACTGGGAGCAGAATTTGCCTCATACTGAATGTACACAAAATACCTTCTTCCAAGAAAGAAGTGGAAGTGGAGGCAGACTGGAGAGAGATCTAAGTATATTACTCATTACTTGTTTGAATCTATAGCTAGAAATACCAATAGTTGAAAATGTTTGAGGTTTCCCTTCTACTGTGCTTAACTTTGTTATTAGGTAAGGGATTGCACAGTGCAGAGCTAACTCATAATGCAAATTCTCAACTCTATTGCATTAACAGAAACCTGTGGCACTCTGTTAGCGTCCGGAAATCTGGACTGAGCAATAATCATGGACTATCAGGCAAGTTGGGGGTCAGACCTGAAGTTCCACACTAACCAGTTTCCATTTATTGCCTGTCCACCCTATTGTAAATTTAACACGTCTCTTGTGGAAACTCTCGTCGTGTTGCTTGTTCATTTGCAGAACGGGACCTATCAGTTCCAAGAGGTAATTCTAAAGCAGAGCTCTTGCAAGCACCTTCAGCACTGATTTTCTTTTAGACTAAGCTCCTTCTTCCCTATGGTCATAATTAGCATTGTACGGGAACCAGAATTTCCATTCTGTGAAAAATTTCAAGATTTCAAAATTTGTTTCCATTCCAAATAGGAATGAAACCAAGAAATTTCAAAAATCTCCAGAAAATGGAATTTTATTTAAAGAAAAAAAACCCAATTTCAACTCAATCAAAATAGTCTGTTTTGATAAAAATCAAACTTTTCATTTTTATTTGAACTTTTTAAACAAAACAATTCAAAATAAAAGTAATTTTGAACCAAATATTGTAACATTATGTTCTGATAATGTCACTCTGATATATTTCAAAATGAAATTTTGTACAAATAATCATTTTTCTGTGGAAAGTTTTGATTTTGACAAAATGGCAGTTTCTGATGAAAAAAATGTTCTGTCAGAAAATTTATGACCAGTTCTAGTCATCTCTTTTTATCTCCTTTTGCAGTTAATTTTTACTCCTAATGAAACTAGAGTTTACTGCCCTATCCAAACTACAGGACTGGCTTATATGCATTGGCTTGATTTGAGAACCTTCTGAGCATGCACAGTTTAAACCAGTTTCACATTACTGATGTTGTAGTTAACTCCTGGAGGAGGAATAGAAGTGTCAGGAAGAGGCCACACCCTTCATCAAGCCAGGGCTCTGGCCAGTCTAAGCCATCTTCAGGCTAGAAGCAGGCCTTTTGAAGGCACTCTCGAGGACAGCACACCAGTACCTCCACTGGATCCACCTCGCCTTACCTTTTGTCCCAACTATCCCCTTTCTACCCTGCATGGGCCCGCATTACAACAGACCACTGGGTGCTCCACATGGTAGAGAGGGGATACTTGTTCCAATCCTCTGTCCTCCTGCCCTTCCACCCCACGTCCCTCTTCAGGGATCCTTCTCACGAGCAAATCCTTGTACAGGAGGTCCACTCGCTCCTATCGCTGGGGGCAGTGGAAGAGATTCCTCAGGAGCTGAAGGGCAAGGGCTTCTATTCCCAGTATTTCCTAATACCAAAAGCCAAAGGTGGGCTCAGGCCTATCTTGGACCTGCAAGATCTCAACAAGTTCATGAAGAAACTGAAGTTCCGCATGGTCTCTTTGGCCTCCATCTTCCCTTTCTTGGATCCAGGGGATTGGTATGCCGCCCTTGACTTGAAGGATGCATACTTTCACATAGCAATCACGCTGTCCCACAAAAGATACCTCAGGTTTGTGATCAACCACAGCCATTACCAGTTCACTGTCCTCCCGTTCAGCCAGTTGTAGCCGCGTTCCTGCATAGGCAGCAGGTACAGGTGTTCCCCTACCTCAACAACTGGCTGATCAAGGGCTGCTCCATGGCTCAAGTGGAGGCACAAGTTGACTTCATAAGAACAACATTCAACAAACTGGGCCTTCTCCTGAACGTGGGGAAATCAACGCTGTCCCCGGTTCAGTGGATAGAATTTATAGGGCAGTACTGGACTCTACACATACCTCCTGGAATCGAGGTTCCGGACCCTGGAAGAAGTCTCAGGCAGTTTCCCACCACCACAGCAAGGAATTGCCTGAAACTCCTGGGACACATGGCCACTTGTACCTATGTGGTGCAACATGCCAGGCTCAGACTCTGGTATACTTGGAGTATGCCTCGATGTATCAGCCAGTTCAGGACAGTTTGGACAGGGTTGTGACTTTGCCCCGTCCAGTCCTCGACTCCCTCCTGTGGTGGCTCGATCCGCAGGTAGTATGCACAGGGGTCCCCTTCACCAGTCCTCAGCCATCCCTCTCACTAGTGATGGATGCAACAGCCTTGGGTTGAGGCACACATCTGAGAGACCTCAGGACACAAGGCCTGTGGTCTCAGGCAGAACTCGCTCTCCACATCAATGTCAGAGAGCTGAGAGCAGTGCGCCTAGCATGCCAAACCTTCCAAGCGCACTTGGCAGGGAGATGTGTATCAGTCATGACAGACAACATCACAGCAATGTTTTATATCAACAAGCAGAAGGGGGCATGCTCCTCTCCTCTGTGCCAGGAAGCCCTCATGCCGTGGGACTTTTGTCTAGCTCATTCCATACACCTGCATCGGACCTCCCTGGAGTACAGAACAAGTTGGCGGACTATCTCAGCAGGTCGTTCCATGGCCACAAGTGGTCCCTGGGCCCAGACGTCGCAAACTCCATCTTCCAATAATGGGGTTTTCCCCAGATAGACCAGTTCACTGCGCGACACAATGGGAAGTGTTAGCAGTTTTGCTCCTTCCTGAATCACAGCCCAGGATCCATCTTGGATGCGTTCCTCCTCCCGTGGGGGGGACTTCCTCCTATATGCGTTCCCTCCCATCCCTCTCATTCACAAGGTGCTCCTCAAAGTCTGGAGGGAAGAAGCTTCAGTGATATTAATAGCCCCAGCCTGGCCCTGCCAGCACTGGTGCACATCTCTACTAGAAATGTCCATGGAAGCCCCAGTCACCTTACCGCTCTTCCCAGACTTGTTAACTCAGGATCACTGCCATCTCCAGCACCTGAACCCTGAGTCGTTGCACCTCATGGTGTGGAAGCTCCATGGCTGAACTCGATGGAGCTCTCCTGTTCGGACTCAGTCGAACAAGTCCTCCTTGGCAGTAGGAAACCCTCCACCAGGGCTACCTATCTGGCCAAATGGAAGAGGTTTTCAATCTGGTCAGCGCAACACTGTCCATCTCTGATGCTTGTGTCCATACCCCTTATACTGGACTACCTTCTCCATCTTAATGAGCAGGGGCTGTCCATGTCGTCAATAAAGGTTCACTAGGCTGCCATCTCTGCTTTCCATCCAGGTGCAGGGGGCTGGTCAGTCTTTGCCAACCCTATGGTCAGCCGTTTCCTGAAAGGTCTCAACAGGCTATATCCACATGTCCGAGAGCTGGTCCCAGCCTGGGACCTCAAGCTGGTCCTTTACAGACTGACGGGGTCACCCTTCAAACCTCTGGCAACATGCTCTCTGCTCTACCGTGGCATTTCTGGTAGCTATAACCTCAGCTAGGAGGTGTCTGAGCTCAAAGCCCTAACATCAGAGCCTCCCTACACTGTGTTCTACAAGGACAAGGTTCAGCTCAGCCCGCATCCAGCGTTCCTCCCTAAGGCTGTCTCCCAGTTTCATGTCAACCAGGACATCTTTCACTCAGTTTTCTACCCTAAGCCGCAGTCAAACAGCAAGGAATAAAGGCTTTACTTGCTGGATGTTCACTGGGCATTAGCCTTTTACATCGAGCGAATCAGACCATTCCAGAAGTCCATTCAGTTGCTCGACGTGGTAGCGGACAGAATGAAAGGGCTCCCAGTCTCCTCCCAAAGGATTTCATCATGGATCACGTCCTGCATCTGGGAATGCTACGACCTGGTGAAGGTACCTGCCCCTCCGCTCAGAGTGCACTCCACCAGGGCACAGTCTTCATTGGCAGCATTTCTGGCACACGTTCCAACCCAGGAAATATGCAGAGCCGCGATGTGGTCCTCCATTTATACATTCACATCGCATTATGCCATTACCCAGCAGGCCAGAGACGATGCAGCTTTTGGTACAGCAGTACTTCAGTCTGTGAACATTTAAGCTCTGACCCCACCTCCAAAACTTAGGCTTGGAAATCACCTAATTGGAATTGACATAAGCAAGTTACTAACGTTCTCATAACTATTGTTCTTCGAGATATGTTGCTCATGTCCATTCCAATACCCACCCTCCTACCTCTCTGTCGGAGTAGCCAGCAAGAAGGAACTGTGGTGGTGGCGGGTCAGCAGGGTCCTATATTGAACACCATGAAGGCGCAACTCCAGGGAGCGTCCAAGCCGACCTGACGGGTACTGCTAGGGGAAAAATCTTCCTTGCGCCGTGCACACTTAATTGGAATGGACATGAGCAACACATCTCAAAGAACAACAGTTATGAGAAGGTTAATAACCATTTTTTTCTACTTGTAAAATAGGGATAATGATACATCCCTCCTGCACAGGGGTGTTCTGAGGCTACATCCATGAATAGTTGGAGTTGCTCAAGTATTACACTGGTAGTGGGCATATAACAAGCTAGATAGATAGGTTAAGCCCTTGTTCATTGAGGACCCCTGGAGCAGTGCATGTAGAAAATTTTAATAATGTGGAATGGATTACTCCAAGGCAGTTCAAGGCGCAATCTGGGCTGAGCTAATGGGGCAACCTAAAGTTTGGCCTTACTTTGTCCTCCTTATCACCATACATTTAAATGTAAAAATGCACCTTGAATAGCTCCAAAATGACTGAATGGACTTGCTTTGTTGCTGTTTATTATTATCTTTAAATCTTTTTTTAATCCCTCTTGGCCTGTAATCAAATATGCAAAATTTCAGCTGAAAGAGAGACTAGTTCTGAAAATGGAGTAAGTGAAAATGGATAGTTAGAGCAAGGCCTAACCAAAATACCTTTCCTTCCATAAGACCTCAGAACCGGCATTGGTGGTTTAGATAAAATGGAACTCAGTTTTGAGCCATGACTGGTTTGGGGTTTCAATTTGCAGAACCAGCCCACAGCTTCCTGATAAAAAGTGCCTATCTGATACAATTGAACGTTCTCTGTGTGTGACTCTTTTTTAATTGCAAAAAAAAAAGTAATGTAGTGATTGTTTAAAAATGGAAAATATCTTCAATACAGAATGCAACTCAAGTGCAAAAGCACCAGATCTACAACATTTTTTTTCTTCACCTTTTCAAAATCTCGGTGGCGCCAATGGTAAAACTCAGGGCAATGGACAACAGTGGCCTTTGTTCTTTAGTAATGAAAAAACGGCACTTCCGACTCTTCAATGCCATAGCTTATCTAAGGATCTCCTACTGTTGTAATTCTAGTCCTTCACATACCTCTCCCCACTTTATCCCTTTCTTTATGACTGATTTAAATTATAAGCTCCCTGGGGCACAGACCAGTCTCTATTATAAATCCATACCATCCACATATATGGCACAGTAGATATCATATTATATTGCAAACTATGTTGCTGATACTGATGCTGACTGGCTATTCACAGTCATTGTGGCTCCTGATGAATAATGCAGAGGAAAGGAAATGGCAAGTCAAAAGTACTGAAGAGATGTGAAGAACGACTTGGAAGAGGCTGAAACTTTTGGAGACATTTCAATGAACTGTTTTTCCATCTTTTCATGGAGGGATTCTCCACCCAGCCATGGGTGGGGTCCTGACATTTCTGTTTAAAGCCAAGCAGGCAATGTTACAACCTTAGTTTCCTTAAAGCTGGATTTACATTGGGTGGCTTTTTAGGGGCTCTTATGTTTTCCATACAGGACAGTAATACATTTCAATTCACTCTTCACATGGAAGGTAGGAGGAGGTTTGCTCTCTTTCTTTGTTTATTCTATTCTTTCAATCTTGTAAGGAGTGTGGGTGGAAAAGGGAGGAAATGGGAAAGGCTAACAATGTGGAATCTTGACCTTGATGGAATCCTGATACAATTCACACTTACCTTACTGGTAGAGGGGACGGGAAATTTAACAATGACAGAATGTGTGGTACTAAAAAAAATTAACATGATAAATAGAGACAATGAAATCCAATACTCCAGCTCCTGAAATGTTACAACAAAATCTAATGTCTTATGCATCAGTGTAGTAGAATTTAAGGGCTTTTTCATTAACATTAAAAGCAGATTCTTCCTCTAGAGGGTAGCAGTTACCTTCTCTCCAGTAGTCAGGCCTGTTCTCCAAGGGAAATGCAGAAAGCATTTGGTATTGATTTATATAAATATGACTTTGTCATTCATAAGACTTTCCTGCAGTAATTGAAAAGCAAATCTATCAAGGATATGAAAGCTAAGAAATACTCAGCATTAGTGCAAGTGCTACTTGAATGATACTTTAGACATTTCTTGTGGTTTTGTTGCTGTTTTTTAACTTCTCACAGCTGTATTAGCCATAAAGTTCCAGGGACTGGCAGAGAAATGGAAGTCACAAATTGAAGAGTAACCTGGGTTTTATTAAACAAATACAATATATAGTGCCCCACTGATCAACTCCAGGATGTGCTGTCCTCCCATGGGGAGGAGGGCGAGAGAGAGAGCAGGAGGGAAGAACAAAATGTTTCCAAAGTGAAACAGAACTGGGATTGCTGTAGGACAGTCGTTCTCAACTGGGGGTATGCGTACCCCTGGAGTACGCAGAGGTCTTCCAAGGGGTACATCAAATCATTTGCCTAGTTTTAAACAGACTACATAAAAAGAACTAGCGAAGTCAGTACAAATTAAAATTTCATACAGACAATAACTTGTTTGTACTGCTCTATATACTATACACTGAAATGTAAGTACAACATTTATATTCTAAATGATTTATTTTATAATTATATGGTAAAAATGAGAAAGTAAGCACTTTTTCTGTAATGGTGTGCTGTGACACTTTTTTATTTTTATGTCTGATTTTTGTAAGCAAGTCGTTTTTAAGTGAAGTGAAACTTGGGGTATGTAAGACAAATCAGACTCCTGAAAGGGGAACAGTAGCCTGGAAAGGTTGAGAGTCACTGGTGTAGGACACTGAGTGTCTCCTCATCAGAAATGAAGGGCCAAAGGAGTGCAGAGTGACTGCCAGGCTGCTACTCTGAAACCTGCCATTAAAGGATCATCCTAATCTGTCACTGCCTGAATTGATTAGGTCCTCCCTAGGGACATAAATATAATTAGGATGAAGAAAACTATTTAGCTGGGTTTGAACAAGAAAATCGCAACTCGAGTGAAGTTAATGTGAGACATGGAAGTGGGTTGTAGTGTGGGAATTGCAGCATGTGTATTCCATCAGGGAAGGCTAATTGACTCTTGGGAAAATATAAACACTAGAAAGAAAATCAAACTAAAACATTAGCCTGAACACTAATGCTACTTGCTAAAGAATGATGGAAAATGCATGATCTCAACACTGAAAAAAGAAATTAAGGGTGGAAACTGCAGCTGTGCTATGTTTCACATGGCAAAGGTGGTTCTATGTCTCCTCTACAGCCTTATCCCAGAGTGGTGCAAAGCAGGAGAGGGTGCCTGGGGACGGGAAATGAATGGGGCAGAATCTGATGCTAAGACTTCGTCTTTAATGTCTAAGCAAATCTGCTTTTGTTCACTCTTTGGAGGAGTCCAGGAACATGATTTTCTTTCCTTTCCATCATTTTGTCTTCTCTTTCTCTGTTGGGGCTATGGATTGGCAACGCAGCTAGTGCTGGTGCTGCTGCTACCAATGTTATACTGTGCTCTTTTCATGACTCTAGAAGTTCTCCTGGCTTTTCTAACAGTTCATTCAGTGGAGGAAGAAGAGTGGGAAAGAGTTATGGACAGAGTGTTGCTATCCTGATAAAATATCCAGTAGTATGTGTCCTCTTGATAACCCAGCATTAGTCCCAATTCCTCTCTCCCCCACCCCAGTGAGGAGAGAGGTATTTTTTAGAATCCATTTGCTATATCAGCTTGTTTGATATACTGAGGTCCAGGAACTGCCCCTCACTTGTAATCCCCTGCCATTGCATTTGAATTTGATATTCATCTTCACTGTTCTGTGCTGGACTCTCATAGAGCATTGCTGACTGTTATAATGGTTGCTGTGTTCTACCTCAGAAGTGGTTGCATTGCCATGAAGCACCACACAGTTCCTGTATGGAAAGTAAAGAGAGAAAACAATATCTAGCTGTTATATCACTGTTCAGGAAATCTGGGCTCTGTTCCTGGTATTGCCAAAGGCTTGCTTCATTGTACTGGACAAGTCTGCAATCAATTTTCCATATGTAAAATGAGGAGAATACTTACCTACCTTGCAGAGGTGTGGTAGTTAATTCATGACTACTTGTAAAACATTGTGAGCTCCTTGCACAACACGTGGAAAGCATTAAATGTGCTGTGTTCTTTGAGACATATGCCAACTGTGATAAATATCAATTTAATATTCTAGAGTTTCCAAAGGAAATTAACATGTAGCTCTCCTCAGCTGCAATATCACAAGGTTATAACACCCAATATAACCTAGATCATCCAGCTTGATTGCATGTTACTGTCCTTTTGTTTTGGCAAATTGATAGCAAAAGCCATAGCAGAGAATAAATGTGCATTTATCACCCTTCTCCCCACCAGAAACTAAACCTCTCCACTTGCAGATGCTCTTTGGCCAAGTACTGACTCAATTTATTTCTCATCAGTTTGAGTCAGCCTGGCTGCATGCCATGGAGTATTATAGTTATGATGACATGTGATTAGTTTGCAGCACTTGAGAGCCAGGATTGAGGGCCCATTGTACAGGCAGGGTTTCTAGGAAATGGAATTTGTATCTTTTTTCCCCCCCAAGTAGAACAATTCATTTTTTTTTTTTTAGCAAATGAGTGAAGTGATCAAATAAGCTAAACATCTCAAAGAGGGTAATAGAGTTATGTTGCCAAATAGTCACATATAGGAGAACATTTTGCAATCGACCTATAATGCAATAAATTGAGTGCAAAGCAAGGAGATGCCATACCTGTTTTAATAGAGGAAAAGCCAGAGCTCATTTCACATGCCTGGTGGCTCCTCTGGGCTCTGAGTTGCTTTGCTCACTGAGGATAACTGACAACTGCTCTAGTGCTTGTACACTGTGCATGGACCGATATCCCTCCCAGCATCCCTATGCAGGAGGAAGCCATCATTTTGCTGACTGTGCTCCTAGTGTTCGTGGGAAAGGCAGGTGGGGGAGTTATAAGGGCTGACAGCAGCATTGACCAGCTTGGAAAGCATGCCTGAGCAGGCCGTTACCCATGCACCAGACAGCATTAGGAGGGCCATGCTGGGGGATGTGTGCTATCACTTTTCTAATGGTGTAGCCAGGGTTTCTGGGGATCAGAGTCCTGCCCAATACAAGAATAATCCCTCCAAGCAATACCATGTACCCCTCTCCCTCTGAGTGGGGTTCTGCTTGTAGGAGCATTCATTTGGCCATTGGCATTTACTCTGGGGTGTTAGAGCATGTTAATAACACAAGGAGATACTTCTGTATGAATATTAGCTGCTTTTAATGCCCCTCCTATCCAGTTCTCCAAACCCTACCAGGCAAATGCATCAGTGACTCAGGGCCAGATGCTATAGAGTGTAGGGTTACCATATCTAACAAATAAAAAAAGAGGACCCTCCACAGGCCCTGGCCCCGCCCATTTCCCCCCCCCAGCCCCACCCCAACTCCGCCCCTTCCCCGCCCCTTTCCCGCCCTAACTCTGCCCCCTCCTCCCTCCCACTCCCAGCCACACGGAAAGGGTGCCCAAGCGCTACCAGCTTCACGGTTTGCCGGGCAGCCCCCAGACCCTGCGCCCCCAGCCGGCGCTTCCCCAGCGCAGCTGGAGCCCGGGAGGGGAAGCGCCCAGCCGGGGGCGCAGGGTCTGGAGGCTGCCCGGCAAACCATGAAGCCGGTAGCACTTGGGCTTCGGGCAGCCCCCTTGCCTCCGGACCCTGCGCCCCCAGCCAGGCACTTCCCCTCCCAGGCTCCGGCGGCGCAGGGTCCAGAGGTATGGGGGCTGCCCAAAGCCCGTAGCGCTCGGCTCTTAAACAGAGCCGAAGAGTCGGGGAGGAGCAGAGCCGCCGCAGCTGGAGGCTCTGCTCCTCCCCAGACTCTTCGGCTCTGTTTAAGAGCCGAGCTGCCCCAGCGCTACCGGCTTCGGGCAGCCCCCATGCCTCCGGACCCTGCGCCGCTGGAACCCGTATGGTAACCCTAATAGAGTGACACTGATTTACATCTGCTGAGGATGTGACCCTCACTGTTTATCAATAAATAGGCACAAATTCCTTACCCAGACACCACCAGATCACCCAGATTTTATGTTGTGAGGTCAGGAGTGCATCCAGGCTCCATGGGCAAAATTATTCCAGAATCCTGCCCATCCCTCCCCCAGGACAGAACTGCAGTATTTTCAGGCCCCTCCACAGTCAGTGGGGGAAGGAACAAAATTTGGCAGTTGAATAAATAACTTTCATAATTGGTTATTTTTTACCATAAAAAAATAAAAAAGTTGGAGGAATAAGGAACAATTTGAAAGACTGGAAGTGCTGATAGTTCTCATGAGTTTAATGAGTCCCCAGCTTCTGGAATCCTAACATTGTATAAGAATCTCAGCTTTCTTTTGTCTTTAAAAAATTCTTTTCTAGACCGCATGATTGCAGAGAAAAGTTGGAAAATGTGAAGCGAGTGCATCCAAATAGCTCAGAAACCAGAAGGCAAATAAAATCAACCCAACATCTATTATTTTAAAACATCTCAGGAGTTTCAAGCTAATGTCCTGCCTTTTGGGGGGAAGCAGGCTCATGATTTTTTAATGTTTGGGATTGGCCATTCTAGACATCATAACTGTTTCATTAGTGGAGCTCCACAAATAATGGATTTTTCAGTTTGTTGGCAGTTATGAAAAATAAAAAAAAATTGTTTCTGGTCAACCCAAAAATTAATTTTTTTCTGAATTTTTGGCCAATAAAAAAAACCACACACACAAAAAATGCATTGGCGCAAACAAAGCATTTCATTTAGATTTCAACACTTGTATTTTTATTTTTTAATTTTTAAAAATAAAGTTGAAGGAAATTCCAAAACAAAAAGTTGTTCAACCCAAAAACTCAAAATGTTTCATTTCAAAATGTCAAAATGTTTCAACTTTTTTGAAATTTATTTGAGGTGTGTGTGTGTTTTGTTTTTCCAATACAATTCTGTGAAATTGACACACATTCATTACATGTACTGTTGACACAAATCTGCATTTTTTTTACTGAAAAAAGTTTTGGAGGAAAAATTTTGTCCAGCTCTATTCGTTAGCAATCAGTGATGTGGCAGGTGTCAATGTTGTAGGAATGCAGAAAAGCCAGTCAGCATTACATGCAGAGAGGTCTGTGTTTATCTGGTAACAGCTTGGTCCCAGTTTGCTTTACTGAACCCCTGGTCTCATGCCAGACTAAGTCCCTTCTGAAACCTGACCTTTCTCCAGTTCCACTCATTGTACTACACTACAGTAACCTCTCAGACGTGGGTTAGCAATTGCTCTTCTTTCAACTTGTAAAACTGTGATTCATTAGTCGATTTCCCTGTTTTTAGCTATCTAACTTCATGTGACTAAGAACGTCCATTGGTGATGCAAACTACACTGACTTAATCTCTTTGAAATGTATTCTGGCTAGTATAGCATAAGTCATTGATGGTTCATGAAATGGAGCTAGCTCTGAAACAGAAGGCAAAATATGAAAATGATCCCTTGTAAAAGGAAAGAAATAGAACTGGATGTGATATTATGTGAGAGGAAAGAGGATAATTAACACTTTGGCTGCTGTTCCCCAATACCAGCCTTGTGTGGCCATAGAATACATCCACTTACTGTGAAGAGTTTATGTCACACCAACAAACCCCGGTCATTGGTGGGCAGAATTGAACCGGGGACCTCTGGAGCTTAGTGCATGAGCCTCTATCACATGAGCTAAAAGCCCACTGGCTGTTAAGCAGACTCATTTTTTCTCTCTCTTTAAGTGGTCTTGGTGCCACTAGATGGTATGTGGGTTTCATTTACATAGCCTTTAGAGCTGGTCAGATACTAGGAATAATTGGTGCATTAAATAAAATCATTTGAGGTAAAAAGGAAAGCTGTGTCAAACAGTGAATTGGCCAAATTGTATTCAACCCTATCTAGTGCCAATGAAACATTAAAGCCAGAATACACGGTCCATGGGTCAGCATTAGGGGTACATTTTACTTAACATGTATGTTGTAAAAGGAATATTACTACACTCTCTTGCCTCTTACTGCTGTGAGGAAAGGAAGAGCTACCGTCTAAGTACATATATTGCCCTTTGGCCATAGTATCTGAGTACCTGAGCCATGAAATCTTGGCTTCCCTAATGCTCCCTTAATAAAAACTTCCAGGACATCCGAAGTTATGACATAAGCTTAAGGAAAAATATAGGCCTGCATACAAACTGGAATGAAAATTGTTTCATTTGGTATAATGGAAACCATAAGTTTCACTGGTATTCAACCATCCAAAGTCTCAGAAATATGAACAGGAATCAATGTTTTGTTTAAATGACCCACTGAGCTTGAGAAACAAAAACATGATTTAATCTAAAATCCATTTCATAAGGAATGATTCATCCAGCGAACTCCCTGTCCACTCTGCATTAGACCATAAGCCAGGGGAGCAGGGTTAATGACTCACTTATTTCATTTTGCAATCACATGCAGATGGCAGAAGGAATATTATGAAAGCTCACAGAGAGATGCAGCTCCGCATACTTGGTCAGAGGTACAAAAGGAGACTTAGCCTAGAGGAACTCAGGTTGGATGCTTATAAACTAAAGGCTAAGGCTTGGTTTTCAAAGCTGTATATAGAGAACTGTTGAGAGACATTAAAAGGAAGGAACCATGTGAGTAGGAAAGGGCATTAAATCAGAGGATAAATGATACATGTGTGGGTAAAGATAACCTAGAAAAGCAGGTGTTTGGAGCCAGATAGCCTTGTCCTAGTGCTAAAGGTCTAGATTCACAAAGAAACTGTGGATACATCTACACTGGAATAAAAGACCTGCAACCTGGCTGTGGCTGGTCCAGGTCAGCTGACTCAGGCTCATAGGGCTAAAAATTGTTGTGTAGATATTCAGGCTCTGGCTGGAGCACAGGCTCTGGGACCATTCCCCCTTGTAAGGTCCAGAGCTCAGGCTCCAGTCTGAGCCCCAACATCACAGCACTTTTATAGCCCCACAGCCTGAACCCCATGACTCGGGCCAGTTGTGGGTGTTAATTGTGTAGTTGTACTGTTAGGTGTGGTGATGCTGAGCCTAACTTTTAGGTGCCTAGAAAAACACTGGGATTCACAAAGCCTGGGTTAGGTGCCTGGGCTCCCTATACAATGAATGAGATAGGCAACTTAGAATGGGATTCACAAAAGCCAGCACACTCGATGATCCTTGCCTAAGGAAGCCAATGGGAAATGCTAAGCCCCACCCCACCCCACTCACAGAGATAGATACCTAAATCTGGGCTGCAGGGAGGCACCACCTTCTAGTTGGGATTCTCAGCTGTGGTGTTAGGCTCCATTTTGGCAAGAAGGTTGGGGGAGGAGCTTCCCTCTAAACTTTTAAAGCACTCACCTGGGATGTGGAAGATGCCTGGTTCAAATCCCCTTCTTACCCTGAGGTGGGAGAAGGGATTTCAACAGGGATCTGCCACCTCTCACATGAGTGCTCTAGCCACTATGGGATATTCAGATGTGGGGCTCCTTCAGTTACGCCTGTTGCACAGGGCCGGCTCTAGCTTTTTTGCTGCCCCAAGCAGCAAAAAAAAGCGCCGCCCCCCGAGCCCCCCAGCCGAGCGCCGCCAGAACCACCCCCCCCAGAGCACCGCCCCCCCGCGCCACCCCCGCACCGAGCGCCGGAGGCTGCCCCTCCCCTGCGCCGAGCGCGGCCGGAACCCCCCTCCAGTGCTGCACCTGTGCCGCCCCCCTGACGAGCGCCGCATGCCGGAGCCCGCTCCCCATGCCGAGCGCCGCCAGAACCCCCCCCAAGTGCCGAGCCCCGCGCTGCCCCCCCCGCCGAGCGCCGCGCAGCGCCGCCGGAGCCCGCCCCCCACCAACTGCCGCGCCGCCGGAGCGCCCCCCCCCCCGCGGAATGCCGCGCCGTGCTCCCCCCGCCGCCCCTTACCAGGTGCCGCCCCAAGCATGTGCTTGGGTGCCTGGTGCCTGGAGCCGGCCCTGCTGTTGCAGCTGTTCCACTGTAGGAAAATAATTTAAAAAGTCATTGGAGCAGGGGGACTGGATACTGGGTCTCCTAGGGTGTTGTCTAACCACCACCACGCTACAGCATCATTCTTGTGCATGTGCGTGCTCTCCCCCTCCTCTCAGTAATGCTTTCATTATTTATCCGCAGTGCAACAGCTTCAATACTGGGTGAGAGAGAGTGTGAGTGAGCATGATTCATTCAGACATTCAGAAGAGACCACTGTGATCATCTAGTCTGACCTCCTTTGTAACACAGGCCATAGAACTTTCTCCAAAATAATTCCTAGAGCAGATCTTTTAGAAAAACATCCAATCCATCATGGCCTTGGTAAATTGTTCCAATGATTAATTACCCTCACTGTCAAAAATGTACACCTTATTTTGAGTCTGAATTTGTCTAGCTTCAACTTCTAGCCATTGGATCATATTAGACCTTTCTCTGCTAGATTGAAGAGCCCATTATGAAATATTTGTTCCCCATATAGACATTTATAGACTGCAACCAAGTCCCCCCTTTACCTTCTGTTTGTTAAGCTAAATAGATTGAGCTCTTTTAGTCTCTCACTATAAGACATGTTTTGTAGTCCTTTAATCATTCTCATGGATCTTCTCTGAGCCCTCTCCAATTTATCAGCATTTTTCTTGAATTGTGGCACCAGAACTGGATACAGTATTCCAGCAGCAGTCACATTAGTGCTAAATAGAAAGGTAAATAACCTCTCGACACCTACTCAAGATTTCCCTGTTTATGCATCTCAGGATAACATTAGCTTTTTTGGCTACAGAGTCACATTGGGAGCTCATGTTCAGCTGATTATCCACCATGACCCCAAAATCTTTTTCAGAGTCATTGCTTCCCAAGATAGAGTCACCCGTCCTGTAAGTATGACCTAAATTTTTTTTTCTAATCATTCTTAATAATGAGGGATAGACCTGTTGAGATGAAGTAGATAAATGGAAGAGTACAGGATGAAATGGGGAAGCTTTGGACACTGGTTCTGTTGAAAGTTCTTTTTAAACCCATAGGAAGCCAGCTGGTTCTCCGATAGTTACAGCTGGAAAATGGCTCTTTTGGGGGGACTTTGTGCCTTGGCTGGAGCTGCTGTGTAGGTTAATGAAGGCTTCTAGGAGCAAAGAAGTTGGACAGGATGGGACTTTTCTCTAGTATCAATCCTGACCTGCCCCCTTCACAAAATCCTAATTTGATTCCAGAGTTCCTAATTGTTAGCTGTCTCCTTGCAGCTTGTTCTCAGCCTGACCGTTATTATTATTATTATTAATCATATTTATTATGGTAGGGTCCCTTTCTGCTAGGCCCTGAACACATAAATAATAAAAAGAAAGTCTCTGGCCCAAAGAGCAGTCACAGTCTATACATGCAGGGCTTTATGGATTGGTGTTCTCTTGCATGGGAGCATTGCGAGAGAGTTTAGGAAGTGGGAGAGGGCTGGTCCTATTTGGAGGTGAGGCAGGTAATAGTCAAAGAAAAGGAGAGTACAATGGTTAAAGCGGATTGCTCTGGCCAAGAGGCCAGTCTTTTGTGTTGGCTTTTTTGCACCTTGTCACATTTGACAAGTAAGAAATGCCAATGTGTGCAGCGATAATCTAACAGAGAATTATAACAGCATAGGAAATTGCTACTATAAAACATGATGGCCTTTCGACAACATTTGGTGTAAGTTATCCTCATTCTTCCAGCATTACTTTACCACTCCTAATGGTACAAAATAAAAGCAATTGGAAACATGTTAATTTGACAGAACCATGTTGTATCCATTTTAGGACAGGGCCAGTAATATCACTTTAATTTCCATTTGTTGAAAGGTGCTGTGACCTAAACTCCTTTTTTACAGAGCAGGTGCGGTACAATTAGCAGCAGTGCAAACACCTCCACATGCCCTTCAGTGTTCCTGAAACCTGCCCTAGAGAGAAAAAACTCAAGGACTGACAAAGGCGTTCACTTGCCATTAGTATTTGTACTCTGGTAGTGCTTAGGAGCCCTTGTCATGGCTCAGGACTCCCTTGTGCTGGGTGCTAGGAATGCAGCACAAAAAGACAGTCCCTGCCTCTGAGATCTTACCATCCTCTTTTCATCCTTTTTAAATTTTCCGTGTCCACATAGTGCATTACAGGAACCTTGCCAAGCCTGTTTTCATAAACTTCATCAAAAGTGTGATAAGATGGGGGGATACTTGTGAAAAGTATTGCACAAAGAAGAGTGCAATTTAAATATATTAACCTCTGTGCACTGCTTTTTTTAGAAGTATTGTGTCATGTTATTGTTAAAGTATACATGAAGGGGCTGGGCAGAATGACTGTAATATAAAAATCCTTCCTTTTTAACATCTATAAAGGTGGGTATTAAAAGTACTTAAAATGCATAATAACCATTCGTAAGTCTGTAGCCCTTTGTGAAGGGATAATATGAATGGGTTATGAAATATACAGCTTTCACTGGGCCACTGTTTTATTCATGTGATGTCCTGCCACTAGGTGTCATGCTATGTTTGGTTTTGTAGGAAGAAGAGTAAAAATGTTACTACATGTGTTATAAATTCTGTGTACTGAATAGTCCAAAGCTGATGACATCAAAACTTCATTAAGGTGCATCTGTGACACACACTAAATAACACAATGTCCTCGTAGTCTAATTTGAGGAGAAGCACCCACCCTTTTCTTAGGGCATTATTTTGAAATATGCTAGACGTTATGGAAGTTTCTTCAGTGCCTTTCAGCAGCAAAAGCAATGTGATAGGTTGGAAATGGACTAGCCTTGAGAACTAGTAATAATGAGATACAGAATTTTCACAACCAGGCTGGGAGTTCAACTCAAGACCAGGGTGGTAATGATTGAAAGTCACTACCATCTAATGTCCATCATAGGCCAATCTATGAAATGAGTTTGGTGGGTCTCAGTCTAGTTCCTAGTGGATATTATACAAATCATCATTACAAGTGGCATTAATTGGCATTCTTGTTGGTGCTCAGAGCAGATCAGCCAAGGTTTGGACATGGAGACTGGACTATACTATCAACCTTAAGTCTGGAGACCTGTTGATAGGCACTGAAAAGACATTTGTACTAGGGTTACCATACGTCCTCTTTTTCCCAGACATGTCCGGCTTTTCGGCACTCAAACCCCCGTCCGGGGGGAATTGCCAAAAAGCCAAACATGTCTGGGAAAATGGCGGCTCTGCTCCTCCCCTACTCTTCAGCTCTGTTTAAGAGCCGGGCTGCCCGAGCGCTACCGGCTTCGGGCAGCCCCCATGCCTCTGGACCCTGCGCCACCGGAGCCCAGGAGGGGAAGTGCCCAGCCGGGGGCGCAGGGTCCGGAGGCAAGGGGGCTGCCCGAAGCCCAAGCGCTACCGGCTTCACAGTTTGCCGGGCAGCCTCCGGACCCTGCGCCCCCCGCTGGGCTCTTCCCCTCCCGGGCTCCAGCTGCGCTGGGGAAGCGCCGGCCGGGGGTGCAGGGTCTGGGGGCAGCCCGGCAAACCGTGAAGCCGGTAGCGCTCGGGCAGCCTTTTCCTCGTGGCTGGGAGAGGGAGGGAGGAGGGGGCGGAGTTAGGGCAGAGAAGGGGAGGAGTTGGGGTGGGGCTGGGGTGGGGAAATGGGCGGGGCCAGGGCCCGTGGAGGGTCCTCTTATTTTATTTGCTGGATATGGTAACCCTATCTGTACTGCTTGTGGCCTTTGCTTTCACCTCTCTGTGGTTAAAAAGATGTCTAGCTCTAAAGCTGGCATTCAGGCACCTTTGCCTATCATTGTATTTATTATATATAATATTAAAACCACCCACAGGCTCTGCCAGTAGCAGAAAATCCAGCATGGGAAGGTTGCAGTGATAGAAAGTGGCCACACTGCTACTCTATTGGGGGGGAAAGCGGGCAGAGCTGGCAGAGGTGGGACATGGCTAAAGTAGCTGAAGGATGCACTGATCCTATGAAGTCCCTGACAGATTTTAATGCTGCCTTTCCTAACACCCCCAGGCTGTCAGCAGTGGACATAACTTGCCCCTTCTACTGAGGTGTATCCTCCCTGACTTGCAGCAGGTCTGACTGGTACAATTTGCGTCTTGATACCAGCAGGAATGAATATGTCCCAGGGAAAAGATTAACTAGTGTATATGTTAAATATTAAGAATCTTCTCCATGAGATTTGGCCAGATCTTTGGCTGTCATAAATTCAAACTTCAAAGTTTCATATTCCAAAGCAGCAGCATAAAGGGGAGAATGGACTGCTTTAATATTACTCAGTCACCGGTTATTCAAAGGACCTGCTTCTGCTCTCCGAGAAGTCAGTGGCAAAACTCCCATAAACTTCAGTAGAAGCAGGATTGGGCTCAATGTCTTGGAAATAGTCCATCTACAGCTGGTCTGGCATTTTGGAGACTTATGTTGTATTAACCAGTAAGCAGGACACATTTTTCCCTCAGATATTCTTGTGCAGTCCCTTTGAATTAGAGTCTGAGGTTATAACGGATGGCAGAATTTGTCCAGATGTATTATGCCTAACTCTGCATAATCCCTATCGCATGGCTATTCATAGCCATATACAGGAAGCTTCATTTCACCATGTGTTTCCTATCTCTTCTGATCTGACTCTTTAGCCAATTCTGTAGCATTAGTGGTGTTAGTCTGGTTTTGAGCCTGCTTTCTTTTTTTTAAACATTGCTCTGTAAAATGGTAGAGTATACAAGCCACTGTGGGGTTTGGGTAGCTTGGAATGGCATATACAGAATTGTTTTAAAAAACTGTACGAGTTTTGTGGAAATGTATCCATCCTGTTAGAAGGCTTTACTCTTATAGGTTAAACCAGGGATGGGCAACCTTTGGCACGTGGCCCATCAGGGAAACCTTTTATAAATAGGTACTATATTTGCCCTTTTCCGGGCCTCTGGGATCTCTCTCCCATCCTCCATGAGTTCTCAAAGATAATTGCTAATGGCTCAGAGATCTCTTCAGCCCGTCCTTAAGTATTCTAGAATGTATTTCATCAGGCCCTGCTGATTTGAAGACATCTAACTTGTCTAAGGGCTGGTCTACGCTAACTCTGTTAGGTTACACTACTTCAGCTACATAAGTTACACAATTAAGTTGATGTAACTTAGGTCAACTTACAGCGGTGCCTACACCACGCTATGTTGATGGGAGACACTCTTCCACCAACTTACCTTCTGCCTCTTAGGGCAGGTCTTCACTACCCGCCAGATCGGCGGTTAGGGATCGATCTATCGCATCTAGTGTAGACGCGATAAATCGATCCCTGATTGCGCTGACGCCGACTCCGGAACTCCACCACTGCCGAGAGGCGGAAGCGGAGTTGATGGGGGAGCAGCAGCAGTCAACCCCGCGCTGTGAGGACGAGAGGTAAGTCGATCTAAGATATGTCGACTTCAGCTACGCTATTCTCATAGCTGAAGTTGTGTATCTTAGATCGATCCTCCCCAGTGTAGACCAGGGCTTAGGGAGGTAGAGTACAGATGTCAACAGGAGAGCGCTGTGCCATCGACTTAACTTGACGTCACCAGACCTGCTAAATCAACACTGCTGCATCGATCACAGCAGTGCAGATTTAGCCAGAAATGTAGACAAGCCCTAAGTAATTTTTAACTTGTTCTTTCCCTATTTTAGACTCAGAACCTACCCCATTTACTCTGATGTTTACTATGTTAGTCACCCAATCACTGCTAACCTTTTTGCGGAAAACTAAAACAAAAAAGGCATTTAAGACTTCAGCAATTGCTGCATTTTCTGTTATTGTGTTTTTCTCCTCATTAACAGGTTTCAGAGTAGCAGCCCTGTTGCCACAAGTACTCCTGTTCTTTTTTCTCCTCATTAAGTAATGGGCCTACCTTGCCCGTAGTCTTTCTCTTGCTTCTAATGGAAGATGCCAGACTGACAGGTCTGCAGAGAAGAGCCAGTAGGAAGGATGAGATGTCAGCCAGGTCTCCCTCCCTATTAGCTTCCGGACCCGTCTGTTGACTGTCAGCAAAGACAAAACACCACATCACCTGTCAAAAGTGATCACTCTATATCTGACTTCTCCATCCTCATTCTCAAAGGAAACCTGCACAACTCTTTCAAAAGGCAAGCCTGGGAGCTTAAATTCATAGCTTTGCTAGACACTAAAAATCATGGACTGAGCAGAGACACTGGATTTATGCAACCTATAACCTATAATCCACTAACTTCTGCCCCCTCTTCCTTCCCCCCACCCCTCCATGACTGGAGAAGTGTTAATGGGCCACTTCACCTTGAATGGTCCCTTGAAATGTGTGTTAACTACTTATGCTAAACAATCTGTTCCACCTTGTATTTAGTTGTGACACACTGAGTACGCTTTTCAGACCTGAAGAAGAGCTCTGTGTAAGCTTGAAAGTTTGTCTCTCTAAAGTTGGTCCAATAAAATCTATTACCTCACCTACCTTGTCTCTCTACTTCCTGGGACCAACACAGCTACAACAACAATGCAAACATGTCAGCAAAGGGGTCAGTTGGTATCACTTGTTATGGTAGTTTGTGAAATGTGGATACTTGCCCTCTTTAGCCTGGATTGAGACTATCAAATTCATCTCACCCAAGCCACCAAAGAGCCATGAGAATGTCATTAACTCCCATCCAGAGCCAGTTTCTTTTACTGTCATCCGGAAAGGTCTACATCAGGGGTTCTCAAATTAGGGGTAGGGACCCCTCAGGGGGTCGCAAGGTTATTACATGGGGGGTCGCGAGCTGTCAGCCTCCACCCAAATCCCGCTTTGCCTCCAGCATTTATAATGGTGTTAAATATATTAAAAAGTGTTTTTAATTTATGAGGGGGGACAAACTCAGAGGCTTGCTATGTGAAAGGGGTCACCGGTACAAAAGTTTGAGACCCACTGGTCTACATCTCCTTGCTAATACCATCTGCTATTCGGGCCCCTTGCTTTGGGACAGATTTTGAAACCTTTACACACCTGAGTAGTACCTTACTTTTCTAGTTATCCCACTAACTTCATAGGGACTATGTGAGCATTAGGGTACTACTCATGGCGAGTATGGGTAGCAGAGACTGGACCTTTTAGATTTCTAGATGTCTCTGGAACAGTCACTGCCGTTGTTACAGTGTGAACTCTCAGGAAGACTGATTACCAGCACACACTTTGGATAGTTGTGTGCTTAGAGGTTACCTATAAAGATTCCAGACACAAAGAGTCCTTTCAAGTTTGCATGTGGTGGGCAATATGTCTTCAGAATCTCTACCATCAAAGAATAAACCGATGAAGCAATTTTTGCCTCACAAACCACATTTTTTTGAAGAGTGAATTTTTCTTTAAATCCTCCTCTTTTCCACAAGTCCAATGCAGACATGCCATTCCCATGCCTTTTCTACATGCCATTTAAGCATGTGTAATGCATCACGGGCAAAGTCAATATGTCAGTAAGGAGGACTTTTCGAAAAGATCCACCAAGTTAAGAAAAACATTCCTAAAAAGATTGTGGTTTTCAAAAACTTCTTTAAAAGAAAGAAAGTTCACTTTTAATTTAAATCCTCCTTGTTCATAACAGATTTAGCTTGTGTGGTCACCGCCCATCTAATTTCCTAGATAGAGTCTCCAACATCATGTGGAACACAGTATGTTTAATAATAACATAATGTAGGACTTTACATGTTCAAAGCATTCTACAGCCTTAACTAATTAATCTACTAATTATAGACGTAGGAGAGTAGTTTAAAGCAGATGGGAAGAGAAATCTCAGGGATTTTTCTTGACCCACTTTCAAACCTGATAGTCAATTTAAACAAGGGGAACTTTATATTTGGGTAAATTATAATGACAGTTTACATTCTGAATGTCAGGCATGATGTTACAAATACATTGTGGATCCCATTCTCTTTGTAGCAGACAAGATGAATGAGGTAGAACTAAACCAACACGGCACTATTTAAGCATTACCACATGAATTTTCTTGACCTAAAACACAGTCAGTTTGGTTGGCTGGGATGGCCTTTTTCACAGTCCTAATCCAGAATACATATAAATCACATTCACTTACACTCAGTGGAAGGTAACTGACAGTTGACTGTTCAGAATTAATACAAAGAATCTTCCAAAATATTTATTTCTCCATCTTTGGATTTGGGTGTATCCTTCCAGTCCCATCCAGCCATAACAGCTGCCATGACAAAATGTATTTTAATTAGTTCTGTCTCTGTTTCTCTTGTTCATTGAATGTAGTGCTGGTAAAAGGTGCTGGATTGAGTGCCCTGGAGAGGAAGAGTGGTCTAGTGGTTAGGGTGCTAGCCTGTATTTTAGGAGATCTGAGTTCAGTTCACTGCTTTGCCACAGATGTCCTGTGTGACCTTAGACAAGTCACTTAATCTCCTGTGCCCATCCCCCATGTGTAAAATAGGAATAAAACTGCCCTCCCTCACAAAGATGGGAGAGGGGATTGCTTTAATGACTGTAAGGCATATGGGGGGGATTATATAAATAATCTAGGAGAGAGACTTTGTGTTGCATTTTGTTTAGAAATGTAGGTAATTAAAAAGAGGAGTGAAAAACACTAGAAAACACTGAAACTAAATGAAAAACAAAAAAAATCAGTTTCGATTTGAATCAAACAATTTTTTAAAATTATTCAGTTCAGCCCCCAAACCAAAAACTCAGTTATTCGCTCAGTTTTACCTACTATCAATGCTACATATTCTTGAGCACCATCTATTGGTGCCTTATAATATGACTGACTAATTACATATAGAGAGAAAAGGTGGGTGAGGTAATATATTTTATTGGACCAAACTCTGTTGGTGAGAGAGACAAGCTTTCAAGCTTACCCAGAGCTCTTTTTCAGGTCTAGGAAACTAACGCAGTGTCAGTTTCCCAGACTTGAAGAAAAGCTCTGTGTAGCTTGAAAGCTTATCTCTCACATCAAACAGAAGTGGGTCCAATAAAAGATATTACCTCACCCACCTTGTGTCTCTAGTATCCTGGGACCAACATTCCTACAACACTGCATATTTACATATATACAGATATAAAGCGCTCTTGTAACACATGGGACCTACATTCTAGTCCCTGGAATCAGGAATACTTAGCCTGGTCCTAATTCACATGCTCAGAATCTGATGTGCAGCATGAAAGAGAGACATGGTCACTGCAGAGCCCTTCTTCTGCTAACCAGCCTACGGTTATACATAAATGATTCTATATATGAATGTAGAAAACAAAATGAAAAGCAGATAGAGAAAGAGAAATCAGATAGGTAAATCAGTGGCTCACGCTGACAGGTTTGTACAGAACTTTCAAGTCAAATCCAAGCAATTAACAATGAATGAATAATGTTAGTTCTGCCCAAAGCATAAAATTGCTGCCAAAAGGGAAAGTAGTGAAGCCTTACTTCATCTGATGATAAAAGTGACATGCATGGGAGAATGACATTTTCTAAAAGGTTTATTTCTATAGATGGCTACTAAGGACTTAGAGCAGGAAACTCATTGCAAAGTGCTGACATTAGGGGATGGCTAATTTTCTGTGCTTGTCACCAATCCCAAATTCATTCTCTGGCATGACCTCCCCCAGCAATACCAAACTACTGGAAGATCTGCAAGCCAGTCTATTTATTGTTTCCTGCGCACGTGATTTCCAGGGGCATAGGACTTCCTAATGAAAGGGCAGAAAAACAGTAGGATTGGTATTGGCAGTGGCAGTGAGATAGATTTCTGATGTTTTCACTAGAGTGGCTAACATAAATGGTTTCTAAGAGAAACACATGCATATGCATAGATGTATCTAGGGGCCTGATTCTCCTTTCACTTATGATGGCTTTACCCCTGTGTTATTCCACTGATTTCAGTGGCATTACTGTTGATTTATGCCGGTGTAAGAGCAGAATCAGGACCCTGGTAATTAAAACTCAGCAAGTATTTTAAACAATAAATTAAACAACTCCTGAGCTGGAATAATTCTCATTGCAACTACTGAGAAAGTGAAGAAAGGGTGAAGAGGACCTTGGTGACACATAGAGGCAATATATTTCACAGTAAAAACAAATGACCAAAAACTCTGTTTTTCCACCAGAAATGGGTAGAAAAGAAGCTAACAACTTGCTGAAATAAACTGGTGTCCTAGCAGAAACAAGGCCTGATCTAAATTGTATTGAATCAATGGGAGTCTTTCAATTGATTTCAGGGGCTTTGAATCATTCCCATACTGACTCTCCCTTTATTTCATGGTTTGGAATTCCCAACCACTTGTGTTAAACTCAGGAACCTCTCTATGCAGGCTCAGCTGCTGATTGCAATTCGTACACCATCAAGCCCAAATAAATGACAGTGACTTGGGAGTATGTAGTGGGTAAATATTAAGGGCTCTTTCAGTAAGGATGTTGATCTCTATCTAATGGGACCACTGAACATTTCAACTCAGGCTGCGCCCAACAGTTGGGGCATGCAAAGTACAACCTGTGCAAAATCCAAACTGCTTCCAAAACCACAACACAAACGTAAACTGTCTATTATAAAGAGGAATAGAACACATGACGCCCACCTTTTGGCATGTTGTGGATTCACTCCAGCACCTGGCACATAAGTAACATTCCGAAGAGGAGGGCACAGAATGTTCAGGGAGAAGAATTCAGGTTTTTTCTTGTTTAGATGTTTTCAAACAACACGTGAACATCAGTGGAAGAATGACTAAAGTAACCATTCAAATTAGGAAACAGGAAATTGCCTTTATGAGAAATATCACTGGAACATTTGACCTAAAGGCTAGGTTGTGAAAAGCAGATCTGAAAAGCTTGTTGGTAAGTGCATTGCAGCAGATTGTCATGGTCATAGTTGTTAGTGGCAGCATGGATATATGATCCAAATGACTTAGGCTTTGTCTATACTACCAAGTTTTGTTGACAAAACTTATGTCGACACCCAAATGTGGACAAAACAAAATCGCCAAAGGGTGTTCACACTTGCTCCCTCTGTCGACAGATCATGTCCACATTGTGAGCACCCTCATCGACAGTGTGAGCAATGCGCCGTGGGTATGTATCCCACAGTGCAGTGTTGTGGGAAGGCGGAGCTGATCGCTGCGCATCTTTGGAGGATTCCCTCCAAGTTCTCTCACAGCCTCCTCAGCTGCTCTGAGTGGCATCATGAGTAGCTCTGTGAGCTCTCTGTGTTGAGGATTGTCAAGGCAGCACAGCAATCTCTCCTCCCCACATCCCTGCGACTGCAGTCTGCCTGCTGCTGTGTTCCTAGTGCAGGGCAGAATAGGAGCATTCCATGTTAATGATTTGCTATTTGTTCCCCAAATGGAGCAGCACACTCAGCTGTCAGATCAGGGGTGGGCAAACTACGGCCCATGGGCTGCATCCAGCCTGCCAGCCATTTTAATCCAGCCCTCGATCTCCCGCTGGGGAGCAGGGTCTCGGGCTTGCATTGCTCTGGTGCTCCAGCCAGGGAGCAGGGTCGGGGGCTGCTCCGCGCAGCTCCTGGAAACAGCGGCATGTCGCCCCCTCCGGCTCCTACATGTAGGTATAGCCAGGGCCGATGAGAAGTGGGGGAAGCTGGTACAAATTACCGGGGCCCGGTGGTCCGGAAGGGGGCCCAGGGCCTGGCTTCTCCCCCCTTTCCCCCCCCCCCCCCCCGTCGGCCCTGTTTAGCCGGTCCGCCCTTGCTGGGGGGGCCTGAAAAAATTCTGGGCCTGGTTTCCCTGGCTTCCCCCTCCTCTCATTGGCCCTGTTTAGCCGGTCCGCCCTTGCTGGGGGGCCCAAAAAGTTTTTTTCACCGGGGCCCGAACCCGATCTCGGTGGCCCTGGGTATAGCTAGGGGGCTCCACACACTGCCCCCGCTCTAAGCACTGCCCCCACAGCTCCCATTGGCCGGAAACCACGGCCAATGGGAGCTGCAGGGGCGGTGCCTGTGGATGGAGAAGTGCACAGAAGAGCTGCCTGGTTATGCCTCTGCTTAAGAACCAGAGGGAGGACATGCCGCCGCTTCCGGGAGCTGCTTGATGTAAGCTCTGCCTAGAGCCTGCACCCCGAGCCACCCCCCGGTGCCCCAACCCCCGGCTCTAGCCCTGATCCCCCTCCCGCCCTCCGAACCTCTTGGTCCCAGCCCGGAGCACCCTCCTACACCCCAAACCCCTCATCCTCAGCCCCATCCCAGAGCCTGCACCCCCAACCGGAGTCCTCACCTCACCCACCTGCCCCAGCCCGGAGCCCCCTCCTGCACTTTGAACTCCTCATTTCTGGCCCCACCCCAGAGCCCTGCACCACCAGCCAGAGCCCTCCCCCCTCCCACACCCCAACCCCAATTTTGTGAGCATTCATGGCCCACCATACAACTTCTATACCCAGATGTGGCCCTCGGGCCCAAAAGTTTGCCCACCCCTGTGTCAGATACTTCCCACAGCTTTGAAAGGAGAGGGGCAAATGCCTGTAGGGCATCAGAGATCAAAACACTGAGCAGAGCAATCAGGTCACGCATTGTGGGATACTGGCAGAAGCCAGTTCTGTCGACAAAACAAACAGCAGTGTCTACACTGGCTCTTTGTCGACAATAAAGGGAGGAGAAAACAAACAAATCTCTTGTAGGGGTGGTATTTTTTTGTCGCCGAAACCAGCCATTTTTCCTGACAAAAGTTGCATTGCAGTGTGTATGCTCTCACTGTTTTGTTGCCAAAAAACTTGGCAACAAAACTTGATATGTAGGCAAAGCCTTAGTGTCTTTCATCTGAAGATCTCAGAGCACATTACTAACATTATGGCCTTGGCTACACTGGCACTGTACAGCGCTGCAACTTGCTGCGCTCAGGGGTGTGAAAACGCCCCCCCCCCGAGCGCAGCGAGTACAGCGCTATAAAGCGCCAGTGTAATCAGAGCCTGCAGCGCTGCATGCTCGCTCGCAGCGCTGCAAACTACTCCCCTCGGAGAGGTGGAGTACATACAGCACTGCGACTACACTTGCGCTTCACAGTGTTGCCACGGCAGCGCTGGGAAGTCCCGAGTGTAGCCAAGGCCTAAGTAAGACTTACAACATGCCCTCCAAGTAGGCAAGTGGACAGATGGGGAAAACTGTGGCACAGAGAGGTCAAAGTATTTACCTAAAAGCTAGTCAATAGCAGATCTGGAGAGAAAACTCAGAGACCAAATTCACTGCTGAGGTTGTGCCTGGTTACAGCTGGAATGAAATTAGCTCTTGAGATCTAAGCTCAACCCTGCTCTTGATTTACTGTGTCATCCTCAGCAAACCACTGAATTTCCCTGTACCCCTTTTTATACATATGCTAAGCGAGTATAATGCTGACTGAAGTCAATTCAGTTGATCCTGTTTGGATCAGCAATATATAGGGTCCCTAGGCACTGCGGATGGCTCAGCCACTGATTCACTGTGTCCTTGGTATATCACTTAAAATACCTGCACATTATACATATGATACTATTTCATGGACTTGTGCTCACTTATGCCAGTGATCAGTTTAAGTGGAGGAGTCCTGGTTTCCCAGACTCCTGCTTTATAGCCCACACTGCCTACTTCTTAGTGTTTCCAAGCAAAGCCTGTCTCCAGGCAATAGTCCATTGCTAAAGTCTGTATCTTTGAGGAATAGGGTAAAAATTGAAATGACCAAAGTGATTTAGGAGCCCAAATCCCATTAAAATCCAGTGATCTTCAATGGAACTGAAGCCCCTTAAATCATGTAGGGACTTTCAGAAATGTTATCCTAGCTCTAGCCCTAGAGTCGGAGAGAGGTCCCGCAGGCCAAATTTAGGCTACTAGGTAAGACATTAAAGTTCAGGACCTCCATGGTAGTATTCTCTGAAAGGCTTCCAGTTCCACACACAGGGCTTGTTAGACAGGCAGAACTGCAGAATCTCAATGCATGGATGAGATGGTGGTGTTAAGAGGAGGGATTTGGGTTTATTAGGCACTGGGGAATCTTTTGGGAAAGGAGGAGCCTATATAGGAAGAATGGGCTTCACATAAACCAAAATGGAACCAGATTGCTGGCATATGAAATTAAAAATGTCTTTGAGGAGTTTTTAAACTAAGGGCTGAGGGAAAGCTGACATGTTCGAAGTAGCAGACAGTTTGGACAAAGAAATCGCTTAGGGGAGGATTTATTAAAGGAGATACTCTAGCCTAGTAACAAAGAGAGGCTAGAAGTTGATAAAGTACAGGTAGGTGCTGAAGAGAAACAGTCAAACAAAAAAGAGTCCCATTCAATTACATCACATGAAGGGCAGACAACTAAATATTGACAAATTTTATAAATGCTTCTATACAAATGCTAGAAATCTAAATACTAACATGGGTGAACTTGAGTGCATGGTATTAAATGAGGATATTGATATAATAGGCATCACAGAAACTTGGTGGAACGATGACAATCAATTGGACATAGTAATACCACGGTACACATTATATAGGAACAACAGAGTAGATCATGCTGTTGGGGAAGTGGCACTATATGTGAAAGAAAGCAGAGTCAAATATAGTAAAAATCTTAAATGAATCAAACTGTACCATAGGTTTCACAGTAGCAGCTGTGTTAGTCTGTATCCACAAAAAGAACAGGAGTATTTGTGGCACCTTAGAGACTAACAAATTTATTTGAGCATAAGCTTTCATGGGCTACAGCCCACTTCATCGGATGCATAGACTGGAACATACAGCAAGAAGATATTTATACACACAGAGAACATGAAAAGGTGGAAGTAGCCATACCAACTGTAAGAGGCCAATCAATTGAGATGAGCTATTATCAGCAGGAGAAAAAAGTTTTGAAGTGATAATCAAGGTGGCCCATAGAAGGTGTGAGGATACTTAACATGGGGAAATAGATTCAATTAGTGTAATGATCCAATCATTCCCAGTCTCTGTTCAAACCTAAGTTAATGGTATCTAATTTGCATATTAAATCAAGTTCACCAGTCTCTCTTTGGAGTCTGTTTTTGAAGCTTTTCTGTTGCAAAATTGCCACCTTCAAGTCTGTCACTGAGTGGTTAGAGAGGTTGAAGTGTTCTCCTACTGGTTTTTGAATGTTATGATTCCTGATGTCAGATTTGTGTCATTTATTCTTTCGCTAGGCTGTCCGGTTTGGCCAATGTACATGGCAGAGGGGCATTGCTGGCACATGATGGCATATATCACGTTGGTAGATGTGCAGGTGAACGAGCCCCTGATGGCATGGCTGATGTGATTAGGTCCTTTGATGGTGTCACTTGAATAGATATGTGGACAGAGTTGGCTGTGCCATACTGTACCATAGAATCTCCATAGATAGAAATTCTATGCTTCAGTAATAAGAGTAAGGAATATATTACCTACCACCTGATCAGGATGGTGATTGTGAAATGCTTGAGGAGATTAGAGAGGCTACAGAAATGGAAAACCCAATAATAATCGGGGATTTATACTATTTCCCTATTGACTGGGAACATGTCACCTCAGGACAGGATGCAGAGAGAAACTTTCTAGACACCATTAGTGGCTGCTTCTTGGAGCAGTTAGTCCTGGAACCCACATGGGAGAGGCAATCCTTGATTTAGTCCTAAGTGGTGCACAAGATCCAAGAGGTGAATATAGCTGAACCACACAGTAATAGCAACCACAATGAAATCATTGCATAAGATGTGAGAGAGATTCCCACAATCAAATTATTCTTTTTAGATGACAAATCTGAGGAAATGTCCCAGACTGAGGTGTCAGTAGAGGAGGTTTTGGAACAAATGGATAAATTAAACAGTAATAAGTCACCAGGACCAGATGGTATTCACCCAAGAGTTCTGAAGGATCTCAAATATGAAACTGCAGAACTACAAACTGTGGTATCTAACCTATCGCTTAAATCAGCATCTGAACCAGATGACTGGAGAATAGCTAATGTAACACCAATTTTTTAGAAAGGCTCCAGAGGTGACACTGGCAATTACAGTATAGATATATACAATATCCCTGCAATACATTGGGAAAGAGTCAACATGGCTTTTGTAAAGGGAAATCCTCCCTCATCAATCATTAGACTTCTTTGAGGGTGTCAACAAGCATGTGAACAAGGATGATCCAGTTGATATAGTGTGCTTGGACTTTCAGAAAGCCTTTGATAAAGTACCATAGCTAAGGCTCTTAAGAAAAGTAAGCAGTCGTGGGATAAGACGGAAGGTCCTCTCACAGATCACTAATGGATTAAAAGACAGGAAATAAAGGGTAGGAATAAATGATCAGTTTTCACAATGGAAAGAGGTGAATAGTGGGGTCCCCAAAGGATCTGTACTGGGACCTGTGCTGTTCAACATATTCACAAATGATCTGGGAAAAGGGACAAAGTTTGCAGACGATACAAAATTACTCAAGATACCTAAATCCAAAGCACTCTGCAAAGAGTTACAGAACTGGGTGACTGGGCAACAAAATGGAAAATGAAATTCAATGTTGATAAATCCAAAGTTAATGCACATTGGAAAAAATAATCCCAACTATACATACAAAATGATGGGTTCTAAATTAGCTGTTATTACTCAGGAAAGAGATCTTGGAGTTGCTGTGGACAGATCTCTGGAAACATCTGCTCAATGTCCAGTGGCAGTCAAAAAAAGCTACCAGAATGTTAGGAACCATTAGGAAATAATAAAACAGAAAATATGTGTTTCTATCTATAAATTCATGGTGCACCCACACCTTGAATACTATGTGCAGTTCTGGTCATCCCATTGCAAAAAATATATATTAGAAATGGAAAAGGTATAGAGAAGGGTGACAAAAATGATTAGGGGTATGGAACAGCTTCCATACTAGGAGAGATTTAAAAAACTGGGATTTTTCAGGTTTCAACACAGACAGCTAAGGCGGGGGGAGGGGAAATATGATAGAGGTCTATAAAATCATTAATGGTGTGGAGAAAGTGAATAGGGAACTGTTATTTACCCCCTCCACACAGCACAAGAACCAGGGGTCACCCAATGAAATTAATAAACAGCAGGCTTTAAAGAAACAGAAGGAAGTACTTCTTCACACAAGAAACAATCAGCCTATTGAACTCATTGCCAGGGGGTTGTTGGGAAGATCAAAAATATAACTGAGTTCAAAAAAGAATTAGATAAATTCATGGATGATAGGTCCATCAATGACTATTAGCCAAGATGGTCAGGGATTCAACCCCATGCTTCGGGTGTCCCTAAACTTCAGATTGCCAGAAGCTGGGACTGGATGATGGGATGCTTCATTTCCTCTGGCCACTCTCAGAAGACAGAATAGTGAGCTAGATGGGCCATTGGTCTGCCCCAGCATGGCTGTTCTTATGTTATGGTATCTCCAGATTTTGAATCACAGATACTCTGAATTATTGAGCCTCTCTCTTTTTGCTGATACAGATGGTGTAAGAGCTTGCAACACACTCACTATTCACATATTTAATTTGCAGGGGAGAATACATCTCAAAGTGAAAACTATTCAGTGTGCAAATCGGTCTATTTAGATTTGTTCTTCACCAAAACCGTAGCTAACAAATCGCCATACTAAAATGAATGACAATATCATATTTTTCTGAGGCGAGATTTTGGAAGAGATTTTGGAAGTTCTGTCTTTGCTGTTGCAATTACCTGTACCTACTGTACATAGACAAGACAAGAAACTGAGCACAGAATGGAATAATACTGATTGAAGAAAGGTCTTCAAAGTGAATAAATGACTGAGGAAGAGGTTTGTATGGGAAAAATTCAACATCACTGCATAGTGGTGATCAGTGATTTTAAAGAGATCCTGATATTTTTTTTCTGGGATCTGTTTGTATAATAAGGAATATTATTTCTGTTCTACTTTGCTGGAAGTCTAATGTGTAATAATGTGGTTAATACACATGTCTTAATTTTGTAGGACTTGCCCATTAGATTCTAGGTGCAAATCCTGTTTAATATCAAACAGATCAGAGGCTTAAAAAAGCAGCATGGATTTGACCATAACTTCTAAGGTCCTTTCTCAGGTAAAACAAACATAACTATATAATCACTTCCTTCCTTTAACATGTTTCAGAGTGGTAGCCGTGTTAGTCTGTATCAGCAAAAAGAACAAGGAGTACTTGTGGTACCTTAGAGACTAACAAATTTATTTGAGCATAAGCTTTCGTGGGCTAAAACCCACTTCATGGGATGCATGCAGTGGAAAATACAGTAGGAAGATATATATACACAGAGAACATGAAAAAAGGGTGTTGCCATACCAACTATAACAATTAGTTATAGTTAATCGATTAGTCTCGTTATAATTAATTGATTAGTCTCATTATAGTTGGTATGGCAACACCCATTTTTTCATGTTCTCTGTGTTACGCAACTTCAGCTACGTGAATAACGTAGCTGAAGTCGACGTACTTAGATTGACTTACTGTGGTGTCTTCACCGCAGTGAGTTGACTGCTGCCGCTCCCCTGGCGACTCTGCTTCCGCCTCTCGCCGAGCTGGAGTACAGGAGTCGACGGGATAACGCTTGAGGATTGATTTATCACATCTAGACTGGACGCAATAAATCGATCTCCGCTGGATTGATCGCTGCCCCCCCCCCCCGATCCGGCCAGTAGTGAAGACATACCCTAAGGTGCCACAAGTACTCCTCATTCTTATTCCTTTAAAGTGTTCCTTACAATCTCACCTTACAGGAAACAAACTCTCTTAGAGTAGATTAGCACTGACAATTACATTAGCAATGATAGGGCCAGCTTCTTCCGCCCTAGCTCATATAAAGTAGTGCTGTACGACGCCACCAGTCCCACTGACATTTATGGGACTAACTGTAGAGTAATGAAGTACAACCTAAAGTGAACAAGATTGACAGAATCTGACTCGATTCTATCTGAGTTCAATACATTCATTTGTGCGGTGGAAATCAGGAGAACTGGAGTGAAATCCTGACCTCAGTTAAGTCAAAACTACCACTGATCTCAACTGGGATCAAGATTTCACCTTTGTGTTCCAGTCATCTCTGCATCTGTGCAGCTTTGGTCAAGTGTCTTGGGCCCAAATTTCAAAAACATCCTCAGATTTGGGGAACGTCTATTTATGTGTCTCGGTGTTATGAGCTCTAAATTCTCTGTGCTGCTATTTTCCTATCTGTAAAAGGGCTATTAAAGCTTACCTACCACACTGAGGTGTTGTGAGGCTTACTTCACTAGTATTTGTAAAGCTTTTTGAGATCTATGGATAGAAAGCACTATAGAAATACAAGGTATTGCCACAACTAAATTAGAGACAAATACTCCAGCTACTACAAAGCCTCAAAACAATGAGCCACTAATGTCCCAGGTGAAGTGAATGGGAAAAGAGAGGCACCAAAATGAAGCTATTTGATTTCAGTCAGTTTTTTTTTTTAATTTGCATCTTTTTCATTGCATTTTTAATGAGACAAATAATGTTAGATTTCAGCTACAGTCTGTCACCCCGGGTATGTTACACAGCCGTAACAAGAATCTCTGCCGAAATGCTTTATAAAAAAGTTTCACTAACATGAAATAAAAATATCTGGTATATACTAAACATTCATTCTGACTCATGTTATCCTTTAACATTTAAGGTCAAACAATTCTAATAAGAGGAATAAAGATAAGGGGTACACAGAGTCAGCTGCAACATGGAACCAAATCTCTCTAGGAAGGCCTTTCCATTTTGGTTTTGTTTTTAAGATAGTCCACAGCTCCCAGCCAAGTAGGTTTTTCACCCTGAATAATGCAAACTTTGGGCCAAATTCTGCTTCCTATCACACTGGTGTAAATCTGGGATAAGGCTCCAATTTTGCCAAGATTTACACACACCTTTAATTTTAAACATAGTGAGCTCAATGGGGCACATGTATGTCTTAGCAGGATCACAGTCTGTGTCCATGGAATGGACTTCAACTGCCTCCACTGGTGTTACACTGGATTTTGGATCATGTAGCTGAGATCAGAATTTGGCTCAGTGCATGCGGCTACCTCTATGGCCCCAGAGATTAAAACCAAGAGGGATTTTTTTCTAGTAAATTGATCATTTCGAAATTCTTCCAGTTTTTTCCTTTTGCCTTGAAATATGTCTCTCGCTGCTGCCAAAGAAAACACCTATTAGGTTTCGTAATGAGTTTATTCTACTGTTGAACTGATACTTCAACCTGCACGGCTAAAGTAGCTGTTATTTATTGCAGCTGATGAGGTGGGTTTATCTCGAGTGAAGAGTTTGGATAAATCACAAATTCCTATCTTTAACATTTCCTCAACTTATGTCCTTATCTGGTTTAGCTCACTCCCTAAAGCCCATGCCCTTATGATTCAAGTGAGATTAGTCTATACTTAAGGTATGATCTGAGCATGCTGGAAAGGGGATCTTATCATAATGTGACATTTAAATTCTATTGACTTGGCATGAGAGAATGTTAAAAATGTACTTAAAAGAAGATCAGAGGATTGGCAGCAGGATACAGTCATTTACTTTAAGGTCACTGCTTTGAATCTGGCCCATGCAGGAAATTTGTCTTATCTGCCAAATGTTTTGATGGCTGATATGAACTGAGCTGTAGCTTCAGTCCAATTGCTAATGGACTGGTGTGTCACCATCGCAAATACCACAGTGACAATTGGCACCCTTTGGTCTAATTCTCTTCCCTCAGGATGTAAGCCCCTAGAACTGCAATCAGTATGGCTATTTTTCATATCCCCAGGTGGGAGAATCTCTGCCTGATTGTCTGTGGATAAATAGAAGGTGGCAGTTTCATATCGACAATCTGACCCCCGGACCAGGGTCGGCTCCAGGCACCAGCAGAGCAAGCACGTGTCTGGGGCGGCACATGCTAAGGGGTGGCATTCTGTCCATTCTTGGGGCGGCAGAGTCCAGGCAGCTTTTTTTTTTTTTTTTTGCGTTTCGGCAGTTCGGGCGGCGGGAGTCCAAGCGGTTTTTTGTTTTTGTTTTTGCTTGGGGCAGCAAAAATGGTAGAGCCGGCCCTGCCCCAGACACGAAAACTATATTCACTTTATAAAATGTTTAGATTTATGTTAAGTGCTTAAAACACTCTGTCTTTTGCTTGGCGATCACATGGTATTTCTGGTGTGTAGGCTGAGGAGCTGTCCCTATACTAGAGCTCTTTCTGCTAATACTGAGAACTTGGAAAAGCCCAAAGAGCCAAGCCTCCTCTTCTTGAGATGGGAGATGCTGCTGCTTTGCTACACAGCTCTTGGCTAAACCCCTCCACATTCATTCTCTGCTAGCAAGATGGGGAAGGGAGAGCAAAACTAGAACTGCCTGGAAAGTACAGGAACTGGTGCTGTGCTGTGCTCCCAGCAAAGCCATGGCATACCAGGTTTAGGGGGGAAGAGCCATTTTCCCACTGTTTGGTCTGGGGCCAGCAGGTCAATTTTTTCTTTCCTGTGCTCCAGGGTTTGAGATTCATGGCACAGCTCTTTCAAAGCTATCTGAGCAGCTGATTTAACCGTGAGACCTTTGTGGATGAACAAGTCTATGTATAATTACACAAAAAAGCTATGTTAAAAGAACATAGGTTGCAAAGTAAAACCCTCAGAAAGTTAGAAAATGCCCGATTTATGGTCGCAAAAACCCAGGTTTGTTTATTTATGTATTTATTTTGAAGAAAATGATAAAAAAAAGTTCTGTTATGTGCAACTTTACATCCTGCGCCCAACCCCTCCCCCCCAAAAAAACACACATCACCAATAGGGTCTGAACCCTCACGTCTAGCACTGTAGTTTGAGCTCTAGCACAGTGGCTCTCAAACTTTTTAACTAGTGACCCCTTTCACATAGCAAGCTTCAGAGTGTGACCCCCTTATAAATTAAAAACACTTTTAAAATATATTTAACACAATTATAAATGCCGGAGGCAAAGCGGGGTTTGGGGTGGAGGTTGACAGCTCATGACCCCCCAAGTAATAACCTCACTACCCCCTGCGGGATCCCAGCCTCCAGTTTGAGAACCCCTGATTTAGCACTAATAGCACCAGCAAGTAGCAGAAGAAGGCTATTATCTCAGAGCAGTAAGGGTTGCTGGGTCTAGGATATGGTCTGAGGGTAGCACAGCTGAACCTGGCTCTCTCTCTTCCCCACACCCAGAGTTGGGGAAGCTCCTGCCCCAGGTGTTGCCCCACAGAGGGGATTGGCTGGAGAGTGGTTGCTGGGAGTCTCTTACTATCTCTTTCTCTCTCCTTGCCTGAGATCTGAGGGAGCTCCTGCCCTATGTGAGACGAAAGGGGGTGGTGGTTAACGGGCCACTAAAGCCACGTGCTGGGTCTGTTGGTGAGCAGGGAGAGGAACCTGGCCTGACTCTTTCCTCAGCACATGTCCTGCCAACACCCCCAAGTACCTAGTATAGCGTGTGCTGCTGCTTTGGCAGTGGCCTCAGAATGTTCAGTGTTTTGGGCAGGTTGTCAAAATTTCCCTGAGGAATGCAAGTCGGAGAAGGGAATTAGTGATTTTAAACTGTTTCTATCTCAGTCAGTTCTGCATAGAATTTCATGGGACAAAGAAAAGGCATTTCTGTAGCCTAAGGGGATTCCACCGACCCCATATCAAAGGTTTGCTGCAAACAATAGAGGTTTGACAGCTCCTCAAAGAAGCTTGCAGGAATGCTTTATGGTGGAAAGTATGAGGCAACCGTCATATACCAGCTCTCCCATAATATCTGTGAGACTTCTCCCAATATCCAAGAGCATTTCAACCAGAAGCAAATAGCTTTTGGGAGGGGAGGGAGTTTAAATCTATTCCTTATCCTGGGAATCAATGAGAAGCTTTGCTGGGCATGCTCAGCATGAGCACTGTGATTTTAAAATATAATTGTTGGAGCTTCCCCCCCCTTACTGATCCCTCCTCCATGAACTAAGATGGAGCTTAATGCTGTAGATGATGTAGGCACATACAGCTCTTCCTCCTAATGTTCAGTTTATCAGGAACTGGGCTATTACCAGGAACCTCTTGTGGAACAGATCACCCTATGGTAATTACTTTTGGGACTGACTGCTCCATTATAAGCGACTCCCCTTTCCCTATTAAATAATTAGAGACCTATTTCTAATCCCTTAAATATATGATAGCATTAAGGAAAAAATCTCAATGAGGTTATTCATGTAGTGAACATCATAGAAATATGTATTTTAAATATCAGAAGTCATGGGCATTGTCAATACCCCCAAATAACCTTTACTTTTGGAGTACTTGCAAGAATAAGGCATGGAATATGAAATAAATGGTTTTGCATTGAGGAATTGACTTGCTTCTAGAGTCTAGAAATTCCAGAGTCTACTCTGGTAACTCAAGCAACCTGACTCCAATTTTAAAAAGTCTCTGTTTTTTAATTTGAAAAGACTTGGGAGCAGTGATAATGCTTGACCTTTGCAACCAAAGCTATTGGAATATTGTAGAAAAGAATATGAAGTTTCCCTGGTGAAGGTCTGATCTCTTCCTAAGGATTTATTTGCAATTATTTGCACATTGCAATAGTCTTATGTATTTGCTCAATTCCTCATATTGCTGTGGTGTTACTGTCTCTGTAAGTGCCATGAGAGATGCACTGAGGTAAAATCAACTCAGCAAAGCAACAGCTGAACGTTATCAGGCAGCTTAGAGCTGGGTATTCTGTCTTCCACTCTTCAGCTCATTAAGAGACTGGGCACTGAAAAGTCATATGCCTGTTTGCAAGGTGTGTTGACTCCATAGCACTCTTTTCCCTGATGATTTATGTACTGGCTGGTCCAGAAAAGAACTGCGTCCCCTACCCTGGAGATAGGCGAGGGTCCATGTAGTGGTTACTATGGGGAAGGCCAGGGGGGTTCAGGGCATAGAGAGCCCCAGACACTGTGCAAACAGAGGAAGGGACGAAAAGCCCTCTTGGGCAGGACTAGGTAACCAGAGTTCATGTGGGAAAAGAGAAAAGGACTAGACAGTATTAAGACAATGGCTAACTTCTGCCCCTAGTTTTACCTGTGTAATCCCAGTGCAGTCAATTTGGGTTGTGCTGGTGTAACTAAGAGTGGAATTTGGCCCTGTGTGTGAAAGTGCCTGGTTTCTAACTGAAAGTTTATCTCGTAGTCTGATTTTCAGCACCTGCCGCTCATTCAGGACTAGCTTGCTGTCCTTAATGACAACCTTATATATGGGTTCACTTAGGTTCTAATAAGGATACCTCATTTAGATTGCATACAAGTACTTTTGCAGCTGCTAACTCACCATGCTGGGTAAAGAGGTTAGGAATGCATCAGTTTATATTGTCAGCCCTGGGTGGCAGGGCTCAGGTTATAGGCCCCCTGCTTGGGGGTTGGGTTTTGGCTTTGCCTCTCTCCCACCTGGGGCAGTAGGGCTCAGGCAGGCTCAGGTTTCAATCTCCCATCCTGGGATCCTGTAGTAATTTTTATTGTCAGAAGGGGGTCATGGTGCAGTGAAGTTTGAGAACCCCTGTTCTACATGAAAGCTTACATGTAGCAGGAACTAGCCCAGGGATTGGCAACCTTTGGCATGTGGCCCGCCAGGGTAAGCCCCCTGGCGGGCCAGGCCGGGCCGGGCCGGTTTGTTTACCGGCAAGTTTGGCTGATCACAGCTCCCACTGGCTGCGGTTTGCCATTCCAGGCCAATGGGGGCTGTGGGAAGCAGTGGCCAGCACATTCCTCGGCCCATGCTGCTTCCTGCAGCCCCCATTGGCCTGAAGCAGCGAACCGCAGCCAGTGGGAGCCGCGGGCCGTGGGCCAAAGGTTGCCGATCCCTGAACTAGCCAATTGTTTTATGACTCTAAAACTGTGCAGCCATCAACTCTCCAGTGTGTCTCTTTTTAGTATTTACTACTGTAGGTGTAACTCACACACCTCCTGGCTGTGGTGTTCTGTCCCATCTAGTGGCACCGAGACCACTATGAATCTGCTCTACAGCTTTAGCTAAGGGCCAGTTGGCCTTTAGCTCATGCAGTAGAGGCTCATGCACTGAGGTCCTAGGTTCAATTGCCCCTGCTGATGACTGGGGTCTGTTAGCATTACAAGTGGGGGCTTGTCTGGGATTTCAGCTGGGCAGTGTTTGAAGCTCGGGATTTATGTAACCCACACACCGTGTGGTGTTCTGTCCCATCTAGTAGCACCAAGACCACTTAGAGAGAGAGAGATTAAGGCCTTGGCTACACTCGTGGATTCACAGCGCTGCCGCCAGCGCTGCAAGAACTCCACCTCTCCGAGGGGAGTAGCTTGCAGCGCTGTGAGCGAGCGTGCAGCGCTGCAGGCGCTGATTACACTGGCGCTTTGCAGCGCTGCACTCGCTGCGCTCAGGGGGGTGTTTTTTCACACCCCTGGGCGCAGCAAGTGCAGCGCTGTGAATTGCCAGTGTAGCCAAGGCCAAAATGAGTCTGCTTAACAGCCTTAGCTAACAGCTAGTTGGCTTTTGGCTCATGCACTAAGCTCTAGAGGTCCCAGGTTCAATCCTGCTCACCAACAACTGGGGTCTGTCAGCGTTACATAGGCAGCCACCAAATTTGAAAACACAGGCTGATGTTTTTAAATAAGGCAAGGAAAATCCCAAAATCACAGAAGCCATGGGTGTGAAGCTGTGAGAGGTTTTCAGCTGTACATAATAAGATACCTTATACTGCTGTAGACCATTTCATTCAAGGATTTCCAGGTGCTTCACAGTCAATTAAGTCTCTCCTCATGCCTCTGAAGAAGGTAATTGTTATTCCTCCCCTATTTTACAGAAACCAAGAAACAGAGAGGCTGACTTACCGAGTATTCACAGTGAGCTAGCAGCAAGAACAGAGACTAGAACTAGAATAGAGACTAGATGGTTTTATGGCCTGCAGCGTGCAGGGGGTCAGACCAGATGATCATAATGGTCCCTTCTGACCTTAAAGTCTATGAGTCTATGAGTCCTGATGTGTGCAGGCCTGTGCTCTAACCCCTAGGCTGAAGTCCCTCACGTGCAAGTTTTCCTTAGGAATCTTAAGAACAGGGTTTTTTTTTGTTTTGTTTTTTAAATCATTCTTTTAATTTCACTTTTGCTGTTGCTTGTCAAAACTCTGAGCAGCAGCCACTGAGGTATCTGTCTGCACACTGAGGAAAACAGCACTGCAGGAGTTCCTGTTGGAAAAGTTGTCACAATCAAGGTGAATTGGAAACAATTCAGTGCAAGGTTAGAGCAGTATCTGCAGAATTTAAGCTCACTAATTTGCAAAGCAAAATGTCCTACTTGCCCATGGTAAAGTAGGTAAGAGGATTTTTCAACCCTTGTCTAAAGGTGAAGAGTAATAGCAGGATGTAGAGAGGGGAAATTCTCTGGGGAGAGGTGGGTCTCAGGGTAGTTTTGCAGCTGTTGCCAGTCTGGGCCTTTTCCACTTTTATTAAGGAAGTAATAAGGCAGAATGTTTCTCTGGGTTGGGGGAGGGGATTGGTTGAGGCTGGATGGCTCATGTGACTACAAATAGGGGAAGGGTTGGTACTGGATTCACATGCCACTGGATGTGACTGACTAGTGGGGGAGGAGAGTGGGTGATATGACTGGTCATGTGCAGACTCCCCCAGCTTTCCAGCCTCTACCTTCATCACACGGTTCCCCATGGCTTCCTACCAGAGTTGTCTTGGCTCTTACTGTGTCTACTCCACGCTACAGAAGAGAGCCTGGGAAAAGGACTTTACAGCATGTTCCTAGTGGTTGCTGAGATTTACCCCATGGTTTGCTGTGTTTTGCCTTCTTAGGTGTTATGTCTTTTCTGGCATTTCCTGCATCCTGATAGCTGTCCAGCTCCCATTGTCCTAAGCCTCGGTGGCAAGCCGCATTCTGCAGACCTTTGGGATTGGAGGCACGGTAGACCCCTATTGATGATTCTTAGGATATAGAATGTGAGAGTGTGTGAACTCACATCAACTGACAATGTTTTCACAGCCCCTGCCAACTGATACAACTGTGTGTTTTATGCAGTTTTGTTCTGAGCAGACAGATTGGATCCAATATCCTTGCTCCAGTCCTGTCCGTCCACCCCCCCCATATCTCTGCAGCAGTTGAGATCCCCATCCACGCTTGCGTCCCTCTCTTGTTCATTGACCCAAATACAAGTATGCACTTGTAGTGTAGCTGCTGGGCCACTTGTCCTAGCAGCGCAAGTCTGCCTCTGTTCTGGGCAGTCAGTTTCCTTTTAAAGCGTTTTCTCTGCCTTGTGCCATTGCAAAATCCAGACACACAGTCTCCTGACCCAGAGAGAATTTCAAAGGGACCTGCTCTTTTCGAAACATTGGCTTCCTGTTCTGTCTCTTTAAAATATTTGTCATGACTTTGTCTTCCGATTCTTTATCCACCCACTTGCTGGCAAAGGAATTCACTTCCCCAAAGGGACACCTCCCTTTCATGACCACTGCTGTGCAGCAATCAGTGAGTCCAAAGAAAGAGCTGAATTCCTCTGCACTTCAGGAAATAAACTTGTGAAACCTTTGAACTTCCTGAGTTTGGGGAATGTGTTTACACATTTTATTTTAAAGTCTGTCTTCCCAAGAGAGTGAGAGATGGCAGTGTAGTTCAGGGGACAGGACCTGATGTTGGGAGGTGGCAGAGAAGGAGCTTGCTAAAATGACACTGGTCAAAAATTCTTTTGACGCATCCATCTCAGTCAAAATACTTACCAAGTATGGTCACAAGGACTTACACAGCACTTATGCAACTTTCCTACCACTTCTTTATGCATGAGGCTATGAGTACAGTGTATTAACTTGACAAGGGCAAGAGAGCACTACAGTGTGTGTAAGAGCCAGCTTTGCATTTCTGAAAGGAATTCAGCTGCAGTGCGGAAAAACCCTTTGCATCGCATGCTACATAAGGCATTTCTGCAGAAGCCAATGCCTAGCATTGATAGACAGTCCGGTCCAGTGAAGAGGACACTAGAGTGGAATTTGAGAGACTTGAGTTCTAATCCTGGCTCTTCCGGTGACCTGCTGTGTGGCCTTGTGCTAGTTATTTCACTTCTGTGCGTGTTTCTGGTGTCACGCTTTGCCCCTCTGCTCTACTTGGAATGTAAGGAGGTTGTGGCTGTCTAGTACAATGGAATCCCAGCCTCTAGTGTGGCCTCTAGATGTTACCATAATACAAATAATTAATATAATCTGATATCAGTCACTATAGGACAATTATTGCGTAATGCCCACAGTGTGCTATGGTCTGTCAATGCATACAGCAAGACAAGCCCCTGCCCTGAAGAGCTTGCATAATTGATTTGATTTATAAGAATATAACAGCACTTATCCCTCTGGGATTCCTTAATTGACTTTCCCTAATGCATATACAATGTTTTTTTCTCAAAAGTAGGAATGTTTGGAGAACAAGCTCTGAGCAGAATAAACCTTAGTCTCTTTCTTTCGTTAGAAGCGAAGGGCTGGAAGGAAACCAATTGCAGCACAATTGTCCCTTGACCTAGTTATGTCAAGGATGTGTAGACGTGACCTATCTGTTCAATAATTGGACTAAAGCTGCAAGTCCCAGGCTTTAGCCCAGCTAGAGAGCACAGATTAAAAATACTGTCTGCCCCATCCATAGTACAATTTGCAGCTGTGTTGTAAACAGACTATGGAACACCCCTGTTCCAAACTGGAGACACATGTAGCATATACACAAATTCAACTACCTTCTCTAAGTGGACAATTCATAGATTTGTCTCTCTGCTCCAGCCTGTCCAAACTAACAATGTCAGCCTGTGTCTCTGACATCTCCTCATGGATGCCTAGCTGACAGCTCAAGCTCAACATGGCTAAAACAGAGATCCTACTTTTTTCCTCCCCAAGCTCTCCCCACTGCCTCCTTTCTTGATCACTATGGACAATGCCATCATCCTGTGTGTCAAGCAGTCCAGTAACTGGATGTCCTCTTCAACTCAGACCTCTCTCTAGGTCCTCACATCCAGGGTATGTTTAAATCTTGCAGAATCTTCTGCATAACTTCTCTAAGATACGACTTTTCCTGGCTATTCACACAGCTAAAACTCTCATCCATGCTTTCATCTTGATTACTGCAGCATCCTTCCCTCTGGCCTCGACAATCTTAATCTGTTCACGTCCATTCAGAATGCTGCTGAAAAGATCATTTTTTCTAGCCATGGTTGCTTTAACCATGTTGCCCCTTTCTTTGCATCCTTCCACTGGCTCTTCCTTCTCTATTGCATAAGAAATAAGCTATTGTCTTCATTTTTTCATATTGCCTTCATGGTCAACCCCTGCCCTACTATCTTCTCTCATTCAGAATTGAAAGGTCAACTTTTACGTCTGATCAGCCCACAACATCTGCCTCATCACCCTCTTATTCAATTCTCATGCTGCCCCTCATGCTTGGGAGAAGCTCCTCATAAACATCTGCAAAACTAACTCATTATCATACTTTAAACTACTTTGCTATGAAGCCTACCAAAAAATTTGTCCCTTGCCTGTGGCACTTACTCCTCCTCTTTTGTATCAAATAGCTCCAATGTGGTGGGGATACGGAAGGTGGTAAGTGGGGAGCATTTTTCAGTGTCTTCTTTAGGCCTCATCACTTTTGCTTAAGTGCAACTGATGGAGCTATGGTAACTTCATTTAAAAAGCTACTGAGGATACTTGTACACGTAGATAGGTAGAAGTCCATCCATTTGTTATATGAATTGCAATAAATAATGTGGAGACTGCCTTCTAAATGTAAATGTACACATTAACATAATTTAAACTCCTATCTGAGTTAAGAAAAAAGCAACAAAAGTGAACAGGGGCATGAACGGGCTGACTTTTTGTGGAAAATTAATGTGTATAGCTGGACTAAAAGGTTTCTACAGCTGGGGAGAAGCTCTTGGGGGCAGGGGCTGTCTTTATTCTGCATTTGTACAGCACCTAGCACCATGAGGTCCTGGTCAATGACTGGGGTACCAAAGTGCTACCACAATTAAGCACATAAGAATGGCGATACTGAGTCAGACCAAAGGTCCATCTAGCCCAGTATCCCGTCTACCGACAGTGGCCAGTGCAAGTGCCCCAGAGGAAGTGAACCTAACAGGTAATGATCAAGTGATCTCTCTCCTGCCATCCATCTCCACCCTCTGACAAACAGAGTCTAGGGACACCATTACTTACCCATCGAGGCTAATAGCCATTAATGGACTTAACGTCCATGAATTTATCCAGTTCTCTTTTAAACGCTGTTATAGTCCTAGCCTTCACAACCTCCTCAGGTAAGGAGTTCCACAAGTTGACTGTGCGCTGTGTGAAGAAGAACTTCCTTTTATTTGTTTTAAACCTGCTGCCTATTAATTTAATTTGGTGACCCCTAGTTCTTGTATTATGGGAATAAGTAAATAACTTTTCCTTATCTACTTTCTCCACATCACTCATAATTTTATATACCTCTATCGTATCCCCCCCTTAATCTCCTCTTTTCCAAGCCGAAAAGTCCTAGCCTCTTTAATCTCTCCTCATATGGGACCCTCTCAAAACCCCTAATCATTTTAGTTGCCCTTCAAGTGGTTGCCCTTCAATTCAAGTGGTTATAACACAACTATTTCCAGTATTTATAGTGTGTAAGCACCCTGGTGGGAGAAGAAATATTCAGGCACCCTGAACAGGAATAATGAGAGGAGTACTAACATAGCCAAGGACAAAAGGTATCCAGGATATTTAGGATATAGAGGTGCAACATTGTAACACAGGGCCTCCTTGCCTGTAAAATATTTAGCTTAGCCAAATTAGGCCCTAGGATCTAGGATAAGTTAGCATAAGCAAGTTAATAATAAACCTGCTGAGCTTGTGTCTCTGTGATATGCTGATGTTTTGAAAATAGTTGCTGTGTGTGGTTAATAATGTCTACCAGAGATTAGTAGACACCACATGATGACTGTTGGTAGCTGGGATATAACGTCAGAGACTTCCTTAAGGTTACTGTGGTGATAAAGTGATGTAAATGGTAATGAGTTGGCCTGTGAAAAACAGGATATCCTAAAAGTCATGAGATGTGAAGTTCAAATAAGGAAAAGGGGTTAAAACTTTCATAAATATGTATGAACCCCCATGGGTGTCAGCATAATACATTACGTGTCTGTGTGCCTTGATGGGGGGAGATGCCAACCACTGGGGCGATACTAGTGAGGATGAGGAGGACTAACACTCTGGGTTTTCCCAGGAGGCATGGTGTGAGTCATGCAAATACAACGTATTCTGTATTCGTCTCTCTCTCCTTTACCAGATTGCTATGTGTGTATTGTAAGACTAGTAAAAGTAATTATTATAGAAAAAGCACCATGTCGTGTTTGTTGTGCACCATGGGATCCTCCTCCGATTGATCACCTCTCTACTGTAGTTCATTTTGGGAGTTGGGCTCTCACAGATTAAAGTAGCTGTAAACCCTCACCTTGGGGTGGGTAATTTTGTTATAAAGACCTATAACTATAGATAAGGCTACCCTAGGATGAAATTCAGAGGGGAAAAATTAATTAGAATTAAGTATCTGGGGAAAGCCTCTTTGAACTCCCTCAGGCTGTGGCATTGCCTCCCAGGAGCAGAGGCGTGATTCCCATCATAGGGCATTTAAAGTTGTCTGTCTATGACTCTGTGAGTGAATTAGAATATCTTAAATCCTCAGATCACTTCCAGTTATTATCGCTATTGATTGACTTCCTATCAGACAGGCTCTTGTGATACCACACATCTTTCAAGACAGATGTTTGCACTTAAACTGCCAGAAGCTGACAATATGTTTCCATTTAAGCTGTACAAATGTGTTATTTGAAAAACACTTTACATTGCTGAAATAGACACTGCTATTTGGCCTGTAGTAAAACAGGGCTTTCATACTCGAGGCACATTGTGAATTGGCATGCTGAGATTTATAGCCATCTCAATGTGGCAGTGAAATAAATCTAGTTACCGTTAGTGAAAAATCCCCTGCAGTACATGCCTGCAAAACTGAGCTGAAATCATCCCAGAAAACAAAAGGCGAAGGTGTTTGCCAAAGGTGCAGAAACAAACAAGTAAACCAAGAGGGAAATCAACACTTTCCTGGTTAGTAAAAACAACGAGGAGTCTTTTTGGCACCTTAGAGACTTACAATCTGAAGTATCAGAATAACAGAGCTGGTTGGAAATTTTTTCAAATGAACAACTTGCTGTCAGGAAATGAAGATTCATTGAAAGCAAAACATTCCATGGGAATTTGTCAGTTTGGGTGGTTTAAGGAAGTCAGGCAGATTTCTTGGCAGCCCACCTGGTGACTGCTGGGCTTCCAGGCTCCTCTGGCTCCTCAGGGACCCACCAGGCAGGCAACCATGTTCCCAGGGACCCTGAGAATGCAGGGAACGTATTTTATTTTGAAAACACCAAAATGTTCCCACTGTAGGAATGTTTTGGTGTTTCTGAAACTAAAATTCCATTTTGGCAAAAAGTTTTGAATTTTTTTCTGTTTTTTGTTTGTTTTGTTTTGTTTTTTCCAGCCTGAATCAGGCTGAAAATTTTTCCAAACCTCACATTTTTTTTCCTGAAGTGGAACTGAGTTTCCTAGCCAGCTCTACAAAATCAGAGAATGTAAGTGATATCTGTTGATGCTTTCAAAATATAGGCAGTGTTGTCCAGTGGGTAGACACTAGGCTGGTACAGTATGCCTAGCTTTGCCATCGACCTGCATGAACAAGTCACTTCACTGATCTGTGCTCCTTCCCTACCTTTTGTCTTGTCTGTTTAGATTGTAAGAACTTCAGGGCAGAGACTGCCTCTTACTATGTGCATGACTTGTACAGTGCCTAGTGCAACTGTAAATTAGACACTACTGTAACATCGCTGCTATTACATATAAGGTACCTATAGACCGTATTCAAGAATATGTTGCCTTGCTCATGGGGAGAGTTGAGCAAATAACTGAGGTTTTGGCTTGGAGGCTGAACTGAATAACAACTTTTTAAAAAACTGATTTTTTTTCCAGTTTTTTATTTCAGGTTGTTTTGAGGTGTGTTTCACTTTTTTTCTTAATTAGCAAAATTTCTGAACAAAATGCTGTTTCAATAAGAATGTGTATCCTAGGTGTTTATATAATCCTCCCCCATCCTCCTCCAAAGCGCCTTGCAGTCATTAATGCATTATTAACCATATTAATCATTATTAACCCGCATCGCACCTGGGGGCTTGAGGTACAGAGAGACTGGATCAGTGGTTCTGAACCTTTTTTCATTTCTGGACCTCTTTGGAAATCTTAGACATGATCTATGGACCCCATTGGTACGCGGACTGTAGGTTGAAAGCCATTGGACTAGATCAGGGGTCGGCAACGTTCAGCACGCGGCTCGCCAGGGTAAGCACCCTAGCAGGCCGGGCCAGTTTATTTACCTGCTGACGCGGCAGGTTCGGCCAATGGGGGTGATAGGAAGCGGCGCGGGCCAAGGGATGTGCTGGCCATGGCTTCTCGCTGTGAAGCTCAGAGGTAAAGCTCCCCGAGCATCAATAGTGGATTTGCCAGCCTACGTTAGAGGTTGCACTGGTCTGGCTACCAGGGCCGGCTCCAGGCACCAGTGAAGGAAGCAGGTGCTTGGGGCGGCCAATACAAAGGGGCGGCACTCCCTCCGGTATTGGGGAGGCACGTCTGGGTCTTCGGCAGGGATTCGGCGGCGGGTCCCTCAGTCCCTCACTTCCTCTTTGGGCTGCTGCTGAAGTGCCGCCGATAGGCTTTTTTTTTTTTCTTCCACCGCTTGGGGCGGCAGAAAAGCTGGAGCCGGCCCTGCTGGCTACACTGAATTGGTTGTAATTGGGGCAAAGCTGTCTAGATGAGGCCTAATCTGTGAAAACTAACGCAAATTAAAATCCACTAGTTTTTGCTTGAAACTGCTTTCAGGTGTGATACAGTGGGGATAATACTCTGAGGTACTTTAGAGAAGGACTGGCAGACTAAACTAATGGTTGTCAAAGAGACTGAATTTTGTGGAGTCGTCTTTCTGGGAATCTCAACCTATTATTTCTGCTAGTATGAAAAGGGTAGGGTGAAATATAAATATATAGAATATACAAGGGGTAAAATCTAAAGAGGAGATAAGTTAAAACGAAAAATAAATGAAACAAGCAAAAGTTATTTTAAAAATGTTTAAAAACTGAAAAAGGCAAAGTTTAAAATTCCCTACAAAAGATGACAGGCTTGGATTAGTATCAGCAAGGCGGAGGTCAAGTAGCACAAGTAGGAATGTGAAATTATTTTACAATCTTGTATTGTGTTTCTTTGCCTCTCCCCTTCTCTGGAAACTGTTGTCAGTAGATCATATGCTCTTCAGGGTCTTTTATTTGTCAACCTGGTGCCTTCTGAGGCATTAAGTAAATTAAATAATAAAATACTAACAGTTGCAGAGCTGAGGAGGCTGGAATGCACTTTGTGTGACTTTCGGTATGGAAGTTCTAGGTTGTAGTTAGTACAACTTATTGTGGGTGTTAGGGCTAAGAGTTGAAGTATAGAGAGCAGTGAGGCCTCTATTCTATTCAATCCACCTTTCCCTTTCCTCACCCTCCAGGCCACAGCTAGGTCTGCTAAACTAAAGCATATATGATAGTCAAAGGTGTAGTATAGCACCTCCTGCTGGATTACCATAGGGTATACCATAATAGGTCAGACCATTGATCCATCTAGCTGGTAGCCTTTCTCTTGGGCAGAGACCATTACTAGATGCTTTGGAAGAAGGTAAACCAGCACCCCAGAATGTACCTACCCATTTAGCAGTATATGGAGTGATGAGCATCTGGCCTCCCTGTGATTGTCAGTTTACATTCTGAGGCCTGAGTTCTGGTTACTTGTAGCTTATCGTGCCAGTCTACAAAAATATTATTATGACTATTGGATTTAGGATTATCCAACCATTTAAAAAAAATTCCAGCCACAATGCCTGAGTTTGAATTCCATCAGCACTTAATTACACATTGTGGCTAGACGTAGCGTTAAGATTAATTTCCTTTTATTTATTCCAAATTTACTTGCCATTAATTTAACTGAGAAACTCCTTGCTCTCATATTCTGGGGAAATGGATTGTGAAATGTTCTCCTTTAAATTAATCCAGGTTCCTCATTTCTGTGGGCACAATAGTCTCTCTCGGGCGGTATGCTAAGCATGCTTGTAAAAGGTATGGTAAATATGAAAGCTACGCACTCTGATGATTTAAGTATTGGCACATTCTAAATGTAGCAGAAAAACAAATACAGCTCAGCTGTGGGTTTTTTTAAAACCCTTCAGAAATTATTAATAAAATATAATGGTATGGGTGAGAGTAACTCCCTCTTATTAAAGCACCATAAAGCCTTTTTAGCCTTTAATGGTAAAATATTTCATGTGGGTGCTGTCAAGGCTTATGCTGGTTTGACACTGCAAGAGAGCAGTGGCCAATTTTTTTTTTAAATTGTTTTACTCCTTAAAGATAAAGTGGGGGCATCCCTGGGGGAAAAAAACACCTTTGTATTTTTATAGAATCTCCCATATGAGGATCCTAAGGACCTACCAAAGTTAGTTAAGTAGAGATGGACTTAAGCCAACCCACTGGAACCAAACAGCCCTAAACTCAAGACTCATGTAACAAAAATGCATCTGAATTTCACAGCTGGAAACTAATTTGGCCACTTGGCACTTCACAGCAGCAGCTGCCAATATGAGTGTTCCAGTCTTCTTAGTCTAAAAGCACACACCCTGCCCTCTTCAGTTTAAGGAAAATCTCCCTAAACTGTTGGCTATATATGGCTTCTGATTGACACAGTCAGGGCCATCCTTACCCATACACAAACTACGCAGCTGTGTAGGGTGGTGCCCTACACAGCTGTGTGCTGCTCCAGCAGCCAGCCCTGCTTTGCCACAGCCCCGCCCCCACTCCATCCCTTACCATGAGCTACATCCTGGGGGACTGCAGCAGGGGTCCGGCGTGCCCTGCACTCACCGGTTGGTGGGAGATGGAGCAACCTGGCCCCAACCCGCTGTGCTCCGCTGGTGAGTGCTGGTGGCCAGGGGGCAGTTCCCCACTGTCCCCCAAGTCCCAAGGCTGGGAGCCAGGAGAGCAGAGTAGAGTGGGCTGGGGCCGGATCGCTCCACTTCCCGCCACCCCGTGAGTGTGGGGTCGGGTCCACCCTGCAATCACCAGGCGGCAGGAAGTAGAGTGACCCGGACCCAACCCACTCCACTCCACCGGCTCATGCTGGGGGGCGGTTTCCCCCCTGTCCTCCAAGCCTGCTCCTGCTCCCCCCGTGGAGGCCTGGGGTCAGCCACCCCTCACCCTGCGGTGGGGGCTGCATAGGCAGGGCTGGCTCCAGCTTTTCTGCCACCCCAAGTGGCAAAAAAAAAAAAAGAAGACGACGACGACGACGAGTGGCGGCACTTTAGCGGCAGCTAAATCGCGCTGCTTCTTTGGCGGCAGTTTGGCAGCGGGTCCTCCCTCCCTTCCTCTTCGGTGGCAATTCGGCGGCAGCTCAAAGAGGAAGAGAGGGAATGAGGGACCCACCGCCGAAGACCCGGACGTGCCGCCCCGATACCGGACGGAGTGCCGCCCCTTTGAATTGGCCACCCCAAGCACCTGCTTCCTATGCTGGTGCCTGGAGCCAGCCCTGTGCGTAGGGCACCAAAATGTCTAGGGACAGCCCTGGACACAGTCTTGAAGTTCTGAATCTATCCTGTAGAGGGCAGTGGTTCATGTACGCTGGCCAGCTCATTTACATGGAGATTTTAATACCATTAAACTTTGGCAAAAGTTGAAATCTGGAACCAAATTTCATGGCTTGGGGGTATAATACAGTGGATGGGGTATTAGACTGGGACTCAGAAGATCTGGATCCTATTTCTGTTTCTGCCATGGCAGAGAATTTGGGCAAGTCACTTTCTCTCTCTGTCCTTGATTTTCCCCATTCATAACATGGGGATGATCTCTCCTTTGCAAAGTACTTTGAGATATACAGATAAGAGATACATAACAGATTTGTATTATCTCAAATTAAGCTTCCCAAGTCTTTTGAAGGTGTGATTTTTTTTGTTTTTATTTTTTTACAAAGGATGGGGGCAGGGGCGGAATGGGACTGAGCAGCCTTATCCAGACAAGGATTTGGAAGGTGTTAACTTTTTAACAACCTGGTATAGACAAGGGAGTGTGCCTTTAACACATACTAAACTTGTAGATATAACGCTTTAACTTGACTACTGTAACACACGTTATTGTGCCTACGCTAGACTGTTAACGCTAACGGGTTCCTAAAACCTTCCAAATCCTAGTCTAGACAACATGTTAGTGTTAAGACTCATGTAGGCAAGGTGGTGTGCCTTTAATATGTTTTACAGTGGTCAAGTTAAAGCTTTATATCAACCAGTTTAGCATGTGTTAAAAGCCCATTGCCTTGTCTATACTAGGTTGTTAACATGTATTAGCTAACGCCTTCCAAATCCTAATCTACACGAGGCCTAAGTGACTTGCTGCAAGTCACGCAGCAGGTCTGTGGCAGTCAGGAAAATGGGCCTCTTGGCTTCTGGTATTTTTGATTTAGCCACTAGACCAGGCTTCCTATTTGAAAGAAAGAAACCCTAGGAGTTCAAATGTGCTTCACATTCCAGGTGCTCAAAACCCTACCTTCCTTGTTATCCCTTCTCCCAAGCACAGCATAACCCATTCCCAGCCGTTAGCTCCAAATCCTATAATATAGGCCAATCCATCCATTTAAAAAAAATGTTTGGCTAAAACATCCACATGTGGGATTTGAGTCACACTGAGGAATACACAGCTTTATGTACATCTGTTAGCTTATTAGTCACAAGCTTTTGTTTTCTTTTTTGAAGCAAGCGCTGGTACTCCAAAGCAGCTACAAGAGAAAAATGGGACAGATTTCAAGGTCCCTTAATTTTTACAGTACTCTGGTTTAATATGTTTTCAATGCAAAAGTTCTTGCTTCAGTTACCTTAGCAGCAACACTGTTCAAACCCACACATGTGCAATATCTGTATCTCCACTGCTGTAAATCCGTAATGGCGGCAAAAGACTTGTTCAGCTGTGAAAAACAGGTTATGTTGCATCATGCCTTACAACCACGGTATGTTGCCAATAAAAGAACTGGGCAAAAATGTTGCTTACTTTATGGCCTCGACTGTGATCTCTTTCATGTCATAGGATCTCTACAGACATACAAAACACAAGTGGGAACGTTATAGAAAATGTCAATATGAATAACAGTTAATATCCCATCTGGGCTTTTGCCAGTTCATGATACTGTGCAAAATGAGACACTTAATTATGGCAGCTTTGAGACCTAAACCTACATCCTTTGCATAGAACTGTTAGCCAGTGATGGTAAGTGGTGTTTGCCACTAAACAGCAGACAGGGAGTCAGGTACAGAGCATTTAAACGATTTGACAGAGGCCACAGAGACAGACAGAGCCAGGAATAGATCCCTGGAGTCTTGACTTACAGTTCACTGCTATAGCCCCTACACACCAATCTTGATTATACCCGTGATTATGACATGTAGCAGTTATGGCATGGTGTCCTCACTTACAAAGTGACTTAAAAGGATTTTAACTTGATTTATTGAGAGGATTTTAACTTGATTTATTGGCTTCTGAGAGCCATCTCCTGACCCTGCCAGGGGCTCTGTATTAGCCGGTCTAACTTGACTGAGATTGTGGAATGTCCCATAAAATCCTTTCAGTGCTGTGCTTCAACCAACTTGGGTACTCTTGACATTTTTGGATGTCTTCTAAACATCTAATGCCAGCAGAAATGTTGTTTAAATGTCTGAGAGATATTTTCAAATACTGTGTCAAATAAGCAGCATTGTGATGCCTGACGGAAATCTGGATAAGGAGCATGCCTCAGTAAGAGATGAAGAGGTCAGCATGAGTTATATACACAACTTAAACACTGAGAAGAGAGAAAAATGTTCATGTATCCATAAAACAAAAAGCAAAACTGGAAGCCAAGTTGGAAAATTACAGCGTTGGGCCATAGGAGGCTTGTGTGATAGAGTGGGCTTGGAAGTGGAAGGAGTGTAATCGAGTTTGATTTAATGAATATTAGCTGCAGCTACTGTACTTAGTGCCTTACTGTGTGGAGACACTCAGCTGCTATTGCTAGGGTCCATGCTGTGACTTGAACCATTTGTAACCAGTTACTAATGTGATTTGTGCCCAGGCAACACCTCAAAGCATAGGTGCTAGAACTAGGGGTGCAGGGGATCATGTAGCACCCCCGACTTGAAATGGTTTCCATCGTATACAGGGTTTGCAGTGTGGTTCAATGGCTCTCAGCACCCCACTATACAAATTGTTCCAGCACCCCTGCCTCAAAACCATTGTAGCTAACCACGTATCACCCTTGCCAGTGACCTATTCTACATCTTCCTGTAACCAGCTTGTGACACTGTTTTTACTGTGCAGAAGGGTTTCCGTAACTACTCATGTAACTAGACTTTCCTTTCTCCCCTCGGTCTCTGTGGTAAGAAATCCCAGAATGCATTGCTCTATATTCTGCTGGTGCTGCTCTTTGTGCATAATCCACTGCCACTCAATTTCCAGCTGAAGCATCATGGTTTAGCTTTCCAGCTTTTCCTAGAATGCACTAGTACCAAAATGTCTAGATAAATGATGGTTTGGAGGATGGCAGTGGGGTGGAAGTTACTGTGTGGACCCAATTAATCCATGCTCATGGTCACCAGAAGAGGTGAGTGTGTCAGGATCTCATGACGAAGGCACAGGTATACTTGGCGTGCTGACAGGCTCTCAAAGAGGCTTTGTGCATCTTCCAGTTTATTTCTGGGCTCCGTGACCTTGGATCCAGGTTTCCAAAAGTATTTAGGAACCTAAAGATGAAGAAAGGTGTGACGGGTTGGATCACAGAAACCCCCTTGGGAGCTGCCACCCGATGTGCAAAGACTACCCCTGCTCCTGTTTTCCCTGCCAGCTCAGGACTCCAGCACCCTGTCTTGCTGAGCCAGACACTCCCGTCTGGCTCCAGACACAGGCCCAGGGTCCGAATCACTTGTCCCAAAGCTGCAAGTTTACCTGAAAACAGCTCGCAGTAGCGTGCTTGTCTTTAGCACTCAGATGCCCAACTCCCAATGGGGTCTAAACCCAGATAAATCCGTTTTACCCTGCATAAAGCTTATGCAGGGCAAACTCATAAATTGTTCGCCCTCTATAACACTGATAGAAAGATATGCACAGTTGTTTGCTCCCCCAGGTATTAATACATACTCTGAGTAAATTACTAAATAAAAAGTGATTTTATTAAATACAGACAGTAGGATTTAAGTGGTTCAAAGTAGTAACAGACAGAACAAAGTAAGTCACCAAGCAAAATAAAATAAAATGCGCAAATCTATGCCTAATCAAACTAAATACAGATAATCTCACCCTCAGAGATGTTTCAGTAAGTTTTTTCTCAGACTGGACACCTTCCAGGCCTGGGCACAATTCTTTCCCCTGGTACAGCTCTTGTTGCAGCTCAGGTGGTAGCTAGGGGATTCTTCATGATGGCTTCTCCCTCTCTCTGTTCTCTTCCCCCCCTTTATATATCTTTTGCATAAGGCGGGAGCTCTTTGTCTCTCTGGGTTTCCACCCCCCCCTCACTGGAAAAGCACCAGGTTAAAGATGGATTCCAGTTCAGGTGACATGATCACATGTCACTGCAAGACTTCATTACTCACTTGCCAGCACACACATATACAGGAAGACTCACGGGTAAATACAGCCATCTGCCGACAATGGGAGTCATCAAGATTCCAAACCATCATTAATGGTCCACACTTTACACAATTACAATAGGCCCTCAGAGTTACATTTTATATTTCTAGTTTTAGATACAAGAGTGGTACATTTATACAAATCAGATGATCACACTCAGTAGATTATAAGCTTTGTAATGATACCTTACAAGAGACCTTTTGCATGAGGCATATCCCAGTTACTTACATTCACTTATTACCGTATTTTCTCTAAAACTATCTCAGTTACATTATATTGACTTATTATCAAGCTTTTATAAAACCATATAGACTGCACAACGTCACAAAAGGTACCTAACTTTCTTAGGCATGTCAAGGGGTTTTCAGAAGCACCTGTCTCCCTCTTTAGATGCCTAAATACAGTTGGAAATCAGTACTGCCTAATCCGATAACATGGTAATAAGATTAGGGTTGCCAACTTTCTACTTGCACAAAACTGAACACCCTTGCCCCGCCCCCTGCCCCACCCTCCTCCGAGGCCTGCCCCCACCTACTCATCGCCCCTCCCTCTGTTGCTCACTCTCCCCACCCTCACTTACTCGCTCATTTTCACTGGGCTGTGGCAGGGGGTTGGGGGGTAGGAGGGGGTGAGGCAGTGAGGGCTCCGGCTGGGGGTGCAGACTCCAGGGTGGGGCCAGGGATGAGGGGGTTGGTGTCAAGAAGGGGCTCCAGGCTGGAGGGTGGAGCTGAGGGGTTCAGAGTATGGGAGGGGGCTCCAGGCTGAGGCAGAGGGTTGGGGTGTAGGCTCTGGCCTGGCGGTGCAGGTTCTGGGGTGGGGCCAGAAATGAGGGGGATCAGGGTGCAGGAGGGGGCTCTGGGCTGGGGCAGGGGTTTGGGGTACAGGAGGGGGCTCCAGGTGGGGACCGAGGGGTTTGGAGGGCAGAAGGAGGATGCAGCGGCATGTATCCCCTCTGGCTCCTACACGGCGGTGTGGCCAGGTGGCTCTGCATACTGCCCCATCCGCAGGCACCGCCCCTACAACTCCCATTGGCTGTGGTTCCCAGCCAATGAGCTGTGGAGGTGGGGGTAGCACGCGGAATCCCCTGGCTTCCCCTATGCGTAGGAGCCGGAAGGGAGACATGCTGCTGCTTCCGGGAGCTGCGCAGAGCCCCAGCTGCGCCACCGACCGGACTTTTAATGGAAACAGGGCACCTGGCAACCCTAAATAAGATACTTCAGTCACAGTTCTGGCTTTCACTTGATTGTAGGGCAAGTGGGATTAAAAAGAAGACACTTTCACAAGATTAAAATAAACCACCATTTATTTAAAAATGTTTTTCACAATCAGTTGGAATCTTTTTAATGGACGCTCTTGTCAAATTCTTATGAGGTTGTTTTATTTTAGCCAGTGCTTTTATGCCATCTCATTTGCCAAAATTTTTTAACTTGAAGTACATTAAACTCCCTTTATACCTTCCTCATTGTGCTAACTGCACAATGTGGAAGCCAGTTCTATTCCAGGAGTGAACTTTGATCTGGAGGTGGTAGGTGATTCGTGTAGATACAGGAGGTGAAAGAATGGAGTTGTTTGTGCAGCAATCCATCATTTTAATAAGCATTAAAAAATAAGTGAGGAATGAGTGGGATTTACTATACATGTTTCACATTCTTCATGCAGCAGGACCACTGATAATATTGGGCTCTATCCTTGTGACATGCTGTACCATGCAGGTAAAATAAAGGCAGTTGTTTTACCTGCACAGAATCACCTTTGCTAGCAATCTGGAGAAGAATATTAAGAATGATTAATTGAATTTAGGTAGTCTTGTGCCTCTGGAGAATGAGGTTGAAATCCAGTCTTTTAAAAAGGAATAGAAGTGGTATGTAGGTCAGTACTGAGGTGTGTTGGACAGAGCAGAATGGTGAATCATATATGGCGCCTAGCTCAAGTTAATTCTATTAGTTCTATTCTTTCTTGAGCTTTAAAACAGTCACAAAGTTAAAAAAAAAAAGGCATTCAGTCATTGTGTATATCTGGATCTCAACTCTGCACAAAATGGAGAGAGTGTGGTTCAGCCCATTTGAGAGAAATTGTCAGCTATAAAATTTGGATCCAGTTCTAAACTCCTCTTACGTTTGCAGATGCATGGCTCTGGGACTTTATTTGGGGCTGATCTTTGATCTATTTGAATGAGACGTTAACATTTTACTTGTAGAAGTTAAATATAAGATTAAAACAGAATGGTCATCTCTCTATGGTTGTCTTTTTCCCTGTTACGGCAGAAACATTTGAAAAATATTAATTAAATTTACCAGTACCCAATATTTAGGGTCTAATTCTGCTAACTGATAATCCCCTGAAGATGCTAAGTACTCTCAACTCCAACTAAAATCAATAAGAACTGAGGGTGATCAGAACCTTTCAGGATTAGCCCATAGGCTGTACACTCTCTTCTGCACAAAGACTATGAACATAGTTAGACATGAAGTGCCATGTATTTTACAGTGGTATAGATGTGATTTATAATACATCACTTTTTTACATAAAATACCTATCTCTGTGGAATGTAAAGCTGAACAATGCAGCTCACTATCACATGAACTCTTTTCCGTCCACAGGAAGACATGGTCTGAAAAGCTTTTTTTAAGTCTCCATTAAAAAACATTTATACTACATCAACTCTAGTAGCTTAGATAATTATATTGGACTTGATAACCAGGAAGGGGGCCTGCCGCTGACTATGGATTTTTCTCACACCCGTTCCTTCCTACTTTTGTTGTGGTCCTGAGTCCAGTCCAAAGATTCTGTGAGCTCCGGTACATAGTAATTTGCACCTCCCGTTTTTTTCCTATAAGAAACAGTGGAGAGGGGCCCTCTTTTGAAAGCCTGAGAGTTGGTGCCAAGGAAATAAAATATTACTCAATTTCATAAGATCTAACATGCATACATATTTAACAAATAACTCATCATCAATTTAATTTCATAATACAGTTGGGTTTAGATGCATTAGGTAGATACTGTAACCGGGACATGGGGTGGGCAGGGTACCTGTGAAATACATACCTGTCAGCCAAGGCTAATTACATTGACTGTTTCCCTGTGAGAAGCCAAAAGAAGAAGCTTCTCTTTTGTTTCCAGACCAACACAGATTATAATAGGGAAACCTCAATTTTTTCCTTTACACTGACTCTTCCTACTTAATTCTCTGCTCCCTCCTATTTTATGTAAAGGCCTTGGCAATGATCTGTATTGCCCAGGACAGGACCCTACTCTCTCAAACCATTGAACATAATTTAGCATAGCTCTTCAAGACTATGCTATGACTTGCTCTTCTGGATTTCTCTCAAGTGACATTCCTCTAGGGAGCACCTTGTTCCTTCAGAATTCACTACAGATCCCAACCTGACTGTGGCATGTAAAAATGCATGTAACGTGTTAAGTAACACTGCTTCAAGTCAAGAACAAACAAAAGTGGAGCGAATAGCGAATTTTCCAAAACACCAATATTAAAGGCCCATCTCTGTTGGCCATTAGAAGAGCTAAATGTTATTTTCAAAGTATCACAGATCCAAAAATGAATAGGTGAGGCCCAAAAACATTCCTCAAGATAATCCTTGTTTTATTTTGGAGAGACACTGCACTCTAACCATGACAGATATGACAATATCTGAAACAAACTTTATGGAATTAAGTTAAAATACTTAATTCAATAAGGTTTAGGAGTCCAATGTATTAAAAATGCAAATGTGTATATATTATTGTGAGAGTATATAGAATTTCTTTAAGAGGAAGTCAGAATTAATGCAATCTCTGGGAAGTACCAGGAACTTCAAAGGACTTTTTGGGACAATATGTGTGAAGTGGATTTCCTAGGAAACACTTGAGATGAGGGGAATGCAAATGACGCATCTCTGAATCGATCCTTTTGAAGTTGCGGCTTGAGCAGAAAACCGTTGATTGGCTTATAACATATTCACCGTCTCTTCAAAGGCCCAAAGTGGATAAATGAAAGACTTACAGAGTCATGAGTGTTCTTGTGCTGAACAAAGAGTGTTATGAACTTGAAACTACAGGAAAACCCGTGTGTGGTTTTGAAGGACCACTTGCCAGAGCCCATGTTAAAACTGGGTGGATCCCTTGTAAGCTTATAAGATATTTAAGAGTAGGTTAGATAAATGTTTATCAGGGATGGTCTAGACAGTATTTGGTCCTGCCATGAGGGCAGGGGACTGGACTCGATGACCTCTCGAGGTCCCTTCCAGTCCAAGAATCTATGAATCTATGTGTGTAGTTTCTTTTATTGTTTTTAACATGTTTTCTCTGTAATGCTTTTACCTTAAGAATAAAATGAGCTTGCTTAGAAATAGCTATGTGGTAACTGTACCTGTGACAATTACCTGTGACAATTACACTCTGAAGAGAAGGCAAAAGAAGCCCACATATGCAGCTTGTCTTTTGCTGGGGATAAAAGTATAATCAGGGAACTATGAAGCCTGGAAATACTCCACTCAGAAGTGAGTGAAATGTGTGTCTCCATCCAAGAGAGATGATGGCTTGGAAGCCTACAGCAGGTGCCCATTGCTGGACAATAGAGGGGACTACAGATTGAGTTGCCTTGAACTGTGACACTAGCTAGCACTGATTGAACCGCAAAAAATTTGGAGGTTCAGTTTGGATGAACCAGGTTGTTTATGCTGGCTGAATGTCTTAAATCTGCAAAGTGGAGCTGGAAATCTCCCAAGAGCAAGTGTTTTTGTGATATTGGAAGCACTTCAAGTGGTGGCTATATACAGAAATGTCAAGATACCATAACAGAGGATGTTTAGCCTAACTGGAGGTAGGAAATGCATAGACACAAGGGAATGAAAAACTACCAGTAATGACACTTTTTTCCTTTAGCATAAGTTAACTAAACTTTTTCAAACCTTCTTGGTTATTGGCTTGAGTTAAACTGAATTTTGGACCATGCTTGGAGTCCATTTCTGTTTATCCAAGCTGTCTCCCAAGTGTTAGCAGAAGGAAGAACTGAAGTGTAAACTTCCAAGCGGTGCTAAGTACATTGCAAAATAATAGATTTTACATATTGCATGAATACATATAACGTTAATGCTACGAATTTAAGGTGTTTTTATGATTATTAGTTACAATAGTGTGTAGAGGTTCCATTTTTCTAGGCACTATATACATATAATAAGACAGTCCCTGCCCCAAATATAAAGAGTTTGTGTGAAGGACTATATATTTCATCTGGGTAGTGAATTCCATCCTTTCTTTTGACTTCAGGCTTTGTAGCAGGGTGCGCTGCTTTTTCCTCATTTAGAAAAGCATTTTTTTTATTTTAAAAAATCCCTTATTTAACACTTTTTTGTGAACTTTGGAGGAACCTCTGATTTAAAAGCAAGCCCTTTGTTGCTAGCCAACAATCTGAGCTCATCCCAAAATCCATGAAAACAGAGCAAAACAAACACAGGGCACTTAACATTCTTATGTAATATCCTCAGGTTTTTGGCAAAGATCAGGTGGGAAGCAGCATGAAACTTTCAGTTATATAACTTTGAAATTGGGTGGACTTCCTTTCTGAGTTCACCTCTCACGGCAGCAGTGAAAACGGTATGACGACGCTCTGCTTTAATAAGTGACTTAAAAAAAAAAAAGTATTTCCTACTCTTGTTTGAGCTCTTTACAAGAGGTCGTTTGGCTTGGAGTCAATGTTCTATCAACAGTGCCGTGCATGGAGGAAATTCTGCCTCCTGGAATGTGATGGGAATAATAGTTCTCCTCTTTCTCCAGAGCAGAAAAAACACAGATTATCAACCAACTACTCTGTACAGCTGCTCTTGTCAGGGGTGACAGGATGAAATGAGGGGCTCCCATCTTCCATGCTGGAGGCTATCGTGCCAACAGTGTGGATGGATGCTGCTCATGAAATATCCATCCCCTTGCCTGATGTTGGAGAAGGCCTTAAATAATGTAGAATAAAAATTAACCACCACCCCTAAATTATACCCAACTAAGTGTGTGTGTGTGTGTGTGTGTGTGTTGCATTGAATGACTTAATTGTCTTAAGTTTTTAGTTTAATTCAGAGGGGCTTGGCTGCTGAGTGAGAAGCTTGGGAAACAACAAACCAAGAAGCCTGTCAGACTCCAGTTCATCTTTGCTCACCTCCATTTGCCATTTGATAGTGTGGACTGAACCTTAATAGACAGGCTGACTATTTGAGACCACACTCTTCCTCGATTCATGATTGCGTAACACCCCTGTAGAAGATACAGCAATTGCTTACATGAAAAAGTAACATTAGGAAAGTATGTACTGTATTTTTTGCTGTCTTTCAATGCAGTATAGTAGCTGGAAGCTAGGAGAAGAGCCAGCTTCATGTGACCAGCCACCTCCGAATAGGGCACAAGCTTGAGTCTGAGAATCCCTGTTTCAGAGATCATTCAGCAGCTCCTCTTTTTTGTATCTATGGTGCTGAGGTTTGGGGGAGGGAGAAGTTATCTGCTCGGCTGATTAGCTGATCATGTTTCAGGTGAAAAGTGAACCAAGCAGAAAAGTGAAGCTGATCCAAAAACGCAAACGGTTCTGTGCTACTTCCCAACAATGTCCTCTTTTCTGTGGGGCAGCTTGCATTACTGCTGCGTCTTCTCTATCCAGAAGTCAGGCCCCCCCAAAACCACGAGAATTTTTTTTAAATGGGTTATTTTTATTTGTCATTTGGCTTCTGAGCGTTTAGGCCACAATTACTTAATGTTTTATCCTTTTCTTCTTTTCTGTGAGGGCTAGAAACATTATTACAATGAAAACTGAGATTTCCAGCTAATCATTTGACTCCAGCAACTGAGACTTTAAGAAAAACACCAACTATAATGAAATATGTAATTAAAACCATGGAAGTTGATAACACTGTGTATCTGGTGCCCAGGGCTATCAAACCTGGGTTAATACCACTCAATTCACGCTACAGAAAAACCTCACTTTAGGTTTCTAGTCTAAATCTCTTTTTTATGATCAATTAATACAGCTTTTTTCTGGACACTTTTAGTTATTCTTTACATTCTCCTAAGCTAGATAGGATGTTTATATTCAGATTTTGATTTAGGGGCTGGACAGAGAATAAAGAGGGATTAGCTAATTTTTTAAATATAGCGCATTTAAAATTCCTTCCTTGATCAGTCAGGAGGTTTAGCATAGTGATACCAGTATCCAGTAAATCTAGATAAACTTTTATGGAAAACAGCTTATATCCTGGACATAAAGAATGTTTGAATGGATTTCAAATTACTCTCCTCCCTTTCCAGGAGGAATACAAATAATAAAGTATTTTAATATGCCATTTTAGAGCCTGGTTTTCTGTGGCAGCAATGCTTCCCCTGAAGTCAGTGCAAGCTTTGCCATGACTTCAGTGGGAACAGGATAGGACCTTTAGTTTGCAAGCTCTTCGGACTCCACATTCAATGTATTGTATAATTACCGTGGCACAGCATCATTTCCATCTATGGTGGCATAGAATTGATGGTGCTGAATTTTGTGAAGAATGGCAACCTCAGCATAATAACAGGTGTGGCAGGAACTATAGAGCAGTGGTTCTCAAAGCTGGTCTGCCGCTTGTTTAGGGAAAGCCCCTGGCGGGCTGGGCCAGTTTGTTGACTTGCCGCATCCGCAGGTTCGGCCGATCTTGGCTCCCACTGGCCGTGGTTCGCCGTTCCAGGCCAATGGGGGCTGCGGGAAGGGGCAGCCAGCACATCCTTCGGCCCGCGCCGCTTCCTGCAGCCCACATTGGCCTGGAGTGGCAAACTGCAGCCAGTGGGAGTCGTGATCGGCCGGACCTGTGGACGCGGCAGGTATAAAATAGAATTACTAGTACTTAACATTATTTCACAGAAGCCAGCCAAGGCAGGGCCCCCATTTTGCTCTACAAAACATATAGAAAATGAGTGCCTACTCCCAAAGAGCCTACAATCTAAAAGACAAGTTGCAAGAGGTTGATGAGACAAGCAGGGGGGCTAGAATAGGAGGTGATAGAGGATAACAAAAATAATAGGATGAGGGCAATTCTTAGTAATCAGAAGCAGCAGTCCCATAAAATATGATTTGTTTGACACAATATCACTCGATCTGTGAAGAGGTCATGTTATATCATAAACCTTTTGTGGCAGGGACTGTGTCTTTTTATGCGTGTGGAAAGCCACATAGTATGTTATGGGCACTAACAGAATAAAATAATGAGTAATCACACTGTAGACCTGACCATTTTGCTTCCAAAAGTGATCCACGTTGTGCTTACAGATTCAAACTTCAATGTTTAATGTATGTGCCTATGTACTTAAAAATTGTCAGGATGCCTTTAATGACGCCATTAGCCTAGTGACTGGGCAGTTGAGGCATCCAATGAGGAGGAATAGAAGAATGAAATTAAGCTCGAAGACCTTGCTTTGCTCATCACACTCAGATGGGAGTCCAGGGTAGTAATTTAGATCTGAATCCTGCAAAGACATATGCACGTGCTAACCATAATCTACAGAGCGTGGTCCCATTGATTTTGATGGGAGAAATCACAATGAGAAAAGTTAAGCATGTGCATAAATCAAAAGAACATAAAAATGGCCATCCTGGGTCAGACCAAAAGTCCATCTAGCCCAGTATCCTATCTTCTGACAGTGGCCAATGCCAGATGCTTCAGAGGGAATGAACAGAACAGGTAATCATCAAGTGATCCATCCCCTGTTACCCAAAGTCCTTGCAGGAACAACACATAAGGGAAGCCTAGACAACCATTACAAATCACTTTGTTTCCTGAGCTTTTAAAATCAAATAATTTAATTGTGTGTTGAAACTACGAAACAAAATGTCCTGTCCTGCATTGACTGACCTACCTTTAAGATATAGACTTCATTAATAAAGATATACCGGTAGTTCTTCAATTTGTTTAGTCTGATGATAAAAGTTATAGCTGGGAAAATTCCTGGAACTCGTAGCGTAAGCATAATTTTTTCCTCCCTTTTAAAAATGTCAAGCTTGCAACATGAGAGAGGATGTGTTAAGCGAAGCACTGCACAATTCTAATGGTCATGGCCGTGAGGTTTTTAAGAAGGATGGAAGATGGAAAGTCAATTTACTTAAGCTGTACAATGCAATAGTCCCCCTTGCCCTCCAGCCATCAAATTTACTTCTTTATAACACAATTTAGAATAGTTGCTACAATTGCAGCAACTGATACTTCTTTGCATGTGATTGTAGTTAATACTATCTCCTAGGAGTTTGCAGGTATAAGAAGGAATATTTTCTTCTTCCCTTTGGAGAGTGGTTTGCATTTTTTTAATGTGAGGTTGGGTAGCTCATTCTCCTTTATTGTGTGGGAGGGAGGGTCCTTCCCTTTCTGGTATCGTCCAGTGCATGGGCAGTGAGGGCACTTTTCCAGAGGTGATTTGTGGTGTCTTCATCTAGCCCTAGATGGCAGCATTTGGAAGGGAAGGTGTGATGATGAGAATGAGGGCTTCACTGACCTTTACTGAGACCCATAGTGGGGGGGAACTCTTTGCAGAGTCAGTTAGGGGTTGGAGTTCACCAGGTGAGCATTGGAATCCTGTAGTTGTGCTTTGTGTGAAACCAGGAGAATCCAGGAAAAGCTGTTGAGTGGAACTGCCTTAAAAATGGGGAAACTTTTTTTGGATCAGAATTTGAAAAGTTGATAATGAAGATTTTTGAATGATTGGTTTTGAGACGTTCACGCTGGCCGGAGCATAAACTGAGTGGGGGATGTGCTCACTTCAGTGCTAGGCCACCTGGTGCTCTCATTGTCTTTAAGTTGCACCATTTTGTCTTGACTTTTATGGAGAACTCTGTCATTGGTGTTGGTAGGGTGACCAGATATCCCGATTTTATAGAGCCAGTCCCAATATTTGGGGCTTTTTCTTATATAGGCTCCTATTATCCCCCACATTCTGTCCCGATTTTTCACACTTCACCCTAGGTGTTGGTGGCCTGCCAAATGCTCTTACCTCTCAGACCTCTTCTCTCACAGTGCATGCCTATGCACATGCACTTTCTGAGGGAGATTTTTAAAGGCACAAATGGCAGTTAGAGACCCAACTCACCAATTGGGATAGGCACCTAATTACCATTTGTGCCATTGAAAATCTCCCCCTCTGCATGATGTCTCAGTCATCCATTTTCTCCTCCTTCTCTTTTCTATTCCCTACAAGATATTCAGTTTTACTGTAAACTTAGAATAACCTTCAGGTTCATGCTTACAAATTGGCAGGGATAGCTCAATGGTTTGAGCATTGGCCTGCTAAACCCAGGGTTGTGAGTTCAATCCTTGAGGGGCCACTTAGGGATCTGGGGCAAAATCAGTACTTGGTCCTGCTAGTGAAGGCAGGGGGCTGGACTCGATGACCTTTCAAGGTCCCTTCCAGTTCTAGGAGATGGGATATCTCCATTATAAAAAAAATAAAATTGATGTTTTAATGTGTTCCAGTATCTTACCAGGTAACAAAGTTAGGCTGTCTGGTCTATAATTGTCTGGGTCCTCTTGTTCCCCATGTTTCAGGGAACTCATTTGTCCCCAATACCTTTAGGGGAATTCTATTTTCAGTCTATTAACTTCCTCTGTGCCTAGGTTTTCTAACTCCTAACTTTTCTGAATAACTATAAAATCCTGGACTCACTAGAAAGTTTTGATTGTCCTCAGCTTCTGGTAATAGACTCACTTCCAAAAGTGGCCTCTCTACTTTCTCACAGTTGCTCTCTGAACCTCCATTACTGTATACTGTATCTGAGAATCTTTTTTACATTATCATTTTCCTGCTGTTAAGCAGTTTTAATTGTATTCAGCTTATCCTTATTAGAGATGGCAAAGGCATCTTTGGTCACCCAGTCCTCTTTTCTGCCCATATATGTTTGTTCCCTTCAATGTATTTCCTAATGCTTTGCCCAGTCTTGCTTTAAATGTCCCAGGTGATAAGGTTTCATCCACTATCCTTGAGGAAATTATTTAGCAATCTAATAGATTTCTGTCAAGAAGCTTTTCCTGACATTCAGCCTAAATCTTCCATTTCTTAATTTCATCCCATTATTTAGTTAAAATCCTTTGCATTAAGCTAAATGATTTCTTTTTCTCTGGAGCTTACTCCCTTCTGTCCCTCTCAATAGACAGATGTAGATGGTTATCATTAGAGCTGATGGAGAAAATGGAGGATATTTTGGTAGAAAACTTTGCACTTTCATCCAAATACCAAAAATTGAAAACTGGGTGCAGGAGGGGGCTCAGGGCTGGGGCAGGGGGTTGGGGTGCAAGAGAGGGTTCAGGGTACAGGCTCCACCCAGGTGGCACTTACCTCGAGTGGCTCCTGGAAGCGGTGGCATGTTCAGCAGCAGCTCCTAGGCTCACAGGCAGCTCTGCGCACTGCCCCTGCCTGCAAGCACTGCCCCCACAACTCCCATTGGCGCGGTTCCCCGTTCCCAGCCAATGGGAGCTGCAGAGTTGGTGCTCAGGGCGGGGGCAGTGCACAGAGACCCTCTGGCCATGGCTCCTCCTAGCAGCTGGGAGTGGCATTGAGCCAGGGCAGGTAGGAAGCCTGCCTTAGCCCCACTGTGTCACCAGACTTTTAGCAGCCTAAAATCTCCTGGATTGGCTTCAGTAGCTTCCAGGAGATTGAGCCTGATTCCAGGAGACTCCTGGCCAAACCATGAGGGTTGGCAACTCTAAGTAGAGCTGATCAACAAATAATTCTTTTTATCCTGAAAGTTTGACTTTTTGTTGAAAAAATGAAAAATGCTAAAAATAGTTTGGTAGCCCAAAAACATCTTAGTTTTCTGTCAGAAAAAAAGTTTCTATGGAAGATTTCCAACCAGCCAAATAGTATCTAACCCAATTATACCCTGAGAATTTTGTTGGTATCAAATTATTGTTCAGGTAATCACGAAAGAGCAGTAATTTGCCTGACCACACATCTACAGAGAACATATATCATGATCTAAATTTCCTGTTCAGCTTCCCTCTAAGTTCCTTCAAGACATTTTGGCAAGAAGAGACTGAAAGTATTGATATGATCTTTTTAATATTGCTCTGCCCAAAAATGATATGATTAGTTTAGGTGCTAATAAGATAAGTTCAGTGCATCCTAAATTCATTTCAAGAGCTACTTTTGACTGTTAAGAAGTCTCTTTCCCCCACCTTCCACCCCTCTCTCCTGGAGAGAGCTAATTGGTTCAGTAATACACTACTAAGATTTTTAATCCGTTTCCATACACTCACCTTCACTCCTGGCTGGCATTGGTTAGGTAAATAACGAGCTGTAACTTTTGCTTTCCTGTTCCACCTTGTTCACTCAGCCTCCCATCCTCCCACACCCTATTAGTCTGTTTTCTCCTCTTGAGTGTAGTCTGACGATGTAGGTTGTGAGACCTCTGGGGCAAGAACTGTCTTCTTCACTTTACGTCTGTACAGCACCTAGCACAGTGAGGCTCTGATCATTGATTAGGATAAGTAGGTGTTCCTGTAATTCCAACAATAAATAATTATTCCATTAATTGGTACAAGTGAAACTATTCAGTGAGCGTGTTCCTTCCTTGCTGGATGCCTGTGAGTAGGATGGGCTGTAATAGAAAGTGTCACCACAAATACTGCACTTAGTTCCAAATAATTCAGCAATCCAGTTGCAGTTAGAGGTTTTCATCCACTATTGCAAGAGGAGGAACCAAAGTTACTATTTGAAGGACTATTTAAAGGGATGCTGTTGAGTAATTTAATTCCAAAAAGGAAGTTTTGGCTTTGGGGAAATGTTGTTTATTTTATTTACAAAACCCTAATAGTAAAAGTTCATCGGTTTTCACGATTTTTTAAAAAGTAGGTTGAGACATTGAGTCTAAACATTCCTCTGCTTCCCAAACATGCAGCATTGTGCCTAGTGCATGAGAACCAGACAGTGCGACTTCACTAGTCTGTTTTCATTGTCCATGGTCAGTGAAGTGCAAAGATCATAAAATGTTGAAGAAGTAAGATCTTACAATGTACTTAGTGAGAAGTTAGTAACACATACAAGGGCTTTCGTCTCGTATAATAGGATTTGTACCCTGACAAAGCCCTTTTGACAGTATCTTTTTCAACTTCTTGTAATTTTGGTGGTGGTGAAAAGAAAGGGACAGAGGTGGAATTTTTTGCAGGAGTTTTGTTGTTGGTTTTTTTTTTTTTTTTTTTTTTTAACTTTTATATAAAGCTTTAATGGTCTACAAAATTACAAGTTACAATGCACATGTGGTTACAGTACCCTTCTAAATAGAGGTTGTTTTTCTTTTTATTGGGATGGTGGACGAAAAATAAGTACTGTATCTAGGTCTAAATGTTACTGCAACAGATCAGTAATACAGCTAAAGAAGGAAGCTTTGGGATTTGATGGCTAATGATCCATTGCCTTTTGCTTTGAGTTCAGGGTTCCTATTTGGACAGAAGATCATGGCTAGTTTAATAGATAGCTGTGTGCATCACCATCTTCAAATTAGGTGGATGTTTACATTCTACTGGGAAACTAACAACCTGTATATACTAAAAGAGTTCATAGCAAAATACTGTATGAGGTTCCTTCTGTTTCTATTTATAAAGCTTACGTGGCTACTATAGCATTCAGTTCATGCAGGATAATTACTGTATTCTTAGCTTTTAAGTTATTCTGATCAATTCTAATAACAAAATGTTTGAAATTTGCTGGAAAATAGGTCTGCCTATGTGTATTTATTAAAGTTGATTCATGTGACTCTTGACTGTGTGAAGAACATGGAAAAAAACATAGGGCAGTTATGAAAAAATAATCTGAGCTACCGGGCTTCTAACCTAACTGTAATCAGACAAGGCTTTCTTCTCTTAGTGTAGTTTTGGACAGCTCGCTGAAAACTTCTGGTCAGTACACAACAGTGGTCAAAAAAGGAAACCGAACATTAGGAATTACAAAGAATGTTACAGAAAGCAATACCAAAAACATAATGCTGTTATATAAATCAATATATGCCCCCACCTAGAATACAATGTTCAATTCCGGTCAGCCTGTACCAAGAGAGATTGAAGGGTGTTCAGAGATGGGACACATGAAAACGATTGCAGGAATGGAAAACTCCCATCTGAAAGGTAACTGAAAAGGTCTGGGACTGATTAGTTTAGAGAAGAGGCAAATAAGAGGGGATGTGATAGTGGTATATAAAACAATGTATGGTGTGAATAAGGTAGATCAAGCACTTTTTTGTTTCACATACCCCTGCCTTTATAGAACAACCAGGGAATGTCCAATGAAATTGAAAGGCAATACGCTTTAAAACTGATCATAGGAATTTTTAATCATAATTAACCTGTGGAATTCACAACCACAAGATGTTACCGAGAATGTGAGCCTAGATATAAAAGGCTAATTTACTTTTAATGATAATGAAAACCTCCAGTTACATTAGAAGTGTTTTTTGTTTTGTTTTTTAAATAGGGATACTAATCCCTCACCTTTTAGGGTCTAAGCCAACCACTAACTGAGAGCAGCAAGAAGAAACTTCCCCTATAGGTATGTTATTAAATAATTGTGCATCAGGAGGTTCCTAGCACCCTCCTCAGAAGCACCTGATTCTGGCTACTGTCTAGGAATGAATAAGCGCTAGATGGACAGGTGGCCTGCCCTAGTATGGCAATTCCTACCTAAGTGTCTTAGGTAAAGAAGAGATCATTTGTATGTGATCTCTGGAAACCCAAATATATTAAAAACAATGCAGTATTTCTTTGTATTTCCTAATACTAAAATAGTATTCTGTGGAAGTGGGTGGGGTGAGTTATAAGGATAAACTAATACAGGGTGTGATTATATATAGACATGGTCTTATAAATAAAAATGTGGCTAGGCAAGAGGGAAACAGCTGGAATTCCTGTTCTTTAATGCTGCCTTCACAGTATTGCATAAACAGCAGCATGTGATGGCAAAGAGCCCCTGTCATATATAAGTTATCCTATCGTTGTTTTTTTTCTACCAATAAATTCAGATAGTTTGAATGAAATGGGGGGATAATGTGAAATTTTTGGAAGAAAGAAAAACTTTTAAATTTGGAGATCAGGAGAAAGAAACCCCTTGTGGATCGTGCAGGTTTGACAGACAGAGATTATAATAAACTTAGGCCTGGTCTACACTGAAAAATTAAGTTGGCTTAACTGCATCGCTCAGGTGTGAAAAATCTACATTCCTGAGCAGCGTAGTTAAGCCAACCTAACCCCCAGTGTAGATAGTGCTAAGTCAACAGAAGAATTCTTCTGTCAACCAACCTACCACCTCTCAGGGAGGTGGATTACCTACGCTGATGGGGGAACCCCTCCTGTCAGTGTAGGTAGTATCTACACTGAAATGCTATAACAATGCAGCTGTGGCTGTAGCATTTTAACTATAGACATGCCCCTACTCACATTTAGTGGCACCTTACTCCACAAGGAGTAGTAGTACCAGTAATAATAGCAGAAGACCCACTGAGGTCAATGAGCTCCCTTGTGGAGTAAGGTGTTATTCAACACAAGTAAAGGAATCACAGTCCTGAGCCTTAGCAGTGGCTTGTGTGGGGTTTTTGTTTTGTTTTGTTGTTTCTCTAACCCTCTTGAAAATAACCATTTAAGTATGTTATTTCCCAGCACTACAACTGTTTCTTCATTTCCCAAATATTGCTGCTGAAGTGTCTGGAACTCTGCAGATTTTGGGTCTGTCCGTCTCTTTGCACAGATGTCTTGTTACGATGTCACTCCAATGGGCTTGGACATCTTGGCTGCATTCAGAGCAGGTCATGTGATAATATCCAGACACAGCTGTCTCTAAATTGACATCTGAAGAGGCTGAGTGGCTCCTTGTATGCATGAGAGCTGTGTCTGTTCCTAAGAAGCAGGAAAAATTACTTAGTTTTAAAAGCCTTTTATACAGCAAAGACTGTGATCCCAATCATGCAAATACTGAGATTGGTGGAACTACTCAAGTGTGTAAAGTTACTCACATCTGTATGTGTCTCAGGATTGAAGTCTGAATATAAAATCTGGGAAAAGTGGTCCATATGAATCAGTCAGTTGAGAGGGGAAGTACGGAGGGGGGGGGGTAAAACGAGCAAGTGTAAGCCCAATAGGTTTTCCTCATAGCAATGGGACTGAGCAGGATTGAATACTTCCCTTTTCTTTCTTTTGGGAGGCTGTGCATACCTATACATGTGCATATATGAAGATGCTTAGGTGTTTAGTGAAGGGTTGCACCGATAAGCACTGGGATGAGAAGAATATAACATAGGTCTCGATCCTGCAAACTCTTAAGCATGGACTATACATGGGTAAAATTATGCATGTTTGCAGGGTCACCGCATCCGTAATAGGATATACAAGCTTCATTTTGTATCAAAGTGCACCAGTTTCTAGATCTACACATTTCCATTGATGCAAAGGTTAAAATGTTAAAAGTTTGATTTTTTGTTTGTTCAGTGTTAGTCTTGAAATGTAAAATGTGTATAGTGTGGTGCTTTCCTGCAATTAGGAGGTATTTGGATCTGGGTTCTGGTTCTGACCCATCTTTGGGTGCATTACTGCATTCGTTTTGTTACCTTGACTTCGGTTACTGCTACTGCTGGTTGAAAATGTTCATACGGAACACTTGCTTTCTGTTGGAAAATGCTGATTCAATGGAAACAAAATGTTCTGCGGGAATGTCTCTGTTACAGTGACAGTTTTGATGGAAACCAAGCAGACTGACAGGCTCCCTGGGCTGCCCAGTTCCCTAGCAGCACACGTGGTGAGCTGCTGGGCTACCTGTTTGACTTGCTAACCTGGGAACCCAGAGAGCTAGGGCAGCCTGCCAGGCTGGCTGCTGGGGATTCTGGGGCACATATTTCATTTTGGAAAGACAAAAATGAAACATTGTTGAATTTCAGTTCCATGAAAAATGTTGAGGTTTGTGGGTTGTTGTTGTGTTTTTTGTGGTGGTGGACTGAAAATGCCAAAAATTTCTCAGGATGGAAATTCAGCTTCCTGGCCAACTCCGATTACCACTTCTCATCCTCCTTTAGCTCTCCTATGCTTTCTATACTCCTTCCCTTCTTCCTCTTCCCCCCTCGCCCCCCCTCCAAAAAAAGTGTGTCTGATGTTGCATTGTGATGGAGTTGCATCGTGATGGGTAGGTAAGACGAAACTCAAGATATTACTGCAGGTTCTGCTAAAGTCGTGTATTTGAGTCTGTAACTATTTACTTTCTAATTTTGTTTGGCACAGCACATTTAATATTTGAAAGGACTAAAACAGATGCGTATACATGGTTGCAAAATTGGCGCTGCAGGGTTTAAAGTAGCCTAGGGTTACCATATTTAACAAATAAAAAAAGAGGACCCTCCACGGGACCCTGACCCCACCCATTTCCCACCCCCAGCCTCGCCCCAACTCCGCCCCTTCCCTGCCCTAACTCCGCCCCCTCCTCCCTCCCACTCCCAGCCACGCGAAAAGGGCTGCCCAAGCGCTACCGGCTTCACAGTTTGCCGGGCAGCCCCCAGACCTTGCGCCCCCGGCCGGTGCTTCCCCAGCGCAGCTGGAGCCCGGGAGGGGAAGCGCCCAGCCAGGGGCGCAGGGTCTGGAGGCTGCCCGGCAAACCGTGAAGCCGGTAGCGCTTGGGCTTCGGGCAGCCCCTATGCCTCCGGACCCTGCGCCCCCGGTTGGGCACTTCCCCTCCCGGGCTCCGGCGGCGCAGGGTCCGGAGGCATGGGGGCTGCCCAAAGCCCGTAGCGCTCGGCTCTTAAACAGAGCCAAAGAGTCAGGGGAGGAGCAGAGCCGCCGCGGCCGAAGGCTCTGCTCCTCCCCTGACTCTTCGGCTCTGTTTAAGAGCCGAGCTGCCCGAGCGCTACCGGCTTCGGGCAGCCCCCATGACTCCGGACCCTGCGATGCCGGAGCCAGGAAGGGGAAGTGCCTGGCCGGCGGCTGGGGTCTGGAGGCAAGGGGACTGCCTGAAGCCAGTAGCGCTCGGGCAGTTCGGCTCTTAAACAGAGCCGAAGAGTCAGGGGAGGAGCAGAGCAGCCGCGGGAGGGGAAGTGCCCGGCCGGCATTTTCCCGGACATGTTCAGCTTTTTGGCAATTCCCCCCGGACGGGGGTTTGATTGCCGAAAAGCCGGACATGTCCGGGAAAAAACGGACGTATGGTAACCCTAAAGTAGCCATGAAACAAGGAAATGTATTCAAATGATTCTTATTACCTTGTATGATGTCTTCAGTATACCTGTCAGCTAACCTAATTTTGAGGAATATTATTGCTATTTTAGACCCAAAGTTACTTATGTCCTACAAAAAAACAAAACAAAAAAACAAAAGGGGTGCACCTTAACTTTTTTTGTTGAAAACTATTTACCTCAAAGGTGCAGAACCATGCAGCGGAGGTTACAAAAGAGAAGTTATTTACCCAGAAGGAAGGAATCCTACAGCAGTTTGTTTTCATGCTTGAATAATTCCCCCCCGCCCCTCATTTTGGATCTTTGTCCCCCTTTTGGCTATGGCAGACTGCCAAGAAAGAGGTGTCTGCAAGAACCATGAGACTTTTCAGAGGCCCTTTGCTCATTTGGCCCTGAAAGTCAAGCCCCGGGAAGAAGTAACATCTAAAAAAGCCCACACCATTCTTATGATACACTAAGTACATATGGCAAGCTTGCTGTGTGCAAAAGGCCAATTGACTAGAGCAGTCTTTGAGGCTCTCTACTGCCAGTGCAGACTACTGCATAAGTCAATTCAGGGCTGTTAACTTTTTTTTACACTCAGAGCAATATTTCATTTCTATTTTTAATGTATTTTTGTGCAATATACTTTCCCTTCCCTTCTTTCTGAAAGGGGTTTGTAGGTGTGAGGGTGTAAAGGCTACATATTAGCTAGACCAGACAGCAGTGTAATTAGTCATTACTTTCTATGGTTTAGGAGGCTTTCGATGAGTCAGTCAAATTGCAGACTGTCCCCATTTACTACTATGAACTAGTCACTGATTACTTCTTACTGGAGCAAATGAGGGAAACAAACAGGAAAAGTGACAAAGAGTCACAATTCCCTCCCTGTGCTGCCCTGGAGGATTAGCTATCTGTGCCCCTCACTGAAAACTAGAAAGAGAGAAATCAAGCCTGCAGCAATTCTTAATGAAAATATCATAAACATTTGTTATATTTTTTTTAAAGATGCATTTTCCATTAGGAGGGAAAGCGCCTATGGCCTGAGAACATAGTTCAAAACTGCGAGGCTGCAGTTATTACAGTGCAAAATAATGTGACCAGTTCTGGGCACAGGAAGCATATTTATTTTTTCCTCTCTCTCTCTCTCTCTCTCTCTCTCTCAAAATGAGATGAAATTAACATGCTTCCCTGATAATGCTGTTGCTTAGGGTGAGATCAAACTGACCATGCATAACCATTAATGTGATTTCTTCTTCTGTAAAGAGTCTTATATTTGCACTATATTACCCAGTGTGAATATACCTTACTCTGTTAGGCTGGGGAGTGTACACGTTTGAGTATCTAGTGTTTATTCCAGTAGTATTCCTGTCTGTCTGCACATCCTAACTATTCTGGGTCTTGGAGTGGAGACTGGGTACGTGTAGACTATTTGTCTTCACAGTGAGGCATCTGGAGCCAGCTTTTGTATTAACTACTGAAACAAAGAACTGATTCATACGTAGCTATCAGTATGTCACAACTTTTAAGATTTCACAATGTTGAACAGGGGCCTTAATTTGCCCTACATAAACAAAATGTTTCATCCAAAGCAAATAACACTTTTACTTGAAGGCACTAGGAATTGTAAATAATAAAGGAATGTAATCAAAGGATTCAATATAGTTAATTCCAGTGAGTTAGACCCAGAAACTGAGTACCAAAGTTGTGATCTTAGCGAGAGGCTCTTCTCATTTCTATAAATGTTAATTGTTGCATAGCTATGTAATAGACAAAGGCAAATACTCCAGTCTTAATGTATCTAATATATAATCATGTAAGCATACAGTGGAATGGACTTCTGGGGTGAAATCCACCAAACTGCTAAAGGACTTATAAGACCTCCGTAAGCTGCTAGTATGCATCTTACGTGGTGCGTTAGAGAGCATTGCATAGGGCCTCTGCACTGAGTTGAATTAACTCAATGTGAACTCTAGTAGAATAAAATTCTTATGTCTCCTCATCTAGGAAAAAGTCTGAAGTGCTTTATTGCTTTGCAATGTTCAAATTCCAATTCTGTTATTCTACTTGGTCTTTTGTATTACAACAGAGTCTAAGGACTTGTTTACACCGGCACTTTACAGCGCTGCAACTTTCTCACTCAGGGGTGTGAAAAAACACACACACACCCCGAGCACTGGCGGATTTATGATTTTGCCACCCCTAGGCCCTGAAATAATTGCCGCCCCTGCCCCCATATGAACTTATTAAACATCAATATTTTCAATATCAATACCAATATTTTCACTTTTTACTTCACTGCTACTTTCTACTGTTTTTTCTGTCTCACTGTCGGCACTAACTGATACAACAAAGGAATCTATTTTGCGCATTTTTGCTATCATTTCATTTTCCCTTTTTTTCTTTTGTATAGCTTTTTTTTTTTTTTTTTTTAAACTGAGAACCGCTTAATTTCTTCCTTCCGGTCATATTATTAATGTTTAGGATTCTCGCGAGTATGTTTACTAAATGGCATGGCGCCATCATTGGTGGTTTCAATACATGCTATGATTGGTAGAATCATGGCGTCACTGATGCCACGATTACAAAAATGCTGCTATTATAAATTTGCCACCCCTGCAAATTTGCCACCCTAGGCCTAGGCCTTGTCGGCCTAAGCGATAATACACCGCTGCCCCTGAGCGCAGCAAGTTTCAGCGCTGTAAAGCACCATTGTAAACAGTGCACCAGTACCTGGAACCGCGCTCACATCGCTGGTAGCTACTAAGATCTGGGCCCCATTGTGCTAGACACTCTACGTAGAAACCTAAAAAATACAGTGTAAATAATACATCCCTCATCTAAACAGACAAAACGGACAAAGCATGGGAGAAAAAAGATTGTCCACTTTTCCCAGATGGGGACTTGAGGCACAGACACATTACGTGACCACCTGAAAGTCACACTGAGGTCTGAAGCACATCTGGCTTCTGAACCCAGTTCTCCTGAGTTTGACAATTGCCTTAACCACAAGGCCCTCCCTTCTCACTAGAATAGTGAGTGAGAGACTGCTTACATTTAATTTTTATGTACTGAAGGGGCTTATCAGGCTTGGGGCACCCATCGTGACATTGTTCCAAGAAACAAAAAAACATGACTTCACTACAGCAGTTTTTTAGTGTGAATTAACATGAATAGCAATAGACATTTAAAATACACCCGTGTTCACCAATTAACCTTTACAAGGAAACTAGTTCAATGAACTGTTAGAGTGGAGACCTGGTAATAGCTGAGGCTGCAAACTTAAATTTGAGAACCTCATCAATCTGTGAAATGATAAAGCCTGGACAATTTCACTGCAAAAGCTGGACTCTGTCCTGAGATGATTCTTCTTGAAAGCTTGAGGGGTGGGGGAGACAGAAAGGTTGAGCAGTTCAAGTGCACGTAGGGTGACTTGCTCTCTCTCTCTCTCTCTCTCTCTCTCTCATTAAAGGTGGCATGATTTTTCAGAAGTGTTAAACACCATACCGTTCCCATTAAAGTAGGTAGGAGTTGCAAGTGCTTGGCACCTCAGAAAATCAGGACATGTATTTAGGTGCCTGACTTCAGATATTCAGATTTGACTATTTTACTCTCAGAGACTTACCCAAGGACATATAAGAAGCTCAGTGCAGAGCTGAGAACAGAGCGTAGGTCGCTGATGTGGTAGACCCAGAAGCTTATCTTCTAGATGGCAGTGCCTCTCAGGCAAATTGCTTTAAACACGTGTGCTTAGTTAGCCATTCTGCAAACTGAAGTATCACAAACCTACCTCTGTAGATCACTTTGAGCTTGCTGGATGAAAACGCTCTACATTTTTCAGAGGGTGCTACTAAAAACAGAAACTCAAAGGGTATGTCTACCCTGCAATTAAACACCCACAGCTGGCCCGTGTTCGGGCTGGGGCCGGGGCTCTGGGACCCTGCTGGGGTGGGGGGGCAACAGGGGGTAGGGGAGGATCCCAGAACCCAAGCTTCGGCCCAAGCTCGAACGTCTACACCATAATTTTACAGCCCTGCAGCCCCAGTCAGATGACGTGGGCCAGTCACATGTGTTTAGTTGCAGGGTAGACATACCCTGAAGGACTTGGCTAGGAGGAGGCACTGTGGCATAGTGGGTTAAACACTGACGCTGGAGCTAAGAGATTTGGATTCTACTCCTGAGTCTGCCAACACTCGTTTAATCTCTCTGTACCCCAGCTGCCATATCTGTGAAGGTGGGTATGCATGAGTAGCTCCCTTTACAAAGTGCTTTGAGATGAGATGAAAAGGTACTATGCAAGTTCAAGGTATTAGCTGCATTTCACAAGTGGGAAAACTGACAGATTGACTTCCTTTCTGGGTGTGCAGAAATACTCTAGTTCATCAGATACAGGTTTCAAATTTAACACTTACTTGCTGTGTGATCCAGAGTAAGTCCAGAGTTCCTCCATGTAGATAAGAACATAGGTCGGATTCCAGTATGGCAATTCCCATGGTCCACCCACTCCAGTATCCTGTCTCTGATAGTGGCCAGCACCACATGCTTTAGAAGAAAGTGCAAGAAATCCTGCAGTAGTAATATGCTCACATTAAAGTCTCAGCCTATTCTGGAATAATTACAGAGTGGCTTAAGATCTGAGGCATGAGAGTTTATCTCCCTCTCCAAACTTTCTTTCAACATTAACTATAACAACTCTGGATATTTGTTGGCCACGCAATGTCCAGCTTGCTTTTTGAACATATCCTTTCCATCTGACGTACACAAAAGGGAACCCTGGCAACATGCAATGCTGAATGTGTATCTTAGGTGGCAGAAAAATACAGTGTAGTATGTGGTGAACAGTATTTATCTATATCAGGGGTCGGCAACCTCTGGCATGCGGCTCGCCAGGGTAAGCACCCTGGCAGGCCGGGCCAGTTTATTTACCTGCTGATGCGGCAGGTTCAGCTGATCGCAGCCCCACTGGCTGCGGTTCGCTGTCCCAGGCCAATAGGGGTGGCGGGAAGGCATGGCCAGCACATCCCTTGCCCGTTCCGCTTCCCGCCGCCCCTATTGGCCTGGGAGGCGAACTATGGCCAGTGGGGGCCACGATCGGCCGAACCTGCCGCGTCAGCAGGTAAATAAACTGGCCCGGCCCGCCAGGGTGCTTACCCTGGCGAGCCGCGTGCCAGAGGTTGCCGACCCCTGATTTATATGGTAACAAAGAGACAATTGGAAATGTGTTCAGCCTTTGCTGTGGCACTTCCTCCCTTTAGGGTGCTCAGAGGCAAACTTCATGATACATTAATGTAGTGCTTTGTAGTTCATACGTGATACCTTTAAATATGTGTGTTGCCAAAAACAACAGCCATTAATTTTATCTCATAAAAAAAAAAGCCAAAACAATTGGAATGGTTTTAAAAGTGTAATGGGGTAGCCACCTAAGTGGGCAGGTGGCACTGACAGCATATTTTGCTGCCACGTGGGGGGGAGGTTATCGGATTCCAGATCGGGTTTTCCTTGGAATGTTGTTTCAGGAGGGCTGCAGAGGAATCATAGAATATGCTGTAGGGGTGGGAAGAGAACATAACCCCCTCTGAGGTGGTACACACTGATCTCAAAGAGAGTCAACTCCAACCTGTAACCAAAGGAAATATCCCCATGACTCAGGAGCCTATGTGGGGTCTGAGAATCCCAGTAGACTGTTTAAAATAAACCTCAGGGCCTTTGCTTTTGAAACAGTGATGCTACTTCTGTATGATTATGAATGTTTTATCCAGTATAGAGTATTATGGTGAAACAGTACTTCTATGCAGAACACCCTTCACTAAAAATTATCACAGAATTTAATCACAGCTGAAATGAAGTTGGCTTTGTTTCCAGAATTAGAGCACAGGACATTCCTTTATACAGTTCTTCATTTGGGGGTGGGGGTGAGGCAACCAGGGAGAGGTGATCTGTGGGATCTCTGGTAGATTCATGTTTACATGGGAAATATTCCAATGACATCGGAGTTAAAATATGCAGTGGGTTGGCTTTTAATGAGATGTGACTCCACTGATGGGATCAGTGCCTGTCTGAAGTAGCTTAAGTAACTTTCAGAGCAATTTCTACAGTTTTGGTTAAGTATAAGGGAGGGGGAAAGACAGGAAAAAGTTCATTTCCATTTATGAAAAGGTTAATTTTGTTCATGAAATAGCTTGTGAATTTGTTTCAAGTGAACTGCTCCAAGATGACTTGCTGAAGTATCTTTCACCATATTTGGATAAATCTAGGAGTCTCCGCAACCCGGAATGCCTCTGATTTGGAGATACTGTGCATAAAATCTCTACATGTGTTGGCTACAATAGGCAGACTGTAGTGTTTTAGATTGAAAAAGGGACTGTGTGTCCTTAATATTTGCAAAGTGCTAAGGGTGTCTATCTGTGCCCACCAGTGTCTGGCATTCAGCAGAGATGATTTGTGAAAGTGGCCCCAACCCAGTGGCATTGGACTTTTCCTGTCCAATAGCTCTGTTCTGGATGCAAGACGGCGAGAAAGCAGAAGACTATAAACCATTGATATGAACTGGAAGAGAGGAAGTTCAGCACCAGAGAGTTACTCTAGTTATTGGGATGTCCCAATATGTAAGCAGAGTGACTGTGCAGTAGTGGGCATGGATGGGCTGTGGAATCAGGAACTATGAAGCATAGGAAAGCATCTCTCCTAACTGTCTCATGCTCCTGTCCTGCGAATCTCTACAGCGTGACACCCTGGAACTGGGCTTGGGGATTTTGATGTATTTATATAAATTATGGTGACACCTAAAGATCTCATCCAAAATTTAGTACAAGGGCCTCAACATGGTAGAACACACACAGTCTCTGCCTCAAGGAACTTTAAAATCTAAAGGCCCTGTGACGCTGCAACATGAAACCCCTGTGCAGGGTAGGCTGACCACATAGCAAGTGTGAAAAATTGGCAGGGGTGGGAGGTAATAGGAGCCTATATAGGAAAAAGCCCAAAATATCAGGACTGTCCCTATAAAATCGGGACATCTAGTCACCCTAGGGCAGGGGCACAGTCCCATTTACCTCAGTGGGGCTCTTTGTGGGTGCATGGGTCCATCCACCTCCATCGTAGTGCAGGATCAGCACCTACATACTCAAAACTGACCTCAAAGGCCTTATGAAGCCTTTCACCATTCAGTCATGGCTGCACGGCACTCGACCAGGTCCTACCATATTAACATTCTCTTCTGCCTATCTGCTCTTGATCAATTACCTATATAATATGAGGCTTGCATTCAAGATCACTGTAAACACTGTTTACTAGTAAACTAACTCTTTGAAATAGTACTAAAATGCTATTATTTCTTCCTGTCTCATCACATACTGGCAGCTGTTCAAAGGAAAATTAGAGTGGGAAAAAGATTGTATGATCATACAGATGGAGCATTTTTTTCACATAGAAAGTCTGTCTACAGATGTTCTCCCCAATTCACAATAATACATTCTGTCTTCTTAACCCCAGTACATAGATGAGAATTTAATCAGTGAAGGGTGTGTACTTTTTACATTGAATGGGTGGATCTCTTACTTGACTGGCAACAATTTCTAAATTAATCACTGTTGGATATCCTAAATCAGGTTTATGTAATCTCATTTGTAGCACATGTGCTCAGTGAATCAAGAGCATAATAATACAGTTGCTTTATTCTGTCATAAAGAATTGCCAATTTAGAGGCCAATTCTACTCAAATTAGAATTGGCTCCTTCACAAGGCTATACAAGTCTTAAAATACCAAGTTTTGAGGGACACTTTTACCATGTGGAAACCATATGTAATTTTAATGAACTGAGCCCTTAAATTGCAACTTTATCAGGCTATCATAATTAGGGTTGGGCAAAATGGATTGGATAGAAACTTGCATGACCTTGCTTTTCAAATCTTCACTTAAAAATCAAACCAAACCCAAAAGGAACTTTTATTTGAAGTTTTAAAAATATATTTGATTAACTACTTCATTCTTTTTCATTTTTATCTCCCTGTGCACTTCAGGTTCCAAACTGGAAGTGCCTAAACATCACAAGATGTTGTATTAAGGAAATTTCTAACCCAGTTTTGCAATCTGAAGTGGTTCATAGACTTTGGATAAGTATCTGAACCTGAAGAATGATCAAAGCATCTCATCCTTTCGAGGGTCTCCCCTTTCTACTCATAATATTTAACAATTCAAAAGCCACCAAACTAACCTTGATTTAAAGTGTATCTGAAAGAAAATGTATGACTAGTAACCTAAGGTATGCTTCTGAAGCCAAACTACATTATAATCCGGTACCATATGGCTCTAAGCATCCATAAAGGTTGTTCAAATATTTTTATTATCATGAACCATAATGTATGGTTTAACTTGGCTCCAGAAACAATGTGGACAGAGTTTTAATTTTTTTAATTTAAAAAAATGTGGCCTCTGCAATTACAGAATAGGAAAATGTTTACAAGTTTGAGATAAGCCACATTAGGGAAATATCATATATCAGGCTGGCTAATAAAATTGTTTTGGTTTATTAAAAATATATAATCAAAGGGTTCATTGAAAACAGCCTACCGCAAATTCAGAGAAATCTGTGATCAGTCACAAAGTTCAGAATGTTTTTAGCACACGAGTGCATTGCTCAACAAGTGTGCATATTTCAGACCACAAACTATTTTTGTCTAGACTAAGTCTACATAAGCAAAATAGTCTGAAAGGTACTCTCTATTCCATAAAATCAGTTATGCCAATAGACCTGATTATAACACAATAGTCCATGATATGGTTTAGTCTGGCAGTGTAGATGGGACCCAAAGTGGGTTTTAATCATGAGCCCAAATCTTGTTTATCTCTTGCAAAAGTCCAAGGAAGCCTGTCTAAGAACATGTAAGTCACTCATTAGAACTGGGAATAGAATGCAAGTCTCCTGATTCCCCCAGATTTGTAATTAATCATGCTACCATACACTGTACTGATAGATTTTAGATTTTTCCACTACCACCTTTTAGATCTAACAACTTGAGATCTTTTAGTTTGTGATGACTAACTAAATCTTGGGCTTGTCTACACTGGCAATTAACAGCGCTGCAACTTTCTCGCTCAGGGTGTGAAAAAACACCCCCTGAGCACAGCAAGTTGGAGCGCTAGGAGCTACACCTGTCATTGAGGTGTTTTGTTTTGTTTTTTTTAGAGCCGTGACCACACAAGGCACCTTAAGGTCCAAAAAAGGTGCAAGACGCCCTGAGAAAATCAACAAGAGCTTGCCTGGGGCTGTTCAAATGAAAAGTCTTTGACATGTAAAATACCCTCTCTCAAAATCTGGAATTTCTGCAATGGTAGAAAGATTACCTATATCTGATGGAAAGTGAAGGGAGTAAACCTGATTTAAAACTAACAGATCTTAATTGATAAATTTGATACATTTTACAGCTGAATCTTTTTGTGCAATAGATTTCCTCCAAGAAACAGGTGTAAGCTGTTAGTGTAATGTCTGTCATATTAGAATAGTATAACAGGGCACTGATATCAGAATATGAAGCTACCCAACTAGAGCTGAGGTCATTGGCATGTTAATTACATCAGACAAATAAATTGTGGAACTTGTGGCAATTAATTCTCAGTGGGTGCAAACAGAATCACTTGGCCCTAAACTGAACACAGCTGGGTAGTGTTGCAGCTATTAGTGACTCATTTTAAACATGCCTGAGAGATCTTATATCCTTAATCCATGTAATATGTACCATGTCATGGAATTATAAATTGACAAGAACAAGGAAATTGCTACATCATAGTATCTAAGTTTATAGATTCATTCATTTTAAGGCCAGATGGGACCACTGTGATCAGCTAGCCCTGGTCTATGCTAGGAATTTACTTCAGTATAACTATGTCTCTCGGGTACGAAAAATCCACACCTCTCTGAGAGACGTAGCTGTGCCGACCTAACCCCAGGCATAGACCAGCACTAGGTCGGTGGAAGAATTTCTTGTTTCCCTAGCTATCACCTCTCTGGGAAGTAGACTTCCTACACCAACAGGAGAAGCCTTCCTATTGGTGTAGGCAGTGTCTACGCTGAAGTGCTACACTGGTGCAGCTGCACCACTGCAGCGTTTTAAGTAGATCTATCCCTACTCTGACCTCCTGTATACCACAGGCCAAAATAATTTCTAGAGCAGCTCTTTTAGAAAAACAACACTCTTGTTTTTGTTCAGTATCTTTTTTACCTTTATGTCTGAACAGATATTGACACGGTCTAGCTAGAGTCATAGACTGTCTCTCATCTGTTTCCTAGCTTGTATTGGTTGAAATAGTAATGTTAACTTTCCTTTCTAATTTTCATTTAACATATGTATTGCAATCCCAGTGCAATTACAATTATCACCTCAAATAGGACCCAATATAATCTCCATGGCACATTAATTTGTGTCTTTAATATTGACTGAGGGGTATCAGTACATGCCCAGCCCTAGTACATGTTGGTGCATATTTGAAAGCCTTGTGCCTGGGCTGTTCAGAATTCCCTCAGACGAGCTGTATTGGGTTGGTGACTTCCTCAGAAATTGTGTGTGTATATTTATACCCTCTCCCCCATAGACTTATTGGTACTATAGCACTCTGATCTTCCTTAATATATGGGCATAAAATTATTGTTTATGGGAAGCACTATGAAGAATCGTGTCAATATGTAATATGTGGACCCTTATTGTGTGGACTGTTGGCAAAGTACGTTGGAAGTCTGTTATGTTAAAGGGACAGTATGAACTTGAAATCTAGACTGCTTAAAATAGAAAAGTAGTTTCAGGTACTATACCTGCCCTTTAGTCCCGCAACCAATTTTTTTTTGGGGGGGGGGGGGGGGGTTACAATTGCATTTCCTTTTTGAAACAATATTTTCTCTCTCCACTGTTGCTTTGTGAAAAATCCTCACAAAAAGGGGAAACAGCAAAATGATTATACACAAAATGCTCTCAAATGTACAAAGTATAGAAACTTGCCCACTCTAATCTTTGGTCTATCTGCCCTAGACGTTTTCTTACAATATTACACCATTGCACTACCACAGGTTTAGCTCCACAATTGGAACAACAGTGGGAGCACTAGTGGCAATAGGCTGCCAGTGTTGCAGTCATTGTTGTGTAAGCCAGCTCTAATCAGGAGTAGACAATGAAGAGGTTAAGACAACTGTGCTGCTGGTAACAATAGTGGGAAATTTTAAGGAAAAACTTCTAATGCAGATGCAGTCTAGATACTAATCTTAGAAGCAGCCTGTAGGGGAAAATGAAATCAGAAGTGTGAAGTGATGATTAAACTGTCTGCATCCCTTTAACACACAATCAAGAGAGTGCCAAATTACATTATGATACCCATGTGACAGAGGGGAAAGCAGAGGGGAGGGATAGCTCAGTGGCTTGAGCATTGGCCTACTAAACCCAGTTCAATTGTGAGTTCAATCCTTGAGGGGGCCACTTAGGGATCTGGGGTAAAATCAGTACTTGGTCCTGCTAGTGAAGGCAAGGGACTTGATGACCTTCCAGCTCTATGAGATAGGTATATCTCCATACACATATATATGTCTCTCAGCATTTAGGAGGGTACTTCCCAGCACAGGTAGACAGATGTGTGTTAGCTCTGCTCAAGCTGGTGCTCTGTAACAGCCTGAGTACAATTCCACTGCTATTTTTAGTGTGCCAGCTTCAGCAGATCTAGCATGTTCCCACCCATACTGGGAAGCCCCCTCTGAAAGCCTATTATGCCAGTGTAGAGTTCAGTTTATAGGTCTTGCCATGCCTGGTTGCCCTGGAGCTCTTCAAATCTCATTTGCACCAGGTACACAATTAAAGAACTGACAACTGACTGACCGGTATGAAAGAATATCCCCTATGTCCTAACTATCCTTTAAGTTTTTCCTATCCAAACAATACACAGTTGCTACTTTTCTAAGTAAACTAACATGGTGGTTGATTTTAAGGCTTTTTATACAGTTTGATGTACTATGCAACAAAACCCAATTACAAACAAGCTCAAGTGGATTACACAGGGTGACTTTATCAATACCCGTGAGAGGAAAGACTGAGCGATAGTTCAGATGCCAGCCTGGGACTCTGAGACTAGGGAACAATTCCCTGCTCTGCCATAGATTTCCCATGTTACCTTGGTCAAGTCATCTAGTGCCTCAGTTCCCCATCTGTAAAACAGGGATAACAGCACTGCCCTGCCTTGCAGGAGTGTTGTGAGGAGCTCTTTGACCAACAAGGTAGTATCAGCAAGAATGTGAGACTGCTAATTGTCATGAACTTTGGCCCGTGACAAATCTTCCATTAGAAATGTCTCAAAATAGGGAGTTACTATGGAAAAACAAATAGATTTGACTATCATGGGCACAGGTGTACTAATATGTATTTAGTGTATTGCCCCCTGTCTCTGATCTCCCTCCCCCCCCCAAATCTGCTACCAATGTGTGCTGTACAGTAATATTCTAGGATGCTTAGGATTCTAGCAACTATTATTTTTGATGCCCCATAAATTAGAGGGAATCAAGAAATTTCACTTCCATTTTTTGATGAAACTTCATTTTCTGTTGAAAAACTCCTTGTTAGGGTTTGTTTTCATGGGGGAATAGCCCACAGGATTAACAGCATGAAGGCACTCTCTTAGTGCGGAATAAGAGTATCCACTCCAGGAGCTAGTGTGGAATAGCTATTGAACTTTAAATTCACACCTTACCTTATTTTGCAATAGCTTCCCCATATAGACAAGTCCTTCAACTCAGATTTTTAAAATAACGCTATGCTCAGCATAGCAATAACTAACCTGATTTAGGAGTCAAAATCACATTAACAAACAATGGGTCTTAAACTTCTAAATCAGTTACGCATTGCAATGCTGAGCACAGAAACACCTACATACCTTTACAAATCTGAGTCTTTAGAAGTTTATTTAGTGAACCACCAAAGGCTGGAGGCGGAAGAGTCCTATGCTAATAGTATCAAAGCAGCACACTGGGGTAAATATCTCAAATATGGTTCAAGCTTTTCTGGGATATCGGCAGGGCCGGTGCTACCATTAAGGCAAACTAGGCGGTTGCCTAGGGTGCCAAGGTTTGGGGGCACCAAAAAGCAGTGCCCCCAATTTTTTTTAACAGCGTTCCTACGCCCCCTCCCCGAGCGTACGGTCGCCGCTCCACTTCTCCCACCTCCCAGACTTGCAGCGCCAATCAGCTGTTCGGCGTCGCAAGCCTGGGAGTGGAGGAGAATTAGAGCAGGGGCGGCATGCTCGGGGAGGAGGCAGAGCAGAGGTGAACTATGGTGGGGAGCTGCCGCACGGCTCCTGGGGGGGGGGGGGGCGCAAGGTGGACGTTTCGCCTAGGGTGTGAAACTTCCTTGCATGGGCCCTGTATACTGGTGTACCAGTTTTTGAGCACAACCTTCCTGGTTAGTGCATTATAGCTACATGGCACTGCATGTAGTTACTTAAGTGAAACTTAATTTTAATTTATTAGGAAAAAAAATTCCTAAGAGCAATTGTTACAGCTCTTAATAAATGATAGTGCACGCCCCAGGATCATACAGCGAGCAGAAAAAAATCCATGCTGGAGTTGTTGACCATTGAAGGGCAAGGATCCGAGTGGAGGGGAAGGGATTCTGGCTTCCTCCCTACAGATAAATCACTCTCCGCTTCTAGTTAAACCCGGAAAGGGGCGGGGAGGGGGGGTGCGAGCCGTCTGTCAAAGCAGTGGTAGGTAACAGGAGCCTGCCTAGGCTTCCTTGTAGCCTCAATCACGCGGGTAGTGAAGTTAATTTCATTAACACTTAACACCCCTTTGTCCCCTGGCTCAGGGCTAGGAGCCGGCGAGGCTGCCGAGGCAGCTGCCCCCAGGATCGGGGGAGGGGGAGAGCCCGGGACACACGGACGGAGCCTAGCTGCTGTTCACCCCCTCAGTAGTGGTAGCACCGGGCGGCCAGCTCGCTGCGCCGGATCCCTCCCAGCTGCGCTGGGGAGCCCAGGCCGCCTCCCACGCCCTCTGCCCCGGATTGGAGGACTCCACAAGCGCCGTGCCTGGCGGGCAAGAGCAGCGCAGCGCTCGCGGCGCGGCTCCGGCTGCCCTGGGCTGGGAAGAGCTCGAGCTGCGGCGGGGAGCCGGCAGGATGATAGTGACACGTGAGTGGCGGGGCGGCTGCTGATGCCCAGCGGGAGCAGGGGAATGTCCGCGGAGGGGAGCAGCGGGACCGAGAGCGATTGGCGCCCGGGGCCGGGCCGAGGACGCCTGGGCGCTAGCGGCTCGGTGTTCCGCTGGGTGAGCCGCCCGGGGAGCGCTCCGAGCGCAGCGCGCTGGGGCTGCCACTGGTGCTCCGCTGGCTGGCTGGGGACTCGGTCCCGCCCGCTCTCCGCGCTTTGGCGGGGCTCTGACCGACACCCTGCAAAGACGGTGGTAATTCTGCTGCAGAAACCTGCCTTGGCGATGGCTGTGGGGTGCGCGCGGGGTGTGTGTGTCTCTTTCTCCTAACCTTAGTGACTAGCACACACACCCCCCCCCTTATTCCCTCCAGTCCAGTGTGCTGGTCGGGGGTGGTTTTGAGTTGGGCACTCCCCAGTTTTTCCCCTGTTAGCTGAAGTCTTTCTGCAGTCTGGCTTGTGGCCAGGCCCGGTGAGAACGTAGGTTTTCTTTTCCCTGGTGTTGTTCTGCCGCTAAACAACTTGCCTTTAAAGTGTCTAGGTCAGTGGCCTAGATTCTTCAGAGACCATCTTGACCTTGAACTCACTGATTGTGTGTCTCCTGCAATACATGCTGTGGGGTAAACTGAGGCACAGAGCAGTTAGGTGACTACTATGCTTTAGCTCACTTACAAATAAAAACCTCATCATCCTCTTTATAACTGCAACAGGACACTTACACTTCAAATGTATTCAGTTCAAAACAAGTAAATAGGTATGTGTAAAGGGGCTGGCATTTCCCCCCCCACACACACCTTGCCAGGAGATTATGGTTTAAATATTTGGTAGGGACTCTCCAATTAACATTGGTAATGCACAAGGTGCTGCTCAAATTCATATGGTTCCAGGGGAGTTTACAACTGAGACATTGATTGCAAAGCTGAGCCAGAGCAAATAATTGTGTCTCCGGGGTATACTGGAAGACTTGATTCCCAAGGACAGCGTGAGTGAGTGTATATGCCGTCAGGCAGTGATACTGAAACAGGGACAGCAGTACTCCAGAGAAAACAGAATGTACTTTTTTAGGGCAAAAGGAACTATTAAAAGGATTTGAGGGCATACACTTTTAATTGAGGTGAATGGCCAGAAACAATTATATCCAGTAGTTAAGTGGATTGTGTGGTATAATTTTTTGTTTAGAGTTACAAGTGTTTGTAATTACATTTGTGGTGCTGCTGGAGGCTAGAAATCTGATTTGTGATACCTATTGGGATTTTGGTGTACAGATGGGCAATACATTGGGATTTGGGTGGATCTAGTCCATGTGCAAATGGGAATTGGCTTCCTAGGAGCTGAAGTTTATGGACAACTGATATGAAATTTTACAGATGCAACACGGAATACAGACCAAGGATGTCAGGAAGGACTAATAAGTTTATCTGCAACCTGGATCAGCCCCAAAGTCCACTCAACAGCTTGAATTACAGCCCACAATGAAACCAAGCAAGAGACTTCATGAAGAATCTGTTAGCTTAGTAGGTGCTGGGATAGGCTAATTTGTTGTAGGAACAATGCATTCCGGAGTTTGGCATCTGGCTGCTGCAGCTGCCAAGCATGTCCCATGCATGTTGACTTCAGTTTTGGAGCAGATGGAGGTGGTTGAGAAGGACAATAGATTCAGCATTACCAGTAACGGAAGGAGGCAGCAGCATCCGATTAGTATTGGAGCCAACTGCTTTGCTGTATTTTTGTTGTTGTTGTTGTTGTTGGCTTGCCTTTTGCTGTCATAGTAAGATTATTGTATTATGGAAAAAATCCTTCACGTGTCACACAAGGATCAAGAGGGAACAAAACTCTTTTGAATTATTTCTATAGCCTCACAAATTGGCGTCCAAGCCTAATCATGTAAAGTTAAAATTAATTCTACACTAATTGTTCTCTCCTTTGTACCTGCTGTGAGTAAGGAGATGCTGCTAGGCTTCCTGGTGAGCTGGGAGTGTTGAGCAAATCTTACTTTTCATAGCGATTTCTTATGCAATTTAGTGCTGCTGAAATGGAGAGTCCTGGGATAATTGGTATGGAGTTGCTGCAAACAGCAGGAATGTTCACCATCTGCAAGGTTTTGGAACAATTTCAGACTTAAAAACCCCTCCCCCTTCAATTTTCTTAAACCCCGATCACCATCTAATTCTTATCCATCAAAACTGGCAAACTACATTGTGACACAATGAAGGTGAAAGATGTGCGTTTACCTTGATCTTGATAATGGAGATGTTACACTTTTCAAATGCAGGAAAGTGGTAGTGAGGGACAACTGTTTTTTAAAAAAAACCCAAAACAATACATTAAGAATAAGTTTTATGTTCAATATATTGCAGCAATACTGTCAAGCATAAATTTATATGCTGTAGTTTTAAACAAATATCCTTACCTGTTACTAATATCTTAAATTATTAAAACAAAGTATTTTTAAATTCTGAAGTACTAGTTAACAATCATACTGCTTGTTTACATGAAGTATTTCATCATTTTCGACTGAGATTAGACTAGTTTGTTTCATGTGCTCTTTCTGGTTAGTTTCATTTTCTGCCTTTCCTATGCTAGCACAGGGCTGCTGTTCTTGGGCAGCAAACACTGCAGAGGGTATGTTTAAATTCAAATCTTCATTGACAATTTAATAAAAACATGAATATTCATATTAATGTGAGCATTTGTTTGGTTTTTGGACCTAATCATCCCTTCTAAATTTTGGTTATGTGATAACCAGCCTATATTACAATCCTATATGGAAAATTGGCACAGGTCATGTATTTGTGTTTTGATTCCCATAAACATTTGGCTCAAGAAAAAACAGCTAACTTTAAAGTGCTGCCTCTAATCTTTGATAAACTAATGGGGCTTGCAGGAAATGGAAAATTTCCAACTGCTTAAATATTTATAAAACCAAACAGTGTATTTAATGTGTGAGGAGGAGTTGCCATGTCAGAGTCACTCTGGTATTTCATACCATATGCAAATAATGCTGTACGATCTCTAGGAATCTGCCTTCTGCTCAATCCTGAGAAAGAGGATGTAATTGTAATACAATTTGGAGTGTCACTCCTGTGCCAGCTTTTCAAAGGATCTCCCATTTCCTGCTTCTATTTAGGAGGGGCGGACTCCTTCCTTACAAGCATCTGAGCAGCAATATTGGCATCAAAAAAGAGTAATCAGTTAGAATCATCCTGTGTTTAATAGCATATCTATTTTAAAAAGTTGGTCAATAAGTCTATTGATAGATCCTGTTGTAGTATCTGTGTAACTGTATAGGGGCAAAAACAATTCTAACAATTTAGTGAGGTTGGTAGTTATCGATAGTGGCTAACACACAAAGTTTGTACACCTGTTACAAGAACTGTACAAATATTTATTAATCCCCATACCGCTTTAAGATAAAATACATTTCTTGATTTCACAGTTCAAGAGCATTGAGACTGGGAGGGGCAAAGTGGCCATGGAACGGAGCAGGTATTAGAAGTCAAGAGTTCATGTCTCTTCTGCATAAACTGCTAGGCTGCTTCCCTGATCAAAAAGTAACACATGGGTGACCATTTCAACAGGCTAAATAACTAGATGGGCTCTGCTCTACATAAACAGATATCTCCGACTCCAGTTTAGTCCTCACTGAGCTTTGGTGTCTCTTAGCTGCACTTTTGAAGCACTGTGTTAGTTTACAGAGCAATAATATTCATGATTACAGTAGCTCAGTTAAACCAGGATTTATAAGTGCCTTGTTACATCTCTAATACTTGGTGCTCAAGTTTGATCCTATACTGTTGGTGCGATACAGTGCCATGCCTTCATGAGTATTTCCCTTTTTTCAGGTGTTAACACTTTGGGAGCGTTGGAACACTCTGTGTGCATCCATAGAAAACATCAGTTGGGTATTTAATATGTATGCCATTGCTACCAAAATAGCCTTTCAGACATCGCATGTCTTAAAGTTCCTTGCTGTCAGGCCACAAACTAGCCTGGCACATCAGGAGTCTAATGTAGGTTAACACAAATTTTCCTTTTGATGAAGTTTATTGCCTCCTCTCAGGTTGATTAGTATCATATTGGTACAGTGTTTTTTTGGGGGGGGGGGGGAAATGTCCTTAGATCATATCTAAACAGCTGGGACTCTATTTTCCAATTATCTTAATTCCCATTAGAGTTAAGAGGAGCTGCACCTAAATCTTCCCTGGATGTCAGTGGCATCCACAGACTTTTTAGAGCATTTTGGCAACCATTTCTAGCAGTGAAATAATAACTGCTAGACTGTTTCAAAAGTTCTAACATTGGAACAGATGTAGAGTAAGAAGTGTATTGATGCTTCCTGTACAGAAGCCTGGTAACAGAGAGGCAGCAAGCCGAGATGAAGCTATTCAAAGTAAAGAACTTTGTAGTGTCTGTAACCTTTGTGTACAGTGCTGCATTGAAATACCTGAAGATAGAAGTTCATTTAGCTACAGAATAGAGGTGGCAGCGGTACAACTTTTCCGAAGCTGCCTTAACCTTGTCCCGAAGGGACTACCACTGGGGTGAAAAGGTCATTGTGTCCAGGATCATTAGCTGATGAAGAAATTACTAATGGAAACATTTTTTAAGCTGCGGTTCCTGGATTAGTTTTTTCTTGATTCAATTCACAGTGGAAATGCAGCTGTAGTTTCAGAAGGAAGCTCTGGGTTACTTTAACCTGGGAAACTATTTAACATTTATGGGACTATGTAGACTCTTCCGTCTTCACTGGAAAAAAGACGTGCTTAACTAACATGAGTTAAAGTCCTAATGAAGACAAGGCAGGGCGTAGTTTACTTTTTGCAGAGTTAGCAGGTTGAGTTAAAGACCATGTTGAATTTAGGGTTTCCTTGACCTGCTAATTTGTGTGAAAACTACAAATGGCTTTACCTAACACAAGGGCAAATTCTAGTGAAGACAGCTCGAGTTAAGAACAAAGCTTTTTTTTCCCTAGTAAAGTTAATGCCTAAAGATTTATTCTTCTTCTTTTCCCTTATTATAGGTATGTCATTTATGAATGTGCATGTGATTTATCAATCTGTTCCTGATTTTTTTAATAAAGGCTATGCTTTGATAAAATTATGTGCAAACTGGGGGCAGTTGAACTTGAAATGTGTATTATGAGAGCAGCAGCAATGGTGTATTTAGACTGGTGAAGTTGGCATAGTGGTAGAAATAAGTATTTGTGAAAAATTTTAAAAATGGAGAGAAGTGCATCACTCTATTTAAAACAAATGTCATTTCAACCTACCTCCTTACTTGAAGATGAAAATGGTTGCTTGGGTGTGCATTGCAATAGGATTACCTAAATTAATCAAACTGAGCTTATTTGCATTTAGTAATAAAACAGATTCAGGGTTGAGAGATTCAAAATTCACTTTACGAAGAAGGAGCAAAGCAGTAAATTCATGACAAAACTAAAAATACATAAATGAATTCCTTCAACTTACTAAACTGGTAACTTACTGCTAAATATTTCAAGCAAAATCAGGCTACGCATTCCTATGTATAAATGTATGGAATGCATTTTTTGTTTAGAAAACATAGTAGAACAAACCAGTTTGTTCCTTCAGTCTAATATGTCAGATTCTGAAGCTCTTTTTAAAGATTTGAGGAGAATGTATAGGGATTGTCTGTGTGTCAGGCAAGCCTTGACAGTTTGGTTGTACTCATAACTCAACTAGAAGTATCCCTAGGAAGGAGAAAAGTGCAGTTCAGGGTTCCTCCCCTCCACAACAGACACCAGTAACTTCCAATATTGGCACGGTTTAGAGGCAGCTGGTATGTGCTCTTCCAACAGCATACTAAATTTGTTTACATTTTTAAGGCATCTGGTGAGTGTTCTGTATTTCTGTAAGGTTATGCTTTGCCTCTGCTCCTGTGGGAATGTTATAATATTGGCCATAATTGCTATAAAATGAGGAGTTGATTCCTGATATCTGTTGTTCTGAAGTAACTGCCAAGTGGAATTGATAGTGGGCAAGGAACAAAATATTAAGACTCTACCAACGGGTACTATACTGGGGCAAATTCTTGTTACTGAGAACTAGTAAGTGGTGTTCAATGTTACTAATGTGCTGGTCTTCCAGTTTAACTAATAAAGTAGTATTCTCTGCTATGTGTATGTCCTGCTGTCATACCTAAGAGTCAGTACGTGTGACTGGCCATTGATATCTTGGACCGGTAACTGGACATATGTATCATATATCCTTTTTTGTTCATTCCAACATATAACAGATGTTTCAGAGCAAAAGATTTTCACAGATGGATGATGTAGACTGGTACACTATATAGCAAATGTACCCCACTTTCAACATATTTGTATGTTTGCTGCATCTACACGGTGGAATAAATACTGTGCGTGTGTGTATGCATGCCAAATGGTAAACTAGCAGAACTCGCATATGTAGGATTCCTCAGGAATCCACCTTTGTGGAGTCATACAGAATAACCTCGGTTATTTAATAAAAGTCACCCCAATTGCTTGATCTCTAAATTTTTTGTTAACCACTGAAAGTCAACCTTTTGTTTTATTACAGAAATTGAAGCCAAAGAAGCCTGTGACTGGCTGAGGGCTGCTGGTTTCCCCCAATATGCTCAGTTATTTGAAGGTACAGTATGATCCGTACAGCTGATATTAAATCCAACTGGAATCCCTTAAAAAAAAAAAAAAAGAGAGAGAGAGGGGAAAAAAAAAACACTTTCAGAGCCTAGTACCTCTGACCACACTTATACTGTAAGCACAGCCATGTTGTTGTAACCAGTTCATACAAATTTAATCTGATCCAGTTTAACAAACAAAACATGCAGCTGAGTTGTGCGCATGGAAACTATATCTTAAGTTAATGTTTGAGCAGCAATGTAAAGTGCCTTTTTTTAAAAAAAAAAAGATGGGGTCGAGGGGGAAGGAACAAATATGAGTAATAGGCTCTGGTAGCAGAGATTGCAATTCAGGTTGAATTTCAGTTTCCCTACTTCGAAAAAGTTCTGAGCTATTAAAATCTCCTTCCTTTTTGGCTGAAATTTTCCACATTTTGTTTCTTTATTCCTAGCAATCCCTCAAGCTCTCTCTCCACCCTCCCAGAAATGCTTGAACATAGTTGTTTGAATCACTTTTTTAAGGGGGGGAAATACTCTTCCAATCAGAAATGTCTCAAATAAATTATAAGTTTAGTCTCAGCTTGTTCTCATAGTGTTATTGGGCTATAAGGATTATGCTAAATTTGGAAAAAATGATTGTCATTTTGAAGTTATAAACATTTAAAAACAGAGCAGTTTTATGTGTGCACGTTAGAAGTATGCTTTTTAATATTTGTTTATCAGCTGAAACTTTTGATTTAGGATAGCTGGGTTGAGGGGACGTGAAACCAAATAGCTATAGATCAAGGAATTTACAAACATCACTGGCAACACTTCCTTTCTTTAAAATAGACCAGCAAACAAATCAGTGATTGCAACATTAAGATTGAGAAATCAAATAGTCAAAGCTAAGCTTGGAAGTCATATGCCTTAAAATGTGGTGTCTCATGATATCCTTTGTCAGACTGAAATAGATAGTAGATATAAACTAGCGTTTTATATGCAACCTTAGATTTTGTGTAGATACTCAGTGTACCATATTGTATAATACTCTCTGAATTAGCCTGAGGATGGAATCCAGTATTCTGACTTCGCTTGATATTTAAATCTCAATAAAAGAATCCAAGAAGAACATTGCCAGTGGAACTAGCAGGCTCCTTGATCTGGGAGGGTAGTTTTCAAAATCTGGGCTGTCAAACTTTAATCATACTTTTAAACCAGAGAACTGACTTTACTCAGGTGTTGCATGTTTTGTTGATCTCATTAAAGTTTAAGCAGAGTGTCCCAGGCCAATGGGGTCTGCGGGAAGCGGCGTGGGCTGAGGGATGTGCTGGCTGCTGCTTCCCGCCGCCCCCATTGGCCTGGAACGGCGAACTGCGGCCAGTGGGAGCCAGGATCGGCCGAACCTGCGGACGCGGCAGGAAAACAAACCAGCCCGGCCTGCCAGGGTGCTTACCCTGGCAGGCCGCGGGCCAAAGGTTGCCAGTCCCTGGTCTAGGCTGTGTGTAGTGGGCAGGTCCTTACCATAGACAAGATTTTTTTGCAAGAAATTCCAGTTTTATAAATACATGTAGGCAGTATTGCCATCTCGTAACTTTATCGTGACTCTAGCAATTTTGATGCTTTTTTTTGACAAAGAATTTAGACTGTACTTGCCATCACATTTCAGTTTAAGTTAAATAAAACTAAGAACCTTGGTTTTAATGCAACCTAGTAGCCTAGTCTTGTAAACACTGAGGCCCCAGTCCAGCAAACACTTATGCACATGAGCAGAGCTGTCCCTTGGGTACATCGAATTGGGGTCACCGCCCCAGGCCCCACGCTTTGGGAGGCCCTGCACTTCGATAAAATCATGAGGCGGTGAGCTGGGTGGGCGAGCAGGGTTAGGAGGTGAGCAGCAGGCGCGGGGGGCAAGGAGGAGCCACCCTACCAGAACGTCCCTCTCCCCCCGGCACCTCCTGCCCACGTCCAGGCCCCGCCGATCAGCGCCTCCCCCTCCCTCTCAGCGCCTGCTGTGGATCAGATGTTTCACAGTGTCAGGAGGTTCTGGGGCGGGAGTGGAAAGAAGTAGAATGGGGCCTTGAGAAGGGGTGGGGGCGGGTCCTGGTGGGGGGGGGGAGCACTCCCTGGCAGACTAGAAACTCGGCGCCTGTGTCCCAGGTACTGCACCCCCTCTAGGGATGGCCCTGCATGTGAGTAATCCCATTGAGGGCATGTGTGTAAAATTGCGCATATGTAATTGCTTGGAGGATTGGGCCCTTAGACATTTGCATGTATGTATATTTATATTTAGTTTTATCTAGCTTAAACTGAAATGTGATGCCAAGTACTGTTTAACTTCTTTGCAGATGTTCATATTATGATCCTTGTCAAAAGATTATAAGTAGGGTTGGCAGAATTTGATTTTCTTCATTTTTTTAAAATAATTTCAGCAAATATCAGTGTTTATTTTTAAGCTTTCTATTTGTAAGCTTTCAATTTTTCTTTTTTAATTTTCACAGTTGCAGGAAATTATTGGGGGAGATCATGCAATGGAAGGGTCAGACAATTATTTAATGACTCTTGAAATGGATGAGTTGTTGAGAAGAAAAAAGTTAAAGCTTATAACCATTAAAACACAAATTGTCTTCATCACATATCAAAATATACAAAGTAAATAGCCTTAAATCAAACTCTTAAGTTCTCAAGCAGCATTTTTCTTACTTTGCCTAACTGTAAATCTCGATTAATATTGATGGATGTATTTTTTTCATTGTTAAACATCAGTTTCATCGTACACACAAAAAGCAATCTTTATTGATAAAAATCTAAACCCTCCAAGCTTAATTAATTATAAATACTTTGTATTCACAGACATGCAGTTTCCTATTGACATCAAAACTGTGAGGAAAGATCATGAATTTTTAGATCGAGATGCTATTGATTCTCTGTACAGGTAAATATTATTAATTTGACTTTTCCCCCAGCCTAGCACACATGAAAATTATGCTTATAATGTTTAGCTTTTAACCTACTCCTTTTGAGGGTATGTTGTTTTTCTTTGTTTAACAGATGACTTGTCTAACATCCCAATTCAGGAAAGCTCTTAAGCAAATGCTTAAGTCCCATTGAAACCAATGGCCTTGCATACTTAAAAGTTAAGCAGGTGCTTAAGTGCTTGCCTGAATGAGTTTCTCTATAGCAAAGCTATTTTCTCTGTGTACAGAGTGAGATGGAATACTACTCTGGCTATCACTTAATCCATTCACCATCAGAATTGCATAGAATGATGTCACTTTTTTTATTTACTGGAACTGCATCTCAGCATTTCATATTGATGTCAAAGCAATTATTTACATGCTTAAGTGCTTTGCTGGTTTGGGGCCTTATTGATTCTGCAGTTCCACCGAAATGATTAAAAAAAAAACAACAAACAAACAAACAAAAAAACCAGGAGAAAGTCCTAGTGATCTGCTTTAGTCCCATCGGTTTTTTTCTTATGTTTTAAAACATTAATTTGACCAAGATTTTTTTTCTTTGCCACATCCTTCACAATCACTAAAGGTTTCTTAAGCTTTTATTAATGATTGATTGGTTACAGTCCTCTCTTCGGACTTGGCTAGGGGAGGACTCTGGCTGTAGACAACATCATGTAACTGCAGAACTGGGTTGGTGGTTTGAGGGCATTTCAGGAACCCACAGCAGAAAGTCATTTATTACTGGCAGAAGTTCAGACTGTTTTTAAGATTTCAAGAGCAGAATGTCTGTCTGCTTTTATTCAAGAAAATAATTTGGGTTAAGGTCTTCAGTCCTTTTTTTCCTTTCCCCTAGACGGTTAAATACACTGAACAAGTGTGCAGCACTGAAAGTGGAAATAAGTCGTCAGAGAAAACGGGTATGTCTTAAAATTTTCATTTCATAACTCAGCCAAATAGAGCATTTAAAAAAATAGCATAACTTGGCGCACATATCATTGCCTGGTAAGATGAAAGTTTTACTCATAGATGTTTAATGTTTGAGTTGACAAATGGACTGCACAGGGGCCCTGACTCAACATGTGCTTAGGTGCTGCCCTGACTAGAGAGACTCTTCTGAGTTAGGGCCTGAAAATTTATGCTCAGAGGAGGGCTCTGTGCAAGCTTCCTGTATCTCAACTGATCTATAGGTTTCAGAGTAGCAGCCGTGTTAATCTGTATCCGCAAAAAGAAGAACAGGAGTACTTGTGGCACCTTAGAGACTAACAAATTTATTAGAGCATAAGCTTTCGTGGACTACAGCCCACTTCTTTTATATGCATCCGAAGAAGTGGGCTGGGAATGGCTGAGCCATTAAAAACATTGAATCTATCTCCCCTTGTAAATATTCTCACACTTCTTATCAAACTGTCTGTACTGGGCTATCTTGATTATCACTTCAAAAGTTTTTTTTCTCTTAATTAATTGGCCTCTCAGAGTTGGTAAGACAACTCCCACCTGTTTATGCTCTCTGTATGTGTGTATATATATCTCCTCAATATATGTTCCATTCTATATGCATCCGAAGAAGTGGGCTGTAGTCCACGAAAGCTTATGCTCTAATAAATTTGTTAGTCTCTAAGGTGCCACAAGTACTCCTGTTCTTCTTTTTGCGGATACAGACTAACACGGCTGCTACTCTGAAACCTGATAGCCTAAGCTGAAAATCTTGCATCTCTCATCAGTAGAAGTTGGTCTAATAAATATTTGCTCACCCACCTTATCTCTCCTCAAGTGAGAGGATAATTCATTCTCCATGGGCTTGTCCACAATAGGGAAAAGCCTAGGATTCCCTTGACTTGCTAACATGGGATAAATCTACAGTTTTGCCATTCTGCACTAGGATTTTAAAGAGAGCTAATTATCATGTTGTTTAAAAAACTCCTACCATTTTCTGTAGCATGGACAAACCCTTTGAGATTGCCAATGCAGATGCCCATTATGAGAATGGGATTTTGATTAAGGAAGGTTTTGCTTCTCTCATGCTATTAGGTGAACAGTGAAAAGTTCCGTATATCGCTGTCAGTCACTTGAACCTACACACACTTGTTTTATGGCACTCAGTGTGCCCTTCCTTTGATTTGGATACATTTTTAACTTGTTTGTTGGCTACTGACACTGTCTTTTGTTTTCAGACAAATGAGTGGCTGGAGAGAATTATAGACTGGGCACTGTGGATGTATTTTTCCAAAGCACTTAAGAGCACAAAGCCCCTTGACAGTCAATGGGACTAGTGTGCCTAAGTCACTTAGCTATAGGGTTGCCAATTTTCTACTAGCACAGAACTGAACACACTTGCCTTGCCCCCCTACTAACTCCATCCCCCCTTCCCTCTGTTGCTCACTCTCCCCACCTTCACTCACTTGCTCATTTTCACTGGGCTGGCTCAAGAGGCTGGTGTGCGGGAGGGCAAGAGGGCTCCTGCTGGGGGTGTGGGCACCAGGGTGGGGCCAGGGATGAGGGGTTTGAGGTGTAAGAGGGGGCTCTGAGCTAGGGGGTGGAGTCGAGGTGTCTGGAGTATGGGAGGGGGCTCCGGGATGAGGCAGGGGGTTGGGGTGTAGGAGGATGCTCCAGGCTGGGGCCAAGGGGTTTGGAGAGTGGGAGTGGGATCAGGGCTGGGGCAGGGGGGTTGGAGCATGGGAGGGGGTTGGGGTGCAGTCTCTGGGCAGCACTTACCTCAAGCAGCTCACAGAAGCAGCGGCATGTCTCACACACACACAGCCCCCCCCAGGGCTCCTATGCAGAAGCACGGCCGGGTGGCTCTGTATGCAGCCCCGTCCGCAAGCGCCGCTCCCATTAGCTGCGGTTCCCAGCCAATTGGAGCTGCAGGGATGGCACTTGGGGCGGGGACAGTGTACGGAGCTCCCGGCTGCTCCTGTGCGTAGAAGCCACAGGGGGGATATGCTGGCTGCTTCTCAGGAGCTGCGCAGCACGGAGGCTAGCAGGGAGCCTGCCAGCCCCACTGCGCGCACCGCCAACCCGACAGTCAATGGCCTGGTCAGCAGTGGTGACTGGAGCCACCAGGATCCCTTTTTGACTGGGTATTCTGGTAGAAAACCGGACACCTGGTCACCCTATTGAGCTACTTCCAGAAGTCCCACCCTGTGCCTCCCTGAAAATATTTGATTTCTCTTTTAGAGCTGGTTGGAACACTTTGGACTAAATGAAATTTCATCAAAATATGCTATTTTGTTGAAACCAATATATTTTGTGGAAACATATCTCTTTTGAGAGAGGTTTTTTGGGGATAGAAGAGCTAGCCAGACTTCCTTTCTCACTCAAGCCTGGTGGCTATGGTGCTGGCCTGGGATGTGAGAGATCCACATTTGAGTCCCGTCTCTGTCTGATTCAGGGACTTGAACCTGAACATCCAAGCCTGTGCTCTAACCACCACCTTGGAGACAGACAGACACACCCATCCCCTGCATGCACCTACCCCCCCCCCCAGCTACCCCCTTCCCTAATAGAAAAGCTCAGGTTTTGATCTAAAAAAACAGACAATTCAACACAATTTCACTTTCATGAAAATGTTCCAGGGGTTTTGGCTTTGTTCCGACGTTGAAAGAAACTAGATTTTGAAACCAAACTTTGAAAGTTGCCGTGAAACAGATTTTTTTCATTATCCAGTCAGTTCTATTCTCTTTTAACAAAGCTTCCAGCATGCTTAGGTGCTGTCTCTCCCCAAACCCTCTCAATTAGCAAAACAAATCTCATGCTGAAGTGCTTTAGATTGAATGTTGTTACAATGTAGAAATCTAAATTTAAAAGTACTGCAGTGGCTCAAAAATAAGCATAAAAAGTTAAACCTCCTTTTTCGTTGCATCTTAGATATTTTAAAACTTGCTGGACTTTGCCCGTTGAACTGTACTTTCTTTACTTTAAGAGTGATGAATCTGAAGACGATGAACCTTGTGCAATAAGTAACAAATGGGCTTATGAGAGGTGCAGTCAGAGATGGTCTCGCCTGGAGAGCATAGAAGGTTTCCCTGAAAAAGAGTCTAGTGCATCAGTCCCAGACAGTCCAAGACTTAAGAGCACTGGTAGTGAGGAGATATCCTTTTCAGACCAAGGAGAGAAGCATGATGTGTCTTCAATTCACAGTACTAGCAGTGGGGACAGTGACATTATCAGCTTCCCTAAGACTTTTGAGGATGTTGAGACCAGCACTAGTTCTTCAAGGTGTTCATCAAGTAAACTGGCCTCTCCTGACTCTACTTTTAGTTGTTCTCCTTCTCCTAGTGAGTTCTTAAACATCATCAGCGAGGAGAAGCTTTTGGATAAGCCACCACAAAAAAAGGGGAAGAGCTTTCTAAAGAAAATGGAGAAACTGCGCATAAGGAGTTCCAGTGTAAAGAGAGCTGCCCAGTCAAAGGCCAAACCCACTATTGGTGAACCTGTTCTTCTGGAGGGACTGGACGAAGAGAAGCTGAAGAACCTTAATTCTGTAGATATTTGTGACCTATCTGACTGCCAGATGAAAAAGAATTCTTCCTATTCTCCCCACACTTGCAGCAGCAGCAGCCAGTCTGAAACCAGCAGCACAGTGAGCACTCCGAGTCCTGTTATCAAAGTCAGGAGCTATGCTAAACGGGGAGGCATGTATGCGGAAGACTCCGACTCTAGCAAGCTCTCTCTGTGGAACGATGTATCTGAGCAAAACTTAAAAAATGAAATAAATTTGCATGCAAACCAAATGTTTCACGTACCACAAGGCCATAAGCCTGGGACTTTCCCCAAAGCACTTACAAACAGTTTCTTATCTCCAACAGACAACACTTCTGTGAACTGGAGAACTGGAAGTTTTCATGGATGTAGGCGGAACAGAATTAGAACTAGTTCTAAAGAGTCTGAGACCCCTCTGAGTCCTCTGTCGTTTATAGATAACAGGATGAGTATCTATGACAATGTGCCCAGCATTCCTGTTCATCTTAATAAGATGGAGACGCCGGAAGTTAGTGACGACGATGTTTTTTCAGAACTAGACAATGTTATGGAACATGTCAATGGGCTCAGAAAGTTGGTCAATCAGTGGACTGAGAAGTTCTCAGATGATGGAGACTCTGATTTTGCGAACGACTCAACCTCTCCGTGTCCATCTTCCCCTAAAGAAATCCACCTTGAGATAAAAAAGCATTCAGAAGAGAAATTGGCAGATCTACCAGCTGCTGATGGAAAACAGAACTGCAAGCATGGCAATGACCTTGATTCCCCAGAACTGGCATATATAACCGATTCAGAGATGGGATCCTCATTCTCACATTCCAACAGGTCAGCTTCATTTTTCTTTATAACCTTCCCCTCCTCCTTCTGTCCTACCTCCAAAAACTCCCCTCACTCCAAAACACAATCACCTTCTCAAAACAATGAGAAATTTAAATCTATTTCAACTAGACACAAACCTGAACCAACCAGATCCAGGTATTAGGTGCTATAGTATCATGGTGATGATGGCCACATAAATACCGAGATAAATCCAGTTCCAAACTTTGGAGCTCATTCCTCTCTCTAATTTGAACCTTTCACATTGGTGCAGTATCTCATAACCTAGACCTTTTATGTAAAATGCAACCAAAATCTGCTTGGAAACAGCAGGTCACTTTTCAAGTGATTGATTTGATAGGACAAAATGTTCCATACGTGTTCCATTGCTGTAGGCAGAGACCTGACAGGAGCAATAAGAACATTCCTTTAACCTAAATAATGTTTACTCCTTAGACATGAGAGGCGACACTGGTCTGCAGAGGAGACTGTAAACTTGGAAAGCCTTTCTGTACAAATTGATAACCAGTCAGCAGCCCACCTAAACCGAATACAGAAACTGGCTTTGTTGAAACTCACTGCTTTAATGGACAAATACTCTCCTTCCAGTAAACAGGGCTGGAACTGGTAAGTTATGTTAACATATTCTACTTCAGGAAAAATGACAGTTGGCAAAAGCAGATGGCTCTTACCCTGCTCTGAACTGAGTGTGCACATCTGGCATGAAATCCAGGTCCCACTGTCTCAATGGGAGTTTTGCTACTGATTTCAGTGGGGCCAGGATTTCACCCAGACTGTCACCCTTTCCTACAGTTTGGCATTATTGATAACTTAAATAACAGTCCAAGCTTCAGTCTTCGCTTTCTCCCGAAGCTTGCCCCTTCATAGTTCTTTTCTGCAAAAGAACTCCTCCGAGAAAAAAGGGAATTAGGATCTGGGACAGAGACCCATTCCAACCCTTCTATCCTAGTTGTAGCTTAAATAAATAAATAAGTCACCTGCCATTGTGATCAGCAATAACAATTCTGCATTTTTATGCAGGGTTCTAGCACCTGAACATAGGGACACAACAGAGGAACCTGCCACTCTTACAAGGATGGTAGTGTATCCTGCAAGAGTTTCAGCTTGAAATGAGGATTTCTTTATGGGAGCTGCACCCTGCTAATTTAAGGGACTTAGTTGTTTCTGTATTTTTAAGTGTTGATTTCTTTGTGCTACCATGAGTGTAATAAGGCTGCAGCATTTGGAGAAGGAACAAAGGTGGCACATGACTTCCTAAATGTGCACAGTATAAAGAGAGGGGTGTGTGTGTGAGGGGGGAAGATCCCCAGTGCCCCCTGCTCTAAACTGCTTGAATGGAAGGGCAGCTAATGGTTTGAATGTATTTATTTTTGTTTTCAGGACCGTTCCGAAGTTCATTAGAAAAATCAAAGCCCCAGACTATAAGGACAAAAATGTATTTGGGGTCCCATTACTGCTAAATGTTCAGCGAACAAGCCATCCACTTCCAAAGAGCATTATCCAGGCCATGGAGTACTTAAGAAGCCACTTTCTTGACCAGGTACAAATATAAAACAAACCTAAATATGACTTGAGTGATACTTCATTCCATGTATGTTTTTAACTTGGAACCCCTAGAGAGCTGACCGCCAGTTTCTTTTGCTTTGTCAACCCTTTCAAGGACATTCTTTCCTCTCCAAGGCTTCTAACAGTGGTGTCTGAACAGGCTTGAGTGGGCACCCAACAGGGAATAGCAATATTGTTCTCCTTTTGTGGATACCTTATTTCCACCCCAGTATAAATGTATCTGCCCTTCTTTGTTTATAGCACCTGCAGCTGTTCTGTTCACTTGGCAAATGTGGGCCAACTGCCTTCTCTCAGTGGTACTTTAGTGGTAAAAAGCAAAAACTAACACCTGTAGCACCCCTTGTCTCTCTGTACAGTCTAAAAGCATCGCAACATCGGAATTCTCATTTCATATTTCTAAGAATTGAGCTGTAGCTTTTTATGGCATATAATCAGGATGTGATTTAACATCCTTTTTGTGCCTAAGTTATATTTATCCGCTGCCCTGAAGATATTTACATTTGTAGATTAGTGCCCACAATTATGAGCCACATACTATATGCTGCGGTAGCTCTGTAATAAGGATGGGGAAAGTTTGTAAAGTTAGAAGTTTTCCATCCCTCTTCAACTGTTTAGATTCACAAATCTAGTTAGGGTTCATTAATCTTTTTCTCATGTAACTTAAACCCATGGAGGGTTGTGGGGGTTTTGTTTTTGTTTGTTTTTTAAAAAAGATTCAGTTCACTTCGAAAACCATTTTACATGAGTCCTGGATTTGGGATAAAGTCTCTCTTCATTGAAAACTAAATTGGCTAAAGTGGGGAGTCGCCTTGTATGTCACTGTGTGCATATTAAAGGAAGATCTGTCAATACAGTGTTTAATTTGCAGATTTGTGTAGACCTATATAACCAAATATTATGCAAAATGAAAAAATGATCCAAATACATATTATGGGGTTAGTGTACAAATCTATATCTTGCAGTTAAAAATGGAATATATTTTCTGTAACATCGTCAAAACATGTCATTTCAATAGTATCACTTTGGTTCATTTGGCTTTGACTTTATATTACATTAAAACATTAACTTTACTGTATATTAAAATATATAACACTAAATATTTTAATATTATAAAAGTTGAAACAAAATTAATTGAAATGATACTATTGAAATGACATGTTTTGACATTATCCAAATTGAATTTTTCAGAATTTTTTGTCTCATGGAAAATTTAAAAATTTCCAATTTTCATTCCAAACTGAAATTAATTTCTTTGAAATATTTCCCACAAAATGGAAATTCTGGTTCTCATCCAACTCTAAAAAATAGGCTTGTGAAACTTTATGCGATTGGATATCCTGCTTAATGCAATTACCTAGGTATCAATTTAAATTCATACTTATGTACAAACCCTTTTCTCTTTGATACACAACACCCAAAGTGCACTGGCACTTGCGGACCTTGTGTTAACCTTGTATCCTGTTGATGTAAATTGAGAGAGCCAATACAAATATATTTAAAAGGAAGAAAAGTCTTCAGTGAGGACTCACTTCTCTCACTCTTGGGTTAACTGATGCACCGAGAGTCCCAGGGTGGTTTGGCTGGAGAATAGGGAATCTCCAAGCTGTTTCTAAAGAGATCAGAGTGCATTGGTAGTAGCTGACTTTTCAGAGCAATGCTAGGGATATTTGAGCAAAGTCATGTCCCATGTACAGTGTGTGCATGTACAGCCATCATAAGTACTTCAGTGTCAGAGTTCAGGAGAAAAATTGCTTATTCTGACTTAGGTTTGGGCTCTTATGTCTGTCTGTTCTCTTAATAGGTTGGCCTGTTCAGAAAATCAGGCGTTAAATCTAGGATCCTTTCTTTAAGGGAAATGAATGAAAATGACCCAAACAATGTAATGTATGAAGGGCAGTCGGCGTTTGATGTGGCAGATATGGTAAAGCAGTATTTCCGAGATCTTCCTGAGCCTATATTCACTAGCAAGCTTTGTGAATCCTTCCTCCACATCTATCAGTGTATGTAATTTTTTTAATTTTCTGAGTTTCTTGGACGTTTAGGCCAAAAGTAACCTCTGATTTTGTGTGCCCCATATTTTGAGAATCCAACGTTATGCTGCTGGGGGCGGGACTTTTCAGAAGTTCTGAGCATCTTTAAGCCCAGTTGAAGTCAGGTGCTCAGCACTTCTCAAATAAAATCCAGTGTGTCTCGAGATGGGCTTCTAAAATCAATATGAAAATATTGTTCTCAGATTATATAACACATACTATTTTCCTCACCCTTGTGTTTTTTCTCTCTCTCTCACACACACACACACACGCACACGCACACGCACACACACACACACACACACACACACACACACACACACACACATTCCCTTTAACAATACTCTGTGGTTGGTGTTCTGACTTGATTTTTAAATGGTTGTTTCTGTGTATTAAATTAGGGCATAATCTGTTATTCTCACTGAGGAGCACCTGACTAGTCTTGTTCATTTCAATAAGACTGCACCTTGAGATCAGGTACTTCTTACCACAGGAACAGCAGTCTTGCTATGGCATTTTCACTGGAAATACCAGCTGATTTCTAGTTGTTCTGTCTACATTGTCTGAAAGAAGAATAGACCATAAGGCAAACTACGTCATTTGCAATTGCTTTGAATTAGTTGTGTCTCCAGTAGTTTGTTTTAACCGAATTCATTTTTGAGATGCAGCAAGAACTTGTGGTGATGGTACCTCAAGGTTTTTTAATGACAATCTTTTCTGTAACCTGGAAAAGGCATTTAAACTTTAAATAAGCCCAAGCTTTCTAAAAAGATTAAATCTTGAATTTTGTTGTATTGCTTTGACTTTACTTTGACATGAGGAACATGCGTCTTGCTGCCTCGAGGCAGCGCCTTGACTATAGGAGTCCTAGTTGCTTGTTATTTCCTGTCTGTAGAATATGGAATAATATCCCAAATCTCTGGGTAAAGTGTTTGTTTGTTTTTAAATTGAAAACAAACAAAGATTTTAAATAAAAAAAAGCTATTTTTAAAGTAAACAGCTGTTCCTGTTTAGCCTACCCTGGCGTGCACTCTGCTTCTGGAGTAAGTATGGCTGAACAGGGGGTTACTCAAAGACAGTTACTCCTGAATAACTCCAGGTGTAGACAAGCCCTTATCTGGATTTTAAACAGCCTTATTTCAGTTTTTTAAGTCTATCAGGAAGAGCTGTAAGACCAGCTGAAATAAGCCACTATGTAAACCTCTTGTGGAGGCTTAATTTAACTGGCTTTACTAAACTGGTGCAAATAGGTGTCTCGACACCTGGAATGGTGGCCTTTTAGCTCTTTGCCATCTCTGAGGACTGTCCCGTGATCCTGAGTAACGGGAGAACTGATGTATGGAGTTGATGCCCTATTTAGGGGATAGTCTGTTCATTCTTTTATTTAATGTTTTATCTTATCAAACCCTCTCATGAGTTTCCTAATTCTTCTATCTTCAGATTTGCCAAAGGATCAACAGTTTCATGCAGTCCAGGCTGCCATTCTTCTGCTCCCAGACGAAAATCGGGAAGCTCTGAAAATTCTTCTCTTCTTTCTCCGAGATGTAGTTGCTTTTGTTGAGGAAAACCAGATGACTCCGACCAACATTGCAGTCTGTCTCGCGCCATCCTTGTTTCATCTCAATACTTTAAGGAGAGAGAGTTCATCATCATCTAGGTATCATTGTCGTAACAGCTGAACTGTTAAATAAGAGTTTCTCTGCCATGTTGACTGCATAAATAAAATGAGCCAAAATGTACCTTGCCAGTTCAAAAATCTGGAAGTGCTCCAGATTTGTCCCATATGTGACAGCTCAGTCCTTAGGGGAGATGAGACTACGTCACGCTCCAGCTCTTCTGGCTCCCTGTCAAATACGAGATCAATTTTAAGGCCCCGTTCTTCAAAGCCCTAAGTAGTCTGGGCCCCAGTTATCTCAGGAATCCACCCCCCACCCAAGCATCATACACTAAGAGAGCTCTACTCTTTGTGGATGCACAGTATTTGTTAACATGGGCCTGGCATAAGATTCTGAAGGTGGCAAGACGTATCATTTGCATTAGCTTAGCCTGATTCCACTACAAAAAACTCAGATTAGGTTTCTCCCAATATCTATGCCAAAAGAGACAGCAAAAAACCCATTCGGTGTGTGCCTTATGAAGAGGGAGTCAGAATAGTCTCCCTGATAAAGTTTGCTTTTTATAATTCTGCTTGCACTCAGAGAACATGCAATAGAGATGGCTGTATTCCAGAGAAATGGGTAGGTAGAAAGCACTTATTTAAGTGGGCTTCCAAACTCCTGTTAGTATTTACATGTAAAAACCCAGCTGCAGATTCAAGCTCCTGCAGCTAGTGTCCAGCTCAGGTACTAATTCTTTTTGGTGATAAGGATGCCGGGGGACTAGGTGATTTTAATTTTAATAAGCAACAATATCCTAATTGTGTAACCTTTATCGGCAGTTCACGCAGTGATGAAGGACCTTCTAGGCAGGGCTGGCTCCAGGTTTTCTGCTGCCCCAGGTGGCCAAAAAAAAAAAAAGCTGCGGCAGTGCGATCGCGCCGTGCCACTCCACTCTTCGGCGGCAATTCGGTGGCAGGTCCTTCACTCCGAGAGGGAGTGAGGGACCCGCTCCCGAACTGCGAAGACCCGGACGTGCCGCCCCAATAGCAGTCGGAGTGCCGCCCCTTGGTATTGGCCGCCCCAAGCACCTGCTTCTTTAGCTGGTGCCTGGAGCCGGCCCTGCTTCTAGGTAGAATCAGTACAGTAACCTCTGAGAATGCTCATTCAGGATCTAGTCTAGCCTCAATGCAAGGTCTTGTTTGTTTTCTATACAGTATGGCTGTGCTTGTGGATAAACTTGTTTTGAGGCAGGAAAGAACTGTTTTCTTTTGACAAAAACATCATGCCCTTGTCAAAGCAGATGCTTCTTCATCTTATGCAATCTAATGATAAGGATATTACATTCCATTTAGGTGAGGAAGCATGTCACATGCGTGGTATTTGTGCATTTCAGATTTAATGACACTCTCTGAGAAAAGTAAATAGAGATGGAAAAATGTAAAGAATTTGCTTTTAAGAAGCGCAGAGCATCTCGAAATGCATATCTACCTATAAAACAAGTCCTGTGATGCTCAGCTCTTGCTGGGAAGAACTAACACTGAAGCTGAAACAATGACCGCACTGCTGATCATAGTGAGAGAAGACTTGAGTGGAGCCAGGAATGTGGCAGAGTGATTGATAGCTTTTCAGTTGCAAATCCTGACCAGAATTAAGCAATCTGTAATGTTTGGGAGATTGAGACTCCTAGTTTAGTGGTTTGTACCATTTGGATTGACTTTTAACTCTATATTGCAACAGCAAGGAGCCTAAAATCAAGGGTGCTTTGAACCGTAAGTTCAAATAATTAGTTGTTAATATTTTACCTTACGATTCAGACTTCAAAGGGACATACTCTAAAAGGCTTGGCTCTAAGGAATAATCAAGGGTCCTTATTGCTTGCACTTTTTAAAGTTGTTCAGTAGGAATGTTCCAAGATAAAGCTATTGTGAGTGAGTGTTTCTAGTGTCATATAAAGATTATGTCTGGAAAGACCTAAAATGCTGATAACACGAGTTAGCAAAACATAGCAATATGACAGCACTTTTTTGTGGATTGTGATGATTTTATAAAAAGTCTTTAGACAGTCTACATAGGTTGTTGATGTAACTAAACACTTAACTCAATGCTGAGCACATCAATGAGAGCTCATTAATTTCTTTGGCTAATCCTATCTCATTGCTGTTCAGTAAAAGACCATATTACTTGCAAAATTTTGGTACGCCTCAGTAGCACTAGTGATCCTTGGTATCTCAGCAGTTTGGTTCAAGGCTACCATTTCTATGCAAAAACAATGAGGAGCCCTTGTGGCACCTTAGAGACTAACAAATTTATTTGGGCATAAGCTTTCCTGGGCTAGAGTCCACTTCATCAGATGTATGAAGTGAAAAATATAGGAGCAGGTATAAATACATGAAAGGATGGGGGTGCTTTACCAAGTGTGAGGTCAGTCTAACGAGATAAATCAATTAACAGCAGGATACCCATTGATTTATCTCGTTAGACTGACCCCCATCCTTTCATGTATTTATACCTGCTCCTATATTTTTCACTTCATGCATCTGATGAAGTGGGCTCTAGCCCACGAAAGCTTATGCCCAAATAAATTTTAGTCTCTAAGGTGCCACAAGGACTCCTCATTATTTTTGCTGATACAGACTAACATGGCTACCACTCTGAAACATTTTTATTCCGCTTACTATTCACAATGACTGTGGCTTTCACAATGTTGTCCATGTGAAAGTGATGACAGAAGACTTTGTCTAGTGAAGCTGTTTGTGTACAGAACTCACTGTAACACAGAAATTCAGACACCAGAGTAAATGAGAAAATTCCCTAGAGCTTCCAGGCGGCTGCTGCTGCTGATGTTTCACCTCTTACTTTTTTGATTTACTCTGCTGTGCCTTTGAAAAAATCCTTGTTAACCCTCTCTCTAGGTCCAGCCAGAGGAAGTACAGCCTGGGAAAACCAGACCAGAGAGATTTGAACGAAAATCTGGCAGCCACCCAAGGCCTGGCCCACATGATCATGGAGTGCAACAGACTCTTCCAGGTATGTCACTTCCTATAACACCCCCTATGTTACAACATTACGGAAAGTGTCCACCATGCTCATTAGAAAAGTGAATATGCCAGTAGGATGCTCCAGCCCTGAAACTTAAACTGGACATGCCTGCAAGTTCTTTGCTGCCTATTGGCAAGAGTAAATGTCCTCCTGTTGTTGCTTGAATACAGTTTTAAAATAATCCAAACAACCCCTGAAGCAAACCCTGAAGATTTGTTTTTACTGAGGATGATAGTTTCCCTGAGCTAAGTTATGATTCACTATCCTGTTGCTCTTTCCTCTGCTTGCAATTCCTAATGCTTTAGTGTGGTATCTGCGTCCTACTGACCTGAATACAGGGAGAATTCTGTTGCAGAGGTCATCGTATCTGCTGTACAGTACTTAGCAGGATCACATTTTGCCATCCATTTCCTTCTTCCTGTGATAAACACAGTCCTCTGAGGCTCTGGATATCTCTGTGTGCTTGGGAGGTGGGCCCGAGCCACAGAGGTTGAGGTGGGGTTTTGGTTTAGCCCCACTGTATTGAGAACTCAGAATCAGGATTCTTTTTAAGACCCAACTCTGAGTTTATTTAAAATGTCCCATTTCTGTGCAGTTGTTTTTTCCAGCTGGCTTGGCTTAGGACAGCATTTCTAAATGTATTACCAGTTAGAGATAGAAATAACTTGGCAACGCTTTCCCCACAGGCGTATGCCTCCAGGAATCCTCTATATCCAGCATTTGACTGACTCGGGTAGGGCATCTCTACAACCCTGAGCTGATTGTAGCCTACGTGTAGGCAGTGGCCAGCCCCTTCTATATGTGGGATGCAGGGCTCTAATGATAAGCGTGTAACAAAGGGAGCTCGCCATCTCAGAGTGATTTAAAACATCTTTCACGAGGGGAAATGTGCGTGTTTCCCCTCGCTGGGAGCCCTGGGGGAAGGCAGCTAATTGCATCCTCTCCTCCCTCATTTTTCCTCTTCCTGTGAAGATTGCTGTCAGTACTGCACAGCAGCCTCGCTGACAGCTGGTTAGCTCCCTCCAGCAGGCTAACTGGCCTGCACGTGGGAGTCTGCAGTTATGCTGTTGAGGCAAGACCTGGATAAGGATCAAGAATCAGTCTGGCATCCAGGCACTTCTGCCTCTCCCCTGGGCAGCATTCATATGTCTGTTAATTGGTGCCAGGCTGTCCCTTCCACCTTGGTGCTGAAATGGCCCCTTGGAAAAACTTCAGCTTCATGGAGGGCCAGAGGAGCTTTCCAAAATACCTTCACTGGCAAGGAGGGTGGGATGTTCCAATCCCTCCAGCCTCCTCCCTTGGCTTAGGCACGTTCAGCGATGGCCTGTATTTGAAGAGTGAGCACAGAAAGAAATGGTGCAGCGTGGGGAGGGGGAATAGAAAAGGGATTTGTGCGGGGCGGGGGAAGAAGCTGCAAAGAACGGGGTGGAAAAGAAGAGCCATCACCACCTGCAACAGGCTCTGGTGCATAACATATATAAACGAAGGGACTAGTGAAAGTTCAGGGTTTTGTTCCCAGCTTTGCCACTGGCTGTGTCACATAGAAGTCGCGTAGGCCTGGGTTGGGGTAGCTACAGATGCAAACCCTCAATGTAGATGCACTCTGCCAGTGTCAAATGGGCCTTATCCTGATAAGCCCCACTCAAGCAAGCCCCTTTTTTGCACTGGTGCAGGATGTGCCTGTGACAGGTTTGGAGTGGTGTCACTACCACTGAGGAGCCTATAATCATTGTGTCTGTAAGGTGGGGATAATAGCTCCCTTGCTGAGAGACTTGGTCATTATTTGCAAAGCAGCTTGGGAGACTCAGATGGAAGGTGCTAGATCAGGGCACTAATGAAGTGTCATGTGTTGTTTGCTCTGGAGAAGACCTCTGTTCTTCCTCTGCAAGCATACCCACAACCCTCTGCACTCTTCCATTAACCATATGTTATCACAGCTTCTCCCAGACTGGCAAGACTCTCTCACTGGGGGAAAGCTCCCTTATCAGAGAAGTATTCTCAGCCCATTAAGTCTGTCTATCATGGTGAAGGAGTTGGCTGGGCTTTTTAATGAGACTTTGGGGTGTATACTCTCCCTAGTAGGCAGGCCTGACCTCCTTCCTATGCAGCCAATGGCCCCCACAATAATCCGCATGATGGCTGGCTCCACAGCCTGGGCCAGCATAGAATAAAAGATGTAAGCAGCTTCCCAGGCACGCTCTGTAAGGTCAGGCAAGTCGTGTACATGCAAAGGAGATAGTGTATCTCGTCTCTGATCAGTCATCTCTACCTTGTCCATAAGCCAGGAACTGCTGCTGAGAAATGGAAATTCCTGTCTGAACCTTACTCTATCTCTCGGTATGAGCCAGAAAGTGCTGTAACCTCACTACCTGGAACATCTGAGGCTGTGGCTTTCATATGAAATTGATCTAGATAGCCAAACCCAAGGAAGAGCAAGTCATGTGCCTTTACCTCAGTTGCTGTCTCTGCAGAATTAATATAAAATCTACCTAGAGGTGTTGGTTTAATGAGTTTAGTTTTCAAACACATTTATAGGCAGAATACACTTTTAATGGGACTTAGTCATTTGATTTCCTGGCATAAGACATTATAGTTAAAGCCTCAACACTCCAATTAGGTAAGTAAATTTTCCAGTTGTGCAGACGGGTGTGAAGCGACTAGCCCCACATTGCACATTGAAGTGGTGGAAGAGCCAGGAGTTCAATGTAGGAATCCCACTACAGTGCTCTAGCTGCTGAGAGAGGATGTCATTCCTTAAACTAGCTTTCCCATTTCTCAGGGCAGTGGTTTTTATTTTCACATCTAGTGCTATAAAACGTGTTGGGCTGCTCCTGATTGCTGATCGATCATTCACAGTCTCGCCGCATTAGCAAGTCCAGCTCTTTCAAAGAACGGTTTAGAATATTCATTGGCACTTGCTTTTGCGCTTGTAACTTTTACATGAAGACTCTCCAATAGTGAGTTCACATTCACTTAAGGATCATTATCCTAGTAGATTTTCTCCCAGTGTAAGAATAAATGTGATGGGACTGTGCTTAGAATCCAACATCCCCTCCCATTGCAGATGCCTGACTATTGCCTGGATCAGTGTTGTGATGACTTATGTGAACAGAATGGCCTGAGTGAAAAGGCTTCTAATCAGACCGCCTCAATGAGGCACTCCATGCTGGTTTCCCTTGAGAACTCCATGCAGGACTTGCTGCGAGATGCCAAGGAAAAGTTCAAGAGCTGGGTTACTGCTTCAAACTTGGAACGTGTGGAATTGGCAAATAAAAAGGTAAATCTGATGCTGGGGTGTTAGCAAAGATGGCAGTTAATAATCACGCACCTTTCTGAGCTTGCGGCTGCGCTGAAACTAGCTGTGTTTCTGCCTAATGTCAATTCAGCAACTGCTCCAGAGCCCTTTTGAGCTAGCGGCAACTCCCTGGTGCCTTTTTATTTGTAGTCTATGTCTAGCATTAATTCAAAGTTGAGCTATCCATTTGTGACTTGCACACCCTCATCTACAGCACCCCATTATCGGGGCAAGATCTCTATCTTGTAGGAAGAAGTCAAGAGAGGGCCTTCATTGTAGATACCAGAAACATGAGTATTCATGATCCATGCTGACTGGGCAGTTTATTCATATTATAAAGCCCCCTTTACTCCACTTAGGCTCCTAGAACCATTCTTCTGTAACACACACCTTGGTGAAAGGCTGTCTAGGTTTCTGCTGGTGGGAGGGAGTGGTGGAAGGGGGAACGAATCACTAAATCTACTCCTAGTAGACTACTAGTGTCCATTAACTGTCTTCTAAGGTGGAAGATAATTACCACGTCCGGTTATGGAAGGCATCCACTGAAATCAGTGCCGCTCCTAAAGTAATCCTTCAACGCATACTGACAGAGCAGCATCTGTGGGACCCAAGTCTGCAGCAGGCTAAAATCCTAGAGACCTGGGATGATGAAACAGATGTTTATCACTATACAACAGAAAGCATGTCACCCCTCCTGCCGCGGGATTATGTGGTTTTGAGGTAAGGAACTGCTGTGACTTTTCTCATTGGTTTCCCAAACACAATTTATAGCCCAACTGTGGTGCGTGTTGCTTCCCAGCATTTCATGCTGGGTTGTTCCAGTTCCATGTCAATCAAAAAGGGGTGCAGTTCCCTATGTCCGGATCCCTACTGTGTAACTAACCTCCGATCTGATTGTCCATTACTGTGACACAGTGTGTATTGCGGTAATGCCTAGAACCCTCAGCCCCATTTGCCAGGCAATGTGCCACATGTAACAATAACAGTCTTCCCCAAAGGGCTTACAGACTCGGTAGGAGGCTTACATTGATGAGATTCAGAAATTGTTGCCACATTCCTGCCTCCTTTCTTCTAAAAATTACAGCACAACTGCAAACATTTGTTGTTGTAGCTCTATTATTCCCCAGTGCGAGAATCCTCGGTTTGCATCTGGGAAAAATGTAAATTGTAGCCCAGTATGACAATGAATAGATCCTGTTCTATCACCCTTTCTTCCTAAGAAGGTATAGGTGGGTGGATTGATTGATTGATTTGGGGGTTTTCCCAGATCTGCTCAGGTGATTTAGGCCCCTGGATCCACTTGAGCAGATCGTTGTGCTCATGTGCAATGTGGTGTCTTGTGGGGGCAGGAATCTGGTTGCAGCATTGGGACCCTTAGTGCTTGTCTACACTTACAGCGTAGCCCCAGTGCAGCTGTAGCACTTAGTGAAGATGCTGCCTACGCTTTTCCTGTCGGCATACGTAATCCACCTCCCAGAGAGGCGGTAGTTATGTTGACAGGAACCCTCCCATCAACATAGCGCTGTCTATACAGTGGGTTAGGCCAGTTATAACTATGTAGCTCAGAGGTGTGGATTTTCCAAACTGAGCAATGTAGTTATACTGACATAAGTGTGTAGTGTAGACAAGGGCTTAGTTAGCTCCTCCATATGTCTCTTCTATATGGATTGTAAACTGTTCCAGGCAGGGGCTGTCTTTATTATGCATTTGAACAGTGCCTAGGACAAAGGAACCCTCATCCATGACCTGTAGGTGCTAGTGCAACACAAATAATAGGTCGTTTATGGCAGGATTTGTAAGCTTCCTCCATATGGATTGAGGCATGGAAAAGATTTTTATTCATGTCATGCATTAACTGATTTGGTCTCTGCCCATCAGAATATTGCTTTATGCCACAGGCAGAACATCAGATTGTCCAGCCATGTAAAAACATCTGTGTGAAACATCCTAAAAATGCCCTTCTTTGTTCTAGGACTTGGAGGACTGATCCCCAAAGTGGCACCTGTATTTTGGCAGCTACCTCAGTTGACAGTGAAGGAGCTACTCTGCATGGGATTTTGGCCCATGTCCTTTTGTGTCAGTATCTCATAGAACCAGTTGGCTCCCAGAAATCCAAAGTGACTCACGTCTGCCGGACAGACACGAGGTATCATTTTAGTTTATGCTTCTTTACCTTAGCCCTATGGTGCTGCTGGGTCCTGAGCACAGCTTTCCAGCCACCAATATGTTCTGTCACATGTATTCTACAGTAACATAGAGGAAATTAACATAAAATAATCCTTGGCACTCAAGTGGAGAGGGCACAAGACTGGAGTCTGGGTAGATTCCTGGGTCTGCCACTAACTTGCTGGATGATCTAGGGCAAACCACTTAATCTCTCTTCCTTGTAAAAGTTCCCCCTTGTGAAATGAGGATAATGCTACTTCCTCACCTGTGTAAAAACACTTTGAAGTCTTTGGATAAGAAGTGCCCGTTGATTTATTTTGTGTATCTGCAAAGATGTCTTTGCCAAGTGGGTTGTCTACTACAGGTTTGAGTTTGTGCTCACTGTAGAGAAGTATTCTGACCCCCAGAGTATCGACAACAAAGCTATTTTGGCATTGGGACAGATGGTATTTAAAATCCCACATAATCTTTTACTGAGATTTTTTTGACTATGAATTTTATATTAATTGCCTCAAACACAGTGAGTACTAGAACTATTCATCACACCCTGTCTGAAGCTGTCGCACAGTGTTATTGTGTGCTGTTAGAGAGCTATTTATAATAGCTGCCCTATTTGTGGCTGCAATGATCTGTGTGAGTTTACGGGGAGAGAGGTAGAAAACGCCAATCAACTGGTATAATCCAATGCTGAATATCTAGAAGCTGGGAAAGATGATTGCTTCACATTCTCTGCTGGTGAAGCCGTTCTCGTGAATGACGATGGGGGCTGCATGTTAGCTAGATTTCTAGAAACCAAGATGACTCTTGTTACTCTGTCTCCCTAGAACAAACAAACAGGTACAAGTTAACCCCCAATATTGTAAAATCTTGGGGCACATGCAAAACCTTTGGTAAAATGGGAGCTTCAATCATGCACAGAGTAGTTATTCTGCAGGATATGCCTTGCTCCGGACCTGTAGAGGGGGACATAGCACACAGTTTACTCAAAGGCAGGCAAATGGGGTATTATATGTAGAGGGATTTTTTTCTCCATGGTGTTTCAAAATAAATAAGCTGGTGGAAGAGAGTTGGAGGAGATCTATGATGTTGGAGGAAAGTTAGATTTCACTCATACACAACATATTCTGCCCAAGAACAGTGAATTCTAATAACCTCAATGCTGCCAAGAGATGTGACTTATTCTGTAAGGGATGGTCTTGCTGGGAGACGGAAGGGTCAGCTTTAAATTGCATGTCTCAATTTTAAAAACATTTGAGACACCGTGTTATACTGTAATCTCTCTTTTTCATGTGTGCTTTACCTCTGGGCATGACTCACTTCCTGTCTGAGCTCTGGAAAGCTCCCAGAAATGTGAGCCAACTTTGAGTTCACTGTGAAATGTCCAATGGACTTGAATTGCTACATTTTGTTTCAATTAACCAAAACCCAAAGGGGCGAGAGTCCCAAGTAAAGTGGCACCACTTTGACTAAACAGTCTGCATCAAGCTGCGAAATAGTCACCAGTGTCACTGAACAGAAAAACAAGTGGGACTCTGGGAAATGGCTGCAATGGCTAATTTGGAAGGTTTGATGGATGTGCCCCCAACACCCATTGGGAAGAGATTTGCAGCAGTTAGCAAAATGTCATTAATCGCCAACACCAAGGTGACCAGTCAAAAATTCTACTATAACCTAGGTGTGATAAGAAAATGAACCTCTTCCACTGTTTCTCCACTGGAATTAGTGCATTTTTGCATTAAACCCTTCTCTTTCCCAGACCTAGCCAAACTATCTTACAAGGAGGAGTTGGCCTTTTGTATGTACACACACACCGTGAGGGTGGGGGCATGTAGGCACTACTGCAGTACTAATAATAATTAGGCATGTATGTGCTTACAAATTAAGAAGGTAGTGGACAGAAAGAAGAAAATGAAGTGCTTAGTCCTGTTAAAATATCTTTTTAAGGCAGGGGTCTCAAACTCAAATGACCATGAGGGCCACATGAGGACTAGTGCATTGAACCGAGGGCCGCATCACTGACACCCCCACTCTCTGCCTTTGGCCCCGCACCCACGCCACCCTTTCCATTAGGCCCTGCCCCTGCTCCACCTCTTCCCACCCCAACGCTGCCCCCAGGGGGTGCAGAAAGGGTGCAGGGTGTGGCGGGGGCTCAGGGCAGGGAGTGCAGGAGGGGTGTGGGATGCGGCAGGGGGCTCAGGGCAGGGGGTTGAGGTGCAGGAGGGGTGTGGGATGTGGCAGGGGGCTCAGGGCAGGGAATTGGGGTGCAGGGTGCAAGCTCCAGTCCGGCGCCGCTTACCTAGAGCGGCTCCCTGTCCGCCTGCCCTGGCCCCCGGCCCCATCCCGCTCCGTTCCAGGAAGCAGCTGGAACCGTGTCCCTGCAGCTCCTGGAGGGGGCTCCGGGTTCTGTGCATGTGCTGCTCCTCTAGGTACCTCCCACGAAGCTCCCATTGGCCGTGGTTCCCTGTTCCCGGCCAATGGGCGCTGCAGGGGGTGGTGCCTGGAAGGCGGCAATGCAGGAGCCCTCTGCCTCCTTTCCCCTACCACCCTCCCCTCCCCCGGCCCGAAGGGGTGTGCTGCCAGCCGCTTCAGATAGCGGGCTGGGGCTCACAACGCCACAGGGGGCAATCCCACGGTTAGGCGGGGGGGCCACAGGGAGCTTGGCGGGCCAGGCCGCGTGTTTGAGACCCTTATTTTAAGGGCTGCTAATATATCGACTTCTTGGTTTACAGGGGACGAACAACAGAATGGTACAACAGAGTTTTTGGTCATATGTGTGCTGCAGAACTGATGAGGATAAAAGACTCCTTCAAACCTCTCAGGAATGACACAAAGGAAATGAAAACCTAAAGCACCTGGTTCTAAACAGAGACTGGTGCGGAGGCATGAACTGCTCCTCTGCTATCATTTTAAAAGCTATAGACTCAATAGACTTGCCTATATTTTAAAACTAATAAACCAAGAAGTAATTTGTAATGGCCTATAATGTAATGTAAAATAGTAATGTTATAAAGCTGCTTTTTTTTCTTTTTCCAGTTTCAGGAAGCTGTTCTTGAACTGGCTGCACAGAGATAGCTAAAAGGTCAAATGTGTGTATGTATATATACGAAATTATAAAATGCAATTGTTACATCCAGGAAAGACAAAATATGCTGGTTCAAAATTATAGTTATAAAGTAAGTTATTAAACTAAAAATATGGTATTTTTCCAAATACGCATTAAGTATTTTATAAGATGTAGACTTTTATGCATTCTAGAGTATTATGTCTCTTGAATTTTCTTTTTATTGAATAAGGTGGTGGAGATGTGAAGTTAATTTTAACCTCTTTACAGTTGAAAATAGGCCTGAAAACCGATGCCTTTTACTAGAGGGAGCTAAATACTTTAGCATGTGTTGTTAACTCTCTTGATACTTCCTTTTTACATAATAAAAAACCAAATCTGGTGGGGGTGGTTGTTTAATGTGATGGGTAGAGTTCCTGCATTTGAGAACGTTGCCTACTTTTACCATGGTGAAGCTTTAGGAATACATTTCAATTGTTAAATAACGGCCATAAGTCAACCTAACCAAGCTAACTTCTAAGCAGAAATTATGTGAATGGACTATCAAAAACCAGGTTCTGCATTTAACCTGCAACTTATGTCACTTGAGCTCAATCGTAGGCATTGTGCTTGTCTTCTGAACTCCAGTCATGGTTAAACATTCCTTATGTACCTTTAATAAGCTGCTCATCATGAAAACCAAAAAGTGTGTGTACACAGATAATTAAGGTGCTACTCCTAGGGGTAAATGTTTTATACAGCTGTGGGGGAAGTGTTCTTGTAAAACTAACTTGTCCTTGATTTATGATGTCTTGGACCTCATTCATAGTTGCAGGTGTGATTTAGAGTTGCTTAGGTGTATGCCATGCAAAGTAGCAATGTTACATCCTTACACTCATGGTGGTGTGAATGTTATCAGTGTCTTATCAACAGCAAGTAGAAGTTCTGAACAGTGTATCACCAATAGATTTCTTAGTGCTACATAAGAGCTGGGATATCCGGACAGCGTAGTAGTCAATACCTCTGAGCTAGTGTGGTTGAACATAACTAGAGCGGTAAAGCACAGGTAGGAACTGAAGAGACAGTCAAATGAAAGAGAGTTCCACTTAATTACATCCCATAATAACTGACAGCTAAAAAGTGACTGCTTGTATCAAAATGCTGTACGTGTAAATACTAAGATAAGTGTGTGGTATTGAATGAGGATAATGATATAATAGACATCACAGCACTGTGGTGGAAGGATGACAATCAATGAGACACAGTAAGAGGAAGGTACACAATATATAGGAACGAGAGATGAGGTAGTGCTGATGGAGCAGGGCCTACTGCTGGTACATGTGAAAGAAAGAATAAGGGCAAATACAATAAAAAAATCTTAAATGAATCAAATTGTAACAGACTTTCTCTGGCTAAAAATTCTATGCTTCAATAATAAAATATTCCTACTGCTATATTCTTACCTCGTACCTGTCCAAGATGGTGATTGTGAAATGGTTTGGGAGAAAGATTATAAAAATAGAAAACTGAGTAATAATGGAAGATTTTAACTATCCCCAATTTGACTGGGTACAGGTCACCTCAGGCTGGGAAACAAAGACAATAATTTGTGGTGTCAAAAAACTGCTTCATGGAGCAGCTAGTTCTGGAACCCAGAAGGGGAGAAGCAAATGTTGATTTAGTCCTAAATTGAGCATGTGTGGCAAAGAGGTGAATATTGCTGAAAGACTTGCTGATAGCAACCATAATATAAATTTAACAACATGGGGGAGAGGGTAGGAGGGGACACACAGAAGCCCACTGTAGTAGCATTTAATTTTAGAAAAGGGAATTCCATAAAAGGAAGCTAGTTCACTCTAAATTAAAAGGAACAGCCACACCAGTGAAATGTGTGCAAATGGTATGGAAATCTTTTAAATACACCATAATTGAGATCCCAAATGAAAAAAACATAGTAAGAGGACCAACAAAGTAAAAGTGGTAAAAGCAAAAAAAAAAAAAAAAAAAAAAAATTAAAAATTGGAAGTCAAATCCTAATGAAGAGAACAGACAGGCGCATAAACTCGGGCAAGTCAAAAGAAGAAATTGAAGAACAAGACACAAAGCAAAAATAAGTTTGAGAACAGCAGAATCAGGAAAGTTGGAGGACCAAGGTGTTAAATGAGCACTCAAGCAAGAGCAGGCTATTGTCAAGAAGCTAAGTGAATTCTTTGACTCTGCCTTTACTGCAGAGGATGTGAGCTACTGTATTAGTTTTAGGTGACAATGCAAACTGTCCCAGATTGAGGCGGCAATAGAGGAGGTTTATGGAACAAAGTGATAAATTAAACAGTAATCGGTCAGCAGAAGGCATTCAGCAAAGAGTGAGTTGTGAAGGAACTCAAATAGGAAAGTGCTATGGGTAATACGTAACCTACTTCAATCAACTTCTGTACTAGCTGACTAGAGGCTAGCTACTATGACACCCATTTTTTTTTAAAGGCTGCAGTGGTGATCCAGGCAACTACAGGCTCATAAGACTAAGTTTAGTACCAGGCAAACTGAGTGAAATTATAGTAAAGAACAGAATTAGCAGACGCAAAGATAAACACAAGATGTTACAGAAGAGTCAACAGGGCTTTTGTAACAGGAAATCATACCTCCCCAATCTACTGAAATTCTTTGAAGGTAAGCCAGTTGATAAAATACTTGAGCAAGGTCCTTTACCAAAAAAATCCTAAGAGAGTCATGGGATAAGAGGGAAGGGCCACTCATGGATCAGTAACAGGTTAAAACACAGAACCAAAGGTAGGAATAGATGGCTAATTTTCAGAAGGGAGCAAGGTAAAGAGTGGTGTGCCCCAGGGATCTGTCTGGGGACCATTCCAACATGAGCAATGAGGTGGCAGTGAAGCAGTACAAAGGTTCTTACTGATCTCCACAACAAAAATGGAAGATGAAATTCAAAGTAATGCACATTGGGAAACATAAGCCCATCTATACATACAACATTAGCTGTTACCACTCCAGAAAAAGACCTTGGATGGATTGGTCACTGTTTTCAATGTTAGGCATCACGAGGCAAGGAATAGATAATGCCACTATATCAATTTATGGCATGCCCACATCTTGAATACTGCATGCAGGGCTGGTCACCCCATTGCAAAGAAAGGGACAGGTACAGAGCAAGGCAACAAAAAGAATTAGGGGTATGGAACAGTTTCCTAGGAGGAGAGATTAAAAAGAGTGGGACTGTTCAGTATAGAAAACAGACAGCTACAAGGCACATAGGATAAAAATCTATGAAACCGTGAATGGTGTGGCAAAAGGGAAGTGTTCCTGCATATAACACAAAAAGTAGGGGGCCCTCAATGAAATTAATAGGCAGCAGGTTTAAAACAAAGAAAAGCAAGTTATTCGTCCCATGACTCAGCGTCAACCTATGGAACTTACGTTGTGATGGCCAAAACAATGCTAACAGGGTTCAAAGGAAGAACAAGCTACGTTCATGGAGAATAGGTCCATCAGTGGCATGTTCCCTAGCCTCTTTTTGCCACAAGCTGAGTGTTAGAGATGGATCACTCAATGCTTGCTTGTTCTATTCAGTCCCTCTGAAGCACTGGGCAGTGGCAGAAGACAGGCTGCTGGGGTCGATGGACCACTGGGCTGACGCAGTATAGCCATTCTTTGGAGAGAGAGCACGTTAGCAGACTTACCAGCACCCACAATAATGCTACTTTACCATTTTGCTCTTAAACCCCACTGAAAACTAGACGCTAGGCCCCACATGCTCATAGTAATGCTGCCAGATTAACTTTATTGCAGCACTGGAAATATAGGTGGTGACAAGTTTTCCTGAGCTGGCGATTTAAAATGTAAAAGCTCTGCTAACAAGTCACACAGCTAAACCTGGAGCCAGGCTTGGAGATAATTTTGCACTACTTTGGGTCTCAATCTACCTCCGGTACACTGCATCCTATTCTAAATGCTAATGCAGCTTTCTAAAAAATACTAAGCAACCCGGACATCTTAAGTACTTAAACATTTAGATGTAAGCACAAACAATGACAATGCATGTAAAAATATATAGCAATATATGGTCAGGGATGCTATACTGAATTTTGTAACAGGTACAGCAAGTGATTGTAAAGCTTACATATTACAGAGCAATTTTTTTTAAAAAGTCCAGTGTACCATGCTTACAATGAAAAGTGAGAGAGGTTAGTATTGTGCAATAGCAGCTAATGATTTTAAATGCCCTGAGAGGAAACTTTTTGTTTGGCTGGATGTATGCTATGCTGCAGTATAAGCAGGTGCTTTATTTAATCTATTTCTAGTTTACAATAGTTAAAAAAAACAACCCTTAGACATCAGTGGCACAGCTGCAGATGCAGAACATAGATGTGCCAACTGCTAGTAATTTATGGAGGCTTTGCCACATTCCTGTACCCTACATAAGTATTAGAAACAGTGTTTCAACTGTCTTCTTTCTAGGTGCTGATAAGTGAGAATAAGACAAGCGATAGGTGAAACTACTTAAGCTCAATAGTACTAGATACAAAACAGGCACCGCTTCAACTGAACTTAAAATAAGCTAAATCTCTGTCTCCCCTGTGGTTCTTTGTAGCTCATGATATTAAAAGTGTGATTTAATTGTAGTTGATAAAATAAGAATATTTGGTCAGGCCTTTTTTCTGTGAGAATAATATAAATAAAAACTAAATATTTCCCCTCATACTGTTTAAATATGAATATACAGTAAATGAAACAATGATTTCACATACTATGGCTCTTTGTCTCCTGCACTCCTGGCGATCTGAGTATCACTGATCTAACTGGTGTGTCTACAACTGCATCTTTCAAAAGAATTAAGCTTAAGCTATTGAAAAACACTTAAATGAGGCTATGCAACAGTGTGCACAGGGCAGCCTCGGGTACTATAGCTTTGTATATTTTGAAAGTCTGGAATGTTAATATGCATAAGAATTTAACCACTTTCCTCAGATTTGTATTTACTCAGTTTTGTTCCTTTTCTGTAAATACTTTTGGTTGCAATACTCAGATTGTAATAGCTTGGACAAAGCACCTCTAATAAAGGTGCAGCCCTCAAACACTTGTCAGCTCTGTTCTCTCTCTTTGTCTCTCTTCCAGGTTACACTACTGATGCATTCTTGACCTTGTTTTTTGAGTACCTATTCAGCGTGCGATATATAAATTCAGGCATCTGTGTGTAAGAGTTTCATATCCTTTAAAGAGTCACACTGACAATATGCCACCCACATACAGGGCAGCATACACAAGTTCAATCCACACAATGTTAGCACTTTTATTTTTAAAGTAGGTTTTGAATAAGACTCCTATGACAGCTAAGAAAACTAGTTTAGTAAAATACAAGAGGTCCAAGTGCAGAAGTAGTTACATCTTCTGGACTGGTTTGATGCCCAGGATGTCAAACCCTTTGGCCATGACGGCAGCTGTTGCTTCACACAGCAACATTCTCCACATGTTCACCTTCACTATCGTTCCTGAAGAAGAAAGAAAAATAGTGCAAGCTTGAATTAGATGGTCAGGAAGCTTCACAAATTAGACATTACAGTCACGGCATTTGTCCTGTTTCCATGATGTAGTGCGGTTAGAATTATGTGGCTTCCATTACACTAAAAGGGACTGGTAAAAATGCACTATTTAATACACCCAGGAGGTACAGCAAGTAGCATTTTTCACGAGAGATGATCACTAATGCTCACTTTTTTCTCTACTTGAGAAAGTTTTGTTACGTGTGCTAGCACTTGGAAAACTAAACTTATTCTGAGCACTTGTAGGTTGCTTTTACATATATGATGAATTTCTTTTTTAAATATAAATGGGAACTGTTGAGTCTTCTATAAAGCAGGGAAAGAGCAGTCAATGTGGGCCACAGACAGCACTCCTTCAAACACGGCAATAGCTCTATTTTTTGAATAGGCCAAGACATGCACTTGTTTATAAAAATCACTTGTCATAAAAACTAGATATTATTTACTATTAGCAGTAGCTCTGCAGAAACAACAACAAAAAGCTGCCTTGACATGCTTGTGCATTAGTTACCATGGAACCAAGAATTACTGTAGTAGCAGCATCCTTAACACAAAATTAAGACTCCCCACTCCTGGATATTATTATGACCTTTCAGTTTGGAATCTGGTGCAAACCTGATCAATTGTATCATTAGAATTCTCCAATTACAACCTCACAGAGATGTGTTCGTTGTAAGCAAGTTTAAGGGATGCACTCACCAGTTTGTCTGTCTTTTTCCACACAGTAACAGTTATCGTAGAACTCTGTGAAGGTGGTGGCCAGCTCATAGAGGTAGTCACAGAGTGTGTGTAATAAGAGATCATCCAAAATCTTCTGCAGAATCTCAGGGAATCTCAGAATGCACTTGCCCAGTTTCCACTCCTTTTCGTGGTCCAGTAATATCTTTGTTTCTCTAGCTGCCTTCTGCAGCATCTCTTCATCAATGTTGGCCAGACGTGCTATAGATCTGACAAAAAAAAACCAGCCCAGCATTGGTTATGCTTATGTATGGAATTTTACAACAGGATTGAAGGGCCGAAAGCAAAGGGGTTCTGATTTGAATGATCTAGCTACGGAGTGGTAACTTAATCGGATATTAGAAAACGGCCTGAACTGCATAGAAAAATATTCAGTACATTGCAAGAACATAGGCAATTAATGCAGGAGGCATGCACTGGGTGGAGGCATTAGTGCATGGAAGCAGCAAGGGGCTAGACACACATTCAAGAGGAACAGTGGATGAGAAGCTTAAAGGTGACCAGGGACTGATGTGGGAAGAAGCCTGGGGGCTCAAGTATATGTGGAGGCAGTGGAAAAAAAGAGGGAAAGCAGTAACAGATGGGAGAGGGAAGCAGGGACAGGTACCCAAAAGAGGTGGTGGTGCCCAGTTCCCTTGTGAGAGTGGGCTATGTAATTATTAATAAACCTATTCAAATATTCATTTGGGAGAGAGCTCTACCCTGTAATGTCACTCAGAGATGCCTGCCTGGAAAACTTCTCCACACATTGCTGGAGCATGTGTACCGAAAAGAGACCTGCCCCTTCTGAGGGAGGAAGTTGACCATGTTCACTAAGTAGGCTCCATCGAGACATGAAGGCAGAAAACAAGACAATGGCCACACTGCTAGAAAAATTAGATATGCTCTCCCTCCAGCTGGCAGGACAGCCTGCAGTGACTGGCCAAGAAGGAGTTCCACTTCCATGCCCTCTCGGAACATATGGGGCCTAGATCACAGCATGCACCACCTGATAATACTGATAACAGATTTACCAAGGGAGATGAAGTTTCAGCCCAGCACAGAATTCAGGCTAAGCTGTTATGAAGCATGGTAGATATTTTACACTAAACAAGGCAGAGCTTTTCAGAGGGGTCCAGCTAGACTCCTCCTTTGGCATTTAAAGATATCATCAGGGCAAGCAGCTCAGGAAACAAAATGAAACAGGCTTAAGGCCCCAAACACAAATAATATTTTTTTTTTGAGCAAAGGAGACCACAACTGAGATTTCCCCAGGAATTCTGTTATTTTTAGTTAATAAAAGATGGCATAGACATACACCGCACTACCTCGATATAACGCCACCCGATATAATACGAATTCGGATATAACGCCGTAAAGCAGTGCTCCGGGGGTGGAGCTGGGGGGAGGGGGGAACGGGGCTGCGCACTCCGGTGGATCAAAGCAAGTTCAATATAATGCAGTTTCACCTATAACGCGGTAAGATTTTTTGGCTCCCAAGGACAGCATTATATCGAGGTAGAGGTGTATTATACTTTTTGCAATCTAAAGGGCAATTCATTTTAAGCTAGGTCTTAAAGCAACCAAAATACTCTTGCGCTACCTGATTCGAGTGAAGGCATAGAGCAAGTAAGCAGCTGTATTTCCTCTATCATCCAACATTTTATCAAAAGAAAAGATGTAATCATTCATCCTGTTATGGGAGAGGTCAGCATATTTAATGCAGCCAAAAGCAACTGATGTCTGGGCAGCCTTCAGTTCTTCTTCAGTTAGAACCTATGGAAGACCAAAAAGAAAAAAGAAAAACCAAGTTGTAACCATTCTGTCCCCTACACAGCATTTGCTTCACCACAAACCCAGAGAAACGGAAAGGCCTCAGCAGGAAATATTCTAGAGGCACCAGCCAAGTAACATGCTGGGGGGAAACACGGTCAACTCATGGGCTTTGACTGCTTTTTCCAGAGGGAAATTAACTAGTAAGAACCCATTTCAAAGCACTGACTGTTCAGCTAAATGTCCTTATCCCTTAAGTGAATTTTCTATTTCATCAAGGCTTACTATAAGGTGGACACCTAGATTATCTGGAAACACAGCAGGATCAGCACAATACTTCCTGCTGCCAAAGAAGTCCCATGCAGGTGTTGTTCCTGTGATACTTGAAACTGAGGCCCTGTCGTGTGTGCATGGACAGCAAAATTAGTGGTTGCACCCAGTGCCTTTAACCAAAATGTCAGCTGGTTGTGGCCCCCCACCTAATTAGTGGTGAAGTTGCATTGCTGGTAAAGTGCTTTGGAAGGCAAAAAATGCCATGTAACTGTAAATTAGTATTCTGCCCCACTGTCTGATTGACCTCAGAGAGGTTTAGGAACAGTTTAGCATGCTCTCCTAAATTCTAAAGGGCATCCTTCTTCCCCCATCAGCATAACAGAGTGGTCTGAAAGTTCTGACTTGTGTTCCAGAAAATGAGGTTCTCTTCAAAATTAGATCACCTCACATAGTGGAATACAGTATGTAACGAGGCAACACAGTTGAAGGCTACACAAGAGCAAACTGCTGTGCTATACATTTTTGAAGCTATGTTGAGGCTGTTGTAACCAGGGATTTGGAGCAATCAAATTTTTTAATTGCTCCGCTCCGGCTCCAGGCAAAAACCTACTGGTCCGCGCTCCAGCTCCGGACTCCGCTCCAAAGCCCTGGTTCTACCAAAAAAACAACAAGGTTTTTTACCCACGAAAGCTTATGCCCAAATAAATCTGTTAGTCTTTAAGGTGCCACTGGACTCTTTGTTGTTTTTGTGGATACAGACTAACACGGCTACCCCCTGTATTCTACCACCACCTGCTGGACCTTTAAGAAATCAGCTGTTCCTCCATTGCATCTCACCAGCATACAGTGGAGATTTAACAATGCAGGAACTTCTCTCACTCAAACAAGGAACATGACTTGCTCCAACTTTTTTTTTTAAATTGTTTCCACCAGTTGGCCACTGCTGACACTGGTATAGCAGCTCTGCGAGTGCTAAGATGGGTTCCTAGTGGACTTAACGTTCATTTTAATTTTTAATGTATCGATCTTTGCTCCTGCTCTTCTATGGCCTGTGACATCTCCTCACCTAACTAACCTCCCCCACTTATTGCTGGCAAGAGAATTTCTGTCCCAAACAACAGGATCAAGTCCTGGAGTTGCTTATCATCCTCAACTGCCTGTTTGCTGGCTCTGCCTCTCCTACTCATCTCACACCCTGCCCCCTTCTAAACCTTACTCATATCTCACCCTTTTCCCCTATTAAAGATCCCTGCTCTCCCAAAAGGCTCCTGGCACCATGCTGCGACAGTCTCCGACAACTCAGATTCCGAGCTGTTCCCGAAGAGCAGGTTGCTCAGCATTCTGCACCGGCTTCAGGCAGAGCAAGGAGCGGTGTGGGGATGATTACAGTCAATGCTTCAAGCACTGGAAGCTTTAACATCCTAATTTATTCTCCTGGATCCAACTGTGCAATAAATATTCCAAAGGGAAAAAGCCGACAGTAGATAGTGCGGAGTACCTAGTGCCCACATGTGGACCCTTTTACTGTGCACTAAGGGAGCCTTCTTGCACAGTAGCGTAAGGCATTTGAGAAGTGCATTAAGCTAAACTGCCCGAGGGCATTCAGCATGTCCCCACCGGGAGTACGTGCAGAGTAGCTAGCGTGCTTCCAATTCGCACCTTAGCTTCCTGCCCACTAACTTCCCCATGCAGACAAGCCCCCGGACACTGTATGTTTCAAAACTACAATGTCCAGCCAGTGCTGAGGCTTTGCCTGCAGTGCAATCCTGCCAGCTCAAATTAACCCAGAATTGCATTAAATCCATTAGGAATTGGCATCAGTGTCTACTCCACACTGCAGGGAAATTTAAGAGGTGGAGAGCCTCTCCTACTGGTGTCAAGAACAATTCCAGGCCGTAAAACAGCTGCTTGCTAATCACAACATGCAGTAGAATGGTGACACTGAAAATAAGCCAAGTGAGCTATGTGATGGAGGGGAAAGTCTTGCTCTGTATATATTCCCCTTGGATCCATTATACAGAAGCAGCCAGTACATGATGAAGCTCACCACATACTGGTTTCCAAGAAGGAAAGTCAGCCATCACAATTACCTTGTCACGCTCTTTGTCCTTCAGTTTGTCCATTGATCGTTTCAGCCCCTCTTCCAGTAGCTCAATGAGCCGCACTGTATCCCCTGAACGAGTTTTGAACTTTTTCCTGAAAGCACATAGACAAAAATCCTGCTTGGCTCTATAGAACCCCCAAGGGTCACAATCAGCACTATATACAAGCCTCTGCAGAACTAAATCTTACAATTACTTGGGTGGCCCACATTTCTCCATAGTCTTAATAGAGTCAGCTGCACATTCCAATGGCCTCCGCCCCGGAGTTAAACATATCAAACAGGCATCTAACTGGTGCACCTATAAGGGCGGATGGGAACTGTAATAAAACTAATTGGAGAAAAAGAAGGTTTACAATTGGCTGGTCAGGATGTCAGTCATATGTGTAGGACAGTTTTCCTGTACCATCAGAGCAAAAACAATTGTCAGGAAAACAGCTCAAAATATTTCCCCCTATTTTAATAGTGAAATGCAACAGCAAGGAGACAGCGTGTGGACTCTCAGCTACATGTAGCTCTTGCAGAATGCATAGGTCTGATTGCAGTATCACCTAAGAGAAGAAAAGGAGCTTGAGATGGAGTACTAAGTAACTGGCCTAGAGATAGGGGCATTGGGATCCCTTTCAATATCCATGCAGCCCAAGGAAGATGGCGGAAGTGAAGGAGAAATGAAAAACCATCCCTTTACCAACCAGAAAGAGGGAGACAGAGGATATAGCTTAGAGTGGAATTGCACCGACCCACAGTACAACACTTGAACATGCTATGTGATATGTTCCTTGTGACACAGAGTCACAATACTGCAATGTGAAGCTGCGAAAAACAGACAGAATTTCAAGCCATACTGGAATTAGTTTGTGACTCTTGTGGGCCACTGCCACATATACTTCTATTTGTAGCAAAAGGATAAAACAGGATTGTAAAAAAATGCTGAATTAGCTATATATCCCCTTCACAGAGAGAATCCTACAGGACAATTCTGTGGTTAAGGTGTTCCCAATTACCAAAACAGAAACACAAGCTATAAACACATTTGCTATGGAGTAGATAGAATAATCTTGTCAAACAATATGCAATCTAAACCCACAATCTAGCCAGTATGATTGAGCCAGGGTAATATATAAAATATTTTTCTTATGGAAAATAAATTCAGATTTCTTATTTTGCAGTTACTTTACCAACAAATAATGAAACATTGGTTTGCAATGTTAATTTAGATATACATGAACTTCATTTACAAGAAATCTGTTTGTTTTTTTTAAGATATAATTTTCTCAAATGAAAACAGGGCAGAGCTAGTTCATTTGGGATGGAAAGAGAGGTGGCTTTAAAAAAAACACCCCAAAAACTTGATCTGTTTAGATTCCAGAAAAATAGTGCACTTTTATAGAATAGTATCAGAATATATGGAATGACAGTCACAGCAAACATGCAAAAAAATCATTAATAAGTGAACTTTGTTGTTTCATTATTTTAGATGTCAACATGTAAAGCAAATTTTCAAAGTGCAAGTACTTGTGTGATATTTGAATTTTAGGTCCTCATACAAGAATATGTCTCAAACATATTTCAGGGTCTACTGGAATCTGACCCTGAAAACTGCAATATGATTGGACTTCTTTTCTTTTTGTGTTGTCTGATGCTGAGACAGCCTGACAAAGTATAATCACAGCATCCATTACATGTACCATGAAATGAGCGATTCATTTAACTTACTTATCTTCTCCCAGTACCACTCCAAATGCAGCATGGACTACTCTGGTCACGGCAGGGTCATACCAGCCAATCATCTGACCTGCTGCGAATACTGTCTGCAAGTGCACTGACTGCAAAGGAATAGGAAAATAAAAAGCAGTTGTCAGCTGCATTTTCTAATTGTCTTTTTCTCATTGAGAGTCTGGTATAAATATTGTAAAATGCTTTAGTACCAAGAGTGCTATTACAAGGAAAAAGAAAGCTTCCTTTAACTGATCACCTTTAGACTCATTGCACAGGACACTTGTAATGATGAACCACCCCTGTCATGAGTTTCTACAGACTATTCTGATTTTCAGAAAGTATCAATGCCTGATACTTTTAAAGATCCCTCCCCAATTCTCGGTATAAGAGAGTATGACAAGTACATCACCACTGCCTACATTTTACAGTTCCCATTTAAGTGAATGTAAATGCTGGTGAAACGTACTCAACTGACATGCTGGAGACTCCACAGATAAGGCCATGCATGAGCAGTGACAGTGCAGATTTATCACTCTCTCCAGCCATTCAGACTCAGCACTGAACTAGATGTGCAGATGGTTTAGTTTCCCTGAGTGTTAAATCCTTGGGCTCTGCTGAGCTCGCCACGAGTCTAAACTGTGGTGGCGAATTTTGTAATTGGCCCACAGCCCATCAGGAACTGGACGGTAACTACCAAATAATTTCACATAAAGGCCAATAAATAGCCATCATGCGGTAACACCTTCTAGCCCCTGTCCTCTAGGCTAGTGCAGTATCTAGTGACTAACTGAACAACAAAGCAGAGGTCTGGGTACTCACCTGCCCACTATCCACCACATAAACAATGATATCAGCCTTTTCCTCAAATAGCCTTTGCTTAAGAGCAGCTAAGTCAGATGTATCATATGTGAAACCTCCATCTGACTTCATGATTGTTAAAGGAACAGAGCATCCTGGGACAAACACAATCTTCCGCCCGTCATCCATCTGTACAAATCCTAGGGAAAGAGGTCATTTGAGGGTAAGCATTCAGGAGAGATTTGAAGAAATATGCACACTGTTAGATGCTACATGTAAGAAGCGATAATGCTCTAAAGCAGTGTTTCCCAAACTTGGGACGCCAGTGGGAGCCGCGATCGGCCGAACCTGCGGACGCGGCAGGTAAACAAACCAGCCAGGCCCGCCATGGGCTTTCCCTACACAAGCGGTATCCCAAGTTTGGGAAACACTGCTCTAAATCTTGTGAAAACCAGTTGCTCCCATCTATTCACATTCTTGAAAGACAACTCTACCCATTTTGTGCAGGTCACATTAAATGCTTGATTTCTTAAAAACAAATACACACCACCAATCATAATTTGCAAAGAGAGCATAGATTTACACAAATCTAGTTTTGCTGGTGAAATAATAGGCTATTATTAAGAGAGTTCTAGCTTGATTTTAAAACCATTGTAAGTTGGTATCCTGATGTACTAGTGCAACAGTGAAGAGGGTGTTTGGGAAGTGAGAGATTTGAAGGGAAAAAACACCCCAAAAGAGGCAGCATGTGGAAACCAATAGCGATCAATAACACAGTGGTTTTCAAAAGTAAGCTATAAGTGTGGCTATCTGGGGCCTATGGATGGATAGAGATTAAGTATTGCTAAGACCAGGGAGAAATCTGCAAAGGCAATCTTTAGGAGAGGGAGCCTGTAAATTGTTTGTGCCCCATTTTCATTCATGACAATAATAAAGTCAATGGGAACTGAGTGTGTCTGTCACTTCACTATGTTTTTTGTGTCACAGGACCCCAGCCTGGCTGGAGTAGGCCCTTGGAAGTTTTACTATGGAAAGAATTGCCCCCCACTAATTAGGACCAAGCTAAGGTGCTGGTGCATCTCGATGTTACAGTGTTACTTGACTAGCTTAACTGTATCGAACATAAATATTTGTAATGTCACATTCTAGCTCCTGGTAATTCCCGATATAGACCCAACACACTCCTAATGCATTTTTGCATCAGGGCCCCAAATTCCCAGACCTTTCTGAATGACAAAAACAAGAATAATAGCCTGTGCCCCTCAGCAGGAGAGCATTTTCTAGTCAAATATATATGGAGACATGGGAAGGACAAGAGAGGATGAAAGGCAGTGTCTAATCTGGGGAACATCAATCTTGAAAGTGTCTCTAAATGAACTAGTAGCAATTAACTCTCTCTCAAACTGGAAAAAAAAAAAGTGACTGGACAATTGTTGATTTTTTTGACAATGTTAAGGAACATGTTACCTCTTTCTTCAAATTCTTGCACAATATCGGTCATCTTATCTTGGTAGTATGATTCCCCTCTCTCTATTAGTTTAATGTCCAAGCAGTCATAGATTTTTTGGAACTCTGAGTAGAGAAAACAGAGAGAACTGTAAAAAAATAACACGTACAAGATTTTGACTGTGTTTAAGACTCGAAGCAAATAGGCCCCTTAAAATATGACTGAAATGAGAGGAAAGATGATCCTGAGGCTAAGCCTTTAGCCTGGGAACCAAGAGATCTGGGTTCAATTCCAGCTCTCTTGCAATCTGTGACCATGGGCATGTCACTTGTTTTCTGTGCCTCACGTCCCATCTGTAAAATGGAGTTACAGAACTTCCTTACCTCGGGGGGGGGGGGGGGGGGGGGCTGAATTCATCAGTGACTGGGAAGTATTCAGATATTAAGGCAATGTAGCAAAACCTTCAATACTGGACAGAATGCCATATTACAGAGGTAAGTAACATTTAATAAATAAAACAGGCCACAACAATACTATACTATCCAGTAAAAGCATAAACACTTCAACAAGCAGTCAGAAAGAGATGAAGGATTTCTCTCTTTGTCTGCTTCTGAAACACAGGTCGTTAAACAGAGGTGCACGAAAGAATGAGGGTCAGACATTTTGTTTGGAAATGATCGATTGTTACTAATATTAGACATTTGTTAAGCATCAATCAGCATAATACTTAGACATCACTCTACATTGGTGCTAATGTCATTGGTGCTAAGTCTTCAAAACCACTCTTCCAGAGAGTATTAAGGGCAACACCCATAATGCTGTTTGGGGCAAATCTGAGAATCCTAGGATTTTCAAGTGCGGCTGTATTCATTTTAAATGAATTCTGCATCCTGCTCTGATACGTATGGTGGAGTTCTATGGCACAAACCTTCCTCAGCCATATTGCTCTTTTTTATCCCAACGAATTTTATTGATTTCCAAAGAACAACTTGTATCTCAGATCAACATAAAATGATCCACTTAAAACAAACACTGGTTTAAAGAAAGAGACACTAATTTTAACGGTTACCTTTCCGAGATACATCGCAGATCAGTTTCCATGCTTTAATGAAGTCTGGATTTTTGCTCTGTAGTAGGACCACACACTGATAGGCTCGCTTCTTAAATTCTTCCTCTGTGTCAAATCTCCGCTTGGATTCCTAGGTTAAAAACCATACGTAAGAAAAAGTATTTTCTCTCCTATGCAAAACAGTATTTCTGACACTTTAAAGCAATTTTTTATTTGGTGGAAGGAAAGCAGTGTGGTTTAATGGACAGGGTAACAAATTACTTTTATTAAAGCAGAATACAGTTCCTGAGTCCAGATACCTGTATTTCATTAACTACAACAAGCAATTCTTTACTTCTTTAACAAACCCAGTTAAAATTCATTTTGTTTCAACAATGTTATACTGATCATTCACAACAGTTCTGAATTATTGCTTCGTTTAAAAGTAAGAGGAGAACAAGTGGATATATTAGCTAAAATACCTTGTAAAAAGCTTGGAGATCCCCAATGGGGGGTGAAACAGTCAGGAAATCTGGAAATTTATCTTGGAGGTGAGCAATGAGCATTCCAAACTGGGTGCCCCAATCTCCTAAATGGTTTAACCTGGACAACAATTAGAGAGTGCAAAACAAAATTATGCATCATACGAGAAATCAGAACTAAAACAGGCCGAACATTGTTGGTGGGGAAGGGTGATTAGAGCTTTTCAGTCACATGGCTTGCTGGGGTGGGAGGGTAATACCGAATTGTGCTTCTACACTCAGGGTATTAGTTATGATGTATTTTTAAGTTATACCAAGGGTGGCTAGAACATACAGACAGGCATCATTGGTGCACTTGTATAAATAGAGATGAACAAACTTGTGTCCCGAGTCCAGCAGTGCTCACCTCAGAACATCATAGCCCACAAACTCAAACAGACGGCACATGCTGTCTCCAATAATAGTCGAGCGCAGGTGACCAACATGCATCTCTTTGGCAATGTTAGGGGAAGAGAAGTCAACCACCACCTTGGACAGGGCAACAAATGAAGAGGGAGAAACATTATTAAATGCCGCACTGTACGATGTCGTGCTCTCAGGGTGAGGTTTTCAAAGTTGTGGATACGTGCCTCATGGATATGTGCAGCCATCATGACTGCATACACAAGTGATGTATTTGCATGTTGCAAATGGTCAATTACAACTGGCCATTTGGGCAAGCTCAATTTTCTGTGTTTGTATAACCGTAGTCATTTTATAGTTTGGTGCTGGTTTGAAAATCAGGCTCTAAATGTCTAGAACTCTTCTGGCTGCATCATATTTTGCCTATGAAAATTATCTGCATCCCTACTTATACTCTACAAACCTGGCACATCATACGCTAAATGTAGCTTTTAGCTCCAAACTCCAGCAAACAATTCAGAGCAAAAACACCCTTTTTAGGCCCAATCCTGAAAATCAGATCCATTGGCATAGATCCCCGTACCCGCAGGAAGCTTATACAATGCTATGTAAAAGAGGATCATTTAACAAACAAGAAGGATGTACAGAGATTTTATACATATATTGCATATAAAAACTATGTTAAAAGAAAATTATTAATGTTGCAAAGTCAAGCACTCAGAAATCAGGAAATGCCAGATTTGAGGTCAGACTCCGTGTGTATTTACATTATGACACAGATTTCAATTACATAATGACTAGGGCTGTCAAGCGATTAAAATTTTAATTGCGATTAATCGCCCTGTTAAACAATAATAGAATACCATTTATTTAAATATTATTGGATGTTTTCTACACTTTCAAATATATTGATTTCAATTACAACACAGTGCTCACTTTATATTTATTTTTTATTACAAACATTTGCACTGTAAAAAAACAAAAGAAATAGTATTTTTCAATTCACCTAATACAAGTACTGTAGTGCAATCTCTATCATGAAAGTTGAACTTACAAACGTAGAATTATGTACAAAAAAAATTACATTAAAAAACAAAACAATGTAAAACTTTACGGCCTACACATCCACTCAGTCCGACTTCTTGTTCAGCCAATTGCTCAGACAAACAAGTTTGTTTACATTTACGGGAGATAAGGCTGATCACTTCTTAATTACGTCACCTGAAAGTGAGAACAGGCGTTGTAGTTGGCATCACAAGATACTTATGTGCCAGATGCAGTAAAGATTCGTATGTCTCTTGATGCTTCAACCACCATTACAGAGGATATGCGTCCATGCTGATGACGGGTTCTGCTCATTAACGATCCAAAGTAGTGTGGACCGACACTTGTTCATTTTCATCATCTGACTCAGATGCAGAAGGTTGATTTTCTTTTTTGTGGTTTGGGTTCTGTAGTTTCCGCATCAGAGTGTTGCTCTTTTAAGATTGCTGAAAGCATGCACCACGCCTCGTCCCTCTCAGATTTTGGAAGGCACTTCAGATTCTTAAATCTTGGGTCGACTGCTGTAGCGATCTTTAGAAATTTCACATTGGTATCTTTGCATTTTGTCAAATTTGCAGTAAAAGTGTTCTTAAAACGAACAACACGTGCTGGGTCATCATCCAAGACTGCTATAACATGAAATATATGGCAGAAAGTGGGTAAAACAGAACAGGAGACATACAATTCTCCCCAAAGAGTTCAGTCACAAATTTAATTAACACACTTTTTTTTTTAAACGAGTGTCATCAGCATGGAAGCATGTTCTCTGAAACAATAGCCAAAGCATGAAGGGCATATGAAACTTTAGTGCCTCTGGCACATAAATATCTTGCAACAACAGCTACAACAGTGCCATGCGAACGCCTGTTCTCACTTTCAGGTTAAAAGTAATTAAGAAGTGGGCAGCATTATCTCCCGTAAATGTAAACAAACTTGTTTGTCTTAGAGATTGGCTGGACAAGTAGGACTGAGTGCACTTGTAGGCTCTAAAGTTTTACATTGTTAAAGTTTTAATTGTTTTGTTTTGAGTGCAGTTATGTAACAAAAAAAACCTACATTTGTAAGTTGCACTTTCATGATAAAGAGATTGCACTACAGAACTTGTATGAGGTGAACTGAAAAATACGATTTCTTTTGTTTATCATTTTTACAACGCAAATATTTGTAATAAAAATAATAAAGTGAATACTGTACATTTCGTATTCTGAGTGGTAATTGAAATTGATATATTTGAAAATGTAGAAAAATCCAAAATATTTAATAAATTTCAATTGTTTAACATATTGTTAAACATATTGTTTAACAGTGCGATTAATCATGATTTTTTTTTTTGAGTTAATCGTGTGAGTTAACTGCGATTAATCAACAGCCCTAATTATGACATACAGGATCCCTGCTTCATTCAGTGCACAAGATGGATGGTGCTCATTTAATGAGAAGCTATTCAATATTTTGTTTTCTCATCGTTCAACATGTGGCCCTATGCCTTATCTGCTGCACGCTAGTCAAACCCAACTCTAATCTCCTCATGGGCTTTTCTATGGCGCCTATCACAATAGCATCTGAGTGCTTCACAAACAATTTTCACCGCACCCGTGTGCAAGGAGGGGATATTATTCCCATTTTACAGATGGGGTACTGAGGCACAGAGAGATTAAGATTAAAAGTTTCCACTAATTTTGAGTGCCCAACTTGAGATGACTAGGACGTGATATTTCAGCACACATAATATTATACAAGACTTTATAAATTCAAAGCACAGCTCCCTTTGAATTCATTTGCAGCTGAGAGTGCTTGGCACTTCTGCAAATCAGACCCAGGGTCTCATGTCAGGCACTCAGAAAATGAAGAACATGCATTAGTGCCCACCTGTGAAAAGTCTGATACAAATGAATTTCCTAGCATCACAACTACAACCCTGGAACAGGCCAGGATAGAATCCAGTTTTCTGGGCAGCATTCAATTGCAAGAGCAACCTTAATTCTGGCATTTCTTAACTTCTGAATACTTGACTTTGCAACCTTAATAACCTTCTTTTAACAAGTAACAGAGGGGTAGCCATGTTAGTCTGAATCTGTAACAAGCAACAGAGGGTCCTGTGGCACCTTTAAGACTAACAGAAGTATTGGAGCATAAGCTTTTGTGGGTGAATTGAAGAGGGCATTCACCCACAAAAGCTTATGCTCCAATATTTCTGTTAGTCTTAAAGGTGCCACAGGACCCTCTGTTGCTTCTTTTAACAGTTTTTGAGTGTGTAGTTTCCTAGATTTTCAAAGCAGCAAACTGAATAAACAAGAAATTCCATCATGTGGCGTCATATTGACATCCACATGGGTCATGAGCAGGACTGAAACCTTTAGATCCACTGCACAGACCTCTGCCACTTGAACTGAGTAACTGATAGCGATAGTATGCTGTCGTCCTCTATGTGGACCACACGAGAAGGGGATGAGACATACACTTTGCCCGTGGTCTGCACAGATATTTGCTGACAGAAAAGGAATAGGAATCTCGGGTTTCATTGCAGGCTCTGAAGGGAGAGTGCTCGAGTGGGCACAGGTTCTTCTGTCCGTTCCTCCCAAGCTTGACCCCTTCTGCTCCCTCCCACCTGTCCCTCTCCTGTCTCTTCCCCACCCACGTCCCCATGTCCCATTCCCCTTAACAACCCAGTCTCCACTCCTCAGACTTTTCGTCCAGATCTCCTTGCCAAGTCAGTCCAAGTCTCCCCTGCTGCCCCAACAGCTGCAAACTGACTAACCCCGAAGTGCCCACTGTTAAAATAGTAATAACCTGTGTATTTGTAGTTGGAATGTTTGTTAAAACCTTCATTATAAGCTCAGTAAGAAAGTACAGGCATACCAAGCAAAAACCGAGTCAGAACCATTCATCAGCACTTGCTATTTGGACTGAAAGCAGTACTGAGACTTTAATGAAAGTTTGCTAAGCACACCTTTTTCCTGTTTTCAATAGCCGGTGGTTGAACTCCATTCACCAGTAAACTGCTCAGTTGTTTGGACACAAAATCCTTTCTCAAGTGGACGTTAATAAAACCTTTAGAGGAAAAACAATGGTTGTTGGTGCTGTAAAAGTATCCTTGAAAGCCATTTAATTTTGTTTAGTAGCAAAGTTCACAATACAAGGAAAATACAGTATTTAAAACTAACTACACGACGTCTTAATAAACTTTTGTTTCTGTAAGAGGAAAAAAGCATGATCACTCTCTGAAAAAAACAGAGTTATTTACCAGGTTATGAGAGACTGTTTTCCACAAACAAAATGCTATTAAGCAAAGAAGTCTAAACTATACATATCAAATGCTACATGATCTGCTAAGTACCTGTTTTGGGGTTCTTGTAATCAAGAGTGAACCCAAGAGTGAAATATTTGACAAAAAATGTATCTCGGGGTGTTTTGCAAACACTTATATACTTAAGTGACATTACTCACAGCTGTCCCAGCGAGTTATCCTGTAGGCCAGGGGTCTCAAACATGCGGCCCGCGGGGTTATTTTCTGCAGCCCCCCCGCCCTTCCCCAGCGTTTACCTACAGCAGCTCTGGCCCGACGCAGTTCCCCGTTCCCGGCCAATGGGAGCTGCTGGGGGCAGTGCCTGAAGCAACGCAACATACAAACCCTTGTGCCCCTCCTCCCCCAGGTTCCGGCCGCTTCCCGGAGCGGCGCAGGGGAAGGGCAGGGCAAGGAGCCTGCCCTGCCTCTGGTGCGCATTGGGCCAGAGCCCGCCCCCCGAACCTCTCCTGCAGCCAAATCCTCTGTCTTGAGCCCCTTGCCACACCCCGCCCCCCTGCCCTGAATACCCTGCCGCCCCCCTCCTGCACCCCAACCCCCTGCTCTGAACCCCCTGCCGCACCCTGACCCCCTGCCCTGAATACCCTGCCACACCCCTCCTGCACCCCAACCCCCTGCCGTACCCTGCACCCCGACCCCCTGCCCTGAGCCCCCTGTCGCACCCCGCACCCCTTCTGCACCCAACCCCCTGCCGAGCCCCCTGCCACACCCTGCACCCCCTGCCCTGAACCCCCTGCCACACCCCTCCTGCACCCCAACCCCCTGCCCTGAACCTCCTGCCGCACCCCTCCTGCACCCCAACCCCCTGCCCTGAGCCCCCGCCACACCCCACACCCCTCCTGTACCCCCTGGGGGCAGGGATGGTGTGGAGTTGGGGATTTTGGGGAAAGGGTTGAAATGGCGGCAGAGAAGGGGTGGGAAGAGGCGGGGCAGGGCCTCATGGAAGGAGGGGGGTGGGGGTAGGGCCAAGGGCGGCGGGGGGGGAGGTGTCAGAAATGCGGCCCTCGGGCCAATGTACTAGTCCTCATGTGGCCCTTGTGGTCATTTGAGTTTGAGACTCCTGGTGTAGGCACTTATGCACATGAGGCTTTACTATGTACAAGTGCCACCAGTTCCCATATATTTAAAACCACAGTGTCACATTTAGAAAAATTCAGACTTGCAGAACATTTGGGCACTGCTTTGATTTTACTGAGTTGCAGGGCTAACAGAAAGCGACAAAGAGTCCTGTGGCACCTTATAGACTAACAGACGTATTGGAGCATAAGCTTTCGTGGGTGAACACCCACTTCGTCAGATGCATTGCATTCACCCATGGAAGCTTATGTTTCAATACGTCTGTTAGTCCTTAGGGTGCCACAGGACTCTGTCGCTTTTTACAGATCCAGACTAACACGGCTACCCCTCTGATACAGGGCTAACAGAGATTCTCTTCCCCATCCATCCGCAAAATATTTCATTTTATTTAGTGCTTATGAATGGGGTCAGAGTGAGTACCAAAGAGACTAAAGTCTTCCACTTCCTTCAGAGCATGAGCAGTAGCAGTGTCATACTTTCCACATTGCTCTGCCATCGTGCCTTAGCTCTGAGCTGGAACGATCTCCTCGGAGGACGAAAGGATAGCTTGGGTTGGGTTCCAGGCCCAATCATTTTCTCCCAAGACTGCCAATTTTGGTGGTGATTTTGTACTATGGACAAAACCTAGAAGCCTATTGGGTGGAATCCTGATCCCAGTAAAGCCAATGGAAAAATTCCCATTGACCTCCCTGGGACCAGGATTTCACCCACTGATTCTAATGCAAGTGCTAGTAAGCAGATTTTATCCTGCCAAATTCATCAGGCAAAACTGAATGTAATTCAAATTTTAATTCTATTTATAAAGCCAAAAAATAATCTAACTAGATTTTGTCTCCTTTATTGCCACTTGGTAGAATAGCTGCAACATCAAATTTAAATGTTGGGAAGGTACAACAATACAGTGACCATACCAGGACCAGCGATTTCAACCTTCTCAATGTATTCATTTTCAGGAATGTTTCTGGAAATGTTATCAGCAATTTCTCTTGGGCTCACTTTCTGTTCGTTGGTTTTGGGAAGCATCTGAAACGTAATGAGAGGATTCAGTACAGTCTAATCATGGGCGAATCTGATGGAAAATAAAATATAATCTGAGTTGATACTACACTGACAAGACCCACTAAATTCCTCTCTTCTAATAATCTCTGTGGAACATTAAGAACTTAGCTCTGTAAGCATGTTATGCATGGCACTTCCATGGGCATTAATAGGAGTGCTACATGCAAAGCCCTGCCAAGATCTGGTCCTAAAACCTGTGGAATTTGGTACCACCTTAAGATGTCCTGGTGATATTACACCTTATAACATAGGAAAGTGCAAAGAAAAACATCACTGCAACACACGTAACTAGCTAGTTTCAAATATTGTCTTTGCTCATCATGTGCACCAAAGGTTTAAATATAGCCTGTTTTTACACTGCTCAAAACTGGGTATCCAGGCCTCACTAGCACATCATACGCTATGTGAACCCACTGCACCCCCAGAAAATCTGCATGGTTCCTTTTGAAAATCCCACTAAGCACTAATCATCATCATGGGAAATCTCAAAGGAACGTAGCCTTCTTGCAAATCAAGAGACACTCGGATTGATCTCTGGCAAGGTGCTTAAAGTGATCTGATTGTATATTCAGTTGATGTCCGTCAATGGCAATCTTGTTGTGCCATCAAAACTTTTGGCACCCATGTGATCGCTGACATGCACGCTTTGGAATTCATTGGTCTTCCATTCTTATACGTCCATACCAAGAAAGCTACTGAAACTGAACCAGTGCTGGAGGCGGCAGTTGTTGGGTTTGGCTTTGATTATTCTTGTTTCTGATCTTGTCCTCTCACCGTACACGGCAGCTGACAGAGATGCCAGTGAGGCAAAAATGACCAATGAAACCTTGCAAAAGGGCCATTCTGGAAGCCTATATGTAGGTGACAAATGTAAAACTGATGTCAGGAATAGTAAAACGTTGTCCAAAACAGCTAAAGCCATCCACCTTGTCAGTCAGTTAAAACAAAGTTGAGGACTATACATTTTTGTTCTCAGGTCACCCCGATTAAGCACGCTGGCAATCTGGGCCTTTTCTAGGCTAGGTTTTTGTTTGTTTCAATCGAGTTAGCCAACCTAATTTGAAGCACCATTCAGCACCTAGTGTACACCTTTCAAATCATGCTAGCTGGTCTTGGCTGTAACCTAAGCTCCTTCCAGGCTACACAACAACCAGTGTGTGTGGTTTGAACTGTGCCTACACTAGGCGCAGAATGCAGTTTCAAATCATGTTCACTAATTGAATTTAAAACAAAAACAAAAGCATCTTCTTTTCTAATTTAGTCAACCCTGGGTGCAGCCAAAACTAGATCTGAAAATCCCCTCAGTACCCAGCATCTGATGAGTGGCTCAGTTGGCTATTTGCACCTGCCCAAGCATTAAAAAAGTTGATGAGTGTGTGTAGAATTGCCCTTTTGTGCTTCTTCCTCACTTCTGCAGGCACCGAATGGGAAAAGCAGCTTTAATATCACTTTTAAAAATATCAGTGACTAATTCCCCCACATCATGGCCAAATTTGGGGGGATTTTCTACCCATTCAAGTGCCCGTGAGGTCATTGTACTGCCCTAGCAGAACCTGGGTGAAAATGAAAGGGTGCTAAAGTGTTTTGAGCGACTTTGGCTGGAGTGAAATTTAGAAACTGGGAGGGCAGCCGTGCCTGGTGTGTACAGCATCATACAGCCGTGACTTTGAAAATCCCACCAGCTGGATGCCCAGTCTTGAAAGCAGATTTTTAAAAAGTAAGCACTGTCCACATTGTCCCTTATAATTTTCTCGTGTTATCCAAAATCTGGGCATATCAGTCCTCTGGAGAGCGCCAAAACTTCATACAAATCTTCAAAATTTACTTTACGAAATGTAATGAAGATCAGATTTTAAAACAAACATTCCCCTGCCCAATTTTGAACTCAGACATTAAAACAGTGTGCTAGTGACTGAGAGCCAAAATGTGAAACTAACTAGGAAAAAAACAAAAGTGAGAAGAATCATATGAAAAATAACTATGCAATATAAACAGGGATGGGCAAATCAGAATTTTAAAATGCTTAGTTTTGGTAATTGAAAGTGTTATTTTTAACAAAGTGAAGGAAATATACTGGTTTTATTTTTATTATGATTTTTAACCTGACAGTGAATCTGTAAAACTATTATCTCAGAGAAATAACTACGTAAGACTGAGCTGGGCTGCCATTAAGTATTGCAAATGACCTCCTGATATGTGAATCACAATCAGGCAGATCTGTTGTCTTGCATTAGGACTACTGTAAGGAGAACAGTGCTTAGCTTAGCAAATTTGTTGTAAAATAGCATTTCTTTCCATTAAACTTAATATGGGGTGGGGTGGGGGTTTCATTGAATCTTACAAGTTACCCTTTAAGAGGGACCTGATATTTAAAATTGTTTTGAGGACCCGAAATTCTGTGAGATAAATCAATTCATTGAACAAACTATGCATTCACACTGTGTGAAATCTGCCATAAAAATGTGTTTCATGGAGTTTGATTTTCTTCTGTCATTCTGCAGTGTTTTCAAAATATCTATCACCTTGCGAGGTAAGCACCATTTCACCTCAAGGCCACAAGATCTATTATTTTCTCAGCGATTTGGATTCCAGACTCTTGGATGTTTATATTGTTAACTTCCCGTCCACCATGAAATGTGACAGCTTAACAAGTTTCAGTTTCAGATATAATGCAGCACTATATGATTCATTTGATCCTACCATCAACACAATATGACCCGAGTAAAGCTTGAGAATAGGCAAGGAAAAAAACCTCTCTTTTCAGCAGCAATAACTTTAATCAATGGCTCAACAAGGGATAAGCTGCCAAAACAGGGGAAATAAATATTGAGCCAACGATTACAGGTGATGGTATTCAAGTCTTTATGAAGGCAATAACCCACATATCTGTTACTCTAGCAGTGCTTCTGGCTGAAACCCCAGTTACAATATGCTAATGAGCTCCCAGTAAGACAAAACACATTTGTGATGGTTGTTTCTGCATTGGCAGGTCAAATGGAGAGGCTGTTGGCTGGCACGTATCAGTGCTGCCCAGGGGTCAGATTCATTCCTGCTACCACACAGCAGCAGTGTACAGATTGCTGTCTCTTTTGAAGGCAGTTCTTGGGAGCCACATGATCTAGCAAGGTGCACATTATAACAAGGGAGCTTAACTGGAGTTGGAATCATGCTCCTTGGAGGGGGGAAGGCCACACGGCCTTTACAATTCCATAGTGCTCAGCACACTGTTAGTCCAGTATGAACACAGAGTTGTAGAGACATGCATAAGGAAAGAACAAAGCCTGTATCAAAGTCCAATACAGCAAGCCTTAAGGCATCAGTCCCTCTGACAGTCTGGGACTTGAGAAACTATATAAATGACTCTGAAATGCGAGTAAGCGTTTGGGCATCAAGTAATGAAAACAAAGTAGACACAGAGAAGACAGTACTGTATGAGAATCCTAACAATTACTTAATTGGGGTAAAGTGGCGGTCAAGATGTTAAAAAAAAAAGGCATTACTCTGAAAGTCTGTATCTGTGCAGTCACCCAAGGACCTGTTACTGTAAGAGACAGACAGATCTTTCGGCTGAGGCTGTCATAATATGCTAATGAGATCTAAGGAAGACAACACACATTTGTGAGAGCTGTTTCTGCATTGGCAGTTCAAACCAAGAGGTTGCTGTCTGGCACGTATCAATGCTGCCCAGGAGCGAAACCCAATGGGACAGGCAGCTGTATATAACAACCCCTGTATGTATGCCATGGGGAAATAAGTATTTTGCTTATTACAACAAGGGCTCTGAAATATAGAGATATGATGTTTAATAAATTGATAAGGGATAGCTCAGTGGTTTGAGCATTGGCCTGCTAAACCCAGCGTTGTGAGTTCAATCCTTGAGGAGGCCATTTAGGGATTTGGGGCAAAAATCGGTTTGGGGATTAGTCCTGCTTTGAGCAGGGGGTTGGACTAGATGACCTCCTGAGATCCCTTCCAACCCTTATTTTCTATGATTCTTATTAATGAAAAAACTCGTAAAACAGAAAAGCTACTTGTGTTGAGAATTATAGTGTGGAAGATGTATGTTTTCAAAGAGACAAAGACATGAACATACTGGAAGTTTGGATACTTTTACAGCTAGACTGAAATTCACTCTCCGTTAGTTCACAATGCACCTAAGTTGCTAATTTTTCCCTACAACCTAATTTTGCTTCTTCATTATAACCCAACCCCTTCCGATGTTTCATTTGCTTCCTGTTTTGTTTTGCTCATCAGTACCAAAGTGCACTCTGAAAACGCCACACTACAACCATCAAGGAAACCTAATAATATTTTAACCAGGTGTCAAAGAATTTACACACACACACACTCAACAGCAATGCCTGTTATTAAAGTTGCCTAACAATTTCCATTATAACCCCAAGATTTCAGTAGCCTACAACATTGACAAATTAACTTTTCAGGCTGAAATTTTCCATGATTGAGGATATCAAAATGATACAGATTTTTTTTTTGGGGGGGGGGGGGGAAGAGAGGGGGAGCACAGATCAAAGTTTGTCCAAAAGACAACTCTCTCAGATACGCCAGGGCTTTTGTTACAAGCTGATTTTTATGAGAGAAGTCAGTTTTCTTGATTCTTTGGACAAAAGACTTGGTTCCATTTTTCTTTTCTTTTAATCAGACATTGTTGATCTCATTTGATTTTATCAGAACTGCTTCCTTTTTGCTCAGTTCTGAAATAGCTTTTAAAAATCAGGATGATCTTAAAAATGTGTTATCCAGAAATTATAGAATCTAAACATTCCTCCTTTTGGGAAATGGGAAAAAAAGTAGCTGCAGTAATGAAACACACTCTCCAGAGGCAGCAATCCAGATTTATTCACTCTCTCATTTAAAAACAAATAACATTCCCAGTGCTCACCCCAAACCTACAAATTTGGCTGTAGGTTCACTAAAGAGCTAACCTGGCTTTTACTCAGGTTTTGTTCTTAGCCCAGGCTCCTGTCCACAAACAATAACCTGTGATCTGAATTTGGTGGTGCTTTCTACCTGGACTAGCTGGCTTGTCTGGGTGTATAGACTAAAGCCCAAGTACTGCTCTCACTTGGGCTGGTAATTTGCACACTTTCCAGTGAGCAGGAAGGCTGAGCCACTCATTGTCCTCCAACATCTTCCCACAATTCCCCCCATGTACCCAGAAGGATGATTTCTTCCACAATTCACTGGGAAAGGATCAAAGAGCCTTAGTCTACTGCAGCACAAAGAACCTCGAGACGTACCCCAGAAGTCTAGTGACACAGCTGGGTAGTACAGCCCCAGCTAGGCGGAGTAACTGCAGTGTGGTTGCTCACAACCGAGCTAGGCTGACCCTGGTGCCCATCACCTAGGTTAACACTGCAATGAAGACACACTCTAAAACAACTCCATGCCATGCATTCTTACTTGACATCCTTCTCTCCTTTATTATCCAACATCTCTCACAAAGGATTACTGGCTCTCCCTTCCTGCAGTTTCTTTTTTCATCGCCCACCCTCAACTTTCTTGGATATCACTTTGCTGAACAATGGTTAATATTACTGTTTTCTCACAGGTAGTTTGCAGAGCAAGCGACAGAAAACTATACAGTACGTTTTGCTGCAGGTTATCTTTTGTTGGTGGTGTGCAGCTCAGACAATGCATAATTTTGGGGCATACTAAGCCTGACATCATTGATTTATGTTACATTTATTAAATAAGGTGCCAAAAGTACTGCATTTGTGCATGAGACCACATGGCCAAATTACTGCAGAATCCCGTTTATCCGGTCTAATTGGGACAATGATCAAAACTCTGGATAAACCGGAGAATGAGAAAATGTGATGCTGCAGTGCCATCTAGTGGCCACAGGAGAGATCACCTGCTTCTGACCCTGCCAGTCTGGTCGTTCTGTAACTGTGGAGAACCAGTAAAGCAGGGATTCTCAAACTTTTGTACTGGTGATCCCTTTCACACAGCAAGCCTCTGAGTGTGACCCCCCCCCCTTATAAATTAAAAACACTATTTTATATATTTAACACCATTATAAATGCTGGATGCAAAGCAGGGTTTGGGGTGGAGGCTGACAGCTCACGACCCCCCCATGTAATAACCTTGTGACCCCCTGAGGGGTCCCATTCCCCAGATTGAGAACCCCTGCAGTAACAGGAGGGTCAGATAAATGGGGTTCTGCTGTTGTCTGGCTGCAGTTCTACTGTTGTCTAATTAATACAACTAGAACTCATTGTAGTAACACTGTACAACATTGTAGTAAGTGTATGTTTAGGGTGAGGAGAAACAGTGGATTATTTTATGGGAACAAGTGTAAAGCATTTATGGCAATAAAATAATTAAGCCAGAGGTTCGAGTCTCTTTAACTTGCAATTGAAAAGTACTTGAAAGGTTTAAAAGAGCAACACATACTCCCTTGAATGCACAAACACTGCCCCTTACCTAGCTACAAAAACCTAGACTTCAGAGGTAGTTCAGCTAGCCTTGATGGTCTTCAGAATCCTTTTAGTCTTGCACTATTCATCAAAACAGAAGTCTAAGGGCCTGTTCCTATTGCACCCAAAATTCCCCAAGTTCAATGTCATCATATAAGTGAAGACTGCAGGATCAGACTCTAAAACGTGTCTAATACAGAACCTGATATTGCTTTGGATATATCCTTACAGAGCTTCAGACCCCACAGAAGTCCCATGCACCAAGAATTTTTTTTAAATAGTTACCTTTGTTATGCTCATAGCACTGTTACACTGGTAATCCCCAAATTTGGGCTGCTGACTTGGCGTGACTGCCAGTGGGGGGTTTTCTAAATCCGGATATGCAGCCTTGATGGCATCTCTAAAGATCTCCTGAACACGGCTGTTGATATTAATCATGCTTTTCACTGACTTATTTCTTTCCTCTTGAAGACTCTGAAAGAAAACAATGTCAAAACACTAAGGTCACAACATTCTAGGAGAAGTTACTTCAAACTCTCACTCAAAAGCTGCCTGGGGCAAACCAGAGCAGATCAGGCTGGGGCATCTAAGTATTACTGCAATACAAACAACGGAAATGCAAAAGCATTATCACCAAAGAATTTGGCTCTCAGTTTCCACAGTACATAGTCTTTGGATGTGCCCTAAAGTTATACATTCTCAAGTAAGCTCTACAAATTTTATTTTAGGAACTTCTTACTGACAATGGTCGGACTTAATACTGCTCCTGTTCCCACTGAAGTCAATGGGGAAAAGACTGGGCCTTTTCATACTGTATGCATTATGGGTCGTTCATGTGATGCATAGGAACTTGCCTGGATCCCTCTGCTTTGGCGTGAGTTTCACCTTATACGCATATTTATTAACTAAATATCTCTTCTGAAATATGCCAATTATCTCTGTTGCTTTTACACAGCAATACCTTATTCTCTGTTTTTACTACTTTCTAGATTAAATAGCTTCTCCTACCATTTTCACTTTAGCCTTCATTCCCAGATTTTTAGTACAGATCCCCCACCCTTTGAACTTAACAGTGTTAATACTTTCACTGGTTCAGGTATAGCAAAGCTTTTCATACTTTTATGTATGTGCCCATTAGCTGACCTCAGTAGGGTCTCAACTCTAACAGGAGTGCCCTACTCCAAGAATGCAGAAGAGATTATAGGGTATGATTAACTGACTACAGGCAATTATACCAAAATGTTAGCAAAAAGCCATATTGTCCAAAGAATTGTAAAAGAACAGAGCTCTATGAATATACCATTTACAACTGTGGCACCAGAGTGCAGGGTGAACAAGTTGTTACCTAGTATTAGCTATAACAAAATAAAATCTCTTAGCCTGATGTGAAGGAAAGCATATACCAATATGTACTATATTGCTAATTCCTGTTTCCTCCCTCACCTTTTGAAGAACGTTTAGCCGGTACTTAAGCTTTGCGTTTTCGTCTCGCAATCCTTCCAAACTTGGAGATACTTCCAAGCAGCCAAAGTTCTTCAGTCCATCAATTTCTGCAGCCAAGATCTTGATCTCTTTTTCCTGGTAAGTAAAAATAAAATAATGAATGTCAGCTGCTGTGTTTGCATCTGAGGTAACTCTTGGGAGTAGATTGCATCAGAACTTTGATCATTAGCCCATTTCTTTAAAATATAGCCCAAAAGGAAAACATTAACGCAGCTGAACACTGCTATTAAAGAGTAATTAGTAACAATTAGCACAAGTTTCTTTTGATAGACTCTGACACTGATACTAGCATATTGTTAATGAAAATTCAGAGTAATTATAGGTCTTGATCTCCCACACACTTAAACATGAGAGCAACTGTGCTCACTTGGATAGTCCTATTAGCTTCAAAGACATTACTGGGACTTTACTAGGACTCCTTTTAGGGGTAAGCATCTGCAGGGTCAGCTCATCATTTTGTTTTTTTAAAAAGGTCTAATATTTTTGTAGATGAAAAAAGTACCTTATAAAACCACTACTGCACAAAGGAAAAATAGCCCTTTAACTAAAGTCTGAACAATAAGGCTATATTCAGTGCAGTAAGCCATTCTCCTCTGTCAGCTGAGGGCTGGCAGGGCGATAGCTAAAGCTAAGTAGCTCCAAAGTTAGAGCCCCTCCCCCCACACCTTTCTTTTTGATAAAAGAAAAAAAAATAAAGCACACAGATACCATTCTGATTTTATTAACAGTCCCCCTCAGGCTGAGCGTCTTCACACTCAGTTTCATCAGACCAAATGCAGGGTCACATTTTCCTCTGGGGATAAATCCATATTAGGTAGTACAAGTCCAAGCCTCGAGAAGTTTGAGGTACGTCTACAATGGAATTAGACACCTGCGGCTGGCCTGTGCCAGCTGACTCAGGCATGTGGGGTTCAGGCTAAGGGGCTGTTTCACTGCAGTGTAGACGTTGTGGCTTAGGCAGCAGCCCGAGTTTGGGGACCCTCCCACCTTGCAGGGTCCTAGAGCCTAGGTGCTGGCCCGAGCCCGAATGTCTACACTGCAATGAAACCACCTCTTCGCCTGAGCCTGCTGTGGGTTGTTAATTGCAGCGTAGACATGCCCTTTGACTCACTGATTCCAAGGGGGGAGAGACAATGGTCTCACACACAAGAGAACCGGCTACAGCCTTTCAGGGAGTAGATCCATGGGGAACAGTGAAGCCACCTCTGCAGATATCCTCACTCCCATCTGACTGCCTAACCTCTTCTCTTTTGCAGCATAGCTCCTGATACTTTCCCCTTGATAAGGGTAAAACACCCAGAGAATTCCCATCAATAGTAACTTGTGGGTGGCTGATTTCCAAGGAAGCATGCTCCAGAGATTGGTTGCTCCTTAGGTTTTCCCCTCTCCCAGCTCCAGTCAGACCTCCCCTAAAGCCAAAGAGCCTCAACCCTGCAGAGCTAAAGCAAAGGGGCCTCCATGGGAGCCTCTGTTCACCTTTCCTCTTGCTTCTCTCTACAGTGCAGAGCAAAGAGGTACATTTAATGGGCAATTTTATCCTAACAGAGTTAAAAGCCATAGAAGCCACTGAGAACAGAAACATTTGCATTGCAATTGCACCACAGGCTCAGCTTCATTAATAATCTGTCATGTGACCTCATATTCCTTTTTATTTGAATCAACTGAATAATTTAGGTCTTCAGAACTTTTGGAATTATATTTTCCTAGTATTTCAAGCAGCATCTTCTAAGAATTCCAGTACTGTCTACCCCAAGCAAACCAAAAGCATGAGTCAGGCCACAAAAACCCCCATGAGATTGGTGTAAAAAATTAATTTATTTACAAATAATAAATGTGGGGTTCTTTTTATCTGCTTTCTGAGCGCTTAGGTGAACATGCTTTACATTTTCAAAATTTTCTCTGCAAGCATGAAGGTCAGAAACTTACTGAAGGCTGGGATTCTCATGCAGTCTCTTGAGATTCTAGGGTCTCTAAGAAAAATAACCTAATATCATCATTAGACTCATGATAAAATTGCATTATAGGAATTCCTGTGATCAGGCAGAGAGTAACTATCTTTCCTGAGGTTTCCTTTATACACAATATTCTACCATTTAAAAACTTTCCATATTCAGGTGCTCCCCGATCCAGGTATTTAACTTTTGTTTTTGAAATAAATGCAAGTCAAAGACAAAATAAATCAATGACCAATTTGCTCTAACAGAAAAGAAAAAAAACCCAAACACCCTAACTGGTGGACAGGATATTTCTCACCCTTCCTCTTATTTTTGTACTGTTCCAAACTATTTGCACTTTGATATCATTTGGAGACACATTTTCAAAGAGCTTCAGACTGAAATACACGTTAAATATCTTGCAAAATGAATAGAGACAGAAATTTAACTGAATCTTACTATTTTACAATTAAGTTTTTCCATAGAACAACACAAGTTACATCACAAAGAAGTTAATATACCCAGCATCAGTGTTGTGAACTCAAGTTTAAGCTTCAGAAAAGTCAGTGTGCGTGTTAAGGAAAGCAAACACACACACTATTCTTAACACTGTAGTATTGCACACAAACTGAAATCTTCATACAATACCTTTTCTGCAGCAACATCAGCAACAACTTCAAAGCAGTACTGTAATAAGTTAGTCGGTCAATGTCACCGAATGATTTTTGAGAAATGAAAATTATTATCCTTATCAAGGAATTTAATTTTCACTTTCGAAATGAATGCAATTCATGGCCCAACCCAATGGCCAAATTGCTTTCGTTTTTCCAACCGAAAAAATCAATCTAAAGGGCAGGGTCATGCTGAGATATTTGTCTACTGCTGCATGATTATCCTGCACAAAGAAAAATCATGCCCTTCCCCACTAAGGCTTGCCCCCTCCCGCATATCCCCAACAAACATTCACACATTTCCCCAGGATTGTACAGAAACAACAGGTTTGCAGCACAAATGTCCCATGCACTTATGTGGCAGTGAGGCTGACCCCATTTCACAGTGATCTGACGTTGAGATGTCAGCCTAGGTTGTCACTTGAAATGTCATTTCCCCCCCTCTCCTTTATAAAGTTTTAGCCAAACCCCTGACATTACTTAACCATAGGGGGAAGCAAAGAGTTTTATTATATGACAGATTCTAAAATATCCCACCTTTCTTTGCTGCCACTGGTGGCCCTCAGTATTTGCTCACCACAAGCTGGTCTGAATGCGGTAGGAAGGTTACTTAGCATAAAGCATCAAGACTTCTTAAAAGCTCCTGCTCAAGGGCAGCCACCAGTTGTAAGGCTCTCCCCACTGAGTTCTGACCCCAGGGTGAGTTCCATTGAAGAATTGGTAGCCTTGCCTCAGCACACCACAACACAAATGGCAGCAGCAGGAAGAAGGAATTGGCATAGATAAGTAGCTTTGTCTCAGAGGCTAGCCAGGCCCAGTGTGGTTTCTTCCATTGGCCCGTAGAAAGTGTAGTGTCATCCAAACTGGCACCATCCATGATCTGCACTCAAGTAAACTGCCAGCCTAGAAACTGGCCACTTAATAAGGTTTTGTCGGTGTAAAACTACTTCAACTTACTCCTGTTTAGCTACAACTTAAACCGGGTGCCAGGATCAACCTAACACAAAACTTCACATATTGACTCTTTCGGTATGTCCTGTTGCGATGCAAACCCTGTGATTTACCTAGCCCTCTGGGTAATCACTTGTGAATCCCTAATGGCAGTAATGGGATACTATCAATTCTCTATCTTCCATCTGAAATTCATACCATGAAACCTGGTGCACAAGTACACTCACGCTTTACAAATCAGCTCTCTTGTATCTGTGACTTCTCTTTCATACTATCTTAGAGCTTGGAAGAGCAAGAGCGGGAGACGGCATTACATGTGTAACCAAGAGAAAGAAAACCAGGAGAGGGAAGGAAAAAGCGCCATCTGTCTCAGTGCTGCAGTGATAAGGTAACCGTTCCCCTGGCCTTAACACAACTTGTCAATAGAGGGTCATACCTAATGACCACCTCATGAGAAGCTGTGGTGAATGCATGAAGCCATGCTGCGTCTCCAAAGGCTCTTTGGTCAGCTGTGCTCTAGAAATCTTCCCCTCACCTGTGAATGCAAAATCTAAAGCTTTTTTTTTTTAACAAGATTAGTATTGCCCTTAAACTTCCACAGATACCACCAGTGAATAGTGCATTAAAATGGCATACATATATTACACTATAAGGATTGCCTTTATTTGTGAGCAGTGGGCTAGCTCCTACTAACACATGCACACTCAATTAAATATGGAATAGCCGGGGTAGGATGGGGGGGGAGGGGAGAAGAGGGGCGAGAGGTGTGTGTCCTTCCTGAATGGTAGAGTCAGATGTTTATCTCCAAGAATTTATTTCAGCTACCAACAGCCAACTACCCTCTTTAACTAGATCAGCAATCAAAACAGTCACATGGAATCTTTCCCCTAAAACTGAGCAATTCTCTTTTTCTTTGGATCTTTTCCTTTTGTCTAGCTATATACCATGTATACCCTGGTTGTTACTGTAGCACCTGAGCACCTTTGAATTTAACTTATTTTCCTCTCTGCTGCCCCCTCTCCCTCTACCCACCCTATTGTTCCTGCGTTTCTTTCTCCTCCTGTATCTTTGTTTCACTATTTATGCCAAGTCTTGCATGGCCATGCTCCTCATTCCATCTGATGGATGGAAGCATCCCTATCGCTATCCCTGTTTGGTCCAGTGAGCAAGAGATTAAGTGTTTGATTGTGGATGCATATATTGCCACTATACCATTGCCACAACTCTCTCATCCCCGTTTGAGTATCCCCAGCCACTCCTCCAATTAATTTCCCTTTGCCTCACCAGTACGGTTGCTCCTTCATATAGCACTTCACTGATGATGATGCTAGAGCAGAATAGCAAAAAGTAACATGAACCATGTTTGTCTGAGGCTGCCATAAGCAGGCAAGGTAGCAATAGCAAAGGCAGGAAAAATTCTGACTGCTGTTCAGCTGCATGGGGTCAACAGGAACAGGGAACCAAAACAAGAGGTTTCCATGTGTGCGTAGCATGGCAAAATGTTACGAATCATTCCTGGAATCAAACTCCAGCAACACATGCTGCTTTAGGCAGGACCAGAATAAGGCCTGCCTGAACAAGTTAGCCAGAAACCCACCAAAACAAAATAAAAAAGACCAGACTTACAGTTTTGAGGAATATTTGTTTGTAATTTATAGAGCACACTACAGAACCTGGAAGGGCACAAACCTCAGCTATTTATTAACAAACACACAGGTACACACTTCTAACAGATCTTGAAGGTAGATTTCAGTTAATAAAAGTCCCAGAAACCTTTTATTCCCAAAGCAGGAAATGGGAACTAAAAAAATACCATTCCTGCAGTGATAATACCGTCAAAAATGGGAAGTAATAGCTTAGATCAGACACTCAGTCACTAGCTCTGGAGTCAGGTGTGGCTCTTTAGTGCCCACACACAGGGGCGGCTCTATGTATTTTGTTGCCCCAAGCACAGCAGTCAGGCAGCCTTCAGCAGCATGCCTGCGGGAGGTCCGCTGGTAATGCGGATTTGGCGGCATGCCTGTGGGAGGTCCGCCGGTCCCGTGCCTTCGGCATACCCGCCGCCGAAGCCGTGGGACCGGCGGACCTCCCGCAGGCATGCCGCTAAAGGCAGCCTGACTGCCGCCCTCACAGCGACTGGCAGGTTATCCCTCACAGCTTGCCACCCCATTCACGTGCTTGGTACCACTGGTGTGGTATGAAGTTACAGGCTGGGTACGCGCAGGGTACTCCTGGGGCTGTTTGGTGCTTCTTTTGTTCTCCCTGATCTCAAGAAGAATGAGTGGAGTGCTTAGGATGACTGCTACAAACAAAAGCAGCCCATGGACCTACATGGTATTCATCTGACCCCACTTCACAGCCCAGATAGTAGATAATGTTTTCACCTCTCTAGTAAACTTTGAATCAGAATCTTCCTTTTATGATTTATTTTTTACTTCAGAGATGTCAAAAGTTTTAATGGCACACCTCCTCAGTTTTATTGGAAGACTCATTTGAGGTCTCAGATGTAAGTGGTGGGACTTTTCTGAGACCTCCACGGAAGGGGACAGGCTATTGACTCCTTAAGAGACATAATTTCTTCCAAATGTTTAGTTAAGCAGATGTTACTATCAAACAAAATATAAAAAGATCTTCAAACATTCTTTCCCTTTCAGAAAATCTCTTGATAAGTGTTGTCACAATCCTACCAGGTCTCCACCATCTTCGAGGGTAGACAAATTCTGAATTCTAATGGAGAGAAAGCACGAAAAACACTCTTAAAAAACTAAGGGTATGTCTACACTACCCGCCGGATCGGTGGGCAGCGATCGATCTAGCGGGGGTCGATTTATCACGTCTAGTCTAGATGCGATAAATCAACCCCCAAGCGCTCTCCTGTTGCCTCCTGTACACCACCGCCGCGAGAGGTGCAGGCAGAGTCGATGGGGGAGCAGCAGCAGTCGACTCACCACAGTGAAGACACTGTGGTGAGTAGATCTCAGTAAGTTGACTTAAGTAAGTTGCATAACTTAGATCGATTCCCTCCCCCCCAGTGTAGGCCAGGCCTAAAACTTGTTGGCCTTCTGAGCACAATGCAAAGCAGCAAAACAAACCCATTTTTTCCCCTTTGTAGATTATCTTTTTAAGCCAAAGTCATTATACTATTTAAGAATTGGACAAATAATTTTATTATATGAAAGAGAAGGCTAACTACACACATTTGAGCTTTGATCCTGTAGTCAGATAGGTTTCTGAAGATCCCTTCGCCCATGGTGAGTTGCACCGAGTTGGGCCTAATGTTGCCCTTCTCTAAACTTTGGTGGGCAGCATAGTTCTTTTATTTTTGTGCCTTTATGTCTCCCTCTTCATTTTTTTTTCTATTTACCTTCCTCACCCCATCTGTTTGTTTCTTTCCTTGCCTTCCTGTGCATTTTTTTGCCTCTGACCTTTTCCTGCCTTCATTTTAGTGCTCTCTTCAGCAATCATGCTTTCTGTACACTTTGCCTGTTGAATACCGACAAGATGTATTATTTGTGACTAATCTTTCCTTCTGTAGGTAAAAACCATGTACAGCAATTCTGAAGTGACACAATAGTTAGGTGGCAACCCCTGTGAGAAATGGCAAGGTAAGTACAGCAAAGTGGATCAGGAAGCAGGGCGTTTGTACGTGGCTAACAATGCACAGCAGATCTGTCTCTCAGAGATTTGACACATATGCTGACAGAATTAAGGACTTTCCTACACACAAATGTTACACTGCTTTAACTAAGCCAGTATAGCTAAAGTGGTACAATCCCCCTAGCATGAATGCAGTTATACCAGCAGAACTGCATTCACATTAGGGGTTGTACCAGTATAACTGTATCAATTTAAAAAAAGAAAAAGCACACCCATACCACATAGTTATACTGATACAAAAACTGTGTGCAGAGAAGACCTTGGAGCACTAACAGAATCCCAGGCTGGTGTGGTATGAAGTTACAGGCTGGCCTCTTGCACAGCAGCACTGTCACAAGAGGAGGCAGTATATTTGGCCCATTAGCATGCAAATGGTAGGGCTCAGATTGGTAGCCAGCCGGCAGTAGCCCAAGTGTTTTGTACTCAACCCTGTGTGTCACAAAGACACAGTCCCTGCACCCCACGTGCTTACAATCTAAGCAACAGGCAGATGCTCCCAAAGGTGTCACTGCCCCAGTTTGGGAAGATCCCCCTGATTTTTCTACTGTGGCTCAAGGTGGTGAAGTGTCACGATGGCATTGTGGCACGGGGTGTGACTTCACCACCAAAGACCCACAGCCAGGGCACTGTGCCATCCCCACAGACCCAGATTCCCCTTCCCCCGGGCCTCAGAGCAGCCTGCCTACCCCGCTGCCAACAGACCCCGCCCCCCGGCGGGTGCCACTGGACCCTCCCGGGCCGCGGAGCAGCCTCCCCATTGGACACGCCCCGCTACGAGCCTCCCACCCACTGATCCCTTGTGCCAGGAGGACCCGTGTCCCTCACCAGCCCCCGGGGACAGGCTGCGGGCGGCGCGGCCGGGCTCCCTCCCTCCAGCCCAGGAGGGAAGTGGGGGGGTGGGAACCAGAACAGCCCGCAACATGGAGCCACCCGAGCTGGGGCGAGCGTCCTTCTCCCGGGGGAGGCGGGGCTAACCTGCTGCAGGAGCCGAGCGGAATATTGAGCCACGTGAGCCTCCATCCTCACCGGGGCCCCGGCGGCTGGGCAAAGCGGAAGCGGAAACAGCAACGCGCCGGAAGCGGAAGGAACGTGCAGCATGGAGACGGGAACCCTCACGTGGGAGAGAAAGGGAAGGGGCGGCCCCACGGCTCGCTCCGACCCTGAGGCAGAGCCAGCCTTGCGCACGCGGAGCCGGGCTGGAGTTTAGTGCGTGTCCCACTGCGCTGCTCCCAGGAGAGCGGGACCGGACCCGCCCCGCCGGGCAGGGGGTGGCTGGGACTACCCCTGGGCTGGAGCAGAGGCCGCCCTCCTTCGCCAGAGGGCAAGGCGGGTGAACGCTCTGAGCTGCCGACACCATGTAACCGTGGCCCACGTGCGCACAGGCACAGCAATGGTTTGGCAGCTCAGTGGAGGATCTGAGCGTGCAACCAGCTGCGCGGTGGGCACTGAACGGTCCCCACAGGCGGAGGGCAGCAATTAGTGCCCTTCCGCCAGAGCCTGCCCCTCTTTACTAAAGATTGCCTGGATGCCTGCCTAGTGTGGAGTTGTTTGGAAATAGAGGCTCTCCCTGTTTTCCATGGGGTGCGCTTTGATTTTTAAAAAAGCCCAGAGTAAGTGAGTCCCAGGATTTTAGAGGCATGGCTGGTGAGGAAATATCTTTTATTGGACCAACTTCTGTTGGTGAGAGAGACGTGCTTTTTAGCTACACAGAGCTCTTCCTGGGGCCTGAAGAAGAGCTCTACATACGTGCAAAGTTTGTCTTTCTCACCAACAGAAGTTGGTTCAATAAAGATATTTCCTCACAGGCCTTGTCACGTTGACTCCAGACAGGTGATCACCAGGAGCTGTGAATGCAGCGCCAGTCACCACCCTCCTTCCTTGGAGCAACGACTCATTCAACTGAATGTGCTGTGCTGTCATGTAGTGAGCATAAATAAACTGATATGGTATAGGGGAGATAAAGTGGGTGGGTGAGACGGGATGAGCTGCTACAGCAGAGTCAAGGAGGAAGCATTTACAGAGCAGAGGGGAATTTGTCATTGGGAGGCTGCATCTGGAGATTCATGATTACTGCCATACCTGGGGGGGAGGGATAGCTCAGTGGTTTGAGCATTGGCCTGCTAAACCCAGGGTTGTGAGTTCAATCCTTGAGGGGGGCCACTTAGGGATCTGGGGCAAAAATCAGTACTTGGTCCTGCTAGTGAAGGCAGGGGGCTGGACTCGATGACCTTTCAAGGTCCCTTCCAGTTCTAGGAGATGGGATATCTCCATTACAAGAATTCCCCCGAGTTCCAAGTTTAGGAGAGCAGCCCTGCTCAGTACAGCAATAGTCCACATACAATGTGTAGTGTTACTTCCCTTATTTGCATAACTGCTTTAATACGACATGCTTATTGATGCTTCAGCATTGAAGCGCCTCTGCACAGCACCACTCTCCAGGCCCACCGATGGTAATGGCAAGGGGTGTGATGGATATTTGGTTGCACGAAACAATAAGATTTTTGTCCCCATACCATAGGTAAGAGTATAGGGCAATGGCACTGAATATTGTTACTATACTGCTACAGGCAGTGGTAGTTTTAGCTGACATCTCAGTGCTGAGAGTAATAAAGGTATAGAGAACACAGCTGCTGCTAGCACCATGAAGCCACCTGAGCCCATATACCACTAACCTGTTTACTGCATTGGTGTCAGCCAGTCTTACCAGGGAGTGGCATGGGATAGTGTCCTACCACAAAGGAAGAAATAAGGCAGCCATCCCTAGAAACCTTTGGGAGAAGATTGCAGAGTATCTCTCTGAAATTTCATTGAGGTTACAAAAGACATCCCTATGTGCATAAATAAGATGTTCTACATAGCCCTCCCTGACACACACCCAGCCTAACCCAACAGCAGAATGAAAAATAGATGCCAACTCTACCTCTATGTGTTGTACTTAAACCTCTTCTCATACAAGTAAAACAGTGAGAAGTCAATACCTGTGTTTGTTAACTGGGGGATGGGCTAGGCCAGGGGTCGGCAACCATTCAGAAGTGGTGTGCCGAGTCTTCATTTATTCACTCTAATTTAAGGTTTCACGTGTCAGTAATACATTTTAACCTTTTTAGAAGGTCTCTTTCTATAAGTCTATAATATATAACTAAACTATTGTTGTATGTAAAGTAAATAAGGTTTCAGAATGTTTAAGAAGCTTCATTTAAAATTAAATTAAAATGCAGAGCCCCCTGGACCGGTGGCCAGGACCCGGGCAGTGTGAGTGCCACTAAAGATCAGCTCGCGTGCCGCCTTCGGCACGTGTGCCATAGGTTGCCAACCCCTGGGCTAGGCGCTATCTTTTAAACCCTGTAAGGAAGAATGCATGCACACACTTATCAGGGTCCCTTTCCCTTCTTTGGGCTCATCTGTGCTTGTGTGCTGGGACTGGCTAGATCAGTGGTCCCCAAACTGCAGGACACACCGTCTCAGGGGGTCACGGAGGAATGTTCAGGGGGATGCGGTAGGGCCAGGGCCAGCAGCCACAGGGGGGAGGGAGGGAGGGCCACCCAGCTTCGCTCTGGCCCCAGCCGAGGCCCGACTCCTGGCCATGGCTCCACTCCCGGTCGTGACCCCAGCCGTAGCTCCAGCCCCAATCTCAGTTCCTGGGAGGAGGGGGAACACAGACAGATTACATTATGGGTAAAGGGGAGCCATGACAATCAAAAGTTTGGAGACCACTGGGCTAGACAGAGATGGAGTCTTGAACAGGTCCGAGCTTGAACCCCCTGCTGCATTTTCCCTCTCCTCTTCTTCCACCTCACTGCTCATGGCAGGGGTCTCTGCTCCAAAGGTAGAAACCAGGGGTCTCAAACTCAATTTACCTTAGGGCCGTCCTCAAATCCTCCCAATGGGACAATGTCGTCACTGAAGATGGTGTTTACACCACTTTCCCAGCCTGTTTCCCACCCTTTTCCCTTGCTCCCTTGGCCTCATGCTGCCCCGGCTACGTTGCCTCCATGGCTGACTCCGCCCAGCAACTAGTGATGATATCTCTGTCCCTCTCCCCACAGCCAATGGTAGCTGCGGGGGGGGCAGCACCTGTAGCAGACAACTGGCAGGGTGGCTGCATGGTCTCTCCTAGTGTGACCAGAGAGCAAGTGTGAAAAATCGGGACGGGGTGGCGGTAATAGAAGCCTATATAAGAAAAAGACCCAAAAATCGGGACTGTCCCTATAAAATCGGGACATCTGGTCACCCTAGTCTCTTCTTCGCAGCTCCATCAAGCTGCCTGAAGTGAATGACACATTGCGGAGTGCAACCCCTGGGAGGGTCCCACCATCCCACGAGCAGCAGGATGGAGCAACATTGGGGGGAGGGGCAAGTAAATCTTCTGCCCCCTCCCCCAGCCGGCAGCCAAAAGGGCTGGATGAAAGAACTTTTTTAAAAGTTTCTGCGAGCCGCGGTGGGGAGGTTCTTGGGCCGCAGATGGCCCGCGGGCTGGGACTTTGAGACCCGTGCTATTAGGGTGACCAGACAGCAAATGTGAAAAATCGGGATGGGGTGGGAGGTAATAGGAGTCTATGTAAGAAAAAGACCCAAAAATCAGGACTGTCCCTATAAAATCGGGACATCTGGTCACCCTACCTGGTATAAACAGTTGTCTACAGAGTGTCGGTTAGAGCTCCGCCAAGTATGGCATGCAGCTTGTTGTAAAAGCAGCAGGTCTGCAGGCTCAGTGATAGATCTATTGTTCCCCTCCCCGGCCTTGTGGCATGCATGGCGAAGTTCCTTCGCTTTCATGTGGCACTGCTGCTGATCCCTGTTGTACCCCTTTGCCTGTATCCCCTATGCAATTTTGCTCACATTTCTACAGCTGGTGTGTAGTTGTGCTTGCACAGCCTATTCTCCCCACAGGCCCAGGAGATCCAATGCCTCCTGTCTGCTCCAGGCAGGAACATGTCTAATGCATGGAGCTGGCATGGTCTGGTGGGCAGTTTCACACAGCTAGGCTGAGCTCCTAGGCCTACTTGCCAAGCTGGGGAGTCAGGAAAAGGCATTTCAGAACACATGGAGGACTTTAAGGTGAGGTTGGCTTTTGGTCTCTGTGGCCCATGGGCAGAGGTGAAAGTAAGACGGTATGGTCTGGCAGCCGGGCTCGGGCAGTGATTTAAAGGGCCCACAGCTCCTGCCGTTGCGGGGAGCCCTGGCATAGGTGTCGACTCCGTGGGTGTTCCAGGGCTGGAGCACCCACAGGCAGGGCCGGTGCTACCATTAAGGCGAACTAGGCGGTTGCCTACGGCGCCAAGATTTGGGGGCACCAAAAAGCAGTGCTCCCAATTTCCCCCCCACGGCAGCTCCCCACCCCCCTGGCCCGGGGAGCCTGCCGCAGCTCCCCACCCCAGCTCACCTCCGCTACGCCCCCTCCCACAGCATGCCGTCGCTGCTCCACTTCTCCCGCCTCCCAGGCTTGTGGCGCCAATCAGCTGTTTGGCACCGCAAGCCTGGGAGGGGAGGAGAATTAGAGCGGGGGCGGTGGGGAGAATTAGAGTGGGGGCAGCGTGCTCGGGGAGGAGGCGGAGCAGAGGTGAGCTGGGGTGGGGAGTGTTCAGACCAAAAGGGGCTTGTGGTTCTTTAGGGGTTCTCAGTGAAGGACTGAGTTGAATGACCCAGGACGAGGAGAAATGGATATAACTCAATTTTATTATATGATAATTATAATAAAATGTTAATTTTATGAATTCTTATTAACTTGCTACTATACTATGTAACAGATTTTAAGCAACTATAATTACTATGTAACTAAATTTGTAACACTTGCAATTATTATGTAACTAACTTTAAAAAGTACTTACAAGATAAGGGAAAGGAAACACATTAACAATTGAGGCCTTTTTCAGTCTAACCACAGTATAGGGTAACAAGCAAAGTAACCACAAAGCAATGATCGTTAACTAATTACTTACAACCATGCAGATAACAGCAAGATAGGAGAGCATATACATAATGAGTTTGAGCGGGCTATACGACTCGCGCTCAGGCTGGATTGGGGAGCGGGAGGGTCAAGCCCAAATTGATCAGACCTGGACTAGCCGTGACGTAGATTAGTTTTCGGGACATCTCTAATTGCTATACAGGGGCGACTAAGTATATAGTTTTTGGAAGTGAATGTGGCACACGTTGATTGTTTTTTTAGTGCCCCACTGTCTTCCCCTTATTAGGAAGAACAGTACAATACGGAAACTGCAGAAATGGCTTTTTGTGTGGTAACACTAGGGACAGATCCCTCATAAGTTTCCTGTGATAAGCACTATGCCCTAATAAGGTCATGCAGTCTATTGGGCCTCTTTCCTGGCTTCTGGTCCGCTGTGGGGTTGCGAAGCGGCCTGGCCAAAACGAATGGGGGCGGGGGGTATACGCTGTATTAACAGGGAGCTGCCGCACGGCTCCCTGGGCCAGGGAGGAACTGCCGCGGGGGGGGGGGGGGGGGGGGAGCTGCCGCAGGGCAGGGGAGGGGGGGGCGCCTAGGGCGCGAAACTTCTTTGCACCAGCCCTGCCCACGGGGAAAAATTGGTGGGTGCTCTGCACCCACCGGCACCTCCCGACCCAGCTCACCTCCACCTCTACCTCCTCCCCTGAGCACGCTGCCATGTCCTGCTTCTCCCCCTCCCTCCCAGCACTTGTGCCACGCAACAGCTGTTTTGCGCAGCAAGCGCTGGGAGGAAGGGGGGGAGGAGGAACGTGGTGCGCTCGGGGAAGAGGCTGGGCCGGGGCGGGGATTTGGGGAGGGGTCTAATAGGGGCAGGGAGGGGGCAGAGTCAGGGGCAGGGGGCGCAAGCACCCACTAGGGGCGGCTCTAGGCACCAGCAAAGCAAGCACGTGCTTGGGGCAGCCCATTTGCAGGGGCGGCAGGGATCCAGCATGGGAGCTGAGAACCAACAGGGGCCCCTGGGAGCTGTAGTTCGTTGGTTAGCTCCCTGCCTATAGAGCCAGCCCTGGAGCAGAACTACATTTCCCAGCATTCCCTTGGCCACTACCAACAGGAAAGAGCGGGAGGGAGTGAGGAAGCTGAGACCTCATGCTGTAGCCTGCTCTGAATGGAGAGCTGTGCTGTGAGTAGAGATTCCATATTTTAACATTAAAAAAATAGGACACTCCACGGGGAGGAAGGGTAGCCCCACCCTGCCCCCATCCACTCCCTACAAGTGCTGGATTGCTGTTTTCTACTACTGTTTCCGACTTGAAGGAGACAAGGTAGAGATCTAAAATTTAAGCTTTTGTTTAGCTAGCATAGTTAAGAGGGGATGTATCAAAGACTAACATTTCAGCTAACTGTTGGCATTTTAAGAGTACAATAATTACAAAATAGTTACATTGCAATTATTGAGTAACCACACTGTGTTTGTTTTCAATATGTAATTACCATTAAATCAGATAGCCAGAAGGTTGCTTATATTACTGATTTACATATTCCCCCTTTGCGGAGTTCATCAATATATGTACTATTGGAAGGCATTTATATTAACTACATTGTATTTTTACTAATTGTTCTAAGTTATAACTGGGAAGGTCACTATATGTGAATCAGTGTTGAGTACAGAGGTATCAAAGGTATTACAGTACTCATATTACAAAGTGACCCTTTTTATTCCACCACTTTCTTAACTCCAGTCAGTTTTGAAGGTCACACCAAAAATCAATGCATAAATTGCTATACATGATCTAACTACAAGTAAAACATATCAAATCCCTATACAAAGTTCATTCTTTCTACATATTACTTCATTATCGAGCAGTGGGAGTCTTTTAAGATCCTCCTGTCAAGAGACTTCAATGAAGAATGCTGTGTCAATTGAGTGCTTTATTAAGCGGGTTGACTCTGCCTAACTAACACATCTAATCTAGCTTTAAGATTTGTCTATAGTTCTCAACACTGTAGTATTAAGTACATGAAGCACTGAGGACATAGGTGCCGACTCTGTGGGTGCTCCGGGGCTGGAGCACCCACGGGGAAAAATTGGTGGGTGCTCCCACCGGCAGCTCCCCGCCCCCCCACCCCAGCTTACCTCCGTTCCGCCCTGCTTCTCCCCCCTCCCTCCCAGCACTTGGCGCCGCGAAACAGCTGTTGGCGCCTGTGACTGAGGATACCGATTTTAAATGAAAGCTACAGGGTTGAGCTGAATAAGACTGTTAAACTGAGCACTTCCGAGGTTTGGAATGCATCTGGCATGCTTTGGAAGCTAAATACAATTGTAAGATATCTATGACCTAATGAACAAGCCACTGTCCAGGTCCAATTCCCACTGAGCAGGTCCACCAGTCGTATTTTTCTTCAAAGGATTCCTCACTCTTGTATCCCACTGTGAGGAGATTCCACTGAGTGTTTGGCAGAGAGAGTATTAAAACCCTGTGTCCAGAAGTCTATGGGGAACTATGCCCAGACATCCAGGGCCACTGTTGTTGTTTCCTCTAACATATAAGATTTATATGTTAAGTGTCTACATGAAAGTCTATCTCCTACTTTACATTATAGTTAAATACAATTTCTGAGGAGTAATCTTTTTTAAAGACTTGATGCAAGTTTATTTTATTATGACCACTTAAAGTTAGTTCAGAAACATCCCCTATTCCCACCCCAAACATACAAGTGTGTAGACCAACTATGTAATTTTGTAATATTTTTAATTACCATTAATTCTGACAAAACCATTACAGTATACATAGGATAACAATGTATAGTTGTTGCCTATTAAAATGTTTCATACATAGAAAAATAGTATATACATCAAGAGACCTGCATTTTAAAAGTATTTGTCAGCTTTAATGGACAGAGACTAATGTAATTTAGTCTTTATTCTGAACTTAATTGCATTCTCTCCCCAATTCCACCCCACCATAGTAGAGTCATTACTATAAAGGTGGTTTGCAAAGGTTAGAAGTTTTTGAGAAAATAAAAAATTAGCACAATAAAAACCATTCAAATCAGCATTTTCAAGTTAAATTACCCCAATATTATATAACAAAGCAGGTAGTAGTTTGATAAAACTTAGCTATCAATTACAGTAATTCTGGACAAAGTAGTCACATCTCTTTTTCATAATTTTCTAGAGTACGGCAATATGGTAGATGTTTTTTAAAGCAGCATTATTCAAGTACTCAATACTAGGTAATTTACTACAAAATTATAAGATTTTAAGATCTTTTTGATTTTAGCAGCAATACACCAAGTTTCATAGTTTATTTTTACTGACTGGAAATCCATTATTTGACATAATATAATCTTTTACAAACAGCCAATAACAAATCTGAGAAGTGAAATGCATTGTATTGACCTGGCGGAGGGCCTGATATAACTCCCATTAAAATTAATGGAAAGACTCCATTGAATTTAATGGGACTTTGATCAGGCCCTAAAATTATCAGGTTTTTTTCCCCCCACTCCTACAAAACAGTGCAACTTGTACAGCTAAAAATTTGAATTGGATTCTTGGTAGTACAACACTGGGTCAAATTCAGCACCGGGATGCAGCTCTATGACTTCAGCAGAGTTACACCTTCTCACACAGGGGCTAACATATACATATTAGTATGTAGTGCCCTCAATCTGCAGAGAGTCTTATTTACTTAGAACAGTCCATTTTTGTAGAACAGAGGGTGTAAGTTTACTCACTTAAGTCTTTTTTGTATCATATAAAACTGCCAGTGCTCTATTCTGTGGAGCGCCTGTTCAGTCACCAAAAGCTCCGAACAAATTAATGATCCAAAGGAATGCATACAATTAAACTTCGTGAGAAGGAGTTCAATCTATGGGAGTGCAGAAAAAATAAATAGTATCTCTAATACTATGGAAAGCATAATCTCTTGATACGCTGGATCCAAACTTGCCATTTGAATGCTCCAATTGGCACTTGGGATTAAAATAGACTGAGCAGTTCAGCTCTTACTAAACACCCGTATGTGGATTGAACACCCACACCTGAAAGCTGGGCTCAGAGTCACACAAGCATTAAAGACTAAACTGTCTGCAAAGATGAATTAGTGACAAAGCTGTCAAGTATATCATGCAAATCAATTTGGGATGTGCTAGAAAAGACGGGATGGTAAAACACTGGTGCTTTCACATGTTTGCTTTGTATATTTGTATACATATATTAGTTGCTTTTTCTGCATTATTATTATTATTATTATTTTAAACTGTAGAAAAATAAGTAATAAAATATTCCTTAAGCAACTGTAGGGACTTCTCTTTATATGTAAGGACAAAAATCTTTAAAAGTACCTGAATGACTTTGGAGCCTAAGTCCCACTGAGTTACTTGCTAAAAAATACTCTGAAAATAGAGTTTAAAAATGGTAGAATAGCTATCCCTCGTTAGTGGATTAGAAAAGGAATGAGTTAGCTGTGCCCCACTTGATGGGAATAGTTGTATTAAAAAAACAAAAAAGAGAAAAAAGGTAAATTCATCCAGAAAGCTCACTTTATTAAAAAAAACCTAAAATTGACTTATGTTCCATGTAGCCCTCCTCCTACAGCAGTGGTTTCAATGGGCTTTTGGAATTGTAAAACAAACAGATCCATTATAAACATGATCTGAAAATACAAATCTCAAAAAAGTGCAAGTATTTCAACTCCACACCCATTTTTATGACCTAGCAGGAAATGCAAACACTTCACAGCTCAGAGTATTCGTTCACAGCACTTTAGAATCAAAAAAATGGTTCCCTGCATTCTCTATATTGTACAAAATATTAACTAGGAAGAGTTTGATGTGTTATAGCCATAGAACATAGCAGTGAGGTTCCTTCAGATTTATTTTATTGCAGTAAAACCTCTAAAAGGTAGAGCTGTACAAAATAAGTCTAAATAGAATATTATTTAAAAACAGCACTTCAGGCTGCATTTGTTCTTATTTAAAATTCTTTCCCAAAAATACATTCCTAAATATACAAACTATACAATCTTGTCACTTTAATGCTGGTTTTTCTAATGATAGAACAAAACTAAAAAAGTCTTTAGACATTAAAAAACCGACAAAAGCTCTAATGTACAAATGACTTGGTACCTTCATAATACCACATAAATAACTTCAGCAAAACCAAACTGTATTTATGGAATGGTCAGGGAAAACAAATACTTTATGGTGATCAAACATCATCTGCAGAGAGGGTTGGAATGTTTATCCTCGGTCGTGTGAAAAAAGCCATCTTCTCTCTAAAAAAGAAGACCACAGTTAGTTGTTAATATAATAAAGAATCCACCAGAGATTTGGACTTTCTAAGAGAAGAATGACTGCCCAGGCGAAAGACTGCCCAGGCAACTGATACACAAAAATAAAAGCCCCATGCTTCACCACACACAAAACACGCCTCTTATTTACATTTCAGAGATAGGCATTGTAAGTGGTTACAGTAAAACTAACAAAACTGTACATGTTACAAAAAAGTGTCACTTTGCAACTATCATACCATTTTAGGTCTCATAAGTGTGTTACAATAAGACAGCCACAGGTAATTCATTTATTAAACAAAGGGATAGACAAATTAAGCAGCATGGTGCTACTGCCTGATAAGGAAAATATTGGGATCCAATCCTGTTCTCATTAAAATCAATGTGAATTCTGTGGATTTAAATGAGCACAGGATTTTAGTCTTGGATAAGAAAATGCAGATCTCTCTAACTCAGGCAGCACAGTAACTGTCTTTTGTAAAGGACACTTACATTTGTGGTGAAGTCAAGTTATCCAAAAGAAAAAAAGGTAGATTTTTTTTTTGCAGCAATAACTTTCTCCTCTTTAGAGACATTCCTACCTGAATGACTGTACCTCCAGGGGCTCCTTACGACTCTGTCCTCGTAGCCTGTGTACATCCTTGGCAGCTGCTCTCATCATTTTATCCGCTTTCAGCTCACACTTGTGTTCTGTTTTCTCAGCCTAATTGAGTGATGAAGAGAGTGAAACCTTATGAACAATATAGAAGATACCAATTCATTCTTCCCTAAACCAACAAGCTCATGTTATGTTAACAACGTTATTTCATTTGTATGTTGAAGAAGAGAAATAAAGGCATTCCGGTGAGATCAACTATGTGAGGCCATAAACCATAGAAGCTGGAATAAGATTTAATAGGAGTTTTCCACCTCTAATATGCCCATTCATTATGAATACAATGCAGCCCTTCTGCAATGTCTATTCCAGACTATTGGCTGGAATTGTGGTTGCTGACCCCTGGGCAACCCCTCTGTCTGGGGTTTGAGACAAGCAGATCAGCTTCGATGAGCATCCAGCAGTACCCTCAGCAGCTCAACCCCAAAAGCCCCCTGCATGCCAGCCTGTTCAGAGCCAGAATGAAACCCTTGCACAGCAGATGCAAAAGCCCCCCTGCACATCAATCCTGTCTGCCTCAATTCCAGCATAGGGGCCCCTGCAAAGTCTGTGTGGTGTAGAGGGAGCCCTGAGCGCCTGGGTGGACTTCATGCAGAAGGAATAATATAAGTCAATGGCACAATGTGTGTGTGTGTGTGTGTGTGTGTGTGTGTTTGATGTGGCATTTACAAGATTATGAAGCTGAAGTAGAAGAGGGATGAGATGTGTGCCTTTCATATGAAAGAGGATGAAAGCACTGTGCCTCCAGATGTGCTCTCTCTGGACTAACCTGGGGAACTAGTTAAGATAAAGAAAAAAAAGTTGAAAGTTTAGCTAACAATTAGAAGTCTATCATCAAAGGGATTATCATAATCAAATAAAGAACAATCCCATTTTTTTGTGAAATTGCCAGAAACCTGCCCACTTTGCTATTACCTCTACTTCAGCTCAGCTGCTGAAAAATTGACAGTAAGTAAGTAAGAAATGCGTGTAAGAGGATCTTGCCCACATGCTCAGGGTCTAACATGCTTATTTTTACATAACATGATTTTTAAACCTTTTACACTGTGTATCAAGAGATCCCTTCCGCAGGCAGCTTTTAAAAACAACAAACAACAACAACTGAAATATGTCTCTGTGCATGGTTGATCCAAAAGGCTCTAGCCAACCAAGCATCTCAGGGCAAGATCCTCTGACCAGACATATTTCTGTTGTTGTTTGTTGTTTTTAAAAGCTGCCTGCGGAAGGGATCTCTTGATACACGGTGTAAAAGGTTTTAAAATCATGTTATGAAAAAGATGCCTTACATGCATTTCTTACTGTCAATTTTTTAGCAGCCGAGCGATGGTTCTTCAGAGGACTTGGAGATTTTGGACACCAACAGCTCCGAAGGACCGAGCGGTATGGGCCCGATCTGTTTTTACCCAGACACAAAACCAGATGCTCCACAGAATGCTGAAACAGCGGGGGACACTTATTCTATAGGCCTGTACTATCTAAAGTTGAGGGAGAAATTAGGTATTAAGCCGCTGCGAGTTCATAACCGTAAAACCATGATGCGTGCAATTGTGCGAACGGCTGTGCACGGAATCATCAAGCACTGCCTGAGAGACAAACAAAATGAGGATTGTCCTGGGTGCGCCATAGATGCCCCTGGTCAGAGGCATCATGCCTGCGTGTACTGGTCTTTAGATGATGTGAATTATAAAATTAAAGAAACTAGCAGTAGTTTGTGTATGGAGAGTATGTTAAATATCATCACGCTGGGATACGCGCTGCAGTGCCTTAACCCAGAAACATTTAGCTCTAGGGGCAAAATTGGTGGACAAAGTGACAGAGGCCGAGGATCCAAATAGCGTTTTAGAGGAAATCATCAAACCGACAGATAAATGTTTAATGCAAAATGTTGAACATCTTCTTCATTCAGCAAATTACAAAATCTTGCTAAGAAAAAACACTAACAGTTAAGAGAGTGTTTTGGAAACAAAACAGGCCATGTTGTAAAATAAAATGTCAGTTGAAAATAACTGTGTAAAGCGTGTTTTTATGGAGTTCAAGGGATGTGGGGTTTGTCAAAAGGGCGGTAGGTTGCCCCCATAGTATACGCGCAGTTAGGTTACAGTTTGTCAACAACAACAAAAGGTATATGAACGGCCTGTTCCTCCAACAAAGGCCCAACCACCTCGCCCAGCCCTGGTGTTTGTGCATGGGGGTTATAGGCTCCCTATGAAAGCAAAGCAGCCCCAGAACCCCTCTTAAATCATACCATCTTCCGCTTCGGCTGCACCTTTTCATTTCCTCCCCGCCCAGGCCCTCTGCATTAGGACTTAATCATAGCCCCTCTGATTTCAACAATGTCTCAGGTCTCTTGTCTACTGTTTCATATTATTTAATGCTGTACATCATCTAGGGTTACAGTTTGCATAAAAGTGTTTTATAAAAAAACAAAATATATCCTCTAGGGGCTTAGACAAGATAATGATCAACAAAATTGTAATTATTGTTTTGCAGACCTTGCTACAAGTATCTTTTAGCTTGTTTTTGTTAATATTTCTGATAGGCCATAAGATGGGGGAGATAATACCTCATAAAGTGGAAAAGTGCTTCCAAATGATAAAACGCTTGCCCATGCTAAAGCATAACAACTAACACAGACAGGCTGCCTACAAAACCGTTTCACTAAAAGAGTTATCAACATGCCCCCTAAAACTCAGGAGAGCTTTCTTACCCCCATGGCCTTCTCTCTGTGGCTCTGGCTTTTTAAAAAAAAATTGATTGTCCCTGGTTTAGATTTTAAAAAACATTGAAAAAGAAGAAAGAAAGAAAAAAAAAGGGGGGGGGAGAAAAGTGTGTGTGTGTGTGTGTGTGTGTAGAGAGTGGGGGTGAAGAAGGCTCCATATCTCTGGTAAAAAACAGCTAACTTTTTTTACATAAGCTAATTTTTCTTGTGTTTTTTGTATAAATCCAAACTTTAAAAAGCAATCTTGGGGTTTTTTTTAATTAAAACACATATGTAAACTCCCCTCAATTGCCAGTTTTCATATTCTTACCCATGAGTTGTTTTGGTACTTTAAAAACACTATTTTTAAAAGAACAGGCTAGTATCTTAAGCCATTTTAGTTCACTAAACTTCTACAAAATATCCCTAAGAGGGGCCTTGTTTTGTTACAGCTCAGGCAATACTGCTTTTTCATAATAAACTTTTAAAAAAACATAATGCTTCAAATAGGCCTCACTGCATACAGAATATCCTTTAAAAAGGTCATGTTATGTTACATCTCAGTCAATTCTGTATTTTCGTTTTAAATGTTAAAAACCTTTATATAATGAAACACTGCATGTTTAGCAAGTGTTAAAAGTATGGGGGGAAAGTCAAGGGGTGAGGGTATTCTTCAGATAGGCTATCTCTAAGCTTCACGCAGTCACAAAGCAGTGGTTTTTGTCTTTTAAAATCAGTAAATGGAATAAAATACTTGTTACAACTTTCATAAAGTATCTTTCAATGCAATCTCGCCATTTTTTTTAAAACTTTAACAATGTTTTAAAAAAAGTTAGAAAAGAAGTCTGTGTAAAAAAACTAGGGTTACCATATGTCCGGGTTTCCCCGGACATGTCCGGCTTTTGGGTCTTTAAATAGCCGTCCGTGGGGAATTTGTAAAAAGCTAAAAATGTCCGGGATTTCCCCCCAGATGGCTATTTAAAGACCCAAAAGCGGCTGACAGGGCAGCCGCGCTGGGGGAACCGCGGCAAGCCGGCGCCACTCACCTTTCCTCCTTGGGCCAGGGCGCAGCTGAGAGCTCCTGGCGCGGCGGTGTCAGCCCATGGGGCCCCCCGCCTGGCTGACAGGAGCCTGCAGAGCGCAGCCCTCCCCCTGCCCGGGGCACACAGACAGGCAGCGAAAAGGTCTCGCTCCCCTGCGTGCTGCAGCGGGGCGGGGTTTGTAGACTTTGGCAGAGAGCCCCCCCGCTCCTGCCCCCCTCCCCTTGACCCGACCCAACCTTAGGAAGGAGCCAGAGGGACTGGGAGGGACCTGGCTCCCTGGCAGGTCTTTCTGTGGGGGCTCCCCTCAGACCCACTGCCCTCAGCCCCCACCCTGACCCTGTTCCCTCAGCCTCCCCCGCAGTGTCCCCCGTGTGTCCCCCACCCTCAATCTACTGCCCTCAGACCCTCTGACCCTTTTCCCTCTGCCTCCCCCACAATCCCTCCCCTCCCCCCGGATCATCTCACCCTGCATGGATGTGGAAATCTGTCCCAGATTCCAGGCTGTCGTTAGCCCCTGGGGCAAAAGATCAGCAGAGGTTTCCAAAGGGAAGTTTGCAGCCTTTGCTCAGACCCAAACATTTTCACTTAAAAAAAAAAAAATACCCAAACCCATCCTGACACCCATCTGCTCTGTCCAGATTTGCTGTTATCCCTGTTGAGGCCAAAGTGGTTTGAAAAATTAAAAATCCTTGACACCATTGTGTTGCTTCCCCCTGTGTTGCTTGTTAATCTGATGGACCTGCCAATAATGAATAAAGATGAATGCCCTGGGAGCAATGTGTCAGGCAGACAGTTTGTCAAGTAGGAAAGTGAATGCTGAAGCCCTCACAAAATGCAGAGGCTTTTCTTAACCTGAGAACTGAAAAAGAGCCAGATACCCTGCATGGGTTTGAAAGTGACAAGAGCCTAGCGACTGACCAGAGCAGCGCCAGGTTTGAAGTGACGAGGAGGGTCTGTGTCATGAAGTCTGCATTTCCACTGAGGACTCTTCCATCGCCAGGGTAGCGCTGTTGCAGGTCTGCCGCCCAGCACAGCAATGCTGTGAGGTGCCAGTGTAGACCCGACCCACTGCCCTCAGCCCCCACCCTGACCCTGTTCCCTCAGCCTTCCCCGCAGTCCCCCCTGTACCTCCCATCCCGAACCCACTGCCCTCAGTCCCTGCCCCCATTCCAACAGCCTCCCCCACAATCCTCCTGCTCCCCCCAACCCACTGCCCTCAGCCTTGTCCTACCCCAAAACTCTTCTTCAGCCTCCCGTCATCCCACCCCCATCGCTCCCCCTGCTGTCCCACCCCCTCAACTTCCCCCCATTCCAGTCCTGCTCCTCTCTGTCTCATCCCTTCAGACCCTGTCCCTCTCCCCAACCCCCCGACTCTCCCCAGCCCAGCCCCATTGTCTCCCCCGCCCCGCCCCACCCCACTCTACACAGCTCTCTCTACCCTGTCCCATTCATGCTCCCCTCAGCCCCTACCCTCCTCCCCCCATCCCAGTCCTGTCCCATCCCCCTCAGCCCCCCCAGTCCCAGTCCTGTCCCCCTCAGTTCCTCCACCCTTAGGGTTACCATATTTTGTGCCTCCAAATGGAGGACACTCCACGGCCCCCGGCCCCGCCCCCAGCCCCGCCCACACCCCTGCCCAACCCCGCCCCCTCCCCAAAGTCTCCGCCCCCTCCCCTGCTTCCCGCGAATATTTGATTCGCGGGAAGCCTGAAGCAGGTAAGGGGGCCGTGGGGGGAGGAGGCGCGGCCCAGGCTGGCCCCCCGGCGTTTCCAGCCTGGGTCGGCTCGGGCCCTGGGGTGCCGGCCCCGGTCGACCACCCCCGGCCCGCCCAGCACTGCCGGCCCCCGGCGGCCCGGCGCACCCCCCGGCTCCTGGCTCCGCCGGCCGGGGTCCCCGCGGGCCCGGCCGACCCGGCTCCCCGCCGGCCGGGGTCCCCGCGGGCCCGGCCGACCCGGCTCCCCGCCGGCCGGGGTCCCCGCGGGCCCGGCCGACCCGGCTCCCCGCGGGCCCGGGTCCCCGCGGGCCCGGCCGACCCGGCTCCCCGCCGGCCGGGGTCCCCGCGGGCCCGGCCGACGCGGCTCCCCGCCGGCCGGGGTCCCCGCGGGCCCGGCCGACCCGGCTCCCCGCCGGCCGGGGTCCCCGCGGGCCCGGCCGACCCGGCTCCCCGCGGGCCCGGGTCCCCGCGGGCCCGGCCGACCCGGCTCCCCGCCGGCCGGGGTCCCCGCGGGCCCGGCCGACCCGGCTCCCCGCGGGCCCGGCCGACCCGGCTCCCCGCGGGCCCGGCCGACCCGGCTCCCCGCGGGCCCGGCCGACACAGCTCCCCGCCGGCCGGGGTCCCCGCGGGCCCGGCCGACCCGGCTCCCCGCGGGCCCGGCCGACCCGGCTCCCCGCGGGCCCGGCCGACCCGGCTCCCCGCGGGCCCGGCCGACACAGCTCCCCGCCGGCCGGGGTCCCCGCGGGCCCGGCCGACCCGGCTCCCCGCGGGCCCGGCCGACCCGGCTCCCCGCCGGCCGGGGTCCCCGCGGGCCCGGCCGACGCGGCTCCCCGCCGGCCGGGGTCCCCGCGGGCCCGGCCGACCCGGCTCCCCGCGGGCCCGGCCGACGCGGCTCCCCGCGGGCCCGGCCGACCCGGCTCCCCGCGGGCCCGGCCGACCCGGCTCCCCGCCGGCCGGGGTCCCCGCCGGCCCGGCCGACCCGGCTCCCCGCCGGCCGGGGTCCCCGCCGGCCCGGCCGACCCGGCTCCCCGCGGGCCCGGCGGACCCGGCTCCCCGCCGGCCCGGGGGACGCGGCTCCCCGCCGGCCCGGCGGACGCGGCTCCCCGCCGGCCGGGGTCCCCGCGGCTCCCCGCCGGCCGGGGTCCCCGCGGGCCCGGCCGACCCGGCTCCCCGCGGGCCCGGCCGACCCGGCTCCCCGCGGGCCGGGGTCCCCGCCGGCCCGGCCGACCCGGCTCCCCGCCGGCCGGGGTCCCCGCGGGCCCGGCCGACCCGGCTCCCCGCCGGCCTGGCTCCCTGCCGGCCCGGCTGACCTCCCGATTTTCCCGGACATGCCCGGCTTTTGGGGATTTCCCCCCGGACGGGGATTTGAGCCCCCAAAAGCCGGACATGTCCGGGAAAATCCGGACGTATGGTAACCCTATCCACCCTGCTTCCCCTGGTCCATTCCCACACACCCACCGACTCCCTCGACCTCCCTCCCCCCAATCCCACTGCCTGGACCCACCCCCGTCCCACTCAGGACATGCATGAAAAAGAAGCAATGGGCTTAAATTGTAGCAAGGGAGATTTAGGTTAGACATTAGGAAAAACTTCTTAACTGTAAAGGTAGTTAAGCACTGGACAAATTACCTAGAGAGGTTATGGAATAGCAGTCATTGGAGTTTTTTAAGAGGTTAGACAAACACCTGTTAAGGATGGTCTAGTGTTGTTATTACTCAGTCCTGTCTCAGTGCAGGGGTTTGACTAGATGACCTGTTGATGTCCCTTCCAGTCCTACATTTCTGTGATTCACACTGAATTGCCTTGTGCCGCTGTCTAGTAGTAGTGGCACACAGTTCTCTGACATGCAGGTTTATAAAATTGTAGTTAATATACAGTTTAGAGCATAGCTGTTTTAAAGCTCTGCATGTTCAGACCAACTGAGCTGAAAATTGTGATCTTGTATTCAAAACTATTAAGATGTGGGCTGAGATAAAATCAGCATGAATTGCTCAACAATATCAGTGGAATCAACATTGCGCTGCTATATATTGTAAAACATTACAGTGAAATCTTGCAAGTATTACATAGCAGGCCGCCTTGCCCAAGTGGTAACTAAACATAACGTTTTCCTGTTTCAACATTCTTAACTTGTATCTCTCCTAGAAGTTTTTTTTTTTTTTCAAACACTGAATGCTGCTAAGTTATGAGTTTTAACAGTTTTTTTTCTTTTAAACCACAGCACTGAATGTTATTCTAAAATTGTTTTCCAAATATTCTTAAACTCCCAGTTTATCCCCCACTGATGTTCATTGTGAAAAGTACTGCAGATCTAATAATAATATTTGGCACTTTTGTAATTCACTGTCCAACATGTGCCCTCCTCTGGTGGATTTTTAGAGGATAACTGTATAGCTACTAGCTAAGGGAGTTATATCTTGAACTCAAGTAGTAGAAGCTCATGCTTTTAAGTCTGGATGGCTCGGGTTCAATCTTTGGTGACTAGCTATGATGGAGGTTGCTACACTTATAATCCCTTTAATCAGAGGTTCTGAATATGCTTTCTTGTAGGCAGAACTAGCCTATAGTTAAGCAACCGAAAATTTAGAATGGGAAGTGTTGAAATGTTGGGAAGCCTTATAATTTTGCCAATCTGGAACGAACATCCCATCTGAGGGATGGGGGCGGGGAGAGAGGAGAGTGAGACAGGACCAGGAAACGGGGACAAGGAATCCAGAGTGGTAGTGGGGGGCAGTTGAAATCAGATGAGGAGCTGGGGCAGGTTAGACAGCAATAGGATAGACATAGACTGGAGGGGACAGGGAAGAAGGGTCTTTGACTACTAGAGACCACTCCGTTCTCTGAACATTTGATTCGCGGGAAGCAGGGGAGGGGGAGGAGCAGGGCGCGCAGCGCTCAGGGGAGGGGGCGGAGTCAGGGTGGGGACTTTGGGGAAGGGGCGGAGTTGGGACAGGGCCGGGGGCGGGGAAGGGTTGGGGCGGGACCGGGGCCCCTTGGAGTGTCCTCTTTTTCCAGGACTGCAATATGGTAACCCTAAAAAACCAAGCAAACTGGAGGAATAACCCCTAGAGCCTTGCTAAGGCAGACTATAGTGCATGAAGCACTGGTTAGCCTAATTAGTCTTATCTGTTTTTAAAATGTAACGAAAGCTCCAGCTCCAGCCTGTGTTGTATTATTTTAATAAAATCTATGGACCCAAAACAAACAGGAGCTTGTACCTGTGTCTCAGCACATGGGTTGCAAACATTTAAAAACAAAGACATTCTAATAATGCAACAAAAAAATTCATACTTCATCATACATCTAAAAGCCCTAGGAAAATAAAAGCTTACTATAACTTTCACATGGATTTGTTAAAAAGTGGGGAGGAAAATAAACTTCTCTCTAATCCACTGGATTACAAAATAAGAGGGATATAAACTAGCTGTTACTAAAGTTCTGTGGTTTTCACTCAGGCTTGTTTTCTGCATGCTCTTTTTTTTTTTTTAATTGAAACACGCATGTAAAAATGTTAAATAAAGGGCTCTGTCTTCATATAGGCTTGTCTTTTAAAGTGTTTATTCCTTTACAAAACTTAATATAACTTTCACTTGTATTTGTTAAAAAGCAGGCAAAGAAGCAGCCTTCTTATCTCTGATCTACTGGCTTACAGAGGCTGTTTTTGCTGACAGCTGCTTTGCTGCAAAAGCCTGCTGTTTCAAACTGTCCTTACTAAAAAAAATGACCAGTGCTAGCCTAAAACCTAGGGGAAAACTTTTTTATCACTATACATTACTTTTATAAACAGGTTTTCTGTGTTTTTAACCCTGGGTTGTTTCTGCATGCTTACATTTTATTAAAACACTTATGCCAATGGGGCTAAATAAAAAAAAAAGTGTCTTCAGGTAGCCTGTTTTTCAAAGGGGTCTTCTTTTCTAATCAATTCAAAAGGCTGTTTCAAGCGGTTCTCACTAAAAACCTTGGGGGAAAACTTTTTCTTAGTAAGGGTTTTGTGGGTTTAGGACTGGGGTGCTTCTGCATGCTCTTTTTATTGAAACACCCCTATAAATAAAGAAATGTGTCTTAGGTAGGTTTGTTTTTTCATGTCTTTATTTAATAAGTTCAAAAGAGGGGGTTTTAAACATTACATTAAACTAGGTTCACCGGGGGAAGGAGACCAAAGCCCTGAGGTAAGTGGGGAAATGGGATCCTGGGAGGAAGCACAAGCAGGAGAGCGCAAGAGGACTCCTGTCTCATGCTGAGAAAGAGGGACGATCAATGAGTTATCTTAAGTGCCTATACACAAATGCAAGAAGCCTGGGAAACAAGCAGGGAGAACTGGAAGTCCTGGCACAGTCAGGGAACTATGATGTGATTGGAATAACAGAGACTTGGTGGGATAACTCACATGACTGGAGTACTGTCATGGATGGATATAAACTGTTCAGGAAGGACAGGCAGGGCAGAAAAGGTGGGGGAGTTGCGTTGTATGTAAGAGAGGAGTATGACTGCTCAGAGCTCCGGTATGAAACTGCAGAAAAACCTGAGAGTCTCTGGATAAAGTTGAGAAGTGTGAGCAACAAGGGTGATGTCGTGGTTGGAGTCTGCTATAGACCACCAGACCAGGGGGATGAGGTGGACGAGGCTTTCTTATGGCAACTAGCAGAAGTTGCTAGATCGCAGGCCCTGGTTCTCATGGGAGACTTTAATCACCCTGATATCTGCTGGGAGAGCAATACAGCGGTGCACAGGCAATCCAGGAAATTTTTGGATAGTGTAGGGGACAATTTCCTGGTGCAAGTGCTGGAGGAACCAACTAGGGGCAAAGCTTTTCTTGACCTGCTACTCACAAACAGGGAAGAACTAGTAGGGGAAGCAAAAGTGGATGGGAACCTGGGAGGCAGTGACCATGAGATGGTCGAGTTCAGGATCCTGACACAAGGAAGAAAGGAGAGCAGCAGAATACGGACCCTGGACTTCAGAAAAGCAGACTTTGACTCCCTCAGGGAACAGATGGGCAGGATCCCCTGGGAGAATAACATGAAGGGCAAAGGGATCCAGGAGAGCTGGCTGTATTTTAAAGAATCCTTATTGAGGTTGCAGGAACAAACCATCCCGATGTGTAGAAAGAATAGTAAATATGGCAGGCGACCAGCTTGGCTAAACAGTGAAATCCTTGCTGATCTCAAACGCAAAAAAGAAGCTTACAAGAAGTGGAAGATTGGACAAATGACCAGGGAGGAGTATAAAAATATTGCTCAGGCGTGCAGGAGTGAAATCAGGAAGGCCAAATCGCACTTGGAGTTGCAGTTAGCAAGAGATGTTAAGAGTAACAAGAAGGGTTTCTTCAGGTATGTTAGCAACAAGAAGAAAATCAAGGAAAGTGTGGGCCCCTTACTGAATGAGGGAGGCAACCTAGTGACCGAGGATGTGGAAAAAGCTAATGTACTCAATGATTTTTTTGCCTCTGTCTTCACGCACAAGGTCAGCTCCCAGATTGCTGCACTGGGCAGTACAGCATGGGGAGAAGGTGACCAACCCTCTGTGGAGAAAGAAGTGGTTCGGGACTATTTAGAAAAACTGGACGTGCACAAGTCCATGGGGCCGGATGCGCTGCATCCGAGGGTGCTAAAGGAGTTGGCGGGTGAGATTGCAGAGCCATTAGCCATTATTTTTGAAAACTCATGGCGATCGGGGGAGGTCCCAGATGACTGGAAAAAGGCTAATGTAGTGCCCATCTTTAAAAAAGGGAAGAAGGAGGATCCGGGGAACTACAGGCCACCTCAGTCCCTGGAAAAATCATGGAGCAGGTCTTCAAGGAATCAATTATGAAACATTTAGAGGAGAGGAAAGTGATCAGGAACAGTCAGCATGGATTCACGAAGGGGAAGTCGTGCCTGACTAACCTAATTGCCTTCTATGATGAGATAACTGGCTCTGTGGATGAGGGGAAAGCAGTGGATGTGTTATTCCTTGACTTTAGCAAAGCTTTTGATACGGTCTCCCACAGTATTCTTGCCACCAAGTTAAAGAAGTTTGGGCTGGATGAATGGACTGTAAGGTGGATAGAAAGCTGGCTAGATCGTCGGGCTCAACGGGTAGTGATCAATGGCTCCATGTCTAGTTGGCAGCCGGTTTCAAGCGGAGTGCCCCAAGGGTCGGTCCTGGGGCCGGTTTTGTTTAATATCTTTATTAATGATCTGGAGGATGGTGTGGACTGCACTCTCAGCAAGTTTGCAGATGACACTAAACTAGGAGGCGTGGTAGATACACTAGAGGGTAGGGATCGGATACAGAGGGACCTAGACAAATTAGAGGATTGGGCCGAAAAAAACCTGATGAGGTTCAACAAGGACAAGTGCAGAGTCCTGCACTTAGGACGGAAGAATCCCATGCACTGCTACAGACTAGGGACCGAATGGCTAGGTAGCAGTTCTGCAGAAAAGGACCTAGGGGTCACAGTGGACGAGAAGCTGGATATGAGTCAACAGTGTGCTCTTGTTGCCAAGAAGGCTAACGGCATTTTGGGCTGTATAAGTAGGGGCATTGCCAGCAGATCGAGGAACGTGATCGTTCCCCTTTATTCGACATTGGTGAGGCCTCATCTGGAATACTGTGTCCAGTTTTGGGCCCCACACTACAAGAAGGATGTGGAAAAATTAGAAAGAGTCCAGCGGAGGGCAACAAAAATGATTAGGGGTCTGGATCACATGACTTATGAGGAGAGGCTGAGGGAACTGGGATTGTTTAGTCTCCAGAAGAGAAGAATGAGGGGGGATTTGATAGCAGCCTTCAACTACCTGAAGGGGGGTTCCAAAGAGGATGGAGCTCGGCTGTTCTCAGTGGTGGCAGATGACAGAACAAGGAGCAATGGTCTCAAGTTGCAGTGGGAGAGGTCCAGGTTGGATATCAGGAAAAACTATTTCACTAGGAGGGTGGTGAAACACTGGAATGCGTTACCTAGGGAGGTGGTGAAGGCTCCTTCCTTGGAGGTTTTTAAGGCCCGGCTTGACAAAGCCCTGGCTGGGATGATTTAGCTGGGAATTGGTCCTGCTTTGAGCAGGGGGTTGGACTAGATGACCTCTTGAGGTCCCTTCCAACTCTGATATTCTATGATTCTATGATTCTATACTTTAAAAAGCGCATTTTAAAATGGTTTATAGCAGGGGTCGGCAACGTTTGGCACACGGCTCGCCAGAGTAAGCACCCTAGCGGGCCGGGCCAGTTTATTTACCTGCTGACGTGGCAGGTTTGGTTGATTGTGGCCCCCACTGGCCGTGGTTCGCCGTCCCGGGCCAATGGGGACGGCGGGAAACGGTGGCCAGCACATCCCTCACCCGCGCCGCTTCCCGCCGCCCCCATTGGCCCGGAACGGCGAACTGCGGCCAGTGGGGGTTGTGATCGGCCGAACCTACCGCGTCAGCAGGTAAATAAACTGGCCCGGCCTGCTAGGGTGCTTACCCTGGCGAGCCGCATGCCAAACGTTGCCGACCCCTGGTTTATAGTATGTGTTGTTCAGCTTTTGTTACAGGGTCCTGGTTGTTTAAATAAGAGCAGAGCAGGGCTTTGCTGCAGCTTCACAGTTTTTAATAAAAAATAACCCATGTTAGTCTAAAATCTAGGGAAAAACTTTTTTATCACTATACATTACTTTTATAAACTGGTTTTCTGTGTTTTTAAACCCTGAACTGTTTCTGCATACTTACATTTTATTAAAACACTTATGCCTAAGGGGCTAAATAAAAAATGTGTCTTCATATTGGCTTGTCTTTTCAAGTGTTTATACCTTTACAAGACTTTCACCTCTCTCTTTTTTAAAAAGTGGGGGAAGAAACAACCTTCTTCTCTCTAATCCATTGGTTTACAGAATAAGGGAAATATAAACTGGCTGTTACTAAGGCCCTGGGGTTTTAAACCTGGGGTGTTTCTGCCTGCTCTATTTTATTACAACACACCCTGTAAATAAAGGGATGTGTCTTCATATAGGTTTGTCTTTTCAAGTGTTTATCCCTTTTCAAAACTTAATGTAACTTTTACTAGCATTTATTAAAAAGTTTGGGGAAGAAGCAGCCTTCTTATCTCTGATCCACTGACTCACAGAGGCTGCTTTGCTAACAGGAGCTTTGCTGCAAAAGCCTGTTGTTTCAAATTGTGCTTACTAAAAAATAACACACGTTAGTCTAAAACTTTTTTGTCACTATACTTTACTTTTATAACCCAGGGTTGTTTCTGCATGCTCTTTTTTTATTAAAACACTTATGCCAAGGGGGCTAAATAAAGAAATGTGTCTTTAGACAGACTTGTCTTTTCAAGTGTTTATTCCTTAACAAGCCTTTCACCTCTGTTTGTTAAAAAGTGGGAAAAGAAACATTCTTCTCTCTAATCCAATGGTTAACAAAATAAGGGGTTTATAAACTGTCTGTTACTAAAAACCTGAGGTTTTAAACCTGAGGTGCTTCTCTGCCTGCTCTTTTTTATTGCAACATTCCTGTAAATAAAGGGATGTGTCTTAGGTTTGTCTTTTCAAGTAATTATACCTTTGCAAAACTTAATGTAACTTACTTGTGTTTGTTAAAGAGCAGGTAGAGAAGCAAACGCCTTCTCTGTGATCCACTGACTCACAGAGGCTGCTTTGCTAACAGGAGCTTTGCTGCAAAAGCCTGTTGTTTCAAATTGTATAGGGTTACCATATTTTGAGTGTCCAAAAAGAGGACACTCCACGGGGCCCCGGCCCCGCCCATGTCCCCGCCCCAACTCCGCCCCTTCCCCTGCTTCCCGCGAACATTTGATTCGCGGGAAGCCTGAAGCAGGCAGCAGGTAAGCTGGGGGGGGATTGGGGGGAGGAGGCGCAGCCCAGTCTGGCCCCTACAACCGAGCGGCTCCCTCCGGCAGCCGGCCCCGGCCCCGGCCCCAGCGTCTCCAGCCTGGCTCGGCTCCTGGGGTGCCGGCCCCAGGCCAGCCCCAGGCCGAGCACCCCTGGCCCGGCCCCGGCCTCTGGCCCAGCCCCGGCCCCCAGCCCAGCACCTCCGGCCCGGGCCCTGGCCCAGCACCGCCAGCCCCGGCCCCAGCCCAGCACAGCACCCCCGGGCCAGCCCCCGGCCGAGCACCCCCAGCCCAGCACCGCCGGCCCTGGCCCGGCCCCCGGCCCAGCACCCAGCGGTGCTGGCCCCTCCCTATTTTCCCGGACATGTTCGGCTTTTTGGGATTTCCCCCCGGACGGGGATTTGAGGCCCAAAAAGCCGGACATGTCCGGGAAAATCCGGATGTATGGTAACCCTAAAACTGTACTTACTAAAAAATAACCCCTGTTAGTCTAAAACCTAGGGGAAAACTTTAAAAAATTGTTTGTTATTAAAAGCTTATGGTTTTAACTGTTATAAAAAACCCTATGTTAAAGGGCTACATGGCGGGAAAAATGCTGGGGGTCTGTTTCTTTAGATAAGAATAAGAGTTAAAGGGGGAGGGGGAGAGGAGGGGAGGGAAAAGAGGAGGGAGATGGCTCCTGTTTAAAATCTTGAGACTCTAGGATTGGTTCCAGAAAATGAATTCTATGAAGCTGTTGTAGAAAAAACTCTGATTGGTCCAATCCAAAGGTGGTAATAACAAGTCTGAGAGGGTCTGAACCTGGGAACTTGCCTCATTCTACAGGAAGACTTGAAATATAAAAAATGTCTCTCTGTCTCTCATTCTCTCCCTCCCTCTCTTTTTGATTCAACCATGTGCTCTCTATCTTTGCCCTTTGCAAAGGGGTCTCTCTTTTCTCGTCCTGTTCTTTCTTTTAACCTCTCTTTTTTCTTAACCTACCTACACTGGTATTGAATAGTTTAAATGCATTTTTTTTATAAACCTTTTTACCATGTGCTTACTAAACAGGCTCTGCCTTAGTAAATTCCTTTTTTAAACCTAGTTTTTAATGTTTTTAAAAGCTTTTTTCTTAACCTACACTGATATTGAATAGTTTAAATGCTTTTTTATTCACTTTTTTACCATGTGCTTATTAAACAGGCTCTGCCTTAGTAAATTCCCCTTTTAAACCTAGTTTTCAAGATTATTTAACTTTTTCTTAACCCACCCTGATAGTTAATACAACTTTTACATTTATCTCAAAATTTTCTATTCTTTAATAGCCTACCAACCTAGGCCTTTACCATCATCTCTCCTTACTCAAACTCAATAAAAATCTCTATTCTTTAAAACTAGACCTTTCAAAACAAAAATCTTTATTTTTTCATAACCTGCCCTTTACAAACCTCTCTCCTTACTCAACCACATCCAATAACCTTTTTTCCCCCTTTTTCTCTAAACCTTACCCAAACTTTCTTTTTTATCTTTAAATTCTGTCACACTATTCTTTCAACCTTTTTCTCTCAATGTACCCAAGCACAAACACACACAACACTTCCCCATGTCAAACACACACACACAAATTTTTTCAAAATGCCCAATGGCACCAAACTTTGGTGCCAACGGAAACAGGGTGGGAAGGCGGGATATAAGCCCTAAATGGGGCGTGGAAACCTGTCAAATGCATGGTGATGAATGCTATTGAGCAGTATACTACTCAGGGCTATTCAGTAATTTGTGAAGTTTCCCCCACCTTATCTATAAATCCCATTCTTTTCGAAGCATTGAGTTTTATTTTTAGACTCTCCAGAGAGAAAGGGAATGCATTTTGAACAGAAAGGCAACTTTCAGAAACATAAAAAATTGTTTTGTGCGATAATCTTTAGTGTTTCCAGTTTTTATCAGTATTCTTTTCATCACTGCCATCTAACCCACTCCTTGATGGCAGATGCTTTCAGAACTGTCAAATAAAATGCAGTTTTAATAATCTGGAAAAAAAGACATTTTCTGTAATGGCCAACTGTGCATCCTGCATGATTAATATTCCCAAATCATTTCCTTTTGACATAAGATAGGAAACCTAGGATTTCCATTCTAGTGACCTAAAACCAAAACGAATACTTGTTGAAAAGTTTTAGTTAGTGCCTTATGTTTCTTTTATACCAAACATATTCTGAAAGCACAATTGCTAGAAGATGAATATTGAAACTACATAAACATCACTCAAGTTGTCTGTCATCTTTCACTATCCTCCTGGTTTGGTTTTCTACAGTCAGCCAAAGTATGACAGAAGCTATGACCAAGTTCGAAGAAGAATGTGAGGTTGCCTTTTTCTACCAGTTTAATAGCCAATGTTGCTACTGATTTCTCTCAAAGGAGATTATAGCATTCCCAAGCTTGAATCACAAGACCCATTTATTTGTGCATTTCAAAGACAAATGCCAAGTGACAGAGCAACTTGTATTCTAGTGTAAGCTTCTTTAGTTTCACTAGATATTTGAAAACCAAAGTGACTAGCACTCTATTTGCTTATGCTTATAATAGAGATCTGCAACTGCAAGGTTAAGCAGAAAAACTAAAACAAGTTGCCACTTCTGTTAGGGTTACACATAGACTCATAGACTTCAACATCAGAAGGGACTATCATAATCATCTAGTTAAGTCTCCTGCACATTGCAGGACACAGGACCTCACTCACCCACTCCTGTAATAGGCTCATAACTTCTGGCTGAGTTACTGAAGTCCTCAAATCATGATTTAAAGACTTCAAGCTACAGAAAATCCATCATTTATATTAGTTTAAACCTGCAAGTGACCCATGCCCCATGCTGCAGAAGAAGGTGGAAAACCTTGAGGGTCTCTGCCAATCTGATCCAGGGAAAAATTCCTTCCCGACCTCAAATATGGCAATCAGTTAGACCCTGTGCTGGTGGGCAAGATCCTCTGACCAGACATCTGGGAAAGATTTCTCAGAGCCCTCTTCAGTTAGTGTCCCATCACCAGCCATTGGAGATATTTGCTGCTAGCAGTCACAGATCAGCTACATGCCATTTTAGGCAGTCTCATCATAGCATCCCCTCCATAAACTTATTAAGCTTAGTATTGAAGCCAGTTGGGTCTAGATGATTAGAAACCTTTGTCCAATTTCAAGCCTAAATTTGTTGATGGCCAGTTTATATCCATTTGTTCTTGTGCTCACATTGGCACTTAACTTAAATATTCCTGGTATTCATCCCTCTGATGTCCTTATAGAGAGCAATCATATCTCCCCTCAGCTTTCGTCAAGCTCATAAAGTAGGTTTTCCATTCCTTGTATCATCCTAGTAGCCTTTCTCTGCACTTATTCCAGTTTTAATTCATCTTTCTTTAACACGGGAGACCAGAATTGCACACGGTAACCAGATGAGGTCTCACTAGTGCCTTGTATTATGTTACTAATTCTTCCCTATCTCTATTTGAAATACCTTGCCTGATGCATCCTAAGATTGCATTAGCCTTTTTCATGGCCACATCACACTGGTGGCTCATTGTCATCCTGTGATTAATACATCCAGGTCTTTCTCCTCCTCTGTCACTTCCAACTGATGCGTCCCCAACTTATAGCAAAGATTCTTGTTAGTCCCTACATGCATGACCTTGCACTTTGCACTATTAAATTTCATCACATTTCTATTACTCAAGTTTACAAGGTCATCAAGATCTTCTGGTATTATATTCTGGTCCTCATCTGTACTGGCAATACTCCCCAACTTTGTGTCATCCGCAAATGTTATTAGCACACTCCTTTGTGCCAAGGTCAATAATAAAAATGTTAAATAAGATTGGTCTCAAGACCAATCCCTGAGGAACTCCACTAGTAACCTCCCTCTAGCCTGAAGTTCATCTTTCAGTATGACCCATTGTAGTCTCTCCTTTAACCAGTTCCTTTTCCACCTTTCACTTCTCATATTAATCCTCAACTTCTTCAATTTAACAAATAATGTCCCATGTGGAACTGTATCAAATATCTATCTAGATTTCAGTAAGGCAAGAGCTCTGACTTTGCATAGCAGAGGACCTTATTCTAAAGCACTTAGGCCTAGTCCACTCACAGGTTTTTTACTAAAACTACTTTGGTTACGAGTGCAATTTTCTAGTGGTATAGTTAAAGCAGTAAAGCCTGCATGTAAACTAGCCCTTCCACCAAATAGTACTATGTTCTGCAAGGAGTTCCAACGATACCATAAGTAAGTGCAGAAGAATTGGGCCCAGGATAGTCAGCAGAGCTTGTGGATTAAATCCTACAGCATCTTGTAATCATGGGTTTCTAGAACCCTCAGATTTTTCTAGAAGGTGTTTATAGTACTTTAAACATATTACAGCATTTTATAATCCATCAATACACACAGATTCAGAGAAGGCAAAACAGAATATAATTTTATTAACCAACATGCAGATAATCCAGAAAACCCAATTTTTCCTGAGACATTCTAGTGCCGCACTCACTCCCCCACTAACAAAGGTCACAGCCCCCCAAAACGTGACCTCAACATACTCCTTCTTGGTGCATGAAACAGACTTTCCCCACAGGGTGAAACTCTTGTGTGTGCTTGATAAAGACCTTTTATGAAACATTCAGTGGGTACATTAAGTTCCAGATTCTCTCTCCTCACTGCTTTCCAAGCCTGCCACTGAGCTTTGAAAAGAATGGAGCTAGACAAAAGAAAGGAGTAACCAATAGGTACTATCCTTCTACAGGCAAGAACCACTTGGAGCCAATGACTCTGTGACACTGCACTCCATAGTCTTCATATTGATATTATTACAATATGATTATGGCATAATTATGATGTATTTTGTACAAGACTGGTCATGTGAGGTGTAATTGGAAAAGTTATGATTTGCTAAATATGATTATCCTATTTGTATGCATGTATCATTTTTGTATCTGCAGTTATGAATATTGACTATGTATCTGTATTTCACATGTAGTCACACCTGGGTGATACCCACTAGGCAAAATGCTTCCAGTCTAGACAGATGGCTGTGAAGGCCTATTCAAGGTAATGGGTCATTAGGAAGAACAAAAAGCCTTAGGAGAAGCTTATCTCCCACTGGGTGAGCCTTCCTGAGAATGCTCCAGACAGCCTGTAAATAATGGCTACTGTGACTCAGCAAGGTATGCAAGGGCATGTGACCAACCCACATGACACGGAACTACATCTTGGATACCAGTGTTTTTCCACAAACTGAGTTTGGAACAAAGGGTTTCCACCATATGCTAAAGCTATATAAGGCAGGGAGTGACACCTTCACTCCCCACACAAGAAAACTCCTAGAAACACCTAAGAAACAAAAGACTGAACCGGGGGACATGCTGGTCCCAGGCTAAAGGGATTTCTAGCCTGTGTATGAAAACCTGGGACTCCCAAGCTGTAAAGCAAGTGCATCTTGTAAGTTGAGAATCTGCAAGCCTTCTTGTATCATCAGTCAGGGCGAGAGATTGTTAATTCAAATCCTATCATTCTACGATGTTAAGCATAGTTTGAATTTTTGTTTATTTACTAGGTAATCTGCTTTGATCTGTTTGCATATAATCACGTAAATCTATCTTTTGTAGTTAATAAACTTGTTTTTGCTTTATCTAAAACAGTGAGTCTGAATGAAGTTCTTGGAAATCTTAGCTCAAGTGGCAAAGGCTGTTGCATTTCCTCTCCACATTGAGGCGGGCCACATAGCATGGTTCACGGACAATAGGTGGACCGCAATCATTACTGAGTGGTACCCGCGAGAACAAAAAAGACCACCTGGTCAGCCTCCAAGAAGATGAGAAGATGACACTGTTAAACATTTTGGAAGAATATGGAGAAGAAAGGCAAGAATGCAAGAAGAATGGTGGACGTGTTGTGATCGGCGCAGTCTTAATGACAGCTGAAGACCGATTGATCCAAGTGATCCAGGTGATTGAGGGGGAGGCGAGCTGGATAATAAATTCATACTGGTCAGGGTTTTCACCAGGGCAGGATGGTACAGCTCTGGGGTCCTAGGCTGGGGAAGCTGGTGGTTATTTTGGCTGTAGCCTCTCTATTGTTGGTTCGTGCAGTGGCTGGTCAGCTTGTATGTAACTGCAGCTGGGTGTGTCCCTACCTGTGTGAATGCTGGTGGAAGTGTAGGACCAGGGGTGGGTCTGCAGCTTGTCACAGCAACACAGTGTGAGAGGGAGCCCAGGCTGGTGAGTCAGAGGGCTCAGTGGTACCCCAGTTCCAGGTGGCACCTCAGGGAGGAACCCGTCACAGACTCCTCCTGCGCCTGGCCTTGCATCCAATGACAAGTGACAGTGGAATTCAAATGGTAGGAAAGGACTCCTGCATTTGCAAGGGCTACAATTCTAATTATTTGTCAGTATGTAAAGTTAATAAAACAGAAGCTTCAATACAAAGCTCCATCAAACAAGTTTATTTAAAAGGGGGAAGATTTGGAAGATAGCAGCACTAAAGATTTGAATGTTCTGGTCTCCAGAGGACTGGGAAAATGTGTTTGACTAAACATATTAACAAAAATCCAGTCAGAATTACTTACCCGTTTTTCAACGTGTCTCAGCCAAAGCCGGAATCGCTCATCATCCTTCACCCATTGTGGCAGCTCTTTTTCACCTTGACCTTGAGCTTGTTCTAACTGTTCTTTCAGTTCTTTCAGTACAGAGATCTCTTGCACTAACTGATTGTGCCAGGTCCTTGAAGCCTGCAGGTCTAACTCCAGGTCTAGTGAAGTTCGGATTAGACGCTCTGCACCAAAGGACTTAACCGAAGGCTGGAACAGAAGGGATTTATGATTGGAATAAAAAGTGTCAAACTGTTCCCATCTTGTCCGAATATGTGTGATAACCACTTCCTCCTCAAATGCACAATGTTCTGGAGATGAAAGGCAACATCTCTGGTAATGCTGGTTTTGCAAGGTGGCTGCTCACCCAAATTTGCAGTTTCACAGTCTAGCAAAGTCTTATAAGTCAGCTTGCCCATGCTGCAGCTTCCATCAACACTAATGGTATATGAAGTAAGCCAAGGGCTTCTGTACTTAGCTGACAATGGGCTGAAATGAGGAGTATCTTCCTTACACCATTACTCAGAATATAATTTTACTTACACCTCAATTACCAGAATATTGCAGAATGCTGCAAGACAATGTATTAGCATTGGTTTCACACCACTGGATTTTCTCCTGCCCCCAATATCAGGAACATTAGTGTTGAGGAGTGCACAAGGTGAGTATTTCAATCAGACAGTCTGCCTCATGCAAAATGTTTCAGTGGCCTCTTAAGGACAGCAGCCTAATTCCACCCCATTCACATCCTAGTAGAACGTGCACAATGATGTCAGTAATGGGTGTGGAGCTCATTAAGCACTGTTAAATTTCAATAAACATCTGAAAAAGTTATTTTCAATTGCTTACAAATTAGTTATCCCACCAATTCCTTTGGCATGGATATGAGCCAATGAGAGCATATTTTACATGCCACATCTAAAAATTTAGCTATTTTTGAATTCTGTTTGGAAGGAAAATTGTGAGAAATAATTTTTCAAAGTGGGAGTTTTAGTAACTCAAGGGAACAGACATTTGTAACCTTTTGACAGACTAGTAAGAACATTTCAGCCCAAATGGAGAATTTTTTTTTTAACGCTATGAGCACATGAAGACAGGTGGTTTATATCTGAAATTAACCTGAATTATCTTTGCTAACCCCTTTTTAAATAGAATTATCTACTGGTAACTCACAAACCAATGCTTTAAGAACGTGATTATTTTCTTGAATGCCAGCTAAGGGAAAAATTTGTAGATGAAGTTTTTACCCGCTTCATTCTGACACTTCGCCTCTCCATAGCATTCCGAACAAAGGGTGGTTTCTTAGACAGTGTTGAACTGTCACTATCACTGCGATTTAGCTGAAAAAGAGACAGAAGTAATTGTTATGAAACAAGCACGCAGTGCAAGGCTATTACGAATGAGCCCACAGAGCTACAGACATTTAAAGAAAGCCATGGACTGAGAATTATCTGAGAAAGTCACATGTAACAGTGCAATGAAACCCACCCGGTGCCCAAATCTGGCTGTTTTCCATGGCCACTGTCCTTTCCTGGCCTCCTCCCCTCTGTTTTTTAATGCTGCTGTTTGGGAAGAGGTTAGAAGATACCATCACTTTTGGTTAGAACTCTGCACAGGTCACAACACAGTCCCCTTCCCCTGTTCAACATCAATAACTAGGTCAGACAAGAGACTAGAAAATTAAGATGTAATGAACAATGTTGCATTGGCTGGGAATTAAGTCATTTCCAGCCGTAACTTCTATGAATAAACAGAGCATAACATTGGAGAAGGATTAAGTATATTTTTTTTCCCTTTTCAAACAAACTATTTCTATATATGAAACTAACTTAGTGTGGCATATGGATACCATGACTTTTTCAGGTTTTTTTTGCAGCATTGTATATATTTGGGGTCAGATTTTTCCTGGAAACGTGGAGCAATAAACCTCTTTCCTTTGTGCTACTTCCACAGCGGCTGGACATGATCATAATCCAAGTTTAGGGACAATTCTCTTCTTGTGTACCTTTGGGCCAAGCATTCAGGAGAGCACATGCAGAAATCCAAGGGCTGGAGGAGCAGGCATGTGCCTCCTGCATGCTAGGGAGCTCCAGGATATGATGCTTCCACTGGGAAGGTGCAGGTTGGCATCACAAGGTTGTACCTATTATGCACAACTGTGATGTTAAATGTTCCATTTTATATGAGCACTAATTTACTGTACTCCAGGATACACATCTGTAGTAAGGTCTAGGTGCCCCTTGGATGCTGAAACCACTGAGCCCTGGGCCATGTACTTTCTAGTGCCCTGAAACATGGATATTCTTTGCTATGCCTAAATGCCCTGTTGAGTGTTATTTATTATATGGCTCAATGCTCACAGGACAAACAGAAGATACAATTCAAAGGTCGAGACTGTCGTGAAGAGAATTAAGCTCACAGCTAAAGCAAACATAAAACAGTTTACACCTGTGAGCCTGATTTCATCTGAACTGGATACAGGTTTTTTGAAGTACTGTTTTGCTGCACTCAATGTTAGGCAGCCCTTCATGTTCTACTAGAACACCTCAATCCTCAGTTAGACCAGCACATACTTCACAAAAGCAGTTTCCTGACTGTGTTTACTTTTATTCTACACTGGTTGAAGCTAAAGGAGTTATTTATAGTGTATCCTGATCCTCAATCCTGGAACTAATTAATTACGAATAAACATTTAATCAAAGAGGTGGCACTGACATCCTCAATCAGTACACAGATCGTTCAATTAGTGTCACACACAGCACAGTGGAGTCTTTCATGCTCCCTCAATGCTGCTAATTGAAGTTAGTCATCTCTGCTTTCTGATTTCCATCATGACCTTTCATTTTAGAGGAGATAAACACTAGTCAGACACTTACAGCATCTCTGTCTGATGATAACCCTAATATCCACCTTTAAGCAGCACTAAATGCAGCAAGGCTCCTCTGGTTACAAAAGGTTTCAGCCTGAGGATGAAACAAGGTTCTATTCTGAACTGTCACTCCTCACTCTGAGATCTAAGGCAAATTACTTAATCTGTCTATGTATATTCCTCACTTGTAAAATTAATTGCCTACCTTGGTAAGACATTGAGATTCTTGGTTGACATATGCACCATTTTAATTAGTAATTGTTATTTATTTTAACTCTCCCAAATTGACCCAGTTCTAGTTTGACATGTCTCATATTTCTGTCTGAAGCCTTCATTCCAACCAGTGGCAAGTCATGGTCCATGTCAGAGCAATGACTCTGTACCAAATGTTGGCACTAATGCGACTGCTTTTGGCAAGAGGAGGAAGAACCAGGACATGAGATGTGGTGGCAGGCACTTTGGCAGGGGCGTGGTGCCACAAGAATACAGCAGTGTGCTTTAAGTAAGATGTGCAAGCGGTCTGCAGAAATGGAGGACTGGAGATAGCTGATCCAGTTTCTAATGGCAGAGGAATCTCCCTATGCTGAGTGACAGTTCTAGACCAGGACCATAAGTACAGAGCAGTGGGACTACATCACATAGATGTGGGATGACCAGCAGTGGGTCCAGAACTTTGGTATGAGGAATGGCACATTTCTGGAACTGCATTCTGGTCCTTCACTGCCAGGATATGAGGCCATACCTGTCCAGAGGTGTGTTGCTCTTGCCCTCTGGAAACTGCCTACCCCAGACTATTACAGATCAGTGGCTAATCAACTTGGTATTGACAAGACAACTGTGCTTTCTGTAATGTCAGTCACTAACATTTGAGCATGGTGTGGAGGGTATCGTGCTACTAAAGTGACATCTCCTACAAAAGATGGCAAAGTGAGGTTCTGACCACTTGGTTTATTAAAGAACCTTTGCAGGTACTAATACCACTGTTATGGCCAAGTTCTAATCAGGGTAATTATCTTAATCCTACCTAAATTCATGCTAGCGTTTTAATTATATTAATTCTCTCTACACTCCCTGCCCTAAGCCACTGTATTGTGCTGCTGTGGTACAACTGCTAAAATAGCTGCATTTCAGGAGTGTGTCGTGATTCCACTATCACTTCCCATTATGAGGTTTACTTAACAGGTGTGAAATGCTCTGTGGTCCTCTGATGTACAATGTCAAGAAAGGGTGCTGTGCCCTCAACTTCCACTGAAGTTCAAGGTCATTGAGGATGCTGTATACTCTCCCAATTCTGACCATCAGTGCAGTGTATTATCAGATGAACTAAAGATACTGTGCAGTCACTAAGGAAAAACATTTACAACAAAGTCTGGGGATGTGGTTTCCTTACCCTGCAGATGTATTGACTCTGTGGTCCTGGCGAAAATGTTTTGGAGCGGATTATGGTGCTACTTCTGACAAACTGAGTTTGCGGTGGGTTAGCTGCTTTCTTCTCTTTTGGACGAACTACAGTAGAAGATTGTGCAAGGCTCTCTGTGTTTGTCTCTTTATCTACCTGAAAGAAACGCACTTTAATGAACATAAGAATGGCTATACTGGGTCAGACCAATGATCCATCTAACCCAGTATCCTGTCTTCCAGCAGTGGCAGTGCCAGATGCTTTACAGAGAATGAACAGAACAGGCCAATCATCAAGTGATCCATTCCTTGTCGTTCAGTCCCAGCATCTGGCAATCAGAGCTTAGGGACATGCAGAGCTTACAGTTGCATCCCTGACCATCTTGACTAACAGCCACTGAAGGACTTATCCTCTATGAACTTACCTGATTCTTTATTTAACCCAGTTATAGTTTTGGCCTTCATAACATCCCCTGGCAATGAGTTTCACAGGTTGACTGTATGTTGTGTGAGGAAATACTTCCTTTTGTTTGTTGTAAACCTGCTGTCTATTAATTTCATTGGGTGACCCCTGGTTCTTGTGTTATGTGAAGGGGTAAATAACAGTTCCTTATTCACTTTCTCCACACCATTCATGATTTTATAGACCTCTATCACATCCCCCCTTAGTCGTCTCTTTTCCAAGCTGAACAGTTCCAGTTTCTTTAGTCTCTCCTCATATGGAAGCTGTTCCACATCCTTAATCATTTTATGTTATGTTCTTATGTACCTTTTCCATTTCTAATAGATCTTTTTTGAGACTGGGTGACCAGAACTAAATGCAGTATTCAAGATGTGGATATATCATGGATTCGTACAGTGGCATTATGATATCTACTATTTTGTTATTTATCCCTGTAACTGCCTCCCCCAGCAACCCATCAATGACAACTGCTTTTGCGTTTCAGCCTGAAATCCCACTTCTACTTTCACACTCTAAGGAGCAGCTTTTCATGAATTAAACTACAATCTAGAGCAGTGCTTCTCAAAGGTGGTCCGCCGCTTGTTCAGGGAAAGTCCCTGGCGGTCCGGGCTGGTTTGTTTACCTGCCGCATCCGCAGGTTCGGCCGATCGCGGCTCCCACTGGCCGCGGTTCGCCGCTCCAGGCCAATGGGGGCTGCGGGAAGGGTGGCCAGCACATCCCTCATCCAGTGCTGCTTCCTGCAGCCCCCATTGGCCTGGAGCACCGAACCGCAGCCAGTGGGAGCCGTGATCGGCCGAATCTGCGGACGCGGCAGGTAAACAAACTAGACCGGACCGCCAAGGGCTTTCCCTGAACAAGCGGCGGCCTGACTTTGAGAAGCACTGATCTAGAGCAGACAAAGTTGTGTCTCTTTCTTGACTCTCCTTATGCAATACATTGTAGTCCTGCTCTTTCCAAACTTGTGAGTAATTTCTACAACTGTATCATTTCCTATAGATTCAGTTGCAAGTGACCTGTGTAAATCCTGAGTGACTCCACTAACTTTTCAGATTTACACCAACGTAGCAGATTAAAAATCAAGCCTTTAAATTTAGATTATCCATTTAAGACCACCTTTTTGTTATTGGTCACCCACAATTGACAGAGACAAGACAATCTGAGCATTAAAACAGGCCCTTGATTAGGTAAATAGGTGGTGATTAGATAGTAATATCATTTAGGATTACATTAGGAGATCCCATGTGCTAATCATGTTGTCTGACAGTGCTAGGTGAAGAATGCTTCCAAGACCAGGGGACATGGCATTTTGGATTAAATGGTATTTCATAAATGTAGTGTTATTTAAAATTGAGGTTTGAAGTAATGTCAGAGAGATCTTAAACTTCATGTGTCTGCCATAGCTCTGCTTAATTCAACATTGGCCTGGTCATCTTTGCAGCAGATAGTACTTAGTCCTGCCATGAGTGCAGGGGAGTGGACTAGATAACCTCTCCAGGTCCCTTCTAGTCCTACAATTCTATGATTAACACAGGACCCGCAAAAAAACTTATCACAAGTGAATTAGACAAAGGGAAAAGGATGAGATCAAGAAATATGAAGATGTTCCACTCAGAATTATTTTTAGCTCTTTTTAAATCCTAAAACTTCAAAGCAGCAGTAGAAAGATACAAGCAAAACATTAGAGGGCTATATGTTGGAAGCTGTGGCAGCAACTATTCCTCCAAAAATGCAAATTAATGGGCTTTCCCCTCAAAATGAATTTGATGCAAAGGTACACCCCTGTTTAGGGTTACCATTCGTCCAGATTCTCCTGGACATGTCCGGCTTTTCTGAGTTAAAAATAGCGTCCGGTGGGGAATTTGTAAATGTCCGGATTTCCCCCCCATGCAGAGCGCATGTGGCTGACAGGGCAGCCAGCCGGATCGTGCCACTTGCATGGGGCTCCAGCAGCCAGAGCCCCTCCTCCGCTTTCTCCTCCTCTCCCCTGCAACTTGAGATCACTCCTCTCCTCTCGCTCTCTCCCTCTCCCTCCCCCTCCCTGCATTCACAGATCGCCGGATGTTCGCATCGGGCCTCCGGCAGTCTGGAGCTCCTCCCCCTGCTCCCCCCCTCCCGTCCACCGCGCTGCTCCGCAGCACTCTGCGAGGGCGGGAACCGGGTTGTGCGTTCCGCTGAGGAGCGCAGCAGTGTGTCCGGCTCCGCGTGGAGCCAACACACTGTTCTGAGCGGCACGGTAAGGGGGCCAGGGGGTTGGAGAAGGGGCAGGAGGGGGCAGTGAATAGACAGGGAGCAGGGTTGGATGGGTCGGGAGTTCGGGGGGGGAGGCTGTGGATAAGGTTTTGGGCAGTCAGGGTACAGGTAGGGGGTAGGGTCTCAGGAGGGGGCAGTCAGGGGACAAGGAACAGGGAGGCTTAGGTAGGGGGTGGGGTTCTGGAGGGCAGTTAGGAGCAGGGGTCCAAGGAGGGGGCAGTCAGGGGACAAGGAGCGAGGGGGAGGGGGGTTGGGAGTTCTGGGGGGGGCTGTCAGGGGGCAGGAGTGGGGAGAGGGATTGGAGCAGTCACAGGACATGGAGCAGAGGGGTTTAGATGGGTCGGGAGTTCTGGGGGGGGGGTCTGTCAGGGGGTGGGGAGTGGTTGGATGGGGCGTGGGAGTCCCGGGGGTCTGTCTGGGGGTGGGGGTGTGGATAAGGGTTGGGGGCAGTCAGGGGACAGGTAGGGGGTAGGATCCTAGGGGGCCAGTTAGGATGGAGGGAGCATCTCAGGAGGGGGCAATCAGGGGACAAGGAGCAGGGAGGCTTAGGTAGTGGGTGGAGTCCTGGGGGGCAGTTAGGGGAAAAGGAGCGGGGGGAGGATTGGGGGTTCTGAGGGGGGCGGAAAGTGGGAGGGAGTGGAAGGGGCAGGGGCGGGGCTAGGGCAGGACAGGGGCGGGGCTCCTCCCGTCCTCTTTTTTTGATTGTTGAAATATGGTAACCCTACCCCTGTTGCAACAAAAGCCTCCTGTATTTGCATGAGTAAATCAGGTAACTGAACAGGGAGGCATCTGAATGACCTGATTTGCTTATGCACATGCAGGAGGTTTTTGGTAAATGCAGGGCTCAATGGCCACAATATATATATATACATGCACTTTTGCAGATGAACACATTAACATTAGCTTTAGTAAGTCTGCTTTTCATTTGATAGGTCTGTTATAAGTCGTTTGGGCTACAGTGATTAGAACAAAAATAAAATAAAAGGAAACGTTTCCAAACTGAAGTGGATCACCTTCCCCACAACCTTCATCCCACAGTATAATTACTCCACCAAGCCTCTTATTTCCCCTGAAGTGCAGCTTGCTGTGATGCTATAAGAAACAGAAAAACACTCCATGTAATTTTCCAAGAAACTAAAAAGCAGAAGGAATTGCACCAAGTCCAGCAATTAGGGATGAACGTAATAGTGAACAACGTAGTGCTTAACTCATCTTACTAAATATCAGGCTTATGGAAGCGACAACATTTACTCTGAGCTTTACCTTTACTGCTACCGACTCAGCATGCACTTGGGATTCTGGATTCTCTTCCACCTCCCAGAGTGTTTTTCCATCATAGAATTCTTCCTCCTCTTCTGCTTCATTGTCACTGTTCCCATCCTGCTCTTCTTGCTCAGCAACCTCCTCATCTTGCCTGTCATATAAACTGCTTCTGTTACTGGGCTGGACCCACTTGGGACAATACCCCCATAGCATCCTTGATGCTGGTTGGTGTCCTAAGTATGCTGATCAAAAAGCACCGCTAGTGCTGCCAGTTATACCAGAAACCTCATGATGTTCCATGGAACAAGGGAATAACAAAAGTACACCGGTTGGAGTGGAAGAACCAGCAGTGAAACAGTTAAAGGGAATTTTTCATCTTTCATTCTATGGTAAGGTGATGACTATGGTTGAATACATTTGCATCAGTTTCTGCCACAAGCTGTATACTGGGTCTTGTGCATTTGGGTTTGACTTAGTGCTGCTGGTCCAACTGTATGGTGGGTTTAGGAGGCTGACTCGGGGATTCCCCCAAACAGAGGTACTCTCAGTGTGAAAGCTAGAACTATGTTAAACAACATGTTCTTGAGAATCTTTTGGCAAACCTGAGCTCAAATATGTATTTTGGTAGATTCCCCACCAAGGTTTGTGCTAAGTTGTGCTTTGAATTTTGTGGTTGGTTTGAACCCAACACTCAGTGAAATGTGGGACTGACCATGTAATTCACAGCCAGTTAAAAAGCTCATGCAAATCCCTGTGAACTGAAGGTATAGTATTTCACAGGTCCATCAAGCACTATGTACCACAGATTAATATATTTTATCTCTTCCAATTTTAACTTTTACTAGCTCTAGTCTCAATTCTCAGGCACATGCTCTTCTGTTTATACTGATGTAGAAAAAGATGCCAGAAATGATCTTCTGCAAAGTTCAAGAACTTTGATCGGCTACTAGACACATTTCAATATTACATGACTGCACCTTTGTCTGCATATTAGCACATTAAACTTTGACTCATTGACATCCTCATCTGAAACACTATGTCAAACCCATAGAATCCACAGACTCTTACACTATGATAAGCGAATAGGATGCCACCTACCAATTCTCTCCACTAGTTAAAGTGCTTCTGCTTTCTTCCAGCTTCTTCTCTACTGCTTCCAGTTCAACAGCAGTCTGTTCCAGCAGTGCAGATACAGAGTCCTGTACAGAGGAAAGGGCTTTATTTAAAGACAGTATTCATTCCTAAACCCCATCAACTATCAGAGTGAGTGTTCCATATTACTCACAGTAAACTTGAGAAAAATAGGAAAAGGTCCATTAGTCCGGTAAAAAGTTACATCCTAAATCAAACTTTTAGTTTTATTGACCCATTCAGTATCATAATGACATTTTTTACATATAAGAATACCATGCAAACACACAACTCCTGATTTCTTTTCAGCAATTTAGTATATTATAGAAGAGGTTGATGCAAGCTTCCATTTAGCATTTGCCCTTACTGTTTTTTCAGCGCAGGATACTGCAGAACAAATATCCCCTTGTTTGTGTTTTCTGCTTTGCTTCTGAAGATATTTATAACTAAGAAGGTTGTACCAGCGTGTTGACTTCTCTCCAGATCTACATATTTCAGCCAGGCTAATTTGTGCCCCACCCTGTTGGAACCAAGAAAAAAAAGAGTTGAAAGAAGTGACTGAAGCAATAAAATGTCAGCAGAAATATGTAACAGCAAAAACCAAGGCTTTGGGAGCTGAAGGTTTAGTTATCCCTGAGAAAAACCACCACCACCACTAATCTTCACTCTCTCGCTATTTCAGGCATCATCTTGGTGATGATTGGATGATATTAAATTGAACCATATTGTTGGGGGCTTCCAAGGGTCAATATTCAAGAAAGATTTACTTCAGCAGCTGCGTGCAAATAAGTGTCAAGAATGATGAACAATTATGTTGTGGCCATGGTAACTTGCAATCACTTTCAATTAGGAAGAATAAAAGACAACAATTAAAAAAGAGATGGATTCTTTTCTAATTTAAGAAACCTCAAGGGCTCATCAAATTGCTTTTTCTGATATAGGTGCTTGCGATTGATCATTTTAAAAGGTTCCGCTTGTTTCTGTGTCCACTCAGCCTAGATCCACTGTGAACCCTCATTTTGTCTTGTTTTACTACATCATGGCATATGCACGATATATTGCAATTCTGTTAAAATTGATATGGCCTGTCCTTGAGCAGACACTATTAATGAGCTTAGTACAGTTTATTTTATATTGCACAGATTTCCTGCAATTAAATTCAGCCCAATCTGGAGTTTACCGAGGCAATAAGCATGTAGAAGAATGTGGGCTACCAGATGGGAAATCAGTTTGGAATACAGCTGCTTCTTGCTGTTTCTTAAGCCCAAGTGTGATTTGCAGGTGACGGTAGCAAAGCAGGAACACCATAAAAGTGTGCTGGGATTCCCAACCAAAGTTTATGTAGACAATAGCATCTACTAAGGGAGACGTGAAAGACACCAGAAACATACAAACAGAATTAACTTTCTGTTGCTTTGCAATTACTTAGGCCCCAGCTCTACAAGCCTTACTCATATTAAGTAAAGTAACTTACTCCAGAAACAGTTTCATTAAAATCAACTCCCTTACTAAGGGAATACTGACTATTAAAAAGGATAGCTGAACTCATACCAACAGAGTTCTATGGAAATTATAGAGTTCTTTACAAATCACACTCTTCTACAGAATTTGAGAGAATGATCACATTTCTAAGAGGATTTTGTAAAAATCCTAAAGAATTTAATAAAACTGCCTCCATTATAGAATTCTACAAATTTTTTAAAAAAATCCTCTACAAAGGAGATCATTCTCTATTACATTCTACAGAACATTTCCCTAAGGGGTGGATGCAAATTGTGGGTCACACCCTTAAGTCACAAGGGAAGAGAAGTCTAGTGGTTTGAGGAATTGGGTTTGTAATGCAGACCTTAAGCCACTGTACTTATTGGCATAACTGGGATTCTCCGATATAATGAAAGTCCATCTCTACTGGGTCCTACAGCTAAGGACGATAAGGGAAGCTTGCAAAACTGGCCAAATCTAAATTTTGAGAACACTAGGTATCTGTCAAATTAAGCAGAAGAGATAGAAAAAAAAAAGATTCACACAGAAATTAATGCTAACCAGGCACTCCTCGAGGTGAGACTTATCCACAGTGCAAACATCAACTCTTAAAGTCTTCTGGTGTAAAGCAGGGTAAGAGATTGAAACCCAAAATATTTCATTGTATACAAGACTGTCTGAAGCTTCCATGGGTCTTGTGCGGAACAAACAGCTTGTGCTTTCAGAGCAAGGAAGAACAGCCACACGAATGTTCCTATTGAAAAAAAAAATTAATTAGTGCCATATTAACTTGCTGTAAGCATCTGTTATGAGATTACCATAAATCACAAAACGCTATTATTTCCCCAATCCATCGTGAGAGCATCTATCATAGTCAGACTTTCCTCTTTGGAATACTAATCTCAACTATAATAGTGAGTATTTTTTAGGGCACATAAGTTGTTAAAAACAAACATGAAATGTATTATAATTTTAGGACAAGTGGAGTTATGTACCTAAAAACAGGATCTAGAGTCTTCTTAAAGTCACCGACTAGTCACTGACATTTAGATGAGAAAAAAAACCATGAAGAGATGGAATTAAAATGGACAAAGCTAGGAAGCTTAAATGCCTTGGAGAGAACTTCTGAAGTGTTTGAGTTTTGTAATGCTGTACTTACGATACTCAAAAAATTAGTTGCAAATGGGAAAAAAAAAATCTGCACCAAAAATGTGGGACTGCAAGGGCTGGAAACACTGCCAAATAGCTGCTGGCTCACCATACATGGCATTCATAGCACTTTTGATGTGAAAGCAACATCTTCCACTTATTTTGTTGGCAGCAGTGAATGTGATCTACTGAGTTAATGCTTAATTTTTCATTTGAATGGGACTGGCAAACCATGAAAGTCCACATATCTGGACTCTGCACACCCTCTGCTCAGTTGTACTGAGCAATCAGCCACAGCTGACAATCTTGCCTATTAAATGTTAATTCCATAAAAGATTTTCCTAACAAAGGAAAAAAATGAATCTAAAGATTAATGCAGGAAGAAGTTCATCTTCATTTCCATACATGGACGTATGAGCTCACAACTGACGGTAAATGTAGGACAAAAAATGGGATGTGCTTAGAGAGCTACATGCATTATATAAAATGGAAAAATAAAATAAGATGTGTGAGATCCCGGATGATGTCTATTACAACCATTTCTACTATGTTTATTTCATCCACTTACACTTTCTGATCTTGCTGTAACATTAGAGCAGGAACGTTATTCAGCTGCATGACTAATATTGCAAACTGTTTATTTTTGTCATCATACCTGAATTAATTGGAAAAAATGTGAGAAGACACATTAGCAACAACAAAACTGCCTTAGACACAATAAAAAACTGTTCTGTTTTCAAGACACCTTCAGATTTGCGGATTTCACATTTGCTGCACTAAGATATTTGAAATCTGACATGAAAACTACACCATGTGAGTCTAAAAATTATTTTCCGATAGCTTGTTACGTATAATTCAATTAATCACATTCTAGTTATGTATAAAATTTTTGTATAACAACCAGTGGACACATACTGGTTTAAGGCATTCAGATAAGGTGTACTATAAATTTGAACCAAGACATTAGAGTATTTTTACCTGTTATTCAGGTAAATAGCTGAATTCCAAATAAGATTTTAATATTTAGAATCATATTTAGGTAAAAATAGCATCGTAAAAAAAACCAATTATATTTACGAATGCCCAATGGCTCAGGCATTTTTATGCTGAAGAAGTTAGGAGTAAACAATCCATAACATCAGTAACAAAACAAAATCGAGTGGTCTTGTGTTAGTTATTTTTTCAGAGCTGTTTCTGGTGCGGTCCCCCAGTCATTTGAGTAAGGCCCTCTATATCTGGCCCATCATGTTGCCAGCCCCTCTTGCTGCTCTTATCATACAGATGGGATAGCCAATTTAGCCTGGCATTTATTATTAGGGTTACTAATAGCCACCCTATTAGTTGGTCACCAGAGGATGGAAAAATCCAGCAAGATGATTTCCAGAGACCAAATCCTGTTTTTTCCATGATGCATCTAGTCTACTGAGGCCACAAACAAAAGGTCTCAGTTCTCTCATTGCTGATTTACCCTGGTGAACATAACACCAATAGATTTCCACTGGTGTGAGTGAGAGCAAAACCAGGCCCAGAGTGTCCACGTAACAAGGTGATAATCACACTTTATAGCATACATTAAGCAAGATTAGTCCAATAACAAGGAAAAAAAGATACTGGAAAGAGAAGGATGTAGAGAGCATGCAAGTCTTATGAGAACAAGATATATCAAGAACTATTAAGATCAGAGTCTCAAAAACAACAGAAGCCACCCAGCTTACTTCATAGCAATTTGCACTTTGGCAGTCCCAGCTGCTTCTGTATGATCACTGTCAAACATTATCATTTCTGACACACAGAGTCTGAAAGAAATCAAGGACAATTAAGGGCCTGTGGAATTTCAATAAGACACAGTTAATTTAGGAGGCACAGCCTTTTCTCCTCTCCACACAAATTTTTCAGGGAACTGGGCATACGGGTCTGTTAAGGGGTTTTACTTTCTCTTAGGATTTCTTTAAGTGTGCATATTAGAGATACATATTTACAGTGAGTTACATGCCTCCCCTCTGCTGCCAGCAAAAATGTGAGAGAGGAGGCAAGACAAACTCAAGAGGTGAAAGCTATATTGGAAATGCCGCCTGGCCTCATTCTCTGAAGTGGCTGACCCTTTTTGGCTGAAGTTTTCCAGATAAATGCAGCCTGAGGCAGACACCTGGTATGAAATATTTCAGCCAAAACAGTTATGTTTGGCAAAATTATGACCCTCTTTTCAGTTTATGTGATGGAAAATATCAGGCAACCTTAACAGGTAGTGCTGCCTGCCCTACCTATCATGTCTACAGAAATTTGGTAAAATCCCAGAGTCTATATCTTAACCAAATTGCAAAAAGGATTACAATCACGTCTGGTAATGTGAGCTTGATATCTGAATCATGAGCTTCTTACTAAACAAATCTGGAGTATACCTTTGTACAGCTGCCTCATACACCCCGCTGTCTCCAGCAACAGATTCATCTGACACTGCAGCTGACACACATGCCACCTTCAGTGTGGCCCCTCCGGCTGAATTTACGCCTATGATAAAATGAAGGGAGGAAAAACAAAGGTGTTAATGAAAAAGAGCTGGGTGCATCTGCAAATGTAGCTTTCAAGGCAAGTGTCTTTCTTTCACTCATGTGTCAAGTGATAATAGGCTTCTGACTCTGGATGGAACTACTCTTTAACTGGTGTGAAATTAGTCCTGGTGGACAGGGCCACACTGACAGCTTGGGTGGCTGAAAACCTTCTTTTTAACCTAAGACAGCAGAAGGAAGAGCAGTATATTTCCATCCATGGGTGTATGAGCTCATAGCAGACACTGCATAGACTGCAGCAGGACAAGCCTTTCCACATAGCCTGAAGGGTGCCTCAATTTGAACCACCAAAATCTATAGAGAAAAATATAGAACCTAGAAAGAATGGTTGAGGTATGTGGTAGGATATGAATTTTATCTGCTATATCTGTACATCGAATTTAGATCTCTCTCTTAACTTTAGCTATCCAAACTGTACTCAAGGCTATTTTTGGAAGGGAAGGGGAAAGGTTTTGCTGTGTAGGTTTTAAAAAATCTTCTGCGTGCACATTGTACCAGTGTTACCTTGAGAGCAGCAGCCTTGGCAGGGTGAAAGTGCAAAGATGTCACACTGGGGATTCCAGGACCATCGTGCAAAAAGTTGGATGTAACTTTCCATCTGTGTGCTTTTTTTAACAGCCCCCCAATTCCTCAAACCTAGCAAAGCACGGACTCCATTAAGGATTATATCCATGTTTGACACTAGCCATTTTGGCTGTAGTCCTGTTTAAAAAGCATAGTTTGACTTTTCCCTATTGTAAAATAGATCATAAAACAAATCTATTTCCTCACTCTCCTCTAACTCAAACTGTTGAAAGATTTTTGTTCAAACGTCTGCACACTCATAAGAAAGTCACTTCCAGATAGGGACCAATCTTGAAAATTTCAGTCCAAAAGGTGAATACTACAGATGAAAGCAGGGGCTTATAAAAGAAACTATTTTACAGTTAACTGAAGATGGCACTACAGGCAACTCCTATAATTGCTGATTAATTTTGCAAAGATTCAGCTCAGAGGTGACAGTGTGAACTAGTATCAATGTAATTTTTAAAAGATGCTTCTGGGGAATATTTTCCCTTGCATTCCTGTACAGTACAGTCAGTGAGAGAAGTAATCTAAGCTTTCCCCCTTAGAACATAAAAACAGGCTAGCAAGCATTCATGGTGTAGTGGTCATTAAATAAGGCAGATGATGAAAACAGGGCTAAAAATGACATTCACAATCTTATTTATTTTTTCTTGTGCGGTCTTAGCAGACTTACTCCCACTGTATTCCCATTGAAATCCATGGGACTACTGTAGGTATCAAAGCAAGCCCTATATTTATGGCTCAGATATAAGGGATGACATGATTAATCTCTGTGTTTCTTTCCTTATCACCATGGCATAGCCTTTACTCCCCAGCTTTTAATATGAATGTTAAACTCCCCTGGTAGCTTGTTTTATAGCCAGTCAGTTGTGACTTACACACTGCCCCCAAAAATACAAAGCTAGAAGTCATATTTTGCCTGTATATATATATATATATATATATATATATATTCTTTTCTATTAGGCAAGAACATTGCAAGTTAGTCCTCACACACCAGAGCACTTTGTCCCTTTTCAATTACCAATGCCATTTAAACACTTCAACCAGAAAGCGACAGGTTTTTGATCACTTCAGCTGAGTAATTTGTGGCCCAGAAAAATGAAGTCCTCCTATTCAGAATCACTCTTCAGGATACTGCTACAATGGACAGATAGCATCCTTTCCCTTACTAATTCAATTACTATTCCTTTCCAGCCTTCTTCCTGTCCCCCCCACCAACTCACACACCCATCCTTCTCTGAGATTAAGGGAGACCGCTTAGTTCTATTACAATTTTATTTTGTTTTTGTTTCTGCTTTCTCCCACTTACACATTCTGGGTGTCAAGTTCATTCAGGTGGCAGGCAATACACCCCTGTGTTACCAGTGCAAACTTTCCTGAGTGGAGACAAGCCAGGGTCAGCCATTATTACAAGAGCTCCATGCCTGCTCCTGGTACCCACAGGGAATCTTTCCTTTTGTGCTTCTATAAGAGAAAAACTGCTAAACTGGAAGTCAGAAAAGGTAATCCAGAAAATTGGGGTTGAAATATAGGGAAAGAAAACAAACCATCCTGAACCACCACTGACTTACACAGAAGATAAGGATAAAAACTAGGGCTGTTGATTAATCGCAGTTCACTCACGCAATTAACTCAAAAAAAATGAATGGTGATTAATCGCACTGTTAAACAATAGAATACCAACTGAAATTTATTAAATATTTTTGGATGTTTTTCTACATTTTCAAACATATTGATTTCTATTACAACACAGAATACTAAGTGTTACTCCTGAGGGCATTCTGCACCAAAACCCCAAAAATTCTGTGTACAGTATTTTAAAATTTTGCAAATTTTATTTGTCAAATAAATGTGGAGGCTCCAGCATGGCACTGGGGAGCACAGGCACTGGCTGCACGGAGGTGGAAGATCACTGTGAAGCTCCGCCCCGGGACATGGACTCAGCTGTGAGGCTGCACCGAACCCTGACACAGCGCAAGGACCAGGCCTGCCCCAGAAACATCACCAGGTGTTGACAGGCAAACTCAGCAAAGCATGATCCAAGTGTGGAGGAGCTTAGTGTGAGGGGGGATCCACGTGTGTGTTGAGAGAGTTCTGTGTGGGGCAATCTGGGTGCGGGCAGCTCAGTGGGGAATCCGGATGCATAGGGGCTTGTTGGGGGACCACCATTCCAGAGGACATGCTTCCATGCAGCTGATGCTTGTTAAAAAAATAATGCGTTAATTACATTTGTGACTGAACTCCTTGGGGGAGAATTGTATGTCTCCTGCTTTGTTTTACCCGCATTCTGCCATATATTTCATGTTATAGCAGTCTCGGATGATGACCCAGCACATGCTCGTTTGAAAAACACTTTCACAGCAGATTTGACAAAGCGCAAAGAAGGTACCAATGTGAGATTTCTAAAAATAGCTACAGCACTTGACCCAAGGTTTAAGAATCTGAAGTGCCTTCCAAAATCTGAGAGGAAGGAGGTGTGGTGCATGCTTTCAGAAGTCTTTAAAGAGCAACACTCAGATGCGGAAACTACAGAACCCAAACCATCAAAAAAGAAAATCAACCTTCTGCTGGTGGCATCTGATTCAGATGATGAAAATGAACATATATCAGTCCGCTTTGCTTTGGATCGTTATTGAGCAGAACCCATCATCAGCATGGATGCATGTCTTCTGGAATGGTGGTTGAAGCATGAAGAGACATATGAATCTTTAGTGCATCTGGCACGTAAATATCTTGCAACGCCGGCTACAACAGTGTCTATTCTATGCGAACGCCTGTTCTCACTTTCAAGTGATGTAAACAAGAAGCGGGCAGCATTATCTCCTGCAAATTGTAACCAAACTTATCCGTCTGAGTGATTGGCTGAAGTAGGACTGAGTGGACTTGTTTTAAGTTTTACACTGTTTCATTTTTGAATGTAGTTATTTTTTGTACATAATTCTACATTTGCAAGTTCAATTTCATGATAAAGAGATTGCCCTGCAGTACTTGTATTAGGTGAATTGAAAAATACTACTTCTTTTGTTTTTTTACAGTGCAAATATTTGTAATCAAAAGTAAATATAAAGTGAGCACTGTACACTTTGTATTCTATGTTGTAGTTGAAATAAATATTTTTGAAAATGTAGAAAACATTGAAAAATATTTAAATAAATGGTATTCTTTTATTTTTTAACAGCACGATTAATTGCACGATTAACCGCTATTAATTTTTTTAATCGCTTGACAGCTCTAGTAAAAACTCTCACATTCTTCAGGGCAAGGATCATGCTCTGTCTGGGAAACACCTACCACAATGAGGGTGCTACCATATACAAATAGTAAAAAGGAAGTATTTAAATACTACAGCCACAGTGCATAGATATTTGGGATAGGGTGCTATGGAAACTAGACATAACAGAAGCTATCAGAGCTAACATACCATAGGCATCCTAAATAGGCTAGAGAAGTTCTAAAAGCAGCTGGTGGGTAGGGTTGCCGGGGGTCCGGTTTTCGACTGGAATGCCCAGTCGAAAAGGGACCCTGGTGGCACTGGTCAGCACCACTGAGTGGTACGTTAAAAGTCCAGTCGGTCGTGCAGTGGTGGCTCAGGGCTAAAGCACAATCCCTGCCTGCCCTAGCTCCACGCAGCTCCCGGAAGTGGCGCCAGGTCCTTGTGGCCCTTAAGGCGCATGGGCAGCCAGGAAGACTCTGTGCGCTGCCCCACCCCACGTGCCGGCTCCGCAGCTCCCATTACCCACTAACCACAACCAATGGGAGCTGTGGGGGAGGTGCCTGTGGGCGCGAGGGCAACACGCGGAGCCTCCCTGGCTGCCCATGCACCTAAGGGCTGCAGGAACCTGGTGGTCACGTCCTGGGAGCCGCAGTAAGCGCTGCCAGGACCCTGCACCCCGCACCCTCTCCAGCACCCCAACCCCCTGCCCCAGCCCGGAGTCTTCTCCTGCACTCCAAACCCTTCGTCCCCGGCCCCACCCCAGAGCCCGCACTCCCAGCTGGAGCCCTACCGCAACCCAATCCCCTGCCCCAGCCCGGTGAAAGTAAGTGAGGGTGGGGGAGAAAGAGCGACGGAGGAAGGGGGGATGGAGCAAGTGGGGGCAGGGCCTGGGAGAAGGGGCGGGACAGGGCCTCAGAGAAAGGGCAGGGCAGGGGCCGCGGAAGGGGTGTTCGGTTTTGTGCCATTAGAAAGTTGGCAACCTTATTGTCACACAACTGGAGGCACTTCCAGAGTAAAGGCTTTATATTCAGAGCAAGCATAATGGGGCTGATAGAGCCAGGGTTGTCTGTGAATACCAGCCTACGCATGCTCCACAATCATCAAAGCCAAGAGAGATTTGAGAGGGAAAATCCCTTCTTCAGCAGCTGTGGAACATCTGAAGAAGCACTCATCCCAACTAGTAAGCAGAAGGCTTTTTGTTTTATTTTTTAAAACTTTGTCTATGTTCTGATAAATGTTCAGTGTATTTTTTTATTTATTAGTTAAGGGAATTAGGTCCCAGTCCTGCAAACCCTTTGTAAGAACCTCCAGGGCTGGAATCTAGGGACCATGAGCGTTCTGGGCTGCGGGCACCTGTGCATCACCAATGGAGGCTCAGGCTGGGTGTCCACGGAAGGATCCTGTGCGGGTGGGCTCGGCAGGAAGTATTGTGCAGCAGGATTTGGGTGGCAGCTCCAAACAGCCACTGACTGGCTGGTACCAGTATTTAAACCAGGAAGCCATGAAGGAAGGTATCTGAGCAACAACATAGATTGCCTGCCCATTTCTGCTCCAGATCCTGCTTGCGGTCAGAGGTGAAAGTAAGCCGGTACGATCCAGTGCGGCTTACCGGCAAGAGCCAGTACACCGTGCTGGACCGCACCAGCTTCCGTGGCGGGGATTTAAAGGGCTCTGGGCTCCCCGCCGGTAGCCGGGCTGGGGCCGGGATTTAAAGGGCTCGGAGCTCCCTGCCGCTGCGGGGAGCCCAGAGCCCTTTAAATCTCCCCCACAGCTCAGGCAGCTGGCTGGGGCCGGGATTTAAAGGGCCCGGAGCTCCATGGTGGCCGGAGCCCCAGGCCCTTTAATTTGCCCCGGGGGCTCCCAGCCACCTCTGCAGCTGGGAGCCCTGGGTTGATTTAAAGGCCCTGGGGCTCTCAGCCACAGCCGGTGCCCCAGGGCCTTTAAATCTTGAGAGGCCCCGCCTCTTTCGGTTGAGGCCACGCCTCTTCCGGACGAGGCCACGCCCTCTCAGGACTCCGGCAGTATCGGTAAGTCCTGTAAGTTACTTTCACTCCTGCTTGCGGTAGACCCTAGATTCCGGTTTCTGACCCTGGTTTGTCCTTGACTTTGCTATTCAATTGCTGCCTGTAAACTGGCATCTGTCTTGGGGTACGTCTATACTTACCTCCGGGTTCGGCGGTAAGCAATCGATCTTCTGGGATCGATCCCGGAAGTGCTCGCCGTCGACGCCGGTACTCCTGCTCCGCGAGAGGAGTAGGCGGAGTCAATGGGGGAGCCTCCCTGCCGCGTGTGGACCTTTGGTAAGTACCTTTAAGTTCGAACTAAGGTACTTCAACTTCAGCTACATTATTCACGTAGCTGAAGTTGTGTATCTTAGTTCGAACTGGGGGGTTAGTGTGGACCAGCCCTTGGACTTTAACTTCCTGGTACCTGACTCAGTCTGACTCCTGCCCTACCACTAGGTCTGACCTCCCAAATCCTGGTTGTGATACCCTTAGTCACATTAGTAACGAGCTGCAGGATCAGGTCTCTAAATACAGAATTACTGCTGTGAGGGTGTTTTTAAGGGCCACCTCATACCATCAATTGAATTCACTGAGGAGTTCTGTTTAAAAACTAAAATCTTACAACCATGGTATTCTGATAACATAGAGTAGCAAACATTTTTCCATCTGATACCATTATGTTCAAGCCAGGAAATTTAAACACGTGAGAAAGAAAACACCAACACATGAGAGGCTCTTACAAATGCATGAAGAGGAAGACATCACGAATTTGTGCTTACGCTGCATTGAAGTGATTCTGCAAAAGAGACATATTGGTGTCTTATACAAATCTTTGTACATGATAATAAATGGAACCTGAAGCCATCAAAAACTACACAGATTAGGCCAGTAATTACCAATTATGTGCAACTGTGTGTTTGTCAGGTAACCCTTTTAGACCATCAAGGGCTGGATTCAAATGAATAATAATCAAATTAACTAATCACTATATCTTACTCTTTTTTACTGTCCTGACCAAATTCCATATGGAATTTGATATAGTATCTGGGCTGAATCTTGGAAAAAGAATATTTTCTATCTATTCAGGGTCTTACACCTAAATTATAGGAGTGACACCACTTTGCCAATAAGATGTGCTATTCCTAGAAGGAATAGAGTGAGATAACGAATGAATGGAAGCTTTAAATCCCCATTTATTACCAATTACCGATTCCTCCCCAGAGACAAGAACTGAACCAAACAACTGGTTTTCAGGCTATGTACACACTACAGCTTACATGGATATGTTAGATTGCTCAAGGGCATGAATAAGACACCCCCCGAGGGATGTAAGTTACATTGACCTAAGCACCAGCATGGACAGCGCTATGATGGAAGGAGAGCTACTTCCACTGACATAGCTACTTCCGTTTGCAGGGGCTGGAATAATTAAGTCGACAGGAGAGCTCTCTCCTGCCATTTTACAGCATCTGCGCTAGCAGCGCTGCATCTTTTGCCATTGTAAGATCTGTAGTGTAGCCATAGCCAAAGTCTCTTGCTATAACCACTGCTGATAGATCTTTTCCTATTACAGGCCCACTCTCTGCCCTGATGGAGGACTACACAGGCTCCATTGCACGCATTCGCATAAGATATAAAAGAAATGTCAACCTAAATCTGAGTTCATTAAATTTGGTCACACCACTAACGTGGATTTGATTTCTGTTCTTAGTAGAATTTTTCTTAATCTCTCACATGTGCAATTTCAGCTGCTTTCAGAAAAGCAACTGTGGGCCACATGAACATCTGAAGTCAGAGTATAGAGCTCTTTTATAATTCTTTATGGACTAGATTCTGTTCAGTTTCACCCTTGACTTCAATGGAATTACTCTGCATATACATCAGAGTTTGGCCCAATATACACTTGTTATATACATGTTTGATACTTCTCAATGATAAAATTGAGACTCCAACCACCACACATTTAAGATGGAAAAGGAAGCATATTTCAAAGCAGCAAGGACTTTGTCACATTTTTTGTTAAAAAAAAAAGAAAATCCCTGAGGGATACACGATTTAATTCTGCTTACAAGAACGTGAGCACATGTTGTCCAATGAGGCCAAGTACTGACCATAACACTCAGCCACAATGTTTTAGTATTACATTGAATTGTGTGAGTAATGCCTAGAAAGTGAAATCTCTCCTCCTTATTGCCCTGAAATAAACTCCTTATGGCGATTACTTTGTCTGCTGACTGAATAACAGCACTAATCACTTAATCTGCTTAACACCTTAGCTTTCATTTAACAGCCATGACAATCATGAAGAGCTAAAAAGGTTAAAACAAATCACTATCCAGTTCTAACAGGAATAAATACTGTTTCATACTCAGATGAAAAAGTATCTATCATGTAGGGTGAGGGTAATGTCACTTTAGGGAATTTTAATTATGAAATGAAGCCTTAAAATGACAACTGTTTAGATACAAAATGGTATCAGGTGGTAATCACATTTCACTAGTTCCCCTACATTCATGTAGGGTTTCTTTTTAAACATATCCTACAGCACTAATGTTGACTTTCTACTTTTTTTCTCCACTGAAGTAGAAAGTAACCATTTCATTCACATAGGCCCCACCTTCACTGACATCTGACAGATGCTTGTGTCTGCCTGTGTGGTATCGACTGTACAAAAAATGGATCATAACAATCGGCACAAGTGCAGCCTCCCTGCCTTGTGTCTGCCAGGATCAGGTGCCACTGGTCATGCAGGAGTGCAGAGACCCCTCTGTAGCCCCACTGTCACGGTCCCACTCCTTCACTCCTGCGCTTTTAATTTATTTGCACAGGGTCAGTAGCCTCACAAAGGAAAGTGTTTGCTCCTGTATTGAACCCTTTTAACAAAAATCCAGTAATCTTAAGTGTCTCATTTTTATCATGCTTATTATCCAAACAAGTTATTGTTGCTAAGAGACTTCACCTTTGAAATCGCTAGTTCTCCCCGGGCCAGGGAGGGGTGTGTGTGCCTCAGGGTGGGAGGGGGAGGGACCTCAGGGTGGAGGCAGGGTGGGGAGCTGCTGCAGGGCTGGTTGGGGGGCGGGGTGCACGCAAGGTGGAAGTTTTGCCTAGGGCACAAAACTTCCTTGCACCGGCCCTGCTTATAGGCAGGCTTGGCAGCATTCGAATTATATTATTTGCCAGTGAATGTCAATTTCACCTGACACACTGAAATCAACAACAACAACAAAAATGGATCATAACAATCGGCACAAGTGCAGCCTCCCTGCCTTGTGTTTGCCGGGATCAGGTGCCATTGGCCATGCAGGAGTGCAGAGACCCCTCTGTAGCCCCGCTGTCACGGTCCCACTCCTTCACTCCTGTGCTGCCACAGGGCCTCTGATATCCAATCCCTGCAGGTGAATGGTGTGGGGAAGGCTGCGGTCCTGGCAGGGCAAAGCAGAGACCCCTGACCAGGACTACAAGGAGGATAAGGATGATACCCAGCCACAGGGGAGGCCACCTGGCTGCTGAATGGCTCCATCCCTGAGCAGGAGCCGTTCAGCAGCAGGGTGGCCTCCCCTGTGGGTGGGGGGCTCTGCTCTATCCCAACCGATCTGCAGTCTTCCTCACATCTTGTGCCTGCAGAGATTGGGTATCACTGGCTCTGCAGCTAAGCAGAGCGGTCTCTGCAGTTCTGCTCTCATAGCCCTACTCACTCACTTGCCAGCCAGGTGAGTGGGAGCCATCCCCTGGCAGGAACTGTTCAGCAGCACCCCACGGCCAGGGCTTGTCCTCCTCCTTACAGTCCTGACCAGAAGCTCCGCTCTGCTGAGCCAGGACTGCAGCCTTCCCCACACCTTGCGTCCTGGCGACTTGGGCCTCTTGGCCATGCAAGGAACCCCATGTAGCCTTGCTGTCAGTGCTGGGAGCCTAGTGCAGCTCCACTGCCAGCATTGCCCGAACTCTAATTCCAACCCTACCTCCTTTTAATTTCTCACATTTGTACAAACCAAAATCGTTAAAAATAAAACATGTTTAAAATTCATTAATAATCGTTAGGAAAAATAAAAATCAAATGCTGCTAAGCCTAGTTAGGGACTGAAGTGGTTAGGAAAGGAATTCATTCCTGGATATGAATTAAATCACCAATTCTTTCTCCAGCTGGGATAGAGTATATCGTTAGATGTCACAAATGCATTATTGGATGGAGGCTGCCAGACGTCCTTGTACTAAAGACTGTTGAGCAATGTTTGCAATGTCTGAATTTTAGCTTATTGCTTTGCTGTCCAAATCAAAATATTTTTTTAAAAGAGGATCTTAAAGTTACTTTTAGGTTGAGCTATTACTGTACCTTGTCCTAGATGTTTGTCCCCAGCCCTAGGCTCTTCCAATCTATAGCTGCCACTTCCAGCGTTTAGAGAGAGTTCAGAAAGAGTTATATTTATTTCTGTATCTTCAAAGTCCATGTGGCTCAAAAAGGCATCTCCAGTTAAGAGAGGGTCTACCACTAGTGGGGAGCAGGGTGGAGAGGGAGATGACAGAGATGACCTTGGAGATAAGGATGTCATTGATTTGGGGGTCCCAGACAAAGATCTCAGAGCCTGGATACGACTGGTGGCATCTGTTTTGTGAGTTTTTGCCACCTCGTTCTCATGAATAGTGGTGATATAGCCTGAAGGCCTAAATCCAGCGGCTCCCTCCAAGAGTAAGAAGTCAACTTTGTTCTGATAGTCTGAGTCCAACTGTTCCCACTGCTCATAGTAGAGATCAGTAAAACTGGCTGAAGTGGAAGAATCCTGGCTAGAGGTGGCAAGAGATCCTCTGCTCGATGCGAGAGAGCCATGGCTGCTGCCCGAAGAGAGGGAAAGCATGCTGGTAGAGAGGCTGCAAAGAAACACAAACATGTCAGAGGAAGCTTGGCTTTTACATCATATGAGTTCTGAAAGACACCATGACATTTTTATGCATGACTCATCACCAAACTCACCAAAATGCTGGTGCAGTTTGCTATTTTAGCTTTTAAACAACAAGACATCAGTCCGTAGCTTTAGGCACCCTGACAATTTAGAATTAAAATCCACACAGGAATTGTCACCCAGCAGTACAGTTGATTGAAAATTTCCAAACTTCAATTGATGACACTTCAATGAAAACAGGTGATGTAATTTGCTTTTTTCAACAATCTGTATTCATCATCCTATGAGCCCTCTCTTACACACACACAAATAATCATCAACTCAAAGTAACAAAGGATTAGAGTAACAGCATTCTTTGTTCAGTTATGTGGAAGCCCTCTGGTTCTTCTTAACCTTCAAGATGGAGCATGAGAACAGGTCCTTTGCCCCATATAGGAAAGATGAGCTTAATGCCACAGTGAGGAGAGGACGGTCCCTTCATGTCACAGGAATAGTTTCCAGTTGTCTAACCTCAAACTCCAACCCAGTATATGGCCTGCTGTGAAGTTCAGCCTGCAACTATCTGGGATGAGCCCAGTAACATGCTGTTCTGAGCTGACTTGCAAGATTCATCTATGTGAAAAATTAGGATTGCCAAGCAGAATCAGTCTCAGATATTCCAGTGCCACACTAGTGAGTGACTAAACACAGCTCTGACTAGCCATTTAGCTCTGGAGATCTGCCTCAAATCAGAATTAATTTCAAGTGAAGTAAATGTTAGCTGAGTCCTTGGAGGATGCTTGTTCACATAAAAAGACCCTTACAATTCAGCACAATTGTTTCTGCTCAGTAGAAACTCAGAACTGACATATTTCAGAGTAGCAGCCGTGTTAGTCTGTATCCGCAAAAAGAACAGGAGTACTTGTGGCACCTTAGAGACTAACAAATGTATTTGACATAGGAGATGTTATAAATCAGGCAGCAATACATTAGCAGATGTGTGTGTGGGAAGCCTGTACTAGGACTGTTTTAAGCTAGCCTTATTTGGCTTTCATTTCACAAGTGAGAAATTCACACCAACTTTCATTTAAGAGAAGCAGAATGCAATGGGGTAAAGTGTGTAAGAGGATTTTGTTAAAGTAAGAATGCTGGACTTGCAGATTTGTTTTAATAAGATAATGAACAATTTGTATTTTTGTGTCAGTTATAAAATCAGAAAGAACAAAATAAAATACCATTCCCAAACTAAAACAGAACTATATAACCTCTGAGGCCTCACATATGTTACCAGCAAGGCGTTCCTTGGTGCATGATCCTACAAATACTGAATTACCAAGTACAGTACTTACTACCCGGAGTAGTTCCATTTCAGTCAATGGAACTATTCAGCATAATAAGTACTATACTGGAAACACTAGTAGTCTTAGAGCCTTTAGTCCTCACTTCAGATCTAGATTTGCTATTGTTTAAAAACTTACACTTGGGTTATTTTTAACATGGATTTAAAAAAAATATTCCTAATGATGAAAAAGCTAGGGGAATGCTAATTAATAAGCATAACATTACATATTTGAGATTTATGGATCAGCAACACTGTCTAGGAGTGGTGCTAAATAAATCATACACCATATGCTTGTTCTTTTAAGGAAAACATGCAGAGTTCAGCAAAGTTTTAGCACAGATTGCCGTCTGCACTAGGATGGCAGATGTGTATCACATCAGTCTTATGAAAACACCTGTTGTGTGAAGCATGGCTTAAAAGAGGCCACCAGAATTGGAGTAGGAACCTTGGTAATGTTTGTAAGACTATTGAGAGCTAGTAAATATTATTATTTACCAAATACTATTATAAAACAGTTATAATTTCATTTTTTAAAAGGATGCTTCTTATTCGTTCCCTGTGACAGAAAGTTTGGTGAACTTCATTATACTGCACATGCAAATACATGCTCACAAGCATTTGCTCATACTGTGTGTTTGCCCAAGTCACTGAGTGAGTGTGTCAAGAACAGAAAGTATGGTGCACAGAGTAAGGAAATAATGAGTTACACAGCCCACTCGGTGAACTGGGAAATGAATGCATGATGTAGCTTCACCCGCTAGAAATAATGCCAACTTCACCATGTGGGAATAGCTGCCTATCTGCAATAGTTCTAAGTGGCCTCTCTAAGAGTCAGATATCTTGCACTAAAATTTCTTTCCGGTCTTTTCACTATTGCCTTGATGAAAGAGGATAGGCCTCAGAGCAGAATCAAATAGCATCAGCTCATTGACTATCGGTCTCGTGCCAGTATTTAGCCTTAGATGGAGTTTACCACCAGCTTGAACTTTCTCTTCAAAGTTCTTTTCAACTTTCCCTTACGGTACTTGTTGACTATTGGTCTTGTGCCACTATTTAGGCTTAGATGGAGTTTACCACCAGCTTCAAGAGGGCGTGAAACCGTTAAGAGGTGCCCGTGGACGGTGTGAGGCCGGTAGCGGCCCCCGGCGCGCCAGGACCGGGTCTTCTTGGAGTCGGGTTGCTTGGGAATGCAGCCCAAAGCTGGTGGTAAACTCCATCTAAGGCTAAGCATCAGCTCAGTTTGCCCAGTTGATAGAAACCCTATTTCTCCAATGGATGGGACAACTCTATCGAGTTCTGAGGATGATTTTAGTGCCTGAATATGTGTACTTGTCTCCAAAGCTACCAACCTTATCCTTTTCCAAAAAGATAGTCTGAACAAACTGAGTACACAATATTTCATTAGAACAAGTTAAAAGATACCATAAATACAATAGACACATTTACAAGCAGGAGCATAAATCTGAAGTCCACTTTCAGAGATACATGTGTTGTAAGTGGCTTAATTATCAGGCATAATAATGCATGCTTATTTGCTAAGATTAGGCCTTTAGCAATGTCAACTTCTGTGATGAGTTATTTTATTACTCCCATCCCTCACCCGAATCCAAGCATTTTAGCAACAGAGGGTCCTGTGGCACCTTTGAGACTAACAGAAGTACTGGGAGCATAAGCTTTCGTGGGTCAGAACCTCACTTCTTCAGATGCAAGTAATGGAAATCTCCAGAGGCAGGTATATATCAGTGTGGAGATAACGAGGTTAGTTCAATCAGGGAGGGTGAGGTGCTCTGCTAGCAGTTGAGAGCTAGCAGAGCACCTCACCCTCCCTGATTGAACTAACCTTGTTATCTCCACACTGATATATACCTGCCTCTGGAGATTTCCATTACTTGCATCTGAAGAAGTGAGGTTCTGACCCACGAAAGCTTATGCTCCCAGTACTTCTGTTAGTCTCAAAGGTGCCACAGGACCCTCTGTTGCTTTTTACAGATTCAGACTAACACGGCTACCCCTCTGATACTTGACACCAAGCATTTTATTATTTCAACTCTTATTACACAAAATTTGAGCACTATGATAAGGGAGAAAGGGCAGTCACATGATGCCCATTTAAAGCATATGTAAATCTCTGAAAGATCAAAAACTCACTTTTTCAGCTGGGCGTGTAACGTTACAACTAACCGTGTTGTTTCCTCCAGTTCGCGGACCAACTGATTTCTTTTGCTATTCAACTTCAATCTAGAGAAGACAGCAAAGATGGACAATAAGTTAAAATGACATTCTAAAATTAAAATGAAAAAATTGTGCCCTTACTGTGCAATTCTGCTGAGACTAAATAGGGAGTAAATTAGGACCGTAATCAGCCCTGTGTAACACAGTTCTATAGTTTTTTTCATGTTTTTTTGTTTTCTTGGTTTTTTAAACAGCTTCAAGGAACACTAAAATCTGGGGCCCAGTCCTGCAAATGCTTATTTCTGGGTAGAGTAGCAAGCACTATACCTGGTTGTGTTTCTAGGATCAGTCCATAGACATTTGGTAGTAGTTTTTGGATAACTCAGGAGGCATTTTGCCAGTCACACAGTTAGAGTCTTACAGTCAATGTATCAGAAATGCGGATTTGTGAATTATCCTTTCACTCAATTTCAAAAAGAAGAGCGAATACATTTTTCATGTCAAATATTTCTCTAAATAAAATAGGTTAAAAAAATCACATCGCTAAAGACATTTATGATCCAGTGTAATTTCCAGATTTATATAACCTATTTCTAAGCAGTCAAATTCTAATGAGCGCACACAGCTCCATTGTTTTCCTTCAGCTACTTAATGTCACCAGAACGCTGCTAAGCAGCTGGAGCAGACCATAGAGTCTATCTCTATAATTGGTAATGAAGCATGATATATTTGTGATTTGGTTTTCAGTGGGAGATTACACACACACACACACACACACACACTCTCACTCACCCCTAATGGGAAGAGTGGGTTTTTTCAGGCGCTTCCCCCCTACACCTCTCCTCCCACTGAAGGAGCTTTCCTAGAAACTCCTCACCATAGTACCCGGTATGTAGTTTGTGTAAATAGAAACAAAGATGAATGTTAGGTGGTATAAAGACACTGCCTGAGGCTTCATGCACCATCAAGAGTCTAAATTCAGTCTAGCTAAAACCAGGCTAGTCTATGCAGCCAGTTAGTGTGTGGCAAGCTAGAGAGTGTGAATCTACAGTGCACCAGTGGTCACACACCAACTCACCATGTGGACCCTGTTTGCTGCACACCCTGGCTTGCTGCAGACTTACTCACTGTTTAGACCAGGGCTCGGCAACCTTTCAGAAGTGGTGTGCCGAGTCTTCATTTATTCACTCTAATTTAAGGTTTCGTGTGCCAGAAATATATTTGAATGTTTTTAGAGGTCTCTTTCTATGTCTATAATATATAACTAAACTATTGTTGTATGTAAAGTAAATAAGATTTTTTCAATGTTTAAGAAGCTTCTTCTAAAATTAAATGAAAATGCAGATCCCTCCGGACCGTTGGCCAGGACCCAGGCAGTGTGAGTGCCACTGAAAATCAGCTCACATGCCGCCTTTGGCACGTGTGCCATAGGTTGCCCACCCCTGGTTTAGACAATCCCAGGAGTCAGGGAAAAGGCAGCCAGAAGAGCTCCCTGTCTAAAATAGCCAAAATGTGTTGGACCACTTAAAAAACAAGTTCCAGACCAAAGAACTCTCTCCTGGAAAATCCTTGCCATCAAGCCTGAAGAGTTCAACTTAGAGACCAACAGGAGGAGCAGGAACAATCTTTACTTACTTACACAATAAAGCATAAAGAGTGACAGTGACAGTGGGAGTGGAAGGGGCAACATGGTCCATGGATATGGCATTAGGCAGGCAATCAGGAGCACTGAGTTCTAGTCCAAGCACCATGACTAACCTTCTGTTTGCTACTGGGCATGTCATTTACTTCAGTGCCTCAGTTTCCTCTCCCATCCTTTGTCCATTGTCTGTTTTGACTAGAAGGCCTTAGGGTTCAGGGTCTTCTCTCACTATATATTTGTACAGCACCTAGTACAATTTGATTTGACTCTAACCACTACTATAACATCAATAAAAAACAGATAGCGAAGGCCAACTCAGTTGGGACACATGAAAGTTTTAAAGTTTGAGGACGATACCAAGCTGGGAGGGGTTGCAAATGCTTTGGAGGATAGGATTAAAATTCAAAGTGTTCTGGACCAACTGGAAAATGGTCTGAAGAAAACAGGATGAAATTCAATAAAGACAATTGCAAATACTCCACTTAGGAAGGAACAATCAATTACACACATACAAAATGGGAAATGACTGCCTAGGAAGGAGTATGGCAGAAAAGGATCTTGGGGTCATAGTGGACCACAAGCTAAATATTAGTCAACAGTGTAACACTGTTGCAAAAAAATCCGAGGTATTAGCAGGAGTGTCATAAGCAAGACACGAGAAGTAATTCTTCTGCTCTACTCTACGCTGATTAGGCTTCAGCTGGAGTACTGTGTCCAATTCTGGGCACCACATTTCAGGAAAGATGTGGACAAATTGGAAAAAGTCCAGAGAAGAGAAACAAAAATGATTAAAGGTCTAGAAAACATGACCTATTAGGGAAGATTGAAAAAAAATGGTTTGTTTATCTGGAGAAGAGAAGATAATCGGGCACATGATAAGAGTTTTCAAACACATAAAAGGTTGGTACCAGGAAGAGGGTAAAAAATTGTTCTCCTTAACCTCTGAAAATAGGACAAGAAGCAATGGGTTTAAATTTCAGCAAGGGATGTTTAGGTTGAACATTAGGAAAAACTTCCTCTCAGGGTGGTTAAGCACTGGAACAAATTGCCCAACGAGGTTGTGGAATCTCCTTCAGTGGAGGTTTTAAAAGAACAGGTTAGACAAACATCTGTCAGGGATACTCTAGTTATTGTGTAGTCCTGCCTTGAGTGCAAGGGTCTAGACTAGATGACCTACTGAGGTCCCTTCCAGTCCTACACTTCTATGATTTAGATCACAACCATATTTTATATGTATGTAGGTAAAGCAAGAGAAATTCCTTTGAAGCACTAGCATTACTTCAGATTTACAATGGTGTAAGAGCAAATTTTGCATTTTTGTCCTTATTTAGAACATTTTCCGTAGTAGAGAGAAAAGTGGGATAACTCATGCAATTGAAGCAGGTGTTCTCTAGGGATTAGAAAGCAAAATACGATCACTCAGCTATATGATGTTCTCACTGAATCCAGCCCTTCCACGTAAAGAAAACTCAGCACAAGCAATGAAAAGCAAGCTTTCAGGGCTTACAAGTTTTGCAGTGAGGAACCCAGATGGAGATTTTAATGAACTTGCACATTTAGATTATATGTTTCCTGTCCTAACGATATTAAAGTATCTTCAACTTCATAAGGCATAATTTATTTTGAAAAATAGAAGCCCTACCCTGACAGCTGTCGCATTGTAGGCTTTTCTTGATTTATACCTTTGGGCCGAGAGTAGTTTTTAAATTTGTTACTAGAATTTCAGCTAGAAATTTAGTCTTTCATCTCACTTCAGAGAACTTCTGAAATACTAATTAAGTTCATAGCTGTACACACTTCAAAGTGTACACATATATCTGAGTACCATGTGCTTCATAGAGGGAGAAAATTTGATTGATGCAGAAATCAGGTGCATCTGAAGAGTGGGTTTTTTACCCAGGAATGCTTATGCCCTAATAAATCTAAGGGTACGTCTATACTTACCGGAGGGTCCGGCGGCAGGCAATCGATGTTCTGGGATCGATTCCAGAAGTGCTCGCCGTCGACGCCGGTACTCCAGCTCGGCGAGAGGAGTACGCGGCATCGATGGGGGAGCCTCCCTGCCGCGTCTGGACCCGCGGTAAGTTCGGACTAAGGTACTTCGAATTCAGCTACTTTATTAACGTCGCTGAATTTGCGTACCTTAGTCCGAAGTGGGGGCTTAGTGGGGACCAGGCCTCTGGTGCCACCAGACTCCACATTGTTTTTGTGGATACATGGCTACCCCACTGATGCAAAAGTCAAATGGGATTCTCAGTGGCATCATTAACAAAGGGGGATGCACTACAGAGCAATGTGTCTAAAAATAAGCTTTTCCTCCCTGCTCCCGCCCTCAATTCTTTTGTGACATCCCAAAATGATGTCCCAAAATGATGTCCCATCCCATAAGCTCCAAGTAAAGGAGTTAATTTTGGAATGGCAGTAGGAGCCATTCATTTAGCTAGAAGTGTTTCACAATAGTAAAAACTCTCGCAATCAGGGATCTCTACGGTGTCTGGAATTTTTCCAATATGCATGAATATATTTTTAGCATACTTGCGTAGGACAGCAGCTAATTACACAGAGTAAATGAGAAGGGAAGTGAGTGCTTGGGGAGGTTCTTTCAGACAAAACCTTAAAAGCAGAAGACTCTTAGCTGCACATGGATGTTCCTAGAACCTCAGGGCACCCTGCTATTTTGCCATGATAAAAGTTGATTATTTATTCTTATTCTATCTGTAAGCCAGTAATTTAAGCTTTGTTCTGCTCTGGTTACATACCTCTCTGTTAAGGCTTTGCTTTGAGTATCTCTTGCAGCTTGAAGATCTTCCTCTAGACGTTTTCTCTCCATCTCCAATCTTTCCACTTCACCCCGAGTCCACTTTCGGGGGCTAATGAACCGCATTTCCTTTAAGAGCTCCTCCTTCTCATTGATTAATATTAGTCGGTCCCGTTCTGAATCCAGCACACCTGGCCAGGCCTCACTGTCCAGTTTAGCCAGATGTATTTTTAAGTTTGCTATTCTATAGAAAAAAAATAAAGTCCACTTCACATACAGTGTTTGTGTTTAGTGGCCTGAGCCCAGCTGCTACTGGACACATGTCCACATAATGAACCACCATGACAATTAGCATCCTTGCTAAGCTGCTCAGCCTGGAGACTGAACTACCCTGCACTGCTGGCATTGTTTACACTATGATTTACCAGATCCATGATTGTCAACAGTGCAGCACAACAGGTGATAGGAAATTGCAATGTATGTAAGACCCAGAAGTTTTTAACCACAACATCTTCTAAGAGTGATAGACACCAGACCCATCTGAGAATTGCCTGCACTACTGCTTTCACTAGCTGTACCCAATAGAAGTTATGGGAGTGAAAAACATCTTGGTGTAAACCCTAGAGATGTTCCACCCAAGTCAGAGCTGATACACACAGGCTGATACACACTGCCACTGTCAGTGCTCTACCTATTTTGTGGATTGAGAGAACTTTGTACTTCAGGACTGTGAAATGCTCTTTATGGATACCAGATTAAGTCAAATACATTTCAAATAAAAAAACTGATCTTGTATTGACAAAGCTAATATGATGCTAGCTAGTACTAAAAGAATCTGAATCTTGAATCTTGAACAGTTTTAGTAAAGCACATTTACAGGCCACATTAAAGTATATTAGATCATATATTGCTAGTCAGAAGTGTAACAGTATGAGTGGTTATGTTAACATTTATAACCCTAACTAATGCATCTGGATACTGTGTGAATGAGCTTGTTCCTAAACCCTCAGCTGTGGGTTTCAGGGCACCCTGCTATTTTGAAAAAGGATGCTCAGTGCAAGTCCAGATTTGAAAAAAATCAAAGCATTAAAACTTAAACCTCAGGCAGCAGCAACATGTGTACATGAACAGTCAAAGGGGTGACAAAATATCACTCTGAATCACAAGTCACTTATATGGATACTGCATAAAAACTATTTTGATTACAGGCATTATTCCAAAGCCCAACATTAAACTTTATAGTTACTGGTACTTCAGGGCTGCATCATATGTTCAAAAACCTAAGAAAGGACAGATAGGTACTGAATAACCAAAAGAAGGAAATCAACAGCAATAGCTGGTATAGCAGTAACTATACTGGCTTAAATAGAGTAATAGCTGGAGTTTTAGTGGGTAGCTATATAGCAGATCAGATTGCATAAATTTCCATTCTAGCTACCTGGACTCAAGTCACTTAGGTTTTTGAAGCTTTCCCTTTTAAGGATGAAGTTTTCCATGCTTTTTCTCTGACAAAACGTGGACCTTTGTGGAAAGATTATTCAAAAAAAGGTTCAGCAGTTTTGATATAAAATATGAAAGATGGTTGTTTTTTTGTTTGGGGGATTCTTTTTTAACAGCTCTACAGCTGAAAAGGCTGGTGTCTGGGAAGATGAAGTTTGGCATGCAAATTGCCCTCATGGGACAGTAGTTACACATCTCATTCAGGGTGTAATAAGACTGGAGTTAAACTGAAGTCAATTGGTTGCCAATCTGAGTTTGCCAATTATTTTGTACTCTGGACACACTACATTGTTCCAGAACACAAATGTTTGATGTTTATGCTAGGCTGAGCATGTACAATTATATTTATTAACTCAGGTAAATGGGCAGCCAACTAACTGGGATTAAAAATCTTAGTGTAAATACACCCTCAGGTACAGACTAAATTCAAACCCTGATTGGCTTGTCAGAGTTAGCAGGATCACAGAAAAGGGGACAGCCACTGTTACATGGTTATCAAAGGCTCTCAGGATTCAACTTCTGCCCTCCAGCTCCAAAGCACAGGAGGACCAGAAGTCCATAGGGCTCTATGAAAGGGAGGCAACCTGGCCAGGACTAAGCCTATCTAACTTATTCTCATGACACTACAATGGATGTTAACGCTTTTTCTGTCACTTTTCTGCACAAAAGCCACATTTGGGAGGAGGGGCATTCTTAATGCAGAGCCAGTTCCCACAGCAGTGTTGCTTCTTCTTAATTAATTTAAATTCTATAATTATTAGAAATTCATCCTGACTGTTTTTAAGCCTTCTTAGAGCTATTTTGTTTCTGACTGCCTGATTAAGTGCAACAGTGTGCTCCAATGAAGAATTCACAGTGGCATTAATTTATAATCTAAGAATTCCTCAGTGCATTTTGAAGGAATATGAATTTTTATAAGAGGATTGCTTGGTATTAATCTGATCACTCCTGGCATACATTTGCATGGATATGGCTTTTCAATGGAATTTGCTCTCAATGCTCTGCACACATTCTTACACTTTTTTTTAAACTAACCCTGAATTTGCCCCTGCTTTGCAAGCAACCATTCTTTGCTTTTTGGATTAAAAAAAATAAACCCACTTTTAAAGTCCAAAAAAATTCTTTTATCGTTATGGAATAAATGCTTTGCAAATGACTTGGCATTTAGCTGAAAACTCCAGCCCTTCAGCTTTCACAGACTGAGCATTTAAACCACATCATTCATGCACAAGTCCAGATTTGCATTACAAAGAAATCAGCAATAGTAGGTTCTGAGGTGCCAGGCACAGCTTCATTCTGAGTGCCTATCACCTCTGAGGCTGAAGGAAGTGGAGGGAAGGATGCTTAGTTTTATTTTTAACGGTACTCTTTTTAAATAGAACAATCATTCTAGATTGTTTGTTTGGTATCCCGATATGCAATCTGACTCCTTTATTGATCCAAACAAGTCGCTCCCTCTTTGCAGGAACAAATCAGAGCATGTGCACTTCTATACCTGTGTGCACCTGTAACCCACACACCTTCTGGGTGTGGTGATGTGTCCCATCTAGTGGCACGGAGACCACTTAAAGAGAGAGATAAAATGAGTCTGCTCTACAGCCCTGGGTACTAGCCAGTGGGCTTTTAGCTCATGCAGTAGAGGCTCATGCACTAAGCTCCAGAGGACCCCAGTTCAATCCTGCCCACCGACAACCAGCATCTGTTAGTGTTACACACCTAAAATCAATCAGAAATTCAAGTAGTCAGACTTGCTTCTGCGCTTCAATGGCTGATGAAATTGCACCCACCAAAATGGAGGTGGACCTTTAGGAAGTGTGCTCGCAAGAACATTCTTAAACTTTTGTAATGCTCCAACTGCTGCAGCAATGGTGTCAAATATGTCATTAAGCCATTAAAACATCCATTTAAGACCTTCTAAGACAAGTCTTGGTCAAGGGTTCAGGCACAATGGCTGGTATCTGCTGTCCAATTCCAACCTTGTTTATCCCAATTTGATTAAGGCATGGACTACACTTTAAATTCAGGTGAACATAGCTATGTTGCTCAAGGTCTGAAAATTCCACACCCCGAGTAATGTCACCATGCCGACCTAACTCCCATTGTACATACAGCTAGGATGACGGAAACATTCTTCCATCAACCTAGCTACCATTATGTGGGGAAGTGATGTTCCTACAGTGATGGGAAAACCCCTTCCATGGTATATGCTGGTCTACACTATGGGGTTATGCTGGCAGAGTTATGGCACCATCACTATGCCACTACAGTCCCCATAGTGTAGACATACCCTTAGGCGTGCTCTGCACTACAAAATTAGGCTGGCGCAAGTCACTTTGTATTGACCTTTCCTTCGAGAAGCCCAGCTAGCTAAGGATGAGACTATCACCAGGCCCTTGAATCTTTTCAGAAAGGGATGTTACTAATGTTAGCAGGAGACCTACAAGTAGTCTGGCCCTTGGTGTTTCCATTAAATTAAATGTTATAACTAAGTTAACATCAAGTAACCCCTATTTCCAGGCCTTCGGTTTTATCTTTCCAGATAAATCTGTTTTATTAAGCCCTGAATGTTTACTCTTCCCACTGGGACTCTCCTTTTTACAATAAGTCTCTCTACATAGTGCTTGAATCCCTGACTCGCTTATGGAAAAGTACCCATTAGCTTACTTGGTTCTTTTGGGAGAGTAATGCTCCACTGGGTCCTGGGGACAGAGAAATTCTTATTCTTCCTACAGACTCAGCATAAGGGGCCTTTCTTTTAATTCCACTTTGCCAATCTATGGAGAAGGTAAGAAATACCTGGGGTTGCAAACTTTCTGTAATTTTAAATAGATATTGAAAATTGGTTCCAATAATACAGGGACTTCCCTGCAGGTTGGTCTACTGTTATTATTGTCCCACTTTATGACAAGAGGGATAGAAATAAACCTGGGAATGACCATCCAATCAACCTTTAGATGTGGTCTTCAAACTCTATTCCAGATACCTCTTAGGGCTGAGAGCTGTAACCATTTTGCAGAGAACTAGCCAGCTTTAGGAATACAGCTTCTCAACTATAGTTAATTGTTTCGTGCTCTCACATTTGATCTACAAATACTGTTTTCCCCAATGGGGGAATATTTTATGTGGCCTTTACTGATTTGAAATTTGCTTTTAAGTCTGTTGACAGAAGCCATTTATGGAGAAACTTGCAAGGGCTTGGTAAGGTCTCAGGTTAACTATCTTTTGAGAGCCCTTCTTGGCCAAACAATGGCCAGGGTTCGGATAGGGTGGAAGGACAATCTAACAGATCCTATGTCTATTATAAAGGATGTGTATCATGGTTTATTGTCCTCCTCTCTTTTAAATTTTTATATTAAATGGTACTGGGCCTATTTGAGGGGAAGCAGTATTTTGCCCCTAAAATTCTGAATTGACCAGTGTCCTGCTATAGGCAGGTACGGTTCTGTTGTCTCAAACGCCTTTGAGTCTGAAATGTCCATTATGGGATTTTGGCATTTTTTGTCAGCAGGAATATACAACTAAAATATTTACTTTTGGACATAAACCAAAGTTCCATAAATGGATAATTGATGACCACTATATTGAACAGGGTAAGTCCTTTTCTTATCTGTTTATATGCTTTACATTCAGGTGTGTGTGAATGGGATAAATGTATATAGGAAGCTCTGGGGAGAGCCTTTAGGTCCATGCAAACAATTCTTTGTTTTTCTAGTGTGCATCAGAGTTATTTAATTGTACAGGCTCTCAGACTGTTCACAGCTCAAAATTTATAATTTTTGTGCTCAAACATTATATTATTGAATTATATTATCTCATTACATTTTTATATGTGGAAATTTGGGAATGGAAAGATCATTAAAGAAATGCCAAATACATTTCTGAGGAGAATACGTCATCTCCTCAGTTATGCCCCAGATGCTTTATGTAGGACAGAGGTGGGTGAATGCCCTATATCTACCAAAGCACAATGCCTCTGTTAATTATTAGTTGCAATTTCAGAATATGAATTTACATTGGCTTCCAAGGTCATGTGCGGAGGAACAGCTTAAGTCTAAAACTTCAAAATTTTCAAGATTTTTGCAAGTCCAATGTCTGCATTCTTGGGGGTTTCAGGAACTAGGTTTGGTCAGGACTTTAAGAATTTTCATTAAGCTTAAAACTGAAGATGTTTGTAAATAATCAGGCATTAATGCAACGCACACGTCTCCCAGGCTCTGCTTTAAACGTCATCCATAGATCTGAGAAATATTTGGAAGTTTTGAATACTAAGCTAAGGGGGCGACTTCACAGCTCTGTTTTCAAACACAGTTGGCTCATTAGGAGGGGAGGCCTAGAGGCATTGAGAAGCACAACAGTATATGCCATCCACTAGGGTTACCATTCGTCCGGATTCCCCCAGACATGTCCGGCTTTTTGAGCTAAAAATAGTGTCCGGGGGGAATTTGTAAATGTCCAGATTCCCCCCCCACCCCCATGCAGAGCGCGCGCGGCTAACAGGGCAGCCGGTCGGATGGTGCCACTTACATGAGGCTCCGACAGCCAGAGAGAGCTCCTCCTCCGCTTCCCCTGCAGCAGAGATCACTCCCTCCCTCCTCCCTGCATTCGCAGATTGCCTCCAGCAGTCTGGAGTTCCTCCCCCGCTCCTCCTCCACTGCTGCCCAGCATGCTGGGACGAACGGCTCAGGCCGTTCCTGAGCAAGTTCACAGAGACGTTAGGCGAAGGCCAATAACAAGGGGGGCAGGGGGTCCGAGAAGGGGCAGGGAGGTTTTGGAGGGGGCAGTCAAGAGACGGGGGGGGGGAGTTCGGGAGTTCAGGGGGGCTTCCTGGGGGGGTGGATAAGGTTTTGGGCAGTCAGGATACAGGTAGGGGGTAGGATCCTGGGGGGCAGTTAGGGTGGGGGGGGTCTTAAGAGAGGGCAGTCAGGGGACAAGGAGCGGGGGGGGGGGGGTTGGGAGTTCTGGGGGCGGGGCTGTCAGGGGGCAGGAGTGGGAAGAGTGATCGGAGCAGTCAGGAGACAGGGAGCAGAGGGGTTTAGATGGGTTGGGAGTTCTGGGGGGGGCTGTCAGGGGGTGGGGAATGGTTGGATGGGGCGTGGGAGTCCCAGGGGTCTGTCTGGGGGTGGGGGTGTGGATAAGAGTTGGGGCAGTCAGGGTACAGGTAGAGGGTAGGGTTCTAGGGGACCAGTTAGGATGGGGGGACGGTATCAGGAGGGGGCAGTCAGGGGACAAGAGGCAGGGAGGCTTAGGTAGGGGGTGGAGTCCTGGGGGGCAGTTAGGAGTAGGGGTCCCAGGAGGGGGCAGTCAGGGGACAAGGAACGGGGGGAGGGTTGGGGGTTCTGAGGGGAGCGGGAAGAGGGAGGGGCAGGGGCGGGGCTAGGGTGTGGCTAGGGCGGGGCTAGAGCGGGGCTCCTCCCGTCCTCTTTTTTGCTTGCTGAAATATGGTAACCCTACATCCACGTTACTTTTGTCATTTGAGAACTATAATGACTTTCCCCAGTTTTGACTCAGAAGCCTTTAGCCTGACTAGCTCAACAATTTGAATATTGGTTATGTAGCAATGATGTTTCAGTTATACAGACAATTGCTTTATTTACCTGGTCAAGAAAAGACTTATGTGAAATTAATTTTCTTTATAGCCTAAGTGGATCAATTTATTCTTAACTTTTAAAATTTCATTTTTGTTATACAGGGTGTTTTAAAAGTTAAGGAGAAGGGTAGAATCTGTGTTTATCTTCTGTACTGTGATTATTTAAAAATTTGTATTTACTCTGTTGAGTGTTCTGTTTAATTACTAAGACACTATCCTAACATTTGATTTGCATTTGCAATTCCATACAGTCTTTATTGTCATTAAAAGCTGGAGTCTTTCAAAGAAACAGTTGCTTCATACTGGCCACTAAGCACAAAAGTTCTTTCAGAGTTTCAGTGAATGCCCCACAACCCCCACTGAAGTTCTAATTGTGCTCTTAATGGGTTTTCCTCTCAATCACAGATATCTGTTTACATTTTGAACTGTACAGTCCCAATAGTAAGCAACAACAGACAAAACACCAACTACCTTCTCTTTGCTTCTTCATATCGGAGGCGTAATCTGACCTTCTCAGCCAACTGATTATTAGTGCTTGTGATAAACTAGGAAATAAAGTATAAAACCAGTGAATTAATAAACAGCTATTGTGCCTTGAGACATTCTATATTCAAATTGTAATGCTGCTAACTTGTCAATTGAATTAAATTCATAGATTCGAGAGGTGATCAGACTGAAAATTGTTTCCTTTGATTGATTTTTTATGATTATGTGCTTTAGGTGTCTAAAAACTGATATAAGATGCAAGAGTTATCTTGCTCTCCAGTTATAGAGTACAGCAGAATCTGACTAATTCACATCTATGATTGGGGCCCAGATTTTTCCCCCTTTGCTTTTAAAACTACAGTGGAGGACTTTTTTGCAAGGTAATTTTTACTATCTCCCTCTTCTGAAATGTTACAATATGTTTTGTGTTGGTCTGCCTTATTTAGATTGAAAAATCTTTAGGGTAAGGAACATAATGGCTATTAGGACTGGGCTGATAGATGCCTTACACAAATAGAACTACAGTAGTAAGAACTATTCACTCAAGTGAGGATTTGCAGGATTGGTCATGATGATACCAAACCTGCCATCTGAGCCACATGGGTTGTCCCGGCTGCACCTGTGCAAAGTTTGCCTGCGCTGATCCGATTGCCAGATCAGAGCCCAATGTTTGTACAGCACCATGAAAGTTTATAATTTTAATATGAGACCATACTACAGCAACCTGCTATTAAATCTTACTAAGACGTGGCAAGAAGCCACCTTTTTCATGTGCAAAAGTCAAGATGTGTGGATTAGAGGGCTTCTATATATCTTTGAAAGTTAAGGATGTTAATCAACAGACATTAGAAGAATTCACCCCAAGGAATCATTAATTTTAAAGCCCTAAGGATTTTCACCTATTCCATAATTCCCATTTACAATAATAGGATCGAAGGGTAAAGTACACTCTTGTGGAGAGGGCCAGCACAAGGGTTATGCACCACTTAAGTGCCACCTATGTTTTTAAGGGGTGCATAAGGCTGTGATTGTCCTCTACGCAGGGTTGCATTGTAACAAATTGTAACAAAGAGTTGACATTTTTAAAAAATTGGTAACATTACTCATTTTCAATTCAAATTCCCAGCTAGTAGAAACTAACTTCACAAATGACCTAGCCCTGCAAGTTTGTAATCTTCCTCAAAGCTAAATCCATAGGTAGCCTCAAAACGTTCCCTATGTCATAATGCTTGCCTTATAACAGAAGGGTTAACAGAATATTCCATGCCTCAAGGAAGAAATATTTAGGGGAAGGAAAGGGTGAGATCCACAAAGAGACTTAGGCTTTGCAACACTGAGCATCATAGTGCCTAACTTTTAGGTGCCTAGAAAAAAAAAATCACAGGAATAACGCTGGAATCCCCAAAGCTGAGTTAGGTGCCTATAAAATGCATGGGGAGAGATAGAGGCCTTAGAATGTGATCCACAAAAGCCAACATGCCAGGCAGGGAGCCGCCAAAGCTAGCCAATGGGAGATGCCAATCAGAGGGATATATGTTAAGTCCCGCCCTGTTCACAGATATAGGAGCCTAAGTCTAGACTGTAGGGAGGCGTTTATCTCTGCTTGAGATCCACAAATCGGAACCCACCTCCTCGAGTCACGGGGTTTAGACGCTTTAGCTGCTTCTTGCTGCACATGGACTGGCCAGAGGAGGAGGAGGAGCTGCTGCTGCCACCCACCTTATAACTTTTAGCCCAGTGGTTAGAGCACTCCTCTGGGACTGGGAGATCCAGGTTTAGCAGGAGAGGAAGGTGGGAAAACCCAGCTCAAATCCTCTCAGGAGGATGCTCTAACTCATGAGCTATGTAATATTCTGATGGGGGGCTCCCTCAGTCTCCTACTGAAGCTGCTCCACTGTGGCAGAATAATGAAAGAGTGATTGGAGCAGTGGGACCAGACCCAAGGTCTCCCACCTCCTAGATGGGTGCACTAATCACTGAATTATAGAGCCACTCTCCCACACTCAGGCCCAATGACTATTAGGCAGAGAGGAGGAAGGGAGGGATGGACGGAAGAGAGAGAGAGAAAAATCTCTGTAGTCCAGTGGTAAGGGCCCCCACCTGGGAGGTGGGCGACCACTGCTCAAATCATCTTTCCCCTGCTGGCAGAGAGGGGAGAATTGAACCTGGGTCTCCCACCTCCCAGGCAAGTGCTTTAACCACGAGGCTAAAAGTTGTAAGTTGGGCAGGTGCCACCACCGCTACTACCTCCTCCATTTTGCCATCAAATGAAACGTCAATGAAAACCACACTGATGTTGAAACTTTGAAGGCCCATCAATTAATAGTTATTTGCCCTAGACTGAAGACTTGCAATATGGCAACATTGATCCAGTGCAGAGGAATAATTTTTGCATGTGTTTGTGTCACATGTTACTTACATTTCCTGAAACATCTGTTTGGGAGCTAACATCCAGATACTGTGGAGGTAATAAGGCTGCATTGCTGTCCCACAGGTCTGACTGTGATCCTCTGTCAGTCACAAAGCCATCCTTTAACCTGGCTAAGCTCTAAAACAAGAATTCACAAAGTCATCTCTTTTCTTGCTAGAAAAAATATCACCTGCTGCACAACAACATTACATTGAATGAGATATTTAAGCTTGAGTAAAAATCACAGTGACCCTTCTTTGATAAAAAGTTCCTTACTGGGAACATGCGTCTTAGAGCAAGCTTTTCTTTTACGTTCTTGCTCTCATTTTAGAGATCTGGGGATAATAAAGTGATTTAATTGAAGCCAATGTCACATCATACCATCTTTGAGTTTGTGATCAATAAATAAAACCAAAAGGATGACAGTTCCACTCCAAACGTGATGTTGGTCATTTTATATTAACCCCTAAACTAATAATTATATTCTTTGAAATAAAAGATTTAGTCTGCCCTAGATATTGTGAACATTTCCAGTTACATCAGATCAACTTTGCAAGAGTGTTTCAAGGATATGCCTTGTCCTTTCCATCAATAGCTCATTATTTAAAATTATTTCAGTACCTGAATGAGATCTTGTTTTTCTTTCTCTCCTGAAGTGATTGCTTTCTTGATAGCTTTCATTTCACTTAATATGGCTTGCGCTTCATCAAGTTTGTATCCACCTTGAGTATCAGACATTTTCATATCAATTCTGCATGAAAAGTTACAAAATAAAAAGAGGAAAGAGATTTAAAACACTCAAGATATGCCCAAAATAATTTAGTCACGTGACACTGTAGCTCAAGTTTATTAAAGAAATTTTAAGTGAACGCGTTTCAAATGCTAAAGCACATGCAACTTTTTGTGTCCACTTCCAAGCATGTAAACATTCTTAATCATGGGCTGTCCTCATCCATTGGAAGGAGAGAACAGAGTTAGTGAATGATCATGGTTCTTTTCCCCTTTTGAATAAGTTACTTCATGATATGCAGTTACATTAACCTTGAGAATTCCACTATTCTGAAGCTAACTAAGAGGGGCTACTTTAATGCCATCCCTTTGGTTTTTGACATGCTGACAATGAGAAACAAGTGCAGTGAAATAAAATTCCTACTATTGCCAACATTATATGTTGGGAGTCAAATTCCAAAGGAATTACTCCAAACTGATGCCCATATAACAAGAGCAGAATCTGGACCACAGATGCTTTTACTTGTCTTCCTTCATGTGTTTGGAAATGTCAAAAGAACTAACTTATTGAACATGTCTCTCCCATCTCTGTGATAACTTACAGCTTGACACTGCAAACACTGTTTGCAATGCTCACCGTACTCAATTGTCCTATTCACAATGTAATAAGCATTTTCAGAATTAGAGGGTCCAAAAGTCATGTTCCAGAAAGCACCTGGCTTAGCTGAAAAGTTAAGATGAATCTTCAGATCTGGTGTTTTCAGATGTCTCAAAATTGTAGAACATTACAAGGATTTCTCCACATGGACAACAGCAGGATCAGTCTAAATTTGTATTCAGAATGGTACCAGGGAGACACTTTTGGCATGAGTTTTATAGAATATGCCCTTAATTAGTCTCCAGGTACTGGGCATGTTGCTATTTCGATATCTTCAGGATGAAGGAGCTCCTGTGGTTTTCTACATCACTTATGTTAGTAGAATATAAATCAATGTATTTTACAATGTACATTACAAAAACATGCAAGTAAACTTGTAAAACCCAAGGACTATGGCAGGGGTTGGCAACGTTCGGCACGTGGCCCGCCAGGGTAAGTACCCTGGCAGGCCGGGCCAGTTTTATTTACCTGCTGACACGGCAGGTTCGGCCGATCGCGGCCCCCACTGGCCGCGGTTCGCCATCCCGGGCCAATGGGGGCGGCGAGAAGCCGCGGGCAGCACATCGCTCGCCCGTGCCGCTTCTTGCCGCCCCCATTGGCCCGGGACGGCGAACCGCGGCCAGTGGGGGCCGCGATCGGCCGAACCTGCCGTGTCAGCATGTAAATAAAACTGGCCCAGCCCGCCAGGGTGCTTACCCTGGCGAGCCGCGTGCCTAACGTTGCCGACCCGTGGACTATGGTATTCCTGAATGCCAAATAAATCTGAAAATTGCGACATAAAGTGTCAGCTCAGTGCTCCAAAGTTAAGAGTATCAGACACATTTTAGCAGCAAAATGAGGCTAGTGTCACCTCAGCGAGAGTACAAAATTAAAACATACAAACCCCCCTCACTGTACTCTCTTCTCAATTCTAGTATAAGAGCTTTGTACTTCCGAGGACTAAGCAGGACCACCACAGATAGGGGGAGAGTAAGAGGAAGAATTTGCCTAGAACAGGGATCGGCAACCTTTGGCACGCAGCCCATCAGGGAAATCCACTGGTGGTTCGCCGTTCCAGGCCATTGGGGGCTGCGGGAAGTGGCGTGGGCAGAGGGATGTGCTCGCTGCCACTTCTTGCATCCCTGATTGGCCTAGAACGGCGAACTGCGGCCAGTGGGAGCAGCGATCGGCCAAACCTGCGGACGCTGCAGCCCACCAACGGATTTCCCTGACCGGCCGTGTGCCAAAGGTTACTGATCCCTGGCCTAGAAGTATGGCTGTTGTTACTACTTCAAACAGCAGCAGGCAGAGATCTGCAGCCTGTAGGGAGGTTGTGGGGGCATCTGCACAGAACTATCATACAGTGAGTTATGCTTAATATATTTGTACAGGATTGATTGATGTACTCCAACATTTTAAAACAGGTTAAGATGTAAATACCACTTAGGCATTAACAGACACAAATATTGTTCACAAATATCTTCAAGCCACAGCTAGTACACACTCCACCTCTCTGCCTAAAGTGACAATTACAGATTCCACAACCCATAGAAAGCTAATCATCCATTTTAGGTTTCTTGATGATACAGGGCCTGCATTTCGGTAGGGCTTCAGCGTGGTTTCTGCTAGTCCTGGGACTTTTGTCATGCTAGCACCTGGGTGCAAGCATGAAAAATGTGATTTGCATACACAAATGTCATCATCCAAACACATTGTTAGAACATACCATTTACACTAGTAGGTGCTAGTGTAACAAGGTATATGCAAGAATAAGCCAAGACTGAGATCTGGAGTTATGCCAGAGGTCTTTGACATCTGCAAAAGGCAGACAAATCCATGCAACAGGAATTCCTTTTCTTCTTCCTCCTTAGTGGTGCCCTAGCAGAGATTTTTCTCTCGATACTGCCCTCCCTTGAAAAGCATGGACTCTGACAAACTTAAGAGTCTTCCTATACGCTACCAGAAAATAGAAATCAAACTCCATGAAGTTAATATATCCTTCCTTCAAAGTGTCATTAACCAAATCCTCTTGGTTAATGACAGGCAAAGTGAATCTTTGCACATTTTCCCTGCTTCCACATTGGAGATCTTCCTTCAGTAAACAGGATAATTTTATTTTCATAGAATCATAGAATATCAGGGTTGAAAGGGACTGCCGAAGGTCATCTAGTCCAACCCCCTGCTCAAAACAGGGCCAATCCCCAGACAGATTTTTGCCCCAGATCCCTAAATGGCCCCTTAAAGAATTGAACTCACAACCCTGGGTTTAGCAGGCCAATACTCAAACCACTGAACTATTCCTCCCCCCCAATTCTCCTTGAATTCATCACAATAGGAGAAAGATTGGTGGGTTTAGATTTAAGAAGCCTCTGATAGAAACTGTGAAAAAGTCATTTTTGTGCAGCACCTAGCACAACAGGGTCCTGGTCCCTCAGTAGGGGTTCTAGGATGCATGGTAATATGAATTAATACTCCTCAGAGACGTGACATATATCTGAAACCAATATAGTAGTGGCTAAGCAACTGGTTTGTAAATTACAGAGGAAAGATTTCCTATAAATTTGTATGGAAACCAGTTTCGATATGTTCTGCATATTAAACAGGGCACAGACGTCATGTTCAAGTGGTGTATTCTCTTCAACAGAAGTAGGCTGAACAACTTGACAGCTGGTCTTTCCCTCCTCCCAGGGGAATTCTACTGAGAGGAGCTGGCACATCTATGAATTTGTAAGTGGTAAAAATTAACCACCTACACTATATGCCTCATTACTTAAGAAATGCCAACTGTTATTCCTACACTGGTAAGCATCAGGGTCCTTGTCTTTTTACAGCTTTTTCTCAATGCCCCTAAAAACAATGACCCCTTGAATCAAGACCCGGGGCCCTACCATGACATCAGTGTTAAGCAGTACTAGATGCAATGGGCAGTACTGTACTTTAAATGATGACATAATGTGGCCTCGTGACATTGTTGGAAGTGCTTTTTGGAGTTAAGTCAGTTTGTACATGCTCACATTTGCTACACTAGCACTCACATGCGCAAGTGACAGATTCTAATATGTGCTGTGTGTACTGCTTTTCGAGTCTGTCAGTTGTGTGCCCAGATGTTAGCACCCTAGGAGCACGCACAGGCAGAGAAAACGCTTTCTTTATTCAAGCAGCTAAAGAACCAGGGAGAGGGGGTGGGAAGGGAAAGAACTTTTCACCAGAAAATAAGATTGTGCATTAAACTTACTTCTTTAGTGTCTGGAAGCCATGCTCTTTGTACTGCAGTTCTTGCCTCATATGAGCTACCTCTCTCTTCAATTTATTAACCTGTAGTAATTGGAAGAGCAAAGTGTTACATTTTCAGACTGATACATCCATTAAGATTAAAGGCACGGTATTATCCACACAATCAGAACATGCTTAATCAGGATGGTCACTTCAGGCTGAATCTCCTAGAATATCAATTTAGCACAACAGTGAATAGCCATAACTACTACTTCATCTGGGCAGTATTATAAAATCACTCTTTAGTTCCTAGAAGTTATGTGGTATCAAGTTAGGTGCAAGAGATGTGAAATTCTTAACTCTTAAATATACAAGTTGACATATAAAGATTAAAAGGAGACAAACATGGAATGTCATTTTTATTCAATGTTTAACATCTTTACTGACTTTTTAAAAATGATTAAATAATAAGACAGCTGCTTAATTGCAATAATATAAGCCACCTACTGGGCTGTCCCAGTTAAGAAATTTCATTGTCCAACTAACACAGTGGGAAGGTCATGCAAATTGTAAATACATAGATCCTGTAGTTTTCTCTATTATGCTCCTTCATAGAAGCCTGTCTCACCTGCTTTAGATTGAGAACAAAAATGACCAAAAGTAAAGTCTCCATGAGTCTGCACTGAACTGAACACAAAATAGCTACCCATGTCTGGAGACCATTCCTAGATATTTGAAATTGCAGTACAAAATCACCACCTAGTTAAATATCTGATAATATCTATAGCAAAATATTCTCTATCAGCTTTCAGGCAAGCTCAAAGCTTTCAAGAAAAATGTGGGATAGTTGAACTCTGGGACATTGACTTCAGAGAATTTCTGATAATATATATTCTAGATTAAGGGCAGCAGCATTAGTTCACTCAGCTGCCTTGGCATCTCCTTTAATATTTAACATGAGGTTTTGAAGCTTCTTAAGATCATTAGCGGAAAGCAAAGGTCCATTTGTACTTCTTACCCTGGATTTTGTAGTAGCAATTTCAGCTTTAAGAATCTCCGGGTCATATTTAGAACTAGACGATGAGCCAGAGTGCACTGGAATGAAGAGAATATGTTGAATTAAGAATTCTATTTTACATTAGGGTGAGCTTTACAACACATCACACAAATCTGAAAGGAGGACTCCAATACTGTACACACAACCTGAAGATTCAATATTTATTCTCTGAGCCCTAATGCTCTTTCCTGAGGAGACCAATTTATTTGTTTTCATCTTCTCTGCTTCACTTCATGCTCCAACTCTCTCCCCACATTCTGAGTGAAACAAGACTTCCCCCAGCTCTCTCCCACCTCAAGATCCTTTTCTCCCCACTATGCTAGTTCTGCACCTTTTCTTCCAGTGTGACAGCACCCAGCAGCATGGTCAAATAATCGCACTGGGAAGGCATGCCAGAGAAAATTGGAGATGCAGATCATGCTCCATCTGTAAGTCCTGATCTGGCACCAGTTCCCAGCAATCAAAATCCCTTCCTTCTACTTGGCACAGTGCCCAAACACTAGGTCCATGCCCAGTTGCTTGGTCTCCTGAAATACCAAATCCATTAACAAAAATAAAACACTCACACCACACCCCAGAAGTGATTGGGAGGAGTGGGGGAGGAGTGGGAGAGGTGGTTGGGAGGAGTGGGGGAAAGAGATTGTATGTAGGATTTCAATTTTAAAATAGGGTTTTCTTGTAAATTAATCCATCAAATACACAATATAACAAGAAAACTGAAGAATGCAATACAGCCTTCTGAAGGGCCTGAGGATGTGGCAGACCATAGGATGTGCCGCAGTGGATTAGTAGGGTTACCATATTTAAAAAATAAAAAAAAAAGAGGACACTCCATGGGCTCTGGCCCCGCCCCGCCACCGCCCATTCCCCAGCCCTTCCCCAAAGTCCCCGCCCTAACTCCCCCTCCTCCCTCCCAGCCATGCGAAAAGGGCTGCCTGAGCGCTACCGGCTTCACGGTTTGCCGGGCAGCCTCCAGACCCTGTGCCCCAGGCCGGCGCTTCCCTGGAGCCCGGGAGGGGAAGCACCCAGCCGGGGGCGCAGGGTCTGGAGGCTGCCCGGCAAACCGTGAAGCCGGTAGCGCTCGGGCTTCGGGCAGCCCCCATACCTCCGGACCCCAGCCGCCGGCCGGGCACTTCCCTTCCTGGGCTCCGGCTGCTGTGCTCCTCTCCTCACTCTTCAGCTCTGTTTAAGAGCCGAGCTGCCCGAGCGCTACCGGCTTCGGGCAGCCCCCATGCCTCTGGACCCTGCATCCCCGGAGCCCGGGAGGGGAAGTGCCCGGCCAGCGGCTCAGGGTCCAGAGGCAAGGGGACTGCCTGAAGCCGGTAGCGCTTGGGCAGCTCAGCTCTTAAACAGAGCCGAAGAGTCAGGGGAGGAGCCCAGCAGCCGCGGGAGGGGAAGTGCCCGGCCAGCGGTATTTTTCCCTGGACATGTTCGGCTTTTTGGCAATTCCCCCCGGACGGGGGTTTGATTACCAAAAAGCCAGACATGTCCGGGAAAAAACGGACGTATGGTAACCCTAGGATTAGACCAATGTTCCATCAAGTGCAGCATCCTGTCTTCATCGGTGGACAAAACCCTTATGCTTCAGAAGGCACAGCATTGCACAACTGGGAGCTATTTTAAGGGGTAGCTAGGGACAGGGAAACTGTTTTTTGATCTGTGCAATGATCCATTTATGCCCTGTAGTACAAAACTGTAGTTTTGTTGTCAGAGACATTGGCAGGATGCTAACAGAACCCTCCAGCGTGAGCATACAGTTTATAGTTCACAGAGTCATGAGTAATGTACAACAGAAGTGAATGGGATTCAGAGACAAGGAAAAGCTTCAGGAAGAGACTAAAAATGTCTGGGGCTGTTTACTTTAGAGATGAGACAGGGGACATAATGGCATACAAGCTGGAATAGTGGCATAGCAAAGTTAGATTGAGCACTTCTATTTATCCTTCTAGTGGAGATGAACATTTCAATGAAACTGAAAGGCAGCAAAATTTAAATTGCTTAAACACCTTTTAATGTAATCCTGAATTAGCCTGTAGAACTCATTGACACAAGATATAATTGAGGAAAATTTCTCAGCAGTATTTTAAAAGGTTTGGTCATTTATATGGATAATGAGAACATCTAGAGCATGCGGCTCTGTCAGGGTAATCCTTGGGTGGGCCGCCAGACAGTTTGTTTACATTTGCATGGCCGCTCGCAGCTCCCAGGGGCCGCTGGAAGAGGTGCAGTCAGGCCCAACACTCACACAGATGGACCCAGAGAACAGTAGGAAGTGGAATGAAAGGAAAAGAGAAAATAGGCAGTGTGAGTGGACAGGAAGAAGTGGCTGGAAGACCAGTTATACAGAAAGTGAGGACAGGGAATCTTCATAAAATTGACTGCTCAGCTACAAAGCAGGAGATAACACTCCAGTCATCATACAGTTGACATAAGATGAACATTTGAATCATTACTAGCTCTTGACAATTGTTCCAAGGCCAGAGTTTCAGAAGCAGTCCTTGACTTTGCCTAACTTGAAACATCACATGTAGAATCTTTGGTTGATGTGGACCAGAAACAGCTAGCTCTACACTACTGCTCATCTAGCCCCATTGTAAGGAGTGCTTGTGGATAGATTTGCTTGACAAGTATAATTACACAGCACCCAGGGAACTGCTATGAATGTGAGCACCAAACCATTCCTTGACAGCCCCAGGTTTCAGAGGAGTACAAACTTGGCAGATAGGCACATCTGACCATGTCCCTTTACCCTCCCACCACACACTGGCAGGCACAGCTGGGGATCTAGCATTAATTACATTTAATTAATTTACATTTTGCTAATCCCCATACTGATCATTTACACACCTGAGGCACTGGTGTCTCTCCTCTTCCGCAGTGATTTAGTAGACCATGATGCAGTGAGATTTCATATAAAGGGACTGCAATACTTTTATAAAATAAATGCTAAAAATGGGAAATGTTTTGAAGACAGATAGCTAGAGAGAACAGGTAAGACACTGCCCTTGACGTAACAGGTCTGTCCTATCAGGAGCTAGCTACAAAGAGTTAACTTTACTCTAAAACAAGTTACAAAACCAGACAGTTTTATTACATATTGTTTTCCTGGTTCTATCATGATGCTATTTCCCACTTGCTAGACAGTTTAATACTTACAGCTGATCTGAGAGCCCAGTTTGTGTTCCCAAACGTCATGTAGCTGCCTGTATTCCTGCTGGGCCAATTCAAGTCTCTGCTGTTTCACCTGGTAGATCTCTTTCTGAGCAGTGATAGCCTCTTGGGCCAGTATCAGATAGTCCTTCAGCATATGTTCCTGCTCCCGCCGCCATTGCACACGAGGGTCCTCTATCTGTGTGGATTCTTAGCAGAGATAAAAGTCCTTACTCAAAAGATGGACAGGATAATATCACTCAAGAGAAAACAAAGACACGAAGAGAAAAAGTGTGCCTAGCATCACCTCCCCTCACTTATGTCAGTATTTAGAAAGTAACTTCCTAATCATTTTTGTCTGTTAAGTGTCTAGCAATCTGCTGATTTAAAATGAAATTGGTTGTGTTGAATTACTTTATAAAAATGATAAATGGTAAAATAATAAGTGCTAGTTTCAGCAACAGATTCTAGTAATACAAAAAGTTATTGTGGAACAATTTCTATTCTTATTAATATTTTTCAGGGAAAGACAACAAAAATATTGAGGGCTTGAGACTTTTCACAGATGTGTTCTATTGTAATTTATAAATGCCACTTCACTAACCAAGAATTTTAAGGAAAACATCGTTACAGATACAACACTATCCATGTGACTCCCCTACAGTCACAGCAACAAAGACTACAAAATAAAATGTTTCGCAGTGAACGGGACCGGCTCCAGGCACCAGCAAACCAAGCATGTGCTTGGGGCGGCACATTTTCAGGGATGGCATTCCGGCCATCCTTTTTTCTTTTTTTTTTTTTTTGCTTGGGGTGGCAAAAGCCTAGCGCTGGCCCTTGCAGCAGCTGACAGAAGCGCCCTGGGGCCGCTGCGGTTCGCGTTGGGGAGCAGCGCCCACACCTTATGGCCGGGTGGGTCAGAATGCGGGACACTTGGGCTGGGGGCCGCCCCACAGGGCACATGGAGCCGCCTGCAGGTGCCGCAGGGCGGCTGCCCCCCAGCGCCGCAGCCGGGGCTGGGTGAAGCGGCCTGAGCCATCCAGGAACTGCGGCAGGGTGGCCAGGAGCAGCAGCAGCGTGGCCATAGAGGGGATCGGTGCCTGGGGCGCTGCCGTGCGGGGCCCGCATCCCGCTCTCCCGGGCTCCGCTCCCTCTGGGGCTGCCCTGCCCTGGCTCCTCAGCTCTCTGCCGGGAGGTCCCCCGGCTCTGCCCTCCTGGGTCCCAGCTGGTCCTGGAGGTGGGAGCTGAGCGCTGCTTACCCCGACCCTGCCAGCACCGGACCGGCTGGAGGCGAGGGGGGAGCAGGCGGAGTCAGCACTGTGCGGAGGAGCCCAGGGCTGGGGCAGCAGAGGGTGCAGGTGGGGTGGGGGGGAGAGCCCAGGGTTGGGGCGGCAGGGGGTGCGGGTGGGGGAGAGAGCCCAGGGCTGGGGCAGCAGGAGGATGCGGGGGGAGCCCAGGGCTGGGGTGGGGGACAGCTAAAAAATTTTTTGCTTGGGGCGGCAAAAACCTAGAGCCGGCCCTGGCAGTGAAGAAGGACTAAGTCTGTAGTGGGGAATCAATATTTTCATCAGATTCTAAAAGAATATTACAAATACAGGAGAATTAAGTCATTTAATGTAGCCAAGTGCATCTCTTTAAAGCCTGGTCCACACTTCAAACCTAGGTCAACTTTGCTACGAACATTCAGGGGTGTAAAAAAAATCCACACCCTGAGCACTGTAGCTATGCCATCCTAGTCTTCAATGTAGAGGCAGCTAGGTCAATAGAAGAATGCCTCCATCAACCTAGCTACTACCTTTCAAGGAAGTGTAGTTCCTACAACAACGGAAAAAAACCTTCCATGGCTGTAGTCTACATCTATACCATGGCATTGTAGCAGTCGCGAACATACTATAAAAATGGCCTAATTATGTTGTATCATTAGTGCCTTGAGAAAGGACTAAACTTCTATTTTCCCCATTTAAAGGATGTACAGCATTATCATTCTACTCATTTTAAGACAAAGGAGCAAGGGGAAGAACTGTTATAAGGAAAACCATTTTTACATAATGGAACTGTTGCTATCCTGGATAGTTTAATGGACTCTGTGGCCTCCATTATTCCAATACAATGAATTCACAGCCTTCTGGGGTTTCTATGAAGAAAAGTCACATAAGGGTCACATAAGTTGCCACTCTTAATACAACTTATATTTTAATTCTATTATTTCATTTTGGTGGTGTGAGCAAGTGTTTCAAAAATTTCTCATTTTTCTTTCAGCTCTACTGTATGTGCCAATTTGAAATGCAAAAACAGGAGCTACCATTATTCAGCTGACTTTAAATGCTTTAGGATGTCTGAACTGATCATGCTTGAATGAGGATGTCTAGTTACCATGAATTGAATAATTAATAAAAAGGGCCTGGTTGAAACCATCTGTGGGACACTAGTCTGCATATTTTAAGAATTTCTTTAAATATTCAGTAGAAAAACTGCCAGAGCTGAAGCTCTGAAGAGGTCTAAAGTCAGCCAGAATATTATCTTCATGGTTGGAAGATACAGGATCAAGAGAAGCACACACATTTTAATGAAAACCCTAGACATATCTCTAAATCCTTACAGCAGTTTAACCAAGGCCTCAAAGCTGTTGGCATTGCACTACAAAGGGGACACAATTTTGCTGGGAGAAAGCCTCCTAATAAGAATATTCCTCCAATAATGTGTTTTTAAATAAGTGCTTGCTGTGCATGTGTAGCTGGAGACATGCAGCATACAGTTTACACATAGCAGTTTAAAGAAGTGAAAGTAATGCGATAATGCACAGCCTGAACATACAGGTTACAATAACAATACAAAACAAAATCCCAAGAGATGCAGCAGTCTAGTTTAGACACAGCCTTTTCCCACAAAAGTTTAATATTGCTTCCATTAGTGTAGGCAAGATGTGAGCTGCTGTGGGTCTGAAAAGCTGTTTTAAAATCACTTCTAAAACCGGTGGCTAGTTTCCGCTATCTGAGGCCTGTCGTCTATTCAAGGTGTGGGTGAGGCCATACACTGTTACACTATTTAACCTTAGAATCTTGGAATCCAAGTCAGTAAGTTGGGGATGCATCCGAAGAAGTGGGCTGTAGTCCACGAAAGCTTATGCTCTAATAAATTTGTTAGTCTCTAAGGTGCCACAAGTACTCCTGTTCTTTTTGCGGATACAGACTAACACGGCTGTTACTCTGAAACCTGTCATTAAGCAAGGGCAAATCTGTCTCATCCAGGTAAGTGATACTTGGCAGGGGACTAATTCAGAAGATCAACTATGCAATTGTATAGGGAAACCACAGTCTGTTCTCTCTTGCATCAAAACATTTAACTCATCACAACTAGTAATCAAAGCATTAAGCTACATTCCCCTAGTTGCAGCACTAATTGAGCTCCAGTTACCAAATATGTAATCATGATCAATAAAATTCAGACACAGGGCTCGATTCATCCCAGCTGCTATGAGAAGGTGCCTTGAGATTGTCAGATGAAGAGATTATACAAGCACAAATTACTCTGTAATTTGTTGTTTTTGCTTGTGTCTATCATTCAATTCAGAACTTGTAAGTGAATCATGGTTTGGTTTCATGTTTGAGGAATAAAGGCTCACTTTGTTAGGATCACTGTTTGGCAAGAGAATTTTGGCTTATCTCAAATGAAGCTCTAAAAAAAGTTGTATTGCAGTCTGAGAAGTACTAATTTGGGAAGTTCATTAATAATGCACTATGGATATATAATATTCTGGGTATGCAATTCAATTATGTTTACTTTATCTCAGATAGTAGGTTAGAAGTGTTCTCAGCTCATTTCATCTGACTGGTTGCTGGCGTTAGATTTAATTTAGCTCTGTCCTTGGGCGTACTGCTTATAATTAGACTGAAATATTTTAAACCTGCTAACACACTGAAAATTCCTTCCCCTACAGTGCAATATGAAATAGTCCCTGGGGAGTGGTAACACTTCAGTCTCGTCTCCAAATGATTCTGTAAGAGAGCAACACAAAGATGTGTCTGTTGAGCAGCCACAGAAAGTGAACATGGTTTGATCTACTACGGTTATGAATCAAGCTGATATGGAAAATGGGGGTAGTGATTTTTCTCCCCTCCCCCCAATCAAAATTTGTTGATAAAGTTTCAAGCCAGTTCTAGTTCTGAGTAAGAAGATGCCACCAACATACCTCCAATATTCTTTAAACTGTCTGGTGCCCAGTATCTGTGGGGTTTGCCATCCATGAGAAGCCAAAGCTTTTAAGAGTAACAGCGGTCATTTAGGCCTCAATCCTTCAATTAGATTTGCACGAACAGAGCTGCACTGACTTCAATGAGGATATGCCAATGTGAATCAGACTGAAGTATCAGGAGCCCAGTGCAGCTACAGAAAAATATTGTCTACTCCAGATTTATGGAGAAAGCAGAACAAGTATTTCCAACAAACTTCACTGAATGCCTGCTCTCCACTGAATAAAAATGGCCACCATACTATTTTTTTCTTTTATACCAGTTTATTAATGTAATAGCTGCCTGATATATTACTGCAAGATAGGCTACTTTATAGAAGTCATACATGTTTACAGTGAAACTGAGTCAGCAAGAACTAGCAGGCTATTTTAAAATTTCTTTATCATGTCTTAAAGACCATGCTAATTAGCAAGATTGGACGGTCACTGGGAACATTTTCTGGAGTTTTCCCTGTCTGAAGAGTTGCTCTGATGAGTTCTTCTCTTAAGAGTCAGTGGTAAGAAATAGCTAGACAAAGCTGATTTGTATTCCTTCTGGAATCCCGCTGGGAAGATTATCAGAGCAACTCCTCTTGCAGTTTAATGACAGAATTGCCTTCAATACCTCTGCCTCTAATATCCCTGTCCAAAGTATTTCTCTGAGCATCTGTTAGCTGTGACAGTCTGAATGAGTCACAGCAAGTTAGTTTATTCCACAAAGCAAGGCCTACTTTTCTCTATATATGCTAGAGTAAAGTGATTTCATTTTGGGGGGGCCAAATCTAATTATTCTTATTCAGGCAGAATCCCACTGAGTCAACTTGGTCCTCTGGCTTCATCTGGAGTTTATGACTAAGTAAAAACAAAAATGCAGGTCAACCCCTCTCTATGGGCAAAACCCCTGGGAGCAGGCTCACAGGGATCACGCCAGAGACTCCCCTTGTGGAGGTCCTCTGTTAATCCATCAAGGCAGAGTTTCCCTATCACCAGAAGAGGTTGTGGGGCTCATTTAGCTCCCAAACCTGGCAAATCCTCAGGATCCACGGGAGTCTGAGCCATTCATGCCTCAGGATTGCCTTTGGTCCCCCAGCACCCTGGTAACAAGGATTCTTGGAAAGGCAAGTCCCAGGCTATATACTGTTTTCTAGTAAGTCTCTGTAGGATTGGACCAAGGAGGAACGGAATATGTTCACCTGAAGGCCAACACTCCCTACCCTCTCCCATGAACTCATCCTGCTGGCCTGCTCAATCTCCTTCCCCTCTCCTGTACACCCAGTAATTAGCATGTTAGGAATGGAGGTATGTGTGGGGCAGGGAGGAGGAAGTGCTGCAGAGTTATTTTCTCCCCAACAAGCACTCCCACATGAGATGAGTGAGTTCCAAGCACAGAGGGTTTGTTCCATTTGTGGATATGGGCAGCAGAGGGAGCAATCCATACCTAATTAAACTGAGTAAGGACTTGAGGATTCAGCCCTTATCTTGTGGGAGCATGAATGTTAGTGTTCAAAGTCTTGGAGAATGCATTGGCAAAACAACTAGCTTATGGACACAGACCTTCAGACGTTGTCTTGTGATTCAGAACTGACTCATGAGCATTCCACTCAATTCCCTACTTTGCCACTCTTCCTATTTGATTTTAGGCAAGGCTCTAAGACCTCTGCACCTCAGTTAGGGTTACCATATTTCAGCGAGCAAAAAAGAGGACGGGAGGAGCCCCGCCCTAGCCCCGCCCCTGCCCCTCCCACTTCCCGCCCCCCCCTGACCTCCCAACCCTCCCCCCGTTCCTTGTCCCCTGACTACCCCCTCCTGGGACCCCTGCCCCTAACTGCCCCCCAGGACTATCTAAGCCTCCCTGCCTCTTGTCCCCTGACTGCCCCAACCTTTATCCACACCCCCACCCCCAGACAGACCCCTGGGACTCCCACGCCCCATCCAACCACTCCCCACCCACTGACAGCCCCCCCCCAGAACTCCCAACCCATCTAAACCCCTCTGCTCCCTGTCCCCTGACTGCTCCGATCCCTCTCCACACTCCTGCCCCCTGACAGCCCCCCCCAGAACTCCCAACCCATCTAAACCCCTCTGCTCCCTGTCCCCTGACTGCTCCGATCCCTCTCTCCACTCCTGCCCCCTGACAGCTCCCCCCCAGAACTCCCAGCCCCCTACCCCCCCCCGCTCCTTGTCCCCTAACTGCCCCCTCCTAAGACCCCCCCCAACTGCCCCCCAGGACCCTACCCCCTACCTGTACCCTGACTGCCCAAAACTTTCTCCACTCCCCCCAAAAAGCCCCCCCCCCGTTTCTTGACCTCCACCTCCAGAACCTTCCTGCCCCCTGACCTCCTTACCCTGCTGCTCAGAACAGAGTGTTGGGCTCTGTGCAGCCGAGCCGGACACGTGGCTGAGCTCCCCTGCACAACAAAACCCGGTCTGGCCCTGCACAACAAAACCTGGTCTGGCCCTGCACAGTGCTGCTGGACTGGGCTGCAAGGAGCTGCTGGCTCAGAATGCAGGGCGGATCCGGCTCCTCTACAGCTGCTCCTGAGTCCAGCCCGGGACTTCCCTGCAGCCCTCCCAGCCACTCTCTGCTAATCCCGGACATTGTGAGTGCTTTACAAATTCCCCCCCGGACGCTATTTTTAGCGCACAAAAGGAGGACATGTCCGGGGAAATCCGGACGTATGGTAACCCTACCTCAGTATCCTCAGCTATACAATGGCTAATACTCACTGGCTCACAGGGGTGTTGCTAAAGTAAACACAGTGTTTGTGGGTCCCTCAGATACTGTAATGATGGGGGCCATAAAAGTACAAGATTCAGGTCACTTTCAGAAGTGAAATGGGGCACCTGATATTTGCACTGAATTTTATTCACTCTTATGAATCTTATGCAGGGTTAGGTTGGGTAACTATTATTTTTGGCAGAAATAAGAAGTACCTATACTTGTTTTATTTTTAATACACAAAAATATCATCATACAGTATTTACTTGCAATTTGTCTCAAGTTTATTCTCATGGAAGGCAGCAAGTAAGAAACAGGTTAAATTTTCAGCAGTTTTCTGAATAAGCATATTTGTGTATATGAGAACATGTATTTTTCCTGTGAAAATTGGGTAACATTGCAACACCTGCAAATCAGGAAATTGCAGGCATGTTGCCCACCTAGAATTATGCATATATTTTGCCCAGAAAACTAATCACAAGTTTTGCAGACATATTTTCAGGCCAGCTAAAAATTTGAGACGCATGGTCCAACAAAACAGCTGAGCAATTTATCAGCTGCTTACATACATGTCAAGGCATACAAAACTAACCTGTTTTATTTCAATGAACACCAGAAATTAATTTTTTTGCCACAAAATGTTGTTTTCAAGTTCTCTGCTGAAGTCGTAGGGGGGAAGAAGTCCTCTCCCACCCCCCATTTACTAGCTTCAGTGCAGTTCTTTCCCTCACTACTGTCTTTTAGAACAATCTCTCTTTTGATGTGCATTGTAGAAATTTAAGTATGAAAGGGTCTGGACGTTGCACTGTGGTGGGTTTTTGGACGATTGATTGGAACAGTCTTCTCCAAAAAAAAAAATCTGTCAAGTCACATCTGTTTCTTGGATGAGTTCTATCGAGTCTCCCCCTGCACCACCCTATCACCAGAGTTGGAGCTTCTCCTTAGCCCTGCCATTCACTTTAGTTGTCATTCCTATGCCAGCCACCTGGGCCCATATAACTTGTAATCTTTTGGGAACATTTGATCATGCACAGTAGCTGAATCTCAAACACAAACTGCTGTACCCAGCACCAGAATGAGAACTATATTTTAAACAGAAAACCTGATCTGGATATCTAGAAGCTGCTATGATACCACCACCACCACCCCCAAAAATTAAGTGCACTGAAATCCTGTGTCATATCAGCAGCAGTGCACAAAGCTGTCAATAATTGCCTGTCACCATTTCCATTATAACATTGTTACTCAAAACACATACAGACAAGAAGATGACCATACCCCTATTAAGGTTGATCTTATTTACACTCTCATTAAAAGGGATAATTATGTGACTGGGAAAATGGCTTGCCCTCTTACCATACTCTAAATAACAATAATGTGGAGCAAATGAAGTTTATTTCTTTGCAAGAGCTATGCCTTTTAGGGGTCTGATTCTAATACAGCTCAAAAACAAACTTACAATGACATTTCATATCAGCAGCCTTTGTAATATGTATCCAGCTACTGTACTTTGAAATAAATATGCATGTTTGCACTCAATTTCTCTGAAAGCCGTCTAAGCTTTTTGTAATGCACAATGCTTTGGGCCCATGGAGCAGCTTTATCAAGAGGGCATCCAGTGGCTTAGCCTCTTAGTGCTGAGAATGAAACTGCATGAAAACTTACAAATATTAACAATCTCAAGATGGTGTACCATTTATTATATTCCAAATCTACTTTACTAAAACTTTTTGCTTCTGAAGAGAGACTGCAGAGCTGTATTAAGCAAACACCTCCCCCATACACTTACAGAACTCCTAGAAGTATTTAGAGACAATGGGTGAAATTCAGCCATGTGCAGAGGCCAGCATAAGGTCTTTGCACCATTTAAGTGCTTTGAGCTGTCCTTCTGCACGGGGGTGAATTTCATCCAGAGAGTGGACCGCCGTCCTCACCACCCAGGTCTTTTAGCAACTTGGCCTTTTCATCAGGTGGGGAGTGATAACCCATTCATAGCAGATAGAGGATGATGAACTGCAGAAGCCCAATTCTCCCCTTCACACTATGAATGCAACTCCTAAGGAGATATTTGCATCCTGCAAGAGGGAGAATCCAGCTTCTGGAGATTTAGGTCTTCTGGGTGGAGTCAAGGTGCAAGGAGTGGTCTATTTGTGGTGATCATGTTGTTTCGCCATTGGAGCTTATTTCTAATATGCTATGATAATGTGTGCATAATGAATCAATAAATAAGTGGGCTATACACAATAATGTATTGCAGAACATATATCACTTACGGGTATTGTGGTCTACATAATAAACTCCAACTTGAGGGTCATAAGCTTCTTCCCATCCTAATGGCAATTCATCACTAATGCAGTCAGCAAAGGTTAGTGGTTTAGTATACCTGAAATGCAAAAAAAAAATAATAATAATAAAAATTTGATTTTACACACTAAATTTCCAGCTAAGTGCTTAAAAAATATATTAGCCCTTCTTGAAAAGATTCAATGGGAAAATAATGGAAGCCTACATTTTAAAGGTTTCATTTTTTTAGTGATCATCCACAAGTTGTTCTTTCTGTCTAAATTAACAGCAAGATTAATTCACTTTCTGACAAAATTCCCAGCCCTAGTCTGGTTCAGCCAGTACTCATTCAACAGGAGAACATTAAGAACTTTGCCAGAAACAGTTCTGCTCCCATAATTGAAAGACTGAAGACTCTTTGCGGGCGAGTCATGCATCAAAAAAAAAAAAAAAAAAAAAAATGCAGACAAGTAGGAGCAAGATGAGAAGTGTGATTTACAAAAAAGTGTGAATAGTTAAAGCTGCATAATCAATAGTAAGGAGGAAAGGAATGTGGGACCATTTGCCATATGATGCCAGTCATTGCATGGCAATAAATTTGGTTTTATGAATGACATTAAATTAGCTTAGTTTTACAAAAATGTGTAATACAACTAATTGAAAATTGAAGTTCTTTTTATTCTTTTAAGGTGACAAATCTAAGGAACTGTCCGAGACTGAGATGTCAATAGAAATTTTGGAACAAATTGATAAATTAAACAGTAGTAAGTCACCAGGACCAGATGGTATTCACCCCAAGAGTTCTGAAGAAACTCAAATATGAAACTGCAGAACTACTAACTGTGGTATGTAACCTATTGCTTAAAATTGACCTCTGTACCAGATGACTGGAGAATAGCTAATGTAATGCCATTTAAAAAAGGCTCTAGAGGTAATACTAGCCATTACAGTATCGATATATACAATATCCCCACGATATGTTGAGGAAGAGTCAACATGGCTTTTGTAAAAGGAAATCATGCCTCACCAATATATTAAACTTCTTTGAGGGTGTCAACTAGCATATGAACAAAGATGAACCAGTGAATATAGTGTACTTGGACTTTCAGAAAGCCTTTGACAAGGTCCCATACCAAAGGTTCTTAAGCAAAGTAAGGAGTCATGGGATAAGAGGGAAAGTTCTCTCATGGATCAGTAGCTGGTTAAAATATAACAGGAAACAAAGGACAGGAAAAAATGGTCAGATTTCATAATGGAGAGAGATAAATAGCAGAGTCCCCCAAGGATATGTACTGGGGCCTGTGCTGTTCAAAATATTCATAAATGATCTGGAAAACAGGGTTAACAGTGAAGTGGCAAAATCTGCAGATGATACAAAATTATTCAAGATAGTTAAGTCCAAAGCAGACTGCGAAGAGTCACAAAGGGAGCTCACTAAACTGGATGACTGGGCAACAAAATGGCAGATGAAATTCAGTGTTGATAAATGAAAAGTAATACATGCTGGAAAACATAATCCCAACTATACATACAAAATGAAGGGGTCTAAATTAGCTGTTATCACTCAAGAAAGAGATCTGAGAGTCAATGCGGGTAGTTCTTTGAAAACATCTGCTCAATGTGCAGCAGCAGTAAAAAAAGAAATAATGTTAGGAACCATCAGGAAAGAGATAGACAATATAAATTCATGGTTCACCCACACCTTGAGTACTCTGTGCAGTTCTGGTTGCCCCATCTCAAAAAAGATACATTAGAACTGGAGTAGAGAGAAGTGCAACAAAAATTATTAGGGGTTTGAAACGGGTTCTAGATGAGGAGAGATTAAAAAGACTGGGACCGTTCAGTTTAGAAAACAGACAGTTAAGGAGGGATATGACAGAGGTCTATAAAATCATGAATGGTATTGAGAAAGTGATCAGCAAAGTGTTATTTACCCCTTCACATAACACAAGAACTGGGAGTCACCCAATTACAATAATAGGCAGCAGGTTTAAAGCAAACACAAGGCAGTATTTTTTCACAAAATGCATAGTCAACCTGTGGAACTCATTGCCACGGGATGTTGAGAAGGCCAAAAATATAACTGGGTTCAAAAAAGAATGAGAGAATTTAATGGAAGATAGGTCCATCCATAGTTATTAGCCTAGGTGATCTGGGACACAACTTCCTGTGCTGGGTATCCCTAACTTTCAACTGCCAAAAGCTGGGATTGGACAACAGGGGATGGATCACTCAAAATTGCCCTGTTCTCTTCATTCCCTCTGAAGCATCTGACACTGGTCACCGTCAGAAGCAGGATACTGAGATAAATGGACCATTGGTCTAGTCCAGTATGGCCGTTCTAAGGTACTTCAATAAGAACTATTCTGACTAGTTTTTCTAGTAGAGTCTATCTGTGATCTATCCTCAAGTACAGTTATGGTCAGAAAAGCAGCTATATAGAGAACGCACCCAACATACCTACTCCCTGAAAACATTTAGAGTCAGTTCTACTGATTTTAGTCACTGAAGTTATTCGTACTGCATTTTACACCTGTTGCTCTGCAGAGCTAGCAGGGAGACTGAGCTGGATTCTATTCTGGCTCACACATTAACAGATATATTAACTATATTCCTATGACACAACTTTTATTACTGGTGAGAGACACGAGCCTGGATGAATCCAGCATGGCTTTCAGATCCAAGGGCAAGTTTGCAAGGCTGGCTAGATAGGTAACATCTTTACTTGTAAACTGAGCAAATTTAATCTAGAATCACTGAGTAACAGACAAGGAACAACACTTCTCTCATCCTGGATATGTTTACTTTTCAGAATAGAGCAGCACTTTAGAACAAATAGGCATTTTTATGTGCCTGGTAAAACGAACATTTAAAATATGTTTGACAAGGAAAAAAATACAGTTTGTCACTGTCTGGATCTCACAGGTTTCCAGATCCCGAACCTTGATCCCATATAAAAGCTATGTAAGACAACAAGAAGGTCTCTAAACCTAATCTCTGTTGCATTTTAGTTTAACCTTATTAGATGTGTTCCCTTGAAACAGTTAGTCTGCTATAGCAAATTGTTAAATATGTTTCCCTAGCAAAACTCAAAGTGTGCAAATAGATTTCAAGTATTCACATCAGTAAAGGATTGCTATAAATCACCATGTAAATAGCTGTAAAATTCTATTACAAATATTTTAAAACAAAGAAATATGTCCAAAGAGCATCTTTATGAGATTATCAATATGCGATTTTATTCTCCTAACCTTATGGCTTCAGTGTTGTAGCTTTGGGTCAAGTTATTTTATTTCTGAAACCTACATGTTTACCCAGAAGCTTTTATGGTGTTTCAGCAGTCCATTAGCAACTGGAGTATCTCACCAAGTTATAACTCCATAGTCATAGCTAGCACATCACTATCATTTCCTATCCACAAAGAGAGGGAGGATAGAAATGGCATATTCTTTCCAAAATAAACGGGCTCCCACATATAATTATATTCACCTGGACTTCAAAAATGTTTAGATAAATCATAAGACATACTATCTAATCAGATTTTTGGAAGCTAATCGCTTTAGGACACATCAGCCCTCTCAGCATGGGCAGAGGAGACAAAAAGCTGGCAAAACTAAGGGCCATTGAGGAGAAAAAGCACCAAATTCTGTGGCATGGTACTAGGGTTACCATATTTCAGCAAGCAAAAAAGAGGGCGAGGCGGAGCCCCGCCCCTGTCCTGCCCTGGCCCCGCCCCTGCCCCACCCACTTCCCGCCCCCCTCAGAACTCCCAACCCTCCCCCCGCTCCTTGTCCCCTGACTGCCCCCTCCTGGGACCCCTGCCCCTAACTGCCCCCCCCAAGACTTCACCCCCTACCTAAGCGTCCCTGCCTCTTGTCCCCTGACTGCCCCCTCCTGAGACCCTCCCCCCATCCTAACTGGTCACCTAGGACCCTACCCCCTACCTGTGCTCTGACTGCTCCAACCCTTATCCACATCCCCACCCCCAGACAGACCCCTGGGACTCCCATGCCCCATCCAACCACTCCCCACCCCCTGACAGACCCCCCAGAACTCCCGACCCATCTAAACCCCTCTGCTCCCTGTCCCATTGACTGCTCCGATCCCTCTCCCCACTCCTGCCCCCTGACAGCCCCCACTCCTTGTCCCCTAACTGCCCCCTCCTAAGACCCCCCCAAACTGCCCCCCAGGACCCTACCCCCTACCCGTACCCTGACTGCCCAAAACCTTATCCACACCCCCTCCCAGAAAGCCCCCCCGTCTCTTGACTGCCCCCTCCAGAACCTCCCTGCCCCTTCTCCGACCCCCTGGCTCCCTTGTTGTTGGCCTTCGGTTTGCCTAAGGTCTCTCTGGGAGCTTGCTGAGTCTGAGCCGTTCTCCCGGCACGCTGGCCAGCAGCGGGGGAGGAGCTCCAGCCTGCCGGAGGCGAATGCAGGGAGGGAGGGAGGGAGTGAGTGAGCTATGCTGCAGGGGGAGGAGGGAGAAGTGGAGGAGGGACTCTCTCTCGCTGTCGGAGCCACATGTAAGTGGCACCATCCGGCTGCCCTGTTAGCCGTGCGTGCTCTGCATGCGGGGAGGGAGGGAAGTCCGGACATTAACAAATTCCCCCCGGACGCTATTTTTACTTCAAAAATCCGGACATGTCCGGGGGAATCCGGACGAATGGTAACCCTAATGGTACCCTCCCCTACACACAGGGATTGGCCAGGGGGCCAACCACTCTGCACCATCATTTGCCCTCTCCAGTGTTATTTTACCTCCACTGCAGCTCACTGTACTTGCCATCCTTCTCCAGGCTGCAGAACTTCCATTACTGGGAGGTACCTAAGCCAATGGGTTAAACCATCTGGCGATATGGTTCTCACAGGAAGTATGCTACTAAGGCCTGGAGGAAGTTGAGAGCCAGTATGGAAATAAGGCCTGCACATAGAGGGCCCTGGCCTCCATGGATCTTGGGTGAGATTTTGGCAACAAACCCCATTACTTCTGCCCACAAGGACAGTCCACCCCCAAATGAGAGAATGTAAAGGAAGTTTCCGTTTCCTAGGCAGAAACAGCACATGCAGGCAAGGGCATGGCCTTCTGAAACATTTAAAACACAAAGGTTTCAGACTATCCCCATTCAGTCACTGAGTTGAACCTCCAGCAGCATATTCAGAGTAATTCTTTATTGGTTTCCTCAATAAACTTTGCAGTGTTTAACAAATAACCTTTTACCAACCTGCAAGATGAACCAAAAAAGATCAGTTTAATAAAAAAAAAAAAGAAAAACAGAAATGTTTTGCTGAAACAAAACTATTTTATTCCTTTAAAATAACCTGTTTGATTGCTGTGATGTTTCTATACAACAGTTTTCCTATTCATTTTTATTATGTGTTTTGCTTTACAATATTACACTACTCTGCACTTCATGGCTCATTTGCTTTGTGTATGTTTTCTTTTCCCAGCATGGATCCAATCTTGCATTCCTTGGGCACCAAAAATTCAGATTAGATTCGGATATTAGATTTGAATATCAATTATTCATTAAATGAATAACAAAATTTAATACACATATGCACCAGAGGCTTAGCAATGGGTGGGTCTGGTGGGCCGCGGCCCATGCACTTAGCATCCATGCAGGCCGCAGCAGGAGGAGGAGGGGGGTTGCCGGCTGGCCCGCCCAGTAGCAACGATCATCAAAAACATAGGCCTGCTGCCTTGGGGATCTGGCCCCAGCGTGGGCGGTGCGATGGGGACAGGTTCCGGGAGCCGTGCACGCTGGAGAGCGGCATCCCCTCCCAGAGACGGGTGCATGTGCGGGGCCCCTGGGTAGAGCATCCATTGTCCCCCGCAAGGCTGGCTGGACTAGAGGGGGAGGGCAGAGGCGGGGTCCCCCGATCCTTCCTACTCTCCCTCCTCCTGCCCTCTGTCATTGCCCACCCAAATGCCCCATGCTAGCTATGCCACTGATATGCACAGAAGCTCACACCAACAAACATCAGCAGATTTAAGCAAAATTCCCTAGAATTCACTCAAGGCCCAAGATTCCATTTGAACCCTGAACATTGGGCCATGTACAGTTCCTTAAAATGGGATAAGTTTAGTGTAGCTACAGTCATTTTACAGCTTACTTTTTTCATGTTTGTATCAAATGGCAATTGTTTTAAAGCACCATATACACATGCTGAGTGTTATAAAAAAGATACTAACATTTGCATTCTTCTCCACTCAATTAAACCAACTAGGCCAGAGACATTTAAGAAGGCAAAAATAGGTCCTGATTAACAACTAATCAAAATCAGTTATTTAAAACCAAGTCTCTTTAAACACATGGAAAAGACCCCTCTGCCAATCTCTGTGTAACCCAGGGGTAGACAACCTATGGCGCGTGTGCCAAAGGTGGCACGCGAGCTGATTTTCAGTGGCACTCACACAGCCCGGGTCCTGGCCACCGGTCCGGCAGGCTCTGCATTTTAATTTAAATTTTAAGTTAAGCTTCTTAAACATTTTAAAAACCTTATATACTATACATACAACAATAGTTTAGTTATATATTATAGACTTATAGAAAGAGACCTTCTAAAAACATTAAAATGTCTGACTGGCACGCGAAACCTTAAATTAGAGTGAATAAATGAAGACTCAGCACACCACTTCTGAAGGTTGCTGACCTCTGGTGTAACCTAAAGCGATGTCTTTCATTTTTCATTCTTACAATTGCATCTGCTTCTACTAAATTCCAAAAGGTTAAAGTGAAAATGTCATTGGCTATAAAAAGCAGCAGCATTAAACACGGACTTCATTTCACAAGAAAATGTCTAATTCTCTCCCCAGTGACTATGGGCCTTACATGCCCAGGAATATATGTGAGGTCAGTGTAGCCACTTCACACCAGCTGTGCTATGCTGGCACAGAGGGGCCACACAGCCCCCTGGGAATTCACCTGATGCAGAGCAGTTCACAGCCCAGTGCAGAGCTAGTTCCAACAGCTGTGTGCTGTCTCTGAAAACACTTTGGCCCAAGGGCCCCTGCAAGGTGAACTGGAGGGAGCATGGCCATGCCCTGACAGCTACCTCCTGTTGCAAATACAATACAGGTTATTATTGTAGGAGGTCCAAATTAGAGCAGCCCCAGAGCTGCCCTAGCCTTGCCTTGGCCCTCAGCAGCAGACAATACCGAGAGGTCCAACCAGCATTCCCTCTCTGCCAACACAGGGATTAATCTGGCCCCAAAGACCCAGTCTTGCAGCCCTCACTTGGGCAAAATTCCCACTGAAGACGAAGATGCTGTTAATCAAAATACAGCATCTAATAATGTTGGGTTTCTCTGAACAGGATTAATACAGCATAAAATGATGAAAGGTTGTAGCAATGTGACAATGGAGATGTTCACTGTGAACCCCACTTTAGATATACAAAAGCATTTGTCAGGATCCTCCGGTTCCAGTACTCAATATGAACATCACATTTTACTTAAACATTTATGGCTGCCAAATTAACCCAGGAAAAATCATCTCAACAGAAGCTAGTACTCTCTCTTCTCAAATAGAAACCCTGTAAAATAATTGTGACAGTATTTAACATACCTGTCACCTTTTAGAAAGATTTATAATCATGGGACAAAAACAGAGGCTACTCCCCACCTCACCCTTTTCTTGGCTCAGCATCCCATCTTCACTGCCCCACCTGTACAGAACAGGTGTGAAGAATTTCCTGTGAAAGAAGAAGTCAGCATGGTCTGTTGGCTCCTCTCTGTTCTCATAGGTTTACGGCTCTTTGCACCCCCTCCAATCCCTTGGTCCACAATCCAGAGATGAGCAAGAGAGCAGCATAGGATCCTAAAAGTCACATTTTAAAACATAAGCTACAAGCTTAATTATTCTTCTCATTCAAGCTTAAACAAGAAATTGAGTTGGCCTTTCCTTATTGCCTTGGGTAATTCACATGCATGTTTGCCATAATTCAGATTGCACAACGAGTCTCAGAATGGCACTCCTTTACCTCCAGGCTCTGAGAGAGTGTTCACACTGTTACTAAGCAGACACAGTTCCCCTTTTAAATAGTGACAATCCAGGTAGGTATTCCTTTAAAAGAATGATGCTCTAGGAGGCTACACTCCTATTCTGTTCGATCAAGAATTAAAAAGTTTCCCTGGATTTATTTATGGCTGAAATAATAAGTTTGAAAGGTGACCCATTTCCTAAATTGTTCACTGCACGCTTATTTTCTGGTAATTTACCCCATAATGGCTGAATATGAAAGCCTCTAGCAGATGGGCTCCCATCTCCATACAGGTTTGGGAAACACGTGGAAGAAGAGTATCAGAGGGGTAGCCGTGTTAGTCTGGATCTGTAAAAAGCACAAAGAGTCCTGTGGCACCTTAAAGACTAATAGATGTATTGGAGCATAAGCTTTCCTGGGTGAATGCCCACTTTGTCATTTACCCACGAAAGCTTATGCTCCAATACATGTGGAAGAATGACATTACTGGATGTTTTATTAGGGCCATTGTGTATTATTATATTTCTTTGTTCCTCCTGGGTGGGTGGTTTTCTCTGCTCAATCCAAACCAATGCAAAAGAGGCTTTTTCACCACTGGAATTCGATTCATTATGGATGATAAGCGGAACACTTGCTTAGTGACAATTCAGAACCTGGAGGAAGTCAAATCATTCTATCAATAAACTTCAATTATCTGTGAAAACTATGTTTAGCACTCAAAAAAAAACAGAGTCACTCATTACTATTAGAAGGCTCACAGCAACCTCAAAATAGTCTTTCCAGTGGTTTACTTGATTAGTAATACAGGCTTAATATAACAAATAGGTTTTAAAGCAATGATTATTTAGCAACTTGCTTATATCATGCATAACAAGCTCAAAATCTAAACATGATTTTACAATACTCATACACGGTTCTAAAGCCTGGATGCACTATTTTCTATCAAATATAAGAATGTGTTTAATTAGAAGAAGCTTGAAACCCTGACTCCCTGTCTCTTATTCCAACGACTGCCATTGTCTTGTTATATTACTTTAGGCAAGTGACCTGAATTTGTATCCCTCAGTTTCTCCACCTATGAAATGGGTATACTACTAAATGCTGTACCGACCACACAAGGGTGCTACCAGGCTTAATTAATGCTTGTAAGGTGCTTTAGATTCTCCAGTGGAGTGTGTCCTGCAAGTGCAAAGTATATCTTACCATTTACATTTCTACTATGCACACTCGAGGGGCCTCAGCAGCAAACTTCTGAATTGTACTGCAAAGTTCAGGGGGTTATTGGATATAAGGTTTTGTGTCAACCTATTTTTTAAATCAGGGGTAAGCTACAGTTCATACCTTTCCCAGAGTCCAGGATGTTTGGACTGGGGGTTTTGTTCAGGTCTGAGTCCAACAAACAGGTGGGGTCCCGCAGGGATCTTTTCTGGGTCCGGTTCTGTTCAATATTTTCATCAAAGATTTAGATAATGACATAGAGAGTACACTCATAAAGTTTGTGGACAATACCAAGCTGGGAGGGGTTGCAAATGCTTTGGAGGATAGGGTAAAATTCAAATGTGTCCTGGACAAACTGGAGAAATGGCCTGAAGTAAACAGGATGAAATTTAATAAGGTCAATTGCAAAGTACTCCACTTAGGAAGAAACAATAGGTTGCATGCATATAAAATGGGAAATGACTGCCTAGGAAGGAGTACTGTGGAAAGGAATCTAGGGCTTATGGTGGATCACAAGCTAAATATGAGTCAACAGTGTAACACTGTTGCAAAAAAAGCAAACATAATTCTGGGATGTATTAGCAGGAGTGTTGTAAGCAAGACATGAGAACTAATTCTTCCGCTCTACTCCACGCTGACTAGGCCTCAGTTGGAATATTGTTTCCAGTTCTGGGCAACACATTTCAGGAAAGATGTGGACGAATTGGAGAAAGTTCAGAGAAGAGCAACAAAACTGATTAAAGGTCTAGAAAACATGACCTATGAGAGAAGATTGAAAAAAAATTGATTTCTTTAGTCTGGATAAGAGAAGACTGAGAGGAGACATGGTAACAGTTTTCAAATACATAAAAGGTTGTTACAAGGAGGAGGGAGAAAAGTTGTTCTCAACCTCTGAGGATAGGTCAAGAAGCAATGGGCTTAAATTGCAGCAAGGGAGGTTTAGGTTGGACATTAGGAAAAACTTCCTAACTGTCAGGGTAGTTAAACATTGGAATAAATTGCCTAGGGAGGTTGTGGAATCTCCATCACTGGAGATTTTTAAGAGCAGGTTAGACACTTGTCAGGGATGGTCTAGATAATACTTGGTCCTGCCATGAGTGCAGGGGACTAGAGAAGATGACCTCTCGAGGTCCATTCCAGTCAGACAATTCTATGATTAATACAGACATTTGAAAATAGGTGTAAACAGACGTTTGAGATGAGACAATATAGCCGATAGCAAAATACCATATCTACAATGGTGGGAAGTCCAGTATGAAGAAACTACAAAACATTCCTGTTTTTATATTAAAGATAGTGGATGTGATTCATGCCTTTACTTCTGCCCTGGGAACCCAGGCTCAAGTCCTCCAGATGTGGAAAATCCATTTGCAGCAGTACAAGCCATTTACAACTCCAGGTCTGCTGGGAGAACTGGAGATGGCCAGCATAGTCCACAAAGTATGCAGGGTTAGAGCATCTGAAAGATGCATGGATTCAGGTACCATCCACTTACAAGGATCTTATGTATATGTGATAGGGTGACCAGACAGCAAGTATGAAAAATTGTGATGGGGTGGGGGTAATAGGAGCCTATATTAGAAAAAGACCCAAAAACCGGGACTGTCCCTATAAAATCGGGACATCTGGTCACCCTAATATGTGACCGGAGACTTTGAAGCTACTGTCCCTAGGCAAGGTGTAAAGGTACCAACTGGCCCCTCCCGCACTGCATCACTGTTTTGGTGCAGATGCCCCCAAGGGACGGGATGTAAGTTGCATCCTGTTCATCTGAGAGGTGTATCAAGATAAGGACATATTTCGTATACTGAAGGGCATTATTATAGATTCAGACAGAAGTATAGATACCTCATTAAGATGATGGAGAGATAGAAAGTGGTTAGTTTAAAGCTGACAAAATAAACCTAGTTTTGTTTCAGGTACTACATCTGCCCGCTATTACTCCCCCTGCATATTTGTGACTTTAATGAGACTTAGGAGTTTCCTAATTTTCATCCATTTTTCCTCTCCCCTGTTACTGTTTGAAAGGCACAGAGGGGCGGGGTGCGTGGGGAGTTATTATCTATATAGTGGAAACTGAACTTGACAGTATTCTGTATAGCCAGATTCATGAAATAAACTAAATGTAAAAAAGGAAGGGGGGAAAAAAAGAAATGTTCTCTCTTCCTTCAGATATAGGTATATTTGGGGTTATTTTGTCACTATAGCATGATAAGCAAGCTTTCAGACAAGTGTAGTTTTAAGTTGATGGTGTCTCCCTCCTTAAGCACAGTCATTATGCAATAGGAATTTTATGAGGCATTTACAAGGTGAGGCTCTTTTCAGTTATCGACATGTCATTTTTGCACAATACTTGGACAGCTTCTGTCAAGGTACAATTGCAGAATTCTCATTTTTGGAAACTTACTTTTTGATTTGAACACAGAGATCACCGCTGACAGTTACTAGTAGACTTAGGTAGTCTCTGAAGCTCTCAGAATCAGAGTCAAACTTTGTTTGTCCTTATTGTTGTATCCACCAGGCAAGGTATTAACAAACTTCAACAGAAAAGACGGTTACTCACCGTTGTAACTGTTGTTCTTCGAGATGTGTTGCTCATATCCATTCCATTAGGTGTGTGCGCGCCGCGTGCACGATCGTCGGAAGATTTTTACCCTAGCAACACCGGCGGGTCGGCTGTGGAGCCCCCTAGAGTGGCGCCTTCATGGCGCTGAATATATACCCCAGCCGACCCGGCGCCCCCTCAGTTCCTTCTTGCCGGCTACTCCGACAGTGGGGACGGGGGGCGGGTTTGGAATGGATATGAGCAACACATCTCGAAGAACAACAGTTACAACGGTGAGTAACCGTCTTTTCTTCTTCGAGTGCTTGCTCATATCCATTCCATTAGGTGACTCCCAAGCCCAACTTAGGTGGTGGGGTCGGAGTGAGACATTGCTGTGTGCAAAACCGCTGATCCGAAGGCAGCATCGTCCCTGGACTGCTGCACTAGTGCATAGTGAGCTGTAAACGTGTGGACTGATGACCAAACCGCCGCTCTACAAATGTCCTGGATCGGAACTTGCGCCAGGAAAGCCGTCGAGGAAGCTTGGGCCCTCGTGGAGTGAGCGGTGAGGTGTGGTGCTGAGACACCTGCCAGGTCATAGCAAGTCCGGATGCAAGACGTAATCCAGGAGGATAGGCGTTGTGATGAGACCGGTGAGCCTTTCATTCGGTCGGCCACTGCAACGAAGAGTTGCGTCGTCTTTCTAAAGTGCCTTGTGCGGTCAATATAGAAGGCCAGGGCCCTGCGTACGTCCAGAGAATGCAAACGTTGATCCTGGCGAGTAGCATGTGGTTTAGGGTGAAAGACCGGGAGAAATATATCCTGGTTGATATGAAATGGAGAAACCACCTTAGGGAGAAAGGCAGGATGTGGGCGGAGCTGCACTTTATCCTTATGAAAAACTGTGTAAGGGGGCTCGGATGTAAGCGCCCTGAGTTCAGAAACGCGCCTTGCTGAGGTGATGGCTACGAGGAAGGCTGTCTTCCAGGATAGGTACAGAAGTGAACAGGTGGCTAGTGGCTCGAATGGATGACCTGTGAGCTTGGAAAGAACCAGGTTGAGGTCCCACGTCGGAACGGGCTGACGTTGCTGTGGGTACATCCGGTCTAAGCCCTTGAGGAATCTAACGACCATCGGGTTAGAGAATACCGAGGACGTGAGTTCCCCTGGGTGGAAAGCCGATATAGCGGCCAGGTGAACTCTAATTGAAGATATCGCCAACCCCTGCTGTTTTAGGGAGAGGAGATATTCCAATATGAGAGGAATAGGTGCCTGTAACGGGGACGTGGCTCGTTGTTCGCACCAACAGGAGAACCGCTTCCACTTGGCCAGGTACGTGGTCCGTGTTGAGGGCTTCCTACTGCTCAGCAGAATCTGTTGGACAGAGTGCGAGCACTGTTGCTCTGCCTGGGAGAACCATGGAGCAGCCACGCCGTGAGGTGGAGTGATTGCAGGTCGGGGTGACGCAGGCGACCGTGGTCCTGAGAGATGAGATCCGGGCATAATGGAAGCGGGATCGGTGTCCGAACCGAGAGTTCCAACAGCGTGGTGTACCAATGTTGTCTCGGCCACGCTGGGGCGATCAGAATCACCTGTGCCTGGTCTCTGCGCAATTTGAGCAGTACCTTGTGGACCAGAGGAAACGGAGGGAAGGCATAAAACAGGTGGTCTTTCCAGGGAAGGAGAAACGCATCCGAGAGGGAGCCCGGAGCTCGACCTTGCAGGGAGCAGAACACTTGGCATTTCCTGTTGTCTCGAGATGCAAACAGGTCTATCTGGGGAAACCCCCACTTCTGGAAAACGGAATGTATGATGTCCGGACGGATAGACCACTCGTGCGTCTGAAAGGACCTGCTGAGTCGGTCCGCTAAAGTGTTCTGGACTCCAGGGAGGAACGATGCCGTGAGATGGATTGAGTGGGCGATGCAGAAGTCCCACAGGCGAATGGCCTCTCGGCATAGAATTGACGAACGTGCTCCTCCTTGCTTGTTGATGTAAAACATGGCCGTGGTGTTGTCGATGAGAACTAACACATAGCGGCCACGTAGGAGATTGAGAAATGCCTGGCACGCCAGGCGCACCGCCATCAGTTCCCGAACATTGATGTGCAGGGCTAGCTGAGGTGCAGTCCACAGGCCCTGGGTATGGTGCTCGTTGAGATGGGCGCCCCAACCCAGAGATGAAGCATCTGTGACCAGGTGCAGAGAGGGTTGTGGGGCGTGAAACGGCATCCCTTCGCAAACCACATTGTGATCTAGCCACCATGTGAGGGAGGTCAGGACCGAGTTCGGGATTGTGACCACCATATTCAGGCTGTCCCGATGTGGGCGGTATATTGATGACACCCAGGTCTGGAGTGGGCGAAGCTGAAGTCTGGCATGCCTGGTTACGTACGTGCAGGAAGCCATGTGACCCAGCAGGGTAAGGCACGACCTCACCGTGGTAGTTGGGAAGGCCTTGAGTCCTTGAATGAGGCTCGTGATGGTGCAAAAGCGATTGTCTGGTAGGATGGCTTGTGCACGTCTGGAGTCTAGAACCGCGCCGATGAATTCTATTCTCTGGGTAGGTTCTAGAGTGGATTTGTCCTTGTTGAGTAGGATACCCAACTTGTTGAATGTGTGCACTATTATGTGGACGTGATCTCGAACTTGTTCTTTGGTGCGACCGCGTACCAGCCAGTCGTCTAGGTACGGGAACACCTGTATCCCTTGCCGACGAAGGTACGCTGCCACGACAGCCATACATTTCGTGAACACCTGTGGGGCCGAGGATAGGCCGAAGGGAAGTACTGCAAATTGGTAGTGCACCCTGTTTACCACAAATCGCAGGAAGCGTCTGTGAGGCGGGTAAATAGCAATGTGAAAGTATTTCATGTCGAGGGCGGCGAACCAGTCTCCAGGATCGAGGGAAGGGATAATGGCCCCCAGAGAGACCATGCGGAACTTCAACTTTACTACGAATTTGTTGAGTCCGCGCAAGTCCAAGATGGGTCGCAGACCTCCTTTGGACTTGGGAATGAGGAAGTAACGGGAATAGAATCCCCTGCCCCTTAATTCCACTGGAACCTCCTCTATGGCCCCCATAGCGAGGAGCGTAGAAACTTCCTGTATAAGAAGTTGCTCGTGAGAAGGGTCCCTGAAGAGGGACGGGGAAGGGGGGTGGGAGGGGGGGATTGAAGAAAACTGGATAGCGTATCCCCTCTCCACCGTGCGAAGGACCCAACGGTCCGAAGTTATAAGGCACCAAACACGGTGGAAGTGGGAGAGGCGATCCCGAAAGGAGGGGGCTGGATCCTGGGGAATGACTGGGGCGCCGTCCTCGACCGCACCTTCAAAAGTTCTGCCTAGGGCCTGAAGGTGGTCTAGGTGGCCCCTGGTTCTGACCAGGTTGAGGGCCGGTCCACCTTCTTCTACCACTTCGCCCTCGCCTCCGGGCCGAGTCCTGTCTCTGACGAGGCGGGGGGGGGGGTAGAAGCGCTGAGGCTGCGGTCTAAATGGCCTGCGCTGAGGGCCCACAACATGCATCCCCAAGGAACGCATGATCGTCCTGGAGTCCTTGAGGCTCTGCAGGCGAGAGTCCGTCTTTTCAGAAAACAACCCTTGACCTTCGAAGGGTAGATCCTGCAGGGTTTGCTGCAGTTCCTGAGGCAGACCCGAAACCTGGAGCCAGGAGATCCTCCGCATAGCGATACCTGAGGCCAGGGTTCTCGCAGCAGAGTCCGCTATGTCTAAGGAGGCCTGTAAGGAGGTCCGAGCCACCTTCTTACCCTCCTCTACCAGGGCTCCAAACTCCTCCCTGGACTCTTGGGGAACCAACTCCTTGAACTTCCCCATAGAGTTCCAGGAGTTAAAACTATAACGGCTCAAGAGCGCCTGTTGATTAGCCGCTCTAAGTTGCAGCCCCCCGGCTGAGTAAACTTTACGGCCGAATAAATCGAGGCGCTTAGCCTCCTTTGATTTGGGCGCTGCGGCCTGCTGACCGTGGCGCTCCCTTGCGTTCACTGATGCCACCACCAGAGAACACGGCTGAGGGTGGGTATACAAGTACCCGTAGTCTTTAGATGGGACAAAGTATTTCCTTTCCACCCCTCTCGCTGTGGGCGGGATAGAGGCAGGAGTCTGCCATATCGTAGAAGCATTGGCCTGAATCGTGCGGATCAGGAGTAACGCCACCCTCGATGGGGCATCCGCTCCGAGGATATTCACGATCGGGTCGTGCACCTCCACTATCTCCTCCGCTTGCAGGTCCATGTTACGGGCCATCCTGCGCAGAAGATCCTGGTGGGCCCGAAGATCTATTGGAGGTGGGCCTGTGCACGATGTGCCCGCCACTGCCTCATCCGGAGAAGAAGAGGAAGATGCCTCCGGTGGAACAGGATCCAAGGGCTGGTCCTGTTCTCCCTGTTCCTGGGCTGGAACGTCACCTGCGCCTGGGTCCAGGGCGTCCGGTGGTGTGGACACAGAAGCCTCCATGCCCCCTGGCGGAGGCCGAGAAATGGTGGACTCCGGGGCCCTTCTGACGGAGTGACCGGAGCGAGAGGTCGAAGCAATTGGAGCCCCTTGCGCCTGATGGTACGCCCACGGGGTCCAAAACGACCAGTGAGATGGGCCATGAAAATGGTCCCCTGTGTCCTGCCAGTGTCCTAAGTCCTGTTCCTCGGCTTGCCCCTGAGGGGGGTATGCCGATCTCGAGAGGTCCTCCGAGGAGCGGGACACCGATCTCGATGGCCACGGCGGTGCCGAGAGCGTCGAGACGATTCCTGTGGGCTGCGGTGCCGCACGGTGCCGGTCCGGAGATGATCTATCTCTACGCGGTGCCGGCAATCGGTGCCGGGACCGCGACCGGTGCCGATGACCTCGTCGGTGCCGGGAGTCGGATCTGGAGGACCTGGAGTATGCCCGGTGCCGGGAGCGGCCTCTCGACGTCGAGCGTCGACCGTATCGGTGCCGAGAACTACGTCTCGACGTTGATCGGTGCCGACGATCATATCGGTGCCGAGACGTAGAGCGGTGCCGCGAAGAAGATCTTGGCCGCGAGTACGACCGGTGCCGAGGCGATATTCGGTGCCGGGACTGCGAGCGGCGTGGGGACCTGCTTCGGGACCTGGATCGGTGCCGAGGTTCCAGCCCTTGCGATGGAGGGCGCATCAAGGCAGGTTTCCCCCTCGACTGGACCGGGCGAGTCAACGGTGCCGTCGGTGCCGGTGGTTGGGGCGGTGCCGGCTCCGTGAGAGCTATTAAGTCTCTCGCCGCCGCGAAGGTCTCTGGAGTCGACGGGAGGCACTGTATCACCGCCGGTCTCGGTGGAGACGCTATCTGCACCGGACTCAACGGCCTCGGTGCCGGAGTCGACGGTGCTGGAGGCACCTGTTTCCGGTGCTCCACCGGTGGACGCGGCTCTACCCCCGGCACTGGGGGAGCCGGCGTCTTCGGCACAGAGGTCCCCGTCTTATGGGCTTTTTTATGCCCCGGGGATAATGACCGGCGCCGAGGCACTTGCTGTACTTGCGGTGCCGACGAGGTTCGGTGCCGGGGAGGCTTATCTGACGCCACTCGCGTGGTCGTCATAGCCGGTGCCGCCGGGGCACTGCGCACCGAGGCGCTAGGTGCCGGGGCCTGACTTGTAGATGGAGCGTCCGGGCTAAGTGCCGCCTCCATCAGGAGTTGCCGGAGCCGAAAGTCCCGCTCCTTCTTGGTCCTTGGTCTGAAGGCCTTACAGATCTTGCACTTATCTGTTTGATGGGACTCTCCCAGGCACTTCAGACAGGAGTCGTGCGGGTCGCTCGTGGGCATAGGCTTAGCGCAGGAGGCGCACTGCTTGAAACCGGGAGCGTTGGGCATGAGCCCGGCCCCGCGGTCGGGGGAGAAAAGGGGGAGACGACCCCCCTAATCCCCTAAACTACGATAACAACTAAACAACTTTAAACTATTTAACTATTTAACTATAAACACTAGAACTACAACCATAACTATAACTGCGAATGACTAACTAAGCTAGGGAAAGTGGAGAACAGCTAAGCAGCGCTCCACAGTTCCAACGACCGTCAGGGGCGGTAAGAAGGAACTGAGGGGGCGCCGGGTCGGCTGGGGTATATATTCAGCGCCATGAAGGCGCCACTCTAGGGGGCTCCACAGCCGACCCGCCGGTGTTGCTAGGGTAAAAATCTTCCGACGATCGTGCACGCGGCGCGCACACACCTAATGGAATGGATATGAGCAAGCACTCGAAGAAGAACTTTATTTACAGTGGAAATCTCTTTACCAAGCTGTAGCTGCACACTCTGTAACTCTCACCCAGTCTCCTCAACTCCTCCCCCCTCCTTCCTGTTTCCTGTCCTTTCAGACGCCCAACAGCCAGTGCTCCCAGTTCTAATAATCACATGCAGCATCTAAACACCACATTCCCTCCTCTCTTAAGAAACTTTCCAAATTAAAATAAACATTGTTGTTCTAACCACATGAACAAATATGAAACAAGACACTATACTGTTGGCAGGACTATTACACTGAAAACACTGTAGATACTACATAACATAGTCTTTAGTCCAGGCAGGTGGTCGTCTGACAGGCCGTCTCTCAAGCCCCGGTTCCAGTGCAATGTCTTGTTGTGTTGGTTCTACGGTGAAGTCATCCAATGCAGGCTGGGTGTTGGTATAATCTCCTCTTGGTGCATAGGCAGGTGCAAGATAAGAAGCATTCCATACCCGCCCATCAGAAAGTCGATAGGTGTAAGGTCCCTTCTTCTCTATGATTTTAAGAGGAGCTGTGAATTTATGGTCCCCTTTGCGTAAAATTCCAGGTTTTCATATTCTAACAAAGGAACCACACTCAAACTTTGGTTTCCTAGCACCCTGCCATTTGTCTGTGAAAGCCTTAGACTTTGCTTGGTTCTGTTCAACTGTTTTTCTCACATCATCCTTGTTTGGGGCATCAGGTCATGCCTTTAACAATCCAGCAATGTTCAGTTTAGTATTCATCTGTTTCCCATGCAGTAACTCTGCGGGTGATCTTTGCGTTGTGGCATGTCGTGTAGCCCGGTATGCTTGCAAGAAATCAGTAGTGAAGGGTATCCACAATCGCCCTTCCAGTTTAGCTGTTTGCAAACTCTCTTTCAAACTTCCATTAAACCGTTCGATTTCCCCATTGGCTTGTGGGTAATATAGGGATGACCTCCTGTGTAAAATGTTCCTCTCTGCTAGAAAAGTTTCAAACTCCAGGGAAGTAAATTGGCTACCATTATCTGAAACCAGTTCTTTGGGGTTACCTTCCCGGCTAAAAACTGAAGAGAGGAACTTAATTACTGTAGCAGAAGAAATTTGCTATGTAAACGCTACCTCAGGCCATTTGATGAAATAGTCTATTAAAGTGATGGCATAACGACAGTCAATTGGAGCAGTATCAAAGGGTCCTACAATGTCAATCGACACTTTTTCCCATGCAGATTCAGGAAGAGGAACAGGCTGTAATGGAGGGGTACATGTCACTGCTGTCTTATCATGCATTTGGCAAGTGACCCAGGATTTTATGAGTGCTTCAGTTTGAGAGTCCATCCCTGGCCACCAATACAGATCCCATAGTCGTTGTTTGGTTCTGACAATTCCTTGATGAGTATCGTGTGCCAGGTGTATGAGTTTTGACTGTAATTCTTCTGGCACAAGTAGCCGGTGTGTACCTCGTAGCATACAGCCATCAAGCAAAGAAAGTTCATTCCGAACTCTAAAATAAGGCAGCAAAACTGGGTCAAGGTTTTTAGGGTTACTGGGCCATCTCTTTGTCAGAAATTCCCGTAATTTTTGTTGAATTGGACACGCTGAACAAGCAGCTTGAAATTGTTCTCTTGTAACTGCAGTAAGAGTGCTTGTAATAAGTGCAACTATTACATCCTCATCCTCCAGTGGACCATCTGGTGAAGGCAAAGGCAGGTGAGAAAGGCAATCAGCTACCACATTTTCGTTTCCAGGCTTATATTCCAGTTCATAATTGAAAGAGAGTAGTCTTGCAGACCATCTAGCAATAAGATATCCTGCTCTTCCCAGTCCTTTTGTGGTGAGCAATGTCGTCAAAGGGCTGTAGGTCTGTGCGCAACTTGAACGTGTGGCCCCACAGGTAAGTTCTCCATTTTTCAGTAGCCCAGACACAAACTAGTGCTTCTTTTTCAACTGTAGAATATTTTCTCTCAGCATTACTTAATGTCCTTGAAGCAAATGCAACAGTCCTCTCTGTGTTGTCCTCATGAAGCTATGTGAGGACAGCCCCAAGTCCATAATCAGAAGCATCAGTAGTTACAATTGTGGGCAATGCGGGACCGAATAGTGTAAGTACTGGACTATGTACAATCAAGTCTTTCACTCTTTCGAAACTAGCTTGTGCATCCGTTGTTCACACTGAGGTTGAACTTCTCCGTAGTAATTCTTGTAACGGTTCAATGACAGAAGCATAATTGGGAATGAATTTTGCATACCAGGAGATAAGACCCAAGAAGGAACGTAAGGTTTGCAAATCTGTTGGAGGAGGAGCATTTGAAGACAGTAAAAGCAATTGGAGGCTCAGCTGGGCTTTGCAGAAAGGGTGCAGGTGGGTTCAGAGGCAGAAGATCCATCCTCGTCGCCAAAATGTTGTATCCACCAGGCAAGGTATTAACAAACTTCAACAGAACTTTATTTACAGTGGAAATCTCTTTACCAAGCTGTAGCTGCACACTCTGTAACTCTCACCCAGTCTCCTGAAATCCTCCCCCCTCCTTCCTGTTTCCTGTCCTTTCAGACTCCCAACAGCCAGTGCTCCCAATTCTAATAATCACATGCAGCATCTAAACACCACACTTATGTCTCATTATGTGAAACCATTCCTACAGCAGGAACTATACTGAAGATTCCATTCCTTCACACCCTACACACACACACATTCTTAAAGGACTCTACCAACTGACTCATGTAAGTGTTATTCCACTTGGAAGGTGGGCTCTAACTACATATGACCTTCCCATCTGTCCATCTACCTTTCATACTGTTAGTGCACATATTACTAAAAGTTTCTCTCTAAAGAAATTCCACCTGCAAAACAAACTAAGGTTTTTAAGCCAGGCTTCTGGCTTCCAAGCATAGACCCAGAAACATCTGTGGAAGTTAGTAACACTTAGATGTTTGTGTGTAGCAAAATAGTATTTCTATTATAGGCCCAATTGGATCTGTGGGAGATAGCACTACAAGATTAGGTCCTTACTCCAGGCAGCATCTGCATGACTAATGAAGTTACACTCATGAGGTTCCCCCTGTTCTGTGATTAAGACTGAACGAGCATGCTGCCATGCATTCATGGATGCTCCTTTGAGACAGGAAACATCTCATCCCCTACTTCTCAGACCTCCTTTAGTTTTCCTGTGCCCCTACAAGTCCACAGCCAGATATTTTAAGCTCATTCCATACACTGCACATAAACCAGCACCCTCAAAAATGAGCTACCTTCTGTGAGATTGTATGTGGCTGGAAGGAAGGGGCACAACTCAGGCAGCAAACCCTTCACTGTAGGTCTGGAAGAAACTGTGAAGGGTTTGCTTACTGCTGAAATAGCTGTATAAACTGGGGAAGCTGAGCAAGTCTTGTTTTCTCCTGTCCAAATCACGGATACATTAGGATGCCTTCTCAGATTGTCAGTTACCTAAGGGTCAATCACATAGATCCAAGTAATGGATGCAACTAAGTGTTCCTAACATATCCCACTGTGACATGGCATATGTATAGCATTTCTCATCTTGAAAGAGCTGAATAAGCACCAATTTAATAGAACACAGTACCACTGTGAGATGGGAAACTGAGACAGAGGCTAATATCAGGTTTTACTATGGATCCAATTCATTCCAGCACCAAGACAGCAGAGAGCAGCGTGTGCCTCCTCTGTACATGGGCTGGTATGGTCCCAGTGTGGGACCTATCAGCCTCACGTAAGCCATGAAACAGTCAAAGCATAGAAATACTCCATTCACGCCTCTTCCACATCCCAGGAACACTTGCCACACCAGAAACATGCAGATGCAGAGTAGCCAGCTGTTCCCCAGACAACGAGGTCCAGCCTGAAGAACAGTAAAGGATTAGCCACTGGGCCAAGGGGGCCCATTCCCAAAAAATACCTGCACCCTGATCTGCTCTGTGGTGCTCCTGCCAGGGAGCTGGGTCAGGGTGTGAGGTCTTGTCTTGCCCTGTTCCACCCGGCACTCTGGGAGGCTAACTTTGGTGTCTTAAGATCTTTTTAAAATGAAAGTTTCTCAGTTAAGAAAGTTGTACATTTGAAAGAGCTTGTATTCAGAGACTGATCTGGCTGGAGAGAAGTACATTTTGCCATGTTTTAATCCTCAGATTCCTACTCACTTGAAAGAAGTTTCATTTTTAGTCCAGTTCCTGCTACAGAATAATGCTGTCCCTATGCAAGAGACAGTTAAGACTAAGGGTATCATTAAAACAGAAGGGTAAAGTGTAGCCACCAAATGTAGTTCAATACAAACATCTGGTGTTCCAAAAGAAGGCCCAATCTGGCTAGCTATTCCATGTGGGTGACCCCTGGAGGTTGGCTTTAATGAGACTAGATCATATTGCATCATTGGGGGAGAGATTACCTAAAAGCACCCAAATGATGTAGGAGCAGGTCTCATTGAATTTCATGTCTTAACTTTGAAGACAATGGCACTTCGGATCCAAAGTCACTTGGGTACTTTTGAAAATTAATGAGAAGTTAATGACAAGACTCCAATTGATTTCAATGGGGGCAGGATTTCACCCCAGGTATGTATGGCCCAATCCTGCAGTGAGCCAAGCACCCTCCCCACACACTGATGTCAGGCTTTGAGGGCACTCATCAACTAAGGGTATGTCTACACTACGAAATTAGGTCGATTTAATAGAAGTCGATTTTTTAGAAATCGATTTGATACTGTTGATTGTGTGTATCCCCACTAAGCACATTAAGTCAGCGGTGTGCATCCACAGTACCGAGGCTAGCGTCGACTTTCGGAGCGTTGCATTGTGGTAGCTATCCCATAGTTCCTGCAGTCTCCGCCGCCCATTGGAATTCTGGGTTGAGGTCCCAATGCCTAATGGGGCAAAAACATTGTTGTGGGCGGTTCTGGGTACATGTCGTCAGGCCCCACTCCCTCCCTCCGTGAAAGCAACAGCAAAAAATTGTTTCTCGCCTTTTTTCCTGGGTTACTCATGCAGACGACATACCACGGCAAGCATGGAGCCCGCTCAGCTCACTGTCACCATATGTCTCCTGGGTGCTGCTGGCAGACATGGTACTGCAGTGCTATACAGCAGCATCCCCTTGCCTTGCCGACGGCATACGGTGCAATACGACTGATAGCCATCATCGTTGTCCTGTGGGTGCTCCTGGCCGACCTTGGTTAGGTTGGTCGGGGGCGCCTGGGCAGACATGGGTGCTCCTGGCCAGCCTTGGTGAGGTCAGTCGGGGGCGCCTGGACAAAAATGGGAATAACTCCATTCTTTAAGTTTCGTCTAATGGAGATTCAGTCCTGCCTGGAATATCATGCCAGCTGGAAGCTTCTGCCTCAGGCTGCTCTCCCAGTTGGCAGCACTGCGCGGTCGCGCCTACCCCTTTCTCCCATGGCTCATGAAGCCTGGACAGTAGTAAGGAGCAGTTCAACTATAGGCTGAGCAAGTGCATAATGGTGGTAGAATGTGCCTTTGGATGTTTAAAAGCTCACTGGCGCAGTTTACTGACTCAGTTAGACCTCAGCGAAACCAATATTCCCATCGTTATTACTGCTTGTTGTGTGCTCCACAATATCTGTGAGAGTAAGCGGGGGATGTTTATGGTGGGGTGGGAGGTTGAGGCAAATTGCCTGGATGCTGATTACGCGCAGCCAGACACCAGGGCAGTTAGAAGAGCACAGGAGGGCACGCTGTGCATCAGAGAAACTTTGAAAACCAGTTTCATGACTGGCCAGGCTACGGTGTGAAAGTTCTGTTTGTTTCTCCTTGATGAAAACCCGCCCCCTTGGTTCACTCTACTTCCCTGTAAGCTAACCGCCCTCCCCTCCCCCCTTTGATCTCCACTTGCAGAGGCAATAAAGTCATTGTTGTTTCAAATTCATGCATTCTTTATTAATTCGTCACACAAATGGGGGGATAACTGCCAAGGTAGCCCGGGAGGGTGGGGGAGAAGGGAAGCACAGAGGTGAGGTAGTTGTAGGGGCACCCCCTAAAATGGCATGCAGCTCATCATAGAAGCGGCATGTCTGGGGATCTGACCTGGAGTGGCCGTTTGCCTCTCTGGTTCTTTGGCAGGCTTCACGCGGCACTGCTGTGGGTCCCTGTTATAACCTCTGTCCTCCAAATCCTTGGAGATTTTTTCAAATATTCCGGCATTTCGTCTTTTGGAACGGAGTTCAGATAGCACGGCTTCATCTCCCCATACAGCGATCAGATGCAGTACCTCCCTTTCGGTCCATGCTGGAGCTCTTTTGCAATTCTGGGACTCCATGGTCACCTGTGCTGATGAGCTCTGCATGGTCACCTGTGCTGATCAGCTCGCTACGCTGGCCAAACAGGAAATGAAATTCAAAAGTTCGTGGGGCTTTTCCTGTCTACCTGGCCAGTGCATCCGAGTTGAGAGTGCTGTCCAGAGCAGTCACAATGGAGCACTCTGGGATAGCTCCCAGAGGCCAATACCATCGAATTGCATCCACACTACCCCAAATTCGACCCAGCAGGGTCGATTTCAGCGCTAATCCCCTCGTCGGGGAGGAGTACAGAAATAGATTTTAAGAGCCCTTTAAGTCGACAAAAATGGCTTCATTGTGTGGATGGGTGCAGGGTTAAATCGATCTGGCCCTGCTAAATTTGACTTAAACTCGTAGTGTAGACCAGGGCTAAGGGTTGGGTCCTAAGGCAGGTTTAAAGGGATACTTTCAACTAAAGAGGTGCATGTTTTAAACCCACATTTGTTACCATCACCTTGGAATTCTCAAATGGGAAGGTGTTTTGTTTGTTTAAGTCTCCTTTGTCACTATTATACCCTTTTGTGTGTGTTTCTTACACTGGAAAATGGAAATCTATGAAGGTGGTTGCACTTCTATTTATAGTCCTGTTCACATTCAGGTCCTTAATACTACAGAGTTTGGATTTTCAACAGCAAGAGAATTCTCTTTAAAAAATTCTTGTCATAAGTGTGTTTTTAAATTGAGTAACTTCTACTGATTTTAGGGTTATTAAAAAGCTTGTGCTCACAAAATATATTTTTGGGCTAGCTTTAGAGAGGAGTGTTCTTTTTAGAGAAACAAAAACAATTAAATTACTCAGGTGTTTCAACTGTTTTTGTACCATTTGTCCCAATACCAAATAATTGGAAATGGTAGTCAGCCAGAGTCAAATGACAAGCCAAAGCACTGAGTACATGTGATATGTACATGCAATCACGTACATATTTTTATTTATCATTGCAGAGCACTAGTAATGAAAACCACCAAAAGTCAGTCAACCGCAACAAAAATGTAGACATTACTTTTACCATTCTCTTTTGCTAACTTGCTGGCGTCATCTTCATAATGAAAGCACCACTGCAAATAGAACAGTCTATCTTTGATTAAGGGAGCATAGCAGAATTTCATTACATCACTAATAATGAATGTATCATTCTAGTTTTCTACGGAGAGTTCTCAGAAAAGCCTATCTGCAAAGTTTTTTTTTCTTTTTACAAAAAAAAGACTAATTTTGTTTTTAAGAAGAACTAAACTGATTCACTGGAAAGATTAAAGACCCTATTCTGATTGTTTTTATTTGTTATTTTTCTTGAGGGTGCTGAGGATACTGTTCCAGCAGGCCAGAGATATCCCATGAGAAGACTGAAATGCCTAAAGTGACCTTGGAGAGACAAGATGGATGTGGTAATATCTTTTATTGGACCAACTTCTGTTGATGAGAGAAACAAGCTTTTGAGAGACACACTTCTTCAGGTCTGGGAAAGGTACTCCCAGCCTCACAGCAAAATGCAAGGTGGAACAGATTGTTTAGCATAAGTAGTTAGTACATATTGTAAGAGACCATTCAATGCAGAGTGGCATGCTAACACCTCTGCAGTCATAGGGGAAAAAAAGAGGGGGTTAGTGGGTTACAGCTTGTTATAAGAAGCCATAAATCCAGTGTCATAAATTAAGTGACCTTGGACTCAGAGGTGGGAGATATTTAGAAACAGGGAGAGCATAGGCACAGCATAGTAGCATTGTGGGTTTGAAAATACCAGGAGATGGGCAATCAACTGAGAAATCAGACAGCACAGCACTACTCACATTCTGCATGGAAGATTCACCTTTACCAAATCCTCTGTAGAGCACCTCGTCGGGGATGAGATGTTTATAGGTGGGAATTAAACCCAGATCTCATAAGTCTCAGTCCAGTGCTTTACATGGCCATTCCTTCCTTTCCCAGTGATGGGACACTAGTTTTGAAAAACTGAGGAATGAGACAGTAAGCCCCCCCTGCTGAGACTACAGGAGCTACTCAGTTCTGGGGCCTACTTGTTCTCACCCCCTGGTATCAGACAAGGACAGGGGAAGGAAGCAGCAGAACAGTAGTGGGAGAGTCTGACAGGAGCTATTCATGAGGGGAGCCAGAAAGGAACCACCTCAACCTTTCCTTCTCTTGGAGCTGTTCATGAAGATACACCGAGCAGTTTAGCCAACAATGCTGCAAGTAACATGGCAAGGGAACACCACCTCTTCCTAACTAATCAGCTCCAAATACGTATTTGAAAACATAACTCATCAGGAGCCAAATATCAGAAAGACAGCCAAAAACTTATTAGAGGATAAATTTCAGTACTGCTCTAAGTCTACTTTAACCAAGTCAGATAAATGAAGACTTCCATTCCATGCTTAAGAAAAAGGCACACACAGAAAGATGTGCAAGAGATCTTAGACTTTTTTAATAGTGTCCACTGGTGTAGTATCCAAACAGTTCACAGGTTAATTACATCTATATGGAAAGGTCCATGATAGACATCATGGAGTCTTCTACTCTTTTCTCTTTAGGAGATAGGTATGTATATAAGCATATGCATGTATTTTGTAATATACAAATACAGTTTTATACACAATAGATTACTCTCTGTAATCCAGAGAGTTTTGGAAATTGACAGATAACTGCAAGAATCTTTCTGCTTTGTTCTGGCAGCTGAGATAAAAGAAATATGGACCAATAGCCAACATCTGATTGACATATGATCAGGTTTTGCACACCTCCAAATGATCTGTCATGCCCAGCACCATTTGGTGAGCTTGCTCATTAATGTTTTCACAACAGAAATCTAGCCAAGTGCACAGCACAGATCTAGCTCATACAATGCTCGTACACTGCTATTCCAGACTCATCCCCAGGGGTCTAGCCCTTAAGTGACATAGATATGATTTTCGATGCAACTCTGGCCCCCAAGTTGTTAGTTAGTGGTACTTGGGGGCAGAAGAGGGGGCAGGGATCTCAAATGAAGGATAGGAGGTTTGGGATCAGTTCTAGGCATCCATTAACTGAGTAATGATTTATACAGAATTTATAAAAAGTTTATAAGAAGTTTAAGACGGTAATAAACCTACTTATATTTTATTGGACACAAAAGCACAGGAATATTTTCCCTCATTTTCTGGATTAACCTGCTCCATTGCCTTTCTCTACTACTATCAACCATTAACTCTGGTCATCACCTACATTTGTCATTGATCGAGAAGCACTTCCAGTAACCCAGAGGGCACAAGTAACTTCAGCCAGACAGTGCCTGACAAGAATGATATTCCTGTTAATTATAGCATAACTCAGTGCTTCTAGACCACCAGAAGTCATTCACAAGCATCTGCTGAGAAAACACCGAAGTTCATCTCTTCTCTAGCTGCCTTACCTCTGCTTGAGAGAGAAAAGACATTAGTGAAATAGTTTCAGTTGGAGTTTCAAGACTAATTTTCTTGGCACACAAGGTATGTATGTCATTTGTTTCACTGCTTTCCTTTCTCTTTCCTTAATTTCCTCTATAATCAGCCCCAACTTTGATGCAATTGTCTTCAATTGATACAGTTCATACCCTAAGTGGAATTGATCAACTAAATATTTTGGAAGCTGATGTTAGTAGGCTTTTAGGAGGCCCAGAATTACTTGTTCTGAAAAGCTTCTATCTTTTATCACTTCTCACTTGATAACCATGCTATTGAATTGTGCATAGTGAGCACAGGATACAATATGCTGTTGCAGAGATTAATCTTGTTAGCATATGAAAAAGGCTCCTGCATTGTAAGAGAATACACTTATATGTAATAGCTAATTTAGGATTTTAAATTAGTTAGGGTTACCATATTTTGAGCGTCCAAAAAGAGGACACTCCACGGGGCCCCGCCCCAACTCCACCCCTTCCCCAAAGTCCCCACCCCAACTCTGCCCCCTCCCCTGCTTCCCGCGAACATTTGATTCGCGGGAAGCCTGAAGCAGGCAGCAGGTAAGCTGTGGGGGTGGGAGGAGGAGGCGCGGCCCAGTCTGGCCCCCCCAACCGAGCGACTCCCTCCGGCGGCCGGCCCCAGTGTCTCCAGCCTGGCTCGGCTCGGGCCCTGGGGTGCCGGCCCCAGGCCAGCCCCCGGCCGAGCACCCCCAGGCCAGCACCGCCGGCCCCCGGCCCCAGCCCAGCACCGCCGGCCCTGGCCCGGCCGCCGTCCCCGCTGGCCCCGCCGGGCCCCGGGCCAGCCCCCGGCCGAGCACCCCCGGCCCCGGCCCGGCCCAGCACCCAGCGGCGCCGGCCCCTCCCTATTTTCCCAGACATGTTTGGCTTTTTGGGATTTCCCCCCGGACGGGGATTTGAGGCCCAAAAAGCCAGACATGTCCGGGAAAATCCGGACTTACGGTAACCCTAAATTAGTAAAAAAAAATCAAAGAAAACAAAATTTAAGTTAGTGCTATTCCTCGTGTTCTAGTGCAGGAACTAGAAAGTTAAGAATTAAACATCTCCTTAATTTGTGAAAGATTTTAAGGCGCCATATACTTCTTGAATATTTATGCATCAAAATGCTTTATAAGTAAGTTACCCAATGCAGAAGGGCATACAGACAGTCTCCTTGATTCAATATTGCAAGTTATGTTGATTTTTAATGTTTCAGTGCTTTTTCTGTATGTTTCTATGTATCAAGGCAACTAAAGTCAGTGGGTTCATTTTTATTAACTCAGATATTATATAAACTGGTGCACAATCATGTGTAAACACTATTAGATCAGAGAGCCCTTCATTTCAAATTCAGAAAGTCTCTATATATTCCATCCAGCTCCTCAGTTGTCAATCAAAAACCTCATTAGATAAAAAATCTGAAAGTAAATACATGTATAACAAGACTTTTGATTGACAGGCAGTTTGTTACACATGGCTATAACATCACATCCGTATACAATAAGGTTTTTGACTGAAGCTACAGAATAATGGAATTACCTCTATATATCAGAATAGTTTGCTAATAATATACTCATAATGTATCAATTTGGCATTTATTTTAAAAGCTCATTTACATTTTAAGATACAAAGTCATCTATATAACCTTTTGGTTTCAGTACATCTTGCTGGTGCCTAAGAGTCATATCCGAAGCCACACACACTGCTTCCTGTGATGTGTCTATGTATTGCACTGTCTGTGTAGCTCTCCAGTGCCGAGCATCCCTCAGATAACAATGGAACTTCAAATTTCTACATTTCACTTAAATCCTCTTTTCCCCCATGCCACGTGGCTCATCTTATACCTTCAAAGAAATGAAGGGAGCGTTTATATTTGTAATCTTATTTAATGAATTCAGAATTGTTTTCTGAATAGATCACATGATCTCACATAAAACCTTTTGCGATACTGGTTATCTATAAGTGGCAGACCTCCAGACTAGGGTATTTCCTACAGTTCACTGGACTGATAATTACAGCCTACTGAATAATTGACAAATAGAACCCTTGGATCACTCAGGCACATTGTGTCAGATTCTACTTAAGACTACAGCACTAGCATTAGAAGTTAATTGCTTAAACAACTTTGCTTTTTTTTTTTTTTTAATTTCCTCCTCCACCAGATGAGTTTCTTACAAAGCCTGTAGGTTTCATGGGCAACAGTTCAAACATGACTATATCATGCTTGCAAGGTGAAATGCCTGCCAGTCCTTGCGCCACTTTTCTTGCAAAACTGGAAGATTTTTTTTTTAACCCTAGGTTTGTAGAAGAAAAGAGGAGCAAGAGTTTGGTTTGTTTTTTTGCGGGTGAAGCGGAGAAAAAAAATGTCAATTTATAGCCTCACATTTCTACCAGGTCTTGTTCCTGTCGAATAACAAAATCCACAACTCAATGTGTGTAATCTCATAGATTTATTATCTACTGGTTAGAGTAGGAGACCCGCTGAGTTCTAGCTTTGCCAGTGAACTACCTATATGATGACCCTGGGCAGGTTATTTAGTCTCCGTTCCTTAGTCTGCCAATCTGTAAAGTGGGTATAACAACTGCTATTCATCACATGGATGGTAGGAGGCACACTATTTGTAAAGAGCCTTGACAATGTCTGATGAAAGGCAATATTAAAGTACAAATAATTATTTTACATGTCTCAATCCTTATAAAATAAATAAAAGTAATGCTGCTTATTCTTAGATTCACGGTGACAGTTTGGTCTAGACTCTATAGCACAGTTATCTCGGCAAGTAGTTTGCCAAGACTATAGAAATCCTCTTTACAAGAGCAATTGTGAAGTATATACACCTACACATTTATTATTCAGTTTTCTGCTCCAATCCTCAAGAACATCAGAGCAGTTAGTCATCTATAGTAACTTGATTTTCCTTCCGAGTGCCTTCTCAGAGTGGATAGAATTACCTTTGGAGGCCGGAGGGGTGGCAGCAAAGAGGCTTTTTTTTATGGTAACCTTGCCAGGTCTTTCTTCATGCAGTCACCATGAACCTAAGACTACTAAGCACTCCCTTGGATTCCAACTCCACCAGTTTAGGGAAGAGGTGATGAGAACAGAGTGCAAGACCCATGATCAGTATCCACAGAAGTGAAGCAACAGCCATGCCTGTGGCCAAATTATGCCCTTAGTTACACCAACCCCAGTAGGATTGCAAGACCTTGCTATGATCTTTTGCTAAAACGGTAGCGTAAGAATTGCCTAATCCCATGTGTTTTAGGTGGCTGAGATGAGGTAAGAGTTGTTCAAAATCTTTCTAAGCTGGAGTTCATATTTCAATAGCCATCCTACAATGCAGTAATCTGCAGCATCGGTGATTAAGAGGGACATCCTTCTGATAAACCAGAAACTGGAGACCCTAAGAACCATTTCCAGTAGCTGTCCAGGTGCAAGTAAAGCTGCCTTTGCACTTTATGAAGAGACTATGGGTATGTCTACCTAGCAAAGAAAAACCCACGGCTGGCCCATGCCAGCGGACTCAGGCTTGCGGGGCTATTTCATCGCTGTGTAGACTTCTGGACTTGACCTGGAGCCAAGGGTCTGGGACCCTGCAAGCTGGGAGGATCCCAGAGCTCAGACTCCAGCCCAAGCCTGGAAGTCTACACAGCAATCAAACGGCCCTCCAGCTTGAGCTCCGTGAGCCCGAGTCAGCAGGCACAGGTCAGCGGCGGGTGTCTAGCTGCTGCATAGACATATGCTAAGCGGTAACCCTAATTTCCAAGTCAATACTCTAGTTTAAACAGGTTAATATCCCAGGCTGCCATTAGTCATGAGATGGCAGGTTCATTTACCTACATTGTAACTGCCCCTCCAGGATCCAACTGGTTATTCTGTAAAAGGCAATGAAGTACATACAGTGTGAGAGGAACTTATATAAAAAGAGACATCAATGCCAACTTCTCCCATCCAGCTCCGGGATCAGATGAATTTTGGCTGGCGCCCATGGTAACTCTAAAGCAACTTCAAAGGTATTCCATACCAGAAATTACATCAGAATAATTTGATTTTTATTAAACTAAATAATGTATATTAATTTTTTTTTGATGGTGTGATGCAGCAGAGTTGTCCGATGGGGTATAACTTTCTAATCCAGTCTGTGCATGCATTGCAAGTGGGCAGCCTCTTTACCCAAGCTATTTCATAAAAAGGTGTAACACTTGGGAATGTTCCTATAAGATATGAACACTAGCAACAACATTGTGAAATTGCTAGTGAAGAATCCCTAAAATAGATAAATGCTTACAGACACAAACTGTGAGTTAGAAAGTTCTTTCCAGGCAAGCAGGGAGAATTCTATAGGAAGAAAGGACTCAAACTACATGAAATTGACATTTCCTTATCTACACACAGGGGAATTTTACAGTCAAGTTCTCAGTGGTTTTGCTTAGTGAAAAATGCTACACAGCTTATCATATAACCATATAGGAAACTGAACGAGAGATCAAATGGCACAAGATTTCAAAGACTTTAACTTGGACTTTGTTCTAAGCCTTGAGCATAGCCACTCCTGCTTCACATGCTCCCTGAATTTCTGGCTCCCTTAACACAGAACTTTGATGCTTGTGAATTTGTATGACATTACAGGCCTGACCCTGGTGCCACTAAGATGATGGACCAGGGGGAGCAGGATCATGCCCATTATCTACTTTAAGGCTGCAGTCACAGCTCTGGCAAATGCTGCAGCTCATTTTAAAACTTCTGTTTGAGTTAAACAAATCTAAGAATTATGCCCTGTAGTCATAAACTGAGCATACATCAAAACCAGAATAAAAAAAGTCATTACAAGTGATGCAAAGGAACACAGACAGCAGTATTCCTCAGGACTGGTTTCCTTTATTACCATTGATGTTAACACTACCCATTCCCCAGCCTCCTGAATGTTGCAGAAAGGAGAGTTTCTCCCTCCTGCAGCCTCCCTTCTTTGGGCCCTCCTCTATAGTGAGTAGTTCCACTGTCTTCCTCAACAGCTATTCATATATTTCCCAAAGGGGTAGCAGAATGAAACTGACTTGATTCCTGACAGTTCCAATGGTTCCCCAAGGGTTCCCAGTAGCAGGAAAGAAATCAACTATTCTTAAATTTCACTCTGCAGCTCCTTGGCAACACTATGAGCAGCAAATGGACTGGAGCCATCTTTGCACAGATTCAAGAAGAGACCACAACTTGTGGGAGGTTCCTTTTACAACTAAAAAGGCTAAATGAGCTTAATGTCTTCATAATTTTCTAATCCCTCATCTCACCATCCCTCACTATGGAGGTGAATGGAGAATTTTCAAGTCCTGCTCTATTATACAAAACTCACTGTCATGAATAGCAGAGCCAGAATCTATATAAAATCATAAAGTAATAGAGAGAGATGGTCTCAACTCACAACATAACCCTAAAATGTGGGTTCATGTCTATCAATAATAAGATGATGAAATAGATAGTTTTAGGAACCCCACACTTGTTTTACAGTAATCATAATTCAGTGCCTTCCATTCTAGCTGGTAGTCTGAATTCCAGTTCAGGAAACTGTTTTGGAATTTGGCACTGTATGTTAGCATGAACACTATAGCATTTTCTCTTCAGGTGAAGGACTAAAAAGCACAACAAAAAATCCAGTCAGTATTCACTAATTTTGTGCAATTACCTGAAATGTTTTACTGTGCTGTATTACAACATGGAGAAAGGCTAATGCTATAGCTTCAAGGAAGACTAACATGCAACTGGGCTGGTTGTTTTAGGCCATGAAGGACTGTCTTTCAGCACAGATGAAGCCAAAATACTTTCTTCAGGTTTCACAGTGTTGCCGCCACTGCTAGATGCACTGGTGTAGACTGAACACAAGCAGCCACCAGTGTTTTCACGGTGTAAATTCCTGCTTTGATCAGCACCACCATACAGTGATTAAGAGATTGGCAAATTGCCTACATTAGCACTCTCACCTCTGAGGCCATAGTGGGAAATCTTAAGTTCAAGTCTAGCATAGGCATGTTCAAAATATACTTGGGTTATGAAACAGTGTCATTAGTTTTGAAAATAATAATTTCTTGATGGTGACATATGTAATCCTCCAGCAATGATTTACAGGCAGCAGCTTATGGGAACTGATTAGCTTTGGCAAGCTGTGTAGCCTTCAAATTTGAAGCACAAAGTAAGCAGAGCTCTCCAGCCAACTCTTTAAGTTTCTGCTGAAAGGGGCTCCGATGCGAGGAGCTCAGTATAAATGCTATTAGAGTCACATATAGATACTGGTACATACTCAAGGTTTCAACTGCTCCCTTTGTTCACTCCTGATTTATCTTCTTTCATTCTGTTCCTTGTGCGTGGAACAGCCTCCCAATTAAAGTGAGCAAAGTACCCTTCCCTTGCTCCTTCAGAAAGCCTCAGAATATCTCGTTCCAAAAACACATTGGCTCTCAAGACCATGTAGTCTGTCCTCATTCACAAAGCTATTATGAATGAATGGGAGTATGCCTTAGGTTTGCAACATATTTGTACCCACCTTGCCCTTTACCCATTCATGCCACTAATGATATATCACAGTCATTGCCACATGAACAATTTTACTCACATGAGGAGTCCAATTGGCCAAACTCTTCATCCCTCTAGTGTTTTATGCTTCTGGAGCACATATAAACACTTCCATCCTTCAAGTAATTTCTGTCTTGCACAAACAGCTTAAATTGAAAATTTTGTTTTTTAATTGGGTTCTTCTGGGCTCTAATCAACTCATCAATTAGTCCATCAACTTAAGGAATTAGACAAATACAAAAAGTTCAATACAGAGTGATATACTTAAAAGTTGTTCCATCCCCTTGTTTGTGATCACTGGGGATCTGTTCATCTGGGTCCACGAGGAGTTCCATTGCGCTTCCTTTAAAGGGAGGAACAGTAATCACAGAATTGGGCCCCAATCATGCTAAATTCATGTTAAGAGCCAGAGACTGTGACAGGCCCTTAAATAGATACACAGGGGGAGCATGCAGAGAGCTTCTGGTTCTCTTTACATGGCCTGTCGTAAATGCAGCTCACAAGGAGTGCTCCCAGAGTTTGTCCAAAAAGGGGCACTGGCCCAAATACTCGGGCCAGCTGCACCAGAGGAAACAAGCTGTATTGTTCTGAAGGCCATGCAGCAAGCCTAGTCCCAATGTGCACCAGGCCACTTAGAGAGGGATAGCATCCCTCATTGACAAAGTTTCCCCCCACAGGTGTTACAGCTTTGCATAGCACCCCTCCCCTGCCCAACGGACATATGCATACGCACGGGGTGTGCCCAGGCACACCATAATGCTCACGGGCCGGATCCAGCCCCTAAGGGCTTTGGATCCGGCCCGTGGGATTTGCCTCCCATGGTGCTGCAGGCCCGCACTGCTCTCAGAAGTGGCCAGCATGGCACCACGTCCCTGGGGGCCCGGCGGGGGGGCAGAGGGCGCCGTGCATTGCTCCAGGCACCGCCCCCCGCAGCTCCCATTGGCCAGGAACGGGGAACTGCGGCCAATGGGAGCTTCGGGGGAGGTACCTGAAGGCGTGGCAAGGGCAGTGCACGGAGCCCTGTGCCCTCCCCCAACCTCTCCCTACCCAAGGGCCACGCAGGGACATGGTGAGCAGCACAGTGTGGGGCCAGGGCAGGCAGGCAGGCAGGGAGCACGCCACTGCAGGTAAGCGGCGCCAGGCCGGAGCCCGAACCCCTCCTGCACCCTGCCCCCCAACTCCCTGCCCCCCAACTCCCTGCCCTGAGCCCCCTGCCTGCACCTCGCACCCCTCCTGCACCCCAAGCCCCTGCCCTGAGTCCCGTGCCTGCACCCCTTACTCCTTCTGTATCCCAACTCCTTGTCCTGAGCCCCTGCCGCACCTCTCCTGCACCCCAACTCCCTGACCTGAGCCCCCTGCCACACCCCTCCTACACCCCAATTCCCTGCCCTGAGCCCCCTGCTGCACCCCTTCTGCACCCTAACCCCCTGTCCTGAGTCCTCTGCCTGCACCCCGCACCCCTCCTGCACCTCAACTCCCTGCCCTAAGCACCCTGCCTGCACCTCGCACCCCAACCCCCTGCCCTGAGCCCCCTGCTGCACCCTACACCCCCATGCAGCCCAACTCCCTGCCCTAAGCCCCCTGCCTGCACCTCGCACCCCTCCTGCTCCCCAAACCCCTGTCCTGAGCCCCCTGCTGCACCCCTCCTGCACCCTAACCCCCTGTCCTGAGTCCTCTGCCTGCACCCCGCACTCCTCCTGCACCCCAACCCCCTGCCCTGAGCCCCCTCCTGCACTCCGCACTCCTCCTGCACCCTAATCCCTTGCCCTGAGCCCCTTCCTGCACACTGCACCCCCTCACACACCCCAACCTTTATGATATTCGCCTTAAAAAAAAATTCCCTGTGTGCACACCCTAATGAAATGTGCTGTGCACACCTATGCCAACAGATAGTGGCTAAATGCCACAATTTGGCCTTATTGGTTCCCCACACATACGCTTAGTGTGAAGACATTTTATATTTAAGAATCTCATTTTATTTTATTATTCTCTTGACGGATAGTGGATTGTTGGTGGATATAGCTTAGGAAACACCTGTTAAAACACACATTGCTGGATTCTAAATGAAGTAGTCACGTAGGAAAAGCCTGTATTTCATTACAGGCTGAGTAATATAAATTCTGTGTGCAGCAGCCACCGCAAGTGAAGATGATAGATAGTAAACAGTGAAAGTTTAGTGCCATCAATGATAAACAGTCACCTGGAATACTGTGCATTTCTGTACCTGAACAGATACAGCAGAAATAGGAAGAGTCTGTCTGGAGACCCACAATGAAGATAGGGGAACTGAGAGATTGAAAATATTACAAAGGAAATAAATCATAGACATGATATAATGTCAAGGCTTCTATTTATCCTCAAGATACAGCAACAAGGAGTGAGCCAGTGAAAGGCAGTACCCTTCAAAACTAAGAGGATTTTTTAAAACGCAGTACATAGTTAGCATGTGGAATTCATTGCCATGCGACAGAGGCCACAAGTTTAGCAAGATTCAAAAGCAGATTAGGCATTTATACGTATGGAGCCCTTGTATGGATAAGACTATCCAGAGTAACATTAGCTGGGCTAAAATATTTATCAGGAATATGAACCCAATGCTTCTGAACATATTCCAACTACTGACCAATAGGGGCTAAGAAGAAACTTTTGCTATGGGCAGATTATTCTGTAAATTATCAACCAAAGGGTTTCTTGCATCTTCCTCTAGAGTTTAATATTTTAGCCATGACAGATGACCAGGCCACTGGTCTCCCCGGTACGGCAATTCCCATGCAATTTGTTATATTGGTGCTACTGAATCTATGAAAGTCACATCACCCATATATACAAAGAGACAGGTGCTGAAAGTAGGAGTGCTGGGGGTGCTGCCGTACCACCTGGCTTGAAGTGGTTTCCATTATATACAGGGTTTACAGTGTGGTTCAGTGACTCTCAGCACCCCTCACTATACAAATTGTTCTAGCACCCCTGTACAAAGACTGAAATATTTTCAGAACAATTGTTTAATATACCACCCATATGCTGTATTTACAGTAATCTATATGGTTCTGGAAAACTAACAGAAATATTTGTAAAAAGTCTCAAGAGAACTAGCTTTCACGTTTGAACTTCTGAACCTTTGAATTAGGCACAGAGAAGGGAGGAACAAACTACAGGTTTGGGGTTTCATAAAGCACTTGGAAATGTTTGATCTTTGCTTACATTCAAATAACATCCCCCAAAATGCCCATTAGCTTACAGATGGTTTCTTTTGCATTTCTTCAGGCTTTGGTCCTCAATCCTTTCAATCAGGGCTTGTCAACATGGGGAAACTATTCTATATAAATAAGGTATACTGTAAATTTAGACAGAGATGGCCATTCTTATTCCATAATAAAATTATATTTTCTTGGTCTAGCTTATGTTACTTTGGAAGCAGTTTAAATGAAGCCAAAAAAGGCCCATTTTATTCTGAAATAAGAAAGAGGATCCCCACGAGGGAGTTATACAGGTATAACTAGAATAAAACCTCTTGTGTAAACAAATCCTTAGAGTGGTATCAAGATCATCAACTGGCATTTGCTTATCTTCCACTCCCTGCCCAGTCTCTTCAGATCCTATCACAAAAAACACCTAGGCTCAAATGAAATGAAACCTTGCAGAGCACATCAGCCCTATTCCCCACATCAGACGGAGCTAATATGAATGCAGAGACACTAATGTAATTTGCAGTGGCGGATTAAGATAATGGAATCAAATCTTTGCATGGCTGTTGTATCCCACGGCATTTTTAAGATTACCTGTTATAAAATAAGGTTAATTAAAAAAAAAGTGTGAGGACCCCAAGTCTTCAAGGAAGAAGTTAAGTGGATATGCCATGTGCCGAAAAGTATCCATCATCTTAACCTGGGCAAGGGACTTCTCTGGCTTTTCTATTCCGAATTAAAGAGATTTCATAGTAAAGTTGTGAGACTTTAGTAGCTATTCTAATGAGTAAGGAAAGCTTAAAAAGTCACGTCACCTAGTTAATTGGTCCAACAACGGTTAATGTAGGAGACTCCAACTCCACATACAATAGAGTCTGCTTATTAGCAACCTCTTGGTTCTCAACAAAAAGTTATTATCCAAAGGTTGCAAATACACCTCTACCTCGATATAACGCTGTCCTCGGGAGCCAAAAAAAACTTACTGCGTTCTAGGTGAAACCACGTTATATTGAACTTGGTTTGATCCGCGGGAGTGCGCAGCCCTGTCCCCCCAGAGCGCTGCTTTACCGTGTTATATCCGAATTCGTGTTATATCGGGTCGCGTTATATCGGGGTAGAGGTTTAATTGGAAAGCAGGATTGCAGAGCTGCAGCCAAGAAAGGAAGCGCTGGGACATGCCTTCTTTGAATGCAGCCCCGCAAGCCTACCTGTGGCCAGTGCTTGGCATGTCCCAGAGCTTCCTTCTCCAGCTGCAGTCCCACAAGCCTGCCTATGGCTGGTGCTCCGCCCATTCCAGCATCCTCCCTGGCTGCAGAGCCACAAGCAGGTTTGCGTTGTTGCAGCTAATGAAGGAAGTGCTGGTATGTGCCAAGCCCAGACGCCTGGTGCCAGGGCAAGGCACAACCCAAAGAGCACAGAGAGATACCACACACCCTGTGGAAAGCCCAACACCTGGGCTGCAGCCCCTTGTCCAGCCGCTGCTGTGCCCACAGCCACCCCTTCTAGCCACAGATAGGTTTGTAGGGCTGCAGCCAGAGAACCCACACCAAAAAGTTGTCAATGAGCAGCATGCTGTTACCAATATCCAAAACCTATTAACATTTAAGTCAATGGGATGGGATTGGTTCCCAGCAAAATGTTGCAATTCACCAGAAGCTGTTAATATCAGGAATGCTAATAAGCACCATCCACTATACCAGGGATTGACAACCTGCAGCATGTGAGCTGATTTTTAGTGGCACATTGCTGCCAGCCGGGGTCCTGGCCGCTGGCCCCACTCAGCCTGCTGCCGGCCTGGATTACGGAACCCCAGACCAGCAGTGGGATGAGCCGCTCAGCCCGCTGCCGGTCTGGGGTTCCGGCCCCTTGCCAGCCGGGGTCCTGGCCACTGGCCCCGCTCAGCCCACTGCCGGTCTGGGGTTCCGGCCACCGGCCCCTTGCCAGCCGGGGTCCTGGCCACCGGTCCCGCTCAGCCCGCTGCCAGCCTGGATGGATGGAACCCAGGCCGGCAGTGGGCTGAGTGGGGCCGGCGGCTGTGAACCCAGACTGGCAGCAGGATGAGCCGCTCATCCCGCTGCCGGTCTGGGGTTCTGTCCGCTGGCCCCTGCCAGCCGGGTCCCAGCCGCCAGCCCTGCTCAGCCCGCTGCCGGCCTGGATGGACGGAACTTGGGCCAGCAGCGGGCTGAGCGGGGCCGGCGGCCAGGACCCTGGCTGGCAGGGGCCAGCGGACAGAACCCCAGACCAGCAGCGGGCTGAGCGGCTCATCCTGCTGCCGGTCTGAGGTTCCGTCTGCCACCCACACTGCTGGTCTGGCATGCAAAACCTTAAATTAACGAAGACTTGGCACACCACTTCCTAAAGCTTGCCGACCCCTGCACTATACTGTGCATTAGCCCTATAATCTCTGGTGTTGGTTTTGATGTAATTGTTTTCCTTGAATGCCTAAGTCAGGACAAATAGAAATTCAGATCAACTATTGAGAAAGTCAAAACCAGCAGAGGGCATAGGGTGTATGGACAAATTGTGCAAAAACATTATGGGAGATTTAAGCTCAGGGGGCAAAGAGACAGATTCATCAGTACAATCTTACCACCTTGGTTTTACTCTCATGAACCAGAGGTTGTATTTATAATAAAGTCTAACTGATAATTAAAAACTTCTGAAGTGCATCTATAGTTGATCAATACAGAGAAAGGAAACTGCATACAGGTTCTGATGCAAAAGAATTTCAGGTGTCCCAGGCATTAGTCCAAATCAGTAATTACTGAAACTTGCAAACCACCAAGTAGGCACCAAAATAGGAGATTTGCATCGCAATGTAAGTTTTATTCATTTACTTGGACAAGCATCATTTAATTGTAATTATTTTGAATGATCCTTCTTAGCACACTGGCAGTGTATTTATTGAATTGCCTTTGTTTGTGGGCAATCACAGTCACAGGGAAGAGAAAAATATTTAAGAAATAAAACAAATGTGCTTGTAAAAATCTGAAACAAAGGGTTTTTGTTTGTGAGTGTTTTTTTTTCTTTTTGAACACACAACATTTGTTTAGATTTTGAGTTGCCAGTGTCCTTCTAAAGGTATACTCAATTCAAATTTGAACCAATGATTAAATATTTTAAACAGAGGCCATGAAAATATCCCACAACATTTTTAGAATACCAGTAGAAACGGTTGCTTAAACACAAATATATCCCCAACACTGTAGCACTGAGAACCTGAAAGTGAAACTGTCTGTGAACAAGCATTACTGACTTCATTAGTTTTCATTGCCCAACCTAAGAGAAATACAAAAATTCAAACCATGACAGTTAAGTATTAGTAATAAACCAGTCTGTGATTAAGAATCATAAATGGACACCAAAACCAAGAGCATTGGAAGAAACAGATTGTGTCTTCAGTAGGGTTACCAGGGTCTGGAGGCACGGGGGCTGCCCGAAGCCGGCAGCTCTCGGGCAGTCCGGCTCTTAAACAGAGCCGAAGAGGAGCAGAGCCTCCAGCGCCGGCGGCTCTGCTCCTCCCCGACTCTTCAGCTCTGTTTAAGAGCCGGGCTGCCCGAGCGCTACCGGCTTCGGGCAGCCGCCGTGCCTCCGGACCCTGCGCCGCCGGAGCCCGGGAGGGGAAGTGCCCGGCTGGGGGCGCAGGGTCTGGAGGCACGGGGGCTGCCCGAAGCCGGTAGCGCTTGGGCAGCCCGGCTCTTAAACAGAGCCGAAGAGTCGGGGAGGAGCAGAGCCGCCATTTTCCCGGACATGTTTGGCTTTTTGGCAATTCCCCCCGGACGGGAGTTTGACTGCCGAAAAGCCGGACATGTCCGGGAAAAAGAGGACGTATGGTAACCCTAGTATTCAGTCTTCAAGAGGTGGGTTTTTTCGCAGTGAAATAACAAACATGCATTAGCTATCTACTGGAGATAAGACACCTTTCATTTTTCCTATGAGATAGGTAGGAAGATCAATCACAGGCTTCGGTTCAGTGTTGACCTCACCTAGCTACCCAACAGTAAAAACTACAGGTGCCTTGTCTCCACCAGGATTCTACAATGGGATACCTACTACACATTATCCTACGATCACACACACACTAGGGTTACCATACGTCCGGATTTTCCCGGACATGTCTGGCTTTTTGGTCCTCAAATCCCCGTCTTGGGGGAACTGCCAAAAAGCCAAACATGTCCAGGAAAATACTAGTCCCCTGCTTACCTTAGAGCGGCTCCGGCAGGCTGCGAGCTGCAGGCGGATTCTCTCGCGACGGCAGCTGCTGCTGCTCCCCCCAGACACCTCAGCTTTGTGTAGCTGAAGAGCCGAGCTGCCCGAGCGCTACCGGCTTCACGGTTTGCCTGGCAGCCCCCAGACCTCTAGACCCTGCGCTTCCCCAGCGCAGCCGGAGACTGGGAGGGGACGTGCCCGGCCGGGGGCACAGGGTCTAGAGGTCTGGGGGCTGCCCGGCAAACCGTGAAGCCGGTAGCGCTCGGGCAGCTGTTTCACATGGCTGGGAGGGAGGAGGGGGAATGCGGGGCGCTCAGTGGAGGGGGCGGAGTTGGGGCGGGGACTTTGGGGAAGTGGCAGAGTTGGGGCAGGGAAGGGGCGGGGCCTGGCAGGGAAGAGGCGGGGCCAGAGCCCCGTGGAGTGTCCTCTTTTTAAAATTTTTAAATATGGTAACCCTAACACACACAAACCTACCTTGTTGGTGGTGAAGACAAGGCCCAAGTGATTTGGTACTGCTACTTGCATTTGATAAATGAGACATATGTCTACCCAGACATCAGCAATTTGTTCTTTTAAGGAAATGTCTGCATTTCCCAGGCAGGCACCCAACAAGACAAGATAAAAATGTATTTTGTCAGAAGCATTGAGACTCATTCTGGAGTTTAGATATTGGTCTGTCCTAAATGTAAACAACAACTCTTACCCCTTCAATTCTTCTGCCTGTGCTACCTCGCTGTTCCATTGCACATGATCTTTATATCTTCCATATGAACTTTAGACACAAATTTATTCTTCCAACTTATAACATGGATTTGCCACATTTGATTGCTGTCTGAAAGATAAGCACATAAGCAGCACTAGTACTGCCCCTTCCTTAGCCGCCTTTTTCTCTATTCATTTCCTTTTCTACACCCTCCCTGAGCCATGTCTGAGGACACATTTTAAATGCCTTTGGATATACATGTGGGGCCCAACTTGAGGTTAAATAAGAGTCACACCTATGCATTTAAGAAAAGGATTTGGCCCTTAGCATTTACACTAACATCAGTCTAGCAAATATTTGAGCTTTAACCCAGAAGGCTCTGCAAAAAGCCTATGGAGTTCTATAGAAACCCTCAAGCAAGATAGGAAAACAACACTATACTACATTGTCCAGCCTCTTCTAAGATGCCTATGCACACTCTGCTCCGCCACAGTATCTCTAGATAGTGACAAATATCTCAGTTTATTAGAGTCAAAACATTTTATTGAATACTTATTTAGCAAGTTGCCTATTTACATACCTTTCCTCCAGGCAACCTTTGTCAAGGACTTTCTGGCACTACCCTTTGTTCCAATGTGGAAAAGAGCAAGTCAGACTGACACTACCAAGGACCCAGTTCTGATTTAGCTCTTTTCATCTGTGGATCTCAAAGCGCTTTACAAAAGGAATTAAGTCATTATCCCCATTTTACAGATGCAAACATTGAGGCACAAAGAAGTGAAATGACTTGTTCAAAGTTAACCAGCAACTCAGTGGCAAAGCCAGAAGTAGAACCTAGGTCCCAGTCCAGTATTCTCTCCACTAGGTCACACTGTCTTCCTATTTGTATTTCTGAATTGTAAAGCCCAATTTTAAAAACTTTTTTTTTAAATGTTGCAAGATGTAAGCTGCTTATTACAATGATTTGATCAACATTAACAGTGATATATACCATTACATAACTAATGACTACACCGGGGGTCGGCAACGTTCGGCACACGGCTTGCCAGGGTAAGCACCCTGGCGGGCCGGGCCAGTTTTATTTACCTGCTGACGCAGCAGGTTCGGCCGATCGCGGCCCCCACTGGCCGCAGTTCACCGTCCCGGGCCAATGGGGGCGGCAAGAAGCCACGGCCAGCACATCGCTCGCCCGCGCCGCTTCTCGCCGCCCCATTGGCCCGGGACGGCGAACCGCGGCCAGTGGGGGCTGCGATCGGCCGAACCTGCCGCGTCAGCAGGTAAATAAAATTGGCCCGGCCCGCCAGGGTGCTTACCCTGGCAAGTCGCGTGCCAAACGTTGCCAACCCCTGGACTACACAATAAAGCAATATGAAAGTGCTGTACAAAACTTGAGCTCACATGTTAAATACAAATTCATTCTTGTTAATAGGAAGCATGGGAATTGAGGGGCAAAAATGTCTTCATAGACTTCATATGGAGTATGGTATGAGGAGAGCATAAGGTAAAACTGATTAATGAAACCAAATGCCAGGAAAAGGGTGACAGACAACAGAACATAAACCTCAGCCCCAAACTGCCCCGCTGTTCCTACAGAACCTCCCAGTCTGATCATAGCTCCTTCATGCCTTCGTCTTATACTGTGATGGAGTAAAGAGGTTACCCCCATACAATAGGTCTGAAAAAATTTCCTCATCAGGTTAAACACTTTTACTATTAGGATGGGTCAGCAGGAGTTTAAGAAGAGCCCTGAATCCCTATGCAAGTCATAAATCCTGCCACTCTGTGATACTCCCCGATAAATTCTAGACAAAAGATAACCACTTACATCAAAAGTTTCTTCTTATAATTTCTCCACTCCTTTATCATTTTTTTGCTGAAACTAAAGCACAAAAGCTCTCCTCATCATTCTCAAATAACATCTTACCCTGCAATCGGAATCCGTTGCTCTTCAAATGGATGTCATGTCACTCCTGAAATTATTGAAAGATTCCAGCAAGATAAAGGAGCATCTCCAAACACTACAAAAGCAGATTGTAATATTCTTCCTTGTGTTTTCTGAACTACAGGTCTGATTTAAGAGAGTTGGACACCACCCGCCTCCAGGTGTCAATAGGAACTACACAGTCTCAGCACCAATCAGGGGCCCCTGAAGAACCAAATTCTTCTTTCAGGCACAACAATACGACTCTATTGAGATGAAGAGGGATGGACATGAAGGAATTGCTACTTTCCATTTCCTTGGAACACACACACACACACACACACACACACACACACACACACACACGAGACAGAGCACCACACCCAGGAGGTGTGTGGGTTATACAACAATACATGGATGACCACACAAATTGTTTATTTCAGAACTCTGAGGTGGAAGATGTAGCTGGGTCAGTGTTTGATGATGCTCCCCTTCCAGTGATTTGTTCTCATCATAGTAGGATGTCTGCTTATTCGTTTGTTTTTATTATTAATAATTTAAGGGATTATATAATTATAACCTACCAAAAATAAGCTTTGAGAATCTGAAGATTCTGCATTCACTCAAGCTTCTAGATAGAAATCTGGTATAGATTTTAATGAAAGTAACTCCACTTGTTTAAATGAGAAATACAGGGCATTTGTAAAAAAGATTACATACACGAAAAACTACAGTGTCAACAGATAGTACAATTAGCATATAATATTTGGTTGAAGATTCCAGACGGCCAAAGAAAAAATATTCATCTGAGATCAAAGGTGTTGGTACATCAGATTTGTGGCTTTGGACATTGGCTCAGAGCAGGGCCATGCACCAGGGGAGGCAAGCAGAGGCACGCCCCACCCCCCCATAATTGGCAGTGGCACAGAGTTCCTCCAGCCCCGGGGCTGTGGAGAGGAGAGTGAGCTCCTCTGGACCCGGGGCTGTGGGAGGAGAGGAGAGGGCACAGAACGTGCCCCTTCAAAAGTGGTGAAATTTGTATTCCTGCGCACGCCCCTGGCTCAGGGTAAAGGAGGTTGGTAGTAATTTCAGAAGCAGCAGTGTTTGATTCTCTCTCCTCTCCTGCCTTTTATATAGGAGAGCGTAAATGTGTTCGACATTGCCTTCACAATGGGTCCTGCATAACTTTGGGAAGGCTAAGTGGATAACATGCTATTGAATACTGGGAGAAAATGAATTTCCAGAGTTGATTAACAAAATTTTGATAGTGGCACATAAATCTAAGCTCTCTTTATGGGGTTCAGATCCTTCTCCGTCTGAAGAGACTATGCAACTGTCCTGATTTTCTTGGCATCAACAACTGCAACTGAAAAATTAACACAAGTTCACAGAGACAGAAGGATGCCCTTCATTCTCCCATAGATACTATGGTGTTTCTAAATAAGCAAGAGGTAGACTGTTCTTCTACTGTTCTGGAACAAATATATATGGACTTTACAGGGATCAGTATGAGGCAATGGGAATATTACTATTGACTTAATCAGGAGCAGGAAAGAGCCCATACTGTACAGGGAATGCTCTCCTTTCCTCCTCCGGAAAGATAATAAAAATAAAATAGATTTAAGCAGTTTATATCAGATGCATACCCCTAGTTCTAAACTAAATGCCAAGAATATCATATCATCTTGTGCAAGCTAGAAAGCTATTTGTGTTTAATGGAATGCACGTATTTATGATTTTGTATTACCCATACGCACACAACAGTGACAAGTTATTTGTCATGAATTGTCCTCGTAGTGACATTGCCCAAGTTACTGCTATTCAAACAGTCATGTGCGCACACATTGCATAGTTCTGGCAGATTATCGCAAGCAATTTTGTAGTAAGATAGTAAACAATAAATCACCACTGCTGAAAGCAAGTTTAAAAATACAATAGCTGGAGTGGGGAAGGGAGGAATTTAAAGAGAACATTAGTGGCCCTTTAAAAGTTGAGTGGAAAGCATTTTTAGGAAGGGATTAGTACTACTATTCTGTGCATACGGGTTGAGATAACCAGAAGGGGTAGAGCTTAGAAGGTAAGTGCGTACTTAAGGATCAATGGTAAAAGTTTGATTATTTTTGGATATATTGGTAGAGAAGGGGATTTCTCCCACTGCTCAGTGCAAGTCCTATAATTTTCTCTGTCATGAAGCTACATATACTGCTGGGATGTGCATTGGGATTTCCATAGCTATTCTACAACAGAATGAACACACTTCCAAGTTTCTGACTTGGCTGCTATCTCCTCTAGCATTCTAACCTTGCCCTGATGCCATGTTCGCCCACATTACACTTTGTTATCAGATTACTGCACTTCATTTAAAAATGTTAGAGAGACAGTCACTTGGAGCCATTCCTCCTGGCAAAATGCAAGGAAGTTACAGGACCTCTAATAAGAAGCAGTTTATTACAGATATACAGGCTACAGTCACTGATAGTATAGTTAGGTAGTGTACAGTGTAAAGTGCATTTCTTTAGAAGGAATGTGCTCACTGATTGCACTTTTTTTATCTAGATAAGAATTTGCAAGTACTTCAAGGTCCTATTCACTTCCCTCCTTTCTCAGCTGAAGTGAAATTCCAAGAATGTAGTGGTAGGCCCTTGTTTATATTCCCACCCTCTATGTATCCTAGATACCAGATCAACCTGTCACATTCCATTGAGCCAGTAAACCTCAGCCTTATTATTTGCTTTAAAATTGGCTACCTAGGCTGGTATACACCTCAGAGCTGATGAGCTAAGGAATATTACCTGCCTCCAGGCAGACCAACAGTTATTCCTGTACTTAAGCATAACTGCCCAATTACTATGTCTCTGTAGAATAGAGGATGGGGGCAAGCACCTTGAATATATCCAACATGTACTTGCAAGTTAACAAAATAGAGCTAACAGGAAGGTGGCATAGTCTGAAGAAAAAAATGATCTTGATATTGTGAATGTCCAATTCCCACTGTATGCTTTACAGCACATTTCTACACAGGACTGATCAGGCCTATATTTAAGCATAGCAGCTGTTTGGTACTTCCCTAACACACAACCCCAAATGCAGACAACTCACAGGCTGACCCATCCTCTCTGCCTGTGGCAGCAGAACAAGATAGACTTAGACTTTAAGGTCAGAAGGGACCATCATGATCATCTAGTCTGACCTCCTCTGCTATTTACATTAGTTGAAATCTGCAAGTGACCTGTACCGCATGCCCCTTAGGGTCTCTGCCATTCTGACCTGGGGGAAAATTCTTTCGCAACCCCAAATTTGATGATCGGTTAGACCTTGAGCACATGGGCAAGAACCATCAGCCAGACACTTGGGAAAGAATTCTCTGTAGTGACTCAGAGCCCTCCCCAGGTTAGTGTCCCATCACCAGCCATTAGAGATATTGCTGCCAGCAGTCACAGATCAGCTACATGCCATTGTAGGTAGTCTCATCATACCATCCCCTCCAAAAATTTATGAAGCTGTCTTGAAGCCAGTTAGGTTTTTTGCCCCCACTGCTCCATTAACTCAATCACATAGGAAAGGCAATAGTTTTGACAACTTGAGCCCTAGAAAACTCATTTCAGTCCCAGCCCAGTGGTGTGCAATACTTAAGTCAGTGGTGGACAACCTGCGGCCCATGGGCTGCACGCAGCCCGTCAGGGTAATCCGATGGCGGGCCGCGAGACAGTTTGTTTACATTGACTGTCTGCAGGCACGGCTGCCCGCAGCTCTATTTGAGTCAGTCACAGTCCTGCACTGCTCCAGTGGGGTTTCTCAGAACCATTGTATTTCCCATAGACCACTGGCATGCAGTATTTTCCGTTCAAGTTCTGCCGTAAGGGTCCATGTCTCGCATGCATACAGAATAACGGAGATGACCAATGAGTGTAGCAGTTTCCGTTTGGATTCCAGGGAGATGTTCTTATTCCTCCAAATTAGCTTTAGCTTTGCCACTGCTGCTGTTGTTTGCGCAGTTCCTGCCAGAATTTCTGTCTTGGATCCTTCATCAGTGATGATTGCTCCCAAATACTTGAATTGTTTCACTGTCTCCAGCTCTTGTCCACTGAAAATAATATGTGAGCTGATCCAATCACGTTTGTTTGTCATCAGCTTGGTTTTCTCTGCACTGATTTCCATGCCGTATTTTGCAGAAGTTTCATCCAATCATTTCACCACGTTGGCAAGTTCATCTTCGCTGCCTGCCAGGCCATCAGTGTCATCAGTGAACCAAAGATTTGAGATTGTTCGCCCCCCTGCTGACGGTGCATATGTGATCTTCTAGGGCATCCGTCATTATGCGCTCCAAGCAGATGTTGAACAGTGTGGGTGAAGGAAGGCAGCCTTGCTGGACTCCAATAGTGATGTGAAACCACTCTCCTAATGTGTCATTGACGAGAACTGCACTGCTGACCTTGGCATACAATTGTTTAATGGTAAGAATAAGCTCACTACCAACATTGTACTATTTCATGGATCCCCAAAGAGCTTCGTGCCATACTCTGTCAAACGCCTTCTTGAAGTCAACAAAGACGTGGTAGATGTCCTGCTGGTGCTGTAAGTACTTCTCACATAGAACACAAAGGCTGAAAATCTGTTCTGTGGTACTTCTTCCAGCATGAAAGCCAGCCAGGTCTTCATAATATTCTCTGCTTGTGGCTTCAATCTGTTCAATATGACTTTCAACATCGCTTTGTTGGAATGGCTAATTAAGCTTATGGTCCGGTAATTTTGACACAGTTGCAGGTTGCCTTTCTTTGGCAGAGTGATGATTAGTGACTGTGTTCACGTGGAGGGCCACTCACCGGTCTGCCAGAATTTGTTGCAGACCTTGGTGAGTACATCTATTACTATTTCTCTTCTGAATTTCATCAGTTTGGCTGGGATGTTGTCAATACCTGTAGCCATTTCATTCTTGAGTGATTTCACAGCTGTCTCCACTTCTTCATGCAGTATTGGAAAGTCATCCTCCTTTGTTGAATCTGGGCTGTCTAAGATACTAGGATCTCCATTTGTCTGATGGTTGTATAGATCAGAGCAGTAGTTTGTCTACCTATTGATGATGTCCCTTTCGTCTGTAAGATTGTTCCCTTCTTTGTCTTGAATTGCATTAGCTTTGGTTCATTTTTCCTTCCTCAGATCTTTTACCACCTGGAAGGCTCATTTGCGATTTTTAATGGCCCGCCACTTCCAGCATCTCCCATTGGCCCGGAGCAGCGAACCGCGGCCACTGGGAGCCGCGATCGGCTGAACCTGCGGACGCGGCAGGTAAACAAACCGACCCGGCCCACCAGGGGCTTTCCCTGCACAAGCGGCAGAACAAGTTTGGGAACCAATGCTCTAGAGCAAGCAGCGGGGCAAATTTTCTGCCGATCATTGCTTGGAATGACTCTGCAATGTTTTGGTCTCTGAGTCTTTCTAAGTCAAACTTGGTTCTGCTGAACTTTGGCCTGACGATTTTCCTTAGCCGCAGCCAAAAATTTAGCATCACAAGGTTGTGATCACTTCCAATATCAGCACCAGGGAAGCTCCTAGTTTTAGTTCTGTTAATCCCAGAATGAAATCAGTTTTGCACCATGATGTAGTCGATCTGGCTGTGATGTAGACCATTAGGAGCGTGCCATGTTGATCGTCTGGATGCTTTATGTGCTCCTAATGTGTTTGCAAGAACTAGATTGTTATAGTTGGCAAACTCCAAAAGTCTCAATCCTCTCTCATTGTTTACCGCATTACAGAAAGGGCCACGATAATCTTGCCAATCTGCCTGTGCATCAGTAGCCACTTTAGCATTCCAACTCCCTGTACAATCAGGATATCTTTCTTGTGTACCTTATCGATTATGTCTTAGAGCTGATTGTAAAAATCTTCAGTTTGCTCATCGTCATACCCTGTTTCCCCGAAAATAAGACAGTGTCTTATATTAATTTTTGCTCCCAAAGATGCGCTAGGTCTTATTTTCAGGGGATGTCTTATTTTTCAGAAATGAAAAATGCCTTATTATCGGTGGATGCCTTATTATCGGGGAGGTCTTATTATCGGGGGGATGCCTTATATTACAACGAGAGGCAAAACGGTAAGTAGGCCTTATTTTCGGAGGATGTCTTATTTTCGGGGAAACAGGGTAGTCTGTTGTAGGGGCGTAGACTTGTACCACTGTGATATTAAATGGTACTGCCTTTAGATGGATGGAAATAAGCCTGCTGGACATTGGGCGGCATCCTAATACTGAAATCTTGATATCTTTATGCACAAGAAATCCTATGCCATTGACATGTTTTTCCTCTCCACTGTAATAGAGTACATGGCCTTCTTCTGTTAGTACTTTTCCAAAGTTCTTCCATCTGACCTCAGAGATTCCTAGAAGATGCCAGGTATATTGTTCCATTTTGTACGTGAGTTTTTTCAACCTCCCTATTTCTCAATGTCCTTACATTCCATGTGGCTATGGTGATGTTATCTCTTCCATGGATCCTCTTTGTTGGGGTTACACCTGTAGTATACTTGTCGCATCCGCCCCGGTGCGAGACGGATGTCATGGTCATTATTAACCCAAGCTGTGATCAATCCGGTATGGACATGGTTGCTCATCATATGGTGTGTCTTGGGCAAATTTATAACTTGGCGGAGCCCATCCCTTTCCAGGCAGCCCCCTTTTAGTTACCTTTTACAACATGCAGGAAGAGCAGTGGGCCTATTCGGTCCCCGGACCCACAGGGAAAAGTATGCAAGCAGGCAGTATATTGCCAGTCAGTTGTCAAAACACACTGGAATTTATGCTTTGTATGTATCTCACTATTGAAATCTGGGTGCCTAGGCATAGCAAGAAGAGGCAAGTACGATGCAAATATTAAAGATATTTGTGTTCAGTATATTTGAGTATCTTTAAAAGCCACAGACTTCCAAGAAGTGAACTGAATATGTGTGACCTATAGGTTCCTGCACAGCATCACTAATTTAAAGTTTGGTCAGTGTTTGATTTTAACCCTCCATATTTTCTGATGCTTGCAACACAAAGAAACATTTTGCAACAAGCTGAGACTGCACAGATTTTAACATAGAAACCTTTTTTTTAAAAATAAAAAACGATGCCCACTTTGAAGGTGTAATAAAGGTTGCGAGAGACGGAAATTGGTAATTTGCTTTACTTTAATGGTAGAAGCAGCTCAGCTATTAAGCCTGTAGCACCACTCACTATCATGCAACTAATCAAGAATTTAATCCCAAACTCCGGTCCCTCCAGATTGTGCTCTGGCACAGAGGGAATCCTTGGGTCGCTATGACAGCAGCCACTCCGAGCTGTTAAGAAGTACTGTACAATTGAGAGGATGCCAGATGGAGGTACTTGTCCTAGGGAGTTACCAGACAGATAACACTGTAAATTGTCAGCCCTTAAAACACGGGGTTTTCCCTTTGATTGCTTTATTTGTCCTTATTTGTAAGCACTTACTCCTGCTTCCATTGACTTCTGTGTGAGTGGGATTAAGCTGTATTTTTTTTAAATGTACCGTAACTGTATACAAATGGATAAGCAATATATCCTTTAAAAATGGGCTGACTATACAGTTATGCAAGAGACCATAACGGATTTGGAGAGTCAAGTGCTCATTGATACATTTCCATCTTTATGTTAAAACCCAAAGAAAATATTGTAAATTGTAATGTTACAATATTGTTAATTGTAAAGGATAATACAAATAATGGCACAAAACCAGGAAATTCAGAACTACTTCTGAAACGCCACCTGCTCTCTCGTCCTTTAGCTATCCAAAGATCTCATACTGCCATCCATCACTGCAATATCTGAGTACCTTCCACATAAAGTCACTACCCTAAAGACAAAATCCCTCGTGGATTTCACTGAGGCTCTGGCACCCATCTGGGTCAAAACGCTCTTTGGGATAGGGTTCGTTTTAATATTTTGGGACAAAATAAAATCAAAGTGATTTGCCTGAAAATTAAGTCAATTCCTTTGACTGGCTTTACCCGCATAGAATGCTTATTATCAGATAAATCCTTTATTGGGAAATTTTATTCTTCACTTTCAGAGGGATACACTCAATACTCAGATATAGTCTTTTCCCCTCGCTAACTACTATGATCCTAAAAATAGGATCATTGTTTAAAGTAAACTTCAAAGCTAAGGATTTCAGACCCTTTGGTGCATATAATAAAGCATATGATTATTTAAGGATCTAGTAAAGAGCCAAAACTGTGAGCATCAGTTTTAAAAACTGTTCCCACCACTTCCTCACACAGTTAGGGGAAGCACCAGGAGGAGAAAATGGCTGATTAGGGTCCCGATTCTTTAGGTGTTATGCACAAGAAAAGATTTTAACATGTGAACTAAACAAAGCAATCCCCAGAACTGTGTTGTCTACACTAGGAATTTAACACATTACCTAATAAGGTGAAAACACAAGTTTTTTCCTTATATAGACATAGCCTCTGCGCCTGCTTATCAATAGCCCGTGCAGAGGGTGTTCTTCCCTTTGAAGCGTTTAGCTCCAATTAAGATGGGCTTAAACTGGGGCATTAAGGTGGTGGTACTCTTCCATGCTCCACACACCCAACAAGCTCTGCCCACAAGTCAGCAAAGTGAGGGTATGTCTACACTACGAAATTAGGTCGAATTTATAGAAGCCGGTTTTATAGAAATCGGTTGTACAGCCGATTGTGTGTGTCCCCACATAAAATGCTCTGAGTGCATTAAGTCGGTGGACTGCGTCCACAGTACCGAGGCTAGCGTCGACTTCCGAAGCATTGCACTACGGGCAGCTATCCCACAGTTCCCGCAGTCTCCGCTGCCCATTGGAATTCTGGGTTGAGATCCCAATGCCTGAAAGATGCAAAACAGTGTCGCGGGGGGTTCTGGATACATATCGTCAGGTCCCTCCCCCTCCATCAGAGCAACGGCAGACAATCGATTCGCGCCTTTTTACCTGGGTTACCTGTGCAGACAACATACCACCGCAAGGATGGAGCCCGCTCAGCTCAGCTCACCGTCACCATATGTCATCTGGGTGCCGGCAGACATGGTACTGCATTGCTACAAAGCAGCAGCTAGCTAATTGCCTTTTGGCAGTAGACGGTGCAATATGACTGGTAGCCTTTATCGGCGATCTGGGTGCTGGTAGACGTGGGGCTGGCAGATGTGGGGCTGGCAGATGTGGGGCTGCATTGCTACACAGCAGCAGCCCCTTGCCTTTTGGCAGTAGATGGTGTATTAAGACTGATATCCATCGTCGTCATATTGCAGTTCAATCATGGGCACCTGGGCAGACATGCTCAGTCCTATCGAACCGTCTTGACGATGATGGCTATCAGTCTTAGTACACTATTTTCTGCCAAGCGCCCAGTATTTTCTGCCAAGCACCCAGAAGATGCCGAGGGCTATCAGTCATGCTGCACCGTCGTCTGCCAGCTTAAGATGTAAAAAATAGATTTGTTCTGTATTCATTTGCTTCCTCCCCCCCCCCCCCCGTGAAATCAACGGCCTGCTAAACCCAGGGTTTTGAGTTCAATCTTTTGGGGGGCCATTCTGTGTGACAGTTGTTTGTGTTTCTCCCTGATGCACAGCCATCTTTGTTGATTTTAATTCCCTGTACCTGTACGCCATGTCGTCACTCGTCCCTCCCTCCCTCCGTCAGATACTACTTTCGTGCCTTTTTTCAGACTAGACGCCATAGCACTGGGATTATGGAGCCTGCTCAGATCACCGCAGCAATTATGAGCACTATGAACACCACACGCATTGTCCTGGAGTATATGCAGAGCCAGGACATGCCAAAGCAAAACCAGGACCAGCCGAGGAGGCGATTGCAGCGTGGCGATGAGAGTGATGAGGAAATTGACATGGACATAAACCTCTCACAAAGTACAGGCCCCAGCAATGTGCAAATCATGGTGTTACTGGGGCAGGTTCATGCCATGGAATGCCGATTCTGGGCCCAGGAAACAAGCACAGACTGGTGGGACCGCATCGTGCTGCAGGTGTGAGACGATTCCCAGTGGCTGCGAAACTTTCACATGCGTAAGGGCACTTTCATGGAACTTTGTGACTTGCTTTCCCCTGCCCTGAAGTGCCAGACTACCAGGATGAGAGCAACCCTCACAGTTGAGAAGCGAGTGGCGATAGCCCTGTGGAAGTTTGCAACGCCAGACAGCTACCGGTCAGTCGGGAATCAATTTGGAGTGGGCAAATCTACTGTGGGGGCTGCTGTGATCCAAGTTGCCAGGGCAATCAAAGACCTGGTGATATCAAGGGTAGTGACTCTGGGAAACGTGCAGGCCATAGTGGATGACTTTGCTGCAATGGGATTCCCAAACTGTGGTGGGACGATAGACGGAACCCATATCCCTATCTTGCCACCGGAGCACCAAGCCACTGAGTACATAAATCGCAAGGGGTACTTTTCAATGCTGCTGCAAGCCCTGGTGGATCACAAGGGACGTTTCACCAACATCAACGTGGGATGGCCGGGAAAGGTACATGATGCTCGCGTATTCAGGCACTCTGGTCTGTTTCGAAAGCTGGAGGAAGGGACTTTCTTCCCGGACCAGAAAATAACCGTTGGGGATGTTGAAATGCCTATCGTGATCCTTGGGGATCCAGCCTACTCCTTAAAGCCATGGCTTATGAAACCGTACACAGGCAGCCTGGACAGTAGTCAGGACCTGTTCAACTATAGGCTGAGCAAGTGCCAAATGGTGGTGGAATGTGCATTTGGATGTTTAAAAGCGCGCTGGCGCAGCTTACTGACTCGCTCAGACCTCAGCGAAAAGAATATCCCCATTGTTATTGCTGCTTGCTCTGCGCTCCACAATATCTGTGAGAGTAAGGGGGAGACATTTATGGCGGGGTGGGAGGTTGAGGCAAATCGCCTGGCCGCTGATTACGCGCAGCCAGACACCAGGGTGGTTAGAAGAGTGCAGCAGGGTGCGGTGCGCATCAGAGAAGCTTTGAAAACGAGTTTTGTGACTGGCCAGGCTACGGTGTGAAACTTCTGTTTGTTTCTCCTTGATGAATCCTACACACACACCCCCAACCTGGTTCACTCAACTTCCCTGTAAACCAACCACCCCACCCTCCCCTCCCCACTTCGAGCACCGCTTGCAGAGACAATAAAGACACTGTTACTTCTCATTCATGCAATCTTTATTAATTCATCACACAACTAGGGGGATAATTGCCAAGGTAGCCCGGTATGGGTGGGGGAGGAGGGAAGGAAAAGGACACACTGCAGTTTAAAACTTTAAAACTTTAGCACTTATTGAAGGCTAGCCTTCCCATGCTCGGGCAATCATCTGGGGTGGAGTGACTGGGTGGCCGGAGGCCCCCCCACCGTGTTCTTGGGCGTCTGGGTGAGGAAGCAATGGGACTTCGGGAGGAGGGCTGTTGGTTACACAGGGGCTGTAGCGGTGGTCTCTGCTCCTGCTGCCTTTCCTGCAGCTCAACCATACGCTGGAACATATCAGTTTGATGCTCCAGCAGCCGGATCATCGACTCTTGCCTTCTGTCTGCAAGCTGACACCACCTATCATTTTCAGCCCACGATTCAGCCCACCACCTCTCCTCTCATTCATATTGTGCTTTTCTGTAGTCAGTCATTGACTACCTCCACGCATTCTGCTGTGCTCTTTCAGTGTGGGAGGACATCTGGAGCTCCGAGAACATATCATCCCAAGTCCGCCGTTTTCTCCTTCTAATCTTCGCTAGCCTCTGCGAAGGAGAAGGGAGAGGTAGTTAAGAAAAGACACATTTTAGAGAACAATGGGTACACTCTTTCACGTTAAATTTTGCTGTTCACATTACACAGCACATGTGCTTTCGTTACAAGGTCGCATTTTTCCTCTTATATTGAGGGCCTGCCGGTTTGGTGTGAGAGATCAGGCAACAGATTTCAGCTTGCAGGCAGCCATGGTAAGCCACAGTCTTTTGGCTTTTTTAACCTTCTTAACATGTGGGAATGGTTTCAAACAGTAGCGCCCTCATTTCCCATACCAAGCACCCGTTGGGTTGGCCATTTAAAATGGGTTTGCAATGTAAAAGGAGGGGCTGCAGTTTCCGGGTTAACATGCAGCACAAACCCAACTAACCCCTGTCCCCACACCCAGTACTCGGGGATAATCACTTCACCCCTCCCCCCCACCGCGTGGCTAACAGCGGGGAACATTTCTGTTCAGCAACGCAGGAACGGGCACCTCTGAATGTCCCCTTAATAAAATCACCCCATTTCAACCAGGTGACCGTGAATGATATCACTCTCCTGAGGATAACAAAAAGCGATAAGGAATGGATGTTGTCTGCATGCCAGCAAACACTGGGACCATATGCTGCCATGCTTTGTTATGCAATGATTCCAGACTACGTGCTACTGGCCTGGTGTGGTAAAGTGTCCTACCATGGCGGATGGGATAAGGCAGCCCTCCCCAGAAACCTTTTGCAAAGGCTTTGGGAGTACATGAAGGAGAGCTTTCTGGAGATGTCCCTGGAGGATTTCCGCTCCATCCCCATACGTGTTAACAGACTTTTCCAGTAGCTGTACTGGCCGCGATTGCCAGGGCAAATTAATCATTAATCATTAAACACGCTTGCTTTTAAACCATGTGTAATATTTACAAAGGTACACTCACCAGAGGTCCCTTGTGTGCCCTCAGGGTCCGGGAGCACGCCTTGGGTGAGTTCGGGAGTTACTGGTTCCAGTTCCAGGGTGATAACATATCCTGGCTGTTGGGGAAACCGGTTTCTCCACTTCCTTGCTGTGAGATATCTTCATTGTCTTCATCCTCAACTTCCTCGTACCCCGAACCCGCTTCCCTGTTGCGTGATTCTCCATTGAAGGAGTCAAAGCACACGGTTGGGGTAGTGGTGGCTGCACCCCCTAGCATGGCATGCAGCTCCGCGTAGAAGCGGCATGTTTGCAGCTCTGCCCTGGACCTTCCGTTTGCCTCTCTGGCTTTGTGGTATGCTTGCCTTAGCTCCTTAATTTTCATGCTGCACTGCTGTGCGTCCCTGTTATGGCCTCTGTCCTTCATGGCCTTGGAGACCTTTTCTAATATTTTGCCATTTTGTTTACTGCTACGGAGTTTAGCTAGCATTGATTCATCTGCCCATATGGCGAGCAGCTCCCGTACCTCCAGTTCGGTCCATGCTGGAGCTCTTTTGCGATCCTGGGACTCCATCACGGTTACCTGTGCTGATGAGCTCTGCGTGGTCACCTGTGCTCTCCATGCTGGACAAACAGGAAATGAAATTCAAACGTTCGCGGGGCTTTTCCTGTCTATCTGGTCAGTGCATCTGAGTTGAGAGTGCTGTGGGATAGCTCCCGGAGGCCAATAACGTCGAATTCTGTACACACTACCCCAATTCCGACCCGCTAAGGCCGATTTTATCGCTAATCCCCTCGTCGGAGGTGGAGTAAAGAAACCGGTTTAAAGGGCCCTTTAAGTCGAAAAAAGGGACTTAGCCATGTGAACGTGTCCAGGCTTACTTCGATTTAACGCTGCTAAATTCGACCTAAACACGTAGTGTAGACCAGGCCTGAGATGCTGCTCATAGTACACCAGGCAGATGTTCAGAGTATGACTACGTGGGCTCTGCTGGACTCCTTGAACACTGCTACTACCATATATACTCGTTCATAAGCCAATTTTTTTTAGCAAAAAAGGGAAGCACCAGAGAAGGGGGTCGGCTTATGAACAGGTATGGAGAAGGAGAGGGGGGACACAGCCCCTCCCCCCAACAGAGGGGCAAGGAGAGGCAGCACAGCCACCAGAGCCAGAAGGGAAGAGGCGGGGCCAGAGTCTCTCCGCTTCTGGCCACGCTGCTTTCCCCCCGCCTCCGAAGCAGCTGCAGCTCCGGGGCTGGCAGGCTGCAGCCATGCCGCCCAGCCCCACCCCCAGAGCAGGCTGTGGCTGTGCCGCCCAGCCCGCTGGAACACGCTGCGGCCACGCTGCCCGGCCCAGCCCGCTGGAACACGCTGCGGCCGCGCCGCCCGGCCCAGCCCACCGGAGCAGGCTGTGGCCACGCCATCCATCCTGCCGGAGCAGCTCCAGCTAGGTCAGAGACATCCTCCTCTGGTCCTCCCCAGATAAGGTGGGAAGGGATGGGATGGGGAGACTATGGGAGTCCCGGGCTAGGGATGTGGTCATGTGGGCGATGGTCAAAGGGGTTACTCCCCTGATTCCCAGCTTCTCCCCCCCCAAAAAAATTTCCCCACCAGTTGCTGTCCCGGCCCATCAGGGTAAGCAGCTGGCATGCTGGGACACTTTTTTTACCTAGGTTTACCTCCGTGCCTACAGACGCTTGAGGTAAACAAACCATCTCAGCCCACCAGCAGCTTATCCTGATGTCCCGGGAGCCAAAGTTTGCTGATCCCTGAATTATACGGTTGGCTTATGAACAGGTTATAAAAATTTTCCATTTTTACTTATCCATCTTGGGGGGGAGTGTCGGCTTATAAACGAACCGGCTTATGATCGATTATATATGGTACCCCTCAGTGAGGCTTGATTATACCTATGTGCCTGCCTGGCTCCTGGACTAGGGAAAAAGAGTGGTGGTATTTTCCCAATGCCACATACTTGTGACACCAAAATGAATGGTAACTTAGTAAATTGTGGAGATGTGCAATACACACAAACACACACACACACGCTTCTTAGGGCTTGTCTACACTGGCAACGTTAAAGCGCTGCTGCGGCAGCACTTTAACGTGCTTGTGTAGTAGCGGCAGCTCTCCCAGCATTCTAAAAAACCCACCTCCATGAGGGGCATAGCTACCAGTGCAGGGAGCGCGTCTACACTGGTGCTTTACAGCGCTGAAACTTGCTGCGCTCAGGGGGGTGTTTTTTCACACCCCTGCGTGAGAAAGTTGCTGCGCTGTAAAGTGCCAGTGTAGACAAGCCCTACCTCAAGAAGGAAGTTGACAATGTCGACTATTTAAATCATCAGTACTGGGTCACTTCTGAGAAGAAGAGGGCAGTTCACACCTCACATGCTGTTGTTCCAGCTCTTTGAGGACACTCAACACTCACATAAGCAGGCAAGAGTGCGCGCACTCAAGCAACATACAAAGGTTGAGGGCTGTAAGCTGATACAACTAAGGTCAATCAAACTTTGTAGTGTTGACACAGCCTCAGAGATCTCTGTACCCATTACCTTGGCTCACATTTTTTTTAAGGTTCTCTTCACTATAGTTAACATTATTGGAAGTTACACATGCCTCCTTTGGCATACCTCACAGTTCCAAAAAAGCAATGGAAAAAAAAAAAAAAAAAGAGAGAGGAAATGGAAAAACTAGTCAAAACGAATGTAAGATACTCATTGTTCTGATCCAGCAGCTCAAGACCAATGAAAGGGAAAAATTGGTACATACTTTTGCTGAAGTGTCTACTTCTGTAGCATTTTATAACAAACAATGATAATAAGAGGAAGTTGAAACAAAGCAAGTACCATTTCAAATGGCACTTAATAAGGAGCAAACACTCATGGCATGAAGATAAACATTTGGTCAAAGCAAAAACAATTCAGTCAGAGAGGAAAGTACTATCTAAAAGATCACCACAAGAAGTCATCAGCATCCTCAAAGGCCATCTACATGCACCTTGAACCAAACGACCAATCAAGCCTGAGAATGGCCATCACAACAGTTATGGTGTTTGTTACTTGTGTGGAGTCTATTAAATCATTTGAGGAAAATTGTTTTTCTGTTGTGCTTGAACACGGTTATGTATTTCTTTGCATTGCAGTAGTGCCTAGTGACCCCACCACCTTGCAGTAGGCACCGTACAAATACAGGAAGTTGCCTGACCCAGTAATTCGGTTATAATTTATGGATCACTCAATACTTGCCAAGGAATGTGTTAAAAAACATCGCTGGCTATTGCTAAATCATGTGGGTACCTATCTAAAATCTATTATATTCATCCTTAGGTTTAGTTAAAGGGCTATCTAGATCTTGCAGTGTGCCCTGCAGCACACCAGATGAGGCCTAGCTGCCAGCTGTGGAAAGCAGATTTCAGAAATATGGGCCCTCCAGAGGAGGCCTTGCAACCAGCCTCAATTTTATCTTTGGAACAAACTGAGCAACCTAGACTAACTCCAGCGATGGAGCATCAAAAGAGAGGCAAGCTTTTAAGATTAAATGGAGCCCACATCATCCAAGGCTTTACGAACTGTAACCAAAACCTTGAATTAGCCAGTGCAGAATGCTCAGTATGAGTGTTGGTATGCCCACAGCATCTTATCCATAGCTAACCTGAAGAACGATTAGCTATTAGGATGAGACTCCAAGGCGGAACACATAATATCCCTATTTGCCTACTATACGGTTTCTTCATCTTCCTTTGAAACATCTGTTACTGGCCACTGACAAGAGATAGGATACTGGATTAGAAAGCCCACAGGCTTTATCCAGTATGGTAATTCCTAGGAGATTTGAGGAGCAGCAAACTGTATTGCAAGGATCTCCGGTAAAAGGTTGAGAAACCAAGTGTGCACTTTCCTTTAATTACAATGCTTCCCCTGCATCAGTGTCAATATTTTCCAGATTAAACAAGTTAATAAATTTCTGCTTTCCAATCTGTGTGAGAGAGAGATAATAGAAACTGCAGTGTCTGGGATCAGTGAAAGGAGAGAATTTGAATGCCATCTAATGTTAGTGAGTGTCTACAATGTTGCTAGCTCCCTTAATAGCCAAACACACTGAACACCGAAGGCAAATACTTAGACAAAATGGCACCCTTCAACTTTGTGTGTGAACCCCAGGTGCGATGTCCAAGAAGGAACAGACACTGTTGTGGGTCTCACCTGTGCAATCTGGCTGACGTGGATGAAAATTAAAGCCTACTGGACAGTGTTAAAAATGCACTGATGCTTACACCTTTCAGCAGGAGACAACCATGAATGGCAATGCTACTTTAGCAGACTCATACCTGAAGTCAGACTGTATGAGATCAAGGACAAGTTCAGTGTGACTGCAGCAGTTTCAGCACCACCCTAGGATGGTAGGTTAGAAATCAGGAGGTGAGGGGTGGGAAATGGGAAGCTTGTTGGTGTCACTGGATGGCTTGTTAAGCAGGGGCCTCTGCTGCTGTGTACAAGCAACTGGCATCCTGATTTCACAAGAGGGAGCATTAACAAACTTAGCCAGTACAGAGAAACCCAAACCTCCCCACCAATCTTTACTAGTCATTAGGGCAAAGGCCCTCTCTCAAGTGGGTAAATGCAACTCCCTCACATCTTAGAGCACAATGTGCTGTTCAGTCACTATATGTTTGAATACTTCAGCTGCATACACTGCAAGTTTCCCACCAGCAGCTTGGAATAACATTTCTCTTCGCCAGTAGGGCCCAGAAGAACAGTCATGGCCTCCAAAGTGTGAAAGGCCAGAAATGATAGAAAAAGACGTTTGCAGCAAGGGCACTTGCTCCCCGCACACACTCCACATGCTGATTAGTTATGACAATTTTTATAAAACAGAAAAAAGGTTGTAATTTTAACCTTACCATTGTCTCTGCAGTTCTGTAATTGAGATTAATGAGGCTGTGTTCAGAGAGAGTAGGTGGGCTGAAGCATCTCCGTCACAATATATGTTGGTTCAGTTTAGAAATATAACATTTTATGTCCTTGAGATTCCACAAGAATTAATTCTGTGCTCCTCCACTGAGCTACTTTAGACAGTAACCCTCTGTTTCTTGTCCTATTTCAGGCCCCTCAACTTCTACTGCCCAATGTTCATCAGGAACTTGATCCCTGGCCCAATGTACCTTCACAGACCATTCCAAAAGGAAGCATTTTTGTGATGAAGTTATGGCTGATGTTCTTGAGAAGGCAGACCAGCTGGTCCTATACCAGAAGCAGAGGAACACAAGACTGGAGCAATGGCATGCTGACAGGCAGGAGGAAAGGCTGATGATTGCAATTGAGATGGAGATCAGGGTTTCAGTGAGGGAGCAGGCACTTGCAAAGCAGTTTCTGGAACAGGAATAGTGCCTCCAGGAGGAGGACAGAGCTCAACAGAGAACTGTTTCAGCAACTCATGTTCATCATGACTGCAAGAGCACTGTCTCCTGCGGCCTCCTCCGCACCATGATCTGATCTCCGTGCAACATACCCTCAGGCATGCAGTAGCCTGGATAACTCCATGTCAGGGGGGCCTAGGCATTCAGACCTCATGAGCAGCTGGGCTTGGCAGTTAAACTACATAAGCCTTCCTTCCTCAACCCTTCTCCTGTGGATATGTCCATCCCTGTCCACTGCCACCAAAGGCGCAGAAAATGGAGAAAGAAGGGAAAAAAGAATGCAGGGCCAGGAAGCATGTAGCAGTAGAAGGTCTGGGTCAGGTCTGTGCTGTTTTCAGACCTTTTAAAAAAAAAATCTTCTGTTACTTGTTTTGTGGCAGCTAGCCGCTCCAGCATTGGGTGACTTGTACTGTTTTTTTACCAGTTTACAAATAAAGCCTTTTAGGCCTTCAATAAAGTTTATTGCTATCACTGCATCCCATGATACAATCATGAGTTCAGATCATTTACTAATGTATAATAATTTCTAACACTATATTCCCCCTCCCAAATTCATTAATCATGTTATTCATAATAATATTGCATGGTAATCAAGCCCACACACCATCCAATGCTCTAAACTCCCCGCCCCAAATTAGCCCCTCTCCTGTCACAAGCACATTCATATGGGTACTATTCCCCCTCTTCCACTGGGCCATGCAAGTCCATGATGTGAGAACACAAAGCATCCTTGGTTTCTGCAGACTGGCGCGTCTGGCTCAACAAGACAGGGTGCTGGAGTCCCAGCTGGCAGGGAAAGCAGGGGCAGAAGTAGTCTTGGCACTTCAGTTGGCAGTTCCCAAGGGGGTTTCTATGATCTGAGCCGTCACAGTACCCTTTGCTGTTTATGTACTCAATTGCTCCTTGACGAGGTCAAATTACGGGCACATGAGTCCCGGTGCCTGCCACCTTGGAGTAAACCACGTCTGATTGCCTCAGTTACCTACGCTACCATTTTACCCACAGTTGACTTTCCAACCCCAACCTGGCAATGGATCTGTAGCAATCTAGAGTAGCCAGCTAAGTTCCCTCTAAGCTGTGCAGCCGTGCAGCAGCCTATTAAGCACCGCGCAAGCGCTCAGGGCTGCAGCGGGGAGAGATGCCTCTCCCCACCAGCCTCAGCCTATCCCCAGTCCTGCCGCGGCCAGGGGAGAGGCGCCCCTCCCCCAGCTCCAACACAGCCCAGACCTGCCGTGGCCAGGGGAGAGGTGCCCCAGCCCAGGAGCTGCCATGGTGGGGAGAGAAGCCTCTCATGTTCATAGGGCTACAGCAGCCACATTTTGGGAGGACACTGTAGACCAGGGGTTGGCAACCTTTCAGAAGTGGTATGCCGAGTCTTCATTTATTCACTATAATTTAAGGTTTTGCGTGCCAGTAATACATTTTAACATTTTTAGAAAGTCACTTCTATAAGTCTATAATATATAACTAAACTATTGTTGTATGTAAAGTAAATAAGGTTTTTAAAATGTTTAAGAAGCTTCATTTAAAATTAAATTAAAATACAGAGCCCCCCGGATCGGTGGCCAGGACCTGGGCAGTGTAAGTGCCACTGATAATCAGCTTGCGTGCCGTCTTTGGCACGCATGCCATAGGTTGCCTATCCCTGCTACAGACTCTGGAATATGGTTGGTTGGACTCGGGTATGCATGCTGCAGTGTGGATGCCAAACCCCCAGATTTAGGCATGGGTTAGAAAAGTCTTAACATGAGTTAAAAAACAGCATAGACACTCAAATTCCAGGGTTCCCTAACACAGGTCAGCTGACTTGAGTCCCACTAACCCCTGGGTTTACACTGTAATGTACACACGCTCCAAGAGGCTAGCAGCAATGAGAGCCACATAGATGCTAGTCTGCCACAATAAGTCCATTAAACCATCCAAACCAGACACCATGAAGAATCAATATGGTACACAAGAGTTAAAGTGCAGCAGTACATCTACAACCCAACAGTAGTGCAAATATATTTCTCATTCTGTGTGTTTCCTGGTGGTTACTGTAAAAACACCACCTGTGACTGTTCAGAATGTCACTTTGACCGCAAGTCTAATGGCTCTCTACTCATGCAGGCTGGGTCCAGGACCATTCAGCCATGATCTATTCTTTCTACTTTACTCTAAAACTTCTATCAGACCCTAAGCTTTACCTTTACTTTCACCAGAGAACTTTTTTTTTTTTTTTTTTGAGCCATACCCTTGCTGAAAGTTTCCCAGTATTGCTTCTTGGACCAAATACCATTGCTTCAACTGGCTAAGGCTGGTAGCCTCCTTCAGAGATCAAAAGAATCCAAAGTAGTTTTTTTCCTGAGTCAGAAACAGGATCAGGCCCCAAGTGTGCTTTAAATTAAAAAAGGCCAAATTTTGGGTGCCCAAATTGACACATCTTAGGTCCAGATTTCTACATGTACTGGCACCCACAACTCCAGCTGAAGTCAGTGGAAGGGAAAAAGAATCATGGGGAAATTGGTCCAAGCACTTCTCTGCAGAGTTGTTCAAGAGAAGCAGGTAATACCAATAGAGACAGAAAGCATGCCTACACTGCAATTAAAAACTCCTGGCTGACCCATGCTAGCTGACATGGGCTCATGGGGTTAAGGCTAAGGGACTGTTTGAATGACCCACCTCACAGGGTTCCAGAGCCCGGGCTCCAGCTCAATCCCCAACATCTACACCACAGTCAGACAGCCCCTTAGCCCGAGCCAGAGTCAGCTGTCATGGGCCAGCTGCAGGTATCTAAGTGCAGTGTAGACAGATCCAGAATGAGAGAGCTCGGTTGAAGTGTTGACTACATCTACACTAGGAACCACTAGGGGCTCTAGTTTACCACCAGCACAGCCCCACAGTAGTAACTCAGCTGAGTTGCATGAAACGACAGGCATAATTTACTCACTTCTACATTATAGCATCTATCGTTCCTAACACTGGTGTAGCTGCACTGACGGAGCATTATAGGTCTCATTTTTGCTAGCATAGACAAAGTGCTGGTGTCCGGATGGGAAGAAGGGAAAATGGGGAGCTCATGTAAAGTGGATAATTAGAAGTGTTTGACTCTACATTAACCCCAATATAAATTTCATCCTTCATATCTCTGAACACATTGCAAGAGGAGTCACTATCAAATACTACTGCTTTAAAAACTTCGAGAAAGGTTGGAGATTGGCTTCTGAAGCAGGGTGAAAGCATGAGGAAGTCACAGTGATAATACCTATAAACCCAGAAGTGCTAGGTATCAAGCCTACCTCAATTCTTATTCCCCCTACACACCCAAAAAAAATGGCTAAGAGATGTCTACCCATAGGTCAAGAGTTTCTCCATTTAGATTTCAATCCAAGAAGAAAGAGGGCTTTATTTCTACCCTTCCTCCTCTGACTCCCGTTCAAGTGCCAAAAAAGAATCTTAAACCTCCACAAAGAAGCAAATAGTTACATTTTCACCCTTATGTGGATGGCCACCAACTTACCTGACTGGATGCTCTAACAAGCTAGGATGAGACTCCAATTCTCAATGCTGTCTATATAAGCCAGCATACAAATAAGATCTTCCAACTGGCCAATGAACATCCAAAGCTCCATCACAACAAAATAAACCACCTTTTACACAGATACAGACAGCCTGTAGTACTGGGATTGAGGGGTTTAGAGAGCGCGGGGGGGGGGGGGGGCGAGATCAGGGCTAGGGCAGGGGGTTGGGGTACGCGAGGGGGTCAGGAGTGCAGGCTCCAGGAAGCGCTTACCTCAAGCAGCTCCCGGAAGCAACGGCATGTTCTCCCTCTGACTCCTATGCGGAAGCACTTCCTGGTGGCTCTGTGCACTGCCCCGTCTGCAGGCACCACCCCTGCAGCTCCCATTGGCCGCAGTTCTCAGCCAATGGGAACTGCGGAGCTAGTGCTTGGGGCAGGGGCAGCGCGTGGAGCCCTCTGGCTGCCCCTACACCTAGGAACCAGATGGGGGACATGTCGCTGCTTCAGGGAGCCTGCCTTAGTCCCACTGCGCCGCTGACTGGATTTTTAATAGCACAGTCAGCAGGACTGACCAGAGTCACGAGAATCCCTTTTTGACCGGACATTCCGGTCAGAAACCGGACACCTGGTAACCCTAAATTCTGCATGGACACTCTTATTTTGAATAAGACCAGCCTTTTTTTTCCATTTAGCTTTTTAGCCAGTATAACTGCATCCACCCTAGGAGTTTTGCTAATATAAAAATATTGTAAAAAGATTCAGAACCCTAACCAACATTATTATATAGGTAAAAATTCCTCCCCGAGACCTGGTCTAAGCTCCTCGGGGTATGTCAGTTTATAGTCTGGAAGGTAGCACAACTCTAGGAGGTATTCACAGTTGTGGATTTTCCCCTGCTAGATCAGGGACACTGATTACCTATCGTACAGTTATGTGTTCTATTGGATTACCAACTCCTGAAACAGCCCATCCCCCAATCCACTTCCTCTTTTCTTCCTCTCTATTTCCTTGCTTCAGATATTCACCTGCCCACGCAGAGGCACATCTATTACTATGCACAATGGAACTAGATTTTGCTACAGTGTTGCATCAGGTGCTAATATTATTCTGTGTTTGCATGCTTGATGTGGTAGCACTTACTGTGAGAAGTCGTTTGTTACTCTAGATTTTTAGTTAGAAAAATCTCTGAAGCATTTATATTTACTTTTTTGTGTTTTTAGAAAGAAATTAATTTGAGAAAATTTATACACTCACGGTATGCATGTTTTCACCAGTTAAGCTGTCTTGTCAGACAAGCCACATGAAATTTTTGTCCCCTTCCAATTACCCACAAAAAGACCCCTTTGATGCTATTGTTCAGACTGCAGATTCTCTGAGATCCTGGCTCAGAAGTCAATAACAATGTTTTCATTTACACTGCAAGTAAGCAGATTTCTCCTGGTTGTAAAGGCTAGTAACTGACATTCTTCAGAGTACAGAAAAATCCTTGAATGGACATGCAGAGCCCTTGGAATCATCAACTGTAGTTTCAGTCATACAACAGAGTGCAGTGTACAATGTTTTTAAAGACAGATATAAGACAATAAAGGTATCCAGACTGACCTTTGCCCAGCAGATTCACCTCTGCATGAACATTGTGCCCACACTCACGACACAGGGCTCAAGAGATGCAGAAGGCTTTACTGGCCTTCCACACCATGGGTATGTTTCACCCACAATGGACAGTCTACATCTGCATGTTTTTTCCTTCAGAGACCAGAATATTATTTCCTCTCTCACTTGTCTGAACTTCGATATTTAGTAGATAACACACTAAATGTTACAGAGGGTCCTGTGGCACCTTTAAGACTAACAGAAGTATTGGGAGCATAAGCTTTCGTGGGTAAGAACCTCACTTCTTCAAGTGAGGTTCTTACCCACGAAAGCTTATGCTCCCAATACTTCTGTTAGTCTTAAAGGTGCCACAGGACCCTCTGTTACTTTTTACAGATTCAGACTAACACGGCTACCCCTCTGTTACTTGACACTAAATGTTGAAACTCATTGTTTAGGAGAAAACATAAACCTTTTACACTGAGTTTTGTAATGAACCTCTGAATAGGTCCATTGTACCATTCTACAGCACTTAAAATGTACATACACTCTGTATTACTGATTCAATTCCTTCAGTAATTAGACATTTGTGTGGTTCATGGAAAGCATGTGATATGTCACTGGTGAGATTTGCTAGTACCTAGATGGGGAGACTTGCTTAACAGAATCAATAAACAGGAGTTACAATTAAGTAGAATTTTACTATATTGATTAAAAATCCCCCACTATGTGCTGCATACACACATAATAATAAACACTTTCTGTAAGTCTCTGCTTCAAATATCCCATCAAAGAGTTACTGGCTATTCTTGTGAAAATGGTTTGCTTTTCAAAATGAGCAGATCCTGTTTATAAAGTTTACAGAAGTTAGAGATGGAAGAGGTCTATCAGGTCATCTAGTCCATTCCTCTACCAATGAAAGATTGGTCTCCTTAGGATGCCATCAACTTCAACAGGAAGGCCGAGTTTGGATGGAAAGGTTTAATCTTTAAAAGGGTTTGTTAATTGCACATGCATATTCACATGCCATTTATCATTATAACAGAAATCCTATAACATTTCACCAAATAGACTGTTTATCCTCGTTAGTCTATCTATCCAATCCACAAAAAAGTCTATTTTGATCTTTAATTTCTTGCTTTTAAAAAAATTATTTAAACAGGTTTCAAATACAAGAAACAAGTTTATGAACTGTGCAGAAGAGTCTTCTATTTGTATAGTGCATTTAATGTAGCCACATCAGGGGGTTTCACAGAGACTTGAAATATGTTTAAATGTGGCATTAAAAGTAGTGAGAAAGTGAAACATGAAGATATACTTAAGCATTTGTCTATACTGGAACAGAAATAACTAATTTAGACATTTCATTGCAAATCTGTTTGTGAATACATTTCTAATTAAAAAGTTCCCTATCTTAATATTGTACTCTTAATCAGAAAAGAATACCCCAGATGACCAAGTCAAATCCCAAACATTGTACATTAAAATAAATGTAAGCCTACACCAAGAAGGGAGCTATATAAAGAAACAGAAGAACAGATTTTGAGCACTAAGCCTGAAGCATCATCCAACAGTCTTTAGGGACAGATTTTGCCACCTCTCACACTGAGTGAAGAGAGGCCCCAGACAGAGTGAATAGACAACAGATGGAGGAGCACAGGGGAGCTTGGATTAAGTGGGAATTAGGCATCATGGAGAAGCAGGCTCTAAATTTAATGATTAATAGGCTAGTAGACTGAGAAATTAAAAACCTTTATACTAAGACCTTTCCTCTGAATATCAGAGGGGTAGCCGTGTTAGTCTGTATCCACAAAAACAACGAGGAGTCTGGTGGCACCTTAAAGACTAACAGATTTATTTGGACATAAGCTTTCATGGGTAGAAAACCCACTTCTTCAGATGCATGGAGAATAGTTAACAGTTCCTCTGAATAGTTAACAGTTCACAAAAGTTAAATCCATCTCTACCCAGAGTTAAAAATAACAGTCTTATTTTGCAGGAGGAGACCAGCAGCAGACTAATCAGGATGAGTGGTACCCAATTTATTGCACAGAGTGCAGGACGTATCAGTACTTCCTTTGTGGCCAAGTGGTTTATATATGCACCCTGTGCAAGCAGCTCATGGTCTGTAGAGCCCAGTGTTACTGAGCTGAAAGAAGAGTGGGACAGAACTGTTTAAATACATGGCTTAGGAATATTATTGAGTGGGCCCACCTCAGAACAGGCTTCTATCATGAAACTGGCTTGCTCAACTGGAGGCCTGGGGAAGTGGAATTGAGGGACACATACCCTTCAAGAGAGTCCCCCATCAATCTGAGATAATAAAGAATGACAATTCCTCATGTACCAAGGAGGTTGCTCCAGGAGATGGAAGTAAAATGGAGAAACAGGCTATGATGATAGGTCATTCAGTCAAGAATTGAGATGGCTGGGTATGTAGTTGTGACAGATTTGGAGCTGCCTATAATAGTTTAGGAATTCAATTTGTTGTAAGAGGGTTATTGTATGGAAACTTGGGGTTAATTAAAAAAACGGCTAACGGCACACAGGCAGGGAAGTGTGTAATGGTTTCAGATAGCAAATCATTGGCCAATGCTTAAGAGACTATGCAAGAGACATTTTCTTTGATGAACTGTCTTGATCCCCTTCTGCAGAGCTCCAGCTGTTTCTGGGCCACAGGTCCAAGTCTGGGAGTGGAGTGAACTTAGGCTGGATGAGGGGGATGGTTAAGGGGAAAGACAGACCCAGACCCCCAAAGATGTGTGTAAAACTTTTGTTTTAAAAATCACTTCTGTTATGCTTTGCTAGTACTGATAAGATTAAACAACACTTTGTGTTAAGAAAGTTTTTCTGAGTCATTATGCCACTAGTCACAGACTGTCAGTCAAGGGGAAGACCCACAGGTGCACAAACCCAGTTGGACCAGCTGGGCAAGCAAGTGGATACACAGAGTACTGTAGACCAGAATGACAGATCCGTCTAAGAATGGGAGAATCACAGGATTCCACCCACTGTAAGGCATGTGACTTGGGATCTGAAGAGAGTGAACTCAGAGACCAGAGAGAAATCAAGGGGTGCGGCTAGATTTGCAACCATAACAGTGATTATTGTGACAACTGCTTGATGACTTACCTGTCACCTTTGCTCCCAGCAGACATGTATAAAACATCAAAGTCTTTTAGTGAGAGCTGGAGAGGAACTGGTTGTCATGATGAACGTTGGTACCAATGACATAGGGAAATGTAGGAGAGAGTTCCTGGAAGCTAAATATAGGCTCCTTGGTGGAAGATTTAGGTCCAGAGCTCCAGAAGTAGCTTCCCTGAAGTGTTTCCAGTTCCATGCACCAGTCCAACTAGATAGCGGGAACTTCAGCATCTTATTACATGGTTGGAGATGGTAGAAAGAAGAGGGGTATATTAGGTACTGTGGTACATTTGGAAGAAGGTGGAGCCTAGACAGAGGGGTGGTCTCCATTTTAAAACAGAACCAGTCTTCTGAATGTAAAATAAATAGCTTGGGGGTAGAGGAGTAGGGGGAAGCAAATGGAAGCTGAGGAGCACTGAAGTCAGACAGACAACTGTTAAAGGAATGAGAAACACAATGGTATCTATGTATCCAGTGACAGCTAAGGTGCAAATTACAAATGAACTAGAACAGGGAAAGGATAAGAACGGAGGTAAATTCTGTAAAGCCACTAGGGTGTCAGATAAAGGAATTAAACAAAAACCTAATCAAAAATAGACTAGGGATCTGATTCACAAAGGTACTTAGGTACCTATGTCCCCGGTGTAGGTGCCTAACTCCCTGTTTTGGCTCGAATATGATCCACAAAACTGCTGGTGAACCTTGTAGGCATCTACACCTCACTCAGGTGACCATGTTTCTGCATCAGCCTGCAAACGACTGCCTCCCTCAAGGCATCCAGCTGTCAATTTCCCACCTAATCCCCAGAGTGATTGTAGGTATTTGAGGAGGTATTCTCAGAGGTCATCTACCAGATCAGGTCCCATTCAAAATCTAGCCAGAGAAGATGGTGGTGCCACCACCCACCTTAGAACTTTCAGCCCAGTGATCGGAAACCTTGCCTGGGATGAAGGAGACCAAAATTCAGTTCCCCCTTCTCTGCCACCAGAGGAGAAAGGATTTTAGCGTGGGTCTTCCACCTCACAGGAGACATGCTCTAGCCACTGAGAAATGGGATATTCTGATATGGGCCTTCCTCAGTCCTCTGTTGATGCTGTCTGCACTGTGGATAAATCATGAAAGAGTGATTGGAGCAGGGAGACTGGACCCTGGGTCTGCCACCTCCCAGGTTGGTAACATAACTAGAAGGCTACAGAGTCATTCCCCCTCTTTCTTTCTGATCCAATGACTATTTAAGTATTTATCCACAGTGGAATAGACACTGGGAGAGAGAGAAAAAGGCTAGGAGCTGGTGCTTCAAGGTTCCAGACAACATTCTGTGTGGTTTGCTATACTTTATTAATTATCTCAAAAAAGAGTCATGAACTGAGGAAGCAAAATTTTTCAGGTGGGTAAGTTATTTAGTTTAGTCAGGATCAAACAAGCCAGGTGAATGGGCAACACCTTGGCAAAGTAAATTCAATGTCAATAAATACAAAGTAATACACACTGGAGGGGGAAATATAAGCTATTCTTACATCTGGCAAGGTTCTAAATTAACTGTATCAACTCAAGAAAGGGACATGAGCATCATTACAGACACCTTGATGAGAACTCCGCTCAACATGCAGCGGTGATCAAAGTAACAAAAACAAGATGATAGGTTGCATAAAGAATGGGCTAGTCAATAATACATAAATTATAGTTACCTTTATATAAATCAATGCTGTGGCCTCATCAGGAATATTGTGTGCAGGTCTGGTTACCCCATCTCAAAAAGGAAACTGATGAACAGGAGTGGGATCAGACAAGGGCAACAAGTGTGATAAGAGGCCTAGAAAAACTGTCATATGAAGACTGAGAAGACTAGGACTGCTCACCATAGAAAAGAGATGAAGTGAGGACATGACAAAAGTATGTAAAACAACAAATGGTCTAGAGAAAGTATACTGGGAGCTTTTATTTTCCTTGTCTCAAAAGAACCGGAGGACATTCAGTGAAATTAAAAGGTGGGAAATGCAAACACAACAAAGGGAATTTTTTTTACAGAATGTGTAATGAAATTGTGAAACTCACTGCCATAAGAAACTGTTGAAGTATCTAGTGCTGGTAACTATCAGAGACAGGATACTGGACCAGATCGATCTTGGGTCTGATTCAGTATGGTAATTCCTCTGAGTAGGACAATACTCTGAGTAGTTTCATTGATTTTAGCCAACATGAATATGGCTACAAATAACTTCAAAAATGAATCAACAGGTGTGGTCCAAGGACTTTTCACTCAAAGTGAATTAGTGACAAATCTTATTCCACCTTAAAGCTATGCCTTACTTATACTGAATTCTCTATTTAGAGAGATTCTGGTCTCTGCTACATGGGGAACGTTCAGAGCAATGCAAGTTAATGGAGTTACACCTATGTAGCCAACTTTTGAATGTGTCCCTTCCTATGCTGAGGGGTCATGTGTGAAAAACTGGGATAATAAAAGGTAGCAACAGAAGCTAATGTTGTGAATATACTCAAGAAGGAAATAAACAGGTACTTAGACCAAAGAACTCTCCTGGGTCACAAACACTAGCTGAATAGATCCAGAAATTATAAAACACAAGTGAAAGTCTGAGAGAGGCAGCATCATATGATCAGATCAGAGGAAAATAGGTGGCAACATTCTGAATGAAGTTCAGGTCTGAACAGTGTAAAGCTTGACTAAAGAGCTTTACAACATTCTAATCTTATAGCTGTTAAAGAATGAAGCAGCATCTCTTTGATTAAGCATGAAACTTACCCTACATGCACTGAAGAGATAAGATTGTCAGATCATCTTACAGGTTAGTGACATGAGATGCAGGTGTAAAGCACATATGTCCTACCTCTGAAACTTGAACAAACTCAAGGTAATTTAAGCAAACTGAATTTGGACTGACTGCCCTAAAGAATGGGGAAAGTATAGAGGTTTGACTCAACTTTAGTATTTCTAGGCATTTCTGCTTGGATGAAGGCAACAATTAGGAAAAGTCAAAAGTAAGAAGCGTATGCACAAGTATTTGAATGTTATCAGAATGTATGCAATAGGAAAGGCCACTTTAATATAAGATCATCCAAAAGGCAACATACAGAAGAGAAAAAAAGAACCTTGGGAAACTTTACAAAAGATGAACTGAGGCAAGTTAGTACAGACGCTCCCCGGGTTACGCAAGACCCGACTTACGCAAATTCACACTTACGGAAAAAGTTCCATAAGCCAGAAATAGGATTTTCGAGTTGGGGAAATTTTTGCGTAACGTACGGGTATACGTTTCCGAATTAAGCAAAATTCGAGTTACGTAAGGCTTTCCGGAACAGAACGATTACGTAAGTCGGGGAGCGTCTGTATGGTTTCAGTACTGACCGTTCAATAAAATAAATTTAATTAGCACACAAATGCTTTCTCTCTGAGACAGCGCAGTTACTGAAGGCAGCTAAGCAGTTCAAGATAGTTTGCATATTAACAGTTAACCTCCCAAACATTTACCATTAGTAGTTTTGGTGCCAGGTTTAGTACAGACACCACAATGAAAGAAATGAAGTAGATCTAGAGATGGCTCCTTAAAACTGCTCAAGCTGTACTGGGTGCAAGGACAAGAATTGCAAGAAAGCTATAAGAGGTAAGAGAGAAGATTAACCTGCTACAAACAGGTAAGGCTGAGCAAACACTTAAAACAAAAATACTATGAAAAGGGCAATAAAATTGACAGGCTTTTAGACAGAAAGTTAAGGAAAAAGGATAAATCAGCCATCCCACTGATTAGAAATAAAAAGGGAGATTTAGGAACTGGGATCAAACAGATCTCTGAAACGTCTGCTAACTTTTACCATACTTTGTACACTTCAGAACATCCAAATCCTGAACTTATAGATACCTGAGAAGCATGAAACAAGTCAGCTCTCAGAAGATGATGAGGCAGCTCTTGATGGGCAAATTGCTCCAGATGAAGCTGTAATTAGGAATTTAAAATCCAACAAAGCTTCAGGTCCCAATGAGTTTTCTGGGGAGCATCAAGCTCTGAAGCAAGTGATAGCCCCTATTTCAACTGAATTGTTTAATGGTATATTGCAAGGGAACGAGATTCCAGCTTCATGGAAAGAGTCAAAAATGTGGTCATTCCTAAAGAAGAAAAAGAGCTTAACAACTATGCATTATACAGACCTATTTCTCTAATTAAGATGGATACTAAAATTTTTGTCAGGGTACTAGCAAACATACTGACGGTCATCTTTCCCAGATATGTTCACCTTGACCATTCTGGGTTTTTTGCTGACAGGCATTTATCTGATATCAGAATAACTCCAAATTTGATCTATAATGCTAATTCTAGCAATTGTTCCTTTGGATACTGAGAAAACCTTTCACCAGCTGGAGTGGGAGTACCCAAGGAAGATTTTGGTAAGGTTTGGCTTTAGAAGTCAGTTTTTTACGGGCATATAGGCCCTGTATGCTTACCCTTGAGCATCTGCTTTGATTAACGGTCATCAATCTCCTCCTTTTAATTTGTCTGGAGGTACGAGACCTACTTAATCCCCTTTTGTTTGCTTTGGTAATGGAGCCCTTTGCAATAAATGTGAGAAACAGCCTCTTGGTAAAGAGCATCAAACCATCTTCTGGATTAGAACACAAAATAGCTTTATATGTTTACAATGTCTTGTTACAGTTGCAGAATCTATTATCCTTAAAAATTATAGAACAATTGACTTTGGAATTTGGGGAGGTATCAGATTTCAAACTAAACTAAAAAAAAATGAAATTTTAGGAATTAATATTCCCAAAAGAGTTAAAATAAACTGTTGACAGCTACATACATTTAAATGAGAAAAGGAATCTTTAAAATATTTAGGAATAAATAGTGTGGAGAAAAAACAGAAATCTTTTTAAGGCAAATTATCCTCTACTGTGGAATAAAATAATAAGAAACTTGGAGGAATGGAACAAACATGAGACTTCTTGGCTAGATAAGGTAGCCTCCTGAAGTTATTAGTTTTGTTTCAGTACATTCCTGACAGGACATTAAAAACATGGCAGGAAGCACTATTAAAATTCATATGGAAACATAAAATACCAAGGCTTGGTCTACACTACCCCCCTAATTCGAACTAAGGTACGCAACTTCAGCTACGTGAATAACGTAGCTGAAGTCGAAGTACCTTAGTTCGAACTTACCTTGGTCCACACTCGGCAGGCAGGCTCCCCCGTCGACTCCGCGGTACTCCTCTCGCCGAGCTGGAGTACCGCAGTCGACGGCGAGCACTTCCGGGTTCGACTTATCGCGTCCAGACTAGACGCGATAAGTCGAACCCAGAAGTTCGATTGCCAGCCGCCGAACTAGCGGGTAAGTGTAGCCAAGGCCCAAGGGTGAGATCTTAAAGTTGGACTAGCTTTCCCTAATTTATCTTAATATTATTATGCATAACAATGAAAAGTATGATCAATTGGATTAACAATAGGCTATCCAAACACTTGGTAAAAAAAACAAAACTGAAGGCAAATATAGCCATTCTTACTAACTGTTGCGTTAAAACTAAATTTAAAAAAAAAATCACCCATTCATCCAGGCCACCTTGACAGCTTTGGACAAAATTTCTAAATTCCTGTCACCGAAGCCTTGTCCTTTAGCTACTTTTATTAATAATCATCAGGAATTTATCTATAGGAAATATCGAAGCGACTATTCGTTGTGGGTAAGAGCTGAGACTACTCAATTTGGACAGTTGTTCATCGGTCCTGATTTGAAATCAAACCAAGAGATATGTAATAATGTAAATAATATAAAGATCCTGTATTCTCAATATTTATTAGTCAAACACAGGAGCGGATTTACCATGAAACAAACTGGGCCCCCAACGACAGGGGGGCACCCAAAATGCAGGACAAATATCTGACAACCTGCCCCCGAGGCCCGGCCAGCAGAGCAGCAGGGCTCAGGCAGACTGCCTGCATGCATGCCGTGGCTGGTGGCCCCACGCCGCTCCCAGAAGCGACCGCCTGCTAGCATGTCTCTATGTACCCCTGGCGTGGGGGGAAGGGGCTCCGCATGCTGCACCTGCCCTGGGCAGCGCCCAGAGACCTGCTGATCCCCTCCCCATAAGGGGCATACAGAGGGGTGCCAGCAGCAGGGCTAAGGCAGCTCCCTGCCCGCTATGCTTCCCTCCCTCCACGCCACTTCGTTCCCAGAAGCGGCTGGGTCCCTGCGACCCTTGGGAGGCGGTGAGTCTCCATTCACTGCCCCCGCCCCAAGTACCGACTCCGCAGCTCACATTGTCTGAGAACTCCGGCCAATGGAAATTGCAGGAGCAGCACCAGAGGGCAGAGTCAAGCGAAGCCCCCCTGGCCTCCCCCACCTAGGAGCCGCTACCGAAGGGGTGTGTGTGCCGGTCGCTTTGGGAGCCATGCTGCCCAAAGTAAGCGCTGCCCCCCTACCCCTGTCCCGCACCCCAACCCTGCACCCCAACCCCGCACCCCAACCCCTTGCCCCAGCCCAGAGCCCACGCTTCTCACCCAAACTTCCTCCCAGAGCCCGCACCCCTCACTCCTCCTTCCACACCCCAACCCCCTGCCCCAGCCCCCAAACTTCCTCCCACAGCCTGCCCCCCTCCCTCTCTACTGCACCCCAACCCCCTGACCCAATCAAGGTACCTCACTTTATTTTCATTTACTTCCCATTACTTATAATATAGGATGAGGACAAAGAAAAAAAGAATGAAAAATGGGGGGGGGAAGCTAAGAAAGAATGTTGTTTTTCTTGGCTTGGTCCTGAGGGGGAGGGGGGGCCTGAACATGAAGCTTCACACAGGGCCCCACTAACTCTAAATTCGCCACTGGTCAAACATTTTAATGTGAAGTCTGGATACAAGACAGCTCTATTTAGACCTTCAACCATATTTGAGTTGATTACCCAGGAGCACGTTTGAATTCTTCTTGAGCATATCAGATAAAGTAACTCTTTTAGCATAGTCTTGAAGTTGGCTGATGTAAAAGTTTCCAAATATATATTAGTACTCTCATAGCAGTGGAGTTTTTTAAAAGGAGATGTATCAAAAAGTTTCCAAAGAGTCACTCTGTGTTTTAACCAAAGTGATGACATGTTGTATAATGCCTGACTAGAGATTTAATCAAGAAGTTTTTGGGCATCATCTCCTGGAGATAAGTAGGCAAGGAAGAGAAATGTTCTCTTGAAGGGAGTGTTCGATAGTAATGTCAGTGATGACAAATTAAGGATCCTGGAAGTAGATATTTTTTCTCCAGACTACAACTAAGGGCTTGTCTATACTTACAGTGCTGCAGTGGCACAGGCACTGTAGCACTTAGTGAAGATGACAGGTTTCAGGGTAGCAGCAGTGTTAGTCTGTATCCTCAAAAAGAACAGGAGTACTTGTGGCACCTTAGAGACTAACAAATTTATTAGAGCATAAGCTTTCGTGGGCTACAACCCACTTCTTCGGATGTCCGAAGAAGTGGGTTGTAGCCCACGAAAGCTTATGCTCTAATAAATTTGTTAGTCTCTAAGGTGCCACAAGTACTCCTGTTCTTTTTTAGTGAAGATGCTATCTCCGCCTGTCAGTGTAGGTACTCCACATCCCTGAGAGACAGTAGCTATGTCGATGGGAGAAGCCCTCCTGTCGACAAATGCTGTCTACACTGCAGGTTAGGTTGGCATAACTATATCACTCAGGGGTGTGGATTTTCCACACTCCTGAGCAACGTAGATATACCGACATAAATCTGTAGCGTAGATCAGGGCTAAGTTTCTAGACAGAGGCAAATGCTTATGTCTTCCCTGCAATTTACCATATGACCATGGTGCACATTGCTATTAATTTCTTAACGAAAGAGTTAAGAATGAGCAAGGACCTGTCTGGAAAAGAATCAAGTTTCAGCAGCTTTCATCTGAATTACACATATACTTCCCAGTTGGGGAAAGGAAAGATTTGTCCTTATACCCACCCTCTTTCAGTTTGGTGAAGCTCTTTCAGAATCAAAATATTTTTTGATATTTCAGCTCACACTCTTGTTTAATACTAATATTTATATAATAAAGCGGATATACCTCGTCAGTTGGCCATGCAGTGAGATCAGTGAGGGGGCAAGGCAAGTATTAATATGAATCTAACACAGGAGGAAAAGACGAGGCTTTTATCATCTGGAAACAAAACTAGTGACAGAGGCTACTATAGTTAAGATGAAAGCCATAGCAGTATACTTCAGAGGGTAAATTGTGAGATACATGCTTAACAGCAATGCCCCTCCCCCAACCCATATATGACAGTGTTAACACTCAACTGAAAACAGAACCATACTGTACTACAGGTAATCTTTGCAACCACATAAAATGATCACAAATTCCAATGTGGGGTTTGTCTTGTTAGTCTTAGATAAGCAAAAGAAAGTTTGATTTACATGACTGAAGAGGTTAAATTGATTTTAACTCCCCATTCAAGCTCTGATTCAATTACTCACTTCAATTAGAAGCACCTCCTTCAATTACATTCAGTTCATCTTGTAAGATTCAGTGTTTCTAGTTTAAGCAAAGTGTTAAATGCCTCAATAATTCTGCTTTCCATATTCCCCCTTCAAGCATGCGTGTACACACATACACACATGTACAAACCACTCAACCCTACTGCTCTAGAAAAAAAAATAACACAAATGTATTCAAGCACAGTACTTGAAGAACACAAGAACACAAAACTGTCATAAGGAAAAGGAAAGGGTCTTCAGTTCCCTTTATCACCCACACAGTCAGGGCTAGACTCAGAATCCTGTGAAATCTGTACTCTGGCTCTTAGCAGTAACTTAAACAGACTGCTCTTTATAATTAATTTAACAACTATCTTTGGAGAGTGTATATGTGAGAGGGAAACAGATTCACATAACTACAACCGGGTATTTGGCTGGCTACCAATAAAAAAGGGCAACAGCAGGCATTAGGTTAGGAAAGCCTGCAGCTGCATAAACCACATTTCTTTCTTCCAGTATGCATGCTGAAAGTAGTCTGGATACAGAACAAAAGCAGAGGAGAAATGCCCCACATCTTTGAGATTTTTCCTTCTTACACTATTGGTTTTCATTTGCAAATCAGCACTGCACCATTATTTGTTGTTTGTGCTTCTCATTGCCCTTTTATTTTGAGGCATGTGGAGAGCTTTCACATTTTAGTTAGCTAAATTTAATTGCATTCCACTGAGGCAGATTAATGCACTGAGCTGCCAATAGCAGAGATGGACAGTGAATCACAGAGCTATACTTATGGCTGTGAAATTTTGTTTCAAAAGTAAAACCAACAGAGGAGCCAAGACACACTGAAGTATCACACCAAATCTGAAAAATGTATTTATATGCAGGATATTGCAATCTATAGATGCATACTGGGTCTAATCCTTCCATAGCAAGCATTTTCAAAACTATAACTCCTAAATTCTAAGGATTGTTTCAACCTTAATCCCTGTACAAGAAAATTCAACCTGTAGCGAATAAAACGTCTACATTTTCCCTAAATGGCATCTTTCTTTTATTAGTTATGTATTCCTCCTGGAAGCTCTATTCCCTTTCCGACGAGTTAACTGTTCTGTAGGCTCATATAGCCAAAGTTTGGAAATCCATTTGAATTTGGAGTAGAAAGCTATCCCAGGCAAATGTCAACTTCTGCAAAATCTAAACTCTCAATGTATAAGGTTTTCTAGCCTTTAGGATTGCAGAGATTATACTCCACATTTGGAAGGCTAACTGATGTTTGTTGTATTCCAGAGTCTACAGACAGTTCTAATGCCTCTGGTGCTTATTGCAGCTTTGCTGCAGAAAAGTGAGAACTGCCAGAATCTTATCAGTTTTCACTGCCTAGTGATCAGAGGTGAATTGATCAGAGTCCAGTCGATTTCATTCTGAGGTAACCTTGGAAGACTGTGAGCCATACCATGCCATGAATGCATAGAACTATTTACTGTGGTGAGGACCTGAAATTGGAGGCCCAAGGCGGTGGGGAACATGCTTCTCCATTCCAGAGCCGAAGGGAGTTTCAGACTGATCAGACTCCAGCTAGTCATAGGCTCCAAAGATGGAACAATGCCCCCATTTCCCTAGCAGGATCCAGGGACAATACCTTTGTTGGAATCAAAGCACTCTTCTCTATACTATAAAGATAAGTGAGATTCTTGTCTCAAATCAAGCTAATTTTGTACTGGTGCTATTCCTGATTTACAGCTAAGTTTGAGATCAGATACCAGCCTGAACTATCATGTTTCTGGGATTTTGCTCTTATCTTATGTAAAAACGAAGCGGTAATCATAAAAACAGCTTAAAATCTAGGGCCTAAATTACTATGCAGGTGTGTCTTCTGCATTTGAAAAATGATCATGAGAATTCTAGCGCCATTGTATCAAGATGTGTGCTGAGTGGTCTGTGTCAGCACAAAGGAAGCTGTCACTCAGAGAATACGATCGTTTCAGGAACATGCATTATTGAATAATGTAGGTCTCTGAAACACCAGTCTGTAGGAAGCTTAATCCTGAATTAGCCCTAAGGACAGAATTCATCATTCATAGTTTCATAAATAAGTAGCTACTTCAACTTCATGTTGCAGAAACACACTATGACTAAGCCACTTGACTAGGTGAAGTCATTTAGCAGGCCATTAGAAGTGCCTGACAGCTTTCCAGTCTAAAACTTATGTTGACTGAGGAAGAGAAGATTTACTTACCATCATGTGAACATCCACTATTTATATATATTAAGATATTTGCATTGCTAAATATTTGTATTGTTCAACATTTGTATGCTACTAAAATAACATACATGCAACATATAAGCAATTTATTATAGTTGCTTTTTCTTAACCTTGTCCTTTAATCTCAAAATACGAGTTTTCAAAAGTTCTTCCACTCCTTATACACCAGGGGTGGGCAAACTACGGCCCACAAGCCAGATCCAGCCTGCCAGCTGTTTTAATCCAGCCCTCAAGCTCTTGCTGGGGAGTGGGGTCTGGGGCTTGCCCCACTCCAGCCAGGGAGCAGGGCCAGGGACTGCTCCACGTGGCTCCCGGAAGCAGCAGCATGGACCTTCTCCGGCTCCTACGCATAGGAGCAGCTAGGGGGCTCCGCTCTGCATGCTGCCCCTGCCCCAAGTGCCGCCCTCACAGCTCCTATTGGCCAGGAATCACAGCCAATGGGAGCTGCAGGGACGGTACCTGCGGATGGGGAAGCGTGCAGAGCCGCCTGGCCGCACCTCTATGTAGGAGCCAGAGAAGTGACATGCTGCTGCTTCCGGGAGCCACTGGAGGTAAGCATCGCCCAGAGCCTGCACCCCTGAGTCTCCTCCGGTGCCCGAACCCCCTGCCCCAGCCCTGATCCCCATCCCGCACTCCAAACCCCTCAGTCCCAGCCCAGAGCACCCTCTTACACCCCAAACTCCTCATCCCCAGCCCCAGTCCAGAGCCCGCACCCCCCACCCCAGAACCCCCTCCCTCACCCTGAACTCCTCATTTCTGGCCCCACCCCAGAGCCCACACCCCGAACCAGAGCCCTCACCCCTTCCCACACCCCAACCCCAATTTTGTGAGCATTCACAGCCCGCCATACAATTTCTATTCCCAGATGTGGCCCTCAGACCAAAAAGTTTGCTCACCCCTGTTATACACCTTTCTCTTTCTGCAATGCATTGAGACCAACTGAGAAAGCAGACATGGATCCCTCACACTTGTTTCTGCTCTGACCAAAGCTATGGATTCAAGGTAGAAGGGACCATTGTAACACAGGCCACAGCAAAATTGAGGCTCAAAGCAATAAGTTAGACCAGTGGTTCTCAAACTGTGGGTCGAGTCCCTAAAGTGGGTTGTGAACACTTTTTAATGGGGTTGCCAGGGCTGGAATTAGACTTGCTAGGGCCCAGGGTCCAAACCCCACCACCCAAGGCCAAAGCCCAAGCCCAAGCCCCACCACCCAGGGCCAAAGCCCAAGCCTGAGCTCCACCGCCTGGGGCCGAAGCCTAAGGACTTCAGCCCTGCGTGGCGGCGCTAAGGTTACAGGTGTCCTATCTGGGGCTGAAGCCTTTGGCTTCAACTTTGGCATCCCCACCTGGGACGGTGGGGCGCAGGCTTCAGTCCCCCCTTCTGGGGTCATGTAGTAATTTTTGTTGTCAGAAAGGGGTCGCGGTGCAAGGAAGTTTGAGAACTCCTGAGTTAGATCATCCTTCCTCATCACTTTAAAGGCTACAGAAGCCTTCAGGGCTTTGAAATTCAGGTCAGCTTTTGAAGGCAGGTCTCTTGCAGCACACCATACAATTTTTGGCTCATTCTATCCATCATGAGAGTGAACTTCTGAATCCTTCTGGTGCTGTCATACATCACTTAGGCCTGTTTATACATATAAGCAAGAAGATGCTGTGACACCATGCTTCTTATGGACAGGAGAATGATAGACTGTTGAAAAAAATTGCCAAAGATTCTATTCTACAGTTAAAATTGGATAATTTCAGTTGATACAATCAACTCTAGTAGTTCAGCTGATTCTTAGATGATTATAGAACCCTCTTTCTGCCAGTCACTTCTCCTAAGTATCTAAAGTTTCTGGGTGTTCCATTATGTCTGCATCCAGACACACTCCTGCAATAATTCCTTTAACAAGCTTCAGTTAACACAAAACATATCTAACTAAACTACAAATCCAACATCAACTAATATAACAAAAACTATATAGACAGACTTAAGCACTGCATCTATACAGTATCCCTAATCATATTTCTTTACACTAAATTAAACTGGAAAGAGGGATTTAGGGAAGCTTTAAAAGTTGAGTCTCTTATCTTTAGTTACCAGTTGTGGCTCGCTGAATGAATTGACCAGATATTATACGGGCATTGTCAACTTGAAATCTGGCCAATTTGAAGGAAATGAGTTCAAAAAGGAGTTTTAAGTCATATCTGCCTCCATATCCACTGCAATCTGTGGTTTTACAGCAAATCACTTTTTTATATAGTATCTCTGCCTTTTTTCTGCATGAAAGACCCCTCTTCCCCCAAAAATAGTGACGCTGACTATTTACAAACTGCTATCAATTGCAATGAACTATGTTACAGTAATTTTAAAGTTTACTTGTAACAGTACTAGATAAAAAATTATTTCAGTCTGAAAATATGCTAGGGCCTGGTGGACCTCCTCACACCAGTTTCACACTGCTGTTACTCCAATGACTTCGGTAATTATTCCTAATTCATACCAGTAAAAGAACAGCTTCAGGTTCAAGGCTTGTCAGTACCATATGTATTTCTAGCAGAATATCATTGAAAAATTTCATATATTGGGTTGTTTTGTAGAAAACAGTGAAAACCTGGTTATCAGTAGTAAATACACAGTCCATGTTGTTGCAGTATCACAACACACACACCTAAAATAAGGTGCATATTTGTACATTGCAATTGTTTATATTTTATTGCGATTACCTATATGGGAAAAGACCAGGATTTTTAGATGCCACTATTAGTCCTCACTAGTGCTAACAGATTTTTGGTTTGTGTTTAGTTTCATTAGAAGAATAAGGGTGCACAAAAAAGGCTACTCCTGGAATGCAGCTGCTCCCTGAAATCCTGTAAAGTTAGGAACTGGACAAATCATTCATTCTCATGGCTAACAAACATTTGGCTGTCAGATGAATAACTGAGCTAGAATCAAACAAATGCGTGGGCACTGGCATCCTGACAAATATAATGGAAAACTGATACAAAGAATCAATTGCTGGGGGGGAAATAATCAATTAAAAAAGTTGAACCAGACCTGTAAATTATCACACAACAAGAAAGACTCTCTTAAGAGACTTACTCCATTTAACTGTTTAAAATTATTACAGCAGTATTCTGTAACACCTTGTGCTCGTTACAATTGTTTTGGACTATGACCTTCTTAAAAAAAAAAAGTTTCATTAAGTCAAAGAATCCTGAAATTCATCAAAGTACAAAGTATGAAATTTTATATATGTAGATCACTATTGCATTTAGAAATTTTAATATAGTATTTGAGGCAGTTCCCTTCTTCAGTTGCAGTAAACATACAAGTAATTAAAATTTGTTAACATTATCTGTCTCTCCGCACCCTATATCTCCTCCTAAAGTATAATTGACAGTTTCAGTGACTTTTCCATCGTTTAGCAAGAAAACTGAATTGATCATATGCTGCTAATTTTAACTGTAAAATTTAAAAAAAAGACTTACAGACTTAAGTAGACAAATCATTTGAAAAGTAACTGGTCATACACAGCAGGTGCTTTTAATACTTGAATGTAATTTATAATAATGATTAACACAAGAATAGTGCACACATCAGAGCAAAGAGGGTCAAGAAGGAAGCTGAAGAGTAATACAAAAAGACTGAGAAAAAGAAAAGCACTGTGGGAGATGAATGACTCCATGAATAACCTATGGGAATGTAGGACATGATATTTTGTTGTAAAGAGATGGGCCAAAACCTAGAATGTGCTGTAGTATAGCACTAGCATACTATAATATAGTAATATCACCACTTATCTTAGATCGTTAGTCCCTGTCCCATAGTCACTATGTGTTTGTAGAGCACATCACAACTAGGTCCCAATCCTGACTGGATTCTTTGGATGTTACCACAATGCAAATAGCAATCGTGATCTCAATATGTTTGATAACAAGAATAGCTTGCATGTCAGATCTGCAAGAGCACTGAAGTAACAAAGGGGCAAGACACTTATGTGAAAAGAATGAAATTGGAAACAAAAGCCAGAACAACACTTCCCCCAAATATTTGTAATACCGCTTAGAAATCCCAATCAAGGATCAGAACCCCATTGTGCTAGGCACTGTACATCATGTAACAAAGATAGTTCCTGCCACAGAGAATTTACAGTCTAGGTTTGAGGGATGGATGGAAGGCTAAGGAAAACAAAAAACAGTTCAGCTGACCACTTTCCCTACCAATGCCAGACAGAAATGATTTCTAGACATCATGGCAGAGGCAGGTTGTAAATAGATTTAAAAGAAAGAGAGAGAGAATAAGGTGGTGGTTTTATGAATTTTAAATTAGTTTGAAGGATAGACATATAGGAGGACTATTACTAGCACACCAAAACAGATCTTTGAAAAACTCTTCAAGCAATGGGTGTTTTTGGACTTGAGCAAGAGATTTAGCATATAGGACAATTAGAAGGTCATGACATCAGCCAAGGGATGTCTCTCACTTTCATTAACATTCTAATGGTTACCAAGTAGCTGTTACACTGCCACTTAGCTCTCCACTGTTTAACACACTTAAACAAAAGGCTAAAGTCAGCTCTGAGTGTCAGCAGTGCAAAAACAATAAAGGTAATCAGTCAGGTTGCACCTGTCTAACTAGGGAAGAATGTGGCCCAAAATTGCAGAATGTTAATAGTCTGACAAATTTAAAGCAACCAGGACATTCCAAGGTAAACTCCCCAAGTCACACTTTATATAGTAAGATATTATCATGGTGTATTTAAAGATAAAAACTTTAAGAAGTCACTTTTTATGAATAGAGGGCAAAAAGAAAATTATAAGTAGGGCTCTTAGTAGCCAAAGTTACAGGAGTGGAAATCCCCTTCTTCCATCAAAGACTATAAATTGAATCATCTCAATGGAGTCAAACTGCAGGCTTGGGTATGAATGTAAAGTCCCCATCCCACACACTGAGGGAGGTACAGAGAATTTAGTCCTAACCAGGACCATTTTTAATTTGTATTATAATAGTATTTAGAAGTGCCAATCAGGATCGATACATAAATATGGTATTCATCAACCAAAACCAAATCACTTGTTTACTAAAAACCTTATCCAGGAGTAGCAGATTAGCACCAGGAATCCCTGAAAATATGTTCTGGTATATTCATTCCGCCAATATGAAAGCTATTATGACTCAAGCTCCAACCTAGCAGTGCCCTGACAAAAAATTGTGGGGATCAGGCAAAATTCAAGATAGCTACATCACTTTCTCCAGCCTCTTTGCGCTGGTACCCTAACACTGAGCTTACTACCCAGGTTTGCCTGTATATCCTATAGTGGTGAGAGCTCCCTCCGCATAGAAAGAGAAGTGGTTTGGGGGTAAATCAAAGTAATCCAAGCCATGTAAACGTGCACCCAGTGCTGGGTGTTTTACAAATCTTGTAATAAAGCCTCTTTCGCCTGCGCCATTGGCAACTGAAGCAACACACGCTGAACAAACACAGCTATCTCCTGGGCCAGCTGTCGGGGGAAGTCCAGTGAGCCCCAGTTTAGGGCTCGAGGTGCCCCTTTAGCATCAGGCTCTTTCTTTGTGCTACTGCACTGCCTATTCCCTCCGGCCCAAGGGCAGGCGGTGGCTGGGTGAACAGACACCTCTCCCTGCACCTGCCTGGCTTCCCTGAATGGCAGCGAGGGAGTCAAACCGGTCCGGCCTCATACCTGTCTCTCGGGTCGATCCAGCTGGTGGTTTTGTTGGTGTGGTCGATATAATACACTTTCCCATCGAAGTCCCGGGCTTCTTCCCAGCCCTCTGGCAAAGGTAGCTCCTTCCTTGGCATCTTCTCCAGGCCGGGTTGAACTGCCCCATAAAGAGCTCAGCCCCTGGTCCCCGCAAGAGCAGAAGGGGGCGGGCGAGGATTCCCCTTCCTTGCAAGGCCCAGAGCTCTGGGGGCAGCACCGATCAGCCCAGCCACTGCAAGGAGGAACCGGCGGGAGTCACATCCTCCGCTCGGGGGGCCAACGGGCGATGCAAGGCGGTGCCGGGTGATGCCAGGTGCCCGGCGCTGGGGAGCGGGGCAGGGCGGTGCCAGGTGCCCGGCGCTGGGGCGGGGGGGAGCGGGGCAGGGCGGTGCCAGGCGATCACCAGCACAGGCTCCCCAGCGCTGTCCAGCGCCCCGAGGCGGCGGCTCCCCTCACGCCTCCATTTTCCGCTCGGCTCCTGCCGCCCGGCGAGTGCCCGGGGCCTGGGGGTGGCTCCTCTCCTCCCGCTCCCGGCCCAGCCTGGCACCGACACCTCCGCCGGCGGAGCGGGGGATGCTGCTCCGTGAAGGGGCCCAGCGCCCTGCCGCTGCGGCCCGGCCCCGCCTGCCGGGGAGCGCTGGGCTCGCCTCACGCCTCCAGGTGCTACTGTAATGCAGGTAATAGCGCTGCCCCCGCGGAGCTGCTGCTGCCGCCGCTGCTACTGTAAACACGGGTGCACCGGAGGCAGGCGCCTCCCCCTACCCAGGGCACGGGGGTGGGCACAGCACAGCGCCTCCCTCTGCCCAGGCGGGGAGGCGCTGGGGGCTGGGCACAGAGCAGCACCTGCCCCGGGCACCGGCTGGGGGCTCTCAGCAGCACCCCCCCCCTGTCAGGAGGATGGTGGGGTGGGCCCCAAGGCATCTACTCCGCCAGGCAGCGATGGGCTGGGGCGTTTCAAGCTACCCTTGCCCCTAGGCAGATTGGGCTAGTGCCTAGAACAGGGAACTGTTGGCAGGATTCCGTCCCTCCCCCTCTGTATCACCTTGGCTCTCTATGCCCTAGCGTTCCCACGTGTAAAATACTGACCTCCCCCCGTGCTCAGGTTAACACGGTTGTGAGCTGGAGGCTGGAGCATGAATGCATGGATTTATTATTTGCCAAGCCCAGCCTGCCTCTGCTCTGTACACAGTGTTAAGTAGCCATAGCCCTTACCCCACTGAGTTTACAATCGAAACCCTACCATTCCAATCCAGAAAGTCACAGCTGATCACAAGAGGAATACATCACCTTGGGGTGGCATACATTGTTAGTAGTGGTTTCCTCCCACCCCCCACACACGCCACTCCTTTTTTCAGAAATAAAGTTTTGGGTGGTAGATTAAAGCTGGTAAGATTTAGTCAGTGTGTTCAGAGGAGAACTTAAAGGAGAAACTAGGGCCCAGATCCATAAAAGCATTGTCACGGAAGTCCCAGTTTTGGCTCCACTGTATCCCCAAAACCTGCACTGAACCCTTAGGTACCAAAACTCACTTGGCACCTACATTTTTAAAGTAAAAGTTCCCTAGGCACCTGTGTTGCAGACTCTGGGCATGCACACTGCTTCCACTCTCTAGGCCAGGGGTAGGCAACCTATGGCACACGTGCCGAAGATGGCACGCAAGCTGATTTTCGGTGGCACTCAAACAGCCTGGGTTCTGGCCACTGGTCCGGGGGGCTCTGCATTTTAATTTAATTTTAAATGAAGCATCTTAAACATTTTAAAAACCTTATTTACTTTACATACAACAATAGTTTAGTTATATATTATAGACTTACAAAAAGAGACCTTCTAAAAATGTTAAAATGTATTACTGGCACACGAAACCTTAAATTAGAGTGAATAAATGAAGACTCGGTACACCACTTCTGAAAGGTTGCTGACCCTTGCTCTAGGCATCCACATGCCTAGCTCCTGCGTACACCCCAGAGTGATTCATAAACCAGGAAAGGTAGGGGTTCAGCCACTTCAATTGCGTGCAGGGCCTGGTCCAGTTCACAAGCTCAGAGGTCACTTACTGAATGGAGTCCATTCAAAATCAAGGGGGGAGAGAGGAAGAGAAGAACATAGCGGGGTACACCTTTAACTTTTAATCCAATGGTTACAGCACTTGCCCGGGAAATGAAGACTGGTTCAATTCCCCTTCTCTGCCAGAGGGGAAAGGATTCAAAACAGGGGTCTCACATCCCAGGCAAGTGCTCTAACCATGGGACTAAAGGGGTGGCACCACCATCTCGCCTCCCATTTTTGTGGAGTGAGTCAGGGGCTCACTCATTTCCTCAAGCAGCAACATAGGCACCTAAACCACCTGATTCTGGGCAGCAGGTTTCTGTTTGTGGGTTGATAAGCAGAGATAAGTCTAGGCTGCAGAGAGGTGCTTAGGTGTCTAGCTCTTTGACAGGGGTGGGGCTAAGTACACCCCCTCCCTTGTTGGCATCTCCCATTGGCTAGCTTAGGCAGCTTCCCACCTCACATACTGGCTTTTATGGATCACATTCCTACTTGCCTTTCTCTCCTCATGCATTGTACAGGTGCCAAGCTGCCCAGGTGCCTAGCTCAGATCGTAGTTCTGTGATTTTTTCTTAGTGCCTAAAGTTTAGGAGCTGTGACATTCACCATTGCAATGCCCATGTCCCTTTGTGGATCCCACCCTACACACCTAGTGCACCAAGAGAGAAAAATAATCCTAGGCACACTGAGCAGTATATGGAAGACAGCACAAAGCTGAACACACATACTGTACTGGCCTAGGTTTCTTGGGATGCTGAAAGCATCCTGATGTGTCTGCTAGATTTAGGTTGACCAGATGTCCCGATTTTATAGGGACAGTCCCAATATTTGGGGCTTTTTCTTATATAGATGTCTATTACCTCCACCCCCTGTCCTACTTTTTCACACTTGCTATCTGGTCACTCTAGCTAGATTACCTATACTTTTTGACTACTGACCATTTTAAGGTAAAATACCATTTATTAATTCTTTCAGTTTTATACCAATTGAGTATATCAAAACACTTCATTTATTAAACTCATACCATCACCCATGCAAGGTAGAACTGATGATCAGAGCACTTAGGTGGTTTTCCCTGTGGTCATTAAAGTCAGTGTCAGGAATAGCAGCAAAGAGTCCTGTGGCACCTTATAGACTAACAAACGTATAGGAGCATGAGCTTTCGTGGGTGAATACCCACTTCTTCGGATGCATCCAACGAAGTGGGTATTCACCCACGAAAGCTCATGCTCCTATACGTTTGTAAGGGTACGTCTATATTTACCCGCTGGTTCGGCGGCCAGCAATCGATCTTCTGGGATCGATTTATCGCGTCTTGTCTAGACGCGATAAATCGATCCCGGAAGTGCTCGCCGTCGACGCCGGTAATCCTGCTCTGCGAGAGGAGTAGGCGGAGTCGACGGGGGAGCCTGCCTGCCGCGTGTGGACCCGCGGTAAGTACCTTTAAGTTCGAACTAAGATACTTCGACCTCAGCTACGTTATTCATGTAGCTGAAGTTGCGTATCTTAGTTCGAACTGGGGCTTAGTGTGGACCAGGCCTTAGTCTATAAGGTGCCACAGGACTCTTTGCTGCTTTTACAGATCCAGACTAACACGGCTACCCCTTTGATACATGAGTGTCAGGAATGAAACCCATTCTCCCATTTGTGTTCTTTCACTACTAGAGAAGTCTCCTTTGATTTATACATCCTTTTTCATTCCAGCAGGTTTTGTGAACTATACACCCACTTCTGTTAGGGAAGGCTGCCACCTTCATATTACTAGGAGACACGTTTAGGCAAGAATATAGGGACAAATCTCTGCTCCTATGAAAAGTCCCATGCTATATTTAATGCTAACAGAATCTCACTGACTGACATGTATACACAAAGAAACCCATACTGAAGAGGTTGCCCTTGGACGGATGAAGACATATCTGAGCTGTCTGAAAGAGCCTAGGTATTTTAAACCTGATATACCAGTAAGCCACAGAATGCAAGACTCTAATTGTCTCATATGTGCTATATACAGGCCCAGTTCATTCTCTTCTTCTGATTATGCCAAAGGACATTTTGGGGAGGAAATTTAAATGATAATCTCCCCAAATAGAAAGTCTCAACCCCCCCCCCCCCCCGAAACTTTCCCATGGAAAATATGTTCCAGGGCCTAACTCCAAGCCTAAGAGATCCAAAGGGTATCTGCAGGAGCTCAGGATGATACATGAGGCAAGCTGTGCCTCTTACCTACTACAGCTATTGAGCATATTAGCCAAATATCCACCAACACATCATTGGCATTCACAAAGCCTTCAACAGAGTCCCTCATAAGGGCTGATAGGTGGTGTTCTGTCATGAATGAGAAACTGGTTAAGAGAAAACAACAACAACAAATGGGGAATTTTCAATATGGTAGATGTTAATTGTGAGGTTCCCCAGCTTGTGTGAGGACTATTTGACCTGTTTATTAGTGACATGAAAACAGAAGTAAGGTGGCAAAATTTGTCAAGGACACAGAAGAATAGGTTAGTCTAGAATAGGGCTGTCAAGCGATTAAAAAAAGTAATCAATATTAAACAATAATAGAATATAATTTATTTAAATATTTTTGGATGTTTTCTACATTTTCAAATATATTGATTTCAATTACAACACACAATACAAAGTATACAATGATCACTATATTTATTTTTGATTACAAATATTTGCACTGTAAAATAAGAAGCAGGCAGCAGTATCTCCCGTAAATGTAAACAAACTTGTTTTTCTTAGCTATTTGGCTGAACAAAAAGTAGGACTGAGGGGACTTGTTTTATATTGTTTTGTTTTAGAGTGCAGTTATGTAACAAAACAAAAAATCTACATTGGTAAGTTACACTTTCACGATAAAGAGATTGCACTACAGTACTTGGTATTTTTCAGTTCACCTCATACATTTCTTTTGTTTATCGTTTTTACAGTGCAAATATTTGTAATAAAAAATAATAATATAAAGTGAGCACTGTACACTTTGTATTCTGTGTTGTAATAGAAATCAATATATTTGAAAACATTGAAAAACATCCAAAATATTTAATAAATTTCAATTGGCATTCTATTGTTTAACAGTGCAATTAATTTTTTTAAATCACACTTAATTTTTTTGAGTTAATCACGTGAGTTAACTGCCATTAATCATCAGCCCTAGTCTAGAATAAAAACAGGTATTGCAAAGTGACCTAACAAAGCTAATTAAATGGACATCACACTGGCAAGTGACATCCATTATTAATAGTTTCACGGTAAGGAAAAGCTTGAACTACTTTTACACTTTGCTAGGTTCTAAAGTAACAGCCACTCATGGAGAAGCTAGTGGTCAAGAAGCAAACAAGCATCAGGAGTCATAAGGTATGGGAGTAAAAAAAATAGTGCATTTACTTCAGAACAGGTCATCGTATTTCAAAAAGGATAACAGCGTAAGTAGAGACAAATTCAGGGACAGACATTAGGGACGGGGTGGGGGGTAATAGATGCCTATATAAGAAAAAGGCCCAAATATCAGGCCCAAAAAAAAGGCCTATAAAATCAGGACATCTGGTCACCCTATTTTAAAAGGACTAACCCATATAGTAAACACCTTTAATAAAATCTTCAGTTCATGAAACTACCTCCTGAAAAAGTAATGCTCAGAGCAGAAATTAAACCACAAACAAAATACATACATCTTGAAAGCCTACTGGTCACAAAGTGCGGACGCAGTCGCCAGGGCCGGCTTTAGGCCAATTCCCCCGAATCAGGCCCCGCACCCACGCCTAAGAGGGCCCCACGCCCTAAAGAAGAGCGCCTAACTTAGGCGCCTTTTTAATTTTTACTCACCCAGCGGCAGTCCGGGTCTTAGGTGGCACTTCAACGGCAGGTCCTCCACTCACTCCGAGTCTTCGGCGGCAGGTCCTTCAGTGCCACGGAAGACCCTGACCGGCGCCGGGTATTTGAATCAGGCACCGCACTTCCTAAAGCTGGCCCTGGTAGTGGCACACATATGCATGTGTTTGTCTTCTCCTTCCTTTTCCTCTGTAGAGCAGCAACCACCTTTTACCAGGTTCGCCTGTTTATATATACTCCCCTTGATTGGCTGCAGCTGTCTTGAGCTGCTGAGGGGAAACATCCGCTAGGTCCTACCTACCCCCCACCCCCACCTCTTTCTTTGGTGAGGCAAAACTGGGGCATGGGGAAACATTAACCTGGAGATACCCCCTTTGGCTCTTGAAAGGTTCATATTACCCATAATAAGGCACTCTTATTTCATTCTCTGATAACAGAAAAACAAGGGGACATTCAATTAAATTGAAAGACAGCAAAGTTTAAAACTGATGAAAGGAAATACCTTTTTTTAAAAAATACACAAAGTTTGATTAACCTGCAGAACTCATTGACACTTGATATCATTGAGGCCAGAGGTTTAGTAGTTTTTTTTTTTTTTTTAAAAGGTATCCTATTTGTAGATAATGAGAGCATTGCCATTAGAAAGGAATTAAAAATGAATTTTAAAGGGAATAGAAAGGCATAGCTCCAGGGCATAAACCAGCCGCTGACTAAAATGCGTTAGGATGAAGCTTCAATAATTGGATATTCCATAACTGTTCACTGTGGAGTTTCTTGCAGATTCCTGTGAAGCATCTACGATGGGCCACTGTCAGAGACAGGATATTAGATTGGATGGTCCCCTGACTTGATCCAGAATAGGAATGCCTGTGTCCCTACATTAAAACCACGGTTGACTTTACTGGGAACAGTTCAGTCCATTAGCGAATAATCAAAACTGTTTACAGAAGTGCAGTCCACTAGACAAGATCTGGGAGTGAGAGTCAGGAGACATGGGCTTTGTTCTGCATTCTGCCTCTGATTTGTTATGGGCAAGTGCCTCAGTTAACCATTTTTCTATTGGGTATAATGGTACTTATCTCTCTTTGTAAAGCACTTTGAGGTCTGCAGATGAAAAGTGCTATAAGAGAGCTAGGTAATATTATAGCAGAAAAAGAGCAGCAGCAGTTAAAATTTTAAAATTACATAGAAGGATGAGGAAAAAAGAGAAAGAACAAGGGAGCAGTGAGCTCAAAATACGTGTGTATTCAGATAGCATAGTCTTCTCTTGTAACGCACACTATGTTTAAGTTGTATTTATACCTTCGATCTATTGTTTTAAACAGGATTTTTTTTAATATCTAGGAAAATATTTCCAGGCATATTCAACTTCAAGTGAAAGCCCATTATTATTCCATCGTTTTCTTTCGCTCCTCTTTTTTAAACTCATAAGAATGTCTGCACATTAAAGTGTGTGCATGTACACAAGCAGGAATTTATTGCATTGTAACTCATTCCCTTTTACCACTCTTACTCACAACAAAGGAATTCAGTGTTATCAAAATCTGTTTGAATTATGAAGTAATAAACAAACAGGTGACTATTGCCACACAAGCAAACAAAAGGAAGAGATGATTCATAGGTAAGTTCTTTACATATGGAAAAGGAAGTGTTGTATGTAGGACAGAGCAGAGAACAAGGCATTCAGAACTCTTACATTCTGTTCCTGGCTCCCTGGCTCAGGGCTATCCACTGCCATTCCATCGATTATTGTTGTATTTTCAGAGCACCAACAAACCTATTGTGCTAGACCTTCTATCTTATAAATTATTAGATAGCAGCAGCCATTTTAATGCTATGATCTCTCTAAATATAGTAAACAGTGAGTTGCTGGCCAAAGCCTGGTGTATGTTTTTTATTTATTTAAGAATCTACTTATGTTCCAACCTAAACACTTACTAAACACAAGTCACTGCACTTCTGCTTACAGTGGGATGTAATTAACATGGTGGTGAAAACACCAGAAGCCACCTGTCCTGGAGGGTGCATGCCCCACACTGCAGTAGTGAAACAAGAGTTAGGCCAGCGGTCAGGCAACCTCTGGCACGTGGCTCGCCAGGGTAAGCACCCTGGCGGGCCGGGCCAGTTTGTTTACCTGCCACGTCCACAGGTTCGGCCGATTGCAGCTTCCACTGGCCATGGTTCGCCGCTCCAGGCCAATGGGGGCAGCGGGAAACCGCAGCCAGCACATCCCTCAACCCACGCCGCTTCCCGCAGCCCCCATTGGCCTGGAGCGGCAAACCGCGGCCAGTGGGAGCCGCAATCGGCTGAACCGGCGGATGCGGCAGGTAAACAAACTGGCCCAGCCCGCCAGGGTGCTTACCCTGGAGAGCCGTGTGCCGTGCCAGAGGTTGCTGTCACGGAGTCCCCGGGCGATGCTTTGGAACTACTCCCCACAAAACCAGTCAGGACTCTGGGGAGCCTCCTCTCCCTTGGAGCAGACTGTCTTCAGGGCAAGAAGCTCACACGGCTTCACCCTCCTGGGTCTCTCCTTGGAGCATTTAGCATATGCCGCTCCGTGCGCTTCCCACAGCGAGTCTGCCCAGGTGCGGTCCTGGGGAAGCCAGAAGGTCCTGTACGCACCCCCACTTCGCAGTCAGGCGTGACTCTTAGCCAGCCAGTAAAACAGAGGTTTATTAGATGACAGAAACACGGTCTAAAACAGAGCTTGTAGGTACAAAGAACAGGACCCCTCAGCCAGGTCCATTCTGGGGCCCAGCAAGGCAGGGCTGCCCAGAGGATTCAGGGGGTCTGGGGCAAAGCAATTTTGGAGGCCCCTTCCATAAAAAAAAGTTGCAATACTATAGAATACTATATTCTCATGGGGGCCCCTGTGGGGCCCGGGGCCTGGGGCAAATTGCCCCAATTGCTCCCCCTGGGTGGCCCTGCAGCAAGGCAGACACCCACATCTGCACTCACTTCCCATCCCCAGCCAGCTCCCAACTGAAACCCTCTCCAGCCCCTCCTTTCTGGCCTTTGTCTCTTTCCCGGGCCAGGAGGTCACCTGATATCTTTGTTCACCTTTAGCTATTCCCTTGCAGGGGGGAAGGGCCCCAGCCATTTGTTGCTAGGATACAGAGTGTCAGCCATTTATGCACACTAGAGACTTAAGAAATGCATAGGGGAAACTGAGGCACCCACGCAGTATTCAGAGGAAACATTAAGAACAGTCCTACTTCGTCACAGTTGCCGACCCCTGAATTAGGCAGTCAGGCAGGGCGAGGGAAGGGAAGGGCCGGCCATGGAACATGTGTTACATGCCAATTATGGCATGGAATCTTTCACTAGATCCCAAGAAGGCAGCTATTTAAACAGAAACCAGCCCTAGTGAAGTGGCTTTTCAGAGGGAAAAGAAAATGGGCTTTGATTACTGCTAGTCTGGTATGGAGCCTGCTGGAGCTAGGAGAACCTCAGGAGTGGGTTGGGTTTTTTTAGGACTCCTGTACATGGGGAAATTGACCAGACTAGCTATTCTGAAATAGCTCCCCAAGCGGATGATATTCTGGAATAAAATGATTTTATTTCAGAATTACTCTGGGAAGTGCATTAATTATTCTGGCATAAAGTTACTTTTGTTCTGGACTAGAGTGCCCACATGGAGCAACGAGTGACTGAACTCTTTTCAAAAAGGCCTGCTGATAACACTGCTTAATTCTTTGTTTTCTTTGTTGTAAAGAGTGAAAGGAGCTTGACAGGGTTTGCTGTACAGACCTTGGAGCCTTGGACTTTTCCCCTCAGGAGTAGGCCAGAACCTGGGACTTAATTTTTGGGCCTTCCATTCCCACCCCCAGATAACCTGACACAATACCACAGCTCCCACGGATGCCACTGGTACTAAAAGGGAATTTCAGTTTTGCCAGTCTCAAATAATGAGTGGGTAGGGCCGCCCCAAAACTGCAGTGTTAAAAAAAAAAAATCTTTGTTCTCTGTACCTGTTTTCTGAGTTTGGAGCCTTTCAGTTTCATGTTTTCATCTTTTTAAACCTCAGCAGCCATGAGAACTAGAAATTTTTAATAAAAGCTGAGGTTCTGCAACTTTTGCAAAATTCTCTACTGCTAAGGAAGCTCTAGTGTCTGACTCTATTGGTTCATCTTTAAAATGGGGATTTTAATCAGTGCTTCATGACAGGATGGTGGGAGTTGTGAGAAGTAATTACAAAATGCTTTGAGATCCCACTGTGGAAAACTAATATACAATGTTAAATGTTTTAAAGCAATTGGTAAAACACAGTTAGGGGGTGGAAGGAAATGCAAAAGTAAACACTAAACAGATGCTTGACTTATTGTGCCTGTTCATCACAAACAAATCAATGAAGGATTTTGAAAATGAAGGGAAATTAATTCAATCTGCTTCCGTTGTAGTTTCATGGCGTTTATTTTTTAATAGACTTAAAATTGTGCATTTAAAATAAGCAGTGGGCATGCTGTTTATCATGAGAAGAAGTGTAATATATAGGGTTGCCAACTTTCTACTTGCACAAAACTAAACACCCTTGCCCCACACCCTGCCCTGCCCCTTCTCTGAGGCCCCGCTTCCTGCTCACTCCATTCCCCCTCCCCCCATCACTTGCTCTCCCACCCTTACTCATTTTCACTGGGCTGGTTCAGGGAATTGGAGTGCGTGGGGAATATGAGCTCTGGGCTGGGGGTGCGGGTTCCAGGGTGGGGCCAGAAATGAAGGGTTCAGAGTGTAGGAGGGGGCTCTGGGCTGAGGCAGGGGGTTTGGAGGCAGGGGGCAGAGGGATCTGGCTGGGGGGTTGGGCTCTGGGTGGGGTTGGGGTGAGGGGTTTGGGGTGTAGGAGGGTGTTCCAGGCTGGGATTGATGGGTTTGGAGGATGGGGGTGGGGGGGAAATCAGGGCTGGGGCAGGGGTGTAGGAGAGGGTGATGGGTGCAGGCTCCAGGCAGCGCTTACCTCCCGGAAGCTTATCTCCCCCACAGCTCCCGTTGGCCGCAGTTCCTGCGGGGGCAGCACTTGAGGACAGGGCAATGCGCAGAGCCACCTGGCTGCGCTTCCAGGTAGCAGCCAGAGGAAGGACATGCTGCTGCTTCCGGGAGCTATGCAGAGCCACGGCAGGCAGGCCTTAGCCCCTCCTGTGCCACTGACCGGACTTTTAGCCACCAGGGTCCCTTTCGACAGGGCGTTCCAGTTGAAAAACGGACACCTGGCAACCCTAGTAATATAGGCCCTAATTCTGCAAATCAAACCGAAGTCAAGAGTATTGCCAGGCCTAAGCATTCAAAAATCATGACTTAACTTCAAAAATCATAAGATTTTTTAAAAATAAATTGCAGCTGCTCTGTTATTTATGTAAGGGGACTGTTGCCCCCTTACTAACATTCAGTGGGGGTGTTTTGGTTGCTAGCTCCCAGCACTAAAAGGGGCAGGGTCGATGGCAAATCAGGAGCCTGAGACTGACAGTCCCCAGGAACAATGGGGAGAGGCCAATGCTCTAGATCAGCTTGATTGACAGGGCGGGCAGGCTAATCAGGGAGTCAGGAGGCCAGAGGGGATCCGGTCCGCCGTGTGAACTGGAATGGCCTGAGTCAGACAGAGTGGGGCCGAGCTAAGGAGAGAGCAGGGGCCCGAGCTGAGCTGCTGGGAGCAGAGCTGCTGGGAGCAGAGCTGCAGCCCCAAAGCCAGAGCACAGCCCAGAGAGAGCAGAGCTGCCCTGGGAGCAGAGCTGTAGCAACCAGAGCCAGAGGGGCCAGACAAGCAGCCAGGAAGCAGGTCAGAGCTGGGAGCAGAGTCACAGAAGCAGCCTGCAGAGCAGACCTGTCCTGGGGGCAGAGCTGCAGCAACCAGAGCCAGAGAGGCCAGAGAAGCAGCCCAGGGACCTGAAGGCAGAGCAGCAGCAGCAGCAGCCGTGCTGAGGCAGTGTGGAGCTGGAGCCGGGGCTGGAGCAGTCCGGAGCTGGGTCTGGGGCAGTCCGGAGCCGTGTGCAGTCCGAGTGCGGTGAGCAGCTGGAGAGAGTGAGGGGGACCCTGGGCAGTGGGCCCAGCACAGGGAGACGCCTCAGCCAAGAGGCCTTGCAGGCCAGACTTGCAGGGGGATCATAACCCCGACTGGGCGGGGGCGACGTTGGGAAGAAGGGTCCTGCCACCTAGAGCCTGAGAGCGTGTGGCCACCACCAGAGCAAGTGTCCAACCCGCAGCGTCTCTGCAGCACAGCCAGGGCCTGAGAAGCAGGCCTGGGACCTACAAGGAACAGACTGAACTGCCCTGACGTACCAGAGACACTGTTTGTAATGTTCCCTGCCACAGAGCGGGGTGATGTGTTTTCCTTTAACCTTTCCCATTTTTCCTTATTCTTTTTTAAAATTAATTGCTTTAAATTGTATGAAATGATCAGTGGGTCAGGAAGGTGCCCAGTGCAGAGAGAGTACCCCGGAGTGGGGACACCCTAGCCCCTGCCCTGGGTGACCACAGCAGGGTTGGGGGTCGAGCCCCCCAGGAATCCTGGGCCCAGCCTTGTCGGGGTTTACGAGGACACTGCCAGACAGGAGAGTGGAAGGGGAGTCCTCAAGGGCAGGGAGGCCTCTGGGTAAAGGAAGTGGGAGCGAGGACTCAGATCCTTTCGCTAGCCCACTTCACCGGGGTAGTGCAGAAGCCAGGAAAGTTCCCCACAATAGCGGGACCATTCCCCCGCTTACATTTACTTTCCAGGTTTAGAGGCTGTAGGGTACACTTTGGCTACCTCCTCAAGTTTTTCACTACAACCATAAAATCTAAAACCATAAAAGCTGATTTAAGAAACAGCAGATATCTCAAGACTTGTGATAGGATCATGTTGGCAACACTTAATAAGACTTGGTATAGAGGGTCTACCCAACAGATCCCTTCCCAGGATTGGGGCCTTAGGCCCAGGTCTTTAGATGCCTAAATCCCATTTAAATCAGTGGTAATTAGGATCCTAAATACCTTTGAGTATCAGGGCCTTGGTCTACATCAGGGATTGGCAACGTTTGGCACGTGGCTCACCAAGGTAAGCACCCTGGCGGGCCGGGCCAGTTTATTTACCTGCTGACGTGGCAGGTTCAGCCGATCGTGGCCTCCACTGGCCGCGGTTCGCCGTCCCGGGCCAATGGGGGCGGTGGGAAGCCGCGGCCAGCACATCTCTCGCCCGCGCTGCTTCTCGCCACCCCCATTGGACCGGGACGGCAAACCATGGCGAGTGGGGGCCACGATCGGCCGAACCTGCCATGTCAGCAGGTAAATAAACTGGCCCGGCCCGCTAGGGTGCTTACCCTGGCGAGCTGCATGCCGAAGGTTGCCGACCCCTGGTCTACATAGTCTGAATCCACCCCAGACACAGCTCCATTTACAGCACTAGTGTTACAGCAAACATAAATTTTATGTAACAGATATCATCTAGAGCAGTGGAAAAATTGAATGATTAGATGTATAAAGTGTAACTGCATCCAAATGACTCCTTAAGAAGTTTCACATAATTTATGCAGCTGTTTATTTCAACTTCTTCAGCATAAGGCTGTGGAGAGATTGAAAGGCTAAATAAGGAATCAAACATGTTAAAATATTAAATAATGAATAACATTTCCTGTTAGTTGCAAACTTCAAGGAATTAACAAATCAGGTTTGGAATAAGATATGTTATTTTTCTCTTACCTGCTGCCTCTTTCTCAGCCTTTCATGTGATTCCAATTCCATGTTAGCAGAGATATTCCCCTCTCCCCCCGCCTTGGTTGTGTGGTGGTTTTTTTGTTTGTTTGTTTGTTGTTGTTGCAAACTCCACTGAAGGCTGTAGCCTTTATCCAATAAAGAAATATGCATTGCACGGAAATTCATTGGCTTTGACATGGATCAATATTTTCAAATGGAAAATATTTTGATGCCCAATTCAGTGGCCATTTTGTCTAATGAAGAATCCTGAATGACAAGTGCATGATTGGGCCCAACGTCACATAGGTTTAATTATGTAAGCAAGAGCAGGATGTTTTGATGGCTTTATGTTCATAATTATGGCAAAGGGCTTCAGCACTGTCCGAAGAAGGGTTTCTATGAGACATGTTGTAAATATTTACAACAAGGGCAAACAAACACTTGAGAGCTTTTCCCTTAACAGCCTATAATATGGTAAGTTTGGGATAGCATCTCTCTTAAATCCAATGTAAACATTCTTTAAAATGAGCTCTGTCCAAGTGGAACGTGACGCTCAGGAGGACACCTGCTGTAGAAGCATGAGTCGTATGGAATTTCACTTTCAAGGCTGGTGATTATAAGTTACTCAGCTGTCTGTTTGCTACATGTCACCTTTGCAATCTTTGGCACTTTGTACACCTGCATTAAAAAGATATTTATCTCTTGGCAAACAGGTCTGCAGAGAGGGAATAAATTCCTCCTGGTGACCTCCAGGTGCTGCAAGGTCACCCACCTGTTTTCTTCACCTAAAACAAATTGCCTTTTACAATCTGCCCTTTATCTTCAGTATTTTGTTAGATTGTTCCCGCCACGCTGTCTAGAGTGATTCCGACCATGCGTGCCAGCCCCAGGGCAGACTGTCAAGAAGCAGGGGAGAGACCTCAAACTGCTTATGTGAAATGTAATTATAGAGCACCAACCCCGAAATATGAACTCCTGAAGCACTGTAACAATCTTACCATGGAGTCACAGACAGTCTGCTTGGGCATTCCAGTGTATCTTGCCACACAGGCAAGCTGGACTTAGTGAACGCTGCTATACACACTGAAGATCACAAAAGATTCAGGTTGCTTCCAGTTCCAAGAGACCAGTCACTTACCCAGGTCATTTTGTACTTCAGAGTTCACACCAAAGACAACGCCTATAGTACACTAAGGATTTATTAACTAGGAAAAAGAAATGAGAGTTATTTACAGGTTAAAGCAGGCAAATAGATATACACAAATGAGTTACGGTCTGTGGTTCCAAAAGGTGACAGAGTTGTAGTAATCTGTCAGCACTGAATGTCTTTTAGGGCAAACCCAGGATGACCCTGAGGATCTCTGCTTCTGTTTCATAGCTCTGGGCCTGTCTGAGTCCAAACAGCAAAAAAGAGATGAAACATTTTCTTGTTCACTCTCTTCCCCGCCCCCCCCGCCCACTTCTTCCAGAATTCAAGCTGATAGGATGAGCCCTTTTGCTTGTACCCTGTTCATGGGTGTGAAGGAGCAATTAAAGTCTTTGTATTGTGATGACCCACAATGGCCGGTTTAGTTTTGACAGTCCTTCCTGATGGATAAGAGGTAATATCTTTCATAGGGCTTAAGCATTTTGTACTAGGTAAAGTTTTTTCTTGTGGGGTGAGCTAAGGTGCCACAAGTACTCCTGTTCTTTTTGCAGATACAGACTAACACGGCTGCTACTCTGAAACCTGTCATAGTTGTAAAATGTTTGTTCGGACCTATGCAGCAAACTCATAAGGCATAATACTTAAAGCATTGGCTACAGACATAAGTAGGATTTATATATGTACCAACTTAAAGTTTAATTCTAAACATTATTATAAGCCGAGTACCCATCTTAACCATACTAACATACAGGTGAGCTGGACTGGTTTCCACCAATGCATTTGTCAGTGTTTGGCTGAGGCCTAAAGCCTTGGCAAGAGCTGGCACCTAGTTTGCCAGCGTCACACCCTCACGCACGTTAAAATAACTGAGCTGTGCTCTTCTCACTCTTGATCGGTGGGAAGATTGGGCCAGCTCTCTGCCCTGATGTCCTCTTAAACCATAAGAGCACAGTGTGAGGGTTGGATCACAGAAACCCCCTTGGGAGCTGCCAACTGATGTGCCGAGACTACCCCTGTTCCTATTTTCCCTGCCAGCTCAGGACTCCAGCACCCTGTCTTTAAATTACATTTAAAAATAAATTTAAATTAATGGAGGTATCCTATCTCCTAGAACTGGAAGGGACCTTGAAAGGTCATTGAGTCCAGCCCCCTGCCTTTACTAGTAGGACCAAGTACTGATTTTTGCCCCAGATCCCTAAGTGGCCCCCTGAAGGATTGAACTCACAACGATGAGTTTAGCAGGCCAATGCTCTAACCACTGAGCTATCCCTCCCCCCAAGCCACTCCTGTCTGCTCCAACACAGACCCAGGATCTGAATTACTTGGCCCAAAGCTGCAGGTTTACCTGAAAACAGCTCACAGAAGTGTGCTTGCCTTTAGCACTCAGATGCCCAACTCCCAATGGGGGTCTAAACCCAAATAAATCCGTTTTACCCTGTATAAAGCTTATGCAGAGTAAACTCATAAATTGTTCGCCCTCTATAATACTGATAGAGAGATATGCACAGTTGTTTGCTCCCCCAGGTATTAATACATACTCTGAGTTAATTACTAAATAAAAAGTGATTTTATTAAATACAGAAAGTAGGATTTAAATGGTTCCAAGTAGTAACAGACAGAACAAAGTAAGTCACCAAGCAAAATAAAATAAAATGCGCAAATCTATGTCTAATCAAACTGAATACAGATAATCTCACCCTTAGAGATGCTTCAGTACATTTTTTCTCAGACTGGACACCTTCCAGGCCTGGGCACAATTCTTTCCCCTAGTACAGCTTTTGTTCCAGCTCAGGTGATAGCTAGGGGATTCTTCATGATGGCTCCTCACCTCCTTGTTCTCTTCCACCCCTTTATATATCTTTTGCATAAGGCGGGAACCCTTTGTCCCTCTGGGTTTCCACCCCCCTTCACTGGAAAAGCACCAGGTTAAAGATGGATTCCAGTTCAGGTGACATAATCACATGTCACTGCAAGACTTCATTACCCACTTGCCAGCACACACACATATACAGAAAGACTCACAGGTAAACAGAGCCATCTGCAGACAATGGTCCTGGTTAATGGGAGTCATCAAGATTCCAAACCACCATTAATGGCCCACACTTTGCATAATTACAATAGGCCCTTAGAGTTATATTTTATACAAGAGTAGTACATTTATACAAATAGGATGATCACATAAGTAGATTATAAGCTTTGTAATGATACCTTACAAGAGACCTTTTGCATGAAGCATATTCCAGCTACATTATATTCACTTATCATGTTTTTATAAAACTATTCCAGTTACATTATATTCACTTATTATCATGTTTTTATAAAACCATATAGACTGTACAATGTCACACACAGGTCCCCAAACTGTGGGCTGTGGAGGAACATTCATGGGACGTGGCTGGGGCCCAGGCTAGCTGGCATAGGGGGTGGGGAGGTAGCACCACCTAGATCCACTCCTGGCCCCAGCCCTCACACCTGGGTCTCTGCTAGGGTTACCATACGTCCGGATTTTCCCGGACATGTCCGGCTTTTTGGGCCTCAAATCCCCGTCCGGGGGGAAATCCCAAAAAGCCGAACATGTCCGGAAAAATAGGGAGGTGCTGGGCCAGGGGCCGGGCCGGGGCTGGCGGTGCTGGGCCGGGGGTGCTCGGCCGGGGGCTGGCCTGGGGTGCTGGGCCGGGCCGGGGCCGGCGGCGCGGGGCCGGCAGTGCTGGGCCAGGGCCGGCAGTGCTGGGCCGAGGGCTGGGGCCGGGGCTGGCGCCGGCGGTGCTGGGCTGGGGGTGCTCAGCCGGGGGCTGGCCCAGGGGTGCGGGGCCGGGCCCGGCGGTGCAGGGCTGGCAGTGCTGGGCCGGGGGCCGGGCCGGGGGTGCTCGGCCGGGGGCTGGCCCGGGGGTGCGGGGCGGGCAGTGCTGGGCCGGGGGCCGGGCCGGGGGTGCTGGCTTCAGGGTGCTTGGCCCGGGGCTGGCCTGGGGCAGGCACCCCAGGGCCCAAGCTGAGCCAGGCTGGAGACGCTGGGGCTGGGGCCGGGGCCGGCCGCCGGAGGGAGCCGCTCGGTTGGGGGGGGCAGACTGGGCCGTGCCTCCTCCCCCAGCTTACCTGCTGCCTGCTTCAGGCTTCCCGCGAATCAAATGTTCGCAGGAAGCAGGGGAGGGGGCGGAGACTTTGGAGAAGGGGTGGAGTTGGGGCGGGGGCGGGGCCCTGTGGAGTGTCCTCTTTTTGGACACTCAAAATATGGTAACCCTAGCTCTGCTCCCGGCCCCACATCCGGGGTCTCGGCTGCCAGCCCCACGTTCTACTCCTGGCCCCCAGCCAGCAGCACCCCAACCTCAGCCCCAAGGGCTCTGACTCTGCTCCCACCCCCACCCCCAGCTGTGGCCCCCACCTCGGCTCCCTTCCCCCGGTCCACATTCCCTGCACTCCTGGCCTCAGCTCAGGGATGGAGAGGTGGGGGCGGACAGGAGTGAGGGAGGGCGCGAGGTAAAAAGTTTGGCAACCGCTGCCATAGACGGTAGGAGACTGAACAGTGAGGTGCTTGTTACTTGTTTTACAAATTTTAAAACACACAGTGGATTAAAACTATATAGGAAATGGGTCCAATGAAATTGCAACTACCACTATCCCAAATGGAGTCTCCTAGTCCAACATGCTTCATTTCCTTGCCACATATGGCCTCCCGGAGAGGTAAAACCCACCTTGCCATTGCCTGCTAGCAGCTGCTCAGCCTCTAACTCAAGGCAGGATCTGTGCCGCACCTGTGCCGCACCCTGTGGGAGCCCAAGGATGTGTTGTTAATCCACTCCCTATTTAAAATGAGATTATTGTGATATAGGGCTAGACCTGCTCCCACTGAAGCCATTGGTGGTTATGCCACTGGCTGAAGTGGGATCAGGATTTGGTCAATACTGCCAGCTCCTTTTAGTTAAAAAAGCAGAGGTAAAACAAAACCAGCCCACCCACCCCCGCCCCACTCCCACCTCCTAAAAAAATCTCTGTGGATCAGCACAAATACTGCAGGAGTCTCAGTCAATTTGACTTGATTTGTAATTCCTGCTGCCTCACTGTAGTTGCCCAGAAGATGAGAAAACTTTGTCAATAGGAAGTGTCTTTCCTTATCACATGCCAGTGCACTTTCTAAATAGTTGCAATAACATTGGGCACTTCTAAAACTCTTTAATATGTCCTTTAATTTTTGCATTATATTGTAAAAAATGGTCCACAACACAAAATCAAATCAGAAAACAACCTAATCTTAAAATTACTATCCCCTATACTGGTGGAGTAATTTTGAAAGAAAATGAAATATAAAAACTGATCTGTAAGTAATGTAGAAAATACAGTTCATATTATTGAATAGCACAGATCTTAAGTAATTTATTGCAATGAGGTAGAAAAGATCTCATAAGGAGCAGGCTTGAGGATTTAGTTATGGAGTGGTGTAATTGAGAAGTTTGTTCATAGGACTTGATGAAATTAGACATATACCTGATTCTTGTAACTTGAAACAGATTTCATTGGCAAACCACTTCAAAATTAATCATATACCTTTATTGACACAAATTATCCAAGCATTCTCAGAGTTAGTATGACAACAACATATCCTTGATTCTGAACAAACAGAGCATTAAATAAAATAGATGTTGTTTAACAAACTTATCTTACACTTCTGTTTCTCACACTACTTATGTAGTAATAGAGTTGCAGAAGTGGATTCCAGCGTCTAGGTTTAGACTAGATGCTGGGAAAGTTAAGATCAGAAGTTGCCATAATGGGTCAGACCATTTTACATCTTGCCCCGAGTGTCATGGTGAGGGTAGAAAACAGGGTAATCATGGAGTGAGTCACCCCTTCTTCCACTTCCAAATTGAGCATGGGGGGTTGCATCTCTGGTCATCTTGGCTCAAATCCATTATCTAGTTCTTTTTTTTTAAACCTAGTTATACTTTTGGCCATCACAACATCCCACGGCAATGAGTCCCACAGGTTAGTTGTGTGAAAAAGTACTTCCTTTTGTTTGTATTAAACCTGCTACCTATTGATTTCATCGGGTGATCTCTGCTTTTTGTATTGTGTGAAAGGGTCAATAACATTTCTCTGTTCACTTTTCCCCCCACACCATTCATGATTGTATAGACTTCTATCATATCCCTCCCTCTTAGTCGATTCTTCTCCAAGACAAACAGCCCTAATATATTTGGTCTCTTCTCATAAGGAAACCATTTCATACCCTGGCTCATCCTTGTTACCATTCTCTAGCTTTCTCCAGTTCCATTATATCCTTTTTGAGACAGGGCTATCAGAACCAGACACAGTAGTCAAGGTATGGGCACACATCACAGATTTATATATAGTGACATTATGACTTTGTCTTATTTTCTATACCTTTTCTAATAGTTCTTAACCTACTGTTAGCCTTTGTGACTGCTGCTGCAAACTATGTAGAAGTTTTCAGAGAACTATCCACAGCAACTTTATGCTCTCTTTCTTGGGTGGTAACAGCTACTTTGGAACCTATCAATGTATACAGTAGTTGGGATTATTTTTCCAATGTGCGTTACTTTGTAGTTCAGTCTCCCACACAAGCCTTCCACTATTGGTTAATAGATTTTCTTTTGTAAAGGAGCATAGCAGTTGTGAGTAATCCAGGTCCTGGAAGAAGAGATGAGAATCCCACATAACTAGGGCCAATCTCGGGATGAATTCTGAATGTCAGAGCAGGGACTTGAACTAGGCTCTTTGTTCCGTAAGGGGTCAATGCAGTGAATAGAGCACTGGAGTGATATGTTCATGGCAACTTATGTTGCTAAGCAGATGCATTTTGTATCAGCTGCAGCTTTTTCAAGCTATGTGGCTTCATTCCTAGCTATGAGTTGCAATAATCAAGCCTCAAGGCTGCAAATATATGTAGTGCAGTGGCAATGTCTGAGTCCGATAGTCAGTCTTTTGCCAGTCTCCAGCTAGTTACAGATAAAAGTGAATATTTTTGACACCATGGCTGTTTGGGCATCCACTCATAATACCACCACCATGTTTTTATCTAGCACATTTAATCAGTGTAATGTTATTTTTAGTATGTTTATTATCATAGCACCCAGGAGACCCAGCAATGAACTGGGGCCCTACTGTGCTAGGTGCTGTAAAACAGAACAAAAGGACATTCCCTGTCCCAAAGAGCTTATAATTTAAGTAGAACTCTAAAACTTTACAAAGGAAGTTACTGTCACTATCCCCAGGTTTACAGATGGGGAAATTGAGGCACGGAGCACTGACAGGCTGGATTCACAAAAGGACTTAGGCACCTGTGGCAGGGCGACGACTCACCACTGCGGCGCCTCCTGCTGGTCGTCCAGGGAATTAGCTCTTCCATTGCTGAGCACCCTCTGCAGGCCGGTGTCTCGCCTGCAACTGGCCCCGTGTCCCTCCCAGACCCTGGTGTCCTTTGTCCAGGGGTTCTGCCCACCCACAGCAACCCACAATCTGGGTCTCCCCACCCAGGGGAATCCCCCAACCCTCTATCCCCACCTTGCCTCTGTGGCTACTGCCAGTCACTATCTAGCCCCCGCTCACTGGGGCAGACAGCAGTCTGTAAACCACTCATCATTGGCAAGGGGAGTTGGACCAGCTGCCTTTGCCTATTCCTGGGCTGCCCCTCTGCAGCCCTAGTATCCTTTTGTGGGCCTTAGCTTGGCCTGCAGCCTGGGGCTTTGCTAGGCTGGAGCTCCCCAGCACTGCTCCACCCTAGATACTCTTCTCAGCTTCCTAGACAGCCAGGTCTTTCTCTCTCTGAAGCTAGAGAGAGCGTCCTCCTTAGCCTCTGGCCCTCAGCCCTCTTATAGGGCCAGCCATGGCCTGATTGGGGCATGGCCCCAGCTGTGGCTGCTTCCCCAATCAGCCCAGCTTTTTCCAGCCACAGCCCTCTCCAGGGCTGCTTTAACCCCTTCAGGGCCGGAGCGGGGTAACCACCCCGCTACAGCACCTAACTGCCACTTTAGGTAGCTAAATCCCAGAATCAGGCATAACTGGGATTCGCAAAACCCTTGCTCAGTGGCCCCCAAACCCTATGGACCCCTAAAATTGCTTGGTACCTAAATTTTTGCAGTAAAAGTTCCCTAGGCATCTATGCTTCTGCTTCTGAGCATGTGCACTGCTGAACCATACCACGTGACGCTTAAGCCCCAGAGTGATGCACAAACCAGGAACAGACAGGCGTTCCTCTACCTTACTCTCCTGTAGGGCCTGATTTGGTAAGTGTTTCCAGACATTACTCACTAGAGTAGGCGCTACTAGCTGAAAATGATGGTGACGGTGGACCTCCCTCAACTTTTAGCCCAATGGTTAGGGCACTCACCTGGGAGGTGGAAGATGTCCAGTTCAAGTCCACCCCCCCACTTCATGGGGGTGCTCTAACCACTGGGCTATGGGATATTCTGGTGGGTGGAAGCAGAAGTGGGTCCCTCAGTCTCTCTTATTGAAGCTGTTCCACTGTGGATAAATAATTTAAAAAGTCTTTGGAGCAGGGGGACTGACTGAAATTGCTAATGAAGTGGTGGCCCCACCAAGACACTATGCAAATTAGACTCAAGAAAGAAACAATGTTTATTTAAAAGACTATAATTTCACTAGGGAGACATCTACCATCTGACTGGGGCTTTCCTTAAGGAATGCTTATTACTTGATTAAATAGTCCAGACGCTATTTTATGACTTCCACTTTAAGCCCCGATCCTTGAAGTGTGATGTGGTACTAAATTCTACTGAGTTGCACAACCATCATTATACCTTTGCTCTCAAGAGAGCCCATAGAATAAAACAAGAGACTTGATTCTTATTAAACTAAATGAGGATCATCAGCATATGAAAGTAAACACTTATTTCCCAGATGGAGCAATAAGAGGGTGGGTTTATACACCTAGCATGTCTCAAAGGAAACATAAGAGGATGAATGAGAAATGAGTGTAGTAGTTGAAGTAGGGTTACCATATTTCAGCAAGCAAAAAAGAGGATGGGAGGAGCCCCGCCCTAGCCCCGTCCCCACCCTGCCCTAGCCCCGCCCCTGCCCCTCCCACTTTCCAACCCCCTCAGAACTCCCAACCCTCCCCCCCGCTCCTTGTCCCCTGACTGCCCCCTTCTGGGACCCCTGCCCCTAACTGCCCCCCAGGACTCCACCCCCTACCTAAGCCTCCCTGCCTCTTGTCCCCTGACTGCCCCCTCCTGAGACCCTCCCCCCATCCTAACTGGCCCCCTAGGATCCTACCCCCTACCTGTACCCTGACTGCTCCAACCCTTATCCACACCCCACCCCCAGACAGACCCCTGGGACTCCCATGCCCCATCCAACCACTCCTCACCCCCTGACAGCCCCCCCCAGAACTACCGACCCATCTAAACCCCTCTGCTCCCTGTCCCCTGACTGCTCCAATCCCTCTCCCCACTCCTGCCCCCTGACAGCCCCGCCCCCAGAACTCCTCCCCCCTGCTCCTTGTCCCCTGACTGCCCCCTCCTGGGACCCCTGCTCCTAATTGCCCTCCAGAACCCCCCCCCCAATTTATGTACAGGCGTGACTACCTGCCCTTTCCTGGTTACTATACGCGGCCAGTCCGCATCCACATCCAGTAGTTAAAATAAATAAATAAACTAATGATTTAAATTGGAATTTCATCCATTAATAAGTATTTATTATATAGTTAAAACCATTCTATTGAAGGGCAGATATTAAATAACACTAAATATGTTAATGTTCAAAACAATATTAAAAATTTGAAAATTTAGAGCATGGAAACCAAAATAGCTAAAATTTAGTTTTGGCAAGATACACGGAATGGAAACTCCGGGATCTTTACCTGTCACTGAATATAGCCATCATACCAATAGTGGAATATAAAACAAGTCTACATATACTCTCCTTAAAATTTTTACTTCTGTCCATTCCCAATAATTGTAACAAATCATTATTACCTTCACTCCACTTGCCACGTGCCCCAAGCACAAAACCAAAGAAGTGGATATTTTTACCTCCCGTTAAGTTTTTAATTTCTTCCTCTAACTCAAGATAATAAGCCACCTTCTCACTGTGGGCTTGTTCCAAACTTCCGGCATTATCCTCCCATCGCACTGTAACATCAACCACCACTGCTGTATCTCCTTTTATAAATATAATATCCGGCTTTCTTAACTCACCCTTACTATTTCTCAAATGGGGCTCTATCATTGCCTTCCACCCTAATTTACCAACCTTATCCACAACTGCAGACACTACTCTATTATGCCTTTTTATCCTAGCATTCTTAGTCTTATAACATTGTCCTGAGATATGGGGAACAGTCTCCCGCACTTTACCGCACCATCTACAAAGAGCATTCACACCTCCTCTTCCTCTTGCTAATGTCTCCCTAGTAGGATAAATATTTGCCCTAAGCTGCAATGCTGCGATATACGCTGACGATTTAACTTTACTAGAGTTTCTAAAAATCGAATTACTAATTAAATCATTTTTAAAATATTTTATCCCTATTCCCTGACATCTCAGTTCCGACCATCTTAAAAATTCCTCTTCCCTCCATTTCTTGGGATGAGATGTTACTGCACTAAATGACAATATTTTATCCACAAGATTTTCTCCTGCATATAGATAAGATAGGTCCATCCAATCATCTCTCGAGACAATATGTCTCCTCCATTTACGAATTAACATATTTGGGATTTGCACACTAAACTTAGTGAGAGCTAAACCACCATCCCTACCTCTAGAATAAAATATCCCATCTGTGGTACACTGAGGTAAATGTAAAATCTCTTTAACTATTTTTCTAACTAACACATCAAGATCGTCTAAAAGATTAAAAGGGGGTTCTATTAAAAGAAGATTATAAAATAGCTTCGGTAAGATGTATGTCTGTAAAATTAATATTTTTTGGGCCGGTTTTAATGGGGCCTTAATTAAATTCTCACTCCAATCTTTCAATTTTTCTTTAAGTACCGGTCCCCCTACACCTATCCAGGGATCTATTCTAGCCCCTAAATATTTTTCAAAATCCCCTGGTTGAACATATTCAATCTTCTCTGACCCTATCTGCCAATTATCCTTAGGATTAACTACATAGGTTTTATGTTTAGTTAAAATATGAAAGCCTTTCGTTTTCTTCACATTAACAGAGAGATTAGTATTTTTACAAAACTCCTCTAAGATACCCAAATTTTTGATCATTCCTTTATATGAGCTACTTAAAATTGCCACATCATCGGCAAAAGCCAATGACGTGACACTATTACCCTTAACATAAAAACCACTTCCTTCTACTTCTAATCTAGTTAAAAGGGGATCCATAGCAATATTAAACAAAATTGGGGACAACGGGTCACCCTGCTTGACCCCCCTCCTAATTAAAATAGACTCAGTAGCTTCATCACCCACCCATACCCTAGTTGTGCAATTATCATAAAGGTCCCTAATAATATCTATAAAATGTTCATCTATACCAAATCTTCTCAACCCGGCTATTATATGTCCGTGTCCCACAGAATCAAATGCTTTAGCCAAATCTACGAACACTATTGCAATTTCATTCCCATTTCGTTTAGCCCCTTTAATCAAATTATCTAATATAGCAATATTTTCCTCACACCCAGGGGCGGATATAAACCCTTTTTGTCTACTACATATCTTAACTGTTTCCACCAGTCTTTTTGCTAATATTTTGGTATAGATTCTAATCCAAACTGACCCAATTGTCAATGGTCTCCAAGATGTTAACTTCTTCATTTCCTCCTCATCTTGTGTCTTTGGTATTAAAATCGTTCTATTTTTCTTAAATTCATCTGGTACCTGTCTATTTAGAAACCATATATTAAAAATTTTTGTAAGTATTAAGGAGTCTAAATTAAAAATATCCCACAAATTGCTCACTTTTACTTTATCTGGGCCAGGAGCACTATCTTTTCTTATTTCTGTTAAAGCTATTCTAATCTCATCCACAGAGATCGGACTCATTAATATATCATTATCCGCATTCTCTGTGGATGATGGCCACCCTATCATATTACCATGTCCAATTGTTCCCAAAATATTTACATAGTATTCCTCAATTTCTTTCATAGGGATAGCACACTTAGCCTTATCTGGCTCTCCCATTATAATGCGAGTCAATCTTCTTCTATCCTTATCAAATAATTGTTGATAGAATTTATACTTAGCTTTCTTTGTAGCATATCTCCTAATTGCATTAAATTGCTTCCTTCTCCCCTCCTTTCTAATCTTCCCTTTTCCTTTATTCTTCAACTCTATTTGACTTTCATTTCTAGGGTCCTGTCCCTCTACTAATGAATAACATAATTTTTCCAACATTGCCCATCCGAGAGCTTTTGTTAAATCCTCCTTTAATAATCCTTCAATTTCCCCTAAACTATTTATTATTTCTCTTCCCTCCCTACTTTGTTTTCCCCGTTTACATATTTTCTCCACTAAATCCACTTCTGGATGTCCTTTTAGTGGGAAAATCCTCTCTCTTGGGGGCGGAATTTCTAATATATTTACTCTAATGTCCTCTACCTCAGTCACTTCCTCCCTATCTCCTGTTACCACTAACTTCTTCTTTGCTAATTCTCGTCTTTTATCTGATATTTGTTTATTCGTTTTGGTCCTCATCTCGCTCTCAATACATTTATTTATATTCCTTTTCCCAATATATTTCCTTTCCAACTGTATAAGCTGCGCAACCTCATCTTTAGTCCATATACGAGATCTAGTCGATCCCTCTTTGATCTTACTTTTAGCAGCCATATCTTCTTTTCTTTGCTCATTCCTCACAGCAGGGTGTCTATGTCTACAGTGTTGGCTCAATCCAGATCTAGTATGAAAACCAAGCCCACAGACCGAGCACGTATGGCTCTTCATTGGGGTATCCGCCTTCTTGGGTATGCACTTGGGGTAGTGGCAAGCTATATTATGATATTGAGAAGATTTTCCACATTTACTACATACAACTCGTATGGCTTTACTTTTATGAACCACATTAATGTGTTTGGCCCATTTACCAAATGTTGGTAATATCTGGGGACATATTGGACAATTAAAACTATCAACGGGATACTCTAAATAAAAAACCCCATCCTTCCACGAACTACTTTCTAATATATTTATATTACTACCAATACTGTTAAGATCCTTATTACGATCCCTATTAAAATCAGTACTTGATTCCCTAACATATGGATCATCAAATGTACTTAAATACTTAAAATCTGGATTAAAACTGTCCATAGTTAAATCATTAAAAGTGTCCCTTGTAAAAACCATCGGTAAGATAGATAAAATCTCCTCACCATGATCATCACAAACATTCTCCTCTACCTCCTCTCCATGCTCCACTGGGAGGACTTGATTCTCACTCTCATTCTCATGAGACTTCATTATAGTCCACACCATTTTATCCATTGGTCCAGCGACCCTGATCACACCCCTAATATATTTAACACTGTCAGCCGGGGCATCAAAGCCAACAGCGGGGGCGTTATTAACCCGGTCCAGCGCCAATCCGGTATAAAAATATAAATTACTTTTTTCCATAGCTAAAAGATTTACCCTTCTCAGGGGGAAACTAACCCTTTCCAGGGGGAAACTAACCCGTACCTGGGGGAAACTTACCCTTTCCAGGGGGAAACTAACCCGTGCCTGGGGGAAACTAACCCGTGCCTGGGGGAAACTAACCCTTACCAGGGGGAGTCAACCCGTACCTGGGGGAGGCTACCCTTACCAGGGGGGCATCCATGTGGCACCATATGGGGCTGCCCAACCCCATCCCACACCCCACTAAATGTGGGATGTGGGTTCGTCCTCCGCAATCCGCCTGGCTATCCAAGCCAGTTACCGACTCTCACCACGAGGAGGTAGCGGTTGGACTTGCAATCCAGAGGCTTTCCTCAAAGAGGGGTCCCAAACAGCATAATGTCGAGCTCTAACGGGTGTGTGAGAAAAGGCTCAGATCTTGGTAGGGGTTGCCCCTATTGACCGGGCTCACGCCCACCCCCACCTCACCGATAACCCATTCTCTCACTACCCTCAGGCAATGTTTCCGTCCAAGCCCGACAGCTGAGAGGGTCCAGAGACGCATGGAGAGCCATTAAGAGAGCCAAAAGCCTAAGCGTCCCTGTTCCTTGTCCCCTAACTGCCCCCTCCTAAGACCCCCCCACCCTAACTGCCCCCCAGGACCCTACCCCCTACCTGTACCCTGATTGCCCAAAACCTTATCCACCCCCCCAAAAAAGCCCCCCCCCGAACTCCCGACACCCCCCCATCTCTTGACTGCCCACTCCAAAACCTCCCTGCCCCTTCTCCGACCCCCTGGCTCCCTTGTTGTTGACCTTTGCCTAATGTCTCTGTGAGCTTGCTCAGGAACGGCCTGAGCCGTTCGTCCCGGCACGCTGGGCAACAGTGGAGGAGGAGCGGGGGAGGCGCTCCAGACTGCCGGAGGTGATCTGCGAATGCAGGGAAGGAGGGAGTGATCTCTGCTGCAGGGGAAGCAGAGGTGGGGCTCTCTCTGGCTGTCGGAGCCCCATGTAAGTGGCACCATCCGGCCAGTTGCCCTTAGCCACGTGCGCTCTGCATGGGGGAGGGGGGAAGACCGGACATTTACAAATTCCCTCCGGGTGCTATTTTTAGCTCAAAAAGCCGGACATGTCCGGGGGAATCCAGACGAATGGTAACCCTAAGTTGAAAGAATTTGCTGGGCTAGTAAAATGTGTGTGCTTGAGATGGAATAGTTAGAGGAGATAGACCAGGCAAATCTCTGAAGTTGATGCAGGTTGTGGGTAGCCAGCACCTCAGAAAATCAGGAGAACTTTCTTTATATATTTAAATATGGATTTAAGTACATAACTGTCATCCAACATCAAAGACACTGACTATAGCATCTTTCGTTTCAAGGATCCCCAAACGCTTACATGTTATAGGCCAACTTAAAGGTGTCTCTGTACAGATGACAGGTTCCCAGCCAATGGGAGCTGTGAAGCCAGTGCTCTGGGCGGGGGCAGCATGCAGAGTTTCTTGGCCATGCCTTCACCTAGAAGCTGTGTGAGGGGAATGTCGCTGCTTCTCAGGAGTCCCCCAGGTAAACGCCACCCAGAGCCCACTTCACCCTGTCCCATGCCCCAACCCCTTGCCCCCTTCCACACCCAAACTCTGCTGCTGCCTGGGGGGAGGCATAGAGCCAGGTAGGGAGCCTGCTGGCCCCGCCAAACCCGCACCCCCCAGCACCAGCAAGAGTCCCAGGCTGCGCGCCACTAGTCCCCGTCCCCCCAAGCACCCAGGCTGCCCTCCCCCAAGTTTTAGTAAGGGGTATATAGTAAAAGTCATGGACAGGTCACGGGCCGTTACTGCCTGTGACCTGATCATGACTTTTACTAAAAATTCCCATGACTAAAACGTAGCCTTAACCATAAGCAATGCACTCAGATGTATATACAGCATACACATTGATTTCAATGGGAACAATATGCACATATCCAAGGGTAGAAATTTGTCCCTAATGGAGTAAGCTTAAGAACTCACTCTGCAGTGTACTAATTAGGCAATGATGATAATTAGGCCTTTTCTTTATTTTGTCACATTTACAAACCACCATGTGTATAATTATTAGCCAGTGCAGAAGATCAACCTATGAATTCTCTGCTTAGATAGGCTGACCATATTTCCCCATACTGAATATGGGACACCCTGGTAAAATTACTCGTATTCAAGTGAGTTCAGCGACAATCAATCAGAACTATGCCCTACAAACGCTCAAATTAACATAAGGTTGACTGAGCCCGTTAAAAAGAAATGTTGTGAAGCTGGATTCTTTTTATTTACCTTATCTTTAAGGCTTTAGGGTTCACATGGGGAGGGGTAACACACATACCCCCACATGGGGAGAGGTGACACACCCACACTTCCGTACACCTCTCTCACACGGAGCGGTGACCGACTGACCCAACTCTCCCTGCCCGGTGCTCTCCACCCTCCATGCCTGGCTGGGCCTCGGGGACGGACCTGCCTCGCCTGGTACCTGGTGCCATGTCTTCCTGAGGCAACACGTGGGGGGGTACGTAAGGTCACGTGCCCCCCTCCCCCCCTCCAGATTTCTGCCAGGGTTCACACCAGAATGTGGCCAGCAGCAGCCTTTCAGCACTGTGCGGGAGGGAAAAGACAGGAGCTACCTCCAGCCATGGGCGTGGGGGAGTGGGGGCCCATGTCTTTGCAGAGCTCATCTCTTCCCCCCTAACCTCCTCTTCCCTATGGCTGGAAGCAGCTTGTCTCTTCCCGCCCACACAGTATTGAAAGGCAGCTAACACCTCCAGGCTGCTGCTGGCCAGGGCCGGCTCCAGGCACCATCCTGGCAAGCAGGTACTTGGGACGGCCGCTCCGGAGAGGGGTGGCACATCCAGGTATTCGGCGGCAATTCGGCGGACGGTCCCTCACTCCTGCTGGGAGCAAAGGACCTCCCGCCGAATTGCCGCTGCAGATTGCTATCGCGGCTTTTTTTTTTTTTTTTTTGGCTGCTTGGGGTGGCCAAAACCCTGGAGCCGGCCCTGCTGCTGGCCACCGACATAGCCCAGCCACCTCCTGTTCCCTGGCTACAGCGTGGGCAGGAAGGGGTTAAGGCCTAAGGATGCATTGTGCACCAGGGCCCAGGGACCCTGACTGCAGGGGCTTCAGCGAACCTGGCCAGAGAGGTGGCTCAGCAGGGGAGGGTGCCTAGAGGATGGAGCAGCCCAACGCTCCCTGGGGGCAGGACCCAGGGCGGCGGGGGACAGGTGAAGAGTGTGTTAAGCCCTTGCCTGGGGGGGCTGCTGTGGAGCCTGCAGGGTCGGGGCACAAACAGGATGGAAATCGCTTCCCCTCCCCCCCCCAACCAGAGCTCAGCTGAGGAGCAGAGAGGCTTCCCCGTGCCAGTGCTGTGTGGGGCTGTGGCACACACAGGGCTCAGCTCCTCCTAGTCAGTGCCTGGGCCGGAGGGTCTTGGGCTTTCCTGGGGCACTGGCCCAGCCAGAAGCAGTGCGGGAAGGAAGGAGCCTGCCAGCCAGGCTGTTGGTGAGCTGAGCACTCTCCGACCAGGGGCTGGTTCTCTGCACAGCGCTGGGAGTGGGATGCACCCTGCCGGGGGAGATATGGAGGAGCAGCGGGGCTAGGGGGGTGAAGGGGCAAAGCATGGAGAGGACAGCGAGAGGGGGAGCACGTAAAGGGCCGATGGGTGGATAGCAGAGGCGACACAAATGGCTGCTACCTGGCACCTGCCCACACTCACCAGCCACTGTAGCTCACAGCCAGCTGGAAACAGGACAGAGGGCAGGGCCCTGCTGTTGGCCCCGTGCTCTGCAGTTTTCCCCACCACCAACCTTGCATACCAAACCTCATCGTCAGCCACTGGACCCCCCTCTCGCCGCTGGTGGGCAGGTGGCTGGCGAGCAGGGATCCGGCCAGCAGCAGGACCTGCCAGTATTTATGTGGGGGAGACAGAAAATATGGGACAATTTGCCCATTTTTAAGAAAAAGTCAGGACACCTGCAAGAGGGCTTAAAAATAGGACTGTCCCTTTAAAAACGGGACGTCTGGTCACCCTCTGATTAGATAATCATGCATCTAGAGTAAACAGCCTCTGAGAAGGTCTGATAGCAATATTTCTAGTGTAGTTAGAACAATGATGTTAGTGGTTCTTAGAGCAGCTTTAAGCCAAGCATACAATCAGAAAGATGGCAAGAGACTGCGAAACCCAGATGAATTAAAATACTGCAAGTGTGTATTGTAGCTAGTGACTCACAGATGATTAAATTCTCCAAGAGTGTGCAGAACACATGCGGGAAGCTCTCCTCATTAATGCAAAGCCCACCAGGCGATGTCATAGCAATTAAGGCCCAGATGGGAGAAGTCTAGGTTCTAAATGTCTTTTTAATATGCTACTTCCTTGCTGGGTTCTAGTGCTTTTTATTTAGCTAGTAAGCTATTTGGGGGCAAGGGTCATATCGTTGTACATATCTGAAAAATGTCTAGTTATGGCACCAGCAGTACAATCAATCGGCAGCATGGTAGGTTACTTCTTTAGTCCTCTAGCTATGGATACTGGGCTTTAAAATCTGGTATAATTCACAAGCCAAGATGAATGTGCTGCACCAATCTAGTCTTGTTAGTTATGCTGAATTATTGCATTGCACAAATTGGTTCTCTTTGTTCTAAGGAGACCACAGACTGGAATAAAAATAAGTTGCAAGTCAGGACTGAGGTACACTTGAAGAACTGTGTGTAGAAGCCTATGTAGCATCTGGCCACATATGGGACAAGGGGGTGCAAGCACTTCCTTTACTATGAGGCAGAGCTGGCACTGTAGGCCAAAAGCCTAATGGGAAGATATTGTCTCAAGTAAAATTGTACTCCATTTTGCCTTATACTCCATTGTGCTAGCTTTGAATTAGTAAGAAGAAATTGTAGCCTTGAATTAGTAAGAAGAAATTGTTCTGAGTTTATTTTTTGTTGATTGTGTTAACATTTGTTCTTAGAAGGATGGAAGTTTTATGGTTGTAATTGCCTTATTTACTGTTTGGTGTGAGTGAAGAATGTATGGTAATTAACTGAGAAAGGCCAACGGGGCAGGATGGTCAAGAAGGGAGTGGAGGAGTCAAGAGGCACCAACTTTATTATCAAGCACCCAGCAGGGCCAGCGCAACCCATTAGGTGACCTAGGCGGTTGACTAGGGCGCTACAATTTGGGGGGGCGGCGACCACGGCGGTATTTCGGCAGCAGGACCTTCCGCCGCCTCTGTGGGGGGGCGGCATTTCGGGGCGGGACTTCCGCCGCCTAGGGCGGCAGAAAAGCTGGTGGTGCTCCTGGCACCCGGATGGCAGATTGACGACCCTAAAGCAAAGGCATACACCCCAAGGACGAGATAAGGCGTTGAGCCAAAGGACAGATAAGAAAAAAGCTGCAGATCTTCCTGGTAACAACTCAGAATAATGCTAATTAAGAGCAACCTTGAATACCTCGTGATTGACAGCTCTGGTGTGACACAGCAAGGTCCATAGACTTGTATGGAACCTTATCATATAAAAGAAGGGTGTATTGCCCAGGGACTTTGGGTGCGTTCTGCATCAACATTGGAGCTTCGAATGCGTTTGACAGAGGTCCAGCTCCCCTCCCTCGTGTGCAGTTTCAGCTGGCCACTGGAACTGACCAAGCAACACTAAGGACTGGTAACTATAAAAGCCAGCTGCAGAACTTTTTGGTGTGCATGTGTGCGAATGGAAGCATATGCTGATTTTAATGCTTAAATTGTATTCTCAATAAATGTGGCGTATTGCCTTATCCCCTTTTAAAAAAGATTCCATGTGCTTCTTATAAGCATAACAGCACTAGGCATAAGCAGATTAAATAACTGCATAGGGCCCCGAGCAGCTCAAGGAGACCCCCTATTAATTATTGGAATGTGCTGTGTGTGGGGAGGGAGCAAAAATATTCCTGTTTAGGGCCCCCAGTGGGTTAGCACTGGCACTGCTAGGAGGTGCTGGGCACTCCCTATTTTCATGGTCTCCAGTGGAAGTTAGGGGACACAGCACATGAAAGGCATCATGGCATGTTGCGAGATCAGGCCTTGCAACAAAACATAGCCAGTGCTTTGTCCTGTCTTTTAAAAAAACAATTTTTTTATATCTATATATATATAAAGAGAGAGAGAGTGTAGACCCTACAAAATAAGCAATGTCTTGTGCTCTACTGCTGGCTCAGTAGCAAACAATGTGCCTGAGTCTGCTGGCCATAATCAGCTGACACCCCTCTCTGAGAGTTTGCCCGGGAAGCTGGCTTGCAGGGCTTTATATATCTCCTAGCGCAGGGGTTCTCAAACTGGGGGTCATGACCCCTCAGTTTATTATGTGGGGGGTCGTGAGCTGTCAGCCTCCACCCTAAACCCCACTTTGCTCCCAGCATTTATAATGGTGTTAAATTAAAAACACTTTTAAATATATTTATAGGGTGGGGGTCGCACTCAAAGGCTTGCTGTGTGAAAGGGGTCACCAGTACAAAAGTTTGAGAACCACTGTCCTAGAGCAGCCTCTACATGCCTTGTTTGCAACACAGAAAGATACACAGAACATCAGAATTGCATGGTGCATGAATTGAATTGCACTCTCATTAGTTGCTAGGGAGGCTGAATTAAGGCCTCAAATTCTGCTCTCAGGTAAACACATGCAACCGCAGTGAAGTCAATCTGAGGGTACCCAGGTGGATCAAAGATGTTAAACAGCCAAAGAAGTACAGAACTGTTCAGGGTCATCGTGTTCTTCTAGCTCCCTCAGGAACACCAGTCACATGCAACTTTTTCAGTTCTTTCATCCCATTAATCAGCACTTTCTAATCCTTAGTTGTGACCTATGTAACTAACCGTAACAGCAGATACATACAGCTCTTAGTGAAACTCCAACCCAAATATTCATATTCAGCACCAAAACCACAGGCCTTTACTACTTGAGCTATAGCTCTTCTTTAGCTGACAGATAACAGGTTTTAGAGCTACTATGACCAGAGACATGCTCATACACAAGATCAATGTACTATTGGTTATTTGTGGCTTTCTATTGCTAGGCAGAAGTCTTCAGATGGAGCACTGACACATATATGCCCTACAGCATTGGTTCCAAAACTTTTTGGCATCACGCCCCCTTTTTAATTTTCGAGAAACCCTCACGCCCCCACCTCCCCTTTACCATCATCCAACCCCCCCCACTCCCTGTCTCCTGACCGCTCCCCCAGAACCTCCACCCCATCCAACCACTCCCTGACGGCCCCCCAGACCTCCTGCCCCTTATCCAACCCTCCCTCCCCCCCACTCCCTTACCAGGCCACTCAAGAACGGCAGGACTGGCTTATTGGAAAGCCTAGGAGGTGGGTGGGTGCAAGTTGCACTGCCCACACAGCAGCATACCTACAGGGCAGGGGAGACAGCAGGGGAGGGGCCTGGGGCTAGCCTCCCCGGCCAGGAGCTCAAGGGCCGGGCAGCTTCACGCTCCCCTTGGAATTTCTTCATGCCCCCCCAGGGGGCACACCCCCCAGTTTGGGAACCAATGCCCTACAGGTTGACTGAAAGAGTACACTTTGCATGTCAGAGCTGACAGATAATCATAAATACCATCTGGGTACTTGACTTGGAGAGCCAAAGTCTGAATCAATATCTTCAGGCTGCTTTTTATAGAAAGGGAACAGTGAAGATGAATGATCTTGGACTGCAGTAATCTTTAGGAGCAGGAGAGGATGGCTTTGCAGAAGCTCTTATAAAAACATTTTCACACATTATGAAGTTCAAGTAATCACGGGATTTAACTCCCTTAAAGTAAAAAACCCAATGCCCACCCAACATCAACAGCAATCAACCACCACACACTTGGGCATGCTCGACAGTCTCTACTCAAGGGTGGACTGGGACTGGATTTAGTGGACTAGAAATTGCTGCTGAGAAAGGAGGTGCACTGGCATAATGGTTGGTTGTACTATACCTGGAGCCAGTCAGTAATGTTAGTAATTCCATTTCACAAATAAAATTCGTTCATTTTTTAGGAAACAAAACGAACATGCAACAAACTAGTATAAGCCAGGAACTGAGGTGGCACACCTCAGCAAGAGGGTCGCATGCACAACCTGGACTCTGTTCAGAGACTGCATGTTATATTAGGAGCACCAAATCAAAGCCTATATTTTAATATTTTGGAGCTATTTCAAAGCAACACAGTACTTATTAAATCAATGAACCAGCTAGCAGGCTAAATTTGGTATAAAAATATATGGCCTGAACTGATTTCTATTGTAATTATCTAAATATACACCTATCAAAAATTCATAATGAATAACAGTGAATATATAATCCTAAATCCTCCCTCTGTTGGGCAAACATGAAAATGCCATGATTGAAGTTGACAGCAGAGCCTAAGGAAGTCTTGCAAATGTTAGAGAGATACTGAAGGGCGGGAAAATCTTAAAAAAAGGCAGGTATTCCCTTAAGAGATATATGAATCTACTCCTAGTAATCTAATCTTTGTGAGAATTGAGTATTCTGTCTATGTGCATTTCTAAAGCACCCTTTGGCACAGTATCTAAGCATCATACATAAGCATAAAAAATACCAAAACAGGGGGAACTCGCCACTAGAGAGGCCCATATCTTCAAAGGTAATAAGGTTCCTAACTCCCACTGAAATCAATGATAGTTAGGCACCTAGATAGGTTAATTAAGGCCCAGATTTTCAAACATATCTGCCCTGATCTAGCCCTTTATTTCAGGTAGTTCCTCTCTGCTTTTGGTTTATTTGTTGATTTCGTTTATGAGATTTAGTTCTCTTCTACCCTGAGCTATAGCAATGCAAAGAGGTGGGGGGCTGGCTTTGTGACCTGAAGACAGAGAGGGTAGGGTTCCTCCCATTCTCCTTTGGGAGGGTGTTCCAGCTCCTTGGGCCTACAGTTGAGAAAGCTGCACTTCTTGTACCTCTGGTCTATGGCACACATTTCCCCCTGTGTTTGGGCTGCTTTGTGCTGCACTGCAAATGCAAAGTGGCCCTGAAGCCAGCATAGCTGGTCATGGGAGCATCACTGTTGCCTAGGGGTGTCTTCTAGTGATGAACAGCCACTATAATGAACACGTTTTAACTATCGTGGCCAAACTTTGTCTGAGAGGAATGGACTCAGGGCCAATCTTGTGAAATGTACTTTGCCACCTAAAATGAAAATAAGGCACTTAGGTGCCAAGTGGGACTTTCAGAAGTGCCTATCTGCATCTCTGGACATCTAAATACTTTTAAAAATCTGCCCCGAGGCCTTCCACTGCCTGAATTTTTTACATTGTCTTGGGAAGAGGACAGGGGCATGTGGCAGAAGTCTTCTAGCTGCAGAAGGTCCCAAACCAAGCAGAAGCACAGGTTGAGGGGAAGTGGTGCAGTGAACATTGCTGTGGAACTCAGGGAGGTTGTGGGGGATTGAGTCCATTTACTGTGCAGCTCCACTGGCAATAAACACTACATGGATGAATTTGAAAGAGGCTGAATCATTTTCTATTGCAGCCCATAAGCGGAGTTGTATAGCTGTCACGGGACAGCTGTGAAGGTGCTCATGCCCTGGTTATACCCTCAGGGAGGACTTGATCCCTCACATAAATCCCTCTTTTTCAGGCTGTGTGTGGGGATGAGAATTTCACAAGTGGATGGGAAAACAAGTCCCTGAACCACATTCAATACATGCTTAGTTTGTTATCAGTTCTTGATTTCAATTTGTTTCCCTGTCATGGGTTGCACCCATGCCTAGACATACCTCCTCCTGGTCGCTCTGGGGATCAGGTCTGGCCAAGCATTGCACTCTCCTCTGGCTGTATCTCTCCCTTCATCCTCTCAGCCTGTGGACCCTTTTTTCAGCCTTCTCTTTGTGACATAGCCCTCCAGCCACATGACTATTAGTGTTTCCCTTGGGGGTTGGCAGGGAATGTGTGTAACAACGTCTTTCCAGAACAAATTATCCCAGGCAGTGCACTGTCCTCTGCCTGGTCCGTGCCACATTCCCAGTGGCTGGTAGGGGAACCCAGATCTACTCTCTACTCTGGTTTCAGATGAGGGGCCCTTCAAATCAGCAGCCAAGGTCTGCACTGCTATTCCTTGCTACTGTCACTCTTCTGCCCATCTAAGTTGGCAGCAACAAGGGCCGGGTTCTGTATCTAGGGGTTCCGTTTCAATAATGCAATGCAAAACCGGCTCGAGCCCCCATCCAGTGACCTGGGACAATTACATACCACCCCCTGGGTGCCTCTAAGAGGTAATACTTCCCCTCTCGCAAGCACGGAGTCTGAGTGTAGCAGAAAACGTTTAATAACATGAGGTAAACGACATCAGCATTAAATTGGAAAAAACACCACAAACAGGATTCATAACACAAACCAGGAGCAAAAAACCCACCCCAGCAAATTGGGCTGTGTCCTTTCCCTTTGGTTCTTGAATCCAGCAACCCAAAAATCACCCAGAGTCCCCAAAGTCCAAGACCCTCAAAGTCTCTTGGGTCCAGCAACCCCCAAAGTCCCAAAAGTCCAACAACCCCCAAAGTCTCTGTCCCTGGTCAGTGCAGCCCCAGAGTAAAAGGGGGGCACGCAGGGTGTTAAGGGGCACCTTACGTGTTCCGAGGCCAGCCGGCCATCTCTCCATGGGGTTCCGCCGCAGGCTTCACCACGAGCCAGTCCACTTTCTGCCGTCCCACGAACTGCTCCGCTCCGCTCCCCGACCTGTGAGCCACTCCAGCTGTCTCCACAAATGGCTCCGCTCACCGACCTGTGAGCCGCTCCAGTCGTCCCCGCAAACAGCTCCGCTTGCCATTCCTTGGGCCGCTCCAACCGTCCTCGCACCGCTCACTGCTCCGCCAGCTGCTTAGCAATATAGCTTCAGGCTCCCCCACTATTTAACACAGCACTCAGTAATCTCAGCTCTTAATAACTTTAGCACTTTTGTGATTTCAGCTCTTAGCAATTTCAGCTCATAGTAGAGGAGCCCCAGTGCTGGTGCACCATTGGCCCAAAGTGAATTCAGCTCAGCAGCCTGTAACTAGACTCCTAATGGAATCAAAGTTAGCTCTGACATTCAGCAGTGGAGAGAGGAGGTGGTACAATTGGTGTTTCAAGCCCTCAAAGAAGGCCTATTCCATCCAGTATAAATACCTATCCCCATCCTCTCTCAATTCACTGGGTTTTGTAACCCATGCCCCTTGTCTAGCAAGTGCTACTTAATTACTGGTGAGTCTCTCTGTCATACAACAGTTCCACTGGCCTTGCTTCACCGAATCAGGGTAACAACACTTTATTCTTCCTGCCCCAACAACAGAGAAACTGGGGATCCCACACCAGCCGAAGTAACCACTTTCAGTCGTTGTTGTCTCAGGCTAGGCGGGTGAGTGTGCCTATGCAAACAAGGTCAGCCCCTGAAGTTCTTTTCAACCCTCACCATAATTCACCACCAGATGTCAGGGTAGAGCTCATCCTGACTCTGCTTACACTACTTTTTCCTCCAAGCCTTCTCCTAGCTTCCTGGCTTCCCTGCTCTTTGAGTTTGCCAGCCTCCCAACTCCCTCCTCCCATGGAGTAACTGTGGGCTGCCCTCTATAGTTCTGACAACACCTCCCTCCTCCCAGGGACTGACTGCAGCCTACATCCCTGCAGCTTGTTGTGTTGCCAGCTTCCTGCCTAGCTCAGCTTCTTATAATTAAATCCCTGCTCCCTGGCTCCTCCTCCAGGCGCAGCCTGGGGAGTTAATTGTCCTGCTTGCCCACCTTAACCCTTTCAAGCCTGGGTGGGGGGGACACACCCCATCACATTGCCCAAACTTTACATCTGTATGTGTCAGCTAATTTAATCTAGCCCCACATCTAGACCTAGGTGTTATTTATAGACAAGCCCCCAAGCTTAGGGGTGGGCAAACTACAGCCCGAGGGCTGCATCTGGTCCTCCAGCTGTTTTAATACGGCCCTCGAGCTCCTGCCGGGGAGCAGGGTCGGCAGCTTGCCCCACTCCGTGCAGCTCCTGGAAGCAGCAGCACATTCCCCTTCCGGCTTCTGACCCAAGTGCGGCCCCTGCAGCTCCCATTGGCCAGGAACTGTGGCCAATGGGAGCTGCAGGGGCAGCACCTGCAGACAGGGCAGCGCACAGAGCTGCCTGGCTGCGCTGCCGTGTAGGAGCTGGAGGGGGGACATGCTGCTGCTTCTGGGAGCTGCTTGAGGTAAGTGCTGCCCAGAGCCTGCACCCCAACCCCCTTCCCAGCCCTCCAAAGCCCTTGGCCCAACACCCTCCTACCTCCAACCCCTCATCCCCAGCCCCACCCCAGAGCCCACAACCCTCCCACACTGCAACCCCCAATTTCATGAGCATTCATGGCCTGCCATACAATTTCCATACCCAGATGTGGCCCTTGGGCCAAAAAGTTTGTTAACCCTGCCCTAGCTTGTAAAAAGGACAGGAAGGGTTAAAGAAGGAAGCAGTAGCCTTCACAAGTGTCTCATATTGCCAAGTAATACCAATCTGACTATCCATAGCTCTTAGTAATAGGCACTTTATGTATGTGTGTTGGGGAGCGAGACATCTGTTCAAGTTGTGCTGAGGGCAAAGTGAAACTAACCCTGTACTTTAAACAAAATGAGGGAAAGTGAAGAATTAAGAACTAGACATTGCTGCAATCAGTGGAAGAGTGGCTTGTGTATTGATAGAGAAGAAAGTTCAGGTAAATTGCTAATGTTGTGCAAAGCAAGAGATTCTGTGGGGAGTTGAGTTATGCCGTACTTTGTGTATTGACATTAAATCTCCAGGGACTCTGCTGTCTGTGGAAGCAGGCAGCCACTTTGTCTTCATCTCAGTGCAGACTATTAGAGGAGACACAGGCACATGCAGATTCCCTTTTATGGAAACTTTGCATGTATGGATGTAAAAACTTAAAATTGGAAATTAACTTCCTATCTTTACTATAGAGGAGTGAGTGTGCAGTCATAGTGTGGAAGAACAGCCTTCCTCCTCATAGGATATCAGGGTTGGAAGGCACCTCAGGAGGTCATCTAGTCCAACACCATGCTCAAAGGGGGACCAATCTCCTGAAAGATTTTTGCTCCAGATCCCTAAATGGCTCCCTCAAGGATTGAACTCACAAGGCTGGGTTTAGCAGGCCAATGCTCAAACCACAGAACTATCCTTCCCCCCCTTCTGCCTCCCAGTGATGTGTTCCTTAAAGACCATTTGATAAGAGGCCTTCAGCAGTGAGGAGAAAGTAGCATTGAGGTAAGAGGTAAGTTTACACATTGGCCCAGAGCTCTTCTGTGATTTGGTAGGACTTTTGCAGTCACTAAAACCTTTCAACACAGTCTAAGGCTGACCTGTAATGGGACTTGTTACTTATAACTTGAAAAGGAGCCTACAGTGATACAAATTAGTCTAAGGGTATGTCTACACTGGAAACTTCAAAGCACTGCCGCGGGAACGCTCCCGTGGCAGCGCTTTGAAGTGCAAGTGTGGTTGCACGTGAGCACTGGGAGAGAGCTCTCCCAGCGCTCCTGGTAATCCACCTCCACGAGGGGATTAGCTCTGAGCGCTGGGAGCAGGCTCCCAGTGCTCGAAGCCTATCTACACTAGCGCTTTAAAACGCTCAGACTTGCTGCGCTCAGGGGGGCGATTTTTCACACCCCTGAGCCCGCAAGTTAGAGCACTATAAAATGTAAGTGTAGACAAGCCCTAACGCTTGTATAGTTAACCATAGTGTCTCCAGATCTGCTTATTGCTGAATTGGGGATGTTACGGAATGTAGATTAGATCTTAAAAGCTTTCTTGTGGTAATGTTTGGTGCTAGAACTTATCAGGGAATCAGATCTATGCACTATTATACATTACAATACAGCATCTGAATATTAGTGCACACAGATCTGAAATTTGATTTCCACAAATACTCAAGTATGTGTGCTCTAGATCTTGCCTTACACACCCATATTTGTCTAGTAAAAATGGATCCCTCAAAAGTTCCTGGTACACAAATGCAAAAGGTGAATTCATCTTTAAAACTGGTGTGAACTGGGGAAAGCACATTGTAACTTTGATAAGAGCTGTTGTAATTGGATGGATGGGTTTAGTTAAACAGCTCTACCTTGTGCCTAGGGTGACCAGATGTCCCAATTTTATAGGGACAGTCCTGATTTTTGGGTCTTTTTTTATATAGGCTCCTATTACCCCCAACCTCCTGTCCCGATTTTTCACACTTGCTGTCTGGTCACCCTACTTGTGACCTAATTGGTCCTGCTTTGAGCAGGGGGTTGGACTAGATGACCTGGGGGATGATGATTATGGGGTTGAGTGCCACTAAGTAGCACCCACTTTATCAGATTTATTTTAATTTGTGTAGGACAGTGGTTCTCAACCAAGGGCCTGGGCCCCCTGGGGGGCCACGAGCAGGTTTCAGGGGGGCCACCAAGCAGGGCCAGCATTAGACTCGCTGGGGCCCATGGTAGAAAGCCGAAGCTCCACCGCATGGGGCTGAAGCCCAGGGCCCTGAGCTCCGCCACCCGGGGCTGAAGTGGAAGCCTGAGCAATGTAGCTTTGCAGAGGCCCCAGTGGCATGGGGTCCTAGGCAATTGCTCAGCTTGCTACCCCCCAACACTGGCCCTGGCTTATATATGCAGAAAATCAGTTGTGGTACAAGTGGGCCATGGAGTTTTTATAGCATGTTGGGGAGGGGGGGTGCTCAGAAAGAAAAAGGTTGAGAATCTCTGGCATAGGAGAATTTCTCACTGGTGGTTAGTTGCATACTTTGGCGTCAGGATGTACTGAGAGGGCCTGAAAAATATCGTGCCTGCAAACAGTGAGTAAAAGTGAAAACTGTATTTTAAACAGATTAGAAAAGAAATCTTTAGGCAGCAGGAGCCAATAGTGTTTGAGCAAAGGCATACTGCCACTGAGCTAGAAGCTTTGTGGCAGGACAATGCTAATGGTGTGTCAAATGCCCCCCATCTTCACAGCTATACCATCCTAAATAGCAGCCACTGAAAGAGCTATTTGGAAAATATTAGCAAATCATTTACAAGGAAGCATGAGGCTACTCAGTGAGGAAATCCATGACTAGCTCCTAGTCCTTCATAAGATCCAGGCTCTGCAGCATAAAAATGCTCATGCAAAATAAATGGTGAATACAAACTAGTTTCTTAAGGGTTTAGGTCTCTCTGTATCCTGTGGAGTCATATTATGAAACTCCAGGCCAACTTGCTTTAAACTCAGTGGACTGACTTAATCCCTGGGGTGCAATGGAGTTATTTCAGGGGTGAATTTGGCTTAGTGTATCACCCTTTAAATCTTCCCATAGGTGAATGTCTGTTCTACAGTTCTCTGTCTTGTTTGCAGTCTTTCCTACAGTGCTAGAAGACTTTTTTTGGAGTGGTATCATATTGATTTTATAACAAATTAAATCTATTTAGTGTGTATGATAAGAGAAATCTTCTTCAAATTGCAGAAGCACAATTTACTTGTAACGAATAATATCTGTAACAAAAGGATGGTAGTCATCATCATAAGCCTTTTGAAGACCTATATACACAAAAGGGACAAACTTTTATACACCCGTCAGTGCATGGGAATGGAAACAGGGAGTGATCGGACCATATGTGCTCTGAACACCTGTGTTTTTCTCTTAGAATTACTGTCAGTTATTTCTTTAACTGCATGTCTGCCCTGACCCAAGCAGTGTTCTGAGCCATGTTGTCTTGCAGATGGATTTTTAATTGCTTATTAGTAACCGATACTGATGGATTGGTCATGTTGTTTAAAGTGCTCTAGTTAAACTGGAGATGCTAGCATTCTGGGGCTAGTTTTCACCTATGGTCCCAATCCTGCAAACATGTGTGTATGTGTTACTCTACCTTGTGAGTAGTCACATTGAAACCAGTGGGACTACTGAGATGCGTGAAGTTATGTAGTATGTGATTTAAATGCTTGCAGAATTGGGGCCTTAATATAATTGCTATACAAGATAGCAAGCTGGAAAATTATAGTGATACAGAGGGATCAAAGGAATTGCTTTGGCCATTCTTTTCATGCCATTGAAATTAACTCTTCCAACCTTTAATGACTAGCCCAAACTCTGGTCACATCTGAGACAAAACATTAGTTATCTTTAAATATAATGAGAAATCTTGGTGTGACCAGTTGGTGTGTAATCAGTCTTGCCCAGTTTTGGGTTTCACTCCCTAATAGCCAAGGCTTTAAGGGCATCAGCAGGCTTGTGTGATGTGCTATTACAGCTTTCCCTGTGGCATGGCTGTAACTGTTTAAATGAGCTGCAGCCTTTCCTTTGAACTTTTTTCTAGCATAAAAAGTGACTCAGGCTGGGGACTTTAAGAATCTCAGATGTAATTATAATTTCTACCATTATTTGTGAGGCTGGCAACTTAAAATCCCCATGGCAGTAACATGTGCAACACAGTGAACCATCAAAGCAGGCAGGTCATATGTTTGACTCTGTGTGATAACATGTATCTTGGCAATTATAGTATGTGGTTTTGTTTCTCTTTAAAATAGTGTGTGATATTTCTTCCCAGTACGGTCTTGGGGAGACTTATCAAGTATGGTCCTAGGGAGTGCCAAGCTGAGCAAGTTACAGTGATCTTCTAAAAGCTTTTGCAATCTTTTTGGGAGAAAAAACCTCTCATGTAGCTCTTTTGAAAGATGTCACCAGATTATTCAAATTTGCACAATCATCACTGAAGCAGCAAAGGAGGTGTTCATTCTGATACCAGCCCTTAGTGTTATCTACAATGGCCAGGACATATGGAAAGCTTCCATGACACGGAATTTTTGCAAGATTTGATGCTGAGGCTTTCCATCCTAGAAAAGCTAATGGACCTGTGGCTGTGTAAATGCTAGTGCTTGCAAGGTTCTCTAGGAATAGCAGTGTCGCTGGTGGTTCTCTATAAAAAATGTTGTATGGTATGATGACCCTGACTTGTACAGAGGCTTATGTGCCTCCCCCCAACTTTTCATCTAATCATAGAGATGCATGGTGGTCTCCTGAACATATGTAGGGTCCTCAGAAGGTAACAGATCCTCATCAAAGGGTAAGGACACGTTGGCCACCATTGCCAACTCCCTTCTTTCCCTGAGTTGCTTCATGAAGTACAGACTCAGGCCTTTACTGCAGCCTGACTTTGGTGCTTGCCACAGCTTTGCTCTGCCTGCTAGACACTCCTCAGGCTGCTCTGTAGAGGTCTCTTACTTTAGAACGATGTGCTTTTAAGCTTCCCTTAATCTGGGTAGGCTGCCGCACTCTCTCTTTCTTTGGCCTCCCAAGACACATCAGTTGCTTAAGCACATGTTTCCCTGAGCTTCAACCTTGTGGGCATTCTGATTTACTTTTTACCTCTTGAGAGAGCATGATAGTTAAGCACAGAATATGCAGATTGTGCAAAGGTTTCTAACACAATTATTCTTTACTTTACAAGAAATATATCTAGATAAAACACCAATACACATTTCCCTGCCTCATCTTCCTTATCACTCTGGAGTGTCCTTTAGGCTCAGGTCAGATTCTTTTAAGGAATCCAGGATCCTTCTTCTCCCCATGTGGTTTCTCCCCCAGATCATGGAGTCTCCACTTGCCTCTACAACCAGCCTTCTGTTTTTGGGCTCTTCTTCCGCTCTCGCACTCTCAGTGTGAAAGACATTTTCTTTTATAACCTCCAGTCCCTTTTGTCAGGTGATCTCCTGATCAGCCTTGTCAGGTGATCAAAGTCCCCCACAAGGTGATCTGCTGCTTAGTTACCAGCTAAATTAGCAGGCTGGTTCTGCTGGGCAGAAGCCAACTCATTGTCCAAGGAGGTTTTCCATTTGAATAGAGGATCTTGAAGGTTTAACAGCCCTCCATTGTTAGCTCTGTGTCCCCATCCTTTGGAATTTCAATCCAATATGGAAGTAAAAAGACAACAGAGAAAGCAGACAAGTCCCATATTCAAAATGGAGTTTGCAGTCTGACATAGAGTCTCTAGTATCAAACAAGTTAAACTGTACACTGATTCCCCAAATTGTCTCAGTGCTGTTTTGAAAACTCCCTGCAGTATGTAACCCACCCCTCAGTGCATAGGCGCTGACTTTTACTTTTCTGGGTTGGTGCCCCCCACTCCGCCCTGCCTCTTGCCCCAAGGGCTCCTGCCAGTTGCCTAATAGCTGTGACTGCTGGGTGCTGAGCACCCCCTATTTTTTTCCCCAGGCGTGCTTGAGCCTCGGACCACCCTCGGAGTCAATGCCTATGCATCAGTCTATATCCTCCTCTGTGCCTGATCCACAGAGGATGTGAGTCTGTTGCAACCCTCCTCAACACAGCCTGCACTTGGGCTGTAGAGACTCATGCTTTGGGTTCAGTCTCTGATGTGAGTCAAGATGGAGGCAGTCACAGTAACTCCCCTTCCAACCACACACTGGCCTAGGGCTTTCCACATCCTCCTATTGTCTTAGTCCTGACTCTCCTCCTCCTTCCCTGCATAGGTGCTGACTCCATGGAGCACCCACAGAAAAAAAACTAGCAAGTGCTTAGCACCCACTGGCAGCCAGCTCCTCCCCTTACCCCAGCACCTCCTGTCTGCTGGCGGCCCCGCCAATCAACTCCTCCCCCTCCCAGCACCTCCTGCCTGCCACAATCAGATCAGCTGTTCTGTGGTGTGCAGAAGGCGGGAGGGGGGGGAAGGAGCAGGACAGGGCAGGAAGAGGCAGGGCGGGGGTGGCAGCTTGGGGAAAAGGGTGAAGTGGGGGCGGGGCAGTAAGAGGTGGGGAGGGCTTGGGGAAGGGGTGGAGTGGGGGCAGGGCAGGAAGAGGTGGGGAGGGCTTGGGGAAGGGGTGGAGTGGGGGCGGGGGTTAAGCACCCCCAGGCAAAGGAAAAAGCCGGTGCCTATGCTTCCCTGTATTAATCCTATAAACTCACAGTAAAATAATTGTATCACAGATGTGTCCTTAGTCCGTGTGCTGAATGGCAGGCTTAAACAGCCAGTCCGTGCAGAACTTTTCCCTGAGCCCCTAATGATGTACATTCTGGCTTAGTTGTACCTATCTTATGTCTTAACTTTTGGGTATCCCTGGGTGCTTTGAAAATGATCTTTAGCACCCTCCTTAGAGTTCTTCAGCTCCATGGCGTCAGCATCTCTCTGACTGCTTGGGTGCAGCCATGGGTAGAGTGTAATGGAGGCTAAGCCTCCCCAAACCTCACTCCATCGGGAGGGGGGCAGTAGCGGATTTGGGGCCCCCAGAAAAATCTCCCCCTGCCATGGCCACAGGGCTGGAGGAGCTCTCACTTTCTGTTGTGGCCCTGGGGCTGCGACAGGGGCACAGAGCTTTTCTAACCTTGGGGCAGCAGTGGGGGCCGGGGGAAGGAGCGAGCGGCGAGAGGGGCCTGGAGGTGGAGTAGGGGCAGAATGGGGGCAGGACTGCAGGGGAAGAGGTGGAATGGGGTGGGGCCATGGGTGGGGCTGCGAGCAGAAGGGGCCAAATGGGAGAGGGGCTCCGGGCAGAGAGCTCCAGCCAGGGCCAAGAGCTCTGGTGTGGTCTCAGCCAAGGCCGAGGTCTCAGCTGCCCCCATCCCCTTGACTGAGCTCTCAGCCACACACCCCTTTCCCTCCTCCCCCCCCCCCACCAGGGTCATGGGAGGGCTGAGAGCAGCAAGTGGAGATGTAGCGTCAGCCGGAAGAGGCGGGGCAGGGGGCTAGCCTTCCCAAGAGGAAGCTTCATCTGCCGCCCATAGGTGCAGCAATATACACCCTAGAAACCCACTCTGGCATCCCAGCTCCTACTGAGACTGAAGCCCAAATTACTATTGACCCCATCAGAAACAGAACTTGTCTCCTAGTGAGATACTTGTTCTAGCTCTCTGAGGAGAGTCCATGCTGTTTCTAGTGGACTATTAATGAAGAATGTGTGGCAATCAGTGCAGTCTGAATAATGGATTTTTCAGTTTGCTGGCAAGTCCAAAAAATTGAAAATAGTTTCTTTTCAGTTTGAACAAAATGTTGTTTTCACAAAATTTGAATATTTCATTTGGACCATCTTAAAATATTTGACTTTTTAAAATAAAATTAAAGGAAATTTTGACACAGTCATTTCAAACTGAAAAATTGAAACATTTCAAGAAGTTCAAAATACAATGTTTCAATTATTTCTGATTTTTTTTTTAAACTAAAACAATTTGGCAAAACAGACAACTTCTCAAAACTTTTCAGTGTCATTAAACCTGCATGTTTTGGCCCCAAATCTTTGTCCATCTCTAGTGACAATTAACAAACCATTATCTTTTCTAATCTCTTTGTGGACACTTGCCTTTTCTAATTGTTGTTGTTGTTGTTCCGAATTTTGTATTCCCCCACTTCTCAGTTTCCTTGCCCTTCAGGCTAAACACAATAAACATGGGAGAAAATCTGAGGCTGCTTAATTCCCCACTGTAGCACAAAGGAAAAAAAGTAAATGTGTCCTGACTTGCTTCTTTGTGACTTATTTAAAAAGTCTGAAAGGGGTGTAGTTTTTTATATTAGAAATTCAGTCTTGTCTACCCTGTTTTTCCAGAAAGAGATTCTAGATGAGTAAAGCACTGCTAAGATCATGACATCAAGTGATGACATATAAGTTAAATCTGATTGCGGGCAAAGATTTTTATTTAGGCTGTTGAAAATTATTCAGGCATTTGAGTTTCAAGTATTAAACAAAAACAACAAGGAGTCTGGTGGCTCATCCGAAGAATGAGTAAAAACTCATCCGAAGAAGTGAGGTTTTTACTCATGAAAGCTTATGCCCAAATAAATCTGTTAGTCTTTAAGGTGCCACCAGACTCCTTGTTGTTTTTGTAGATACAGACTAACACGGCTACCCCCTGAAACTTGACAAGTATTAAACAGTCAAGAGAAGAGGTGGCTGTCTAAAGACTGATCACTTGCAATTAAAGAGAAAGGGCCATAGTCACATGTAACACCTCCACTGGGACTACCAGGAAAGCCCATACTTTCCCTCATATCTTTATATAACAGGCTTACTTTAAAATTATGGGTCTTATCATCTTTCCTGTTTGGTATCACTCCACCTAGCAGAGTGGAGAGGGATGTGCCTTCTATGGAAAAGTCATTCTAAAGTGGTTAATTTTGAGGGGGCGATTCTTTAAAATACAGCTTATTGATAAAGCTTATTGCAATATTTTGTACAGTAATAGTACCTTACTATACCTTGGTAAAATCTCTGCTTATGATTGTATACATAATAGTTTAAATACCTAGCTGAAATCTGGCCTGTGCTGATTGGTTTTTTTATCTGAGTAACATGAAATCAATATAATTACTCTAGATTTACATCAGTGTGCCTGAGAACAGAATCTGATTCAGTGTCTTGTGTGAACAGGAAAACTACACAAATAAGTATGCAGCAACCCTGGGAAATTTAGGAACATCTTTGATGCTCCAATCTCTTGTTATTACCTGTAATTATTTAATAGTGATAGCCAAAAGTGGGTGGTGGCTGTGCCACGCCTTAGTACATGGAGAGTAGTTATGCAAAACCAAGACTAGGAGCGGTTTGGATTTGGGTCTCATTCAACTGAAAGTCTCTCAAATTCAGAAGAGGAGGATGGGGAATAAAGTGGCTGATTTGGATAAATGGTTCTGGGTTTGGCCCTCACTGTTTCAAATAGAGACAAGGAAAGTTAGTCATTGCAAAACTCTGACCAAGTTTGCCAGAACCCCCAACCTTAAGATCGAAAGGTATTTTTTCATTACTTAACACAATATTAACACAGCAGACTTCTACAGGAATCTGACAGCAAACTAGTTCTCCTGTCCCAGGGAGGGCTCAAAAGGGAGGACACTGAAATCTAATTACATTGAGAAATTACTGTAAACTAACTGAAGATATAAAGCCCCACCAGTGAGAGATACTGGCAGGCTTGCAACTGTTGTGCTGAGGCAGCAAAAACCTGTTGTGTTTTGTGTTGACGAGTGTTCCCAACTGCCCTTTGGGGCAGTGGTAGATAAATCTGGCCTATATTGACCCATCTGTAGTGTGACTTGTGCTCACCTGTGACAGGAGTCTTAGGTTTGCTGGGGTAGAGCATGCTGGCAGCCTTGATCCAGCCCCTTTGGTAACTTTAAGCTCAGCTGAGAGGTTTCTTCTTCTGGGCCTTTTGGTGCTATTTGACTGGGTAGTTGACTTCAGGTAGGCTCTGACTGGCCCAAAGTACTGTAGGTTAGGGTTACCATTCGTCCGGATTTACCCGGACATGTCCTCCTTTTTGTTCTAAAAATAGCGTCGGGGGGAATTTGTAAAGCACTCAAAATGTCCGGGATTTCCCCCCTCCCCCGGCAGAGCAGAGCGAGCGGCTGGGAGGGCTGCAGGAAAGTCCCGGGCTGGACTCCGGAGCAGCTGTAGAGGAGCCAGATCCGCCCTGCATTCTGAGCCGGCAGCTCTCCCCTGCAGCCCGGTCCAGCAGCACTGTGCAGGGCCAGGGACCGGGTTTTGTTGAGCTGGGGAGTGCAGCCACGTGTCCGGCTCGGCTCGCACAGAGCCCAACACCCTGTTCTGAGCAGCAGGGTAAGGGGGCCAGGGGGCAGGAGAAGGGGAAGGGAGGTTCTGGAGGGGGCAGTCAAGAAACGAGGGGGGGCTTTTTGGGGGGAGTGGAGAAAGTTTTGGGCAGTCAGGGTACAGGTAGGGGGTAGGGTCCTGGGGGGCAGTTGGGGGGGGGTCTTAGGAGGGGGCAGTTAGGGGACAAGGAACAGGGAGTCTTAGGTAGGGGGTGGGGTTCTGGAGGGCAGTTAGGAGCAGGGGTCCCAGGAGGGGGCAGTCAGGGGACAAGGAGCGGGGGGGTGGGGGGCTGGGAGTTCTGGGGGGGAGCTGTCAGGGGGCAGGAGTGGGGAGAGGGATCGGAGCAGTCAGGGGACAGGGAGCAGAGGGGTTTAGATGGGTTGGGAGTTCTGGGGGGGCTGTCAGGGGGCAGGAGTGCGGAGAGGGATCGGAGCAGTCAGGGGACAGGGAGCAGAGGGGTTTAGATGGGTTGCGAGTTCTGGGGGGGGCTGTCAGGGGGCAGGAGTGCGGAGAGGGATCAGAGCAGTCAGGGGACAGGGAGCAGAGGGGTTTAGATGGGTTGGGAGTTCTGGGGGGGGCTGTCAGGGGGTGGGGAGTGGTTGGATGGGGCGTGGGAGTCCCAGGGGTCTGTCTGGGGGTGGGGGTGTGGATAAGGGTTGGGGCAGTCAGGGGACAAGAGGCAGGGAGGCTTAGATAGGGAGTGGAGTCCTGGGGGGCAGTTAGGGGCAGGGGTCCCAGGAGGGGGCAGTCAGGGGACAAGGAACGGGGGGAGGGTTGGGGGTTCTGGGGGGGCGGGAAGTGGGAGGGGCAGGGGCGGGGCTAAGGCGGGGCTCCTCCCGTCCTCTTTTTTGCTTGCTGAAATATGGTAACCCTACTGTAGGTTCTTCTGTATATACCATATTATCAAACCCAGCATGAAACATATAAACTGATATGAATTCTACTAGTCTAGCCTGGTTAGTGTAATGGATTTCTGTAAATTCTAATGAAACTCATTGAAAATGGTGTTATATGATGAATTTGTGGATGCCAGTTAAATACTAGTGAACGTCTCTATTGGTTGGAGTAATGAAATAATTGTTGCCTTAGGGTATTCCAAACATAAAGCTCAGAACCACATATCTAACCCTGCTAAGTGCAGTGATCTTGTGTTAACCAGACCCTCTGAAGCGGCTCTGATAGAATTTTGTAATAAAGTTTTAATCATAACAAATGTTCTGAGATGAAATTGCCAGGATAGAGTTCTGACTGGTTGTTCCAAAGCAGTGAGGCATCTCTTCTCTGACAGGCTGGTGGTTAAAGGTGCTGTTCTAGGGCTTTTGGCTAAGATCAAGAGCAGGGGGGAGGGATTTGATTATCTAATGGTTCTCTTCCATCCTTTACCTCTGTGGCCATGAACAATGGATTACTGGCCAAGGTAACTGTATAGAGTTCTATTCTTGTCCCTATATGTTCTATTTGTGTGTGTGTGTGTGGGGGGGGCACTGAGATGTTCTGAAGGACGGCTATCCAGCCCTATTGAGCACATATGGGCATCCATCCTACTGGAATAGGATCAGGCAGATATTTCTCACTGGCATGCCACGGCCACCAATTGGGACTCTGATGTAGTGAGGTAATGTCTGACATGCTTTTGAGGGGCAATGCTTTGAAAAACAACAGCAAAGCTGTAGATCCTACAGCTCAGAGGGCAAAATGATGTACAAACAGCCTCAATAACGCCAATACTGAACAATTTTTAAAATCAGTTTTAAATACTACTTTGCACACTGAGCCCATGGAACTCAGTGCCACACAATATCACTGAGGCAGATTTTAGTGTGATTCACCAAGGATGGATTACTTATTACATATATGGAAAAGCCACATGACCAGTTTTGGAGTAAAGATTAAAATAACTAAGTTGTGAAAAAGAGAAACCCTCCTACTTCAGGACATAAATGAATGGGGTTAGGAAGAAACTCTCCTTATGGGCAGATTATTCTATAGCTGCCTATTACAGTGTTTCTCACATATTCCACTGAAGCACCTGGTAATGCCAACTGTCAATGGTGCTACTGTACGAAATGGATAACTCATCCAAGCCCCATGGTCACAATTTCCTATATTCCACATTTTCTGTTTAACTTTCTCTTCTTCAAAGAAGGAAGTGGGAGTGGAGGTCCCAACTGAGTTAAATTGTTGAAAAGGTTTTGGCTCAAGAGAAAAATCTTTGCTAACTGGTCTCAGACTAATGTGCTCATATGGGCAGCGATCCAGACCCCTTTGCACAGCTCCACCTAGTTAAAATAAACAGGTTAGTATGTGTGTGAGCAGCAGGGGTCCCCTCCAGACCCCGCTTCAGGTCCTTACACTGTCTTTGTAGGGAATGCCTAAATCAAGTCCTGAGAATCTTAGCCAAGGGGGAAAAAAATCTGTGACCTTCACACAATAAAGAGCCCAAACTTCCACTCCAGGGGCTTATTTCCCAGTCATGGCCCTACCATTTTAGACAATTCTCTATCCTAGAAGCCAGAGAGAGAAGGCAGGATGCCCCAGGGGGTTCTTGAGGCAAACAAAAGAAGAGTCCTCTCCCCTTTTTCTTCTCTTATGGGAGAGGAGAGTCCATAGGAAAATAAAGAGAGGTAAGGGTGAGCTGGAACTTAGGCAGTCTTCCTCGGTCAGCCCTTTGGGCTTAGTATAAATGGGGTCTACTCCAGCTCCTCCTTGTAGGGCATATTGCTCTGCAGCTGGGTCTTGCAGCTTTGGGAGCAGTAGTGCTTCTTGCTGACTCCCTCTTGGGGTTCCTGTATCAGCCATCAGAGAGACAAGGCAGAACAGTCCACTTCCTATTCACTACCCCTTCCTGGGGCAGATCTTCCCTTTTAACCCCCTCCACAGAACAAGCCTTGCAGGTGTGCCTCCTTGGTGTTGAACAGGCCAGGAATAGCTAATTAGTCTCCTTTTTGCCAGAGTGAGGGTGTCCCCCTTCAGGTGAGTGAGCCTGCTGTGATTAGATAGTGAAAGCCCCTCAGATGGGCAAGGTGATGAAGTGAAAAATGTTGTGGGGACCTTACTTTCTGAATTTCCTAGCTTGGAAATCGCAAAACTTAATGTTGAACACTCTTGTATCTTTGATCTACACTTAATATATCCTTTAGAAATGTTTGCTAGACTATTAACAAGAGAATCAAGCTGGTGGGCACAAGACATGCAGTAGCATGGAGCACTGAATTGTAAATTACCTTTTGCTTCCCAGGGCAGTGTAGGTCAGGTGTGATGCACTTGGATTTTTGGGGAAGTTTGATGCTTACTTATTAACGTAGGCACACTTGACCAACAAACCCAGAAAGACCTCATAGGAGGTCACTAGTTCAGTCTCTTGGGCAGCGAAGCAGTATCACACTCTCCAAGAGTAGTATTTATTTACAGGAAGTAGAGATCCTGAGGACTCCATAGAGACCAGAGCTCTTCTAATGCAATGTTAATGAAAGTATACTACAGAAACAGTCCTAAGGTATCCAAGCCTGTTGACATTCTTCAGATACACACTGAACAGCAGAACCCTGTGTATCCCTCTCACCTTGCTGTTCAAACTAACTGATGGATAGGAAGTCCTGATCTAAAGGTTGATCTAATGTTAGGTCAGCCATTAGAGAAAAAGGTGCTTGAATAAAATATAAATCCGTCTCTAAATGCTTCTTTCTCCACACTCCTTTCTCTCAGATATCAAGGGTGTTTGGATCCAAGCCTTTGTCGTTACAGGCTGCGACACTCTTGAGTAAAACAAATCCAGAAGTTTAAAATGCATATTTTTATTCTATCAAAAACAAAACAAAACAACAATAGGCCGCTGACTTGCTGAACGTCTTGCAGACAAAGCTGCCACCTTGTGGCTTAAGGATGGTGGTACAGCTTCAAGAGGAAAAAAAAGCTATACGTTCCACAGGCAGCTGAAGGGACACTATCACATTGAGGATGACACACCATCTTGATTTTAAATGTTTCCATAACTTTGTAAAAAGCAATGCTAGCAGGTGGCTTTTAAAATCAAACATTCTAAGTATTCACAACCATGGCCCAGCCTATTCATTGTGCTAATACATGTGTCATAACTATAAAGGGAAGGGTAACAGCTGTCCTGTGCACAGTACTATAAAATCCCTCCTGGCCAGAGACTCCAAAATCCTTTTCCCTGTAAAGGGTTAAGAAGCTCAGGTAACCTGGCTGACACCTGACCCAAAGGACCAATAAGGGGACAAGATACTTTCAAATCTTGGGGGGGGGGGGGGAAGGTTTTTGTTTGTGCTCTTTGTTTGGGAAGTTGTTCGCTCTTGGGACTGAGAGGGACCAGACATCAATCCAGGTTCTCCAAATCTTTCTGAACAAGTCTCTCATATTTCAAACTTGTAAGTAAACAGCCAGGCAAGGCGTGTTAGTTTATCTTTGTTTTCTCAACTTGTAAATGTACCTTTTACTAGGGTGTTTACCTCTGTTTGCTGTAACTTTGAACCTAAGGCTAGAGGGGGGTCCTCTGGCCTCTTTAAGTTTGATTACCCTGTAAAGTTATTTTCCATCCTGATTTTACAGAGATGATTTTTTACCTTTTCTTTAATTAAAAGCCTTCTTTTTAAGAACCTGATTGATTTTCCTTGTTTTTAGATCCAAGGGGGTTGGATCTTGATCCACCAGGAGTTGGTGGAAGGGAGGAGGGGGAATGGTTAATTTCTCCTTGTTTTAAGATCCAAGGGGTTTGGATCTGTATTCACCAGGGAATTGGTGAAGAGTCTCTCAAGGCTACCCAGGGAAGGGAATTAGCATCGAGAGTGGTAGCAGTGGACCAGATCTAAGCTGGTAGTTAAGCTTAGAAGTTTCATGCAGGCCCCCACCTTTGTACCCTAAAGTTCAAAGTGGGGAAGCAGCCTTGACAACATGAAAACCAGAAAAGCAAAACTGACTTCTCACTTGTTGAAGCTAAAAATGCAAAGTTAGACCTTTAGAATTCCTTTGGTTATAAAAAAAAATCTAAGCTACTACTCTTGCAGTTAAGGAAACATGTTCTTAAACACTGTCTCTCCACCTGACTGTACCAGTAGCGCAAAACAGAACCATATTCTTGGGCTTTAAAGTTTACAGTGCAGCAGAACCTTGACTCACCACCCTTTGAGTTTTGGATTTGAAAAGTCAAAGCAGACATACGTGTCACACAGTTGTGTATTTGCAGCTTGCGTGTCATTTGGTCACAACAGGCCAGATTCTGCTCCTCTAACTCACATTGAGGAGTACTGTTCTTCAGGCATAACCCCACTGACATCTATGAGGCTAGTTGCAGAGTAAGGCATCTCTCAATACGAGCAGACTTTGTCCCAGAATGTCTGGGACACCGGGGATAGCTGAGCCACAGTGTGCTGCTGGATTGCATCTCAAATGGGTAACCATTTCATACCTGTCTGCAGATATACCAGACAGAAGCCAATTAATATTCATATTGATTGAAGAGTGAGGCCAGTCTGTGCTTGGCAAGGGAGTGACTGTGACACCTAGCAGTGCATTGAATTTTGAGAGAGCAGGCTTCGGAGCAAAGACTTCTTTGAAGCGGGTATCCTTAATCTGGCACATAACCAAATGCATTTTAAGTGGAGGAAATGTAAAGGCAGGATTGTCTAGTTGGGACAGTGTAACTGAGGAACCTGGGAGAGTGAAATGTGATCACTTAAATCGCTTTCCCACAGTAGAAACAGGATTTGCTCCACTCCAGCCTTGGTGTTAGGTTAATCGCAACCCCATAAGTAATCCTAAAAGAAAGTAGAGGAGCGGTAGCAAAAAGAGGCCGATATGAATGGAGAACCCTCAAGGAGGTATGAGGGAATGGACATATATCAGATGGCGTCGTGGTGAGAGACAACAGGGAAAGTAAAGGGATTGTAGAAGGACGGAGGGGAGACTAGAACAAGGAGACTCAGCAAAGGGAAATGGGGAAACCATAAAGACCACCACAGAGAAGCCAGTGTTCTGACTGATCCTACCCAAGAAGATAACCACCCAGTTCCCCCTCACATTTAGCTTGAGCAGTGGGTGACTCTATATTGTAAAGTCTGGAAAAGCACCCGAGCATTAGGGTGCCTATCCAAACCAAACCAGAGTGCCACACCTTTGGGGTTCTCCCACTACTCCTTTTCAGTATATTTTTGCCATTGCTGAAACTGTAGGAGACCACCTCTGATTAGTGACAGTGTTGGAGGAGGAATGAAAATTGCCTCCTCTCCCTGCTTTCTAGGACAGAGAGTAATGTCTAAAAACGTAGAGCCAAGACTGGGCAATAAGTCTCTGGAGTGGAAGTTTATGGATCTTTATTGTGTGAAGGGCACAGAATTTTTTTTCTTGGCTAAGAATCTAATGGTGTGATTTAGACTTTCCTTACAAAACAGTCATTGGCACGGGGAGGACTATTTATTTGTATGCTAGAGTTCCTTGGGATATTAGATTTCTGTAAGCAATTGTATAACTTGCAGAGGTCTTGGCAAGCAGTCTTGGGAGGCATCATGCAAAGACTTAAGACACATCCTTATACATAGTAGAGCTTCTCCATGGAAACATGAGAAGAAGCTTAATAGGGTGGGTGGGATGAGAGAGAGATGCTTTGAAATTGGCTTATGTGGCCTTTAGCAGAATAGTCAATGGATAAGAAGAGTCAGTTGATCTAAGAACGCAGGCATATTCGTAACCTCTGGTCTGTCTCTGGGAATTCTGAGTGGCATTACGGGAAGGAAAGAGGAGCCTGAGGTTCCCACGAGTTCACTTCAAAGACTTTATTGGGAGGCTGAGTGGGTACCAGTAGACTAGGTGCTATAAAAGGGTGGCATTTTCAAAATACCCAAAACACTCGGAAAAATTCTATTGAAAATCAACAGGATTTGTGCTTTTCCTAAGTTATGCAAATGCATTTGAAAACCCCAACCCAGAATATCTAAAGAGAAAAAGGTGAATAGTATCTGATCATAATTTATTTGGCTAAAATTTAAATGGCTTTTGTAACATTTTCCAATCTGCTCTACCTACGAACCACTAGATGGAGAAGCCCTGTGTAGGAGGGAGTTGGTGCCAGCTGCAGCTAGGGTGACCAGAGGTCCCAATTGTATAGGGACAGTCTTGATATTTGGGGCTTTTTTTTTTATAGAGGCTCCTATTACCCCCCACTCCCTGTCCCGATTTTGCTTGCTATCTGGTCACCCTAGCTGCAGCTGTCCTAAAAATTCAGCATAGAAACGAAAGATCATCTTAAAGCAACACGTTTTAGGGTAATTTGGAATCTCCCTGCAGATGCAGTCTCTGTCTCAGAAATTAGGATGAGTCAAATCCTGAGAGTGAAGTCTGCAAAGTCCTACTTACTCTGAGGGTATGTCTACACTGCCCGCTGGATTGGCAGGCAGCGATCAATCCAGTGGGGGTCGATTTATCGAGTCTAGTCTAGATGCGAAAAAATTGATCCCCGAGCGCTCTCCCGTCGACTCCTGTACTCCACCGCTGCAAGAGTCGCAGGCAGAGTCAACAGGGGAGTGGCAGCAGTCAACTCACCGCAGTGAAGACATCACAGTAAGTCGATCTAAGTACGTCGATTTCAGCTATGTTATTCAAGTAGCTGAAGTTGTGTAATTTAGATCTTTCCCCCCGCAGTGTAGGCTAGGCCTGAGTAAACTACTTAATGGGAAAGTAAAATACATTAGAAGTTTTCCTCTATTGTAATTACATGAAAAAGAGCTAGCAAGTAGTCATTGTGTATGGTAATGTACTTTCATAACTTTGTAAAGTCAACAGTGCTGATTATGTATCAAAGGGATAGCCGTGTTAGTCTGGATCTGTAAAAGCAGCAAAGAGTCCTGTGGCACCTTATAGACTAACATGTATTGGAGCATGAGCTTTCGTGGGTGAATACCCACTTCGTTGGATGCAACTGACGAAGTGGGTATTCACCCACGAAAGCTCATGCTCCAATACGTCTGTTAGTCTATAAGGTGCCACAGGACTCTTTGCTGCTAGTGCTGATTATAACACTCACACTGCACTCATTACTCTTTGTGTAACACCAACTCAAGACAGACATATTGTGTCAATAAAAGCTCTAGTTAATCAACTATGTAGGCCAAAATCTGTTTTGATGCCTAGATTCCACATCCCTAGGGGCTATTAATATTAGTTCTCTTCAAATGTGCAATATATCACTTGGAGTATATAGCTAGAGCTCTGTCTGATGTTTGGTATGAAAATAATCCTACGTACTTCCTGTTATGGGGGAGTCTACTAAAGCTGTAAATCAATTCAGAGAATGCTGTCTTCAGTCTGTCACCTTCCTCTGAGACATTTATTAGAGAGCCTCTTATTACGTGATTGCATAAGAAATACTTCTGGGTAAATGTTTATCAACACACATTAAATGAAATGCCAATGCTTCATAACAATCAGATCGTATTAGTGAAGTAAAATGTAGGCACAGAGAAGTTAGATAGAACAGAGCTAGAGTCCTACTCTTGACAGCACGTGATACAGCCCCTTCTTCCCCACTTAGTAGAAGTTAAATATAAAATAGCTCCTAACCGTTGTCTGTAATCATGACCCCTTTTGCTTTATCAGAATGCAGAAGGATAATATAAAGCAGCACTGATTCTGATTTTTAAATCTATAGGATCTCGGTACAGGAATAAAGGAGGAATTGCAGGGACTCCTCCCCCCCCCCCCCCACCATCCTCAAATCTTCTTTACCACAAAAACAATCCCATAGTACAAAATGGACTGAAATGCCTGCCTATTAGCTCAGGCCAGAAATAACCCACATCTTCATTGAAGAAAAAGTAAACTTCCAACAACTGCTACCCACTACTTAACTCACCTGTTTAGTCCCTGTAGTCAAAAGTCAGATAATAAAATGAAGCATCAAGTCCAACACCCCAGGCAAACAGTCAATGTGATATAAACAAAATAGCCCAAGCTATGGATAGTAAATACGTACTAAGTCATTCACCAGAGGGGAACATACAGCTTTTGATTCTATTGTATAAAACTTATTTTATATAGAGCAAACTCTACACTAGTTGTTTTTATATGCTAATAAATGGATGCACTTGCCAAGTGCTGAAGGTACAACACAACTTGTCACATTGTTTTGCTTCCAGCACAACTGAACGCAGTGACTTCAAGCCTGCAATTAACTCAGGGGTCTCTGTTGCCATCACAACTCATAAGAACATCACCTATTGGATTATAAAGAGGCCCACAGTCCCAAATGTAGAACTGATCTCTAAATTCACCTGGTGATGATTCCTGATTAAACTAAAAGCAGGAGGAAACTGGACACTGTCAAATTTCCTTCTATTATCCCCAGAAGCGAAGGGTTAGTCACATTAGAGAGGAACTTCAAACGTTCCTCCTGTTTTTGCATATAGCAGAAATCTTTAACTTTATTTTCATGGCTGGCTGTTTCTCATCAACAGAGTGAATCTGTTTTGTATGGCTATTGATAATCACTTTTTATTGTCTTTTGAAGCGTACTCAAAAATAAAATTGAAATTCAAGAAATTTGCTAATTGCACGAGCGAAGAATGGCAATTACATCTTTACCAGTCCTGGGGGTGGGGTGGTGATGGTGCAGTCAGGCAGTTGATAAAAATGTGTGTGCGCCTTTTTGAAAAAAATGCAACTGAAATCATCGGGTCACGTCTTAAAATGTGGCCTAATAAGTGGACATAATGAATTGTGTATATTCATTGATATCAGTGGAAATAGCAATATCTTCTCTGCAGCCTTTCACAAAAGTAAAATTAAACTTCTACATAACATGTGAATAAACTGTCTTAGTTCAGAGAAAAGATTCCGCTTCAGAACTGCTCAGATGCATTTCAGCATTCCTTCAGCCATATAAAAATCTGGCCATGCAAGCCATCTGGAACTATTAATAGAATGAAGAGCAGGTGTTTGGACTTGAATTAGGAATAGGGTTGCCAGGTGTCTGGTTTTTGACCAGAACACCTGGTCAAAAAGGGACACTGGCGGTTCCAGTCAGCACCACTGACCGGGCCATTAAAAGTCTGGTTGGCAGCGCAGCAGGGCTAAGGCAGGTTCCCTGCCTGCCATGGAGCCACACATCTCCCGGAAGCAGTGGCACGTCCCCCACTCTGGCTCCTAGGTGTAGGGGCAGCCAGGGAGCTCTGCACACAGTCCCTGCCCCAGGCACCAGCTCTGCAGCTCCCATTGGCCAGGAACTGCAGCCAATGGGGGCTGCAGGGCCCGTGGACAGGACAGTGTGAAGAGCGCCTGGTTGTGCCTCCATGTAGGAGCTGGATGGGGGACATGCCGCTGCTTGATGTAAGCGCCACCCGGATCCTACACCCCTGACCCCCCTCCCACACCCCAACCCCCTGCCCCAGCCCTGATCCCCCCTTCCATCCTCCAAACCATTCGGTCCCAGCCCAAAGCACCTCCTGCACCTCAAATCCCTCATCTCCAGCCCCACCCCAGAGCCCACCCCCCCAGCCAGAGCCGTCACCCCTCAACCCCCGTGCCCCAGCCCAGAGCCCCCTCCCACACCCTGAACCCCTCATTTCTGGCCCCTCCCTGGAACCCTCACCCACCCCAACCCCCTGCCTCAGCCCAAAGCCAACTCCTATACTCCAAACCCTTTGGCTTCACCCCCAGCCCGGAGCCCCCTCCTGTACCCCAACCCCCTCATCCCTGGCCTCACCCCAGAGGCCGCACCCCCAGCTGGAGCACTTGCCCCACCCTAGTGAAAATGAGCGAGTCAGTGAGGGTGGAGAGAGCGAGTGACAGGGAGGGGGAGGGGGAATGGAATAAGCAGGGGGCGGGGGCCCAGAGAAGGGGCGGGGCAGGGGGTGGGTCAAGGGTGTTCGGTTTTCTGCAAGTAGAAAGTTGGCAACCCTAATTAAGAACCCCAAAGTGGTAGCCACTAGAGCTAAATGAAAAGTTTCGAAAAGGCTGGCATTGATATCTGATGCCAGGTGTCTCACCAGTTGGGCAACAACCTTGAATAAGATGTCACTAGAACAAGGTCTGCTCAGAGATACACTACCATGAGTCGAGAAAAAACCTCCACTAAGTCAATGTACACCAATGTAAATGGGAGCAGTAGTAGTCCGACTGTCTGTTCAATTTAGATAGAAAGGGCTGCAGGCTTGGTAAAGGTAGGGTGCAATAAAATAATTATGGCCCTGCCTCTAAAATTGAGTCAGTGATGGTAGAATGGCTCTGTTTGCGGTTTACATATCCAGTTGCAGAATTGGGTCCTATATCTGCACACCTGCCTGTAGGGCTTTCCCCCCCACACTAACTTTTTCAGTCGCTTTATCAACATAACTTGTATTTCATTGGTTTCCCCAAATTATTTTTGTTCTGCTCCATGGCAAATGCTTTTAAAAATGTCTGCCAGTTTAACACTCGTAACAGAGCTGCTGGTGAATGTATAGCTTACCTGGAGTCCAGAGGAAGGGATATTAATAGAATTTGTACAATGTATGATACTAGCACACCATTTCTGCATCTAAAAGATTGCATGTACTAGGTTATATAGACAGATCCACAGCTACACAATTTTCTTTCTCAAAACATTTCCACAATAGAGACAAATAATTCACGGGAGTTTTAGAGACTTTATTACGTATAAACAATTTAAACACTTTGCCATAAATTATCTTTGCCTGTCTCTATTCTTTGCTTAGCAGCAAATTAAAATTAATATAAAAACTCAATGAACAATTCATACATGTATATTACAAAAAAGTTCTTGTACCAAAGTTCTTAGCTTTTTTTTTTTTTTTTTTTTTAATTTTTTGTGGTGACCATAATGTGATTGTCTCAGTTTCTCGACCAAACAAACACACTAATAATTTTAAAATCTGAAACAGTGATTGTGCCTTCTGGCTGATGTATGTACAGGGTGATCTGAAGTGGTGCCCATTTGCAATAGTGTAACACAATGCCCACAGCTCTACTGGAACTGATACCAACAAACTACTGAATCTAAACAGACTACACCCTGTAACTGTGTTATACTGTCCACAATGGAATCTTCAAAGACAAACAGAGTATGAAATTTATTTGTAGTGATTATAGCCACCATTTTGAATTTAACTTTACACTCTGCCCTCTTTGAATAAATTAAACTTCAGGCCAGACAAATTCAGGGTCTGAGTGCAAGTGCAGGTTTGTTATTTTTTAAATAATTTTTTAATTTAGTATTTCCAGTGGTCTCTTGCTCGCATTCTCATTTTCCTCCAGTTATTACACACAAATCACCCCAAAGTCATGTTTTAAATGCACCTGTATCTTGCTTTAAACGGAAACCTCTTGAATATTTATCAAACAAGCAGTGTGAATCATTTTTGTTTCATCAGCTGGTCTAGAGAAGGTGGCCCTCTTGAATTTCTTAGTTTGCTCACGTGTGAATGGAGTGAGGTAATATAATATGAGGCCTTTTTTCTATTTTTATTTCTTTTTTTTCTTTAGACCCAGAACAAGTGGGTAATATTTTAGGGGTACTTTTTAATTTGTATGGTTAAAGTTATCAGTCTGGCTTTAGTCCACTTCAGGATGTGGTTTTTAATCACTTGAACAGTAGCATTTAACTCAAAAAATGTGAGCTTTCTTGCCACTTACTATCCCAAAGTAGCTCAGCCTAGTGCCCCCAGTTAGGTCTTCATCTCCTTAGGAGAGGAGATAACAGTTGTGACTACTGATTCATCCAGCAGAGGATGACAGCAGGTTAATTTGTTACCTCTTTCCCATTTCGTTCTGTCTTAAAAACTGGATGTTGCTGCTACTGTCTGCTAGCTCTGGGTACTGCTCCACTGGAAGTACATAGTATCCCTCGTAACCTTGAACCCTTCCTGTGCTCAAAAGCTGCTGCTTCTCTCCATCAGTCCATAGGCGGCTGCCCTCTTTGCCATCCCGTGCCTTCTGCTGCTCTTTGGCCCATGCTGATCCCAAGGCTCGCTGTCGAGCTTGGTCTAACACTCGTGCCTTTTCTTCATCCAGTGTGTCAGGGGTCAGTCCGTACCGTATGTTAAGTAGCAGGGTAGAATACTGGAATTCAATATTGGTAAACCTTCGAGTCCTTCCATTGATAAGGAGGGTTGGTTGGGAAACTGTGACGTTTACTCCGCTGTCCAATACCTTCCGCCCACTGGTCATCGCCAGGGTGACAAGGTCACTGTCGGATGAGCCAATCTTGACAAAGTAATGGGTATCCTTTCCCTCAATGCTGTAGTGCATCTTTTCCAGGTAGTAAGCATTGTTAAGCACAGAGGCAATTTTTCTGCTGTCTTCTGTGGCTATGCTGGAAATGCCAGTTGTTACGCGGCCTTCCTTCACAGCAAACATGATCCCTTTCCCAATAATGGGAGTAGTTGTTGCAAACCAGTGCCCAGCTTTCTCTCTGATATTGGCATGTAATCTTTTAGAGATGACCTGTCCCTCAAGGGCCATGAATGCTTGATTGTGTCTTTCTGTTGTCTGTTGGACTCCAGTAATTAGCTGCAAAAATAAACAAATAAGATATAGACAGCCTGAAAATGCTGACTTCAGAGTCCCATTTTAAACCTTATTAAAAAGAACAATGAGAAATGGTGCTGTAAAAAACTATAAGCTATAGAACAGGGGTGGGCAAAATTTTTGGCCTGAGGGCTGCATCGGGTTTCAGAAATTGTATGGAGGGCCGGTTAGGGGAGACTGTGCCTCCCCAAACAGGCAGGTGTGGCCTCCCCCCGCCCCCTATCTGACCGCCCCTGATGGTCCCCTGGGATTCCTGCCCCATCCAACCCCCCGTTCCCTGATGACTGCCCCCGGACCACCCCACCCCTAACTGCCCCCCACCACCGCATCCAACACCCCCTCCCCTTCCTGACTGCCCTCCCGGGACCCCTGTCCTATCCAACCACCCCTTCTCCCTGTCCCCTGACCGCCCCCGGAACCCCCACCCCTGACTGCCCCCAGCTGCCCCATCCAACCCCTCCTCTTATTCCTGACTGCCCCCTCTGGGACCTCTGCCCCATCCAACCACCCCGTCTCCCTGACTGCCCCTGGAACCCCTGTCCCCATTCAACCCCACTGTTCCCCGCCTCTGACCGCCCCGACCCCTATCCACACCCCCAGCCCCTGACCACCCCCCGAACTCCCTTGCTCTCTATCCAACCTCCCTCCCCCACTCCCTGTCCCCTTACTGTGCTGCCTGGAGCATCGGTGGCTGGTGGCGTGGCTGCACCATGACAGGCAGCCATGCTGGAGCCAGCCACGCACCGCGCAGCATAGAACACCCGGGTTAGGCCGGGCTCTGCAGCTGCGCTGCCCCAGGAGCTCGCTGCCCCAGGAGCTCACCGCCCCGCTGCCCAGACCACAACGAGGCTGCGGGGGAGGGGGAATAGTAGGGGAGGAGCCAGGGGCTAGCCTCCCAGGCCAGGAGCTCAGGGGCCAGGGAGAACGGTCCTGCGGGCCGCATGTGGCCCGCGGGCCACATTTTGCCCACCTCAGTGATAGAAGGTACCACTCAAACTGTTGTTGCTGGTCTATACACTGTACAGTGTTATGCAGTGAACCAACTAAAGAGAGCAGTACATACACATATTGCAGTTACCTAAACCAACATAAAGGACTCAATTTTCAAAGTACCATAGAATTGATTAATGTTAGATAAAAATACTTTTTGTGCATTTGTCTTTTCAGATTTGTATAGTATATGTATACAGATTTATCTATCTTGGTTATCTACACCATGTCCATCACAAGAGTATTCAGGAGTCAATCAGCTAAAACTTTTAAAGAGGCTCTGTAGAACCAATGGAACCAATTTATTAACAGATTATGTATAATTTCTGAACATTCTGACCTAGAAGATATAAGGGTAAAAATGTGCCATGTGCCTAAGGAACCTAAGTCACATTTTCAAAAGTGACTTAGGAGCCTAAGTCTTGTAGACTTTCAATGAGGTATAGGCACCTAAGAGCTTAGGGTAGGTCTACACTAGAATGCTACAGCAGCACAGCTGCGAGTTCTTCTATCACTGTAGTAAACCCGCCTCTCAAGAGAGGCAGTATGTAGGTTGATGGAAGAATTCTTTCATTGACCTAGGCCACGTCTACACTACCTGCCGGATCGGCGGGTAGTAATCGATCTATCGGGTCTCATCTAGATGCGATAAATCGATCCCTGAATTGACGCCCATACTCCACCTCGGCAGGAGGAGTAAGCGGAGTCAACGAGGGAGCCGCGGTGGTCGACTTGCTGCTGTGAAGACGGCCAGGTAAGTCGAACTAAGATACGTAGCTGAAGTTGCGTATCTTAGATCGATTTCCCTCCCCTCTCTCCCCCCCCAGTGTAGACCAGCCAGTAGAGGTGGATTAGGTCGGTTTAACTACGTCTCTCAGGGGGGTGAATATTTCATTTCCCTGAGCAATATACGTTTTAGGTGTAGACCAGGCCAAAAATTAATTACTTTTGAAAATAGAACTTGGGCTCCTGATTCACTTAGATGCTTTTAAAATTTTATTCTAACACTAGTTACATTACTATAAATGTGGAGTAACTCCACTGACTTCTGAGACTAGAAATTGGCCCAGTATTTGGATAATTTCAAGTGTGTGTGTGTGTGTATGTGTATGTGTATGTGTATGTGTGTGTGTGTGTGTGTGTAAGCATATGCCTTTCCTAATTGGGCAAAAAAGTTAACATCACTTTACTTTTAATTTTAATTGCAACACCAAAAGTTACAGCCCAAGCTTGCCAAAAATTAAACCCCCAAGCAAACAAAAAATATTATTTTCCCCTATACAATATTGTGAGTAAAACTGTTCTTTAATAGTACAGTAATTACAATTCACATTTTTATTGATATAAATAAAAGGCATATAATGATATAGATTGAACAGATGGTAAGTTACACGTTGAGATTTCCATTTGCTATTGTTAATAGAGTAACAACTCAAGGGTATATACAAAGAGCTAATGATACTGCTATTATGGTAATAATCTAGGTTGGTAAGAAAGATGGCATGTTCACTACTACAAAAGCTGACTATATTGAATTTCATATCACTATGAAATAAATATTGTGCACTCTGTTTATTGTAGACCCTATGTCTATAGTCATAAAATGATACCCAAATACAATATAAGAATAACAAAATCTATTTAAGACACCAAGAACTTCAGCATACCTGTCCATTTTCACAGGCTTGACTCTCTGACAACTCATATGAAGGTGGCACAAAGTACATTTTTGCTCTAGGGAAACCAGGAATGATGTTGCTGAGCTGAAATCCAAACATCACCAACCAGCTCTTCACGTCTAAAAATCAAAAGTAAATAAATGAGTGAAAAATGAAGGTGTGTAATATGTATCTCAGGGAATCTATGGCCTCAACTCTTGATTTCAAGTAGAGTTTGGCCTCCGAATTTCTAACCTGTTATTGCTTGGCAGCTCTCACAATTGTACTTTTCCAGAGTGAACTGATGCAAGAATGACGATTTTCAATACACTATAAATAGCGAACAGTGACATATAACTAGAAGGATAGTTAAGCACTGGAATAGGCTACCTACAGAGGTTGTGGAATCTCTGTGAAGTGAAGTTTTTAAGAACAGGTTAGACAAACTTCTGTCAGGGATGGTCTAGGTATATTGGAACTGACATCCAATATATGAGTGACCTAAACATTTCCTACAGTTCACCATAGTTACCCATAGCTCTGTCACCTCCTGATTGGATTACTACAATGGGGCTATACTGTGTGATACTGGATTAATGCTTGTGATAGGGTGACCAGGCATCCCAATAAAATCGGGACTGTCCCGATTTTTAGTCATTTGTCCCGCATCCCGACCCATGTTTGGTCGGGACGCAATTTGTCTCGATATTTCGCACTCCTGTTTTTGTTTTGTTTTGTTCCGCCAGTGGGACTCTGCTTTTTTTTTTTCTTCCTTGCTCTGCTGGCGGGACTCCGCTTTCTTTTTCTTTTTTTTTTTTTTTTTGCTCCGCTGGCAGGATCCCCTCCCTCTCCATGTGTCCCGATATTTTCTTCATCCCATCTGGTCACTCTAGCTTGTGAGAACGCTTAGAAACTTCCTCTGGCACAAAACATGGTTCTCCTCTTAGGCCCTACTCCGGCAAAAATTTAAGCAGGTGAGTAGTTCCATTCAAGTCAACTTCATAAAGTAAAACACATGCATAACTCTTTGCAGGATCAAGGCCTTATATAGTTATGTTTCACAGGGAGCATTCCTCCTCTGCTCCAATGTCAGTTTTTGTGAAGTTCAAGGTATTGGTTTTCCCCCCAAAAGCTCTATCTGATTTGGATCCTGACTACCAGATGATTCTGTTCTATTCTATATAGGTTCCTATCCTGCGCTCATCATAGTAGTGTCTGAACATCTTCCAGCAGTGCATTAAGCAACATGACTTAAGTGGTTGAAAGAATTTTTCCAAAAGTATTCAAAATATTCAGTCTGCAAGTTTTGGAAAGGAATGGCTTTTGGATTATTCAAAAATTTTGTGAACATTTTTATTGAAAATGTTTCTAATTTTTCCCTTCCTTACTCCTTTCTCTCTGAAAATAGGGAGGGAGATTGATAACTTTTTGCTCTGGGGTTTCACTGAAAAAAATTCAAAAATTTGTTTTTAATTGTTTGAAATTAAGAAGAGCTTGACGAGCTTGAATCTGTTGACATCCAGGGCATGTTAGAAGTTTGTTTTCCTAGTGTCTTTTAGGGGTGGGGTGGGATGAGCCATTACAAATCTAATTTTAGTGGGTGGAGAAGTTTTAAATGTGTAAGCTTAATTTTTGTTGTTCCTCGAGATACTGAAATAAATAACGTTGTACAAAATTTCAGATTCTATCCCAGTTACAATAAAGAAATGTGTACAGATCTTCCATTATATTATACATTTTCCCTTAAGCTATATACAGCATAGGACAATTACTCCTTTTTCTCATGGCTTCAGTTTATCATATGGTAGAACATTACCTCCCAAACAATTTACTTTAGCTGTCCTCATTTGGCAATTGAGAGAGAACCTCCTCTTTTTCTAATAGTTCATTATTTTCTATTTCTAATGTTCTTCACAGGATGTCGTTACACAGCTGGAGAAATTCTTTTCCGCAGCAAAAAGCTGTCAGCAAATCAGCATCAGGTGTTAACTGTAAATATGTCTAGAGGATGGTGTTTGAAGGTTGTATGTATTTCTCACTTATGAAAATTAACTCCATATATAACAACTTCTTTTCCAAGAACATTCTTTTAGCCCAGGGAATCCTATGATAGCAGCACGTATCTGCATTAGTAATAAACCATTTTTTGGTGGAATTAAAAGTTCATATTGTACAAGCAATTAGTGTATCTTTTCTGAATTTCTTCTGTGGCTGCAAGAATGAAAATAAATATAACATCTTCTGAGTGCAATGAAATCTCTTAAAGTGAGACAAGACCCATTGGGTTTGGGGGCTTCTGAAGTTAATCACTAGAGGCCAAAGTGTGCAATTATTAATTGAGCCAAACCCTGACGGACATTGATAGTTTTGTTCAATTAAGGACCACAGAATTAGACCCCAAGAATTCAAGATATTTTTGATCACTGATAATTTTTTTCCCAGTATCAAGAGCAAATACTAGTGTCTTCAGAATGCAAAACGACTGAAGGGCAACCTGAGAAATTATGCACACACAATGTAGTCATAGTCACAATATAACTTTTCTTGAAGTGCTGCCACTAAAACTGTGGTAGCTCTGTTTTTTGTTTTTTAAATCATACTGCTGTTTTTAATTACAACATGCTGCAGACTCACTTCTCGGAGAGTTTCTCCTGAATACATCTTAATTACCTTTCTTTTTAAAAAATGGTTTGCAGCTAGTTCAAATACTATGTGATCCTACTAAGTGGCAAATTAGTAGTAATTGAGAGGAAGTTAGATGTGTCACCCAAACCCAGTACATGCAATCTAAACTGATTTATTGTCTCCACATCCTAACACTACAGATGTTCCTCAGTCTTCCAAGAGGAAACATTGTTTAAAACATTAAGGTTCTTTTCTTAAAGCAAGAGCTAAAAATAGGTTGGAGTTTAAAGGCAGAATGGGGAAAGTAAAGAAATGTTTAATCAGTGCCACTCTTGGTAGTAATTCATGTTGTGCACATGGACAAAGTTAGTAAGTAATTCTGAGGATACTGTTGAAGGGACAGGGCATTGGACTGGGGGTCAAAAGACCTGAGTCCTAATTCCTGACTCTGCCACTGACCTGCTGGATGACTTGGGGCACTCAGTTTCAACTGTCTTCGTCTTTCCCCTTTGCAAAGTGGGGATAATGGTACTGTCTGTTGCACGGCACTTTGAAATCTACATGAAAAGTGCTACATAAAAACTAAATATTATTATTTATTATTAGTTGAAAATGATTCCCCTTTATTTAATAGTCATGTGTGCCTCTCTTTCATAGGTTCTTAAACTGGGGGGTCACAACCAAGAGTCAGGGGTCAAGACTACGCTGTCCTTTTCATACTACCGAATGGGAAGATGGTCCTAGCTTGATGGGAGAAGGTTCTGCAGGTGGATGAGGAGACAGCGGAAGGAAAGTCCTGGAATGGAGAAGTTTGATCTATTTCTTTTTCCAACACAAAATTCTAAACTTTAGAAATTTGCACTAAAACCTTTTAGTAAACAACCGTTAATGAGTTCTTACCTGTTACGTAATTCTTTAAATCAAGTTCATTGCTGAGAGGGTTGTTGCTCTTGAACATGTATAAGTTGAATGGAGCAGGCTCCTTACCAATATTTTTCCACATTGTGTAATCGGGCGATGTCCAACGCCCAGCTAGAACATCATAGTCTCTCTGAGTAAAATGAACCAGCTTGGTCAGAGGATCATACAGCCCTCCATGAAATCCAATGACCAATTGAAAGTCAGGGTTGGAATCATAATATATCTCTCCATATGCAGTGTACTGAAGCTGCTTGATCATGAGGCCATTAATACTGAATACTGCTAGTGGTGTACCTGTGTTATCGGAGGCAACATAGTATTCTTCTCCACTGCTGCTTTCCATTGCAAAGAGATGGCCTTGTAGATCATAGTATAGAGAAGTAATTTCTGAATTGGAATGATTGTAAACATGTGTCATTCTCATTGGGTTGTGAAGGTCAGCATAAAAGTACTGAAGATGGTGCCCCAAGTTAGTCTTACAAGAAGCCCTTCGCCCTAACCCATCATAACGGTACTGAATACTCCATCCACTTGCTTTGTTGTAAGCTCTTGTTAAGAGACCTTTTGAGTTGTACTCAAATATATCTGAGCCTCGTTGACATAGGAACCCATCATCATCAATTTTGTACTGCATGTCACCCAGACGTGTAATTCTGTCTCTTAGATCATAGCGTAGTGGCATCAACCGTACGCTGTTCCCTGGATTCAAGAGATGAAGATTCCCATTCAGATCATAACTATAACGCCAGGTTGGTCTGTCATTTACTGCCACACTTTGGAGCTGCCCATCACCATCATAATCATAGGTATATTTGGTTGTGTTGGCATAAGGTCCAAGCTTCAGTTCTCTCTTTGTTACTCTTCCCATGCTGTCATACTGGACTGTCATCCAATACATGAGTGATCTGAACATTTCATACTGAACTTCTTTAATGCGCCCATGGGTATCAAAGTGTTTACTCAGTGTCATCACCGCAGTAGTAATTATTTGATTTATATCATAATAAATTACTCCAAATTTGCCAAAATGCTCTACTTTGCCGGAGATCTCATCATAACGATAAAGATCAACAGGAAGAGGAGTCTCACTTATTATAGGCTTGATGCTAGCAATCCGAAAGCTATTATCATGATAGGTGTAATCAAACCTTGCATTGACCATGCCTTCTTCAGAAAACCTGTAGATTTGTTTGTCAACCAGTGGACCAATTTTACGGTACCGGATTGTGCACGAAAAGCCACCACTCTGTAAGTTAACCATTTTCAGAACTCCAGTAGTTTCATCATATCCAAAAGTAACTGCAGTGCTATCATAAACAATTTCAGACAGCTTGGATAGTTTCCCATACTTGTAGAAGACTTGTCGACCAGTTCCTAAAAAAGATGTTTTCAAAATCCTCCCATCATCGCTGTAATCAAAAATCACTGAAGCATTGCTTTCAGGAGGGTTATAAATATTCCTAATGTAGCCAATAGATGTATGAGTGGACATGCTGTGCCGAGCAACACTAGGCATGGTGACAGCATGGAGACGGTCTGTGGAATCGTACTCAAAGATGTACTGCCGTTGGCTCTGAAGCAGTAGTACCATGGACTATTGAAAAAATAAAAAGACAAAGATTCAGTTTCTTTCACTTTCTGAATTTATGGGGAAAAAGCACATTTTTAAATCAAAAATTTATTGAATAGGTTTCAGTGTTACAATAATAAAAAATATAAATAAAATCCAAATACGTCTAAGGTGCAATCCTGCCCAACAGTATGAATATATTGCCAACATCTGTGATAAGTACATTTTCCTCTTTGAGAAAAAGATCAATCCCGAGAAGGAAATGGAAGGAACATTGTATCAACCTCTTCTACCCTCTTCCTTTGCTGTTTTGGGAAAAATTAGTTTAATGCCCTAATTTATATCTCCTCTGGCAGTTGTAATTTACATTGAATACTGTAGTACTTGATAACTTTGAATGGCTTATAAATGTACAATAACAGTGGCCCCAACCTTTTTGGTCTGGAGGGCACCAGATGACGAGCCACGGAGGACCGTGGCGGCGGACGAGCATCCGCTGAAATGCCGCCAAGCAGAAAATCGGCGACATTTCAGCAGCAACGCCTCTGGATGACGCTGCTTCTCGGTGGCATTTTGGCGGATGCTCATCCGCCAGCCAGTACGCAGGTGCACTTTGACGCCCTGGTGGGTGCCATGGCGCCCGCGGGCACTGCATTGGGGACCCCTGCTGTAAAACATGTGTGGAGAAGTTAGCAGAGAGAACTGTTCTAGCATACCTAAAACAATAGGCTGGAAGGGAGGGGGTTTAGGGAACATGGCATGCAGTGTTTTTAAGGATTAGATAAACTCTCAAGATCAAAGTGGTTTAAATTAGGTTAAATAGAAATGAATTACCATATTTTCACTTAATAAATAATGATTAGAGATGAGATATCTGCAGCTACTGGGATGTTCTGTCAGGCTTAGTCATGCATTTTAAAATAGTAAAATTCATCCTGTTAGTTCATGCTATTATATGGTGACCTATTCTATTTTATGGATATATCAGAAGAGCTGAACCATGAACAAAGTATTTCCTTTGATTAATTGAAAAACAAAAAAATTCACAGATCTGGCACAAAAGGCTTTTTAACTGTTGGAACACTAAGAATCCTAGGTCATGTATATGTATGTATATATGAACATGTAATAGCAGTCTCTTTCCTGAATGTACAAAAGACTTTAAGCACCTAAGTCCCTGTTTTAGGTGCCTAAATCCCAGTTTGGGCACCATTACAATGTACAAAACTTCCACCTAATCCTGTAGGTGCATAAATGCATTTGATCCCTAAGTTTTTGCAGTAAAAGAACATTAGAAGCCTATGTTTCTGCCTTTTTGCATGTGCACTGCTGGCTCCCTTCAGGCATCTGAGCACCTGTCTCCCATCAAAGCCCCAAAGCTATATTTAAATTAAGGGCAGACAGGCGATCGTGTGGGGCCCAATCTGGTGGGTGCCCTCTGAGCACATCTCTCAGGCGAGTTCTGACAGAACAGCTGGGTGGTGGGGGGAGGAGGGAGAGCTCCCTCAGAACATTTATCCCAGGAGTGAGGGCATTCTAATGGTGGAAGGGGGTCCATCAGTCTCTCCTGGAAACTGCTGCCCTCCGGAGAGACTTAGGGAGCCCTACATCAGTGCTAGAGCACTCACCTGAGAGATGGCACATCCCTTCACCTGAGGAGGAGAAGGGGGCACAAACAGGGGGCTTCCCACAGCCCAGGTAAGTCCCCTAACTACTGGGCTAAAAGTTAAGAGGTAGGTTTCCTCCCACCTCCAGCTTCTTGTATAAAGGCCTAACTCCAAACAGAGTTCCTGGCTGTGAATTGCTAACAGAAACAGGCCCTTCCCTGCAGCCCAGACTTCGGTGCCTGTCTCCATAAGAGGGGCACACATTCCTCTGGTCGGCATCTCCTATTAGCTAGTTTAGCCTGCACTTCACACCTAGCAACCTGGCTTTTGTGAATCACGCTCTAATGTGCCTCTCTCTTTCTCCATTCACTGTATAGGCAGCCTAGGCACCTTACACAGGCTTTGTGAATCTAGTGATTTTCTAGATGCCTAAAAGTTAGGCAGTGTGATGCTCAGCGTCACAATGCCTAACACCTTTTGTGCCAATGCCTAACACCTTTTCAGCCTTTGTAACTATTGCTGTAGTTTAAATTAAGCCACTTACCTTTTCCAGGTACGTGTAACTCCACACTTTCCCATCAGCAAACATGCGGGATATGATTCGGCCTTGCTTATCTATATCTGTTCTTTCACTCATGGCACCGCGTTGAAGTCCAGCCAGTCGTCCATTGAAGAAATAAGAAACGTTGACAGCAGCAAGCCCACTGCTGGGTAGCCAAAGAAAAGGACGTCCTAGCTGATCATAAATTATTCTCAGTGTAAACTTCCGATGATCATCATATATTTTCTCTGTGCGGATGTTTCGGTCATAATCAATGGACAGCAAGTTCCTTCCATGGACCTATACAAATGGAAGAAGGCTGTGTTCAGTGAATCGATAAATCCTAGTCCATGCTAACTGCTACAGTGAAAATACTAATAAATTGAAAGGACAATTAAATTTCCCAGAATTTACTAAAAAAATGCAGGAGTGTTTTGCTGAGACATTTTACAATGCATCCTGGGCTAGCAGTAATCTCTGAGCAACAGCCCCTGGGCTTGTTATAAGCTGTTAACATTTAGTAGATACCCACAGAGTATGCTCAGAAGTAATTTTTCAACGGCTTACACTAGTAGTTCTCAACATTTTTTCATACCATGACCCCACAGTACACCAGGAAAGAGTTTTGAGGACTCCCCCTTCAATCTAGCCATATAAATAGGAGGGCTGCCCTGACCGCTGTTGGAGTCACAACCCCCAAGTTGAGAATCCATGCCTTCAACACTTTCTCCTTCCCCCACTTTCAACAGAGAGGTTTTTCCTCAGAGGTGCTGGCACACAGAATGTTTTTTGTTCAGTCCTTTTTGAGGCTTTGGGCTTTGATCCCACAAGGTGCTTGCTGAGCAAGCTGAACTCCCAGCATCTTGCAAGCTAAGGTCCCTTGCAAGCAATAAAAATCCCATAAATTTCTTTAAGCTGAGTAAATATATTTCACTTTCTCACTTTCTTTAGTAAGACTTTCAAAAAACAAACACAACACAGCATGAAAAGTTTCAGTCCCACAGGAAATGTTTTTGGAAAGTTGTGAGCATACGAGAACAAGGGGTTGTAAGAACTGAATATGTAACCTCAACTATAGCGTTCACTACTGCAAATGCTATAAGAAAGATAAAGCAGTATACTCACTGGAGGCCAAGCCACAGAAAATCCAGGCCAGCGCTGTAATCTAATAAAGCTTCTTAAGTAATTTAATTGTGAACGCACCATTAATAAAGTAGAAGTCTTTAAATTAGATATCTTTTGACAGCAAGGACTACTTAAGAAGTATTCATCTGTTCCTGGGAATTTGTTCTTCAGCTTATATTTTACAGTAGCTTTGATTAAGCAACATTTTCTCTTATCCAAATTTAAACTGCACATCAAACAATATGTAAATTAATCCTGAGCCTTCCTAGAGGACATAAAAGTTATTCTGAATTATTTTCACTGGCAGAGTAAGCCCAATTCCCATCCCAACCCACTCTGTAGGAATTCAGTTCTATAAAAAGCAATTTTAAAATTAATACAATTTTGTGTTCATAAGAAAATATTTTTTTAAATTATTGTTAATTTTTCTCCGTCTGATATTGTCCAGTTAATAAAATTCAGCTCTTTTAACACAGTTTTCATTTCCTTAGTAACTCTTAGAAATTGCTCTTCATGTGGAATTTCCCAAAGAAGGTTTTGATATTGACAAATAGACTAGCTCTGATGTGAAGACAATAGTAGTAGTTAAGAAAAAAACTTAGGAAAGGAAATGCTCCATCTTATTCCTTATTCAAGGTTTTAGTAGAAAGGAAGTCTTGGAAGCAGAACTCAGCTGTAGAGGGCAAACTTTCAGAAGTGGCCACCATTTATGTGAGTGCAAAATCTGTGTACATGTCAAATGTCCATGGAAACCCTGCACTTTAAGAGCTACTGGGGAAAATAGAGGGTACCTGATTATTATATTAAAGACATATGTCTGTACAATTAAAGGAAAATTCTAGCATAGCTCTGAAATTTCAATTCTTTCTAAAGTAACTAATCCTCACAGACACATATGACTAATAGGAATTTATTAGTCCAATTTATTTGAGGAATTCACCAGGAAAGTTTTTTTCATAATTTAGAGGGAATTTTAAATTATTTTTGTATATAATTATCCTAATTACAGGGTTTTTAAACGTTTCTAAGATTTCTTAAAGGTATTTTCTCCTTCTAGACCTAAAATTACTAGATCATAAATCCTCTACTGCTATATGTTGCATTGTGGGTTTCCATCAGTAAGTGATGTTGCTATTCACAAACATACAAGAGCAACAAAATCCCATTGCCAACACTGAAACTTATGATCCTATAAAGCCAGTGGTGAGAGAACCACAAAGTTGCTGTCTGAACCTCTGGAGGTCCTCACCAAGCACCAAAACCCCATAACCAACTCTTGCTCCTCTGTTGTCTTTATTTGTAGGAGGCATGGTGATATCCTGCCTTCTTGGATGTTTTTTGTGTGGAGGGAGTGAGGCGAAACCAATTGTTTGAAAATTCAGCTCTTTTAAGAGTTTTGCGTCTTTATAAACAGCTTGACAGTTTTGCCTCATCACAGCAGCTGTATCCTGCACCCTGCCTTTGCTAGTAAAGTTGAGTTTAAGGGCTCTCTCCTTTTGCTCTGAAGGAAGCTGAATATACTTTACAAATGTTACTAGATTTTTGTCACAGTGAGTTGAAGTACCAGCTTTCTGAACAATTATACACCAGAATAGCTACACAAAAACATTACTCTGAGAATAAAGAAGCACCTGTTTGATAATTCAGTAACTTCGTTTTCATTTGTAAAATAAGTAACACCACAGAGTATAATTGCAATGTCATATTAATTATATAGAAACCCAAACAAAATGACTAACTCCCACTCCTTTGGGGAACGCTAATAACACTAATACGACTATCATGACTGAAGATTATCTAGCAAGCTATTTTTCTTTTGTTCTGCTACCTACACACACATCTGCTTCTTCTTTTTGCTGTTGCTGTGTAAGTCACAATAGGGAAGAGCCTTTCTAGATGTTGGTTAATGGTTCTTCCAGCAAAATTCACTTGAGTGATATTACAGTATATACAAAAACAAAACAAAAACAAACAAACCCAAAAGTGTAATCTCTCTCTCTTTCTTTCTCTGGGTTCTGTATTAATTTGCCTGAACAACATTCAATACACTACTGATAATGTACCAGTAAACAAGAATACCTGACACAAATTAAAAAAAAATTACACATTTTCCTATATAGGCTTAATTATGGCTCTTTAATCCTGACCCCAAAGTAAGGGAGAGGTTTCCCTACAAGCAGTGGAGCTTTATGCTGGCATAGGCAAGAGCAGGGATAATGCCTCCACAGCCACTGTGGGGAGTATGCTCACTGGGGCCCTTGTTAAACCTTTAGAGAAGATGTAGCATGCTCTTGCCCCAGGTATGAGCTGGTGCTTGGGGGAGAGCTACATCCTAGCCCTACTATGACTTGTTCCTGCCATCAGCACTAATGGCCCCTTCTCTTTTCCACTCGGGAGTGCAAATACGAGAGTTAGGTTGATGTTAAGTGCTCAAAAATTCATAAGTCATGTGAACATTGGAATAAATTACAGAGACAAAGCTCATATCTCTAAAGGTGCAATGTTATGCTCAACAACACCCCATGACCCTTGCTGGGATAAACTACAGAATTACTAATACAGTATTGTGCTACCATAATGCTGATGTGGTAAACTACAAGTGGATAGTTGCATGTTGAGCAGCAGGAGTTTTCTGCCCAGCAGAATGTGGATGTGTAAGGTTGTGATCACAATGCTGATAGCATACAACACACCAAGGAAGTATGGATGCATGATTTTGTAAGGCACCCATCGCATAATATCTGAGCACCAACCATCTGGGAATGACTGCATCTGACCTCTCAATTGAGAGCCCTCAAGAAAGAGGTTCTTAAATTTGAGATTGAAATGTACCTATGTCCCATACACAAAGCTGATGTTATCTCACTTCAGTCATGGCTAATATTTACATGAGAAATTTCAGGAGGGAGATTTAATATTGAAAATAGTATTTGCCTTAAGAAATTAATCACATACAAGGACAGACTCCTGCACTGACGTCTTTCACATGCCCCTGGTTCTGTGTCTCTGTCCCAAATTTGGGCCTCAGCTGAAAGACGTGTGAGTGTTCTGATTGATCTGAAATACTCATGGAAGCTATAACTCATTATCTATTGTGCCCTCCATTCATGCTGATCTATCCCACGCTGCTGCACCTCCCTGCCTACCTTGCATCCCACCTGCTCCCTTGCAATTTTCCAGTACAGTTGCTTTTATTTCATTCACTAAACAGTTTACAAAGGTGAATTAAAATAAATGAGATGCAAATAAATTCTATGCTTTCTCCCTCATTTTCAAATTGCATTTTCAGTCCACTCAACCTGCTATAATCTCATAGTAATTTCCATTTAAAAGAGCTAAATGGATATGTGATTATTGTTACAGGAACTAACACCAGACAATTAAATGTTGAGGTGTTGATAGATAAAGCTGTGTTTTGATTTGCATAAACATGATGGAAGAAAATCTAACTCTGGCAAGGATTCAGCTCTAAGATTTGTGCATTTAACTTCAGCTAATTACCACAAGTACCTCTATTAAATTTTTGATATTTAGAGTAAGGATTATAGCCATTTTATTTTAGGGCCTCATTTATTTTTGTTTTGAAGACCTAGTCAAAATGCAGAGCTGATTTATCTTAGAAAAGGAGTGATTACTACTTATAATCAACTTCTACAGTACAGCATATCAAAAATCAATTACACAGTCCTGAAATCCAGTCATTAAGGATTTAGCTGCTAATCTCATTCCAGTTTTTGTCTTTTTAAAAAAATACAGGAGCATGCAACTCTGAAGATACAGACAGCATAAAGAAAACAGGGAGAACTACTGATAACTCAGCGCTGAGAATTTGCTAACCACTAAACATCAGGAGAATGTTAAAAAGTAACATCTCCTGTCTTATTTCTCTCTGCAAATAACTAAGCAGTTGATTCGGTGTATAATATCTAATGATAAGAACACTTTATGCAATTCCTTAAGGAGCTAGGTGAAACAATCTTGGAACTGTTAATTATCTTCAAGAACTCAGGGAGGACGGGTGAGGGCCTGGAGGACTGGACAACGGCAAACACTGTACTTATCTTTAAAATGGGGAACAAAGAGGACCTGGAGAATTATATACCAGTCAGCCTAACTTTGATACCTCGAAAGATATTGGAACAAATTATTACACAATCAATTTGTAAGCACCAAGAGGATAATAGCATTATAAGGAATAGCAAGCATGGATTTGTCAAGAACAAATCATGCCAAACGAAGATAATTTCTTTCTTTGACAGGGTTACTAGCCTAGTGGATAGGGAAGTAGTATGTGATATCTCTCGATTTTAGTAAGGCTTTTCACACTATCTCATATAACATCCTCAAAAGCAAACTAGGGAAATAATGCCTTGAAGAAATTATTATAAGGTGGGTGCACAATTGTTTGAAAAACCATACTCAAAGAGAAATTATCAGTGGTTCACTGTCAAACTGGGAGGGTGTGTCTAGAGGGTCCCACCAGGTCAATATTGGGCTTGGCACTGTTCCATATTTTCATTAATGATTTGAATAGCAGAGGAAAGTATGCTTATAAAAATTGTAGATGACACCAAATTGGGAGGGGTTGCAAGCACTTTGGAGGATAGGATTAGAATTCAAAACAACCTTGGCAAATTGAAGAATTGGGCTGAAATCAACAAGATGAAATTCAATAAAGTAAAGTGCAAAATACTTCACTTAGGATGGAAAAAATCAAATGCACATCTACAAATGGGGAATAACGGTGTAGGTGGTAGTACTGCTGAAATGGATCTGGGGGTTATAGTGGCTCACAAATTGAACAAGAGCGAAAAATGTGATGCAGCTGCAAAAAAAGCTAATATTGTTCTGAAGTGTATAAATAGGAGTGTTGTATATAACACATGGGAGGTAACTGTCCTGCTCTACTTGGCACTGGTGAAGCCTCAGCTGGAGTACTGTGTCCAATTCCGGATGCCACATTTTAGGAAAGATGTGGAGAAATTGGAAAGAGTCCAGAGGCAAGCAAAAAAATGATAAAAGGTTTAGAAAACCCCACCTATGGGGAAAGATTAAAAAAACAGGCATATTTATTCTTGAGAAAAGATAACTGAGGGGGGACCAAATAACAATCTTCAAATATGTTAAGGGGTATGAACTAGATGACCTCTCTAGGTCTCTTCCAGCTCTATATTTCTATGATTCTATATACACCCTGATCCAATACCCAATGAAGCCAACAGAAGTCTCTGATTGACTTGAATGGGCTTTGGATGAGACCCATCACATTTTTCTTCCCAGTATCCCAATGTGCCTTCCAATCTCTGCATACTGGAGCCACTTCATCCACAGTGAAATTATTAACACAGCCTTGAAGTTTATGAAAGGAAATGAAGACAACTACTTATCTCAGAGAAATTGCAGGGGGAATTTAGGTTAGTAGAATGTAATTACATGAACTAGAATTTTGTTTGGAGACTCAGACAAATTCTTGTGAAGAGTTCCACAGTATATTGGTAGACAACAAGTGGTCAGGATTTTGATATTGCAGCTCATTAGAAAGATGGCAATTCCACCAACATAGTGACTCTTATCCCTTACGGGGTATTTTTTACCAGCCTCCTTTTGAATCTTCTAGTTGATGGAGCTTCTGATAACTGGCAACAGCAGACTATTCCATCGGTTTATTTGGCCTCTCAAATACATAAAACGTCACCATTGCTACTCCACTTCATTGTCTTATTCATTTGTTTGAATTAGAATTGAATAAAATATCATTTAGAGTAGAAAACAGTCTAGATACAGGACAAAAGACTGTTGTTGTAACGGTGAGTTCCACTTACCCTGAGCTTTCTTCCAAACACCGTCACTTTGCCTTTTATCTGTTCTTTTCTCAGGCGCCACTCAATTGAATTTAAGCCATTTTCCATTGGCAGGGAAATATTACATCGTCCTATGGTAGGGGTCACAGTACCAGCCAGGACGTGAGGTTCACTGTGGAAGCTAATACTCATTCCATTGGCATACATCACTCTCAAAGTGCCATTATTACAGAGCTGGTAGCTATTCCTCACTTGGTCTAGTAAAATAATAAAAAACAATATTTAGCTACTTTAGTCATAAAGAGAAGATAGCACCAACTTAATAGGTTTTCATGGTACTTCCATTGATGTCAAATGAAGTCTGCCTGCGTTGTGCTATGGTAGATATTACCAATGTTATTGACTTATGTAAAGAACAATGGTATTAATGTTCCTAGCCTGCAGAGGTGCTATAGTTTATACTGTTGTTTTTCATTTACCATATATACTCGATCACAAGCTCCCAGGCCATCAGGATAAGCCACTGGCGGGCCGAGATGGTTTGTTTACCTCGAGCGTCCACAGGCATGGAGATAACCTAAGTAAACAAAGTGTCCTGGCACACCAGTTGCTTACCCTGACTGGCCGGGACAGCAACTGGTGGGGAAATTTTTGGGGGTGGAGAAGCTGGGGGTCAGGGGAATAACCCCTGTGACCACCTCCAACATGATCCCACCCCTAGCCCGGGACCCCCACATTGTCCCCATCCCATCCCTTCCCACCTTATCTGGGGAGGGCCAGGGAAGGATGTCTCTGGCCTGGCTGGAGCTGCTTCGGCAGGCTGGGCAGCGTGGCTGTAGCGTGCTCCGGTGGGCCAGACCGGGTGGCGCTGCCGCAGCATGTTCCAGCAGGCTGAGGGGTGGGGCCGAGTGGCATGGCTGCAGCCTGCCAGCCCCGGAGCTGCAGCTGCTTCGGAGGATGGGGGGAGAGCAGCATGGCCAGAAGCGGAGAGACTCTGGCCCATCTCTGGTGGCTGTGCTGCCTCTCCTTGCTCCCTTTGTTGGGGGCAGGGGCTGTGTCCCACCTCTCCCTCTCTATACACGTTCATAAGCCGACCCCCTTCTCTGGTGCTTCCGTTTTTTACTAAAAAAATTTGGCTTATGAACGAGTATATATGGTACTCTGAATTGTAAATCAAAACATATACTGACGTATTTCAGCTCCATAATTTATATAGATGCATTTCTAAAATGAGCAAAACCCAGGGGAAAATTATGTTTTTTAACTGAACTGTGGGATGAATAACAAGCCTATTAAACGCTGTGACGTAAAAAGAGACCATTGGAATCTTTTGTCAGAAGTGAACAACTAATCCCTTCCTTCTTTTTCAGTCTTTTAAAAACTGCCCTCCCGGCAGATACACAGCACAGTGTTATAGATTAGTTTTAAATCCCAAAGGTGTGATACCCCAACAATACAAGCTGGCAGACACAATCCTTTATGTGTGTATGTGTCATTCTTTATCCGACAATAAAGAAGCTAGGCTAGCCAATCAGATGTTTGCCCTTTTCGCTTATTGATAAAAGTTATAAAAATAAAACTGTACTTTTATAGCCATGTTATTCTCTGACTGGTTGACACAGCCAGCTCTATTCTGTAAGACAATCAGAATGGAGCTTTTCGGTACTTCAGTTGTGCGCAGCTCACCAAAGCATCAATATCCATTTGACAAAAGGACAGCATCTACATAATTAATCATTTGGTATAACAGAAATAAAGTCATTGGAACAGGAGGTGTCAGAGGATAATAGTCTATAAATGTTGACATTTATATGTCAGAAGGAGACTATTGTCCTGTGACAATGTTCTTATTCCAGTGACATTATCTCTTAATTAAAAAAACATCATCCACTAAACTCCTTTCAATCTATCTTCGGTAACTGTGACTGTTTACACTGTGTCATATACAATGTTTGGGCCATGTCAGAAAGTTTCACACAAAGGAACAGTTAACCATTTTATTGCTGATCTCTTCTGTGGTATGCCAGCTGCGGCAGCACTCTCTGACGTGGTAATGTTGCATTGAAAACATGGTACATGTTTTTTTTTCTTGTCATGGCATCAGAAAAGGGCCTGATCCTGCATTTTACTCAAATGAGCAGTTCCATTAACTTGAAGAATTAACTTAGATAAATCAGGGCAGCAGGGCTGGGGGGCTGATCTCATCAAGCTACACTATGATTAAAAACTGCCTACACCTTGTCTCAGCTAGGATTTTACAGTGAGATAGTTTATACAAGTTCATTACGTCACTGTAAAGAATCTACCTTTTTGTCCCTAAAGTCATAGCCAATGTTGCATTGGAGTGCAATGCACTCTGAATGTGGGTAAAGTAAACCTGACATGAAAGGCATCAGCAGAGCCAATTTACAACAGGTAATGATCATACTGTATTTGACTCAACTAGGATAGACAAAACTTCCCCTGCCTGTCCTGAGGTACTGCCATTTTCACAGAGTATGTATGGGAGTTTCCTCCAAGAACCTTATGTTATTTTTTTTCCTGCTCAAAAGTGCACTTATGATATGAATCTTTTGAGAACGGCTCCCTTAAAGTACTAGGGAGATATTGGTCTGTGTCTAAAGCACTGAAAAGTACACTCTTGTACCTTGAACCACTGTATAGGAAGCCTCCACAGAGGAGAGATTGGTAATGACTGTTACATCATCATCCCGGTTGGAATTCTCTATATCGATGGTAATAGATTTTTCCATTTCCCGGTGAAGGCTGGTCACCACTCCGGTGGGACGTGTTACATTGGTCAAGCGTCCTTCGTGGTCATAGCTAATAGATAAATTAATGAGAGCAAAATAAGCATGTGTATAATTATAGTCTTCATTTAGTCGACATTATTAATGCAGCAGCTTCTTGCTAAAATATGGCATGAAACAGATCTTGATCTTTTAGAACATTTTGAGTCGCTCAATACGCTGTATTTGAAAACAATCTATGGTTGTGAATTAAGGTTTTTCTAGACAAATTCTGGTCTCTGGTCTATATTGCACCAATATAAATCCAGAATAACTCCAATTGAGTTAGTCTGGATTTACAACGTTGACACTGAGAACAGCATTAGGCCCAGAATCAATACATATTTTAATGTCTGCAAGCCACTACAACTGGATTAGTTGCCTCTGGAATCTGTTAGAATTTGTTGCCAACAAGATATTGGATAAGAGAGAATTAGTTGATGTAATTTGTGAAAGGCTTTTCGAAAGTCCAGAAAAAGTCCTTCACAAGAGGCTATTAAGAAAAAGAAGTACTCATAAAATTCTGCCACAAATCAGCTAAGAAACAGAAAATAAAGAGAAAAAAAAAAAAGGGGGGGGACGACAATTTTCAGTTTGGTGAAAGGTTAACGGTAGGGTGCCCCCAAAAGTCTGTATCAGGCTGCACCAGTGTGGACTAATATGTTTACCAATTATCAAAAAAGGGACAGAACAAGGAGGTGGTGAAATCTGTAGAAGACAAAATTATTTAGATTAAGACTAAAAAATCCATGAAGAACTTTAAAGTGATCTCAGAACTAGGTGAATGCACAGCACAATGGCAGGTGAGATTTACCGTTAAATACAAGATAATTCAAATTGGAAAGAATAAGCTGAACAACTCATACACATTGCTGGGGTTTAAATTAATGCAAGAAAAGGAACTGGGCATCACTGTGGACAGCTCACTGAACATCTCTGCTCAAAGTGGAATGGAATAGAAAATATTCCTATGCCATTTATATAAATCAGAGGTATACCCTTGCATGGGACACAGTTCAGTTTGAATCGCCCTATCTTGAAACGCATGTAGCAGAAATGGAAGGGATGAAAATTACTAGAAACATGAAACAAGTATCATAAAAAGAGTGACTGAAGAGACTGGGACTGTTTAATTTAAGGGGGGATATGCTAGAGGTATACAAAATCATTGTATAAATGATACATAGAAATTGTACCCATCAATATATAGAGAAGTTAAATAGGACAATCTTACTTACTCCTGTCCCAATAGAAAAACAGAATTTTAACGAAACTCCAGGCAGCACAGTTAGAACTGACAAAAGGAAATACTCCCCCCCCCCCCACACACACACACAATGTATAATGACCCTGTGGAACTGCTTCCACTTATAAACAGCTGGTGGAGGCCACTCTCTGAAACAGAATTCTGGACTGCTCTGATTTGGTAAGGCAATTCCTATGTTCCTAAAATGAAGTCCCAGGGTGAAATCCTGGCTCCACTGAAGTTAATGGGCATTCTACCACTGATGTCAGTGGGTCCAGGATTTTGCCCCATGTTGTACCTACAATATTGCCCAGGAGGGAATGTAAGTAGCAGAGTTAATGAGGTGTGGGTGAGACCAAGAGCTACCCTGGAAATAGGACTTCATTGATTTTGCATAGGTCAGTTGATGAAAGCTTCCTTAATGGGTGATGCTGGTGGCTCATAAACTGATTTCCTGGAGTTAGGCAGCAGACAGATATAATGCATTTATTAAACAATGACTATGATGGAGCAGGACATTTCCTGGGAAATGATGAGTGCCTGGGAGAAGTTAGTACCTAAGACTCAGCTGTGAGCCATTAATCTTCAGGAAATGCTCTGACCTGGAGTTGTTATTACCACTGCAACATGACAAGAGGGGAAAGGTGAATGGATCCTTTTTTTATTTTATTTTTTGGTTAATGGGTGAAGTAGATTCAGTTGGCAAGTACTGGATTTTCCAAAGATTTAATGCACTGTGATTATCCAAGCATTTAGTCTCAAACATCTCTCAACATACATATTCAGGTTATAAATAATATATTGAAAGAAGACTTTATCCTTTCACCATTTTTGCCACATTGTTTGCAGGCCTCTCAAATTGTCCCAGGTATTGTTGATTACATTGTGCATCCCTTCTGCATGTTTGTGCCAATATTTTATTCTGTATTCTATACAGAATTCTTATAATGTGTCCATTGCTCTAACATCTGAGCACCTAAATACCCTGTACACTCTTTAAGGCCTGCGTTCTGACCTTTAGAAGTTTAAAATATGCAACTGCTTGACAGGCTGTAGAAAGGATTTAGCTAGGTTGGTTTCAGATATGAAGCACAATAAAGGTATAACAGCAGCTTTTGCGCTAATGTGGAGATAGGCAAGGTGTATATCCACATACATTTAAATAGATCCTTATTCTGTGTCTTATAAAAATAAGTCTGATTCAAGGGAAAACGTCATCACTTTCTTGGGATACTCCAAAGGTCAAGTGGGATATTATCAGGGACCACTTCAAAGATCTATTCCTCATGCCCAAAAAACAAGCTTAAATTATCTTATGTGAACCTGCTGTCAGCTGTTGTATTACTCATGAACCTTGACTGTTCATAATGTGAATTAAGTGCATTTAAAAAAATAATTATGTAAAGCTTTTGGCAGATATAGATTGCGTAAAAAACAATGATGCCAAATAAGGCAGCATTGTATTTCAATAGGGCAATTGTTATGTTATGTTACTTTTTAGAAGATTTTTATGTGTGGTCATTTCACAACTCCACTATCCTACTATGATAAGGGGGACTCATTATCTGTATTTGAATGTGAGGATGTAATGGTGTTGGAGGTAACACATATTGCCTTTACAGAGGGCAGACTTGATGATCCAATAGATTTTTCCATCTTTAATTGCTATGATCCTATATTTACCAAAACAAATGCAGCAATGATAGAGAGAGAGTTATCTCTCTGGAAATACTTCACACATTCAATCTAAAATGTAAACAGTGTGCTGTGTCGACAGGGATTCTCCTATATTTTATTTAACTATTACTTACCATCTCATTAACAAAACAGCTTTGTGCTGGGATGGACTCAGGATGTTAAAGAGTCACAGTAAATTGGCTACCCACGGTCAGCTCCAACTACATGACTCTATTTATCTTTTGTCACATTTTTCCATATGGAGAATTTGCATCTTTGGGTATGTCTATACCTACCTCCGGGTCCGGCGGTAAGCAATCAATCTTCTGGGATCGATTTATCGCGTCTTGTTTAGACGCGATAAATCGATCCCAGATCGATCCCATAAGTGCTCGCCGTCGACACCGGTACTCCTGCTCCACGAGAGGAGTACGCGGAGTCGACGGGGGAACCTGCCTGCCGCGTGTGGACCCGCGGTAAGTTCGAACTAAGATACTTCGACTTCAGCTACGTTATTTACGTAGCTGAAGTTGCATATCTTAGTTCGAAGTGGGGGGTTAGTGTGGACCAGGCCTTACACACTGGGTTAAGTTTCGTCCTTTACACATTGTTTCCCACACACTTGGTATAACGCACATTCTTCTTGTAACTAAAAATGCCCCAGAGACACAGACAGCTTTGTGGATGGCATACTACAGATGTTTTGTAACCTAGACAGAGCGGATCATGTGGCTCTGTTCTTTAATTACATGAAAGAAACTTGGGCTGCAAGGGTATAGAATATGATCAGGGTGCTAATGCATATACAACTGGTGACATTCTAGATGAACAGAAAGCATAACCTTTCTTGTCTCCTGTCTGTATATTGTTATACATAGTACTTAGCCAGGCTGCAATACTTACTCGCAAAACAGAGGAGATAATTAGCTACTATCTATTTTTTCTCAAACATACTAATTTACTAATATAGTGCTTAAACCTGTACTACTTAGTACCAGGCATACTAGTACGTGGTGCTTAGCACCAAGAATAGTCCCACTGAAAGCACCTAGCAATTTTATGAACACTGAAAAAATAACATATAATACTTTCAAGATGCATGTCAGCACCTCGCAGAACATGCAAGTCATATTTCCACTTTAGTAGTCCGAGAAAACTTATCAGAAGTTTTCCTGTAAAATCACACCAAGATACTGTCTCAGTCATGACTTATAATTACCCTTAGGTAAATCAATATTGTAATTTTGAATTTTTTTGTAATTTAAAAAAATGATTTCTAATGATCATTTTTTTAAAATAAGTTTTTGTAGTTTGTAATTATTCTAAATTATTGTAATATTGCCATTTTATTCATCTAAATCTGTGCACTTGTAATTATTTTGCATCCATTCATTAAAATATGTGCTGTTTGATTTAAAGTGTAGTTTCTAGGAAACAAACTAGTTGCTACTGCCTGTGAACTTTGAACTATTGATAATCAATAACAACTAAGTAAAGGTCTATCTAAAATCCCATGCACATCTCCTCATCAGGATGTTTCACAAAAGTCAGATACAGTTAAAAATTTGATTCAGTGATCAGTATTTAGCATTCTCTTGTGCCTCAGTAATGTAACTAATTAAATATCTGACATATGTTAAAGAAACAGGCCTTTATGTGTTAAAGATAACAATTATGCAGCTTTATCTATACCAGGGGTAGGCAACCTATGGCACACGTGCCAAAGGCGGCACGTGAGCTGATTTTCAGTGGCACTCACACTGCCTGGGGCCTGGCCACAAGTCTGGGGGCCTCTGCATTTTAATTTAATTTTAAATGAAGCTTCTTAAACATTTTAAAAACCTTATTTACTTTACATACAACAGTAGTTTAATTATATATTATAGACTTATAGAAAGAGACCTTCTAAAAACATTTAAATGTATGACTGGCACACAAAACCTTTAGAGTGAATAAATGAAGACTTTGACACACCACTTCTGAAAGGTTGCCGACCTCTGATCTATAAGAGAGATGTTCAAATTAGTGGTCAAATTATACAGTGACCACCAGGTGGCACTGCCTTTCTTTTTTTATAAACCAAACACAAAACACAGATAATGCTGATGTGCATTGATAATTCAGTTATTTTTCCAGCTAGGTCAACCAGTTACTTATGTTCAGGTATTGTTTTTGTTTTATTTTCTTACAAAAAGTCAGCAGTGTTTAAGTAGTAGATGACAATATGATGCTTTGGCACATGTTAGAGGTGCAAACCTATTGCTCAGAGGACAATCTAGATCCAGTCACTTGTAAATAAAGCTTGACAAATATTGTCCAAGTCTAACTTGGAAAAAATTACTACTAAATATATCACTAATTAAGTGTTTCATCAAAATTCTCACGCTCTAGATAGACAGTCTTGCCATAGTTAAAAGCCAAAATATTCACTTTTACATATTCAGCATATAGAGCGCTACTTATTTAGGAAACCCTCTTGTTGCCAAGTAAATTACAATAATACTATTAAGGACAAGATAATTGTTAGAGAAAATCTGGTTTGCTTTTCCAGCTTTTTAATATAGCTAGGCACTTTATCTCTGATCCATTTCAGTTAAAGAGGAAATTCTGTCTTTTTTTAATCTACCTGCTCATGAAAACCAATGTGCTTTTGGTCTATCTACAAATTATATAAGTCACATTGGGGTCTTACAGATACCTTGGGATCTAATTTCCTCACCTATCTCAAGAATGAGCAATCAGTAAAATTAATCAACACTTTATCTCCTATATGTAATATGGGTCCAATATCCTGACATTTGAACAGCAAGACTTGTAATTTCAGTTCCAAAAGAAACTAATATTGAAGTCTCTTGACAAAGGCAGCCCTATGGGGTATAACCACAAATTATTGTGTTGTGAACTGGGCAGACCAGCTTGGAGAAAGGGACTTCTTTGCACTCCCACTTACGGCAAAGAAAGTTGGGCCCAATCCTGCAAACAGCAGTGTAAATGCAAGTTACTGATCCTGCAAGGTGCTAGCAATTTGCTGGGAGGTGGGGGAGCTCCCTCACCATCCATACTCTGCACTGGGACTTTAGGGTGCTCAGCAGCTCACAGGATGCATCCGTCTCAGGCCCTTATGCAAGGACGCTGCAAGATTGTTATAGTTAACAAAATCACACATGTGGCTCCAGTACCCTATTACATCAAGATTTAAAGGCCTGATTTAATGTTCATTGAAGCCAAAAGAAAGACTACCATTGATTTCAATGGGCATTATATTAGGCCCTAACCACGCTCACTTGAAAGAGAAATGCATACTCAACAAATTTAAAAAACTTTCTTACTCATAAAAGGTCGTCCACCCTGTTTCATCACTCTTTGTTGCCAAGAGCCCACTATTTCCATTGTAAGTCATTAATCCAAGTTCCAGGGTCTGGGTAGACACTACCTTGAGTCCACCATTCGTGCTGACAGCCAGTGTGACAATCTGATTGTCGGGCATCAGTAAATGGCGTGGCATTCCATTGTTATCCCGACGAATTTTTAAGGAGTTACCATTGTTATCGATCACCTCTGTGACATCGTTATCGGCGCTGTAGCTGAAATTATACAGATACTCTCCGGTAACAAGACTGAGGGTGTACTGGTGGATGCCATCAGCATTGAAGACATATAGCTCCTGTTCTCCTGGAGAAGCTGCCTCGTACTGGTTGACAGAGTTAAGAATGGGCCTGTTTTTACTAACAGCCCTAATGCGGATATTTCCAAGGTCAGCTATGTAGATAGTGCCATCTGGTGCCACAGCTAAGGAGGACGGGGAGTTTAAGATGGCGTCAGTGGCATAAGCATCATCCCCAGAATAGCAATTACAGTTGACATCATTTTTGCAGTCACAGTCTGAAGCTGCCCCAGCTAGGAGGCAGATCTCTCCATTGGTGGTTACCTGGCGTAGTCGATTAATTTTTTTCTCATCTGTCTCACTGATATAAAGGACTCCTGTGTGTGAGATGGCAATTGCACTGGCTGATTCCAGCGCAGAGTGGATGGCCAGTTTGCTAAGGGAGTAGTCTATCCCAGGAACCTGACAGTGCATGGGACGTCCAGCGATGATGCTAACCTGGTGGTTTTCTGTGATCCGTAAAATGACGTTGTTCTCCAGGACATAAAGTGAGTTATCCATGGGATTGACAGCAAGATCAGTTGGCCACTCCAGCCGCACCTATGAACCACACGATAATTCATTATTATTGTATAACTCACACCAAAGAAATAAATTGTTTTCAACACATAACAATTGTATGTGTAAATCATGGAACTAAGTGCTCTACTTAATACTTGCATGTATAAATTAAAGCTATGGACAGTGCTAACTTTGGTTAATTATGTATCTGTTGCAAAGGACTGAATGCTACATTACTTAGTCTACAGCAAGTACAGAAAAATAAAAGGCAATTATACAATAACTTCCATTATCTCAAACTTATTTCTCTATAACTGTGTAAATAACTTGTATTAACCACTGCAAGAGGGTAGGTTCATTCTTTTCAGTAACTAATTATATAAGCTGTTATCCTGCCCTGCATAATGTCATCAATACCCTCTAAATCCTTTTTCAGAGGAGTCTAACATACTGTATTTTCTACAGAGAATGGCCAGGCAATTATCCAAAGTAAATAGCCATCTGTTGTATGGCACATACACAAAGAGGAAGTAAAACTCTACCTGGGTGACATCCATGCTGGAATCACAGCTTAGTGGTCGAACAGCAGTTAGGTCATTAGAGCCCAGCAGAGTTGATATAATTCCATTCTGATCAACTTTCCGAATCATAGTGGCATCAACAAAATACATGAGCCCGTACTTATCCACTGCAATTCCTACAGGTTTGCAAAATAAGCAACAATCAGTGCTCTGGTCTCATGCTTTATTGATACATTTATTCCAAATATGGATGGTTACAAGGTGCTGCTTTTTTGTTCATCCCCATTTTTTCAGGCCTTCAGCCCTTGACGCTGCAGTCCAGATCCTCAGCTAAATCAATGTACCTCTATTGAAGTCAATGGAAGTATGCTGACTTATCCTGTGGTTTTTTAACAAGTCAACCTTAATCTTGAATCTTGCATTAACTCATTAATTTGACTTATGCTCTTTTCTGCCTCTGTATAAAGAAACTTGAAACTTTTTTTTTTAAAGAAAGATTTTTCTCCTTGATTCTTACATGAAACATTCAGATTTCATTTCTCCTAGAAGACTCTATGTGTAATTCGAGAACTTGTAGGTTTTGACCCCATAGACATAATCAAAAATAACTGAGAGTGGAAGTGGTTTTCACTCAGGATGTTTTAAAATTCTTTGAGCTCCATTCCTGCCAACACTCAGGCCTGGTCTACAGTCAGAAATTAGGTTGGTATAACTACATAACTCGGGGTGTAAAAAATCCACACCCCTGAGCGTTGCAGTTAAATTGACCTAACCCCGCTGTAGACAGTGCTAGGTTGATGGGAGAATTCTCTCGTTAACGTAGCTAGCACCTCTCAGAGAGCTGGAGTAACTATGCTGATGGGAGCAGCCCTCTCACTGATTTAGGAAACATCTTCACAGAAACACGGGGGGAGGGATAGCTCAGTAGTTTGAGCATTGGTCTGCTAAACCCAGGGTTGTGAGTTCAATCCTCAAGGGGCCCACTTAGGGACCTGGGGCAAAAATCTGTCTGGGGATTGGTTCTGCCTTGAGCAGGGGGTTGGACTAGATGACCTCCTGTAGTCCCTGCCAACCCTGATATTCTAAGTGCTACAGCAGCCCCAGTGTTTTAAATGTAGACAAGCCCTTACACATGTGCTTAACTTTACACATGCCAGTAGTCCCATTGCATTCACTCAGGCTACTTGTGAAAATTTAAGCAACTGTGTAAGTGCTTGCAGAGTAAAAGCCTTTGTGGGGGGGTTTCTATTTGGTTTTAACAACACCTACTTAACGCAAATAATTAAAAGAAAAACTCTCTTTGCTAACAACTTGACAAACCCACCCTTTTAATTAGAGGGCTCCAAAGCCACCGATTTCAGTGCTCCAAGCAAAATAGTGAAAACAAGACTATATTCCTGATTACATTTGAGATGAAAAAAATACTTAAAAATTCCCCAAAATCCTTTATGGCTCCTTACTATAAATTATAAAGAAGCTTAAAAAGACAGATCCATTTTTTCCCATTTGTAGGAATAGGCTAATGAACATCAGAACTGAAATTAAGAAAAATACTACAGCAGGCATCCCTCCTCTTCTCCAAAAGGGCTTGTGTTTCAAACAATGGTGTTTTCTCCTGTCTGCAAGTTTCCTTTTAGGAGGAAGCCCTATTCAGTGAAATCTCCTTTTGCAGCAAACAGTGAAGGGGTAATAAAGTTTGCTTTAACTAAAGCATGAACCCTTGCCAATCCGCTGTGATTAAAGCACAGAATAAAAATTACCAAGCAAGTAGTGATTTAATTACTAGAGAATTATATCCAGAACCAGTCTAGCCTCAGACAATTGCTTTCTCCAGTCTCTTTTACTTCCTTTACCTCGAGGGCTCATTAGGGTTGCGTCCACTGCCTTCCCTCCATCTCCACATCTGGCTTCATCAAATGGCAGACACTGCTCTCCAGTCCCTGCCACCACTTCAGAGTTACCGGCCAGGTCTTTTGCACCAGTGAGGGATTTGACTCGGTAAATTCGTCGGCTGTTGGTGTCTGATACGTACAGTGAACCCGAAACGGGATCCACAGCCAGGTAGTATTTGTGGGCAGGGTTGTTGCTTTAGGAGGGAAAAACAGAAAACAGAGATGGCTGAGCAGTCTAAAAACATCCTAGACCTTTTGGCCGTAGACAGTTATCTGCCACTCAAAGAACTGGAAAGAACAGTTTGACATCTTAATATTCTGAGGGGTCTGAGTTACTTCCATTTAAGGACTTTGTTATACTTTCCTATTGAAACCCTTTATTTCCCACAGTGCTGATATATTACTGCTTCATTTGGGCACAATTCTTTTAAAAATACATTAGCTACAAGCTCTACAAATGGCTTGGCTTGTGTGCAACATGAACCAAAGAGAAGAAAAAAAGGAATGAAAAATAGATAATGTGTCTGGGTTCTGATTACAGACTGGTCAGTATTTTCTGAAGAGTGTGGCGCTTGCCCCTGCTTCTTAAAATCACTTTCTTGCAAAAGGCCCTTCCCTCCTCCCACTGTTATCCCTGTATGCTTGCCAGAAAGATGACTAACCCCTGAGTTAGATGGATAAATCTGGCATTTAGTGTTCCTAAATGTTAAGTATCAATGGTTGCATGCTCAGAAGGATTAGTACTGAAAAAGTGAGACAGTGGAAGTGCCTTGCTTATGGAGTGAAGCTCTAAATCCACTACCAACTGGGCTGAATTCTGCACTGTGTTGAACCAATGTGCTGAGGAAACACTTTTTTCCAGTGTGTACTATCACATCTCTTTATTATTCCTTTGCCAGGGACTGTTTCCATAAAGCAAATGCTTAATATATTGAAGTAAACTAGTAAAGAACATTAGATTCTTCATTCAGCACTGCTATAATAAGTTGAGAAAGAGGAGAGATGCTGCTATACTCTGATTTGGAAGCAGGGAGTAGTTGGAGGTACCTGCTCGAGGCCAAATCTCTTTGGTTCATCTCTAACTGTTGTCATTCTTGTAATTCCCTTGAAATCTCAGGAATGAGATCAAAGCACCAGCCTCTGAGTCATGAATACTCTGACACCAAATTCATGAGGTCTTACATAAGTAGAAAGTAGGTGCATAACAAATTTATCCTTAAACCAAGTTTGTTCTCATTTGTTCTTAAAATAGTATACAAAGTTGGCCATGTAACTAAAATCAGAAAGAGCCCAAGTATTTGGCTTTTACCTGGGCTACTTTGCAGTGACTAGTCATGATTTGTTATAAAAATGGATGCTCAGATGTATTGCTATATCTCTAATGAAACTATAATTTTTGACAGCTTATCAAATTCTGGAACTATTTTAACAAACCATCTGCAAATTGTGAAATTTCAGTCAGCCATTAACACATATAACTAGAGCTGGAACAAGATGGATTCACTTTAATGTGTTTTTAAACAAGATCTCTATTATATTTACCAGTCTTGTGAGCCTATGGTGACCTTATTTAAGATCAATGGAGATTTTAAAAGTGTGGAGGACAAATGAGGACAGCAAGAGAAAAGGCAGGTTACTTACCAGTAAATGGAGTAATTTGCCTCCAAAGATCCACACTCCTGGATTCATATGGCAAAAGTGCATAACTCCAAGAGTGAGGATATGTCAAGGCAAGTTATGATGGAGAAAATAAGCCATTTCTTCATTAGACTCTCACTGGAAATATAGCCACTGGCACCTTCTGCAGATGGATTATCAGCAGTACACAGACAACTGTGCATATGTGAGGACAGCCAGATTTTGGGGAGTGAGGAGGGACAGAGAAAACACTCTCTATTGTAATCCTCCTTCTCTGCAACAGACTGACACTGCCTGTAATATGGTATGATTCTGAGTCAATAGCACATTCTGCACTTTGCTCAAAAACAGTAGATTCTGGAAAGGAGATTGATTTGGCTGAAATTAAATGGGAAGAGGTAATACCATCTGCAGAAGACTCAAAGGACCATAAAAATGAAGAGATGGAAGTACAATAAATAAATAGAAAATACTTGGCAGTTTTATCCCATGCAAGGATCTCAAAGCCCTTTACAAAGATGGGTAAGTACTGTTATACCCATTTCACAGAGGAGGAAACTGAGGCACAGAGCAATTAGGTGACTTGTGCAGTGAGATCAGTGGAACAGTTGGGATTAGAACTGAATCTCTCAGTCCTTTGTCTTGTCTTCTACAGCATAATGCCTTCCCACCAGGTCATCTCATCACCTCCTCTCCCTTCCTCTTTCCTCACCAAAAGATATTTAACTGAATTTTCTATCTTTGCTTTGGATAAGTGCTAGGTTCAAGGAAAAGCCCTTAAGATGTTGACTTTAGCTAACAGGACCTCTTAGCTTTCCAACAGATAAACATCCAGGCTTGTTAGTTAAAAAAAAGTTTTAAATGTTGTTTTGATGCTTCCCCCTCTTTCATGCTGTTAGACATGCTTCCCTTTAACACTGAAGAGCAGGTTCTGTCACAATACTCACTTTGAGTAGTACCTCACTCTGCAAGTAGATCCTACTGAAATCGAGGGGAAGTAAGGTATCAAGCACTGCAAGGTAGGGTGGCAGACTCTAGCCCACAGAGGGTGCCTTCTGGTCCTCTTCCTCTCTATCTTTCTTATGCAGTCATCAATATATACACTGAACTCACCGCCCCTCCCTGCCATCAGAATTCCATCCAGGCTATGATCATGATGCAGTGATCTTATTCAGAGCATTCATTATCATTTGTTTCAGCAACTCACTGGCACAGATGCAGACCTGTTATATATGTGTTTGCTCTCCATTGTGAGCCGAACAAGGGGAGAGAGGGTGTGAGCCTATTCACCAAACTCAGCAGCAAGCTCACAAGATATGTGGGGCTTTTTTCTCCAAGTTTGATAATGGGGCAAATCAAATTTGGCAGATGGAAACTGATCTAAAATGAAGCACCTTCATTACGCCCACAAAGAGCTAATGGCTTATTTTCTCAAATACAGACATGACATACTGTATATACTGTACTGGAGAAATAAAGAGTTCCCAAACTTGCATTTGACTGGCTAAGCAGCTTTGGCCTCTCCCTTTGCCATTAAAAAAAATCCCTTGAATTCTTTATTAGATTTACATGAAGGCAGGGAATGTATCCTTTGTTTAAAAAGGTTTTTAATAAAATAATCAGTATTGCTTGGAGATACTCTACTACAAGGCCTCATCTCTTAGCGCTTACTAGTGAACATAACACTTAGTACTATGAGGTCAATGAGACTCAACCTGTCGGGAAGCAGGTTGCCTGGGAGTTGGCGTAGGCAGGAGTGGGTCTTAGAGTCTGATTCTCCACTCACTTACACCAGAGTAACTCCATTCACTTCACTTATTTCTTCAATTTAAATATTAAGAAAAGCTGCCATACACAAAGCTCTAAGCGTCCTAACAATTAGTCAGATTTACAACTGCAACTAATAGCCACCCACCAGCACAAATAATCATACAAATAATGAATTGACTCCGCCTCCCTCTTGATTTACTCCATTGTGAGAGGGGAATCACACCATTAGGCCACGTATACTGGGCTCAGGAGAGATGGGGAACCATCAGACTATGATCCTCAAGGGACCATACACCATCTGGGGATTGCAGAACTCTTCATATGCTGACCACTCTCCTTGTTTTACTCCTCCTCTCAATTGGGGACTGTGAGGAAGAAGGCACAGGGGCTGGCTATGCCAGCTGTACAACTGCTGGGGACACCTGGCTAGTGGGTTTAGTGTTTATGTGGTACAAAAAGAGTTTTCCCTTTAATGCCTATGAACTAGAACTCTGTTCACTGCCTGGCTACACTGCTGCGTAAGTCGTTGTAAGTTATGTCACTCAGGGGTGTGAAAAAATCACCCTGGAGCGACGTAGCTTACACTGACCTAAAGTGGTGTCTACTCTGCGCTATGTCAATGGGAGACGCTCTCCCGCCGACTTACCTTCTGCCTCTTGGGGAAGTGGAGTACTGAAGTTGCTGGGAAGGCACTTTGCCATCGACTTATCATGTCTTCACCAGACCCACTAAATCGATGTCACTGCATTGATCACAGCAGCGCCAATTTTGCTTGCCAGTTTAGACAAGCCCTTAGAAATGGATTCTAAACTCCAGTTAAACTAACTAATCAATTATATGACCAGACCACCACATTGTTAATAGTCAGTCAATAGAAAGAAAGAAAGAAAATCCAGAAAAAATTATTAATGAGTTGAAAATGAGTTTTTGACCCATTTCCAGTTCATTAGTGTCTTTGTGAACCCTGTCCAGCATTTTCAAAAGCTACTGCTGTAGTTTGCTTCAACCGTTTAGACCAATTACAGACCGCAGGTAGAAATGCTTATGTAAAAGTTAACTTTGGGTTCATTATACTTGCATTCCACTAGAAATTCCTAATTACTGTCAGAACTTATTTGGTTTCTTTTTGACTGCATTTCATAATTGCTAACGTTTATCATATTCATAACACACAATTAGCACATAAAAATGTTACTATATTTGGTACATGAAAAACATTATGTTACACAAGAAGCACAACACAAAAAGCAAACACAGTGAAGCAAACAAACTGTATCAAATTATATGGGAAAGAGCTTTTGGTCTTACCTATGTTTAAACTCTTTATTTCTTTATAGAAAGGGAACAAAAGGAAAAAAAAGAACAAACAGTTAGCTGAAGCATAGATGGTAAAGCATACATAGCATTTTGTTTTTATTTTACAAAAGGACACAAGAGAGGAAATCTCTCTTCAGCTCTAGCCTTAGGTTGGTTTCGGGATGAAGCACGCCAGGGGGTGTTGTAATCACCAGATAGTTCCCTGCTATGATACCCTCCCTCCAGGCATATTTTGCAAGACACTTTCTGGATCATTGAAATAATCACTATGTGGAAAGATGTTCATCTTGTGTGCTGAGAGAGAGGGGGGAAGAAGGTGGCAGTTTACCACATGGAACAGTGGGCTTAGCAGAGAGGTGTGGTTAATATACAGTGAAACCGGCACTAGGATCACTTCTAACAGTTGAAAGCAAACACTTTAAACTACCCAAAAGTAGTTTCCAAAAAGATTTTTTTTTAACCTTTAGACCAATTTCTACTAAGCAACACATTTTCCCCCTTTGGTCCCTGTGGTAGTTGCTTAAAGCAGGTTTGACTGTAAATGCAGCCATTGATCAAGAAACTCTCTAAGCTGATCAAAGTAATTCTTTGGTTACTGCTATTTGATAACAAAGCAATAAGAGATTGAACGACATGAACTGTGTTGTATCAATTGATGCCTAGTGTGCTGTCTAGGCACAAGGCCAAAAGGCAAGTGCCCTCTATATTCCCAGATGTGAATTAATATATTTTTTGTGCCTAGTGTGTGTTATTGTGTTTATACAATTTTGTTTAAAAATACACACTGAGTGGAATACCAATGATGTGCGTAACTCCTGAGCTGCAGCTCTTACAGCACAGTCGGAAGCTTGGAACTTTGCAAGGTTCACTCAGTAAATTGTGCCATGTAACAGTCCTGGCTCAAACTTCTTATTAGCCAGTGATATCAGTTGATGTCTTGGGGTAATTTTATACTGCTTGGTGAAAGTGAAATATCAAGCATGATTCTGTTCTTGTATACAATTTTACTCATCGTGATTTACACTGCATATGTAAGACCAGATTGGTATTTGTTATCTGCCACAAATGAAGGACTATTTTGGTATTAATTATGGAAATATTAGAAGCTTTAATAAAATTGCAAATATGCCAGTTTGGGATTCTGATCCTGTTCATACCTAAGGGCCCAATTCTTCAAACCCCTACTCATGTAAGTCCTATAGATTTTAATGGGACCACTCTTCTGAGCGAGGATGTTTTCTATGAGTAACATTTGCAGGACTGGACCCAGATTCCTTTCTGAGAACACAGAGTTAAACCGACGAATGTAAGTCCAAAGACTGTATCAAGCCTGTTGTAGATTTTCAACAGTACCCAACATGAAATAGCTTCATTGTTCATTGCTAGTAGTTGTTACAGAGGCCACGAAAACTATGCTATGGAAAACAGACTAATAAAAGACAAGGGTAGCCGGATAGAAACTTAAAGAAAGGATAAGCACCCTGACCTTTGCTGATGTGCTTTCTTACTTTTTTGACATATTCTAAAGAGGCTGAGATTGATACTTGTTCACCTGCACAGCCAGAAGGGAAGAGTGATCAAGCAAGTCCTCTTGTAAATTTTGGGCCAACATTTTCAAACTTGGAAGTCTAGTGCTAGGCACCTATAAAAGTGACCTGATTTTCAGAGATGCTGAGGTGACATGGAAATAAATGCCTGATATTAGGCGCCTCAGTTTGAAAATGTTGGCCTTTACTTATAAAGATTATAGAATCATAGAAATGTAGGGCTGGAAGGGACCTCAAGAAGTCATCAAGTCCAGTCTCCTGCGCTGAGGTAGGACAAAGTAAACCCAAACCATCCCTGACAGGTGTTCATCCAACCTATTCTTAAATACCTGCAAAGATGGGGATTTCACAACATCCTTTGGAAGCTGATTACTTCTTGTCCTACCTTCAATGGACATGAAGAATAATTGATCACCGCCCTCTTTGTGACAGCCCTTAAAGACTGTTATCACATCCCCCATCAGTCTTCTTTTATCAAGACTAAACATGCCCAGTTTTTTTAACCTTTCCTCATAGGTCAGGTTTTCTAAACCTATTATCATTTTTGTTGCTCTTCTCTAGACACGCTCCAATTTCTCCACATCTTTCCTAAAGTGTGGTGCCCAGAATTGGACACAGTACTCCAGCTGAGGCCTCACCAGTGCTGAGTAGAACAGGACAGTTACCTCTTGTGTCTTACATACAACACTCCTGTTATTACACCTCAGAACAATATTAGCCCGTTTCTCAGTTGCATCACATTGCTGACTTATATTCAATTTATGTTGCTCTATAATCCCTAAATCCTTTTCAGCAGTACTACCACCTAGCCAGTTATTCCCTATTTTGTAGTTGTGCATTTTGATTTTTTCCTAAGTGAAGTACTTTGCACTTATCTTTATTGAATTTTATTTTGTTGATTTCAGACCAATTCTCCAATTTGTCAGGGTCCTTTTGAATTCTCATTCGGTCCTCTGAACTGCTTGCAACCCCTCCCAGCTTGTGCCGAGCTATGTGTCTGAAGGCAGGCTACAACCCAACTGGATGAATTAAATTAATCATATAAAATGAGGAGTCAGAGTGCAATGATGTTCTACAATGATAAATGTTTATGGTGGGTCACACAGCCACACAAACTACCTGCTCGGAACATATACTGATCTGCTAATAGGAAGCATGTCCAGTTTTATTTCACATCTGAGGATAAAAATCGTAAGTCTGTTTTCTAGAATGATGTTCCCAGGGGTGAAGAGGCATTGATGTGCAGTGATGCACAAGACAGGTGTCAGGGAATGGGCTTAAGCATAGAGCGACCCTGATTCTGACCTCACTTATGCTAATATAAATCAGGATTCACTCCATTGAAGTTAACAGAATTACATCAGTGGAAAACTGGTGTGAGACCAGAACCAGGTTCATCATCTCTTCCCAGCCCAATCATTTTGTTGTGTTTCTCAGGCACTGAAAGTGAAGCGATTGGTTATTGGTAGTATCAGAGAAATAGGCTAGCTATTCGAATTCTCTTGAGGTGTTTGTCAGCTTTTTAAAGTTTACAAGAGCAGTAGTTTGATCATGCTGCATCTCTTGACAGCCAACAAGTGAGCTGCAGAAGGACCAAGAAGGTGTTCACATAGGATCTAATCATATAGTTTTTCCTCACGTAATTAATTTGTCTCCAGAGACTGAGCAGTAAGAGTAAGGACTAGTCACAAGGGTAAGGGTTTTCAGGAATGGCCCTTTCCTCTCCCAGAGGGAAGAAAAAGGACAGTGAACAGAAATGGGTGAAATGGTCCACTTACACTGGTGCCTTTTCTATTTATGTGACCAAATCTTCAGCAATTGTTTGTGCACAGTGAGATAATTTTTAAGAATTATAGTATCCTGATTATGCATGTGGCTCTGTGATATCAACCTGATTTTAACTGCACTGACCATATCTAAAGGAAGATATTTAAAAATGTGGGGAAGGGGGAAAGGAGTGGGGACAATGGGCACAAAAAAATGTTGATATCAAAAACTCTTCTGAACTCACAAGGCTTTTAAGCCCTGGCGTATTGCTCTGGCTCACCAATGATAGGCAGTCAATCCCATAGTCTTGAAAACTAGGTAGGCTTTGTCTAATAGTAAAGGGAGATTGTATTAAGTGATTAACAAAAAGAGATAAGTTGATTTCTTCTTTGATCATCTTCCATTTTTTCTCTATTAATATTCATTGCTCTATCATCCATATATATTGAGCTATGCTTTTCTGTGCCCCATTTCTCCATTGGAAACTTATCAGGTGGCAAGTGACAATGTTTTAGAAAATTATAAAAAGGAATGGGAAAGTCTGATTTCAGCACAGGTTACATAAGTCAAAGGGCTACGTTTGACACCTTACCTTAATTCCAATATACTGGTGACATTCCTAGATGGGAAGATGCGCCGAATATAGTTAAAATCCCCAACAAAGAGGCTTCCATCAATTCCCACTGCAAGTGCCACAGGGGCCAAAAGCTTGTTTCCTTCTGCGAGACCATTGCAACTTGGACAGGAGATGCTCCTTCGGCGCCCGTTCCCCATAATACTGGTAATCACGGCTGGCTGCTGAGTTAGAAACCGATTCTCTCCACTGCCTTTATGCAATATACCTAACAGTGAAGGGAAATGGAAGTGGTTACTATGATAATTTGGAAAGTTGACCTTTAGAGGGCCTGCTTTTAACAATTGATGTGACACTGGTTCAGGGATGTAAGGTGAAGTGCCTTCAGTTGCATGGTCTCACAACATTATAGTGAGGAGAGGGATAGTTGGTGTTTTCAGGGCAGCCTGAGCACAAGAATTACTCAACTAGCAGTAAAGTTAAAGGTGTAATGTTGGGTCGTATTAGAAGACACTACAAGTCATTATGAGTCAAACCACTGTCATACATCTCTTTCTTCTTCCACCCTACAGAGGCGGATTAAAGGAAGGCTACAGTTATAATGTCATCAACTAGAAAGCAAAACAAAGAGACAAAGAACTGAGAGCACTTGCCCCTGATAAGCTTAGCCCCTGAGTTTCCTCTGCCTTCAGTTTATTTTTATTATTATATGGACACTCCTGTGTCAGCTTTCCTGTCCTCTTCCTTCTTTGCCTCTCCCTCTCGCTGTCCTTCTCACCCATGCAAGGACAGGAAAAGAGATGAAGGGAAAGAGAAGAAGGGGAAAAAGGAAAAAGTCAGAGACAAGAGCAAAATGCCTGAAGAGGCTTTCAAGGGCTAGAGAGAAAGTGTGGAAGGTAGAGGAGCATCCCCATTTCTGAGGGTGGGAGGAATGTCTGAATTGGGACTGCCAACCACTCTGAGGGATAATGTGAGTCCTGCCTCTTCTAGGTCTGCCAGGATACCCCAGCTCCAAACAGCACAGAAAAGCTACTGCTAACAATGTGGTCAAATAGTATGGAAAATACTGTAGGAAACTATCAGCTGCGTGTTCATTTGGAAATCCAATTATTACATCTTCAAGTGAAGAGGTTTATAGCACGGCCGTGAGTGCAGCTGTCACCACTGACAGCTGTAACAACCATGACACCATATGCAAGGGTGGAATGCACATGCTGGTACAATGCCACAAAGCTCAACCTGCCACATAGCATCCATGAAAGTATGTGTTAAATAAACTGACCTCACTGATTTTGAAAACGACACCTAGGCTTCTTGTGCAATTAACTATTCTGCAACTTGCTCATGCAAGCAACAGAAAGAAGGTTCCTGAAAAAAGTTTGCGAGGGTCACAAAAAAAGATATGCTAAGTCTCCAACTCCCTTAGTCCTATTGGTAAAAAATGTGAAGAACAGGAACTGTTTTAGATCTGCCTGCATAGCTATTAGCTCAAGGCACTTAAAGTCTAAGACAGAGAGAGAGAAACAGAAGAAGTGATGACAGGAATGGACCAACAGGAATAACTGGAGAGAAAGAGAATAGTTAGCAATTGCATATTAAGTAGTTAATGGAGCTTTGCTTTGTTTTGCAATGCACAATTAACAATGTTATGACTGTAGAGGTATTTATCCTTTTTCAGACTAAGGCTATGTCTCCCTATATGTCTGTGAAGCACATGGCCCATTTTAGGTGCTTGTTCTAATATAAAGAATACTAATAATTTAATTGCTAAAAAATTACACAATTACATGGATCATACACACAAAGTGGTACAGTTACAGCAATAAAAATAACTTGTGTGCTGAATTCTTTGACATTTAAAGCCTCTTACTGACCCACAAATGCCACCTAAACTCTTTTTGACCAGCTTCTTGGGAATCTCTGGTGGCATAAGACTCCTTAAAATAAGTTTTTCACAAATTGACAGAGCCAATACTTCAGTTAGCTCATTAAACAGACATTTACAGTCATAGTCAAAACTGGCATTTACCAGAGTAACTGCTTTAACATATCAAAAAAATAGTGGTACCATTATCTAAACCCAGTCTCCACTGTCTTCTCAAGCCTGTACTTGGCTCTTCTGGAAATTATTTCACCCTGGCTAAAGTCTAGTCAAATAAATTTGATGAAAGAAACAGCCAAAAAACTCAATACAACTAGCAGAACCAGAGTGTGCCAGAAGGTAAAAACATGGAAACACTATTTCTATATAATTTACCTCTAGAACCCAATGAGAAGAGGGCTGAAAAGTTAAAGTTACAATTAAATCTACTACCCCGTTTCCTGATGTCTTCAAAGCTGATGCAAATATTTCCACAAAGTGTCTGATGCTTGAAAACTGCTTTTACTTTCTATGCATCTCCCTCGCACCCAGTGGAAAAAACACACAAAGCTCAGACCCTGTATGCCGGAAGAAATTGATCAAAGTATTTCTTGTTGGCTTTTGTGGTACTAGCTAACTGTCCTGACACTTTCTGGTTCCTAGTATTGCAAGTTCCTGACACCATGGTAGGTTCAAAGGAGGTGTTTTTTCAGGTTTGCCTGGGATAGAGTTATTGTGCAATGAACTAGAACTCTCTTCAGTTGCTAGTGCTGCAGCAACATCTTTGTGTAGCTGACTGCTTGCTGTGGCTGCAGAATGGATGGCTTGAAGGAAATGTAAACATATTCACACTGAAGAACACCTAAATGTTGCAAAATTTTCCAAAAGGAAAAAGTGTGGAAGGAGAGATTATTTATTGTTTTTAGAATTGACCCAGTAGGCCACGGTGTTTGGCTTTCCTTGGGTGGTGGGGTAAATGGATTTGTTTAGTCAACCTGACATCATACAACCGTTGGCTAGATAACTTGGCAGTGTCTTTTGCAGTAGATCTGTGTTAGCATCAATAGGGGACTTCAGAGTCCTCTTCTGATGTCACTTGGTCTCTCTGATTGCCACATCCCTGGCCTCTGTTTTAACTTCTCTAAAAATCCTGTTCCCTGTGTCCAATTTGTGTTTGATATTATGACTATAACGGGTCTCGGATTTCCCAGCTCACCCAGTTCATGTCTCTCAGTTTTCCCTAGGTTTATCTTTCAGGAGGATTACAGGAGCCAAAGGCAAAAACAAGGAATCAGGAAAAGGCTCGTGGAACATTGGCAGAATAAGGGGAGGAAGAAAAAGGATCAGTGGCGCAGAAGGAAAAGCTTGGAAATTTAAGAATGTGCTATTCTGTGGCAGGGTAAGAAGCGATTCTTGGAAAATGACACAATTATTCTTAGAAACAAAAACAGTTCTGACTTTACCAAACTTTTCAGAAATATAGTGAGAAAAGCAGTGGAACTGGATTTTTCAGAATTTAAATATAAACCATGGAATGAAGTTTTTACAGATGGACAGAAGTTGCTATGATGGCATGTAGTTCAGTAAACACATGGAATCAGTTAACTCACCACTCTTGACATTAAGAACATGATGTTTATCCAAAGACCAGCCGCCTAGATTTGAGGGATCTAGTTCAAAGCCTTGCAGCAGCGCTGTCCTCTTCTCCCATAAGATCAGGCTGGGGCACGTCTCATATTCAAACCCAACAGAAACTGGGGAAAAAATGGTGATGATTATTGCATAAGCAATGGACGAAAATGACTGGACAGTTTTTCAAATAGTAAAACAACTGGTTTCCAAACAGTAAGACAACTGGTTCCCAAACACTTTCTATGAGATGGAGTGATTATGCTCTCTTTTATTCCACAATATTAAACTCAGATCTTTGACTTAATTCAACCTTGAAACTTGATTCCCTTTTACTCTGTAGGGACCTGATGACCTTTTCATTGAATAATTGGCTTTGGGAAGTGACCAGTTTGATGAGGGGAGAGAGGGAAAAATCATTAAAAAAATCTAATAAAAATTCTGCTATTAAATGACAGGACAGGATTTTACTTTTAATTAGCCTGATATTCACCAGATTTATTTATTATATTTAATGGCATTTTTTTCATATGGTATATAATAGCTCATTTAAAATGGGATTATAGAAGGCTTGTATTGGCATGTATATGTATATACACACCCATACACTACATACATTAACCTGGGATCTGTGAATTATTGGGAGAAGAGGTGCTATTGTCTGCAAGTCTTTAGAATAATGTGAAAGTGCAAGAGCAAGCAGATCTTTAAAATACGATTTTCTTTCCAGATTCACATTGCTTTAATGCGCATTTGTAAAATCCTTACATCAATTGTTCACATTTTCAGGTACAACTATAAAAGTTACAAAGTTTTTAAGGTCATTTCTTTTGTTGCTTGCTAGAATAAAGATCTCTAACTATGCAATTTAAAAATGGCTATAAAAGTGCTGGAATGACCCCTGCTAGAAAATACCATTTTAATTGTAAGCATACTACAATACAGGCAAGCACTAACAACAATATACACTAGATTCCAAGTGGATTAGAGTATGCATGCCATTCCAAAGGTTAGAATCACTTTTTACCAAACAGGATATATGGAGACCAAATTATTCCTTCTACTAAAAATGTGGATGAGGCTCAATCCTAGGATAAAACTGAATAAAGAAGGCAGAATTTGCATAGTTTGTATTTGGTCTATAGGTAAATTCTTGCAACAGTCCTTATTTCAGTATTCTTACTAAATCAGCCATTATAAGCACTACATTATCATTTGAAAGTTTTAGAGTTTGAATGTCATGACATACCTACAGCATCTGACAACCCATAAACCTTCTGACCATATGCATCAGTTTTGTCCCAGATAAATGTATATGCCAAATTAGGGGATGCCTGGAATGATTTTTGAAACAGATGCCCTTCCACTGCTACCATCAGATGAACTTTAATTAGATTCAGAGGCACAAGAGATTGGGTCATAGTGATCTTGAGCAAAGATTTGTATCCAGCAGTACGGGAACTCAGATAACAGAGCTTTATGTTGGAGCCAGGAAACTCGATTTCTTCATGAAGAACCTGGATGGAAACACAGAATAGACATAAAAAGAACAGGAGTACTTGTGGCACCTTAGAGACTAACAAATTTATTAGAGCATAAGCTTTTGTGGGCTATAGCCCACTTCTTCGGATGCATAGAATAGACATATTAAACTTGTCACTGTACACTTTATTTAGAAGAGATATCTGTTTGCACTTTACTTAAGAACTAACAACTTTCTACAGTTGAAAATTTGTATCCTTGCCATGCTGCAGTAATACAGTTTAGGTTATGATTTCTGGATTAATAATTGTGTGACACTATTATGTTTTCATTTTAAAAACAGTCTGTTGGAAAAATTGTAAATAAAAACAACAGCCTTTATTGCTAGTTATATACATAGGGGCCACAAGAGGCTGCAATTATACGAACCTGCGACTTCCACTGGCAATTGGTATAAAGCAAAAGGGATGCCAAGATGGAATAAACCAGCAATAATAATAATACCAGTGTAGATCATTAAATAACCCCTTATCGTTTATCCCCCTGACTAGCATAAGAGAAGGCAGCTTGTGGTTAGTTGCACATACAAAGTTTTTGCAAAATTCTCTTGAAATAGCCTCAGCTATAGTTAGAAATACACAGGACTTGATGTACAATGTGATAATGAGAGGCAGTAGGAGAGAGTGTAAGGTAGTCGAGAGAGATGCCTGGGTGAGATAAGCCTAGCACAGCTTCTACAAGCTTCATTAGAGAAGTCTGTCTTTTAGCTCATCTGTTAGAATCAATACACAAGGGTCCCAGTTGAAGTCCAGTGAGTGGATGGTGAAACTCTGATAATTGGGTGCATCATCTCTGATGTGTGGCTATCACAGTGAGTGATTGTTTCTACATTCTTTTCACTCCCACAATTCATACCTGGGTTTCTGGTACTATGGGATTCCGCCCAGGAGCATCACTGAAGAATGTTGAAAGTGGCGATGAAATGATGACTGGATCAGGACGGACAAAGCCACTTAAGTCGCAGCTGGGAATGGAGTTCTCCTCAGTTTTCATAACTAGTGTATCCATGGCGTAGAAGCTATTCCATGGCAGCCATACCGTCCTTTCCTGACTCATGAATGGGGCTCGCTCAAAGTGCAGAGTTAGGGAAGCCCCACCGTTTGCAATCAAGTCAAACCTAGGAAAATGTGGGCTTAACATAAGAGGTGACCAGATTGAATAGTTCCACAGTGATAGCATTCCCAGCAAATGGAAATTAACGATAAGCTTTAAAACACACATCCTGGCTCAGGCTATTCACAATGGGAAGTGGAACTGTTAACTTCTAAGCTGCTGGTTGAAATTCAGACATGATCAGCAGTAACTTAGGCTATGTCTACACTGGGCACTTTACAGCGGCACAGCAGTGCTGTTACAGCAGTGCCGCTGTATGGTATCCAATGTAGCTGCTCTTTGTCGGCAGGAGAGAGCTCTCCCACTGACAAAGCGCTGTCTACATTGGTGCTTTTAATCGGTAAAACTTTTGTCGATCAGGGGTTGTTTTCACACCCCGACCAACAAAAGTTTTACTGACGAAAGTGCAGTGAAGACATGAAGTCACTCTTACAAGTCTATTTCTTAAGGGAACAAAGGTCCACCTCCGAAAACCACTACCACCTCCACCAGATCTGATGTTAATCAGCACCCTCGTAAACATTCTCAGCAGAAACTGCAAGGGCTTACTGACCCTGGATACTGAATTATCTTTTCTCTCAAGGTCTGTCCCCCTGGAACAGCACTAGTGTATGGCACTGGTAAAGAAGTGATGGGAAACTTGTGCTGTTTCTGTTCTGTGGCTCAATAAAGAATTTTCGTCTACAGGACCAGTGATCTGACACCTTTCAGAAGCACCAGAGACAACACGTAACTGTTGATAGTGGGATGGGGGTGGGTGGGAGCGGGCACAATTTAAAGGTTCTAGTGGTATGCAGCAGGGCTCAGGACCGGGCATATAAACCTTGGCAGGAATCAGGGAGCATGTTACTCCATGTGCCCCACACACATCACCTCTAAGAAGCACTAAACATTTACTCTGAACTCCCACCCCAAATATGATTTGCACGTGTAAATGTGCATGCCCATTAGCCCTTGGAAATCTGGCCTCAATAAATAAAATACTCACAGATCTTTTTTGCAAGAGAGCTAGAAAATGGTTAATTTTTCATGTATTATATTGTCTCTTGGCAATGCAATGAACTGAATTACCAGTACATGGAATAATGTAAAACAATAACATAACAGGGCCTGATTCACAATTGAGTTACTCCAGTGTTACACCAGAGTAATGCTATTGATTTCAATAGCATTACACTGGTGTGATAATATAGTAATACGCTGGACTGTATGAAAATTCACGTATCCCCTGTGTTGATTCATGTCAATTATTCCAATTCAAAGTTTTTTGGACTATAGATACACATAAAACTGCAAATATTTACAATGCATTTACCATAGATGTTTTGTTTTAGTGCCATGTCCAATAAATTAGATAAACCATGACACTTTCATTTTTGTTTGAGCTGAACTGGTGTGCATTTCAAATCAGATGATACAAGAGGGAAAAAAGCAGTTCTTCGCACAGCGGGGAATTGTCTAAGTATATTCAATTAGAATCTTTTGATTATGTTCTACCCTAAAGAAACTCTAAAGATAGTGGATCTTCAAAAAGGAAAGATAGAGGCAGAAGGGAACTTTTAACAAAATATTCTGTTCTATAATGATACTTTTTTTCCAACAGTGTGTTGGCCTGCCTTGCATTTTAAAATGAAATATTTCTGGTCTCAGCTGGATATTGCAGTAGTCCACAAATGTTTTCATAGATACAGAGCAATTTATTTGAAAGGAAGTCTGACTGCTAACACATTATTATCAAAAGTCAGCCTTTTCATATTTACTTTCCGTTAGTATTCAAAATGCTATGTGAAAAATTACTTTTGTGTTTACTTGATAGCTGTTTGGCCCAGTAGGAATTCTATGCATGATACCACATGGTTCCACTAGATAGCACCATCTGTTAATCTGCACAGATATTACATACTAAGTAGGTGCAGAATGAAATAACTACACTTACGTGCCATCCTGACGAGTGATTGTGTAGCCGTACTTTGGATACTTGACAAATGACACATTGACTCCAACGAGTGGAGTCCCATCTGTAGTCACTACTTGGCCTCTTATAAGAGACACAAGACTGAAAAAGAAACACAATTAATGTTAGCTATGAAAACAAGGGTTGTGGTGTTTATAAACAGACTAGGGACACTAATCTGATCTCATTTACTCAGTGTAAATCCGATTTACTTTGGATTTACACCAACACAATTCAGAATATTGCCCATATATTTATTTATTTGAATACATATTGATCTGAGTTGAGTGTGTGTATATATATATATATATATATATATATACACACACACACATACACACTCAACTCAGATCAATATGTATTCAAATAAATTCATAGTTAATCCATATAGAGAGGCCTATATTTGCTGAATGGAGATGAATGTCTTTATGTGGGTGGGTGAGCTGTGATTATTGAACCATTCCTCCAGGTCTGGTAGCACTTCGATGTATAGAAAAGGAACGCCACATGACTCATTGAAGTAAGAGCTTGGAAGGTCATTCTCGCAATAAAAGATTTTTGGATACATTTTCAGAAGTGCCTAAATGCCTACATCCCATTTTCAAAAGAGCCTAGGTCCCATTTTCAAAAAAGACTTTGGCACTTAGGGCCATATTTTCAAAAGTATTTCAGCACCTACCCTGTTTCCCCGAAAATAAGACAGTGTCTTATATTAATTTTTGCTCCCAAAGATGCGCTAGGTCTTATTTTCAGGGGATGTCTTATTTTTCAGAAATGAAAAATGCCTTATTATCGGTGGATGCCTTATTATCGGGGAGGTCTTATTATCGGGGGGATGCCTTATATTACAACGAGAGGCAAAACTGTAAGTAGGCCTTATTTTCGGAGGATGTCTTATTTTCGGGGAAACAGGGTAAACATGCAGATAGGAGCCTTATGGGTTTTCCAAAAGCACCTAAGCAGTTTAGGCACTAAATTCCCATTTAAATCAAAACTAACAAATCTCCTTAGGTGCTTCAGAGAGTCTCAATAGGCGCTTATCTACATCTTTAGGAGTCTAAATATCTTTGCCACTTTGGCTCTGTGTGTCAGATTTACCTCTCAGTTCCACTGGTTTTACATTGGTACAATTCCACTGATTTCAATGGAGCTACTCACCATTCACACCAGTGTCAGTGAAAAATTAACGCGGTCCGTTTGCTTTCTGACAGTTTATTTTCCATTGGAGAATGTTCTCCTAACTTTTGAACTTTGTCATATTGTCTGACTATGAGATCACTAGAATTGTACAGAGCTATTCTACCTTCCCTGTCAGTTTTTTTCCCCTTCCTATGGTACTGAGCTCTCACAGTCAACTCCTATAATCACTCCAAAAAGAACAGAGGTGGGGAGGGGATATCTGTAGTTTTCACAAATAATTTTCCAAATTAAGTTTTATGTAACCTCATCCAAGTTGTAAGTGTCTGACATCTTGCCCTGAATCCTGATTTCCAATACCTTGTTTTCACTCAGCCAGTAGGAAAACAATTGGGAGTTTGTTTTGAGAAAGGAATAAGTAAAAACTGAGCAGAGATTTCACTATTCAGCCCCAACTGAAAACTTTTCATTTTACCATGAAGCATTTTCAACATTTTCTACCAGCTTCAATTTGCAGCTACACAGAGAAAGCAGATAATGAAAAGCTTCATTTCTGAATTGACCCCGTACTGGCAGGTCTGCAGCTGCTCGGCGGCCTTAACAGACTTTAGGTAATTTGGCAGACACAGATTCTTGACACCTAAGGTTCTTGGACTGAGTCCCAGTTTTAAGACTAGGGGATTAAACTGACCTGCTTTTTGCCAAAACTTGTCAAAATTCACTTGAATTTTGGGATAGGTATACTGCTTTATGTTATTCCTTATAGATCAGTTACTGAAGGGATGCAGACCTGAGAGCACATCTATCTTTATTAGCAATACCAAAGATTATTTTTAGACCTTTTTATGAACTTTGAAATGTTTAAAATGCTCTAATGTGAATTTCTAAGTGCACTCCACTGGCTATTAAACAAACGAGTTCTCATTTTTCTTTTATTCCATGCACATTGTAATATTCTCTTGATATCAGAAAAACATAACCAGTTCATGAAAATAATCCTATTACTTTTTAATGATTACCACACCAACATTTCTTGACTTTCTAGGTCAAATATTAATTTTTGAAATCATTGTATTGTAACGTGATATTGACCTCAATAGAAATCCATGCATGTTGCAGACCATATAATTGGGAATACTTTGGAACAAGCCAAGTATCTTCACATTACTGTTTTTTCTCAGATTATTTTATTAAATATATCAATCATGCTTTTAAAATGTTGTAGAAAAATAGCTTGCATCACATGTAATTTTTAACAAGTCTGTTACTTCAGATTCTTCACACATGCCTTTAATGTACAGTAAATTTACAAACAAAAATATCAGAAAGGCATGATATAGGTTCATTTCTATTTATGATTATTCACCTGCAATAATAATAATACCACAGATAAGACAAGCTAACAAGTAAATTATAGTGATTTTCCATTGATGCCATTTGAATTTTTTTTAAATCTGTTTTGTGGGCTATTGCCTCTTAAGCATGAAAATAATTATATTCCTCAAACAATTTTCTTCCTTTTTTCACATAATAGAAGTCAAATGTGAATGCAGTACAAATTAACATGGTTCGTTTTTGTTCAACAGCTTCAGACCACCACATCTTTGTCTGTGTACCAGAATGAGCAATGAGGTAAGCATCGTTTGGGGAATTATGTTATTGATTATTAGTTGCTCCTGCAGAGTCAACAGGCAGAGCAAAAGATATTTTGTAGAATTGTAGTGCCTATTTCCTCCCCCTTCTTCTCCTCCATTTCTTTGCAGTGGAGTGGCACAAAGAGCTCAGGAGGAGAGCGATCATTATAATTCATGGGACTTCCCTCCAAAAATTAAGACAGCTTTAATGTATGCAAAAATTTGGGGCCTAACCCCTTGACAGCATTTCTCTGAAAGCTATGTTGGCACTTTAAACCCCCAGTTTCAGCATTTCAGGCTTGAACACAACCATTTGCTTCTGTCCATAATTTGGCATCTGCGATACCAGTCTGGGGTAACATTTTCAAAAGTGCCTAAAGCACAGATCCACAAAGGTACTCAGACACCTAAGCCCCACTTTCAGGCACCGTTGCAATCCACAACCTCCCTGCTCAGCTGCCACCTACAGCCAAAGGTGCCTAAACTCACTCGACACCTATGTTTTTGCAGTAAAAGTTCCCTGGGAGCCTCTTGGCATGTGCTCTGCTGCCTCACGAGGCACCTTTCCTCTGCCTACGCCTCAGAGTGATTCACCAACTGGGGGAAGGCAGTCAGTCAGCTGCCTGAGTTGCATGTGAGGGGCAATCTGGTAGGAGGGCTCAGAGGTTGCTTAGATCTACACAAAACAGCTAAGGGAAAGGAGGAGGAGGAGGATGACCTCTCTGATAACCTATAGGATCCTCACCTAGGATGTGGGAGACCAATCGTTCAGGTCCTGCCTCTGCCTGATGAGGGGAAGGGATTTGAACAAGGATGGGCAATCTCTCAGTTGAGAGCCCTAGCCAGGGGGCTATGGGATATTCTGAGGTGGGTCTCCCTCAATCTCTCCAATTCAAGTTGTTCCACTTCAATTAATTATTTTATTAATTGGGTTAGAAAGAGTTAGAATGACTCGAGAGTCAGTGGTTTGGTCACTCACCTGAGAGGTGGCTGATCCCTGTTCAAATCCCTTCTCCCCCTCAGGCAGAAGAGGGACTGGAATTGGGAGTGCCCCACGTCCCAGGGGAGTACCCTAACCATTGGGTTAGAGGTTATAAGGCAGCTTTTGTTCCTCATCCTCCAATAAGATGCTCCACATGCAAGTTAAGCAGAGGAGCACCTATCTTCTCCCAGTCATGGACTGCTATGAGAGACTGGCACCTCCCTGCAGCCCAGACTTGGATGCCCATCTCCATGAGTGGGAAGGGCTTGGCATACAACCCTCTCATCCACATTGCCTATTGGCTATCTTTGGTGGACAGCTGCCTAGCATACTGGCTTTTGTGGATTGCATTCTAAGGCACCTATCTCTCCCCATTCATTGTATTGATGGCCTACATGCCTAACTCAGGTTTGTTGATTGCAGTGCTGTTCCTGTGATTTTCTAGGCACCTAAAAGATAGGCATCATGATGCTCAGCATCTCAGTGCCTAAGTCCCTTAGTGGATCCAGGCCTAAGTGATTTAAGAGCCTAAGTCCTATTTTCAAAAGAGACTTATTCACTTAGGGACTAAGCAGCAATTAAATACCTATGATTGGCCTGGGTCAGCTCACTGATGCTTGCAGGGCTCGGACTTGGGGGCTGTAAAATAGTGGTGTAGATGTTTGGGCTCAGGCTGGGGCCCTAGCTTTGGGACCCCATGAGTGGGGTGGGCCCCAGAGCTCAGTACTCCAGTCCAAGCCCAAATCTCTACACAACAATTTTTAGCCCCGCAGCCCAGACCCCGCAAACCCAAGTCAGCTGACCTGGACTAGCTGCGGCCGTACCTCAGGTCTTTTATTCCAATGTAGATGTGCCTGTAGGGGCAGGTTTTCAAAGGTATTTAGGTTTCTAAGATGAAGATAGGCACCTAGTGGGATTTTCAAAAGACCAAAGCAGATTGACTATCAATGAGAGTTACATGCCGAATCTGTTTAGCTTCTTTTAAAAATCTCACTAAGTGCCTATCATCATCTTAAGGTCCCAAAATACCTTTGAAAATCTGGTCCTGAGTAAATTAAGTCCAATTGATTTTTACTTTTGAAAATTTAATCTTAGGTGACTTGCAGCAACATTTTTAAACCAAGCCTGGGATTTTCAAAATAGCCTCACTGACTTAGGCACCCAAATTCAATCAAAATTGGGCACCTATCTCCCTTGGTCACTTTTGAAAATCCCAACCCATATCCACAAATGTACATTGAGCTATTTCTAAGTTAGAAGCTTGGAGAACAATACATTGGTTACTTTTTAGCTTGTGATTTATTTTTTTTACAATTTTTATTGTTGAGTAGGAATTGTTTTTATAATTATTAACCTCTTGTCCTTTCACTAAAATTTATGCACACAAGCCCAAATTTAATTTTCCTGACTTGAATTGATGAATTGATAGTGAAGGTAAGCCAAGAATGAAATTTCAGACTTCCTGGGCTTAGACTTTGCAAGCTGTACAGTTTGTAACATGGGAGACTGACCACAGGCTCCTGCACTACTGAGACACAATGTGTGAGGAGAGTTAAAGTGGTAAAGCTTTTGGGATAGATTTTTAGCATTAACTTTAACCCTCCTCCAATTTGTCAGATTGTGTCACCGTGTAACTGTGAAACAAAATACAACTAGATATTCTAAACCATAAAAGCAAAGAGAAAGGATAAATACCTATTTCAATTTTATATTTTAAAGTCTGACCCTGACTGAAGTCATGCCATTTCTACTGATGTCAATGGAAGTTCTGGTTAAACTTAACTTTTGGCCTGTGGACAGGATAGCTGCACTTACAGTTTGTATGAGGCACCATGGCTCAGTGGATAAGACATGGGATTGAGAGTCACAACACCTGGGCTCTTTTGTCAGTTCAGCCACTGAATTGACCATATCCCTTCTGGATACGTCGCATAGCTTGGTGCATTAGCTGATCTGTTTCTGCTCTTGGCCTGTTTTTTTCCTTATGCACCAGTAAAGCAAAAGGCAATTTTTAGTCTTATTTACAGAGTTGGTCAGTTAATGTCAACAAACATTAAATTTACAGAAATATTTTTCATTTTTCAGACAGGTCACTTATTAATTGCTAGGGTTTTCTATGTCACCCATTGCTGTAGTATCTGAGCGGCACATGGATATAACAATGCTTTGTTTGGTACATAAGGAAATATTATCTCTACTTTACAGATGAAGAAACTGAGGTACAGATACATTATGACTTGCCCAAGGTCACCCAGGAAGTCTATTGAAGAATCAGGAATGAAAATCCAGTTCACGGATACCCAGTGCCGTGCATTAGGCACAAGACCAGATGCAGCTCCCTCTTCAGCTTTGACTGGGAAGATATGAACATAATGAATGTATTCATCAATTTCTTAAAGTTTCCCTATGAAGGGCTAAAATGCAGACACATTTGAATAATATCTGTAAATAGGAAAACAGTTTTTTTAATCTTATGGGGGCATCACACATAAATGAATGATGAATTGGCTTTTAGATTATTTATAAATAAAGAATTAGGAAATAATGCAGAGCAGGCCCAGAGCTTAAAAGAAAGAGGAAAACTGATCTGATATGATGGTGTTATAGTGGGTCAGCTAAAAGTAAAATGGATTTATATAATGAATAAATGATAAACCAAAACAAAGATATCTAATTTACCGTAATTTATCTTTAAAAAAATCTTACTTAATTATTCCAAAGTTGTGTTTCAATATTTGTCTTATTCATACCACACAAAAGACAGCTGTCCTGTTAATTGAAAACTAGTATCCATTTCCTCCCTCAATGTAAATCCTAGAGTTCTCATGAGTTAAAATTCCAGGCTACTCCTTCTCAGTATAGAGAACTTAGTGTTAGACTCTGCCAGGGTGATAGAACGCAAAGTGTAATGTTATGAAATAAAGGCAATATTAATAAATTGTGACAGAATGCCCACAGTAGGATTGTTCCCTGAGACAGAAACAGATATAGCTGCTGAAAGCACCATTTCACGTTAAAACATGAATAAAATCTCTAGGAGGGATGTTTCCATGCAGTGTATCCAGGCTGATGTAATGAAATATTTATGGCTGCTACCTGCTGTTGAAGGGATTTTCTCCTGGAATTATGTGAGTGCTGTCCTTCCCCACTAAGAGCTTGATTCGATCATAGAATGACTTCACAGTTGGAGAACCAGAGTGGCTCTGTTGTATGATGTCAAGAGGATCACGTGAACCACGGCACAGCAGGCTATTCTGACACGTAGACTGGAGACAGCAATCTGGATCCAGGCAGTCAGTGAGGCCATCTGAAAAGGGGGAACATCAAAGTTCAGCCAGCTGTACTGTGCTACCAAATAATACTTAGTGCACATCTTCAAAGCACTGGACAAATTTTAACTGCTTAATCCTTGCAACAGCTCAGTGAGGTGGGGTTAAAGTCATTGTACTCATTATATAGATGGGAAAGCTGAGGCTGAGATACTTTTCTCAATCAACTCCATTGATTTTGATGAGGTTAACTCGGGGTGGGCAAATTTTTGGCCTGAGGGCCACATCTGGGAAAAGAAATTGTATGACTGGCCATGAATACTCACAAAATTGGGATTGGGGTGCGGGAGGGGGTGTGGGCTCTGGTTGTGGATGTGGGCTCTGGGGTGGGGCCAGAAATGAGGTGTTCAAGGTGCGGGAGGGAGCTCCAGGTGGGGGAGTAGGGTGCAAAGGGGCGGTGAGGGCTCTGGCAGAAAGTGCAGGCTCTGGGGTGGGGCTGGGAATGAGGGATTTGGGCTGGGATCGAGGGGTTCGGAGCAGGGCCAGATTGGCAAGGAGGTGCTTGGGGCGGCCACTCTGGAGAGGGGCGGCAGGTCCAGCTATTCAGCGGCAATTCGGCGGATGGTCCCTTACTCCTGCTCGGAGCGAAGGACCTTCCGCCGAATTGCCGCCGCAGATCGCGATCGTGGCTTTTTTTTTTTTGGCTGCTTGGGGCAGCCAAAACCCTGGAGCCGGCCCTGGTTCAGAGAGTAGGAAGGGGATCAGGGCTGGGACAGGGGGGTTGGGTATGGGGAGAGGCTGTGGGGTGCAGGCTCCGGGCAGTGCTTACCTCAAGCGGCTCCCGGAAGCAATGGCCATGTCCCTCCTCCAGCTCCTATGCGGAGCCACAGCCAGGTGGCTCCTATTTGCTGCCCCATCCTCAGGTGCTGCCCCTGCAGTTACCATTGGCTGCAGATCCTGGCCAATGGGAGTTGCGGGGGCAGCGCTTGGGACAGGGCAGCGTGCAGAGTGGAGCCCCCTGCTGCCTCTACACATAGGAGCCGGAGTGGGGCCATGCTGCGGCTTCCAGGAGCTGCGTGGAGCAGCCCCCGACCCTGCTCCCCAGCTGGAGCGCCAGCAAGCCGCAGACCCCACTCCCCAGCAGGAGCTTGAGGGCCAGATTAAAATGGCTGGCGGGCCGAATCCGGCCCACAGGCTGTAGTTTGCCCACTCCTCGGTTAACTGCTTACCTACACTAGTGTAAGCGAGAGGAGAGTCAGGGCCAGTGAAGCTACGCAACTTCTTTGAGGCCTCATAGCGGCTTAGAACAATCGGTCTGAACAAAGGACAGAGGACCAGGGAATTCTTTACTGACCCTTTGTGTTGCCGGATTTTCACTTTTGCTTGTTGGAGGGTCTGCTGTGGGTTTTACTTATTTTTTTGGAGGAGACCGCAAATTGGAAATATTTTCATGACCCAATTAAAAGAAAAATTATATTCTCTGCCTATTTTGCCAATTTATGAAAAAATGGGGATGGGGCTGCAGTTGGGATGCTTCCTTTCAAACATTCAATTCTCTCCTTCCCCTTCCTCCACAAATTTGAACTGTTAGGCAACAATGTGCTTGGATAAGAAGGGCTCAATCATACTGTTGTTGAGTTCAGTCAGCAAGCTCTATACTATGTCATCCATCTCACCTGCCCTTAAGAAAATTCTAATCTGTTTAGCAGCAGCAGAAATTAGAATGGAACCTTCAACTGGGAGACAGTTCCCAACCACGCATATTAGCCTGCTGAGTCAAAGTTGGCCCTACATTTAAAATACATTGTAACATAATTTTACGTATTACCCTTTTCATTTGGTATAACTAACGTAATTGAAATGTGTAATTTTATTGGCGTTCCAGTGTAATTTTGCTATTAATGTCCAATTGTTTTAAAATATTATCTTCCTTTTAGCAAACAAATGAAAAAGTTGCATTTATTTACTGATGTAAAATTATGGAAACTAGCCACTCAATTTGGAATACATTTAAGCCTGTAAAATTTCAGGTAGACTACTTTAATTTCAGAAATTCTCCCTCATATTAGAAATCTGGACATCACCGTAGGAAGCAATGAATGGCTTGGATACATACTGAATAATGTAGTCCACAGTCATGCCATTGGGTGAGTTAAGACCACATACTTATTTCCTTATAGTAAGACGGAATGAATATCCCAAAATCTTTTATCTTTTACCAAATTTTTGATATACAAAAAGACTGACTGTATCAGGAGTAGAGGGGTCCTATTCAGAGCTCTCTGAATTTTGCAATTAGCATCTTATGTCCCATGGATAGTGCTTGAATTGAGTGATGGCAACTGCAATCAAAATGACTGCTTCTGATTTAAAAATAAAACTGCTGAGGTACGTTGGCAGTGTTTTCATTCAGCATCTATGGAAACTTCTTAAGTTAGATGAACTCCCTTGTTGTTAGAGATATAGATTTCTTTAAGGTCAGCGGCCTGTTCACATTAGGAGCCCCATTCATCTTGGAGCCCCTTCTATCCTGGAGCTGGGAATTTTTTTTCCTGCAGTCCATTTACCACCCACTTTATATAATCAATGTGAGGACATCATTGGGTTCAGATAATAACTCAAGACAGTTTTCCTATTAAGCTTTAAGCCTTTCTTCCTCAGCATCCTGCTCTTTCTGGGTTTGTGACACCTTCACAACCACGAACTTAAAATTCTCTACTGTTTAGTTTGCTCAGTGCTTTTATTCAGGCGACTGTCAGTCAAGAGAATCCTATCAACAGATCTGAAATAGCAGAAGCAAAACATAGGATATAAATTACTCCCGTCTACAAATTTACATTTACCTGCTCAAGCCAGTGCACATTTTTGCTATGCCTGTTATTATATGTGAGCATATGTTATGTCTATAATGACCTCATCATGCAGCATGATTATGGGCTGCTGCAGCTGAACACTTTTGACGACACCGTGAACTTTAAATTGGCACACCAATCTCCCAGTGGCCTGTCAGTCATGAGAATCACATCTTTATGCCAGCAAGCCCCCTTGGATATAGTCTGACATTGCAATCTTCAGTAAATTACCCTGTCACTGCCAATCTTACAGTTATCTCGCAAACAATCAAGCAGGCAATCAAACTGTTCTGAATTGCCAGTTCAGGACCTGGGAGGCTAGAAACATCTCCATTCAATACCAGTGAGAAACATGCATATCATTCCTTTGACAATGGATGATTTTATATATATCTCTATCTCCATCTCTCTATCTGGAGAGATAGAGATGTGTGTGTGTATGCATATACCCTCCCCCACACGTTTACACACTTACATCCTCAAAAAGGGCAAAAGCATGCAATAATTTAATGTAAAATTTACACCTAAGCTCCTTGTCTTGGACATCATACTGCTTTTTAACATTTCCTAATTTATTCCACCTCACAATAAATTTGAGGAGAATAAAAAGCTCCTTTAAATAAAACACAACTAAATTACAGCATTACATGGCAGTATACAATATACATCATCTTTAATGGTAATTTAAAGGGAATTTAAACACTGCTAAACATCCCAGAAGTTAACTACAGTCCACTAGTCTCATCATATTAATTTATTATGCTCATTATGTTAATTCAGATATTTTAGTAACCACATCTATGGAAACAAGGACACTTCATTTAATTAAGATGATCATGATGGTCCCTTCTGACCTTAAAGTCTATGAGTATTTTAGACCAGCGTGAAGCTTTGTGATTGGGAGGTAACTCTAAACTTGCATTACACAAAGAGCTAGATCTAAGTGGATCTTAGTGCACAAAATATACTGTCGTGGGGGAAAAAAAAATACAAAACCCATAAAAGTACGGAAAAAAAAGAAACAACAAAGCATCTCACAATCTACACATAGGCTTAATCCAATTTTCCATTGACTTCAATGGAAGTTAGATCAGGCCCAGAGTACAGCTTCATCACACAAATCTAAAACAATAAGTTTAAATGATCTCATTTCCAATGTTTTGGGGTAGCAACAGTTAGCAAATTTTAGGACATCCTCCATATAAAAAATCTGGATGCCTAAATTGAAGAATTTATAGAAAATGTATCAAAACATGATAAGAAGAAAAAACATGTGCACACTGAAAACAAATACATGTAACTGGACAAATTCTGCTGTCATTTACACCTGTGCAACTCCACCTAAAAACACGACCCCCGTGTAGAGGACAACGGCAGGGGGCAGGGTGTCAGGCCATGTGGCCATCTGTGTTGTTGAGCCCAGGCTGTTAGAATGGCCCCTTGAGGCTCTGAGCTCAGGCTGCTTTCTATATTACACTGGGGACTGGCCCAGTATGTAATAGTGACATGACTGACAGTGGTATAAAGCCACCTTTGCAACCCCTTATAAATTGTGCTGGGTGCAAAAAGCCAGACAATTTGCATTTCTATTCTATTTATGCCAAAATTTGCCATCCAGACACCTCATTTCATAACTATTTGCATTTAGAGACACAACAATTAATTACATTGCTGTTTGTTTTTGTTTCCTTTAATGACATTTAAACTGGAATGGGAAAGTTTGTCTGCCTCTGCCAATATACACCCACATCACCAAATCAACCAGTACAACAGTATTAGTTAGTTCCTAAAAAAAGAGCTTTCATAACATACTCTTGCAATACAAAACTCTGCAATGAACATTTTCTTTGTTTCTATTACAGATTAGTTGGAGGTTTTTTAAATGTATGTTCCAGAGTTTTGATGGGTTCAGGACCTTCTAGACAGGACTAAGCACTTTTATATTGTTAATCCAGTGACAGAAGCTTTAATTGGTTTCACCCAGGCACTGTTTCTCTTCACAGCAGACATATCAGAGTTTAAAGTGGATGCAATGCCTGTTAGCAGAGTTCTGAACCACTCTTACCTACACACCAGGGGAAACTACTGTATCTGGGTGTCAGCATGATGCTGCATCCCTTCCAACAATTTAAAAGTCAGAGTGAAATAACTGAAAATACTCTTGACTTGGCTTTAACCTGGAGAAGAATGAAATAGGAAACTGATTTGATTTAAACTGGCAGCACAATATTAGCTCTTCATTGCTACTCTTGAATATTCGGATTATCAAGCCTTTTTAACAACAGATTAACTGACGGTGTTCATTTTAAAGACTTAACTTTTTGTTAGTGAATTCGCCCGTTTCTTTGCCTATTGTTAAATGATGCATATGCATTATTACAGATTAAATGCTTTAATCTAGCCCTGCTGCACAACAGCAGAATTTTAAAATATTAACTTGTGCACTTGTGTATTTTGAATTTCTGGAGCAATTAGTTATTTTTTCCTCTTGATCAGTTTCCTTATTACAAGGCCTAAAAAGTGCAGAGCAGAGATAGTGATATCTTCTTCCAGGTGGGCTGCCGACACATTTGTGACCCCTCACTGTTCCTTTCTCTTCTCTTCTGAGTGATATTTCTAATTACAAGTGGTAAAGAAAAGCCGTAATGACCCTCAAGAATTGCTTCTACATACCTGTCTGCCCTTGAATATTGAGAGAGACAATGTTGCTCCAACAATACTCTCGCAAAGAGCTCCCATAAAAATTATTCCCCTTATTCTATGATAAATTGTTCCTTGGCCATGTTGACTATTGGCTCTTGATTATGGCTTCCTGGCCGTGTTCAGGTTAAGGCCTGGCAGGACCCCTTCTTCTGCTACAGCCCCTTTCTGCTAACTAGGCATCTCAGTAGAGTTAACTTTTGCACTACTACAGAATTCCACATCACTGGAATTTACATCACTTTGCCTTTATACCAATCATCCAATTTCTGTGCTTATGTGAGTTGGCACAGAATTTTGCCCTGTAGGGTGAAACTACAGTGGATGACTGAGGGCAAGGAAAGAGCTGCAAGGACCTTACTATTTTGCTGCCCTAGAACACACATGTAACTACAAAGTCCTGTATTAATACGTAGAAGAAAAATGTTGGTTGACAGAAGGTTGAAAGAAGATGACAAGAAGAAGATTGTTTTCCTTATCCAGGGCTCTCCCATTTATAACTAAGCCAAAATCACAGAGACAAACTCAAAGTAACATGGTCCCTACTGAAATTGGTGCTTTGGCACTAGGAGTTGGAGCATACAGACATTTAAATGTTCATGTAAATATGTTAGTGGTGGTGATAGCTTATGTTTTGCTGACAGTCAATACAAAATTTATAGCATTCAGGCCTTGAAAGAGAGCATCTAGGTCACTCATGGCTCTGACTCAGACAAAACAATTTTCCTTTCTTAGATTCAAGAATAATTAACAAACTCGAGTGTGTGCATGTGTATAAAATGTCTATATGGCACACATATATAGTTATTGGTCAGTTAGAATAAGGTTTAGGGCCAAATTCTCTGCCAGTGGAAATGGGCAGAACTCCATTGAAATGTATTGGGTGTAACTCAGCTTGAACAGGACAAAAGTGATAGCAGCTGAAAAGAAGAAGCACCTAGAGAAGGACCTGGGGCCTGTGTCTTCTGGCTCTATTGAAGGAGTTTGCCCTTTGCCAAAATAGTTTTCATGCAGTCTCAATGCTTTACTAGCTCTACCCCTGTTCCTTGATTCTCAGATAGAGGTCTTTTCCATCTATGCCTAACCAAGAGCCTATGCTACGGTCATCTATGTCTTTCCCACCAAAAGGCTGGATTACTGCAATACATTGTGCCTATGGCTTCCCTTGGAAACGTCAGCCAGTGTAGAATGTTGCTCTGTGGGGAAGCCTGCTATGAGCATATCACACCTGTCCTCACTACTTGTAGTTTTCACTTCCACATAAAATTCAAGATGTTTGTTACGTTTAAACCCCTATATGGACTGCGACCAGCCTACTTGAGAAAAGGGAATTATAGCAACGAGTTTGTTGAGATAAGTGGTCCAGATCAATATTCTCTATAGGTATTCATGCACTGTGTGTGCCTGGGACCAGATATTATTCAATAGCAGTGTCCATTGTTACACACCTGCACACCACACCTCCTCAGATTCTGAACTGAGGGCACAAGTGGTGGCAGAGACTGCCTCAGTTCCTACTCTACCACGAATCACGTGAGGATCCAAAGCATGGGGGAAAGAGGTTGGGTTTTGAATACCTATAGGGACCACACATTTTGAAGAACTCCAGTTACTATTAGGTAAGTAATTTCCCTTTCTTCTTCCAGTGCTGGTCCCTATGGGTGTTCACTATGGGCAATTCCAAAGCAGTTCATATTTAAGAGCAGGGTTTGAGAAGAAATCTGGCACCACAGTTGGCAGCACTGCTGAACCAAAGTGTATGGGGAGATTTCAGCAAACCAGTAAAGTGCCTGAAACCACTATTGCTTATTGCTAAAAGCAGCCAAGTCAGCAGGCTGTAAATTGACCATGCAGCAGCCTCAGTTTAACCAAGGGAGGAGGGAAGGGGGTTTTGGGTGACACAGAAAGGGCAGCTTGACCCCGTGTCCTTCCTGATAAGAATTGTGTTGAAGTTGCTAATACATGCATTTTAAAAGCACAGGATGTGCCCTCAGGAATGTCTATTAGGGCCGCAAGGCTGCAAACTCTGGGAAAACCCACACCTGGTTAATCAATACATTGGTCTACAATTTTTGAGAAGTCGTCTCCTTCAGAGATAAAATGTGCTATTTATTATGTATTTTGATGTGCTGAATTCAAATATGACAATTAAAACAACTGATTGGCTACTGTTTCTAAGATATTTAAGTTTTTACATTTCATGTCTATATATATTGTGTAGATAGTAGAGTTTTAATCATAAATTGTAAACCTAGGTCTTTTCATGTGTTTATGGTTGCTTTACATGATAATATTTCACCTGTCCTGTTTATGGAACACTTTAAAAATCAGCAAAAGGGTTATATAAATAAAATTTATTATGAAACAAAAGGCAAAAAACGATTACCATATTTTCCGGCGTATAAGACGACTGGGCATATAAGACGACCCCCAACTTTTCCAGTTAAAATATAGAGTTTGGGATATACTCGCCGTATAAGACTACCCCTCTTCCAACGCACACCAAAAAAAAATTAAAAAAACATCAGATTTGATTTCAATATGGTAATTTTAATTCAAATGCTTATGACATGCAGGTACTTAGCAGGAAAACTGTCACTTCATCTTGTGATACATTTATAAGGCAGTCATCGTATGGATCGAATTCCGTATCAGATGGTGTGGTCTCAGCTTCGGCTTCCTCTTCATCTTGCCACAAGTAGTCGTCCTCCATACCATCTAATGAATTTGATATGCCACACTTCTTGAAAGACTTGATTACTGTTTCTGCATCAATATCATTCCAGGCTTTTATGACAAACTTGCACAAAACATCCAACTGTGGAGCACGCATGTTTCCTCCTTTTGTGAATGACTTTTCGCCGCTAACCATCCATTCATTCCACTGTTCTTGAATGCGATCTTTAAATGGCTTGTTTAGGCACACATCCAGTGGCTGTACCAATGATGTCAATCCTGCAGGAATAACTGCCGCATCTGTGTTTAGTCTTGCAAGCATTTGCTTGGTGCTGGGAGTTAAATGAGCCCTGAACATATCCCACACCAGTAGACTACATTTTTGAATAAGTCCACCTGGTCGCCTGCTCCATACATTATCAAGCCATAGCTTTACCCCTTCTTCATCCATCCAGCCTTTTTCATTCACATGTACAAAACAACCAACAGGGAACTTGAATTTCGGCATTGTTTTTCTTTTAAAAATAATCATTGGTCTCAGTTTGGCGCCATCAGCTGTGCATCCTAGTACCACTGTAAAACTGGACTTCTCATGTCCTGTTGTTTTAATTAAAATTGTTTTTTCACCTTTTTGATGGACAGTTTTATTTCCAACCATATCAAAATTCATTGGAGTTTCATCCATATTTCCAATACTACTTAACGCATAGCCATGTTTAGTGCGCTGTTGTATTACGTATCGATGGAAACTATTTACTTTGCTATCAAGATCTGCAGGTAATTTTGGGGCAATTTTCATCTTTTGCCTCAGTACCATATTATGCCTTCCCATAAATCTAGTACACCAGGATACAGTGGCCTTAAATCTGTTGCTGTGATCTGGGTTAGATTTGGCCCACTGAAGTGCAAACAAATGTATTTTATTTCATGTCACTACATAACCGTTTTGGCGATGCTCATTCACCATGTCTGCTACATGTTTTTCGAGTTCTGGCCAATGTGGAGTGCTTCTTCTTAATGCACACTTACCCCTTGGCATACTCTTTAATGCTTTTTCATTTGCTTTCCAGTCCCGAACCATCTTTTCTGTTACTCCATATTGTCTTGCAGCAGCGCAGTTATTATGTTCCATGGCAAAGTTTACAACTTTAAGTTTGAAACTGGCTTCATATTTCTTTCTTCTTGCTGGTGGAGCCATGATGGGGTTTTGACTGTTGGACATTTGTATACTGTACTGTATGTACTGGTGCTATACTGTATGAACAGGTACAGATACTGGTGCTGTACTGTATGTGGTACCCAGTATACAACAACCAGCCAATCACGGCAAGCGATGTACCTTACCGGCGATTGGCTGGTTGTTGTATACAAAGCCTGCTTGGATTGGTCAGCTCTCCCTGCCTGCCCAGCCCTCCCTGTCTCCAAGACTATCAGAGCGGTAGCGCAAACACGCCTCTTTCACCCGTCTGGCCCGCCCTTGTATCCTATTACCTCCTTCTCTGCCTCTCAGATCTCGCACATGCGCGCCTGCGCCGCTTCACTGCAGTCCTCAGGAGCGAGATCTGAGAGGCAGAGAAGGAGGTACGGTAATAGGATACAAGGGCGGGCCAGACGGGTGAAAGAGGCGTGTTTTTCTGGGCACAGTGCCGCTCTCTCTCTTTTTTCCATACCCCGGGCGTCCCGGACGCCTGCAGCTTGCTCCACCCTTCACTTACACCTTCCCGGTGAGGCGCCCCCTCACCTCGTCATCGGGCGGGGATGCGGCCGCGGCCGTTTTTGAGCTCCCCCCACCATATGCGGCGACCGCAGATTCTCCAGTCCGGCTCGGAAGTTTCAGCACCCGCCCTATAAGACGACACCCGGCGTATAAGACGACCCCCGACTTTTGAGAAGATTTTCCTGGGTTAAAAAGTAGTCTTATACGCCAGAAAATACAGTATGTACATAGTTTAGTCCTATTCAGTGTCTACTCGGTGCTTCTTGGCTTGTCTCTTGTATTCATTAAATGGAGCATCTCTTGTCACTGTCCAGCAATAGTCTGCAAGCATTGATGGGCTCCATTTGCCCTGATAGCGTTTCTCCATTGTTGCAATGTCCTGGTGAAATCGCTCGCCGTGCTCGTCGCTCACTGCTCCGCAGTTCGGTGGAAAAAAATCTAGATGAGAGTGCAAAAAATGTATCTTTAGTGACATGTTGCAACCAAGGCTTTTGTATGCCTTGAGGAGGTTTTCCACCAACAACCTGTAGTTGTCTGCCTTGTTGTTTCCGAGAAAATGTATTGCCACTAACTGGAAGGCTTTCCATGCCGTCTTTTCCTTGCCACGCAGTGCATGGTCAAATGCATCATCTCGAAGAAGTTCACGAATCTGAGCACCAACAAAGACACCTTCCTTTATCTTCGCTTCACTTAACCTTGGAAATTTTCCATGGAGGTACTTGAAAGCTGTTTGTGTTTTGTCAATGGCCTTGACAAAGTTCTTCATCAGACCCAGCTTGATGTGTAAGGGTGGTAACAAATCTTCCTTGGTTCAACAAGTGGTGGATGCTGAACACTTTTCCTCCCAGGCTCCAATGACTGTCAGAGTGGCCAATCTTTCTTGATGTAGTGGGAATCTCTTGCATGACTATCCCATTCACAGAGAAAACAGCAGTACTTTGTGTATCCATTCTGCAGACCAAGCAAGAGAGCAACAACCTTCAAATCGCCACAAAGCTGCCACTGATGTTGGTCATAGTTTATGCACCTCAAAAGTTGATTCATGTTGTCATAGGTTTCCTTCATATGGACTGCATGACCAACTGGAATTGATGGCAAAACATTGCCATTATGCAGTAAAACAGCTTTAAGACTCGTCTTCGATGAATCAATGAACAGTCTCCACTCATCTGGATCGTGAACGATGTTGAGGGCTGCCATCACACCATTGATATTGTTGCAGGCTACAAGATCACCTTCCATGAAGAAGAATGGGACAAGATCCTTTTGATAGTCACAGAACATGGAAACCCTAACATCACCTGCCAGGAGATTCCACTGCTGTAGTCTGGAGCTCAACAGCTCTGCCTTACTCTTGGGTAGTTCCAAATCCCTGACAAGGTCATTCAGTTCACCTTGTGTTATGAGGTGTGGTTCAGAGGAGGAGGATGGAAGAGAATGTGGGCCTGTGACATTGATGGTTCAGGACCAGAAGTTTCATCCTCTTCCTCTTCCTCGTCTGACTCAAGTGAGAATGATTCTGGTGCATCAGGAACCGGCAGTCCTTCTCCGTGGGGTACTGGGCATATAGCTGATGGAATGTTTGGATAATGCACAGTCCACTTTTTCTTCTTTGACACACCTTTCCCAACTGGAGGCACTATGCAGAAGTAACAATTGCTGCTATGATCTGTTGGCTCTCTCCAAATCATTGGCACTGCAAAAGGCATAGATTTCCTTTTCCTGTTCAACCATTGGCGAAGATTTGTTGCACAAGTGTTGCAGCATATGTGTGGGGCCCACCTCTTGTCCTGATCTCTAATTTTGCAGCCAAAATAAAGGTGATAGGCTTTCTTAACCATAGTGGTTATACTGCACTTTTGTGATGCAAAAGTCACTTCACCACAAACATAGCAGAAGTTATCTGCACTGTTCACACAAGTACGAGGCTTTGGCTAAACAGAAATGTGTCCCTTTGCAAAATCAAACACTGACAAATAAGAGAGCATGACACTGTATGATTTCTAGAGCTGATATAGGGCAATTTGTTCAGCAGAGTGATGTAAGATTCGTTATGATTGCATCATCCGTGACTTCTAGGAATAACATGATGCAATTCATATCATGTATGACGCAATACCAGCTTCAGATTGCATCATTCATTGTTTTGCCTAAAAAGCAAGTACTGTCCAAACCCAGAAATAGATTTATTCATAGATCCAGTCAAAGATGTATTTTAATCATTTCTGGTTTAAATTGAGATCCCTTCCCTTTATAACTCACTTATCCTCCGCCATTCCCAAGTCAAGGGTCGTATATACTGACCCAATAGCATATCTTGAAAACTAGAGCCAATCAACAATTTTAAGCATCATTTTTGTTCTCAGTGACCCAGAATTAGTAAAGTTTGACTACATTTATTTCAGAAGCATTTTGGCTGTAGAGCAGTGTAATCAGAAGGAAACCTCTTGCTTGACCACTGAAACTGCTTGCTTAACAAGTTTTCTTTAAGGTACATGTCATTGTATTACTAATGTATAAATAAGGGGGAAAAGTTTGAGTTAGTTGTACTCTTCTGGACTCTCCCTCTGGATACATCTTGCAGTCCCCACCGGCAGATGAAAGTTTGGCCAGTGGAAGCCTATTGCCGTGTCACTTGAGAGCCACCCTCTGCTTCGGTAATTATCGAGGGTTGGGGGTGTTTTACTAACCTGTTGCGGACGTGTGTAACTGCTTGAGACTAAGTAAAGTTTAGCTTTAAGTGAAAGCACTCTTGTGTTGTCCTGTTTGTGCCAGCCATCTATTGGTTGGATGGCTGTGTCTCCCCCGTTTCATTTCCTGACACCACCTCGCACAGAGTAAAAGTTACCAAAAGCTTTGGATTGAAAGGACCCGGGTAACAAAAGAATGCATCATCTGCTGATTTTTCAGTCAGGGCACAGTGCCTGGTTAATGTTTGGACTGAACCTCAAGTAGCTGCTCTGCAGATTTCATAAAGAAGGACACCTTGCAGTGATGCCATGAGACAGCTTGCGCTCTAGCTGAGAGAGATTTGATGCCACACAGAGGAGTTTCTGCAAGCTGATAACTTAGGAGGATTCAGCCCAAAACCCACTTCGAGAGTCTCTGAGAAGAGATGGCATCACCCTTCAGTCTCTCAGCAAATAAAATGAACAGCTGAGGAGGTCTTTGAACTGGTTTTGTCTGATCCAAGTCAAAAGCAAGGGCCCTTCGAACATCTACAGAGAGTAATCTCCTGCCATCTCTACTGTTGTGAGGTTTCAGGATGTATAAATAGTTTGATTCAAATGGAAGTCTGATGGGACCTTAAGACTTAGGATGTAGTCTCTGTGAAAGCAAATCTACCTTGAGGGCACAAAATTCACCTACCCTCCTAGCTGGAAGCCAAGGGTGGCCTCAGAAGTGCTGCTTGTTCTAAGTTCAGATTTCAGGAGATGTAGGTCGAGATACTGGAAGGAAAGTTCTGACAATGCCTATAAGGAATCAGGCTGTCATGGGGTGAGTGAAAACAAAATAGCTCTCTCTAGGAGGGTGAAGTACATTGATAGTTACAAGATGCACTCTCTGTGAGCTGCTCAAAATCCCAGGGTCTTTAGGAAGAGGAGATAGTTCAACAGGGATATTCTGACTCTTCTGGAGAGAGGTAATGTTTATGGCACCCCAGGATGTGAGAGAGGCCAGGTGCAGGTCCAGGGTGAACCAAAATTGGCCAGGCCACCATATGCTATTAGAATTACTGTGTTCTGGATCTTCTAGAGGCATTAGGCATGAGGGGGATAGGAGGGAAGGCATACAATAATGGTTCTGACCATGGATATAGGAAGGCATCCCCTCTGGAATCCTGACTGTGGCTGGAGTGAGAGCATAAGCTCAGCATTTATTTTCTTGGGTGGCAAAAAGGATCCAGGATGAGAATCCTTGAAGAGTGGTCCTTGTTGAAATTCTTACTGAGTTTGTCTGCCAGGGAATTCATAACTCCTGCAATATGTACTGCTGAAAGGGTGATGTTGTGCTAGATGCACCAGTTCAATAGGTGGGTCACATCCTGCATGGTGGTGGGGACCTTGCTCTTCCCTGCTTGTTTATGTAGTAAACAGCAGTCATGTCTGACCTGATCCTGAATGATGGGTAGGAAGCATCTGCATCCCTTGCTGACAGCCCGTAGCTCTAGCAGGTTGATATGTGTTGGGGTTTCTTTGAGACCTCTTCCATTTGGTTCTCCAAGAATTCAGTCCAATTCCAGTCTCATCACTCAGGTTCCTTCATTAGGCATACAATGAAGCTACACTGAGTCGAGCAGACTCACACATGGGGGTGATTATAGGGTATACCACACATCTAAAGTTACACAAAAACCCCTCTTCCTTTATACACATTTACACATCACATTGACTATCCATTGTACCACATGTTTTTGCGGTTGGCTTAGTTACTTTGTAGAAACCAATCCCTGCATAGCATGCTCTGTCAATGCACTGTCCATGTACGATTTTTCTCTCTATCTCATCTTTACATTCTTGACTTATCTGATCTACTGTTCTCTTGTCCATTGTAAATGGTGCTCCCCAACCCAGAAGAGATGTGTTGGCAATGAGTGTGAGGGCTGCAGTGGATTTGGGCCTTGAAGTCCCTCAAGGCTAGAAACCTGTACAGTGGTAAGTATGTTTTGGCCACGGTTGAGTCCAGGTCTGCTCCAATAAACTCTATAGTCCATGTAGGTGTTATAGCAGACTTTCCTGGACTGACTTGGAGTCGCCAGAACTGGCCCAGATATAGTAGAGTGGTCACTGCTATCTGTACTTCTTGATGGGACCGGCCCTTGTGCAGCCAGTCATTGAAGTAGGGAAATATGTGACAGCCGAGCTTGCAGAATTGGGCTGCCACCATTGCTATGAATTTTTGAAAATACCCCAACCCCAGGGCCTGTTGATAGCCCAAAGGCGAGTATCTAGTACTGGAAGTGGTCTGTGCTCACTGTAAAGGGCAGAAATCTCCCTTGGCCCAAGTGTATATTGATGTGGGAAATGTACATCTTTCAGATCGAGTTGTTCATTCAGTGGTGGGATTATGACAGCCAGTGTAACCATTCTGAATCTTGTGTGACAAATAAGACATTCAATTATGAGAAGTCTAGGATTGGCCTCCAACCCCCACCCCCCATCTTCTTCTGAAGTAGGAAGTACCTGGTGTAAAATCCCTTCCCTCTGTATTCAGGAAGTACAGACTATATGGCTCCTAGCTGGATCAAGGAGTTCACTTCCAGTATGAGAATCCTCTTGTGAGAGGGGTCTCTGAGGGAGGATTGCGGGGAGCGGGTGTGTGCATTGGGAGGTGGGGTGGTCAGGAACTTAATGGAATAGTCAGTAGAAATAATGTCCAAGATCCATTTGTCCAAGGTTAAGGTCTTCCATTGTAGAAGGAAATGGGCTAGGGACTGCCAAACAGGGATGAGGTCGTGACAGAACAACTGGTTGGCTCTTGATCCAACAAAATTCCTTTTTAGAAGGCTGAGGAGTCCAGAGGGAAGATGGTGGGAGTGTTCCAGAGAATATTTAATGAACAAGCATTGGTTGTTGAACTTCAGCATCCACCACCTGTCCATTAAACTCTGTCTGGAACACTCCAACACCAGCATCAACTTCCTGGACACCACAATCAACTTCAGCAATGGTACCCTACAGACAACTATATACAAGAAACCCTCAGACCACCACACCTACTTTCATGGGTCCTATACATGCTTATCATAGCACGTGGTATACCCTCATCCAGTGCACTAAATGCCCCAATAGCAACTATGTGGGGGAAACAAAATAATCACTACACTCTCAAATGAACTCACACAGGAAAATGATAAGACAAAAATACCACAACACCTATTGGTGAACTCTTTTCACAAAGCAATCATTCTAAGAGTTCACCCAAGCCAGGGTTTGGTGACCTTCAGAGTAAAGTCCCAGGAGGATTTCTTCAGTTAGGGTGTTTTGCTAAATATTACTAAAAAAGGTTAGGGAGAGAAGGATGCAGTTACTAAGAGTCCTGAAGGCAGAAGTCTCTTTGAGGACTGTACGGGAAAATTATGTAGTTTATAATAATTTGTGAAGCATCAATATGCCAAAGTGAATGGGGCTATTATAATGAGAGATGGAAAAGACCTGTCAGATTATCAAAAAACATGTCCTTTTCCCTGGCAATGCAGGATTATTTCCTACAGTATATTTTTCTGGCGTAAGTCCCATGGAATAGTGTGACTCTCTCCCCAGGGAGACTAGTCCACAGACTTATACTTCTCACTTTCAAGAAGTTTTACCTTCAGATTCAGCCTAACTGTTCACTTTCACAACAAGAACCTGTTACTACTAATTATACACGCATGAATCGTGCTAAATAATTCCTCACCATCCTTGATGTTAATACATGTCAAACTTTTACAGACTGACATTTCCCTCATTAGCTGGTGGTTAACCAAGCTGAAGAAATGTTTGTATACAATTACATGGATTTATATGATTCCATTTTAAGCCCTGACAAAGGCCTGCTATGGGCAAGTCAGAATGCTCTGAGAACTGCAAACCTAACTCAGAGGACAGGCTATATTTCAGAAGAGTGTAAGCCATAACCTATGGTAAGGAGCAGTATGGCCCCAAGAAGAGCCCCTCCAGGTTCAATGTTTCTTGGAGTGCAGGAAAAGCTCCCCCAGCAAGCGGTTAGCTCTGCTGGTCAGTGTGTAGCAGGTGGGGCCACTGAGCTACACCTTCTTTGCCTACTTTGAGGATTTTAGTTCTGATGATGGCAATAGATTCACACGGTTCATGCACTCGGATGTCTATTATTGTGACAAGGAGCAAAAGGTGGAGGGAGGAAGAGAAGGCTGGGAGGTACTACCTGAATACTTTTTAACTTGTGCCCTCTAACTTAATCATGCTTCTGACCCAACTATGTCCACAGCACCTGGGTCATGTCTGAGAACCCTGGAAGACATGTTGAGCTCTCACCCCGAAATTAACACTCCAAACCCACACCCCCTTGGAGCACAGGAGACCCAGAGAGCTCATAAACTTGGCTATAACCAGAACCAATCTTGAAAAAAAACCATGTGCACTCAACTGCAACTTGTGCCTGGGCACCCAAGGGGTACTGTACCTGTGCAAGCTTTGGCACCTGTAGGCATTAATTTCCCTGCGTTGGTTTCCCCCATCACTTGCATGAGTATAATATTACATAGTTATCACGGGGCTATTGTGAGGATCAGTTAGTTAATGTTTAGAAAGATGCTTTGAAGATGCCACATGCCCGAGTCACTTTATTAAGTTTAAACACACACACACACAAGTGCGCACACAGATTCACTGGCTCTTGCTAAACTTTTTTAAAAGCCAGCTTTGACAGAGATGCCACACTGAAGTTTATTAAAAGTTTGCACAATATTTCTCCCCCAAAACTATCAATAACAGATTTCAAGTATTCAGTACATCAGATAGTCTAAAGATGACTATGTACGCTATGTCCATTGTATTGACTCTGGGGAGTCTTTCTGTTCCCAAAGTATTGTGGGTATTTGTATTGAGAACCTCATAAAATCTTTTGTCTGTGCTGAATTAGAGACCCCTGCTGAGGCAATGCTTGTTGAGGCAAGCTAAATTACATGATTTGCTTTTGTGCTGAGAAATACTTGTATTATCTTAAATGTCACGAGCCTGATGCAGTATCAAATCACAGGATTCATAGTTCTCTAAAAGCAAAGCTTGTCCAAATGCTTATTTCAGCAGGGCAAGTTTCTTTCTTTCTTTAATTTCAGAAATGACGTTTTCTAAGCAAACTCAAATACACAACCTTTCAATAGGTCAAATACATTGCCCAGAACATTGTATTGTTCCAGAAATTCATTTCATCCTTGAACTGAAGAAAACCTCACACTGGAGCAGATAACTCACTTTCTCTTGTTCACTATCTTTAGTCTATTGTGCCAAGCAGAATTAGCACTGACTGCGTTTCATAGTGAGTGTTACAGCTGTACAGTAACATATCGAAGGACAAAATATGCCCTATGAGAAGTGCACAACTCTCTGCGAAGCCCACTGGAATGGTGTATGCATGTATCCAGGGGCAGAAGTTCACCCTGAGTCACTAAACTAGAACTACCCAGGAAAGGGATTTATAAAAGAAAAGTAGAAGAAAAAACTCCTGGTTTGTCCAGCAAACAGTGTGGATTCAATTCCATTCTATTCCACTTAACATTTATACTCCATCTGTTGTGATTTGGGTTTTTTTCTTCCAATGCCTTTGGAGAATTAAGCTTTTGGATGAAGTGTGTTCTGTGAGGAAATACAACCAGTGGTAGGGCACAGTCAGTTTTGGGGTTTACCTGATTTCTCCTATTCTCTGCATCCTTATTCCAATCCAAAGCAAATTTAGAACAAACGTCTAGTGGATGCAGAAGCTCAGTTTGTAAAGAAGGCAGCAGAAGGCAACAAGTTAGGGTGATTCCCTCATTTGGAATTCACTTCCTGACCAGCTGGTCAGAGACAGAATCTAGCCACCTCTGAGGCTTTATGTAAGCCCCTCCTCTCACTCCTATAATATTTTGCTTTGGATTTGATTCATTGATTTTATTTTGTCCATTTTGTTTTTCCTCTCTGCAATGGCAGTGCTTAAGTACCTTGGCAGTAAGAGCTATAAAAAGGAGTAAAATAAATATAAAAGGATATAGAAAGTTAAGGGTTAAAATATGGCTCCAAGAGACAGTCAAATACTTGGAGGCATCGCCTAGAACGTAGCACGTAAGTTGTGGTTGAGGGAACTGTTATGCTGGCGTAATGCCCCTAGGAGGCTGGGGATGGTGGTGGAAATGGGAGCCCACTGTAAACCAGCACTTTCTACAGCTGTGGACCATGTTTAGTATGCTATCCTTAGCATTCCTCTCCCCTGGTGAGAGGTGATCCCCCTTGCTAGAAATGGAGTATAGCTAGCAGTGCTAGATACCCTTCCATCCAGCGCCAAGTGCAGGGAATACAAGCATTGTGTCCGCTTCTTGCATGGGTGCAGAGGAGGAAAGGCGCTACCTCTATTCTCACCCATCTTGCTCACCCACTCAGGGCAACCACAATTTGGCATCACAGAAGAAAAGCTCTGGCGGACTTAGACATACAAAGCAGTGTTAGACATCTGCAAGCAATACGACAAAAAAGAAGACTAAAGGCAAGAATGCAGATCCAGGTAAGAGCAGTTTAGGGGAAGGGAAGAGAAGAGAAGATCTTGGGGAGATCAGCCCTGGGAAGGAGAGAACCTCTGGAAAAAGTAAGAGCTGATTTTGGCTCAGACTGGGAAAGAGTTCTCACAAGGCTGTGTGATACCAAAGATTTTGGAGTTTAGTGGACAGTCAGCAGTCATCTCAAAGCTAACTTGACCCTCATTGCTCCACTGACCCCTGCCAACTGCACTGGGACACTTGCAGATTACACAGAGCAGAGCACAATGAAAACATATCCATTTTCTCTCCCAGGCATTAGTGGATATTTAATATTTGAGAGCACTTTTCATACAACATTTGCTATTTATTTGTTCAGCATTTTATGGGCACCAAATAATAATCATAAGGCGGGCTGGGCCAGTTTGTTTACCTGCCGCATTCACAGGTTCGGCCGATTGTGGCTCCTACTGGTCCGCACCGCTTCCCGCAGCCCCCATTGGCCAAGAGTGGCAAACCGCGGCCAGTGGGAGCCGCGATCAGCCGAACCTGTGGATGCGGCAGGTAAACAAACTGGCCTGGCCCGCCAGGGGGCTTACCCGGGCAGGCTGCGTGTCGAAGGTTGCTTACCATGGCGGGCCGCGCGCCAAAGGTTGCCGATCCCTGTTCCAGGTGCTCTCTGGCAAGACATACACTGTTCATGTAGACTGTATTGATACACTATAACCACTTCAGAATTTAGAAGGATCCTAATTATCAGAAGTTTTAAAAATTGAAGAGGAAAGACACCATTAAATGGGCTCACATACAGTCCAACTGCTCACAGAACAAAGAAAGTCCAAAAGAAAAATTAATTTAAAAATAAGTGTATCCTTCTGCTATCCCTGAAATGTTGTTTCTAATATCTAAACTTCCTACATATAATCTTGAATAACTATAATTCCCCCACAAAAGATGCTTAATAACTATTAAACTACTCGGGGCTTGATTAAGAAGAGGATTAGATTTAAAAGTGGCCACAATGAGTGTTTTAATGGACTTCAAACATCTTTTTTTTAAGATACCCCAAAGTACCACAATTTAAAAAGATTTAAAAAAGGGAGTTGGTCCCAGGAAAATCCTATCTGTTAACAGGCTTCTTCCTTTAAAAAAACAAAACAAAACCCTGCCTTTGAAACTTCTTTGACAAAGCTATCTGAGCAGCACTGCAGATCTGAACAGGATCAGAGTAAACCCCTGATTAAGCACATATCTGAACTTGATCCATGACTAGTCAGGATAAAAATAGAAATATTTCCCAAGGCTACACTTGAATCTGTAGGAAAGCACTTAGAGTCCTTGAAAAGAAATACTGCTGAGAGACTTAGACCCTCCCTGGATCCCTGCTGCACTTGTGTGATTAAGGGCCACAGAATTCCCATACTGATTGCAGGATATGGCAGTAAACCAGCAACAATCATGCACAACTCCCAATGAGACAAGGACCAATGTACAACTTCTGGGAATAACACGCTTCACGGACAACTGAATTTAGTCTCAAAAAGTTTAGGGAAACATCAGGTATAATCTTTTGTAGTTTGATTTTTCTCCTTCTTGGAAAAAAATAGAGCTCATGTTATGACTTAAATAGATTACAAAACAAAGGGAAAAATTCTGGTCCCAATGGAGCCATTGGCAAAACTCCTACTGACATCAGTGAGATGTAGATTTGGCCCAACAACTTTAGCTGTGACAAGGAAATCCAGCCTAGGTAAGGATGTGGACCTATCTAATAGCCGTTCTACAGCGAGCCAGGTGCATTATAGTTTCATATCTTTCTCATGAGCAGCTGGCTACACCTAATTCTAGAAGTTAGACATAAGAAAACAAAATAAAAGGAACACATGTACTGAGAGAAATCATCAGGCATTGGACATAGAAGAAAAACCCACGGAAAAATTACTAAATAATCCTGTAGATTACACAAAATGTGTTATATTAAAAGCACCAAGCTTGCATGAGAAACATTTAATAAGCAGGGACAGGGCTGGATTAACCTTTTGTGGGCCCTGGCGCCAAATATATTTGTGGGCCCCCATGTAGTCGTTGTGGGCTCCGAGTGTGGGCCTGGTGTGGCAGTGCCATTGGTGCCATAGTATACCTGGTACTGAATCTCAGAGACATTTTTCATTTTGATCACACACCTCTGCATGACTATATGCATTGCCATACACAGTTCCCTCAGCCCCCAGTTTTTCTCATTAAGCTCTATATCCATGTGGGTTTACCAGTGTCCACAGTGAGCAATAATTTCACAGTGATCAGGGGAAACTCCCTATAGATTTATCTCCTTCCTCATTCAGACCTTCTATAGCCATGTCTCCAGTACCACCCTATGTCACCAGTCACTGTACGGGGTTCTGGTCTCAGCTCAGTAAAATGTCACAGCCAGCAGATACCTGATCAATTCTGACAAATCCCTCCCTCAGCACTCATCCTGCCATTTGAGCAAGCCACTTGCAAATACCATTTCCCCAAAGTGAGGACTTAGCCCCTGGGAACCTGAAGTCACCAGCCTTTCTCCCTTTGCTCCCATCTACATGCGAGTCTACTACTTGGTCACCACCACCTCTTCCCATGCTTGTTTCCCTTCTACCTTGGACGTGCTCCCTAGCCAGCTGGGGCTATTCTCCCCCTGCAAGCCTGATCTGCTTCCTCTTTCCCCTGCTCCTCTTGACATTCCTTTCCTACAGGTGACCTCTGTTCCTTGAGGTTAACTCCAGTTTCTTTATCCGCTTCTAGCTTAATGGACCCCAGTAGTCAGAGAGCCACCTGCAGCTTCTCTGGCTATAGCCATGGGGCCAATTGCCAGAGGCCAGCCTTAGATAGCTGCAGCTACTAGTCAAGGAAGAGGTGGCAATTCCAAGGCTGAGCATGCTTGAACCTTGCAATGGCAGAACTAGGGTTTCTAAATCCTCAGCGCTGGCCCTAGGCAGCGGCAGACTCTGGAGTTAGGCGTGTCCCTCCTCTAGGCCATGGCTTTAAGTACCTGAGATGCCTATCACCTGCAGCAGAGGCCACCAATTCCCACACACCCCTCAGCTAGCACTTAGTCATGCAGAAAGTGCAGCCTGAATGATTTTGGAGGCTGGAGTGTCAGGAGGTTCCCATCCCTGAGCAGCAGCTCTGCAACAAGCTCACATGGCCCCCCTCTGCTGTGGGACCAGTACTCTGTGAAGACAGTGGAGTTACCCTGTGTATAATCAGTTCTGTCCAAAGCCTGTTGAAGTAAGTGGGAGTCTTTTAATTGTCTTTAATGGGCTGTGTACAGAATCAAAGGACACCATTCTAGACTCTAGGAGCAAAGTGCATTCTATGCTGCACTGGTTTACTATTGTAACAGGAAGGTCTCACTTTACCTAGTGAATAAGCAACACCTCCTACAGCACCTAACTTTTTCTGAGAGGCCTTCTGCCCAATTACTAAGTGTAAACCTGCTTAGCTTACCAGAGCTGAAAATATCAGGTAGTATGGTTACAAAAGCAAGGCGCTTCTGAATTCAGTAGGAATTTTGGATGTGCACAGAACACAGACAGGACTGGTTCCCGCATGGTTACAGAACTGCAGTCAAGTTTAACAATTTTCAGCTTGTGTGATTGGAGGATATCTGATCCATATTATAAGACTGTCCTACATAAATGAGGAAAAGTTGAGGTGCCTTTGTTATTCTTTTCTTCCACTCTTCATTTCTGTGGGGAATTTGCCAATGCAATATCACTGTCTTCTTTTTAAACAATGGCTGTTGAAAATAGCAATTCCAGTCCTAGTTAGCACTGGGAAGACCCCAGCATGTGTTGCTCAATTTTATCCCACTTTTTCTACAGCAAAGTACAGTGGATCAGTATATTTGATTTGGGAGAAATGAAGTAACAGCTGCCCAAATTGAGCTTTAGCACTCCTGAATTTTGAGGGTCTTCAAATCTGGAAGGCAGGTGCTAGATTCCCTTTCTGAATATTGGATAAATCTGGAAAGGAAAAGTCAATTTCTACTTCCATGGCTCAGAAGTGGACATCTTCCTGCATGCCTGGTACTGTACCTAAAGTTGCCCAGGTCCTCTAGTACAGCCTCTCCTGCCTTACTTTTCATTTTAACTTCTCCTGGTGGGGTCCACATACCTCCCTTGCTAGGCTTCAGATACAGAGGTACACTGTCCATTCATTCCACCCAGTTCCTTCTTTGGGGGCTGCCAGGCGAGGTCACATCAGCATCCCTAATCCAGTCTGGGGAAGTCTTCTGAGGATGATATGTGGGCCAAAGCTTTCTACTCCTTGGGCATACTTGTTCCCCATTCACACTGCCACCCCCTTCTAACAGCCTGTTCTTCATTCACAGCAAGCTGCAGCGCATGGGGTCTCAGCTTCCCCACTCTTTCCCCCTCACTTTCCTGCTGACAGAGGCCAAGGGAATGCCAGGAAAAGTAGTTCCTTCCCTGCTCCAGGACAGGACTGGCTCTCTAGGCAGGGAGCTGGCCAAGAAACTACAGCTCCCAGGGCCCCCTGGGTTCTCAGCTCCCATGCGTGACCCCAGTGCTCCGAGGCTCCACTTCTGCAGCGCTGCGAGAGGGGAGGAAGTGAGTGTTATGGGCCCCCTTCTGAGCTTGGGCCCGGCGCTTTGGTGCCATGGTAAATCCGGTACTGGGCAAGAACTCAGATTGGTGTGATCACATTTTTAAAAGTTGAAGGATGATCAGGAGCGAGACTACTTTAAACTTGTAGTCACATTGAGTTGAGAGTACAGGATAGTAAAAAAGTTGTGGGAGCTCGCATATAGGCCTTATAAATAAACAGCTAGATGGATAGATTGATGAATGGGTGCATGTGTGTGAAGTAGGGTTACCATACGTCCAGGTTTCCCCGGACATGTCCGGCTTTTGGGTCTTTAAATAGCCGTCCGGGGGAAATTTGTAAAAAGCTAAAAATGTCCGGGATTTCCCCCGGACGGCTATTTAAAGACCCAAAAGCAGCTGACAGGGCAGCCGCGCCGGATTGAGCCGATCACTTGGGGCCTCTCTGGCAGCAAAAGCTCCTCCCCCGCTTCCCCCCTCCCCTGCAGCTTCAGCACGCCGGCAGCGCTGCGCAGGGCATAGGCACCGACTTTAGCCGGCGCTGGTGGGTGCTCACGCCCCCCACCACTCCCGGCTCCGCCCCTTCCCTGCCCCCATTCCAACCCCTTCCCCAAATCCCAGGCCCCGCCTCCTCCCCCGGGCGTGCCACTTTTCCCCTCCACCCCCCTCCATCCCAGACTTTTGCGCGGCAAGCCTGGGAGGGGGGAGAAGCGGAGCGCTCGGGGAGGTGGCAGAGCGGAGGTGAGCTGGGGGAGAGGGACGCAGGGAGGGCGGCCCGCAGCAGGTAACCCGGGGGGGAGGGAGCGCAGGGGAACCTCTCCCCACCCCAGCTCACTTCCGCTCCCCCTCTGCCTTGAGCGCACAGCCGCGCCGCTCTGCTTCTCGTCCCCTCCCTCCCAGGCTTGCCGTGCGAACAGCTGATTCAAGGCAAGCCGGGGGGGGGAGGGGCGGAGAAGCGGGGCGGCTGCGAGCTCAGGGGAGCAGGCAGAGATGGAGAGGAGGTGAGCTGGGGTGGGGCGTGGCAGGGAGCACGGCGAGTCAAGGGACAGGGAGCAGGGGGAGGGTTGGATGGGTCAGGGGTTCTGGGGGGGGGCTGTCAGGGGGCAAGGGTGTGGAGAGGGACTGGGGCAGTCAGGGGAAAGGGAGGGTTAGATGGGTTCGGGTGGGGGGCACTCAGGGGACAGGCAGCAGTTGGATAGGCGTGGGAGTCCTGGGGATCTGGCGGAGGCGGGGGTGTGGATAGGAGTCAGAACAGTCAGGGGACAGGTAGGGAGTGGGATCCTAGGGGGGCAGTTAGGGTGGGGGGTCTCAGGAGGGGGCAGTCGGGGACAAATATAAGGGAGGCTTAGATAGGGGGTGGGGTCCCGGGGGACAAGGAGCAGGGGGGTGTTGGATGGGTTGGGGGTTCTGTGGGGGGCAGTCAGGGGGTGGGAAGTGGGAGGGAGTGGCTAGGGGGCGGGGCTACCCCCCAGAGAGTCCTCTTTTTTGAAAGTTCAAATATGGTAACCCTAGTGTGAAGGAGGCTGAGTGAGCGGATGATGAGCATTGTATAACAACACAGATGGAAGTGGATAAGTGGATGGATTCTGAGTGGATGGATGGATCTCCTCAAGCCTTTGTAGGAAAAAATCCTCTAGAATTTAATAAGGATGAACCCAATAGAGAACAAGAATGATCTATTGGATAAGGCACTGGACTGGAACTCAGGAGACCTAGGTTCAATTCCTGACTCTGCTATCAACTCCCTAGGTGACCTTCGACAGGTCATGTAGTGCAGATTTTCAAAAATACACCAAAGTGCTCAGTACTTGCAATCAGGACCAGATTTTCCAAAGAATCCAGTTAGGCACTAAATGAAACAGCCAGAATTTCAAAACTGCACAGTAGCCAGCACCCAGGGAGCTGAGCAATTTTGAAAATCTAGCTAAATTCTTTGGAAAATTCAGTTGCGGGTGCTGAGTCCTTCTGATAATTATAATCTCAATCTTTCTAGCCCTCTGTTCCCCATCTGTAAAATGGGGATACTATTGCTTTTTCCCATCCTCTGTATTTCTTGCCTATAGGGACTATAATCTCTTTGTGACAGGGATTGACTCTTGCTGTCTCAGTGCCTAGTGCAACAGTGCCTGGATCTTGGCTGGAACTTTTACAACATTACTGCAACATATAAATTATAATAAAAATAATAATAATAGACTTCTACAGAAATGTAATATGGTTCTATAGAGATTATTCTACATACAAACAGAATGTAATAGACTTATATCCTTATACGTTTAACTATCCTATAAAATTCTATATAAGGGAAATAATTATTACATTCTATAAGATGGTAAAAAAAACACATAGAAAGGTTATAATTTTTAAATCTATTCTATAGGATTTTTCTATACAGGCTAGATTGCGTTTGAGAACACAAAAGCAGATCCTTCCTTTCTAAACAACACTTTGCACATTTCCATCAGCTTATAGTAGATGACATAGAGCATTTATAATCAATTACAACTGGTGACACATGGAACAGATGAAGAAAATACAATGCTAGAAAATATTTGTATAGATTGAGTGTGCATGGGAGTGTTCAGAGGCCAGATGGTCTGCAAGTCTCATAAACCTCACATTTCCCACATGTAGAGGCAGTCCGCACCCTTTCCCCTTTGGCTATGATTAAGATGAACTAACAATCACACTTCTTGCAAGTGATGATTAATATTATATTCCTGTCATTTCACATATGCATTTTTTATATTCTTTGACTTTAATGGGCTAGTATTTGCTCTCTGTGAGCAAAGTCTTTGAGGCTTGTAATTCTTAAATTGGGGTGATCAGTTGAATGGTCTCACAAGAGACCAAGGATTTCCTCCCCCGCCTGCATGTCTGTTTTACATGTGTAATATACCCTAGGTTAAACAAGTAAATAAACAAAGAGAATGAAATCATTCTCCCTACTAATTTTTTAAAATCTCTTATTCCATTATTATTATCATTGCTTTCAAAAATCACTTTTGGTTTCAGGGAGAATTTCTAATTTTGCATTGATAGTTATCAATGTTGGCATAAAAACTAGTTCATTTTAAAATTTATTATGTTAAGTCACACAGTAGTATTACATAAGGTGGGTATTTTTATCTGTATGGTCATATGGCAAGAGCTATTTACTAGAGATAGCCCTGAACTGTGAAGTTTTGCAGTGTTCAGATCCATAAGGTTGATTTGGTCCTTACAGAGTAAGGTAACAGCTGCCAAGTTGAGATTCAGATCCCAGTTTTGACAACAGCATTTGAGGGTGTTCATATCTGGGTATGTGAGTGCAGAATTTGGCTGTACTGGCTAGGATTTCAAAAGAAGTCTTCACATTGTGAGTTAAGTGATTTTGAAAATCTTTCCCCAGCACTGAGCACGTGGAAATCTGACCCTGAGCTCTTCAGAAGATCTGGAACTAAGGGATTATAAATGCTGTTCAGTGTTTGGTTAACATTACTGAACTAAACCCCCCACCCCCTTTTTTCGATTTGGGGGTTTAAAACAATTTCTGTAAGCCTTAAATATTATATAAGAATAGGACACTCATCTTAGAAGCAATTTCATTGCTGAAGCAATCATCCAAAGAATAAAGAGTCTCCCTGAAGTTTTGGGAAATACCACAACCAAAACATGCGCTGCAGCTACTGCTCCAGAAGAAATACTTCATCAGTACACAACAGATGTGCTCTTTAAAATAAATGAGGTCCAACCAAAAGTAGTAGACTGAAGAAAAGAAGCTACATGAAATATTTGGTTTTGATGAATGTCGGAAGAAAAGGAGAGAGATGAAAAGCTTCTATGGCTGGCAATCAAAAGAAGTGTAGGGAACAAGATGAGAAAGTTACTTCAGGAAAAACAAGACAGTTTCTGAGGATCCTTGTTTATTTAGCCTACCTGCTGCACCACAAATCTCAGCATTTTACAGATGTTAGAGGTCTTTTCCCCCTTCCCCATGGATGACTCAATGTATTTGTCAGGAGACTAGACCTCCACATTGTACAGCTTTTAGGAACGTCTCTGCTCTAAATTCTATAAGATGTACAATGAAAGTTTCTACAATGAAAGTTTCCAGAAAACAAGATGTACTGCAGCCCTCCTTGAAAACCATGTTGGACCAAATCCTGAAGTCCATAATCACAATTTACTTAATGTTAGTTTGCCTGGGTAAGGACAGAGTGAAAACTGAATAGAGACCTCCGGATGTAGATACAGATAGGTTTGTTCAGCACAACTGATCCAGTCCTTTACAGCTCTGCATGTGGGCAGTGAAATATGACACAGTGAGCTATGACGACTTATGTGGTTTTTGCATATGAGGACATGACCTTGGCTTCTGGTACAAAGGTGAATAAATGTTGCTAAATATCCTGATAAATCAGCTATTACACTTCTGCACATATGCATAGTAAGTGATTTTACAATTCACCAGGTGGCATGAGCTTGCATATCTGAGGGCAGGATTGAGTTCTAAGATTCTAGGCCATATTCATCACTGATGTAAACTCCACTGTCTGCGATGGGGTTTATACCAAGGCGGAATCTGGTTCTCTGTCTTCAAAAGGAGGCCTTTCAGGTCACACCATCTTTCCACAAGGACACAGCTTTCTCCATCTCATTTGTTTCAAAGGAAATGTAACAACAATATTGACAATAGTATGAGAGAGGGCCTTTCTGTAGTAAAGTGACTCATGACGAAAGTGCATATAACCCTCTGTTCTTTAGGGATTGGGAATGGGAAGACTTTTGCTCACCTCCCTCATTATCCTTGTTATCAGCACAGGAGGTTTCCATGGCAACATTGCATCCAGGCCCTCTCCAGCCGGTCTGGCAGACACACTGCCAGCTGTTCTGACCGAGCGTGCATCTCCCATTGCCATTGCACAAATCAGGGCAGCCATCTGGTTGAAGAAATGAAGAAGATAAGTACTAGAAATACTAATTCACATTAAGATTCTATGCTCTAGACAGGTGAAACAATACCACTGTGCATACAAAAAGCAGCTTCAGCTAGTGGGCTAAATAAATACCCTCACTGGAGCTGGGTGGGGAGGGGAAAGGTAGGGAAGAAATTCATATTTAGCTCACACCTTCATAAAAAGTGTGCATTCAAGTGTCACATTCAAGTGATATTTAACTGGATCCCCCAAAACTTTAAGATCTTGGGTTAATTTTTAATTGTTATGGACAGAATTGACAGTCTGCTGACACAGGATCAAATCCTCATTTTATGCCCAATTTTATATAAAATAACTCCTCCATCCATATATATCTACATATGAGAATTTTTTTAAACAAAGATGGCAACATGCCCTGTGCCTTTTAAAGTATTATAGAATCCTCCAGAGCTTCTCCTAACATAAAGTTGGAATATAAAGAACCTCCAGCAAAACTGTTTAAAAAAACCTCTCTTTAGAAGTCAGGTTTAAATGCCTACCTTTAGAAGACTTAGTTATTTATTACAAAGCCTATTCATGTCAGGATTTAGCATGTTATATTTTCCTGAGAGACACCTTAGCAGGGAGATCCCACAAATGATATATAGTGTGACTGTCTTCAGCTGTGCTCGTATTTATTGTTAGTAGAGCTGAATTGGGATTGAAATATTCTACCTGGTAGGCTGCCTGTGTGTATCAACCAAATGTTCATGGATAATGGGATACCTTAATGTGTCAATCTACTTCCCATAGGTGAAACTGTCACAGAAGGTGGAACTGTACCTGGTGTGAATACCTATGGAAAATAAACAGACAGAATTCCCACTGACGGGAATGGAGAGGAAGGAAGAAGTGGGGAAGCCTTCAAGGCCTGATACATACATGGTGGCGATAGTTCTTCACTACACTATTTACTCCACATCTGAGCCATTCCAGTAACTCCTCATTTGAGAAAGCTGAAGAGTCAGGCAACAAACCTCTCTCAGACGTTACATACAGACTGGGGGTAGGTGGCATAAATAGGAGCGAGAGGACAGAATTGCCACAAGTGGAGATAGAAAAAATGATCTGATCTACAGTAGAAACAGGATCGTTGTGCTTCAAACCTTCTCGCTAGGGTTTGAAATCCAATCTCCTAATCATGTTGTCTACATAATTGTCATAGAACACTGAGTAATTGCTCCTGGTATTTAATCTTATTGCTGCAGGAATCAGGCAGCAAGTTTCCACCTATATACAGCTTTGCAGACCAGGCTATGTACACATCATGGGGCTCTCCCACCTTCCTCTGGAGGATCACATACTGGCCATTACTGGAAGGAGGATTTGAAGGACCAATGGTTTGATCTGGCAGAGCAAATCATGCTTTGATGTTAATTTTAATTCTCTGTAACCACAGTCCAAGTAATCCCAGGAGACACTGATCTCAGAAGAACCTTTCAAACTCATCCACAGGATGCATCAGGGAAGGTTTCCTTAACATGGATAGCAGTGGGCTAGTAGATTGTTTCTTGTGGCAAACCGTATTCTTAATCTGGGGCCAGCTTGACACCAGGCCTGCAGCAGTACTCTTGGATCTTCCTGGGAGAATGTGTGTGGAGCAGCATATGTTAGGTCTCTCTGTATTTGCCACACTGACCTGGAGCTGTGACTGTTAATAAATGGATTATTCCACTCCCATGTCCAAATTAGTACAAGGGCACAGTAAAATTGACTATCCTAGCAAAGCATGGCTGTTCCTTATATTAGAAAACAGTGAGGAATGTACTTGGCATCATTCATCTTTAGATCTGCATGTTTTTGTATGTTTCTTTTATTTGAACAGAGAGCTTGTGAAAGGTCCTCACTTGAGAGCTCGCACACTAAAGTCCTGTGTTTATTCACAGACCAGATCCATTACAGTTGGTAGCAGTCGAAGTTTCTACACATTGTCCTGCCACTGTGCTTGAACCCTGATCACTTCTAGCAGTTAAATGGGAGTTCAGTCTCCATGCCCATTCAGTGCCAATAAGAATGTAAACCAGGGATCGGCAACCTTTGGCATGCGGCTCGCCAGGGTAAGTGGCGGCCAGCACATCCCTCGGCCCACGCCGCTTCCTGCTGCCCCACTTGGCCTGAAGCGGCGAACCGTGGCCAGTGGGAGCTGCAACTGGCTGAACCTCCGGACGCGGTAGGTAAACAAACTGGCCCGGCCTGCCAGGGGGCTTACCCTGGCGAGTCGCATGCCAAAGGTTGTCGATCCCTGATGTAAACTATGGTGCATTTTGTGATGTGGCTACCTGTCTTTTGTGGATGAAGCTAAGACCATTAAACTCATTCTATGCAGACAAATCATCAGCAGATATTAAGAAGCCCTATGAGTTTTTTTCCAATGCTGCTATTGTGTATTTAAACTACACAATGCCTCCTTTGCTTGAAAGAAAGGTTATTTTTGTATTGTAGATCTTAGCACCAAAATGTTGCCAGCATACTGCACTATATGAAATATTTTGAAGGCATTTTATTTTATCTTTGGCTTGTCATGTTGTTTGAGTGACTAAAATGATAATGCATCAAGGGAAGCATCATGCTGTAAGACAAATGATTTGTTTTAAATGTAAAATGAACATTAAATGTGAATATATACTCAGGGTTTGCTTTTTGTGGGGGAACCGGAGAGAGAGATAAACACATCACAGTAGCAGGTTTGCTCCACAACATATGAGCAAGATGAAAACATGAACAGTAGGGAGCCAGCAAAATCTCTGAAAAGTTTTAGTTGCAGCTGGGAATTAATGGACATGACTTTGCTTTTAGCTTGAAGAGTGAAGGAAGCAGCACTAGTGCAGGCATGATGTTGCTAGGAAACACTTTGCCACCACTGTAGAGTTCATTCAATTTGTGGCCTTCCAAAGAGAGACTTTGTGTTCCAGTAACGTAAAAAGCAGCTTCCATTTAAAAAAAGAAAAAAGAAAAAAAGCTAGCACATAATTAGGCCACAATGAGATCTAATTATTTTTGGCAATGATTTTTTTCTTTAAAAAGCTGTTAAAATGATGGATGTATTTAGCTATGAAAAATGGCTTAAGTTGAAGTGAATAGGCAGGTAGAGGCTACTTTGGATTTTTACTAAAATGTACAAAAAGGCACTTAAAAAATTATCTCCAAATAAATACTTACATGACAGGAGAGCCATTATTGTCTGTTAGGCAAAAAGTGGTTCTAAGAGCCTGTTTACACAATAGACCAAAACATCTCCATTATGAGCTACAGAGTAAATAATCAGCTTTCTAAAAAAAGGCCTAAAAAAGATCTAAACTATATTTGTGCAACAAACTTTTATGTGGGTCTAAAATACCTATTTTTAAAAACTTGCTAACTGTGCAATTGCATAATGATTGAAGCCGACACCATCAGTCTGTTACTCAGGGCATGTCTAGACTGTGATCAGAGGTGCGACTGCACTTGTAGACATATCTCAGCTAGCTTTGATCTAGCTAGCTCAAATAACAATAGCGGCAAGCCATGGCAGCACCGGCTAGCCACTCAAGTATATAGTCGAGGTCCTAGATGGGGTTGAACAGCCAGTGCTATTGTTATTTGAGCTAGCTGGATCAAAGCAAGATTGGGCATGTCCACGGATCACAATGCAGATTGCAGTGCAGACATACCCTCAGTATTTGTACATAGCTAGCAGGGCTTGAAGCTTTTTGTCAAGCCGCCTTGAAGAATGAAAATCAAGCCCTGCCAAATGAAGTAATATTAAGACTCTGATACAAAGCAAGGTCCCAATCTTGCAAATATTCACTACAGGTAATAGTACTTTCTTCAGTGTGAGTGCTCGTGGAATTAAGCGTTGCTCCCAGCACTAAGTGATTGGGCACCAAAAGCTTGCACAGAATCTGCCACTGTCACTCACACTGAATAACATATGACTCCCTGAGCAATACTAATGAAATTAGTGAGGCTACTGAAGGATTAAAGTTCCTCTCAATGAGAGTAAGAATATCAGAATCTAGCCCTGAGAACTAATTCACCGCTGCATTGGGACTGCAGAGCTATAGTACTGAGAAAGGGCCTGTCATCATTGAGAAGACAGGTAGAGATATTCCTAGTGTGCAGAATATTCCTTCTTATCTTTTCTGTAACGTTTAATGGAAAATGTCAAAAAGTAAGCTAAAAAACTCAGGATATAGCGCCTGTTCAAAGTGTCAGATTGACAATCCTGGAATCTAACGGCCTATTTATCCAAAGAACGGGCACAGCATGGTCAACAGTAATGCAAGTTCCTCACACTTCTCCAGCAGCGTACCTCAACATGACTTGGAGAGACTGTCTCTGGGTGTGTGAAGGGAGCTCAGTCTTATGCCCTTTCAGTCCACGGCTTGCCTATAGGAATGTTACAAGGGGGGAAGGGGTAAGCGTGTGCACACGGGGGGAATTGCCTTAAGATGTTATTTAAGAGAGTTTTCGGGGGAGGGGGAGTTCACAGTTAATAATATCAAGAAACGTTTCACCATTCTTGACAAAATAACGGATCAATGCTGTAAGGGGAACAGGATGAGAGTGAGAGGATTTTGAGAGTAAAATCAAGCACATCTTGGAACATACTGAAACATCCCTCCTACTTATTACAGACAAACACACTTACACACATGTGTAAGTGGAAGGAGAACACTGGGAGAGGGAGGTAAAGAAAAAGAGAAAGCAAAACCAGAATGTCTCTGCTTGATATTAGAATCTGACCCAAAAACTGTGTTCCGCAAGGCTGAGATTCTGTGACGCTTTATAAATTGCCAATGAAAAAAAAATTCCGTATAATCTTATCATTTCAGAATTGTGAGACTGATCCTTAATGTCTGGTTTCACTTTCTTTCTATCTTAGGTTTTCCCATGGCAACCACCACCAAAGTCTCTAAAGCGCTTCCCAAGTAAATTAGATGGGCACAGCAAGCTCCTTAGAGGACTTCATTGAGTCCTCTGCTCGCTCTTCATTATTCGGACAAGGATCAGATATACTTAGCTTGCTCATAGTCAACAAGGCCATTTCTTGGCAAGATGCCAATGTAGATGTAGTACAAAAGTAAGTAGTATCAGATCATTGAATCCTATGGGAATCATCAGGTACATCTTGAGAACAATCTTGTAACTCTTAATTGCACCAATCAGTAATTTAATAAATACTTTACGAATCTATCATTGTCCAGGGACTTTATATTCTCTAGATACCCATACTGCTTGGTAATGAATTAGAATTGCTTTAGTCACACTTCCTAGGCCAGTTTCAACACAAACATGACCACAGCACTTCAAACAAGAGAAACCTGGCTGATATACACTATCTATGGAATTAGGATCAAAACATGACCAGCTAATTCCAGGGCTTTGGAGCTGTGCTCCGGCTCCCTCCAGCTCCAGGCAAAAACCTGCAGCTCCACGGGTCTGGAGCTGCTTGGAGCTCCAGCTCCGGGCTCCGCTCCAAAGCCCTGCTTAAGACAAATACTAAAAGACATATAGAAGCTTTTCTATCAAAATAATTGATTATGAGCTCCTTGTAGCAGGAATTGGTCTTTCTTGCCTTGCTGAAAAGCACATAACACAAATTAGGGGCTATTACAGAAATATAAATAATAAATACAAGAATAAAAAATTAAGAACACCAGCATCACTAATAATACAAAGAGCTACAGAACTTTAACATTTGAAATTAACTCTTCCTATTTCCTATATGCTATTATGATTAAACATGTATATTGCAATAGCACCTAGACACCAATCAGGCCAGGGCCTCATTGTGGTAGGTGCTATAGAAAATGAGAATTCCAGCCCTAAAAAGCTTACAGTCCAAAAGACAAGAGATACTTAGAATGTAAGCTCTTGGTTATATGTTTTTACAGCACCTTCCACTATGAGGCCCTGGTCTATAACTGGGGTGACTAGGAGATACTGCAATACAAATAATACATACAATTATCATTATTAATAAAAGAGACAAAAGTAGATGGGGATATATAATAATTAATTAGAATATTGTTAATGTCATAATTTAGATTTCCTATATTCACAGTGAATGAAATTCATTTCTGTGTGGAGGGCCAGTGCAAAATCTATGCAGCACTTAAGCTTATTTTGAAGACAAATATAGGACTTAAATAATGCAGTGACCCTGCAGACAGGTGAAATTCATCCAGATTGCATTGCAGAATTATAATAAACAGTAAACAAAACCATCCCTGTTATTTATGTGCTTATTTTCAAGCTATAAATACAGTGAAAACCATGTTGGGGATAAATTATCATCAGTGATTCAGTGCCCATTTAAACTAAGCAGTGATGGTGCTCAGTAAATTTATTTGCTATATATAGGCACTCAAGGGAAAACTTCAACCCAGTTTTAGATGAATGTCTGCCAAAAAACACCCCTTTCAGCTGAGTGATATTAAAGAATACCATGTATGCGCACGTGTACACACACAAATAAATATAACAGTTATTCTTGGCATGAACTAGTTTTAAACTTAGTGAAACTGAAAATAGTTTGTCACACTCTGGATAGAAGGTCAAAGTCCAAATTCATGCTGACTGCTTCACTTGGATTTTCTATCTGAATCTTGATTCCATCTCTAATCAGTAGCACTCTCTGTTCTGATAGAGCCAGACACCTTGGAAGGGGAAGGAAGGAGAGTGGAGTGGAGGGAAAATCAGAGTCTGAAAAACTCTTCCCAAATGGGCAAGACTCATCTGTTTGCTATTTTTCCAAATTTCTAAAAGTTTACAATAATAAGCACATATTTTTTTAAACAGAGAAAAAGGGGGATGATGACATGTAGAAAGAAATAGCGAAGGACAAGCAGGGAAATCTTTCTGTCTACCTATCCAGGCACTTAATTGGCCCTCATCACCATAGTATTGGAGTGGCTCACAATGATCAATGGATTTGATCTTCACAGCACCCCAACGAGATAAAGCAGTATTATATGTATCTTACAGATGGAGAATTGAGGCCCAAGTGCACACAGGGTGTCTGTGGATGGAGTTGGGAATTGAACTTAGGTTTTCCGAATCCCAGTCCAGTGCCCGGTCTACTAGACAGTCAGATCATGGCTCTCTCTTCTACCTCCTCCACAAGACATGGGATTGCTGGGAGACAGAATGGATTCCCCTGGCCTTTCCCCACTTAGTGACCCCACAATGGTAAAGCATTTATTTGGTCCATAAAATCACTTCAACATGAGAGAAACTAATTAGGTCATCTGGGCCCTGATTGAAAGCCCTCTGTAGTCAATGGGAGTCTTTCCAGTGACTTAATGACCATTGGATCAGGCACCCAATCATTCCCCTTGCGCTGTACAGTCCAGTTTTAAATCACTCAGGTGACGGAGTTTACCCCACTTCCAGGATGAAAGTATCATTATTGCATTTAAATTGGCAGTGTAATGGAGCTATAATATTGGGTGCAAACTTTTGTATTTAAACACAGCTACAACTAATGTCAGGGAGGAAAATAAAAACAAAAAAACCCCAACAACTACCACTTAATTTGAGGAACTTCCACTTCTACCTGTCCCTCTAAAAATTATGTTTAAAATCTCAACCAAAGTACAACTGAAATAAACAGAATGGGTAATATGCAAAAGGAGCACAGGGTATGGCAATACCTAAGGAATGTATAGAAATACCACAAAGGTAATCAAGGCAATAGTCTGTTTCATTTGGCTTTTGGATGATAATCAGATTGTTTTTGTATTTTGTGCTGTTTCCTTCAATGAGCTACTGATATTCCCAGTGCCGTCTAGCAAATAATGAATGAGGTGCCAAGGAGTATGGAAATCAGAGCATGACTTCGATTTCTTATTTGTTATTTTTAACCATCCAATTCCTACACCCACTGGGCATAGTTAAAGCCACAGGAGAGGCATAAAAATACAAATGACACATAGTAGAGATGTAGGCACTGACCAGTTATTTACTGTATGGGTAGTGTTTATCTTTTAACTAAACTGAAATCAGTTTATAACAATAAATAACTAAATGCTTTTTTAACTATACGATACTGAAATGCTAATGAAGTCACTAAACAATTCTCCCATACATTGTACAAATAAAGAAATAGCTAAACTAAGCATAAACAAACTTTGTGCTAATGAGTGAGGATGTGAAAGTGAAACTGACTCAAAAGTTTAACTGGTTAGTTGACTTTCATTGCACAAGCTGAGTGAGATGCAAAGGGCAAGCAAGAAGCATCAACAACCTTGAATACATAAAAATGGCCATACTGGGTCAAACTGATGGTCCATCTAGCCCAGTATCCTGTCTCTGATAGTGCCCAATGCCAGATGATTCTGGCAGTTGGAGATTTAGGGACAACCAGAGCATGGGGTGGTGTCCATGACCGTCTTGGGTGATAGCCATTGAGGGACCTATCCTCCATGAACTTATCTAATTCTTTTTTAAAATTCAGTTATACTTTTGACCTTCACAAAAACCATGGTACAGGTTGACTGTGCATTGTGGGAAGAAGTACTTCATGTTTGTTTGTTTGTTTGTTTGTTTTTAAAACTGCTATTAATTTCATTGGGTGACCCACTAATTCTGGTGTTAATGAACTTTCTCCAGACCATTCATCCATATTCCCTTTCTTCAGACCATTCATGATTTTATAGACCCCTATCGTATCCCCCTTTTAGTCTGCTCTTTTCTAAGCTGAACAAGTTTCTGTCTTTTGAATCTCTCCTTGTATGGAACTTGTTCCATACCCTTAGTCATTTTTATTGCCCTTCTCTGCATCTTTTCCAATTCTAATATATCTTTTTTGAGATGGGGTGAGCAGAACTGCATGCAGCATTTAAGGTGTGGGTGTACCAAGGATTTATATAGTGGCATTATGATATTTCCTGTTTTATTATCTATTCCCTTCCTAATTGTTCCTTTTGGTTAATTGACTCCGCTGCACAGGACGCAGATGTTTTTAGAGAACTATTCACTATGACACCAAGATTTGTTTCTTGAGTGGTAACAGTTAATTTAGACCTCATCATTTTGTATGTATAGATGGGATTTTTTCCAATGTGCATTGCTTTGCACTTACCAACATTACATTTCATCTGCCATTTTGTGGCTGAGTTACCCAGTTTACTGAGATCCCTTTGTAACTGTTCGCAGTCAGCTTTGGACTTAACTATATTGAGGAATTTTGTATCAGCTGCTAATTTTGTGACCTCACTGTCCACCCCATTTTTCAGATAATGTATGGATATGTTGAACAGCACAGGTCCCAGTACAGAACCTTGGGGATCCTGCTATTTACCTCTCTCCATTGTGAAAACTGACCATTTATTACTATCCTTTGTTGCATATCTTTTAACCAGTTACTGATATATGAGAGGACCTTCCCTCTTATCCTATGACTGCTTAGTTTACCTAAAACCCTTTGATGAGGATCCTTGTCAAAGGATTTCTGAAAGTCCAAGTACACTATATCGACTAGATCACCCTTGTCCACATGTTTGTGAACTCCCTCCAAGACCGCTAATAGATCAGTAAGGCATGATTTTCCCTTACAAAAGCCATGTTGACTCTCCCCCAAAACATATTGTGTTTATCCATGTGTCTGCTAATTTTGTTCTTTACTATAGTTTTAACCAATCTTCCTGGTACTGAAGTTAGACTTACTGGTCTGTAATTGCCAGGATCACCTCTGGAGCCTTTTTTAAAAATCGGCCTTACAGTAGCTATCCCCCAACCCTCTGATACGGAGGCTGATTTAAGCGATAAGTTACATACCACAGTTAGTAGTTCTGCAACTTTATATTTGAGTTCAGAACACTTGGTAAAAACCATCTGGTCCTGGTGACTTATTACTGGTTAATTTCTCAATTTGTCTTAAAACCTTGTCTATTGACACCTCAAGCTGGGACAGTTCCTTAGATTTGTCACCTAAAAAGAATGGTTCAAGTGTGGGGATCTCCCTCATATCTTCTGCAGTGAAGACCAATGCAAAGAATTCATTTAGCTTCTCCACAACAGTCTTATCTTCCTTAAGTGCTCCTTTAGCATCTCAGTCATACAGTGGCTCCATTGTTTGGCAGACTTCCTGCTTCAGATGTACTTAATTTTTTTTTTGCGGTAAGTTTTTGTATCCTTATCTAGTTGCTCTTCAAATTCTTTTTTGTTCTTCCTTATTATTCTTTTACACTTGACTTGCCGGAGTTTATGCTCCTTTCTATTATCCTCAATAGGATTTCTGATTTTTAAAGGATGCCTTTTTGCCTCTAACCACCTCTTTTACTCTGCTGTTTAGCCTTGGTGGCATTTTTTTGGTCCTCTTACTGGTTGAACTCTATTATATAGCATTTTAAAATAGTTACTGATTCCTCTCCACTCTATTACTCATAGTGCAAACAATTATGATGTTAAGTTAATTTCCCTAATTTGCCTAGGGATGTACAGTATGACAGAGTTGTCTTCCAATCTCTATCTCCTCCTCGATCTATTTATTTTTGTAACTATCTAATCTCTCTCTCTGCTTGCTTATGATATTTACAGGGTATCAGCTGCCACTGAATCTAGGCACCAAAATAAAATACAAAAATGGAAGAGGAAAAGATGTGAAGTTGTTTACTGGGGATTTATTAAATCCCTTGGCAGGGTGTCAATTGTTGATATACAAAAAAGCAAGTCTCCATAGCAGCCGCTTATTGGAATACTTAATTTGTCCTTAACCTACCTTTCTGGAGGAATACAAGAAGGGAAAAGGAAAAATGAAAGAAGGAGCGCTCACATCACTGCATAAATCACATAAGTTAGAAATGGAAAAAATCTAGTAGGTCACACAGTCCATCTCCCTGCCAATGGGGATTGCGCCCAACAATATATTTTCAAGTGTTTTACTCAATCTGGTTTTAAATTATTCAAACAGTAGGGCTTCTATTACTCCCTATGGGAAGATTCCCCTCACAGCCCCTAGCCTAGCTGGAGCACCACTGCATTCTGGCAATCAATGGCTGTTAGAATGGCTCTTTGGGGCTTTGTGGCATATGGACACAGATCGGGGCATCACAGAGGCTGCTCTAAGTTGTGCTGGAGGTGGAGCTGGTGTTAGGGTCGAGGTCGGCAAAATGCAGCGTGGGTCCTGCACTAAACATAGCACAGCTAGACCCAAGAATTGGGACCTTTATAAATAAACCATAGGTAATATAATTCACAGGGCTGGCTCCAGGTTTTTGGCTGCCGCAAGCAAAAAAAAAAAAAAAAGCCGCTGTGCCGCCCATTGAAAAGTGCCACCCCTTGAAAAGTGCCACTCCAAGCACATGCTTGGAATGCTGGTGCCGAGAGCCGGCCCTGATCATTCATATGTGCATTGCACATATTTTCTACGTACCCTACGGCTGCTTATATTCTAGAAGAGTTGGTTGCATAAGGAGAGCCATGTGAAGGGAAATACTAGTGTGTGTGTGTGTGTTGGGGGGGGAGGAGAAGATGTAAAAAGTAAGGATAGAGGCTGAATCTTCCAGCCCCACTACCGTGCGAGAGGGTGTTGAGGAAGCCAAGGAGAAGAGGGCTCCAGCTCAAGCCAAGAAGAGGGCTCCATGCTGCAACGTGGGGCCCAATTCCAGTTCTGCCAACAGCAGAATGCTCAGTGAGATTCTGCTCACACATAGACCAGCTTCCCAGGGCTTGGAGTAGGTCAAAATCTCTAGACCCACCTATGGTTTGTGAGCCTGTTGGGGCAAGAGAATGGCCTGAATCAATGTAATGAGAGTGTACTGTTTGCTTTTCTGCCCTGTAGCGGGGCTGTCACCCCACTAGGACCCTGAAGGGGTTAAAACAGCCCTGGGAAAGGGCTGCCCCAGGGAATCAATCATGGGCAGGCTTGAGGCAGCCAATCAGGGCCTGGCTGGGCCAGTATAAGAAGGGCTTCTGGGGAGCAGGCTGGCAGGCAGACTTACTCTCTCTTTCTCACGTGTGCGAGAGAGAGAAGGACCTAGCTGCCTGGGAGCTCAGGGTACCGGGAGTAGAGCAGTGCTGGGGAAAGGCAAGAGAAGTTGGGGAGCTCCAGCCTGGCAAATCCCCAGGCTGCAGGCCTTGCTAAAGGCCAAAGCAGATACAGGGGTTGCAGAGGTGCAGACCAGGGTTAGGCAGAGGCAGCTGGTCTGACCCCCTTGCCAATGATGAGTGGCCTTTACAGATTGCAGTTTGCCCCAGTGAGAGGGGGCTAGATGACAACTGGCAGTAGCCACTGAGGCAAGGTGGCTTTAGGAGGTTGGCATTTTCCCTGGGAGGGGAGACCCAGAGAGTGGGGGTACTGCTGGGGCAGAACCCTGAGGTAAAGGGCACCGGGGTCTGGGAGGGATATGGGAACCTAAGGTGGCGAGACACTGGCCAGAAGGAGGCGCTCCAGAGCTGAAAGAGCTAATTCCCGGACGACCAGCAGGAGGCGCTGCGGCGCTGAGTCTCGACCTCACTACATGCCCCAATAAAAACTATTAGCTGTTCTGACTGCAACATATATAAACAGACAATAGGCCAAATTCAACCTTGGTGTATCTCCTCTAACATCAGTGGAGCTTCACCAAGGATGAATTTGGCCGATTAGATGACACAGATGGGCGTAGAAAGATTTAGTAAGTGCGCTCCTGGGTTTTCTTTGGGGTGATACTACCTTTTTGTCAGTGATGAATAGGATAACATTGGACAATTTGTATTACTGGAAACATGAAATGGAATACACTGTCAGATTGATGTGCTCAGTGTACAGTAGGTACCTGAATTATCCATAATCTGGAAAATATAGATCTACACTCTGTTAAGGATTAACTGACCACTTGGACATCACAAAATTTATTTCCGGCACAGACTGCAGTATTGCTGTCAAATAATCTTCATGGTATCAGACAGGCCTTATTCTTTGTACATGCTGATAATGAAGATGTGCTCAGGAAGTAGAGATCACGGTTTGTCACCTCCTCCATGTCACATACCCAAGGAACAGTCAGCCCTTCAGTGGAATACATTTTGAACAATGCAAAATGTTAGTCTGTCTCTTCTAAGTCATGCCATAGATAAATAGTTAACTGGATGATGTACTAGAGATGCTATCCAGCTGCTAACCTGCAGAATTAACATCAAATCAAATCACAGAATAGCCAACCCCTGAAAAAGAAAAGCATGACTGATTTTTCCAATAAAGCTGCAAAAATCAATAATTCTTATAGATGGAACTGCTACAGTCCTAACAAACTCAGACCTCATTCTCACAGCTGTGAATCTTCTCTAGAGAATCTATAACAAGCTGGAAAGAAGATTTTTGCTTTTCTGAAAATGGTCAATGAGACCAAGTTAATCAGCCCTCATAAGAATTTAGCCCTACTTATATTCTAGTTCTGCTATGAGCATCCTGTTAGGGGACCGCATAATAGGTCCGGATGCAGTTAGTTGGCGTGCATAAGATTTTGGCAAGATGCTCTTCTTTTACAGGGTTTGAATAAGTGATGATGTACTGCTATATGGATGGCTATAGGAATATTATTGAATGCAGGGGCTAAGGGGCTAAATATTGACTCCTCCTCCTCCTCTTGCATGTACTCATATGGTTAAAAACAAGCACAGAGCCGACAAACAGGGGACACAGCACAGTGTGCTCCATAGTGACTATCTCTGGCTGTGTGAAGGGAAATTTGAGAGTGTACAAAACTACTCAAACTCACAGTTCAAAACCCCTGCATAAGATGGGCAACTCCCACAGTCCCAAGAATGAAGCAGCTATAGAGCAGCTGCAAACTTGCTCTGTGCCCTGGCAGTAATTTGGAATGAGGATCCCATTCACTCAGGCTTCAAGCAGGAGATAAAAATATGTCCCCTACAGCCTAGACTACACATTGTATACTTTATAGTAAGATTCATACTTTACACCCCAAAAATACATGTGAAAGACACAGTAAAATTCATATTTAAGATGTGTCTTTCACATTTATTTTATAGTAATACAATTCATTTTAACGATATCCTAGGATGGAATTACACACAAAACCAACAGCACAACCAGAATCATAGGTTCTATTAAGCTGTTTGATACTTGGGTAAGAGGACTGACATGAGCCTTTTTATAGTTTGTGTCACTGTTTCCAGCAGGAAAGGCCAAACAAATATAGTCTGAGGAGGCCTTCTCTGCACAAACAACACTTATTTTAAATATTTTGGCAACAATATAATGTTGTAACTTGGGCTGCCAAGCAATTAAAAAAATTAATTACTATTAATCGTGCGATAAAATGATTAATCATGCTGTTAATAATAGAATACCATTTATTTAAATTTTGTGGGTGTTTTCTACATTTTCAAGTATATTGATTTCAATTACAACACAATGTGTGTATAGTGTTCACTTTATATTTATTTTGATTACAAATATTTGCACTGTAAAAAAACAAAAGAAATAGTATTTTTCAATTCACTTAATACAAGTACTGCAGTGCAATCTCTTTATCATGAAAGTTGAAATTACAAACGTAAAATAATGTACAAAATAACCTGCATTCAAAAATAAAACAATGTAAAACTTTAGAGCCTACAAGTCCACTCAGTCCTACTTCAGCCAATTGCTCAGACAAACAAGTTTGGTTGCAATTTGCAGGAAATAATGCTGCCCGCTTCTTGTTTACAATGTCACCTGAAAGTGACAGATGCGCTAAAGATTCGTATGTCCCTTCATGATTTAACCACCGTGATGATGGATTCTGCTTGATAATGATCCAAAGCAGAGCAGACTGACACATGTTCATTTTCATCATCTGAGTCAGATGCCACCAGCAGATGGTTGATTTTCTTTTTTGATGGTTCGGATTCTGTAGTTTTTGCAACTGAGTGTTGCTCTTTTAAGACTTCTGAAAGCATGCTCCACACCTCGCCCCTCTCAGATTTTGGACAGCACTTCAGAGTCTTAAACCTTAGGTCGAGTGCTGTAGCTATTTTTAGAAATCTCACATTGGTACCTTTTTTGAGTTTTGTTAAATCTGCTGTGAAAGTGTTCTTAAAACGAACATGTGTTGGGTCATCATCCGAGATTGCTATAACATGAAATATATGGCAGAATGCAGGTAAAACAGAACAGGAGACATACAATTCTCCCCCAAGGAGTTCAGTGTCAAATTTAATTAACACTTTTTTTTAAATGAGCATTGTCAGCATGTCCTCTGGAATGGTGGCCAAAGCATGAAGGGGCATACGAATGTTTAGCATATCCAGCATGTAAATACCTTGCAATGCCGGCTACAAAAGTGCCATGCGGATGCCTGTTCTCACTTTCAGGTGACATTGTAAAGAAGCAGGCAGCAGTATCTCCTGTAAATGTAAACAAACTTGTTTGTCTTATCAATTGGCGGAGCAAAAAGTAGGACTGAGTAGACTTGTAGGGTCTAAAGTTTTACATTGTTTTGTTTTAGAGTGCAGTTATGTATTTGTAAGTTACACTTTCATGATAAAGATATTGCACTAAAGTACTTGTATGAGGTGAATTGAAAAATACCATTTTTTAAAATCATTTTTACAGTGCAAATATTTGTAATCAGAAATAATATAAAGTGAGCACTGTACACTTTGTATTCTGTGTTGTAATAGAAATCAATATATTTGAAAATGTAGAAAAACATCCAAAATATTTAATACATTTCAATTGATATTCTATTGTTTTACAGTGCGATTAATCACAATTAATTTTTTTAATTAATTGCATGACTTAACTGCAATTAATCAATAGCCCTCGTTGTAACGTGGCCCAAGAATCAGAGTGAGTATGTGGGGGGTTAGCAAATTGAGGGATGATAGACGAACTTTAGCATAAGTGCAAAACAGAGAATATCTAACTCCAGGCACAAATCTAATTAAAATGCAATAACAATAAAACCACGTTAATTGCAGTGTTATGGCTGAGAATTATAGGTTAGGAATGATAAAAGTCAGGACATTCAATGATATGGTTACCACAGCAACTGTAACTCAGCCTCCTTGCACACATGCAGGGCTTTTTTTAATTATAGAAACATTATGTGAAACTTATGCCTTAATATATATGTGATAGAATTATGGTTGCTGTGAGAACTGTAATTTTAAACTGTTTTGCATAATTAATTTATACAAAACATGTTGGTGAAAATATGAACTTGACTAAATAAGAATGGCCAACCCTTGCTTTAAAACATATGCCTGATATTAACCATAGCCCTTAAAGAACTTCACACAGGCCATATGTAGGTACACAAGGAAGAATAATACACATACAGTACAGTCAGTGCTATGCAGGGACACATTCTGTACCATTCTATGTGGCTACTGTAGAAACAGTGTAGAGAGAGAACAGAGTTGATGGAGATAGGGATCAAAGAACACACAGCAATTTTTATTTAATGTGATCTTTGATCAGGGGGAAATGAGATTTAATACCATGGGTTCATAGTGCGCCGCTCCCGTCCCCAAGTTTAGATTTCAAGCTGAATTTCATACAACTCCTTGGAAATTAGTGAAACCCAGCCTGAATAGCTAAGTTTTACCTGGCTTTGGTAGAGGAAATTATGAAAAAAACACCTCAAGACCATAGGTGGACTCAATGGTCAGCCCAGACTTACTGAAGGGTCAGCAGTCCAGGCTTGTATTCTGGTTTTGTGGGGAAGCATGAAACCAGGCGAGTACAAAGATGTGTCTAGTTTCATGTTTTATGATGAAAGCTGCACACAACTCTACTTGGAGTGGAGCAAAGGACCCTGTTACCCTACACTGCACTTCTCAACCAACTGAACACTCCAGTGTAGGGTGCCATGGTGCAAGAGCCCTACAAACATCCGTGTTCTTACCACAGGTCACCTCCTAATGGCAGCTACTCCTTGCTCCTACCACAGGAGCAAGCGACTGCAGAGAGCTAGCCAGAGGCCTCGTCCTGCACCCACTGAAATGACTGGCAAGATTACTATTTATTATTTTATTGTGGTAGCACCTGGGAACCCTCACCATGAACCAGCACCCACTCCACTGTGCTAGGTGTGTAAAAACACAGAACAAAAAGACCATCCCTGACTTAAACAGCTTACATTCTAAGATCCCATTGACTTTAATGGTGCAGGATCAGGCTGCAAGAGAGCAGCAGTATTGTTGTGATCAAGCCATTTACCTGCATTCTCTGATCTACACGTACCCCTGAGGGTACACAGAGGTCTTCCAGGGGGTACATCAAATCATCTAGATATTTGCCTAGTTTTACAACAGGCCATATAGAAAGCACTAGCCAAGTTAGTACAAACTAAAATTTCATACGACTTGTTTATACTGCTCTAAGTGTTATACACTGAAATGTCAGTACAACATTTATATTCCATTTGATTTATTTTATAATTATATGGTAAAAATGAGAAAGTAAGCTATTTTTCAGTAACAGTGTGCTGTGACACTTTTGTATTTTTATGTCTGATTTTGTAAACAAGTAGTTTTTAAGTGAGGTGAAACTTTGGGTACACAAGACAAATCAGACTCCTGAAAGGGGTACAGTAGTCTGGAAAGATTGAGAGCCACTGCTCCAACTGAAACACTGTCAGGGACATAGAAAGTGCATTCCACCCTCTCCCAATATCTTCTTGGGTTGATGGGGAAGACTTCAATTATTGTTTCCTTCTAACCAGTAATTGCTTGCCATTAAGAAAATACCATCCAATAGTAGCTCTATTTTAATGTTTAACGGAGATGCATTTTACAGACATACAATTGTTACTTTTATTGCTCAGAAAATATTTTTAAAATGCATTATTACTTGTTGTAACTCAATCTCTCTTAATGCAGAGGCAGAAAATGTAAATGTCAAACTAAGTTAGATCAGGCATATTCAGATAAGTTAAATGCACAGATACTTTAATGTGATAGCATTTAATGTAACATAAACCCACAAACCCCAGGGTATTCACAATTCAGCATGAAATGCTGTCTGTAATGTACCCTGTAGAGCACAGACATTTAAATCTGAATGCCTTGTTCTTTTAATCAGTTATGCTGGCAGTAAGAATCATATTTACTGAGGGCAAAAATGTATTTCCAGTGCCCAATAAACCACAATGCCTTGACATGAGGTGTCATAACTATAAAGGGAAGGGTAATAGCTGTCCTGTGTACAGTACTATAAAACCCCTCCTGGCCAGAGACTCCAAAATCCTTTTCCCTGTAAAGGGTTAAGAAGCTCAGGTAACCTGGCTGGCATCTGACCTAAAGGACCAATAAGGGGACAAGATACTTTCAAATCTTGGGGGGGGGGGGGGGGGGGGAAGGCTGTTGTTTGTGTTCTTTGTTTTGGGAGTGTGTTCGTTCTCGGGACTGAGAGGGACCAGACATCAATCCAGGTTCTCCACATCTTTCTAAACAAGTCTCTCCTATTTCAAACTTGTAAGTAAATAGCCAGGCAAGGCGTGTTAGTTTTCCTTTGTTTTTCTCAACTTGTAAATGTACCTTTTACTAGAGTGTTTATCTTTGTTTGCTGTACTTTGAACCTGAGACTAGAGGGGAGTCCTCTGAGCTCTTTAAGTTTGATTACCCTGTAAGGTTAATTTCCATACTGATTTTACAGAGATGATGTTTACCTTTTTCTTTAATTAAAAACCTTCTTTTTAAGAACCTGATTGATTTTTCCTTGTTCAAGATCCAAGGGGTTTGGATCTTGATTCACCAGGAGTTGGTGGGAGGAAGGAGGGGGAATGGTTAATTTCTCCTTGTTTTAAGATCCAAGGGGTTTGGATTTGTATTCACCAGGGATTTGGTGAAGGTTTTTCAAGGTTTCCCAGGAATGGAATCCATTGAAATGGTGGCAGCCGAACCAGAGCTAAGCTGGTAGTTAAGCTTAGAAGTTTTCATGCAGGCCCCTACATTTGTACCCTAAAGTTCAAAGTGGGGATCCAGCCTTGACATGAGGTGATAGATTGGTTAACAATAACATAATTTTAGGACTTTCTTAATATATCTTCAAATAAACAATGTTTATAGAGAACCAATTGGAAAAATCAAGATAAAAGGAAAACAAAATTCTTCCTTGACATTGCAGAGTCTGAACGCTGATATGGTGGCTAATGTCTGCAATACAGGGTATAATCATGGCCACAGCAAGGTTCTGGATCAGTTGGGCAATGTGTGGAGAAGCATCTCATGTTAGCTTCAAAGACTCATTAAAAAGTTGTTTTCTGGAACTTTAAAGCCTCAATCTTTGTTGTAATCTCAATGTCAAACAGTTATTTCTCTGCAATAGCTAGCCAGAAATTTCTAGGTGAAATTTATCCATGGGGTGGAGGGCTACTGCTAAGCTTGCCGCACCCCTTAAGCCCTATATTTGGTTGGCTGAAGGCAGAGCAGACACTAAGGGCTACCTGCCTGCCCCTTCTACACTTCACAAGAAGTCTTGGGTCTGGCATTACATGAACTTAGTCAAGGGCAGTGAAAGCGGCAAAGTGGGAGCCAAGGGCTCCATGTTTATACAGATTCATTGGCTCCAACACCACATGCAAATGTCTTGTAGGGACTATGGTAGTTGCTCCAGACTTTAGTCTGCAGTAGAGGCTGTGGAGTATGTTTCAGCCCCATATTTTGACCCGCTTTGGGAGTTGGATTTCACATCCTCAAACCACCCAAAAAGACCAATTATTCTCAGCCTATCTGAATATATTCCAGCCAGTTCAATGTCTCTGTATACCACTGTATCACTAGAAGAAATGTGTTCAAATCAAGAAAAGGAAAATTTTGGCTGAACAACAGGAAAACTTCCTAGGGAAGGGATCTGCTAGACTGAGTTCTCAAGGGAAGTGAGACAATGTGTGCAATAGAGCAAGCCTGCATGAACATTGATACAGAACAGGTAGCTTGGGGAGGTTGTGTCCAGCCTGAACTTCCATGGTTCTATATATAGTGTCTCTGCAATGCCAACATTTATATCCAAAATCTCTCTGCAATATTCTTTTGACTTACATCCTCAACTTCAATAAAGAGCTGACATTGTGCTTAACTTTGTAATAAAATAATCAAGTTGATTCAATTCTGGACAGAACTAGCAAATACAGTCTAGTTCAGTGATGATCTGAATGACGTGGATGAAACATTCTTTCATGTACTCTAAAAATCCAGAATGTAGAAGGTTGGAAAGCACAACAGTAAATAGGCAAAACTATTCTAAGAGCATAGAGGGTGAAGAGAGATAAACTGAGCATGCAACAAACACAGCCTCTCATGCTGTTAGGTGAAAGAATAGATTTATAGGTTAACATGCTTGGGAAATTAGATTCAGGGTTGTAATGATTCTACAGCACATTATCCCTTTAAAACTGGGGTTTGCAATGGGAATACTGGCACAACCTTAAAGGCAACATAATTAGATGCCCTTGTAATGAACAAATGCATTCGCAAATTCTGCTTACTTTACATGCACAATGAATTTCTACAAGAGAGAACAATAGGAAGGGATATATTTACTCAATTTAAAGTACTATACAAAAATCTATACAAAGCTACTAATTGGCTTATATATTATGTAATAATATTACCTCAGTATTTGCAGGATTCCTTAGGTATTCTCTGTGGTAAGTTCTGTGAATACTTGAAATAGTAAGATAATCATATCTATTTATCTGAAGCAAAACTGGCCAAATTTACTGTAGTAGAATTAACCATCAGATCTGAAATATCGAGATTCCCTGAGATAACATTCTGGTAAACTGACTGGGATGACTCAACCCTTCATCCTTGTGAAGGAGATAAACTGAGAGCCAGATCCTAAGCTGCTGTAAACTCACAAAGTTCTAGTGAGTTCAAAGGGGTTACATTGATTTACATTAACTTAAAGGTAGGTTTTATATCATTTACTACATTGAGTTCCTTCAAATAAAGCTCTAAACATCTACTTGTCAAAGAAAGGAGAAGATCCATGGTCGCTTTCATAAGAACAAAGATTTACTCTGGTTTCTTGGCTATTGCCTCTGAACTTTTGTGCAATATGCCATGAACTAGCTGTCCACCTGGCTGCAGTGCTTCACCCAAAGGTGGCTGCATTTCACTGCCAGGTAAAGTGCTGCTGCTGTATGCCCTTTTTGACTTGTGAAAGAGAATCATGACCAACAGTGTCATTCCTGACTTAAGTAGCTAATGCATCACTGAGAGAAGGCATCTTCCCTTTCTCCTTCAAACATGCAATAATCTGACCAACACTGAAGAAACCCACCCTGGATACATAAGTTCTAGCCAACTGCCACCCAGTGTCAAACCTCCCATTCCTGAGCAAGTTCACAGAGAAACTAGCCAGAGGCCAACTACAAGGTCACTTAACTCAAGCTAATATTCTAGACTCAGCACAGGCCACAACATGGAACTGAAACCACTTCAGTGGCACTGACAGATGATCTGTCAATGGATAGAGGGCATCTATCTATTCTCATTCTCCCAGACCTCTGCAGCATTTGACATTGCTGACCATAAGATACTGCTGTCTCACCTGAAAGAGTTGGCAGATGTCCAGGGTAATGCATTAAAATGTTTTGAGTCCTTCCTGGGGTGTGTGTGCATCTAATGAGTAGTGATGGGAAAATGAATCTCTGTCTCATTTGTGGATCCCTACAAGGATCAGTTCTCTCTCCAAGCCTTTATAACATGTACATGTAGCCACTAGCTGAATGGGTGAGAGAAAGTGGACTCAACAATACACAGATGAGACACAGCTCTACCTATCCTTCACCACATACAAGCACATATCACCAAGCTGGCTCAGTGCTTGGATGAGATCAGCTCATGAATGAAGAACAGCTAGTTGAAGCAGTACCTGAACAAGACAGACATGATGCTGGGGAGAGGAAAACATTTTGAAGAGTGCACAACCACAGTGTGGTCTTCTTTGGTCGAAGGTACACATCTATAGTTGGTAAAGTCAGCCTATTGGTAAATTCCTGGATTCTTCATGGATGCTAAGCTCTTACATACTAGTAGCAGCAAGCCATGTTTTCTATCATCTCCAGTCACCTAGGAAACTCAGTCGCATCCTGACAGCTGATGACCTGGGTTCAGCTATTCATGCCTTCGTCAGCTCTTGGCTGGACTACAGCAATGAAATATACCTGGGCATGAAGACTCCAGTGCTTAGGAAATTCCAACTAGTATAGAACGCTGCAGCAACACTGGCTACTGCAAGCACATTAAACTGGTTCTTCACTCTCTACTCTGGCTTTCTACAGTATTTCAAATCAAGTTCAAGGTCTTGATCCTTAGCTTCAATGTATTTCATGGCCTTTTTTTCTAAAAAAAAAAAATTCATCCAAAGCTCTGGGATGAAGACTGTGGTTAACAACTCCACTCGTCTGGCACAACGGAAGTCTCCACAATAAGGGTAAACCTCATTTATATGGGAGACACATCGTTCTCAGGGGCTGGTCTGAGAGTGGGGAATGAACTCTTCCAGGAACTAAAGACCATCACACACTTCCCCACCTTTGCTCTAAGAGCAAGGCACATTTCTTTGAGCTCTAACATAAATTCATTGAATTATGTAAAACAGAAAAAGCTTACCAAAATAAAACACTCCAGTACACATGCTCCTCCCCGTTAGAGAGAGGATGAGAGAACAAGCAACATGTATCAGATTTTAGCTACATTGCTTGATGCACTACTGGAAGGAACTCAAACTATGGTGATGAGTGCAGTATGAGAACCTATATAGACTAGAATAGAAAGTGTTCTGCAGGCTACCTGCCAAAAAAAAGGCACACAATGGCCTTCTGGGAGAGGGCCTAAGGAGCTTTAGATTGTAAACCTTTCAGGGCAGGGATTGACTCTTATTTGGGCACTATCATAATATAAATATTTACCACTAATAATAATCAGGGAGTAAGGTCTGTATATAGCAATGGTCCCTATTCACATACCTTGTTTTCTGCGTGACTGTTTGTGGATTATCTGTGTATCAGAGGAATAAAGGATGACTAGGGTGGCTGCTGGCCAGAATACAAGCACACTTACTGTTGGGTTTTCCCACTGCCTGTACACACATTTCTGAGCACGTTGGTATGCTGTGTGAGAATTTGTCCCATAATTTGTACCATGCTTTGGGATCTTATCAGGAGGCACTACATAAATAAGATCTCGGTACGATATTTTACTACTGACCTTATTATAGCATTCATTGTATGGATTCCAATATGTGGCTGCACAGCGTGCGCTTTACAGACTAGTGTATGCAAACATCTCAACTCTATTGCAGGAAAACCAAATGAAGGGCCAAGGAATAAAAACCTTTCAGAGGTGCATTGGAACGGTTTTGAATGAAGAAAGCATTAAAATCATACAACTATTCTGTTGTATGCAAATTCTACTTCCTTCCAGCATTTTGGGAATCCTGAGTCTTTGTGAGTGTTCAAACCAGATTAAGAATTGACAACAAATAGATATCTGAAAATTAGAAACGTGCAATATGTTTTATGCTAATTATTGTATGAAGGGGGAATTCCTGGAGTAAAAGTAGTATAACTACTTTTAAATGTGTCAAATAGTACCTAAACCCAAGTGCAGGCACGCCTCCATTTGGAGTGTTTGTATAAATGGATAGATAAATAAATAAAGAGACACAGTAGACTACATGGGTGATGCTAGACTGTCTGGCTATTCATGTATTTTGGGGACAGAGTAAGTGTATTCCACCACACCATATTTGTTTTTCTTAACACCGACTTTTCATTCTACAGCGCACTGTACAGTACACAGCTTCTCTTTACTGAATGTATTGGCCTCACGAATAATGTTTTCAGGAAATTATTTTTTTATAATGTTTTTTTATTTTTATGCAACAACTGCAGAAGTAACTGATAAAGAGCTATGGGAATAAATATTGTTTTTGTGCTATTATATGTTAATCTCAGAACTGTCATTAACTCTGCATGCATAGATGGATAAAGGCATGTCATTAAGTCTCCTGTTCATGACCTCTCTAGCTGTCCATGTGGAAAAGAAATAAAGGTAATTTATTTCCTAAAATAGTAAAAAAGAGTTATGTGATATTTTAAATAAATAAATAAATTATAAAATACATTTTCGGTTTAATCTGTTGGGTAGACCACTCATGTATAAAGCTTTGCATGTTTAATGGTTAATCAGTTTCTGATACTAACCAGAAAGGAAAGGCCTTTACATTCTGTGTAGCTATATTTTTAAAATGTTTACCACCATAGTTTACCTCACACCCACCCAACAGTTCCCACAGAGCAGTGTTACCACTAATTTCCTAGATCAAATATTAAGCCAAGAGACTTGTCAGTTTTGTGCTTTTAAACAGAATGGTTCTGCCCAACTCCCCTGCTTTAGGCATGTGAAATGACCAGGTGTTTACCACTGGGCTTTTAACTTTATAGCTCTGCATCTGTACTTGGTACAGTTTTTGAAGTATGCCAGGATGAGTAGGACGAGAGTAATTATAATGAAACTGTTTTCTGGGAACTGTTCCCAGGGAAAAGAGACACATTCTTTAAACAAGCTGGAGTAGGTAGCAAATAAAATACTCCACTTGTGCTGTGAAATGTACACATGATCAAGACATTGTACTATTCCACTGTATTTACCGATTCATCATGATTCAATTTCAAAAGGTGCAGAATTGTGTATTTTCATGACATTTACAATAGGTTTATAAATTGTCAGGGACTAATGCTGAAAAATAGAAGTGTGGATAGTAAAGAGAATTTCCAATAAGATTTTGAAAAAAAAAAAAATCAAACCTTTCTGCATGACATATGTAAATCATTATTTGCCACAATTCTTTGCAACCTGCCTTGTATTTTCAGCACTGAAAGCTTTCTGTCATATCAGTTCTCTGGAGAAGTTTATAGAATTTTAGCACATACTCTGGATAGATCATGTGAGGAAACTTTACTTTTATGACTTCCATCCATATGATCAATTACCTTACAAAGGTGTAGGTGAGAAACTACAAGAATTTGGTTTAGTTTGGTTTTGTAGGAGGAGGAGTCTCATCAAAATGTAATTTGAGTTACTATAACCTGTCTGCCTCCACCAACTTCAATTTGATGTAGTATTTATCTTCACTTTTTGTGTATTGTTAAGCAGTTGCCACACTGGATTCAAAGCAGGTTAGAAACACTTATTAATTAAGCCTCAGACTCTTTCTGAAGTAGGAAATGGGATACAACTATACAGGAATTATTTAATCAACCACCGAGAAATGCAGCCACCTCTACAGTGGAACATGGCAGCTACTTAACAGCGAGCGCCCAGCAACATCACATCAGAGTTTAGAGTAGAAAGTGAAGAATATTGTATCTAACCCAAACTGAAGAGGCAATTATTGAGCTAGAACTTGGCCAGCACTCTGAGATTAACTCATAAAATGTGCCATTGTGTCTTTCAAAATTGTAAATAGACAGATCCTCACCAGTACCACTTTGTGGAGCATCTAAATATCACTTTGAGTTCTCCCATCAGAGCACTGATTCAGTTTGACCCTATTGAGTTTATGAGCTCTTCATAGCCCAAAATGGGAAGTGCTAAAGTATGTTTGTTAACTAGTTACGCAAAGTGAACTTTTGGAGCAGTTTCAGACTCTGAAGTAAATACACATTTGGGAATATATTTACATGTGCATATTACTTACTCAATGACTGTAATAGCTTCTTTGAATGGTTATGGTCTGTTTGCAGAAATCCTTCTTAATCTGGGTATCATTAACTGGAAAGACTATCACAGCTGTTTTATGAGCTAGGACTGTCTTTCCGGTCAATGTACAAATCCATAAGCTATAGATCCTTTAGCAAATTTTTCAACATGCATAGTTGCTTTTCATTTTCAATGAAACAAGGTATTCATTTTAATTATTTCCTCCACCAGGCAAAGCAAATGAGTTCACATGGGGGACCAGTAGCCCCAAATGTAGTTTTCTTCAGCAAAATAATGTTCTTGAGTTGAATGAGTACAAAAATCTGGAGCACTTGTTAAAAAAAAAAAGCACCTTCCCTTTTTTCCTGTTATAAGTTGGTCACAGCTGAACAATTTTTTTATTTTATTTTATAAACTAATTTGTTCCTGGGTGAAGGTCTAGAATGGTGAGTTTTATCCTGGAGCAAAACATTTTAAACCTTGGGCTATATCATGGCCCTGATTTTTAAGCAGAGTCCCCCATAGATCTCAATGGGGAGGTCTGCTTAAAAAATCAGCGGCACAATATGGGTCCTTGTTTGTAAACTCCAAAAATACAGGTTTTTTTAATGGAAATGCTGACGCAGCCCTAACTACAGGAGGGCAAACAGCATGTCTATAATAAAATTGGAGGACAGGGAACATTCTCAAGTGAAAGGAGCATTTATGTCCCTCCTGTTCCCCATACATAAAATTTTAAAGAGTCAGTGTTTCACACTTAGAAATGTCCAAGCAGCAATCCCTTTACAATTAAAATATAAGAATCTTCAGGTTTTCATAATAACCAAAAATACATTGCATAAAGAAGATGAACTTTAATTAACGAGTGTTATTCAATAGAACATGTTGCTTTCTATATAGAGGATTAAAAGAAGGAAAAGAATGGGAAAATATCAGGTTTTAATGAGCTGCCATCTTCATTTGATTTAACTAAATTTCATCTACCATAGAAAGCATTAATAATTATGAGAGTCATTTAAGTGTATCCACACAGTTTGGCACCTGACTGCTATCTTTATGTAATTAAATTGTGTAGCAAATGGATATAAACTACTGTTAGAAGTTAAAGGTTTCAGTTCACTCATTGATCTTTCTCCTTCAACATACAAGCAAGCAAAATTATTATAAAATAAGTTGACAAAAGGTTCTGATGAAAAACCATAAACTGATAACTCATGCAGCTGCCCTGGGTTTGAATTAAGCAAAGGCTGATACAGCAAGTTAATGCTTAAAAATCAGTACAGATTTTGATAGGTTTCTCATTTCCCCTTCAGCTTTTCAGCAATATGTGCAGTCATAACACAGAAGGATATTCATTAGCTGGATTTGCTGGTCCAGAACCCACTCTGTCAAGGGGCAATTTACAGATGGTAGCACTTGATCTGTTTATGAAAGTTCATAGTTTTCCACAAAATATTACTTGTCTGGAATCTCCCTACAGCAACTTTCACAAACTCAAATTGTCCCTGATTCTAATAATCAGGTCCTAAATATATATCTTTTTTTGGCAGATCTGATGTATTTCTGCCTATTTGTATTTTGGCAGAGTAGGTTCTATCCTGAAGGGACACAATCAGAATATGTTTTGATTGGCTTCACAGTAATGAATCAATTACTAATGATCCAAGACAGGCAAATGCAATTTTTTTTCAGGTTTCCAATGAAACACATAAAGAGATGCCATGGATCTAAAATCTATGTTCCTATAGTTTTTTTCTAACTGTACCATCAATTAATAATGGTGCCTGGGAAGGAATGTCAACTTGCATTTACTTTACCCATTTCTAATGAACTCCTGAAAAGACAGTGTGATTCTGACTCTGAAATCTCTGGCATCTGTTAGAATTCACTGAAAACAAGAACAGAAAAAGCATGCTGATATTGCTCCCCCCACACCATTATTAGATGACTGACAAAAAGTCCGTAGGGAATATAGTTAGTCAGAATCTGTTAACTTTTTTGTTATGTTGTGCTTTATGTTTTCACCAGCAAATAAAGATCATGGAACGCGCCCTGGGTTACTGCTCTCAATAATAAATAATAGCTTTTCTTGTTTAAAAGTAAGTGATTACATAATTTAAAAGCAAAAGAAAAACAGGGTAATTTTTCTTGTTGTTTTCTAACTGTTTAATTCTAGACACACTGCCTGGCACTGTAAGTCTCTATGGTAATTTCCCCATCAACTCCTAGAGGGAATTGGTCTGTAACCTAACAGATACACATTTTGCCTTGCTTCATTAAATGAAAAGCAAAAGAAGTCAGATCAGTTTATATTCAAAATGTGCTGAAAAGTTGATGGCAACATGCTAAAGGAACCTAGTTCTACTTTCAGGTACTCCCAGTGGTTAAAACAAAAAGCCAGTTCTCTCATCTGTACTGATGTCTCTTTGGCTGTGTAAGAATTACAATCATCTGTGACATTTAGGCTTTTTGTGTTTGTGTATACTGAATTGACAAAAATAACATCATTGCTGTCCTTGTGGGACTCATTCCACAAAGGCTCTAGCAATCACCTCTGATTCCTAACAATTGGAGATCACAGGGTTTCAAAGCAGAACTACCTTTCTGATCAATAAATCACCAGCATGTAAGAGAAAAATAAATAAAAATGTTATTACTAAACTCGTAGGATAGTTATTTCTAATTTTTAAAGCATTTTTCCCAGATGAATAAATAAGACAACCTGACAACACTTTTTGTAAAAAACTCATTTTTGTTTTTTGTTTTTAACAAAAGCAATACTGCTTGCCATGATCCTGATTGCACCATCCCATTTATATCTTTAGTGATAAGACTACTCTGGAAAGGGCCTGTCACTTTAGTGCTAATTGTGCAGTTTCTTCTAGTCTTTAGCACTAGGACTGCATTCTGAACAGCTGCAATTCACTAGCTCACAGCTTTCAATCATCTGAACAATTAACTCTTTTGAGACAAATTAAAATGTATGTATTTAAGATTTATCATGCAGTTTAGCCACTTGTAATATTCACTAATGCGTTTACCTATTTAATATATACCTAAACAAACATCTTCTCCACCATTTAATAACTGGAATGAGTACAGCATAGACAGACCATTCCCTTATAAAGGTAACAAGGAAAATACACAAACATGCTTTATTAAAAGTGTGGGTTATTTTTTAATGGTTAACTCTATCAGCTCCTATAATTCATTTCAGGCTAATCACCCAAGAATGCTTAGGAAGAAAGTCTTAAATCTCTACTTGGAGCTATTTTGCATGCTATCTTACTTTATGGCATATAAAAAGCATGCCACACAGACTGTTGATGCGAGCTACTCTGCATTGGACTGTTAAAGACACTGAATAGAAACTAAAGATACAATGGGATTAGGAGAAAAGCCATAAACCCTGACACTGATTGGCAGTTTTTCAAAATTATAGTTCCCTATTTACAGACTGCAATAAACCCAAAGCCTTTTAATATGCATTGTGCAACGGAATACAATACAAGAAGTGAGCGCAGGTAAGGTTTAGGTATCATTAAGCAAACAGTGTTAGAGAAAATGCGGTGCCTGTCTCCTAGTTGAACAACAGGGATTCACTGCATAGCTCCTGATAACCAATGAGACAACATAACAAGAGGCAATGAATCCCAGATGTTACAGATAGGTCATGCTCCATGGAGCCGGCACATTGTAAAGTGAGAGAAATAAAAGTCACTTTTAAGTTTACTATAGGGTGACCATATTTCCCTATGCTGAATATGGGACACCTGGTAAAATTACTCGTATTCAAGTGAGTTCAATGGCAATAAATCAGAACTATGCAGTACAAACATTCAAATTAACATCAAGCTGACTGAGCCCCTTTTAACATATTGCATAGTTGGATTCTTTTTATTTACCTTCTTGTCTGTAAGGTTTTAGGGTTCACATGAGGAGGTGTGAAACACAAACACTCCCGTACATGTATCTCACACAGGGAGGGTGACTGACTGACTGACCCACCCTCCCTGCCCGGCACTCTCCACACCTGGCTGCGCCACGTCTTCCCGAGGCAACGTGGGGGGGGGGGGGCACACAGGGTCACATACCCTCCTCCCCAGATTTCTGCCAGGGTTCACACCAGAATGTGCCAGCAGCAGCCTTTCGGCACTGTGTGGGAGGGAAGGGATGGAAGCTGCTTTCAGCCACAAGGAAGGGGGGGGAAGGGATGACCTGGCCTGTGTCTTTGTAGAGCTCATCTCTCTCCCCACTTCCTTGTCCCTTCTTGCCCACATGGTGTTGAAAGGCAGCTAACACCACTGCCATAACCCAACCACCTCTGATCGGGCAGGAAGGGGTTAAGCCCTAAGGATGCATTGTGCACCAGGACTCAGGGAACCTGGCTTCAGGGGCTTCAGCAAACCCAGCCAGAGAGGTCGCTAAGCAGGGGAAGGTGCCTAGGGGATGGGCAGGACCTAGGGTGCAGGGGCAGCTGAAGAGAGTGTTAAATCCCTGTCCGGGGGGCTGCTATGGAGCCTGCAGGGCCAGGGTGCGAACAGGCTAGAAATTGCTTCCTTCTCCCCGCCACTCCAGAGCTTAGCTGAGGGGGCGGAGAGGATTCCCTGTGCTAGTGTTGTGTGGAGTTTTGGCACATGCAGGGCTTGGCTCCTCTTGGCCAGCATCCCGGGCTGGAGGGTTGGGGCTTTCCCAGGGCACTGGCCCAGCCAGAGGTGGGGGTGGGGGAGGAGGAGGAGGATGTGCACGGGAAGGAAGGAGCCTGCTGGCCAAGCTGTTGGTGAGCTGAGCACTCCGACCAGGGGCTGGTTCTCCGCACAGTGATGGGAGCAGGACGCTCCCCACCGGGAGAGATATGGAGGAGCAGCAGGACTGGGGGGAGGGTGAAGGGGCAAATCAGGGAGAGGACAGCGAGAGGGGGAGCATGTAAAGGGTAGATGGGTGGGCAGCAGAGGCAACACGTAACCGGCTGGTACCTGCTCACACTCACCAGCCAACGCAGTGTGCAGCCAGCACCGGTTGGAAATGGGACAGAGGGCGGAGCTCTGCTGGCCGAGAGCTGACACGCAGCAGAAGCGGCCAGCGCTGCGTGTTGCATCTTCGCCCCGCCACCGGCTTTGCACACCCACCCCCATCAACTGCCACTGGACCCCCTTTCTCAGTGCTGGTGGGCAGGTGGCTGATGAGCAGGGATCTGGCCAGCAGCAGGACCCACCAGTACTGATGGAGGGAAACAGAAAATATGGGACAATTTCCCCATTTTAAAGAAAAAGTCGGGACATCTGCAAGGCTTAAATACTGGTCTGACCCTTTAAAAATAGGACGTCTGGTCACTGTAGTTTACTAGGATGAGTGTGGGCACAGCTTTGGTTGGATAAGGAGACCGCACATGACTGATCTGCCTAATGTTTGGTAAGATTTATGTGAATGATTCATCAGACATTGGGTTGTCTGTGAACATAAAAGTTACTGCTTTCACATGAAAAACATGCTACTTCTGCGTTGAGTTGCTAACTGCCCATTTACCTATTCTGCTTGGATGTTTTGTAGCCAGTGCTCAGGGCCAGCTTTAAGACTTGAAAGACTGCAAGGAGGGTACTGGAGTATGTCACCCCCTGCTCCATTTCTGTTACTGAATGAGGAGTGGGAATGAGGTTGAGTGTACGCAGTAACCTCAGCAACTCATGTCCTAGTTTCCACTCAGGTTTCTATAAATTTGGCTGACAAACACCAAGACTGTAAACTGCAGTGAGGACCCAGTTAGTTTCTGGTCTTGTGCTTAAGTTCACCCTGCACAGGTTTGGATGTCCATGTTTGAGTTGCCTTGCTTGGGTCAGTCAGGCACAAACTGATACTATGGAAAATGTTATAGTCCAAAGTGTATGCTGAAGATGATTAAATCTAATCACTTAGTTTACATAACCCATTGTTAACAACAGCATCCCAAGTGAGATTAACAAACCCTCCATTTCTTCCATAATTAACATGCTGCTTTACCTGCACCATGCATGAACTGTTATCTTTCAGTGTTTATTAGAGATGAACCAAAAACCTCAAATTGGAACATCCCTTAACTGTGAGATAGTTTAGACCTGAGTGCAAGCTTGGAACCTCACACTCATCTGTATCTTTATGTTATTAATTTATCTGAACAAATAATAATCTGTACAGATTTCTAACTGAGAGGGTGCTTCACTTATGTTTATATTTGTATATAATCATAATCAAAAATAGATTTAAAATTATAGGAAGAGGTATTTGCAAAGGGTAGCGTTGCCCTAACACAGGGGTGGCCTTCATGCGGCTCTTCAGAAGTTAATATGTGGCTCCTCGTATAGGCACCAACTCTGGGGCTGGAGCTACAGGCGTCAACTTTCCGATGTGCTGGGGGGTGCTCACTGCTTGACCCCTGGCTCTGCCACAGGCCCTGCTCCCATTCCACCCCTTCCCGCCCCCTCCCCTGAGCCTGCCATGCCCTCACTCCTCCCCCCCCCAGAGCCTCCTGCACACCACAAAACAACTGATTGGGAGGTGTGGGGAGGGCTGCTGGTGTGTGGAAGGCACTGGGAGCAGGGCAGGGGGATGGAGCTGATGGGGGGCTGCTGATGTATTACTGTGGCTCTTTGGCAATGTACATTGGTAAATTCTGGCTCCTTCTCAGGCTGGCCACTCCTGCCCTAACATGCAGATTAGGTTTTGGGAGTGGATCAAGATGGGGATGGGATGAGAGAAAAGAGGTGGGAGACAGCAAGTTTGCAAGAGCTTTACTGATTTAGAATGCCAGAGAATATAATTCACACCAGTGCAGATGACCTGTAGTACAAGGCCCCGCCGTTCACCAGTTAACCCCATTTAAAAATCCATATCAATGCCTTAACATGGGGATCAAAGCTTTGTGCAATGGGCTATGTGTGGGTACTCTGCACTGTTTGTGTATTTCATCCCTAATGAAGTTTCTATTCAGAACCATGGACAGTAGCCAGTTGTGCTGCCAAAGGAAAGTTTATTGAAAGAAATTTTGAAAGGAAAATAAAGTATAGCTAGAGCATGCAGCAAATTCCTGAAGTGATATCCCCAGTTTGGAGTTCTTAGGGAGACTGTTTCTGTTTTTAATTTCCTTTCTGACATTGGTGGTGGTGTTTTGTTGCCCCTCCCCCCCCCCTTTTGGCATATTGTCCACTCAGGAAAATTCCAGGGATGAGACATCATCATTTAGGAGCAGAAGTTCCATTGCTCTCTATTTTCAATTTGAAACAATTCAGGAATAAGACTTAAGAGACAAAATTCAGGAGACAAACATATCTAAAATGCTGAATATGTGGAGCTAAAATGTTTGCCTCTGGGATTTTGTTTCTAATATTTATTCCATTTTATAACACAATTTGTGGCAGGGCCAGGTTCTGTGAGAAGAAACTCATTCAGATCAGTCTAAAACACAAACACAACACAATATAATAGGGTAATGGCCTATGCTGCCTATTACACAGCAATAGCTCTGCTGTCTGGTTTAACAGTGCCTCTCTCTGGGCATAATACTGGGACATGTTGTATCAAGACTGCACAGCCCACACCAGAGCATACGAAGATACATGTACACTCATCAACTGAGCACAGGATTAACAGCAGAGTGGTGTAGAGGATGGAAATTCCATTTTGTGATTTATTTTGATATTTTGAAGTTTGGCTTCATTCTGAAATGGAGCAAAATACCAAAAATTCTCCATGAAGGGAAATAATTTTTCCCCATTTTGGGTCTATTTTACATTGTTTCAGCAAAAACATTTCATTTCTGTTTTGACTTTACTGGTATTATAATGTACAATATAAAACACAATTTAAAAAAAATTAAAAATAAAGTAATTTCAAAATGAAAACTTGAAACATTTTGTTCCAGAAATGTCAAAATGGGAGATTGTGACATTGCTGGAACTTTCCTTCACTGGGTTTTCTTCCAAAACAAAAATCCAGTGAAATGGACACAAATTCATCAACCATTTTGATTTTTATGGAACTGCACATTCTGACAGACTATTGGTTCTGTTGAAATTTCTCTGACTATCTCTAGTTAATAGAAGAGCACTGGGCATAACCATAGTACGTATGTTCTCTGGGCCACCAACATGGGGATTCAGAACCAGATTTACAATGTTTTTCAGGTGCCTCAAGATGCAAATAAGCACCTAGGGGGACTTGCAGAAGTACCTAAGTGAGTTAGACACAATGACTTTCAATGTGGTGTGACAAAGTTCCTCCTCTATCTTGGTGGGTCCTGCACTTATTGGTGAATTTTCTTGCCTCAGAGATTCACCATGTGGGTTGGGGAACAGCCCAGAGACATTCCCCTCTGGAAGAACCCACAGTCCAAGTCAATTGGGAGGTTTGGGGGGAACCCAGGCCCACCCTCTACTCCGGGTTCCAGCCCAGGGCCCTGGGGACTGCAGCTGTCTCTAGTGCCTCCTGTAACAGCTGCATGACAGCTACAACTCCCTGGGCTACTTCCCCATGGCCTCCTCCAAACATCTTCCTTATTCTCACCACAGGACCTTCCTCCTGGTGTCTGATAATGCTTGTGCTCTTCAGTCCTCCAGCAGCACACCCTCACCCTCACCCTCTCAGCTCCTTGCGCCTCTTGCTCCCAGCTCCTCACACTCACACCACAAACTGAAGTGAGCTCCTTTTTAAAACCCAGGTGCCCTGATTAGCCTGCCTTAATTGAGTCTAGAAGCTTCTTAATTGGCTCCAGGTGTCCTAATTAGCTTGCCTGCCTTAACTGGTTCTAGTAGGTTCCTGATTACTCTAGTGCAGCCCCTGCTCTGGTCACTCAGGGAACAGAAAACTACTCATCCAGTGACCAGTATATTTGCCCTCTACCAGACTCCTGTACCCCACTGGTCTGGGTCTGTCACAGTGGGTTATGCCCCTAACCTGGTTGGGATCTTTTGTAAATCCCAGTTGGCAGCCATCTGCATCTTTAGGCACCTAGTTACCCATCCAACCCAGAGGCATAGAAGTTGTAGGGCTATAAGTGGTTCAAGAATATGAACATGTTCATTTTAGAACACACCAAATGAGATCCTTCAATTAAACAGTCAAATATGGTTTCCTCTTGTGCATTGATTACTATGTTGTTTTAATGTTTAACTTTTTGTGTTAGTAAAATAAAAATGTTTTCCAAGCTCTTTTTTGAAATATTACAGTGCCTATCCTGATGCCATCCAACACTGACCCCTCACAACTGTTCTAATGTCTTTGTTATTTTGTATCCACCAATATCATGTAATTCACACACTTGCTGAAACGTGTGCTTGACACCACAGGGTACAAAATAACACAGAAAACATCATCTTTGGAACATTAGGGGTTGGCTGGTGCTGTGAATACTCCTCAGAACAGCAAAATCAGCTTTGCCCTTTTGCTAGTTAGATCAGCAGCTTGATCGATCCTATTTATTTTTTGGTTTTGTGAGAGTTCAAGAATTGGGCAGAAATCAATATGACCCACACAGAAGCCCCTCCAAAGGAAAGAAATACCATGATTTAAGTTGGGAAGCTATTTACAAGAATCTGTTGGGAGCATCTTTGAAGTCCTGGGCAAAATGTAGGGTGCCTCGCTGAAAATACAATTAGCTTTTTTGACTTAGAAAAAGAAGAAATAATGCCCTGTTGTGACTATATCTGACACAAGGAGAAAAAATAAGCCATTTGAGTGGCCTGATGCAGCTCAGCAGCATGTTCCGTTTTTTTTATAGGAGTCCCTCAATAAGGAACATAAACGAACGAGCGGTTCCTACTCGAATAGGTTGCTTTTTAGCCAAAAAATATCCCCCCAACTGTTCCCCTTGAGACTGACATATCAAAAGTAATTGTGTTTCTCAAACTCCCTGATACCCAAACAACCATCCCTATGTGATAATCTATACACAACGGATTATATATTTGGAAGCAAATATGTTGTCCTGTTTAGCTAGTATGGAGTTATAGGATGTATACGCTAGGTTCCGATAGTCTTATCTTGCAGAAATTGTTTGGAAAAGTTTACTCATGTATCAGATATAAAAGCAGCAAATAATACTTTAGTTCCTCATGTGGATCTGTGAAAAGAACTACAAAGCAGAAGCAGAGCTTAGAGTGAGATTGGAAATAGGAAATATTTTTTACACAGTGCACAATTAGTTTGGGGAACTCCTGACCATCAGATATCATGGAAGTTAAGAGCTTAGCAGGATGCAGAAAAGATGGGGGATGACAGCATCCTCAGTTACATTAATAAGATTTAAAAAAATATTTGAAAGGATACAAACTTCATAAATGAAGGAATTAACGAAGAAGCTTCCCCTCTGGGCAGATGAGTACATAATTACTCACTTACGGGTTTTTTGAACCTTTCTCTAAAGCATCTGGATACTATTCTAGATAGACCAATGGTCTGATCCAGTATGGCAATGTCTACATCTGTTGGGTTATAAAATTATATATATGTTGTAGTTTTAACTCCTGACAGATCAGGGAGTCTCAACTATACCTCCCACACAGTAAATATTTTCTTAATTAAAAGAACTTCTGTGAAATTAGGTTGGAAAAGTAACAAGTTATTTTGATTCTATAAGTGTCTTAAATCACTGTATATCATCTTTTACTTAAACCACTTGATACTTAGCAGAGGTTCAGGCCATTCAATTGGATGTGTAATCTGTACATGTAGATTGGGCTAGAACTGATCATTCCTTTTCTTACCTTCCAGGGTCTATAATCTTCAGTTTCTCTATTTGTTTGATGTAATTTTTAAGCTCTTTTGGGGAGGGGACCATGACTTTTTAAGAATCTCTGTAAAGCGCCATGCAAAGTAATAGAGCTCTCTCTAAATGTAATAAAAATAACAATAAACAGGTCAAGATCAATCTTGAAATTACTGTTTACATGCCAACACAGAGCAAAACTGCTATAAAATTTTCATAGGGGAACCATCTGAAACCATCTAAGTTTGCAAGCATAAAATCAAAATGTAAATTATATGCATTGAATAGCAAGAATCTGTGATAATACCTCATCTTTCTTCATCTCGTCCCTGCCATTTGTTCTGCTTTGCTGGGGATGGAAAGTGGTGAGGAAGTCCAAGCTGTGATACTCAAAAATAAAGTGTAACACAACTTCAACAAAAACTCCATCACAACTCTATGGTACTGTATCTAGTCAAGTGGTCTGCTACTGGGTATCAAGATGGTAGGACAATAAATGCAAATACATCTGAATTTCTAAGTGCTAAACCAGATGTGAATGTTTCTAACATTCGGGCATGTCTGCATACAAGCTTTTGGCTCGCGCATATTTCCTTATTTTTTATTAAGATAATAAATCGTGGCTGTGGCACAAATTGCTATGTACTTTCCAAGCACAAAGAGAAAGAAAGGGTCCTCAACCCCACAGAGCAAAGAATCTAAAACCCTATAATCATTAGAGAAACTTGGCTGATTACTTCCAGGCAGTAAATATACTTATATGCTGCCTTAACAAGTTACACATTTTTTCTGTTATAAATCAGATTTAAATGGTTATAAACGTATAAAAGAAGTCTAATACATGTAGCTGCCTCCCTCAACATAGCGTGTTTTTGTCAGATACAGTGCCTTTCCGCTATCTCCTCTCATACGCTGCCTTCCATCTCTCCTGCAAATTATCTTTTCTTTGTATCACTATTGTTGTAATTTAAGAAAATCAGTAAAAGAAAAGAAAAAGTTCTTTGCTACAAAGAATATTCCAATGAGACAAAACTGTCCTGCTGTGTTGGAAGACAACCACAAAGGTATGGTTTTATTGATTATTGATTTAGATTATACAAAAATGAAAAAATAAATAAGAAGCAATATTCTTGATATGTGGCACTCTTCCCTCTCACAGAGAAACCAGTGAACATGGACAGAGGGCTGTGAAAGGTGTGTTCTGAATGCAGTCTGTACAACTGACCTCTTTAAATCTGTCAAAAATCAAGGTAGCTTACTTCCTATTTAGTACTCAGATCTGTGGGAGTGGATGCTTCAAGGGAGAACCCAAGTTTTTTACTTTCTTGGTCTATATCCAGCCCATGTTGGCAATGTCTGAAAGTAACTGCCTTTTGATGGCTGTCATATGGGCTATATTGAAAGAATTGGGGGTGTGGCGTCTCATTTTAGTGCCGAGTGGGCAGATATCTACAACACCAAACCACCACATGGCACTAATTAACACTGGAACTTACAGACTGCCATATTGGATCAGACTAGTGATCCATCTAGGTCCTGTGTTCTGTTTCCAACAATCGCCAGTACCAGATGCTTCAGAGGAAGATATAAGAAACCCTACAAAGGGCAATTACAAAATAACCTGCCTACAAGGAATATCTCTTTCCAAATTCTGTTACTTAGAGATCAGTTTATCGCCCTGAAGCACTTCACACTTATTGGCATACTTAGTAGACAGGCCAAGGACTCGGTGAGGAAGGAGATGGAATTTGATTCTTATTCCTCGGGATGGATTCTCCAGGATGGCATTGAGGCATATTGTGAGGAAGCTTGAACTACTTGTGCTGTGCCCAATATGTAGGTTAATGGAAGTCTTCAGGGTACATCTATACTGCAGTTAGATAACTGCAGCTGGCCCATGCTAGCTGACCCAGGCTGCAGGGCTGTTTAATTGTGGTGGAGGCTTTCCGGCTCAGGTTGCAGCCTAAGCTCTGGGACCCTCCCACCTCACAGGGTCCTACAGCCCAACCTTCAGCCCGAGCCCAGACATCTACACTACAATTAAACAGTTCCACAAGCCAAGCCAGCTGGCATGGGCCAGCCATGGGTTTTTAATTGCAGTGTGGACATACCCTCAATCTCCAGGTTATCAAAGGTGGCACATTTCACCAGCATTAAAATGATCAAAGGAAAAAAATTGCATTAGCCAACTTGACACATGTAGATCAGAATGTCTATATTATCAAATATCTTTGACCACTGCCACTGCTGTCTGCTGCTAGTGAGTGAAAGGAAGTGTTGTTGATCCACCCATACTGAGTCTAAACTACATATAATATAGCAGGGGAGGCAAATGAGAAAGGGGTTTTGAGGGGTAGGAAATAGTGACACAAAGGCAACATTGGTGCCTCCTCTCCTGTTCAAGGAGGCAAACTTTACTTATACCACAAAACATAGGCTGCCACAACTTGGACTGCATAATGCTCAGGATGAAATACTGGCTCCACTGAAGTCAATGGGAGTTTTGCCATTAACTTCAACAGAGCTAGGATTTCATGCTCAGTTCTGTTCAAACATGACTTGCAGATGGACAGACATTTTCCAGGTGATGGACTGATGCAAGTGCATTTGCTTCTGGCTATTCATTCATGTTTCTGCATATATTGTACTTTCCTTTGTCTACCATCACAATGTGTCTCTTTAAGAGAAATAGATTCCCACACTCTAGTAACAAGCAATAGTTCTAACCATTAAAATCTAATTTCTGATTGGACTAATTCAACTATTTTCAAGACATTTGGTTTTAACAGCAAGAAAGAAAATCTCTCATCATAAAATTCATACAAGAAATTGGTTCAGGATTTAGTTACTGTTGTACTTGGTCTTTTGCTGTTTATTAGTTTTGGAGTAATTTATTTTCTTTCTCATCTAGATTTTTCCCTACTGTTTGGTTATAACCTCATCCACAATTACAATCACTTAATAAGCACATCATAGAACATGTCTGTTTTTACCTTGGGTAAAAGATTCATTTTCTTTATCATCAGCTCACAGTAAGCTATTTCTCTCCCTAACTAACGAAAGTAGGAAAGTGAAGTATGAGGTCACATGTAGAGCTTTACTTTGATACATACACCAGTTACATAGGGTTAGCCACTTGCCCTCTCTCTTTTCAGTTATTTGGCTATCCATAGATCACTGATATATGTGTATTTACAAAGTCTGTGTGCAACTTCTCTTTTGAACTAATGTTCTTCTGTTTTTATACTTTAGCTCTACTGCTACATTCAGAAAAGTGTTGATTTGGATTTAAAACATATTTTCCAATGAGCTCACACTACGATTTTTGGAGACTTTTCAGATTTCCCTTGTTAGAATGCAATAATAGAGGAAGAAACCACCCTTTTTGTAGAATTTAGCCAGAGGGAAACTTAGCTTGTAACAGTCTGAGTTGAAATGTCACATAGAATGCTTAAAATATGTTCTGATTTCTGGAAAGGAATAATTCGGCATCAAATAAAGTAAAATGTTCTGAGTTAGTGTGAACACCTCCAGTTTGCAACAGCTGTCACCTTTCCACTGCCACGTTAGTACAGTGTGATCTATTCCTAAAGGAACTCAGGGGGAAGAAAAAATATTTGAGTGTGTTTCAGATCCTCCATTTCCCCACAAAATAGAGCATTTATCTTAATTCGTCTACCCCCAAAGCCCATTCTCAATGCATATCTACCCCCAACTCTAATATTTACAATGAACTAAATAACATATTCTCCTCCCAAACTATTAGTCTCTCCTTGAGAACAACAAATTCTATGGTTGTAAACTGTGTCATTTAATTTATATATGTTGATGAGAGTTTCTTTAAAAAAATAAAGTGGTAAATCACTATGCTAAAAATAAAAACAGTGGGAAAAGACTTATCTCACTCTCTATTGAATTCAGTGACAACAGTTTCTGTGCTGCTGTGAGATCAGCTTAGGACAATGACAGAAATATGAAATTCCTTTACGTTCCAAGCACAATCACAAGAATTAGCATATATATGTATTTGTCTAAACAGCTCATTATTTATACTAGAGACAGGCTTGATATTAAAACATGGGATAATTACATTTACAGAACTGCACTTCTGCCCAAATCCCATCTGTGCTACAGACACATAGACAAAAGTTCGACACATGCTTTTCTAATGAAAAAGCGGCATAAAGATATCTTATTCTCCTTAGGAGAAACACCTTTTCCTTCCTTGTGAGAACAATTTTGGTAACGTATGCTGATAACATTAACAAAATGTGTACATTTCATACCTGTGAAAAAAAGACAAAAAAATCTCCCCTCACAGGTCATCTATCCTATTTATAATCTGGGATATTAACTAGTGCACGTAACACTTAACACAAAACTTCATCAAGCAATCCAATATAGGCATCTTTTTGTGTGCACAGTAATGTAGATTTCAATTACATCAAAATATAGGAATATATTTCAAAAGGTTACAAAGCGAAAAAAAAATTCAGCGCAAGGTGGTAAACCTTTTTGGAAAAGGTAATTACTGCACACTTTGACACAGTGCAGGGATTACGGTTATTGGTTTTTTTAAAAGTCTGAGAATAAACAGCACAGTGATAAAATATCCTGATTATCCTAGCAGAAGAAGTGATAATGGGGCAATAGATGCAGAGGGCAAAAGTGGAAAAAACACTCTGCATGTTGGTTGGTGACAAACTGCTGAATCACAGAATCTTTGATTTAAATTATATCGTCAGACCATGTCTGAAGCATACAGCATCACAATGTAAAATGATATGCCCTAAAAATACGCAGGCCACATTTAATTAATTAATTAATTAATACGGATATATTTTTGGTATCCAATCTGTATGTGTTTCCCAAAAGGTTTATACACCCAGAGAGATTCAAAGGTAGAACTTAAAAGAAAAGCAGCTCAAGGGGTGCAAGATTTTGACCACAGTTTTAGTTTAAGAAAGAACAATTCACTAGTAATAGGTCTGTCCCATTAGGGTCCACAATTGCCATGAAAATTTCAATTCACATGCTTTCTCTCTGTTGCTAAATGTATCAATGTCTTTTTTAAAGGCAATTAAAATAATTTCATCTATGTTTCTAACTCACTGGACTTTTTAAAGAGAATTTGATTTCCCTATATCATTTATTTGGCTATGGAGAATGGACAGATTTGACTGCAAAGAGAAAACGACACTGCCTTTAAAGTGCATATTCTTTCAATCTGCATACAGATTCTTCTGTTCCGCAGTGGTTTTGCTCAGATTTCTTAGTAGACATAGGCCCAATTAGAAACATTCTCTCCCCAGTTTTGCTCACAGAAGAGGGAAAATACCATTTTCAGCAATTTTATGAGAATTTGAATAAACACTATACTACCTGATTTTATGAGGGTGAAATAAAGAACTGAGTTCACAATAACTCATTCCTGTTGAAAATAACATTTAAATCATTTAAATTTGAAATTATGTTATATACATATAAAACCTTTTTTGGAACTTCCCAGGGTGACGTATCACAGTTGAGATGCAATCATGTTAGTCACGGCACGCTGCATGATGCCAATGCTATACTAAGCAGCATGCTATTAGGAAAGGGTACACCAGCATGCTATAGTACTGGCTAGACCCTCCCATGCTGTGACTGTCTATATGCAAACACCATGCCCACTGTCAAAGCACAACGGGGCAAAATGTTAGGGAGCTATTTCTGTAGCAACAGGAGCACTTATTCCCCCTCAACTTGACCCCTGCTCTTGGTGGGTGTTGTGGTGATGTGGTTTTGATGTGATATATAGTAGCAGGGAAGCATTGATGCACCAGACCAGGAAATTAAAAAAGATGCCATTCACACAAAGAAATGTTTAGTTAAGTTTAAACAGCTTGGCTCAGATGGTACCTTGATGGACCATTTGTTACATCTCTACTTGTTAATGTCCATTAGGTTGTTCTTTTTTTTTTTCTTCAAATGAAGTTCCTCTGCATTTTACCCTGGGTTTTGAGAGGCTGAGCTAATGTTTAGAAGCAGTAGGGTCCTTAAAGGAACAGCCTATTACAATACACAATAGTAACTATGTTTCTACGATTTATGAAAAGAAAGCAATATGTGCCTGTTTCGGTGCCTGTCGTTTGCCTACCAATGGTGCAGTGCTCCCCATTCCAGCCCTCTCTGCATTCACATTTCCCATCTTTACAGGTTCCGTGTTCCGTGCAGCGGGGATGGCACACACGCTGGTCACAGGCCACTCCTGTCCAGCCTTCTTCACAGCGACATGCTCCGCCAATGCACACCCCATGCGTGCCACAGTCTACGGAACACACTTCTGGTGAAAAAAATAGAATTAGGATTACAACTGAGCACTGTCATTGGGAATGGGTCGCTAAACATGTGGTGAAAAGTGATTAGAATTGGCACTTTGTTCCTGTAAACTATATGCAGAGTGTGGCATGCTCATATGCCCACCAAAATGAGACTTTGCTTTTTATTAAAAATCACCCTCCCAGCACCTGCACGCCAGGGAACAGCTCTATCTCCTGGAGGCTACTGAAGCCAAACCAGGAGATTGTAGGCACTAAAAGTCCAACGGTGCAGTGGGGCTAAGGCAGGCTCCTTACCTGCCCTGGCTCCCTGCTGCTCCCGGAAGTGGCCAGCATGTTCCTGTAGTCCCTGTGCGGGAGCAGGGAGTCCCCTGCCCCGACCTCTGACTCCACAGCTCCCATTGGCCCGGAACTGCATCCAATGCGAGATGCAAGGGCGGTGCCTGTGGGCAGGGGCTGTGCACGGAGACCCCCTGGCTCTCCAACCTAGAAGCCACTGCCATAGAGCCACCCGAGGTGAGCGCTGCACCAGTCATCCCTTCCTGCACTCAAACTCTTACTAGCCCATCTAGGCTGGGGTGAGCAAACTTTTTGGCTCAAGGGCCACATCTGAGTGGGGAAATTGCATGCAGGGCCATGAATGTAGGGCTGGGGCAGGCGGTTGGGGGGTGGGAGGGAGTGCGGGATGTGGGAGGGGGTGCGGGGCGCAGGAAGTGGCTCAGGGAAAGGGGTTGGGGCGCAGGAGGAATGCAGGGTGTATGAGGGGGTCAGGGCAGGGGGTAGGGGTGCAGAAAGGGGTGCAGAGTGTGGGAGGGGCTCAGGGCAGGAGGTTGGGGTGCAAGGTGCAGCAGGGGGCTCAGGGCAGGGAGTTGGGGTGCAGGTGCAGAAGGGGTTTGCGGTGCAGGCTCCGGCCTGGGGCCGCTTACCTGGAGCAGCTCCAGGGTGGCTCCCTGCCTGCCCTGGCGCTGCACTGCTCCCGGAAGTGGCCGGCACCAGGGCCCTGTGGCCCCTGTGGGAGGGGGACAGAGGGCTCTACGCACTGCCCTCGCCTGCGGTTACCTACCCGGAAGCTCCCATTGGCCATGGTTCCCTGTTCCTGGCCAATGGGAGCTGTGGGGGGCGGTGCCTGCAGGTGAGGGAAGCACGCGGAGCCCTCTGCCCTCCCTCCCCCAGGGGCTGCAGGGACGTGCTGCCAGCTGCTTCTCTCCGCTTAGCTCTGCGGCACCACGGGGGTGGCAATCCCGCAGGCCAGTTCCAAAGCCCTGATGGGCCAGATCCGGCCTATGGGCTGTAGTTTGCCTACCCCTGATCTATGCCATTGAAGGACTATATTTTGTTGGTACCCTGGCCATAGTGGATATTTCCTAGGTTGTGTGTATCAGGGCACCTCCAGCTGGGGGCAGAGAAGGCCTGATAGATATCACAATTCTGAAAATATTTTAAAATTATTCCTTATTAGTATAAACCCTTTTGTTTGCAAATGGGGACACCGAGACACAAAGAGGTTAAGTGACTTACCACAGGCCCTAGTGTCAGAATAGGGAGGTGGAACACAGTATTTCCTAGATCCCAGTCCTGTGTTCAGAACATTACAATGTATAGTATCTATCATGTAGCTGCTCATTTATAATAGCTAGAGTATAACAAACTGTTCACTGATCAGATGCTGAAAGAGTAATGTAAGTCTCATGTAAATAATTTGTATTATAATCTTGTATTTGATATTCTAATGTTAACAGTATAGTAAACAGGACAGGTAGATTATTGCAAAGCAGGGTAGAAATCTTTTTCTTACCAACGGAGCAGTCAGGACCCATCCAGTTAGGATCACAGCTACAGAGGCCTGTGTCAGAGAGGTATGTCCCATGCCCACTACATTGGTCTGGACACTGGGCTCTGGGAAGTTCACAGTTTAGGCCACCCCAGCCCGGGCTACAGAGACATTCTCCATTCACACAAACACCTTGATTGGAGCAGGTTGGATCCAAGCAATCAACTGAACAAAGAAAACAAAACAAATACTGTGTGAATAAAGGTTGGTTCCTACGGGTGTATAGTTTGGATGATACTGCTGGACAGATCAGTGCTTTGTAAGTTTATACTATTACAGTGAATATACCAAACTCTTGCAGTTGTTTTTTAGACCATTTATATCTGTTTTGAGAACTGGTGAAGACAAAATGTCTTTGCTAGGACACAGGCTCTAAAAGTTGAAAAAAATAATGTACCAACTTTAACTAATTGTTATGATTGTTACTAATGTTATAGTACTGTAAAAGAGAAATATTATTAAACCCATGTCACAAATGGAAAATGGAAGCACAAAGTGATTGCCCATGGTCATAGAGATTAACATTTTCAAAAGCACCTACATGACTTTGGAGCTCAAGTCCCATTTTCAAAAGTGACTTGAATACTCAGGGGCCTAAGACTCACTGACTTAGGTTCCGTTAGCCTTCTAAGTCACTCATGAGCTTTTGAATATTTTATTCATAGTCATTGGCTGAGCTGTGATTAGAACCTAAGAATCCCAATTGCCTAAACCCTGTTCCAACCAGTAGCCATATTTCTTCTCTTAACAAAAGCCAAGATACATCTTCCCCATTTCTCAATCTGAAAAAAAGGTAATTGTTTAAAATGGGATTTTTTTATGGTGGTGGAAAGACATTTGCAGGTGTCATCTTGGATTTCACTGAACAATGGGATGCTATTGTTGTATCAGAAGTGAACTCATGGTGACATCATAGTTTTCAAAGTGTTTACCTTATATCAAGTGTTTGTTTAAGTGAACTGCACCTTACTGTAAATGTCAACCTAAAGGTTTATGAACAACCTTCCACTATGGAACTGATGACCAAGATCAAACTGATGTCCTAAGTAAAATGAATTAATGCCTTGACTAGTTCACAACTCAAGAACTAAGAATGATTGGCATTCGCTCTTGAGGCAATATGAAGTACGGCGTGTATAATGAAAGTGATTTATCTCTCATCTTTTCCCAAAGATTATCCTTCTAAATGAAGGAAGAGACAATTTCACTGAACTCTGCATGAACAATACCTGATCTTTCAAATCTCAGCCTTTTCCATAAACACAAATTCTTGTCAAATTATTTTAAGAGACATTATAGAACCTTTAAACATGAGTATATAGATCAGGTACTTTGCACAGGATTGAAGCAGACACGAACTTAGAGATAACAGGAGTAATCAAAATTTTTTTGATTTTAATTCAGATTACAATACTACAGGAATAAATTACTATAGCATTTCTAGTGAGATTATGGACTATAATGATGGCATTGGCCACATTTTTGCAAATAATTTAATATTCAGTTAATTGGTTTTGGAAATATAACATATTTTACTATTTATAGGCAAACCTGGAGGGTTTGGATGTTCAGTTCAGATAAGCTTCCAAAAGTTCAGAAGTTTATCCAAACTTCTTTGGTCTATAAATCAAGCTGGATATTTCAGAAGAACAGAGTCCCCATTGAGATGTTGGCACTTTCTGCTTTTGGCAGGATCCAAAGTACTGTCAAAAGTCAGAATAGTCTCTTCCGCGGTATTTTGGTATTTCTTCTCAATCCGGCAAACAATTTATTTGTTAATTTTTTATTAATTATTATTATTATAAAAAGACCCTCCAAACTAACTTTGAATGACCCTCAGAGCTCATCGTGACTCTGGGAAAAAGATTACAGTTTGGTGAATTTTATCTATTATATTTAAAAGAAATTTTGGAATGGGTAAATCCCAAAGTTTATTTTTAAAAAAGAGATAATAAAATATGTGTGCTATTTTAAATTTCTGCCTCAAAGTATAGATAACCATAAAAAGTATTGTGGAATACTGATGTGGGGTAGCTTTTAGGAATGTATAACCCATCCACTTAAAATTGAAGCAATAATAAAAGCAGCGCAGAGAGCATGAAAAATACCTCCCTCTTACAGATGAATTAGCCATCTTTCCACTTTCTTGAATTATGGTACGCAGGCAGAGGAAAAGCAGTTGAGATTTATTACCTCAGAATACACCTGTCATCACCCCCCCTCCACACACACACTTATTTTGTAGAATAACTTGCGCTAAACCTCTCTGTCTATTGTTCTAGATAAATACATTTTACAGCTATTTAAAATCCATCATCTGGCTGAGTAACAGCATTCAGACTTTAAAGGAGCAGTGAGTTTACTTTGGTTTCAAATCTTGTTCCAATTTTATACAATGCTTTTAGGGTTGATATCTAGGGTCAGATCCTCAGCTGGTGTAAATTGGCAGAACTTCATTCACTTCAATGAAGCTAAACTGATTTACTCCAGCTAAGGTTCTAGCCCCACATCTTCAGAAGGGGGTTATTTATTTAATAAAGATTTAGAAATGGAATCGCTGTGGTGTTTAAACAAAGGATAGTGTGCTTTAGCAGTTAAGTATGTGAGACTTAGAACCCACAGCCCCTTGGCAGCTTAGATCATTAGAACTCATTTAGTGTTGGGCTCTCTGTAGATTTGACAAAAAGGGTAGAGAATGCAATTTGTATCCCTAAGGACAAAAAAAGAGGTCAAGGAGTTTTCCGAACAATATGTACTCTAAACCTCCAAAGAATCATGAATTACATTTATGAAGTTAAATGTCACTGAAAAATGACTCAACCATGAAGCTGACAAGAAAAACACTGTTAACTTAACCTAATTTGTCAATTTCACTTGTCTCTCCCCAAACCATACTGAATGAAACCTGACAAATATGCCATTTCATTTTCATGTGCAAATTTGTTAATAGAGCAAGAGTGTTTATGCAGCAAAAATTGTGGATTGCAAATATCGATTTTGGTGCCACTGCCATTACAGGTAAATTGTTTGAATGATATGACTATGATGAATATCAGAAATAAAATGCTAACTGGAAGAAAAAAAATGCTGACCCACAGTTGCTAATTTCTTTTCCCAGTTGAAAAATGGCATATGAATCAAACTGACCCATTCTTTTCAGACACACAAATCAACAGAAGAGATTTCATACTTTAATATAAATTCAGGTATGTTTACCTGTTCTGTTATGCAGTTAAATCATTTAGAAAATTTAAATAAGACTGGGTGAATGCTTAAAATGTTGAGAAACCATTTCATATTCCATCCTTTATTCAATAGCTCCTGAATTAATGTGTAAAATATTTACAGAAGGGAAATAATTTTGAGGTAGCAATGTCATTGCTATGGAATTTTTATTTTATTTGCCAAATGATGTATGCAAAAGGTTATTTTAACCTTTCTTTTCATGTTATTGTCCCTTCCAAGTTTGCAGTTAATACAGCTTGCCTTCTGCAATCCATTTCTCTTTTAAAAACCTTATCTTTTCAAGCATTGCTTATTAAATCAGAGTCATAGAATATTAGGATAGGAAGAGACCTCAGAAGGTCATCTAGTCCAATCCCCTGCTCAAAGCACTACCAACACCAACTAAATCATCCCAGCCAGGGCTTTGTCAAGCCAGACCTTAAAAACCTCTAAGGATGGAGACTCCAACACCTTCTTAGGTAACCCATTCACCACCCTCCTAGTGAAATAGTGTTTCCAAATATCCAACCTAGACCTCCCCAACCGCAACTTGAGACCATTGCTCCTTTTTCTGTCATCTGCCACCACTGAGAACAGCCTAGCTCCATCCTCTTTGGAACCCCCCTTCAGATAGTTGAAGGCTCCTATCAAATCCCCCCTCACTCGTCTCTTCTGCAGACTAAATAACCCCAGTTCCCTGAGCCTTTCCTCGTAAGTCATGTGCCCCAGCCCTCTAATAATTTTCGTTGCCCTCCGCTGGACTCTCTCCAATTTGTCCACATCCCTTCTGTAGTGAGGGGACCAAAACTGGACACACCACTCCAGGTGTGGCCTAACCTGTGCCGAATAGAGGGGAATAATCACTTTCCTCAATCTGCTGGCAATGCTCCTACTAATACAGCTCGATATGCCATTGGCCTTTTTGGCAACAAGGGCACACTGCTGACTCATATCCAGCTTCTCATCCACTATTATCCCCAGGTCCTTTTCTGCAGAACTGCTGCTTAGCCAGTCAGTCCCCAGCCTGTAGCAGTGCATGGGATTCTTCCTTCCTAAGTGCAGGACTCTGCACTTGTCCTTGTTGAACCTCATCAGATTTCTTTTGGCCCAATCCTCCAATTTGTCTAGGTCACTCTGGACCCTATCCATACCCTCCAGCGTATCTACCTCTCCCCACAACTTAGTGTCATCTTGCTGAGGGTGGAATTCTAGGGTCCATATTTTGCTACTCTCCTTTCTTCCTTTCGTCAGGATCCTGAACTCAACCATCTCGTGGTCACTGCTGCCTAGGTTGCCACCCACTTCTACTTCCCCTACCAATTCTTCCCTGTTCGTAAGCAGCAGGTCAAGAGGCGCACGGCCCCTAGTTGGCTCCTAGCACTTGTACCAGAAAGGTGTCCCCAACACTCTCCAAAAACTTCCTGGATTGTCTGTGCATTGCTGTATTGCTCTCCCAGCAGATGTCAGGGTGATTGAAGTCCCCCATTAGAACCAGGGCCTGTGATCTGGAAACTTCAGTTAGTTGTCTGAAGAAAGACTCGTCTACCTCATCCTTCTGATCCGGTGGTCTATAGCACACTCCCACCACAACATCACCCTTGTTGCTCTCTTCTCTAAACTTAACCCAAAGACTCTCAACAGGCTGTTCTCCAGTTTCATACTGAAGCTCTGAGCAATCATACCACTCTCTTACATACAATGCAACCACTCCACCTTTCCTCCCGTATCTGTCCTTCCTGAACAGTTTATACCCATCCATGACAGTGCTCCAGTCATGTGAACTGCCCCACCAAGTTTCTGTTATTCTGATCACATCATAGTTCCTTGATTGTGCCAGGACTTCCAATTCTTCCTGCTTGTTTCTTAGGCTTCTTACGTTTGTGTACATGCACCTAAGATAGCTAGCAGATTGCCCTACTTTCTCAGTATGAATCAGGAGGCTTCCTGTACTGTACCCTCCTCCTTGTGTTTCCTCCTGGTATCCTACTTCCCCACTTACCTCTGGGCTTAGGTCACCATCCCCCAGTGAACCTAATTTAAAGCCCTCCTCACTAGGTTAGCAACCCTGCCTACAAAGATACATCCTCCTTCCTAACATACAAATTCACTGCTCCGAAACTTTATTAATGCACAGTTAAAGTTGATTGGCATTCACATCATCAGCAAAATTTTCAGCACAGATAGTACTTAAATAAACCTTAAACTCAGCCCTTTGGAGCTGGCAAGAGCCACTGTGGATATATTGCAAAGTATGTTTCAGCCAGGGCTGCCCTCTCATAAACAGATACGAGGAATGACTAAGTAAGAGTGCTACTTTACATGCTGTGCCCCACAGAATTGTATTCTCTCATTGCTCTACAGGGGGCACTCCAACTGCCTTCATTGTGTTAGGTACAATGGTACAGATCAGTGCAGGAATTATTTGCAGCAGGTCGCCACCGCTCACGCTACGATATGAGGAAAGGTGTTTCTCCACCAAAGGGATCACAAACACCTCGTTTCTGTGCTTGTGGAAGCAGAGAAGCACAATAATCTATTCTTGCCCTGAGGATTTGTAACAATAAGGTAGCATATATGAGAGTGCTCTACAGGGCAGAGGAGATGTTCCATGGGGAATCCTTAGACCAAAGGGTCAAGGGATAGTAGCATCGGGCAACTCTCGGCTGGCTTGTATACTCAGATACCAGCTCTGCTTCCTCCTGCCCCTTATACAAATATTGTAAGTATTATAAAATGTTGATGTCACATAATTTTTAGGGAGGGGGGACTGTATCTGTGGCAGCTCTTGCTTAAAGGGCCTCAAATTTGGATCATTAACCCTACTCTGAATCCTCATGAGGCAATCTGAGTAAGTATGGAAAATTGGCTGCTGAAATCCACAAAGTACTCTAAACAGTAAATTAGCCTCACCTTAACTATAGTGATGTCACAACCCTACTATAATTTCTTATAGACTTTTGGGATTACAATTTATAATTAGTGTAGAATTTAATTAATGGCAAATGTTTATGGAATCCCTAAAACACTCCAATATGTATTTGGGTGAAACGGCACCTAGAATGCTGTGTTCTGCTCTGGAAACCTCAGCATCAGAAAGATGCAGAGAAATTGGAGGGAATCTGAAGAAAAGCAACACAATTGATTGAGTGTCAGGTGGAACTGTTTCATGAGGACAGCTACAAATTAATAAATATGTATAACCTGGCTAAATGATAACAAAAGAAGATAGGATTGGTCATAGCTGTCTATAAGGTTATAAAAACCAAGGTAGGAGAGGAATCGTTTAGTGTGGCACAAAGTGGAATTAATAGGATGAAATGAAAGACAGGTAAATTTAGGCTAACTATCAGGAAAGCCCTCCTAATGCTGACATCTTTTAGATTATTCTTTTGAATCTACCATATTTTAACAAGGGATGAGGTGGAATCCCATAACTAATTTTAAACTAGACTGAACAAAAGGTAACATTTATATTTAAGGGAACATTCCTGCACCCTGGAATGGGATGGATGCAAAGGGATGTGCTTTAATCAGTCTTTTCCACCACTGATGATTTTTATGCAACTCCATGAGAATGTTAGATTTGGGCATTTTATTGTACAATGTTGTAAGAACCCCCACTAATCACCTACTGCCAGCTGAACTGTAAATTTCCCTTTCTGGGAGTTGGCAAGGACACTACTGAATTGACCACTTTTGGCATGATCCAAAGCCCACTGAAATCAACGGAAAGATCTCCACTGACTTTTGGATTAAATCCTTAATCCATATGGTGCTGTAAACAATTCCTGGGAGAAGGTGACAGGAAAACACTCTATAGTAGTTGGCTTAATTAACCCAGTGTTGATAGTCTAGTAGTGAGGCTAAGGATTATGGGCATCTATCTGCTTCCAGCAAATTAAGGGACAAAAGTCTCATTCACTTATGAGGATGGAGGATCTGATCTCTACAGAATAGGTCTGAAACATAGTGGTATTGGGCGGGGAAACCCTGTATTTTCTCCAATCATGTTCTTTGATGGGAGAAGAGCTATTTACTAGCCTATGAGATGAGTTAGTGCTCTCAATCTAGTTCTTAGCAGATAGAGTCCTCTTACGCCACAGTTAGAATGCTCAGTAGAGAGCCAAGTTTTGAATCAGAATGGTCACAGACCTACCATCTCAACCCAAGCTGAGAAACACTAACTGGCTGATCCAGATGGGGTGACTTGAACTAACATGACCCTGTTGTGATGATAAGCAGAGGACTTCAGAGCTGTCTATCTAGGAACCCTCTGGAGCAAGGGTAGACAAACTACAGCCCGGGAGCTTCAGACGTTTTAATCCAGCCCTGGAGCTCCCTCCGGGGAGCGGGGTCGAGGGCTTGCGCTGCTCCCGGAAGCAGCAGCATGTCCCCCCTCTGGCTCCTACGTGTAGGGGCAGCCAGGGGCCTCTGCACGCTGCCCCTGCCCCAAGCGCCACCCCTGCAGCTCCCAATGGCCAGGAACCATGGCCACTGGAAGCTGCAGGAGTGGCGCCTATGGATGGGGCAGTGTGCAGAGCTGCCTGACCGTGCCTCCATGTAGGAGCCGGAGGAGTTACATGCTGCTGCTTCTGGGAGCTGCTGCTTGAGGAAAGCACCGCCTGGAGCCTGCACTCCTGACCCTCCCTGTGCCCCAACCGCCTGCCCCAGCCCTGATCCCCCTCCCGCCCTCCAAACCCCTCTGTCCCAGCCCAGAGCTCCCTCCTGCATCCCCAACCCCTCATTCCCAGCCCCACCCCAGAGCCCGTACCCCCAGCCGGAGCCCTCACCCTCTCCTGCACCCCAACCCCCAAATTCATGAGCATTCATGGCCCGCCATACAATTTCCATAGCCAGATGTGGCCCTCGGGCCAAAATGTTTGCCCATCCCTGCTCTGGAGCATTAAATTCACTTTTTAAAACAACAAGATTAAAAAAAGACAGTGCTCCAATTTATCTAGGTTGCAACAGAAGAGATGAGGAACAAACACTGCTGGGCTTGATCTATGACCATTTACGGTGAGGCTATTTTGTTAAACCCTCTCATTTTTGTCTACACAAAAGCTGCGGCTACTTACATTTTCAATACAAGGAGCTTTTTAGCATTCATTAAATTGGTGTCTTTCCTATGTACCATCTACTTTTCTTTAATTCTATGAGATTGTCTGTAACAAGAGTGATTTACCCTACATGATGCCTCAAGTGACATGGATACCTGCAGTCTTCTAAATCCAGCTCCTCTTTTCTGCATTAATTATGACTGAAACGTTTGCCTTTTGTCAGTTTTCAATTATGCCATTTTCTATACCACTTCTCTCTTTTGTTTGTTTCACCATTTTACATTTTTTAAATGTTGAATAAATATAATCCATTAAAAAAAGAAAGAAAAGAATCATCTTGACTCTTCAACAAAAGAATCACCCAGATTTACCTGTGGCAGACAATTCTACCACTGCAGAATAATAAGGACCTTAACTACATGGCAGATCAAAAAATATAATTTAAAGTTTCACAGGCCCGTAAAACTGGAGGTACCAAAATTTTGAAATTCCCTCCTCAGTACTCTGTTATAATAGTTTTACACTACAGTATAATCATAGCATTTTTTCCTCTTCCCTGCCCTCCTTCCCATTTAGCTCCACAAACCATAAGACAAGCTCAAAGCAGAGACAGAGTTTGTACTGTAGCATTTACCTTCCTCACAGTTTTCTCCTTTGTAGCCGACAGAGCAGACACAGTTTCCTTCAACACAAGAACCATGACCTCCACAAGAGGGATCAATACACTGGCTGATGGGTACATCACATTCTGGCCCTTTCCAACCACTGTAGCACAAACAGGTTCCTTTGGAATATTGTCCATTGCCACTGCACAGAACTGGGCAGGCAGCTGGAAAATGCAATGAGATAAAGAGAGCACACTGAGTCATATATGAAAGCCCATAAAAGTGCTCTAAAAATAAACTGCTAAGCTACTGATTGATACATTTAAAGGTGTTAATTTAATGGAAAATGCTAAGTCAGACTTTAATAATTCAGTATTTGATTACTCAAAGTATGGGTATGATTAATTATCTGTAGATAATAAATACAAGCACACACATTTGCTGTCCATACTCAATATATAGTTGCTATTCATTATTCAGACTGTTGACTTAATATTCAGAACTACGGAGAAGTCTGCAATGATTATCAGTAACAAGTCAGAATGAATGGATTTGATTCTGATGTCACACTGGTTTTACACCTGAGTAATTCCTGATTTACAGAGAGTAAGGCTCTAATGATGCATTCGAAGTAAGTCCCATTGCATGTTGCTATACAACACTAGTTTGGCCAATTTTTTTCTTACATGGTGTTTTGAATGATCTGTACCCAAAACTTCATCATTTTTAGTCCATAACTTTGGGCATCTTGGGCAAAGCAATAATTCAAGCCTCCATTTGCATCACTTTCATCCTGCCACTAGGAGAAAGGCTGGGACTGAGAAAGAATGAACAGTGCAAATGGCAATTATATGAACTGCAGTGCCTGCTAAAGACTGGGAGAATGATTACCAGCCACAAAAATGGAGAAAACAAGAATGACAGACAGAGAGGGTCTTAAGAAGGGGCGAGGATGCATTACTTTGCCTGATATTGTTTGGTGGCAGTAGATCTGTTGAAAACAATGAGAATGTTTCCCCCTTTTCCCACTCCCCACCATGACTGGACAGCAATGCTAAGTTCTACAAAGTTAAAAATACTGGTGCACAAGAGCTGCATTCCATTTTTAAAAAGGCCTTTATTTTTAATTGTATGATTACTATTATTTTCCCTTAACTTGAACCACCAGCAAGCACTGAAATATCAGATGTAGAATGAAGAATGAGTTCACAGTGGTACCCAAGCTATTTCTGCATTATACACTTGGGACCTAATCCTGCAGTCCTACTCCCTTGAGTTGTCCTATTGATCCCATTAAGAAGACTGGGTCCTATTTTGCAATAATCTATACGTTTTTAAAAATGAAAGGATTGATTAGAAGGAATATATTCAGACCAATGTTAATGTTGCTCATTGTGACCCTAGTAGTTAGCCAATATTCAAGGCTGTGCAGGTTTTTCCCCTTAGAAGCGAAATTGATAATAGAGCCAGGTATCTGTGATGCAGTCATATATATTTACATAGAATGTACATAGTTCTGTTTCTCTGAACACAGCAGGAATCAAAAGGCAGGAGGCAGTTCCTTTGCTCACAGCTCCAAGCCCCTTTCTAACCAGCTCTCTGCCTAAAAGCTGACCCACCCCTCGAGATGCTTCAAAAGAATTTCAGTAACTGTACTTTAGCAGAATTTCCAGACTACTATCTTTTAAATTCATTTAAAAATGACAGATGTTCACATGCAAATTGCCACAGAAGGATATATAGTAAGGGCCATGTGCTCAGAGACAGCCTCTGATTTTGCAATCCCAAAAATATGCATGCAAGTATGTGTACTTACATCACTGTATGTAGACATGTTCTGTACATGCACACAGGTATTTGCATGTCTAGGTTGAAAAGCTGGGTGATCAAACAATGAACTGCATGCACAAATGGGAATGCATGAGGCCAGTTGAAAATATAGTCAAGTGTCTTTGAATAAAACCTAAGTATCTAATTTTTGCTGGGGGTCCAGCAACTAAATATTTACACAATCCAAACTTAGCTCAGGTGAACCAACCACATTTGAGTCTACAAAACAGAACTCTAAATTGTGTGTGCCTGGGCTTACAGACATGACTTTATCCCATCATCCTCCCATCCATGAAGTGTGGGGAGAAGTTCATCTGTGGTAGGTTAGGTTTGTCTCCTGAGCCAAAATAGCCTTACAATGTGTTGCTGAGGGGGGAGGAGGAGTGGATTAAAAAATATAGAAAGAAAGAAAGAAAGAAAGAAAGAAAGAAAGAAAGAAAGAAAGAAAGAAAGAAAGAAAGGTCTCTATATCCAAACTCTATTTCCTCTTGGTTCTTAATATGAAAATTGTGCAACTTCACAATGTAAAACCCCAAAATTCAATAGGATCCCAGATTAAGATTTTTTTAACTCTTTCATAGCACCTCTAACAACTAATATAAATGTGGAGCATATGCTCTTCTGTAATATAGAATATAGCAACAATAGAATTCTTTTTCAGATTCTTAATATTGTTTCATTAACACTCAGTGCTTAATTTCTCTTAAAAAAATCTGCATTCCCAGTGGTAGAGCAATACTTGTATGTTGTTTAGACAAAGCTGCACAGTTTCCTAGTTATGTTTATATGATATATAAAATACAGAACTGCCAAATTAGAAATGAAGTTCTTTATTATTCCATTGGGAATTGTAGAAGAGACAGATATACTGTGAACTTCTTACCAATGATCTCAAAGCTGACCTTCTGGGAACACTTTCTCTAGGGAATAATTAATTCAGCCTCTGTAATAACTCAAACCAGGACTTCCTCTTAACAAAGATTAAGCTGCTGCTACTGATATAATATGCATGTTTAGTGTGTGCGTGCACATTGTGTGAGAGGGAGATGGATTATCGTTCACAAGAAACTAAATTGAGACCAACCATTTCACTCTCAGCATCAAACTCAACTGGAAATAAGGTCCCACTGCTGCAAAGATTTATGTGAAATAGATCACCTACAACAACCTATTTCATAGATCTGCAAAATAACATTACAGTAAGGTTCTACTACCTGTATCCTTCTTGGTTTTTTCCTTAGCAACCCAAGTGAAACATTTCAATGACACATGCTAGTTTATCTCTATTTAAATCCTAGTGGGCAAATTCTGCCCTAATGTAATTAGGTGAAACTTCTGTGTAGCTAGTGGAGTTATACTTTGTTAATGCTAGGGCTGAATTTAGTCCTACAGTCGTATATCAAAGCCTTCCATATTTAGATGTAGACCAAACCTGGATGCCTAAGGTTAGCCTCCTAAATCTTATTTAGGTTCCTGAATGTAAGTAGCCTCATTTTCAAAAGGATACTGAAATCAGTATAAGCTGCAAGCCTCAGCCCACTTTTATTTAGGCGCCTGACTTTAGGCACCCTGTTTGAAAACATCAGAAAGGTGATACAAAGGTGGTTTTGCTTGATCTAGTGCTTGCTAAAAATCAGAGATCAAAAGGGGTCAGAGAAATCAATGTTTCAGGTGTGGGGACTTCAGGAATGGGGACTTCAGGAGCTGCTGGTTTTGTGTGACAAAACAGGGTCTCCTGAATTCTGCTCAGACCCATTTTAATCAACCAGGTGCACATTTTGACCCGTAACTGGACGAAGAGCTTTATCATAGGTACCTGTATAGATGTGAAAATGTAAAATAAGATATAAGGCCAGATCCCAGGCTATAGTAGCTTATCTTTGTGCTGTTCCCCTGGAACAAAGCTGCTCTAAATCTGACATAACTGTTCACTAGAGAATCCCCCACAGTATAGGGGGATCCTTAGACTGAGTGGCCCCAAGACCCCTCTTCTCCAACTATTCCATCCGTTGGGTGAAGAGTATGTGGCCAGGAAACAAGGGGAATGGCTGAACTGTCCTTATGCCCCGGAAATTGCTAGCTGTTGTAAGGGCTCCTTAGGGCTGTTGGCAAACGGCACAAGTTCAAGGAAGCTTCAGGCTGCTTATACTTATGTTTAGGAGTTTGCTGGCACAGATCAAACCGGGATCAGGGAAATGCCAAAGTGATTTTAAGCAACTTTTGTACACTACATCCTGAACTGCAGTGAACACTCAGCTCAAGATTTGGGCGACAACAGTTGAAAACTACTTTCCCCTTTACTTATCCGCTAAGATACCAGTTCAAGATTCAGTGTTTTCTTGTTTCACTAACACCTAAGGAAGTTTAAGGAATGCTCCCTGTCTCTTAGTTTTAGGAACGTCATCAGCTGTTGCAGGAGATATACAAAAACCTAAACTTTGGTCCGCTAGGCAAAAAGCTTTGCTGTCATTGTTAACCAAATATGATGCCAGGTTGTGGGACTCTGACAGGACTGTGGTGAAATAGATATGCACAGAGACTCAAAATGCATGGTCATTCACAACAGCCATGATCTACAAGTCTTTTAGTTCTGTGGTCCAGACTTGAGGCTTACCAAGTTCTCTATTCTAGTTCTGTCAAACTACACATTAGTAAGCAAGAAAGGGACTCACAGAAAAATTTCCAGAAGGACAAAAAACTCATCAGGTGTGTCAAATCTCTGACATTCAGAAACCATGTGGGGAAAGCAGCACACGCTGACTTAAGCACTAAAGTATGGATGCTTTAATTAATCCGGGGTGAATTTAATTGCTTTAGTTAAGTGGAAATTGGGTTAAAAATGATGCAGAGCATGCTGGGGTGTGTTAAAAACATGACATATGAGTTGGATGAATCGATAAATTAAAAGCGCACAGATGTTTTAATTAAACCCAGGGAAGCTAACGAAGATCGCTAGAGACTTTTAAGCCTATGATTAATTCAATTCATTTAAAATACCTGTAGAGATATGGGGATGCCTCCATTTTGAGAGTTATAAAAGTTCTCAATCGATAAGTACTTAAGCTGCTCTACCAAAAAATTCTAGGGTTTTTTAAGAAGTGACTGAGCAGCATTAATTACATAATAAATATTTACATCCTTCTGAATGCTCAGGAAGCTTTTGCTTTGGCCAAAATTTATCAGAGGTTACCGTTTTTCTCATTATTATTGTCGGTGTGATCTTAGGTGTCAGAGTGAAAGCTTTTGCTATCCCTTCCTGCACTGTCCTACAAATTATCTACCTCCATTAGATGGCTGCTTTGCTTACAGAGATTATAATGTAAACAACGGTCTCACAAAGATGAGTATATCTCCACACATGTGGTTACCAGGTGGAATATTGCACCCTGTATACTGAGACCAATCATTATGGACCCATACCAAATCGTATGTTGTAAGCTCTTTGGAAGCAGAGATTATCATTTTAGGTCTGTGTTTGTACAGCACCTAGCACAATGGGATCCAGGTACATGACTAGGGCTCCTCAGTTCTACAGTAATACAATTAATAATCACTAATAAACCAGCCCCTAGCAATGTTCAAATAAAAAAAACATTCAAATATGACAAATATTTGTGCTATTCAGTGAGACAAATGTGGATCAAATATCCTTTGTCCAATGCCTGACCCGATATTTAATGGTAGATTGAGGAGGCGGGAGCCTACTTGCCACGTCCACCAAGATGAAGTGAGAAGAAGTAATGCAGCTAGCTACCCCTGAAGATCTAGTTGGACCCCTAAATGGGTGGGGGAGATGCCACTATCTTCTCTAAAGAAGTGTCTAGGGATAAGCAAGGGTGCTGACCTGCTAGGGAAGAGTTTCAGGCAGGGGAAAATTGGAATTGAAAGTTCTTTGGGGACTGGGAAAGGGAAGGGAACATCTTAGTTGATATTTGAAATCAGGTGATACAGGGTCCAAATATCACACTAATACAAGCACTCCTGCTTTCAAACATCATTTATGATCACAGAATCATAGAATATCAGGGTTGGAAGGGACCTCAGAAGGTCATCTAGTCCAAACTCCCTGCTCAAAGCAGGACCAATCCCCAACTAAATCATCTGTGGTGAGCACTAACTTGGTCCTCAGCTTTGAGAATCCAAGGAACAGCGATTGTTTGGCTGATTAAACCCAGGAATGCACACAGCAAGAAATAGTGTTTTCTATCCTCCACTGAGGAGCATTTGGGGAAAATAGAAGTTGAAACAGACAATTGTCACAGGCAAGCATCTGGGAACCTAAGTTAGAGCCCTGTTAACTTCATCACTGAAAAGAGGGAGGAGGAAGGGATATCTAAAATATCTAGACTTGGACACTTCCACTGCTCTTCCAGTACAGACAGCCAATAAGGGTGAAAAACAGATGGGGTTTCAAGCTTCTAAGAAAGAAAAGAGAAGAAAAGTTAAATAGCTGAACTCTCTTGCCCAATGTACAATGCCTTAAGTCCTCCTTACGGGTCTACAACAGACATGCACTGACTCACCATGCAAACCTCAACACACACCTCTTTAAATATTTTAGATAACGTTTTGGCTAACCTGCAAGGGAAGAATGTGTAACCCTTAGTTATATCACAGCCACTCCTGTGACCGTGCTCTCGTTAGGGCTGCCTGGCTAAAGCCAGCCTAAACTGAGGCAGCAGCCTGACCGCAGCTAAGCTGGACTGCGGTGGCAGGCTGAATAGGGTTGAGGTGGGTTTCTCAGTATAACTTCTAGGTGTTTAATACCAAAATATTCTCAAAATGCTTTGGGTCTCATTTTAATTCACGTTATATATGTTATCATTGTTACCAAAGATGGTTTAACTGAAAGATGCTTAAGTTACTGAGTTCTATACATATAAGCCTGCTTCAGGTATTGAAATGTTTTGCTAAATTTGAGCAGTGAAATAATTTCATTTGAGCAAGTAAAGCAGTTTGGCAGCTAACTGAGTTTATTTCAACTGGAAGTGTTGGTGTTTAATGTAGATGGGTCCAAGCTAAAGATCCAAGTCTAGATTCAAATTCAGATTTTAATATCTCTAAAGATCATGGACATTCAGATCTGGGGGTTTTGGTTCAGGACCGTTCCTATTACTTAGATATGACAAACATAGAGAGTTGGCACAGCAACTTAATTTCGTTGCTTAATTTGCAACAATGAATTCAACTCCACCATTTGCTTCAATGACATTTAGCAACATCACAAAGTTTTCAAGATGACGCCACATACAAGCCCAAAGAGAATGAGTCAAAACTAAATGGAAAAAAATATCAGTGCAAGGCTCTGGAGACAATGTAACTTGAAAAGAAAAAAAGAAACGCAGATTGTAACACCAGTAGGTAAGCTAAGACAATTAAACACAAAAATAAACCACATTTAAGCAATGTTAAGTACACAAGAGGAAAGACTTTACATCACAGTGAGTAAAACACAGGCTTGCAAAGCATGGTAATTGCAGCACAATGATTCTCAGACTTTAGCTGAAGATACATAGCAGCGGGAAAATATTTTTAACTCATCATAAAAGGGCTGATATGGTCTGGAAAATCCCAGGTATCTCCAAACACGGGATGCCAACTTCTCATGCATTGGGGATCTTATTAAAGCTCTTAACCACAGGGGATCCATTGACATGAACATTAATTTTAGCTTCTGTGTGTACACATACATGCATATAGGGGAGGGAGCAAGTCCTGAGACAAAGCACACTGAAGTCACTGGAAAGACTCCTATTGACTTACTGGGCTTTGGATCAGACCTGGAAAGAACAAATGAGTATGCGCCTTGCTCACCTTTTGATAAGTCTGAAAATCTTATTACAATGCTGTCCATGGAAAAGGTGTTAATGAGGACATTTTACCAGTGTTTCCAGAAGCTTTCAAGGATCACTAACAGCAGCACAAACTTTCTGACACTCACCAGCCAATGTACCTCAGTCCCACTTTAAAGGAACCAGTATAAAGCAAGGTAATTCTGTTGTAGTGTCTTGGAGATCAATCTCTAATCCTGAAAGTAAAATGCCTAACTACTGAGGAAATGCAAAAGCAGACGTGCTCCTTGGGATGGAAACACTGTGGAATCAGAGAACCATCGTGTCATACAGTCTCATTACTTTTCACCTACCAGAGTGGTGGCCAACTGTGGCATCTGGACAAAACAAGACACAATGCACTATAGGATATAATATTAGTGTATAATTCTATGTATAATCTTATGCCAATTTATATCTTTACTATAATTCCCCCCGTCAGTCCTTTCCATTCTCTCACCCTACTATCGCTTTCACTCTCAGCTTTGAGTCAGTAGATACTGGTATGCTGCCCTCAAAGATCCAAACTTCTTGCCTGACAAGTGCTCTCTTTCTCAGCTTCTGATTCCTTCTTTATTCCTCTTATTCCAGCAGTCCATCCTATTCACTCTCTTCAATAACATGTTTGCCCCCATTACATGTACTGTTGTCCTCTCTGTCTTAGACTGTCAGCTCTTTGGGAAAGGGAACATGCCCACTTTCAGTCTTGCAAATCACCATGCACATGCACATACAAGGAATGTATGATAGTATGGTGTGATATAAAGATTTTATTGGCATGAGTTTGGAATGGCCACTTTATTCATGGATGATGAAGCCGTGAAAAAATGATTAAAGGTAATCCAAAAGGAATGCTAATAAAATCATATTCCACACCATCATGCATTGTGTATATACCACATGGGTTACAGAAAAACTATTTTAGAAAAGTTTTAGAAAGCTTTAAAAAAAGCTATTTCCTCTGCCTGTAAAGCCAGGGACTTTAGTTATCCTGAGTCCAATTCAGAGTTCAAGGAAGGTCATAGAAACCTCTAAAAATGATGACCTAAAATAGTTTTTGTATGCCTCAATTGTAGTCACTTTAAAGACTGTTACCTCAGGCCTTCACAAGGCTAGAAGCTGGAAGCTGGTAATCATCCTTTTCCAAAAATACCATTTATAGCAATGCAGGGATGGGAGGCTTCTTAAAAGTCTTTTTTGCATGGGCTACAGCATAATCTGTGCATCAGTGTCATAACTATACTTTCCCCATACATGACACGCCTTACATACATTAATAAATGTTCACAATGGTCCTGTCAGGTATTGCAGAGGTAGCAAGATGTGTTCTTGAAGAATAGTAAACTGAAGTGCAGAGAATTGAGTGACTTTCCTTAAATCACACAGGGAGTCAATAGTAGAGCTACAGATAGAACTCAAAAGTCCTGACTTTCCAGTCCCCTGTTTTAACCTTTAATCTTCAGTAAAACCCATGTGTGTTGGGGTGAGATCTGAGGACTGAAAGTCAGAACTCCTGGGTTCCATTCCATGCTCTGCTATTGACTGGCTATGTGCCTTAGCCCGGTTTTGGAGTGATTACCCCTAAGAATGAGTTTAGTTCTTGGCATCTGTTTAGATTGGTAATTGTGATGCTGGATTTTATGGTGGGGACACCTGTCCACTAGGAACTGGATTAAGGCCCACAAACTCACTTCACAAAGCCCATGAAACAGCTGACAGATGCCAATGACCATCCGTAACTATCAAGCTGGGCTGCAAGTCAATTTATTTGTTCTGCAGTTATATCTGGCATGTTTAATGGAGTAAAAGACATTTTAATGATGAAAATGATGTAATTTTTTAAGGGCAGACAGCACTCATGTGAAACTGGGAAGAAACTCACAGTAAAAGTGAAAACTCACTCTAAAAGCACCATGCTAGCTTTGAACCTGGAGATCTTTGCATGACAACCAATGGTATTGCTCATCTGCCAGGAATGCAGAAAATCAGCTGACAAAATATGGGATTAGCATGATGAGGATTTGGAAATTTATCATGCACTCATCACCAATTGCTGATTCACACAGGCTAAAACTTCAGAACAGGCACATAAGAAAAAGTAGCCAGTCTTATCTTGGTAAGAGTTTGGAGGCTACATAAGTTCATAGTGAGATCAAAAAGCAAGGAATGAAAGACTCACATTGCCGCTGCTATTGCAGTGGATACAGAAAGAAATACCCAAAGACAGACATAAGGAGAGATGGTAAGAAGGAAGCTGAATATGCTGAATGTGGTCAGCCCAATACCTTGGTTGTGGGGTATGTGTTGGCTGCAAATCATGAATACAGCGTTTTAAAAAGAAATAGTACCTATTTGACAAATATATTCCATATGCTGAGACACTTCTTGAGCTGTGAGCTCATGGAACATATTTGACAGTAAGCTTTTTCCGACTACCCTTTCTCCTTTCCTCCCTCTCCCCTCTTGTCACTTCTGTCTCCTTCCACCATCCTTCCCGCTCTCCTTACCTCTGGCCTCTTTCCTGCTCTAGCTCTGCTGATCCCACAAACTGCATTTCACTGTTGGGCACCCTTGTTTTCCTGTTGACTCCTGGTTTGTTGATGTGCCAATTTGAAGTGATTTAGTTGAACAACACACCACAGGCAGTGAATGGGATAGCATTATACATGGACTGAACATTTCTCCCTCACTGACTGAGAACAGAGTAAAGGAGCATCAGCCAGACAGGCAAGAGGCCAAGGCTATTCTGTCACACACTATCCACTTCCCCTGAATGTGCTAGGGTCTTTGGTGCACCTGTTCTATATTCACCTCCTATAGTTTCAGATCAAATTAAGAAGACAAGTATCTTTTCCATTAATCCTATAGAAAGGAAATGTTAAGAAGGGCTACTCATTAGCACAGGCAGAAGATCACTCACTCACCATAGATAAAAGAGATGGCCCCCGTCTGATGTATAGTACAGAAATGAACTGAGTGATCAATAAATCAGCCAGATGCCCTTTCACCTTCAAGTACTTCACACTGCAATCCCTCCCATACCTGTTTATTTTCAGTGGGAGCATTTTGGGTGTTAGATTAGGAAGGCAAGGCCAGGCAACCTACAAGTCTCTGAATAACCCCAGGTTCAGAGACTGCCAAAACAGTTTCACCAGCCTCTAATTAAAACACTTTATGTTTTGTAATATTACCATTGTTTTTTTTCCATGACAACCATTGGCAGCAGGAGTCATCATTTTCAATAGTTAGTAGCTACTTATTTACCCAATAATTTAGCATCTAACCTGTTAAGTGTTTATACAGCAGATCAAAAGCACACATGCAATATAGAAGCAGTGGTAATGGTAAGAGCGTCTATCTTCTTAAAGGCAAACATTAGAAATACCAAATGCTTTCAAAATAAAGAAAAGAAATATGTCACAATTTTATATGGGATTAATAATTATTTTAAACACAATAAAAATGAAGAGCTCAAAATGAAAAAAATAATTTAGAAAAAACCTACCCTTGTATTTATACTTATTTAAATGGCGCCATCCTTTGCCAGCAAGCCAAAAACAAACAGAATGAAAATAAAATAATGAAAAAGCCACACAAGGAGAACAGGACAAAGCTGAGAATAAATAACTGAGCTCTATTACAGCCAGACAGGAGAAGCAACTGATGGAACATGCTACACATTGCTGGTTTAAAAAAAAAACATTTTAGATCAAGATATTAATCCAAACAAATTACTTATTATATTGCATAATCAATGAAATTTATCCGCTAACTGCCAACTTAATGGCCACCGTCAGGAGCTATCACTAGTCGACTCTTAATTTTTCTTCACAAATCTAGAATGCCAGTCATCAGCTCTCAAACAGTTCAGGTCAAATTCTGCATCCTTTCATTTATGTAGATGTTTATACCATGCTCATCATTATGGTATCTGAACCCTGTGTGATGTTGCATTTGGTATAAGTCTGGGCAGAATTTCACCTTTTGAGTTTAGCTGAACAATTTCATAATGCAAGCTCTAAGTTCACCTTACAATTCAAAGATGTATGAATATCAGCACATTTGCAAAACAGTATGACTGGGGTCGGCAACCTTTCAGAAGTGGTGTGCCGAGTCTTCATTTATTCATTCTAATTTAAGATTTTGCGTGCCAGTAATACATTTTAACGTTTTTAGAAGGTCTCTTTCTATAAGTCTATAATATATAACTAAACTATTGTTGTATGTAAAGTAAATAAGGTTTTTAAAATGTATAAGAAGCTTCATTTAAAATTAAATTAAAATGCGGAGCCCCCCGGACCGGTGGCCAGGACCCAGGCAGTGTGAGTGCCACTGAAAATCAGCTTGCGTGCTGCCACAGGCTGCCTACCCCTGCAGTATGATGGCTTTGGATAAACTTTTTTTCCTGAGGTGAGAGAATTTACACGCCCTTCAAAACGTTATAAGAGTAAAACAAATTATAGTAAGTTTGATACACTTTTTTTCCTGAGGTGAGAGAATTTACACGCCCTTCAAAACGTTATAAGAGTAAAACAAATTATAGTAAGTTTGATGCACTCCAAAGATCCTAGATCAGTTGGTTGTTTCAGCAACAAATACTGCAAATCTCAAAAAGCAGGGCAGTAGGAATCATGCCTGCTTATTCACTTAGCAAGGGACATTGGCCAATTGAAAGCAGCTAAACCAGTGTTAGAACAGGAACAGGAAAAAGCATTAGGGTCTGTCAAGGTGAGGAAGAAGATGCGTTTAATACCTCCCAAGGGGTGTCATGGGAATTATGGAAAAATACAACTGAACACACAAAATAAATGTAACACAGTGTCAAAGTAACATAATCATGGCTCTACAAAGTGCATATTCCCCGAATTCCTCCTTGACACTATTTTGTCTCTCTGTCATTGGGCACTTTTATGAAATATACTTAAGGACATATTACCACCTATGAAGTTACTGGCAATACAGTTCAGTTTATGGCCACTTCTGCACCGGCTTAAAGCAAACACATATTTTGAAGACAGACACACACCCACTGAATTATCCTCTGATTTAAAAACTTTTACATTTCTGTGGTGCTTCAATCACTTGAGATTAAAATGTAAAATGTGAAATTTTCATATGGTAAATGAAGGCCTTAGTCAGGTTAAACTCCCATTGATTTTAAAGGGAATTTTGCCTGAGAGAGGATTGAGTATAAATGTCAGGATTGGATCCATAATGGTATTAGCTTTCTCCACTGTGGGTGAAATCCAATCCACTCACATGTAGGGTGACCAGACATCCAGATATTATTGGGACAGTCCCGATTTTAGGGGACTTGTCCCGTGTCCCGACCTTATATCTGTCGCGACGCCCTTTGTCCCGATATCGGGGACCGTCCGGACCGCAGCTGCGGCACCGCAGCCACGGTGCCGCCGCTTACCACTTCCTGGGACAGCTCCCAGCGTCCGCCCACTGGCAGGAGCACCGCGTGCTGCAGGGGCAGGGCTTGCAGGCACTGGGAGTGGGCAGAGAGCCCTCCGCCCCCTCACCCGATCCGACCCATGACTCTAGGAGCCAGGGAGACCAGCCTGCCGGATGCTTCCCAGGATGGGAGCCACCCCAGGTGAGCACCACTGGGACTCCCCACCTCGCCCCCTGGCAGGTTCCTCTGGCTCTTAGGGTGGGGGGGCTCTGCGTGCTGCCGGCTCCTACAAGCCCCGCTCCATGGCTCCAGCAGCTCCCATTGGCGCTTCTACCGGCCAATGGGAGCCATGGAGCTCACGCTTGTGGTGGGTGCAGCATGTGGAGAGTCTGGAGACCTCCCTCGCCACTCTCACCCTAGGAGCCGGAGACCTCCCAGCAAGGCTGGTGAGTGCGGCCAGCGAAGGGGGCAGGGTGTGATGGAGTTAGTGTCTGGGAGGTGTGTGGGGGGTGCTGGGCTGTGAGGGTGTGAAGAGCACTAGGCAATGGGGGAGGTGTGTGTATGTGTCAGGGCACTGGGCAGTGCAGGTCAGTGTGGGGTATTGTGTAGTTGTAGTGGTGGGGCTGTGGGGAAGGGCACTGGGAGGGAGGAAGGAAGGGAGGGAGGGGAAATCTGTGTGTATTGGGTAACTAGCGAGTGGGGGGTTCTGTGTGGGGTGCTGGACAGCTGTGGTGGGGCTGTGGGCAGGGGGGCGCAGGATGGGGTGTGAAAACATATCTACAAAGAACTAATAGCTTAAGGCTACCTTCATTAAAACTGATTTACTTCAGTATATCATGTTATTATTTTAAGCTTAACATTACATAGAATCCTAATTTTAAATTCTGCCCTCTCAAACGGCTCTCATATACAGTATCCACTGAAGTAGACAGAAAAATCCATACAAAATGAATGGAGATATTAAAAGGTATGTTCAATGAGTGAGATAGTCATAATGCACACATGTGCGTATCCCTACAGTTTTTGGTCTGTTCTGTATGTGTATCTATCTGCACATGTACATGTGAAGTTTGCATGCATACACATTTTGCCCTTTTACAGGCCCCTAAAAACATAGTCCCTGGTGTTTAACTACAAACATTAATAAAGGGGAAAGAAATTAAGGGCTTCTCAGAATTCATGGAATTTACTACTTTACTTGTTCTTTTGAAAGGGGAAAGACACAACACATGGAAGAGAGCAGGAAAGATAGGGAGAGGCCTTATGTGTTGATTGAGTGGTGCTAGTAGACTTATTGAGATATAACTGTTTGACAAGTGTCCTAGAATATGACTGTTAGTCTGATGGAGCCTGAACAAACAGTGTTTTCTGCCATAAATTTGAAGTACAGTATTAAAGCAGATGATGTAAGAACCCTACACCAAAAGTGGCTTAGTACATATAGAATTATTGCTGCATAACGCAGAAGGCACATAGAATCATAGAATCATAGAATATCAGAGTTGGAAGGGACCTCAAGAGGTCATCTAGTCCAACCCCCTGCTCAAAGCAGGACCAATTCCCAGCTAAATCATCCCAGCCAGGGCTTTGTCAAGCCGGGCCTTAAAAACCTCCAAGGAAGGAGACTCCACCACCTCCCTAGGTAATGCATTCCAGTGTTTCACCACCCTCCTAGTGAAATAGTTTTTCCTGATATCCAACCTGGACTTCCCCCACCGCAACTTGAGACCATTGCTCCTTGTTCTGTCATCTGCCACCACTGAGAACAGCCGAGCTCCATCCTCTTTGGAACCCCCCTTCAGGTAGTTGAAGGCTGCTATCAAATCCCCCCTCATTCTTCTCTTCTGGAGACTAAACAATCCTAGTTCTCTCAGCCTCTCCTCATAAGTCATATGCTCCAGACCCCTAATCATTTTTGTTGCCCTCCGCTGGACTCTTTCCAATTTTTCCACATCCTTCTTGTAGTGTGGGGCCCAAAACTGGACACAGTATTCCAGATGAGGCCTCACCAATGTCGAATAAAGGGGAACGATCACGTTCCTCGATCTGCTGGCAATGCAGAGATGTTTAATGGCCAAAATTGAGATGTCTAAAGAGTGGCAGTGAAGCATGAAGGTACTACACACACGTTTTCACAGATTAACAACAAATAAATGTGCACCAGTGTCAATATGCATGTATAGCACATACAGTAATGCCGTATGCTTTGAATATATACAGTGGGCTCCTTCGTAAAACTTGCCAGTTATCGTAATGTTTCAGATAATAATGTCGCCTAAGTATTCCCTAGAGTAAGTATAAGTAACAAGGCTAGTACTGAAGTATACTTATTAATTTATTTAGGGCAAAATGGGCATATTTTTAAGGGTCACCACTGAATCTGAAATAGTATCCAAAATGCATATTTCTCCCTTTGAACATTAATGAACCCTCACTCCAAAGAAAACAATCCCAAACACACAGTACTGAAAGTGTGACTTAATCCCACACAAACCAGGAAATTGAGAGTGAAGCCTGTTTTAAAATAACATCACCATGCCCACGAATTACAGGGATCTCCGCAGCGCAGTTCATTATATACACTATTGGTCTATTGCAGTAGCTAGGCTAAGCCAAGAGTCTCTTCCTTGACTCTCAGTTTTCTGGCTTTTTTGTGTCTGAGAGACCCTGAACATGATTTGAACTTTATTTTTTGTAGTTTAATATGTTTACCAGAAACATTACCCGTCAAAAATACCTACCCCAAATTGGTTAGAAACACTTATTACGTAACACCTCAATATCATCCATTCATGGATGTGCTTTACATTTGTGGTTAGCTTTGAAATTGTAGCACTGGACCTCACAGTGTTAGTTCACTAAAATAAGTCTCTAGGATAGGGTTATTTTTATACTTCCCTTTTATATTTTTAGACCTCCCTGAATATAAATCCCTCTTTCTCATTTTCTGAAAGTCCTGTAAGTATTACAGTTTAAAAAGATTACAAGATTAAAAATAACCTTTATGAAATAGAAACATCCTTAGCCCAGAAAGAATATATAAAATGTACAAATAAAGAAGATTCTCAGTCTTCTATTACAGATAAATTAATGATTATCAGAAAGCATTGAGGGTAATTCAGCTGCTTTTACTGGAAATAAAGCTTTTTCTTTTTAGTAAATTCTTCTTTCCTACCTACCTTGGCACAGAAACTAGCTACGCTTATCCAGGCTCATCAGCAATGCAGCATTATTTTCACTTGACCAACTGCTTTAACTCCGTCAGATCGAAGATAAAGGTGTGTGTGTGTGTGTGTGTGTGTGTGTGTAAATATATATATATAAAATCCACTTCTTGGATCTCAATAGAATCCATGTAACTAACCTGTTCTGGACATCCACTCCCATGTCAAAGCCTAACACACACTGTAGAATAATGATTAACATAGGGTAAAATGGTACCTTTAGCACAATCAGCACCATGGAATCCCGGAAAACAGTGACAGACTCCAGATACACACTCGCCGTTCCCATGACAATTACGTGGACAATCCTGCACTGAATCTGAAAGACAGACATCAAAGACACATTAGTTATTCCTGTTCTTGGCTGCAGAAAGAAAGCTAGTGTTGAATGTACATCCAGCGCAAGTTTTGCATTCAACTTGATAATGACAGGTCACTTTTAAAAAAATGCTAAATATTTACTGGGACACCGAGGCACCCCCATATTCGCCACTGTCATATAATTATGATATGTTGTGTGTATGCCTTGTGAGGTATCATTCTAAAAGTCTTGATCTGCTAAATAATAATATATTGTTGGATTCTATGTGCTATCATTGTATATGAAGTTATAACATTTTGTTATGTATGTGTTACTAAAAAATGTTGTGTAGTTGGAAACATCCACAATTAGCCTTTCAGGTACAACAATGAAGAAGCTAGACAGTGCTAATGGCTCATCAACAAAGACAATGGACTATGGAAAAGCTTATCCTCACCTGTGGACGCTTCAGTCAGCCTACGGGCAACAGCTGCCATGACTCATCAGGAGCATGCAAGGGCTTGTGACCAAATCACATGATACTGGAGTCCATTTTGGTACCTGTACTTTTCCACAAACTGGGCAGGGAATCTGGCTTGGAACAAAGGGGTTCCCGCCATATGGAAAAACTATGACATCATACCTAGGACTCACTCCTCTACCAGACAACACCTGGAAACACCGAAGGAACAAAGACTGAACTGGAGAAGGGGGTCCCACATGAGAAAGAAGAAAGCCCTGTCTGTGTAAGGAAGCTAAAACCTGCTTGTATAATATTGCTGATTCAAATCTTATCTAGTTTGCATGAGACTGAGATTGCGATTTTGTTTAATTTCCTAGGTAACCTGCTTTGATCTGTTTGCTATCACTTATAAAAACTTAAAATGTATCGTTCTGTAGTTAATAAACCTGTTTTATGTTTTATCTTACCCAGTGTGTCTTTGAGTGAAGCATTTGGAAATCTTAGCTCTGGTAAAAGACTGATGCATATTTTCCCCACATCAAGGGGGAAGCGTACTAAATTAATGAGCTTGCACTGTACAGATACCTGTCCAGTGCAAGACTGTATAATTCTGGGTTTATACTTCAGTAGGGGTGCAATGCTGGGGAGCTGGGAAACTGGCTGCTGGTAAAGCACTCAGGTGACTCAGTTGGGTGTGTGGTGCTACCTGCTGTCAAGTTGGGTGATAACAGTCCCCAGGGGGGCTGGCTGGGTATCACCAGCAGAGCAGTGTGGGAGGCTAACCCAGCTCAATGGGTTGGGGACACAGAGGTTCCAATGGCTTCCAAGCTTCACCCTGGGGGTGACAACCTATCACATTAACATTTCTGAACCTTATGTTTACTCAATATTATTGGATTTGAAAAACTGTAATTTAAAATATGGTTTTGATTTAGGTTTTTAAAAATAAGCTTTTGGTTTTATTTTTCTTTTCTTGATTTTGTCTTCCACCCACTTGGAATTAAAATACTACCTAACGGTGATTACAACAAACTTCACCTGACATAGGTAAGTATTAACCTCATTTCACAGACAGGGAAATTAAGATACTGGGAGATCTATTAACCTGCTCAAGGTCACACATTGTCTCTTTGGGAGTCAGAGTTCACAGAGAAACTATATTTCCTTTCTAGGCTAATGTCATACTTCAGGATTCTGAATAGAAAACAAATCTCAAATCTGAAATAGAGAATTCAGATACAGAAAACAGACCACAAAGTGAAAGAAAACTCAACCAATAACCATCAGTTAGGCCATTGGATAGTATTCTTGGTAGTGGTGAAAAGAAAAGCTCTTAAAAAATGCCATTTCGTTGTCGTCTGAAGAGGACACTTGACTATGGAAGGATTCGTTTCTTTTGCTGCACAGCACATGAAAGTACTTTCCCTGTGTTCAAAGGTACCATATATTTAGTGTGGTCTGTGGTTGACATCTTGCCTGACATTCTTTCTCATGTTTCATATCAAAGAGGCTTTCAGTTCTCTCAGTGCCTCTCCTTGGTGAAAGTTCTGATAATAGATACATGTGGAAGAACCTCTGAACTGGATAAAATACTGTACTTTTCTCTGCATTTCAGTCCGATTACTATCATTGCTCTATCAAGATGTCTACCTGACTATTAGACCTATTACCTTTGACTTTCTTCTAAGATGTAGTCCAGACCTGGCAACATTAAGACAAGCAGTTTATCACATCTCAAGGAGTAGCTTTTGCAAGATGGGTGGGGGGAGTATACCAGACCACTAAGGGACCTGTACAAGAAGGTTCACATGCCATTTGGAGTTGCAGAAAACTCTCTCTCTATATGCATGGACTGTCTGTCTGTTTGTGGGTGTGTACATGCATGTGCATATACATGCACACACACAGACACTTATAAAATCATTTGTGGATTATGAAGGGAAAATCATTATTCATATCTCACATTGCAGCTTAACAGAAATAACTGCTTCTAAGCCTAAAGATTCAAGACTGGACTATCCTTTCACACCAGCATTAATCAGGACTCACTTGAGTGAATTTGGTGGATTATACCAGTGGAATTCGGTGGATTATACCAGGATTATACCTGGGAGGAGAATTAGGCCCATAATGCATCTGTCTATTTAGCATTGATCCTTCAAGCAATGAAAATGTCTCTCCTATTTTTCACCATTTTATAACTTCTCCCTTGAGGTTGTGGATTGTGATCCCCTTCCTCCTAGCAGAATAGGACCTGCACGAGACTCACAAATTGGACTACACAAGACTCACAAAGCCCAGCAACACTGCTTCTTAATTCCTTAATCATCAGAGAGGAAATGAGCAACTCGTAGGCTAAGAAAATCTTTTACTAAACAGGGGAAACTCACTTGTGGTTTCAGGTGTTGCTGTGACAGCGACACTCAGTAAGGTTCCCTAAGCACTTCAACCAACTTCAACACACCTTTTGATAAAGACTTGGGACTTTGGCCTGGTTTTGGTTTTCAGTGGCCTAAGATGGAATCCCCTCTGCCCGTGAGTATCCCTCTTCATAAAGCCTCAAGCTTTCATCATAATTTTATTCTCAGGGCAAAGGGTAGTGGCCCTCTGCCTTCCATCCTCATGTCTTCAGGGGATGACCCACTCTCAGATGCTTGGGAGCGGGGGTGGCGAGGGGGTGGTTGGCTAACATACTTTCACCTCCTCTTTCTTTTGGGGGTGTTAGTGATCAGTAGGCAGAAAGAGGGAGTTATGTGTATTATTTTTTTTATAAATATCATATATTTATAAAAATAATAGTTTACCTGCTTGATATTGCCTTGCTGGACTATGAGGAGTTAAATCAAAGGAGGCTGTTATGGGTGAAGCAAACAGAAATGAAACAATGACAAAGATAAAACTCTTTAAAGGAACAATGGGGGAGGCTATTAATTGGGGAATGTCCCTGCCCGGTTCCAGTCAGGTTGGCAACAGTTTTCTTCGCATTGGCCTAGCTCTATGATTAAAGAGGATATGAAAACCTGGAAGATGCTAGGCTAGGCAGGAAGGGGGATAAGTGGGCTTTCAGCAATGGCCATGGTGGGAGTCTCTGAAAGACGCACACTGAGAACATAGAAATTGCAGAAAGCAGGCTCTTTCCCCCTCGCCAGAGATGGAAGTAACCGGGCTGAATGGAATTTACCAAAGTTTGCAAGGAAAGGTTACGGTTTAGATTAAGGGTGATATGCGTATAGACCTTTTTTGGCTTTACCCTTTGCTCTGCATGTTATATAACTTTGGGTGCATATATAATGCTTTGGTTTTTAGTAGCTGTTTTTGAACCACTTGAATCATTTCACTGGTCACAGTCCCGAGAGGAAAAGGGCTCATGGGTGCCAAACCTAGTTGGACCTGTCAGATTAGCATGGTTGGTAAACAGATGCTGCAGCCCACCAATCCAGTCAAAAGGTGGTATGGTTGCACCCTGAGAAGGGGGGGAGGTAGTAAAACCATCACCTGAAGTGGTGTATTCAAGGGGGACTAACAGGGATTTAAAGCACTGCTTATCCTGTTATCGTGACACCACCTAAGTCCCATGTAAAGTTTTGGTGAGTGTTTCAGTGATGAAGTCTCAGCTATGCACTGCTGGCAGTTGGGTGTGAAAACACTAACAATCTCCAAACAGCCAATCCGAATGCAGCTTTGCAGGAACAGCCATACACCACTATTATTAATATCTGTAGTTATAAGATTTGTCCATTTTAAAGCCTCTGGGTTCATTCATTTTCTTTTTGAAAGACAGCTAAATATTAACAGGACACAGATTTCGGCCTTCAATATAGGCAACACAAAAGCATCCACAACTCACCCCTAGAAAGATTTCCCCCTTTTCCTACCTACTCTCAATATACATCAAATATTACTGGATTAAAGCAAAATATGCACAAAAAGAGAGAGCTGATAGAAGGCCTCCACACTTAATAAACATAAGCAAACAGAGGGAAAAATCCTCAGCATGCAGCCATACATACCTAAGATAACTGTATTGAAAGAGACTACTTCTTTGTCCTTGCCATCGTTGTAAAATGCCAGGTGCCACAAACCCACATCCAAGTATTGAACAAACACAGCTTCATTCTGAACCAGGGTCTGGATACTTCGACGTTCCCGGGGGGACTCCACCACACTCCATTTCTCTTTCCCATCCAAACGCTCCATGAAATCATACTGTGTGGGAAAACAGAAACAAAGAGACCTGAATTTAGAGTGATGCTATAGATCAAAATCTGGCACAATATCTTGCCCACTCTTCCTCCAAATGCCGTTCCCTTCAACCCTTATTTGGAGTGTGTGGCAATTTGAAGCTAGTCTTTCCTTATTCATTATGGGTCTGGTAGCAATTCTCTTATCCTTTCTGATAATGTGATACAGACACAATTAAGTGTCTGCACTCTGCAGAAATGTTGGCAAGTGTTTACGTAAAAATCCTCCAAAGTCTGAGCTTTTGAAGAAAGTTGCTATTAGTTATATTGTCTGTTCTCATCTAGACAAATACTGAATGGATTTTAGACTAATGATAACATGTACAGCAGACATGCAAACTTTAATAAGATCTCATGCCACAGGGTGTAAGAATATTGTTCAAAGAGGTCAGGAACCAACTCTTCCCTATGTACTGCATTGTTCAGCTGACCAAGCAGATTATGATAATTTTTTACCTGCTAAAGCATCAGGTATTGGCCACTGTTAGAGGAAAGATTCAGGATGCACTGGATTAATGTTCGGATCCTTCATAGCAAGTCTTAGGTTCTTATATAAATTCTCAAATCAGGAAATCTCATTTTGAAACAAACTCACCCACATCCACAGCAATCACCTACAGCAGTCTCCTGCTGGCATAGTACACAGAAATCTCAGACATGCCACCTGAAGTACTAATGAAAGAAAGTCTCCTAATTGTGAATATGGAAAAATCTCATTGTTTTTGCATAATATAAGGTACCCAAATCTTCCCAACAGCGAGATCTATTAGGCTGTGTAATAATCGCCCAAGGGAAACTCCATTGCTTGGTACATTTAAAACAAGATTGGAAGAAATATTAGTTAAATCTCCAACATGGAATAATTCTGCCTAGGCAGGCAGCTGGACTAGATGACCTAATAGACTTTTTTCTATCCTTAACTTCTGTGATTCTAGAACTTCCAGGCAGATGCAACGCTCGACCCACTAGTCCCCACAGCCCCTATATGAGGAAGTCCTTAAGAAATACACCAAAACCAATATATCTAATGTTTTTATAGCTATATAACAAGTCCCCTATGAAAACATGTCTTGTTTTAGACACATTTATCTATCTAGCACTAGATCGAGATAGATAGATGTGTCTAAAGCAAGACGTATGTGTTCAATAAAATACAGTAATAGTACGTGCTTGCTTGCCAGGAGTGTTATTGCATTTCCCTCTGTTATCACTAGCACATACAGCCCAGGTTGGTGATAGCTCAAAGAATAGAAACACTCTGCTTTTATTTAAAAATAACTATCATCCTGAACTCTAAACATGCCACTTCTCCTGCAGAGGACTTTGTGCGCTGCAGGCTGAATTCCATTAATTAATACCGAGTTATTGAAAATAAATTAAAATATAATAATAAAATAAATATGAAATAATAATAAATAATAAATAATAAATAATAATAATAATATATTCCCTTCTGTAGGAGAGAAAGAAATGTAAGTCTTCAGATTATGGAACTATTAGTAGTGTCATGGTATGTACCTGCCTGTTTTCAGGTGCATTCAAGTTAGGAGTAGTAGTGTCTGACAACTTCTGTGTCTAGAGGTATCCCCAGCACCAAAGTATCTGAGCACTTCACTGTATTTACTGTATTTATCCTCAGAACTCCCCTGTTAGGTATGATAGTGCTATTATCTCCATTGCATAGAGGGGAAACTGAGACACAAATAGATTAAGTGACTTGCCTAAGGAATTCTGTGATATAGCTGGGACCCGAACCCCAGTCTCCTAGAGTTACAGACCACTGGGCCATCCTTCCTCTCTGTAAAGCATTTTGGGGGATGGACAGGAGGGTGTAATAGCAAGAAGTGACTAAACTAAATACCTGTGTGCTCTCCACCCAAACCTATTTTCCAGGCACATGGCTAGGAAAAACAATTCAGTTTAGGGATAAGCCAGTACACAGCAGGGATTTAGACAATTCTGATATGTCAGTAACTTTCAGAGCATAAATGGTGTCAAACCTGTTTGTAAATCAGACCATTAAATCAGCGACCTTTGGAAATATTACTAAAACCTACCTGCCAGCAGTCAGAGGTTAAAGATGGACTCACTACCCTCTTGGAAAATGTTATTAGTGGGGCAACAACCTCGGAAATTTTTTTATTGCTCTTTGGAAGGTTTGCTCACTGACGGTCGACATGGAAGAAAGTAGCAATAAAAGCTGACATTTCTCATTGGCAACATGCTGTTCTGCTCTGCTTGTGCTGGCAGGCTCCTCTGCCTCCCCCATGTCTGATGCTGATTCTACCTCAGATGGCAGGGCAAGCTCAGCGGTTGGTGGGATCGAAGAGGAACAGCCTGGAAAAGCTAAAAGGGATTGAAGCAGCTTTAACTGCAGTGCCCCAGTCTCCTCCTGTGATCATGGGTGTGACCTAGCAATGGCAGGTCCCTTTGCAGGACTGTCCATATCATTAAAATTTTATTCATAACCAACATTCAATAGATGAGCATTATTCCTCCTTAAAACTTCTCATTAAGATGAATTCAGTGGTCAGGAAAGGTCCACGGTTGAGAGCCATGATATTAAAATTCCAGTACAGGTACAGCCTGGCCAACACTCATGGAAGCTCACTCACGACAACTCTCAATCCCATTCAGAAATGGCCAGCTCTAAGGGCTTGTCTACACTTCCCGGGGGATCAATGAGCAGCGATCGATGCATCGGCAATCTATTTAGTGGGTCTAGTGAAGACCTGCTAAATGGACCGCAGATCGCTCTCCCATTGACTCCTGTCCTCCACCGGATCGAGATGAGTAGGGGGAGTCGACAGGGGAGCATCTCCATCGACATCGCGTAGTGTGGACCCCGCGGTAAGTAAATCTAAGCTATGTCGATTTGAGTTACGCTATTCACGTAGTTCAAATTGCATAGCTTAGATCGAATTTCCCCTGTAGTGTAGACAAGGCCTAAGAGTGGGAGGGAGGCAGAATGCCTGCTGGAGGGGCCCTAGGTGGAGCACACCCTCCAGCATAAAACCCCAAGAAGCGCACTATGTATGCTGGGCATGCCCCATTCTCCTTCCTGATCCTGGAGACATAAAAGAGCGGGAAGGTCCCTGCATATTCTCCTATATGTGTGCCACTGCAAAACCTGGCTTGGATGGGGTTTATTCTGGCTGGGTGTGGACTTTCCACATTGTTCCTTATGCAGAAGCCATAATCAGACCTAACACTTATCTATGTATACAGCTGCCAAGTGTTGTATGGACATTAACAAACACATTCCAGAGCAATGTGTCTAGTCTTGATTGGCCAAGGAAACAGGCCATCAAGACCATCCCCAGGCTTGGCTCTGCTTCACCACATGCCCAGCTAGATCATTATTTTGCATCATGTTGCACTATTGATCCTCTGATTTACTAACTGTTTTTACACAACCTTCTGTTGAAAATGTTACACGTGTCCTAAAGCAGCCCATAGACAGATAAGAGTGTGAGACATTTGCCACATACAGAAAGCAAGCATATGCACCTATGCTCATCAGGAAGAAATTGTGCAGGTTTCTACTCACACAACGAACACAGAGTGCTAGGGATGATACCAACTCACATGTATTAAGAACTGCCACATCACTATTTACAACTCAAATTGAACCTTTATAGAGGTCTGAAAGTTTGGCTGACTGATATTTTTATACTCCTCTGTGGTTCATGGCTTAGAACTGATTTGCAATCAGAAATGACAAAAGACTGTCCAGTAACAAAAATCATCAGAAAATGCATGAGAGCACCTGTCTTTGTAGAACTCCTGGCTTGATTTTGCAGATATGAGAGGAGTGCTTTATACAGATCAGGCCTCCTGTAAAAAGGTGAGATTTTGAGCCCACTCTCAATACAATGGGCTAATTGTCCAAATTTATCCTTTCCTTGGGTTTGCTCTTCTTTTTTCACCCTGCGTAAGAAAGTCCTGAAGCATATCTGTACTTACAGACCTTAATGTTAATCTGAGTTCTTCCTGATCAATTTGTCCCTACAATGTTTCCTTTCAAGGCATCTTATCCCTCTCTCTTATACTTCTGAGAATAACTAAGACCCACCTGCTCTGGCAGCCAGTGTGAGTCAGCAAAATAGCTTTGCAACTCCACACAGAGTGTCCTAAAGCCTGATACCTGGTTGCACTTCCAAACTACAGATGAGTCCAAACCAAACTCCAAGAGTGTTTGAAATCAGGATATAAACCCGAATTTTTTAAATAGACCCTATTTTAATAATGGGATGAACCAAAACATGAAGTTAAAAACTCATGAACATCAAGTGTTCAAAATCCAGATATAGATTTAGATATTGCGGCGAGAGCTCATCCTCATGCCAAAACTTCATAAGATCTACTCAGCACAAACAAGCTCAGAACAACATGTGTTGGGGAAAAAAAACTTGTTTGCAAAGTGTTTTAAAATTAGTACTTCATAAACATCCAAATTGTTGATTATGCATTAAATACCCACCCACCAGCCATCTGATAACCATGCTGACAGCCAATCAAACAATTTACTTTAATATTTGAATGTACATGATTCAGTGTGACATAATGTAAGCAGCATAAGGCAGAGCAAAGCGTGACATATAACAGAGACTGAACTGATGAGAATGGTATCATTCTGATTTGTGACTGCTGGGAGCATCAAAAATATGAAAATATCAATGGTGTTTATGAAGCAAGAGAACATCCTGGCTGCCCCACTATTCAAATGATTTCCAGTTAGTCCCACTTCTAATTGAAAACACGAGTGGTTTACTCACCCAGGCAAGAGAGAGATTTTTGCAAATAAAATACTACGTGGGAAAGGGATGTAATATGCCCTGGTGGATTGCCTTGGCCAAGCATTCCTAACAGTATTTCTATAAACTTACTTTTTCATGCTATCATTTGAAATAGTCTGCAGATGAGCAGTAATATCAATGTTTGCCTGGATCACTATATAAGCAGCATATACGTGCTTAATCCAAGAGATTTATCATTTCTTCTCCAAATATTATCTGCAGCGTGCAGCCTTTTATTCATTTGCTTTCCACCATTTAAGGGCCACTTTTTAAGGGGGTTATGAACGTTTTGTTACATGGCTGTACCACTACATAGTCTGGAAAAATCTTTCTTGAAAATATAGTGAGTGCTTTTATTTCTAGCTCACTTGCCACACAAGCCTGCATTTCTGTCTGTATGTTCCCCCTCCAGAGCTACATTCCCTAGCCACAGTACTACACCAAGCTGTTTCTGGATGGCCTTACAGCTACATCAGTTTGACTGACTAAACTAGGCGTTTGGAATATTTGCTAAACAGTAATACTGAGAAGGTTAAATCTCAGCAGGGCTCTCAGACAAGAACTGCATCTTGTTGTCTCAGGGTAATCATGTACCTAATTTGCTGATTATTGACTTGTTCCCACAAAGGATTTTACTTGGCTTGACATATCAGCAGCGATCAGTGATGAACTGTCAAGTGAACTTGTTCACTGCTTTTACTGCTCAAGTCCTTAACTTGCAGTAACAAGGATTTTAAAGTACAACTTTAGCACATCATCTGGTGTCAAATTCAGATTATTTTCATTAATACAGAAATCTTTGCTCCTTTCTGGAATCAGAACAAGGCTACTCTTCTAAAGTTCAGATGTGCAGCAGGCTCTTTTCTTTTCCCTAAAATCATTTCTATGTTCAACAGGCTGGTAGGATTTAGGATCCTGCATAAGGATGTGGGGCTTTTCTGCTGAGTCTTCCTATTGTCCAATGCTAACGCCCTGCATTAGCCCATAAATCAGAATCTTCAGACTCCAGTGTAGTTTCCCATACAAAATTCATTTACTCACTCTTTGTGCAGGGTGTGTGTGTGTGTAATCATGTAATGTAACCATATATAAATCTGTGTAACTCCAATCTGCTTTGGCAAATGAAAAAATGTAACTCAGAAATTCTTTGCAAATTGGGGCTAAGTGTCTAGGAATGTCAAATGGGGGCATTCCCAAGAGGGATTCTTAAATTTCTGCACTTGCTCTCCAGAGCTCAAATGTCAAGTTAAGCTTTCTAAATTTAAGGTAAAAATCTTTGTACTAAGAGCTAATTTTCAAGGCTGTACATGAGTGAAAGATTCCCTTCCTGAAATTGGTAGTCATCTGTGCTTTTGCTCATTCCCTGAAGAATGGGGGTTTCTTTTTTTCTTGGCATGCATAGCTACAAAATATATTATTGCTCCTGAGGAGTCTGAGCCAAACCTCATCAAAGTAAATGGGAATCTTTCCATTGACTTTAATGGGCTTTGGATCTGGCCAAAATTTTCAAGCTATTTAAATCAAATCTCAGCGGTGACTATGTGCCCTCCTAAAACAATGAATTCCAAATTCTCACTACACATCCTCTGAAGAAATAGTTGCTTGCATTTTTTTCTAAGTTTGTTAGCCATTATTTTTATTGAGTGCCCATTGCTCTGTATTATCGGGTCAGCATAAAAATGAGGGACTGATGAGTTTTCACTACAGTTGTTTGTAAGAAATGCAAGACAAGCACCAGACTTAACTCCATAAATGAAAGAGAAAATGCAAATCTGCATACATAGACTAGTGACCTAGTGATGGAAGAGGCCTGGGTACAGTCATTGGGAAAAGGGGATTAAAATTAACCCAACACTGACACAAATAACCATGAAAATCCCCACCTAAACAACATGTGCTAGTGGTGGTGGAATAGAAAACTTCTAGTTATCCAAACTCTGCCAACTGATTTTCTTCAGCAAGTCAAAGCAGCAAGTCCCTTATGAAGACATTATCTGGGCCTGAATATCTATATCTCACTTACACTAGGTCAGCATCTTTATAACCTCACAGACTACTTCTGATTTATACCAGTACATGAGGGGAGAATCAGGCTTGTTGTGACTGTCTCTGGTTTTAGAGCATTTCAATCGCCTATGGTATGTTACTCTGAGATAGTGGGCCTGATTCTAATCTCCCACCATCTATTCACTAGTGTAATTCCAATGACCTCAGTGCAGTTGTTTTTGATTTACAGCACAACAGCGCAGATTCATGCTCTGAATTTCCATCACTAGTATTTTAAACTGACAATGGCAAATTGCAGACGTTAATTTTTTAAAAGGGTGACATTACAAAGATTGCGGGAAAACAACCTTTATTTATTCCAAGCTAAAAGAAAAAATGTCACTCCTGTAAATAATCTATTGTTAGAGGATGCCAATCTGTAACAAAGCTGTGGTTGCAAACAACCATCTCCAGGGCTCTGAGGTAAATCATAGCCATGAGTCACTGGGGAAGAATCCAGGACCCTCAACTTCAAAAGCACAAGCCCTTACCACCTAAAACTAATTGCCATTAGATCATCAGTACATTTATCTTTTGGCTTTTAAATCCATTAAGCATAGTCATACAGTACCTGGGCATGTGATGGTGGAAGTCCTCTTCTTATATAAACACCAAAAAGAGCATCCTTTCCTAAGGAGATATTGAACTTCACGAACTGCGGCTGGCTGATATGGATTTGAGATCGCCAGAATACTCCAGGTGGTACTTCCTGGGTAACCCTGCGTCCGACCTCTGCCTCCCCGCTATCTATGCTGCTGTTTCTAGTGGCCCATGGTCCTAGAAGACAGGAACAAGTATTAGCCAGATGAGATTTTTTTTTTCTTCTAGAAATACAGGTATTTTTGGTAATGCCCTTTATGATGAACCATTGTGGCAATTTTACCCTTTAAAACAAAGCTTAACATTTTTAAGACTGGTTTCTCCCTTCATTTACATTTGTGCAACCCCATTGCTTTCTCTGCCCCTTAGATTTTAAATAAGAAAGCTATAAATTCATCCCCTTAGGGCCTCTGAAAACTTGCATACAGCTTTTCCCCCATCACTTTTAATTCTGTGATTACTCTTTACTGATCAAGTATAATAAGAGCAGAGAGCCAGCTAAGCACATATAAATCTCCTTGTGCTCTTTTCAGCCACATCCTTAATGTGACCAGGATATAAAAATAACCAGGAAATAATTATAAAGGGGTAATTTCAATGTAAACCCACTGATTGCTGACTTTATTAGTCAGATTTCATACATTAAACGGGTCCATTAAGCCCCTCTCCATAAACTAACAATAATCACATATAAAAGGGAACACAGTAATAAGGAGATAGAGAAAAGAGTTTGATAACCTTTGAAAGCCCCATATAGCTTGGGATTTGGCTACATGAAAATCCATTTCTTTCCCCCATGCACAAATGTATTGGCTGCAGTCAGTTGAATTCCACTTGCTGATAGTCCCTAGATATGCATTATTTAAAACAAGAGGCAAGACCTTTCCAGTAGACCAAGTCTCGCTCTCTATCCATGAAACCGTTAGCCTTCAGAGCATGGTGAAAGCTCATCCATTCAGCAAAGCCTTAGGTGAATGGGTCTGGCATTATGTTTACTTGTCCTACACTTCAGACATTTCTGTTGGGCAAATGGTCAATAGGGGAAAAGAGGGGAGACTAGCAATGCCCCCAATTTCCAAAATACATTGATATTTGCTTTAGTGTATGATGTGCCCAGATGCCATGGTGATGAGTGCCAAGTTATTTAAATAAATTAAATAAAGGTCAGAAAACCACAGAGACTATCTATTATGCTCACGAACATCTAAACCTACTTCTTGGTGGCTTTAATTACAACTAAGTATTGGGTGGTGGTGATACTTGAAATGCAAGGAAACACATACTACTTATATCCATCATGAGCTTAGCTCTTTTTCCCATTTTTCTACCACAGTATAGTGTTATTCTTAGAAGATACCATATCTGGGACAGGATCCCTGTATACCAGTGAATCAGTTTCCAGCACTTTATGGACATTTTTGCCAATGCCAGCCTCTGGAGACAGTGCTTTCAGGAAGGACATAACAGCATAGCATGGACCTGCATATAAACCCAGCAGGTAAGTACCAAACACCTACTCTGTCTTTATTGTTTTAACTGTAATAGCTACTTCAGCACGATTTCAATTTTAAATTCCAAATTACCAAGGCTCCTGGTACTTACGTTTGCATGTAATGAAAAACCTCTTAGAACTGTTATACGGGCAATGTCTTTAAATGGTAAAAAGAATGCATTGACTAAGAACTGTTAATCTTTAAACTGCAGTTTTTAATAGGCCATGTCTTTTTGAATATTCTAGGTTAACAGGTCTGACCAAACGAAGGCTGAGGGGGGATATGATTGCTCTCTTTAAATATATCACAGGGATAAATACCAGGGAAGGAGAGGAATTATTCCAGCTTAGTACTAATGTGGACACGAGAACGAATGGATATAAACTGGCCGTGGGGAAATTTAGGCTTGAAATTAGACGAAGGTTTCTGACCGTCAGAGGGGTGAAATATTGGAACAGCCTTCCGAGGGAAACGGTGGGGGCGAAGGACCTGTCTGGCTTTAAGATTAAGCTAGATAAGTTTATGGAGGGAATGGTTTAATGGGATAACATGATTTTAGTCAAAGGAACAGCGTGCCATGGCAGGTAAATAGTATAATGGCTAATGAGGGTCAGGCTGGAGAATCTTGCCTATGTACTGATCGCCATATTTGGGGTCGGGAAGGAATTTTCCTCCAGGGTAGATTGGCAGAGGCCCTGGAGGTTTTTTGCCTTCCTCCGCAGCATGGGGCAGGGATCGCTAGCTGGAGGATTCTCTGCTAATTGAAGTCTCTAAACCACAGGATTTGGGGACTTCAACAGCAGAGTCAAGGGAAAGGGTAGGGACGGCTTTGTGGCCTGCATCATGCGGGAGGTCAGACCAGATGATCATAATGGTCCCTTCTGACCTTAAAGTCTATGAGTCTATGAGGTCTTCAGCAATATTAGGGCACTAGAAAAAAGCAGGGGAAACTGCAAGAGTGTGTGGGCTGCAAATGGAGTAAAAAGGATTAACATGATGTTCAGTAAAGTGCCTGATGAGACATCTCATGCCCACTGTGACAGGCCTTTTGGTGTCAGCTGGTCTTCTATAACAGCAACTTCTATCAGGCATGACAAACATACCACACCTAGTACACAGCTTTTATTTGTCCAAAGAGGGTAAAGTGAGGCACCTAACACAAGCTTACATTATACTGATTCTCAAAATCATTATGAAGTGTATGTCCGGATTATATTTCAGAAGTTGTGTATATGTACTGACAATATATTTTAAAATCTGTGTCCCAGGCAGAATTGACAAACAGGTTTTGCCAGACAAAGGGACATGGATTCATCTGTCTGCTTTGGCTCATATGTAGATTAAACATTGTAAATCAACACAATGGAAGCCTGGTTTTGCATATGGAGTCAACAAGGGGATATGAAGGCAACTTGGAGCCAGCATACTAGGAAGGGAATCATGGGTGTCATCCTGAGTTTGAGGACAAAAACAATGAGTTTTGGGAAATATAAGGAGAAGCAAAACCACATTTTGTTATCCATTTACTGAGGAAACACCTTGAAGACGGTGCTTGGGGGGAGGGAGAGTTCATGAGCGCTTGGATCCTGGTTTGACTGAAAACCAGCTATCTCTGCCAAAAGACTGAATCCTTGGAGGGAAAAACTACTTTACTTTATAGGAAAGGTAACCACTGACAAGTGTTCACCCAGGTTTGCACTTTATGTTGCTGTTTTATATATAGCCATTTCTGTTTCCATTATTGTTACTCACTATCTCTTAAATCTTTGCCTTTAATAATAAACTTATGACTATTTTCACTATAGGTATATCTCAATGCAGTGATGTTATCTTATAGTTAAACCTCAGTTGAATCAAACAAACTGGTGTGTGCACTGTTCCTTTGGGGACAGCTTACCTGGTAATTTTTATGAGTGTACAGTAGTTAAGGGAGTGCTCCAGGGACTCAGGGGTTGGCGTGTGCCTACCACTAGACTGCACAGAGAGGAAGAAGTCTGTGGGGACCTGAAAGACAGGGCTAGAATTGCCAGAGGCTGTAGGTTTCAGACTGCTGAGCAACAGAAGGCACGGACAAGGCTGCTTCACAATCCCAAGTATCTCTGGGAAGTGTCACACCTAGGGTCACCAGATTAGTAGTATAAAATATCGGGACGGGGGCGGAGCAAAAAAAAGGGGGGGGAGCGGAGCAAAAAAAAGGGGGGGGGCGGAGCAAAAAAAAAGAGTTTTAAAGGGGCCTGGGCCATTAGCAGACCCCGGCCCCAGGCGCTGTCCTCCCAGCGGAGCCTCCCGCCCCCCAGCCCGCCACGGGCATATGCGGGGCACAGTGGGTCCGGGCAGGGGCAGTGCGGAGCGGGCAGGAGCCAGGTGGGCGGCAGGGGCCAAATTCCCGCTGCTGCCAGGGAGCCCCGCGCCTCTCCCTCCCACTCGCGGCTGTGGCTCCTTCCCGGCAGGACGCACCTCCCGCTGCCCCGGCCACATGCGGCATGTGTCCCCCGCGCCTAGTCTCCCTCCCACCGGGAAGGAGCAGCTGGATGCGCGCCGCATATGCGCGGGGCAGGCTGGGGGGCGCGTTCCGCCAGGAAGGAGCCGCAGCCGCGAGCAGGAGGGAGAGGCGCGAGGCTCCCTGGCAGCAGCAGGGATTCGGCCCACGCCCCCGCGCCACCCACCTGGCCCCTGCCCACTCCGCGCTGCCCCCGACCAGACCCACCGCGCTGCCCCGCGGACTGCAGGGCTGGAGTAGCCTCCAGGCTGCGCTCCCGGCCCCGGGTGCAGCAGCCCGGGCAGAAGCCCTCTGGCGTGGTAGGGGGGTTCACAGCTGAGCCCCCCGTCTCCCTCCCTTGCCAGCCCCCCTTTGCCCACCCGGTGCCCGTGTGCCGGAGCTGACTCACCAGCTCCAGGATCCAGGCACCACCGCCACCCTCTCCCAGGCTTGCGCCGCCATGCTGCAAGTCTGGGAGGGAGGAGGAATGCTGTGTGGTTGGGGAAGAGGTGGGGCCAGGGCGGGGATTTGGGGAGGGAGCATATGGGGGAAGGAGAGGGCGGAGCCGGGCGGCGGGGGGGGGGAGTGGGCACGAGCGCCAGAGCGGAGGGCAAAATTTCAAACATTGGTCGTGACACAGGACAAAGAAACAAATATCGGGACAGTCCCAATAAAATCGGGACGTCTGGTCACCCTCGTCACACCCATTGAGAAAGGTTATGAGTCAGAATACTACTACTTTGCACATCTATAGGTTTTCATCAGGGGATCTCAAAGTGCCTTACTCACATGAATGAATTAAGCCTCACAACACTGCAGTTCAAGTAGTATCACCTTCATCTTACATATAGGGAAACGTGGTACAGAGAAGCTAAATAACTTGTGCAGTATCACCCAGAATCAGTGGCAGAGATGGGAAGTGAACCCAGGAATCCTGGCTCCCAGTCATCTGCTTTAAGAACTAGACCACTCTTCCGCTTTAGGTAAAAGTGACAAAATGTGGACTTATTCCTAGTTTTAAAAATTGTCTCTTCTGCAAATAATCTTTTCCATTCAGAGTGAAGATGCTTATATGCCTATCAATCACATCTACTACTCAAGTACCTTCAAATTACCTAGTGACCCACCGTGCAGAAGTTTGTTTGTGAAACTTCCAAATGTGTCACAGCGCAGAAGTGTGGCCAGTGCTGCAGCCTCTTTACCAAGAAGTACTAGAGAAGTAATATTTTTAACATGTCAGGAGCCATGAGGAATGAAGGTAGAGAGACCCACAAATGGGTCCATGTGCCTTCCAAGTATCCTAACTCATCACACAGAGTGTCAAATAAAGGACAGTTACCTGTTCCATAACTAGCGTTCTTCGAGATGTGTTGCTCCTGTCTATTCCACAGTAGGTGTGTGTGCTCGCCACGTGCACCGGTGCCGGAAGTTTTTCCCTTAGCAGTACCTGTAGTGGGAGAGCACCGCTGCGACCCCTAGAGTGGCGCCGCTATAGCGCACTATAAGGAGAGCTGTGCTCTCCCCCGCAACCCTTGGTTCCTTCTCGCCAGACAACTCCAACGGGGGAAGGAGGGCAGGATGTGGAATAGACGGGAACAACACATCTCGAAGAATGCCAGTTACGGAACAGGTAACTGTCCTTTCTTCTTCGAGTGATTGCTCCTGTGTATTCCACAGTAGGTGATCCCAAGCAGTATCTGTTGGAGGTGGGTAGGAGTTCACGATGGTTCGGGACGAAGTACTGCCCTGCCGAACCCTGCGTCGTCCCTAGACTGGGAAATGATCGCGTAATGTGAAGTGAACGTGCGAACAGAGGCCCATGTGGCTGCCCTACAGATGTCCTGAATGGGGACATGGATGGCATAGGCAGCTGATGAGGCCTGAGCCCTCGTCAAGTGAGCCTTAACGATAGGTGGTGGGGGAATCCCTGCCAGGTCATAGCAGGTGCGTATGCACGAGGTAACACCTGCTCTCCTCCTCATTCAGCCACAGAGCAGCCACGCTGTCAGGTGGAGCGCAGCCAAATTGGGATGGAGGAGGTGCCCCCCCTTCCTGGGAGAGGAGGTCTGGGCAGAGCGGTAGCACCCTCGGGGGGGCCGCCAGGAGGCGTAAGAGGGGCCCGTACCAATGCTGGCGGGGCCACGCCGGGGCTATGAGAATGACCCTTGGCTTGTCCACTTTCACCTTTTCCAGGACCTTGGGGATGAGAGGAAGTGGGGGGAAGGCATATAGCAGCTGGCCCGACCAGCTCATGAGGAACGCGTCTGAGATCGTGTCCTTCCCCACCCCTCCCCTGGAGCAGAACTGGGGACAACGCCGGTTCTGTCGGGTTGCAAACAGGTCGATCTGGGGAGCTCCCCACTCTTGGAAGAGCCGGAGAGCGACCTCCAAGTGGAGCGACCGCTCGTACCGGGGGAAGAAGACCCTGCTGAGGCGGTCCGCTTGCATATTGCGGACACCCAGAAGGTGAGCTGCCCATAGGGAGATATCGTGGGCCATACAAAACTCCCATAAGGCCAGGGCTTCCTGGCAGAGGGCCAGGGAATGAGTCCCGCCCTGCTTGTTGATATAGTACATGGCGGCGGTGTTGTCCGTGAGTACTCTGACCACCTTGCCACGGAGGTGTGTGAGAAATGCTGTACACGCCAAAAACATATCACCCTGAGTTCCCTGACATTTATGTGCAGGGACAAGTCCGGGGTCGACCACATCCCTTGGGTCTGCACGTTTCCCATGTGGGCTCCCCAGCCTAGGTCCGAAGCTTCAGACATCAGATCTACGGATGGGCTGGCCTCCCTGAAAGGAACCCCTTGTAGCATATTGCTCAGGAGGGTCCGTGTAGAGGAGCGGACTCACCCCTGCGGCGCCTCCTGCTGGTCGCCTCCGTGAATTAGCTCTCTTCAGCGTTGAAGCACCCCCTGCAGGCCCGTGGTCCACCTGTCCTCTGGCCCCCATGTCCCTCCCGGACCCGGGTGCCCTTTTATCTGGGGTGCTGCCCCCTTGCAGTACACCCCTCAGTACTAGGGTCTCCTCTCCCCAGGGAACCCCCACCCACTACCCCTACCTTACCTCAGAATAAGGCCACTGCCCGTCACCAACTAGCCCCCGCTCCCTGGGGCAGACTTCAGTATAGGCCACTCATCACAGGCAAGGGGCGTTTGGACCTGCTGCCTTGGCCTACCCCTGGGCTGCCCTCTGCAACCCCCAGTATCTCTTGGCCTCCTACTAGGCCGCAGCGTGGGGCTTTCCAGGCTGGAGCTCCCCAGCTCCTCTGCCTTTCCCCAGCCCTGCTCCACTCAGGTACTCTGTCTCTAACTTGCTGCAGCCAGGCCCTTCTCCGTCTGAAGGCAGAGAGAGACTGCTTGGCCTCTGGCTCACAGCCTTTTTATATAGGGTCAACTGAAGCCTGATTGGGGTGTGGCCCAGCTACAGCTGCTTCCCAATCAGCCCAGTTTAGCAGCTCCCAGCCACAACCTTCCCCCAGGGCTGTTTTAAGCCCTTCAGGGCAGGAGCGGGGTAACCACCCCGCTACAGTCCACCACTGAAGGGAAGCCAGCACCGGGGACGGGATTGTGAGGAACTTGTCCAGGCCGTCCCGGACTTGGGAGAATTGAGAGGCTAGCCAGAGTTGGAGGGGCCTCATCCGGAGTCTGGCATGGCGGACCACTTACGTGCAGGCCGCCATGTGACCCAGGAGCCGGACGCATGCCCTGGCCGTGGTTATCGGGAATGTGGAGACCGAGGCAATGAGAGCCTTTAGGGTCTCGAACCTGTCCAGGGGAAGAGAGGCCGTAGTCTTGGAGGAGTCTAGGAGAGCCCCAATGAACTCTATGCGCTGGACCGGCACTAAGGTAGATTTGGTCTCGTTCACGACCAGGCATAGGCTTTTGCAGGTGGCCAGGAGTAGCCGTATGTGGAACTCCACCTCTGGATGAGAGACGCCCTTGAGGAGCCAGTCGTCCAGGTAAGGAAAGATTTGTACCCCTTGTTTCCTGAGGTAGGCCGCCACCACTGCCATGCACTTCGTGAACACCTTGGGGGCTGTGGACAGGCCAAAGGGGAGGACCGCAAACTGGTAGTGCCCCATCCCTACCACGAATCTGAGGAAGCGTCTGTGCCCCTTGAAAATGTGGACGTGGAAGTATGCGTCCTGGAGGTCCAGGGCAGCGTAGCAGTCCCCCGGGTCTAGAGAGGGGATGATAGAAGCCAGGGACACCATGCGGAACTTGGAACGGGTTAGGAACCTGTTCAGGTCGCGCAGGTCCAGGATGGGTCTGAGACCCCCTTTCGCCTTGGGAATGAGGAAATAGCGGGAGTAAAAACCCTTGCCCTGGAACTGTGTCGGGACGCATTCCACCGCCCCGAGGCTGAGTAGCTGATCCACCTCCTGGTCCAGGAGGCGGGCGTGCTCGGGATCCCCCAAGCCCAAGATGGTGGGCGGGTGGCGTGGCGGGGGAGAAGTGAACTGCAAAACGTATCCCCTGGAAATGGTACTGAGGACCCATTGGTCTGACGTTATGCGGGACCAGGCCCTGAGGAAGGCAGACAATCGGTTGCAGAACACAAACTTTATTGGTTGGGGGGTCTCCCTGGCAACAGGCCCACTGCCCCTCTGTGGATAGTCAAAGCCTCCGCTTTCCCTGCCTCTTGCCCTTAGGGGGATCAGGCTGTTGGGTAGAGCGGGACTGCCTCTGAGACGGGCGTTTCTGGTCTCTGGGCCTTTTATATGGGGGCTCGTACCTGCTCCTAGCAGGTTGAGCCGCCGGAACCGATTTGGCCTTGTCCTTTGCCAGGGGGATGTAGAGGCCCAAGGTCTGCAGGGTGGTGCGGGAGTCTTTCATCCCATGCAGCCTGGCGTCCGTCTGGTCCGCAAAGAGCACCTTGCCATCAAACGGAAGGTCCTGTATCAGAGATTGGGCCTCCGTTGACAGATCCAATAACAGGAGCCACGACGCCCGGAGATCGTGGAAGCCATGGAGCGAGCCGCCGAATCAGCCGCATTTGATGACGCCTGCAGAGCCGCCTTAGCCGCCGCCGACCCCTCTTCCACTAGAGCCTTGAAGTCCTTCCTATCCTTGTCCGGGAGAAGGGGCTCGAACTTAGGCAAGGACTCCCACAAGTTAAAGTCATATCTGCTGAGTAAGGCCGGGTGGTTGGCTACCCTCAGCTGAAAACTGGCTGATGAATAAATCTTTCTGCCAAAGGAGTCGAGTCTCCTGGTGTCCTTATTCTTAGCGGGGGGCTCGGGTTGGCCTTGGTGCTCCCTGTGGTTCACTGATTCCACCACAAGTGAGTTAGGCGCCAGGTGGGAATAAAGGCACTCGTGACCTTTCGCTGGCACAAAGTATTTTCTCTCGGCCTTCTTGGAAATCGGCGCCAAGGAGGCAGGAGTTTGTCACATGGCACTAGCAATGTTAGCAACACCTTGGTATAATGGCAGGCCCGCACGGCCTGGTGCCAAGGGAGATAAAACGTTGAAGAGGGAGTCTGACGGTCCCTCCATCTCCTCGACTTGTAGCTGAAGGCTGGATGCCACCCGCTTCAGCAACTCCTGGTGCGCCTTGAAGTCCTCCTGCGCGACCAAGGGCGGAGGGGCCACAATCACAGCACGCGTGGAGTCAGGCACCACGATCGGTGCCGGGGGGTCGAGACCCAGGTCGGAGTCTGGACGCGGGTCCGCCGAGTCCTGGCCTGTCGACTTATCCCGTGGACGACCTGACGAGGCCGATGGGGCCTGGGATGCTCCGGGGATGGAACGGGCCCCTGGCTGGGCTGGTACCTGCTGCCACGGTGCAGCGAAGACACTTAGCGTGGGGGTCGCTCCTGGGCAGAGAGTGGCGACAGGAGTCACACGACTTGAAGCCTGGAGCGCGGGGTATGCCCCGAGTCCAAGCTAATGCTGAAAAAACGATCCAACGAATGGTACCGCTAGAGAAGAGAAGGCTGCAGTGAAGCTGGAGCACAAGTTCCGACTACCTTCACTGGCGGCAAGAAGGAGCTGAGGTTGCGGGGGAGAGCACAGCTCCCCTTATAGTGCGCTATAGCGGCGCCACTCTAGGGGTCACAGCAGTGCTCCCCCAGTACGGGTACTGCTAAGGGAAAAACTTCCGGCACTGGTGCACGTGGCGAGCACGCACACCTACTGTGGAAGACACAGGAGCAATCACTCGAAGAAGAACTTAATTATTTGCTTTATGCTTTTTTCAATCTGAATCTCTTCATGAATATATAAGGGACTGATCCAAAGCCAGTGGACATTTTTACTGACTTCAATGTGCTTTGTATCAGGCCCTGAAAGGGTCCTGTAATTTACAATGTAGCTTGTTTGAAAGCTATACACCTCTACCCCAATATAACGCGACTCAATATAACACAAATCCACTCCTGTGGATCAAAGCAAGTTTGATATAACGCGGTTTCATCTATAATGCGGTAAGATTTTTTGGCTCCCGAGGACAGCGTTATATCGAGGTAGAGATGTACATTGTACTATGGATGCTGGGTCTGGAACCCACACCAGCCTCTGACGATCAGGGACTCCAGTGTGCTGAAATCCACTTCAGAATTTTAACACTTTTTCCCATCATTGATGCCCCCACTTGTATCAGATAGACTATTTATTAGGCAATTGTAACTTCCCCTGTGAAGTCAATACTTAGAAAATTATAGTTTCAGGTAGTTCATTACATGTCCTAAGATTATAGCTGCGGGTTTTTAAAGGCAATATTTTACTGATCAATTTTCCAGTACAATCAGATGCTATAACTCTATGGAAGAGTACTCATGTAAATTTAGAGATATTGTACATTTCCATAACAGGTATTTAATATTTGAACCAGTTAAACAAGAAGGATGATAAAAAATGACACTGATCCATAAAGGCACTATCTGCTAATCAGTTCTGAAAATGTTACTATATTTCATGTAAAACTCAAAAATGGGAAACAATAAAATTATACCACAAAACAAGCTATAAAAATGAAGCATTAATAGAATACTTTTAAAACTTAATACAACTTAGAATGCTTTTGGCATAAATCTGCTTTAAAGATTACTCTGCATCACATATTTTTAGCTACAGAAAATAAAACTGAATTCTCTATATTGCCTAAGCCATTATATCTCATTCCCATTCATTTTGTAACCAGTGCTATTAGCTCATAGTTCATTTGAACTGCAAGAAGACCGGTCTTTCTTGCAGATTACTGCTGCATAGTCTATTAAAGCAACTTATACACTACACCACAAATGATAGAAAACAATTATGGTTTTGAGCTATCAATGACTTCTGCTAATAACCCTTGCTTCCCAGTCTGCTGAGTCTACATTCCCTTAAGTTGTAACTTTGCAAGTACATTTAATTACTACCACTAATAAAGGACATACCTCCCACCGAGGCTCCAGTTTTAAGACTTTTGTTTGAATTTAGCTCTGACCTTTTCATTTTTTCTTCAGGAAACTGTGCTTTGTGTTTCCAAGTGTGGGTGGTTCATTTTCAAAGTTCACTAGCATCGGGGTGAAAGTAAATTACTTACCGGTACGGGGGCCTGACTCCAGGCCCCTGGAAGGGGCGGGGCCTTGGGCGGAAGGGGCGGGGCTGGGGTCAGCCTCCCGCAGCCAGCCCTTCCACGCTGCCCAGCCCATGATGCCCGGGGCTCCGGCGGTGATTTAAAGGGCCCGGGGTCCAGTCTTAGTAGCGATGGCTGGGAGCCCCAGACCCTTTTAAATTGCCATTGGGGCAGCTGCCCCTTTTGCCCCCTCCCCCCACATTGGCGGTCTTGGGGAGGGAGGGAAAGGGGTAGCGATGTTAAAGTGCTGCCACAGCAGCGCTTTAATGTGAGCTGTGTCCGGGCCAGTACCAGTGACCACTTTTTACCAGTACGCCAAACTGGCCCACTTTCACCTCTGACTAGCACCTAAACACAGCAGGTTAGGTGAACGGTGAACTGAGGCAAAATTTTCAGCCATCAAGGGGAAAGAGGATAGGAGCTTTGGCCTTAATGCTCTAGATATGTCCCCTACTGGCAAACTACTTTATTAATGGTTTGCAGTCTTGTTGTAGCTGTGTTGGCACAAGGATATGACAGAGACAAGGTCCGTGAGGTAATAACTTCTATTGGACCAACTTCTGTTGGTGAAAGAGACAAGCCTACAAGCTCCAGACCTGAAGAAGAGCTCAGTGAAGCTTGAAAGCTTGTCTCTTCCACCAAAAGAGCTTGGTCCAATAAAAGATATTACTTCACCCACCTTGTCTACTTTATTAATGTCATTCATAAAAAAACAAAGTTCTTTCCCTCAAAATCTCATTAAAATACAATTTTCTTCTTTTTTCCTAATTAGACTTCAGTGGTTTATCGGCTTAAAAATTAGTGCAGATTCTGCTGATTAGGCAAAAGTACAATTTACCTGTGTGTTCTGAGGTGCTAACACTGACATTGCTCAGACTGCAGTGGCCTTTCACTAGCTGTTGTTGGGAGATGTTGAAAGGAAGGTTTCCTAGTATGACCCCATTGTCACTCTTTGTTTTTCCTTACCACGTGAGGTGACCCAATGTCTAGTTGCAGACAGAGCTGCCGCTGTAGCTCATCGGCTCCTCTCTAAGCACTGGTCAGGAGGAAGGGGACTCATTATACTCTTTTCATTGTGCTCCCAACTTGTCTTCACTGCAGCTGGGAACATGCCTACCAGTCCAGGTGGACAGACGCATGCTAGCTCTGCTTGAGTGTGTGCTAAAAATAACACTGTAGACATTGCTAGCACAGGCTATCTATCCTAACAGAAGCCCACCTTACCCCTTAGGTCAGAGCTCAAGCTGCTATTTTTAGCATGCCAACTTGCTCACTGCTGCAGTGTATACACACCCGGAGTGGCCTAAACTCAGATCCCAGCAGGCAAAATGTATCCCCATGTCCAGTTTTCTAGATATAATCAATACTGCTACACATGGCATGTTGTAGTTTTATTACCTCTAAGCCCTGGCCTACACTACAAACTTATGTCAGTGTAACTATGTCACTTGGGAGGTGTAGAAAATTCACACACCTAAGCAATGCAGTTATATCGACCTAACTCCCAGTGTAGACAGTGCTATATTGATGAGATGGCTTCTCCCATCAACACAGCAGAGTAGCGTTTTCACTGCAACACTAAGTGTAGACAAGTCCTAAATTTGTACTTTTCAAATAATTTCCATTAAAAAAAGAAAGCTTAAGATTTGTTATATTAAGTTTTGCATTTGCAAATTTAATAAGTTTCCCCACAAAGGTTTAAGTAATCAAAGTTTTTAAATCCCTGGAGATTATATGTTATTGATTCATTTCCCCCCTAAAATAACTACAGCAGGTGCAAGTAAATGATAAATACCTGCACCTACATATCTATGCAAACGTGGGTTATTTGTAGAAAAGCAGCACATTCCTTTCATTACGACTGATGCAAATAGATATTAATTTCATAAAGGTGAAGCATCTGCAATATGGCTTTTTTTACTTTCAGTGCCAAATTAATTAGTGTGGGTAAGGCACAGCGCTGGGAGTGAAGAGAGCTGGGTTCTATTTCTGGCTTTGCCCACAGCCTTCCTGTGTGATCCCAGTCAAGTTGTTTAAATTCTTGAAGCCTATCTGCAAAATGTGGACAGCAATACTGGCCTACCTTACAGGGATGTCAGGAGGCTTAATTCACTAGTTTTTGAAAAGTGCTTTAAGATCCCCATATGGAGGCTTTAGAAAAATATAAGCCAGTAATATTATAATTATTATACCTGAGAGTGGAACTGAGCTCCCAATGCTTCCCCCCTCTGTCTCTTTCTCCCCAAATTAGAAACATCATTAAAAATAAATCTAGTCTCAACATGATACAACAGGGAACTCTGAAGGGGCAATGCCAATCTAACCATTGAGCCTCTCAGTGGGTGGCTGGCTGAGGCTTCATCAGGTTTTCCTTATTTTTAGGACTAAAAGTGCAGTATACTGCTCTCTCCCCCCACCCTGCAACTTTTATATTCACAGAAACACATTTTGCACTAATGGCCCCACTTAAAAGCTCTGTCTCTTCCACAGCCTCTAGAGAATTTCTAAGTAAACTTTATAACTTTTTCATAGCACAGTTCCTTTTGGTCTTCTTCACCTCCTAATGTAGTGAGAGTGCATCCCTCCCTCTGACTCACTCCTCGCCTTCTCTCTATTTTTAGCCTCTTCTCTATCTCAATGGACCACTGCAAATCATATTAAAAGACCATCAACTGCATTTAAGTAAAGTTCTGGATGTTACATAAACTGAGAGGAAACTGAGAAGTAAGGCCAATCCGAAGAACTCATGCCACTGTGAACAAATAAATCCTGGTGTGAATTAACAATGCTCTGAGTGGCTGTCTCAAAGCTTGCTTGCTTATCTCATAATCTCTCATGGTTATTTAAACATTTTTACTGTGATTTTCCTTTTTCATAAACCTTTATAAAAGAGAGTTTTAAATGCATATTCCTTCGTCTAACCCAGGGGAGCTATTGCAATCTCTCAGTCAAACATGTATTTAAGTACCTGTATATATAAGCTTGTTAGCCACCAAATAACACTTATTAATTTTTAAAGGTGTATTATTTACCCAGTTAAATTACTATTTTGCTACGTGCATTTTTTAAAGTCTACTCTATTGCTCACTGGAGATGCCGATTTGAAAGTTCTGAAAGCCTCTGTTTATCAAAAGAGCACAACAACATGGCAGTGGTAGATCAAGCTTCTCCACATCATTCCATCAATGTGCCCTCACCCTTGGACTGAGGAAACCACTTCAAGTTGGTAGTTTACACCACTTGCCAATTCAATCCTTTGTATCTTGAAGAATGAAATCAGGTTAATGTCAATTAATGTCAGCTATAGAGATGGAGTTGGGTCTGGATTGAGACTATATATACAGTTGAAGTTTTTCCCTCTCCCTTAGCCCATACAGTGGTTGCCATTAAAGGTCAATATTGGTCAATTGCTGCATGTGAGATTCTGTAGCTCATACCCCTATGCTTAAATAGGAAATAACTATGGGGCTGTGGGGTAGTAATTGTTGACTTTATTAATGGAGACCCTGTAAATTCTTGTTTTTGTACTAAATGGGAAACATGTATCACTAATTTGGGAGACCAACAGTTCCAGAGGATCCATAATGATCTACCTTAACCTGGTGGCTATGGATCTGCATTTAATACCAGTCATGAAATACCATTTTTCATACAATGCACAGTCAGTCTGTGGAACTCTTTGCCAGAGGATGTTGTGAAGGCCAAGACTATAACAGGGTTCCAAAAGAACTAGATAAGTTCATGGAGGATAGGTCCATCAATGGCTATTAGCCAAGATGAGCAGGGATGGTGTCCCTAGCCTCTGTTTGCCAGAACCTGGGAATGGGTGACAGGGAATGGATCACTTTATGATGACCTGTTCTGTTCATTCCCTCTGGGGCACCTGGCATTGGCCACTGTCGGAAGACAGGATATTGGGCTAGATGGACCTTTGGTCTGACACAGTATGGCCGTTCTTATGTTCTTACCCTCACTGTTGGTGAGAGAGCCTTCTCCTTTGTAACTTCTGCAGTTTGGAACAGTCTTCTCAGAACTCTCCATCTCTTACCAAATTTCAGCTGCAAACACATATTTCCCTCCTATCCTTATCATTTAGTTTCCCTCTTCCATTCCTGTTTGTTGTTATTTAAATTTGTGTGATTGCTTTATTTAGCATTGCAATGTTTTTGGGGTACAGTTTGTGAGAATGACATTGCCCGAGTTAAAGATGCATTGTACTGAGGGTTTTGCTAAAAGGCATGAGTGTAAGTGTGAAACTGGTTTGAGTACCATTTAGCATCCTAAAACATAGCTGGCCTTTTGTCCATCAAATGGCTGGGCCCTCTGGCTATTTTGAAAGGAGAAAAAGATCAGTTTTAATTTTATTTAGAAAGATATATTTCTGTACAAGTCTTTTCAATGGAAAATTTAGTGCAATGCAACTTTATCAGGTTAGCATCTTCCATGCTAACTGTACCCCAAAGAGCTTCCTAATGTTAAGTGAAACAATGTCTCAAAATTCATCTGGAAATTCTGTATTTTTCAAACTAAATAAAATAAATTTACTTTAGGAAATATGGGTTTAGCCTGCAGAGGCTGATATGACACAATCTGAATTCCAGTAACAGGAAGGATGCTCCTGTAATAACGAGTCTTGTTTTGTGAAGTGAAGAGGAGGCAACGTTTCCAGGCTCACTATTATCTGTAGTTTTGCAACCTATAAGCAGCTGTATTGCAAGAGGAACTGGGTCACATCTCCTAATTCCACACATGGAGGGAACCCTTGTGTGTGGATCTGCCTCTGCTTAGGTAGATGAGTGACACAGCCACCTCTGCTGCAGGCACCATATATGCTTGGACCTCCAAGAGTCTGGGGTGCTGCACAGAGGGTGGGACATGGCTTGTTCAGATTCCTGAGGATGGCAAGAGTCTAGAGCCACATTGTCAAGGTGCCAAGCGCAGGGGCAGGGCCCCCAGGACTGACTGATCCATGGAGTTTGTGGGTTAACCACCCATGCTTATATCATCGAGGGGGAAGGGAACTGAGATCACGGATTAGTTTGGAAAGGAACTCTGGAAGGAGAATCTCTGCCTAGGGCTGCTCCCAAGGCTTTGGCTGTGGCAAAGCACAATTTGTCCCTAAGAGTTTAGGTAGTATAGGCACCCCACTAAACCCCTGCTTCATTTAAAAATCTAAACATCTCTAAGCTCTGGTGGATATAATATATTAAGACTCATCCTGTTCAGAACTATTAGCAAACCATTTCACTGCAGATGTAATTAAGATTTATGAGTTCATCATGTTTAATCAAGAAAAAATACACATTATGCTGTGAGTAATTTTTGCAGCGCCACATGCACCCTTCATTCCGGTTGGTATAACACAGGTAACCAAGATAGACTTTAATTATACAAACTACTGCCGGAGCCACTAACAAATAACATAAAACAAAATACTCCTATACATTCTGTTGTCTCTCATTTTAATCAAATGCTTTGTTTCCACTTGGATATCAAATCATACAGGTTACATTGCCTTCCCAATCCATCTCCCAAGATGGAACACAGCATGTGAGCATTTATGAAGACCAGATATGCAATCCTGTATGGCATTCAAATTACAGCATTTTTGCTTGCTTGCATTTTAATTTGCTCCTACAGTATATTTACCCAGTAGCTTTCTAATAACATTAACCTGCATGGCAAAACACGGTGTATCTTGACTAAAACATTATCAAAGTAAATGATTAAATACAGTATAGTTTAGGGGAAATGGGGGTGGTGACTTAATTTATTGCCCTTATACACCTCTACCCCGATATAACGCGACCCGATATAACATGAATTTGGATATAATGCGGTAAAGCAGTGCTCCGGGGGGGCAGGGCTGCACACTCAGGCGGAGCAAAGCAAGTTCGATATAACGCGGTTTCACCTATAACACGGTAAGATTTTTTGGCTCCCGAGGACAGCGTTATATCGGGGTAGAGGTGTATTTTGATTGTCTGTTTGAATGAGCCTATGAGGGATCAAAGCTTTGTCTACCATGGCTATTAGACTGTAAGATCTCTGGGGCAGAGGTTGTCTCTTAGTATGTGTTTGTACGGTGCCTAGTACAATGGAACATTATGACATAATGCAATCCATAATAATTACATTTAGAATTATAAGTCAAGGCACTGTGTCATTTATCAGTAAATTTTAGTAAAGCAGAAAATATTGTGGTAACACTAGGGAAGATGTATTATGAGGTCATAAAAGAATGAGAGGTTTTTTAAATCTCAGACAAAGGAGTTTGTTTATATAAGACATCACCTGTTTAGAGAGGGATGATTAAGGTTGATTTTCACACAGTATATTCTGTCAGTTATGAAGGACATGGCAGGTCACCCATTTTATGGAGATGTGTGTCTAGCATCCAAAGTATTTTTAAAACTGAAGACACATCATGGCATAGACTCAGAATCCAGAAATGGAAAGGCTCTATGAGGTCATTTAGTCTATCGCTCTGCCATGGCAGGGTTATTCCCTAATGTACACTGATTATTTTTTGCCTGGTCTAAGTTTTAATTGTCCCAAGCTTCTATCAATTTCCTTATGAGACAGTTCCACAGGGCTAATAGACTTCAGTGTCAGGAAGCTTTTCCTGATATTCAGCCAATATTTTCCCTATATTAGTTTCACCCCATTATTCCAGTTTTTTTTACTCTGCTAAATGATACCTGTCCATCATCAGTTTTTTTACTCCCCTGAAATATCTGTAGACAGTTTTTGTATACAAAAACATTCCAGGGCAGATCCTCAGCTTCTGCAAACAGATGCTTGCCATTCACAGCAGGATTCCTGGCAGTGGGCAAAGGGCATTCACTGTGGAGTGGGTGCAGTTTACTGATTCTTTAAGCAGGTGCATCCATGGCTAGTACTTGCTGCTGATTGCAGTGTACTGCTTGAGGACAAGACCTGTAACCCACACACTACACTTCTATCTGGCAACATGGTGGGCAGGCAAATGAGTTTGATGGCCAGATCGCCCAGTGCTCACTTCAGTATTATGGAGAGAACCTGCATTGCTACCTGCATGAAGGAATAAAGTTTCCCTTTACCCTCCTCCTCAAATCCCCCAGTTTTAAAATGAGCTTTGGGACCCTAAGGCAACAGTAAGCATGCCCTGTTTTCATTCAGCTATAGCTTGATCTTTACATGCTGGTGTAACCCAGCTTTGACTCATGTTCAGACATCACCAGCCTCCACTGAGCTACAGTGTATAAATATAAAAATTATGATTTTATTATCAAAAAGCTAGTCCTGCTCTCAGTTATGCCAGCGTACACTAGTACAATCATTTACACTAGTGAAACTCAGAGCAGAATTTAGCCCAGGGATAAGAGAGAGGCAGATCAGTCAGAAATATCTGCTTGTTCCTCCCCTCCTTGCAACTTCACCCTCCCCCACAAGCCCGCACAAGTGGCATTGCCTTTAAATGGCCTGCTCGCTGTGATGACACAGCTTGCATGTAAGTGGCTATTTTCATACGAAGGGTTAAAGGTTTCTTTGGAAGACCAGTGTTTTAAAAAGACTGGCTTCATCCTGAGCCATGTCAATTATAAAAGGTCACTCTGCACAGCCAGGAAGGGACAGACCTGAAATGGCTGTTATGTGAAAAGCTGCCAGAGGCTTTCCTAAAATGTGCTGGCATAGCAATATTAACTTTAAATTATATAAATGGAGGGAGGGGGGAGAAAACCTTTCACACCCTCTCTGCTATCAGGGTCTGCTTTTCTGTCATTCATTACATTCAGACATTCTGCTATTCATTATATTTAACGGTGGAAGGATACTTACCTAAATGTGTTGTTTTTTAAAAGTTTTGTTAGCATTTTAGTCAATTTAGTAAAATGTGTAAAAGCAATGAGATATTCATGTTCCTATTTAGTAACATAGGCAGAGCCGGCTCTAGGATTTTTGCCGCCCCAAGCAAAAACAATTTTGGTCGCCCCCTGCCCCATTTTTTTCTTACCCCATCCCCGGCCCCGCCTCAACTCCGCCCCTTCCCCAAATCCCCAGCCCTGCCTCCTCCCCCCAAGCTCTCAAGCCTAGGAGGGAGGGAGGGAGAGGGAGAAGCAGCGCGTGTGCCGCAGCCACTCGGGGTCTCCCCCTCCCTCCCAGGCTCTCAAACCCAGGAGGGAGGGGGAGATCCCGAGCGGTCGGCGCGCGAATCAGCTGTTTCGTGCGCCGCGGCCGCTCAGGATCTCCCCCTCCCTCCTGGGTTTGAGAGCCTGGGAGGGAGGGCAAGCAGCAGCGCGCGAGCGGCAGCAGCGGAGGTGAGTTAGGGCGGCCGGGGCACATTTTTAGGGGTGGCATGGCCCGCGCCAGAATGCCGCCCCTAAAAATGTGCTGCCCCAAGCACCAGCTTGTTTTGCTGGTGCCTAGAGCTGGCCCTGAACATAGGGGCTCTCACTCATGGACACACTGGACAAAATTTAACAGTGATATAATATGATAATTCTGCATTGTATTTAGGGTCTGATGTTTAGAAGTGCTGAGCACTACAACTTCAGATTAAGTCTGGAGGAGCTGAAGGTGCTCAGCATCTCTGAAAGTCAGGCCCATACACCTTCATCTGAACTAAACGTGATTTGCCACCATTAATAAGTTCACTTCCACAATACCCTTGTGAGGTAAGTATTAATACCTCTGTTTAACATATGGGGAAACTGAGGCACAAAGGCATGCCTAAGGATTCACCACAGGAGTATGGCACAGTTGAGAATTGGACTCAACTCTCCTGCTTCCCAGTCCCATGCATTAACCTCAGATCCAGCTTTTCTATACCTCCTACTCTATTACTCTATTTGAGCACTGGGCCCCCCGCCGCTTTGCAAGATCATTCACCTCAGGAGTGATCAGTGACAGTGTACATTCCAACACCATAACTACAGGTCAGAGGAGCCACACAGTCCTGTTCTGTATCCAAAACACTTCCACTGACTAATATTGTAGCTTTGCACAAGTCATTCCTCCTCTCAGTGTCTCAGTTTGCCCATTTGATCTTCTTGCTTCACAGATGCGGGCTAACTGTGAAATGCTTTGAAACAATGATCAGTGTTAATTATTACTAATAACACCACTATAATAATCAGTAAAAAGAGGGGTATGAAAATACAGCAAAAGGAAGTCTTGCACTCAGTCTCTATTTGACTCCATCGTCTCTATTTTCTCCCTGGAATAATATGGAGCATGACTGCTTCAATAATCTCCTCTACTGCCCTTTACTAATACTAAGGGGAAGCTTATTCACTGGGGAGTCAAATTCTGCTGTCCTTACTCAGGCAGGATTCCCAGGAACTTCAATAAGAGTTTTGCCTAAATCAGGACAAGATTGTGAGATGTGGTCCCAGCAGGGGCGAAAGCTCTCTTCACTTTCCTTGCAGACAGTACAGTGTATTTCTTCTTTTCATGCTGTGTCTAGCCTTTTCTTTTTCCTGGGATGTTTGGTAGTATTCTTTTTATTTAGTATCTTGGAGTCCAGGGTCTAAAGGTTTTTGTGAATTACTACAGGTAGAGAAGGCATTTGGATGGTTGTACCCAGGCAAAGAGCCAGTGCAGTGTAAGATTACTGCAACAGACTGTAAAGGTCATAAATAAATATTTTTGCATACCTCCTAGTGAAGTACATTTATTACAAACGGCACCGTGAGACAAGTCTGGCTTGAGTTTCCAAGACCATAGAGTGCAAAAGATGCAGCTGTAACCTCACCTTTGCCTCCAGATGGCATTGTTGCCACATCATCAGTTCCTGGCAATCCAGTTCTTATCCCATTGTTAAAGGTGTGTCCGTCTGCTGGCTGTAACTGCCAGTTTAGTCCGAGCAGATGCATTGCTGCAGGAGAGACAAAGTAATGAAAAATAACTATACAATACATAAATTAAAAAGTTAATGGGAGGGGCAGCAGCCATTTTCAATTAAACCTCTTCAAGAAGATGTTGTAAAAACAGCTTTTCCAGGGTCAAATTAATGTGTTAAAAAAAGCAGCAGGCTCACATTGACTTGGTTTATATTTGTTCATTTACCGTGTACTGTAAATAACAAAACACGATGGAACAACATATCATCCATCTCTGAACAAAAACATACAGACAAGCAAGCTCTTTCTTTCTCAATATTCCCCAAATTATACACATTTCTTAAAATAGTAAGTTAAAAAGAGATGGCATTTTTTAATACAAAGTGTGATACTTCCTGAAGTATAAATTTATATTAGGTCTAAAATACACTAAAGCACAATTGACCCCAAACAGAATTTCCTCACTGGATTATTTAGTGTTTATTTTCATATATTTAAACTGACAACAGCAGATTTTATTTTGATTTTGCTCTTGACTGTGTTATCAGATTACAAACTTGAAAATACTTTTTTGTTCCTCTATTAAATGTTGGTCTTGTCTGTTTGGCAAGGACTTGGGGTGTATCCTTCAGGTGCTGCACTAGAGATTTATATACACATCTTCCCCTTGCATAAATTTAAGTTGCTTGCATAAATTTCCATACTTTCATCATATAATAGCCCCGTGGCTCATTTTGTTTCCTGCTGTGTTTGAAGTGCCAACAAAGCTAATTTTATTTATTTGTCTGTCCACGATCATCACTGATGCCATTCACAAGAACGTACACAGCATCAAGGAGACTGCTTTCTGCTAGCACAGCGGAAGGAGGGGCTCACCATTATTTTGCAGGGCACACACCACACTTTAGTTATGGTCCTTTTAATAGCTCAGTTCTGCCACATCAGATCTGAGTGACAATGCACCAAGTTACAAGCATGCACAACAGAATTAAAATGGTCACAAACAGATAGCCAGTCCAATAAAACACAACTCCAGCATTTGAGAGCCACATAACAATATGCTCAGAGATTTGACATAGGGATGGGTAAGACAAAAAAAATGGAAAGGTAATTAGCAATCCATAGGAAATGGTTCAGACAGTTATTATCTCTGAATGTAGAGTATCAATATAGGCATGACTGCTCCAAATTCAGATTAAAAATAAAAACTTTGATCAACACATGCCCCCATACAGAAGGATAAAAGAACCCAATGGTCCCAGCTGGGTGGCTATAGAATGGAGCTGCAGGCTCTGCAGCATGCTTTCCACTCCTTCTCAACCCCCTGGAAACCCCTCTGAAAGTGCTCTGCAGAGTTTGGTCTCCACAGTGTTCAGGCAAGCAGGCCAGAGGCAGGAGGGGGACCAGCTGCTCTCCATGGCACCATCTTTCCACTAAGGATGTGGGCCAGACTGCTGCCAGCTAATAATGACCAAGTGATCATTAATTTATGTGGGCTCCCCCCTTCTGAGCTGTGAGCATGAGAGCTACACTGCTGCTTTCAGAGGAGCTGGAGAAGGCCTGGCAGTAACGAGGAAGCACAGGACCTTTGTGCGGATGGTCCTTGCCTCTAGTAGTGATTGTGCAGGTTTCAGTGCTCAATACACTTCCACTGTTCTGGATGGATCAGTCCACACAGAGAAGAATGAGTGAGACTTCAATGAATTTAAGAGCCTGTAGCGGGAATAACCTAGATAGGAGACCTTCAGACTCATAGTATCTATGCTGAAGTAACACTCAGAGAGCTGTTTCTGTTCAAAATTGTACCTAATTTTCTCTTGCAATTGTTACCTTAAATATAGGTCATTTACTTTAAGAGATGAAAGTCTATTGCTTCAAGTAAGAAGCATTATTTTTTTACAAGAAAGAGATAAGGAAAACATAACTAGTGGTTAGTCCTTCCAAGAGAATTATAGTTGCTAATTTATAACTACCAGGTAAATTCAAACAAGGAATTAAAAAAGATCTTATTAACGTGGTGTTAAGACAAACCCTGATCCATCTGCTTCCAAGTGTGCCACGATTTCATTAATAAACTCTGCTGCTCTGTGCTTTAATCATAGATGCATATTAAGGAGGAGCAATTAGAAATCACTCCTAACAGGGCTGAGATTTGCATGTCTACCATAGGCCCCTATAGAGACAACAGAGAGAAGATGACCATCTTCTGCATGTCCAATCTATCTAGCACTTATATCCATGATGAACCTCCACTAAGAAAAGAGAGACTGTTTGTAAACAGGAGACATGTTAATCTTCTTCTAAGAATACAGTATGGGAATTTGTTTGTATCATGGGTCTGGGAGAAAAGCTACACTTTGGTATTGTATATTGCAGCTCTGAGAAACAGCTGAGTAGTGACAGCAAGAAGCTGTCTATTCTTTCAAGCTTCAAAAGACCCTGAGATGGTAAATTTATATGATTAACCTTTTGTACTGTTAATCAGACAAGAATGCCTGCAGCAAAGGAATACATTCGTAATTAGAAATAGTGGGATATATTCAGAAGTTGTGCACACTTACACCAGCAGTGAAATTTGGCCCAATGAGTGCCTATTCTTCTCCTGCGGTTTACTTTGGTTCTTTAAAAACTACATCTGAGAAAACTGTGATGCTTTGGCTTAATCTTCCTCACCACCGACAAGCTCTTACTTTCTGCCACAGTCCAGGCAGAGCTACCCCTTGTGGATGCGCACCAGTCAGCTGTGTTGGACCTAGGGTGACCAGGTGTCCAGTTTTCTACTGGAACACCAGGTTGAAAAGGGACCCTGGCGGCTCCCGTCAGCACCGCCGACTGGGCCATTAAAAGTCTGATTGGCAGTGCTGCGGCGCTAAGGTAGGCTAGTCCCTACCAGTCCTGGCACTGCGCTGCACCCTGGAAGTGGCCAGCAGGTCTGGATCCTAGGCACACCCCCAGACCAGAGTCCTCATCCCCTTGCACCCCAACCCCCTGCCCCTGCCCCAAGCGTCCACAAACCTGGAGCCCTCTTCTGCACCCCAAACTCCTCAAATCCCCAGCCCCATCCCAGAGGTCACATCCTCAGCCAGAGCCCTCACCCCCTCCCGCACCTCAAGCCCCTGCCCCAGCCGAGTGAAAGTGAGTGAGGGTGGGGGACAATGAGCCACCGAGGGAGGTGGAAATGTAGTGAGCGAGGGATGGGGCCTCGGAGCGGGGCCTCGGGTATTCGGTTTTGTGCGATTAGAAAGTTGGCAACCCTAGGTGGACCCCTTTGGGCATGGGGAGGCTCCAACCACAGCCTCTGGCTTTGGCCTCTTGGGCATACTTCCCAGGCACAGACTCTCCCTCTAGTACTACTTCCAGGGAGTGGGACCCCATGATCACCTAGGACCAGTGCTGATCTCCCAACACACCCCAGTCATTTAAGCACACTCTCCCCAGAGCTCCACTCTCTGTTACAGTTTAACCCTTCAGGGACATGTGATAGTTGAAGCAAGTGAGAGAGTCTTTGCAAAGGAATTTCTAAAGCAATAACACTTTACTTTTAGATACCACAAGAGATATAGAGTTCTATGGAAAAACAAAACCTTCATGCAAATCCCTGCCTCAGTTTCCTCATCCCTCTTGTGGATCCTTTGGGATTTGGTCAGTGTCTTTTCAGGGTCCTAGATGCTCTATCCTGGACCTTACTACTCTGGCTAAGCCTTCTCTTCCAGTCACGGAGTCTCTTCATGTTCATGCATCAAGCTGCCTTTAGCTTGTTCTAGTCTGGCAGTCAAAAGGTTCCTCAGCTCAGAGTGCACATTCCATTGTGTTCTCCTGAATCTTACAGAAGATGTGTTTTTAAAAACATGTTCTAATACTTTGTTTCTTCTTTTCTGCTGGGTATTTTCCACTGCTCCAACCTCACCGCCTGCAGACAACCCGGTTAGAACTAGTTGCCTTTAGACTGCACTAATTCCGTTGTTCTAGGATGCCTAATGGAAGGCTATTCAGGGTAAGGACTCTTTGTTGCTCCTGTCACAGCTCCCTAGCTCAGATCTGAGAGACACCAGCCTTGTCTGCAAATGGCTGGTTCAACATACACTCAGGATTTCAATAATACAGCAATTTCATAAAATCAACCAAAATTCTTAAGTTTTACATAGGCAAATTTCTCAAATCATTAAACTTGCCAACAGTGGTCAAGCATAACTGCATCCCAAAGTGGGGTAATTTTTTAGAAACCCCAGGCCAAATTCTGCTCTGAGCTGTGCCAGTTTAAATCTAGCGAACGCTAGTAAGTTCCATGGCATTATTCCAGATTCACTCCAGTGTGACTGAGAGCAGAAGCTGGTCCATCAAATTTATATCAACAAAAGAATTACAGAATAAATACCACAGACCCATTGTCTGCTATGGGTTATTCTCATGTAGGAGAGCAGAAATACTGTGAGCTTCACTTCTGACCTCGTACCAATTTAACATTGACTTTAGTGAAATTACTCCTGACACCAGCATGAGTTCAAAATAAGGCCTATTGAGTTTTCCTGTTGCAAAAACCATACTGCCAAGGAGTCCGCTGAATGCCACTGCCCTAGGGAAGGAAAAGACTTCTAATAGTAGCGTGTAATTCTAGAATACATACGCTACGGGAAATTTCTCTATTTTGAATTTTTACCTGATCTGCATATTGCCTCGACTCACGGAAACACTCATATGAACCAAAGGAAGTTTTGTATTTTCGTCCTAACAAATAAACATCCTGATAGCTACAAAAAACATGATAACCAAATCCAGGCATAATGATTTTGTAAAAAACTGAATTTAAATACAAATGCAATTCCTATTAAATTACAGTAATTACCAAGCTTAGAAACATGATTCTTAACTACAGATATTCCTGTTTAACCACAGCAACATAAACCTATGTATGTCACAAACTGGTCTTGTTGAACTCACATTGCTCATTAGTGGCCAGTTGCTGGAGGGCTAGCGGACACAGTGAGTTAGTGTTTTAGCATTTTCTCTCTGGAGAAACAGGTTCAAGTTTGACACAAGTCACAAGTGAAATGAGTGTGGTAGGCCTAGTCCCAAGGGATTACTTGCCCGCATTACAAAATGGATGCACAATTCATCACGATTGTCAATCTCTCCTCAAGAGAGGCCCAAGACTGGAATAGCAAGGGTTCATAATGTCATAGAAATTTCTATCCGTTCCAGCTGAGGAATAAGGAGAGACGGACACAGCTAATCAAATAAGGAGCCCCGGGAGGGGCGAGCCATTTATTTCAATTGCAGTTGGGTTCGAGCTCATAAGTCAGCAAGAACAAAGAAAACACTTATACCAAAGCATTATATTCAGTTGACTATGATAACACTGGTCTACAATTTTTGAGAAATCGTCTGCTTCAGAGATAAAATGTGCTATTTATTATGTATTTTGATGTGCTGAATTCAAATATGACAAAACAACTGATTGGCTACTGTTTCTAAGATATTCAAGTTTTTACATTTTATGTCTATGTATATTGTGTAGATAGTAGAGTTTTAATCATAAATTGTAAACCTAGGTCTTTTCACGTGTTTATGATTGCTTTACATCATAATATTTCACCTGTCCTGTTTATGTAACACTTTAAAAATCAGCAAAAAGGTTATATAAATAAAATGTATTATGAAACAAAAGGCAAAAAACTATTATGTACATAGTTTAGTCCTATTCAGTGTCTACTTGGCGCTTCTTGGCTTGTCTCTTGTATTCATTAAATGGAGCATCTCTTGTCACTGTCCAGCAATAGTCTGCAAGAATTGATGGGCTCCATTTGCCCTGATAGCGTTTCTCCATTGTTGCAATGTCCTGGTGAAATCGCTCGCCGTGCTCGTCGCTCACTGCTCCGCAGTTCGGTGGAAAAAAATCTAGATGAGAGTGCAAAAAATGTATTTTTAGTGACATGTTGCAACCAAGGCTTTTGTATGCCTTGAGGTGGTTTTCCACCAACAACCTGTAGTTGTCTGCCGTTGTTTCCAAGAAAATTTATTGCCACTAACTGGAAGGCTTTCCATGCCGTCTTTTCCTTGCCACGCAGTGCATGGTCAAATGCATCATCTCGAAGAAGTTCACGAATCTGAGCACCGACAAAGACACCTTCCTTTATCTTCGCTTCACTTAACCTTGGAAATTTTCCACGGAGGTACTTGAAAGCTGCTTGTGTTTTGTCAATGGCCTTGACAAAGTTCTTCATCAGACCCAGCTTGATGTGTAAGGGTGGTAAGAAAATCTTCCTTGATTCAACAAGTGGTGAATGCTGAACACTTTTCCTCCCAGGCTCCAATGACTGTCGGAGTGGCCAATCTTTCTTGATGTAGTGGGAATCTCTGGCACGACTATCCCATTCGCAGAGAAAACAGCAGCACTTTGTGTATCCAGTCTGCAGACCAAGCAAGAGAGCAACAACCTTCAAATCGCCACAAAGCTGCCACTGATGTTGGTCATAGTTTATGCACCTCAAAAGTTGTTTCATGTTGTCATCGGTTTCCTTCATATGGACTGCATGACCAACTGGAATTGATGGCAAAACATTGCCATTATGCAGTAAAACAGCTTTAAGACTCGTCTTTGATGAATCAATGAACAGTTCTCCACTCATCTGGATCGTGAACGATGTTAAGGGCTGCCATCACACCATCGATGTTGTTGCAGGCTACAAGATCACCTTCCATGAAGAAGAATGGGACAAGATCCTTTTGACGGTCACGGAACATGGAAACCCTAACATCACCTGCCAGGAGATTCCACTGCTGTAGTCTGGAGCCCAACAGCTCTGCCTTACTCTTGGGTAGTTCCAAATCCCTGACAAGGTCATTCAGTTCACCTTGTGTTATGAGGTGTGGTTCAGAGGAGGAGGATGGGAGAAAATGTGGGTCCTGTGACATTGATGGTTCAGGACCAGAAGTTTCATCCTCTTCCTCTTCCTCGTCTGACTCAAGTGAGAATGATTCTGGAACCGGCAGTCCTTCTCCGTGGGGTACTGGGCGTATAGCTGATGGAATGTTTGGATAATGCACAGTCCACTTTTTCTTCTTTGACACACCTTTCCCAACTGGAGGCACCATGAAGAAGTAACAATTGCTGGTATGATCTGTTGGCTCTCTCCAAATCATTGGCACCGCAAAAGGCATAGATTTCCTTTTCCTGTTCAACCATTGGCGAAGATTTGTTGCACAAGTGTTGCAGCATATGTGTGGGGCCCATCTCTTGTCCTGATCTCCAATTTTGCAGCCAAAATAAAGGTGATAGGCTTTCTTAACCATAGTGGTTATACTGCGCTTTTGTGATGCAAAAGTCACTTCACCACAAACATAGCAGAAGTTATCTGCACTGTTCACACAAGTACGAGGCATCTCTGCTCACTTTGGCTAAACAGAAATGTGTCCCTTTGCAAAATCAAACACTGACAAATAAGAGAGCACGAACGACATTGTATGATTTCTAGAGTTGATATAGGGCAATTTGTTCAGCAGAGTGATGTAAGCTTCATTATGATTGCATCATCCATGACTTCTAGGAATAACATGATGCAATTCATATCATGTATGACGCAATACCAGCTTCACATTGCATCATTCATTGTTTTGCCTAAAAAGCAAGTACTGTCCAAACCCAGTCATAGATTTATTCATAGATCCAGTCAAAGATGTATTTTAGTCATTTCTGGTTTAAATTGAGATCCCTTCCCTTTATAACTCACTTATCCTCTGCCATTCCCAAGTCAAGGGTCGTATATACTGACCCAATAGCATATCTTGAAAACTAGAGCCAATCAACAATTTTAAGCATCATTTTCGTTCTCAATGACCCAGAATTAGTAAAGTTTGACTACATTTATTTCAGAAGCATTTTGGCTGTAGAGCAGTGTAATCTATTGCTTTATGATTGGCCAAAATTTGCATCGTTACCATATATAATTAGCAAGCTACATGTATCTGCCCCTCTTATGACCCCTTATTGTTCATTTACTTGCCCTCTCCTCCTTGCTTCTTTTGCAAACCAAGCAGTTTATCTACAGGACGCAGGCACAGAAAGGTCCATTGTCTCCTGGTTTGGAGTTTGGCTACATTTCCTCTTGAAGGAACTTCCTGACTACTTATAGCTGACCCTGCGTTTTGTCCTTCTTCTTTCTCCCATGTGTACGTGACAAATTTGCCCCCTGGCAGTTAAGTAGAATAATTTTATATCAATAAGGTCAAAAGAGAGGGGCAATGAAGGAACTGTATGGAGAAAATATGCACAAGTGCCTGACACCATTATGCTTAAGTCTAGCCAAGGCTTCCATTCATTTAAAGAGAGATGAGTGTTAAGGTGCTCAAATACTACAATGATGCTTGCCTTCTAAACACTTGAATAAAATAAATGGCCACATGAATGCTCAGGAAAAAGCTAACAAAAAAGAAAGCATGAACAAGACTGCTAACAGTGATGCACAGCTAACAGACTCTGAGCAAAAGCCCAGAGAGGAGTTAGGTTCAGTAAGGCAGTGACAGCTCTGGAAGCAGATACTGTGTCCTTCGGTGTACAGGGCACTGCAGCTTTGAGGGGCATGACTAAACATTTTCTCACACACAATGGTTGGCAACAGAATAAACCCGACAAAAGCCAATCAATAAGTATTAGAAGTTACATGAAGAGTGACATTGTCTTTGGCTTGTGTACACATGGCAGTCAGCCCTCAGCTGTGTTTACAGAGAGGGCAATGAGGAGCAGAGGATTTTTTAAGGATCAGCAATGTCAATATGTAACTGGAGGCGGAGCAGAATATTTGACTTCTCTTGTTAAATGGTGGAGGAGGCAACTGTCTCAAAGTCGGATGCTGAACGCAGGGGCCATGATTCTTAGTTACACTAAGGTCTCTTTATACCCCTTTGGCAGTGTAAATGAGAATCAGCCTAAGAAAGTTTGGAATCTATGATCCAAATTCTCCTCCCTCAGTTACATCAGTGTAACCCATTTAAATCAAAGGGATTGCTCCAATATAACAAAATGGAGAAATTAGTGCTCTGTCATTGAAATATATATATATTTACCTAGCATGTGGCAAACATTTCTAAGATAAACAGTAGGTGTGTTCTTTTAGTTTTGTTTTTTTTTTGTAATGAGAGGATACTGCGTATCCCCTGCACGACAATTCCAGTTAAAATAACTCTCTGTTCTCCTTTCAGATTTCTTGGGTGCGATTCCCTGTTATTCTTCATAGAGTATCACAATAAAATAGTTTGTTAACAGAGAATTAGGTTTCATCAGGGTCTTTTCAAGATATCACAGACTAATGAGCATGATTTACATCTAAATAACAGTAATAATAGGGAATAGGTTCAGGAGCATTGCATGTGTGTTTGTGTCACTTTTCGCACTTATTTGTGTCATACAAACAGGGGGAAAAACTATTCTGCTAGATGTGGTGCCTGACATGAATAAGATAAAGCTGTCAGGGCGGTTATTAGGGTTTTGCGGGGGCACCCAGTGAATCTAGCCTGGCCCCCAAACCCAGGCCACTTTGGTTTATAATGTCTGCTCTCCTTGCTGCATTCACCTGTCCCAGTGCCTTGCAGCAAAAACACTCTTCAGTTCCATCCACCAGTCTGGATGCCTTCTCTAGAGTCTTAACCCCTAGATGTGCTCTGAGGCATCAACACACTCCCCTGCCCATTCACCAGTCCTGATGCCTTGAGAAATGCTTGAACAGACCCTTCCCAGCAAATCCATAGGTCCTAATACCACAGAGCATTCTCCAGAGGCAGTTGGGTTCTTAGATGCCCTTGTGTCTCAGCATTAGGACATTTTTACAGGCTGGGAATGCAGCATACCAGATCCCACTTATTGCAAGTTCCTTAATCCAGTGCTGAAATTTGTTCTCACTCACGTATAAACACTTACACTTTGTGTTTAAACAGAAGAGTAGGGTCAATTCTGGTTGTGGGAGAAGTGAATAAGTTTTTTTTTTTTTTTTTAAACCCGCTAGCAGACTTTAGACACACAACTAATACTATTTACATTTTCTTAAGAGATACATTTTAGACAAAGCAATCAAATAGTTTTATTAGGCATATTCTTTTACTTGTGCAATGCCAATTGTTTAGGGAAGCTATGCAATCAGGCTGCAGGGTTAGGTGAATAAGAACTCTTACCGAATTTGCTCATGTGAAACATCTGAATGGCACTTGCACAGCATCGGAAAAGTCAGAGACTGGAACAGACCTATTATGTCACTAGTCCTTCATGTGCCAGTGCAGGATTGTTCCTACAGGACAGTTTAAAGTATGATTTCCTAAATCTATCATTTGATCTAGATTTAATATGACCATTGTAATATGTAAATAAAATAATTGCTTATTTACTATGCTTGTTTTCACAATTAATAGACGAGTCTCTTTTTCACAGTTGTTAAACCTCAATAATATGCTTCTCATAAGGCTGGTAAGTTATTTAATATGTACTAACTGCTTTAATACATTTAAATTAAACATACAGTTTGGGTTTTTATTTAAAGCATTATTAGCACATGCAACTTTTTTGTATATTTTGTATTGTATCATGCATCATGCGTCATTGGCCAAGTCATTTAACTTTCTAGAGCCATATTCAGTTCCTATTTGCAGTGGTGTAACGCTAGAGAACTCCACTGAATACAAAGATGTTACCACAATGCTACAGGGAGTAGAATCAGGGGATGTCTCAACATCCCTATTAGTGGAATGAGATTCAGTATACTACTTACTTATGTTTTTACTCTGTACTATCACCATGGTACTGTAGCTAAACACCTTACAAGTTACACAGTTTTTAATCTATTATCTTTCCAGAGAGAGAGAGAGAGAGAGAGAGAGAGAGAGACTATATTTATTTACTACACAAGAATGTTGTGAGAAATGTTTTGTGAAATATGTAAACCCACACATATTTAGGGCTAAATTACCTCTGGGTCATATGCATGGTGCAAGGGGGACACAAGTGTGCCAGAAGTCACCCACTGTCCTCCCAACACAGGGTCTGGCTCACAAATACAGTTACCAATGAGTGTCACTTCTTCATTCCCTAGGGCACAAGTCAGGGGCATGAGCCTTGTCCGTACTTCTGCAATCTTCTCCATGGTGTAGCGTATTGTTTTCAGAGAGAAGAGCATAGTGCTCCCCTCTCTTAGGGAGAAAATGCCAGGCACGCTCCTTCCGCATCCCAGAGAGATACAGGAGGGATTGTGCTTTTCTGAGACATGATGCTAGGGAAGGTTGATTCCTCACCACGTAGGGCAGTATTTCCCTAGCACTATCTGGCTCTTTATATGTGAATTCTCATTTAGATTCTTAATTGTTTGGGACAGGGCTCTTACTTTATAACCCCTCTGCAAAGTGCCTCGTATGCTACTATTATACAGATAATAAAAGGGTACTGTTAAAGAGTGAAATAATATAATCAGCAACAGGGGAAAAAAAGGGTGCTTCTGCTGAGAATTGTTAATTATTTCCTTTTGGATACATTTATTACTGCGGGAAAAAAAGAAGATGGAAGCAAGACAAGTCATTTGATTTTTGATGTGCTTATATGTAAGAGAGTGGAAAACAAAACAAAATATAAAAACAAAAAACACTTTTTTCAAACCAACTCAGTGATTTCTCTCCTCCTGAACTGCAACAAACTGAATGGAATGAATTTTCAAAGTAGTGCTCGAAAGATACGCCCACAAATCCCATTAGCAGTAATGGGATTTGTGCGCCTATCTCCCATGCAATGCTTTGAAAATTTACCCCTCTATGTCCAAACTCAGTCTTTCTACTTCAAAAATACTTGAAAAGCTTACACACACTTGGAATTACATTATGGAGGGAAAAAATGATCTGAAGACCTGTCTTCAAATTCCCGGGAGACCCACAAGAAAGCAGAGTTAAAGACAGCTTGGAACAATAGTCACAACCTGTATCATTATTAGTTCTCTGCCTGCTATTCTGACTGCGATGAGACTGAATTTCCATTTTATATTCTTTTTTGTCTGCTCCCCTTTCAATCCTCCTCACAGAAATGTTTTGATTTTGTGCCACTTTCCAAATGCAATTTTTGTCACAAGAAGAATAACAGCATTGCATGCTGCATTCAGGATCTGAAATCTTGTGACAAAAACCATACAAGAGGAACAGAATGCGGCACACTATTCATCCATTCTCATGACAAGCCCTAGATTGTATAGAGTGCAGAAAATTGGCACAAGATTAATCAGTTCTTGAGACTGTATAAAATGAACTCACTCTTTTGGCAATCTTAAGATTCAAGATTGCAGTCTTTTGTGTTCCTCTTAATGCTGGAACTGGGTGACTATAAATAATAATATTTGTATTTATCATACATAGTACCTTTCATGCTGGAAGGTTGAAATGCATCTGCTTCTGGGGTGGAACAAGAACAGGGTAAGAGGACACTGGACAAAAACACTAGAAAACCTTACTCTTAGAAGACATACCATGAGATCTTTTGTGTTCAACCAAAACAGATGGAACCTCAATTTTAAGGTCTCATTTAAAAGATCTCACACAACAGAGTGCATGGAACTCAACGAATTTCCATTTCACATCAAGAGAAGGAAGGACTGAATTGATCTTACCAGGACTTGAAATTGTGGTTCTAGGAATTCTAGGAATTTCAAACCTTATTTTTAGACCACTATATTACCCCCTCTGGGAATTAGATTTTGCTTACAGTACATTATGTATACTATTTTGCTTTAAAACTGAATGTAACTAAAGTGTGCATAATGTCAATATTTTATTAGAGATTTTCCTGAATTTAAACCCTGCATCTGAACACCTATCTCCCCACACCTGTACCAGATTCAAATTTCAAATGTAGCATCCATTCTACAAATGGGCTGAACCCAAATCATAGCTCTAACTGCTCCAAGCTTTGGGGATTCAAAGGACATATCCAAATTTTGCAGCTTGGGTCCACTTCTGATTTTTATACACAGTGCAAATGAAATATTTCACCTCCACCTTTATTCCTTTGTATGCAATCTCCAAAAATGTATTTGGATTACATGTTATGGGCAGCTAGTCCACTGTCCATAGAGCAGAGGTATCCACATGCAGATAAAAACAGCAGCAGCAACATTATGCTTGCTGAGTACCTTTTCCAAGCACAGTGGTCTGTAATACCATTTTTTCCTTTAAAAGAAATCACATAAAAGCTTTAACAATATAGTTTAAAATAGTCATATGACTGTCATATGTTACACATATGATAATATTAGAAGGTTTTGTTCCAGGCATGAATTACTGTTGTGGATTTAAAAACTCTCCTGTGATCACAAAGTTAAAAGAACCACAGGAGAAAATAAACATTTCTGCTTTCCCACAAGATTCTCATTCATTTTTGACAGTGGACATGTATTTTAGCTTGTTAATTTGTATGATACACATCAAACTATATATTACAGCCCAAATAATATTCTATGATATACAAGGGGGAAAGTACAGATTATATGTAGTATCTATGCAGAATTCAACCCACTCTAATCCGTGTAAGCCTGGTATTATTAATATTTTAGATTGGTGGATGTCCTATTGATCCAAAGATGCAATATCTAAAGAGGAACAAAGGTGCAGAGCCCTAAATAAAAAAAGCCTTAGAAAATTAAGTGTAGTCAGTTAGTGCTATTTAACTGCTATAGCGCTGTTGATTTTTTATACCAACTTTTTTTAAAGGAGCAATGTCTCAATGATTATTTATATATTTGAATAAATGTATTTTCTTTCTCCGTTATTTGAGTGTCAACTACCATCTCCCGTGGGCTTACCAGGACATGTTCAGTTTTCAATCCTGTACTAGCCAGACTCTTGGCAGGTTTTCGAGGTTAGAGGTTTGTTTACTTTTCCATTACGGTAACTGACAAAATGGAAACCCACTGATCCTTCTTTCCTTGCTCTGCATCTGTGTCTTAGCATCTACCACACTAGAGCATCACAGAGCAATTTATTTATTATTTATTTGTGTTACAGTAATGCCCATGGGCCCCAGCTGAGATTGGGGCCCATTTGCTAGGAATGATACAAGCATTTAATGAAAGACAGTCCCTGCCCCCAAAGAACTTACAATCCAAATATACAAGACAGAAAAAGGGTAAGAGAAAACTGCAGTTCCTATTAAAATCAATGGGAACTGCAGATGTTCAGTGTCCTTGAAAATCTGGCCCATAGATATCTATCTGAGGCAACCTTAATCAGGATTAGGGCACCTCAATACAAATGTAGGTACCTAACTTTAAACACTCAAATATGAAAATTTGGCCTATTGTGTTCTTTATTCAATATCTAGGGTTGATATCTGACTTGTATGGCTTTCAGATAAGAGGATTTTACATTAGCATTCAAAAGCACAGACTAGAGTCTAAATTTATTCAGAATATATTATTGTTTCATTTAATTTTTGTCTTCCACATTTAAAAAAATGTGCCCAATTTCATCTCATGGCACATATAAAAACTATAACAAGATGCATATTGTTACATCTTTTATGAGAAGTAAAGAATATGGGACATCCCCTCAAACAAAGCAATTTCCTGTTGTTTACCCAAAAAGATGCTGAAGAAGAGACAAGAGCCTTACACTGTGCCCTAAATGTCAACAGACTTGAGGTGTGTCAAGAAGCCAATTTCGTAGTCTGGGGTTAGCAATGCAGAATGCTCACTACCAGTCCCCAACATCTTTAAATACAAGGGGTGAAACCCAGGTCCCTATTGCAGCCAATGAAAATTTTGACCTGAAGTTCAGTTGGGCCAAGATATCACCTCAGGACTGTTCTGTTAGTTTGAGAATCTCAGGTGACCCAAAACATTAGAGCAGATCCTGGGGAGAGTGACGTTCCCTGAGGCAACTGCAATCCAACCTATGAAAAACTATAGAAAAAAGTCAACATCTTAAATTGAACCCTGAATTGAACTTGAGTACTAGATAAATTAATGCATGTACCATTGGATGCATTATATTTATGCATAGAATAAAATAATTGAGAATTCACCCTCAACAAAATTTTTGCCTCACACGATATACCTATAATATGTAAGGTCTGTATATAAATTATGTCACACAATGTAATAAAACTTAAAACAAACATTTATGGCTGATGCAATTAATGTCACAGAAAGATGGCATACTCATAGAAATATATATAGAGAGAGGAAGACACACAGACAGAGAAAAGGCTATGGTAACTAAAAGTATACAATGATGGTACTTATGATGAATGGTTTGTGCTCTCCTTTTTGTCCATAAAATTCAGTAGACAGAGCCCAGACATGTACAGTAGGGCTCTATGTGGTGACCAACGGAGAAGTAAATAATATATATTTTAAAAATTAGACAGCAGTCAAAATCCAGCCAGCATTTCAGTCTCTCTACTCAGTATTTATCTGAATTAACTTGGCAGTCAAGGTACATGATTTTTTGTGAAGCAAGTTTACTACTGAAAGTAATAGGTATTCTAGTTTTCCCAACACATAAATCTGCTATGGTAGCTGTTTTCTGAAGCTCTTAAACAGGAAGAACAGATGATTGTTTTTGGGAGTAGTTCATTGGAAAAAATGTAGATTTATTCTCCTTTGGAGTATTTTCTTAACATCAAAAGCAGGTTTACAAAGCAGACCCTCAATAGTTTTGAAGGAAAATAATTGGTAGCTCCTCTATTTCACGTCCATATCTGACAAGTTTCCTCAGTGGGTGTTGCTTCTCCCTTCATAATATTACTAACACCCCTAAATACTCAGAAAGTGTCTGTTGTAACTGAGGTTTCTTCCATTCTTTTTAATTTGTGAAAGATGTATGTGGTTTATAGTCTAATAGAGGAAATCTGCTTCTGTCTACTATAAGTGGCCGTCTATAATAACCACATCAGATATAAGCAAAATCCACTGTACCAATATTTTCATGGAATAAGTGGATGAACTGAAAATATGTGTATTACAAAATTCACTCATTCCTATATATAACACAGAGTTTTATTGCTAATTTTCCATTTAAATGAGAAACACACTGGTTTGGTGTTTCAATTGATGCCTTCTTTTTAAAAACAAATAATACTATTAACATGGATGTTATGTAAATGAAATTCAGGTCCTCTATCTGTTCTACTTCCAAAAATTGTTTTATAAACCTGTTCATCAAATATTTTTGTAGAGTTTGCAAAAACTCCAACTCTCAATACATTTTTGAAGAGTATGTAGTTTAAATTTGCGTGTAAGTCCCTGGTGGAAAATTTTCTCTTCATATGCAGGATTAACCAATTTCCATCCCTATACTGCATCATGGAATTAAATCAAAATCAGTTATCTTTTTATAGGGGACCACATAAAATCACACGCAGGAGCCTTCAGTGCACTGCATTGTTCAGTCTTAGGCTACAGAAAGTGCCACGAAAAAATGGTTTCCCAGTGTTTTTTGTAAAGTGGAACGCTGCCTATCTCACTATTATTCAGTGCAATAAATAATTAGGTTAGAATGATTAAGCTTTGTTAAGAACAGTGTAAATGACCATATGGTATCTTAGCGGTTTAGGAAGAGAATATAATTTATTTTGCTGCCTGCTCCTATTCCGGGTCAAGTTTAAAAATTTCCTCGAATCTTTAATATATCAAATCTGTATCTGAAATGGATTCAGAGCTGCTCTCTTCCCCATTATGGCAAGTTGGACCCAACCCTGTCACTTCCTCCCCGTCAATGAACAACGTGAAGGCCTGGAAGAGCCGTGCTCAAGCTCATTTATTGTAGCACTCTTTTTTTTTTCCTGTAATTGTCCTGAGAGGCTAAAAAGGAAACAAGAGTCTATGCTGACAGCTTAGCTCAGCATGAACTCTCATTTTTCACACAGAGCTAATTAAAAACTGAAATTAGTTAAATATGGAAATGACACTTGCAAGCACTATAGCAGAATTCTGGTAAAATCCCTCCAGAGTGCTGTGACATTACCTGCTGCTTCAAAACTCCCCAACTGAATTTCACAGTTAAAAGGCTGAGCAAAGGGAAAATTATTATTGAGATTTCCAATTCAAAATGTATATGTAAAATTCTAAATTAAATTTCATGGTAGCCCTTTCAGTAGGTGGGGGCATACCATGCAGTTCAGTGATTTGGTGCTTAAATAATGTCCCTACATGTACACTCTGATTATCTCAACGTTAGGCACAGTGCTAATTGTGCCAGGGTGATGACACTCCACAAGGCTAGCAGTACTACACTAGAGATAAGAAATGTCCTGGTGCAAAAACAGTTATTTGGAAATTTCGGATGTATGGTGCATAAGGGAAACATTTTCACTGTTCGATAGTACATAACTCAGCAGTGTAGAATCCAGCAGCCAAAGTATTTTATGCTTCATAATTTTAATATAGATTTGTAATATTGCATCAAATACTGAATAGCTATGTAGAGAAGGGTCTACATTATATATTGTGCTGCAGTACAGGGAAGGTAATATTTTTAAAAAAACAACAACACATGCTCTTGTGTACTTAAATGGGCTTAAAGAACCAAGGCATTGATATGCACAAAAGGGACAATGACTGACATTAGCTTTTTTGAGTAAAGAACCATGCAAATTTCATTTGGGATCACATGACTTGCCTTCTGTATGCAAAGCAACGGTGTTTGCCCGTGGATAAATTATGATTTCTGAATGCAGTTTAACTAAACCTGCCTACATAGTGGATCGTTTTGGATCCATATCAAGGCATTGAGAATAGCCAGTCACTTTCAAAACAACTGGAGCACTGTGATGTTATTGTTTTTTCCTACCTTGTATTCATTTACCCTTGAGGCAACCCCTCCCACTGGCTTGCTGCCAGTGTTGCACCAGCAAATCTGTGTCTAGGAAAGCCAGCAAGGGACCCCATTTAGAACAAAAGCCACTGTTACTCCACAAATCAAAAGGCAGAGAGCAGTGCAGTAGCAGAGCTGCCAGAATCTCTTCTCTGGCAGCTATCTGTATAATCTCTACATCACACCCAGGCTCTGCTAGTCCAAGACCTAGAAATCATCTCAGCTTACCCAGCTGGAGGGGATATGTTGCAGCTGTACCATCAGACTGTCTTATTTTATTGAATTTTGGATATGCATTTTCAAAACGATTCAAATGAATGTGCCTAAGGCCTAAGCTCAGTAAAACTCCTGACACTGTCTGCAGCAGGCTTTCTAAGGTCATAGTTTTTAAACACAAGTGATGGGATGGGAGCTTTTATTATAAGACTGATGTTTATGAAAAGTCCGCTATACAAACTCTACTATATCATGCATTGGTAAGAAGAAATTGTATGACTTTGAGACCAAGCCTTGAAGGTGAAGGAATGTTACATTTAAAAAAAAATCAGTAAGTTATACCCTTTTCCAGGTTAGGATGGCAAAATTTCATAGAGTTTCTATAGATCAACAGAGAAAAACAACAACAAAGAGCATGATGAATACAAATTCTTAAAAGGGATGATTTAACAAGCAGATAAGATTTACCAAAAGTTTCAGAAGCGTAGGGTAAGCCTCTTGAGAGTATTGTGAAACTCTGATGAAATCACCAAAGCAAAGCTTTCCCATCGAATATGGTGTCAGGCTTACTAACCCTTCCCATAGCAAAATATTTTTAGTAGAGATCTTTCCTTACATATATCTGTTATTTTACATTCATATAGAACCTTTAACTTCAAGGGATTCCAAAGTGCTTTACAATCTATATACATGCAATATAGCTGAAGTGCGACCTTTGGTGTAGAGGGTGACAACCAAGCAAGACAGAAATGAGGAGAGGTTACATTTTGATCAAGGCCACTGGACTGAAACCCTGCTCTTAAAAACAGGATAATAGGATCTTCAATGTTCATGCAGGACACAGTGGAATTTAAGGGTTTTAAGCATTGGCAATTTGAGACCTAAGGGATCTGAGTAGTTGCACTGGGCCTCCCAGGAATGATGCACTGCATCCACACATGATTTGTCAGTCAAGGAACATGTCAGTCAGTCAGATGGCTCCCCATTCATGATCCCATCTCAGTCTGATGCCAGGAAGCTGCTGAAGAGATTAAAGTCCATATCTGGCAGCTTATACATCCCCAAAATACATTCAGGACATGAATGATTGACAGGTACTAGCACAAATGCTGCTGGGACATACAGCTGGCTTGCCATCAAACCATGAGCCAATGTCTCAGCCAGATGAAACAAAATGTGTCAGCCACAGCCCTCTATAGAATTGTGCCTGTGTGGCTGCGGGTCCCAGACCGCCCACTTCAGTTTATTCACTTCATAACAGACAGGGAGTCAATCAGCTGGATTCAGAGTTCTGTTCTCTCATTTTCCTGCCTGCTATTACATATACAGCCCTCCCCAATAGTGGAAAGATATGCCAAAATAACTAGCCAATTTCTGCGCTTTTCTGTGGATTTTAAATAAGCCCATCTTGACTGAAGCAGTGACCAGCCTACTTTGAACTAATATACCTGACGAGAGAATGATTTTCATTTTTCAGTGTTCTCTCCTTCCATTTCCCATACAAGCTTGCACAGAAGGAGCTATCAGTCTCAGGGTTGGGGAGCTGCAGGCCGGTAAGAAAAGTCTGGGGAAGGGTGCCATGAAACATAGTTCATCATTTGCATAGGCTTGTCTACACTTTAAATGCTACAGCGGCACTGCTGTAGCATTTCAGTGAAGACACTATCTATGTCAACAGGAGAGGTTCTCCCGTCCGCGTAGGTAGTCCAGCTCCCTGATCGGTGGTAGCTAGATCAACAAGAGCATTCATCTGTTGACCAAGCGCTGTCTATGCTGGGGGGTTAGGTTGCTTTAACTGCATTGCTCAGGATGTGGATTTTTCACATCCCTAAGCAACATAGTTATACCAATCTAATTTCCTAGTGTAGATCAGGCCAAAGAGTCTCCCCTTTTTTTATGAAGAACAGGAGTACTTGTGGCACCTTAGAGACTAACAAATTTATTAGAGCATAAGCTTTCGTGGGCTACAACCCACTTCTTCGGATGCATATAGAGTGAAACATATATTGAGGAGATATATATACACACTTGATGTATATATATATATATATATATAGCTCCTCAATATACGTTTCACTCTATATGCATCCGAAGAAGTGGGTTGTAGCCCACGAAAGCTTATGCTCTAATAAATTTGTTAGTCTCTAAGGTGCCACAAGTACTCCTGTTCTTTTTGAGGATACAGACTAACACGGCTGCTACCCTGAAACCCTTTTTTATGGTGTCATCCCAAAGACCTTTGGCACAGTAAAGTGCAAGGAGCTAGCTCAGAAGAATGTACACGTCAGCCTTTCATGGACTGGAACTTGTGATCCCAGGGAACCTGTTTATTTCATATCTAACACTGAGACTGCTAAGACAGATCTTATTTTCCGCATACATTATCTCTCAATAAAGAAAGATTACTTACCTTACAGTAACTTGAGTTCTCTGAGTGGTCCTTGTGACAGTTGCAGTCTATATGGTTTTATAAAAATTTGATAATGAGTGAATATAATGTAACTGGAATATGCTTCATGCAAAAGGTCTCTTGTAAGGTATCATTACAAAGCTTATAATCTACTGAGTATGATCATCCTATTTGTATAAATGTACCACTCTTGTATCTAAAATTAGAAATATGAAATATAACTCTGAGGGCCTATTGTAATTATGCAAAATGTGGGCCATTAATGGTGGTTTGGAATCTTGATGACTCCTATTAACCAGGACCGCTGTCTGCAGATGGCTCTGTTTTACCTGTAAGTCTTCCTGTATACGTGTGTGTTGGCAAGTGGGTAATGAAGTCTTGCAGTGACATGTGATCGTGTCACCTGAACTGGAATCCATCTTTAATCTGGTGTCTTTCCATTGGGAAGGAGGGGGTGGGAACTCAGAGAAGGACAAAAGGATTCCCACCTTATGCAAAAGATATATAAAGGGGTGGAAGAGAACAAAGGGGAGAGAGAAGCCATCATGAAGAATCCCCTAGCTACCACCTGAGCTGGAACAGGAGCTGTACCAGGCGAAAGAATTGTGTCCAGGCCTGGATGGTGTCCAGTCTGAGGAAAAAACGTACTGAAGCATCTCTGAGGGTGAGATTATCTATATTCAGTTTGATTAGACATAGATTTGCGCATTTTATTTTATTTTGCTTGGTGACTTACTTTGTTCTGTCTGTTACTGCTTGGGACCACTTAAATCCTACTTTCTGTATTAATAAAATCACTTTTTATTTATTAATTAACTCAGAGTATGTATTAATACCTGGGGGAGCAAACAACTGTGCATATCTCTCTATCAGTGTTATAGAGGGCGAACAATTTATGAGTTTACCCTGCATAAGCTTTATACAGGGTAAAACGGATTTATTTGGGTTTAGACCCCATTGGGAGTTGGGCATCTGAGTGTTAAAGACAAGCACACTTCTGCTTTCAGGTAAACCTGCAGCTTTGGAGCAAGTAATTCAGACCCTGGGTCTTTGTTGGAGCAGACGGGAGTGTCTGGCTCAGCAAGACAGGGTGCTGGAGTCCTGAGCTGGCAGGGAAAACAGGAGCAGAGGTAGTCTTGGCACATCAGGTGGCAGCTCCCAAGGGGGTTTCTGTGATCCAACCCGTCACAGTCCTCATCTGTATTCTACTGTGGGTGTGCATACACTCCACATGGCTGAGAATGGAAGATTCTTGCTAGGAGTGTCTATTGTGCTGTGTCTGCACTGTCTCCTCCTCATGCTCCAAACTTAGAGATATGGGGTGGTACCTTCCTATGGCGAAGAACCCTAGGATAAGACTCTACAGCAAAGGGGAAGGAGGCCAGGTAATGGACTACAACTAGGGACCATCCATCTTGAAGAACTCTAGTTACTCTAAGGTAAGTAACCTGTCATTCTTCTTCAAGTGATGGTCCCTATAGGTGTATTCCACTGTGGGTCATTTACAAGTAGTATTAATTGAGAAGGGTGTGAGGACCCTAGCTGTAGGATCGATTGGAACACTGCTTTGCTGAAGCATGCATCTGCTGGAGAATCTTGCACCAGGGCATAATGCCTCATGAAAGCTTGAACAGAACCCCATATTGCTGCTACAGACTTCCAGGAGAGGGACCTCTCAAAGTGAGGCTGATGCAGTGTGGGATCTGATTGAGTGGATCCACACCCCTTGCAGGGGAAGGGTCACCATTAACTTGTAACACAGCCAGATGCAACCCAAAATCCATTTGGACAGTCTTTGGGATGAGATCGCTTCATCCCTCATATGTTCGTGCAAAGAATATAGCTAATCTAGGTGATTTCCTAAAGGATTTAATCCTTTGCAGGTAGAATGCCAATGCCAAAAGGACATCTAGAGAATGAAGCTTCCTATATTTAATGGTGCCATGTGGCTTTGAACAGAAAACAGCTAAGGCTGGGTCTACACTACCCACCTGAATCGGCGGGTAGAAATCGACCTCTCGGGGATCGATTTATCGCATCCCGTCGGGACGCGACAATTGATCCCCGAATCAACGCTCTTACTCTACCAGCGGAGGTGGGAGTAAGCACCGTCGACGGGAAGCCACAGAGGTCGATTTTGCCGCCATCCCTACAGCGGGATAAGTTGGCTGTGATACGTCGAATTCAGCTACGCTATTCACGTAGCTGAATTTGCGTATCTTAAATCGACCGCCCCCCCCCCCGTAGTGAAGATGTAGCCTAAGTGAATAGTCTGATTTAGATGGAATTTCAATATCATCTTGGGTGTAATCTCAGGGAGACTTAATCCTATGGAAGACTATGTAAGAGGGATCAGTGCTCCTGCAGTTAATGCCAGTTTGGCTCTGTGGTCCTTCTACGCTCCGGACATGCCCATACGGGGACATGGAAACTCACCTGACTTGGAGAATGCCAGAGAAGAGGTCTTCTTCTTGGATGAGGACCTGAAGGAGAATTTTTCTCACTCCTTACAAGTATGTTTCCTACCCTCCTCATACCACTATTTGGAGGAGTCCTTTGCTCTACTCCTATCAACTCCGGAGCCCACTGTGCTCAGAGGGGTGCTTCTCAGTGCCTCTGACTGATGTACAGCAGGGCAATATGATGGGCCAGGGTCAGACTGGGGCCCTCTTAGTGTGATGCATCCCAAAGCCTATACTAACAGCCTTGAGAGGTTAGACTTGGGAAGGATACAGAAATAGCGCACTTCAAGGAGACATGAGCTTCCTGAAGCTAGTAAAGGCACATGAATTTGTCATTGCTGAGAGGGAAGGCCCCAGGGCGGGAAATACAGTTCTTGAATCCCAGGATCTTGGACATACCAGTCACCCTGTACAGGACAGAGAAAGGGTGAGTCTTCAGGTAGGGGGAGACCCCTATGGCCCTAATTACTAAAAATTACACATATCTAACTATAAAAACTATCTAAAACTATTATCAAAAGCTATTTACAAATATTTGCAGTAGACTCGAAGTAGAAGCTAGCAAATGCTGCAGATATTGAAGAGGTTCTCTCTCAGGCCACGCATAGCAGAAAGAAACTGGAGAGGTGGTAGGTCCTCTCTGCCCATTATGCTCTCAGTTTGGCGCATGAGGAGGTGTGAGGTGCAAGCACAGATCAATGGAGCGCATGCATACCAAACCTGGGTAAATATCCGAAGCCCACATGGAGAAGAATGTTCTTCTGATAAGACCCGAGACATCTGTATAAGGGAAACACCCATATAGGCAACGCTTTGCCTCACAAAACCATCCAAGGAAGTATTTATCCCATAGAAAATAGTGAGTAGTTTAAGAATAAGAGATTCAGGCTACTAATTCTCCACTTTTCAAGTTATATTAGTTATTCCTTTGTCCATTTCCTTGTTTCTCATTTTTGCATTTGCATTCTGTAAAATTCAATAAAGTTTTACCACTTAAATAGAAGAAGAAAACCTGAGCCTGGAGCATCGTTTCTGGGTCTGATAGACCATCTCTTACAGAAATATATAATTTACACAGCATGAGTGCAACATATGTGCTGCATGCAGTGCAAGTGAGGGGATTACCTGTACAGAGCATACAGCGTGCATGCTGCAGCCATTTTTTCCCCTGTAAGGAACAGTTCAGCTGCTTGCAAGATGCGGCATGCACAACAAAGCAATGTCATTCCGATGACATTAAACAACCTCTGTGTGCAGGAAATCAACAGAGTGAAGATTATTCCCAAAGCTAACGTCAATAAACGGCTGCCAGTTCTAGGAGACTGGTAGCCCAGGCTCCCCAGGAGAGTTTGCAAGCTGGCTATCTGAGCCATCGGCAAGAACAGGAATCCTAAGGTTACCCAGTTTTCATCTGAATTGATGGCACATTTCAGTTGTTTCCTTCTTTTGTAAACAGTGCTCAAAATCAAGTCATGAAGTAAGCAGAAGAAAAAAATCACATTCTAGTTTTTGCATAGTGCAAGATGCTCCAATTTAAAAGGGGATATTTATAATATTTCCACCACATAAAGGGAGTTTGGCCTTCCAGATACATTAAACCATTAGAGAAAATTCTTCAAATGATAAAACTTTAGTCAAGGTCACTTATAAATTTAAATCCTAAGTTTAATAATGACTTACCAGTAGATGACACTATTACAAGAAAAAAGATGTTTTTATAACTCAGCAGTCTTTTTTTCCCCAGGTTATCAATTTTTAAATACAGAGCAAGAAAAAAAATGTGCTTGTGAGACAATTCTGAACACATAAATGTTTCAGATCAGTCTTACTACATGTAAAAAAAATTGCAGACATTTTCCTCTTTTTTCATACTGTGACGATGTAATTTAATTGGTCTTTTGATTTTTCTTAAGGTACAGTACGTGACAGATAAAACACTAAATAGATTTAATTTCCAGATAAATGGCCTGATTCCCCCCTGTTTTACTCTAGTGTTACATTGGTGTAAATCCATTCATCTCAATCAAGTTACGCCACGGTGAAAATGGAGTAATGTAATCATCAGTCAAGACCAGATTTATTTCTTTTTAACAATTCTACTTCAGAAAAGCCTCAGATATAACCCGTGAGCTACATGGACCTGAGAAACACTTAAAAATACTTTAATAGCGTAATAATAATAATAAAAAACCCCACCTTTCACTGTGTATCTTAGCAATTGCCAGGGCTTTTCAAATCTCAGATCACAGGGAATGATCCTGCAGACCCTTACTCGCACAAGTAGTTATTATTCACAAGAGCAGTCTCACTAATATCAAAGGGCCTACGCAGGCAAGGAAGGGTTTGCAGAATCAGGCCATTAATATGTACATTCTGCAACAGTCTGTGCTCTACCCTGACCATCAAAGTGTCTCTCAATTGGTGACAAATTGAACAACAGATCCTCTCGCCAGTTTTCTCATATAAATCCACCATGGTGATAAGCAGGACATAAATGCCTAGGTAAAAAGCTAACAACTTAGAGCTGATCCTGGACAATTTAACTACACAGTGTCCAGTTCTGCGCTGAGAAAGGCATGTGGGGCTTCTATTGACTTCAGCAGGAGTCCTCTGTGCAAATCATAGGGCAGAATTTGGCCTCCAGTATTATGTTTTGGGCACACTCACAACACTCAGAGCTCCAATTATACTCCCCGCCGCTGCCAATCAAAACCAACAGAAAACACCAGCAATGCAGAAGAAAAAGAAAAAGAAATCATTGTCTGTGTCTAAATGTGAATCCATGGCATAATTGCTAAGATGATGAAGTCCACTAAAATCCAAGAGTTGCTTGCAAAACAATGCAAAAGTAGTATGATTGTCCCCTGACTAAAGGAGAGGCCATTGCTTCCCAAACACTGTGGAGAGTGGTACTGTATGAATACCTTAGGGCCCTGTCTGAACTTGGAGTTAGCCCCAGTTTCAGCCACAGTAGCTCCTTGAGTGCATTGTCTAAATGAGAGGGTTTGTGGCATTGCAGCAACACTGATTGCTGCCCACGATGGCTGAAATTAAGGTTAATTGCAAGTATAGACAAAACTTTGGATGGATAAGGTGTGTTTACATCAAGGAAGAAATGTAGGGCCAAATCCTGCAGTCTTTACTCAGCCTTCCCTTAGGAAATTTCTATCAGTTTCCGCATAATTTAAACTTTCATTTTAAAAGTTTCTTTCCCACTGGGTTGCTAAAAGAGTCATCTGCTGGGAAACCAGTGAAGTCTAAATCTTCATGGAAGTAAAAACAGGGCCAAATCCTTTGCATTCCAGTATCCAGGGCTGTCAACACAGCATGATTTCAAGCACACTACATTTTAAAAAACTCTTCTTCTAATTTCTCTAGAAAATTTTATAGATCTTTGCAGGCATTCTGGAGTTATTTCTAAGCAATGCCAAATTATCACTATTCCTGTAGTAAAACATGGTGAGGACCAATTCTGGGATAATGTGATCCAGAAGCACATATGATAAGTGTGAGAGAAGGAGAGAATAGGTTGCTGATTCAGTAAATGTAAATAAGGATGCAGCAGACATGTAACAAAATACTTTAAACACATCCTTTGTTATGTATCCTTACATATGACGTGCCTGTCACAAACACTGTCAAATGTGTAATTGAAAAGATATCTGAACAATTATCAGGCAGACACAGCAACATTACTTTTGGAAGAATGAAGGCACTGACACTATACAGCAGACTAGGCTGGTGAAAAATAAGGCAAGATTAAATATAATTCTAGGAATATTTTTTTTCTCTCTCTTCGCTGAAAGCTAACTATTGCAGATTGATGTTTATTAAAATGTCTCTATATCTTGAGTGCTGCAAAAAAACAAACAACTATTATAAGAGGCAAAAACAACTTTTTGTGGGTGGTCAATGTATGCTTAGACCTCTCAGCATCAGTCTCCTCTGTGCCTATTTATGCGGTTTCACTCTGACCAGCCCCTTCCTGTTCCTTGAAGTGGGACATAGGATGCTTTTCTCATGTCTGCTCTGAGACCACTTCTGGGGTCAATACACAATCTGAGTTTGACATTCCAGGCCCAAAGAGAGTCCATGATTAGTGGCTGCCCTAGGTCAAGCTACCATTATCAAGGATGACATGGAGAGACTGATCCCCATTTTAGTTTCCCTTCTTGCATATCTCCCAGCTGCCAACCTATGCACTGGAGCAGAGTTTGTGTTTTACTTATAGATTGTTGTATGACGTTTTTGTGGTTGTCTGTTATGGGTGAAATCTTGTCCCTATTGAAGTCAATGGGAGTTTTGCAGTCAACTTCAATGGGGTCAGAATTTCACCCAATTTGTTTTTTTACTAATAAGTCACTTTTTTTTCTTTCCAGAACTGTGGAGGTCTTTATGTAGTTCAGTACATTAGGTGCTCATTAATTTAATATCTTTGTATGTTATGAAATATAGTTCTTGGAACCACAATTTGCAAATAATGTGTGTGTGACAGGTTAGATCACAGAAACCCCCTTGGGAGCTGCCACCCGGTGTGCAAAGACTACCCCTGCTTCTGTTTTCCCTGCCAGCTCAGGACTCCAGCACTCTGTCTTGCTGAGCCAGACACTCCTGTCTGGCTCCAGACACAGATCCAGGGTCTGAATCACTTGTCCCAAAGCTGCAAGTTTACCTGAAAACAGCTCACAGTAGTGTGCTTGTCTTTAGCACTCAGATGCCCAACTCCCAATGGGGTCTAAACCCAGATAAATCCGTTTTACCCTGCATAAAGCTTATGCAGGGCAAACTCATAAATTGTTCGCCCTCTATAACACTGATAGAGAGATATGCACAGCTGTTTGCTCCCCCAGGTATTAATACATACTCTGAGTAAATTACTAAATAAGAAGTGATTTTATTAAATACAGACAGTAGGATTTAAGTGGTTCAAAGTAGTAACAGACAGAACAAAGTAAGTCACCAAGCAAAATAAAATAAAATGCGCAAATCTATGCCTAATCAAACTGAATACAGATAATTTCCTCACCAGTTCCAGAGTGCTCCCTTTTACAGGCTAATCTCCTTTTAGCCTGGGTCCAGCAATCACTCACACCCCCTGGGTCCAGCAATCACTCACACCCCCTATAGTTACTGTCCTTTGTTTCAGTCTCCTTCAAGTATCCTGGGGGGTGGGGTGGGGTGTGTGTGGAGAGGCTCCTTCTTTAGCCAGCTGAAGACCAAATGGAGGGATCTCCCACGGATTTAAATAGACTCTCTCTTGTGGGTGGAGACCCCCCCTCCTCCCTCCTATGCAAAGTCCAGCTCCAAGATGGAGTTCTGGGGTCACCTGGGCAAGTCACATGTCCCTGCATGACTCAGTCTTCACAGGCTGAAGCCATTGTCCACATGGTATCTTGCATGTCTCCAGGAAGACTTCTCATGTGGATTGGAGCATTCCAAGATGCATTGTTCCCCAAGTGTTTCCTGATCAGGTACTTAACCTGGCGAATTCCTTCCTAAAGAAACTGACCAAATGCCTCACAGAGCTTACTTAGAAATCAAGCAAGCATACCGCCCAAATTCTTAACCTCAAGTGGAAAATGATATATATGTACAAATAGGATGAATAGATATAGTAGACCATAACCTTTACGGAGATATGTTACGTGGCACAGGCGGCACAAAACATATTTCAGTTATATCATACATACATTTATAAACGCCCCCCCATAAAGCCTTATGGGGTAGGCTGTCACAGTGTGTATATGGTGGAAATGATTATTGTCTCCCAACTGGTGATTGCGAGGAGGGGAAATCTGGATATGTTCCAAGAGTGAAACCTACTGTGAGAAACTCCCAGGAGCTGGCTTGCAGCATATGTACTTTGTAGACCTTGATTATTCTCGTTGTATTTTTAAGTATCACAATACAGTATGTACAAATTCTTGTTGTGCCAGAGTACAAGCACTTAAAGGAGCCATCTTGAGGTCAGTAAACCAGACATACCAGCTGTATTTTGGTTTGTATGTACTAGCAAGTACACTGTCCCTCTTCATGAAGTTTCTTTGCACATTCGTATACTCATCCTGCTGACAAGAAGAATAAACAGACAAAAACAGAGTAATGTGTTTACTGGACTGAAAGAAACTTTGTCTTCTACGTTTATCAACGCGAGACACAGAAACATAGAATTAGAGACTATGTTAGATCACCGAATCCCTCACTGTAGCAATGCAAGTTTGTTCACTACTTTATATTTACACCTCTACCTCAATATAATGCTGTCCTCAGGAGCCAAAAAATCTTACCACATTATAGGTGAAACCGCGTTATATCGAACTTGCTTTGATCCGCCGGAGGGTGCAGCCCCGCCCCCTCGGAGCACAGCTTTACCACGTTATATCAGAATTCGTGTTATATCAGGGTAGAGGTGTACTAGTATTTTGTCCAATCTAGTTTTAAATACTCCCCCCAGAGCAGAGTAGTAAAAATTAAAAATAAATAAATAAATCAGCATTTATCCACAGTTATCACCCTGTTATTTGAGATACCAGTTACTTTTAGTGTAGTGAAATAGTGAAGTTTCTCAGATAATGCTGTGTGGTTTCTCTCTGCACAGTGTGACTTTTTAATGACAACTATTGTACTTTCAAACAGATTTGTGCTTCTGCCTTCATTTTAGGGAATAGATCTTCAGAGAACAGGAGATGAATGTGACCATGAATATATCTGAAGGCATGTTAAACGTTGGGACTGCCAACCTCAACAAAATCCCTTCAACCATGTAGGGTACAAACTAAACGCCATCCCTGCAGTATATATGACATATATTTTGTTAGCCTGTAAGTGATGCACAAACCCCTCTCTGTACACAGCTTATCAGAGGCAGCATTGAATTCACCACTGCTTGGAGTATTTAAAATGAGATTAGATGTCTTTCTAAAATATATGGTTAATCCAGTTTTGGGGCGAAATTTTACTGCCTATGTCTGTGGCGGGGACAGGTTGAATAGTTGTGGTGTTCCCTTCTGCCTATGAGTCTGTGAATCTATGAATCATTCTGTTCATTCCCTCCTTTCATGGGCCACAGAGAGAACAGGAAGCTCTGCATTACCCTCATCATGTTCATAACACTTGCAGTACTACGTTAAGATAATATCTATATTCAATTCTCACGTTTCAGGGGTTCAGCATGTTTTTTGCAGAGGTCAGGAAGGACTCCCTCCCCCCAGATATACAATTGTCCAGAGGTATTTTGAGGTGCTTTTTTCCCACCTTTCTCTGAAGTGATTGGTAACAGCTGGACACAGGACACAGAACAGGGTGGACCAGTGCTCTGACATGGTACAGAGATTCCTTTTCCCTCAATCCTTGGCTGATAAGTCTTGCTCACATACTGCTCAGGGTCATACTGATGGCCAAATATGGATTGGGAAGGCATTTTTCCCCAGGTCAGATTGGCTGGGACCTTAGGGGCTTTACGCCTTCTTCTGCAGCATAAAGCATGGATCACCTGGTAGGATTATCTAGGTATATCCCACCTAATCAGTTCCCGCCCATTGCATGGGCTTTGTGCATTGATGGCATTTTGGTGTCTCCTGATCTCTGTCTGTGGCAAACAACAGTTTAGTCTCTTGAAGACTGAAATGTTTAGTCTAACTCAAGATATTAGACTCAATATCAGGGCAATTGGTAAAATTTGATGGCCTGTGATATAAAGGTCAGACTATATGGTCTGATGGTTCCTTCTACCATTTTACACTATGAAACTATATTTTAAATTTCCAAGAGGCATAACAGCACTTACTAATACATACTTCTAGAAACAGGTAAGAGTCACCTGGGATAAGCCAAGACATAAGCACATTAATGCAACATTTCCAACTAGAACACATAGGGATAATTTATATAGCTAGTCAAACAGTAACTTAATATGTTCTGGACACCGAAGTCAAGCACAATATCTGGTGTTCTATAATAAATGATATCCAGATACTGTCCATGTTTTATTACTGCCAGTCAGTTTTAATTCATTTTGTAATTAATGCACATTACAATGTTGATTGTACTGTATTGTACAAAATGAATTCTTTTCATGCTATCGTTCATCACAGGAAGGATGATTCAGAAATTTTAAACACTGAGACCATCCCTGGTACACTGTTTGCTAGCACCAAGACTTATTGAGGGTGCCTACTGGAAAATTCGGGAGGAGAGAAAAATGACTCCGCTATAGCTGCAGAGAAAGTGGGGAAGAAATATGAAATGTACAGTTACTAGTGAGACATGACACACTAGCTTAAGAATATGTATTCACAGCAATGTCTCCTGGGGGAAACTGAATGAAGGTCTCAGTCCTGTCTCATCCAGGAGATATGACTATAAAGTAATGGTTGCAATATACTTCAAATTCTGAAAGGCAAAGATGGATAGGGTGGGCTCCTGTAGAAAAAGCAATACTGGACTCTATTCTGTCTACATTACATTATGCACATAGAACTGAGATCTGAAAATTCACTGCGCTTTTCAGAAAGCAATTAGTTAAAATCAAGAAAATCAGTTGTTTGCAGACTTTGTCAAGCAGACTTGTCCACACTACAAGTAAACAGTTGTTGTCTAATATACAACTTTCTCATTGTTTTTGTCTAGAGTTACCATACGTCCGGATTTTCCCGGACATGTCCGGCTTTTGGGGCCTCAAATCCCCGTCCGGGAGGAAATCCCAAAAAGCTGGACATGTCCGGGAAAATAGGGAGGGAGGGACCGGCGGTGCTTGGCCGGGGGTCGGAGCCGCTGGGGCCGGCAGTGCTCGGCCAGAGCCATGGGGCTGGGGCCGGCAGTGCGGGGCCGGAGCCGGCGGTGCGGGTCCGGGGCCCGGGCCCGGCGGTGCTCGGCCGGGGGCGGTGGTGTGCTCGGCCGGGGGCCGGGGCCAGAGCCGGCGGTGCGGGGCCCGGAGCCGGTGGTGTTCGGCCCGGGGCTGGCAGTGTTCGGCCGGAGGTTGGGATGGGGCCGGCGGTGCGGAGCCGGGGTGCTCGGCCGGGGCCGGAGCCAGTGGTGCGGGGCCCGGGGCCGGTTGTGTTCGGCCGGGGGCCAGGCTGGGGCTGGCCAGGGGTGCTCGGCCAGGGGCAAACTTCCTCAGCAGTAAACTAACAAACTAATTACTTCTCCCACTAATATCAGTGGAATCAGGTTCAAGATTCCTACAGTTTTGTACATTCCAAATAATATCACCAATGCTGCTACCACACACAAAACAGAAGCAAACAAAACAGTGCAAAACAGGATTCTGCTACATTGAAAAGAAAAGGAAAACGTATCAGGTTTTGGAAAATGGAAATGGATGGGTGGACTTGAGTTTGTAAGGGCCCATTACTAGGAAATGAGGTGTTCCTAAAGGCTTTGCCAGGATGCAGAGGCTGCATCAAAAGAAGAAAATGACTAAGAATGGAAAGGTTAGCATGCTGGCATTTCTTTACAAAATTCTCTTTCCCAAGCTGTATTAGAAACAGAATGAAAGTTGTCTTCTTCACTTTAGCATATAACATTAATGTAAAGCACTACATTATTATTGCTATAGTGGGTTTCCACAACATTAGATCCTAATTCAAATCATTGTCTTTATAAAGTGAATTTACTGCTAATAAAATGTACCAGATTGATAGCCCTGGAGACTGAAATTCTCCATTTATCCACGGGACGGGGTAGCATTGCAAGACTCTTCATGTGATCCTGTTAATATGCTTCAACCCTACTCTGCAGGAATAGCTCTCTCACGGCTTATTTACACTAGAAAATTACATCATGTGAGAATGTGTTAGCTGAAAGGATGCTAAACATGACTTAGCATTGAGTGTAGACAAGAACCATCACATCTAACATCACGGCCACCACCAGCTGACACAATATTAAACACGATGGGCCTAAGTCTCATTTACACTAATGACATTTTATGCTGCTTTGGCATTTTAAAGGGGCCTTGAATGAAGTGTAAATATAATTTACACACTCTTGGAGTTGTAAAGTGGCCTTAGTGTAAATGAAAAATATTGCCCTGTAATCTTTGTCTCTGATGAGTGTTTAACATAGTTAGTGAACACATGGAGATTCCAATGTAGACAAAATACTCTGGGAGCATGTATAATTCTGAGGGCAAGTTAATGATAAAAAGGTAAGGGAGGTATCATCTGATTTGTAAAAATATACAGAATCATCATTTCAATGGTGTCACCCTCTGTGACATGGCAGGGGAGACTTGCCGACTGCCATCACCCCTACCCCCAGCTGCCAGCTCTTCTGGTTGGTGGAAGTTTTGATAATACAATGTCATCGGAAATGGGTTGAGTTGAATATCATTTGAAAGCCATTTCGCCATTGAACACAATAGTACCAAACATGGCAAACCTAGAACAATTATGTAGATATATATTTGAGAAAATAGGTAAAAATCAATGTTCTAAAAATATACCTTAACATGAGCACACCAAAAACACAGCCCTCACAAAGTTAAATTGTGGTCCTTGACTGACGGTCCCATGTTATCAGTTCATGCTCAGAATATGACATCAGACTGATTTTTAAAATGTTACAAATTACTAAAAATGGAAGGAGTGCTTCAAGTTGTTTTTCCATCATCAGCGAAAAAGAAGTGGTTCAGTGGTGTTGATTATCAGCTTTGCTTATTATGGCAAAAGAGATGTAATGAGGCACTGATTAAAACATCAGCATCCACCCCGAAATTACTGGAATCCATTCGCAAAAGATATGCACATAGTAAGATAACATACATTATGATCCCAAAGCAATTTATTACAAAATCCTTATTTTTACTTTGGTCTTGATCGTTTGCAGGGATCAATGGAGAGATGAAAAGTTTGTGCTAGAAGCTGAATCTTTGGAGAATACCACTGTGGAGGATCTGGTTAAACACAATGTTCTGCGGCACCTTACTTGCTATAAGAAGTGCACCCATAAACTAAATTTGACAAGGTTGGAGAGGAAGTCTATTGGGCATCAGGAAAAAGTTGAAGATGCTGGGACAAGTGTCAGCTGTGGACAAGATTCATCTTATACTAGATACCATGTCTTGTATTTCGAGACAAACACCTGCTTCTTCAATGGTAAGTCCGAAGCCCAAAGCCCAAAGGCATCCATTAAGCACAATTTCAACATGTGGGACAGGTGAAAAACCCATATGAAGCAGTCACCCTTAGCGAGAACACTGCGTGTAAAATAAAGTGGGTGCACAACCCCAGAAGGCACCCATGTATATGACACTGCATATCACATTGAGCGCTATGCAAATAATGTATGTAATGTGTTGTGTCAAAAGGTAAAAGCAAAGAGACGAATGTTGATTTTACTACTGCAAACTGCATGTGTCAACTGGAGTTCATAAATTGCCTCACAGAGGCTCTGAAGGATGGGAAATTGGTGGCAATGGCCAACACAGAGGCTAAGTACAGAGAAATATGTGAAGAGGAACAAATGCTTAGCAGAAAGTCTTTCAAAGCATTTATTGAAGATTAATTGTGGGATATAGACGTAGCATTTAGCAATCCTATCTGCAGAAATAAATCATAATGCATATCCTTAAAAGATGCACTATCAAAGGTGGAAGAAAGTGCTAATATCAACATCAATATGAAGACTATTTGCAGCCACTAAATTTTTAGGGAAAAATATTTTGTCCTGCAATACTTGGGGGCTTCAGTGATCCATAACTGATGCCAAACCTGACAAAAATAATACCATATGACTTCTTCTCTAAACGGTACTTGGGTCATTCTAGTGACTTCAGCACCAGCAAGTATGACAGTAAGCAAGTGTAGACGAGGTTGTCATTTCATTGCAAAGCCTCATATACTAGTGCTTGAGTGAAAGGCAGATTTCCAACACATAAATGACAATTGTGCAGCATATGTGTAATCTATCACTACAAGTGGCTGTTTTAACAGTTTATTCCAAACCTGTAGAAAATTCCTCGTGCAGCTCATGCACAGCATTGGCTTCTCCATTGGCTATGACAAAGTACTCTGCCTGGAGACTGCAATTGTAAATGAGGTTCTTTGCCTCATAGAAATGAATGAAGGGTTGTACACTCTCCTAGACCTTGTCAAGGGTAGGTTTATATTTTGTGCTGCCAATAACTTAGACTTCCTTGAAGATACAGCAGATGGCAAAGGTACCTTTCAAGCGACTGTTATGGTATGGTATCAGGAGCGTATTAATGGGGACCAGACCCAGCCTCAAGGGCTGCCTGGACTTGCAAAGAATTGTTCTTTAAAGAGCTTCCTGACTCACTTTTCTACCAATGTCCAAAAATTCTGAAGCCAAGAAGTCCAGTTTTCAATGAAGCAGCATTTAAAGCTACTTACAGTAGAGCTTTCTACATTCACTAATCTTGACCTCACTTGGTTACTATGCAAAAGTGGGATTCACTCTTGCGGCGAAAAATCATTGAGTGCAGCTTCAGATGAAGAGGTAGATGATGTACCCTCTAATGATATGGACAGTCAGGACATATCATACCACACCATTTCAGGAGAAAGGCACATTTCAACTCAGTCAATCTTTAACTCAGATCTACATGAGATGCAGGTTTCGTGCCTTTTCAAGATGTGGCAGTACTGGGATGTTGGCTGGAAAGACCAAATTATCTTACTAAAAGCGATTTCATTCAGCCTCTGAAGACTCTCCCCTTGCTCTGAAGGTGCTCAGAATGTCAGACAGTCAATGATAAGGTCATAAAGGCACTGGAAGTGTTCATATACCGAATTTACCATTTGAAAACCAACTTTAGGACACTTGCAGAGCTTTGTTGGTGGATGTTTTCTAAGCAGACAAATGGAGAAAAATTGCCACCAATAAGGGGTCCATTTATACCTGCTATCAAGAGGGTAAATTATCAAACAATGGAATAACTTTGGGATGATTCAGTGCATCCAAAACTATCTTCCCCTATCTGGCATAGATGGGTCTTGGATTCTAGACTGATCACAGCAGTTGCATGTGAAATATCATGCACTTCCAAATCAATCCTTCAGCTAATCAAATGCTTGTGTGCAAAGACCAGATGCTCAGCCTCACCACCCTGCAAATATTTGGCCAGCAGCCTGTTTTGTGGAGAGATGTGTGAGTGCTGCAAGGATGAGGTGCCCTAGATTACAACGTTGATGATGACTTTGATTAATAGATGTTTTCAGTCCTTCATGTCAAGGCTAACGTATCCACTATTACCAAAGATCAATGTCTTTGTTATGTAAACAATGTATTCCTATGTTAAAGAATAATTTTAAAAGTTGATTTTTAAACATTTTCTCCAATATGTATCTACATAGATCTAGGTTTGTCAAGTTTTGTACCATTGTATTAATGGAAGGAAGGACTTTCAAATGATATCCAACTCGACACATTTCCGATGGCATGGTATTATCATAATTTCCACCAACCAGAGAACCTGGAGTGGGAAGCCAGTGGAGTGGGGGAGGGGGAGCAAGTCCACCATGCCATGCTACAGAGGTTGACACCATTGAAATTACGATTCTGCAGATTTTTATGAATCAATGACACCTCCCTTACCTTTCTATCACTAACTTCCCCATGGAATGAGATTTTACTACATTATGCTGCCAGGCTAAACCTGTCAGTGAGAGAGGATATTTCATCTCCATGGCAATATTTGACCTCTCTACTGAAATGACCCAGAAAAGTATCTATTCATATCACTTCCTCCTAACAAAATGTTTCATATTCACATTTGGTCACTACAGCTAATCTGAAGCACTCTCTTCACATTCTTTTCAGTGGAACAGGCAAAATACTTTATTTAGCCAGACTAAAGTCTTAAAACCTTAATAATCCTTCCTTTGTTTCACCATATGCTACATTTCCAAAGAAAAGGCCACTGACAACCTGCCTGTAATGTGAGTGAAGTATGTCAGAAAGACTTTCTTTTCAACTACCAGCAATTGTAAAAATGTAACACTGAAAAGATTTACATTAAAAGTTGATATTTTAAAATTATGTGAGAGTTCAAAATTTGTTCCTGCTGTATTGTATGTATTTCTTGGCAGATATTACTATATGAGACACAACATGGCATGTTTTGAGGTGATTTTTGGCTAACAGAGCAATCTGAAGCACAAAGACCCCAATTCTAAAAACACTGATATACATACAGTAATTAACAACTCATGGTAGTAAAGTTAAGCATATGTATAAGTATTTGCAGGATCAAGGCCAAAGTGAAGTTAAATGTATTCAGTAATCTGATAAAGAATGGTCTTCGAGCACCAATGTTGTTAAAATTTCTCTGAAAGAGAAACCTATTGCAAATTACTGATTACGGGACCAAAATCAATCCTATATGTGTTAATGATGATTTTAGAATTTTACTGTGCTATATATGGGAATGGTGCAGTGAGACTAAAGCCAATTCTGGGCTCACAAACACCACGATACCTGGCTAAGGACAGGAATAAACAGGCTGCAAGTAAAGTAACATAAAATAGTCCATGTTATTTGGCTTGAAAAGAAATCTTAATACTTTTCAGAACTGAGATTACTGCACTGGACTGGGAGACTAAGGACATCTGCGATCTATTTCTAACTTTGCCACTGGTTGGCCATGTAACCTTGAATAAACCACCAAAGGGCATATTTTGCATAGTAACCACTGATTTAGGGAAACCGGTCCATAATTCCAGTACACATCAATGGGAGTTATGCATGCACATTGTTTCATAAGGAATACAGTGTTGTCAAATCTTGTGATTTTTAGTGCTTTTTTGAAGCCAAACTGCTGGAATCCTGATATTGCATAAATCACAACTTTCATTTAAGAAAAAAGAAAAGTAATTTCTAGCCCTTGTGTTTCAGAGAAAAGCTTGACAATGTGAGGCAAATGCACCCTGAAGGATCAAAAGCCAGAGGCCATATACTAAGAATGCAACATCTATTATTTAAAACAAAATCTTATGCTTTTAAACTAGTTTCATGATTTTTATGTGGGAGGTCACTTTTTGAACATTTGGAGTTAGTTATACTGGAAATCCCATTGTGTGTCCTAGCTGTTTCATTAGCAATACGTAAGGCTACGAGTTTGTCATGGAGGTCACGGATTCCATGACTTTCCATGTCCTCCATGACTTCTGCAGCTGCTGGTGCGCCTGCCTCAGGGGCAGCTCAGGCAGCCTCTGCACCAGTCGCACCGGCCGCAGCTGGGGCAGTCTCAGGCCACTGTGCCCTCCACCCCAGCAGCAGAGTTGGGGTGTGGGAGGAGGGAGGAGGTTGGGGCATGGGATGGAGTGAGCCGGACTCTGGACGGCTCTGCGTGCTGCCTCTGCCTGCAGGCACCACCCCTGCAGCTCCCATTGGTCATGGTTCCCGGCCAATGGGAGCTGTGAAGCCAGCACGCTGGGCAGAGGCAGCACGCAGAGCTGCCTGGCCACACCTCCGCCTCGCAGGTGAGTGAGGGGGATGTCGCCACTTCCTGGGAGCCACCCAGGTAAGCACCGCCCAGAGTCCACCTCATCCCATCCCAGGCCCCAACTCCTGTTCCCTCCCACCCAAACTCTGCTGCTGCTGGGGCGAGGGGAAGGCACAGAGCAGAGCCAGGTAGTGAGCCCGTGACTAAAACGTAGCCTTAGCAATATGCAATGTGGTAGGCAGACAATGTTGCAGGAAAGAGACCTTTATTAATCCTTCAGAGAGGCCAGTGTTACATGCTGAGAAGCCTGTGGTTATCCAGTAGCAACCTCATCTCCTGTTTGCAGTTCTATGTACTTGGTGTTATACCAAACGAAGTACTTCCTAAAACCTCACTCTCTTTCTATTGTTCCACTTTCCCCCCTATATTTAGCACCTCTAGTAATCAGGTCTGTAAGTCTCAAGGTGGGCACTCAAAAATTGGCACACTCAAAATCAGTAGCCAATTTTGAAAATACCTATACATCACTGAAACTCAATTTCCTCATCTGTAAAATTGGATTATACTTACTTAAAGACTTGTCTGTAAGGAGAGTTAGTGCACAGCAAGCAGAGCTGTAAATCCACAGTTCACTGGTCTGTGCACACTAACTGGCCATGTTGACTCTGCTACCACACACTAAAAGTTTCGTAGTGTGCTTTGACCTACTGCTGTTTTGAAGCAGATATGGAAATCTTAGTGGTGATAGCAGGGTTCCCATGGCCAATTAGTGTTCTGTAGATTTATAATCCAGTTTGCTGCACACTAACTCTCTATAGAGACATGTCCTTAGTATACCACTTAAGGGCTACAACTGAAAAGAGGTAAATTAGTGCTACGTATTATTGGTCCTAATTCAGGAAAACCCTTAAGTACAGACTTAACTTTAAGCATGTTCTTAAGTCCCACTGACTTTGAATGAATAATTTTATATGGGCAAATAAAACTTCGGTCTTTCCTATCAACCACTCCAACTGTATTTTTTTTAATGTTAGTTAAATGGTAGCTTATTTTAAAAAAATCAATTCACCTTTTTCTTCCTATGCCCTAGGGCTAATCATGAGCACCACGGTTCCATATTTAATTTCTATCACCGCAGTTACTTCTCTGAGAAAAAGAAAAGACTGTTTATTAAAATCATTTAACCTGGGATGTTATCATCATTCTGAATGTAGTGGTGTGTGCGTGTTTGTTTGTTTGTTTAGAAAAAAGAAAAATTGCACTGGAAGTATATAGCACATCAGTATTGGATTTTGTGTGGCAATATGCTTAATTACTGTAGAAATACCTAGAGCTATTGGATAGGTGCTTTCCTTTTTAATAAATCAAGGTAAGTAAATACAATTATGTGTACTGTAAAGACACCATCAATAGCTGTGCCAGCCAAAAACCGTCCAAGTAGCCAAGACTTTTAAAAAGACAATTAAAGGAAATCCAATTCAAAAGAAAAAAAAAAGCCATAATTAAGGTCCTGACACCATAGAGGGCTCTGCCAGCCCTAACACTGACACCTGAGCAGAGTCCCTTGAACTTCAATAGGACTCTGCAAAGACATAAAGGTCCACGCTGACAGATTCCTTTTGTAGGACAGGGGCCCGACTTATTTCAGCTTAACCAGAGAGAGATGGTTATCAAACTCCTAGCCATTAAATCAGTGAAGACATGTGGCTCTTTTTTATTTGCTGCTAAAGCTGGACATTTGACTGCAAGTGCTAAAATATAAATAAGGGTGGGCCCAATCCTACAGTCCTTACTCAGGCAAAATTCCCTTTGCTTTCAAAGTGGAGATGCCACTAATGCATTCAATTGGAGTTTTATCCAAGCAAGGACTGTAAGAATTGGTCCTTTATTTTATTTCTGCTGCTTTTAGAAGAGCATTACAGGGGTCTTCCTCAGTTTCATAATTCTGGGACAAATTGATCCATTGCTTTTTAAGTTTTCTCCCTACTGATCTTTCTCACAAGACTTCTTAGTACATATATAAGGAAAGGCAGAACACCTAGCTTTCCCTAGACTAGAGCTGGTGGGACTATTTCAACGAACTATTTTTTCCACCAAAAAATGCCAATTTATCAGAACCAAAAATGTTCATCAAATTGGTGAATGAAATTGGTCAATGAATCGCTTGACTCAAAACACTTTTGGAAAAAATATCCCATTTTGACATTTTCAAATAAGAAAATTTTAGAGATTTTTTTAGTTGAAATTAATTTTCATTCAGAAATTTTAGTAAAGTTGGACTCCAAAAAGGTTAAAAAAGGTCAAAATTATTGCAACAAAATATTTCAGTTTACTAGAACCAATTTCTATTTTGGATCTTTTCATCCCATTTTGGGGTAGGAATTTTTTTGGTATCTTGAAAATTTTCATGGGACGTGAAGACCATTTCTGACACAGCTCTTTTCTGGACTCTCTGCTGATCTGGAGTGGTTCTATATTTATATTACACTACAGGCTGACAAAAAGGATCTTATGTGTATCATACTGCAACTTGTACTACACAGGAGGCAAGAGGAAATCATATAGAACGGAATAGTTTTGCTGAGTTACTCAGCCAGTACTTATTCTAGAAGAATACAATTTTATATTTCATTATCAGTTATAAATTTATATTCAATCACTCTATTAGAGTAATAATTTAAAAGAAATGTCAACATTTTTACCCCTTTGGTATGAATTAAAAGTAGTTTCAGGGTTCTCTACACTATAATGAATCCATACTAGAGGGGTAAAAAGTGGTATGCACTAGTGTCATGTCCTAACTGGCCTGTGTGGATGCTGCTGGTGCTAGCTAAAAGTTCTTTAGTGCAGTGGTTCTCCAACTTATTTGACCATGCTCCCTTCTTTCTGTTTGTAGTAATTTACACCCTGCCTCCCACAAGTACATATACCAATGAAAAACAATCAACATGCAACTCTCACTAAATATTAAAAACAGCAAGGTATTGATTCAAACAGAGCCAACAATACATTGTAATAAGAGAAAAAATAAAACTGTGATTGTGGTCGATGCTTACAATTAAACATGCACACCCCGTCCTAGCAAACAGATTAATGTACAAATGACAATAACTTTGTATAATGCTATGCAAGCTTAACAGAAATCCATCAAAATGCACAGCATCATCTAGAGTCAAATGCACCCTTTCATCTGTGGCCTTGATATGTTTGGAGGAATCAGCTTTGCTAGTTATTCATTGCTGTGGGTAAAACATGAGCATCACATTTTTTTTCATAAAGCTTCTCATGCCCCTCTCCCCTGAATACATTCCACACCCCCCAGAGGGGCCTGTCCCCCAGTTTGAGAATTTCTGCCTTAGTGTACATTAATGCAGTACTGTTTGAAACAGGACTTTAGTGCAAACTTAATAGGCAGCAGGTTTAATTAATAGGTAGCAGGTTTAAAACAAACAAAAAAGGAAGTATTTTTTCACACAATGCACAGTCAACCTGTGGAACTCCTTGCCAGGGGATGTTGTGAAGGCCAAGACTATAACAGGGTTCTAAAAAGAACTAGATAAGTTCATGGAGGATAGGCTCATCAACGACTATTAGCCAGGATGGGCAGGGATGGTGTCCTTAGCCTCTGTTTGCCAGAAGCTGGGAATGGGCAACAGGGATCACTTGATCACCTGTTCTGTTCATTTCCTCCGGGGCACCTGGCATTGGCCACTATTGGAATACAGGATACTGGGCTAGATGGACCTTTGGTCTGACCCAGTATGGACATTCTTATATTCTTAACTAGGGAACTTTTTGTGCACACCAGCATGGTGTGTATGGGCCACTTTATGGATGACAACCTAGTGTACACTAGAATTTATACCCCTCTAGCATGGATTAATGCATCAGTCCCAAGTCCCTCTGCCAATTGTGGTTTTACAATCTATTAAAAAAAAATCTCCTGCTTCTGAAGGACTCATATAAACAACAGGGGAAATTGATTAAAGCCTCAATTGAGCAATCACCTAATTTTACTCATGTGAGTAGTCCCAAAAAAGTGCTCAAATCTGACCATATACATAAAGTTTTCAGGATCAGGGCCTAATGAAAAGTGCTGTCAAATGCACAAAGTAAACAAAAATATTTTTTCTAGCCTATGTCAATTATAGTATTTTAGGTGCTACTTTTAATAACAGTAGGCAAAAAAACAAAAAGAAACCAAAAGAAAGAATCAGACAGAAATAATATTTTTAAATTGATGATGTCCCTATATATATGAATAAAAAAATCTGAAATAATAAATGCATGAAAACATCTGCATATTTTAATTAATAACACATTCAATAAATGACTTACTGAAATGTATATATTTCTCTGTTATAAGTAAGGATACAATTTTGTCACGGAGGTAATGGATTCCATGACTTTCCAGGACCTCCGTCACTTGTTCTGGGACAGGCCTGGAGCAGCTGCTGCCATAACAACTGGCTGGTGGTCAGCCCTGGGCCTGCCAGAACAGTGGGCAGTGACCAGCCCCAAACCCACTGGAGCAGTGTCCAGGCCTGGAGCAGCGGCTCTCAGAACAGCTGGCCAACAGGCAGTCCCGGGGCCACCGGAGCAGTGGTGGGGGGAGGAGAGGAGAGGAGGACACTGAACAGCTGAATAGTGGTCAGCTCCGGGGCTGTGGCGCAGCGGCCGCTGGAACAGCGACTGCGGTCAGCCCTGGGGCTGCCAGAACAGTGGCTGCTGGAACAGTTGACTGACAGCCCCGGAGCCACCAAACAGCTGACCAGGGGCCCGCTGCCGGAGCAGCAGTTCTTGGCCTGCTGGTGCAATGGCTGGGGCTGGAGCAGCAGTGTTCAGTCCCTGCTGCAGAAGCAGAGTTGGGGCTGGAGCAGCTCAAGCCCTTGCAGAACTCTGTTTGTCCTCTCCCCACAGGGTATTTTTAGTAAAAGTCAGGGACAGGTTGCAGGCTTCTGTGAATTTTTGTTTATTGCCCACAACCTGTCCCTGACTTTTACTAAAAATACCTGTGACAGAATCTCAACCTTAGTTATAAGTCTACTCTTTTTATAATCTGGAGCCAAAGCACTATTATAAACCTCCCCTTCACTTCAAATGTTTGACACCCAAGAACAAGCTTCAGAAAAAGCAGTATTTATATTTAGGAAAGGCTTCAAACTGGTGAAGCTATTATAGGATAATACCATAGTTATCTTACCAGCCTAATCAGAAAGTTCAATTTAAATGTCATTTCATAAGAAGCAATAATCCTTCAACTTACAACTGCCCTAGAGAGTGCCTAGCAACGTCATTTATTACAGCAAGCCAAGGCTGATGACTAACTTTGAGAATTCCACCTCCAGAACTGGCAAAGGGGCTGATAACCTCATAGAGATCGCACTTGCTACTACAGGTAGATTTCAAAGGGCTTGCTCATCCCATCCAGAGTTGATACCAATAGGGTAGCATAATTTCTTTGTAGCAGACTGTTTAAAGGGCAAGTAGTGCATATCCAATTCTGGAAGGAAGGTCAAACTGTATTTACTAAACATTTCAAGTGGCTCAAGCAGGACCATTCAGGTTTGGCCCCTTGGAAACGAAAAGGCAGACAGGCCATATTTGATTGATGTTATGACTGCATGCTCCAGGTTGCTACTTCACTCGAGTGGCACTCGAGGTTTGGAGGCCCTTCCAAATGGTGTGCCCAGGCAAATTACCCTTCTCCTCCTCTCCGCAGTGGGCTCTGAATGCAGGAAATGTTCACTTCAAGTGGGACAGGAGGCATGGGGGTCAAAATGGGACAGTCCCATGAAACCCAGGACTGTTGAGAGCCCTGATTCAATGATGTCCCATTAGGAAGAGGTGGGTGAAAGTCCTGCAATCCTACACAGACTAACAAACGAGTGCCTGCAGTTGTTGCCTCAGTGTGGGGGGAGACCTGCTGTGATGCGTGTTCTCCTTTGGCAGGAGAGGAAAAGATTGTGTTTAAATGTATAGCTTCTTTCACAAAAGAATGTAAAGAAAGCCTTATTTCTCCTTATCTTCAGCACAGTTATAATTCTTCAGTTTTAGCTTCAAGTACACACAATCTTAAACATTATACTTTAGACTTATTCAAACAATGACTATGTACAAGAATTATCATAACTTCAAAACCTGCCTTCTGCCGCCTGACCAAATCAGCAAATATCTTCCTTGAGGATTGTCATGTGCAATCTTCATTGATCACATTTAAAGACCAAAGGATTACTGTGGAGAATGAGGTAGTTATGTGTATTAATTTTTTAAAATATCATATGCCCCTCAGGTTATCTGTTTGATGTTAACCTGTCTGACTGCCAGGAGTTAAATTAAAGGAGGCTATTAGAGAAGAAACCAGCAGGAGATAAAACAATATCAAATATAAGTGTCCTGGAGGATACAATGGAAAAGCTCTTTATTAAGGAATGCCCCCTAAACTGGCTCCATCCAGGTCAGAATGCTTCACTGTACTCTTCCCAAGGCTGAATATGGGGTCAAAGGAGAGCTAAAACCTCAAAAACCCCAAGAAGGGAAGGGCTAGGTAAGCTAGGAGAGACTCTAGTTACAGTAACATACTTTTTTATTGTACTATAAATAAATTCCACTCTCCCACATGATTCAGAATGGTATCTGAGCTTCAAAACTGGCTACTCAAGATTTGTAGTGGGTGGGATAGACACAATCTACTTTGAGTACATGCATTTGATCAAATCATGGAGACCAGTTTCAAAGCTTTGTTAATTTCCAAATGCTAAGGGAATCAAATATGGTCAGATCAAACCAAAGCACTAGTATTTCCAATTATTTGCAATTTATCCAGTATTCATCTAGTTCTACTTTATTATAAGAAGATTCCATTATATTAAAAATTCTTTCTAAAGGAATGGAGTACAAAATGTTGCATCAGTAAATAAGCCACTCTTTTTAAGACAATTATCCAGAGCTTAATATTCTGGATGTTTACAATTGTCCTTACAGTTAATTAAGGGAGAAAGGGTGAGTGATGAATTGGTAAACACTCACCTTATGATCAGACATTTTAAGACATTACCTTATAATGGGGGAGAAATACAGAGGTAGAAGGTAAAGTGGATACACCTGTTTTCACACAGTGGCACTTTTATAATGAAGAAGAAAGTTATGCAGACTTTTGTTTGTGTGTGTGTGTCTGGTGGGGTGGGGCGAGGGGAAATAGCATTTTACACATTTGTTCCATGAAGGGTTAGAATTATATATATTAAAGATTGTTACAGGTTGCAGTCGTCTTCTTCTTAAAAGAATAATGACAACACTTCTGTCAGGGATCCAGAGAATAATGTATAAAGAGTAGGTCAAATTTGAGACCCTTTATCCTCAATGGTTTCCCTTTAAAAGTACACACTGATGAGTTTGAATACAGCCTTTAAATAAAGTACTTCTTTTTTTGGAATACCAGCACTATTTCCAGTCTCTCTGTTAATGTGACAGTAAGTACTGCTGATCACATGACAGGAACCTAATCAGACAGCAAGATAAATTTTAACGATGCTCTTGCTATTTTCTTAAATGCTCTCTGATTTCCTGCTTTCAGTATTACTAACACAGTTCCTTGGCTGCTGGGTAGAGCTTGATCAATGAAGTTCAGCCAATCGGAACGATCCAGGACAGGCTATCAATACTGATACCCAGAACTGACAAAGAGGTGACAGAGGTGGGGAGAACAAGTGGCAAAGAGAGCACATATCACTGTGTGTGCACATTCAGGGAGCACTCAGATGGAGTGTATATTAATTTGCAGCTCATTTGCTGCAAAAAAGGTAGAAATTTAAGATACGCCATGGAGTAAACATGCATTTTACTGGCTAAAGCAGAGAAAACCAACATTTCATCTATTTCTGAAAACAAATAACTGTTTCTGGCACCACATCATTGTTATACTATTACTGGCTACTACTATGGAGGGCAGAAAGTGCAGCTGCGGTCCTCAGAATATTCGGGATTTCTGGCCTAAGCATAATCACTTATGTAATGAAAAACCCATTTCTATTTCTGCATCCTCACTTCTCTTCATACTGAAATGCCTTGCATCTGTCTCCCATTTATTGAAACTTATTCTTCATCTAGACAGCCAGGCCTGGTTAGTATTTGGAATTAGTTTTTAAATCACTATTTTTCTATTATTTATTTTAGGATTTTTGGAAATATTTAGTAAAAATTTGTCTTTTGACAAGAGCCCGGATACTTTTACTGGACCGAATCCAAAGGCCTGATCCAGGTAAAAGAACTTCACTGAGTTCTAAGGTGAATTAACTTAAGAATGTTAAGAATGTTAACTAAAGAAATAAAGTCAGACTATATAGACAAAATCATTAGGTCAAGAGTTAAAGGGATCCAAAAAAGGGTAAAAAATTAGTTACTAATGCCCCATGCAAGATTAAGAATAATCTCAGAGTCCCTGGTTTCAGAGTGGTAGCCGTGTTAGGGCTGGTCCCCACTTAGTCCGGACTTCGGACTAAGGTACGCAAATTCAGCTACGTTAATAACGTAGCTGAATTCGAAGTACCTTAGTCCGGACTTACTGCGGTCCAGACGCGGCCGGAAGTCTCCCCCCGTCGACACCGCGTACTCCTCTCGGCGAGCTGGAGTACCGGCGCCGACTGTGAGCACTTCCGGGATCAATCCGGGATCGATTTATCGCGTCTTAACCAGACGCGATAAACCGATCCCAGAACATCGATGGCGTGCCGCCGGACCAGCCGGTAAGTGAAGACTAGGCCTTAGTCTGTATCAGCAAAAGCAATGAGGAGTCCTTGTGGCACCTTAGAGACTAACAAATGTATTTGGGCATAAGCTAAAGCTCAGAGTCCCTACGTTTTTTCAGAATGGGCAGAATCCACTAGCAGTTCTTTTTCCACGAGTCTCATCAAGTTATGGATACATACTCCAGGATGCATGGTCTCTCCAGTTATTACAAAAGGGGTTATGAAGTGATGGTAAGTGTACACATTCAGATAAAAACAACAACAAAGAGACTCGGCTCAATAAAACTAATGGGCAGAAATTAGGCCCCCCCTCTTCTTTTATGCTTTTCCTTACCCTGTGACAGAGTTTTACCAGGATTCTCTGTGTATTTTACTAGAGTTCTCACTTTTAGGGCCCAATTCTGCTCTGCTCTCAGATAAATGCATATAATTCCCATTTCAGGGAAAGATAGCTAAGCTGTCCCTTAGCTTTCTCAAGCTCTTTCTCTGGTGTCTATTTATCTACTCAGCTCCATATTTAAAATCACTTTCTTTCTTTTGTATGACTTATCAGTCAAATTAAAATAGAAATCCTCCAGCAACAATATACTGCAAGTGAGATAACCATGTTATCCTCTCCTTCTTCAGCAGCAGAAACACATTATTTTCACAAATCCTGTTCAACTCCAGGGTGATTTCAGAAACAGTGTGTTGGTCCATTGCAGGACTGGCCTTGGCTGTGGTCATTCAAATTCTCCCTGAATTAAACTGGAGAAAAGTATAACAACACTCAGCCGAGGAAATAACAGAGCCTGCCCCTGGTTTGGACAATCTTGAGTTATAAATTTAGCTTTCCCAGGCGCTTTACTTCTGCTTGTATCATGGCATATGATCATTATAATTGAAGTGCAAGAGCTTCTGAAGCATTAGGGCAGCTTTGTGATTCTCTGATGATGAAAAGCTACCCTAAAGCTGGCAAGTATCCTGACAGCAAAGGGTCCAATTCCACCTGTGTCTCTGTGTCAGGCGGTTTGGCCAGGACATTCCCAAGCTCTGACAATTCCTGGTCTTTTGTTTTAATGTAAGTATAAGTATGTATACAGGTGCATGTAACTGAATAATTCAGATTCTAACTTAACTTTTGTGAGCAAAAGGCCTTTCCTTTTGTTTTCCTGGTGAAGTTAGAGGCCATTCTTTTTAAAAAGTTCACTTTGCAAACTGGGTAAGTTTTTCACCCCACCATAACCTTTCTTCTTGTTACAAATAATATTTCCCCCCTTCAAGTTCAAATTAAAGTAAAACATTTCAGCTATGTCCATTCAACTTACCACTTACAGCAAAACAACCCATTAGCACACAAATACAGTGTGTATATCAGGAATGAGGCAACTGACCTTTCAAAAAGTTCCGTCTACTCCAAGACAATTTCTGTGAGGCAAATAAAATATCCACCAAACAGTGCAAGCATGTGTTCTCATCAGGCAAATGGAAACCTATCCCACCACTATACTTTGCTGGCACAAGGACTTTAAAGCATTTTCTATCCCATGACTTTCCTCAAAAAGGACCCCGAAAAAAAATGTTGGAAGAATCAACCAACCAGTAAATTAAGAAAAGCTTAAAATTAAATTAACTGACGCACTGTTATGCATTATGTATATTACCTTTAAAAAATTAAACCTGATGCAGCAGGATAAATCTGGGCATCCCCAAAGAAGGCAAAAAACAAACAACAAAGCATATTCAAAGTTTTAGGTAAGGTTCAGCAAGATCAACATATGATTGAATGTAAGTTCCTTTGCCATTCAAGTACTACATTAGCTTAATTCCCCCCCAACACATGCACTAATTAAAAGAGTGGTTATAGTCAGGATAGCGACTGTAATTATCACACTGTGGGGCTCAATATTTATTATCTTGTTATCAAATCTGCTCAGCACATAAGTCAAAACATGATTTTTTTAACCATCAATGCTACACACTTAGTCCTGCCTCTTTAATTCAAGTAGTTCTTTCCTCTTACAACCTCTCAAAAAATAAAGATTCTGGTGTCAGCGATGATGCGTGAATTAGAATAGAATGCCAACTCATTCTTCCCCAGCTGTATTAGTTATGCAGGGCTAAAGTAGAAATAATTTGCTCTGGTAAAAAGATTAAAAAAAAAAAAAAGCAGGTTTGTCTTATAGGCACACAAGGTTAAATTCTGCTCTCGGACCCAAACATACAGTTCCAGTTCATCTCAGTGAAAGGCACACACACTTACCATTATCTCTTTAAAAATGGCACGCGATAGGCCTTCCATCATTCTTCAGGCAAAACGCCCTTGAATCAGTGAGCATTTGGACTGTAGAATTTGGCCCAGAAACCAGAAAGATTGAGATAGACGGTACCATTTTTTTAAACTATAACTACAATTTAATCTTGTCATATAAAGCATTATTGATATGATGGTACTCACACTATCAACCTGTGAAAGCCAAAGCCAGGGACTTAACTATTGGACGGACAGATGGACGAATGGATGGGTGGATAGATGGATAGATAATCCTGACCATCTGACACCTAAATAGGACATAATCAGGTGACTGAAAATATGATGATGCACCACAGGTACTGACACAAAGCCTGAAGAAACTGAAGATGAAACTAACTCCTGATTACTGTTTTTAATACGGTTGTTTAGACATATTTGGGCTTACTGAGGAATGTGTATAAAGTTTGCTGTCATTTCATATGCTAATGTGTCACTTCTCTTCCCACTGTTCAAAGTACATTACTCCATAATTTCTGTTGCCTGTTACCCTTTGTAATTATTATTTTCACATCCTATGTTTTATTCTTACCTTTATACTTTGCCTTCCCAGCATTTACTTGCATAACTTCTTGCCTCCTTTGCTAATTCTGTCCCTGTGTATTTGTGGTATTATAGAGTGGATACATTAGCAGAGGTTTTAAAATCTATTCAGCCTCTTGAAAATTTGCTAAGTAAGGTGTGCTTAAAGTTAATTATATGCTGAAATGTTTAGCTGAATTGGGGCCTAAACGTACTAAAGAAATATGTAGCAAAATTCACACAAATAAACAACGCAGCAGTTATAGCTTGCATACAGTGTAAATGAATCCAGAAGTCTTAAGCCTCTGTCCCCTATATGCTTTTATGCTGCAGCCACTGTTCAACCCCTAGACCATCCCTCCACAGGCAAGAAATGAGAAATTTTGAGGGCTACTGAACACTGACTTTTCAGAGTGAATTACCACAAAGTTATTTAACACAGGTGTTTCTGGTCTAGCACTATATTAGGAAAACTCAATGTTCAATGGGCCAGAAACTCACCCTTCCCCAGCGGTGGTCTTGGGTCAGAATGCTGGGCTACAATATTAAGCATGTCATATTAAACTAGTGTAAGGTTTTCAAAATATTTTTGCTTCTCCTTAATTACTGGGAGTTTTCATCTGCTTCTGCACTTGTGAAATTCCTCAAAGCAAACCACATAGTGTTCTGCCACTGTTACACCACAGATCAGGGTTCTGATCTCTGACACTCCAGTGTATATCTGGACTCACACTGTTGAAGTAAGGTAAACTACTTTGTATTAACACTGGTGTAAATGAGACTAGAGTCTGGCCCACAGTGGCTTTAAAACCATGATGCTTTCTTCCACCTCCAGTAGCAGAGTGAATGTGCTCCATTACGTGAAGTGACAGGGTAGCTGTAATGAAAAGAAAGTGAGCACTACTAGTGAAGCCACTGTTGCATTTTTTAACAGAAATATGAAGAAATTGTACCATTGTAATACCATGTTAACCACTATTTCCTTATAAGACTATATTCGTCATTGTACTATACTCTGTTATAGCATATTGAACATTATTGTTATGGTAATTAATGTAAGTGTCAAATAAAAATACCTATGGCTAGTACCATAACGGGAAAAATGACTAACATTATGTTACGATGGCTTCATGATGGGTAAGGATGGCTCTTTCTCTAGCTGAAGAGGTTATATTTCAACACCACCAGAAGCAGTGAAAAGGATTTGATGAGGAACAGTTTGAAGATGGCCCTGTGTTGCGATCTCTAGTATGTGGCTAAAAAATGCGAACTGCTATGAATAAAAAGCATTCATTACTGTTTGCCTCTAGTCGAGGTTCAGAGTAAGCTTGTTTAGATTGGGGAGGAGCGAGGTGAGAGGAAAGGGTTTTCAATTTTAAGTATTTAGCATCTGAGGGTTGTCTGGTGACCTATGTGAAATGAGTTGCTCTCAGTCTAGTTCATAGTTGACAGGTGTCTGCTTCACAAAAAGCTTCAGCAGAGAGGCCAAGAACTGAATAGGCATGCAGATAAAACTACCCTGTCACCCAGAGGCGGTCCCTATTATGGAAAGCTGTCACTGCTGTCACTCATGACATCCCTTTTCTGGGATCAAAGAGAGGAATCTCAGTATGCCATACCATTCACGAGTACCAAATTCACCACAATTTTAAATTACACACACACACACACACACACACACACACACACACACACACACACACACACACACCTCCCATTTTGAATAATGCCCAGTTTTCTTTAGTCCAGCTCTCTACCTGGTTATCCTGTACTGTAATGTATTCTAGCATTGGTGGCATACTACCTTCTACTATTGCTATTACTATTTACTTCCACCTTTTACTATTGCTGATGCAGGAATTTGAGGCTCTGGCAGGTAGTTGCACTTCTATGAAGAACCACTCCTGCTCCCTGGCTGGAGCAGTATCTGTAAAGCATCAGCTGGGGAGGAGAATTCTTTCCCCTGCCAGATCTGGAGGCAATCCTACTGGATAGCCTGGATGCTCAGGCTACACTGGGAACAAAATCTGGGCCGGAAAGTTATCTTCTATTTTTCATTGAGGTCTATATTAAAAATACTGTGCCAAAACACAGTATGTACCATACTTTCCTCATGGAATAGAATTGAGTCTAACCCAAATTTCATTTACATGTCTTCAAAAAGGCTTCTGGTATAATCTATGAAAGCAAACGGACAGAATTGCATCATGACTGTAGTCATAAATGGAGGGTAATATGCACATTTTTATGAAGACAGTCATCCCTAGGGAGAGCATATTTGCAAAATATCTTCCCATCAGTGACACAACACAATGGAAAGACGTGCACTAACAACTCCAGAAGAAGGCATAATGCCAAAAACATGAAAACTGGAAGCAAAGAGCTGCAGCATGCTCTTCCTGAGAAGCTTCTTCAATTTCTTGCAGTATCACTAGCCCAAATCTCCCTCTAGATGAGTTGGTCTTTCCAACATGAGGACTGGAAACTCTGTATTTTGACTTGCAGATCTTCCATCCACTTCTTCTTTCAGGAGTGTGGAGGTAACCCCCTACAATTCATAGAATGAGCAGGGGGGATGACTCTAAAAATCATAGATCTTAGATCTCTATGGATGTCGGGAAATGCACCAAAACCCAGGGCCTTCTGCACAGAGGTCTTCTGCCTCTATGTTGGTGGTTATCCTCAGCTGACATCCATGGCAGGATAAATGTGGATTGTCTTTTTGTACTGAACAACCACATTAACACTTTAGTGTGTTTACTGTTCAGCTCTTCCAAAGGAAAAAAAAATAGCTGAGTATGCTAACTAGAAGCTTCTGCAATGAGGGACTAATCTTGCAAGATGCTGAGCATATTCAGCAAGATGCAGAGCACATTCAGGGAGAGTTGAGGATGGTGCTTGGCACCTTGCCAGATATTCTCATCCTCTTACTGGATCAGACTCCAAACTTGCTGTACCAGTGTCCAAAATGCTCAATGTACATGGTTTCAACTAAATCTGGACAAGACAGAAAGCCAATGTGAACTGGCTTTCCAAGCCAAAAACAAATTAGAAATAAAGTGATACATAAGGTTACCATAGGTGCCAGGTCTGGCTCTTTTTCTTGGGTTACCCTGATCTACAGACACAGAGCCAAAGGACTCTCAGATTTCTACCTTAATTGGTTCAGTCCCTGGAACTTCAACTAAATTCAGCTACACACTTTGTAATGCGGATGCCAAAAGGCAGAGGCCCACCAAACACAACTCCTTTCCAGCTTCACTTAGCTAGTTATCTAAGTTTCAGGGAACCAGGAATTCCTCACACAAGACGTATGTGTGGTTTATATTGCCTCCAGCTATGTCTTTACTGAAACCTTTTACAGTTTGTGAGTGTTATTTATGAATGGAAGAAACTGCAAATATCAATGAACAAGAAATTTCTCCTGAACAGACAAGTTTGCACTCACTTTACTAATTGATGCCAAGAAGATAATCCAGCTTGATATTGGCATCCAATGCATTCATATCTCTGTATAACTTTGGTTTATGCACATATATGATAAATATGGCATTGTTAGTAAAGATAAGCTCAGGAGGTCTTAAGATCCTTAAGTTTAGGGTCCATTTTATCTGAACCACCAAAGTTGGTTCTTTGACCTACACAAAAATGGATGCCTTTGCATATAAGGAAAAGGAATAAAACTACCATTAACTATTGCACAAAAAGCTATTCTACTCTCTAACATTAAGAATGTTCAGAGCCTATTTGTGTGCTGCAGCACTCTTATTTATTTTGAAGTATGAGTTTAAACATATGCTGGGGGAAGAAGAATCTTATATTTGCTTAATTAACAAGCCAGAGCCTTTGGCAGGTCTGTTCCTCAAATAACAGGATTCCCTTCACAGAAAACAAAGGTGAATACAACATTTGAAGCCTACACAGGGAACATAAGTTTACCTTAAATCCCATCTGCCTTTATAGTCAAGTAACACTGAAGAGTAAATGAGAACTAATATTTTTCCTATACTGTGTACACACTAATGATGCTATATAAGTGTACTATTCTCATCATTTCTGTCATTTTCTTTTTCTTTTCCCAAGCCCTGCTCTGTTTCGCATGATGGGAGTAGACAAAATTGCAGCAGCACTCTAAGATTCATCAGTATGAGTCTCAACATATCAATTTTCAAGTGGAGCAACTTTAAACACATTGTAGGCTTTTAGTTTCCATAGAAAATAATACTTCTATTGTTTTCAAAGAAAACTGTAAGTACCTAAAATTACCACACTTTTAACATACTGACATGTTGATGGCCAGATGTTCTTTCAAGCTCAAAGTCAGATTGGCAGAAGTCAGAGCAGTTTAGAGGCTTACTTGAAACATAGTATTTTATATTTGGCAGGAATTACTGTATTGCAAAAAAAAAAAAAAAAGACAAGGTGACTTTCTATTATTTATTTTTTTAGTTTAGTGTGGTTCTAAAGAGCTAAAAACTAATTTAAACACAACAAATGCTTTCATCCCACCCCTACTATGAAGCGAAGATCAACAACAACAACGGTATGAGTGGAATATGCTTTCTTTTTGACACAGCCTGAATTACGTTGCTTGTGATGTAACTGGGTTTTGCCACTCAGGTCAATATTTTCAGGATGTCCCAATTTGAACGTGGTGATCCTGCATCCTATGGTCCTCACTTATAGGGTAGCAGGGCTCAGAATAACTTTTGGGGTTGGTGGAGAAAGGTGCAGGAAAGCCCATAATGGACACCTGTAGAATAACCTGCTGATAAAGGACATTTTCTCCGAGCCTGTCAGTTAGCAGCTGGCTAATGCCCTGAAGCATCAGTGTTTATATCCCTTCTGAAAAGGTTTTTTTTTTTAAATCCTGGCTAATCTGTGGATATTCTCATGATACATATAAATGTCTAATTCTTTTTTGAATCCTACTAAACTCTTGAGCTGGCCTTAATAATCTATTGTGGCAATGAATTCCAAAGGTTAATTGGGCATTGTGTAAAATATATTTATTTTTCACAGCTTTAAATGTGTTGCCTTTTGATTTCATTCAATTTCCCTTTTTTCCTGTTTTGTAAGAAAAAGCAAATTTACTCCTCTATACCACTTATTATTTGTATACTTCTATCCCAACCCCTCTTATTTGTTTCCTCTCTAAACTAAACAGTGCCAATCTTTTCAATCTTCCCTCACACAACATTAATAATTGTTTTCATCTGTCTGTGAACTCCATCTATTTGATTCTATATATCAGAGGTTTTCAGTTAGCTACCCACAAGGATGCCTAGGTCTTTTTCCTAAAAGGACACAGTTAATTTAGAACCCATAAAATGTCTGAGTGGTTCAAGTTATTCCTTCCAACGTGCTTTACTTTGTATGAGTCAACTCTACATTTCATTATCACTACAATGTCCATTCACCCAGCTTTGATAAGTCTCAGTATTTCCCAGTCTTATCTAATCTTGACAAACTTACATAGCTTTGTGTCATGTGCAATTTTTGACTCGACTGTTAATTTCCTTTTCCAGATCATTAGTTAATACATTAAAAGAAACAACAGTCCTAGTACTGAATCTTGCGGTATTGCATGTTTGTATGAGCATCTCAGATACTTCATTCTTAAGTTCCTTCCAAAATTTTGGCTGTATACCATCTAGTTCTGGTGACTTGTTCTTTAGCTTATTCCAACACCTTCCCTTTTTACATCTTTAATTCTAACAATGCCACCTTTTTTACACAAAGAAACAAGGTCTGAGGTTGGTATCTTCCCAGCTTCCCTTCCAGAGAAAGCTGATAGAAAAAAAATCATTTGGCTTCTCTGCAATTCCTTCTTATCCTTAAGAGTTGCATTTACTCTCTAAGGGCAAGTCTACACTACCACACTCCATCCACCTCAGTGAGAGGTGGAAGCTGTGTCAGCAGGAGTGCATCTCCCGTCGACATAGCACTGGTGTAGACAGAGCGTAGGTCAATGTAACTTGCGTTGCTCAGCTTGTGGCTTTTGCACACCTCTGAGCGACGTAAGTTACATTAACTTCAGTAGTAGTGTAGTCAACCTCTTAGTCTAGTGGATTCACCAAACCTTCACTTAGGATTCCTGCTTCTGAAAGAATGCCTTGTTATCTATTTTTATGTCTTTGTTATTTGCTCTTTAAAATACTTCTCCTTTAGTATACCAGGAAATGACACAAAACTGGTTCTTAATTGTTTCCCCTTTCAACCAATATTCCTATTTAAACACCTGCTTCCTCCTTCTGCTTACTGGACTTATTGTGTTCATCATCCTCCAGTCAGGATAATGGCTAAATGACCACCAACGCTTCTCTGCCATCTGACCATTTGCTTTATTCATGTGAAGTTATAAACCATTCCTCAATTCTCCAGGGTCAACGGATTGTCTAATATAAGTTCATAAATAATAAGAAATGACAGATTATAAAGTAATAAACCATCCAGTGAAGCTTTGTTTTATCTTACAGCAGCCTAAATACCAAAGATAAATATATTTAATCATCCATCATTTCCAAGTTACATCCGTGATTAAAATATTGAACTTGCAGTATATGGTTTCCCATTTGTATAATTGCTCACACAGACAGCTATTACAGCTTAACTGTCAAGTTCAATAATTAACATGGTTTCAAAAAACTTTTCTTTATATAACAAGCTAAGCCTGTTGCTAATTTGAGGTTTATTACAGGAGATACATAATTATCCCTGTACTACCTATTAGGCTGCATAAAATACTGCAAGTGAAAGTTTTTTACTCATACATAGGGACATTGCCACACCAGATCAGGTGAGTGACCTGTGGGTTGCCATTCCCGCCTCCCAACAGCAGCCAGGATACGAAACTTCAGAACAAGGTGCACAAAACGCAATAAATGGATTATGAACCCAGCTGCCCTATATATGGCTGCAGAAAGTTAACCAGGCAGCTATGCTTCTATTTCTTTATACATTAACCTTTTATGCGAGTAACCTCTTTAGAAGGCCTGTGCCCATCCCATTAATTGTGATTCTACAGGACCGAAAGTTATTCTACAGATAGAGAGACACATTCCTCTTTGGAACTCTAGTCTTCTACAAACCAGTCTGACACATAATCCCTTGCTGCCCACAATTGTGTTCATAGGTTGACAGTGATGGTATATGCTCATGAATTTGTTTCACTCATGTCAGTTTTCAAATGAAAGGAAATGTGGATTTCTCTGTTTCTGATGTAGGTCAACCCACCCTGTGGAAGCTAAACCATCCCTTATCAAGGACCACTTTTGTCTCTGATTTCAAGATAATTTTGCAGAGTACTCTCTCCCCTGCCGCCTCCCCCCCATCCCCTCCACACACTTTGCAATGCACAAGACTGGACAAAATGAAAGGTATTTTCAAAACAATCTCCCAGGGAGAGGGACTCATAACATCTTTTTCAAGTGTTTTATTCCCCTACCCCGAGCCTCTGCAAATTACCCAGTTTGCAGACTACTGCAGAAACATGCCAAGTAAGACAGAAACTGCATAACCATGTGCAACATGCCTGACAAGTGCTTTCTCCTATGGAGGATGATCTTTCTGTTGGACTGAACTGCTAGAATGATGCCATATAGTCAAAGGAAGCTATGGAGTTTGTGCAGATTGCCATAAAAATGACTGCATTGCTGAGGGGGCTTGGAAAGCCCAGTAAGTTATGAAATTATCTTAATGACACTAATGTTTGTAAGATGACAACTGCAGACAATTGCATTAGGGGACAAACTAATTAAAAGTAAAATAAATAAAATCAGGAGAGCCCCAAAAAGCTCAAGGAATGTATTCGAAGAACTAGTTAAGACTGCATGAGGGGATATAATATAGGGTGGTCAGCAACACAGATCATGACACAATGGGAGAAAAGTAAAAGTGAAAAAGAAGTTTTATGTATGCTGGTTGTGTCTGAGAAGCACCCATGAATGTGTGGCTAACCGGGAAAGAAAAAGACCATCTAGTATTCAGCCACACTCAGCATGGCTAACTGCAACCACTGGCAGCCTGCATATTGACAGGAATTTGTCTTTTCCTTTAAGTGAAATGGGGCTTTAGGCATTGTTTGAATGCCAACTCAGAAAGCCTTCCAGTGTATACATTTATGTCCTGCATAACACAGTTCTCTCAGAATATGCTCCAGTCAGTTGATAGTACATCACAAAAGCATCAGCCTCATTTGAAGGAATGGCAAAAGGTGCATACCTGCCTGATAAGGTAGCACCATACATGAAATACTTTAAATCAGAATGTAGCATAACAGCAATGAAAAGCAAAGAAAGCCTGTTGCCTAAGCCCCATGATGTTTGACAGCTGACCAGAGCTCTAAGATGATATGTTTCTAAATTTTGGGAAAAAATTAAAGTATTTTTATCTTTTATAAGCAAACAAATTTGTGAAGGGATTATAACAGACTTACAGTTGTTGAGTTTTGACCTGGCGTGACAACAAACTTGGGGTGTACAAACCCCACAACGGGCAACACAAGGTTAATGATGACCCTGCTCTGCCTTTCTGGCAGGAAATGCCAGAATTGGAAGAAGCCCAGCTTAGTTGGTGGCAGACCAGTGAGACGAGCAGATATCCAGTCCTTAGGCTCCTAGGGAAAGGCCTAGCTAAAGGCAAGGAATCCTCAAGTGACTGTTGCCTGGTGATCCCTCCCTGAAGGGAGGGAGGACCTGTTGTGGATTCACTTATGATGGACACTAGCCTGTGAACCTACTTGTGGCCCACTGCTTTATAGAAGCCCTCTGAGGGAAGAGAAGTTTTATCCCACCTGTGGGATATTTCATTCACGAAACTTCACTTCACTTGTGTTTACTGACAGACTCCAGAAGGGGTGGACTAACCCAGGGCTCGGACTGAGGGCTGAGCCTCTTGATCCTGGACTAATGCGCTGAAACACCCAAACACAGCAGAGCCTGGGTAAGTGCTGAGGTGCAACCCAGGGGACGCCCTGGCATAGGAATCCCAGGCACTCGGCTCAGAAAAATGCAACATGATTTGGCAATAGGAAACAGAACTTCTTACTAGCTTGTGTGGCATACAGTGAAAGATGCACTTACCTATGAAGTAGGCCAGCAGGATGGCAAGCAGAACTGCAGCAGCAATAGCTGATAAAGCAGCACATTTCCAGCTACAATACTTGGAGGGCTTTTTCAGCTTGAATGCATTTCTGGAGAAAGTATTTCGAGGCAGCAGTCTGGGAGGTGGTGTGTAAACTGTTCCTGAGGTCAAAGGGTATCCAGGGGAAGAACTACTGAAGAGAGGGGTGGTTCCAGAAGATGTCTTAAACAAGAAATGCCTGAAATGCAAGAAAAGAGAGACAGTTAAAAAGGTGCAATACTGTAGTTAGAAAGAGTATCTCCTCTCTGCGCCTTCTTTCATGATGTCTGGAATCTCCTCGCTGACCTTGTTCACAATGCTGCCATCATCTTGCCCTGCAAGTCACTCCTTGCAACAGTACTTCCAGGAAGCCTACAAACACTTGTTCTGCTTAAAGAAGTGTTAACAAAATTGACAACAGAAAATGATAAAATAATCCAAGTACAAATCCTGGAACTAACACGGTGTATTTTAACCTTCCTCATTAAAGCACTTTACTTTCTGTATCCCATTCTCCACCTACATGTTGTCTACTTCAGCTGTAAGCTATTCGGGGCATAGGACTGGGCTGTAAATTTTAGGCTGTCTTAACTCCACTGACTTCAGTGATGCTACTGCTGTTTTACACTGGGATGACAAAATAGAATCAAGTCCCCTGTGTTCTCACTGTCTGTAATGTGCCTAGCACACTTTTGGCATTGCATAAAGTCAATGATAAATAAACAGTAAGAATATCATCTACAATTCCTCCACTTTATATAAAAATAAAGACTACATGCAAATAATTAGTGACTCCTACAGAGAAAAGAGGAATAAAAACACAGCTATTTTAAATTCTCTCTCTCCCTTCTATTTTTAATTTAAAAATAAAACAACCCATTTATTACGTTAATGAAAGAGGCCACTGAATCCATTCAGTTATTTATGTAACATATAGAGAGCATGAGCAACAATTGTGCAACCCTATCTATCACAAACTGTCTCACTGCTGTGCCTTGAAAACTACCTCTAGGGGGTCAGAAGATAGTTCAAGCTCCTTTCAGTCCTTGGACACACTTGTTGGGTGTGCCAATAGAGGTTCTAATTAGTTGCATATGTGGGGGTGCTTCTGGGTCTGGGCATGTATCCACTATAACCTGGAATAAGTTCACCAACTCATTTCACATAAGCCATGGAATAGTAACATTTCTAAATTTAAAAGCAGTTATTGTTACTTGTACTATCCCTGTCTGCTACAACAAATCCCAACAACTGCAAGAGGAAGGGAGAATTTTATATGAAAAAAATTAAGGACATCTGAAAATCTGGGACCATTACCAAGTTCTTAATGCCACAGAAGGTTATACTTTAAAGTATAAGATAAATAAAATATAGCTCCACTTTTGCAAGGATGATCTCTTAATTCATTGTGGGTTTAGCTGCAACCTGACATGGTGTTAGTTTAGACCCTAGCCTGACCAATTATGTGCCTTCTGGTATCACCTGAGATGGCACCGTCAAGCAGTGGCATCTGTTTAGTTATAATTCTCAGACCTGAAAGAGATATCACTACACATTCCTATTAGCTTGAGTTTGATTAAGGCACGCAACTAGATCCAAAACCTACAATACCGGTGTGTTTTTTAGTTTAACTAAATCCCTATCTTTCCTAGTAAACATCCTTTCTTCTCTTGCTGGCTTAGATGGCTTTCCTGTGGAACCTATAGTCCAACTAATATTCTGAATTCAACACTGTGCTAGTCTTTGTAATGGTCTTGGCAATAACTGGTAGCAGAGTAGAGCTTGAAAAGCATTCTAAGTCTATATGAGAGACACTTGCTAGAGTTACGAGTACCAAGGAAAGAGAAAGAAAATAACTGGCATGAATTCTGCAAGGTTCTGAGTGCCTCTTGCAGTCAAAACACATTGAGGGTGCTGAACAATTTGTAAAATTAGGCCCATAGTCTTTCCTAATATTAGGTCTTATTTCAGATGTAAGAATGGGAGACCAAAGCTAATGGTCTGAAGAAACAAACAACTAGGTCACTATCAAATCAGTTATTATGAGCTTTAAAATCAGTATTTAGTCACCGTTTATTATAACAATGATTTGGAAATCTGAAACCAAAATCTGTTTCCCAAGTACATTTCCCCCCGTCATCACTCACAGGCACGCTCATTTATCATTACACGATTTTTTAGAGAACACTGAAGCATCTGTCTTGAAATAAAGCCCAATATATAATGGAGTGCCTGGATTTTGCAAATAATCATACGAAAATAAAAGGCAGACTGTGCTGTGGCTCTGCCAACTTTGACAGTCTCAATTTAAGACTATGTATTGGAATTTTAAGATGGTCCCTGAAAATATACCTTGCTTATACAGTCTAATGAACATTGAATCAGTTATTCTTGTTCACTGCCAGGGCCGGCTCTAGGCACCAGCAAACCAAGCACGTGCTTGGGGCAGCACATTTTCAGGGGCAGCATTTTTTTTTTTTTTGCTAGAGCCAACCCTGCCAGCAGCAGCGCGGGGGGGACGGACCCTGGGACCGCTGTGGTTCATGTCGGGGAGCAACGCCAGCACCTTGTGGCTGGGTTGAGCGGGCTCCAAGCATGGGACACTTGGGCTGGGGGCCACCGGGTGGGGAGAGCTGCCTGCAGGTGCCGCAAGGCGGCCGCCCCCCAGCGCCGCAGCCGGGGCTGGGTGAAGCGGCCCGAGCCGCCTAGGGACTGCGGCGGGGCGGCCAGGAGCAGCAGCAGCAGCGGGGCCATAGTGGGGACCGGTGCCCGGGGCGCTGCCATGTGGGGCCTGCATCCCGCTCTCCGGGGCTCCGCTCCCTCTGGGGCTACCCTGCCCCAGCTCCTCAGTCCCCTGCCGGGGCGGTACCCCGGCTCTGCCCTCCTGGATCCCGGCCGCTCCTGGAGGCAGGAGCCCTGGCTGGAAGGACCCTGGGCTGAGGCGCGGCCCGGGAGCCCTGCTGCTTACTCCAACCCTGCCAGCGCTGGACTGGCTAGAAGTGAGGGGGGAGCGGGCGGAGTCAGCACTGGTGGGGGGGAGCCCAGAGCTGGGGAGGCAGGAGTGTGTGGGGGGAAGCCAAAATTTTTTTTGCTTGGGGCAGCAAAAAACCTAGAGCCGGCCCTGTTCACTGCTTAGTTTTTAAAGAACCCAAAGGATCATCTAGCATGTTACCATTAAATGCAAAATACAGCCCTGATGGAAGTGGACACAATGTCTGTCAATTTCAGAAAGAGGTGCATCCACTCACATCAGTATTACTATTTACTTATATAATAAAAATCCTTGAAAAGCTCCACAGAAAAAACTACATAATCTGCAGTTGGTTTTGAAACCTTAGTATCTCAGACATTTTCACTTAAAAAAAAAAAAGTCCCTATCCTGGGCTGTTTGCAAAACAATACCTAAAGAAACAGTATCATTCCAACCAATTATTTAATGGAGTGTGTTCTCTAATTAATCTTCCTGCCAAATGACATTGTCATTCTTTACTGCTTGTAGCTAATATTGCAGGGGTGAGATTGGTTAAGTGTTAGAAATATTACAAACCCTTGTTTTCCACATTTTTATAAGTGGACTATGAAAATGTGCTCATGGCAGAAGCTGCGATTAAAAGGTTTCAGCCCCAACATGACCTACCCTTTCAAATTAAAATCAAATCTTTCAGACTATATTCCACTTAGAAGGTTGCAAGAAATAACAGGGAATGGTTTCAGATGCTTTTTACTGTCATAACAAGACCAATTTTCATTAATTAAAATGAAAATTAGTGTGTGTGTGGGGGGGAGGGGAGGACTGGTTGAGTTACACCACAGCTCTTGAGATTTCTATTCCTCTTGTTTGAGTGACAGGTTGATCACTCATTAGCTCTTCCATTAGCCTCACCCCAAACTCCCCCAAATCCTCATTATACCAGCACCCCTTTCCAGTTTCAAATCTAAGGGGCTTAAATAAACAGTTTTTCTATTAGTTTCTTTTTTTATCCCTTGGAGCAAATCTCAGCAGTGTCAAGAGGCAAAAAAAGTGCAGTCCTTGTGCTGCCTTGTTCTGAAATGTCAAGGTTTTTAACCCAGGATCTACAGGGCGAGATATAGTATATAAACAAAGTCTGAATATAATGCATTGTTCAAGTGAAGTTAGGTATAGTGAAACTCTGGCCACAGTGAAGTAGAATGAATAAACATACTGAATGGTTTCAGTGGAAAGTCATCCTCCCTCTCCCCGCCCCCCACCCCAGCTAAGGCTATTAATCCCAATAGATTTTTAATACTGTATGTGCAGAATGAAGATTTATGAAAGGCAAGTCAGAGATTTAGATGAATGCATGGAACTGTGCTATTCCCAAATGTATTCCTGTAGGTAAGGTAAAAATAGACAAGCTACTTTTGGGGGGGGGGGGAACTTTGGATTTTGTCATATTTTACAGGTCCTGTCTATGTCCTTTGAAAGCGTAGAGTTTACTGTCTCTAAAGGAGTACTTTTTATAAAGTGGCAGCCAGTAAATGGTACAGTACCACATAAAACTACGGTAATTAGATTTTCAAAAGTTATAATAAAACATTTAACTAGAGATATGTTAAATAACCACCATGCTATTCTACATAATTGGCACCCTCTTCAGAAAAAGATGAAGACTAGAATAGAAGAGGTAAAGCAGGTCAAGGAGGAGGAGCATTGACAGAGCTGTACAAGAAAATTGGAAAAGGGAAAACTTAATGGTTAATATAATGGCCTTTCATACTCAGAGCTTCTATTTGAGCCCAGGTTGAGCTTTTAAAAGAAATGAATTGACTTGCCCCAGGTCAGTCCCTAAATACTGGTGATCTATATAGTCAGAAAATCTCTGGGTGGGATCTGACATGCTCCAGCACAAACAGTTGTCTGTGGACCAAGGATGAGTGCAGGCCACAATTATTTCTCAGTATTAACTATAGTGTATTCATGGTAAAATTGTAGAGACCTTGCACCATGACTGCCTACAACATACAATGAAAAGGAAGTCACCTCTTTCACTGCCCATCCAATTAACTTTAAACAGAGTCCACATTTTTAAGTGTAAAATTGTAATTAAATAGATAAATCAATAATCAGTTGTCCTAAGTGTTCTCTGAAGCTGGCTGGTGCTACAGAGAAGAGCACATTTTCCACCCTAATTACCATCACAGATCTTAGCATCAAGACAAGAATTCCTCTATGAAAACAATACACATTGGGTTAAGTGGCACAGTAGATTTAATTTACCTTCCACAGATAAAGAATGGGACTAAAATTATGTTTGGGAAACCAGTGAATTGAGTTTGACGGTGTCAGGACAGTCTATAATAGATTTTTGTCCATATCACAAAACTATTATTATGTGAATCTGCATAGTTGGCTTTCTCTGCTCTGGAACAGGCCAAGAGTAGAAAAGCAAGGAACTGCAATTCAGAAATTGAAGTGTGTAGAAAAAGTTATGGGAGTAAATCTCCATACTGCATATATACATTAGGTTAATACTGTCGCCTCCTTATACTATGCTATCCGCCCCTCAAATTCATGAGCATTAAAATGTATCAATTCTCTTTCTCAAAACAATGTCTGCTGACAGTGCACAGTACCACAGGCAGAGTGACACTATTGGAACAGGGGATGCCCCATTAGAAAATGTCACTGAGGCCCGGAGAAAAGTAGCATAGTATATAAATGGAGCTTACTTTTCTGTAACTGAAAATTCTTCAAGATAAGAGGTTCCTATCTGTATTCCATGTGCTGGTATGCACACCAAACACCCAAGTCCGGAAATTCTAGCAAGCAGTGTTTGTTGGCCCACACATGTGCAGTAGATCTCCTCCTGCTCCCACCCAAGGGCATAAGTGGATGTGCAGGCAGATGTCTCTCCAGTTCCTCCTCTTACCATGAATTCAATAGGATTCGAAGCAGAGGAGATAGAGGACGGGTAGTGGAATGAAGATAGGGACTGCACATTTTGAAGAACTTCTAGTACAGCTAAGTAGCCTCCATTTCTTCTTTGAGTGATGGTTCTTATGTGTATTCCACATGTGGGAGATTAACAAGCAGTGGTCAAACCGAAGGTGGATGCAACATATTTATATACTATGTCGCAGAAGTAGTAGCTGATTGTGATACTGCTATAGAAAATTGGACCAAAGGTAATGCATTGTGATGGTGTACAAGGAGCTCCAGATAGCTGCTTTACATATCTCTAGTAGAGGCACATCTCTCAAATATGCAGTAGGGGCTGCTTGCACTCTGATGGAATGAGCCCTCACCCCCTCTGGTTGAGGGGAGAGCAGGATGTGAGCTAGCTAATAGCTAAGGATAATACAGAGATCCATTTTGAAAGTTTCTGTGTAGATATAACTTGACCCCTTGAGCTCTCTGCTTCAGAAACAAGTTAGGCATCTTTCTAATGACTTTTGTTCTTGGCAGATAAAAGGCCAGTGCCCTTTAGATGTTCAGAGAATACAGCCTCCAATCTTCATCCAAGGTATATGGTTTAGGAAAATATACCAGCAAGTGGGTGGCTTGACTGATATGAAACTCTAACTACTTTAGAGATGATTTTGATTTTTGGGTGGGCGTGTAACAAGATCTTTTATTTATGGAAGATAGTATATGGCATATCCTCCAGGAGTACCCCCAGCTTACTGACTCATCTGAGTGATGTAATGGCGATTAGGAAGGCCACTTTCATAAGCAGATGGGCCATAGAGCATGTAGTTAGAGGATCCAAGGGAGGTCTGCTGAAAGATGATAGAACAAAATTGAAGTCCCACTGACATACAAACTTCATTAAGGATAGATTGCACCACTCTGGAAGATGAGCACTCTATATCCAATGCCCATTCAAATACCAGGCTCTGAGCTTCGGTGGTCCTGGATTGGGATGCATGAAAGTGCCTTTTACTGTGAATAAGTTCCAGAAACAGGCAGATGTTTAGGGTGGACACAAACACTTAAGAGCTTTAGTAGATCCGTAAACCAGAACTGTTTTAGTCAGTTGGGCACAATAAAGATGGTCCCAGCTCCGTTTTGGTGGATTTTCTGTAGAACCTGTGGTATTAATTGAATGGGAGGGAAAGCATACCTCAGGCGATCCTTTCACAGTAGCAGGAGGGCATCTCCCCTTGAGCCCTTGACAAGGGCTACTCTGGAGCAGTATAGGGGAAGTTCCTTGTTCATCTGTCAGGTGGAAAGGTCCCTGGATGGCACTCTGCCTTGGGTGAAGACTTCATCGAGAACTGAATTGTGCATCTCCCATCTGTGGTTCATTGAAAAATGTCTGCTGAGACTACTAGGGAGTTCCGCACTCCTAAGTAGTAAGTATACTGCTGAAAGGGTTATGTGATGGCTGATGAATCAATTCCACAGACTGACTGCCTCTATACAACGAGGGAAGGATCTTGTTCCCCCTGCTTGTTTATATAAAAGATAGTTGTCATATTGTCTAACATTATTTGGACGTCAGGATCAGATGAGTGAGAGGAAGATGTTGCAGGCTCAAAGGACTGCCCAGAGTTCTCGTTAACTGATATGCATTCTGGACTGGTCCAGCTGTCTTGAGCCATATGATATAGGCTCCCCAACCTAAGGGGAAAGCACTGGTAACAATGGTTGCCTTGAAAGTCGGTGTGAGGAAAGGAATCCACACCCAAATTTTCTCTGGCTTTGTCTACCAGAGAAGAGAGTCCATAACCTTGGATGGAACTGTCACTTTGTTGCTGATGTTGCTCCTCTCTGGTAAGTATATGGACAGAAGCCAGGCTTGTAGACAACAAAGATGGATCCTGGCAAATGGCATTATGTGTGTGCATGAGCCATGTAGCTGTGGAGGGAAAATGAAATTCTGATTAAAGTCTGGGGTCTGAAAGTTACCTGGCATATGAGATCACCCATGGCCTGAAACCTTTCGAAAGGTAGATAAGCTCTTGCTGTGGATGAGTCCAATGTCATGTCTATGAAGCTTATGGACCTCGTGGGAGGATTTCTTGTGTAGATTCAAACACCTAGGGAAGGCAGTAGACTCAACAGGAATCAGGTTGCCTGTTTGACTTCTTCATTGGATCTGCCCATCAGAAGCCAATCGTTGAGGTATTGCCAAGATGATGAATCCCTTTCTTCTCATCCACGCTGCCATCAGTGAACAAAAAATTTCTATAAAGACCCTGGGTGCTGTGGGTGGTACAAAGGGGAGGACTCCAAATTGGTAATGGTCTTGACCAAAGAGGATCCCAAGTTACCTACTGCGGGATGGGTAAATGTCTTTGCATCTTTCATGTTGACAGCCATAAACTCTGTGCCTTCCTCTATGGAGGGAATTATTGATGACAAAGAGAGTATGTAGGAGTTTAGCTTTTGGATGAATATGTTCAGTTGATGTAGGTCAAGAATTGGCCTCCATCCCCTGCTCTTTTGGGGGATCAAGAAGATAGAATCCTTTCCCTTGATGATGAGGTGGAAACCTTTCTATTGCTCCCCAGAGGAGAAGCAAGTCCACCTTTTCTGGTGGAGAATCTCCTTGTGACAGTGGTCCCTGAACAGGAACTGGAAAGGGAGTTTGTGGGTGGGAGTTGCCAGAAACTCAGATAACTGCTGTGAATAACTTCCAGTACCGATGTATTGGTAGTTAGGTCCCTCCAGTTGCAGGCAAATTGGGTAAGGCAGCTTCCAATATAATCTGAGGAGGGGAATGATGTGGCATCAATAAAGGGACATGGATCTCAACAGTCGCATCAAAATAAAACTCTTTGGCGGAGGGTAGAGTAAAATGTGGTGGTGGATGTTGCAGAGGCTATGCTTTTGGGCCTATAAACCTTCTGTCTTTTACATGGTGGTCCTTGAGGACACCGATGATAAAAAGGGATGAGGAGGTGATCTCCCCCTATGCCCTGTTTGTGAGGTTCTCTCTTGAAGACAGGGATATAGACAGAGAATCTGTCTTCTCATGGAACAGATTGATTGTATCAAAGGGTAGGTCCTGGATGGTACTCTGCACCTTTCTAAGGAAACATGAGGATTTTAACCATGAGTCTCTCCTCCTAACAATGGCTGTAGCCATTCCCCTGGAAACAGTATCCACAGCATCCACTGTGGCGTGGAGGAAAGTTCTGGCCACCATGAATTTGCCCTCATGAATTAAGGCCTGGAAGTGGGCTCTATCCTCTTCCAGGAGCTTGTCCTTAAAATCTAGAAACTTGGTACGGATTCTGGCTGTCTAGGGTAGGGCTCTCATGGCCCTCAGTAGTGCCAGTGGGATGGATCAACAAGCAGTTGCTTAGACAGTCATGTCTTGTCAGAGGCAGAGATTCTGGGGCTTCTGTCTGGGGCTCTCTCTTCCTGGTACTACCGAGTCTCCTGAGGACCATCTGCCTCATTGGAAGAAAAGGCTGGAACCTGGCCTACCAATGGAACTGATGGTACTGATGGCTGGCTGGGAGAACAACTCTGCATCCTTGGAATAGCCGCTTTCTCTGAAGTAACAATGTTCCAGAATAGAGACAGACTTGATAGAAGGGGTGAATGAGGACAGGGACAGCAAAAATGTCCTCCAGAGAGACGTAGGTCTCAGACTACCCTAGGGCGTGGGGAGAACCCATTGGTGGAGCTGTCTGATCCAGAGCATCCCTGGTCACAGAGAAAATCGTATCCAAGAGGGCCACGTTGTTATAGACATCATGTCAGCTCTAGATGTGGAAGGAAGCTCCAGAGGCGGTTTATCTTTAGCCATAGCCACGGAACTGGTGCCAAACCTGGTGGATCCATACTCTTGCACACCACTGTCTCTTGCCAAGAAGATGTACTCAGACCTAAGTCTTTAGTGCCCCCATGAGTACACTCTCCCAACTTTGATGGTGTCGGGGAGGGAGCCTCACTCTTCAGGGCAGTCTTCACCAAAGATGGTTTGTCCCTATGCCTATGAAGGTGCCCCTTACTTTCATGAGAAAGCTTCTCTTTAGGCTCAGAAGTCTTAGCCTCCATTCCTGAGCTCATGCTTGGAGGGGTGCCTCCCGTGATGTATTGGGCGGGCCCCTGCTTGGATCTGACTGGGGTCTCATTGCCTTCCCTTTCAGGTGTGTCTTAAGTCTCAGTTCCCGACCCTGACAAGTTCTGGGGGGAAAGGAGTGGCATATGTTGCACTTGGCTGAGATGTGAGCCTCATCCAGGCAGCAGAGGCTGTGTTGATGTTAATCACTCACAGAAAATGAGCAAGGGCAGAAAACACAGTTTTTGAAATCGGGAACCATGGGCATAATCCCAGCATTCTCGGAGGGGAGTGTGGATTCCCTGGGGTGGGAAAAAGGGGAAACAACTACACTATACTATTTACAATATATTTACAGAAATGATACAGTAGAAAGAAGCCAAGGAAACCAAAGATTCTGACTCAGACCATGTGGCGATAAAACGGAACTGGAGAGGCACCTGCCCATTCTGCCCTTATACCCTCGGTTTAGAGCATGAAGAGAGCTATGGTGCATGTGCAGACCAATGGACATGACTTGCAAAAAAATTCTGGATTCAGTGTGCCTGTGTACCCAAGTGAGGAATACATATAGGTATGTTCACTTGAAGAACTAGGATGTAGTGAGGACTGTGACATGCTGGGTCTCATTAAAGAACATTTAAAAATCTTCTTTATGCATTTCAAATTGGTGGTGGTAATCTCTGAAATTTTCATTGGTCTGAGATCTGGCTGATTGTCTCTCACTCTGCCCATTCATTAATTAAGAATGGACAGCAGGTTCTTGTTGTCAGGTTCTGGGGCAGAACTGTGCAGGACTTGGCAGCCAAGTTTACACAGCAGAGGATCTTTGCTGCCTGTGGAAGTCTGCTGTTCTGGTGGTGCCTTCATGGCACGTAGTAGTCAGCTTGTTTGGTTTAGATATTGGAACTTTAAAAAAAATATGCTTTGTTCTGATTGGTTTATTCAAATAACTTGGTTTATAATAAAAGCTTGGTGGCAGAAATGGCCACTCCATTAATGAAGTACATAAATACATATATTTCAAAGCAAAAAATGTCACCTTGATAAGAAAGGCTGAAAAAAAGCTTGGATCATTGACTCTGGTCCTCAGTGTTTTTCAGGGCTAGACTGTTACATTCGGCAAATACCACATGTTTAGCATTCATACTGAAGGTGAGGGGCACATCTATGATTACGCCGAAGTAGATCCTGATTTAGGAAGGGATTTTAGATCCTGGTGCAGCAGATACTGAGTTTATTATGTAAATCTGTGTATGTGTGGGTAGTGATAGTCACACCAGACTTTCCTTTGCAGAGCTGATCCTCAGAGTAGAAATACGGTGTCTGCTGGCAGCAATGCAACAATGCTTTGTAAGTGGAGATACTTGTAATGGATAAAGATACACAGGAAGTCTACTTAAACATAGACAAGAAACACAATAAATAAACAAATATTAAATTACCTTTTTCATCAAGGAAACAGTCCCTACTCCTATACCTTCTTTATGACAACCTCCCAGGGACCACCCCCAGTATAAATATGGAAAAACTCCACTGATTTCAATGGAGTTACTCTGGATTTACATGGGATGAACTGAAAGCAGAATCAGGGTCATGTCAGGTCTGAATCGGATTTCTTTTACACCAATGTAAAGTAGGAGAAAATTCATTGAAATCGATGTAATTACACCAGAGTAAAAACAGCGTGAAGCTAATCAGGCTCATAACCCTCAAGTGACATATTCTGCTCTCATTTATACTATTGTATATCCAAAGTAATTTAACAGATGGCAACTGAGTTATTTCAAATTTATACTGGCGTACTGACAGCAGGATTTTGTCCCCAAGATTGTACCCACTGTGCCGTGAATTCTGGCTCTTATCACTTTAAAAACAAGTATTATGATAACTTTCAAATAATTTATTACTTTTGCGAGCACCTTCACAGATGCAATATCAAATCTCAACTCAGATGGATGTTCCTGCTAACTGCATCACTATAATAAATACACTGTAGATTAGGAAAGTTGGTCAACCTACAATCATACACAGTCAACTGTGGCTTGGTTCACAAGTGCATGATGCATTGTCACTGCACTCTTCTCATCTGCTCTGCCCTCCTAAGAGGCAGATTGCTTGCAAGAATTCAACAAACAGGAACTGACAAGGCAATAGGATGGCGAAGATACCAAATACTCTGATTTTTGCACTCGCCAGTCATTCAGCACTTTAAAACAACAATGCAGCCCTTCTTTATTGTGGGAAGTTAGTTACAAACAAAACAAAACAAACCCTCAAGAGATTTTTTAAAGCAGATTACAACCTGGATCTGTCAAATCCAAAAGCGTCCACTGAAACTCTGATTCTGCTCTGAAAAGTGACACTGCAGTGTTCCATGTTTATTTGTATTTCACTGACTACGTATCAGATTAACTCACTGTAAAGATTTTGTCCATATGCCCCCACAGAGCTGTGATGTTTGCCTCTTCCCCATAGCCTGCTCCTCCTTCTGCCCTCCTACAAAGGAGCATTCCCTCTCCATGAACCTCATCAGGGCTTTATTCCTCTCAATGAGCCCCACACATGGCCTGTATTGTCCATGCTCCTTCTTGGTATGTTCCCAGAACCTGCTATGCTCTTCTACTCCCCAATACATTCAGCTTTTAAAACTTGAATGTGGTACGGAAGTATGGGGAGGTCCAAAGATGTGGGGAGCATGGTAGCTAATGTGAAAGGGCATGGTGTCTCTGGGTGGGGTCCTGGAGAACAGGACTGTGGGGAGGTTTGGATGAAACCTCAAGAGAGCAGAGGGCTTTAAGGGAGAATAGGGATTTGTGTGAGACTGGTGGGGGAGAGGGGAATCTGATCTATCTAAAAGGTGATGGGGAAAAGGGGGGCTTGAGTTCAGAGGGGGGCCTTGGGAAGAGAAGTAGAGGGGAGAGGAATTCTAATCTTATGAACCACCTATTTATTTCCAGTCAGAGAAGAACTGAGCTGGCGGGGGGAACACAGAAGCATCAGGGAGCCCTTCATAGGTTCCCTGCACAGCTGCAGGATGCCCCACACCCCACCAATCACATCACATGACAGACCACATGTTTCACTTTGAAATGTCAAAAGTGGCCTGTGTGCAGGATGTTATCAGAATAAGTGTGCCTGAAGTCTGTGGGGATTGTGGTTGTAAATTAGAGGAACAAAAAGAAATGTGAGAAAAATTGTTTGTTTTTAAAAACAAGTTTAAATATTTCTTCAGCAAAAGTGTATATATATCTATATCTATATCTATATCTATATATAGATAAGATAGATATAAATATCAGTGACACTTAGAAACTGCATGCACATAGGGTGACCAGATAGCAAGTGTGAAAAATCGGGGTAGGGGGTAATTGGCACCTATATAAGAAAAAGCCCCAAATATCGGGACTGTCCCTATAAAATTGGGACATCTGGTCACCCTACATGCACAACACAATTTATATAAAACACATAGGTATACTGAGAGACACATTTGCATTTAAAAAAGGACTAAAATCCCTCCATATAGAAGTTAATTGTCCTATGAAGAATTAGTTTGTCAAAGAGAATAATTCAACCATTAAAGTGCCAGATAGAGGGATTTTAGTCCTATTGTAAATGCAATCCCTCTCTCAGTATATACCTATAATATGTGTTTTATATATATTGTGTTTGAACATGCAGTGCCTATCATTCCTATTATATACCTACACAAACAGGCACCATATGCGTAAACACACACACACAAGCACACCGCTATCTCCTCTGTACATATAAATCCACGCCACTGATGCAAACAGGACAAAACTTGTAAGAACATGCTATTTCAGTAGGTTTCTTGGCCCGCAGCACATAATCAATATGCAAGGAACTGCACGGTTTAGTAGCCAAGAAAATGCCATTAGGCAAGGAAACAATCATTTAGAATCAACACATAAATATTGTTATGACACTTAACATCCACTCAAGTAGATTCTGAAGCCTCTCAGCAGCAACCAAGTTTCCAACGAAGCATTATCTAAAACCAGCACACCAGTCCTTGAAAGGCTCACGGTTTCTTAAATGCTGGGTTCTCTAGGCCCCTAAGGCAAAGCTTTTTAAAAATGCAAGTGTTAAGGCAGGCTGTCATGCATATTGCCTTAAGTACCAGAATAGCTTGTCACTGCCATCTTGAAACTCTTAACAAAGACACAGTTGGACACACAGAAGCACAGTAATTGAAAGCTGCCTGACAGGAAGGTAGTATGTTAGACTGAAAGGCAGGTGCCAGCCTTTAGGGCACCTTATTCTGTCACAGCATTAAACAGAACATAAAAGGGGCTATATGCAGGAGGCTTCAGTTAAAAGTAACTAAAGCAGGTAGAGAAAAAGAAAACATCAGTACAGTACAATGGCTGCATTATCATCATATTGTTTAATGAGTGGCAACACTTTTTCAGAGGACAAAGTTCACATTCTAAAGCAAAACAATTCATTGGGTGCGGGGAGGGAGAGGTGAGCTTGAATCTTACATAGAGTACCAGTGCCATGTCTGCAGCTGGACATGTCTTCATCTAGTCAAAAAGACACCAATAGCTTGATCCTACCCTAAGAAAGGCAAGAGTGAATTGCCACATATTGCAGCTTGTAAAATGTGCAACGGCACTGAGTTGACACAATATACAACAAAGTGCTTTAGTACACAGGCCCTTGTTAAAAATAAAAATAATCAGTGAGAATAACTTCAGATGTGAATATGCCACAACAAATTGGCTAGTAACGTGCATGTGTACTTGCACTAGATAGAATCAGAACTGTTCCACTGTGTGTCATAGACCCAATACCTCCAATAGCTACAGGCAATTCTCCTTTAGCTGAAATTATAGTAGCCTGTCCCTTTGAAGAGGAAAGATTTGGTTTTATCTGCTGCAAAGTTCCAAGTGGCTATGGTGTGCAGACACGCAAGACTGTTCATGTCCCTTTTACTCAGATTCTTCTTTGAATTACAAAACATCTCAACAATAGAGCTATCCACATAAAATAACCTTACAATCAGAGACTATATTTAAATGTTACAAGGATAAAAGCCTAAATCAGGCCAATTAATCAGGGATGAAAAAACAACAATATTTTAATAACAAAAAAATCTTAAACATGCTCGCTTCTTGCCCCAAAATGGATTCCACCATTGGTTTTTCATGTCCCAATCTTTACAAACTAAGCAGAAATCTTGCCTTCTAACAGCTAGAACATCCCTATCATTATTTGGAACTTCTCTCTTAAAGGGGTGCTTTTGCCAGTGTGCCTCCTTCTCCCTTTTCTGGTAATCAAAGATTCTACATTCGTTAGGTTAACCTAGAACTACTTTAGTCTGCTAAACTGACCTTTCTAAAATGTTTCTGCACTTCATCCAAGTATTTGGCCCAAAGGCCTGTAAACTGCTTGAAGATGCTTTTGGGCAAAGCACATACTATCCTCAGGTTCTCTAACATGTTTTTCATTCATTTATTTATTAACTTATTTAGATCAGTTCAAAAGGCACATGGCAGCTGCCTGGTGCACAAGAAGTCTACCCAGCTTCTGTCTGGCAATGAGGTGAGTGAAGGATCTGCTCCCTGACCGCAGGCCATCAAAGAGGGCAAGAGTGTAATAGACCCATTGCCTTGCCCCCACCCCAAACCAGCCAGACATTTAAGGGGAAATGTACCGTACCCTATGAATGGGCATAGCAGCAGCTACTCTCTCTCTCTGTGCCCAGACCTCACTCAGACATAATCCCTCCTGGAGCTGCCTGTAGGTGGTGCAGGTGCACAGTACCTTTAGTATGGAGCACCATGGAATGAGCACCATGGAAACACCTTGAGCCCTTCTTAATTATATTATTTAACTCAAAGTGTTTCCATGGTGCTCATTGTCTTCATATCTGTTTGTCCTCCTGAAAACACATATACTTCATGCTCATAGAGGTTCCTACATATTGCTTACAGTAATACCAGCACAAATATACCTGCCTTCTGTTACTTTGACATTCACTTAGGATTCTGATTCTTCATGGCCTGGGTAACCATTTATATCTGTCCCAAAGGAGTGCAAAAGATAACCCAAATTGCAAAGAATTATTGAAACAAGACACTAGAATTTCTGACACAACTGCCACACTGGTTCAGACCAGTGGCCCACCAGTCACCAACAGTGTCCAGTACCAAATGCTTCACAAAAAAGTGCAAAAGACCACAAAAGACCGTAAATTATTGTGGCATATTTTGCCTCCAGGGAACACTTCCTCCTAAACTCCAATAGGCAGAGGTTGGATTATGCGCATCTGAAAATGTTATGAAGACCTTATATAAGGGGGACTGTATAACAGGAAGCCTTTGACCAAATGACCCAGTGACCTGCTTTCCTTTGATCATACTTAGTTCCATTATTCAGAAAATGGGGAAAGAATATGAGTCATAATTGCATTTCCCAAACTGCTAACAAGAGTCCTTCATCTTTCCTCTATTTAATGGGGGGAGGGGGGGAGTGAGAGAGATAGCTCAGTGGTTTGAGCATTGGCCTGCTAAATCCAAGGTTGTGAGTTGAATGCTTGAGGGGGCCACTTAGGGATCTGGGGCAAAAGCAGTACTTGGTCCTGCTATTGAAGGCAGGGGCTGGACTCAATGACCCTTCAGGGTCCCTTCCAGTTCTAGGAGATAGGTATATCTCCATATATTATTAATTACTACTAATTATTTGATAATACTTGTGAAGTACAACTGGAGTCTGCAAGTGGATTTTAGGGCACTTTAAAGTATCACTCAAACTAGAAATCTTGGTCTCTAGAATTTCCAGAGGGTGCCCCTGAAGAACACAGGTGAAGACCAGCTAGTTTGCACAATGTATATTCTCTGAAAACTGCCAAGGCTAGGACTTGAACTCACAGTGAGTAGGAGCAGCTCAGATATCACACAACATCACATTGAGCCAGCCAGTTACTGTGATAAACTACTTGCCAATCCTCTGCCTTCAACAGAACCCTAGTCTTTTTGCACATGCATATTTCAGTCTTTGAGGTGTCAGCTGAGCTCGTGCTGACCTGGAGTTCCAAACTTCACCCATAACAACTTTATCAATATGGTTTCTCCAAAAGGGCAATGCATAGCATGCACTAGTTGAGATAAGATTGGGGAGAATTATAACCATCCTTTGAGCCTCAAGTGTGGGTGCGCACACACATAAAATATTAGAAGAACCAGATGATTTTGTAAACAGCTGATTTGTAGGGGGGAAGAGAGCCTGAATCTTTACTCAAATGACCTCAAATTTGGACCACTAAACTTACAACACACCCCAATACAGCATGACAGATTTAAAGACAATCCAAGTCCAAATGTGGATTTTAGAGCCTACAGAATTGTTGCCTTGTCAACAGCAAGCGACTCTCCACCTTAACTGTAGCAGAGCTGCCACTCTGTCATAATGTTCCCTGTAACCTACAGACTGCTCCCTGCCAACAATCCCAAATATACAGTATATAGAAGTGAACATCTAACAAAATATATGCAACCCATAGAATGGATGGAATCAGTCAAAAATATTCTTGCAATGATGAAGAATGGGCCTAATTTCTATTGCTATTTAAAAAATTTCCTTTCTTTCTGAACTAAGCATTGCTAATTACAGTGATGCAGGCTTAATTCATAGCAATATAAATAACATCAGGCATAAGAACTAGCATTAGAGTATCATGCAATCTCAGACAAATATCCTTTCAAAGAAAATCTATAATAGCTCTTGGGTTACCCTCATTTATGAGCCATTATGCCTTTGACTGGCATCTGCAAATGGCCCCGTGTGAAGTTTCCATAACAAAGACGACTATTACAGTGCAGGGAATGATGTAAACTTTCACTGTAAAGTGATAGTGCTCTCACTGTGTGCTCCCATAAAGAATCCCTCAAAAGTGTTTCAACCTTTAAAGTTGAAAACTGCTTCTCTGGCCATATCAAAATGATGAAAATCATATCTGAATGTTCAAAGTTAGCATTCTCATTATTCAATCTCATAAAAAGTACTGATTGGGGAAGCAATAAGTGAACACCTCTTAACTGGAAACTGTGGAATCCTAGCACTTTTTCAAAGGAGGAGAAGACTGTCTGAAACAGACTGCAGGAGAATAATAAAAGTTAAAGAGCATTAAACTGCAGCTCTGAGCTTAAAGGTGAAACAGCTCAGTATTCTAGAAATGAACCTTAGAGGCAGCATCTTGATGTGTCATGGTAGTGTACTAATGTGGTTTTAGTTAAGTATATATTAGCTCTTCCATTAGATACCTCAGCTACTTTAAAGAAGATGTAACGACTTATTCTGGCCTAAAATTTCACATACTCCTTTTAAGAGCAAGGTGTGTGCATGCAATGACTGTAGCAAGGAAGGTTATGTGGGGAGGGTGCATCAAATTTATTTAAATAATAATAATTTGAGTGATTTTTCAGTGTACATTTAAAACTATGTATTTTACCAGTGTATATTTTTTTCTTTTGCATATATGTTAAAGAGCTATGATTAAGAAAAACCAAGCTGAAACATATGCCATTTACCCATAATCCCATAAAACCCATAAAGACCTAATCACATTGGACATACTGTAATTTAATTAATTAATTTATTTATAATAACTCAGATCCATCCCAAACTACTCTCATAAAACAACAACAAAATAAAACAAAAAATGAAAACAAACAAAACCTCACAACACTGAAATAAGACCCACGTAGCGAAGACTGACATTTAAAAATTATCTGCTGCACCTTCCAATGGACCACGGGATTTGTAAGGAGGGAGTGGAGAGATGAGTTTCGAAAGGCCACAACAGACGAGAAAGGAGAGCAGTCTTCTTTGGAGCAAAGGATACCCCAGATTTACATTGCAACATTCAGCTACAGCCTCCATTCGGATTTATAACTTTATTCCATACTCAGACAAGGAGGTGTTTGGAATCTAAACTGATATCTGAATTTTGTGTCTCTAACATAATTTTTTCATGTTAAATAGCTATGTTACTATTCACTGAATTGTCTCTTTCATAGCCAGAAATGACAATGAGGAGTTCTTGTGGCACCTTAGATACTATCAAATTTACTTGGGTATAAGCTTTCGTGGGCTAAAACCCACTCAATCTGCATGGAGTTGAAAATGCAGTAGGAAGATATATATAACAGTACATGAAAAAATGGGAGTTGCCTTACCAAGTGCGGGGGTCGAGACAATTCAATTAAAGTGGGTTATCAACAGGATGAAATGTGATAGTTGGTAATGTGCATTTTGGTGTGGAGCAGAATTTACTCAAGATAACTGAAAGGCTAAAAAAGTAAGAGTTGTAAAACTCTCCTTCCTCTCAAATGCACAGCATAGATTGTAAATAGTGACTTTGCCTATTGAGCAGCTCCAATATTGAGATTAATAAGCTGACAAGTTTCAAGGAAGACTAAGAAAACTGCAAAATTAAAGTGCATTGCAACGTGAAGAGCCAGTGGTTTGGTGGGATCAGTGCAATGCAGCAAGGTAAAGCTATAAAATAAAGACTGAACTGAAAGGGCAACATAAAGGCCTCATTCGTTTCTGCATTGCCTCTAATAAGAATTTAGGGCCCACATTAGTTTTGGAACATGGGTAAGAATTACAGACTCATTTTGAAAGTTACAGATGGATTTCGTTCTGCAGGTATCAATGTTAGTAAAACTTACTAGAAATCATAAAAAGGAAAAAAAACCCTTTCCTGGGTTAATATTCTTATGATGGAGTTTATCATCAAGACCTGTCAGCTATTTAATCTTAGATAGTAAGAAAAATCAGTCATGGGACAACTTTGCAATAATCTTCGAGCACAGCACAGTGAGAACGTTTTCTACCATCTTGATGCTTTGTTGTGAAAAGCCTGTGTGTATCAATGACTTCAATTCATAACCCCTGAATATCCTATATCAGCTAAGAATACTGACATTAGCAAACTGATCTTTTGTTTTCAAGGTGAATTTGAGAGTTGTTGGAGATTTTATTATAAAAAAAAAATTCTAGGATCTATCATCTATAATTAAACTGACATGGACTACTAGGCGCACAATTGGAAAATAAGGTTGATGACAAGTCCTGTGAAATTTTATCTTGTTAATTCTGTAAGACTCCTTAGCAATCAAATACAGTCTATATATCATACAGATGTAAATCAACACATAAATATACATATGCCAATATACATATTTTCACTTTTTTTTCTCGGTTGTCCCTGTCTTGTGCCTGAGAGGTGTAGGCATCTTGTACACTGAAGGTGCAATCCTAAAAAACCCTTCCTTACATAGTTAGTCGCATTAACCTCAAAAACACGAGTAAGGATTAACTGTGCTAAGGTTGCAGGATTGTGTACCCTAGACAACAAATATGGTTTAGTGGTTACTGCATAGAACTGGGATCACATTTTGTCTTCCTTGCTCTGCCACTCATCCCTGACATCTAACACTCTAAGAATAACATCCCTTGGGCTCCTAGATCATGACCAATGTGAATTCAGAAAATGCACTATGGAATTCTCCCCAAGTATGTAGTGGTTGGTAAATTGGGAGAATTTAAAACTTGGTTCACCATGGTTATGTGTTCCAAGTATTTTGTGTATTGAAGAACAACAGTCTACACTCCAGAAGAGTTCTTAAATAGACGGACATTATCTCCCTTTGCATTCTAGCCTCAGACAATGAATTACCAGGCAGGATCGGGCCATCCCAAAGAGGACTCTAATTTTTATCTAGACAGTTCTCAGCAATAGATGCTAGATCCACTTAACTATGTAAGATCAAGTACCACGTAGTAGCTGATTTATTCTCAACAGATCTGGCACTTAAGAATAGTGTCTTGGCAGTTGGTCAAAATATTCTTATCTGTTACAACTTTCTTAGTAAAAGAAATCAGCACCAGAGCCATTATCTCCAATTTTCAATTTGGTCACCTGAAATTTCTGATAACCCTCACTTCCCTCTGGCTTTTGTGCTCAGCTCTTCCACAGCATCCCCGGCCCATATCAGAGTCTTAGTGGGGCAGAATAATATTAAGTAGAGGTACAGAATATCTTTAGTGAGTCCCAGAATAGGTCAAAATCCATAGAGTCTAGATCTAGAAGATGAACACAATAGTATAATATTCCTTGGATCCTGAAATGTCAAATATTATAACTCCTGATAATACATATAAACAAAGTTAAATGTGTTCCTTTTTATCCTCCACATCAACTGCCTGGTTTTGCCCTCAGATCTACCTGTGTCACTGCTACAAAGACAACAAGAGCAGAGCAAGCATAACTGAGAGTAAACCTGCTCCCCAACTCTCCAATACTAGTTTTCTGCAGAACAAATCATTGCAGTATAGCCACTCTGACTAATGGACCATAACAGCTCCACACTCTAGATTCAGCATAAAACCAAACCAAACCACACTCACTCCCAGGCAGTTTATGTAGCCACTGTCCAGCAATAAAGACTGACCTCTAGAGCTCCACAAAAAGAAGCCAATCTTAAACCAATCTCTAGCTATTAGAGATCAGGACAAGACCAAAGGAGAGGGAGGAATAGGGGCTGATTATCTCACATCTGCCTACTGCAGGGTTCTAGCATCTTCCGCTGAACCATTTGGTATTGGCCACAGCCAGAGACTAAAGAAAATGGACCTTGGCCTGATCCAGTATGGCAATTCCTGTATTCTTAGAAAGGTTCCAATTCACATCAAATCCCAACAGCCATGGCTGCCCTTCAAACCAAAACCATGAATGAGAGACACCAGGTGGAAAACAATCCAACTTCTCAACCAACAATTAACCTATGCAAACATGGGTGTGCAAGTACATCCCACCACCAATCCATCTGCTCCCCATTCTTTTATTTCATAGAATTACTGTAGCGAGGAAGAGTGGGCTCCCTCCAACCTGGAGAGCAAGAGACCACTACACTCCCCGTGGTGAGTGGGGCTAAATCCACCCCCCTCCCTCCAGAAGTCCTGGGGCAGGACAGGAAGTATAAAAAGAGAGCCCTGCAGCTCAGCAGATCTTCCAGGATCCCTGACTCGGCCCTAAGTGGAGCTGTGCCCTGCAATCGGAGGAGGCAGACGAGTGCCCTGAGGGGCTGTGGCGACTGCTGGTTGCCGAGTAACCAGAGGGGAAAGAGGATCTTTGGACTCTGGAGCCCCCCTACCTCCAGTTTTTGCTGCCAGAGAGTGAGTCAGCGTGTTTTGGCAGGATCCCCATTGACCCAGTGGCAGGATTCCCTGGAACTGTTAGGGCCCTGAGCTGGAAGAAGGGTGGGCCCAGGTCCCCTTACTGCCAACCCCATCCCTGGGGTGGCAGCCTACCCACCTTAGGCCAGACAGCTTGTGCTTTCCTGCTTTTGCTCTGCCCCAGCCAGGAAGCTGGGCCATAGACAGTTTGCTGTCTGCCCCTGCCAGAAGGCTCTTGGCTAAAGACTCCTTGGGCTCTGCCCCACCCATAGGGCCAGAGCTTCCTTATAGACTGCCATTATAGACTGTTAATTGCTGTCTGTCCCAGGCAGAAGGCTGTGGACTAAAGACTGTTTGCACTCTGCCCCCTACACCCCAGAGGGCGAGAGCTTCCCCACAGACTGATTACTACCCACCTGTAGTGAGGTGGAGTGGCCTTCCTCCCCATTCGAGAGTGAGGGACACTACAATTATGTTTACCAAAATGTATAAAGCACAATAACTTTCGAATCTATTCTTATGGGCACCCAGCAATTGCAGATACAAGACACGTGCTTTATGATGCCCTCAGATAGTCCCGTATCTTTCAATAACCAGCCTGCCCACTCAAAAGATAGGAGTGGGCAAAAAGAGCAGTGGGTTGGTGCCAGTGCTCAGATGTTTCACCACAGTTGCTATTTCTAATTTCTGTGAGACTAGCTTTGCCAGTGTCTCTTGATATTTAAAGCACAAGTTAGAATTAAGATGAAAAAAAAATGACAATGAAACTGAATGTTTAGAAATGCAGTATGTCAGAAAACTTCTTTTTGTATTGATTTATTTTGGCAATCATAAGTGCTGCACTTTTTCTTCTTCTTCTTTTTTTTATACATAACAGTGTGCCCCACAGGCATCAAGCTGCTAGTGTGTACGGGAGGGATTAAAGTGAGCCTGCATGTTGGATGAAATATAAATTAAAATTATACTTCTGTCAATCTTGAATCAGGGATTGTTTCTAAAGGTCTCCCAAAACGCTAAATTTCAAATGAGTCTTCATTTATTACTTCAGGATAGGCCAAATGCATAATTTATTAGTGACAGTCAATATACCCTTATAAGTAAGTTCCCCCTGAGCTTTGGAGTAAAAATATGTTATGCTAATTCTATTAGTTAGGTACACAAGAGCTGTCTGAATGAACAAACAAGTATTAAAACAAGAGACATGAACAAAGAGATGTCTAACTGTCCATTTGCTAATGCCAAGTAAATAAGAGGTATTCTAAACTAAATATATATTTATGTTGTGTAGGTAAAAGATGAATTGACATAAAGTCAATAAAATATCTCTTTTCTTTTAACCAAATTCATATGTATTTTCTTAACTGTTCTTTCACTGCAGTTGATTTTATACATGCTTATATAACATTGCAGTACTTTCAATATAAGACAGTCTTGAGTTTCCAAGTCTCAATTAACTAAAAATCCCTGCTATCTGAAACATATACTGTAAATTCCCTCAATCGTATGAAATCTCATTTATCCACGCTTATTCAATGTCCCCATGACATTCAGATAATTGAGACTATACTTCGTATTTTTAGTGCAGTCCTACTGAAGACCATCCCTTGTGACCTACCTGGTCTCAAGTGGAACATTGCTATTGAGTACCCAGCTGTCTTGAAGTTGCACAGACTCAGGAGTGGTGGCCAAGTCATTTGGTGCAGGAGCTGGTGCATGGATCTGGTTCCGCCGATTTGTGAGAGAGTTCCTATTGAGGGAGTTGGCAGAGGAGTGATGATGAGACAGTGTATGATTGTGAGGAGGTGGGAGAGGTGGTCTCAGTGTTGACTGGCTGTGGTGATTTGAAGGGCCTGCAAGAAAAAAGAGAAATAGTCATCAACATCTGTTGATGGCAGATTTTTTTTCTTCAACAAGCCTCAGGCCTTTTGAAAATTTACCCCTTACAGCATAGTTGCAGTTAGATAAATTATGGTAAAATGACACTGGGAAGTTCCATACTTAATCTCTTTAAAAAAACCCCAGGGTAGGGGCCTGATTCTTCTTTCACTTATGCTGGTTTTACAGTCCAGGGAGAAGAGATCAGGCCCCAACTAAGTACATTTTACAATGAAAAAGATGGGCCAAATCCTTCACGTACTTCAATGGGATCAGGCTTTGGCCCGATTTTTCTAACTGGCAGTACCCACAAACTCTGTGTGAAATCTGAAAATTATGCTGCTATTCCTCCTTCTCTCACTGGAATGTGGCTAACAATGTCGTTGACGATGAATGAGAGATGGGGGGAAATAAATCTAGCTCATTCGCCCAGGATTGAGATGGCTTTGCTTTGATAATGGGAATACAAACTTGTTTTAGTCAGTAAGTAAGCAGATAAAATTCAGAAATACACAGGAAGACAATATAATGGCCAAGAAAGTATAATTTAAATATAGTCACTTTTCTAACCATATGCACATAATGGTAAACAAGCTTATTTAATGAAATTCCATATGTTCTGGCAATTTTAAAATTTTAATAAAACTAATGAAAGAGATGAAAAATACAAGTTAATCCACAAATAAGTGGATTAACTGTATGTCTTAATCATTACATTAATTTGTAGTTTTCTAGTGAACAATAATTAGAAAAAGTAACATTAGCAAAATTACAATTATACTGATGTATGTTTGTTTTTAGACACTATGAAGCACATTGTGTATTTAATGACTCAAACAATAAAAGAAAACATCACTGTGGAAAATATTTACAGCCAGATTGATCTATTTTCACATGGAACTACGAAGTATCGCAAATATACTCTTCTCAATTAATTGTAAATTAATTAAGTTCAACATTTTCAAACTTGGATGCCTAAAGTTAAACTCCTAAATAAGTGACTTGTTTTCCAGAGCTTCTCATCACCTGTTCAAAGGGTGCTAAGCACTTCTGAAAATCAGCCCACATAGCCAGAAGCCTAAATACAGATTTGAGAGCTTCATTTTAGGCATTTAAGTTTGAAAATTATGGCCAGAACACACTGCCTATTCAAAGACAGAATCTGGCCAATGGTGTGCAGTTATGCAAGGGAAAGAGAGTAAAAGGGACCCTCTCGCCATGATCACCTTGTACAGGTGACATCCAGAATCCTGCAACTTGGGGTCTTTGTGTGCAAGAGGGAATGCTACCACCACCAATGGCACTAGGCAACCCACAGGTGACAGTGGTAAATTCATGCTTCTTCCCTCCTTCCTCTCCATCTTACAGAGTGCATTCTGATATAGAGTGCTAAGTGACCTCTCCTGATTGGATTCTCCAAGCATTCTGCTTGTGTCCTCTGCAGACAGGATTTTTGGGAGCTAGCGCTTTTGCTGCACTGCCACACAAGAACCACCTCACTCAAGATAGCATAATTAGGGGTGTACAGGGGGGAGGGATAGCTCAGTGGTTTGAGCATTGGCCTGCTAAACCCAGGGTTGTGAGTTCAATCCTTGAGGGGGCCACTTAGGGATCTGGGGCAAAATCAGTACTTGGTCCTGCTAGTGAGGGCAGGGGGCTGGACTCAATGACCTTTCAAGGTCCCTTCTAGTTCTAGGAGATAGGGTATCTCCATTAATTCAATAAATTTATTGTCCTTTGGAGAGAAATGTTGATTTTCCTAAGTATCTTTGTGGCCCTTAGAGACCACAGTGATGGGCAGATAAGACAGAAACAAATGGGTACGTTTTATTGTGACTACTTGTGTAAGCAAAAAGTTGCCCTATGAGGAGACTCTATAAAAGTGAATAACAAAAAGAAATCCTATACTTCACATGGTACTGTAAGCTGCTAGATACAGTCTCTTAAGAAATGGAAATAGCATATAGCATATCCTAAATAGCATGTAGCATATCTTCTCATTTTTATCCTAACAGAATGTCTATTACTTTGGACAGGTGCATCCCAAACCTTGCAGTTCATCACATGCGCTGTCTGCCCTATTAATTTTGCCCTACATATTTTAAAAATGCTTCATTCTTCCTGTGGTAGGCTGAAGGAGGTGGTTTAACCTAACATACTATTATACATCAAATGCTTAATCTACACACCGTGCTCTAGGTCCTTGTACACTTCTTGGAAAGGAGACAGAGGCAGACACAGCAGGAAGACAATGTGTTTGGATAATATCCAAGTACAGATGAGCCCAATGGAACTATTTCCCCAATGTCTGAATTTTGGCATTGAACAAAACATGTTAATTTGGATTTCAGTAAATGGATTGTTGTGAGTGATAAAATGCAAATTTGAGCACTTATGTATTAAAAGTTACTTCAGGAAGCCCAATGTTTCATATGTTCTGCAATTAACCTATTTTCTGAAGCAGCATCTTTTTCGTATACTAATCTATGTACTTTTCCAACAATATCTCATAATACTGTAGGTCTAGTTCACACCTATACAAGAAAACAAAATTAATACCTTCTTTTTGGTGTGTGCTAGTTTTAAATGACTAAGTATATTTTAGATACGTTATTAGATGGTACATTCATAATGACTCGGGTTCATGAAAGCACTTAAGAACACGCTTAAATCTATCTCTAGTCAGGACAGCACTTAAATGTATGTTTAGTTTTAAGTACGTGCTCAGGTCCCATTGACTTCATGAAACACTTAACTGCTTGTCTGAATGGGAATGGACTTAATCACTTAAACTGTTTAAAACACTTCCCTTAGTTTTGTGTGGCAGGGGAGGATAAACATGGAAAAGAGATATAACTATGTACACTGTTTTGCTGTAAAATTCAGTTTTGAGATATACAGCCTTGCCAGCAGCAACAGAGAATCTATGAACCTTGCAAATTTTCAGCCACAATATTAGAAGCATCTTTTTTTTTTTAAATCAGTCAATAGTTAAGTCAATACATCAATACTAATAAAAACCATTTCTACAACACTGCAAGATTAAGGAGGCAACAGGTTGAGTTCAAGTTCCCAAAATTACATTTAATTTAGTTCAAGTATATTATATAAATACAAAACTATATACATTGTTGTTTACAGCTATACTAAGGAATTGACTAGATACTGCAGCTGTTAAATCTCAAAACATTTATTTATATCAAATCCAAAACATTGTAACACACAGTACAGAACAATCAAATAAGTAACTAAATTAAATGTGTATTTGTAAGCTTAAATGTCCCAGAAAGAGGGACCTGCTTTTTCATAGAGCTGGACCAAAACTGGACCCGGGGATTTGAACACCCCAGAACTTTGCAGAGACTCAAAATCTGCATTTGGAAATAAACGTCTCCACTTTTACTGTATAGGCACGTTGTTGAAGCTAGTAGTAACCATTGCAACAACAGCTGTGACTTTTTAGTCTTGGAACTTCAAGGAGGGGTATCACTCTTCATGTAATCAAGAATCAGCAGCTTGAAGGATTGGTACACTGTATCTTTCAATATGTGATGCTCAGTGGTTTCTTGCTATTGCCACAGCAGTTGGAAGCCTAAAGATGATAAATAACTTGATGAGCTACAAATAACTGTATAGTAGGGAGGGATTTTTTTTTTAAATACAGCAGCTACAAGTATATTGATTTAGTTTTGGAAAAAGAAGCGCTGTGGGAATTATGCCCTTCCTCAAATATTACATCAATTAGGGGGTTCATGTACTATTCAAAATCAGGTGTTTAGACGATGGGAGGGGAAGGGTTGTTTAGATCACCTTGATCAATCAGTCCTTCAGCAATCATATAGACTGTGCTGATCACAACAGGTCTTCCATTCTTCTCAGGCCTTCCTTCTCCACGTTTGATCATGTCTTTTCACAATAAAATCTTCCCATCTCTTTGGAGGTTGGCCGAGTAGTTGTTTCAGTTCCTGTGGGTACCACTCAGCAACAGCTGCAGTCGACTGATTGTCAGTGAGCCTCGCTATCTGCCTGGCCCATCACTTTTTACTATGCCTGCTCTCAACAAAGACATCCTGAACTCCACTCTGCTGTCTGATCACTTCATTGGGGACTCGGTCGCCGACTGAAATTCCCAAAATTGTTCTTTCCATAGCCCTCGCCGTGACAGACAGTTGCTGCTCCTCTGTCTTTGTCAGCGTCCATGTTTCGCTGCTGTACAACATTGTCGGCAGTACTGTTGAGTTGAAGAGGCTGGCTCATGTTGCCTTGTTGATTTTTCCTTGAAGAACATCCTTGATAGAATTGAATGCATGCCAACCAGCTTTCTTTCTTCATGAGAGTTCACCTTCCTGATCATGGTGCATGTTAATTTTTTGGTCAAATAGACGTATTATTCAACTTCTTCTATTTGTTCTTCCTTGATTATTATTTGGGCTTTTAGAGAGGTATCAGACCACATAAATTTCATTTTGGAACAGTTAATTTTCAGTCCGACTTGACTGCTTTTTGTGTTGAGTTCTTGCAGCATTTTCTGTAGTTTGATAGTATTTTAGGCGATCGACACAATATTGTCCATGAATCTGAGATGGCTTAACTGCTCTCCATTGATGTTGATTCCATAATTCAGTGGTTTGAGCATTGGCTTGCTAAACCCAGGGTTGTGAGTTCAATCCTTGAGGGGGCCACTTAGGGATCTGGGGCAAAATCAGTACTTGGTCCTGCTAGTAAAGGCAGGGGGCTAGACTCGATGACCTTTCAGGGTCCCTTCCAGTTCTATGAGATAGGTATATCTCTATATTTTTTTTTAACCACTTCTGAGGCAATCTGTGAGGAGTTTCGGTGAAATCGTGTCTCCTTGTTTCATACCTGGTGGGACTTCAGTTGATGAGAGGCTTTTAAGAATCTCATGGACCAGAAAAAGGACTGCCTTCTCAGTATGCACTGCAGGACACTGACAAGAGAGGATTTGATCAACCATCTAATGGAGGAGAAGGCAAGGACAGCCTGTGACATCCTTGGTCTCTGTGAAACACAACAAAGAAAGGAGATGGAAGTGAAGTGGAGAGATGAAAATACTATAATGTTAGGAAAAGGAGAAGGTGTGAGAACCGTTGGAGGAATCACCTTCATCATCAACAAGGAATGGTCTTCAAAAATCATCTCCTGCAAGTTCAAGTCATCACACATTGGAGTGCTACACCTCCGACTGAACAAGAACCGCACCTTCAAGATTATTCAGATCTATGCTCCCACAAGCTTCCACAAGCACAATGTGGAAGAATTCTATCAGGAGCTCAAGGAAACCCTCGCTCAAAAATCCACATATACGATCGCGATGGGAGATTTCAACGCCAAAGTTGGAGGAGGGAAAGAAGGTAAAAAGTTCATTGGAAGGTATGGCATCGGTGAATGGAATCCACGAGGAGAGCGACTTGCAACTCTGGTGGAGACGAAATAAATGTTCATTGGTAACACCTCGTTTAAGAAGAAGGCCAAGAGGAGGTGGACATGGATCACACCCAATGCGAAAAACAAGAACGAGATTGACTATATTCTGATCAATAAGGGGTGCATTGTACAAGACATCTCAATAGTACTATCATTTAAACCACTAGTGGCCATTGCTTGCTCAGAGCATGGCTCAACTTCAACGAAAAGGTGGAGAAGAAAGCACTACAGATGGCATATCAGAGACAACGGCCAAAAATATTCGACAAGGCAATCTTGAAAGCGAACATTTCCAAGGAAGTCTGGAGTCTTATAAATAACTGCGATGAGGACTGTAAAAACTTCACTGATGAATTGAGGAATGAATGAAATTAGCCGAGAAAGAAAGACAGAAAAGAGTGAAGGGAAGAATCTCTGAGGAAACGCGGAACTTGTTAGAGAAGCAGAGGAATATGAAGCAAAATGATGGTGACAAACTTGAGTACTCCCTCCTCTGCAAGTTGATAAGAAGACGACTAAAGGAGGACTTCGAGAAGTACCGAAATGAAAGGCTCTTAAAGACAGCTGAAGATTGCAGAAGTCTCAAAAATGCAAAAGGGAATTGACACTGTACAGGTCAACAATGGCACTGAAGAACAGGGATGGAAAACCAGCAATTGACAGAACAGGGGTGGAAGCGGTTTGCAAAGATTTCTACACCAAACTGTTCACGTCTCAGATAAATGTCCCAGTACCAACACTTCAAGAAGCATGTACTCCCAATACTTGTCAGCGAAGTTCGACATGCAGTTCATCAAATGAAGGAAGGAAAAGCCCCAGGTAAAGATGGACTGACAATCAAAATGATAAGAGCTGGAGGCCAAGACCTCTGGGAAACCCTTGCTCAGAGGTTTAGCCGTTACTTGGAATTGCAGAAGATATCATCTAGATGGAAGGAGTCCAACACCATTCTGCTGTACAAGAAGGGCTATCATGAAGATCTAAAGAACTATCATACAATATGCCTGCTCTCACATGTTTACAAGCTGTTCACCAAAATAATAACAAACTGACTCTCACAGATTCTGGATGAGCGACAGATAAGAGAGCAGGCAGGCTTTCAAAGGAATTTCCGCACAATGGACCATATTTTCACTATAAACCAGCTATTGGAACGCTCAAGGGAATACAAATTTCCTTTATGTATTGCCTTTGTTGACTATGAAATAGCGTTCGACAGCATAGAGATCAATGCAGTGTTGAAAGCTCCTGCAGAGCAGGACATCGACACAAACTATATCAAACAATTAAAGGAAGCAAATTCTGACGGCACTACAGACATAACTTTATTTGATACCCGCCTTTGCATCTCGGTTAAGGGTTGTTTTAAATAACAAAAAACCTTAGAGCTGGACATATGAAATTAAATGTAAAAGGGCTGTCTTCTCTTTGAACCCGCGTTTCAGATGTGGACAAGCATCCACAATTCCTAAAAACTGTAGTAGCTGTCATGGGTATTGAACATTTCTGAAAATCTAACTTTAAAGTGGGGATGTGATCCTTCAAGAAACATTGTTGGCGTCCAAGATTCAGTACACCGTCTATTTATGACTTTGTCTTTGGAGACTGAGGGGAATGGGCAAGTTTGCATTCCCATTTATGAATAGTAAGTATCCCATTCTTACTTATGTTCTAATGAATACAGAGGGTCTGACTGAAGTCACTGGGAGTCTTCTAATTGGGCTTTGGAACAGACTGTCAAAGAGGAAATTTAGGAATAACATTGCTTTGTTTATTTCCATATCAGATAACACAATTAGAAACCTGGACTATTTATGGTTAAGCTACATGACTGGGTTAAAATGCAGAATCCATCTTCAAATCTGTAGAGTACCTGCACAGCTCGCAATCACTGCTGCAGTAGCAGTGGCTGCTCTCCATACTCTTATATGCATGGGGAAGGCGCAGGGGGCTTTCTAGCCACAATTTGATGAGCAACTGGCCATTCCCAGAGCACTCTCAAATCAAAAGTGCCAGGAGGACTGCTGTGGAGACTGGTCAGTGGTGAGTAAAGAGAGTGCAGTGCTTCCTTGGAGAAACTGCTCTTCATAGCATAACCATGACAGTTCTACTGCAGCATTTGCAAATGTGCCCTGGTGATAATATACCTGCTACTGGATTTCACAAAGTGATACCGTTACAATGGTAATGCTATGTTTGTTTTCATGGGTACACACAACTCTTTGGGTTCCAAACATCACCTCTTGCCTGTATACCGTATAACGTGAGACACCCGCTCACTCCTGCTCTGACATTATCAAATCCCTTTCCAAGCACTGAGACGCACTGGTCCATGAACTGCATACATTTACTAAAACCATGCAACACAGGGATTTGAGAGATAGGCAACTTAATCTGCCACCTCAAAGCTCTACTTAAAATCCTGCTAGAATCAGGAGAAATATCACTGAACACAGTAAAATTGCAGAGCAGTCATTTTTCTGGATCAAAGTTCCACACCAACAGATCCCCTGAAAAACCATATGGGTTGCACCTTACTCATGTTCCATTGCTCTCTGCTCCTATGATTAAACATGAGCATTTGAGAGTCAGGAAACAATCTCCTCGCAGACACATACCCTAATCCTCTGCGCAGGACTCTTTAAACAATCCCCTTATACAGGAGCGCCTTCAAATGAATCAGTACATAATTGTCTTCTAACCAATATTTAATATTGAATGCACAGTAAGATAGGAAAACCGATGCAGAGAGTTTCAGCCAGGATTAGAACTCATGAGTTTCTAGTTCTGTGCTCAGATACCTTTATCATACTGCTTCTCTAAAGAAAGGAACTGCCATACCAAAACATCTAATTCAGTATTCTGTACTAACACTGGATTCCTCATAGGAATCCATTAATGCATCTTATTATGTAATATGTTATCACTCTGGACCAGTGATCCCAATGACCAGTTTATCCCTGAAGCATAAGCGTACATTTTTTTTTAGCTAATACTACAGGTTTGATTCTTATTTATAGCTCTAGTTAACCCTATTGTTTCTTTTCTATTTTTTTTTAATTTCCCATGTAATTTGACACAAGGCTGAAGTTTAAACACAATATGAGGACAATCTGCATGCTCTGAAAATGTTATTAACATGTGCTATAAAAAAGCAGATCTATCTGGTTGACACCCAGAGATGACATGAATTCTCATTTCTTGTAGCTTTAAACCATTTGCCATGTGCTTTCTCCTTTCTTTCCATTGTTATTACAATATTTGGAGGCAGAAAAGATGGAATGAGACACACGGCCAGCCTGTACAATCGACACTGAAAATTCACTCAAGGTGTGGTGCAACTTATGAGCCACTACTTAGATTGGAACTTCAAGGGGCTGAGAATGTCTTTGTGTTCTGTGTTTGTACAGCACCTAGCACTCTGGGGGCCCTACTCCATGACTAGCACTCCTCAGCACTGTGGTAATACAAATAAATAATAACAACAACATATGAGCTTCCACTTGTGGACTATAACCATGATTAATTATTTAATTTAATGGAGATATCCCATCTCCTAGAACTGGAAGGGACCTTGAAAGGTCATTGAGTCCAGCCCCCTGCTTTCACTAGCAGGACCATGTACTGAATTTGCCCCAGATCCCTAAGTGGCCCCCTCAAGGGCTGAACTCACAACCCTGGGTTTAGCAGGCCAATGCTCAAACCACTGAGCTATCGCTCCCCTGTATTACTGCTGTTCCTGCCCCAAAGAACTTACAGTCTAAATATAACACAAAAAGACCAACACACAAAGAAAGGGATTTTGGCATAAAAAGACTGCATTTAGGAAGGACTTTGGTTTACTAGGGCCTCATAAGATTGATGGTTGACCTCCGGTAAAGTTTTTAGCATACATATAAGAATTTTTATTGGGTTTTCTATGATTTCTCTGTAATGCTTTTACTCTAAGAATATTTTGCTTTGTTAAGGCTGGTTGGTAATTGGTATATAGTGTTATAAGCCCCTGGAGAAAGGTTAACCACAGATGGATCCCAGTCAGAGCTGCTGGGGAAATCACACTACGGTGCAGAGGCGCTGCAAGCTTAAACCCCTGGTTTGGAGGGAATGAGATGCAGGTCTCTGCCCAAAAGAGGTGACAGCTGGGAGCCTGAGACCCAACACTGGCCCCACACAACATGTTGTGAAAAAGGAATGTTGGCCAAGTACCTTGGTGAAATGATATTCTCTTATAAAAAGAACCATGACACCTTGCAGAACAGACAGGCCCTTGGTTTTGAAGATCTTCTCTGAAAAATTACCTTCTTGGCTCCTAGCACATTGCATGGTACTCATTTTGCCTGCCGGGGCTGAGTGAAGGAAAGACTGAGTTAATATTGCTGGGATTTAAAATGGTGGCTCCAGGAACTATAGATACTCTATTTCAAAAGTTAATGCTTAGACTATGGAGCCACTATGGATAGGTTGAATGAACTACCATATGACACCACATACAAATTAGGGCTTCACCCATACATCTATGTTGTAAAGCAGGAAAATACAGTGTTGAGTCCTTTCTATCTCTCTCCCAAAGCAAATACTCTATACACTCAGCAGAACCCTTACAAAGCTTATCAAGTTTGATCCCATAAGGGGAATAGTTAAAACCAATTAAAAGTTAACATCTTCCCTTTAACAATATAAAGAGGATTCTCGACAGAAATGTTTTGGCCAGAAGTCTAGATTTGTTGACATTTTTTAGATGGGGAGATCATTAGCTGAGCACAGCTTGAAAATCTGATTGCTCTCTGGATGGTCCATGGGGGAGCATGAAAATTGTCACAGTGATGTAAAAGTAATTGTATTAGGAGTAGGTATATTTTCCAGCTCATTCCAAAAATGAGAGGGGGAGCCAGGCACTTGCCATCCAGAATAAGGAATTCAGGAGTCAGGTGGAGGCTGTATCCTCCCCCACCCCCCGATGCTATCCTAGCAGTACTTTGGGTTTTATATAACCCAGCTAGCTAGCATTCAAAACTGTATTCAATGGGTGTAAAAGAAATGTTAGTCACAGGTGCTTTAAGGCTATACATCATTTTGATTGTTTTAGGAGCTTCACTGCACTTATTTTCTACTGTCCAAAGTCTTCTAGAAATTATCATTTTATATTAAATCTAAAACCATTAAATGTTTTTTATATGGGACAAAGTCTCTCAAGATGGACTATTTGAAAATAACTGTGTCAGAGAAGCAGATAGCAGAGTGAGATCTGAGCAATGCCTATCTGAGCATTTCAATAAATCAACATTACCTAGGGTATTTCCGTATCCTCCGGGAAGGGAAAGCCTATCAGCAGAAAGTAATGATTTTTGGTCTTTCAATTGCCCTGAGGACCTTTACAATGCTATTAAGACCCATAGTCTCCCCACTGAAAAGTTTAGGAGTGAAATTATTAATAAACCTAGATGACATGTTGATTGTTGCTTTCTAACAGGAAATATTTCCTCTATTATTCCTCTGCATTATCATCATCCCCCAGCACTTGGTTTCATCAAAAATTTAAACTCTTCTTATCCCATCTGATACTATTGCATTTAGAGGCTCTGTCATAGCATATACTACACACAAAACTGGAGGCTTTCAGGGACAACTGAAGAGAAAGGAAACATATTTTTCAGAAAGAAAAAAACCCAATTCTGTTAAGTTTTACCCCATTGCTCTTTCATTGGCTTTTCTTTGGGTTAGATGATTTTTACAATATCAATCCTTGAACACAAGGAAAGGATCAAAATAACAATGAAATACAGTTTTGATTTTAGATTGAGCCTCCTAAGAATCAAATGACAGGAGACAAACTCTGATGTATACCAATCATTAATTCCAAGAATAACTGAAGCGTGCCAGTAAATGGCAAGGGCAAAATAAAGGTTCCTGGAGCAATTCCACTTCAAAGCTCTCTGGAAGACAGAATTGTTTACAATCTGGGTGACCTTCTCCCCAAAATTTCTCAGGGTACAGGTCTCAGAGGGCAAGTAACAAAAGTTTCTTAGACTATATAAACTAAACAAAAGTCAGATGAATGTCAACTTTGCATTGCATCATGTTATGACAAATGACTATATGTCATGTTGCATCAGGCTTTTCAAGAAATACCCTTTCTTTTTAAACACAGGAAAGAAGTAAATAATTACCCATGAGAAACAAATATTTGACTGCTTCCCTTGGGGAGAAGCAAACTCAAAAGTATTACATGGTTGGTATCTCTTACAAAGGTTGTGGAGTTTATTTTTAATTCTTCATTACTTTGCTCAGATCAAAACAAGGTCACCAATTGTTGGTATAAGAAGTCTTGTAAAAGTTGTCTGGCACACTCGCAGAGAGTTTACATTAATGTAAATTGCTGTATATAGGCTGCTACTCTACACGCAAAACTGCTTCTATTATTCAAACTGGTGAGATAGATGATAGATGATTTTATTTAGTGCATTAGAACTTCAAGGCCACAATCCTAGATAAGGTCCCCATTGTGCTACACGTTAAAAAAACAACAAAGATGTTGTCCCTTCCTCTGATGAACTTACAATCTAGCTGTAAAACAAAAGACAACCAGTCACTACAACAAACAGACAGGGATCATGCAAGGAAACAGTAAGGCAATACTGGTCAGCATGAAAAGCAGAGGCCACAGAATATCCACTGCCTAACCATTGTTGAATTTAGTGAGTGTGACTACAAGCTGGGAGATGCAAATATTTACTAGTTTAATTAGGGCAGGTAATAATCTACAGACAACTTTGACTAGTTGCAAGATTCTAAAAATCCTAAACAAGCTCTTAATATCTTGCTGAAATGTCAGCTTAATCAGGGTATGCCTCACTTGAGTTTTACATTCTGGGAGCTGTAAGAGAATTCTGGGAACAACCCTTTTTTTCTTTAAAACAAAACTTTTTGTCAAGACACCTCCCTATGTATAGAAGTATGTTTATAAAAGAAGAGAAATGCTGTTATTTCTCATCCACTAGAATCTTATTGCCATCTTATTTGACATCGTTTGCTCACAAACTGGCGGCTTGGGACATCACAATTAGAATATAAGTATAAGCTGTGTGCTGCCACTTACAATATGCACTATCTTTACCTTTCTATCATGAAAAAATAAATTGAAAATTGAATTTAAAACCAAAAGAGACACAATTTCAGTCACGCTGGCAGATAACCTAGCATCGAAGCTGTCCAACACCAGAATAAGTGGAATGCTTGAAAAGGCATAACGTCTGTTGGTAACATTGTTTGATCCAAGTGTCAAGGGCAGAGTGAAAACCATAATTCTATCCATTATAGATATAGTATATGTTTTTGGAAGGTTGTTCTCATACAAAAAATGCTAGAAGCAAAGAAAATGTCTTCTTTCACCTTGTCCTTTTCTTTTTCCAGGACAGGTATTTCTCATCAGTTACAATATTTCCTGGGGTACTGGGAAATGCAATAACTCCAGCAATAACAGCTGCACATTATTGGTGTTAACACAATCTAGTGAACCAATGACATTTCTGAGAACTATAGAATATACATCAGAAGTAATACTTATGGAATTATATAGTGTTTTTTCCCCTCTACCTGTATGCATATGAGGATCATTTCAGTCCTTCCAATACTGAGATCAAGCCTGTTCTGGAGTGGCACGCTCGATCCATTATAATAATGGCAGCAATATTATACAAGAGTTTAGGAATAGGAAGTGAAGACGACTACGGAACCTTATCCAATTAAAGTCATAAGGGAATATAAATGGGCAAAGTGTAATTACTCAAATTGCAATTTGGCCACAACCTCTGGATTAACATCTGCACTCTTGCAAAAAGTGCTAACAGCATTTTTAATGACCACAAGTCTTCAAGACCTCAGCTTTACATCTCCATTGAAAGATCTGTATAGATTGCTTAAATCCATTAGAGAAAGGAAAAGTCCATTGCAGTTAAGCATTTTTTTTTCCTTAGGGCTATTTTATTTTTTAATCCTTTATGCTCAGTGGCACTGAAAGCTGATATGACAAATTTACATCAGCTCCAGAGAATCAGTTTCCATGCATCTACACATTTAAAAAAAAATCAGATAAATCAGTAAGCGAGATTTACTATTAAAGTATCAGAGTGGCTCAGATAATTTAGTCTCTACTTTGATTTTTAATACTTGTAAGATTTGTTGAGTTGTGGATCAAAATATCTTTCAGAATTTTATCCTACCTGGAAGAGATTTATACTTTCTGTAGTAACATTGGTACTTTGGTCAGCATTCAGGGCAGGGGTGACATTTTTCTCTTTTTATTCTCGGCTCCAGCACATTTTAGGATGTTGTAAAAATAAATAAAAATACCTAATTAATGCCTGAACCAAGAATGATACAGTCTAAAGGCCTGCTCCTTCTCCTATTCAAATCTAAAGTAAAACTCCCAGTGACTTGAATGGAAGCTGAATTGAACCAGAAATTAGACAACAGGAGGGATATGCAACAAAATCATGTCCTTTGAGTAGTTCAGAAAACTGAGCAGTAAAACAAGGAAAATGATTCTAGCTGCAGCATGTTGTGTAGTTTGGCGAGGGAAAAGAACAAAGGCAAAGAGGCCAGAGAAGTGGAATATGGTACAGTGTGGGTGGGAGATGATATGAGCATAGAGCATGCTTTACAAAAGTTGCAGTGGAGAGACGGGCAGATTTGTGCAATGTTGAAGGAGAAGTGACAGAAAATGTCAGGAGCCTGGATATGAGGAAAGGAAACAAGGAAGAGTCAAAGATAACTTGATCCTTGCCACCTTGAAGGAGAACAGTGGTGTTGACAACAGATATGGACCAAGGGGGCCTGGGAGATATGGCACATGATGTTTTTAAGAAGCACACATTATTAAATCTTAGGGAGAAGAAAATTCCCCCATCCAAACCTTCTCTAAACAGGCTAATTCAGAATCTTGTCAGGTACAGGTATGTGCATCTCTGTGCTGAAGTTTGTTACTAACCTTCCATTTAAACTACACTTCACAGTACAATGGATATTGACAAGAATGCTAATTATTACCCACTGAGAAAGACTATAAAATTTTGATTCATTTGTGTTTTAAAATGAATGGGATATTTACTGGCACTCTTTGGTCTGTAATTAGAGAGAATATCGTATTGTGGATTATAGTCTTGGGTTGTAAAAATACTGTGCTGCTAAACTACTTTACACTTCACATTTCACATTCAATGGGCCCTTCCCCCTTTCCTTTTATTTATCATTTCATAATAATTTTGACATTAACCCATACCTAACATTAAAGAAAAAATGTAAAAATTCAATATCAATGGTAGACAAAAACATTTTGTCTGGACAGATAAATCCTCAAAAATATCCTGGAAAAATAAATGTATACAAATTTCAGTGTATAGTATCACTCTCAAACAGTAATTATCATTGCTCATATTGGCCTACCAATAATAATTAAATAGATATTAAATTACAGTCAGCTGTCCCAAAAATCCAGTAAAGCCTCCGGTAGATCAATATCAGAACGGTTATACGGATTGACACAGCAATCTTACTTATTTTTACCTTAAGAAGAAAGAACAGTATTTGCATCACAATATCTATACACACACACGTTTGCTTTTCATCTTTAATTAACTTACTCTTGGCAGGAAACAAGACAGAAGCAGAAAAAATAAGAGTAGCAAATTCCTTATGTATTTATGTTGTTTTATCTAATATTTTCACTTGTATCCAGATAACCTAAGTAATCTGCTATCTTTCATAGGAGAGTATAAATGTTAGAATGATGTTACCAGCTGAAGAAATAGATTTAAATACTGAAACCTTTATTAGCCATCATAAAATGTATTACTATCTGAAGTGGAAGCATCAAACACTTGCAAAGAATTTTAAAATAAATCAGAATTAACTAGATGCTCCCCAGCAGATAAAATGGCCCAATGTCTAGTATACCAATATACATTGCCTTAGTAAGATTTTCTACTCTTTAAATGCAACAAGAAATTATATTTAATTAGGGCATCCATTATGTTTTAATACTTTCACTCTCTATTCTGAAAATATCTTCTCCATATCTATAAGGTGTTCACCTGCCATTTCCACCCAGTTGTCAACCTTGAAAACCTTATTACCCACAAGGTTGGACTCAACATCAAAGGAATCAAAATACTGCTCCTTGATAGGGTTACTAGGGACATAAGATGTAGCAACCAGATCAGAGGAAACACGTTTTCTAGCTGCAAGCCACACTCACATTTTCAGATATTATTACTGGACATGTGGCGCTGATGGGGGAGGACGTGTGTTTGGAGGACAAGGGTTTATTCCTAAATTATGGTTTCTGAGTAGGGGACTTGCAATGTAGAAAGTGGCAACAGACTTCAAAGTGAGTAGTAAAACACCAGAAAAAATAAAATAGGGAAAGACCTGGGAATGTTAAAGATGAATAACCCCTTACTCCAGTTTATCCAACTCACAGAATTCTCTTCTGTCTGTTCAAAAATGCATGCAATCAACACCATATTAAATTTATTTGATTAACCGCTACTGCATAACAATGATAAAACTTTGCATTTTTCATAGGCTTGGTCTACACTAAACCCCCAAATCGAACTAAGGTACGCAACTTCAGCTACGTGAATAACGTAGCTGAAGTCGACGTACCTTAGTTCGAACTTACCGCCGTCCAGACCCGGCAGGCAGGCTCCCCCGTCGACTCCGCGTACTCCTCGCGGCGAGCAGGATTACCGGAGTCGACGGGGAGCACTTCTGAGTTCGATTTATCGCGTCCAGACTAGACGCGATAAATCGAACCCAGAAGTTCGATTGCCTGCCGCCGAACCAGCGCGGTAAGTATAGACAAGCCCATAGAGTCTACACATGAGTTTCTCAAAGTGCTTCATAAACATTTATTAAGCTTCATAAGGTCTATGTATGAGGTAGGAATATTACTGAAATTTTACAGACAGATAAACCCAATCACAAAGAAATTAAGAGATCTACATACAGTATGTGGCGGAGGTTGGAATAGAATCTGTGTCCCTTAATCACAAGACATTCCCTTCCTGTTTTAGGCATTTCTCCAGTGGTAACAGTGATTAACATGACAAATAAGCCCAGCCCACTCTGCTTTAAAACAAAAAACAAATAAAGAAAAAAACGCCACAAAAGCATGCTTTATTTCTTTTCAACAGACAAATTTTACAGGTAGAATATTTAAGTAGAGTAGTTCATTAGGAGAGAAAAATGGTGCAACCTTGTGCAATGGACAGTGATTTGTAAAGATAATATGCTCCTGTAGGACATATTAGGTAGCCATTTAAAGAAAAGAATGCTGTGGCTGAGGACAGCCTTTCAAAAATTACATATAACAAGGAATAAGTACTAGTAATTGGACAGAAGTACTTTTGAACATTAAAAACAAAACAAAAAGTCTCATTTGTAGATGTGGAAATTCAGATACAGAAAAGACGGTTACTCACCGTTGTAACTGTTGTTCTTCGAGATGTGTGGCTCATATCCATTCCATTAGGTGTGCGCGCGCCGCGTGCACGATCGTCGGAAGATTTTCTACCCTAGCAACACCGGCGGGTCGGCTGTGGAGCCCCCTAGAGTGGCGCCTTCATGGCGCTGAATATATACCCCAGCCGACCCGGCGCCCCCTCAGTTCCTTCTTGCCGGCTACTCCGACAGTGGGGACGGGGGGCGGGTTTGGAATGGATATGAGCAACACATCTCGAAGAACAACAGTTACAACGGTGAGTAACCGTCTTTTCTTCTTCGAGTGCTTGCTCATATCCATTCCATTAGGTGACTCCCAAGCCCAACTTAGGTGGTGGGGTCGGAGTGAGACATTGCTGTGTGCAAAACCGCTGATCTGAAAGCAGCATCGTCTCTGGACTGCTGCACTAGTGCATAGTGAGCTGTAAATGTGTGGACTGATGACCAAACCGCTGCTCTACAAATGTCCTGGATCGGAACTTGCGCCAGGAAAGCCGTCGAGGAAGCTTGGGCCCTCGTGGAGTGAGCGGTGAGGTGCGGTGCTGAGACACCTGCCAGGTCATAGCAAGTCCGGATGCAAGACGTAATCCAGGAGGATAGGCGTTGTGAGAAGACCGGTGAGCCTTTCATCCGGTCGGCCACTGCAACGAAGAGTTGCGTCGTCTTTCTAAAGTGCCTTGTGCGGTCAATATAGAAGGCCAGGGCCCTGCGTACGTCCAGAGAATGCAAACGTTGATCCTGGCGAGTAGCATGTGGTTTAGGATGAAAGACCGGGAGAAATATATCCTGGTTGATATGAAAAGGAGAAACCACCTTAGGGAGAAAGGCAGGATGTGGACGAAGCTGCACTTTATCCTTATGGAAAACTGTGTAAGGGGGCTCGGATGTAAGCGCCCTGAGTTCAGAAACGCGCCTTGCTGAGGTGATGGCTACGAGGAAGGCTGTCTTCCAGGATAGGTACAGAAGTGAACAGGTGGCCAGTGGCTCGAATGGAGGACCTGTGAGCTTGGAGAGAACCAGGTTGAGGTCCCACGTCGGAACGGGCTGACGTTGTTGTGGGTACATCCGGTCTAAGCCCTTGAGGAATCTAACGACCATCGGGTTAGAGAATACTGAAGACGCGAGTTCCCCTGGGTGAAAGGCCGATATAGCGGCCAGGTGAACTCTAATTGAAGATATCGCCAACCCTTGCTGTTTTAGGGAGAGGAGATATTCCAATATGAGAGGAATAGGTGCCTGTAATGGGGACGTGGCTCGTTGTTCGCACCAACAGGAGAACCGCTTCCACTTGGCCAGGTACGTGGTCCGTGTTGAGGGCTTCCTACTGCTCAGCAGAATCTGTTGGACAGAGTGCGAGCATTGCTGCTCTGCCTGGGTGAACCATGGAGCAGCCACGCCGTGAGGTGGAGTGATCGCAGGTCGGGGTGACGCAGCCGGCCGTGGTCCTGAGAGATGAGATCCGGACATAATGGAAACGGGATCGGTGTCTGAACCGAGAGTTCCAACAGCGTGGTGTACCAATGTTGTCTCGGCCACGCTGGAGCGATCAGAATAACCTGTGCCTGGTCTCTGCGCAATTTGAGCAGTACCTTGTGGACCAGAGGAAACGGAGGGAAGGCATAAAACAGGTGGTCTTTCCAGGGAAGGAGAAACGCATCCGAGAGGGAGCCCGGAGCTCGACCTTGCAGGGAGCAGAACACGTGGCACTTCCTGTTGTCTCGAGATGCAAACAGGTCTATCTGGGGAAACCCCCACTTCTGGAAGACGGAATGTATGATGTCCGGACGGATAGACCACTCGTGCGTTTGAAAGGACCTGCTGAGTCGGTCCGCTAAAGTGTTCTGGACTCCAGGGAGGAACGATGCCGTGAGATGGATTGAGTGGGCGATGCAGAAGTCCCACAGACGAATGGCCTCTTGGCATAGAATTGACGAACGTGCTCCTCCTTGCTTGTTGATGTAAAACATGGCCGTGGTGTTGTCGATGAGAACTAACACACAGCGGCCACGTAGGAGATTGAGAAATGCCTGGCACGCCAGGCGCACCGCCATCAGTTCCCGAACACTGATGTGCAGGGCTAGCTGGGGTGCAGTCCACAGGCCCTGGGTATGGTGCTCGTTGAGATGGGCGCCCCAACCCAGAGATGAAGCGTCTGTGACCAGGTGCAGAGAGGGTTGTGGGGCGTGAAACGGCATCCCCTCGCAAACCACATTGTGATCTAGCCACCATGTGAGGGAGGTCAGGACCGAGTTCGGGACCGTGACCACCATGTTCAGGCTGTCCCGATGTGGGCGGTATATCGATGACACCCAGGTCTGGAGTGGGCGAAGCCGAAGTCTGGCATGCCTGGTTACGTACGTGCAGGAAGCCATGTGACCCAGCAGGGTAAGGCACGACCTCACCGTGGTAGTTGGGAAGGCCTTGAGTCCTTGAATGAGGCTCGTGATGGTGCAAAAGCGGTTGTCTGGCAGGATGGCTTGTGCACGTCTGGAGTCTAGAACTGCGCCAATGAATTCTATTCTCTGGGTAGGTTCTAGAGTGGATTTGTCCTTGTTGAGTAGGATGCCCAACTCGTTGAATGTGTGCACTATTATGTGGACGTGAGCTCGAACTTGCTCTTTGGTGCGACCGCGTACTAGCCAGTCGTCTAGGTACGGGAACACCTGTATCCCTTGCCGACGAAGGTACGCTGCCACGACAGCCATACATTTCGTGAACACCCTTGGGGCCGAGGATAGGCCGAAGGGAAGGACTGCAAATTGGTAGTGCACCTTGCTTACCACGAATCGCAGGAAGCGTCTGTGAGGCGGGTAAATTGCGATGTGAAAGTATGCGTCTTTCATGTCGAGGGCGGTGAACCAGTCTCCAGGATCGAGGGAAGGGATAATGGCCCCCAGAGAGACCATGCGGAACTTCAACTTTACTACGAATTTGTTGAGTCCGCGCAAGTCCAAGATGGGTCGCAGACCTCCTTTGGACTTGGGAATGAGGAAGTAACGGGAATAGAATCCCCTGCCCCTTAACTCCACTGGAACCTCCTCTATGGCCCCCATAGCAAGGAGCGTGGAAACTTCCTGTATAAGAGGTTGCTCGTGAGAAGGGTCCCTGAAGAGGGACGGGGAAGGGGGGCAGGAGGGGGGGATTGAAGAAAACTGGATAGCATATCCCCTGTCCACCGTGCGAAGGACCCAACGGTCCGAGGTTATAAGGGACCAGGCACGGTGGAAATGGGAAAGGCGATCCCGAAAGGAGGGGGCTGGATCCTGGGGGATGACTGGGGCGCCGTCCTCGACCGCACCTTCAAAAGTTCTGCCTGGGGCCTGAAGGTGGTCTAGGTGGCCCCTGGTTCTGACCGGGTTGAGGGCCGGTCCACCTTCGTCTACCACCTCGCCCTCGCCTCCGGGCCGAGTCCTGTCTCTGACGAGGCGGGGGGGGGGGGGTAGAAGCGCTGAGGCTGCGGCCTAAATGGCCTGCGCTGAGTGCCCACAACATGCATCCCCAGGGAACGCATGATTGTCCTGGAGTCCTTGAGGCTCTGCAGACGAGAGTCCGTCTTTTCTGAAAACAACCCTTGTCCTTCGAAGGGTAGATCCTGCAGGGTTTGCTGCAGTTCCTGAGGCAGACCCGAAACCTGGAGCCAGGAGATCCTCCGCATAGCGATACCTGAGGCCAGGGTTCTCGCAGCAGAGTCCGCTATGTCTAAGGAGGCCTGTAAGGAGGTCCGAGCCACCTTCTTACCCTCCTCTACCAGGGCTCCAAACTCCTCCCTGGACTCTTGGGGAACCAACTCCTTGAACTTCCCCATAGAGTTCCAGGAGTTAAAGTTATAGCGGCTCAAGAGCGCCTGCTGGTTAGCCGCTCTAAGTTGCAGCCCTCCGGCTGAGTAAACTTTACGGCCGAACAAATCGAGGCGCTTAGCCTCCTTTGATTTGGGCGCTGCGGCCTGCTGACCGTGGCGCTCCCTTGCGTTCACTGATGCCACCACCAGTGAACACGGCTGGGGGTGGGTATACAAGTACCCGTAGTCTTTGGACGGAACAAAGTATTTCCTTTCCACCCCTCTCGCTGTGGGTGGGATAGAGGCAGGAGTCTGCCATATCGTAGTTGCATTGGCTTGTATCGTGCGGATCAGGGGTAACGCCACCCTCGATGGGGCATCCGCTCCGAGGATATTCACGATGGGGTTCTGCACCTCCACTATCTCCTCCGCCTGCAGGTCCATATTACGGGCCATCCTACGCAGAAGATCCTGGTGAGCCCGAAGATCTATTGGAGGTGGACCTGTGCACGATGTGCCCGCCACTGCCTCATCCGGAGAGGAAGAGGAAGATGCCTCCGGTGGTACAGGATCCAAGGGAGGGTCCTGGTCTCCCTGCTCCTGGGCCGGAGCATCACCTGCGCTTGGGTCCAGGGCGTCAGGTGGTGCGGACACGGAAGCCTCCATGCCCCCTGGCGGAGGCCGAGAGATGGTGGACTCCGGGGCCCTTCTAGCGGAGTGACCGGAGTGAGAGGTCGAAGCTATTGGAGCCCCTTGCGCCTGATGGTACGCCCACGGGGTCCAAAACGACCAGTGAGATGGGCCATGAGAATGGTCCTCTGTTATCTCCTGCCAATGGCCCAAGTCCTGTTCCTCGGCTTGCCCCTGAGGGGGGTATGCCGATCTCGAGAGGTCCTCCGAGGAGCGAGACACCGATCTCGATGGCCATGGCGGTGCCGAGAGCGTCGAGACGATTCCCGTGGGCTGCGGTGCCGCACGGTGCCGGTCCGGAGATGATCTATCTCTACGCGGTGCCGGCGAACGGTGCCGGGACCGCGATCGGTGCCGATGACCTCGTCGGTGCCGGGAGTCGGATCTGGACCTCGACGAGGACCTGGAGTATGCCCGGTGCCGGGAGCGGCCTCTCGACGTCGAGCGTCGGCCGTAGCGGTGCCGAGAACTACGTCTCGACGTTGATCGGTGCCGACGATCATAGCGGTGCCGAGACGTAGAGCGGTGCCGCGACGAAGATCTTGGCCGCGAGTACGACCGGTGCCGAGGTGATATTCGGCGCCGGGACTGCGAGCGGCGTGGGGACCTGCTTCGGGACCTGGACCGGTGCCAAGGTTCCAGCCCTTGCGATGGAGGGCGCATCAAGGCAGGTTTCCCCCTCGACTGGACCGGGCGAGTCAACGGTGCCGTCGGTGCCGGTGGTTGAGGCGGTGCCGGCTCTGTGAGAGCTATTAAGTCTCTCGCCGCCGCGAATGTCTCTGGAGTCGACGGGAGGCACTGTATCACCGCCGGCCTCGGTGGAGACGCTATCTGCACCGGACTCAACGGCCTCGGCGCCGGAGTCGACGGTGCTGGAGGCACCTGTTTCCGATGCTCCACCGGCGGACGCGGCTCTACCCCCGGCACTGGGGGAGCCGGCGTCTTCAGCACGGAGGTCCCCGTCTTATGGGCTTTTTTATGCCCTGGGGATAATGACCGGCGCCGAGGCACTTGCTGTGCTTGCGGTGCCGACGAGGTCCGGTGCCGGGGAGGCTTGTCCGACGCCACTCGCGTGGTCGGCATGGCCGGTGCCGCCGGGGCACTGCGCACCGAGGCGCTAGGTGCCGGGGCCTGGCTTGTAGATGGAGCGTCCGGACTAAGTGCCGCCTCCATCAGGAGTTGCCGGAGCCGAAAGTCCCGCTCCTTCTTGGTCCTTGGTCTGAAGGCCTTACAGATCTTGCACTTATCTGTTTGATGGGACTCTCCCAGGCACTTCAGACAGGAGTCGTGCGGGTCGCTCGTGGGCATAGGCTTAGTGCAGGAGGCGCACTGCTTGAAGCCGGGAGCGTTGGGCATGAGCCCGGCCCCGCGGCCGGGGGAGAAAGGGGGAGACGACCCCCTTAATCCCCTGAACTACTATAACAACTAGAACAACTTTTAAAACTATTTAACTATTTAACTATAAACACTAGAACTATAACTATAACTATAACTGCGAATAACTAACTAAGCTAGGGAGAGTGGAGAACAGCTATGCCGCGCTCCACAGTTCCAACGACCGTCAGGGGCGGTAAGAAGGAACTGAGGGGGCGCCGGGTCGGCTGGGGTATATATTCAGCGCCATGAAGGCGCCACTCTAGGGGGCTCCACAGCCGACCCGCCGGTGTTGCTAGGGTAGAAAATCTTCCGACGATCGTGCACGCGGCGCGCGCACACCTAATGGAATGGATATGAGCAAGCACTCGAAGAAGAAGCCAAAGCTATTCTCTAAGGAACAAGACTATAAAAATTACTACAAAACTCAAAAGAGTGCTCCAACATATTTGTTATATCACAGTAAAAAAGCAGCTTGGAATGAAACTCAGACTATACATCTGCATAAGATTCCTATAGGCATATCAATAATTGTTTCCGTATTTCGGGCTTTTTAACATATTGTTTGATAAAAGCTCTGAGAAATATGGCAACTATTGACCGAAAGGAAGACTGGACAACACTTTATGTTGCTGTATGTTGTCTGGTTATTACTGAGGTTCTATACAATTCATAACCTTCGTGAAACAATACAGAACTGTTGTTACATTATTCATCAGCGAGGGGACAATTAGGAAGCAAACTAAGTATTCAATGTAGTACTGTTTCACAAAGTACCACATTAAAGCACACCAGCAGGGTCTACATGGACAAAGAGATGTGTAATATATTAGTGTGCTTTAGAAATCCCTCCCTCCACCTCTGTAGAGCACATTATCCTACTGTTTAGACAAGTCCAAAGGAGTTTGCATTGGCAGCAAAATGAGGGCTGCAAAGGGGTACAGCTACCATGGCAGACTCAAATTCAGGAGTGACATAGCAGGTAAGGTGAATGGGTGGGGTTAATTGGTCATCGGGCTATACTGAAAAAAGGACAGGAGACGCTTAATATGGGTTTAATCAGGCCACAACTTTATTATTAGATGTCTGGGACTACCCGCAGATAAAAGTGTACAGTGCAGGTAACCCATTCACTAACCTCCGGGGGGGGCTTTGACCAGCTCCCCATCTTTTTCCATCCAGGTCTCTCCAGCAAATCCATTGCCGGGACCTTACTGTCCACCCCCCTTGTAGGAGGGGTAAGGTGGGCTATAAGAAAGGGGTGTTGGCTCCCTGCCGTTCCAACCATTGGAGCCCCAACCCCCCCACCATTCTGTTCCTTTAACCAACATCTCCTTTTTAAGTTCTTTATCAAGCAATTTATCTGGTTACTGGATGCCTTCCTTATGGAGTACCTGCACTGGACATCTGCCCCACACTTACGAAACAAGTTTCAACATATAGCCTACCATCTTTTGTGCCCACCATAATGGTCTTTCCTGATACCCCCTGTGAGCAAGGCAAAAAAAATCCACTCCACTGAAAACAATATGGTGGTGAGGGAAAAATTCCTTCCCAGTCGCCCTAAAAAGGAGCGACTAGCACAATGCCCACAGCAGGTTCAAATCGCACCTGATAATCACACCTCAAGGGGAGGGAAGGTGGGTGCTGCCTTGCCCTGCGTGGAGAAAGGGATTTCCAATGCCAGGGTTTGCACCTTTAAAGCCTTCTGCCCTTTCTTTCCCAGGGGGTGAGTCAGCGCTGCAAGCTGACCACCACCCACCTATCTGCAGCAGTTTCTGACCTTGTTTCCCTGCCCCCTCAGCCCCAGCCATAAAGGACTACTGTCTTCCTCCGGCAAGCCTGGACAACTTTTCCCCCGCCCCCATTTTAGAAGCGGTGCAGTCGTTATAAGAATTGGTTACTTACTGTAACTGTGGTGCTTCAAGATGTGATGCAGATGTGTACTCCACTTAGATGTGTGCATGCTCAGCATGCCAGAGCTGGAGACCTTTGCCTAGCAGTACCTGTAGAGGGGTGATGCTCACACCTCATGGCTGTGGAACCTCCCCAGGCTATTTGAGGCAGTGGTGCTCCTACCCCCTCTCAGTTCCTTCACACCAAAAGCCCATGGGAGGAGACACTGATGCAGAGGGGACAGAGGGTGGGTTATGGAATACATGTCTGCATCACATCTCGCAGAACCACAGTTACAGTAAGTAACCGTGTCTTCTTCAAACAGATGCAGATGTGTATTCCACTTAGGTGACTCTCAAGCTGTACCCCATCCAATAGGCAGGGGCTCAGAGTCTACCAAAATAGGGACTGCAGGACTGCCCTACCGAGGCCTGCATCCACTATGGAAGGTGTGGTAATCATATAATGGCCCGTTAATGTATGTATGGACAATCACGTGACTGCCCTGCAAAGTCCAATACATCACTGAGGAATGCTATCAACGTTGCTTGCGCTCTCATCAAATGAGCTCATATTCACTGAGGGGGTGTAGCCGAAGCTATCTCATATGAAGTCTTGATAAAGGATGTTATCCGTCTAGAGATGGTCTGTGAAGAGACCACTTTCCCCTTCATGCGGTCCACGAATGACACGAACAGGTGAGGTGAGCATGAAACAGTTCAGTCCTATGCAGCACTAAACTGCTAATTAACACTAACTACAGAGAATAAAAGCTATGCTAAGACTAATGGCAAGGTTGTGAAGTTACAGCCACAAAGCTTCAACTCTAGTCATGAGTGGTAAGAAGGAACTGAGATGGGTCGAGCTGGCATCGCGTCAGGTAGCCCGGGGAGGGGTGACAGTCACAAGTTGCAAGAACCTCGATGGGTACCGCTAAGGCAGAAGTCTCTGGCTCCAGTGCACTGGGCATACGCACACCTAAGTGGAATACACATCTGCATCTACTCAAAGAACATGTGGGTAAATATGTGGCTGGAGTAACTTGTACCTCTTTGACTTTCAAGTATGAAGAATGACTTGAGGGGTATAACAGGAGAGACACCCCAAACACATTGGGCCAGATCCTCCCTGGCATTAGGGATGCTTTGTGCTGCTCCACTGGAGCAAAGCCACCCTCAAGTCAACTTATCAAGGATGGGAGGCTCTCACAGGATGTCCATTTCCCACCTGAGCCCTTACATGAGTGGCCAAGTGGCTCCGGATGCTTGACCAAGCATTTGAAATTGTTGGGCTTAGCCTTTGTGTGCCTCAGTTTCAGTTTCCTCACCTGTAAAATAAACACTGCCCACCTCACAGGGTTGTTGTTAGGATAAGTAAATGACAGTTCCTGAAGTACTTTGAGATTCCCCCAATGGAAGATTCTAAGTGCAAGGCATTAGTATTACATAAGAGCATAAAAAACATCCAAAATATATAAATATTCCATCTTAGCTTGCCTTTCAAATGGTGCAATATTGTTGAAGAGAAGGAATGACATGGAAAGGGAATGAGAGTACAAACAGAAATAAGAGAGGGAAAACACAGCAGGCCAGTGAACTATCTTGCAGAAAGGGTATCCTGGTATGCACCCAGCTAGAGCGTCAATCCTCTTTTGTTAGCAGAGGTCTAGCAGTCTGCTTTGCACTCTCACAGCTTTTATCAACCATTGGCTAACGGAAGTATTGAGGGGAGGTCTTAAAGACACACACCATTATACACACCTTTTCCCCCATTTTCTTCCATACCTGCTATAGCAGCTTTGATTTTATGTTCCTTTTTTTGTAATTTGCCTTTTATTTTCCCTCTTTCTCCTCTGTCCTCTCCAAGATATTGAGTCCACCAACTTTAGGAGACTCACCCCTGAATCCATCCTCCTTAACACAGACTCTCTCAAGAATGTGCTACCTTAATAGCCTTGAAAGAAGATGCAGTGATGGATTATTTGCAAATAAAATATAAATTTCAGCTTCCTTTACTTTCTGAATGGTATGCGACTACATATTATTTGCATAACTGAAGTGCTGAAATACATTAATGGTAACATGATCGATCTTTTGTCACTGAAGAGAAATATCCTTAAAATGGCTGTTGCATGAAAACTGCTGAGACATCAGCTCACACAGGAAGTTCTGATTTGCTGGAGCTCCACGTTCTACATGCTTGACTGACTTTTGGAACAACATAAAAGGTTCATAGTTGGCTGGCAAGTACAAAGCTGCAGAAGCCAATGTTATCCTCACCTTCACTCAATGGATTCTTATTCCCAGTTTTGTGAACACAAAGTTAAGAAGCTTTTTTCCTTCTCACTGCTATCCTCTTATCTCCTGTTCTCCTCATGTTTCTAGAGTTTTCTTACCAATGACACTAAAAACTGGAAGTCCCACAATAGTTTTTCCAATCCCAGGAAGTTATTTTAGAAAATTTACTTAGGTTCTTGCATCAGAGTCAAACATTTTTGCATGACAACAAGGTTACAAATTTTGATATCTCTGTATAGCACTAGGACAAGTGAGAGATTCCAGTCCCAGCCTATATCTAATTCTGATTAAGCATAATAGATGGATTAGTAGTTCTTCAGTTTTTTCATTCTGCAGAACTCTTGTAAGAGAAAGGATTCTTTCACAAACTCACCTCCCATCCCAATTTCCCCATTCACCAGTTGGTTCACAAATTATTTTGTTCTGCAGTCTGTCAGCAATGACTCTGTGGACCACAGTTTGAGAACCACTGAGCTAGATTAATACAGTACAATGCATTTTGTTCAAGAAACACCTGTGTGCGACATTCTTCTCTCTGTCATATGGAGTACATCAGGAGTAACTACTGAATTCTGTGGAGTTATTCCAGATGTACTATACATCGTATAATTGAGGACAAAATCTGTTACTGTCTCTCTGCCACAATGACTAGAATACAGTTTCCTCCTCTAAACCTGATGAAACAGCAACTGACAGACAACTTATATAGGACTTAGGCACTCAGATATAAAATGCCAGCAACAAACTGCTAAGCCAATAAACTAAACAGTACAAAATGCAATAATCTCTCCATTTTACTACATTCATTCTTTCACTTAGATGTGTTCATCTAGGCAGTTCAATATAAGCAATGGCAAAATCAGCAAACAAGATTTTGTCTTCTCTGTTGCTTCAAATCTCTCAGATTATGTGAGTTTCACTGAAATAGAAATGCTTCACTGCTATCTTTAGAACACTTGTAAAGTTTGAGTTATAAACACTTCAGATGATGCCCTAGACAGGAATTGAAGTGATGCACATTTCAGCTCTTAAGAAAAATAGGTAGCAGAAGTATCAAGCTATATTATAATAATATGTCCTATATTATCTTCCTAACAATCAAAGGTAGTTATTGTTAAAACAAGTAGTAGTATGTGCCATACTATTTCCTGACACACATAAACATGGCTTCTTGATTGTTATTAAAAATAGCACTTTGGCACTTTGTCCAACAAAATTAATTACATTTTAGAGGTAAGCTCATTCACTTCTCTGTTAACATTCAACAGCATCTTTCCACACAAATGCACCAGTTATCCTAAAAAGAATTTACCATGAGTACTGTATGTAATTCCTTTCTGCAATATCAAAGAGTTTGTTATGTAGCCCCAAACGGATAGGCTGATATATTTTGAGATTAAATCCTGTAAATCTGCAAGCCAGAATGTTAGTTGGTGTGCAGACACTGGGATTCCCATAACATCCACTCTAGTTCCATCTGCAGCTAAGAATTAGGATTGTTATCCAGCCTGATAAACTGGATCTAATTTATTAAAGACATATATGTTTCCCTTTAAATTGCATCACTGACCTCACCTAAAATTACAGCAGCTACACTTCAAAGCAGAACACATTTGGAAATGTTGTTTAGATATTTGCATAGCAGGAGATCATGGCACATGCCATATTTATGAGGCTTTCCCCTCTATTTAGAAAAAAATTCATACAAACATGTAATTGAAAAGTTTGCTAGTTATTGTAGTGTATGTCAGATTCCTGCACATCTTCAGCCTCTAAGCTATTATTCTGCAACCTAGATACTGTGCTTTCTGATTAAAATATGAAAACGTTAAAAGGACAAAAGAGGCTGCCAGATTTTTTATTTATCTTTTCTTTGAATGACTGCAAATAAAAGCAAAGTTTTGCTTTTAAACGTTTTTATGGAGCTTCTACAACTCCATACTTCTGCAACTTTTTAAATACTTTCACAACTTTGAATGTATGTGCAAGAAAGAGCAAAAACAGAAGATTGCAAAGGTCCATTAAAAGAAAAAAAAACCTTAACTATGGGGGTGTTAACTGCATCTCCATGAACTTAGATTTTAAATGCAATACATCCTTACAATAATACACATTACAAATAAAGTTTTCTTGCTTGAGATGTACAAGGTCCTCCTGACCACTTTTGATCGGTGAAGATCCCATACTACTGAAAAATTAAGTTTGTTAGCCCTTTTGTCCTGAACAAATTCCAACTTGAGTATGGCATTTTGCCTCATTCCCAGTTTGAATTGGATGTGGTACCTATTTCTTCTTCCTATACCTATTATGTGCTTTTTTTAAGACAATGGAAACTGGACTTCAGATAGAGCTAGGTTGGAAGAAGCACTTCATATGGAAACTGAACTTTGATCAGGGTGGTAGTGGGGGGAAGGGAACAGAATGAGAAGTAGGTACCCATGTGAGTACCATTGTAGAGACTGAACTCCTCCTTAAACAGTGCAACAAGAAGTCTGGCATGGGAGAGCCAAATAATCTGAAGGGTACAGATTCCAGTCAAAACTATTAACAAAAAATGCTTTAAAAGGTTCCTACCAACAAATTAGCCAGAACATGAAAAATATAGATTGGCTCTAAATGGGCTTGAGTTATTGGGGATAAAGCTGCATTCTCAGTGCTATAAACGGTAATGGAAGACATGGAGGAAAGGGTTTTGAGAAGAAGTGGGTGATGTCAACAGCAGCAGAGAAATCAAAGAGAATGAGCATGCAAAACGGATACTTGGGCTTGGAAAGGGGGAAGACAGGAGTTGGACAGGGAAGCTGAATCCAGAATAGAGGGGAAGTCAAGAGACCAGAAATTGATAGAAATAAAAGAGAAGAGGAAGGTGGTGTTACCTGCAGAAATCTAGGGCACCCCAATAGGGTGAGGATTTCTTTAGGATAGGGGCAATATTAAGATGCTTCAGTGCAGAGGGGAAGAATCCAGAGAAAACAGAATACTTGATGATTCCGAAGGAATGGGTGGGGGAGCAAGAGAGGTTAGGAGATACGAGTGGCATCTACAAGTTGATAGATTTCAGAAGGACAGAATATTGGCAGCCTCAGAGTAGAATGTAGAGTTAAAAGGGGAGAAAGAAAAGGAGGAGGGATGGATAGCTCCTGGCAGATCCCTTCAATTTTGCCTTTAAAGAAGTGAGTAACATCCTGGAGAGAGAGAGAAGAGTGAGGGAAAAGGGCATAAGAAGATTATGAGGAGGACAAAAGCTATCAAGGACAAGATAGGAGAAGCAGAATTGCTTGTCCAGGAGGATAGCAGTGCTGAATAAAGAGAGGACAACAATACATTGAATATGATGTAACTTCTTTCCTCTCCCACCTCTTTTTAAGTGTTAGCTTTGAACATATGTTGCATATACTTAAAAATCAATATAAAAATTTCAGGGGTTTTGTTGTAAAAGGACTGAAACCACATGGTAATACAGTGAAAAAATTACAATTACAAAATTAGAAGAATTATTTTCACAAAGTTGTGCAAAAAGATATTACTCTCTATTGGGGGAAAGTTCTCATGTCATGTGAAAAGAATTATTTTTAATCCTGTCACTTAAGATACCATTTAAAAAGTCTATCCCGTTCAGAGCAAAGCCAAGACAAAATTGATTCTTTTATGTTTTCAGTACTTCTCAGAAAATAAAAATGGCTATTTCCTGAGGCACAGTAAACATATCTGAACATGCCCCTTCTTTAAGCAACCACCATTAATATGGGTTCCACTTGTACCAGACATTTATAATGCTTTCGGCTGTATTTTCTGGTGAGATAACAGTGTTGTCTTGAAAATCAGTGAATGAAGAGGACAGAAAGGCACAGCTGAACTGTTCACTCATGCTCCTATCTAAGGGACAACACTCTTATCTTGCTACAAAACACAGCTTTAAGCACAACAGAAAAGTTTCATAAATCTCTTTCTACCAATTTTGTCAGTTTCTATTCTTGTCTATGGCTGAATTTGATTAGAATCAGTTTTAACCATACAAGAAATCAAAATGATCTAGAATATAATGACTGGAGAATGTTTCGGAACCCCCCTGAGTTGCAGGATATTTCCAGCTGCTAACATAGCCGATAGCTGACTTAATAGAGCTAATGATTTCTAATGCTACTAACACTAGGCTATTTTCACAGTGGGTAAATAATGACACTTTTGTTTTGGCAATAGTTAAAGAGTTATATAACTATTTGATAAGTATACTGATACAGTATAAATGAAGTAATCTTTGAGTAACTAATGGTGGATTACACTATAACTGGGAGATAGTATAATTTTTAGTTTCCTTTTATACAACTTAATGTTTATAACCCCACAAATACCACTGCCACAGCAAAGAGATGTCCCTGTACACAATTACAAGTAATGTTTTAATCTAAGCATGAACATGCATCCATTTGTTTCTGCACACTGTATTTTTGCTTGTACTTTGGTAATTAATATTACCAATCATCACCAGAAATAAAATAAAAACGAATTGGGTAGTAAACGAAACATTCTCCAGGGCTGCACACAATTATAGCATTGACATGGTAGATCGTGGATACCATGTAAGTCTACAGTTCTTTTACTTCTCCTAGACTGTATATTTCTGACCAATGTTAACAAAACCACTTTTTCCCCTTCATCTCAAAAACTGTGCTCCCAGTAGGGGAAATTATGCCCAGAATTATGCACATTATACTCTTCCTCCGGAAAAGTCATTTCCCCTCCATCCCCCGTCTCTTGACTTTCACTGTTGTAGGTGTCTTCTCAGCCTTATTTTTAAAAACACAGAAATGTTCCATTTTTCCTCAGTGGGCATTTCCTGTGCATAAGGACTGCAGCCATGCTCCATATTCACAGAGGTTCATTGGAACTGGAATTGCGATTTGTCCAGTACAATTATCAAGGCTGAATCCCCACTCTGGCACTTCGAGTGCAGAAGGTGGAGGCCCGCAAGATTTAAAAAATTAATACTGGCCACTGCAGGCTTGTATTACACTCCCAAGGTTACAGCTTTTCTCTGACCGTGGCTTGGTAAACGCTGCCACCACCCAAATGCAAAAAAACAACAACCCTTTGAACCCAGGAAGGAGCACTGTGGGGTACCCTCAGAATTCCTCCCTGTGGGGTACCCTCAGGCCCTTTCACCCCCCCTCCGGGGAAGAGCTGAGAAAGAAAACAAAAGAAATTAGCTGCGGCTAACAGCTAATCAAACAACATGCATGAATCTCTTAGGACACCAAAAATTCAATCCTGTTCTTGAAAAAGGTACATTTTATTAAAAACAAAAAGGAAAAAAAGACATCTGGAATTTAGGCTTTTTGCTAGATGTTAAAAGAAACAATTAAAAAAATTAAGCACCCAAAATAGCTTTCTTGGGGGTTCAGTTTAAAAGTTACAAGCAAACAAAAGCATCTGGGGTTAGCACAGAGGAGATCCGCAAGCCAAAATAAAAAAAATAAACCTGATTATCATCTAGCTAAACATTCCTAATTTACTTACATCTTTGGGGGAGTTTCAAATAAGTAATTCTAGGTATGATCTGATGAATTTTCATACCTGGTTCAAGCCTTACACAGCATTCCTGCTTATAGCATTGCTGATTTGTGTCTCCTTCTCCAGAGAACAACAGACAAAGGGAAAGTTCTTTCCCATTTTAAAAAGTTCTATCTTCCCATTGGCTTCTTTTCTTTTACCTGTGAGCTTGTTAACCCTTTACAGGTAAAGCAAGCAGAGAACAGCTATCAAAAGGGATTTTACAGCTAACTAGCTGGATGGGTATCCGTCAAAGGGAACTACCCCACCACTTTATTTATTACAACAATGCACTGAAAAAATCTGGAGCTTTCATCCTAATTTCCCTATATCAACGTTTCATTCTCCATAAAAACAACAAGGAGTCCTTGTGGCACCTTAGAGACTAACACATTTATTTGGGCATAAGCTTTTGTGAGCTAGAACCCACTTCATCAGATGCATGAAGTGAAAAATACTGGAGCAGGTAAAAACATGAAAGGATGGGGGTCAGGCTAACGAGATAAATCAATTAACAGCAGGATATCAAGGGAGGAGAAATAACTTTTGAAGTGGTAAGAGAGTGGCCCATTACAGAGAAGGTGTAAGTAACAGTAAGGAGAAATTAGTATTGGGGAAATTAAGTTTAGGTTTTGTAATGACCCAACCACTCCCAGTCTTTATTCAGGCCTAATCTGATGGTATCAAGTTTGCAAATTAATTCCAGTTCTGCAGTTTCACGTTGGAGTCTTTTTTTTTTTTTTGAAGTTTTTGTTGTTGAAGAATTGCCACTTTTAGGTCTGTTATTGAGTGACCAGAGAGATTGAAGTGTTCTCCTACTGGTTTTTGAATGTTATGATTCCTGATGTCAGATTTGTGTCCATTTATCCTTTTGCATAGAGACTGTCCAGTTTGGCCAATGTACATGGCAGAGGGGCATTGCTGGCACATGATGACATATATCACATTGGTAGATGTACAGGTGAACAAGCCCCGGATGCTGTGGCTGATGTGGTTAGGTCCTATGATGATGTCCCTTGAATAGATAGATGGACAGAGTTGGCACGGGGGTTTGCAGCAGGATTTGGTTCCTGGGTTGGTGTTTTTGTTGGGTGGTGTGTAGTTGCTGGTGAGTATTTGCTTCAGATTGGGGGGCTGTCTGTAGGTGAGGACTGGCCTGTCTCCCAAGGTCTGTGAGAGTGAGGGATCGTCCTTCAGGATAGGTTGTAGATCCTTGATGATACGCTGGAGAGGTTTTAGTTGGGGGCTGTAGGTGATGGCTAATGGCGTTCTGTTACTTTCTTTGTTGGGTCTATCTTGTAGTAGGTGACTTCTCGGTACACTTCTAGCTCTGTTAATCTGTTTTTTCACTTCACCAGGTGGGTATTGCAGTTTTAAGAATGCTTGATAGAGATTCTGTAGGTGTTTGTCTCTGTAGGTGTTTGTCTCTGTCTGAGGGATTGGAGCAAATGCGGTTGTATCTTAGAGCTTGGCTGTAGACAATGTACATTGGCCAAACCGGACAGTCTCTACGCAAAAGAATAAATAGACACAAACGGACACAAAGCTGGTGTCCGATGAAGTGGGTTCCAGCCCACGAATAAAATATGCCCAAATAAATTTGTTAGTCTCTAAGGTGCCACAAGGACTCCTTGTTGTTTTTTCTGATACAGACTAACACGGCTACACTCTGAAACCTGTCATTCTCCATAGACTCCCTCCTTGTTCTCAACCACCTTTTATTCTCACCTATTTCCTCTTCCACCTTTATCCCTTTGTTAGCAGGCCTCTCATCTGATGTGGACCATGGTGGCACCACTGGTGTAGGCTTCATCAAGCAGAAGATGGCAGCAACAGGAAGGGGCTCCTCCCTGTTTCTGTTAGTATCAGAGTTGGTATGGGCTGTGCATTGTGATGTCATCACACTCATGCAGCAGGTGTGCCTAACACACAGTCAGTCACTCTTCTCCTCAGCTGCCTGTTGCTGCCATCACTGTTACTCAGCTGAGGAGGTACCATGCCTGAGGAGGCGGAAATGCAGGAGAGAGCTGGCACTGATTCCAAAATAAGATGCACCATGATACGCTGCACAGTTGAGAGGTCTGGGTGTCGGAAGGTTTTTATTCTGCATTTTCTTATTAATCTAAACATGAAATATTTCCTACCCGGTGTGTCCCCCCCCATGAAGTTCTATACACAGTGCTCTGTTATTCCTTTCCAAGACCTCTCCAGATTGGCAGGCTCAAGCTGCCCCCTACACTTACCTTGTCCATAACTACAAATGGAAAGAGGCATAATCATAGTTCTGCAAAAAGAAAATGGGGAACCATTTAAAAATAATCATGAAGTTAGTAAGAAAGATCCCAAAGTGAAATGTGAAGAAATTAAAGTCGTCAGAGGTGGCATGAGAGGAATGCATCAAATGGCAAAAAGCACGCATCATGAATTTCATATATTTTTAAGAAAGTATTTGACAGCCTCCATAGGAATTCACTCTGCAACATTTTGAAGAGTCAACCAGAAAAGAAGATGGAAATATCTAGGACACAGATTAAGAATGAAGCCAGAGAGTCTGCCATGGCAGGCATATCATTAGGTAGCTGGAGCAAAAAGCAAAAGGGGCCAAGCAAAAGAATCCCTCTGTGGAACAGTACTCAGAGAGGGAAAATGTATGGGACTTAATAACAAAGAGGACATGTAAAGAGTGGCCCAGGACAAACCAATATGGCAGAGTCGTTCATGCCCTAAGTGATATTGGATGGCACAGGAGGGATTAAGATTCAGATATCATAACACAGAAACATAAGGATCACACAACCCTAAACTATAAAGGAAACAGGAAGGCGAGGGGAAAAGAAGAAATTATGGTTAAATGGCAAGGCTCAAGAGATAATTCCAACAGGTAAAATTGAAGACGGAAATTAGGATGGTGAAAAGGGAATTTGAAGAGCAATTATCCAAAGATATAAAAACAAATAACAAGAAGTCATTTCAATATATCAGTAGCAGGAAGTCTGAAAGAGAATCAGCAGGTCTGCTGGACTGTAAGGGAGTAAAGGGAGCAATTAAGACATTGCAGGCAAGCTAATTTGCAGACTTCACTACAGAGAATGTTTGGGGAGATACCTTCCCAGAAGCTATTCTTTGCAGGTAACAAAGATGAACTAATGACAGATATTGAAATAACACACTTTTAAAAAAAGGAACAACCTTTTGATATAAATTAAAAATAGATTATTAAAGGGGAACAAGTCAACAGGACTGGATAGTTTACATCCAAGAATTCTGAAGTAACTTAAGAACAAGATGATAGAGTTGCAATCAAAAATATGCAAATTCTCATTAAAATCAGCTATCGTACCAGAGGACTGAAGGGTAGTAAAAGTTGTATCAATCTTCAAAAATAGATCCTAGGGTTGTCTTGGGAATTACAGACCAGTGAGCTTCATTTCAGCACCAACATATAACTTGAAATGATAATTAAAAGTAGAATTATAAACACCTAGATGAAAAATATGTCACAGGAGACAAACCAACCTGGTCACTGCAAAAATAAATTTTATCTTTCTACCCTAACATCCTAAAGAATTAGAATTTTTTGAGTATGTAAACAAAATAAAGGAGAGCCAACTAATTAAATATATTTGGACTTCCAAAGGCCTTTGACAGAGTCCCTGACAAAGACTATAAAGGGAAAAAGTAGGTAAAGAGTGAGAAGTAAAATACACTTATTGATTAGAAATTGGCTATGAAATGGAAAACAGTCAATTTTTTTACAGGACAAAAAATTAATAGTGGAGGTTCAGCGCTGAAGTTTGTATTGCTCAATATTCTTGCAAAATTCTGGGGATTGGAGTGAACAGAAAGGTTGTAAAATGAATAGATGATTAAAAAAATTGTATAGGTTAGTTAAGAATAGAGAAGACTGTGAGGACCTTCAGAAGAACAATACAACGGTTGGTGAATGGGCAGCACTATAACAGAAGCATTGCAGTATTGAAAAATGCAAGGTCGTACACATTGTAAAAAATAATATGGAATGCTCATACAGACTGATGGTTCTAAATTAACTGCATTCACCAAAGGGGGAAAAAAACCTGGGAATTACTCTGGGCAGCTCAACGAAAGCCACTGCTCATTGTGCAATAACCTGGGTAAAATCTATGAAAGATAATCTGGAAAAACATACCAAATATATCTCAATAAAGGAAAATATAATGAAACTTATGTACTAGGATCTCTCAAGGCATTCTTACTGTTACCAAGGGATTAGGTGCCATAGGAATGGTTGCAGCATTTTGTGGAATGCAGCAAGCATGTCAGTGAAGTGAAAGGCATGTCACAAGTTGGCTGTGATATACTTTTCACTTCATTTGCATACATGTCACAAGTTACAAAATGCTGCAACCTCCCCTCATACTGTGTATAAGCTATTTTTATTCCACTACATTCTCTAAGTCTGAAAAAGTAAAGAGAGAGACTATTTTAAATAGAACAGGAGTACTTGTGGCACCTTAGAGACTAACAAATTTATTTGAGCATAACCTTTCATGGGCTACAGTCCACTTCATTGGATGCAGAGAATGGAACATATAGTAAAGAGATTTTAAATGTTTAAATGTTTACTAATAACTTGATTTGTGAAGACTTAGATTAGAACTGTGACCCTGAAAGCCACACATTTAAAAACAGCAAGAGCCAAAACCTAATGAGTCTCCATGTGACTAGATATACACCTCTACCCTGATATAACACTGTCCTCAGGAGCCAAAAAAATCTTACTGCGTTATAGGTGAAACCGCGTTATATCGAACTTGCTTTAATCTGCCGGAATGCACAGCCCCGCCCCCCCGGAGCGTTGCTTTACCGCGTTATATCCAAATTCGTGTTATATCGGGTCGCGTTATATCGGGTTAGAGGTGTAATCCATTCACTGTTTTATAATCTTGAAGAACCTCACAACCCTGTGAGATGCTGAGCACCCTCCACTCCGTTAGCTGACATATAGGGTGCTCAGGACCTTATAAGATCAGGCTTAAAGTCCCCAAGGGAGCACCATAAATCTGCAGGATTTTGCATTTGCCTCTTTGCATTAGTGGACATGCAAATTCCCTGATGACTATGTATCTGATGAGGCTTGTATGCATTGTTCATGCCTCTGTACATACAGTATAACGTAATAAATTTGGTGCAGGTATTTGAGAATCAAGAATATAGATAACTAGGGTGTATGCTAAAACCATCTCTTTTTCTTTGGTTGCTTGTTTTTTGGTCAAAACTTCTTTGAAGAATGCCAAAATCCACAAGAATCCTTTCCATTGCACTGATTATACCACTTGTTAGTGAGGCCCATTTGCAGATATTAGGACAGGATCAGGCTCTTACTGTACAAAAGGACATGTGTTTACAGAAGTGGCAGAATCTCGCTTTCAATAGGGGGAGGAGGTGCACAGTGAAACCTAAATGTAAGAAGCACCATACTAAGCATGGGGAGTGAGGAGAGTCAGGGGGAGTGGGAGGATATTGGGGTCTCAAGGGAAGTTGGGATGGGGTGCTCTTCATGAGAAGAGTGGCTGCTCTGCATAGGGAATGAAGGCAGCCAGCTCCAGGCTGGAAAGGGGGGCCCAGCAGTCCATGTCTCTGTTGCCTGGGGCAGCTGCTCCCAGGCCTGGTCCAATCACCCCAGTTTCTACCTGCTCCCCATTCTAATCCTGGGCACGACAGTGACCGTCCAGCTCCTTCGGGTCCCACTCTCTCCTTTGGCCCCTGCAGTGGCAGAGTCCTCAGCACTTGGAACAGCTTGCTAAACAATGACACAAGTGTGCTGGCTCCCACCATCCCCATCGGTTCCACCACTGCTGTATGTTTATATTACTCTCAAATAGTTTCCAGGAGGATTATAGTGTCAAAAAGGAAAATAAAAACGATGCTAAAACAGAGCACAAAAACGTAACCCACAGTACTGCTGCAACTGATGTCCAGTAATATCATATTTTACATTTTACAATACTTCACAATTCTGCGAATATAAATGGCCGCACTGTAACATATTGCTCTGAGCTGCATATTTCACAAACACAGCATTTTCTGATGTGAAAATAAAAACAATTCAGATTTGAAGTCACACATATATTATCAAGCATTTGCTCTTTTTAGATATCATTAGCTGGCACATCTAGTTTTCTAACTCTGACCAATTAAAACTTAATCACATCATACATTAGTGAAAATGCATACAAAGTTGCTGGTCAAGGAGATGTTCCATGCTAAAAACAGAATAAGACACCACTTGATCATAAATTAAAGAGCTACAGTGCTGTAAGGTTGTTTATTCAGGTTTGATGAGATTCTAAGAGACAGGCATGTTGTCCGCCTCAGTTTAAAAAAAAAAAAAAAAGGCAGCAGCAGCAGAATCTTTCAGCTTACAGAAGCCAGAAATATTCCTTCCTTTATTTGTGGTCCCTGTGTCCTTTGGGCTGTGTGTGGGCGTACTGCTTGGGTGCTTTCAATTCCACAGCACAGAAGTCCACCCCCCCACACACAAAGTATTTCCCTTTCATGCTTCCTTCTAAATATTGCCTTCTCTTCAGAATTGTATTGAATTTTCTTAAAGTAATGCTAATAATAAAAATAGACTTTGCACCAAGAAAAAGGGGAGAAGACCATCACTGAAAAGAACAGCGATGATGAAGGAAATATATACAAATGTATTGTGCATCTTTGAGATTTTATGAAGTCTGAGAGAGCTTCCAAGCTTGAGTAAGAAAGATTATGGTTCCGTTTGTTTCTCCTGATACTTTTTCATATTTATGTAGCAAGCTGCTCTCATTAAATAACTCAATACATAATTTCAATGTGTGCTTCCACTTAATTATGACATTTCTCCTACTTTTCTGTCATATTGTAGCACAGAAATGTGCTTTTTTTCCCCTCTGGCATTATTGGCCATTGAGCTTTTTACCAAACCGGTGGCAATCTTGTCCTGTACACCATCCAACATTCATTATCAGAGGTATATGTATATGGAATCCATTCACCCTCCAGACAGTACTCTCAATTACAACACAACATGTATTCATCCCTGAGAATCCCAGAGATAATATGGGCATATTTTGTAATGGTGAACTTATGGTGCATGAAATTCCAGGCAAAACTGATCACCATTCTACTTTGAATGAAGCATTTGCAGGTCTACTATATATATATATATATAGTATAGTCTACTATATATATATATATATATATATATATATATATATATATATATATATGAAGGAGAGTGAGAGATATGCCAGAATCACTCACTGGACCTGACACATATTTTAATGGCTTGTCTTTATCAGCATGCCTACTTAGTGCACTAACAAGTTTAGTGGAGCAATTCCTACTATAAGAGAGTTCTGTGCTAGGCCATTCTAACTCCTCATCTCCTCCTTTCCAAAGGAGAGTTATACTTTTCCCAGGGGGTCCCCCAATCCTTTGGAGCTGCAAATAAATCTGTCAGTTCACACAGTAGGTTCTTATTAGGTTAGTAATTTCTTATGCAGTAGAGTGGTTTGTTTTGTAGCTTTTAAACAGCAACATTTAGGGTAGGAGTTTACCAACCAGGAACAGAAAGTAAAGCTACTACTAGAAAGCAAAAAAATCCATAACCAGCACACTTGAAATCCAACCATTTCCTGCTTATCCCAGTATCAGTCATTCACAAATTGATGTTTTTACGACAATGTAATTTTAGAAAAATAAGACCATTCCCCCCGCCCCTCCAGAGAAATATATTTATGAAACAAAGCACCAAAAAACAGGTAGGGTTTCTTCAACACCAGAATCATATTTCAGTGCTCCTTAGCTTTTCCCAGCCCCCACTAAGAAAAAGGAATAACTCATCTTGAAACCATAATTTGCTTGCATTCTATGACTTCCTATCCATTGCCACAATATTCTTCTATGTAAATCATATTTATTTATTCATAGGCACTAGCATTCCATTACTTTTGTCAAAACTGGTCTCGCGCATTCAGTCGTCTCTGCATTCTTATAAACTAACTGGAAAAGCAATTAACATTCACCAGCATTTTAGACAGGGGCGAAAAAAACCCACCACATTGTTGCTAACACAACCTCTGTAGGCGTACGCTAGTGCAAAATGACTGCATCGCTGTATCGAGGGAGATAAGAGAAGTGACATAGATTAAAACAAATTGTTGATCCATACCAGAGAGAAGATAGGCAAACAATAGAAGTAAAAGCATAAATGTCAATTTGGGATGATAAAGAATACAATCTAAATGTAATCTGAGAAGCCTACAGACAAAAGCAAGAAATAGAAATTACACATTACTGAAGTACTAGAACATAATAAATGAATAAATATACACACACACCCATATGAATATGCATATGGAGAAATCCAGATCATAAGGCTGATTGCTCAGGAAACTAGGTTGCAAATTAATAGTGAGAAATCTCCAAAAGGTTTGATGTTTAAATGTGATAGATAGAGAAGAACCTTGTTTGTACTCTTGGCAATTTTGCTATGATTTTGAATAACCCCCCAGTTTCCCCATCTTCCCAGTCCCTCTCCCCCGCCTCCCTGGCTCTTCAGCATTACTGTCTCGGTATAAGTGCCCATAGGATAGAGAGACTGTGAGGCTGATGCATCCTTCCTGACAGGGAAGCACTGCCAAATGCTGGCTATTTATCCAGTAGAAAGACTAAGAGCAAGGGCATTGCTACAAGGTCAATCTAATTTTATCCTCCAGACTGCCCTCCCTCCCACTACATCTCCCCAGTAGGCCCATATATACTCCACAGCAGTTTGTTTGATGAGTTAAGATCTGGAAACTCATTTCTAATTACTCTGGTGTCAATTCTAGTCTTGGCTTTATGGAGACAAAATCAAACTGCAGCCTCAGCTGCAGCATGATCCAACAGCTTGTAAACTAGCTGATCTGGTAGAGAGCTTACCAGTGTTGAAAGGAGATCTGGAGGCTGTAAAATGCCATCACAAGCATCTTTGGTATTGTAAGTGATAAATTCCACTTGGTGGTATAGAATGAGACGAAAAAATGAGATAATTTCTTAGTTATCAGAATTGATAGCGTCATACAATATAACTTGAAAAGGTTGGATTTATCTTAATACAAGGTATCCCATATAACAGCAATATTATTTTGTCTTCAGAAGAGCTACATATTAATAAGCAGTTTCAAAATCATTTTACCATTGTGTGTAGCAAACATCTATGCAAGACGAACAAACTGGTGGATATCTCTGTTTATTGATTAATGACTTTTAACTATTTGTGGGATGTTCTGCATATATATATGAACTCTCTTTACTCTGAAGTCTTTTATACATATAAACACCAACATATATGTTCATTTATGCAGATATGCACCCCCAAAATAGTTTAATTCAATTCGATTATATTTTAGTAACATAAGCTATGCAAGTGTAGTCAAATTTTAAAATGTGTGCATACACACACACACACATCCCACATATGCTTCCTGTTTCAGATGTGGAAGGGACAAAAGCCTGAACAACAGAGGAGTAGATGTGAACAAGAAGACTGGAGGGAAGGGAGTGTGGAAATTAGGACTGGAGGCTGGTAGTGGAGAGAGGAAAACTGTGTCTGGGAGTTGGTGGGGAGACAGGGATTGGCTCGGTAAGGAGACTAGGACCTGAACCGAGTCAGGGAAATGGGGGTGTGAGATCAGATCAGGAGCTGTGGGAGAGACCGGGACTGAGAACCAGTGGGGGTGGGGACAAGGAAGGAGAAAAAGATCTGATGAGAAGCTGTGATGCAGAGATCCAAGTCTGACTGGACAAAGAGACTGGGACAAGCAGAGGTGAAAGTAAGCCGGTCCGGTCCGGTCCGGTCCGGTCCAGTGTCCCGGCAAGAGCCAGTACACCGTGTTGGACTGGACTGGCTTCCGTGGCAGTGATTTAAAGGGTCCAGGGCTCCAGCCGCTGCGGGGAGCCCCAGGCCCTTTAAATCACCGCCGGAGCTCCGGCAGCCGGGCTCCTGTGGTGATTTAAAGGGCCCGGAGCTCTGTGGTGGCTGGAGCCCCGGGCCCTTTAATTCGCCCCCGAGCCCGGGGGCTCCCAAACACCTCTGCAGCTGGTAGCTCCAGGGTGATTTAAAGGCCCTGGGGCTCCCAGCCATAGCCGGAGCCTCAGGGCCTTTAAATCTTGAAAGGCCCCGTCTCTTCCAGTTGAGGCCACGCCCCCGCTCAGGACTCTGGCATACCGGTAAATCCTTTAAAAGTTACTTTCACCCCTGGGAACAAGTATTTGGGAGGTGTGAGTGTGAAGGGGGAAGGAGGCGTTGAGATTGGCTGAAGAGCCTTGGAAGGGAAATCAGGACTGGGATGGAGCCAATGGAGATGAGAAACTTGAGAAAAGGGGGAACCCTGGAGATGAAAGGTAGGGGAGAGAGAAAGATTGGATGAGAACCTGAGGTGATAGTGGGGAACTGAGACTGTCTAGGAAAGGAGACTGTGTGCTGGAAACAATAGCATGTGATCATGTAATTCAAACTTTATCATAATACATTATGCACACAGAAAGAAGCTGAAATAAAGGTTGCACAGGCAACCTTAATTCTAGCAGTTACTAACTTCTGAATTACTAACTTGCCTTTGCAACAATAATGTTATAAACAAATTTATATGGGATTTTTTGCAGTAAGGCAAAGTGACAAAATAAAGCATAACTCTACAGCTGCATTTGATCAGAATAGATTGGTGGCTGCTACCCAACAACATAAAGCAATAGAAGTATTTGAGAATTATATACTTCTATCATTTTTTATGTCATATTAATGTTAATGGGAGTTATGCACATGTACTGATGGGAAAACAGATTCCATAATTTCTATAATCTGTTTTGCACATGACAAGAGCAGTTTTGAGCCTTCTTTTGTAGTTTCCAAGCCACTAGGAGTCTATCTCAATTTTACCCTGACAGAGAAGCAGTGGCACAGCAACTTGGCAACTCTAGCAAAAGCCTGAAATGCTGCAGGATCATTTATCCCTACTGAATTAAAATGGTTTATGTATTCCACTGTCAATAATGTCACAGATTTAGGCCTCTTTTTGTTAGTTTGGTTGGATGGTTGCCTGCATTACTTTTTCTTTTATATTTTCAGGAAAGAATGGTTATACATTAAATAAAAATACTTGAGTGGGAAAAGCTGGGAAGAGGTTAAGCAAGTTGTCAAGCTTACAGACAAAATTCTTGTTACTGTAAATTCAGTGTACTCAAAATAGTTCGGTATTCAGACTAAACAGTTCTCTACTATGCAATCTCTTGATTAACCAAAGTCCCTGCTCCACAGCTCCGGCTATCATTGGATTGTTTGACATCACATATATATTGTTTGCTTATTTAACCAAAGTTTGCCAGAGTGTTATGCACTATTACCATTCACATGTTGAGGTGTTTGTTTGTGTTTTCCTCCTTGCAATTTTTTTCATGAAAAATAGCCAATGGCTAAACAGGTGAGATTCCCTCTTAATAAATGCATAATGTGTGAGAATTGTGTGACTGTTAAGTATCTGTCAAGGTGAAGTGATTTATAAACTTTGCTGTCTGCTTCTCACACAAACAGCTGTGAGAAGGAAGATCTGGATCCTTATTTACAGCAGTAAATCACGAACAACAAATGAATGCCTAATATTAATGAGAACGTGACTGACCTTCATTACATGGGGAAACAGTCTGTTCATACACATCCTAGAGTACAGCCCACAAAAGGTATTTAACTTCACTAATGTCTATTTTATTTTATTGGGGCTAACAGAAGGCATCATATGAAATATATTAGTTTGAATAAGCGAATTCTCCTGTAGATATATAAGGACACATTCTCATATTAACAAAGGGAAATGAGCAAGATATGCATTTCACAATGGGGTGATATACCCCTTAAATGTGAGCAGTGTAGGAAGAGAGAAAAGATCAAAGAACACTTGGAAATAATTTAAGAATATTTTTGGTATGCTGCAAAGAGTTGTAACATACAGTTCATCAGGAGATTGGTGACAGCTCTGTGTTTGCTCCCAAGGATTGATGATTTCAGCGACCCAGTGGCAAAGCTTTTGTGTGGAACAGTGGAATTAGATGACTGACTCATCGATCTAATCTGAATTTTTGTTCAGTGTCCTTTTGTTCCAATTCACTGAACAACTTGAAAATAAAGCAAAGTTAAAAAAAAAAATCAACCAGGAACCAAATATAAATCTGGGCATTTTACTTTTATCAAAAAACTGCTACCAATTCAGAATGGAAAGGATCATAATGGTGCTGCAAGTGTCTCTGCTGCATTTTCAGGCACTGATGCTCCGCACCACAGAAATCCTTTTGCAAATACAAGATGTAAGTGTAGTTACCAGTACATGTTCATTTTTAAAAGGCAATTCCAGAAAAAAAGAAAGGCACCTCTTCCATTCGCCTCTAAAAACATAATCTACACAAAAACAAAGGCTTGCTACACACACAGAGAGGACTAACAAACATGCAGTCTCTCTTTTAGACGTGTTGAATATTATTAAAGATAAATATTTGCCCTGGTTGTAATGGGAGGCAAGGGATTTTGTTTTAATGTCTGATTTTTTTTTCAAATTGGCATGAATGTGTATGTGCATGTGTAATCAGACTTTACTGAGAGTCTTAATAACTACAGCATTCTGCATCAAAGGTCCAAATTGCTAAGATCAAGAATGTCAAAGAGCTCAACATCCGGATGCTACTGTAACCCAGGGCTGCTCCGTGTGGCACTCTGTCTCCCTCTAGTGGCAGCTAGACCAGCTAGAGATTGGTGAGCCTGATACCGCCTTAGCTAGGAGAGAGGTGTCTTTTAGCTCATGCATTAGAGGTTCATGCGTTAAATTCCAGAGGGCCCAAGTTTGATCCCGGCCAACGATGACCAGGGTCTGTCGGTGTTATACTACCACTGTTCTCATGGGGAAGTTGTACTTAATAGAAGCTACTATATGCTGAGTGCTTTCGAAAATCTGGCTGCTTCATTTGGGTACCTAAATGGGAGGTGAACTCTTTCAAAAAATTGGCCCCAATTCTGGGCGCTGAGTGCATTTGAAAAGTTGGCCCTCGGGGCTTGAGTCTCTTCTCATACTGGTTTCTATCTGGTCTAACTATTGCTACCAATGGAGTAACTTCTTATATATTGTAGAACACCTCAGGAATGGAGGTTGTTTGTAACTAAGGACAAAACATTCTGGTTGTTCTTTCATAAGAACATAAGAATGGCCCTACTGGGTCAGACCAAAGGTTCATCTAGCCCAGTATCCTGTCTTCTGACAGTGGCCAGTGCGAGGTACCCAAGAGGGAATGAACAGAACAGGTAATCATCAAGAGATCCATTCCCTGTCACTCATTCCAAGCTTCTGGCAAACAGAGGCTAGGGACACCATTCCTGCCCATCCTGGCTAATAGCCATTGATGGACCTATCCTCCATGAATTTATCTAGTTCTTTTTTGAACCCTGTTATGGTCTTGGCCTTCACAATATCCTTTGGCAAGGAGTTCCACAAGTTGACTGTGCATTATGTGAAGAAATACTTCCTTTTATTTGTTTTAAACCTGCAGCCTATTAATTTCATTTGGTGCCCCCTAGTTCTTATGTTATGAGTAGTAAACAGTACTTCCTTATCTACTTTCTCTACACCAGTCATGATTTTATAGACCTCAATCATATCTCCCCTTAGTTGTCTCTTTTCCAAGCTGAAAAGTCCCAATCTTATTAATCTCTCCTCATACGGAAGCCGTTCCATACCCCTAATAATTTTTGCTGCCCTTTTCTGAACCTTTTCCAATTCCAATATATCTTTTTGGAGATGGGGCAACTGCATCTGCACACAGTATTCAAGATGTGGGCAGACCACAGATTTTTATAGAGGCAACATGATATTTTCTGTGCTATTATATACTCAAGGAGCTAATGGAGGAGGTATCTGAGCCTCTAGCTATTATCTTTGGAAAATCATGGGAGATGGGAGAGATTCCAGAAGACTGGAAAAGGGCAAATATAGTGCCCATCTATAAAAAGGGAAATAAAAACAACACAGGAAACTACAGACCAGTTAGTTTAACTTCTGTGCCAGGGAAGATAATGGAGCAAGTAATTAAGGAAATCATCTACAAACACTTGGAAGGGGTAAGGTGATAGGGAATAGCCAGCATGGATTTGTAAAGAACAAATCATGTTAAACCAATCTGATAGCTTTCTTTGATAGGATAACGAGTCTTGTGGATAAGGGAGAAGCGGTGGATGTGGTATACTTAGACTTTAGTAAGGCATTTGATACCTCAGTGGTTTGAGCATTGGCCTGCTAAACCCAGGGTTGTGAGTTCAATCCTTGAGGGGGCCACTTAGGGATCTGGGGCAAAATCAGTACTTGGTCCTGCTAGTGAAGGCAGGGGGCTGGACTCAATGACCTTTAAAGGTCCCTTCCAGTTGTAGGAGATGGGATATCTCCATTAATTTATTTTATACAGTCTTGCATGATATTCTTACCGATAAACTAGGCAAATACAATTTAGATGGGGTTACTATAAGGTGGGTGCATAACTGGCTGGATAACTGTACTCAGAGAGTAGTTATTAATGGTTCCCAATCTTGCTGGAAAGGTATAACAAGTGGGGTTCCACAGGGGTCTGTTTTGGGACCGGCTCTGTTCAATATCTTCATTAACGACTTAGATATTGGCATAGAAAGTACACTTATTAAGTTTGCAGATGATACCAAACTGGGAGGGATTGCAACTGCTTTGGAGGACAGGGTCATAATTCAAAATGATCTGGACAAATTGGAGAAGGTCCAGAGAAGAGCAACAAGAATGATTAAAGGTCTTGAGAACATGATCTCTGAAGGAAGGCTGAAAGAATTGGGTTTGTTTAGTTTGGAAAAGAGAAGACTGATAGGGGACATGATAGCAGTTTTCAGGTATCTAAAAGGGTGTCATAAGGAGGAGGGAGAAAACTTGTTCACCTTAGCCTCTAAGGATAGAACAAGAAGCAATGGGCTTAAACTGCAGCAAGGGAGGTTTAGGTTGGACATTAGGAAAAAACTCCTAACTGTCAGGGTGGTTGAACACTGGAATAAATTGCCTAGGGAGGTTGTGGAAACTCCATCTCTGGAGATATTTAAGAGTAGGTTAGATAAATGTCTATCAGGGATGATCTAGACAGTATTTGGTCCTGCCAGGAGGGCAGGGGACTGGACTCTATGACCTCTCGAGGTCCCTTCCAGTCCTAGAATCTATATCCCTTTCCTAATTATTCCCAGCATTCTGTTCACTTTTTTGACTGCCGCTGCACATTGAATGGATGTTTTCAGAGAACTATCCACAATGACTCCAAGATCTCTTTCTTGAGTGGTAACAGCTAATTTAGACCCCATCATTTTATATATATAGTTGGGATTATGCTTTCCAATGTGCATTACTTTGCATTTATCAACCTTAAAATTGGAGCATAAGCTTTCGTGGGTGAATACCCACTTCGTCAGACGCATGTTGACAAAGTGGGTATTCACCCACGAAAGCTTGTGCTCCAATACATCTGTTAGTCTTAAAGGTGCCACAGGACTCTGTTGCTTTTTACGGATCCAGACTAACATGGCTACCCCTCTGATACTTATATCCACTGGATCCCCTTGGTCCACATGCTTGTTGACCCCCTCAAAGAATTTTAGTAGATTGGTGAGGCATGATTTCAAAAGTATACAACTGAACATTGACTTAATACAACGTTGAAACTTTACTGTGCAGAAGAAAAATGCTGCTTTCCCTTTTTTTTAGAAGTTTACATTTAACAGAGTACTATACTGTATTTGCTTTTGCCTGATTGTGTACTTCCGGTACCAAATGAGGTGTGTGGTTAGCTGGTCAGTTTGTAGCTCTGGTGTTCATAACTCTGAGGTTCTAGTGTAGTCCCATGGAAATAAGAGAAGAATTAGGCACTAGAGTTAACATCAGGTTTTTGTATTCTTAATAATAATAATCAGGCAACTAAAAAAATTAATTGCGATTAATCGCACTGTTAAACAATACTAGAATACCATTTATTTAAATATTTTTGGATGTTTTCTACATTTTCAAATAAATTGATTTCAATTACAACACAGAATACGAAGTGTACAATCCTCACTTTATATTTATTTTTGATTACAAGTATTTGCACTGTAAAAAAACCAAGTACTGTAGTGCAATCTCTTTATCATGAAAGTTGAACTTACAAATATAGAATTATGTAAAAAAAACTGCATTCAAAAATAAAACACTGTAAAATTTTAGACCCTGAAAGTCCACTCAGTCCTACTTCTTGTTCAGCCAATCGCTCAGACAAATGTCTGTTTACTATGTCACCTGAAAGTGAGAACAAGCATTCTCATGACACTGTTCTAGCCAGCGTCGCAAGATATTTATGTGCCAGATGAGCTAAAGATTCATATCTCTCTTCATGCTTCAACCATCATTCCAGAGGACACGTTTCCATGCTGATGGCAGGTTCTGCTTGATAACAATCCAAAGCAGTGCGGATGTTCATGTTCATTATCTGAGTCAGATGCCACCAGCGGAAGGTTGATTTTCTTTTTTCGTGGTTCGGGTTCTGTAGTTTCCACATCGGAGTGTTGCTCTTTTAAGACTTCTGAAAGCATTCTCCACACCTCGTCCCTCTCAAATTTTGGAAGGCATTTCAGATTCTTAAATGTTGGGTCGAATGCTGAGCTATCTTTAGAAATCTCACATTGGTACATTCTTTGCATTTTGTCAAATCTGCAGTGAGAGTGTTCTTACAATGAACATGTGCTGGGTCATCATCTGAGACTGTTATAATATGAAATATATGGCAGAATGTGGGTAAAACAAAGCTGGGGACATACAATTCTCCCCCAAGGAATTCAGTAACAAATTTAATTAATGCATTTTTTTAACAAGAGTCATCAGCATGGAAGCATGTCCTCTGGAATGGTGGCTGAAGCATGAAGGGACATATGAATCTTTAGCTCATCTGGCACGTAAATACCTTGAGACGCTGGCTACAACAGTGCCATGTAAACGCCTGTTGTCACTTGCTGGTGACATTGTAAATAAGAAGAGGGCAGCATTATCTCCTATAAATGTAACCAAACTTGTTTGTCTTAGTGATTGGCTGAACAAGAGTTAGGACTGAATGGACTTGTAGGCTCTGAAGTATTACCTTGTTATGCTTTTGAGTGCAGTTATGTAACAAAAAAAATCTACATTTGTAAGTTGCACTTTCAGGACAAAGAGATTGCACTACAGTACTTGTATGAGGTGAACTGAAAAATACAATTTCTTTTATCATTTTTACAGTGCAAATATTTGTAATCAAAAATATACACTTTGATTTCAATTACAACACAGAATACAATATATATGAAAATGTAGAAAAACATCAAAAATATTTAATACATTTCAATTGCTATTTAACAGTGCGATTAAAACTGTGATTAATCACAATTAATTTTTTTGAGTTAATCACGAGAGTTAACTGCGATTATTCGACAGCCCTAATAATAATACATTGCTCTTACATAGCTCTTTCCATCTGTGGATCTCAAAGCAATTTACAAAGGAAAAAGAACAATTACATTAGAGTAGAGTAAACTGTTCAGGACAGGGATCCTAGTTGTAGCACAGCAGGATGCTGATCCTGATTAAGGCTTTGGTCCTACTATAAAAAACAAGTGGGATGATTTGTTTGTCAGTGGCCTCAGTAACTAAAAGAAAGAGGCATAAAGGGAAGGAGAGAAGCAGTTCAGAAAAAGAGAAGTTAAAATCTAGCTGGAATAATAACTCCAGTCCCCTGTTGGCTCAGGATATAGCAGGAGAGGTGAAATAATTTAATAATATGGTCTGGAGAGCACAACAAAGGGTTAACAAAGATTATTTGGTTTAGACATAAAGAGCAAAAGCACAAGTAAGCAACAGAACTCATCTTCAGCCTGGAAGGTACTAGTAAGGGAGTGTCAAATGGCCGAAACAGTCAGTCAGCAAAGTATGTTTGAAGTGATAGTGAGACAACTGAGGACAGTTTTTCATGACCTCATGTGGTGATTATGGTCTTGATCCAAAGCCCACTGACATGAATGGGAGTCTTTCCATTGACTTCAATGGGATGAGGATCAAGCCTAAGGGGGGTAAGGGAAAACAGAATAAAGATGGTTCTATAGCCGGGTTAGAATATTGCAAACAGTGGGTAGTTTTAAGGGTACATATGTATAGTTTAGATAAACATCTATTTGATTTTGACACATCTCTATTAAGCATTAATTCCTGAATAATTATACTTCAATTAAAGCAAAGCATGAATATAAAATAAAGATGTGTCTAACCGCCAGAAATAATTTCCATGAGTCCTTAATCTAAAAAATTGCTACATCTTAGGAAAAAAATAAAATTTTCTTATAAGACATTTACAATACGAGCACTTAAGAATAGGATTCTGATGCATAAATATTTATTTCCGAGTTTCTATACCTAAAGCATATGTACTCATAAATGACATGGCCCTTGAGGCATTTAACAGGGATTCAACAAAAATCCAGTCATAATGACGGGTTCCAGCATCTACAAATGTAAGCATACTTCTATAGTTTTACTCATTTCTCAATAACCTATTATGAATTCATATCCAAAACATATAATTCATTTAAGATTAAAGCAGGTTTCATTCTACAGATGAATGTCTACTTAATATTAGAATACCAGATGATGAAGAGTTAGAATGCATAATATCTGCAGGATGAATACTTTAATCTTACAGGAATTACATATCACCTTCTGTTTTTCATATAAAGCACACACTCTAATATATGACTGGAACAGGCTTTGTACATGTGCAGTTCAATTAGGGCCCATTAAGGCCAAACCAAAGCCCATTGAAATCAACAGAAAAACTCCCACTGACTTCATTGGACAAGAGCTGGACCCTGCCCATTTACCACCTTGGGGGATGAACTCCTCTATTCTAGAATTTCCTATTGGAGGTTTTTAAGAACAGGTTATTCAAACACGTGTCAGGGATGATCTGGGCATACTTAATCCTGCCACACCATGGGGGATGGGGAAGAAAGGGGAAAGAACTAGATGACCTCTTGAGGTCTCTTCCAGACCTATATTTCGATGATTCTATGATTGGATTGGGCCCAGATTGGACTTGCATACTGGGATATTTAATTCAACGACATTAATAACTAAAGGCATACTTTCAAACTGTTGCAGTGCACTTTAGCTGCACTCGACTCCAATCCACTATAATGGAGTTGCGTGGCTTAAATAAATATTAATAATAAACAATGCTGTGTATTTGTATATCATTTATATCAGAGGACCTCCAGATACCTTTACACACATTAATTAATGCAGGCTCATAACCACTTTGTGAGACAGATATTATTTATACCCATTTTCTAAGTGGGCAAACTGAACCACAGAAGGTTAAGCTCCACATTTTAAAGTGTGGTCTCTGATGCTTAGTGGCCCGACCTGAGCCACTTTGGTGTTGACTGGGTTTGATTTTCACAAGTCCCGATCATTTACAACTCCAAATGAAGGCCTTGTTTACCTGTATAATCTCAGCACTTCTGAAAGTCAGGCAGAAAGTGTCATAACTTGGGCATCCATCAGCTGAGCTACTGCTCAAAAGTAGAGCTCACTTTTAAAAAATCTGAGCTTCAGAGCTTGTCTACACATGGAAACTGAATGGCATTGCTATGGAGAAATAGCTCATGTGGACACACTATTCCAAAATAATTACTCTAGTTTGGTTGTTACTTTTATTCCAGAACAAAGTGTCCACATGGTGAGCTATAGCCTCTTAAATTTCCATATTTTAACATGTCCTTGGATTTATACTTTTGTTTCATTACCTTTGAACAAGCTAGCCCTGTCCTGTGGTGACAATTAAAACTGGTTTAATTTTGGTGTTAAAAAAAGAAGAAACTCTAACAAAAAGGTCTCATTGTGGAATCATAAACATGATTTGAATGAAGTCTAATCACTAAGTGTATGGCCTCTTTCTCTTTACTAATTGAAGTACATTCAATAGAATTAAGATCTCAGTGACTAAGCCAAAAAAAAAAAAAAAAAACCACCACCACACCTTTGACTGATAGCTTCAAAGCTTAAGTTTATATTTATATTAAAAAGGAGAGGGGAAAGGTAGGGGCTTTCAATAGAAAAATTTGGGTTGAAACTTACCAACTTGACCTAATTCTATTCTCAATAACATCAGTGCAAATTTGGAGTAACTGTAAGTAGGCAGACTATGGGTATTTTGTTGTTCTAAATGACTAGAGAACTGGACTTAGACTCAGTCACATTCTGAAAATTTTACCTGTCATAATATTTAAGTAAATGGAGTTTTTCCAGATTTAGAGAGCCAAAGAATTGACTTCAGTTGTTTTCGCACATACAACCCCGCCCCCTCTCCGAACATTGTTTACCTATCTAGAGAACACAGTTTAAATGATGTCATCAAAAGGATACAAAGATCACAGAGAAGAGTATTTGAAAAAAAGTGGCTGCTTCCTATTGAAAAGATGCTCTTCTAGAGATAATCAGTCCAAGGACTTGATTATGTGATCATACATACCCAAAACGTGACCTTATAAGTACTTTCAGAACTATTAATGACTTGGATCCTGGTCTCTAATGCATGCGACTACAAGCATCTTAGCAAAGTGGGTGCAACACCATTTGCATCTACTCACACTGGGGTGAACTAGTATGTGAATTGTCACTCGTCACAGAAAACTGGCTACTTTACTTGTGAAAACTCTGCATGGTTTGTGCACTAGATAATTTTTCTTGATACACAGTGGTGAATTGAAGAGAATATGCCTGTGCCCTATGAGTCTTCTGAAATCTTCATTCATTTGATTGTTCAGAGCAATTTGCAATAGGATTTTTATATGTTTTGGGTTTCTGTGGAACTACTTACAACACAGATTAAGCATTAACTCTGAGCAGTGTATTGTGCAACAGAGTTTATTTTTAAAAATAACTTTACCCACTGCTACCTCCCAGGAAGTTCTGACAGATTCTATGGGAAAGCTTAGGTCCTGCGCACATTAGAAGCTCTCTCCTGCAGGGTTGGCAGGTGTGGGCTATGTCAAATAAATTTATTACAGTCTGTGCTAATAATGAAAATTATAGAAAAGCTAGAGGAAAGTGCTCTACATCCAGCTAATTTGAAGCTACCTTACGAGACAATAACAAGCTTCTAACAGTTTTTCCCTTTTTTTTAATACACTAATTATGCTTAATGTTCCCTGTCGCATTAGCTTTCATGGTAATTATATTTCAAAACTTTTGCAATTAGGGTGCAGTTAATATTGTGGAATATTGCAATTATTTTTCATTGTGACACCTCTATTGAAAACTGGTGGCATAATGATCACATTGTTCAACTAAATCAGAACTGTAGAAATATGGCAAATGAACCAATTACACATTATTATTTCTAATTACAGATAATGCCCTTTTCCTTGCTTTTGTCCAAAAGAATTTCTCAACTACAGATATCCAGAATTTTTCTATTTTTAAGAACTTATCTTAATTATTTTCCATCTCTGTTTTTCTTTGCATACAAACAATATACATAGTATCACTATAATATATATACACACACTGTATTTAGTAACACGTGTATCTAACACATGCACACGTCCACTCACTACTAGTGTTAAATTTAAAAATGCATCATTAGAACCTCACTGAATTTAGTTTCTGCTTATGAAGATTTTACACCTGGAATGCTCCTATAAAAATATTTACGTAATGAACACATATGCATTACAAATGCTTCAGATTACCCTAAATTACATTAGCTGATTTTTGGTCTCCAAATAGGTTAGCCTTCTTGACCAATGAAGTTCCATTCTACGGGTTCTCATCTATAAGTGACAGCCAGAACAGTCTCTCTTTTCAGTCATAAAATGCAAATGTTGAAAAATGAAAGCTTAACAACCCTAATTCTGTACTTGTAAGTGTTTCATATGCTCAGCCAGCTAATAAATGACATTGGAAGAAGCTTCCTAGGAAAGGACCAATATATGTAATTTTAAAAATGTGAAGTTCATCCCTGGATTATAAAGACTATATTTATACTTAAGCCATTCATAAATCTGGTAATGAAATGACAATAATTCAGAAGTGTGCACAGCAAAAAACTATAACACACATTTTGAAGGAATCAGAGAGGAATCTCTAGCATACAACAGTAGTTCTCAACTGGGGGTACATCAATTCATCAATTTACCTTTGAGAAGTGGCGTGCCAGTAATACATTTTACAGGGGCTGGCGGACGGAACCCCAGAACGGCAGCGGGGGCTGCTCAGCCTGCTGCCGGTCTGGGGTTCCGTCCACCAGTCCCTGCCATCTGGGGTCCCGGCCGCCGGCCCCATGCAGCCCGCTGCCGGCCTGGGGTTCCGTCTATCCAGGCCAGCAGCGGTCTGAGTGGGGCTGGCGGCTGGGACCCCGGCTGGCAGCAGAGTGCCACTAAAAATCAGCTCGCGCGCCGCTTTTTTTTTTTTTTTTTTTTTTTAAGATAGTTGCCTAGTTTTACAACAGGCTACATAAAAAGCACTAGTGAAGTCAGTACAAACTAAAATTTCATACAGACAATGACTTGTTTATGCTGCTCTATATACTCTACACTGAAATATAAGTGCAATCTTTATATTCCAATTGATTTATTTTATAATTATGTGGTAAAAATGAGAAAGTAAGCAATTCTTTAGTAATAGTGTGCTGTGACACTTGTATTTTTCTGTGATTTTGTAAGCAAATAGTTTTTAAGTGAGATGAAACTTGGGGTACGCAAGATAAATCAGATTCCTGGAAGGGGTACAGTAGTCTGGAAAGGTTGAGAGCCACTGGCATAGAGGGACTGGCCAAATAATAGCAGTAGCTAAGGATTTTGTTAGTCCTGTACCAATTGTGACAACCATAATTATATATCAATGTGTTTAGAGTTTTGGGGTGGGATTTTCAAAGAGCTGAGTGTTGGCCTACCTAAGCTGCTATGGTAATCAGCAGTAAAACTCTCACTGACTTCAATGGGAGTAGAGTTAAGCCAAAAATTAGCATTTTTCAAAATCCCACTCTTTGCGCCTTTCTTCATCATCCCATTTGGTAGCCTAATGAGTTTCAGAAAGCCCTTGCCAAGGAGTGGAAGAGGTTACTTCCATTTCCTGATTGTGGAAGAAGTAGAACACGTATCACAAGTCACATATTCCTCTCTGACAACACTGGGAACAAGTTTCTCTGACCCAGTATTTCCCCAATCACAGACAGGAGAACAGTATATAGTAACGGTAACAGTATATAGTAATAGTAACCTAAAAGCTCAGGGTCTAACTGATTGACATATTTGGGGTTCGGAAGAAATTTTCCCCCATGTCAGACTGGCAGAGACCCTGGGGGGGGGGTTCGTCTTTTTCTGCAGCATGGGTCACTTGCAGGTTTAAACTAGTGTAAATGGCGATTTCTCTGTAACTTGAAGTCTTTAAATCATGATTTTAGGACTTCAGTAACAGCCACAGGTTATGGGTTTATTACAGGACTGCGTGGGTGAGATCCTATGTTCTGCAATGTGCAGGAGATCTAACTACATAATCATGATGGTCCCTTCTGACCTTAAAGTCTATGAATCTATATACAGAGACAGTAGAACTGTTCTAAAACTGTCCCAGACATGATTTCAGTGAGATAAGAGCACTATGCACTTGACAGGACTGGGCACTGTGGTGCCAGATTTTCAAAAGAGTTCATCACCCAGTTAGGCACCTAAACAAAGACCATTTCAAAAGTACCAGAAACCCAACATGCTGAGTTCATTTGAAGTTCTTGGCATTTACTTTGATGTAAGTTAAGCGCCTTTGAAAATCTAACCCTGATTATGATTGCTGAGCATTTCTGAAAATTGGCATGTATGTAAGTAATATCTCCAGCACCTCTCTTCCAGCACTTGCCAAGATGTTGTTTTACTTTTAAAAAAATCATGACATTTAAATTTTCTAGAGGTATCTTCCACACAAAATTTTAAATTCTATTTCCTTTAGGTAAAAATATCTCCCCTCCCCTCCCAAGGTATTTAGCATCATTCATAAAAAGTTAAGAATTGTTTTTCTATTCAAAAACAACGTAATAAATCTTATCTTCCTGTACCTGCATTAAGTTGGTGGAACACATCCTAAATTGTTTTCCAATTCAGCTACCATGAATTCTACTAGGACAAGAACTTTCCCTTACAAAACCTAATATACTAATGAAACCGCAAACTACAAGAGGCATATTTTTGAAAACATAATTCTCTATCTCCATTCCTGAGAACTCAGTTTTTCACATCACATTACAAAGTTCCATCCATCCTTCCAGCCAAAGACCACTGAACCCTCTTCTAAGCCTGTCAGTGTTTCTCCTTAATTGGCCAGTGAATTGCTGAATTAGCAAGAGAAGGACATTCATGCAGGCCATACAATGCTTTCTGTTTCGATAATACATACAGTTCTTGCTACTTCAGGGGCTGATAGACCTGAGCAGGGAATCAAACAGGATTGCCTATATGGTAGTTCAGAGCATTACTGTTTGGTTCATCCAAAATACAGTAATAACAGGGGATTTAACCCTTTAACATGAACCTGCTTTCCTCCAAAAGACACTATAAATAACTCCATACTCAGCATGGCAAGGAATAAAAGATGGTTCAGTCCTTGTCCACCAGCAACAGAAGCTAAACATCTTGCACAGGCACACATCTTGCCAATTTCATTATGTGTGTTCCTCCCATTCCAGGGCTCTCTCAACCTTTATATCCAGAATGAACATGTCCAGGACCACTGAAGACTGTTATTAATAAAATATGAAGGTACCGTAATTTATCTCTGCCACCATAATAACCATGAAGTAATTAAACAACTTGGTTATTAATAAGGCAATTAGTGGTTTCAAAACACAGGTCCAATTATTTTACTCTGAGAAAAAAGATATATGTCTATAGTAAATAGGGATTTTAACTTACACCCGTTACGAATTTTGGGGTCTATTCTACAAATAAAGAGCCGTAATAATTGGGAATAAAGGAACTTTTAAAGGGACCCTAAGTATGTATTAATTTAATTTAAATTACTTAGTTATCATCAATGAACGTGTTTTGAAGACAACTGTCCTTAGGGAGTGCAGTATGTAGCACAACATTTAAAATGAATATTAAAGAGAAAAATATTGTTGATTCTTTCTGAAGTGTTACCCATTAACATGATGGCTGAGATTTATAAAAATTACATTCAATTAATTTAATTATCACATTAAAAAAAATGAAGGGCTGACAATTTCTGGAGATCCCCAAAGTCAGAACAGTACTAGGTTGAAAGGATAACCTATCTATCATACAACATCTGTCCATTGCATATGTGCACTGCTCATCAGTGTAATTTTCTAAGATACTAAAGTATTTAGCATGCAGTGCTGACATATGTTAATTACACTGTTCTCTGTGATGATTATAGTTTCCACTGGAAGGTAGGGGTTGTGGTACTGCAGTCTCTCAGAAGATGCTGTAACAGATCACAGAAGATGTGAAATATACACATGCCATCAGTGTGTCACACTTAGGCACTGTAGTAATTAAGCACAGTGAGGATAGTCCAGGACAGACAAGGAAGTCCTCACTGTGAATCCTTTGCTTTTGTGGTTTTAAGTGAAATATTTCAAGTTAATTTAGCACATTCACTTGCACTTTTATTTGCTTTACGTCATCTTTTTTGTCAGAACTGTATGCAGTGTTTGGTCTATAGCTTAGTATGCTATTTTGTTTGCTGATAGTATAAACTATGCAGTATTCAGCGTATGCAAACTTGTGGCGAATAGATAAGCACAGTAATACCTAGCTCAGGTATAAAATGACTTACTGGCTTTGCTCTACAACAGCAGAAAAAAATATTATTTTGTTCATTTATGCACTACCAGAATGAGCACCTCTTACTGTTTTGACATTCATCTACTTACCAAAAAAGTAGCCTACCTTTAAAATCATATTAAACAGAAGCATTGCATTTCTTTTAATAGCTTGTTCTTGTTAACATCACATGTTTTTTATTGGTGACATGTTTCAGCAATATCAAGTCTCAGTCATCTCATAAAAAAGGGTCTGCTGTAGCAGGGAGAAACAAAAATGAAAGACGTGAAACCTGAAAGCTGAAGTTTGATTCTGAATTCAGAACCCTCTCCTCATTGCTTTCTCGGCACTCCTGGCCCTAGCACAGGATCTCCTAGCCTTCTCCATGATAGCCTTGAATCCCCATCTGCTTTTTTATTCATTTAGATTTCTACCAAGTAGAAAAAGAGCTCTAGGGATCCAAGATATCTCTTAAAAGACACACATAAAAATGCCCTGTATTGAAACTGTAATTTCAGTAATTCCAACCATACTTAGTTTTCTTGGACTCTCCACCAGCCCTTTTGGTGACTTTCTTGGCTCTGGAATCCTTCCCAAACACTTGTTCTCTCTCTTTCTCCATGAACTCTCATCCACTCTTTCACACATCTTCGTTTCTAAGGTCTTCGGAGCAGATCCTAAAATTGTCATAGCTTTATTGATTTAATAGATCTATGGAAATTTACAACAGGTGAGGATCTGCCCCTTAAATGGACATTCCTACCAGAATTCTCAGGTTTATATCAAGATCACATGACAACTAAGCATAAGTATGGATAACATGTAAAGCATCTATGCTACTGCTCTCTTTCTATTTAGAATTGCTTTTAGGGATGAAAACTAAATTATATAGCAGGCTTAATTGCAAAAGAAGGAGAGACTCTGGATTATAGAAGGGTACTAAAGCAGCACCACAGATTCAGTTAATGACACAAATGAGATTTTAAGAACAAAATGAAAGCATGGAAATAGCTATCTACTTACCTGGAGTTTAGTAAATTGGGCAACAAACCAGCTAAAATAAGCTGACTAGATACAGCCAACAGAGAGCCCTTACCCACAGTCAAATAACATAGATTAATAAATAACAGCTGGGGAAAGTTCACAATAAAATGTGCCTTTGTCTTTAATTTTTTGAAGCCTGTTAGAGAAGATAAGCGAATGTTACAGGTTTTTCCATGTTTACACTTGGAACATTTTGCTGTAAGGCTTCTTTGTTTCAGTTTCTAAGCATGCTCATTAGTGCAAATTGGTATAATGATTAATGTTATGATTATTTAGCAACATGCACATATTGTGATCATATCTTTCAAGTAAAAATGCTTAATGCTTTCAGCAGGTTTCAGAAGGCAAATGGAAGGATGAAGAGCATATTAAACTCTTTAAAAAATGAAAGTGTATGTTTGTATGGACAGCAAAAGTGTCAATTTCCAGAGGAACACTGGAACTGCCATAGTGGATCAGACCAGTAGCTCATCTAGCCCAATATCCTGTCTCTGGCAGTGGTCAGCACCACATGCTTCAGAGGAAGGTAACAAAAACCCTGTGATAGGCAGTTACGTAATAACCTTTCCCCCTTTAATTACATTTGTTCTAACATTGCTTTGAAGTGGGAAACAGTAAAATTTATGTAATATCCAAGAGCTTTAGACAAAAGCAAGGGATAGACAACTAATTCCTTAACCCAGATCACTTATTTTTTCCAAAGACTGACCATTTCAATCAATGGAGTGATGCACTACATAAGGGGAATGGAATTTTTACACTCCCTGTCCCTTACCGACAGGATATAATGTAAAAAAGCTCAGTGCAACTCTCAGTGTAAAAGCTCAGGTAAGCAGAAGGTCATAGATGGGCCACAGGGCTCATTTTGCTTTGGAATGTTATTTCTTGTGCCTGAGGAATCTAAGAATGGGTGCAGTCCAGTAGGTTAGAGCAAGGGACAGAGCCGAGAATGCAGTTGTATCCCCAACTCTGCCACTGTTTTATGGTATGACCTCAATTTTCCGATTTGTAACATGAGTATATCAATGCATATTATTGCCAGGGGTGGTGTAAGGCTTAAACAATCAATGTCCATAAAAAGCAACAGAAGGTCCTGTGGCACCTTTAAGACTAACAGAAGTATTGGGAGCATAAGCTTTCGTGGGCAAGACTTGCATCTGAAGAAGTGAGGTTCTTACCCACGAAAGCTTATGCTCCCAATACTTCTGTTAGTCTTAAAGGTGCCACAGGACCCTCTGTTGCTTTTTACAGATTCAGATTAACACGGCTACCCCTCTGATACTTAATGTCCATAAAGTGCTTTGAGATTCTTGGGTTAAAAGTATTATTATGATGATTATAATAGTCTAGCGTTAGTATGTTGCACAGGTGCTGAATTTCCAATGTGCTAGGGGTGCTCAACTCCCGGCTCTGCCCGAGGCCCCACCCTCACTCGACCTCTTCCCCCAAGGCCCCACCCTGCCCTGCCTCTTCCCGCCCCCCACTCCGCCTCTTCCCACCCCATTCCGCCCCCTCCCCTAAGTCTGCTGCATGATTTCTCCTCCCCCTCCCTCCCAGCCTCCTGCATACCACGAAACAGCTGATCGTGGCGGGAGGGAAGGAGGCACGGGGAGGGAGAGGGAGGCGCTGATCTACAGAAGGTGCTGGTGGTGTGGAGCGGGGGGAATGGGAGAGTTTGGTAAAATTTAGCATGGCTTCTATGGGGACTTCCTCTACTTTGGCTGCTCTGAAATCTTGGTCCAAAATATAAAGGGAATCCCTCTACCAAATTCAAGGTCCATTCTGGTCAATTTCATGGCCGGAGGGTTTTAAAATTGGTCAATTTCAAATTTCACAGTGTTGTAACCGTGGGGGTCCCAGCCAAAAATGGGATCGTGGGGGGTTGGCAAAGTTGTTGGGGGGGGGGGCAAGATTGCCACCCTCGGTTCTGTACTGTCTAGGGAGCAGCCTCCAAGCTTCCTGTAGTTAGAGGAGGTTCCCGGAGGTGGAAGTGGGTAGGATCTCCCCCATGCTGCTTGGAGTGCCCTAGCTGGGGACTCCTAGCTGCTAGTCCAGGTGGAATTCCCGAGCCCTGGCTGGAGCAGGGGAGGAAGGGTGGAAGCCCTGAGCCCAGGCTGCCCTGGCTTCAGACAGCAGGAGCGGAAGTCCCCAGCCCTGACTGGAGACACTGAGTGAGGAAGCCTGGAGCTGCGGCAGGACCTTCGGAGGGGGTAGGGGCAGAAGTCCTGATCCCGGGTTGCCTCGGCTGTGGTGGAAGCCTCCAGTCTGGGCTGTCCCAACCCCTTGCTGGAGCAGGGGGAAGTCCCAAGCCCAGGCTGCAGCCGCTGGGAGCAGAAGCCCCCAGCCCGGCAGGAGCCGATGGGGGATGAAGCGCCGAGCCATGGCAGGAGCTGCACGGGGTGGGGGTGGGGGGGAGCGATAGAAGTGGGAAATGGAAGCCCAGAGCCCTGCTGCAGCTCAGAATTGAGGGTGTACCACCTGCCTCTGGAGGTGGATCTGATCTCCCCACCAAGAGTAGGAAGGACAACTCCTGTCTCACCCCAGCATGTCCGGACTAGCAGCTAGGAGCTCCCAATAGCATGGGAGATCAGATTTCACAGGGAAGAGCTGATTTCATGGTCCGTGACATGGAATTTTTAACTGCTAATCTTTACCAAACTCCAGTCTTAATCCTACTCCTATTGAGGTCAGCGGTACAATTTTGTATTAATTTTGAAAATAGAAGAGCAGGCTCTCTGTCTTCATTATCGTGAACAATGGACTTTTTGGTTCACTGGCAAATAAAAAAAAACAAACCGTTTGGTATCAAACCAAAATATTTTTTCAAAAATTTCAGAGAATTTAAAAGTTAAAAAACAATAAGTCAAATAAAACGTTTCTTTCTACCTAAAATTAAATGTTACATTTTGATTTCAAGATTTTTATTTTCTATTTTTTTGTTAATATGTTTGAAGGATATTTCAAACTAAAAAGTTATTTCAAACCAAAAAACTGAAACATTTCATAAACTTAAAAATTAAATGCTTTGACTTGTTTGGAATTTTGGATTTTTTTGTTTTTTCCACCCAACATGAACAATTCAGCAGAGCCAACGCAAATTCATGAAATGTGTCAGTGTCGCCAAATCTGCATTTTTCACCAAAGAAAGTTTCAGGCAAAAATTTTTACCCCGTTCTAATCAGGAACATAATTTTGATTCAGCCTCCAAACCCCGGTTTTCCAATTACAGAAATGTACTAATTAGAGCCAAGAGATTTCTTGCATTCTTTCATCCCCAGCTGAAACAAATAAACATTACTAAGAAATGTAAATTAAATCTTGGAAGCTTAATAGCCCAAAATTCTGGGCACATTGGCATAAAAGAGCTGGGAGCAGTGAGATTATTCTCACATTCTCAACAGCTGGCCCACATAATGAAAGAAGATTCATCACATACAGAACAAAATGTACTTTGTTACATTAGGATTGTATGTACTTATAAATTTGTTTTTTTTTGGAATAACTTCAGCATATTCACCAGTCTTGTGCACTCAAGTGACAAATAACTAGTTCAGAAAGACAATAACTCATCTATTTTATTTTATACCCAAACAGGGCACAAATCCGTGTGTGTGCGCTGAAGTAATTTTAGGTCTTGGATTTACATTTGCAAAAACCAGCACTATTAACAATATTCCCCACCCTGCCAATGTTCAGGCTGTGTGCCGATCCAGCCACAAATATAATATTCAGCATTTATAATTTTACAGTATATCACAGAGGCCCTTAATCAACATATTTTGATATCTTGTGCAGTGTACTGAATGAAATGCAATACCCTACCACAAAAGAGTTACTGAAAGGAGAGAGAGAGAGGCAAATTTAGTCTTGGATTCAAAGGAGTTGCATGCGCCCTCATACATCAGGGTTGAATATTAGCGAAGAGGACAGTTATCGTTTTGGAGATCTTTTATTCTATTCCATCCATTTCTATCATAGGCTTAAGCACTACTTTTGCTTAGGTTTGTGTGTGTTATAATACACACAGTATTGTGTGTGTGCTGTCTTCTTGCAATGGGGGAACCACTCTATCAACCTACTAAAAAAAATTCTGGGCTCTAGTTAATCTGAGTGTCATAGCTCTGAAGTTGAAACACAGAAGCTTATGGCAAAATGTATGTATTTCCTCATGAGATCATCTCACTTACAGTAGAAGGTCTTTTGAATTTATTGAACATAAAATGTCTTCTGGAGATACAAGTACCATTACAAAAGCAAGGGATCTATGGGAACCTTATTTTATTTCAAGTATGAAAATACCTGCTTCTGAGAACCACAAAGTCATTTATATCTTTTATATCTCAGGCTAAAATTGGTCTGAAAAGACATAATTTTTATAAAAAGGTTAAATAAATTGAACAGAAGCCTAAGAATTGTTCAAATGGAGGATTAATGGCACTGGGGTGTGGAGTTGATAAAACTACAAAAAGAAAAGCCTTCATTTTTTTTGTTCTGATCTTTGATAAGCATTATGCTTCAACAAAGTGCTGTGAGGTCTGAGGTGAGTTAGTTTCTATAAAACAACAACAACGAGGAGTCTTTGTGGCACCTTAGAGACTAACAAAAGGTGCCACAATGACTCCTCATTGTTTTTGCTGATACAGACTAAGTTTCTATACAGTAATCCTTCCACACACCCACCAAAATCTACGTGTCAGAGATAACTATTTAGATATGCTCTCCTAAAACAGCAGCGGAGGACTCTACGGAAAATAGGAACAATAAAACCGCATAATTTCTTTGTAAGATGAAAGTTAATGGTCACATGTCTGCAGACATTTATTAAAAGAAAACATATGTGCTATGATGTACTCGCCAATGTCAATCAGGAATTAGTTTGATCCTTAAGCATAAAAACCTAACAGGAGGATTAACTAAAAAGTGTCTATATATTAAGATCCCCAGACTATAGCTGCAAAAATAATTAACATCAGATATTTCTCCCATAAAAAGCCACATTTCCAATTAATGTTTATGTTGATAAAATGAAAAGAAACACTTGACAAAACATGGAGTTGTCCAAGTCTGCGGAGGCTCAAAGTCATGATTCTTTGATGGGCTACTTTAAATGAGTTGGTGGTGTCAGTCCAAATCTCGTGCCCATATCCAAAATCATACCATTACATCTGAAACCCATTTTCACAGAGCAGTCTTAAAGTCACCAATTCAGCCACGCTCTTATGCACATGCTCAACTTCAGGCATGTTTTTAAGACCCAACAGCTTCAATGGGATCGTAATTTTGGCTTCCGCGGGAGTTAAGAATGTGCTTAAAATTAACCATGTGCACAAGTGATTTGCTTAACAAGGATGGATTTAAGCATGTACTTAATTTTTTGCTGAATAGAGATCAGACAGTCCAAAGAATTGTCCAAGAAACTAATTTGGACCAGGGACATTCTTAATCCTTAAACACAGTCCCTCCAGATCAGAGTTAAAGTGCACTGGCAAGGTAAATTGGAAAGTTTGAATCTGCCCATCCTAAACCTGTTCCATAGATTAAAAAAAAGAACACTTCAGTCTCCAGAGCTGTTAGTCCAGCATCATGAGCACTAAATTCACTGAAAAATATGTACAAGTGCTAAAAATGAATGTTTCTGTCATCTTAACTAAACATGACAGAGTAGTTTAACTTCCATGTTACCCAGCAGCATTGGCTACACAGTTGGGGGTCTAGGTCTCATCAATTAGCAATCCCAAAATAGAAAATGGAAGAGGAGTGTAAAGCACTACCAGTTGCTCTGTGACAATGGGAAACTGATGGAAATTGTTTCCAAAAAGCAGGAATGTGGAACAAGATTCTCTAATGCATTTATTTCTTTGGCATGATCTCAGAGGAATTCAAGAATGAAGAGAATGAAATCTTCCCAGCTCTGTCAACAATAAAGAAAAAAAATAAAAGAAAAATGGTGTGTGGTTGGAAATGTAGATAGGGAATAAATCTTATATGTTTGTGAACCTCTGGATGACTCAAGATTTCTAATATAATATAGAGCCTTTCACCTTTAAGTCAATTGGCTCAAATCTACTGAGCAGTTAAAATTGAGGTTTTTGTGATTTGTATTAATTGTGTACATACTCAGGGAAATAGATAGAACACATTTAAAATCTAAATGCAATAAATACATAATATTACTAAATATAGGGTGGCCTGACCATTGGACATCCAACTTTCTCTGCCGACTTAAAATGCAGCTTTTGTATACATTTGCACTGACCCTGAATTTCTGGTATGTTCTATATCAAATTAAACTGTGTTATGCCATGTGGTAGTTTTTATATTTATTACATTTTCATAAGCACCTATTTCAGATGTGCATCTGCCAATCCAAAATAAGCAATTTGGTTCTGCAAGAGAAATCCCTTTTCTCGATATTTTTGAGAATAACCATGCAAAAGCATTAATTGTGCTTTGCTAAGCAGATAATCCTGCATTTTGTTGATCACAACAATAATGTATACGAACTATGGGCCTGACCCTGTGGGTAATGCACACAAAAACTCCCACTGACCTCAGCAATAATAAATTAAATAGTGATAACAGCAAACAATATTTAGCACTTATATACAGAGCTGAGAGAATAATTGGGACCTGGACTGGGAAAAAAAAAAAAGGAAAAAATGTTTTGGTTCAAACCAAAACTGATTTTATTTTTGCGTTTTCTCACCAAAATGTAAAAATAAAAAATTGCGGGGGAGAAAGGGGTCATTGGGGGAGGTAAAAGGGGGTCATTTTCAGGTGTTTTTGGCCTTTTTGTTTAAAAAAAGCTAAATTTCAAAATAAAACACTTTTACAAAATGAAAAGTCAAAACATTTTATTTTAAATTGGCCAAAATGAACTGCTAGACTTTTGTGAAAGCATTTTTTATTTTTGGCTGAAACTTTTTGCAAAATTCAACCTCAATTCATGAACAGTTTTGGTGTCCTGAAAAATGCTAATTTACTATTACCCAAAAATTTTCACCCAGCTCTACTTATATAGTACCCAAAACCATGAACTAATTGATAAGTTAATTAATTCAGTGTACATTATCTCAGCCCAAACTTCCACCTGTCCTGGGAAGCCATGTTAAATGACAGCTGGGAATTCCAGTTTTATATCACTTTTGCAGTAAGAAATGTGTCCATGACTGAGGTGTGGTTTTGTAAAAAGGAACAGGGGAATGGGAATCTGTTACTTATATGGCTCTAACACCATAGTATCTGGGCACTTCACAATACAATACAAAAGGAGGGAAGTTTAATTATATCTGATTTGTATATGGGGAACTGAGGCGGAGGGAGAATACATGACCAAGATAGAAGGGGTTACACACAGGAAGATTGAGGTAGAGCCAGGAATTGAATTTTGAGCTCCAGGCCAATGACTTAACCACAAAACCACTACTCCTCTCCAGACCAAATGCACTCCCTGGAGGTTTCATGTTAAACAGAAAAACATGCCCATGTCAAGTCAGTGATAAGGGTTGAGAAAATCTTAATTCTTCAGGGGCTAAGATTATCATCTCTATAGGTGACTGGGAGCACTGTGAACCAGCTTGTACTCCAATCCACATGGTGCTCAATCAGCGAACACCCCAACCTGTTCCTGACATGGGGTCTCCATGATCAAGGCTATGTCTACACTGCATACCACTCATTGGTGGCAGCGTGTATGGTATGTGCATCTACCCACCACAGCAAAAAGCAGGTTGAGTCCACACTGCAGTGTATAGCCACATGCGTCAAAGGCTCTGACGGGGGTGGAGTAGGGGGAGGGAAGAGGTTATCAGCAGGGAAAGGCTCTGGCAGTGGGGAACTGCTGGAGCCTTTCCCCACTGCCTCTCTCCTGCCAGAGCCTTTCTCCATTGTCGGAGTCTTTCTCTGCAGTGGGGAAAATCTGCAGGCTCTAGCAGGGAGGAGCTGCCAAAGCCTTTCCCTGCAGCAAGCAAAGACTCCGGCAATGGGACACTACACTGCTAAAAATAGCAGTTTAGCGGGAGGGCCCTGCTTGGGCATGTAGAGAGCCATTAGGGTTCATACCCTTGGGTTCAGGTGTGTCTTTACTTGCCTAAGCAGTGCCTTACCATCTACACTGTTATTTATACCCCTGCTAGGCATTTGTGCTTTGTATGTACTCTACCTGCCGCCAGAAGAAGTGTGCAGAGTAGACATACCCCAAGAGAGCCCTCTGAGGCAGTAGGTTTGTCTGCCAAAAAGCAGCCCAAATATTGGCACCCAATAGTGTGCTGAAACAACTGGGAACTTTCCCTCCGTATATTACAAACCAAGTTTCACTGTGCAAGCAGATTTTACTGCAATATATCTAGAGGAGAGATCACACACCTGGGGAGGCAGAATCTGTTCTGGCAATTTAGACTTGATAAATAGAGGCATCAAGTTCAAAGCCTGCTCTAAATAATATAACTTTCTTGTTCACTTATGAATTATTTTGCCACTTGATCCCTCAAGTTTTCAATCCTAATCAGTTTCGGGATAGAAGAGATGAAAGTACAGGTTACAACCACCACCATCACAATTCATTGGAAAGTCATCATAATATTTTAAGTAGGCATTGTCCCTTTTTGGTTCTGTGTATTTATTGATTTACAAAATTGCATAAGCCTGACCTGAGCATAAGAAGAACTGGTTAAAAAATAGGAAAAGAGCTCAGCTAGTAAAGATCACTGTGCTGTTATAGCAACATGGTATCTCATACCAATGCATCCAACAGAAAGACAGCTACTGCAGCAGAGAGAGAGAGCAACATGTAAAACAATATCGTTAGCATGGAGGGGGAAAGGGAGGGAGCTGAATGGCAAGGCGTCCTAGGTACATAGAAAAGGCCACTGAAACAAAAATAAGCTAGGGAACTGTGAATAAGTGTACCATTACAACAGATGGGAAAAAAACATGGAATCCAGTCAAATGGAACAAACTGAAATGCAATTTCAGTTGAGTGTGAATGCCATAGAATGCATTGTGGAAATATTTGGGGAGCTGGCACAAAGAAATAGGACTTTTCCCTCCACTTTCATGTCGATATATTTGAAAAGTAGGTATTTGCTGAAGCCAATAATTCACAATTTATACAAACATTCACATCCTCAGCTTTCTCTGTTACAATTGGGTGGGAAGAGGAGTATGAATTGTCTAATTGTAAAAGGAGCTGTGATATTTTTGCTGCGATATTAAAAACAAGAGAGAGAGAGAAAGAACCTGTCATCTTAGTTTTAAAATTTAATGTAAAGACTGGCTCCAAAGAGTAACCAAAACTGATTGATCATCTCTTTATTTTATTGTTGGGTTCCCATGGTTGAGCATTCACTGATAGAATTGGTTCAACTCCAAGATATCTTCTTAGAAATAATAATTGTTTTCTAGTAAAACAGAACACTAGCAGAAAATGTTAATTTTATTTATAATCCTTTCCTAACCATTTCAGGATCACAAGTGTTCACAATGTCCTACTCTAAGTGCCTGAGTGCAAACACCAGAAATAATACACACACAATGATCACACCTTAGGTAAGGGTACATATATAAACAGTTTTTAGAGGGTTAACAAATGTTTAATAGAGTTTATATTCATATTACAGACATGAGTACTATGTGATGCAGATGTTTATAAGCACATAAGAATAACGTATTATGGATGGTTACAAGAAGCTTATTAACCTATTTAACTTTATAACTATGCATAACAATTGATTAACCATTTATTAACAGTACTCATATCCTGACACAGTTACACAATGCAACTGCTGGACTGTCTCACTTGTCTGGTACTTAACTGAAGTCTCAAATAGGTAAAATAAATTGGTGGTCTCAAACAAGTTGAATGGAGACAGAACTGCAATTGGCATTAACTGCACAGGGCATGATTCTGCATTGAAATTTAAAAGTTGTTTTCCCCTTTAAGAATTGGTTCCTTTATGCTGCAACTATTACTGATACTGTTGCTGCTGCTGCTAAACTGTGTAAAATCAGATGCAATATAAGAAGTTCAGCAAAGACAATGGCAGTGCCAGCTTTCCAAGCTTCACCCCTTCCATTATGTCTCACCCCTGTTGTCTGATGCCACTTCTAATAAGTGAGAAAATAGTTCAGTCTCCATGGTCATTTGATCCTTGTCAGTTTTATGCTGAGAGTGCCAGCTTCTCCAGTTCGAATGCCAATCTAATATCATTTTAAAATGGGAAAAAGCCTTGTTGGTGCTCAAGAGATGCAGCAGGAGAGTCAGATAGTGCCCCCAAATTAAAGAGATAGAAAAGTGAAGAATTACAACTAAAGTACAGAAAATTCCCTTTTGAGGATATACCTGATAAATATATAAATCCAGCTCAAAACAATATGCAGAGAAAGTCATTAGATCCTGAGTCCTCCTTGGTATCAGCTACCATTTTCTAAACAGTTTTCTAAACATATATAGCTGACAAAATGTAATAAGTTTAAGTTTCTATCCCATCTCATCTACCCTAAAGAAAGAAAACATGAAAGCTGGATACCCTCCCCTATATATTATTTCCTGAGAACTATTTCCTGAGAAGAAAATGTTTTTTGGGTTCACTCTCTCCATATTGATCATTCAGTGCACAATTCTTCAAGTTAGTTTAGCTCTTTATTATTTCTGGGACAGCACACAGCAGGCACCAGTGGGAAGGGAAACAAAACAAAAACAACCTGTAGTTTTGGAACTCCAAATTAACAGGAAATGAGCATTTTTTAATTTGAATATAGAAATTGAAATGTTCGGTCTTCAATTCCCTCCCTTGCATTGCTGTAAAATACTGAGAGAAAATGCTTGCTTGTGGTATTTCAATTTGAAATCTCAAGAGCATACAATGCTGTTTCTCAAGGTATTTTTACTGATATATAATATGGGATGCATGAAATGCACAGATTGGAAACTACAAATAGGATTCTTTAAAAAAAAAAAAAGAATGTCTCTCTGCCAGTGTGGAGCCCTACTTGCCTAAGCTCGTCATTGACTTATCTTAGGCATTGTATTGGTAATGCCTAAAATGAAGCCTTCCACACTACTCAGATTCTAGGAATAAAAGTTATTGACATCTTAATCCATGCACCTGGCAATTAGATGCACAAGCATGAAGGGGTTTAGAGCCACAACTATCCTTCCGTGGCTGACTTCTCCACTCCAGTGGCCAGGAAGGGAGCTCAAGAGGGACCAAATTAAAATGAAATAGGAAAGTAACAGTGCAAAGGAGAGTCAACACAACAGTAGGGTTGCCAACTTTCTACTTGCACAAAACGGAACACCCTTGGCACGCACCCTGCCCCTCCCCTCCTCCAAGGCACTGCCCCTGCCCTGCCCCTTCTCCAAGGCCCCGCCCCCACTCACTCCATTCCCCCCCTCTGTCGCTCGCTCTCCCAACCCTCACTCACTCGCTCATTTTCACCAGGCTGGCTCAGGAGGTTGGGGTGTGGGAGGGGTGAGGGCTCTAGCTGGGTGTGTGGACTCTGGGGTGGGACCAGAAATGAAGAGTTCAGGGTGTGGAAGGGGGCTCCAGGCTGAGGCAGGGGGTTGGGATGCGGGGACGGGGGTGTGGGCTCTGGGGTGGGGCTGGGGATGAGGGTTTGGGGTGTAGGAAGGTGCTCCAGGCTGGGACTGAGGGGTTTGGAGGACAAGAGTGGGATCAGGGCTGGGGCAGGGGGTTGGAGTGCAGGGGTCCGGGTGGCGCTTACCTCAGGGAGCTCCTGGAAGCAGCAGCATGTCCCCCTTCTGGCTCCTACGCGGAGGTGGGCCAGGCAGCTCTGTGGGCTGCCCCATCTGCAGGCACTGCCCCCGCAGCTCCCGTTGGCTGCAGTTCCCAGTCAATGGGAGCTGCGGAGCCGGCACTCAGGGCGGGGGCAACATGCGGAGCCCCCTGGTTGCCCCTACATCTAGGAGCCAGAGGGGGGACATGCCGCTGCTTCTGAGAGCTGCAGGGAGTCTGCCTTAGCCCCACTGTGCCACTGACTGGACTTTTAATGGCCCAGTCAGTGGTGCTGACTGGAGCCACCAGGGTCCCTTTTCTACGGGACATTCCAGTCAAAAACTGGACACCTGGCAACCGTACAAGACAGTGATCAGGAGGAGGGCTCTCAGGAAGGGTAAACCCTTCTTGAAATGGTCTGAGGCCCTGTGTGTCTCTCCATAGGCCTCACAAAAAAAGTTACTTTGAATTAGGGTGGAACTATATTTCACTAGTTTGGTTAGTCACCAATGAGGAGTCCTATGAGACTAGAGAATCATGGGGTGAAAGCAGGCATAGACACCACTTGGGTAGTGAAAGATGCCATTATAGAGCTAAATTAATAAGTAAGTTTTGTGGAAGGTCAGCCTTAGTGCCAAATGCTTTATATTTGCCTTTCACAGCTCCAAGATCTACATCTTTTCCATGAGTGGTGCAGATGGTTGACAGTGAGGATTTTATGCTGGATTGGACCTTTCAAGCACCAATGTTTGTTTCCAAGGAGATTATATATTTTTTCTTTTAAAAATTGACCAGTGCATTCTATTTTAAAAAGTGCCAGGGGATCTTTAATACCATCAGTATTGAGTCCAGTTTAATACAGAAGAATAGTTCCTCTAGCAACCCAGCAGCCACTGAAATCATGCTGGGAGGGATATGCATGCCTAGATTTCTTATCTACAGTTTAAACCGATGTCCTTCTGGCAAAAAGATGAAGGTGCTACCTACCGAGTTACCCAAACCCTTTTATTTAGTCTTTTAAATAACATGAAGTCAATCCTTCATGGAAAAAAGTAAGCTAAGGATTCAGGATTTTTCTTGTTGCTATTTTATTTTCTACTATGTACGCCGGTAGATACAGAAACTACTTTTCCATTCAGTGGGGGGTGATACTTCACTGTCTGTGGGAGACTTCATTGTTTTTCTGTGGGATTCTTTTTTTTTTCTTTTCTGAAGATGACTTCTTCCATAGGGTTTTAAATTATACTACTGGATACTGGAGGCATCTGTCTATGTAACTCCGAACTGTAGAAGGTCAGAAAGCAGACTGCTTTGAACACTCCTAGAACAGAATCTGGAGTAAGACCTTCAGGGGTGATGTAATAATAAAAAATACCAGATTCCTTCAGAGCAATGCTTTGTATCCACTGGAACAGACTGCAGTAAAAGGTAGTTTATGAGCATTTGAATCCAAATCTCTAAATATGAAGCCCTGCTGTATTTTGTGGTACCTCCTGGTACCTTTCTGAGGAATTTAGATCCTTTTAACTAGGCATTCACACAGCATTACAGCATGTTGCAGTGGGGGAGGTTTAGGTTGGATATTAAGAAAAACTTTTTCACTAGGAGGGTGGTGAAGCACTGGAATGGGTTACCTAGGAAGGTGGTGGAATCTCCTTCCTCAGAGGTTTTTAAGGTCAGGCTTGACGAAGCCTTGGCTGGGATGATTTAGTTGGGGATTGGTCCTGCTTTGGGCAGTGGGTTGGACTAGATGACCTTTCAACCCTGATATTCTATGATTCTATGTTTCACATTCCACATGTGTGATCATATCAAACTTGGTCATGTTAATAAGACTTGTGTTAATATTTATTTTGAGTTTAACACAGAACCAAGACCCTTTGAGAGCAAGGTCAAAACCAGTGAGTTAAATAATTTATATTAGCATACTCAATAACAACTGCACATTTCATAACCATTCCACCTGTTGCCGTCTCCCCAGACACAATGGCACCTGTGAAAAATCAAAATCTTGCTCGGTGAATGTATACTGTTATATTGGGCCAAATGCTTTATATTAGTTCACCTGTGTCAAAAGATACATAAATACTAAAAATTGGGCCGAACTCTGCTTTCATTTAGATTCCTGTAACCCATTGGAAAACAGCTCAGAGTAAATGAACAGATTTCAGTCTCAGGGCTTGGTAAAATTTCTAGCTTCCCCTATTCTCAAATTCAAAATACTTTATGCAGACAAAAAGAAATTAACATTGCATTTGCTTTCATATTATCCATAGAACTCAGAGGATTAAAAATGAAAGTATAGTGCTGGATCTTAAAATAAGGCTCTAATTAACTATCAATTGAAACAAAATTTATCATGCAAGAGGGTACTCATTTCAGAAGAAAATAAATTGTATCCAGGGGTATGTTAGTTATACTGAAAACAGAAAACACAAACTTCTCTTGTTTCCAGGGTTGATGTTCAAATAGCAGTAAATCTTAATTTGACAAGAAAAAAAATGAGTGTCAGTAATTTAAAATCTATCCTGTTTATGAAATGTACAGCCTATGGACAGATAACCACTATTGTCCATTTTTGAATGCACACATCAAAATAATACTTTCATTAGATAAAGGTCATTTCTAAACATAATCACAAAAAAGCATATCCTGTGTCTATACAACAAAAGAAAATGAGCCTGTTTTCCATGCTAACTATAAGAAACCATTCTAGATAGTGACAAAATTGACCTCTTATGGAAATATTCTGCCCTCGGGTATCTTTACATGTATAAAATGCTACACATTTTTGGTCTCATTTTCCTCTATAATATTTGTGAGTTTTTCAAAAATATTACCAGCAGGTGCACCATATTTCAACAGCCTTTTGTCCTCCTTAATATATAATTCTGCTGCATACTATATTAAGAAATAAAAGTAGAAAACCTAAATGATCGGCGTTCAATTAAAAACAGCATAATCTCTGTTGCATATAAAATGGTTCTGCAACTAAAATCAGGTTCTAATGAGAGAAAAAAGGAATACATTTCCACATATTTTTAATTACATAGAATTTCCTCAAACATGATTTTTAATAATATATTCCATTAAGTTAACATCATATTTGAAGAAAGTGCATTTTCTGATTTCATTTTAAGCCTGATTTTGAGCAATTATAGTGTCATTGTTCCACAGTAGAAAGGTTGAATTCATTTACTGTGTGGTTATGCTAGTTATGATTGATGTCGCTTCTCCAAATGATAAACCAATCACCCCAATGATGTAATGTCATTTTAAGAGTGCTATAATCACATTTCTCTCAAACTAGAAGCTCTGATGAGTTCTAATAAAGATTTATTGTAGATTAAAGGCTTTCATAATATCAACAATGGATTGCTCATTTGATAGAAAATTAGATTAGGTAATTTTTTTAAGCATATGCATTTTCCAAATATATCAAGAAAGGCTATCGCGAAGAGCCCAGGTCAGTACATATGGATGATTATCAACTCACATCCAGGAAGACACATCTTAAACCCATTTAGGAGTTATCCTATAATCATAGGGTTGAGGCAAATATAAGTATACCATCAGCCAAACGGGAGCACCCTTATTAAGTAACGTGATCAACATGAGAATTCTTCACATTTTATATGGTCTTCTATGTTTATTTAGGTGTTTGCAGCACAGCTTTTAAAGATAAAATCTTTGTCATGCATTAATAACCAGAGTTGGGCATAAATTTAAGCCCTAGATACAAAATACTCTGAACTTTCTAGGGGTTTAGAATCCAAACACAGATCTAGTTTCCAATTTTTAATCTATCTCCCCTCTCTATAATGTGCTGAACTGAAACCTTGGATCCAAACAACTTAATTTTCAGAGTTATTCAAAAAATCAGATTATGATTCACATCTGAATTTTACAGCTCAGGATAATCTCTATCGATGACATACGCTATTTTGAAAGTCTTGCAGGTAGAAAGCAGCTTTGTTATTGTAACACTTAGCACTTAGACAAGCTGATGCTTAAGAACATGTGAACGTTACCTATTTAAGATAAATATTAGTATCTTCAGTGTTCACTTGTACACTAAAGGAAATACTTATTTAGTTATTTAAGGCAGCTGGCAAGTTCTGAAGAGCAAAGTGCTGTTCAAAGAATCCTGCACGCATCTGTGGTCAGAATGAGGTAATAGGTAATCGCCTGTTTGTGGTACCTTCAAAATTAGAAATGAAACATAATAAGCTCCCCTCTTGAGAAACCCGATATGTTATTAAAGGGGAAAATGGAGCATGCTTGAAAATGGTTATGGTGGGGCACAGAGCCAAAATGCTGAGCCATACCAACCTTTAAAAAGGCAATTCAAAACATTTTTGAGTATACTATAAAGGTACATCGTATCAACCCACAGCCTGAGAGCAACATGAAACATGGCCAAGGCCACCCCGAGGCTCTAAGACATAAAAGACTTGCAATGATAATTTATCGTTTAAAATGAAATATAAAGAGTCATTCAGTTAAACCTGCAGATGCTTTTTAGTGCCACATTTCTCCATTCTCCAGTCAAACATTTGGGATGCCATGTATGACTACATCCAGCAGATGACTCTGCTGGGTGCACCAATGTGTTGTTAAATCAGATTACGCTAGTATATCTTGGTCAGCAAACTTCATAATTAAAATTTACAGGGCATGTGCATAAATACCAAAAGATCCGTGCCACACAGGATCTGTAGTGTCACGCAGACCTACATCATTATAGGGAACAGAGGACCTGGGGAGAAGTTGGGAGTGATCAGTAACTGCATCTTCTACTTTTTCTGTCACTTTTCTGTGTGTTCATTGTGGTTAAATGTCAAGGCTATAAAATTGTAAGTAAAACACTTTTATTAGCTAAGGATTTTAAATGTACATTAACTACAACAGTAGGTGAATAACCTTCCAAAACAGAAGTTCAGATTAGCATCGTTAAGCAGAATTAGGGTCAAATGCGTTTTTATAAAGAATATTTGAAACTTTCCGAGGCAAGAGACTAAGGGTCAGACGCTGTCCTCTGATAACTCCCACTTAAGTTAATAGGAATTACACACACACATATCTGAATACGGTCCATATCAACTGGATGCATTTCCTTGACAAAATAACCTAATGCAAAAAAATAAGTGAAGACTTGTGAGCCTAACATTTCCAAAAGTAGCCTGTGATTTTGGGTCCCTTAGCCTGAGACATCTTGAGCCTCATTTTCAGAAAGCATTGAGCATTCACAGATTCCACTGACTACAGATGGAGTCATGGGGGCTCAGCATTTCTGAAAATGGGCCTTATTGGCCCAAGATGGGCACCCAAATATTGAGGCACCAAACAGAGGCAACACAAAATCAGATCCCACTTTTGAAAACTGGGCCTAAAATGTTTTCCAGTTATAAATTAGTTCTGAAAACATCAATAGTTTAGTTATATGTAGACTGACAAGCTAGGATTAGACATATTATTGAAACAAGAGCACAAACACAATAACCGGTGCAGGACATGCTTTCTGGAATACAGCCTCAGAACTTGTTTTACATACATCATTAATCTATAAAAATGCAAACCAATACCATTGTGTACAGTATAGACATGTCCCTTCTACGAGAGACTGCTTCAAGGCATACCACCTAGTTGAGTAAGTCATTCTCTCAGTAACAGGGATGCACTAATAGTTTTTACATGCCTTAAATCACTCTTAATATAAAAGAAATTCTCTACAGTGAAATAAAGGAAAAATAAATATGATACACAGTGTTTCCCCAAAAAACTTAAATGCAAAACATTTAAACTTATGTTCTTATGTTCAATAAATTACAAAAGACTTATTTTTTTTCCATTTTCATATTAAGGAGTCACCATTTTGTATGATACAGACATATACTTGCAAACATGACACAAAAAAGGTCATAATCACATTCCATATGCTTGCAATTTCCTTACCGCTGCTGGAAGCCTGTTGTGGCCCTGAACATGCTCTTAGTAGATATGAATTGGGAGAGAATTCCTCATCAGGGTTGGTGTCCATGATTTGATGGGAGGTATTGCTCTCTAGCAATGGCATCTGGCAGCTAACTGGTGGAGGATTATGGGAACTGGGCAGCTGAGCAGATGGGAGAAGGCTAGACGAGGATGTAGGTGGAATGGGACGACCTGGGAAAGAGGACACAGGGATCAAAGGTCAGCAATGGGTGTAATGAAAAAATATTGAAAAAAAGTCACATTAAAACTGGCCATTAGTATATATGATTACAGTTGGGGCAGAATCAAAATACCTATTGACCACTGGTACCAACTCGCCCCTTTGTATCATATTCAGAATGATCAGCTATGTTGTGAAGTCATTCCAGGAATGTCTCCACAGCATCAGCCTGTAACTGATTAGATGAGCTGATGCTGGATGAATGAGATACAGCTAAACAAAAGGGGGGAGGGAGAGGCCTAGTTAGCTCCATTTCTATCCCACAGAAATATCCACAAGTAGGAAAGTGAAAGGACCAGATCCTGAGAGTGCTGAGCTTCTGCATATCCGAGTATTTGATCCAAATTTCAGTATTTGATCCAAAGAGTTTTCATACAAAAACAACCCCTTGGTTACTTATAATTTATTACAAAAAGAAAACCCCATAGAAAGCATATTCCCAGAATTAAAATGCAGGTGAGGAACCAGCTCTTAAATCAAAGTAATGCTCTCCCTCAGGTTGCTTTCACAATGGGATTATGCACATGCTTAAAATTAAGCATATGTCTAGCCCTCAATTCAGCAGAGTATTTATGTTTCTCCTGTTGTGTATCTCAGATCACTTGGGCCCAATCCAGCAAAGTGCTTAGGGTTTGAACCAGGGACAAATTAAAGTTAATGGGAGTCTTTCCATTGATGTTAACAGGCCAATGGGATTACTCACATGTTTAAAAGTTAAGTATGTGTTTAAGTGCTTTGCAGGACTTGGGCCTTAGTGGCCAAAATGGATATATAAAGATAATCACTGGTTACACCTTTTATCTTTTCCATTTTGCAAAACCATGCAACTTCCTGTTCAGCCATTTAGAATGATCAGACCCACTTCCCACCAGCAGAAAACTGCAGAAAGCAATACAAAATTAAACCATTCTTCTGCCATCTTTCTAGCTGCATGTTTACTGGGACTGGACCCGCACTAAAATACAGCACCTCTGAAGAGAGAAAAGATGAATGATAGTCCTTCCATATTGAGGCAGCTAACCCCGGAATGGCCTGGGGTATATAATCCCTGTGTCTCAGACAGACAATTATTTCTTATCCCTGTAATATTCCCAGAAGTAACATTTTCAGAGGCACTACTATGGGCAATGTTCAATGCAACTGCAGCACAATCAAAATGCCAATGCAATTTAAGCATGAGATACTCGAACAATATTCTTTGTAATTTTTTCTTTGTTTACATTCTTTGTGTACACTCTATGAAGCCCCCAATTTGACAAGTAATTAGGCTGTTTAGTTACTTTGGATGTCCTGTCTACAACAATATTTCCTGTATAGTAAATTTTACTGTATTTGCTAAGCAATTTCCATGTTTTATTAGGTTACTCACATATTTTTCCTGCAACTAGGAAACATGTCAGATGGTAAGCATGGGAAGCAAACACAAATTATGAGCCTGAAACCACTTAAGTCAATGCGAACTTGGCCACTGACTTCACTGGGAGCAAGACTGTATATAATATGTCTAAAACATAGTGATGACACTTATACTTTCTTGCTTGTGTCTGTTCTGCAGTATCCTGGACATGATGTATTAGAAGTACAGATTTCTTGCAAAATTCTGTAACAGAGGAAAACATCCAGTTGTGGCAATCATATGTAGCCATGAATTGACCTTACAACAGCATTTCACCAAAGGTAGAAATGAATGCAGATTTCAAATATGGACATAGCCCGATCCATTTGTGACCACAGCGGGCATCAGAACAAGTAAAAAAGCACATGCAGAATTTTGTCACTAATAATGACAACTGCCTCCAATGGTCCGAATATGGGAGCTCTTTGGAGTCATGGGACAAGAGATGTATGAGTGTAGCACAGAATATATCCGGCCTGAACCTCCCTCTTAGAATGTTTTTGCTACAGGTACCCATCAATACTAATGAAGACATGGAACAGTAATAAGTATAATCAATGTGAATTACCTCATTCCCATCAATGAAATTATACTACTGTGAGAAATGGGCCATAACTAGGAGTTATGAGACAGTGGAGTATTATAAGGGAATCCTTAACACACAACCCAGACTCCATTGTGTGAAATCAGTGAGTGAGCCATTTCTGCATCTCTGCTCAGGAATACTGTAGACACATATAATGGGAAAGTCACATTTGCAAGAGTTAGCTAAGGCTGAATGTGGGTTTGGTCAACAGCAATTTCACACCCTCTCAGTCCCACTTCTTTCTAGTCCCATCTTCCAGGTACAGAATCTCCCTCCCCACCCACCGCACACTTTTTTCTTCAACTCTTGAGTTCTGATCTTTCCCCCCAAGTAAGGCAGCTCAGCCCACCCCAACATGAAGCTGGCTGAAATCAGGTGCATAGGGCAATGTTGCCTCACTCCCAGTCTTTAAGTCACTGCACCACTCCCTTCTCTGACAACAGGATCCATATGCCCAAGATCTTGCCTTAGTCTATTCCTCCAGACACTGACAGATGGGTGACACAATATTCTTTTAATTGTCCATAATGACTATGTCTGTTTGGGGGGCGGGGTGGGGGGGAAGTACAAGAAGACCTGCACGCCTGATTTTGGAAGGAATAAAAATGGTTTCTGTTTGGTGAGTTGGAGAAATTGTTCAACAACAGTTTATCCATGTGGAAATGTGACCTCTGCGATGCTGCCAAGGTCAGTGAGGCATAGGAAGATATGCTGCATATGTGCTAGCCACAAACATTAAAGACACGAGACGACTATGTTAGATGGTGCACCCTAATTTTCAACATTTCTAAAAATACAGCAATGAAGAAAATGTACAATTTGAGCATCTGGTTTTGGTGGTTTTTTTACCATATGCATCCTGTTTTGCATTATGAAGCCCCAGCTTTCTTTATTGTACAGTAACACCTAGGGAAGCTCCCTAGTGGTACACACTAAATTGCAGAAGGAACTTTATGCATATGAAATGATAGTGCTTCAAACTACTTTTCCGCTTAAATTACGTAAGTGTGCAGAGATCAACCTTACATTACATAAGGTATGAAATAATATCATGCTTATATTATTTGTATTATAATAGTGCCCCAGGACCCAATTGAGACTGGAGCACCACTGAGCTATGCACTGTACAAATATAAAAGGTGACAATGTTGCTGCCCCAAAGAGTTTACAGTCTAACTGGGCAAGACAGACCCTAAAAGGTGGAAGGAAAAAAGAGTGACTACGAAACTAAGCACTGCATGTCAACAAAAAGAGTATCAGAAAGAAATATAAATTCAGTGTACAAAGAAAGAGTTATGGTGGTTATTAACAGCTGACTCCAACCGATCCCCACTGATCTGGAAACATGAATTGTAACAATATTTAGAACTTTTGCTTTTTTTTTTTTTTTTTTGCATTCATAACACTTTACAAACATTTGATAATTAATTGATCTTCACAACAGTCCTGGGAGATACACAGGTAAATATTACCCTTTTTATAGATGGGGAAATTGAGATAAAGAAAAATTATGTGACATGCTCAAGGGCAAATACTGAGTCAATGTATAAACTAGAATTAGCACTTGGGAGTTCTTTATGCCCAGCTCCATTAGACACTGCTCGTCTCTCTAAAAAGAGTTCTGGAAGTTGCAGAAGATGAGCTAAAAGCAATGTGACATTGCTCTAACAGGCCATTTATGTTTCTATATGCATTTTTGTGTTTCTTTCATAAAAATAACACACACAAAACTGTTATGGGATTTGCTTTCACCTTTAGCATGTAGTATGGGCATAAACATAAACACAAGTTAACCTGAAATGAACTAGACTTTATAGCAATGACCAGTCACCAACTTGCTAGCCCTAGACATTTTCACTAACCTGATCCAGGAAATAACTGTGATACTGATAACACGATTCAACTTTTATTATCATAATCATCATCAAGTTTGTGCAGAATTAATATGAAATATAGCATATATCCTAAACTTTCCAGGCAAATGAGTGAGCAGAATTGGCTTCTAATTATTTCTCTGCAACATTCTGTTGGAAACAAGCAGCTGGTTTGAGATTTGACACACCTCAGACAGGAATGTGACACTGTATATAGTGTGTGCAACGAATTCTCACACATACTGGCTCTGTTTCAACACTACATGTGAGATGAAAGGAAGAGAGAAGACTTTTCATATTTTTAAAATCTGCATATGCTGTACCGTATGGGAATATAGTCTTGTATTATACCAAAGGTTATTTTGTGGGAGTGTGAGTGGTGTAAGTGTTTGTGTTTATGTTTTGTTGGCATGAGTTTGTCTTGACCAAATTTACTCCATAATGGTAATACCTCAAATTTATGTCGGTCAACTCAACCAAATGCCATTCAAATCTTTATATTACAACACGCCATCATGTATTTTGCATATGAAACATATGTTACAGAAAAATATTTAATATTTTAGAGAGCTTTTAACAAATATATTGGGACTTTTAAAAAAAAATCCCTTCTCCTAGAAAGCCAGATATTTGAAAGAGAGAGAAAAAAATAATCAATCTAGTTCTCATTTGTAGCTCAGAAAAAGTGGGTGATACCAAATTTTTTGACATAAAGTTCCATATTGATGAGAAGGATTTATTTTATTTTATTTGGGAGCAGGTTGTTTAATTAAAAAAAGGCAGCGATATGAAGCAGCACAGGGATGGAAAATTAGAGTACGTACCAGGGGAAATAGATTAGTGGGCAGAATATAAGTGAGGCAGTCAAAGGCCATGATGATTACAATTTACTTGTTAGAGCATTTTCTTAAAATAGAAGTAATGGGCCCATTCATCTGTACTGTAATCCCAGTAAATTGGCCAAATATATTCATATTTTTGTGCTATGTAAAATTATTAAATTTCCTACAGAGACAGAGATTGAACCCTGGGCCTTTTTAGAGACCTGTTTATTCAACACACACACACACGAGAGAGTCAGTGAGAGTACAGTGCTCTAAAATGGCCAAGTGATCAATTCGGCTCTCTCTGATGTCAATTGTAGACTTGCTATTAACTTCAACAGGAGGAGGTTCATGCCCCAAAATTTTTTCATTCCACAATGAATCATAAATTATGCATTTGTATAAAATATCCTTTTAGAAAGACTATCACCTTTTTGACTTAATAATGATAAACAGAGTGAGAATCTTATTTTATTTGTAACTTTGCATTCTTGGGCTTTTCCCATTTGAAGAATCTCATTTATGGGGTTAACAAATGAGCTGTCTCCACAGGTTTTTGCTGCACTAGTACATGTATCTTCAACATATTACACAATGACTTCTTGTGGTTAAACAGCATATCTTCTCTGAAAAATTACACTTAGAAAGACATCAAGAAATTCGCCTACCATAGCTGAGGGCATTTATAAACAAAATGAGATTTTCAGTAGCTTTATAAAACTGGTAATCTTCATAATCGAGAGGTTGTGACATACCTAATTTGTACTTATCTAAAATGCGATCTTTCCATAAACAGGATAAACATGGACGGTCCACATAATTTACATATTGTATAATACATAAATACAAGCAAATGCATGTCTTTTACTGAATCCAGCTATCTTTGTTGTATGGTCCGTTTCTGAGGACCAGGACACAAATATACATGATTTTCTTTTCCTATATGTAGGTCAAAATGAAACTGCACAGACTTTACTGCACACTGCACTCTATGGACAATAGGATGGGAAATGTTCACATCAGTATTTCTTAAATGATCAATTAGATAACACCTAATGGGAAACCCAAGGGTAAATGCAGATAGCCAGGGAGCTGGAACGGTACCCAAGGGGAGAGTAGAATATTTTCAGAGAGGAAAGAAGATGAGGTATTTCCATTATAACTGAAACCATAATAATAAAGACAGCTGAATATAGTGGCGAACATTCAAATGTTGACATTCATTGATTGAATATAACATGCATTTCTGTGGAAATACAAATACTCCCTATACTTTGTACCGACATATGATGCTATTGTAATAGAAATTACTTTCAAACAGCAAATACCAATATCTTACTGGCAACTACCGCATTTATCTAGTAGTAGTATGGAAGAAGGCCTCTGGACATCAAGTAGTAGTATGGAGGGTATCTGTGGTGAACAATGTTGGCCTATAACTAGAGGTGATTTAAATAACAAAGGAAGCTTACCCTACCCTTTCCTGAGCAAATACACAGAGTTGACACAATTAATAGGAAGCTACGTGAAAATATTGGCAAAGTCCCCATTTTCATGAATCGTATGTTTTTCTTCTTCTATGAGCACAGTTAGGGGACATGCACTGCATTCTGGCTCCAATTCAAAGCCAGCCTAATTGAAGCACCTACACTGTCAGCAATGTTAATGTCACTTTAAAAAGTGTGAAATGTTGCTAAATGTGTCAGGAAACAATTAGATAACATAAGATGCATGTTTTCGCAGTGCACAGCAATATATATTATGCAGGCAGCAGATAAATGTGAAAGTTTCCTGAGGTACAGCACATTCAGCAGACTCTCTGCCATTCTTTCACTGAGTAGCTGTTTTGCAAGAATAAGCTGTGTTTCAAATACTTGTGAAAAGCAGCATTTGTCTATGGTTGACGACTTTCAAGCTGGGCACTCTCAATAAAAGTCAGATTCAATAAATTAAATATGTACTGTCAAAATTGGCACTAGGAACATAAGTTTTCTGAGCCATGGATGATGAAATTAGAATGGTTACCAGAAAATAAAAAGCCTGCTTTCTGGTTTAGTAACACCAGCCTCCATTTTTATAACTGAAACAGCATTTGCTGTTTACATGCACTCAAAAGAGGCCAGCCTGGAGAACCAGGGAATAAGGGCTCTCACGTGGGAGTGCCTGGGTTCAAATTCTCACATTCTCATTTGCTCCTGACTAATATGTCCTTTCAGTTCCCAGGAGAAAGGTGAGACATTGCTCAATAGCGAGCATGTTGGTTTGTCAGCAGCAGCAATAATTTACCTCTAAAGAGCACTCGATTAAGCCCTCTTTGTCACATACTTCAAAACCTGCCAAGACTAGAGAAGGGTCCAAAATGAGGTACACAAGAAAAGTAGGAAAGAAAATTTTAAATGATTATGAGTGATCAATTTCTTTAGCATCAGTGAAACTTCCTATCATTTCAATTTCATAATGCAGCTTTTAATAATGCAAACAAGTTTGAATATAAGAGAGAGAAGACAGGAGTAAATCAGAGTTTAAAGCAAGGGGCAGCTGAGAGGTATGACAGAGGAAAGTTACTTAAAATGTTTCTAAATCTCCAACCTTTTAAAGCAGCACACTGGCAAAAACAGTCAAACTAAGAGAAATATTTTTAGTGTGACCACTGTGCACATGAAAGGAGAAATAAGGTCTTCATAAGAGGAGACAGTCTGATGTGGAACCCAGTCCTCTCCAGACTCCAGATTTATTGATGTCCCTAAGGCCTAGTGGTTTAGATGCCTAAACAGACACATAAGCACTTAAATCTACCACAGACACCACTGACATCTTCCAATCTTCAGCTCAGGCACTGGCTAACCCCCCTAGGTGCCTAAGGGCTGGTCCACACTAACCCCCCACTTCGAACTAAGATACGCAACTTCAGCTACGTGAATAACGTAGCTGAAGTCGAAGTATCTTAGTTCGAACTTACCGCGGGTCCAGACGCGGCAGGCAGGCTCCCCCGTCGACTCCGTGTACTCCTCTCGCAGAGCAGGAATACTGGCGTCGATGGTGAGCACTTCCGGGATCGATCCGGGATTGATTTATCGCGTCTAGACAAGACGCGATAAATCGATCCCAGAAGATCGATTGCTTACTGCCGGACCCGGAGGTAAGTATAGACGTACCCTTAGACCTCTAAGTTTCTGGTGGTCAGCATTTTCAAAGCAGCCTAAGCATTGCAGTCACACCCCACAGCTAATGAGCTGCTCAGAACCCAGGCTCAAGATGAAGGTAGGCAGGGGAATTCCTATCCTGCCAGCAAGGCCCAATTCTGGAGGCATGACCTGAGCACACCTAAGACTTAACACTCATCAGACCCGCAGCAGGAAGGCCAGATACAGGCTATCAATAGGTGGATGGGCAGCACAGAATCTGCACAAACACAACTAGGAGCACAGGTGACTGTAGGATGGGTGTGAGAGAGGTTTTGAGCATAAGCAAGAGGGAGAGAGAGAGAAAGACAGTTTTGGAAGCCAGGGCATAGACTACTTAAGCAGCTAATCTGGCTTAGGTACCTAACTCCAGGAGAAGGTTCACAGCTGAGAGTGGAGAGAGGCAGCTACCTCTGGCACAACAGCCAGGTGCACTGGGTCAGCCACTTAAACGTGTAAGCACATCTCTCCTTTCCTTGCGGCTCTCTTCTGCATTTCACTCTTGGCTAACTTAGGTGGTTCCCCAGTCAGATGGTTGCTTTCTGAAAATCCCTTTCTTACGCTTAACTGTCTGCAGGCAGTTTCTAATAAGGCACCTAAGCAGCATGGCGCCACCTGCGGACTGAAAATTTCACTAGGCAGCAGACTGCCTAAGGGTGAGACGTTGCTCCACTCAGCTGAGCAATGACTGAATCCCTTTAAAAATGTGGGTCTTCAATTCCTAAAGGTTCATCAAGGCGGGGTGAAACACTGGTTGGGTCACAGTGTCACACTAGGAAGTCATAGAAGGTGGTTGTGTGAGGTGAAGCAAAAACCAAATACTTAAATCAGTGGCCAAAAATAAAGACTCAGAGAAAACAGAAAATATTCAAAATGACTTACAATAGCAATGAACCAGCAGCAATACGTCATTACTATGCTTTAACATTGTTAATAAACCAACCACTGAATTCTAAAATAAACTGACCTGATTTACAAAACAAAGGAAACAACATGCCTTGGGGATTAGCCTTTTCACTGGTTATGTAATGCAAAATAAGCACCAGTTTGCTATGGTGTGAATGGAGTCAAGATAACGCAAAAACATGAAGTCATGCACAAGTAAGTGCAATACAGGCTAGACTGGTCCAGTCAGGCAAATTGTGTCCTGTGTTTAAAAAAAAATAAATGTCTTTTTGTGAGTAACCATCCTTTGCTTTTTTGAACTGGAATTACACATTTATGCAAGGCCCAGTTCAGCCAGTCTCAGTCACACTGAATAATGCTTATGCTTCCAGTGGTCCCAATGAAATGGATGGAATTACTTGTGTAATAAGAAACTTCTCAAAATGAGTAAAAAAATCAAATCCACAGTTTCTACTTCTGCTCCTGGAAATGTTCATCTCTCTCCAAGGTGATTTAGAATGACATGATATGATTTAATGTAACAAACTGTTTTTTGCTAGGTTCTGAAATTTGCCCATTATCAGCATAATACATATACAATTCTTTAGTTGAACAGGGTCTTAGACAATTATCGTATCAGTGTAGGTCTGACATTTGCCCAATTTATAAACTGAACAGCACATGGTGGTGTTAAGGATGTGGATTTTTGTAGAGGTCTTAATAAAAATAGATAATTCTCATTTGCAATTCTGCTGGAGTCATGCTACTTCCTCTTAAGGCTGAAGATTAATTTAATATCTAAGTTTGCAGGACCTCAGGCCTGAAACTAAAAAAGGAATCTGTAATTTCAAATTGCAAGGAACAGGTAAAAGAGAAGTTAAGATAATATTCATGAAAATAACAAAAGAAGTTTAACTGGGTTTGCATTGCTCATTATTCTAAGCAGACTTTGCCTGCAGTGAAGGAGAAACTGCGTACAGAGTTCTCTGTAAATGAACCATTAAATTATCTAACAACCACCAAACAAAAGTCATTTATTTTTAAGGACCAAAGAAAAACTAAGTAAAAAAGACTGAGAGAATTAGAAATTAAATAGTAAAATATTTCCATATTGAGCATGTTTTCTTTTCAAAAACCAGAAACGTTCACAATATACAATGGAATATATATATAAGACCTTCGATCTTTGACAGAGGGAGAATGAAAAAGTGCACACAGGTGGCTCAGTGGCTTCGATTCAGCCTGAGTTTGAGTCCTGGTTCTACTGCTTTCACATTCTGTGACCTTGAGCAATCTGAATTAACCTCTGTAAAATAGGCATAGAAATACTTACTTGTGAAGATAACATGTTTGTGAAGTGCTATGAACATGAAAATCACCTTATCAGTGCAGAGTACTATTACTAAAATTTGTGTGGAAAAGTATCTACTATCTGGAGAGTGATCACTCACAGATAACTTTTTTCAAAATGCACAGGAAAGTCAGCTATCACAATCCACATGTATGCTAAAGAGACATGATTAATTTTAATAACCAGTGTTAAACTCTACATTTCCTACACAATCCACATACGGCCTATGTAAAACTTGAGAATTTGGACATTAAAGAGAACCGGAGATTCATACTGAAAACAGATCCAAAAAAGATCAGTATGTGAGGAAATTATCTGTTGCTGTCAAAAGCTAAAGTCACTAAATTCTTGTCTTGTTAAATCATCTGATAGCCCTTTCTTTTTTAGTTAAATGAGGATAAATAATAAAAACAATTTACAACTAAAAGATGTTAGGGTTTTGCAGCTGTTGAATGTCTTTTGGGGAGATTAGATTCTATAATGAGAAGATATAACCCTCATTTTATAAAAGCTGTTGCTGTCTAGGGAAAAACATCACTGAATAAGATTAGAAAACTCCTTTCCTTCATGAACCTATTACACTTGCAAGCTGATTACTTGGCATATGCTTAATGATATCTTCATAGCTGGAAAACAATAATTTGTTCCAGTGATTTTTTTCATCATTCACAAAAGTCAAATTTTGCGCTGTGTGTTTACTGTACTTCTGATTTAGCCAATCATTAGAATACGAAGAAATGGACAAATCCACTTATACGTTTAATCAAGCAAGCTATCGTCACCATGAAATAAGGCTTTAGCAAGCTATTCATATATCATTATAGCTGAACTATATAAGGTATTGTCTCGAAGCTACTTCCACCATTGCTGTGAATAAAAACAAAGTCCTAAAAATCAGGACATAATTTGGGAGAAATTCACCCCAGAGACTTGCTTGGGACCTCACCTGGACTAAATTTCAAACTTTGTGTGATTTCAAACTGAAGGTGTAATTTAAAAGTTGGGAAGAAAAAAATTTAACTTCTCTGCTTGTGAACCTGTATCAGCTAATATGCTTTGAATGTTCATGCCAGAGAAATCTTCCAGTAAAGAGGTTAAATTCAGACCTCATATATATATATAAATGCCATATATTTTGTAAATGTGCATGCAAATTGATCTTCACCCCATGCCAAAGCTGAGTTTAGACTACAACCGGAAACAAAGCTGGTTTCCACTATTAGAATCTCCCCTGATCCCCGAACCCTGTTTGACACAAATGCCAGTTATTGATAAAGAATCAACCCTCAGAAAGCTTTGACTTACATCAACATATTGCTCAAGCTGGGGAATGACAACCTCTATTGACTATGGTCTTAACTGCTTTTGGTACCTGTATTACAGAGAAACCCATCTCCTGGGAGTAGAAGAACAATTAGTGATTCGTGTGCCCAAAGTCAGTGGTAGGTGGAGAAGATCACACCTTCTTGAACGAACATGAGAAAACTCAGAGCTGAAATTATTTAGTAAACTCTATCCAAGTCACAGACAGAACTAATGTGAAGTTTCCAACTAATGTAGTACAGACTTGGTGTTAACTCTTTGTGCCCTTTTGATAAGGACAGTCACTTGTGGATAATTTTGATCACTGGATCCAGATAAATATTTTGCTTTAGGTAATCAAGAAGTCTAAACAGATCAATTACTAGCTTTATAATCCAGAGATATAGTTCATGTTGTAGCACTATATAAAGCAAATAAATAGCATAACATACTCACAGGATATTCTGGCTGAGTGGACTTATTAAATTCATCACTTGTTAGTTACTTCTGCAGTTTGAGGATAGTATTCTCATTTGCTTCCTGTCCTAAATTTCTATGGAGTGCTGCTGTGTACTTAATGCTAAACAACGATTGCAATACACCCTAGATATGGTTGTAATTTAGAAAATTTGTTAAGAGTACCGTGATTGTTCAAGATAAAGGATGCTTCTGGATATTTATTATTAAGAAACACACAAAAGAAAGACTGAAAACCCATTTTTCAGCTCACACCATTGTTTGTAGTGACTGCTACAATACTTAAACACCATGGAGCTAAACTTTCATTACTGTTTGTATTTCCGCATTAGTTGTTTAATCTGTTCTCTACCTTCATAAGGCCAAATCTTGCATTCCTTACAGTCCATATTGATTTCAGTGGAATTTTGGGGTATGTAAGTAGATGGGTGTCTAGTGGGATTTTCGAAAGTAGGCACCTAAATACCTTTAAAAATCTGGCACTATGTCTGCTGAGAGACTTGAATACCCAATTCCTTCCCTGTGCTCCTTCTGGGACAGCACACCTATGCACTTCCCAATACACAGGGTTTGTGGCAACACCAGAGTCTAGCACAAATGACCAGTGTAAATGAAAAATAAATAAAATTCTGACCAGTCTCCAATGTGGAACAATGGTCTGTACAATTTCATTCTTTTTAAAGCCAATGTTGAGTTGAGAGTTCGAGAATTAAAGATAAAACAAAACACCAAAGAAAAGCATCCATTCTCTTTGGACATACTATAAATTAACACCAGAATCTGCTGAATTAAAAAAAGGAAAATAAAAAGAAAATTAACAAACATTCACTCCTGAGCTGAGAATATTTATGAGAATATTTATGTTAAGTTTCACTTTACATCAAATTTTTATAGACCAAGTAAAACCCTTCTAAATGGAAGATTCCAATGTAAAGGCTGTCAGACCATTAACTATCTCAGCACTAGCGGGTGCCACTATAATTAATGGGGACATTGGGAGAGCAGTACAGGAAATTAAAAAGATAAAATGTCCTTTTAATGAAAAGAAATTGCAGAGATGAAAAGACTTCTTTATAGAAAAGGGAGTTTTACCCTGCAGTACTAAAAAAACCTGTAACCTTATTAAAAGGCATTTGCAAGTACAAAATGAGATGTGTTAAAAAGGTAAGAAATCTTTTCATTATAGTAATGATTAAATTTGCTAGGATGAAGTAGTATAAATCTGGATGTGACTATCCTACGAACCTGATTTGGGACCTGTTATGCACTTCTCACTCAGGCAAAACCCACTGAAGTCAAACTGGTCCTAAGGTTCAGTGCATAATGACAGTAGAATAATGCACTGCATTTCAGGCTAAACCGCTTCTTTAAATGACTCCTTTCTCCCCAATCTTACAGCCATTTACAAATACAGCTCAGAAAAGGTGCAGACAAAAAAAATTACCAAATGGAGGTTGAACTATGCTACATAGGAATCCAAACTTTGTTTATACAATTAGAAGAAACTCAAATGTATATCCCAATAAATGACAAGGTCCCAGCGGCAAATTAACAGGAACAATTTTCCCATCTCAGGAGCTGTCAAGATGGGCCCTGTTGGCCAATTTATCTTACTCTAACACATCTCTGGTGCTTGTCAATCAATATGTGAAACATTTGGTGCTGATTGCCATTTTTCTATCCACTTCCTTTTGCCTCTCGTACCAGGCAATTTACTGCAAGTCAATCAAGGTTGAAGCAGACCTTGTTTAAATAAAACACTGTTGAGTTCTTTTCACACCAACAATTTCAAAGACAGAATGAGCTGTATCTTTTTACATTTACATTTATACTACTTTTTCAGTTTCTCCCCAAATACTATGCTCAAGTTATAAGTCATAACTAAACCCACCCAGAGACTTCAGGAAGAAAACCATAGAGTGAGAGTGGATTGAGTATAACTGTACACATTTTCACTGTCAAAAATTCAGTCAACAGAGATATGTAACAGAAAAAAGCATGCTCAAAAGTATGAGATCGTTTCTTATCCTTAATTTGAAACAGGGCAGAAGAAAACTGAGCATGCCCAACTGTCTGTACCTGATAACCCAAGTAAACTATTTCAAATGTAATTTTCCATTAGGATTCTATCTGGATGTGATACACGGCTTCAGGAGTGAGTTATATGCTCATATGTCAAACAAAAAGTACAATGAAATCAGCCATTTAAGCTAAAAATATTTGGGAAAAATAGATGTACCAACATCTCTCTCTCTGATCCCCAGACAAAAAATAAAAACAAAATACAAACCCTAATCCCAATATCCCTCCCCAAAAAACTTACAACACCCTTCTACACATCTTACAGACCATCTACTCACATTGAGTTGGAAAAGGATGCTGACACAATATAATTTCCCTTTGCAATACACAAAAAAGAGTAGTATGTATTGAAGCAACGCATGCTACATACTCCACCCAATAAATACCAAATATCTCTGTTTCACTATATATGTTAAACTCAATTTTTCTACACAAGTGCAAACTGTGATCTGAAAGGAAAGTACATATATATTCATCAAAATTATCATTCATAGATAAACATGATATGTTGGGGAAGAGTCAACACAACTTTTGTAAAGGGAAATCATGCCTCACCAATCTATTAGAATTTTTAGGGAGTCAACAAGCATATGGAGAAGGGTGATTAAGTTGATACAATGTACTTGGACTTTTAGAAAGTCTTTGACAAGATCCTTCACCAAAAGCTCTTAAGCAAAGAAAGCAGTCATGGGATAAGAGGGGAGGTCCTCTCATGGATCAGTTCCTGGTTAAAGGATAGAAAACAAAGGGTAGGAATAAATAATCTGTTTTCACAATAGAAAGGGGTAAATAGCAGGGTCCCGTCCCTGCTTCCCTCCTGCCCCGGATCTGTACTGGAACCTATGTTGTTCAACATGTTCATAAATGATCTAGAAAAAGGGGAGCAGGTGGGTGAAGTAATATCCTTTATTGGACCAACTTCTGTTGGTAAGAGAGACAAGCATTTGAGCTTACACAGAGCTCATCTTGAGGTCTGGAAAAGTAATGCTAAGTCTACACTTATACTGACTGAAATAATAATAATTTTAAAAAATCATAAAACTGGTTATGACAATTCCTGATACCCAGGTTAAGCTTACATAAAGACAACAAATAAATCAGGTAACGATTATTTTCTTCCCTATTCTTCAAGAAGCTCCCCATCTCTCTCCCACACAAAAGCATGAAGAATCGTCTGTGTATGACACTTACGCAACAAGGGGAGAAAAGAACACTAAGATTGTAAGACCTTTTCCATTCATTTGGTTGACATATGTGAGACACCTGAATTTTACCCGCCAGTAAATTTTGGGAACATTCAAATTCAAAAGTTTTGTGGTGTGCCTCTACATGTATAATAGGCTGAACCAAAACTTTCAATCTTAATACCCTCAAACTTTTGGAAAGTTTGGATCCAGATATTAAGTCTGCAGCTGTGGCCTGTCTCTGCTAAATATTGAAATGATTAAATAGTGTTTTTTACAATTAAAATACCAATACAACAAATCAAATAAGTGTCAGCTCTTTGTAAACTAATTATTTTTTTCTTATAGTGAATGCTTCTTCATTTTCATTGCTAACAAATTTTTAATGACAAATACACCAATTTACTACTATGCACCCTTTTTAATTATAAATGTATGAGGCCGAATTTCACAGACGAAAACAATAAATCAACTATCAAATAATTTCACTGAGAGTGAATAAACAATTGGCTCATGACTTCCCATTCAAGTTTCAACATAGATTGAACAGAGTGTTTTGGAGTTTATTGGGAATGCAGATGAGGATGGGAAGATGGAGAGGACAGATATACAGAGAGGCAAACATTCAGAGACCGATGCATCACCTGCCAGATGGATAAAAAGAATAGTTATTACCTTAATTCCCCAAAATGGAAATCACACAATTGTCTTCCAAAAGTCCATTACATATTTTACCAGCCCTATAATAATCCAAAAGGTCCAGAATTTGTCTCTCTATATATCTATATATTTTTGTCATTTGGTTAAAGCCTGTACCTTAATTTTAGCCTGAATCTATCATTTCAGCCACTGTTAAGAGAATTGCACTTTCCTGTTCTCTAAAGCCGCAGAGACTAATTGAGAAGATTACCTGAAGGCCCTCAGTCTAAATGCTAAAGTACTAGAAACTAGTTTAAAACAAGTTGTATACAGAAGGGTGACAGGAATGGCTGTGGTTTCTTTAAATTTTAAATGGCAGTCAGTATGTGATCATGTGATGGGGAAAAATAACAGTAATAAGACAGTGAGTTTCAGTCTGAAAGGATAAACGTGTCAGAAAAGATTGCTAACTGCTGCCATTTGTGTAATATATGCCTTGCTTACAGGCACAAAATTGCATTAAGCAGTAGCAACTTCACTGTATGAATTAGTTTAGAGCAGTAGCATGATCCCCTGCCTAACTTCTGAAAAGTTATGATGAAGCATGAGCCTGTTTAAAAGCATTTATATAAACAGTACTGACATTTCCAATCCAAAAAAATGCCTTTCCCCTCACTAACGTGTCTTGCCTATAGCTAATATTGTAAAGATCACTGCCATGACATTTTTCTAAAGATACTTAAATAGGGCTTTGAGTTTTCAGTTTGAAGACTATGGAGAATTTGATCGCATCCTCGATTCAGAAACCAGGACTGGATTTTCAAGCTGCTGTCGCCTCACTACATCCCAGCTATTAAATAGACACACTTACGAAGCATGTAGTACATTGTTACACTAAAAATTGGCCAAGGGAAAAGACCCTTTCACCTATCTTAAATGTTTAGTATTTCAGAACCTGCAAACCCTTATGCAATTCAGTAGTCCTTACATGCATCAGTAGTTTCATTGATTTTGAGGAAGTTTATCACATGAATAAATTGGGTTGGGTTGACTTGGGTTAATTGTTTTCTGCTTTTGGGGATAATGAGTAGCCAATGGCTCAAACTTTTTTCTTTTCCTTTGATACAACTGTATTTTTAATTGATAGGAAATATGCCAAGAGCTTAGGACTGGTACATTTATGTATAATATATAAGTAATTAAATAAATACATATATGACTACTCATGTAGAGATGGGGATCCAGGATAAATCTTTTAGAGGCTACTATCTTAAATTGTTTGCATCTGATAAAGCAAGGATTTCCTGAACAGATCAAAATAATAATTGTTGTAGAAATAATAATTGTGGTAAAACCATATCTGCGTACACAAAGATGATGCCTAATAAGAGAAACAGATATAAACTTTAGGGATGAAATCTTAATCCCACTGAAGTTAATGAGAGTTTTTCCGTTGGCTTCAATGGGGTCAGGATTTCACTTGAGGAATTTGAATTGATGCTTGTTGCTGGCTGCCCAGTGAGGAAGCTTGACATGAGAACACATGAAATCAACTTCCTTGTACTCCCCAGCCTCTTTTATGTTTTCAGTATGTTGTTAAGAAATAAAGGAACATGCACATGAAACATACTAAGCAAAACATTTCTCTGTTTGCAGTGAAGTGAGGGTTATCTGATGCTTTAACAAGACAGGAAGTAGTGAAGGAAAGTTGTTAGTGGACCTGAGGTTAGTGGACATTCAGGCCCCAGGCTTTTGCAATAATATATCAATTGGAAATTAGCTCCTTTCACCCGGATGATAATGTGGTATCATGTTGACAAGTATTCATGTATCAGAGGGAGAAATGAAAAATGAAAAGAATGAAAAATAATAATTTTAAAACAACTCTCTGGGAGCTTTCTGGTCTAGTCTGTATAAACCCCAAAGCATAGTGTAAAAGGGTCTTTAATGCACAAATTATAATAATTACAAGTTATTATTTGAATTATCATAGCACCTAAAAGTTCTAATGCACCTAACGGACCAAGGCCCAATTTTTGCTAGGTGCTGGAAAAAACACAAAACAAAGATTGTAATCCCCTTGAGGCAGGGACCATGTAAATTTGGGTCAAATTTCTTCTTTAAGGTAACTGTATATATTTTGGGGATACAACACCTTAAATGTACAGAGTTGGAATGCTGATTCTCTGTAACTGCATTGGAGATCATTTCAAAGTAGATACCAAGAATTAAATGAAAACAAAGGAAAATAGCAAATAGCCACACAAATCTTCAACAAGATGCAGCATTATCTACAATTAATGAAGTGATGAGTGGAAAATCCGAAGAGCTCTTTTATTGCTAAAAGTCATGCCTCTATCAAAAACTGACATACTGAAGTGTTCTAACGAGGTCTGTTAATAATAATACTACATCACTATTCAGTCCATTTGGGGTTTTGTTCTTAAACACTTCAGCAAATGTGCTTGTTTGTTAACTCCAACAGACAATTATGAAGTGCAATTAAAAATTCAAATTATGTTAATAGGCCAGAGAAAAATGACTGTTTGCAGAAATCAGTGGCAATTACTAGACATAATGGTTCTCAATTAAGCTGGAGGGTATTTTCAGTCATCATAATTCACTATCTTAAAAGTATCATAAAAATACCTAATTGTGAATTGTTAATAAAACTTACGTACAAACAATGTAATGGTCTCCCACAGAAACAGCACTTACATCATTTATTTATTTTTTATAGAATTTTCTCTAGGGTATTTATTGTGAAGATATATTTAGTAAGTTGAAGGTGACTACATGGGAATGTTATCTCACAGTCCCTTTAATGTTGATTTTCATCCTAACTTTCTAGAAAAGGCTTACTCCTTTTCTTATGCAGCTTCCATTTCCCACAGGAATACAGTCAGCATTCATGCATGTCCTTACAATTCTATTCTTAGACAATGCAGCTTGCTGTATAAATTGCATTGCACATGTGATGTGAGCCAGGGGACTCTTGTTTGTCCAGCTTCAGGATTTTAACTTCTGATATTTTTCAGTGGAAGAAAATTGACAAAGAAGCATGGAAAATTAAGAATTAAAATGGGATCAAGAGCTAATAAGGATTTTCTTTCATTTACAGACCTTAAGGTATGAAATTCCAAAAGAAAGGGTTGTCTTTATTATGGGAATTCGGTGCTATTCACTGCAAATCACCTGCAGGACAGGTGACATTTTAAGGCTATAGGGCTGTATGCTTTAGTCATTTGCCCTCATTATCTGCCTTAATATTCCTTTATCTCCCCCCCCATACCCTATTACAGAGGATGATTAGAGTACAATATTTTGATACCAGCAGCAACTTTAGAGCTTTAGAGCCAACACAATGTACGAGGCAGACCATGTTCTGCTGAGTGATTACCAGCCCAAGCAGAAGCAAGGTCCTGATAAATGTCTATCAGGGATGGTCTAGACAGTATTTGGTCCTGCCATGTGGGCAGGGGACTGGACTCGATGACCTCTCGAGGTCCCTTCCAGTCCTAGAATCTATGAATAAGGTAGGTGGTGACTGGCTTGGCTTAAGGGGGGAGATCATGCCTCTCCTACGTTAGCAGTTGGGGTGAGCTGCATTGACCCTAGGGTTGCTAACAGTCCCTTATTTCTTCATCTCTGTACAACAAGATCAGGAGTTGCTGAGTGCTGCAAAAAGCAGCAAGAAATATCTCTGGTGAATGTAGGTGAGCACTGCTTATTTGTTACTATTAAAATAATAACAACAACAATAATAATTAATATCAGGAGGAGTGGGGTGAGTGTGCTAAGAAAGCGGTCCTTTATTTTTTAAATGCAATGTTGATAACCCTAATTGACCCAGCAAATTGTGTCCAAAGGAGATGGGGGCATAACAATGCTTTCAGCCAGGCCACAGAGTCAGGACACTTTGTTAGGTGTCCAGTGAACTGAGTCACCTGGGAAAGAAAAATTGGCAAGAACTGCCTTCCACCTGATCTTCGGTATTAATGATTTAAATAAAGTTGCCACCTTTTTAATCTAAGATGTCTGGCACTTCAAGAGGAGAATGCTATATCAGCAGATAAATTCTGATCACAGCACCCTGTGTCTGATTGAGTCAATCTGTCAGATTCAGTACTGTACTTTCCACACATGATTTTACCAATTACATCTTAAAGAGATGTTATCTTCCTTAACGGCTTAAAGCCTTGAAACTGGAACCCATCCATGTTTGTGTGTGCACGCACACACAAGACTCAAGAATTTTCATACACAGTGTCTTCATACACAATCAACAGCAGCAAAAAGTCAAGTACAATATTTTGTACCTGCAGTGGAAGACAGCCATTCATCAACCAGGCTGCTGGATCTGATCAGACTCTTTATTACCTTGACCTCATTAAAAGAGAGTGAGCCAAGCACTGACGTAAGTCTATCTAATACTTTCCTCTTTAATTTTTTAATAGTTCGCACATGAAGGGAAAGGTTAAAGCCAATTAAAAGAGATACAAATACCATTATTATTGCCCTGACAAACTGTTAGTTATTGGATTTGGTCGTTTCACTTTAGAAAGCCATTATTTTTGTTCCTGAATGAATTAGTAATTACACTGCTTATTGACTTGCTTCTTCTGTGGGATGCTTAGCCGTTCCTCAACCCCCACTCCATTTCTCTTGCTCTCTCTCACTTACTCCATTTTCCCTTTCATTTAAAACGATTCTTATTCTTGAGGTTAAGGCTGAAGCAATCCCAGCTTTTACAGCTGCATGAGGAAATGTACATATGGACTAAATAGTAGTTTTAACTGCTTAGTATAGCTGCTAAACTTGTTCCCATGCAGTAAAAACTTGTTTTTCTATTCCATTAAGACTATTATATGATACTGACAGATGTTTAAAAGCATTTAGTGCTGAAAGAACTGTTCAGAAAATTGAAGCAAAAGGACGGACAAATGATGATCTTTTAGTCCACAAGGCTCTTATTTCCTATACTGGGTGGACAAAAAAATTCATTAATGCATGAACTAGCTATCATTTTTGACGTTACTTCATATTTTTCTGCACAATCGGCAACAGTCACTGTTTTGCTTACAAAAATGGAAAAATTAAGGCCACACAGCTCCCATTGACTTCATGAGTGCTGTGTACATATAATTGGGGGCAGAATGTGACCATTAATGTTGTAATGATGGCAAACATTCACTCGGCCATCATTTGAAACTCAGCTTTTTCTGTACAAATATAACACAAGCACTTTCTGTTACCTTCTGCCATCTCCAAACTGGAATCTTTGCCAGCAGTACAGATACCCATTCAGCAAGGTATTTATGCACATGCCCAATGATTAAGTATGTGAATAGTCATATTGAGGTCAATGAGCCTACTCAGGATCTTAAAGTTAGGCAGGGATTAATTACCTTGCTGAATTGGAGCCTACAGCAGATCAGTTACTTATCTGTCCTGCACCATAGCCCTGATTCAGCAAAGTTCTAAGACGAGTCAGTCATACGCTAGTTTCATCTTGTCACTTTCTGATGTCACCAGCCTCCACCACATTGGTCTGTTCCTGCAATATGTTCCCTTTGGCTCATAGAGAAGATTTGTGGGTATCAGCTCCATTCTACCTCCAAACCATATTATGTGTACATACAGGCCCGGATTCAGCAAAGTACTCAAACAGGCTTTTATATTAATTTCTGTGGCCACATCTTACATATCAAGAACTATTTAAACTCTCCTACCTCTTTCGTCTTTTATCTCTTTTCATACAACAGGGTTCAGCAGCTCTAGTAGTTGCCATGTGTTGTCATGGGACAGCAAACAACTGGTAAATAGCATTTCCAATACTTGCAAAATCTTGGATTATTAGCAAATTAATCTGCAGGTGACTAATCCTTTAAAAATGCAAGAAAACAGAGCAGTTAACCAAAGACTAAGCTTAACAACTAAAAAGTAAAGCCCCTGCACTCTGCTCTCAATTACACACGTGTAAATAAGGAATAGCAGCACTGAAGTCAGCTGAGTTACATCGGTGTAAGAAAGATCAGTATCAGGTCCTCTTTGTTTAAGGACTATTCAATAGAGCTGCATGGTCATTCAAAATATGTGTCATTTCCCCCAGGGTCTTTGGAGGTGCTGTGTATGCAACAGACCATACACAATATTAAAATATATCAGGAACTACAGTATATTTTTCATATATAAGAAAAGGTTTCTTTAACTAATAGGCTTTAAATAAAGAGTCCCTAACTTATTCATGCTCGTTACATTTTGGTTTTTTTCTTCATCTAGATCCCTGCAATAATAAATATAATTATATCCATCTTTAATAACTTTGGTACCTTGAGCTGCAGGTGCTAGTATGCTGTATCTATTACCATATTTTAAGCCCTTTAAAAAGATTGCATTAATTCCTATGATAATTTCAAACCCGTAATGCATTCTGAGCTCTGAATAGATGTTAATCACCACAGAATGACTGATTTTCCTGTATACTAACGAAGTCAAGCTGTAACTAGTAACTACTAACTTTTTAAATTCAATATTGCCACTGAAACAGTTGATTAAAATTTTGTTAGAATAACAATTCCCCCTGAGAGCAGTCTAAAAACTAAAACTAATCACCAACTGCTAGAACTGCTGGATTCTTTCTACAGAGATTATTAAGACAATTGCAAATGCTTATATTATCCATAACAATCTCTGCCTCAGAAAAATTGGTATTAATATAAGTTACTTGTGCATATTTATCTTTTGTCACTTTCATCTGCTTAATACAGCAGCTAGGTCAGAGATCAGTTAGCAGAAAAGTGTTCCTCATTATTAACATGATGTTATACTTAATGTTAAACAGTACATGACTGAGGAAAGAACACAAATCAGTTTTTAGATTAAGAAGAAAACAATACACATTTATGACTGTACAAAGAGTCAAGTCTTGATTTGTTTTATTCCTACAAGGGTTTCATATTGTGCAAACCCAAAATGCATCTGGAGAAAATGCAGCAATATTCCGTAAAACACAGCATCTTTTTAATACGAGGAAAATGCACAATCTTGATCCAAAGCCAAATAGAGTTGTTAAGCTGAAAAACAAAATCAGGGTGTGAGAGTTGGCAACAGGGGGGAGTTGCAATTGCCCTGGAACCCCAGAGATGAATAAGGACGACGGTTCCTGCACTAGCCATCTATGTTCCTTTTGGTCTTTTCCAGTCAGTTAAGTTCCTTACTTGTGTTGATTTTGTGCACCCCATATAGCATCATTCATGGATGCACCCTAGAATATTTTGTCTAAGCCACACCTGGCAGGTGTCAAATTGCTTAGGATTCTGGCGTGTATCTGAAATATGTAGTCCCTGTCTGCCCAGCGAGAATGTGAACATGTGCGTACCTGTACATATAAGATAACCTCATATGAGTTGGATTTCCGCTCCTGGCAGTAACCCATAAACACGGAGCCCAACGAAGCTGCTTAATGCACCTACTCCTAAGACTGCTGCTGACCTTGAAATAACATTTTAAAAGGTGGTACAACCAGAGAGTAACAAATATGGTCATTCCAATAATGTTCAGAAAGTTTCCAATAGCTGCTATTCTCCCAATTGTAGTGTTTGGAAGCAACTGAAGTATTTCAACACTGTTTGGCCCATCTCAAATTAAAAGGTCACTGATCAACCACTCAACTGTACATTAAGTACCAGTGCAATCACACTTAGAGGTTTATAACACTCAAAATGATCTGCTACCAATGACAATGATACCTGTCTGGAGTGAATTTAAGTTAATATGTTGCTATTTGATTGCTTTGCCCATTATTTGAAAGGTGAATTGCAAATGAAATTATGAAAATTCTATCCACTTCAGCAGTATGTGCTGAATGACCCTATTAGTCAAGCTAAGAGGAGCTTTCAGCATATTGCTACCTAAAAATCTACCTTTTCTCTTTCAGGACACATATCTAAGCCTATCATGGGTCCTGGCCTCACTCCGTGCAATGTGTTGGTGTGTACTATGCTGATTACATTACAGGAACTATAAAACTTGGCTCTAGTATGGACTTGATCAGCATGCCAGGGAAGAAGTGTTTTTATTACTAATTATTATTATGGAGGGACTGGACTCCACTCCATAGTTAAGGTTGAATTGGATTTTGCACTTAAATTGTGGCATATGAAGAATATAGTGCAAGCTCTCCAAACTTACTAAGTATAGAATGGATTCTCTGAAAATTTACAAGTACATCTGCTAATTGGTTTATAACCTACAATTAATTAAAAACTGGGTCTTTAAAGTATCATCCTTTTCTTGGTCCCAAATGATCTAAACAGAGTTATGCAGACACTTCACACCTTTCAGACTGTTAAAATTAACTGAAATCTTATGCAGGCTTTATTTGAAGAAATTAGATTGTAATGAAGCTAAATTATTAATGATTATACAGGCTCAGGTCAACAGCTCAAATAATGTAAGCAGGGCCACTGTGACCTCAAACGTAACTCAGCCAAACACTGCCCGACCTCTACAGCTAATTTGCATGCAAGTATTCTATAGGCTGTAATGTCTCAGTGATATAAGGGAATCTGGACAGGTGTCGAGAGTTATTATTATAAAGGGTATTTTTCAAAGGCTTTTAAAATAAGTATTCCCTCAGGGACTTTAAAAAAAAATCTATCAATTGCCTAAATACTATGCTTTGACATATTTTCCAGCTTTTGTGGTAACTGTGGCATTACCAGCATGGTCCATAGTAGGCATTACAATGTATTGGAAGCAAGTCAGCTCTAGACTGGAAAATGTCTTTGGACCCTGAATATATGGTGATTTTCAAGGTCATAATGCATTCAGTACTGCCATTATAACAACTAATTGGGTAGTTCAGCACATAAAGCGTAATTCTGCAAAGTACTGAGCACTTCCAAGTCCTGTTGAGGATGATTATGGGAATCTTAGATCTGTGAGCTGTATAGTAGCTTGATAACAGAAGAGAAAGTTTTAAAACATGATTAAAGCTTAGAAACCCATAAACAAGTAACATATCTGTAGCATTCTCAGATGAGAGAATGGAAGCAAAGGAAAGTCAATCCCCTTCAATTTCTTTCACTTTCCGTCACCTTCAACCAGCCCTCCTTTTTCTTTCCACTTCTTCCTCCAAGCTGCTCAAAGAAACCCTCCTTGCTTCTCTAATTCTCACCAAATTAATAGAATCAGAATCGTAGGGCTGGAAGGGACCTCAAGAGGTCATCTATTTCAGCTCCCTGTGCTGAGGCAGGACCAAGTATACCTAAACCATCCTGACAGGTGTTTGTCTAACCTGTTGTTTAAAACTTCTAATGAAGGGGATTCCACAACCTCCGTTGGAAGCCTATTCCACTGCTTAATAATTATCTAAGCTAAATCTCACTTGCTACAGAGTAAGCCCATTACGTCTTGTTCTACCTTCAGTGGTCGTTAAGAACAACTGATCACAGTCCTCCTTGTAACAGTGCTTAGCATATTTGAAGACTGTTTTCAGCCCCAACCCTCAGTCTTCTTTTCTCAGGATTCAACATGCCCATTATTTTAACCTTTCCACATTGCTCAGGTTTTCTAAATCTTTTATCACTTTTGTTGCTCTCCTTTGGACTCTCTCCAATTACTCCACATCTTTCTTAAAGCATGGCATCTAGAACTGGACACAGTACTCCAGCAAAGGCCTCCCGAGTGCCAAGTAGAGCAAGACAATTATTTCCTGTGTCTTACATGTGCCACTCCTGTTAATACACAATGATACCAGCCTTTTTTTTGCAACTGCATCACGTGGCTGACTCAATCAATTTGAGATCCACTACTTGAAGAACTACAACTCCTCAGTCCACGACTCCTCAGAGCAGTGAATCCTTGCCTCCTCTCTCTCCTGGTACGCACACATCTCTGGCATGGAGATGCTTCTTATCTCCATGTCAGGAAGTCCCCATCCCTAGGCACAACAATCTCTCTGAGGTACTGGCTTTCTACAATAATAGAATTTAGACTTTCCAAAGGTTTACCACAAAAATGTCTATTAAGGAAATTTGGTAAAAATGGAGTGAGCAATAAAGGGTTTCTAAATTCACTCATTCAGGATTTATGCTGATATAATACCATGACTTCAATTGAGTTATTCCTGATTTACATCAAGATAACAGACCAGAATCAAGCCTATAGTTTCTTCACGAATTAAACACAGATTAAGACATAAGAAATAAACAGTGGGAAAAAGTGGCCAGCCCTCAACATAGAAAGAGGTCACTGGTCGGCTTTTCCAGCAATCAGTTCTAGGATCAATGCTACTCAGTTCAGAAAGAGAGGGTGGTTAATGAGGCAGGCAGAAATGCTGAACATTCCCCTCCCCCCCGCCAATGCTAGAGGGGATTGTGAGGAATTCCAAAAGGATGCAGCAAAACTAAAGTAATTGGCCAGCATGGTGGCAGATAGAAATCTATCATATACATGCAAAAAAGGTAAAGTACCTTGAAGAAATATTTAAAACAGTCAAGCACCCTTATTAGTTATGCATTAGTTGTGAACTCTCAGAAAACCTCTCATTGTAGATAGCTAAATGGAGGTTTTCTGGCTCAATGTTTGGTGTGATAAAAATATGAAGATGATATTAGGCTATCAAATTTGATTAATATGATTTTAATCTCTATATATGATACGAATATGAGGAATAATATATGGTATATTATATACTATAAAATGTGATGGGAAATATTACACTTTATTTTACCTATCAGAAGTATTTATGAGGTCCCTGTCACATTGATATCTAAGCAATGAAATTATATTATAATGCTGCTGGTGATATGTCATCAGTATAAATACAGTGTTCTGTTTTGGACACCTCAAAGGTGACACTCCAGAAGGAAATGGATAAATGGGCTGAAATAGGTTCAGAAAAGACAATAAACATTATTAGTCAAAGTGGGAAGACAGGGGAGTCTTTAAAAAAGTCTTTAAAAAAGACTATTTTTCCAAATGAGGAGAGTTTAACAAGATTAGGGTTATTTAGTTGGGGCGGGGAGGGGAAGAGAGTAAGAAGAGGTAAGAGATATGTATAATAATGACTGACAGATAGAAGGTTAAATGGGTATCCCATTTGCTCTTTCCTACAAGAAAGAGTGCTCACTGAAAATAAAGGGCATTTCAAATGAATCTAAGGAAACACCTTTTTATGCACATATTAATCTGTGGAATTCACTGTCAAAGGACATGTATTGAAATATTGCTTAGTAATTTTAAAAAAAATATTGGGAAGCATCTGAAGTTATATTAGCTATGATAACATTAAAAGGACTATCCAGGCTCCTGCTTCAGGTGTCTTGCCAAAGCTCATGAAGTAGTGTTGGTCAATTTTTTTTTGAAAATAAGATCAATTTTTTCACTTAAAAAAAATCCTTTTTTCTACTCTGCAGCTGATGTGGGTCTTTCCATTGATTCCAGTAGGTTTTGGGTCAGACCACAAAAAAGCATCATACTGTCCAGGAAGAATTTTCCCATTTATGGCACAGTACTGCCACCTGGGTTCATTATGGATATTTTATGACTTCTACTGAAGCATTTGGAATTGACCCTGTCGGTGACAGGATAATTAATTGTAGCTGGCCCTTTGGTCTCTCCTGCTCTGGAAAATCCTATATGTTACATGCAAAAAGGAAAAATAGAATTCTCTTTGTTACAAATATTATTTCACAATATTTATTATTTCACAATTATTATTTCAAGTTGTGAAGTAACACAGTATTCTCAAAAATAACGTGATCATTTTATAAAGATCCTCCTAAAAATAAAAGCATTGCCATTTAAAAAAAAAAACTTATGGTGATTCAGTTATTTGCTAATGTTATTCATTACATTTTAAAGAGAAGGAAGCTAGCGTTGAAAGTGTCAAATGCACACACAAAACCTAAAATGTTTATTTATCAGCATTTTAAAAAAGACTATTTTTCATACTGTGCCAAAGGCAAAGAAATACCCATCAACCCAACATGATTTGAGGATTAAAATAAGATATGATTATACACTGAAACTGTCAGCATCTCACTTGATCAATAACATTCTTCAAAGCATTTAGCCATCTTATTAAAAGAAATTTTGGAATAGAGCTTCTTCCTTGATTTGAGTTGCTCTAAACTTTTTTTCTATTTCTATTTTAACACCTAACAAATGGTCCCAACATCCTTTTTTCCCTTGAATAGCCATGCTTATTTTATCAGAAACATGAAAAGTACGAATGCAATTGCATTTGTGTTGATGCTAAATGTTAATAGATTTGCCTAAATGCCTGCTAATAGCACCCCTAAAATTAGCTAGACTAGTAGTGCATGCCTAATGTGTTGTTCTTGTTGTTGCTTTAGTTGCTCTCTGTTTTTTCTGCAATGACAGAAATAAAGGCATTTTTGGTGATAATTTCCACATATCCACATCTTGTACACATGCATGCAGCTAATAGTTTATATTACTGACACGATGTCATTAAGGTTATAAATCCTAATGTTCTACTGTTTCATTAAATTAAACATGAAATGTTTAATGTTTTGTTAAATTAAACATGAAGCTGTGACTTTGCCAGCTAACAACTAAGTCCTTCTATCACCTCTTCAAATTTCTCCAGGTCATGTCTTTTGTTAGGAAAACTTATTTCCAGTCTGTCAGAGCATCATGATCTTTTGTTGCTATAAAAATGATGCCACGTGCTTTCAGAATATTGTACATAAACAAACTGAAGGAAATTATTTCCTATAGGCTAAAACATATAATACCAGTACTTTTCACTTCTATAGCTCCTATAAGCTGAGGATCTCAAAGCATTTTATCAAGGAAGATAAAGAATTATTAAATTATTATCAAACACAAGCAATTACAAATATCTTAGATAAAATTAATTGTCTTTTTAAAATTAAATGGTGTAAATGTGACAATCAGTTGATGATGAGTTATGTGAAATGTAGACTCACAATAATTCAGCAGATGCATCATTTTATAAAAGTCTCCGAATACCTCCAGAAATATTTTGACATTTATTATCTTTGGGAGCAACAATTTTTAAAAATTTCTTCTTAATATGTGGTAATATTTTCTAGGTGTAGAACTGATACAAAGAGTGCACATGCAATAAATATGCAGATCATGCTGATTAAAACATCTTGAAATATTCTCTTTACTTATTCTTGATTTTACCTTGTGCATGTCAGATTTCCCTTGTAGTTCACACAATAGAGTCTCTCTCTCAAAAATGCATACAAAGAGTGCATATACTTTAAGTTTATGTCTGCAGATAGTCACTGAACATTATCTGGTGACTGAGAAAACACAGATCTGAAGACCAATAAAGCCCCAAATTCTGATCTCTGTCCAATAAACCTAAACTCACAAATCTCTACTTTGAACTCATGAGGCTCAATTTTGATTGCATGTACACCATTGTAAATCAGGAGTACATCCAATGAAGTCAGTGGAGTTACATCACTATACAGCTAGTGCAAGATAAGAATCAGGCCCTTAATCCACAGAGATGATCTTGTTATTTTGTAAAGTTTGTTAGTACAGTATCAGTAAAATGTTGATTTGATAATTACCATTTTAAATAATGTACAACAGTAGATACATTTTCACCCCTTATACACTTAGTTAACATGACTCGCTTAGACTTACCATGTTGCCGTTCCATGTCTGAGAGGCAGATTAAAGTAAATTTAAAAGATCCCACTTTAATCTCCTTTTCTAGGCCCAAAATTCCTTATGAAACTTAATCAAAACAAGAATTAAGTGTTCCTCCAGGTGCTTCTATAAATCACTGGAGTGTAAGCATAATAATTGCTATGTCTCTTAAGGAATGCCTGGAGCCCACTCTTAAAGAAAAAAATTGTACAATCCTTGAATCTTTCTGTAGCTGTGCTTTATTAAATGTGTAATCTGCGATCTTGCACATGCCATTCACTGTTAAATTATATCACTGGGGTGGCATGACTTTAAGACTATATATAAATAGATCCATTTGCTACCTTGTCCAGGAGTGAATTGTGTCACTTGTGGCCCTCCTCCTGGCTATTTCAGATGATCCTTTAAACAAGCTTCTCCTAGAGGATATAATTTGGGGTTTGCTGCACAATAAAGCACATTCTGCTAGCACCATTAAGGCAGGAATCTCTAAAAGGCCAGAGAGAAGCTTTTATCTTTGTTGCGAAGAGGCTAGTCATATCTTGTTAGTAACATCTCCATGCTTACCCAGGCTTTTATGGCCTTGACAGATCAGTCCTCTTCCTTATGGGACACTCACACAGGAATAAATTAACTCTTCCTCCCCAAAGCCATCCAGGTTACGTGAACTTCATTCCTACAGTCTTGTTGGAAATCTGAACTAGCCAAACAAGGTGGGTCTGTTTAAGCTATTTCCCTATTTTTCCTTATATACAAAACAGAACATGTTGAAAGCCCTGCAATGTAATTTTAAAGGAACCACTTGATAGACACGTTTTAAAACCTGTGTAGGTAGTTTCAGTTTCACTTGGAAGTTTGCCTTTTTCTAAATCAACATGCCACAGCAAGCTTTACACAAAGTATAGGATATTGTTTATACCAGATTTGAGCTTTGGAATGCATACACCAACATCCTAACAACCTCATGTACACAGTTAGACCTTCCCATTTATTTATTTTTTCTCTCTCTCTGATTCAAATGCACTTAAAAGGTCCATCCCACTCAAATTAGCAATAAAAGTGGTTATCACAAGGGCTACCAATTTCCCCCCCCTCACCATTGGAAAAAATAGAAGGCCTGCAAATAGGCTAATATACATGGGAATCAAACTGGATATATTTCAGGATGTTTCTCAGCTACTCGCAGGGAAATTAGATACTGTTAGGGCATGATTACAGCAATCAAAGATACTAAAACAGTACACTGAACAGCTACGGGGAATTATGGGGCACTTAAACTTTGCATGTCAGGTAGTGACCCTGGGAAAGGCGCTGTGTGCCTGTCCGGTGGCTGCCACAGTGAAGGTGCACAAACCTCACAATTTTGTCAAAGTGACAGGACAATGAAGGAAGATGTAGAGATATGGGAGAAATTTCTTAAACAGTTTAACAGGGTTTGAAGTGGGAATTTAGCCTGGATACTGAGGACAGAGCTTCAAGTATAATGTAACCCCTCAAGAGGAATAGGTTTTGGGGGTGTAGTGTCAAGGGGAGTGGTATGCTCAGAGGTGACCGGAGGACTGTGTGGTTCAAGGTATTGCAAAAGACATTATCTATATTGATTTTTTCCTAATATTGGTGGCAGTCACTATTTGGAGAGAACAATTCAGAAATAAAAAGATTTCTGGTGTGACAACCAGGCCATGGTGGATAGACAGGTAACTAAGTCCGCTCGGGTAAGGAGGCTAGTGAGTGCTTTTGTATTGAACTGCCTCTTGTTTAACATTCTTCTTAGTGTAGGGCATTTTCAAGAGTAGACACTGGCATTGCTGACACTCTGCCCTGATTTCAGGACAACAGATTCCTGGAGCTTGTCCTGTTTCCCAACAGAGATCCACAGGTGATGCCCCAACAACTGTGGAGCTTTGGCTTCTGACAGCCATAGAACCAGTCAAGGTGTTCAGAGCTTTACGTAGTTCACAGAATATAGAGCTTGGGAACAGCTCCAACATCTGTGGCCCAGACTTAGGCATCAGGTGAGCAGTGTCACTGGTGCACCATGTGTTGGCTCCCTCCACTGTATTGGGTCTCCTAGCTAGCCTGTCCTTTTGGTGCAACCTAGCAGGCTTCCAGACCCATGTAGAGGTTTCATAGTACTGACACTCTTGGATGGATGGTCCAGAGGCAACAGGCAAGGACAACAAGCACCCCATAATGACAGAAGTTCTTAGAGGATTATTAAATTGAAGGTTTCTAACCAAAAGAGGAGTGAAATTCTGGAACAGCCTTCCAAGGGGAGCAGTGGGGTCAAAAAACCTAACTGGCTTCAAGACTGAGCTTGATAAGTTTATGGAGTGGATGGTATGATGGGACTGCCTATGATGGCATGTGGCGCATGGGCGACTGCCAGTAGCAAAAATCCCCAACTGCTGGAGACATGGGGAGGGCTCTGATTAATACAGAAAATTCTTTGTCAGGTATCTGCCTGGTGGATCTTGCCCACATGCACAGGGTCTAACTGATCACCATATTTGGAATTGGAATTTTTTTTCCCTTCCTCTGCAGCATGAGGCACGGGTCACTTGCAGGTTTAAACTAGTGTAAATGGTGAATTCGCTGTAACTTGAAGTCTTTAAACCATGATTTGAGGACTTCAGTAACATAGCCAGAGGTTAGGGGTTTATTTCAGGAGTTGGTGAGGTTCTCTGGCCTGCAATGTGCAGGAGGTCAGACTAGATGAATCACAATAGTCCCTTCTGATCTTAAAGTCTATGAGTCTATGCTCTATCCAGGAGACATAGTTGTGGGATGGGGAGGTCATTTTATCTAAAGCAACATTCATTGTGGCCTTCTTTGGCATTTTCAGGTTAAGTGAACTGGTGCATCAGGCAGTCGCAGCAAGGTCCAGGCAGGCATTTGACTTATCGGACCTATGGTTATCATCCAGAGCACTGTCACTGCACTTAAGGTACTCTAAAACAGACCAGAATGGGAATGGGGTCTCCATGGTGTTATAGGAATGTACGAATGAACACCTCTGCCCCTTAAGGGCAGTCAGAGCTTTCCGAATCGCAGATAACCAAGAGATGGGCCCACTGTTTATACACTGGATGGCAGATTCCTGATAAAACACCAGTTCACTGTGGTAATGAAAAATGCTTTGGCCTACTGCAGTATCAATCTGGCTAATTCTGGTACACAGTGTTTCAGGATTGGGGTGGTCACATTGGCAGCATCAGAAGATTTTGACTCTCAGAATGTTCAAGCTAGAGGGCACTAGAAATTAAACTACTATAAGACACGTCCATCCCAAGGGAAAGGTTGCTGGGACTGGCAATAAGTATAACTAACCCTGTATGTTTCTGATTTCAGGGGATATCCAAAGCATAGCTGATATTTGGATTTGCAGGCACTCTACAGCATAGGCGCCGACTTTTACTGGCACCAGTGGGTGCTCTACCCCGCCCCTAGCCCTGGCCCCACCCCGACTCCACCCCTTCAAGGATGAAGCGGTACATATTCAGTGTTTCAGCAACAGAGGGATGCCACAGGATCAGTTCATGCCTTGTCTGCATTCATTGATGAACAACACGCACCCACCTAAGATCACTTTAAGTGATCTCAGGGCCTGCACAAGGGATAGAATTCAGAGGGGATGATGGGTTAATTAAGCAATTATGGCTGGATATTGGCCAGGTCAGCACATAAGCAACGTCAAGGCTGAAGCCATTTGCCTTTGATGGTATGAGAGCCGGGACACCCTTTGATGGCTAAGCTATAGCTACCTGATGTCCTGATTATTCACCTGGGCAAAAATGATCTTAAAGATTGTATTAGATTAAATTTAAGGATTAAGATATAGTGGGTTTATGCAATTATGGCCTTACACTCAATTGGTTTAGATGGAAATGCTTATCAGACGAGTTTGGCAGGGGGGCATAGAGCCAGCCCGCATTGAAACAGCAAGAAAAAATGAACCATGTGGTAAACCAGGATAATATTTTTTGAGTTGTGGGAGTGCAGCAGTGATAACACATAGCTATATCTGATACAATGGCCCTGAGCTCTTTAGGGAGGACAGAGTATATCTTTCTGATGCTGGGGCTGACATTTGGCTTTGTGATATTAGGGACTGGGTCAGGCAGGAGATGGGTGCCAGGCCTGGTGGGTGTTTGGGGTGTGTCTATGCCAACTGCTGGTGCCCCCAGTGGCCAGCATCCAGTAAAGACTAAAAGGGCCAGCTCCCACAGTTAAACAAGACCTGGGATTGTGCAGTTGAGCTCATGGGAGGAGGACATTTATAGCCTTTCAGACTGAGGTTCCCTCCCACCCAGCTTTGTGGCCTCTGTCACTCCACCCCCCTCATGGATATAGGGGGGGGAGAGGTTTCACAGTTGAACTAGAAGTCCATGTTTGATTCATGGTCAAAGTCCTGTAAACCTACACTGGAAGCAATTCAAAGGTATGTGTGAGCTGGGGGGTGGGGGGAAGGGGAACGTAGTGCCCTTCCCTGAAGTATAATTACTAAACTTGAGGCCTGCCATTTAAACCCATCAAGTGCCCATCAGTCAGGCACCTGATTATCCTAATTGATAGTTCTATGTCCCTCTCAAAACATCTGCCAAATTTTGTGAATTCTTACTTTTCCCTCATTTTTGAGTATTGTTCTGCAGTGAAAAATGTTTAGTGGAGGAATATAAGGCAGAAAAGTTGGGTCTGACAAAGAAAGCATTCTAATGGGCTAATCAAAATTCAGAGGGGATGTGTAATGTCATCAAACTTTGGCTACCACAAGGCCTGGGGCCTAATTCTCTACTGATGCAGCCCAATTTGGGTACTGTTTCCTTTAAAAATTAGTGATAAAATTTAGAGAATGAATGACACACATACAGTTCTCCAATAAAGATTTTTCAAAGACACAGATGCAGAGGGGCAGCAATTATTTTTAGAAGCAAACTAGATAAAATCTCATTTAAAAGTAGCTAGCCTTTTTAAGTTGTGTTGCATTCCCTCTGTGATATGTTCATGTATAACATACAGAGCCAGACACACTGCATCAGATCAAATATCTGATGAAATAGGCTGCACCATATAAGCCCAAAATATGACATAGGGACCAATCATGTGAAATGCTGAGCCATCTCCTGCAGGATACTGAGTGAACTCAGCTTTGATAGAGTTGCAGCATGTTGAAGGTGATGTAGCAGTAAAGCATCCATTATGGAGAAGTCCTATAACATTTAAAAGAAAATTATGACCTTTCTACAGAATGTTTGAACTATTCTATAATACTTAATAGAAAAAAAATATCCCTGCTATAGTATTGTGCAAAAATCCATTAGAAACTGCATCATTCTCTATTAATAACATAGGCTTTTGTAATGACTTCCATAAAACAAAACTACATTTCTATATAGCCCTATTAGTTTAATCCCTATTAAATTCTATGGGACTTTTCTATAAGGAATTGTTAAGACCCAGTTTGTTTTTATATGAAAAAGCAACTCTCTCAAAAACACTCAAAAGATGGAAAGTAATACACTATGATGATTAAGAAACCCCGCTTTTAGTTCCTCACCAGGCTTTCAGAAAGACCAAAGTAGAATCCACCACCACAGAATTCATGCTGTGTTTTATGTCTGACCCAGAACATTCTGAAATAGGCTATTTAGGAATGTTAAATCAGTTTATATCAGGGGTTCTCAGACTTTGGTACTGGTGACCCCTTTCACACAGCAAGCCTCTGAGTGCGACCTCCCCCCTATACATTAAAAACACTTTTAAATAAATTTAACACCATTATAAATGCTGGAGGCAAAGCAGGGTTTGGGGTGGAGGCTGACAGCTCGTGGCCCCTCATGTAATAACCTCACGACCCCCTGAGGGGTCCCAACCCCCAGTTTGAGAACCACTGGTTTATATAGACCTCTAGTCCAGCCAGATGTAGTCAAAGTGGATACTTCTTTACCAGAATACTTAATATTGTCTTATTAATCCAAGGTTCCTAAGGACATAGGCATCATCATGATTCTCTTCCTTTGTAGATGTTTCCACTGGTTTAAATAGTTAGAGTACATTACGCAGGTTAGTAAACCAAAAGTATGACCATACCCTTTTGCTCCTTAAGTCTCTGAAGTCCATATAATTCTCTCTGTGTTTTCATTTTTCGAACAAATGCTTCAGTGCATTTTTGTTTTAAATAAATCAATGTCAACAGCCAAGCACTCATGTGGAATTCTACAATAATAAACTAGTGTGCACATGCCGTAGAAGGAAGTAATGCAGTAAGGAAGCCTATCTAATTTTTAAGCTTGCAAATGGCTATTATAGAAAAGCTGAAGCTGTAAAGTTCAGATTCGGACCTGTACTTTTCCAAAGTTCAGGAATCAAGTTTGTGGATTTTGGTTTGGGTTATTAGAGAGATAATCAGCAGCCAAAAATCACACCAGGTTCAGGTTTCTCTAGATCTGACATTTCAGTTCATACCGGTCTCTAGTTGTTATTAATGATGACCAAATCTCAAAAGGTTTGGAGCCTGTGCCTGTGCTACTAATTGAAACTTTTCAAACATCTTGAGTCTGCTGATAATCGTGGCTGGTAATCTTGGGGGAATAGTATTAACTACAGAATCACAGAAATGAAGAGTTGGACCAAGTATACCCTACCATGCCTGACAAGCGTTTGTCTAACCTGTTCTTAAAACCCTCCAACAACAGGGATCCCACAGCCTCGCTAAGTAACTGTTTCTAGTGCTTAACTATCCCTATAGCTAGAAAGTTTTCCCTAAAATCTAATCTAAATCTCCCTTGCTGCAAACTAAGCTGATTACTTCTTGTCCTATCCTTGGTGGAGTTTTATGACCTTAATGTTAAGGTGCATACATATTATTTCAAGAGGGATAAAAGTGAAAGATTAAACCAGCTATGGGCCATAATTCTAGTCCTTAACCCTACGGAAAGCTATCATCCCTGAGGAGGTCAAGAGTCTATACACTGGTAGAAGGCATAGTGTGGGCTCCGCATTACACTATTTCCCTTAAACCTTGTGGAAGCTAATTGTGACCCTCTAAACATTACCTTCTGCTTTTCTCACTCCGCAAAATGAACTTCCTCACAAGAGATAGGGTTTTTGGATGAGCAGTGATCAGATGGTCATGGCTGCATGACTTAAGAGGAAGCTATGCTGACACTGAGTGAGTTGGGTGTGAGGTACAGTGGCTTGGGGAATATCAGATGGACAAAAACTCTAAAATCAACCGGAAAGTCTCTCGATTTTGCCAACTGCCTGTTCTGTGGGGAACAAATCCTGTCTCCCTGACCAAATGTTCTGAAGGAAACTCTAGGAGTTTCAACTCTGAGTTTTCTGGCCCTTCCACACGGGGATCTGCATAGTCTTTTAGAAAGTATGGCAGAGCTTAGATACAGTGACCCCATTCTGCAGACTAACAGAAGTAGGCTTGGCCGCATTCAATTTTTATTTTTCATAATTTTGATGAATATCAATGTTTATTTTAAAGATTTTTTTTCCATTTTATCCATTTAAATTGTCACAGTTGCACAAAAATATGGGTCTTAACCTTTTAATTTTTTTTTATCCATTTTACAGTTGTGGGAAATTATGGGAAGGGTCAGACAATGGGGGGCAGACAATTATTTAATGACAGTAATTATTGAGATTCAAAAGGTTAAAGCTTTATTACTGTTAATATTATCACATCCCAAAGTAAAAATCCTTAAATCAAACTCTAATAAGTTCTCAAGAAGCATTTTTCCTACTTTGCTTATCTGTAAATTTCAATTATTATTGATGGAAATATTTTTGTCAGTTTGTGTGTGTATAATGGAATTAATGTTTACCAATATTTACTGATAGAAATCTAATCCTTCCAAGTCTAAATATAGGTCAATGTCTTGACTGAAGTTATAATTCTCATCTCAAAATTTCCCTCCAGTATGCAATTTGCTAAGATCCAGAACATAAACTATGCCTAATTTTAAAAGTAGCATTTTTTTCCCCTGAAGACAACAGAGAGACTTAATAGGCTGCTAATGCCTTGAACAAGCATGTATTTTTTGTTTTTGTGTGGAGGTTTGTGTTGTTTTTTATATATTTCGTCTTCAATGACAACTATATTCAATAGAAAATCATAGTCATCTTCTACATGGACAGTTTCCAAGAGGCCAATTGCTTACAATAATACAATCAAGCTTTCATTTTCTAATTGTGGAATTTCACACTACTGGGGTATTTTAGTAAAGCCAACTTTCAACAGAAAAAGAATCCAGGCACTTTTCTCCCCAGAAATATTAAACTATCTAGGAACAATTCCCTTTAAGTCAAGACACTAGAACTTCCATCTGAGCATGTGGGTTCCTCAAGAGCACAAATAAATCAGTGTCCCTCTGTATTTGAGTAAGTCTGTATAAATTTGAATCTCTGAATAGTGGTGTTTTTCATGGGTTTCTTTTTTACATTAGGCAGCCATTAGTAGGACTGATATAACATGAGATCTAGTCTTCTCATAGTACTTCCAATATCCAGACATTGACAAACCATGAGAAGACTAGGATCCCGATTTTCAGAAATGCTGAAAACCTATACAGTATGCCCCACTGACTTCTATCGTAGTTATGGGCTTTCAGCACTTCTGAAAATCAGAACCACAACAAATACACCAAATAACTACAAATATTTGAGGCAGAAACACAAACTGCAGAATCTGCACACTCATCTCTAACATCCCAACACTTAGATATTCTGAAGCAGTGTTTTTCCTTTTTATAAGCTATCTGCATCACACCAAGTCCAAACAGAGACTTTATCATCCACCAAACGTTCTTCCAGTTGAAACAAGAAAGATGAACTATTCTAAAATATTCAGTGAAATCAAGTTGCAACATAATTCTGTTTTACTTGCTGCCCAGATGATGATTAGTCACTTTTTAATGCTGGATGCTATTTGTTATTCTAATTCATTATCACTTTTCACATTTTTCATCTAAGTTGTGCACAAAATTAACAAATGTGAAGCTTTTCCTCTCCCTTTTGATATATGATGCCTTCTGTGTAGTTCCGTCAGTGAAATTTCATCCTCTGTATTTTTTGTTTTCCCCAGAAGAAAGCCAAAAGAGTAAAAACAGGGATATTTTCACTATTGATATTGTTAATATGTGAGGGCTGTGTTTAAACACACACACACACACACACACACACACACACACACACACACACTTAACACAAAAGTTGATATTTGTGAATGGATTGGCCCAGTGAAATGTTTTAAACAAAACAAAATTACAGTAATCAGATTTACGTCAGTCGGCATACCTTTTCCCCAGCATCTAGTCCTGCATAGTCATGCCAACATGGGAGGGGAAGAGGAAGATACGTGGTGGGAGGAGCCTTGAAAGACCATTTGCCCCACCAAGGGAAGGGTAGGGAAGACAGGAGGATGAAGTCAGCAACAGATTCTCCAGCCCTTCCTCCTCCCACTCTGCATAATACCACAAAAGGAACAGCTCTCCATACCCCTAGGGCAGAAGTCCCCAATCTGTGGGGCACGCCCCCATAGGGGACCTGGAGGAACATTTTTGGGGGGCACAGCCAGGGTCCGGGCCAGCCCCTATAGGAGGCAGCGAGGGAACGCCACCCAGCTCTGCTCCTGGTCCTGGCCCCTGCCCAGGATCCTGGTCCTGTGTCCGTGGCTCCACTCCCGGCCGCAGCCGCTGGCCCCACGTCCAAAGCACTGGCTGCCGGCTGCCAGCCGAGACTCCACTCCCACCTCTGCGCCCAGCAATGGCCCCAGCCTTGGCCCCCTTACACCTGTCTGTGTCCCCCTCCTCCCAGAGCTGTGGCTCCGGCTCCGGGGGGCAGGAGCACAGATAGGGTAAGGAGGTGGTGAAGTTAAAAGTTTGGGGACATATCCATTCTATGACTCCCCTGCATCAATCCTCCCTACTTGGGCAGCAGAACTGCACCTAACTAGGGGGAAGAGGGATCAAATTACTCCTTACTGTCCAATCCTGCCTCCAAACGCACCACATGCACTGCAGCATATTTTATAAAATCAACCACAGCACATATATATGGTAGCACACTGTACATGCAAGGAGATTTTTAAAGATGCTGGCCATATACATGTGTTTCAGAGGAACATCTATTGCCAAGGACTGTCATAATTTGTGATGTTTCTGTGAAATCCTATACATTCTGGTAGTCCTTCCTCCCACTATAAAACCCATCTGGAGGGAAGTACATCTACCTAATTCTAACAGTGACCAATAGATAGGCTTGGGAGAATTCAATTTTAATTTTTTTATAATTTCAGCAGATAATAGTGAAGTTTATTTTTACTTTGCTTATATATTTATATGTAAATTATGATTATGATAGATGGAAATATTTTTCCATCAGTTTGTGTGTTGAGTGAAATCGAAACGTACAGACATTTATCAATAAAAATATCATCCTTCCAAGCCTACTAGAAGAGTAATCAGTGAACAATTTTTGCCTTTCATTGAAGAGACACACACACAAAAAAAGACACCTAGCCACCTGTGCAATTCTGTAAACAATGAAAAATATCTTTCTGACCCTTTCATGGTCAGCTTATTTCTTGAGGCATAACTAGTTGGTATAATTGTCTGAGAGCAGAAGCAGCACTCTTGTCCCAGGAGGCCAAGTGTATTAACTTTGCAATATACTCAGGCTATACTATTTCCTTAAACTTAATCACTCGGCTGATTCCTAATTCTGCCACCTCAGGTAGTACACTGCTACTACACCAGCATGAGAGAACTTTATTCATACATTCATTTCCTTCTTTTTTGCCTCTTCAGTGAAAAAAACCCCAAGAACTGCATGAATACTTTACCATTTCCCCACTAAACTACTTTCTTTTTCATGAGTCAGAAAGCATAAGGAGTGCATAATTCAGAAAGGAAGATTTGTAGGTCACACGTTTGCATGGTAACATATGAATGATGAATTGTCTGGCAATTCAAAAGTAAAATATGGATAAGGAAAAAAAGGATCTCCTTTTTGGGTCAAGTGCATGCAATATGCAATAGTGAATTATCCACCTTCATGTTAAAAAGAGGGAGTTCATGAATAACACAAGGCCAGAATGCATTTTGTTTTGGTACTTTTCACAATGGTCATAAATAAACTATCAGGATATTTATTGACAAAATGTAATAGCGCCTATATTTTATTATATGTTTGTTTTTCTTTATCCCATTTCCTACTGGAGATGTTACACTATATCTCCAGAAAGAAATGGGATAAAGAAAAACAAACAAAAATCATTTTTAAACCGCTGATGAAATCATGCCTCTGACAACTCTTTGCTCGCATTACAAACTCTTCCACTCTTTGATCTTACTGCAGCAGTTCCTGCTAAGGAAAGTCTTGGAACTGGATCAGCAGAGATTGCTGCAGGTGTGGATTGAGACGTATGCGCAAATTTTGTACAACCCAATCATACAACATAAGCATGGTTCTAGTCACTGACATTAATCCCTCACTTTCAGGAAAGGTATAATCCATCCCTTAGAACTCTTTAAGTGGTCTTGAGGGCTTGTATCAGACTCCTTTGATTTCTATTGGAAGATCTGAAAGCAGTAGACTAACAGACTCATTGCCCTGTTACAAAATCTAGTTGGCCAGGTGTGACATACCAGCAGGGCCGGCTCCAGGCACCAGCTTAACAAGCAGGTGCTTGGGGCAGCCAAGCGAGAGGGGCGGCACCTGTGGCAATTCGGGGGCGGCAGATCCCTCACTCCCTCTAGGAGCGAAGGACCCTGCCGCTGAACTGCCGCTGCCGCTTGCGGCTTTTTTTTCGTTTGTTTTTGCTTGGGGCGGCAGAAATGCTGGAGCCGGCCCTGCATACCAGGGTACAATCCAGACTAATAAGCAGTGGTGTCACTCATGCCCTCCAACCTTGGGTGCTTAACAATGCCTTGGTGAAGCAGCTCCCACAGGGGCCACTCACAAAGCCTTCCAGCATGGAAGCCACACCCTGAACATCTGTGCGTAACTGCAGCCACACTTGGGTTTTACTCTGGCTCTCACCAGCCTTGGTTATACTGCAGGGTAACCCCAACACATCCCTTGTCGTAGATTTCCCCCCAGAAATGTATATCCTATGCTGCCCAGCTCTCTCCTGGACAATAAAAGTCAGTTATTCCTTTAAGAGAACAGTATGCACACAACTTATCACCCTAAAGGAGTTACCCAAACACTTCAATTTAAATATACTGGATTAGATAAAACAATAAAACAAGTTTATTAGCTACAAGGAGATAGTTTTAAGTGAGTACAAGTAATAAGGCATAAAAGTCAGAAATGGTTACAAGAAAAATAAAGAAAACACTTACTAATGCCTAACAAACTATATTAGATTCAAGCAAAATTTCTCACTACGTGCTTTCAGTAGATTACTGACCACACTCTGTTTCCTTTGTTTCCTTTCCTACTTGATGACTCTGTTTGCTGCTTAAATGCAAATTAACCAGATCACACATTCCTTTGTTTAGGACAGACCTGTTTGTGCAGGGCTGTGGGGTTCGGAACATGTGTTAATAACACCACACAGAGAAATCTTAAACATTATATATCATGTCAGTGCGCATATTTTATCAGGATGATTCTGACCAGCAAATTATGAGTTTTCAACGAATAACTTACAAGACATACCTACAAAATTATTACAATAGTGTGTAAGGTGTGAACAGATGCGTACATTCTGTCACACTAGGAATCAAAGTGAAGCAGCTGAAAATTTTGAATTGGTTTATACACAAATACATATACATAGCACTCACTCTCTGCCAAGGACCCCAAGGTTCTGCTCAGTCAGACAGCAGTAATAAAAAACAAACAAACATAGTACATGCAATGTACAAACCAAGCCATGGCATAACTAAGAACAACAAAAATGGGGAGGGAAAACAGAGGCATATGGACTGGAGTGTTGTGTGGGAGAGTCCTACGGGCCAATGAGGTTCAAATTAGAAAAGAATTCTGAAAGGGTAGTGCTTTCAAAATACAGCCTGAAGTAGAAGGGACTGGACTGAGGCAGCTGTCCAAAGGAAAGGACTGCACACCCCAAGGGTCACACAGCAAAGACACTGTAGCTAGCCTAAGGCACAGCAGCAGAAATGCTACCAAACACAGGGCAAGAACATGATAGAATATCTGTTGCCTGCAACACAAAATTGTAAGGAACACAGGGAAAGGGAGAACCTCTAATGAAGTAGTTAAAGACAATCCTTTAAGAAACTGCTGTAAGATGTCTTGTGGGACACATTATCGCCCTTCCCCCCCCCCTTTTTTTTTTGCTGCAGCATGCCTACCCTAGTACAATAACTCTCAGTGGAATAGATCTTTTTTGTAAAAAAAGTCAGCAGTTCTTTTCCAGACAGTGCATTATCCTAAAAACCTTTCTGTTGTTCTTTTTGGTACATATCATCCTCACTTGCTGTCACATTGCATTATCATTTCCCCCTCCCCCCCCCGGTATCCTTCATCTTGTCACCAAACTGTCACACAGAAGTACAGCACAGGGAAAAGAACCAGATTCTCCTTGACCTAAAAACACCTACCGATTTTGAAGTCTTACATTATAAGATTTGTGATTTGAAGCAAGCAGGTGGAAGCTAACGAATGCTTTAGTAACCCAACTATAAAGTATCTATTTTGTCTGAAGCATCCATGTTATCTGGCTAACTATATTTAGTTTGCAATTCCAGTATTCAGAGCTGAAGATCCTGATCTTTGGATAGAAACTAAAGTGTGCTCAGTAGTACTGGATTAAATGGGTTTTGTAGGTATTTTAACAAATTAAAAATAAATACTGCACACAAACACACAATACTTTATATTATACCTATTCAATACTCACACACAGTTTATATTATACTAGGTTGCTGCATGGGCAGGCCATATTTATCCATGGGAAGACTAACAGATTGATTTGGGCATAAGCTTTCGTGGGTAAAAAAAACCACTTCTCCATGCATCTGAAGAAGTGGGATTTTTACCTACAAAAGCTTATGCCCAAATCAATCTGCTAGTCTTCAAGGTGTCACCGGACTCCTCGTTGTTTTTGTGGATACACACTAACATGGCTACCCCTCTGATATTTATCCTTGGGGTTATGCTTTTGAAAACAATGGAGTAAATCCAGAATTTGACCCATATTACATATATATTTAAAACATATACATGAATAAAATGTGTACGAGGGTTTATGGACACAATTTTTTAAAAATTGTCTAATTTAGAATTACTATTTCAGGAATTCAAAGTGCTTTACAATATTGAATAGGTCCCCCAATTTGCCAGCTGTCTCTAGGAAGAATAACTGCTCCTTCCCCATCCCTTTTAAAGGGGGACAAATATTTTTCTTCTGTTCAGGTAAAATGTTCATCTACTCCATTACATTTCTCCTTCCAAAGTGCCCCTTATTAAATATTTTCAAATGCTGGTATCTTTTTGATTTTGGGGATAGATAAGTTTTATTATCTTAATTTTGTAGCTGGGAAAACAGAGAGGTTAAGGGATTTGCCCAAGTCCCACAGCAACTCAGCAGCACAACGAACAACAGGACCTGACAAGTCCTGACTTCCTAGTCTTCTGCTCTAGTCAGGCATCAGACCCACCTCTTTTTCCCTATCATCCCCTTCTGCCATATAATTTTATTTGCTTTAAAAGGAAAGCACTTTTTCATTAGAAAAAATATGGGAAATAACATTAATCCCAAAAGAAATGTGTTTTCCCTTGGTATTATTGCAGATATCTCTCTGCCCATCTACCTTAGGTATTTATAAGATGCCTATAACCTTGGTTTCCCCACAGCTATAATCTCTGGCTTGATTATGCAGTGCAAACAGAGTCTTGTTTCCATGATGTCTCAAATTCGGCAGTAGGCTTGCATGCAGGATTATTCTATATTAAGCACTATTGTGGCCCATGCTGTAAAAACAGAGAAAGACATGGTCCCAGTACCAAGCATAATCTAGAAGACAGTACAGCTCAGACACAGTGAACCTGATTTTGAGAAGTTGAATTTATTTCTATGTTATGCAGTTTTGTTGCAGCAGCTTTTTAGAAATATAATAGCACATCTTTCTATTTTAAGTAGAAGTAGATGAGCTGTGACAGAGAATATCCTGTCTTGAATAATAAGTCTATTCAACAATTAGCATAAAAGGCACGGAAAACTATTAGAAACATGTGAAAGGTAAATGGATTTATATGGGAAAGTATTCCCCAATAAGAAAGTCCCTTTTAAGGCAATGATTTCAGTGTATACTGTAGGAGCTGTCATAATGTTCAAGTGCCATTAGTGTCAAACACACACACACACACAAAAAGAGTAGAAGTCTCCCCACCTCTCCTATTATGCAAAGAAAAGCTGAGAAACATGTTTGCATTTGGATTAGATGGTCTTAACCAGCAAAGTTCAACCTTTACGCTATTAGCTGTTTGACAAGTCCTGTTTTCATCACAGACATTCAAAGTCTACATTCTACAGAGCCATACTTAAGAAGAAGAATAACAAAGAAGGAACTAAACAGATTTCCCTCTTTCCACACTGAAGTATAGTTATGGTCAGAAATTAGCATGTAAAACGTTCCTTTACTCAAAAGACCTGCTCTTTGTGGGAGGCTCAGTTGCAGCTACTTACTTTACTGACCCCCCCAAAAAGTTTTTACTATTTCCTCCTCTCCTGTTAGCCTTCAAAGCCAATGTAGCCATGACAGAGTGTAGTGGGTTCTTTTTTTCCTCATGCACCATCTGCAGACTTGTTAACTAAGTTCTGAATGCTTTGGATTTTTGCAAGACAGAGCCTGAAACAATAACAAATTGTTAACTAAAGTGAAAATCCGTATTTATGAGGCATGAATTTTATCCACTCTCCTATATGGCTCAGAAACACGGACGACTTATGTCAAACATACCAAAATACTAAACCATTTTCATATCAGATGCTTGAGTAAAATTTTTCAAATAAGATGGCAAGACAAGGTGACAAATGTGGAAGTGTTAAATTGTGCTGGTGTCATTCATGAGAATGCTGATTAGTAAGAAAAGACTCAGACCTTGCATGTTGATCCTTCTGAAGTCAGCGGAACTATGCGTAGGCATTATTTGACAAAGGAAGAAAACCACCAGTTGTTTATTTCTAGACTTGTAAAAGACAATCATCAAATTTGTAGAGTTATAACAAACAACGTGCTCTAAAAATTGTGAGTGTTCCACTACCAAAAGCAAAAATAAGAACACCCAAAGTTTTATTTCGCTGTCTGACTCTACTGAAAACAGTATTTATTTCCCACAGTATTTGTCGAATCGGGGCTGAAACTATGTCTGAAATGTCTGGGGTGGATTTTCAGTTCAGTACTGAGGAAATTCTACTTGAACTTATTGTTATTGGTAAATGAAAAGTTATACATCTGGCTCTTCTCACTAAGCCCTGAAACATGAACCATTGGAACATCTTTGGTATGTTTTGAGCTCCACAAGCTCAATATTAGAATAAAGACCAGTGACTATCAACAATTTTAATATTTCTGTGGAATATTTTTGGAACATGGCAGAGAACTCTTGATATTATCATTCGTTGATTAAGAATGATTAATTCTATTATCGAACACTGTAGAGAAATAAATTCTACTCATATTTCTAAAGACATCCTTAACATCTTCCTCTTTCCATTTCTCCACTTCTGAAACTCAGACACATTTTTATGTGATACATTTAGGATCACTGGTAATAAAAGAGGAACATTTTCTGAGACTATGAAAGCAACCACTGGAAATGATCTTTCATAATATGAAAACACAATATCTGAAAATACATTTTTCCCATCAACCATGTTTGGACTGAACTTTCCAAATAGCCAACAAAATAAAAAGGTCACTAATATGAGTTCTCCTCTGATCTCAGATATGCATGAGTAAAGCCACATAGGGCCCCAATCTTACAGACTCAAGAATTTGCAGTCCCAATAAATTCAACAGAAATTGTTCCTCCTTACAAACTGTCAGTTTGGGACAATAATTTGTAAAACAGCTACTGCACTAAATAAATGCACTAACACATGCCTAGAATGGAGCACTAATTCCTTCTATGGACCTCAAGCATTTGCAAACATAAGTATGCTTTCCAAATACTACTGCACCACTTATGCTGCATGCATTGACAGTTCAGTTTGCCTCCCTGCTTCTCTGGTCTCCTACTCCTACAAACGTCACCATAATTTTTCTCATGCCACTCCCTAGGCTTGGAGCATCTTCCTTGATTATAGTCTAGTTCATGCCTGTGGCTGCATACAGGGCATGTAGCTTGCTTTCTATAGTATACCTAACTTGCTTTGAGAGTTGGTGCAGTGGGGTTCATGGGCAATGAGGCCTCACTTCCACCCCACCCCCTTTGGAATTAAGAACATCCTCCTGAGGTAGCAATCTCTGCATTCTTTGCACAAAAACTGCAACTACACAGAAGGGAAAATTTCCTGCATTCTCCGTCCCACACACAAGAGCCAGGGATAATCTGGCCCTACCTGTGTCATGCAACATCATTCTCCTTCACATCCCATACTTTCTGTGCTTCACCTCCATCGTCGAGCTCCATCATGCCTTATTTCCAAACACTATCCCCAAATATTTCTTCATTAGATTAAAAATAGATACATACAATATGCACATGTAAGAAGCTCATCGTCTTCCATTGTTATAACCCTCACCCTTCCCCTACTCTTTGTCTCTTATCACTTTTTTTTGTTGTGTCTTAGTTTGCAAGAGCCTCAGGACTGGGACTGGCCATTGATTTACTTGTCTATAAAGCACTATGCATTCCTATGCACTGTATACATAATGAATAAATAAAATAATGCAACTCAAGGGAAAAGAGGTGAAAACAAGAGGGCTGGTATGATAGAAGCTTGGCACTCAGTTCCTTTTAAGGTGAAAGAATTGATAAGAAATGGTATTTGAAGCTAGCAGCTATTTCGGTCTTGTCAACTTTTAGGAGTAATAGTTTAAAGATGTAAAGAAATGAAATAGTCATTCTAATTTCTATTCTTTAGTTGCTGTGTCTCAGGAATCTGAGTGGGACTATGACTCATCTCCCTTTTTCTGGGCTACATTCACTGACATCCATTTTTCAACTTCTTCCTCCTCCCCACAAATGTCTATACTCTAATAGCATATTTCCCTCGGCAAAATGTCTGGGTGGATGCTGATCTCCACAGCTGCTATTAAACACACTTTATTGGATCAGCAAGTAAGGGGTGTCATAAGAGCAGCACACCTTCAATTTACACATTGAAACCAAACAAGTCAAATCTAGGGATCACTTGGGTCTTTACAAGCTGTGGAAATCAAGTTCTTAAGGTAGCTCTGGAATTTGGTAACTTTTATATTATCTCAGCAGAGGGGTGATATAATACATGTTTTAACAAGCTGAGTAGGAGTCTGCCATTAATACTCTCCAGCTTCCAACTGTATAGTAGTGAAAAATCACATCACTAGGGGGAAAAATCATCACACAGGGGCACAAAAGAATCCATAAACTTCAGATGATTCCAAGGCACCTTGTATTGAGCTGTAATAATCCATCAAAACATTATCCACGAGTGTTCATCATTTCCTTCAATTTCAGGCATCTCTTAATTTTTCCTCAAGCTTACAAAGTTGCAAGTCTTTCATTTATAAGTCATTTGAAAGCTAGTATTAGGTATTCCATGGAAAAAATAACTGTCAGACTCATTGTTGGAGAATAAAAGTTGACAGGAGCCTTGTTCAAACATCATTAATTGCATTACAAAGCACCTATACTTATTCAAACTAACACGAAAGCTTCATCATCTCTGTAGAAAATCTGGAAGAATATGCCTGACCAATCCAGAGATGCAGCAGAAAAGCATTCCATTAGAGATTTCCATAAAGGCAAATGGATATAATCACCTCTAGCTATTAGGAAGGTTTCTCCTCCAATGTCAGTGCAATTTGAACTGACCAAAGCAAGAAGGAAACATTTTCATTATGTCCAGGGTTTGCTTCGTAACTGAATTCATTCACTGCTAAAAATAAATAAAAATAATAATTTTCTGTAACATTCCACAGTTAACAGTTTGCAATGGAAGCACTCTCCTTTGCATCTAGCTTACTGACAGAATAATAGAATGCAGACAGAGTTTATCTCATAGTATGAGCATGCTCTGGTACAATGAGTCAAAGTTAAAACAGGATTGATCACTCAGATAAGACAGTGGAAATGCTGCACTGCCACTGCAGCAGTTGACCAGGTAGCAGAAAATCCACACCCTCTTGCACATGGCAGAGTGAGCAAAGAGAACAGTGCATCCCCACACTGCCAAGTATACCCGAACAGTCTCTGGCCAGTAGGTTTGTACACAGTGCATATCCCTGGGAATCAAGCCTGTTTGGGGGAGCAGCAAGTTTTATCCTTTACTCTCACTCCCCAGATCCTACAGCAGCTGGCTGTGGATAGGCTGTAGGAGAATGAATTAGAAGGCCTTGAAGCACATGTTGGGACTGAGAATTAATTCCCTCAACCCTGCCTCTCTGCAGGATTTAGTGCATTTTCCTCACGGTGAAGTCTTTTCAGTCAGGCACTGTTCCTTATTCCAGATCTGGCCCAGATTGAACATCATTAATTGCACTACAAAGCAACTACACTTATTCACACTAAATGGAATAAAACTGTCTAGGGAGGTTGTACAATCTCAGTCACTGGAGATTTTTAAGAGCAGGTTAGACATACACCTGTCGGGGTGGTCTAAATAATACTTAATCCTGCCTTGAGTGCATGGGACCAGACTAGAAGACCTCTCAAGGTCCTTCCAGACCTACGATTCTATGATTCTATCATTTAAGGATGGGTTGAAATCCTTCCCATAGTGAAAACCTGTATAATGCAAAACAGTGGCATTCAAACATGAACCCAGTTGAACGTATAGCAATACACTTACTGTATTCTTAATTGCAAGCCAGTCATCAAATACTCAGGACAGAGTTTGTCCTTCCTCCACTGTCTCTTCTATATCTTTGGCTGGTGGAGATGCAGTGTGTGTATAAAGTACATCACTGAATCAAACTAAGTCTCATGTGACCCACAGGCAGCAGCACTTCCAAGTGAGATAAGTGGAGCCTCCCATCAGGTCAAACCAACAAGAGCTGTGCTGTTTTAGCAAATCCATAGCACTATATGTATGTGTATGTATGTATAAAGATGCTACTCTTCAGGGATTGAACCTGGAGACCTTCTGCACCAAAAGTGCAGACCCCTATCAGGAGAGCAAAATGATTCAATAGAACCTCAGAGTTATAAACATCAGAGTTACAAACTGACCAGTCAACCACACAACTCATTTGGAGCCGGAAGTACACAATCAAGCAGCAGCAGAGACCAAACAAACAAATAAAGCTAATACAGTACAGTAATGTGTTTAACATAAACTACTAAAAAAAATTAAGGGAAAGCAGCATTTTACTTCTGCATAGTAAAGTTTCAAAGCTGTATTAAGTCAATGTTCAGTTGTAAGCTTTTGAAAGAACATTGATAATGTTTTGTTCAGTTACGAACATTTCAGAGTTATGAACAACCTCCAGTCCCGAGGTGTTTGTAACTCTGAGGTTCTACTGTAGGTGTTAAAGACCCTTGGTTGTATCCTCAATGCTGACTATAGTGTGTTTCCATATGCAGCCATAAGATTGGTTACATAAAGGTTACTCAAATGTAGCACATCACAAAAAAAAAGACAAGCAGTTTAAAATAAAAAAAAATAATTATAGAAAACCAGCCACCATGGACTGTAATAGTTAATCCTACTGCTGGACAAAAATCAGGCGTATGGTGGTGAAAAACAAAATCTGCAGCACTGTAAAACCATACAGCCCATGGTACAGAGCGTTCCCTTTACCCAAAACCCACTTGTGGCCAAACACAGTCTGGCACTGCAATTAATGATATGGAGTAAAGGACCTGCTTCTGTACGTAGAGATCTGTAGTTTTTCTGGCCATTTGATCTATATTTACTTTGGCACCACAGACCATATTCAGTTTCAATACCCTTCTAACCCACTTTGCCGATCTGTCTCCCCGAACCTCAGGCTGCTGCAAAGATTTTTTTTCCTACAGTGCCATGGCATGATTGCAGTCTCCTGTGGTTTGAATTCTGGGAACCACAACATTTTGTTCCAAATACATATCAGGCCCAACCCTGGCTATGACATGCTAGCATTAGTTCTGAAGTTATTACATCTCCACAAATATGTCCGCAATAGGTAACTGGTATCTATGTAATAATCATCATACTAAGTGTCCGAAGCAGAATTTACTGAGTGAGTTTTTGTGGCACGGTTTGCAGGAGCTCAGACTAGGTGATCATAGTAGTCCCTTCTGGTTTTACAATCTATTAATTGTAATAGATTAATTTAGTGTTTGTTTAGAATTCCTGTAACATTTCCCATGCTTGTATAAAAATGAATATTAGCTTCCTAATAAAGTCATCCCCCCCAATAAATCAGTAATATTGTGATCGGAACTTGATTCAGATTATTTTATTTTATCTACTCACAACAAACTAATTGGCATGGTCTAAAACAAAGGTTGACTAAGATCCATTAATATCTACTTTGGACATTCAAGAGGCAACAAAGTGATGAGTGGCTCTTTTCTACAAAGTGTTTTTTCACATCCAAAACACTTAATCTCTCAGTTTCAGGTATCCATTACATGTAAACTGGTTATAAGGGATCTCATTAGTTAGGGAGTTTAGGATATGGATGTTTTAAATTGGAGGCAATATAATAATTATAGAAAGATAGCAACTTGAAAGGAGAATACACTTATCTCGATGTACTAGCAACCTTGAAAAAACAAACAACAGACAGTAGCCTTGAACAAAACCTACTGTGCAGCTAGTGGTACTGTACCAATGACAAATTGAATTGGAATCCAACTGAAATTAATACCAGATTACCTGAGTTTAAAATGTTAATGCTAACTTCTGCCCTAATGAGCACATAATGGCTGAAATATGTGCTTGTTAACTATTGGGAGTATGTGCAAAAGGCTCTGGGTGTGAGAGAATAATGCTAGTTATGAAAAATCTAATTTGACAGAGAACTCAAGATAAACTGCAAAACAAACAGCCATAACAAAGCTGGTTATATAGTTAATAGGTGCAGATCAACAACTAAGTGATGTGAAATCATATAATGACATTTTCCTTAAATTACTAGTCATTTTGGAGGACTGAGTAGTACATGATCACATTTGAGAATCTGTCTTAAAAGCTAAATAACTTGATCTCAGTATTCTTTGCCATTGTGTTCCCAGTAGTTTTAAGTAGTTGCCTATGGTAAACAAAGGGAAATTTAGGCAATACAGCAAATACAGAAATAACCATTCTATTTATCTAATGCAAAACTGCCAAGCTTTTAATTTATTTTAGGTACTTATATGGCCCCCATTTTCATAGTAACTGAGTGTCTCAAAATCTTTAACATATGTATCCTCCCAACACCACTGTGAGCTAGAGTAATATTATTAGCCTCATTTTGCAGTTGGGAAACTGAGGCACACAGAGACTAAGTGACTTGTCCAAAGTCACACAAGGAGCCGGTGGTGGAGCAGGGACTTGAATCTTCCAAGTCTTATGTTAGTGCCATAACCAGTGCACCACATCATTCTTTCCAGTACATGAGATGCAACAAGGTTTTAATTATTAAAAATAATCATTAGTGGGTGTCATAACTATAAAGGGAAGGGTAACAGTTGTCCTGTGTACAGTACTATAAAATCCCTCCTGGCCAGAGACTCCAAAATCCTTTTACCTGTAAAGGGTTAAGAAGCTCGGGTAACCTGGCTGACACCTGACCCAAAGGACCAATAAGAGGACAAGATACTTTCAAAACTTGGGGGGAAGGCTTTTGTTTGTGCTCTTTGTTTGGGGAGTTCGTTCGCTCTTGGGACTGAGAGGGACCAGACATCAATCCAGGTTCTCCACATCTTTCTAAACAAGTCTCTCCTATTTCAAACTTGTAAGTAAAAAGCCAGGCAAGGCATCTTAGTTTTACTTTGTTTTCTCAACTTGTAAATGTACCTTTTACTAGAGTGTTTATCTTTGTTTGCTGTACTTTGAACCTGAGACTAGAGGCGGGTCCTCTGAGCTCTTTAAGTTTGATTACCCTGTAAAGTTATTTTCCATACTGATTTTACAGAGATGATTTTTACATTTTTCTTTAATTAAAAGCCTTCTTTTTAAGAACCTGATTGATTTTTCCTTGTTTTTAGATCCAAGGGGTTTGGATCTGTATTCACCAGGGAATTGGTGAAAGGTTTCTCAAGGCTTCCCAGGGAAGGGAATTAGCTTTTGGGAATGGTGGCAGCGGACCAGATCTAAGCTGGTAGTTATAGGGTTACCATATTTTGTGCCTCCAAATGGAGGACACTCCACGGGGCCCCGGCCCCGCCCCCAGCCCCGCCCACGCCCCAACTCCGCCCCCTCCCCAAAGTCTCCGCCCCCTCCCCTGCTTCCCGCGAACATTTAATTCGCGGGAAGCCTGAAGCAGGTAAGGTTGAGTGTGGGGGGAGGAGGCGTGGCCCAGGCTGGCCCCCCGGCGGCTCCATCTTGGGTCGGCTCGGGCCCTGGGGTGCTGGCCCCGGCCGACCACCCTCGGCCCGCCCAGCACTGCCGGCCCCCGGCGGCCCAGCGCACCCCCCCGCTATCCCGGACCGGCTCCCGGCCCCGCGGCCCAGCGCACCCCCCCCCGGCGGCCCGGCCCCGCTACCCCGGACCGGCTCCCCGCCCGGCCCCGCGGCCCGGCGCACCCACCCCCCCCCCGCTACCCCGGATCGGCTCCCCGCCTGGCCCCGCAGCCCGGCGCACCCCCCCCTACCCCGGACCGGCCCGCGGCCCGGCGCACCGCCCGGCTCCCGGCCCGGCACCGCGCCCCCGGCTCCCCGCCTGGCCCCGCGCCCGGCCCGGCACCATGCCCCCGGCCCCGCGACCCCGGCCAAAGAGGCCCCGGCCGAGCCCTCCATCCCTCCCTCCCGATTTTCCCGGACATGCCCGGCTTTTGGGGATTTCCCCCCGGACGGGGATTTGAACCCCCAAAAGCCGGACATGTCCGGGAAAATCCGGACGTATGGTAACCCTAGTAGTTAAGCTTAGAAGTTTTCATGCAGGCCCCCACATTTGTACCCTAAAGTTCAGAGTGGGGAAGCAGCCTTGACAGTGGGCTATCAGGTCTTTATCTTAGTTCACTTTCTTTAGACCCAAAGCAGAAACTCTGAAACTTTTAGAGATTTCACATTTTTGCACAGAGAACAGACCAAAAAGTAGTTTTGGTTCAAATTTGATCAGAAAGCAGCTTAAAAAAATCATGTTTGAAACACTGTAGCACCTGAAGAAGCATTTTGGTTCATTAAATAATGAACAAACAAATGAACTTTTAGGCTCAAATCAGCAAAGTACTTAAGGATGTGTATAACTTTGGGAATGTGCTCAAATGTCATTGATTTAATGTGCTTAAATGATTTGCTCAACAGAGATGGATTTAAACGTGCTTAAATGCTCTGCTGAGCAGGGCATTGGAGATGTTCATTCTGGAAAGAGAGTTTTGGACCCCCCCAACTTTTAAAAGTAATACAAGGAATAATTTAGATGTGACGCATTCTTTTTTGACTGTACAATTAAATAGATAAAATGGTACTCGCTGATAATGGAGATGAGTGCGTCCCTGACAGTCAGTGTAATTAGGAGAGCCAGCATATCTCTACAGACAGTTAAAGGTGAGTATGAGAGAATTTTGTTTTGTTTGGTTCCTTTTTTCTCTTGCCTCATTTCTCAATAGAACATCTTTTTCCTTCCCTTTTTTTTTAGCTTTGTCAGCAGTTGAAGGCCTACTGTACATCAGTGACAATACTAACCTAAATCGTTAAGAAAGAATGGCATCATTAAAGAGCTCTCAACTCATTTAAAGTAATAAAGTAAGTCACACTGGATACAGTTATGCAGTCACTTTTTACCCAACTGGGATGATGGCTATGTTTTATCATCCCTGCTCTCAGCTTGTCACAATTTCCCCCCATCCTCCTTTAAGAAGCAGTCAGATCTGACATATGGCATCAGTCCTAATTCAATAGAATGAGGCCAAGAGGCAATAATTTTGAGGTAACATAAGAGTTAATTGCCATCTTCAAAGAAAACAGAATCTTCTGATGTTGAATCTGAAATATACTGGGTAACCTGAAATACAAATATTTCAGCTACAATGATGCATATGTACTGAAAAAGGCCCCCGCCTCTCTGCCACAGCACCAAGATACTCTCAATGATTTCAGGGCAGTTAAGATTTGAGACCTGTCTGTTTGCTTACAGCTATTGTATAATGGGTAAGTGGATGCTCACATTACTTCTAACTTAGAAAATATTGTAAGTGCTTCTACAAGTCCCTAAATATAATGTAATCTGGGGGGTGGAAAGAACTCTGGACTGTACTTGCATAGTAACATTACTTGGGGAAATAAACTCCTTCTTGGGTGTAGGGAGAAATATGTTATGGCTTCCCTCCACCCCCCCTTCCAGGAATACACATTTCTTAAGGAGACTAGCAGTTTTCTCCACGTCCCCCATCTTAGAAAATTCTTTGTACTGTCACACTGCTAGATTTCCCTGTCTAACTGCATCCACTGGTCAGTGACCAAATTGAATATAACGGCATAACTGCTAGCAGGGGCAGCGGATTGGCCAACGTAGTTATACTTTTCTATTGGATAGCTACACCGCTTGTTCCTCCTTAGGAAACCATATGCTCATCAGAGTATATTAGTGTGAATCTGTCTTCCAAAGAGGTTTGCTATTGATGTGTGTTACTAGGAGAACCCTTCCAGCACCAACCACACTTTCACAAAAAGGACAATTAAATATGTGAATAAAAATTAAATAGATACATATGCCTTAACTAACATTTAGGAACAGAAGTGTGTGTCTGTCAACACTTCCATTGCAAACTCAGTGTTTTCAAGACTTAACACTACAATATCTTTCCTTTTAAATGAATTTTTGAATTTAGTGCTGAGGAAAGTGCCAAATGGACAGCTCTGGACTCCTCTGTTTATCTACAGGACAGGCAGGCCTCTCAACACTTGAATGCTCTAATTAGGGACATTTGGAGAGAAAAAAAAAACCAGGGACACATCTTCAAAGTCTACTGAAATACATTGGATAGGGGAGCTTTTGAGAGGGACAAAGTAGAAACATGGAAATAATTTGCTAAACAAAATCTGCCAAGAGTGACCATGTATCCCCACAAGCTGGGGCAGTACTGGCCTGCCTCAAAGTATTAATTGGCTTTACAAAACAGATTTATTTTTATTTTTATTTTTTTTGCTCCCAGATTTTTATATACAAATCCAGAGCTTGGCCATCTGAAAGAGTTAAAGAACATCTGACCTAATGAAATTAGCAGCAGGCTGGCTGAGCATTTATAACTTTCAAAGATATGCTCTCCAGGCTTACTACCTCCCATTCCTTCTTTCCCTGCTCCCAACAAATCCTCCTAGTGGAATGCCCTCTGTAGGCACTACCTCCAGTTGGCCTTTCTTAGGCATGTAGTAGGCACAGATCCACATGCAGTCTCACTCTGCTTCTGGATAGGCTGAGGGCTGAACCTCCTTGCAACTCAGCTGTACTGCCACCACATGCAGGCAGCTACTGACTGAGTCTGGGCTGGTGTCTACAATCACCTGTTCTAAAACAAAGGTGATCATCAACTTGGGGGCATGGCACAGTACAGCAAAAAGTTTTTTTCTGGGCCAGAAAGTGATTAAAAGGGGGAAAACTTAGACAAAAGCCCAGAAAATATATATTGTTTTAATCCAGAAAAAAATTGAGAGGAAAAAACAGGAAGATAGCTGATCTAAGAATCAAGCTACATGCTCTGGAAAAAGCTGTAAGTGCTACAAAAACAGCTTAGCAACGCAGGTTGCTGTGAGCACATCTCCCCTTGGCTGTGCTCTTTGTCTTGGCTCCATAATGAATACAATTCCAGTTCAATGTTTCAGCCCTGATCATTCAAAATTGTCTATGGGATTGGCCCCAGGTACATGACAGGTCACCTCTCTCTGCATAACTATCATAATCTACCAGAACAGTGAAATTGTTGACAAAAGATGATGTCTTATGGCCTCTTGAGACAGAACTTGCAAAAGAGTTTAGATCTGGAAACTCGTTTGCACAAGAGATAAGAATAATCACTGAATAAATCATTTTCAGAACATTTTCTGTGGGCAGGAAATTGGCATACAGAATCTCAGTTTAAGAGCATTTAAAACCAACCCAAACCATCTTTTTACTTAATTCTGTTTTGAAATAAAAATTCAGGTATAGTTCATAGGGGTAGAAAAATGGCCAGATTGTCTCCTGTACCCATGCTCTGCTCCACTTAGGAAAGAATGATGTAGAATCCAGAACCCAGTTCTGGTTCCCTAATTCTGAGGAGCAGCCCCCAACCCAACTCAGGGTTGCTGGTAGATAGATATAAATTGTGCCACTGACATAGGATCCTTTCTCCATCACTGGGCCATGGAGTAGCAGAGCAGAGCTCCAGCACTCCCCTTCACTTGCCTCCGACATGCCCCCTTATACCAGGACAGGCTGGGCGGAGGCACAAGGTCCAGGCAGAGGCACAAATGCAGCAGCAGGTAGTTTCCCTATGCCAGGGGAATTCCTGTTTGGACATTTGCAGATGGATTAATACCTTTGTGTACCACCTGAATGGTGCAACGTGGTTGTAAGCTGGTGTGAAAATCTGGTCCTGAGTCTCTCAATGCAGCAAATTAGTACAAATGATCAAGAACTGGTTAACTGCACACACATAGCAACTTATTTTCATAAGTCTTTCAGTGAAGATACCTGTATGAATATCCTTACATGGATGGACAGCAAGACCAGGATACCAACACATAAGTGCCTAAAATAGAGAGCTAGATCAACAATTGTGGTTCTCAAACTGTGGTACATGTACTAGTGATACTAATTAACTGCTGTCAGGCAGTATGCAGGTTGGTAAAAAAAAAAGTATAGTCTCAGAATAAGAATGCATTACAATTGCATTGATTAAAATTACATAGGTGATAGGCCAAATAGTTCTGAGTTTTCAATGTGGCATGCTAGTTCTTATAGTATGAGAACCACTGCTCTACATGAGATCAACACCCCCTCAGCATCACGTAAAAATCTGCTTTATAGAAAACAGAAACCATTACACAAACCCAGACTGTAAAGGCTTTGAGGAACCATTATGTTTAGCTGAGTGAAAAATTAGCCCTTTTGAAAAAAAGAAAAAAAGATTTACACAACAACTTTTATGGGTCCTAAGGATCCATTATGGTCAATCAGGTAAATAATACATGGCTAAAAACTTGCGCAAATACTCCTTTGGAGCCATATATGGCCTATTGTGCTCACTTTCCTGTATTTCTACAGAAGATTTTTTTCTCTATTTTTATTATCAATAGTACTTAAGGTTTCACATCAAGCAAAAGAATTTCTGTTTAAAGAGTGTAATTCACCCCACTGAGCCTTCCTATACAAAAAGATGCTGTAACAGTCTCCAGACATGGATAGGTTTACTGTATATCAATTTTTTTGCAGTACACGCACACAAATGATAGAAGTATTTCTAGTGTTTACTTCAAATTTGATTGTTTTATTGGGATTAGAGAGGTTTGATTTTTTAATTTAATGGTCTTTTAAACTGAATTTATAAGATTCTGACATTTGAATTTATTTATAAACAGTTACTACTGATCTTTCCAAAAGACAATGTGACAAATTCTGCCCTATCATACACCCAGCCTGCTAAATTCAAGGAGGTATATTTCAGAGCAGAATCTGAAGATACTATTTCTACATTAGATATTATTACTTCTACCACTTGATCTTTCCGGTCCAAATCCTGCTCTCCTTCCTCATTTTAGTAGCCCCACTGACTTTGGGGACAGAGTGCTGGGCCCACTTCCTTGAGGTTGATGGATTGAAGTCTGCCTGCACTATCTCAGTCCCACATTGGCAGAGGAAAGGAAAGGCTTTTTCCATCTCTAAATTTTAATGTGCCAACTTCTGGCTGCCATGCAACCAAAGGCAGAACCATAAAAATAACTGGTGCAGCAGAAGGGGGGAGGGAAGGACAACATATTCATCTTGCTACTCCTGGAGCTCTGGAGACATGACAGATGCTGCTTCTACTGACATCAGCCCTATAGACATTTCCCCTATAGATTTACTTAACTTGCACATCTTAAATCTAGCCAAGTGGAACTCATGGTCAATTTATCATGAAGTCTAATCCCATAAACTGAAGTGCCCAGTTAAGCTTCTCCAGCACAGAGAACTGATCTGTTTAAAGATAACATTGTCATGTTCTTTTCTGTTATGATATTTGCATTTCTTTGTTTTTGCATTTTTAGTGCAAAACATATATTTCCAAGGTATGCTCATTTTTACGCTGTCCCTGAAAATGCCCCTTCCCCCAGGACTGAAGATGTATACAAGTGTTTGATCTCTTGTTGATTTGTAATCTTAGAGGATCACTGAAAACTGAAACAGCTACAGTGTTCACAGAACAACGGAAACAAAGAAAAGACTATGAACGGCCAGGACACCGAGTACCCCCTGTCCCCCTCCCCGGAATTATTTCCTGCGGCCGCCAAGCTCCCCTCACCCGCCATTCCCCCCCCCCCCCCCCCCCAGCGTGTCACGTTCCTGCTCCTCTGCCTACCTCCAAGCGCTTAGTGCTTTCCAGGAGGGAGTAGGGAGGAGCGGGGAGCAGAGAAGAGGTGGGGCAGGGGCGGGGATTTGGGGAAGGGGTTGGAATAGGAGCAGGGAGGGGGCGGAGTTGCGGTGGGGACTTTGGGGAAGGGATTGGAAGAGGCAGGGCAGGGGCGGGGCCTCATGGAAGGGGTGGAGTGGGGGCAGGGCTGGGGGCAGCGGAGGGTGGAGGGGTGTTGTACCTTTATATGAAAAGGTGTCAGTGATGTGGCCCTCAGGCCAATGTACTAGTCCTCATGTGGCCCTCATGGTGATTTGAGTTTGAGATCCCTGCTCTAAACTGAGATGTAGGAAACTGAAAGTTACTAATTCCTTGGTGAAAAGATCATAAAAAGCACCCAAAAGGCAACCATAGGGACCTTTTGTCTCTAATTGCTCTTATTTCTATTTTACTGCTCCCTAGTACTTTAGTTTTGTTATTACATCTTTAGCTTCAAGTGTCATAAATTGTGGTATGTGGCACTTATGTGAAACAGGATGAAGAATGTTGGGACTTAAACAACATGAAGAAATTATATAAATGAGCAGTTTGGCTGAAATAATCTCTCTCCACTCATCTGAAAGAGGGTGGAATTCCTTCACAACTACAGGAGGTAATCATAGAACCACAAAAATGTAGGGCTGGAAGGGACCTTGGGAGGTCATGAAATCCAGCCCTTTGTGCTGAGGCAGGACCAAGTAAACCTAGACCATCCCTGACAGTCATTCATCCAACCTGTTTTTTAAAAACCTCCCTTGGAAGACTATTCCAGAGTCTAGCTACCCTTAGAGTTAGAAAGTTTTTCTTAATATCTAACCTAAATCTCCCTTGCTGCAGAGTAAGCCCATTACTTCTTGTCCTACTTCAGTGGACATGGAAAACAACTGATCACTGTCCTCTTTATAACAGCCCTTAAAATATTTGAAGACTTATCAGCCCCGCCCACCCCCCGAAGCCCAGCTTTTTTTTAAAAAAATACAATTTTAAGAATCTAGTTGCTCACAAGGCATTTTAATTATTAAAAAGGAGCTGTTAGCAAAAGCAAATAGTCGCAAAAGCGAGGAGGAAAGAGCAAGGCGATGGGGCAAGGAAGGACAAAATACGAAGTACGTTGGCTACACTGAAAAACATGTCAGTTGCCTAAATTAAGTTACCTTGGTACCCGCCAAAAGCAAAAAACAACAACAAATAACTCCAACCAAACTCACTCTTTTGTTTTCCTTCTGAACTGCTAAAAAAATGAGATTCTTAAATAGCCAGAGAAGACCGAAAATACGGAGATCAGGTTATTTCGGGCAAAACTGGAAAGTTTTAAATTGTGACCTGTACTATAGTTGTAGTAAAGGCTAAAACACGGTGATAAACAATATGATTTGGAGAAAACTGATCCAGGTGATTCTGCATACAACGACATTAGTTTTCAGCACACATCGTTTCAGTTTAAAAGGAAACTGGCTATTTTCATATTGTAATTTATCTTTGCTCTTGGAAGTTACAAAAGTCAATACAAAGCAAACACAACATTCAGAACATTAATCATAACACCACCTCAACACAACTGGTGAGTTTGAGTATTTCCTTTTTTGGAATAATCAAACTCTCTTGTGTTACCACTCTAGTTATAGAAATCCATTATCAGAAAGCAAGACTTTCATACATAGGCTAAAAATCTGAATTTGAAAACGATTTCTGTATGTGTCAAATGGAGATTGGACTATTTGTTGAAAAAAGACAGAGCTGAAAACTTTATAGATACTGGCATTTTTTTTAAAAGAAAATCTTGCTTCCATTTAAGAACTATTTGGTCTATTTGTGAATCTTTCCTATTAGTGACCATTACATCATTTTCTTGCAGATATTTGAAATTGCCCTTTTCTTCGGATATGTGGGTCACCTGTTTCTACTAAGCATGCCCCTATATTAGTAATTTGTTAGCTTGCTTGAATCACAGTCGAAAACCCTTCAGCCTCAGTTTGCAGCAATAAATTCAACTGACAGTTGAAATTTGGAACACTCACTTAATATTGATTCTGAATGTAATAACAAGCGACATGACCTTTTGGAGGGTGTAAAATATGGCTGCCACAACATCTGTGCCACATTTCTTGCTGTTTAGTAATATGCTGTAACAGCATGGAGCTGGCATTAAAGCTAAGCTTTATTATCAAGCAGATCACTCCATCTCTCTGGCTTCATTAAAAAAAATGCTTTCAGCTTCTGGAGCTGGTATAGACTATAATACACATCACTGTTTCTGAGACCTAATTTACCCTGCAGTAAGAAAAGAAAAAGATATTTGACTACTTAAAAAAAATCTGTCAGACATAGTAAATTCCAGCAGACTAAAAACCGACACAAGTCTTCCTGACTGTAGGGAGGAGGAATTCTGCATTAAGTATCCTAACCAAACATCTACTGAGTTGATACCATGTATTGTGTCTTCCTGGGTGTGAGAAAATGCCCTCACATCCTCATTTCCACTCTGACAAAAGAAACGAGATTAACAGCACTTCTAATGGACTGACACCAAAACACCATTCTAATTTAGCATTACCCCAGGAAACCTTGAACAAAATTTGCCACGTTGGATACAGAAAATGCTTGCATCTGATTTACTTTCAGTGTTTTTCTTTGAAGTGCTAGTATCTTTAAGATATATTCCAAGTAGGCAGAACATCAATTTCTACACTTTAAAATTTTTAATTTAAGCCAGTTAAAAATTGTCAAAAAAAGGCTAACCACATTTCAACAGCAGAATTCTGTCACAGAATACACAAAAAATAAAAATCACAATGCATTGCGAAGATCATTTTAAGTATCTTTTGACTTCTATTTGCCACCATAGTATGTATATTGAAATGATGAACCCTTTATCCTTATAGTCATCTCCTGATGAACATTAAAATAATGCAGCACGTTTTTACCAAGTCATTTTAATTCCAGGGTTTGTACTACAGTTTCTGCACTTCCAAATACCTGGCAACAGTTAAAAATGATTTAGTTCTCATCTTTGGGAGGGAAATATTACAATCCTTTACATTTACAGTTAAATATAATTTCAAAATAAAAGACCAGTCAGCACTTTAAAAAGAGATGTAACATATGGAACAAGGAAGATGCTTCTGTTCTTATTAATAGGTCATCCATTGCAAGCCATGCTTTTGTGCATATCTGTATTGGTCTAATACAGTGGCAATCTATATCAAGGCCATTATTAAAGTACACTTTTATGTATTAGGAACTGCAGACTGTTGGTCTGATTCTTAGTAAGTGTTTTATCCAAAGAAATGCCAACGATGGCAGGTAACTGAAGAACATTCAACTTCCAAGCATCACCACTAAACTTGAGGAGCAACTATGATTTGAATTATAACCCTTGGGATTCTCAGAGGGAATATCCATTTGTTATAAAATTCAACTGCCACTATGCATCAGTGCTGATACATAGTTGATAAAACTAGAGGTAAATTTTCCTGACAATAAAGACAGAATGAATTTTAAAAGAAAACCATATTAATAAGCATACTTAAAAATTGGCATGCCTTTGGGTGTAATCTTGTATCTGAATTAAAAGAATAAGCTAAAATGTTAAGGGCCAATTTCTGCCTACCCCTTAGACCGCGGGACCATCCTGTCCGACCCCCAAGCTCCTGGCCCAGAAGGCTAGCCCCCAGCCCCGCCGCACTGTCCCTCCTCCCCCGCAGCCTCATCTAGCTCGCTCGTTCGTGCCGGTGGCGGAGCTGTGAGCTCCTGGGGCAGCACAGCTCCAGAGCCCGGCCTGACCTGGTCTCTGTGTTGCGTGGTGGCGGCGGCGGCGTGGCCCGGCTTCAGCCGGGCGGCATGGCTGTAGTGCCGCCAGCCACCGGTACTCCAGGCAGCACAGTAAGGGGGCAGGGGGGATTGGATAGAAGGCAGGGGAGTTTGGGTTGGTGGTCGGGGGGGGATGTGGATAAGGGTCGGGGTGGTCGGGGGGGAATAGGGAGTTGAATGGGGGCAGGGATCCCGGGGGGGCAGTCAGGAAGGAGGGGGGATTGGATGGGATGGCGTGGTCCCCGGGGCAGTCAGGGGACAGGGAAAAGGGGTGGTTGGATGGGGCGAGGGTCCTGGGGGGGCAGATAGGAGGTGGGGGCCGGGCCACGACGCCCTCCCCTAACCGGCCCGCCATACAATTTACGAAACCCCATGCGGCCCTCAGACCAAAAGTGAACCGCCCGTGTGTTAGACCCACTCTGAACAAGGTTAGGTGATACAATGATAAAAACACAAGCAATCTGAATATATTAACCCTCCCACTCTTACTATAATAGGTAAAGTTTCAATGGCAGTTGTGCAGTAATGGGAGATTTCCTGAAAAAAAGTCTTGCATGGACAAGAGGTGAGAATGAGTGACTAGAAGGGAAAGAATGTTCAACTGCCTTGAATATAAAGGAATTTCTGGTTCATTTGAACCAGATGGAGAATAAAGTAGTACACTTTTTAAACTTTTTGACTGACATTTCAGCTGCCTCCCATCTCATAATTAGCTATTACCATAAAGGAATAAGTTCTATTAAAGGTCAAAGAAGAAGAAAAGGGCTTTAATCAAAGACCTCAAGGGCCCATGTGTTTGGTCTTTCCCAAAGCTTCCAGATAACATACAGAGTGTTTTGAAACTTTGCCAGTTTAATCTGAGTTTAATTTATTCCAATTTTGCACAACTTAACTGCATGATATTTGCCCCCTTGAAGAGAGGTGTTAAAAGTCCTACATGGTGGAATCAATTAAGGGATCAGAGACAGCCATGTGCTCAAAGCTCTGAGAGAGGATTTGTCACTATGCAGTTGTATCTGACTTGAGAGTTTAACTGCACAACCAGGCCTTACAGTTGTAAGTGGCATATCCAGAAAACAACATGATTAGTCTTAATAGTTTTAAAAAAGTCCTCCTTAGAGGCTTAATCCTACTCCTTTACTTCACTACTAAACAATTACCTGCCCTGTTTACTAAGATGCTGATGTGGCCTTGTTCCTGGCACCCTTTGAGGCAAGCAGAAAGGGTAAAATCATCAGAAAAAGCCAAGGTAAACAGCCACGAATTGGATTACTCCTACATTCTCAGCTGAGGTAGGATTCAAAACTAATCTGATTATATGTATATTATGAGCCACTAAGCATCTTTCTGCAGCAATTACCAAGCTTTCACACATAAAAGAGGGCATTTTCTTTAGCACTGGGCTAATCCATCAAGTGTTTAGCTTCAAAGGGAAAGTTAAAAAAAAGAGAGAATGACTGAAGTGGGTTTATAAAGCAGTGATATTTCTTTTTTTATTGAACTAGAGAGGATTATTTTCAACTTTTAAACATACTGAAACAATTTTTGAATATAATACAATTTCATTTTTAAACTGCTTCTTTGGACTTTCAGAACTTGGCACACAGTCATATAACTTTACAATTTCAAAAAGCTTCAGAGCAGTTGCTTGCGGTGCTGTCAGGGTTTCTGATATAAACCCTGGTATTGAGGGCTTTCATGGTTCTGGGGACACTTTAATTGGCAGCAGGTTGACAGCTGGCATACATGTTCCCAGACAAAATGACATGATAATTATCTTTTATTTATTTTTTGAATTATGGCTCAAATTGGTTAGGGAACTTTTGAGTTATATATAAAACTGTACCTAAAATGTGATTTCTATTTTGTGTAATTCTAGAACAAAATATGACTGAAAATAGAGACTTGGAATGACAGATTGATATGCAAGCACACACATGTTCCCCTCCATGTACTTGTACATGCTTAGGGTTTGATTTTACGAAAGTGGCAAATTAACGTATTAATAGAGCTGTAGGGGTAGATATCGGCAAAAATGATCTACTCTGTGACCTGAGTCTTTCTGGCTATATGAAAATCTGGTGCAGTTCCTTCCCCTCAGTTCAAATATGCACAAAAATAAACTCTTTCATTTAAATAAATTACAATTTCAAATGTCAGGGCTGCTACAGTGGTCATATTCCAAAAACAAGAGAGAATACAGCATCAAAGTGCTAGCTGTTCAATACTTGGAGGACAAGTGGGATTGTTTGTTTTTTGTTTCCCCCATCCGTGCCCTCCATATCAATTAATTTTTGAGTCCCAAATCCAACTCTGTCTGCTAGCAATCACATGTACATTGACTCTAAAAGAGTCAACAAATTGCTTGGCTAGCTACTTAATGCCTAAGTCTTGCTAAGGGCTACAGAAGTTCCTTATCCTTGAGCAGAGTTATGATGATTTCTATGGAACTCCATATTGGGTAGGGCATATGCATGAAGATCCCATTGCAGGACCATGGAAGTAAGTATCTCTCTCAATTAGCTGAGTGTATAACAAATACCGGGCTGCAAATCATCTGGGCCCCAATCATCCATGCACACTTCCACTGCTTTCAAAAGTAGCACACTCGTAAAACTCTTTTGCAACCCAGACCTTTCTAAGACTAGGTACCATGGGCCAGATTCTGATCTCAGTTACATTGAAGTAACTCTTGTGACTTCATTTTCACCAGTGAAATTGAAGATAGAATGTGACCAAATGCAACATCAACTTTTGAAATATTAAATTATATTGTATATTACTATTATACACAGATGTAAATCCAGTAAGTTGGCTGCTTAGAAGTGCATGTGTATATACATACACCTACATGCATGCATTTTTAAACAGCTAACTTACTGTATTTGAATTTAAGTATCCAGTGCTGTATGTGCAGAAACTACTCTCCATAATATCCATTAAGTATGAGCCTTCTCTGCTATAGAGTATTTTCTATTAATATATAAGATTGGGCTTTCAGTAAAAAAGTTTGCATTGTATTGATAATGTTAGTAAACCTGGTTCAATGACAACGGATTTGTAATAGACAGGGTTTTGCACTTAAAAAATTCAGATGTGGGCATGCAGGCACATGAACAGACTATTGTACCCAAAATTCATTCAGCATGGCATTCTCAAACTGAGTCCAAACACAGTCACGAACATAAAGATGGTGGAAGCAGTCTAAAAAACACTTAGTAGTAGATATGATTTTAGGGGGATTCACTATTAGAAGTAGTAAAAAAATCTTACCTGAAGGAACAAGGCAGAAGATCTTTTTAACTGTGCCCATAGTATGTGTATCTAAATAACCAGCCGTCGCTTATTTTATGACTTATACAATCTTTAAAAATGAAGGGGTGTGTGCACGTGCACGTGTGCACATATGCAGGAGACATGAAATGCTCAGTGAAAACTACATACCACGGTAAAGGTAGAGGGATACTTAATAAATATATTCAAAACAACTAACTATTGCCCCGCAATCCCTCTCCTGAAAAAACAAAACAAATCTCAACCTAAAGCACATGCACAAGATGGGATAAGACACAAGACAAAATAAATCACATGTAAATGGACAATCATATTAAATTATGAATTAAATATTAATAAGGGAGATTAAGCTGAATATTAACAATGAGACATAAAACCAGATTTTATTAAAAATAAAAAAAAGACTAAAAGAAGCCCATTAATGCCAAAACAATGAAGAAGGATACTCCATTTGACCAAAAATATAACAAATACATATAACTGGTGACCAAATCTTTTTGTTGTTTAACAGTGTGCTCAATTACATTTGTGGGTTTTTTATTTAGAGTCAAGTTTTTAATAAACTCCAGTAACCTTTTAGCTGTAATAGTACTAGAGCTCTTAGGAACTATCTATCTATATCTCTCTACACACACACACACACACACACACACACACACACACACTGCAGCAAAAGTTGACTTCGTAATCATTTTTAGTATTGACTGCACAAAATCTTAGTAATGCTATCAGCATGTCCAGCTGTAGTATGAACAACTAACACCCTGACAATAAGAATACATCATAACACACATCATAACCCAAAGAATTTTTTACATTGTTAAAAAAAGCTATTACATTGTTAAAAAAAGCTAATGCCTTCAGTAACATTACATAGCAGGCACATACAAATGACAACAACAGTTGGAGAACACTTCAATTTCCCTGGCCACTCGATTACAGAACTAAAAGTCGCAATATTAGTACAAAAAAACCTTCAAAAACAGACTCCAACGAGAGACTGCTGAATTGGAATTAATTTGCAAATTGGACACCATTAAATTAGGCTTGAATAAAGACTGGGAGTGGATGGCCATTACACAAAGTAAAACGATTTCCCCATGCTTTCCCCCCCTCACCCCCCCACAGTTCCTCACATCTCCTTGTCAATGGCTGGAAATGGGCCATTTTCATTACCACTACAAACAATTCTTTTTCTCTCCTGCTGATTATAGCTCCCTTAACTGATCACTCTCCTTAGAGTGCGTATGGTAACACCCCTTGTTTCATGTTCTCTGTGTATATTCTGACAAAGTTCCTCCTCTATCTTGGTGGGTCCTGCGCTTATTGGCCGATTTTCTTGCCTCAGAGATTCACCACGTGGGCTGGAGAACAGCCCAGAGACCTTCCCCTCTGGAAGAACCCACAGTCCAGGTCAATTGGGAGGTTTGGGGGGAACCCGGGCCCGCCCTCTACTCCGGGTTCCAGCCCAGGGTCCTGTGGACTGCAGCTGTCTATAGTGCCTCCTGTAACAGCTGCATGACAGCTACAACTCCCTGGGCTACTTCCCCATGGCCTCCTGTCTAGCCTCTTCCCCTGTGGCAAGTGAGGGGGGAACCCAGACCCACCCACTACTCCAGGTCCCGGCGCCAGGACCCTCTGAACTGCAGTTTCTTACTGTGTTCCTTTTCCCTCAACTACTGCATCATTTCCTTGCAGGGGTGGCTCTATGTATTTTGCCGCCCCAAGCACGGCAGTCAGGCAGCTTTTGGCAGCATGCCTGTGGGAGGTCCGCTGGTAACACGGATTCGGTGGCATAGCTGCGGGAGGTCCGCCAGTCCTGCGCCTTTGGCGTACCCGCCACTGAATTGCCGCCGAAACTACGGGACCGGTGGACCTCCCGCAGGCATGCCGCTGAAGGCTGCCTGACTGCCGGCCTCACGGCGACCGGCAGGCCGCCCCCCGCAGCTTGCTGCCCCAGGCACGCGCTTGGTGCGCTGGTGCCTGGAGCCGCCCCTGTTTCCTTGAGCCACAGCACCCTACTCAGTCCCAGCAGCCCATCCTCTGGTCCCTGTGTGCACAGCTCTGTCCAAGGTGCTACAGTGTTGTGGCCTACTAGAGATGCAGTCTTCTCTCCTTGACCTCCCAGAAGCCACTGACCCTGATCTGCACTATGGCTCTTCTTATATGGGCCTGCTGGGCCCAGATCGGATGCTCCTTGCAGCCTCTCTCTCCTATTGGCTGCTTCGTGCGCAACCTCTCTAGTGTGGGGCAGACACTCTATCACAGGGCAGTTACTAAAAAACACAGTTGCATCCAAGCCACAATGGATCCATCCGAATAACTTCCTCGTAGGACTGAAAAAACATTCCAACTGCTCACTAAGTTATATGCAGAGGCTGTGCTGCTGAAAGTGCAAATATAAAACCAACTCCTTTCATCTTCTTTAGATGTTGAGCATCCAACATGACTTAGTATAAAAGTGCCAAGATGTTCACCTCAGGCTTTGGATTAATTTATCTCCCAAAGTGCTATCATTCTATGTCTGCACCAGATAGACCTCACTGGAAACATTCACTGAAGAGTTCATCTGCATACCTATTTGCATGTGCATATCTATCAGTCATAGAAAAAAAAGTGCCACACACAGTAGGCTTGGCTGAGCTCCCCATTGACACACAGAGAATGAACATTTATCTAGAGATCATAAATATGCATTTTGGCAATGTTTATCCCAGTGTGTGGGTAATAGACTGAATATGGCTAAAACTAGTAAAACTCAATCCTCACAGGCCCACAGTTTCCAAATGTCCTTTTACAACTACAAAATTACTCCATTTAGATGTAAAGGATCAGGCAAATGTAGTACATTTGTAAACATTCTTTCTTGTGCAGCTGAAAATACATAGCCAAGAAAAACATTCCAAGCAGCTTACTATTTAAAAGTATACAACCTACATATCAATGCTACTGAAAACTGGCAATGTTAATGCATAAGTAATCTTGTGGAATATGCCTCTGTGATTAGAAAACATTCCAAAATGATTTTACACATGAGCATTCCTGATTTTAGAATTGTATTCTCTCTCTCTCTCTCTCTGATAGTCCATGTCTAAGTGTACCTGTTCTGATAAATCAGAGTTGCAAGAAGCACAGTGGAATATTGTGAGAGCTGCATTCTGGCTGCATCTGACCTCAATTGATTGGACCACCTTTCTAGTAAGAAAACTGGGATTAACAATATGTTGTCTGCCAGTTACTCATCAGATAGTGTACAAAGCAGAGGTGTGAGAATTGGGGAAAAACCTCCTCTCTTTAAATTAAAGCTTTCCAAGATCAACAAGTTTGTGAGCCTGGGGAAAGCTTAATTAAAGTAAATAAAAAAAAATTAAGAGAGAAGCAATGTTAAGGCAGCAAGGGAAAAAATAGTAGGTCCAGGAAAAGCCGGAAGTCATTTATCATTAATTCATGGGGTGGGCTATATTAAGGACAGCAAATACTACACTCCTCTTCTTGTCCTGTCTGTCTGCCATGTAACAGAAATCAAGCTTTTAAAAGTGATATGTTGTCACATCACCACCCATTCTTCATTTAGGCTAGATTTTCAGGCAGCTTCTTTCCCAACCACCAGCTGGCCGCAATTGACTTACAAGTGTGAAAGAGCTCATGTAAGTGCTATCAAATGCAGATATTTGCACCTACCCAAGGTAAAGTACAAGTACATACATGAACTATTTTGTACATGCAAAAGTGGGGGCTGAAATTCTTGTTCTGATTCTGATGTTCAAGTCATAGCTCATGAACTTTCCCACATATAGTCCAACCCTCACAACACCCAATTAAAAAAAAATCACATTCAGATTGCAGCATTTCAGTAGCTGTGCTGGCAACAGCACTTGGATCTACTTGACATTTACTGATCATCTGGTGGGTTCAGTGGTGCAATTTGTGGTTTCAGAAGCACAAAGCTAATGATGAAACAAAGAAGCAGTAATATTGTCAATGATTGGGGCTTACTGGCCCGGATTCAACTTTGTGATCAACAGCTGAAGGCAACTGAACACAGAAGAATCAAGAAGTAAGTGATCGTGGTTCAAGTGCCACACAGGGGCAAATGTTACAAACAAGTATTTTAACCCCAAACCTCAAAAATGGTTACATTTTTCACCTTCCAATTATAATTGACCACCAGAGTATGAGTGTAAACATGGATGTTCTCTCTTTGCTAATAAAGCTTCTCTTCCTACCACACTGATTCAGTGAATTCACTCCAGTCCAGTGTCATTAGTGGAGTGGATTGAGGTCCAAAAATCAGGATTAAAATAATTAGAATACTTCTAAAAACCCAGTAAGGTTGACTCAGCCCTTCATCCTTCTGAAGCAGGTGAGCTCCATGAAGGTGTTTCAGATGAGGCTTTGTGCAGACATTAAATGACCCATGACACTTGTTGATATGAGAAGGGGTTTTCCTCAATGTTCCTAGTAATATTTTCCCTCTCTCCATTGTGCAACATGCTGTGTTAGTTGCTACTCTCCACCTGTGGCTACATTTCACTGGTTTTGTATGTTTGTACGTATGGGAGTCGTAGAGGGCAATGGGGGCATCCCTATTATTTCTAATAAGCCCTCTGCTGCAGACCTGATTCATTAAATGATACCACAAACTCTGGACTGTAGTGTTACTGAAAATACCAGGCAGGAGACTGAGAAGAAAGGAGACAACTTCTCTTTACAAGCAAAACACCTTGATAATTAGCTACAAAGGAAAAGAAATAAAGGAAAGCTTGCATGACAGTTCAATTGAGTGTCGATGAAATATCTGACTTTATAAAGTTTGCCTGGGCGTGGCAGTAGTTCTTTAAACAGAATGGCAGTGGCTTTAAAATGGTTTGAATTAGGAGTAGTAAATATTTTGGCTAAAACTGTAGTGCAATTTTGATTGCCTTGCAACCTCAATGAAAACTTAATGAAGTGTCTTTAGTTGGATGCTTTAAAATTAGGTCAAAGTGAAAATTGAATGCAGATGCTACCTTATAATAGGCTGAATAACTTGCAACGGCACATCCAGGAAAAGCACCACAACAAAAGAACTGTGCCCAGCATGTCAGAATATTATCGATGAATGGAGATCAATACAGAATAAACCTGTGCAAATGTTTTCTTTGTTGTTACTTACTACACTGGGTGATGGGGCAAAATGTACCACCCTGTCCACAAGATGGTATCCTCCACCTCTTCCTTGCATACCAATGGAATGTCAGCTGTTAAAAACCTGACACTGCTCTTCAGTGCAGTAAAATCCAGCCACAAAGTGGTCACTGTGTATATATTAATAACATACAATCCCGCTTATTCTTTATTCTTTATTCTATCTTCCCTACCTAACAAAACCTCTGAGCATCCTTGTGTGATGATAACAATTAGTAAGCTTTCTACAGCTGACATGTTCAACACGAAAAAAAGAAAAAAAATTAAAGGGACCTAGTGAGCTTCTTGCAATTGGCCACAGAAGGTTAAGTCCAACAGTTTTTCTACCTCCCTCTAGGACACCAAAGAATAAAGTTTTTTTCTTTTGAATTCAGAAATTAGATGGTCACAGTGACTTTGATTTCCCAACCCAACAGGCAATGTGAGTGTGATGGGTTGGATCACAGAAACCACCTTGGGAACTGCCAACTGCTGTGCCAAGACTACTTCTGCCCCTGCTTTCCCTTCTGCCAGCTTGGGACTCTAGCACCCTGTCTTGTTGAGCCAGACAGGCCAGTCTGCTCCAACACCGACCCAGGGTCTGAACCACGTGCCCCAAAGCTGGAGATTTAACTGAAAGCAGCTTACAGAAGTGTTCCTGTCTTTAACACTCAGATGCCCAACTCCCAATGGGGTCTAAACCCCAAATGAATCCGTTTTACCCTGTATAGAGCTTATACAGGGTAAACTCATAAATTGTTCACCCTCTATAACATTGCACAGCTGTTTGCCCCCCCCCCCCCCGCACCCTCAGGTATTGATACATACTCTGGGTTAATTAATAAATAAAAAGTTATTTTATTAAATACAGAACGTAGGATTTAAGTGGTTCCAAGTAGTAAGTGAATTACCAAGTAAAATAGAATAAAACATGCAAATCTACGCCTAATACAGTAATAAAACTGAATACAGATAAAATCTCACCCTCAGAGATGTTTCAATAAGTTTCTTTCACAGACTGGACACCTTCTGGGCACAATCCTTTCCCCTGGTACAGCCCTTGTTCCAGCTCGGGTGGTAGCTAGGGGATTTCTCATGATGGCTGCCTTGTTTGTTCTGTCACACCCACTTATATATCTTTTGTATAAGGAGGGAATCCTTTGTCCCTTTGGATTCCCACCGCTTCTTTTTAATGGAAAAGCACCAGGTTAAAGATGGATTCCAGTTCAGGTGACATGATCACGTCACTGTAAGACTTCATTACCCACTTGCCAGCACACATGTATACAGGAAGTCTTACAAGTAAAACAGAGCTATCTACAGTCAATTGTCCTGGTTAATGGGAGCCATTAAGATTCCAAACTACCATTAATGGCCCACACTTTACATAATTACAATAGGCCCTCAGTGTTATATTTCATATTTCTAGTTTCAGATACAAGAGTGATACATTTATACAAATAGGATGACCACACTCAGTACATTATAAACTTTGTAATGATACCTTACAAAAGACCTTTTGCATGAAGCATATTTTAGTTACATTATATTCACACTCATCAGCATACTTTCAGAAAATCATATACAGTGCAACGTCACAGTGGGAATCAAACTACAGTTCTGAAAAACAGTAAGATCCTCAGGCTAGCCCCAAGCATGTTGAGGCACTACAGCTGTTAATTTTTTCCCCCCAATATGCACACTGGTTACTGTAGTACTCGCAGTTTATTGAAGAAAAATAGAACACAAAATAAAATTACATAAAGGTGATTTAAATTCTTTTTTTAAAAAACAAACTAAAAAGTAAACAAATGCTACTGCTTAATACTGATCTTAGAAATAAATTCTAGTTAATATATCTATCACCCCAAACCCTCTTGGATATGATTTTATGACCTCTAAAATTCAGATACAATGGAAACAAATATTTATACTCAGAATTGTTAGCTATATAAAACATGGCAAGACAAAAATAGTTAACATCTGATTGTTGATCAGATGCCACTGAGAAGTATGTTGGTGGTCTCAATTAAGTTTCTAGCACAAGTTGCTACATTCACAAAATCCAATCCCTGTAGTTAGTAATAAGTGGCATTCTTGTTGGTTGTCACATAAAAGAAGACATAGAACAACTGGGCAATGGATAGTGAACTATTCTCTTGCACTTGAAAAGTGGTTTCTTCACAATATGGTTATCACATGCCGGTGGGAGTGTTTTGGGAAGCTTGCATTGTCACTGCTCTTAAGGTTTGATCCAACATGCCCTGAATTCAATGGGCATTGAATCTAGGCCCTTAGTGAACTTGTTCTAAAGACAAAGAAAGGGCTTCATTCTTCAGAACTAGCAATATAAACAAATAAACCAAACAAAAAAGACAATTTTTTTTAAGGGAAGATTATCTAAGTTATATGCTGGCATTTTTCAAATTCAATAGTATCTCGGACGATGCTGGATGATTGAGTCTGACCATTTATGTCATTTATAGTACCCCGGTTATACAGTGGCAACAGATCTTGTACAAAGTATGTCATGTAAGGTGTCAATGGAAAAGTTATGATTTGATAAGTATGATTATTCTGATTTTATGTATGTATCATCTTTGTATCTAAAATTATGAATATTGGCCATGGATTTGTATCTTATACATATGTTGTATTACTGGGAAACACCCACCAGATAAGATTTACTTTTAAGGCCAGACAGCTATATGTTGATGGCCCATTAAGGACATTTCACTCTAACAATAGAGAATAAAAGAAACTCATTCTGCTCAGTAAGCCTTTCTGAGGATGCCTCAGCAAGAATATGGGCAATGGCTGCCCCTGAGAGTCATTAAAGCATGTAAGGACATGTGATTTGCTCACGTGACCCTGGACTCCATCTTGGTCCAGTAACGTTGCACAAAGAGAGGCTGTGAGCTTTGTTACATGCACATGGGAGAGGATATAAAAGACTCCTGAAATATCTCCATCTTGTCTTAATTTCCTATGTCATTTCTCTGGACTGGATTTCTAACAAGGAAGCTTTGAACAAGGACTGATGACCCCCAGTATGCTTGGGTAATTTCCAGAGAGACTTTTGCAAGCTAGCAGTTTATTCATTTACTGCTATGATTCTGATCTATCAACACTGAACATCACGTGTATGTATATGATGTATTAACCATTAATAACTCTATTCTTCTTTTATTATTAAACCTTTAGTTTTAATTACTAAATGATTGGGATCAGCATGATTATTGAACAAGATCTGAGTTATATGCTGACCTGGCTAAGTGGCTGATCTCTTGGGATGGGAAGGTCCTTATATATGATGAAATTGGTTTTCAATAATTATTCACCATAAAGGCCTATGTCTGGCTGGTGAGCCAAGGGCTGGGATGCCTAAGGAGATTGCATTTTTGGCTTCTTGTTAACCAGAGTGGTGATACAGAAGTTTACTTTTGTTACTGGCTTGTTATAATCTAATGATAGAGTAACCACCAGCTTCGGGGTGAGTCTGCCCTATTTCTCAGCAGTTTGTTCTGAATTTGGCAGTCTCAGCTGAGAGCCACTGAGGCACGGTGACATCTACTAATTGGTCAACATAGGTATTTTATTCAATCCACATGGCATCTATCCACATTAAAAAGAATTCACTGCATAATACAATACAATGTACTATGCCAGGTAACATCACTTTATTACATAATAAAATAAGTAATAAACAAAACAAGAATCACTAACATGACATTTTAAATCTTACAGAAAAAGTAAAATATTTAAATGTCACATGACAAAATTGGCCAGATTCATTAAGAACAATTTACTGGTAGTTAAAATTTTTCATTTTTAAAATCTGAATAAAACTAGAGTACTCCCACATCTTTCTTTATCTACCTTTGAATTTCAGTGAAAAGGCCTACTGATAACTACTGAATTTCTGTTTGTAGGAAATCTGGCTCTTATGTAGCTAATATTACAAACTGACATATGTTATAGAATATTGAAATGGAGAAATGCTCACCAGAAGTATTCATTACCTTTTATAAGGAAAGGAAAAATGCCACTTTTCCCTGACAAAGTGAAATGTCACAGTATGCCATTCCTTTAATCGATTTAGCCCATTGCAACTTGATTTTTTGCTTCACAAGTCTGAAGAGATACGGTTTTACACAGACACCATAAATGTTTGTAAAAAAACTATATATTATTTCATTACCTAGGAGGTTCAAGTGGTAAACTGCTGATGCATATCTTAACAAAATAGTAATCAAACTAGTACTGAGGAGAGGCCATCTAGACATTTTCCTGTTCCATGCATACCAATCAGCGATTCAATTGACACCTTCCTCAGTGAAACAGAAATCACGATAAACTATTCTGAGACCGAATTTAGGCTACAATCCCACACTGTGATCTGCATAGGTGCTGCAGTCCAGCCTCAGTGGAGATCTGCCTGGACATAGCAGTCTGCCAGCACTGATCACAATACAGGATCACAAGCTGCAAAGACTTGACCAATCTTGCGTGAATGTCTGTCCTTTTCATAATCTCATTTCTGTTTGTCACTATGTGAGATCTGCTAGAATCAATCACTCAATAATACTAATAATCCTTAGCTATTTTATAGGGTTTCTGACCTGTAGGATCTCAGTTGTGGTGCACATTTGCCTCCTTGTGCACAAGATCAGAATCTTTGTCCAGCACTGTCATTTGGGGCCACACCAACACTCTGTGTCCCCTCATATTCCCTTTCCCTCCCATCCACTGGGCAAAGTAACCTTAGACACCTCTCAGTTCCCTCGCAAGATCAGAATCTCAGCAGGGATGAACTGTGGAAAAAAAGGTGGGGAGGCGAGCTGGTTGTAGGAATCCACAGAAAAAAGTCTGAAAGAACTAGAGTTACTGTAAGGTTAGTAGTCTCTTTCTTTCTTTCTTTCTTTCTTTCTTTCTCTTTCTTTCAATTTTGGTCATGCGGAAGCCACCTATGTTGACTCCTTAGCACTTCACAAATCAATAGGAGGAGGGTCTGAGGAGTCCGAGCTATAGCTAGCTAAATAAGTATTGTAGAACTGCTCTGCTGAATTTGGTATCTGATCTAGTTGTCAAATCCATTTGGTAAAGGTATAGTCTGTGCTCCATGTGGTGGTTCTGCAGATTTCTGATAAAGGAATATTTCCTAGCAATGTTGAAGATGTTGCCTGGATCTAGTTCAGTGGGCCCTGATGCTGAAAGGAAGGGGCATCTCTGCAAGCTGGTAGCCAATTATAATGTACTGAGTGATCCACTTGAATAATCTCTAGGAAGAGATGACCTGTACATTCACAGCCCTCCCTAATGCCACAAATAAGCGGGATGCTTTCCTAAATGACATTGTCCTATCTAAATAATAAAGAAGGGCTCTGGAAACATCTGAAGTATGAAGCTAGGTTTTTCCTGAGTTTCAGTGTGGTTTGGGGATGAAAATGGGAAGACTGATTATTTGGTTTACATGAAAATCAGACACCATGTTGGTGAGCAGCTCAGGGTGGGATCTCAGCACCAACCTATCCTGCGAAAGACAGGGTAAAGGGAAGTCTGTCATTAGTGCTTGAATCTTCCTAACTCTCCTGCTGAGGTGAAAGCTGCCAGGAATGAAGTGTTGAGTGTGAGGTAGTGAAGAGAGCACAGCAGAATGGGGCAGGTGTTCGATAAGGCCCATAAGAATGACATTAAGATCCCAAGACAGGGGAAGCTCCCAAATGGGGAGATCGGCATGAACCAATCCTTTTAGCAATTTTGAGAGTGTGATGAGAGAACACTATACTTGTTTGCACAGGACAGAGGCACACTGAAATGACAGCTAAATGAACCATGATAAAACTGATGGTGAGGCCCGATAACTTGAGCTGCAAGATGTAATGCAGAATCCTGGGAACTGAAGCCTGCAATCAGTCGAGACCCTGTGGTGAAGCCCAGATGGAAAATCTCTTCCACTTTGATCTGGAGACTGATTTTGTAGAGGGTTTCTTGCTCTGCATCATGGATCTCTTGGGCTTCTTTGAAACAATCCTTTTGTATTGTGCTCATTCAGCCAACAGCCAAGGATTCAGGTGTAGCAATAAGAGGCCTGGGTGGAGAATTTGTCTTTGATTCTGGGAGGGTAAGCCTAGATACTAGAGAGAGGGATCAGTAGCTGTGTTTACAGATGCAGTAGATATGTAGATCTTGAGACCAGGGGATGATGAAAGCATTCTGGAAGGACCCCAGGCTGGTACCCTGCTCTGGGGCAGAAGAGAAGGCATTTGTTGGCAGCAAACATATGTATCACAGGGGAGCCCATTTGTGGGATATAGTCTTGAGAACAGTGCCCTTCAGTGACCACTCATGGCTGGCTGAATACTGTTTGCTTAGGTAATCTGTCAGATAATTGTTCGTTCCTGGTAAAGGAAGGACCAGGGGATTTACCCCTCCTATTCCAATGAAAAGGATTGGTTCTGTAAATCACCCTTCGAGCGGAGCTCAGATCTCCCCTGCCTTAACATTGTGGAGGTGTTGCCAGGTTCAGCGCCATCCACCTAGGTGGTGCCAAACTTGATTTTGAGGATCAAGACATCAGCTGAAGGGACACCAGACCTTTTCTGAGTACTGGTGATGGGAGCCTTTGGAGTAGAGTCTCCTGCTTACTGGGGCACTGAAAGAGTAGAATCTCTGGGAGGAGAATCACTTTCTGGAGTCAGGGGAATGTCTTTGTGAATTTCGCCCTACCCTCATGGATTGTTCCAGTAGGTAGAACTTTAACCAAATATCTCTGGTGGAGAAGGACTAACAATGGCCAGGAACGTGGCTCTAGCCTATATAGAAAAGGCACTGACATGCCCATCAGTTAGTAGAATGATTGTCAGCTGACATGCCTGTCTTGAAGCCAGAGGGTTTAGGTTTGCTCGTTAGGTGGGAAAGCACCTCACCACCATGCCAAGTAGTAGCCTGAAGCAATGGTTATTTAAGAGGTTGTACCAACAGGACACAAGGCTGTCCCTATGCTAAAGTAACTAGACTAAAAATCACCAACTTCACAGTTTGATCCTATGACTGGTGCTATGACACTGAGTTCCATCTTGCTGCCATAGGTGGCAAGAGGGAACTGAGAGGTAATCGGGGCTGCTCTGTCCTATGTGTGCTTGGTGGTAGGGAGCATGAGGACATGTGGTAGTACTTGTGGCCACAGTGGATACTGCTGGTCAAGATTCCAATTTCACATTCATGAGTTGTATATGCACAAGTGTGATCCCTACAGACAAAGACTTGAAGGAGCAATAGCATTATCTTCATTTTACAGATAGGGAAATGGGGGCAACAGAAAGGTGAGATGACTTGCTCAAAGTTCACAGCAGGTCAGCAGCAGAGCCAGGTCCCGTGTACATTGCACCACACAACCTAAAACTGATTGGCTTTATATATGTAAAATGTTATGTGATGCAGTATCACTTGGTTCAGGGAATAGTCTATGTTTGATAAGCTTAAGGTAATATTTTCAAAATTGCCTGAGGGTATATCTATATCAGGGGGTAGACGTGTTAGTCTGTATCCACAAAAACAACAAGGAGTCCGGTGGCACCTTAAAGATTAACAGATGTTTTGGGCATAAGCTTTCGTGGGTAAAACCCACTTCTTCAGATGCATCTTCACTCCATGCATCTGAAGAAGTAGGTCTTTTACCCACGAAAGCTTATGTCCAAATAAATCTGTTAGTCTTTAAGGTGCCACCAGACTCCTTGTTGTTTTTTTGGGTATATCTATACTGCAACAAAAGACCTGCATCATGGCTGTAGTCTGCCCAGGTCAGCTGACTCAAGCTCATGGGGCTCAGGCTGCACGGCTATAAAATTGCAGTGTAAACATTTTGGGCTCGGACTGGAGTCCAAGCTCTGAGACACAGCGAGGAGGGAGGGAAGATGACAACCTTCATGAAAGTCCACACTCTTAAGTGGAAAACCACGACTAACCAGCGACTGAACATCGACTGTTGATCTCCGGGTCAAAAGAGCAACATAATAAGCCTAATTTAAGACAGTGATTTTACATGAGTAAAGCCCAAGCTTGATTTTACATCATGGTTTGCAAGATCAGGGCTTTAGTTACTGAAAAACAAAAACAAAGAAACCCCACATTTCTTTGCTATTTAGAAAAATATGATTATAGATAGAGATTCTGTTGCAAAGGACTGTGAAACCAGTTTGTGACCTTTTTATAAAGGAGCAATGAGAGGGAAACATTCTAAATACTTACATTTTGGAGGAACGAAAAGGTCATGTATGTTTTACCATTTCTGTTTCATCATGAATGGAGTTAGAACAACAAGCTGCATGCAATTCCTACTGCAATTAATAGGGCAAACTCCTGGCTCTATCTGGGCATAACTAAAGAATGGACACAAAAGAAAATCGGAGAAAATAGTGTGGTTTTTCACTCTTATTCTGGAGGGTCTGTACAACCCTGCCTAGAGCATCAGGAAGTTCAAAAGGATAGAATTGGGGGCATACTTTAAAATGAATGCACCAGACCTCCTGACTTGTACCAGCCTGGTTGCCTCATTGAATAGAAAAGGAGGAGCAGAACAGTGTATTCCCCCAAAGTTTAGGGATGGAGGAGTAAGGAGTAGATTGGACAAGACCATTCTGAATTGCTGTAAAGTAATATGGAACTGCTGAATGCCTTGCACTGCAGAATGCATTTTATCCTATCACAAAGTAAGAATAACAAGGGAGCAGCACTGTAAAGAAAGTCGGGTTCATGAAATTAATCACCTGCCAGCCCCCACAACTCCAATATCATTTTTTCTTAAAATGCTTTAACATTAGCTCCTAAGAGAGGGTAAAACCCATAACTCATTCTCATTAATGGTGTATTCATATCCACCACAAGGAGGTCTCAGCAGAAACAATGAGACAAATAGAGGTGGATGGACTAACCTTAAATAATATCTACATAACAGATGAAGTTTGCACATTTGTCAGTGAATTGATTTTACATGACATTATCTAGGGGGAAAGGTTATTTATGGTTTATAGTATCATTTTGCTTCCATTTCTCAGGACTGCTTTTCACAACTGCGTATCAACCAACTAAGTTACATATCCATGACTAGAATTTAATAATTATGCTGAGCGTGAGTAGAACTGATGGACACTATACATTCCAGAGGTTAGAAGATCCTTTTAAAATCTAACATTATACCAAACAATTTAATCATCATTTGTCAGAATCTGGCAAAAAGCCTTATCAAAAAAAGAGAAAGCAATCACAAGTTAAAGCAGGCTACCAAGGGTGGTTTTTTTTTCCTTTTTCCATATTTGAAAAGAAAATCTAATAAACTAGAATCTCACCAAATCCAAATACACCAGCCATCATAAAGCAACAGACAGAAATTTTTAAAACTTGCAGGAGGAGAAAAAATGTAACCCCTCTTTACATGAAGGAGAGTAGAATTCACTCAATTGTGCCTGCAATGCTAATGAGCAGTATAGTTTGTCTCACACCTGGAGTAAAGCATGCATTTTATTCACTCTCTCTCAATCTCTAACTCTAGAAAATCATTGGCACTTTGCCAGACACAACTGAGGTCTTCTGCAGCAGGGAAGAAACCCTCCTCCCATCATATAAACAATATCTGCTTCCATTCCCCCACCCCCTTTTCCCTCCCTGCAGATAGACTCAGCATGTGGTTCCTGAGGAATTAGTTGTAGAAGAACTCCCCTGCTGACAGTAAAATGCCAACTGCACGTCCTGCACATGTAATGTGTCTGACATTTCCACATCTCACCAGGTTAACATTTTTTGACAAGTGCTTAAATATATATATATATATATATATATATCTTTAAGTGTGTGTGTGTTTTATTGCAGCTTTCAAATCTCCATTTTATAATGCTTAATTTAAAAGGTTATTTTACCTATGAAATCACCTGTGTTTTGATTTAAGTAGATGTAAGTGGTTTCTGAAGACTCATTTTGGAATCAACTGGTACATTTCAGTTGACGGATGCTACAAAATGTTCAAATATCGTCCACAATAGAATTGTTAAATGCTGAAAGAACAGAGTATGATGAACACATTTAGCTCGGTCTGTCTTGGTTAAATTTTAACCCTCTATGTTTATTCATTCCTAGTCTGTCTCAGACTTGGTGAGTTGAGGAAATACCAAAACTTCCAAGCATTAAAGTGTTATTTTCTTTCACTCCTTCTTTTCAGTTATACAAGAGATATCACCAGCCAGAACTTACCATGACTCCTAAGGCCTATGGTGATCAGATCTTTGAAGTGAAAACTGGATAAACCTTTCATATTATTTTCATAAGGGAAAGAAGGGAGAGAATAATTTTGGCAACTGGGAAATCTGTTCAGATCAGAGGTCACAAAGGGCGTGGGAGGGTTTGACATATGGGAAAGGGTTATAGGTGGTTCAGGTGCCCAGCAGGTTAGCAACTAGAGGCTGGATTGGAGCTACAAGTCAGTGAGGAGAAGGAAGGATTATGGAAGCAAATGCTGCCCAAGACAGCTGAGTCTAGAGTCCATTTATAGCCAGAAAGGGGAAGAGATGGGTATCATATACCTGAATTATATTAGGGAAAAACGGGATTGCTATTGAGATCGACCGTCCAAACAGGTTAGCACCCTGAGGATTGTTATAGCAGCAGTCACTAGATGACACTGTTTCACAGTGTCTCACAAGCTTTTTTCTTAGAGTGTGAACAGTGTATAGTCATTGAAGAAATGAAGTACTGTAGTTAGTTAGTTCGGTTCTTTTTGGGACGGGGGGGGCATCTATTGAAAACTCTACCTTATTCTGTTGATCTAGAGTTAATTCTTGGTGCAGAGTTACTTTGTGGGGACCAGACATTGTTGATTAGGATGAGATTTCTGAAAAAGTGATTTGCTGGTATGTTGTTTGTGTTCTCTGTACAAGGACTAATGGTTAGAGTGTAAATAAGTTACACAGAGAAAACACCATGCTTATATATCACTGATTTCTCTTCCAAAGGGAAACTGCAAGGCTCCAATATTTGCTGCAATCTGGTATTCTATTCTTCTATTAGCACAGAAAATGTGTTAATATTTAGAGCCCTGCAAATCTTTGGATATCTGCTTTCTGTCTATGGACCATGTTTGCAGATCGGATCTGGATACAAATTTTGTATCCATGCAGGGCTCTATTAATATTTCTTAGACCTCTGAAATGGCTCTGGACTGTAGGTGAAATAGACTCAATTTCAACTATACAGTGATGGATACAACAAAGACTAGATAGAATGGAAAAACATTCGAGCTCGGAAAAGCTACATTACGAGGAGCATGTGGTCTGCCATGGTGGAAAAGTGGGAAAGAGATTGTATTGAAAATGGCCCACTGAAAGGTAAAGTTCTATGCCAGAGGTCGGCAACGTTCGGCACGCGGCTCGCCAGGGTAAGCACCCTAGCAGGCCGGGCCAGTTTATTTACCCGCTGACGCGGCAGGTTCGGCTGATCGCGGCCCCCACTCGCCACGGTTCGCCGTCCCGGGCCAATGGGGGCAGCGGGAAGCGGCGTGGGCCGAGGGATGTGCTGGCCGTGGCTTCCTACCGCCCCCATTGGCCTGGGACAGCGAACCGCGGCCAGTGGGGGCTGCGATCGGCCGAACCTGCCGCGTCAGCAGGTAAATAAACTGGCCCGGCCCGCTAGGGTGCTTACCCTGGCGAGCCACATGCCGAACGTTGCCAACCCCTGTTCTATGCTATGTCCCTGGGTAAGACATAATTTACTGCCTATATGTATATTTATTGATTTACAGTTCTAATTTATAGATATTTCAAATAGGAATTTGAAAGATCAAATTTCTCATTAACTATACAGTACATCTCAATATTAATGGTATCCACAACGAGAATAATAGGTCACTCATGTTAATTAAAAATTATGAATTAGGAATGTGATTCATAAAAATAAATTACTACAAGTTATTTTTGAGACATTTTTCCAATGAATAACCAAATGCTCCTTGGTAATATATTGCACTACATAGAGAGGTAGAGTTCCAAAAGGGAGAGGCACTTCCAACTCAGTCACAGAACATCTGTATCTTCAAGGTAAAATATAGGACAGATTATATGCCTTTGAGTTCTGCCTACACAGGGTCACTGTAGAAACGATGTTTCTTAGAATAGCCATGATTTTCCTTGGCATACAGCCCTTGAGGCTGCTCATATAGAGAGGGGAGCACCTGCTTGGCTGAGTCCTAACAATATATTTCCACCCTCCATCACTTTCTCACCCATACCCTAGGGTTGAATTTAAAAAAAATGTAAAATATATGGCTAAGGAGACTGACATGTTATGGCAAATTTTCAACAGGCCTGCTCAAACTGCATCTACATTGGAAAAGTCATCTGTCTGAATAAGCAAAACAAATGCACTGCTAAAATCTGATAATAAGGAGTGTATTGTTGAAGAGGAACACTAGGATAGTTTTCAAGCATTCTTGATAATTTTCAGTACTGTCTTTCTTTCTTTCTCTTTAAAAAAGAACTCCCCCTAAAACATTTGCTCTCCTTTCCTATCATCACTATTCTGCTTGATAGAGATGGTTTAATCTAGAAGCATTAGAGATCCTTCTCTGCTGTTTTAGAAGGGTTGCTTGTACATCACATATGATAGGAAGCAGTATGTGATGTATTTGTACATGGATTACCAGTTCAGAGCTTACAGTATGCTGTGGCATATGCAAAATGCTATGTTATTCATAACACATGCTCTATGCTGATGCTTTTTCATCTCATTTTACTGGTCACATTCCTAAACGCTGCTATATACTGTCCAATACAATGACCTCTCATTAAGAAAAATATTCCTAGGGGTTCTAGATCTTCCCAAAGAATTGTATCACTGGATAAAATTACTTCTTTTTCTTTCACAAAAATCATAAATGTCAAATATCACTAATTTAAAGTAACTCTTTAAAAAGGAATGCCTCATATGACCTCTTACTAAATTTTAAAATGGTTGCTTTGTTAGTGAGCACAGTACAAAAAAAGTTTCCAGAGGCATAAAGTTGGATGACAGTTATGAGGTTGCTCCCTTAACTCAATATTTTTGGACATCCTGAAATTACCATTATCTTGGGTTTTTGACTCTCCTATGCACATGCCTAGTTCACTCAATAGGTGGGGTAGGCTGAAGGCATGGCCCGAGTTTGTCCCAATCCCCTTTGGGGTACAATCTCAAGGACACATGGGGAGAGCATGCATTGTCCACTGAACCTCTTCAAACGTGCCCTGCATATAAGAACATAAGGTCCACCTTTGGTCAGACCAAAGGTCCATCAAGCCCAATATTCTGTCCTCTGACAGTGGTCAATGGTAGGTGCCCCAAAGGGAATGAACAGACAGGTTATCACCAAAGCTAGGTCTACACTACCCGCCTGAATCGGCGGGTAGAAATCGACCTCTTGGGGATCGATCCCCGAATCGACGCTCTTACTTCACCAGCGGAGGTGGGAGTAAGCGCCGTCGACAGGAAGCCACAGAGGTCGATTTTGCCGCCGTCCTCACAGCGGGGTAAGTCGGCTGCGATACGTCGAATTCAGCTACGCTATTCACGTAGCTGAATTTGCGTATCTTAAATCGACTCCCCCCTGTAGTGTAGATGTAGCCCAAGTGATTCATACCCTGTCCCAGCTTCTGGCAAACAGAGGCTATTGACACCATTCCTGCATATCCTGGCTAGTAGCCATTCATGGACCTATCTTCCATGAATCTATCTGCTCCCTTTTGGACCCCGGTATAGTATTGGCCTTCACAACACCCACAACTTCACAAGGAGTTCCAGAGGTTGACAGTGCGTTGTGTGAAAAAATACTTTCTTGTGTTTGTTTTAAACCTGCTACCTTTAAATTTCATTTGGTGGCCACTTGTTCTTGTATTTTGAGAAGAAGTAAATAACACTTCCTTATTTACTTTCTCTATACCACTCATGATTTTATAGACCTCTATCATATCCCCCCTTAGTTGCCTCTTTTCCAAGCTGAAAAGTCCCAGTCATATTAATCTCTCCTCATACGGAAGCCATTCCATACCCCTAATCATTTTTGTTGCCCTTTTCTGAACCTTTTCCAACTCCAATATATATTTTTTGAGATGGGGCGACCACATCTTCATGCAGTATTCAAGGTGTGGGTGTACCATGGATTTATACAGAGGCAATATGATATTTTTGGTCGTATTAGCTATCCCTTTCTTAATGATTCCCAACATTCTGTTTGCTTTTTTGAATAACGCTGCACATTGAGTGGATGATTTCAGAGAACTACCCACAATGCCTCCAAGATCTCTTACTTGAGTGGTAACAGCTAATTTAGAACCCATCCTTGTATATGTATAGTTAGGATTATGTTTTCCAAGGTGCATTACTTTGCATTTATCAACATTAAATTTCATCTGCCATTTTGTTGCCCAGTCACCCAGTTTTGTGAGATCCTTTTGTAGCTCTTTGCAGTCTCCCTGGGACTTAACTATCTTGAATAGTTTTGTATCATCTGCAAATTTTGCCACCTCACTGTTTACCCCTTTTTCAGATCATTTATGAATATGTTAACTAGGACTGGGCCCAGTACAGATCCCTGGGGGACACCACTATTTACCTCTCTCCATTCTGAAAACGGACCATTTCTTCCTACCCTCTGTTTCCTATCTTTTAACCAATTACCAATCCATGAGAGAACCTTCCCTCTTATCTCATGACTGCTCATTTTGCTTAAGAGCCTTTGGTGAGGGACCTTGTCAAAAGCATTCTGAAAATCTAAATACACTATATCCACTGGATCTCCTTTGTCTGCATGCTTGTTGACCCCCTCAAAGAATACTAGTAGATTTGTGAGGCTTGATTTCCCTTTACAAAAACCATGTTGACTATTTCCCAACACATTATGTTCATCTATGTGTCTGACAATTTTGTTCTTGATAGTTTCAACCAATTTGCCCAGTACCGAAGTGAGGCTTACTGGCCTGTTTGCCAGGGTCACCTCTGGATCCCTTTTTAAAAACTGGCATCACTTTAGCTATCCTCCAGTCATTTGGTACAGAAGCTGATTTAAATGATAGGTTACAGATGACAGTTAGTAGTCCTACAATTTCACATTTGAGTTCCTTCAGAACTCTTGGGCGAATATCATCAGATCCTGGAGACTTATTACTGTTTAGTTTATCAATTTGTTCCAAAACCTCTTCAAATGACACCTCAATTTGAGACAGTTCCTCAGATCTGTCACCCAAAAAGACTGGCTCAGGTTTGGGAATCTCCCTCACATCCTCAAGAGTGAAGACTGATGCAAAGAATTCAGTTAATTTATCCGCAATGGCCTTATCATCTTTGAGTGCTCATTTAGCATCTCGATCGTTCCATGGCCCCACTGGTTGTTTAGCAGGCTTTCTGCTTCTGATGTATTTTAAAAAAAATATATGTATTACTTTTTGCTATTATCAAATGTTTCTTTTCATAACATCTCTAACTAGTGTTTGCCGAGTCTCCAATACTTCAAGAATTTTTTCTCCCTTTGGAAATCAAGTCCCTCTCTGACCATTCCCTAGTCAGCTTCTCTCCGTATATCCCTTATGTGACCTACTAATGTCCTAATGTTAGCAGTCATTGATATATCAGGGTGAGGTTACACTAAAATTTCCACAAAAGAGTGTTTGACTGGGAGTCCGCTGTGATGCAAATGTCACAGTATTTTTCTCCCAGGCAATCACCATTGCCTCAGAGGGGTGGGGGTTAGGGTATGCAGAGTTAGCGCTGGTTCTTACTCAGGTGTTGCCCCAGCCCCTTCCATCCACACCCAAAGCCTTCTCACCCAAGTTTGGTGTGCTTTAAACCCAGGGCTACCTGGCCCAAATGGAGCTATAAGTTAGAGCTCAGGTACAGCTTTCACTCAGTCAAGTAACACTCACTTTGCAGTGAGGACTTAGGTTAAAAGACTCAAGTGCTGATAGTCCTAAAATGCCTCCCTACCATTCCTAAAGTGTTCCCAGAAGGATAGGCAAGTTCTTTCACAATTTACTGGGAAAGAACCATAGAGCAATTCATCTTATTGCAACACTAAGAACTATGGGATGTGCACCCAGAAGCCCTTGCAACATACACGGGTGAGTTTAGCATTAGTTAAGAAACAACAATGCAGGTACAACTTTGCTAGGTGGCTGATAACACCTGGACTAAACTAACTTGGGTGTTCTAACCCAGGTGCCAATCACCTGAGTTAAGTCTGCCCTTAGAGGTTCCTTTCCTTACTTTACTATCTCCAAGTGCAGCATTCCACATCTCATTTTGATTTCCGCCTCCCCAGACAAGTCAATGTGATTAACCTTTGATTTTCTATCAATTGCGCTTGGCTATAGGTGTTAAGATTATGCCCCCATGGTGGATGTATCTTGCTTCTACTTTAGCTGGTCACAGAGAGATTATGGATTTACTGTTTTTTAAAAAACACTCTTAGCATTTTTTCCTTCCCACAAAATACAATAATTGACAGACAGCAGGCCCTCTGTCCCAGAGTGACTGTGATTGTCCCTGGCATTTGTGCAGGGCAAGTGGGGTCTCCTAACACTCTTCTCTCCCCCACCCCCACTCTTACTTGGGCACCTGCACAAGAGTCAGGACTATGCAGCCCATTGAATCTTAAGATCAACACTCTCTCCTTTCTTTTCCTTATAGGCAGACACCCCCTAATGTCAAAATTCATGTCTCATGCTTTGTACCTGAAGCAGAAGCATTTTACTTTCACCTACCTGTTACGAGGATAGATCAGATGAAAAGCAAGATAAACAAAGTGCACCTGAAATGTAGGTTAGTTTTTGACAACATTTATCTTGATTAGCTTCACTTGCATGCTGAATGTTTCTATTAACCTATGGTGCTTTGAAAACATGGACGTTATCCTTCCAAATTCTTAGTGTTTTATTTCAAATCAGGTAGGGGATAGTACACTGATGGTTGAGTCACTACTGGAAAAAAATCAATTAAAGCGCAGACAGTCAATTTTACCAAATTTGCATATTCCAGTACTACTGGAGTACAACATTGTTACTATGGTACCCATTGGTACAATGGTGCAAAGATTGTGACCAGTTTTCTAGCACTTTTGAAATGTATCACTTCACAACTATGGCATCATAGCCATTTAAAAGACGCCTGAAGTTTAAAAAATGATTTTGTCTGCCTTCTTTTTCGCTGTCCCACTGGCATACCTTAAAGGGTCTTGATTTTCTAAGAGTGGATGGATGCTCAGCAGGTTAACAATGGAGGCACCCAAAAACACTAGCAATTTTTGAAAATCTTGGCCAGAAACTTCTGATGATTAAATATGACTTTTTGCTTGTTGGCAGTTTATTGTTGGCAGTTTATTTTTGTCTCCGTCTCTGAAAAAAAAATATCTCTAACCAAATAGTATTTTTTCTAAGAACATATGCACATCTTATAACAATGTAGAATTAACTAAGGAGACTTAACAAATTTGAAAGTCTAGAAGAATTTTTCTAGGGACTTCCTTAGTTTTGTGATAAAGTTGTCAAGGCAAGAACCATCATGCCATTCTTAATGCTTTAAACTCTTAAATATCTAATTAAATTAGAATAAGCATGGTGCAATTGGAGATCATATTAAAATCTATTCATAAATTTGGTACCTCCTATGTGACAACAGAAATTAAGACAGATTAGAATACAATTGTGAAAAAAATGTGAGGGAGAAAAGTTGATCAACTGACTTCAGTAAATACTGCTGAAAGATCTGAGGGCAGAAAAGAACACACTCATGTAAGAGTACCAGACAGTTTCCAAGAGCTATGGAGAGTGAAGAGACAGTTTTCAGTAAATCCAGACTGATCACTTTTTACCCTCATAGAGTGGGGTATGTCAATCTGTAGGATTCAGGGCTCACTGTGCAATACAGAGTTTACCTGCTTGGGGAGCTTTTTCTTATGGCTCAGGCATCAAAACTATCTTGCTATGGGGCACACCTACAGAACACAGTACAACTCACCCTCCTGGGGAAGGGACAGGCAGCCAGAGAACAAAAAATGGTAGCCTAGTGCAAAATGAATAAGCAAAGTTGCCCCATAACTACAGGGACTCCTGAAGCTGGGGAGAAAGGAAGGGTCTGACCTTTGGCATAAATGGCAAATTCCTTGTCTCCACTGTTGTGGAATTCCCTGGGCCCTGCATACTGAAGCCATACAACGACAAGGCAGGAGCATGAATGTAGCTGGGGCAAGAAGCAGCTCTGTAGCAGTTAATTTTCTATACTAAATGAAATAGAACCCTTTTTGTTATATTATTTTCATTTTATCAGCTCCCTTTCCTACTTTATTTTAATTACTGACTAGCATCCAGGTAACCAATTAGTACAGCATTAGCATCAGGAGAAATTCAGATGCCAATTTGTAAAAAGGCTGTTGACTGTTTCCTGCCTTATGTCAGAGAGGCTATTTAAAGAGAGAGAGAGAGAGAGAGAGATAAGCACTTGCATTTCCTACAGTGTCACAAGAAGCGAGATAAAAAGTGCACCTGAGTGCCACAAGCCCTTTACCTCTAGGGCTTCCTGAAAATGAACACCTAGGGTATTCAGTGCTATTAATAGTCAGAGCAAACCACATAAAATATAAATATTTAACCCTAAATATAAAAATGTCTGCTGACTTCTTCAAAAAGGAAGCAAAGGGAGAAAATTGCCCACGTGCTTAAAATTATTACATTTTTCCATCCCAAAATGCAGACTGTATTTTATGTGAATGATTGCCACTTTCAAGATCATTGGTCTGTCTCAGGTTGCTGGTGAATAAATCCAATAAGTCACTCTTTGTTATGAAGATTCTAGCTGTCAGAGTTTTGTTTTGTTTTTTAAGAGCAGAAATTCAGTATGATTCTAGCCTGAGCTTCAATGGGACTGCTCGTGTGCTTAAAGTTAAGCACAGCTTTAAGTGCTTTGTTGGACCAAGGCCCAAAGCACTAAGAAATGTATTTTAGAGAACAACTGGTGAAGGAGGATGAGCTGGATTAATCTTTTCCCCATTTCTAACATCTAACTTTTTTTAAAATAAGATCATGCCAAAGGCCCTGACGTATCAAGGTACTTAACCATATGCCCAACAATAAGCATTCAAGTAGTCCCACTGCCTACTCATGTGCTTAAATACCCCGATGAATCAGTGCCAAAGGACTGACAAGGGGATAGGTAACAAATGTATTTACAATTTTTGAGGGCATTCATGTTTTGAATAAAAAGAACACTGTAGCTTATTTGGACAACTTGTTTTCAGAATTCTGTACTATGTTCTGTACCTGCAAAACCAGCATCACCCCAACTTTTCTCTGATTCCCACCTCATACACCAGAAATGGAAATTGCTTCCTATCATTGAAAAACAGGGATAACAGATCATTATTGAAATCCAGGCTACTTAACAGACCTGCTAATTTCTTTTTTCACACCAGAGAGAGTTTGGCTGTTGTACTGTAGCTCTATCTCTGCTTAAACCTATCAAGCTGATAGTTGCTCTAATTTAACTCCATTACTCTTTTGTCTTGACAACAAGACTGTAGTCATTTCCCAAAGTAAAAAGCAACCTCTTTTCTTTGAGGTTTATTTCAAACGATTTTCTTTCTTCTTAATGAGACTGATCCATATGTTTGCTGTTGCATATTGTGTTCAGTTAACGGGAAGATTTTCAAACACTATGAAAAAGCTTCTTTCATTTTTCCCTCTTTCAGCTTTGTGTTCTTTTGAATAGCTGCTTTAACTATTGCATTAGATACAATGTTCTGAATCCAACATGTTTTATTTCTGAACAGTGCTTTTCCTCCTGCCCCATGAACCCAATCTACCCATGCCAGTCAGTTCAATATGCCTGTATTGCCTTTCCCCTCATTTCTCCAGTCCTCATTTTGTCTACATCAAATTATAAAAGATTAAGGTTTTTTTTAAAGCTGTTTTGATCAGGCATCCTGCAGTGAAACATCATACGTTAACTGGTGTATTGGAACTGCCACTGAGGTACCATTAGGCAACAATTATAGGACTTTTAAACTTTTGTTGTTACTGTTTTCCATTAAGTCAACTCATGGTCCTTATTTGAAGGAAGAAAATGCATTCACTCTGTTCTTTTTAGTGGTAAATGAATTGTGTGTTTTCTGTCTGTGAACCAATGAAAAGCTTAAGAACAAAATCACATTGACAAAATAGATTTCTTAAACACCAAGAGTATATCTAATAATATGATACCAAAGAAACAATAGGCAGAATGCAGAAACTGCTGCAACTACACACTTAATTAATATTAAGACAATGATAAAAATCACTGAACTTTGTTGGGACATTATCCTGAAATTTGTGCCAAGGCTTTGTGGTATTCATTGCACTATTTCATTATGGATTGATTTGAACACCCTTCAATGGCAGGTTACAATAAGAGGAGTCATAGGTTTCAGCTTTAGTACTTCAAAGGGCTGGTTTCCCTGTGTCTTGAACCTTGGACAGTCATTGACATCTATGCAAAGTGGGTGTAACATCCTCTAACACTTTGCACAGGTGTAATTAGGCAAAGAACAGGCCCCCTGTTATTGACTTTCTTGGTTTGCTCTCCAAAATTTATTAAAGCATAACACTTTTGGTGCCACAAAAATCAGGAGAGGCAAAGGCACATTTAAAACTAAATTTGTGTCCCCGACTAGAGGCCAGCCAGCCACAGACCAGTCCTCAGCATAAAGTAGGGTAGCCTGATGGCTGCTCTACCTTATGCCTAGACTCCTATGGCTCCAAGAGATTGTTCTGGCAGCCAGGAATCACCATGTTGTAAGCATACTCAGTGAACCCCTTTCCCTATGACACACAACTGTATGCCAGGGTTCAGAAGTGGGAATGGCCTAGCAGATGCTATGTTGGCCCCTTCGTCACTAGAGTTTTGTCTATCTATGGGAAATCGTCCAGTAAAAATATAAACTGGCTTGGTAAGGGGGTTAAGGTTGTTTTCTATCCCCAGAGAAGAGCAAAGCAACCTTGGCAGACCAGAAAATGTTGCCAAGAGTATTTTTCAATTAAATATTACTGACTCTTTTCAGCAATATATGTGTCAGGACATAGAAGCCCACACAGATCTATTCCTGTGGTTTTACATGGGAGGATGCATGATAGAGCCTGACTATTTTAGTTTATAATTATGGATACATAACTGACCAAATAATTTAGACCCAATGCAGTTTTGCTATAAGTGTAGAAAACTCTCTCAACATTTAGCGGTGTCCTGATCTTTTATGTACCATTGTTATCTTCCATATCTAGTAACCTATACTCCCTACAACTCTTATCTCTTCCTCAGGCATTTGCCTTCTGCAGCCTGATGGCAACACAACTCACTGGGAGAGGACAACCCTGTCCAGGCCCCTTGGCCGAGACTGAATGGGATTTTAGGTTTCACAAGCTCCTTATCCTTCAGCACCTCTCATTAGATGTTATAGAGAACTCTCTTCCCTTTGTGGATGTCTGTGTGAAATTACCAAGACAGCCATAATCTTAATAAAACAAAATTCAATAAAAATAGAAAGAATGAAATTAAAACAAAAGACACAGGTTGCTTAATATATTTAATATATCTATGCTTTACCATAAACTAAACTAAATTAGGCATTCTCAACTTAAGTGAAAGCAATACCCTCTCTGACCCCTCTAGTCAGATTGGCAGCATTCCTTGCTGTCCAAATACCAACTCCTCTTAGCTGTCCCCAGACCCTATTTATCAAGTCCATGCATGTGGTCAGCTTGCATGCCCACGCATACCTCCCCTGACCTAGGGCAGCCATTCCTGCTTTTCAAAGCACTTTTCTCCAGTTACCTACTAATACATTAGGGGGCTGGCAAGATGCTTTCGTTCTCTACTTTCTAGAAGATCGCCCACTGAGTAAGAGAAGATGCTTAACAATAATTAATGGCTGCCTTTTTATTGCTAACAATATGGCTCAGATTCTGCCTTTCACAGAGCACCTTGGTTGGATGTATCTAGTTTTGGTTAGGTCTCTCGTTAAACCCCTGTAATCAATTTTTCTTTTTCCAAGAAATGAGTTATGGGCAGACCCTTAGACCCTCCACTGTTATGCTGAAGTCCACTATCCAAGCTGAAAAGGTAAATACCCCTAAGTAATTGCCATCATGTCTTGATTTATTGCATTGGGTTTTGTTCACCTAGCGTGACTGTGTAAATGAAAAGATACAATAATGAAAATGTAAAGGAAAAGACATGTGGAATATCATAACCGATTCACAGAGCTTCTAGGCAAAAAGCTAGGAAATTAAATTGTGAAGAACATTTGTAAAACAGAGAGTCAAGTATTCTTTTGGTTTGTGTATGCAACTGACAAACATGCACATTCCACTACTGACATATCACTAATCAAAAAATCTAAACCTTTCTGCTTTTATTCATTGTAATAGTATATTCTATTTCAGTAGCGTCCATAAAAGAAACTTACACTGATAATAAAACTCCACTAACATCAAATGACAGGTTTTTTTCAGCATCTGATGGAAACAGGATATACACAGACATAAAATGTTGTTAGTTATACGTTGTTGGTGGACTGAAAAATACAAAGTTAAAAATATAAAATAAATACTTTTGTTACATTCACTTACTAACATCTCAGCTATGGAACCAGAACTCAGAAAGATGAGGAAACTTGTTAACTGGAGTGAAAGACAGTTTTATGTGAGATCTAGTAGCACAGCATGTTGTCCACCTCAGATTGAAACTCAAGGAAGAGGGGCTTTAGCTGCTGCGATAACTGTGTTTTATCCTCTAGGTTTGTGGAAAGATTGCTGTTGCTGACTTTCCAAAATGTGTACGCTGCAGATCCACTAAATGCATGCAGTGTGAAGGAGGGGCAGCCAGTTGAATCAGAGGCACTTGGGGAGGCACAGCTCCAGTTTTTATATTTATGGTTTATTTATTGTAGAATAATTTACATTATTTTAATCTCTAGTTTGTTTATTGTCAAATAAATTATACGAGTTTAATCTCTAGTTCTCTTGCAGGGCTGACACAGAACATTATGATGAAATGATGAAGAGGTTATAATTAGTTTCCTTAGGTGAGATCCTGAACCGCCTCTTCCCCCTCCGCCACTATGGCTCCTTAATGCCAGGTAAAATTATGACCATTGACTACCACCACTCTTGAAGTTGTGCAGTTAGGAAATACAATTTATGGCTCTCAGCAGGAAGTCTGGAGTGACATCCAGGACTTCTTGAGAGACAATTTACAATAGTACAATCTTTGGAATATATAGCTACATCTTGATCTCGATCCTGCTAGCACTTACACAGTGCTTATCTTTAAGCACGTGAATAGTCTCATAGAAGCCATTGGGGATTATTCATGTGCTCAAAGTTAAGCCTATGTATACATCTTCCAGGACAGGGGTTACACAGCCCAGATTAGACAGAGTTTTAAAAGCAATTTGATTTAGAAAAGTAAACAGACATAGTAGTAAAAATGATAAAATAAATAGAAGAAAAATGGCCATTTTACAGGCTCAGTAAGAATCTTAAAACACTAGATGTCTTTCTAAAAAATGTGCCCATACTCAAGCACAAAATAGGGACTTGAAGGAATTACTGGGTGAAATCCTATGGCTTGTGTTATGTAGGAGGACAAACTAGTTGATCAGAACGGTCTCTTCTGGCCTTACAGTCTATGAATCTATGAAAACTCAGAACAGTCTCCTGCAAACTGACAGTCTCCTGCAAGCTAAAGTCTGAAATTTCGTTTTTCGGTAAATTGTGTAACATTAGTATTCTTGGTTTGGATGAAATTTTTTTTGATTCACCTTCCTAAAGCTCAATTCTATGTGATGTTGGCATGTAAGCATATCTGTGGTACATTCTGCAGCACTGTGGGGGTCTTCTGCCCTACTGGACATATCTGGAATATCCAGCAGCAATTCCATGGTTAAGTGGCAGCCAGGGGACTGTATTTGGGATTCCTGAACTGGATTTAAAGTTCCACAGGAAACCGAGAGCTCATTGTCCTGAGGGTCTATGCTTGTGACAAGAATATTATGATAGGAGGAAACATGTTTTCCAAAGCTCACACCAGTGACAGTTGTTGCTGAGTACTTCAGCCCAGTATGAAGGAAGTTCCTTCTATGCCATGGGAACAGGAAAGAGGTGGGACGAGGAAGAATACATGCAATACAATACATCTGTTTTATAAATGTTATTCACAATTTAAATTTCCTAGCTTTTTGCCTAGAAGCTCTGTGAATCAGTTATGATATTCCACCTGGCTCTTCCTCTACATTTTCATTATTGTATCTTTTCATTTACACAGTCATGCTAGGTCCACATAACCCAATGCAATAAAATTATTCCGCCCTTTGTTTAAAAACTTGAAATGCTGTAGGTGAAACTAACCAAAATGTTTACTAACTTTTTGCATTTAATATAGTGTCAATCTATCAAACATACAAACAGTAAGTATTCCTTAACTCTGTATTGTTAATAAAACTTATACAACATGCACTAATATTTTGGGGGCTCTAAAATATATGCTCAACTGTAACCTTGAGAAAACAGATTTCAGCATAACAACAATCAAGTGACTCCATTGCCGGTGCTCCACATTTTACAGTAAATGTCCCTGTTTGCCAGATTTGGCACATCCATAACATGTTTGTAAATCACAAAAATTGTTTCAAAGCTCCCCCGTTCAATGATGGAATCACATTTTCTTGGAAACTCCAAGCATGTCATCTATCTCTGTCAGAAAGTCATCAGTGAACAATAAAGTAAAGTGTCACCACATGTCATTAATGAGAAATCCTCTAGTCTTCCTGACTCTCCCAGTCAAGACATAAAGCAGTAGCAGAAATAGACACATCAAATGAAAAATAATGTGAAATAGGTATTAAAGAAATTGTTGACATTCTAGCATAAAAACACCTGGAAAATTTAAATTTAAAAATAAAGAGCTGTCTCTTCTATATTTTTAAGTGCTCTTGGGAGCTGCTGTATATTCTGAGATATTTTGTTTGCCTTTGATACCTGTTCTTAGAAGTATTTACTGGAATCTAAATGCAAATCTTGCATTTATCCAGAATGATGTAAAAGTTTGAATAATGGGTAACACTCACAAGAGATAATGATATATTTTTTTCAGGACAGAAATGTTTTTCTGTCTGAAAAAAAAAGTTAACGAAGCACAATAATACTGGCAAAGTAATTTATCACATTACTGATTACAATATGTGCCATTTCCTAGACAAGAGGAAAATGTATGGATCCATGCATTACTCCATCCTCTATTACCTACATTGCACGGCAAAGTAAATGTATCAAGATCTTATTAATGGCCAGAGCAAAATATAAGGGGGAGTGGGTACTTGTTTTGTGACCCATGAAAACTGGGGTCTGCAGCTTTTTAGTTAAAGTCATACATAACCTTGAGGGAAATATGATAAAACTTGCATCTACTGCATGAAACCTGCATTCATTTGGAAAAAGTTCATCTAAGGCCAGATCCAACTAAAACCTTAAACTTCTTTTAATTCTGCTAAAATCCTCTCAGCATCACGAATATATAATGTCTTAAATCTGGCACACAATGCTCAGTAATTATGACCATTAATGACTGAATGCCCATGAAGAAAGTTCGCACATGGGATCAAATCAACAGTTTGATCACTAAAAACAAAGGTAAGCAGAACTTTTCCTAATTAACTACAAGGTTTTAGCCAGTAATTCCAATTCAAGGGTTGGTTTATATAGTGTCCATCATGCAAAAAAAGATTAGATCAGCGGTGGTAACATCAGAAGTGTACACAAGCTATAAAATATGCTGTGGATTAGATAGACAGATATTACAGAGACAAGGTGGGTGAGAATATCTCATTGGACCAACTTCTGTTGGCAAAAGAGACAAGCTTTTGAGCTACACAGAGTTATTTTGCAGATAGAAAGACAGACAGATAGCATCAAAGGAGCCATATGTCTGTACAAATGTGAAAAAATTCTGAATGGACAATAGGTTCTGCCTTAGATTTATTAGTTATGACATCAAAAAAATCTCTTGACTGGCCAATGGCTCATTCAACATAAGACCTGAGGCACAATTGGGATCTTAGTATTCTGTTAAAAATAAATCACACTGTTGGAGGTTATCAAGATGCTGACTAGCCTAAAACTTCTGATAACTGTAAAAACTTAGTATCTACAGAATAAATCATCTTCCCAGTCTAGAACTGCAGGGATGAAATTAGGAAATTGCTATTTTTGATTAAGCAAGTATGAAGTCTTCTCATTTTAGGGCATAAACAGCATACAGCATGATATGCATATTTTAAATGAGACACTTACTTTTTTGATTAAAACATTAATAATTACAGCTTCCATGCCTTAAAAAAAGTTCTACAACTTCTCTTTCAAAGAAGTCTCCAACTGTCAAGTTTTGGCTTTGAGAGCTAATAAACCTGACTCTGAGTTTTTTCCATCCTTTTAAGCATATCTCTGAGAAATTATGTCTACCTTAATAATGCTTGGAAACCACTCAAAAGAGTGCTGGCTAAAATGTAAAGCTAATATTAGTTTCTAGAGCCAATCTGCTAGGTATGCAAGTGATCCACAAAATTGGCACTTATCCCAATGAAAGAAAAAAAATTGTCCTGCAACGTATCACCCTCTCCTATGGGAAAAAGCTTCAGATGCTAGAAACAGGGTTTACCCAACCTGAATGCTGCTGAATAGACTGACTTTTCCTCAAGGAGCCTACAGATTCCAAGGGTTTCAAAGAAGTTCAGGACAATTTGTACAGAGGTTCTGTTCCTTTACACAGATTGCAGGGGTTCTCAGACTGGGGATCACAAGGTTATTACATGGGGTGTCACGAGCCGTCAGCCTCTACCCCAGCCTCCAGTATTTATAATAGTGTTAAATATTTTAAAAGTATTTTAATTTATAAGGCGGGGTCACACTCATAGGCTTGCTGTGTGAAAGGGGTCATCAATACAAAAGTTTGAGAACCACTGTAGGGTCCTCTGCCCTCCCTGAGACTAGGTGACAGCGTGGCTCCACTGGAGATATATAACCAGGACTTCCTTTAGTTACTCCTGCCTTTGGGACCTATCCCCCATGCTTCCTTGCATGAAGGGGATCACAGAACAGTTAATACAGGATCAGATTGCATCTGCTTTCTGCCAGCTTTTTCTGCCAGTCTGTGATGGCATTTTTGAATCTCCAACCTCAAAATGGGGCTGTGGCAAGCGGGGATGGTCCTATAGAAGTAACTGAACTGCTCCCTCAATGTAGGATAAGGCATTTCCATGCAAAAGGGACTCCTCGACACTTAAAATACTAGGGAAGCAATTACCTCTTTGTAGGTAGTAAATAGGAATGAGGAATTTGAAAAAAGGTAACTAAAGAAGAATGAACACTCAACTGTAAAAACATTCAGTCCTGTGCATTAAGCATTTTGAGTAAAAAACACACTATGCTCTATCCCTCACACCATCTTTAGCAAGGGGGTTACTCCCTAGCCTCTGAGTCAGAAAATAATTGTATCAAATAATGGTGTAATTATAGCACAAGACAATAAAGGATGTTATTTAGACCCTTGTGGGATGCTTAAGCTTGCTCATCAATACATTTCTGAGTGACAGCTGAGTTTCTTAAATATACAAGCGGTGGCATGTAAAATCTGTGGACAGTTTGCCCATTCTGTCGAAGACAGATAAATCCTGACCCAGCAGCAGGACAAAACAACTTGCTAAAACATGAGCTGAGGCAGATAGTTCAGACTCATGGGAACTAAATATTATACGCTTCAGAGGCTCCTGGAATAACAAAAAAGCTACATATAAACTATGTTGGGAAGCATACACAGGAAAGGCAGATGTTGTCCTCAAGACAAGTCCACTCACTAAAAATTTACTGCTAAATACGCTTTGCTTCCACATTGAGCAAAAAGCAACAACAAGAGCAGTGAATGTACTGCAGAAGTAAAAACCAGAGTTGTCCTGTGGGAGTAATAGATGAACTGATTTAAAATTGATATAGTTGTGTTAGCCTTTGATTAGTTTTCACCCCAATCTTATAATTGTTGGGTATCTTAATTGGCTGATTACAGTCCAATGCTCAGGATATATTGGATTCCTTTTAAATAAATACCCCAGTTTGTTGAGAAGAACATTATGTTGAAACAGATGCTTCAGTATATTTAATGCTTAGTTTACACATCTGCATTTTATATTGTGTATATTTACTTTAGATTAATTATATCTTCTTCTACTTAACATGGTCACCCAGGAAATCGGGACTGATGCTTTCGTCCAGATTTATTGTCTTGGTCTTCACTTGCATCTGCATTTTAGAAGAACAAAAACCTCTTCATATGCTAACACTCATAGATTCCAAGACTAAAAGGGACCATGGTGATCATCTAGTCTGACCTCCTGTATAACACAGTCCATGGAATTCCCCCAAAATAATTCCTAGAGCATACTTAAAAAAAAAAAACTAACTGATTTAAAAATTGTCACTGTGAGAATCACTGCAATCCTGGGAAAATTGTTCCAATGGTTTATTACTCTCATCATTAAAAATGTATTCCTTATTTCCTGTCAGACTTTATCTAGTTTCAACTTCCAGCCACTGGATAACGTTATACCTTTTGCTGTTAGATTGAAGAGCCCATTATTAAATATTTGTTCCCCATGTAGACACACATAGCCTGTAATCAAGTCACCCCTTAACTGTGTGTGTGTGTGAAGCTAAACAGATTGAGTTCTTTGAGTCTCTCATTATAAGGCATATTTTCTAATCCTTTAATCAGTCTCAGGGCTGTCCTCTGAACCCTCTTCAATTTATCATCATCCTTCTTGAATTGCAGGTGCCAGAACTGGATACAGTATATTTCTAGTGCCAAATATAGAGGTTAAAAACCTCTCTACTCCAATTTGAGATACCCCTGTTTATACATCCCAGGATTACATTCGCTCTTTTGGCCACAGCATCACACTGGGAACTCACACTCCTCTGACTATCCAACCACGACTCCCAATTATTTTTCAGAGTCACTGCTTCTCATGATAAAATCCCTTATCTGGTAAGTATAGCCTACATTCTTTGTTCCTAGATGTATACATTTACATTTAGCCATATTAAAGTGCATATTGTTGGCTTGCATGCAGTTTACCAAGTAATTCAGATTGCTCTGAATTAGTGACCTGTCCTCTTCATCATTTATCACTCCCCCTTGAGCCCTTTAATAGCCTAACACACACCCGCATATACAATTAACATTCACAATGGCAAAATACGTGGAAGCCAATGGGTTTTGTGAGTGCAAATGTTAATTATTTTGTATATGCACATTTTAGGGTGTATGCAACTGTTATACTTTTTTGCAGGTGTCTGCGCCTACCAAGAGCAAGTCAATTTTGAATGTACACAAGTGAAGACTGGGTAAAGGCATGTGTAGTAGCTTAAACTGTTTTTTTTTTTAATACTTCTGCTTCAATTAATTCTTGTGACAAAGAGCTTGCACTTTTTTGGGTATTAGGCTGATAAAGTTTACCACATGGTACCAATAAGCGTCCTTGTGTAATAGGCATTTATACTGAACAATCTCTAACAGGAGTTATAACAGAGTTCAATACAGTGAATTTTGTTCCCCAGCCTCAAACACAGAAGCAGATCAGGAAAATCTCTTTTTTTTTTTGTTTATACATCGCCAACAAGAAACCTTGTGAAAAGGATTCCTTTCCCCAATACTCCCGCAAATGCATTATCCTTCATAAGAAAAGGGACTAAAGGCACTTATTATCAAATTCATATAATTGTGGAACCCTACAATTACACATCTCAAATGACACGAAACATCAATGTTCTCTTTCAATTTTCAAGTCCAATGATTCAGTATCTATATGTCATAATATGAAATTCACTCATAATAGTATCCTTGATATTAATTGCGATTAAAGGTTTTCTTCAGGCCTATTCAGTCTGCCAGGTATGCCAAATCATGCAGGATATAAAAAACTTCCCCCTTTTCAACAAAGAACTATTCAGACAATACAAGATATTTCAAGAGTATATTTCTATAGTATTCTTCAATTAGGATGGCACAAATGTTAATGTTATAAATAAGTCAAGTACCATCTTTGACTCCTCTCTCCTTTACTGATCATATTCAAGCTGTGGCTAAATCCTGTTCTTTCTTCCTTTGTAGCCTATCCAAAATCCTTCCCATCTATTCCATCCTTAGTGCCAAACCCTTTTGGTCCATCCCTCAATTATCTCCAGCCCAGACTATTGTAACATCCTTCTCTCTAGCCACCTAACTAACTTCCCTCCAGTCTATCTAAAATGTAACTGACAAACTCATCTTCCTTGCTATGAAAAAGCTGAGTCCCCATCCTGTTCGCAACAGATCATACACACCCTGTGTCAGCACCCAAACTCACCCCTTTCCTAGTTTTTATTATTATTGTTGCTGTTTTTATATTATGGTAGAACCCACAGTTCTGAATCAACCTCAGGTCCCCATTGTGCTAAGTGCTGTATAAATACACAGGATGCCATCCTGACCGTCACAAATTCCAATTTAATTGGCTTTACTGGCAATTCAAAAAGAACAGCACATCAAAAAAATTCTTCCCATGAGCTGGCCATCTCTAGAGTTGCCCTCCATGAGCTCCCATATCCCAGCTCCATACTTCTCTCTCCCAGGGAGGCTGCTCCCACTTCCTTTATATCACTGGAGGAGCTAACAAGCTAGACTTGCCACAATAAATCATCAAAACTTCATAAGCTTTTGTTCTAACAACTGCTACAGGGTCGGTTAGACTCGTTCATCACTATGGCCTTTAACTTTCCTTACAAGCCCACCTCCTTCTGGATCACTTTCAAGCTCCTTGCCCTTGCTTCCAAGGCTCTGCACAGCTCTGCCCTGCCTACATCTGATTCCTGGTCTCCCACCATTCACCTGTTTAGTCCCTGTATTCCAACACTTCTGCATCACTCGCCATACCCTTTGTTCCCGTCTCCTAAGCTGACACCTACATCTGGAAAGTCCTCTCTGATCCTGCATGACACACAAACTCCCTCCCACTCTTCATATCCCTGCTCAAAATCCAACTTTCCCCATAACCGCTCAAACAACTACCATCTAATTCATTCTCTTTAAACAATAAAAATAATTTACAAATGTAATTATATAAAAATAAGCCCCTGGGGACAAATGATGTGTATTGTGACAACTTTGTTTGCCTATCCCTCTCTCTAGTCCCCTTGCCTGTTATCTCTTCTGGTGATCCACTCAGATTGTATGAGTTTTGAGGCAGGCACCATACATTTACTATCTATGCAATGCACCACCCAAGACAATCACACTAGTTACAAATATTAAATAATAAATTGTAATTTGTTACAGATTCTGTGCAAAACTGCTCAGAAAGTAGATATGAATGTGGTTCTTTTAATGAACATAAATTATTTAGGCTGTCCACCAAAACAGATTCAACTTTATAGGAAACCTGTAGCAAATGACTTTTCATAGGTATTTCATGCTTCAAGCCTAGGCTTCTTGTTACAGTATCCTTGAGCTGACAACCATATATCTGTCCCTCTTCTTTTTCTCTTATTATTTTACTGACCATTGTAGTTGACTCAGTATATGACCATTAATTTAACTGTGCTGTGTATCCTATCCTTCCAACAACAAAACCATATTTTAGGAGACCAAAAGACTGCAGAAACTGAAGAGATGCCTCTCAGCAATTTCAGTTCCATAGGCTTCAAACAGAAGAGCAGCATATCAATTTTTCTCTACCTCTGATATTTTGAAACAAAATTGGTTCCAACCTTGGTTAAATTCTGGCCTTGCACCGCTTGATTTTCTCTCCCTACCTTTTTACATAGCTATGTAATTTAGTCAAATGATAGTTTAAGTACTATTATTCTAAATGATCTCTCTTTAATTGGCATTTGCAGTATTCAGGCTGTCTCAATTACATTAGACTTCAAAGGCCATTTTACTTGTCTATCTTTTAATAATGTGGCAAGTTTACCAGGTTTTACTCATTAAGGGCTAGAATGTGGCACTGGGGTAAGTAGCTCATAGAAAGGGGAAGTGTGAAGCTGCACTGGTGCAGCAAGAACACCAGGGGGCATAAGACAACTTCTGGAGCTCCAAAATGTGAGGCAGTGCATGCCTATGGCACAGTGGGGCTCAAACTTTTTTACTGGCAACCCCTTTCACACAGCAGGCCTTTGAGTGCTACCCCTCTAATAAATTAAACACACTTTTAAATATATTTAACACCATTATAAATACTGGAGTCAAGCGGGATTTGGGGTGGAGGTTGACAGCTCACAACCCCCCATGTAATAACCTCACGACCCCCTGAGGGGTCCCGACCCCCAGTTTGAGAACCCCTGCTACAGCATCCTTTTGTACTGGGCAGCATACCTCCCCAATACAGACAGACAGCTCTGTTTGCTGTATGCAAGGGGTTGGATCCCCGGACCTATGTTCTCTAGCGCTCCGGCCACACTCAGGCAAGTAGGAAGGGAGAAATACTTGTGCTCCCTAGAGTACAGGGGGTGCAACCTTGCCTGGTTCTCATGCAATTCTGTCTAGTCTTTACATAGGGTGACCACATTTCCCCAAGTAAAAACAGGACACTGCGTGGGGCTGGCCCGAGCGCCCCCACCCCCTATGAAGCTGGCCCGAGCCACCTTACCTCACTACTACCTCACTGACTGCCCAAGCCCCATACCTCCTGGGACTGACAGCCTGAGACCCACTGCCCAGTGCGTCTCGTCATCACTTGCCCCCATATCCTGGAACATTCCTCCATACACCCCACATTTTTGGCAAATGGGACAAATGCCCATTTTTGCCAAATAAGTCAGGATGTCCAAGACAAGGCTTAAAAAGGGGACTGTCCCGGCTAAAATGGATGTATGGTTACTCTATCTTTACCCTCCCTTATACTGAGCTACCACACAAGGACTGGGCAGAATCTGACTCAGATTCCAAGCTCTGCAAGCTCTGAGCATGAAACCCTCACTGACTTCCATGGAAGCTCCATGTATATAGGTGTGCCGGGATTCTACCCTTACAGTTCACATATTCCAATATGTCAATTCCTGTACCATAGAACCTTGCTGATTTGCGCTTCATTAAATTGCAAACTCTGAAATCTGCACACAATATATTTCGTGATTTCACTCTGCTTCTGCGCAAAAAATTAATAGCAAATGCTGTAGGTAGCAATCATACTTTCATAAACAACAGCATTTTAATAATGTGCTACAGAACAGGTTCTAAAGTATTATGCAATATTTTCACACACAATTAAAACTAAATTATTGTTAACAAACCAAATGAACAAAGTACCTTTCACCATGCATTAGCCTTGTTTTTTACTGGTTGTTCTCTTATGTGCGAATTTGCAAATTTCAATAATTCCAAAGATTCTGAAAGTCATTAGTGGTTGTATAATTCAATAGAAACTCTCTATCTGATAGTGTTGTTTTAATGAACAAAGGAGCTTAACATTCAGTTATGTACCCCATATCAATACAAAATTGATACCACAAAGTTTTGTAAAACTACTTCAGTGAATAAGGTACTATCAATTTTTTCCCCTCCTCGCATTAGCTGCCAATGTGGCATATAGCACAAGTGTCTGGTTTTGGCTATACATACAATGTAGTATTTTCCCTTTACTACGAAGATCCTGATTCTGATTTCACTTATTTTATACCTGGGTAAACTGTTGACTTGAAAGGAGTTGCTCATACTTTACTCCAGTATAATGGAGAGCAGACCCAGGCACAAAAGATGAAATCCTGGCCCCATAGAACTCACTGGGATATTTGTGAAGTCAGACTTTCACCCAAAGACTTTTAAATGAACGTGAAACTAAGCTGGTGATAATGATTTTCAGTGGGCCACAAGGACACAGTATAGGTGAATGGGTCATATGATACAGATGGGCTTTTTCTATAAGCCTGAGGTTATGAGTCAAAGCAAGACAGATTGGCTAGAAACAGTAGAACTAACACAGTCTTTGATTTAGGATTGGACACAGCAAAGTAAAAGTGAATGCTGATGGGAGCTAAAATAGAATATTTAAATAGCTATTTTCAGAAATTAATGGATTCATTACTGACACTTCAAGCTGTAATTTTAAAAGGATAGATGCTTCATTTTTAAATTTTAATGTTTATCAAAAGATAAATTTTAATGTTTATCAAAAGATTTGTATATTTGTACTGCTGGGTATTTTTTGTTTGTTTTCCAATAAAACACATTTATTAACCTATCAAAGATTTCTTCATTCAGTTAACTACTAACAATAGCTAATTCAAAGAAATTAATTCAATAGATTCTAATTTAAACATGGTTAAGCCATTTTGACCATTAGCAAGCCATTGCCAACCCCATTACATTCACAGGACTGCTTAGGTCAAAATTCACAGATAAGGCTGATCTTGGTAGTAAAAGGAATGTATTAACTTGCTTTCCTTTACAAATATCTATGTAATTAATAACTACTGCCACATTTTTACATTACGAGTGCAGCACTTCACTTGAAAAGATAAAGATAATTGTCCCTGTTAATTATTAATGTAAACACACAGGAGTTCTTAAATATCAGAAATACAAAATAAAAACATGCCCCAATGACTCAGGCTCAATTGATATTATCTCTACCTTTTGAGATACAGCATATCTTTACACCCCCTAGCCCTAAGACAGGACAGCATCCTTAATCAGGAAGGGATATTTCAGCAAGTGCTTAACATCTGCTACATGACTACGAATTTTCCTGAATCGGTGCCTCTGTGTGCTGGAAGACATGATCCAGAGCCAAATCTTTCTGTCCTTATCCAAGCAAAACTTCCATTGACTGCAGGATTTAGCTCTCTGGATAGATTGGGTGGCTTGGGTAAAAATACAAGATAAATCTATTTGTCAACCTATCTCTAGTCTGCCTCATGTAACTGTGTTGCAGATTTTTCATAATTTACTATTTCAATTCACATCTGCCAAGGGAAATTAATGCTTTTAAAACATCCAGCTGAATTATAACTATATATAAGGAATATAGAACATACACATTAGATATTCATATCAGTTTTACTTAATAGCATCTTGTTTATCTTATCAAGAATATTACTTTATTATGAAAAGTATAAAACAACCTGACATAAACCTAGAGAATGGGAGAATCTACATATTACATTGTTGATCACATGCAGTACCTGAGGATGGTAGTCCTCATATTGTGTGTACAATATAGGTTATATTGCTAAATTAAAATTAACTAAATTAAATTAGAAATATGGCACTCTAATTAGTATTACTGCTTATTTACTAATTAGTAATTTAATAATTACTTATTACTGCTATTGGTCTTGGAAGATTTATTATTTTAATAATTACAATAATTCCATCACATACCAACAGAAAACAGTCCAAATGTTGGAAAGAAAATACAGAGCTATAATTTCAGATACACACTTAAGCAAAGAAGATACAATGGGGAAATCTGTAACAATGTGCATACTAGAATAAAATTAGCAATGATATAAAAATAAAAAGACAAGGTGGTGAGGTGATCTATTTTATTGGACCAACTTCTGTTAGTGGCAGGGACAAGCTTTCAAGCTTCACAGAGCTCTTACTCATGTCAAACAGAAAGTCAAAGAAAGACATTAAAGAATTACAGAGTAGGGATCTAACCTGCTATACCTGGGTAGACCAAGGGATGCTACCAATTTTGGTAAAGTTGTAACAAAACCAAACTCCAAGCAATTATATGAAGTTGAATTATTGAACTAAAATAATAGAAAATCCATCATTTCTACAGCTTGATTAGCCTGTGGATGGCTAGAAGTCTGAATAATATAGAGTGTAGAATGCTGACATTAAGTTTTGTAAAATTCTCTATTTTGGATATTCCCTCCACTTTCTGATTTAGTGTATTTTATATTTGGTCATCAGTTGCCTGACAAGTATTGTATCCTCTTTGTTATTTACATATCTTATTAAGTCTGTTTTCTAGAAGTACAAAAGGTCAACATCACTGTAAGGATAATATTGAACATTCTTTACCACAGCAAAGGAGGAACGAAGAAAGAGGAAATAGAAATCAAAGTCTGGGTCTCTAAACTATTATTAAAAAACCCTTAATAATTAAAACGCTTGGCAATACAGTAATGATTAATGCACCTGTTTTAAATTAGTCATGAGAAAATAAAATCTCATGTGTATTTAACATCACAATGATCACTCAGTTAAGCTCCTTGAAGGGGGAAAGAAATCTAATGCTATTTCTTGAGTTTCAAGACATGCTTCTTTCAGTTGGCTGAAGCATCACTGCAAGAAAATTATCTCATTGCTCTAACACACGTTGGAAAAGAAAACTTTATAGAACCCAAGTTTGATTTTCAAGCTCAACACCAAAAGTTTAGAAATTCTGTCTGAAACTAAGGTCCTATGCTTGCAACTACTTATGTACACAAGTAATCCTGTAGTCTAAAATGCAAAAAATCAAATGACAATCCATCAATCTAAGGCCCTGATTCTGGAGACAATTAAGAATGAAAAGTTACAGCTTAAGGGGTTATGTGTTTAAAGTTACATGTATACGCATTAGCAGGATCAGAGCACAAAATTGTACATTTAAGGCCACTCATAGATCACTTGGGTCAAATTCCACCATCCATTACATCTGTGCAACCCTCACAGCACGAGGTACACTAAAGTCTGTGAAGTTGCTCTGGATTTATACCAAAGTAACAGCAGAATTTGGTTTTATATCCTAATAAAACTACTAGTAAATGTTAACCATGTTTCTTCTATTAAAAATTAACAGTTAAAAAGGCATATTTCTGCCATCTTTTTAATCTCAGACAATCTGGTGTGATACACTTGAAAAGTGATTTATCTCCAATCATACTGAAGGTTTCAAATTATTCCTTTAACGAAATATTAAGAGCTAATCATGCAGTGAACCATAGCCACATGTTTGCTGACACCAGTAATTGTCTGCTTGTAAGAATCACTGCCTGGAGGAAGGTAGAAATTACACAGCTGAGCTTCACTAAAAGAGGCACATGGGCTGTAAAATGACACATGGGAATATAAAGATGCAAGGTGAAATGGGATAGATTCCTTCCTGAATCTCAGCAACATGTGCCTTCCAAATGAGGCTTATGGCATTAGATCTCTCAGCAAACCTCCTTCAAAATGGAATACAGTTTCATTTCACTATCATACAAACATACATAATAGATGTTCATTGAGTGGTGCCTGAGAAAGAAACATGTCATTGAGCATCTTGTATGTGCTTGAGACTATGTAAATATAGTAATGTGATTTTACACTTGCACAGGTGACAGTGAATATATGAGGTAGTTATATAAAGGGTTAATTCAGTTTTATGAAGTGTAAAATATGGAACCTATTTAAAATGTATTGTATGGGTTTTCTTTGAAGCTCACCTTATACCAACAGGTATACACTGCATTTTATTATACTGGTGATCATAAGAATGCAGTATATATACCATTTTTACAAAAATGACATTATTATTATGTAGTCAAACATCTGTTTGTATATACAGAGAACCTCATTCTGCCACTCTTACAGTAAGTAGTTTCACAAATTTCAACAGGGACCACAGGCACCACTTGCAGAGTACGTACTATTCAACAGAACTAAGAGTGGCAGAGGTGGTCCATTAATTAGCTCCTAATGGTACCCTTGAAATCAGGTCAAAATAGCCTTTTTCAAAGTAAAAGTTGGAGATGCATTACATATTATATAGCTACTACAATGTAGCATTCCTGGGAATGTAACAGAAGAATGTAATAGATAGAGTTGTTGTTAAAAGGTGATTGATGGACACTAATATCAGAGCATAAGGCTATTAAAATCCTATACATTACATTAAGTAGATTGGCTATATACGATATCTCAGAAAATTAAGTGACTGAGAAGCAATTAAGCAAGGATTTATTGTATTAAATACAAATTATTATTTCCTAATAAATTTTGTTTTTCAGTAAGCTGTCTCTTCTGTCATCACATGACTTTTAATCCTTCAGCTGCATAAATGTATATTGGTTATTCTCCTTCCACTTTATAATGGGTTTTAGATTTAAAGAACCTAGGGAGTGGAAAGCTTACAGAAATAATTTTGTATATAAACACTAATAAACTGGGCAACTCTTTTCAGTGGCTTTTTGCTGTGCTTGAAATCTCTGTCAGGTCAATACTTCTGTCTGAATTATTGCCTTGTGTTCAACCTTTATTGCTTTGCATTCAATTATTCATGCAATATACTATACATGCTACCCTCTACCTCATGTTTACATTAGGTGAAATCTTGTCCCCCACCCCACTGGAGCAATGGGAGTTTTGCCATTGACTTCAATGACAAGATTTCATTTACTGTATATACGTACATATTCATATGTACATTGAATGTGTGTGTATTTATAGATCTCTCTCTCTCTATATATATATATATACACACGCAAACACAAGTCACCCACCTCAATGCATATTATGTGCCTCACAGTACATAAACAAACATACACAGAATTACATATTATACCTGCCAAGTTATTTAAAAAAAATCCCTCATAATCAGAAGGTCTAATTGAGGCAATGGGAAAAATATTAAAAAGTATACAGATGGGAAAACTGGTTCAGATAAATCTTCACCAATTTTAGCCCTTGTGAGGTTCAGAAAAATATAGTTAACTACGTAGTTCTGCATTTCCTTGTTCTACTTGGCAGAACTGCCAAAAGGTGTACAATATTGACTGGTTGTTACAGACTGAGACCTTGACTTATACATAAAACTTTCTCCGATTTAGCTAAAACCCAGGTTTACACCAGTTTAATTAAATCCACTTTAAAACTATTTTTATTAAACTACTGTAACTTTTGTGTGTAGACAAAGCCTGACAATAAATAAGAGTAGAAAGCTCAAGAAATCTTGCAATACTTTGTTCTAGATTTTCAGTTCAATTTTACAGACCAAAGCATTTTGGATAACATCAGGGGAGTGTCCAATAGTCTGATACTCCGTGAAATGAATTCGTCATTTTAGAGATTTGCCTATCACATAATTCCACAAGGCCAAATCGTGAAATCAACAGAAATTTTGCCTGTATAAGGAGAAAAGTTTACAGGATTTGTGCTACTGTTAATAAGCGGGTGCATACATGCTATAACAAAGATCTAGGCAGGGCCGGTGCAACCACTAGGCAAACTAGACGGCTGCCTAGGGCGTCAAGTGCTTGGGGGCAGACAAAAGCGCGCTCCGGGGCGGCAGTGGAGTGGAGGTGAGCTAGGGCAGGGAGGCGCGGGGAGGGCCGCCTGCAGCAAGTAAGGGGGGGGTACACAGGGGAACCGCTCCCTGCCCCAGCTCACCTCTGCTCCGCCTCCTCCCCGAGCTCGCCACCCCACTCTGCTTCTCTCCCTCCCAGGCTTGCGGCACCAAACAGCTGATTGGCGCCGCAAGCCTGGGAGGCGGGAGAAGTGGAGCAGCGACGGCGTGCTCGGTGAGGAGGTGGAGCAGAGGTGAGCTGGGGTGGGGAGCTGCTGCACAGCTCCCCGGGCCGGGGGGGTAGGGAGCTGCCGTGGGGGGGGGGGTGCCTCAGGGCATTGGCGGGGGTGGGGAGCTGCCGCAGGACTGGGGAGGGGGCGGAGAAGAGGTGAGCTGGGGTGGGGAGCTGCCGCACGGCTCCCCAGGCCGGAGGGGGTGGGGAGCTGCCACGGGGGGGGGAGGGGGCGCCTCAGGGCGGAGGAGGGGACGGGGAGCTGCTGCAGGGCTCGGGGAGGGGGGAGGGTGCAAGGTGAAAGTTTCGCCTAGGGCGCGAAACATCCTTGCACCGGTCCTGGATCTAGGGCATCAAGGAAATGTTGTTTCATCCAAGACCTCATTTTTATTAAGTTACCAATGTATAATTTAAGAATGCACAAAGAAATAAATTTTCTATGAAAAAGCGGCACATATTAAGAGCTAACTGGAGCAACTGCAGAGCTGGATGTTTGTATGATTCAAATAAAAGTTATGTGAACTGTAGGAGAAAGAAAACTAACATCTATAGTGTTTATGGTCGTGTACAAACCACATAAACTCAGCTATACATATCATTTCAGGGTGGTTTAACACATTTCTAGTCTGCTTCTAATGGATAATGCATGGAGTTTAAATCGAGGCAGGAAAATTTTATTGCAGACACAGGGAGGTTGTTAAGTCAAGAGAAGAAGCAAGTTGGTCTGACCAGTATTATCCTCTTGGGAGATCCTCTATATACTGAATAGGGCACTCCTGAATGTTCTAACAACTTAATGACAACAGATTTATAGAGGTCAACTCAAGAAAACAGCTAATCTCAAAGGATTTAAAAATTGGAAAACAAATGGAACATCTTTTTCAGATCTATAGATTATATATAAAATAATAGCTTCCCTCAGAATCCTGTGTTTACATTGCTCCTGAAAAAGGCCACTTAATAATCACTCATGTCCACAGGACTTCCAAGGAGAAAAGCCTTATGTTTATTTTTCAATTATTTATTTGTGGGCAGTTTCACTGGAAGCCATTCCAATATATTTATTAAAAAGCAATAATTAAAAAAAAATACAAAGGTTGAACCGATTCTGCATTCCACTCATCTAACTAACAAAAGGCTATAATCTTAAAAATATGTAAATAGGTAGCAATAAAAGTATATGACTAGAATGAACACTAATCCCAATCCCAACTGACATTAATTTACTGTAAATGAAAAGTTGAGACTACACAATAATATTTGAGGTGAAAGAAAACAAAACAAAACAAATACATTCCAGTAACTATCAAGAACCAATTGTATAGCAGAAAATGAAAGATAAGAGATTAGGCTAGAATTTTGAAAGGGATCTAAGAGAGTCATTGGAAATTGAGTGCCTAATTCTATTAGAGTCCTTTGAAAATCCTTTAATAATTAGGAGGAAGACTACAGGAATCTTTACTCCAACAAGTAGATCAACTGGATGTCTAAGGGACAATTTACCCCAGAAAGGATTACTTACCTAAGTGTTGCAAATTCAGGCTATAGTTTAGCAGAAAAGACAAATACTGAAGTGGATATCAGGACTGATCACTGTGCAGCTCAAGATGGAACTTCTGAATGGAAATTCAATTGTGATGTAAAGCAACTCTCAGAAACACTGCCTTCAGGAGGAGGAACCACAATTAGAAGAACATTGAAATGGAGGTTTGGAAATTGTATTTGAGTATCCTGGGTATTTTAATATCTGTGCAACTCAGCAGCTGAATATGTTGGGACTAGGTGGACCAGTGATCTCCTACAGCATTGCAAATCCTATGTTCCTAGTAAGAAGTGATTTGGGGGATTTCTTTTTCTAACCCAGATCTCATCATTTTAACACAGTTTTAAACTGATGAGATTATAGGAGGTGGGGCAGCAGCATGTTAGTGCTGATGGACTGTGTAGAACAGATGCATCAATTTCAAAGGCTTTCATTCCCTACACAAAGCTGCCCAACCATGACAATGGCTTCTGAAACAGAAACACGACCAGCGGAACAATCAGACAGCTCAGGGGATGGGCTCAAACAGCCTGGAAAGTGCAGCAGAGGATTATCCAAAGAGGGTGGTCCAAATTAAGATCAGTCTAAGGAATTCAATTAAGAAAGCCTATTCCCACTCTTCCCCAGCAGATGCCTCCTCCACAGAGAAGGCAGCAATGGCATGGGACAATGGCTTTCAATTCTATGATCTTTTTTGATGCGCTGAAGGTATAATGTGCCATGCACCTGAGGTGCATGTGTATATTACCTAATGAATGAACACCCTACCATGACAAAATGCTGTCTTCTATACAGTTTTGCAGGGTTCAGCCTCATCATAATGGATCTCTATTCTATAACATAGCAATAATTATAATGTGAAGAAAAAAGGGTCATGGATTCTTACACAGTGAAGTGATTTGGTTTATTCACCTTCATTATTTAATCTCTCCATATTAGTAGCTAGGTAAAAGAATGTGGTTTCTGTTTAATCCTGTAAACAGTTGGCGTGGAAATACTTTTGATTAATTATAAATTCCAATTTGTCCATGCATTAAAGTTTGTGAACATAACTGTGTGTACGTGCATGTGTGTATGTTGAGAAGAGTTATAAGGTGACCTTCACAATGTTCTTTAAACTGAGATTCATTTATTTATCCTGACAACCATATACATAGATTATGAATAATAACTCTTAAAAATGACAGGACTTTGTGGCTTGAAGGGCTGGTCAAGATATGCCAAGGACTTTCACGTCTAGCTCACCACTTCCAATCCATCTGGTTGATGGTGACTAAAAATTGTAACCATCTGACAGCTCTGTGGTGTCTGTGTGAAATAAACTGATGTTTATGTGCTAATAAGTGGAGTCAAGTGTCCACAATGCAAAACCACCACCATAATGGGTACTAATCAGCACCTTTATTGACAGTCACAGCATAGACTACAAAAATGAATGGACTTGGAGACTGAGTAATCAACTCACGCATGGAAGTAGCTCCTCCAAAAAACTGCCCCACAATGTTGAAGCCCATTGGCAGGAAAGAGCTTGGGAGCTTGCACTGCTGCCCATGGTGCATCTGTGCAGTGACTTAATATAGGGCTTCATTTTCTAGGGTTGTCAATTCAGCAACTTCCACAAACATTAAAAAAATACACTACAGCATTTTTTAAAGAGGGAAAGAGACAATCTCAAAGGAGAAAATAACAGGGTATAACTTTCTCTTAGGTTAGTGCAGGGGTCGGCAACGTTCGGCACGTGGCTCGCCAGGGTAAGCACCCTAGTGAGCCGGGCCAGTTTATTTACCTGCTGACGCAGCAGGTTCGGCCGATCGCGGCGCCCCAATGGGGGCGGCGGGAAGCCACGGCCAGCACATTCCTTGCCCGCGCCACTTCCCGCAGCCCCCATTGGCCCGGGATGGTGAACCGCGGCCAGTGGGGGCCGCAATCAGCAGAACCTGCCACGTCAGCAGGTAAATAAACTGGCCCAGCCCGCTAGGGTTCTTACCCTGGCGAGCTGTGTGCCGAACGTTGCCGACCCCTGGGTTAGTGTAATCCGCTGAAAATACATCAAACTGGCACTGTGTCTGAAGAATGGAAACACTGAGGTTTGATTTTAAAATGTCCATTAAAATAATAATTTTTAAAGTCACTGTTTTTTCCCTGTGAATGCAAGAATCTACTAAGGAAGAGAAATGTTCTGCTCTAGCAGAGGCTCAAACCTGATCTCTACAATCAGATGCCTCCAGCAGGAACACACTAAAATCTGAAGCTAGAAATGATGTTATCATTTAATAAAGGAAACACACACGAACTTGCAGAGATGTTTGTTGAAAGAGATATAGTGTCATTTATGGCAAGTAAATAGTTTTATTCATGCTGAACTACTACCAGGAAGAACACTGAAAAATGTGTTCTAATTTACTGAAGCCTGGATTCATACTGCATATACAAACTGTAACTGCTTCTGTGCTGTTTTATGCAAAATGCACTATTTACTAATTTACTATATTGACTTAACATTAAGCACATGCATTACATTTAGAATTTTCCATGGTAAAATGAAAAAAAACCACCAGCTCATAAGTATCATGCCCACTTAATTTGTTTAACATTTAAAGACAGGAGAGATCTTAAAACAAGATCTTTTAATCTTATTTTGACAGGGGGGAAAGAGTGAGCTTTTTTCACCTTTGGTAGAAGTAATGTGTAGCTATTAAAATAAATATGCTGCCTAAATCTTTGTAACAAGTTCTAAATACAAGGATTATCTAACCAAAAAAAAAAAAAAAAACCAACAACCACCACCTCCTCAAGTGTTTTCTGAAAATATCTGAGAATAGTTTGTTGGAAGCCTCCATAACTCACATGGCAATTTATATTATTACCAGTTATTTTAGTAGAAAAGCTAAATCATAGCAGAATGTTCATGGCAGGAAGGGTTGAGTTACAGCAAATCCTATATCCTAGCAATCACATGAAATAGATTACAAGACCAATCCAAAACCCATTTAAGCCCCAGATCTACCTGATCCAGACAACTGATCCCTGCAAAAAGCTTCACAGAAGTGCAAAGCTCCCCATCCAAAATACAAAATAACGATCTCCCCAATCAGTCAGACAATGAATACCCAAAACTGCTTTGTGTGGGAGAATTATTTCACATTCCTTAATTGGTCAGTCAGTTCAAAACTATAAGTCTGAATAAGACTTTTCATAGTTTAGCCATCTAGTTGTATATAAAACCCTTTCAATGGTGTAAAACGGCCACAATGAAAGGTGGAATTAATATAATTTGTATATATACAGTACAAAAAAAGAGAATATATATTCTTCTCCTCCAAGCTTCCTCAATTGTTTATATTTTTCTTTCTTTTTTTTCATGCCGAAGATGTTAGCGCTGAGCTCCACGTATTTATTGCATACACCTGAACAAATACATGCTTCTCTTTGCCATTAGGTAATATTCAGCATTGAGACAATCTGATTCCCACTAGTCTGTTATTGGACCTCACATTTAAAATCACACACACAACAAAGCAGAATGAGCAAATACCCTTTAATATTTCATTTTAAGGGATGTTACATTTTTCAGTACTTTACATATCCCTGATTTATAGAGAGAAATAATCTTTGACCAGCAGTTATCTTTTCCCTTTGTGCACTGTGTATGTTTGAAACAGCAGTTTCCTGACATTGAGTTTTACCAACTTCGAACCATCTCAACAGCAATGTCAATAATGTGTATCACAAAACTGACTAAAAAAAATCAATACATGTCAGTCCCATCTATCTTTCTTAGACTCAGCTGAATCCAACTGAAGCCCATTGTCCTTGTGTTTAAGATGCCATTTCTTGGCTATAAACAAATAGAAAGAAAAATTCTGTCTCTCTGCTAGCAGAAACTTATCACCTAGCCCTTACTACACAATCGTGATGGTTCTACTCTTAGCTTTCATCTGTAATTTAGGAGACTGTATAAACTCTCAATTTAAGTCATGCTGAAAAATATGCCTTGAATGCAAATCTACTCATCAAACACTAAGTCGGAAACAAAAGCTGAACATTTTTAGGTGAAGAAAAAGTATTTTCATCAGGCATTAATACATAATTCTCAAAAAACCTACATGTGTTGTCACTAGTTGCTTATAACCCAGACACGTGAAAGGAAATAAAGAAGCAAACATATCCATTGCTAAGAGCAAGAGCCAATGAGACAGCCATAATTTTCAACAGAAGTATGCCCAAAAAGTTGGAGTTCTATTGGGTTAAATTTAACAAGGCAACACCTAAAGGCAATAGCTCCTGTCGGTTATTGAAAGGGAGGAGGACTTTCACTGTTGGGCATCAGGACTGGGATGTTGACAAGAAAGGCGCTTTGTAATGAGGACACCCCACTGTTTGGTCAGTGCTATCAAGCTAACTGGGAGGCAGTTCTGGTCAGTCCTCAGATCCCATTCCAGTTATCCAATTCTGGCCTCAAGGACCAGTATCCATTTCTTTTCCCCAGCAAGATCTGATACTTTTATTTTCACATGATGTCCCAATACAAGCAAAATTTCAGAATCCAAATCAAGAGTCTAATCCTATGAGGTGCTAAGTATCTCCTGGGTAGGGAGATAAGGCCATACAAGGCCTATAATGAACGACCATCTTTTCAGTTATACTTTAAAAAGGGACATTTGTCAGAGAGTGGAAACACATATACAGTGATTCGCCCCAATATGCTTCAGGAAGCTCTCTTATTGCCAGCCAGCACCAGCAAATGATGCTTCAGTAAACATTCAACTCTGATACTATTCAACTTTTGTATCACTCAAGGCCATGTTTCTGCAATTCCAGTGCTGTGGAATCAGAGGCAGAGTCCCTCCCTCTCCTTCAGAATTGGACTGTAGAAGCTAAGTTTTCAATAAAAGGGAACCAAATGCAAGCTGATGCAGTGCTGCTTGCCTGAGTTTGCAAACCAACAGAAACAACAGCTGAGGAGTCAGCTGAACCCATTCATCTCAGTGAGGTATTAGCGATGAAACGTAACTATGACAATGTCATTGAAATGTTATCAACTATTTCACTAAAGATGATTTTAGGAGATACCTGTAGCTCGTGAGCTTGTCTGTTGTTCCTGAACATAGCAGGGGATATTGTGTTAGGGAATGCGGGAGATTATTAGTGTGAAAGCTGGGGCAGGGCAAAAGAATAAAGACTTCTGCAAAAATTTCAATTCACCGCTGTCCCTCCTCAGAAGGGGGAAATGAAAAGGGGCATCCTGAAAGCCTCAATTGCCTTGTCACTGCCAAAAATCCAAACTGCCTCTGATTCTTCAGGAACCAAAAATCCACATCTGCCACCTACCCAGCTGGCAAAATCTCCAGCCTTCCCCTGACAACTTCTGTAAAACAGTTATTCATTATCAATGCAAAAATCTTAAATGTAGGAGCAGAAGAAAGAAATTAAGAAAGAAATACTCCACAACTGACATTTGGAAAGAACTTACTGCCAAAAGGAATAATGTAATGGAAGTAGTGCACCAATTTTATTTCTTTTCTTCTTTGTTTTTCATTTTTTTTAAATTAAAAATGTAATTAATGCTGCTTCATTTGGCTTGGGTATGCTATACAAAATCAAGAGCTCTTGCCACAAAACTTAGGTCACGTTTGTTGCAGAGCATATTATTTAAAATGCATTTCCAACTTATTGTCAAAGCAAAAGAGAAATCTCTCATAACAAACGTATTCTGGAAAGTCAGCAAATATCTACAAAGAAAAATTCCTGTTACTAGCATGATTTGACAAACTGTTCTTTTATTCTCCCCACCCCCAGTGGATATGATCAAATCCCAGTTAGGGGAGATAATCACCCCACCACAGCAAATAGAAGGCACACCATGACAAAAATCTTAGTTCCCTCTTTTCTATCCTCTTATTCAAGTTTCAGACGGTACATAATGCATATGAATAAATAAATGATCCTCTATCCTAATTTCATGCAGAGCAAGTTGAAAAGTGTCTCAAATTAACATAAAATGATAATACACATAATACATGAGGCTATATTTCAGAGTGGTTTTGATAATTCATAAATTCAATGTTTATACAGGTTAGGCCAAACCAAAAAGGTATCCAATATAACTATTAAACTTATGCAAAGCAGCATATAATTGCTAACCGACATGGGATGAACTCAAAATCGATTAATATCTAATATATACATTATACATAAACCTACAATTGAGGTTCATCTTCACACCAATTGTTGTTTAAAATGTGTTCTGGTCTGTGAAGATAGAAATCTGGTGAGCCTAGTCTGTCTGATCTATTGGGATGTTTTTCCTACCTGAGTAATTAAGACATGATAATAGCACTCAGTGAAACCATCAATATATTCTATAAGCAGACTTGTGCTTTTCTCCAACTTTTATTTACATCATTACTAACCAAACTGGATAAAGATATTAAATACCCAAACAAAACTAAAGGTACTGTGGTTTTGTTTTTAAAAGATTTTACCAAATCTACCAGTATTGCGCCTACAAATTAGGAGCTTGACCCAGTATCTATTGACACTTCATTTGATTTTAACAGGCTTTGTTTTAGGCCATCTATCCATCAGAAATATCACTAAACTCTGCAACTTCAAATGGAAAGATATTTGTCTGCTCATCAGCACTTGGACGTATAGTTTAGCTTACACTTCATCCACTAACAATCCATTAAATTGAATGGAGTGATTCATTTCTACAAAGGTGCAAGGGGAGGTAAAGGGAAACAAGGCATTTAAGATTCCATAGTAATAAGTGTGGTGTAACGGCTTAGGTAGTAAACCTCATATCTGTTAGTCTAAGCCGTTACACCACACTCATTACTATGGAAGCTTAAATACCTTGTTTCCCTTTACCTCCCCTTGCACCTTTGTAGAAATGAATCACTCCATTCAATTTAATGGATTGCTAGTGGATACCTGTACTTTAGAAAAAAATAAAAACCTAAAGTATAGGTAAGCAAACATAAGAAAATGTTTGCTTACCTATACTTTGGCTTTTTAATTTTTTCTAAAGTACAGGTATCTCACATATAGCCTTCTTTCTATCTGGTTTTCTATTTATATAGTTTCAAATGAAACAGTTGATACTCCTGACCAAAATTAGGGAAGAGAATCATTTTGGATAAATACAGAAACAGCTGTTAACAGTTTTATCCAAAAACTAGAGCTTGCATTTTTATTTATTTGCATTAGTGTTTATGTTTTCCATGAAATTTTTAATGGCTCAGGAAGTCATTTGTGAAACTTAATTAACACGAGTTCAGATTATTTTCAGTTACAGGACAGTAAAAATACCCTGAGAAAATCAGTTCTGACTTTACTTTTGATCTCAAAAGTCCAAAAGCCATGAAAACCAAAACACAAATATTGATACCAAGTTATCTGGATTTATTAAAGTCTGCCCAGCTACAAAGATGTTTGGGTATATCTGGTTCGTGGAGAACCCCATTGCCAACCCTCATTAGAAACTCACTTTTTTTTTTTTAATTAAAGAGAAGGTTTGGGAATGCACAAAAGATGTCCATATTCATGGTATTCCCCTGGATGACTATGAAAAACTGGTATAAACATTAATTCTCTGTGCCTCTGGAGTCTAAATTTAAACATACAGAGAAGCATTACTGGATGCTCCCATTCACTTTACATCCTCTAAATAGTTTCCTGTTATCTACAATGTCCACTATTGGCTACATTGCAGCTATTAAGTCATAAACTGCATTCAAGGGATGCATGAAGGGGTACTCCCCATCAGACAGACTCTCAGGAGGTATTTTGGCTAACTGCCAGAGTCTCCATGGGGGAGCATGTACCTCAGTGGGGATTGTAACACTTTCTCACAAGCATGGTGTTCACTCTCCTCTGAACTAGGTCAGCGACACTGGATGTTACATAGCCCTGCATTTCCATCTCTGAGGGACTGCAGCAATGGAACCAATACCTGGTTCACAGGGTAAGGACGGGGGTTGTGGGTGGCTCCTGCACAAAGATACTGAAGTTGAGAGGGAAGGTTCTTTAGCCTTCATAAGGCCCTATGCTGGCCCTATCTAAAGGCCTGGAAGAAAGACTATAACTCACTTCTGTTCTGCAGCAGTGAAAGCAGCATCTTTCAACATATTCCCTTAAAGAGCCTTCCAATGTAAAAACAAACTAGATAGTCTCCAGCCTCCAGTTGTCATAGACAACATTTGATCCTGGGCCTATCTTGACAGACTCAGATTTGCAGATGGGATGAGAGTTGAGCTCACTCAAAGGGCAGAGAGAGTCACTCTGGAAAGTAGTTTGACCCTGAGGTCAATGAGAGGTTCTGTAAGATAATCAGTGATTATACTGCTTGGGCTTAATATTGTGAAATTCAACATAAAGGAAGCTTACAGTGTTGCCTGATCCCAGGAACACAAAATCATCAGAGCTATTCACAGTCATTCTTGATCATTCCCTGCTTGTACAGTCCAAAGCAAGGGTGGGCAAACTTTTTGGCCAGAGGGCCACATTGGCATTGTGCAACTGTATGGATGGCCGGGTAGGGAAGGCAAACAGCCTGGCCCCCACCCCCAAATCCGCCCCCTCCCACTTCCTGCCCCCTCAGAATCCCCAATCCATCCAACCCCCCCTGCTCCTTGTCCCCTGACTGCCCCGACTCCTATTCACACCCCCACCCCCACACAGCCCCCCCCCGGGACTCCCACCCCTCCCTCTGCTCCTCGTCCCCTAACCACCCACTCCCAGGACCCCCGCCCCTAACTGCCCCCGGCATCCCACCTCCTTATCCAATTCCCCCCGGCTCCCTATCCCCTGACTGCTCTCCCAACCCCCATCCACATCCCCGACTCCTAACAGGCCCCCCGGGACTCCCACTCCCAACTCTCCCTGTTCCCCATCCCCTAACCGCCCCCCCCAGAACCTCTGCCCCATCCAACTGCCCCCTCCTCCCTGATTGTCCCCCAGGACCCCCGCTCCCTTACCCAACCCCCCCACTCCTCACCCCCTTACCAGCAGCAGGAGCTCGCAGCCACGACACCCAGGGCCAGAGCCAGCTGCACTCCCCACGCTGCCTAGTGGGAATGGCGGGCCAGACCGCAGTGGCGTGGCTGCAGGGGAGGGGGCCGGGGACTAGCCTCCCTGGCCAGGAGCTCAGGGGCCAGGCAGGATGGTCCCGCGGGCCGGATGTGGCCCGCGGGCCGTAGTTTGCCCACGTCTGGTCTAAAGTCCAGCAACTCATTTACTTCTTCTCTCTGAGTAAACCCTAAAATCTTCTATTGGAAATCAATCTCATGCATAATTATTTCTAGAAACTCCATAAAGGCCTGATCCTGTGAAGTACCCTCAGTTCTCCTAGTAGCTCAGCACCTTGAAGAATCATCAAGGGACTGATATGCATTAGTCATAATGGGAGTTGTGGGTGCAAATCAAAAGGGGAATATTCCCCTTAATATAAATCCCAGAATTTCATCTGATTTACAACTGTTTCTGCACACAACCAATGAAAAGCAAATAAACCTTTCATAAGAGATATTCAACATCAAGTGAAGAGAGTCAAAATTTTTAATTATAAAAAAAAATGTTAACAGAAAAAGACAAGGGAAACTTTTCCCACTTTTCATCAAACTCTACTACCAGGACTTATTTAGTTAAGGATACGACATCATGAATTAGACTTTGTTTGCCCACAACATTTGGGGAAACAAGTTATATGATAGTCTAGGTATAAAACTGATAATCAAATCACCTGTTTTAAACACCAACTTACTATGAAAAAATGCCCTCCATAATAAATGGACTTTATTTCCTTCTGACTGTACCTAATAGATGTAATCTTATTTAACACCAACCCACTCTGTGTTTTTCCACACAATCACACCTCTTTTGATGTAAGAACCTTTTGTTCTGCAACCCCTGCCTTCTTAGAACACCATTATCACTGACATTGGTAGTATTAATTTACTGAGTGCTCATAAGAGCTCCATAAAAACAAAGGAAAAATTAAAAAACCGCCATGGCCTTTGGCTGGAGGTTCTTGCAATGCAAGGCCTTAATTCTGCCACAAGATTTTGAGGCGGTAGAATCCATTCACCTAGCCAGTCAAAGTATATCACCCATCTCAATGATTTCCAGGCACAAAGTAAAGGAGGACAATTAGAAGAAGCTTGAAGCCCACCCCATACTCCATCCACAGAAACAGATCATTTTAAAATGGAGCTCCCTCAAATTTTCTCCACCTAAGTTCCATACTACATTCTCTAGATAGAATACTATTTTTTCACTGCCCCCAAACCATCATCAGTTCCCATCCCTTATAATCTGGTCCAGTATGCCCTTTGCTCACTATGCTTCCTTCTCCTCAGTATCATAGTGATGCTACTCTAGTTGGCTTCCTTAACAAGCAGCCATTCCCCACAGCAGCAACAGGTGGATGGATGGTTGGTCCTGTCACCTTTGCTGGCCATAGTGGTGTCAGGAAAGTCATCCTGTGGTCTCTGGCTGTGTTGAGGTTGGTCTGCTGGGCTTGGTAGTCAGCTAGGTAATGGATCTTATTTGCTTTTGAGGTGGGCAGGCAGCTGACTTGGAGAAGCATAGAAATATAGAGCCGGATGGGACCTCACTGCACGCAGGCAGTATTAAGTATACTTAGACTATCCTTAATAGGTGTCTGTATAATATATTCTTAAAAGCCTCCAATGACAGGGACTCCAGAATAGAGGAATTCATCTCCTAGACTGGAGAGTGGGTTGGGTCAAGGCTCCCTAGTATCAGCTCTTCAGATTCTGAGCAGGCAGGCAGACACTAGTGGGAAGTAGCAGGATGAAGTTCAGCCGTAGCTTGACTCTGCCACCTCACCTTCTGATACACTGCTAGAGCAATCCATGGTACAGATAAAGTGAGGTTATAAGACTATGTGGTGCATTTTCCATATCTAGCTAGAAACAATGGTGTTTGAAGCAAGAACAGAGTCTCTATTACATTAGCTCCTATTGTCATAGGAATAGTGGGTGCACTCAGAGAACACTGGAAATATTAACAAGCAGAGTTAACCTCAACATTCTGTAAAATAATCATTTGCCATATGAAACCTGATTTCTGACCATGACCGTCATACTACTGCACAAAGCTGGCCTAGGGATTTGGGAAATGTTCATTGAGATGATACTTGGGATACACCCTAAAGCAACTGACTAATTATACATGGAAAGGTAGGGTGTGAGAGTGTATTTTATTTGGGGGGAGGAGGAAATCTGTAGGACCCACCCCCGCAGTAGATTCTGATGCAGAAGTGGAGCCTAGATGCATGTTTCTTCCAACTCTGGTACACAGTTTACTAGGTGAACTTCAGAAATAAAAGGGCTAGAGATTTACTCCACCCCATACAGAAGTTAAGATTCCCTCTCACAGAGCTCAAAAGATGGGTTCTGTTAATGAGGAGCTCACATGAGCCCTAGCAACTCACTGGTGAAACGCATATGGAAACAGCTAGTTTGTTTTTAATAACTCTTTAAGGTTCAAAATAATTATTTAAAGTAAGAGATTAGACATCATGAATATGTTTGGTAGTCATCATCATTAATCATGATTAATTCATTTGCTATTTTCTGAATATTACAATAACAGATATTCTACTATAATGTAGTCATTAATGTACATCCCATTATTTTAAAACATTAAGACAGTTTCAGCAACAAAGCTCTTTGAATAAGGCTATGTCCTCACTACCCGGGGGGGTCGATTTAAGATATGCAAATTCAGCTACGTGAATAGCGTAGCTGAATTCGACGTATCGGAGCCGACTTACCCCGCTGTGAGGACGGCAGCAAATCAACCTCCACGGCTCGCCCATCGACGGCGCTTACTCCTACCTCCGCTGGTGGAGTACAAGCGTCAATTCGGGGATCGAATGTCGTGTCCCGACGAGACGCGATAATTCGATCCAGGCGGGTAGTGAAGATGTAGCCTAAGTCTGTAATCTCTGTCCTTCTCTCCAGATTGTGGCTTGCTGCCTTATCAGTAACTCTTTCTGATGTATGCCTTTCCCCCCCAGTAGATCGTCTGGGCACTGTGGTCTTGCTAAGTCCCAGCACCTTAACTCAAGAATTACAGAAGCAAGGGGTAATACTTTCTTCCTGGGAGATGTACAGTTCATTCCGTTTCTCAGAGAATATGTTTATCTATAGAATTCTTCATATGATTTAGCTCACTATTTCCTTTATACTACAGAAAAGATGTTATTGTAACTGCAAATGCAGGCAATCTTGGTACACCCTGAAAAATCCTATTGTTTACCATATGAATGACAGGAACAGAGAATTGACTCCGAAGACACTGGTCTACAATTTTTGAGAAGTCGTCTGCTTCAGAGATAAAATGTGCTATTTATTATGTATTTTGATGTGCTGAATTCAAATATGACAATTAAAACAACTGATTGGCTACTGTTTCTAAGATATTCAAGTTTTTACATTTTATGTCTATGTATATTGTGTAGATAGTAGAGTTTTAATCATAAATTGTAAACCTTAGTCTTTTCATGTGTTTATGGTTGCTTTACATGATAATATTTCACCTGTCCTGTTTATGTAACACTTTAAAAATCAGCAAAAGGGTTATATAAATAAAATTTATTATGAAACAAAAGGCAAAAAACTATTATGTACATAGTTTAGTCCCATTCAGTGTCTACTCAGCGCTTCTTGGCTTGTCTCTTGTATTCATTAAATGGAGCGTCTCTTGTCACTGTCCAGCAATAGTCTGCAAGCATTGATGGGCTCCATTTGCCCTGATAGCGTTTCTCCATAGTTGCAATGTCCTGGTGAAATCGCTCTCCGTGCTCGTCGCTCACTGCTCCGCAGTTCAGTGGAAAAAAATCTAGACGACAGTGCAAAAAATGTAGCTTTAGTGACATGTTGCAACCAAGGCTTTTGTATGCCTTGAGGAGGTTTTCCACCAACAACCCGTAGTTGTCTGTCTTGTTGTTTCCGAGAAAATTTATTGCCACTAACTGGAAGGCTTTCCATGCCGTCTTTTCCTTGCCACACAGTGCATGGTCAAATGCATCATCTCGAAGAAGTTCACGAATCTGAGGACCAACAAAGACACCTTCCTTTATCTTAGGTTCACTTAACCTTGGAAATTTTCCACGGAGGTACTTGAAAGCTGCTTGTGTTTTGTCAATGGCCTTGACAAAGTTCTTCATCAGACCCAGCTTGATGTGTAAGGGTGGGAACAAAATCTTCCTTGATTCAACAAGTGCTGGATGCTGAACACTTTTCCTCCCAGGCTCCAATGACTGTCGGAGTGGCCAATCTTTCTTGATGTATTGGAAATCTCTTGCACGACTATCCCATTCGCGGAGAAAACAGCAGTACTTTGTGTATCCAGTCTGCAGACCAAGCAAGAGAGCAACAACCTTCAAATCGCCACAAAGCTGCCACTGATGTTGGTCATAATTTATGCACCTCAAAAGTTGTTTCATGTTGTCATAGGTTTCCTTCATATGGACTGCATGACCAACTGGAATTGATGGCAAAACTTTGCCATTATGCAGTAAAACAGCTTTAAGACTTGTCTTCGATGAATCAATGAACAGTCTCCACTCATCTGGATCGTGAACGATGTTGAGGGCTGCCATCATACCATCGATGTTGTTGCAGGCTACAAGATCACCTTCCATGAAGAAGAATGGGACAAGATCCTTTTGACGGCCACTGAACATGGAAACCCTAACATCAGCTGCCAGGAGATTCCACTGCTGTAGTCTGGAGCCCAACAACTCTGCCTTACTCTTGGGTAGTTCCAAATCCCTGACAAGGTCATTCAGTTCACCTTGTGTTATGAGGTGTGGTTCAGAGGAGGAGGATGGGAGAAAATGTGGGTCCTCTGACATTGATGGTTCAGGACCAGAAGTTTCATCCTCTTCCTCTTCCTCATCTGACTCAAGTGAGAATGATTCTGGTGCATCAGGAACCGGCAGTCCTTCTCTGTGGGGTACTGGGCGTATAGCTGATGAAATGTTTGGATAATGCACAGTCCACTTTTTCTTCTTTGACACACCTTTCCCAACTGGAGGCACCATGAAGAAGTAACAATTGCTGGTATGAATTGTTGGCTCTCTCCAAATCATTGGCACTGCAAAAGGCATAGATTTCCTTTTCCTGTTCAACCACTGGCAAAGATTTGTTGCACAAGTGTTGCAGCATATGTGTGGGGCCCACCTCTTGTCCTGATCTCCAATTTTGCAGCCAAAATAAAGGTGATAGGCTTTCTTAACCATAGTGGTTATACTGCACTTTTGTGATGCAAAAGTTACTTCACAAACATAGCAGAAGTTATCTGCACTGTTCACACAAGTACGAGGCATCTCTGCTCACTTTGGCTAAACAGAAATGTGTCCCTTTGCAAAATCAAACACTGACAAAGAAGAGAGCATGACACTGTATGATTTCTAGAGCTGATATAGGGCAATTTGTTCAGCAGAGTGATGTAAGCTTCGTTATGATTGCATCATCCGTGACTTCTAGGAATAACATGATGCAATTCATATCATGTAGGACGCAATACCAGCTTCAGATTGCATCATTCATTGTTTTGCCTAAAAAGCAAGTACTGTCCAAACCCAGTCATAGATTTATTCATAGATCCAGTCAAAGATGTATTTTAGTCATTTCTGGTTTAAATTGAGATCCCTTCCCTTTATAACTCACTTATCCTCCGCCATTCCCAAGTCAAGGGTCGTATATACTGACCCAATAGCATATCTTGAAAACTAGAGCCAATCAACAATTTTAAGCATCATTTTTGTTCTCAGTGACCCAGAATTAGTAAAGTTTGACTACATTTATTTCAGAAGCATTTTGGCTGTAGAGCAGTGAGATCAAAGATAAGAATGTATCATCAAATGTGGCATACAAAGACACAGAGAAAGCGGAGGAGGGGAGGACCCGATCAACTGTGAACATTTAATCTATTCTTTGTTTGTATACTGCATGCTATACAATAAGAAGGAAATTTAACACAGGACATTTTAAAAACACTCTCTTTTGGTTGCTTAGTATTGTCCCTTAATGTCTTGAAAAACTGTTCTGTGAGCACTTTGTCTAAACGTATGTCCACATTTAATCACCCCAAATGCACCTTCACTGCATACCAGATGTGTCATTAACTATTGCTGAAAAAAAGTGAAATAAAGTCACCCAGCATGAGAATACTGTGGAATAAGTCAACACTAACAGATGGTGTTTATTTTGTCACTGCTTGTGTTAAAAATTACCACCTATTCCATCAAATCAGTTTCTTTAAGGTAGAAGCTTTATGTAAAAAGTGCCACAGAATTTTTTTTTTAAATCAGCTGTCACTGAGTTCCTTAAAATATGAGCACTTCTTTTCATGGTTTCCAGTTTTCTAGGACATGGTGCAATACACAGGAGATAGGTTTGTATAAATCTGACACGATAGAGTATTTTGCCAGCAACTCTGTCTTGCAACACGCAATCTGTTTTGTTCCTCAAACAAAGTTTGCAAATTTGTTAGCTTGAATATGGTGTTTTCAAGATACAAATTCCATAACAAAGATTAAATCTGCCCTTGGGATTAACCTACCTGATACTGTCATGAATTTGTTTGTTTCTAGTACCCAATCAGTAAGGATATTTTTTTCAGAATTTCTTCCATTCTCACAATTATTATTTTTTAAGTATCTAAATTTTGCTATGCAGTTTACATGCTCTAGTGGATGATTTCTGGGCAAAACAGCATGTTCCGAGAAAAGTAATTGTAACATCTGAAGCTGGCTACCATAGAAATCAATGCTAAAACCCCAGGACATAAATACATTTTTGCTCAACTACTTTATAAGAGTTTCTATTTTTTTAAACTTGTGCTAGGACAATGCAGGTGAAATATTTCAAATCCACAGTAAAATAGAGAGGATCAAATTAATCCCTGGTGTCACTCCATTGACTTCAATGGAAGAAAGACTTCAATAGGTCACAACAGGGATGCATTGTGTCTAGTGTATGTAAATATAATTTCCAACAACAATAATGGAACATATTTGTGTCTGAAGATTACTGGAAATGAGTTTGTTATTTTAAATGTCATGCTACAGAAATTAGAAACCCATACCGACTCCCCAGATCCCAAATACAGTACTCCCATTTTTTAGTTTACATCCTTCTCTAATATAATAATAATACAAAAATGGCATCTAAAATTAAACTTTTTATTCCCTCCCCTCCCCCCAGAAAAAGGGAAGAATATCCTGGGACCTATTTATTAACAACTCAAAAAGTAATTACACTGAAACTAGTTTAAGAAAATTATTTTTAATTTGTAAATCAGAAACTACAACTGAGTCTACAGATATTTATTGAAGAAACCTTGTTGGGGGACTTATATATATATATATGTAATATATATATGTATACACACACACACACACACACACAATTAACTGTCACTATTAAAAAAACTATCAGCATTAGAAGGATGCTACATAACATCACATCTGGAGTCCATTCTTGTCTTGAGTTATATATTTGCAGTGTACACAATGAGTGTGTATCACACACACACACACACACACAAATATCATGTCAAAAGAATATTAATGTTGCATAGTTAAGAGTTAGGATATGCTTTAATTAAGGTTTCCTGTGCAACCTTAATGTACCCCCAGGTACATATCTATTTTGCCACAGTCTGTAATTACATGATCACATACTATTTTGTCCAGTGGACCCCTGGTCACCTTCAGTACACAATATCGGATGATGCTCAGTTAAATGACCAACTATTCAATATTTTGTTTTCTTCTCATTGAAAACATGTATGGACTCAGACCTTATTTACTGCACACTATTCAAGCCCTGCTCTGAAGACAGAATTACTATTATTGTGGGTTTTTCACTTTGGCCTCTGAGTGATTCAGAAATGTTCACAAATTTATTTTCACAACATCCCTGTGTGGTGAGAGGGTATTATTATCCCCCACACTGTAGACCAGGAACTGAGGCACAGTAAGATTAAAGTCAAATGTATCCACTAAGTTAGGATTAGTGAGACTAATTTTGAGACACCTAGGACCCAATTTTCCAGAATACTTAGCATTATAAAGCACTTCCTATATTCAAAGCACAACTCTTGTTGACTTCAGTTTCAGCTATGAGTGCAAATCAGACGCTGGGACTCAAGTCAGGCACCCAGAAAATGAGGAAACAATTAGTGACCACCTCTGAAATGTCTGATATAAGTGATTTGCCTAGCATTACATAGGAACTCAGAGTATGTCTATACTGCAATTTAAAACTCATGTCTGGCTTCCACCAGCTGACTCAGGGTCACGGGGCTCAGGCTCAGGGTCTGTTTAATGGCGGTATAGACGTTCGAGCTCCGGCTGCAGCCCAAGTTCTGGGACCCTCCACCTCACAGAGTCCTAGAGCCCAGGCTGCAGCCCAAGCCCGAATGTCTACACTGCAGTTAAACAGCTCCTTAACCCAAGCCCTGTGAGCCAAAGTCAGCTGTCATGAGCCAACCATGGGTTGTTAATTGCAGTGTAGACATACCCTCTGTGGAAGATGCAGTCATAGACTCCAGTTCTCCTATGCCTTAACCATAGGACCATCCTTTCTCTTCCCACCTTATTCAGCACACACCTTCTAATTTCTGCAATAAATGAGGCAGGGGTCTTACATACAACAAACTCATTCGCTACATAACCCTGATTCATTCAGAGACCAGGTCCATCCTGTGCACTGCAGGAGGCAAGGGGAGTCCTGTGGAAAAAATAGTATGAGATCATGTAATTTAAGATTGCATAATAGCGCACAGTTTGCACAAGCTCAGTAGATGCTTGTTGAAGGTAGACAGGGTAGCACAAGGAAACAGTGAGATTATACTGGTCAGCATGAAAAACAGTAGCTACAGCAACCTAGCAAAGGGAGTGCGGAAGAGTTTGGGGGAAGATTAAGAGTTCTATTTTGGCCACAAGGAGATATCAGAAAGACAGGCTGAGATTTTAATTTGGACAGAAGGAGAAAGGACTGAAGGTGGATCTGCGAGTTAACCACATGAAAATGATAGCCGAATTTGTATTTATGAATGAGATCACCCAGACAGAGTGTAGGGTGTAAAGGAGAAGAGCAGGGGGCCAAGCATGAACTGTGAGGGACACCCATAGAAAGCAGGAAGGTTGGGGGAAAGACCCTCCCACAACACATTGTAGGAGTGATTAAAGAAGTTGGAGAAGAATCAGGAGAAGATAAGAGTCACAAAAGCAAAGGGAGCATAAGATTGTGAGAAAAGTAAGGTCGATGCCAGCCAACAAGTTGGGAATATTCCTAAACTTTGGCCAGGAAGAGGTCATTAGAAATTTTGGTGTGAGCCACTGCAGAGGAGTGCAAGAGACAGAAATCACACTGGAAACAATCTAGATGCAATTGAAGGAGCGGAACTCCAGACAATGGTTGAAGATAGCATGTTCAAAAAGATGAATGGAAGAGAAATGGACTTGTAAATAGAGACCTGTGGTCAAAGGTGGTTTTTGTGTTTGTTTTGGATGCAAAAGGCTAAAGCAAGCCTGTGTTGTGAGGAGGAGGAGGAGGAGGAGAAGCTTGAGAAAGGCATTGAGGATAAGGACAGAGATTGGGAGGCGGGGGGGCAGAGAGAGATCGGGGATAGGATGGGATGGTGGAAAATGGTGGCGAACAGATAAGAAACTTCTTAATCAGTGCTGAGGGATGAGAGAGTGGCAAGAGGGAAAGGTGGGTAAAGGTCGCACCAGATTTTTTCAATTTTTTCTTTTGACTGAGGCAATGTATACATTAGAAATGCCACAGCTATAGTGCATCAGTGCAGACACGTACCATGAGTTCTCCCATTGCTGTTGTTAATCCACCTCCCAAGGAGGTAGTAGCTAGGTTGATGGAATAATTCTTCTGTCGACCTCACACTGTCTACATCAGCGGTTTGGTTGGCTTAACTACATTGCTCAGGGGGATAGATTTTTCACACCCATGAGAGAGGTGGCTATGCCGATGTAACTCTTCAGTGTGGATCATCCCAAAGTCAGCACGATCCAGTGCTGAGAGGGAAGTGAGGGTAGGAGAGTGCTGACTTGGCAGGGTCATCAAAGGTTGTTGTAACTTTTGGTGTACTCTTGTTGATAATCTTTATATTACAGAAAACTAAAGAAAGCTTTTTAAGGGGTAGAAAAAGAACACTTTGATTTATCAAACACTATGATTTATCAAAATAAACCAAGAATCAATCATATAATTAAATGTTTTGCTGAATAGGGAAAGTTTGTTGATGGTTTGATTACTTAATAATGCCCCGATCCTGCAATCTCAGCCACATGGCTAGACTCTTATGATTTTACAGAGTCCCTCTGAAGTCAGTGGGGCTCTGCACCAATGCAGTAGTCAGCACGCACAGATCTGATTGCAGGATTGGGCCTAAGTCAGTACCACTATGTGTTCTTTTATCCTAACGCTGCATGTCCTCTTTTTCCTGTGGAATCCCTGGGAGGGGGGGAGAAGTACTGGCCTAATGTAACTGAGAAATTATCCAAGAACATAATGCTTATCTAAAAATTAATCTGATATTGTGAGAGCTTGGGTTACATGGTTTAAACATGGAGGAGAGCTTTAACCAACTTCACTATATTCAAAATTGATAAATATAAATTGCATATCAGCCTGATAAACAAGTAATGGTTTTGGCCATCCTGTGCCACTGGGCTTTAGGTAAAAAGAAGAAAGTATTGGGAGAATAAAATCGGTTATGCTAGTTTTATAATCCAGCAAACACATATCAGATCTGAGTGCCTCCTTGACATTTCAAGACTATAACAATTTAATAATAATAATAATTAAAAAAAGATGGTCATGGTGTTAAATATTGTCCTAAATAACTAAAATAAAACAATACACAAAATAAAACAGTACAAACAGAATACATTAAAAACAAAAGGACTAAAATGCTAAAGCCATGAAGCATCATTAGAAAGGATAGCCCTATTGAGGGAAAGGACAACCCCTCTAAAACAAAAAATAAATAAGAAGTGCCTTCATTAATTTCTTTAAAAATGGGAGGGTTTGAGACAGATCATCCACAGGCAGCAAGTTCCACACACTGGTGGCCAGGCATGTGGAGCCAGAACACACACATCACCACCAGCATGATCCTCAAGAAGGATGCCTCGGTGAGTTATTTTTAGGGTGACCAGATAGCAAGTGTGAAAAATTGGGACAGGAAGTTGCGGGTAATAGGCACCATTATAAGACAAAGTCCCGAATATCGTGACTGTCCCTATAAAATCGGGACACCCTAGTTAGTTTTAAAACTACAGTAATCTGCTGTTTGATAGGCAGAAAATGTAAAAGATTTGGGGTGATTTTCATGGGCTCAGTCCAGCCAGATTTTGAACATGGACCATGGAGCACACTGACACTTAGGGTGCTCAGAATCTTATAAAATAAAGTTCAGTATGAACATGACCGAACATGCTACTACTGCACTCTCATCTGTAAGGCAGATCTGAATGATATCTTTCTAACTACATTTCCAAAGTGCCCATCGCTACAGTACCTAGGCTCAGCAGTTAGCTGCCCTTCCTCTGATTATCTCTTGCTGAATGTTTTGGTGAGCAGTGAAGACATCTTGCTCCTTGGCACATACTGAATGTATCAGAGTATCTCACATTTAGTCAGTATACTGCAAACAATTCACATACTTAGCAAGCACTGGTGTGAACTGGGCACCTCTCAAATGAAAAGCTGAGGACTTCACTCACACTAAAACAAAGGCTCCTGAAAAGCTAACACACCATGTGCACTAATAGGGTTACAGCACTATTTGGACGTATCCTCATCCAGATGACACTTTAAACCAAAGTTGGTGCCATCTGTCAGTTTTTGGCAGTATCAGATGGATGTTAAAGACCCCATGACATTTTGTTTTGAAAAGAGTAGAGATAAAGCTGAGTCTTGGTCTTAATTCCTTCTCTGAATAATAAACATAATAGATTAAACTACCACTGTTACCAGTGACAACATCTGTATGTATAAGCTCACTCTTTTCTTGTAACAATTACAGTACACAATATGCAATACATTCTTCTACAAGCTATGCCAAACCCTATATGTAGAAATGATTCCACATGCAGAAAAGTCCCCAAGAAACAATTACTTTCTTTCCATTTCTTTGCCATCTGTTTACATTTTTGTATTTTTTCCCAGTTACAGCAGACCATAAATAAGAATTAAAACTGCTGTAAAAACATACTATATATTTAATATTAATATTTACCACTAGATTCTATTTCATTCATTTCTACATCACTGAATGCATGGGATGCTGCACAATATGAAACAATATATAAATCCAACTATTTCCAGTGGGACGTGGGATCAGGCTCTTAGGGAAAGCTAAACAAAATGGGCAACGAAACACAATATAATTCAAAAAAAGAAAGGATAGGAAGAAGACAGTGTTCATAGATAAAGTGACCCAGAGAGAGAAAGGCCTTGCAGAGAGCCCCTAAGATAGGCATCAATGGATTCTGCAGGACGCACTCAAATATTGCTATTATTAGTATTGCAATTCAGTGATATTTCAGCCAAACTCATCGCTAGTGTAACTCCCTTGATTTCATCGGTAGCTAGATCACTAGCCAAGATACTATGGTCATGGGCACTTCAGAAATGCAGAGAGAGATAACAGATCATTTCTAATCTTTATACAATTTATCTTTTTTTAAGTAGCTACTAGCTACACACTGGGCCTGATTTCTCTATTATAGACCTCTATCATGGGAATGTAATTCCTGTGGCTAACAAATTCTCTCTCACTGTAAACCTGGACTGATTTTTAAGGGCCTGATCCTATGAGATGCTGTAAGTATCCCAAGATTTTTGGAGCACCCTCAACTCCCACTGACTACAAATGAGGTTGAAGTCACTCAGCAATTTGTAGGAGTCATTGGTATTCAGCATTTGACATGATCTGGCCCTAGACAGGCAAAACAAATAGGACCCTATCCTGGAATTCTTGATCAGTCTATTACTATTTCTAGATATGCTTGCATAGCACAACCTAATCATATCTAAGGTTGTTTGCAAGACTCCAGGAGTAATCAAATGAATGTTAAAGAAGAGAGTACATCAGAAAAACAAAAAGAAGAAAAACAACCCTATTAAATGTTTAAAGATCAGAATTTAGGATATTATTTCCTTTTAGGGCTCTGATTCAGCAAAGCCCTTGGGAACCTGCTTAAATGCTTTGCTGAATAAGGGTCTAACTGAACACACGTCAGAAAGATGATGATGGCTGTAAGACAAGGAAAGCAGAATAGTGTAATAGGAAGCATCTTTCATCTGAACAGCCAGTTCATACATAAAACAGAAATTGCAGCCTTGAGGGCATAAGGCTTTATCAGAAATGGCTCTTGGGAAATTAGTAAGGGCACAATGGAACATATTGACTAAGATCTAAGGTTAATGCAACTGGACATATCCAATGAATGAAAACAACGCTTAGTATTTAAGAGATATCAGTGGAAAGGGGTTTATTGAATCTTTATTTAGATAGAAAATCACACCAAGAAGCACTTGGATCTAAGATCTTCATATGTTTAATCAACTATTAAAGTTTTCTGTTAATAAAAGAATGCCACATTATTTTTTTCAGACTCCTCCCTTTTGCCAAGTGATTTTATCTATCTTGCTGTGGGGGTGGAGAGGAATGATACAGTTATATACTTTAACAAACTTGTCTGTCACTGAGGTAATTCTTTACAAAAATTCTGATTGTGTTATATGGGATATCTAAGATAAAGAGCTTAATGTTGCACTAAGAGCTACTGTCTGGATTTGAAACTGGTTTAGATAAAAAAAATTCAGTCAAGGCAAAAGATGAACACAGGTATCTCAAAATCTCTCATTAAAAAAGGCGGACTGCAAAATCTCTGAAGCATTATCTACAGTACATGCAAACTTCCACTAATGAGCAAAAATATATGCATCCACCTTTGTAAATAAACTACGGGTACAGATATTATGGTGTCTTTCCTTAGCTCTGTGTAATACCAGACCTGGCATCCCTCACATTGTTCAGCAATCCTTATGCCCATGGCTGGCCAGTGCCAGCTCTCTGGTTGGCTCAGGGGAATTGCAGTTCTTCACCACCCACTCCTCTCTTAGGAGTCCAATAACAAATACCCCAGCTTAAGAATCAGTTAATACACTGTAGTTATCCAAATAAAAGCCAGGTTTATTTACTACACAGTAGAAAACACAGAAAAATCCCACAAATAAAATATTTGATAAGCATAATATAAACACAGCTAGGCTAATCACTGCAGAAGCAAACTAGCCAGACTCTACGTTTATAGGGAATACAGGTTAAGCAAGACAAAAACCTTACGTATTAGAGAGTTCTTTGTCTCAGCCAGCTGCTGCCAGCCTGTCTGTCTGTCTTTCAATGTCTCAGAAAGGTGTGTGTGAAAATCTAAATAAAATAAAATAAATAAATTTTAGAGACAACTCTTTGTTCTCCCTAATATTCCCCCATACACTGTTGATGTAACACAGCTGGATAAGATCACAGAATGATTAGCTCCTCAAACCATCAGTAAATATACACTTTTTAAAAAAAAATTAACAGAATGCTATTCATATAGAAATTACATGAGGGTTTATAAATTTTATACAACATGATCAATGACATGTAAAGAGGCTTAGGTATGCATAACATTTGTAACCCCTGGTAAGAACCCATTCCTGCAAGTACTGAATACCTTCGACTCCCATTGTCATCAGTGGGAGTAGGCAGAGGTTAACATGTCTCCAAATGGGGCCCTAAATGTTATTGAGACTTAAGTGAATACACATTGGAACAAAGTCTGCCTCTGGATACATGCGCACAGTCTCCCCAGAAGTCAGTGAGATTTGTAATATCTATAATATCCTGAGAAAAATAATTTTACCATAGTGTACACCATAATGTAAGTTACATGTTATATCTATTTAAAACACAATTTCAACTTTTTACTCATGATCCCTTTGCTAATGCATCTCAAGAGACACTCTCCACTGTTTAGGTAGGTTTGTTTTTTTTACATTTACTTGAGATACATACATAGATTTAAATTCAGAATCAACACAATCAGGCTCATTCTGCTGAATTTGAACCAGACACAGTCCAGTGATTTGGAATAAAAAAATCCAAAGTGTTTCAAATATCACAGTTTATCAATTTCTAATAACATATTTTAGCTGAATGGTCTGAGAAATTGGTTTCTAAAGCCTCTCCAAAAGTTTCTATGCTAAAATAATCATTTTCAGAAAAAGAATCTCTATTAATGGGGGGGGGGAGGCAGGAGAAAAGGAAATGTTCAGCTCTGAATCGTGGATCAGTTAGAATGAAACTAATCAAAAACTTTTCATTTGAATGTGTTTAACTATTTCAAATCTAAATTGAATTTAAAAAAGGTATACATTTTAAAAACAATTATACTTCTATTTTTCCAAGAAATGTCGAGATCCTTGAAGAATCTGTCAGAGGATTTAATAACTGCAACTACTACTACTATTACTAAGTTTTGGTAGGTGATTAATCAACAAAAATAAAGTAAAGTAAAACTCAATTTTCAAGTAGTTACCTAAAAGTTCAGAAGAGGCCAGAAGCCTGGTAATTCATATAGGGTCTGTTTTTTGGAAAGTCTAAGTGCCCACAATTTGCATGGGTTTCACCATGAGGTTATTTGGTCCTCTCCCAGTAGATATTCAACATCTTGTAGATACTTGCTCCTACTAATTTATGGCCATGGTTCATTAATGTCCCAATCCTGCACCCACTAGTTTCAGGATCAGTACTGAAAACATGTCCGTTTTGCTTCTCATTGTCACTTATGGTATGCAAAAAAAAAAAATCCCAAACAAACAAACAGTTTGATAACTGAATAAAGCCATTATACTGAAAAAAGTATTATTTCACTTGTATTGAAGGCATTAAAAGAAATTTGTTATACCTCTAGGAAGACTAGGAGAGATCTGTTTTACTTGGTATGCATTTCTAAACTGAAACATCTGCTACTTGATTGAAAGAATAAAACCTCTCAAGGCTTAGAGTAATGACTTTGGGGTGGAAAAATGTTCCAAAGAACATGACATATCCTTAGAAATTACACATAGCAAAAAAGACAGGCATGTGTGATTAGTAAACTGGCCACTAAGTGCCCTTGTTGCACCACATACATGCAGTTGAGTATGATGTGCTGTAAAAATTGAACTCCTAGTGAAAATGATGCAAAACAAGTCATTTTCAGATACACTGGCCCAGTACTAATCAGTTCAGCTTTATCTTTGATGAGACTGACTTTTGATTTTGAAGCAGGGAGAAAAATATTGTAGATTTTTCAAGGGCACTCCATTGCAAGTAAAAAGCTATGAATAATACCACAAAAAATGTAGTCAAGCTAAGGAGACATTTAGAAATCTAGAAAGCGGAGTTCTTATTGAATATTAATCCTGGTAGCTGATTTTTAGCAGTCACAGAACAGGTAAGCAGCCATAATTCATAGCACATTTGTTCTTTTCAGTGGTACCAATGATTACCCAAAAGATGCAGTATTAAAATGTAAGGGGAAAAAAAGATCTGAATTAGGTTTGTTTAGTGAATACAACTGGTGTTATATAGCATCTGTAACCCTGTTATCAAGACAGAGACATGAATATAAATACATAAATACAGAAGTGGCCGCTTCCCGCAGCTTCCATATGCCAGGAATGGCGAACTGCGGCCACGAGGAGCTGTCGGAAGCTGTGCAAATCTAAACAAATTGTCTGGCAGCCCGCCAGCGGATTACCCTGACGGGCTGTGTGTGGCCTGCAGGTTGCCCATCACTGTTCTAGATGGTAAACAAACTACAAGGCAATACATCCCTTTTATAGGCCGGGTAAAATTACTGAACATGCAAAAGAGTGCCCAGTTTTATATGCTTTTAGGACCATGTTTTCGTCCGACTCCCTTCTCAGCTGCCATCTGTGCTCACTAATATATTTTACCATGCAAACACTTGCATGCACACTTTAAAATTTCTAACCATTGTAAACTCACAAAGGTTCAAATGTGTGCGTGAAGGTATAGGCACCTGCAAAACACATGCACATGTGTACGCAATTTAGGCATGAACATGTGGAAGAAGTGGGATGTCCATTTAGTCTACACAGATAAAGATCATATTTATGTCCCACAGAGAGAGAGAATATACATGATGGTGTACTGCGGCATAAAGGTTTTATTGGCATGGATTTGGGATGGCCATACTACCCACAAGCAGCCGAGCAATATGTGAGTTATGCCTCTTGTGCCAATAAAGCATTTAGACCACACCAACAAACACAGTTACAACAACCCTGCAAACATACGTAATGGGTTATTTTAGAAGTGTTTGGGAAGGTGGGGTTTTTTGTTGCTGTAATTGGGACTACACCTCTACCCCGATATAACGCTGTCCTCGGGAGCCAAAAAATCTTACCGCGTTATAGGTGAAACCGCGTTATATCAAACTTGCTTTGATCCGCCGGAGTGCGCAGCCCCGCCCCCCCCCGAGCACTGCTTTACCACGTTATATCCAAATTCGTGTTATATTGGGTCACGTTATATCGGGGTAGAGGTGTATTTGTTTTGAATATCAATGACAAAATCCTCATTACAATGCAATAGTTCTGATGCAGACACTACAGTATAGATAATAAAATTAAACAATTTTAGTGGTTTGTAATCTAACAGTGTCTGCTACATTATATGCTAGAATAGGAACTGGATTTATGAAGTTTAATATCTGGGATTTTTTGTTTAATAAAAGCTTTTGTTTTTATTTCAGATACAAGCAGAGAAAAAATCATCAACATTGGATCACATTGGCCTTTATAAACTTGTATATGTTTAGTGAAATCACTATTTTGTCTTTGTCCTTATCTCTGGCCACCTTGGGAGTTTTGATCCTTACAATTACAAAGACTACAGATGAGGACAACAAACTGTTCCCCCACGGAAGCAGAGCCATCCATCTTTTTGATGTGAAACATCTAAAACAAATTTTTCAAAAATAATTTTCCACTGTGCGTTATCCAAGGCTCTGTTTCTCCAGCAATTCTTAACAAAGGTTTTGTTACTGATGCCCAGAGGAAAGAATAATTTAAATGTTGAGACACTTTTTAAAAATAATGTCATTTGTTGGGAAGTCTCTGTGGGTATTACCTTCCTTTGACACTCACAGGGAGTTAAACCTAATTGCATTTAGGGTTATCTCTAGCAGCTACGCTCAGAATCAAACATCCTCGTGAGGACTATTGTTCTAACTAATCTACTTATTAAGCTTTTATTCAGATTTAATGCAGTGTTTTATAAAAAACATCTCAAAGGGACAGTAATGGATTTTGCAATTATCAGGAAGGATAGAGTAGACTATGACCTACAATCACTGGTCTTCTAAAAAGAAAAAAATCTTTTGTAAGTAAACCCATAAGTCATTATGCTTAATTTTAGTCCCTATCCCACAGGCCTCACCCATGTCTAGGAAAAGTACACTACATGTGAACTTGCTATGCTTCCTTGTATACCTTCCTGTTATTCACAGATCTTAGACACCATGTCAACACACCCGCCACCTTCTTAGTACCAGTTTGCCAAGCCACCCCTGTCCTCATTCCAATCTCCCCTGAAGATTCACTTCGACAACACTACCTGTTCCTACAATAGGTTTGCTGGAGCTGGAGGTTGTATTGTATTATATTGTATCCCCAAAGGAATTTTCTGCCAACAAGCACTAAATATAACTATATTTAAATAATTATAATATAACTCCCAACCAGGTTTCCTCAGCCCCCTCTCCCCCAACCCACCTATTAACACAATCCATGCTTGCAAACCTGAATTTCCATAATATTTATCTACCGACTCTTTGCTTAAATAATTAATACAAAACAACTTGGCTTTTTGTTTCCTAAAATTTCCTTTTAGTCTCCTGTCTCCAAACACTTATCCTAGCTCCAGTCTAGCCTCTCCATGCTCCCGCATACAGAACAAATTGCTTCTATGCCACTGCTCCTCACCCCACCATCTCCAGAATATTGATCTCATTCCTTCCCTACCCCAATTACAGTTCATCTGTAGGTTTTTTCCCCAGGGTTGTGGTGGGAGTCTGACCAGATCCTCCCATTCTCAGCCACCATTGAGACTACTCTTTTGCTGACTGGTGAGGAGGGGAACATCTGTGCTAGGCATCCCCTTCTCTAATTGGGCCCAGGTGGAGTTAATGACACATCCATCTTACAGCCTGCCTGGGATCTCACTGCCCAGTAGGAAAGCAAGCTACAATAGCTTTTCTCCTCCCCTTTATACCTCCCTTCCCACTTGCTTGCAAGGTGGCCAGCAGCTTCTGGAGGCACTGCTGAATTGCACTGCAGGTCAGAGAGAGAGAGAGAGAGAGACGCTCTCAACAACGTGCTTCCAACTCATGCCACAACCAGTTGCAGAATGTGATGGAGTCTGCATGGAAGGTGGGAAGGAAGCGCGTTCCTTAATACTTCCTCCTTGTGATGGCCTGACCTCACTGCTACTGCCTTTTCCAAGACAGTCCTAATTAATGCTATGCTTGTGGCTAGCTCCGAAGGTCTCATGCCTGTTCTTGTCCTTTTCAATTTAGCTGCATTCATTGCTGTGGATCACTATCTTCCCCTTCATCACCCTGGCTGCCTCTGACTTGGAACTTCTTTTCTTCTTAACTTATCTGCTCAGAATAAGCTGGAATCATAACCTTTCTTTTCAACATCCTTTAGTTTGTATCACTAAGGACTTTGGTTCCCTACTCTTTAATCTTTATATTCTCCCTTTTCTTCCCCTTAGCCAATATTTAATTTTCATCAGTGTTTGATTTGGTTGGCTTTTATCATTGATCACTTATGTTTTTGCAGAGAGGGGCCCAAACCACAATATTCAGGTTCTGGATCAAAACTTCTACAAATCAGAGGGCAGTTTGGATCTGCATTTCTCCTTCCAGCCCATCTCTATGTTGTTTTCATATATTGTCATTTTATTGTCTTATCCTGCCGTAATGTTTTGGATCAAAAATATTAAATACAAATTAAATGTTTTGTACTTTCAACCAGAGAACTCATGCTCTCTATATGCAACTGAGGACTATGAAGAATTAGAGGAAAATCTGATGGTGACAGGTAGAAATGAAAAACAACCACAAAAACATCAAAAAATGAGCCGTTCTGCTTTTTAATAAAACATGCCACTTGATCTATTCTGATTTTACACCATAAAAGGCCTATGCAATTGTTCTTTTCTGCTATTTTCTTTAAGTGATAGAATTACCTATTCTGTTGTTTTATTCTATTGTGTTCTATTTTACATTTTCTTTATGATGTGTTGTTTGATCTTTTCTTGTCCTTGGAGCCAGAGTTGTAGTTATTCACTTCTCTGAACTACATTCACCAAGCCAATTAAACTAAAAAAAGCTTGCTTCTTCATATTTATGTACTGTATTCTAGTAAGTCACAAATAGCATTATTTTCTAGAAGAGATCTCAGAATTGTATCCTCTTCTTTTCTTTTCTTTTCACACAACCCACATTTTTTCTTAAATAAATAAATAAATCCACTATTCAACCTTTGAAGACTCTTTCCAAAATATTAATGAAATTATGAAAATACCATGGGAAACAAGACACTGGTGTTAGTTCAAGTAACTTTGGCAGCTCATTGAAATCAATTACAGATGTGCCACTTTTTACTCTTTCCCATTCATAAAAGGCACATTTTAGAGAAATTACAAATGAAGGCTTCTGATCCATCACTGCATCAAAATGGGATATGGAAATAATTTTACATGATTTTTCATACTGTCCTAAACTGTTGGTAAATATTATCAACATTAATCTTGTTGTGCCAGAAGTCAGATATTCCAAGTGTATTGCTTGCAATGGTTGTACAGAACAAAGTAATGAGCAGCATGTGAAAACACTATGTAACTGTTAGAAAAAGAAACAAAAGGAGAGATTTTCTTTCTCCATTTCCCAAGGACTGGTAAAAATATTAGGCTCTATTCTCACATTTAAGAGTGCAGGCACATGCATAATTCAGATTAGTGTTAACAGGCATTATCCATATAAATACCTGCATGTCTCTGAAGGTCAGTCTTCACTAGAGAGGTAACACAGGCAAGCAGTACGTGGGTCTGAATACCCAGATTAGCCTAGCTCTCGAGTAAACAGCCACTCTGCAAAGCCATGTCAAGTTGCTTTGTCCTTACTAGTGCTGCACTGCCGTGTGTGTGTCACTAGGACTTTCAGGGGGCACATCCCATGGTTCTTAGTGCTACGGTAAGCTTAAACTCTCTCTGATTCTTCCCCAGGGAATTGTGGGAGAACCTGGCTTCCTTTTGGGCACACAGAGGGAATTGTGGAAAGGCACTGGAGAACTACCAGCACTTGAGTGATATACCCTGCATCTTCACTGCAATGTGGGTGGGTTATCATCCTAAATGAAAGTGGTGCCCAGGCTAAAACTAACCTACTTCCCCAGCTAGGCCAACTAGTCCAGGTTGAAATCACCCACAAACTTGAGTAAGAGGGTTTTGTGTGTGGAAGGGAGGGGAGTTAGTGGCAACACCTGAATAAGAGCCAAGTTAACTCTGTCATGAAGATGTACACTGAGGGAATAGCCTTGCTATATCCATAAATATCTCCCCATACAGAACAGATGTTGGCCACATCAAAGGAAAAACTTTGGGACTGATCATGTTCCTAGATCCTCACAAGAAGGGACTCTTCAAGAACAGATCTTACCATTCGTGTGTGAAAGGAGGAGTGAGACACTTACATGGCTACCATCCCCCACTTGAGACCTGTGACCGAGAAAACCCCTGAATTTACACCCCACACACTACTGTAATAATCTTTGTACAAAATATGCCTTTTCGTGCACCCTGGAATGTGACACACCCATTAATAAGGATCCTGGGGCAGCTGCTGGTTGGGAAAGTCCTGGTAGCATGGTTCTAATGGAATTAGGCTATGCAGATACACTGTGCCTCTAGAGAATCACTCCTCACTATCTGTAGGGTTTGGGGCCAGACGTATTCACACTTCCTAGAGAGGAAAGGGAGATGACCTTAACCCTCCACCACTAGAAGAATTTGGAGGAAACTCAACAATGGAAACCTCAACAATGGAAAGAGTCTTCCTCTTTCTCAGACCCTCTCCCGCAGCTATTTCCACAGTTGTGGGTAAGCAAGCCATTTGCTGCTATTGGCACTGGTTCAGTATTAAGACTTCATAATTTCAGCCTTAAAAAAATAAAATAGCAGCTCTGTTACAAGCAATGGAATTATACTTAGATTTAATAAGAGAAGCTGGAGTTTGAAGTAGGAGCTATAGCTAGGTTTAGGGTACTTGCACTTTCTTTAATATTCCTGCTACACAATTCCTGATCCTAAATCCTTCTGTATGGCTAGCCCACTATCTGTACAAATGCTATTTAAAATAGTAACCAGACTAGTGCTTTTACATCAAGTAGTGCTCCAAGACACACCCTAATACCTGCAAAGAATAATATCTTAATTATTAGGTTAATGGGGAGGATTTAAGTCAGTGAAGCACAGACTGCAGAAATGATATGGAGTTTTGTACTGCTTTGTCTAAACCAGTTGCAAAAAAAAATCTATGCAAAAATGTCCCCTCTCCAACTGCAGAGGATGAATTGACATTAACAGAGCTTGCCAAAAGCATTAGAAAGATGCCCAGGAGATCTACAAACTCAAAATTTAGAAATGGACAGTATATAGTAAATACTGTATGTGATTACTGATGTCATTCATGGAACTTATCCATGACCATTATCAGCATTTAAATTAATATGTTAAAAATGCTGCTACACAAGCTAGACTGAGATGGTCAAGAGGAATCTACATTTGTCCTCATTTTTGGGGTATGTGTTAATATTCTACACCTCTACATCTGGAGAGTTCAGAATAGGGATGAGTCAGCCAAGATGTTACCAAAATACCAAAGATGTTAGGTTCTTGCAAGAAGAAAATATGACTAGTGTGTGCTAATAACTCTTGGCACCACTGGATCTTGCAAAGCCTCCCAAGTCACCTTCAGGTGTAGGCTGACTTCAGTCAGTACCTCCCCAGTACCTTTTATCACAGTCCTGAAATCTAAGCGAAACAAAAACCAAAAAACTGTGCCAACTTATATGTAGCTTACAATATCCTCATTGTCCACTCTTTACTAAACTAAGAGCACATAGTCACTTCAGTTTTAGCTTAACGTAGTGCAGGCTCAAACATACATGCCTCAGAGGAAGCAAGCAAGTGTACTGACCTGGCACTAGAGCAGACTAGTGCTTTTGTGTATTAAACCTCTTCTGACCCTCACAGTCACGCAGACTCACAAGTACAAAGTAATGCACTTCAGTGCACACGAGGAAAGATTCCTTTAAAATAAACACACATTTTCCATCTGAAATGATGAGGACTGTCCATTTTCTACAAATAGATCCAGCTTTATCCCACTGGAACTACCAAACATTTCAAGCAGGACGCATCAGCAGACACTGAAGCGGAAATTATCTGCCAAATACCATTCTGCTTTTTCCTTTGCGAGTATAGGAATAAAGTGATGTTAGCAATTCTTGATCAGATTGTATTCATTTTAATTTAAGAGATAATGTCAGCAAAAATGGAGCATTGTGACAGTTCCAACATAGATGTTGAGGCATTCATGGCAAAACGGAGAGGCTGTTCTCTCAAACAAGGGACAAAATAAAATAAATGAGAGTGACCTGCAGAGAGCCTGAAAGCCTACATTTACTGTCTGCTTGCTGGGAAGTTGCAATCTTAGTTGCACAAAAAGTGGACTTACGTGTTCCAGAGATACAGGCTTGTGTGATGAACTATCCACAGACACTTCTATTATCAGTGCTGGGATAGGGAAGCATTTGATATGTATAGTAGGTGCCATATGAATCTCAACATTCACTTCTTCAAGTGCCGTGATAGCCATTAAATGTTGCCACACAGTGGTATGTGAGAGGAGACTGTTTTCCCCCTATACTTGCAATTGAAATGGTAATTGTTGATATACTGATGGCAACACTCGGTACTGAGGTATCACAAACAATGCAAAGGGGCAGATGTTGAGTCTTTTATTGACACTCAACTTTCAAAATTACTGGATAAAGCTTTTGTCTAGTTCTCTCTAATAGAAATCTTGTTGTTTGACAGGCTCATATTTCCCATAAATAATATATCATCCAGTGATATTACTGTCATCTGCTGAGGTAGAATGCATTCTTCCTCCTTTTTAGGATTTTGTGATTTTCAGAATGAGGCTTTATTAACAACAATTACATTAACCCTTGCCCCCCCCCCCCCCCAAGACTGCTATCAAAATCTTAGCTTGTATCAAGATGATTCAGTATCTACTTTCTAATTCTGAGCATGAGATACTGTCCTCAGTCAAAAATTAATGTTCATTTTTTAAATTGTTTAGGTAAGTTATTAAGCAATGAATAAGTTGCTGGGTCTGTCTCAAAAAGTTTTGGGAAAAGTCACAGATGACTCATGGTATATTTTAATTAAAACATGATTTTTTGAAAATTTGTGAGATTTGTGATATTGTCATTATCTCTCTCCACCCTACACCTGCTGTTACTTATCCACCCACTCAGCCATCACTCTTCCCATCTCAACTATGATCTATGGATGGGAATTTAGATTACAGCTTCTAGTCTGTGACTCATAGAGTTGATAAAACATGCAATCTTGGATTTAAAAAAAGATACACCATTCACAGTCATGAAAAACCAATGCCCAAGCAATGAAAGGTGGAAGAATCAGATCCTAAGAAGTTAATTCTCTCTTTAATCGGTGGCTGTTTTAAATTACAGTGAAAATGTAATAATATAAAAGAGAACACAATATATGCATCTTTATTTAGGTTTGGTAAAATTTAAGAGCTAAATCCTGCCCTCTATCTAGGTTGGGGGTGGGCAAACCTTTTGGCCCGAGGGCCACATTGGGGAATAGAAATTGTATGGTGGGCCATGAATGCTCACAAAATTGGAGTTGGGGTGTGGGAAGGGGTGCAGGTTCTGGCCAGGGTGCCCATTGATCAAGGGGTTTGGAGAGCGGGAGGGGGATCCGGGCTGCGGCGAAGAGAAGTTTGGAGAAGCTCGGGGGTGCAGGTTCTGAGCAGCGTTTACCTCAAGCGGCTCCCGAAAGCACTGGTATGTCCCTTCTCTGACTCCTATGCGGAGGCACGCTGCCCCATCCGCAGGCACTGCCCCTGCAGCTCCCATGGGAATGCATAGGAGCTGGAGCGGGGCCATGCTGCGGCTTCCGGGGGCCATGTGATGCGGCCCCTGACCCAGCGCCCCGGCCGGAGTGGGGTGTGGTGCGGCTTGCGGTCTGGCTTAAAGCGGCTCACGGGCCAGATCCGGCCTGCAGGCCATAGTTTGCCCAACCCAATCTAGGTACTTATATGACCCTCATCGTCATCATATTTGAGCATGTCACATTTAATTTATTTATTCTCACAACACTCCTGCTGTGCTATTATCCATATTTTACAGATGAGGAACTGAGACAAGAAGAGGTTAAATAACTTTCCTGACATCACACAGGAAGTCTGGACTTGAACCCAGGTCTCCCAAGTCCTTGGTTGGCACCTTAATCACTAGACCATCCTTCCTCTTAGAAGTACTAATTAAATCTCACTGACTTTAATGAGAATCATGCTTTCTGTCTCTCCACCTGCAGCACTTATACAACATGTACCCATAACTGACCCATGTCTTCCAAGAAGAACGCCCTTCCTCATTAATAAGAGCTATTAGTAATTATGGGTAAGGCTACGTTTTAGTCACGGGTATTTTTAGTAAAAACCATGGAAGGTCATGGGCAGTAAATTAAAATTCACGGTCTGTGACCTGTCCATGATTTTTACTCTATATCCCTAACTAAAACTTGGGCAGGGGGCCTCAGGTGCTCGGGGACTGGGGGGAGGGATCCAGGGGCAATGCGGGTGCTGGGGGAGGTGGCCTGGGAACTCGCTGGTGCTGGGGGCTGAGCCAGCACCAGCCGCTGCAGAAGTCACAGAAAGTCACAGAATCCATGACTTCCGTGACCAACTCGCAGCCTTAATTATGGGTCAATACATCTCTGAAGCAAGGGCTGGGAGCAAAAGGATGAGCAACGATAGGGTTACCATACGTCTGGGTTTTCCTGGACATGTCCGGCTTTTCGGCAATCAAACCCCCGTCCGGGGGGAAGTGCCAAAAAGCTGAACATGTCCGGGAAAAATCCCGTCTGGGCACTTCCTCTCCCGCGGCTGCTCTGCTCCTCCCCGGACTCAGACTTCGGCTCTGTTTAAGAGTCAAGCTGTCCGAGCCAGTGCTACAGGCTTCGGGCAGCCCCCGGGCCTTCGGACCCCAGCCGCCAGCCGGGCACTTCTCCTCCCCGGCTCCAGCTGCTCTGCTCCTCCCCGGACTCAGACTTCGGCTCTGTTTAAGAGCCAAGCTGCCCGAGTCAGCGCTACCGGCTTCGGGCACTCCCCGTGCCTCCGGACCCTGCGCCGCCGGAGCAGAGCAGCTGGAGCCGGGGAGGAGAAGTGCCCGGCCGGCGGCTGGGATCCGGAGTCAAGGGGGCTGCCCAAAGCCGGTAGCGCTGGCTCAGGCAGCTTGGCTCTTAAACAGAGCTGAAGTCTGAGTCCGGGGAGGAGCAGAGCAGCTGGAGCCGAGGAGGAGAAGTGCCCGGCCGGGGGCGCAGGGTCCGGAGGCATAGGGGCTGCCCGAAGGCCGAGTGCTACCGGCTTCATGGTTTGCCAGGCAGCCTCCAGACCCTGCGCCCCTGGCTGGGCGCTTCCCCTCCCGGGTTCCAGCTGCGCTGGGGAAGCGCCGGCTGGGGGTGCAGGGTCTGGAGGCTGCCCAGCAAACCGTAAAGCCGGTAGCGCTTGGGCAGCCCTTTTCGCGTGGCTGGGAGGGAGGAGGGGGAGTTAGGGCGGGGACTTTGGGGAAGGGGCGGGGAAAGGGTGGAGTTGGGGCGGGGCTGGGGGGTGGGAAAGGGGTGGGGCTAGGGCCCGTGGAGTGTCCTCTTTTTTATTTTTTAAATATGGTAACCCTAAGCAACAATAGGGATGGACATGTTCACAACAATGGCCCATTCCAGCTCTTCTATATAATGTGTGCATCCACCAATATGTAGGCATTTTATTTTTTAGGGTAGCTGCTGCACTTGTGTACACACACATACACACACATACACACCATTTTACACAGTATACACATCCATCTGTTGGTGGATTGGATCTAACCCGAAGGACTGTTCCCAGGCTTCCCACAAACCAGGTAGTTCATAACAGCCAGAAGAATTACCTTGGATGTAAGACAGATATACCTAAATGTATTACAAGTTCATGCTGTGCACTGTGACAGAGAAAACACATTAGAACTACAACAGATGGAAAAGGAGCAATATTTTAAAAGTAAATAAATGCAGACAATATTTCTACATGTATCAGTAATGTATGTATGGTGGAGAACAGTACTATAATGTATTCTATGTGAACTAAAAATATTGACACAAATTACAATCATATTGTGCATGTTTTTTTCTTGTGTTTCAATGTATTTTGGGTTATTCCTTGCTGATTTATGTCTTCACTAAAGCCTCAGGGATTTTGAAGACTGTTAATGACTGAATGGGCATATGATGTTTTGTAAAGAATACATAGGATTTTTCCCCCTGAGGTTTTCCCTCTCAAAGTTATAGTTGGAGTTCAATAGAACAACAAATAAGCATCATTTGTTTTCCTCTTTATCTTATCTTTGTTCCATAGGAATTTAAATGCAAATGTGAAATAGAATGAACACCAACAGATGCATCAACTGGTACTGGAGTATGATGATTGCAATCTATAAAGCATAACAGACTATTTGCTATCTGCTTACTGTCACAGCACTCTACAGTTGGAAACACTATAGCAACATTCCGTGGGAGTTATTTTTGCAACCAAATTTGAACAGAAACACTCTGAAAATCACCTCAGGATTTATATAAAAATATTGTAGTGTATTCCCACATGCTTGTGCTATAGTAAATATAGCTTCTCTAAGCAATTAAGGAAAAGATGGTGGCCTAAATTTACAAAATTAACTTTGAGAACCTCTATTTTTGGCTACCAAGGTAGAGACACTTTAAAAGATGTATTGTTTTCAGAAACTTCTGAGCATCCATCTTCTGAAATTAGGCCCCTTTAAGGTGTCTCAGGTTGGGAACATAAAAGTCCAGTCACTTATGAAAATTCAGGCCACTACATTTAAATTATGATTAAAAAGTGGGAAAACATGGCTGAGGTTTAAAACGTACTAACTTATCAAACCCCTCTCCTAGTTATTCAATATAGCCTGCCTGCTACCGCCACCCCTCATCACCCACACTCCCATCAGCAACAAGAACAGGCCTCCTTCCAACTAGCTATTTAACAAACCTACCACCTCAGTCATACCTATTCCCCCATGCAAGTGGCAGTGACCCTTCTCCCAGTTGCATATCTGAGCCACCATCTCTTTCCTAATTTGACACAGTCCAGTAGAAGTTGATGAGTGGGTAAAGTGCAAAGTCGAATAGCCTAAGAATTTATTATAAGATTATAATTTAGCAGTTGAAGTTTAAGTGATGCTTATAACCAGATAATCTGATGTCTGAGAGAGGGATGGATGCTATAGAGAGACGAGAAAGATGAAGTGAGAAAGTTTTGCATCTCAGATAATGCAGTAATATTCTGACCCTGGGGTTTATATAATGATAATGTTTTCCTTTTCGGTTTCTCTCGTGTAATTTTAATTCTATACTTAAGATGACTCAGATTTATGCTGTTGATAAGAACTAATCTATTACAATGAGATACATTGATAAGGATTATATTAATATTAGAAATGATCACAAAACTTCAGAGTTTGGATCTGGACTTCCACAAAGTTCATTGATATTAAGATCTGGATTTTAGATTCTCTCCTTAACACTGAATTAATTGCTACATTAAATCTGATCAAGTAACAAAATATTGCACAAAGTCCCTGAGATGGAGGCTCAATTATAGGAATGGCCTTAATGACAATTGTACCACGACCATCCAGGTTTTCCCACTGTTAAAAAGTTTTTCCAATTTAAAAGCAGATATGTGATTCATGACAGCTCTCTGTACTATAAGGCTATTCTAATGTTATCCTATCCACTTCCCCATACACCTTGATTTCAACTTCAAGCTGTAGCTTTCAAGTATTTTGTCAATCACAATTTATTAAATGCATTCTGCTGAGGCAGCTGTCAGGACAAGGCTCAACACTGACAAGCCATCTTAGCTCCTGTTTATTTCATCCTTAAGTCACCGACTCTCATTTTATCCCCGAGGAGAAGAAACGTTCTGGCTAGCTCAGAAAGGATGTGGAAGGACACTACAAAGGCCAGGCAGAGCCACTGTGCTGCCAGGGCTCTTGATCAACACAACCAGAAGTATCAATAAATTCTCAGCAGCCCATTCATGTTTACTTTTCCCTTATCATAAGTGCTATTGTGAAAATACTACTGGCACTCAGTGTATAGAAGTGATTGAATAAAAAGATACAGTGCAGGCTGTCAACTTATCCTGAAATAGCCTCTAGTGGAAGGATAAAAAGCCTTCCAAGTCCATGCCAGAAGACAGGGCTATTGCACAGAATCACCAAATCCCTCACAATATAAACATTCAAGACCAAGTTCTGGCTCTGAATATGTACATGTGTATACTACAAAAAGGGAGAGGAGGTGCACATCCATCTGTGCATGATAAAAAGTTTCCATCCCAATCCCAGCAGCAGAAAAAAAAATCTGTGGCAAGGATCATTTTCTGCACAGCTTTCACAAATAATATCATGTAGGGGAAAAACTGGGGGCAGTCAGAACCACAGTAAGCCAATAACAAAAATCAATAGGTTGGGATTTTCGAAAGAACATAGCATTGACCAACTCAGGTCCTATTGACTTCACTGGACCGATTCTAACTACATTCCCTGAAAGAATCTGCATGCATCTGCCAAATTCTGGACCATGTTCACAGAGAGGTGATACGCCTTCTGATTATGGTGCTGACATCATGAATAATGCCATGTGCATGAGGAAGTGAGGCAATGGTATGCATAGCCAATCTCCAGATATTCCAGTTCGTCAAAAAAAAAAAAAGATCTTTTTCATGTAGACCTACACATGGTCCATTGTACGGCATGGGTGGGAATTTCAAAAGTATTCAGCAGTGACTTAACTCAGCTCCTGTTGATTTAAAAAGAGCAGAGTTAGCACAGTGCTGAGTGCTTTGAAAATCCCATTCATTAATACATAAAGAATGGGTGAAACATTTTGACATGACCAATCTCAGCTCCCACTGAAATTAATGGGAGATGGGTGTGCTCAGAATCTTTGAAAACCAGGCTAGCATCATACCACTTCTAACCACATAGGGTGAGATTCTCACCACTGCTCCATCCTGTTTATGCCAAATAAAAAGGGCTAGAATAGCTTAAAGGAACTGTAAAATCCCTGGATCTGGCCAGGGGAAAATTTTCCAGACACAGGAACTGAGGAAGACAAGCCTCAAGCTGTTTTAGGAGGACCTCTATGCAAGGCCTTTTAGGGGTGTGAGAGGCGGGCCAGGAGTGTAACCACAGCATGTAACACTGTACAAATTTTGTGGGCCCATAAGCAGGTGGGGACTGACTGTCCCAGGCCTGTTTAAATTATTCTGGAGGCCCCTTGGGCCCCAGAGCATCCCAGAATTGAGAGAATGCAAAGATAACAAAGCCATTATAACCCCCCTCCACACACACACACTTTCGGGCTGCAAGTTCTGTGCCATGCCTTTTAGGGTATATCTACACTACAAATAAAGGTGTGACTGCAGCTCAAGCTTTAGTCTAGCTAGCATAACTAAAAAAAGGAGTGAAGAAATGGTGGCACAAACTTCAGTATGGGTAGCAACACAAGCATGTACACAGGGCCCAGGCCGATTTGTACAGCTCCCATTGAAGTGACTGCTGTCACATCTTCACTACTATTTTTAGCCATACTAATTAGATTAAAGATGGCATAGGTATGCCTACTTGAGCTGCAACAACACCTTCAACTGCAGCATACGCATATCCTTAAGGTGTGGCCCTAAATTTCAAAATATGACTACTCCAGCTATACCAGTGTACTGATTAGAATAGGACAGGATTACAATAGGTACAATTGTAAATATGCTTTAAAAAGTTTTAAACAACAGTAGTCTTCACACCAAATAATTTGGAGTTCTTCATTAAAATGCTGAGTTGTGTGTTAAGAATCTCACACTGGGAAGATAAAAATAAAAAAGAAATTAATGGAGATATCCTATCTCCTAGAACGGACCTTGAAAGGTCATTGAGTCCAGCCCCCTGCCTTCACTAGCAGGACCAAGTACTAATTTTGCCACAGCTCCCTAAGTGGCCCCCTCAAGGATCGAACTCACAACCCTGCGTTTAGCAGGCCAATGCTCAAACCACTGAGCTATCCCTCTCCCCAGATGATGCAGACTATGCTCCAAGTGCCTTGCATGTGCCTCGTACTCTGAAGTTTGAAAATTATAAATAAATGTTATGGTGGCTCAGAATGCTGGAGGGTTACTATGATGCTGACTATTATCAATAGGAACCAACACTTGGTCATACAAGCAACTGAGGAATTGAATCAAACTACTGAGATTCCACTGACTAGCAAAACAAGTAGAACACCTACTTAGCATTGTTTTAAGACTCATAGCTAATGAAGTTAAGATACTTAAGCCAGTTCTGTTGTTTAGCATTTATTTTCATTACTTTAATTGCTTCTATCATTTATTTATTTAGCACCTTTTATTAATAATACATGCCAAATTGGAGGAAACTTTACCATTGGGAATACTAGAGTAAAACTAACATCTGTGCTACCAAGTTACTTCGCTACAAAGACCTAGATATTGAGTTATTTAATATCCATGAAAGATATTGAAATACAAGCACTGAAAAGAAAGTACAAGCAAATGACAAGATACATTTTCCTTAGCATTAGAAGGGCCTATATACTGAACAGAAAAGAACTAGTTGTTTATTTCTAATTCGTGTGATGTTTAGCTCTATTTTATTAGCTTGGCAGGATCACTCTTTTCCTTGTTCCTAATCTTTTTTTTTTTTTGTTATGTATATCAATGTATTTTTTTTCACAAAGCATGAAGCAGCATGAAATATGTTCAGAATACTCATACTTCTGTGGACAACCTCGCTCTCTACTTTCTTTTTGTGTTGTCTCTGGAGCTCAGCATTCTAAACATATAAAATATTATTATATAATATTATTTGAATCCACTAGCTCTCCAGTTAAAATTAAAATGTGTCACAAGATAAGTTTAAAAGGCATACATGACCTCTTATGAATTCTTTGTGTTTGTTAAATGTTATAAACTACACATGCATCAGCCAGGTGGTAGACACTCTGTTTAAAGAAAAATAAATAAATTACGGGAACAGCATTATCAGATCCAATACCTGAACCCTTTCTTAGAAGATTATGATTCAAACAGAGCCAGAAAGTTAAACCAATGATTATTATTACTAGGGGTTATATGTATCTTTAACACTGGGAGGAAAGATGGAAATTTATTCCATCTTCATTAAAAATGATTTTGGAGAACCAAGAATAATCAGTGTAACATGAGAAATGCCAACAAGGAGTTTAGTGAAATTGGAAACCAAGGTAGATGGACATGTTAAAAGGGAGACATTAATACTGAGTCTGTGTTGTAGTATGTAAGATTTTTACAGTTAATAAATTCTACAAGGCTATTAACTACAAACAATGGCACTTGCAATAATAGCACTCTTATGGTCTAGAGAGGGAGCAGATTTTTGCAAGTAAGTTAAAAGTAGGGCTATTCTTACGTAGGGGAGCCTGCAACTATTCTAATTCACTTCTGCAAGTAAGGATCACCCACTTACAGGATATGCTATGTATTGCTGTCTTCTAAATCTGTAGTTCCACAGATCAAAGAACATATAGCATCAGCATGAGAACTGAGTCTTCAAAATGATTTCTGTTCCCCAAACCAATTTCATCTAATAATTAACTGATCCCCAACATGAAAAGGTGGAAGAATTCCACAGGGAGTCAGGAGAGATCAAAGCCTGTGATGTGTATCACCCCCGCTCTTTTCCGGACAGTCATCCATCTGACTTCAGTGAGTGAACAGTCGCACACAGCTAGCCACTAGAGACTGACATCAAACAGACTTTCAAATAACTTGCTGTAGATTCCAAGTTCTGCTGAGGGTAAAGGAGGGAGGGGGCAGGCAGGGAGCTACAAAAGAGGTAGCAGTAATGATTTTGGAGCAGAGGTGAAGTAGTGTTGGTGATTTTGTACATCCTCCTGGATTTATGGGTTTTCTGATACAATCAAATGGTTAGATTTGTGTATCATACATTAATCACTATTGCAGCAAAGAAGCATAGCTGAATCAATGTTTGTTTCCATATGGATTTAATTTTTTTCCATTTGATTTTAAATCTTCCAAAATCTGTATGCCATGCTTCTCTGGACAACGGCTTTCTACTGTTATTTATTATTACCACCACTGGGTAATGTAGATACTAACCATAAACATGTAGTGACTCTCATTCAATTATTGCAAACATCTTTGAAAAGGAGCTGATTTTACATTGTACACGTGCTGCAATGCCAGCAGTATAGTGGGCCACAACAGGGAAATAGGTTTGCCTTCAACTCTATATATCTCCTTGCTTTTCATTGGATTCAGGAACTTACATACACTACTCTCTCTCTTTGCCAAAGACATGGTTGGGAGACATGGAATGTGAAGTGTGTTTGCAGAGGGGGTGTTTAAATGAGCTTCAGTATAATTTAAAACAAGAAAACAATGGCCTTATTAGAACACAAATAATATAATACACCCTAAGTTTAAGGCAGTTTAATTATATCACATACTTATTCCTTACATTTTTATTTACCCTACTTACCCTACTGTAAAATCATCATGACTTAATTATGCCCTCTGATCCCAGAGTAGTCAATAGGGGATCTATATGCAAGTTTGGGTCATAAATTGTCCCTTATGCAGCAGCTAAGTCTTTAAAAGGTAACACATTTTGATATAATTCATACCTAGTCAGTGGTGAACAGTTAGCCATAGCACATACATTTTTAACTAGCCTTTCATAATTATAAGGCTTTTTTGTCTCAGCTCTTTTAGAATCCCCCAGTTTGTTCTAGTTACTCCACAACCAGCCCTTGAAACTTTTTTTAAAAATCGCCACACATTTAATCATATCTTTTAGAAACAAGCTAGCCTCTCGATAATGACCCAGTACATAGATATCATCGGGAAATAATACCTAAGGATAATAATACATACCTTTCAGAGAAAGGCATAGCTACAAGGTGAAACCTATTACTCTGGATGGTGCAAGAAGGAAAAATGCATCTGCTGCAGTAACCTTTTCAAAAATATAAAGATATCAAAGTTTAACTTTATGACCTTTGTGCATGATGACACTGATAAAACCCTGTGAAACTGTTATTTACTGGACAGCATCTGCAGACTGTATAAGAGAGTTATTAAAAGATTCATTTTTCTATTTTATTTTAATCCCTGACACCCATAGCAAAAGACATCCTTGCAGTACAGAGGCTCTCAAGAGGCAAAATAAAATAAAATAAAATAAAATAAAATAAAATAAAAGAAAGAAAGAAAGAAAGAAAGAAAGAAAGAAAGAAAGAAAGAAAGAAAGAAAGAAAGAAAGAAAGAAAGAAAGAAAGAAAGGTAAATGCTAAATGTATGTCTTACTGAACTCAAAGGACTCAAAACCTGAATCTGGTCTTTCCAATTCAACCCAGGGTAGCAATTGATGCATGATTTCATTATCTCTGATGATTCTGGAAATTCTACAGTCAAAGAGCCACATTCTGGCACTTTTCATCAAAACAGTGTTTTAATTTACACATGCATTTTCGCTAGTCAGGAATGCTTACATGATCTCTGCACAGTCTCAGTGTCAGGCTATACATGCTTAAGTAGTCAAAGAAAGAGCGTGCATAGGGCCACAAGCAGATCCAGGGAGCACATGCTAAGTTATATGGATCATACCCCAATTTTAAAGCCTTGACTGTAAACAGGAATCATAAACATTCTCTACTCCACCACTGTAATTCATGTAGTGGAGAGTTAGGGTCTAGCACAATTTGAGAGAACCAATCTTGGAACACAACAGTTGTGCCAAGTGGTTCATTTTCTGATGATCTATTTTATGATGATTTGTAGCCTGACCCTAGAATTCAGAACCATACCACAGAAAGCAGAATTTTGTCTATGCACAAGAGAGCACTTACTGTTATTTATAAATAAAAATGTGCTAAGAAGAACAAGCAGAAAATTCATGCACCAGTGCATCTACACTGACAAATGTAGGGATTCAATGTAAATTGCCTATTACCATACCAGTTTAATTTGTTTAGTTAATATTCTTTACACAGCCTCATTTTTATTTAAAACATATACAGGATGTTTTTAATGTAATTTCCAAAGCCCACAGTGGTACTTTTCCCACTGAACATTTATGATGTTCCACAAGTCTACATCCAAAAAACTATTATGAGATTAAATGGATCCAGGTGGGAAATTTAAGACAGTAACTATATTGCAAGCCACAAAGACAATATGTAAATATTACTGCAATCTCACTGACATGAAATTAGAATATGAAGGAAAATGAAATCAACAGAACTATGAGATACTGAATTAATTTACCTTCAAATATTAAAAGTAATGAATCTTCTGCTCATTTTCAGCATTCTAAGAGTCATCTTAATACTAAAAATGTTAATTTAACTGCATTACTTTACTTAATGCATTTTTATACTACCACGTTCTTCAGAGGACCTCAATTAATAAATATATTATGTACACTATTTTTCTCTTTTTTAATTTTAATTATCTTGACCAAAAAAATAATAATCCTCCTCAATTGCACCAAATATTGCAGCTAGAAGGTGAACAGGAGAGGAAAGAGGGTCAAGCAGGGGTGTCATATCCTCAATATTGTGGTTTATTTGATTAATTTAAAAAGAAAAAGACGACCAGGGGAGAACTTAAAAAGAGAATTCAGTGTTAGCTATTATATGAGATATGGTGATGGCAAAGCTCGACTCTGAAGCTGTATTTAACCTGTCCTACAGCAGAGGTGTTCATTTGTTTGCTTTAGTACCTGGATCACTATCACCAGCCTGATCCTAGAGATGACATGAAATTGAAAAAAAGAGGACTGATAATTGGGAGGGTTTTAATGCCATACTAACATCAAGTGAGTTAATGTCTGCTCCAGCCTACTCATCCCCACCACACAAACACTTTAATTGTGTTGCACACAACCTTTTGTGTGCAACACAACCTTTTGCCCCATCTCCCCCGATGTGATTCTGTGAAAACTGCTTCTGTAGCCACTCCATTTAATGGATAAACAATTATTTGTTTTGCTACTTGCAGACTGAATCAAGTGTTCTTCTGCATTATGGTCTTCTCTCTACTGCAAGGACGGACACCCACCAGGTGGGTTCAGTATTTTAGAATACAAAGTGCAAAATCAAAGCATGCTAGCAAGATTAGTCCTTTATCACATCATTGAGCTTGCAAAGTATTATTAAACATATTACTCAGCTATAATTCCCCCTTATTGAACAAAACCTCTGTATGTCCAATCCATTTACATTTCTATTTTTTTTTTTAAAATCAGGCACTCTTACTTTAAAAAAAAAAAACCTAACAACCCCGCAGACATAGCTTCAAGGATAACTAATAGACTATAGCTCCTACCTCTGGGATATTAAAAGCTGCCAATTGCCTACATGTGATGACGGGTCCACCAGCAATCTCACTTCTCCAATGAGATGATACTTAGTCTGTCTTACTTTGTCTATTCTACATTCAGGATTTCCTCCTCCGAGGACAGCATCTTCTTTTTTTAAGTGATGTCAATCCTGACAGTCCATCCAATGTCTGTCTCTCTGTAGATTAAATGTTTAACCACTTCAGCATCCCCCTAATCTCTCTTCCTTTGGAGAGCTGGGATAAAGCATGAAAGGACAATTTGAGGTGACTGGGTAAATGAGTTTCCCTGTTCATTAACACCACGATGTGCAAGGATTCAGTGTGTTACTTCAGCTTCATAGGATATAATTACATGTTTTGATTAGCAGATACATTTTCCCATCCTCAGGATGTCAACAAGGGTTCAAGTGTATAACATGTATAAACGGGTGCTAATTTCACTAGTCACGAAAATGTGGTTCCCTAATTACATTTATATCCTCTTAGCCAATTTTCATCCTATACAGCTTCTCCCTGGCAGACAGTCTTGTTCTTCTCCCTTCCCAATGACGGACAAGAACCAAGCTCTAAGGAATGACATGGTGATTATAAAATTCAGTAGGCTTGACAAGTAACATTCCTGTTGCACAGTGAGCTAAACTGCTTCATTCTTAAATGATTTATGAATGTCTATACATTTTTTTGGTCATTTCTGTACCATCATCAATAACTAAGCTTTTGTCATCTGAGATGAAGTTACCAAAACATTATGGCAAAAGTGCTGCTACTATCCCACCCAACTGCTTCCTTTTTCAGAAGTTAAGCATTTCTGTTGTATGATTATTGACACTAAAAATAACCAGACAGCAAGCCTATTTTTAAGATAGCAAAGTGCTCTTTTCTCTTCTGCAGTTTTCTGACAAATTCCCAGATGCCTTACTAAAGAGCTGAAAGGAGGAACATGGTAACTGAAAGATCACCTTTTCACAATTAGCTATGTCCTGACAAACACTGTTATGGAAAGCCTTTCAGGCTCCTTGCTAGTAACCCCAGTGGATAAATCAACCATCCCGTGATTCACAGCAGGCCATTGTGCTCTCCCTATCTTTGATTTGAAGTCAGAGTGCTTGAGTAAAGGCAGATATTTAGGCCTTGTCTACACTGGCAAGTTTCTGTGCAGTAAAGCAGTTTTCTGCGGTGTAACTCTTGAGGTGTGCACACTGCCAAGCCACATAGTGCACAGAAACTCCTCAGTTGCAGCGTTGCAAAAAGACCACCTTGATGAGAGTCATAAGGCTTACAGCGCAGAGTATCCAGCGCTGTATTGGCAGTGTAAACACATTACAATGCAGGAAAGCAATCAATTGGCCTCCGGAAGTGTCCCATAATCCCTCAAGTGGCCGCTGTGCTCACTGTTTTCAACTTGTCTGCTGCCCTGAAGGCATGCACCCCTCCCCTTTCAAAGCTCCGTTTCTGACAGCCATGCATCTGTTCCGGGGCACAAAGCAAACCATTAATGTGGAATGCTCCTGCTGTTGAACACAGAGGCAGACGTGTGTGTGTGTGTGTGTGTGTGTGTGTGTGTGTGTGTGTGTGTGTGTGTGTGTGTGAGAGAGAGAGAGAGAGAGAGAGAGAGAGATTGCTGTGCAGAAATCTGGGGAGGGAGGTGGGGGCTGATGTTGGGTTTCCCCCTCATCCTGCCTCAGGACTGGTTGTTTCCTGCCGCTGTCTGAACTTACAAGACAGCATGCTGACACACTCTCTGTTCCCCAATATGCAGTCTTTCCTCCTCTCCTCCACACACACACACACACACTCCCTGTCGCACACTCTGCCCACCCCGTGCAGTTGAAAAGCAGCTGGCAATGAGGTAGGAAACCTGCATCATGTGATGCTGTGCCTGCCCCATGAGGCATTGCAAACTCTTCCCAAAGCATCCTGCAGCCAGTTGCACAGTGGGATAGTTAGCACAGTGCACTGCTCTCTTTGCCGTTGCAAGCACTGCTAATGTGGATGCGCTCCATTATCAAAAGAACAGTGTGGATATGCAACAGCAGTTTAATTCCAGCGCCTTAATAAAAGTGGTATAACTTGTGCAGAAACTTGCCAGTGTAGACATACCCTTAGATCAGTGGTTCCCAAACTTGTTCCGCCACTTGTGCAGGGAAAGCCCCGGCAGGCTGGGCCGGTTTGTTTACCTGCAGCGTCTGCAGGTTCGGCCGATTGCGGCTCCCAGTGGACAAGGTTCGCTGCTCCAGGTCAATGCGAGCTGCTGGACGCGGCAGCCAGTACGTCCCTCAGCCCGCGCTGCATCCAGCAGCTCCCATTGGCCTGGAGCAGCGAACTGCGGCCACTGGGAGCCACGATCGGCCAAACCTGCGGACACAGCAGGTAAACAAACTGGCCCAGCCTGCCAGGGACTTTACCTGCACAAGCGGCGGAACAGTTTGGGAACCACTGCCTTAGATGCCTCAATGTACAGAGCAGAGCGTTTAAATGATACAAAGTGGTGCACGGGGAGTGGTCCACAGCTGCCACCATCTCAAGGGGAGCTCCGACAGGGATGTGCTTCAGAAAGGTTTTTTGGGGGGAGCAAAGGGAGAGGGCCACAGACCATCCTTTAGGATTACACACTGTGCTCTCCTTCCCTGTGCACCCCACTAGTAATGCTAATCAGTGTGGAATGAGGGCTGAGGCCAAGGCCACCTCCTTCCTTTTTCACTCATTTGGGATTTGTGCCTACAGGTGAACTAGGAGAGAATTCTCCAGAGTTCAGGATCTATGACCATCCATGGACCAGTACAACAGGTATAACGGAGGGAAAGTATCCTCACACTCATTCTCCCCCACAATCCAAATTTCTAATGCACTTACAGGACGGCCAATTTAGCAAACAGAAAATACAAGGCTACGAAACTCTAATTTTGGCATTAGATTAACTTTTGCAAGCTGGTGTTTATTACATATCCTATTCTCTTTTACCTTTATCATTTAGCTTAATTAGGATATGAGCAAATGCTTAGAATAATGTGTCCATTAAACACTCCCAAATGCTATTCCCACCATTGATACTTTAAGGCCATTACTAATCATTGTAAAAATGGGTAACTGCAAATAATAATTAAGGGGAAAAATCATATGGAAATTACTAACAAATCCATCAGACTGTGTTCAATTATTGCAGCAGAGGGTTAGCAAGAGTACTGGAGCTTGCTGTATAAATCTGTTTGCACATGGATTGATATGCTTGTATCATAATTTCTCACAGCTGTTGCACTTTTTTATAACTATATTAGGAACTTAATTCAGAAACTTTCACATTAAAGGGATTTAAAAAAATATATCTGAACACATTGCCAATAATGAGTGTAAGGCTACAAATCAGAGAGGTTGAGATTTCCATTGCAAATATTCTATACGATTATGACTGCCGCAGATTCTCCTGATTAGACATAATAGCAAATTTTAACAGATTTGTGCAGCATGCAATGGGAGTACCATCCAACAGTTTAAATTGTATTTGCATAATAAAGAATTCTATTGCTACACTCTTGATTCAAAAGAATACAGCCTATATGGGATACATCGAATACAGCTTCTTTGGGATACATCAGTTTCAGTTAGGACTGTACTCCCACCATCATGCAATGAGCTCTGTGCAGGCAGATCACTGAGCCCATGTAGAGCATTGTCACATGCAAAGCTCATTACAAATGGGAGCCTAAGCCAGTAAATACATATCCTGCATGACCTAACATGATATTTTCACTCTATATCCTGTAGACACAGATTATCCTGCTGGATCATTATCTTCTATATCAAGTAAATATTATGCAAAAATAAATATCTACCTATAAATTACAAGATTTATATTATGTGACCTTCTAATTATTGGGACTGAAATATATAACAGGAATTGTCACATTAAGGTGAGATCCTTCTTTCCCTTTGTTATGTTTTACTTGTTCAGATTCCCTTCCCTCTTCCTTCCCTTCCCCGCCCCCGCTTGTTTTTAATGTGGAGAATGCAGCAGTATACGCAAAAATTTATTTTACTAAAGTCACTGGTAGTATTTAGAAAACAGTGCAGATACTTCGCTTCCTCTTCTGTAACATCCTGATTCAGCAAATCAAAACTACGTCCCACATCTCTATTATGTACTCGGTATCCATACTGCTGGTCAGTTGCGTCTGGAGTGCGGTATGTATGTTTTAAGTTCTAGTACTATTTCTAGTTGATGTTTTACCCTCGTCCCCGAGTAGAGTTGTAAACGTTTTAAGTTAGATACCATTTTTAATTGATGAATTATCTTTCCCACTTGCCCCTTCCCAATCCAAGTTGTAAACTGTCCCATATTAACAGTAATAAAGCAGCCATTTGGCTTTAAATCACAGCCCATTGCATCCCATTCCTTTCTCCTCCTCCCCCATTAAATACCCACCCGAACCTCGCTTGTCTTTGTCATTACGAAATCTCTCACTTCTTCATTCACAATATGACTGTGAAAAAACTGCAAAGATTTTGCACCATCTAGTTAGTGTTTATGGTTTGATCACAGACCATAAAAAAAATGAATACTCCTTTTCCAGCGGTATAACCCCTATCCTGGTTATAGTCATAATTTCAGTGATTTGGGCAGTGGCAGATTTAGGAAGCACTTCCTATGAAGGATAAAAACTCTGTTCCTCATTTGGATGTAGGAGTGATTTTTGGCAGGTGCAAGTCATCTTTCTCCCTCAGTGATGTACACTTGAAGCACACCTCAGAAAAACACGTAATTCCTGCTAGATATAGTAGAAAGAGATTAGGACTGGGAAGGAACCAAAATCACCCACATGGCAGCAGACAAAACTATTACTAGGCTGGCTTTACTTCTTACAGAAAAGGGGTCAGAACAAAAAGAGGACAACTGGTAACTTTAGCACCACATACACTTTCAGTGAACTACACAATGTACCTGCTCTCACAGACTTTCTAAAAGTCTAAAACCTGTTTTCATTCAGCTTCTTTCCTCCCTCTCCCCAAAAGATAGGTTTTTTTTCTAAATCACAAGAATGACCTTTCAGTTTTTGCTACAGTAGGCTACAGAAGTGGGGGCAAGCATCTAATTTTAAACTTCAAGCTTTTAAGGCAGAAATGTGATTTGACTAGGAGGTCATCCAAAACAGAAAATTATTGGGTTCAAGTGTGTTCTGGTCATTGAAACGCAACACAAAAAATACCCTGGCTATTTATTTTTAAATGCATGAAGGAAGTTTTAAAAGTAAAATACAAAGAACATTCATCTTGCTCAAAATAACTTTTTTTTTTTATATTCTGTCAGTCTATTATTAATCTGGCTACCTATCTGGAAGCAGCAAGACATGACAAGCAGTGAATTTCTGGGTGATCACAGCATGCCTTAGGTAGAGTTATAAGCCATGGAAAGTACAATAATCACCCTGAAATCAACTGTCTGCAGTGAAGCAGCTGCTTTAACAAAATTGACATTGTATTTAAAAATTAGGAAAAAAGACATACTGAGCACAGTACACATGTACTGGACACTATGAACAGAAAGTGTCCCAAATTTCTAAGACCTTATGTTACAGTGTTAATTTAATTTGCGTGCTATGCCAGTCTGAGCTATATCTTGAGCAGAAAAAAAAAACACTGTAGGAAATTCATCCCTGATTTAACAACGTTTTATAAATCCTCTTTAATTAGCATTATTATATTTTTAGGATTTCTGTCAGAAGAATGCCATTTATGAACACCTATAAGCACTACTGAGTGTATATAAAGCAGTGGTTTTCAGCCTGTAGTCCGCAAACTCCTGGGGGGTCCACAGACTATGTCTAAGAAGGAGTCCGCAATAGATTGTCATTACCATCAAACAGTGGTTTTCAACCTGTGATCTGCAGATCCTATGTCTAAGATTTCCAAAGGGGTCTGCACCTCCATTCAAAATTTTTTAGGGGTCCGCAAATGAAAAAAAGGTTGAAAACCACTGGTATAAAGGCAAAAAAATCTAATCCTCCATTAAGTTTGTAAGAAACTAATATATGTAAATAGTACCAATGGCACAAGTCTTTGGATGACAAATAGCCTTCTAGGAACCAACACAGTGCATTTATTTACTCTGTTTCCTGTAAAATGGAAAAGGTATTAATAAGAAGCTAAAACGAATAGTACAGAAATGGCACTCTTCAGTCTATTTATCTATATTTCATAGTAAATCTATATATGTATCACAGAACTGGCTGTATTTTGTCATGAGCTGCATTTACTCAGAGTGTATACTGCAGAAGCACAAACGTTTTTGATAATTAATTCATACAGTTACATGTTGTTAGCTGTTTAGCTATTGATGAAAACATTTAATTTAATTTAATAAAATCCAGCCTTTTCCACTGCATTTCCCCCATGTTCCATTGGCACTAATTACAGCACCTTTCCCCTCTAACAGGGAAGGCTGCCAAACAACTCCCTCTGGAGTCAATGTCATGGCTATTCTTCAGATTAGCTAGGAGGGGTTCTGTAAACTATACTGCCAGTACCCTATCCCCAGGGACTGAGCACATCACTTTAACAACTGTTTTCTCAGCTGAGTCAGCATCAGGAAGTCCCACTCTGATTCCTAAATCAGGTTGTCCCTAGTTGGCAGCCAGTTTCCCCACACCCCACTGCCAAAGCTTGACTATGAGATGATTATATTCAAATCTGGCATCATAATATTGTATCATCTAAACTGGCCATTTGTAAATAAAAAAAGAGGAGAAAAGATAGAATATTTAAAGGAACATGAGCTTTCCTCAAATTTTTTAAAGAACAAAATGCTGATATGGTACCATCTAGGATATTGCTCACAATTTTTTATAGTTTTTTTATTATTCTGCTTGAATACAGCTTTTTTATTAAGGAACTTGCATTGACTTATTTCATTCCCTTATTTCATTTCTTTATTAGATTTAGCAAATTTTGTGCAAATGAACAAAACCAAGTAACTGCAACCAATTTCACGGGAAGATATTTTAAATATTGCCTGTGTTATATTTATTGAATTCCAAATTTGTAAAATAAAAATCAATTGAGACATTTCACTTTTATTGCCCTTTAGGTCATTGTTAAGATCACTCAATTGTATTGGAAGCCTTTCTTTCCACAGGGACTTCTCTATTCAGAATGAAATGTGCTATTACCTGTAAAGCATGATGCATTTCCAGGTCAGTGCCATACACAGAAGCATTCTCTAAAGCAGATATCTGAAGGGAAACATCTTAGCAAGCGGTGAGCTCATAATCGGCATAAAGCATTATGGACAATCTCTCCAAAGTAACATAGGTTTCCTTATTAAAGGAGAAGTTTACTGAGCATTTGTGGCATGCTTTATTTCTTTGTTTATTTTTTGCAGAACATATTTAAAGGGCTGGCGATGCAGAAAGGGAAAAGAGCAACAGACGGAAAAGGCAGCAGGGAAGGTGGGTTCTCTGTTAAGCACTGAATTGGGTGCCTTAAAAGATACAATGAGCAACAATGATCTTTTCTTGATCATTTTTTACAGCAGGGGTCAGAAACCTTTTAGAAGTGGTGTGCCGAATCTCCATTTATTCTCTCTAATTTAAGGTTTTGTGTGCCAGTAATACATTTTAATGTTTTAGAAGGTCTTTTTCTATAAGTCTATAATATATAACTAAACTATTGTTGTATGTAAAGTAAATTAGGTTTTTAAAATGATTAAGAAGCGTCATTTAAAATTAAATTAAAATGCAGAGCCCCCAAGACCGGTGACCAGGACCCGGGCAGTGTGAGTGCCACTGAAAATCAGCTCGTGTGCCGCCTTCGGTACGCGTGCCATAGGTTGTCTACCCCTGGTTTACAGCAAAAGTTAAAACAATCTTATACATTTTGGGTTTTGATCCCAAAGTAAGTGGAAATTGTATAACATATGTAGATTAAACAGAATAACAAATTGTCTCCTGGTATAAATTGGCACTGCTCCATCAAATTTAATGGAGTTATATCAGTTTACACCAGCAGAGAAATTGGTCCAGATTCTTGTTCTTATTGGACTCCACGAAAACTTTTCCATTACATTAATAGAAGCAGGATCATACCTTTTATCATATTCTATTTAGCAAAACCTGATGTTTTCTTTCTCATTTGCTTTTAATGATAGTAAAGGTATACTGTCAACATGGAAGACAGACAATTTCTGGTGGTACATCTAACATTTGTGGTTTTACAATGACATTTTCCAGTTTTATAAACATTTTCCTTTCTCCTTTGTTGTGTAGAAGTCTCCCACCACTACAAGAGGAAAATGCTTAACAAAATAAATACGGAAATCGAGCATACACAAAGTGCTGCCAAATGGACAAACAAACAAAAAGAGGCAAAAGCCTTCAATCTTCTTCAGTCATATTAATCTGAAGGGCAATTTGGAACAATGATAGGAAAAACATTCAGACATAAGAATGCCCCCTTTATTTTTTTTGCATCCCTTTAAAGTTAACATGGTCTGTGTTTCTTATTTCCATGTTCATCTCCCAGAGTCACTAAAAATGTCCTCAATGCTATTGGCACATGGGGGCAAATATACAGGTTAGGTAACTTGTTTTTGCTTTACTAGCCAGTGGTATCTGTGGCAGTAGCAAAGCGGAAAAAAAACCAGTGCCTCTCCAAAAACAAAACACTCAGAAAATGAGCGGAGATAAAATAAAGATCTTTAGAATCTGGAAACAGAGTCCCTCCAATTACCACCAAATTGAAACAAGCTGATCTTATTGAAAAGTCCATAGAATTTAATAGGTAAGGACAATCTTTCTATTTTTCTCGTAAACCTGAGAAAAGACAGAATCACTGACAGACTATGCATGTAGGGAAATCAGCAACAGTTCCAAAGGAAGTAAAGAAGAGACAGAAACAAGTAAAAGAAAAAAAAAAAATAAACAAAGTGATGAAATCCCAACTCAAGTGGGCTTCTCTCCAGTTTTTTGGATTTGTACAACACAGAGCAGAATGACTGTAAGGCTGTTTCTTCCTCCCTGGGGAGCAGCTGTCATTTCCATCACTGCAAACACTACTTTAAACAACTGTCATGTCTGGAGATCTTCCCCTCCTCCCCCTATTTTTAACATACTGTACTTCAGGGCATGAACAAAAATACAAGAGCAGCATGAACTATGGTTTGAGTTTTATCAAGATACCTTATGATTTTAACAACTTCTATAGAAAAAAATTGAGTTGCCCTCTTTTGCTGAATAAAAAAAATCTTTCATAATCATTAGATCAGATAATTGAAATAGGACAAAAATATAAACATTATTCATTTCTCAATTTCACCAAGCTTGCTTATAATAATAAAGATAAATTTTGACTGGTGTAAAATATAGTACACTAATGTAGTCTTACGAAGATCCACTATATAAAATAGTTTACAATGTGCGTCTGTCAGCAGGAATCTCTCATGAATATGCAGCTCAATCAGCTTCAATAGATTTTCCTTGGAGATTTTGTAACATAATATGAACTTCTTCAAATAAGTGAAAAGTATTGTTTCATCAAGACCTAAAGACAAGTCTATTGTGGTGCTGTTCTGAAGAAGCCTATTATAAGATGACGATTATGGTAACAGGTAAAAGACAATTGAATATACCAGAACAAACAACATAAAATCTTTTCAAGGAAACATCAAAGTCATGTGCAAAACAACAGTGGGCAATTTTTTAAGACTCTAAAAGTGTTCATTCAGAATACGGAGTGTTGACAAATTCTCGTCCTTTATAAAATATTGATTTTTGGTAGTAAAATCTGACAAGTTCAAGAGCTTCCTGTCTCCCAGAAATTTTAATATAAATAGAAAATCTGTGTAAAAATACAAAAGCAGATGTGGGCAATCTACAGAAAGCAAGGTCAGCTACAGCTAAACTCTTCAACTGTGGCCTTTGTGCAAATGCAACTTTCTGTGTTTAATTTTGGCATACTATAGGGTTACCATTCGTCCGGATTTACCCGGACATGTCCTCCTTTTTGTGCTAAAAATAGCGTCTGGGGGGAATTTGTAAAGTACTCACAATGTCCGGGATTTCCCCCTGGCAGAGCAGAGCGAGCGGCTGGGAGGGCTGCAGGGAAGTCCCGGGCTGGACTCAGGAGCTGTAGAGGAGCCGGATCCGCCCTGCATTCTGAGCCGGCAGCTCCCTTGCAGCCCAGTCTGGCAGCACTGTGCAGGGCCAGGGACCGGGTTTTGTTGTGCAGGGCCAGGGACCGGGTTTTGTTGTGCTGGGGAGCTCAGCCACGTGTCCGGCTCGGCTGCACAGAGCCCAACACTCTGTTCTGAGCAGCAGGGTAAGGAGGTCAGGGGGCAGGAAGGTTCTGGAGGTGGCAGTCAAGAAACGGGGGGGGGGGCTTTTTGGGGGGAGTGGAGAAAGTTTTGGGCAGTCAGGGTACAGGTAGGGGGTAGGGTCCTGGGGGGCAGTTGGGGGGGGGGTCTTAGGAGGGGGCAGTTAGGGGACAAGGAACAGGGAGTCTTAGGTAGGGGGTGGGGTTCTGGAGGGCAGTTAGGAGCAGGGGTCCCAGGAGGGGGCAGTCAGGGGACAAGGAGCAGGGGGGGAGTGTTTGGGAGTTCTGGGGGGGGCTGTCAGGTGGCAGGGGTGGGGAGATGGATCGGAGCAGTCAGGGGACAGGGAGCAGAGGGGTTTAGATGGGTTGGGAGTTCTGGGGGGGGGGGCTGTCAGGGGGTGGGGAGTGGTTGGATGGGGCGTGGGAGTCCCAGGGGTCTGTCTGGGGGTGGGGGTGTGGATAAGGGTTGGGGCAGTCAGGGGACAAGAGGCAGGGAGGCTTAGATAGGGAGTGGAGTCCTGGGGGGCAGTTAGGGGCAGGGGTCCCAGGAGGGGGCAGTCAGGGGACAAGGAACGGGGGGAGGGTTGGGGGTTCTGGGGGGGCAGGAAGTGGGAGGGGCAGGGGCGGGGCTCCTCCCGTCCTCTTTTTTTCTTGCTGAAATATGGTAACCCTACATACTATCACTTGGGTGTGCCTATGATGGAATCTACATGCACAAAAAATAATTTTCATATACAAATCAAGCACAAATATGGTGCCTGATTTTGCATGTGTTCCATGTGGAGAACCCCTATGGGGAGTTTAATGTGTAAAACACTTGCAGAAGTGGGCTGAAATGTCCAAGTGATAGTGCACAGAAGCTGGGTGTGTGAGGGGAAGCCTCTCAAAAGAGCATGCTGTAATAAGAAGACAAAGTACTTCAGGATTGAGCTGGAGTGTTCTGACAGAGTTAAGATAGAATTGCTCTTCTTTTGTTGGATTGTGTGCCAAATCCCTCCTGTGCCTCATTCAAAGACGTTCTAAATCCCCAGCTATTTCACAAAGCAGTTCCACTATAACAACCTTATGCTATCCCATGACTGATACTTTTGTTGCATATTGGATTGCTTTCATGTGTCTTTAGAATGTAAGCACATTTGGGCAGAGCTAGGCAAACTGTTTGGCACAGGTCACCCCTTATACAGTACTATGTACAAATAGTTATACACAGATAACAGCACTTACAGAGTAGACTTCCTCCATCACTATTCCTTCTACCACCATGAATTTTTTTCTTAAAAGTCTTCCAACAACCTATTGACCAGTCCCATCTTTTGTTAACTTGTGAGACCTAATTGGGCCACTATTCACTGTGGTATCATGGGAGTAAAGGCATTCTTATGAAGATAAAACCCTACTCTAGAAATCAGTCTAATAGGCCTCTCATTCTTATCAACTATTTCTCAGACTATATTTCCCTATATATGATGTTCTTGCCATTGAGTTATAAAATACACAATGGCATGAAATAACTATGTTGTTGTGAGTAGTTGGGGTGAAGACTATACATAGGTCATTCTGAGTTACATGCAACCCTCAATAACCTGCCCTCCCTTAAAAACCCATACAATGAAATTACAGATAATGATGCTATTTGGTTAACACTACATCAACTATTATATTAGCCGATATAAATGCATTCACAACTGATCACACATCATAGCTTTATACTGATAAAGGTGCACAGACAGGAGAAGAGATACAGCAGAGGATATAGATATATGCAGAACAATAATGCCATGATAACGGAAGGGGTGCTTGTATGCAGAATGTCCTACTTCTATCAATGAAATTGCTCATATGAGAAATCTACATCTTTATGCACACCAGACATGGAAGTAATAAAGCAATTAATATATATCTGGAGGATCTCTCATCTAGGATGGTTTGCGTCATTGAAACAAAGTAATCACTTCTGGCTGATGAGAAATATATTTAATGGGATTCCTTTATTAATTTATTTTTTAAAATGCTATTTTGGGGTTTTGGTTCAGAAATTAGTGCCATATATTCACAGCTACAAGTTAGGCTTATGATATTTTGTTTCAATGGAATCCGAGTAATTAAAAACAGAACTGGGGTTACATTTTGCAGCATGTAGTGGAATTGCCTTTTTAATAATAGATTTGGTTCCTCTAATCCATTCTTAATCTAATTAAGGCAATGAAAAGCATCATGCTGACACCTCTGAAAACAGCAAGGATCTTATAAATAAAGAAAGCAATATAGTGGCTGGTACACTCCTCCCCCACTATATATTTACTAATAATCCAAAAGCATTTCTTTTTGGTATGTTACTTCTTTTCTCTCTCTCTCTCATTCTCCCCCCTCCCCCCTCCTTTTTTTTTTTAAACAAAGTGGATCTCCACTGTTTATTCTTGGCAGCAAGCACTGCACTCTGACACACTTTGGAATACTTTAAAAATATCTGAAAAAGAGTGAGAGCTCTTCTCCCCATTTATTATGGAATATCAGGAACTGATGCTAGCTTCTATATAGTGAGGGTGAAATTCAACCCCAGTGCAAGTGGCCTGAATCAGTGAATCCATTAAATATGAAGCTTTTAGTGGTTCACAGTGCCTTGCCTGGGCCTGTCTGAACTATGGGCCCAATCCAAAGCTCAACAAAGTCATAGGAGTGCTTTCATTGATTTCAGTGGGCTTTGGATCAGGACCCATAGTGTCGTGTAGGCCCTTTTGCATGCAGTGAATTTCATCCACAGAGAAAGTACATAATTTTACTGATCATGGTGGTTCATTAAAGATGAAATTCATCTCAGTGCTGGGGTTCCATGAAAGCACTTATGCAAAGGTGACATGTGTTTGGGCGGTGGATGGGCACGCGGGGTCAGGTACCCTTCCCAGATTTCTGCCAGGGTTTATATACCCTGCCCTGTATCCCACTGCAAACCACCAGAACCTTTAAATTGTGCTCCCCGCCCCACAATCAACAGTTATGCGTCATCTCTGTATCTATATGCCACTTAAGGACTAAATCCTGCAGTCTTCACTCAAGCCAAACTCTCACTAATGTCAAAGAGAGTTTGGCTCGAGGGATTTCCCAATTAAGATAGGACTTAAATGATAGGTAAGGCCTCCACACTGAGGTGAAAGCTGCCCTTAAAAGGAAGAATAATAGAACCCAAAATAAGCAAAGAAAGACACAAAACTTAGTAATAACCACAAACGGTTCTTAATTAAGTTATATTAAATTTATTTGCTCTTTCCAAGCTGAAATATTTTCCATTATATGCTCACGTAACTTTTCAAGACAAGATGAAATTTTTGTTGTTTTAAATAAAAAAAATAAATCAAACAGTTTTGAGGAAAAAGTGGGGTTTGCTCTGTTGAATGGAGCGGGGCATTATAAAAAACCCCAAAACTAGGGCTGTCAAGCAATTAAAAAATTAATTGTGATTAATCACACTGTTAAACAGTAATAGAATACTATTTATTTAAATATTTGTGGATGTTTTCTACATTTTCAAATATATTGAATTCAATTACAACACAGAATACACATGTAGAGTGCTCACATTATATATATTTTTATCACAAGTATTTGCACTGTAAAACACCAAAACAGTATTTTTCAATTCACCTAATACAGGTACTGTAGTGCAATCTCTTTATCCTGAAAGTTGAACTTACAAATGTACAATTACGTACAAAACAATGCATTAAAAAATAAAATGTAAAATTTTAGACCCTGCAAGTCCACTCAGTCCTACTTCTTGTTCAGCCAATCACTCAGACAAACAAGTTTGTTTACATTTGCAGGAAATAATGCTGCCTGCTTCTTGTTTACAATTTCACCTGAAAGTGAGAACAGGCGTTCTCATGGCATTGTTGTAGCTGGCATCACAAGATATTTATGTGCCAGATGAGCTATAGATTCATATGTCCCTTCATGCTTCAACCACCATTCCTGGGGACATGCGTCCATGCTGATTACGGGTTCTGCTCGATAACCATCCAAAGCAATGCGACCGACACATGTTCATTTTCATTATCTGAGTCAGATGCCACCAGCAGAAGGTTGAATTTCTTTTTTGATGGTTCAGGTTCTATAGTTTCCACATCGTAGTGTTGCTCTTTTAAGACTTCTGAAAGCATGCTCCACACCTCAGTCCTCCCAGATTTTGGAAGGCACTTCAGATTCTTAAATCTTGGGTCGAGTGCTGTAGCTATCTTTAGAAATCTCACATTGGTACCTTCTTTGCATTTTGTCTAATCTGCAGTGAAAGTGTTCTTAAAATGAACAACAGGTGCTGGGTCATCATCTGAGACTGCTATAACATGCAATATATGACAGAATACGGGTACAACAGAAAAGGAGACATACAATTCTCCCCCAAGGAGTTCAGTCACAAATTTAATTAATGCATTTTTTTTAATGAGCGTCATCAACATGGAAGCATGTCCTCTGGAATGGCGGCCGAAGCATTAGGGGACATATGAATCTTTAGCACATCTGGCACTTAAATACCTTGCGATGCCGGCTACAACAGTGCCATGCAAATGCCTGTTCTCACTTTCTGGTGACATTGTAAATAAAAAGAGGGCAGTATTATCTCCTATAAATGTAACCAAACTTCTTTGTCTTAGTAATTGGCTGAACAAGAAGTAGGACTGAATGGACTTGTAGGCTCTGAAGTTTTACCTTGTTTTCTTTTTGAGTGCAGTTATGTAACAAAAAAAATAAATCTACATTTGTAAGTTGTACACCTCTACCCCAATATAATGCGACCTGATATAACACAAATTTGGATATAATGAGCTAAAGCAGTGCTCCGGGGAGGCGGGGCTGCGCGCTCCAGCGGATCAAAGCAAGTTCAATATAACGCGGTTTCACCTATAACGCAGTAAGATTTTTTGGCTCCCGAGGACAGCGTTATATCGGGGTACAGGTGTACTTTCATGACAAAGAGATTGCACTACAGTACTTGCATGAAGTGAACTGAAAAATAATACTTCTTTTGTTAATCATTTTTACAGTGCAAATATTTGTAATAAAAATATACACTTTTATATCAATTACAACATGGAATACCATCTATATGAAAATGTAGAGAAACATCCAAAATATTTAATACATTTCAATTGGTAATCTACCATTTAACAGTGCAATTAAAATGCCGATTAATCGTGATTAATTTTTTTAATTATTTTTTTAAACATAATTAGTCACATGAGTTAATTGCAATTAATTGGCAGCCCTACCAAAATCCCTAAACAATGAACCCTAATCAGAATGCACTACGTTTACTGTTCTTGTACTTTTTGGTAGATCTGTAAAATGATGCCCCACTCCCTGTGAAGAAAAATCATCATTACACTGTGTTTCATAAACATGAGAATATCTTTCGTGCCCATCCACCACCAACGCAGACACTTTCAAAAGATTCTGAATTGCCAGGAAGTGTCTATACTTGTTCTTAACTGGCTTCAGTAGAAATAAGACAAAAATATTTACCACTGAATTTATCATTCGCTATTTGATTAACAATGGCAAAAATAGAATAAATAATGATTACCTACAGGAAATAAAATTAGTATCACTTATCATGAACAAAGTTCTTTATGATGCACTGTGGCTTCATTAGCTTCATTTGTAAATAAATTCTATATTACAAAAGCCAATTACTATGCATTAAATTTCTGCAGCAGGATTTTATAGGGGTGTGGCCACCTTCTAATATCTAGTCTTTTGAAGTAGATGGTGAAATTACATACTTGAGAGCTTCTAATCCCAAAGAAAGGAATCATTCATGATAACTGCATGCCCTAGAGTTGAAATATTGTTATAATAAAAATCTTTATTATGTTGAAAATGCATTTTCACATGGAAACAAGATGAAGTTGTTAGTTTAGAATTTTCATGAGCCCTGTCAGATGAGCTGTGTTATGCAGATATACTATAATTTCTTTTTTGGACTGATAGTTTACAAGAACATAGTTAATAAGAGAGAATAAAATCCAACTCAAATTATAGCACATGCAAAGATTTTTGTATATTTCTTTGTAATGGGTCTTCTTAAGATTCTTTGGTCCTGAGTATTCTAAACGTAATCCAAACATATGTTTACATTGTAAAACGAGTAATGTAATGACACTGCCACAGTTAAGTGCAAGTTTCTGATTCCATGATAACACCATTTACTAAAGGCAGAAATCTGATACAGAAGGTGTAATATGAGCATCATTTTTATTTTTAAGGAATTTATAAATGGTTTTACCTCAATCCACTTCCTAGCACCCTCATCACAAAAGCCTTCATCATTAATGGCTATCTGAGCCTACATATGTAAAAGACTGAATGGCTCTCTAATCCCTAGAGACAGTTCTAACAGGTAAGGGTGAGGCACTCGGAGTGCTGCTCATACTGTATATATTCTATCACAAACAGAGAACTTAAGCTTCCATAAAAAGCAACAGAGGGTCCTGTGGCACCTTTAAGACTAACAGAAGTATTGGGAGCATAAGCTTTCGTGGGTAAGAACCTCACTTCTTCAGATGCAAGTAATGGAAATCTCCAGAGGCAGGTATAAATCAGTATGGCGATAACGAGGTTAGTTCAATCAGGGAGGGTGAGGTGCTCTGCTAGCAGTTGAGGTGTGAACACCAAGGGAGGAGAAACTGCTTCTGTAGTTGGATAGCCATTCACAGTCTTTGTTTAATCCTGATCTGATGGTGTCAAATTTGCAAATGAACTGGAGTTCAGCAGTTTCTCTTTGGAGTCTGGTCCTGAAGTTTTTTTGCTGTAAGATGGCTACCTTTACATCTGCTATTGTGTGGCCAGGGAGGTTGAAGTGTTCTCCTACAGGTTTTTGTATATTGCCATTCCTGATATCTGACTTGTGTCCATTTATCCTCTTGCGTAGTGACTGTCCAGTTTAGCCAATGTACATAGCAAGGGGCATTGCTGGCATATGATGGCATATATAACATTGGTGGACGTGCAGGTGAATGAGCCGGTGATGTTGTAGCTAATCTGGTTAGGTCCTGTGATGGTGTTGCTGGTGTAGATATGTGGGCAGAGTTGGCATTGAGGTTTGTTGCATGGGTTGGTTCCTGAGTTAGAGTTGTTATGGTGCGGTGCGTGGTTGCCGGTGAGAATATGCTTAAGGTTGGCAGGTTGTCTGTGGGCGAGGACTGGCCTGCCTCCCAAGGTCTGTGAAAGTGAGGGATCATTGTCCAGGATGGGTTGTAGATCACTGATGATGCGTTGGAGAGGTTTAAGCTGAGGACTGTAGGTGATGGCCAGTGGAATTCTGTTGGTTTCTTTTTTGGCCCTGTCTTGTAGCAGGAGGCTACTGGGTACACGTCTGGCTCTGTTGATTTGTTTCTTTATTTCCTTGTGTGGGTATCGTAGTTTTGAGAATGCTTGGTGAAGATCTTGTAGGTGTTGGTCTCTGTCTGAGGGGTTGGAGCAGATGCCGTTGTACTTCGGTGCTTGGTTGTAGATGATGGATCATGTGGTGTGTCCGGGGTGGAAGCTGGAGGCATGACGGTAGGCGTAGCAGTCGGTGGGTTTTCGATATAGGGTGGTGTTAATGTGGCCATCGCTTTTAGTTGGGCTACTTGTCGAATAGGATACTACTCAATGTGTGTAAGGGTGGGAGAATCTAGATCTTAGTTATTCTAGATGCTGGAGTTTCATTTCATGTATTGTGAGCTGAATTCTGGACAGTGAGGTTAAAGTTAAATAATTCCCTAACAGACTCATATAAATGCCAGTTTACTGTGTAGACGTGGACCTGAGTTTGACCTGGGACCAGCCCTATTCTCTTTAATCGGGATAAAATCAATAGGTTTCTATGGAAGTTATTCTACATTCTACATGGTGATTCAATATAATAGAAAATTATATTCTTTCTATAGGTATTTGCCCATAAATGTGTTGGCCATGGCCACTTTTCCCATAGGCATGACCCAGGACATTCCTCTGCAATGCCAATCACTGTAGTGGTGCTGCCATAACTTTCTAGAGAAGCCAGAAAGGGAATGGGTAACTTCCTCAGTACATTCAAGCAGGTATTCTGTTGTGTTTGCATGCACAGCACTGGACACTATTCAGCTCTTCATGCAGCTGAGCTATTTTTGAAAGGTTTGAATCTTTCTGTAATGTTTCAAGAAAGGCAATTTAGTAATTCATTAAAAAAGAAGTGGGGGAAAATGATCATGAGAAGAGCCAAAGCAAATTAGATTTACACTGGGGATCTAGAGGAAGATAAGGACATAAGCCAGTTTATGACTTCTCCCATGGGAACGGTTGTCTTTAGAACTCTACATCTTTTCATTGTAATAGGGTTGCTGGCTCATTCAATGAAACTGGTCTAAGTGCTCTTGTTCCAGTTCAGGTGGGCCAATTGAGAGGGCAGGGCCACACTGGGGAGCTACAAGAGCAGACTGAGTCAGTCAGAGCAGGAGAGGAGAGCTGCCAGAGAGAGAAGGTGCTTCCTGGGAGAGGACTGACTGCAGGAGAGAAGTAAGAGGGGTTCATTGGCTGGTGTCACCAAGCCAGAGACCCAGGGCTGGAGGGCTGAAGGCAGGAGGAGCAGCAAAGAGAGATGCTTTCTGGCTCTGAGCAATGCCAAGGGCCAAAGTGTGCTGAAGAAAGGGTGGAGAATGAAGAAGCTTATCAGTTGACATCTCCTTGCAGGAGAGCTGGGCCCCAGAGCAAAGAGAGGCTCCCAGTGGAGTGGCTGTGGGAGTTCCTGCTGGGAAATGCAGGGTTGTGCCCCAGAAGGAAGGTATCTGTCCTGGAAGAGGGTCAAAGGAGGACTGATTAAGAACCCAGATGTGGCAGAAGACACTGGGATGGGGAGAATGAAGCTGTTATTTGTAAGGATTATTTGCACTAGAGTTATATGGACTATGCTTTGGAATCTTTGCACTATTTGGTTAAGGAATTATGTTGATGGACTTGTGGACATGCTTCCATGGAGTTACTGGGGACTCAAAAGGGAAACTGAGGTGAGGAGCCATTTGCAGGGGCGGTTGGGAAGTAGCCAACCCTGCTACAAGTATGAATGGCAGATATCATATTTATTTTTGAAAGATGCAATGTAAAGGATCAATCAGACTTATGGCTGAAGACATCAGTCTATCTATGCTTATTTTAAAAAAAATCACATTCTCTGAATGAGTTATAGATCAGCTGTTAGTTTGAAAATGTGCCTGAGCCATTTCAAGGAGTTTTAACATTATAGATTATGATTCCTTCTACTGCAATTAACATACCATACAGTACAAAATCTGGAATACATTTCTGGCAGACAATCGGCCCCAGCCGATTCGCAATTTCCTTGCTCAAGAGCTTAAGTGTACAGTTCTCCCTATTTAACAGAAGCTGTCCCAGTGTTCTTTGAAACAGGAACACCATTTTCAGGAAACACTGGCCAAGCCATAAAAATTATGTTTTCTTTATTTGCAAATCTGCTGGCTCCTGCAAGTCACAAAGCAACATGCTTTAGTCCATTAGTATGACAGGTAGTGCTCTTACTAACAACTGCTTTTTACTCCCTCTGACAAATGTGCTCTGTGCCATGGTTGACGTTTGTGTAGTAATCAGGACTGATGGATAGGGACGCCAATGCTGCCGAAAGTGCCCCCCGATTTAATGTGAGCGATTTGTCAAACGTGCTGCGATCGCACTGCTGTCAGGCACAGCCAGGAAACCACTCTGTCATTTTTCCTCCAACCAAGGTCACTTTGTCAGGGGTAGGAGGGCTCTCCAATAAAATTTTCATGTTTATTGGTGCTGTGCATGGCCTACTTTTTACACTTCTCATTTTCTATTAAAGTGTCATTGAGAATTTCTGGGAAACTTCTCTTATCTGAAACTTCTAAGGGTGAGTATGTTAAATTTAAAACAACAAAAACAAATGTGGGTCTAAACAAACATAACTACGTGGTCTGAACCACTAAAATCCATGGCATTAGTTACCATTCCCCTTTAAAACATTTTTTAAAAAAAAGCCTGTATTAATGCTTAGCAGTGTAAAGGAGTATGCAAGCCCAGTGCACTTCTTGTGACTAAGGTTGGCACTCCAGATGAGGACCTCTTACTTTCTTCCACTGGGGTCATCAAACATTCCCTGTACAGGGGCCTGCGCCAGGGCAACCAAAAGACACAAACTAATCAACTATAAGGGGGAAGAGGAAGAGAAGAGACAATTTACCATCCATTGCAAGCTGGACGTCTTCTAGTCCCTGCTTAACTTCCAGTTCCTGTATAAACAGGTGGAGCACAGAGTCTCCTTAATTATACCCAGTCTGTTCTAAATGCGAGTTCCTGGCTGGCCCTCACAAGCACACAGCTAAGAATTAGCCAAATCTGCAGTCTGTTTCATCAAGAGTGCTGAACTCTCAAGTCTAGCTGAAGTCAACACAAAGTACTAGTCTTTAACCCCTCACCATCACTATTATTTTATGTTGCTGTGTGTTATTTTGAGTTACTTTAATTTAAAAATAATCATTAAAAGTGCTATTCAAAATTACAGTGGTCTATTCTCAAGGCTACATCACAAAATGACTACCAACAAATCCTGTTTCCAAGCATGTTACAGAATAGCCACCGAATTCAGCAATTACAAACACAGAGTAGAAGCAATGTAAACCTATGTAAATCCCTGCTTGTCAGGCCTGCCAAGGCAGTCCTCAATTAGAAATCATTTACAGACACCAAAGACTTGAATCCACTTTAGTCCCCATCTTCCTGCAGACATCACCACTAGCAAATACAATAAAATCCTCAAGACAGCTTTACCATGTAATTATGATGAAAAACTGAAAATGGCAAACCTAACATATATATGATTGTCTCAGTACTGTAACCAGAGGGGGGCAAGTGGGGAGCTGCCCAGGGCGCAAAGCTGCAGGGGTGGAAAAATGGGGCGGCATGGGGGGGCACATGGAGTCACATGCCCCCCCCCCAGATTTCTGTCTTCCATTTAGCACAGATGTTTTCAAACTGTGGGCCATGACCCGCTGGAGGGGGGGCACACCCCACAATTTGTAAACCATCACCTCCTGCCAGGAGTTGCTGGATTGAAGCTGGTGGGAGCTGCCTAGCTCGCTCGGGTCCCTGGTTCTCTACTGGGGCACTGGCTGGCTACCCCTCAGTCCTCCTTGTCCTGCTCCCCGACCCAGGCCGCCTCTGCACAGCCGGGCACTCCTCAGGCAGGGCATGCAGCACAGATCTGAGCTGTGCCCCGACGCACTCAGAGGCGATGCATGGGGCGATCACATTCTCCCCCGCCCCCACACTATCAAGAGTTAAGTGTCACTTCTGGATGAGGAGCAGTAACACAGCCAAGAGCACCAGGGCAGCGGTGAGCAAGTGCTTCAGGGGGCATCTCATGGCAGCCAGGTTCTGTCGTCAGGGGCTAGCTCCAGGGGACATCGCTGGGTTTCTTCAGGGGAGAGGCAAGAGTGCATCAGGGCAAAGTTTGGAGCTGTGCTGCCCGCACTGCCTGGGGAGCTCCTGGCTATTTGAAAACCTCTGTGCTAAATAAAAGACTAACTGCCAACATTGGAAAACTGACCTGGGATCTGATAACCAAGTTATGTTAATCCTGCCTCTTAAATCAACACCGATAATAAAGGTTCTGCAATCAGCATTTAGCTGACAATTTTGCTGATGATACATGAGACAGAATAGAATTCAGCTCACACATTCACATACGACAGCTGCTTGCATCTTCAGTGTTTACAGGCTTCCTTCTTTGTCAGTAAAGTAAGCAGATATCAGTCAAGGCAGAGAAGGTGCAGATACAGAGAGCAAAATGTTGCTGTAGTCACAGAAAGTGACACAATCAAATCACACTAATCTTTCCCATACTACTTTGTTCTTGGCTCCCTCAACCCTTTGTGCCAGACTGTTGCCTGTCCTGCATAAGTGCACTGTAAGTTCTCACTAACCTTTGTACTCTTAGGACTGGTCTACACTGGGGAGGGGATCTATCTAAGATACGCAACTTCAGCTACGAGAATAGCGTAGCTGAAGTCGACCAATCTTAGATCAACTTACCTCTCGTCCTCCCGGCCCGGGATCGATGGCTGCAGCTCCCCCGTTGACTCCGCTCCCGCCTCTCACTCTGGTGGACTTCCGGAGTCGACGGGGAGCTCGTTCGGGGATCAATTTATCGCGTCTAGATGAGACGCGATAAATCGATCCCCGATAGATCGATTGCTACCCGCCAATCTGGCGGGTAGTGAAGATGTACCCTTATGCTGGGAACAGCAACAATCCCAGTTCTTGTGATCCCTGAGAAAAATGAGTGGGGGAATATAGTTAACAGACCTCTGCATTACAGGAATTTCCCCAGATGCATTCTGGTCAAGTTCTTCTCAGGCAGTGGAGGAGACCATAGCAAATTAAATACAGAGGGTATAGGCCTCTAAAAGTTTGCCCCAGACATTGCTTTTTGTATTGACACAATTCCACAAAGTGGAGTGGAAGAGAATGGAGCTGGCATCCCCCTTCCTCCTACTCATAGCCACATTCCAAATATGAGGTGTGGCTGGACCTTTAGGTTACTCTTTCCCTCATTACAAATGCATTATCCCTATTTCAAGCAAGCACTCATTCTGTGACTAGGAATCTGTTAGAAAATGCGTCTGACTTGTAAATGGAATGTACTTGCTCAGGAAATCATTGAGGGAGAATAAACATGTGTTTATGCAGTTTGTGCTGTTACTTTTCTGACTCCAACTCCACCTTAAAGACACTTTTGGTCTGTTCCAAATTCTTTAGTTGCTGATGGCCAGATTTTTAGAGGATTTAGGTGCCTAAAAATGCAGATGGTGCCTAGTGGGATTTTCAAAAGCACCTAGGTGCTCACCTTCCACTGATGTGTCCAATTCCAATAGTGTACAGGTCAGTGGAAATGGGGCAAAGTGAGGAAGAGTTAATACTTAAAAACCCCACGTGCCTGTCCTGTAAAAAAGACTTATAAATATCCTCTTGAAATAGAAGCTGTCCCTAAATGCAATCATCATACCGTAGAAGTAGTATGTTTCTCTTTGTTTTTAGATTTCAGAATAATTATTTGAAATCACAGAATCCAGAGCCATAACTAGGCATTTTAGTGCCTGGGGCAAGCAAGCATATTTGCGCCTCCTAGAGGCAATGTTGTCCCACATGGCAATGCATTAAACCACCAAGACACTGGGCTAGCAGCTCCTTAGATATTTGCTGCTTTTATTTTGTCTGTTCAACAGCACTGTCAATCAGATAGTGTTCTCTGTTTGCTCTAAAAAGGGCAAATACTCTCTGTATCAAACACGTCTCCACCCTAGGTTTTGGCTTTATTATGTGTAGGCAGAGGTGATAGTGACACCTATATAAAGTTTGCCTAACATGTAAAACCCTGTTTAAAGTTGTTTATAAATTTTCCAAACTGTAACCACTCAATAACATTTTACATACTGCCTGGCTGTCTCAGGCTGAAATTTTTTTGGAAAGTTTCAGCAAATCTGGTTCAAGCCACATCCAAGAATGAGAAATATGCTGTTTTGCCAATGTTAACCTCTTACAGCCATTTCACTGGAAAAAGCTAGTGCCTGCACACTTTGAAGCAGGGGCTTCATGTTGGGAAAGGAAGGGTTGCCCTAGAGTCAAAGAGGGGCCACCTCTTGCTGTCCCTGTGAAAAACAACCCCAAACTGGCCAAATTATAAATAAGGCTAAGATTTTGTGATGGTTATTGTTAGTAAAAGTCACCGACCGGTCACAGGCAGGGGAGCACAGGCCCAGCTCCAGCCCTGGCTTCAGCTGCTGACAACTGAAGCTGAAGAAGTCACAGAGGTCCGGTAAAGTTATGGAATCCATGACTGCCGTGACCTCCATGACCCAATCATAGCCTTAATTATAAACCTCTGAAAAAGATTGTTTGCATATGCGCAGTAGGGGCTTGGTACACACTGGCAGCAAAATTCTCCCAATATTCTGTCTCCATTGAGAAATGCTCCACCACCGAGCTCAATGTCAACCACAGTTTACCTGCAATTGCTCTTCCCGACCGCAGCGGCTGGAGGCACTGGAACAAAGCACAAAAAGATTGCTTCTCTGGTGCTCTCCATGCTCTCCCTGCTGGCATCCCCACACAACATGGAAAAGGAGAAAGCTGCCTGAGTGGAATACCATACATTGATGAGCAGAGTGGGGATAAGGCAGCAGGGACAGGACAAGAGGTAAAAGGATGGGGGTAAAGGGTCATACTAGGAGAGGGAGGGGAACAGGAACATAGGAGAATAGAAGGAGAGGAACAGGAACAATCTGGGGGGACAGCAACAGAAAGGTGTGAAGCCACTAGAGCATATTATTCTCTTGAACCTGGAATAAGACCAGGTTTCCTTAGTCCCAACATTCCTCTAATGTAAATAAATATCTGTGAAACCCTCTGGTAAAGTGGGCCATTTCACACTCTAGTGGCTGGTCCACACATAGGATAACAGTGTACTATTACTACCAGTTACACAATTAGCTCCAGTGGTAGAAGTCTGTGCTGTGGCTCTAAAAGTTCCAACCCTGCAAATGACCTATCCAGAGGTTAATATGGTTCTTCAAGATGGAATTTCTGTTTTCTTTTGTTTCTGTTTTTTTTAAACAAATAGGAAACTTCATATAAAGAAATCATATTAAAATAACATTAAGATTGCAAAGTCAAGAACTCAAAAATTAGGTTGCTACTTTAATTTGACCCCCTTGTGCATTTGAAATATCACATAAAATTACATGATCACACAGGACTCCTGCCTCATTCAGTGCAGGGGATGGATGGAGCTCTGGGAACGAATCAGGGTTGTGTAGCGAAAGACTGTTATATGTAGGATCCCAGTTGGAAGGTATGTGGTGAATAAGGCAGGGGACTCCAGGAAGAGAAAGGTTATGGCAGCTGAAAGGCACCATCGAAAACTGGATTTTATCTCTGACTACCACAGAATTGTAGAATCACTGAATCATAGACATGTAGGGCTGGAAGGGACCTCAAGAAGTCATCAAGCGCATCACCCGGTGCTGAGGCAGGATATCTACATGATGCTGGACAAGTCACTTAAAATGCTTGAAGATAGTCATCTATGTTTTCCTCATTTTCTGGGTGCCCAACTCAAGACCTCTGGGGTCTGATTTAATGAAGTGCTGAGCACTCAAAACTGCAACTAATGTAAATGAAAGCTATCCTTTGACCATATAAAAGTGCTATAAAATGCTAAGCACTCTGAAAAATTCACTGTTTCCAGTTGGGCACCCAAAACTAATGAATGCTTCTGGCAATTTTGGCCTTAATCATTCTGTGCCTTAGTTTCCCATCCGGAAAATTAGGATAATACCACCATCTCACCTCTCAGGTGTGTTGTGAAGATACTGAGATATGAGTATATACACACATTTTATCCTATCCTATCTCCTAGAACTGGAAGGGACCTTGAAAGGTCATTGAGTCCAGCCCCCTGCCTTCACTAGCAGGACCAAGTACTGATTTTGCCCCAGATCCTTAAGTGGTCCCCTCAAGGACTGAACTCACAACCCTGGGTTTAGCAGGCCAGTGCTCAAACCACTGAGCTATCCCTCCCCCCATTTATGTATATTTATACATAAATATAGATACCCACAGATACATGTATACAGTTACACACATGACATATACACCAATCATATATGTACATACAGAATCACACAGATGCATAGCCTATAGAAATGAGTAAGCAAAAAAAGCCCAGATCTGAATATAAAACATATTAAAGTAAATGATTTGGTATTTTATATTATAGTGCATTGTTAAAGCTAGCTTAAGAGGCACTGTTGTGCACAATATCAACAAAATTAATACATGTTATTAATTGAGAAGCAATAAATAACAGGGTGGTTTTATGAAATGTTACCATCCAAACCAAAAAATCAAAGGCTGATTTACAATCTAGCCATGCACTGAGATCAAGGACATTGTTTCAATATTCCTTATCAAATATTCAAGATTCATAGTCATGCTCTTATGGTTTCCTTGCTGCACAGGAAATGATAAATTGAACCTCTATATACATTAGAGTTTCCCTGGCAAAATGCTTTAAACTGCTCACTAAATATTAGAAAGCAGTTCAGGAATTACAAAATGGACACAGACATCTCTGCACCTACAAATATTTACTTTTAAAATTAATGTAGAAATTAGAACAATAAGAACAAAAAAGTGCTAATAACAGTATATATTCTATGCAAGATAAAGACCCAAGAATATGCACTTTATATTATATTTATGCTTCAGTCCAATTCAGGGATAAACCATATTTCAGCTGAAAACAGGAAATACTGAAAAGAATTAAAGATAAAAAGGAAAAAAACCCAGCATGCTAAATAACAGTAAGATGATAATTGCACTGAACAGACTTGCCTTAATTGTCCATCTATTTGCATGTGGGATTTAGGCAATAAATACTAACAGGAGTTTTGCCAGTCAATCCCCTAAACACCAATGGGGCAATACACCCTCAAAGACATCAAAAGTGAAAGCTGAAAAATCATTTTACTGCGATCCACTTGGGCAGAAAATAGTTAACCCAACATGGCAGCGAGAGACTAGGAATTCCTCAGAGAGCCTAAAGAAAGAGATGTTTTCATCTCATTATGTCTACCTTCATAATTATAACAAACTCATCAGCCCCTAGATGAATACCACATATAATCATTTTCCTGCATATTTTCTGAAGCAGGAAACCTAACAAGATATAAATGCTACAGACTAATTTAGGTTATTTGCAGGTCTCATCTCATGTTGAGCTGCAATAATATATAAAAGAAGCAGAGGTAAGCTAAAAATATCTGTATAGATAGAGGGTATTATTTATTTATTTTAATCTTGGTTCATAGCCAAATACATAACAGTTCTCTCCACTGCAAGGAATGGTAGATATATTTATATTTTGCCCAGTGTTTCTTAAAAAGAATTAGAGGACCTGACTTGATCATAAAATCCTTTAACTACCCACTTTCAGTCAAACGATTAAAAAAAATTTTTAATGGTGAATTTTACTTAAAACTAAATCTTCAAATACCACCCATATCTCTTAAAAGACTAAACTGGTTTAACGAAAAATAAACGCATACCATGTGGCAAACTACATTAATTACTGGTAGGCAAATCCTGACCCACACGTTCAAAAGGACATGGAGTCTGACCAGAGATGCATGTGCCAGCATGGCTCCATGCCCACGGAGCAGGGAGTGAATCCTGTCCCTAGGAACAGCAGCTGAGTGGCTCTTCAAATCCACTTACGCCCCCAAAGATACAGTCCAAGATACCATCCTCTGCTAACATATATCAAAGTGGAGTCAGGCAGGGTGGTCCAATGGGAATCAGGACAACTCCCAGCTCCACTAGTGACTTGCTAAGTAGCCTTGGGCCAGTCATGAAAATAACTGAGACTCCTTTTGCCCAACTGCAAAATGGGGATATGATATCTATTTAACATTGTTAAGCACTCTGAGGACTACAGATGAAAAGCACTACATAAAAGTATGAAAACTATGTTCCCTAACATCCCAGCTTGAGCAGTTTCTCCCCACTGTCTGACAGCTGGAGGAACAGCAAGGTATCTGAGCCCCAGCTCGGAAAGCGACCAGCAGCTCTGAAATGTTAAACTGTTGTCTGGAAACAATGAGGGCCCTATCACCTTAAGACAACATCTCCACTATTGATAATCAGGGCAAGGGGAACCAGTATAGTAGCCATGCACCTCTCTGCCACCAAACAAACAATTGTTCTAGGGCCCAGACTGAGCCCCATAAAAACCTGGCTCTTCTCCAACACACTTCGGCTACAATAGCATCAGGAAAACTGGCGGGGGAGAGTGTGATTTAAAGAGGGCTATGAAAGAGCCTCTGCAAGTCTCAAAAGTGAAGGGCTTGAGTACCTTGTGTGTACCCAACCATGTCTGACCATTCTCAGCATAGCTCCCTTCTTCAGAAGTCAATGTTGTGCCCCTTAGTATTTTCCCCAAGATCTTTAAAATCAGCTACCCTGGTAAGTACGAGAAGTAGCACATGTGGAAAGATTTTGCTAAAACATTTCCTATTAAAAGCATGCACTGGGGGAACTAAATGGTTAAAATAGCATAATGCATGTAAACTAAGCTTGCATGGTTAAGAGGGCTCTGCTGTATCTATGTCATGCAGGAAAACTACCAGCTGTTGGAGACTTCAGCTCAGCACAAACCAAGCTTCGGGGGAGCAGGGAGGGGGTGGAGGGGGAAGATGCTAGACACTGAAACCATTCCTACTTTTTAGGGTCAGACATATCAATAATATTCTTAACAGAGAAATGCTGATAAATATTTTAAATGATTCCAATCTCAAAAATAATAATTGCTTCACTAATCCCTTCACAGTGGATACCAAATGACTCTTCCAAGTATTAATTCACCCTCTAGGGACGGTGTAGAATAACATAAAATGAATTCATGTTTGTGCACATATAATCTATAATTATATTTCAAGAAGAGGGGTAGAACAAGTGATAACACTGGGGTCAAAGAACTTTTTTATTTAAACTAAAATACAGGGTGGAAGTAGCTTGAGAAAAAAATCCATTTTAAAATGTCCATTTACACACTGGAAATCTGCATTTGTTTGCAAAGCTCCTAATGAACAAGCATGCTTTTCTCCTGGCTTCACAGATTCAAGAGAGTGTACCAGATCATCACAACTGAAGAAGACCAGTTTTACACAATCCTTTTCCTGCAAGTAGAGACAGGTATAGGTATGCATCTTGGGTGCAGTAGAGCACATTTATTATTTATTTCTACAAGGCTTTATGTTTGTGGAATCTAAAATTGGCAGAGTTCTTTCAGACAGTTTCCCCCCCCCCCCCCCCCGCTCCTTTTTTTGGTTTAATAACTGTTTGCTGGATATTTTTCCCTTATTCAGTGAATATTTTCATTTTTCTTTTAATTATATTATCATATGACTAATTTGAGGCTTAATTTTCCTTACACAATGTCAATATAATATCTGCAACCTTCAAAGCTCTCCCTCTCAACAGTCAGCTCCCTGACTTTTCCATGAGTCAAATCCAGTAGTTCAACAGCAATTTTTTCTGAGTAAGGACTTTAGCATTTGGCCTGAGAGTCCCATTTTGCATCCAATACAGATCTACAACTCATTATTGATAGGCATAAATGAGCACTCTTACCTATGTGACTAAAGTGTGTGACCTGATGAAAATGTAGGTAAAGGCACTTTCAAACTGCTTTCCTTTTTTCTTATACTCACCCTCCACAACAATTGCCTTACATTTTAAAGAGTGATGGCCAAATATTCAGCCCTGGGTGTGCCCACAGAAATCTAGCTACCCCGGGTCCCAGAGCTGTAATGACACAGCCCCTTAGGTTTCAGTGCAGGCTAGCTGCCGAGTAACTAACCGGGTTCCAGGTGGGCTTGTATAGCCCCTGCTGAAGCCCATGCTGCCACAGATTCACTGTTCTGGTATCTGACTAGCTAAATTTAAGCTAGCTTGAATATGTCTACTTGTGCTATAATACCCGGTGACTGCAGTGTAGACATACTATTAATGCCTATTTGCATGCACAAAAGCACGTTTAATAGAACCAACAAGCACAATGCACATTTTTCCAGGTGCATTCACTGTGCCTGAAGCCTTAAATTTAGACTGAAAGCAGTCTGAAATCACAGGGAATTCAAACATGGATTCTTAATATATTACATACTGGTAACAATGTGTAAAGAACATGATGCTATTAACAGAGCAAATTGAAGGCTTCACTCCATGATCTTTGCACTGCGCCTTGTCCTGGCAGACTTAGTGCACATGATATTTGGGATATGGAGAGGTTTCAAGAACGGGGGTGGGAGTGGCTAGAGCACATCCAAATGGTCCTTGAGGTGAGAAAATCTGTGTCTGTATCTGGACAGGAAATCAGGATGCTGTAACCAGCTTCCTGATACTCATACCTGACATTACACCCATTGTAAGCCAGACAAAACACAGGATCTGAGCCAGAATCTATACCCATTATCAAAGCACTGAAAAATTCAGATACCCCAGATCATGCATGATATTCAAATTCCATAAACTACACGTATACACACAAATCATGATTATGACTTTTAGGCTCTACCCCTCACAGGGAGCTTCCTGGAATTCCTTCCCCTCAGACCTGAGTATGCACAGGAAGGGAAGTGCAGAGTAGCTACTGCTCAGTACCCACAAGCGGGTGCAGCATTCAGTTCCCTCTGAAGCCAGCCAGTTCTTCTCCCAAACCTTATTGGGGTAGCTGAAGAACTTGAACCCAATGGCTATGAACCGTGACTGTGCCTGGCCCCACACGGAGGGACAGAAAGGCCTGGAGGACTCCGTGGTCCCTACCCCTCCATTGTGGGCCAGCCAGAGTTTGGCTCACAACTTTCATTCCAGCTCACAACTACTCTGTATTATCCAAATAATGGACAATAATGGCCTTCCTGTTTAGACATAGTTTATTATCTATATTTACCAAGGTGGCAAAATTTAGAAAGATTATTCATTCCAGCCTTTTTAATTACCAAAATTCTAGTTGCTTTCAAAATATCATAATCTCCCAACCGCCCCTTGGGTATTCGGGAGAGCTGAAGATCACCATGGCAATAAGAAAATGGTGCCAGCATTATCTTGGCACTGAATCTTTACAGATCTCAGGAGACACTAGCGCAGGAGAAAATTGAGTGCATGTAAGAAAGCAGGAACTCTTTCTATACACACAGATAATCTCACACACATACCTTTTACGTTGACTAACTCCATGTTATAGATGCTAAACAGAAAAATCTTGGGACCATATGCCTTTCTTAATAGATACAATTAAAACATAATACCAATCTTCTGTCCCAGGGTGAAATTCATATCACTCACAAAAAGCCAGGGTTCTAACATGGTAAAGTGTGTGTGTAGCAGTAATGCCAAGCCCAACTATTAAAAAAATAAATCAAAGGTGAGCCTGAAAAACTAAGGGGATTTAGAAAAAAATGTTGAGTTCTTTTTAATTGTCTTCTGGTTTCTGAGTCTCTAGGCTACACTTAGGTCATGTATTCAAGCTTTTCTCCACAACCATGAGGGCCAGAAACTTACTTTTGTTTTTAAATTAAAGCAGGGATTAGGATATAATCACTTGACTTCAAGGACCTGGCTTAAAAAAAAATCACCAAATACTGCAAGACTCACAATAAATGTAGCATAGACCCTCAGGGGAAACTACTCCACCCTGTGGACTGGAGGAGTAGCTGCAGTACTTCAACATTAAGGTGAAGAGGATCTATAAAATATAACCACCAAGTTTGAAACAACTGAATGCTAGAAGGTCAATCACATCTGTAAAGCCTGGGCCAACACTAGAGGTGGTGCAGAGCCAGACCACCTCAGAGAAACATCAGGAGACATTCTCAGCATTCCTGAGGATTGCTACTACATCCCTTTTGGGGGGACCCCATTGGCCCAATCTCCTCCTCACCCCTGCCCTTTTGGGCTGCTGTCTACCACTGAAGGAATAAAGAGGGAGCAGTCCCTTTGCTCATTGTTAACGTTAAGATTTTGTCACAGGTATTTTTAGTAAAAGTCACGGACAGAACATGGGCAATAAACAATAAACCATGAAAGCCCGAGCCCCGCCTTGCATGGGGATGAGGCCAAAGCAGTCATGGAGATCTGTTAAAGTCACATAATCCATGACCTACATGATTAAATTTTACCCTTCCTCATTTTAACTATGCCTGTTTTTTAATGCAGGCTGCACAAGAGAGGAGAATTTTATGCCCTTTCCTGGTGTGTGTGTGTGTGTGAGTCTGTGTGTGTAAGGATTAATAAGAAAAAATAATATAGATATACCAAATACCAACAGGTGAAAAAAGCTTGTTCTATACTGTATAACAGAAGACGTTTTCTTTAAACAGCAATGAGAAATGAAAATACTGTACTGCAAATGTTTGAAAGGTATTGCTTTCATTCCAATGCACAACAAAAACAAATTTAAAAATCTCCACAGGTATTGCAAAACGGGATTGTTATTCTCAAGACAGGTCTAGATTTAAACTAATATCTGTGCACAACAAAGAATTTGTGCAGAAACTCTGGCCAATTTAGTACAGGTTTGAAATGCAGTGTCAGGACTGCCCAGACAGTATGCCTATTTTGCAGAAAGGAAGCTGCATTCCACAGCATTAACTGAATTCACAGTGTCTGAAGAAACACCAATACCACTGAAGAGGTCAATAAGGGCTCACTGTTTATGCACGCTAATGAGAACACTTAAGCAAGAAATATAACAAAATGCACTTGGGGGATACAGTTAGAAAGTAAATCATGTTGTAAAGGCAGCAATCCTGTAACTCCCACAATGAATTATGAGGTATTGGTGTTTGATGCAGAATAAGAGAGAGAGAGAATGACACGGTGAAACAATAGAAAGCATCTTGATTATCTGAAAGGTCCAATCATATTGCTAAGATAACTTGCAATTAACAGACTATAGTTTGCAAACTACAGTAATAAGGACGTTTATATTTGGCCACCAGCAGGAAAATACCAGGAGCAAAGAATACGTGTATGATGAAAAGCAGTGCAATGATTTTTTCTCCTTAATGTACACAATGAACGCCTGATCCTGAAAAGCAATGAGCACTCTCAATTCCCAACACTATCAATACTAGTTTAAGGTGTTCAGTATCTCAAAGGGCATGGCCCCTAGTGTTTAGTTTGGGAATAATTTTCTCATCTACAGCATTTGGTGATGCTGTGTTTGATGTTAAGTAATATGTGAATTCTCTGATCATTTGTTTATGAAGCAAAACTTTCAAATTTTTGATTTTCTATGCCACCAGTAAGTTCCCAGACCCGAAGAAGAGCTCTATGTAAACCCCAAAGCTTGTCTCTCTCATCAACAGAAGTTGGTCCAATAAAATATATTACTTCACCCACCTTGTCTCTCTTGTTCTGGCATAAGTGCACTGTTAGGGATTTTTTTGCCCATGATTTCCCAACATCAACAATGAAGATCATTATGTTGTAGCAGCATATTAATTCATTTAGGAGTACATAAAATTAAGCCTTCAGGATCAACCCTTCATAAGGAAGGTGTGTAACTGCTCCAGACAGGAGCAGACCTGAGAAGAAATTGTGACTCCCTACATCCTATAAATAAGGAGAGGAAGTAAGTGATGGCAGCCTTTGAAAGGGCTGTAAGTTACTTCTCCTCTTATCCCAAGGCTTCACTCGTCTTTACCCTCTCCTCCCTCAGCTCACAGGAGGGGATAGCTAGAGAGCAGAGGTTGTGCTCTACCCAAGGCATGGGCCCAAGATTCAAGCAGGCTGAGCAAGAAGTCCCACTTTAATTCCCCTCTTCCAAACAAGACAGAAAAGGGCAAAATCTAATCTTTATATGAAAAGGAGGCTTCAATTCATAGCCCTTTGTATGTACTGTGCATACATTTTAGGTCCCAACTCTCCAGTCAGAACTGCACACTAGTGCATATTTTCCAAATAGGAAAAATTTACTGCTAAATAATAGAAATATACAGAGAAGTAAGATTAGTGACAGCTCTATAAAATCATTCTTTGGTGTTCAAAATTGTGTATTCTGTAAGGACTGTATTAGTCTTTGGATCTACAGTTACCCTCATCTCCATTTAGAGCCCAATTTTGCTTCTACTGAATGGGAATTTCTCAATTGATTTAAATGGAAATAGGATTGGTTCCTTAATTCATAAGGGCAGTTACTAATAGGGTTGTCAACTTTCTAATCGCACAAACCCGAACACCCTTGTCCTGCCCCCTTCCCCACTCCTGCTCAGTCCATTATCCCTCCCTCCGTCGCTCGCTCTCTCCCACCCTCACTGGCTTTCATGGGGCTGGTGCATGGAGTTGGTGTGTAGGACGGGGTGAGGGCTCTGGCTGGGCATGCATCTAGGGATGAGGAATTTGGGGTGGAGGAGAGGACTCAGGGCTGGGGTAGGGGGTGAGGGCTCCAGGCTGGGGCCAGGGATGAGGGTTTTGGAGTACAGGAGGGGGCTCTGGGCAAGGGGTTGGGGCGTGGGAGGGGGTGATGGGTGCAGGCTCCAGATGGGCGGCGCTTACCTCGGGCGGCTCCTGGAAGTGGCCAGCATGTCTGGCTCCTAGGCTCAGGGGTTCCCAGCCAATGGGAGCTGCGGAGTCGGCACTTGGGGCAGGGCACGGAGGCAGCGCATGGAGACCCCCCTGCCCACCCCTGCGCCTAGGAGCCAGACATGCTGGCCGCTTCTGGGAGCTGTGCTGCCGACCGGACTTTTGGCCCATTAAAACCTCCCAGATTGCTTTTAATAGTCACCGGGCTATTGAGGCCAATTCCAGTAGATTCCCAGCCAATCTGGGAGGGTTGACAACCTTAGTTACAAAGCTGAAACTATGAAGCTGAAACTTCAGGTACTGAAATAAGACTATGTCACTTTATCACAAACTGGTAACCAGATTTGAACATTATTCTTAAACTGCTAGCCCGGGGGACACCACCCAATCTTCAAATCTGTATGACAGATTCCATACAGGACTATATAATTCTTGCCCATGTTTCCATCTCCCCTAAGTGTTTCCCTAAGCATTATATTTTGCTTTGTAGATGGAAATGAAACTACTATGTGGTTTATTAAGTTCAGATTCCTTATAATTACATTTAGGGTCAGAGTCTGATGTTTGTCAATGGGATGCTCAAATGCAGCTCTTTGGTATGAGAAATAAAATGGGTTTTTTTTCTGATACATGTAAAACATTGAAGTGATTTGAGCTTGATTTAATTTTAGTACAAATTCAGTTGTTCAATCCACAATATATAATTTGGACTGCTGTGGTGCCTAGGAGACCCAGTCATGGACCAAGACTTCATTGTGCAAGGTGCTGTACAAACACAAAGCAATAAGGTGGTTCACGCCCCAAAGAGTTTACAAATAAAAACTTTAATTTTAAACTCAAATGCCACAATAGACTGATGTTTTCTGTAGATCGCTAGGCGACGAGTTCCACAAAGGAACGTAGTTTCAACAAAGCTCTGACTCCCATTACACCAAGGATCAAGGTTATGATTGGGACACACAAAATGATTACTCAATCCATACAATGTGGGTGAAATTCTTTACTATTGCAATCCTCAAAATAGGCTCATGTGGTGAATAGGCCTTGGAGGGGCCTCTGCATGGAGCTGAATTTCACTGAGCATGAGTAGAAAATATTTTAAAATCATGGATCATGGCACAATTTGCAACCATCCAACATGGGCTTTGAAGAGAGAGGTTTTTAATATTCTGAGACAAGTGAATGTCTGTAAGCATCTGAGCAGCTGCATTCTGTATATTCTAATCCTGTAACCGTATAGTTTAGAAGCCGACAATTGTAGAGATCCTAGTCTAGCCATGAAATAATAAAGGCTTTTACCAAAATTTACACATTGTTGTGAGCAGAAGCCTTAGTCCAGATATATTTTGAAGTGATAAAAAGGCACCTAACTAGCAATCCTGAAATGCTTATCTATCAATAAATCAGAGGTCAATGCAACCCAAAGACACTCAACACTCAAGCATAGTGTAACATGAGCATTATACAAAAGAAATTACACAGACAGAGCCTGACTCCGTAGAATAACTCTATAATTTGGATTTATTTTCATAAAACAATAGGACATCCATGTTTTGATCTGATGTAGACAGCAAGTGATGGTGATATGAAAGAAAGAAACCAAATAGGTGTGCCATCTACAAAACCTAACGAAATCCAGTAGGGCCTGAGACATACACTGAAGACAAAGACTGCATTGCGTCATAGGAAAATGAAACCATATCTGATTTGAACCATCTCATCACTGACCACTGAGAATGCAATAACTTGACCCATTCCGTTAACAAAGGAACAGAGCAGCATTAACCATGTGAAGTGTTGCTGAAACGTCCAAAGTGTAACAGAGTACTCATGAATTGGCTTCCATTAATAAATCATTAAGCGCTTCAAAAGTGCCATCTCTCTGCAGGGTCACGCTCCCCCCTTGCTCTCACTCTCCTGTTCCTCACTTGCACTTCTATGCACAAGACTCTGCACCTGCACAATGCAGGATCAAGCTATGTGTAATTACCTGTGATGGTTGCCATGCATACTCACTTTCATTGACATAACATTTTGAGGAAAGCCAGGCTATTGTCATATTCCATTTCCCTATTATTTCTCAAGATAAAAATGAGAGACCATTGCTAAACTATGCTTATTGACTTCAATCAGTTTTGGAAAATATCCATATTAATAAAGTAGTGGTATTAGTATTTTTACTGGAGTTTAGTTTCTCTAATTGCTCTCCTAAGGCATAAAGCAAAATGATGCAACTGTGACATTTGAGCTAAGAAACAATATTGATATCTGAAATCAAGCAATCCATGCCAATTAGTATGAAATTCAAACTAACAAACACAACATACTCTTTTTCTTACTTTAACATAATTATCTAGATCCTGGCGATTGAAACCAAGTGGCTATCAAACAATTTAAGGGGACCGAGTTACAGGAGTCAGCTTCTTTCACAGGATGAGTAGTCTCCTATTAGCTGGTTATGCCAAAAGAGCAGCTTGCAATAATCAGATAACACAACTTTATGTTATTGTAAGTTAGATTCATAGGTGCTGGAACTAGGGGTGCTGCCATACCCCCTGCCTAGAAATGGTTTCCATCATATACAGGGTTTACAGTTTGGTTCAATGGCTCTCAGCACCCCCACTATACAAATTGTTCCAGCGCCCCTGATTAGATTGCAAGCTCTTCAGTACAGAGACCATTTCTTTCTATGTGTTTGTGGAGCACTAAGCACAATGGGGTCCTGACCTGATAGAGTCTTGTGGGCACTGCCACAATACACGTAAATAAGTGATAATAGGAAGGAAGGAGCAGTCTAAGCAGAGTACTAGTTTGCCAGGAGGTCTGGGGGTGTAGCCCTTGCTATAATAGTCACTCAACACGTAACCTATGATAAGTCACATAGGCTTCTTTTTATATTTGTAAAGGAAGGCAAATATAACTTACCTACCCTGCAGACAATATTACTCTATTTCTCTGCATGCTGAACAAGTTATTTTCCCAAGTGGAAGTTTTAAAACCCATGTGTGCAGCCTTCCTAATTCCTATTTCCTTCTCGGCAGTCTACCTTCTCCTTCTGCCCTCTCTGTTGATCCTCTCTCCTTTCTCATTCATTATCACCTCTTCTACACCACTCAGTCTCCGTCTTTCTATCTCTGTCTCCTAACACTTCCTCTCTCCATCCCACACACCATCTCCCTCATTTTCCATGGGGGAGAGTGAGAGTAGGAGAAACAGAGAGGAAGAGAAAGGGAGGGAAAGTTCTAGAGCTCCTCCCTCACCAGACCTGCAGCACTCACGGAAAGGGAAATCCTTGAGTCTCTTTCCCCCAGCCCTGAAGTAGTGGCCTGGCAGTAAATGAGGAAGAGGGAAGCCCTTGAGTCCCTTTCCTCACAAAGCCAAATGGTACCAGTATCAACTGGGGAAATCTTAGATCTCAGTTCCCATACTGCCACTTGTGTGGCAAACACCTACCTGTTTGCAATGCCTGACAGCAGTGGACTTGGCCACTTAGCTTATGGAGTATCTCAGCACACAGGGGTGTGGTAAGGCATAAGGAGTTAATATTTGCAGAGTGCTTTGAAGCTGAAGTGTTAAATTTAGCTTTACTCTATTTTGCCTTTGAATATTTTGTGATCAAACATGTGGGCATATAATTATATAGTAATATGTGACCAACACGTCCTACGAGCATCACTAGTGTTTCAAAAGACCCATCTTTTTCCATTTCTCTCTCACCAATTTTTTTTGATTTGGACATAAGAGTTTAGTCAATCACACAGCAGAAGGAGCAGTTGTAGCTACAGGTGACACTGTGGTGCATCAAACCCAGATATTTTGATCCATTACTAGACCTGAGGAAAAACAAGTTATGAACTTTCCAGCCTTTGTAATGCTTTCTTACTTCCAATTAAGGAAAATGGTTACACCTTTCAGTGCTTCCCAGTGGGAAACTAATTTGTTTTGCAAAGTAATCTCTGCTGTTTATATTTTTTTTAAAGAAAAAATTTATTAGCTAGAAACATTTTTCATTAATAAAACTTCTGATGCCAACTCAGCCTGACATGCACATCAGCATCAGATAAAGTGCATATTAAAAGTTCCATTGACAACCCTCTCTTTTAAGTGATCTAACAATGTCAGCGTGAAATCTCCCAATTTTGATTCTGTTCTAACATTAGAAGCAATCCCCTCTGGCATTTGGAACTCAGCTGTCAAAGAATCTCCACAAAATACATGGAAATATTATACCAGCTTCCTATGCAGTTGTTGCAGTCAATATGTTGGTCCCATCCTCTACTGGAAAGTGCCAACAGCCTCTACACACAGCATTTTCTTTCTGAGCTAATCAAATCCCTCCTCAAGGTGTGCTTCTGCTGTAAAGCTTGTAAGAAATTAGCTAGCTAATAACTGCAAGGTAGGAGGGCAGTTGCGGGTTTGTTTATGCAAAAAGACAGACCAACAGACAAAAATAAAATGTGAAACTAGCTGTGCCACTTCCCCCACTCTGTTTTTTCCCTTTCAGACTGTTAAATTCTTTGGGACAAGTATGATACCTTTCTATGTATCTAGAAAATGATTAGTACATTATGGGTGCCACTGCAATATAAATAAATAATAATATAATAATGATCTTGACTGAAGAGGTATTTTAGTACAGCTCTCGGTATAATGACAGTAATTCAAAACCCTTCTACACTGCAGCCTATTTTGCAACATGTTTACATACCAACTTATTCGTTTCTCCTCTGTTTACAAAATGGAGATAACTAAGGAAATCTCAAGTTCTTTTTTTTTTTATTTTGAGGTGCTTAAAGAACCTCTCTTGGCATTTAAAAAAAAAGAAACCTAATGAAACCATGCAGAGTGATAAGGGACTCAGAGTTACAAGTATTAAAAGAGATGAATTGCATTAACCCCTGCCCTTCCCCATTATAGTCACTGCCCACTGGAAACAACAACAGAATTACTAAAATCCCACACTCTCTAATGGGATGGTAATAGGATTCAGAGGCCATTAGGGTAAAGGCAATCCATATTTTACAGTTTAATAAGCTCTTGCTGAAGATGCTGCATCCCTCTTCAAAGCCCAACAATTACCAATTTTACATTAACAAATCCACAACCATAATCAGGATCACAAAATGCATCCAAATCAACAGTGTGTTGGGGGTGGGGGGGCGCTCTGTGTGTGTGTGTGTGTGTGTGTGTGTGTGTGTGTGAGTGAGAGAGAGAGAGAGAATTAAATAATCTAATGGAAACAATTTATTATTTTATAGTCATATTGATTATTAGAGTCATTTCAGAATACTTTGGATATGAAGGATGCCATGGTTACTGCAGTATGGATATAATTCTGTGAGTGAGTTGATATTTTTCGTAAGACAAGCACTTTTGTCTTTCTATTATCTAAAAATACCATTTCTCTTGTTACGAAGAAATATAGTAACCAACTATTCTTATCTCAATAGAAGACATGATGGCACAGATAATGTTGGATTCACATGTGTATACTCTATACATGCAGATAGAAGCACACAATTCTTCATTACTAATATTTCTTCCTATACAATTTAAAGAGTGAAATTAAAAATGACTATTAACCTATTGAAAATTGATGATTTTTTAAATCCAGTATGAGATATTTGCAATTAAATTCTGCCCTCAAATGCATGCACCCAGTTCTCAGTGAGGTCAACAACAGCCTTGTATGCCTATATCTAAAACAAAATGTAGTCTACTGAAGTTAAATTACAGTCATTTGTTGGCTGGCTGCTCATAAACATATCAATATGGCCATGTCAACTCTAAGTAAGCAAAAATATATACTTCAAATTAAAAAAATGCTTCAGTGTATACCACCCAAAGTGAGACAATCCTATGCTTGATTCATTGATATTGCTATTTTACATGGTTTACCAGAACATTTGCCAGTATATCCTAACAATTTTATTTAAATTAATGGGGCTTCACCTGCTCACATCTGAGTGCAAGATCAGGGCTCTTAGGCACCAATTCTGGCCTCATATGTGCATGGGTGTTGAATTTCATAATGGGAGTTGTACCTGTAAATCATATTCTGCACTTGAGCCATATTCTTTTCTTAATATGTAAAACAACCATAGAAGGGGAGTGCAGGCCTCCCAAGACACGTGACTCTCAACGCGTTAACTGTCCAGTGAATCCTTCTCTTAAGATCAGTGGCTGTATGAATAAGGAAAAGAAATTGACCAGGATTTCTGGCAGAGGACTGGGATCTGCTCCCTGTCCTCATCCCACAAACAGGAGCTTCCTGTGGCTGGGAACCTGCGAACTCCCTGACCAATCTCTGGAAGACACAGCAGCAAGGAATTACTAATACCCATGGAAGCAGTGACTAACCATGAAAGTTTGTTTGCAAGATCCACTGCATAGAAAGGGCAAAACATACCAAACAAAGCACTTGTTACCACAGCTTTCAGGTCTACTAAGCAGCTTCCCCCGGGGACACAAAGAGCAGAGATGCAAACCAAGCAGGGAAGAGAAATAGCTATGCAATGTGGATGAAAGAATATTCTACCTAGCCACCTTTCCCATCCATACAGCCTCCCCAACTTTCTTCTGTAGGATTGTATGTATGTGCAAATCTAATTGGCATTCAGGTGTTCCATATATGTAGTTCATCTGATCCAGATTCTACCATGGGATGTACATGGAGAACTCCAATGCAGTTCAGTGAGAACACAGGAACATAAGAGCTTCTATGCTGGGTCAGCCCACTATCCTGTCTTCGGCAGTGGCCAGTTCCAGAGCTCCAGGGATAGTGTGCAGAACAGAGTAATTTGGGAGTGATCCACCCAGTCTTCCCCTCCCTGCTTCCAGCAATCAGAGGTTTAGGTTTGCCCAAAGTATGAGGTTGCATCTCTAATCATCTTGGCTAATAGCCATTGGTGGATCTATCCGCCATTAACTTATCTAGGTTTTTGTTATTCAGTTATATTTTTAACCATCATAACATCCCATGGCAGTGAGTTCCAGAGGTTACCTGTGTGTTGTATGAAGAAGTCATTCCTCTTGTCTTGCACACATTTATCTGATATGACTATGTCAGATTTTGTAAAACATATACAGAACAGTGAATGTATTTGGAATGCAGGAAATATTCATTGTGACTATCTCCATTTTAGTCTTTTTATAGCATAGAGAAAATAAGGACTTAATCCCATGAGATGCTGATCACACTCAAATTTTGTTGATGTCACAGAGTTGATGGCATTCAGCATCTCCAAAGAGTGTTCAGCATGTTGCAGGACTGTCTATCTTCAGAGCTCTAGTTTTGTTAGACCGGGCCCATAGAAGCTGTTAGTCCTGCATCATCTGCAGTAAGTGATCCATAAGCAAAAAATGACAATGTAAAATTTTGATTTCATAAACTACTTTGGGGAGAAGTCAAAATAATATCTTTAGCCATTAATTAGATTTCTAGCAAGGAAAATGCTTAGCAAACTATTTTGACAGTTGAGCTCTTCAACCTTCTAGATTAGATTTTTAGTTTTCAAAGGATAACCCCGGGGCATCCTAATAAAAATAACTAAAAACCTAGTAAAATTGAAAGGGACAACTTGCCTAAGTCCAAATACAAGAGCTACACAATATCAACATCTTATACCTCAACATACAACAAACAGGAAACAAAAAAGGTCTCAAGTATCAAAGAAGGATGACAAACTGAAAGGGGGAGGGGAGAGGAAGAGAAAAAAAAGTGAAGAGGAAAAAAAACAACAACAGTGAATTACTTCTAAGGGTTTGCCCAAATTTACAAACAAGACTGTAATAACAGTAAATAAATAATACCATCACCACTATAGTTCTATTGATATAGTTCTATTGATATAACTCCACTTTTTCGAAAATAAGAGCCTCCATACATAATTATAATTATATAATTACACCTATTATAATGCTGTGAAATTTCCCATGTAGATATGCAAAGCACTACTTTATAGCACTATTATCAATTAATATTTAACTTTATGTTTCCATGTTATTGATGTATCCTGAACAGTTTCACTATTTATTATTTATTCTATAAAGAAACAAAACCTTGTGAAAGACTCTCTCATAGTGGTGGAGGAGGATATGTAATGCCTATGAAAACAAATGACTAAACAGCTCTGTTGCAAGTAAAGCACAGCGCAGGCTAAGTGCAGGCAGGTATTGACTAAGTTTACCTTCCAAGTTCAATCACTGTAGAACTTATGACAACTCTGCTTTTTCTTAAAAAATCTTAAAAGAAAATACAATACTATTATAGCAAAAGTAGGAGTGCTCTTCCATATGCAAAGAGCCTCTTTGTCTGGCAGAATACAGAATGAGATTTTGAGCCAACAGCCACTGAAGATTGATCACTTGACTGCTGAGCAATAGAAATGGTATAAAGGGCAAAAATGCCGCGCAAGGGGTCTTGCATAAAGTCCATCTTGTGCATCAAGTATATGATGTTTGAATTGTTGCTGTACTAATAGAATGCCACCAAGTTCCATGAAGCTAATTTTCCCAATTTTCTTATAATGACCTTTGCCCTTATTCACCTTTTTTCCTAGGTAGGCCTGCTTAATAAGAACACAACTCTCTAATGAGATAAGGTGTGCTATGGTATTCGTACAGACCAAATAGAACCACCGCGCATGGCACTTCTATGTGTTCCAGCCTTAGTCAAATTTATTTAAACATTTATTCCTTCTTCTCAGAGCATCATATATTTTCTCTGCTGAGCAGAATTTCAGTTGAAAAAAAGAAAATTTTCTTGCAATGCAAAAGTCAGCATCCAAATCAGAACTTCTGTAAATCGTACTTTCTCCTGTTTGAATTTGAATGCAAAACGTCTCCTGCAGCTCCATATTAATGTAACCCAAACCTGAACTGCATTCGTCTAGCCATTCCACTCGTTGACCTCTTTTGGGTAGGGAATTACAATTGTGTTGAATTGTGTTTTTAAGGTATGGACAAAATTTCCACTAGGGACACAAAACTCATTTCCACTTGTGACACAAATTGTAATTTGAACCAACTCCTTCAGAGATGAAAGCCTTGAGCCACTGCATTGCTAACCCTCTCAGAGGAAATTTAACTTAACAATATGAAACCAAACCAATAATCATAACAGGTTAAAAAAAAAAGCTTTTGAAAGTAGAGAAAAAGTCTGTCAAAAACAGGGTTTCCCCCCCAAAAAAGGAAAATATGAATGACAGCTCTATCCACCCTCAAACCACCATAGATTTGTGTCACTTAGAATATTAAATTTTAGCAGAAAGGTGAACAAGGTTAAAACAATTTATGAAGAATGGGTGAGGATGAATGGATAAATATGAAAAGAAATTATATTGTCTGCATTGTGTTCCTGCTTTGCTTAGTACTCAGACATGTCACAAAAGACTTTCGATTTTTATTCCAGTCACTCTAAACACCATCTCAGAAAAAGGTGGTAAGGAGACACACTATAATGAACTATTATACAATAATTATAGCTTGGGTTTCTGTCAAGGTTCTCGCCACATAAATGAACGTTTATCAGGAATTTGCCTAAAATAAATAGATTAAACTAATTTCCCCAACAAGACAGACATGATTCTCTTTCATTTGGCTCTTTGTTAACTGTGACTAATTATTTCACTTTGAAATTTCATTAACAGAATATTTATCTTTTCTCAGTGGTGACAACTGTTATACTGTGTCTTCGGGTCTCAATATTAGAGAGCTGAACATTTGCCCATTCCTTACATTCTACTGACCTCTAGAGACTATATGTGTATATGTATGTGTGTGTGTGTGTGTGTGTGTGTGTGTGTGTGTGTGTGTATATACATCTATACATTTATTTGTGTGTGTGCATTTTGGTGCTAGACCTAGATATCGCTACATGCTATAATAAATCTGTGTAAACACACAAACATCCTGCATGAATTACTTAGCCATTTGTATTAGGTTTAGAATGGTTTTATTTCTTGTGTATTTACTATATGCGTAGAATCTTTTACCAGATATATTTAAGCCTGTTTCCTCTCAACTCCCCTACCCAGATATACACGGATAGTTTAATTTTCAGCCTCATGGAGGGGATTTAGCTTTATATGTGACTCTCGATATAAACACTGTAATATATCACATTTCTAAGAATCAAAATCTGTTCGTTTCATGAGGAAGGTAAAGTTCTAATTCTCCTTAATTTACCAGATCATTGTTGAATGCATAAAGAGGGGGGGAAATGCCACCCACAATTTGGAGTCAACACTTTTTAGAAATGGTAACATCTTGTGGCAGCTTGCTTGCCTCTGTTGTGCTGCCTAGATGGAATTTGTATAAAAGCCTATTTTAAGCTTGACATCTAGTCCAAAGAGAAAGGGTCAAGGTAAAGAGCTAAACATTATCAAAGAAAGCCTATTCAAAACAGACATTAATCCATTAATAAAGGGGAACATATGGGGCTGTAAGAATTACTGCTTTCCTTTCATGCCTGTGTTAACACCAAAAGGGTTACCATTAATCGAAACCTGATAATACAGGTTGGTCATATATAAATAATCAAAATGGTATCACAAATAAATAAATGATTATATGTTCATCCTGTTAAATGCACATTTTTTCCCCATGCAGAATATACAGCGTTAAGCATGTAGATGAAATCCTACAGTATTGCACTGAAAATTTACTCATTAATGTTTGTTTCCAATATTGGTAACATGCCAAAAAAATGCCATTCGTAGGATCCTTTAATATCACATTATGCCACTGTATGAAATAGACAAAGATATTTTGGTATGAACAATCAGAAAAAGTGATCTACCCTAGGCTTTGATTTCTAATAGGTTACTTTGCATTAGGTTATTACAGAATTTTACATCATACTACACATCATAATACATGATGTAAATTTTACATGATCTGGGACCAGTTGTGAGTTGCAGTTCGAGTAAGAGTTTTAATAAACACCGTACAAGCAAAATATTGAAATTGAACTTTATGGCATTGCGGCTCTTCACGAATTTTATGTAGAGGATTAAAAACCCCTGTTAACTACAATATTGCATACAATGGCTAGAATTGGACCTAACTCCAGTGTATTAGATGAAAGGATGGTATGAGTTACATAGAAGCTTCCCAGATACTATATACAGTGCATAGAGTAGCGCATTTCCAGTGTACATTAGAGCTATGCATAACCAATTTCTGTTCCAAATAAACACAGCAAGACAAACACCCAGAAATTTAACTCTAAACTGAATTGAACACTAATCACAATAATACTCCCCGTACTTTGATTCTATGAAAGCAAATCTGTATGATAAGTGGTGTTTGATAGTGTCAAGTGTGACTGCCAAGAGTGGGACCCCATCTTTGAAGGTATTACAATAGTGAGCAGATGAAAGCATTGGACAAGTAAATGGGAAGAATTAAATTAATGCGTGCAGGAGAGGAAACAGTTTGTATTTTCATCCTGCTCTCAAGTGATATGGGGTAGTCTACATACATGTACACTAGTTAAAACTTGCTGTAATTTATGTATCTTATACCTGTATATATATATATATATACACACACACACATATATATATATATATACACACACACACACTCACACATTATATTTTATATATATATACACACACACACACACACACACACACACACACACACACACACACACAGACTAGGTATCAACTATTGTTGACAGGTGTGGCATTATGACAGCCATAATAATTTCTACACTGTAACTGTTTTAAGCTCTTTATAGTGTATTCAGAAATAGAATCCCACTAACAAAGTAATGTTTTTTTTGTCATAGACATCTGTGAAAATCTAAAGAATTCTTTAGTAAAATCTATCTGCTTCCCACATAAAGCAGCAATTGTTCAGGGTGGGCTGATTTTTTTTTCCTTATGCATTTGAGAACACAGAAAAATACAAAGAAGAAAGTTTATTTCTTAGTGCTATAGTGTGTCATCAGCTTTTAAGCAGAATTCCCTATTGTTTTCAACAGAGAATTCTCTTAACTTATGATACGTTACGGTCATTTAAAGTGAATTCTGTACCATTTCAGGGAACTGACATACATGAAATAAAACAAAATAAGAAAGACACAAGTATATGACAACTGAGTTTGCCACCCACTCTTGTGGCATTCACAGATATAATGGCATGCATTTTAAGAGAGGTATAAACAAAAGCACTTTTGCACATTCCCAGCTTAGATGCACATTTTTTCCATTGCACACATGCAAACTGAGTTTGTGCAGATTGAGAGATTTGCAAGTCTAAAATGGACATGCACAAAAATGCATACAAAAAATTGGGTCAATATTTGCAGCATTCCAATGGTTCCAAAACTACTGGCATGCGACACAGGATGAGGATTTCGTTTATGTAATGTCAAACTAAAAAGCATTAATACATTTTATTTAAGATTGAGTACTCTGTGTGTATGTCTCTGTCTGTCTGTCTGTCTCTCTCTGTTTGTGTTTAAACACACTAAAGAAACAAAAGGAACAAAAAGCATAGTCTGAAGAAAAAACAGTGGCTATGTTAAATGTGTCCATTTAAGAAAAATGTCATACAAAAATATCTCAGACAAAGGGAATTGTTCAGCCTGCCTCTATGAAAAACAAAGTACATTCACCAAAACTAAAATAAAATAATAGGCAATCCCTGAATACACTTGATTTACAGTGTTAATTACAAAATATGCAAAATATAAAGATCTGCCACACATATCTCTTCTAACTATGCACTTCTTGCTCACATAAGCAGAAGTACAAAATACTAGCACAGAAAATGACTGGGTATTAAACCAAACTATCCTACAATACATTTTGTATTAAATTCAACATATTGGTGATCTTCATGCAAAGGAATCTCACCCCAAGTCTCCACCCCTACTCCAAACTAATCTTTTCAGCTAAGGTACAGCATAATATAAGTGTATGGCAACACTACTATTACCCAGGCAAAAAGGTTTTTGCAGTACACAAAAATGTATTCTACGTTTTTAAAAATGCATTACTGTTTTGAATTTGAAATCTGTTAGTTGATTATCATCTCCAAAAATAAATATTCCCACAGATAGAGGTCAGTGGTTGCCTGAAATTGCATCAGTTAATGTCTGTATAGTAGAATCCACTGCTCCTCTGGGACTGCTTTGTCATTTTATCAGAGTGATTACTAACATAGTAGTTTCAGCATAGGACACCACAGCTTTCAGTGCTCAAATCTGCTATCAGCTATCCTATTTCTACTTATTTTATTCTGTACATTGCCTTTTGTTATTGAAATTTTGCTCATAATTTCTCTTAATTACCTTTTCTATTCTGAGGGCAATGCTATTATTTTTCAAACTTACATAATGATAGACCCTTACTAGCAAGCAATTAAATCCTTTTGATTGTTTTACACATTGCTCTGTTAAGCGGTTAATATTCACTAGGAAATCAGCCTCAGAGCATTGAAATTAGTTTAGAGTTTGCATGCTTTTAATTTCTTAACATTTCATTACATATTAGCAACTGGTGCACATTTTTATAATGTGTTTGATCATTACTCTTAAGGGTAAGAGCTTTTTCAGCTCTTCTGAGAAAATCTGCTTTCTAAATAGCAATGTTCAGTAAACTCAATTTTTTTAATTTCAAATAGCAAACAGACCTATCACGTATCCAACAAAACTGGAATAATACCACTAATGCATCTTGAGTTTTAAAAGCACCCTGTAGAATGGTGTACTAATGTAATGATCTTATATAATTAATCAATCAGCAACCTGCATAAATACTATCAGCATTTTTTGAGATTTTTTCTTTGCTTTTTGAACCCCACTGTATTTCTATTTCTCTATAAAAATGATCTTTCCTTTGCTCTTCAGCAACATCTACTGGAACATCAGTAAAATGCTGCTATTTATATTAATCATGCAGTTAACGTTTAGTAGGGCAGAGTTAGCATCTGCCAAAATGAGAGATAAATGATGTGCAATTCAGTTTTAAACAGAGTTACTACTACTGGCTTAAGCTGCCAGAGTTGCACCAAGCTTTTGACCTCCCAGATCTGCTGTCTCATAAGGATGTATTATAACTGACTAAATGGTATGTAAAGTTAACCTATTATCAAGGCTTAGCTTTTATGTTATTAACATCATTAAGACAGCGTGAAGGCATCCTTTTAAAACACTACATAAAGAATAGTCAGATCCTTTCAAGTTTGAGATACAAAAAATCACTCCCCTCCTTTTTAACTTAGAAATTATAAGCATAGCAGACATTGATCGGACATGCAGTTATGCAGGTTTGAAGTGTGAAAGTAGCGTTAAATTTTTGAAATTTTTGAAAAAAAAAATACTGCTATGGTCGTGGCCCTTGCAAAGTTTTAAACTATACGTTAAATAAAATTTCACTGACAATAAAATAAAATATCCCTGACAAATCCCTAAGAAAGTTTTTGATATTTTGCCTCATTTGGAGTTTCCTACAATGTGCTACGGGGTCCTGTGCACACCTTCAAATATGGGGCGATTTGCATGGATGTCTCCCATTGAAAGTAAAGGGAATAATGCATATGAATCCCTATACATTGATGGGAGGGAGACTAGAACTCCCTGGGGACTCGATCCCACTCATAGATACATGGTGGCTTGTCGCTACCTATCTTGTAAAATCAGCTATGTGAATGTACACACAAAGCGTCACCGCTGATTTTTACAAAATATGTGGTGATGGGCACCCGTGTATCATAGCATTAGTATAAACTTGCATAAAGACCAATAACTTGTCTACCAAATTTATTAATTTCCTTCTACATTGTGCCTCTTTATACGTCAACAATGCTCCAATCTAGCTGTCAAATTATGTTTACTTCACAGGAACTTATAAAGTTATCTTATTATACCTCTCTTTCCAATGGCAGCTTAATTTACTAATATACCGTACTTTTACAAATAGATAACCCTGACAATTGCATGCTGTTTGTTTTTTTAAATCACTAATAAAGGTCTGACTATCAAGAGAGGCTAATGGAATCTTTGCATTACCATGGAGAGAAAAAGAATAATCCTGCTGTTTATAGAATACTATCCTTCTTATTCAAAAGTCTTAGGTCATGTACACTGACAATGATTATAAAATGCAGGAGAACAGGATTCCAAAAAATTAATGAGGAATTGAAACAAAGATCCCAATAGCTAAACATTTTAGTCATGGTGAATGGAGAAAGCTTTAGGTAACATATATATTCCTATTTTTACATAATTTAATTGTGAAATTACTTTTGTCTTTAAATCCCTTTCAACCATCACACTAGTTATGCAACCTAAGGCATGTTTCTGAAAACTAGGGACACTAAGGTTTATAATTTTATTTCAGACACACAGCTTAAAGTATAGACCTTTTGACTGATAATTAGTCCATCTCAATAGCTGTTATATGGAAATCCCTTTATAGTAATCCAGGTGTACTTGTGAACAGCACTTCCAGAGTTAACTCCATTTGACAAATGACATAAATTCATCATTCTAATTTGTGATTGCTTTACTAAACACGGGTGCAGTTTATGAGTTTTAGTTCCATATTTCATTCAAGATGGTACTTAATCTCTATTAACAGAACATAAACATGAACTAGGTTTTACAATATGTCTAAAGGGGCATAGCTATTCTTCTGACGAAACGTCAGGCAAACAAATCACTATCACTGCAACAAACTCCACTCTAGATTTTACTCTAAACCTCAAATAATTATAATTAATTGTGTGTGTTCAGTTGTTAGAAACAAATTGCAGAATGTCAGGTGCCTGCAAGGTTGAAAGACTAAGAGCTGGAATTAGACACTGAACAGCACATTGAGATTTCCCCTTAAGCACTGAATTCAGCCTTATGCAAAGTCCTGCTTGCATAAAAGCTGCATTTTCTATTTCTAGTCACCCATGCATTGAAATAAAACAGAAGGACAAACATGTAGTGTAAATGCAGCTTCTACACAAATCCATTTGCAATTGAAATTACAGCATGTTCCAATACATCACAATTATTACAGGTACTTTACATCCTGAATGGAAGGAAGCCGATACAAGATCCCTGCTGCTCTTTGCTGTAGATGCTTTCCTCAGTTACAAAATGATGAAAATCTACCGATTTGACTAAGTCACTCTGTAAAACACTCAGATTCAGACACTTCTTACCTGCCTCAGTTGAAGGCTTCCTTCCCTTGTTAGCAGTATGAAGCATCTCTAGCCTTCCCAGTCCTCACCACCAGCCTCAAATTGCACAGCTAAGTCCCTTTTTTGCAAGAAAATGCTTATTGAAAGTGATTAGTTTTTGTTGTCCCTTTTAAGTCCCTCCTGCAAGAAGGAGCAGGGGAGCGATGTGACGCCACCTTTTAATCTTTTGCAAGAGTGAAAAGGCAGAAAAGGAGCGCTCGATCAAACTGAGCTTCACACATGACTAAAACTCGCCTGAGAGGCTGCAAGCTCTGGCTAAAGCACCACTAGGCGTGAGTGTAAGAACAGAGAAGAGGGGAGAGTCAATGAAATGTGACAACGTATGTGCATCAAAGGCAGGAAAAGAGAGAACAATAAGAGAGAGAATGAGAAAGCAATGAGAGAGAGAGAAAGAGAGAGAGAGAGAGAGAATGAGAATATGAGGGAGAATAAGCATAAAGAAAAGATTGGGGAGTTTTCAAGCAAAGATTCTTAGAATAAAGCCAAAGTGTCTGGCAGCTTCTGTTTTTATCTCAGTGAGCATGACATACTGCCTCTCTCATTTAGCAACACATTCTTGTCTATTCCAGGTTTGAAAACTGAGATAATCACAATGTGTGCCTGTTTTTTTGCCTGATTGGCATATGCTTGTGCAGTATACCTGTGATTTTTTTCTTCTTCTTCCAGGGATGCATTATGTGCAATTTAGTTCACATATTCATTTGGACAGACAAAAAATTTGAGTTGCTAATTTCTACAATAATTTACAATATAGTTCAACTGGCAGATGGAACTCTACTTATAACAGCTGACAAACTATCATTGGTAAACAAAAGAATTAATACTTAATGTTGATAATTGAGTTTTACACAGTAACAAAAAATATTAGCAATGCTGAACTTGTCTGTCAAAGAGCAGGTATTACAGATATTCTCTCTCCATTCACGCTATTATTTTTACATCAAGCTAGAAAGTGGTTGGAGAGGAGGGAATCTGATCTAGGACTAACAGTGTCAAACATTAGATCAGGTTTAGACATTAGATTAGGTTTAGAATTGGGAAATATGATTAGGAAACAATTTTTAATTTCAGATTTGATTATGAACTTTCCTTCTAATTAGAAGAAGTCCATGAGCAACATTCTCATATAAAGTAGGATTAGATTTCATGTAGTGTGGGCTTTTAATACCCTTTTTAACATACTGTTAGAGACTCTTATTTGATATACTTCATTTATACCTTCAACATAAGGACAGGAGCAAATCGGGCCGATGGGCAACTAGTCAACTGGCCAGTGGTCGCGTTCCCTGCGTGCAGAGTGGACATTAGGTCACAGGAGGACTATGTTGTTGCACAGGGAGGCAGGATTGAGGGGGCAATGGAAAAGTAAACAAATCCTATCCCTGCTACAGCTGCCTCCCTGTGTCTCACTCAGGGTTTAGTAAGCATCCTATCTCTATTGAGAATAGGGAGGATGGGGCCAATGGACTGGGATTTAGGATATCTGGGTCCAGTTCCCAGCTATGTAACAGATTTTTGTGTGACCCTGGGCTTATTACATAGAGCCAGATTTTTAAAGGTATTTAGGTGTCTAAATGCAATTAATTTCAATGGGAGTTAAGTGGACAAATACCTGTGAAAATCTGGCCCTTAGACTCCCCACACTTCAGCTTCCCCATCTAAATTATTTCTTGACCCTGCAGAAGGTGTTATGCAGATGAATTAATTGATGTATATGAGGGGCTAACATGCTATGGTGATAGGGGCCATATAAATACCCAGTGTTGACCAATCTCAGGATTTCATTGTGAGTTTTACAAAGTTTGGTGTTTCTCTTACAGCTCCAGCTCCTGGAATCCAATGACTACATGAGAATCACAGATTTAATAATGAAGATTTTAGCCCCCACGATTGCAGAGGAAAGGTTGAAAACATGAATTCTAGTGGTTCACAAACTTGCAGGATGGAGACTCCAAATTTATTTTTAACTCTCCCATGCTTTGTAAGTCAATCTAACGGTGTTTAATGCTAGAGTTTGGCAATACCCGGTACCTAAAATAGAGAGATAATGAAGACAGATTCACTCCACTGCTCCTTTAACAGCTACCATCCCATAACAGTAACTCCAATTCTGTTGATTTCTCTTCCTGGCTCTAGGCCTATGAGTCTAGCCCAACCCAGCACATTGGTGCCCCCTCTGGTGGCCTACAAGAAACGTTTCCCTGTGTTCTACACCACTGTAGGGAAGCTATCTAGGAAATGGCTGCTCTTCATGCTTCCTGGTACTTTTTTGGTTTCCCTCTCTCCCCCAAGGAGTGACTTCTTTTCCAGCATCAATCCCTCACCTCTGCTGGAAGCTACAACTGGGTAAAAGGCTGTGGGAGTATTTGTGTGTGTGTTACGGGTGAGTGACTGATTGTACTGGTGTGGGGATAAGCTTGCAGGAATGAGTGGCTTCGGTGAGCTGATGAGTAGGTGGCTGTAGCTGAGTGTGGGACTGGCTGAGTAGATCTACTTCTAGGAAAGGAGGAGGAAAAGAGGAGGATCATAACTGTACATGGTTTTCTGTAAACTGTGACAGAAAATAACGAAGTCCTTATCAGAAGAGCTCACAGTCTAAAGGCACCGACACAGACTATTGTATATACTCATTCATAAGCCGAATTTTTTTAGTAAAAAAGGGAAGCACCAGAGAAGGGGGTTGGCTTATGAAGGTGTATAGAGAGGGAGAGGTGGGACACAGCCCCTCCCCCCAACAGAGGGAGCAAGGAGAGGCAGCACAGCCAGCAGCGCCAAAAGGGAAGAGGCGGGGCCAGAGTCTCTCCACTTCTGGCCACGCTGCTCTCCCCTCAGCCTCCGAGGCAGCTGCAGCTCCGGGGCTGGCAGGCTGCAGCCGTGCTGCTCGGCCCCACCCCCCAGAGCAGGCTGTGGCCGCACCACCCGGCCTGCTGGAGCACGCTGCAGCCATGCCGCCCGGCCCAGCCCGCTGGAACATGCTGCGGCCGTGCCATCCGGCCCAGCCCGCTGGAACATGCTGTGGCTGTGCCGCCCAGTCTGGCCCACCGGAGCAGGCTGCGCTGCCCAGCCTGCCGGAGCAGCTCCAGCCAGCCCAGACACATCCTCCCCTGGCTTTCCCCAGATAAGGTGGGAAGGAATGGGATGGGGAGAGTGTGGGGGTCCTGGGCTAGGGGTGGGGTCATGTGGGGGGTGGTCACAGGGGTTACTCCCCTGACTCCCAGCTTCTCCCCCCGAAATTTTTTTCCCACCAGTTGCTGTCTTGGCCCGTCAGGGTAAGCAGCTGGCAAGCCTGGACACTTTGTTTACTTAGGTTTACCTCTGTGCCTGCGGATGCTCAAAGTAAACAAACCATCTCAGCCCACTGGCGGCTTCGCCTGATGGCCCGGGAGCCAAAGTTTGTTGACCCCCTGATTTATAGGGTCAGCTTATGAATGGGTTATAAAAATTTTCCATTTTTACTTATCCATCTTGGTGGGGCCAGCTTATAAACGAACTGGCTTATGATCGAGTATATAGGGTAATCTCTCTCTCTCATCTATGTTAGAAATGAAGAATGTTAGGGAGGGAGAGATTCTCTGCCTCGGGTGTTTATTTCCCACTTTACATCCTGTCTCTCCAAACTCCACTGTTATGTTAATAAACTGACTCAGTCAGGGAAGTCTGAAGTGCTGTTGTATCCATATTGGTGCCAAGATATGAGCGATACCTTGTCCCTGTCAGGGAAGACATTTATCCTTAGATCAGAATGAGCATTTTGTATGGATCTTGGAATACATCAGGTTGCACTAAATGGGAGATATTTTTTTAAAATATTATCCGAAGAAAATATTCCTGGCTCCCCTGTAGGGCTTTATTTACCCATTCACACTTCACTCACAAACATCTTAGGTCCAAATTCAGCAAGAGACTTATACAAGTATGTGCTTAACTTCAAGCATGTGAAGTCTATTCACATGCTTAGAGCTAGGCATGTGCTTAAGTACCTTGCCAAATAAGGGTTTTTTCAAAGGTTCTGATCTGGCTGCTTAACAGTGTCAGTCCAGCACTGCTGAAAAGGCCAAATTCTGGAAGTTTTGACTATGCAATTAGATTGTTCTTCTAAGGAAGGCAAATAGAAATTGGCCCAAGAGGCTTATGACAGGCTACATATTTAGAGTAGCACAAATGCAAAAGTTTTCTTTTATCTTTCTTCAACCTGTTTCTAGTTAAAAACTCTCAACCATTATTACAGAAGTATACAGAAATCATCCATTAGAATAACTATTGCAGAGAAAAATGTACTAGTACTGACATTTTGCATGGAGATGTAAATAACTGATTTCTAGCCCGAGTCTTGTAGAAGTTTTCTTAGCTCTAGGGAAAACAGCTCATCAAAGCTTTCTCTGAACATTACCTTAGCAAAGCCAATTATAAGTCAAGTTTAACACTAAGAGGAAGACCTCCCACTTCCTTTCTCTCTACTGTCTTAGCAAATCCGGCCTTTCTCCTTGTTTGCTTCTGTTGTAGGATTTCAACAGTCAACAAGTAAGTGCTGATGCTGTGATTTGCAAACTCAAACTTACTTGAACCATGGGGGGCTTTAGGCTCACAAAACATTTAATTTCCCAGGAGTAAAGGAAGATTTACTGGCATTAACATCCCTGGCATTCACCCACATCTTCTCCCAGTTACCGCAGCTTCACCGTTTTACTGCTGCTGAATGATTTTCTGGGCAAAATGCACTTCCAGTGCTGCCCAGCCTATGAAGTATCACAACAATGTATTATGATTTAAGTGGAATGTTGATACGTAGCAGTATACAAGCTGGAACTGATACAAAGCAGTAAAGCTAGTGCATACATACAGCCATTGATGGTATACTTTTGGGCCCGATCCAATCCTCAGGCGGTGCATAGGTTCATGCCTTAAACACCAAGCATGAAAAAAGTATTGTGGGGTGCAACTTGGGCATTTCACTTTTAATTCCCCCACACCGAAGAATTTCAGTATCCACTAACCAAGGTGCAGTGACCAGGAGCAGGCTCTGAGATTAGGGGCAAGCTCCTGGGTAGGATTCTTCATGTTTTGTGACACATATTTTTAAGCCCTGGAAGAGAAAGGAGAGTGGCAATGTGTGGAAAGATTGTAGTCTGAATACAGGCCCATATTAACACTGCCTCTGCAGTATGACTGAATGTATGTGTCCAAGTTAAAAGTCCCTAGGGCCCGCATTTAGCCCAAAGATTGTAGCTTTATTTATAATGTGCAACAATAAGCAAATTTGAACAATGTATTCATGTCTTCCTGAGCAACATATAGCAATAAAAAAGCCATGGTGAAGTATCATGCAAATGAAAATGAGAAAAAATGAAGTACGGAAGCGCAGCCTTTTAGGGTATGTCTTACATTGCAGTTAGGTCAGCTGACTAAGGCTCATGGGGCTCAGGCTAAGGGATTGTTTAATTGCAGTGGAGATGGTTGGGCTTGGGCTGCAACTTGAGCTCTCGGACTCTCCCACAGCACAGGGTCCTATAGCCCAGGCTCCAGACCAAGCTCAAGCGTCTACACTGCAAGCAAACAGCCCTTTAGCCCAAGCCCCACAAGCCTGAGTCAGCTGGCACAGCCAGCCATGAGTTTTTAATTGCAATGTAGACATGCCATTACTTTACTCCCCATTCTGATTACTGTAGTTCCCCCATATGGCACTGAAAAAGTTTGTATATTCTTATTAACCCTTCAATATAGAGCTAGAAGCTGAAGTTGAAAGTACGTTTGTGATTTAAAAAAAAAATTGGAGTGTAGTTCTCTGCATATCTTCTATTCAATTCAGGGCCTGATCCAAAGCCCACTGAAGTCAATGAAAGATTCCCAATGGCTTCAGTGAGGTTTGGATCAGGCCTTTATGGAACAGACAAGATGTGTGTAGGACAGAACAGTCATCATTAAAACATTAACACTTACCTCTTAAAGTAATTGGCTTTATCATAGTTTTGGAAATATCTGGCATGTAAATTGCTGTCTAATGCAATATTGTTAACAAGTTAATGGTGAGGACAATATGTGCCCAAAACAACTGATATCCAATCCCTGGCTGGTGCCTGGAACTTTGTGGAAATTTACATTTGAATCAAGATCTGATTTTTTTGCTATTTGGCACTATATCCATGATAGGCCCAAGCCAGAAGCCTGAAATAGAGCAGCCCTGAGCTTTGGGAAAATTTGGTCTTTGTAGCTCAGGCCATGAACATGTAGCTATACTTCTACAGAGCAGTCCTGATATATCCATAGTGTAGCACCCTTTTTATCTTGATCTTTGCCATATGTGAAAGATATATACGGCATATTACAAAGAAAAAGTGAGAATAATTCACAAGTAAAGTACTGCATTAGAACTTGGGCCTTTGAGCTCATGGGAACTGAGGGCACTCAGAGCTTTCCATGATTCGGTCCTAAAGCTAGTCATACATATCTAAGGTCTCTGATGACATCATGTCAACTATGAGATAATACTTGAGTTATCTAGAAAGTCGTCAGAGATGCAAAATTAAGATGCATGTAGACTATCCTGTAAACCACATATTTGGTAAACTACATAAGCTCATAAAAAGGTGCGGGGGGACAACTTTTCCTAAATTCCTAAATTCATTTGTGGTGTAAAATGTTCATCTTTCATTGCACATTTGTATTTTTGTAAGACTATTGCAAGAAAATATGCTGAATATTTTGGAACAGTTTGTAACTGAATGGAGTATTATAACATTAAAGTTGATTCAATCAATCCAAGTAAAAAAAAAAAAAGGTTATTTGCACACTATAATTGGTTAACATTTTATGCTCTGCATCCATGAAATACAACTAGTTAAGATTAAAAAAAAAAGATGACTTCTTAAGTATGTTTCCTCATGAAAGTCCGTAGAAAATAACCACTGATGTCTAAAATTAGATACAAATAACATTAAATCAGAAAAAAGTTATTGCTTCTTCAAATATTTATTTTCCTGTATGGAAGAAAGGGATTTGGCGCCACTGAAACTTGATGACTAAGCATATGCTATCACTTCCACTCAGTTGGATACAGGCATTGGTGAACTATTTGGTATTTTTCTGAATGTTTTCCAACACTGTAAATTTGGAGGCATCAGAGCAAAAGCTTTATAATAAACACAAATTCTGACATATTCCTAAGAAAAGAAATTCAGTGTTACAGATTTTAGTTTAAATATTTTTTCAAACCAGTTTGCTACAATAGTTGCCATTTTCTGACATACTTTCCTATAACAATCGAGAAGCAATTCAAAACCTTACTTATCAGCAAGCTCTCTTTTACAATAATCTGACTGTTATTTGTGAAATCTGGGATAAAACAGTGCAATTTCAGATGCTGAATATCTTAAAAAACTCTGGAAGCTGCCAGGAAGAGATATGAACTACACTATATATAATATGACAGAGTTACAACAAATATATATATATATGCACACACTGGGAAGTGCTTTTCTTAACGTGCAACACCAAGTGCATGACATTTAAGAGTCTTAATCTTGCAGAAAGAAAAAAAATTCTCTCAACCTGCTGGATAGACTCCATATTTTCCTGATTTTAGTTTTAGTCTTTTTTAAATATAAAAAATAAATAAAAAGTAGTAAAACTAATTTAAAACTAGTTAAGTGTCCAGTCCTTCTCCTTGAAGTTAACATGAGGTTGCTGACTTCAATGGGAGCAGGTTCAGCTCCACAATGAAAAACTTACACCTGTTTAAAGAAATAGGCTGTATAAAGGCTTGAGCTTGCAACCCTTACTTATGTGAGTTGTACCATTGACAAAGAGGATGACTCACATGAGTAAAGGATGCAGGATTTGGCTTGGAGTAATAAAGAAAAGATATGTAATATGATGCTACTGTAACTATGATTTTTTATTTTTTTTTGGCCAGAGGAAATAGATATGTGAATCCAAAGTAACATGAGTGTTTAAGTCACTAAGAAGTGTTTTTTTACCCACGAAAGCTTATGCCCAAATAAATCTGTTAGTCTTTAAGGTGCCACCGGACTCCTTGTTGTTTTTGTGCATACAGACTAACACGGCTACCCCCTGATACTAGACTACTTGGGGATGCTTACCATCTACATATTCTGTTCTCCCTCTTTTATTCATTATATTGTACTTGTGTCAGCTGTCCCAGCTTCCTATGGATTTTACCATATTCATTTGTGGAGCATTAATGAATAGTGATCAGTTGAAGTATGCTCATGGGGGAAAATATGATAAATCATGCAATGCCATAAATTAAATTAAAAGTGCTGCCCATGATGGTTTTATCTAATTCTCACAAAAATACTCTCAAGTCACAATGTTTGTTTATTTTCAGGGCCTAATCTGTTATGTTAAATGTTCTGGTATGCACTAAAAAGACCTTTTTTTTAGGCTTGTTTACTCAGCATGAAAAGTATTTAAAGAGCAATGAGGGAGGACTATTGCACTATTTCCAACATCTGCTGACATTTAAAGCACAGAAGATGGCATCAAAAATTTCTAAACACATAAAGGGCAAGGAGGAAGGATAGTTCAAGGAATTCACATCAGGATAGATGCTTTCATCTTTAAGTCACAAGTTCAATTCTAACCTTGAAAGTAAGGACCCGAGGACACCCTGGACAGACCAACTGCTGTTAACACAAAGTGTTTTTTTTTTCTAGTGGACAGGTGTTCATGTTACATATAAATCTAAATGACAGTGACAACACCCAGTTGCTAGTCTGGATATAGAAGCCAAGGACTGAGGCCCAGATTCAGCTAGGGTGACCAGATGAGAATTCCAAAATATCGGGACCGCCGCAGGGGGAGCGCCTTTTCAATTGCTACACTCACCCATCTGAGTCTTCGGCAGCGGGTCCGTCAATCGCTGACGGCCTTCGGTGGCGGGTAATAAACCTTGCTCCCAAAGAAGGAAGGACCCTCCGCCGAAATGCTGCCGAGACCCGGACGTGCCAGGTGAGTGTAACAATTGAAAAGGTGCGCCCCTGCCTGTCACCACTGCCTAAGCAACAAAGAAAAAAGAAAAAAAAGCCCGAAACAAAATATCGGGACAAATGGCATCCCGACCGTACTTCGCTCGGGACGTGGGACAAACTGCTCGATATTTTTATCAGGACGTCTGGTCACCCTCGATTCAGCAAGGTATTAAGGATGTGCTTAATTTTATGCACATGACTTTAAGCACCACTGAATTCAATAGGATTACTCAAGTTCACAATGTCAGAAATCTTGCGGAATCGGGGCCTGAACAAACAGAGGCTGTTCTATCTTTTCTTCCCTAGAGACTGAAGTACGTCGATGTGGTAAAATGGAGAGCTTGTGTCTGTGGATAAGACATAAATTACTAGAACAGTCAATCTGTCACGTTTAAGTCAGACATTTTTAAGTGTCTGATATATTCATAAATGTTATTATTGTCATTATTATTTATTATCTGTATTACAGCAGCAACTAGATAGAGACTCCAATTAGGATCGGAGCTCTATATTGAAAAGTGCCATAGAGATGAATAATAAAACTCAATCCTCTGCCACAAAAAGTTTACAAACTAATTTAAATAGGAAACAAGTGGCTGGGTGACATATTTCAAAGGTCAAGATATTGAGGGCCTATCTTGCTAACATTTACTCACTTAATAGTGCTTACTCACAGAAGGAGTCTCTCTGAAATCAGTGGATCTCTTCATGTGAATAAGGGTTTGCAGGGTTGGGTCATGATGGCCTACTGTAGTGCAGTGGAACAATTTGTCATTTACCAATATGGGCTATTCAGGCCAAATGAAACTGAAATTCCAACCTCTGAAAAGTCCCTCCCTCCCTGCCACACACATAGTATCAATTAGTCAGTTGTTTATTCTGTTTTGTGAAACAAAACATTTCATGGAAACTGGAATGACTAATACTCCAGTGCAGCAGAAGATAGAATCAAGCTCTGATTTGTTTTTTTCCTCTCTCAGAACTGATGTATGTTTTAGCATTTGAACTCATTTAACATTAAATATTTGCTTCCTGATTTGCAGTGAAGGGAAAAAAAGTAATTTTTTCCTCCTTTGGCTTAATTACAAATGATGTAAATGTGGTCTCACTTTTGGAAAAATCAGCTACTCGTAACAATGAGGTGTAAATTGGTGTCTACTTAATTCTGTTCACAGTAGGAATAAAGCATAATACAATCCTCAACTCCTTAATTTTAGCAGTAGAACCACAGGTACTGCACAGAAATTAACACTTTACTTGGTGTATAGAGCTATTGTCTCAAACTTGTTCAGTTCAGATTGAGGGCCATTTAACTCTATGACACGTACCTATATATGCATGTGTGCATATTGATACACACATACGCTACCCTAAAATAATTTAGATCAAAGAAAGAAAGAAAGAAAGAAAGAAAGAAAGAAAGAAAGAATCAACCCCCGCCCCAAATTGTATCCACTAAACTATTGGTGGGGGGTGGGGGTGGGGAGGGAAGAGAACAGCCTGATTCTCAGCTACATTAGAGCAGTTTTGCACCATGCTTGTTCCACAGATATTCTAAAGCCTCCTTATCTGGACATTAGAGGACTTGCCCAATCTAAGGGAATGTTCAAGGGGTATCAGCTCTTATGCCACCATTTGCGAGATACTGGCATACAGGTGTGGTCGGAGGAAGGGAAGAGTGGCCAATGCTCTCTTATACCCAGGTGATCCCCAGCTGCCACAATTGCCCACTGTGACTACTGGAAACTAATGGTTGCTCTGGCATCAGAAACATATCATCTCCCTTCCTTATAAATATCCTGGGGATGGTGTAAAGGGGTGTTAAAGCCCCTCCAAGCTGCACTCAGGATCTGTTAGCATTCTGTTTTCTGCAGACTTTATGAAATTCCAGTGACTGGTTTGTTGATGCTAGATATGGCTATACAATACAAAGCTAGGAAAGGATAAATGAGAGATGAAATAAAGTTCTCAATTTCTAATCCAGTAGATCTCAAAATTAAAATTGTGGGCATAAGAACAGCAAATTACATTGTCACTTATTTAGTTATGCTAGGATAGTATCAGAAATCTGGGGCTGTAATAAACATTAAGGAAGAAAGGGGTTGGGAACAAGTCTTCACTAATGGCTGTGCACTCTTCAACCCACAAATTATTCTGCAACATCTGTTTTTGGCTGTAGGATCAGATTGGAAATTATGTGTTTTCTTATGACTCAGAATATTTTCTATCTTCTATTACCACCGAGGTTGCTCCACTCTAACCGTATCTCAACATTCAAACCTGCTGCCAATATGTGACCCAAGCCATCACAATGGATGACAAATAACCAAAATATTGGATACCTATTTTTTGATCAGCATTGCACACTACTTTACAGATTTTAGTTCACAGTTTATAGAACAATGTGGACTTTGTAATTATAAAAACTATTCTTAAGGATGTTTCTACACTGTGTGAATAAAAGAAATAGTTTTTGCAGTCAATTTTGGGACATGGAGAGGGGGGCCCTTGCCCAGGTTGCTTCGAGGTAAAGGGGTGTACAATTTATTTTGTATCTCCCACTCACCATTATATAGTTAAGCCAGCTCCATCTCCCCACCCCATTCCCAACACAGCTGGTAGCAGTGCAATTGAATCAGTCCTCCCACATTCACAACCACACACCTTCGTACCACCCTGCTACTAATGCAATTCACTTAGCACACGCCCCGCATTACCAATGCATCTGGTGGTACCAGTACAATGAAGTACCCTATGCAGTTCAATCAGCCCAACCCTATTTAGCCACCCTTTCCCCCAATATTATTAATTTAGGCTAGGCCCTGCCTCTCTGCAGGGCTCCATTGCTGCTGCCTCCAAGGAGGTCCCTGCTGCTCCTCCCTCCCTGCATCCCTATAGGGAGCACAGAGCAGAATCCCAGTTGCCCAGGAGCACACAGAGTTGTCCATGAGGGTAGGGGGAAGCCAGAATGACCAGGCTTGGTGAGTACATTTTCCGTGGGGTGGGGGAAGTGGAGCCTCCCAGCCTGTGAAGAGTTTACCAGCTCAGAGTCCACTACACTTCCTTCCCCTGCCGTCGGTGAAAGGTAAAGTGACTTACCTGCTGGCTCTGTCCTCACCCCACTCCTATTGGCTCCCATATTCCCTGTCTGGGGCTGTCTCTCTGCTCCTGAGGGGAAAAGGGAAGAAATGGGGCAGGGGTTCCAGAGCTGCTGGAATAGGGCCATCTTCTTCCTGAGCCCTGCTGCTGCTTCTCCCTTTCCCGCCAAAAAAACACCTCAGTTTGCAGGGAAGCAGGGCAGGAAGGGAGGGGTCAGGTGGAATGTGGGACTTAAGCACTGGAAAGTGATTGCCTTTAGAGTGAAATTTTATTAAGAGCCACCACTTTCACACAGCTTTAGGAAAGAAATTGGAGTACTAGACAGGTTCTACATAATAGGCTGTCCCTCTATACCAAATTAAAGGCCAAGATTTCTAACACCAATCTATTTTTCATAGCAACAACAAATACAATCATTAGTCATGTGATGAAGGGCAAATAGTATGGTGGTCTCCTCAGATGACAGGCTAGCCAATATTTCATTCTACTCTGAGTTAAAGGGATGCAAATTTCATTTTGGGGGACAGCACAAGTGATATAGGGCATACTGAAGCAGGATCCAAAAAGTTATGGAACACAGTTTGACTCACAGGAAGTGCCTTCTAAGGCTAGAGAGGAGAGCAATCTTTTGATGTAAACCAGAAATTGGCAACATGTTAACTGAGAAAAGCTCCAGAAAACAGCAAGATCATCTGGGTACCCATTGTTGCCCTGATGCGCATGGAAAACCAGAAGAACTCAGCAAAGCTAAATCATCAAAAATAGATGCCAAAGGGCCAACACTAATGGTAATCCAGTAGCCACAATCATCAGCATGACAACACTGCAAGATGCCTGAAGAAATAATCAGTTTTTTTTCTTCACGAGTCAGATATAGACTGTGAGCTCTGCTACTGCACGAAAAGAAAAATTAACACAACCTGACTGCAGAGAGCAATGGGTTCACAGTTGTACAGTATGTTGTAAAATGGCAAAACATGTTGGAATACAGGAAATTAAACCCATTTAAGCAAAACCAATAAATCACAAGGTTTCTTTCTTCCCCCCTCCTTTAGAATACTGATTTCAAATACCTGGGATTATACTAACTTCAATTTATCATTGTTGAAGACAAAATTGAAATTTATTCTATATTTGACTCAAAGCCAATCAGAATTGAAAGCTTCAAATTAAATCAACTAACCAGTGAAAATCAAATATCTCATTAAAATCTAATTGTCCTGCTAGCTGATTGGTTTAATTCTTCTGGGCTTGAAGCAGATGAAAAGGAAAAATGTCTCAGAGCCTGAAAAACAGAGGGAGACAGAAACAAATAATCTGTACAAATGTATTAGAACAATATGCAAACAAGAAAATGTAACAACATCATTGTTTGAGTCACCTGTGCTGTCACAGTTTGACCACAAGGAGCTCTTGCAATATCTTGACTAAATGTCACAGACTTTGAACAACTATTAGGGCTCTATCTCAACTAATTCCCTTGTCTAAGAATAAACTTGATTATATCTTCAACAAGGTCTTTCATATTCTTCTGTTGTATGTATATTGCAGAAAGCAATATTGTGGACACCTTCCAGATTCTAAAAATATTTTATACACATGTAGTCCCTGACCACAATTTCTGAGTCTGCTCTGTTTGCTCATGCAGTGACACACTGGAACATGACTATGCCAGGGAGGGATTTATTATTCTGGGTAGTAAGTAAGAATTGCCCCTTGGGGATGATGGGAATGAGAAAGCCCTAACTTAACTTCATCTTTCCAGTCTGTGCTTTCACGTGACAGAGGCTATCTACTCCCTCATCAAACAATCATTCAGTGCTAGAGAGGTTGCATCTACCTCAAGTACTGTACAGAACCCAAAACAAAACAGCAACAATTTTAATGCATAGACAGGATATCTTACTTAGAATTCGAATATATCAGTATGCACAACTCCTTCTTAATGACTATGCACACAGCCGAGACATACACAGAAACAACACTTTGTATAGTGGCTTGACAATAAGCAAATATGGACGACGTTTCTCTGTCATTTTGGGATCTGATTTTCAACTGGGCATTAACTCAGTTTCTCATTTTCCAGAAAGTGTTTTGATTTTGTAATTTAATTTGTCGACAGAAAGAGGTAGATGTCTTTACTACTAATTGTTGAGCCCACAATTAATTTTTGCATGCAAAAATATAGGTGCAGTAATTTGCAGATACAAAACTGTATCAACAAAACCAGAGACCAATATTGAAAGCTGAGCTCTCAAAATTCAGAATGATGTTGCTTAAAAAAAGTATTTTCATTCATTCGGTCGTTAGGAGACAATCTATTCTAGCTGACCAACTGCAAGACTAGGTGGCAGGAGTTTGGGTTCTAATCCCATCTCTGATTCACTGTAGGAATATGGGGAAGTCAATTAAGTGCTATGTGCTTGAGTTTCTCCATCTGTAAAATAGTGATATGATATTTACCTGCCTCACAGCCTTAATTGTGACGTTTTAATAGTTAACACTTCCACAAAACTTTGATATTACTAATTATTATTTAACTAAATTGTAACTTAACTTACTATTTTTTTAAAAAAATCACAGTGTGCACTTGTCCCACTGTGGGTTTTTTATTATTATTAATGCCACACGCACGACAGTGCCCACTCAGTAGATACAGCTCTGACCACACTGGAGCAAGTTTTCATTTCAGACATATGAATACACTGGGGAAGCTAGACATTGACATGACGCTTCACAGGGAAGCTGAAAGAGGAGACGCTGGGAACAAAACCACACAACAATTATTTGAAAGGACCTTTTTGCGCTCTGCTCACAATATCTGCGAGCATCTGCCTCCTCAGAGCAGTGAAAAACAGATTGGAAGAGGTGGAAGGGAGAAAGAGGGAAGTACTTTTAAAAGCATAAATTTCTTGGTTTATTGGTTTCTTCCTCTTCAGATTTTCTTTAAATCTTTGCCCTGAACATGAGTATCTCTGCTCCTAAATACTCGGTTTTATATCAGCATTATTTTTACCTTATTTGAATAGCACCCCATGCTCTAATAGTTAGACTATGATATCACTGTACATTAGCACTGTCTCTCTTTCAATCAATTTACACCAGCATGAAATGAGAGTCGGGCCATGGAACATTACAACATGGTAAGGATATGACTACAGTTTCCATCACATTTTAACTATTAGCATGCCGATAAGATTCTCTTTTTATTGATCAGGATGGTTTACCACTTCATAGATTTGCTTTTATGAAATGATGCTGAAAAATAGTGAAAATACATACAGTTATGCCTAAGGGGGGGGAGAGGGGGAGCTTCCTGAAATATTCTTGAAACTGTACTAGACATTATATTCTTGAAACTGTACTAGACATTAAATGGTATTTTGGCCAACACCGCAACTGCCTCGAGAAAAGGCAAGTTTCATTTCTGGACCAGTGACAGGTCTTCTTTACCTAAAAATGCCAAGGCTTTAAAAATCTGTCTCTCTTAGCCCTGCAAGACTAGAAACAGGAACTTTATTACATTGGGAAGGAGAGATTCCCAGCTTCACAACGGTAACAACGGTACTTGCCTCAAGCATTGGATGGGTCTAAGATGTCAGACATCAGTAAGCTTCCACTGATCAAGTCCCTTAGGCACTTTAAAATCTGCCATTGAGCATGTGCAAAGCCACCTGAGTCCTGACACCCGGGCACCTAAACTTATGCCTAAGCCCCAGTGGGATCCTCAAAAAAGGCATTCCCTTGCCTTTGTCATCTGATCAGTAGGCATTCTTAGAGGCCACCTTACAAGCTGGACCCTGCACTAAACACAGGAGGAGGAGCTGTCGCCATACTTATAACCTTTAGCTGCATGGTTAGAGCGCGCACTGAGGATGTGGGAGACCTGTGTTCCCATCGCTGCCTGAGGTAAAGCAGGGATTTGAATCCATATCTCCAGAGAATGCCCTATCCATGGGTTTCTCAATCTTTCCTAGTTTCTCAATCTTTCCTAGTCTCTCACATCCCAACTCAGTGCTCTAAGCACTGGACTATAACAGTCAGTCTCACTCTTTCTCTGGTCCAATTAATATTTAATTATTTATACAAAGTGGAACTGCTTCAACAGGAGAGGCTGAGATCGATTCACTGCAGAACATCCCAGAGTCCAACAGTTAGAGTCTTCTGAGATGGGTGTTCAAATCCCTCCTCTACATGAGGCAGATTTCTAACCACTAGCCTAAACTTAGAGGTGGTCACTACCACCACTTTTTGTCAGAAAGGGCTAAGGCACCTAATTCCATGGCTGTGAATCCCAGATGGAGATAAGGTGCCTCCCTCTGTCCCAGACTAAGGTGCTTAGCTTCCTATGAGGGGTGGAGCTGAGGCCACACCCCCTCATTGGCTTTTCCTACTGGCTAGTTTAGGCCACTGCCTGCTCAGCTTATTGGCTATTCTCAGGCACCTAACCCTCCCCAGACATTTTATGGCTAGCCTGACTGCCTAACTTGCGGCTGTGGATTCCACTAGGTGGCAGGCAACCCAAAGATAGCTGTTGCAACGTTGATCGTTTGTGAATTTAGCCTGAGGTGTTTTACAGTTTTTGGACCAAAATCCTCAACAGGTATAAATCACATAGCTCCACTGAAGTCAACAGAGCTACACTGATTTACAACAAGTGATGATGTTGTCTATTAATCTTAGGGCTTGTCTACACTGGCACTTTACAGAGCTGCGACTTTCTCACTCAGGGATGTGAAAAACACCCCCTTGAGCACTGCAAGTTTCAGTGCTGTAACGTGTCCGTATAGACTGTGCACCAGCGCTGGTAGCTACGCCCCTTGTGGAGGTGATTTTTTTTGTAGAGTGCTGGGAGAACTGCCGCAGCAGCGCTTTAACATTGCCAGTGAAGACGTGTCCTTAATTTTTCTCTTCCTCTGAGACCTATACAGTTCATATCATGTAATTGAGGCACCTGGTTTTTCTAGCAGAAGGGATACAAGAAGCAGATAGTATTTTTTTAATTCTCTCAAATATCTCTAAAATTGTTTCTGCAGAATATGCAGGATACATGAGATATATGTTAGAAAAGCAAATAAATACTTAATTGGCTTTTTAAAAATTGTTAACTGCTAATTTTTAAACACCAGGCTAATACTGAAGTGTATAATTAGTAGTGAGAAATCTAATTTAAAAGCTGGCTACACTGTAAAACAAGCTACATTTTAAAAATATTGATGACATTAAAACTATTAAAGATACGTGACAAATTTAGGACACATGACATTTAAGTGAAAGCTTCCATACAGTGTATGTCACCATATGTTCTCAATCTTCAAATGCTGTGTTTCTCTGAAAATATTATACTGATATGGAGGTCTAGAAATTCCTTTCGGGGCACTTGAGAAATTTCTATTTATAGCTAATGAAATGCAATAATTTACTGCAAAGTTTATATATTGCTTTCCCTGCTTTGAAACAAAACTGAAGCAGCAAATAAGGGATGAGCAAATAAGGGATGCTCTCTGAAGGGCTACAGTGGTGTGGGTGACACTTTTCTTGTCTTCCCAGAGGTAAAGTGTGTCATATCCTCAGTACTTTCAATCTCTACCAGCCTAGAAAGCTACAGGCGATTCCCAGAGCAGGATCTCTCACATTCACACATGCTTCTTATGTGCTACGAGTCTAGTCTCCCTCTCCTTTTTTCCCCAAAGTTTATATAAATAAAAAAATAAGTACAAAGAACATGCATACTCAATAAATTCATCCACAAGAAATAATTAAAATAGTTCAGACTGCAATTTTAATGTGTCTATAGTTCAGAAAAGCAAGCATGTTCAAGAAGTGTTCCTAGAATCCACATCTAAAATGACATCCTGGCACTATTGAATTTAATGGCAAAAGTCCCACTGACTTCAGTGGGGACAAGTTTTCACTCTCAGTCCTTACTCAGGCAAAATCACCTGTGAAGTTAGTGTTAATTTTGTCTGAGTAGGGATCAGGCCATCATTGAAAAGGCTATGTTAAAAGTGCACTGAACATGCCACAAAGCTACACACACACACACACACACAGTGTGTCACTGGAATGAGATGATATTTTTGATAAATAGTCAGAACACCACAATACTGTGTACGTTTGAATTGCTTTGAAGACTTTGTTTTGGTCATTACTGGAATTTTTTTATTATTAATATTCTCTCTATGAGCAAGAGGAATGAATGACCACAGAATAAACAAAAAATAAACTAATTTCAAATTGATTTCAGGTGAGATGAGTGCAGGGACAGTTCCAGCATTTGACGTGTTATAACGGGAGTATTTATAGTGCTATCTTAGGGCATGTGTACGCTTGAAATGCTACAGTGGCACAGCTGCACGCACCACTGAAATGCTTCAGTTTAGACACTTCTGCCACTGAAATGAGGGGTTCTCCCATTGGCACAGGTAATCCACCTCCCTGAGAGGGCATAGCTAGGTTGACAGAAGAATTCTTTTGTTGACATAGTGCTGCCTACACTAGGAATTAGGTCAGTTTAACTATGGCAGTTAATTCCTAAGGGTGTGGATTTTTCACACCCTTGGGAGACATAGTTAAGCCAAATTAATTTTCTAGTGTAGACCAGGCCTTATTTTTACTAGGCAAAAAATTAAGAGTTTAAAAGGCAGAAAGCACTATACACCTAGGATTCTCACCCAAGAAGAACAACAGATTGCATAACAGATTAAAAAAGAGATGCAGAGGTCAAAGAAAATGTATGGCTACATTTAGTTGATTTTAAAATAAAAGTGATCGTACCGTATATATATTTTCCAGTAGTTTGTAGGTAGTACAGATTTAAGATAAAGCTGTAGTGTAGGTGCAGTTCACTGAACCATATGCTGCTTTTCTTAAGTAACCCATTATACAAAAAATAAATATCTTGTGACAGATTGTTTTGACAGCTAAAAAAGATTTAAATTTTTTGAATGCATTTGACTGAAAGGCAAAAATGTTAGGTAGATGTTAATTTAACAGATGTCAAATTTTGCATCATCACCCTGAAACACGCAATTTCTGGCAAGCCTTCTTGCTGTGTTACAACATGAAGTCCTATGAATTCCACATGGATATGCCTTTCACAAACTTCCAACTTTCATTTTCATTCAGAGAAAAATATCTGAACTTTCCGTGGAAGAGGCTAACAGCTGGTTATAGTTCTGGCACAGCAAATAAATGCATGCAGAGATAATGCAACTGATACCTGTTCAGGTGAACTTTCTATTAAAAATGACCAGTTTGTCTGTAAAAAGAACAGGAGTACTTGTTGCACCTTAGAGATTATATACATATCTCCTCAATATATGTTCCATTCTATATGCATCCGAAGAAGTGGGCTGTAGCCCACGAAAGCTTATGCTCTAATAAATTTGTTAGTCTCTAAGGTGCCACAAGTACTCCTGTTCTTTTTGCGGATACAGACTAACACGGCTGCTACTCTGAAACCTGACAGTTTGTCTGTAATTCTTATCATAACTGTTTGAGATTATCTTCTACCCTTACACAATTTTACAGATCAAATAAGGACAGAACACCTACATTATTTTAAGAGGCATACTGTTTCCCAACACATCAATTATTATAATTTAATATCTTAAGACTACTGGAATTTGATGTTTAGTATTCTAGTATGTACAGTATAGCATGGAATATAACAGAACATGAGACTAGAATTTACAATCATTCATACAAGTGGTCCCACTTAAATCAATGGGAGTTATGCTCCTAAATCACTTTTGGAAATCTGATTTGTAGGCATCTAAATACAAATTCAGGAGCCTAATTTTTGGCTCATGTTTTTGAAAATGTTGACACTGGTCCTTAGTCTTATACAGCCCTTTTCATGATCTGGATATATCATCAATGTTTCAGAGCTATTATAGAGATTTTTATGCTGGCAATTTATTGATTGTGTAGGGGAATGGCATTACTATTAGCTGTGAAGTGATAGGGCATGTGCCCGCCCCTTCCCCCACCCCCCACTGATTAGGGGCCTGATTTTCCACTTTGTTATGCCAGTTTTAAATGGTGCAACTCCACTGACTTCAATAAAGTTACACTGGATAAAACCAATTTAACGCAGTGGAGAAACAGGCCCAAGGTCTGTAGAATGTGGTTAGTCTGCTTGGATCCCCATATGTGGCTGTGGACATCTTGTATATTTTTAATATCGATTGCAAATATATTATCCCCATTTAATAGAAGGGGAAAATGGGACAAAGATGTTAAATTACCTGCCTTTGGGTAACTACAGACTAGTGGATTAGTCAAGGACCTAACATTCAGGAGACCAGTCTTCTAAGTCAGATATTATCTCTCAGTGCAGTGTGAATTTGAGTATGCCACCAAATCTCAGTTTCCCCATCTATAACACTGGGGGCAATGGTATTTGCTTATTCCACAAGGATGTTGTCGGACAATTTTTGTGAAGTGTAGTATCTGCTGGGCATGATTTACCCTCACTGAGGTATGAGTTTGTGTAAATTACACATGCCTGTGGGCCATGAGAGAGAAAAGATGCTTTTATAACGTATCTGCAACTTAAAGTGAGTTTTCACAAGTGCACATTTTTGAACAAAAAAATGCTTCTCTCAACAAAACTGAAAAAAAAAAAAAACAGTCTCCCAAAACTTCTTGACAAAGCAACATTGTGGGGAGGACAAGTAATGAGAAAAATCGGGGAAATATTGCACATTAATTTCTCCCCAAAATGGTTAACCAAATTTACCCACTTTTACTTAATATTTTTTGTTCGTTTTTATTTCTTCTCACCACATTTTTAATAAATAATGTATTTAAAAAGTATTAACAAATGGTTTGTTTATTTACTTATCTGATTCAGTGCATTATTTTTAAGGTATTTGAAACAAAATACCCTGTGTTTGTTGTGGGTTTTTTTGAAAGAATGTGGCAGAAAGTCCTTTCTAAAGGCTCAGTAGTATTAATGTTAACATGGGAACCTGTGGAGAACAAAATAAAACCGGTCTGTTCTCCAAAAACTCCGTACATTTTTTTTTCATGTGGTGACATACAATAAATACTTAGATACCCTGGGAAAACTCGCAATAACTCCATTTTACTCAGACAGATACAAGTGTCTCAAGAATCTAAGTTAAGAAGTAAGGTTACAGGGGTTGGGATAATTCTCCCTGGAAAAGAAATACCCATAGGTGACCTAAAAGAAGGTGTTGAGAACCATAAATCCATGAGATTCTGCAGGACCATTTTTATACCGGAGAAAGGTTCAAAAAGTAGGAGGCATAGGCTAAAAAATTAGGAAGACAAGTAAATAGGTAGCTTAAGCCAAACTATTTTGCCTAAAGGGTATTATATATGCTAAATATATTACAGTACCATACCAAAGAAAGACAAAAAATATTTGTTTGTTTTTCCTTTTCATATTACAGGGCGGTGAGAATCAAATTGACCAAGAACAAGGGGACACAATTGAGCTGGCTGGGATATTCCCCATGGCTAAAGTATCTCATTTGCTAATAAATCATCATGGGAAACTCAGGATACATATTGGAATTTTACTTCTCGTCACAATTGTACTATACACATCTTGGAATGATGAACTTGAATGTAAGTTAGGTGTAACTGACCATGTGCAGGCATATCTGGTATTTGAGGCACCAGAGCTTTGTCTGCCATAAGCTGATGTTTGAATAAATCAGGCCAGATTTTTAATTTCATAAAAATGATTAGATGAAAAACGTTAAAGAATGTTACTACTGTAGCTATTTTATTATACTTTCCCATTATTATTTTAGAGAGTGCCTTGGTTCAGCTAGCATAAAGATTCAACAAACTTCGCCAATCATTTTTAGTTTGCTTGTTATTCTGCAGTATATAATGGGTACTAGAATAGCACATACCCTTATTAGCAGCACATCTCTAGATGTTGGTCTACCAAAAAAGTGGGCTTCAGTTTAAAACGACTCGCCACTAGAGTGACACTGCAACTAAGAGCAGGCATACAGCAGTGGATCAATTCAGTGCATTGTTAGAGATCCTTTGAAAGGAAAATAACAGCAGTGTCTCAGTATCCCCATTACCCATTGGGGGGTTGCTTTTGCATTCTCATTGACATGTCAATTACTGGGAAGGGGGCAGAAATATAGCCTAAGGGTGCTGAGTTATAAATTAGGACACTCAAGTTGACAGAGAGATTAGCTCAGCCTTTGAGGAAAGAAGAAAGAGACAGTGCTATAGAATACTGATACCAGCTGATCCTTATTGCAACTCTGAAGTTGCACTCTTCAACAGAGAAAACACCTCCTGCTGTGACAAAATGGTTGGGCAGGGGGAATTCAACATATACACAAATAAAGGGGGGGGGGGAAAACAAAACCGAACTCTCTAAAGACTGATGATACTGGAATGCTTTCTGTACAACCTTTCATTTTGGACCTAAATTGACCTAAATGAATCCTATGCATCCAAAGAAGTGGGCTGTAGTCCACGAAAGCTTATGCTCTAATAAATGTGTTAGTCTCTAAGGTGCCACAAGTACTCCTGTTCTTTTTGCGGATACAGACTAACATGGCTGCTACTCTGAATCCTACAGTGTTGTTTATTATAATAAACATTTAAATAGTATATATGCTTAACATTGGAAGTACTGTATCATTTAATTTCTTAAAGCCATTTTACTTTTGGGAAATTTCTCAAACTTTATAATGTCAAAATGGTTCCATATTGCTGTCCTCAAGCATTTCTGCATGACTACCTGTAGATTTAGGTGTTATACTATATGATTGTTTTAGCTTTAAAATTATTTGAACAGGTACAGCATGCCTAAAATAAATGTATTTTCAAAATTAGGTTCTAGTTGATATTGCTCCAGGGTGAACTTATTAATGTTGTCATAAACCATGAAGCAAAGTACTGAAACCTGGTTTCTCTTTATTTCAACTATTTTAACAGAAGTTCTTTGTGATTAGTAGTTCTGTTGCTCAAGCAAGCATGATGCTATTTACAGGGCATGAACCACATTTCCTCTTACATGCATTGATCCACTCTGTCACAACACTATTAAAGTAGAGTTTGTTTATATTAGATTTAATGTCCCTCTTATTAAAAAGAAACACAATGAATTGCCAAGAATAGTAATTTACCAACAGGATGTATCTGAACTATAAAACTTTAACACACTGTACTTTAAAATATGTCAATTCCACCGTACTTCACAAGTTGCTCCACTATTAACTGTGCTCAACATGTTCAGATGATTTAGAATCTCAAGAGTAATGTAAAAGATTTGATAGTTCATCCAGTACAATCTAAATATGAATTTTGCAAATAATTTCTCACCAGGAAAAAAAATGACTGTTAATATTAAATCCCATCCTGCCCCTGGAATCTTACCAACTTCTGGATAGGTTTTAAGTACTTTAGCCATTCTTTTACAGTGTCTAGTCCTTGCCTTTTCCTTTGTAAATGCAGCTTTCTTCCCTATTTACTTGAGCTTAATTTTACTTTTTATTGTAATTTACACAATTTCAGAGAAAAATAACAAAGTTACATCATTTAAAGTTACTGTATCTTAACAATTGCACCTAAAGTGGCACTATTTTTGCATGCATGAAAGCTCAAAGCCTCAACTCCCATGAGCGATTAATCTTCAAACACTAATTAGATATTTGCTAATTAGTGTCTGATGTGTGAAATGAAAAACATTTTGAAGCTGAAATGAATAGGGTCTATAAAGATAGTGCCTGTGTCCCAGTTCTCCTTTTTACTATGTTATCATATTTCATAAATATTAATAAGATCACATGATACTACCCGTTCTATACGATTATCTTTCTGAACGAATCCTTTTGTTTAATATAATAGGGATGTGTCAATATTTTGCATTTAGTGCAAGCTCTCAATGGAAAGAAGTGTTTTCCCTCAATGTTAAAGAGATGTCACATTTCATGCATCACATTTATGCTGCATTAACTGGTCCTATTTTTTAACTTAGTTTATCTTTTATTCCTCTGAAATGAAGAATGCAAAACCAGTAGTGAATAATTCTTTTAATTTCTGAACAATCTTGTTAAGTTTATCTTGTTTTAAATGTAACTAGCACAGAATATAAGAGATATAGTAATGTTTTTTCACAAATACAGAAAATGGCAGGTATTTTTCTAGGATGGTAAATTCCAAAGGTTTTTGAGGCATTATAAAGGTACACTTTGAAAATCATTAATTACACACACAAAGTGTATCTGACTTTTGAGGGGAAAAAAGCTATGACTACAAAGAATTTGTCTACCCTTGGTAACACATACAAAATGACTCTACATTACTAGAGTAATTCATAAATTTCATTTAGTGATCATACAGTAAGATTTCATTATCTACAAAAATAAAATATTTGGTTCCACAAATATTTTTCAAAGAGCAGTTGTATTGGGAGGACGGATGTGAATAACTTACGAGGAAAGAGTTAATATCATACTGGAGTATTTAGGTGTTGTTATATTTTAAACTACTCACCTATGAATGCTGGTCATATCACAAATTATATCTAATCACAGGATTGATATAGCAATTTCAAATGATAGCTAAGCTTGAGTTGACAAAGGTGACATTGAAACATAATGACTAGACTATCGTTTTCTCAGGCTGATGTTTTGTGATTATAATAATGTTGATCAAGATGATTAAAACAATAAAAGGGAAAGTTCCAAGAACCAGAAAAAACAGACCTCAGCGAGATACTGTCTGGGAAGCAAAGCTACTATATTGTTCCATGCTTTTTCAATAAGACTTCTTCAATTCAGCTTAAAGTCAGACAGTTTATTAGTCCCAAAGGGCTCTCTGTAAACTGAAATTGATACAGTATTTTCTACCAATTCAATGTGCTTTCAGTTTTTCATATATTTGATATGAGAATAAGGTCACCTGTGCCAATTTATCATGCGCCACTATAGTTCATACTTCAGTGTAGCTTTGAGGTCTCTATCCAAACCCCATGAGTAAAACATCAAGAATCTATTTACGGTTATTCAGGGCCAGATTCTGATCCCACTTATGCTTGTTTTATACTGAGGAAACTGCATTCACTTCAATGGCACTACTCCTGACTCACACCTGCGTAAGTGAGATCAGAATCCCACAGTTACCAGAAATTATAGTTTAACTTCCAAAACACCCTGAAGCCCTGTTCCACAAAACACAAATAAACAAAACAGCCTGACAGTTAAAACCTACCAGATCTGACCCAGTCACATATTAAAACAAACACAAAACTAGACAACTTCTAATTACCAACAGATAAATGAGTCAAAGGGAATTCAAACCAAAACAAGACATCACCAGTTAACCCTGCAGACAGAGGTGGATTTACTATCTTATAATTTGCTAGGGCAAATCAATTTGTCTTAAATTCAAAGGCTTCATGTATTTGTTAATGATAACTAGTTACTTAACAATTCATTATTTGAAAGCACAAGTGCTCTATTTTCGTTTTGTTTTTATTTACTTCTGTTAGAAGTTTTCTTTTAAATTAAGGTGATTTATTCTTACCTATTTTACAGTCATCACATTACATTTATTTGGCGGGAGGAGAATGAATAGCACTGGTATTCACATTTGACAGACGTAGCAAATCATATTCCCAGCAAGACTAAAGATGACACAGGTGATGGCCATGTCTTTTGTGTGCTTTAAAATTCAGAGAAATGTTCTTATTCCAAAAGTTATTCTGGGCACTTAAATGTGATCTGTACCTCTTAATATTCCGTGGCAGATTTAGTCACGAACTAAAGCTGCCAATAGGTTGTTTTCATCCATGTGTCTTGTTGAATGTGATGCTGTTAGACATGTAGCTACTCTTTACCAAAACTGTTCAGGCTGTATGTTATCCAAACATCACATCACCTCTAGTTTAAACAGCATGTACCCTCTGCAAATGACAAGTTGTTTTGCTCAGAAAAGTACAAGCTGATGCCATTTAACCTGGAGATGATGCGATACCTTGATTGCATGTTATTTAAATGGCACAAAATTTCTAAACAAATTGCAGGAATAGAGTCCAGAAGAGAATCACATTAAATAACATACAGACAGGGCCACAGTAATAGAGCACATGCAACATTGGCTTTTGACTCTATGATACAACTCTGGAGTTGCTCTTCATAACATCCTGGGAGAATTCAGCAAAATGGTATAGCAAAATAAAGCTGTAAGAAAACAAAAATCCCAAGAAAAATCAGCCCTAATATCACTCACTTAAACGGCCAATTATATTAAGGACACGGGACCGTTCACACATATAGTTTGTTCCCATTCTTACCAGATTTGCTGACACAAATTGCTTAATTGTGTGTGAGCCTGTATGTGCAATTGCTCGCGGAAAAAAGGCATAAAATCTAGCAACATTTTTCACACCAATCTTGAAATTTTGGCCCATATATTTTAGTTGTCTATACTCCGAATGACAGATGCACTGCTTATTGACTTATAACATTGATTATTCATCGTGTATTGCAAGGCAGAAGAAAAACCTGGTTAAGGAACATCTTGTCTTCTTGGATTTCAAGAAGGCAGATTTTAGCAAACTCAGGGATTTGGTAGATGAGATCCCATAGGAAGCAAGTCTAAGCGGAAAAACAGTTCAAGAGAGTTGGAAGTTTTTCAAAGAGACATTATTAAGGGCACAAGAGCAAACTATCCCACAGCATAGGAAAGATAGGAAGTACGGCAAAAGACCATCCTGGCTTAACCAGGAGATCTCTAATGATCTGAAACTCAAAAGAGAGTCCTACAAAAAGTGGTAACTAGGTCAAATTACAAAGGATGAATATAAACAAAAAACACAAGTACGTACGGACAAAATTAGAAAGATCAAGGCACAAAACAAGACTAGTTATAGACTTAAAGGGTAACAAGAAAACATTCTATAAATGCATTAGAAGCAAGACAAAGACCAAGGACAGGGTAGGTCTATTACTCAAAAACAACAAAAAATGTGGAAATGGCAGAAGTGCTAAGTCACTTTTCTGTTTCAGTTTTAACCAAAAAGGTTAGTAGAAATTGGACATATAACATAGTGAATGTCAGTGAAAATGAAGTAAGATCAGAGGCTAGAACTGGGAAAGAACAAGTTAAAAATTACTTAGACAAGTTAGATGTCTTCAACTCACCAGGGCCTGATGAAATACATCCTAGAATACTCAAAAAGTTGACTGAGGAGGTACCTGAGTCATTAGCAATTATCTTCGAAAACTCATGGAAGATGGGAGAGATTCCAGAAGACTGGAAAAGGGCAAATATAGTGCCAATCTATAAAAAGGGAAATATGGACAACCCGGGGAATTGCAGACCTGTCAGCTTAACTTCAGTACCCAGAAAGATGCTGGAGCAAATTATTAAGCAATCAATTTGCAAAACACCTAGAAGATAATAAAGTGATAAGTAACAGTCACTATTCATTTGTCAAGAACAAATCATGTCAAACCAACCTAATAATTTCTTTTGACAGGGTAACAAGCCTTTTGGATTGGGGCGGAAGCGGTAGATGTGGTACATCTTGATTTAGTAAGGCTTTTGATACTGACTAGCATAACTTTCTCATAAACAAACTAGGGAAATACAAGCTAGATTGAGCTGATATAAGGTGGGTGCAAAACTGGTTGGAAAACTGTTCCCAGAGCATAGTTATCAATGGTTCACAATCAAGCTGGAAGGGCATAACAAATGGGGTCTGCAGGGATCAGTTCTGGGTCCGGTTCTGTTTAATAGCTTCACCAATTATTTAGATAATGGCATAGAGAGTACGCTTATAAAGTTTGCGGATGATGCCATACTGAGAGGGGTTGCAAGTGCTTTGGAGGATAGGATTAAAATTCAAAATGATCTGGACAATTTGGAGAAATGGTCTGAAAAAAACAGGATGAAATTCAGTAAGGACAAATGTAAAGTACTCCACTTAGGAAGGAACAATCAGTTGCACACATACAAAATGTAAATGACTGCCTAGGAAGGAGTACTGTGGAAAGGGATCTGGGGGTCATACTGGATCACAACCTCAATATGAATCAAGAGTGTAACACTGTTGCAAAAAATAATTGTAAAAAGCAAACATCATTCTGGGAAGTATTAGCAGGAGTGTTGTAAACAAGACACGAGAAGTAATTCTTCCATTCTACTCTGCACTGATTAGACCTCAACTGGAGTATTGTGTCCAGTTCTGGGTGCCACATTTCAGGAAAGATGTGGACAAATTGGAGAAAGTCCAGAAAAGAGCAACAAAAATGATTAATGGAACATGACCTATGAGTGAAGATTGAAAGAAAACTGTATGTTTAATCTGGAGAAGACTGAGGGGACATGGTAACAATTTTCAAGTACATAAAAGGTTGTTACAAGGAAGAGGGAGAAAAATTATTCTCCTTAACCACTGAGGACAGGACAAGAAGCTTAAATTGCAGCAAGGGGAGTTTAGGTTGGACATTAGGAAAAACTTCTTAACTGTCAGGGTGGTTAAGCACTGGAATAAATTGCCCATGGAGGTAGTGGAATTTCCATCATTGGAGATTTTTAAGAGCAGGTTAGAAAAACACCTGCCAGGGATGATCTAGCTAGTATTTAGTTCTGCCGTGAGTGCAGGGGACTAGACTAGATGGCCTCTTGAGGTCCCTTCCAGTCCTATGATTCCATGATTCTCTGTTAATTCAGCTGAGTCCTGTACTCTGTGTAGTTTTCTCCATTTAAAGGGAAGGGTTAATGCAGTTAGGTTAACTTGTAGGCCTCAAATAGCCCTATTTCACATAATATTACTTCAAGTTATGATGTGCAATCAAAGCTATGGTCTTGTTTGGGAGAGTCACACAATACTCTTATAATCTGGCTCACCACTACTTGAATTAAACCTAGCATCTCGTTTCATCCAATATAAAGGGAGTAATGCTGCTGTAAAGGTGTCACTTACCAAACCAGGAGAGACCCTGTAGGCACATCTCTACAAAAATAATGTATTATATAATCATTGAAGAAAGATATGTGCCAGCATTTTTATGAAAGTTTTGCCACTGTATTGAAAGTTCAGTTGTATATTATGCATCTGATTCAATGAGAAGTGGAGTTAAGCAAGTGTGCAGTTTGAGTAAGCACATGCTGCTATTTGGCATAGAAATCAATTATGGCCTTAAAAGGAGTGATCACATGCTCATTGCTAGAATTTGCACAGACTCTGCCTTCAACAGAGTGGCAGCGACTACTGTTTTAATGCAGTCCATAACACAAATTTCCACCAGGGATGACAAAGGTGCATTGCACCTCAGGCAATTTTAACTTACATACTTACAGAACTTTTCCTATTTTTATGTATCTATTTTCAGAATACATATAAGTTCAGGCAACAAGCTCTGTTTTGTTTATTAGTAAAAACAGAAAAAGGGCAGAAAAGGTGGGGGAGTTGCATTGTATGTAAGAGAGCAGTATGACTGCTCAGAGCTCCGGTATGAAACTGCAGAAAAACCTGAGTCTCTGGATTAAGTTTAGAAGTGTGAGCAACAAGGGTGACGGCGTGGTGGGAGTCTGCTATAGACCACCAGACCAAGGGGATGAGGTGGATGAGGCTTTCTTCCAGCAACAAACAGAAGTTACTAGATCACAGCCCTGGTTCTCATGGGAGACTTCAATCACCCTGATATCTGCTGGGAGAGCAATACAGCGATGCACAGACAATCCAGGAAGTTTTTGAAAAGCGTAGGGGACAATTTCCTAGTGTAAGTGCTAGAGGAACCAACTAGGGGCAGAGCTTTTCCTGACCTGCTGCTCACAAACAGGGAAGAATTAGTAGGGGAAGCAAAAGTGGATGGGAACCTGGGAGGCAGTGACCATGAGATGGTCAAGTTCAGGATCCTGACACAAGGAAGAAAGGAGAACAGCAGAATACAGATCCTGAACTTCAGAAAAGCAGACTTTGACTCCCTCAGGGAACTGATGGGCAGGATCCCTTGGGAGAATAACATGAGGGGGAAAGGAGTCCAGGACAGCTGGCTGTGTTTTAAGGAATCCTTATTGAGGTTGCAGGAATAAACCATCCCGATGTGTAGAAAGAATAGTAAATATGGCAGGCAACCAGCTTGCCTTAACAGTGAAATCCATGCTGATCTTAAACACAAAAAAGAAGCTTACAAGAAGTGGAAGACTGGACAAATGACCAGGGAAGGAGTATAAAAATATTGCTTAGGCATGCAGGAATGAAATCGGGAAGGCCAAATCACACTTGGAGTTGCAGCTAGCAAGAGATGTTAAGAGTAACAGGAAGGGTTTCTTCAGGTATGTTAGCAACAAGAAGAAAGTCAAGGAAAGTGTAGACCCCTTCTGAATGAGGGAGGCAACCTAGTGACAGAGGATGTGGAAAAAGCTAATGTACTCAATGCTTTTTTTGCCTCTGTCTTCACAAACAAGGTCAGCTCCCAGACTACTGCACTGGGCAGCACAGTATGGGGAGGAGGTGACCAGCCCTCTGTGGAGAAAGAAGTGGTTCGGGACTATTTAGAAAAGCTGGATGACCACAAGTTCATGGGGCCGGATGCACTGCATCCGAGGGTGCTAAAGGAGTTGGTGGATGCGATTGCAGAGCCATCGGCCATTATCTTTGAAAACTCATGGCGATCGGGGGAGGTCCCGGATGACTGAAAAAAAGGCTAATGTAGTGCCAATTAAAAAAAAGGGAAGGAGGAGGTTCCGGGGAACTACAGGCCAGTCAGCCTCACCTCAATCCCTGGAAAAATCATGGAGCAGGTCCTCAAGGAATCAAGTCAGAAGCACTTAGAGGAGAGGAAAGTGATCAGGAACAGTCAGCATGGATTTACTAAGGGCAAGTCATGCCTGACTAACCTAATTGCCTTCTATGACGAGATAACTGGCTCTGTGGATGAGGGGAAATCAGTGGATGTGTTATTCCTTGACTATAGGAAAGCTTTTGATACAGTCCCCCACAGTATTCTTGCCAGCAAGTTAAAGAAGTATGGGCTGGATGAATGGACTGTAAGGTGGATAGAAAGCTGGCTAGATCGTCGGGTGAACAGGTAGTGATCAATGGCTCCATGTCTAGTTGGCAGCCAGTATCAAGTTGAATGCCCCAAGGGTAGGTCCTAGGGCCAGTTTTGTTCAATAACTTCATTAATGATCTGGAGGATGGTGTGGACTGCACCCTCAGCAAGTTTGCAGATGACACTAAACTGGGAGGAGTGGTAGATACGCTGGAGGGTAGGGATAGGATACAGACAGACCTAGACAAATTAGAGGATTGGGCCAAAAGAAATCTGATGAGGTTCAACAAGGACAAGTGCAGAGTCCGTTACTTAGGACGGAAGAATCCCATGCACTGCTACAGAATGGGGACCGAATGGCTAGGCAGCAGTTCTGCAGAAAAGGATCTAGGGGTTACAGTGGACAAGAAGCTGGATATGAGCCAACAGTGTGCCCTTGTTGCTAAGAAGGCTAATGGCATTTTGGGCTGTATAAGTAGGGGCATTGCCAGCAGATCGAGGGAGGTGATCATTCCCCTCTATTCGACATTGGTGAGGCCTCATCTGGAGTATGGTGTCGTTTTGGGCCTCACACTACAGAAAGGATGTGGAAAAATTGGAAAGAGTCCAGCAGAGGGCAACAAAAATGATTAGAAGGCAGGAGCACATGACTTATGAGGAGAGGCTGAGGGAACTGGGATTGTTTAGTCTGCAGAAGAGAAGAATGAGGGGGGATTTGATAGCTGCTTTCAACTACCTGAAAGGGGGATCCAAAGAGGATGGATCGAGACCTTTCTCAGTGGTAGCAGATGACAGAACAAGGAGTAATGGTCTCAAGTTGCAGTGGAGGAGGTTTAGATTGGATATTAGGAATAACTTTTTCACTAGGAGGGTGGTGAAACACTGGAATGGGTTACCTAGAGAGATGGTGGAATCTCCTTCCTTGGAGGTTTTTAAGGTCAGGCTTGACAAAGCCCTGGCTGGGTTGATTTAGTTTGGCATTGGTCCTGCTTTGAGCAGGGGTTGGACTAGATGACCTCCTGAGGTCCCTTCCAATCCTGATATTCTATGATTCTATGAATAGGTGAGTTCATACAAATCCTATGTGAATAAGGTATAAAGTATTACTAAATGGAATCATTGTATTCTTGTGGGTTCTCTCACAAAACCTGTTAACGATGTTTAATTAGTATTTAAAACAAAACTGGTTATTTACCTTTCCTAACTGCTGTTCTTCAAAATGTGTTGCTCATGTCCATTCCATTCTAGGTGTGCGCCCACATGTGTGGTCGGAGATTTTTGCCTTAGCGGTATCCATAAGGCCAGTTGTTGCGCCCCTTTGAGTGCTGCGCTCATGCGTCAGTATATCAGGCGCTGCTGGCCCTATGCCTTCTCAGTTCCTTCTTGCTGGCAACTCTGACAGAGGGGCATGAGGGTGGGTAATGGAATGGATATGAGCAACACATCTTGAAGAACAACAGTTACGAAAGGAAGGTAACCATTTTTTCTTCTTTGAGTGCTTGCTCATGGAGATTCCATTCAAGGTGACTCACAAGCAGTATCAATAGAGGTGGGCTAGGGATCCATGGTCTTGTAGCACTACTTTGCCAAAGCCAGCATCGTCTCGACCTTGCTAGGTAAGCGCATAATGAGATGAGAACATGTCGACAGACAACCAGATAGTGGTTCTACAGATCTCTTGGATTGGCACCTGCACCAGGAAGGCCACTGACAACGCTTGTGCCCTGGTTGAGTGTCCCATCACAATCGCCAGCGGAGGCACCTTCACCAGCTCATAGCAGTAGTGGATGCAGACCGTGATCCAGGACGAAATGCTCTGAGCAGACACTGGGCCATCTTTCATTCTGTCTGCCACTGCAATGAACAACTGAGTTGATTTATGGAATGGCTTTGTTCTATGTAGAAGGCCAGCACCCTCCTGACATCCAGGGAGTGTAGTCTCCGCTCCTCATCTGACACATGAGGCTTTGGAAAGAAGATAAGTATGTATATGTCCTGGCAAGTATGAAACTGGGAAATGACCTGGGTGTGGTCACAGCTGGACATTATCCTTGTAGAAGACCATAGAGGGGAGCTCCAAAGTTAGTGCTCTGATCTCGGACACCCTGCGAGGCGATGCAGGTCCAGAATGAGTCTGAAGCCCCCCCCCCCGTTTGTTTTTGGGATTAGGAACTAGTGGGAATAAAACCCTTTTCCCTTCATGTCCCAAGAGACCTCCTCCACTGCTCCCAGGTGCAGGGGGTTCTCGACCTCTTGGACGAGGAGTTGCTCGTGAGAAGAGTCCCTGAAGAAGGATGGGGAAGGGGGAGTGGTAGGGAGGGGAGGCCAAAAATTGCAGGGTATAGCCCCGAGATTTCATGTCTAGCACTCAGCGGTCCGAGGTGACCCGCGACCAGTCTGAACGGTAGCGACAAAGACGGTCAAGGAAAGAACAAGATGGATCCGCGGAATTGATTGGGATGCCTCTCTTGAGCGCACCTTCAAAATGAGTGCTACTGGCTCCTGGGATGCTTTGCTGGGCCAGGCTGCGTGGGTGAGTGGGAGGAGGAAGGGCGGCAATGACTAAAGCTCATGTCTCTATCCCTTCTCCTTGCAGACCCCTGACAAGGTTTCCAAGGCCTTGGCAACGGAGGCAGCCGGAACTGCTTCCATGCAGACTGCGGCATATGCATGCCCCGTGAGCAAAAGGTGGCCCAAGTGTCCTTTAACCCATGCAACCTCGCATCAATCTGAGATCGTTCCCATCGAAAGGGGGGTCCTGGATAGAGGTCTGCATCTCTTGGGATAGGCCGGTGGTCTGAAGCCAGGAGCTGCACTTCATGATCACCGCCAACACGACCACCCTGGTCGCTGAGTCTGCAACGTCCCACGCCATCTGGAGAGAGCACCTAGCCGCTGCAGTGCCCTCCTCCACCAGGGTGCCGAATTCCTGGGCCAGACCCTGAAGGAGGGACTTCTTGAACTTACGGAGGGAGTCCCATAAGTTAAAATAGAACCTGCCCAAGAGGACCTGATGGTTTGCCACCTGGAATCGGAGGCTGGCTGTTGAATAAATTTTTCTCTCAAAAAGGTTGTCTTTTGGCCTCTTTATATCTGGGAATTGAACGAAGGTGCCCCTGCCTGTCCTTTTCATTGGCCGCAGAGACAATCAGTGAGGCCAAAGTTGGGTGGGTATAAAGGTACTCAAATTAAAATAAATTAATGGAGATATCCCATCTCCTAGAACTGGAAGGGACCTTGCCAGGTCATCGAGTCCAGCCCCCTGCCTTCACTAGCAGGACCAAGTACTGATTTTGCCCCAGATCCCCAAGTGGCCCCCTGAAGGATTGAACTCACAACCCTGGGTTTAGCAGGCCAATGCTCAAACCACTGAGCTATCCCTCCCCCCTGACAGTTTTAAGGACCCCGTCATGCACTGGTAGTGCAACAATTGCCAGGGTAGAGGTTGAGAGGACATTAAACAAGGTGTCTGCCTGCTCAGCCATCTCCTCCACTTCTAGGCCCAAGCTCTCGGTCACCCATCGAAGCAGGGCCTGGTGTTCCTTAAAATCATTGGGCGGGCTGGCCCTCGAGGGTCCCACAACCGGCTCATCCAGGGATGAGGACGATGACTGTACCGATGGGGGAGGCTTTGGGGCAACATCCACTGTGGAGGAGGGGGGTTTTGGGGTGTGCGCTGTCTCCTCTACTCTGACCTCCAAGCGGCTTTCTTGCACTGAGCCCTGTACTGCCAGTGCCACCAGCTGTTGTTCTGAGGCAGTCAGATGAATGGTGCAAAGGTGGCATCATCAACGGCATGCCCAACACACTCCAATAAGACCACTGCGCTGGCCACTGGCCATACTGCCAAGGCAGCGCCATAGACGTCGATACGGCCTCAGGTGCCCATTCACACTGGTGAGGTCTGGATGAGGGTCCAAACTGCCCTTCCGTGCTGGAGGAATCCCCTTCCAGTGACCACAGCAGGGCTGAGGACACCTGTGTCTGCCTGCTGACCGTAACTGCCAGAGACTGGTGTTTGGAGTGGGAGGATCGGTGCTGGTATCGAGGGGACTGGAGCTGGGGTTGGGGGGACTGGAATCATGACGGGGAGTGCTTCCACAGGGCAGGTGACTGAGATCTGCACTGAGAGGATGAGCGGCGGGAGGCCGAGGTGTTCTGTGTCGAGGTGGGAACCGCGATTACAGTGCCTGTGACCAAGGGTGAGTCCCAGAGGGTTTGGACTGCGACGCCGGAGATCGGCGGCGTGCAGATGGAGAGCACTATCTTGTCGCGGGGGATTGGCAGTGCTCCACTGCCCCCTTAGGGGTCTTAGGAGCTGGCTTGCCCTCGTAGAGAGTCTTTGCCGCTTCCTGCAGCACTTATTCCATGAGACATCATCCGTATGATTAGAGTGAGGCTTGTCTAATGACTAAATTTTTCCTCTTAACTGATCATTGCTTTGTGTGATGTTTGTCACTTCCTAGCAGAATAATATTACCTGAGACACAAGGTAGACCCATCTTTTATTCAAAACTCATCTGTCCAGGGAAATATTGACTTTACTTAAAAGAAAAAAAAACAAATTTTAAGTAAGTGTTTGGGCTATGGCCAATGCATCACTTAACTGTGTGCAGAAAGAGTGAAAGCCTAAGTTTTGTTTAAGATAATGAAACATACTTTCTATTATAAGGCACCAGCATTACATTGTGTTATACAAGATTGTTCCTGCATTTTTACTAACATTCTCTTTTTCACTAACTGGAATTTGACATTCATTGGCAAAGTTTAATTATTGAAGTTTTTTTATCTAAATAAAAAATGAAAGCGGAATTTGTCAGAAGACTGTTTTTATGCAGCTATCAAAGAATAATGGAGAACACATTCTAAGGAGTTATTAAAAGTATTTAATGAACTTGGATTCATATAGTCTCACATTCTTCATATATCTTGGCTAAAGGCCTAAACTCCCAATCCCATTTAGATGCTACCCTAAATGTTCCCTGGCAGAAGGAACACAATGTTTTATAGAACAGCCTCTTGTCTTTTGTATAGTTTCAGAATACCTCAGAATTGTGTGTGTTTCAAAGCCCCAATCCTCCAAAGGGATCCAACTACACAGACTCCTACTTGAGGAATGGTGGGGAAAGGGGAGGAGATATCTGAATAATATTAACCTAAAGTGGATGGACCAAATACTCTGCTTGGATAGACCTATGCACCTTCTTCTGGATCAAATTACCATTTGGCTTTGGACGTATTTGGGACAAAGAGATAGCCAATGGAAGAACTGTCCGATGAAGCTGTTGTGCCTTTATGTCACCACAAAACCCCACAGAGTTGGTACTGATAATTCCTAATCCATCGGCCTTACCTCTCTTGTAGCTAAACACATGCATGATGTGGAGTTAACCAAGCACAGAGCATTCTCCAAATTTCTTGTGCAAGCCTTCCCTCTTCTGATTATTCTAACTCCTGCCAGGAGTAATATACTTGAGCAGCTGTTTGGGAATCCATGGTTGCACTAACTTGTGCCCACTAGTGGGATAACTAAAGAGAGCTATGACTTTATCCACTAATTTCAATTTCACCCTGCATATGAATCTGAAATTGGCTCTATGAGGTTTGTATCACACTACTGAATGGTTTTCTAGCCAACAAAAATGTACTTATTTCTGTATTTAATCACAGGATACAGCAGAAACACATGTGACATGGCAGGAAGAAGCGCTAATAAAAACCTAAATTACAGAAGAGTTTACTGATGTGTGAAATATTGAAAAGAAAGCTAGGGAAGGAGGAAAAAAGCATGTAAATCAACAATTGGCTAAGAGGAACTCTCTCACTATTAGACCATCCTTTCCCAGGGAGATACTGACTGCCCCCACTGTGAATTCAATGGGAGTTGAGGACACTGAACATTTTGTAATATCTGTATCATATATACTAATATAGATCCTTGCTCAAGGAATGAAATGTGTCTGTTACCTTCATAGCAAGGGCTGTTTCTGAACCTAAATATCAATTAGCTTAATTATATTGATCTGTGAGAATGTCCTAGTTTATTGTACCAGTGTGAATGTTTAATGAAAATTCTATTATGGGAACTATTCTACTCAAAGCGAGGAAAAAAGAACCACAAATTACATTTGTATAGTTCAGACTGGATAAAGTAAAAAATTGTCTGAAGCATAAAATTATTAACTTAATAATTAAGTAATATAATTAAAATAATTTCAATGTGATTATTTATGTAATATATATTCTTTACAGATAATTCAAGAATTTTATTAAACATACTGATTTGGCACATATAAAATTAACTGAGCCTTCATAGATCAGTTGTTTATAAATAAAAAAATAAAGAAAGAAAGAATAGAGATATCCCATCTCCTAGAACTGGAAGGTACCTTGACAGGTCATCGAGTCCAGCCCCCTGCCTTCACTAGCAGGACCAAGTACTGATTTTGCTCCAGATCCCCAAGAGGCCCCCTCAAGGATTGAACCCACAACCCTGGGTTTAGCAGGCCAATGCTCAAACCACTGAGCTATCCCTCCCTCCATGAAAAGTCATGGATGACAGGAGAGATTCCAGAAGACTGTAAAAGGGCAAATATAGTGCCAATCTATAAAAAGGGAAATAAGGACAACCTCAGGAAATTACGGACCAGTCAGCTTAATTTCTATACCTGGAAAGGTAACGGAGCAAATTAAGCAATCAATTTGCAAACATCTAGAAGATAATAAAGTGATAAGCAACAGTCAGCATGGATTTGTCAAGAACAAATCACGTCAAACCAACCTGATAGCTTTCTTTGACAGGGTAACAAGCCTTGTGGATAGGGGGGAAGCGGTAGACATGGTATATCTTGACCTTAGTAAAGCTTTTGATATTTTCTCGCATGACCTTCTCATAAACAAACTAGGGAAAAGCAACCTAGATGGAGCTATTACAAGGTGGGTATATAACTGGTTGGAAAACCATTCCCATAGCTTAGTTATCAATGGTTCACTGTCAAGCTGGAAGGGGATAATGAATGGGGTCCCGCAGGGATCAGTTCCTGGTCCGGTTCTGTTCAATATTTTCATCAGTGGTTTAGATAATGGCATAGAGAGTACACATGTAAAATTTGTGGACGATGCCAAGCTGGGAGGGGTTACAAGTGCTTTGGAGGATAGGATTATAATTCAAAATGATCTGGACAATTTGGAGAAATGGTCTGAAGTAAATAGGATGAAATTCAATAAGGACAAATGCAAAGTACTCCGCTCAGGAAGGAACAATCAGTTGCACACATACAAAATGGGAAATGACTACCTAGGAAGGAGTGCTGTGGAAAGGGATCTGGGGTTCACAGTGGACCACAAGCTAAATATGAGTCAACAGTGTACACTGCTGCAAAAAAAAAAAAGCAAACATCATTCTGGGATGTAACAGCAGGAATATTGTAAGCAAGACACAAGAAAAAATTCTTCTGCTCTACTCTGCGCTGATTAGGCCTCAACTGGAGTATTGTGTCCAATTCTGGATGCCACATTTCAGGAAAGATGTGGACAAACTGGAGAAGAGCAACAAATAGAAGAGCTAAACAAAAATGATTAAGGTCTAGAAATATGACCTATAAGAGAAGATTGAAAAAACTGGGTTTGTTTAGTCTGTAAAAGAGAAGACTGAGAGGGGACATGATAACAGTTTTCAAGTACATAAAAAGTTGTTACAAGGAGGAGGGAGAAAAATTGTTCTTCTTGTCCTCCGAGGATAGGACAAGAAGCAATGGGCTTAAATTACAGCAGGGGAGATTTAGGTTGGACATTAGGAAAAACTTCTAACAGTCAGTGTTAAGCACTGGAATAAATTGTCTAGGGAGGTTGTGGAATCTCCATCATTGGAGATTTTTAAGAGCAGGTTAGACAAACACCTGTCAGGGATGATCTAGGTAATACTTAGTCCTGCCATGAGTGCAGGGGATTGGACTAGATCACCTCTCAAGGTCCCTTCCAGTTCTATGATTCTATGATTGAAGCTAAATTTGTCATGTGTTGTAGCTGCTAGCACCACTACTAGTGGTGCCTTACGGGGCAAATCTTTCTGATGCTCACAAAAGCAACTAAGCACAGTACACGCAGAGCTCAATTTAACTTCATTTATTTTTTTTACACTCATTATTTATTTAGGAAGTATTAACAGGTTTACAAATCCCTGACATGTAAATATCAGAAACTAAATAATAATCATTATAACAGCAAGCTCTTGTTTAAAGAGACATTATACAGACTGACCCACCAGGCTATGGAACAGAGATACTGGGCCAGCTCTGTGGAACCATCTATTTGGCATCCAGCAGAGCTCAAGAAGGAAAGACGTCTTTGCTGGTCCCTGGATACAGAGCAGCATTCTGGCTGCTCTTAACAGTACCATATGCAAATATCTATTCTAGCACCTGCTAACATTGAAGTATGGCTGCACCGCTCCCATACTAAAACAATGTTTGTCTGCTGTATTCTGGGTGATCTTGATTTGTTATCTTACAAAACAGAATTTATGAGGGCTTTAGGAATTTTAAAGACACTGGCGTAATTTTAACTATTTTTCCCCAAAATATGCTTATATTCATTATTCAAACAACATTAAACTCAAACCTCACTTACAAGTTGCATGAACATTTAAAAAACAATCCCAAAATGAAGTCCGCCATCTATTTATATCTATCTATCTGCAATAACTATGGAAAAAATATACAGATCCATCATATTGCTATTGGTCATGGTCTGAGAGGGGCTATGATTAATAAAGGTAATAACAAGAGGACCAAATCATGATCCACTGATGTCAACAGCAAAACTCCCACTGACTTCTGTGTTATCAGAATTTGGCCCTTTAACACACAGCTTCAGTGGTGCATGAGGCCTTGTGCAGGGGCCGTACCTGGATCTGAATTTCACCTATAACTGTAAATACCATGTCTTACAAGATCCCACCTTCAGTGCTTCTGAAGGAGGAGGTGGTGGCAGGAGTAGTGTACAGTTTTGAAACTACTCATCTAATATATATATATATGTGCTTTATATATATATATACATTTTGAAAGGCTAGCAGTGCAAATGAAGAGGGAGAAGCAAAAAGTGCCTAGTGTCTAAAAAGCACGGTTAAAAACAAAAACACCTTTGTAAAAGCATATCATTGCCTAAAATTCTCTCATCACTTCAAGAGCTACTAGCTAGATATTTGAGTACAACTAAAGGGGATAAATGATGGAGTCTCACCAAATGAGTGAGAACTGGCAGGTCTGCAGAGCTCAGCACTGACTCCATTGCCAAGCATCATGCTTCATACAGAAGACTCACGCATCAGGTATCCAAATCGCACTTTTATTTCGCTCTGCATAAATCTCACACAGAGAGATATTGACAAGGTTTGTTTTATGCCAGTACAAGTGCTCCAGAAACATTGCTCTGATGGCAATTGGGAAGACAATGTTGGTAGCTACATCAGCATGGGTGCGGTTCTAATTTTTGCAGCAGATATTCAGGTTATACAACAAACCAGACTGCCAGTGTCACCACTGGGCCTCACCTCTTCTCCAGCAACACTTCTGTGTGACATTGTGGGAGCTTCAGCAGTCTAAGCAATCTTTTCTGTGCTGTGCTAGCAAATCTAATACACGTTGACCTTAGCATTACTGCTGCTTTTAGGATCTATAGCAGCTTCCTTCTTTTTGTCAAATAATCAATATATTGAAACCTGTTATGTGACAAGCCATGTTCAAATAGTTGTTAATATGCTTTGAGTCTAGTGTGTTATGCACTTTATTCTGTTTCATGTTTTGCATTCACTTTGATACAAATGTTATATGTTTTATTTAATTCTGTCTATATTTTAATCTATTTTGTCATGTCTGATTAACTTCTGCTTGAGAAATTTATTTTGCTGTGATCCTCTGACTCCATTCATATCTACTTGGAGCTACAGGGATAAATCATGCCTGAGTAACCAGATAGTGTGCTGAGAGAATGACGGCAGGGGAGCTGCTTGCACCTATGAGATTCTTGCACCCACTTCAGGGTCAGAAATAACCAGTAAATCTAGATCCTGCCTCTGCCTTACCAAGAACTGTATCAGAACTCACAGGGAACTACCTGCCCACAGAGTTGGCGGTGATCTGAGGATCTGCCCCTAAGTAAAGGTATATCCTCATGCAAAAGATTTGTCCCTAGATTCAGGGTCATCTTCCATTGTCAGATACACCAGTTCATCTTATCATTGAGAAAACAGGATTTCTTCTTTGTATCAGAGAACGGAATTTGGCCTGCACCATTGTACCTAACATAATTATGATATCCAGCCATTATTTAATTTTCTTCATATTCTCTGCAAACAAGTGTGTATATACAGTGACAGAGGAAGGAATATCTGCAATATTTAAAGTAGTCCCACTGTATCTTTGCATCTTGACCGCGTTTTTCTCCAAGTGCCCTCTAGAGTAATTCTCTAGCACTGAATCCACCATATCCAATTTTCTTTTTTTAATAACCTGAGAATTAATGAAGGCTCACAGATCTACTGTCATAGAGCAGGACTGTTTAACCATTTGTGCAATCTCTACAGCATACTACTGAGTGACCTATGCTACTGGGCTAGACCTGACAATAATTTACAAAACTCAAGAACATTTGCCTTAGCGCCTTCAAGTCCTTTTCTTTGATGCTATGGTGGTTCTCCCCCCTATTGCACTAGCTGGCACCCCTGATCTGCCCACCGCTATGATGCTATGTCCACTTTGGCTGCAGGCTCACTACTTGGAAAAGCTTTGTAATGAAATGTGCACTGCAATCACTCCTTTCAGGGAAGGAGGCTTCTCCCTGGCAATACGATTCTAAAGGAACAACTTTTCACAGGGAAAAGAAAAAGTATACTTAAAGATGTTTTCTGACATTTCTTGACAAATGTGCTAGGCAGGCAACTAAAAATCACTCCATTTTCCTTAAAGTAGGAATCCTTGGAAAAACACATTTTCCAACATATTGCACATTAAAATATATTTCCCTCACTATGAAGGTCTCTCTTTATATCATCGTACTTTTTAAGTTCCTGATTCACTGGACTGAATATACCATAAAAGATTTCCCCCTTAAACAGCTAAATGATATACACAACATACTGCAGCTGAATTTGAATTCTACTGAAACAACTAGCATAGTTAATCAAGAAACTTACATTCCTCCCCAAGTAAAATGGTGGGTTTCTTCCCCCTTTGTAGTTATACAGTTGCATGAAGTTTGATTCAGTGTGTATTTTCATGATAGTGTACAGCCAAGAGAAGCCTAGCTGCTATACTACTATAATTTTGTTTACAGTATGCTTTAAAATGTTCCTAGATAACACCTCTATTTGTCAGTGACACAGCAGGGAGTAAATGAAAATGTTTATTCAGACCCCTCAGCAGAAAGAACTCCCTTAATCCACTCACTGAGGAGATAACACTGTAGGATTACAATAATCAACTTGCAGCATGTCCTCTATTAGGGCACTAAAGCCATAGCATTTCATATCCACTAAGAAATATTTCTTTGCTTACATAATATGGTGACAGACTTTCAGCCCCTTGAGATCATATTTTTCAACACATGCCGATCCCTCAAACTGTTTCTATATCAAATGGCTAATATTAGACTAAATACTGCAATTTAGAAAGCATGCAACTAAAAGAAAACATTGTTTGCAGTGCCCACCATTGATTTAAGTAATGGAACAATGAAGAGACAGATGTTAACAACATAGTAAAGCTTCTAAGCTTCCTCAGAGGGAAAGTGTTACAATGAACTGCTTGTGAAGGACTCTTATTTAAATGTAGATACAAATCTCTAATAATTCATGCCTAAAATCTTTTAAAACAGCTATGAGTGTGTATAATGACCTTTTAAAGTGATTGCTATGTGATTCCACCCCAGCTAAGGAGGGTAGTGTCCACTGACTAAGGCAGTGGAGGATTTCTCATTCAGTTATGGAATTTTAAAGTTTTGTTAAAATACACGCAATGAATATGGGGGGGGGGCAGTTTAGATAATTCATTCAAACTTGGCTTTTTTCCATGCACTTTTCTAAAGAAAATTTGAAGTGTCAAAAATACATATCTGGTGCTCATTATTAAATGCTAAATACCACAGTGTTTTGAGCTGCCTTGTGGCCATTGTAAAGAAAACAGGTGTTCTGATAGATTATAAAGTGTGAGTCAGATGATGTGTAGAACAGAATTTTAATGAAGCTGCTAGCACAGTAGTCTGACTAGCCTTTTGAACATGATGCTAAAACACTGAAAGTAGTCTTAAAAAGAGACAAATAGCAGTAACACAACTCAAAAATCCTCATCAGCATACACCAAGGGAATGTGACATAGGAAGTCATTAAGTAAGATATCATAACACCACCACTGAAGTGGATTATGGTATGGTCTGTAGTAGATATAGGCATGAGTTAAGCATTATGGGCAAGATTCTCAGCTAAGGCTAAGAATGCAGCACAATTTAGGGATTGGGTGGGATTCAAAGGAGGCATAAAACTCACCTTTGCTTTCCCTTAATCCTTGCATTACTCTGTGCAAGGCTTTTCTCTGGAGCAGCCTAAATTGTGGTCTAATTTAGGGGTCAAAACAGCTGAGCATAGTGGAGAGGCATCCTGGCTAAGATACTTTCCTTCAGCTTCCCCATACTGATAGCAGATGGTGTAGGAGGCTGTACATTAACACAAGATCCCCACACGCTGCAGTGATCCTCCCCAAAGCCAGGCATGCTAATTTTGCAGTGTAAAACAGCCTCACCACACCAAAAGATCTGGCTATATAACCATCCAAATCACTCCTATATATTACATTTCAGCAAAGACTCAAAATGATTTTGAAAGTTTAAGCAAAACCATTTTGCAACTGACTTTTTTAAAAAAAAATTAAAAAGTAAATCTCTTTTTAAGTTCTGTATCTCAGAAAAGTTTCTCAGATTCAAAGCAAAATTTCCACACAAAGAAAATATAATACCATATTTTAAAAGGAATATGGTGTCTGAGAGATAAACTGAATTTGAAATGGAAATTAGGCCATCACCCTTCAAACATACCACTGCACAGCTTTACTCACATGAGTTGACACAGGGTCTGAGTAAACTAACACACGCGCATAAACATTTGCAGGGTCAGGGATTGAGTTACATCCTTAAGCACTGATCCTGCACAGATGTACATGGATACTTAATTGTAATCATTTGAGTAGTCCGACTCCTTCAATGGACTAAAGTTAAACATGTGTATAAATCTTTATCTTTAAGGACCTTTACTATAGTTAAACTACTGCATCTGATACTATTACTGTATCTAAATCCATCTCTGTAACATACATATTATCCTCTGATTAAAAACACAACTCCTTTTTATATGTATCGATTATTTTAATATAATTTCTTTTATTACACAATTTATCAAAGGTTATTTGCTCCCTATGAGTCAAGCATACACTATCAATATCAATGAAGTGTTTCTGCAAATATCTATTGTGCGCTTTGATTAACATAGAATTTAAGTGTTCCCATTTTTTACTTCCCACACACTCTCAGACATATGTTGTTTATTTTTTAAACTTTAAAAAGTGAGCATTGAAATTACTTCTGTTACTTATAAGTGAGGATTTCTTTAACTTGTTTTTAGAGACAACATGCATTTGGGCTTCCGTCTTTCAGAGATAATTAGTGAGAGATGACACAGCATTAGGGGAAACGAAAATCTGCTCATCATCACAACTCCCAAACTTAAAAAACTTCATGAATAACATTAAAACAGTAATGTGTGTCGCATTGTACTATTCAAATATAAACCTTTTTTTTTTAAAAGTCACTCATGGAGATTTTGTTTAGACCGAAATTAAGGACACAAGATTGTAACATATCAGAGGGGTAGCTGTGGTAGCCTGGATCTGCAAAAAGCGACAAAGAGTCCTTTGGCACCTTATAGTGGAAGTATTGGAGCATAAGCTTTCGTGGGTGAATACCCACTTCATCAGACGCAAGATTGTGACAGGTTGTCAGGCCCTAGATTCTTGCACAGAGCGGCAGAATTATTCTGCTGACTTTCCTTGACAGGCAGATCAAGTAAGGTCTATTAGTTCTAACCCAGATATATAGAAAGTTTTGAGTATCTCTCTGATACTCGACAGAGGACGACGACTTGAGCCCCCATTGATATGTGGCCATGAAAAAGGCAAATGTGAACCTTTGATGCATCAGGTGAGGTATTTCCAAGAGATAGAGGAAAGAATTCATGCCAGTGTACAAGACACTGGTAAAACAATTCTAATCACTCACATTCAATAAGGAGAAATTCAATTGCAACAGGTGAAGAGAAGGGCTACTAGTATGATCAGGGGAACAGAGAACCAATCATATGAGAGGAGACTAAAAGAGCTTGGCTTGTTTAACCTAACAACCTATAAAGGCTGAGCGGGATAGGATTTCTCTCTATAAATATATCAGGGGATAAACACCATCAAGGGAAAAGGTATTTAAGATAAAGAACAATGTTGGCACAAGAACCAATGGGTATAAACTGGCTGTGAATAAATTTGGGCTGGAAATTAGAAGAGTTCTAACCATCAGAGGAAAGAAAGGTTCTGGAATAACTTCAAATAGGAGTAAACAACCTAACTACCTTGAAGATGTGGCTTGATACATTTATAAATGGGATTATATGATGAGGTTGCCTGTGATAGCAGGGGACTGGACTTAATGATCTCCTTCAGTCCAATGTTCCTACTAGGGAGAAGAAAAGGGACAGGGAAAGAGGGGTCCTACCTTGAGGAAAACATGTGTTCAGCCAGCCTGCTACAAATTTTTCCCAGTTCAGCTGACCAATGCCTCCTTCAGGTGGCCAGAGTCTGCAGATTTTTGCAAAAAGAGCAAAACCAAACAGTCTTGTAAAGCCAGGACACTGAAACAGTTTTGAAAACCAAAACGGTCCAAGTGTGCAGGAACATGAGATCACCCTATTGGGTAGGGAACTGTGTGGAAGCTTACCATGCTACTGCCCTTACTCTGTTTGCACTATGCATAAGTAGAGATGGCTTCAGCTTCCTTGAATGTCTACAATTTCCTCCAGCAGGTATAGATGGATTGCTATTCTTACTCAGAACAATCTCCTGACAGTATAATTTATAAAACATAGGACATAGGGATTTTTTTTTTTAATGAAATACTTTTTTTTTTAAAAGGTTACATCTTTCAATAGGTATATTTTCATCTCTTAGTTTTACCATTGTTTTCTTTGGGTTTAGTTTCCTTTTGGATTTAGATGTTCTGGTTGGGTTTAGATGTTAAAAGGATAATGTCAACTCAAATTTGGCTCTAAATTTAGATTGTGTAAAACAAGATTTTAGGACATTTAACAGAAATGTTTCCGTGATTATTCTTTTCTCCAATTAATTGTTTTTAAACAATTAAAACAGTCCCCTGAAGTGTTTACAACCTCATCATCGCAGCATGAAGACACTGAAATTGAAGCTGGCTATCAACAAAGTAAAACTGATTTCCAAGCTGTAAAAAGTACAAAAAGAAAACTAACAAAATAAACAAAAGAAAACTGGATTGTTAACATTCTTTCAGTTTTAATAATCCAAGGTAACCAAGTTACCAAGATAACGATCTATGTATAAATATATGGAGCAGCTCCAAAGATTACAAAGAAGCTAAACTGATTTATGCCAGTTGAGGATCTGTTCCATCACTGAGCGTCCCTGTTTATTAACAAGGTTGAGAATATACTTGTAGGCAATGGGGTAGCGATTATAGACTTAGTTACATACTTCTTTTTTTAAGGGCAAAAAATTGGAACAAGAGCACATTGGGATAATACACAAAGAATTTACCACACCCCCACATTTCCCAGTTTCATTCTAATCAAATCACATGACATATGCCTGTGATTTGAACATATTTACTGCAATCCAAATGAAAACTGTATGAATTGTTCATGAATGATACAAAGAAAACGCCTGTGCACCTTGAACGTCTGTATTTTGTGCCCTCTGCTGCGAATGCAACGCACCTCCAGAGAGGTGAATAGCACCCTCCAGTCCCCTTCAAGTCAACTGGAGACAATGAGAGCTGAGGGTGCTCACTCAGCAAATCAAAGAACACAACCGGCACTTTGCAAATTGAGCCATTAATCAATCAGCTTTTTTTTTATTTTATTTTTTTTAAGGACTTCAGGGTTTGATATTTCAGCACAAAATGGACACTTTAGGCACCTTACAGGCAGGTGCAAAAAATACACTGCAGAGATTTTTGTTAAGGAATACCCTGAAGAGTCAGTTGGGTGGATTCAACAAACAGCAGTATTTCAGCTGGATATCCTTATCCACAGGAAGTTATCCGAAGAGGTTTTTAGATACTCTTCCTGTATAGTATGCATGAGGTCAGAGAACAGAGATCACTGAGAAGAGGAAAAGAACCCTCAATATGAAGTATTTTTTTCCTATTTTATCTTAAGGCTAACAGGAATTCAACAGATATTCTAGGTTCCCCCTTTACTGTAAGCTTCATTTTGGCAATGTTTTCAATCCAAAAAAATGAATTAGTATGGATTGAGACTTTACTAATTATTTTTTCCAAGAATAAAAATATCTCGCTTCTAAACCTGTTAAACCTAACTCCGCTTTCTCTCAAAATCCATGATCTTCTGCTTGTTTCTATAGTAATCCGTTCAAGTGTGTGATCACTCCCATTAAGAATTTTTCACAATTTGATTTTAACATGGCTGTTTTACATATACATACACACCAATCCCTCTGTTCTGAGAATGGACTTTTTTTTGGATTTTTGTCAAGATAAAATATGTACTCTCAAAGAGCCTGATCCTCCTCTTATTTAATTCAATGAAAACAATTCCCAATAGTGCGGGATCAGGCCCAGAATGTGTAAACGTTCTGAAGTCTCAGCATTAGTGCGGCTTAGATACAGTTACATTATATTTTAAATAACTATTATAAATGTTCCACACAAATCACTTGCCCACAGAGAGTAGGTAGGAGTTTGACAGTGTTGCCAAAGAAATGTCAGTGAATGAAATCTAAGTACCTACATTTACTATTGAAGACCAATAACCTCTTCTAATTACTGTGCAGAAGTTATTGCTCTCATATTGTAAATTCCTAACAACCAGTTAACCCTTTAGATGTTCTAAGTGTTGTAAGTGTTCAGTTCTCGAAATTAAGTGACGATGCCGAGTGGAATGGTGCTTTAAAATAAAAAAAAATTGAGGCTTAAAAGTGATTATACTCAGAGTCAATTCTATACTTTAGTTAGCAGTGCACACATCTGCAAGGAAATAATCTTGTTATAGCATTGCCATTTTTGTTCATAAAATTTTCCATAACACACAAAAGATTAATCAAAGAAAAAAAGTCTTCATATACCTTTGATTTTTCCACAAAAAACAATCTTTTTGGGATATCCACTTCATGCTCATTTCTATAAAATCAATTGTCTCACTTATTTCAGTCAAGTAAATAAAAGAGAAATGCTAAATATCCCAAAGGAATGTTTCTCCCCCCCCCCCCAGTAGTATCTAGGATAAAGATATAAAAAATCACAACTACATGCCTGATTTCAAGTACCAGTTTGTCCACTGCACGTCTTGCAAAAACAGTGTATCCAAAACTGAAGTAATCAATGTACATTTGACCCTAGACCTGCATTAGCCTACTTTGGGTCCAGGTCCCACTGAAATCACTTGCCATCAGCCTGGCTAGCTCTCATCAGTGTATAGTGTCTCTATTCCCAGCAGCTATGGAGACCATATGGAAAGGGCAGAGTTTGGAATTAAAGAGCCAGCCACGGAATGAGAAAGCAGCAACTCCACCATAAATAGAACAGGAGTACTTGTGGCACCTTAGAGACTAACAAAGTTATTAGAGCATAAGCTTTCGTGGACTACAGGCCACTTCTTTGGATGCATATAGAGTGGAATAAATATGCATCCGAAGAAGTGGGCTGTAGTCCACGAAAACTTATGCTCTAATGAATTTGTTAGTCTCTAAGGTGCCTAGGGTGACCAGATGTCCCGATTTTATAGGGACAGTCCCGATTTTGGGGTCTTTTTCTTATATAGGCTCCTATTACCCCCCACCCCCGTCCCGATTTTTCACACTTGCTGTCTGGTCACCCTAAAGGTGCCACAAGTACTCCTGTTCTTTTTGCGGATACAGACTAACACGGCTGCTACTCTGAAATCCACCATAAATGTTGCCCTCCTATGTTAACCTACCGTAGAACAAGGGAGCCTTTTGCTCCAAGCCTCATTCAAACCAGCTGTCAGCCTACACAGGCTTAATTCCTGAATGGGACAAAGCATCTCATCCCTAAGAGCCAATGGCTTGATCCTGCTCCCATTGAAGTCACTGACCTCAGTGGGAGCAGGAGCAGACTCTAAAGACTCATATTCAGTTACATGAAAGCAAAGCCTAGTGAGGAAATCTGTGCTCATTCCATCGGATCAAGGTACATAACTTCCTGGTAGAGTGGCGATTTCTCTCTGGATTCCAGTCTCTTTCTCCTTCAGTGCCCTGATTGCTGTAAGTGGCAATTAGAAGGAACAAAGTCACTGACAGACTGCCCCACGGAGGGTTGCAGCTGAGTAGGCATCCAAGCTCCTCAGCTCTAGTCACTACTGCATTTAAACAGCCCTTCAGGACCAGGATTCATCCATAAAATCAGACGCCAGAAGGTAAATGAATTATCTGAACACCAAAGGCAGCTCTGCATTTTTTTTTGACACTAATAATTTTCAGAGGATTCCCTTATCTAAAAGGCATCCAAAAATGATACAATAAGGAACAGCTGTAACATAGCCTGTTGGAGCTCTGCATTTTTGTTTCCTGAGCACCATTTCAGCAGCACAAATGATATTTCCCACATGTCCCTCCTCTACACAAAAATATGATGGAAGCTCTATGAATTAGTGATGCGTTGCTTAGACATATTTTGTAAATTTAATAAATTCTTCATAAGGCAACAGTGATGTGAAAGCCTCCTACACAGATGCCATGTAACTACATATAGTCTCATCTGAGCAGCTGAAAGTTACAGCATCTTTAGAGTGTATGCTAGTATACCCTTGACTTGTAGTCAGGGAACAGAGGAGTCAGACAGTAAGAAAAGCTAGGACCCACTCCATTATATTTCAGTCCTCTTTAAAAGATATTCACAAAACAGACCAGTGAAAGATAGAACATTATATATGCAGTGTAGTTTTAGCCATGTCGTTTCCAAAGTATTATAGAGACAAGGTGGGTGAGGTAATATCTGTTGGTCCAATAAAATACATTACCTATCCCACCTCGTGTGTCTCAGCAAATTACTTAGTAAGTCACTTGCCTAGCAGGCAAAATATCTGAGGCCTGATTCTCCATTCTTACTCCAGTTTTATACTGGTGTCACTCCACTGAAGTTAGCGGAATCATATAGCACAAAATTGATGTAAAGAAGTGGAGAATCAGGCCCATGAAGTGTAAAGCTAGAAGTGATTTTTATTCCATTTTATAAATACCAGAGTAATGGAGCACAGACTAATAGTAAAGGGCTATCTCTACTCTGTCACCTGCCTTGGAAAATTGACTATTGAGCAGAAACTGGCTTTACAACACATGAAGCAGTGCACGCCGCATATCCAACAGCAACTTCAAGTTCTTTCTTGCGGAACGAAAAAAGCCACACAGAAGACTACAGCACATGTACTCTACTCAGAGCAACTTAATTAGAACATAAAACTTTGCAGGGCCAGTTTAATAAAACAAACATAAGAAAGAAGAACAAAAAAGCAAACTACGTGAGATACTAATAATTTGAAAAGCAGTTCCTATGATATTTATAGATTGGCTAGGATTTTTTTTTTTGGACCATTATAAGGCTGGACCCTGCAAGGTACTGAACATGCTGGCTCATATCTAGGAAGGCCCCTAAGTACATGCTCAACATTAAACAAGCTCAAAGTTACAATGACTTCAAAGTACACAGGTGCTTGAAGTTCAGAGCATGCTTAAGTATTTTGCTGGATCAGGGCCAGAGTGTTCAGCAAGTGGCAGAGTCAAAGCTCATAACGAACAAGGTTTGAGCATGGCTTCAATCAAGGGGACTACTCACCAGAGTAAAGCTAAGATCACGCATAAAGGTTTGCAGGATCAGGGCACTGTTTGTTTGGAACCCTGTTGAAATCTTGTTCTTTTAGTGGACTGAAGCTGGTATCAATCAGAAGATCTTAAAACTCAAACGTAACATTGTGCTTTGTCTCCAAATGTCAAAAAAAATACATTGTCAATCTTCTTAGCAATTGGCTTATTTCAAATGATAGGCTCTATTTGTTCTCACAAAGACTATTCTTATTATTCCTACAATGCCATAAGTGTGCATAGCACCTACAGAAAGATTAACCACCTTATGAGTTTTTCTTAGATATGTCACTGCAATAGTGAGCTGTGCATGATTATTAAGGCCTATAAATTCCCCTGTCATTTCTAGGAACCACTGATTTCACCCATATAATATATCCGGCTCCACCTTAAATGAAAAATCCACAGAAAAGAATTTCATTCCTTAAAATGTGCATTAGCTATGGGATTGAGTACTGTTTTAAATGAGGTGTATCATATTTTAATCTCAGATCTTGGGTGCATATTTTAAAAGAAAACTTCAAAAATAAAATAAAATATTTTGCATCATGGACAAAATTCCAAGAATTTATCAGTCAGTGGTAAATTTGTTTGTTACAAAAACATGATTTCAAGGTTTGTAATTTGAACACATTAAAAAAATAATACATTCTGTATGCTAGGCATCCAAATCACTTTTAGTAATGCAAATATTTGATATTTGTTATAGTTTGAGTTATTTATCTTCCAAAGTAATTGAGGCCAAATTAACACATCACTACAGAAAACATTCATTCACAGAGCATATGTTGGACACGTCAAACTTGTTCAGGGGAGAGGGCCAAATTACATTTTTAATTATGGTCTGTGGGCCTCAGGACTACAGAAATTAAGTCATCTGCTACTCCCCTTGATCAAAAGCAACTCTCCCATTTATAACGGGAGATTTGCATAAAGACTTAGGCTAAAATGTGGCTGTTACACACTAATCAAGCCCCTGTTCTCACAAGGAACTTTGCACAGACAGATCACTGCTTGTGCCCACACCCCGTCAGCATCTCTCTTTTGAGAGAGGTGTACTAGTTCAAATAAGTTTACAGTTGTAGCAAAGATTTGTGCATGTATGGGGAGGGGAAGGGACAGTAAGTGAGGAGGAAAGCAAGAGACAGATCCAGCTCCACCAACCTGAATGACAAAGACAACACTAAAGAGCTAAAAATTTAGTGTCAGCAAAGGCAGAGAGAAAAGGTGTGTGGTGTGCGTAGCATACACAGACTATATTAGTCAGTGTGATGCATGTACCAGTCTTTTCTGAATATATTGTTCCTTTTCAAGGTAATGACCTACACGTAGAAGCACATTTCGGAGTTACAAAGACACTCTCTTGTGCCTCAGAGAAGGTGACGTCCACAGGCTAACTGGCTAGTAATGACAATGATGTTAACAAGCATGTTTTATCCAGAAGAATGCAACAGCATTTTATGGAGAGTACGCAGTACAAAGAAATAACCTCATCCATCCAATAACACAGCCATCTCTGATGAGAATCATGATTAGATGGACATAGCAACAGTTTAGGGCAGAAAAACTCCTTAGCCAACTGAAATTAAAATTAAAAACTGATTTTGTGAGCAAGTGTGCGTGTGCGCACGAGAGAAAACAGCTATGGGTTCTTTAATGGCCACGCTCCCTGCTTTAAGTCACAACCAAAACACATACATCCTCACAGCTGCATAATACCCCCTAAAACCAAGATGGGGCACTGGTTCAATACTGACTCAAAGGCAAGAGCAGTAGTCTACTGAATAACCAGCAGCACTTCCTGCAGCACTTAGATCAGAGTCATCAGCGGAAAACCTAAGTAATGACCAGGCCAAACACTAACTGGCTTATGAGATCACAGCCCAACGTGGTATGGCTCCCGGCCAGAAAGATGATTTCTTAGCTACAAAGGGATACATCCTGACCAACCTGAAGCCTGAAAACTGCCAGAAGATATTTCAAAATTATACAATTTTGGACCAAAGGAGGACTGGAAATCACAATGTTTAGATTTATAACAGGACAAGACATGACAAAGTAAAAATGGAAAGGAAGTGGCTAGCACATCTCTTTGCATCATACTAGCATACCCTGCGGAACAACAATATTTTCCCATAGCATTCAATACAATTATCTGGGTGAGTAACGGATAGTTGAAGTACAGCCCTGTACATATACAGCACTATCCTGGATATTTTCATCAAGCCTGCATGTGTATGCATCCATCAAGACATGCTTTCTAATTTAATTGGCCTTCAGTTTACACTCATAACCAAACAAAATTAAAATAATGAGTTTCACTCACAGGACTCCAGCACATAGTTTAATTTACATAGATAATTAAAATCACCACCTCTACTGTCCTTTCTTTGTACTTGGTGCTGTACTAGCAAACCTAGATGGTGGCATATTACCCATTTTCCATTTCAATTAAGGAAAATGATAAACGAATTCCAATGCAATTCACCCAGCCTTTCAAAAACTGAAAATGTTTAGTGTAAAATATGCACATTACTATTGAGTTTTTTTAAAAATCATTCAGAAAATTAGAGTAGTTTGATCAAGTTTTCTTCTGATATTCAAAATAAAACATTTTTTTCTAGAGCCACTTCCACTAAAATTATTTTCCACATCTATATATTCTAAGTTGATGAGTGTAGCAAGTGTATCTTAAGCTCTTTTTGAGCCGGGTAACTCCAGCTGAGTATTTTGGTAAATTCATTAAGAGGGGCTGTATCTCTGGCCAGCATATTCTCATTTAACTAATCATTCATTATTAATATTATTATTTAGATTATTTTGGACCCAGATTTTCAAAAATGGATGCCTAGATTTGGGCTCCTGAGTCCATCCTTAGGCACCTAAATGAGGAGGCCCATTTTCAAAAAAGAGGAGAATCCTGAAGCTGGGCACAGTTTTGACGCGCACTTTTGAAAATCTTGGCTCTAAAATCTGGAGACCCCAACTGGTTTAGAGCCACACTGTACTTGGGCTGTACAAACATGTAGTTTAGTGTCTCGGCCCCCTAAGAGCTTAAAGTCTTATCTTTAGAAGTGGAATGTAATAATTTTCCAGTTATATTGCCAGGTTCACACTTAGGTAAGCAGATAAGCAGCCCTAACTCCACCGTCACTAGTAGCATTTAGTCATCTACAATTTCATGGTAACGCCAGTAATTGTGATATTACTATGTTTCACTTTTGCATTGTATTCATAATAAAGCATTTTGGCTCTGACTCATTTTTAAATCTCCTATACCTCAAAATAGTCTATAGCATTGTTTGGCAGGACTGAATAAAATCAGCTGTGATTAAAGTTGACACTAATGACACTATTTGGTTATCACTTATGCCTAACTAGAACTGTATTGCCCAAGTAGATCCTTAGTTAAAAACAGTGTAATTGATACCACTGCACCAATCCAAAGTCTTATTTCTATATTTTTCAGGGGAACTGTTCCAAATGCATTTTCATTTACAAGTTTGAGTGAATTGCCAACTCCCCCCCCCCCCAGAGGAAATGATACAGCATGAGATACCGAGATGGAGATATTCTTCTCATCCGAAAGCACCTCTACAGACATTGGGAGGAGCACAGCATTGCCATTCATCCCTTTATTGCCATGAACCAACTATATCTAGAAGGGATACTGATTTCCAACCAAGGGCACACTGAGCCTCTTTGGACAGATCTGTCTGAGAGAAGAAAAGCCAACAAAAATCTACTAACAAAGACTAAGACACAGATTTAGCAAACTTGTATGCATGTAATACAACACACGAGTTCTACCACTAAGTCAGTGGTATCACACAGATGACTAAAGTTACACATATGCTTAAATGTTTGGCAAATGGGGCTCAAAATTCCAAGGGCAAAATTGTGACTTGCCCAACATGGTTGTGCACAGCAGTAATAGCATGCAAGATGTCCCATCACTCTGCTGTGTGACTGCCCCACATCACTGGTAAAGTGCAGGAGGAAAACAGACTCTGAGGGTGCTACTTCCATCTGTGTAGCTGGGCAGGAAGTAGGTGGAGCCTTGGCTCTGTATTCCCCCTCGTCTCATCATACAGCAAAGCTGAGCGGGCACAAAAGGAGACTACTCTGCTACTAGCAGCAACAGATTTCTTCTCGAGGAGTGAAATGGGGGACATGGAAACCAGGTCAGGAATTGTAACTTTCAAACTCATGTTCCTTCCCTGATCTGTTCCTGGAGCCCCAAACTCCTGGTCTTGGGCAAAGTTGCAATCATGCCCCAAAAGAGCAATACTAGAGGATAGTAAGGTTAGATAAAGCTGTTCCCTTCATAGTATTATAAACTTTTTCAGAGATGTGTAATAATTTACCTGCTTGAAACGGTATCAGGCTTCACTAAATTAAAATGATTTCAGTAGAGCACAGTTCTGAGTTCTTTCACTTCAGCCCTCTTTTAAACGATCCAATTATAAATTTTGAAATGGCCTCTAGCAACTTGTTTTGTCTTAATAATCTGTATTAATAATTAAATTATAATTTTAAGTTTAGAAAAAGACATATGCCTGCTGATTGAATAATTATCTGGAGACCCAAACCTACATAAACAATTTAATTTGGATTTTATTTAATTTAGATTCAGGAGCATGCATCATTTTCAGAACATTAATTAGAAACATATGAAAATAAAATCTTGAAATGATTTTAAAAAGTAAAACACTTTGCATGGTTTGTGTATGAGCCTAAACCAATCTCTTCAGACTCCTAGAAATTAAACAAGAATTCAGTGAAGCAAAACTGTTAAAGTGGTAGTTTTAAAGAGCTTGCCTCCTCTTCACGCACCCATAATTACGTTATAATGGGACTGGCCACCATTCATGAGGCATGCATTCAATAAAATCCTTGAGTGGTGTTATGTTATACCCAGACAAAATCTGTGTCAGCAAATCTGTTATTTGATTACTGACTTTTATTTACTAAAAATAGTTACAAAAATTAACTTCAAACCAGCAACCCTCTTCACTATACCAATAACTGCAAAATCATATTTTAAAAAACCCCCTCCAATTTATGCAAAATATAGATGCTACTTACTGCTGCCTAATATGAGCAACTCATACCCACGTTAATGAGCAGTTTCTCAAAAGGAATAGGTCTATTTTCTTCTTTGGGACTGAGCACTCTCCAACAGAAGGAGATTGCAAATCTAGTCCTATGTATGCAAACTAGGAATGGCTCAGCGCTCCAGCTGCACCATCTACACAGCTATTTTTAGAGCATTAGCATGAACCCCACTAACACAAATCTGGGGACCCAAGCTGGGAGAATCACTCCCAGATGCAGAGTAAACATCGCTGAGAGGACAGTTTAATTCTGTATATATAAATAAAGGGGGGAAGGACCCAATAGAAATTTTTTGTGACCAAAACCTAATAGGAAGAAAAGGAAAACCTGGATTTAATTAAGACAGATAACATATTTTTGGAAAGTTGTCAAACTTTATGTACATCTACAATCCTCTGCTATGCTGGCTGAGTTGTGTGTTGCCATTTATCTCAAACAGGTTGAAGCAATATTTTTTTTCCTACATGATACATATAATTTTTCAAAGTACAGTTTTAAATCAAGCTTCAGATGTAGGAAACAAAAAGTGCAAAATCAATATTTTGAAGTATTATGGATTTTGCATATCTAAACAGTCATGATGAATTAGTTACAGCAACAATGAACAGTAAGAAAAATCTACAGGCAATATATTGCTCTTGCAAGTTTTACATTAAAGCAAACTAAACCCCTCAAGTTATACTACGTAATAAATTATTGTAATAGTGTTTGGTGGTGCACAGTCATTTAAATAAGATTAATTTAGCAACTTTTAAATATCAATAAGTAATAAACATCTTCATGCATAGGGCATACTCATTCATTCATGTGCTACAGAGTATACTCCAAAGTCATTTTTCCAATTAATTACAGCTTCATAAACCAAGGGCCTGCTTCTCATTAGGATTATTTATTCACATGCAGAGTCTGGAAGACTTCTTTCCCAGTTTTTTTTTTTATATATATATATATATATATATATATATATATATAGAGAGAGAGAGAGAGAGAGAGAGAGAGAGAGAGAGAGAGAGAGAGAGAGAGAGAGAGATGATTAGAGCACTTAACAACAGGATCACTGTCAGCATTTAACACTAGAAACATTCCCCCCTCCCTTTCGAACACATGCCCATGGTGAGTAAGTCATTTTATATTCCGGACAGGAGATATTAAGGTTAGTTCACAAATGTCCGCTGTGATTTGGTTTCCTCACCCCCACCCAAACAAGTAAAAAAAAATTAACACTAGTCTATCATACTCTGGTCTTTTTACCTGAAAGTGCTTCCACTTTGTTCATAAACTCAGAATGTCAGCAGAAAAAAACCCAAACTATATAGCCTATACCTATGCAATTTGAAACTGATTCAATTTCAAACAGCATGTTAATCAGCATTTCAGATAGTGGTCCTTAAGCCTGTTACCATGGAATTTGTGATGAAATGTGTATGATGACCATATAAAATGCAGAAGAGATATCCAGGACACACACAGACTGAGCTATTGCAAGTCCTCTTTAATGAGAGTCCTCACAGACCAACTTCTGTAATGTGATCAAATGGTGAAAGCAATGACATTTAATAAGAGGCATGGTGGTGAGATTTCAAATAGTTAATCCTTGCTCAGCCTCCTGCTTCAGATGATGCTTCTGCACAATAAATGGGGAGCAGCAAGGGAATGAAGTAGAAGAGAGCTAGTCGGGGGACTATATAAGGAGGCCAGGTATTGAAAAGGGAGAGCTGCTATCTGTACTTTGTGGAGGGGGCTCTTGTGTTTAATTTTTGGAGTTTATTGTCCTCTTTCTTTTTTCATTTAGGGATTCTTTGCCTCATGGAGGGAACTGTAGTGTCCATATTGGAAAGAAGTCCTTTTTTTTTTTTTTTGGTGGGGACAGACAGAATAAGCCTCCTGCAACTGTTTTGTAACTCACCACAATCCCAGTCTCTTCAGGTGAGAGGGAAGAGCAAACCCAACTCCTTACACAGTGTCACAGGAATCATGCCCCAGTTCACTGACTAGTATTTCATACACTATTATTTTCAAATGACAGGAATCCAGAGTCCAGAATAAAAGTAAAAATTAAGAAACACAAATAACAAACAGTGACGACTATATGATTTGTGCCAGAGGAGATCCTGGAAGCATCTCTAACAGGAAAATCGAAGCATAAGAAAGATACAAGGAAAAGGGACCACACAGCAGGCATCCAGAATTAGCCCACTAGAACTTTAGAGGTCATGACTTTCAGATAAAAGTGTGTTGTTCATTAAGACGATACAGGAGCTCCTACAAGCGCAGGTAATTGTAATTGAGACAGAATAAAATAGGGAAGAGCTCACTCCATGTCTTTAAATTCTTCAGATACCATATCACAGGTTAAAAGGATTATCCAAGGATGGACAAGACAGACAATTAAAAACAGCTACTACTTGACTAGGGTTTTATTTCCTTCGCTGCTACTACTGTCTGTATTACACTGAGTTACTTAGACTCCCTTTGCTTCTGATTCCCAGTTATAAAATGGGGGATGATGATTACCCACCTTTCCAAAGTGCTTTAAGATCAATGTGAAAAAAATTAAGTATAATTATTGCTCACTTATTTATTTTTCTCATTACAAGAGCAGTCCCTAATCAAGATTGGTGTGCCATTGTGTTAGATTCTGTACAAAGTCAGTATGAAAACAGTCTCCAGGGAGCTCACAATCTAATAATATTGTTAGTACTCTATTGCTCCTGTTGATTAAATGGCTTGAGCCAAAGCCCTTTGAAGCCAATGGAAAAACTTCCATCGACATTAATGGGCTTTGGATTAAACCTAAAATGTCACCAGAGACGTAAAGATTTGTCACACCATCTTTTGCCCTGTCTTGATGATTTAAAAAATAAAAATGTCCCTTAAGGGCATATGATCAGAAAAATGGTTATGTGCCAGTAGTAAACTCTGTGATAAATATATATATACATCTTTTTAATTTGGAAGATAGTTTATAATACCGACTGTATCAAAAAGTGAGTTCTAGATTCCATGGTGGTTTTTTTGTGGCAGAGGGGAGAAGTTGAAGCAAAATTATTTTAGCTTCTCTTTAGTTGTGCAATTATAAAAACAACCACAAATAAACCTTCCCCTTGTGTTCCGGTTTCCCTTTTGAGTGAGTGTAATCCCCAAAGGGTTGGTGAACTTCACAACTTGTGTTGTAACCTTAGGAGGAAGGGGAAAATATTCAATTTTGAAGAAAAACGTATTTTTACATTATGAACATTTCAAGGTGGAATTTTGTGCAATATGTTGGAATATTTCTATTCATCTTTTTATGATTATCTTAATCTAGAACAGAGAAAAACAATGAATGTGTGCATTTCAGGGAGTCTCAGTAAAGAGACAGCTCAGTTAAGACTTCCTGGATAAGGATTACTCATCATAGCGTTGTTTTTCTTTAAAAAATAACAAGCAAGCAAAAAAGCTGGAAAAATAAATGCAAAACCAAATTCACAGTTCTACTTTGCCAAGCTCCTGTTTAATTTCCAGCAATAATTAGTAGTTCAGGACAATATGCCAAATGGTGCAAACTGGTAGCATTCTTAAGCTGCTTCAAGATGTTCTGTTCTGAAATGTTCAGCGTAGCTCTTAGAAAATTATGTATGTTACTGAATGTAAATAAAGCACAATCCTAAATTGAATAAAGTAATATTGAAATTAAATGGTTTATATTGCTTTTGTATCCATTGATATAATTATTCAATCAGATGCATACAATTAAAAGATACAATTAAGTGCCATTTAATTATCACAAAATTAAGGCAAAAAATCAAGAACAATCTCAAAAAGCAATCCAAAAAGTTAAGGTGTCTCTCACAATGTTATCTTGGCAAACTCTTTGTACCTATGCAACATTTTCTGCTTTTATTTCCTCTTTGTTAAATGTAAACCTTGCTATGTTTTTTATACTTATACTGTACTTATAGACTATAGCTCACACACACAAAAATGGTGGCTGTATTAAAGCTGCAGTAGAAAACAAAAACTTGGAATTTCCTGACTTTGGTATGTTCAATTTCTCAATTCTAAAATTGCATTCCAGTAGCTTTTGCATTTAGCATAAGGTGTTTTGATATCATACTGCCTTTCATGCCAAGGGGAGCCAAAGCACTTTACAACCCTATATGCAGGCATTTTATATACAATAGTTTAGAAAAGGATCTGAAGAAAAACAGCATATCTAATTCAAATTGCAGAGGGAATTTAGACAACAGAATATAATAACTCAAACTGAAATTTGGCAGTACTATCCTCTATCCAGGAGCCAATCATGTCATCACGGCCAAAAAAAGTATGACATTTAACTTAAATTAAATTAAAGGTCAGAGCCCTGACTGCTTTTCAAGAATAAATGGCTACAAATTGGTGCTGATAGCTTACAATTGCTTACTTCTGTTTTGGATAATTTATTAGTCACTTATTGCAACATAAACTTTTGCAAACAAACCAAGGGCCTGATCCAAAGGTCATTAATGTATAAATGGAAAGAGTAGGCTGCCCAACTTTTGGTGCATGGGCATGAGATCTGAAAAGGGCGGAATCCATGTTATTTTTAGCTACCCTTTTCAGATTTATTTTAAGCCATTGCTCATTACTATAGACATTAATAAAAAAACTCCCCACAATTTATGCAAAATCTGTTTCAGATACAAGCAGTGAAGCAGAGTGAGGAGGAAGAGACAGTTTTTAGGAAGAGACAGGTAATAGCAATAGGGGATTCAATCCTTAGAAATACAGATAGCTGGGTTTCTGATGACTGGGAGAACTGCATGAAATTGCCTGCTGGGCATGAAGGTTGTGCAACGCTCAAGATATCTAAACAGGCTTATGTGCAGTGCTAGAGAGGAACCGGTGGTCATGTAGTGGTACATGTAGGTACCAATGACATAGGGAAAGGTAGGAAAGAGGTTCTAGAGGTCAAATTTAGGCTCCTAGGTAAGAGATTGAAGTCCATGACCTCCATAGTAGCATTCTCTGAAATGCTTCCAGTTCCAAATGCAGGGCCAGTTAGACAGGCAGAACTGCAGAGTCTCAATGAGTGGATGAGATGATGGTGAAGGGAGGATGGATGTAGGTTTATTAGAAGCTGGAGGACCTTTTAGGAAAGGAGGAGCCTATACAGGAAGGATGGGCTCCATCTAAATGAAAATGGAACCAGATTGCTGGCATGTAAAACAAAAACGTTTGTAGAGGAGTTTTAAACTAAGCACTGTGGGAAAGCCAACAGATGTGGAGGAGCACATGGTTCAGACAAACACATCCACCATGGGAGAATCTATTAATGGGGATTCTCTACGCACTAGTAAGAAGAAGAGGATGGAAGCTGATAAAAATGTCTTGGGGGCGTTTTTAATCTAAGGGTTGGGGAAAAGCCGACAAGTGTGAAGGAGCACACGGTTCGGACAGAGACATCATTTAGGGGAGGATTTATTTAAGGGGATACTCTATATCCTAGTAACAAAGAAAGGATAGAGGCTGGGTAAAGTATAGGTAGTAACTGAAGAGAAACAGTCAAATGAAACATAATCCCATTCAATTGCATCAAATACTGGAAGATAGCTAAAAATTGTTAATTTTTAGCTAAGTGCTGGTATACAAATGCTAGAAGTCTAAATACTAAGATGGGTGAACTGGAGTGCATGGTATTAAATGAGGACATTGATATAATATGCATCACAGAAATTTGTTGGAATGATGATAATCAATGGGACACAGTAATATCAGGTTACAAAATATATAGGACTATAAGAGGTGGTCATGCTAGTGGGGAAGTGGCACTATAGATGAAAGAAAGCGTGGAGACAAATACAGTAAAAATCTTAAGTGAATTAAACTATACAACAGAATCTCTATGGATAGAAATTCCATGCTTAAATAATAAGAATATAGCAGCAGGAATATACTACTGACCACCTGACCTGTAAGGTGACAGTGATTGTGAAATGCTCTGGGTGATTGGAGAGGCTAAAACAGAAAACCCAATAATAATGGGGGATTTCAACTATCCCCATATTGATTGGGTACATGTTGTCTCAGCATAGAATGCAGAAATAAAGTTTCTTGACACCATGAATGACTGCTTCTTGGAGCAGCTAGTCCTGGAACCCACAAAAGGAGAGGCAGTTCTTGATTTAGTCCTAAATGGAGCACAGAATCTGCTTCAAGAGGTGAATATAGCTGAATCATTTGGTAATAGTGACCATTATATAATTAAATTTAATATCCTTGTGGGGAGTGGGGAACACCCAAGAAGCCCACCACAGTAGCATTTAATTTCAGTAAGAGGAATTACACAACCAATGACAAAGTTAGTTAAATGGAAATTAAAAGGTACAGTCATAAAAGTGGGATGCCTGCAAGCTGCATGGAAACATTTTAAAAATAACATAGAGGCTCAAATTAAATGTATACCCAAATTAAAAAAAACATAAGAGGACCAAAAGAAGTGTCACCATGGCTAAACAACGAAGTAGAAGAACTGGCTAGAGGCAAAAAAGGGACCCTTTAAAAATTGGAATTTAAATCCTACTGAGTAAAATAGAAAGGAGCATAAACTTTAGCAAGTCAAGTGTACAAGTATAATTAGGCAGACCAAAAAAGAATTAGAAGAGCAACTAGCCAAAGACTCAAAAAATAACAGCAGAAAAATGTAAGTACATCAGGAGCAGGAAGCCTGCCAAATGATTAGTGGGGCCACTGGAAGATCGAGGTGCTAAAGGAGCACTCAAGGAGGATAAGAACATTGCAGAGAAGCTAAATGAATTCTTTGCATTGGTCTTCACTGCAGAAGATGAAAGGGAGATTCCCACACCTAAGCCATTCTTTTTAGATGATAAATATGAAGAACTGTCCTTGACTGAGGTGTAAGTAGAGGTGGTTTTGGAGCAAATTGATAAATAAAACAGTAATAAGCCACCAAGACCAGATATTCACCCAAAAGTTCTGAGGGAACTCAAATATGAAATTGCAGAACTACTATCTGTAGTATGTAACCTATCATTTAAATCAGCTTCTGTACCAGATGACTGGAGGATAGCTAACGTGACACCTATTTTTTAAAAAGGCTCCGGGGTGATCCTGGCAATTACAGGCCAGAAAACCTAACTTCAGTACCAGGCAAATTGGTTGAAACTATCATAAAGAACAGAATTATCAGACAAATAGGTGAACATAATTTGTTGGGGAAGAGTCAATATGGCTTTTGTAAAGGGAAATCATGCCTCACCAATCTATTAGAATTCTTTGAGGGTATCAAACAAACATGTGGACAAGGGAGATCCAATGAATATTGTGTATTTGGACTTTCAGAAAGCCTTTGACAAGGTCCCTCACCAAAGGTTCTTAAGCAAAATTAGCTGTCATGGGATAAGAGGTAAGGTCCTATCATGGATGGGTAACTGGTTAAAATACAGGGAACAAAGGGTAGGAATAAATGGTCCGTTTTCAGAATGGAGAGAGGTAAATGGCAGGGTTCCCCAGGGATCTGTACTTGTACCAATGCTGTTCAACATATTCATAAACCTTCTGGGAAAATGGGTAAGCAGTGAGGTGGCAAAATTTTCAGACAATACAAAACTATTCAAGATAGTGAAGTCCAAAGCAGATTGCGAAGAGTTACAAAGACATATCATAAAATTCAGTGACTGGGCAACAAAATTCCAGATGAAATTCAATTTTGATAAATGCAAAGTAATGCACATTGGAAAACATAATCCCAAATATCCTAAATTAGCTGTTGCCCCTCATGAAAGAGATCTTAGAGTCACTGTAGATAGTTCTTTGAAAACATTCACTGAATATGCAATGGCAGTCAAAAAAGCTAACGATGTTAGGAACCATTAGGAAAGAGATAGATGATAAGACAGAAAATATCATAATGACACTATATAAATCCATTGTACACCCACATTTTTCAGTTGTCACCCCATCTCAAAAAAGAGATATTAAAGAGTTTAAACAGACTGGTACTTTTCACCTTGAAAAAGAGATGACTAAGTGGGGATATGATAGAGGTCTATAAAATTGTGACTGGTGAGGAGAAAGTATGTGTTATTTACTTCTTCACATAACATAAGAACCAGGGGTCACCTAATGAAATTAATAGACAGCAGGTTTAAAACAAACATAAGGAAGTACTTCTTCACACAATACAAAGTCAACCTGTGGAAGTCATTGCCCGGGGATGTTGTGAAGACCAAAACTATAACGGGGTTCAAAAAAGAATTAGATAAATTCATGGAGGATAGGTCAATCAATGGCTATTAGCCAAGATGGTCAGGGATGCAAAACTGAGTGTCCCTAGCCTCTGTTTGCCAGAAGCTGCAAGTGGACGACGGGATGGTTAACTCAAACATTGCCGGTTCTGTTCATTCCCTATGAAGCACCTGGCATTGGTCACTATTGAAAGACAGGATACTGGGCTAGAAAGACCATTGGTCTGATCGAGTATGGCCATCCCTATAGACTATTTCATTGGCTTTTGCCTGGTTTTATTACTCAACATACCAGCAAATATAGGGTCAGAATCACTTTTGCCCTGAACCTAGTTTAAACATTATCATCAGTGCAAAGGGGGTGTACAATGTTACCAGATCTGAATGGGAGCATTTTGCACCCACTCTTCCCTGGTGTATATGATTGCCTAAGGTACTGGGCAATGATGAATTAGGCCCATAATGTGTCATTACCCCTTTCATTATGAGATGTGCTTTACTACTTTAGCATACATTGCATATGCAGATATTATTAGTAAAGCAGTCACCTACATTTGGAAAGGAAATCTTTGGCATATTTATTTAATAATGAAGCAATATTCTGTGGGGTTTATTTTTTCAAATCCTCATTGGCCCTCCTTGTTAATGCACTGGAAACTCATAAGAACCCAAATAGCCACAAATCTGCATGTTGAGGGATGAAATTCTTATTAAAGCCACTATTAGTTTGTTGCATTTTTTTTATCTGTTTCCTAGCATCAACCTGAATTGTTTCATTTTGGGAGGTGGGGGAAGGGAACCACAGATGGCAGGCATCTGTGGTTTGTAGTGTTAACACATACAATAATACATGGTCCTTAATTGAATATAATAATGTAACTCAATCGAGGGCTGGTGCTAACATCATAAACCATGACAGTGCAGCTCAAGCAATTAATGAATAGGAGTAGAACTTCAAGATTGAATTGCTATCAAAGATGCTTTCTGGGTTTATATGTTGCTCCTAGATTACACATCATACCCTAGAGAAAATGATAGTTATAATTTTAAAACAAGGAAACTGGGACTAATTTTAAAATCTCAAACTAAATGCCACTGGAAAAAAGATCTATAATGGGGGACTGCCATTCAACTGACACTGACAGAGGAGGATTACAGTTTGTGTGATGTTGAGATTCAGATGACTACAATCCATTTACAATTAAGGATACTCTGAATGTCTAACTATGAGGAAATCATAAGTGGCTGAAGGGGAGAAATACAGGAAGTCCAAATTTAACCTCCTGGATATAGCTAATGTTATGCCTGGCACTAGTAAATATACTGATGTTCAGTGCAATGGTGACAAATGGAATGATGGATCAAGGGATGAGCACCCTCAACCCAACACCTCAGCACTGGTGCTTTGTGCCTGGCAGGACTGAGCCCTGAGCAAACATCAAACCAGTATTTCAAGGATTAGACAAGAAGAGATCCAGTATAAATATAGGAATAAATCATGTCTTCCCTAATTTAATATCTAATATTCTATGACAAAAGGAAGACATTGTCTAAAGCTATTTTTAAACATATTGCACTTGTATTAGTGGGGGAAGGGTCTCTGCTTATTTAGGAACAAAACTGATTTCCTTAGGTACAATGCATTAGTAATCCTCTTTACTCGGAGGAGGGGGAGGGGGAACAAAACACTGGTTATATAATCCTTTACATAATCTTCAAGTCTCTATAAAAATCAAGAGACACTCAGTTTTAAAGACTGTAGTCATGATTTATTAATTTGACCAGTGTTTCAGCCAGCTACTTACATTTGACTTGATTTTGGAAAAACATTACTCTAGGAGCTGAACGAAACTTAATCCTGGTCTTATGTTTCTTATTAAAATGCTAAGTGCTTCCTTAACAAGTATGTACTACTATCATTTAGAGAGGGACTACAACTGCATTTTAGAAGCAACTGCATAAGATTTAGCATGGACAAATCCCTTCTTCTAACTATTGTGTAATACAATCCAACTGCTGCTCATTATAGCTTGGCACTCTGAACTCTTTTGTAATAGAAACTTTATGGTCATTAGCCTCAGTATAATCTACAACCATATGAATGTTTTTCTCACATAAATTTATCAGTTATACTTTATAACTAGCACCCTTGTATGGGCTCAGCTGCTCCTTCTCATAACAGAGTTATAGTTGGCAGCCACAGGAATGACATAATTGGATTTTTAAACTACTGGGCTTCCCCCCGCAGCAAAAAACATACAAGCCTTTTCATTATTAACAATTTTCATTTGTACCAACACATTCATTATCATTAACTTACAGGTACAGTACACATGAATAAGTAAATAGTTCTTGAATCATTATAAACTTGGAGTGGTTAAAAAAATGGTTTACATTCAGGGCCAATCAACCCTGCAAAATCCATTGTGCTAGGGATGTGTGTAATACGGGGTTCTCACACTGGGGGTCAGGAGCTGTCAGGGGGTCGTGAGGTTATTATGTGGGGGGTTGTGAGCTGTCAGCCTCCACCCCAGCCCCGCTTTGCCTCCAGCATTTATAATGGTGTTAAATATATAAAAAAGTGTTTTTAATTTATAAGGGGGGTCACACTCACAGGCTTCCTATGTGAAAGGGGTCACCAGTACAAAAGTTTGAGAATCACTGGTGTAATACAATCACTAGAGCTGGTTGTAAAACTGAATCTCTATCCTGGGGAAATTCTGACATTTTAACATTTCTTTTCATCCTATTCTGAAATGAATAGTTGAATGGATATTCTGAAAGTTTTGTTTCAGAATCATCAAAACTAACTTGCCAAAATGTTTATTTTTGATAATGTGGAAACAAAATATAAAATACTAGAATACAAATACAATTAATATTGCAAATAATAAAATATAAAAAGAAATGAGCAAGTCAAAATGAGATACTTCATCAAAACCCTCATATGTGAAGATGAGTGTTATAATATAGCCAGGACAAAGTAGGCTTTAATCCTAACAATCGAGTGGAGAACAATCTAGTTTAACAGCTATGGAGTGTGGATCTGAGAGAGATATGTAGTCCCTTAGAATTCCACATGTACTTTTACATATAAATCAATAACTGTGCAGAAGAATTTTTATGGGAAAAATATTGTACTAAATCCATCCATTTACAAAATGCAACTTGTTTTAGTGGACTAAGCAAAAAAAATAGGAAACAGGAGATCTGCCATCGGAAAGGAGACATACAATGGGCATGTATTTCATCCACATTTTTGAAAAGCAGGATAGTTTGATCTAAAACTTAGGATCTCTGTTTTTTTTGGAGGGTGGGGAGGGGGTATTTACAAAACTAAGCTTACTATGAAGATTTGTGAAGTGTGTGGGCATTTGTTTTATTCACAGTAAGTGCAAAGCATTCTGAAAAATATTTCTTACCCTCGAATACCATATCTTTGTGATAGTGCATGTAAATCAAAATGGGAGACTAGGGGAAAAAATGAATACATAAAATTGACCAGCCTCATATCACTATCCAGGCTAAGTGAAATGCAAAATTTAAACAAATATAAATGGTGAAAATAAAATCAGTCACTTAAAAGACATGTATTAATTAGTTCAAGTCAGTGAAAATGTTTTAGATATCTAGGTGTTTGGCGCCTTAGAAACAACTAACAGAGAGCGAGAGAGAGAAATTTTAACTAATTAATAAAACAGAAGGGATCATTGCAGTTGCACAAAGATGGATTTTGCTCATAAATTATTTTAAAAATATGATTTTTGCCTGTTTTTTCTCTCTGTTTCTAAATACCCTTTTCTTAAAACCGAAGGCCTTTTTCCAGTTGTATAATTTTTTTTGGCTCTGTTCCATTAACAGTATAATTTGTGGAAACTAATGATTAAGGTTATATATTATTTTACAGCAGGAGTCACTGAATCCATTATTTTTTTGTTTTTTAAAAGCTCCCCATGATTTTTGACATTTTGGCATTAAGTGAGTGAGTGGGTGGGTAAAATGTGCAGGTGTACTAACTTGACTGACAGCTTTAAGAAAATGGTTCATGGAAATTTATATGAGGCTGACCTTAAGTAAGACATCTGTGACCGTGCTACAGGGAAAGAAAGGATCCAGACCAATGGACTTGCAATGGGGCCCACAAACACTAGAAGACCCGTCAGGAATTAAGGCAACCAAAGTTAAAGAAAAGAGGTAACAGAAAAGCTCCTTTATAATCTTGATGTGTGACTGTAATCACTAGCCTCAGGTTTTCAGAAAATAAGGGATCCAATTATCTAATATCAGGATAGCAGGTCCCCTCTGTGCAGCTCATTGCTTCTCATCCTAATGCTGCAGTGGGAAAAATGTGTGAGGGTCAGCTGCATTTCAACATCATCCCTATGTCTCAGGCGTATAGAGCTTCCTCCACTAAAAGCATGTCTACACTACCGGTGTTACAGTGGCACAGTTTACTCCTGGAAGAATTCTGTGCTAAAAAATTAAAAAATTCTGCAACAACAAATTGAAAATTCTACACACCATCTTTTAAAATTCTGCAAAATTCTGCACATTTTATTTGTCAAAATAACACAATATAATCACATCAGTTTCAATTATTTTTGGTCATTTATTTCAAACCACCCCTCAGCAAGTATGTCTGTAATAATACAGACAACAAAAAAAGATTCAGCAAATGGTTTTTGACAAATAGATTCCTTACTAGGCATATTAGTATGTAACGCTGAGTAATAATTCATTTAAACTACAATAAATAACTGTATTTCCCGCACCCTTCAGAAGCAATGAAAAGGGTTGGGGGAGTCAGGGGTAATGGAGGAGCTGAGGAAGAGGGAAATAAATTGCTGGGAAGGAACCTAGGTGTGAACTTGGAGGGTTGTTGGGTATGGGTGGGAAAAGTATAGAACAAGGTTTTTGGGGGGGCGGGGAGGGATTGTTAGGGAGCTTCCCCCATGCAGATCCTGGCTGACCCCTTCAGTCAGGCACATCTGCCCCTATCCCCATGTTTATGCACCCCCATGTGTCCTTGCACCCCCTATTCAACATGTGTCCCACAACGCCCACTCAGACACCCACTCCCCCCATCACCATGTGGCCCTGCACCTCCCGCCTGTCTGTGGCTCTGTACCTCCACTCCCATTCAGCCTCTTCCCCAGTCTGTCCCCCCCTCTGGCCCTTATGAGCCCATCTGATCCCCTCAACACCCTATGCTGTCTGTCTCCCCATAGCTCTGACCTGGCCTGACAAGCACTGTAAAGAAGGCAGGCTCTTTCTCTTCCCTAGATGGCCAGGAGCTGCTGCTTTGTTCTATCACCACAGCACCCTTTGGTGAGCAAAAGGCGGAACTGCAGCAACATTTAGTCAGAAGCTTTCTTCTGCACAAAAAAATAAAAATATGTGTAGCTTATTAATTATGTGCAGAATTCCCCCAGGAGTAACAACTGCAGCACCATAAGGTAGACACTTCCTACACTGATGGAAGGTGGGTTTCTTTCAATGAAGGTAATCTACCTTTCCAAATGGTAGAAGCCACGTCTACACCCAGGTTTAAGCTGGCTTTACTATGAAACTCTGGGGTGAAAATTCAAGTGAATTGAATCTACATTTTAAGTGTAGAGCAGAGCTAAGTAAGGGAAATAGTGCTTGTTTGGGGAGCCAGAGCAGCCTCGGTGACCTCTTGTGGTTCCCGAAGTCCATGAGGCTTTGTAAAAAATAAAGTTTTACAAGATCCATACAAGTAATTTTGAAGAATCTAAGCATTCCCTTGCAATGTTTGCAATCGAAAGAATGCAGCATTGCAACAATCCATGAGTACCTGATAGTGAAATTGGTAAGAAAACTCCTATGGCTGGGATTCTCAAAAACACCTAAGAGAGTTGGGTGCCTAACTGCCTTAGGCACCTGGAAATTCCTAGCCTATAAATGTATGAAATAACCTGCTTAGCCCCTTATTGCCAAACTGTCAGAATATAAAACATAAAAACGTAGCTTGAACAGTTGAACACATTTTGAAAAATATTTAAATTGTGATAATCTAAAATGTTATTTGTAACATAGATAAGGATTTTTTAAAATACATAATTTTACTCTTATAATGTCCCTTTAAATATCAACTAGTATGCAAACCCTAGTCTGTGCATTAAAGGTAATACAGAAGGATGACGCCCATGATTGTAATTAAATACAGAATCATTTCTGAACTTGACAAATGCATCTTTATCCATACCTACAGAAGGTTTCATCGAGACTAATAAAACCCAGAACATTTTTTTCTCAAAAATAATTGAGTTTGTTATGACACGTCAAATATAATATATCATATTGTTAACTTTTATAAAACAAGATTATATTAAATATCTGTATTGCAGAAACAATGCAACATGACTTTGTAGCCTGTTCATAATCATGACCTGTTAAATATAACACTGTTAGGTATATGATGAGAAATTCCCACAAGCAGATTTGCATGGCCAACAGCAAGATTTGTTATATTCTCTCTGCCTCTGTTTGTATGTGTAATTTATTCACAAGACGAATAGGCAATAAATTCTTGTAGTAGTTCCGGGGTGGGGCTCGTCCCTTCCTGGGGCGCCTGAAAGCCAGGCCGCCCCACTACAAAGCGAATAACAGTTAGGGCCCCGACCTTTGGGTAGGAGCTAAGCACGCAATTGGTAGTCCAGAGCTCAACCTTTGTGCAGGGACTGAGCACACAATTAACAGCTCAGAACTCAGGCCCTTATGCAGGGACTGAGCACACAGTTAACAGTTCAGAACTCAGGCCCTTAGGCAGGGACTGAGCACACAGTTAACAGTTCAGAACTCAGGCCCTTAGGCAGGGACTGAGCACACCATTAACAGTTCAGAGCTCAGGCCCTTATGCAGGGGCTGAGCATACAATTAACAGCTCCGGCCCTGGGTCAGGGCGGGGCAGCAAACCACTAGTCAGTCAGTGGCCCAGGCCTTGTAGCAGGGGCTGGGTCAGTTTGGGTTAGCCCAGGCCCTAGGTCAGGGCGGGGCAGCCAACAGATAGTCTGTCAGGGGCCCAGGCCCCTTGGACAAGGAGGAGGAGAGACTGCCACCCGGCACGGGGTGGCAGGGGGGAACATAGGCCCACCCACTCCACTGTGTTCCAGCCCGGGGCCCTATCCGCAGCAGTCCGTCTGCCGCGCAGTCAGTGGGGATCCTGACCGCAACACACTGACATGGGTTCGGGGTCTGCTATCCCCGGGCCACTTCCCATCTCCTCCTCCATGGGTACCTGCTCCTCCTGAGTTCCGTCTGCTGGGTCGCAGATCATGGGCTCCTCCGGGCCCCGAGCACCAGGTAGGTCTGTCGCTCCCTCTGGGCCCTCGGCGGGGGGAAGCTCAGGCCGCTCCTCGGGGTACCGGGCTCTCGGCAGGCTCGGCCAGTCCTCCTCAGGATACCGGGCTCTCGGCAGGCTCGGCCAGTCCTCCTCAGGGTACCGGGCTCTCGGCAGGCTCGGCCAGTCCTTCTCAGGATACTGGGCTCTCGGCAGGCTCGGCCAGTCCTCCTCGGGATACCGGGCTCTCGGCAGGCTCAGGTCCGCGGGAGCTCGGGCACCAGCGTCTGTCCTCTCCCGCTGCCGGCCAGCTACTGAGCGCTGTGGCCTGGCCTTTATACTTCCTGTCCCGCCCCTTGACTTCCAGGGGGCGGGGACAGGCCGCGGTGGCTCCGCCCACTCTGGCGGCTGTTCTGGCTCATCGCTTCCTGGGGCGCCTGGAAGCCAGGCCGCCCCGCTACAATTCTCCATACGTTTAATTTTACCAATACAAAACTGGCAGTGTGGAAGTGTTTCGCAGATTACCTGCATGTGATCTACTATGACTAGTTCTCCACATCTCTCATGTATGTAACCACATGTGCTGATGGCACATTTTCTTGATAAATAGCATCGAGGGTTAGCAAGTAAAATGCAGTGATGGCATTAATCCAACAGAATAATTTACTGACACTCTCCTGTCCTATTTATATTTAGAAAAGGGTGAAAAATTGAGTGTTTTAAACATAAAGAGTATCCACCAGCTTGTGTTATCAATACACAGTCTATAAACTCCTCTGTTGTCATCTGCCCCAGCAAAACAGTTTTCTTTACCACTTTTGAGGAAAATTACAATAGCCTGTGTTATCGGATTGATATACCCTATTGATTCAGCATATCTGGGGTTTACATAAAGAACTACAGGGTAACTTTTACCTAAATATGAGAAGTGTTACTGTTCGGTATTTCTTACCTTAGGCCCTGATCATGTACTTGGAGCCATGAAGAGCCCCATCAGCATTAGTGGGTGCCAGGTGAGTAGAAGGGTCTGCCCTGCAGTTCTCAGGCCAGCATTGAAGCTTATGTTGTTACTAATGAGAAGTTAGGGAATACCTAAGAAGTGATCTTACTTGGAAATGGTTAGCTGGAATTCAGCCTATACTGTTGAACTCAGGCACTAGTCACCAAACAAATACTAGCATTAGGGTAAAATTATGGGCCCAGGACTGCTCCCAAAGAATCACTGAGAGATTTGCCTTTGATTTTGATGGAAGCAGGATTGGATCCAGTATAAAGTCTTAATTAAGTTAATCATGGGGCCATTTCAGTTTAAATATTACAAAAAAACCCAACTGTGTGGTGATTTCAGAATATTACAGATGCAAAGAACTTAAAAATAGTTGATTATTTCTAATATTTTAATCAACACTCCTCTCCCGTACACTGTCCCTCACAAATAAGTCAAATGCCATCATAAAAGTATTTAAACTGTCAACCACTTTAATTTTGTAACTCATTTACAAAATTCCACAATTCTTAATAGGCCTAATAAGAAACATCTGAATTATTACACATATGATGGGATGTTATAGTTATGAGACAAAGTGGGCCATATATATACCCGGTATAAATTGGCATACTTCTGTTGGGTGAAATCCCTCCCTGCTGAAGTCAATGGGAGTTTTGCCAGTGACTTCCATGGGGCCAGGAATTTACTCCTGATTTAATGGATTTATGCTGGTTTACATCAACTGAGAACTTGAACACTTATTTTAAGAGATTCTTTATTTGCCTTATGCTGAGGTGACAAATCTGTTTTATCTCCTGACTCCAAATTTATTTTCTGATGGACTGTTTTTAAGTGTTATGTACTAGCCATCATTAGAGAAGTAACATAGTTATTTATTTGAAAGTGCAAATAAAACATACCCATTAGATTTTTAAGTGTTTTTTATAACTAATGCTTATACCTTCCTAAGGTTCTATCCTGCAAGCTCTTACTGTAAGTCATTACTTACAGGAGTAGTATCACTAAAGTCAATTGGACAGCTGCAAGAACAAAGGCTTGTAGAATCAGGCCCTTAGTTCTGCTTCATATTGGAATTTATATCACAAACCCTTTAGTGATTGTTATATGCATCAGATGAAAATTTCATACAAATAACATTTCAAGTCCCCATGTAACTACCTGAAAATATACTGTTTCTAGAAGGCTGACATTTTATTAATTGTGAGGAAATCAGTCATAAAATGAAATAGGTTTATGCCATGCCAATAAATGTACACCTGAGAACTGCAACATGAATGAGTTTTAATTTATCTGTAATATAAGCTACGTATTTTTTATAAAGTATATGTGTATATATAACCCAGGTACAAATTAACTTCTGCCTAAGGCTACCACCAAATGTCAATTAAGCTGCTAGACTTTCAGAGGTTAGTATTCTGTCTTCCTGCCTTGGGAGAACTTTTGTATTCAATTTATTGTTGAATAAAACAGCCAGTTTGGCAGCAGAGATAGATTAACAAATTGTATTGTTTTTGTGTTTGCTTTTTTAGGTGAGAACACACTACTGTAAAAAAAAATTAACTAAGCCCTTTTCCATTGTTATGTTTTTGACTATTTAAAGATGAGCTAAATAAACATGCTTTTAACTTTTAAAATAGCATCTAACAAGAGATTTTACTTTATTTTAAATCAGCTATTGGCTTTGCTTAAACAATTACTGCACTAACTTTTAAATAGTAATAGAAGCTGCTGTTATAACCATGGTTATCCTATTGTGCTTACATATGCTCAAAATAATAGTTATGAATGAGTACTCCTGTGTCATCCAAACCCACTGATACTTTGGACCCAACTGCACTGAGTCTACTTTGTCAAAACTCCCAGAACAGGGATAGGAAGATTAAGAGAGTAAGATTTAAAGTGCATGAGTCACCCCTGGCTTGGCCATCTTTATTAGGGTAAGAGAGAGCCCCTGGCGTGTCCAGTGGCAGTTTTGCCTGAACAAAGATTGCACCCAGTTGCTCAAGGGGACTCCATACTATCATCCTCTCCCCCTCTTCCATGCACATACTCTTTAAATTTATAACAAGTTGGCAGTGTTTGCCTACAGCACTCCTCACCATGTATTGATCCTGCTGGTATCTAATGTTCCACCAAGGAAGGCAACTTGTTTATTCACACAGACATAAAGAAGGTGGGGCTGCCTCTCTAGAATGTGGGGTGAACAGCTAAAACACAAAATCCCTTTGAGAGGCTAAACCTGAAAAGGTGTGAACTGAACTGCGTGCTTTTAGTATTAATCTGTTTTTTGTTAGTAAAGCCAAACCTCAGGAAGGCTCTGAAGTTATTTTCTTAATTCTATATAGGAAGTGGAGTTTGGTGGACTCACCTGTTATGGCTTGTAGGCAATAAGGGCTTAGTAAACCTTTGTCTGACTTTGGGAGGCTATGTGGGCTCACTAAGGCCATGGCCAAACAACAAACTCACCCAGATGATAAGGGATCACCAGCCAGTTCTGTGGTCTCTCCTATACACATGTGATGTGAGGGGACGGAACAGGGTCACATAAATAAACTTTGCCTTTTGAGAAAATAATGATGGGGAGAGATATGGTTTTCCCATATGCTGGGGGCTTCTAGGGCATGCATTGTACCCGAACAAATTAAAGGGAGAATAGTGGTTGGCCTGCTGGACTCAAGGTATGTCCAGAGATTGGTGGAGGGGTACTTCCTTATAACCCTTAGCATCCTGGAGGACAGCATAGCTGGGGCCAGAGGGAGCTTCTTCTCTGAAGGCAGGGGACACTCTTGCTCTATGCCCACCCCCAATAACTCACTTACAGAGCAGCAGTAAGAAAGGGGATTGGAGGTGCCACTGTTGGTGGTGTCCCCAGGCCGGTCCCCACTGGTCCATGCCTGAGGCTTCCCTGGGCGGGATGTCTTCACACTGCTTCCCTCCTTCCTGAGTGCATGGTTACTTCCTAATTCTCTGCACATTCAGCTCTGATTCTGAGATTTCCAACAGCCTCACAATCACCCAACCAGAAATCACTGAGCTCGATAGTAGCTGTTGGTGAGGTTACAGGCAGCTGCTAAAAAATGACAAGAAATAAGATTTGCAAGACTTGTAAACCCTGTAATTGACTATTCTCTCCAAAAGTTCATTTCTGCTTGCACTGAAGTCAATTGCAAAAACTCTCAATAGCTTCAGCAGGAGCAGGATTGGGCCAGGGTAAGATGGGTATGCAACGTTCAAAGTGTTTTCAACTCCCATTAAGCATAACGAGAGCTGAAGCAACTTGTCAAACAGGATTAACATAGCCTTTATATATCCCACCATGGATAGGCCTGAATCTGAGAGGTTCTGAGCACCTGCATCTGCCATTGTTTTTATTAGGGTTTGAAATTGCCCAGCATCACTAAGGATCAGGCCCATGTGAGTGTTATGCTAAATGAGAAAGTTGCAATGGTGCAACCATTAGTGGGTATTTTTAACTTCACATTTGGAGCACTCTTCATGATTTATACTCATCTTTTAAAGTTTATCTGCAAAGTAAAAATGCTTGTATTCTCTTCCTGCCACACTCATAAGTCACCCATTATTAAGTACCTGGGCAAGCATGAAAACACAAAAATATTGACGTACATTTATTTAGGAATTTTTGGGGGTGGTGGTGGTCATATTTTGCTTTCTGTGCCGTATCTATAATGGCAGGTTAGTACATGGAGTATTTGATAAACACTGTTTATCAACGTTTTTTTCTGCACAGTTATTTGTGTGGTCAGACATTTGCAGCATATTCATGAGCAGTGTGAGATAAGACACTGAAGAAACTTTGCCATTGTTCTCATGTTGTGGAGAAAGAGATTAATTCAACAGGAGAATGAAGCATCACACAAGTGATTTCGCTGGTCCAATCTTGCCGAGGACAAGAGAAACAGAAAGGAATGGATGGTCAAACAAAAACAAAAAACCAACAACCAAGAAAAATCAAAGTAACTATTTGGAACCAAGATGATTTTTTTTTAAATGCTAACTATTCATTGCTGTAACAGTTTTTTTTTTTTTTTTTTTTTTTGTAATTAGATACGAGTCTGTTGCTGTTTTATTTACCATAGTGGTGATGCTCACATCTCATTTATTGAATGGACATCATTAGAGTGAGCACAGCACAGAAAGGTTATTAGTGCTTCATCTGAACTCTGAAAATGTCAAGCCAAGGGGGAATGGTGGATGGCGATATGAAACCTATTCCAGTTATCATGTGTTAATGAGAAGAAACAATGCACAGTCTTCAAGGGAAAAAAACAGCAACATGAGGTGTATTTATGACCACAGCCATCAGTATATACTGTTTTCTATATTCTCATCCTCATTAAAATATGTAGAGCTTACCATTAAGTGGTCAGTTTACAGGCACTGCTTACATCACTAACCCACTGTGTCAGGTTCAGTGTTCTATAGTTGCTAGTTAGCACAACCACAGAAGTAAGAGCTATATCTTGGTAGGTGAAAATGGCCTTACTCTGAGGCATTAACAACAACAATGCTCTATGAGATCGCAGGAGAACTGGCTATTGTAAGGTTGCCTCACTAGCAAAATTCAAGATTTGCCACTTTAACATCTCTCTTCATAAGTTTTTCTGCTGCAATATATATCTATCCATTTACGTACCATAGAAAGAGAGGTGTGTCAAGCTGATGGAAGGAAAACTGGACATACATCAAGTTCACAAAAACATTAACAATTTATTGTGCTTGGTCACATTAAAGATCAGTTTTTTTGTTACATCGTTTATCTTTACCTTTGCGAATGAAGATGTCTTAACATTGCTGTTATGCACAGCAACTCCATTCCAATGATACATCTTGCTTGTATTAATTTTAGAGGACTTATCTCGTAATCAACAAATATAATTGGGAGTACTTCTTTTTAATGGGAGATTTATTGTTTTCATTTTTTCAGGTATTGTGTTTATAAATTTATTTTTATGCATTTAAAATTCATTTGTCCAGTAAATATACCAAAACAGAAATCTTCATGTTAATACCATCACAGCTCATATATTTTATATACTATAGACCCACACAATATATGATGCATGATACAGAGAGACACACATTTTTGTTGGTGTCAGTTTGTAAGAGGAATATGTTTAAAGAAGATCTGAAAGGGGGAAAAAAGCTGTTCTCTTCGCCCTCTTGCCACCCCCAATTTCATGATGTATAAAGATCTGAAAAGCTTCCCTCTCCTCAACCCCACAAAAACAGCGTTATTTTAGAATAGAACTTTAGGTCTTGACTAGGCTGGCAGATTGTAATGACCAGAGGAATAGTAAAAGGATGAAATCACAGAAACCAGGAGAGTAAAAGTTCAGCAATTAAGTGAAAGGCTTTTTAGTCAAACTGCCTAGGGCAGTTGATTTGTTGTTTGTTTTGTTCACACCTATTTAACTTCAAAGAACAATTAACATTTTGGATTGAGTTTCGTAAACCTCACTCCTTCAATAATTAAGGTGTTAGGAGCCCTCCACATCTTCCAATGGTCCTCCAGGAAAAACAAAAACAAAACAAAGCCAAAAGTAGGCAGACAAATAAAACAAGACAGACTACACTTGGCATTCCTGACAACTCTAAAGAAAAGCATGAGGAAAAAAAACCCTTAAAAAAATAAAACCCCCACACTTTTAGCTCTTCCTTATAAAAAACAGTATATGAGAAAATCCCTTTTAAACCAGCTAGCAATAGAAATTAGCCAATAACAAAGGAGCATCCAGAGGATGAGCAATATTGATCTGATAATATTTACTACTCATTGCCTTTCTTGTGTCTATGTAAGGCCCCATTCCTGCGATGTCATGTGTGCAGGGAACCCCATTGATTTTAGTGAGGTTACACAAAGGCTATAACCACATTTGCAGGATTGAGCCCTTAATTTTGCTTTAAAATAGACCTATTCCCACAGATTAATATAATTTATGTATTTAAAATCCAGGGAACTGATTTATGTGTTTGCAATCATCGCTCATTTTATTTTGTGAAGCTGTCTATTACTGGTTTATTAAAGACTCATTATAGTATTCAGCCCAAATGTCAATCTTATTTCCAATCCTGGCTCTTCCCTCTATATTTAGTAATTACCTACATGAATAATATCCAATAGTGGTGAATTTGGGACATGCTGATCAATAGAAAAATTACAGTGGACATTCTAAGACTATTTCTTTACCAAAAGGGATAATTTATTCAAACTGACTCACTTGGACTAGAGGAAAAACAAGAAAGGGCACATATATAGATATGCACTCTACATAGACCAAATTCTCAGGTGATGTAAATCAGAATACGGACATCTAAGGAGCTATCTGAGGATCTGGCCCTATACATGCAAAAACCAAAATCTGTAGTAGTGCACTTTAGGGGCCTGATTTGGCAAACACATGCTAACCTTTGCACATCTCTCCGTACTATGGATGAAATTCTGGCCCCAAAATTCCTATTGACTTCATTGGAGCCAGGATTTCATCTTTACAAGTCCCTATCCTACCAGAGGGTTGGAATCAGGTTTCTGATTGATGAATTTACCAACAAACTACAGAAATTACAATAGCATGAAGTCTAAAACTTTAATGACAGGCACATGGCAGAAGCAGTTATTTTGTTTTTCTAACATAAGGTGTTAAGTGAGTCAGCTTTTTCACTTTATTCAAGAAGAAATTATGTCAGTGGACAAATCTATAAAAATTCTCATATATTATGATCTTTCCTCCAATGATCTCTATACTTTTCCTATTGAACGTTTTATGAAATAAAAAAAATAATTTATATAATGCAAGCAATTAAAAATGCATCTAAACGACTTTTACAAATTTGGAAATCATAAAATGTAATGATACAAAATAAATCTGGTTAGCAATTATGAATACAATCAAAAAGAAAGATTTTCTAACAGTAAATAATTCATTATAGTGGTATGTATTATATTAAAGCCTAAGAAACACTTAATAAACTTTGCTCCAAATTTAATTGTGATTGCAATTTAAAAAATATTCCTTGAATTAACGTAAGCAGTCCTAATCTAATAGAACCAGCTTCCAGTGTTCTGTCTAATGTGTTATATGTATATGTCAAAGTCAGAAAATCGATTTATAACATTAATTTAATCTTTACTTAGGAAAACAGAAAATGCTTATCATAATCAGACCTTAATTAAAAAGCAACTGTTTTTTCAAGAATTATTCTCACACAGTGCCACTTCTGCATTAAAAATATATATATTTTAAGTAACTATCAAAAGTGTTTATTAAAATCTAATTGCACAGATAAGTGTGCATATTTAATGTACTACTATAACTAATCCCTGGTTGTTGTGTCTCCTCCCATCAGGCCAATTTCAGTTTAAAATACAGTGAATATACTTATATTTTAATCTGTTGTAGATGTTTAACACACTCAATAGGGTATCAAAGAACAATTAAATTGAGAGTGTTTGATGCTCAAATGCAGACTTTGAATATATTTATTTTAGTCTCAATTTAGGAAAATATGTATGGTTCTGTTAAGGGTTATTAACACTGTGTGTTTCTTTGGAAGGACAGAGGGACACTACAAATGATAGTGGATGAATAGTCAAATCTCAGGGAGGAGGGGCGGAGGAAGTCTGTGGCCGTATGACAGATTGCAGTATTACTCAGTCAGCTACCTTTTCTACGTGGCTTGTCTACGGCTTTGAAACAGCAGTAAATCAAATCGTAGCATGCAACTTTCAGTGTGCAGTAACAGGGTCCACATGCTGACTTAATGTGCAGCAGGCTAGCATACTGTAGATTTACAGACTGTGCAGACAATTCCTTAGATTAATAAATGGAGCTATTTGTTAGAGAAAGGACCGAGTCTTTCCTTTTTAAAAACTCTCCTAATTGCCTGATCCTGAACCACTGAAGTCAGCAGAAGTTTTCAGATGGCTAACCCAACAACCATTTGGGGCTGGGGGGAGGGAAAGAGGAGAGAATGGCTATCCTGCAGAAGGTCGCTATTAGCAAAATGATGGTGTTGGTGAAGGAGCTGTCACTCCTCTAATCCATTTTTCAAAGGTGTGTAAAGGCCTCATCTGTTTCAACTGACCTTGGTATCCTGAGAGAAGCTTCATCTAGGAACTGATCTTGCACCAGTGATGCAAGGAAAACTTTGCAATCAACATGAATGGATCCAGCATCAGGCCACCAGAGGCCACTTGTGCTACAAGAGTTGAATTACTGGACTAGAAATTAGAATGACTCTGTGCCTGAGACTAACAGCACTGAGGAGAAGTAGATACAGTTGAGCCACTCACAGGTGGGTGAGATTCTGCATTGTGCAGGAGGTCAGCCTAGAAGATCATAATGGTCCCTTCTGACCTTAAAGTCTATGAGCCCACTATCAAAACTGCTGCAATACCCAAACAGAGCTTTGTAGCCAATTAGTTCATTCATTATGTCATCTATTGTTATGGTCAACTGTAATAATTTACTATAGAACTATCAACTCATCTAAACTAATACCTTAGCGTATTCTATGTATGATGTGCTTTTCATAGTAGCAAAAGCACAGGGCTGAAGAGGTGTTAAACATATTGTCACCAATTCTCTGACCCACATCTTACTACAAGATGCAGATTCGCCACTGACAGACCTCCTCCTAATCATAGAATTATAGAAATGTACAGCTGGAAGGCAACCCAAGAAGTTAGTTAGTCCATCCCACTGCATTGAGGCAGGACCAAGTACACCTAGATTATTCCTGACAGATGTTTGTCTAACCTGTTCTTAAAACTTCCAATGACGGGGATTCCACAACTTTAATTGGTAACCTATTCCAGTGCTTAACTATCCTTATATTCAAACAGTTTTTCCTAATATGTAACCTAAATCTTCTTTCCTGCAGATGATACCCATTACTTCCTGTTCTACCTTCAGTGGATTTAGAAAACAATTGATCACCATCCTCTCTGTAACAGTCTTGAGATATGTTAAGAGCTGTTATCAAGCCCCCCTGCCAAGTCTTCTTTTCTCAAGACTACACATACCAGTTTGTTTTAAAATCTTTCCTCAAGTCTGGTTTGCTTAACCTTTTAACCTTTTTTTTAACCTTTTTGTTGCTTTCCTCCGGTCTGGACTTTCTCCACATCTTTCCTGAAGTGCGGCGCCTCAAACTGGACACAATACTCTATCTCAGACTTCACCAGTGCCACATAGAGTTGAACAGTTACCTCCCATGACTCAGATACAACACTGCTGTTAATACACTCCAGAATATTAGCAACCTTTTTTGCAGCTGCATCACAAGGTAGGCTCACATTCAATTTGTGATTCACCATAACCCCCAGATCCTTTTCTGCAGTACTACTGCCTACCCAGTTATTCCTGAATTTGTATTTGTACATCTGTATTTTTTCCCCTCTAGGCATAGTATTTTACACTTGTCTTTACTGAATTTCATCTTATTGATTTCAGATCAAACTTCCAATTTGTCAAGGTCCTTTTCAATTCTAACACTGTCCTCCAGTACATGCAATCCCTCCCAGTTTGGTGTCATCTATGTTTCTTTTAAGCATACTCTCCACCCCATTCTCTAAACCATGAATGGAAACACTGACTAGTACTGAATGCAGGACAACCCCCACTGGAACCTACTAGATGCATCCTCCCAGTTTGACAGCAAACCATTGATAACTTCTCTGAGTACAGTCTTTCAAGCACTTTTGCACCAACTTTATAATAATGTCAGCTAGACCACATTTTCTAGTTTGCTTATGAAAATGTCATGTGGGAATGTATCAAGAGCTTAACCGAAAACAAGATAAATCATGTCTACTGCTTTCCCCCTATCCACAAGGCCAGTAACCAGGTCAAAGGAAATTACGTTGATTTGGCAAATCTATGTTGGCTATTATATATCACCCTTCTATCCTCTAGGTGCTTACAAATTGATTATTTAATAATTTGTTCCAGTATGTTTCCAGGTACTGAAGCTAGGCTGATTGGACTAATAATTTCTTGGGTCCTCTTTGCTCCCTTTTAAAAAGATAGGTACTATAGGACATCCTTTGGGATGTCACCTGTCCTCCAGGAGTTATTGAAGATCATTGCTAACAGTTCCAAGATGATTCAACTAGTTCCTTAAGTATCTTACAGTGAATTTTATCAGGCCATGCCAACTTGAATATATCTAACTTACCTAAATATTCTTTATCTGATTCTTTCCCAATTTTCACTTCTGTGAAATTGTGTGAAACATCTAGTCACATTTAACTTTTTAGTAAAGACTGAAGAAAGATAGGTATTAAACACCTCAGCCTTTTTGATGTGATCCATTATTAGCTCTCCTTCCCCGCTAAGTAGAGGACCTACCCTTTCATTAATCTTTCTCTTACTCCAAAATATTTATAGAACCTCTTATTGTCATTTATGTCCCTTCCTAGGTGCCTTAGCCTTAGCCTTTCTGATTGCCCTTATACCTTGAGCTATTCTTTTGTACTCATCCTTCACAATTTGTCCACATTTCCACATTTTGTAGAATTTATTTTTGATGAAAAGCCTCTATAGTAAGTTCAAAATACTGGGTCAGATCACCCCTTCTATTTCTGTGAGTGGAGGAAACTCTGATCTGGGTTATTTAGGTGTAATGCTGATAGGTCAGGTGCAAGCTCATGCTAAGGCTCCTAGGTCTCAACTGAACACAAACAAATACATAGCTGGAGACCTATTGGCTTATCTCTGTGTTAGTATTGTTAAGACAGGTATTAGAGTTCTAAAAACATGTTCAGACTTTATGAAACACTTGTAGGGTGCTTTGTTAAGTGCATTTCTCCCCCTTTCCCACCTATGAAGAGGAGACATGCATGTGAACTCATGAATCTGGCTTGGTGGGTGAGGAGAAGGGAGGAAGGGAAGGAGGAGGAAAAAGCCCTTTCAAGGACATGTCATCCCCTCAGCTCCAGGGAGAATACATAGTAACAGAGATAACGCTTGTTTCAGAGTAGCAGCCGTGTTAGTCTGTATCCGCAAAAAGAAGAACAGGAGTACTTGTGGCACCTTAGAGACTAACAAATTTATTAGAGCATAAGATTTCGTGGACTACAGCCGAAGAAGTGGGCTGTAGTCCACGAAAGCTTATGCTCTAATAAATGTGTTAGTCTCAGAGATAACGCTGACCTTGTCATCATGATATTCCCTTACTCCCTCCACAAAGCCACCCAGGAGGTGAGGATTGTGGCCGGTGGGGAAGCCCCTGGGGCATGGCTCCTATCAGCAAAGCAAGGCAGATGCACAGGGCTCTGAGCAGAATTTGGGAGTTCTGTAGGTTTTATGGAAGGAATTCCCTGCCAATTCAACAGAGAAGTCAAATTTCATAGACCCAAAGGAATGGTCACATAGAAACAGCCATTGTTGCCTCGGATCCTCAGGAAGAAAATCCCATTGAGGATAATTTTGTCCCTGGATATTAGGGCCTTAATTGAAATGTCAGACACACCCAAGAGGAGTGCTCCATGAATATCTTTAAGCAGAACATTATGCTCTATACATCTTGTCTCAGGACATACTGCTAAACATTGCCAGCAGTTGAAAATGAAGTCTTAGTGCAAGTCAATTGTAGAGTTGTCATTTAAGATGAAGAGTTAAATATTCAGTTTCTAAAATACTGTATTGGATTTGTGCCACACAAGTCAATCGGTCATGTGCTATGATTAACACTACCATATTGGCCTCCACTCAGATCAAGATAATTGGCTGAGCAAAGTGAGGCTTAACACTCAAGCCAATGGCATTTCTGTTTGTCTGGGGAGCTGCTTCAGATCAGGAGCTATACTGACTGAGGATGAGTGAGCCTGGAGATTCAACTGTGGCTCCCTCCACAGCATGTCTGGCTTAGGCAAGTTCATTTACCTTTGCTGAGTCAAAAAACTGTTTTAGTTAATCTAAACACAGTCCATTTGGTGCTGCAGGCAGAGAAATTGCAATCTTACATAAGCAATGAAGTGTGCAAACCTTGAGTAAACCCATAGTAATAACACCTTGCACACTGATAGTGCTTTCCCTCGAAGGATATCAAACCACTTCAAAAACAAATAACTTAAAGCCTAAAATCACCCTTGGGAGATTGGGAAGTATTACCGTTATTATCCCAGTCTACAAATGCAGAAAATGTGGAAGAGAGGTTAAATAACCTGTGCAAGGTCAAAGAACAAGTCAGTTGAAGAGCCAGGAACAGAAACCAAATCTCTTGCTCTATCTAGTCATCTCTACTACGCCCCACATTGTGCCACTAGAGAATACTCTCTCTAAGCTGAATCACTGCATACATTAGCTGCACTGCAGCTGTTCATCCTGTTTTAAGAGAGTTTAGTGGTTCCACCAGTATCCCCTATTTTATGCATAGGGAATATAGCTCAAGTAGGCAGACTATGTAGAGTGAATTCTTAAATTGTAACAACTGAACTGTAATCTCTGCAAGCTACACCTCAGGAAGAGGTGTAAGTGTAAGAGGGAAACTTTGTTAGAAATATGTAATATACCGAACAGCATGGGTTTCATTTGGCACATGGCTGCACTTTGGCTACATCTGATCTATGCAGATTAAATGTCTTGAATTGTGAAAATGAATATACTTGTAATATACCTGTGATATATGCTCAAAGTGTTCCTCTAAACACATTCCAGTGTACCCTTTGAATAGCATTCTTCATATCTATTAGCGTTCTGCTATTTTTTGGGGGGGAGGGGAGGAAATGGAGGTGGAAGGAAGAAGGGAATTTAATGAAAAATCTGTATATAGCACACACACTACTATTTCTTAAAACTACATTTTAATGACTGTATGGCTACAGGCCAACAGAAAAAGGGCTTGTGTGACAGTTTAAATGACAGAACATCTGAAGTGCCCTTGAAAATTATTTAAAAGTTTGTTACAATCCTATAGGTCAAGAATGAAAGGCTTCAAACAGCAGTTCTGCTAAGATACTTCTGTGACCCCTTTTAATTCAAATTTATTTCCTATTAATTCAAAAGTTTAACTTAATACTCCGGTGCCTTCAAAAATCCCTCCCTTTTGAAAATCTGTGCTCATTTATATACCATAGGGCTCAATAATATTCATATCTCTGGCTGGAACATAAATCTATGCTGAACCATAAGTACTGTAAACCAAATAACCCACAAGATGCCACAAGCAATGGGAGTACATACATCTAATGTCATTAATTTGGTATTCAAGCAACAAAGGGATGAATAAGTTGAGATGATCTATAAAGCGACAAGTTTTCTTCTATATTTGTTTTAGCTACATTTAGTGATAACAGTTTACTCTATATTAAATATTCCATATTGTTAAAAGGGCAAACATTCCAAAAGAAAATCTTTCCAGTGCCTGTATTTAATTTTATAGTAAAAATGAAAATTTTAAATTATAATGAAGCTTTTTGTACAGTCATAACCACATAGTTATTGATAAATTAAGCAATTCTAATGCAATAGGTTTGCCACTTGTCTTTACTAAGACAGAGGAAACATTCTGCTTTATATACTTGCCTTGGAGCTACTTGATGTTTTGAGATATGCATGACATTTTTAGGACCACATTAGGGAACATAGAAAATATCTTCATACTGAGAAGGAAACCCATTCTGCATTCTATCAGAGGGTAGTGGGCACCCTAATAACCCTATCATAAATACAAAGTCATCTCTGCAGCAGACTGACAAAGGGAGGTTAACTGACAGTCCCAATAGCTTCACTTTAACCTCAGATGTCATGAAACATGTCATTCTCAATACACAAGGCTCAGACCGAACAGCTATGATGGTTGACACAAAAATGCATATGCAGGTATTTAAAATATTAACCATCTAAAGAGAAACCCATAGCTCGTCTTACCTTGGGAAGAAGTGGTCCCCCTCCCCCCAGAAACAGTCATTAATTTAAATAGCTGCTATGCATAGGTTTGCACAGTTGTATAGTTACATCTGGTGCAAGATATGATCTAAGATAAATTTACCAAGTTCTGTTCTCATTTACACCAGCGTAACCATTGAAGTCAAGGGCATTAATCAAATTTTACATAGGTCAGAGTTCAGAATTCATCTCAATGTGTATCATTCCACCTCCAGTGCAATTCAGTACTTAGGTTAACAGTTGTTTAAGGTATATGTTGAGTGTAAGTTGGTCTGAAAATACATATATGTGACAAAAAGCATAATTTGCATTGTTTCTCTTATTTGATTTTCAGCAGATTTCCAGAAACCAGAGTTAAAATAGCTGGACTGATAGGTTGGTGACATACAAAGACAGAAATAAAAAGCCAGTTCCCAAATAGCTATTTTGAATTATCCCAGTTTCTACCCATTCTATACTTTCTTCATACAGGCATCATCATACTCTGGAGCCAGGAATGGGCGGCGACACTTAAGAAATCAATGAATTAATGTTGTTATGATAGCTGGCCAGGAAGGATGGATGTTCTATGAGGATGATGTCCTGTGTTCTGAAAAATAAATCTTCTCATATGCTGCTCACAAACCTATTGACTTAGGATCTCTAAATCAAAAAGTAAATTTCTAAGCTGAGTCTTTCAAAAGAAGCTCTAATAAGGCATTTTTCATGTAACCTACAGTAACTAGAAGTGCTACTTTTCTCCTTTTTCCACCATACATCCTGAAACTTCTAGTCAAAGAGTGTATATCAAAAAGAACCAGAATCATTACCTGAGTTTAACTTCTGACATTATATTATAACTGGTGCAAACACACAGGATCTATCATAATGATCAGACCTAGTGGGCATGCACTTAAAAAAATCCAGTCCTGCACCACCGTTAACAATATTTGAGAGCTCTGGGTTACAATGCATTTCTTTGTAATCTAGAATTTATTGCAAATAGGTGATGTCACCGATATCAAACATATCAGGTACCCTTGGAAGGATGTATATACTCTCAAAATGTGGCTTATCATCTGACCTACAGCTAGGGTAAATGGTCTTTTATATCTGCTTTAAAAAAAAAACAGCAAAGTGGGCACAGCATCAATATCATTAATGACAATACTGGAGAACTATACAGGATGATGTTATTCTCAGACACACAGAGTATTCATTCTGGTTATCTAAATTAAAGTTGACTAGTTCAGCATATTTACAATAAAGGGAGAGTTATGGTTATTTTAGGAAAATTTACTTTAAGGAAATGGGCCACCTGCTAATTCTAAGAAAAAACTTGAAAGGTGAAAGTGTATCCATCCTTGGCCTAAATCATCTATTGGCTGTAATCTCCCCATACTGAAATGGCCAGGTAAATTAATACTTTGAAGACCTGTTCTAAAGGGTCAGGAAACTTTCTTCAATTTCCTTACAATAGGTTTATAAATTTTGGGTCTCCTCACAGGAGATGCACAATTTACAGTTCCCCACCCCAACCTGGTAATGAAAAAAAGAGTCCAATTTAAAAACGTGTAGCTCCATGACATTAGCAAATGTATAATGCAGAATTAGGATTAGGCAGGCTGGATTAATCTATTAATCACTGTGTGATCTTAGTAAAATTAAAATAAAAAAATACTTCTATGAAAACTAGTCATTCAACTGAATCATTACATTTCAGCAAATGTTAGCTTTTATATTCTGCATTTGAAGTAAGAATTCCTCATTTCCTAAAAGAAAATATCAGACCAAATTACTCCTAACTTAACTCCACTGAAGACACTGGAGTTAAATCGGGGATGAATATGGCCCCTTGTGTTTAAAACAACATGAAGGTAATTTATTAAACCTAGAAAGAAAACTCTCCAGCTTGCAAAAAAATGCACATTGCACAAAAAAACAGCAGTTTCCCTCCAATTTGTGTCTACTTTTGTGATGTATCTTTATCATGACTGGCTTCTTGTAAACCCTTACTACAAGGCTACATGGAATAGCAGCAAGTTTCTCATGGCTAATACTTGCTCCTGAGTCAGCAATGTGATCAGGTATATAGTGTGAAAATTACAAATTATAGTTCCTCCTGCACCAAAAGCATCCACCTTGGTAACGGAGTAGAATGGCTCCCATGCCAGTGCAACCGAGATGATTAAATTCACTGTAATCTTTGCAGGCGTTTCAATTTGAAGTTGATCTTGAACTCTTGGTATGAGACAGCAGAGAGTTAATCCACCAAACAGTAGATCTTTGAGCTACAGTGACAGATGTTTAATACTGTTTCTAACTATCATCTTTGTGTAGTCAAATTGTGATCTCAGATGAGATTTCCTGATATGCACCTCAAGCCCTTTAACCCTTTATTCTGAGCTGTAGGTAACTAACATGTTTCATATTGCTGCTTAATTTTTTTTTTTCAAAAATGTTCAAAATGGAACTGTCTCAGCCAATCACAGTGCTGGGCCAAACTAAGTGTAGAAAGGATGGTCTAATAGACCAGGCACTGGATTGGAAATCAAGAGAAGTGGGTTCAATTCCCAGTGCTACCAAAAACTTCTTGTGTGATCTTGGGCAAGTCACCTCATCTATCCTGTACCTTAGTCCTCCATTTGTTAAATGGACCTAGTATATTTGTACCTAACAGGGGTATTGAGAAGATAAAAATTAACTGCATGGCTGTGACCATGTGAATACCTAGCTAGATAGCTACAGTTACAATAGTGTGAGAGTATTGGAGTTCCTGGTAATTATACTGTATACTTAGACCTGACACTATTGAGAAATTGAAAGATTGAAATGTCTTTGCCGACTAGGCATCCCTGTGCCTGGGAGATGGGAGAAAGTTAAACCACATACATTTAAATATCAATTTAAAAAATCCACCAAAATATTGCATCACATAATTTAAGTGACTCTCAATGACAGCACCTTTCAAATACTGCACCAGCCTGATGCCCCATGAACACATGCACTGCATAGAGTATTAGTTACATGAGCATCCCAATACACCCCCCACCTCATCAAATCTCTCAGAAACCCACCCTATCATATTCCCCAAATCAAGCTACCCAGCAAGTCCACCAGCAGCCTCTCCTTTTCCCTTCCTCCATACTCCTAGCCAATGCTGCATGTCTCCCCCTTCAAGAATTCCTCCCTTCAGGGATAATTCTTCTCCCTTCTCTGGAACCATCTGCAGGGATTTGGGGCCTTTCACCCATTAATGCACAGTATGCAAGTTTGGGTGAAGCTGGGAAAGACAGACAGACAGACTGACTCCTAATGCTTATTTCTCCAGTCTCTCCATATGGATCCCCATGCTCACATTTTAAACAAAGCCTCATGCTGCAGCTGCATGGTGTCACATCACCACTGGGTGTCATGGTTTTTAAGGTCAGACTTGACAGAGTCCTGGCTGGGATGATTTAGTTGGGGATTGGTCCTGCTTTGAGCAGGGAGTTGGACTAGATGACCTCCTGAGGTCCCTTCCAACCCTGATATTCTATGATTCTATGCTGCAGTGTTTACCAACACAAAAGGGTCATCTGCCATTTTAAATCACATTTTTCTAAAGGGACTCTCTCTGCCCCCACTTCTGCAATACTAATTTTCTCCCCAATGTTTCAGAGATGTCACTGCCATACGGCAGGTAAGTAATGGACATAATGACTGATGTACTCCTGTATGTCCCCTGGTTGTGGCAGGAACTCAGCATGATGCCAAAAATATTACGAGCTGAAATGTTTTCAAATACACTGGGAGGAAGACAGAAGTAGACATAGTATCATTGGGTAGAAATAGTTTTTGTATTTTAAAACTTTGTAATATTGCAAGGGGTGGGCCTGATCCTTCAACCATTCACCACATGGGATGCCTGTTGAAATTAGTGTCTGTCTGGCATCTGGAGCAGCTCCATGACATAGGGTCAAATATCATAGCAACAAATCTATTAGAAAATTAACCACTACCCATGCTAGAGAAATTTTTCTCCATACCTAAGAAAATACATATGGCAAAACAACATAATCCCCTCTTCATTTCATCTCACTCAAGGAAACGAATCAACAGACATAGGGTGAAATCCAGCCCCAACAAGTGGCTGCATTGAGAGAGTGACAATAAGCAGGTCTGCATACTGATGCTTGATAGGCCAAGGCAGAGAACAGCATTGGATTGGAGCTATCCGGGGAGAATATCATGAAGATGCAGGTCTAATGGCCCAAACACCTTGCACAAATGGTGTAAGGAGCTGAGGCTACTAGCTCAGCCCATAAGCTGAAACAGAGGGGGAGGGGATGGCAGCCTACACTGCAGCCCCCACCCTGATCCCAAGAGGAAGGATAGATTTTGTCTCCTTTCTATGTTGGGCATATAACACTCAAGTATAGTGCTGAACTAAATGCCATTAGTAAAGATTGAATCTCCCAGTGCTAACAGAACCAAGGACTGAAAAATGTGTGGGTTAACATATATCCTGCCTGGCCATTTCAACTTGGTCAGTCCCCTCAGCCATTTGTAATCACCTGTTATCACCAGCTTTCCTATTATGTTCTCCCCCGCCCCACTTTGTATTTTATTTTGGCTGGTTCTTGAATCACCGATTCAACATTTATACTGACTGATTTATTTTAACGATCACATTAAAACTTGCTCAGCCTTTAAGAGACTTTTGATGGCTGCTTAAACTGAACAGGAACCAGTTACAAAATTCAGAACCAGATCTAGGTGCTCAGATTTCTGGCACCTCCAAAATAGTCAAGGGTGTTGGACGTTTTATTTTGGGCCCCTCTCTAGGATAGTTTAATGAGATAATGCAAGAGAATGAAGATTTAGGGAATTAATGTAAAATTTCCAAGAGCACTTAAGTGACTTAGGAGCCTAAGTAACTGATGTTCACTGGAATGTAGGTTCCTAATCCACTTAGGGACTTTTGGAAATTTTACTATTAATCATCAGCCTTTAATTTCTGGCTCATCAATTAAAACTCACCACCCTTGACAAATCAAACTCAAAACTCCCTTGATTACATGGCAAAGGTAGATGTTGAAAATTATAATGTATGATGGGTTTTTTGGGTCTAGATGGCCAATAGTGAGAGTACACAAGAAACACAACTGTTCACCTTCTAAGCTAAGAAGTGTTGCTCAGTAAACAGAGATGAGACAGGGCAGCAGCAAAGAAGCCACTACTCTGTATCTCCATGGCTCATCCAGGTTGTGAAGAAAATACACAGCTCCGCTTTGCAATGTTTATTCATTTTAGTACATTACTACCTTCCAAAATTGAGGTGGTTCAGGACAATTAAACTTCCATCACAGATAAGCTATCTTGGCACACAATTTTAGCCATCCAGTTATGTTGCTGATCTATTACAATTTGATGAACTGTGAGTCTGTAGTAATAGACTGAGTAAAAATCTGCCTTACCGTAGTGCTAAAAATATCAGTAACATGTTGGATGTGGGCATTCAATTCACAGTAAGTGCCAGAGAGAGTTAATAAAAGATGAACTCCTGTACCTCTTGCATTTTTAAGCAAAACTCCAGCATCCAAAATTCCAGCCTAAAGAAAAATTGAGATCTTTTCACACTTACATTTCTTCACTGGAACTTTCATTTCACCTTTAAATTATGTACAAAATAAAGGGCCAAATACTCTGTTAGGTGAGATTTTCAGGTCAATGGAGATATACCAGCAGAAAATTCGACCCAAGAATTTACATCTCATATAACCAGAAAGAAATAGAGACAGATGCCCAGATTTTGTGTTCTGTTCCTGAACCCACCTTTGCACCTCCCTATTTCCGGGCTGTCTCCAGGACTACTCAAGATGTGCTGGTTTGTAATGCTATCCCCTATGATACAAGAACAGAATAGCCAAAGCACAGTGCTCCAGCCATACCTTCTCGACCGCTATTTTCTCTACTCTGAGAACCTGTAAACAGTGGCGATGGAAGAGTTTTAATAGCGGGAGTGCTGAAAGCCAATCCCCTTACCTCTGTCCATGTGCCACCCCCCCGCAAGAGTTGGGGCTGGGAGCAGGGCCATGTCTCTGGGAAAGGGGGACCTGGAGAGGGGTAAGGAGGCCAAGACTAGGGCCGGCAGCCGGGACCCCAGTCCGGCAGCCCGCATGCGGGGCTGGGAATAGAGCTCTGCATAAAACCTGGGGGTGCTGCAGCACCCACCCACACCCTTAGTTCCTGCACCTATGCCTGTAAAGTAGGGGTGGTGTACAGAATTATGCCCACTCTACCTCTGTCAAATAACACTACACCAAAGGTTTTTTTTTTTCCCCATGAGGGCCACTTCAGGCAAAATCCATGGCCCCTTTATGCTGCCTGAGCGTTGTAAAGGGACAACAATGTAATTCATTCTGGGGCAGTTTGCAAAACACAATCTGGCATTCACTGAGTATATTTACGCCATGCGAATTAATTCAAGTGATTCAACAACAAGTTATCTCCTTCAAGTGAGCATATCCCAAGGGGTTGACTGGTGGTGTTTAACCATCCCATCCCTTACCATGGCACACTGGAATAACCCAGCTTGCAGGAGGAACACACATCCCCATGTTGCTGCCTTCTGTTGGCCAGTGTGGGCAGTTGGAGAGTTGGAGGACCTGCCTCCTACCTCCCTACTTAGTAGTAACTTGATCCTTGTGTAGTCTTTCCACAGTTGTGCACAAGCCTGCGATCAGGCAAAATCCAGCCCTTGGTGAATATAATGTACAATAAATATATTATTCCTTGATACTTTTTGAATGCATCCTTAATTAGTATAGCAAAAGGGGGAACAAAGAAGGTTTAAAATGCTTCTCAGTTTGGCCTGGTTTTAGTTGTTAAAGTATTCTGATTCTCTGGTGCATAATGCATTGCATTTTCTATACCCTCATATTGTCTTTTTACTGTTTAATGCTGCTACATCATAAGCTTTCCTGTTAGGACAGCAAAATGCCATTTCGTCTCCCTGAGTTGTCCTGTTTTGACAAAAATGAGCGCTCTAATTTTTCAGGGGATGGGGGGAAATCACCTTTATTTAGATTAAGGGGAAGAACCTGAATATAGAGTCACTTTGGTATTTATACAGATGCTACCCCACTAGCACAACTGCAGGGGGCATATAGGCAGAATTATCTCACAAACTTGTTTTAGTGGAAAGCATTTTCATATTTATATATTCTTAAAGTAATCTGAATTGAAACCTTTGAACTATTGTCAGTTGCTAGCTGATCTTAGGTGCAGCATTTTAGCTGAGTTAGATACTGTTTATTGCATTAGAGTTTTTTTAAATAAATAGGGCTTTGTAGTTTTGCCATTGCTGGCAATTAATTTGTCCAGTAAAGAAAAAAAGGGAATACTTTCATGTACTGCTGGGTTTTTTTAATTCTTTGCCGATGTGTGATTAAGTATTCTCTTTCACTTAGAACAAAGAGGCTTGTTTCTCTGCTATTTTCTTCTCTTTTGTTTTAGGATACTAGTGATGAATCCATTTAATCTTAATTTGAAATTTCTAGTAGAAATTAAACTAATGATTTAGCTGCTTTAGAAACTTGTTGGAAGTATCACAGATTTTTTTCCAATTTACAGATAAATTCAGAGCTACTTTTTTGTTTGTAAAGAAAAAATTGTAAGTATAGTTGCTTCATGAAAGCAAAGGGATCAAATAAGCATTTACATAGGGGAAGTAGGCCTGTATAAATGAGGGGCATAATTGTGTCTGTAGCATGGAGACACACTGAGAATAGTTCTCCATTATACCTCAGACCTGCTCAGGAACACCCTTGTTCCTTCGTTCAGTAAAGGCTGCTGACTTTGACAAATGTTGTGAAGTGAAGGTTATTTTAGAAGGGTATAAACATACACTGGGAATTAAAAGTCTGATTCTGAAGTCCATGGGGACTTCAATGGGTGATCAGATTGCACAAAGACCCCAAGATTAGGACCTAAGAGGAGGTCACCCTACTAATTTTCACTTTTGACCTTAGGTAGGAGTCAAGTCATTATCTCAGAGATAAAAGAACCATGCAGTCAAACTACATGTTTTAAACATAACATAGTAGATGGAAGAAGAGCAGGTTGATCCTGAAGTTTAATTTAAATTGGCAAAAATAAATAAATAAATAAATAAATAAATAAATAAATAAGAGAGAGATAAAGAACTCAACCTGCGTCTACATTTTGGGATAAGAAATTACATATAAAATTCAAGTTAAGACACTTCAAATTCAGACATATAAATATGAGAAAACAGGCTGCTTAAATTTGATGAATGGATGGTATGGCTTGAAATCAACCAACCACAAAGAATCATGATAATTTAAAGTTGCTTAACAAAAAAAAAGAAATGTATATTTCAGGTTTATGCTCAGTTTTAAAAAAGAAAGGTAAGATTAAAGAGGGGAAACCATATTCATGGTAGCTAATAAATTTAAAGTCTGATTTAGAAGAAATGAAATCACTTTAGGCAGTGTTAAGACATAAAAGTCCTATAATGAGCCACATCTCCTAAAACACTTATTTATACGTACCCAGACATTTCTAACATGGTCATCACTCTTCTTTGAGTGCTAACAAAATTTTATTTAAACTTAAAGGACAAAGAACTTCTGGCAACAAGGAGCAGGTGTATATGAAGTAACAAAATGCACAGGCTAAGAATGGCTAGTAAATGCTACATGCTGGATTGCTTAGATATTGCTAGGAAATGTCACACTTGTAAAAGAAGATGACTATATAAATGGCGGTTTACAGTACAGTTGACATACCGTTACCAGATAGGATGCTATAGATATCTGGGGATATATTGAGCAAGCACGGAAAGGTATTACTGGCATGAATGAAACGAGACAAAATTATTAACAGGTGACCCCAATTTTAGAAGAAAATACATAAAACCCACAAGTCTTGACTGATGATGAGAAAGGAGGGAGGAAAGTGACAGCCACCTGGAACTGTTGCCAGCCCAACTGAAACTTGAATCTATGTTCCCAAATGTCAAATTCTCACTGACAAAATAAGTAAAAAAAAACCAAAAACAAAAAAAAACAAATAGTGATTTTACCAACACGTACAATAAGGTTGGTTTGAAAGAAACTGGACTCTCTGAAAAAGTTTCATTTTATACGTTGCTACCCCCAATGACACATTTGGGAGGGGGGGTATTCTACGGCACAACAGCAGCTCAGTAACCACCTAGCATTGGGGGGAAAAAATCAGTGGTTGTTGGGCCCCATTTCTGTCTTTGAAAATTTCACCCTTAAACAGTAAAGCTATCAGCAAACTAGTGGATCTAATGAATTTTACCAAATTTCTAACGTGATGGTAGAAGAGATCTAAACAATACTGCTGTAACCAAGGGTTACTTTTACCAGTATGTAGTAAGTTGCCATAATTTACATTTATCATAGTGTGAATTTCAGTATGAAAAATTTTAGTAATCTATCAACATATAGATAGAAGCTTTTAAAGCTGCTATATTCATATAACTATATATTGATATATTAGTTTTCATATTAAAACTCAGACTATTCTAAATGATAAACTGAATGATTTGATTTTGAGGACTGCTTCACAGATTATTTGAACAAAAAACAGATTATGATAATAGAGGAAATAGGATCCTCCTTGGCAGCCTACTGTATTAGCTTTCAGGCACCCCAAGAATAGATAACGGTCCCTTTTTGTTTTTCTTTTCTATATATAATTTCCCTGGTCACTGTCATTCCAATAAAGTGATTAAGCACCCTGATGATGCAGTAATTTATAGGAGTGGCAATTAAATAGGAACAATTCAAAGTGATTGGAAAAATGACTTTGACAAACTGCAATCTAATGGGTTTCTAAAGCATATATATCATTGAATACTAACATCACCAACACTGCTTATTCAATAGAAAAAAAGGTAAAGCAAACTAGTAGAAAAGATACATGGTAAAGGTGGATAAGCATAAGTATTTGGGCATTTCATTTAACTGACAGTTTATCTTTTCAATAGTATACTGATCACTTTGCCTCAACCGTACAGTGGAAATTAAGAGCATTACATGAAGTAAGGCCAGGATTATCCGCAACAGAAGCTTGAAGTTAGGTTTCTAAATCTGTATTTAAACTCCTAAATGACTTCATTTTCAAAATAGATTGAGAACTCCACTGTTCCCATTGTCAATTATTGCAGAACAATAAGTCCAGCATGTTGCAAACTGAAAAACTGAACATATACCTCTGTCATGTTTGATATAAAATGTACCACATGTGCAACATGGCTAAGTCAACATTGCCAACATTAACAACCTTAAAGGTATACACTCAAAGAAATCCCACTTTTGCCGGGGCATTTTGCATCTAATATTACTAGAACTAAAATTAGGCTTGGAAGGATTAAATTTGTTTTTACTGGTAAGTGTTGGTAGCCATCAATTTCACCCTATACACACAAATCAACGAAAAATATTTCCGTCTATAATAAATGAAATTACAGAAAGGCAAAATAAGAAAAATACTGCTAGAGAACTTAAGAGTTTGTTTTAAGGATAGTTACTTTATATATTTTGACATGTGACATTGACAATTTGTCTTAATGGTTATCAAGACTTCTTGAATCTCAAGGTCTATGGTCATTAAATAGTTATCTGACCCTGCTGGTCGGAGCACTAACTCACCATGCCCCCTCGTGGCTCAAATCTGTGGGTTGGCAGTAGCATCTAGGGCTCGAATCTGTGGGCTTGCGGTAGGGGAACCTGGGCCCTCTCGCTCCACCGGGTTCCAACCCTGGGGATGGCATTTCAGGTGTGCTGCCTACGCAATGGTATCACCAAGCCTGCCCCCTGGGTCACTTCCTACCACACACCTTGCCTCTCCAGGGGTCTAATGGGGCCCTGGCTATTGACTTGCAATGCTTACTCAACTGAAAGGGGTCGGGATGTTCTTCCCCCTCACTTGTGGGTAGGTGCTCCACTGTCTCTCTGGCTGCAGCCTGTGGCTCCATATTGAGATCTGCTCTGGCCAGTGAAGGACTCCTGCTATACTCCTGCAGGGGCTACCGGTGCAGGTCTGTTCTTTTGCATCGACTCCCCTTATTGAGCTGTACTGCATCTTTTAAGCTCCAATTCCACTGTGACATGCCCTGAATTCGGTCAGGCTTATCTACAATAAATTAGATCGCCTTCCTCCTTTTTTTCTTTTGTTTGCTTACTTTGCGAACTTTATAGCACATTGTGAGTGGTCAAATTTCATTTTCCTTTGTATAGGTAATTACTCACTTTACCCTGTTGGGTTTCCTTATTCAGCAACTGGGGATGTGTGTGTATGTGTATTTTGTGTATGTACACATGTACACATACATATATATACACACGAAAATGTGATTGTAAAACCACAGAACATGGCAGGGGTCTTTAAATGAAGGTGTGCAGTAATACCTTAAATTATTTTTATTTTTTTTCTTTTAGCTACCTAGATCTCAAATTGATTGTGTTCCTTTGATTTCTGGAGTCCCCTAGCTTCTGAGTGCTTGATCCATCAACAAAAATGCTGTTAATTCTGGTTATTGTGTTGTTATTGTTATACTATTATTACTGCATAAAGGATAAAAGGGAACATTTAATATTTTCAGTTCTAAATTTCCATTAAGATAAATTATAACCCTAAATCTCATGTAAGATATAGCAGGGTCTTCTTACAGTGCATGCCCATTGAACACTACTAGGAAATTTTCAGGATTTTTAAATCTCTCTGCCTTCTTGCTAGGAGAAAGGATGATAGACTTTACTTAAAGTGAGATCTGGGATGACTACATTCATTTGTTCAATTAAGACAAATACATATTGTATAAATAAGAACATAAGAATGGCCATACTGGGCCAGACCAATGGTCCATCTAGCACCGTATCCTGTCTTCCAACAGTGGCCAATGCCAGATTCTTCAGAGAGAATGAACAGAACATGATGATCCATCATGATCATGATTGATCCCCTGTCATCCATGCCCAGCTTCTGGCAAACAGAGGCTACGGATGCTTCTGAGCATGGTTTTGCATCCCTGCCCATCCTGGCTAGTAGCCATTGATGGACCTATCCTCCATGAACCTATCTAGTTCTTTTTGAACCCTATTATAGTCTTGGACTTCACAACATCCTCTGGCAAAGAGTTCCACAGGTTGACTATGTGTTGTGTGCAATACTTCCTTTTGTTCATTTTAAACCTGCTGCTTATTAATTTCATTCGGTGACCCTTAGTTTTTGTGTTATGAGAAGGAGAAAACAACACTTCCGTATTTACTTTCTCCACACCAGTCATGATTTTATAGACCTCTCTCCTATCCCCCTTTAGTAGTCTCTTTTACAAGCTGAAAAGTCCCAGTCTTATTTATCTCTCCTCATATGGCAGCCGTTCCATACCCCAAATCATTTTTACTACCCTTTTCTGTACCTTTTCCAATTCCAATATATCTTTTTTGAGATGGGGCAACCAGATCTGCATGCAGTATTCAAGATGTGGGTGTACCATGGATTTATATACAGGCAATATAATATTTTCTGTCTTATTATCTATCCCTTTTCTAATGATTCCCAAAAGTCTTTTAGCTTTTTTGACTGCTGCTGCAAATTTTAAAAAGCTCTGACAGCATAGTCCAAATCCTCCTCCTGCTCTGCAGGTGCTGGATCCTCAACAGCACAGAACTATGGTGGCTCCTCTGCACAATGAGGAGGAGGACATGATGTCAAAGGCCTGCTTAAAGGATTTGCATTGTCTGCACGTGATAAGGTCCTCTGATGGGGCTCCTGGGACAGATAGCTGTGTACATATGGTGTAGGACTGGTCCAGAAGTTGTCCTGGTTCTTTCACCACATGAAAGTCATGATGAGTATGGACAGAAGGGCTAGCCTCTTAGGTTCAAGTGAATGCAAAGATTTCTTCACTCTGGGCTTCTCCTTCAGTAACTAAAAACATCAGAACTTACAATACTTAAGGGCAGACACCATGCAAATGGTCTACTCTTGCTCACACTTAAGTCAATGGCAAAGCTTCTGTTGACCTTAAAAGGGGCAGAACTGGTGCACATACTGGTAGGTTGATAAGTGACCATCAGGCAAGGGGGAACCCTAAGAACAGGATGCCTATCACTGACTGAGGTGATGGTTACTTATTACTTCTCAAAAGAGCTATGTACCCACCTAATTTTCTGCCAGTGGATGCTACATGCTGCTAGTGGCAGCCTACGCACTCACTGATTTGGGTCTAGCCATGTGACCTTTTTAAGATACCACAAAGCTGTAGCTGCTTGCCCCTACATAGTTCCCAGAGCATTTCTGTGTACCATGGCAGCATGCACATCAGGACTGCACTAAAGCACTAATGCACATGTTTCAGTCTCACTGAAGTCACTTTTTTTAAAGTTAAGCCCATGCTTCAGTGCTGTTTTTCAGAGGGATGTTTTCCTGCATTGGGGCCTATATTTGGACTTGTACTCCTACAACCCTTAAAACATCTTTGACAATGTAACTGTTATATTATAGGTCTCAACCCAGTGAGCAAATATTCTAAATAAAGAAATATTACTAGGTTATACCAGAGCATTCTTTAAAACTGAATGTTCTGTATGTTTAATACAAAGTTCTTAGTTTCAAAGTCAGGGCTGTGAGCAAATAAAATAGGCATTAATAAGGAAACAAAGCAGAGGCTCAGGTATCTGAACCGTGAAGAAAAGAACCATTTCAAGTGTTTCAATCGTTTGTTTCTGGCACCATGCTGTCTAGTCATATAAAGCTGTAATTGAAACCATGTGGTGTGTGTAGTGGGTTCATTACTGTCTCTGACTAAGTTATCTCATCTACTAACCATGAACTGATTCTATAACATCCTTGGGGTCAAGATGTCTTCACTTAAATATTTGTTGGGGCATATAGGTTCTTGTTCTCCCTAGGGAGCAATGGATAACCAAGCATGATAAACAAAAATGCCACAAATTGATTCTGAAAGTAACTCCTGTATATTGTGTATGTTAAAACAATCACTTCAAAATTAATATATTACCTTTGAAGACATAATCTTCAAAGATTTTAAAAATACATATAATTATAACAATGTATCAGTTTCATAATAGAGCTAAAATTTGAAAAATGTTACATACTCAGTGATTATTCATACTGTGCGTATAAATACAATATAATATATGGCAATATACGCTATGGCACATTGGAAAAAAAAGAAAATTGAAATGGTGAAAGAATGCTAGGTATGATATTAAGAAAAATACTACAATAGCAAAGGTTGCTCAATAAAACTTGAAATAGAACTGATACAAATGAATTTAATCCTAATGAAAAAAAATTCCTAGTTTTCTGAATGATAAATTATGCCACAAAGGAGAGCTTCCCTTTGAGCACATAATAAACAAAAACCATAATAAACAAAAACAAACCAATAATACTTTTAAAATTGCACGAAATTTTCCTAGAGGCATGGGCTAGGACACGTCAAACCTATGAAATTTGAAGGGGTAAGACTTTCTAGTACATACAAGCTCTAAAGGTTTGATCCTGCACCGATGATGTTTTTTATTGACTTTACTGGATTCAAGGTCAAGTCCTGTATGTTTTCAGATGCATACAGTCAAAAACCTTTCACCCAATTAATATACTTGCTACTATGATTAAATATTATAGTGAAGGTGGTGTTGGTATTTATCTTTGTCATCTGAAAAGTGGCAGTGTTGCTTCTGAGATTTTGTAAATTTTTACTATAAAAATGGATCCAGTAGCAGAAGCAAACAATTTCATATTATTTTAACAAAATATTTTTAAAGGAACTGCTGTATCTCCCTCTCCCCATGGATGTTAAATTATAAAACAGAGCAGTGACTGGCATCCTTAACAAAATAATCTATTTCTGCAATAAAAACAGGGACAAGAAAAATACAATTCAAGATTCAAAATCCCATCAAATTTTACAAAACTCATGGCAGATTTTGAGAAAGAATTAGCAGATTGCCACTGCCCAGTTTTTAGTTCAAGTTTTTACCTTTTTTCCCCTTTTGACTAATGCTAGCAGTTTCTGAAGCCTGTGAAACATAAGCACTTGTCTTTTACTTCAATGTCTGATCTATGACTGCAACGGGAATTCATAGGGGAAAAAGTTAAGTGCCTCGCCTTATGAAGTGATATTATTAATATCAGAGATTTTATTTTTTATTTGTGGCCTTAAACTTTGGCCATCTATTTCTATGCAACTAGTTTATTTATTAAATGGATGTAATTCTTACAGGGAGATGTACTGCTCCCTCTCTTTTATGTGAGGGGGCTGACAACATCAAGTTCTGTACATCCCTAATCAAATTTCCCTTGATAAAAAAGATGAACTAAGCATATTTGGTTTTGTTATTTATAGCTATAAGTACTTATGTCACATATGAGGACAGACAATGAGATGGATGCTTTAAAAAGTATCCATTTTATTTACTTTAAATAAAAGCTATATTATATCATAATTAAAGAATTGTGTTTAAAAGGACTTGGTGAAAACAATTGGAACCCTGTGTTTTCTTAGTATGAGCAATTTCTCTCTGTTACTTAGCAACATTACATCTATAACATACAAAAATTAATTGTGCTGATGCAAATTTTTGTACATAATACTCATCAAAGTGCACTGGCATCATTTACATTTTACCTGCAATGTATGCTACACCATATGCATACAGTAATGAATTATTACAATGCAGCTCAGGAAGGCACAGTGTCATTGTGTTGCATATAAGCAGCAATTCCACTATATCAATAATTTTGACTGTCAGTGGGAGCCAGTGTAGCTGAAACAGATGTTTTACGTTGATAAGCAGAGACTAGGAAAGAAATTTTTATCCCACTCTTTCATTTTTCTCCATTTCCTCTACTATACCTGGCAATAACTACTTCGGTATAGCTGCCGCTGGCAGCCAATCTGCTCAGTCCAGGCCCCTAGGTCTCATTCCATAAATCAAACATAGTAGTGGTCAGATGCACCCTTCCAGAGTACTTTTTCCTTTCCTTTGCTTGGAAGCACCTGCTTGATGGCATAAGAGAGTAAGCAGCTTTCCCATCAGTCAGTCCTTTTGGATATCCTACTTCTTAAATCTTTAAGAGGGAGAGGCACAGACACGTACAATTTATCACCAAAGTAGCTCTAAAGAGTTTGCATTCAGTGGGAACCTACTCTCCTAGTATAAGTTTCCATTATAAAGCTACATGAAATATTGAAGGTCATGCTGCAGTTCTACATTTTAATAGGTTCTGTAAGTTTATAACTATTATGGACATGCTCCCATTATGAGTATGCAGTGTTGTTGTAGCCGTGTCAGTCCCCGGATATTAGAGAGACAAGAAGGGTGAGGTAATATCTTCTTTGGATCAACTTCTGTTGGTGAGAAAAACAAGCTTTCAGGCTACACAGAGCTCTTCCCCAGGTCTGGGAAAGGTACTTGGAGTGTGACAGCTAAATACACGATTAAACATTAATTTTCCCAGACCTCAGGAAGAACTCTGCGTAGTTTAAAAGCTTGTATCTCTCACCAACAGAAGTTGGTCCAATAAAAGAGATTACCTCACCCATTTTGTCTCACATTATGAGTGAAATTCACAATGGCATGGAGAACCAAAGCTAACTCCTATGGTACCAGTTAAACCCTGCAAAGAGTGTAGACCATGGACAGAATAGCTACCGAGGGGACATGAAAAAGGTTTCCATGCCAGCCCCGCATATGCTGGCCTAGATGGTGGTGATTAGAGTAGCAGACAACTTTGTAAGGAAGCACGATAGAGAGAACAACCCAAGGCCATGTTACTTTTCTTGGGGAGCCTCCTCCATGTTGCCTTTCCCTGCTCCCCTCTGGAGAGATTGGGGGCAAATACAGGCTTAGGCAATCTCTGGCAAGGCAGCTCCAATGCAGTCATGTTTCAGGTAGCTCTCTCTGGGCATGGTGTAGGTTTGGGACTGAATCACTTGTTTCTTGTGGATGTGGGTGGGAAGGACATCTCTGATGAATGAGTGTGTAGGAGATGCTGTGAGGGGATATTGGAAGATTCTCCCTCCTGCTCCCCAGCCTTTCCTAAAGGAAGGGCCCAGGTGGACTAAATAGTCCAACCTATATGAGCCAAGTGTATTATAAAATTGTTTTAAGGATTGTGTTCTAGCCTAAGTGGGGACAGGGTAGGTAAGCAGACCCTGCTCCTGTTATAAACTAGCATAGAGACCAGTCTGAAATACAATTCTAGGGAAAGGTGTGAATATATCATCATATCTCAGTGAAAACTGAGATTTAGCAAATTAGAATATTGCATTTTTTAGTCAATCTGGTCTAGCCACTGTATTTTGTCACAATCAAATTCCATTGAACTCAGTGTTTGGAATATATAAAATAAAAAGAGAAATAAAATCTATACAAACTCCTTATAATTTAGAGTCCTTTAAAAATTCTACAGTATTATTGGCAATCATATTCCTATAAATTAAATATACATCACGCAGAATAGTCACATATAGTGTAAATCTGGGGCAGAATGTGGCTCACCGAATATAATGAAAACAACTTGCTAAAACATAAGGTTGATCATTAAGTAAAACGAAACCTTCTGAGAATACCTGACATAACCAGCAGCCTAACAGCTGTAATGAAGAGCTCAGGAAATGTAAAATATTATTAAACATTTACATTCAGAGGAACAGACTAATATTTAAAATCTTGTTTAAAATAACACTTTTTTGGATTTAATTAATTTAGTTACTGAGATAAAATGACAGATGTTTCTTATAATCAGGAGACAAATTTTCACCATTAAACTGAACATGGGGGGAAGGGAGGACTCTACAAACCCATAATTCAACCACTTTAAAAAGCTTTAAGACTAATATGGGAAACAGGGATTTCCATTTCATAGGGTCTTGATTAATTTACTTTATAAGCATAGAGACTTTTCTATTAAACTCATCACTGCAGTATCTGACTACCTTCAAAATGGCTATGATCTATATCAACCTTTTCTCCAGATCAGGACGTAGAGGAGACTTTCCATGGGCAAGAGGAAAGTGAAGTGATGGGGTGGCACACACATTACCCATCCTCTGACCCAGCAGAGTTCAGGTGGAATACATAATTCAGCCTGAGCCATTACTGCCACAAAGGTGGGAAGAGAAGAGAAGAGGTGTAGATGGCCCTGACATCATATAGATTCATGGGGTTTAGGAATATAGCCTTCTCCCTATTCTGAGGGAAAGGAGACAACTGGTATGACAGAATGAGGAGGACCTGGGAATCGCTCAGCTGATTGTCAACGCGATTTCCCACAGTGTTTTTTCTGTGGGAAGGGGCAACCCAAGCCAGTTGATTTATCCTCACAAAACCTTGTGAGGTAGCAAGTATTATCCCTATTTGCACATGGTGAACTGATGCACAAAGAGAGTAAGAGGGAAAGTTTTGAAAGTGCCTAAGTCAAAGTCTCAATTTAAAGAGTGGCTGAAGCATTTAGACATCAAACTCTCATTGGCTTTCAATGAAACTTAGGTGCCTAAATGCCTAGTTTACTTTTAAATATGGGATTTAGGCACTTTTGAAAATCCCACAAGGTTCCTATTGTCAGGCACCTAAATACCTTTAAAAATCTGAGGCTCAGACTTTACGTTACTTAGGCACTTTTGAAATTTTACCTAAGTCATTTGCCCAACATCATGTAGGAAATCTACAGAATTGAGTCTGAACTCTGCCATATCTCCCGGTTCAGTATCTTAAACACAAGATCATCCTTCTCATCTTTAGCTGCCATATAGTACTTTCAAATGTAATTAAAAGTCAACCTGGTTTTTTAAAATGGGTTCTCCCACTGCCAACCAAGAAGCATTTTAAGGTTTGCATAAAATCATGACTATTAACACAGAAAGGCAAATATTTATTAATAAATAGAAATTACTTAATAAAAAATGCAGTATTGTCAATACAGCCACATCAGATTGATGAAAGCTTTGGGCATATAATTTCTATTTTAGATGTAAAAACAATAAAAAATTTGTAACCAGACAGCTTACTATGATTTCTCGAACTTGTGGTCAAACTAGTATCTGCAGATGTAATTCTTGGCATACCTCCCTGATTCTGCAGCCAATCTGAAATAATAGCTCTGAAAAGTGCAAAACCCTACTGTTGACCATAATGGTGCATTAAATTAAGCCTGACATTTATCATGACCTTGTAACTGCCAACAGTTAGCCATCTCACTTAACTTTTTAGCAGGTTCAACAAGCTAATGTTGATAATGATAATCCACCCAGGGAGTGGCAGATATTAACGTGGTTGAACACTGAAGTTGTTGTGTCAAGAGCTACTGGTAATGAGAACATAGGTGTTCAAAACCTCACCTGCACAAATTTTAAGTCACTATCACCCCTGCTCAAAAGAGTGGGAGGAAGGGGAAAGACAGAAAAAGGAAGAAAAAATGTACTGACCACTATCGAAATCCTCAACTACCTCCTGAGTAATGAAAACCACTTCACGGTCTGAGCTGCTAGAGAGACTGTTTACATGATGCGTGGGGTTTAAACGCAAATGGTGTCATTCCTTTTGGAACAGTAATATTTGTAAATGCCCACCAAAGATATTAGAGAGGGTGAGGGAATATCTTTTATTGGACCGACTTCTGGTGGTAAGGGAGAGAACCTTTCAAGCTTACACAGAGCTATTCTTCAAAGATATAACCCTATTGTACAGTTCACAGGAACAATACACTTTGATGACTACTTTTAAGAAACCCCAAACTACCTTAAAAATAAAACAGACCTGGCTATTGCAGATGACAACTGAAGCAAAGCCATTCTTTATAGTTATAGACTTCTAGGATCTCTGATGAACTATAATGCAGCCAAGACAATGTATTAAATTAAGATTTATTTTTCAATAAATGGCGCAACTTAAAAAAAAACGGGTGGAATAAACTCTTAAGTTTTCCAAGAAATTTTAACTTAGCTATTGATTTACCCTTGCATTTAATTCATTAAAACAATTTTTTTAATTAAAAGTTATCCACCATTATTTTATTTAAGAAAAGGGGCCAGATCTATTGGGTAAAAACTTGGCCCCACTGAAGTGAATGGCAAAGCTTCAATTGACTTCACTGGAGTCATAATCTCACTCCACTCAGTGTACATCTCTCTATGCCAGCAAGACCCCTTGGATTCACCCTGAAGGGAAGAAGGTTGACAGTATTGTTGTCAGCTCCCAGTAGATTTCTGTTATGGGGTAGCAATCTTAATTCCCTATGGGAATTTCATAGGAGTCCTGCCAGCAAAGGCTGCTGACGTGTATTCTACTATCTGTCCTGGACAGCCTTGCAAATACAGAAAGATTCAGCAGCTTCCTACTGTCTCCAACTCTTAGACTAGCAAATTTGCCACCTCAGGATCATGCACCAGGGTTTCCTCTTTCCAGATGCTGGTGTAAATCCCACCTGAATGTAGCTCATGAGCTGTAATTAAAAATGGTTTCTATAGTTTTTCAGCTATTAGATGTCAAAATGTGTCACTAGATAGCAGCTCAAGATAAGGCCTTTTATATTCCTGAAAGGCAAAACTAAATTTTCCAGTCTTGTAATATGAAATGGAAACTCGTTCCCACTTTTTGACTTTTTATTCTTTTTTTCTGAAGTCTGAAGTGCAATTTCAAGCTAAGTTTCTGGTTCATTAACTGAAATGAATCATAGGGAGCTGCTAAACTCTCCTGTTCATAGTTCTGGAGATGGGTGAAGAATATTTTGTATGTATTTTGTGGTGTTTGGATTGTGAATTTAAAAATTAAATCCACATCGCAGCCTCAAAACATTTTTCTTCTCCAGAATAATTAGGATTTACCAGAATTGTCTAGGAAATATTGTGTCCATACATCTACTTCCTGTACTCCAATTATTTATAAACAATTATTAGGAAGTTATATTTGAAAACTCAATAGACAATCTGAACAAATGAATGAGGTGTTAGTGTTTTAATGAGCTGGTCACATGAGGATTAGTGTTTCTGGGAATACTGAGACCTTATATATAACTGGGTGAGTGCTAATGTAATCAAGGTACTAACATTTGGGAACTACTGTATTTCAATGCTGTAACTGATCAGGTGACACTAATAGATGATAAACTAGGTCAGAGAACATTTCCTCTTAACGTAGTCACCTTGTACATTTCTGCATGTTTCACTTTGCTGAAGTATTTGTGAAAGTTGAAAGACCAAAGTGAATTTATGAGGTATTGATCAGCAGTTTTGTGTATTTTGATGAGATTTAACATTGATAAAAGAAATATATTCTCAGTAGAAAATTCACTTAAAAAAACCGAACTCTCAATGTTAAAGCTTTTGGAAGGAGAAATCTTAGCAGAATTGATGTCTGTGTTTAGAAAGCATCCATTATGGGCTGAGAAAAAAAAAACATCACTCACAAGCAAGTAGCTGAAGTCTTTAGAGACAGACCACCTCTACCCACCCCAATATCGTTTTGTACATTAAACTTCTAAAATTAATTGAACCAATTAGGAAAGTTTCTATATGAAGAAAAGCTGGCAGGGTGTTTGGAGTGGAGCCACAATATTTAGTCTGTATTAAAACTGACTTGGGAGCCGATCAATATCTCATAAATTCACTTAGGTGGCCAACTAGATAAGTTACCTGCTGTTAATGGATTCTCTCTCTCTTATTTTACAAATTGATGGCTCACTATTATACAGAATTTCTTTAGTATTTTATTACAAAAAATTCAATTAATCCTTTGAGAAATAAAACAGTAATTTATGGCAGTGTTCTGGCAGGCAAAGGTGTAACAGATTTAAATAGTGTATAAATCAGATTTATTTTCAAGTCCAAACAGAGTTTTCCTTTTGACTCTGACAACTGTCTAATCATCTTATTTTCTCCTTTCACCTGTTACAGGGCACACCATAAGAAGCACTCAGTGAACTCAACTTCTATTAATTTACTCATCTAAGAAGCTACTTTTATGTAAATAATCCCATTAACTACAATATGACAACTCATACTGAAAAACTATGACTATGGAAAACTTTTGGGAATTAGGGTTTACAGTGTTGGTGCATTATTGTATTACATATTGTATTGTATCACAAAAATAAACTGTGACCCTCTTTTGGTACACTATGATTTCAGAAGTAACCAACAGAATTTTACCTCACCCTCAAATGTGAAATACCAAATTCATATTCAGATATCTATAGTCTTTACCCTTTTATATTTGTAGAATGAAGGTAGTTTACTCTGATCTACCTGCAGTTGTCTCTGTTGAGGGCATTTTCAGTTTTTAAGTTATTTATGACAAACACTTTACATTGTTGCAGAATATTAATATTTCAATATATATTAGGATTTTGGCAAGAATCAGATGTTATTAAAATATCCTGAATCAGACTTTTGATAAAATACACAGCACATTATCTATAGCTATGCTATAGTTTAATTTAATTTTTTCCCCTTTCTTAATTTTTTTTTAATTAGACCTATCGGGAACATGGGGGAGGGGAGAAAGCAGCATTTAACATTTAACTGAATCAGAAGGAGAAAAATATTCCTCACCTATGAAAAGCAGCACCAATAATTATTCAATGAATTTTGAAATCAATTCCAGCAGCCAAGTATATGAGATTCCTGCTGATATTGGTCATCTGAGAAATAATGATTTATTGCTGTTTAGTGCATGCTTACTTATGTGAATACAATTTTCCACTAAGGAATCAAAACAAAATAAGTGCCCCTACCATTTGCATGGTGCCATCAAAGAGATGGAGAAGTAAATTGAACACTAATGAGTATGCTTAGCACAGATGATTTACTCCATGACTGTGAAGTGTACAATGCACACGCACAATGTAGACAAGTTAACTTAACCTGTTTTTAGAAAACATATAAAGTGCTATTTTGTAAAATTACAGGGAGAAATTAGCAAATAATTTTTGTATCATTTGTTTTTTTGCCATGAAAATTAGATTCTTGATACTTACTACTACGTGTGAGACATTCTGGGGGCCTGATTTTGATTATACTTATGCTTTTACAGCAGTGTAACCTGTTCACTTGGAGTTACTTCTGATTTAGAATAGAATAATCAGATGCCATGTCTGAGACCCTATTCAATCATGGATTGGGTCCCAGTATGCTAGGCATTGTACACATACCTAACAGAAAATTATTAGAATGATTGCCATTGGGCTTCCTATAAGAGTATGGCTAAAGGAAAGAAGTGTACCAAGGGCTTGTTGGGTGAAGGTAAGTAAGGTTCTGGGGAGAGAATCCAGGCACTGAGGGACTATTTACACTAGTAAAAATCAGGAGCATCTCTACCGAAGGATTTAGACCCAGGTGAGAGGAAAATAAGGAGCTATCATGCACCATCCCTACCTCTGTCTGCTGGATGCATCTACTTGAGGGATGGATTAGGGATATCCCAAGTAGACACAGCCCCTGCATCCAGTGTCTGCTCTGCACATGATGGGGAGTTCAACACTGAAATAGCTCCCCCCAGTTCTTCCCTAGGAAACATAATATAAGTAATGCCACATATTCAGTTTTAAAGAAGTTGGAGATTGAACATTGCCTGACATAGAACAACAAAAAATGATAGTAACTGAACCTCAACTGGAGCAAGGCAATGCAAAAGGTATACACAGGACACAATTTAAGCACAAAGAGGGTAATATCACACAAACAGAATTAATTGCTTAAAAGCCATTTTTTGTATCAAACACTCATGGCACTTAGTATTTTAGGCAACAAGGAGTTTTAAAGCAAACCAAAGCGTAGAATATGGTTACCTACCCATAACTGTTGTTCTTCGAGATGTGATGCAAATGTGTATTCTACTTAGGTGCATGCACTCCCAGCACACCGGAGCTGGAGAACTTTGCCTAATTCAGTAGGCATGGGGGGGCACTCATGCCCTGTGGTCCAAACCCTACATCCTCCTCTGGCCATATAAGAGAGGTGCTGCGCCAACACCTTCACTCCGAACATCAGAAGTACAGTCCGACCCAGAGGGGATGGAGGGTGGGTTGTGGAACACATATCTGCATCACATCTCGAAGAACAACCATTACAGGTAGGTAACTGTTTTTTCTTCTTAAACTAGATGCCGCTGTGAATTTTACTGAGATGACTCAAGCAGTACTGGTAGGAGGTAGAGCTCAGAGTCTATTTAAAGGACTGCAGGATTGCCTTCCCAAGGTTTGCATCTGATCTGGACGCAGCAGTAATAGCACAGTGGTTGGTAAAAGTATGCAGAGAGGACCAAGTGGCAGCCCTACAAATGTCCAATGTAAGAATGACCACTGATTAGACAAGGGTCTCGGTGCAAAAGCAGGTCTCATGACCTGCTCAAGAAGGTGCTGCTTCAGCCGCAAGTTTGTCTCCTCACCCGAGTTTTCTTTGTAAACAACTTTCAGATGTAGCAACAGTCTTTATTGTGTCCTTCACAGAGACAACACACACCGTATGGGGATCGCTGTTGGGGATGCCCCACAACATGACAAATGATGCTTGAACCCTGGTGAGGGCATAACACAAGGTAGCTAACTACTCTATTACTATACTAACATTAAACTTAATCTAAGCTACTACTAACTACTATATACAAGAAAAAATTCTCAGAAACCGGACTGAAACGTGAGGTGAAAACATCAAGCAGAGCTCTGACTCTAGCCATGGGAGGTGAGAAGGAACTGAGGTGCTGCCCTTATATGGCTTGGGGAGGGGTTAGGGCCACAAGGTGTGAGCGCTGCTACTACAGGTACTGCTAGGCAAAGTCCTCCAGCTCCAGTGCCTTGAGTGTGCATATACCTAAGTAGATTACACGACTGCATCTACTCAAAGAACAAATGATACTTTACCTCATTGTCAACCTTACAAGTGCCCAGCGGTTTGCTGCCATTTGTTCACATTTTTTTCTGTCCAGACAGCTCAGGACCCAATTCCTAATCGACTAATTTATTTTAAGAATGAGAATTATAGATGTAAGAATTCTTGTTGATGCACCTCAATCCTAGTGCTTGGAGTGTCCACAAATTCAGGTATCCTTTTACATTCAAACACCTAAAAAAAGTGATTGAAGAGGACTTGTAGGAAATCAAGGAGAAATCATGAAGTCCTTCCTCAGTCAGATGAAACTACTGGCTTTCATGAAAAGTTTGCCTCAGTTAGGGCTTCAGGAATTGGCCCTCAAGACTGAGTTTATCTGCAATATGAGGTGTTATAAAATAGATGAAAGTGAGTGTTTTAAATGCTCACCAGGGGAAAAATGCAATCCTCATGCACAATGGAATAACATTACCATAGAAGCATACATTACTGGGGGGAAAAAGTGGTAAAAATATTTAAAGAACAGAGTATATGTAATACACAATATACAGAAAAGTATGCAACTCCAAGGTGATCTCTCCTGCTACAAAGTGTACATTTAACCAATTAAAATTTAGTTTCTTATAAAAACACTAAAAACACCTCACTATTGGTATTTTTAATCTATAATGCTATTTTTCTCATTTTATTTGCTTGTCTACAAAGGAATAAAGTAACTTCAACTTCATTTGTCCTTTAAAGGTTAAGCAGATCTTTCTGGTTTTTGTATTAAAAGGAAAGGAAATATAAAAATATACCTCTGAGGGGAAAAACACCTTATTCTAAGAAAGTTATAAAAAAACAAAAAGCCCTACTAAAAGATGTGATTAAATATTCCCAAACTTGGAGGAATTAACAACTCTAAAAATGTACAGTAATGCCAGATGCTGCAGCCAGTTGTTGTTGACTATTTAAAAAAATGTAAATTTGAACGCATCCTGACAGTATGATGTTCTCTCAACTATCATGTTTCTTGCAGGGTTCCAGCTGGAAAATTACAACTGGAAGACATCTGTCCTTTCGTCTTTTATTCTAGGATCTCTAAAGGACAAGCTATTTATGTGACTGGTGGGGGCTTTTTGTTGTGAAGATCATTTTTGAGCTAATCAATTATCTAGCCAATTAAATAGCTTAATGCGTAAGTACATCATTCCGGAAAATAGAATAGAAGCAAACTCTTCAACCCCATACAAACATTAGCAATCAAGCTCCTACAGCCACACGTGCTCTGTGAGGCAAACAGCTGATAGGTTTGCTCCTCCGTGGAAGTCTGAAAACATCCAACAGCTCTTATCAAATGACAAGCCTAACAAACATCCCATGAAAATGATGCCACTGAGTTGAATGACAGTTAGGCCCTTATTCTGCAAACACATGTGTATGTGCTTAACTTTACTTGGGGCTCAATCCTGCTCTTATTCAAGTCAACAAGAAAACTCCCACTGATAATAATGGAGCAAGATTCAGCCCTTACCTGAGTAATTCTATCTATTTCAAAACATAACCCAGTGAAATAAAAGTTAAGCATGTGCATGAGCATTTTCAGGACTGGGGCCTTAAAATGTTTGAAGCACTCTAGAAGCAAGAGGAGGACCAAGGACAGGGTAGGCCCATTACTCAATGGCATGCGTGGGGAGGAATAATATCAGAAAATGTGGAAATGGCAGAGGTGCTTAATGACTTCTTTGTTGTGGTTTTCACCAAGAAGGTTGGTGATGATTGGACGTCTAACATAGTGATTGCCAGTGAAAATGAGGTGGGCTCAGAAGAGGCTAAAATAAAAGTTAAAAATTACTTGGACAAATTAGATGGCTTCAAGTCACCAGGGCCAGATGAAATGCATCCTAGAATACACAAGTAGCTGACTGCGGAGATATCTGAGCCATTAGTGATTATCTTTGAAAAGTCATGGAAGACGGGAGAGATTCCAGAAGACTGGAAAAGGGCAAATATAGTGCCAATCTATAAAAAGGTAAATAAGGACAACACGGGGAATTACAGACCAGTCAGCTTAACTTCTGTACCCGGAAAGATAATGGAACAAATAATTAAGCTATCAATTTGCAAACATCTAGAAGAAGCTGATAAGTAACAGTCAGAATGGATTTGTCAAAAACAACTTGTGTCAAACCAACCTGAGAGCTTTCTTTGACAGGGTAACATGCCTTGTGGATGGGGGGGGGGGGGGGGGGGGGGGGGGGGGGGGGAACTGTAGACGTCGTATATGTTGACTTTTGTAAAGCTTTTGATACCGCATGACCTTCTCCTAAACAAACTAGGGAAATGCAACCTTGATGGAACTACTATAAGGTGGGTGCAAAATTGGTTGAAAAACCATTCCCAGAAAGTAGTTATTAGTGGTTCACAGTCATGCTGGAAAGGCGTAACAAGTGTGGTCCTGCAGGGATCAGTTCTGGATCCGGTTCTATTGAATATCTTCATCAATGATTTTGATAATGGCATACAGAGTACACTTTTAAAGTTTGCGGATGAAACCAAGCTGGGAGGGGTTGCAATTACTTTGGAGGATACGATTAAAATTCAAAATGATCTGGACAAACTGGAGAAATGGTCTGAAATAAACAGGATGAAATTCAATAAGGACAAATGAAAAGTACTCCATTTAGGAAGGAACAATCAGTTGCACATTCATAAAATGGGAAATCACTGCCTAGGAAGGAGTACTGTGGAAAGAGATCTGGTGTTCATAGTAGACCACAAGCTAAATATGAGTCAACAGTGTAACGCTGTTGCAAAAAAAGCAAACATCCTTCTGGGATGTATTAGCAGGAGTGTTGTAAGCAAGACATGAGAAGTAATTCTTCCACTCTACTCTGCGCTGATTAGGCCTCAACTGGAGTATTGTGTCTGGTTCTGGGACCCACATTTCAGGAACGATGTGGACAAATTGGAGAGAGGCCAGAGAAGAGCAAAAATTATTAATGGTCTAGAAAACATGCCATGTGAGGGAAGATTGAAAAAAATGGATTTGTTTAGTCTGGAAAAGAGAAGACTGAGAGGGGACATGATAACAGTTTTCAAGTATGTAAAAGGTTGTTACAAGGAGGAGGAAGAAAAATTGTTTTTCTTAACCTCTGAGGATAGTACAAGAAACAATGGGCTTTAATTGCAGCAAGGGAAGTTTATGTTGGATATTAGGAAAAACTTCCTAACTGTCAGAGGCTGCGGGGGAGGGGGGACAGCAGGGGAGAGGCCAGGGGCTAGTCTCCCTGGCCAGGAGCTCAAGGGTCGGGCAGGATGGTCCTCCAGGCCGGATGTGGCCCGCAGGCCGTAGTTTGCCCACCTCTGATCTAGACCATCCCTGACAGGTGTTTGTCTAATCTGTTCTCAGGGAACACAAGGGGCACGGTGGGTTGGATGGGTGGGGGGTTTGAGGGGGGCAGTCAGGGGGTGGGAAGTGGGAGGGGGCATGGGCCAGGTTGTTTGGGGAGGCACAGCCTTCCCTACCTGGCCCTCCATACAGTCTTGGAACCCCGATTTGGCCCTCCAGCCAAAAAATTTGCCCATTCCTGGTCTAGATACTACTTAGTCCTGCCACAAGTGCAGGGGATTGGACTAGATGACCTCTTGGGTTCCCTTCCAGTTCTATGATTCTCTGAACTGCAAGAGCCCAAGAAAGTGCTGGAATAGTATGGTAATGCTCAGCATGAGTCAACATAATTTGCTAACCATAGGCCTGACTCTGCCACTTTTACTCAGCATGCAGTACCACCTTATTCTGCAAGCAGACCATTGAAGAGTATGGAACTGTTTGTAGTTTTGTAGTACTGAGCACAAATAAGACTGGCAGAATTGAGCACTGTGTGAGAGAGATAATGCATAAGGGAGACAAACACAAAAGAGCAATTGTCCTTTTTAAAAACCAAACAAAACAAAGCAAAAACCCTAGAAGACTGTTGCAGTAAGAATGCAAATAAAAATAAATTCGTCGATAAAACATTTACAAACTAAAAAACACAACTAATTGGATATTTTAGAGTTTAATTTATTTAGGTTTTGCTTTAATTGCGCTTGGTATTAGGGTGGGAACAAACCTGCAGGGACCCAATTTTGCTCACTGTTGCCCTATTGTAAATCTGAAGTAACCCCACTATCAAACAGTGCATGGGTTTTTGTTTTTTGCTGTAAACCCCACTCCTTTTAAACTCATCTCACCATAAGTTCGCAAAGTTAGACAACTTCTGGAGCTTTTTTTTTTTTTTTAAACATTCATGAAAAAAAAGAAGCTCTTCCGCTATATGACTTCTCAGAATCACCCCAGATATTTTTTTTTTTACTAAACACAAACCCAGCTAAACATCACAGTCTTCTGTTAGGTATGGTACTTCGTTAGTCATTTCACTTTTAACAGTCAAACACCAATGTCAAGCAATTGCTACTTCGGTCCATTTTCTCATCAGATGAAGAGGAGGAAAGAATTTCAGTGGTAATTACAAAAGAGAGGCCTTTGAAACTCCACTAAGACTGGTGGGGTACAAATGGCCTGAGCCCACATAGCCAAGACTGTGCATGGGAGATGCAATGACATTGGACAAGACAATGAATACTGGGGGAGGGGGGAATGGAGGGGGGAGACAACATGGACAACAAATAAATGTATGCTGATATTTTGATGGAGAACCATTAGAATTTGAAAGAGACTATGATTGTGGCTTGGTCCTGTGGGAACCATGTCTAGGATCAGAAGAAGCCTGAGCTATTATGCTTCATTCCTGACAACTACTGAAAAAAACTCATCCACATGAGATTTGATGGCTAGTGTACTGAGCTTTATACCTGGTTTGCCACCCGTAAGGAAGAGTTAATAAAGAGAGCCTAAAAGGAAAAGGTGGTGATAAAATAAGGCAGAAAAAAAAATGATGATGAAAAGGGAGGCATGAAAAGGAAATCCAAAGGCGGGGGAGAGGGGGAGGGAGAAGGGATGCAAAATGAGGAAAAGAAGAACAATGAGGAGAATACTTAAAGGAAAAAACAAATTAGACTCATGTAAAGCTTCTGAATATCTAATAGTCATCGATTAGGTTTTTGAGCCCTGGTATTTAAACACAATGTGTGACCTGGGCTAATTGATATTTAAGTTCTGTAAACATAATTTAAAGGAAATAAGCAAAATAAATGCTTTATAAACAAAAAGGAGAATACATTGAAAGGACAGTGATTAAAATTGGAATGATTTAGTTCATAACATTTTGAGATATCATACTTTAACTCTAGGTACATCAATCCCTCGGTGTCTATTTCACTAATTTGCCTGAGCACTGTAATTGACAGCTTGTTAACAGCTCATTAGGAACACTGAATACCCTGTGACAAACACCACACACAAAACAACAGAATGGACAAAGTCTCTAGTCATAAATTATACCTAGAACAACCTAATTTAAAAACTGCTGGTCAAAACACAACTTGATTAAGTAAAAAAATAAATAGAATATATGATGGTTGGTTGGAGGATTTACCTAGGAGTATGACATGCCTGTACAGGACTATTAAACGATACACAATTATTTCTTGCTATTGCAAATGTTGTAGATGATAATTAGACACTTATTTTTTTAAAACAACACCAAATCTTAAATAGACCACAGCCAATTCAATTTTTCAGTCTTTCTAAGTAAAAACCTAGTTAAAACGTTGCTTTACTCCAATCGAAGATGGGAAACATCTACTGGCATGAATTCCAACATACCACATAAAAGACAATAACAGCAACATAACAGAGAACCCTATTTATGTTTTCTAGTAAGAGAGTATAGAGCTACTGGATGTTGTCCTTGCTTATCTTTGGATGAAAGCCTTATTATAAGCTCATTTCAGTTGAACAAATCTCTCTGGACTCCCTGCTGAGCAAGGCATTTAAACTTTAAAGCTGAAAGGCATTCATTTTCCTTTGCTGATGGGGAAAACCTTACTGCACAAGCTTCATGATGCACATGGAAGCTTTTAGATTTTTCAGTGGCAAGAACACATTAAGGCATTTAGCTGCTTACTGTGTTTTTCTACAGTGAATGGACATCAAAGGCATTCATTTCCACAGGTATCAGGTGAATTCTTCTTCAGCTCAACTATCTTTGCCCTGCTGAGTTTAGAGTGTTCTTTAGACTCCAGGTAGGGAATAAGGTGTGAAAATGTTTGGTGCATCATTTTCCAGGTCATTTTGATATACTATCACTTCTGGGTGGTATTTAGTATATGAACCTAGAAGGGATTTATGACACTAAGGAGTGCAACAATATTTCTCCAGGTGAAAAGATATATTGCATATTTGATATGGCTACGATACACAATTATTAAACTGCAGCTTCGTATATTCCCCTGTTTATCAATTTTGAGTATTATTAAACGTCTACCCTTGCAGTTTCTTTGGAATAAAATGTTTCACTTATTACCTTATAGTGAGCTCCTAGAGTCTCTATACAGCAACTGTCAAACAAAAATCTTCAAAAGCTGACTACAGACCGCAAAAGGGACAGAGTACTTTTGTATATGAACCTATAAGCAAGACCATAAAAAGTTATCTTTAGTGTTGCATGACTCATAGATCAGGGATAACATTTAACCTCGCCAACCCACATAACTGTAGTGCATTTCAGAACAGAAGTCCTGATTATAAGACACTGTGAAATAAAGTGGCGTAGCTCAAAAAACTATACTTGAGTCTCAAATGTCTCTTCATTTTTATTTATTTTTATATATTGAGAGTAAGTTTTGGCCCAGCAACACGCCCTCAACCTCCACTGAAACCAATAGGAGTTTTGCTCATCTTCTGCAAGGGCAGCTTTCGACACAGTGACCTCAGCAGAAGCCTTCCCTCAGGTAATAATGAAATACAGTAATACAAAGGTGCTTTTATTTAAATAGATTAACTGCAATCATGACCAAAAGGACTACTCAGTTTCACAAGAAATTCTATGCTGAAATTTGTTACAATAGCTGTTTTAATATTTTTTTGGGTAGAGTATGATATGGATCCAATTTGTTTTTAAAGTACTCACAATTTATGGTTACAAATACCTACAAGTACAGTTCTGTGCTCCTCTTTATCAGTGTGTGTAATTCAAGAAGTTCCAGCAGCCATTTTTTGGTGCAAAGTCTATGCTGAAAATCTGACCCTTTATGTTTGAAAGAGATAAATGGGCAAGATGGATTATTAAAAAATATATTTTACTTCAAAAAAAAAATAAAGCAAAGGCTGAAATATGGAATAAATAACCAAAACATACACATACACAATTTGTTCTATGCTGGATATGGCAGATGATCATAGTTTGACAATTTTAATGGTTGGATGATTCTATCAGGATGGTCTGTCACCAAACAGACATACAGAAAAAATTCCTGACCTAAATCCTGGTATTGAGGTGGGAGGAGACATGAAACGGGGGACATGACAAAGTTGGACCCAGTGATGGAGCTAATGGGGCTGGCCATCCCCTGCAGCAGCCTTCTGGTGTACGTAAGGGCTGCAGAATGCGCCCACACACACCTGGCAGTGGGCCTGGCTCTCTGTTCTGGGCATTGCAACCCAGTGCGCTGTGTCACAAAGCCACTCACACAAGTCTGGCCTCGCTGCCCCTCTGTCATGATGAGGGGCAGCTGGGCCAGTCCCAAATCACATTGCAACCCCACCAATGAGGTTGCAATGTCCCAAGTGGAGAGCCAGATTCAGCCCTAAGGATAGGAAACACCACTGCTGGGTGAGTGTGTGGCAGGGCTCACTCTCCAGGCCACCACCAATGACCCATTGCATGTCCCCCTGCATTCCATACCCCCATTTTGCAAAACCTGGCTACACCTCTGGTTAAACCTTATACTGTAAACAGACACAATGGCCCTTTGGGTAGAGAAACCCAATTCCTCCATCTGGGCCCTGCTTCAGGTCTTTGCAACCATGGGTATATATTGTAGCTATTTTTATTAAGTGCAGGGATTTGCTTTGAGGCCTCATGCTGTTATGACCATTAAAGACGGCATTGGTGTTAGGTGAATCAGGTAAGATAATTTTTTAAAAAAATGATTAAATGAAAGTGAAATGTCTTTATAAACAAAACATCCCTGCAAGCTACAGTGAAGCCCAGGCAACTCTGTGGCCCCAGGCAACTCTGAGTACTGAGGCCCAGTACTTTGTGGGCCCAGGCAACTCTGAGTACTGAGAAGGCACACCTGAGAGAGAGATCAGCTGTTCCCCAAAAAGGGCAGCAGAAAGCTTGGGGTGGGGGAAGAGATTACCAGACTCAGGAGGTTGTAGAGACACAACATAGTGAGAAAGACTTGCACAGGAAAGGTACTGAGACCGGGGTAATTGCTGGGGGCTATGTCCAGTTTAGGACTGGAAGTGGAGGGAAAACTTTTATTTCTCAACTTTAAGTTAATAAACAGACTAAGGGGCACTGCTATTGGGCTTTGTTTAATTTACTGAGGAACCAAGAGGAGAAACTCAGGTGAGGGGACACTTGGAGGGCTGCCCTGAGGCCACAAGGGGACACCCAGGAGGAAACCACTCACTGACAGCTCCTCTAATGACAGACTATCATGGAGGTGCAACACTACAAATATTTAAGGAACAAGTCGAACAAAACTGTTTACATCTGCCTACAAGAAAATTAATTAAACTCACAATCCTTAAATAAATGATAGACCCTGGCACCATTTAAGTCATTGAGAGTTGCCCATGGCTTCAAAGGGACCAGGATTTGGTCCTACTGCACAAATGTATGTTAAAATTAATGACAAATGTGTAAATAAAGGATTATCCACTCAACAGAATATTTTCATAACTATAATCTCTTTTGCGGCAAACACCAGGGCAAACAGTGGATCCAAGATGGTCTGGTCTGTAGGAGTTAGGGAATGGTATAGGAATCTGTGAGCAGGGAGTTTATACCCCCAGAAAACCAGATAGCACACATTAATTTGTAAGCTCTTAGGGCAAGAGCCATGTGTTATTTTGCACTTGTGAGTTCAGAAATATTATGAGTGGTCATACAATATATTAAAAACACATTCTCCAAATACAGTTACAGAGAAAACCATATTTTGACTACATTCTCCAGAGTTTTAATGAATTTAAACAAAATTAATACTAGAAACCTAATTCCATTTTCAGAAGTCCCATATGAATCTTAGCCCTGTGCATAACAGATTTAGGCTACTGTTAATAGAGACATACAATATAACAGGCTTTCTGAAAGATAATGAAATATATGACCTGGTATCCTTTGGTATAGTCTGGCTATTTTTGTATTCAAGTTCTGCTTATTACTACTTTGAAAACATGCCTGGGGAAAGTATTGGCTTAAATGCTCAGAAACGACCACACGGAGCCTCCCCACAATATGGTAAGTGTTGTAATAGCAAGGTCTTAAATTTAGCTTCCAAATTGTTCAGCAAATTAACAGGCCAAGGTGAAAAGTATATACTAACTACTTAGGTGGCCCTGAGTCAATTTTTACATGCAGAGTAGCTACCATAATCACAAGCTTTTTGAAGCATTTGACAATCAGTTTATTTTACTTACCAGTATTTTCATGAAGGAAAAGTAATACATTTTAAGTAGTTTAAAAGTAGTAGTAATTAAGAAGCTCAGAGGTACCAAGAGCAAAAAAAAAAAAAAAAAAAAAAAAAAGCCAGCTGTATTTACAGTCCTGCTAAAAAAGCATTGCATATACTGCACCAGGATTTACAGTCCTCCATAACCAGGAAAATTGTGATACAAGATTGCATTTACTTTTATCTTACCCAAAGTAACATTATCTTCTGCAACTGTAAAGGAACTGCACTATCATATAAATCTATTTAAAGGAATTGGCACAGCTACAATAAAAGGCATCCTTCTCTATGGCTTGTTCACTGCAAATCACCCAAGTGTTAACAGTTGAAGAGAAGCTTTTGATTTCTTTTCATACTGGCACTGTAAACCCTCTCTTGTTCAGTACACACATATCCCTCAACTTCTGTCAAAAGCAAGTACAAATTTCCTAACCAAAACTGAAAAGTCCTTGGCTTTTCAAATGACTATAAATTGCATGGCTAAGTGCATATGGCCACAGGGCTGTCACAGTTACTTTTCTTGACAATTCATCATAGCATACTAATTCTGTAATATCATTACTGCGTCTCTTCTCACTGTACTGATCCAGCCAGTTAATTTAATCAACTAATAATAGATTCAGAAATGGATGCAAGGGGCCCTAGCACTTCAAATTATATTACTAGAGATGCACAGCAGTGAAAGCAATGTATTCTCTACTTGCCATTAAATGTAACCTCCAAAAGTTATATTTTCCTGGTAAATTGGGAATTTTACCTTTAAAAAAAGACAACACTATTGTAAAACTTTAAGATAGACCTCCAATCAACAATTTTAAAATAAAATAAGGAGTGTTTACACTAAATGTCATTCTATTTACATTATGCTAATTTAAAGATGTTTATAAATATTTAGTCAGTTATCCTAATTATTGTCGTTGCAGTTCAAGGAAAGAACACTGCATGAAAAGAAAAAAAGATCTATAGTGGAAACTAGAGATGTATGATTAACTGCAAAGTGAGCCATTCAAATATGGACAATTAATTTTATTAAATTTTAATCTTCTCTGCAAATGTCAATGATAATTAGAAAACATTATTCTCTAACATCTCAGTCCATTTTGCATGTCACAAAGACTAATGCATTAACTTAATATGATCAAAAATCTGAAAAAATAAGTAAATCAAAAATTAATGCAAAATTAAAGTGAAAGGATCACAACATTCTCTCCCCACCCTCTCAAAAAACATTGATTATCGAAGTAGAACACAGTGAAGCTTCACACCAGGCAAATACATAGCCAGTCCTGCTGCCACTGACCTTAATGAGCACAGCAACAAGATCCTGAAAGATGCTGAGCTAATGTAGAGATAGGTGAAGTTAATAGAAGAGAAGGCATTTAGCACGGCCCAAGAAGCGCTCATCAGCTCTCAGATCAGGCCCATACTATCTACATTTTAGATATAATTATTGCATACAAAGTAACCATATATTTCTTCAGTTGAACACAGAGCCTGTTATATTTGAACACTTTAGGAGTAACAATTGGTTTAGTTTTTAAGAGATTAGACTGAGATTAGACAGATCAGGCCCATACTATCTATATTTTAGATGTAATTTTTGCATACAAAGTAACCATATACTTCTTCAGTTGAACACACAGTCTCTTGTATTTGAACACCTTACGAGTAACAATTGGTTTCTCTAGTTTTTAAAGAGATTAGACTGGATTCACAATTAGATTTGGTTTCAGCCCCATTAACCATATGTGATTAGGACTGGAACCTCTGCTGTGCTGAGAGACAGACAAGACCTAAGCTACCTTTACTGCTGCCGTGAGTCCTGGGGGCTACTAAGGGCTGAACCAACCTGAAAGTTAAAGCAAACCAAACCAGACTGCTCTAAATACCATTTGCACTGCTGCGGCAGCAAAAAAGGGCAAGAATCAAAACCTCATTATTGTGCACTGGGACAAAATCCTGTCCATACGAGCTGAGCCAGGCCCCTTCATAGAGCTTTCTGCCAAAGATGAAATTTTGCAGTACATCACTATCCAACAATAATATAGATTTATATACTTGTCCCATCATTTAGAACTTCAATGGATCTTAAATACAACTTAAGGGGTATCCTGAATAGGGTTCTTGAACTGGAGCATGTTACTTGGGTGGACTAAATACAGCTTCCTAAAAATGTATTAGATGATTATCTTAAGAAATCACTGTACACGCCTCTTAAGGTGTCCAATGTCACTAGGTAGAAAATGTAATTCAAAATCATACTTACTTATTATAAAAGCAAGGCATCTCCTTCAGCACTATAATATAACAAAACAAATAAATTTCCTTTCATCAATATACAATGGCTTTGGTCATTATTGAGAAACATTAGGTGGTGAAGTAATGAGTGCCATGCATTTTATGCTTAAATCAATGTAGTGTCTTGCAGTTATGCCACCTAATGTGTTTTTAAGTCATCCGCTACAGAAATCAATGTGATTCTTATTTGAGATTCAGTGTTAAGTTCAGCCTCATAAATTTAGAATTGCACTCTGTTATTTTGATGGTTATATATTAACCACATCCTGAATGTTTTATGATATTATACTCAGACTTGCAGTAAGTCATGCCAGTTCCATACATAAGGCTTGAGGTTCTAGCTTTATTTGCACTGTCCAGTTTGGAGGCGGGTAAATATGATGATTTATTTGACATTTCAGAAGTGAAAACTATAGTATATTCAGATAAATTCCAGCTGGTGTGGCAGTAACAAAAACACACTGCAGAAAGTTAAACTGAGAATTTTCCAAGGCAAGCTGATTTTCAGAACATAAGAGTTTGATATAATTCAAATGGCAGATTTTACATTAGAATGTACATACTGCACTTGATTGGTCCTTTTAACATGTGAAGCAGGCCTTACCCGATGTCCCAGAAATCATATGCTGAATTGTAGATATTTTTGTCCACAAGATTTATGTTGATATTTAGAATGCAAGACTGAGTCTTTTGCTGGGAATAGTCTCATAATTAGATAACCTTATTCCACATTTTGTTTACTCTTTCAAGATACTTAAATAAACCCTATAGGGCACAGGTAGAGAGTAGTAAAAAGCACTAGAAAACTATTTGCACAGGTGACTTTAATTTAAAAAAAAATCTAGGAGCTTTCGTTTTTCTTCCAAATACCATCTTTAATTTAATGCTGCGGAAAAGCAAACATTAATAAACAAAGCAATGTGATGATTTTTGCTCACTTTATTAAAGAAGAATTTCCTTTGACATCTCAGACAACATTTTCCCACTGTACAGAAATGGCTACTTGTTAGAAAGAATACCAAACAACCATCCTCCATAGTGGATTTTCTTTCTTTATAGTTTCTTTCTTTAGCATATTTCATCATGGCTCATAGCCTTGCCTTATTTATTTCAGTGACATATTATCGGGTTGTGTGCTCATCTTTCCAAGAGGGTGAGAAATATCCTAGGCTGTAACTAAACTGACAGACCTACTAGAATGTTTCAGGAAGTTCTAGGCTGGCCAAAAGCCAAGGGAATTTATCATGAAATGCTTGGATTCAGCAGGCATAATGGGGAACATTATGGTAACACACAAAAATACCTTTAGTATTTCCCTTTGCTTCAGGGATCTATCAAACCTGTATACTGTATCGCTGCACGGGTCAGAAACCTGGACCCTCTTACAAGCAGACTGGAAGAGGCTAGAGGCACTCCATATGGCTTTAAGATTAAGTTAGATAAGTTTATGGAGGGAATGGTTTAATGGTAAAACATAGTTGTCAAGGAAAACCAAGCAATGGTAGGTAAATAGCATAATGGCTAAAAGGGGTCAGGATGGAGACTCTTGCCTATATGCTCGGGGTCTTACTGATCGCCATATTTGGGGTCGGGAAGGAATTTTCCTCCAGGGCAGATTGGCTGAGCCTCTGGAGGTTTTTCGCCTTCCTCCGCAGCATGGGGCAGGGATCTCTAGCAGGAGGGTCTCTGCCGATTGAGGTCACTAATAACAGGATTGGGGACTTCAGCAGCAGAGTCCAGGGAAGGGGCGGGGATGGTTTTATGGCCTGCAGCGTGCAGGGGGTCAGACCAGATGATCATAATGGTCCCTTCTGACCTTAAAGTCTATGAGTCTATGAGTCTATATGTGCTGTTAGCACCAAATCCTGAGCATAACACGTTTGACATTTCACACAATGTCAGTCTTGCAAAGATCTGGCTTTCTTTCAATTCTCTCATTATATTCAAAAGCAGTGTTGCACGCTCTTCAGTCATGTCCCTATGATGGACAAAGCCAACCCAGCACACCATGCTCTTAAACTCTCCACTGGCGCACAAAAGAGTGCACATCATGACACACCCTACCCTACCCCACCCACAGGGGCCCTCCTCAGAGATTTGTGGATTAACAGTATTGAGGCAGATCTGGGAACTTCACTATACAATGCCTACTACAATGTCATCAACTGCGGTCACTCTGGCTGGCGCAATGATCCATAGTAGGCCTCTGTATGTTTCGCTTACTTTGCCTCAGACAGCTTGCAAACCTCTTAGTACTCAAGTGTCTGATACTAGTTAAAGATGGAAATGGCCATCTAGAAGATGGCAGAATGACAGTATGCAGCATCACAAACTGACTTTATGTCGCTATTGTTTCAAAATTCACAGTGCAATAAAGATACTTCTTAAGTGCTTACAATTGGTGAAGGACTCAGATGGCACATTATAAATGACAATGATTTAAACTGCAGAGATTAAATTGGCAATATTCTGAAAATAAATCCAAGATAAAAACAATTAGGAACACCTTTTCAAAAATAGCTCTTCACACACTGAATCCACTGATTGTATGGGAAGAGGTCTGAACTATTTTCATTCATCACTGAATAGATCAAGGGTAAATTTTTCAGGAATGCCAAAATGACTTAGGCCTTCAATTTTCAATAAGATTTACGCTCCTCAGACCCATTTTCAAATGTGACGTAGGTTCTTTTGAAAATTTTAAGCTATACCTTCCAGAACCTCTTCCAGAAATAAAGTTCACTTGGATTTTGTGGTGGAACTAGGACTCAAAGACAACTAAAATAAATAGGGTATTTCTTCCTCTATTTTCCAGCTACCGTTCATACAGAAGCATTAACTGATTTCTGGCAGCACCAGCAATACTTTAAGGGCATTACGGACAGATAGTATGATACACTTCCTGCACTGGAGACAGAAAAAAAATGTTGTTGAGTCAAATATGGCACCTTAGCCCAAAGCAAACCATGCTGTGGACTACCAACAGAATGTTCATGCATCACCTAAAGCAGAGGTTCTCAAATTGTGGTCTCAAACTGAGTTCCATTCAGGTGGTCAGCAGATAGTTCCCTCTAAGATGTGCGCATGGGCGGCTGCACACAAGAAAACGAAGGGCCACCCCCTTATTAGTGGAACTGCTCAGGCGTGGCTTCACTAATTAGGTGTCTGGACTCTGGAGAAAATGCACATGTAAGGTGAGGTGGGGCAGTAGGGTGAGAAGAGGGGATGTGGGGAATTTGGGACGTGCAGGGCTGCGGCGGCCAGAGAAAAAGAGGCAACTTTCCCCAGCTCCAGGGCTGCCGGGGAGAGACGACCCTCCTTCCCATCTTCAGCTCTGTGGCTGCCACGGAGGAGGAAGTGAGGGAGAGACTCCCGCCTCCTTCCCAGCTCGGGGGCTGCTGCGGTGGGGGAGAAAGGGCACATCCATCGCATTAGAAAGATAAGAATACTGATATTAAAATATGAGTTGTGTGCTTTTATTTGTAGAACAAAAAACCATTATTAAGTTGGTTTTTTTTAATATAGCGCTTTTATCCAAAGCACTTTACAGTAGTTAGCTAATGGTACAGACAACATTTGGAAAGATCATTAAGTGGTCCGCCGAGACCCTCAGCAATTTTCAAGTGGTCTGCGGAAAAAAAAGTTTGAGAACCAGTAACCTAGAGGCAGCAGAGTAAACTGCAGAGAAGAGCAGAAATTATTTTCTAGAAATAAAAATTAAAGAGAAAATATACTGCTACCCTCCCCCCCCAAAAGTAACAAGTTTATTTCTATGTATTTCTATGCCTCATTCCACACAAGAGTCAGACTTGTCCTGTTTTACTCCTACCAATAACTCAGTCAAGTCAGGAACTGAGCTGGCCAGGATTACATCTCTAAGGCACTTGAAAACAGAACAATGGGTCATTTACAATATATTTTGAATAAATGGGGGAAGAGGTGACTGTTAGGCTTTTTATTTGGTAGGTCACAAATGGCTCAGAGTGGGAGGAAGACGACTTCAATAGTGGCCAATAAGAGATGCTTTGGAGGAAGATGCAAGAAGCCATTTAATAAGATCATTTGGTGGATGTGTATATTGATCCAGCTCATTTTTTACAGTGTAGGCACTTTTTCTAGTCCTAGAAAATATTATTGGATATTATTGTACTTAAGAGGGATGGGTGATGTAGTAGTATTTTTTGCCAGAGGATGTCGGAGTATAGGTAGAAAGACAATATTGTAGATGAATTAGGCCAGTATGCCTATAGATATGATTGAACTAAGCAATGAAGATCACCCACTGGCAAAACCAATACAAGTTTGAGTGCAAATGAGGTACACCTGGAGTCTTTCACAATAACCACTTAGAGAATTTATGAAGTTGAAAAACTGCAGGTGTTCATAGATGAAGATACGATGCCTTACAAAAATAAGAGCACGAGAAGAAATTAGATGATTTTAAAACACTAATAAGTGAGAGAGCATACTTTCACATCATGGTCTATATTTGTTCATGTGCAACTCATCTGCATGCAGAAATAATAAAATAAACACCCCAAAAAAGGAATTTGCAGAAGTAAATTCTATGAACTGCATGACATGCACAAATAGCGTCTACAAAACTGTTCATGCAATTGATTGTGTGCACAAAGCTACAGGCTCATAAATATAGAGGCCACAGGCCACATTTAGGACCCCATATACTTGCATGTAGTTCACATTTATCCTTATGTTTTGAAGATCTGATGTTACACCTACACCCCCATCACATGTTCCATTTTTATGCCCAATAGACTAAAAAAAAAAAAAACCATCATGACCAAACTCTTTGTTTAGAGAGTATAACCCCAAAAGGTGTGATTTCAAGATTACACAAGAAAATCAGGGCCACCTAGTTTGCCAAAACATAAATAAAAAGGAAGCTTATGTACTAGCAAAACTCACTTAAATTAGGGCTTAAATATATCCCTATGATTTTGCAAGACTTAGTTGAACACAGAACAGTGAGGCTTTGGTTTGGCAGGGCTCGCTCATAGTTTGCACCAAATTGGCTTAGAATTTTGGACTGACATTTTCACTAGTGTGTCTTCATTTGCGTGACAAAGGTTTGCACAGTGCTAATTTGAATGTATTAGAAGGTATCAAAACAGAAATTTGGTGACATATTCAAATTGCCTTATGAAAGTAAGGAGGGAATTTAAGTTCTCTATGCTAGGCATACAGTCTGCATCTCCTAATATGATATAATACACCATATCTGTCTCCTCATACAATCTCTCAATACAATTACTGTTTTTATTGTAATTGAAATCCTTCTATGTTGTTGGGAGGTCCAGGGGAAGAGGTGGGTGCATTGGCAATTATGAAATTCCCAGTAAACTATATCTGATCTTATACATTTTCAAATGAAGCTGAAACCTAAAACAGTTTTATTGGGTTTCATTTTCTGCAGTTCTTCAAATAGACTATCATTGGCATTTATACATCACCTGATATGGGGGATGAAAAGCGCAAGTTGCTGTTGCAAGCAGGATTCACCTGCTACATAAGACAAATCCATTCAAAGAGGGTTATGTATGAGCTACTTTTTCCTTTCATAACAAATAAGAGCTATCAAGTGTGATGCACGCTCAATAGCAATGACAAGCAAACCTAGGATACTTTAAACCACAGCTAAAAAGAATTAATTGTGCACAAACTATAATTGAAGGTTTTAATATATTTAAAGTGGGTAATAATGGTACAAAAGAGAACGTGATTTCTTTCCCATCCTCCCTCCCACCCAAGAAAGAATCTCCATATGACTCCCTGGCTTAAACTGAAGTGTTGGCAGTATTTAAGCAAAGATATGTGAAGGAAATACTCTTAGTGCATGTATATGTTTTGAAGTTAACTGAGCACTGTTAGCTTTAGTCTCATTCTTGATGTAAGTTTATATGGTGACAATGGGAAGAAGGACATATCTAGAATTAAAAGGAAATGAAAAAGGGAAGGGAGTTGCAAAGTATGTTATATAGCAATTGTACCTCTAAAATGTTGTCCCTCCATTTGCACAAATATATACAAGTGCAGTAGGGATCCATTTTATTATCTGAAAATTTAAAAAGGACTTTAAAAAGGAATTGAAAGTACATTTCCCAAGAAGTTCTCATGGACCAAGCTAATTCTTAACTAAACCCTACAACAGGGGTCAGCAACCTTTCAGAAGTGGTGTGCCAAGTCTTCATTTATTCGCTCTAATTTAAGGTTTCACATGCCAGTAATACATTTTAACATTTTTAAAAGGTTTCTTTCTATAAGTCTATAATATATAACTAAACTATTGTTGTATGTAAAGTAAATAAGGTTTTTAAAATGTTTAAGAAGCTTCATTTAAAATTAAATTAAAATGCAGAGCCCCCCGAACCAGTGGCCAGGACCCGGGCAGTGTGAGTGCAACTGAAAATCAGCTCGTGTGCCGCCTTTGGCACCTGTGCCATAGATTGCCTACCCCTGCCCTACAACACTAGTATCACATGGACTGTAACAATTTTCAAATGGGAAAGTTTCTCCTACTTTAACAAAGAAGAATAAAGCCCAACTAAATAGTTATTTGATGCCGACATGTATCACTGTTTCTATGTCCACAATGGTATAATTAAGTGCAGAAGATGCAACTTTATTAAAACTCTTTACCAATGGGGACCATTCCCCCCAAACTACCCAGGAGGACTGTTCCAGTGTGGATTTCACCCATGGCCCTACGTTCAACAAACCTAAAGGCAGATATGAGGGCAATGCTCCATCTACACCCACAGCCGTGCCCAGTGGTCTGGGCTTGAAACCAGAGTCCCCCCCAACCTGCTCCCCTCCTCCATTCCAGGGGTAGGAGAATAAGGTGCAGGAAGTCAGATGCTGTGAGAGTCGTGGAGAAATATTCCCCCACTGTGCTATGTCACACTCTGGGCCCATGCCCACATAGACTATTAGGTTACAGGAACCACACATCAGACCCTTTTAAACCTATCAAAGTTACAAAAATGTAATTTAACCCCCCCAAACTGGACCTCCATGATGCCAGACGGCACGAGAGGAAAAAATCCCTTTCAGACTCCAAACACAGCTTTGGGATCAGCCTAGCCCCAGCATCATAAGAGATCTAGCTCATTAGACAGGGATGGGTAAGGGTGCAGCAGGAATAGAGCTAGACTGGCAATAAGCAAAAGAGCTCAAAATGGCTATTTCCCAGGAATCAGAGCAAGTAGAAGCTACTCTTTTCCACCTGCCCCAGCAGTCATAAGCCAATCATCCAGTCCCTCCTGGCTCCACAGTCCAATGGCACTGAGAGCGCACGTCAAGCGGGATAGTCTACCCACTCACCAAGGGAAGGAACACATGCTGCAGGGAGTAGGAAGAGGAACCTAGAGCTCACCTGCAGCACCGCCCCAGACCTTGAGCATCTTTCCCTCCTCTCCTCATTTAGACTCAGTCTTGCAGCCCAACTACCAAGGTGAACATTTGCATTAGCAGAATAGAGGCTCTGCTTGTGAGGAACTTTGTATTATGAAAACATTAGGAAAAGTTTGCTGTTTCTGGACCTAGAATTGTTTTTAAACCAGGGTCATTTCTGTATATCCATATACAATAGACCTGCTTTCCTATATAAATACAAATGAATTACACACACACACTTTAAATCACAGCTGTTCACTGGGAAAGTTTTATGCTTTAAGCAAGCAATGCAATAGCTGTCCTGCCTACCTACGCTGGGAAGGGTTTTTCCAGCAGCTATTAGCTCCAACCATTTTCTCATCTCATTTTAACAAGCTATAAAAGCAGAACAGCATGCCAATTACATGAATTAAATAAAATGAGTAGGTGCAAGATGGGTATAGAAAACCTCCTGAACTCCCTATATTTGTTGGAGAATACGTTAGTGTTTCAATAATGCATTTATAATACTGCCGAACAGTGTGGCACATCTGCAGCATCAGTACAACAGAATGAAAAAGAAGATACATTCCTCAGAGAGTTTCTATTTGAAATAATTTTAGATCTGTTTTATGTATACCAAGGAAGCTGCCAGTAGATCTGATCTTCAAACGCATGAACTCCACAGAGAGAAACAATATAAACTACAGACTGTTCACCTAAATACAGTTAAATTTTAACTATGTAAAAACTGGTTGCTGTATTTGGATAATATATTACATATCCAGAGCTTTGTTAAATACTTTAATTGTTTAGCAGGTAATAAGGGAATTGTAAAATTATAGCAAAAGGGCAGAAAGGTGAATTTTATTTCTATACCTCAGAACAAAATGAGTAAATTCACTGAACATATGGCTTATTAGGTTTAATAGTTCCTTTCCAAGATTATTCTGATCGCCACATTTTGAAATATACTTTTTTTTTTTTTGGGATATTTGCCGTTGAACAGATATGCCATCTGTCTCCACAAATGAAAAGGGAGTTGAAGACTTTGATTGCTATTTTCCTAATCAAGATTAGGTCTAATATATTTCTAATACATTGATTTACCAAATCTGTCGTCCTATCTTGGAGCTGTTTATTAGTATGTTGAAGAATCGTCCACATATACTCGCAGATACCATATGCTGTGGCCTGGAAGAACAGTACCACTTATAAAACTGAGAACAATTAATTTTTGCATCTTCCCTAAGCAGTCCAGGTGATCCCATCTACTCAAATGGCAGTCTTTTTATATTTAGTTAAGTTTTAAACAGATTGACATGAGAAACATATGCACTGCAAGTAGATAAATTCAATTTCTCTCACACAAATTGCAGAATAAGGTTAGTCTGGAAAATATTCTTTCAAATTCCTGGGGTGGGAGGGGTAAGCAGAAGTTGGGGGAATCACATATAAAGATGCTGATTGAACAGATCACAGTTATGGTTTCTGGTTGTGTCAACCTGTCACTATGTCAAATGCTTGTAAATTCGGTATTTCACTTTAAATTCTCAGCCATTTTTCCTGTAATTTCCCTGTGAAATTTTCACTTTTCCTCTTATTCCCTGTACAATGCAATCAACATCAATGCACCACTTCTGCATTCTTATTTGTACATCCTAAATGACAGATTGGTTACAAATACCCACTAGCAAAAATGTGGCAATGATTGCATCATCCCAACAATAGCAGCAAAAATAGTAACTCATCCCTTCTAAGCACAAGTATAAAATAGACAATATATTCATACTGCGCTCTAGTAGAAACTGTACAGGTGGATTCCACACCACTGTTTGCTGTAGCACTGGGTAGCTCTCTCCAAGGAAGTGTGGAGGATTGAAGAAGACCACCGAGTAATCAGTGGATAAATGAATTACATAGATCCATTAGCCCAGGCCCCTGCACAATGCTAGTTACCAATACTATAGGCCAGGAGTGGGCAAACTTTTTGGCTGGAGGGCCACATTGGGGTTCCAAGACTGTATGGAGGGCCGGGTAGGGAAGGCTGTGCCTCCCCAAACAACCTGGCCCCTGCCCCCTCCCACTTCCTGCCCCCCGACTGTCCCCCTCGTAACTCCCCACCCATCCAACCCCCCCTGCTCCCTGTCTCCTGACTGCCCCCCCGGGACTACCTGCCCCTTATCCAATCTCCCCACCCCCTTACCATGCTGTTCAGAACAGCGTGTCTGGCAGCCGCGCTGCCCAGCCAGAACCAGCCATGCCGCTGCACTGCCCAGCAGGAGCTCACAGCACCTCTGCCCAGAGCGCTGGTGGCACGGTGAGCTGAGGCTGCGGGGGAGGGGGAACAGCAGGGGAGGGACTGGGGGCTAGCCTCCCCAGCCGGGAGCTCAGGGGCCAGGCAGGACGATCCTGCGGGCCGTAGTTTGCACACCTCTGCTATAGTCCAAAGGCAGAAGCAGCAGCCACAGGGTGGCTATACGGTTTTTCCATACCCTGGCTCAGGTGGAGAATATTGTTGGTTATTTATATTGCAGAAGCAACTAGAGGCTTCAATTAGGGTTCATTGCCTCATTGTGCTAGGCACTATACAAATGAGCAGAACAAAGTTATTCACTTGCCCTAGAGACCGTACAGTCTGGAATTATGACAAGACAATGGGTGGATGAAGAGACAGACAAACCAGATTACATCCTCCAAGTCCTATATGGCTCTAGGCCAACGAACCAATTTATTGGGGGAAATAATTTGACTCCTAGTGACTATATGGCATTAAATCAGGTTACATCACTTGATATGACTTACCAAACAGAAATGGGTGGATGACATTGAAATTTATTTTTAGACAAATACACTACCCATGGATTAGTTGATACCCTTTACTTCCTGATACCTGATCTACAATATGAATGAATACTTGAGCACATCGTCAATGTACTCAGTGATCTTGCCATTATTAACTAAGGACTGCTTCTCAAGTACATTATGGCATCACTTAAAGTAATAGCAACTGAAATGAACCTACTTAATTGAATCAATCTTTCCTAAAGACCTTGGTATAATATTATCACAAGTCACTTACTGAACTTCACTTTTGAATGATGTCATAATAAAAAGTATTATGTAGAAAAATTACATTTGTCATTTTAATCAATGGAATTTCAGAAACTAACTGAAATCAAGTGTTTCCAGAGCACAACAGTATAAGAAACAATTTATTCATAAAGAGCCCAGTTGTGCAATCATTCCTCATGTTGGTGAGTAGCTGCTCATGCAAGTAGATGCATTGGCTTCAATAGGACTACATATGTGAGGTAAGACTGCACATTCAGCTGTAGATACTACAGTGACTATCACCATTTGGAATACTTTTTAATGACTGCAACACATTACTTACACATGGGTGCCCAGGGATTGTGGCAATTGTTGTGGATAAATTACTACACGTTTCTTAGTAGTACCCTTTAAATAAAGAAATAAGTAAGGATTACACATATTAAATTAAATTTTTATACATCTGGGGAGTCAATTTTTTTGTTTTTAACCCTAGGTCAATTGTTTCAAAAACTGAACACAATTACAAATTTTGAATAGTTATTTGTCTGATTTGGAAAACTTTCTCATAATTTACTGTGGCTGCTGTACACAGAGTTTACACAGTCCAGTGGTGCTAACAACTCTCTTCATAATTATTTAAGGAAAACATACCTTGAAAAAGTAGAACTCACTATGACATAGACTACAACTTTATTACTTTATATGTTTTATAAGCCTTCCTCACAAAGCTGGTATCCAGATTACAATTCAAATTCTCTTCTTTCCTGCTGTTTATTTCTGCTGTGGCTGATCTGCTAAGACAGGTTTCACTGTATTTGTACTGTCTTCTTTCAACTGGGTTGTAGGCATGTGTGTCTTTGTATCTTTCATTAGAATATTTATTACAAAAAGTTTGCCAAGAAAAAGAAATCCTGTTGAACATACCACATGAAGCTCACAGTTGAGGGTATGGATGGAGTTCACTTGGGCTTTGTGGGATGGGTGAGGCATTAATTTCATACATAGAACAGATGTAAATGCCTCTCAAATGTCAACAGCAAGTCAGTAATCAAACAAATTACAACAATGTATATTGATATGCAAGCCCCTCTCCTTCTTAGAAAATTAGAGATACCCAGATGGCCATAGGAAAAAAGCACAAGCTGAGAAGGTCACACACTTCCAGGTTCATTTGAGCATAAGCTTTCGTGGGCTACAGCCCACTTCTTCGGATGCTGTAGCCCACAAAAGCTTATGCTCAAATAAATTTGTTAGTCTCTAAGGTGCCACAAGTACTCCTGTTCTTTTTGCGGATACAGACCAACACGGCTGCTACTCTGAAACTTCCAGGTTCCTAGTTCTGTAAGATTTGCCACACTGGATCAAATCATTGGTCTATCACATCCTATAACCTAACTATGTCAGCAGGCACTACTTGGTCCCCAATTGTGCTATGCCCCTCCTCGCGTGCACCAATCCTGTTAACTGTAAATCACACTCTCATTCATAGAATTAGCTAACTCTATTTTGAACCTAGGTGTACTATTTGACTATATGCAAATTTAGATTCATGCCAAAATGGACAGCAATGCAATTTCCACAGAGCTGCTTATTATTATAATGAAAGCCTAGTGGGTAAACAAGTATAATTTGGACAATCAACTAACTAAATTATGCTTTCATTAAGGAACAACTACAAACAGGTGGAGTAAGAACATTCATCCGTAATCTGTGTGTGTGGTAGGGGACTGGAGGATTAAAACTCAATATAGGGCTGCATTGTGTACACAACTTCTTTACAAAACACTTGGGTAACATATATAAGCGAAGGAAACATTTTACTACAACATTTATTATTTTCCTGATTCTCTCATATGGTCACAATTGTACCTGTGAGTAAAAAGACCTGCAGCTCTATAGTTCAATATAATAAATATGATTAAAGAAATAATGCCTGAAAATAAATAGTTTCACACATAACATCTTGCAAAATGTCTAATCATCATTAAAATAAATGTAAATACATATACCAAAATGGAGAAAAGATGCAAAAATAAATAACTGAGCAATATAAATGATATATTGAATCCAGAAATACATTTTAAGCATGGTGAGTTACAGATATTGCTCAGATAAAAATGAGAGGTAGAAATTATCATAAAATTAGACATTATGGGCCTTGGTTGTGAGTGCCTGGTTGTCACAGAACTCAGTGGGAGTTGTGTGCTTATATCAAATGGCTGAAGTTGGTCACAATTATTGAACTGGAGAGTTTTAGTTAAAACTACTGTTAGAAATGCACCACTTATGACCATAATGACACATGTTACTAGGTTAGCTTTAATTTTTAGAGAAATCTTGATTATATAATTTTAACCACCGTGCTGGGAGTCTCATTTATACATATATCAAGACTTAAGTGTCACTAAAGTACAATATTTGTCCTCTGAAGAAAGTCACTACAGTATTATTATCCTCTGATCTCACTTCTATGTTAATCTCCTGATAAAACACAAAATATTTTAAGCAATATAAAGACTCCCAATGTGTGATCTTATCTATATATTTTTCTCAGACTGACAAGCAAAAAAGGTCTAAAGTGCATATTTATAGAGTTCTAGTTTACTGGTTATAACAAACAAACTTATGAAAGTACAGTATGTCTTTAGCTCTGTGTCTATAATAATTTCAAAGTCACTACCAACTTTCTCTGCTATTCCCTTGTGCAAGTTTGTACATTTTTATAATACCTTCAGAATAATTTATCACATAGTAAAGATTTTAAAGAATCATTATCCTTTTGATCTAAAATCCTTATATTTCATCTTTAATACGTTCTTTTGAGAGAATCTTTTTGGAGGAGTTGCCACGTATGTTTTACTCCTTTGAGACATCAACAGCAGAGCTCAAGCAAGACTTTAGGAACTTCAAATCACATTTAAAAATTGTTTGAAAAGTTTGTTTGTCAAGAAACAATTCTTTCATGCTAAGGAAATGAAATGCTATTGAAAATACACATACCACAAGGAAATTAACATAAAACAAGCAGGCAAAAACATTTGAAATACTGTCCAAATTTACCACCTAATGATCTGAAGCAATTCAAGTATTTAAAGGTATTCCTTGAGCCAAAGGCAAATATATAAGCACACAGTGGAGTAATGTAATTAATACTGATTTCTTTAGACTTATTTCTATAAGCTGAAATTGTCTCAATTTTTGCCACCACATTATATTGTGTCTTCATGTTGCAGCATTCCAATATGGAAAAAAAGCATACTTGAGCCATCACACCAATGTCAAACAACACTGAAAAGATTATCTAGAATTACATTCAACTTTGGAGTTCAAGGCACTGCAGCATATCATAAAAAAACAAAAATATGGGGGTGGAGGGAAGAAGTTCTCAAAGGTCAAGGATTGGCAAATAGCCTTATTTCTTCTGCAAAGGAAGAAAACAATAATAAAAATGAAATACCCAGAAGAACTATTAGAAAATAAACCATCAGTGGCTTGACCTAAACCCACAAAGGACATATTGTTTAGAGTGAAGTCTTCGCAATCTACCTCCAACTCGGTCATTTTGCCCAGGTATTTTATTAGTATTAACCATGCAGGGTTGTAGGGTTTAATTATTTTTGGGTTTTTTAGGTATCCAAAAGGTTACAGCAAAGAGAAACACACATACACAGAGAGTTATGCTACAGACTGATTATGCACTCCATGTTCTCCTGTCATCTTGAGGCATAACAGCATGAGGTAAGACTAGAAGAAGCCATCTTCTTGATTCTGAAATCTCTGTCAGCTGTGGCTTTTAGGCCAGATATGTATCAATTTTATATATTGTCTCCTATTAATTTCTCTTTCGTCCCCCAAATTGTCAAATGCAAAACATGTAATTGAATCATACTAGAACCCCTCAATCTGTTACAATTTCAACGGAAGGAGTAAAGTATACCCTCACTTTAATGCAATACTTGAAAACAAACAACTCTTTTCAAATTAATAAAATATAAAACTGGAGAAAGGAGTTGTGAAAATAATACTATAAAAAGCTGTCCAATAAATTCTTCCTGAGGTTTCATTAGATGGAGAGCTTAAAAAGTATAAATATGAGTATACAGTATATACACTGTCTACACCTGGGGGAATTCTGCATCCTGCGGGGGGCGTAGAATTCATACCTTCTGCAGATTTCTTGGCTCCCCCGCAGAAAAATGGGTGAGCAAAGAAATCTGTGAGGAACACACAGCCCTTCCGCAGCAGCCGGGGTGCATCTGCTGGGAGCAGCCTGCTGCAGAGAGCAGATCACCACAGGCAGGAGGAGGGAGGCTGGGCCTGCATGGGTCCATGGAGAGATGTTAAGGGGGTGGGGCTGGGCACCTGCCTCCCTGCAAATGAGTGAGAGAGACTCACTCCTCCCTGTTTCTGCTTCCTGGGCTTGGAGGCCTAGGGCTGTGTGAAGCAGGTTCTGTCCACCAGGCAGAGCAGAAATGTAACAACTAAACAGTTGTTCCCATTGTTAGTTAATTGTTCCCATTCTGAGTCAATTAAGGTTCCACAAGTACTCCTGTTCTTTTTTTCGGGTACAGACTAACACGGCTGGTACTCTGAAACCTGTCATTATGCAAGGCACTGCATTTAGCCGTATGGAGTGGAAATCCATCAACTTTGTGAAAAAACTTGTACAGATACAGACAAACATCATCTTCCTTTCCAAATGCAAACAGATAGACATCATATCAAAAGGACTAAAGGTAAAAAATCCATTACAATCTATATATCACACAGACTATGCTGAGAGATTGTGCCACACACTCTCAAAGAAACTGCGAAACCACCTAATCTATATCCTATACAGCAAAACAGGGAAAAATTAAGACTGAGCTCTCAAAACTGGATACTTTCATGAAAAACCAACCTTCTACACAAACTTCCTCATGGATAGACTTTACCAAAACTAGACAAGCCATTTACAACACAAACTTTGCTTCTCTACAAAAGAAAAAGGACACTAAACTGTCTAAACTGCTACATGTCACAAGGAGCCACAACAGTAGCTCCCTTAACCCACCCAACAATATTGTTAATCTTTCCAGCTATTCTCTTAGCCTGGCAGGAGAATCTGTCCTATCTCGGGGCCTCTCTTTTTGTCCCTCCAGGCCCAGGAACATGATACAGTTCTGCAGTGACCTAGAATCCTACTTTCGCTGTCTCCGACTCAAAGAATATTTCCAACACACCTCTGAACAACATACTAACCCACAGAATCCTCCCTACCAGCACTACAAAAAGAAGGATTCTGCGTGGACTCCTCCTGAAGGTCGAAACAACAGACTGGACTTCTACATAGATTGCTTCCGTCGATGTGCACAGGCTGAAATTGTGGAAAAGCAGCATCACTTGCCCCATAACCTCAACCATACTGAACACAACGCCATCAACAGCCTCAGGAACAACTCTGACATCATAATCAAAAAGGCTGACAAAGGAGGTGCTGTTGTTATCATGAATAAGTTGGAATATGAACAAGAGGCTGCTGGCAGTTCTCTAACTCTACATTCTACAGGCCATTATCCTCTGATCCCACTGATGATTACCAAAATAAACTACACCATCTGCTCAAGAAATTCCCTGAAAAAGCACAGGAACAGATCTGTACAGACACATGCCTAGAACCCCGACCAGGTGTATTCTATTTGCTACCCAAGATCCATAAACCTGGAAATCCTGGACACCCCATCATCTCAAGCATTGGCACCCTAACAGCAGGATTGTCTGGCTATGTGGACTCTCTCTTTCAGCCCTATGCTATGAACACTCCCAGCTCTCTTCGAGACACCACTGACTTCCTGAGGAAACTACAATCCATCGGTGATCTTCCAGAAAACAACATCCTGGTCACTATGGATGTAGAAGCCCTCTACACCAACATTCCACACAAGGTGGACTACAAGCCATCAGGAATAGCATCCCCGATAATATCACGGCAAACCTGGTGGCTGAACTTTGTGACTTTGTCCTCAGCCACAACTATTTCACATTTGGGGACAATATATACCTTCAAGTCAGCGGCACAGCTCTGGGTACCCGCATGGCCCCACAGTATGCCAACATTTTTATGGCTGACTTAGAACAACGCTTCCTTAGCTCTCGTCCCCTAACGCCCCTACTCTACTTGCACTACATTGATGACTACATTCATCATCTGGACCCATGGAAAAGAAGCTCTCGAGGAATTCCACCATGATCTTAACAATTTCCATCCCACCATCAACCTCAGCCTAGACCAATCCACACAAGCGGTCCATTTCCTAGACACTACTGTGCTAATAAGCGGTGGTTACATAAACACCACCCTATACCAGAAACCTACTGACCTCTATACTTACCTACATGCCTCCAGCTTCCATCCAGGACATACCACACGATCCATTGTCTACAGCCAAGCTCTAAGATACAACCGCATTTGTTCCAATCCCTCAGACAGAGACAAACACCTACAAGATCTCTATCAAGCATTCTTTAAACTACAATACCCACCTGCTGAAGTGAAAAAACAGATTGACAGAGCCAGAAGAGTACCCAGAAGTCACCTACTACAGGACAGCCCCAACAAAGAAAATAACAGAATGCCACTAGCCATCACCTTCAGCCCCCAACTAAAACCTCTCCAGCGCATCATCAAAGATCTACAACCTATCCTGAAAGATGATCCCTCACTCTCATAGATCTTGGGAGACAGACCAGTCCTCGCTTACAGACAGCCCCCCAACCTGAAGCAAATACTCACCAGCAACCGCACACCATACAACATAAACACTAACCCAGGAACCTATCCTTGTAACAAAGCCCGATGCCAACTCTGTCCACATATCTATTCAAGTGACACCATCATAGGACCTAACCACATCAGCCACGCTATCAGGGGCTCATTCACCTGCACATCTACCAACGTGATATATGCCATCATGTGCCAGCAATGCCCCTCTGCCATATACATTGGCCAAACTGGACAGTCTCTACGCAAAAGAATAAATGGACACAAATCAGGAATCATAACATTCAAAAACCAGTGGGAGAATACTTCAACCTCTCTAATCACACAGTGACAGACTTGAAGGTGGCAATACTGCAACAAAAAAACTTCAAAAACTGACTCCAAAGAGAAACTGCTGAACTTGAATTAATATGCAAATTAGATACAATTAACTTAGGTCTAAACAGAGACTGGGAATGGTTGGATCATTACACTAATTGAATCTATTTCCCCATGTTATGTATCCTCACACCTTCTCTGGGTCATCTCGATTATCACTTCAAAGGTTTTTTTTTCTCCTGCTGATGATAGCTCATCTCAATTGATTGGCCTCTTACAGTTGGTATGGCTACTTCCATCTTTTCATGTTCTCTGTATGTATAAATATCTTCTGTGTGTTCCATTCTATGCATGCGATGAAGTGGGCTGTAGCCCACGAAAGCTTATGCTCAAATAAATTTGTTAGTCTCTAAGGTGCCACAAGTACTCCTGTTCTTTTTGAGTCAATTAAGGCTCCTTTACCTTGCCAGAATGATGTAAAGGAGCCTTATTATAAATAAGGGTCTTGGTTACCAAGTATTTGTAACTTAACTTTCATGTGTTTAGGAAATGCTGAACAGCTATTGTGATTTTTTTTTTCTGTATGGTAGTTTAAATAAATTACCAAAATAAGTGAAACTGGTGCGATTATATTGCATTACAGTATTTTGACAAATAAAATATGCAGAATTTTGCAGTTTTTGGCGCAGATTTCCCCCAGGAGTAATATAGAGCTCAAGCCTGGATACTCACCAGCTAACTGAGAAAGGTGAAAGGTCAAATCCTGTCATCAATGAAAGACTGGCTAAAAAAGTTAACAGTGCTTTGCCCCAAAGTAACGTACTAGGATGTATGTTCAAAATATTTATTATTCGGAAAGGGGGATGAACAGAGAAAGCTGGCAAAGTTATTAAGTTTACCAAGACTCAAAGAGACTTTGGCTAAATCGAGACTACAAGCTAGGGATGCGACTCCCAGCTCTCACACACATACTTGAGTTAGCTCTATGAGAACCAGCACTAGTGTAAGAGTAGTGAAGCTGTGGTAGTGTGTTTAAGCTGCGCTGATTGAATACCCATGGGGTTCAGGTGGGTATGATAGAGGATTAAAATATTTGTTCAAAAATGCAAGACACTGCATGCTGAAATGATTTATCTTCACTACGCTCATATTAATGGGTTTGGAATTAATTGTTATTGTAAAATGTATAATGAATAAGAAAACAGAACTTCAAATATTTTCATTCCATATAATTCCACACACAAATATGTACACGTGTGTGTGTGTGTATATGCACACACTACAATTATACAAGTTGTAATTAACTTGGGGAACTCATTGTCACAGGAAATTATTCACACCAAGAACTTACATTTTTTAAAAAGTTTAATAAATTGCTAGCTATAACATGGACACCCACAGTTATATTAGAAGGGATAAAACCCCATGCATATAGATCTTCATGCTTCAAAGGACAAACCAGCCACACACTGACAGGTTAGAAAGAACTATTCTTTATGGACAGAATAATCCCCAAATGCTCTCCAGGGGGTTTCCTGCACCTTCCTCTGAAGTGTCTGCTGCTGGTCATTGCCAGAGAGAGGGGATCTAGATTAGATGAATTGACCCGATTCCTATGCTTCTATATTTATTACAACAAGGTTCCAAGTTTGTATCCCATCCCTCCCAGTTCAATTTGACTGAGCCTTGAAATCTGCATGGCTTCCCTGGTGAGCACAGTGTTTCCTGGACAGGCATTTACTAGGTATGAAATAATCTCATAACAGTTTGTCAGTGCAGAATATTGCACACTAAATAAATCAAAAAGTGATAACTAGCTGTGATGCATTAGTCACTTTTAAAGTTCAAGTTAAACAAACAGTTTTAGTTTAAAAACAACGGTGTCACTATTTTAACAAATTAACTATATAAAATTTGACAGTCTTAAAGCATGGTCGTATCTCCAAAATCTTGATTCCCCTACTACAAAACCCCTGTCTAGGTCTTGGTTATGCCTCATCTTTCATTCCTTTGCTGGCTTCCCATAGCTCTACATCTCATGTAATTCCTTGTTCCTGCTTTCAAGGATAATCTAGCTTCTTCTACCTCTCTGCTCATCTGTTCCCACTTTCCCTTTGTACCTTTCACTCTCTCCTCTTTTCACACTGCCCTGTATGCCTGCAGCCCTCTCTTTGACCAAGTCTTTCATGCCTTTACCTATTCCTCTTTCAGTTCCCTCTTCAAAATACACTTCTTGAAGGAGGACTTTAAACACTGGACTTCTGACTTCTAATCATGTAATAGTTTACTTATTTACAGAAAAAAGGAGCGACAAGACAACATCACGCTGCCATTTAATCACAATTCTTTTCTTCATTTCCCTCTTTTCTTTTTCTACCTTTCTTCTGTTTAAATTATAAGATTACTAAGACAGGGGCCATGTCTGTTTCATGTGTAAAGCACAAGCAATCTGTGGGATTATATAAAAAATACAATTCTTTACAGGTCTCAGGAGTTTTAGCTGCTGTCAGCAGCTCACAAAATTCCCCTCCTCCCGTTCCCCTCCAAACCTAATTACCACAAAGATTCATAAATTTGCCATAGCTTATCCTATTTTAAGGTTCTATTAAGTAGTAACAGTCTAAGGAAAATGGCTGAACCCATTTTTTATCTAGTTCCACTCAAGTCACAGCAGTAGATTTATAAAAAGTTCCCTGTGGATCATTTGTCCCTGATTCACCAGTTCCTACAACCCATCTTCTGAAGAAATGCAAGTTAGACTTTCAACCTTGAATGTTAATCCAACATTGAGAAAAATCACTTAACCTTAGTGGGAAGGATCCAACTGCTAACCTTTCAACATTTCTGAATGTCAGGCTTCTTGCAAACAAAGGATGCTCTCACATTGTCTCTTGCCTACAGTCATGCTGTTGTAATTGGATGGCATTATGCCTACTCCCAAGATAGTGTCTCATTTTCAACAGGGCACAGATCCCAAGCAAGGATAGGTTTATGGGGCATTCTGCACATTCTAGCAGGTGTCATCTCATCTGCAGAAAGTCCCTCCCTTCTGTGTCAGCAGTGCCCTATTGATACCTAATGCCTCTGTGACGTTATCGGACTAAAATATGACCATATAGATCATTGTTGCAACCACTGTCATATATTTGCAGCAAATCTTGTACAAAGGTTGTCAAATTAGGCATCTATGAAAAGGTTATGCTTTGCTGGTTATGATTATGCTATCTGTATGCATGTATCATTTTTGTATTTGAAGTTATAAGTATTGGCTCTATACTTGGATTTCAAATGTTTGCTCCTGGGGTACCGCCCATAAGGTAGCTAGCCAGCACATCTTGGAGGGACTATTTCAAATTGAGTGGCCCATGAAAAGAACTTGACTGACAATGGACCATGGGAGACGCCCATCTATACTTAATGAAATTTCCTGCTGTAACTAGGCAAAATGCATGGACATAGGACTTTCCCATGTGACTCCAAAGTCCATCTTGTTGCTGTAATTTTCCACAGTAAGAAAAATGGGATGCTCTCCACATAGCAGAAACTATAAAAGGCCTCTATCCTGCTCCAGCCTCTTTCTTGCCCAAACCTCTGGATTATGGACTATACTAATGGGAGCATTCTAATAAACAAATGCACTCCCAATGATTTGGAAGCAGCCAGAGACTTGATTTAAGCCAGCAGTTTATTCCATCACTACTACAAGCCTGAACCAAGAACTTTGCAGTTACTGTATTTGATTCCTTTAACCAATATTAACTCTCATGTTCCTTTATTTTTAGAAATAAACCTTTAGATTTTACATACTAAAGGATTGGTAACAGTGTGATTTTTGGGTAAAATCTAAGTTAACCTGGGTGTGTGGCTGGTCCTTTGGGATCAGAAGAACCGTTTATTTGATGAGACCAGTTGTAAAGAACCACTCACCTTTAAATCCAGTGTTTTTGCTAGTAATACAAGGACTGGGATGCCCAAGGAAACTGCTTTTATGACTGCTTGTTAGCCAGTGTGGTGAAACAGAAGTTTACTTTTGTTGCTGGTTTGATATATCCTATTGGGGATTAGCCACCAGTCCTGGGGTGTATCTGCCCTATTTCTCAGCAGTTCATCTTGAATTTGGAATCCTCAGTTGTGACCCACCGAGGCACAGTTACAGCCTCTTTATACCTGCTTGTCTTTTATTTTTTTGAACAGTAGACAATCTGATATTTATGCCAATGAAGGAGTCAGGAATTACACTGAATTAAAGATGTGGATGTAATGCAATGCTTCAAGATGGGCCACTAGCAGCACAGATTGAATTTGGGATCTCTCGATCTAAAAGCATGAGCCTCTGGGTGCTTGAGCTAAAGCAGACAGGGTCCTTAACACAAAGGTTAGAGCAACCTCATAAACCTCTCTATAAGGCCTAGTCACTACAAGGGGCAGAGAGCACAGGGTACACAGACAATCATTTAAAGGTCAGGTTCTGCTGCCCTTCCTCATGTTGATCAGTACCTTACTTCACAAGCAATGCCACTGTTTCAACAGGTACAATGTCAAGTGTGTTAGGGTGGCAGAATCTGACCCTAGGATTTATTTTACTTGAAAAAAATTGTGCAATGTGAAAACATTTACTATAAAGGTTCCCTTTATTAAAGGCGAACACCACTGTTTTCATAATTGCCAGCCACAGAATTTGCCCAGATCTTTCCCTTTGAGCCGGATATTGCTGTTCTCACTTTTGCAAAATGCCCATTTATATTTTTGACAAATCCCTTGAAGCTCTGCTTGAGTAAAGCCTTCAGTATTAGAAACTTTATGGATAAACTTAGGTTATTTAAACACAATTCAATGGACCTTTAATAGGTTTTTGGCACTGACATATGTTAGTGCCTAGCCCACTCATATTACTCATGCAAACAGGCTTCCTGAAGTGAACAAGATTTGGCCCTTCTGGCTTGGAATTATGTTTTTCATTTTGAAAAACAAGACAAGAAAATGTAGGAAATGGAAAACGTCCATTCCTGTAGTCACAGTTGGCCTTCACTCAGGGAAAACTCTCACAAAAACAGACTCCAATGTGAAACTGCAGAACTGGAATTGATTTGCAAACTGGACACCATCATATTAGGCCTGAAAAAAGTCTGGGAGTGGATGAGTCAGTACAAAACCTAATTTTACCATACTAATTTCCCCCTACTGTTACTCAAACCTTCTTGCCAACTGTTTGAAATGGGCCACATTACCACTATAAAAGTGATTTTTCCTCCTTTGGTATTCTACTAATAATTAAATTGTCTCATTAGACTGACCCCCAACCTGGTAAGGCAACTCCCAACTTTTCATGTACTATGTATACCTGCGACTGGGTTTTTGATGGGCTCACTTTTTCCTAATATTATTTATTTTTCTTAAAGTTAATAAAGAAATATGCACATATATACATCCAAATCATTGTAATTTATTTACATAAGGTTTTGGGTTTTTTTTGCAGACTCAATAATAAAAATAATGCAGAGTTATCTCTATTCTTTACTGGACCTAACACAATAGAAACACAAATAAGGTGCTTTGCACATTTTTTGTCTTTTTTATTATTTCTTTTGCTTTTTTGGTAAAAGTGGGTGTCTATATAACAATTCTGAAGTAAATTTAAAAATGCTTTAACATCATAGAAGTCCAAATAATAATGAAAAACGTACTGGGTGGCTTGGGGCTGGGGAGGAGAGGGGAGGCATGGCTGCAGCTGGCCTGGGGCTCCTCTGGGCAGGTGTGGGGAGCTTAGTGGTTTGGACGGCCGGGAGCTCCTCTGGATGGAGGGGCGGGGGCGCTCCAGGCTTCACCCAGCTAGAGCTCCTCCAGGCAGGTGGGTGTGGGGTCTCAGGGCTCCTCTGGCCATGGGGGGGGGGGGGGGGGGGAAGGACACGGGACTTGTGGCTCCAGGTATAGGGGGTCTTGGGCTCCTGCTGCCAATGGGGAGTGCGGGCAGAAGGGGTGGACTCGGGAGCTAGCCTCCCCAAAGTGGGGGCTGCCCATGCGTCCACCGCTCACCTGTGTTCCTGTGTTCCTCCTCAGTCCCCCACATGCCGCTCAGCTCCTCTCACCCTCCCACCCACCACTCGCCCCTCACTCCCCTGCCACAGACACCCCACTGCCTACCACAAGAACTCCCACTTGCAGGTGGCTCACCACTCACATCCTCACTCCCTTGCTCGCAGCCAGACCCCTCCAGCCCTCATCGTCACCCTGCTGCTGGCCTGCCGCTCGCCTCCTTACTCCTCCGCCAGAACCCCCTGCCCCTTGCCTCCTCACCCCCCCCATTCGCCGCTCATCTCCTCACCTGCCCCCCCGCCTGCCTCCTCACTTCCCCGCTTGCAGCCACACCCTCCCCGCTGCTGGCTCACCGCTCACCTCCTTACTGCTTCACCAGGCCCCGCTGCTCGCCTCGCCACCTCACCTTCTTACCTTGCTCCTTAAGTGCTGTGTCCCACACCTGTGTCTACAGAGAGGCCTCAGAGGTGGCACAACAGGGAGGAAGGGGAGGGACTGATGCTTCCCTCCCCCCACTGCCCAGGAAACTGTCGTGGCCTCAGGGAAAACCCCTGGTGGCCGCATGCGACCACGGTGGCCACATTTGCGAAACGGTGCTCTAAGCTATACCTACACTAGGAATCAGAGCTGTGATTCCCAGCTTGGACTAGCTCTCATCTGAGCAAGCACTCTAGAAATAATAGTGTTGCCACAGTATCAGGGGAAGTGGTAGATGCTAGCCAACCTAGAATATACCCACTGCGTCCACTACTATTTTTAGCACATTAGTTCAATGAGAGCTAGCACAAGTATGTCTACAGGAAATTAGGAGTGTGATTCTGAGCTACAAGTGCAGACATAACCTAAAATATTGTTATCCCTTCTGCTGACTCTAGTGTCCCATTCTGACATCAGTGTCGCCCCTCTACTGAGCAGTAAGAGATGTCTAGGGTCTTGAAGATCCATTTCCTAATGGAGAAGAAATCAGTAACAGTATGGGATATTCTAACTGTAACTTGTTTTATTAATACGTATTCACAAGTCCTGGAAAAGAAATATTGAATAGCATGTAGGCAAACCCCGCCCAGTAGTCTCAGCTCAAACCAATGCCCAGTTCCCACAAAGCAACTCTGCCTAAATGTCTCTAATCAGAGAGATGATACCTAGGCTTGCATAGGCCATGAATGGCCTTGAAAAAAGACAAGTAGCTTATGTATGATATGATAGGACAAGGAGCTGGTAGTGGGATGGAATGAAAGGGGTGACATGGTCAAAGCAACAAGCTAGGAAAAAGATTTTTGCAGCTGGATTCTGAATGTACATACGTGGGAAAAGATCGCATTTGTCAAGGTCAGAGAGTTTGTTGCACTAATCAAGATGCTAGATGATGAGAACCTGGATGGGAGTTTTAGCTGTGTGAATGGGCAGGAAAGGCCTAATCTTATAGATGTTACGCAAAAAGAATCTGTAAGACAGACATAGCCTGGATGTGAGGACCTAGAGAGGTCTGAGTTGAAGAGGACACCCAGATTACAGCCCAGTATCCAAAGACCACTGCCTCTATACCGAACCTTGCATAACTCGGACACTACCACAGCAGGTCTATGCAACACAACAGTTTGCATACTAAGAAAAAGAATTTGGAAGACAACATGCAATGGCACCACCTAGTGACACTTGCAAAACAATATAATGAGATGCGACATTCAAGCTTTAAAGGTCACTAATGAGCTGATCCACTGTACATAGGTTCAAAAGTACAGAGGGCAGGTCTCCTACCAATCACAAATAATAGTGAGCATTTTTTGCCACCATGTATATTTGGTCTCCAGAAGTACTGACAAGTCTTAAAACGATCCTAAGAATGCAGACCACTTGAATGTGCCTTCAATACTGAGGAATTTTATATGAAAGGCAAGTTCTTCAAAATGTTTCCGTCTTCCTTCCAGAATTACTTATGTGTTATCAGTTTTCCATTTTTGTCAGATGTTCTTTGTCCAGATGCCAATTTTGGATAGATAAAGAGAAAAGCGGAAGACAGGTGTGTTTACATTTGACATAAATAATACAGAGAGCTGGATGTTTCCATAATGTTGTCACTACAGCACATAATGTGTCACCATCTATACCAGGGGTCGGCAACGTTTGGCACGCGGCTCGCCAGGGTAAGCATCCTAGCGGGCCGGGCCAGTTTAATTACCTGATGACGCGGCAGGTTCGGTCAATCGTGGCCCCCACTGGCCACGGTTTGCCATCCTGGGCCAATGGGGGCGGTGGGAAGCCGCGGCCAGCACATCCCTCACCCGTGCCACTTCCCGCCGCCCCCATTGGCCCGGGACGGCGAACCGCGGCGAGTGGGGGCTGTGATCGGCCAAACCTGCCGCGTCAGCAGGTAAATAAACTGGCCCGGCCCGCTAGGATGCTTACCCTGGCGAGCCGCGTGCCAAACGTTGCCGACCCCTGATCTATACCAAGCGCTTCATATAGATGTTGAATAATATAGGTGAGAGAACTGAGCATTGAGAGACTCAGCGGGTGAGGGTTTTGGGGATGGAAAAATAGCTGCCTATAACAAACATTTGGGTTTGGTCTCACAGCAACAACTTGAGACCTCTTGAGGCATTTCCAATGATCTCTGCAGTTTCTTGAAACAAGACTGTAAGAGGATCAGAATTGTCAAAACAAAATTATGGTTCCTGAACTAGGTTTCTTCTCAGCTAAAGCAATGGAATACATGGAGTTTTCACAAGCTGCATTTATTGAATAGATTAATATAAAATGTTTAAAACACTGATTTTTAACTAAAACCCACAGTGAATTTGGAATCTTATTTTTGCAGGCAGCTACATTTATTCCAATATGCTAAAAAACAAAATTAGCACCAAGAAATAAAATTTAAAAAATTCCTCAAAATTATGCATTTTCTGATTTACTTCTAAACAGAGCTAGAAAGAATGTTAGTTTTAATTATATCAAAATAGATGTACTTAGGTAAACTGACAATTAAAAATGGACACTGAACAGACTGCAATAAGAAAATGCATTGTGTGAAATATTTAGAGTTAGCATGCATGACATAAAACTAAGTATTGTGTGTGTATAAGTTCATGTATATTAGTTAGGCTGAGGCCTAGTTTTATTTATATTTTACATATTTATATAATGTGCATACAAAAATGAGTTCTAAGACTAATAATAAACTGTGTATATATGCAATGTGTGTGAGATATACATAGCACACACATATTGCATATGCACACATTAGGCTTAGACCTAGTTGCATAAATGAATGACTGGAAAAAATGCAATATTCCAACTGACCCAACTATTCTTTAGTTAATGAAATACCTAAATATTTGTAATCAAGAAGATTACAGACAGTGGAAAGTACAATTCTACATGAGCAAAGATCTGAATCTGATCCTAGAAGAATTAGAGGAAACTTTGGGTGAAGTCTTACAGACTTTCTAGGTAAAAAGAAAGTGGAAACAAATATAATGCAGAATATATTCTTGAGATGCTTGCTTTGGTTTAATTTATATATACATACATACATACACACACACTCCTATGTTTAACTGTGATAAGTTGAATTAAAACAATATTAACATTCAAATCTACCCAAGTTTATTTTTATTGTGCAAAAATATACAAAGGCATTATTCAAATTAAAATCACACTTTGAGCAGAAGCATTGTTGCTTGCTTACTTTGTTGACCTACCCTATCATCTGAGTCTACTTTACTAAATCTACATTGCACTCACTCTCTCTCTCACCCCGCCCCCAAGATATAGCTCATAGCACAGTGGTTTTATAATCAATAACCCCCTCCTTTCACATAACTGCATAATTATGAGCTCATCTTGAAATATGAAATTTTAGAAAATATTTTGACAAACAGTTTAGTTTCATTTATAATACCTCATTATAGTGCACAATACATTTTTACAACATCTTATAAAATTATCATCCAGTTAATGATATGGCATCCCATTATCACTTCCTTCTACTATTAAATCTAAGACAAGAAGTGGGGTGAAGCTGAAAGTTTAATGAAAAAAAGTATAGGGCTGATGGGTTAGTGGAAGTGATAATTAGTGAGGTTCTATTATAATGGCTTTTGTTACAAGTTCCTAATAACTTACTAATTCATTGCAAAGCCAGTGGCTCATCAAAGGTCATTCAAACACAACACTCAGTTTTGAATTATTTGTTACAAACCCGAACCAGAAAAAAAAAATCACAACTAATAAAATCTAAGGCAGAGGGCCAAGCATGAAAAATATGCACACAAACAGTTAAATGTATGATGAATTTATAACTGGGACCTTCTTTATTCTAGGACACAAAAGGTATGTCTACACTGAAATAAATAGATCCTCCCCTCCCCTGTGGGAGTGTCCCTGAGCCCCAACATCTACACTGCAATTCTAGAAACCCACAGTCCAAGCCTGAGTCAGCTGACTCGGGCCTGCCAGAGCTGTGCCATGCTTCTTTTATTGCCAGGTAGAAATACCCAAAGTGAACAAATTTCACGGTAACAACTCCTAAATTCTGTAGCAGGACCCTCTAAATTCCATGACAACCTTAAATTTATTCGCAAAATAAAATGAGGAGTCCTTGTGGCACCTTAGAGACTAACAAATTTATTTGGGCATAAGCTTTTGTGGGCTAGAACCCACTTCATCAGATGTATGAGGTGAAAAATACAGGAGCAGGAATAAATACATGAAATATCGCCATGAAATATCCTTTATTACACAGGTAAGGCTTCCTCTTGTGGGAAAATTTGCAGAGCAAGAAGTGGCTGCAGGCAGGTCCTGTTACAATAAAACAGAAAAAAATGGGGTGATCCTGACGACAGCAAAATAGGGAATTCCATGGCATCTTGGGAAAATGCCATACTGTAGAATTAGAGAGTCTACAGGGACCTGACTGAAATGAATGGAGCATCCCACAGTTGTCAGAGCATTTGTGTCAGACTCCCAGGAGATGCCAGATGACACTTGCATCATTTTACCTCAGAATTGCAAACTGAGCAGTCAAGCATCATTTGGAACGGGAAGTACGCAATCAGGCAGTAACAGGGGTGGGGAGAAGGAAATACAGTGCAGTACTGTTTTAAATGTAAATTAGTACAAAATATAAAGGGAAAGTTTAAAAAAAGTTGGCAAGATAAGGGAACTGTTCCTGTGCTTGCTTCTTTTAAATTAAAATGGTTAAAAACATCATTTTTCTTCTGCATAGTAAAGTTTCAAAGCTGTATTAAGTAAATGTTCAGTTGTAAACTTTTGAAAGAACCACCATAATATATTGTTCAGAGTTACGAACAATATCTATTCCCGAAGTGTTTGTAACTCTGAGGGTTCTACTGTAGTTCACACCTTTGAGGTTTCCTTTGCAATCAAAACGTCTAGTATTTTTTTTTTTAATGAAAGCTCAGATTCTGGAGCACAATTCTGTGTCAGGGAGTGAATTCTACAGGAAATTGCACATCTGCAGAATAATTTGTGTTCTAGTTATAAGCAACTGAATTACATGGGTTATTATTGTAAAGTCTCAGTCAACATAAATGTAGGTGTTGCTACTGCACCATGCAGAACATTCCTTTTCTATGTATAACTAAGCACTCTATTCCAGATGTCATCTACCTAGCTCCTTTGACATGCTTGAATATTTACCACCACTTGTATTTGTTCAGCATTGGTATGCACCAAAGGGTTATTGGGTATCTTTTAAATCTGTGAAAACCCTCTTAGATTTTATCAACCAGTACATCATATCCTTCTCTTGCTCAGTGTTTTAAAGCTTATGACCATTACTGATATATATATTGCTTCATTTTTTGTGCCCAACTTCATTACCTTGACTTTCTCTGCATTGAGTTGCATAAGCCATTTACCTGAACAAAATTGTAGATGATCTGTGTTATGTCCTTAAGTCACCTCTGCTAGTCAATTCCCTCATTCCCAAACTGCATCCTCTCAGAAGCGCCCTTGGGTTTTGAGATCAAATCAAAATTGGATCCACTTAAGCACCTGAGCTTTGATACCAGTCTTGATGACCTTTTAAATTTGTCATTTAAGAAGTACTTCACAAGCTTTCCTAAAGTACAGATAAAGTATTTCCATGCCCATTCACGTCAGCACTCCTTGTATTATCTTTTTTAAAATCCTCTTGTGTGTGTTATGTATGGGCCTCCATTTTGTGAATATGCGCTAATCACTCTGGGCCAGATCTCTCTGGGATGGCCTCGAGCCTCTGGCAGACCTAAGAAAATCTAGTTCTGGGGCACCTCTTCCCATTGCTCTCCAGCAACATCCTTGCTTCTGTGTGGGGAGGGGAGTCAAGCTAAGCTGTACTACTAAACAAAAAGATCTGGGCACAGCTCTGCAGGCTCTCCGCCTTGCGATATGTGAGTGCCCTGAAGGTCAATTGGACACTTCTAGTTTGTTTGGGTTTGTTTTACACTCTTCTCACCTGTTCAAATCAATATTATACTTCAAATCTTACATTAAATCTACAGCTTTCTTGTTGCTCTTGGATGTAAAGTGTATATTATCTTACTGCTAGTTCATCCCTCTTTAAAATGAGCCTATAAAGAGAAAAGTGCATATGTAAAAATTGTACATTCTTATTTCAGAGATCTGCTCCCTTCGTATATCCCCATTTAGATCTACTCACTTTACTAAGTATCCCGCATCAGCCCATACTTTTTCCTTTTGTTAGTACTTAAGACTCCAGTTCACTCTCCAGCATCTGCAGTCATAGGTGCTGGAATTAGGGGTGCTGGGAGTGCTGCCGAAGCCCTTGGCTTGAAGTGGTTTTCAGTATATATGGTTTGGTTTAATGGCTCTCAGCACCTCCACTTTACAAATTGTTCAAGCACCCCTGTCTGCAGTGGTCCAATTAACACAAGTATATCAAATACAGAATTGTTAACTAAGTTCCACTTGCAGAATCTTTACTACTGATGAGCACCAAGAGAACTCTGCTTGGCTTTCAGGTCTCAATGTTTTTGGGGATGCCAGTTAAGAGAAAATCTCTAACTGCGAACTGCCATTCAGACACACAAACATGAAATCTCAAAAATCATTTTTAGAGAGTAGAAGCCACACTTTCATCATAACCTTCTATGTGCAACTTAGGAAATCAGAAATATAAAGTTGAACAAAAATGCAAGGAAAAACAATAGAGAGCAACATGCCCAAGAACAAGACAGTGAAAATAAGTAAAACAACTCAGTTGTAGAGCCCTAAATCTTGACCTGTTCTCTCTACATTTTCCCCATGTGGTAACATTTTATCTTTTGTTTTTGAGAATAAATAGAAGTCTCTGATTCCATGGTATCTTGGAGAAATGCCAAATTATGGTGTTCATTCTATTTTTGATTGAGACAGCAACAAAAAACGAGGTCAACACCAACTTAGGTTACCTTATGTGAGTAAATTTCTTTACAGATTTAGAATATACATCATAGTGGCATTACATGCTTAACTGTGGCATTTAATACTGTGAGCTTTAAAAGAATTTTAAAAGGACACAAGCGATTTTTAAAAATTATTTGTCTTCTTATGTTCTTGTGTAATGAACTCTTTGCAGTACAAAACAAAAATATGATTTTTGTTACCAAATCTGTCTTCCATTTTGCTAGACTTCGATAGTGATGTTACAATAAGTGATGTAAACTTATCTTATTGTTTCCATGAAAGAAAAAGAAAAAATCAAACTTTTAAACAATTAAAAAAAATAAGAAGGGAAAGGGAAGAAAAAAAATATATAGGTCAACAGAGGCTGATGCAGTCCTACATCCCACAGCGTTTCACATATTTAGAGTTGATAGATGTTGTTCCTGAAAATTGTTCACCCTTTGGGATTCTCTCAACCAGTTAATGGTTAGTCCCACAAGGATGTACTATGTGTGTGTGATCCTGTGCAGAAACCATTTTTCATCAGAAATAGGGAGAACAATCTCCAGAAGGGTTGGAAGGGGTCAGGGCTAAGGGCTCATATCCCAAGTTGCACTGTAGATGGGTGGCAAAGCTGTCACTCACTTGTGTGAGATCCAGGGACGCTGGCAAGAGTTCTATGCGACACTTCAGAACTCTCCCAGGGTCTCCTGACTGCAGCCTCTCAACTCATGCCCCATAAAATGTAGCCTGGGACTTAAAATCACAATCTGGCCTTTAATTTAATGATAGCCTGATTTTTAATTTCCCCCTACTGTTACTCACACCTTCTTGTCAACTGTTTGAAATGAGCCACCCTGATTACCACTACAAAAGTGATTTTTCATACTGTTGATAATATCCCACTTTAATTGAATTGTCTTGACCCCCCACACACACTTGGTAAGGCAACTCCCATCTTGTCATGATATATATCTTCCTACTGTATTTTCAACTCCATGCATCTGATGAAGTGGGTTTTAGCACACGAAAGCTTATGCCCAAATAAATTTGTTAGTCTCTAAGGTGCCACAAGTACCTCGTTGTTTTTGTTGATTTTCAGAGTCATTCTCTGCAGGTCCTTATTTATCTATACAGTAATTATTTTATATCCTGAATCTCATAGCAGATTCATTTAACATTTAGGCACAGATTAACACCATATAACGCTGAAATATTTCCTTGCTCTACGGAAATTTGATATAGGTTTATTTCCCCTGCTTTTTGTTCTTCCCTATTCCTCAGTATATCCAGTTGAGGGCCACTACAACTCAGATACAATTTTATCTGTCACTTTGGTAGTCTGACTCTTTACCTTAATAATATAACTTGAGTCCTGAGAGGTCTCCTCTGTCCACAAAACTGATTTTATTTACCTTCTGACATATAAATGTAAAGCTGAGAAAAAGAAGTTACTTCAAAACAATTGAAATATTTGATATTTTAGTTACATTACAGTAGAAGCCTTAAATACATTTAAAACAACATAATAATTTAAAAATATCATTTTATGTTATGTCCTGCTGTTCCCAATGATAGTATCAGGTACCTGCAATTAAGGTGCTGATATAGGAAAGTGGCAGCCAAAACCAAATGTGGTCACCCTAACTCAATGATTGCTGACACAGATGCATCATCATAATACCCTTGGAAGAAAAAATAAGCCACCAGTAAAATATGAAGTATCATCCAGCTAGCTTCTTTTATGCTATAGCTGGTTATTCTCCTTAAGATGTTAGCATTTAACCTGGTTTAAATTCATACCAATCTGAAAATTTTGCTCATGGGTACATCTGCACTGTATTTGTTCCTTTCAGCGTTTGCAGTGGTGCACTACTGGTGGGTATCTTGAGTCTACATGCTGTCTCCTGTTTCTATTTTTCATTACTATGGCCTGTGGTTTCTTTGATATGACATTGACACGCAGGTCTGTTCAACTCTCCCCTTTAATCACTGTAAATCAGAATTGTCTAGTTGCCTTCATGACATCAATATTAGTAATTTTATGAATCCCAGTGAGAGGGATTGCCAACTGGTCCCAAGTGTATGCTGCATTGCACTCCTAGTCCATACCATTGACACGGTTGTTCTAACTCCATCCCAAAACACAACACTGACTTTCTTTCATAGTGCCAGCTGATCTTTCTTTTAATAACTAACTACCTTCTTGATATATAGACAAAGTGCTTACAAAATGTTACTTGGTTCAAAATACCACTTAGCAGGAAAGATCTTGATAGGTTAGTTAATTCCTTTTCAACCACCCATTTTGCTTACTATAATTTTGTTGAAGCACTTAATTCACTGGCTTTATTTTATCACAAAACACTGAATCTTGAGTCATTCCATGTTCTCCAACATATTGCTCCCTACCTCTAATCTCTTCATTAGCTGATCAATAAAACATTCCATAACACCATCAGTAATTGTGGGTCAGAGCCTAGCTTTTAAATACCATGGAGTTGGGCACTTTATAAGAGCCTGGATAGAATACAATTTACATTGCTTTGGGAATGCAAATAGGTCATAAAACTGTTATAACCAGCTAGCTGAAGATTCACCCTGTGCGGGAAAATGATCATGGAGAACAGAGTGAAGGTAGCAAATTCTACCCCATCTTCCCTTGCAGCCCTGGGAGTAAAAGAGCTGGTCAGCGCACTGCTCTACTTCAACAATTCCTGGCTGGCATAAGGGCCACACTGGACAGTTACAAAGCAGGATCAATAAGCTGCAACACCCACAAATGCAATTCATGGCAAATCAGTGTTTTAGCCCAGTAGAGTCTTGTACCCTACACCTGATCACGACCTCATAACGTCATCTGTCTTTTTAAAAAGAAGCCATAATTAGAATAGCTTTTGGAGGGGATGGGGAAGGTAATTAAAAGTTCATTTAGGATTTATTCATCAATTTACAATATTTATATACCAAGCAAATGATAGTCATCCTTTTAGTTTAAATGGCTTTACATTAGTTTCCATTACAAGCCAACCTCCTTCTAAAGTCAGTCTTATGTTTTCACAACATAGAATGTAAGGGCACAAATATACAGCTCATACTCATGCATTCCCAATGAGGTTTTACGTGAGTATAGGCCTAATTCTGTAACTAATGTAGGGTTAAATTAGCCTGCTCTTCAGCTGGTATAAAGTAGCACCACTGAAGAAGATTTTAATGGAGTGACACTGATTATACCAGCTGACGATCTGACCCATATCTTGTAAGGGGCAGGTTCTAACCTTTTATTCATGCTAAGTTGTACATTAGTGAGTAATTTGTGACTAAGCATCAGTAAGAGTGGTAGAACCTGGCCCTAACCAAATTCATGTGGGCATAGGTTGGGATTTGAGCATCTCCAATGTTATTCTTAGGGAGACAGCATCTCTTCAAACCCACCTCTCACAATTAACAAAATCCCTGTATTAACATCCACCCTCCATGATAAACTCTTTTTTACAGGGATAACTATTATAAATCACCATTTGCCATCAGTAACCACCCAGGATTGTGTGAGATACTGTTATTGCCACTTAATAGTGAGGTCACTGTCAGCAAATGTTTACTTTTTAAATAGTGCCCCCATAGATTAGACGCAACTAGCAGAGCACCAAGAGAACAGAAAGCTTTGGAACTCTGATAAATTTGAGTGTATACCCCACCACCCAAAAACTGACTCTTTTTGCCTACCTAGCATAAAGCATACCCGGTGCAAGATAAATCAAACTTGCTTATAAATGTTTGCTGTACAATTTTTGGATGAACACCTGTAATGATTCAGGTAACCAGAAGCTCTGAATCCAGTTGATCGTGGTTACAAGAGTATTGTTTGCCCTTACATATTCACATTCTCCTTGGATGCCTCTCTTACAAGGGATCACACCAATTACAGACAGCATTATAAAAGTTACATTTCAAGATGTGATTCTAAATTCTAGGATAAAGTATTGAAAAAAGTGTCAGGACTGTAAAAATAAAAAAGTGTTGCTTTTCCAACTGGATCTTCAATATCCTGTTTTGTCAGGAAAGAGTTTCTGCCCAAGTAAATCAGCAAATTTAAATGAATTTACATTAAATTATTTCAATTTATCAATATGCATTTCAAACCTATTAGTTCAAGGCTCACACAATTCTAATTTAAGATAACAGTCAATCATACCAATTCTAAAAGCAAAAAAAAAAAAAAAAAATAGTCCTATACCTTGTCAATGGATTTGAATTAGCAGAAGCGTTGAAAATAGTAATATTAGTGTGATTTATAGCAATTAAGCTACCTCTGTACTACTTGGAAATGTACCGAGAAGTACCAACATTGATTTAATATTAAAAGAAAATTGACAGTTTATTATTTTGAAGTGGAATGATAGAATTTGTGATTAACATCTCAGTCTCAAAAATGTCACCTTTTTAGAGTTGTAATAGTGTATTGCAGTAAAGCAGCTGAACCATGTCAAGAAAAAGGGCATGCAGTGCTTTAAATAAACTCAATGAAATCTATGCATCATGAGTTCAACTAATGTGGTTGGGGCAAAGTATAAACTTCCATACCAAGAAATGTCTTGTTTTATGCCTATGACTCTTGAAACTGTACTGGAGAATGCATTTCTCTTGAAGTGTAGATTCTTGTTACTTCCTCTTCAAGAGAAGCATATCTAACAGGTTATTGATTTGGTTCTGAAGGACACAGTGTTTATTATGTAGGAAACCATTGCTGGACACAAGTGAAAGAAATTAATGATGGCTTTGTAAGTGTCCAGGCAGTGGTGCTGAACCCTAGTGGGGCACCTGTCAATCTATATGATAATACATTCCCAAACTTCATAAAATCAGTGATGTGAAAAGGATTTTTTGAGCTAAACAGGATTTGTCAGAGAGGGAGACTATGAAGTTTTCTGAAGTTAACACCTCTGCTTGTATAATAGACATTTCACATCTGTGTGAATATTTTACAGCCAACCATACGGAAACATTTATCATCATAAAAGCTTTACTAAATACAGTGCTAATACCATGCATTCAAAAGTGAATCTGATATACTTTGTCTTGCACATCATTTTATAGTGTCCTTCCTGTTTTGGTAAACAATATAGTTTGAAAAACTACCTTTTTGAAATGCATTTTATAGATAGCTTAGATAAATTAGACAGAGGTAACTCTCAGGGTGAAAAGTATTCACAAGCAAAACCTAATATGTTGGTCACTATATCCACCATGGTCAATATTAAAACTGCCATTGACCTCAGCAGGGGTAGACTCAAACCCAATCTTTGAGCTTGAATAGTAATGGAAAGAACTTCCTTAGGCAGTTCATTCATTTGAAACAATTATTGGGACTTATCCAAAGCCTACTGAAGTCAATGGGAGTTTTTTCATGGTCTTCAATGGATTCTGGGTCAGGCCATTAAGTGAATGTATTGTATGCATGAGAGTACAAAGCACATAAGTTTATCAAATAGTAGAGTGAGTCAGTGTATATTTACATATATATATTTTTTTAACACAGTGGTTGTTTGCTTTCCTAGTATCTGCCATTACTATTAAACACACAACCCCCATATACTTTGATGAAGAAATGCATGCCACAATATTCATGGAAATACAAAGATTATGGGCTAACTTCTTCCCTACTATTTCCCCTGAAATCAGAGTTGCTTGTATCTACTGAGGGCTAAATTTGGCTCTTTAAGTCTAACTTGGTCATATATTTCTAGCATTTTGAAAAGTTTCACTTGTTTTTTGTTCATCTTCTTTAACATTTAACTGCTTGCATTTCAAATCCTAACATACTGGCACTGCTGAAATTGGCACGAGCAGGGGTGGGGACTGAATATCCACTTGGCCGGGAAGAAAGCTTAAAATAAAATAAAAGTCCTTTTCAGATAAATACCTGAAGATGCTAAATGTGCCAACACACCATAATTTAAAATCCCCGGATAACATAGCAGGGAATCTATTGCAGTAACTGACATCAAGCAGTTGCCTTGAATGTTTCTATTGATGCCACAGTGGAACACTGTTCTTGTGGTTCCTCTTTATCTCCCCAAAATGGCTTATTTCAGAATTAAACTTGATTGTTTTTGGTTTTTTTAGAGTGACTTTGGCTTATACACTCCTGCCTTATTCACATTTTAGTGTGGAGAATTATTGAAGGCAGGCACTGCATTGCTATCCATAGCAAATCATCTTCACTCGCTAGGCATTTTTTAAAGTAGGCACAGAATGTTGCTGAGAAATTAGTTTTAAGTTGTTTTATATGAATTTTTTAAACTAATTTGTAAACATTTCAAGTAGAGTTAGCTTAATGTAGTTTTTATTCACAACAAATCATTGCCCATGTGTTTTGTCCTACATGGGCTGTGCATTATGTAATTTACCTTTTTTTTTAATTAAACAGCTAAGAATCTATACTAAACAGATATATACATATCTTTTTGAGTCACTCTGATACATATATTTGCATTATAAAACCTTGCATGTACTTACCATTAAATTATTAGAAACCTTAGATTCAGATAAAGCTGTCAAAATTTCATGAGAACACCTGAACAAGAGTCCTATTGACTGTGAGTTAATATGGTTTTAATAAGTTGAAAACTGTTAACCTTATTTCACACTGTGGGTAAAATCATATATATGATTTTTTTTCTGACAAGTTTCTTCACACTTGTCATTTTTAAATTTCACAATCTGCTCCAAGTTTCCTCTTCAGTAATAGACATGAAGCACTGCTATCTGTAAATTAAAGTATAAAATAAGGTGGTATTCTGAGAACATCTTTAAGAGAAAACCCAGGCTGCCATGAAAAAAACCCTGCAAATACCTACAAACAAATAGAATATTTCTAGATATAGGTCATGGTTTTTCAAATCACATTCTTTGCTATGCAGTTTATTGGAGAATAAGAGCACCATTCATTAATGTGTTATTTAAAACATATACTACCAGTATATTATATAATAATTTCTCCTGTCATTTCTGGTAAAATTAATTTTTTTATTTACTTTTTTTTTAAGGCAAGTGGACAAGGAAAAGTAAGAACTTTTAAGTGACTCATTTATATGCAAAAAATACCACCAGATGTTCTTATAGATATATATTAAAACATATATTCAAGAAACAGGCCTACCGTTTTCCTCATCTGACTTATTTTCATTGTCAGAGTCAGTCAGTGTAAGGGCCGAGTTCTCACGACTTGACAGACCAGAACTGCGCCTGGATTTTATCCCTCTCCCCCACAGCCTTATAGCATGCTCTGGAGACATTCCTCCCTCTGTGTCTGAGTCAGCATCAGACCCGGTGCTCAAGGAATAGCCTTGATGAAGTATTCCTATGTCTGAGCAGTAGCCACTTCGATGGGGAGATGGCTCACAGATGCCTAGTTCTGCAAGGGTGAAGTTAGTTCCTAGGAGGACAGTAAAGAAACAAAAACAATTAGTCAAAATATTTAAAATAAAATTAACAGACCATCTTATCTTCTCATAGATATGGTATATATCATGCCTTCATAACGAATTGTATATGGTGGACAGATCTGTAAGGGCATGGCAAGGCTCATCAGAAGCATATGGTGTGTAGCAGAAAGAGAGTTGTGAAACACACAAAATAAAAGATAAAACTCCTCAAAATCTGAGCCGTTCCTTCCTCTCCCACATTTTGGCCTCAAATCTGTAAGCACTTAGGCAGGTGATTAATATTATGCACATAAGCAGTCCTATTGACTTCACATGCTTAATATTATTTGAGGCCTTTGTTACGAACTATTTCACCAAAACCATTGCTACATAATGTCATTTTTATCACTTGTAAGGTGGACAAAAGCAACCCATTTCGGAGCAAAAGAGGACCTCCACTTCCAGGAAGAAATGGCTTTAAAATTCAAACCATTTTTCATTGAAAATGTGAAAGATTTAATGTAACTTAGTGCAAACAATTTGAGTGCAGAGTCACCCAGAATAGTGGAAAACTGTACATAATATGAAAAACTGTCACAATTTTGCACAGCTTTAATATGTGGGAAGGTTAGATATTTTGGGTCCCCTGTTACATCTGAAATAGGTGTCACATGTTTTCTCCATTCACCGAAGTTTTGCCCCCAACAGAAATGTTATGAGTAATGTTACTGTGTCAAAAAATGACAACAGGAGAATAGCATGATGTCTGAAGGCAAACCTTCTAGGAATCATGTCAAAACATGGTGGCTCATAATGTGACTCAGTAAGTTGGTAGGTGACTTGCTGGCTCATCGCTAACCATGTATCTTTTTAGACAATAAGGGACAAGGAACTTAAAATATATCTATAAGGAAATATTCACTGGTCTCTCTGGCTTCTCTGGTTTTGAAAAGCATGGGCGATTTCAGTTCCCCATGCCAGACTAGAAATGAAGACCAAAGACAGATTCAAGTCACTGGAAATACAGTTGTCGACTATTTAATTCATATTGTACACAGTGCAATTTAGTCTGAGGTCTGTGGTTCCAAAATGGTGCTTTTAAACAGTCTACTTTTTTCCACACATGTATATCGAATCAAGACACCCGAAGACAGATTATAAACAGGCAACTGTTGTACACGATATTTTTATTAATAAATATGCTTCATTAATCAGTTTAAAAAAAAGTAACAATTCCATTCACACAGATCAATCAAGACAGATGATATATTTAAAATATCTAGTTAATCGATCTACATAAATCTTTTCCAAGTCCCACAAGATCATTTAACTCAGTGATCTCAGACCTCAGTGGTTCAGGAGCCAAATTAGTGATCAACATTACCCAAAAGAGCCACAGTAATGTGAATTCATTGCTTCATTTACTCTAGTACTATTCATATTTAAAAAGTATAATGGGGAAATATTTAGTTTTTTTATTATTGGTTAACAACATAGTAAAAGCATCCTCATTGGTTAATAATTAAATCACAGTGTTTTAATATTGTGTGCTGCAAAGAGTCGCAAGACACACTTAAAAAGCCATTTGCGGCTTGTGAGCTGCAGTCGGAGTATCACTGATTCAACTGCATAAAGTATTTTGAGATTTGGGTTGAATGAAAAATGCAAAGTAATGTTTTACTTAACCTTTATCCCCAATCCCACCAGTTAAAGGAAGAGCATGTGATTTCTCTTTCAGAAGGATTAAGTTAGGTTGATATAAGGCAGCATACATTGACCTAACTCTGTAAGTGTCCACACTAAAATGCACCTCCCACTGATGTAAATCACTGCACAGACTTCGGGCTAGTCTACACTGGCAATGCTAAAGCACTGGATTGTGTGGTCGCGGCAGAGCGCTGGGAGAGAGCAGTCCCAGCACGCTAAAAAAAAAAAAAAGCCCACCTCCGCGAGGGGAATAGCTACCAGCGCTGGTGCACGGTCTACACTGGCACTTTACAGCACTGAAACTTGCTGCACTCAGGGGGGTGTTTTTTCACACCCCTGAGCGAGAAAGTTGCAGCACTGTAAATTGCCAGTGTAGACAAGCCTTGAACAACTCCATCTCCACAAGAGATGTAGCACTTAAGTAGATATAGTTAGGTCAACACAGCGTCAGCATAGATACCACGTTGCTTACATCGACTGCCTTTCAAAAGCTGTCCCACAATGTCCCACACAGACAGTTAAATCAGCACAAGCACTCCTGGTGAGGACACACACCGCCAACACAAGGAGTATAGTGTAGACATGCAAAAGCAATTTAATTACTGTGGTGGTTGTAAATCAACCTAACTTAGGTCAACTTAATTTTGTAGTGAAGACTTGCCTTAAATGGTTTGCTTGACCAGTAGAGGATGGATGTGCTCCTACATAGCAACTTTCAGCTCCCAAGACACCCCACTTTAGCCAATACACCAAACAGCATTAATAGATTGCATCCTTCCTCTGCTAGGAGGAATGTTGCAATAAGGCGGTAGTGAGTTAGAGAAATAAAAAGGGAGAAGGGACATTTCTAAGGGAACAAATTAGTCAGCTGTGATGTTTAAAAATAAGATAAAAAGAAAAACAAACATATAAACAAAGAGTCACCTCCTTTCCCTCATGACTTAATTAAGGGAAATTAACCCAAATGTTTTCAGTTAAGAGTCTATTCTGCTTGAATTCACTGCCTGGTAAAATAATTACAGGTGTTGTGGTGTGTGTGTTGAGAATATGACACTTAAGATGTGCCAACCTTTTGCAAGAGAAACCCCATATTATGCGAAACTCCACTACTTTGTTTTCAGCATGTAAAAAAGAAAATACCCAGATTTTGAGAGAAATGTATTTTGATTCATGGCCCTTGCCTCAAGATTCAAAGCAAAGCTTTATGACATCTGTAGTTTGGCAGTGATTCTTTAAGTAATCTTCATTATTCCATTTGAATTTCATAATGAAATTTTGATTATTGTTCACATGGTAGGTCGTCTGGGTTGAACACAATCCCATGAATTTTAGTGATCACTTACAAATTGTGCACAGTCCATAGACATCAATAAAAAAAAATCTAGCAAGTTTTCAGTTTTGCCTTTGCCAATCTGGATTCAAACTGATCTGAAACTTAGAAAGCAACTTAATGGTATAAAACCATTCATACTGAACCAAAGAAGTGCCTCATACACAATGTGAACAGCATCCTGCAATTTTGGCACATTTTGAATGGCACAGTGCAGAATCAAGGACCTACTGAAACTTATGTGAAACATACCCAACGTGAAGTGATGCTAAAATTATTACCCATCTCAACTGGAACAAAGGTGGAAAAATGCTTTTAAAAAAGGTTTTGTTTTTGGGTAACATAAGTATTTATGAACACAAACATATTATGAATATATTAGCTTAATTAAGCTTTTATATACACAGTTAAGTATTTTAATACTACTCTGTAGATTTTAATAGCCTTTAAATGCCCAGATGTTTACACTCTAATGAACATTCGGTATTGACATTAAAAACAAACTATAACATTTGATGCAAACAGTGAACTTAATATGACTGTTCATGTTATTTTCTCTGAGATAAATGGAAGTGGGTTGAAGAGAGGTAATAGAAACAGAATTCACTTTTTCAGCTGTTTTCGCTTCTGTTAAGTGGGAGTATGGAAAAATGTATGTGGTTTCCAGAGATAACAGTATAACTATACAAACAGACCAAATTAGGAATCAGATGTAGGAATTCGGCTAAACCACTGGTCTCTCTAAGGTCAGGATTCTGTCTCCAACAGAAATTAGTACGAGATTCTTTTGCAAGAAACCCTATCGTGACAGGGTATAGTTATAGAATAACACCACAGGGGAAGCATCTTCCTTCTCCAGTTAGTGGCTGGTTTGCATCCTGAAAAACGAGTGTTTATCCCTTTGGGTTGTTTTTTTTTAATCCCATCTAGTATCATTATGTTCTCATAACTAGAAATGGATAGTCCTTTTTTAATCTTGCTAAACTCCCGGCCTCTGTGATACCTATGGAAATAAGTTTCACAGTTTAATTATGCATTGTATACAAATATTTCCAATTACCAGTTTTAAATGTTGCCATTGAGTTTCATTGACTATCCCCTGGTTTTTGGATTTTAAGAAAGGCATGAGTGCTCCTATTTACCCTGTCTTCTGTACAGCATTCTCTAATTTCACATACCAATATCATATCCCTGCTTACTCATCAGCTCTTGAAACTAAAACAATCTGTATCTTCTCTAACATAGTGATTGTGCTCATTAATATATTATTTGTCCAACTGTAACTGTGCACTAGGGTTCAAGTGGTATTAATAAACCACTTTTTTATTCCTGCATGGGATAAAAGACATTATTATACTCCGATGTATGGATGCAATTTAAAAAATAGCAAATTGAAAGAATCCAGCATTTCTTTAGCAAGTCAATTATGTTCATGTCAAGAATCAACAATGTACCCAAATTCACTTCCTGGGTTCTGACACTCAGTAGACTCCAGCATGTGGGAACTTCATGCCAAATAGTTTGCCAGAAGCAGAGGCAGAGTAGTGCAAAATACCCATAATCTCCACTCTTCAGCAGAGTAGGCCACATGAAAGGACAGGGCCTGGGAAGCTACAGAGTCATTTTGGCCAGATGATCCAATTCTATCTCTCTCTCAGGAATAGGGTTACCATATTTCAGCAAGCAAAAAAGAGGACGGGAGGAGCCCCGCCCTAGCCCCGCCCCCATCCTGCCCTAGCCCCGCCCCTCCCACTTCCCACCCCCCTCAGAACCCCCAACCCTCCCTCTGCTCCTTGTCCCCTGACTGCTCCCTCCTGGGACCCCTGCCCCTAACTGCCCCCCAGGACTCCACCCCCTACCTAAGCCTCCCTGCCTCTTGTCCCCTGACTGCCCCCTCCTGAGACCCTCCCCCCCATCCTAATTGGCCCCCTAGAACCCTACCCCCTACCTGTGCCCTGACTGCCCCAACCCTTATCCACACCCCCACCCCCAGACAGACCCCTGGGACTCCCACGCCCCATCCAACCACTCCCCCCCCCCTGACAGCCCCCCCCCCGAACTCCCGACCCATCTAAACCCCTCTGCTCCCTGTCCCCTGACTGCTCCAATCCCTCTCCCCACTCCTGCCCCCTGACAGCCCCCCCCCAGAACTCCCAAACCTCCCCCCCGGCTCCTTGTCCCCTGACTGCCCCCTCCTGGGACCCCTGCTCCTAACTGCCCTCCAAAACCTCACCCCCTACCTAAGCCTCCCTGTTCCTTGTCCCCTAACTGCCCCCTCCTAAGACCTCCCCACCCTAACTGCCCCCCAGGAGCCTACCCCCACCTGTACCCTGACTGCCCAAAACCTTATCCACCCCTCCAGAAAGCTCCCCCCGAACTCCCAACCCCCCATCTCTTGACTGCCCCCTCCAAAACCTCCCTGCCCCTTCTCCGACCCCCTGGCCCCCTTGTTGTTGGCCTTCGCCTAACGTCTCTGTGAACTTGCTCAGGAACGGCCTGAGCCGTTCGTCCCGGCACGCTGGGCAGCAGTGAAGGAGGAGCGGGGGAGGAGCTCCAGACTGCTGGAGGCAATCTGCGAATGCAGGGAGGAGGGAGGGAGTGATCTCTGCTGCAGGGGAAGTGGAGGAGGGGCTCTCTCTGGCTGTTGGAGCCCCATGTAAGTGGCACCATCCAGCCGGCTGCCCTGTTAGCCGCGTGCGCTCTGCATGGCGGGGGGTGGGGGGGGAGAGAGTCCAGACATTTACAAATTCCCCCTGGACGCTATTTTTAGCTCAAAAAGTCGGACATGTCCGGGGGAATCCGGACGAATGGTAACCCTACTCAGGAAGAGCCCTCCATGAGGCTCCTTTAGAGCATGAGATAAAATAAAGCTGAAGCTCAGAGAGCACCCAGGCAAGGGGAGCAGTGGTATCTGTTGCCAACTCTGTGACCTTGTGAGAACAAAGGGAAAAGAGTTCAATCTACACTGTTTTGCATCCACAGAGAAGGAGGGAAGCTGGCCCCCTGAGCTGAAATTCACTACAAGTAATTTACTACTTTTAGTAGTAAAGCAGATGGCTGGATTATTTTAGTGCTACTTAGTGTATTCCAATAGTGCTGTACATGGGACCCAAAGAATATCTGCACTAGAGTGAAGCTTTACTTGCAAAGTAGGAGGTTAGTATAAAACACTATGTGAGTTGGAATCCAAAGTACCAAAATGTAATTCAGAATCTATTCTTACTCTGCCTTCAGACCACAGGCAAAGACTTTACATGCTTTACAGGCATGTATCGCACTGTTGGTGACAAAACAAACAAATAACACTTCCACCAAATGAGTGGAATAAAGAGCTTTGGTTCTTTAAAATAACATGTTGCAATGAAAGCAACCCATCAGTAATTAAAAAAAATAAATTCTCCGGGAATCAGAAGTCTTTGGAATATTATAGGAGCTATTAACCAGCAAGACATCTTCAATTGTGATTATTTTAATTAAACTTCGGCAGTTAATTCCATATGTTTCGTTAAGGTACAGATAACCTGCCATGTAAAAGTAGGCTATTGATCTTAAGTTCACAATATCAAGAGATAGAAAGGCACTACTGGATCAAGTCCAGGATGCAAGTGCATTATGTAGTTTCCCAGTAGTACAAAAGCAGTTTTCTAACATATAAATTGAAATCAATATTAAGCTACCGGTAATATACTAATACAGTTTTCAAACTGACTTTTACTACCGTAAACTACTACATCGCTTATGTGGCTACATAAATATTCCGACAGGGTGCGATTAAATGAATGAAGTACAATTCTATTCACAGAAAGATCGGAAAACAAAGCCTGTGGTATTTTCACCGGTTCTTTAGATAGAGGTTTAGATTGGTTAACAGCACATTATAGAAACACAGGAATTGCCATACTGGACCAGACACAAGGTGCTTCTAATTCAGCATCCTATCTCTGACAGTGGCCAATACAAGATGCCTCAGAGGAAGGACACTGCAATAGGTAGACCTGAGATAATCTGCCCTCCTCATTAGGTCTCATTCTGATCTCTAACAATTAGAGATCGGCCTAAGCCCTGAAACATGAGGTTTATATAGTCCTTGCAAAATTATAACAACTGTGGATATTCTAGATGTCCATTTAAGTGTCCAATCCCTTTGTAAATCTTGCTAAATTCTTGGCCTCAATGACTTCCTGTGGCAATGGGTTCTTCAGTCTAAGTGCTGTGTTACATGAAAAAGTTTTGAATTTGACATTTCATTTCATTTCATTTCATTGAAAGTCTCCCCTTCTTGTGTTATGAGACAGGGAGAACAGACATGCCTGACAGACACTTCTCTACTTATTTTATACACTTTTATCATACCCGCTTTTATTCATCTTCTAAGGTAACAATACTAATCTTTTCAATCTCCTAATATTTTATGTATGTCAATGCTATCTTAGGCTTCCTTTTTCACAGTTTATGTTCCATTCCACATCCCAACGTATTAGATATTGGCTCAAATTGTATATTATTGTGCATTTTAGATTCAGACTCCAAAACTGAAGATATTTGCTCGGAGGAGTCTGAAGATCCAAGCCTCTGATTATTGCTCTCCTGCATTTGTGACTTTCTTATTGTTTTACCCAAATTAAAATTCTCAGAAAAATTCCTTTAATACGCGCACTTGCTTATATATCCTTTGCACTTCAATTGTTTTAATGTGAAAAAGAAAAAGGGACATTTTCTGTGTTATGCGCAGGAAATTAACCACATGGCTCTGAGATTAATGGGGTTTGCATGATTAAATTAAAATGCATATGCCTGGAAAATTCTCCTATTTAACACTCTTGATGTCACAGAGGGTAGAAACCTCCCATTCAGAAAAAGACTCCACACCCATTCAAAGGATAGCACCATTAAATTACTGAGCTTGACGCAAGAATTACTGTGTGAATTCAATGGTCTGTGTTACAGTGACTTCAGGGTTAGCCATTTCTTCTATGCAACCATCTATTTTAAAAAATTCAAATCCTTTGCTGCCAAAAAAAGGAGCAAGTATAAGATGTAGTGTACTTATAGTGCAGACCTGAATGTGGCCAAATTCCTTAAAACACCAGGGAACAGGTCTACTTGAAGAGCAGACCCTCTCAGTGGAAAAGATATACAGCTGATTCTAATGCCAACAGGTTTTGAAAGAGATAGCATACAAAAACATAGCAGGGATGAATAGGTGGACCTTTACCGTGCAGCTATGTGTAATGGTTAACCACAGAGCAAAAAGGTCAGTAGACTACTTATTTTCTGTACTTCAAGTATTATTAGGTTCTAGCTACTGCTTGCCCACAAAGCCAAACATTTCATAATTAAACCAATGTATAACTTTAATTGCTTAACGTTAATGATCTTACATTTATAAAGCACCTTTCAGCCAAATAGATAATAAAGTGGTTTACAGACTTTACTAGCTGAGCATACCAACTGTATGGGAACACGGCAGGAATCACCACATCTATCAATAAAGTGCAGCCACCTCAACAGTCCACACAGAAGTGGCACAATAATGAATAGTGTTTGTATACGATAAACACCACATTGGAATTTTGTGAGGGTTCAGAACATGTTGTTTTTAGGTAATAAATATTTAAATTAAATACAAACATTAAAGCTTCTTAGCAATCAAAAGATCATCTGTTAATCTAAGAAAGTTTACTGAATGAAACTGGACTGAACCAGCCAAAGAGAACTTTGTTTTCTAGTATTTGATTAGTCACAACAAAATCCTTTTGATTTTCTTCTTCACAATCCTGCTGTTCCTCACTGCTAGCTCAGAGACCACAAAGTCTAATATTACAGATTGGATGAGAGGTTTCTGGGGGAGGCAGGGAGGGGAGGTTGTTGACAACCAGTTTGTTGATATTAGTAGTATATTACATTAAAAATATTTTAATAGATCATTAAGGTTGCAAAGCCATGCACCAAAACTTCAAAAATGCCAAAGGTAAGATTGACCATGCAACCTTGATTCAGCCCTGTTGTGAATATCCATTTATGACTTTAATTACATGATCTTATACTATTTTTTTCCGCAAGACACCTGCCTCATTCAGTGAATGGGTAGTTATTCAGTATTTTTTTTTTATCCTCTTTCCATGTGTGGTCCTAGTCTTATTTACAACACCATTCAAATCATGCACTGAATTAAAAAATTACAAATTTCTTCATGGGGCTCATTCGTATAATATCAAATTTCAATCAATCTGCTCCACACCCCTGTGAGGAGAGCTGTTATCACGTGTGACAGACCCAGACCAATGGGGTACAGGAGTCTGGTAGAGGGCAAATATACTGGTCACTGGATGAGTAGTTTTCTGTTCCCTGAGTGACCAGAGAAGGGGCTGCACTAGAGTAATCAGGAACCTGCTAGAACCAGTTAAGGCAGGTAGGCTAATTAGGACACCTGGAGCCAATTAAGAAGAAGCTGCTAGAATTAATTAAGGCAGGCTAATCAGGGCACCTGGGTTTTTAGAAAGGAGCTCACTTCAGTTTGTGGTGCAAGGAGCTGGGAGCAAGAGGCGCAAGGAGCTGAGAGTATGCTGCTGGAGGACTGAGGAGCACAAGCGTTATCAGACACCAGGAGGAAGGTCCTGTGGTGAGAATAAGGAAGGTGTTTGGAGGAGGCCATGGGGAAGTAGCCCAGGGAGTTGTAGCTGTCATGCAGCTGTTACAGGAGTCACTATAGACAGCTGCAGTCCACAGGGCCCTGGGCTGGAACCCGGAGTATAGGGCGGGCCCGGGTCCCCCCCAAACCTCCCAATTGACGTGGACTGTGGATTCTTCCAGAGGGGAAGGTCTCTGGGCTGTTCCCCAACCCACATGGTGAATCTCTGAGGCAAGAAAATCCACCAATAAGCGCAGGACTCACCAAGATAGAGGAGGAACTTTGTCACACACCCTTTTACAGTTGGAAAACAGACTTCATGTCAGAAAGGACCATCATGATTATTTAGTCTGACCTTCTGCACGCACATTGCAGGCCACAGAACCTCACCCACCCATTCCCATAATATACCCATAACCTCTGGCTTAGGGTTACCATATTTCAGCAAGCAAAAAAGAGGACGGGAGGAGCCCCACCCTAGCCCCGCCCCTGTCCTGCCCTAGCCCTGCCCCTGCCCCACCCACTTCCCGCCCCCCTCAGAACCCCCAACCCCCCCGCTCCTTGTCCCCTGACTGCCCCCTCCTGGGACCCCTGCCCCTAACTGCCCCCCCAAAACTTCACCCCCTACCTAAGCCTCCCTGCCTCTTGTCCCGACTGCCCCTTCCTGAGAGCCTCCCCCCCATCCTAACTGGCCCCCTAGGACTCTACTCCCTACCTGTGCCCTGACTGCCCCAACCCTTATCCACCCCCCCACCTCCAGACAGACCCCTGGGACTCCCATGCCCCATCCAACCACTCCCCACCCCCTGACAGCCCCCCCAGAACTCCCGACCCATCTAAACCCCTCTGCTCCCTGTCCCCTGACTGCTCCGATCCCTCTCCCCACTCCTGCCCCCTGACAGCCCCCCCTAGAACTCCCAACCCCCCCCCGCTCCTTGTCCCCTGACTGCCCCCTCCTGGGACCCCTGCTCCTAACTGCCCTCCAGAACCCCACCCCCTACCTAAGCCTCCCTGTTCCTTATCCCCTAACTGCCCCCTCCTAAGACCCCCCCCAAAACTGCCCCCCAGGACCCTACCCCCTACCCGTACCCTGACTGCCCAAAACCTTCTCCACACACCTCCCAGAAAGCCCCCCCTGAACTCCCGACCCCCCCCATCTCTTGACTGCCCCCTCCAGAAACTCCCTGCCCCTTCTCTGACCCCCTGGCTCCCTTGTCGTTGGCCTTCGGTTCGCCTAAGGTCTCTCTGGGAGCTTGCTGAGTCTGAGCCGTTCTCCCGGCGCGCTGGGCAGCAGTGGGGGAGGAGCTCCAGACTGCCGGCGGTGAATGCAGGGAGGGAGGGAGGGAGGGAGTGAGCTCTGCTGCAGGGGGAGGAGGGACTCTCTCTAGCTGTCGGAGCCCCATGTAAGTGGCACCATCCGGCTGCCCTGTTAGCCGCGCGTGCTCTGCATGGGGGGGGGGGGGGGAAGTCCGGACATTAACAAATTCCCCCCGGACGCTATTTTTAGTTCAAAAATCCGGACATGTCCGGGGGAATCCGGACGAATGGTAACCCTACTCTGGCTGAGTTACTGAAGTCCTCAAATCAGGATTTAAAGACTTCAAGTTACAGAGACTCTAGTTTAAATCTGCAAGTGACCCGTGCTTCGTGATGCAGAGGAAGGCAAAAAACCCCACCAAGATCTCTGCCAATCTGATTTGGGGGCAAATCTCCTTCCCAACCCTGGAGGGCAATCAATTAGACCCTGAGCTTTTGGGCAAGATCTAACACCCACCTGGGAAAGAATTCTCTGAAATTACTCAGAACCCTCCCCATGTGGTGTCCCATCACCAGCTGTTGGAGATATTTGCTGCTAGCAGATGCAGATCAGCTAAATGCCATTGTAGGAGTCTCACCATAACATCCCCTCCATAAACTTATCAAGCTCAATCTTGAAGCCAGTTATGTGTTTTGCCCCCCATTACTCCCCTTGCAAGGCTGTTCCAGAACTTCATTCCTCTGATGATTAGAAACCTTCATCTAATTTCAAGTCTAAACTTGTTGATGACCAGTTTATATCCATTTGTTCTTTTGTCCACATTGACACTTAAATAACTCCTCTCCCTCCATGGTATTTTCCCCTCAGATGTATTTATAGAGAGCAATCATATCTCCCCTCAGCTTTTGTTTGGTTAGGCTAAACAAGCCAAGCTCTTTGAGACTTTGAGGTTTTCCATTCCTTGGATCATCCTAGTAGCCCTTCTCTGCATCTGTTCCAGTTTGACTTCATCTCTCAAACATGGGAGACCAGAATTGCACACAGTATTCCAGATGAGGTCTCACCAGTGCCTTGTATAATGATACTAACACTTCCCTGTCTCTACTGCAAATACGTCACCAAATGCATCCTAGAACCTCATTAACCTTTTTCACCTCCAAATCACATTAGTGGCTTATAATCATCCTGTGATCAACCAATACACCTAGGTCTTTTTCCTCCATCACTTCCAAATGATATGTCCCCAGCTTATAGCAAAAATTCTTGTTAGTCCTTAAGTGTAGGACCTTACACTTTGCACAATTAAATTTTATCCCATTTCTTTTACTCCAGTTTTCAAGATCTTCTTGTATGATATTCCAGTCCTCTTCCACATTGGCAATACCTTCCAACTTTGTGTCTGTAGCGGGGTGGTTAGCAAAGTGAGGCTGAGGGGGTAAGAACTGATGGGGCAGAAAAATTCCTGGGCAGGGGATGGGCAGATGTAGGGGTAAGAGCTCCTGCATCAGCATCCAAACTCCCCTTAATAAATGTGGTAATGTGATTTTTTTTTTTTTAATCCTTTGGGATTGGCAATACTGTCTCTTACCCTTCTGCATTCTAGTCAGGTGATTCCTTCTTTTTCCTTGCTGCCTGGGTGCTAGTAGATCACAGGAGAGACAATTCTCCTGCTCTGAGTTCCAGTGCCTGGCATCACAGACACCCAGGAACAGCAACTGTAGGGCAAGGCCTGCTCAGCCCTGGCCTGCCACATTCCCAAAGTGGATTGAATCTTTGGATAGTTTAGCTGCCAAACACTAACGAGTCTTACTGAGAAGGTGCTGAGATTTGTAGGAAGATTATAATTTCTCCAAATTTACAGGAAAAATGGGAAAAGCCATATTCCTGACACCTGGACATTCCCCTGGCAAACTTCAAGTCTATGTCCCAATGCATGAGGTGCCAGAGTTTCCCAACAAAATGGTTGTAAGACATTTTTAACATGAGCCAACACATTTTTTTCCCTAATCTCATCCTCAGAATATGATCAACCATGGTAGCTGAAACTTTTAAAAAGAAAATCAACCTGAGGCAGATACCTGGCATGGTTAATTTCAGCCCTTCTGCACATACAAGGCCAGAGCATGCCAGATGTCGAGGGAGTGGAATCCACATTCTTCTACAGAGGTATGTGGTTTCGGGAAGTAACCAGATAAGTTAATGGACTGGTTAATGTGAAAGCGAGATACCACCTTCAGTAGAAATTTAGGGTGTAGATGTAAGGAAACCTTATCCCTGTGGAACAGCAGGTCTGTCAACATAGCTCTAAGTTCACAGACTCTTCTCACCAAAGTGATAGCAACCAGGAAGGCAACTTTCCTGGAAAGGAGGGACATGGAGGAAGATGCCAGTGGTTCAAAGGGGGGTTTCATTAAAGCTGAGTGTACCAAATTTAAGTCCCATTAAGGTGCAACTGTTTGGCGGGGATAGGAATAAGGTTCTGAGGAGGTCTTTCTGAAATCTAGCAGTTAGTGGGTGCATAAAAACAGAGTAACCCTCCACAGGAGACTGTTACGTACTGATCACTGCCAGATGGACTGTTAAGTGCTGAGGGCAAGACCCAATGACTTTAAGGACAGAACATTCTCCAGGATCAGGGAGATATCCACCTCTTCTGGTAGAACCCCTTTATGTTGCACCCAAGATTAAATGTCTCCATTTGGCCCAGTAACATTGTCTAATGGAGTCCTTCCTGCTGTTAGAGAGAATGTCGTGTACCGCCGAGGAGCATGCCTGTTCTAATGTAGAAGCCTATCCAAACACCATGCCCTGAGGTGGATCAGATGTGCTTAAACTTGCCCTCATACTGGTTCAGGAGATCCGGGATGTTTGGGATGGGAATCAGTGGACAGGACGACATACGCAAGAAATTGATGAGGATGACAATCACCCTGTCTTGTCAGATTTTGTGGAGCACTCAAGGCAGGAGTGGAAGGAAGGCATAGTTGAGCTGGTCTGATCAAGACAGTAGGTGAAGCATTGCCCTACGAGCGATGACCAAGGGCTCCCTGGAACAGTACATGGCACACTTGCTGTTGGTGTTAGAAAAGACTAGATCTCTGGTTGGGGATCCCCATTGTTCAAAGATGTTGTGTAGCACTGTATCATGAAGTCCCCACTCGTGGTCAATCTCAAAGTGTCTGCTGAGTAAGTCTAAGAGTACATTCTGCATCCCAGGAAGATATGGTGATTTGACATTTGATGCATCAGTTCCAGAGGTTGACTGCTTCTGGGCATAGAGCAGAGGATCTCACTCCCCCATTTGTTGACATAGAAAACAGTGGTGGTTTTACCTGACATGATCCGTACATGATGAGAGCAAATGAGTGAGAGAAATGATTTACAAGCCTTTTGTACTGCTCGAAGTTCAGAAGCTTTATGTGCATCCTTGATGCTTTACGTGTTTGTGTGCCTTGAGTCATGCAGTCGTCCATATGGGCTCCCCAGCCTACCAGGGACATGTCTGTGATGATACTTTTGTTTGGGGGAGGAGTGATGAAAGTGAACTCCCATGCATACATGATGTGGCTCTGTCCACCATAAGAGATGACAATATCCTGCCTGGGACTGTCAGCTTGAGGTCCTTAAGAGAAATGGCTTTGTGAGTGCATGGACTGGGACCATGTCTGAAGGCAGTGAAGGTGAAGTCCTGTGAAAGAGGTCACAAAGGTGCACAAAGCCATGCGGTCAAGAAGAGATAGGCAAGTCCTGGTGGTACATAAGGGTTATTGAAGGCGCAAGATATAATGGCATTAATCACCTGAAATCTATCAGTGGGCATAATTTGCTCACCCTTGTCTGGTGAGTAGAATGGGAACACAACCAGGTACAGTAGAATCATCGGGCCCAGGGTATAAGAGTCTTCCTTTGCTATTGAATCTGCAAATCTGCTCAATGGATCCCTCTGGGAGGACGGGAGGGGGCAGGGAGTAGGCAGTGATTCTCTCATGGATCAGGCAGATTTCAAAGGAGGACACTGTGCCCAGGGCCACATAAGCCAGATCCGCAAGAGGCTGTTGGAGTACCCATGGCATGGGGTACCAGTGGTTCCAAGGGGATGAGGGGTAGCTGTTTCCATGGATGTGCAGGTCTCCATGATGGTGCATAGGAGCAGTACGGTATAGGTGGTTCTTCTCCCAGTTCTGATTCATTGAAAGAGGAATGCAGACTCCGGTTCCAACAATCGTACCGCTTGAGCCAATGGAACAGAGTACAGGACTTGTGAGGAGAGTGAGAGACTCCATACTCTGGGCACATCCCATGGAGGGAATATGATCTCTCTGGAAGTGGAGGGTTCCAATGGAGGAGGAGACTCTGGGTCTGGTAAAGCAAAGACCTCTTGGGGTTCAGACACAAGTCTGGATCTTCCTGGTGTGTGGGTCACTTTTTCCTTCCCTGTCATTGGTATTGGCACTGAAGACTTCCCCTGGATGGGTGAGTCTCATGCCTTGTGGGGTGCCAGTGATGGCAGTACTAGAGGTTCATCACCCAAACTGTTGGATCCCATAGTTTCTGGGGCTTTTTCTTCTGCCTGTGGGACTTGGAATGTGCTGTGTCCCCTTGGGCCAAGCTAGTGGAGGAAGCATCCACTCTCTTGGAGTTAGAGGAAGACTTAGCCCCTTGTTTATGGGAATGCTTCCTATCCTCCCAATTAGGCCTCACCATGAGGTCAGCAGGGGTGGTCTGGCTGGCACTGGAGTCGGCCGAAGTAGCAGGAGGTGCACTCCTCACTGAATCAGACTCATGTACAGGGGGGTTCCCCGGCCTGGTCCGAGTGTGGTCTCATAGCCATCTCCATGAGATATTTGCAGAGACAAAGTGTTCAGCCTTCTCAGCTCTGGCTGTGGAAGGATTGGCAAATACTGCACCTAACCCTAATGTGAGCTTTTCCCGGGCAGAAGAGGCAGCGTTGATGGTCATTGCTGACTAAGAAGCATCACAGGCAGAAGGTGCAAAGTTTGAAGTCGAGCATCCAAGGCATAGTCCGGTACCTGCCTTGGGGTCAGGGTAGAGGGTTGGGAAAAAAAAAACTCAAGTCACTCTAAATCTATTAAGTACTAAACTAGAAAAGAAATAAACCAATAAAACTACAGAGAAAACGTAAAACTACGTAAAATTATGATTTTTTAGAAGCATGTCAGATGAGGACATTGAAAATTCCAGCCTGGATCGTGCAGCAGTGAGAGGGAACTGGGGACACAGTAGGTCTACCCCACCCTTTATCACCTCAGATGGAGGCACAAGGCAAGTCACTGTACATGCGTGGACCAATGGGCATGACTTTCAGAGTTCTCCGACTGCAGGCAAATAGTGCATATGCTTAACCCTCAGGGGAATACAACAGGGACAATCACTCGAAGAAGAACAAGGTCTTAAAATGTGAATTGTCAGGCAATCTTAACTACAAGGGCACCAGTAGCATACCAACTACAAAAAAGGTTTCCTTCTGCCTGCAAGTAACTCTGTTCCAAAGGTTGATATCTGTCTGCCTGCCTTTAATGAAACAAACCACTGTTTATCTACCATTTAGCATATAGGGACATTCTTCTGATATTAAATTAAAATCCAGGCCATATTTCCCTCATTTTGTGTACTGACTGTGCACAATACATACATGCATTCAACTCAGAATTCTGAATTACAATGATGGCTTCCTGGCACAAGGGGGAAAAAAAAGCCTACTCTTTAGTATGACTGCTGAATGCCTGGAGAGATGTTGGATATGACCGGTAACCTGACACAATTCTAATCCTATTTTCTGCACTAGTTGGGAAAGTGGCAACAAGACATGAGAAGTGTTTTCAGATGAAAAACTACAACAATCAGTTTTTCTGTACAAGCAGGATTTAGGAGCAGCTGCAAAAGTATATGTGGTTCTGCCACTCTGGAATTAGTTGCACCACATCACTCATGACAAGACGTATTCACTCAATAACGAAGATAAACAAGGGGGTTATTGTATGGCATTGATAATTAGCAGCAACACTATCTGGTTTAACATTCTCACAACAAAGGCTAAAAGCAGCCTCTAAACTTTACCCTTTGGAAGAAAAAATACTGGCCCAAATTCTATCCTCAGTTACACATGTAGCAACTCAACTAAAATGAAGTCAAAGAGTTTAGCTGGAGGAAGGATTTAACTTGTCTCTGCAATGACAGTCAGTTGAGGCTAGAATCTGCAGTAGTTTATAGTCTGTCTCCACACACTTCAACAAGAATATATGGGGTGCAAGGCAAGACAAAACTTCAACCCTAAATTTTGCTAGCATACGAAGGTGAGCAATATCCATGCATGAAAATACATAAAAAGTGACATAAAATACTAATTTCCAGTAATATTCCAGTGCATTTCCCCAACCATAATCCAGGCACACCATCCAAACTGTAGCCAACCAGAGCACTAAAATTCAATCTAAACCTCAAAAAGAGCATATAAAGGAAGCGAAATATTGGTCTAGTGGTTAAAGCATAGGACTGGGGCGGTAGAAAGGATGGTTTCTATTCCCAGCTCGGCAAATGACTCAATTTACATCTCCATTTAAGTAACTGAATATCTACAATGCTACTAATCATACCTCAGTTCCCCATTTGAGATATTTATCTACCTACAGAGTGTTGGAAAGTTTAATTATAAAATGGTTTAAGTCATTGACTAGAAAACTTTATAGAAGCACAAAGTAACTTAGACCATTGTACCTTTATGTGCACACTTTAGAATCTTGTGTGGTGTTCAGATACAACTGACACGAACCATAAAAGAAACTAGATAGCATTATTATTTTAAAGTGGACCTTTAATTCACAACAACTGGCTCATCGGTATCCATCAGTCACTCCTGTCTCTGCACCATTAGTTCTTTCCATGATGGACACTGATTGGATTTTCAAAATGTACTCCACTTTCAAGCAAGTTTCAGGATAGGAACAAAGTGTTATCACAATTGAAACCAGCTGCATTAGATGGTTATATACATCTACTCATATTCATACTGTACAATCCAGCCTCTTCAACACTAGGCAGCAGTTTTGTTAGACTATGGTACCAGCAGGCTCTATCAGCTCATTTGACACCTTGTAGAAATGGTATGTTTCAGTGGCATTCTAGATGGGTACTTTCATGAGCTTATCTGTGTCACATAGATGCTGTTGTAAAAGCACCTTAGTATTTATCATAAAAGGATTTGAGGCCGTTTAAGCTCAATTACCTTTTGATGTCCATATATATGTGCATGCCTGTGGATAGAGTGTCTTTACAATAAAGCTATGTACATCAGTGGGCAAGTCTGTGCTCTATTATTTTACTCAAAAAACTTGCCTCTCTGTATGGAAAAGTCTCTAGAAAATGTTTGATCAGAAGTACACATTCCTGAGGATACTTTGATGAATTAGATAAGCATTCTTTTTCGGGCTGTTCTGTTATTAAAATAAAGCTTAAATATCCCATGAAAACAACTAAACATTCACTGTTCATATCTAAGAATATGCCCAATAAATTTTGCTTTTAAGAAACAGTAAAAGTCACAGCTTTCATACCTTTATAACTGGCTAATTGGGCGTCATGGAAGTATCTGCAAATGCTGCCATCAGAGGATTCCTTATGTGTTTTCTTTTGTACTTCACTTCACATGTTCAGAACATTGGTAATATTTTATGAAGGTCCCCAGGCACGTGTAAAGAGTTTATTGGCTTTAGCAGCTGTCAGCTGTTTAGTCATAAGGAGCTTCTCTACTGTAAACATGTCTACTAGAAAAAGTGGCACCATAAAATGTATCCTATACAATAGAATAAAAGAGCCCTGTGCCACTACTGAACCCGGTACTGGGCTGTACATGTTCTAAGTGATGTTATTCATAACAGGCTTCAGCAATGCCAGAGGTGCCAGTCTCCAACTCAAAATTTCCAACACTGCTAAAAGTATCTACCAAAAGACTAACTCAAATCACTTTTAGCAGTGATAGATGCGTCCCCCTGAACTGGAAACATGTTTCCCAATGTTTTAGCTCTCCTAGAAGCAATTACAGATGAAAGGGGAAAAGGTGTTCTCATAGTTCCTGAAACTTCCCAGCAAAGTTATTTGATCACTAGAACCCTGAAGAAAAAAAAATCCAAATTAAACATCAAGGGAGATTGATTCATGGCTATTAGATAATGTATTTATTGCCAAATAGATGGCAGCAACACTTTTATATTGTTTTCATTCATAATGAAGAAATCAGGAAATGTCTTTATTTACTTGATATTATAAGCTGCTTTCATCTTTTCATTTTCAAACCTAGTAAGATAATTAGTTACTTTCATGCCCATTGTCTATTGTGCTGTTATAAATGGAGCAGTTGGCACAAACTCAGCCAATTATTTTTGGTCCTGAATTTTCCTGCAGATGGAATATACACTCTTACTATAGGGATTTCCTTTACATGCCAATTTCTATCATCTGTAGAATGAATATGCAACCATGAACACAGGCCTTTTTTTTTAAATGTACACAATAGTAGCTATTTGACAGGAAAATGCACTATGGATATGCCCGAGGAGTCGGCCTTGTTAGGAATACATCATTGTTATCAGTTTTCTGTAGAAGCTGGGAAGGAAGAAATGCAACCCCCTTTCCTGGCCCCTCTTTCTGCTTCCCTCCAGTGATTTTCCACACACAAAGAGCGATGTCACTGCTGCTCTCACTTTCCTTTTGTTCCATAGAAAATCCACTGTATAAGAAAGTGCCGGATTTTTCACTTTAGCGTCTTATAATTTGGCTATGATGCTCATACTGTTGTCATCCGTCTGTCCCACCCCCTAAAAGGAGCACTACTATGATCAGTTCCCTGGGCATTTAGCCTAAATTTCAGTTTGCTTCCCAATCTCATACTGCTAACTTTGCTTTCCTCGAAGTTTTGGTGTCACTTTCCCCCCAGCTCTTCAACAAACATAACTTCTTTCTTTCACTCTTGGACCGGATCATGCCAAGTCAGTGATCTCCAACTCTCTTTTTGAGTTGACCACCTTGTTCTCCAGAATCTACCTGAAATGAAAACTAAGTTTCCAACACAGCTAGTTGACATTTTAGATGTAGTAATATTTCCCTTTAAAAAAAATATGGGTGTCAAAAATTGCATTTTTGGGTATGTAAAAGTGACAATTCTGATTTTTCTCCCATAGGAAATGCCAAAGTGAAATTTGTTTGGACTTAAAATGTATTTTTTTTTTTAAAAAACCACCAAGCAACTCCCCCCGCCCCAACACAAATATTTTAAATCAAAATGAAAAACAAAATGCTTATTTCAAAATGTGCATTTGAATTGAAAATTTTTAATTCAAATTAGAAATTTCTTACGGGAAAACAGTTTTCCTTTAAACTAAAACTATTTCAGATGAAGGTTTTTTGTTTGAAATTTCTGACTTTACTAATTTCAATTTTCTGAGCAGCTCTTGTTTCCAGCACTATGGATGCAGAATAAAAAAGCTTGAAAATTTTAAAAATGAATGTAAATTGATTCAGTGAGGCCTGCTTACTTCTGCCCAGAACCTCAAAGAATAGCTCGGAGAGGAGAACCACTCTATTTATCTCACTGGGGTCCTAGCTCCAATACCCAATGATGATAGTTTAAATATCAGAACTGTTAACTGATTCACTGCTAATCAAGGCATAGTAGAAAGGGAGATGGGGGAAATCACCAATCTACAGAGTCCACTGAGAGTGGTGTCATGAGTGGGTGTGCTTAGGAGATACCACCACTTTTATTTCCAGTCTGCACTGTGCAGCCAAAGGGCCAGAATGAGGAACAAAGCCTTGGGTGTATCCAGGAGCAAAGACCAGCTATATTTGGGTCACATTTTCTAACTTCTCTTTACAACCATGAGAGCTAGAAACAATTTTATTTCTATTGGAAAGCTTATGTTCTGACATCACATGACCATGTGAGTCAGGGCCCTGTGCCCATTGTGTCTATGCCTTTAATCAGCCTCCCCAAGGATAGGGTGACCAGATGTCCCGATTTTGGGGTCTTTTTCTTATATAGGCGCCTATTCCCCCCCCCCCCCCCGTCCCAATTTTTCACACTTGCTGTCTGGTCACCCTAATATCGCTGAACCCCACTGAGGAGGAAGCCAAGCCTGAGAAGCTCAGCAAAGCCTGCATGATCAGATTTTGATCATCTGATCAATCTGCTATGAGAGATGTCACATTTGGTGGGCGGAGTTTAGAAGAGTACCACCATTTCCTCCACCTCTGCAAAATTAAACCTCTCTATGTTATCAGCATTGCAGAAAGGAGGTTGTACACACCTCACATAATTAAATGGGTGAGTATCCACCTTCTTTTTACCTCAGAGAAATTATCTGGTGACCTGTTTTAACAGTTTACTTGCAACAGTCTTCTAAATCCCCATCCCCTTTTCCCATCAATTAGGGGCAGGTCATTGTGCAAGCATCCACCCCCTCTGTCTGAGGCAGCAGTAAGGGCCACCTGCTCACCCTCTTCTTTGATGCAATCATCCATTGCTTCCTCAGCTTTTCTTGGGGTCTCTTTCCTACTACCATCTCCTGCCACATTATCTTAGCTTCAGTCCCCTTCATTCATCCTCTCTATGCATCCGAACCAGCAAAGTCACGTTTCCTGGATTTTTTCAGTCTCATCACGGACTTTGGACTTCCATCTTAATAATTTTATTACTAGCAATGGGTCTCACCCTGTGTATGGAGTGACATACTCACGGCTATGGTTCTATCGAACATTCTCCTTTAGCTCAAGTGGTAGAGCTTCTGTACTGGGATCCAAGGGTCCTAAGAGAAAGACATTGCCTAGCGATGACACCTCATTAGTACAAAACACCCTCTGTGTGATTTAGCAGAGTTGCTAGATCAGAAAGGTAACTATGTCAAGCTTGGGTAGCACAAACCCAGCATTTGTGCGCCTTTTTGTTGTTCTTTCCATGTCCAGAGTACTAAACACTTGATAAATAGAAATAAATCCTGGGCCACTAGATTTACCTCCTTGAGCATTACACACACATAAGACATTGCTATTTTTCTTCTTGTGACTTCTACTACACCTTCCCCCCCCTTTTTGTAATATCAAAAGTACTAATCATTCCATGATAAAACACTTCTGCCCTATAAATAGCTACTATAAAAGCCAATTTGTCATCTAACTGGTCTCCACTGCTTATTCTCTATACTGAGATATGATAAATCCTATATATAAATTCTTAGTAAGGAACTACTATCAGTAAATGCTACAAATAGGTACAGACTGAAACCTGCTTGGTTTCAAAGAGTGCTACTGTGCAGGTTGTTCCATGCAGCTATTTTTACAGTGCACTTGATCATATTTTTTAAGTTGCTTAACTTGTTCTATAAGTATCTTGTAGATCAGGTGAAAAGATAAATTCGTGTCTCACTGATAAAGGTCAAGTATATCTGGATGCTATTAATTTTATTACTTCATAGACTAATTACAGAATTATTAGGGTTTAGCAGAGGGAAGGTTAAATTGAATTCTTCACTGATCCTCATGCTAGTTCCCACTTTTTGAACCTTACAGATCTTCTCAAAGGATCATCTTTTGCATGTTGTCCTGTTCTGCTCTTTCCATAGTAAGTAAATTTTATAACCTTATTGCATACCTTAAGCCCCAGTCATGGTCCCCTGTGCAACAACAGGATTGGCACAGGAAAACTTTGCAAGGGCAGGAATAACAGAACTCTCTCCTCCCACATTCTGCACCAGCCTCTATGGCCCAAGTTGCATCCGCATTTCTACCCCATCTCACCTAAGTTTGAAGGGGGGATTATGATTGCCCAAGGAATCATTATATCAGCTGCTCTGCCTTCAGTTCCCACCCCCTATCGTGCACGATTTGGCAGACAACCCGGCTGTGAAGCACCACTCCCACAGGCTTCTCCATTGCCTCTCAGCCACTGTACACTCTCAGAAAGTATGGTAATTCCTCTGTGCTTCAGGTCTTCTGCACTGGAAGGAAGCAGGATTTGACTATTACCTCAGAGTTGTTTCTCTGTCATTGACCCGAGAGGCTGGCTTTTAGCACCTGGATCCTTAAGGTTCCCCCACACTCGCAGACCATGCATCTCTAGATATCTAGTACAAGAACAGCACATTTTTTTTAAATTTCATATTGATTGTAAGTCTTCGTGGTGCTGTGTTTGCTCCTTTGCTCTCTGTGAGTTAGTTGAAGCTTCAAGGAGGTTGATGAGCAGATTTGTTGACAAATTATTCTTCTGTGAAGTTCCCCTACATCGCATCCTTGTCAAAGTTTTTAGGGTTTCGTTTATAAATCGCCTTTTAGTGTTGTAAGTTAATTTTATTTGAGATACTTTTAAGAGAGTTGGGAGAGGGTAAACATATATGTAACCATCATACCAACAGATGAAGAAAACAGAACTAAGACCAAAATTTCCAGAAATGGTTTTTGATATTGTGTTTCCAAACTGACACCTAAGGTCTAGCTATCAGAAATACTGAGTGTCCACAGTTCCCACTGACTTTTGAATTTATGGGTACTTGCGACACTTTGGGATGGATCCTCAAAAGTCCTAAATGGAAGACCCTAAAAATCAAGTAATCCAAAATTAGAAGGTCCTTTTGAAAATGTTGGCATATATCCTGAAGCCATCTCTCTAAGTAGCACAGCAAAAGAGAAAGCTCTTTGCAGCAGAGTACTTGCATTTTGTGTTTGGCACAGAACCGATTACATTGATAATGAATAAAAAACAGATTAATAAAATAGTTGAAATTATTTTTGAAAAGATAAAATCTGGCTTTTATTTGTTTTTTTAAAAGCCGTATATAAAAAAGTTTATATGGCCTCAGTATATTCAGTGGCATCCTGAAGACCTATTTATCTAAAAACATCAACTGAAGATCTCATGCACACACACAACCCACACACACAATATAGTTATGTAAATAAATAAAAGCAGATTTCAGAAGAGAGAGAATAAACCACTGAGTAACACTGAACTGTAACGGCAATCATCATACACATCTACCATCCTATCCCACTCACTGAACATGCTAAACTGAGAAATGGTGGCAGCTCCATTTTTGTCTTGCCTAAAGTTATGGCTTCTTCCCCATTTAACCCTACTTCCTTTCTCACAGTTCCACTGCATATACAGCAGAGAGTCAGTGGGCAATATTGTGGAATACTTCTTTCCTTTAAAGATCAATGCTACTGCCGTATTTTGATCAGCTGCCAGAAATTGCCCTCCATCTAAAGAACTGGAGAATTCTACCCTTATGATTACCTAATCTAGGAGGCTGAGGGCAATCAGAATCCTGTGGTCACTGTAAATTCCGATCTTCAGAGTGGAAGGGCATATTAAATGGGTCAGTTTATTTTTAAATTATGTCTAGCTTCTGTTGAAGCAAGGAACTATCAATTTAATACAGTACACAGCCAACCTTTGTAAGTTTTATATGTTACAATTATTTCAAAATGCTTGGCATTATTAATCCTTTTTATATTGTTAATATAAAGATTCTGCTTCAAAAGCTAAAAAACAGTTTATTTTTTTTCTTTTTTGCATTGCATGCACTGATGAACTAGCCTGCTCAGCAAGCATTTAACAGATTAGACACTCGAACATGGTTTCAGGCAATGCTCTCTCATGTTTCTGCGTATTGCCTGATAAACACTTCAAAGTAAACCGCTCATAAATATGAAATGAAAAGCTGAGAAGTCGTTATGCACAGCTTTGAGATACAAATCTCTTTATTCCCCTCTGAAGTGGGGTTTGATTGACATAATGAGTCATAGATCCTGTCCAGGGACACACTGCCTTATCCCCTTTTCCTCAGGAGACAGAGACTTTAAAGAAATGCACCTCAGAACTTTCTGACAGACAGCTATAATAAAGTTGAACACTATAAATTTCTTATTTTGTATTAATACCTACTATGACAACTATGTCATATGTCAAAGATTGATAGCATATTCATGTACAGGCAGTATTAACTGCAACTTTTAAAGGAGGCAAATGGCAAGGTTCAGAAAATTACCATATTGTATATGTTCTACATGTTTATCATTGACATAATTTATGCCTTGATCCCGCAAATAAACCCACGACCTCCAGATTCTCATAACCACAGAAAGGTCAGCACACTGAATTCAGTTAGGCTTTGTATAAGTGTAGGTGTCTGCCCACTCACAAGGCCTCTGCGGACTGAAGGTTTAAGTGATATTCTTACCCAATGAGGAACTACTTCTAATATGAATTTATGATCCACAAAATATTGTGCCCACCTGCAATAGAAAGTAGTGACTATAACTGATAGTAAACAAATTGTAAATTACATAAAACAGCAGATTAATTTCAAAATTACATAGAAATTTTATTCTTCATTTCCCTCTTATGGCTTTTGTATTCAAACAAAATTAACATCCAGAAAACATATTAAGTTGAAGATGGAATAGAAAAAAATAATGCTAATAGAGGTTCTAGAGTATCTCCCCCTCCCCCCACACACCAACATGTAACACTTTTCTTGGCGCTATTGTAATTGTCATGTGTTATAGCTCAAATAGAAGGCTTGATGCAGAAATGACTGAATCAGGTTCTCTGGTCTATATTATATAGGAGGTGACACTAGATCATCATAATGGTCCCCTCTGGACTAAAAGAATATCTCTATGTTGCACATTAGGCCTGGGCTCTAACTCAGGTTTGAGCCCAAGCTCTGCTTCCATCCTCATGCAAATCAGTTGGACTCTGGTCAGCATGCACTCAGGACTAGGCTCCTAGGATCCTGCTGTGGGGTGAGTCGGAGCCCAAATCCTTCTATGAATTGGGTCCGAGCCCTGTCATTTTGCAGGGTGGACATAGCCTCAAGTCAGAACATCTGTGCAGTGCTGCATGGATGCATTAGCACAACTGTGAGGCCCGGGTGTAGCCATTGTAAATCCAGGTTTCCAAGACAGTTTAGACACTCAAGCACAGACTTGAGTGTCTAAACAGTGAGTCCACGAGCCTGAGTCCCTAAGACAGGTTTACAATGCAGGGTAAACATAACCAAAATGTACAAGTCTATGTTACATCATCATTACAAGTAGGATGCCTAACTTGGCAGTGGCATTAAGAATAAGATCACAAAACCCACTATTCAATATCCTGAGATTCTAAAATCATACTTTGAGGTACTGCTGTTAACCAAGACAGCGTTTGGTAGCACAGAAAGGTACCAAGATACCTACCCTTGTCCACACCCCAAACAATTGCAGCCCTGATTCACCACTGTTATATCAGTTTTACACTGTTATAACTCCATTCAATGTAATGATTTAAATGTAGTTACACTGGTGCAAAACTGGATTGAGTCAGTGGTAAAAATCAAGCTCTACATGTATAAAAGGCATTTTCTGAAACTAATCCAATAATATATGTTGATTTCGATATTTTAACTGACACACATTGTACATATTACATTTACATATGCATTCATACAACACAAGACTTAGCGATGACTATGGCCTATTTAATATATTAGAAGGAGCACATTTTATAGCTTGTGTAGGCCAGGATTTTGCACCCCACACATTCTGTGTGCATCACCTTCCCATCCCCTTCACAGATTTTTTAAAAAAGGAAAAAACTAATAGACTTCAGTCTCTCATTTATGTTGAAATATAAACTGTGAAATAATGCAAAGAAGGAAAGATCAGAAATTAAAAGAATTAGTTTACAATATATACATCTAAGCTGGAGGGTGTGGTGTAGGAGGGATAGGCAGGCAGGCAGTTGACAATAGAAGTACAATAGAAACACAATTCAGTAGCCTGCATGCTGAAATTCTCCTTTCTCTCCTGCCAACTTAAAGATGTAACCATTTTCTAGCAAGGTCCAATATTATTAAGACTTCATTTAAAAAAAAAATCATACAACACTATTATTTACTGTTTTTGACATACCAACGGATGCATCCGTAGAAGAAAAAAAGGCAAGCTTTATTCCTACCCCGAGGAACATGCCACCACATTAGTCTATGGTAAAGTATGAAAAACTACAAGTGTCAAAATACATTAATACTCATTTTAGGAGCACTCTTCTTTCTCTTTTGTGGAGAATCACTTACTTTGCAAAAATGTTATAATTTGCCATAGATATCCTAATCGTTAGTGAATCTTACTGAACTTCAAAAGGTGAATACCGTAAATTAATCAGGGAAAGTATTATGCAAAAGAGGCAATATCAAGCCTACCTGAGATCTCAGTGTAAGCTTGTATCTCTCACCAACAGAAGTTGATCCAATAAAAAGATATTACCTCACTCACCTTGTCTCTCTTATATCCTGGGACCAACACAGCTATCACAAAATAACTGCTCACAGTCATTCTCCAACTTTGCAATAGATGAATAAGGACACAGGGTGTGTCTACATGGCAAAACAAAACCAAAAAACCACAGCAGCGAGTCTGAGAGCCCGGGTCAACTGACTCTGGTGTGCTCTACAGCATTAAATGTAGCGGACGTTCCCACTTGGGTTGGCTCTGAATCTCAGTGATGGGAGTGGGACTCAGAGCCCGGGCTACAGCCAGCCTCAGCCAGAACATTTTTACTGCTATTTTTAGTCCTGTAATGCAAGCCCAGTTCTGCTGGCCTGGGCTCTGACACAAGCTGCTGTGGTTTCCCTCTCCCTCTCTCTCCCCCAAAGTGTAAACATACCCTGAGTACCAGGGCTGTCCTTGCCAGATATTTACTTCAATTGATATGGCTTTTTTTTTTTTAATTACAGATTTGTGTACAAACCCCAAAGTGTGCACACAACTAGAGATTTATGTGCACATATTTTTGTGGGCACAATCAAGTCTTGAAAACTTGTATCTAATCTTTTGGACATGCAAAACTGCGCATACACTTTTTAAAGGTGGGTTTTATGTACAAGAGATATTGTAGCCCAAAGTAGTATTTCCAGGATCTATATTTTGGAGTGATATAGACTGCCAACAATTCAAAAATTGACAGAACATTTCAACCACCTGATCTAATCTACCTGTCACAATCATCTTTCAAGGTGCCCACAATTCACACATATGTACAACTGCCACTGAGGGATACACATGTGTACCCTTCAAATAAAAGAGCATTCAGAAAAAAGGCACTGTATGAAATTTGTTAAGCATTGAACAGTTTGTTCTCCTTACATTTCTACATAGTGTGATGGGGCAAGGCCAGATGGCTACAGTAAAATAGTGAGGTACAGGTATGTTAGCCCCAGGCTAAACAAATCCCTGGTACCATGGTAACCAAATGGCAGTTGCTCCAGGTTAATCAAGACACCTGGGGCCAATTAAGATCCTTCTAGAAGGCAGGAGAGACAGCTAGATTGATTGGGACACCTGAAGCCAATCAAGGACTAGCTGGAACTAGTTAAAAGCCTCCCAGTTAGTCAGTGTGGTGTGGGTGTCAGGAGCTATAGGAGGGAGCTGTGCTGTTGGAGGAATGAAATAGTATGAATCCATATCAGGTTCAAGGAAGGAGGCCTTGAGGTAATTGTGAAGAAGATATTGAGTGGGGGCTGCTGTGGGGAAGTAGCCCAGGGAAATTGTACACGCCCTATTTCCAAAAAGTCAGCTTTCATAGCTGCTAAGTTTAGGGTCCCTGGGCTGGAGCCTGGCGTAGAGGGTGGGCCTGGGCTCCCTCCCTCTCCTCACCTCCCTGATTAATCACCGATACTGGGAGACAACAGAGACTGTGTGAGGGAGGGTTGTTTCTCCTCACCTCCCTTGCTGGCTTATGATGAAAATGGCTCAGTAGACTGTGACCCTTACCTCTAGAGAGAGAAGAGCTATGTGGAGGGTCACAGTGAGCCTCTGAGGCTAGCAAAAATCTGTCAGGAAATGCTGGACCCACGGAGTCAAGGACAGAACTTTGTCACAATAGATAGAGAGAGAAACAAGCCTCCTAGAATTAAAAACATTTCCCATTGAAAAGAAAGGGCTTTTCTAGTAATGCATATTGCACCAAAAAATTCTACCTCCTGAGCGATTTAATCCACCAAATATAAAATACTTTGATATAAAAGGGCAACAATAGCATCATCCATTCTTTCTGGGTCCAAAAAGAACAGCTGTCAGTCATATCCTTGGCTTCCTCAGCCACTGGAGTATATTGAAAGCAAGCTGTCTCCAGGATAAGGGCTCCTCAGAGATCAGCAGTCTCTGCATGGCCTGCAGCTGAAAAGCAAGTTCTTTGCTCACTAGATCTATTAGCCCTTTGACTTCTTTCCTTCACTGACTAATATAAATATATTGCTTAAGTGAATGATTAACACTCTCCCTAAAGAAATTCAATTAAACACTTGGAACCTCTATTTAGGAGTATCCATGGAGGCTCCAAAACATTCATGCAATTAGTTAATAATTAAGACATGGTCTCTGAGACACAAATCTGGCAAAAGCCACTTCCCTCTTCTTTAACCCTTTCTTTCTCTCTTTTCTTCAAGAATGCCTCAGATCTGCTGAATAATATCTCCTTCAAACACCCATAACATTGTCCATAACATGTAGTTAAAAATTATCCTTTTTGTCCATCTGACCACATATTCCCTTTCTTTGCATATTTCTGCTGGCTCCCCTTTGCATAAAATATCAAGTTTAAATTTCTTGCTCTTGCCTTAGAGGCCCTACACAACCCACAAGATATAGTCAATTTTTAAAAATTAAGCTAAAGAGTAATTGCACACCCTACTTCTGCCACTGAGTCCCCTGCCATTTTTGAGATCTTATGATCACATCATACTTTTTTAAAATTTTAATTTCTCACCCTGTTGCTATGGAAAATACCCACACATACAGCCTGATCATGTAGCAGAAACAAAGTGTTTTCAAATGCGCAAAAGTAAACCACCTTAAAAAACAGACTGACCCCACCCTACATCTTCAGTGATAGTTATCTGAGAGGGCTACTTGTAAGAATAGTAGGTTTTAAAAATTTTTAGACAGCAGTAGGATTTTTAAGTTGGCAGTGACACTAACTATATTCTTACATTTAATGTGTTTTGCCCTAACAACTGGCACTTTTTGTAGCTTGGAGTGATACTTGTTTATCCTGTACTACTTACTCTGCCCTGCTGCACTTAGTGAAAACATAGTCATCACCAGACTTACCTCTGACACAATCTTTGCTACTAGGGCACTTATCAATACAAGGTACATGCTGATTACATTGATATCTAGTTTTGCGGCTTCAGTACTGTGGGACAAATTCAGTCTGGTGTAAAGCAGGCACAATTCCATTGAAATCCTGTAATTGTTCTGGGGCTTACTTTGGGACTTCATCATGTCAGTAGTTGCACAAATAATGTTATTTTGTTGTTCACAGAAATATTGACTATTTTATGTACTATGACCATCATGATGAACACCTTCAAACCTAAGAAGGCAGCTTTATTCAGACTATAGAGATTTACCAGCATAAGAATTATTCAGTCAAGCTACCTAGTCTTCTGTAATAAACTAGGACCTTTTCTTAGTAGTTAACATTTTTTTAAAAAGAAATAGTGCAACATTTGAATAGTTTTAATTTATGTCACAAAAAGGCAATTATCTACATAATTTTCCCCCAATACACATTTTGATTCATCACATTAAAAGAACATTAAAAATGTATGTATGAGAGAATATGAAAAAATACTACAGTTCATAAGTATACAAGTCAACAAGAAAGCTCTCTGAAATACTTAGATACAGACGAGTTGAAGAAGAATATAGCTTATCAGTATGATGGCTACATACTCCAAATCTTGGAGGGACGGGGGGGAAGGGAGAGGGATGGGAAGATTAGTGTGCAATAAGGAAGAGAAGAACACATACCCTGTGTGAACTGTGGGACAGCAGCCAAAGAGACCCTACAAATTACATAATCTCTCACATGGCCATAACACGGACTTGCATCATCTGTTATGCAGAGTAATCATCATCAAGGAACACAAAGCCATGGTTAGACATAGCAGAAATCTTCATTCTGTATACATCTTTCTAAAAAGGACGTGAAAATAGCTAATATTGCTAACCTAGCAAAAGCCACCTTTTCTCCAATGTGGTAACTGCCAAGTTATCACACCATTGTATTTTATTAGTTATTAGAGACTTATGGCCATAGTGAAAGGTTCTGCTTTTCAGCTAAAATATCATTAATTGCAAATTCCTTCTGAGATGCCTCTGTTCTTTGTGATCTGTTCAGGACCCACAAAAAATATATATATCATGTTCATTCTGTATGCATATATTTAATGTTTATACTCAGCTGCCTCACCTAAAGCCAAGGCTAGGCTAATATTTTCTACAGACAAAATTCAGCAAGTGGGAGTTAGACTTTCTGCATTTTCATTTCATGAAGTTCACTTCCATTAACCCCTTCAAAACCAGTTGTGTTAGCCTGAACTTGGTGTAGAAGGCTGATGATTTAATACTACCAAAAGTTTTGTAGTATATCTATTTAAACCCTCCGTGCAATTCAAAATGTGAATGCATTTAGCTGAAACTCATACACTAACAGTGGTGGCAGGTACAGAACTTACAGTAAAACAGAGCAAAGAATCAATATTTTGGCTCTGGGGCCAAATTTAAAAAAATCCCCCCAAAATCTGGTTACATTAGATCTGAAACAAATTTTGAATTTTTTTGTCAAACTAAAAACTGATTTTTTTTTCTTTTCTTTTTTTTAAGAACAGACCAAAACATTTTGAGTTGACTTGAAACTTTTTGGTTTTCGATTCATTTTGAGTGGACTGAAACATTCAGTTAAATTCCCGTCCTCATCCCAGGATTTGTTTTGATTTCAGGTGCTTCTCACTCTTTTTTTTTTTTTCCTTTTTATTTGTCAAATTTGAAAATCAAAACACTGTTTTGAAACTTAAGAGTTTAAATGAAACATTTCAAAATGGTTAACACAAAACATACAAACTCATTCCCCCAATCCCCAACTGAAAATATGCACTGAAGTCAGGTCTTCAGTGAATAGCTTTGGACCCGCAAAAATCCAGACTTTGGTAAAAAACAAAAGGTTTAAAAAAAAATAAATCACCCAACTCTGCCTCAGGGACACAAACCCAAGTCTCTCTCCCTCTCAAAGGAATGGCCTCATCTCCCAGGCTATCAGCTATGTTGGGGTGGGTGTCTCAGTCAATCCTGTTGAAGCTGCTCCACTTTGTATAAATACCTGAATAGTCACTGTAGCACAGTCTGGAGTCCAGGTTTTCCCCTTTCCCAGGTGAGCATCCTAACCACTGGGCTACAGAGTCATTCTTTCTCCGACACAATGAATCCACATCTCCCAGGATCAGGCCCTTGATGATTAAGTACTATAGGTAGTGCTGCTCCCTTTGAGTCAGTACTGTAACTAAGGGCAACATGCTGTTGGAATAACCCCTCATTAGACGATATGTAAAATACGTGTTCTTTTCCTTTTCTTTTTAAAATCAAAGCGTTAGAAGTATTAACCCCAATATCTTCCCCAAATTCAAGTTGGTGAATTACGTTCCATGTTTCTCAAACTTCCCTTAGTTTTTCAGTTAAATATTGTTGTCTTCATTTACAGTCTTAAACCAGCTAGGCCTATGTCCAGTGCTTAGAACACTTCTATCTCAAAGATAATCAGTGATGGGCAATGTGTGACGCATTTTCAGATTGTTCTGAATGAAAGACGATATAAAAAGGTAAATTATCTGCAGGCGAGGTACATATAGGCAGCTACAGTGTACATTTTCCTTACCTCAGATTGTAAGGGGGCCGGAGCCGCTGGGCCGGCGGTGCTCGGCCAGGGCCAGGGCAGGCCGGAGCCAATCGGCCTGAACCAGGGCCGGCGCCCCAGGGCCTGAGCCAAGCCGCGCGGGAGACACCGGGGCCAGAGCCTCTTGGCCTGGGCTGGCCGGCCGCCAGAGGGAGCCGCTCGGCCAGGGGGGCCGGACTGGGCCGCGCCGCGCCCCGCCCCAGCTTACCTGCTGCCTCCCTGTTTCAGGCTTCCCATGAACATTTGATTCGCGGGAAGCAGGGGACGGGGAGGAGCAGGGAGGGGGCAGACTTGGGGCGGGGGAGGGGGCAGACTTGGGGTGGGGCTAGGGCGGGGAAGGGGCGAAGTTGGGGTGGGGCGGGGCCCTGTGGAGTGTCCTCCTTTTTTAAAAATTAAAATATGGTAACCCTAAGTTCATGGAACAGATTGATTTTAAAATCAATCACTTAAAACAGAAAAAATAAGAGCATTAACACCAAATGCTATAGGATAAATATGTATCAGGCAAAATGCTGTTGTTTGGAGAGTTATCTAATATTTAACATTGCCTAAAAGATCAAGGCATCACAACGGGTCCTGGAACATGTTCCCAATAACAGGAAGAGACCTGCTAGTTGCAATTCTCAGACTAATTTTCAGACCATTAAAATTTCCCAACATTAATTTAAAATGCTTCTGAGTGGGGAAATACTACCTTATGCCTCCACATTTAGGATATATAATGCATTCTGGCATCGCCAGATGCAAATAAATACAGCTCTGTGGTGAAAACAAGTCAATGCAGATGTCTTACTGGATGCAGATGCCGTATTCTGAATACCAGACAATGACGACACTGATACCCCTTTTATTCAGAACTTTATCAGGCAATTTAAAAAAGCACAAACAGTTTTGATTTTACCAAATTCTTTAACCAGAGACTGTATTCAAGCTTTGGATAGCTGGACATAATTGGGGGCAACAAATCCACAGGACTCCTTCACCTTCCCTTCCCACTATCAAGACTTAAGCAAAAAGAAAGTTTTAATTTCAATTTTATCTGATCCGTCTCTTATATTTTAACTGCAGATATCACTGTAACACAGGAGGATCATTCAAACAATATTTATTGGTTTTATCAAACTGAAGTGCCTTAAGCCTCACCAAGTTGTATAGAAAATGCAAGAAGATGCCATAACACAGTGCAGTTTGCCAGATCCTGAATGGTAGGAGTCCTAGATTACTTACCTGATAGCAACATACACACTTTTACCCTCCCCTCCCTTTTCCCCCCCCTTTTGTTTAAGCTACCTAACGCCATCACAACTGTCTTAGTTATATGAAAACAGAAAGAATACATTAAACACTTCACCTATCCAAAATATGTAGCCTTACCCGTGTGGAGAATCCTTGCCAATGATGGCTTTAGATAATCATATAAGCTAGAGGCTTCTGGTTTGACAATGAGCAAGTAGTGAAACAGTTAGCAATACTGGCGTGTTAGTAGTTGCCCATAATTTGAAATCCTTCAAATTGAAGGCAGTCTTCAATTATTATTAAGGGGAAAAGCACCCCGTAAATTTGGTAATGAACGTGGCATTCTTAATAGTCCCTGATGGCTCTGCTAGACTTTTCACACTCACTTCTGAATTAATCCTTGCACTAAGGACCCAGTGCTTAAGTTGTATTCAATAAAGAGAAAGGGCTTCCGTGGATTGAGCTCTCAGGTCCACTACATGAATAAACTGATGGGCTAAAGAGTCAGTATTGAAAAGCTTCCTCCCGGTATTTCTGTCTCAGCCTTCACCAGTCACTGAGCTTTCCTTGCTAAACATCCCTACTCGGGGGACGGCTAGCTCAGTGGTTTGAGCATTGGCCTGCTAAAACCAGGGTTGTGAGTGCAATCCTTGAGGGGGCCACATAGGGATCTGGGGCAAAATCAGTACTGGGTCCTGCTAGTGAAGGCAGGGGGCTGGACTCAATGACCTTTCAAGGTCCCTTCTAGTTCTAGGAGATCCGTTATAAAAATATATATATTTATCTTTATTTCATGCAGTGACTCTTCAACATTATACAGATTTAGTCTTCCAAATACAGACAAGGATAGAAAAAGAAATATTACAGGGACTAGTGTGTGTCGCTGCATGCTTTGATTAAGAGTATGAAAAGCTCTTTCTTTCTTTTAGTGCCACATTTCAATATGGAAAAAAGTAGAGGAAGGGGGAAGATGTTCAGAAGAGAAAAGGTCAGAGAGTGTGCATCAAGTTTTCCTTAAATACTATAATATCACCAAACACTACTCTTGTTAAAGAACTTTTAAAAGGACCCTAAAAATGAATGGGCAAAATCCCTCCTCTCTATTTCAAGATATAGTTAGTGTCAGTATGGCTACTTATTTTAAAATGGACAAACAGTGCTTCAATAGCATCAAGGTTTTTGGCAATCAGAACATACACTTTAAGAATGAAAAGTTAGATTCAGAGAATTCTGCAGTAACCCATGGGAGGACTAAACTCTCACAACTCACAGAGTCACATTTCTGTAGGATTAGAGAATCTGCAGATAAATTGCCAGGAAGATGGAATAATGGAAAGCAGGTTCACTTTATTAATGCATTCATTAGTTTATTAAATCTACAGTGAGGGTAGGAAGGCAGGGGAGTCCCTCTTGTTAAGTGTTTACCATTCAAGCTTCATTTGTCGTTACAGAGCTCTAAGTTATGAAATTTAGGATTTTAATTGTCTTTTCCAGAATGAACTTAGGTACTCTCTCTGCCAACATAATCAAATTACACAATTTTATGTTGGCTTTACTCCATTAAACTAACTTTAATGTAAATGTAGCTAACTACATTTGTTTTATGAGTAAAATTAAGTCAGGAAAGAAAAGCTTTTCAAGTTGCTGTCGAATAAGCAATGAAAGTGATAAAGAATGCTATTTAAACTCTGTAGTGTTTGTAAAAACAAGGCCAGCTACCTGCCACAAGTTGTGATTCTGCTCCAGAAGGTCACTATGTGATAATAAATTCATACATAATACATCAGCTATGTATCTGTGCGCACACAGAATCATGTTTATGTCACAGACATCAGTAGATAAGTTTTACTTTTGTTCTTGTCAGTAATGAAGACGCAACACTGGTAGAATGGCATTGGATTCTATTCTGCCTTTTGCATCAATAACAGAATTGTTAACTAAGGCAATGCCTGCACTGGCCTGCAATTTGGACTACAGGGGTGTCAACAGCAGAGCGCACCAAAGTGATGCACTGTAACTCCCCTATGTGGACACTAGAGATGCAAATTAAAAGGTTCTTAGTTCACATTAATGTTGTCCTGTTGAGGGACTACAGGAGGGAGTTACAGCACAGCACTTATTCCTATTCACACCACAATAGTAAAAACTGTTGGGCAGTGTAGACAGTGTCAGTTCCATTTCTTGGGCCAAATTCTTTACCCAGTAACCCTTGTGCAGATCCACTGAAGATATGAGTCCTCCAATGCCCCAGTCAGCTCCCACAACTTGATCCATATTGCCTCTCTGTACTTGTCACATACTACCTTGCATTATGACTCAGTGATACCCATCTTGTTCTCAACGCAGCAGCCCCCTTACCTTCCTTCTCTTTGTCCCAGATAGCAAAGGGAACAGGGAGATGAACAAGTGGGAAGAAGAAATTACAGAAACCCTGCTGCCTGCCTGTAGCTTTGCTGGATGTGTCAGTCTCATTGCCCCAGTCCATTTCCTAAGTATGGCCAGCTGAGGCTTGTTCATAGTTAGTTTTCCTTCTCAACACTTTTGCCATTATAGGAGGAGGCTTGGTGCAAAAATGCAGTCATGAACTGTGCCCTGTATGCAAGGATGAAACAGCACTTCACTGAGACTCTGCTTTCTAAAGGATATATGAAAAAGAATCAAAAGCAACTTCTAGAAGTCCTTGGTTTTTAACTGTATTTATGTGGGTAAACATTATCTTATCAGTGCTGAACTACAAACAATGAAAGCAGAACATACTAGCTACAACATATGCACATGCAGAGGTCAGTTTCCCCTGTTTCCAAACATCTACTGTGGTACTGGAATATTTAAAAAAACCACCCATCACGCTCACACAGCCGAGTAACATTCAGTTTCCTTTTTGGACCACAACATATCCCTGCACAAACGACATTTGAGAAAGAAAAATGTATAGAATATTTTGTACAAAGCTTCAACAGTTACTGAAAAAAAAACAGTTGTGCAAATGTAATAGGTGCTAAACTGGCAATACATGCAGTTTTGAGAGGATTTTTTTTTGCAAAAACCACGTATTGCACACACAAAAAATCACTTAGCAAAAAGCTACATCACATTAGCCATAAACTACATCACATTAGCCATTAGAATCGCAACAGTCCTGTACCATCAGACAGCCCTAAACAGCAGTAATTAACTACAATTGTGGAATAAGACAGCCTAGATAAAGCTACTTAATGATCTCAAACCATTAAGCCAGGACACCAGGTAACAAAATAATTACCAGCAACATATCTATCTTCAAACGAAGGGTATTATTTAAACCATCAGAGAAAAGGAACTCACGATTAAGGTAGACTCTACATCCATTACCTGCCTTAGCCTCCATCTTCTTTGCTTCCCTCCTACTCCAAAGGAGATCTTGCTTCTATTAGAATTGGGGGGAAATTTTTGGCTGGAACTTTTTGGCAATAGAAGCAGATTTGGAAACACCAAGACTTCTTGTGAATTCATGTCAATGTAATCTAATTGTTCATTTAAAAAAAACCCAAAATATTTCTCCCCGGCAAACAAACAAAAAATAAAAATAAAAACGTTTTGTTTCTATATGTTAAAAACAAGTGTTGCCGGGTTTTTTTTGAAGGTATTGTTTTAAATATTTTCGTTTTATGTTTAAAATATCCCAAATGCTTAAAATGGTCAGAATTGAAACAAAATGTTTCATTTTTGTCAAAACCAAGTATCTAATCCAAAGCAAGCCTTTTTACTTCAAAATTTTCAGATAAACGAAATATCAGTTATTTGCCGTGTTCTAGTTTCCAAAGCCAATGGCAACCACTAGGAAGTGCAAGGCTCAGTAGATTTTAGATCCATCATCAACATCCCTTCCAGGCAAGTGGTCTTTTTTGGGGAGTTTGAGCGGGAGGGAGGTAGAACAATAAAGAACTTCCCACTCCAACATTCACACTATCATTTTCAGGGCTGGGATGACTTCACATCTCTCTCTCTGCATCCACACCATCCGTGATTCAAACAGTCCTCTGCCTCCTCTGGCATGTTTCTTGGCCATTCTAACTATTTCCACATCCCTCCCTTAATATGCCTGATATAATAATATATGGAGATATCCTATCTCCTAGAACTGGAAGGGACCCTGAAAGGCCATTGAGTCCAGCCCCCTGCCTTCATTAGCAGGACCAAGTACTGATTTTGCCCCAGATCCTTAAGTGGCCCCCTCAAGGATTGAACTCACAACCCCGGTTTTAGCAGGCCAATGCTCAAACCACTGAGCTATCCCTCCCCACCTATATCCACTTTGATAGTGTTATGGTTTGAGCTAAACCTGATTGACACTGAGGGTGTAACCACTGCCCTTTATTTAAGATAGTTGTATGAAGCCATTAAGCTTCTTCATATTATGGGGCATCCAACCAATACACAGGTACATTACCTCGTAAAACAGAACCACATGCAAGCCCGCTGAGGAATTATGTAGGTGAAAGGACATCAGTGTGGATGGGTACTGTTTTAGTTTGAAGGGTGTGTGAGAGAGAGAAGCAGAAGAAAAACAGGACACAGAAAAGAAATAGAAAGTCAAGTTTACAGCTGGGCGGGGGGGGGGGGAAGAGAGGGGGAGCAAGACCTGGAAAAAAGGCTAGAGAGAGCACTTTTGTATTAAGTATTGTATTAATCAGAGACCCCATACGGGCTTTGGAGGCCAGGGTGCGGAACTGGAGGAGCTAAGGGAGGCAGAGAGGTATGTTGATGAGGCTTTCCGGGACACTGTAGATTTGTCCCACCTCCGGTCAGACAGCCCCTGCACTGTTGAGGAGGATGAAAGGCTCAGAGAAGGAGAGCAGTCAAAAGGAGCAGAGGGAAGCCCTCCTTCCAGATGACATTGGGGTATCCTCTCACACTGAAGTTACCTCTCCGGGGGAGGGAACTCCAGTCATTAGGAAAAGGCAGATGTTAGTAATGGGAGATTTGATCATTAGAAACATAGATAGCTGGGTTTGTGATGACTGGGAGAACTGTATGGTGACTTGCCTGCCTGTTGCCAATCCGAAGGTTGCGGATCTCTTGAGGCATCTGGATAGACTTATGTGTAGTGCTGGGGAGGTGGTCGTGGTACAGGTAGGTACCAATGACCTAGGGAAGGGTAGGAGAGACGTCCTGGAGGCCAAATTTAGGCTGCTAGGAAAGAGACTGAAATCCAGGACCTCTATGGCGGCATTCTCAGAAATGCTTCTAGTTCCAGGTACAGGGCCAGGTAGGCAGGCAGAGCTTCACAGTCTCAATGCGTGGATGAGACGATGGTGTAGAGAGGAGGGATTTAGATTTATTAGGAACTGGGAAAACTTTTGGGATGGGGGGAGCCTATACGGGAAGGCTGGGCTCCACCTAACTCAAAGTGGATCCAGACTGCTGGCACTTAACATTAAAAAGATTGCAGAGCAGTTTTTAAACTAAGAGATGGGGGAAAGCCGATTGGTGCAGACGAGTACGTGGATCGGACAGAGACTTCTCTTAGAGAACAGTCTATTGATAGAGATTCTCTAGGTTTTAGTCAGGAGGAGAGGATGGAAGAGGATAAAATATGGGCCAGATCAGACGAGAAACATTCACGTAAAAAAGAATCTGACACATCAGAAAAGGGCAGACAAATAAACAGTGACAAGTTTTTAAAGTGCTTGTATGCTAGAAGTCTAAATAATAAGATGGGTGAACTAGAGTGCCTCGTGTTAAAGGAGGATATCAATATAATAGGCATCACAGAAACGTGGTGGAGTGAGGACAATCAATGGGACACAATCATTCCAGGGTACAAAATATATCGGAAGGATAGAACAGGTCGTGGGGGGGGGGGGGGGGAAGGGGGAAAGTGGCACTATATGTGAAAGAAAATGTAGAATCAAATGAAGTAAAAATCTTAAATGAATCCACATGTTCCATGGTAATAGTAATTCCATGCTCTAATACGAATATAACAGTAGGGATCTATTATCGACCACCTGACTAGGACAGTGATAGTGACGATGAAATGCTAAGGGAGATTAGAGAGGCTATCAAAATAAAGAACTCAATAATAGTGGGGGATTTCAATTATCCCCATATTGACTGGGTACATGTCAACCTCAGGACAAAATGCAGAGACAAAATTTCTTGATACTTTAAATGACTGCTTCTTGGAGCAGCTGGTACAGGAACCCACAAGGGGAGAGGCAATTCTTGATTTAGTCCTGAGTGGAGCGCAGGATCTGGTCCAAGAGGTACTATAACAGGACCGCTTGGAAATAGTGACAATAATAGAACAACATTTAACATTCCTGTGGTGGGAAGAACACCTCAGCAATCCAATACTGTGGCATTTAATTTCAGAAAGGGGAACTATGCAAAAATGAGGAGGTTAGTTAAACAGAAATAAAAAGGCACAGTGACTAGAGTGAAATCCCTGCAAGCTGCATGGACACTTTTCAAAGACACCATAATAGAGGCCCAACTTAAATGTATACTCCAAATTAAAAAACACAGGAAAATAACTAAACAAGAACCACCATGGCTTAACAACCATGTAAAAGAAGCAGTTAGATAAAAAAGCATCTTTAAAAAAGTGGAAGTCAAATCCTAGTGAGGTAAATAGAAAGGACCATAAACACTGCCAAATTAAGTGTAAAAATGTAATAAGAAATGCCAAAAAAGAGTTTGAAGAACAGCTAGCCAAAAACTCAAAAGGTAATAAAATGTTTTTTAAGTATATCAGAAGCAGGAAGCCTGCTAAACAACCAGTGGGGCCCCTGGACGATCAGGAGACAAAAGGAGCACTTAAAGACAATAAAGTCATTGTGGAGAAACTAAATTAATTCTTTGCTTCAGTCTTCACGGCTGAGGATTTTAGGGAGGTTCCCAAACCTGAGCTGTCCTTTGTTGGTGACAAATCTGAGGAATTGTCACAGATTGACATGTCACTAGAGGAGGTTTTGGAATTAATTGATAAACTTAACAGTAACAAGTCACCTGGACCTGATGGCATTCACCCAAGAGTTCTGAAAGAACTCAAATGTGAAATTGCGGAACTATTAACTATGGTTTGTAACCTGTCCTTTAAATCAGCTTCTGTACCCAATGACTGGAAGATAGCTAATGTAATGCCAATATTTAAAAAGGGCTCTAGAGGTGATCCCGGCAATTACAGACTGGTAAGTCTAACGTCAGTACCGGGCAAATTAGTTGAAACAATAGTAAAGAATAAAATTGTCAGACACACAGAAGAATATAAATTGTTGGGCAAAAGTCAACATGGTTTCTGTAAAGGGAAATCATGTCTTACTAATCTATTAGAGTTCTTGGAAGGGGTCAACAAACATGTGGACAAGTGGGATCGAGTGGACATAGTGTACTTAGATTTCCAGAAAGCCTCTGACAAGGTCCCTCACCTAAGGCTCTTACGTAAATTAAGTTGTCATGGAAGAAGAGGGAAGATCCTTTCATGGATTGAGAACTGGTTAAAAGACAGGGAACAAAGGGTAGGAAATGGTAAATTTTCAGAATGGAGAGGGGTAACTAGTGTTCCCCAAGGGTCAGTTCTTGGACCAATCCGATTCAATTTATTCATAAATGATCTGGAGAAAGGGGTAAACACTGAGGTGGCAAAGTTTGCAAACTGCTCAAGATAGTTAAGACCAAAGCAGACTGTGATGAACTTCAAAAAGATCTCACAAAACTAAGTGATTGGGCAACAAAATGGCAAATGAAATTTAATGCAGATAAATGTAAAGTAATGCACATTGGAAAAAGTAACCACAACTATACATACAATATGATGGGGGCTAATTTAGCTACAACTAATCAGGAAAGAGATCTTGGAGTCATCGTGGATAGTTCTCTGAAGACGTCCATGCAGTGTGCAGCGGCAGTCAAAAAAGTAAACAGGATGTTGGGAATCATTAAAAAAGGGATAGAGAATAAGACGGAGAATATCTTATTGTCCTTATATAAATCTATGGTACGCCCACATCTTGAATACTGCGTACAGATGTGGTCTCCTCATCTCAAAAAAGATATACTGGTATTAAAAAAGGTTCAGAGAAGGGCAACTAAAATGATTAGGGGTTTGGAACGGGTCCCATATGAGGAGAGATTAAAGAGGCTAGGACTTTTCAGCTTGGAAAAGAGGAGACTAAGGGGGGATATGATAGTGGTATATAAAATCATGAGTTGTGTGGAGAAAGTGAATAGGAAAAGTTATTTACTTGTTTCCATAATATGAGAACTAAGGGCCACCAAATGAAATTAATGGGCAGCACGTTTAAAACAAATAAAAGGGAAGTTCTTCTTCACACAGCCAACCTGTGGAACTCCTTGCCTGAGGAGGTTGTGAAGGCTAGGACTGTAACAGGGTTTAAAAGAGAACTAGATAAATTCATGGAGGTTAAGTCCATTAATGGCTATTAGCCAGGATGGGTAAGGAATGGTGTCCCTACCCTCTGTTTGTCAGAGGGTGGAGATGGATGGCAGGAGAGAGATCACTTGATCATTACCTGTTAGGTTCACTCCCTCTGGGGCACCTGGCATCGGTCACTGTCGGTAGATAGGATACTGGACTGGATGGACCTTTGGTCTGACCCAGTATGGCCATTCTTATGTTCTTATGCTAGCTGAAAGAAGCTGCGAACTGTGAGCAAGAAAATGCTTATTTTATCCACAGGATTTTGCACATTCTTTGTAAATAAGCAGGGTTGCATCAAAGAAATAACTATAATCATTTTCTCCTCATAATGGAAACAATCTGCAGGACCCTGAAATTTGGCTAAGCACACAGGTTGAAAAGGGGTAACAATATAATAAGATCTACTCATTGTTAGCAGTCATAAACCTGTTTGCTGTGTTCAAAGGGAATTTTCTTTTCTGAGTAAAGACAAAAATGTGATTCAGGATTGGGCCTGTAAATGATTACATATTACTAAATCCTTTACATATTACTAAATCCTAAATTACTAAATGATTACATATTACTAAATCAGTTTTGGATCATGTGTGTAAGCTGAAGAGAGACTATTGACCTACCTTGGTATCAAGACATCACTCCTCAAACTGGAATAGGAACAACAAGAATGCAAAATCAAGAAAGGAGTTGAAAGCAATATGATTTAGCTTGCCAAGTAATCTGATAATTTCCCAGGGCAATATTTTAAAATGCTAATCTGCAACTATAATCAACTGCCTACAAAATCATTTGATTTCATTTAACTAGATACTCTAATCAGTTTCTTTAATGACCCCATGTATTTACTGCTGCTCTTTATCATAACCCATTCAGTTTCTTTTTCCTTTATTTACACCTTGACTTGGACTATTAGGAACAGAACAAAATCATCATCTATTAGGTCAGAAACAGACACAAGTCACTTATTCTGAATAGAATGGTAACATTAAACTGATGGTCTAAACATAATATTTACTCCTATATGATAGATACCCCCCATTAAAATTTGGATGTACCTGTGTTCAGAAGTATCCATCTCCTCTATACTCTGCTGTCTGTCCTACTAGTTGCCTTTAGAGTAACACCATTTACCCCAATGATTTTAGTATGGGGACAAAAGATAAACCCATCTGTCACAGTATATTAAGGGTTACAACTTTAGAATAATGTAGTGGACAGTCTGTTTTTGTAAATTTGTACAGTCTATTTAAATGTAGATGAATTAGTTTAATTTCTTTCTTTGACAGCACTGATAGTTATAATACTTAGCACTTGCTTTAGTACTTTTAATCTTCAGAGCACTTTGGAAATGTTAAATAACCATTACATTACTCTGTGTAAGAAGCAATTATTATCATTCCCTATGTTATAGATGGGGAAACAAAGCCAGAGATCTTATGTGACTGAATACTGGCCAAAATGGGATTAGAACTGAAGCATAGCAGCACAGAGAACTAGGCTGCTCTATTTCAAGGGAAGCATGATCGAGCTAATTCTCTATAACTCAAGTAAAATTTCAAAATAAAAAGTTTATTTTAAAAAAGGAAAATGGGGTACTTAATTTTCATATGCAAGGGCAAAGCAAAAATTATCATGGTTAGAAACAGTCTCTCAGTTTATGTCACTATCTGGGAATCTTAGATAGCTTCTCCAGTTTTTTGCTAGACATGGTTGGTACTTCAAAATGAAAACTTTGGATTCTCAAGTCATTTGAGTCCAAAGAGGAGAAACAATGAGATAATATATTTTAGCAAAATTTTATTAAAATATTGTAATGCAATTCTTTTCTGATGTATCTGCCTTTTCTGAAATTATTTTATTTTCCTCTGTGTGCACATGCTCATGCATGTCTATTTTAGGTAGCAACTCAAATAGCATGTCATTTGTAAGAAACAAGTGACAGCTTTCAGTTGCACAATACACTAAGACAAAGAATGTCATTAGGGTAGATATTTAAATGACAATGAGTAAGGGTGAAAAACAAATTTCTCTTTAATCCAGGTTCATGTAGTTTGTGCTCAAAATGTAATTATGTACAGAACAAGACAAATTAAGTTTACAATGAATAAAATATATTTAAATAGGCAAATGGTGCTATTTAACTGCCACACACAAAAAAACAAAAGAAAACTAAAAAACAAACAAAAAAACCCACTACTCCAGATCATTGTCTTAGTAAGTGAATGAGGAACTATATTAACTCTTTTTGGCTACCCTTCCCCAGCAGGACAACAGGTTCCCTCATTTGCAGGGGGTTTTTTAAGATGAAAAGGAGCATAAAAATTCACAAAAAAAAATTTCCTCATTGAAATCTGTCAAACTTTCTACGTGAACTTTAGCAAAGATAACTGTAATCATCCAGAGCTCTAAATTTTAGCTAAATTTACCACTGCACAAGAGTGAAACTGCATTTTTAGATGCTTGTATTGTTTTTGCAAATATTAAAGGCAGTTTACTTCTCAGTGAGGATTAACCATTTGATCAGAATGGCTAAATTCACACATTTCTGAGTTGGACATGGTATAAAAAAAACAAACAACTAAAGTATTTTAGCCCCAATGTGTGTAACTTCTTCAAGTGACAGGATTTTCAATTTCCTCTAAGAAAAAATTGGAAAGGTTTTTTCCCCCCGATACCTTCCCAAATTTACCATCAGGTAAAAAAAACCTGTTGTTTTATAAAGTCCAGATGTAGCTATAATTAAGCTTCTACTATCACAAAAGCTTTAGCAAAGCTGTCTCAGCTGCCACTAGTTAATGATTTTCATGTTTATTTCTAAGCTTTGATGACTTGACTTTGTAGGAGTTTGGCATGTTGGGTGGCTGTGTGGGTGGATGTCTGTAGTTGCCAATGAACAGCTCTACAAACTTCAAGAGTTTTAATAGAACAGCCCCATAAGACTGCAAGTTAAACTAGCAGAACAGGGATTAACAACACTGCAGGGACACAAAGGAGCAGATTAGTAGAGATGCAGTATCCCTATTCTCCCCGCCCCTCTCAAACTCTAGATTCACCAGGACACTGAAAAACTATCAGGCACACAAGAAGAGGCTGTTGCAAAGGATCCACTTAAAATCCCTATTATTAAAAAACACCAACACCACGCACCCTGAAAGAAACCTGTGCCTGTGCCTAGAGGCCTAACCAAAGAGATGCTCCTAAATCATGAACAATCAATTGTCTAACTTTGATGGGCAGTTGCAGGATTAATACAAAATTCATTTTGATCATCAATATCATGCCAACTTCTCTTTGGCACTGGTTTCTCTCACTGAAGGTTTTACTGTCACTGACTCAGACCTACTTATGTGCTCCAAAACTGAATTCCTATCGTTTGTTGCTCATATACGTGCCCCAGCCTGTCCTAAGAGACACTTGGGAAAGCAAGAGAATTTGGCTGATACTTCTGGTTTTCTTTAACATTCATTCCTCTATTTCATTGCTAGTCTCACTTTACATTCTTCTACTCTGCAATTCCCCATCAAACCTCCACCATCTGCCTTTAGTAAGCCCTGATTTTCCATCATACTTCTGCTCCCCATTGTCCCAACAATGCTGGATTTCTTTATTAAATAAATAACATTAATAAAGCTGGGAACACAGCTGGAGCTGTTAGATGTGAATCATAGGCAATCTATGTCAATAATAACCCGTAAAGGCATGACTGACTTCCCTTCCATATTTATAAATTAGTCTGTTTCACAACAGCAAATAAGGCACTCTAAGCTTTGCATTTCTAAGTGATCACCACATTTTTCGGATACACAAAGGCAATGAATATTTGCTAGCAACATCAGTAAAAATTAGGCAAAGGCCAAAGATATGAAGCAAGCTCAAGTGAACTTTGATCTTCTGCATCCCTCCCATGTGATGTATGACTTTCAGTTTAACTAATCAAAAATCCATTCACACAGATTGAAATGATTTTCAATTACTTAAGAATCCACACAACATTGACTGTGTCTCAGAAAGGAAAACAGAGCCTGTAATCACAGCAAATTGAAAGAAGTGTGGAGTATTAGTCTGAGTGCATGACTGGGAGCCCAGAACGTCTAACTGCTTTTCTTTCCTCTCACCCAGATTACCTTTGTGGCCTTGGGCAAGTCACTTTGCAAATGGGAATGGAGGGAGAAAAGGTAAGTGGAGACACAATAATGTACATACTCCTAGGAGAGTTAAAGCAAGGCTGAAAAAAGCCTGTTTGTATTTGTTTAAAGAAAACTGATATTGGAATATTCCCATTGACACACTTAGTCTTGGCTTTTGCTGTCTTTTGGCAAATGTGATGCATTACTGTAAATATCTTCTTGATTTTTTCAATACTGAATATAAAATTTGTTGCTTGTCATCTCATGTTTTATATCATGCTCTGCTACATAAAAGGTGAAGCAAATGCACTTGAAGTTATTTTGCGTATCATTTTAGCTTTGATAAGTCACTGAACATTTTGCTCTCCAATCTCTCCCTTATTTACTGCCTTTCATAATAAATGTACATGCATACCAATTCAATAAATGTCTGTCCAGCTCTTTGTCATTTAGAGAGACACGCTACAAGTACATATATATTTATTCTTAGTTGCCCCGGATTTGCTACCGGATACCAAATGGAGTACTAAATCATTGTTTTCCTATAACTTTACCCTCCTCCCCAAATGCACTGAACGTTAATTTTGTTGCTTCATAAATAAAAGATTGTTCATTGTCAAAAAAGCACCTTAGTACTTGCTTTTTGAAAGCAAGAAAGATGTGCAGAATAAAATTATGCCACAAGTCATGTTGTTTTTAAAATGACAGTCTAAGCATTTTATACTCAAGATTAGACCTATCACATCATTGTTATAATTTAGAGTTAAATACCATCTAGATTTTACATATCTATTAAAATGAAATCCATCATTCTAGCAGAGGAATTAATTTAATATGGTCTCAACTTTTATGCATCACGCCAGAACATACATTGCACTTCCTTTGGTGCTTGAACAAATTAGACATACACAGAGCCATGTTATTTTCCATAATATAATAGAACACCAATAAAACTGATGATGTATTCAAATGTATCAGAACACAGTGATTGCCATATCAATAGCAAAATCATTAGGAGGAAGTATTTTTCAAAACAACAATTGTAGAGTGAACCCAGATATATTGTAGATAAACCTTTATTTATGGTTAAATAGAATAAAGCCCCTGAATTGCTTTAGTGCATTGCAATTCTGGTTATAAGCCGACTCAGCAAGGTACTTAAATGTGCACCTAACTTTAAGCACCACATAGTCTCATTGCTTTCGGTCAGGGTCATAGCAACATGCACACAAAGTGAAGCTGATCTGTTTAAAAAAAAAAGATTATTATGGGCCAGATACAAAGTCCATTGACTAATATGGGTTTTGTCCATTGGCTTCAATGTCCTTCGGATGAGGCCCTGTAAGAACGCCATACTGTAAGGCCCGCAATTCTGTACCCAGATGCATTAGTTTAACCCACATTGAATCTGCACAGGAGTCTCTGGTCTAGAAAGTCTAGTTGCAGAAGTAGGGCCTTCGACTATAAACTCTGGTACCCGTTATTGAAAAATCAGCCCGCGCCTGTAGCAGCATAGCATATTAATATTAACTTAGTTTTCCATGGAATTTATGTGCAAAACCTTTTTATGCTATACTTCGAATAAATGTTTAAATATCCAAATTTCAGCATTTTAGCTAGGACACATCAATGTAAAAGTATTAAGAGGATGAGGCAATGTGTTTACTCTGAAGACAATTGGAAAACACCATTATGATGGTAGGATGATGTTGCTACACAAATCCTATTTATGCATTGTCTATAATTCTGTAAAAAACAACAGAAGGTCCTGTTGCACCTTTAAGACTAACAGAAGTATTGGAGCATAAGCTTTCGTGGGTGAATGCCCACTTCATCAGATGCAAGTGGGCATTCACCCACGAAAGCTTATGCTCCAATACTTCTGTTAGTCTTAAAGGTGCCACAGGACCCTCTGTTGTTTTTTACAGATTCAGACTAACACGACTACCCCTCTCATACTTGACTCTATAATTCTGGTAGATTTATGATCCATAAATCACACTGGATGTCAGACCATGTTAAGATGACCCTGAATGTGGTCTGGATCTCTTCCTAGTGTACAAAGAACTAGATAAGCATCAATTGATATTTTCCTTCCCAACTAACAACTATAACATTAAGTTGAACATGTTCATGTTTACACTAAACATGGCTGTGCATTAAATTATACCTCAGATTACTTCGGAATTTAAGTAACTAATCAAAAGCCAAACTGTCTTATAAGGTATGCAATAGCCATAGAGTTGCTACCAAAATTATTATTATTATTTTTAAGGATAGTACTCATGTTTGACAGACTCATCCCAAACTTTAAAGGGTATTAAAATGGTGCATGTCTGAGGCTGATGCAACATGATGACAATATCAAGCACACAAACACATCACAATTCAATACATGTTAAAACATCTTTTGGTTTTTATCGTGTTATTTTTCCTCATCTTATTTTAGTTTTTAATCCCGATAGCTCTTGGGAACTTTTCCTGTGCCTTATTCCAGATTTCAGGTGAAAACCGCTCTGTGGAGCAGGGATAATTTGGCTATGTTCACTGGTCACCAGGTGTTAAAACTTGATTCCTATTAAGAAGAAAGGGCATTTTTTCTGCAGCAATGCTCCCACAACAGCAGATCAACATTTAAATTCTGTGCAAAAACATCCGTCTGCATGTCAGAGGAAAAGTCATCAGACCCTCTTACTTAGTTGTAACTATAACTCATGCAACAAATGTGTCTGATTTCACCTTCTAGTTATTTTAACAGCTTCATAATGTTGACACCTTGTTAAGTGTATTATGCAATATTTACATATTTATTTGGCAAATAAAATTGAAAATACATGTAATGCTAATGATGTGTATGATTCTTTTATTTCACTGTACTTACTGCATTACTATTTAATGAACTAAACTCATTTTTGATCAAGTAAGGGTGGGATGGAGGCCTCTAATGAAAGAGGAGGACTTTGCAGTTCACACTGCGAGTGCTACCCATGCACGCATGCGCACACACACTTTGGAATCCTGTAGCTTCAAATATCTTAAGTAACAGTAGCTTTATATATTGCAGTATTGTATTTGTTTAAGAGAGCTCAAATTGTCAGCCAATTATTTTTCTGCAATAAATTAGCAGTTTTAAAACTTTCAAAATTAACAGCTTATACCTGTACATATTCTATAGGCCATCTTAAAAAGCAAACGCAAAAGACCACACAGCATCTCTTGCTTCTCAACTGCTTCAACAAGTTCAGAGAATATTTGGCCCTGTAACAGAACTGTTGCTCACAGAACACAGATTTCATGAGTTTCTAATTAGCGGCTATTCTAGAAAGAGTAAAAGAGATTATATGTTTACGGAATGAATATTCAGCGTTCATGAATTTTCCCTGATCAAATACCCAGCAACAACATAACTAGCAGAAAGTAAAATCTATTGTGCATCATCTTGTGGAGAAGTTCATAGAGATCCTAGAAAGAAGTGAGAAGAAAACTTCATTAGCCATTTTTAACTCAGTGGATGGCCTCTGACTTCAGAGGCTCAGAGGGAAAGAAGATACTTTCCTGTTCTGCTCCTCCACATCTTCCTCGTTTTTGGTGTTTTTGCCATGGCTACAGATGTTGATCAATTCACTAGGAGCTGACTGCTGCTAAGTCATTTGAACCACAGGTGGATTTCTCAAAGTGCATGTGGTAAAGACATTCTCTGAGGTGCCATCTGCCCTTTGCCCAAAAGAAGGAGCGGAGAAATTCTGTCTGCATTACATCTGCCAGTCAGGCATGTAGCAGCTAAACACATTGTCAGGAAGCAGGGCTTCTCCCCAACTTTCCAAGCATACACTGCCCTGTCCAGTTTCCTTTAAATAGGTTTACCATCCAAACTTAAGCAAAAAACAAAATTCTTCAGCTCACCCTTCTCAGCCAATCCTTATTCAGCCAGTTCTGGTCTCCACCAGATCCATTACTATTCTGGAACAGAGGTCTGAGACAACCTTCCTGAACAGTTACTCCAGGGCCCCACCACAAGAGCTAGCTCTACTTCTCTGTGGTGTTTTTCCCCGGGCAGAGCCTGTCCAATCACTCGTCCTCTTCCCACCTTCTGACAGACCTTTATAACCCCAGGTGTAGCCCTGCCCTCTTTAATTGATTAAACTGGGCCCACCTGCTCTGACACAGGGACACTGGGTCTAGTATACTCACAAGGACCAGCTACCTATGACACACACCCATAGCGTATACTGGGATTGCCCAGTCAGAGATATCTATTTGTGCACAGGAGCCCAGGGCCCCTTTGGGAGTTTAACACTCAGTTCTGCTAGGCCACAAATTGATCAGATAAGCAAGCTTTTCAGGCAGACTGCAACTGACCTGCTTTTCCCAACTCCCACCTTGCAAAACCTCAAGCACATGAGTTAACAAGAACATCCCTGTGGATTTTAAAGCCATCTGAAGTGCTGATCCATAGACAGCCAAAGTAACTGTGCCAATCAATCGCTCTTCTCCCCCTTCTAGAATTACTTTTCCTCTGTTTACAGTAACCTTTTGCTTAAACAAAAACACCCTTTTCCATTTGTCACCATTTTACTTTGCTGCTAGAGCTACCACTGAGGCAAAAGCTATTTACTGACTTGTGTTTACTTTTAGAGCTATACTCAGCACTGTTCTGTACCAGTGGTACCAGCAGGATTGTGCTTATGCCTAGAAGCATTGCTGTGAATCAGCAGCCATGCGCACCATTTATCACAGTGTTCACTAGACAGGGCAGGTCTATCGAGTCACTTAACATTTGGCTGATGACACCCACATATCCTCTCCCTGACCCGCACCTGCAAAACCCTCCCTCTCTGGAAGAGGTGCAAAACTCAGAGTCCATTATGTGTTAGAAGACATCTTAGGAGAGTCCTAAAAACAAATCTAAAGAGCATTGGTCTTCCCTCTCCAAACAGTGAAAGATGAGAAAACACTGAAGATCAGACATGTTATACAATAAGAAAACTGGCATTTTAATTTATCTAGTATTTTGTTTTGTATTACAACACAAGGTTTAACACACACAAAATCAGAATTGTGTTGAATCCAGACCCTGCAGCATATCCTTCCCTGCAGGCAATACTATGTAAGGGTATGTCTACACTACGGGATTACTCCAAATTTACAGAATTCAATCTTTGGCAACCGATTGTATAAAGTCGAGTGCATGCGGCCACACTAAGCACATTAATTCGGTGGTGTGCATCCATGTACCAAGGCTAGCATCGACTTCCGGAGCGTTGCACTGTGAGTAGCTATCCCATAGTTCCCGCAGTCTCCCCCGCCCATTGGAATTCTGGGTTGAGATCCCAATGCCTGATGGGGCAAAAAACATTGTCGCTGGTGGTTCTGGGTAAAGCCTCACCTCTCCCTCCATGAAAGCAATGGCAGACAACCGTTTCGCGCCTTTTTTCCTGGGTGAACACTGCAGATGCCATACCACGGCAAGCATGGAGCCCGCTCAGCTCAAGACAACAGTCATGAACGTTGTAAACACCTCACGCATTATTGTGCAGTTTATGCTGAATCAGAATCTGAAAAACCAGGCGAGTAGGAGGCTGCGACAAGAGTGATGAGGACATGGACACAGAATTCCCCGGCGCTTTGGAGATCATGTTGTTAATGGGGCAGGTTTTAGCCATGGAACACTGATTCTGGTCCCGGGAAACAAGCACAGACTGGTGGGACCGCATAGTGTTGCAGGTGTGGGACGATTCCCAGTAGCTGTCAAACTTTCGCATGCGTAAGGGCACTTTCAGGGAACTTTGTGACTTGCTTTCCCCTGCCCTGAAGCGCCAGAATACCAAGATGAGAGCAGCCCTCACAGTTGAGAAGCGAGTGGCGATAGCCCTGTGGAAGCTTGCAACGCCAGACAGTTACCGATCAGTCAGGAATCAATTTGGAGTGGGCAAATTTACTGTGGGGGCTGCTGTGATGCAAGTAGCCAAAGCAATCACTATGCTGCTGCTACCAAAGGTAGTGAATCTGGGAAATGTGCAGGTCATAGTGGATGGCTTTGCTGCAATGGGATTCCCTAACTGTGGTGGGGCGATAGATGAAACCCATATGCCTATCTTGGCACCGGAACACCAGGGCAGCCAGTACATAAACCACAAGGGGTACTTTTCAATGGTGCTGCAAGCACAGGTGGATCACAAGGGACATTTCACCAACATCAATGTGGGCTGGCCGGGAAGGGTTCATGACGCTCGCATCTTCAGGAACACTACTCTGTTTAAACGGCTGCAGCAAGGGATTTACTTCCCAGACCAGAAAATACCTGTTGGGGGATGTTGAAATGCCTATAGTTATCCTTGGGGACCCAGTCTACCCCTTAATGCCATGGCTCATGAAGCCATACACAGGCAGCCTGAACAGTAGTCAGCAGCTGTTCAACTACAGGCTGAGCAAGTGTAGAATGGTGGTAGAATGTGCATTTGGACGTTTACAGGGTCGCTGGCGCACTTTACTGACTCGCTCAGACCTCAGCCAAACCAATATTCCCATTGTTATTTCTGCTTGCTGTGTGCTCCACAATCTCTGTGAAAGTAAGGGGGAGACCTTTATGGTGGGGTGGGAGGCTGAGGCAAATTGCCTGGCTGCTGATTATGCGCAGCCAGACACTAGGGCGATTAAAAGAGCACACCAGGAAACACTGCACACCAGAGAAGCTTTGGAAACCAGTTTCATGACTGACCATGCTACGGTGTGAAAGTTCTGTTTGTTTCTCCTTGATGAAAACCCGCCCCCTTGATTGTCTCATTCTCTGTAAGCAACCCACCCTCCCCCTTCAATCACAGCTTGCTTTTAAAGGAAATAAAGTCACTATCGTTTAAAAATCATGTCTTCTTTATTAATTGATCATAAAAAGAGGGAGAGAACTGACAAGGTAGCCCAGGTGGGGTTTGGGAGGAGGATAGGAGGGAAGGAAAAAGCCACTAAAAAAGTTCAAAACAATGACAGCCTTTTGCTTGGGCTGTTCACTGGGGTGGAGTGGGAGGGTGCACAGAGCCTCCCCTCCACCCGTGTTCTTACACGTCTGGGTGAGGAGGCTACGGAACATGGTGAGGGGGGAGGGCGGTTATACAGGGGCTGCAGCAGCACTCTGTGATCCTGCTGCCGTTCCTGAAGCTACACCAGACGCCGGAGCACGTCCGTTTGCTCACGCAGCAGCCTCAGCATTGCATCCCGCCACCTCTCATCTCGAGCGTCTCTCCTCTCCTCACGTTGGTCCCTCATGTCATCATGTTCACTGGCATCTTTCCTGTACTTTGATACCATGTCCTTCCACTCATTCAGATGAGCTCTTTCATTGCAGGTAGATTCCATGATTTCAGAGAACATTTCATCTTGTGTCCATTTTTTTCCACCGTCTTACCTGAGATAGCCTTCGGGACAGAGGATGGAGGCTTGAAAAATTTGCAGCTGCGGGAGGGAGAGAAAAAAGGGAGAGAAGTATGTAAAAAGATACATTTTACAGAACAATGCTTATACTCTTTCACAGTGAACAACACTATTCACATTACATAGCGCATGTGATTTCGGTACAAGGTCGCATTTTGCATCTTAATATGGAGTGTCTGCGGCTTTGGTGTTAGAGATCACAGACGCAGGTCCGGGCAACAGAATTCGGCTTGCATGCGGCCATGGTAAGCCATTGTCTTTCAGCTTCTGCAGCCTTCGTAAAAGCAGCGCCCTCCTTTCCCACATACCAAGCAAAGCTCATTGAGTGCTGCAGTTTTCCTGTTAACGTGCAGAGGCAGAAACCAAACTAACCCCCACCCCCATCCAATTGTCTGGGATGATCGCTTTACCCCTCCCCGCACCACGTGGCTGCTATCAGGGAAGAGCCCTGCTAGCCAAACGTGAAAAGCTCAGCGCCAATGATCCCCCCTCCCGCCCAACGGACTTGGCTAACTGCAGGGAAGGATTTCTTTTCAGCCACAGGCAAACAGCCCAGTAGGAATGGCCACCTCTGTCCCCTTAATTAAATTCCTGTATTTCAACAAGGTTACCATGAATGATATCACTCTCCTAAGGATAACACAGCGAGATAAAGAACAGATGTTGCTTGAATGCCAGCAAACACCGGGACCATACGCTGCCAGGCTTTGTCATGCAATGATACCAGATTACTTGCTACTAGCATGGCATGGTCAAGCGTCCTACCATGGAGGACGGAATAAGGCTGCACTGCCCAGAAACCTTCTGGAAAGGCTTTTGGAGTACCTCCAGGAGAGCTTCATGGAGATGTCCCTGGAGGATTTCCGCTCCATCCCCAGACACGTTAACAGACTTTTCCAGTAGCTGTACTGGCCGTGAATGCATCCCAAGTCCTCAGGGCAAAATAATCATTAAAAAAAGCTTGCTTTTAAACCCTGTTTTATATATACAAAGGTACACTCACCAGAGGTCCCTTCCATGGCTTCATGGTCTGGGATAATGCCTTGGGAGTGTTGGAAGGGTACTTCAGTCAGGCTGAGAAAAAGATCCTGGCTGTTGGGGAGAACGGAGTGCTGTGTGCTCTCCGCAAGCTCCTCCTCCTCCTCCTCCTCTTCCCCGTCCGCAGAATCCTCAGGCATGGCTGAGATTACCCCCTCTTCAGAATCCACAGTCAGAGGTGGGGTAGTGGTGGTGGCCCCCCCCTAGAATTGCATGCAGCTCAGCATGTCTGCAGCTCTGACCTGGACTTTCCATTTGCTTCTTTGGTTTTCTGGTAGGTTTTCTTCTCGGACTGCATGGTTACCTGTGCTGATGAGCTCTGCGTGGTCACCTGTGCTCTCCACACTGGTCAAACAGGAAATGAAATTCAAAAGTTTGCGGGGCTTTTCCTGTCTACCTGGCCAGTGCATCCGAGTTCAGATTGCTGTCCAGAGCGGTCACAATGGTGCACTGTGGGATAGCTCCCGGAGGCCAATACCGTCGAATTGAGGCCACACTAACACTAATTCGAAATGGCAATGTCGATTTCGGTGCTACTCCCCTTGTTGGGGAGTAGTACAGAAATTGATTTTAAGAGCCCTTTATGTCGAAGTAGATGGCTTCTTTGTGTGGACGGGTGCAGGGTTAATTCGCTGCTAAATTCAACCTAAACTCATAGTGTAGACCTGGCCTATGAGAGGGAGAGCATGCACCCTATAAAGTTAAATGTAGCTCCACTTGCGTTACAGGTTGGAGACATACAGAAAAACTGAGACGGTTAACTCCTCTCACCTCCCACAGAAAAGCATTTGGGCTGAGAAATTCAGCCTTTTATCGAGGCTGCACTGACAAAGCTTCATGCTTTGCACTTCTATTTTCAATATAACAAAACCCAAACTATCAGCCAACTGCCCTGGCCTTGCAGGGCTGTCTTACCCCGTCCTCTCAATGCACCAATTGCTGGTGTTAATTAGTCTCTCACATTACCCTGATCATCTATGTTCCCCCATTCTCCCTCTTCCACTGGTGGCTTCCCTCCTGCTCTCCTAATGGGTGCCAATTCCCTGGCCTCCTGCTAGTACCTTCCCCTCTTGCTTTCTATACTCTGTGTTATCAATCCTCACCTAGCGGCAGCTGCTGCCTTCCCTACTGCTTCCCCCCTCAGTAGTGTCTCTGACTCACCCCTCTTGCCCTCTCCCTTCCATTGGTGGCTGGCTTCCCTGCTGATCATCAGCTCTCACCTCCATTTAACCTGCCCTTTTAGTGATATCAGTGCAAAAAGGTATTAACATTCCATTTAGCTTCAATAGCAAATGTTTCTGGAAAGTCATAAATCTGAATTTCAAAGTACTTAATTCTGTACAGTTTGCATGCACATGAGAAAGGAAAGACAGTATGAGTGTGTTATGTAATTGCCAGGGAGAAATGTGAGAGAAGAGAAAGCAAAATATTTTGTAAAGAATCTATTTGGTATCATAAAAATAGAGAAAAGACCACTACCTGCACCTACAAATCCAAAAATAACTACAGCTTTTAGTAGGAATGCACAAATTCGACCACCACAGACTCTTTGACAGTAACAAAAGAAGCCCTCTTCTACAAGAGCCCTCTCTTCCCTTATTTATAGTACGAATATGTTGCACATTATAATTTACAACCAGAAGTCCCCAGGATTTAAGGCAGACCCATAAGGATGCTGTGAAATTCAGCCAGGAGACCCAGCTTGACTTTGTAAGTGATATAGCCCCACTTTGCTGATTTAGTTGCCCACAGTGATAAGGGAGTTCCTCCTTTACTGTTGGTAGCATGTAGATCTTGGTAGAGAATTAAACTGGAAACAGTTCCTTGGAGTTACTGAGAACAGTAAAATACCTTTTCATGGACCATCACGAACATGAAATTCCCCATGCTGAAAGCCGGCACAAGGCCTACACACAACTTCCATCCCACTGAAGGCCTATTTTGATAGCTGAAGTGGTGCAAGGCTCTTTACATGCCCTCTGCACTAGAGTCAATTTCAACCAGAAGGAGCAAATAATGAAGTTAGTTCATGAAGGAAGGATTTACGGTACTTTAAATAGCTCATTATCCCTAAATAATGGGATGAATTCAGACTTTGCTGCTATTTGTGAACAACTTGTGCAGAGCCAGCTCTAGGTTTTTTGCTACCCCAAGGGAAAAAAAAAAAAAAAAAAAAAAAAAGAGAGGCCGGAATGCCACCCCTGGAATTGTGCTGCCCCAAGCATGTGCTTGCCTTGCTGGTGCCTAGAGCCGGTCCTGAACTTGTGTTCTCAGGTGTATGGTATTGATATATCTCACAGTAAATTATATCATTGTATTTACTCTGGGTACAGAACATATAAGGTGGAATTTTTTAAAGGCATAGATGGGAATTAGGCTTTCAACAGCTATGGAAAGTCAATGGGAGTTGAGGGCCTAACTCTCCTGTGTGCCTTTGGAAATCTTTCCCAGAAAGATTTTAGGTTCAGTATTTTGACTTATACCACTACACTCGTTCATGTAGAAGAGGCACTGTTTTACCTAATTTTGTTTTTTTCTGTGGCAGCATAAGGTACATTCTTCTAATGATAATTTAATAGTCTTTTAATTTGCCATGCATGTTAGCAGGTGCATAAAGTTATGCTGTCACCTGAGTAAAATCTGATGTAGCTGTGTCTCAATCTAAGTTTGCTACAGTGCTTTGAAGTTACTCAAAAAGCAAAATTTCAGACAAAAATATGAGTAGTGATCTTATGTGTATTTTTCCCTCACACTCGAAAAACTCAGTAACAAATGAAACTGGATGATCTGAGAAAGAAAGAAAGAAAAGCTTTACACTCCAAGCAAGCATGAAAAATTTTCATCTCAAAAAGTATCTTTTAAATTTGAGCATTTGGGGGGAAAATAGGCAGGGGTAGAACTGAATTGCCCACAATAATACTGTACATTTGAGTATCACTATACATCACATATCTAAAGAAAAATCTATTTTGAAATGTACAATGTCTGACTTCTCTAATGTATCACAATCAGAGCACATCTCTACCTATTCAAGTCCAGTGACACACACCAGAATCCATTATGCCACAGTGGGATAGGACTTAAGACAGGGATGTTTCAGAGATAATAGTTAAAGTCAACTCTTCTGAACAACCACTTGTAAATTTTATATTACATTTGCTACAGCTATCCTGTGAAATAGGTCTTCTTGTTTGTGTGTTCCTTTAATCCACCAAGTCATGCTCTTAATTCCAGTTTGTTACTATTCACAGATGTCTGGCCTCACTCTAGGGACAGTCTTCTGCACTACTCTCTCACTTTTAAAAGTATGGCTTTTTCAAGTCACAGATATATGGTAAGGGAGTAGGCTAGGATACTGTTCAATTTTATTCCTTCACATAGATATTCACATTCGCTCTCAGCAATGAGAGGAAAAGCAGAAAAAAATTACACAGCTCTATCGTACTATGATTATGAGCAGCACAGAAACACCAAAACAAACAAACAAACAAAAGCTAAATAGGTAAATGAACAGGAAATCTACACAGAAATATCAATTTACCAGCTATTTCAGTTTTATTTATTTTACTTTGAACTACTCAGTCTCTCTAAACATGAGGTGAATAAGGACTGAGTGGGTAAAATATAAACAGTTATTTCTGTGATGAACAACACTGTATCAAACAACATTCTTTGGTGTGGATACACACAGATAAAGGTATCAAATTGTTATGTTATACAACAGATGAGGGAGGGAGACAGTCAGGCATTATGTTCACGATGGAGGAGTACGAGGCAATAAACAGCTTTTAAGAGCGATTACATGCAGAAGCTATGCCAAGGTGTTTGATAACCACAAAAGCTGTTTATTGCAAATACACTCAGTTCCATAAATAATATTCTGATTACATGAAAAGACAAAACACATTCTACAAACTGCAATATTATAAGACTTGACTCATAAGGGTTTGAAAGTTCTATGCGGTTGCCTTCACAGCCTTTCCCCTGATGTCATTAGGTGCCATGGCTCTGAAACGTCACAGCTGCTGAACATGCCAACTACATGTGAAGAAAAATGCAGCTCCAGTACTTTTAAATACATTATGTACCTCACATTATCCACTGAAATTTCACTGGAATACCAGAAATGAACAGAACTATCACAGATTGCCCCAGAATAGCAGCTGAAGTGGAAAGTCATCATAAAAGCAAAGTCAGTAATTTTTTCAAGGGCTAATTCAAAACAGTGAATATTGTGGGTAAAAAGTAAAGATTTGTTGAAGGAGTGGCCTTTGTGGAAAAGGATCAATGCCATCAGATGTGCACAACACTGCTTAAAATATGTTGCTTTCGTTGTAGTACATGCAGCACAGCCAACGCACTATAATGGAGCTTTCAGTACTACTCTGCATCAGCAGACCTAGCACAGCGACTCATTTAAGCAGCCTTAGTGGAAGAAGTAGATTTTCAGATAGGGATTTTAGCACTGATACTTGAATTGCCTTCAGCAGGAGTCATGCCACTATAGTCCTATGCAATTCTGAAAGTGTATCCCACTCTGTCAGCAAAGATTTCAGTGGCACTTGTGAGAGAACAACATATGATTTTTCTGTGTTATGTTTGGCTAAAATCCTTCACTTTTCAGTACAATATATTGCATTCTTACCACTTGTATAGAATCTCTGGCTCCTGGCTATAGTTAAAAAAAACAAAATCACACCTTAAGAATATTTTTAATCCCTCAAAATTCAAGATTTTAATTTGCTTTAATGCCCTCTCTTTTAATTAGAATGCTGCTAAATCTGTAGGCAGTGTTAACAATCACTTTAACCTCCTTTTAATTTGTTGTCTAGAAAATTATAACTCTTCATTAAGTTTGGGAGACACAGCATTACAATTGTGATATAGCAGTCCCCATTTTATTAACATTCTATTTAATGAATTCAGAGCTTCAAGCACATCTCAGTGGTAATGTATGCACTTGCAAGGTACCGTATTTTTTTTAAGCACACAAGAATTTAGCAATAGCCTATTTATGAAAGCACACATTTAATTGTGCATGCCACACACCCGAGAAATTGCTGATTCTCTTGAATATATGTTTCAGTGTTGAAACAAATGCATGAACTTCAGTTAACTATTTATGCACTAATTATAATTATACCAGCATCCCTTTGATACCGAGCCACCAGACTGGTGTTACTAAAACTAAACAGGTATTTACAAAAGATTACTTAATCGTGGAGAAAGTCTTGATCATAACCTTTTTACACATTTGTGCAGTAAAACTTTGGAACGTGCTGAGATTAATTTTCACATACCATGCAGGTTTCCCTTAGGGATTCAACATCATTTCAGTTCTTCTTCACATATTGTAGTTAATTCCCCGGAGAAACCTTATGTTTAGGTGGAAAGTTTGCAACACAACTAGAAACTGTTACAAAAGAAACATTTTATGCTACCTATAAATATTTTGTAGTTTTTTTATCCTCTTTGCGTCACCTTGTAGCTGTTGTTGATAATGGTCACCTCCAACTCTCATATATATATATATATATATATATATACATACACACACACACACACATATATATATATAAAATGTTGTCTATTCAGTTTTAATTCATATTTGTCTCTTTAAAATGCAACTGTAAAAATACTTAACTGAAAGCAATGCAAAAAGGCAACATATCCTGTTAGGCCAGCATACCCGTGTTGGCCATTTGCTTTAGGGGATGAAGTTTGTAATTATATCAAATCAAGACCAATTGTATTGCTAGACGTAGTGCCACCTTTTGCCTTAAGCATATTTAGTCCAAAGCACAAAAATATACTGAGGATAGTTCTCCTAAGACTTAAGTCTTAGAGTGATTCTACTACTGTAACAGAGAGAGAAAGAGAGAGAGAGAGCGCATTGTACTGAATTGAGCAATTGAATCAGTTGTGTTCACTAATTTAAATGTCAAAATTTCAACTAGCAATCAGCACGTAGCTAGCTGATTACCAGCTGAAAGCTCTGGTTGAGTGTTCTTCCACTTTTTTCATAGGGTATGCTGAAAGAGACCTGCAGTGATGATGGGGAGAAAATTATACTTAAACTTTGAATTTGACAAGGCTAACTTAAATTGCTGAATTTGGCCAATTTGCAGCTGCTTATACAATGCCAACATGCCTGGAACAGTGCAATCAGTTCTAGGTACCATATATTAAAAAACTATATTGATAACTTGGAGGAAGTGCAGAGATGGCAACACAGACCCCTGATCCTTTGGAGTGACCAGTTGCAGGGGTGGGGAGGGGAGAGTCAGCACTACATTGAGTTAAGTAACAACTAAATGGGGCTAAAGATGTACACACTTGATTTCTGGGTTTTTCACTATCACTAGGATAATAGGATAAAACCCATTTTAAAAGGAAAAATGAGGCTGAATATCAGTAAAATCATTCTGTAGAATACCAAATCACTGTTAGGAGAATCTGTCATGGAAAGTGACAGAAGCCCCCACCCTTGAGACTTAAAATGACACTGGACAAAGCATGCTTCAGGGAATAATCCTCCATTAGAAGGGGGATGAAGTGAGTGATCTGAGTGCACTTTTCTATTAGTCTATTTTATGTAATATGTTACCATCAAACTGTATCCCCAAAACCACACTGTATTAAATAGTGTGGCAGACTATCATCACACAGCCATAAGACAGGACAGCAAAGAGCACAGGGCATGATGGTTACTATTGTTAATATCAACTATAATTATTCCTATTAAAAAGGTGGTCATAAACTGCTCAAATTCACTTCGCAACGTCCAGGAAAAATCAATTCTACACTAAGGCCGTGAAGAGAATTTTAATCCATGCTTGGACTCTAGCCACAAAGTTTCAGCCCATAACTATACTCATTTGCATAACATTTCCTTATGTGTTGTATTCCACTCAACCTCCTTTTGTTTGACTACCACAAATCCGACTTTCAACCAAAATCCATTATTTCCTTTATTATTTTATTGAACAGGAATGGGGAAAACTACAGCTCTAAGCATATTCCTACTTGAGAATGAAAATGCCAGTTGTTTTCAGCAGTTGTCTCAACGAGACATCAAACACAAAAACAACAGAGACCCACTCTGTACCCCATTTAAACAAACAGTATATACCCCAAAGAGGCTTTTCTCCAAATACTTTAAAAAAGACACATTGACTTTGAGTATAGCAATATATAGGGACTGCCACTTGAGGAAGAATAGGAATGAAAAGAAGCCATAACCCAACTATTCTAAGGCAACGGAAGCAAAAAAAAAAAATTAGAAATAAAACTGCTTATATTCATGTAACTTGTTTGGCAACAGCAGTATACCATAAGGAAAGCTGCTATAATTCATAACAGCATCTTGTAATAAAACAGCTTTATGCATCCCTCTCAAACAGTTTAGTGCTCAAATCTCATCAGATGGCTGAGTAAGCATTACACTTTGGGACAGTAAATCTCTGTTTCCAATATGGTCTACATTCACAGATATGTACTGTAGTATTCATTCTAAGACACTTCCAGCTAAGTACTTTTAAAGAAAGAGTAGCCATAGATTTAAATATCTGGATGCTATTTTCTCTCTTTCAATAATCTAGACTGACAAGGATTTAGGGGTCAGAGTGGACAAGAAATTGAACGTGATCTCCCAGTGCAATGCTGTGGCAAAAAGGGCTAATGTGATCCTTAGATTTATAAACAGAGAAGTAGTAGAAGTAGGTAGATGTTTTTATCTTTGCATATAGCATTGATGAGATGGATACTAAAATATTGCATACAATTTTGGTGACCACATTTTAGAGAGCACTCGAGTTTAAAATTAGACAGGGTGCAGAAAAGAGGTACAAAATGGTCTGAGGGCTGGACAAAAAGACTCACAGTGAGACAAACAGAGCTTGATTTGTTTAACTTTTCAAAAAGAAGACAGATTATAGTGGGTGAATACCTTCACAGGGAGAAAATACCAAGCCCCTAAAGGCTTTTTAATCTATTGGAGAAAGGCTAGAAGCTAAAGGCAGACAAATTCAAATTGGAAATAAGGCACAAATTCTTAACAGGGTGAGGGTGATTAATCATGGGAATGACTACGAAGCCAAGTGATGGATTCTCCATCTTGTCATGTTTTCAAATCGAGACTTGATGCCTTTCTGGAAGATATGCTATAGCTAAACAAGCTATTGGACTCAATACAGGGATAACTGGGTGAAATGTAATGGCCTGTAATTCAGATTAGATTAACTAATGGTCCCTTTTGGCCCACTATGAATACAGTTTGTTTTAAAGGTAAGCCAAAGAATGTCTAAAGATAACCTGGCACCAATGAACCAAGATGCTCCTCCAAAAAGCAAACAAAATATGGACTAATTCTGATTGTTTGAATAAACAGGTCCGCATTTGTGAACTGGACTTCAGGGGCTTGATTCAACAAGAAGAATTTTTAAATGAATCAAACACACTAAAACGTATAAGGAAATTTAAATGGTAGGAAGAGATTGTATGAGAGTTTTTCCATAAGTTCTTCTTACAAAAGAAACCATGTTTTGTTCTGGTTTTTTTTTGGCATGCACTGCCCCTTCCCAAATATGGCTCCCAAAGAATATAAATCAATTTCAAGCATCAGAGAATTTATTTAAGTATACATCAGCAAAGCAGCAATGCGAAAATACATAGGAACATACAAATTACCCTATTATCTGTCCTGTCAGTGATGACTTTTTAAAACATTTAAATTGCATTGTTTTTGTTTTTTAGTTACATGAAAGAATTTCTGATATATTGAAACAAAGGAAATTTTATTCAGGTAGTAATCAGAAAGCAGAACTTTTGAAGGAACTGGGCCCCATTACAAAATCAGCATCTACCTATATCTGCATACTTGCAATAGTAAAACAATTGCATTAGCTCAGATATTGGGGTGTGAACTGCAGGTAAATGCTGATTTTAATGGTGGTCACTATATTTTATTACTAAGCAGGCTAGTATTTTTGCTACAAATACATATTAGAGTTAGAGTCACACTTTAATACATTTAGTCCTGCTATGTAATTACTAATTTGGTCATCTGTCAAAGCCATCAGTTTTCAACATATAGTTAATTGATTATGGAGTTCTTTAACTCCAATTTCATTTTTTCTATCTTGTCAAAGAAGATGAATGCTGCTGAAACTAACTGATCACTTGTTGCATCCTATGCTGGCTGGCTGATTTAAATCCTTTCCTTTTATAGTCATATCAAATGCTAAGCACAAGGACTTTTTCAACAGATACACTGATTACCAGTTATACCTGTTAAGTTGTAAGGAAACAGTTACAGAATACAAAGATATTTTGAAAGATCACAAGAGGAAAACAGTTTACATTAATTTTTCCCTCATGCTATTTAATGACCATTGCCGTAGAGTAAGAGCTACTCAGAACTGCTGGAACAAACCACTATTATGATTTCTATGACCTTTGTTTCTCAAAAGAAAGCTGTACATGTGTGCATGTGCACAAAAGATGTTTCCTCACTCCCTCTCCAAGAAGCCTTTCTGATAATGAATGCCGGGGGCAGTAAGGAGAGGCGGAGGGGGAGAGAATCTCCTACGCTAATGTGATTCAAATCTGAATACCTGCAATTTTAGTGTGACATTGCATTATCATCTGAACTTAGTGTTACATCTCTGAGGGTCACTTGACTAAAGCAAGAAGTGTTAGTGATAGAAGCCTGGCTAGAAGTTGAATTTTTGTAAATGTACTTATTTTCCCCATGGTATATTCTCTTTTTTAATTATTATTATTATGCCCATATGATCCTTTATGTAGCTCAATTAATGGTATCAATAGAATATTCCAAAAAGCACATGTATAAAATATCTTGCTCAAGAAGGTGGTAAAATATCAACTAATGCAGGCGATATATTTCAGAAAAAAAAAAAAAAGGCTGTGAAAAAAACAGATTTTTAAAACCACATTAGCAATTTCCACAATCTATTGTTCATATCAGGGTGGATTTGATTTAAATCAAATGTATTTAAATCACGATTTAAATCACTAGTTCACTAGTCAAGAAGATTCGATTTAATCATGGATTTCTACATAAAAGTGCATTCTTGTTGGTTGTTATAACCTTAATACATATTCTTCATAACTCAGAGATAGATGTAGGTTTCATTTTTAAAAGGTGTACACTATACATTTTTAAAATTATTTATTTTGAAAACTTTTCAGATTAGTTTTACAGCTATATCATAAAATGAATGATTGTTTGATTATTTCATTTAGCAAAGGTAACTGAAGCAGATATATATGAAGTCATTGGGAGGTGAACTATCTCCAATTCAACAGGTTAATCATTAATATTTGGAGGATTTTCTTGCCATGCTGTATTAGGAGGAGAACATCACCAGACAGACATTTCAATTGATTTATCTAACTAAAACAACGTTATATATTGTGGATTTTTTTTCTTCGACAGAAAACATAATATTTCAACAAAACAAGCATATGAATTTTTTAATTTAGTTAAACATTCACATTTTTTTAAATCAGGTTTGTTTCTGTTAAAATTGTTTTTAACTAAAATAGTTAACTGAAATATTTAAAAAAACTAAAATTAAATAGACTATGTCAGCCAGGTAAACATGAGAAACTTAAAATATTGGCTTCTGCAGCTAACTCGGTCATCTTCACCTTCATTTTCCGGTTTGTTCATAATCTGGAAAAGAAAAACACGCTTTTCTGCCTTTTCAGGTCCCAAACGATTTCTCAACTTGGAATGAATTAGTCCAAAGGAAGACAATATTCTTTCTACACCGGCAGACGCAGCTACTGCTGTTAAAAGTGAGATTATAACTTCAACAGTCTCTGAAACCAAGTGCTTAAGTGACTTCCACCAGTTCACTGGTGTGACGTTCTTTAAAATATCATCGGCAAACATATATTTCTTGAATGGTTCACTGTTAGCTCTGAAGTTTATTATAGTTGGCATTATGGAGGGATGATTGCTGAATGTCCATGTCATAGCCAACTCCTCTTCTTCAGCAGTTAAGGTTTGACCCTGGTACCGAGTATTGAGAATATTTGCAAGAAAATGAGCTGGAGATGGTGCTTGTCCCATTCGTTTTTTTAAATGCTTGTAATTTAATGCTGTCATTGCATATTTCTCTTTTTAAGATTTCACTCAGTTCCTTCCATATTTCCAACAGTGTCAGCAATAAAACAGTTATTTCCCTGCATTTTGTTCAAGGCTACAGAAATAGGCTTCAGGGTACTCAGCATGCATTCAACGTTTCTCTTAAGCCCAATGTTGAGAACTTAGGCTGTGACAGAGCCATCTATTTTTTCATAATTTTGTTCACAAACTATCATCAGATTAGGCCAGTTCTTGATATAGTGCTCAAAACAGTCCACTACTGAGTTCCATTGCGTGTCTTGTGGGAGAGTTAGTTTGGTTCCTCCCACTTTTTTCAGAGCAGCTGCTGCAAAGTTGTTGTTACGGAAGTATTTTGCAATTTCAACAACATTAGCCTTTATTTCTGGAACACTGAAGTCTTTGGCTAGGAGGTGCGTCAAATGAGCTTTGCAACCGTATGTTATTCGCTTGGGACTCTCTTCACTCTCTTCTAAATAATTTCTTCTCATCTTGGATACATTTGCAGCATTGTCTGTGACCAAGCTGCATACTAGACATTTTAATTTTTTTCACAGTTTGTTATAACTTTTACTGCTACTTCTTGTAAGTATTCTGCTGTGTGTGCATTTCCTGATGTATCAATTGTTTCTGTAAGGAAGACATTCCCTTCTTCTGTTGTCACACAAGCAAATACAAAAGGATCATTGTGGACATGGTCCACCCATCAAGATTCAGGTTAACAATTTTACCCTCTAGGCCTTTTGCACACTGCTCAATTTCTCGTTCATACACTTTATCCAGCAATTTGCCTGCGACATCTGCTCTGTTGGGTGGACTGTATCCTGGTCTACTGACTTAACCATGTTAATGAAGTGTGGGTTCTCAATCATACAGAAAGGAGAGTTTGTTGCAAAAACAAATCAGTCAATTTTTTCATCAATTACCTCTTTTTGTAATCTGCTGGTCCTTATCACAATCTTATCTATTGGTATTTCTGGATGATGGAGATTTTTTTTTATTTTTTCTACAGGTGATATATTGTGGCTATGTGACATACATGATGTGACTGAACACAATCATTGGCAGATAACACTGAAGCTATAGAAAAAGATGGTGATCTTGAAGGTGGATAGTCTTCAGAATCCTGTATGTTGAGGATGGATTCTCCTAAACAAAATAAGTCAATGCAATTATTTAATTATTATTACCATACTGCTCATTTAGTATTACTCACTGCATTCACTGACACTCAGTACTACTTTAAAGGTGAAATTGTAAAAGGAAGATCTGCCTATTTCAGCTATTTATTTTTTATCACAACTGCATCTAAAATTATAGCACAGTAACTCCTCACTTAAAGTCGTCCCAGTTAACGTTGTTTCGTTGCTGATCATTTAGGGAACATGCTCGTTTGAAGTTGCGCAATGCTCCCTTATAATGTTGTATGGCAGCCTCCTGCTTTGTCCACTGCTTGCAAAAAGAGCAGCCCATTGGAGTTAGCTGGTGGGGTCTTGGAACCAGGGTGGACTGGCAGCCCCCCTATCAGCTCCCCGCTTCCCTAAGTTCCCTGTGTGGCAGCTGCCCAGAAGGATATCAGTTGCCGGGCAGTTCAGCTGTCCCTCCCCCCAGTGCTGCTCCTACCGTCAGCCTTAGAGCTGCTCCCGGGAGCCTCCTGCCTGCTGTGCAAGGGAGGGGAGGGGAGAGAAGAAGGGTGCTAATGTCAGGGTGTCCCCCTCCCTCCTGGCCCCCGCTCCTTTACCCCATTGGGCCATCTCCACACGACAGGGCTCAGGATGGAGGGAGCTTGCTGGCAGCAGCTGCTGTCTCAACTTGCTGATCTACTTTAAAAGGCAGTGTACTTAGAGTGGTGTCAGCCTTAAAGGGGCAATGTACGTCTGTCTCTCTCCCTCTCTCACACAGTGTCTCTCTCTGTCTCTCTCTGCCATGCAGTCTCCCCTTCCTCCATTCATGCTGCCTTGTAGAGTGTGAGGCAACACTAACAACACTGTGTTAACCCTTGAGGGCTCAGCCGAGTGCTAGTTCATCATTTAGCAGTAAGGCATTCCCTGGGAAATATCCAATCCTCTTTCACACTCTGACTTCACCACCTCAACCAAGCTTCACAATCATCATTGCTGTGTACAGTATTAAACTGTTTAAAACTCTGTGTGTCTTTTGTCTGGTGAAAAAAAATTCCCTGGAATCTAAACCCGACCTCTCTCCCACCCCCCCACCCCCGGAATTTACATTAATTCTTATGGGGAAATTGGATTCACTTAACATCGTTTCACTTAAAGTAGCATTTTTCAGGAACATAACTAAAACATTAAGCGAGGAGTTACATACCATAGAGTAACAACTATATTTTTTGCTCAAACATGAGAATTCAAGAATAGTCCAGAAGGAAGACAGGCAGTCCTTAAGAAAGAAGTTTGAAATAAAAAAGTTTACCAACCTGAAGATCCTGCATGTTCAGACATGTTTCTTTCATCATCTTCAACGCAGCTTCCTCCTGAGAAGGAACACTTCTCATGATGTTGTTTCATTTGGGCAACCAGGCCTTGCGTTTCTTTGTTGCATTGTTTGCATTTTGCACGCATGCCTGTCTTACCCACAGGTAGAGGAACTAAAATTAAAATATTCCCAGACTCAGGGCCAGCTCCAGGCACCAGCTAAAGAAGCAGGTGCTTGGGGCAGCCAATACCAAGGGGCGGCACGTACGGGTCTTTGGTGGTAATTCGGCGGCGGGTCCCTCAGTCCCTCTCGGAGCGAAGGACCTGCCGCTGAATTGCCGCTGAAGAGTGGAGCGGTAGATCTCAAATCAATTAAGGCTACACTCAGAAAGACCTCAAGGTTTCTGGAATATGCTGCTCAAACAGTTTCAGTTTTGTTTCTACTGCCTGTCCCTCCCTTCTCACATTTATATCCAGACTTCTTCTCCTTGTCCAGATCTATTCTGCCCCCCAACAATCTTCTATTAATTGAATTTTTTGAAACTTTGCACTTTTAGAGAGAGGTAAGGGATTGACTCTGTGTACACAAATTTGTAGAGGGACAATAGGGTTGAGGTCTGTTATTTCTCACCTCTCTATATTATTTATTTAAAAACAGTTTTGCTGTTAACAAGCATGTTACCTCTGGAGACACAAATCCACAGTTTGAGAACTGCAAAACTAAGCATCTCTGATGGTATCTCCTAGACCAGGGGTGGGCAAACTATGGCCCATGAGCTGGATCCGGCCCCTCAGGGCTTTGGATCTGGCCCGCAGCACCACGTCCTGGGCGGGGGGTGGGGGTGGGGCAGAAGGCTCCGTGCAGTGCCCCTGTGTCCATGCACCGCCCTCTGCAGTTCCCATTGGCCGGGAACAGGGAACCGCGGTCAATGGGAGCTTCGGAGAAGGTACCTGGAGGCGCGACAAGGGCAGCACACGCAGAGCCCTCCGTCCCCCTCCCCCAAGGGCTGCAGCTGTGTCCCAAGAGCTTCTTGGCTTTCAAAGAATAGGTCAGTTGGTTCATGTCTTTCTCTGCATCCTGCCCTCCAACTCCCTGCCCTAGACCCCCTGCCCTGAGCCCCCTCCTGCAGTCCACACCCCTCCTACACCTCAACCCCCTGCCCTGAGCCACACCCTGCACCCCAACTCCCTGCCCTGAGACCCCTCCTGCAGTCTGCACTCCTCCTGCACCCCAACCCCCTGCCCTGAGCCCCTGACCATATCCCGCAACCCTCCTGAACCCCAACCCCCTGCCCTATAATCCCTATTCCATGATGAGAGGTCTTTGAGCTATAACGTATCTTAATTAAAACTATCTTTAGATAGGTTTTTTTCCTCAAAAAGCATTTTATCAAAAAAATCTGATTTAAATAAAAAAATCCATTTTTAAAAAAACATTGATTTTTATCCACCCTGGTTCATATCTTTGCATTGTTAGAAAAATTTTATTTAATAAAAAACAAACCAACTTTTATGTCCCAACTTTCCTATGAAATGTATGCAGAAGCCTTTAAGAAAAGGAATTTGAATTTAACGGTGCTAGCTCAATACATACTTTATATTATTCCTTACTTCAGTGTACAAATGTAGTGACAGCATATGTAGTATGGGCTGTAACCCCGTGAGTGTCTTGTGAAGCTCAGAAGTGAACTGCGCAAGGGTTCCAATGTATTACAGTGGCACATACCCTAATAAGACAATCTTATTAGAGTCTACACTTATCACAAAAGGCGGGAACATGTAATTCTTACTCCCATTGATAAGGGCTCCGTCACAGTAGTATCCTTACTGGAGTCAATGGGCTACTTATGTAAAGCCCTTATTCAGTAAGGAACCCAAGCATGTGACCAGCTTTAGGCATGTGAGCAGTTCCATTGAATTCAATGAAACTACTCAGGTGTCTAAAGGTAGGCAAGTGCTTATGTGCCATGCTGAAATGGGGAGAGAGTGCCCACTGGTATAAGGATTGCACATTCCAACTCTTACCAAAATAAGTTTTAAAAATTAAGTGGATGATTTTTTGCAGGAGATGAACAGACCACATTTACAGGCACTTAGTAAATATCTAGCATAGGCCCATTGGAAAGTCAATGGGACCACACAAGACAGCAAGCACAGAGCTAGGTAATAAGGTTTGCAGTATCAGGTCCTAATGCACCATTTCATTGAATAACAGTATTATACTGCAGGTAAATGCACTAATTAGTTTTAAGAAGAACAGGAGTACTTGTGGCACCTTAGAGACTAACAAATTTATTAGAGCATAAGCTTTCGTGGACTACAGACTAACACGGCTGCTACTCTGAAACCTAATTAGTTTTGACAATTTGAGTTTTTAAAAATAATTTCAACAGATGATATTGATGTTTATATTAAGCATTCTTTAGATTATCTATTGAAATTTTCATACTAGTGAGAAATTATGGGTGTGAGACATTTATTTAATGATAGCAGACGTTAAGGTTCAGAAAGTTAAAACTTCATAAAAACTTAAAATACAAACTATCAACATCAAGTAAATATCCTTAAATCAACAAATCATGTCTGTTTTTACTATTTATTCACTATTCCATTTCTAACAAATCACTGGATTTTGACTAATCAATTCTCAAGCATAATTTTCTTATGTTGCCTATCTGTAAATTTTGATCATTGATGGAAACATATTTTCATTGGTATGTGGGTGGGTGTGAGAAAGCCAATAATTACCAACATTTACCAATTTAAAAAAATCTAATTCTTCCAAGCCTAACTCTAAGACACAGTTGTCCAGATATTTTTCCATTCTGTTTAGTGATTTTATTTTTCGTCTATTAGAGCAGTGTATCTCTATAACCTTTCCAGACTACCTTTCAAGAGTCTAATTTGTCTTGCATACCCCTTTTACCTCACTTAAAAACTTACAAAATCAGAAATAAAAATACAAAAGTGTCACAGCACACTATTATTGAAAAATTGCTTCCATTCTCATTGTTACCATAGAATTATAAAATAAATCAATTGGAATATAAATACTGTACTTACATTTCAGTGTATAGTAGTATATACAGCAGTATAAACAAGTCACTGTCTGTATGAAATTTTAGTTTGTACTGACTTCACTAGTGCTTTTTATGTAGCCTGTTGTAAAACTAGGCAAATATCTAGATGAGTTGATGTACCAACTGGAAGACCTCAGCGTACCCCAGAGGTATGCATACCCATGGTTGAGAACCACTATATTAGAGTACATTGTGAGGAATCAGACCCCTCCCATTCTTGTTTGCTTAGTTTTATTTTGTGATCCCTCCATTCACTCTCCAGCTCCCCATTCCTCCTAGATTAGCATTTTTCCTAATTTCACTGTGACACAATGCTCTCCTAGGGCCAGATTCTGATCTCTTCATTCACAGTAAGTAGTAATTCACCCATTGATATTAATGGGACTACTCAGGAAGGAAGGCACAGCAATGAATGTGGGGGTACTTAATATAGACTCTTCCAAGGAGGAGGAAGTTACAGCAAACTAACGCCACTTCACTCTTGGAGAGCAGCCACATGATGTTTAACAGGCTTTAAACTTACGTGCCTTGACTTCACCCCTTTAGTTGATTTACCTTAAGTATCCTGAGGGTCCTGCTATAGATATAATCCCAGACAATCAAAGGGGAATAACCAGTTTCATTACCCTCATTTACAGGGGTAGACAGCACACCGGCCAAGCATTAACATTAACACTAAGCATTAACATGGGTCCAACTACCCAAACAATGGAGCAGGAGGAGGTGGCCCTACTGCATGCTCTGGCTAACTGGGAAAACGGAGACAAAAAGGATAACTTTACAAATGGACTCTAACAGAGACATAATTAAGCAATATGGTAATTGGGCCCAGATATACACAAGGGACAGTGGGTGGGTATAAAAATTCTCTCTCGAAGAGGAGAGGCAGATTCCTGGGGAGAAATTGAGACCAGGCTGTTTCCCAAGAGCTTCTTGGCTTTCAATGAACAGGTCAGTTGGTTCATGTCTTCCTCTAACTCAAGAGGGAAGCCCACCAAACTTAGCTTGGAGCAAAGCTTAAGTCTTGATGAGACGAAATATACAAATACTATTTGCGGTTTTAAAATCACTCTCTCTAAAGCTTGGATCCAACTGGTATATAAAAACAAGTTGTATTAAGAAGCCTATTGGTTAGCATCACTGGCCACAAATGCTGAAGGAAAGAAACAAAGGCTCTGAAATCCAAATGGATCCAAATCCAAATGGATTTCAGGGAGTATCCCAATCTTGGTCTAAGAGTGGAACAATCATGAGATAAATGGTAAAACAAGAATGAGAACAGTAAACTAATATCCACTTTTCATCTCCTGTCTGAAGAGATGAAAGCCTAGGTGTCCCACGTAGTTCCCCTTTTAATTATTATTCCCATAGGATTCTTTTGTCCCTTTGAGACAATTTGTCCAACGTATACACACACATGAAGCAATCAAATATCCAAAGACCGAGGATTATTTTAGGATATTAACACAACTTGAAATTCAATGGGAATTAGGTGTCTTACTCCCCTTTCAGAGTAGCAGCCGTGTTAGTCTGTATCCGCAAAAAGAACAGGAGTACTTGTGGCACCTTAGAGACTAACAGATTTATTAGAGCATAAGCTTTCGTAGACTACAGCCCACTTCTTTGGATGCATATGCATCTGAAGAAGTGGGCTGTAGTCCACGAAAGCTTATGCTCTAATAAATCTGTTAGTCTCTAAGGTGCCACAAGTACTCCTGTTCTTTTTACTCCCCTTTGTGACTCACTCCTCTTTATTAACCACAATAAATTTAAGTTTCCCCTGTATTATATATAATCCTCAGGACTCCATTGACTCATAGAGCATGAAAGCAAGTGCTAAAATAGAGACATGTAAAAGGGACACATTTACTATAAAATAACCATGTGCTATGGTCATTGTAAAATACTTGCTTAATGTCAGAATATTCCTATTGGACATCAGAGTGAATTAGAACAAGCTACTAGCCATACACGTTTGTATAAAGATAAGAATAAAAAATAATTAATGGAGATGTACAAATGTTATGACTTGTTTTTCCTCCACCGATATTATGTCTCTATCTAAAAGGAAAGGTAATGAAATACAAAATGATACTCAGTCCACTTTGGCAAGATATTCCAAGTATTATAAAAGGCTGTTGGGCATTGTTAAATAAGTTTGTGTTTGTTCCACTGATTTTTTAATATCTTCAAGCACACACTATTTGTTCTGATCATTCCCAGCAGAGATTTACTGCTGAACTAGATCTGACTTGAGATTGAGTGGATGAGAAAGCAGTCAGAGCAATACAAATACTGAGTAACAACTTTCTCTGATGGCTGAAAGCCTGGGGTTTGGCTCAAGCAGAAAGGCAGAACTTGTGAGACAGGACTGTCAAGTGAAGAACTCAAGAATTGTGCATCCATTCAATTTTTGTACACTTTTCCTCGACATGTATTCTGGAATTGCTACAGCTGAAAATTAAATTTTAAACCTAAAACGCAACATCTCTTTTGATACTACTACTGAATACATGGAGAGATGAATAGGGCTCCACCTGACCCCAGCTACTACCTGTAGGATCCAATGGAATGTTCACTGCTTGCATCTAGTGCTTCCCAGCTCTACTTGCATAGAAGTGGACAGTTGCAACCAGCCAATTCAAGTTCTCTGTAAACTTAGGCCTTGGCTACACTTACCCGCTAGTTCGGCGGCTGGCAATCGAACTTCTGGGTTCGACTTATCGCGTCTAGTCTGGACGCGATAAGTCGAACCCGGAAGTGCTCGCCGTCGACTGCGGTACTCTAGCTCGGCGAGAGGAGTACCGCGGAGTCGACGGTGGAGCCTGCCTGCCGAGTGTGGACCAAGGTAAGTTCGAACTAAGGTACTTCGAACTTCAGCTACGTTATTCACGTAGCTGAAGTTGCGTACCTTAGTTCGAATTAGGGGGGTAGTGTAGACCTGGCCTTAGAGTTCTAAAGTGACAAGTCATCTTTTAAATATATCCTGGTTACAAAAGTCCACATACATAATTTTTTATTTCAAAGTGACTTCTTTAAAGCATGGTTTTAAAACAAAACCAAGACCGCCAACATATCCCCCTACTCTCAAAGTCTTCACTGCTAACCTACCTTCCTTCTGTTGTATCAGTACATGAAGTTGGAAGAAAAATGTTCTCTTATAAAAAAAAATTAAGTGAATCTCTTTGGAAGCAAAATGCATAGCATGTAGACAAATCCACGCCATACCAGAAGGTTGTAAGATACTCCAATATTAAAAAGGTGTTAGAACTACTTTCTGACACATCTCTGCAGAGATGTGTCAAAGGTTTGACAGAGTAAAAATATTTCTATTCATCTTAACATAGAACATTTAAAAAAGATTCTTCATCTTTTCTGACAAATTTGTAACGTTAGAATCTTTTCCCCCAATAAATTGAAGAGCTGAATTTTTCAAACTGACTGGACAATAAAGTTATCCATATGGGGGTGGTGAATTATATTTGCATTGCTGTCTATGCTAAACATTAAAATAAACAATGCTGAGAACAGGTGTCAGAAAAGTTACCACAGGGATAATTGGTTTGTGGCAGCTAAGCATTCATAACTATGATGCTTTTTGATCCTTTGATGTCAGCTCTTACTATCATTGTGAAGCTGAATTCACCAAGCATTGGATAGTTCACCCAATAATATGAAACATGAGCTGGGTTTAGACCATTGTGAGGCTGGTTAGTTTTCCCTACTGATGTTCTTCTGCAATAGTAATCCTGCTCAGTATAAAAGGAACCACAAGTTCAGACATTTGATGAATGCGCTTGGCTGAGCCAATGGGATGAAGCTACTGCCTATGGGATTATGACAATGCCTAAATCAGAATCCCTCCTAAATGTAATGGCACTTCAGCCGGGTGGCAGACATAGCCTACCATGCTCATTTTCCACATTTTCACACCAACACTGCAAGGTAGTCTGCTGACAATCAACAACTACGATGGAAAGGATTTTTTTCTTTTGGTTGGTATGTTTGCTAGGAACTAGACAAACCATAAAACTCATTTCACACAAGGATCTAAACTAGCTATCTGACTGTAATGATTTTCAGTCATTATCAATTCTGATTTAAAACTGACAACAAAAGGTAAAAGGTTTTTGTATCCCATCAACTCACAGAGGCACTTATAACTTCTGAAGACCTGTCTGCTCATAAAATAATGAAACAGACATGCAGAGCAGAAAGACAGGGCAACATGCACATCAGAACACCAAACCAAAGTTTGAAGGTCTAATTTTAAGCTTTCCAGCCCTGAGTATAACTTTTATATCAAGAATTTCACTGTCAAGCTCTCATAGATCAAAAATGAAAATGGTACAACTCAGTCTTGTACTTGACAGATTTTTACTGCAATTCTCAAAAACAAGTATCATCTAAGATCTCAGCTTAAAGCAGCTGCTTTATGTAGTCTCAATACCATGGTTAATCAAATGGATATATGTCAACAAGTCACACCACAGAGAGCTTTACTGGCAGAAGGGACAAAATATTGGGAAAATATCTGAAACCATTTAAAGGCAAAAATCATTCAAATTCTTCCTACAGTAGTGAAAAGAAAAATTACTTTCAGGACTACCAATTTAAAACACACGTCTATTTCCTGCAAAATTTAAATCCCATAAAAACACCCACTCGAACTTTGAATAAATTAGCATTTGTAAATTCCTAGACGTCTGCAGCTGGAAACTGCATGTGCAAATACTTCTTTTTACATTTTCCTAACTACATTTAGAACTGACCAGCATTTAATTCACACAGAGCTATTGCAGACACTGAAAACACAGTAACAACAGGGAGTCTGGTGGCACCTTAAAGATGAACAGATTTATTTGGGCATAAGCTTTCATGGGTAAAAAACCTCACTTCTTAAGATGTATCTGAAGAAGGGAGGTTATTACTCACAAAAGCTTATGCCCAAATAAATCTGTTCATCTTTATGGTGCCACCGGACACCTTGTTGTTTTTGTGGATACAGACTAACACAGCTACCCCCTGATACTTGAAAACAGTGTGCAAATTGTTAAACTATGCCTATTCTCCTGTTCATACACCCTTCATGTAAACATGAGAAGAGGGGTGTGTGTGTGTGTGTGTGTGTGTGTGTGAGACAATGAGCATTCTCAGGGAGGTGTCCATCCAAAAACCACGGATCTGGATGCCTGAATCTGCCATTGTGTTGTCTCAGCAGTTACGGAAATGTCTGGACTGGGAGAGGTTGCTTCAACATGTGGAGAAGAGGGAACCAGAATTGGCGACTCCAAAACAGAGCGATCAGAATGGCCATCGCTCTCCCCCACTGGAGTTTGTGGAAGCTGCAGGATTGGAGTGTGTGTGTGGGTGAAGAGGGGGCGTAGTTCGTCTGGTCTGACCAAATCGACGACCAGAGCGCCACCCAATGAGTGGGCACAAAGTCCTCCCTGGAGTAATACTGGGTGCAGTTGGTGGTGGTGTATAATGTAAAGAGGTCTCTGATTGGTGCATCCCAGCAATATGTCAGTGATTATTGTATCATGCAGCTCCCATTCGTGGTCAGTTGCAAAGTTCTGCAGATTCTCTCAGCGGATCACATTCTGGATGCAAGGCAGGTAGGCTGCTGGAAAAAGGATATGATGTCTGAGAATAATTGCCTCCATATGCAGCACTGGGGACCTTGTGCTCCCTTGTTTCTGTAGTATGCTATAGTTGTGTTGTCTGACAAAGATGTGGCAATAGCAGATAGCTAGTAAGACCATATGGCATGTTTTGCATACTACCTGAAATTGAATACGTTTATGTATCCTGGCCTTTCGCATGATCCAGGTGCCTTGTGTCATGTGACCTCCAACATGACTGCCTCAGCCTGAATAAGAAGTGTCCCTTATTACTGTCACAGTTAGTGAGCATGGGCATACGAGAGCAGACTTGGAGCAGGTGTTTCCACCAACGAAGAGAAGAGATACTCAATGTTCCACTGGAGGTTATGGTGTCCATGAACTGGTGCATAGGAGAATAGATTCTTTGGAGCCATATAGAATCACAGAATATCAGGGTTGGCAAGGACCTCAGGAGGTCATCTAGTCCAATCCCCTGCTCAAAACCAGGGCTTTGTCGAGCCTGACTTTAAAAACCTCTAAGGAAGGAGATTCCACCACCTCCCTAGGTAACCCATTCCAGTGCTTCATCACCCTCCTAGTGAAAAAGTTTTTCCTAATATCCAACCTAAACCTCCCCCACTGCAACTTGAGACCATTACTCCTTGTTCTGTCATCTGGTACAACTGAGAACAGTCTTGATCCATCCTCTTTGGAACCCTCTTTCAGGTAGTTGAAAGCAGCTATCAAATCCCCCCTCATTCTTCTCTTCTGCAGACAAAACAATCCCACTTCCCTCAGCCTCTCCTCATAAGTCATGTGCTCCAGCCCCCTAATCATTTTTGTTGCCCTCCTCTGGACTCTTTCCAATTTTTCCACATCCTTCTTGTAGAGTGGGGCCCAAAACTGGACAAGTACTCCAGAATAGAGGGGAATGATCACGTCCCTCGATCTCCTGGCAATGCTCCTACATATACAGCCCAAAATGCCATTAGCCTTCTTGGCCACAAGGGCATACTGTTGACTCATATCCAGTGTCTTGTCCACTGTAACCCCTAGGTCCTCTTCTGTAGGACTGCTGCCTCGCCACTCGGTCCCTAGTCTGTAGCAGTGTATAGGATTCTTCTGTGCTAAGTGCAGGACTCTGCACTTGTCCTTGTTGAACCTCATCAGATTTCTTTTGGCCCAATCCTCTAATTTGTCTAGGTCCCTCTGTATCCTATCCCTACCCTCCAGCGTATTTACCACTCCTCCCAGTTTAGTGTCATCTGCAAACTTGCTGAGAGTGCAGTCCACACCATCCTCCAGATCATTTATGAAGATATTGAACAAAACCGGCCCCAGGATCGACCCTTGGGGCACTCTGCTTGATACCGGCTGCCAACTTGACATGGAGCCATTGATCACTACCCATTGAGCCCGACGATCTAGCCAGCTTTCTATCCACCTTATAGTCCATTCATCCAGCCCATACTTCTTTATCTTGGTGGCAAGAATACTGTGGGAGACCGTATCAAAAGCTTTGCTAAAGTCAAGGAATAACACATCCACTGCTTTCCCCTCATCCGATGGACTTGTGCTCGTCCAGTTTTTCTAAATAGTCCCGAACCACTTCTTTCTCCAAAGAGGGCTGGTCACCTCCTCCCCATACTGTGCTGCCCAGTGCAGCAGTCTGGGAGCTGACCTTGTTTGTGACAGAGGCAAAAAAAGCACTGAGTACATTAGCTTTTTGCACATCCTCTGTCACTAGGTTGCCTCCCTCATTCAGTAAGGGGCCCACACTTTCCTTCACTTTCTTCTTGTTGCTAACATACCTGAAGAAACCCTTCTTATTACTCTTAACATCTCTTGCTAGCTGCAACTCCAAGTGTGATTTGGCCTTCCTGATTTCACTCCTGCATGTCTGAGCAATATTTTTATACTCCTCCCTGGTCATTTGTCCAATCTTCCACTTCTTGTAAGCTTCTTTTTTGCATTTAAGATAGCTGTAGACAAAGGTGAAGGTGGACAAAGCGTTTGATGTATGTGCATGCTGCCACATGCCCTAGGATGGAAAGGCAGGTCCTGGCTGAGACCGAAGGGTTGGAGATTATCGGAGCTATTTGTTCTAGTAGGCTCTGGAATCTGTCCTGTGATAGATAAGCTCATGGGGTGGTCATATCAATGTGAGCTCCTATGAATTCCAGGGACCGTGTAGGATGCAAAGTCAATTTTTCAACATTGATGCTCACTCATAGGGAGGAGAGGAGAGGAGAGGAGAAGAAGCTGGGACGATGATGCTCGCACTTCCTGTTTGGACTGCACTGCTAATAGCCTGTTGTTTAAGTATGGAAAGACAAGGATTCCCTGAGGTCGTAGGTGAGCTGCTACCACACACAAAACATTTGTAAAAACCTTATGGGACCCTGGAAAGTCTGAATGGGAGAACCCTGTATTGGAAGCATCGATGCCCCACTTTGAACCTCAGGGACCTTCTGTGGGTTGGGTGTATGTCGATATGGAAGTAGTCATCTTGCATATCAAGAGCTCTAAACCACATGCTTCTGGGGAGCGGGTCGGGGATGTGGAAGAAGCATGGTCAAACTATGGTGTAGCAGCATGAAACAATGTCCAAGACCCACTTGTCCAAGCTAGTAGAAAGAGTTTGAGATGATCACTGAAAGGGGCAGAGGGCAAGAGTGTTGTTGTACAGAGTGGTTGACTGCTATCTAGATGCACTCAGAAATACTGCTTTCATAATGATTAAGTGTATTGCTCAGAGGTCTGCGATGCTGCAACAGGAGGATGGGCTCTGTGTACCTTAGGGGCACTTCTGAGGAGACTCATAGGCCCATTGGTAGTAGAAGTGTAGAGTTCTACAGCGTTGGACTGGTGGTGGACAATAAAATTTTCTTTTTGGTGCCAGTGTAAAGGCATTTGGTGCCCCAGGATTGTAAGGTGGCTCAGAGATCTTTTAGTGAGTGTAAGGAATCAGTTTTCTGGTTGAAGAGAAGAGAAGTCAAGGAGAAGGTCCTTGATTTTGTTCTGCACCTCTCTAGAGGAACCTAAGGAATGTAACCATGACTCCCTTCTCATGACAATTCTGGTTGCCCATACACATGAGGATGTGTCCACTGAATCGAGTGCAGCCTAAAATATGGACTTGGTGACCCTCTAAAATTGTTTGGAATTGAGGACAATCCTGCTGAGAGAACTTATGTGCAAATTCTTCCATAGTTTATAAAGTCATATAAGTGCAAGTAGTTAGAGAAATGGAACTGTAGTCCAGCTGAGGAGAAGACCTTTCAATCCATGAGGTCTAGTCTCTGGTGGTGTTGTTTGGTCCACTCTGACACAGCCTGTATTACCAAGGAGTTAGAAGAAGGGTGTGAAAATAAAAATTCTGACCCTTTGAGGGGGTGGGGTGGGGAAATGTAGTATCTTTTCTCAGCCCTCTTCAAGATCGGTGCACATGTTACCAGGGTATGCCACATGGTGTGCAACAGTTGAAGAACAGTGTTGAGTGGTAAGGCCACCCTTGCCAATACTGATGTGTGCAGAATGTCTAATAATTGGTGCAGACTGCCCTGCACCTCTTCCAGTGGGATCTCAAGAGCATTGGCTATTCTCTGTAGGAGTTCTTGAATCTGATGATAGTCATCTGGAAGGGAGGAAGGTGATGATGATACAGTTGTATTTGGAAACGAAGGGAACCTCTTCAGATCAACCGGAGCTGGGCTGATCGGTGCATCATCAAACTCCATTGCTGGATATCTACAGGATGAAGGGCAGGGCAGTGAAACAAGGGAGTTCTCCAAAGCCAAACAAGACTGTCCTGAATGTGTATATTGGGGCCATGAGCTCCAATATGGCCAACCTGGTTGATCCTGCTGCTGTTGTACTTTGCCCAAGGAGCCAGACACCAGCTTCTTGGGTAACACACAGTAGGAAACTGCCACAGAGCCGTCAGAACCCTCTGGTAGTCATGTTCCCAGAACAGAAGCCCAATGACCATATCCTCAAATTCAGAGGAGTCAGGGTCTTGCATTGAAGGCGGTGCTGACAGAGCCTTCAGAACAAGATGCACTGGAGAAGTACGGCCAGGAGGTAGATGTAATGCAGGAGATGGAGCCCTCTGCAGAGGTGAATGCACCAGGACACATGGAGACCTCGCTCCTTTCAGGGCAAACAGTTCATGGGGGCCAGAAGTGCTTCTGAGGGCAGGTCTACACTACCTCTAAAGCTGATCTAACTTGTGTTGCTCAGGGGCATGAAAAAGACACTTCCTCCTCCCCCCCTCCCCACCAATTATGCAAGTTACAGTGACCTGAGCGCTATGTCAGTGGGAGATGTTTTCCCGCCCACATAGCTTCTGCTTCTCACGAAGGTGGAGTCATTATGCTGATAGGAAAGCACTCTCCTGTTGGCATAGACCACCTACACCAGATGCGCTACAGCGGCACAGCTGCATCAGTGCAGCTGTGCCAACATAGTGCTTCTAGTGTAAACCTTCCCCCAGTCTCCCCAGAGTCAATGGTACCTGGTCTATTGATGGGACTGGAACCGGTAAAGGCACCTGTCTCAGGACTGACCATTCATGGGACACCAGCGGAGCCGAAGCAGGCTGGCGGGCAGCGCAGCCTCTTATCATTCTTGTGCTGTAGAGAATAATCTCATGTTGTTAGGGAGATAGGATTCTATTAGACTGGTAGCCTTAAAAGTTAGAGGAATCCTATGTTAGCATGATACTTTACTAACAGATTTATTTCCTCCTTGGGGAAGTAAGAAGAGAGGGCATATTAATAGTTCAAGCTGCCTAAATCCACTCAAATGTTACACAATAAACCACATCTAATTCTTCAAGTGGAACTGATTTACTTTTTAGCTCCCCTCTATGCAATTTTGGGGCAAGTGACAATCTAATGAAGCAAAAGATTCGGTGAAGTTGAGCAGATCAACGACTGCTCATCTGAAGCAATGTTTACATGTCTCTTCCCCTCACCCCAAGACACACAGAATTATGCTGTGTTTCACTTTATTAAGACAACTCACAAAATAGAAGCAGAAACATGTTCAGTGAGGAACTAACCGAAAGAGAAATATTTTAAGCTATTTCTTAGAGAAGTTTAGATTCTCTTTCATTCAGTAGAATCTAGATAGATATTTGAAGCAGACAATTTTATATTGGAGTAGGTCATTCAAATTGCATATACGTTAATGCAAAGGGAATTGTGTAAAGTTGAAATTTAATATGAGTTTTAGAATCTCAGTGAGGTGCTAATATATTATAGCCAATTATTAATTATGTGTTTCCTCCTGCTATTTGTTTTATTAAATAAAGTATAAACCAACTGCAGAGACAAAATGAAGCCAAAAGAAACAGCATCCCATTTCTATTATACATGTTAGAAACAGGGGAGAAATTCCAAGGTACCAGATTAGCAATTACTGTATGCTAATCACAATGTTTTACTCATTTTAGTAATACAGCCAATCAAAGAAACAAAAAGCAATGTGAAAATGTCACTATTATACCTAAAACTAATACAGATGACATACTGTAAGGTTATAATATTTGCCAATATATGACAAATATGACAGCTGGTTAGGAGTCATTAGTGCTTCTCTATTTAAAATATACGTTAACACAGTGATCTAGCTTTGCCTCACTTACACAAAGTGAATTCTGACAGGATCGGAAGCCTAAATGTACAGCTTAACGTGACTATGGAAGGGAACGAATTTCCTAATTGAAAATGCAACCCTGTTGCTGCTTTAAAAAGGTAAAATTACAAGCATTATTCTTTCTCCATTTTACAAGCATTTCTAATGCTACTGGCATGCAGACATATACATTAATGACAGCGGTTATTGTACTGGGGATTATTGGGACCAAACAAAAAAATAATTGTGCCTTACACATACCTTGTCTTGGAAACTCGTCTGACTCCCTGTGAACTAGGTCAGAAACTCTATTTCCGTAGTGCATTCTGGTGTCATGATCATAGGCCTTCAACGTCTCACTTGAGCTATAGGACTTCTGAGTTGGTACTCGGCAGTCCTCACTGTCCAATGAAGAACTTGTATAGCGGCATTCCTTTCCACACCGACCTCTTGTTAGAGAGCGGTGTCTTCGGTCTTTTATATCCATTATTCTGAGTCAGGTAGAAAAATCAACGTTTTCAGAATAGTTTATCTTTAATCTTGGGGCTAGTCACTCTACCACCTAAAACCAAAAGATAATAAAGAGTGAGAATTGGAGATACAATATGCTGTGACATTTCACTTTTCTTCACTTGTTCAGAAATACAAAGTGGGCAAACTTGATGGAAAATAAGACCTTGACACGAAGTTCCTTGTAAACTTACATAAATTGACTTTAATGGGGGAAAGAAGAAAAAGGAAATGGATTTAGTTGTAAGATTTGTTTCATTTAAACTATGTTTTATAGAAGAGTTTAAAAATTGATAAAAAACTACTGTAATCTTTTGATTTCCTAATGCACTTTGATAACACAAACTCTGACAGCCTGACATTAGCTCTTGCGATTAAACAGTACAAAGAAAAACAGATTCAAACCAACTAATTATTTCCTTTTGCTGCAGGAGGGCCTGGAATGTGGAGTATCATATGAAATCGACAATTAAGATTGAATCATGCAAAGACAGTTACAAACATAAGGCATTAATATTCAGCATTAAAGAATTACAATGGTACACATTACATGTTGTGACCATGTGAGTGTACAGCAAGGTCTAGAATGGAATAATTACAAGTTTCTTCTTTATCAATACAGTCCCCTCCACCCTTCCTAACCCCCCTCCATCTCTTTTAAATAAATAAAAAAATGTGTGTTGAAGAATTTCTCAATCTACCATTGCAATTGAACAAATCTGTATTTACACCACATAAGAAAAAAGACTTTCTGGACATCATTTGAAATTGTTAAACTGTTTGATCCTAAAATAAATTTGTCTTGCATGCCTAGAAACATTATTTGATTTTATTTATTATATACACACATGCACCCTTTACCAAGACTTTCCATGCTTGATACAGCTGTAAAATACATACCCAACAATGTCTATCAATTATACCTCCTGAGTTCTCCAAAGGAATTAACTTTGTTACATTCCACATTTTCTAACTTAAGGAGGGCTCACATGGCTTTTTTCCATCATTTGTAGAAATGGATGCCTTCACTTTATGTTACCAAATTACAGAAAACTTGTTTTCAAACTGCTGTCTAATTAACTAACACTATGAGCTTTAACTATTCACTTTGCAGATTATCCCACTTCTTGAGCAGGCTAACTTGTTAATCATTGACATCACATCTGCATTTTTAATTTAAACAAGTGTGCAACTTTACTCATATGAGCAGTGGCCCATTGAAGACTGATTACTCATGTGAGTAAGGTTATGTATGCCCATACGTGTTTGCAAGATCAGGGCTTTAGTTTGTAATAAGCTCACCATTGCAGAGTAGATGTGATTGGTCAGTGGAGCCGGTAAACCAGATGAATTTCTTCCCAGCATTCAGACACTGACATTTATAATACTTTTGTTGTTTTCTTTTCTATATTTTGCTCTCAGAAGGAGGAAGTTAGGTAACCAGGAGAGCCAGCTGTTTTAAGACGCCTACATATACTTTGCAATCTGTGAGTTCTGAAATATAAAAACATGCTCCCCCCCCCACACACATATATTGTTCTTGTTTATAATTACAATACATTACAGATAAAACCAATAAACATTTCTTCCCCTCTCCTCCCCCACCCCCAATCCTTTTTTCCCCCTGAGTACTGCTGCTACTTGGGCTAGAGCTAGTGCATCAGGTTAGACTGCAAAAGTTCAACAAACAGATGATTCAAAATGTTCTACAGTTTTCTTGTTTTTCTGTACTGTCTGTGGTTTGTGTGGCTAAGTGCACTTTTGAATATCTGAATTTTTAAAAACCTGGTTGCATTAAGTCCTCAAACCTGCAGCCATTGGCCCACTTACTTAATTTTAAGCACAGGAGCTATTTCAGTGACTTCAATGTGTCTACCCACATTTTCCAAATTTAAGGGTAAGACCTAAGTCAGTGGTCCCTGCCATGGAGCCCTCCAGGGCATTTATGTGCGCCCGCCCAGTGCCCAGCAGGGGAGAGAAGCCGCGGCCCCGCGCCTGCCGGGGACAGAGAACTCTGGGGCTGCAGGCTGTGGGCGCCGGTGTTCTCTGTCCCCGGCAGGCGCGGGGCCGGCCCGCCTATTGCCCAGCAGGGGAGAGAAGCCAGGGCCCCGTGCCTGCTGGGGACAGAGTACTCCGGGGCTGCAGGCGCCGGTGTTCTCTGTCCTCACGGCTTTTCTCTGCACTGCCCAAAACTGCCGCCAAAAAAACCCAAAACAACGCTCTGCCTCTGCAGAATGACCGAATGCCGCCCTGTAGCGTGTGCTGCCCCAGGGACGTGCTTGCTCCACTGGTGTCTGGAGCCGGCCCTGTATGTGAGTATTCTTCCTGCACTGATACTCATCTGCTCACAAAGAAGAGAAAACCCTTTCAAGATGGTGAATTGTTGAAGGAAGCATTTTTGACTGGTGCTGATTACCTTTTTCAAGGATTTCCTAACAACGGTGAGATTTTGTCGGCAATACAAGACTTGCAGTTATCAGACAACACAGTTACGAGGAGGATACATGCAATTTCAAGTGACATGCAAACTCAGCTAAAGGATGACTTGGAAATATGTGACTGGTTTTCACTGCAATTCGATGAGTCGACAGATATATCGGATACAGTGCAGTTGGCAGTTATGGTGAGGATGGTATTTAGTGACTTACCCGTAAAAGAAGAGTTACTAAAAGTATTGCCTATGAAAGGGTGAACAAAGGGTGAAGACATCTATAATTAATTCAAATCATACGCAACACCAATTAGTATGCCACTACACAAGCTGTCTGTGATCACCACTGATGGGGTACCAGCAATGATGGGCAGCGCCAATGGATTCATTGCACTGTGTAAGAAGAATGAATCCTTTCCAAACTTTGTCTTATCATTGCATTATCCACCAAGAAGCTTTGTGCATCAAAGTTCTTTCTTTTCAACACGTCATGAATGTCGTTATTAAAATAATTAACTCTATTCGAGCGAAACCTTTGCAACACTGACTTTTTAAGGCCCTGTTGGAAGATGTTGACGATAAACAATCTGATCTTATTTTGCACACAGAAGTACGATGGCTGAGCAAAGGTAAAGTTCTTGGACGTTTTTTAAGCCTAATTGAAGAGATCAAAGAATTTCTGAAGTCCACAAATCAGAACTTCGAGCAACTAGAAGACTCCAGCTGGTTAATGGACTTGGCTTTTCTTCCCGACATCACTGACAAATTAAACATTTTAAATCTTGAGCTCCAGAGAAGAGACAAACATGTGGCTCAAATGATAGGTTCTGTAAAATCATTCAAAGCAAAACTGATCTTGTGGATGTCTGTATCGGGGTGGACACCCGCTCCTGCCCTGAGGGGTTTAAAACAGCCCTGGCAGAGGACTGGGGCAAAGGTAGGGTTACCATATTTAAAAAATAAAAAAAGAGGACACTCCACAGGCCCTGGCCCCGCCCCTTTCCCACCCCCGGCCCTGCCCCAACTCCACCCTTTCCCTGCCCCTTTCCCAAAGTCCCCGCCCTGACTCCCCCTCCTCTCTCCCAGCCACGCGAAAAGGGCTGCCCGAGCGCTACCGGCTTCACGGTTTGCCGGGCAGCCTCCAGACCCTGCGCCCTTGGCTGGCGCTTCCCCAGAGGAGCTGGAGCCCGGGAGGGGAAGCGCCCAGCCGGCGGCGCAGGGTCTGGAGGCTGCCCAGCAAACCGTGAAGCTGGTAGCGCTCGGGCTTCGGGCAGCCCATATGCCTCCGTACTCTGTGCCCCCGGCCGGGCACTTCTCCTCCCCGGCTCCAGCTGCTCTGCTCCTCCCCTGACTCAGACTTCGTCTCTGTTTAAGAGCCAAGCTGCCTGAGCCAGTGCTACCGACTTCGGGCAGCCCCCTTGCCTCCGGACCCTGCGCCACCGGAGCAGAGCAGCTGGAGCCCGGGAAGGGAAGTGCCCGTCCGGTGGCTCGGGGTCTGGAGGCATGGGGGCTGCCCGAAGCCAGTAGCCCTGGCTCGGGCAGCTTGGCTCTTAAACAGAGCCGAAGTCTGAGTCAGGGGAGGAGCAGAGCAGCCGCGGGAGAGGAAGGGCCTGGCCGGTATTTTTCCTGGACATGTTCGGCTTTTTGGCAATTCCCCCCGGACAGGGGTTTGATTGCCGAAAAGCCGGACATGTCCGGGAAAAACCGGACGTATGGTAACCCTAGGCAAAGGGAAAAGCTACTGGGCTGACTGGGGAAGTAGCTGCAGCTGGGCCACTCCCTAATCAGGCCCAGCTGGCCCTATAAAGGCTGGGAGCCAGGAGCAAGGACACACAGTCTCTCTCTGCCTTCAGAGGGAGAAGGGCCTGGCTGCAGCGAGTTAGAGACAGAGTACCTGAGTGGAGCAGGGCTGGGGAAAGGCTGAGGAGCTGGGGAGCTCCAGCCTGGATAGCCCCAGGCTGCGGCCTAGTAGGAGGCCAAGGGGTACTGGGGGTTGCAGAGGGCAGCCCATAGGTAGGCCAAGGCAGCAGGTCCAAACCCAACCTTGCCTGTGATGAGTGGCCTATACTGCAGTCTGCCCCAGGGAGTGGGGGCTAGTTGGTGACTGGCAGTGGCCTTATTCTGAGGTGAGGTAGGGATAGTGGGTGGGGGTTCCCCAGCGAGGGGAGACCCTAGTACCGAGGGGTTACTGCCAGGGGGCAGCACCTTAGACAAAAGGGCACCAGGGTCCTGGGAGGGACACGGGGCCAGAGGACAGGCGGATCACCGGCCTGCAGAGGGCGCTCCAACGCTGGAATGAGCTAATTCCCTGAAGCGACCAGTAGGAGGCGCCGCAGGGGTGAGTCCGCTCGTCTACACTGTCACATATGAAGACGAAGTCTCTCGAACATTTCCCAAGTATGAAGAAAATGGTATGTGACAGTGATTTTAACCCATCACCATTTGTTATCCACATTCAAACACTTCTGGAACAATTTGAAAAGCGATTTCAACAGTTCACCATCATTAAGCCTGTAGTTGCCTTTCTTGTGAATCCTTTTACTTGCCAAATAGAGGTAACAGAAATGGCTATATCAATTGCGAGTCTCATTCAAGTAAGAACGTAAGACATAGAACTGGAGATTTTGGACCTTCAGAATGATATTGTTCTAAAATCCTGCGCAAAAGATGAAAACTTTTGGAATCTGGTTGACCGAAAAAAGTTTCCTGCCTTAAAAAATGTAGCATACAAAATAAAATCTTATTTCGGTTCCACTTATCTATGTGAAGTTCTGTTTTCAACAATGAACATCATAAAATCAAAATACAGATCTCGGCTTACAGATGCCCATCTTGAGATTGCTTACAAATGGGAATATTGTCCTACCCTCCCAACTACAAAAAATTAGCTGAAGAAATGCAGTGCCAAAAATCACACTGACTTTATTTGAAAAACCACGTGAATTAATGATACCTATTTTCCAATAAGTGCTGATGAGCGCGTATGATTAACTTGTGTTTAACTTTTTTTCATACTTGTTCGTTTGTTTATTGAAATACAGATACTAGTAATAATACAAAGAATATTTTTAATTAACCATAACTGGCTATGTAAAGTAAGAATAATAAATATATTTGGACCAGCAGTTCAACAATATTTTACTTTTTTTAAATAAATAAGATGAAAACGGTTTGATATTTATTTTGTAAAAACTCCTTAATTTTTCTTACAGGTAGATAAAAAAGAGCAAATTCACATGGTAAGGTGAAAGAGTAATTGCTGAATAATTTAATCTATACCTTTTACATGTAAAATTACCTTTTTTATCTTATGGATTCATATATTATGTAATATTAAATATGTTTTTCGTATTATTGAATGTACAAATACAAAATAAGCCTTGAAAAATTGTTGGCGCCCGCCACACTCTTCTGAAAACATGAATGTGCTACTGGCCACAAAAAGGTTGGGGACCACTGACCTAAGTATTTGCAGGATTGGGGATCTTTGTTTTTACTACCCACCCACAACACCACAATCAAATGCACTACCAGTGCATCACAATTTTAACCACAGAAATAGGGTATTGAGACAGTATCCCTCATATGTGTGTGTATGTATATATATATATTTTTTTTCCAGCCCAATGTGCATTTAAAACCTGTTACACATTAGCATTTTTCTACCTATAGGTTCAGAGTAATTAATTTGTTTTCTTATCTTGATGGTTCTAATACATATTAAAGTTCTCTGATTTGGTTTCCATTGTTTGCAAACAAAAAAAAAATTCCTGATTACTATAGTTAATAAACATTTATAATATCCCTGTGCTGAGACTGACATAAGAGTATTTTTATCAACTTAAGTTCTCTCAGACAGAGAAGACTTACTGAAAATGTTCTTAAACAAAATGTCACTTAGTGTTTTAGTTACATGTGCTAAGGATATGAAAATAATAGGAAACTTTAAAAAAGGGAACATTAAAGTTTGGAAACTGTTAGTTCCAAAAAACTTTGTATTCAACCTACTTAATGAAAAATCTCATTACAAGAAACAGGTTCCTAAGTAATATGATATGGTCATTTTTATTTATTTATTTATTTATTGGCAGTAAAACAAGTTCCCTGAGAATGGTGAAATGAAAAAACTACCTAGTATGCTAACTAGAGAAGCAAAATGTGTAACTTGAAATATTTAGAGGTCAAAGTCATTGTGTCTCCTTTATTTTGTTCATGTGGTAAATTTAAGTATATTGCCTTATCCACCATAACAGGGAGGGATCTCCAATGGACTAGCAAGAGCAGAGACAGGAGGGTCTCCTTGCATGGGCTGGGGCTGATCTGTATCTGTATTCTTCCACATCACGATTCATCTCCTACCCTTCTCTCCCCACCTCCACTTTAACTAGAGAAAGGCAACACAAGGCCTCTGGATAGGCTCTGGGCTTTAGGTGCCTTTTTTAGGCCATGAAAGGAATTTTATCCTACTACCAAATTAGCTTGTGTGCATGTGGTTTTTCACTTTCCCCAGAGCAGCATGGATATTTGGTGGGGTGTTGTATTTTTCCATGGGTGCTACTAAAAAGCAGAAGCAGCATTAACCAACTCTGATAATTAAATTTATGGTATTTGCAGCATATTCTAGCAAATAGTCAAAAGTGTAAATACAGCAGTGAAGTCAAACACCACACGATGGCAATGTAAATTTTAAATGCTATCCACTGTACCCATGAGCCAGACTTACCCTTCTTCCCCTCTCTCCCCCCCAAAAAAAGTTATTTTCTCATTTATTGAGACTTCTGGGAGGAAGGGGGGGGGAGGAAATACAAGTTCTCAGAGTACAGTGCCCTTCACTGAAAATGCCCCACTATCAGCTCCTGCTTAAAACAGAGGAGTTACAACACCAAGCACTAAGTGATCTCAGCTTTCTTGGTTTCACACCAGAGACAGAGGACCAGATTCTAATCTTGCTTGTACCACTTTTTCTTTGGTGTCACTTCACTAACTTCTATGGGATAACTCCTGATTTTTATCATAGTGTAAATGAGATCAGAATTAGTCCTACCATTCTAAACACAAGCCCAAACCATTTTAGGGTTTTAATTTGAGCAGAGGAGTAGACAGTGAAAACCACTCAGACCCCAGTGATGAAGACTGCTTTGTATGGCAGATCCCTGTGCCTGAACAGATTAGCTTTGGGGTCAGAAAGGTTCATACCCAGAAAAACTGGGAAGATTCTACCAGTTGAGAGTAAGAACAGCAAGCATTTTGATTGGAAAACAATGTGCTCATTTTATGATTCGTAATGAGAAGTAATGATGATTCACACAACCCTTTGGTCAGTTATTAAGAGGGCGACAGAACAGAAGCCATTTGGCCTTTTTCATTACTGAAAACAAATTTGGAGTGTTCACCACTCTAGCCCAGAGAAAGAGCATTAAGGATATCTAAGGAATTTTGTTCTTGAAAAGCCTTATTCCAAGCAGCTTTAATTGGTTCCTACATTTTACATATTTAAACGCTTTGATCATCACAGTCTAGTAGTTATAACATCTAGTTTTCACCATGACTCATGCCAGAAGAGGATTTTTCCCCCATTTGGAAAGACTAAGCTGATTGAAAGGAAGTCTTCATAATTATAAAATGAATTGAAATAAAGTTGATAGCCATTTTTCAAGTTAGTAAAGGAGTTAAAACCAACCACCTTGTTTGATATAAAGGCTGACAAACCTACACTATGTTACCAAGCAAAACAAACATAAATGGGCTGTAGTCATGCCTAGATTTGTTTCCCCAATACACCTAGGTTTGTTTCTGGGGAACAGAAGGATAAAGGATATGAAAGGAATGGAAGAAGATGTGAGGAATAGAAAATGAAAATGACATGTGGGACAGGTCTTTGTATTCCTAAAATTTTTGAGGTCCAAGATTTTTTTTTTTTTTAAATACACATTTTCCCCCTCAGAATAGATTCCTTGTTTGCTTGGGGGTGCGGGAAGGGGAAGGGGACAACACAACTAACAGCAATAGAAGCTTGCACTTACATAGTGTCTTTCATCTGAGGAACTCAAAAATGATTTACAAAATATTAATTAAGCCTCATAAAAGCCCTGTGAAGTAGGTATGTATTATCCTCAGAGGGGTAAGTGCCTTGCTCAGGGTCACACAATGAGTCAGCGACATACCTGGGAATTGAACCCAGAAGTTCTAACTCACAGTTCTCCGCTCTCAATAGAGTTATCTATACAGTTTGATCATTTTATGTAGCATGATAAAAAGGAGGAAAATTCACATAACACAATACAAACAAGCTAAACATTCATTTAATATGTTTTAATTTGTGTAGCTGAATAAATCCATGAAAAAGATTTAAAGATCAAATGCAAGCTGGTCATTCTAAACATTAAATTTCCTAAAATTTGCCTTAAGAATACAAATACTTTTCCTGCATAAAAAGAACGATCAACTGCTGCAGTGTTGATAACGAAGATAGAAAGAATCATTGCAGGATTAACACAATACAGTTAAGCATGCTTTAACGATTTTGTATAATCATGTCATCAGAGAATATTTTTGAATCAAGAAACAATTGTCTAAATAATGTTTTGATTAACACCTTGATCAAATTAACCAACATTTATAAAAGTCAGATGGATCTAAATGCCTGTGCAACGAATGATAGATTTCTTCATTATTTGTTGATCACTCTCCTTTTTCTGTCAGCTCCTGGGGTGAAATCCTGGTCCCAATTAAGCCAGTGAGAGTTTTACCCTTCATGTCAACGGAGCCAAGATTTCACCCCTGATTTCTAAAAGTCTCTGCTCACCTGGCTATTATCCTACTTTTGCTGAATGTACTTTCACTAGCACTTCAGTTCCTTCAATGTCTGTTCACCTGCCTTCTGCTTTGAACTCACCATCATCCCCCTCAATGTTCTCTCAGACACTTGATCCCAGGATTCAGCTACCTTTATTATGCAGCCAGTTCCCAGATGACATGTTTTCCCATCATCCACCTCTTGTATACCCTGCCGCCAGCACAGACTCCATGGACCAGATTCTAAACTCAGCTCAAGGTAAATCCAGAGTGACTGTATTCAAGTGAATGGAGTTGCTCTGCTCTTACACCAGAATTGGGTCCAGTCTCTCCAAAAGTGAATTTAGATTCACTCCTAATTCCTCTCTGCTGCCTCCATTCTATACCAGATGTGACCCAAGGACCTCTTGATGACAAATGGTAAAGGGCACAGTGATACATAATGGTTACAGGTATCCCCGAGGTCTGGTATTTACATTCTATTTCACTAAAGAGAGTCACATTATGTTTCTACTGAAGGCCTGTGTCACACTGATCATCATAATCTTTGTGAAATGCACATACAGATAATATGGAAGGAGATAAGAACATAATTTCTAATATATGTACATAAGGCCTTATAGTTAAGGGCCGGTCACTCTGAAGTAGTGTGCCTTGAGACTGAGTCCACCACAACAGAAGATGGGAGACACTTCTCTCCATGTTTAACCAATTTATATTATGTGTCCTACCATGGAAGTCAATTCAGCATTTGACTCAGTGTGCAATGAAGATACTGCGGGGGGAAGAAATTAGCAGGTAGGGAGAACACAACTTGTTTTACAGGTGAAAAACAAAGGATTGGTCTAACATCTAGAGATGCAGAAAGATGCCCAGTCATCCTTCATCTTGGGAGACAGGTTGCCAGAGGTCTTGATCTTGTGAAGGGGTTGGAGAGGGTCGTCTCAACTATCCTGGTGGAGAAGCGCTGTGGGAAGGACTTTGGGTAAAGCACTACCATATTAGACAAGAGGGCATCTTACTAAGTAAGTTTAGGCTATAGAATGCACACTGATTTTATCTGTAATCCTTTTCTGCAATATTTCTGTTTGCTACCATTTGAATCCCTGTTCTTTGTTATATCAACTTATTCACGTTTTCAGTGTAAACATATTCATGTGTTATGTGTCTAGGTGTGAACTGGGGTCTAGGGTGTAACTAGTAAGCTGCGGTGTACTGTTCCTTTGGAACAGCAGTCTGGTAATTTTGTGAGTGTTCAGTGGATAAGCAACTTGGCACTCCAGGGGGATGCTCAGAAGACTCGGGGGTTGGAGCGTATCTACCTCTTGGCCAAGGATGTCAGGGAGAAGGCTCCCTCATGGTAAGGGCCAATGGTAGTGCAACTGTCATGTCTCCCAAGGTCACATTTTTTAGATTAGTTTACATTTTCCAAATTATATGTAGTCCTGGCCAAACTGCAAACACACAATGCCTGATGCTCCTGCATATATTGTGTATTTGCACTTATACCTAGTGTATGTGTGCAACAATGCACATGACAAAATGGCACATGCACAAATCAATCGCTGCATCCACCCTTTAATATGACCAAAAATAACCTTATCCTTCTTATTCCCCCTGCTAAAACCCATCCATGTACATGCCTTGATTGACCCTCTCTTGGACTAAATTTAGCTCTCTCTTTCAAGCTCCCCTCATTTCAGTTTTGTCCTGCTGGTCCAAATAGGACACAACCTTTTTCAATTTTACTAGTTATTTTCTCTTCTCTTTGCTCATTTGTGTGCCTTTATTCATGCAGTCCAATAAAGGCTCTACCATCAGAACACCAGAGAAAATAAAAGTGTATATGCTTCATTCCAACTGTAAGCATCACTCACTTATTTTCATGAAACTTTTTTTTTTTTTTGGCCAGATGAAGAATCCATGAAGAGCCAGCTACTCCTGTACCCCAGATCGTAAGGGCTCATAGACACATTCCAGTAGGGGGCTCTAATGCAACATCAGGTCTTCATTGAAGAGACTGTCAATTACAATACATGTCAAAACTCACCTAATGTAATGAGGATACAAAGAGCTAAGGGAAGTTACTAGGTCTTAAAATTTTAACCAAATGCCACAACTGATACTGCTTACTACACTTACATTATCCTCCCCAGGTTTGTCCAGCGAGCATTTCCCTTTCCTCTTAAATGCTTCCTTTCAAGTCACTTCTCTCCTCATTTTCCTCCTCAAGTTGTCCATACCCTTAATTAACAGAACAGCCATGCTGGGTCTTGTCTTAGTTGGCCTTTAATAGCTTGGACTATAATCTCTGGGGCAGGGATTTAGCAAATACAATTTAGTGTCATAAATTTAATCAGCATAAAATATTGGAATAAAAAGAATGATTAAAAAGGAATTCTTAGTTTTCAATAGAATAAAGAATAAAATACCCACTTACAAAAATAAATGGAGCCCATTCAACTTAGCTTTGAAAGCAATGAAAACCCCGCACAAAAGATTCCTTTAGTGTATATAAGCCATTAACCACATTACTCCAAGTTCTCTGCCCTTTATACACATAAAATTTATCAAAAAACAACAGAATTTCCTACTGGGATCCCTTGTTTTAAAGGTTAAAGGTGGTTTGACTAGAAGTTAAAGGGAAAAGAGAGGAATGGAACACAAGGGAAAGAAGTATTATTAAGCCATGTGATGAATATGTTATATCTCAATAGAATTTTTTTCAAAATCAGATTTGCTAAAAGGAAGTATTCCCTAGATTTTTAAATTCTACATCACTTCAGATAGCATTGATGGTATGTATTATGAAATTCAACGTAGGCATCAAGGGATCAAATACTCAGTAGTATGAATTTGACATTGACATAGATGCTTCTCAGACAGGAAAGCAACAATACTCTGCATTTTTATTCCATCTTGCAGCCAAGGATAATAGAGTATGCATGCAAATTAAACCACACATCAGTGGATATTAGTTAATATAACCATTCTACAGAAGGGTAAATTGTGGCCTGGAAACCTAAGCAAGTTTTCCAGAGTCGCACAGCAAGTCAGTGGTAAGAGCCAGGAATAGAATCAAGGTGCTGCTGTCCAGATTCCTGTTCTAACCAAAAGACCAAACATTCCTTCTCAAGATATAAGATTTGCCTATAGCCATACGAAAATTGTATGCAAAAATAGAGTCAAAACATAGGAGGTTACTATGATTAGCAGGAGTATCATATTATAAACTTAAACAAGCAAACACCTCCAGTAAGTCAATGGTCCTGTCTGTTGCAGAGTCTGGAAGGAAGCAAATAGATGCTAATCATCAAAAATCTGTCCAGACATTACAGCAGGAGACAAGCACAGCTCTGAGTAGGAGGCAGTACAGAACCATATTGCTGTAGAGAAAACTCTGGGAGGCAATGTAATTCAAGAATTTGTAATGCCTCCCGATACTTTGGGGGAAAGCAGCTGCTGCACGTACATTCCCTCAATGAAGAGAAGTTGGCAGCCATGGGCTAAAGCCATTGGCCTCTTTACTCCCCATCCTGGTCTTCTTTATATATTAGTACCCAAATCGGCAGTAGCCCAAAGCTGCCCTTGTGCTTAACGATGTGAAAGAACTTTAAGTATGGAGATCTACTGCATAGGAGATGCAAACACTTTTCCCGCTTCCCCACGCCATAGCTTGGAAAATTCATCAATAATGACAAGGACAAATGATGATAGTTTACCTATATCTGCTTGATGGCATTCAAGTTCCTAAACCATACCTGACCTAAGCTTGGTTAGAAGAAAAGGAAAGACACCAGGCATCATTGCTTCCAGCAGTTAAGGACATTTTCAAACTCTCACCACTTAGCCCCTTGTAAAGGAAGATCAACTAAGGTATGTAACTTTTATTCAGACTCATCAAGAGCTCCTTGCTCTCCTCTACCATCTGAGAGAATGAAGAGCAACAAGGACCCTTTTTCATGTGGTTTCCAGCTTGGATTGCAACACTGAATCAGATCCAACACAGACAACTCTCCTATATGGCTTCCAGATCCAGACTGGGCTTCATACCATTAGATTTTATCTACACTACAACCTATGTTGGCATAACTCATGTTGCTCAGGGATGTGAATAAACCACCATCTGAGCAACATACGTTACACCAGCATAAGCGCTCATATGCACAGCACTACGCCGGTGGGAGAGTTCTATCCCGTTGGCATAGAGCATCTTTACCAGATGCGCTGCAGTGGAGTCCCTGCATCAGTACAGCTGCACTGCTGCAGTGCTGTATGTGTAGACATGCCCTAGTACAAAAGGCACTTGAATTCTAGACCCCCCGGGTTGACTCTACAGTGTCTCCATGCCACCTCAGAGTTTGAAGGCAACAAGTGAGATGGATCTTATGCCACAGAGAATGTGTCCCTTGTGAAACTTGTCAAGACCTGAGTTCAGGGTTCTGTGTTTTTCTTCTAAACACATGCCCATGAGATGGCAACCTCACTAATACTTAGAAACAGTGTTAAGAACTAAATCCTTTGAAATATTCTGCTTAGGTGCTAAAGATATCATTACCTCTTGCAACAGGAAACCCAGAATTAAGACATAATAAAAAAAAATTAAAAGAACTATATTTGCAAAGTGTAAATCTACATATACTTTGTATTCTACTATTCCAACCATGTAGGTTATGTTTTTGAATACAAGAGCCATAAGACATATGAAGTTCAGTTTTGATTCTTCTGTTAATAATGGGACACAATGTATATTGCACAGAAAGGGAAGAATTTTTTATTTAAAGAAATATCACACAGTAACACCAGGTTTGCTTTCAGCTCAACTATCAGGTTAAAAAAAAAAATCTCAAATACTTCTCATTCCAATACCAAATTCTATTATGCTTTCTACCCATTGCAGACCTTTTTCCAACATTAAAATTGTTTAAGAGTCTATCGATAAATCTTTTACAATTTTAAGGTTATGCTGTTATTAACATTGGAAAAAGATCTAGTGATACAAATATAATAGATTCAGTCTGGAAAGTAAACAAATAAAATGAAGCCATGATGAAAGGTTACTAAGAATAAATGTAATGCACAGTGTAAAAAAGGCATTTGTAAAATGGCAAGTTTCTCCAGTCCTAACATGGGAGAAGCATTCACTGAGAATATGAGGGAGTGACTCAGTGTCAATTCCTACATGGAGGCAGGGTGCAGGTGGTCAGCAAACATAACCTATACTGTTATCATATAGCCATAAAGACTACCTAGCAAGCAGCTGAGCTGTTTGCACACCATGCGACACACAAGTACAGCAGTTAAAAAGAAGTATACTGTGTTACTTCATTTACATGGTAAGCACCACCAGGGAGCGCAGAAAATCCAGAAACAGAATTCTAAAGCAAAGAGACCATAAGAGCGTAAGAAACAAGAGTTAACAAAAACAGCAATCAAAGTTCCCAAAACACTATCACAAGCTCTTACTTTCCAAACATGTAATTTCATAGTGCTGACTTCGAAACAATTCTTAAAAACTAAAAACCAAAAGAAAATAATCCAGCAGCATGTGTCATGATGACACCATCATAAATCTAAAGAACAGCAGACAAGGCATGAAGGAAAAATATAACCCAAACACCCAAGAGTCCACCTTTTCAACAGTCACTACAGAGTTCCAATTTCACATAAATCAATTCAGACATATTCTTCAGTTTCCATTGAGAGTCTTTACAGCAACTCTGAAGCACAGCATTCATTTATGCTCTTTCCCTATGGGCATGTGGACAACAAATAGTTTTTCATTCATATATATTAGATATATGACCAGTTTGATTGAAATAGTCTGCATTAAGCCTGAAAAATTAATTTATTTACTATAAACTGTTTTTGCTACCAAATCCTTTAACTATTACCATTCATTTCAGAATTTAGTACAGACAAGGAGAAGATGTGTAATCCTGGTCCCATTGAAATCAACAGCAAATGAACCTCCTGCAATCTCAAAAGTGTGGAGGGATCTTTGGCTGGACCAGCAGGAAAAAGAGATAGAGGCTCTTTAAGGATCCCCCACTCCGCTGAGGAAGAAGAGAGGAATGTATGAACTGAGCTGATGGATTGGCCAGTGGGGATCAGGTAAGCCATTGTCCCCCAGGAACCCAGGGGACAGTATATAAACCCTGTCTTTCTAGCATAAATCCCCTCTGCACCCAGATTAGCAGCTCCTATCCTCTCAGACCCAGGATTAATTTTAATTTGCCGAAACTCCTTTTGTTAGCAGCCATGGTTACTGGAAGGCAGCAAAAAAATTGCAATGCTGTTTTGTGTTAGGGAAACTGGCATCTCTTGTGAATATAGCTAAGGAGATCAATGGGTGCCTCCGTTTCCAAGTCTCCCTTAAAAGTTTGCTTGCAAAAACTGTCAGAGAGCTCAATTTCATTCCCAAAACGCCAAGTTTAAATCTTCAGGGTAGCTGCTTGCTAAGTTTCAAGCATGCCTTTTACATCTTTGCTGCTGAGACTTTTCAGTTTCTCACCCACCAAACAAAGCAAACCTTTTCCAGACTCCATCATACTTATGCATCCTGTTGTCCAACTGTGTTGATACTGTGTCTAATGGGATTATAAACCTGGCACTCAAAACCTTTTTTTGGGGGGCGGGGAGGGGGAAAAGAGGGGAAATCTGATGTCATTTCATCCTTTGCAAGTCCATCTGCATTATCTTCCTCCTTCAAGAGCATTGTTCTTTGAACTATGTGAATATTCCTAACATTTCAGTCCGTGAAGCAGCAGTCTCCTCAATGCAACAAATCCAGAAGAAGTGTTCATTTGCAGGCTATCAGTTTCCAATTTAAATTTGTGTGGTGTCTTGATCTCATCTACAGAATCAAAAAACACCTAAACCTGATTTTGTAGGGGATCGATTGCCTTTACCCAGGCTGGCCATCTTGTTGTGTGCTATGCAATTCTAATGTAATGCTAATATGTTTTTTCAAACACATCCCAACTACTTGAAGTGGAAAAGACAACTCCAAAAAACACAACAACTTGGGGAACCACCATTGTCAGTTTCTCTAAAATAACCTACATAATACCCTGAGCTCCTTTGGTGTGATTTCACTGAAATCCACAAAACTCTGAATGACCTTCACTCCATCTTTCCAAGTCTGAACATTAACACCTGAGGCATTTGTTCCATTTGGGAAAGGTCTGTAATGCAATCACACATAACAGAGAAGTAGTTAGCTTTCTTAACCTTGTTGAAAATAGTCTGCTGTACTTTTCTTGATCCTATAATAAATTAATTTTGAATTTGGTTTGATAAGTACATCACCATTGCAATACCAGAACTAACAGCTTCCACATGATCTTGCAACATAGTATCATACCTTGCAAGCAATTCAAGTAAACCTAAAGAGTTACCATTATGATAGCTGTCTAATTTCTCAAATGAACATCTCAAAGCTAGTCACTTCTGACTCAAGTACAGCAAATTATCCAAGAGATGACAAAATACTCCGCCACATGTAGGGCTGCCAACTTTCTAACAGCACAAAACCAAACACCCCTGCCCATGCCCTCCATCCCCCCACCCTTGGTCACTCCATCACCTCTCCCCCCGTTGCTCCCTCCATCGCCCCACTCTCTCACTTTCACCGGGCTGGGGCAGGGGGTAGGGTGCATGGGGGCGAGGGCTCAGGCTAGGCGTGAGGGCTCTTGGGGGCGGCCGGGGATGAGGGGCTTGTGGTTTGGGAGGGGACTCCGGGCTGGAGCAGGGGATTGGGGAGTCGGAGGAGGTGGGAGGGGTCCCAGCAGCGCTTACTGCAGTTCCGAGGAAGCGGCCACCAGGTCCCTGTGGCCCCTAGACGCCTGGGTGGCCAGGGAGGCTCTGTGGCACCACGCATTGCCCTCACACCCGCAGGCACCGCCCCCGCAGCTCCCATTGGTTGCGATTCCCAGCCAATGGGAGCTGCAGACCTGACACTCGGGCAGGGGCAGTGTGTGGAGCCTCCCTGCACCTAGGGGCTGCAGGGATCTGGTAGCTGCTTCTGGGAGGAAGCTGCCGGTGGTGCTGACCGGAGCCACCAGGGTCCGTTTTCAACCTGGCAACCCTAGCCACATGTCCTTCTGAATCTGATAGCAAGTCTGCATATCTTTGTCTGCTGTGCAACTCACCAGCGTTCCAATGCCAGGGTACCGCTCAGGTCTGGGCCAGTCTCCAGCACTCAGCCGGGCCTCTGCTCTGCAGCATCTGAGTGTTTCAGTGCATCAGTCTGGTTTTAAGAGAGCTGAACCCTGGATTATCTGCCCCTTCTGGGGTTCATCAATCAAGCACAAATGAAGATGAACCACAAATGAGATGTCCTACAGAGTACATACGAGTACAGAGGCCTTCAGAGGGCTCCTCTAAAGCTTTGGGCCCCAACTAGGTTCACAAGCTAGTATCCAGGAATAATCCCATCATAAATGCATCCACAAAAAGACCTCCTTTCCTTCAGTGAAGGGTCACCTTTAGTCAGGCCTTGCTCCAGGAGCCAAGGACTACACTTCTACTCCCCTTGCATCAACTGAGCTGAATCTCTCCCTTTTAAGCTGCTTCCTCCAATCCTGACATTTCGTATAGGTGCAGCAGGGTAGAGCCATATCAGCATATTAACCCCGTATTGTGCATTGTGGGATTTCTATATCCGCATCATAGCAACTCTTTTCCAACAGTTCTGTCCAGTGACCAAATGCCTCTGTGTTCCTTTGAACGTTCATGGTGGCCTACTTGCTTGCTATGGTGGAAAACTTCATGAACCCAGTTATATGGTTCACAAAGGAAGAGGAGGTATTTGGCTGGAAAAGGAAACAAGTGAAACAGAATAAGGAGGCAAGATATACAGGCTGTTCTGACCAAGAACCACAATTTTAATACTTGCCTTCCTTTGCATTTGCTATGCAAGAAGTCTTGTTCTAAATTAACTACGGGACCATTTTCTACCAAAAAGGAGGTAATGATTCACTTGCAGCCAAGTAGCTAGATGTGCCTTACCAAAGGCAAAATTCTGTCCCAGGTTTTCAATAACTGAACTGCTTTCAGTGCCCAGGTGCATAACAGCTGCCCATTGTTTACTAGTACAACTTTCAGTCCCAGAACCAAAGCCTTCAGCACACACACACACACACACACACACACACACACACACACACACACACACACACACACACACACACACACACACACACACTGAACAGCCTCACTAGCTAAGGAAGGCTCAGAAGTGGAAGTAGCAGAACAATCCATGGATTTTTCCACCAGTAGCATGATCAAACTATGGCATATCAAGCAGCTTTGTAGACCACTCACACTTGGAGCTTTTTCATAGATGTGTTGCAGCTTGTGGTTTTGAGCACTACTCTTGGCTTGTAGGCATCATGGAGGGGAAAAAGGTCAGTTACTGTAAGAATTTACCCACCAAGCTCTTCATGAATCAACTGCTAGGTTTGGAATGACTGTGGCTGTAGGTAAAAGATCTAAGGAATATCTGAGAACTGAGTGCAATCAGGTAAGAGCTTTCTGTGAAACTCAGAGCTGTATCAGGCAAAATCAGTGAGTCAGATCCCAGGAATGTGGATAAGTTCAACTGAGGTCAAGTGAAGTGAGCAGTCACAGAGGAGCATAGGGACCCACATAGGGTTACCAGATAGATAGCAACTGTGAAAGAACGGAGCAGGGGGTGGCGAGTAATAGGCGCCTATATGAGAAAAAGTCTCAGAAAACGGGACTGTCCCTTTAAAAATGGAACATCTGGTCACCCTAAAGACCCACAAGAGTAAGAAGTGAAAATCAAAACACCAAAACCAAAACAAAACAGGGTCTTTTACAGAATGTTTGAAACCTCCCTTGCCCTTTGCACAGCCCTGAGAGAGATTCTCACTATCTTTTAAAAAGGCATAGCAGCAGCCACGGATATGTGGACCACCTCACAGCCCCCCGGAAGACATTGTGTCCAACTCAGACACAATAGGTCACCAGAGAAGGCATCGGAGTCAAAATTTTCTGCTGATGTAAATTGGCACGGCTCCACTGAAGTAAGTGGAACTGGGCCAATTTACAGAAGCAGCAAATTTGGCCCTATGGACTCCTAAACTCTTATCTTTACATTATCACCTGATCGGGAAGCTGATCACCAGTATCTTAATACTTCCTCCATCTCATTTGATACCAGAAAGACCTGCAACATCACTTGTGTCAACCCAGTCTTCATCTCTCTGCCCATATTTCGGATACCATTCTTAACTGTATCAGATCTCCCTCTTCAGGTGTCTCCCCACTGCCACATCCTCCCAACCCCAGCACTACCAAGTGTGGATTCCCCAACATGCCTCAGCATAACATCCCTATTTTTTTTTCTGTGTTATGAACATTTTGGGCCAAGTTCTGCACTATGTACAGAGCTCGCCTCTTCATCCTCTCTGGTAACTCTATATTACCTATTGATTGCTGATCACTAGACAGATTATGGCTCATCTTTGGCTTTTTCCTCTTCAGAAAGAGATGAGACATATCACCTGGTCACTAGGTCAATGGCTCCTTAGACATTTGCCCTATGATCTTCCCACTACTTTTCCTAGTAGCCTTATCACATTTTCCTTAATTCTCCTTAATTATTCCATCTGTGGCCTCAACCTGATAGGTCTCTCGTATTTTCTTTCATGTTCATCTGAATTGGATTTCCTCAGGTCTCTGCGTGGCTACAATTGCTGCTCAAGTCCCTTCACATTCTCTCCTAGAAAGGAAGCCAGCTTGAACGTCAGACATGTACATGTATAGCGCTCAGTCTTTTTACAGAAATAGATACAAACATTTTAATAACTTACTGTTAGTAAATATATCTTATGTCACTATGAAGTTCAAGTTTGGCTTGCTCCATTGAAGACATGGAAGGCTTTCAATAACCAGATGTACTGTTTGCTGATGAAACCAATCCTCAGTGCTCCCCCCTCGTTTATTTGAAGATTTGTGGGCATTTTTCAAGCACCATATAAATTAGCTCCCAACATACCCATAGCTTAAATCTCATTTGCTCTTTCCTCTTATTGTATATCAATGGATATTTCAAAAAGGTCAGAAGTTGTGCTGATCATATCACTCCCCTTGTGAAAATAAATGAAATTTATATTGTATACCATTGAGGGAATGCAAAAGGATATGGTTATACAATCCCAATGCTATGCTCACCAAGATAGTGAGCTTGCTGTATCATGCAACTTTTATTTCCTTCTAATTCTCATCTGTAATTATTATATTTCTCATTCCCCTATGATAAATATATTGTGTTACCTTATTGTATACTTCACCAGCTAAGTTTCCATATATCTACCCAAATTATTATTATTAGTTAATAGGTTTGTGTGTTTGTATAATGAACTGTTCAAAGGAAGATAAAGAAGTTTTGATTTTAAATTTTATCTAGTTTTATTAATATATAAAAAGTAATGTTTGCGTGAAAAGTAGGTCTCTTATTTTCATAACAACATTTCAACTTGGAGGGAGCTTCATAATGGAGAAAAAAGTTTCAATCCTGCTTGTTTTCTCCTGATTTCAATGGTTTTCATGGACCTGAGTTCAGTCAGGAATAACAGAAGTTGTGGTTAGCTGGGTTTTGCAGAAAGGTGGTTTCTTTTTGTCTTTTCATTTTTTGAGGGCTTGTTATCCAGGGATTTGTTCAATTTTATTATGTACTGGGTATTATTAATGAAATCGGGTGCAGATGAATGCATAATATAGTAGTATTATTGTACCATTCCTGATTTGACAGTTTATCTTCTGGTATTCTAGGCTGCTAAGTGTTTTTAGTATGTGATGCAGCAATACACTGAAACATCAGGCAAGGCAGGGCCTCCAGTTACTTTAGGAAATTGTAGGACTTAGTTATCATATCTTGGTGTAGTACCAGAGGAATATACACATATGCGTCAGGAAGTGATGGTGCCCCAGTAGATGGCACTCCTCTCAGAATCAATACTTGGCGAATACTGCAGCATGCTGTCAGTGGTAATGTGCTCATGGACGTAGTACTCATTCATGCAATCACAAACTAAGTCACTATGACTAGGACCCTATCAATTTCACAGCCGTGAAAAATATGTCACGGACCTTCTGAAACAAGCCCATCTTCCCCCTGCTCCTGGAAGTGCCCAGCCAGGGGGCTCCTAGCTTCAAGTCCCTGCTTGGGCTGGGGACAAACAGGACTTGTCCTTCCCTTGCATGGCAGCTCAGAAAGGGGAGGGGAAAAGGGGGGAAATCAGACCCACTTCCAGATACCTTTTGGGTTGGGATCCCCACAATTACAACACCCTGAAATTTCAGATGTAAACAGCTGAAAACGTGAAATTAACCAATTTTAAAACTCTCTTGCTGTGAAATTGATCAAAACTGACTATGAATTTGGTAGGGCCTTAACTATGACTAAAGTTTTCAAAAGCATCCAAGAGTTACTTAGGATCCTAAATTCTATTGATTCCCTCCCACCCCCATAAGACTTTGGCTCCTAAGTGTCTAAATCACTTGTGAAAAATGGGACTTAATTAATCACAATAAAAAGGAAAAAAAAATCACTGATGCTTCTTTCCAAAGTAGCCCCATCACGCTAAAGAATGCAACAGTCCAACCAGCATTGAAAAGCCCTTACTCATGACACCATGACCTTGAAAATATCTAAATTCCAAGCTACCTATTCTTGGCAAAGTCACTGAGAACATAGTGGTGCCATGCAAGCTCCAGAGACATCTGTTTGCTAGATCCATTACAATTAGGCTTCAGAACAGGACACAGTACATAGATGTGCTGTGCTGATGGAAAACCTTCCTCTTAGTCTTGGACAAGGCAGAACCTCTGTGCTTTAACTACTAGACATCTCAACAGCAATAAACACGTTGACCATAGTGATAATGGCACAAATATGTCATCTAGCAAGAATAACTGATGCAGCATTAGGTTGGGCCCAGTTAGGCATTTCAGGCTGGTTATACTGGACGCCTACACCTCCCCACCCAAGATCCCTACCATTGGAAGTCACACAAAGCCCACCACTTTCACCCTCTTCAACACAGAAATTGGATGGCCTAGAGAAGCGTTTCTCAAATGCGGCCACCAGGGCTTTCCTTGCAGCCACAGCCTCCTGGGCAGTGATTTGGGGGAGCCGGAGGGGCAAAGCAGTGGCCCTTTCCCAGGGGCCATGAGCAGTGGTTGGGCCCCACCCTTCTTTGGAGACACAAGCTGGAGGAGGAGGCAGTCGAGCTCCCCACCTTCCCAGGAGTGGTGGGGTTGGGCTTCAGCCCTGGGGTGGCAGGCAGCGGGCTCCAGATATGGGGTTTCGGAATCTGTCCCCAGGCCCTATCCCCTGGGAGTGGGGCTTTGGGCTCTGTTCCCTGGCTATGCGGTGGTGGCCTTGGGCCCCGAGCTCACCCCCTCCTGCAATCACCTCTGGCCCCGCTGCCTCCCCCAGTGCCCCATCGCGCCAGCCCCCCCCCCGTACCTACCTCCCCATCCAGGGCTTAATTTGTCCATAGGGCTTGCTGGGGCTGAGGAAGTCTGCTGTGAAAAGTGATATTAATAAATATACAAATATCACTTTTCACAGCAGACACACTTATAGCTAGCAAGTTTTTTTTTTTTTTAAAAAGGCAAAACAAGAATGTTCAAAGCACTTTATTTCTATTCTGTTTTAGTCCAATAAAGAACTGTACATTACTTTTATTATTGAGTTTGCAAAACAAACAAACAAACAAACAAAAAAACACCATATAGATAAATTACAATGATTTGGACATGTATATATGCATGTTTATTTGTTTTTCCTAAAGTTAGTTAATTATTTTAGGAAAAATTGTTGGAGTGGCCACCAGCAAGAGTTGGTGGCCGCACTCTGCGAAACCCCTGGCCTAGACACAGACTGTGCAACAAATGGGGATTCCAGGATAACCCAAAGTATAAGTTTCCTTCTCCACTGTTGCACCCTCTGAAATTACAAAGACGTCCCAGCGGTTGGAGAGGGTGGGGAAAACAGGTGAAAAATGCTGAAGAGCAGTTGGCTCAAAATCAATCCAGTAAAGTCAGAAAAAAGGACACCAGGAATCCACCAACATTTTAACATCATTAAAAATCCAGGTCTTCAGTCCACATTTCATCAGGATGGTGCAGAGACTTGAGAAACTACTATTCCTGGATGTAAAAATCCTACACAATCTAGGTATTCTAGATACAGTGTGTTTGCATTTGCTATCAAGCACCAGTCTCAGGAACATAGAGCTTATCAGGTCAGTGCACAATTACCTAGAAATTAGGGGTCTCCCTGTCCCAGTACATTTGAATCCTCATAGCTTGCTAATGGAGACTTTTAATATTTTGCCTATAACACAAAACAATACACGGCAGCTAAGAGAGTAAACCTGAATTTATTGAGTTAAAGTGTATGTTATTTCTACATCACACAATTTATATCCAAGGGCAAAGTTATTCCCTCAAATATGCATACACAGCTGAAGTCAATGAGAGTTGTGCTTGTATTAGAATTTAGCTCAGAGATGAAAAGGTAATAAACTAAAATGTTAACCACATTTAATTACAATAAAAACATATCTAGCATGTAATGTATTAAACAATCTGGGAATCTATTAGTGAAATGAAAATCTTGTTCTCATTGTTACATAATTAAATGAACTATGGCTAATGCTTTTAATTCAAGCAAACGTACAAAACAGAGACTTTTCGCCTTTATCAACTGGACATTCAATACTATCTTGTCTGTTGACAAGAAAGCTAAAAGGGTGATACAATGACAATGACTGAGCAAGGTGGCTCTATCTAAGCCCATAGTAAACAATCAAAATTCACACCAATAGAACAAAGCTGTCCAAAGTCCTGAATAAATACTAGATAAGGGACTGTAGAAAGCTCTTATTAGTAACTATGTTCAGGGGTGGCTTTAAGAAAGCACACAGAATTTGGAGGGGGAAGAGGGGGTTAAGTGAGTTTTAGCCAGGATTTAAAGCAAATCTCCAAGTTAGTGCATTGTGAATACACAGGAATTTATTCAAAGTAACTAATTTTTAATTTTGGCTTACACTTTTTTTTCCCCCCTTCCTCCTAATGAAAATAGTATCAAGTAGACTTTAGACTGGATTAGCTCATCCCTTTTTATTTTTTCTAAATTACAGTACTTAAGTACAGAAAAAAATAGAATGTTTTAATCTTGTTAACAAAATGTTCCCCACCCCCTCCATTTGTGTAATGAAAAAAATCTGTTCAACATATTTTTCATTAACTGAGATATACAGGTCTGCTCCTGGGCTGCTATTATATAGTAGTCTCTGTAGGTCTCCCACACTTTGTTATTTTATTTTCAAACTGAATTAGTGCATGTGAAAGGCACCATGCTAATTGTTTTGGAGACCAAAGCCCTGTTTTTAGTGACAAATCTGGTTTGGCATAGACAGAGGCAATGCAGGCTTCCTTACACTGATCCACCTTCATGCTTTAACTCTGGCCTTGTAACACCGTTTCTGGGGGTACGAAGAGTTCCACCTCTATAGTCCATTCAAAACAAACCCTAGTCCCATTGAAGTTAAGTCAATGGGAATCATTCCATTCAGCAGGCCAGGATTCCACTCTTGGTGTTGTGACGGGTTGGATCACAGAACCCCCCTTGGGAGCTGCCAACTGATGTGCCAAGACTACTTCTGCTCCTGCTTTCCTGCCCTGGCAGCTTACGACTTCAGTGCCCTGCCTGGTTTGAGCCAGACTTGCTAGCCTGCTGCAAACCCAGACCCAGGTCTGAATCACGTCCCCCAACAGCTATAGGCTTACCTGAAAGCAGCTAACAGAAGTGTTCTCGTCTTTAACACTCAGATACCCAACTCCCAATGGGGTCTAAACCCAAATAAATCCGTTTTACCCTATAAAAAGCTTATACAGGGTAAACTCATAAATTGTTCACCCTCTATAACACAGAGAGAGAAATTTACCCAGGTATTAACACATACTCTGGGTTAATTAATAAGTAAAAAGTGATTTTATTAAATACAGAAAGTAGGATTTAAGTGGTTTCAAGTAGTAACCGACAGAACAAAGTGAATTACCAAGTAAAATAAAATAAAACACGCCAGTCTATGTCTAATACAGTAAGAAACTGAATACAGATAAGATCCTCACCAGTTCCAGAATGCTTCCTTTTCCAGACTAATCTCCTTTTAGTCTGGGTCCAGCAATCACTCGCACCCCTTGTAGTCACTGTCCTTTGTTCCAGTTTTTTTCGGGTATCTTTGGGGTTGGAGAGGCTCTCTCTTTAACCAGGTGAAGGCAAAATGGAGGGGTCTCCCACGGGCTTAAACAGACTCTCTCTTATGGGTGAAGACATGTCCTTTCCTGACTGAGTTCCTTACCAGCCAAGCCACATTCCTGGGACAGCCCAGATGTGGATTGTTGGCTTCAAGTTCATTGTTGGCTTAAGTGTTTCTTGATTGGGCACTTACCGAGAATAGTCTTTTCTCAGGAAGCTGACCAACTGCTTCACTACAGCCTACTTAGAATCAAACAAGTATGCAGCCAATATTCATAACTTCGAATACAAACATTATACATGCCTATAAATAGGATTAATAGATTCAGTAGATCATAACCTTTACAGAGATATGTTACATGGCATATGTTATATGTGCATACATAAGCATATCTCCATAAAGCCTTATGGGGGGCACCGACCGTCAGAGGTGTCTCATGTGAGGACTGACCAAGGCTGTTGATAGTCCATATTGCTCAAGATGGTACTGACACCACCAAAAAGCAATCAGAGAGGAATAACTTTTAGTTATTACTATTGTGGGGTAGCTTTCAACTTTTTATTATATTAAAACCAAGCTAAATTTGAAAAAGCACAAGGGGAGGGGGGGGGGGAAAGCACCACACACACACACACACACACACACACAAAACCCCCCAAACAAAAAACAATTCTTCAAAATAGCCACAACTGTGTACATGGAAACCCTTTCTGTTGGAAAATTTTCAACCAGGCCTACTCATGTATTAATTCTCTGAAATGCCAACCTGAACACGCAAACTTTTGCATCTGTTTTGCATTGACAGGGATAAATAGTTAAAATTTTAAACCCTATTGTCCTCATTTCTTTGTTGAAAATGTGGAAACATGCAAGATTTCATATTTAGCACAGAACAAATATATCTGTTAGAAAGTATCCTAAAAGCGAAGACAACAGAACTAGGAAAGTTCCCTTTTAAAAATGGAATTGTGTGCGACAAGAATGAAAAAAAATCCACTGGTCCAAATTCCTGATTTAATCTATTCTGACCTGGATTAGTTCCAATAAAGCACTGCTACAGCAAGGGATGTGGCCAGCCAAATGGGTTTGATTTTAAAGTGGTAATTTGACATGGAATTTAAGAGTTATCAGTTAATTGGTTTTTAAAAATAAAGAATGAAAATGCTTTTAAAAGGTTGCTTTTTTATATTTGAATCATCCACACTTCCAAAGCATGCTAGCAATCAGATGAATCTGCTGATAATGATAATACATTTCACTAATACTGTAAAATCAGGCTAATCCTCAGTTTGCTAAATTACTTTATCATTTGCACCAAAAAGTTTGTAATTGTTTCTTCCCAGTTCTCAAAGGTTTAATAGAAAAGCAGCAAGGTTTTATATTAGTAAAACTTTATATTTTTTTAACTATACAATAGTGTATTGGTAAACACACAAAGTAATAAAAATGTGTTTAAGAAGATACTATGTTCAGGTTGTATAGTTAAAATAAACTATAGCGGGGCTCTAGTAGTGACTCACAATAGTAATTAAATATCAGGTCAGTAATCAGGGAAAGAATATAAGAAAGCTGAGAAGTTTGTTCTGGAGTGGCAGGCATAGAAGAGAAAAGTTAAGAGGAAAACAAACACTGAAAGATTTAAGAGACCAGTAGATATAGAAGAAAAGGAGAAAATGGAGTAAGAGAGGAAGAACAAAAAAAGAACCAAGAAGGTAAGATTAAGTTATGCATACTTGGTATTTTACAGAAAAAAAAAATTCTGAGCGTGCATGTTGCAAGAGACTTCTTACAATAGAGAACTGGTAGAAATAGAAATTAATTATAATTGTCTCCGTAAACAACACAGTCAATCTTGAAAGTAGCTGTAGCTTAGATTTGCAAAATTCAGTCATTCCCAAAGGGCATATCAGTTATTGGTGAAGTTTTACTGTATATTTTTAGATATTGTACACACACCAAAAAATACATTGAGAACATTAAGGTAGCAGAGTCAAGCACTCAGAAAAATTAAAAAGGGTCAAAATTAAGGTTGCCTTAATTTGGTCCCCTTGCGTGTACGTGTGACCGAGTTCACTCACCGTTAGGTACCCCCTTGTCGCCTATGGGTTTGCAGCTCTTTCAGTGGGCTAGCACCCCCTGCAGACAGTTGCTCCGTTGCTGTAGCAGTTTCTCGGCCTAGTAACTCAGCCTTCTGGGATCTTTAGTCCAGCCATTCCGGCATCTCAATTGTCCCAAACTAAGATCCCCAAAACAGCTTTAGCAGAAACAAAGACTGTTCTACCTTCTCTGGGGCTCTTCCTCAGCAGGTCTTCAGCTCAGCCTGCTTGCCCCCTTGCTGGACTGAGCCTTTAAATTGGGTTTGTACATCCCCTTCCTTGGAGCCAGTAGGGCAGACCAATCCCACCATCTAATCTGAATTCTGGCTCTGAACAGCTAAATTTGCTCCTTTACCCTTGCCCAGGGAAAAATTCAGCAACTTCCCACCTCCCTTAACTTCCCCTCTGGGTCTCCCAGCCATTTCCTGGTTAGTCAAGGTCTCTCCCAGGCCTCCTTACCCAGACAGCTTTTCTTCCTTCCTCACTCTCTTCCCTGCAGCTTCCTTTCCTACTCTGAGTTTTTCCCCATGGTGACTCAGGGCCCTGCAGTAACCTTCTAGCTGGCCCTGCAGTCTCTACCAGCACAGCAGTCTCTACAGCAATCAACTGATTCTTTTCAGGTGGGGCCCATCCTGTAATTAGTGGTGGCTCAGCTCCACGCACTTCAGCCCCAGGGTCAAGCCAACCTGTTAGTCTACATATGATATAGTCTGTAATTATATGACCACATACTTTTTTTCTTTAGTGCACAGAATGCACGGTTCTCACTTAATGAACAGCTATTCAGTATTTTGTTTTCTTTTCATTGTTCAGTGTGTGGCCCCAGGTTTTATTTACTGCACATTATTCAAATCCTATACTGCAGACACTGGCTTTTCTAAGGAACTCATCTCTATCGTACCTGAGGACATCACAAACATCAATTCATTATATTTACAGCACCCCCATGAGATGAGTGGGTATTGTTATCCCTGTTTTACGGATACGGAACTTAGGCACAGTCAGGTTAAGGTTAAACATCCACCAATTTTGGGTGCCCAATTTGAGACACCTAGAATCTGATTTTTCTAAGTACTTAGCATTATACATACTGCCCCTCAAAATACAGCTCTTATTGACTTCAGTTGCAGCTCTGCTGTTTAAGAACTTGTACAAATCAGACCCCAGGACATAGGCGCTGACTCCGTGGGTGCTCCAACCCTGGAGCATCTACAGAAAAAAAATTAGTGGGTGCTTAGCACTCACTGGCAGCCAGTTCCCCTGCTGCCCACTGATCAGCACCTCCCCATCCCTCCCACCCACTGCAATCAGCTGTTCTGTGGTGTGCAGGAGATGCTGGGGGGCAAGGGGGAGAGGAGCAGGGCCAGGGTGCACTCGGGGGAGGGGCGGAACTGGGTGGGAAGAGGCGAGGTGGAGTGGGAGTGGGAAGAGCCAGGGCAAGGATGGGTGGCTTGGGGGAAAGGGTGGAGTGGGGGGTGGGGCCTGGTGCAGAGTGGGGGTTGAGCACCCCAGGGATGAGGAGGAAGCTGGTGCCTGTGCCCCAGTATCTAAAGTTAGGCACCCATAAAATGAGGAAACGACTGGAAAACTTGGTTTAAGCTATTTCCCTAGTATTACACAGGAACTCTGTGGCAAAGACAGGGATAGAATCCAATCCTCGAAGGAGGCATTTGACTGCCTTAACCTTAAGAATATCCTGTCTTTTCCTAAAATCCCTCACCTCATTCATTATACATCTTCCAGCTTCTGCAACAAAAGAAGAAGGGGTCCTACAGACAACATCCTCCTTCAATACACAACCCTTGTTCATCCCCAGAGCACTGTGGGGAAAAAATAGGATGTGATGATTTAACTAAAGACAATAGCATAATGCATATGCCCAAGAGGGCCAAATTGGAGCTTGCACAGGCAACCTCAATTCTGGCATTTCCTGGCTTTTGAGTGCTTGACTTTGCAACCTTAACAATGTTCTGTTAATGTCATTTGTGTGTGTGTGTGTGTGCGCGTGTGCTATTTCATAGTTTTTTTTTAAAGCCTAACTGAAAATACAGAAGCTTCTTTACGTAGCATCATATTTACACCCACATGATTCATCAGTAGGGTTGAAACTTTTCAAACCAACACAAGACCTCTGTCACTTGCGTTAATGTGGTAACTGATAGCAGTAGTGGGCTGTTATCCTCTATGTGGATGGGACACTTTGCCAGGAGGTTCACAGATATCCATTTACAGCAGAGGAATGGTGTGAATCTTGGGTTCAATTCCAGGCTCCAGAGGGCAGTGTGCTCTAGTGAACACAAAGACTCTTTTGCTCCTTTCCCCTAAGTTTGACCCCTTCTGCCTCATCCCCTTCAACTGGTCCCTGTACTAGTCCTGTGTCTACTCTACCACTAGCTCCTCAACCCAGTCCCATTCCCCTCATCTAGCCAGCATGTCTCCTTCCCCTCTTCCCCCTCCCCCAGATTCCCCATCTCAGTCTTCTTTCCCAATTTCTGATCTGTATCTCTCCCCACATCCCAGATTCTAGTCACCATCTCCCACCCCATGTTCTTGTCCCACTGACTCCCAAGTCTCAGGCTTCCACCCCAGGCTTCTCATCCAATCTTAGTGCACTGGGCTCCCCTTGACTTCTTGTCCCCAGTTTCTTTGACCGACAGGTCCCGTCCCGCCCCTCCCCTCACCCAACTCCTTGTCAGATTCTCTGCCCCCATCCCCACCCCCATAGTTCCCAGTCTCCTGCTTGCAGTACCTGGTTCCACTCTGCTTAAAGTTGCTTGGAACAGCCATTACAGGGAAAGCCCGGCTTTGCCCCTGTAGCCCTATGCTGGAGCATACGGAGTTGCTCTGTGGCGATGGTGCGTACACAGCGCAGTCACACACAGGAGCTCTAAGGGGATGACCATTTGTCACTTGTTCTCTGGGGACAATGCATGCAGTCTGGTCAGCACTAGGAGCTATGAGAGGCTTGAACATGCTCAGCGAGGACAGAATCTTCAGAGATTTTAGCTGTTAAGCTCTAGCAAGTATCTACTGAACCTGTGTGAACTCTGATTTTTCAAGACTTATAAACTTGAAATTTGGGTGAATTTTCACAGGGATAGCAAAAAGCACATCCCTACCTTAAAGCTTTCCAAAACACTCCTGTTATTAAACATTGAAAAACAAATATTTCCATCATCCTTGTTCTTTGAAATGGCTGAGCGCATTTTGGCTGAAGTTTTTCCACAACAATTCAGCCTGATGCAAACACCCAGCAAGGTCTAAATCATTAAAGTTTGGCACAAGTTTATGCAACTGAAAACAGGGTCATCTAATAGTAAGCGTCAGGCAACCTTAATAGATGGTGCTACCACCTCCACTTATAAGCAGTCTTTGAAGAAATGTTTGTCAGTATATTTTCCGTGGACTAATGTACTGACTATTTTACTATGATACTTATAAGATCAGTAATATTATTTAATAATATTTATACTGTTATCTTGGAATCCAAAATGAATTTGCAGATGTGTTAGCTAGTTAGTTTGAAGCTCACAAATTGCTGAATATGCCTTAAAAAGGTGAGGTTTAGACACTTATTCTGATTGTAAGCTAAATTCTTCTGCACAGACTCAATTTCCCTTTGTCCCGGAAAAAAAAAAAGATTTAAAGCACAATAGAATTTATCTGCCTCAAATCAATAAAAAGCATTAAAAAGATGTAAAGGAAGTATAGTTAACCAATTTAAGTATTATTGGAAGTCTTGTAGGACTGCAGATGTGCTGAATATGAAATTTATTATCTGAAAGGTACTTTGAAAGGTTTTGAGGAATTACTAGAATGCTTTCAAATGATGTGCAGCCACTTATGAAAAGTATTCAGGTGCTTTACCCAGTTTGAAAGGGAGTGCTTTTTCATAGCATTAGTTTTATAATGAGTCTTTTCAGGCAAATTTCAAAGGGTGTATGGTTCAGATATTTAAAGTTGAATTCATTCCTAATTTAGTATTTGACAAAGCTAATGCCTAATTGTTTTTAAACAGCCTACAGAGGGAAAATATTTTTCCTTATTCAAACATTGAAGTACAAACCATTTTTGTTTTGTTTTCATGTGTAGTGTTGAATTTGACAGCATGGTGGATTAGGGAAAAGCAGCATGTGTGTGCTAATGTAATCTTAATTGTTATAGTCACACATTTCCTTGATATCCATTTGTACAGAATGTTAATATTGTCTAAAAAGATTGACTGTTGGTATTCTGCTGCTAGAAGAGGATTTCTTCTAATACAGCACCTTTCATATTCCACGTATCTTAAAGAATTACAAACTCGTGAGTCAATACTGGCAGTGTGGTGACTCTGGAGCCAAGTCAAGCAGCTGTACATCCTTCAATAGCACCACACAACACTGCACATCACTTGTTTTATAAGACAAGTAATGCTGGTCAGGATGCACCCCTCTTTTTGGAGAGTGCTGTAAATCTTGAATTTCCCCTTGACAGTTCCCAGTGGCCTACAGAAGGATGTCAGTTTAACAATGCAAGAGTAATATGATATTATATTTAAAGTAAGTCAATCACTATTGCAGCGGTTCTCAAACTGTGGGTCGGGACCCCAAAGTAAGTCACGATCCCTTTTTAATAGGGTTGCCAGGGCTGGCTTAGGCTTGCTGGGGCCCAGGGACGAAGCCCGAGCCCCACTGCTCGGGACTGAAGCCCGAGGACTTCAGCCCTGGGCGATGGGGATAGGGTGACTAGGTGTCCGGTTTCTGACCGGACCACCCTGTCAAAAAGGGATCCACACGGCTCCTGTCAGCACCGCTGACTGGGTCATTGACTGTCTGGTTGGCAGCGCCGCACACGGGGCTGGCAGGCTCCCTGCTAGCCTCTATGCCGTGCGGTTCCCAGGAAGAAGCCAGCATGTCTCCCGTTATGCTCCTACGCGTAGGGGCAGCCAGGGGGCTCCACATGCTGCTCAGTGCCAAGTGCCGCCCCCACAGCTCCCATTGGCTGAGAACCATGGCCAATGGGAGCTGTGGGGGTGGTGCCTACAGATGAGGCAGTGTGCAGAGTGGCTTGGCTGTGCCTCCATGTAGGAGCCAGAGGCGAGACATGCCGTTGCTTCTGGGAGTTGCTTCAGGTAAGTACCACCCAGAGCATGCATGCCTGACGCCCTCCCAGGCCCCAAATCCCTGTCCCAGCCCTGAACGCCCCCACCACCACCCGAACCTCTCGATCCCAGCCTGGAGCACCATCCTGCACCCCAAGTCCCTCATCCCCAGCCCCACCCCAGAACCCGCACCCCTAGCCGGAAGCCTCACTCCCCCCCGGTGCCCCAACCACCTTGCCCCAGCCCTGATCCCCCTCCTGCCCTCTGACTCCCTTGGTCCCAGCCCAGAGCACTCTCCTACATCCCCAGACCCACCCCAGAATCTGCACCCCCAGCCAGAGCTCTCACACCTATCTGCACCCCAACCCCCTGCTCCAGCCCGGAGCCCCCTCCTGCACTCCAAACCCCTCTGCCCTAACCCGGAGCCCCCTCCTGCACCTCAAATCCCTCATCCCCAGCCCACACCCCCAGGCAGAGCCCACACCCCCAGGCAGAGCCCACACCCCCTCTCGCATCCCAACCCACTGCCTCAGCCTGGAGCCTCCTCCTTCACTCTGAACTCCTCATTTCTGGCCCCACCCCAGAGCCCACAACCTCATCCAGAGCCCTCACCCCCTCCTGCACCCCAGCCCCCAGTGCCAGTTCGGTGAAAATGAGTGAGTGAGGGAGGGAGGATGGGAAGAGCGAGCGACAGAGAGGGGGGGCATGGAGTGAGCAGGGGTGGGGCTTCGGAGAAGGGGTGGGGCATGGGCATGGCCTCGGATGAGGGGTGGGGCAAGGGTGTTTAGTTGTGTCTGAGTAGAAAGTTGGCATCCCTAGGTGGGACTCAGGTTACAAGCCCCCTGCCTGGGGCTGAAGTCCTTGAGCTTCAGCTTTGCCCCCTGCACCCAGTGTGGTGGGGCTTTGGCTTTGCCCCCCCCCCCCCCCCCCCGCCACGACCCTCCACACACACGGGGCAGCGGGGCTTGGGCAGGCTCAGGTTTCAGTCCCAGCTCCTGGGGTTATGTAGTAATTTTTGTTGTCAGAAGGGGTTCGCGGTGCAATGAGGTTTGAGAACCCCTGCTCTATTGCATAGGTGTTCAGAGCCAAAATTTAAATGAAGATAATATGAATCTACCAGATTCTCAGCTGGTGTAACTCAGCCTAGTTCTAGTGAGTTCAGTAGAGCTACAATGATCTGCACCTGCTGAGATATGTTAAAAAAATGTATTGACACCAAGCATGGCAGTAGTTAGCATTTTGGATGTTTATGCTGTTCTACCAGGAAAGTGGAGATGGAATGAAGGTATTTTTTTTTCCTTTTTACTGTCAAAAACCTAGGCTAAGTTACTGGTGCAGGATCTATTTGATTTGTTACAGTATTTTGCATCAATCTTTAAAATCCACTCACACAGAAGTGCTTCATTGGTTGACTCTGAGTGTGTGACAGAAAAAGTGTTCAATAAAATAAGAACACTGTATAGTCTCACCACTGGAGCTCACATTATACTTGTCACCCTACACTATATATACAAACTGTATCAGCCCTTGCTTTAAATGTACATTTGCAATTCTAGAAGGGAACCCTGGCAAAGACCCACCAAGAATATTCATCACTGAGGGAATGGGGAGAAAACCCCCAGAAAATTTATATGGTCAAGAAAGAAGTGCCTCAGAATTTAATTCAATCTTGAGTTGCTTCTGCCAACAGGGTTTTTTTTCTTCTCACATATCTGAAGATGTTTAAGATGCAGGAGTGGGTAGGGTGATCTCTTAGAATCAGCAATGTATAGGTTGGCAAACTACCCATAACATGTTACACTGCAGGAAGTGGTTAAAATACTGAGAAAAGACAAATAAAAATGGGCAGCTGGTAATTCTATTCAGCCCTGGACAAGGCAAAAATTGATTTACTCCTGATCTTGCAGTTGGGCTATTCTGCTGTTACCTGATTTTTGCTATCATCATCTGTAACTGGCAGTCCTCAGAAATCAGAAGTAAGGAGAAGTACCATAAAGAAATACCTCTTGACACTGCTCTTTTTTCACACAAGAATCATTGTGTTTAATGTCTTATATAGCTCCTGTGATGAAAGCACCTAGTGACTGTTATATTAAAAGCAGATCATGTACATCTTTTATAAAATTGCTAGGCCAGAAGTGCCTAACAGAAAAAAACCCATCATAGCCAAAACTAAACAACTTTCAGTCAGAAACCCATCTGAAAAGAATAGGCTTTCAATGGGAGTGGAAGTTCACTGAATTCGGGCTCTGACTTAGGCTACGTCTTCACTAGGGGGGAGGGGGGAAATCGATTTAAGATACGCAAATTTAGCTACGCGAATAGCGTAGCTGAATTCGACATATCCGAGCCGACTTACCCCGCTGTGAGGATGGCGGCAAATCGACCGCCGCGGCTCCCCCGTCGACGGCGCTTACTCCTACCTGCGCTGGTGGAGTACAAGTGTCGATTCGGGGATTGATTGTGGCATCCCAACGAGACGCGATCATTCGATCCCTGAGAGATTGATTTCTACCCGCCGATTCAGGCGGGTAGTGAAGACGTAGCCTTATTGAACAAGTTTCAAAGACTTAAGACCATTATATGACAACCCTGCAACCTGAAGTCCCTAAGGCAGGGACCCCACAGCAGAACTCTGTATTGCCACAGAAAATCTACCACAAAAGCTCTGCGCAATGGAGTAAGTAACAGAGCTCTCACAAACGGTGTTTCTATAGACAGAGCTCTTGGGCAGCATTCTTCCTGTTTGTCGTTCTACACATCTGTTACCTTTCGATCCTGCTCACTTGCAGAGTGCTGATCCTCCAGAAAAACTTTCTCCATGGTGGACCAGCTCCTGCCAGATCTGCTGACACTAAGGGTTTCTTTCCCCCAGTCTAGTTCTCCACAGGCTGGATCCTTCTGCCAGGTCTACCTCTAGGATACCAGCCTGGGTTTGGCCCTCCTCAATGCCTGCCACCTCCTCCTCCTCTACTGGCACCCTCTCCATTAAAGGCCAGTCACAGGAGACAACCTCTTGCAGCTCTAAGGAAGTCACCTGACTCCTTTGCAGGTGGGTCTGATAACTGACCCAAGCCATCTGATCCCCCAACTAATTAGGATCAGCTGGGTAGAAATGGGAGTGGCTTATCCATCACAGGTGAGGCACAGCACAACTCCCCTTACAGTGCCAGCAACCTGCGACAACATCCCTTAACCCAAGCTCTAGCTTAATGTACCATACATTTCTTTCAAAAGTCTTCACTAACCATTACACAAGCAATACATAAACATCAGCTATATAAATATAACAGAACATTTTCACTATAGAACATGAGGGCTAAGTTAAAAAGTTGGACAGGCACTATAAATCAGGCAAGCTATTATAAAGTGAGTAACAATGGATTATACGGCAGTAGGGAATGTGTTGGATTCATTAATTGCTCATTACCAGATAAAAACAAACAAGCAAACACTGACGTAATAAGTGGTTTTGTGTTTGGTTTGGGGGAGGGGGAGCTAGGGGGAATCCACTAAAACATACCTTTATTCTTAAGATACTTTTTCAACAAAAGGGATTTTTATTTTGAGATGCTGGGGCAGGGGGGTTGTTTGGGAATTATCTACTGTAAGTACCTCATGAAAAAAACAACACTTTTTATCCCAATTGCTCCAGCATATTCCTGGAGCAACTCTAGTCTTCCATCTCCTAAAAACATGGAAGTCAAGGGAGTTACTCTAGATTTGCACCAGATGGAGTTCGAGATTGAAATGTTTATGTAAATCACATCTTTAAAAACCAAACTCACTATAAAGTAACCTCTCACATAAACATGACACCAATGACAATTCATGGACTTTTTTCATGACATAACAATGCTAGGCTTCCAGAAGATAGGGTGAGATATGTATCTACTGAACACACCAAAAATTGCCAAATGAATTCCCTCTCAATAAGCAAAAAAACCCAAGCTATGCAGATCTGCATTATATTATATTTATATTAAAATTCCTAAATCCTTTTAGATAGGCTAAATAACCAAAAAGCAGAACACAGTGCTAACTGCAGAGGTTGGTAATGTCACGAAAGAATTCATAACAAGTTATTTGCTTTATAAAGTCTAAAAAAATTTCAAATAATTCTGTTTTGCTTCTAAAATATTTGAAAATGGTATTATACAGTGAGATGTGGCCTTAACTACCAGAGCACCACTTGATATTTGCTTTGTTTTATGAGACATTCTCTCAAGTAGCTCTACTTGAATCTATTAAGAAGAATAAAAGGAAACGCTATTTAGAAAAGTGTTTTTAAAATCCTGAGCAATTTCCATAATTGTGACACTCGGCACAATTTGATAGTATATCACATTGATTTTTATGTTTTAAGAAACAATCATTACATTATCATCTGCAGTCTAAGCAGTGGAGCCTAACCTCCTAATTAGGATGAAAAACTTACCAGTTACAACCCCAGTAAGTCACAGTAAATCAATATTTTTAATAAGGATTAATTTTTAAAAACTCTACAAGGTTGTATTGGAAGCTATGCTGGCATGTCTATTGATTAACATTTGGTATTACATCTCATAAAGGGCCCATTATATAAAGCATCAATCTAAGTGTAGTGTTTCCCTCTTCTTGAATATTATTGAATTATTTTTTGTATTTCACATTAAAAAGAGTCAAATAAAAGGGAATAGAGTACTAAAAGAATACAGATATACAGGAAGTGTATGTTCTACATTAACTCACTACAGAGTAATATAATGAATATTTCAGATTGTGCTTGACTCAAAATACATGATTAAAAATGCTGTAGAGCTTTTTTACTTACTATTTTCTTCCATGTCAGCATAAAATGTCTTAAATCTCATGATTTGTGGATGTGACAAAGTTTTAGTTGCTGTCATGCAGGGGATCAGTCATTTCACGATGACAATAAATCAACATTTTAGCTACAGACGGATTGCACTGTAATGTGGGAAAGAAGGATTTCTACAATAAAAAGAAAAGGGGGATCATCCACTTGCAATTTGGGGTTGTATTAATTTAAAAAAAGGAATGTATATTACACTAAAATACTAAGAAGTTGTTAATAAAGCAGCTTCCAAGACATGCCTAGAACACATGAATATGCATTTCTGTCATCCGAAACTATTCAGTGTATCTGATAAGAGATTTCCCTTGTTGCTTCTGATTCCCCTGCCCTCTATTGGAAGGTTTTTCAGGTAAACAGCCAATTTACCATGTATGAGAGATGTTTTATGTCATTTCATGGGGGAAAATGCTTTAAGAATCATAACCAGGTACCACTGAAAAATAAATCTAAATTCAACAGCAACCTAGCTGGAAATTTACAGACGCACACAAATCTGTGAATTGATGCTAGGTGGCAGTACTGTGCAATTAAAACAAAAAAATTCTCCTCTCTGACTCATTCCAGGCACTTTTCAAAACAAGCATCTTGTACATTCCAAGTAATGATTTAAACAACATACAGTCAGATATCATATTTTCTTTAATTTGAAACTCTTGAGAACTATATTACTTAAATAGATGTTTCAGAATTAGATTCCCTGCATGCAAAATAGTGCAAGGAGCAGTGGGAAAAGGTACATGTTCAGCTCAATACCTAGGGCCTCTTTCCGTACGTACTGCAGGAGGAAAAAACACCACTGAGGTTTGAGAGAGGAGTGTCTGCGTGAGTCCTATAAGATCATGGATCCTTATTCTTCTCTTCTACAAACTGTATATGTTCTGTCCTACTGTATTTCTCAGAAATAAATACAAGTTTGAAGTAAGTAGGATTTTAAAAGTGTGCGATTTACTTATTAAAATAATACTTCTAAGTAAAGGTTTGTTTTATTCAATTAAAAAACATTATAAAAATGTTTCAAAAGCATACAAAGATATTAAAATTAGGTAAATGTATCACCAGTGGGCAAATGAGATTAGACAACCAACACCACATATTTCTTGTCAAGCATTTTCAGAACATTGTTTACTTGTCACAGTACTAAATAGCCTTTGAAAGATAATGTGTGTAGTTCACAGAACCATAAAAACTGAAGAGGGAACAGGCTTAACAGGTCATCTTATCCATCCCCCAACCATCCAGAAAAATGTCCATGATAAAATACTGTCACTAAGATGGAAAACTCCATACTAGGTTTTTACCTATTTCACACTGCTTACTAACCACTTTGGCAGAATTGCAAATTACAATAATATACAATAGCATATTTAGCTTATTTGTGGAAATAATATTGTTTACATCTTATATAACACTGGAAGAGCACCCTTCCCCATTTCAAAAACCCACAAGTAATGGTAGAGAAGGACTTTTAATATGATAATAGTACACAGAGTAACATTAGTTTGCATTATAAAACAAACACAGTATAAGGGACCTGAGAATCACTGGACATCTACATAAAGAAATCACACTTCTCTCCCTCACATTTTACTAATGATGCACACACATTTATTGAATTAATTATAGATTATTAGCTGAGACCTACAGTTTCCAAACTCAATAACAAAAACAAAAAAAAGAGCATTGCAATCAAGTAGTAGGCCTCAGAATCACAGCATTTAGAATGGTAGCTGAGAGGACATATAGCCCAACTCTTAGCATTAGAGGGGGACTGTCCTTTAAGGGCAAGTCTACACTATAGTGTTACATCGGCACAGCCGCACCATTATAGCGCATCTGGTGAAGACGCGCTATGCCGACAGGAGAGCGCCGTCTTGTCAGCCTAATTACTCCACCTCGTCAAGAACTGAAAGCATCTCCTGCCAACCTAGTGCTAGTGTGGAGAACACAAAACTTGCACCGCTCAGGCAGGGGTGCTTTTTCACACCTCTGAGCGATGGAAGTTAAATCTATTTAACCAGTAGTGTAAACCTGCCCTAAGTGTTCTTAGTCCCCTAGGTCACTTCCAATGTTATTGCCTCATTCACCAGCCTTAACAAATTATTTTCTTGTCTAACTGACCTTCATATTGTTTTTGTCAGGGCAGAGGGTTTTTTCAGTGTTCTGTTTCAGTCCTTTTAACACTTTTTTAACTTTTTTATTTTCTCTAGTTTATCAAAAATTTTTATAGTTCTCACAAGGTACCGAACACTACCAACAGTACCCTCAATAGCCACAAACTGGTATCTAAAGAGGAAATCTCACCTGCCTGCTCTCACACAAGACATTCTTATTGTTAAAGTACATCATTCACTTTTTGGGGGGGGGGGCAACAAATCGTACCAGTCACTCATGGCTAATCACTCAAAGAGGTGAAACTCTGGCCATAAAATATAATTCAAGATCCCCACTAGTACATAGCTCCCATTTTGCAACCTCTGGCACCAGTTCTGGGTTGCCATAACATATCTAGCACCTGCAGGATGATTCCTATGTAGCGGAACCCTCTGGTAACATAGGCTTGGATGCACAAAAAGAGTTAGGCACCTAAGATTAAGTTTTAGGTGCCACAAGACTCACAATTCACAAAACTCCCAGCTAATCCTATAAGCATCTAAACTCCTTTGGTACCTAAAAGTTTCTGCAGTAAGAATTCCCTGAGCACCTATGTTTCTGCCTCTAAATTTGCACACTGCCTATCTCCTGTGTAAGCCACAGAGCACACCTTCTTACTCAAAACACAGTAAGAAGTCAGTAAGTTTGGCTACCTAAATTGCACGTGGGATCCAATCCAGTAGGTGCCTCTCTGAGCATGCCTATTGAATCCAGCTCTTCAGGTGAATTTGCACAAAGGAGACGGGCAGGAGTGGGAGGAGGACAACCTCCTTCATAACTTAGTCCTAACCACTGGTATTACTCACCTGGGATATAGGAAACCTCTGGTTGAAGTCACCAGTTCAACTCCTTTCTCCCCCAAAGGCAGAGAGGGGTCTGCCACCTCTCAGCTGAGTGTTCTAACCATTGGGATATGGGATAGTTTCATGTGGGGCTCCCTCAGTCTCTCCTGTTGAAGCTGTTACACTCTGGATAAATGAGAACAGTGTCATTTGGGCCACAGAGAAAGCAAGCACAAGGCTGAGAATGACCATATCTGGGGGATTAGAACACTCACCCAGGATGTGGGAAATCCAAGATCCACTCCCCCTGCTCCAACAGGTGCCCTAAAGTTTGAGGGAGATGCTTGCCTTCCCCCACCCCTAGCATAGGTGCCTAACTTCCAGAGAGGGTTCACAGCTGAGAATCACAAGCAGAGATAGGCATCTCCCTGCAGCCTGGAGTTTGATGCCTTCATGAAAACGGTGGGGCTAAGCCTCTCTCATTGGCTAGCCTAGGTGGCTCCCTGCCTAGCACACTGACTTTTATGGATTGCAACCTAAAGTACCTCTCTCTCTCCCCATTCACTATACTGGGAGCCTGGGCTTCCAATGCAGGCTTTCTGAACTGCAGTGATTTTCTAGGCTTCCAAAAGTTAGGCACTGGGAAGCTCAGTCACAACTACTAACTCCTTTTGTGCATCCAGGCTGTGGTGATTCTTGCACCGTTCCCTTCCTGGCTACTTGGGGGGACACAGCAAGAGGATGTAGCCAAGATTCCTTTACTCCCGGCTGATACCTGGATGCTATAAGGGTCTCTTGGAACCATTAGCAAACAGTGTAGATAACCTTTGCTGGGGTTACTGGCCTGGTGTATAGCAGCTTTAGGATTAGAAGAGGACAAAGTACACCACACCTTTGCAACCCCTGTTCTGCAGAACGAAGTGCTCCTCAGCCACAGCTGAACATCCGTTCCTCAGTTTCTATATGGTCATATCATAGTGAAATACAGTGATAATGTTCAACTTTGTGCCCACACAACCTTAGTTTATGAACATTTAGAGGTCCCAAAAAGGTGGATTAAAACTATTTCCTCCTATAAATCATATTTTATTAGACAAGAGCACCCTTCAAATGCATCACGTTTCAGTGTGTCTCCTGAAGTCCTCAGAAGGAGCTTCCGTACTAGACAGAAATAGAGTATAATGTTAAAGGCAGAGCCTCAAAAATAAACTTATCAACCAGTTAGAGCTCTTACACTAAACTGTGGTAAAACAACTTGTGTCAATGGTAACATCAGAAACACAAACAATAACAAATCCAACCTATCCATAATAGCAAAATCGGAAGTATTAGAGTGGGGAGGGTTGTTCCAATCTGGTGTATAAGAGATGCTAAAGCTGTATTTACAGATAAAAATGCTAATTTGTGCAACTCTGAATCACCAGTCTGGAACTTTTAAAATCTGCCTACCATTCCCTTTAGGGAGAGAATAGAGGAGGAGGATTATTACTCAGGAACAAACACTCAATGCTTTATGAACAAAGGTTGCATCTGCAGAGGAGAGGAGTCAAGTCAGTCCTGTACTGCCTGGAGTAATTATTTTGTACCCCTGACGGAAAAAAACACATGGTAGACCAAACTGCAAATGTGAAAATCAATTCCACCAAAGGATTCCCTCTTTCCTCATCAAGTGGCTATGAGCTAAGTGGAGTGGGTCCTGACACAGAGGACAAAGGATTCCTTCATTTGAATCCAGCGGTCCAAAGAAATCTTAGAAAGATTTTAAGGATCATATTCTGCTTTCCATTACACAAGGCAGAAAGTCAACTGAATTTAATGGAGTTATTCTGCTTTTACTCTGCCTTTTGGGCCACTTCCGCTGAATGCATAATCAGTCTGAAGACCCTAAATTCCCCCACATCCTGTAGTAAAAAGGTCAGATCCCTTCTAACAATGATAGCATGCCAGTGTGGCTCTGTTTTTAAAAAGCTATGGCTTTTAATTTCCTGGTTATTTGATAATTACTCTATTTAACATGTGATTATTTGCATGAAAAAGTGATTGACATCAGCTGGTATTAATGATTGTGGGTGAGTTTAGTTCCTGTTTGTAAACTAAAGCTCTTCCATAAATGAGAGTTTTCTTGTTCAAGGTGGTGGATGTTCTGGGCTCTGATGAAGACATGTGTGCACTGAAATGCTAGCCATATCTTTCTTATGTTAAATATTGATGCTAAGTAAATGAATAGTAACATTTTATTGGATAAAGGAATTTGAGATATCTTTTGGTATTGGACTGCCACAGCTTTTTCTTTTGTAACTTGCTATAGCAGCATTTAGCAGTTTGGCTCTGTGTGATTTGAGCATCCATGTTTGGGAAACATTTCTCTTTAAAAATTAAGTATGCATTACCTGGTATTGACTATATACAAGCTAGCATATATACATACTGCACCATTTATATCGGTATGCATTAAGCACAAATATTGTAAAAGTGATATAGCCTAAACTGACCAATACCATAATCCTGTTCACTTATGCTAAGTATCCCATAACACCTTGCATTTGCTGAAGCAAGCATTTGGCACAAGCAGATAGGAAACTTGTCAAGATACATTTATTCTATATTTTAGTACAAGCTGGGAAGTACGCTCACAGACCAGTACCTGGAATGCTAGTGTCCAAAACAAAGATAAGGAAAAAACATAACAACAAGTTAGGGAAGTAGAACAAACTAATGGGTTGGATTTTAAGGACATGTGAAGAGATGAGTAACTTGTAAAATCATATAAATAATACTAGCAGAAGTGTGTAATTGTGGAAGCACACCTTCTGAGTAAGGTGAGTGTAACATCACTGCATGACACAGTTTCCTGGAGACAGATTCTATACCATGCCATTTTCCAGTACTATACTATTATTGGCTTAGAGCAATAAACCTGACTGACATTGGTTATTTGGCCAAAGTGTGGTCACGCAATTGACTATACAATTTATCAATGCACACCTTCTATGTTTGAAAGACAAAAGGTACATCATCAATGGTTTAGCCAAAGGAGAAACAAAGGGGCAAGCTTTAAAACCTGTGGAATATTGGGGAAGAGGGGGGAAGGGGAAACAAAATATCACCTGTGTGTTCTGGCACTTCTTGTGGCAACTACAGCAAACAGGAAAAGGATTATCAGCAACTTGGTCAAATGAAACTAAACAGGGACCTGACTGGGTAGTGTCAGCAGAGGAAACACTACTATACAGGGTTTGTGAAGTTGCACACTAATTCTGGTAATGCTACCACTGCTAGGTTGGGTCAATGGATAATAAGTGCCACAGATACTTAACTATGTTGGCTGTGGTTTTGGAGAATTCACAATACCTAAATTTTATAGGGACATGAGAAAAATCTTATGACCATCTGAAAAGTGTATTATAAAAGTGTTTAAACCCTGCTGATGATACATGATAGCAGTTTGTTACAGCTGTACATAATAGAATGTTTCTGAGGGGGGGAAAAAAGTAAAATTCACATATTAAATTAAGGATTGATTCCTGTAAAGGGCTGGACGTCATCAGCACCTACTACGGGAACTTCACTCATCACTTTATACGAAATATCCCTACCATTTTTCAGGACCAAGACTTAAAATTCTGACAGCAAATCAGATGTCTGGGTAGTTGACAAATATTCCCCCCAAAAGAGTGTGTTTTTGAGTCTTCAGACAGTAATTAAATATTTAGCGGAAACTTCTAGCCAATTGTTAATTCGATAAAAATCAGGAAGATAGTAGGTTTTTATAATTGTTTGTTTCTCTATGGTTGACATACAGTCTTTGATCTTATCAATGTATTATATCTTTTCATAAAGTCAGCTTTCTACTACTGCTCTATGCTGCACTAACATCCATTACATGAAGTGACGGTGTCTTAACTGAAATTACTTTACTCCTGTCCGTTTCATAAAAATTCATTGTTTTAATCTAGTACATGTAATATTAACAAGAATTAAATGTCTGGTCCCTCTATTATTCGGTCACTGACACTTTTCTTCACATGAAAGCAAAACTGTTAACAGTTTAGGTTTTTTTTTTTTTTAAATAACCCATTTCATGATACTTTCTAAAAAAATAAATGATTACAATACTAGTAGCAGGAAGGATACCTGAGTGCTGTCCAGATGTCAACTGTCACTTCTAAGATTCGCCTCACCTTCACTTCAAGATTTGCTCATTAAATATAACCAGGGAATAAACATTCAATGTGTGTGCACATGTGATGGGTGTGTGTGTGTGTGTGTGTGTGTGTGTGTGTGTGTGTGTGATGGGCTATAGAGACCTAGGAAGAACAGTATGAAAAGTCAGACAGAAAAGTCCACTGAAATCCTTAGAATTAGGCACCCCAGTATGAGCCTCAAAAAAGTGATACTCATTCTTCCAAAGAAGATCTAGGCCCTTATCCAGCAAAGCACTTGAATACATGCTTAACTAGGCTGAAGTCAATGAGACTAGTCATATGATTAAGGGCTTTACTCGATCATGGCCTTAGGGAGTGTTTCACTTAATTCCTACAGTTGTGTGTTCAGAAAATGGATTTCCATGAAACAGTAAAATTAAAACAAAAGAGGCTGTTAACTCCAGGTAGTCACACAGAATAACATCAAGCATAATACCCCAAAATTATACAGACATCTCCCATGTTCTCCACAATAAACAATGCAGAGCGGTCTGCCAAGTCCGGAGATAGCCTGAAGTAATAAACATGAAAAGTGTGAACCTTATCATTCCTCTCAAGAGAGCGTCAACTCCAAGACTCACTGCTCTGGAGGGTCACACAAACACCTCAGTGAAGACAACAGCTTCCCCCACTCACCTAACGGATACAACTTGGCTGGTGCAGTAGGACCTCCCTGCTGTCACCCCTGCCTTTAAGGATGACCCGTGACCTCTCTAGGAATAAAGGGATCCCTTTGCCAGCACCAATCCAAATGTGTCAGGATGGAGCCATGGAGCAAGGGTATGATCGTAGGGATGGAGCCACAGGATGCTTCATGTCATGGTATATCAGTGCCTCAGATTACCTTAATATGGGTCTGGATAGACTGGCTAGTGCACACTGACTGAGTCAACTGTTCAATAGTTATTTTTATCTTCCCTGTTGAAAGAGTGGATTTCACTTAGTACAATTCCCTTAGTAAATTATTTACTCATGCACAGGCAAACAACAAACCCACTCACAAACAAACATAAACAAGCAAACTGACAAACTATAAACTCATCAAGACATTTTTCTTAAAGAACTAACAAGGAAATAAAATAATATCTATTTTTAAATACTTGGCTGTTACAATGATGGCGACTACCACAAGACATGGCTTCTCCCCAGCTTCCAAACACTCGCTGACACACCCAATCTCCTTTAAGAAGGTTTGGTCTCTTAACATAGGCAAGTAAGGCAACAGAAAAACAGTTTTTTTAACTCATTCCTCTTCCGTGTACTCTTCAGTGTACTTTTCCTCCATCCCCACTGTCATCACTGTTTTTGACACACACACACACACACACACACACACACACACACACACACACACACACACGAAACACATGACTCCCTTGCCTGCGAATCAAACCTAGAAAATTATAAGCAACTGAAAAGGAACTTTGAAATAGAAACACATAACTTTTGTAATAACCTCAGATATAGCTATCACTGGTATAATATAAATATTTTAAACCAAGGCCTCCAGTTTCTATGATAACAGCATTGCATCTTTCAAATTAAAAAAGGACCTTTGCTATATTACACTTCGTTTGAAATTTAGACATCCTCTGGATCTAGTATGAGACTGTGGGGTGTACTCTGAAAGACACTGTGCTGTTGGTAGGTGAAATTGAGACTTCGGGATAGTGTTCCAGATATAGGGTGACCAGATGTCCTTATTTTATAGGGACAGTACCGATATTTGAGGCTTTTTCTTATATAGAAGCCTATTCTCCCCCCCAATCCCGATTTTTCACACCTGCTGTCTGGTCACCCTATCCAGATATTGTAGTAACCAATCTAGAGCTATAGATGTATTCTCCACACAAGCTAAATTACACAAGTATTTTATGATCCTGCTGCTCTAAGTAATGTCTGACCCAATTGATTCAGGTGTATTTTACAATATTAGCATCTATAGTTTTTTTCATTAATATTGTTTAAAAGTGGAAGTGGGTATACTCAGCACTTATTTCTTTTCAAATCACAGTGGCTACAGCATTCCTAGCCCCTGTGTTAAGTTGCTAGTTGAAGGGTTTTGACAGTTTTACCCTACATCTTTTTATTCAGAAAGACTTCTAATCCTGAAACTGGTTCTTTGTTTTAAATCAGAGATGTATTGATTAACTGTGAGATAGAACGTAGCTCACTGGTGGCTGAGTAGGGTATACACTATGGAATTAGGACAGTTAAACACTGTAATCGATCCTTTCATTCTACAGCCACTGCTGCTGCAGCAAGCAGTTTCTCTAAGCTATTAATTTTATTATTAGCACACCTGGAGACATTGTTTCCCTGAGGGAAAAGCAATTCAGCTGTGTATGCTCCAAAGACCAGTGGCATGGGATCAATGAGACAGCTGGGACTGCAAGGTTTCGAAGCATCTTTTTCCATTGGAATTCAGATTGGTGTGACAATGCAGTTTGTAAAATAGCAATGATGCAGTGATATTGCTTAAATTTTCTGTTTGCCTCATCTCACCTCATTTACAGTTAATCCCTTTTAAACAAGTTAGCCATGTTACAAGAAGATAAAGTCACTGGAAGTACAGAGAGACTCTAGCAAACAAATATTGTCTGAAGATCTGGCAATTACATAATGGTTACGGATTTTGCCAGCTGTATTGTGTCCAAGCTTTCTTCTAACCATGAGTTCTCCTTCACTACACCGGATATCAACCTAAGCCCAACAAGTACCATTTTGCTCCTTGAACCATTAACTTCTCCCTTTCCTTCTACAAGAATGAGGCAAAGTGCCTCAGTCTGAGGACAATGGATCGACATTCATGTCGCACTCCCCATCAGTACCCAGCCCAGGCCAGGGAAGTTAGTGATCCAGTAAATCAGCCTTCTTTAAAAACTAGTGCGACTCCATACTTGAGACAAAAATGGAAAGAGGGGAAGGACTGAGAACTAAATTTCTGCTAAGCACTGAATTATCTTGTGTAGAAATATGAAACAGAGAACCCCTATTGTGCCAAGAGTTCATGATTCCAACTTTGATGATTTTCATGTGTGGAGGGAGAGAAGATAAGAACTGAATAAGGGTCATGTGTGTTAAATTTGCCATGGGATCATACAGATTAAAATTCACATCTCAAGAAAAATATTCTAAATTCAACTTTTATATCACGCAGTATGCTATAGGGAAAGGGCTAATTAAAAGTTTCTGAAACATTTACTTTCATTTCATATCAATGAGAAGGAAACTCAAAATTAAACAGTAAATTGAAGCAGCACAGTATTAGCAGTAGTTGACTTTACTTTGCATTAGTGATTGAACTTGTTGTTGTTGTTGTTGCAACCCTTTTGAAAGAAAGTTATACTTGGTTTATTATGTTGTAATTCCAGAATATAAGATAAAGATTAATGCTTTCCATTGTGAACACTCCCACTTTCATTTGAAGAAAGAGTAGGGGAAGTAGGTCTTTATATATATAAAATTTATTACCTGTAGTCTCTGCCCAGAGGAGGAATTATTTTTATTAGAAGAATAAGAATTGTGCATTAAATGGAAGAGCCATGTTACGAGGTTTTGTGAAAGTATTGTTTTTCTACTTTTTTTTAAAGTTGCTTTTTGTGCTTCATTTATAAATTAAAAATAGAACTGAATAGGCTTAATGAGCATCAAATCCTCAATGAGAACTAGCACACACAGATATTTTTACCCACATTAGACATGTTTGTGAGGGGAAAAGAAACTCATTTGAAGCTTCACATAAGTTCTGAGCTCCACCAAAATAGTCTATAAAGCTTGAAATTCTCTGAACACACACACACACGCACACACACACACACACATCTCCATTAAAAAAGAAATTCAAAGGGAATTCACAGACTGAAATCTTTATAAAGAGAATGTTAAAGTTGAGGCACATAGAGCCGGAACCAAAGCCCAATGAAACAGGAGCCTTACTATTAATTTCAGGAGGTTTGGATCAGGCCCATGTTGCCTTTTTAAAACACAATAGGCCCGCTTTCTGTGAAACCTGAGCACCTTTAATTCACAATAAATTCAGTGGGAGTTGATGACATTGAGAAATTTGAAAGAGGCACTCAGAATGAAGAGCCCATTTCTAGTAGAACTTTATAGTGTTCAGAAAATCTTAAATACTAAAAACTCAAGGAATTTTCAATGAGCCAATAAGCACTTCCTCCATATCTCTGCCTATGAGCCACAGACCTTGTTAACTTACTACATCTACATTATGGCTACTACAGTCCCTGTATGCTTAATTATCCACTCACTCTCATGGTCTAGAAAATACAACTTCTCATGTATTGCCATTCACGTATGGTCCAGAGATGACAACCTCTCATTCACAGTCCCATCATGGCTTAGAAATTCCAACATATCTTATTCATGCTCTAAACCTCCAGTTAAAGTGTATATGCTTTTACTCCATTCTACTTAGGCACACCCTGAGCTGGGGTTATATTTCTGCTCCATAGCCCATAAATGTTTAGGCCCCACTTAGCAACTTCCTCACACAGCAATTACCAGCTCTTGTCCAATTCTCTCTACAATTCCTTTCCCTCATGTGGTCTGGTGTTTGGCCTAACATAACCTGAGGGTGTAGAGATGCATCCATAACATCTCTTGTACGTCTTCCTGCCCAAGTTGGATTCTGCACATTTGACTGGAGGCTGGCCATCACCAATCATCTCTTAAAGACATACTGACAAGTTCAGGGGAAGGCTTTCCAATACAGGTGCTGTATATCAAGGATACAGATCCTGCCTCTGACCTGCACTCTTTCTGATAGTATTGGAGACTAATCCTTGTACCTGATATAGGTTGGAAGGTTTAGTGTAGGTTATATCATACATGCAGAAAACAAACTGTTGAAATCACATACTCAACATGGCAAACTTAAGTTCTGGGTATCTAATGGCAAGGGCTTGACATCGTGAGGAATAGGGTGGGTAAGGATGTTGGAGCAGAGTTATAGCTGATGAAAGCTTGCAGTCGGATAATGAAACTTGATGAGGTGACATTGGACCAATGCCACAGACACACTTAAACCAGTCTTTGTGCATCTATTTTAGATGTAACTAGATCAATTTTAAATCAATTATGTTACACCAGTGCAAGTTTGTTTAATATGAAGAAAGTTATATTTGCAACCTTAATTAGCAGAGTGTGAAGTTTACCATTCTGCAGAGGACCAGCAAAAGTCCTGTGCACAACTTAAATCCACAAAACAGGACTTTAGTGGTACTAAGTGTTGCACAGTCTCTACAGAAGAATGAATTTCCTCAATTAAGTTTATTTATGTAGAAAGTAGCGGAGTGTGTGTGTGAGGGAAAATGGAACAATAAAACCTACTTCACCACCACAACAGACTCATGACTAAAGTTAGTAAAAACACTCCAAAATGCTGTTCAGTGCCATCACATTCAAGACCATTTTTAATGTTGACTCCACAAGAAGTCTATTTTATAGAATAGATATTCTTGTCCTATGTTACAATTAAAAATAAAGCAGCTAGTGAGAATTATAGAAATATGTGATTTCACTCCTTTATTCTATGTGCAAACCCATTTTCTAGAAATGTATCTGTTTCCTGAAACTGTTTAGAGATTTTTGACATACATTTTTCAGCTGACTGTTATTTGTGAGCTGTGCATTTTGGCCATTCGCAGTGTTTTATTGGTAACTAAAGTTCCATGGCATCGTTTATGCTAAAAAAATGGACTTCCAAAAGTGATTAGACTTGTTCAAGGGCAAATACCAATGTCGACATGCAAACCAGCTGTATATACAAAGAACAGCATTGCCTTATCATTGTGGGAATAAAGACCTGTTCACACCAGTATTCATGAATAACAAAGATTATCCAACTTTGTAAGGCACTATGAGATCTAAAAATGAAAAGCATTATATGCACTAAATATTTTTATTACTTTTTAATGCAAGGCACTTTATGGGCTACACACATTCCCATCAATAGGTCCTCAGAGAGCTGTGTAGTGCCTTTACCGATTGGCAGCATAGAACATGGATAACAAAGTGTTCAATACATTTGAGTCACTCATCTTCACAATCAGATATGAAAACATTTGAAGGTAAAGCAAAAATTTAGTATTGTAATCAGCCAGAAGACATTGTCTACATCACACCTCTCTCTCTCTCTCTCTCTCTCTCTCTCTTTAACTCCACCTACATTTAAAAGATTTTTTTTAAAGACTTGAACTCAGGACTGCTAAGTGTACTAATGCCCAGGAAAAAGCAGCAAATTGAACGTTCCTGTCTCTCGGACTATTATTTGCCCTTTTTTCTGGATGAAATAATGAAATATGACTACAGAAAAATGAATTCAAAGTGTCATCCTGAAAAAGGAAAGAAAACTGGCATCCATACCAAAAACAAGCCAATCCTTTAAAGTTTTCACTGAACCCGTAATTAAAAAAAAACAAAAAACACTCTGCCATTTGTTGGATTCCTCTCTGTTGTGATTTTTATGAGCAATGCAAAGCTTGAGCTGAGCCAGGGGAATATGCAGAAATCTAAGAAACAGAAATTAAGAGGCAATTGCTCCTTGAAATCTTTTAGTTGTTCTGACAAACCAGCTTGCCACTGTCATACAGAGACGTAGGAGTGGAGAGGGAGGTGTTAACAAGAAAAAAATATTGGTCAAAGAAGTTGCACATCAGAATGCAGATGAAACAGGCAAAACATACCAGGCACCGTGCAAAAATAAAACAGACCTAGGGAAGGCTCATCTCTGGACCCCTGATGAGGCTTGTAAAGCTTCAAAGATGCCAAGTTAACTAATGCCATCTATCAGCAGGGAAGCCAGAAGAGGGGCATGGAAGACCCTTATGCACAGGCTTAACTCTGTATGCCAGTAGTCCCATTGACTTTAATGGGACTGCTCATGCTAGTAAAGCTAAGCACGTATAAGGGTTTGCAGGGCCAGGACCCAAGTGTTGTACATACTGTGTATATGGTAGCTGTGTAAAAATGTTCTCTAACAGTCTTTCACTCAACAGCCTTGATGCTGGCCAGATGGTAAAAACAGTCAACAAAACCTTTTTAAGAGACTTTGAAACATACCTAATAAAGTATATTTTATATTAAACGGATATTTAGAGATATACCATAATTTATTAAATGTATTCATTATAAATCCTTTCACATTTATATTGAACTCAAAATATGACTGATTTCATTTTTTCTGGTGCCCTGTTGTACTAAGGACATTGGGACATGAAGGGTCAATAACATATTAAAGAAATAACCATTTATGCATTATTTATTAACTGTGTCTTCTCCTCCGCTCCTGGAAGAGACGCAGAAAATCCTGCATGCATACAGGAAAGAACAGACTGCGCCCATAAGAACTACTGCAATACAGATAATAAATAAATAAAATAATAGTAACAATTAATATTAGGTAACAGTTACCTACCTGGGTTATAATGATATCTACTTCCTTCCCCTCCTCACATGTTTCAACAGCATATTCAGAGACTGGATTTCAAAGCATTCTCTAATGCTCCAGAAGCATGTCTCCTTTGAGAAAAGGTGTAAGAAGTATAATTCCTACTGAAAATGTTAAAAGTGTTGCACTGTATAGCAAGTTGAGTGTGCATAATACTGAGGGCACAGAACTAAAGTCTAAACTGAAAAGTAGTTGTATGGAGCTAGGATGTTCAAAAGGATGTGGAAGTGGGCAGTGTATGAAAACTATGAGGACTTAGCTTTTTCACGAGATAGCAGAGGAATAACTTTAGAAAAAAAATCTCATGTAGCTAAGTGTCAAGTGGGCATATCAGAGCTACCTGTGGAGACACTTAAACATGCATGCTTGTCATGTTTCCAAATATTTGAAATCAGGTAGCTCTTTTCTTTGAATGCATGTGGTTTATACAGAGTACAGTTAATTTTCCAAAGTAATCTGTCTCCTCTCAGAGTTTGCCCAAAGGACCTCAGTCCTGACAGGCAATATCTCTGCTATTCTACCCCTAGACCTTCACTGAGCAGAGCCTGCTTTCCAGTGTTTCCCAACTGTGTGTAATATTTGTGATGTGCACAAATGGGACTGGGTTGAGGAACAACAGGAAATTTGTATAAGGAAAAGGAAAAAGGTGGCTTTATGCCAAATTGATAGCCTTCTTACTCTGGGGCTGTCTGTCTGGTTCATCACCCTTCCTTGCCCTCCAGTTAGTTACAGCAGCCTCAGGTCTGCTCTAATCTATGGGGCCATTGGCAGCCAGAACATGAAGCCTTTCTTGCCATACCATCATTCCTTCACAACATATTGGGGTTAGGTGTCGTGTAGAGCCATTAATCTGGCTCTCTTCCACTTCTGGGGTCCCCCTATATGCAAAGGGAACAACAGTGTTAGACAGAACCCAGCTAACATAGGGGCAAATTCAGGTCCAACGTCTGTGGATACAGAGGTTCTGCATGCACTAAAGTGTGACGTTGCATGTTAGGAATCGGAGCCTCACAAAGGATATGCATGCCTTTCTCAGCACAGAAGTCAACTCTGTAGGGACCCTTGCAGAGCACCATATACGTGTGAGGCATATTCTGGCAAGCAGAGGAGGGGTTGGGAGGATCTACTGTTCGGTGGATCTTCCCGTAAGTGTGTGACCAATAAAGGCCTGCAAAGCCTGCTCCAACCATAAAGTTGGATTATTTTAAGTACAGGGGTTCTATAGCCACTCCGTGGCCTATCAAGGAGGATCTACTTCATCCCAGCCTGTCTATTTGGGTGAGCACTGAGCTCTGGCTATAAAATGTAGGGTACTGAATGTAGTATCAGCAACAAACTACAGCATGCACTTGAGTTTCTTTGTTGTAAAAAAAATAGGTTATATATTAAAACTCTACTGATACATTTGCTGCTAGTGGCTGCTCATAACTATTACATACTTGGTTTTTACTTTATTATTTTGTATAATAGTTACAGTTATAGTTAGAACTATAACATATCTAACCGATATAGAAAAAAACATATTTCCTACCAACGAAGAGCAGGTACTTGGGGTACACAAGGGAGCAACTGTTTCAGAGCATACAGCAGTACTACACATTAGCTAAGGACAAGAAAGGAAAAAATAAACTGTAAGGGAAATTTAGGCAGAATCTAATTACACAAGTTGGAATATGGCCAAGACACTACATTTAACACCCCTACTCCTGTGAAGAGTGCCATGGGATCTTTAATGACCACAAGTGGTCAGGACCTCAGTTTTAGATCTCATCTGATAGACAGGCTAATGAGATTTCCAGTATTTCTTGCTTCTGCTTAGACTGACAGCAACCTTTCTTATAGATTTCAACAGAACCTGAACAGAACCAGAAATTACAGAGCTGGGCAAAAGTGATAATATGTAACTTTTTTCAAATCTCAAAACAAGTTTGATTCAAGTTCAAGATGAATTTTATTAAGTATACGTAAATTATCCAAAGTTTGGTTACCAATCCTTATCATTCTCTCTCTCTCTCTCTCTCTCACACACACACTCACACACACACACACAGAGTGAAATCTATATGATAAAATCTAACAAATACAGAAAATTCAAAATGCTTTACTACTTATTAGCAGAATTTTTTTCAGTATTTTTTTAAAAGGACGATTACTATTGCTATGCAAGGTACTTAAAAGTACAGTTCAATGGTATATCTTGTTCTACTCCACAAATAATTTAGCTGCAAAAAATATTATCTGCATACTTAACCAATAAACCTGGACTGAGTCATTGTTTACATAATACACATTAAAGAAATAACATTTGATATACTTGTCCCATTTTTACAATTGGTATAGCCTTTTAATTAGATAATAAGGCTTCCGTCTGAATATTTCAGATGAATATTTTTTTCAATAAAGAGTGTTAACCAAAAAGAAAAATTGTAATGTCCTTTTCTCTCCCTATTAGTTTATCTCAGTTCTAACTCACATAGGTACAGCATAGTGGCTGCCTATAGTACAAGTGCTTTACAAAATTAAATGTACACCTCCAGCAACTGCACCCAAACAAGGGCAGCCACAATTTGCCCCTAAATCTGAAATCCTATCACTGATTCATACCATTGTGAACCTATGTTGGGTTCTGTTCTATTTTTAACAGAGTGGTACTTTTCCATTTACTGGTTTTTGTGTAAGTCACATTCTTAAGGCGTGCACCTTCCTCCAAATATCTCAAAGCAGTTTTATATGAAGTACATTAAGCCTCGTAACTCTGAAAGCAATGCATTTTACTTATTTTACAGATGATTAAAATAAGGCACAAGCAGGTGAAGTGACTGGTCCATGGTCACACTAGTGAAACCAAGAACAGAACTCGAGTCCTAACTTCCAGTCACCACTAGATCACAATGGTCTATGCATTCTACAATATGCAGATTTTTTTCCAGATTCTTCAGTGATTTTATGTGTAGATACAAAAGTTTAGAGATAACAATTGATAATTATTTTTACACAAGTGTCAAAATGCCAAACCACTAATTTATATTCTAGTGTGTTTCTGCGTTTATCACTCATATCCCAATCCACATTTATCTCCACGCTCCTTAAGCAGGCTACCTATTGCCAGTGCCTCGTCTTCCTCTCCAACTCCTGACCTTTATCCCTTCCAGTCTCTCTTCTGTCCTCCCTATTAACACTACTCACACAAAAGCCACTGAGAGAGTAGTGCAAAGCAGCATTCACAAACAGTTGTTTGAATTCAAAATGGTTTTGACCAGTTATTTTATCCTTTTTATTCACTATTCATGAATATTGGTAAAAATTAGTTTTCAGAAATGTTTATAGAATGGCTGCTCTTTACGTGAATACCCATATTCACAACCAGACAAGGATAGTTGTGTGCAAACATCAATATTAGCCATTCACTGTTCTCCTTTTTTAAAAGTTTCAGTTATCCAATCAGCAAGCAGAAATACCTTATTATTTAGGTGACCACAGGCTAATTTTTTTTATGCTTCACCTGTTCAGCAAACAATTATAAATAAGTTCATTAAAAATATCAAAACATGCATGGATAATTCACAGACAGAATATAAAATTAAATGTATGCAATAAAGTATTTGTTATGAATAGTTTGCTGATTTCTTTTAATTTCCTCTATCCTTCAAAGTCTAAGGCCCCATCTACACTAGCATGTTTCTGCACAGTAAAGTGGCTTTCTGCACAGTAACTCCCAAGGTGTACACACTGCCAAGCCACTTAGTGCACAGAAACTGCACAGTTGTAGCCCTCTAAAAAAACCCCCTGATAAGAGGCGTAGAGCTTTCTGCACCAAGGCTACAGCGCTGTGGGGCCAGTGTAGACACTGTGGCAATTACAGCACTGTGATTGGCCTCCGGGAGGTGTCCTGTTCTCACCTCTCTGGTCATTGGTTTGAACTCTACTGCCCTGTCCTCAGGTGACCAACCGTTATCCCCACCCCGTAAATTCCTTTGCAAATTTGGTCTCAGCGCATCTTTCCAGGTGGCCATGCCTGCTCCACGCACCAAGCGATCCCCCACTTACAGCAATGCTGAGCTGCTGGACCTCATTGGCGTTTTGGGAGAGGAAGCTGTGGAGTCCCAGCTGCGCTCCAACCATAGGAATTTATGATACCTACGGACAGATTTCACAATGCATGATAGAAAGGGGACATGACCAGGACACATTGTAGCATAGGGTAAAATTGAAGGAGCTGCGGAACGCCTACCGGTGCTGCACCCACGAGCTGCTGTTTCTACAAAGAACTGGACATGATACTCAGGGGCAACCCCACCTCCACTGCGAAGGCCCCTGTGGATACTTTTTTGGCTCATGTGCCAGTCGAGAGTAGACTGAGCCAGGAGGAGGAAATCTTGGACGAAGATGGAGAGGGGACCCAGAGGCAGAGGATGGCTCAGAGGCCAGAGATGCATGCAGTCAGGAGCTCTTCTCTACCCCAGAGGAGCCTAGCCAGTCACAGCAGTCAGATCTTGGCGAAACGCAAACAGGAGAGGTGGTCCTGGTAAGTGGATCTGATTTTGGGAATTGCTGAAGTGATTTGTTGGGGGCAGAAGGGTAGCAGAAAGCAGGCTTGTCTCCCACCGCATGCCTATTCTGAGCAGTGGAACAGGCTGTTGATAGATCCCTCACTTCATGGGAATCTCCCTCAGAGATCTCCAGGAAACTCTTGTGGAGATACTGGGCAATCCACTGCCGCAGGTTCCTTGGCAGAGCTGCTTTGTTTCTTGCCCTATTAATGGTAACTTTCCCATGCCCCTGTGCTGTCACGGGGGCGAGGGGGAAGAACACAGGCGAGCTGCATAGGGGCCAGGGCGGAAGCCACAGGCTTGGAGAAGACTCTCCCTTGATTCCCTGCTCACCCTCAGCAGCGAGATATCTTCCATAATGATCACATCCTGTGGAAAGTGTGGGGACAGGAATGATTATCGAGCCCCCCCCTACAGTGCTGGCTCTCCCCAAGAGCCACATGCCCAGTGTACAGCAGGGTCCAGGAAGAGTGATTCACCCTGCCCCTGTGGCTACTCACTATTTTTGGGGTTTTGTGTCTCATGTGTGCTTGTCTGGGGTCAGGTGTGTGAGTCCTGGCTGTGTTTTAAAGCACTGAATCAGTGTTGTCTGTGTTGCAACAATACTGCTTCTGTAAAATGTTGCATTTAAACTTCACAGAGATGACCTTGGGAGGCCAGTCTCCTTTACTGGTGGCAGAATGGCTGCACAGAATTAGAAAGCGGCCACGAAGAACTAAGGAGGACTTTCTCTGTGAGGTTATGATGCACTCCACTGCTGAAAAACAGGAATTGAAAGAGTGGTGGGACAGCAAGAAGAGGGACCGAAAGGAGAACGTGGCACACCAGAAAGAAGCCACGGAGCAGCTCTTAAACCAGTAGTTCTCAAACTTTTGTACTGGTGACCCCTTTCAGATAGCAAGCCTCTGAGTGCGACCCCCTCCCTTACAAATTAAAAACACTTTAAAATATATTTCACACCATTATAAATGCTGATACAAAGCGGGGTTTGGGGTGGAGGCTGACAGCTCGCAACCCCCCCATTTAATAACCTTGTGATCCCCTGAGGGGTCCTGACCCCCAGTTTGAGAACTCCTGTCTTAAATGTTATGGAGCGCCAAGTGGACATGCTCCAGGCGATATCAGCTCTTCAAGCCACTGTCACAAAACTCTTTCCCATGTGCCCTCCCACATCGCCAACACATTGTTATCAACCTCCTGGCTCCACTCTCTACCCGCAGCATTCCAACCCTCCCTCCTCACAGTCTAGCAGTGTGGACTCCCACTACCCACTGCCCTCAACATCCATCCCTCTGCAGTTTGGCCCTGCTGAAGTACAGCACCTGCTGCATTGTACTCCAAAGGAGAAGGCTGGGTATGATCCCTGAACATACACAAATCTGTAGCCGTCCTGGGACCCCCTTCTCCTCTGGAGACCTTCCCTTCCCCTCTCCCCCTCACTGCTGATGTATTTTTGTTGTTTAACTCTCTCCTCCGGTTGTTGTCTTTTAATAAAAGAATTGTGTTGGTTTGAAAAAAATCTTTATTCTATTAAGTGAAAGCAAAAAAAGCACTGCAAAACAACATACATGTTAAGACCCCTTCTTGCATCATGTGCACCAATCACCTCCTAGCATTACAAGCACTGAAATCCCAAGCACAGTTACAAATATTAGTGGCTTTCAGCTTCAAAATTGCTGCCTCAAGGCATCCCTGATTCTTCTGGCCCCATACTGTGCCCCTCTAACAGCCCTGGTCTCTGGCTGTTCAAACTCACCTCCAGGCACTGAGCCTCTGTGGTCTCTTAACCCTTCCCTTTACAAATATTATGGAGCGTACAGCACGCGGCTATAAGCATAGGAATATTGTCATCGGCCATGTCCAGCTTCACATACAGGCATCGCCATCGCCAATGTACACTCAACAGTCATTCTGCACTTGCTCAGCCTGTTGTTGAACCACTCCTTGCTGCTGTCAAATTGCCCAGTGTATGGCTTCACAAGCCACAGCATTAAGGGGTAGGCGGGGTCTCCCAGGATCACAGTGGGCATTTCGACTTCCCCTACAGTGATCTTCTGGTCCGGGAAGAAAGTCCCTGCTTGCAGCTTCTTGAACAGGCAAGTGTTCCGAAAGATGCGTGCGTCATGCACTTTTCTGGATCAACCTGTGCTAATGTCCGTGAAACATCCACCTCCATCCACAAGTGCCTGGAGAACCATTGAGAAATACCCCTTGCGATTAATGTACTCGGTGGCTAGGTGGTCTGGTGCCAGAATTGGAATATGCATGCCATCTATCGTCCCTACGCAGTTAGGGAAGCCCATTTGTGCAAAGCCATCCACAATGTCACGCACGTTGCCCAGAGTCACGGTCTTTCGGAGCAGGATTCGATTAATGGCCCTGGACACTTCCATCAACACAACTCCAACGGTCAACTTTCCCACTCCGAACTAGTTAGCGACCGATCGGTAGCAGTCTGGAGTAGCCAGCTTCCACAGTGCAATCGCCACACACTTCTCCAATGACATGGCAGCTCTCATTCTCATGTTCTTGCACCACAGGGCTGGGGCGAGCTCATCACACAGTCCCATGAATGTGGCTTTCCTCGTGCAAAAGTTCTGCAGCCACTGCTCATCATCCCAGACGTGCATCATGATGTGATCCCACCACTCAGTGCTTGTTTCCTGAGCACAAAAGCAGTGTTCCACTATGGTCAGCACCTCCGTGAATGCCACAGGCGATCTCATGTTGTAGCTACTACGCGTGGCGAGATCAACATCACACACCTCTTCACTTTGTAGTTTAAGGAATAACTCCACTACCACTCATAACATATTGGTCAAAGCGAGCAGCATACTGGCCAGCAGTTCGGGATCCATTCCTGCAGCCTGAAAGAGGCAGGGCGTGCAGTACAAACCGTTGAAAGATGGCGCCAAATTCAGACGGAAGCACAGGGACTGCTGGGATGCAAAGCAATGCATCACGGGGCATTGGGACTGGACCCAGGATGCCTCACAACCCCCTCCGCCTTCCCACATGTCTTAGCAGCAAAAGAGAAAGAGGTGCTCTGTGGGATAGCTGCCCAGAGTGCACCTCTCCAAATAGCACTGCAAGTGCTGCAAGTGTGAACATGCTATAGCGCAGGCAGCTGTCAGGGTGAACACACAACAGTGCTTTTTTTTCTGCATTCTCTGAGCGGCACTGTAACCGCCAGTGCTGTAACTTTGCCTGTGTAGAAGTGTCCTAAGAGTCTCTTCTCAAGATGCAGACACCTGGATCTCTTTGCTGCTTTAGGCACCATCAATTACTCACTTTTTAAGAATCTTTTTCCTTGCGTTTCCTTGACTGTGCTTTCATTGCTCTCCTCTTGCCTTGCTAACAACTCATTCAGGGTTACCTTCAATGGATTCCACTCCATCCTTCCCAATCCCATTTGTGTTACCCAGGTGTCCACCCTTATATCCCTCCCTTATATCCCTCCTTTATTTTCAACCCTGGGTAACCTGATCTGTTCCCATGGTGTCTCTTGTCTCCTCTATGCCAATGACTACAATCTGCCTTTCTACCCTTGGCCAATTCTTCTCTCTTGCCCAACCTCAGCATCTAATTAGAACATATAGAATTTGATTATTACTTAATTACTCATTTTTGTTATTGTTTTAACTCTTCCTCCTCCTTTTCTCACCGACTTCTTTGTCTTTTACCTTCAAGTTCTATGTGTGTCTAATTTACATTATAAACTTTTTAGGAGAGGGGTGATGTCTTTAAAAAAGTTTGTAATCTGCCATAAAATTATGGTGATATATAAATGTTTAATAATAATAACACATCATCATAATAATAATAGTTATTTTGTTAAATTATATAATATATATAGCATGATTAATCACACTGTTAAACTATAATAGAATACCATTAATTTAAATATTTTTGGATGTTTTCTACATTTTCAAATATATTGCTTTCAATTACAACACAGAATACAAAGTGTACCGTGCTCACTTTATATTTATTTTTTATTACAAATATTTTCACAGTAAAAAACAAAAAAATAGTATTTTTCAATTAATCTAATACAAGTACTGTAGTGCAATCTCTTTATTATGAAATTTGAACTTACAAATGTAGAATTATGTAAAAAAAATAACTGAATTCAAAAATAAAACAATGTAAAACTTTCGAGCCTACAAGTCCACTCAGTTCTACTTCAGCCAATCGCTCAGACCAACAAGTTTGGTTACCATTTGCAGGAGATAATGCTGCCTGCTTCTTGTTTACAATGTCACGTGAAAGTGAGAACAGGCATGGCATGGCACGGCACTGTTGTAGCTGGCATCACAATATATTTACATGTCAGATGTGCTAAAGATTAATATGTCCCTTCATGCTTCAACCACCATTCCAGAGGACATGCGTCCATGCTGATGATGGGTTTTGCTCAATAACGATCCAAAGCAGTGCATACCAACATATGTTAATTTTCATAATCTGAGTCAGATGCTACCAGCAGAAGGTTGATTTTCTTTTTTTTTTTTTGGTGGTTCGGTTTCTGTGTTGCTCTTTTAAGTCTTCTGAAAGCATGCACCACACCTCGTCTCTCTCAAATTTTGGATGGCACTTCAGAGTCTTAAACCTTGGGTCGAGTGCTGTCGCTATTTTCAGAAATCTCACATTGGTATCTTCTTTACGTTGTATCAAATCTGCTGTGACAGTATTCTTAAAATGAACATGTGCTGAGTCATCATCCGAGACTGCTATAACATGAAATATATGGCAGAATTCAGGTAAAACAGAACAGGAGACATACAATTCTCCCCCAAGTAGTTCAGTCACAAATTTAATTAACACACTTTTTTTTTAAATGAGCATCATCAGCATGGAAGCATGGAAGCATGTCCTCTGGAATGTGGTCGAAGCATGAAGGGGCATACAAATTTTTAGCATATTTGCACGTAAATACATTGCAATGCCAGCTACAAAAGTGCCATGCGAACACCTGTTCTCACTTTCAGGTGACATTGTAAATAAGAAGCAGGCAGCAGTATCTCCCGTAAATGTAAACAAACTTGGCTGAACAAGAAATAGGACTGAGTGAACTTGTAAGCTCTAAAGTTTACATTTTTTTTGTTTTTGAGTACAGTTATGTAACAAAAAAATCTACATTTGTAAGTTACACTTTCACAATAAAGAGATTGCACTACAGTACTTGTATGAGATGAACTGAAAAATTGTATTTCTTTTGTTTATCATTTTTACAATGTAAATATTTGTAATAAAAATAATAATATAAAGTGATCACTGTGCACTTTGTAGTCAGCGATTAATTTTTTTAGTTAATCACATGAGGTAACTGCGACTAATCGACAGCCCTAATAATAATAATTAGCTAGACAATTAGTACCTATTTACTGATTCCATAATGTCAAGGACAGTGAAGCACCATTACACTTCAGTTCAACATTCAGTTAAAATTATGTGGGCAAATCAAGAATTTTGCTGTTATTTATCAGATAATCCTTCATAACAGACATACTTCCTAAGTACTGTACATTTCATTCATGTGAAATGAATATACCAAAGACCTTTTTAATCCACCCATTGTCAAAGAATTGGGAAAAATAAATCTATACCATATGAAACAAACAGAATATAATATGTTAAGTTACACTTTAGTATCAGTCAATTATCCGTCTGCAGTCCTAGGTATTCTAGTGAAGAGTCACCTAAGTAAACAATTTGTTCAGTACTCACTACTCTAAAACCAACATACTTCACTATTTTCATTACACCTAAAATCGGATACATGGGATCTTTAATGTTTGCTCAAGTTATTCATTATATTATCCTTATATTCAGAAATACTAAGACTGAATTATCCTTAGAGGCAAACCAGAGGGGATATTTAAAATACTATTCATCCACAGATATTTTCTGCTTCAGCTATCTGCAGTTACCACTGGCCCCATCCCAATTTAATCATGAATATTCACCCTGAGCAAAGCACTTATAGAAGGGTGAGATACTGTGGTTAAGACATAAGCCTGAAAATCAAGAGATCACTGTTGTGTTCATTTCCCATGAAACACTGGGAAAGTCACTTCACTTCTTTGTGCCCTAATTTCCCCATCTGCTATTACTTCCCTCCTGTACAGAGTTCAGTTAATTAATGCTTGCAAAGTACTTTAAGATCCAAGGATGGAGCTATTATTATATTAATAATAAAAAAAAGAAACAAAGGTGCAATGGGATATATGGTAGGATTTTTAAAAGAAGAATAAGGGAGTTAGGCACCCAAATCCAGTCGAGAGTCAATGGAAATTGGAAACCTAACTTCCTTAGGCTCCTTTGGAAAGCCCAACCAAAGAGGCTTAAGCCAAATTCTATAGCTCTCTCCAGAGGTATGAAGTCCTGAAACACAGCAAACAGGTGAGAGCCAGAAACAGAGTTTAAAGTAGCTCACTGCTTGAAAGCACCAGGTGAAAGGGGACTGATGACAGGAATCATCACAATCAGCCTTTCAGTTGCATCTCTGCTCTTTTCTCATCCTATTCTTCCCCTTTAGGGCTCAGTCTTCAGGGTGATGAGAATGGTGTCTCTGCTCCAGAGAAGCACATAAGGACAGAGTTCTCAGCACCTTGCAATATCAAGCTCTTAAAACATGCATGATAAAGAAGAATGTATTTGTTATAGAAATAAATATATGTAACAGCAAGGGGTTTACTTAATAAATACAGGTAAAATTGTGCAAGAAACTGTACTACTAAGGTGACAGTTTCTTTCAAAGAATCTTCGGAAGGATTGAGACCCCTATTCTACAGATATGTTCCTGTGACACTCTAAACAAATAACTTTTTAAAACCCTTCAGCAGTAGAATTCTTTATTAAAACAGATAAGAAAATGTGCCACAATGGGTACGTCTGGGAAAATCTATTAGTCTCTCTTTATTTCTTACTGAACCTCTGCTAAACATCTACAGCACAAGTAACTGTCTCTGTCAAAGAGGTGGGGGACAAAGCAGGCACAGAATTTTGGGAGTGAGGGAGGGGGAATGCTGAAGCACAGCTTACTGTCCAAAGGTAAAAAGAAAGAGAAATACTATGTTATTGCATGAAACAGAGTCAACAATAATACATATGCCAACAGGTTGAGGACTAATTATTAAAAATCAACATGAGATTCCATTCTGTGGTTCTCTTCCATTTTCTATCACGTGTATACTAAAAAGCCAACAATATGCCATGCCTAAGAAACATCCTTTTATCCATTTTTTAAAGTCAGTATTCAACTTAGATGGTAAGACATTTCTCCTGATCATGTTTTGTAAAGGTTGTACTTGCCACAGGCTTATTACAACGGTGGGAGACAGTATAGAAAGGATCAATAAAGCAGTATTACCCTTTGTGATAGTGAATCTCTGCAGGACAATCTGGCTTAACGCTGTTGCCTGCGCTAACGTTCCATACTTTTCCACTGGGAGAGTAGGCTAAAACATAGTAATGGTCTAACAAGACAAGAACAGGTGTGAAAAAAATCCTCTCTCTTTTCTTGTTCTTCAGTTGCTTCTTTTTAAAGAAGCTAAAGAAAATATGTCTCTGTTAAGATAGAGGGTTTAAATCGCTAAGACAAATATGTGCTAAAAAAAACCCTGGAACACAGGACCTGGTTTCAATAAGTTGTGACTTTAATATTAGCAATGAGATTGCAGAGAAGAAAGGGTTTATGTATTATTTCTTACTGTTTACTGAGTGACAACACTGCTTGACGTACACATATGTAAGAATGAAGTTTTCATGTTTCAGCACAGACAAAACCGTATGGACAGATGCAGCTAGTATATCATTGTGCTGGGGCAAGTTTGTAGTGGTACAGGAATCTTGCAGACTTCACTGATAAAAGGCTTTGCAGAATAAGTGCCTGACTTCAAGGAGAGAAGGGTTGAGTATCTACTTGTGTAGTGAGGAGGGATTTAAAGAAAGAGAGGAGATATTTTAGTGCACACAGAGTAGGAAACTGCTCCAAGTGTAAGGTGTAGCATGGAAAAAGTCACGGACACCAGGGAGGGCAGAACATAAAGGGGAGGCTGGAACAAAGTCAGCAACGGGAGGAATAACAAAAAACGAGAGAAGAAATGTGAGGCGCAAGATTGTGTGTAGCATTAAGGGTGAAAACAGGAACCTTGAACTTGAGGCAGAAGGTAAGGCAGAGTTGGGATACAAAGAAGGGGGTTAACATAATCAGTGCAGCAGGAGCAGGGCCGGCTCCAGGCACCAGCTTGTCAAGCAGGTGCTTGGGGCAGCCACTCCAGAGAGGGGTGGCATGTCCAGCTATTTGGCGGCAATTTGGCGGATGGTCCCTCACTCCGGCTCGGAGTGAAGGACCTCCCGCCGAACTGCTGCCGCAGATCGCGTTTTTTTTTGTTTTTTTTTTTGTTTTGGCTGCTTGGGGCGGCCAAAACCCTAGAGCCGGCCCTGAGCAGGAGAGCAATATGCATTTTAAGATACATGCATACATTTATCGTTTGTCATCAAATTACATCATAAAGCATTAATGTGCTTGGTTAGAAATCCTTGTGGGCTAGGCGCAATTGTTTAATAGTGCTCATATTATTTACCAAATTGAGCAGGGATATAGATATAAATATATTACATAATTAAATTCTTGTGTCCTTGACATTTTAAGCATGCTAGGAAAGATTATAGCTTTTAGAGCTGAATGACTGTAAAGGCTTTTCCCCTTTCTCCCCTTGATATGGATACATAACTTTCAGTAAGGTTAATAGGAGTTACACACACATTGAGAGGAGACTAAACCATCAAATGGTTCATTTGCCACATCAGGGACAATGCTAATCTATTATATAGTTACTTCTCTTCCCTCCCCCCAACCCACTTAATAACATGTGCATTAAGATTTGATTTTAGTTTTATTAAAAAGTATCTCAGTTTATTCTACAGCTGTTGTAATTGAATGATCTAATAACAATCCTTTGCACATCTATAACAGCTTTCATCTGAGGATCTAAAAGTGCTTTATCAACATTAATTAAGTCTCATAACACTCCTGGAGGGCAACTAAGTATTATACTCATTTTCATTTGATTAAATTTGAGATGCCAAAAAGTTAAGTGACTTGCCTAATGACACATAACAAGGTCCCGATCCTGCAAACACTTATGCATGTGCGTAACTTTACTTTTCAATGGGACTACTCAGGAAAGAAAGCTAAGCATGCGCACAGGTGTTTGCAGGATCCAGGCCCAAGTCAGGAGCACAGCCAGGAATAGAACTCAGTCCTTGTCTCAGAGCACTATATATTCATATTAATACATTGGGATATTTTTAATAATAAATTAAAATTACATCACTTGACCTCTATGAAAATTGCAATAGACAGGACTATCAAAGCATTAAAATTTTATTTGGTTAAACTGTGTAAAAAAGTTGATTCATATTTTACATTCTGAATTCAAAAAATCCTTGCAAACGAAGGTCTGATCCAGCATTCATAAACTCTCACTCAGCTCATTTGGAGTTTGGGGTACATAAGAAATATTGGATCAGTCTCTAAAATGTTGCTGACCAACTGAGAATGAAGTGTGGGGTGCAGAAATTTGTGTGTGTGGGGGGGGGAAGAGCATAAAATGTTGGTATGATAGAAAAAAATGTGAAATTATGGCTGCAGGTGGACACACAGACGGAAGGTATTGACCAGAGATGGAAACAAAACTCCAATTGTCTTAGTAGAATGGAGCAGGGAGTGGGAACTGATTAATTGTGGGATGCAGAGGCCAGAAAGCTACTGAATCTGGTAACTGGTAGGGGGTGTTTGACAGAGCTGTTGTTCCTTCATGTCCCTTTCCCCCTTTTTCTCTCTCCTACTCCTTCTCTGTCTCCCCCACCACCTGGTTTGTCTGGGTCTCCTTTCCTACTTCTGTCTTTCTCTTTCTGCGTATGCAAATTTATGCAACATGTTAATAATGCAACATAATGCAAAATAAAATTATACTGGTTTTGCTTCAAGATTGTTGGCAAGTCTGTCCAGGTGCCATAAGCAGAAAGCAAATAGGGAGGATTTGGAGCATCAATTTTTACCCAGACTGTCCCTTTACTCATAACAAGGAAACTCTCGTCAACCTTTAATTGCACTGGGCCAGGCTTCACAGCATGTGTCAATTAAACAGTTCACCACTATACACGTTAGTTCAGTTATTTGTCAAATCCTTTTTTGAAGCATTTTGCTCCCATTAGTTCAGCTGATCTCTCAACCTTGCCTTATTTGCAAGATACTAAATCACAGTCGTCTATAATCAAAGCAGCTTCTGGACATTTTTACCAAGTTTCTTCCAGCAGTGACCTACTGACACCAGATGTGACTTCAGAATTGTGAGCCCTTTCCCCTCCCTGTAAAACAGGATTATTTTCTTCCCTTTGGCCTCTTATAGCAGATTCCACAAACTGATGCCAACAATATGGTACCAAGTACTGCTATGCTCAGAGAAAGCCCTAAAGAAGTGAAAATAACCAAAGTTGCTCTTTGGCTAGATTGACTGCATGAAAGCAGGTGGGGTGATCAGTTTAAGGAAAACAAATCACAGATTTGCACCGCTATGGGCACCCGCATGGCCCCACAATATGCCAACATTTTTATGGCTGACCTGGAACAACGCTTCCTCAGCTCTCGTCCACTCATGCCCCTTCTCTACCTACGCTATATTGATGACATCTTCATCATCTGGACCCATGGGAAGGAAACCCTGGAAGAATTCCACCATGATTTCAACAGCTTCCACCCCACCATCAACCTCAGCCTGGACCAATCTACACGGGAGGTCCACTTCCTAGACACCACCGTACAAATAAACGATGGCCACATTAACACCACCTTATACCGAAAACCCACCGACCGCTACCACCTACCTTCATGTCTCCAGCTTCCACCCTGGTCACACCACACGATCCATCGTCTACAGCCAAGCACTGAGGTACAATCGCATCTGCTCCAACCCCTCAGACAGAGACCAACACCTGCAAGATCTTCACCAAGCATTCTCAAAACTACGATACCCACACAAGGAAATAAAGAAACAAATCAACAGAGCCAGACGTGTACCCAGTAGCCTCCTGCTACAAGACAGGCCCAAAAAAGAAACCAACAGAACTCCACTGGCCATCACCTACAGTCCTCAGCTTAAACCTCTCCAACGCATCATCAGTGATCTACAACCCATCCTGGACAATGATCCCTCACTTTCACAGACCTTGGGAGGCAGGCCAGTCCTCGCCCACAGACAACCTGCCAACCTTAAGCATATTCTCACCAGCAACCACGCACCGCACCATAACAACTCTAACTCAGGAACCAACCCATGCTACAAACCTCGATGCCAACTCTGCCCACATATCTACACCAGCAACACCATCACAGGACCTAACCAGATCAGTTACAACATCACCGGCTCATTCACCTGCACGTCCACCAATGTTATATATGCCATCATATGCCAGCAATGCCTCTCTGCTATGTACATTGGCCAAACTGGACAGTCACTACGCAAGAGGATAAATGGACACAAGCCAGATATCAGGAATGGCAATATACAAAAACCTGTAGGAGAACACTTCAACCTCCCTGGCCACACAATAGCAGATGTAAAGGTAGCCATCTTACAGCAAAAAAACTTCAGGACCAGACTCCAAAGAGAAACTGCTGAGCTCCAGTTCATTTGCAAATTTGACACCATCAGATCAGGATTAAACAAAGACTGTGAATGGCTATCCAACTACAGAAGCAGTTTCTCCTCCCTTGGTGTTCACACCTCAACTGCTAGCAGAGCACCTCACCCTCCCTGATTGAACTAACCTCGTTATCTCCATACTGATTTATACCTGCCTCTGGAGATTTCCATTACTGCATCCGAAGAAGTGAGGTTCTTACCCACGAAAGCTTATGCTCCCAATACTTCTGTTAGTCTTAAAGGTGCCACAGGACCCTCTGTTGCTTTTTACAGATTCAGACTAACACGGCTACCCCTCTGATACAAATCACAGATTATCCCCATAATATGGTATTCAGTTTTAACTAATCATAAGTGCAATTCAAAATCTGGACATTATCTAGTTTGCAGGGCAATTCTAAAGAATGATTAATTTTTACATCTAAATGATCATTTCCACAAACTTTTATATAACTTTCCAGCATAAAATAAACACAAATTAATATTTTTGTTAAGAGGACCTTAAAATCACTATGTCATACAAAAAGAGCAACCAAGTCAATATGCAAGGTTATCTGATACTGAATAAGCTTACTGCCCTAACCTTTAGAAATGTAACAATTTTCTATAGTGAGTGGCCATGAATCTGAATACTGTATGAATCTTTAAACTATCATTTCTTGTCTGAAAACAGCAAGGCTATGTCTACACTACATAGCTTTTAGCGACATGGCTAAAAACAGTCTGTTTATTCGTTTTTGCTCTCAGCAATCCTTTAAAATTTATTACCAGGTGCCTGTACTAAAAATATTTACTATAAAAGGAAGATCTTGGGAGGTTAGACTGATTAATGAAATGAATATAATGAAATCGAAATGGAATAATGAGTGGGTGAAACACTCAGGATAAACAAGTGTTATTAAATCTAAAAATGTAAATGTTATTAATAGGGCTGTCAAGCAATTAAAAAAATTAATCGCACAATCAATCGCCCTGTTAAACAATAATAGAATATCATTTATTTAAATATTTTTGGATGTTTTCTACGTTTCCAAATATATTGATTTCAATTACAACACAGAAATACAAAGTGTACAGTGCTCACTTTATATTTATTTTTGATGACAAGTATTTGCACTGTAAAAAAAACCAAAATAGTATTTTTCAATTCACCTAATACAAATACTATAGTGCAATCTTTTTATCATGAAAGCAGAACTTACAAATGTAAAATTATGTACAAAAAAAACCTGCGTTCAAAAATAAAACAATGTAAAATTTTAGCGCCTGCAAGTCCACTCAGTCCTACTTCAGCCAATTGCTCATACAAACAAGTTTGGTTAGCATTTGGAGGAGATAATGCTGCCCACTTCTTGTTTACAATGTTACCTGAAAGTGAGAATAGGCGTTCACATGGCACTGTTGTAGCCGCCGCCGCAAGATATTTATGTGCCAGATGCGCTAAAGATTCATATGTCCCTTCATTAAACTCAATAACATAGGGCAAGATGGTGATTTTTGTCCACCATTCCCCAGCAGTAAATACTTTTTGATTTCTCTTCTTCCGGGTTTATCTAAATTCCTTTGCAATGTAACAGATACTGTCAGTATTCTTTTTGATCTTTCTAGCCTGTTGTGTAGTTTTCATCATACCCTGTATGGGTTCCAGTGTGGGGTAGTAGGTGACAACGAGGGGATGGGTCAGAGTGGGGTTTATTTCTGTAGTGAAGCAGGTTCTCTCTGTGTATTTGGCACCAGTACCCACCACATGGACATTACACAATACCTGAACGTCATCAATATATCAAGACTACCCCTCACTGGAGCTTAAGTATCGGTATTCTTTAAGGCAGGGGTTCTCAACCTTTTTCTTTCTGAGCCCTCTCCCCCCCCCCCCCCCACAAGCATGCTATAAAACCTCCACGACCCACCTGTGTCCCAACTGATTTTCTGCATATAAAAGCCCGGGCTTCAGTCTCAGGTGGTGAGGCTCAGGGCCTCGGGCTTCAGCCCCATGCGGCAAGGCTTTGGTTTTCTGCCCTGGGCCCCAGTGAGTCTGATGCTGGCCCTGCTTGATGGACCCCTGAAACCTGTTTGCGGCCCCCCCAGGGGGCCCAGGACTTCTGCTTGAGAAGGCACTGCTTTAAGGGACTGAACTTCTGCCACACCACAGAATCTGATACCAGACTAACACGAGGAAACCTAGAAGAATTCTTCCTCCATCTCCAACTCGAAGAATTCATTCACAACAATGACACCATTCACAATTACCACACCCTCACCAACAATCACAAGAAAAAGACTCATCTGACAGAACACTAAATAGCGGAGAAAGCTACACTTTTGATATTATATTGATTGCTTCAGGAAAAAAAATTGACTGGAAATCCTTAACAAACATCACATTCACCATAATCTCTCCACATCGTCAAACTCATCCATTTCATCCTCCCCCATAACAATTTTACATTCAAAAACAAACATTTTGTTTAAACCATGGGAACAGCCCTGGGTACTAGGATGATTCCCCAATATGTCAACCTCTTCACAGGCCACCTTGAAAAAGAGTTTCTGGACAAACACATCACAAAACCAATGAGATTCCTGAGATACATCACTGATAGTTTCATCCCCTGAACTTAAACTCATTCTGTTATCTGCAACCAGGCACTCAGGTATCACAGAATATGCTCCGAGGAGAAAGTCTGGAATATACATCTTAACACACTTAAAAACCTCTTTACCAAACAAAGTCACTCCACCAGAGAAGCAGATCACATTGTGGAATGGGCCACCTAAATATCCTAAGAGAACCTGCTTCAATACAGAAATAAAACCCCCTCCAACCACACATCCATCATTGGCACCTACCACCCCATACTGGAACCCATATGGGGTTTCATCAAACAACTACAACCCATATTGACAGGGATCCCATCCTGAAAGAAATCTTTCCTGAATCCCCACTTCTGGCCTTCAAACAACCCCCCAACCTCTCAAAGCTTATCATCAGAAGCAAGTTCCCCACAGACCAGGACACATCAACTCCAAGTGACAACGGACCCTGCCAGAACAACAGATGCAAAAACTGCAGACATATCTCCATTACTACAATGATCAACACCCCCACCACATATCTTTCAAGAGCCATGCATCCTATACATGCCTATCACAACATGTGTTCCATTGCATCCTGCCTCCAGTGCACTAAATGCCCCAATAACAACTAAGTGGGTGAAACCAGACAATCACTGCGCTCTTGAATAAACTAACATAGGAAAATGATAAAAGACCAAAACACTACAGCACCTGTGGTGAACACTTTCTACAAAGCGATCACTCTGTACGTGACCTATCAGTCCTCATCCTCAAAGGAAACCTGCACAACACTTTCAAAAGATGAGCCTGGGAGTTTAAATTCATTACTCTGCTGGACACTAAAAATTAGGACTTAATAAAGACACTGGGTTAATGCTTATTACAACAATCTGTGACTCACTAACTCCCTATTTTTGTGCTATGACTGCTGTTAACAGGCCACTCTACTTTGAATGGCCCCTAACAAAAGTTGTAAGTACTTATGCTAAACAATCTGTTCCACCTTGCATTATGCTGTGTGAAGAAGAGCTCTGGGTAGTTTCAAAAGCTTGTCTCTCTCACCAACAGAAACTGATCCAATAAAAGATATTACCTTACCTCACCCCCCTTGTCTTGCTAATATCCTGGGACCAATACAGCTAGAACTACACTGCATACTATTAAAGTTTGTGAGCCAAATTCATTTATTCCACATCCAATGAATCAATAGGGTTGCACTGGGCATGAGTCAGCACAGAATTTTGCCCCTCTGTAGAACAAGTGCAAAATCATATGATAGGAGCTGCTTGCATTGTAAAATACATCTGGTTAGGTTGATAACTACATAATCGTTTTTATAGTTAGCGATGTGGAATATATTTGTTTCAGACATAAGTAATAATAAGAATCAATTTTACCCTTACTTGGAAATAGTGATTGTAAAAGAATCTTGCTACAGCCCGTAACTACTTAATTGTTTTCAAAATAATAATTTCCCAATCCTTAATAAACATAAGATGTCTCAATGAAATTTCAGCAAAAAAGTGGTTAACATCCATCATAGCTTTTTGAGGCAAAATTGGATTCCACTTTATCAGAAAACTTTCAAATGCAATATTACTTTCCCATATATACACAGCCTGCAACTTACCTAGGGCACTATTTATCATTCAGACAACTTAAGTACAACCAAAAAAAAAATCACCTTGAGACAAAATTCTCTCTTGGGAAACTCAAAACTGTATTAAAATGATAAGCAGCAAGGTTTCACTTTTCCTTCATTAACTTTAGCAGACATGTATGATGTATACTTAACAAAAAAATCAAGGTTCAAATATGCTCCTGGTCATAACAATCATCTTTGGCATCTCCAGCCCAGCCAAGATTATTCATTATTAAAATGGAATTAAAACATCAAGATGAAAAGGAGTTAAAATATTCAGTCCTCACAAGGACCGTCTGCACAGATAATCTAATTCATTCAGGACCCGCAAAAGTGCAGGTCAGGTGCTTAATACCCAAACCAATGACTGTTGAAACTGGACCAAGTGTTTCCTCACTCTGCTGTTCACTCTCTCTAATGGTACTTTCCCAGCTCTCCTGCTCAACACATACTGTGGATAAGAGTTTTTCAACCAGTGAAAGATGCACAGCTGTATATTGTCATACAGGTAATTTAATCTGTATTTTTGAACCATTTACCAGTACCTATATATAGTGTGTGTGTGTGTGTGCGCGCGCACGCATGTGGGTGTGAGAGAGAGAGCGAGAACAGAGAAAACCTCCCACTTTAATCCCACACAGATATCAAAGAAAACGTAATGAAGTATCATTATCAGTAGCAAGACATTGATTTTATACTGAGATAATGGACAAATTAATCAGTCCCTTCCATGTAAGTAAGGTTGAAAGGCATGAATGTGTTTAAGGCAATACCTAGAGTTGTGCAAAAGAAGTTTAAAAATAATTTGCAAATCTCACAAAGTTAAGGATTTTATGTTAGCATTTCTGAATATGGCCAAATTTTAAGGAAACATCCCCTACAAAATTCCACTTTTAAAAATTTTCATTCAAAAAATGGCTCCATTTTCAAGAAAACACAGAAGGTCCTAAATTTCAAAGTTTTATATGGAAATTTCTACATTATGAATATCAGCTAGCGTCCAAACCAGAGTAAGTTTTGAATTCAGAAAGTATTACAGACTAACTCACAGCTCATACAGAGACATTTAAGAATGTCTGGGATCCATATGTGACCTTAAATTTGACATAATTTCTTATGTAAATGTGTTATGTTGCTTGTTACAATGTTTATGTTTCTGGGGATTTTCAATTCACTTAAGTTTGAATTTTATCTTGTATTTAGGCTTGATGTAATTTGATATTTTTAAGCATTTTTTTAATTTAAATTTTCAGTTGCACAAAATTATCAGTTTAAGAATTTGTTTAATTTTTATCAATCAAACTTTTCACAGCTGTGCGAAATGATGAGGAGTGTCAGGGAACCGGGGTCAAAGTAAGACACAGATTTTTAAAAGTTAAAGCTTTATGGAACTTTTGATTAATTCAGAGTGCAAAATTGCACATTTTATTAATAACAGGTTATTTTACGCAGGTGTATCACACCTACAGACAGGACAATTTTGTTTAAGTACTAAAAACATACAAGTAAAATAGAAGTCGCAGGAGCAATGTAAATATAGGAAAACAATCCACTGTCTTGTGCATACTCATAACCTTATGGAGACCATGAGAATTATCAGACGAGAAGATGGAAGGAAAGGTAAGTGGAGAATGTCAAAAGCACGATGTGATGATCCAGGCTTCCGCCATCCTGTCATCCAGATGTGCCCACAACAGGATACATACACCTTATTTTGTACCCTTTTCCATATACCCAATGTGTTTGGTGACTATATTTATATTGCCCCTGGGCTCCCTGTCCATGTGTATCTTTCTGGAGAAACCATAATTGGTGTTTTGACTGATGACATAAGCTATTCACATCAATCAATTTCCCAATATTTTCAACACGTTAATGCTCTTAGTCTTATGGCTATACATCTACCAATATCCCCTAGAAACCTGTTGTGATAAACAAATAAATGGCAAAAGAACAAAACAAGATACTTATTTCTAAATATTGTGACCTTTGGTCAAACACTCATGCTAACTACCTGCTATTTAAGCTAACAATACATAAACGGCCTTACGAGGCTTCAACTTATTGCAAAGTTGATCTCAAATATTGATTCATATTTTATGTTTCCCTACTTGCATTACAGCTGTAATAACTTTCATTTTATCATCTTAAAGCATTTTAGCATGCCTTAGCATGCTAAAATGCTTTATAGCAGGGATTGGTAACCTTTGGCACGCAGCCCCCATTGGCCTGGAGCGGCGAACCACGGCCAGTGGGAGCAGCGATCGGCCAAACCTGCGGACACGGCAGGTAAACAAATCGGACTGACCCACCAGGGTACTTACCCTGGCAGGCTGCGTGCTAAATGTTACCAATCCCTGATATATAGTATAATCTAGAATAACAACCTTCCCTAAAATCAGGTGAGGGATCACGGGTCTATACTTATTACTGCTAAAACACGAAGTGTCAACATCACATATCAAAATATACAAAGTAAATATCCTTAAATCAAACTCTAAATTCTGAAGCAGCATTTTCTTACATAGCCCATCTGAAAATTTCAATTAGCATCCATGGAAATATTTTTGACAGTTTGTCTGTGTATGGTGAAATTAACAATTACTGATAAAAATGTAATCCTTCCAAGTCTATTTATATTTAAGTTGGTTTGATAAATTATATTTTAAGAAAGCAAATGCTTTAAAAAAAATCACCCACCATGGTTTGCACATATAACACTGGTGAAAGTACACTGTTGCTTTCCAACTCATTTCCTCCAGTTAAGCCTAATTTATAACAAGCCATATGTAAAATCTGGGAAATCTGCCTGAGTAATTTTTTGAAAAACGGGAGTGTTCACACTGGAGGAATGAAGGGAGAACCCTTTGTGTATCATGATTCCATCAGCAGCACTGAATGGGAGCACTGATCATGGGCAATACATTGGCAATACATTGAGGGCTAATTCTCACCTAATTCACACAAAGCTCCTATTGTCTTCTGTGGGAAGCATAACCAGGTGAATAGCATGTGGCTCAGAGTGGACAAAATCCTACTGTTAGAGATGCTCATAACCAACTTCTTATTTCTCAATATAGTGACATATCTTCTTGACTATAAAGCTTTCACCACGTAAAAAGAATTAAGTGATACACAGGCAAATTGATTTTGTTCCTTCATCTTTGGACAGTTGAGAAAAAGACGTGGCTATTCAATTATACCTATAAAAGACAGCGGTGCAATAATACTTTTTGGAATGGTGTCAGTATTGTTATGGTTTTGCACTTCCAAACTCTGTTCATCAGTGACTAAATACCTAGATGATGGGTGTATTAGATGCTCCCAGAAGACACTGTTAAATTAGAGAGGGTCATAATAAGAATAGTAGGTACAAAGAACAGATAACAGCAAGGCCTCCAGAACTTTGTTTGTAAGAACATTATACAAGTCATCCATATCTACACATAATGTACTAGTATGATGTAAATTTTGCTCTTGAGATGTGGATATTTAGCAATATTCCTAGTACATATTTTTCTTCTTCTAGCTTTCTAGAGCCTAAGCACATATCAAAATATAGGTTAGCAGTACTTCTATACTCGTACCTCTTCTGGTTCCAAAAAAAAAAAAAAAAAAGTTATGCAGATACTGAAAAAATAACATCAGCTGTTTACACTCATGCTATATATATATATGAATGAGAGATGGTGCACATATTTATTCTGTGGCAACCGGGAAAAAATTATTTGCATCAAATTAATGTTTGTGCAAAAATATTTTTTACACCTAATTCAAGAATTAAAACAATTTCTGCATTTCTTATTAGGAAAATTAATGACATTACATTTCATCATATGAGCAAATGTTTATGAAGAAATCATATTCAAAAGAGAAAAGATTGTTATATGTTTCCAAGATACTTTAATGAGCTGATATATTTATTAGAGCATTAAAACATTTTTGGGCAAAGTGCTAGGCTAAAAAATATTTTCATGCATGATCATAATCATCTTCAAAATGTCTAAAAACCTTGTACGGTAATTTTTAGCTCATGATTCACAAGTTCTCTAAAGAAAATATTGCAATGTACCAACTAATAAGAAGCCAATATCAGGATATTCATGACTTACTAACAAGTGTAGCACGGATGGACGGAGCTAATTTAACTCTGCCCTGCTGAGTCACTTTAGCTGTCCATCTACACAGAATGAACCTAATTAGTTGGTATCAAAAATGCCACAGCTAGAGCAATGAGTAAAATTTATGAGCAAAAAAAAAAAGGAATCTGATCAGCATGAGACGCTCTAATTTCCATTTACTAAACATTAAGTGCAGTATTTTGTCCCAAATTAACTATCAGCTAATGAATGCCTTATTTAAAGGTATTCTTCTCCTAAGCGCACTGTGGAAGAAGAATTCTTTGAGTATTCAGTAATATCTATTCATTTTAAAATCAACCTATTTCAACCTGCATCTATAATGGAACATTCAGCCACAAAACACTATATTAAAGTAACATTAATGGTCTGTCTTAAACCCTTAAACACATAAAAACAAGGACAAAAATCCATGCTGACACTCCGGCATTGGCTTATGCTATTGTACACACACACACACACACACACACACACACCCCTCCATCAGACACAATGGTTTAGATTAAAACAAGAATATCTATCCAGATTTTCAGCCCTGACCATAAAAGTCCTTGAAGCAGTAGGTTAAAATAGGCCCTTAAGAATACTTTAACCATTTTTGTAGTTACATTTCTGTTACTTGAGGGAGTGGACATGGTCACAAAAAAAAAAAAAGAAAACAATGTGTAATTTCCTTCTTAGCTGTATTAAAACTCGTATTTACACAATAGTTAGTAAAAGTCTGAATGTATATTTTCGTTTGGACATAATTTATCCTGTGGATTAAAAAGACATAGGTTCTATCAAGTCCATGGAATCACAGTATTTGTTAGCATCACTGTATGGGTGGTTTTCTTCATCTTTGTTTAGGAGTTCTTTTGCTTTTGCCTTCTACGGACGAGTCAATTGCAAAATTGCCGCTGTAATATGACAACCATCTTCATAACTGTGATGTCACAAGCAGCCAAATCAAGATTTCAAGTAAGCAGTAAGGAATTCACATAGTTGGTAAGCAACATGGTCATTGAAAGGAGAGTCATAGGGAGTACTGTACAAAGGAGAAGGAAGGGTCTGAAAGCAGCAGGAGTAGGAGAGGCAAAGCCCAAAGCTCATCCACCATATTCCCTTTGGGGACTTAAAGAGGCAGAATGTGTGAGAGAAAGAGATGCCCTTCTGGGAATGGGCAGCTCCAGAAGTAGTGTTGAGATCTCAGGGGAGAGTCACCATGGGGTAAAGGATTGTATCCAGATTTTAGTGAGTCCCGGGAAAGGAATACCTTCTTGAACTACCTTCTGCATAAACCTTGCCCTCTTGAATGACCACTGCCACCATGTCCTGAAGAGCCCTAAATATCATTTATTGTGTCCAAGGAAGCCAGTGGAGGCAGGTAAGTAGAACTAATATGAAAAAAACAAATATATACAGTGGAGGGCCATTCTGATCTTTATGTCTACTTTCTGTAGGCTACTTCCTAGTTGTTAATTGAAATGAATGTATAGTTATTAAATACACAAAGACATGTCTAAATCACGTTAAAAGGATATCACGATACTTACAATTATTTTTAAAATCATATTGTTCTCCACTGTTTGTAATAATCCATTAGAAGCTTGAAACTTAAATCTATTTCTTTACCAAATTGTTTCCCTGAATCATATGCGAACAGTGGTTTGCTATAATAGGATTGCTCATGAGTGTTAGGCTGCTGGCATTGATCTTTTTTATAATGGGGGGAAAAAAGAACATTGCAACATTTGTTCCCAGCGGTGAAAAACACATATAAAGAATTCCATGGTCTTTGATGAGAGTTATACAAAAAAGGAAGTAGATCAAAATTCTGGCCAAATCAAGCACAATAGCATCCCTTTTACACTGGTGACACAAACTGCCGAAAGCTGCAGAAATTCAAAGTTAAGTCTAACAATTCATCCTTCACTCTTCCTGTTTAAAAAAACTGAAGTTTCAGAGTCAGAATCTGTTTGCTGGGGTTTTGGTTTGTTTGGGTTTCTTTGATTGCTTTTGCTTCAATTTCCACTGTTTGTGGATTTATGCCATGGACATGTGAAATTACACCTGTTAATATATTCAGCACCACAGATGTGAATGGAACTGTGTAGATGATAAAGTGCATAAAACTAAAACCAGAGATATTTGTGTTTGTATTTCTGGTGGGTTTTTTTATTTCATCATGAATGATTATTTTATTTATTTAGAAGTTGTGATACCTATCACCGCCATATCTGTGAGCATGGGAAGCATTATTATCCCCATTCTATAGAACACACAGGAAGCCTGTGGCAAAGCAGGGAACAGAATCCAGATCTCCTGAATGCTTATGGATCAATGTCTTAACAAATAAAGCACAAGATAGGATATTAGTTGGTTTCTGCTACAGATCATCAAATTACACTTAGGAACAGGATGACTAGCTCCTTATACACCTATCTATAATGTGTCGGCTGTGTGATCATAGGGAAATTCAATCCGAGTGACATATGCTACAGGTCTCATGCTGCCAGAGTTAAAACATTCATGGAATTTAAAATATTATAGACAACAATTTCTTAACTCAAAAATGTTGCATCTAACATGGCGGAATTCTATGTCAGATCTCATTTTGACAAATAAAAAGGAACTGACCACAGAACTACAAAATAATGGTAACTTAGGTACAAGTGATCATGCTTTGAACACATGTATAATATGCCAACAAAACAAAATCCAGACCAATGAGATACATAAGGAGATATCTAATAAGTATAAAGCATATACTTGATGCTTTAAAGGGCCAGTATAACAAAGCTTAAAATAATGATGGGCCATATCAGCTGAGAGAAAGAATTTAATCTATATTGTGGATGATAATTGGGAATTGTTTAAGAACACTTTACTAGATGCCTAAAAAGCCACAATCAAGGAAGAAGGCCATATTCACAAAAATGACCTGTTTTAGAGAGGAAGTGAAGGCAACTATAAAATATAATAATATATAACAAATAGAAGAAATGTGAAGTTGAGAGTAATAAATATAATTCAGAAGCTAGAAACTGTAGAAAACTGATCAGGGAAGCAAAGGGACACGAGAAGACTTCTTGGCTAGCTAAGTTAAGGACAATAAGAATGAGTTTTTAAAGTATATTAGGAACAAAAAGTATCCTAACAATGGTATTGGTCCATTACTAAATGGAAGTGGTAGATACTAGGTAGAAACCAATAATAATGCAGAAATGGCAGAAGTGTTCATTTCCATTGCACTAGTATCTCTGGAGGATGTTAGACACAGTGACTAAAATTAGACATTTTAAATCAGCAGTCTGGTCTGGCTGAGGAACTGAGTGGACCATTCATGTTGATTTTTAGTAATTCTTGGAACTCTGGGGAAATTCATGAGACTGGAAGAAAGCTAATGTGCCAATTTTTTAAAAGCATAATGGGATGACCCAGTAATCATAGGGCTGTCATTCTGACATCAATCCTGGGCAAGATACTGGAGTGACTGACTCGATTAATATAGAATTTAAAGAGGTAATAAATTAATGCCAGTCAACAAGGGTTTATGGAAAACAGTTCCTCTCAAACTAACTTGATATCTTTTTTTGATGAGATGACAAGTTTGGTTGATAAAGGTACTAGTGTGATGTAACAGACTTCTATAAGGCACTTGAGATTTTTTTATTAAAAAACTAGAACAATATAAAATTAATGTGGCACACATTAAATGTAAAAGCTGGCTAACTGACAGGTCTCATAGCTGAAGAACTTGTCTCTCTCACCAACAGAAGTTGGTTGAATAAAATGATATTACCCCACCAATCTTGCCTTTCGAATAACCTGGAATCAAGACAGCTACAACTACACTGCATAGTAGCTGGTCTCAAAATGTAATTGTAAATGGGGAATCATCATTGAACAGGTGTGTTTCTAGTTGGTTCCTGCAGGGATTTGTTCTTGCCCCTATGCTAATTAACATTTTTATCCATGACCTGGAAAAAAACAAAATCATCACTAATAAAGTTTGCAGATGACACAAACACTTGAGGACAGGTAATTGATACAAATCATTCTGGATCACTTGGTAAGCTAGGTGTAAGCACACAATATGTGTTTTAATATGGCTAAATGTAAATGTATTAATCTAGCAACCAAGAATGTAGGCCATACTTAAGAGTATGGGGGCTCTATCCTGGGAAGCAGAGACTCTGGAAAAGATTTGGATGTTTGGGTGGTTAATCAGCTGAATATGAGTTCCCAATGCAACATTGTGGTGAAAAGACCTGATGTTCCCATTGAATACATAAACAGGGGAATCTTGAGTAGTAGTAGAGATGTAATTTTACATCTGTATTTGGCACTGTTTCTGGAGTCCACAGTTCAAGAAGGATGTTGATAAACTGGAGAGGGTTTAGCTACTTGGCAGGGAGACTAGTTCTCTGCAAAACTTAACCACTTCAATTTGCCAGGATTGTGAACCTGATATCTTCCATGATTTCAGTTCCAATGTATTTCCCACTCAGAAATAAGCAAATCCAAATAGTTCAGATCTGGATTCCAAAATGCCTGAAATTTCAGAGGCGTCTGAGTCAGGAGCTTTGGTTCATCACAAACCTCATCATCTTTTGCTCCAAGTGCAAGACACTGTTCTTCTACAGCCTTGTCTAATATAAGCACATAGCAGTGTGTATATTTAAGAAAACAACCCCCTGTCAAAACACTATATTGCACACACAATTCCCCTCCAGCGACAGGAAAGTGAGAGAAAGACTGGTATTAATCACATCACTTATGACTCGTGCACATAATGGGGTAATGTGCACTAAGGGGGTGTGATTTTTTTAAAGCACACTAACATGTTTTGCACTAATTGATTTGTGTAGATCTTCTTGTGCCTATTAAAAGTTCCCTCATGTGCTTTAACATACTAGGAACTTTTAATGAGCATTACCAGAGTCTATACGGAACAATTAATGCCCAACCCCTTAGTGCCCTTTAGAAGTCACAGCCCATTAGTGCATACTGCTGCTCCGTGTTGATGAGCCCTAAATGCATGACTGGAAAATGTTCAAATACTACAGTGATGAAGGTGATATAAGAACCCAGAGAATAGAGCTACCCTAGTGGCCACTTGCAAAATTTAACCTGTATTCAAGTTCATTATCAAATGTTTCCAAAATTTTGGGGTGTTCAGACTTAGTTTTGGATTCAGGTCCATTTCTAGTTTCTAAATCCTTCCCTGATACCTGAACAGAAGTAGTGGATTTACTTGAACCTTGCTTGTTTTCAAGACTGTGCAAACTTTTCAGTAAATGTGATCTGAGTTTTGCAGTTGAATTTTGTAATTTAGGAAAAGATATATAGGGGATAGAATCTCACCTCACTATTCAGCAGTAATTGATGACTGAAAGAGGGAAGATTGGTCTTTTGTTTGAATGAAACCCACAACATTTATATTAATTTGAATTATTATAAAGTTGTTATAGCTCCATTGTTAATTTTGTAATCTGGTTCTATTATAAGCTGAATTTTTAGTCCCCTTATACCGTTAGCCTGAAAAATAGGTTTGGCTTGAAAATGATCAGGTATGTTCTTAAAGTAAAGGGAAACGTTTACTACAAAGTTGGTCAAAATGTTTTTGAGTCACAAATCTTTAAAAAAATTTACCCTAACTTTAAATTTAGTTAGTGTCTAAAGCTTCTTTTGATATATCAGTTTCAAATATGTCCCCATCCCCTTTAGACATCACACGGTTTGGAGCAAAATCCATCCTGCCCATTGCCCACCCTGCCCTAATATAAAAATAAGGAACTGAACATTAAAAGAAGGCATCAAAATTCCAGCAGTCTCTCATGTTTATACACAGCCTTCAATTACTGGCCAACTGTCCATCTAACAGGGATACACTTACATCATAGCAACTTCCTTGGTAAATAAGTAATACACTAGCCTAGTTTTATGACCAGGGCATTCAAGATCTGTGCACTGTGAACAGGGCCGGCTCCAGGCACCAGCCCACCAAGCATCTGCTTGGGACGGTACCTGGAGGGGGGCGGCGTGGCGGGGCGCTCCGGCCCGAGAGCGGGGCCACGACTGGGCTCGCCGCCCTCCTTGCGGCGTTCCCACCGCTGGGTAGAGTGGAGCCGCAGCGGGCTCACCGCCCTCCCCCTGGCGCTCAGCCGGTCAGGGAGTGCGGGGCCCTGGCTGGGCTTGCCACCCTTCCCCCAGTGCTCTAGCTGCCGGGAGCTCGCCGCCCTCCCCCCCGGCGCTCTGACCGCCGGGGAGAGCGGAGAGCCCCGGCCGGGCTCGCCGCCCTTCTCCCGGCACTCCGGCCAGTCAGGGATTGCGGGCCCGCGGCTTGGCTCAGCGCCCTCCCCTGCCACGCTCGGGGGCGGGGGCGGGAGGGGGGCAGCAGGTGGCTTTTTTGCCTAGGGCGGCAAAAAAGCCAGAGCCGGCCCCAACTGTGAACTGGGTAAATGCATAAATGTGGTCTTTATTTGGAAGATAGATTTGCTACTCACCAGTGGCATGACTAGGAAAGGAATCACGGGATTTACTTTCTGTTTGGGGAGTACAGATGAGGAAGCTCGGTCTTTCTGCCTCATAGTGGAACAGTGGATGAGGGCATAGTGTCATTTCTGCATTGTATATGGAGAATAAGACTTGATGTGTAGGGTCTTTCGACCATAATGGGATATTGGGATTCATAGATTTCAAGTCCAGAAGGAACCAGAGTTCAGGGTTAGCTGATTATGCTAAATATTTCCAAATATTGTTTCATCATTTTATCTTTAGTTATTTGTGTAAATTCTTTGCCCATTTACACATTCTTTGTTCTCATGCTACCATAAGAACACAAAATTGGTTACTTCACATCTAAAAAATTTCAAAATTATTAGCTGTTTAGATGTAAACTGGCTATAGCAACTTTGATTGCTGTTATCAATAATAAAACACCCCTCACTTCACTTTGACTTACTCTACCTGTGACCCACGTGGTATCTCTAATCTGCAAAGGAAGGCCTTTTGCAATCCAAACACAGAAGGTATAATAGCAGTACAAAGGACATTCTTCTGTACATGGTAAAATGAGCCACTGAGTTTACTGTATACATTTTTCCTACTGTAACAGACTGTCAAATTATCACAGCATCAACAGTATGAAAGTTTACAAAACAGTTCCATTAACTCAGAATGCTGGAAGATTACATATCATCACACTTGTATACATCCAAATTATAACATTACACACACACGATAGCATGATGTAGCATAAAAATATTAATTGGTATACATTTAGGATGGGTGCATTACCACAAGCGGTAAAGTCATGATTGAATTATGCAGATCATCCTAACAGAGTACCCCAAAAAACCTTTTATAACACTACACATAATCCTCTATTTTGCTTATGTACTATGATTAGGTACATCCTATCACCAGGAAGCTGAGAATTAACTCTCTTGCTCATATATTACATAAGACCAGAGGGTGTGTAATAACTGAAATGTATTAAAGAGCTCCAAAGCAGCAAGAGGACTTCAGTCTAGCAACCATAAACAAGAGTTGGAATGGCAGAGGCCTTGTTTGAGGTGAAATTTACTTCAGTGCTGAAGTCCTAACTATGACTCTCTGCAGAATTTAAACTTCATGGTGAGGGGGCAAGGAGTATAGGGGTCAAGGGCAGAGCACACCATGGAAGGAGTGCCACAGGATCTGCAACTACACAGGTCCAATACTCACAAGGAGAGCAGAGAAATGCTGTCACTCTAGCTCACGGCTGGAATCATATTTATCTTTGTCAAGTTTATCTTAGCCCTGTGACTTAATCACATGTGAGGGAAAGACTTCAATACTGATGCAAAAGTGATATTAATAAAATTATTTTTTATATTAGATGATCACAAACTTATCTGCATCTTTATTAAATATTAAGATATAGCTACAAGTATGTTATAGCCAGGATATTGGAAATATATATATATTATGTTTAGCTAGTTATGTTCCAAAATGTTCAAGCTAATTAAAGAAATTCCAGGAAGATTCTGCTTCTGTCACCTTGGAGACAAGCAAATGTCAGCAAGATCACTCTTCTTTAGACATAAAAACTGTTTATTATCCCTAAGAGTGTTATACAAACTCAGAAAAGCTGCATTTTAAAATTTATCTTGCTTTAACTTTATATTATTTTCTTTTTTGATATGTTTAAAGGATTTATGGGTTACTGAAATTTCTGCTTTATGCAAAATATTCAATAGAAGTATAGTTGCTGTAACCTTCAGATTGCAATTCCAAGAAGCTTCAGTCAAAAGACAAACCAAAAATTTGTCGTGTCTAGACCAGGATGCCTTCCTCTTGTATAAAATATCAGTTTGATACAAAAATAATCTTTATCTCACGAAAATAAACAACGTAAAACATTAATGTTTTAGGAAATGACCTGATTGTGAAAAGGAATGTATGGTGGTGTTAGCAGAGAAATACATCTAGGTAAAGTGGGATTTTTGACCGTCCCAAGAAGAACTTCTATGTAAACCCACAGAAAGAATTCTAGAAATATCCCAGTTGAAATGAATAATTACTCTAAAAACTTAATTCAGAAAAACCTCTAGGAAAAATGTGTACTTGGAAATGTTTAAAACCTTTTATTTACTTTTTTAAAATGTTGAAATGGCAAACACCATTTTGAAATACCTACTTGCAAATATATTAACTAAACAGAGAGTTCCTAATATAATTTTTTAATATCACTGCTATGTAAATGGTAAAATGCTTTATGTACCAACATGGAATCTTATGACCTTGCAAAACTAATTACTAATGTAAGAAGGCATTTAAGTATAGAATATTTATATTAATGGAGAATTACAGTAATTAATTACTGGCAGTTCTTAAGCAAATCCATCACCCAACTCAGAAAGAAAAGAAAAAATATTTTTCCAAAAATTGTTATGAAGAATCAATACCTTATTTAATAACTATTTAAGCTAATGCCATTCCAAGACTTATTTAATTTTTAAAAGACTGTTTTGAAAACGAAACAATCTTAAATTAAAACTCAAACTTAACTATGCTAAGCATTAACTATAAAAGACAGGAGTGTTTGGATTTTTTTGAAAATAGAATTTCATTTCCTGCTGAATGCCAATAAAATTGAAGGGATATCTCAGAAAATGGATTGAATAAAAAGAAAGGGGTAAAACTCTAAAACTTAAAGATGTTCTAAGACTCTCCCACCACAAAAACAAAGGAAATATAATTGTCAAGAAATAATTACAACTCTAATATATATATATATATATATACACACACACACACACACACACACACACATATGAACCAACTACATTTTAATAAGATGAAGAGGCTGCAAAGGACAACCCTTAAAGATACTGAGTCAATGACAGGGTGACAGCAACCACCTTTGAATCTAAACAAGTCTGGAAGAGGTATATTTTCCAATAATTTCATGAAAATAAGGAGAAGGTTATTCAAACCTCTGAAGTGAGCACCCTTCAGACACACACTATTACCCTGCTTTAACCACAAGCACTCCACAACTCATCCTGACTAGATCTCCAAACAAGCTACTACAGACAGCTAAGAAGAACAGAGAAGACGCGAAGAAACAAACAAAAGGAAAACCTCCCCACGTCCTCAAAATGGACTGGTGAGAGAACGTTAACTAAAACACTGCCAAAGTAGTAGATATGAAGCTCTTGTATTAATTTTACTGGGATATGGAAATACTGTTGTAACTTAAGATACTAACAATTTCTCCTGTTTATTTCCAAATGGTTAGATGATTTATTTCTGGAGGAAACTGAAACTCAACGTTGATAAACAGTGGGATGTAACTGGATTTAAAATCCATAATATTTGTTACTGCCAGTCTCAAAACAGTTCAGGGCAGTGACGTAGATGGCTTATTCTAAATAACTGATTTTAATATTTTCTTCAATTTCACAAGATTTACTTAAGATTGATTACTTTGTCCAATTATAAAAGGTCCGGTTATTAACAATAGCCAGCAAAATACACCTTCTCTTAAACAAATTCTTTTGACCAATCCTAAAGAGCTCCAGTATCTATGAGATAGTAAGCTACACTCACATACATTTGGGAAACAATATACTTTGGTCTTAACTTATTGAACAAAGAACGCCCCCAGAGGTGGTCCATTGTCAAAGGTGTAATCACCACTAAAAGCTCTCCCCAAAGAGGTATGCAGAAGATATTGTAATGGAAGTAACAAGTTTATTATTTGTGTTCTGTCATTAGCATTGTTTTATTTAACGTTTTCTCCCTTTCTTTAATAATACAATAGCCATGGATAATAATTGTGATTATTTTGCTTGGTTTTAATCACGGAGTCCCGTAAGGTATAGAAAGAACCTCTGTGTCTAAAATATTGGGAGTCACATCCCCGAGATAGTCTCAGGAACAGTCTGTATCAGTAATTCCATTTTTTTCCCCTTGATTTGGCAGTAAGAGGAACAGAGTGAGAGCTGGCCGACTATTTCTTGTTTCTCTGAACTAAATATTTTAAAAGAGACAAGGTAAGTGAGGTAATATCTTTTATTGGACCAACTTCTAATGGTGGAAGGGACAAGTTTTCAGCTTCATATAGCTCTTCTTCAGGGCTCTGTGAAACTTGAAAACTTGTCCTTTCCACCAACAGAAGTTGGTCCAATAAAACATATGACCTCATCTACCTTGCCTATCTTATATTGTGGGGCCAACACAGTTACAACACTGCAAATAAATATTTTCATTATTTTTTTAAAAGAAAATTGGTGTCCACAAATTTTAAATTATCCTTTTTTGCTCTAAACACAGGTGAGGAAGATGAACCATAGTCCCATGATTCCTGTGGTATTCATCTTCCAAAGCCTGTTTTCTCAGGTTTTGTACAGAAAGGGGTGAATTTCATCTTCAGTTATGCAGATATGCAGTTACAGTGCCTCACCTAAAACTCTGACCTACAGCCATCACTGGTTACTAGGCATGAGAAGTTTTCCTCCTCCCCTTTCCTCAGGTTCATGTCTAATTTTCTTCCCCAGCAAGAGCTGCTTGCACTCAGAACACAGTTCAGCAACTGACGCTGTGATGGTTCCCCTCTAGAAGGTAGAGGCAAAGAAGTATGAAAACCTTGGCACATGAGTAGAAAAGATCCAGGGAGGCAAAACTGGAAACAGCTTTTCAAGGCAGCTGTTCCCACTAATGACTGCCCTGCATCTTTAAACAGGGGGGTGTTTGGCTGGATGACTGAAAGAAAGGAACAGTGCTTTATGGCTTCCGGGGGAGGAGAAAGATGAAAACTGCTGCAAATGGCTGACTCATCCCCTAGGAATGCAGGGATTTAAAAGGTGCAGCCCTGGGCCTGGAGCTTCCCTTTTACATGGAGCAGTCTGGGTCACAAGGGGAACCAGCATAGGTGTTAAATTAAGTGCCACCCGCAGGTTGGCAAGAGCACCATTTCCAGTTCAGCTGGAGATGTGAAGGTTGTCAGTGCCTTTATAAAGCAGATGGGGGCACATTCCTGTGGGTTTAGGATTCTGTTCATGGGGACTATAAATAATACACAGTTACACAAAACCATGATGCGTGTGGATGGGGTATGGAAAGTGCAGTCAAGCAAAACATATTAAAAGTCATAGGCGTGGTTGGGGCTTAGTGGTTTAAAAAAGGGGGGAGGGATTCTAGAGGAATCAGTTGAAGGTGAGGTAGCAGGGCCCTTTACACAATGGCCTGCACAACAGTTGCAGGTTTATCTCCTGGGGCTTGGTCCTCAAATAGGCTCCAGGATAATCTCCATTACTTTATTGCCTTTCCTGGGTTTATACTGGCATAGCAGATGCTTTGCTTCACTTTTGCATAACAGGTTTCAGAAGTTGGCACCAGGAGCCAGCCAAGAACTTGAGTAAATTCTGGTACCTACATGGAACTTGGGGGTAAGATGGTTACCGGTGTAGCATGGATATCTACTGCCTCCTTTCAGATGGCAGAGCTATGGGACAAGTCACTGGTCACTGAATGGTCCACTACAGAGCAGCAGGTGCTGCAGAACACAGGGTCACAGGCAACCGTCAACTGGCGTCCTCAACAATCTTGGAATCACCCCCTGGCTATTACATTTGTCAGTGGGGCTAAAGAGCTAACCATATCCACACAACACTCTTCACTCAAGGGTTGCTCAGTCATTCGCAATCAGGGGCCACAACAGCGGTGTTGCAGCGGGGAACAGGGGCACAGACAATTCTGACAATTGGGCATTGGCATTGGGAAGCATACAATACGGTGTGCAACTTCGGGTGGTCAGTTGCCATTAATGTGCTATCATTCCATTCCAGATGTGGGCAGACCAGCTATGGACAAGGTGCTGTGGATCGGTGGACACAGGATTGGTTTTCTTATGCGCATAGGTGGATGTCCTAGTGGCCTTAAGGGTTGGCAACCGGGGTCCAGGACTGGGCAAGACTGTGTTGGCATAGAAGGAGAAGCATGTTATTTGACCAGCTCATGCCACTTCTATGCACTGAGGGGCCCATCAGCAGTCACTGACATGATGTGGCACACATTAGAGAACACTATTTGGGAATGTGTAAAGGAGTTCAATTACTGCCAGAACAAGACGGGACTTGATGCAGATCCCTGTTGTCAGGCATGCATTCACACATGGTCTTGCTGAGAGCCGTGGAGCACCACCCAGGTGGACAAGGCTCGACAGATTCTAACTGGGAGGTGGCCAAATCCCTTGGAGTCTTAAGAAGCTCAGCAATTTGGTCACCCCGGGGCACCAAATTATTCAAGGAGGATGGGGTTCCCCTGTAAAGCCTGGAAGCCCATTTGTTTTGGCCAATTTAGAAGGGGGAGCAATAAAAGATGTCTGGGAATCCGACTGGGTTTGGGGGGGGAGGCAGCCAAGCTAATCGCTGACACCTCCTTGTGGAAAGGTATACAGTGACCAGATAAATGGCTTGGAAAAGGACTTAAAAAAGCGGTGTTCATTAAAGGAACAAACGGGGAGCGGTTGGGGACTCCTATGATTGGTACAGCAGGGTGTCAAACCCCCCCCCCCATTCTTATAGCCCACCTTAGCCCTCCTACGAGGGGGGTAGATGGTAAGGTCCTGGCAATACCAGTAATAAATTTGCTGGAGGGACTTGGAGGAAAAATGAGGGGGAGGCTGGTAAAAGCCCCCAGGTAATTACAGAAAACATGGGGTTACCTGCACTGTACACTTTTATCTGCCATGTAGTCCCAGACATCTAATAATAAAGTTGCAGCTTGATTAAACTCATGTCAAATGTCTCCTGTCCTTCTTTTGGTATACCCAGACAATCCTTATCACCTAAGAATTGAGAAGCAAATCCTTTCCTACTGCAAAACCAGAATACCTATGCGGGGTACTGAGGACAAGGAGGGGCTGTACAGATGCTCAGCCATAATGCACAGCCATAATGGACTCTTGACTAGGGAACAGAGAAGAATCTGTGAAGCCTTGGGTTTCTAGCCCTGCCTCAGGGCAGTCCACAGTCCACAGAGTATCTCATTAATTTGAATTCCTTAAGAAATTGCATTGTTTTATATATTTTGATTTCTTCAAAACACCTATCCATGATTCCTGGGGCTTCTACAGTTAAAACTGACAATAATAGAAATAAAGTACAAAATACAAACAAATACTAACAATGGTTGAGGTGAAATGACACCTCCATTTGAGCTCTTAATGTGCCGTGAAATTGTTTTATTGCAGGAACACATTTTCAAAGATGGGGGCACACAACTAAGGTATGCAAACCCCAATTTGCACATGAACTTTATGGTATATGCTCCCCCTCAACTGGATATGCTCAATACTTTGCATTTTAAAATATGGATAACATTTTATAGTTGCAGTTTGTGTCTTATTATAATCTTGCTATAAAGTGTAAGTTTGTAAATGTATGTAATTTCCAACTTTACATCACATATTGTACCCATGTACAATAATAATAATGCACTATATAGACTAAGCGTCTGACCTGTGAATTGGCTTAACTAAGTTCAGATCTCAAAGAACAGACTACTAATGCACTAATCTTCTGCAGAAATTGTACTGCCATAGAAATATCCTTGCTCCTCATCCATTATCACTTAACTTTCAATTAACATATTGATATTGGCAAGCTGAGTCTGGTCTAGACAATATAAACACAAGTATCCACATAAAGAAGCAAATCATTGTTCATTCTCATTTAGAGCATAAAGAAACCTTGCCCTTCTATTTCACAATACAGAAAGCTGCTTTGTATTGATTTTATGCTACAGTGAGTTTGTCACAGTTTCCAAATCATTGTCAGAAACATAAACTGGAGAAATTATTGCTATGGTTGAAAACATACATGTAAATTAGCAATATGCATTTATTAGAAAATCCTAATGAACCTGCTTTCCCATTATGTATGCCACTACAGGCTAACTTGTGCAAAAAGTAGACCCTGGGGTGGCAAGAAGGGACTCTACTAGACACATTATACAAAACTGATATATTCTATTATAGGGATTTTTTCCATACAGCTAGACACTTTCAGGAAATTGTTAATTGTGATCTCCGTCCTCAAAAAAAGGAATAGAAAGGGATATTTTTTCTGGTTTGAAACAAAATTGTTACTAATTCCTACAATTGACAACACTTTGAAAACATGTAACTGTCAGGCATCAAGCCTTACAAAGCTTGTAATATGAGGGATGTTTACTACAGCCAACAGAAAGAATGGAACTCTGTTTTACACAACCTACTGCATGTCCCTGTAATAGGACAGCGAGATTCTTATGTTTCCCCATGTTAGTGGGTGCTGGACTTCTACAGAGAGATGTACAATAAGTCCCAATGATTCACTGGTACATATGTGGCTCATTAGACTCCACTGTGAACAAGGGAAAGTGGGAGTTATCCTCTAAGCTGATGCTACGGTCTGATTCAGATGCTCAGGAAAGGCAGTCTAGCAGCAGCCAAGTCATAAAAAAAGCTTCAGCTAGAAAAGGAGCCCCAAAAGCAGCCAAGCTTCTCAAGATTTAGAGGCGAGTTTATGTGATGTTATTTTTTAAATATTCTTGTTGGGTGGGAGTTTTATCATTGGTTTCAATGTGAGCAGAGTCAGGGCAATGCAAACACTACCCCTTGTTAATAAAGCCAAACCCCAGGACAAGTAACTTTTTGACACTACAGCGAGTGTGGCGTTTGAATGGAAATGAGTGGGGCTCCCCCAGCTTACATACCCTTTAACCATTTTCAGGCACAAGTCTGTAACACAAGTATTTGTTCTAAATCTCCTGCATGTTTTTTTGTCTCAGGACTTTTGAAACGGAATGATAGTGCGTTGAATTCTACAACATACTTTTTGTCACTGAAATTTATTGTATTAGTCTTTGCACATTGGTATCCAGAATTTGACCCTTAACCTATCTCTTGAAAAGGTGTAATGGTGGTACAACATTAGAGCATTTGGAAAATATAGCATTTGAGACAGAAAAAATGACAGCATCAGAATCATCTGCTTAAGTAGGCTGTGCTGAGCTACAGTGGCTTCCCCAAAATGTCCTGTAAAAAGTCCTGTGATCCATTCTATATGCTGATAAAAGCTCTATCACTGAATTGAGTGTCTGATGTGCATTAAGACTTCCACAACCGCACCCTCATAAGATCAAATGGAGAAATCTTCCTGTGCATACTGGAAACCCAAGCAGAAGTAGTTCATCTGCAAAAACTCATCAGGATGTTAATGGGTTCATTTACTCAGGAGAATTGAATACTGAACAAATAGAGTAGCCAAAACACCAGCACCCTGGTGCACAGAGTACCTTGTAGGGAAAATAATATATATACATAAAATAAAAATTTGCACATAACTCATTACCACATATCTCCCAGACATGAGCAAATGTACTGAAATTAAAAGCAAAATCTTATCTGCTCACCTCTAGTACCCTGTAATATATACAGAAATTAACACAAGAAAGTAGAGTTAATTATAATGGAGTAAGTTGCTCCTGGCTGTTAGAGTGGTCTCTATCTAACACCCACTACAAAATCACAATCTCTTCTGGTTCTCCCAAAGGAGCAAGTCAACCCTCTAGAGCAGGTTGGGTGCAGTGCAAGAAGCACAGAGTGCTATCCTAAGGGATTGTGAAGCATCCACATCATAACATAATGGGGATATTTTTCAACTGTCTGTAAGTACCTGGAAGAATGCTTAGTTAAAATTCGACATCAATAGTTTGAATAAGCCTATCACTTTAAAATGTACACAGAGAAAATGCAATATAAATGCTAGGTATCATAAGTATTATATATTAGTATTAGTGAAGCCATCCGTACCTCCCAGTAGCACACTGTAGGAATACCTACTCATTTTAGGGTGAGGTTTTTTTCCCATTTTTTAAACAAAAATATTTGTATTTTTGTTTTCCACAGTTTTTTTTTAAATGAAGTGTTTTGCCCAGCTCTATAGTTATGCTTGTAATCTCATCTATCTTCCAAGCATTTATATTGATCTTATCTCCAGGGCATAAGAGCACTTTTAAAACAACCCAATACATATAAATGATAATATTCTCAGTACGTATCATGTAATGCCACCTGTCTTCTAGGGTTCCTCCAATAACTGGATACAAAACAAATATACATATAAAATGACACAAATAACTCTAAATTCCCCCCTTTTTTACCATTGTAAACTCCTGTTGTTATAGTTAGTTATATTCAATTAAACAAATACTTGCAAACCTCTCACCAAAGCTACATTAACGTGATATATGTAATAAAAACTTTGTATAAAGATATTTTTGTAGCATATATAGTATGTACTGGTAATATCTTGAGTAAAAGTGCTAAAAGAATGGTAGTTTCTTTAATATACATATAGATGTACCATAATGTTGTTAGTTGTTATAACACTCATAGAAAGATTACGATACCTTTCAGTAAAGTGTGTGAGAGACAGACTGCATCTCATGTTTTGGATATATCACCCTGAAGTGTTGGGCAATAACTTTAAAAACAGATTCAATGTAGTTTTACAATTTTTGCTGAAGAAAAGAGTTAGAACATTTTGTGATGCTTCTTTTTTTGACACATTAATTGCTCTTCCATACACAAGGAGAACAAAAACAGCAGCATGCCATATTTATTCAATGAAAGTTGAACCACAGGGGTTATGGTACATTCTTCCTCCAAAACCAGCCAAATTATCTCAGTGCCCAACTTTTAAGAGGCAACACTGCTGCTTTGAAACTATCCACTTGGTGCTGCCACACTATTAGTCAGAAGTTTGACTGTATACTGGAAATTACTAGACTGACAGATCTTAAATAATATAACTTTATTCATTATAACAGAAAGGCATTAATAATCTTATAAGATACCATTATTGGTTAGAAAAGCCATCAGTCAAACGTTTCTCATCTGTCCTCACAAACTCACAAATTATTCACTGATTCTTGATCACAGCTGCATATCTTATTTATTTTTAAATCGAGAAATGCAAAAATTAAGCGCTTCCTACAGTAATAGAGCTCCAATTTAGGAAAGCAGCACTGTTCAGGAAAGCACACTAAATCAATGGGACTTAAGTATATACTTAATGTTAAGCACATATTTAAGTAACCTTTTTGAATCAGAACCCAGGTGAGTAAGTTCAACAATAAATACTTTTGGCCAGATATTGATCCTGTACCGAAGAGCTTGTTCAGAGATGGCAAAAGCATGACACCTACTCGGATAGGCTGTTAAAGACATTATAACAGAATTCCTACTATGGCAGGCCAAAATGACACACAAATGAAAACCATACCAGCAGTGACATTAATTTTGCTATATACACTTATATAATATTTCCCCATTTTTTGCTGATATATTTTAATTTATGTTGTGAACATACAGGATTACCAACATAGCCAAAAATTCCTGTATAATATACAAATTTATAGAATCTATACTGTCAGCTGCATTGTCAAATGCACTGCGCTGTTGAATGTAGTTTGTATTTCTTTAGTCTTTTGGAACTTAACTGTGCATACTTATGTGGGCTTCTTTTTAATTTTCCCCCTCTTTTAAAAAAATATTTTAAAAAGAAAAAAGGCAAATGCTATCTGGGCATAATAATATTAACATTTAAACAATCTCGCATTTCATTGTGTTGAACTGAGTAAGGCACCAGTTCCCTCTTGGTGCCACTATAAAAGTGGGGGCAGTTTTTGAAAAGTTGTGTTAACTAGCACAGGGCAAAAATTTTCTGCCAAAACTTTTTTCTCCAAAAAAAAGGGAATAGGGCCAACTGAAACATTCTGGGAATTTGGTACAGTTCAGCTAATTGTTTTGATCAAAAGGAAAAAAGAAAAAAAAATGGAAACATGAAAATAAATCATTTAGATATTATTGGAATGAAACATTTTGATATTATGGGCACGAGGCACAAAACTGGATCTCATTCACAAAACCAGAGGAGGTGGGTGCACTGCCACACTTACAACCATTAGCCCAGTGGTTAGCACACTCACCTGGGACGTGGGAGACCAAGGTATCAATCCATGCTCCTATTCCAGCTCCCTGTTTCAAAAATAAATTTAATATACAGTCCTCAGATAAAGGACATATTAGATATTAATCTGCAGGGACTTGAGCCCAGTTGTGCCCCCTCACAAGTCAGTGCCCTAACAATCAAGCTATTTCCTATTCTGAGTCAGGGCTGTCTCCCTCTCTCCTGTTGAAGCTGTTCCACTTTGTATAAATAATTAAATACTAATTGGAGCCGGCACTGGAACACAAGCATCCCCCTCCCCACTTGCAGGGGAGTACACTAACCACTGGCCTAGAGAGTCATTCTCACTTTCTCTCTCTGTGCCAATGACCTGTGAAATGTACAATCCCTTCTGGAGTTCCCTAGCTGTGCTGGGGGGCTTGAAGGAATAGTCATTTAAAGAGAGCAGCATAATCTTCTCAGCACCGAGTCTGTATACGTAGCAATTGGTAAGTTTGCTTCAATTGCACAAGTACATTATACATTGCTCTTATACACTAAAACTAATCAGCTGAGAGTTTGTTCTAATATCTTTTCAAAATGTCAGGAACTCATCATACTTCAGCTCTGTGATTAAAACTTACAGTACTCAACATCTGCTATTAGTGACTATTTAGTCAATGCCCATCTCATTACCATCAAGCGAAAAATATCTGGCTCCTGATTTTTCTCTAAATCAGAATTCCAGGGAAATCAACAGTGCAAAAAACCCGCAAGAATAAAGCCTTTCTTCTTGAGAGAGACACCAGCATAAAAATATACAGTAAAATACAGTAAAACTAAAGCAAATTTACACTCGAATAAAAAGTTACAAAAAAACTGCAAAACTAAACAAAAAACGAAGACATTACACTCCAAACTAAAAGGCTGATAATAATGAACCAAAGATTTCGCTAGAAGGTGTAGTTTCCGATTGACATTCCAGTTCCACTGAAGTCATCGGGTGTTTTGCCATTGACCTCAATAGGGTCAGAATTTTCCCCAGTATCTCCAAAAAGATGAGCATACCACTGGTACATAACAAAAACAATATGTTTATTATTAATTATTATTTTAACTTATTATCATCAATCATCATCATCATCAGTTCCAAACAGAAAATAACGGTAGGTTCATTGATTTATTTCCAGAAGAAATGTTTTACCTTCTAATAATCATGTCACAGCTCTGGCTGATAGCAATTGCTTTACAATTATCTGGCATCCAGTTCCAGAAGTTCAAATTTCCATGGGAGATCTACCCCAAAATTAAATGAGAATCCAGATGTTCCCAGCCCACAAGTATGGCATTATGATTGTACTGTCTTTCGATCCTCTCTCTACAACATGTCTCATTGTTGTGTACTGTGAGAGCTATGCATCTGGAATGAATGATGAGGGAGCCTATGAATATCAAGGTCACTTACTCAGTGGAAAAATCCTGCAATGAAAATGGACTCTTACTTTTAGAACACAGCTTTGAGAAATGTACAAGTATTTTTTTTAAATTTTTTATGTCATAGATTAATCCACTTGATGAAAGTAGTGAATCATCTGATGGCTCCACAGAATGCTAACATGAACTAAGTGCCACTGGCAATAGCAACTGATTGGTTCAAGAGATGTCATTATATCTGAACAAATGCTTGATACACAAAATCATTTCAGATCCAGGGTTGACATAACAAATTACTACATAACAGTTTAATGTCACTCTGAAATACATTTATCATCTTTTTTTCATTTAATATCCTATGGCCCCAATCACACAACTAGTTAAAAATGTGAATACGTTTTCTCACTTGAGTAGTTCCACTGACTTCCAACTTTTTGAGGTCCATATATTTATTTATTTATTTGAGTATTTATATTGAAATAAATATACATGGAATATCGTAACAATTAGAATAATAGAATCATAGAAGATTAGGGTTGGAAGAGACCTCATCTAGTCCAACCCCCTGTTCAAAGCAGGACCAACCCCAACTAAATCATCTCAGCCAGGGCTTTGTCAAGCCGGGCCTTAAAAACCTCTAAGGACGGAAGTTAAGTTAGGTAACCCATTCCAGTGCTTCACCACCCTCCTAGTGAAATAGTGTTTCCTAATATCCAACCTAGACCTCCCCCACAGCAACTTGAGACCACTGCTCCTTGTTCTGTCATGGGCCACCACTGAGAACCGCCGAGCTCCATCCTCTTTGGAACCCCCCTTCAGGTAGTTGAAGGCTGCTATCAAATCCCTCCTCATTCGTCTCTTCTGCAGACATGCCCAGTTCCTTCAGCCCCTTCTCGTAAGTCAGGTGCCCCAGCCTCCTGGTCATTTTCATTGCCCTTTGCTGGACTCTCTCCAATTTGTCCAGATCCCTTCTGTAGTGGAGGGACCAAAACTGGATGCAGTACTTCAGGTGTGGCCTCACCAGTGCCAAATAGAGGGGAATAATCACTTCTCTCGATCTGCTGGCAATGCTCCTACTAATGCAACCCAATATGCCGTTAGCCTTCTTGGCAACAAGGGCACACTGCTGACTCATATCCAGCTTCTCGTCCACTGTAATCCCCAGATCCTTTTCTGCAGAACTGCTGCTTAGCCAGTCGGTGCCCAGCCTGTAGCAGTACATGGGATTCTTCCGTCCTAACTGCAGGACTCTGCACTTGTCCTTGTTGAACCTCATCAGATTTATTTTGGCCCAATCCTCCAATTTGTCTTGGTCACTCTGGACCCTATCCCTACCCTCCAGCATATCTACCTCTCCCCCCAGTTTCGTGTCATCCACAAACTTGCTGAGGGTGCAATCTATCCCATCATCCAGATCATTAATAAAGATATTGGGCCCTTATCCTACAAACACTTTAAGTATGCGTGACTTTACTGACATGAGCACATACTTACAGGTCCCAATCCTGCAAAGACTTCCACATATGTTTATCATTATGCATTGTGATTATTCCCATTGACTTCAATGGGAAAACTTCAATTGTAAGTTCCTTGGGGCAGGAACTATCTTTTTATTCTGTGTTTGTACGGCACCTAGTACAATGGGGTCCTCAGAGTATATGGATAAGTCTCTATAGGATAGGGAGTCTTTATAAGGTCAGAGTCCTTCTCAATACAGCAAAAACCTCTAGGATATCCCTTGCAAATGTATTGCCAATATACAATTTTTTTTAAATGGAAGGACCATTTCAGCTCAAATTATATATCCATTTGATTAATAGAAAATCTTCAACAATATTCTGTGCCTTCAGAAATTATTTTTGTGAGTATAAATTAATTTTCTAAACTTCACACACTAATAGGTAGATGTATTATCTCCATGTTATTTATTCTTTTTGGCATGAACATTAGGGAAAAGCTTAAATATTTTTAAACACATTCCATCCTCATGTTGTTTGCTATTGTTTCATTCTGTAATATCCCTGTGGCTTGAGTCTTAATTACATTGAACCCCAGTATAGGAACACTCAATGAAACCCTCAAATTGTTTATCTCCTAAAGCAAGGATTATGAAAAAGTACAGTGCAGGGGAATGTTTACTGCTCTTAGACAAAATTCCTACACCCTGTGCATTAGTGTCTTTTCAATTTCTGTTTAATTTTAGCTCAGTGTTGACTAGTTAAAGTGATAACAACAGCCTGAAAATGTGGGTTATAGCATACTTACAATGCAGGAAAATGTACTTAGCTCTCACCCCTTTTCTCTATCTTTAGAGGGAAAATTACCAGGTCACTTCATAATCTTCTGCTGTTAACAAAGTTAACAAGCTGGTACAGTTTACATCAAAAGACAAATATTACTCTCCCCAGAAGAGAATCAGGATGGACTTAATAAGGACGGTAGATCTTTTTCATTTTGCTAACTAGCCTTCTCTTCTGACTTAACTTCACTGAGACATTTAAGGTATTAGAAGACCTCAGCATTTATAGCAATTCATATTTTTATAAGGATTTAGTCTCCTAAATTCAATACCCTAAGATGCACTAAATTTAAATCTTGTGTTTTGTGGGAGCACTAAACAAAATTACCAAATCTTACATTTTAATCCATGAACCACTAATTTTACAAATATTCTAATTAGGGTTGTCAATTAATCGGAGTTAACTCACACAATTAAATCAAAAAAGTTAACTGTGATTAAAAAATCGCAATTAATCGCACTGTTAAACAACAGAATACCAATTGAAATGTATTACATATTTTTTGATGTTTTTCTACGTTTTCAACTTTATTGATTTCTTTTACAACACAGAATAAAGTGTACAGTGCTCACTTTATATTATTTATAATACAAATATTTGAACTGTAAAAATCATAAAAGTATAGTATTTTTCAATTCACCTCATACAAAAACTGTAGTGCAATCCCTATCCATAACCGCACTCAAAAACAAAACAATGTAAAACTTCAGAGCCTACCAGTCCACTCAGTCCTACTTCTTGTTCAGCCAATCGCTAAGACAAACAAGTTTGTTTACATTTATGGGAGATATTGCTGCCTGCTTCTTATTTACAATGTCACCTGAAAGTGAGAACAGGCCTTTGCGTGGCACTTTTGTAGCTGGCGTTGCAAGGTATTTACATGCCAGATATACTAAACATTCGTATGCCCCTTCATGCTTCAGCCACCATTCCAGAGGACATGCTTCCATGCTGATGATACTCATTAAAAAAATGTGTTAATTGTGACTGAACTCCTTGGGGGAGAATTGTACGTCCCCTGCTCTGTTTTACTCGCATTCTGCCATGTATTTCATGTTGTAGCAGTCTCGGATGATGACCCAGCACATGTTCGTTTTAAGAACACTTTCACAGCAGATTTGACAAAATGCAAAGAAGGTACCAATGTGAAATTTCTAAAAATAGCAACAGCCCTCAACCCAAGGTTTAAGAATCTGAAGTGCTGTCAAAAATCTGAGAGGGACAAGGTGTGGAGATTGCTTTCAGAAGTCTTAAAAGAGCAACACTCAGATGTGGAAACTACAGAACATGAACCACCAAAAAAGAAAATCAACCTTCTGCTGGTGGCATCTAACTCATACGATGAAAATGAACATGCATCGGTCTGCTCTGCTGTGGATCGTTATAGAGCAGAACCCGTCATCAGCATGGATGCATGTCCTCTGGAATGGTGCTTGAAGCATGAAGGGACACATGAATCTTTAGTGCATCTGGCACATAAATATCATGCGAATCCGGTTACAACAGTGCCATGTGAATGCCTTTTCTTACTTTCAGGTGACATTGTAAACAAGAAATGGGCACCATTATCTCCTGCAAATGAAACCAAACTTGTTTGTCTGAGCAATTGGCTGAAATAGGATTGAGTGGACTTGTAGGCTCTAAAGCAGGGATCGGCAACCTTTGGCACGCGACCCATAAGGGAAATCCACTGGCGGGCCGGGACAATTTATTTACCTGCAGCATCTGCAGGTTCGGCCAATCGCAGCTTCCATTGGCCGTGGTTCGCCGTTCCAGGCAAATGGGGGCTGTGGGAAGCGGCGCAGGCCAAGGGATGTGCTGGCCGCCACTTCCCGCAGCCCCCATTGGCCTGGAATGGCGAACCACGGCCAGTGGGAGCTGTGATCAGCTGAACCTGTGGATGCTGCAGGTAAACAAACCGTTCTGGCCTGCCAGCGGATTTCCCTGGCGGGCCGCGTGCCAAAGGTTCCCAATCTCTGCTCTAAAGTTTCACATTGTTTTATATTTGAATGCAGTTATTTTTTTGTACATAATTCGACATTTGTAAGTTCAACTTTCATGATAAAGAGTTTGCACTACAATACTTATATTAGGTGAATTGAAAATACAATTTCTTTTGGTTTTTACAGTGCAAATATTTGTAATCAAAAATAAATATTAAATGAGCACTGTACACTTTGTATTCTGTGTTGTAACTGAAATCAATATATTTTAAATGTAGAAAACATCCAAACATATTTAAATAAATGGTATACTATTATTAACAATGAGATTCATCGCAATTAATTTTTTTAATTGCACGATTTATCATGATAATTTTTTTTAATAATATAACAGCCCTAATTCTTAGGCTTTATATCTCCCACAACTAGACAGTCAACAATATATTAATTAAAAGCCATGTTAATTCCTTAGGTGTGGTGATCTTGAAATTTATTTAGTGCCATAATTAATTACCTTAAATTTAGGTAGCATTTACAGTCAATTTACAAATGTCTTCATTTTGGGGAATGTACCACATTTTAGGCTTCTGTATGTGAAGAATATTTTTTTGCTTATTCAGAAGAGTAGACTACTGAATATTAGGTGTTAGAGAGAAAAAAAAATTATACCCTAATCTGAAGTTTGCTTAAATTCACATATAGTGAGATAAAGTTGCCTTTAATTAGGCATTCACAGTACAATATTTGAAAATGCATGAGGGATTTTCAATGGGAGTTGGCACCCTAACTGCCTTAGGTACTTTTGAAAATCTCACCCTCAGGTCCAAATTCTTCTTGTAGTTACACACAATCAAACACACTGTAGTCAAAAATACTGTACAGAAGCAACTGCAAGCAAAATTGTGCCTTATGTTCTCCAATGCTCTGTTAAAAAGGAAAAGAGATAACGATAACTAATTAGCTAATGTTCACTAATTTTTTTTTCTTCCTTAACTATCAACAGGGCCCTAATCTTGCAGCAGGCTCTATGTGAGAGCTGACCTAAGACTGGAAGGGAAATACTGACAATATTAATATATGTTAAATCCCTGATTTAATTATTTGTAAATCCAAACATATCTTCTATGTGGCATATTTTAAGTGAGACAAAATAGATGCTTAGTGTTCTACAAACAAAATTTGGAGGTAACAGCATGACATTTTAAAGTAAGTTTAAAATAATTAAGAGTTTAATTCTATAAGTATCATCCTGATAATAATATGAGTTGGGCATGCGACCAACTCTACACAATATACAATACCATATTTTTATAGTTTCAACAGTTTTTCTTCTAATTTTCTTTCACTGGATATAGTGGAACATAGTTGGAAAAGTGACTGAAAAATGGCTCCTTTTATTGCCTCTTGTTTATTGCCCCTCAGTGATTCCAAATCACATTTGTTTAACATAGCAAGCTTCCATGTCATATTTATGCAAGAATCCTAGAATTTGAGTGCACACACACACAAAAACACAAAAAAATAACATAACTAAATAAAACCACTTTATTAATATGGGAAATGCTTATTTCTCTAAAACCTATGTACCAAAGTTAAATAAAACCATACCTCTCTTTAAAAAAAATGGGATTAAATAATAAAAAAATTCAGTTTAGTGTATTGAATACCACCTAATAGCTACCTCAAACTTTTACTAATATATAACTATTAGTGGAAGTTTAACCATATCAACTGCCTATTTCTTGTCAATTTCAAATTAATATGGTTACTCCTCAAGCAATTATTTAGAGCAATGACTGCTTAAATCTGGTCAGTTATTATTTCAAATTTATTATTAAGTATTAAATATTTTGTATTTGTAATTGTATTTTTGGGTGGACAAAAATTGCTTCTGCTGTCATAAGAACATAAAAATGGCCATACTGGGTCAGACTAGCCCAGTGACCCGTTTTCCAACAGTGACCAATGCCTGTTCCTTCAAAGGGAATGAACAGAACAGAGCAATTATAAAGTGATCCATCCCATTGTCCAGTCAGAGGTTTAGAGAACACCCAGAGCACAGGGTTGCATCCATCACCATCTTGGCTAATAGCCATTGATGGATCTATCTTCCAAGAACTTATCCAATTCTTTTTTTGAATCCAGTATAATTTTGGACTTCACAACATCCCCTGGCAAAGAGTTCCAGAGCTTGACTCTGCGTTGTGTGAAGTACTTCCTTTGGTTTGTTTTACACCTGCTGCCTATTAATTTTGTTGGGAAACCCTTGGTTCTTGTGTTATGTGAATAACACTTCTTTATTGACTTTCTCTATACCATTCATGATTTTAAAGATCTCTATCATACCCCTCCTCAGTCATTTCTTTTCCAAGCTGAAAAGTCCCAGTCTTTTTAATCTCTCCTCATATGGAGTCTGTTCCATACACTTAATCATTTTTGTTGCACTTCTCTGAACCTTTTCCTTTTCTAAAATATATTTTTTGAGGGGCGAACAGAACTGTACACAGTATTCAAGATGTGGGCACACCATGGATGTATCTAGTGGCATTATGACATTTACTGTCTTATCATCTCTCTCTTTCTTAATGGTGCCTAACATTATGTTAGCTTTTTTTTGACTGCCACTGCACATAGAGCATATATTTACAGAGAATTATCGACAATGATTCCAAGAACTCCACATCATCCAAGGAAACTCCTTCCTTCCTGAATGATCACATCAAGTCATTTGGTCACTCAAATGACTTTAATTTTCTCTCTCTCCAAGATTTTGGTTCACTTAATTTTAGCCCTCCAGGGCAAATGCAAATATCCCTTTTTAAGTCATTGACACTGGAAGTCTCTAGATTTTGACATCAATGATTCATCTGGTATCACTGACAGACATAAATTGGGAGAGAGAAATGGTTATATTCTATGGCATACATCATGTATGCATCACTCTGCATCCCCTGTGTACAGCAGAGCAGCGCTTCATAGTATGTGTCTGCACTGAACCATAGAGAAAACAATAGGCTAGTGAGACATCTTTGGCCTATACCTGGGTGGGAAGAGATATCTTCTGATAACCTGCCCACACATTCTGTGGTAGTGAAGGCAACTTGGCTGCACAATGGCTACTGAATACATCACCCAGACCAACAGACTCTATCCCCAAAGACAGTATTCCCAGGAATCTATGGTGGAAAGATTGCATGACTTTTCCAGTACTCTCAAGTAGGTCTCCCCCTATGAAAAGGGAAGTAAAGACACTGTACCTGGACATATGATCACTCAGTCTTTCTTTCAACAGAGATTTAAAATGGGAACTAAGTGTATGTGTCATTAATATCCAACAACTATATTATATTAGTGTTAGCTAATGTGATCTACTCCAGGATCATACACTCTCATTAAAATAATTATTCATTAGTGGGTATTTTTGAAGCTTGCATTCTAAGTCCTTTCCTTTCACAAGTCCATTTGTTTTCTGTCAGCTTAATTATTCCTTGTAGGTTCATCATGTTAATTTTAAGGTTATGTTTTAATGGTTTTATAAGCGACGCTTCCATTGTTGGAAAATGAATGGACAGTATGAAGTCCCTTTTCCAGGTGATGATGTATTGACTCCTAACTAAAGGGTTCTCAAACTACTGAATTCAAATGCATTCATAATTCTCTCTTCAAAATATGTTGGATAAAAAAAAAATAGTGTTTGTACTAAAGCTATTTAACTCTGATAAACTGCATACAAATTGCTTTCTGAATCTACCACAGCCAGTTGCTTTTGTTCAATTTATCAACAACCTAATTCTCATTGAGAATTTAATTTAAAACCATAATGTTTTTATAGCTTCAACTCTTTTTTCCTATAATTTTCTTCCTCTGTAAAACTAATTAAATGAATGCTTATTTTGACTTTCTTTCACAAAAAGGCTTTTTTTTTAAAAAAAAAAACTTTCTTTTTAAGCGATGGTAACCCTCGTAAGGAACAGCTGATTCCTCCCAGAAAATGTCGAGGAACATTCGGTTGGCAAATATATTATATGTTTTCTCAACTTTTATTCCCTCAGTTTTTACAGTAAGAATATTTATATAAAAGAACCAAAAGATATCTGAGTTTTTCATGGCTTTAACACAAATGAATCCCTGGAACACAGGCACTCAACCTTTATGGCGAGGAGTGTGGTGTAAGAACCTATCGAAGGGGGCAGAGAAAGAGTTTGCTTTCTGTTCAGACCAGAATTGTTGAACTTGGCAGACCTTTCCATAATAAAGCCATATGTTTAGAGTTTGTGACTGAATCTACAACCAGGTGAAATTCACCTTGATTCGGGCTATTTTTGATAGCCTCACTCTTTTTGTCTATAGACTAAAAATAAGATGACAAGATGAGTGCTACAGCTGTATGAAAAAATATAGCAGTAATGGAGCAAAATAAAAGATTGTAGCAATTAAAGAAGAATTCATATGTAAAATATGTAAAGAGAGTGAAGTTTAGACAGCCTATATTATGCATCTACCAAATTTGCAGTGTGTGATTCTTGTATTCAGAATGAAAATATGATGAAAGAGGTGCCTGGAGAGAGCAGTGGATTAACATACTAGACTTTCATCACTGGAGAACTGGATTCAATTTCTAATGTAAGCTACAAGTGAAATATGTGTTAAGTAATCTCACTCTCATCTCTATTCACATCACAAAACCAATGCACATTTTGGTGGTGCAGCCAGGTATACTGGGTCATGCCGGGAGGTATACCAAAATAGTAAAACCAAACTCTTCAGATCAAAAGTATTGGGGGCTAAAAGTCCCGAGACACTAAGATAAGAAACAGTTGGATGAAGCGTACTAAAACTTGTTGCACTTCTGCTCAAAAGAGATTTGACAAATCAGTACTACTGACAGATGACCCCAGTACTGGAAGAGCAGCAGTACTCTAGGTCAGGACTCAGGTACATTGACAACTGTACGGAAATGTATACAGTGCCATTCCAAACTACAGTCCTGATTTTGCCACTGGTTCTGTGTGGGTGGACCCCTGCATCCACGTAGGACCCCACTGAAGTCTGCAGCGATTTGTCTGTCTAGAGCTAATTGCAGGATCCAGGACGGGCCTATGACTTTGTCTCATGATTTTATTAGGCTCTTAACTTCATCAAATTCTTACAAAAACATTATTTGAAAAATCATGATTAAAAAAAGCCTTATTTTTGGTAATTCTGAATGCTGGTTCAACAAATATCAGTTCCACTTACTGTCTGTTTGCCAAACATCCCTGACTTTAGGATAGTATATGATAAAGTATAATCTCAAAAGATTCAATTTAGCCACGAAAGATTAAGTTACCAGCTTTGACAATAAATTGAACTTTATTTTTTCTCCTTTTTCTAAATTTAAATGGATTTTTCAAACAAGAAAATACAGAAGAATTTAAGGTACAATTGCTCAGCATATATATTGCACTAAAGATGACAAATCACCACCAAAATTGTATTTAATTATAATAATTCCCTATCATAAAAAATCAAAAAGATGAACTCTGCCCCTTAAATTGATTTATTTGCAGGCATTTGTTACTGTGTTTGTGCAGTAGAGGTATACAGGCCAAAACCGAATGTCTAACTCCATTTATTCTAGTGCTCTTCAGAATTTGAGCTGCATTACTGGCTTACTGCATCCTAAAATAGGCTTTTAAGACTACAGGTCAATTGCAAAGGCAAAAGGATGTACAAAGCCTGAACAGCAGAGGAAAAGAGAGAGGTACATTTGAACTGAAAACAAAGAACAAAAATGGTCTTAAACCTTGAAAACAAATGCAAACTCCTGGTTCTCTTAGTAGACGATATACTGGGCCCATCCTAGTATATTGGCAGCTGAAGGTAACCTAGCAGCTGGGGATCAGCAGTTGCTGGGAACAGACTAGCAAGGCACATAACCTCCTGGTCAGGGCCAAGACTATTCCCCATACACTCAGTGACATCTCTTGGAACTGGCAATTCTGAAAGTTACAGCTCAGGGAGTACATCAGGGAACGATAACTAGTCGTCACTGAGAAGCAGACTATTTCATTCCCTTAAAGGAAAATATCTAAGCCCAGGTCTACACACAAATTTATGTCAGTATAACTACATCGCTCAGGGGTGTGGATTTCCACACCCCTAAGTGATGTAGTTATACTGACCCTAACCCCAGTGTAGACGGTGCTATGTCGAGAGGAGGACTTTGTGTGAATCCATGTCTTTTGTGGGGATGGTAATGTTCTGCTGCTGTCCTATGTCCTTATTATTTCCAAATAAACATGATTATTTTGCTTTATAAAGTAATTATCTGACTCTCTCTAATGCTGACATATAGTGATAATAATGATGTTAGGAAAGGAGATTAAAACATATTTTTTACAGATGCTATATCAATAAATGGCTACAAATTAGAGTTGCAAGGGATACATTCAAAGGTACAGTAACTCCTCACTTAAAGTCATCCTTGTTAACGTAGTTTCGTTGCTGATCTATTAGAGAACATGCTCATTTAAAGTTGCACAATGCTTCCTTATAACGTTGTTTGGGAGCTGCCTGCTTTATCCACTGCTTGTAGGAAGAGCAGCCCATTGGAGCTAGCTGGTGGGGGCTTGGAACCAGGGTGGACTGGCAGCTCCCCTATCAGCTCCCTGCTCCCCTAAGTTCCCTGTGTGGCAGCCGCCCAGTAGGCTATCAATTGCCAGCAGTTCAGCTGTCCCTCCTCCCCACTGCCATGTGTTGCTCCTGCCCTCTGCCTTGGAGCTGCTCCCGGGAGCCTCCTGCTTACTGTGCGGGGGGGGGGGGGGAGCGGGGAGGGCAGGAGCGGGGAGGGCGGCACTAATGTCACGGTGTCCCCCGCCCCCCTGCTCCTGCCCCCCACTTCCCCATCCATAGAGCGGGAGACACGACAGGACTCAGGACAGAGGGAGCTTGCTGGCCGCAGCTGCTGTCTCAACCTCCTGATTCCTGAGGCAATGTACTTAGAGTGGGTTCAGCGTACTTAAAGGGGCAATGTGTGTGTGTCTCTCTCTCACACAGGGTGAGTATCTCTGTCTCTGTCTGTCATGCTGTCTCCCCTCCTTCCATTCGTGCTGCCTTGTAGAGTGTGAGGCTACATTAACAACACTGTGTTAACCCTTGAGGGCTCAGCTGAATGCTAGTTCATCATTTAGCAATAAGGCATTCCCTGGGAAATATCCCACCCAAGCTTCACAATCATCATTGCAGTGTACAGTATTAAATTGTTTGTTTCAAACTTATGCTGTATATATATATATAAAGAAATTAAATATAGTTTTTGTCTGGTGAAAAATTTTTTCCTGGAACCTAACCCCACCTATTTATACTAATTCTTATGGGGAAATTGGATTCGCTTAACATTGTTTCGCTTAAAGTCGCATTTTTCAGGAACATAACTACAACGTTAAGTGAGGAGTTACTGTATGTCCTTTTTTATTTTTAAATTATTATTACACTTCAAATTCGTAGAGTGAATCAAAGTCAAATACAACTTTTCTTTGATAAATATATTTAGGCTTGGAGGGATTAGATTTTTATCGGTAGATGTCAGTAAACATAGATTTCACCCTACACACACAACCCAACAAAAATATTTCATTATAATAACTGAAATGTACAGATAGGCAAAGTAAGAAAAATACTACCTGAGAACTTACTACAGAGTTTGATTTAAGGATATTTACTTTATATATTGTGACGTGATTGACAATTTGTGTTTTAACAGTTTAAACTTTAGCTTTTTGAATCTCAATGTCTATGTCATTAAATAATTGCTGTCTGTTCCCTTCCCAAAATTTCCAGCAACTGCAGAAATTTTAATAAATGAAAATTGAATAAGTGCTTAAAACTCAGAATTTTGCTCAACTGTGAAAATTTAAATCTATACAAATTTTTAAAAATGCTTAAAAGTAAAACATTGAAATTATATATATAAAACAAATTGAAATCTGCCAAGCGTAAATATATAGTAGGTTGGGAAAGAAATTGCCAGTTTTTCATTTCTTTGTGACCCAGTGCTAATATGTAGCTTAGCCTTCAAAAAATGTTCTCAGAGATCTATGTAGAATTATCTAAAATTACACTACCTCTTCACTTGCTCTTCATCAAAACAATATCCGCTTCCGTATACTGTCACTTACAAGGTTTTTCCCTGGATTCATTTTATGTCTTTCATGAACATATAGTATAACCATTTAAAAAAAAAAAAGATATATTTTTCTATTACAGTTTCCAGCAATACGATGTATAAACTATAAAGGAAACAATATATGTGTTTTTAAAAAAAATACTTACACCAGAAATTATGAAAGCTTGCTACTTCCATTTCTCAGCAACAAAAATGCCCCAGGAATAACTTTTAAAAAAGCCCTAATCTCTATGTATTAATATATTTCCCTACCCTAATGCTAAACAACATGAAATGTTAAATGTTATTCAATCTGTTAAATGTATATATTGTGAATTCTAGTTTTAGTCTAACGAGTGAAGAGTTTATTAAGGGCAAGTTTTTAAAACCCGATCTTCACTTGCAGCAACAAAATATGTGCATTCAAAGATACAAAAACAGATCTTGGCCCCAATACAGCAAGGTACTTAAGCATGTGCATAAGTCCATCCCTATTCAGCAAACCACTTGAACACATGCTTAGCTTTAAGGTAACTGCATTAAGGCAAATGGGGCTTAAGCTCATGCTTAAATGCTTTGCTGAATAAGGATGGTTTGCTGAATTCTGGGCTTTATGGATGAAAGTTGGATAATTGTATACATAACATCCATTTGTGACCAGTTATCCAATCAGCATGTGCCAACTGATGCACCGCATAAGTGCATCCACATTCTGTTCTCTGTTGTTCTTTATCCTGCACTGGAACAGCACAGTCACGTACCTTAAGCAGACATATTCTTTAGAATTTTCTATGTATTTCATGTCCTCTGTGCTTATTTTCCTATCTGTTTTTTGAAATTAACGCACTATATAATAACATTGGTCATGTGCATATTCATCTTTAGCCTTTATTTTTGACAATACTTCCTTATTTTTCACATACAGAGTTTTGGCCATTGTTTCCAGGTCTTCCTGGCTTGGTATCTGCAAATCTGAGTGGAAACACATACTCTCTCACTTGATGTTAATGCCTGTTCCTTCTAGTTCAAATTATTGGAACATCTTCATGCAAATGGTGAAGTGATTTAGTGAGGCGGTATTTCCCTCTATACTGCCACATTTTAACTTGGTCATTTCACTCTCCCTGTCAGATTCAAATGTCAATGTGCTAGTCATGTGTTTGTGTTGGAGAAATCATATGAACAGCTGTTTACCCACCACAATGCTGATTCATGGCTGAAAACTATTCGTGAAAGTTCAGCTGTGGTATTTAGACTCACCCTTAGATAGAGCTAACCTGTGCAAGCAGCATGTAGATGGCATATAAACCAAGATTTCCCTAATCAGGCTACAAGTTAATGTTTTCACAAGTATAAATCAAGTCATGAATAGTACTTGTAGGGCAGGGCCCTATCCTAGAAGTAACTATACTATTTACATAAATCTACAACTGAACATGATACAGTTATGCATTAAAATTATCCCTGATGGAATATTTTCAGTGGAAATGCCAGCTGGGAGACCTCACAGGATTAACTTTCAAGAGCCATTTTAATAAATTTTCAATTTTTAGATTTATACTGCACAACACTTATGGAACAAAACAAAACAAAGTGATTAGGTACACAACATCCATATGAGCAAGAATTGTTTGCCAATTTTTTATTGGTACCTTGCTAGCTGTCCTACACAACATTACATAATATAACATTTAATACATTATATCCAAAAAGATAATCAGAAGATTTATACACAGTTTCTGGTATAATAGCTATTAATCTACATGTTGCGCTCCCAAACAGCTTTACTGTGTTAAATGAGGTGAAGAGAAGAAGGTGAAGCCTTGATATTCATGAATTTGCACTCAAAATGTAACCCGTTTGCAGCTTACCTGAGTTATTTTCAGGTATTTGGGCTCATCTCTTATTTTCAGAAACACAATGATGAAGTTGTTGCCAGAAATTGTATGTCATATATGGATTAGCCTATGCATTGCCAAACAATTGTCAATCATTCTAATGTCCCAACCTAGCATGCATTTTACAATGTATGATTACTGTGTCAATTCAGAAGATGACAGTGAAAAGAGAAAAGGACCAGAGAAATAATATCCTCCAAGTTCAAGTAAAAACATCTGATCAACCAGACATATTAATCATTTAATCCAGGTAGGTATGTTTCATCCAAACAAGGCTAACGTGGAAGTACATGGGTTTTGGGAAAAGAAGGCATCTTTCATACTGCAAAACAGCTAAATACTCCTAATAGCATAACTGACCCATTATCATAAATGGGTGCTATGATGTTATAGTGGTATAGATTCTGATCTTTATTGTACAGTAAACAGAACTGTAGATGAAGGTGGAAATTATTTTATATTTTCCGAAGTGCTCATTTTATGTGCACCTAATCTTGCAGTCCTCCTTATATGCACACAACTCCTTCTGAAGTGAATGGGATTGTGCTTGTGTAAAGGCTAAAGGCTCAGGCCTCAATCTCAGTCAATTATGTGTGCATTTATCTTTTTTCTATATCACCACTGACTTCCATCTAGAGGAAGAATAAAAGCAACTACTTCTAACATGTTAAGATTAGAATGTGTGCAATATACTACCAATTCAGCAAATCACTTAAGCCATTTTTAAATTTAAGTGTGTAAGTATCCTACTCTTATTCAGTAAATCACTTAAATATGTGCTCAACTTTACGTATTTACTTAAGAGCTTTGCTGAAACCACGACTTATTTTTTTCAGATAGGAATTCCTTGAGAATCAAAAAAGAAGCAATAAGGGGTATGATCTTGTCAACCTCCTCTGATTGATATAGCCTTCTCTCACTTTAGGCAGAAGCCTTTAAGTGAAAGACTCCAATCCACCTCCTTTATATTTTCCTGCACAGTTCTCCTTTGGACTCTGTATTTCCAAATTGTGAAGCCTAAATCAACCGACTTCCTCATCATCACTGAAGCCCTGGATTGCTTGACTCCTCACAGCCTGTTGAGAAGATGGTTTTCCAACAACTTATTTTCTTTGTTTTTAGTTAGCTCAATGAAAAATCTGAAGGCAACCACGGGTGGGTTAAATGGTAACTACATCTTAGGCTAGGTCTACACTACCCGCCTGAATCGGCGGGTAGAAATCGACCTCTCGGGGATCGATTTATCGCGTCCCGTCGTGATGCGACAATCGATCCCCGAATCGACGCTCTTACTCCACCAGCGGAGGTGGGAGTAAGCGCCATCGACAGAAAGCCGCAGAAGTCGATTTTGCCGCCGTCCTCACAGCGGGGTAAATCGGCTGCGATACGTCGAATTCAGCTACGCTATTCACGTAGCTGAATTTGCGTATCTTAAATCGACTCCCCCCTGTAGTGTAGATGTACCCTTAGAAATCAGAAGTCCTGTACACTTTTTAGAGTTTGTCTTGGGTAGAATTCAAAGGTTTATTGTTAGAAGGTGTTAGCTAATCTGGTCTGAAAAAAACTCTAGTCTAGACAAGGCAGTGCAAACTTAATGCATGCTAAGCTGCTCAATTTGAAGCTTTCTGGGAACCTACTCACTAGTGTGGGGTGTTAATTTTTTTGGCATCATAATCTCTGAGAAGAATTGTTCATTTATTATTAGCTTTGTAAAGACCTAGTCCCCTTCACGTATTTAAAATAATTAAAAGCAAAGTTACAGCTGTGCTTCTTGTCAATAAGGTCCTGCTTCATTAAACAGAGAGAGATTTATTACATCCACTAGTACAATTAAAATAGTGTAAAGATCTGCAATTAGTTAAAGACTGAGTAGCTATTCATCATATGGGGTTCAATCCTGAAATCTTTACTTAGGTGAAATTCCTGTAGGCTTCAATAAGATTACTGTCTGAAGAAGGACAGGATTTACTAAGGAACTAGCGTATAAAAATGTGGGCATCATTAATGTAACAAGCACTGGTTTTTGTTTTGTTTTGTTTTTTTAATGGAATCTCACTGGTGAAGGGCACATGTATGAACACTCTAGCTCCAACACTGCAAACATGTATGCATATATTTAACTTTACTAATCTGAATAACAGCATGAGCTATTCATGGTAGTAAAGTTAAGCATGTAAATGTTTGCAGGATCAGGGCCTTAAGAAAAAATAATTGTAGAGTTGAATTACAAGCACAGTTACAAGGAGATTAGAACCTCTCTCATCACAAACAAGTTATACCTATGGTTTTATCACTTCAGTTAAACCAATGCTAGTTTCAGGTATGCTATCAAATGCTGACTCCCCTTTGAATTAAATGTATTTTATCTATATACAATAAAATAACATTGATATACAGTGTCTGACAAAAACCATTTTATCTACACGTTTTGATAGACAGCAAATCAAAATAATTCAAAGAACAAAATGCACTTTGTGGAAGTAGCTTATTTCAGTCTGTAGACTAAATGCATTCTGAAGAAGGATTACATTTTGTTTGGCAATTTATTTTATTGACAAAGCATATTTCATCAGATATTGCATCGCATTTTGTAGACAAATGCATGTTGTCAAACATTGTATTTCCTTTGGTGGATGAAAAGTAATTTTTTCAGGTTCCACATGACTCTGGGGAATGCAATGAAGGCTACAAAACAGTATGTTATACGGATAAAATATTTTTATTATAATTTTGTTTAAATGCTACAATGTATTTTAAGAGTCTGCCTGGGGAGGGGAAAATATATATATATATATATATAGATAGATATAGATATAGATGTAAAGGTTTTTGCATGGATATGAGCCTGATTGTTATTTCTCTCCTACAATTTTGACAATATTTTATCTTCAAAGGCTTCTACAGAGTTACTCCAAGTAAGATCACAATCGGGTCCTAAGTACATTAACTTTGAGGAAATATAGTGTTCTTACCCCTTAACACAAAACAATGTTGCAAGAGCAGTAATGCTATACAGTACATCAGATATTCCATGATCAATCTGGAGTGAGCAAATAATGTACACGGAGAAGAGAAGACTGAGGGGAAACATGATAAAAGTCTCCAAGTACATAAAAGGTTGTTATAAAAAGGAGGGTGATGAATTGTTCTTAACCACTGAGGGCAGGACAAGAAATAATGGGCTTAAATTGCAGTAAGAGAGCTTTAGGTTACACTTTAGGAAAAACTTCCTAATTGTAAGGATAGTTAAGCACTGGAACAAATTACCTAGGGAGGTTGTGGATTCTCTGTCATTGGAGGTTTTTAAGAACAGGTTAGACAAACACCTGTCAAGGATGGCCTAAATAATACTTACTCCTGCCTCAGTGAAGGGGTCTGGACTAGATGACCTATTGAGGTCCCTTCCAGTCCTGCATTTCTATGAAAGAGGATAGGGGTTAATAGTCAATTAATTATGCCCAGGAGCAATAGATGTATCTAATTCATTGCTTCTCAGCCAGAGGGGGAACTAGAAGGCATTGGATGATAACTTCGTGGACACCAGGGACCCATAAAAGTGAAGAGAGGTCAGTGTGAAGAGAGAAACCATAGAAGGAACCTGAGTCAGAGTCGGCAACAGAGCAAAGACCTCAAAGAGACTCAGTCTGAGGGGCTGAAGCTGGGGTACAAGCTCCAGAGCTGGGGAAGAGGACTCAGAAGTAGCTGAAGAAGAAGACTGAAGATCAGCCCAGAGGAAGGTAGATTTGTTGAGAGACTCTGATGACTAGTTTGAGCTTTTGTTACTCTGAAGGGGGTTGGACTTAGATGCTTCTCAGCTGCAAGGCTAAATAGTGCACAGAGACAATGACCTGCGAGGAGCGTTAGAGACACGGAGTCCTGCAATATCACACCCTGATGCAAGGGAGTGCTCTCATGGTGAGTGTGCACTATAACAGTACAGAAAGATGCTCAAACAAATTGTGGCTGCAATTACCCTAAATATATGAAAGTTATACATATGGCTTGATTCCGCATCATTTAAATTCAATGGGAATTCTGCTACTGACTTCGGTAGATCAGGATCAAGCCCACATTCTATATCTATGTTCTGTTTTAAAGTGAATTTAGTGTTTATGAAAGGTAGTGGATTACTTTAAATTTCTCTAGTTGCCAGAAGAATAGGTAGAGCACAAGTTTCCCCACAGTGAACTGCCAATGCACCATAAACTTCATGCGGAGGAACCAACTCTAGGGATGAGAGAGTAGTTCAAGTTTCAAGCTCAATATGTTCCTGGCATCTCTGCCAAGGCTGCTAAAGAAATTGCCAATTATTGTAAATTGTGGTGTGGACACCTGGTTCACTAGGAACTGCATCCACTAACTCATTTTAAATAGGACATCAAAGAGCCTTCCAATGACACTAGCAACCTGGACCAGTAACTTAAGTTAATATCTTTGATCTGCTTTTCTCCAGACTAGAGAGGGCCTCATCCTCCTTACAATTGCATTATTTTTACAGTGATGTAATTCTAATGATCTTGGTGAAGTTACTCCCAATTTACCCTGGGTTTAATGAAAGTAAAATGTGACCAATACAATTTTAAAATAATGCAGTATCAAAAACATGTATTTCCAGACTTTTAGAATGACTTTCATTGCAAAATTTTAATTTCTATCCTTCTGGAATACTCTTGTAGGTATGTGGGATTTGGTGTCACTTGATCTCATTTAGATCTTGTTCTACTAGCTGTGATTCAAATTCTGGCTCATCAAGATGTTCAAAATTTGTCTGAAAATAGCCTGAATTAATTCCCTGGGCACAGAGTTATTAAACAGATATCTGAGGAGATCACGCCCTCCATTAGTTTGTGTTTAAAATGTAATGTTTTATTGGGCAGATTCTTTGCAACCTCAGAGTACGTTATAGGAGCCTCAGAGATGCTCTATCGTACTCCAGCAGGTAACAGACCTAAGGTGCTGATCAACAGAGCACAGCAATGTTGATGACTCTCCCATATTGGCCGAATTCTCAGCTGAGGTGACTCACAGAGTTAAAAGGCCCAGAATATCAGCAGAGGAATGCAAAGTGGTTGTATCAGGAGAAGGAATCTGGCCCTTCATCTTTGTTTTAACTAATATTTTTAAAGAACCTTACAGTTACAAAGAAGGAAAAAATATGACTATGCATCTCCAGAGCCACATTTCAAACTGGCTTAGAAAGCAGTTAGCACATTCACCTTTACAAGAAGAGATATACGGGAGTGGAGAGAAGTGAAAGGGAGTCTTGTTTTGTAAGAAAAAGTAGCTACAAGGATGAGAGTAGGAACCTTGAGCAATTGCACAAATACAGACTGCATGAGCCATCTCTAAATCATTTTTCTAAAATTATCAGTGTTGTGGATATCAAGTCCAGGAAGCTTTTGAATCTGTGATTCTATGTTAAAGCCTATATTTTTAAAATCTATATACTGCTTTGAACAAATTTTAGATTAAGTTTAATTGTACATTTCTTCCTATCTAAGATCAGTACATAAACCTTATAAAATTAGATTAGAATTAAACCATTAAAATTAGATTAGATCTACACTAAAATTCAATGAACTGATGGAGATTAATTATTATAATACCAAAAATATACACATGAAGAGAAGAACAAATTTTAAGTTAGTTGCAGTAGACATTAAGAGAAGATACAATAGTCCTAGTAATTACATTCTACTAGTACAATTACTAGGCAAGGAAAGATGGCATTATCCACCATCATGATACATCAACTTATGAATATTTACATTCCTACTAATTAAACATCTGTAGGAATATTAGTAAGAGAAGATTTTGAGTAGCTAGCTATGTCATCCTCAATTTTTTCCCTCAATTCTTTGTGCTGTACAGTATTTTAACATTTCTATCTAAAACAAAAAACAGTGCATGTCTTTTTCGAAATAAATCCTATCCCAAGCAAATAAACCAGTGGTGGCCAACCTGTGGCTCAGGAGCTACATGCAGCTCTTCAGAAGTTAATATGCGACTCCTTGTATAGGCACCGACTCCGGGGCTGGAGCTACAGGCGCCAACTTTCCAATGGGCCAGGGAGTGCTCACTGCTCAACCCCTGGCTCTGTCACAGGCCCTGCCCCTACTCCACCCCTTCCTGCCCCCTCCCCTGAGCCTGCATTGCCCTCACTCCTCCCCCTCCCCGATAGAGCCTCCTGTATGCCACGAAACAGCTGATCAGGAGGTGCAGGGAGGGATGGGGAGGCGCTAATCGGTGGGGCTGCCAGTGGGTGGGAGGCGCTGGGAGTGGGGGAGCTGATGGGTGGCTGCTAACGTATTACTGTGGCTCTTTGGCAATGTACATTGGTAAATTCTGGCTCCTTCTCAGGCTCAGGTTGGCTACCCCAGAAATAAACTATAATGGATTTCTGGATACAAAACCCAAATACAGAAACTGCTTGTGAGGAAATGCCTTGAGCAATTTATTTAGAAAATACTCCATGAAAGTCAGCCTGCACTTCCTTTAGATGAGAGCACAACAAAGTAAACAACTGAAGCTCACATAACTCCTGGCGGAATTCTGTGTCATTGCATGTGCGCAGAATTCATGTCCCCTGAAGATTTCTTTGCTTCACTGCAGAAAAATGACTTTCTGACAGGGAAGCAAAGGGAAGATGCAAGAGTGGTCACGCACCCTTCCCCATCAGCATTGGGCATGTTGTTTCAGGTGCCCGGAGCAGCTGGCAGAGAGGTAAATCACTGTGGGGGTGGGCAGAAGAGGAGTAGGGTGGGATTAGTGATGCTCCTACCGGGGGCTTCTACCCTGTGTCGAGCTCAGCAGCTACTCCCAGTTGGGCTGGGGGTGGACAGGACTTCCTCTTCCCCTGCAAGGTGCAGCAGGGGTAGGGGATGGGTCAGACCAACCCCACAGAAAACTACTCTGGCTGCAGGAAGCTCTGCACCTTCCCACCCCCACTTCCTGTCCTGTTTCTCCCTGATGAACATGCTCAATTACTGATATCATTACATAGCAGCTCTGGTGACAGAGAAAGTGACTGATGTCCTGCAAAGGAGTAAGAGAAAATATTAAACTATGGGGCTCTCATTGTACAGATGTGCTGAAAGAGGGAAAGGATGGAACGGAAACCAAACCAAATAAAATACAACACCTGAGGAGTTAATTGTAAGACAATTTTGGACAAAATATTTTTTTTTAAAGTACGAGATCTGAGCTTCTAATTAAGGTCATATACAAATACGGCAGCACTCTATACGATAGAAAATATTTGCTTGAGAAGTGCCTCAGTTTTCTTATATCAGAAACTCCTTTACAGTAGAGGTACCCCTTCCTCCCAATTCTTCTCTGTTCACATCTATAAATCCTGAAAAACTCCAATGAAGTCAGTGTAGTTACAAGAGTATGAAAGTGGTGTAAATGAAGAGAGAACCAATCCCTATATATTTTATTCAAATGCACTTATAAACATTTATTTATATATTAAAAGTTTATTCTAAGAAAATATTACAAATCCCCTAAACGTTAAGTTAAAATGAGTTTCCTAAATATACATACAGTCTTATTCTGAAATCCCCAATATAACTGCCAAATAATTACATCTGTTTTGACATAAACAGTAGCAAATAAAGTTACCGATGAGGACTAAGGCAATCTTGTTGACATTGCTTTAAAGTAACTACTGTCACTGAAATCTCTGTAGTGCCACGAGCTAGGTAGTTCACATTCAAGTCTCAACAGATACTGTTATGCACTTTACTCTAATTGCCAAGTATGTGTAGGTAGCTAGTCATCCAGCCACAGATTCAGAGTCAGTGAGGGCACTGGTTGTGGTGCTAGAGGCACCGGTTCTCCCTTCTTAACACTCAAAATCACTGCTCCCTACCACGCTTTTAGACATGTTCAGGTGCTGATCCTGGAGAATGTTATCCTTGGTTGCATTCTAAATTTCTGTGTTACACAAGCCAATTGTATATGCTTTAGGAATTCTAAACAATATGACACAAATAGTCTGGCATTCAGTGTAAAGCTTCTGTAAAACCTAAATGATGGTTTTAAATCACTTTACCATAAGCTCTAGTAGGGATGGAAAAAATCTATCATGATATGTGGAAGCAAGCTACTATAAAATAAACAAGTGTATATTTTTAATTAATTAGGTTTTGTCTTTTTCAGACAAATTACAAAAGTAGCTATGTGTAATCCACATATATTCATTTCTCTATTTTTAAGGCATACTAATGGCTAATCTGCCCTCTACTTTCAACATAAAGAATGATTAGTTACAAAGCAATCCACAAAATCACGGTGTCTCTAAAATAATAGTAAATATCACTTTTTTATGTGTGTCACATAGTAAATTACACAATAACTCGCCGGTAATACTTTATAGCTGAGCTAACCAACATGGATAACTAGACACACATCAATTAAAGGATCTTTGTCAATTTTTGCATGCCTCATTATTACACTAAGGGTCCCTGGCAACAATTAAGGTACCCAATTCATAGAAATTGCCTTTATTATTTTTGAAGCAGCTACTTTCTTTGGATGTAATGACTAGGAGAATGGAAACAGATGTCTCTGTTGCTAAGGAGATTGAGTCGAAAAACAAACTACTGAGATAAGGCAAATATGCAACTTCCATATTTAAAAAGGGAAAATTAATTTGACTTAGAATGAACTACTTAAAAAATGACTAGCAGTAGTCCAGTTACTGCATAGCAAAACATTGGAACAATTTTTGTTTTATAGTTTTTCTACTACAATGTAGTCTTCAATATTTATCATAAGACACTTTAAATAATGATAATGCATATATACATATTGTAGAACTGATATGCCCTGAATGGGTGCAGATGCTGGTTGTCAAAGGGGATAACTCTGTTAGGAAAACCACAATAGTCCGTGTGAGCAAAATGAGTAATCTGACATTAAACTTTCAGCTCTTATTCCAAACATCTCACATTCCAGTTATGCTGCATTAATTCCAAACAAGAACAATTTCAAAGATGCAAACTTCTACAGCACTACCTAGAAAATCCAGTAATATGTAAATAAAGAGCTACATCCTCATCTACTGTAAATCTGAGTACCTCCAGGGCTGGTGCAACCATTAGGCAAACTAGGCAGTGGCCTAGGGCGGCAAGTGGTTGGGGGTGCCCCGGACCGTCCTCAGGCATAGGCAGCTGGGTAGGGCACCTGAAAATGTGGGGCACCACTGGGTCTTAGTATCCACCCTACTAGTTTTCCTATCCCTATTCTGACCCTTCCTGCAGGCTCTGAGTCTTCCTGGGAAGAGGATCTAGTACTTAAAAGAGAAACAGTCTCCAGACTGCCAGACCTATTAGCACAACACTGAAACTGTTAAAGAGCCATTTGAGGGGTAATGAAGAAATTAGGGTTACCATACGTCCGGATTTCCCCAGACATGTCCGGCTTTTTGGTGCTCAAATCCGTGTCCGGGGGGAATTTTCAAAAAGCCGGACATGTCTGGGGAAATAGGGAGGCATAAGCCAGGGTCCGCCCGGCCCCAGCACGATCCGCCAGGTCCGCAGCGCAGCCCAGCCGCCCCGGCTACATTGTAGTGAGCTGGGGGGGGGGGGGCTTGGGCTTCCCTCGCAGGCGGGGACCCCCCGGCCACTGGGGGACCCTTCCTGTGGCCACGGAGCCGCGGGAGCTGCTTCCGGCGGGGACAACAGGCTGCGGAACGTACTTGGCGGCGGCAGGAAGGAGGCTGCGGCCAGGGCTGCAGAGGCCCACGCCACCCCAGTTGCTGCTGAGTGTCTGAAGCCCCCGCCAGGCAGAGGCTGCCAGGTGAGCAGGGGAGCAGGGCAGGGCAGGCGGGGGGGGTGCAGCGGCTGCAGGGCGAGGAGGAGCAGGGCAGGCAGGGGCACAGAGGCTGCAGGGGTAGGGCAGGCGGGGGGGTGCAGAGGCTGCAGGGGCGGGGGGGTATAGGGGCTGCAGGGCGAGGACGAGCAGGGCAGGCAGGGGCATAGAGGCTGCAGGGGCGGGGGGGTGCAGAGGCTGCAGGATGAGTGGGGAGCAGGGAAGCACTTAGCAACCCCCAACCAAGATCAGAGCAGGAGGGAGGAGGGGGAATGCAGGGTGCTCAGAGGAGGGGACAGAGTTGGGGCAGGGACTTTGGGGAAGGGGTGGAGTTGGGGCAGGGCCAGGGCCCCCATGGAGTGTCCTCTTTTTTCAGTGCTAAATATGGTAACCCTAGAAGACATTTAACAGGCATTTGCCAACCCCCAGGTATCTACTGTCAGTTTCTGAATGTACTGACAAAAACAGTTGTGCACGACTGTAATATTTACTCAGAACATGTCAGTCTACAGGACCTTAGTTTAAAATTTGCTTTAAAAATATTTCATTAGTGAGTTGGTGAAGATTATAAAATCACATCTCTAAAAAATCCTTGCATAGATTTTTAGATGCACAATCATCTTTAGCCTTAAATGCTTGGATCTTCAGACATATGTTTTTTTAAATAAATTCTTCAAAAGACCACCCTTATCTAAAATACACATTTTAATTACTATAGTAAAAAAAAAAAAACTTACTTCAAAGTCTTCCTGTCCTTTCTGTCCATCCATTTCGCCCTTCACCCCCTCTACCTCCCTCCACCCCCACAACTGAAGGAAGCAACAGCCCTTTGCTTCCAGATAGCTGGACAGAGTTTCCCTTTCTTTACTTCTGACTATCTGATGAACTAGTTTTAAGCAAAATCAGATATAAAATCCTTTATTATGCCTAAAATCTTTGGAAACATATTTTTTAAAGTTGGTGAAATTTATGAACACACTAAACCTCTGTGACTGATTAATTTAAAATAATGTCTGTTTCAGTCAGTTAAATATGTAGTAATCTGGAATGATTACTTTATGAAGGCTTAAGAGTACATTTAAAATATAAAATCAGCTTAGAAATACTGATTAAGAAAATGTAAAACAGAGAAGAGCTCCATCATGTATTCCATAATATTTAATGTTGTATTCAGCAGGACAGCTGACTCGCCCTTACTACAAAGTTTTTGCAAATAAATGTCTGACAAACTTCAGGGCATATCAAAAAGCCTGTGACTGACATTTTTTATTCCCAAGTTTAATGCTTTTAATTAGGTACCTTCTGCATGTCCATTCTGTGTGAGAGAGAGGGTACAGGGGTCTCTGTGGGGAACTGTGACTCTCCGTCACCGTGAGGCAGGCCGGGCATCTTGTTGTTCTTTCTGCCTTGTCCCTCCGCCCCTGCCCCCGCTGGGCTGCAAGCTCAGGCTGCCTTCGGGCATAGGGGCACCAGTTTAATAATACTGCATAGGGCTTGTGGGGGCGGTGAACCCCAGCCATGGAGGAACCGGCACGGCGCAGGAGCCCTGCAAAGGCGGTGGCGGCGCTAGCGGGGAGCAGCTGCATCCCCCGCCCATCCTGCGGCCTGGCACCCCCGCAGGGGTCCCTTCAGACTGCAACAGATGCATGCGGGCAGAGGCCCCCCATGCGCCCCCCAGTTCCCCCCTCGCCACGCTCGGGCTCTGTGGCTCCCAGGCATGTAAACCGCTGCCAGGGCACGGGGTCCTGAGACTGCTCCGGGAGTGGGAGGGGCAGTGGTGGCTCACACTCCCGAGAGCCGCAGAGCCCGAGCACAGTGAGGGGGGAGCCGGGGGGGTGCACGGGGGCCTCTGCCTGCATGCATCTGCTGCAGGAGCCCCCAGAAGGCAGCTCCTCCCTGCCGAGCTGCTGCAGCGGCCCAAGCCCAGCAAAGCCAGTGAGTGGACTCGGGGCGGGGGCTGCCGGGGTGGGGTGGGGAGGGCTCACGGGGGGAGGGGGGCTGTGCACCCTCCAGGGGAGTTCAGGGGGCGGGGAGGGGGGAACCTGGTCTGAGGAGCAGCCCCTGGGCACGGCTGGCCCCTCAGCTCTATGAAGGCTCGTTGGGATTTGCCCCTCAATCAACCGATGTTAACAGCGGGGGGGGGGGGGGGGAAGAAGGGGGGTCCTCAAAGTGGAAGTTTTGCCTAGGGAGCAAAAATATCCTTGCACCGGCCCTGAGTACCTCCATTGACTCCAATGCAGCTGAGGATTTGGTCACTTTTGCATATTATATATACATAACTTCAGGAGAACATTCATACTTTAAATAGATTAGTAATGGAGAAATAAGGAGAATCTGATGGGATCATCTCCTGTCACTTTATTTTTCAGCTTTTTCATTGCAACCTGTACTCTTGACATCTCTATTAGACTGATTTTAATGTCAAGCTGATCAGGTTCACATGTTTAATCAAAAACTGGTGCTAAAATAGAGTTGGGTCTATTAGGGACTTTTATGAAAAGCTCTTCCCATCTGTTTTTCTGTTCTACTTCAGTTATAAGCATTTTTTATTTTTTATCTTTGCTTTTTATTGGTACATGTCCTGTTTTGAAACGTCCACACAGGGCTTAGTCACTTGGTAATGGCTCTGTAGTTTTCTAGCAAAGCAGCAGCTTCATCTTCAGCATACTTATAGTTGTTATATTTCTTTGAGTTGCTTTTCACTGCCTTGTCTGCTTTCTTATACTCCTACTGTGTCTTTTCCAACAGTTCATTGGTCTTATCATTCAGGAGTTTTCTTTTCAGTGAGATGCCACATCTCTTGGCATATACAATTCTTGTTCTGTCTGTGATGATATCCAGCTGCAGCTTGAATCACATTCAGCACTGCCCATTTTTCTTCAGGTCCAGTCTCTCTCTCACCTTCCTCTTCTCTGGCAGTGCCTCAAGTCTGTTCCTTAGTTAAAGTTGGAATTTCTGGCAGTACTTTTTTGGTTTCAGATTTATTTTGTTGATTCTCTTTACCTCCTTCTGCTTAAAGCTGATCTTTCTCAATTTTAATTTCAGTTTAGCAATGCAAAGATTGTAGTCACTGCTAACATCTGCAGTTTGATATGCCCTTACATCTTGGACAGACAAGTTGAATCTTGAGCTCATGCAGATGCTGCTGATCTGATTTTTCATTTTGCCACCTGGTGAATTCCATGTTTCTTTGTGTACTTCTTTGTGAGAGAACAGGGTATGTGCAAGAACTAGGTTTGAAAAAAAAGCACAATTCAATGAGTTTGGATCTTTTGGGGCTGAATCCAGCCTCTTCTTCTCTAAGCTTTGCATCCACTGCCTATTTCACTCTGTGTAGTATCACACTGCAGAAGGCTTTTTCTACAGCAGAGAGTCATGTAACTCCTCTCTAGTTGTTATAGTCAGTAATATCACCCTTTTGGGGTATTCTGACAATGCTTTCATGTTTTCACTGTTCAGGTGGGGTCTCTTTTTCCCAAATTCATTGCATAGCTTAGTCCCACCTTTGCCTATGATTCTTATTTCTGTTTTCTGGAAAACTTACGTACTTATTTCAAAGATTTAAATGGAAAAATTCACATGGTGAAAGTTAAGCAGATACATGAGTGTTTGCAGGAAGGAAGCCTTACCATGTAAACAACTTGGTTCAGGGAAGTTTTCTTCTATGCTGTTTATTACTTCCAAGACTTTTACTGTTATTGTTAATGTATTGTTAATGTAATGTTATTAACAATAACAGTAAAAGTCTTGGAAGTAATAAAAATAAGTTCCACTATTAACTAAATATTCTAAATATGCATTCTACCTTGAACATATATTAAGATGGACAATGCCATCAAGGTAAAGTGAAATCTCCATCCCACACATACAAAAATACTGTGCCCTTTGACATGTCAGCTATTTAAAATAAAAGCTCCAGTGGGCCAAAAACACAGGTTTGAAATACCCTATGCAACAGTCTCCTCTGACAACTTTAATTCTGAAGGCAGAAAAAAGTCCACAGCAAAATTATTTGTTTTATGACTCATCCTGCTTCATATCGCTACTGCAATTGCAACTGAGGCATAATCTCTTCACTCTCCAATGCCCCAGTGACATGTTTGTCTACTGCACTATTAGCATCCTAAGAAGACTCCATATTACTCAAAACTGAATTATTTTTAGAAGGTATCACACTCGCCAGTAATACTTTCTTTCCTGTAGTCAATAACAGTCATCTCCAGGATGACATCTTAGCCTGCTTTCAGGCTTATTGTAACTGAATCACGTCCCAACTTCTGTTGCCAATATATATAGCTGTCAGATGGAGTACTGATGCTGGTGGTTCTTCCCTGATACACTGAAATGCCCGTTAGGTATGAACATTTTTATTTCTCACTGTAATGGCCGCGTAGCTTCCCTCTTCTGCAAAACCTGCAGCCACCTTTGGAAAAGATCTATCAAAACTTCCAATTTAGCATATCCACCAGCAGTTTGATGACTCTGGATAGATTCAGTGCTGAAATAGGTTTTACCTTTGCAACTGTATTCATAACTGATTGTAAAGACCAGTTAGCTCTTTCTGTTGTAAAAATGTAACCGAAAATAAAGGTGGAATCTTTGAGGAAGGGACTTGTTCAAATAGTGAGTTTCTTCTCTCCATTTAAAAAATAAAATCAGTAATATTTTATCAGTAGATATATAAAAAGGAAGGTGTTCATGGGATGATTCAAACAGCTAGATCTTTGGTGTTCTTCTGATTACCTTAAAGTGAATAAATTTGAACTCCAATTATACCCATTAACTGCTTACATGTATATCCTATTCCAGGACACACTTTTACTAAGTTATCTACTGACATATATTGTCTGTCTGAATTCTGAGTCACATAGCATATGAAAGCAGATTTGTATTCCAAGGCAGACTACTGTGTGCAACCCTTCTCCTTTTTACTTTGAAACAATTCAATTCAGGATAAGCTCTGAAACTCAAAGGGGTCAGTCCTGCAGTTAACTCCATTGAAGTGACTACAAGTGCTGTTCAAGTTTTGTTTCAGAGTAACAGCCGTGTTAGTCTGTATCCGCAAAAAGAAGAACAGGAGTACTTGTGGCACCTTAGAGACTAACAAATTTATTAGAGCATAAGCTTTCGTGGACTACAGCCCACTTCTTCGGAAGCTTATGCTCTAATAAATTTGTTAGTCTCTAAGGTGCCACAAGTACTCCTGTTCTTCTTTTTGTTCAAGTTTTGCTGACCCTTCAGGATCAGTCCACAAAATCTATATTTGCCATAAGTTTTTGCTTCATATTTTAGAAAAAAGATGTTATAATGAGGTAAATCACAAATAAAGGGCATTTTAACACTAGTGGTAAAACTGGAATATTGCTTTTCTTCATCCGGAGCAAGTTTATTCAATAAAACTTGGATCAGATCTCATAGAAGCTCACAGAGAGAGTCATTTGCCAAGATTTACAATGTTCATATTTTGGTTTTCCCAGGACAACCATTATTTGCCATTCCAAGTTTCTAATCTAGATTCTGACCACCCAGGTCACTCTTTAAAATGTTGCTTTGTACCTTTCCTAATGTATTTTCCTCATGACTTACATTCTAGAACACGCAATAAACCTGAAACATTTTTCGTCTAATATTTTCTTCACCTTAATTACCCATTAGATAATCCACAGATAGAACTATAAGGATGAGTGGTGGTTTTTTTTTTTCAACTGTGACATATAGGACAAGATACATTTAGTTAGATAACTCAAAGATCAAGAGCTTGGAATCTCTCTTTATACATCATTGTATGCAATGCTGTTGTACCCATGCTGGTCCCAGGATATTAGGAAAACAAAGTGGGTGAAGTAATTAATCCCATAAAAGATATCTCACCCACCTTGTCTCTTTATACATCAGCCATTCTTGCACAGATAGTTTGTGTCTCACTAAAGACTAGGAAAAGTATATGAATTATAAATATTTTCAGCACAGAATGTAGAAATTTTGGTGCTAGTTCTAAAAATAATCTTGGTTGAAAAAGTTAAGTGCAATCTGCATTTTTTTAACCAGCATTTAACCTTGTTCCTTCTACAACAATCAGCCAAAGTTTTCTAAAACTTTTCTACAATCTATTCAATTTTTCTCCATGTTGAATGCCAGTATACCTGTATGACTTCTTATGATGACCTTTATCAGCTAAAATGCTAATACATTTGATTTGAAAATCTTTATATCTTTTGTATATTTTTCATTTTCCATCAGAGCTTTCAAATGCTTAGGACAACTGATTTCTGGAGTAAGTCCAGAAAGATGCTAGGAGACTTGGCTGCCCTCTTCTTTCCCACCCTCGAGCTATTGTACTGGTTGAATTCTCTTAATCTTTCATAAATCTCTAGGAGTCCTATGAAACATTTTTTTTTAAATAATTCTCTCTCTTAGCTATCCAGGTAGGACATGAGACCAGTTGGGTTTCATCCACATCCTTCAATTCAGACCCTACCTTACTAAATGCAGTTGCAAAATGGTTTCTCCTATTCCTGCCAATTTAGCAGAGTTCAGCAAAGTCTATGAATGCACAGACTGCTATGTTCGGATGGGACAACATTAGTTGGCAGGAGAAACATAATTCTTCCCAGGAACATCAAAATTACCAACATCAAAGAAGACTTGAGTACAAAACAACAGAGAGTCCTGTGGCACCTTTAAGACTAACAGATGTATTGGAGCATAAGCTTTCGTGGGTGAATGCCCACTTCGTCGGATGCATGTCGATGAAGTGGGCATTCATCCACGAAAGCTTATGCTCCAATACATTTGTTAGTCTTAAAGGTGCCACAGGACTCTCTGTTGCTTTTTACAGATCCAGACTAACACGGCTACCCCTCTGATACTTAAGTACAAAAGTTAAGGTCCCATCCGTTTAATTTTAACACTTACAGAAATAAGTTGATTCATTCAAATATAGTTTAGGGAACCATGATTTTCAAAATATCTAATCCCTCTGGATAGCTGTCCTAATTCTAGATTGGTCTAGATTATTCACATCATGGCTCATTATAACTGCATATTTATTCTTGTTCTTCTGCCCTGCTCTATGGATGCTAGAAAGTTGCTGTTTTATTAAGGCCAATGTTATATTTATTCAGTACTCCATCAAAATACATTTGCACTTATATTGGAAATTATCAGGAGGGATGGCTGCATGAAAAAGCGATAAATGCATGGGAGAATAATATTCAAACAACATTAGACAACTTTATAATTAACAATTTTAACTATTGCATAGAACAGAACTTTCCCTGCAACTACTGCTAAAATAGTAAATGAAGAAATAGACAATGAGGAGAAGTTATATTGGTTTTGTGATTCCAGTGCTCAGAGAGCTGATAGCTTTTTAGTAGCTTCTAATTGTTGTTTTTCAGTTTCAGAGCAAAAAATAGATAAAAATACTCAAGAATACAAAGATTCAAAAAATCAATTGAAAGAAATGAAATCATTTCTTAAAAGACGACTAACAGAAATCTTTAAAAAAATTGTATAGTGTTTGCATTTTTGAAAGATTAATGTTAGCTATTTAGGGGATAAATGTCAAAAAAGCTAACAAAAAACAAACCCATACGCCATGACAAAAGTAAGAACAAATAATATATATTTTTAAATCAATACTACACCTACGTGCATCTTATACAAAGTGGATGTAAAACACTATCCATTTCAGAGTTCTCCACTCATTTTAGTGATAGAATCTTACATTCACTCTGCACAAATAAAAATATTACACAAAATATACAGCAGTGGAAAAATCAAACCCTAAGTCTTCAAGTACAATGAGCATTGGGCTCCTTTTTCATGTAAAATAAATTAAAATATATATCTTACCAAATTCAATCATGGTGTAACTCAACTGACATCATTCTGTTGTAATTGAACTAAAGTCAAGTGCCTACAGAATGCTTTACTTAACATTTAGCACAGAATAAATCAGAAAATATGAAGGTCCGACTGATTAAAAAATAAAATACATAAAAAGTAGATGGATTGTGGAATAACAAACATTACAGACATGGCAGGGTCCAGAGAACTGCGGTTTTAGACATAAACTAAGAGAGCCTATTCCTTTCTGTCATATACTTTTGGGACCAGCCCTGACAGTAAGAACAAGGAAAAGATGGTGGGCAATAACAAGTGTCTCTGAAGAAGATACATGGCAGTGAAAGGAAGGAAAAACAGGGCCTTCTAAAGACCTCTATTTAGATGATAAAACTGGAGCTTGAAAACTGCAACATGAGAGAATATCATGAAATTGGGAAGAAACTATGTGAACAACTCAGGTATAAGGTTGAGACTCATCTGGAATATATAAAGAACAGATAAAAACATGCTGTCCTGATTTAAGATAACAAAAGCAGAGGAGGGATGGGGGAATATGAAGTCCATGCATTTTGACAAAAGGATTGGTGTTTAATCAGCCTGCTAGGGCAGCCACTGGAGGACTGAGTGTGAATTTAAGGTACAGATATAAAGAGATGAAATAATATTCAGGAATACCAACAGTGACCCAATAGAAATCAAGTAGTAAGCTGGATATCTAATTGGAAGGGTTCTTGAAACTGTAGCTGAACAATAGAAGATAATATTATGAAATTTCCATCACCTTCTCAGGAAACACATACCAGGGGATGCTTAAAACTATATTCTCTGTACACAAAATACACGGTGGAATTAAATCCAAGCATTGCTGGAGTGACTGGCAACTCTGATTGAAGAGATCCCTCAGAAACTGGGCAAACACATTCAGGCCAATATGAGGGCCAGCTGTCATTGGCAGCAACATTCTTGCAACTTACAAGGAAATAAGCCTCAAAATGGTTTCGAGAAGCATTACCACTAGATTTCGGAGCAAAGTGGAAACTGTCACTGAAAAAATCCTTATACATTTCATAGAGAAGATCTATGTGTTTTCTATTCCTCTTGAGCATCAAGGAGGGCTAACCCGTCAACATTTCCATTAAACAACCTTTGCCTATGAGCAAGGATCTCCAAGCCTGCCTGGTAGAAAAATATCTCTTCCATTATTTAGCTTATACCTACTTTTGGTTACTTAATATCAATGCAAGGGTGCAGAAGGTTATTAAATAGTGTGGAGCACTAAAGTCAACCTCAGCTCAAACAAATTTTTTTAGCATTTTGTGACCCTTAGGATGACCAAATAGATATGTTTAGATATGAAGGTGACAGATGTGTTTATAAATATAATAAATAATTATCACAACAATACTTAGATTTGCAAAATACCAGATTTTCTTCTCTTTAAAAAGAGTTTGTTTTACATATATATTTTTAGTTTACTTTCAGCTATCTTTATATAAACACAAATATAAATGTTGCAAATTTGGGAGCTTCAGGCAGTCAGAACAAGATACATCATAATTACGTAGCAGTGACCTTAATGCTCTAATAAATTGCAGGAAAATTAAGTTACTCAGCCAGGAAATAAGAAAGAAGTTGTCAGTTCATAGTGCCGAGAAGTTGCATTGCTTGTGGGAAATGAGCCACTGTAACAAATAGAATGCCGATGAATGGCTTGATTTTTCAGTAGCATTGAACCTTTCCAGTCCACTGAGACTTCAACTGGAGTCTGGTGCTCAGCACCTCTAAAAATCAGGCCCAAAAGGTATCTAGTGCCTGGTTTGAAAGATATTTATACAGCTGAAATTTAATACTAAACCAAAGTCAATTAAATATTTTAAATAAAGGGGCCAAATCTATCCATCCTTATTTAATCAGAACATGCACTGAATTCAATGGCAATTTGGCTTGAATAAGGATTGCCAGATCTAGCTTGAAATTAGTATACAGTAGAATTAAGAACCATGGAAGGGTGCAGAGCTCAGAATGATTTATTTCATTTTAAATTTGTTTTAATTTTTCTAGGGGAATCATCAACTCAAGGGGTTATATTTCCTTTCTCCTCTTGAGCTGCTCCTAAAAAAGACAGCTTGCTTTTCTCTACTGGACACACTAGGGTAGTGTGCTAAAGTATATAATTATATGAATTCCCAGAGGGTATGTACAACATAATTAAATTATAGGGTGTCTTGTGAGCGTTCTGGCTGGCAGTTAGAGGACCATGAAAGAACCAACAATTCACAGGATTTTTTTCCCTCGTTTATCTTTCCTTTGCACAGGGCATATTATATTATATGCAGATTTATAACATTAGGAGTATGCAGTCAACCAATTGCTTTGGCTTGCTAAACAATTTTTACTGCTCTAGGATTCTGAATAAATGGTCCATCTTGAACAAGGAACAATTTCTTTTAACAACAACAACAAATTCCTAAAACCCCTATTTGATACAGGTCTTTCTTTCAGGATAGGCAACTCAAACAAAAGCAAAATCCAGGCAGATAGAGAAAGGGCAGGCTTCTCTTTGTAAAGTATTCTGAAGTGGTTCAATTGGGCTGGAAGAGATTGAAGCAGATTTCTGTAAAGGAAAATGCTAGGACAAATTGCTTTTCTCCACAAAAAGCACTTTCCTGCAGAGATCTGGAAAGGCATTTTTAAAGCCTGCATGGAAGCACTTTGGTCAACAATACAAACACAACCTGAATCAGAACAACACATAAAATTGTAACTATGATTCCACTCACCAAGGTGGTGGACTTCCAACACGCTATTCAACAGGCTTTGTAGGTGATGTCCACTCCACACAAAGTGACAGAGAGCTCCAGATTTGTTTAGCAATAAAAAGCAAGAAGTAACTGTCAGGAAAAAAAGAAAAATGTATAAAGTTCAGAGAAAAATCACAAAATACCATAAATATGCATTTAAAAAAATCCAGTGCCCATAGCTTTTACAGTCTGTTCCCCAACCAAAGAAAGAGAGATTTCCCATCCCTGCAGATCAGGTTTCTGTAATGAAATGTTAGATAGTTTAGGCCAGCGGATATCCTTTTGCTGCCCAGAACTACTAGGCAAAGATACCAATCACTGGTGTCCAAGATTTTTTTTCTTACCCTGCACCTCTGCCTCTAAAACAAGACTCACACATTTTCCTCAGTTGGATTTTTCATTACCCTGAAAGCACAATTTGGGGGCTGGGGTGGGGGAGGAGTCATTTGGGCAGAGCCATAACAGGTTTCTGCCTATCTGGACAACATATTGCTCTTTTAGGAGCACGGTCAGAAGATCAAATGAAGAAAACACAGGAGTGAACCTGCAGTGGGAATGCAGATGCTCATTAATAAGAAAACAACTGGAAGCCAGTGATTGGTCATTCTGCCTAACAAGTTCAAACAGCAAAAGCCCATTGTCCAAAGAGTCTCAAGTCAGTAAGAGTAGGAAAAAACCACACACACAAAAACACCATGGTTGCTGGCCCCACTGAAGTCCATGGCAAAACACCCATTGGTTTAATTGGGGCCAGAATTTCAGCTCATGTCTCTAAAGGATTATTGTAACACAGGTACCTATAGTATCATTATATATAAAAGACAGTTTTTTTCAATTGTTATGACTGCAGTCGAAAAAGCAGTGCTACATTAACACTATTTATAGTTAATGGATTAAGCTGACAATATTACTTTTAACGAAACAAATGAAATTTGCTGCTGGTTAAAACAGAAGTTTTCTGATGTACCAGGCACTACTGAACAGGATCTCAATGGAAATGTAGAGACACAATTGTATTTTAGATCTATTGCTCTCCATAAAGTATCAAGTGATTACAGAAGGCTTAGAAAGCAAACTATGGTTATACATTAATCCTACATGGAATTTTGGAAGGTTATAAGGTGCACTAATTACCTGATCACATCAAAGGATATTCTCAGAATGAGTATCATTGAAGCTGTATTGGTCACAGGATATAGAGCGACAAGGAGAGTGAGGCATTATTTCACCCACCTTGTCATTGTAAGAATGAATCTAATTCAGATGTGATATAAATGGTGGTTTAATCTGGTGTGAGCGTAAGTAGGTCTGAATAGGTGTAACTTCCATGCTGAGGGGGTGAAAGGGAAGTTTGTAACAAGAGCTAACAAGAGGTGGGTGTAAGAAAACGGATGAATAAGCAGGTGCTCTCAACCCCTGCCTTCTTTTATATTTTGTATATCATCCTGTTCAGTGCAATTCTGCTTATCCCTCATTCCAACTCTGCCTGTGTAAGTTACACTTAGTTTGCACATCCACTGAATGGCAAATCAGTGTCAATAATATCACTTACACTCACTTTCCAACCTTCTTACACCACACTTGTGGGCACACCACCATTTAGGCCACTGCTGAATTTGGAAAACAGATGGCCATAGCAACTGCATCTGGTTATATCAGTTATGAATTGGGATTGATATATCGATTGAGAACAAACAACAATGACTTACTTAGGGCTAAATTCTGTCTTAACTGGATTGGTCTGCAAGTTGGGTGGTGAGATGTGCATACTGATCTCTTCATAGTGCTCAAGAAAGACAAGTCTTACTCTTATGCACTAGCTCTTGAAACTCATCTTCAAGATTATGGGGAAATGTCCAACCATCCTCCCAGCCAGCAGGGGAGTATTATGCCTTCATGAGCCAGTGATAGCCAGAGTATGCTGTGTTCCTGCTCACAATACCAGCAAAGTGCCCTGCACAGCATGCTCCCGCACCCATCACAAAGAGATTTGCCTTCTCTGGGAGAGGACTCCTGCTGGGCAGGGCATCTTTCAGTTTGCCTCCTTCCCTTGCTATGCTAAGCTGAATCAGGAGTTAACCCTTAGAAAGGAGTTGTAAGTTCTGGCTATTTGTCATTTACACTTGTATTGGAAACATTCTACTAATCATCTATTACACATTTCATTAAAATGCATATTACAGTAGACAAGTTCAATCTTTCATCATATAACAATTTGTAAAAAAAAGACATAGCATGCCTTTATGAAAGATTAAAAGGATTCATGATAAACTTTAAAATTAGTCAACTTAAAAGTTAAAAAAAACTTTCAGATTCTACATCTGCCCTGAGCTTCAGTGGAAGTTTTTGTGGTCTTACAATTATTTTCCTTCCCTTCGCCACCTCCCTCTCTAGTTAATATGGGAAAGACCCATACAAACAAAAGAGGACTGATTATGACCACTTATACTAGGGAAACAGTTAAGATGACTACACACAGTAAACAAATTGGGAAAAAACAGAGAACACGACTTGTTTTCTCTATCATCTTTCCATCATAGTTATCATAAGGAAGTTACTTGTTACCATAGCAGGTAAAAAAAAAAAATCAAATGTGTTGCTTTTAAGTTCAAAATGCCTCTCTAAATTTCAACACACACAATTTTATTTTTACATGTTTTTGTTATTTCTTAAAGGAGGTTTAAGAAATATCTACCCTCCAGTGGCCTTTGAAAACAAACAAAACCACCTTCTAAAAAATGTTGGTTTTAAAGATTAGTTAAATCACAGTGGAAAACTTAAACAACTAATTCTAGAATGCTTAAAAATAAATTTTTCAATGGGAAAGTTTTTACACTAGTTTAACAGTAATATAAACTATTATATCGGAGGCATTGTGTTTCTTCAATTAGGATAAATTTATCATGGATCTGTAGCTGATGTTAAGTATTTTTCAAACCTTTAGACGAGATCACTTTTATTGTGTCCTTTCATTTATCAAGTACTTAATGACAAATGATGAATGAATATCTTCCAAGCAGTAAGAGAAATAGTGGAAAGCCTTTTAAGTAAATGGGAAAACATCCATTTGGTTTAGAGCCATATTATAAATTTACGCTAAGGTCATTTTCACAATTCAAATGTTTGATACAGTTGTGAATACAACAAATGATGATTAAACAAGTTTGAATTAAAAAATAAAATAAAAGAACATTGCCTTGATACCCCTGTACAAGGAGGGATATGATCAGAAATGTTTGAGCCATCAAGTGCTAGAACAGATTAGGTGATTAAATTAAAGAATACAAGGCTGTTCTGAGGATTCTCAGAAGCATTGGAGAAGTTTAGCTTGAACAAAGATCTAGCGCAGGGATCGGCAACCTTTGGCACACGGCTCTCCAGGGTAAGCACCCTGGCGGGCCGGGCAGGTTTGTTTACCTGCCGTGTCCGCAGGTTCAGCCGCTCCAGACCAATGGGGGCTGCGGGAAGCAGCGGCCCAAACATCCCTCGGCCTGCACCGCAGCCTCCATTGGCCTGGGATGGTGAACCGCGGCCAGTGGGAGTTGCAATCGGCCGAACCTGCAGACGTGGCAGGTAAACAAACTGGCCCGGCCCGCCAGGGTGCTTACCGTGTGCTGTGTGCCAAAGGTTGCCGATCCCTGGTCTAGCAGATTGAAGACCAGCTAGGTTCTGTCTCACTGCCATGGGCAGTAAGAGACAACTAAGGGAGGTCCCAGCTGCCCCACCTTTTGTGTCCTCATGTGGGACAATGTGGAGGCTAAGCTCGCATGTGCATCCCCAATGGACATTGCATGCCAAAAAATCCGGCCTCATGTGCAGTACATGTGCACTGTTAGTAAAATCTATACTGCCATGTATTCAAATAAAGGCATTTCCCAACTTTTGAGTTCCTGATTTTGCAACCTTAAGAGTGTTCTTTTAATGTAGTTTCTGTAGTTAATGTAGTTTTTATATATAAAATCTGATTTGATACAGTATTACCAAAAAAAACCCAGTATATTAAAATCAGCTCTCTCAGAAGCAAACCCTTATTTGAACGTTATAAACTTTACATTAAATATATCAAATCACATACTTAAGCAATCCATATAAATTATTGCTGAATAAAATACAAACATTTCAAGGAAAAGATGAAGCAATAATTATATGTATTACAAATGTTAATAAATGAAAGTGATATAGACAAAACTATAAAATCACAGACAATGGTGGTAACTTCCAAGACACCTTCATCCTCAACCAACCATCACTTCACTTAATGGAAATTAAGTTTATGAACTTTGGGCTGAACTTAAGAGAAAATATGAACTATTTTTTCCTTTTAGCTGGCAAAAGATATGAGAGTGTTAGAGTGGGAGATTAGTGAATGTAAATTAAATAGACTTTTTTGCTAATGAATAATAATAATAATAATGAGCTTTTTACAGCTATACAATTCTGAATACAAGTTCTTGGCTATTTTGTAGCGGTGAAACAAAAAACAAAATTAAAGAAAAAAAATCAAGCTCAAAATGAATGGATTTCTCCAGAAAATAAGCAAAGTGAATCCTTTACAAATTTCAGATTTACTCATAAAGCTTTTTAAAGTTTTCCTTTTTCCTTTTCAATATTATGGATAAATCAAGACAACTATTTGAATCTGTTAAAATGGAATTATGAGCAGGCCCAATTTTTCTAAACCTTTCTGACATAAGCAGTCCCACTGAAGTTTCAGTGTGCAGTATCAAGAGAGGTTGCAATATGAGGAAAATCTTGTCCTCTTTCCCCATGGATGTAAAAGCCAATGACAGAAACCTAACGGTGACTTTGAGGGAGTTCTGAGAAAGGCAACAAAACTGAGTAGGTGTTTTGAGGTAATGACTGAGTTATGAAGAACTTTATGAGCCACGGACCACTGAATTCAGTGGACAGATTCCTAATGACTTCAATTAATTACAATCAGGACCCAAAATAACTAAAGGTATTATGGAGTGGCACCATTGTTGCACCATAGTTAAGGTTCATCATAAAGGGTTTTACAAAGTGTTCAAAAATCCACATGCACGTACATATTCGCGTGAAAATCACTCTGCCAACAAAGGGCACAGATGGAGCTTGTAGTGCAAATTTGAGGTCATTTTGTCTAGAGATTCCCAGGAAACACATCCCCCTACTTCCCTCCTCCCCCTAGGTAACTGACCTGCTTTTAAAAGTCTCTAGTTTTGTTAGGGATATGGTTTGATTAAAGATTATGGCACGTGATTAAATCTCCAGGAATACATCCAACCAAAATTGGCAACCCTAGTTGGGGAAGAAGCGGGAGTTGCGGGGAAACTGTTTTGTTTTTTGTGCGGACCTGGCGGAAAAACTACTGGCCTGAGCCACCTAAAATGTATATTGAACAGAGAACCAACTGTCCAATCTTTTCTACCTCCTTTCTAATCCTTCTCGCACACCACATTCGGAGACTAGGGGAGATTTGATCTGATAGCTCCTGACCCCATCTTTCCACTCAATGATGGATCTCTTGATGTTGTAACTCATTTTCCATTATAAGTTTGCTTTTTACACTCTGATTTGAGCATAAAACTGGTATGTATCAGGCCTTGTATCTATAATTTGAGCAGGATACAGTCTTATTTATTGGAAAAACATTATACCAATTTACCACAAGTTTTCAGTGTTTAAGCACACCCTAATCAGTATGGCACAGATTGCAGCTGCCAGATCTACTGCTATGTGGGATTTTAGGGATGAAGGCACCTTGGGATTGTGATCCAAAGACATCCTTTCCTATGCAGGGATTTCAGATGCAGAGCTTGCCTATGAACATCTCGCTAACTCTGTTTTCTCTATTCATTTAGTACAATCACTTGTTCCATATGCAGCACCAAACAGCCTGATCCAAGACCATAGTATTATGTACTGAGTTGTGAGGTTTTTGACTGAATAAAAACAGGGCACATGTCTGGGTTTTGAACTATACCTCATTTGGCAAAGGCTGAGTTTGTTAGTTTATTTGTTTTTGCATGCAGGTATCACTTCTTACTGTTCTGCCTTAGGCATAGCTTAATAGTATACAGTTTTCAGATATTTTAACAGTCATGTATCATAAATGCATATGGCCTTTACAAAACACAGAAAACAGTCAACAGCTGTATACCTCAAAGAGCTTAAGGAGTTGACGCAAAGCTCCTGTTGATTTCACTGAGCTTTGGATCAGGCCCTAAATGAGGATAAATATTTTTAACTTTAGATTCCCACACCTAGTTGGAATAGTTCAAATACTCATACACAGGCCTGGGCAGAAGTGCAACCAATGAGGACACCGACACTACTCCCTTTGACAAGGTAGCCTTCATTAACTTAAAGGAGTCATAGAAAGTCCAAGCATTTCCAAAGGTCAGAGTTGCCTAAAAGCAATTATACTCTAAATTTCAGGGTATAGAAAATCTATGGTCTTTTGATAAACACATTTTATATCACCTTATTCCAGAAAAGAATTGCATGGGCCAGATTCAGACACTGCAGCTGCTGGTAAGACAACCAATATCCAATTTTCATGTGCATATTGTGCATTTGTTCACTAAACTTCAAAATGTACAACTGTCTGCATGCTATTATATGCACCTGCATTTGAAAATCTGACCTAATGTGCGCTGATTATAAGTTTTCTAAATAATTTATACAGAATTATTCTATTTCTGAAGAATCCTTAGAATAAAATGCTGGTGACAGACTGTCATCAGCATTTTAGTCTCACAGATCTATGCTCAAGGCTCTGATTTTTGCACCATTTGCTCTTATCAGAAATGCAAATAGGCTATCATAATTATGTTGAAACTATACTTGTTAAAATGGTAATGTTTATTCTGTGATATTCTATAATATTTGCTCCTTAGTGTGCAGTACTTAAAGGTAAATGAATTACTTTCTAGGTATATAACTGTATTTAACAAACTATATTGTCATTTGTTGTGTTGCATCTATGTCATGCATAATACGTATTAGCTTACTATTTTTATTTTATGAAACCAAGATTATTCAGAGTTCAATTCATTATCGTCTCGCAATCTTTATATGCAGTCCTCAAATATCTGTTTTTAAAACAGAACTCTACAATTAATTCATTTATTAAAGGCAAGATTGTCAGGTACCTGCAACAGGGAATAGAGATGTTAGGTATCTCCTTCCTACTCTGCGCCAGGTAGCCACATTAGTTATCAGCAAAGCTGGGGGGAGAGAACACAGTGCAGAGCTGCTACTCCCCCTTTGGGGGAGAGGGGAGCTGGAAGAGGAAGAGATGGGCTCCGGAGTAGAAAGAGCCCTGGCTGGCTAGTGAGGTAGGAAAAGTAATCTGCCATTGGTAGAGCCAGACCAGTAGACGGTGACTTGACTCCTGCCACAAGGGGGAACTGGGATAACTCTGTGACTCTCAGGGTATATCTTCACTGTAATTCAAAACCCTCGACTGGCCAATGCCAGCTGACTCGGACTCGCGGGACTGGGATAAGGGACTGTTTAATTGCGGTGTAGACATTCAGTCTCTGGCTGCAGCCCAAGCTCCGGGACACTTCCACCTCACAGGGTCTTAGACCATGGGCTGCAGCCCAAGCCTGAACAAATACATTGCAATTAAGCAGCCCCTTAACTCGAGTCTCATGAGCCTGAGTCAGCAGGCATAGGCCAATCAAGGATTTTTAATTGCAGTGTAGACATACCCTCTGATAACTCTCAACAGCATGCTACTCCTTAGTCAGGGCAGATTACTAACTAACTCTCTTTGTATCATGATCAGTGGAACTAAAATCAGAGTGCCAGTGTTCCCCAGAAGGACTGTAATGGACAGGTCACCAGTGATACAGGGAACCCGGGAGTTAGGCTGGAAGCAGTTCAGCCACATGGACAGAGCAGTTTCATTTCTTCAGCTTAAACTGCATTCAGCTTCACACTTTGTGAATGAAACAGTCTTGACCTAAATAATTAATACAATTTGTGTTTTTATATGAAATAATTTGTTATGATTGCTGTTTTCCTTACTAGCAACAAAGGCACATTTTAATATATTTTATATGAGGGGTAACACACTAAACGCCAATACCAAGAGTACATTGTTCAGTTCCTTAATTTGTAAATGGAAAGGTGGCTCTGCATTCAATAGGAAGGCTCAAAATGGTATCCAGCTGTTCACTGTGGGAAGCAGCATTTAAATATCCTGTAATATAATTTGTTATATCAATACACATCAGGCTTGATTCTTCCAACTTACACCAGTTTTATACCAGAGGCAATTTTTTGATTTCAAGGCAGCTACTCCTGATTTTCACCAGTGTAAGTGAGAAGAGATTGAGGCCCATAATAACTTAATAAAATTTGTCATCTACTGTTAACTGCATTCATGGCAGATATAATCATATGTTAGTACTGTATTACAAGATAACAGTATCTCTGCAAATTTAAAAGGGAAACAGAGCATTATTTGGTTATATGTCATGATGTCATTTACACAATCATTCAAAAAAAATCAATTAACAAGTTGGCATGTTCTCCAAGCTCAATTTCTTTTTAATTGAAATAAGAAATCCACATCATGATTAAAAAATAAATTGATAAAAAAATATCAGAAGTACCTGTACTATTTCAGAAGAAGTGTTTAAAGGCAGACTTCGGTGGATATTATTATGCTCAATTTTAACTAACTGCAAGGTCACTACAAAAGAGCAGTTCCTTTCAGCAAATTATACCTTAAATCCCATTAAGACTAGAGCTTTTCCTTTCAATCCCATATTCTATAGAGGTCTGAAGGATCATAGCCGTAGTTGTTCATTTTGTAGAAGACAACTTCAATAAAGGACTCAATTAGAGTGTGAACAAATAAGTGCCACTTGCCTACTTCAATGTCATGAGCATTTTCTCCTGAAATATTCCATTTTTAAGCAAAGATATGCAATTTAAGTGTATTTAGAGTTTAGCTTTTGGCACCACTCTTATTTTCAAGTTCAAGTGCCATCTGCTGGCCCCATGGCTCAGCCATAATGATACAGATGTCTCTTTTTCTCTGTACAATATACTCTCTTCCGTATTTTATTAAACAACATGAAAGTTAGTTACAATAGGGCACAGGGTATCCTTTCAAGAAATCAGAATTCTAAAAAGAAATGTAGTAATTTTTTTTAATTTCAAAACCATAATTATCCTTCCTCTAGATCTTGTGTCTTAAAAGAAAAACTTGAATGCTTGAAGGAAACATGCATAATCCTCCAGGTCAATAGCGTTGCAATAACTCTAACATGGAGTCTATATGCCTTGTATCCTTAATTTATTATTATTTATTTATGGTACTGTCGATGAATTGCTATCTTCCAAATATTCAAGAAGATATGGTACCTGCTCTGAGAAGCTCATAACTTGAAGACAGACAGATATGTAGTTAGGCGTTAGTGAAAGGGAAGTGACAAACAGGAATTTATTATATAAAGCAGCTGAATTCACGCTAAACAGAATGGCAGAAATGGGTCTTTAAGACAAATTTAAACATGGACAGAGTAGAGGCTTTGCGTATGAGCTCATGGAAGTCATTCTATGGATGGGGAGAATATGGTATAAAAGCTGATAAATTGGAAGCCATGGATGGGAACACCAGCAGAGCAGAGGACAGGTGTGGGTGGGGGCTTGAAACTTCACAAGGGAATGTAAGGGGGATTGGCAGAGTTATACAGCATATGGATGATGGGGAAAAGAAATGCAATTCCAGAATTGGAATTGGTGTAAGGATTTTTGAAGAGGGGAGTGACAAGGCAAAAGGAACAGGCAAGGAAAAAAGCCTGTAGCAGCTGTATTTTGCATCAGCTGAAGGGAGAGCAGAGGCCAGAGATGAGGATATTGCAATAGTCAAAGTAGAATATAGAGTGGTCCTGACCATTATATTTGTATGTGGGAATAGAAAAGGAAAAAAATACCTAGGAGAGATTGAGGGGAAAGAAACAGCAGTATTTGTATATGGCCTGGGCATGAGGGGCAAAGGAGAGAGAAGAATAGACAATAACCCCTAAAATGTGGATCTAATAATTGGGAAGGTTAGTCTTGTTGTTGACACCAATAGAGAAAAAGGGAAGTGGGCATTATTTGGGAAGGAAAATACATTATTTTGTTTTGTCAAAATTCAGTTTAAGCTGATGATAAGACATCCAACAAGATGGCAGGTAGGCCAACATGCAGGAGTGGGTGGTGGGGGGTAGGTCAGTGTGTTAGAGAGCGATTTTCAAACCATCTTCACATAGTCCCTATTAGAAGCCATATCTGCAAATAATATAAATTAGAGATGGGCTGTAGAGTAAGAAGAGCAAAGAAAGAGGCACACAGAGTCACAACAAAAGGCCTGCGAAGTGAAAAAAACGAATGCAAGTCATGTTGCAAAACAGCAGACGTGGGCTTTCTTTGCATGTTTTCCTTATTTTTCTTCATCATATAGAACATACCAACAAAATATTTTATCTGGTAAAAGCTGACCTTGATAGACATAATGTAAAGATTGTAGGCAATTTATTATAGTGGGACACATGGTAACTCTAGACAGCACTTCCTAGGGCTCTGAGCTCAGAGGTTCTTCCAGATCATCCAACTTGTTGGGGGTAAAGGAGGTTGCCCACAATGAAACTGGCAGAAATGTCTACCTCCTAAGCCTGCAGATCTAGGAACACTCTCAAATGGAAGAGCCACACTTTCCTTGGCTCCCCTCAACCACATATCACCATGATTCCTCAGAAATTTTGTTGCCATGCATTCACTGCAGGTGGTTTGGGGCAAGAGGGGTTACAGCCACAGAATATTCCTGTTAGTTGAAGCAGCAATAGCATCTGAATGGATTTCTGCTTGGAACCATGTGAACCACACCATACAGAGTCCCCACCTCCTCTTCCTTCTCACCCCCGTGCACTGCCATCTTGGAGCTGGGAGCATTACTATGGGGCTAGAGAAGAGAATGCAGTGGTGCCACTGTTTCCCTTCGTCTACAGGTCAGGGACCCAAACAGCCACATTGCTATCTTCGTTGCCACCTGGCAGAGGATAGAATATGGGCCACCAATAGAACTAAGGCTGTAGCAGGGCCACCAGTAATGACATGTAATAACACATGAAAACTAGAAATTGATCATATACTTGCCCCTTGCTGCTATCTTACTATTTACATGAGCAACATTTGTACCACAAAATAAATTGGAGGCCATCTTTTAAAACAGATGTGAGGAGTTCAAGTCTCAAGCTGGCAGCTGAAGGGTCGTGAAGCATACTTTGAGTCTGAAGGTCTGTGTATGTGCACCTTGATACCTGCAATTGTTTTTCTCATTGAAAGAAACTGAATAATTTTCTTTAAAAAATAACTGCAAAATGGCATAAGGGATATTTTTCAGACTTTAAAAAAAAAGAAAAATGCTAAACTGAGAAAGAGAGGATATAAATTGGTTTTCATGGTTCAGACCAGAACTGCGAGCCAAGAACCCCTAACTTCTAATTGCATCTCTGACACTTATCACTAGTATAGTGCTCTTCCTCCCCAAAAGCTTTATCACCATTAAACTTTTTGCCTCAAACTCCTCATCTGTAAAATGGGGATAATAATTTACTGTACTGGGAATGATGAAAGGATTAATTAGTTAATGTCTATAAAGGGCTTTACAGTTTATGAGCTCTAAGTATTACTATGGGCTAAAATGAAAATGTAAAGCTGTTGCTGACTGAATAATCAAAGAACGAAACTATGCAGGTCATTCGCCAATGGCAAAGGAGACGGGGAGCAGCTGTTCTCATTACAAGGCATTTTTCTTCCCATAGCAGAACAGTTCTCTAATAGGGTTAAATTAGTAGAAACTGAAAATGTCTGATACAGGGACATGACAAGATATATACCCATGAGGGAGAAATCAAGCAATCAAAAAAGAGCTGATCTTTAATTTAACTCCTCTCCTGAGTTGCTAATAAAATATATTTAGGTAAAATTTTCAAAAGCACCTAAGTGACTTGGGAACCTAAGTCTCATTTTCAAAAGTGAATGAGGGCCAAATTTCCAATTAGGAATATATTATTATACATATAAAGCCCAAGACCCATTTACAAAGTGATTTAGGTACATAGGACCATAAACATGCAGATAGGTTCCTAGTGGGATTTTCAAAAGCGTCCACGCAAGAGTGCCTAATTCCCATTGAAATCTGTATGAATCTGTATCTGCATCTATCTGCATCTTTAGAGGTCTAAATACCTTTGGAAATTTGGCTCTCATTCACTTTTGAAAATGAGACTTAGGTGCTTTTGAAAATTTTACCTATAGTTATAAAGCAGCTGAATAGTCCTGGTCAGTTTTTGAGGCGGTCAGCAAGAAGGGTTTTTGTTTGTTTATTTGTTGCCCCCTTCAGAAGAATGCAGAGTCCAATCATCAAGTCTACAAAACACATTGAAAAGGTGCCATGCCACTATTTATTTCTCAAGGCATTTCAAGAGTGATAGGTATGGTGCCAAGCATTCATCTACTCTGTGTTAGAGTAACTTCTATTATACTGAAATAGCCATCTTTTTCCAAAGAGGTGATCAATTTAAAAGTTACTGGGGCTGCTTCTCCACCAGTTTTACACAAGTGTAACTATTAAAATAAAGATAATCACACCAGCATAATACAAAAAAAAATCAGACATGAAATATTTAGCTAAAGTACAGTGATATTTGAAAAGTTAACAATAGGATACCTCAGTTTTTCCTTACAGTTAGAATAGGAGATTACTACAGAATCTCTGATGTTGTGTAACATTTTTTTAAAGTAGACCACTTTATAGTCATACAAACAGTCCAAACATAAAATCACCATTTATGGTTATCTTGACATAATTAGAAATAGACAAATAATTATTTATCTTTCTGCTTTCATACTTTACTTGGGAATATGTAAAATAGAAAAAAATAAGTGGCACTATGAAATTGTACTTTCACTAATACATCTATCATATGTCATATCTACGTATGTATGTGTATAAAATCAGACAGACAGACTCATGTGGATTTAGAAAAGTTATTTTCTTTTCTACTTTCTAGTTCCACTGTCACAGGATACATAGTAGATGCTGAATTTATGTGTATTTTTTTTCAAAATATATTAATAACTTTACATTGTCTACATGCCACTAGTGTTTTTAAAGATTATTGGCAACTTGGGAGACAAACAGATATTTTTAAAAAATTTATGCTTCTTTAAAGTGGAACTGTGTCTTCATTTCTGTTTGGCAAAGCTCCTTGCACACTGTGGGTACTTTTGCAATCTAAAGAATATATAGTAATAATAAAGATCAGCATTCTTAAAACAGGTATTCTCAGGATATATTTAGCTGAATTTTCTACTGAGTAATTAAAGTTTAGAATCTATTATTCTATTACCTTTTTCTCCAATTTCCCTACTTCTCCAGATTCGTCTTCTAAATAACATATTCTTGGCTTGCAAAATAAATTGTTGCCTATACCTCCCTCCTTTCTCTTTTTCTATCCTTATGCCATCAGTACCTATCACTCTCTTTCTGCTGCTATCCTTCTTCATCCATTGACACTGCAGTTCTGCTCTCAGATAAATGCCTCTTTGGAGCAATTGTCAGTGCAAATTCACAAGGATGCAAATCATGTGTGTAACACTGTTGTTGAGTTCCAAACTCAAAACAACATACTTCTGAATAAAGCTTTTCCATAAGGGATATGCCAAGAGGAAAGAGAGGGAGAAACCCACAGATCTCAAACTCCCTCAAGTTATTTTTGTTTTCTGTTAAAAAATGTGATACAAGTCAGAAAACTTAACTTGTCTCAAAGAAGGAATTAAACACTAAAACAGCTGCCTTAAGGCTTTTGTTAATGATGGCAAAACATTAAATCATACTTACAATTACTACTTCCATCAGACAAATTTCTGCTCTTTTTCCACCTATCAGCCACATCCCTGCAATTTTATACAACCTTCTAATGGTAAGAGTGCTCAGATTTTATTGACAGTTTCATGACATGACATACTTCACTTTCCATTGTCCATTGTCCTTAGCTGTTCATTATCTTGACTGCTGTTCCTACAAGATAATGATACACTCAGCCTCTACCTGTGAATAACACATTTTGCTGCAGGGCTCCTTTTAATTGAAACACATGGTCTACAATTTCTGTTTTGGAGCAAGAGTAAACACATTTAATGGAGGACTTTTTTTATTTGTGTCCCCAATCAGAAGTGTGCAAAAAGTAACTAGCCTTTAAAGGAGTGAGTGGGTTATTCAATTGAGAGATCATCATCTCCACTCTGTTTCAGACTTTGCTATTTTCACTGTTAAGTAATGGACACAAGTAATGGACTTCAGCTTCTGATAAGCTGAGGCAATAGACTATTTACCAAAGGATTCAAATTATCATACTATTATAACAGAATGCAATATGCAGTGAAAAACTAAACAGTTGTTACCTTTTAAAAACTGTTTTATGAATTTGTGCCTGTGATAATTATCTGCATATCTTACAAAACACTGTATAATAATTTATAATTGACTACAATATAGACTTTTAACTTCAGGATTACTCATAGCTGAACTCAGCCAAAAACTAGCAATCTGCTCACAACTACAACAGATGTTTTCCCTCTTTATGCCCATTCAGTATGAACCTTCACTTTTTTCCCCTTTTGAAAAGAAAACAAAAGACAACCCAGAAACTTGCAAGTTTGGTCCCTAGTTAAAAGGACTTTGGACTAGAAGTTTCTCAAAGCTATGCAAAACTAAATTAAATATAATCAGAGCAGTCCAGAAGTATCCTCAATAAATCAGACAGCAGATCTTGTTTGAAATGCTTCTTCAGTAATATTCTATAGATGCAAAGGACCCAGATTTCAGGAGTACTGGTTACCCAAAACCCCAACTGAACTCAGTGGGAGCTGTATGCTCTCAGCACCTACTCAGGAACACAAGAACGTCCCGACTGGATCAAGCCACTGGGCTATCTACTCCTATACCTTGCATCCAACACTGGCCACAAACAAGTATATATAGCAAAAAGTGCAAGAAAACCTGCAGTAAGCAGCTGTGCAATAACTTTCCTACAAAGAAAATAGCTTGATCTCATCAACTAGAGGTTGGCTTTTGCCCTAAAACTTGAGTTTATATTCCTTTCCAGTTAGGCCCAAAGTAATTATACTCTAAGGCTAGGTCTATACTACCCGCCTGAATCGGCGGGTAGAAATCGACCTCTCGGGGATCGATTAATCGATCCCCGAATCGGCGCTTCTAACTCCACCAGCGGAGGTGGTAGTAAGCACCGCCGACAAAAAGCCTCAGAAGTCGATTTTGCCGCCGTCCTCACAACAGGGTAAGTCGGCTGCGATACGTCGAATTCAGCTACGCTATTCACGTAGCTGAATTTGCGTATCTTAAATCGACTCCCCCCTGTAGTGTAGATGTACCCTAAGAACAGTAATGCAGATTTTTGTGCCATTATGCAACATCCATCCATCCATCCATCATATGAAGTTAATTGTAATATACTTTGTGAATCAACAGTAAATTGCATCATTTAGATTGCCTATTATTCTCTTGTAACTGGCTGTTACATCTTTAACCCATGTCTGCCACTCCACTAAGTTGGTAGTAATGTATAAGTTAGAAGATGCAGTGACTCAAAATTGGAAAAGTGACATTTCAAAGTAATAACACAGTACACGATCGTGCATTACAAAAAACACAGTAGGTTAGGCGTTAAAATGCAAATTCTATTGTGTTATAGACAAACCATTATGGGAGAAAGTACAGGTGTAATCTATAATAATTTTAAGATTGCAATCTTGATTTCTGCTTCAGATAGGCATGTAGAGTATTTCATGTAGTGTGCTATTGTGTTTGTTCGTATTTAGATTGTTAAGGTTTAAATACTAAAGATTGTCAATGCTATATTGATCAGCACTGTAGAGCCATGTAATACAGCAATTTGCTGCTCAAAGTGCATTAAACTGAAAGACATGAATTATCATAGTCCCTACTATATAACTAAAATGAAAATTTATTCCAGCAATTTTGGGTTATTCTAATTTTTGTTTTGTTTTTTAAACACAGCATACCATGGTGCATCCTGAATACAATGGACTTTTAAAGGACTTTTAAAAAGCAAATCCTACTAAATCTTCTCTGCATGTGGACCAATATTAAATTTCAGCTCTGCCTCTAGCATAATTAAGTACCCATAATGCTATAAAACTTTCATTAAATTACAGTGTTGGGAGCAAAATGTAAATATGTCTTTAGATACGAAGTTGATATTTCAATCTTTTTTGCAGGCTGAATATCATTAACTGTAAAAGTTCAGGGAACAAGTAAAACATAGGTACTGAACACCTTTCTGGTTAGTGTGTAATCGTAAAAGTTAACATTATTAAATGCCCATATTCACATTTTTTTTCCACAAAGAGAACCATTATTAACTATTAGCTCAATGGATAAACGAAATTTTCATTCTTCACAAGATATCTATAAAGAAGTCAATTTCGTTCCATCAACAATTTATGTTCCACAGGTAAGAAAGAAGGCGAACAAACAAAAACAAAACAAAGCAAAATAGGCTCTTTCCAAAGGAAAAATCACAACAGGGACCTGATCCTGCACCCATTGGAGATCAATGGTCATCCTGTCACTTGCTCCAACAGCAGCAGGATTGACCCACAAACAATTTAAAGTTCTATGCTGGCTGAAACTATCTCACAGCCCATGGAAGTTCCAGCCACAATCATGTTAAGCTACACAGTGATGAAAGCTGCTGCTGTTTTCAGGGGGTCCTTCTTATCCATCCATTCAGAGGGCCCCATATAATACTTTATGTAGCCAACCAAGCTCTTTCCTCTCCAAAAGTGGAGAACATGACTGCCTACCCAAGCATGCTCAATGGCTCCTAGAACCCCAGCAGGGGACAACATTAAGATAGGTCTCACAGCTCAAAGAGAAACCTCCTGGACAATTCCTGTCTGTACCCTACACAGGGGCAATCGTAGGCAATTTTAGGCCTGATCCAAGCCCACTGAAGTCAAATGGAGTCTGTCCAATGAACCCTGGCTTCTTTTGGGTAGCCCCTCACCACAACAGCCGTCACCACTCATAGTTTTGCTGAATGAAGATTGCTCTTCTATCCCCTCCTCTGGGAACTACCACATAGTGAGATCACTACAGCCCTGGGATTGCAGTAAGTACCATTTTCTGCATGTCACCATCTGGAAAAAGAGGGAAGAACTGGGAATATAGTGTAAGGCTGTTCAGAAACCATGGAACTAGTTTACAGAAGATTCCCACCAAAATCTTCCAAGCAGATCCACTCTTGCAGATTGTGAAGCTCAGCAGTTCGGTTACTTTCTCCTCTAGCACACCAGCTCATTCTTCCTAAGAACAGGATGGGCAGGTTTGAATCCCAGGGTATGTGTACACTGCAGTATAAGCTCAGGGTTAGTGGGACTCAAGTCAGCTGACCCATGTTAGGGAACTCTGGGCTTGAGCATCTACATTGAACTTTAACCCTATGTTAAGGCTTTTCTAACTCATGCTCAAACCCACGGCTCTGGTGTCCACACTGCAGTGCACAGACCTGAGTAAAAGTAACCATATCCCAGAATCCCTACTGCTCCCCTCCCCCAAGATGTGGCCATTCTAGCCGTAGGGCCATGATGCACTGTGGGAAAACTTTACTGCCCACACTGCATGTTACCAGGAAGCAGCACGCTCTGCAAATGGCTTGATCTGTTCTCTCTCCATTGGAAATCCAGGAGGCTCTCCAATAATGTGCTTGCAGATCTGTGATCAGAAGAGAATGTGTTAATGCTTACCTGAGCTGTTGTTCACAAAGGGGGTGTGACTTCCATTTTTAATAGAGTGGATTGTAGATTGCTGGGCTAGACAGGACCAAGAAAGTTGTCGCATGGAACTGTGGGATACTTCCGGCTGATTCCTACGACCCAAGTCAAACGGCGCTCCGTCTACACTGCAAAGCAATAGGGCTCAGAAATGGCTTAACTCAAGCTCATGCCCTCCAGCCCTGCATGCTCCTGAGTCCAAGCCCTGGGTTAGTGCAATTGCAGTTTAGACACGTTGTGGGGTTAGGCATTAGCTTAGGCTTAGGATGCAGTGTAGACATACCCCATGATGCCCAGCTCTCTGTGGCTTATGCATCCCCAGAATACTATGTATCCTGTACTCACAGTAGGGCACAAAAGTTCTACCTAAAAAAAGGGGTAATCACACCACCAAGAACTACTGGATACCCGGAGAAGAACATTTGCTTGATTTATTTATTTATGAATGAAACTAAGTTGCAGAAATCATTTGAGTTAAAACTACTCAGTGCTGCAGTGGGACTGACTAAGGCCAGGTCTACACTACCCCCCTAATTCGAACTAAGGTACGCAACTTCAGCTACGTGAATAACGTAGCTGAAGTTCGAAGTACCTTAGTTCGAACTTACCTTGGTCCACACTCGGCAGGCAGGCTCCCCCGTCGACTCCGCGGTACTCCTCTCGCCGAGCTGGAGTACCGCAGTCGACGGCGAGCACTTCCGGGTTCGACTTATCGCGTCCAGACTAGACGCGATAAGTCGAACCCAGAAGTTCGATTGCCAGCCGCCGAACTAGCGGGTAAGTGTAGCCAAGGCCTAAGACACAGACACACACCCATCTCCACAGTCAGACACTTAAAATTTGTTTTTGCTTCAGCATTTTAGGATTATCCCTGTTGCTTTTATGCCCCATGCAATAAAATAATTCCAAACAAATATTATGAGTCTGTGTTTAAGGAAGCACTTAATTTCGTAAGGCTGGCCTCTCTGAGTGGGAATTACTTAAGCCGTGATGTCTTTTCTTTGAACTATTTCTCTGGAGTGCCACAGAAGTTGTAAGATATTCAATAATTTATAGTGACTTTGGGGACATTTTATTCACCCCTCCCATAGAGCATCTACAAAAAACACACAACTGGAATCCAAACTTCAAACTTTTACTCAGTTTTGATGCACAGGAATTAGTATTGTGTATTTTTCCAGGTAGAAGAGTGGAAAGTAATTCTTAAAAATAACTATTTTCCATGAGAATGAACATGTATATATGCATGCACGTACACACATACAGATATGTAGAGTTGTATACAGGTATGTGTGCACACGCACATACACAAACACACACACAATGTCCTGAACATTTTTCACATTATACAGCTTCATATTACACATAAAGTTATTCTAAAATAATTATTATGTAAGCTTACAAATGTTAGGATTTCATGGTATTACAGAAGCTTGCAAGACAAAAACGATTATGAATTTACCCTGTCACTACAGGTACTTACAGTATAATCACAAGGTCAACAGTTACTACACAATTATATAGTTTTGCCAGCCTTCCCTCCCACCACCTTATTGTAATTTTTTTCTCTAAAGTCACTGAAGACAGTTTACATTGATCAATGGTACTAGAATACAAATCTTCATCAGCTGAAATCTAAGCAGTGTGTTAATGCCAAAGTTTGAAATTACTGAATGAGAATAATAATTACTTTTGTATGTTTGTTTTATTTCACACTGTCATTACAACCAACCAAGAAAAAAAAAGCAAGCACTCAAACATTAATTCACAGACATTCTTTTTATAATGGAATAACAATGAAAGCTATTAGATGGTACACAGTTAAAAGAACAGGCATTTCCTAACTAAATCAAATATAACAGTAGTGGTTTGCAATAATCAAAATAGAAAGATTATTCCCTTAAAAGCCTTTAATTCTCAGTATCCACAGTTCTAATCCCCAAGTCATTGTTGAAGGCCACTTTAATGTTTGTGTCATACTGTTTAAAATTTTAGTGTCGAGACTTTTTTTTATATAGCAACTAAACCATTCATGCTTCAGTCTCATAATTTATGTCATTTCAGAAGCCCTCAAGTCAATTAAAACCTTGTAAAACTAAGCAGGTTTGACTTTATTTTCTATATACAAAGAAACAGAAGCACGCTACTTTTATACTCTATGTTTGAACAACTCATTTCAAATTTATTATAGGTTACTATCATACACAGAATAATAAAGATATATTTTAATTACTTTAGCTCATAAGAACTGGCTGATAGATACTCTATCAATGTTATGATCCCCTTGGATGGAGAAAAGCTAAATTATAACCCAAACAGATTTTAAACTATAATTACTTTGTAAACAAGGGAATCGTAGCCAAATAATTATCCATGAGTTCAAATTAAATTAATCTAAAATAAGGTTTTAAAATTCCTCTTATTGAATTCTTCTGTTCTACCTCTGTCTGCTGCAATGTCATTGAGCATATCATTATCTGAGTGACACTGCTCTCCAAATGTGTTTTACACAAAGCAGGCAGACTCTGTACAGTGTGCTGTTCTGTCTTATTTCCCTCTCCAATGATGAAGTACAGATAAAGATACAATACCAGTTCGTGTACACCATATTAAACAGAGAGACATTGCTTTGATGATGCAGTGCCCATTTGAAAGGCAACAAACCACAAGGTCATCTGGGGAAGGTCACTGTCAGAAGCTTATTTCTAATCTGCTTAAAAAATATTATTAGAACTTACCGTTATGAGGTCTGGAGAAAGGCTCTTTGGTTGGTTGGTTGGATGGATGGATGATAAACCAAGTGTTTTTAATAAAAACATTTTCCCTCTTTTTTTAACTCACATGTCCATTAAAAATATATATATATATATTTTCATTCCCAATGTAGCTGAGCCCGAACAAAAAACACATCTAAAATTAGAGGATGGGGAAAGGCATCTTTTGAAGCCAATGATAATTCTAAGCATGTAAGAACAGAGCACTGTATAAATCTAGCCAACCTTGTCTCATCATCTGTCAAAAACTGATACAGACTAAGAAACTGAGGCCATTTCCAAAACACACAGACTTTCTCTTACAACTTAAAAAAAAAACCCCAAAACAAACACAAATCACTCTTGCAAGTCCTATGCATATTGCTACTATTGTTATACCTATTCAGAGGTAGTACTTATCACCTTGTTTGAAGGAGTCAATTTTCCAAGAAAGTGAAATGTCCATTTATTCTGAACTCAATGGAGCTTTTCACTGCAAAATAACCTTAAGGGTTTACAGGACTGGGCCTTTTAGGCCTGATCCAAGCCCACTGAAGTCAAATGGAGTCTGTCCAATGACTTCAACAGACTTTGGATCAGACCCTAAGGCAGCCACGTTATCAAGGAACTCGGACTGACAAATCAGGCACTACTCTACTACCTAAACCCCAGGCAAGTACAGCCTCATCCAAATGGTGAATAAATAAGGGCAGAACTGACTAAAGACCTTTTTAAAGTTTTTACATGATTATTTGAACTATAGAATCATTTTATCCTTTGTGTTCTTTTACAGATTTTTTAAAATCTTTAATTAACTAGAATCTATCAGATATAAATCATATCCTAACAGAAAACCAGTGCTTATTTGAGGATTCATAATTTAAGGCAATTTTTGTATAAAAAGAGGAATAAATGACAATTTAATCCATTAAGTATCTTTGAAATGTATGGACTATGTTAAAAAATAAATTCAAGATTCTGATTGAAATGAGTTTGGTGATCTTAAATCCCTACAAAATCCAGCCCACATTCTCCTTCACTCTAAAGAGCCACGTCCTGATTCACAGGCCCCTATCTGAGTAACTAGTGGGATACTCAAGGTTTGCAGGAGGTGGAATCCTTCCCCAATGCCACAGATTGGCAGCTACGTCATCCCCGTTGCCTCTTGTGCTTCCTGAACTGCTGTAGCCTCTTGCTCTGAGTGTGATCTCATTCTGCAATGGCTTTGTACACCACCCTTGTTCCTTCTGACCTCGTCCCTCTTATCCACTGGACAGATGGAGCTTTTATGGAACTGGGCTTTAAAACGTGCACAGAGGACCTGACCCAACCCCTACTGAAATCACTGGGCATCTTTCCACTGACTTTAATGGGAGTTTGATCAGATCCAGGATGTGCGTGTTTCCTACCCCATTCACTCACAGTGGAACTGCACCAGTTCTATTTCATATTAAGAGTCCTGAGGACAGGGCAAGATTCTAACTCTAAGCATGTTAATAGCCTGATTTTCAAAGGAACTGAGCACCTGAAGCCAATGAAAGCTGTGACTAGATATGTGGCTGGTCAATATCCCTGACAATCGGGCCCTAAAAATACCATATTTACTAGGGGCTACTCAGAGAAAAAACAAAACGAACAGGTTCAACTTGCAAACCATCTGTAGAAAAAAAATATTTTCATTGTGGCCATTTTATGTACATATTTCTAAACAGAAGAATTTTAATTCACACTTAAAGTCCCTCCTAATTAAAAAATGAATCCTACACACAGATAAGGCCAGTAGCTCTTTCCTAGCCTTCATAAGACAAAGTTCAAGAGCTAGAAAATAATTAGTCTCCATTCCTTCCTTAAGCCTGGCAGCAAACTAAGTTAAAATGGTGTTTGTTGATTTTGACAAGATACAGCTGGGACCATCAAACACATTTTAATCATGCACATAGCTGGATAAGAAGTCAGTCTGCTACAAGGCTCTCTAACGTGAGGTTGGATAATTTACAGAAATTTTATTTTTCAATCATAATATTTCTAGGTAAAAAAGAGTCACTACACCTTTTAGAATTTTTTTAAATGACACTGATTAACCTTTAAAATTGTGTGATTTAATCAAATCAAGAAAACATTTAATGGGTTTTAAATGAACTAATAAATCACAAGATTTTTTCATTGAAGAAAACTAAATGTTTAAAATTAATCCCACCAGATCCTTGATTTAGGGAGGGAGGGGCATGATGGTAGGGGTTCACTAGCTTGCGGGGGTTCTATGTTTAGCCACATACTTCCACAGTAGCAAGGAGAGTAGTGTAAAGAGTGTACTGGGGTTATTTTTTCTGCTTTTACAGCAGTGATGAATCAAATACAGTGGATGTATGTTAATGAGTTGGATAATCTCATGATTTGCATTTGCAGTTTTGCATGCTAAAACAAGAGAGGGGAAGGACAGTCCAGTTGTTTGGACAGTACCTTCAGACTTGAGTGATCTGTGTTCAATTCCCTGCGGGGCTATGGACTTCCTGTGTGACCTTGGGAACATTACTTAGTGCTTGTCTATACGGTGCGGTAATGTGCACTCCAGTGGTGTGATTTCTAAAGCACTCTTACTGGTCTGTGTAAACCCTGCTGGTATGCACTAAATGTCCCCCAGTGTGCTTTAATTTAGTACCAACAATATTATACAGACCAATTAGTGTGCATCACATTAGTGCACTTCAGAAATCACACCCCCATAGTGCACATTGCTTCACTGTGTAACGAACTCCCTAGTCACTGTGCCTCAGGCCCTCATCTGTAAAATGATCTCCCCTACCTCACAGCAGTCCGTGCTGTACTTGATCTGTGTAGTGTGGCAAACAGGTTTTTAAATTCAAGTTATAGCATCTTTTGCAATTGTGGGGGGGAAGGAACAATATAAATATAACGAATGTTGAAAATATCTGTCTGCCACAGGTAGGGGAAAGGAGTTTAAAAATAGTACTCTGATGAAAATGTTGAACACTCTTTTACAGATGTCTAGTTGGCAGCTGGTATAAAGTGGAGTGCCCCAGAGGTCGGTCCTGGGGCCGGTTTTATTCAGCATCTTTATTAATGATCTGGATGATGGGTTTAATTGCAAGTTCGCAGATGACACTAAACTGGGGGGCGAGGTAGATAAGCTGGAGCATAGGGATAAGGTCCAGAGTGACCTAGACAAATTGGAGGATTGGGCCAAAAGAAATCTGATGAGGTTCAACAAGAACAAGTGCAGAGTTCTGCACTTAGAAAGGAAGAATCCCATGCACCGCTACAGGCTCGGGACCGACTGGCTAAGCAGCAGTTCTGCAGAAAAGGACCTGGGGATTACAGTGGATGAGAAACTGGATATAAGTCAGCAGTGTGCCCTTGTTGCCAAGAAGGCCAACGGCATATTGGGATGTATTAGTAAGAGCATTGCCAGCAGATCGAGAGAAGTGATTATTCCCCTCTATTTGGAAGTGGTGAGGCCACACCTGAAGTACTGCATCCAGTTTTGGTACCCCCACTACCGAAGGGATGTGGACAAATTGGAGAGAGTCCAGCAGAGGGCAACAAAAATGATTAGGGGGCTGTGGCACATGACTTACGAGGAGAGGCTGAGGGAACTGGGGTTATTTAGTCTGCAGAAGAGAAGAGGGAGGGGGGATTTGATAGCAGCCTTCAACTACCTGAAGAGGGGTTCCAAAAATGATGGAGCTCGGCTGTTCTCAGTGGTGGCAGTTGACAGAACAGGGAGCAATGGTCTCAACTTGCAGTGGGAAGGGTCTAGGTTGGATATTAGGAAACACTATTTCACTAGGAGGGTGGTAAAGCACTGGTATGGGTTACCTAGAGAGGTGTCGGAATCTCCATCCTTAGAGGTTTTTAAGGCCCGGCTTGACAAAGCCTTGGCTGGGATGATTTAGTTGGTGTTGGTCCTGCTTTGAGCAGGGGATTGGACCAGATGACCTCCTGAGGTCTCTTTCAACCTTACTATTCTATGATGAAACACATTTTCTGTTTCCAGCAAGTTGCAGAAAGTACGATAGCAGACATTCTTCTAACAATTTCATGAATCCAAAACCTTTCTGTACATATTGTATTTTCTAACATGCACTGTATTATTGTACTCAAATATAGCCTTAGAAAGAGTAATGCTGAATCTGGATGTTCTTTAAGCAGGTGGGCATTGATGCTAAATTAAAAGACAATTCCTATTGAATTATATGTTACACCGACATGGGCACTAAAGTAATTTCATCATGATTAATATTATCACACAAAAATATAAAGGAATATAAGTTGACACACACATAATGTCCTCTTACTGGTGATTAGCTTCTTCCCTTCCTGCCTGAATTCTTGGAAAGGGGGGAAGAAAAATATTATATGGTATACTAAATTTGGTTATTTGTTTCTAAGAGACAGTAACAAATTATTTAAAACTGATCCAGTGCATGTTTATACCTGACAAAATATTCTTCTGAAAGTAGAAAAAATAACAAAAAATAATTTATTCCACAGTATTTGTTAAACATCAAGATATTAAGTGGCGTGTCTTAACTTTAACCATCGAGTCATACATTGCTGACAAACATATCCAATTTAAAAATAAAAAAAAACAAAATCCTTTTGCTGCATTTTGTCTGAGATTTATTTATGAAGACAACCTTTTACACTGTGCTTTAAAGCATTTATCTTGACTGAATCTGTATGTTGTACCATTCAATTAAAATAAATAAATAAATAATAAAATCTTAACGAAAAGTAATGATCTGTACCTTAATGCAATGCGGTGCCCTTTCTTTTATTTTATATTCACTTTGATCAATTAAAGGGCAATCCATTTAGAACCAATAAAAGGAAATTCTTCTTTATGTAGCATATGGCTGACTAGCAGGATTTTCTAGAGGTCAGAGAGATACTCTGGATAGATTTATTTATGTATTTATTTATGAAAAGGACTAGATGATTTTATGCCTATTAACATTTCTAGATATGGAAACTAAGAAAATGAAGGGGTAATCTAATCTCATACTGTAATGCATAAAATGATTGCCCCAAAGGGTCAGACAAATGATTGCCCACAAGGGTCACTACTGCGCATGTGCATGCACGTGCGCACACACACAATGTAGATCATGGAACACAATTTTTGTTAGGTTTCAGAGTAGCAGCCGTGTTAGTCTGTATCTGCAAAAAGAACAGGAGTACTTGTGGCACCTTAGAGACTAACAGATTTATTAGAGCATAAGCTTTCGTGGACTACAGCCCACTTATATGCATCCGAAGAAGTGGGCTGTAGTCCACGAAAGCTTATGCTCTAATAAATCTGTTAATTTTTGTTAGGTGAAATATATAGTTGTTGCTTTTTTGGGGTTGCCTTCCACTGAAGAATCAGGTAGATTACTGCATTGATATGGCCTACCACACTATATTAAACATTGGTCTGATCCTGTATGGTAGTAACAGTATCCTAGCATGATTAAAATTCCATGCCAGATCATGCTTCTGTGTGAAAATCAGTGGACGGGGACCAAGAGAGAGATGAAGGAAAAACACTGCAATTGAAACGTTCTGGAGTTACTGAATTACTAAGTAGTAGTAATTGTTCTAGTTTCCCCTTCCCCGAATATGTGAAATCCTTTGGCACTTGAATGGGGAACCACCCAAGATACCGAGATCTCCTTCCAAAAATCCTGTGTATCCATACTCCTGGTGTTTAGCCTCCCCATTAGCATGGTTCTGTTGCACCCACCACAGCTATATCTCTATTGCATCCCTGTGGGCAGCTGTCTGGGATCCCCAATAAAAAGGAGTTGTACAGGGAGCAGCCTGGGAGTTCCACTGTGACTGGTAGGCAGTTTAGCCTCAGCAGCTTTGGGGGCACTGCGGAGTCAGATGCAGCAGTATTGCACCATTCCCTAGAGCATTTTATATGAAGTCCCATTTTGCTTTAAAACCAGCTTTTTGTAATTTTGTATTTTATATGTATGAGAACAAAATTATATGTGGAAAAAACGACTGTTCACAGAGAATCAATTTTTGTTCTTTGAGCACAGTGGGAATACATATGGATCCTTTCAAAGAGAGATATTTTAGTGTACTACTTTTACAGCACATCTACTGCCGAAAGAAAGAAAAAAGAAAAATATATAAAGGTAGATTGGATTTCACTAGTTGGCTCAAAGGAAAGGGACAAATTATTTTAAAGATAATCCAACATTTGTTGCTTTGTTAACCATACAATTCTTAGGAAATGAAAATAAATGAAATAATTCAGTTACAGTATTTATTAAGAGTGAATAGAAAATCTGGGATTTTTTATATTTGAAACTCTTAATTCAAAAATTAAAAATACAAACAAAGATATGCTTCCTGGAGATGTACTCTTCCTATAAGGACTATTCCTTGAAACTTTAATGACTCTTAAAAAGCAAGTTCCCACTTTGCTGCATTCTGTCCCCTCAAGTGGACACCCACCCACACGCACTCAAATCAAGATATTATTCCAACTTCCCCCTTCCTAACAGTTGCCCTCTTTTGAAAATTTAATCTTCAACAGAAAAAACTTAATCTATAGCTTCCTTGTGAGCTTGGTTGTTTCTAGATTTCCACTTTGAAGGACAATTCTGTCTGTGTCCCATTTCCTCTGCCTTAAAGAGCCACTCAGTTTTTTAATGGGTTAATGCTAATACCCCTCCCTCCCATGGTACGGCTGCCAGCAGAATAGCTGTGCAGAGTTGACATGTATTTCATTCTGTTAAAGTGATGGATGAGATCAAATCCATGGTCCAACTGGTTGTTCCTCCTCTTTCTTCTCTTCAATGTTAACAAATTTGAAAAGATGGTATAGCAGATGCAGCTCTTCCCAAAATATATGGGACGGGATAACAACAGCTTCCTCCTGAAACATCCAAAAGCTATTTGTGACCTAGACTGTGATGAAGATGCACTGCCCCAGGAAGAACTATGCTTCAGAAATACCCCTCTGAAGCACAATTCCTCCCGAGCTTCCCTTTTGCATTGCAGGCTCAGGTGGAGAAATTACACTGCACCGGCTCTTTCCAAGAGATGCTGTATTGCACAGCAAGCACCCAGCTCTGCTAAATGGAATTTGAAGGGAGGAAGGAAGTAATTATGACTCCAACTACTCTCCTCCCTGCCCTTCTCTGCCCTTTCCCTGTGCACTCACTCACTGAGGGGAGCAGTGACTGTGCAGGATTCCACTCTGCTGAGTACTGGGACCAACATCCAGATAGCTTTAAGATTGCCACTCTTGAAGTAGGGAATCCTTACTCTGCTTTACTTTTCTGAATAGCTGTATTAGGACTGCACACTAACTAGCCCTACAGTGCCTGAGGGAATGTGTTACTTCTTATCCTTGTGAACATGTCACTAATCTCATCTTATATTTGTTATTCTATGCTTAGTCTTGTTCCAATTCCTTTTTAGTGCACACATGATATGCTATGGATAAGAAAGTGTGTGTTATTAGTATCTACATAACCTAAGGGTTACTGAAGTACTGACCTCCATATTGCTAAAATATTCTATCCACGGCTTTCAGCGGCAGGACATCATGCTTCTGCTAATAGAGTTATAATATACAGACACCATTTACTTTCATAAAACTGCAGGGGTGAAGCTCTAGTTGGCTTTGGTGAATAAAAATTCATGATCATCAATAATTTATTTCAAGGATTCATTAAAGCCCAGTGTATTGCCTGGATACATTTACAGTTATGTTCAAGGGGGTGACTGGGAGGGAGAGCATTTTTGTTTATTAAGGTATGTTATTTTAGCAACCCAGATAGTTGTTTTACATAACAAGCCATTTAGCCATATATAATGCAAGTTCATTTTTACCAGAGATTGGAAAGTATTCCAGGGCAACCCCTTTCCCCCCACCTTACAATAAACACATGCATTACTATCCTTTTTTGAAAAATGTTTTTAAAATGTATTGTAGCTTAATGAAAATTAAATTAAAACTTAAATTAAAGAGGAGGGAAATCAGAAATCCAGGCTTCACTTAAAAAGAAAAACCTAAGCACTTTAACAGATGCAATTGCATAGCCAAAGTTGACTCTAACAGCCTTAAATTTTACCCTATACCATGACCAGAAACTTAAATATAACGAGCTCTTCAAATACCACACAGGTTCATTTTGTCAGTGTCTCCAGAAGTTCAGACCAGATCTTACTAGATCACCTTATAATTAGTGTTTAATAATAACTCAGTGACAGAAAAAAAATGGAGATATACTTATCTCACAGAACTGGAAGGGACCTTGAAAGGTCATTGAGTCCAGTCCCTGCCTTCACTAGCAGGACTAAGTACTGTCTCTAACAGTTTTTTGTTGTTCCCCAGATCCCTAAATGGCCCCCTCAAGGATTGAACGCACAACCCTAGGTTTAGGGGACCAATGCTCAAACCACTGAACTATCTCTGCCCCCAGAAGTGGCCGGCATGTTTATAAACTCTGCAAGAAGGTCCAACAGCTCAGGAGAAGTCCCTGCAGAGTATGAGTGAGCACAAGAGACTGATTAGGGAGAGGGGAGACAGTGTGCAGACCCTCCTCCCCTATGCCTAAACTCTGCAAGTCTCCACAAATATTATATTCACTGCACAAGTGGAGACACAGCAACCGTGGCATTTGTAAGCTCTGCTAGGCACTGAAGCTCCTTTCCTGCTGAGCTACAGAGGATGAAGCTGGGGACTGAAGGAACAGGGGGAATAGCCAAAGAGACAAGGGGTGTGTAGAGCACTGAGTGAGGAGCACACAGCGAAACAGCAGGGACAGGGAAGCACAGGAGCAACCATGAAACAAGCAGTGGAGGGGAGAAGAAGCCTTAGTCCCTGCTGTGCAGGTAAACTATGAAGGAGTGGAGCTCTGGTCCCTGTGAAAGGTCACTGAGGAGATACCTGCTGCTTTGGAAAAATCCTGAACAGCACATGACACTGTCTTGATTAGGAAACTTGCAGCAGGTCGGTGTAGTCGCACAAGCTAACATGCAATGTTCAGAACTCAGCTCAGAATCTGCACTGTAGCCACTTCTTAATATATTATTTAGCTTTTTATGGACTAAAACTAGTTGAAGGCAACAGTTCTCACAATATCAAAATATTTTTTTCCACACAAATACACATAATTTCTTTCTACACAGTACAGACAGGTGTCTATTTTAAACATCTTTCATTGAGCCTCTGACAGAAGATTTTGATACCAGTGTCAGGGATCGATTCCACAAGAATCTGAGTGTTGTTCTGATAATTGAGCCTACAAATTTATCCTAATTGTGAGCTCAGCTGTAAAAAGTGCAAGTTCATAAAAGGTCACAATAACCTATAAACAAAGGTAAAGGTACAACAAGGAGAGAGAAAGACTGAATTAGCCTAAACAAACAGGCCTCCTGATATAAGTCAAGGTCTGTGTTAAGATCATGCATGGTAAACAAGAAAATGAGAAATTTAATGAACCAAACTGGTGTGTCAGAAACTAGGCCTAATTGAAAATAATGAGGGGATAGGCTATTCCACCCACCACTCGCTTTTTGGGTCTTTAAAAAAAGAGATTTTATGGGGCAAATAAGAACAGAGGGAGGCTACTGAATCAAGCTTCACCATCATGGCTGTCACCCCCCACATACACACACACATCATCTTCTCAGACTGCGGGCCTTCACCATCCTAATCTTGAGAGATATCCTGACCAGACTGGGCCAGAGAAAGGGACTCAGATGACATTGCCACCTCTACTAGCTGCTACTGAATCCCTAGCACCACTTGTGAAGAAACAGGATCAGAATTTAACAACAGCAACAACAGCTCCAGGCCATTACAACTAACTCCTTTTCTTTTCCCCAAAAGGACAGTTATTATCATCTTTGATACCATTTAAGAGAGTGTCAAACAAGGGGCCGGGGGGGGGAGGGGAGGAGAGGGGTTTTCTTTTAAAAACTCTCTTCAGCTAAAGGGAAAGGGAACAAAGGATGTTGTTAAAATGAAAGCCTGGCTTCGTAATTTACATTTCAAATGCTTTAACTGTTCTTCCTTCTTTTCTTTATCTTTAATAAAATGTTAATAGGATTTTTAATGGTGTGTTTGCCACGGTACTAAAACAGGCTGAGGGTCTCTGTATACCAAGCCCTGGACCTTGTTTAACAGTGTTTAATGTTGGTCAGTGACTGCATTATATTAACATATTTGGGACCCTATATTACATCTAAATTAATACACAGTGCTCTGACTCCCATTCAGGAGGGCACTGAATCCCTTACAGGATCCTTACACATCCTTTTTCATTCATTCAGTTTTAGCCACTACATTTTATTCTATTCTGCTACTACAATCAAAGTTAAAAGAACTGCCAAAGGGAATATTTTCAGTTGCATTCAAGTCAAAAACTGATACAAGGCAGAAGTATGGAGATTCTCAGGACTATATCTTGCACACAAGATTGTTCAACAAGAGGAAGCAAAAATACTGTCCGGTGCACTCACCGCAAGACTCCAGCTAGCCATGGCAAGATTCCATGAACAGGGCTTCTATGGAAGCATGTGATGTGGAGCAGAGTTTGCCACTCATGTAAGATGGAAAAAAGGGATCTTCAGTTAGCACTTGGTTGGGGGTTATACTTGCCCGCTTTCAGACAGGAATTAGCACTGGCTCTCTCTTCCATAGATTTCTTGAGTGTAAAGGAAAGAGCCTGACTTACTGTTTATGGGAGAAGAAAGGGCACCAGAGAATAGGGCCTTAACAATATTAATTGACTATAAATACAAAATAGGAAAACTATACTGTAGCTGCTTTTATTCTGATAAGTGATTAGATTGCAATTTTTATACTGTCCCAAGGATTTTACCAACATCAGTGCTCTTAAAATTGCAAATTATGAGCCTAAACATACCACCTTCCTTCACACTGAGTAGCAACTTACTCCCCTCAAGTCAATGTGAGTAAGGGTAGCAGATTGGGCCTAGTGTAATTACACATTTAATCCTATTAAGTAAATTTAAAATTCAGTGACATGGATCACTCATGTACCGATATACTCAAGCAATTTCATATTCAAATCCAGTCATGTGGTTACTAATTAAACTCTTTTTAACAAGTAGATGGGAATTAGTTGATATATAGTATCTTACATAATATATTAAAATTAAAGGACTGTTATATACAATCAGTTTATTGATTTTACATATTTACAGGATTGCATGTAGTGACAGTACAGGAACAGAAAAATTTTAAATGTACAATTATACTGTAAATACAAACAATAATTAATGAGCACATTAATGCACATGAGTGGCTTGAGAGGGACACTATAAAATATACAGGTGTGTCAGCTACTCAAGTACAGCTGTAAAGATTAAACTACTTAGATTTTTACCTTAGAGATTTCACATACTCAAATATACATTTGCAATGAAAACTGTACTTCAATATATTATAATGCAAAGTATTATATTGTATATTACATAATAATTTGCATTATACATTATAATATATTAAGGCAAAAAAAACTAGGGCAAACATTGCAGTGCCTTTCACCTTGTGCAGGCTCATCATTTTAACATGATTGCATGGTGTGCTTTAGCACAGAATTTGGCCTACTATATTTTAATATGGAAATGTAACAATAAATAAGCAATGATCACACTGATGATGTCACTTTCTTAACTCATTCAAAAGAATATTTCAAACTGAAATAAAAGTGTTTTAAAGCTGTATGAAAATGATATTGTAGATATCATTGGAATTATATACACACATTGCTACAGCTTTGAATAAACATTTCTCAGTCATGAGAATACTATCCCTAAATATTCATTATCAGCTCACTTGTTTTTTTGCTACTTGACTAACAATTATCAATGGTCCTCTGTTACTATACCATACAGTGTAATGTGCTCACATTTACAATTACTACAAAATCCATGTTTATCGTTTTTAAATATGTTCCAACTTTCTCTAAGAGTATATACAACAGTAAGAAAAATTAAACATAAATGTTTATAGATTGACTTATTGCTAGCAAAAGTCAATCTACACGACAATTCCAAAACCTTACTCAGTACCCACCACCATCCCCAAGAGAAGACTAGGAGAAGGGATGAACTTTGTAGCAGACTCCAAAGGTCAGCAATTCTGGCAATCAAAGCTTAGAGAGTGGGAAGTACTGGAGAGGAGTGTGAAATCAGTTCCAAAACAGAGAATTCCTTGATCAAGAATGTAATGCTATCAATACCATTTTTCATTTAAATCAGTTGAGTACAGGCTTTAATGCCTTGGTTGATGGCAACTGCCACAGAAGCACACAAGGACATGGCCCTAAGGTAAGCAGAACCCAAACTGTTTATATTAAAGCAAACACCTTCTAGCATATTGAGGAGTACAAGCCTGGCACACTCCCTCCAGAAAGCAATGCTTAAATGGACCCAGCACTCTGCACTTGCTGCAATTTCTGATGGAACTGGAGGAACTGCCTCATGTAGAGCACAATGCAGTAATCCAACTTGAAGGTGACAAAAGCCTGGGTCAACCCTGTAGGGGTTGACATCTGAAAGAAAAGTCACAACTTTCTTGCTAAGTGCAGATGATGAATAGCATTCTTGGAAACTATTACTACCTAGGGTTACCATATCTAATAAATAAAAAAAGAGGACCCTCCACGGGCCCTGACCCCGCCCATTTCCCCACCCCTATCCCCGCCCTAACTCCGCCCCCTCCTCCCTCCCACTCCCAGCCATGGGGAAAGGGCTGCCCCAGCGCTACCGGCTTCACGGTTTGCCGGGCAGCCCCCAGACCCTGCGCCCCCAGCTGGCGCTTCCCCGGCGCAGCTGGAGCCCGGGAGGGGAGGCGCCCAGCCGGGGGCGCAGGGTCTGGAGGCTACCCGGCAAACCGTGAAGCCAGTAGCGCTCGGGCTTTGGGCAGCCCCTATGCCTCCGGACCCTGCGTCCCCAGCCGGGCACTTCCCCTCCCGGGCTCCGGCGGCGCAGGGTCCGGAGGCACGGGGGCTGCCCAAAGCCGGTAGCGCTCGGGCAGCCCGGCTCTTAAACAGAGCCGAGCTGCCCGAGCCAGCGCTACCGACTTCGGGCAGCCCCCCTTGCCTCCGGACCCCGAGCCACCGGAGCAGAGCAGCTGGAGCCGGGGAGGAGAAGTGCCTGGCCGGTGGCTCGGGGTCCGGAGGCAGGGGGGGCTGCCCGAAGCCGGTAGCGCTGGCTCGGGCAGCTCGGCTCTTAAAGTCTGAGAGGGGAGGAGCGGAGCAGAGCAGCCGTGGGAGGGGAAGTGCCCGGCCGGCATTTTCCTGCTTTTCGGCAATCAAACCCCCGTCCGGGGGGAATTGCCGAAAAGCCAAACATGTCCGGGAAAAACCGGACGTATGGTAACCCTATTACTACCTGAACATCCAGCGGCAGTTTGGAACCCAATTAGATTACTGGGTTGTAAGACTGAGAGACAAACAGTGGGTAAAGCATCTTAATCAGGGGTTTGCTGCATTTCAACCACCAAGCCCTCATCTACACCCAGCACAGTAATAAGGTTGTGCATTATTAGAATGATGTCCAGAGTGTGCATTATTAGAATGATGGCAACCATGGCCTGTGGCTTCTTGCTACCAGAGCAAGGCTTGTTAATTTTACATTTCATTTACATTTCAAAAAATCCTTTAAACAAAATTTGGTGGCGGGGTTATGAAACAAATTCTTCCATTACAAGAAGTGCTTCCTAATAAAGGATAAGACAAAAAGTGGTAGATAATTTTCTCTGCTGTTCTGAATAGATTTATATATATTGAGGGTATTTTTACTATTATTTTTCTAACCCATCTGCACTTCCCTTTTTTTCAGTTAAGGTTTCCTGGACTATTTGGACCTTTCCTCTCTCAGCAGCTCTCTCCTTAGAAGCCAGTTACCCTTTCAGTGTCAATTTTGGCTCCCCAGCCAGCTTGAACTCTATTTCTTTTCTAAAATCTGAATCTGGAATAAAGAAGACCTCCCAATTTCATTTTTACAATAGAAAGTGAGTCAAAAGTAGGGGAAGGGTGCACAAATGTATCATGAAACAAATGCCAGTCTGGGGATGAAGGCCCAATCTAATACTGTATTTTCTCCTTTTTCTTCTCCCTTATCCTTTTTTTTCTCCCTCCCTCCATTCACCTCCCATCCATGCAGGATGTCTACTTATCATTGTTCTCTCCAATCAACATTTCAGCAACAGTAAGGGGCACAGGAATTGTTTTGTTTCAATTATGAGATCCATCCTGGATACATTCCAATGAGATTTATCATAATGCAAAAGGTCTAAACAGCCAAACATAATATGGCTTCTTTGGCCAATCTGTGTTCACAGCCAGTCTCTACTCTCAATTAGACACCAACTAAGATACTCAACTGCACCAGCTGAGTCAGAGGAGATGGAGATTTAATGTCACCTATGTACCAGATATAACACCACAGCCTATATCCCATCACATTCCCAAGAACTAGCCTTCATAGTATATATAAAATTATAAAGTATCAGTGCTTAAATGGATTATGGTTACATTATTAGTCTAACAAACTGTACTTGTTCATGTTGCACCAAAGTATCTGAACTGTCAAGGGGACAAATGGTCAATAAATGGAGGAGTTCTGGATCATCAAGGTTGCAAGAATTTTATGTCCGGTTAAAATTAATAAAAACAACAATCTGAGAATAATAATGAAACAATTAAAAGATTGTTCTTCTGACTGCTGTTTCTACATTTATTAAGATGAAGGAAAAGGATGCAGCAATCTACATGATTGTAAAGACATTGTTGTAAATACACAACTCTGATCTTAACTACTTTCTGCCTGTTTACTCTTGTCATTTTCATAAATCAGTTCGAATAATATCAGTGGACCAGTATTGATATACAATCATTTGAAGTGCTGTACTATTTATGTTTAGTGACAGTCTGAATAAAATTATTTGAAATATGCAAGGAGTGCTTAAATCCTTATATGCTACTGAACTAAAGATACTGTGTTCCTTTCAGTTCACAGACATTGTTACATTGCTGTGCTAATAGCTGTAAAGGAGTGGTTAAAAATCAAAACAGTGTAAAGTGTAAAAGACATCCAAGGTATAACACTCCATTAGTTATAAAACCAGCCTTGGGAGTGTAGTATTTTGAGCACTGTATGAGAACATTTTAAAATGAGTGATTATAAAGGATATGAAGTAGTTGGGTGCATGACATGTAACAGAGCGTGTATTATAAATAGACCCTTCAGAAGAAGTTACAGGGTTCCCCATTTATAATATACCATGGCTTCTAGAATTCTCAAGAAGGCAATTTTTGAATACAGACAGTAAACTCTTCTCCAAATACTAGTATTTGATGTCATGTGGAACAAAGTGCCAATTTGAATAGCTTAATTCAGATACGTACCTGTTGTTCTTTAGACAAATTATTTATTAAACCTCAACTACATACATTTATACGAATGCTAATAAAACATGAAGACATTGATCTCCAGAACTCCAACTTTCTAGATGCATTTACTCTAAATTCAGCCATAGTTTGTAAATGATATTGGAAGCCCAGAAACTATAGAAATCTGATACTATAGATGGTAATAGATCTGGAATGTATTCCATTAAATCCTAAAAGCTAGATCTGTCACAACCATTCAAACTATGGCACCCAGAATCTCTGCTCTACGTTATTTGTGTTCCATTATACATATGCAATTTTTTGTTTGTTTGTTTGGCCAATACATATTTCTTCTACAAAAGCTCATAAGGAATCCTGGAAATTAATTCACCTTAATCTTGTAATATTCCCCATAATGTAGGGAAAATGTTATGTATTCACTTAAAATTGATATACTTTTCCTTAGGTCTCTGTGGAATTCTGACAAGACATTGAATTTAATGTTCAAATACCTAGATCCGGGGTCGGCAACGTTTGGCACGCGGCTCGCCAGGGTAAGCACCCTAGCGGGCCGGGCCAGTTTATTTACCTGCTGACATGGCAGGTTCGGCCGATCGCAGCCCTCACTCGCCACGGTTCGCCGTCCCGGGCCAATGGGGGCGGCGGGAAGCCGCGGCCAGCACATCCCTCTGCCCGCGCCGCTTCCTGCTGTCCCCATGGGCCTGGGACGGCAAACCGCGGCGAGTGGGGGCCGCGATCGGCCGAACCTGCCGCATCAACAAGTAAATAAACTGGCCCGGCCTGCTAGGGTGCTTACCCTGGCGAGCCGCATGCCAAACATTGCCGACCCCTGACCTAGATATTTTAATCCCATAATCATGATTATGTTTATTAATCATAAAAAAAGTAAAACCAGATTATAAAATTTCCTACTGCTCCCAGCCTGAAACCTATAAAATTAACCTGTCCTAAAGGTCAGATTAGCAGGATGAGGAACTGTACAATTTGAGGAGCTTTTAAAGAAGCCAAAATAGAAGGGGCTGAGGTGAAGGAATGGTGATCTGCAAACGCAGAAACCCTCCCAGTCCTAATCAACCATGCATTTCTATCTTGTAACAAGCTAAATTATATATATATATGAAATTGTCACATTTTAAAATCAGTTAAGGACCTGCATACTGTATGCTTGCAAGTAATTTATCAAGCAATATACTCATCTAAGTAATGTACTCCTGAATGTGTATCATGACGATTGTGTGAGCTATGATAGAACTAAACGAAAGATATTGAATGAGTTGCAGTCGAAAGACAAATTGCACATTTTGAACAAGCAGATAAATACATTGATACACAGTTTCATAGCCACAGTAAATTCCTCATGGTGCCTTACTCAAGCAGCTACTTCTAGGCAGTTTACCTTTTCTAATGCATTTATAATTGTCTGCATAGGATGTAATGAGAGGCAGTTTGCTCTTGTGGTTAAGGCAGTAGACTGGAACTCAGGAGATCTGGATCCAATTCCAGGCATTTCCACAGACTTCTTCTCTGGCCATGGGAAAGTTACAGTGGGCCAGATTTTCAAAAGAGCTCAGCTATTGTGCGCTTTGCTCTTTTGAAAATCTGCCCTAAAGTGTCAGTGAAAACCTATGAGAATCACATGTCTATGTCACTCAGGCACCTTTGAAATTTTTACCCAAAAGGAGCTGCTAGCTGGTGAGCCTTTTTGAAAATATGACCCCAATTTGTGGATGTTGAGCACTTGAAAATCTGACCCCAACCTCTTTGGAAAATGTGCCCCTTAATCTCTCTGTGCCTCAGTTCTCCATCTGCATAATTACAATGCATCTTCTCTCATCCTTTGTCTGGTCTATTCAGTTCCTAAGGTCTTTGGAGCAGGTACGATCTCTCTTACTATGTATATTTGTATGTGTTGTACTTCAAGGTGCTACTTTAATCAATAATAATTAATAGTATATTTACAAAATTGTGTGATGTATTTGCTAGTTAATTTTATGACCAAGACAAAAGTTAGAAGCAGAAAATATGTGTTGCATCAGGGATATAATTCATTGAATAGAAACATTTTGTTCTTTCAATTATCTCACTGACGTAATGAGCAAAAATTTAAGCTAGACAAATTTAATAAACACCTGAATAGTGGTTTAATTTTTTATAATAATGTGACCTCTGGCTAAAACTAATAAAACAATTTTGGAGCAATAACACTGACAGAAAAACCAGTGCTGTACTGTAGTGCAATCTCTTTATCATGAAAGTTGAAATGTAGAGTGTAGAATTACGTACAAAAATAAAACAATGTAAAACTCTAGAGCCTACAAGTCCGCTCAGTCCTATTTCTTGTTCAGTCTATCATTCAGAGAAACAAGTTTGTTTATATTTGCAGGAGATAATGCTGCCCACTTCTTATTCACAATATCATCTGAAAGTGAGAACAGGTGTTCGCATGGCACTGTTGTAGCCAGCGTTGCAAGATATTTACATGCCACATGCACTAAAGTCCCTTCATGCTTCAACCACCATTCCAGAGGACATGCATCCATGCTGATGACAGGTTCTGCTCAACAACCATCCAAAGCAGTGCAGACAGACACATATTCATTTTAATAATAATCTGAGTAAAATGCCACCATCTGGTGGTTTGGGTTCTGCAGTTTCTGCATCAGAGTGTTGCTCTTTTAAAACTTCTGAAAGCATGCTCCACACCTCATCCTCCTCAGATTTTGGAAGGCACTTCAAATTCTTAAACCTTGGCTAGAGTGCTGTAGCTATCTTTAGAAATCTCACATTGGTACCTTCTTTGCGTTTTGTCAAATCTACAGCAAAAGTGTTCTTAAAATGAACTATATGTGCTGAGTCATCCACCGAGACAACTATAACATGAAATATATCACAGAATGTGGGTAAAACAAAGCAGAGGACATACAATTCTCCCCCAAGGAGTTCAGTTACAAATGTAATTAACTCATTTTTTTTTAATGAGTGTCATCAGCATGGAAGCATATCCTCTGGAATGGTGGCTGAAGCATGAAGGGGCATATGAACATTTAGCATATCTGGCACATAGATACCTTACAATGCCAGATAAAAAACTCCTATGCAAATACCTGTTCTCACTTTCTGGTGACATTGTAAATAAGAAGTGGGCAGTATTATCTCCCATGAATGTAAACAAACTTGTTTGTCTTAGCGATTGGCTGAATGAGAAGTAGAATTGAGTGGACTTGTAGGCTCTGAAGTTTTGCATTGTTTTGTTTTTGAGTGCAGTTATGTAACAAAAAAATCTACATTTGTAAGTTGCATTTTAACAATAAAGAGATTGTACTATAGTACTTGTATGAGGTGAATTGAAAAATAGTTTATTTTGTTTATCATTTTTACAGTGCAAATATTTGTAATAAAAAATAATAATATAAAGTGAGCAGTGTACAATTTGTATTCTGTGTTGAAATCAATATATTTGAAAATGTAGAAAAATAGGGTTACCATATTTGACAAATAAAAAAAGAGGACCCTCCATGGGGCCCTGGCCCCGCCCATTTCCCACCCCCAGCCCCGGCCCAACTCCGCCCCTTCCCCGGCCCAACCCCGCCCTAACTCCGCCCCCTCCTCCCTCCCACTCCCAGCCATACCAAAAGGGCTGCCCGAGCGCTACCGGCTTCACGGTTTGCCGGGCAGCCCCCAGACCCTGCGCCCCCGGCCGGCGCTTCCGCAGTGCAGCTGGAGCCCGGGAGGGGAAGCACCCAGCCGGGGGCGCAGGGTCTGGAGGCTGCCCGGCAAACCGTGAAGCCGGTAGCGCTTGGGCTTCGGGCAGCCCCTATGCCTCCGGACCCTGCGCCCCCAGCAGGGCACTTCCCCTCCCGGGCTCCGGCGCCGCAGGGTCCGGAGGCATGGGGGCTGCCCGAAGCCCGTAGCGCTCGGCTCTTAAACAGAGCCAAAGAGTCAGAGGAGGAGCAGAGCCGCCGCGGCCGGAGGCTCTGCTCCTCCCCTGACTCTTCAGCTTTGTTTAAGAGCCGAGCTGCCCGAGTGCTACCGGCTTCGGGCAGCCCCCATGCCTCCGGACCCTGCGCCGCCGGAGCCCGGGAGGGGAAGTGCCCGGCCGGCGGCTGGGGTCCGGAGGCAAGGGGGCTGCCTGAAGCCCATAGCGCTCGGGCAGCTCGGCTCTTAAACAGAGCTGAAGAGTCAGGGGAGGAGCAGAGCAGCCGCGGGAGGGGAAGTGCCCGGCCGGCATTTTCCCGGACATGTTCGGCTTTTTGGCAATTCCCCCCGGACGGGGGTTTGATTGCCGAAAAGCCGGACATGTCCGGGAAAAACCGGACGTATGGTAACCCTAAGAAAAACATCTAAAATATTTAATAAATTTCAATCAGTATTCTATTGTTTAATGATTAAACAATTACATGTGATTAAAACTGTGATTAATCATGATTAATGCAAAAAATTAATCATAATTAAAAACAATTACTCTCATGAATTAACTGTGATTAATCGACAGCCCTAGTTTGGACTAATGTAGTCTTTCTGCCTCCCTTTTGTACCTTTTCACACCAACATTTGTTATCATAGGTTATTATGACAACTTATGAACTTTCACTTACTTTATAAGTTGAGCTCACAATTAGGGTGAAGTTATATGTCCAATTATCACAACAGCCTCTTAGGAAGGTGCAGTTTGCAACAACTAGAAGGCCAGCCAGCTCCTCTAGCTACTGCAGACACAGCAGGGATCAGTCTCTGCGCAGAAAAGCATGCAAGAAGTATGAGAAGCATCTGGAGCATGGGGAGCCTCCTACTCTCCCGACTTGGGAAAAGACAAAGAGGCCATACACAATCTAGGTCATAGTCTTGCCTGAAATTAGTGTAATCAGTAGTAGATCTGTGCAAAAGGTATGTTGCAAAACACAATGCAAACATCAGTGCTGTTATGGAAACTAACTAATAATTTGGCCCAGACTGTTTATAGGCCCTGGATCCATTTTAATATAAAATGGCAGTCCCGTATAAGTCTGTAATTCCTGTAAAAACACAGTGGTTCACAGTGTCCCACTCCTTCTAGGAAAAATGCAAAACTGAACACTCAGTTACCCTTCTGGACAACTGACATTAACTGAATGTATACTGATTTAAAAAAAAAAAAACCACAAGTATATTCTGTGAAGCCCCTTTTTAAAAATGGATATGTTCGCCCAATTTTCAGATAATTCAGACATCCAAATACAAAATAAAAGATTCAGGCATATGTGGATTTGCGATACTCCCTTGAGCAGTATGTGTCCACAAACCAGTGAATGGATTGCATTCCTCCGTATATATAAAGTTTTCAGCTGTGACAGATAATAAATGAAGGTTATTATCCATATTGTAAGTCAAGAATAATTTACTGAGTTACTAGTAATACAAATTAATGCTACTCTTTATTACACATTTAACAGTTTCAGATCACGTATACGAAAAAAGAACAGAATAAAACTTGAGAAGGGATTAAAGAGAGGAGAAAGTAAAGGAAATTCTTACCAGTTAATTGTACCCTGTGACTTGGTTATGCCTGACAGATGGTAGGTTTATACATCTTCACATGTCAGACAATTCTATTACAGGAATTTCTTATTCTCTGGTACTCCCAGAATTCCTCCTTTTTTTCAGTCTACAAGATGCCTACTTCAACAGCTAGAATAGGAATAATTGTCCTGTCCTCCCCACCCCCACCCCAGTCAGCCAGTGCTACATGAAGACACTGAAAACAGAATATTGATGTGAAAAGTGAAGGGGAAGAGGGTCCTACTCTGGTCTAACCAAGTAACAGAAAATTGTTATTTGAAAATAAATTAAATTATCTACGATTTGGTTGCCTTTACAGCAAAAAATGGGGTTCCAAGTGGAAGCTCAGAAACAACAACAATAAAGGAGATGCAAAATGAGATGCCAAGCAAGACCATTAGCCCACAGCAGAACTTGTTAGAGAGTACTTCAACTTCAAGTACTCAGTAGCTAATAGCCATATTGGCTGATGCCAGGAAACTAAGTGGGTGTATCACAGAGCACCTCAATGGATGACTTCCAATGTTCTGCTCATAAAGAAGTCATTGCACTGTTGGTTGAGTGTGCTTTGAGCGTAACTGCACAAATAAGAGGAGGTTACTCACCCTGTGCAGTAACTGACGTTCTTCGAGATGAGTGTCCCTGTGCATGCTCCACTCCAGATGTTGGTGCATCCCTGCACCTTCGCTCGGAGATTTTAACAGCAGTACTCGTACCGGTCACGCACGCACAGAGCCTGCCCCCCCCCACACTCTGAGTGTACCTTAATAGTATGCGTGCGCGACTGGTCTCCTCAGTTCCTTCTCTACAATGGAGGCTACTCCAACTCTAAAGTAGAGGGGAGGAGGGTGGGTAGTGGAGCATCCACAGAGACACTCATCTCAAAGAATGTCAGTTACTGCACAGGGTGAGTAACCTCCTCTTCGAGAGAGAGATGTCCTCGTGGGTGCTCCACTGCAGGTGACTTAAAAGCAGTGTATCTCAAGGAGGTAGGGACTTCGGATTTGGTAGGAATGCAGTAGATAATACAGCTCTGCCTAATCGTGTATCAGACAGAAGGCCTTGAGTAAGAGCATAACGCTTAACAAATGTGTGTTCAGAAGACCAAGTGGCCGCTTTACAGATGTCAACCAGGGGAACTTTGCGTAGTAAAGCCATGGAGGTAGCCACAGACCTAGTGGAGTGAGTTTTGATGCCGGCTGGAGGCGTAACTTTCTTTTCCTGATAGCACAGTCAGATACACTCAGAAATCCAGTTTGAAAGTCTCTGAATAGAAATAGGTGTCCCTTTGGAACACTCCGCAATGGAGACAAAGAGTCTAGAAGAGTTCCTAAAGGGCCTGGTTCTATCTAAATAGAAGGACAAAGCCCTGCGTATGTCTAACATATGCATGGTGGATTTAAAAGAGTTTGCATGTGGTTTAGGAAAAAAGATTGGTAGGTGTATCGGCTCATTGATGTGGAATGATGAATGCACCTTTGGAAGAAATTTTGGGTGTAATCAAAGGGTAACCTTGTCCTTAAAAAATAGCGTATATGTGGATCTGCCATGAGAGCTGCTATTTCTCCTGCCCGTCTGGCAGAGGTGATTGCCGCTAAGAATGCTGTTTTCATAGAGAGGTGTAAGAGGGAGCAAGTGGCATGGGGCTCAAATGGTTGTTGAGTTAAGCAGGATAATACTAAGTGAAGGTCCCACAGAGGACCTTTAATGTCTGGGTATAGGGATTGGAGTCCTCTGAGAAACTGTTTGGTGATTGGATGAGCAAAAACAGAGGTATCGTTGATCTTGTCATGGAAAATTGTAATAGCAGCTAAGTAGACTTTGATGGCGCTAAAAGAAAGGCCAGATTGCTTAAGATCTAATAGGTAGTCAAGTATGAGCGGAAGAGGTGCAGAAGAAGAAGGAAGTTGTTTAGTTGAGCACCATTGTGTGAGTCGCTTCCACTTTCGGAGATAGGTGATGAGAGTAGATTGTGTTCTGCTATGTAGGAGCACTCTTTGAACCTGCTCAGAACATGCTAGTTCATTTTCGGAGAACCATGTAGCAACCAAGCTTTGAGATGAAGCATGGACAGGTTGGGGTGAAGAAATCAGCCGTGTTGCTGCAATAGGAGGTTCAGAGCGAAGAGCAACGAAATTGGTGGGCGAATTGACATTCTGGTGAGGAATGGAAACCACGGTTTTCTGGTCCACGACGGGGCAATCAGAATCACCGTGGCACAATCTGTTCGTATCTTTGTCAGAACTCTGCGGAAAACCGGTATCGGGGGAAAAGCATAGAGTAAGTCCTGGTGCCATGGGACCATAAATGCATCTCCCAGGGAATGTTTGCCCAGTCCTGCTCTGGAGCAAAATTCAGGACATTTCATGTTTTTCGCAGTTGCAAAAAGGTCTATGGTTGGGTAGCTCCAAATGCGGAATATGTTGCGGATGATCATTCTGTTTATCTCCCATTTGTGATCCCAGGGAAAGCATCTTCTTAATTTGTCTGCTGTGGTATTCATAGCTCCGGGAAGCTAGGCGGCTGATATCCAGATGTTGTTCGCAAGGCACCAATTCCAGAGCTTCATAGCTTCTGTGCAAAATGAGTAAGAGCGAGCTCCTCCCTGCCTGTTTACACAGAACATGCAGGCAACATTGTCTGTCATTATCCATACCTGCTTGTTCCGGATTAATGAGAGGAAGTGATGGCAGACGTTGCGTATGGCTCGAAGTTCTAGGACGTTTATGTGCAGGGAGGATTCGGTTGAAGACCATAGCCCCTGGGCGGTGTGGTGGGACCCATGTGTGCACTCCATGCTGTGAGGGATGCATCGGTAGTCGTTATGAGGGATGGCGCATCCTGGAGAAAGGTGACCCCTGAGCAGAGGTTGGAGGGAACTGTACACCATAGGAGAGAGTCTGACTCTGAAAGGTATGGATAGAGGCTTGTTTAGAGCATGTACATTCGGTCTGTAAACCGTGACCAACCAAGCTTGAAAGCACCTCATGTATAGTCGTGCATTTTGGACCAAGAAAGTGCATAGGCCAAGTGACCTAATAGTTGTAGACAGTCTCGAGCGGTGACCTGAGGACTGTTGTGAAGTTTAGCTTTATGGTGTTGAAGTGATTGGGCAGGAGAGATGCTATTCCCATCAGGGAATTGAGGTGTGCTCCTATGAACTCCAGGTGCTGGGTAGGAGATAATGTGGATTTGTTTTTGTTTATCTGTAGGCTGAGGGATAAGAAACAAGCGACCGGGAGCTGTGTGAATCGAAGCGCTTCGTCGAGCGTTGAGGCTTTGAGGAGACAATCGTCGAGGTAAGGAAATATTATGACCCCTTTTTTCCTGAGGTAGGCAGTGACTATGGCTAGGATAGGCGGTGGATAGGCCGAAGGGTAGCACCCTGTATTGAAAATGTGTCGAGCCGAGGGTAAAACAAAGGAAACGTCTGTGGGCCGGATGTATAGTCACATGAAAATAGGCGTCCCGTAGGTCGAGGGCTGAAAATCAATCACCCTGCTCCAGCACTCGGATTATGGTGGTGAGAGTAACAATTTTGAACTTTTGCTTTTTGATAAATTTGTTGAGCCGCCTGAGGTCGAGGATCCATCGCCATCCCTCGGTTTTCTTTTCTGTTAAGAAATAATGGGAATAAAACTCTTTCCCTTTGTGTCGTTTGTGCACAAGTTCCAAATAGAAGGAGATGTTGTACTTCTTGGAGGAGCAGTTGCTCGTGAGAGGGGTCCCTGAAGAGGGACAGGGAGGATAGGTAGGTAGGAGGCAAGGATAGGAAAGGGATGTGTAACGGGGTTGGGACTCACCACCGTGGCGCCTCCTACTGGTTGTTCTGGGAATTAGCTCAGTCCAGTGGAGCGCCCCCTCCTAGTGGTGGCCCGACCGTCGCCTCGCCCTCGGTTGGCATGTCTGAACCCACGTCGCTCACCAACTCGCGGCGTCCTCTTCGGGACCACTGCCCTCCAGCAGTGCCCCTCTGTCTTTCCACACCCCCTTCTGGGGGAGGGGGGGGTCAATCAGCAGCCTCCTTGTCCAGCCACCGTAGTCAACCACACACCCCAAAGTCTAGTCCCTCCCGTCAGGGATCTGGCATGGTCTGTACTGGCCGCTCCCTAGGGCCACTGGCTAGATGTACTGCATGGGGGTAGTGGGGACCCAGGCCCACCCTCTACTTTGGGTCCCGACCCAGGGACCTTCTGGCGGCAGCCTCGCTGTCCTCCTACTCTCCCCTCGTCTGTCCGCTTCCCTGGGCTGCTTCCCCTACGGCCCCTTGCACCCGCTAGGCCCTTCCACTCAGGGCCTGCAGCCTGGCAGGCCTCAGGCTAGAGCTCCCCTCTGCTCCCTGAGCCTGGCCAGCACTGCGCTGTCCGTGGTGCTAGTCTCCCAGTTTGGAGATAGACCTTCCCCTCTCAAAGGCCTGGGACAGACTGACTGCTCTCTCCCTGTGCAGTCTTTTATAGAGCTGAGCCTGGCCCTGATTGGCTGTCTCCAACCTGGGCCCTGATTGGCTCCCAGTAAGCCCTTCTCTGATTGGCTGTGTGTTTGCGCAGGCCCACTGGCATTCCGCAGCCCATAATCTCAGGGAGTGGGGCAGCCGCCCCACTACAGGATGGAATAGCCAATGGTGACAACCTCTATAACCCACTTGGTGGTGGTAATGTTCTGCCATTGATGTGAGAATGGTCCTAATTGGTGTCCAAAAATAGGGACATGCGGTGTAAGCGCTGAAGTGGGAACGTTGTTTTCTAAACCCTCGACCAAGGTTTCAAGTCTGCTTATTCGTCGGAAGGGGTTGAGATGCTGCCGAGAAATTGGGACAACGATGCTGGTATTTGGGTCTCTGGTGTTGTTGTGGTTGTTGTTGCTCATGTGATCTATGGAAGTGCTGGGTATATGCATGGTAGCATGGACACTGGTAAAGTTGATATCTATATTGTCACCTTCTGGTTGTAGGGGTTTGGATTCCTAAGGACCAGAAAGTTGCCCTTGAGTCCTTCTTTGAATGAAGTACATTGTTCGTCGTGGAGGCAAATAGTTTGTCACCGTCGCAGGGAAAATCTTCAATGTTATTCTGGACCTCTCGAGGAAAGAAAGAGGAGGAGAGCCATGAACCTCGGTGCATGACCACTGCTGTAGAAGTAGATCTTGCTGCAGTATTGGCTGCATCGAGGGCCGCTTGAAGAGCGGTACGTGAGATGATTTGTCCCTCGGAAACTAGAGCCTTGAATTGTTGTTTCTTTTCTTCTGGAATGTCATCAATAAAGTCCATGAATTTGTTGTAATATTTGTGATCATATTTTGCCAGAATGGCAGTATAATTAGCAATTCAAAATTGGAATGTGGAAGATGCATATACTTTATGTCCAAGCAGATCTAATCACTTACTGTCCTTGTCGGATGGGGTGGAGCAGGGAAACTGGTGTTTGGTCTTTTGGTTGACTGCATCTACTACCAGCGAGTTTGGCGCTGGATGAATGAATAGGAATTCAGAGTCCTTGGAAGGATGAAGTACTTGTGGTCCGTGCGTTTACAGGCTGGTAGGCTTGCAGCGGGAGTCTGCCAGATGGCCTTAGCAGGTTCCAAAAGGGCTGCATTGATCGGTAATGCAATCCTAGAAAAAGAAGAGGGCTGCAGGAAGTCCTTTAACTTATGTTGCTGTTCAGGAACCTCCTCCAAGTTAATTCTTAACTCACTGGCAACTCTTTTGAAAAGGTCTTGAAATGTTAAGACATCATCCGAAGATGTCGGGGGAGGAGGAAGTAAGGCTTCATCAGGCATAACAACTGGGTCTACTGGGTTTGAGGCAGGTCGTGACGGTGCTGCCTGGTCCCTTACATCAGTGGCAGGTTTGTCAGCTGGCAGTACCGGGAAGGTGTCAAGCCTGGCTGTCATGGCATAGCGAGTGTGGTCTCAAGGATAAGATGCCCATGGAGCCCAATATTGCCACTGTGGTGGGAAGGGCATAGGTGGTGCCATCCAGGGGTTTACGCACCACGGGGCAGAATCCTGAGCGTAGGACAAGTTAATTTTTCTATGACCTCTATTGATTGGGGTCTGAGGATGGGAGATTTGATATGGTGAAAATTCCCTCTGCAGTCCAGCTTCTTCATCACTGGAGGAAGGCTGTCCGGACCCTGACTGAGCATTTGGAGAGAAGTGGGTATTAAATAGGGGTGACTGCAGGATAGGTGACACAGCAGGTCCCTTGACTATGTAAATTGTGGTGCTGGAGCTCCTCTGTGAGGTGAGCGCTGTGCAAGAGGAATCTGCTGTGAAGAAAAGTTCCTCTGCACCGGTGTCCTGAGCATTGTTTCACTGCGGGCCAGTTCAGCAGGTGCCAGTGCCTGTAGAGCAATTATAGCCTGCTGAGGGTCAGGCATGTCAGAATGTATCCGCACCACGTCCGTCGCAGTGCCAAACAGTGCCATATGAGAGGCAGGAAACCGGAAGCCTGAAGCCTCGTCACTGGGGTTTTGTACTATTGCCGCAGCCGCAGGTGGATTTCGCACGGCGCTGGAGATTCCCAGCACATCAAAAGTACTAAGCTGGGGAAGTGCCGGGAGGGAGGCTGTAGACCTGCCCTGGGAAATCTTCTCCCACAAAGTTCCCTTTGCAGGTGAGAGAAGGTGCTGTTTTTTGGAAGTTTTTTTATCTTTCTTTGAGGTGGGGGGCTGTGATGTGCAGCAGAGTCAGCGCCCAGGTCTGAAGCTGACCCTAAGGATTTCTGAAGGAGGAGAGTTCTAGTCTCAGCTCCCTGTCCCTCCGTGCCCTGGATTTAAGCTTGCTGCAGTGGGCACATTTTGGGGGGATGTGGGACTCCCCCAAACATTTTATGCATTTTGAATGGCAATCTGAAAGAAGGATAGCATCATTGCAGGTAGAGCAGCACTTAAAGCTTGAGGAGCCAGGCATGTCGGAAGCGGCTGGCGCTGACAGGAACGAAGAAAAAAAATATTTTTTTTTAGGAGAGAAAAGATAGAAAAATGGTAACTAAGTACTACTGGTAATGAACTAACTAACTAGGAAGGAATTTGAACAAAGGGAGAGAAAGTCTCTAACGAGTCTGCTGTGCTCCGTCTCAGGCCGGGGAGGGTAGAGAAGGAACTGAAGAGACGGGTCGCACACGCGTACTATTAAGGTACACTCAGAACTGGGGTGTTGGGGGGGGCAGACTCTGCACGTGCATGACCGGTACTGTTGTAAAAATCTCCGAGCGAAGGTGCAGGGACGGACCAACACCTGGAGTGGAGCACCCACAGGGACATCTCTCAAAGAAGAATGTCCTTTACCAAATATCACAGGAGTGTATCCATTTGAGAACAACAAACTTGTAGGACCCAATTCTCTATTTGTGACTCCAATGCACAAGGCATAATGACTCTGACTTTCTGAATGGCAAGGATCTGTTGAGAGGGTAAAAAAATCTAATACTCGCCACCAGTCAGGAAAGGTGCGCTGAAATCAGATAGGATATATCTTGCCTTAAGAGGAAAGAAATACGATTTTTAGCAGGAAGGTGAGCATATGCTTAGCATCACACTTCAAGGGAAATAATACCCCATAATTGAAAATGGTCACTAACAACAGGAGGGATCACAGATGAAAATCCAAGAGCAGTATTTACTATCGTCTTGGATCAGTGAATGCATGAATGGATGTGGCTCCCATTTTAATCTCCTTAGTGTTTCATAAAGTCAAAGTGGGAAGGGAGAGATTCAGCAAGGTGGGCCAAGCAAATGATTCTTTATCCAGATAATGTTTGGATATTTTCTAGAAAATAATATTGAAACAGAACAATTATTTTAAAAATTAATAGCGTATTTTTGTTGTTTTTTTGATGGGGAAGTAAATATGATTGTTTTCTTGATTTCACTATAGCATACCTAATAATGAGTCTCTCATTCTCCTTTTAACCCAGCAGACTTCTTTACTGTAAGACTTGATTAGTCTCTCTAACCACTCCTATCTGAGGACTTACTCAATCTTACTTACAGAATCCAAGAGAGAGAATAAATTGTTCTCTTTAGGACACACAGCTGAACTGAAGATCTCCACTGAATACTGCTTTCTCTGTCTTCTCTGATTAGTCATACAAGTATGATACCACATAGGTACGTTTCATTGACAAGGTGAAATAGTGCAAGTCTGACTTTCTGTCAGACTGGGAAAGAAATGCATAGTCAGGACCCCAACCAATCAAAAAACCAGTAATTAAGTTTATTGATCCCAGAAGACTGCTCCCCAACTGATAATATAATGGGGGAAAGTGTCAAATGAAGAGGGTAATAAACTGGAAAGTGATTTAAGGAACCCAAGAGAGGTTGCCCACAAGACCACTTGTCCACAAGACCCGGCATGAGTCTCCTTCTTAAAAAGCTCCTAAATGTTTAATTTAGGCATTCTCAAAGCATCTAGATCCCCACCAGGGAGGAACCATCAGTCTAACATTATCTTTAAAGAGAGAGCCTCAAGGACTAAGCACAAGAAGCTCCAAGCATCAAGGTGGGTAGCAGATAACAAAAGGGAATGATAAGCAATGAAAAAAATAAATCTTTTAGACATGACTATGTGGCAAAGTTTATGTAACTTGGCACAAAGATCTGTAGTGGCCCATGTTTCCAATAATCATAATGAACATGTAGGAGTTGTAGACTGAATTAACTGCAGCTTAGCTGGGTGGTACAAACTTCTTTTATAAAGCTCATTCTCTCTCATATGTTCTGAAGGGAAACTCTGATATCCTGCGAGGAAACAGATGAAGACTTTTTGCAAGAATCAAATGCTGTATCTAACTGGAGACTCTCACCAGCAACCACACACCGCACTATAACAACTCTAACTCAGGAACCAACCCATGCTACAAACCTCGATGCCAACTCTGCCCACATATCAACACCATCACAGGACCTAACCAGATCAGCTACAACATCACCGGCTCATTCACCTGCATGTCCACCAATGTTATATATGCCATCATGTGCCAGCAATGCCCCTCTGCTATGTACATTGGCCAAACTGGACAGTCACTACGCAAGAGGATAAATGGACACAAGTCAGATATCAGGAATGGCAATATACAAAAACCTGTAGGAGAACACTTCAACCTCCCTGGCCACACAATAGCAGATGTAAAGGTAGCCATCTTACAGCAAAAAAACTTCAGGACCAGACTCCAAAGAGAAACTGCTGAGCTCCAGTTCATTTGCAAATTTGACACCACCAGATCAGGATTAAACAAAGACTGTGAATGGCTATCCCAACTACAGAAGCAGTTTCTCCTCCCTTGGTGTTCACACCTCAACTGCTAGCAGAGCACCTCACCCGCCCTGATTGAACTAACCTCGTTATCTCCATACTGATTTATACCTGCCTCTGGAGATTTCCATTACTTGTATCTGAAGAAGTGAGGTTCTTACCCACGAAAGCTTATGCTCCCAATACTTCTGTTAGTCTTAAAGGTGCCACAGGACCCTCTGTTGCTTTTTACAGATTCAGACTAACACGGCTATCCCTCTGATACTTGACACCATACAGCTTGTATTGCTTGTTGCTTGGTAACAGGATAATGCTATGAATTTTTGAGGTGATTATGGATGTTGGAATGAAGTGATAGGAGTTTCTTTAACTTGCTTTGTCCAAGATGATGTAGATGTATTTATTCTTTTTTTTCCTATGGGAACTGAAATTGCTGAGTCCAGGAGACCTGCTTAAGGTGGGACCAGTGCACAAGAAAGCACCCTGTGGAGGCCTCACTGTTCGACGCTGAACCACTACCAATTCTCTACCCTGTAAAAGGTTTGAAGTTGGAAAGGGAGAAGGGATTTGGAAGCTGCATTTTTTGTTGCTGCAGGAAAGATCCCCTGAAAACCACGAAAAGACAGTCAGAATATCACCCTATTCTTTCAAAACATGTTATCTGGGAGGAGACCTGAGAGAAAAATTTCAGAGACCTAGGAAGATGCAAAAGAATTAAGTCTTCTTTGAAATCATACAGTGATCAGGGCCGGCTCCAGGGTTTTGGCCGCCCCAAGCAGCCAAAACCAAAAAAAAAAAAAAAAAGCCGCGATCGCGATCTAAAAAAAGCCGCGATCGCGATCCGCGGCGGCAATTCGGCGGGAGGTCTTTCACTCCCAGGCGGAGAGATGGACCCTCCGCCGAATTGCCGCTGAATACCTGGAACTACCGCCCCTGTCCGGAACGGCCGCCCCAAGCACCTGCTTGAGAAGCTGATGCCTGGAGCCGGCCCTGACAGTGATTACTTATTTCAGACATTCAGACCTATCCTCACTTGTTGAAGGTCCTGGATGGGTCCCTCTGCCTTCATCTAGGCCCATGAAAGATTTATTCTGGATTAGTGAGTGGTCTGTATTGAAGTGTGAAATCAAGGTGCAAAGATCCAGTATGTTTACAGATGTGCAGCTTTAGCTGAACAGCATGTATCTCTCATACAAAGATGATATCACAGCTACTGTTTTGGTGTATATTATATACAATCAATAAAAGATTGGCCCTCTGGACTGCCACAAAAAATGGCATCTGCTGTTTTAAAACATGTAGATGCCCACATGGGGACACAGGTCTGGATAAAATACTGACAATCTCTGCCAGAAGCCTTACTGTGGAAACCTTACCCAAAGCCAGACACAAATATTTGTCCAGTCAAAAAAAGCAGCTTAGGTTGTCATTTGTACCAACTTACAGCACAGAAAAAAGAGTGCTCTTTCCAAGATATTTACCTTTTTTTAAACAGTAGAACAGAGCTCAAAGGTCCTAACTTTAAGACACTTCAATTTGCTCATAAAAAGACACATGCACACACACACACAAACCTAATTATTTTACTTCCTGTGAAATCCACAAAACACACAGAAGGTAAAATTAATGTTTTTTTTTAGCAAATGTATTTGTTAATCAATTACCTTTGTATTATTGTATTTTTCATTTTGCAATTTTTATAATTAGAATTTTTTTAATAACTTCCATTCAGTATCAGCTACAGAATAATGTGCTCATCATCATACCACACTCTTTCCTTGCTTATATGTTACAGATTTCACAAAAGACTTTCATTATATCTCCTTATGGGAGAGTATTTTTTCCCCCTATTGTTAATTTAAAGAGCACTACACTAGGAAAAGGAGGAACCTCACATTCATGCTCTGGGCTCTGGCAAAGAATTTGGTTAGGATGCTTAGACAGATCAGCCTTTTGGTTTTTGTCATAGGACTAAAGCAGCACTATAAGTTAATCGGGCAACATAGTTACAATGTAGTGTGACTGTTGGGTCTCTGAGCCATTTACCCATATGAGATTCTTGCTTTAGAATATTTCATCATGATCAACTGCAGTCACATTATCTATCAGAAGGAAAGTATCAGGGACCCCACAGTCCTTCATCAGGCAAAACTCTGCAATAATTTACTTGCTTAAACAAGGGCTGCAGGAATTGACTCCCAACTGTAACTGGCCTGCTGTGAGTAGGTGTAAAGAAGGGAAAGGTGTCAGGGACTGAGCAAGAAGGGATAAAGTTTCCACAAGGCTGGAGCAGTATTTGGTAATCTTATGACTGCTCTTTTCTACTGAAAGAGTCAGATTGTCTCCAACACTGTCACGGGAGCAATCTCCCCAATCTCACTTACTTGATGTGCACAAAGCCAGGGGAACACAGTGCCTCAACATGGGAAAAGAGGAGACAGGGACATGGCCCCCATCCTCCCCATGTTGCACCAACCCATGGAGTGGCCTGGACATTATAGGAAGCAAGGCTACACTATGCTTTTGGGATTCAAGCAAGGCTACACTATGCTTTTGGGATTCAACTCCCTTGTACACTGGTGTGTGATTCCTGTACTACCTCTCCCTACATTCACTAGTGTATTGCAGCTCTAAACCCCAGCCACCCCACTCAGGATAATACCTAAATGGGAAGAAAACTATCTTTTACAGACGTGACTATTTTTCTTCTCAAGGGATGTGCAAGATAAAATGGAAGAGAAATCTGAATATCGATTATGATAAAATCCTGAAAAATATAAACAGCACCAGTCTCCATGATGACTAAGACTGAAGAATGGTGGCAGAGTGTATTAAACTAAATGGCACAGTTGTCCTGTCATTACACTGCAATTCAATTTTAGAATAAGAAAATATTATAAAGCAGACATGCATTGTTTCAAATTGTTTAATTTCTTCATAAAAATAACTATTATTAAACTAAAGGTAAATTTAAATAAATTTAAAAAACCTGTTCTATCTTAAAGCCTTACAAGAATATTGGGTAGGTATTAAAACCAAAAATACATTTTAAAAACAATATAGTTGAAAACCATTTCATCTCATTTACATGCCAAGACCTGCATTTAAATCTCTCTATTTCTCCTGAAAAAACTGGAAATAATCATTTGCACTGAAAGCACCATAAGGAATGCAGATCTATCCTTTATTTTATGTGTTAGTGATGTTATCGGCTTTTCTAAGAGAAACACAGAACTCAGAATGCAGTTATTGGCAAATTAAAAACTGCAGCAAAAGGCAGATACTTATTTGTAATTTTAAGCCTACACCACAAGTTCTTCTAAAGATTTAAAACAGGGGTCGGCAACGTTCGGCACGCGGCTCATCAGGGTAAGCACCCTAGCGGGCCGGGCCAGTTTATTTATCTGCTGACGCGGCAGGTTCGGCCGATAGCGGCCCCCACTGGCCGCGGTTCGCCGTCCCGGGCCAATGGGGGCGGCGGGAAGCGGCGTAGGCCAAGGGATTTGCTGGCCGCGGCTTCCCGCCACCCCCATTGGCCCGGGATGGCGAACCACGGCCAGTGGGGGCCGCGATCGGCTGAACCTGCCGCGTCAGCAGATAAATAAACTTGCCCGGCCCGTTAGGATGCTTACCCTGGTGAGCCGCGTGCCGAACGTTGCTGACCCCTGATTTAAAACTTTAATTTAAAATCTTTTTTTAAAATAATCTTAAAACGTACTTTGAACAACCACCTTCAAAACAATCACAAGGATGTCACTGAAATATGAGTTGCTTTTAATATTGCCAGATGCAACCAGGAGTTCTCTGTATTAATAGTAATCTACAAATAAAATACATCCCAGGCTTGATTCACCTCCAATTTAACATTAGTTTTGCACCAGTGAACATCATTGACTTAATTAACTGCTGTAAAATATTGCCAACCCCATGTGTTTAAACATTTATGAGTCAGACCCCCCCCACACACACACACAAAAATCATGAGATTGCTTTAAAATTAATGGGATTCTAAAAATAATACAGTTTGGGTTCTTTTTATTTGCTATCTAGGGTTAGAGCCTTTAGGATTCACATGTTCAAACATCTTCACTAATGTGAAGGCTAGAATTTTTTTTTTCTTAATGAAAGCAGAGATTCTCAGATAATAACATGATTCCAACTGTTGGGACTTTAAGGGGGAAAAAACATCAAATAGTACAATACCATTTGTGCTAAAATCATTAAAACTGGGAAGGCTGCCTTTACTTCTGATTTGGTCCTCAGTCCTGCAAACACCCACACAATTAACATTATGTAGGTGAGTAGTACCCAGACTTCAATGAGAGTACCAATGGCCCCGATTCAGGAAATCATCCTTTTTGAGATAAGCACTTAAACACGTATTTAGATGTTTTCCTGAATCAGGGCCCATGTGTGTAAAACTAAAGGTGTTTGTAGGATCAATGCCTTACACTAGTGCGTGAGGAGAATCAGGCCAGAAATGATACTGCAAACCCTGACAGAAATAATATAACAAATTATGTCTTCAGTGCTTTTTCTTTTCATACAACTATATACTTTTTTTTTAATTCTTCTGTCTTGAGACAGACTAGTCTCAATACTGCTCAGTAGCTGAAAGAATCATCTGACTGAGTGACTGACTGACCATTTTACCTCCAACTAAATCTAGGTGTGGGGGAAGATATAAAAAGTCATATAGAAATTGAAACATTTTTGTCAAATCATTAATTCTCAAGGATCCTATTTTAAGCTTATCAGTGAGATAGATGTAGGAAATGTAGAGGTAAAAGTGGTATAACATGTATAATGGGGAAAAATAGGTTGAAGGATAAAAATTTTAAATTTCTATTACATATGATAGAAGAGTGCTATCTTTCAGTAGCTCTATGTCATTAACACAATCTTTTTTCATCAGAATATAACTTTTTATGATGAAAGCCTTTATGTAACACTAATCTTTGTATTATGACTTAAGGGAATATACTGTAATAATATTAGAAATCTTCATTTGTTTCTTCATTCTGTGATTCAAAGCAGATGTCCTGGTTTAAACCAAATTAAATGATTTAAAACAATACATATGGACACTATGTCATGTGCCAGTAGCTTCAGCAGTACAGAGACCTCAAGAACTCTGCAGTCCAACAGCATCATATGCCAGTGTACATCCTTGAAAAGGAAGCTGATACCCTCTAAAACAGCCATTTGGTACTTATGCAGCCACTAAACCTCTGCCCTCCCAAGTGTGTGACTTTGCCATATGAGATCAGAGATGCTGTGGAGAGAACTGAATCTACCTTAAGGTCACAGCTAGGGTTTAGGTCACTGACCAGGAAGACAGCATAGTGTCCAGAGGTCAGGGTATACGTCTCTCTGGATGTAAGTCCACTAAGGAGAGACTGAATAGACCAGCCAACCTGAAGAAATTTTTTGGCCTACGACTCTGAAACTAACCTGTCAGTCAAGAATCTGGGATCTTGGTCTCCCACCTTTGCCAACTAGTAGGAGGAAAGATCCCTAACCCAGTAAAATTGGACTCATAGCCATTGACTTCCTCTCCGCCCGCTGCCCAAAAAAGTAAAAAGATAAAATAACCTAGCCAAGATTCCTCCAGCCTAATCCTGCTGGAGATGCAGAGGGCCTACTTCATCTTCATGGCCAGAGTAACCCCTATATGTCCATCAAGAGGAGAATAAGGAATATAAACAGGGCTATTTTGGAGGAGGGCAGGGGGAGGGGGAATTATTTTATTAATTTTATGCTCAACTAGCTCCACATCTATTGATCACAGAGCAAAGTGCGAACCCTCCTCCACATGTAAGCATCCTTTAGGATTATTATTTAACCCAATGTGAAGCTCTTCATGTCTTATCTGCCCCAACTGCTATGTAAATTAGCATATGAACTGGCCCATATAAAATATATGTATTTCTGAGGACTAAAAGAAGTGGAGATTTTTTTTTTTAAATCTGTATTTCCCATTTCCTCCATTGGCGAAGTATAATTCAGCTCCCTGTCTCCTGAACTCCTGATGGTGAACTGCTTGATCCTAAATGTCCTTCTGACTGAAAATTACTTTGCTCTATGAATGACTTTTATTAGCAGGCCAATGACTAGGATGAATTTTTTGACAGTGGATTACTGTTCAGTGGAAACTGACCTAAGCAATTCTTTCATCAGCACAAACTCTTTTGAGGCAAGGGAAGTAATTGATTGCTTTTCTAGACTTTGTGCCTACCAGTCAAGCTGAATTACTTATTCTCCTCCACCCCCACATACACACATAAGTGAGGAACAGAGCTGCTTGTGGATAGACATATCAATGTGATATTGAGGAAATATAAAATAATCTTTCCCAAACACTCACAAAATCAGCCAAAGAAATAGGATCAACAAGGTGAAATGCATTATTAATAGTATAGATGGGCCTGAACCAAGTCCTGTAGTTGAACACCCTCCAACATGGAAGAAATCTAGACCTAAAGAGTACAGGCCCATCTTTAACTCATTTCAAATTCTTACTTGTTTTTACTGATATTTAATATGAGTCTATATTCAGAGAAGACCCTCACAAGAGAAATAAATGTATGTATAGCTAGCTAGCCTTGGCGTGTTTTCAAAGTGTAAAACAGAATCATAGAAACGTAGGACTAGCAGAGACCTCGAGTAGTCATAAAGTCCAGCCCCCCGTGCTGTGGCAGGACCAAGTAAACTGAGAGCATCCCTGACAGGTGTTTGTCCAACTTGTTTTTTAAAAGCTTCCAATGATGGGGACTCCACAACCTCCTTTGGATGCCTATTCCAAAGCGTAACTACCCTTATAATTAGAAAGTTTTTCCTAATAGCTAATCTTGCTGCAGATTAAGCCCATTACTTCTTGTCCTACCTTCAGTGGACATGGGGAACAATTGATCCCCATCCTCTTTATAAAAGCCCTTAACATAATGGAAGACTAATCAGGTTGCCCCTCAGTCTTCTTTTGTCAATACTACACTTGCCGAGTATTTTCAACCTTTCCTCATAGGCCAAGTTGTCTAAACTTTTTATCATTTTTGCTGCTCTCCTCTGGACTCTCTGCAATTTGTCCATATCTTTCCTAAACAGTGGTGGCCAGAATTGGACACACTACTCTATCTGGGGCCTCACCACTGTCAAGTGGAGCAGGACAATTACCTTCTGTGTCTTACATACAACATTCTTGTTAATACACCCCAGAATCATATTTGCCTTTTTAGAAGCTGTAGCACATTGATGACTCATTCAATTTGTGGTCCACTATAACCCGCAGATCCTTTCAGCAGTACTACCACCTAGACCGTTATTCTCGTTTTAGTAGTTGTGCATTTGATTCTTCCTTCCTAAGTGAAGTATAGTGCATTTGTCTTTATTGAATTTCATCTTGTTGAATTCAGACCAATTCTCTAATTTGTCAAGGCCATTTTGAATTTTAAACTTGTCCTCCAAAGTGCTTCCAACCCCTCCCAGCTTGGTGTCATCTGCATATTTTATAAGCATATTCTCTACTCCAAGTCATTAATATTGAACAGGACCCAGGACTGACCCTTCTAGGACCCCACTAGATACGCCCTCCAAATTTGACAGCAAACATCACCATTTGACATTTAGCTTAACGGCTTAATTTAACTTAAGGATTTCCCAAAGGGCTTTAAGAGAGCTATAACCCAACTCCAATTGATTATTTGAATTGGGAGTTGGACACCCAACTTCATTAGGCCTCTGAAAATTCCAGCCCTAACGTATTTTAATTTGATGTAATTGCCAAAAATATTAAACAGAATACAATTTTAATATTAAATTGTATTTAATTTTTTTCAGAGCAAACTACTATATATATATATAAGTCTCCACTGAACACTGTACAATGAAGGCTACATAAATATAAGTTGCTTTTTTAGACATATGGTAGGGGCTTCAAATCTGCCCTTAATTACAGCTTTGCAACCCCTCTGAAGTCAGCGGGCCTGTATGGTGAAACTAAGGGCATATTTGGGGCCACAGTATTTGACATATTGTGATCACACAGCAATCATAATTTATTTAATGAATTAGGATGGAACATCATGAACAATTTAAATCCATCCAAAATTGGCAAGAAGAATGTGACATTTTCCTTCAAATATGGACCTTACTATAGTCAGCCCTGCCTTAGTCACTACTGTAATGTGGTCTACATGGGGCCACATCATGAGAACATTCTAAAATTGAAGTTAATAGGCAGGTGGCCATCTCCTGCATTAAGTGATGCCTCATAGAGGGAGTGTATTCCCCGTAGTGTTTTGTAATCTGCACTACTGTTAGGACCTGGTTACCTGATGTCTACATCTCTCACTGTGTGCAGTTTTAACCATTGGAGGTTCTCAAGCAAACAGCTTTCTGGAATAACATGGAAAAGATGGGAGCATGACATTTTCCATTATGATTTCCACTCAATCCAAGCCTTAGTCTGACAGACCCTGGATCAGTTTATCTTTGGGGGCCCCTGCAAAGCCCATCATTTCCTCTCAGGTCTTTTGAGAAAGAGGGAGTGAACAGGGTGGTTTATATGGACATTATCTTTGTGCTGATGATTGCAAGTAGGAGCAATCCATTCCATTTGAGATATTTTGTACACTGTATTTGTAATTGTGTATGTTTATTTATCTACTAGTGCTCAGAACTACAGACAGGTATTGGAAATAACTAAATAATGCACTATTTAAACTGGAAGCTATAGAAACTTTAAAGTATAGTGTTACCTTGTAGTAAATATTTCATGCCACCATTGTATGATTCCCAAATACATACACATATTGAATATAAGAACCTTAAACGAATAATATGGTTTATGTATGTCAAAAATAACATGCTACAAATATTCTGTTTCCAACTAATATTCTCTGCAAACTGACTGGCTTTGTCAGTTCTTTTAAATTATAAACTCAAACTGCTATATTTGTCAGGATGTGTATTAAATTATATTATACATTAGCAAGTGAAGTAGAATATTGAAACCTGTAGCAAACAAACATGTTTACTGAATAAAAGCAGCCAACAAACCTCCAAGAATCGTAGTTATAAGTGATACACTTGACACATGGTGAGGTCTGTAACAATCAGGATAAAGGATCCCAAACTTATTTCAAGTGCATATCATGAGGTGTCTGAATTTAAAAAATTGTGGCTACTGAACAAGCAGCTGACAGTTATTCCTTGTGTAATGTATTTCAAAAACAACATAGCAGGATCACAGTACATCCATACCTTACATTCTCATTAAGAAGTGAGCAGGTGGGTTTCAGAGTACATGAAAGCATCACGCTCCTAGTAGGGGTAACCTTTCTTGTCCTCATTAGGATGAGTGATGACAGTGGTGAGAAATGAAGCATTTTCTATTTTCTATTTCCCCCCTCCCTCTTCTCCAGTACAGTAACAATAATCACCAGAGGCTCCTCTGCCATAGATGAATAAATCCACACCGGTTTCATGGTTTAGTTTTATAAGAAAAGAACTATCCCAGGCACATCCATCTTTCGTTCAACTCAAGATTTTAAAAAAAGTTGCTTGTTAATGTTGTTTTCAATCCACATATTCATTATCCAACCTGTTCTTATATTAGTAATTCTGTTGCATTTTGTCTTTTCATTCTGTTATTCTTTCTACCACACTGTGTGATATAAATCAAACAGGATGCCATAAAAACTGCATTGATTGGGATATTTAACAGAACACTATTGATGATTCCATAGAGATTGAAAGTAACCTACAATGGGAAAAACCATTCTTGTCTACTAACACCTGGATGCCTGTAAATCAACGAGTCATTCCTAAGAAGACAGGAAGAGCTAACGATTGAGATCTCACAAATTTCACATTAGAGAAGTGGCTATCAATATTTCCCATGCTGTGCAGTCATGTCACAAAAGAGTGAGAAGACACTCTCCTCTCATAATTTTGGGGGCTCCTCCAGCCTATCCATATGGTGAGGGATGGTGGTTGTGACTCCCCTCCCTTCCCAGATGACTCACAAGTTGAGAACCTACAATTTGGAGCTGCATTTTTCAAAGTTCAGGTCGCAACCCAGCGTTGGGTCACAGGATGTCAGGCACTGGTCGCTCTGGTCAGCACCACCAACCGGGACGTTAAAAGTCCCGTCGGCGGTGCTGCCCAGCTGAGGCAGGATAGTGCCTACCTGTTCTGACACTGCGCTGCGCCCCGGAAGTGGTCAGCAGCGGGTCTGGCTTCTAGGAAAGGGGGCCAATGGGGCTCCGTTCGCTGCCCCCGCCCTGAGCACCACCTAGCCCCTGAGCTCCCAGCCAATGGGAGCTGGGGGGTGGTGCCTTCGGGAGAGAGCTGTGCGGAGCTGCTTGTGCGCCTCCGCCTAGAAGTCGGACCTGCTGCTGACCACTTACGGGGCTCAGCGCAGTCCGCAGTGCCAGAACAGGCAAAAAGCCTGCCTTACACATCCGCTGCACTGCTGACCAGGAGCTGACGGAGGTAAGTCCGAGCCCCAACCCCATGCCCCTACCCTGAGCCCTCCCCCCAAACCTGGAACCCCTTCCTACACCCCAAATCCCTCATCCCTGGCCCCACCCCAGAGTCTGCACCCCCAGCTCAGACCCCCTCCCGTACCCTAACCCCCTGCCCCAGCCCTGAGTCCCCCCAAACCCAGAGCCTTTCCTGCACCCAAAACCCCTCATCCCTGGCCTCACCCCAGAGCCTGCACCCCAGCCCAAAGCCCTGACCCCCTCCTGCATCCAACCCCCATGACCCCACCCCAGAACCTGCACTCTCCCGCACCCCAACCCTCTGCCCCAGCTCTGAGCCTCTCCCACACCCCTCATCCCCAGCTCCATTGGGTTGTGGGCATCAAGAATTTTCTTCAACTGGGTTCCCAGAAAAAAAGTTTGAAAACCACTGATTTAGAGGACAACTGGACTATCCATTTCGTTGCAGAGCCTGGATTTTGCTGGGCCCGCTCATTCAGTCTTCATCAGAACAGCTTTTAGAGGGACATAAGGGTCTAATTTTAAACCTGACATAAAATATTTCCATGTTAATTCGCTATGGAAAGTCCAATTCGGGGATGATTCTCTTTAATGCTACTTAAAATTACTCCTAAATTAACAGTCTTTTTTTGCATTTCCCTTCTCCTAGCACCTTCAGTTCCCTCTCCGAGAGCTGACTTCTTCTCAGGAGGAAGAGTTTGAGCCCTTATCCCAGCTCTTCGTGCTGAAGCCACAGACTGGAGCAGTAGCTGATGAAACAAGCTCAGCTGGCTTGGTAGTAGCAATGTTTGCCTTGGAAGAAGCAGCTTTAGACCTCTGTTTCACCTTCTCACACAGTGGGGAAAGTACAGGACTAACTGCTGCCTCTTCCCTCTTCTTTGCCTCCCTGACGCAGCTTGGTTTTCTCCTGGCCCAGGAGTAGGATTGCCAGGTGCCTGGTTTTCGACCAGAATGCCCTGTTGAAAAGGGACCCTGGCAGCTCCGGTCAGCACTGCTGACCAAGCTGTTAAAAATCCAGTCAGTGGTGCAGCGGGGCTAAGGCAGGCTCCCTTCCCGCCTTGGCTCCGTGCGGCTCTCAGAAGCAATGGCATGTCCCCTCTCCAGCTCCTAGGTGTAGGGGCAGACATGGGGCTCTGCATGTTGCCCCCGCCCCAAGCGCCAGCTCTGCAGCTCCCATTGGCTGGGAACCGTGGCCAATGGGAGGTGCGGGGATGGTGCCTGAGGATGGGGCAGCACGCACAGCCACCTGGCTGTGCGTCTATATAGGAGCCGGAGGGGTGACATGCTTCTGCTTCCGGGAGCCGCCTGAGGTAAGCGCCGCCCAGAGCCCGCACCTCCTCCCGCACCCCAATCCCCTGCTCCAGCCCTGATCCCCCTCCCGCACTCCGAACCCCTCAGCTCCAGCCCAAGACCCCTCTGCACTGTAAATCCCTCAGTCCCAGCCCCACCCCAGAGTCTGCACTCCCAGCCAGAGTTCTCACCCCCCTGCATCCCAACCCTTCATCCCCAGCCTGGAGCCTCCTCCTGCACCCCAAACCCCTCATCCCCAACTCCACCCCAGAGCCTGCACCTCCAGCTGGCTGGAGCCCTCACACACACCCCTGCACCCCAACTCCCTGCCCCAGTCTGGAGCCCCCTCCTGCACCCTGAATCCCTCATCCCTGGCCCCATCACAGAGCCTGCACCCCAAGCCAGAGCCCTCCCCTCCTCCCGCACCCCAACTCCCCGGAGTCAGCCCGGTGAAAATGAGCGAGTGACTGAGGGTAGGAAGAGTGAGCGACAGAGGGAGAGGGATTGAGTGAGTGGGAGTGGGGACTTGGAGAAGGGGCGGGGTAGGGGACAGAGCAAGGGTATTCAGTTTTGTGCGAGTATAAAGTTGGCAACCCTATCCAGTGGCGGGATGTACAGGGGTTTGAGCCAAGTTGTGTGGTTAGTAGTCAAATAACTAGCAGAACTTGCTACGCCTATCCTCCATTTGAGAAGAGGGGCAGTTTATTTCATTTAGGCTTCTTCTCTGCTTGTTTGTTTGGCAGGCTGTAGTCAAGCAGTGGATTGTAGAGGCATGCCAGGATATGTGCAGTTTCAGTGCTTCAGGAAGAAAAGGAAGCCAAGAATACGGCAGCTCAGCCCCCAATGTCAACCGCCTTAAAGTCCAATTGCATCAGAAATGTAATTTTTTAGCTTTTGATTTAGTTTAGAAATGCTTTAGACCCAAACATCTGCTACAAGGAGGTTTGTCCATCCTGCCAGGAACTGTGGAGGCAAAACAAAACTAGCCAGTTCCTCAGCAGCAGGGATATAATGATAGGTCGGGGTTCAGCTCAGATATCTAAAAGCTGACTGATGATCTGTTATAACTTCTGTTGACCTTGCTATACTAAAAATTAACCAGGGCAGGAGGGAAAAAATGCCATGGTGCTTGAAAAATGTGTTTGGCACACATCACCACAAACAAACAAACAAAAATGCAAAGACAGGATATAGTATATACTTATACACACATACACATACACAAACACACACACAAACTCTGAATATATGAATTGTATATACAGTGTTGCTCTTTTGTTGCAGGGTAAACCCTTCTCAGGAACCCCAGAGAATGGTAATGTATTTTTAATTTTCAAGGATAGCTGTATTATTTTCAACTAAAATCAAAATGTTTTCTTTTATTTACAAACAGCAGTCACAAAAGTAAATATTATCAAAACAATTTATATATAGAAAAAAGTATGTGAAAAATTAATTTCTACCAATTTAGAATGTCAAGTAGCTTGTCTAAAATTAATTTTTAAAAACATGAAATGCATTCAATAACAGGAACATAAAACTATGCAGCAATCCAGAATATCAATGTCTGAAAAATACACTTGCATAAACTTCCCTATTAGACTCATAGTCTTTTAGGCCAGAAGGGACCATCATGATCATCTACTCTGACCTCTGGCACATCACATGCTATGAAACTTCACCCACTCCTGTGAGAGGCCCATAACCACCTGAGTTACTGAAGTCCTCAAATCTTGATTTAATGACTTCAAGTAACAGAGAATCCACCATTCATTTTAGTTCAAAGCTGCAGAGGAAGGTGAAAATCTCCCAAATTAAGTTTTAGAGGTCAAAACCATCGATTTCTGTAGAATGTGAGCTTTCTTTTAAAAAAGGAGAACAAACATATATAGCCCTACAGTTGCGAAGATAACTGTCTAAGCATGAGCTGAAAGTAAACAAATGCAACATTATCTTCCTGAGTATACTGACAGAGCTCTAGTGCTTTCACTGCAGCTCATAATTTCACCAAAGATTAGCTAAGTGAAATTAACAGCAATTGCCAGTTTCACAGTTGTTCAAAAACCTGTGGGTTATGGTGAAACTGTCAGTTTTATGCTGCTGTCTTTGCCTGGGAAAGCCATGAGGAGGCACTAGAATTGTTCATGGAGAAAAACTGAGAACGGCAGGATGTTGGGGAGTAGAGGATACATATTTTCTTCCTCTAGTTACTCCTCACTACTGCCACTGAAGAATGGGAAGAGGCAGTACTGGCGTGGAGCTTCACACTTATCAGACACCTACTAGCCTGAGGCTAACAGGGCCACCCAGAGGGGGGGGGGGGGGGGGGGAAGTGGGGCCATTTGCCCCAGGCCCTGCAGGGGCCCCCACAAGAATATATTATTCTATAATATTGCAACTTTTTTTATGGAAGGAGCCCCCAAAATTGCTTTGCCCCAGGCCCCCTGAATCCTCTGGGTGGCCCTGGGGGCTAATACAAAAGAAAACACCTCCAAAGCAGGATCCCGGGGCCAGTGTACTAACCTGGGTCCAGTAACAGTTTCTGGCTGGAATCCCAGCACACTCACTTCTCTCATCTGGTGAGAGTCAGCTTCTAACTAGAGTGTTACCCCTGAAATCCACCCACACCCACCCCATCCTTTATCTTTCCTATTTACCTCTAACTAGCAGGATTGTTCTTCTGGCTAATAGGTAGATTTTTCTATCCCTGTAAGACAAGGATATCATAAATTTAAGAAAACAGTTCACCTATGGTGATTTATGCTTCAATGAATACAAGTTTATGTTCTGAAATGGAAGCAAGCACCTTATAATGTTAATCTTGTTACCACTGTACATGAAGTTCAACCATTTCTTTTTGGAAAGAAATGGCTAAGCAAACTGTGATTGAATCTGTTAGAGCTACAACCTTGAGTTTCAGCTTCAATTTTGCATTTGCATTAATATTAAAGGTAGTAGTTCTAGCAAAATGTGTCCCTTCCTTATGGAAAAAATAAACTAATATAATTAACATAAACGTATTTTACAGGTAATATTATGGTGATAGTATTGCAATCTGAAGCATGTATTCTTGTAAAACTTGGTTTTGTCAAATGCACTGGGGAAGAGGGACTTTTAAACTCCATTTAAGCCTATTTCTACAATTTCCCAGCCGCCTAGTTTTCTGCATTTGTCATAAGAGATGAACAAAAGTTACATTAAAAACTGTAAACTACCACCTAGGGGAAAAGTGAACAGCAACATTGTTTAAACAAAAGCAAAATACACTCCAGTGCTGTGGAGAGAATAGGCTAAAATTTTTATATGTACATTTTACACCCTAGCCCCCTTTAATAGATGCGATTTTCATGGATCCGAAGTGTAAAGCAGAACTCAAACGGCTGTCTCATATTATTCTTTTTTGTCATAATCTAATTCAATTGGTCACATCATGGGAATCCTGTATTCATAAATGTATTTGTTTAGCCGGAAAGGTTAAATGTCACATCTGTGATTGATAATGTTTGTTTTGTGCTCTGCTTTTCAATAACTCTTCACTTTAAGCAGTAGTTTGCCTCTAAACAGGAGTGGGTGTAAGGATACTCAGCATAATGGAATGGGCCAGGTTTAATTCCCTTAATCACTTGGTCAGGGCAACAAAATTAACCATCCACATCTGTTCACTTCGGAGTGCACATGCCTAGTTCTCCCTCTTTTATGTAATAGAAGAGTGCAGGGTCATTATGCTGTACCTAGTCTGCCTTTTCCTAGAATACTGAATTTACACAGAAAGCCCAAACAGACATCTGCACACTGATTGTGGACTGGCACAGATTGATTCTGGACCACAAAGTACTGTAATGGTATGACAGGACCAATTTAATCAAGAATCGCAAGAATAAAATTTCAGATACCATGCTGTATCTATCCCAGTTTTCCAATTAGGAAAAAGCAGAGTTGACTAGGAACAGCTATACAAGGTACAATTAGTGCCAAAAGAAAGAAAGAAAGAAAGAAAGAAAGAAAGAAAGAAAGAAAGAAAGAAAGAAAGAAAGAAAGAAAGAAAGAACAGTTTAAAGAAAAAAAGGAACATTTACCTAAGATATAATGTTATTTGATTAGAACATTGTGATTAGTGGTGGGTGAAATTTAAAAGGCTTGGTTGAATTGGCTGAGTATCTAAAATTTTAGATTATAGGAGCCAGCATATTGCAGGGAAGGTGGAGGCAATCTGGAGAGCATGGGGTATTTGTAAGGTCACTGGGAGAGAAACTCAAAGAGCCAGATCTGTTATACTAGTGTAAATCCAGAGGAACTCACTCAAAGTTAACAGAGTTTGGATTTATACCAGTGTTACAGAGAAGAGAATCATATCTACAGTGCAGAAACTATTTTATTGGGGTACCCAACTACATACAACACAGTAGTTCCAATCTGCCTAAAAATTTCTATCCCCCACCCCTTACCGTAATCTCTGAGCATCTCACAATCTTCAATGTATTTAACTGCACAATCCCCTGATAGGTAGGGAAGTGCTATTATCCTCAATTTATACAAGAAGTACTGAAGCACAGAGAGGCTAAATGACTTGCACAGAGCAAGTGAGAGGCTAGTGTTCTAGCCACTGAATCATCATTCCTCTTTGTATTCCTCACTACAGTTAGGACACAGGTTGTTCTTACAGTGTAGTTGAGACCATATGATGTTCTAATAATGTTCCCAATTTGTGTTACAGCTCTGCAAAGTTCAAGGCTGTAGCATGATTTAGGGAACACAAGTAATACACATTTAGTCTTATCTATATTAAGCCTGAACTCTGTTTCAACTGTTTAGAGGGATTTCTATGTTGTAATCAGGCACATCATCAGGCAGTGTAGATAAGACCTCAGTTGAACTTCTTTAGGGAAAGATTCCGTTCTCCATTATGCTTGCGTAAATCCAAACTCTTCTAATACTAATGGAGCTACTCTGTAATACACCTTTGAGAGTCCCAGTGAGTTTCCAATAGTTCATGTCTCCCATGTTGCACCTTTCTTACAACACTGATAGATCCCAGCTCCCTTCTTCTAACCCATTGGCCTCCTTTTCTGCTTCTGGAGACTTCATTATGGGTTCCAACAGTCTGTCTGCTGAGCTCCTGCCATTGCTTAATAAAAATTTCTCAGCTCCCTCCCTTCCCACAATTCTCCATTCTGATGTGCTCTGAAGATCCCTGATAATTCAAATCTGGAGGAAAGCAAATGTGATGCCAATTTTTAAAAAAGGCTTCAGAGGCAATCCCAAGAAATTACAGGTGGGTAAGACTAACTTCAGTACCATGCAAACTAGTTGAAACTATAGTAAAGAACAGAAATATCAGACACATAGATGAACACAATTTGTTAAGAAAGAGTCAACATGGTTTTTGTAAAGGGAAATCATGCCTCACCAATCTACTAGAATTTTTTGAGGGGGTCAACAAGTATGTGAACAAGAATGATCCAGTGGATATAGTATACTTAGATTTTCAGAAAGCCTTTGATAAGGTCCCTCACCAAAGTATTTAAACAAAGTAAGAGGGAATGTCCTCTCCTTGATCAGTAAGTGGTAAAAAGATAGGAAACAAAGGGTAGGAATAAATGGTCAGTTTTCAGAATGGAGAGAGGTAAAAAGTGGTGTCCCTCAGGGGTCTGTACTGGGACTGGTACTGTTCAACATATTCACAAACGATCTGGAAAAGAGGGTAAACAGCAAGGTGGCAAAATTTGCAGATGATACAAAACTACTTAAGATAGTTAAGTCCAAAGCAGGCTGGGAAGATTTACAAAGAGGCAACAAAATGGCAAATGAAATTCAATATTGATAAATGCAAAGTAATGCACATTGGAAAACATAATCCCAACGATACATATAAAATGATGGGGGTCTAAATTCGCTGTTACGACTCAAGAAAGAGATCTTGGAGTCATTGTGGATAGTTCTCTGAAAACATCCACTCAATGTGCAGCAGAAGTCAAAAGAACTAACAGAATGTTTGGAATCATTAGGAAAGAGATATATATAATAAGAGAGAAAATATCATACTGCCTCTATATAAATCCATGGTATGCCCACACCTTGAATACTGTGTACAGATGTGGTCGCCCCATCTCAAAAAAGATATTTTTGAATTGGAAAAGGTACAGAAAAGGGCTACAAAAATTATTAGTGGTATGGAACCGCTCCCATATGAGGAGAGATTAATAAGACTGGGACTTTTGGAAAAGAGATGACAAAGTGAGGAGATGACAGAAGTCTATAAATCATGACTAGTGTAGAAAAAGTAAATAAGGAAGTGTTATTTACTCCTTCTCATAATACAAGAACTAGAGCTCACTAAATGAAATTAATAGGCAGCAGGTTTAAAACAAACAAAAGGAAGTATTTCACACAGGAACTCTTTGCCAGAGGATATTGTAAAGGCAAAGACTATAACAGGGTTCAAAAACGAACTAGATAAGTTCATGGAGGATAGGTCCATCAATGATTATTAGCCAGAGTGGGCAGGAGTGCAAAACCATGCTCAGAAGTGTCCCTAGCCTTTGTTTGTCAGAAGCTGGGAATGGGGGGCAGGACATGGATCACTTGATGATTACCTGTTCTGTTCATTCCCTCTGAAGCATCTGGCATTGATCCCTGTTGGAAGATAGGCTACTGGGCTAGATGGATCATTGGTCTGATGCAGTATGGCTGTTCTTATGTTCTTATGTTTTCAAGTGTTCTGGAGCTATGAACCTCAGAATGCATGGCATATCAGATATCTGTGGGATATCTTGCTGGAAAATAAAATAAAGTATCTGCACATGACTAAATATACAAAGTGTCATAAAAACCGTAGGTTCCACATGTGAAAATTAACAAAATGAAAATAGATTATTTCAAAGCCTTCAGATTTATATGTATAATTACTGGACCTTGGCATGCCACATTGAAAAGCCTCCCACGACAGCATCCTCATCTGTATCCTCCCACTCCCTTTGAGTGGAGCAAAAATTGCAGCATGGGAATTAGATTGTAAGCTCCTTAAGGCAGTGACTATTTTTGCTCTGTTTTTACAGCACGTAGCACAATGGATTTCTGGCCCATAACTAGTATTCCTAGTTACTACAGTAACTAGTTATTACAGTATTACTGAAAAGAATAATTAGTGCTACAACAAACAGCTATGAGTCCTGCAGGAAATTCTGCTAATTTGCTGTGGGACTGTAGCGTGGTGGACACCTGCTCCTGCCCTGAGGGGTTGGAAAAGCCCTGCAGACGGCTGGGGCTGGGCAAGGTAAAACCCTGGCTGATCGGGGGAAGTAGCTGCAGCAGGGCCACACCCTAATCAGAGCCCGGATGGCCTGTATAAAGAGGCTGGGAGCCAGGAGCCCAACAGTCTCTCTCTGTCTTCAGAGAGAGAAGGGTCTGGCTGCAGGGAGCTAGACACAGAGTACCTGGGTGGAGCAGGGCTGGGGGAAGGCTGAGGAGCTCCAGCCTGGAAAGCCCCAGGCTGCGGCCTAGGAGAAAACTAAGAGGTACTGGGGGTTGCAGAGGGCAGCCCTGGGCTAGGCCAAGGCAGCAGGTCCAAACCCAACCTTGCCGATGATGAGTGGCCTATACTGCAGTCTGCCCCAGAGAGTGGGGGCTAGTTGGTGATGGCAGTGGCCTTATCCTGAGGTGAGGTGGGGTTAGTGAGTGGGGGTTCCCCTGGGAGGGGAGACCCAGCGTGTGTGGGTATTGCCGGGGGCAGCACCCAGAGCAAGGGGCACAGGGGTCCTGGGAGGGACACGGGGGCCCAGTGCAGAGGACAAGGCAGATCACCGGCCTGCAGAGGACGCTCCAGAGGCTGGTGAGCTAATTCCCTGGACAACCAGCAGGAGGCGCCGCAGGGGTGAGTCTGGACCTCTTGCAGGGACAATGATGTAGAGTAGCTACATCTTATCTCAGGCCCCATCCATCCCTATGTGCCTAGCCAAATAATGAAGAAGAGTCACCATGCAGGAGAGGAGGGATGATGATGCATACTATTCACTCCCCTCCACCCCCATCTCCACCCTTAATTTCCCGGACATATTTGTCTTCTACTTGGCTGTTTTACTTTACTCCATGTAGGGCAAGGAATTGTCTGACCTACTGAAACCTTGTATTCAGACAGATCTATGTATTTGTAGTGCACTAATCATCATGATATTTAAGCTGAGATTATTATCAAATCAAGCCCATTTTATCCATAAATATTTTATAATGGCACCTTGTATCCTTTAAATCATGCAAATGGCAAACTATGGCCAATCTCTCCATTACATATTTTGCCTGATGTACAAATACTACTGTATTTAATAATTACTGTTTCTTATCTAGCTTCATCAAGCTATATTTTTCCATCTTGAGCTATAATGCATATAAAGCAGTGCTTCTCAAAGTCAGGCCGCCGCTTGTTCAGGGCCGGTTTGTTTACCTGCCATGTCCTCAGGTTTGGCCGATCACGGCTACCACTAGCTGCGGTCCCCCACTCCAGGCCAATGGGGGCTGCAGGAAGGGCAGCCAGCACATCTCTCAGCCCGCGCTGCAGCCCTCATTGGCCTGGAGCAGTAAACCGCGGCCAGTGGTAGCTGTGATCGGCCGAACTTGTGGATGTGGCAGGTAAACAAACTGGACCGGAGTGCCAGCGGCTTTCCCTGAAAAAGCAGCGGACCGGCTTTGAGAAGCACTTATATAGAGGACCTACCACAATTGGCATAGAATTTAAGTACAGCAAAAGCTTCTTGCAGGTCTGACAAAAATTGGTTGCTTAACAAGCCGTGGATTTTAGTCTTCTAAACAAAGGTAAAGTAGAATTGTACCTATTACGTTTAGGGTAGTTTCTTATGACAGGAGGTTGCATAATAAGCGAGGGGTTATCCATTGACCAGGTTTCACTGTACTATGTTTAGTGTCATTAGCTATTTTACAAAATGGGCTAGCAGCTAATGGACAAATGTGCATGGGAGCACAGCAAGGGGATTTGACCAGAATAACATTTAAAATTGTAATTACTGGAGAATCATCAAGTTGTGCACATCCATGTCATCATGATTACTGTTACCTTCCCCTTTCTCTCCTACTGTTTCCCACACTTACTTCTCATTTCCTTTTTTTAAAATTAGACTGAAAGCTCTGTACAGAACCCAGGATAACTGGACTCCAGTCCTGTTGGGGCCTTTAAGTTCTACCACAATATACATGATAAATAGTAAATCAGAACAAAGTTGTCACTTTTCCTACATCCAGGAACCTAAGAGGCATAAGGAATCTGGTTACTCCCCTGTGAGGGCTACCCACACTGCTAGTTCATTCACAGGGGAAAGAGCAGGCTACACACAGCCACTATTCCCTCCCAAACAGGCAAGTGGAGAGGAGCAAAGCTGTGGGTCTATCTTCCTTTCCTCTCCTCCCCCCCCCCCCCCAGTAAGGAAGCCAGCACAACTGATCAAATGTGGAGATGGAAGTAATCTGCCTTTGGTATGGGGGTCAGTAACACATTATTTCCCTCTACATGCACTTTAAAATGTCTCAGCTAGGTTTTTGTTTTTATTGTTTGCCTGTTTTAGAAAACTGCCTACTTTATTATTGCATTATGAGTGACGACTTATTGCATTTACACATTTTTGTGCAGCGATAGACCAATCATCTGAAGAAAACAGCTTGAAAGAAGATCAGTTAGGGTTACCATCCATCCGGGTTTCCCCGGACATGGCCGGGTTTTTCAGCTTTAAATGACCGTCCGGGGGGAGATTTCTAATCAAGTAGAAATGTCCGGGATTTCCCCCTTCCCCTCATGCAGAGTGCGGCGCGGCTGATTGGACGCCTGGCCTGATTGAAAGCCGCTCGCAGCCACTAGGGCCTCTAGCAGCCAGAGTCCCTCGCCCTCCCCCGCACCCTCCTCCCCAACAGAGCAGCGTGGCAGTGTTTGAGTCCACGTGGAGCCTGCAGTTCTCCCTCTGCCGGGTGAGCGGGGGGAGCAGGGCAGGCGGCGGGGGGGGTGTAGAGGCTGCAGGGGCAGGGCAGGCAGGGGATGCAGAGGCTGCAGGGCGAGGAGGAGCAGGGCAGGCAGGGGGTGCAGAGGCTGCAGGGTGAGTGGGGAGCAGGGGGCACAGAGGCTGCAGGGGCGGGGGGGTGCAGAGGCTGCAGGGCGAGGAGGAGCAGGGCAGGCAGGGGGCGCAGAGGCTGCAGGGGCAGGGCAGGCAGGGGGCGCAGAGGCTACAGGGCGAGTGGGGAGCAGGGGGCACAGAGGCTGCAGGGGCGGGGGGGTGCAGAGGCTGCAGGGCGAGGAGGAGCAGGGCAGGCGGGGCATAGAGGCTGAAGGGGCTACGGGGCGAGTGGGGAGCAGGGAAGCACTTAGCTACCCCCAATCAAGATCAGAGCGGGAGGGAGGAGGGGGAATGCGGGGTGCTCAGAGGAGGGGGCAGAGTTGGGGCATGGACTTTGGGGAAGGGGTTGGAATGGGGGCGGGGAAGGGGCGGAGTTGGGGCAGGGCCGGGGGTGGGACCGGGGCCCCGTGGAGTGTCCTCTTTTTTTTAAATGTTTGAATATGGTAACCCTAAGATCAGTCATACATAAGTCAAATAACAAGTATTCTCTTTGTTTAATTCTAAAGTAGACTTTGCAAACTCTCTTCTCCAGTTCCCACTAAAATACAAGCCTGCACAGCTGAAAGAGAGATTCATCAATACAAGTTCCCCAAACTCACTGGAGAGCCACGCCTGGAACGTAGATATTTTGGTAAGGGAATTAGTAAAGTATTAACAAATTTATTTTAAAATATCTATCTTCCACCAAAATAAATACAAAATAAAAAATATGGCTTCTGCATCTGGAAAAAACATTTAGTAAATTCTCTTACATGTACATTTTTAAAGCACAGATCTAAAAATTCATTCTAATGGAAAGCCAGGCACACCCATGTGAACTCCAATAAATTTTCCCATTGTTAGAGCATCTCAAGCTGTGCCTTTAGTAATTTGAATTTAAGCAATATTTTATGTAATATTTCGATTTTTGAGCTAACTGACTCAGTGATAGGCTTTAATAGATTGCAGTGCTTACACAATTACATGTACTGTATCCAAAATTTAGAATGCACAATATGCCTATCCACTAACCCACTGCAGCTTTGCAGGATGCTCTTATCCACCTTAAAGTTCAACTTAGCATGCATAGTTCAAAGCTAATGTAGTCTTGAATAAATAAAGCTAACAAAGTTATACATCTTCAGTTAATAAAGCCATAGTAATATTGTCTTGTGTAAAATCCTGCTTTCATAAAATGAATAAGAAAGTAAAGAAGATAGCTCTGAATTTTGCAGACACAGCTTAATGAAAGACTGTATTTTTCCCATGTGACATAAACATAGTTCTTGTAACATCATCCGTATCCCTTCGGATTAGGGTCAGATAAATCTTAAGAATTAACAAGGACGAATTTATACTTTGTACCAAAATTACTCCATTTACTACCATTAATGACCACAACAGTCTTGCAGGGGAACTGTACTGTAAACCTTTCCTCACATACTGTAGAAAGCTACACATCTCCTTTCCAAGAGCCTTGATTTAAATTGTATAATTACAACAATTTACTCTAGTTCCTTTCCTAGGCATTGTTGTATCTTCCACATTATGCCCTAAAGTTGCTAAATTCAACTGAAGGCTGTACGTACAAACTGAAGTCAAATAATACAAATGATTTACCACTTTGCCGATCTGCCTGTATCTTGCGGTTATATAATCATAGCTATAATCTCTAACAAGTCAGTCAATCAGATAGCATGGACTGGCTAAAATCTTTCAAGGCTGTCAGCTAATCTAAAATCTCAATGAGTTGTTTATGCTTCAGAAATGTTCCATCAAGTGTGACCACAGAGGGCCCAATCCTGCAAGCTCTCCACACTTAAATCAACGGACTGTCTATGTGCTCAGATCCTGCAGGTCAGTTCCTAATAATTTGCCCCTGGAATGTTAGGAAAATAATCTGTAACCCAACGATTACACATTTGTATCTGTACTTGGCCTCAGGACAGTGCATCTTTTGTGGTCTGTAGGTTTCTATTTGGTAAAATAACCAGTTAACACACCAGCACCTTCAGTGTTTCCTTTGTTGATTATTGACCATTATATCATGCTTCTCTATTTCATGGGTCAAACTATTTTAAATTAATTTTGCTCAATTTATACTATAATGTTTTTTGCATAACAGCCAGAATATGAATGTGTGTATACTTGTAGTTCAGTATTTTTTCTGAAGTTTTAGTTCAAATTACCAACTATAATGCAAAGAATAGAGACATGGTTTGTATTTCACTATTTACAAGTGTAACTGAATTGACTTGAATTACTCCTGATTTACCCTGGAGTAAGGGTCTTTAGCTGCACTAGTATGGATAAAAATAGCAGTGTAGATGCAGTGGCACGGGCTTCAGCAATGTGACTAGGTCCCCAAGGTCCATAGTGTGCTCGAATAGCCCACGTTGAGGTATAACTGCCATATCTACACTATTTTTAGCCATGCTAGCACAGTTTGTCCACCTGAGCTGCATTCACACCTTGGACTGCAGTATATAGACATACTAAGTGAGGAGAGAATCAGGGCAAAAAAGCTGACCTTGCATTCCTTGGTCAGGCAAAATTGCCAGGTACTTAACATTCTTTTCTCAGTATGAGCATACAGGACTATAGAAAATAGAACATATTTATCAGAAAGAGCATGCTATAGTAACTTCCATTGCTCTTTTCAAAAAGTACTATTATGGGCCTTGTGGAGAGTCAGACATTAACATGATAAAAAGGATCAAATGATATTGTATATAATGAAAACTGTTTGATACAGACTCAGAAAGCTGTTCACACTGTATGAATTAAAGTCATACAATCAAGAGAAGTTCTGTAAATTATAAACTTAGTGAGTAAAGCCAAAGCCAGCACAGCTCAAATGAATGGTTACAAACAGGTTTTCAAAGAGATTTGTCTGTAAGAGAAAACTAAAAAGGTAATCAAATTCTAGCGAGCAACAGGCTGTATTCTGCGAACAGTTCTGTGTGCTTACCTTGCAAATTTTATACGATGTATGCTTGTATTCAGAATCAGAGAAATATCTGAATTTTTTTTCCAGATCTCTCTAAACATATGGCTGTGGGTGAGGTTAGATTTTCAAATAATTAGGAATGCAATTGTGCATGTAATCTGGCATTGTGCTTTCAAATTTGATAACTGCATGTGCAAATGGACAAGCGAGCATAGGGCAGAAATAGCAGTGAATCTAAAAGTATCCTGAATCCTTTCTGCCCGATTAAGTGATGCTGAATACAAAAGATCTTATCTTAACCTTGATCTGCATGCAAGCCTCCTATCTCTACATAGGCCTTGTATACATGGGGGGGGGAAAAGCCCCTGGAGGAACATACTTATTCCACATTAAGAGTGCCTTTGTGCAGTCCAGGTTAATTCACTTCGGAAGTGGAAGTCTTACACATCACAGGTAGGAAGAAATGCACAGATCAGCACCATGATGAAGACATGTCAAGTGGAAGCATTAACACATCACTCACTGGCCTGTCCTCTGATTTTGGGAGTACCCAAGGATTTGCCCTATATACTCCCCAACATTTGATGTTAACTAGTGATCTCTGATGTAGCTCAGATATATGCAAAACCTCATTTGTAAAACCCTATGTCAGGCACGTCCACATTGACTACATAAGGCAAAAGATCAAGAACACAACATTACTCCTTCTAATGTCAGCTGCCAGTTACATTGCCTAAACCTTTTTCAGATAGTAGTACAGGACTTAACACTCATCGGGTCAAATTCATCCGTTTTGTTTCACCACTAACTTCAATGGAATTATACCAGGGATGATATAGATCCATTGCATAAAATAAAATTCCAGAGTTTGCTCCAAACATGTCCCTTTTAGAGATACGCCACTGCAAACTGTGAAAGACCAGCAGAGTGAAGACACATTATGGAAGATATCAGAAAAGGAGACAATCAAGTTTTACAAAGAGGCTGCTGCCAGTCTCTCAAATACCATACTAATTCAAATTTCAAAGGCCTGCATGCATATCCGGTGTATGATAATTTGCCTCTGAAGCAATTAGCTCAAAAATTAGTGAGAATTTAACAAAAGGAGAGTCTTTCTTGCACATTAATTATCTCTTCTTTAATAATAATAAAAAAAAAGAACAGTGAAGTAAAAATCGGATAATGAAATGAGTGGTCTCTGTGTATTCTTTAACCATCATCTACATTTCAGAATGCAACTTTTGCATTAATTGATTCCAAAGACTCGAGGGCTACTAACAATATATTCCATTGCACACTGGCCACAAGCAATATAAACCTCTATATCCATTTCTAACAAGTCTTCTGAGGTCAAGTGTTACATGTATATGTTAAAATATTTGCTTATTGTTAAATCCTTCAAAGTACTCTTTTGCATTTTCTTACACTCTTGAAAGAATAATTTTGAAAGAATATTCTGAACTGAACAGTAAATTATTCAAGTAGATGATTAGAACTCTTTTAATAATCTCTCAGTCTACTAAACATTCAGCATTAAAAACCATATTAGCTATTTGTCAAATTACATCAGTTCTTTCCATTTAGTTTAAACATACATGCAGCTTGTGTAATACAAAACAGGAAACTGTTTTTAAAATATGATTTTTTGTGTGTGAAAAGCTCACAAACTTGATATGCATTATTGAATTCAAAATCTGGATTAATAAAATAATTAAATGGACTCTTCTATTTTTTGTTCTTTTGCCCATGAGGCATAGCTGTCCACACATGAGAATAAAACCTCTAACTGTGGAAAACTTTTCTACAATTACAGCAATGTTCTTGGTAAGCTAGACAACTAGTTGGACTACTAGAACTGCTCATAGATTTCATAGGACTAGAATATTAGAGGACTATCTTACTCTCCTTGGTACTGTTTCCTATTGGATTCTTATAATTGAAGGAAATATTTGTATATATTTATCCTTCAAAGAATTAAATATTGTGTAAATATGTCTAAAACAGGACCAGAAGGAATATAGCAGGAATTTTGTTCCACTTCTTGCAGAACAGCTGTTGCGCAGCTAAGACTTTATGGGCCTGATTTTCAACTGGGGCTCAACCTGGACACTACTTTTCCTGGATATTCTCACTTCACACTGCTGATATGAGGAACGGAAAAAAGTTGTACCGCTTTCCTTTTTCCCACCCCCTAATAATTTGAGACTAAAAAAATGTTTTTCTCTTTATCAATATTTACTTTCTATCACTCTATGAAATTATCACAGTGGTTCAATGCTGGATGAATCACTAGAGGAAAATGGAAGCATTTCAGAAAATTCTTAGCAAATGGGCCTAGAGGTTGTTTTATTGAACTTTTTCATCTATGAATCAAATACTCACTCAGCAACAGAAATGTATATATTATATATCCTTTTATAACTGTGTATGCATTCATTTATATTTTAATATATTTATAATCCACAAAGGAATGCATATAAGACATAAAATAATACGTAATAATAAAACTACACTGTATAGCTAATGAATCTAATTCATAATAAGAATCAGTGTGTTGCACAAATAATTTGTTGTATGCTTATCTGATGGAAAATTCACAAATTCCAGATGATGTAAGTACAACTACTGCCCTGTAACTGATATAGATGAACATTTTACAAATGCAAATAAGCAATTATCTCACAAGAAAAAAAATAAACAGCATTAATTTTTGTAAATTAAAGTACGTGAATAACAAGACAAATCCCAAGAGGATGAAATGTATTCATTCAAATTACTTGTAGAATGCTTACGCAGGATAACAGACTAAAAGCCTGATCTTGCACCTACTCAAATCAATGGCAAAACTCCTTCTATAATTGTTAGATTATTAGTGTTCCAGAAATTACTTATAAATTACTTATAAATAAGAAATTACTTATAAATAAGTTATCTTACTGAAAGCTGAAACTTAAAAAAAAGTTGATATTGTTAATGATAGAGAAACACCATGCACTAATACAGTTGATTCCAACCCTTCCTTCTAATTTATGACTCAAAATGAAGAAAACATTTGAATCCCAAATAAGCTACGTGCTTTATTGACATTTGCTACCTCTCTGTCATATGCACCACTTGAAAAATAAAGAAATTATTAGATTTTTTTTTGTTGGCATATTAATACAGTGACTTTGGAATGAGCCCCTAAGGTTCTTTGCAAAGACTATTACGCTAACAGGTACAAAGGAAAAAAAAACAAAAAAAACCCCTTCATACCCAATCCTATTTCAACTGTCATACTCAGATATGCCAGCCCTCCTTTAAAGCCCAATCCAGTTTTCAGACTTTTACACCTCATGTCAGCTAAAGAACTTCAACAGCTCTCGTCTTCGAGATCATAATAGATAGATGTGTTCTTTCAACAAATTCACAAAGCTATCTATAATGATCACAGCAGTGTCATTAGGAAATAAAGAAAACTATTTAACAAAAACTGAAAAAAATTATTGCCAAGTTTGACACATGTTTTAAAACTAACGATTCAGTAGCCATTTGCCATCTGACCTTCATTAGAATTTCTTCATTATCACGTTGCAAAATCTATTACATTACTGACTGAAGCTATTAGTCACAAGAAAACCACTGCAGTATTCCCCAAACCAGGGAATCGTTATCATTAATATTTCAAAGGACAGCATTAAAAGAGACAACATTCAATATTTTAGTCTCTAATTCTACAGTAATTTATATTATAAAAGCACCTATAAAGGTTAACCCAGGCTGAATAATTGGCTGAACATTCTAAAATATCTTGTTTTCCAAAAGAGATGTCATTATATGCAATGGGGATTCCAACAAACTGCTCCATTGCACTAATGAAGTGTAGGGTGTGGACGGAAACATATTTTTTTTCTATCTTAAAACCTCTGTGCTGGTGGAAAGAACTCCATGGGCAGGGAGACGGGGTATTCCTGATTAGATGCCACAGCATGGGCTTCTGTCTTATTCTTCATGTTCGTCTTTAGTGTGCTCTGGATTGGATACCACAGCAAAGATTTCAGTTCTATCACCTCCTCTTTATAGTATTTGTTACTGGGGAGTAAATCATGGGCTGCTCCTCTGTGCCTATCCCTGCACCCATGGAATGATGGTTTGTGAAAGAAGAACTTCCCTGCCTGCTATTAAAATTGCTCCCAGGATCCCAATAGCTATTTTGACAGGCACTGATATGGTTGTGATTTACAGTGTCTGATGGTTTACAGTGTCTTGCCCCCCACCTACACACACACATAGTTAAAACTTAGCTGGGGAACTCCTGATCATCTGTGCTCATTATGAATCTACCAAATTTACAGAAGTGCTTAGAAAAACAGCAGACACCAAAAGAGCCCCAGCCTCAAAGAGTTTACAAACCAAAGAAATTAAGATAGCTGAAGAAGAGGGACACAACATACAAGCACCATGATCAGAATGATTATGTGCATACAGTACAAATAGTCACAAGTTTCCTGATTTTTTTAAGTAAATTCCCCTTACTGCCCCCTCCCATCCCTGCACCTATCCCCACTTTCAGTTCTCTTGTCCTCCACCATTCCCTCATTTAAATGGTTCCCCTACCAGAGCAATTCAATTATAAGAAGAATAAATTAAATACGTAAGCAAATGGCTTCAGGCCTAATTTTCTGATATAAATTGGAACAGCTACACTGATCTCCATGGAGCAGCACCACTTTATGCTAGTGTAGAATTTGGTCTTTAGTCACTTATTTTCTTGTCACAGAACATGTGGGTCTTAAAGAGGCGTTTCAAGTGAGAACAGCTTCTGGCTTTGTGGTACAGCTCAGAAAGGATGCTCTATGTGCAGGAGAGGCATGGAATAAAGTATTGAAGCAGCTGTGTATGAAACAGAAATCAGATGACAAGGTGGCATCACTGGCAGACAAGGGTCACAATTAGAGACAAGGGCAGATGCGCAAGGAGGGGCAGTTAGGTGAGGTCTAGAGGGCAAGGACAAGAAATATATATATGATGCAGAGGAGACAGGGAAGTGAGTGGAGGTATTTAAAGGAGTGGGAGAGATGTGGTAAGAAATTGGATCTAGACAAACTGTGAATGAAGAAGCTATTGACTGCCAATGAAACTCTGGACAGGATCTTAGGCAGAGAAGCACAGAAATCTGTCACAATCTCTAATGGCCAGCAGATAACAGACATTTGTGAAATAAGCCGTTGAAGGAAAATGGGTAGCACTGAGGTAAAACTTTTCCATTTCCCTAACAAAAGAATTTTTCATTAAGACACTGGATGCAATAGGATATCTTCACAGGGAGATCTGTTTTCTTGGAACAAGAACAAGAGATGAACTCAAGACAGAGCCCAATTGTCAGTAAAGTCCTTTGGTACTTTATGGAATCACCAAGCAGCCTTAGTGCATGTCCCAGCTCCCACTAAAGTCTTTCCATTGACCTTAACAATCTTTGGACCAGGTCCTTAAAAAGGGCCGGTTTGATATCAAAGGCTGAGCAAGCTATCTTTGACATCTTTTGTAAAGAGGAGTGAACAGGGAGAGATTTCCCCCAATATCCTTATCCCAGGAATAAGAGGAGTCCCGTTATTTCATGTGGACTCTCAAATGTCACTGTAGTTCAATGTTCCTGAGGCTCAAAGACAAAAATGGTCAAGTTGTGCTCTCTCTGTTACACTGAATTTTCTCTTGTGCCACTGAGAACACAATATTACCCACGATATTTTGAAAAGTAACTAGTAAGCAGGCTGCATACTTACTGTCTATTTCAAATGTAATGTAACTATTTTAGTTAGTTCAAAAGACTCCTGTTCACATTAAGACTAATTGCAGGGGAAAAGATAGGTTCTATAATAAAGCTATTTATCTAAAATTAAAAATTGGATTAATTTTTCTTTTCTTCTTTCACTGCTAAAAGCTTTTCAAACTTCTATCATCTTCCAAAACATTTTCTAATTGAAATATTTCCATATAAATGTAGTGCTTGTGAATGGTGCAGTACTGGCACCCTTGACAGAACTAACTTTCCACAGGTACACTGCAGACAACAGTTCCACTTCCCAATACCACTCTGTCAGTATGCCTTAACCTTGACATAGAAGGAACTGCTTCAAGGGTGGAAGAGTAATTCAAGTTACTGATGATTCATTCTGCAGTCTCTCTGCTGAGGCTACTATGAGTATACATATTATGGTGGAGACACTTGACCAATATGAATTGAAAAAAAGAGTCAACCTCATAGACACCCAATGTTGGGCCAGATGCCCCTTTTCTTCCTGTGATGCAGAGGGAAGGAAAAGCACATTATTCAAGGTAAAAGAGGGATCACTAAGATTCTTAGGAGAGGAAGGAACAGCATGCGTATGCCCTGGAATATGTGGGGTGGGGAGAATTCTGTGCCTCTGTGCAGTTCATAGACCACGTTGCCTCTCCAGTCTGTGTGACCACTAATCCCTGTTGTCCAAGTGGAGGATAGGTTCTCATTGCATTAGTTTATCCTTTAACATGGGCTTCCCAATATAAGGAGAAAAGTTGTTCTTTTGTTTTTAGTGGGGGGGGGAAATATAAAGATTTAGCAATGAGCAAACAGACATGCTGTATAACTGCTAAGCCTGGAAGATGGAAGCGTCTACAGTCTTTCCACAATAATCACAGTGAAAATAAATCATGTCATTTTATATAGCTTTTAGCTATAATCTCTTGGTAATAGACACAAACAAGATATCACACAGAGGGAGAAAAAGCATCAAGTATGCATACAAGTTCAACCAACAAGATAAATAGTAAACTACAAAAACTAAATTACTACTGTAGCTCTTTTCCCATCAATGTCAAGACTTTTTTGTAGGAAAGTAAGTGTTATCAACTCACACAGATCCATTCCAGGATCATGGCCTGAATTTGTATATCAACTTTCAGTTCAGTGTAATTAGAAAATGAAAATATTTTAAAACCCTTACACATGAGGGGATACAGTATATTGTTCTTGAACAACAGAAATATACAGGGATTCCACAGAGCAATGGGTGTTCCTCACACACAGTGAGGGGATTTGCTCCCCAAAGTTTTCAAAAACTGACTGCACAGAATACCGACTATAGGGCCTGGCCCTACAGTCCTTGATTAAGGAAAACTCCTGTTGAAAACATGGGTGTAAATCTCCAACTGTGCCCAGCTCATGCTTAGTGTAGCTGAAAGGGCTGAGTACAAAGGAAAATGATTTTAAGCTACCTTTCAACATCCCCATTCCTGGGTGCAAACCAGCTGAATTCCACAGAGCTGCTCTAACTTGCACCGGCTAAAATAGTTCCCTGGAGATTGTTTTGCTGGCCAGGATTGTCAGAGCATAAGCTACTCTGCCACAGTGTCTCTAGGCCCTGTCCTGCCCCTTCTGTGGTCCTGAATGCCCCTTGCATATGGGTAAGGAGTGGATGACACTATGGTGTAGCTGACCTGATGCTGCCAGGGGAATCACCAGCTTTAAGTTGCTTTGCACTGCCTGAATTACATAAAGAGGACTTACCCTAAGCCAAGGATTTAGCTCACAATGTTTGCATTCAACCTCAACAGTTGTGCTTGAGTATTGACTGCAACCTGCCAGTGTTTGTTTATTTATTTAAGTTATGAAAAGTAGATACTGCATGTAAAGCCCACTGAAATCAATGGAAAACCTCTCATTGATTTCAGTGGCCTTTGGATCAGGCTCATGTGCAAGGATTTTGTTATTGATTTTTTTTTTTTAATATCTTGTTATGCTGTGCTGACATTAAGGACCAATAAGCTACTGAGTCTAACTGTAGAACTATTAAACATTTCATTAGAAAAGTGAAAATGAAATCTGACTGAAGCCAAAATTCTATGTTTCTAAATCATCTCATTTCAGATAATTTAATTAAATAAGGTGGTAGATGAAGATAGCAAGGAAATCCTGCTATTGTAAAGCCTTCCTAATGTGAGTGGTCCTAAGTCATATGTGTAGTGACACGGACCTCAAGGGACTCCTACTGTGAGCAAGGATACTTACAGCCTCAAACTCTAACATTCAGACACGGTTAATCCATGCTTAATTCATCCATATGACCAAGTATTGCTATGCTAAAGATTTAAGGTTAACCTGTTTTATAGCAGGCAGGGCTAGTATAATCATCTCTTTTTTAATCTGTAAATAATATAAAAAATAGATTTCTACCTCGTTTGGATTACCCAAATCTGATTATATGTAGGAGGTGTATATTGAATTCTAAGGTCTAGAATGTGGCTTTACCAGACACAGTCAAATTAGGAAGGATAATGTTACAAAGTACTGCACTAATTGCAGATGTCAGAGACATTTGGAGTATAGAAGCAGCATCCCAACGCAACATAAAGGAGTGGCAATTGTAGCACCTTTTTAAGGGATGAAACATATACTGACCCTCAGCACCAGTTCCATCCTTTAAACAGGTTTGGAATGAGGCATAGCCATGTCTATGTCCTCACCGTGCCACCTTTGGATTGTTTGGCTGTGACTCTGCTAGTTCATGCACTCTGGGAGGATAAGTACCAGGATTCTGACTTCTCCAGAGCAGTTGAGGAGGAGGGGTCATTTGGAGACCTCCCCGGCCCCACACACCTTGCAAGAGCAGTACAAAATTGGCCTTAATTAATGGTGAGCCAAGGATACATCTGCATTCTGTGACAGGTGCAAACATCATGCCAACCCGAGCATAGGAATGTTTACACCTTGTTAAATTCTTAGCAAGACAGTGAAGGCTAGAGGAAGGGGAGAATATTGGTAGGTGTCCAGGGAGTGCTTTTATTGCAGTGCTACACTGCAATAAAACACCTGCAGCTGGCCCTTGAGAGCTTGGGCTCACGGGCTTTGGGACTATAAAATTGCAGTGTAGCTGTTCGGGCCCTGGTACCCTCCCCTCTCATGGTGTCCCTGAGCCCCGGGCTATAAAATTTCAGTGCAGATTGAAATTTTATAGCCCGGGGAGCCAGAGTCATCTGACATGGGCCAGCTGCAAGTGTAGGTACACACTCCAGTTCAACTGACCAATGAGGATTACTGCTAGGATGAGCTGCCTGCCTTCTCCTCTGCAGTGCTGTTCTGGGGAGCGACATTGATGCAGGATCCATCTTACAAATGCTCACCCTGTTAGCTGGGGTGCAGCACTGGTGGATCCAGGAGCAGCGGAGACACCTCTGGCAAGGAAAGGGGATGGGGGAGGGAATTGAGCTGAGAGCAACTGTGGCAGTGTTCAAGGTGCTCCCACCTTTTCAATCACTGCCCTTTACCTGCAGGGTGAAGGGCTGCTACTTTATTATTCTCTCATCTCTATGGCCCCTTCATGCTATAGGGTATGGGGGAGGGGGGTTCAGATGGGCCATTGGGTGGTGGAGGGCCAGGTGGATCAACTCCTGTCTGGGGGGTTAGTAGGAGTGAAACAGCTAGCCTCCTGGACAGTGCTGTCACTGCAGACTGACTGTTTCATCCCCATCCTTCCTAAATCTAGTTGCTGGATCTCCTGACTACCTGTCTTGGGGGCTGGGAGAGATTTTTCCCATATGGTGAAACTGACAAAGTGCTGAGTGAGATTTTTCATCTACTCAGCATCCAGGAGCTCTGCTTTTGTGGGGACGAGGGGAGGTGCTGTGTTAATTTACAACTGTCATAACTTTGGCGTGTTCCAGTATGGTTAGTTTGTAAGAAAGGGTCCAACTGAGGAATCTATTGCCTAGTGGATTGCCTGGGCACTGGGCTTGGACACGCACATGGCATGGTGAGGGGATATGCTTCAATGTCTAGCGCAGCACTTGGCTCACCTCATCTCAGCTATTCTACCTCCAGTGAGAAGGAGGGCAGGGAACTGAGATTTTGACTTCTAGTCAGTTTGTTGGCCAGAGGGTATAGAGCAGTGATTCTCAACCTTTTTTCATTTGTGGACAAATTTCAAATGGAGGGTGCGGACTGCTTTGGGAATCTACTGTCTGTATACATAGTTGAATTCTGTTCAGTCAGTTTTCAGGCTGTCTTTCGCAGACCACAGGTATAGAGGCTTTCACACTCATCCTCAGCTTTATAGAAGTCATTGGTGTCAGTTGACATTCATGCTCAAATAACACTGCTGGGTAGTTTGGAGTGATTTACACCAGTTGTCATTAGTTAATAAAACTGAGGCCTCCGCATTTAGCCCTACTATCAAGTCTGTCTCACTTTCATGTTCATATCAAAGGTGCTGAGAGAAGGCAGAGGAAAAATAGTCTTCTGGCAGAGAAGAGCTCAGAATGAGAGCTAAAGCTAGGTTATTCATCAAAAGACGTTAAGATGCATTTTTTTGTTTTGTTTCTGTGTTAAGATTTATTAACATCTACATTTTATCAACCTGGCTTGAAAAGACTTAGCTAGATATTCAAAACTGCTGATGCTAATTTCAGGTGTGCAATTTGAAACACCTAGATTCTGATTTTCAAAGGTATTTTAAGTGTCTAAAGAGAGGCACCCAAGAGAATTTTCAAAATGACTTAGGGATCAAACTTTCTTTGAAATTAGTGGGTGTCAGGCCCATAGGTGCTTTTGAAAAGCCAACTAGGGGCCTATCTGCATCTTTAAGCACTTACAAACCATTGAAAACTGGCACATAGTGCCTCATTTTTAAGAATGCTGAGAATACATACCTCCCATCAGCTGGAGCTGTGGACAGAGAAAACCTCTGAAAATCAGGCCCTACTATTTCTCAGGTTAGGTACCAAAAACTGATGCAATCAAAATGTTGGATTTAATTCATAGCTGGTTTTCACACTCCGCATGGATCCATTTGCAGAGTGGCAAACTCACAGTCACATATTAGTCAATAATGTGTTTGGAAGTTTGTTTAGAACAGAAAATCAATGTGAAAGAAAAAAATCTCAGGGTTAAGAAATTACAGATAAATTAAATTTCTTAGGAAAAGTAAAATGGTATATCCAGTTTCACCACTTTAACATTCACTTAGTAATGACAGTACAGTGTATGCCACAGTTCAGTTTGTGGCTATAGTTTTAACTTTAAGCACTTATTTTCACTCACTCAAGTGCTTTGAAAAATGTATTATTTGGGTTGAAATTTCCCATGACTGGGATCGGCTAAATGGTATTTTTCTTTGTTGGTTGGTTTTTTTGTTTAGCCATAATTGAATTATGTGATGCTAGAAAAAAGTACAATTTTCCTATTGAGCTATGTGTTCGATCACTTGATTGACTATTCTGTTCATTTGCTCTGAAGCACCTGGCATCGGCCACTGTCGGAAAACATGATACTGGGCTAGATGGACCTTTGGTCTGACCCAGTATGGCTGTTCTTATGTTGTAGATCTTTTGTACACCCATGCTTTGCTTACACTACCATTTTCAGGTAGTCTCACATCATTGCACCCCCAGTGGTGGACCTCTATCAATGGTAGTGGAAACAGGGCAAAGATGTTTTTACCACTATATCATATATACTTGCAGGATTAGCTAAATGCACACACAACTTGCTGTAGATTCAGTGTACATTGAAAGGGAAATTAGACCTTGAGTGTGCCTTCTGAGTTCCAGTATGAAACTCTGATTGCAATGAAGTTAATGTCAAAACTCCCAGTGATTATAATGGGGCCAGGATTCCATACCAGGTTCTTATGCCACAACCAGTGAACAATAAGTTGGAAGCCCCGGGTATGTATGTAATCCACTATCGGAACTGAGTAAATAAAAATGAGATCCCTAAGCAATATTTTCCCATAAGTGTGTACAAAGACCTTGATCCTACTTCACCATTGAAGTCTATATATACATACACCACTTCATGATTAGGCAAAAGTCAATGCGGATGACAACTTGTCATGGAATTTTGATTTTTGTGCAAGAGTAGTATAATGTATTTTACTCATTTAATTTGGTTCAAACATCCCATTTAATGCAGAGCATATGAAGTGCTTGACATTCAAACATAAAATGTATTTTCATTTACTATAAATAATGTATTTAATAGCTAACAGTGTAGTATGTCAACTGCTGAAAAGTAAACATTTTTTTCTACGTATCTAATTTATATACAATATTTAATATTAAATAGACAAGAGTAACAAGTAAGTGAACTTTATTTGCAGGATTATGGCTCTTGTCCAGATCAAATCACTTCAAGTATTTTACATTCTACTTTTTAAAATTCCCCCAAGAGTTTCTATTGGAAAAAAGTAGTCTTCACTTTCTCTTCTATAATGTGGTGTAGAGTTGCAGCACAGTACTATCATATCTGCTATGCTTCACTACAGAAATGGTTGTATTTCAAAGATGCATAAACTATATACGGTTTGTAAAGTGATTTGGTAAGTTTATTATACAAACATTCAATCTAATGATACAAGCTACTTTGACTGAATCTTTAAATTTTTGTAACAAATGTTTGTGCTTTTACTGAATCTATACTATTTTGTAACAAAGAATAATGATTTCAGGCCAGAATTTAGGCAGACTGCATCCATTTAGAGACATCCCACTCAACTTTTTGAGTATACATTCTTCTCAATATATTTTAAATGCGGCATGATACACAGAGATTTTCAGAGGCAGAACATTACATTTGTGCAATACAGATAACAAGATACCTCCACCTCCATAAAATATTTCTATGCATTATAATCAAGCAATGGGAATATACATTATTTTCCATATGATATTCAGACTCTCACAAATTATCCAAGAATGTCCCTAAATGTGTTCTGATTCCAGCTGTTCTTGAATGTGTACATAATGAAGGGAAAGAAGACCGACAGCCTTAAGGCACTGGACTAGGACTCAGAAGACCTAGGTTCAATTGCCAGTTCTCCCACATACTTCCTGTGGGACCTAGGGCAAGTCACTTTCCCTACCTCACAGAAGTGGTGTGTGGATAAATTCAGTAATGTTTGTGAGATGCTCAGATACTACAGCAATAGACAGACCTTTTCTCCCTGGCTCTCTTCAGACCTTTGTACATACGGTGAAAAGGGCAGGAAGAATCAAGATGCTTATATGCTCCTTAAGGACAAGATGCAAATGTGTTATGGTTTTGTTAGACATCACAAGCTGTATGTGGTGGAGAATGTTCCAAAAACACTGCTGCTGGTGCACAACACACAACCGAAGTGCCTGTGGCTTTAAAAGCTACAATAAAAATCTTAGTATAATAGCACACATGTATATATTTAAGAGGTGTCCTTTAATGGACTAGAATGATTATTCCATTTTTCCTAGACAGAAAGGTACAAATTCTACCCTCAGTGCAACCCAAATACATCAATAGGGATTTCACAGGCTTAATGGAGGACGAAATTTGGCCTGGGGTTTTCTTCTTCACGTAAGGCTCAGACAGTGCGATACATTCTGCACTAAATCTGGCCCAGGGTTAATTAAAGGGCTATAGGTAAATGTTGACATTTCTTTAATTTTCAAGTGAACATCTATTCCCTAAAAATGTTGCTGTGCAAAACTGTTGTGGTTAGACAGTATGTAACTATGTAATAATTGCTATGTGCCCACTCCCAACTTTCCCACCTAAAGATAAATTCATAATTGTATACTGTGCTGCTTGCTGCTAAAAAAAAATAATCTCATAATTATATCACTGTTTGGGATAACTACTGGATTATTAATGCCCTTCAATAAACATGAAATGAAATAATTCATTAGTGTGTGTCATGGACTGTCAATCAATTATATGATAAATAATCTATATAAAGCAGTGGCTCTCAACCTTTCCAGACTACTGTACCCCTTCAAGAGTCTGATTTGTCTTATGTACCCCCAGATTTCACCTCACTTAAAAACTTACAAAATCAGACATAAAAATACAAAAGTGTCACAGCACACTATTACTGAAAAATTGCTTACCTTCTCATTTTTACCATATAAATATAAAATAAACCAATTGGGATATAAATATTGTCCTTACATTTCAGCAGTATAAACAAACCATTGTCTATGACATTTTAGTTTGTACTGGCTTCGCTAGTGCTTTTTATGTAGCCTGTTGTAAAACTAGGAAACTATCTAGATGAGTTGATGTACCCCCGGAAGATCTCTGAGTACTCCGAGAGGTACACGTACCCTTGGTTGAGAACCACTGATATAAAGGATATTGTATTTATATTTCACAATCATGATCTTAGAGTACAGGCTGTTTATCCAAAAAGTCTATTTGGTAGTACTGACTCAGTCAGCCAGGTGAATTTATGAGAACCTATTTGAACCTCAACAGCATTATGGGTTCAATACAGACCAATAATGTGAGACAAAAAATATCTAATAGAAGAGGGCCTAATATATCATGCAATGCCTCATGTGGATTAAGTGAGAAACTATTGCAGAAACCATTTTATTTTAGAGCATGTTGCTTTGGCAATCCAGCTAAATAAAAGCTATAATTTTGAATAAGGATCAAAACACAGAACTCTTTAAGACTACAGAGGCCACTGGTGCACAAAGATAGTATTTTACATAGTTGAAACAATTTGATAGAGTCAAAGTCATTTTGTACCTTGTCTCCTATATATAATAAGTCCAAGTCTACTGAGCTTGATTTGTTTTGCACACTCAGAAATAAGAGTGATGATGAGTCAATAATAATTGGTATAAAAACTTCAGTGATGTGAACAAAAGGTCAAAAAAGAATGGACCACTTCTGTGTATTCTATTCTAAATGAGAATGGTTTATTTCCTGTAGTACTGGCACAGACATTATATAAAATTGAAATTGTGCTTCTAAACAGTTAAGACCTTTTGAAATTATAAGTGGGATATAGTCCAACTAAAAATCTGTAAAACACTCACCATTTTCATGAATTTTTTTTTTTTTTTTGCTACAGCAAGTCAGAACTGAAATATCCCACATCAAACATTTAAAACAGATATGAACTTCAGTTATACTTTGAGATCATGTTCTTTTCTTATGGACACTCAGAGCAGAACGTGTCCTTTCTTGTCCCCTGGAAAGATTTTCAAAAACTAACTGCATGCAGTAGACATTACAGTTTAAGGGGTCAATCTTGCAACCCTTACTCACATGTTTAAATATGCTCTTCACTAATAGTACTGCAATGAGTAAATTTTGTTCACAGGAGTAAGGGTCGCAGGGTTAGACTCTTAATAAGCCACTTCACACTAATATGTAAATATGGGTATTGGTTTTCCAAGATCAGTTAATTGACTTGAGTGGTCTAACAGCCGCTTCAGTTTTGTCTCCATTTAATCTGACCTTCAGTTTAATTTGACCTTTCAGATCAAGATGTCTAGATATTTGACCTTGAATGAACTTAATCAACACTTTCTTTTTTTATTATTATTATTCTGAATAATTTTAAGCATAAAAATACTTCTGTAGCACGCACAATTTGGCAATACAACATATTTGTACTGTGCATAAGAAATTTACTTGGATAGCAGAAGCAAAAATGACTGTGTTTGACAAAAGAATCCCATATCCATTACCATAATAGATCAAATATCCATAGATATCTCCACTCTGTTCCAAATAAAACTGTGAATCCTAACAAGCCAGACAAATGTGACTGTCAGCCCCCTCAAATCAATACTCCTGGAATATCAGCTTTTCTCTGTGGCCTAACAACTGCTAGTACCTCTTCTCTGTTTCCCCATGTAACTCTTTGACTTTTAGTGGGAGATACTGAAATACAAAATATAGGTCAAGCTGATTAGGAGAGAACATCCTCCATGTGATGTTTACATTACAGTTTGCACCATACTGCATAGTGTGATTGTAAATGAAAGAAAAAGACAGTCATACTAATTTTCATTACCCAAGTCAGAAATAAGCATGTAGAGTTAAAAAGAGGCTAGAGTTACTTTATAACTAATCATTGAATCAATATAAGTCATTTAAAAATAAACAGAATACAAACCCAGGTAAGTTACCTGGACCAAACCTTTTTTTATGCTCAACATGCGTGTTTAATATTTTAACAAAATAATACTCTGAGCTTTTCGAAGTTGCCAGAAAACTAAGAAACCTCAGCAATAAAAGATTATCTCTCTAAATCAATTAAAGCTTAGACTTCACAATTGAATTTTAGATTCCAAAACTGAGTCCAACTCAGTGTAATATAAATATATTTATATTCTGATTTTATTACTCAGGAAGTCTCATCACATGGGCCAAGCTAGATTCGTCCTTGACTTGGTCAGTCATTTGCACTTGTGCCCATACACAAGGAATTAATTTAATTATTTAAATGCTGCAGATTCACAGCATGAAGCATATTGTTTCTGTGTTGGGTTTTTTAAATGATTGTTATTATTTTATGATGGAAACTGTATCAAAGCAGTACCAGAATCAAAGGTTCTTTAGCATATCAGCGTCTTCTAGGAGAACTCCTTTCCTTGCCACCTAGACAAGGAAAAGCTTCCCTAGAAAACATCTCTGATCTTTATGAATGGAAGGATTTATCTCTTTATTTTATTAAATTAGTAAATTTAAGGAGTTCATGGAAATATTTAAAACCAGCAATATGTCAGTCTTATGAGTCTTGTAATGACTTTTGTATTCTTTCAATATAAGAGTTGAGATGAAATGCAATGAACCATCTTATTAATATCATGCAAACTAAAAAAGAGATTAATGTATTTTATCTCTCTAAATTCTGTCTATAATTTAAAGAAAAGATTTAAGATTGCATAACCAAAATTAACTGGTAAATTTGCATAGTGATTTGTAACTATGTTTTTTTTAAAAGAACAGGGTCAACTGTGATTTAATTTCTATTTTGCTGATAATTCAATAACTTCCACATTTAGATTACACCTTTCAAATCTATGAAGTTTAAAAAAAAAAGTTTTATCCAGCATTATATGAAGTGGTCTACTACTACACATCCTCTCTACGAACTTGTATCCTAGGCTGCAGGAACAAAGCTGAAGAAGTACTGCAATGATTTTACTTCTAGACTTTCACTCCAATATTACATATGTGGAATAAATATCTGATGTTTATTTTAGTTATGTAGTTTGAACACCTTAAAAAGACAATACCTAAGTACTGTAAATGTAGCCCACTTTAATACAGTATCTCTAAAATCTGATAATGTACACTTAGGCAGCATTGTATTAGCTATGTTCTGCGTGTAATAGTGGCTTTGCAATAATGTTACAATTATAAATGGAAGTTTCCTTGTGATACAGCTGACTTGCCAATTTTATATTGACCCTCCATGTTTTTTATTTATTTATATCCCTTCCTCTCCTCCCTCCTCTCCCCACCCCTCCTTGACCTGTAGAGAGTGAGAGGAAAGAAAATAGGAATGAAATACTAAAACTAATTTAAATCTTATTGTTCTTTAAGTAGTATAAATGTATCTAAAACATATGTTATGTATGAATGTCTTCTAATATTTAAAAAAAAATCCTGCCAGCAAGAGTTTAACAAGAAGTATTATTTTGAAGTAAAGGAAGAATTAAAGAGTTCTATTTGCATTCATTAGGCTGGCTAATTTAAATTTTAGTGTGTGTGTATAAAAGAAACAGAAACAAACAAAAACATCTTGTCAAACTGCCACTCCATGTAAGGTCTAACAGGGTCTTGGTGTGGTGTTAGCAAATAAATGTACATTGTCTCAGCAGTGTGAGCAATACAATGCCACCAATCTCTCGTCCTCCACAGCCCTGAATTTATTATTAAATACAATTTAGCACAGCTCAATCATTGGACAGTATGTGATGCACTAAAGCACTTCTGTGTTTATCATCTTTACAAGCAACATGAGTAGTGGTGTCCTTTATTACCTCCTGCAAATCTGCAGCAATGATGCAAAACAGCTTCTTTTTTTTTAAATTCCCTTTTGGAATACAAATGTCTCCTTTCCCGATTTCTAACCAACATGCCCTGTGCCCATGATAGTTTCTGAATCAGCGATACCTTTCTGCTCTGTTAGTAAAAACGGAAACAAAATTACATTTGGATGGGGGTGGGGGGTTGGAGAAAAAACAAACCTAAAACCACAAAGACAACATTAAAACACTTGGGAAAAATATCTCAGCAACCGAGGATGAAAATTAATGGGCAGAAAAGCAGCAGGGAAATAAGCGACAATCTCCCCCTTCTCACTGGAACTCGTGCAACTAATGACCTCTCCAAGTGCTGAATTAAAAGGTTCCAGGAGACAAACCGCTCGCAGTCTGGTTATGAGAGAGACATACAAGAAGTTGTCAACTGCGCTAATACAATTAAAGAAGAGACATAAGAAAAGGAAAGAGAAGGAGAAGGGGAGAGAGGGTGCTGCAGATTTAGGCGCTGTTGCAGAATGAAAAGCAAGAGAAAAAGCCTGTAGCCAAATAAGAAGTGAAGAGCATTTACCAGCAGCAGCAGCAGGTTGAGCAGCCTGAGTCCCTCACACCATCTCTGGGTGATAACTTAACCCAGTGTTCAGCATCAGCGCGGATTCCTTCACTGAGGGGCGGGGGGGCTAGGACACCTCTAGGGAGAGCCGATGCAATATCCCAACGCGCCCTGCGAGCCTCCTCCCCACAGCGCCTGCCTCCTGAGAGCTGAGCCTCAGCGACGGACGGAGCCGCGACTGCTGCCTGCGAGCTACCCAAGCAGCTCAGTGCCAGCTGCTCTCTGAATCCAGCCCGGCAGACACCAGGTTGCACGAGCCCCTGAATGGGGGGCGCGAGCCAATCCCGGGCTCAGCTGCAAGCAGCAGGCAGCGCGCGCGCAGGGGCACCGTGCACAGGCACGGCCGGGAGGCGGCGGCGGATGCAGCAACCGCAAGCGGCAGCCGCCTCTGGGGTGCCTCGAGTGGGTGCACCCGAAGCGATGCCGGGTGCGGAGCGGGGAGGAGGCGACGATGGCAAGCACCAGGCCTGCTCTTTGCGTTCACGCCGTTACCGAGGCGCCAAGATTTTGTCTGGTGTTTTGTGTTCCATTCCCGGCTGTTTGCATTTTGCGACCGTAAATCCCGCAGCTGAGCTGCTGATGTGCTTTGCAGTTGTGTGTTTACGGTAAAGGTGCGGGAAAAGGGGAGAAGGTGATGCACCGGCAGATCGCCCAAGCGGGGGTGCTTATGCTAATGACAGCATGGAGACGGGGGAAGCTTTTGGCTGCCGAAGCCAAGCACCGACGGGTATGGTTCATCAGCTCTGGGCCTGCCAGTGGCTGGAGAAAGAGGGGCAGGACACTCACAGCAGGCAGGCACATTGCAACGGCTCCCTCTCAGCTCCTTCCCTAAGGGGTTGTAGGGAAGTAAGTTGGTTGCACAGTTTCCACTGTGGCCTAAACAAGCTGCTTAGTGATTAAATAAATGAAGGAACCTGCAGGAGGATCCTCCAAGGTGGCAGGGCGTCCTTGGGACTGTTCTAAATCTCAAGCCTAACTCTCGTTTCTCTTGTGGAAACGTGTGTGCAGCTGTATAACTCTATACCCATACCTAAGTTTATGTGGCACTCATCTGGCTCTTTCTATAGTTTAGCTGTTGAATCCCTCACTACTTTGTAAACTCCTTCGGGTCTCAGACTGTGGCCCACCATTCATATACCTCCCCCTGGGAAACTGAAGCAGGATTGATTGATAAACCATTCCCTATTTTGCATAAGAGACAGTAGATAATGTTGCATCCGAAGAAGTGAGGTTTTTACTCACGAAAGCTTATGCCCAAATATATCTGTTAGTCTTTAAGGTGCCACCAGACTCCTTGTTGTTTTAGTAGATAATGTTTTCACCCATCAGCTCATAGAGAGCTGAGAAGCAAAAACATTATGGTGCTTGTTTGCTCTAGGCTAGTTATATACATGAAATAGAGATGGGTTGTTTCACTTTCTATGTAATAATATACAAAAAATGGTCTGATAACTGCCCCAAACTAGCTTTGCTCCTTATGAAAATGTAGGGATACTAGAGCAAAGCATCAGAGGGGTAGCCATGTTAATCTGAATCTGTAAAAAGCAACAGAGGGTCCTGTGGCACCTTTAAGACTAACAGAAGTATTGGGAGCATAAGCTTTCGTGGGTAAGAACCTCACTGCTTCAGATGCAAGTAATGGAAATCTCCAGAGGTAGGTATAAATCAGTATGGAGATAACGAGGTTAGTTCAATCAGGGAGGATGAGGTGCTCTGCTAGCAGTTGAGGTGTGAACACCAAGGGAGGAGAAACTGATTCTGTAGTTGGATAGCCATTCACAGTCTTTGTTTAATCCTGATCTGATGTTGTCAAATTTGCAAATGAACTGGAGCTCAGCAGTTTCTCTTTGGAGTCTGGTCCTGAAGTTTTTTTGCTGTAAGATGGCTACCTTTACATCTGCTATTGTGTGGCCAGGGAGGTTGAAGTGTTCTCCTACAGGTTTTTGTATATTGCCATTCCTGATATCTGACTTGTGTTCATTTATCCTCTTGCATAGTGATATCCACTACTCCCAGAAAACACCATCCTAGCCACCATGGATGTTAGAAGCTCTCTACACAAACATTCCACACACAGATGGAATACAAGCTATCAGGAACAGTATCCCTGATGATGACACAGCACAACTTGTTGCTGAGCTCTGTGACTTTATCCTCACGCACAATTATTTCAAATTTGGTGACAATATATAGCTCCAGACCAGTGGCACCGGTATGGGCACCCGCATGGCCCCACAATATGCCAACATTTTTATGGCTGACCTGGAACAACGCTTCCTCAGCTCTCATCCACTCTCGCCCGTTCTCTACCTACGCTACATTGATGACATCTTCATCATCTGGACCCATGGGAAGGAGACCCTGGAAGAATTCCACCATGATTTCAACAGCTTCCACCCCACCATCAACCTCAGCCTGGACCAATCTACACAGGAGGTGCACTTCCTAGACACCACAGTACAAATAAGCGATGGCCATGTTAACACCACCCTATACCAAAACCCCACCGACCGCTATGCCTACCTTCATGCCTCCAGCTTCCACCCCGGACACACCACACGATCCATTGTCTACAGCCAAGCGCTGAGGTACAACCGCATCTGCTCCAACCCCTCAACACACCTACACCCTCAACTGTTTCTTTATTTCCTTGTGTGGTATTGTAGTTTAGAGAATGCTTGGTGAAGATCTTGTAGGTGTTGGACAGAGACCAACACCTACAAGATCTTCACCAAGCATTCTCTAAACTACAATACCACACAAGGAAATAAAGAAACAAATCAACAGAGCCAGATGTGTACCCAGAAACCTCCTGCTACAAGACAGGCCCAAAAAAGAAACCAACAGAACTCCACTGGCCATCACCTTCAGTCCTCAGCTTAAACCTCTCCAATGCATCATCAGTAATCTACAACCCATCCTGGACAATGATCCCTTACTTTCACAGACCTTGGGAGGCAGGCCAGTCCTCGCCCCCAGACAACCCACCAACCTTAAGCATATTCTCACCAGCAACCACGCACCGCACCATAAAAACTCTAATTCAGGAACCAACCCATGCAACAAACCTCAATGCCAATTCTGCCCACATATCTACACCAGCAACACCGTCACAGGCCGAACCAGATCAGCTACAACATCACCGGCTCATTCACCTGCATGTCCACCAATGTTATATATGCCATCATGTGCCAGTAATGCCCCTCTGCTATGTACATTGGCCAAACTGGACAGTCCCTATGCAAGAGGATAAATGGACACAAGTTCAGATATCAGGAATGGCAATATACAAAAACCTGTAGGAGAACACTTCAACCTCCCTGGCCACACAATAGCAGATGTAAAGGTAGCCATCTTACAGCAAAAAAACTTCAGGGCCAGACTCCAAAGAGAAACTGCCGAGCTCCAGTTCATTTGCAAATTTGACACCATCAGATCAGGATTAAACAAAGACTGTGAATGGCTATCCAACTACAGAAGCAGTTTCTCCTCCCTTGGTGTTCACACCTCAACTGCTAGCAGAGCACCTCACCCTCTCTGATTGAACTAACCTAGTTATCTCCATACTGATTTATACCTGCCTCTGGAAATTTCCATTACTTGCATCTGAAGAAGTGAGGTTCTTACCCACGAAAGCTTATGCTCCCAATACTTCTGTTAGTCTTAAAGGTGCCACAGGACCCTCTGTTGCTTTTTACTGATAATGTAAACTTTAACGATAGAGAACAGCAATAAAGGAGAGGGGCATTTCCCTTCAAATGGTTTGTGTTTGATTAATGAGGGCGGTAGAGGAATTTTTTCACAGTGCTTGTCACTAGTCCAGGCACATGCCCCTGGCCCCCTCCTATCCCTATGTCAGGGACGCACAACTCAGGCTCAGCCTTAGCTTTCAAACAATTCATTGCATATTTCTATGTTAGAAATAGTGGAGCTTTAAGGTACAAGAGGGAAGTTGAGGTCACAGACTGACTCTCCTCTAGCTGAAGACTTAGGCCAGGTTTACATTAAAGACTTATAGTGGTATAACTATATTTCTCAGGGGTGTGAAAAATCCACACACCTGAGCAACATAGGGCTTGGCTCCACTTGCAAGTTAGAGCGCATTAAAGCAGCCCTGGATGCCCTAACTCACGACCCGTCCACACTGGCAAGGCACTTAGAGTGCCTGGACTCTGCAGCTGGAGTGCTCCTGGTAATCCACCTCCATGAGACGCATAACGCTTGGTGCCCCTCGGCTGAAACGCCTGTGCTCTGATCGGCCTCTGGAAACATCCCATAATCCCCTTAAGTCAAGTGGCCACTCTTGTCATTGTTTTGGAATCGCTGCAGGAATGCGGATATGCCCTTTCAAAGCCGGCGTGCTTATCTGCTCCAGGACAAAGCAAACCATTACTGTGGAATGCTGTGTGTGAGAGGCGGAGAGGGGAGGTCTGCTGCTGTCTGAACTTACAAGACAGCCTGCTGACATACTCTCAGCCCCCCCAAAAAACCCACTCCCTCTCTCTCCCCACATACACACAGCACACTCCCTGTCACACTCCACCACCCCCCATTTGAAAAGCACGTTGCAGCCACTTGCATGCTGGGATAGCTACCACAATGCACTGCTCTCTGTGGCCGTTGCAAGAGCTGCTAACGTGGCCATGCCAGTGTACTTGAATCTGACAGTGTGGACACACTGCAGCGCTTTCCCTATTGCGGTCTCCGAGGGCTGGTTTAACTCACAGCGCTCTACAACTGCAAGTGTAGCCATGCCTATAGTTATAGCGACTAACCCCCCAGTACTATATCAACTGGAGAGTTTCTCCATCAACCTAGCTACTGCCTCTCAGGGAGCTAGATTAACTACGCTAACAGGAGACGCTCTCCTGTTGGTGTAATAGCGTCTTCAATAAAGCACAAGAGCAGCCAGCTGCACCGCTGTACGTGAGGATAAGTCCTGAGAAGGTGAGATTGGTGGAGAGGTGTTTTCTCCACATAGTTAGGAGTTACAGAACTTTCACTGAGTTACCCTCCAGGCCCTTGGAAATAGGTAGCAGACTTGAGCAATACAACACAGAGCCTTAACTTCCATAATGGACACATGTTTAATGGCCCACATTAGCCTTGACCCTTGCTTTCCTTCATGCCACTACGATTAAGTTGCCTCAAAAGCAGATCAAGCTGGGGTATTTATTCATTATTGTAAAGCACTCTGAAGACCTAAGTGTTGAGTATTATGTGACAGACCTCAGATTTTCCACTTTTCCAACACCTATACCTCTACCCCGATATAACGCGACCGGTTATAACACGAATTCGGATATAAGCAGCACTCCAGGAGAGCGAGGCTACGCACTCCGGCGGATCAAAGCAAGTTCGATATAACGCGGTTTCACCTATAACGCGGTAAGATTTTTTTGGATCCCGAGGACAGCGTTATATACCTGGAACCAGGAATAAAAAGCCACAGCAAAGCAAACCAGAAGTTCAAGAAAGAAAAGAGCAGCAGGCTGCTAAACAGCACTTGATAGGATCCTATAAAACTCCCTCCAGCTACTTGGCAAAGCCAAAAAAAAAAAAAAAGTAGGAGCTTAAATTAATCAGGATATGTAAAAACAGCAGTAAAGAAACCGTAGAGACATATAATCCACAGCAGCAGGGCTTTTTGTAATGGTACTGCTAAAACATAACTGTCTTCAATTCTATATTCCATAAAATAGAAAGTCTGTGTGGAAGAGCAAAGCAAACCAATGTATGGTGCACCAGCGGTGGTAGAGAAGCATACTGTCAATGTCTCGTTGGAGACAAACTACAGTAGAGTTAATTTTCTGACTGTGACTATAGTTTTCTAATTGTCAGCAAAGAAAAGGAGTTTTAAGGGGCAATCCAGAAATCAGCGGGGAAGTATCTCTCAGCTCTTCCAGGTTAATTGAGAAGTGGGGTTAGCGGAGTGTGTTAGTAGAGTTTGCTAAATTTATAAACAGTCCACTTGCCGGAGGACTAAGCTTACATATATAGGGGTGAAGCACACGCAACCTCTCCCACACCATTTCAAGATAGATGTCTGTGTCAGACGCTGCAGACTAAGTTCTCACATAACATAGATGGTGATGTGCCTTGATTCTGCTAAGAGACCTCTGTATAGGGATGTTGTGACAATTAGGTTAAGGGAAAGAATTTCTGCCCAGAGACAAATTGTAATCTGCAAAAATGAATAGTAAAGATGTATTCAAAAGTGAATTGCTTTTAAGAGGCAAGTTGTTCCAAACAGGAAGTGTAGCCTACATTGATAGATTTATAAAAAATAGGCCTACTCTTGTCAGACAAACATGATGCAATGTTTGATGACATAAAAGGTTTGGTTGACAATGGTAATAATGTTGACATAACATACTTGGATTCTCACCAACAGAAGTTGGTCCAATAAAAGATAATATCTCATCCACTTTGCCTCTCTAATATTCTGGGACTGACACAGCTACACTGTATACATTAGATTCTGTAAGGCATTTGACAATGCTGCATGACATTCTCATAAAAACTAGCATTATACAGAATAGACCTAGCCCATATGAAATGGTTTTGAACTAGTAAATGATAGATCTCAAAAAAGTATTTGTAAATAGTGAATTCTTATCCAATAGGGGTGTTTCTAAGTGGGGTTACACAGTGATTTGTTCTTGGCCCAATGCTATTCAATATCTTTATCAACTATCTGGAAGAACATATAAAATTACTGACTAAAATTGAAGATGACAAACAACAAAATGCAGTGGAGTGGCAAATGATGGGGACAGGTCAGTTAAAACAGACAGTCCTGCATCACTTGGTAAGGCGGCCTCATTTGAAGAACACAAATTTTAATATAGCTAAATACAAGGTCATATATTTGGGAACAAAATTGTCTGACATCTAAGATGGGGGCTGCGTCCTGGAATACAGCCACTCTGAAAAGTATTTAGGGGTCATGACAGATAACAGCCAACTGAACCTATGCTCCCAGTAGGATGCTGTATATAAGAGGGTGAATGCAATGTCCAGTTCTTTTGTCCCCTCTTCAAGAAAAGGATGTTGAAAAATTGGAAAGTGTTCAGAAAATGGCCCCAAGACTTATTGAAGGTCTGGAAAACATGCCTTACAAGTGAGAGACTTTAGAAATTCTATTTATTTTATCTAAGACAGTGGTTCCCAAACTTGTTCCACTGCTTGTGCGGACAAAGCCCCTGGCGGGCCGGGACAGTTTTGTTTACCTGCCGCGTCCTCAGGTTTGGCCGATCGCGGCTCCCAGTGGCCGCGGTTCGCTGCTCCAGGCCAATGGGAGCTGCTGGAAGCGGCGGCCAGTACTCCCTCGCCCTCGCTGCTTCCACTGGGATCGCGGCTCCCAGTGGCCGCGGTTCGCTGCTCCAGGCCAATGGGAGTAGCGAACCGCAGCCACTGGGAGCCGCGATGGGCCGAACCTCAGGATGCGGCAGGTAAACAAACTGGCCCGGCCCGCCAGGGGCTTTCCCTGCACAAGCGACGGAACAAGTTTGGGAACCACTGATCTAAGGGAAGGTTAAGAGGTGACTTGATCATGGTTACAAGTACCTACATGGGGGAGAGATTTCTGGTAATAGTGTTCATAGATAAGGCAAACTGCACCTCCAAATCCTCTTGGTCTCTGCAAGCACAGCTACTCAGGTCTCCAACTTAGAGCCAGCACCTTTCTCAGGATGGAACCATGCAAATTTTGCACTCAGATTGGGACCAGGGTTGTAGTCCTGCATGTATCAATTATGATTTACTTTGGCAGCTTAGACATATTCAGACCCTGAAATTCTGTTCCCTCTGGGGCACTGATAAGTGTTGCAATACCCCTCTGGGGCAATGACCATACAGCCTCCTTAAAGCAATGTTATTTATATACACAACAAAAGCTTTTAAGCAAAAATGTATCTTAAAAACAATAAAACACTGTATTCATATCCAGGTTTCCCTTAAGGCTATTGCCTGGACCTGGGAAGGCCAAATTTCTTATACTCTCTCCGTACATTCTCTCTCTCTCAATCCATATTCCTAGGCAGTGCTGCTAAGTGACCCCCCTCTCCTCAACCTACTTCTCCTCCTCTGCAAGGCTTTTAAACTCTGATCTCTAGCCGCCAAGCCTGGCAAAAACAAGTTTTGCAACTGACTGGAGCCAGGATCCTTGAAGCTATCAGCTTTCTCCATTGTCTTCCAAATGTGTGCTTGGGTTTACTTAGCTAGAACAATTGTGTAGCTTTCCCCTTTGCTCTTCCTACAGACCCCTAGTGGCCAGCTCAGGCCTACATTTTAAGCCCAACCCAGGCCCAAACACTCTCAACCCAACCTGAGAAGGTCAATCATTTTCCAATCTGACCCTTGCCCTGAGCCTGAGTCAACAACACCACTGTTTTCTTTCCCATGGGATCAGCGCAGTGGTGGCTGTGTGCCCTACTTCTGCCGTCCACCGCCCTCTGCTCTGCTGCATGTGCCCTATGGAATGAGAAGTGCTGTAACTCATTGGCACAATCCCTCTGCAGTGCACAGCACAGTGAGGTGGGCAAGCAGGAGGAGAGCTGACCCGACCTGAATGGGTGTGGTTGTTTTCTGACCCAACCTGGACCCAAACACCTATAGTCAAGTCCCATCAGGTTCAGGTTGCATTGCAGGGCTCTACCAATTAAGTTAGAGCAATACATTCATACAGGAAATGTTAATAACCCTCCATAGCTATACAGCAACGTTAGCTCGCTGACCAGGTCACTGACAGTACTCATGCAATTATTACTTATGTATTAACCTCTGGATAACTAGAACAGCTCCACGACAGTCACAGATGGCTCTTTTATTAACAAAATGGAATAATGAGATCCAGTGGCTGAAGCTAAGCAGATTTAGACAAGAGATTAGGGTGTGTTTTTTCCAACAGTGCAATTAACCAACTGTTGGAACAATTTACCTGTGGATGTGGTGGAGTCTCTATCTTTTGACGGCTTTAAAATCAAGCCTGGATTTCTTTCTAAAAAATATGCTGTACCTCCAACAGAAATTATGAGTTTGTAAAAGATTGCTGGGGGAGATCCTTTGGCCTGTGCTATGTAGGAAGTTAGACTACATGACCATAATGGTCACTTTGGGCCTTAAAACGGAGTCTATGAAAGGTGATTTATTCTAACAAATGACAAAATTTTCAGAATAAAGAGAAAACTTATTGTAATTACATAATGCCTCTCAAAAGTTGTAACACTTGTAAAAAAAAGAGGATTATTTTAATTAATTGGTAGAATTTCCAACATTTGATATATCCTGGTATATCATTGGTGGCACAATTGCTATGTCTTTTTTTCCACAGCAGGAAATACATTCTCAGTATAGCAGGTGCAAGGAATATCGGGAAAGAAATCAGAAGTACATATGGCAATATCTGTTCCAAGAAACCTGAAAAATAACCGCACCATAGTGTTGGAGAAATATCTGCTCAGCATGTAGCTAACTTCCAGGAGAGGCAGGAGGAGTGGAGGAAAGGGAATGTTCCAACACTGGGATTATCACTTCTGATAGTTCAGCAAATATGATGCAAGCATGACACAGAGACGGGTAATTTGTCCGTGTGCCAAGTTTTACATATTGTCTGAAGCTGATTGTGATTTGTCAAGCAAATGGATGGAAGAAAAATGTTGAAGCCATGCTGATATTTTCAGCTAGTCTTTAGCTCCCTCAGTCTTTTTTGTTTTCTGTTTCACAGCCAACCCATCATACCTTGTGAGAATTATAGCCTGCCTTTGAAATAGCTCAGATGGGAAGTTCTGAGCAGGTAGAAAGCTACTTTCTCTATGCTTGAACAGCTCTGAACAATTCAAAGCCATCAACAACTTTGAAGTTATGGAAAGAAGGAGAAGGGGACAAAAAAGAAATAGTGTGTTAGAGAAAGTTTGTATACTAGCTAGAAGCCTTTTACCGACAACTGATGAGTTGAAACAGGTACATATTGCCACAGCAAAAGTTATGTCATCCCTCTCCCATCTGCTTGAGAGGGGCAAAATTGCTGTATTCATGAGCAATTTAAAAACAGCAAATTTGGTGGACATGGTCATCCCTAATGAGACTTTAATGCAAAGCACAATAGGGTATTCGACACCTACTTAATGTTCTTTCTACATATTTTAAAACTACTGATTTACAGATTCAAAGCCCTTTTCTTCCACATGGATTGTGCTGACCAAGAACGCTGCAAAGATATTCTAATGAAGAAGGTTGCCAACTGAATTTCAAAGTACATTACTGTTGTCTCTTAGGCCTTGGCTACACTTGCACGTTATAGCGCAATAAAGCCGCCAAGAGCGCTCTACTCACTCCCCGTCCATACTGGCAAGGCACGTAGAGCGCTCTGACTCCATGGCTGGAGCGCTCCTAGTACTCCACCTTCCCGAGAGGAATAACCTTTGTTGCGCTCTCGCTGGAGCGCCGTGGTGCCAGCACCTAATGCGCTCTGATTGGTTCTGATTGGCCTCCGGAAGTGTCCCACAATGCCTGTTCTAGCCACTCTGGTCATCACTTTTGAACTCTGCTGCCCTGTCCTCAGGAGACCAAGCGTCAGACCCGCCCTTTAAATTCCCTGGGAATTTTGAAAATCCCCTTCCTGTTTGCTCAGCCAGGCGTGGAGTGCTCTCAGCACATCTTTCCAGGTGGCCATGCCTCCACACGCCAGGCAATCCCCAGTATGGAGCAATGGCGAGGTGCTGGACCTCATCAGTGTTTGGGGGGAGGAAGCTGTCCAGTCCCAGCTGTGCTCCAGCTGTAGGAATTATGATAACTTCAGGCACATATCAAGGGCCATGATGGACAGGAGCCAGGACCAGGATGCGGTGCAGCGTCGGGTTAAAGTGAAGGAGCTGCGGAATGCCTACCGCAAAGCCTGCAAGGCAAACGGCCGCTCCGGTGCTGCCCCCACGACCTGCAAATTCTACAAAGAGCTGGACGCAATACTTGGGGGCAATCCCACCTCCACTGCAATGACCACCATGGACACTTCTGAGCCCAGCACAGCAAGGGAAGAGGAGGGGGAGGAAAGCATGAGCAATGGTGCTGAGGTAGGGGGACACACCCCGGAATCCCTAGATGCATGCAGCCAGGAGCTCTTCTCGATCCAAGAGGAAGGCAGCCGGTGCTTGGGGAAGGGCAAACAACAGAGGAGGTTCCTGGTAAGCGGCTTTCTTTTCGGGAAGGAAGTTTTTAGGTACAGGCTCTTTGGGCAAGGAGGGTAAGGGCTGCATGCATGCCTAAATGTGGAATAGCGCATTGATGTGGTCTATCACATTGCAGTAATCAGCATCGGTGATCTCTTCAAAAGTCTCAGCCAGAACGTGGGCAATGCGCCTGTGCAGGTTTATTGGGAGAGCCAGCATGGTTCTTGTCCCAGTCAGGCTGACGTGTCCACGCCCCTGTGCCGTGAGGGGTGGGGGGATCATTGCTGCACACAGGCAAGCTGCATATGGACCAGGGCGGAAGTCGCATTGTAGGAGAAGACCCTCCCTTGCTTCCCTGGTCACCCTCAGCAGTGAGATATCTTCCAGGATGAACTCCTGTGGAGAATGTTGGGACAGTGTTCAGTGTAGGTGCCCCCTGCAGCTGTTGGCTCTACCCAAGGCACAGAAACCCACAGGACAGGACAGCCATGAAACAATCTGTCCCCATGGATCTTGTGCTTACTCACCATTTCTGGGGCTCCCCTGGGTTACGTGCACTCGGTTTGGGACAGACAAAATATGTTTTTTGTGATTGCCCTCCTTAAGTGCAGGGGAATCATTGCTCTGTCTGGCGTGTACAATGCTGCCACTGTTAAGTGTTGCATTTTGCCTGTCTAGGTGCAACCTTGAGATCTCAGCCACCATTCTTATCACCGGCCGACAGACTGAGAAGACTCCGGATGAGGCCGCGTAGAAGCAGAGAAGACATGTTACATGAAGTCATGCAGCAGTCTGTAAACGAGAATTGAAAGGCACAGAAGTGGAGGGAGAGTGAAAGGAGGATCCGCCACGAAAATGCGACGCACCGGCAGCAAAGCATGGAACGCTTGATTAGCATAATGGAGCGCCAAGCGGACTCTATCCAGGCGCTCATCACCCTGCAGGCAGAGCACTCCCGCGCTCGCCCCTCCACCCCGCAGCCTTTGTCCCAAAACTCTTTCCCTTGTGAACTCAGATCCCCTCCAGCCCTTTTTCCCCAACATCTGGGTTCTTACCGCCCCCAGCTGTCTCCTACACCCGTAGCTTCACCACCCACCCACAAAAACTAAGACCCTTATCCACTGCACTCAACCCCCCTCAACATGCCTTATAGCCATCCTGAAGTGCAGCACTCAGTGCACAGCACTCCAGATAGGATTCAAGAGTATGAAATCAGGACATACTCAAGCCTATGAATGAACCAGTCCCCACCCCACCCAACCCCCTTGCCCTTTTGGTATTTCTGTGTTACTTTGTTTTTTTGTTTTCATTTTTTTTTCAATAAATGAATTTTCTTTTCAAGAAAGGGAGTTTTTTACTTTGAAAACATACTTTATTAGTGCATAAAGCAAAATATACCTTAGCCCAGGAAAGCAACAAGCACTGCAAGTCAGTGTACCAAACACAGCCACTGCACTTAACTCCCATGCAGAGCACCGGACATTACTGGTGGCTTTCAGCCTCAAATTGCTCCCTCAAGGCATCCCTAACCTTGCAGCCCCACGCTGGGCCCCTCTAATAGCCCTGCTCTCTGGCTGTGCAAATTCAGCCTCCAGTTGTTGAACCTCTGAGGCCCATGCCTGAGTGAAACTTTCACCCTTCCCTTCACAAATATTATGGAGGGTACAGCATGCGGATATAACTGCAGGGATACGGTCTTCGGCCAAGTCCAGCTTCCCATAAAGAGAGCACCAGAGGCCCTTCAAACCACCAAAAGCACACTCCACAGTCATTCAGCACTGGCTCAGCCTGTAGTTGAACCGTTCCTGGCTGCTGTCCAGGCTCCCTGTGTAGGGTTTCATGAGCCATGGCATTAAAGGGTAAGTGGGGTCTCCAAGGATCACAATGGGCATTTCGACTTCCCCTACGGTGATCCTCTGGTCTGGGAAAAAAGTCCCAGCTTGCAGCTTCTTGAACAGGCCAGCGTTCCGAAAGATGCGTGCGTCATTCACCCTTCCGGGCCAGCCGGCGTTAATGTCAATGAAACGACCACAGTGATCCACAAGCACCTGGAGAACCATGGGGAAATACCCCTTTCGGTTAACATATTCGGAGGCTAGGTGAGCTGGTGCCAGAATAGGAATATGCGTCCCATGTATCGCCCCTCCGCAGTTAGGGAAACCCATTTGTTCAAAGTCAGCCACAATGTCATGCACGTTACCCGGAGTCATGGTTCTTCTGAGCAGGATGCGATTAAAGGCCCTGCAAACTTGCATCAACACAATTCCAACCGTCGACTTTCCCACTCCAAACTGGTTAGCGACCGATCGGTAGCTGTCTGGGGTTGCCAGCTTCCAGATTGCAATAGCCACCCACTTCTCCACTGGCAGGGCAGCTCTTAATCTCGTGTCCTTGCGCTGCAGGGTGGGGGCGAGCTCAGCACACAGTCCCATAAAAGTGGCTTTTCTCATCCGAAAGTTCTGCAGCCACTGCTCATCATCCCAGACTTGCAGGACGACGTGATCCCACCACTCAGTGCTTGTTTCCCAAGCCCAAAAGCGGCCTTCCATGGTGGAAAGCATGTCCATGAATGAGACAAGTAATTTCGTGTCGTATGCGTTACGTGACTCGATATCATCGTCGGACACCTCACTGTCACTTTGGATCTTAAGCAGTAACTCGACTGCCAAACGAGACGTGCTGGTGAGACTCGTCAGCATGTTCCACAGCAGTTTAGCCTCCATTCCCGCAGAACGAAAGGGAAGACAAAGCGCGCTCTGCACAGAACACATTGAAAGATGGCACCAAATGTGGATGGAAACACAGGGATTGCTGGGATGCGAAGTGATGCATCACGGGGCGTTGGGACAGGATCCAGAATGCCCCGCACCTCATGCCCCCTTCCCACAAGCCACAGCGCCAGAATGGGAAGAGGTGTTCTGTGGGATAGCTGCCCATAATGCACCACTCCAAATGCCACTTCAAGTGCTGCGAATGTGGTCACGCCAGTGCACTTGCAGCTGTCAGTGTGGACAGACTGGAGCGCTTTCCCTGGTGCGCTCTCCGAAGGCTGGTTTAACCCAAAACGCTCTACATCTGCAAGTGTAGCCATGGCCTTAGATAAGTCTTTGGTCTCCTGGCAGGTCTAGAGGAGAATACAGCCAGCATTGAGAAGGGCTTCTGTGATCTAATGGGGTCTGCTCCTAATAAACAGCACCCTTAGCAAGCCATGCACACAAAATTCCTAAAACCCGAAGGAGGGGTGTGACATAGTGAAATTTCACAACTTTTAATTGGAGTTTCTGAGGTACTGCTAGGGCAGTGTTTCCCAAACTGGGGGTTCACAAAATGTTACAGGGTGTTCTCGGGGAAAAATTCCCTAATGGTGGGCAGAGTTGTCCCTAGGGACCCCAGGCAGCATGGGACACTGAGGAGACTTAACCTTCAAGACTCCTTATAAGAAATGGAAAGGGAGGTGGTTATTTTTTGCTGTTTTTAAAATTAAATAGTCAGCTAGTATTGTTTTTAAAATTATTATGAAGAACAAGATCAAGCTTTGTTGTAACGTGTGTTGTTGGCCCAGACTGCTCAAGATCTGAATGCTTGTGTAGGAGGAACTCTTTGAGATGGCTTCTTAAATACCTTCATGCGGTTTCACATCTGATACTCCTTGATGAAACATAGGAGCCTTATCTTATAACAGGTTTATTCAAAGTGATACAAGCTACAAAAGTGAGATCTTGGAAGAGTCTTGCCATTTTCATAATGCAATAAAAATACTGTAATGATACATAATAATTAATAATACATAGTGTGTAATAAACACATCACAAAAACAAATTTTATATTTCCAAAATCACTGCTTTGATAATTCATACTCAGGTAAAGGAGAAAATCCCTGGAAATATTCATTTTTAAGAAGGGGTTCACGAGACTTGACATTTTAGTGAAAGGGTTGTTAAAGTTTCGGAACCACTGTGCTAGGGTGACCAGACAGCAAGTGTGAAAAATCAGGACAGGGGATGGGGGCTAATAGGCTGCATATACCCTGAGACAACTTATTGGCTTGGGTCCCATTCAGGCTGGAGAAGGATGAGATGGTGGTGATGCCACAGTACCCACCTTATAAAACTTTTATCCCAGCGGTTAGTACACTTAACCGAGGTAGGGGTAGGGGAATGGGAAAGGGGAGACCCAGATTCAATTTCCCCGTCTCTGCCACAGGATGAAAAAGGATTTGAATGGGGTTTCCCACTTTACAGACAGTGTTTAATCCCTGAGCTATGGGATATTCTGATATTGGTCTTGTGACAGATATGGCAATTTCATGAAAAGACCTGGACAAACTTTATTGCATTAAGATACAATCTTATTTAATTAGGTTTAAGTACCCTAGGATTTAATTGTATTAAAAATGCAAATGTATATGTATCATGGGATCGTATGTAATGTCTTGGGGTGGGGGGAGGGGGAAGAGAGACATGATTAATGTAACCCCTTGGGAAGTGTTATGAACATCAGATGACTTATTTAAACAATGTGCCAGACAATAATGGAATTTTAGTTGAGTGGGTTTCCTAGGAAACACTTGGGAGGAGGGAAATTCAAATTCCTACCTCCAGACCCAACCTTTTGAAGCTATGACCTGAAAAGAAAACCATTGCCAACAGATTGCCTACTCCCGCAATCTCAAGATCAAAGACCCCAGCTGTACATAGGACAGGCTGATTTATTCATGGTGTGATGTACTGTCTCTTGTTTGTTTGAGCATTCCCATCTCCTCAGTGCAAAGCCTCACTTTTGTGTTGGTTTCAGTTTTGCTGCTGAACAATAAAGCTCCTGCCCCAGCAAAAAGCTGTGCTTTGAACAACATCTGTCTGGGTCTATCTCCTTCTCTGCTGGACCCACATATAGCATCTGGGGGCCCTTGTACCGAGAAAAAAAAAAGTGGCACAAAGTTGTAACCACAGAAAACCTCTTGGTGAGGTCGGAAGGACTGATTCCTATAACAGCCCTTGTTGGAGTTGGAGTGATCTCTGGCACGCTTATTAGCATGCAGCTAGATTCTCTTGTGCTTTTCTCACAATGCGCTTGCTTCGGAAAAGCTGTGTGGTACCTTATCACTGTGAGTAATTACACTGTTTACAGCTTCTGGGGAGCAGGCAAAGCAGTCCTGCATAGGTGGATTGACATCCTAGGGGAACTTACAGTGCAGGCAGGGAACTGTGCAGCATGGAAGAACTTTGGTCAGAAGGGAAAGAGAGACAGGTCTTTACCAAGAGAGAGGATGGCTGAGGAACTGCAAGTCTAAAAGTGGATACCCTTGGTGTACCTCAAGGGGGAAAATACCAGTGCACTTGCTCTGAATTGTGACTTAGTCTCTGGCATATTCCACATCCCATGTGAGTGCTCTAGCCACATGGCTAGATGTTATAAGGTGGGAACGACCTCCCACTCCTGTTTTGTGTGGAGCAAGGCAGGCTCTTAACTCATTCCCACAAGAAGTGCCTTAGGCATCTGACTTCATGGTTCCCGTGGATTGTTAAGCAGAGATTGAGCTATAGGGAAGTGCCTATCTTCAAGAGGGTGGCAGGGCTTAGCACCCTGCCTTTCTTTGGTCAACGTCTACTATTGGCTAGCTTAGGTGGGGAGCCACCTAGCATGCTAGCGTTTGTGGATTGCATTTCAAGGCACCTCTCTCTCCCAGTTCATTGCAATAGGGAACATAGGTGCCTAACTCAGACTTTGTCGATTGCAGTGTTCTTGTTATTTGCTAGGCACCTAAAAGTTAGGTGTGAGGGGACTCAGCATTGCAAGATTGAAGTCCCTTTATAGATCCCATCCTGTAACCATAAAATAAAAAAAGTATATAGTTTTACCTACATACTCTGCCTTTTTTGTACCAAGAGGAAAAATGATAACAGTAAAAGGAGAATACATGATATTTTGGTTATTGTGAGGGAACTAGGGGCTTTCTAAATTGAACTAAGGGGAAAATGAATGCTTGTTTCTGGCATCCAAAATTTATTTTCTTTCAGCTGTGATGAAGCAGTACTACAGATAAAATATTCTTTTGCTGTAGCATGAATAAATGAGTTACCTACAGTCTTGGGTATCAGCAGAAGTAAATGGCAGCACAAAGATCAGTTCTAATGCATGACCTCGCTGAAAAGTCAGTTTAATTGCCAGGAGTTTCATCCAGTGGAAATATTCTCTGGAATAATACATGTAGAATGAGATGAAGGGAGGGAAGCTAGCAAAGTGTAAAGGATACAGTAGGTGAACATCTTTTGCCTAATACTGAAACCCACTCAAACATCATGAGGTTTAAAAACTGACAAAAAAAACCCAACAACATTAAAAAGTTAGCGTTCTGCTTGGGACTGAGAATGTAAAAAAGAAGCAGACAGAAATCATCCAATGGAAAAAGTCATGAAAATGCAGAGAGTGATGTGGCAGGGGGAGAATAAGTTTAAATTAAAATAGAAAAATGTGCTAATTTTGTGAACCCAGAAATAGTTACAGGTTTGAAAATCCTTGAACTTCACTGGGCTCAGTCAGCTCCAGTAAATATAAGGGCAGAGCAAGAATTAAAGTAACAGGTTAGGAAAATTAGGAGAATTAATTCCATGTACTGATACATAGGGACATAAGAATGACCATACTGATCAGACCAATAGTCGATCTAGCCCAGTATCCTGTCTTCCAAGAATGGCAGGTGCCAGCTGCTTCAAAGGGAATGAAAAGAACAGGGCAATTTATCAAGTGATCCATCCACAACTTCTAGCAGTCAGAGGTTTAGGGACACTCAGAGAACGGGGCTGCATCCCTGACTATTCTGGCTAATAGCCATTGATGGACCTGTCCTCCATAAACTTCTCATTCTTTTTTGAGCCCACTTATACTTTTGGCCTTCACAACATCCCATGGCAATGATAGCACAGGTAGACTATGCGTTGTGTGAGGAAGTACTTCCTTATGTTTGTTTTCAGTTCATTTAATCAGGTGTCCCCTGGTGGTTGTGTTATGTGAAGGGGTTAACAACAGTTCCTTGTTCACCTTCTCCACATCATTCATGATTTTATAGACCTCTATCACATTTCCCCTTAGTCGTCTCTTTTGCAAGCTGAACAGTCCCAGTCTTTTTAATCTCTCATTTGGAAGCTGTTCCATAACCCGAATAATTTTTGTTGCCCTTCTCTGTACCTTTTCCGGTTCTAATAGATCTTTTTTGAGATGGGGCAACCAGAACCGCACATCAACGTGTGGGTGTACCATGTATTTATATAGTGTTATATTTTTGTTCTTATTATCTCTTTCCTAATGGTTTCTAACATTCTGTTAGCTTTTTTGACTGCTGCTGCACACTGAGCAGATGTTTTTAGAGAACAATCTACAATGACTCCAAGATCTCTCTCTTGAATGGCAACAGTTAACTTAGACCCCCAATAATTTTGTATGGACAGTTGGGATTATGTTTTTCAATGTGCATTACTTTGCATTTATCAACATTGTATTTCATCTGCTATTTTGTTGCCCAGTTACCCAGTTTTATGAGATCCCTTTGTAACTCTTCACAGTCTGCTTTGGACTTAACTATCTTGAGAATACAGAGCAAGCATGTCCTGTTCCTATGCAACAATAACGTCACTATGAACATAGTCTACTAATAGGCATGGTCTAACAAATTTCATTACTGCTCATCAGCATGTATGTTCTCTAGAATGTGATGGAAACATAAGGCTCCTCTCCAAAGAGTCTGACTACACTTAGCAGAAGACCCCTCACTATCTTGATTTAAACTACAGTAGACATTGAACTTTGTTTATCATCCTATTCTTATGGTAAATGTGTGAAATTGTGTCCTTCAATAGTCATCTTCTGCTGTGGAGACACTATCTACTGAAGAATAAATAGCAGAGTTTATTATCCTGAGGCCTACTAAAAATTGTGTTACCCCTTTACAGCAAGACAGTGACTAAAGATTGCAAGAAATATTTAAGTGGATAGATTGAGGTTTTCCTATTATGGGCATGTTTTCTTTGGTGTAGGAATAGATAATATTCTGTATAGGGGTTATGATGATTAATTGCTTCATAGATATTGACCTGGGGGGGCTAGAGCTTTCTTGAAAAAACACTTCATATATGGCAAGAGAATGTTAAAATAATCAGGATTAAAATCTAAATTAAAATGTTTATTTGCGAATATAGAGATTTTTCATGTTTAGAAAAAATTAAGAATGGTGCAAATCAGAGGCCAGATCCTCAGCTGCTATAAATCAATGTAGCTGCACTGAAGGCACTGCAACTATGTTGATTCGCATCAACTGATGATCTGGCCTAATGTCTTTATCACTTTAAATAAAGGACATTCTTAATGTGATTTAAGGCCAAGCTAGAATAATAGAATAGCAGGAGCACTATAGCTTTAGTTAAAAAGAAAAAGAACTAGGAATCAGTTTTTCAAATAAGTTATACAGCTGCATCTCTAATGTACATGTGCATTTACCTGAATGGAGTGTACAAAATCAATTTTATTTTAGGTAATTTTTGTGTGTGGTTACCCAATTTGTATTTTCTATTAGAGTAAATGTATACAGAAATTAGGCACACATCTGTGAACCTACATTATTTCAAATTCTTGCCCAGATGATATCTTTAAAAATCAGTATACGTTTGCAGAATAGGAGTAATTTTTTTCCTAATGGCTGAACAAATTCGCAAATATCAACACTATAAGGTACTGGTTAGTATCCTAATACTTTAAGAGAGAAATTATATAATCTTTTGGTCTTTATTAAATGATTGAAACTGCATAGCCCATGAACATTTCAAGTAAATTAATAACTGAATAAATTTCTACTTTACATTTACCTTTAATTAATTAACTCTCCCAGTATTAGCCTTTATGTAAAACACTTTGATTTTATTCGTTGTGGTTTTTATTTTCTTCTTATTGCAAATTTTTTTACATGAAAGATGTTTTGTAAAGCTACTATTACCTGCAAAGAAAGTGAGGCACTGGCTTTATTTATATTATGGTAGCACCCAAAGTCAGGATTCAGACCCCAATATGCGAGGTATTTTACAAATACATAAGATGATATGGTCCCTGTTCTGAGGAGTTTACAGCCTAAGCATCTGATCTTGTGACTATTGTAGGAAAGAAGGAAGAGTGAAGAACCTAGCGGATATCAGTTAGTTTGTGCGAAGTAGGGTGCAAGATAAGTAGTAGTTTTCATGCCTGGTCACCTTTCATTATTTGTGGTGTTAAACTGCACTGAGCAATCCTTTGGAAGCCCTAGATTTAGTGCACTGAGTGCAGTAGGTCTGGTACAGTGATATGCATGCACAGTTTATTTTCTGTAAATATGTATAATGCAAAGAAAAATGTTCATTTATCATTTCCACACTTAAAGAAATACTGCAGTGCATAAGGAAATTAAGGCAGCTGTGACCGACTGTGAACTTAGTCCAGGAGTGCTTTCTGCATAAAAATGTATTCTACACTGTATGTTTAGAGATTATGAAAAGAACATACAGGATTTCATCTTAACTTTTATACCTTTATATTAGAACCATTTCTAATAAAGTACTTAGATTCAAAACAATTCTAGTTCTCTTTAAGGGTATCATAGTGGGAAAATGGAAAGGGAGCTAAGAAAATAGTCATATTGGAACATGTTCATTAAAGAATGTGTTCTACATCCAGATGTTTCATAAAGTTTGACTTTAAGATGGTGCAATAGGTATAAAGAGGAGAAGGCAGCTGCCATAAGAACAAGGAGAGTGTGTATACAACTGCGTGGTTCATTTGTCTTTTTAGTTTATTTTGTATCTCATTTTTAAAACCAAACATGTTTGCTATAGAAGATCTACCAAATTATTGCAGCACAATTACTGGTAGTTTTCACTTATTTTTAAATGCAACCTATTAACATTTCAAACAATTCTATGATTTACCTAGGCCTATGTAATGCTGAAAGATTTTTTTTTTTTTTTAAACATCTTGATGGATTGGGAACAGCTAATGACCATCTGCAGCAGGAGTTGTTCACCAGGTATTGAAATCATTTTTTTTTCTGACCATTAGTCCAGGACCAGAGCTTGAAGAAATTTGCTAGTCCAGAAATTTTCACTTGTCTACCCTGACTAACCACCGTAGATGCCTTTTTGCCTTATTAAAATGTAAACAAAAGCAGAAGATAAACCAAAGCAAAACCACACCATAGCTTTCACAATCTAATTAGTTTCTATTTGATATTTGTGTCTGTGCTGCATTTTTCTCTCCCAGTGAAGTCGGAGGTGTTTGAAGCCTTCCATGTTCTTGCTGACATCAAACACTTTGCAGGCTAGTTTCTGATCTTGTGTACAGCAGTATAAACCCAGATAGCTAGATCCTCAGCCTTACATAAATCTTCTTTCCACTGCTCCAGTACCAGTGCAAAGGGGACTTAAAGACACCTTTGACAGAGTTGAGAATTCCACCAATGCTTCTTTGTTCCCTCTCAGGTATATGGGCTTGATTTACTAGTAAAAATATTTTTCCCTAAATGCCCACCATGAAAACTCTCCCTGGGATATGAAAAGGAAACTGGGTCTTACATCATTGCCAGTAAGAAAGATTCTGCTACTGGAAAGTCACTCAACTGTGTTGATGATACACAAATTAGAATAGAATGCAGCTCACACTCTGTTGGTTCTATTGACCTGAAGTGCTAAGAAAAATTTTAAAAACTGATTTGTCAGAAATATAAGCATATTACTCTGAATATACTCGAGAAGCAGGTTTTTTAAGTAAGAAGTTGCCATTTTGACTCACTCACTTTTCTGTCCATATCTACACTTTAGTTTAGGTAGTCACATCCTTGGACCAGTTCAAAAATGTGGTCCCTGTCCATAAAACCCAATTATCAACATTGGCACAATAAACTCTGTCTCTGTATTTAATAATTCTGAGTGGCAACTAACGGTATATTTTACCTCCATTAGCTGCATCCTTTAAAATGTAATATTCTCTTTATCTAATAACAGAGAAAGTGGTGCTATGCATCTTGAATGCATAATGCAGATGTAATGGGTGAAATTCAACAATGACATAAATGGTGGGCCAAGCTATGCATCATGTGCAAGTTAGTGAGAAAATGGGTGTAAGTGACAAAGTAGACTTAAGTTGCACTAATTTGGTATTCAGAGGATGTGCATAATTAGTGTAATTTACACATGCAGGGTGAAATAGGGTAAAGGAGGAAAAGCAACTAACAGTGTCTGAGGCAAATCAGGACACGTACATACACGAGTGTTACTCTAAACTAGATTTGAACAAATCCTGAAGAAGTGTTTGAGAATATGCTTTCATTTTTTTTGCCATTTCATGTATTTTAATTAAAGGTAAACAGAATTATTGACAGTACAAATTATTTCTGACACAAGTAGTAAGAGAGAGGGGGGGTCAGAATAATTCATTTTGCCTGTGTTTGCACCTCCTTTCCATGATTATTCTAACAAATGAGTTTTCTGGTATGAATGTTTGCTGAAACAATGAATTTTAAGAAACTATTGTGAATGTGTGTGGACAATGAATTTACAATTTGTAAATATGAATGTTCACACCAGAAACTTATAAGAATGACACTCCTCCAATCAGGGAAGAGAAACGTACTGCATGATCTACATGTTAATTAAAAAAAAAAAAAAAAAAAAAAACACCCTTGAATTTCAAATATTGAATATTTGCAAGGATCTGCTTTCAGATGAATTACAGACCAAAACATGGTCAGAGCTATTATTCAGCATATAATATACTGAAGAGAATGGCAGGCAAGCAGAGGGTAGATGAACTTGAGACTATCAGTGATAGATAAACATGTGCTTTCCAGCCCACCTCAGGCTGGACATAAGAGAATATGATGGAAAGACTCTAAATTAAATTTGAAGAGAAAGGACCAGAATTCCAAGTCCTACAAACCCATGCCAAGGACCAAAAGGAGTGGCAAAGAATCGTGGACTTGTTCGACCCCATGTAAATTGGGGAAAAGCAGTTGAGAAGTGAAGTGAATATTCAGCAAATATCTTGAACATATAAATTAGGAGTTTGTTTAGAAAATTTGCAAACAGAAAAGGGAGCAAAGAATGTATTCATTATGAATGAATTGCTCAGTCTCAGTCTAACACTTGCATGTTAATGGTTTCTTTTGCTACACCACAGTTTCCCCCCTAAGTATATGTTCACTGATTTCGCATATCAACTGAATCCCCAATAAATCCAAGCTATATTTTAATCACTTATCTGTCTTCTAACCATCTTACTCCATAGTTTATAGCAACATTACATTAGACCTAGTTTGTAGGAGATGTGCATTGCATAACATGCAACTTAACTATATAAATGAAAGCTCATATGTGTCATTTTAATTTTTACTGCACTGGTATATACCTGTAAAAAAAGGGTCAAGTTCAGTTCTTAGTAACATTGCCCTCAGAAGAGTTACTCTGAATTCAGGGCATGATCAACAGTCTATTGAAATTAGCAGTAAGAGTTACATTGACTGCTGTGGGCTTTGAACCAGATCCTTTCATCATTGTGACTGCACAAAAGGAGACACCGCCCTTTTGCATTACACGTGTATCACCATTCTGATTGTACTGTACACTCACTATTTTTTTCTACATATCTACCTTTTATATGGCAGGCAGCATAATATTCTGTAAAAAGAAAATCTAACTTCGCTTCATCGTATCTTCTATGGCTACTCCCTATCATCTTTCCAGCAAGCAATGGTGGGGAAAGTATATGTGTTTCTGAAGTTTAGGTCTGTGCAGCAACTTACAACAACTTGATACTGCCTCTAGAAACCAAGGTTGTCTTTTCAAAAAGTGTACTTTCCACATGTGACTAATTATAGGCTCAATCCTACAGGCACTACTAAAAAATAGCTTCCACTGAAATTAGTAAGAATGTTACCAGAGTAAAACCTCAGGATTGGCTCATTGTTACCAGCAGGTTTAAAAGCACAAAACAAAAACCTAAAGGAGACCGATTACCTTAATATGCTCATTCTTTTTGTAGTACTGTACTCAAAAAAATAGTACTTTGACTATTAAAAAATTAGGTTTTTACCAAAGGCTTCTCTCGAAGACACTGTTCTAATAGAAAGCCTTATGAAGGATACATTCTTCAGTGCATCATAAACTATGCTTTAAAACCCCCAAGAGAATGTATTTTGCTATTTTACAATAAGGTTACAAATCAATCTACTTGTGTTAACACAACTGGATAAAAGCTTATTTATTCATTTCTGCTGTGGGCACAAACTGGATGAATGCTTACAATAGCAGGTGTTTTGCAATAGCCATTCGTACATTACCAAGGCACAGTAGGTATGTTACTGCCTGCACATCTCTATTGAAAGTGTGTGTATGTGTGTGTGTGTGTGAGAGAGAGTTTATGATATAGTAGTTTTTAGATCAATATTAGATTTGGTTCACTCATGCATTACTGATATATGTAGGACATAATAGAATTTCTGTCTTATGCACATACCCAATATATCACGTAAATCTCAGTAATTCATTTATCTACCCTTTTCTTTTGTTTTGTAATGTACCAGGACTGTTTACTTTAAAAAAAACCAAACCAATAGATTTTGGCACCATCTTCACTGACTCATTTTCATGATTTTATGTAATACACCTTCAGGCTACTAAATACATCTATAGGTTTCTCTCTCTACATGATCGGTTGTCCTGTATGCTTTAGCAGTTCAGTGAACTGAGCTGATTCAAATGAGTCTTGAAATGTTAAATACAATTTGTAATATCAAAGGTTCTCATATCAAATAATTTGGTTCCTGCAGGATCCTAGGGAGATTAAGGACTCGTGTGGTGACAAAAATGTCCACTAGTTACATCAAATATCCCAGCAGTAAATGCATCATTCTCGGTTGTCTGTAGGAATATCTAGAAAAATGTAGCTACAGTACTTTGTGCTTTATTTGTAAACCAGGGCCGAGAAGCATGGCATGTAGCACAGTATTAGGTCCGTATGACAATGAATGAATCCAGAACATAGAATAATTATGGATGACAGTATGACAGAAGGCTTTGTGTTTAGGCCTCGAGCTCGTATTTCCCTTACTACTACAGTAGCAACAGTTTTCTTGAGTCAGTCAATTAAATGCAGCATGAATGTCAAATCCTCCCCCAGTCTGGTTATCGCAAAGCACAGAGAAATCTAAGTTTTTCCATATCTTGCAGCAGTGTATGTTTATAGTTTGTCTACCTTTCTTTACTTCAATATTAAGGTGAAATACAGTTTGAATTGACCAAAAATGCAGGGTGCGAAACCACTAATGTATTTCCCGAGATGAAGGAGAAGAACTGCCTGTCAGAATATTGCTTTTTCTCAAAAAGATGACTGTTGTATGGAGTGTATTGGGGTGCTTCAGCCGACAAGAGCAAGCATTCAGAATTGGGAGGCCTATTTGGAGTTTGGCATTTGGACCAAGGTGATTTGTGTATTCATACAGTCCATATGTGGGTCCCATCATTCCCTAAAATATTGTATTGCTACTCGAGAAAGACATGTGAACACAAGAGTGGGAGTAAGGAGGTCTTGAGTTCTAATTCTAGCTACAACACTAAATCCCTTTGTGACCATAGTTAACCTTTTACCCTCAGATATTCCTTATCTATAAAAAAAAAGGGGGTAAAAACATTTATCTACCTCACAGTTGTGGTGCAAGGATTCATTAATTGCCTGTAAAGGCTGTTTGTGATTAAATGAGTGAAAATAGGAAAATATCACATCCCAGGATTAACATAACCAGTGGATGCACTGGTTTATTAGTGCTATAACTATATTCCTGGAAATGCCACTTGGATCATTCTTTCTGAGAATACTATTACAGTGTAAATAAGTATCACTGGGTACAGATACAGTTGTCAACATTAAAAAGGCACCATTTATAACACAAGGGTATCTAAAACACTGCAGTTGTTTCATATTCTATCCATAAAGAGAAACTGTATGATACCACTGTGATATAACTATTTGCTGTATAATGGCAATCACAGTAGATAGATGTGAATGTGTGTACGGGGGGGGGGGGGGGGGGGGAGAAAGGAGGTATTTTAACAGAAAGCATATTGCCATTTCTCTTGCATTAATTGCCTTTGACTTTTAAAACATAATTTAATTAGGGAACATCTTATCAGTTGTAAAAAGTAGAATTGATTGGTATTCAGAATAGGGATAAGTTGGCTGCTTCTTGGAAAACACTGGAGAAGCTGCCAAATTTGATACTACTATTTTTTATTTAAAAAAGAGTTTGATGACAAATTTTATTTGAATATTTTCTTTCCTCTGCTGAAGTTTAGGAAGGTATCTTAATTAGCTAATGTTTGTTTGTTCAGCACTTTGAAAGCATAAAGCATTATAAAAGTGCTAAGTATTATTATAATCTGAAGGAGCTGTTAGCACTCAGGTTCAGCTTCCAAAAGGGTTGTTTTATACTTTCAGACACAGCTGTACTCCTGCATTTTCAGTATTCTTCATTACTAGAGAGATTTGCATGAAAACAGGATTTTGTTTAAGAGTTCACCAGTTCTTGCATCCTATTCTCAATGTTATGCCATAATCCTCACTTTGAACAGGACATTTAGCTGGAAACTGGTATGATGTCAAACAGAGAGAGCTACATTCAGACCTAGTGCAAGTAGGTGCAACTTCATTAACTTACAGGAATTGCACTGGCTTACAGCAGTGCTGAATCTGGCCCAGTATTTGAGCAGATAATAAGCAGCAGGAATTGGTATTGTCTATCAAACATTAAGATGCAAAAAAAATGGATAGGTATTCTGGTTTTTGCAGGTGAATATAAGTTAAGTAGTGAATAAATGGTAACTAAATACCTATTTATCTTCTGTTTATTTTGCTAGGTACATAACAGATGCATTATCTTTTTCCATAACAACCACCTTCCATATTTTTTGGAACCATTCCTCTAATTTTGGTCTATTTTTCTTTTCTTTTTCCAATGAGAGGCAATCAGCAATCTAATAGCTACTAACAGATAAGGGATTAGTTCTTCATTTCTTGGAGTATGATCATTTCCATTAGGAAGCCCCAGGAGAATTACCAAAGGATCATTTGGTAATATAAATATCTGACAATTTGTAGTATTTTGTTACAGTTTTTATCTCAATACTTTCTAATGACTGGACATGTCCCCCCAATATTTATAAAATCCTCTTTCACCACAGTTTCTCCATTCACCACAGTTTCTCCAATGTTTATTTCCATTAAGTCATAATTTTTAACGTGGCTGATCTGAGGTACCACTGAAACAGCATCTTAAAGAGCTTCTCTTTTATTGTGCTACTGATTGAGGTTGCTGGTCTCTTTTCCAGATCAAAGCCCATTCCTCTGAAGTAATCTGTCTATCCAAATCCTTTACCTACTGTTTCATATACAGACATTGCTTTGTTAAGAAAGTTGCCTGCAAAAACTGATCTAAATTAGTTATTTTTTTTTGTTTCCTAATTGACCAGAAGCCATTCTATTAAAGTTAGCTTCTGTATAAAACAAGTTTTTTTCTAGGAAGTTGAGAAGCACAGGGATTCACAATGACACTTAGACTTAGTGTCATGGTGCCTTACTTTTAGGAGCCTAGAAAAAACACAGCAGCACCAGTGCTATCCACAAAGACTAAGTTAAGAGTCAAGGTTCCCTATTCAATAGATGGGGAGATTTAGGCATCTTAAAGTAAGATCCACAAAGTCAGCATGCTAGGTGGAGAGGTGCCTAAGCTGGTCAATGGGAGATGCCTATGAGAGAGGTGTGTGGCAAGCTCTGACCTCCCCCACACCCTTTCTGAAATAGGTGCCTAAGACGTCTCTATGCAGCTGGAACTATCTCTGCTACCAATCCACTAACTCAGAGCTCGGCCATCTAAGTTATGTACAGAACCCGAAACAAAACCGGGGAGGGAGAGGACTCACACTGCATGCGAGAGAGCCCTGGTTCAAATTCCTCTCCTCCTGGGAGCGTGGAAGGGATTTGAATAGGGATCTGCCACCTCTTAGGTGAGTGCCTGAGTCACTAAGCTATGGAATATTCTGACGTTAAGATCCCTGATCTGTCCTACTGAAGTTGTTTCCCTTTAATTAAGCAATAATTAAATATTTACTGAGCCAGTGAAACAGTTAAAATGACTATAGCCTAGTGGTTTGGGCACTCACCTGAGAGGTGGCTGATCCCTGTTCAAATCCCTTTTCCCCCTCAGAAGGTGGGGGGCTTGAAATGGGAGTTTCCCACACCCTGGATGAGTACTCTATCTACTAGGCTAAAGGATATAAGTGAGGAGGTCCTCCCTTCCCCACTCAGAGGCTGCCTACCAGATCAGGCCCCCAATCGCAACTTAGGCAGCAAAATGCCTATCTTTCCCAGTTTGTGAATCGCTCTGGGGCTTAGGCATGAGACAGATATCCAGATGCCTATCATGAGGTAGCTAGGAGATAGGTGCCTGGCGTCTAGAGTGAGGTTGCAGTGTGCTTGCCCAAGAACAAAAACCTCTGGGCCGAGTGAGTTGAGGTGCCTACAGGGTTAGGCAGCAGCTGAGCTGAAGTTTTGTGGATGGTGGTGGCAGCATTGAAAAATGGGACGTAGGTGCCTTCATGCATTGCATCCAGAATGCCTAACTTCAAGGTAAGTACCATGGAAGAGAGGGCCAGTCAAAGATCATTCTGATATCTAGATCAGAGCAAAATGGTGTGTGTGTGTGTGGGTGGGGGGGGGGGGGTGTCTGTGGGGAATGATACAGGAAATAGCTATGGAAGTTTACAAATAAACCAAACGATATTCAGGAACACAACCATGCATACAACATAATTCGAAATGATAGATATTTGCCACACAAGGTTTCATGCCATCAAGCAGCAAAGAAACAACTTCCAAATTTTCAATAAGAAAAATAGTTATCAATTACTTCGTTTTGGATGTCAAAGGGCTAAATAACATAGTTAAAAGACAAAAAAAATGCTGGCAGAACTTAAACAAAAAAATAATCTTTATCACAGGAAAAAAAACTTGCAGGAAAACAAAAACAAACAAACAAAAAGGAATAACTTTATATGCAGCTCATGTAATATTAATGATCAAACCTGAACATGGCTCTAAAACTAGTATCTAAAGAAATCTATTTCAGATTTGGCATAAATTTACTTTAAAGCCAAACAGTTTCCTGAAATGCTAGATATAAATTTGCTTATAAAAACATTTTGCTGATTGTACAATTGCTATTATGGTAACCTAAATATTATCACTGTGCTCCAAGTATACCATTCACTTCTCTGCAAACACTACCATCCTTCCAGAAACATTTGGCTAGAAATGGGCAAACCATTCTGTAAGATACTGGGAATTCAAATTTCAAACAGCCTATGAGAGCTGTATTATTTAAATGTCTAACCACTACCTCTGTAAAAAAGAGTTGAAGTGATATGGTAAGTATGCAATTTCGTGGTTGGGAAAAATAGCCAGTGCCAAAATGAATAATTTTGCCAAGGATATCCTTGTTTCAAAATCTTCCTATAATCACACACAAAACTGTATCTGGAATACAGGCAATGTTGTTAGAATTTATAATAGAATAAAAAAGAGAGAGAGAGAGAGAACGAGAACAAACAGATACTTTGCACAGATCCATTAAACAGAGCCCCGATACTGTAAGGAGGTTCATTCTGTAATAGGTAACACCCCATCAAATAGAGAAATTTGTTGATTACTGAATGATATTTTTCTAAACAATATCATCAATATGTGCAATGATTATAATTTTGTTTCTCATATTTACATGGCAATGATTTATAAGCCTGATAAGCGTCCTAAATAAATATTTATAAAAAAACCCCAAGAGTGTTAATGATAGTATTTGTGGAACATTTCATCTAGAGCAGTGTTTCCCAAACTTGGGACGCCGCTTGTGTAGGGAAAGCCCCTGGCGGGCCGGGCTGGTTTGTTTACTGGCTGCGTCCGCAGGTCCAGCCGATTGCGGCGCCCACTGGCAGCGGTTCGCTGCTGCAGGCCAATGGGAGCTGCTGGAAGTGGCGCGGGCTGAGGGATGTATTGGTTGCCGCTTCCAGCAGCTCCCATTGGCCTTGAACAGTGAACTGCAGACAGTGCGAGCCGTGATTGGCCGGACCAGAGGACGCGGCAGGTAAACAAACCGGCCCGGCCCGCCAGGGGCTTTCCCTACACAAGCGGCGTCCCAAGTTTGGGAAACACTGATCTAGAGAAATCCCAACACCTATGCAAACATTATTGATCATGAACACTATATAGACTAAAAGGTAGGAGTTAAGTGTCTAAAGGAGTTAGGTGCCTAACTCCCAGAGACTTAAATTTGTAATCTTCAAAAGCCATGTTTTTCAGAATAGTTGACCAAAATGATCACGGATTTTTGGTTAAGTAATGCAATATATAACCCACATATCAAAGCAGCAAAGAGTCCTGTGGCACTTTATAGACTAACAGACGTATAGGAGCATGAGCTTTCATGGGTGAATACCCACTTCTTCGGATGCATGTAGCGGAAATTTCCAGAGGCAGGTATAAATATGCAAGCAAGAGTGAGTAAGGCTAGAAATAACAAAGTTAGTTAAATCAGGGAGGTCCCTTCTAGCAGTTGAGGTGTGAACACCAAGGGAGGAGAAACTGCTTTTGTAGTTGGCTAGCCATTCACAGTCTTTTTTTTATCCTGAGCTGATGGTGTCAAATTTGCAAATGAACTGGAGCTCAGCAGTTTCTCTTTGAAGTCTGGTCCTGAAGTTTTTTTGCTGCACGATGGCTACCTTTAAATCTGCTAGTGTGTGTCCATGGAGGTTTAAGTGTTCTACAGGTTTTTGTATATTGCCATTCCTGATATCTGACTTGTGTCCATTTTACGTAGGGACTGTCCAGTTTGGCCGATGTACATAGCAGAGGGGCATTGCTGGCATATGATGGCGTATATTACATTGGTGGATGTGCAGGTGAATGAACCGGTGATGGTGTGGCTGATCTGGTTAGGTCCTGTGATGGTGTCACTGGTGTAGATATGTGGGCAGAGTTGGCATCGAGGTTTGTTGCATGGATTGGTTCCTGAGTTAGAGTTACTGTGGAGCGGTGTGTGGTTACTGGTGAGAATATGCTTCAGGTTGGCGAGTTGTCTGTGGGCTGGCCTGCCACCCAAGGCTTGTGAAAGTGAGGGATCGTTATCCAGGATGGGTTGTAGATCACTGATGATACGTTGGAGAGGTTTTAGCTGGGGACTGTATGTGATGGCCAGTGGAGTTCTATTGGTTTCTTTCTTGGGCTTGTCTTGCAGTAGGAGGCTTCTGGGTACACGTCTGGCTCTGTTGATCGGTTTCCTTATTTCCTCATGTGGGTATCGTAGTTTTGAGAATGCTTGGTGAAGATTTTTGTAGATGTTGGTCTCTGTCTGAGGGGTTGGAGCAGATACAGTTGTACCTCAGCGCTTGGCTGTAGACAATGGATCGTGTGGTGTGTCCGGGATGGAATCTGGAGGCATGAAGGTAGGTATAGTGGTCGGTGGGGTTTCGGTATAGGGTGGTGTTAATGTGACCATCACTTATTTGCACCATGGTGTCTAGGAAGTGGACCTCGTGTGTAGATTGGTCCAGCCTGAGGTTGATGGTGGGGTGGAAGCTGTTGAAATCGTGGTGAAATTTTTCCAGAGTCCCATGGGTCCAGATGATGAAGATGTCATCAATGTAACGTAGGTAGAGAAGGGGTATGAATGGACGAGAGCTGAGGAAGCATTGTTCCAGGTCAGACATAAAAACGTTGGCATATTGTGGGGCCATGTGGGTGCCCATAGCGGTGCCACTGGTCTGGAGGTATATATTGTCATCAAATTTGAAATAGTTGTGTGTGACGATAAAGTCACAGAGCTCAGCAACCAGTTGCGCTGTGGCATCATCAGGTATCATGTTCCTGACAGCTTGTATTCCAGCTGTGCATGGGATGTTTGTGTAGAGAGCCTCTACATGCATGATGGCTAGGATGGTGTTTTCTGGAAGGTCATCAATGCATTGTAGTTTTCCTCAGGAAATCAGTGGTGTCACAGAGATAGCTGGGAGTGCTGGTGGTGTGGGGCCTGAGTAGGGAGTCCACATATCCAGACAGACCTTCAGTGAGGGTGCCAATGCCCGAGATGATGAGGCGTCCAGGATTTCCGAGTTTGTGGATCTTGGGTAGTAGATAGAATAACCCCGGTTGGGGCTCTAAGGGTATGTTGATTTGTTCCTGTGTTAGTGTAGGAAGTGTCCTGAGTAGATGGTGCAGTTTCTTAGTGTATTCCTCAGTGGGATCTGAGGGAAGTGGCCTGTAGAATTTGGTATTGGAGAGTTGTCTGGCAGCCTCCTTTTGGTAGTTAGACCTGTTCATGATGACAACAGCACCTCCTTGATGATGTCAAGGTGGTTTCTGAGGCTGTGGATGGCATTGTGTTCTGCACGACTTAGGTTATGAGGCAAGCGATGTTGTTTTTCCACAATTTCTGCCTGTGCATGTTGGCGGAAGTATTCTATGTATAGGTCCAGACTGTCATTTCGACCCTCAGGAGGAGTCCATGTGGAGTTCTTCTTCTTGTGCTGTTGGTGGGAGGGTATCAGTGTGCTGTTCAGTGTTATCTTGAAAGTATTCTTTGAGTCGGAGACGTAGTTGGCTAGCCATTTGAGAATGGCTAGCCAACTACAAAAGAAGTTTCTCCTCCCTTGGTGTTCACACCTCAACTGCTAGAAGAGGGCCTCATCCTCCCTGATTGAACTAACTTAGTTATCTCTAGCCTTACTCACTCTTGCTTGCATATTTATACCTGCCCCTGGATATTTCCACTACATGCATCCGAAGAAGTAGGTATTCACCCACGAAAGCTCATGCTCCTATATGTCTGTTAGTCTATAATGTGCCACAGGACTCTTTGCTGCTTGTACAGATCCAGACTAACATGGCTACCCCTCTGATACTTGACACCAAATATCAAAGATATTCTTTAGTTAAAGAAGTTATTGGACTCCATAAAGAATTTCATCCATTTACTCCTATGGCTAGTGTCATGCAGGGGACTGGAGGATCTATTCCTTCTGGCCTTAACTCCCCAGTCTATAGTGCATTTATGTATGGTTTTATTACAGTGAAAAGTACACAGAACTAATTCCTGTCCACACTAGTTGAGAAAACTGCACGAATTTTGCCAACAATAACCATGTTTAAATGCAGTTGTGACTAGTATAATTTTAACTATAGTATGGTCAAGAGCTAAGTGAGAGAACAAGCAAATGGATTTTCTAAGTAATGAGTTTGTCTACACAGCATTTTGGAGAAAGCCTCCTGGCGCAGGTAGACAGACTTGGTGGGGCTCATGCTAGTGCTCTAAAATAGCTGCATATACGCAGTGCTTTCAAGTTGCAGCTCAGAGCGGAGCTTGGGCTCTGAAGGTTAAGGAGCAGGATGGGCTTCAGAGTCTGAGCTGCAATTTCAAAGTGCTGTCAATACAGCTATTTTTATGGCACTAGCACTAGCCCTAGTCTGGCAACATGGGCTTAGGAGGCTCACTCCAAAATGCTGTGTACACATGCCCTAAGAGTGTAGGTGAAGGGATTACACTAGACCTTGTCCTCTGTTTCCCTCCATTGTTACCACTGACAAGCTTCACTCTTGGTAGGAATGGACAGAGATCTAATGTAGACAAGCTTCCAGAGGTCACCAGTATTTTAACAACTGTGCAGTCTAGCCCTGCATAGCAGTTACAATGCTGGTAATTCAGCAATGCTGGCAATACAGTCACATTCCCACCACTAGTGGAGCTGCATTCATAGTATCAATGGTGGAAGATTTTAAGAAGAAAAGGCTAGTATGGAAACCCCTTAATATGTCAGCTCATTATGATTCATTGGTGGTCTCAAGGCAAATCAAGCGGAAGCTTTTTACAGAAATACCCTGTAGCTCAATCAAGGGTGACCAGATTTCAGATCTCATACACTTCTGATTTATGGCTACTATTTGGAAAATGGACATTTGCTTAGTACTTTGTAAAATGATGTATCTGGCTTTTTGTTTCCACTCCTATTAAGAAAATAAGCATGGTGGTAAAACATTATGTAGACTTTACCACAGTTTCACATGTAGTTTATAGTATATTTTGATATGCACAAGGTCTCTCTTTTTCTACACATCTATGTATTGTGTATATGATATATAAATAGTCCTGTGTCAAACAAATGTATGTATTATTCAAACTTGTAGTAACAAATGCTCATCTTGATTATATAAAAATACTGAAAAGAATTTTCACTCACATTATGAGCATATTTGTTCTATTATAAATATTTTGTACAACAAATTCTTAACAGCTTTTTTTCCCCATGAACAGTTTTATGAAAGATATAATTTCAAAAGTATTTAAAACCTTACTCAGTTATACTATCAAAAAAATATCACCCACTTTATAATAAAAATAGACCAAAATGGCCTGTTCATTTTAGATTTTAAATTTCTCATCTTTTGCTTTAAAATTATTTACATCAGTATTGACAATTGCAAATCGTCCAGAAAATGAACTTTGGTTTAAATGATTGTTTTTGGTATTCATATTGGTTTTCATACTTTACACTAACATGTAAACCTATGGATTGCTTGTAAGCTATTTGCTTTGACAATGTCTTTGCCTATTTGCTATTTATTATTCATCATGTGTGATTGGTCTAAGTCATGGAGTGTTTCTGCTCACTGACTGGATGATGAAAAGTTCATAAATAAGTAGTGCAGCACAAATAGAAAATATCTGTATACTATGAATGCTCTAGTTAGTGTGTGAATATAGGTAAAGGTCTCCTTTAAATACCATGTTGCCCTAATAAGTATGTGATAGCAAAGCAAAAGGCTGATGAACATAGCAGAATCAAAACATGCTTAGGGATTTATTAAAATGTTTACAAATTCTTTCTCCCTCTCCCCTCGATATGCCAATTCAAAGATGTTCTGTTAAAAGAAATTCTTTTCTGCCAGTGAACTTTTAATAATAGTATTGTATTACAGAAAAAAACCAAACTATTTTCCAATATCTTTTAATGGCATTTTTGTAAGTTCCTTAAAAATTGTTCACTCTGTTGACCAAAAGAATTGTAGATGAATTGTCATCACATTTTAGTTGGCAAAGCTGTTTTATTCATAGTAGAAATGCATTTGCTAGCCATTTAGCTGGATGGGATTTTATAGACTTGCATGCTTAATTTTACTATATTTTAAATTTTACAATTTATTTTTTTAATAACTGTCATAACTCTATACATTAAATGAATGTTTGCCACATCCTACTTTTCGGAGGGCCTACTTCTTCATTAGACTGGTTTTAGGAATATAAAAAGCCAAATTCTGGCAGGTGCTGCATACAGATTCATGCCAGATTACCTGGAACTGGCTGTTGGCCAACCCTGTTTGACTCCTTCATAATAAATGGCCAGGCTGGTTCATAAAATGTCTGTTATAGAAGGGGGAACTATTGGGCATAGCTTAGGACTCAGGGACCATGTGTATTCATGCATGGTTCTCCAGAGCCTCCTGCATTCCTATTTTTAGCAGTAACGGGTTACATGAGAAAGCAGTGTGTCAAGTTGGTTTCAGCCAGAATACAGGTGCATGCTAAAGTTGCTTTTACTGTATATGTATGTGCCTGTTTGAGGTGGCTTTACATCTGTTTTCAGGTTTGGCTTATACTATCCCTGACACAAAGCCACTATTCTCTCACTGGCTTTTAGCTGAACAGAAAGTCATAAGAGCAGAATAATACAGTGCTGTTTAATGTTCTTAGGTAAGAATTCTGAACCATTTGTGTAATTCAGCAAACAATTCTACTTCTTTCAGATATAAATTGTCTAAGTACACAGGGGCCCAGGCTAAGAAATAGCACAGAGTGGCACAATGCTGCTAGGAGCACAGAGGGGGTGTGGCTGTGGAATTCTTGAACTGGATGGAGGGTGCAGATCCTCTCTCTCCCTCGCTCATATGTATGACCAGCTCTTTATAGGACTACAGCAGTCCTTACCCTCCAGGGAGCACAAGAATGGTCATCATGCCCAGGCCCTTGTGTAGTTCTGTTATGGGCTGTTTGTGCCCTCCCTGCACAGCAGCTATCAACATGATAGTTTGAATTCATGAACACTTTCCTCCACCACTTTGGCTGTCTACTTGGTAGTTTGAACATCTTATAGCATAGTGGAATCACTAAAGACAGAGAAGCAGAAGAGTTAAGGCTTTGCCCTGCTGTTCCAATGTTTTCGTCTCTAATGGGCTCCTGTGATATTTAGATTGGCCGTCAGTTCTTCTTTTACATGTTACTGCTTGTTGGTGCCTAGTACAAGTAGGAATTCTGTCCTAAATCTCTTGAGATTATTATCCTGGCTGTACTGCATATTTCATGGTAGCTTATATTTTATTAATATAGTAGGCTATCGAGTATAAAAATATTGAAGAGTTAAAATTGCCAGCAAGAAAAGAGAAAGCAGATATTATTGACTTTACTGCAGACTAAGAGATAGCAATTTTGTCTGATTAATCACATTACTGTATATTCATGGTTTCTCTTGATCTTAGCTTAAAATATCTATGATAAACAATAGCTAAATGATGCAGTAATAAATGAGGTACTGAGACTGAAGGAGATTTAAAATATCCTTTTAATTTCACGAAAGTTTGGCAGCAAAATTAACACCTTAGGTAACGTCTGCAGAATTTTGAGAGTATGTCTGCATTCTGATTTGGAAACGAACATTATATAACTTGTTCATCTCAAGAGAAAGATGCTTTTCTGCTTAAGCTACTAAGTTTTGAACAGAAACCATAATACTGTGTATCAGATGAAGCCTGGCATGGGTTAAATGTATAACAAACACAGAATTGATATCACACCTCTCTTCATCACATTTTCACCTGCTCATGTGGCATACACCTCTGCTTTGATGAAAAACTTCTTTGTGTCTGCTAGGTGTAAAGCTGTTGGTGCTTGCAATGAAATTTGCAAAGCTAGTGCTGAATAAAAAGGGAACCTTTTAACTGGTCACTAAACCATGGAAATACTGTATCTACAATCTCTTCCACCCTCCCCCCCCCCCACTCTCCCGGTTTTGTGTTAGCTGTGTAGGGGGAAAAAAGTTTAACTAGTAAATTAGACACTTATTATATTTGAGACTTCATTTTGGAAAACTATGATACAGTACTTAAACTCTTCTTGAGTCCATCTCTCTCTCATGGTTACATTGGTAGATACTTACCCATCTAAAGCAAAACTGGAAGTTGCAGTATTCCCCATATATAGTGAAGGAATCACCTAGGAAATACTGAAAATACAGAGATAACGTTATTTATCTGAGGCAAGTAGTGAAGGTTTAAGCATGACCATTGGAGCTTCTTTTATGTACCACCATAGCATACTTTCCTGCCAAGCTAACAATTTATCATCTTCAGCTTAGTCTCCAGAAGGCATGAACTTTAAGGACAGCCTGCTGAAATGAAGGTAAAAGACTTGCTGTCTCCAATAGAGAAGAAATAAGGCCCTGAGGGAGAAGTGGAGTATCTAGTCCTTTAATGTTGGGGGGTAGAGAAATGTGCTTATTTGGAAGTTAGCTGAGTTTTGCAGACAAAATTGTGAAAATACCCCATTATTAGCAACAACATAATGCAATTCTATTAATGATGAGCTACTTTCTCTTTACAATTCTGAGTGGCTCTTTGAACAATCTGGTAAATTTAACAGACAAAAACAAAACAAAAAACATTGGTTATCCAGAAGTGCAAAAATACGCAATCTCAGCCTCCATAGATTATTATAAATGGTTATCACAATTGTTCAGCCACAGTAATGTTTACCAGCTGGGGTACGGTACAGGTTTTCAGGGAGGCAAGTGCGACATCCCTCTCTCCCTACATGGAGACAATTCAGGTAAGTGAGCAGGCATGCACAAAATAGCATGGTGCTCATTTTACTTAACTGAAATTCAGAGATTGCAAAGCATTCAGCCACTTTATGGTAGTGTTTGCAGACAAGTGAATGGCATACTTGGAGTACAGGGATAATACTTCTGCTACCACCACAGCAATTGTACAGTCAGCAAAATCTTTTAATAAGCTTTATAGGTTGTTGTTGTTTCCTCGTTCTTATGAGTGTCAGTTACAGACGTATGGGCAGCAAATTATCTGTGGATAACTTGAAGTACCTGCTTCTAGTTCTGCCAGTAGGGTCAGTATTGTGGCAAATGCGTGTGTGTTCTGGAACTGATGGACTGCATTTACGACAAGTAGCATCCCATTGCATTGCATTGCATTACAACTTGCCTTGTCAGGTCCTCATGCAGAACATTAATCTGCAAAGTGATAAAAATTAATAGCACATGAATTAAATAATAGGATCCAAGCATCTCTTAATACTTAAAGTAAACACAGGGCTTTGTAGGTTTTTGTTGTTGTTGCTTTTATTATTTCAAATCAAATCTAGCACAGGTAGTTTGTATTAGGCTAAAGACAGTATGTCACTCACTTCACATCACAATCAATTTTAATATGCTAAAAAACACAGCATAGAACTGAGTTCACACAAACTTCTTGCTAGATCTGGTCAAAGAGTATTCAAACAATTATGTCACTCATCGAATACATTATTTCTAATAGTTTTATATCATTTGACCAGATTTAAAATATCCAGAAAACCTAAGTCAAGTATTTCAAGTTCTCTTTCTTGCTCACTATCTTCTGACGTTTATGCTACTGCCTACTATGACTAACTTCTGATACTACTAGCAAAGACTAGTTAGTGTCTTTGCTACTCTAATAATGAGCTATCATGAGTTAACTGTGAAATAGCCTTCACACATTTAAAGGTTTCAGAGTAGCAGCTGTGTTAGTCTGTATCCGCAAAAAGAAGAACAGGAGGACTTGTGGCACCTTAGAGACTAACAAATTTATTAGAGCATAAGCTTTCGTGGACTATAGCCCACTTCTTCGGATGCATCCGAAGAAGTGGGCTATAGTCCACGAAAGCTTATGCTCTAATAAATTTGTTAGTCTCTAAGGTGCCACAAGTCCTCCTGTTCTTCTTTTCACACATTTAGTTATAATATACTTTAAAAAGTGATATTTCATAGAATTATTGCATATTCAGTCATAAGTTGCAATGCATAAAGCTGGAAACATGCACATGCATCTAAATGAAGCATCTGGTCTTACTTCATTGCATCTGCCCTTGTCGCTTTTTAACGTCATTGCCACTGCTGTGTCACTATCTCTTTAAATGAATGAATACTTCCATTGTATTGTAGTAGTCAGGATTTGTACGTGTGTGTTGATTTACGACATTATATTACATTACATCATAATTTAATACTGTATAGTGGTATCTCTTCCCCTGTTGATATGCAAGCATTGCTCCCATAAGAACTGCATTACTGATAGGAGAATATAGACCAACCACTTTGCTCATGTAATTTCCTCAATATTAGGAGAATGAATATGCCCCCTGTGGGAAGGATATCTCCATCACTTGACTATTTAATATTCCTTATGCATTTTTCTTTTGGCAGAATAGACAGACCTCAAAGGGGATTTTTCTTGAGGAAGTGTTCTGAATAGGGGTCAGTGTTGTTCCATAGAACTCTGAAAGTGTTCCTACAAAACCCCAGAGATGGTTTTGTATATTGAGTAACAAAAATGGCTGTTCCTCTGCTTATTCTTTAAAGAATCCTTTTGTCACAGTGTTATGTACCTTTCCCTAGATGCCAAAATCTACAGTATGGAAATCACAACATAAGAACAACCATACTGGGTCAGACCAAAGGTCCATCTAGCCCAATATCCTGTCTACCGACAGTGGTCAATGCCAGGTGCCCCAGAGGGAGTGAACCTAACAGGTAATGATCAAGTGATCTCTCTCCTGCCATCCATCTCCACCCTCTGACAAACAGAGGCTAGGGACACCATTCCTTACCCATCCTGGCTAATAGCCATTAGTGGACTTAACCTCCATGAATTTACCCAGTTCTCTTTTAAACGCTGTTATAGTCCTAGCCTTCACAACCTCCTCAGGTAAGGAGTTCCACAAGTTGACTGTGCGCTGTGTGAAGAAGAACTTCCTTGTATTTGTTTTAAACCTGCTGCCTATTAATTTCATTTGGTGACCCCTAGTTCTTGTATTATGGGAATAAGTAAAGAAGTTTTCCTTATCTACTTTCTCCACATCACTCATGATTTTATATACCTCTATCATATCCCCCCTTAGTCTCCTCTTTTCTAAGCTGAAAAGTCCTAGCCTCTTTAATCTCTCCTCATATGGGACCCGTTCCAACCCCCTAATCATTTTAGTTGCCCTTCTCTGAACCTTTTCTAGTGCCAATATATCTTTTTTGAGATGAGGAGACCACATCTGTACACAGTATTCAAGATGTAGGCTTACCATCGATTTACATAAGGGCAATAATATATTCTCCGTCTTATTCTCTATCCCCTTTTTAATGATTCCTAACATTCTGTTTGCTTTTTTGACCACCTCTGCACACTGCGTGGACAACTTCAGAGAACTATCCATGATGACTCCAAGATCTTTTTCCTGATTTGTTGTAGCTAAATTAGCCCCCATCATATTGTATGTATAGTTGAGGTTATTTTTCCCCAATGTGCATTACTTTACATTTATCCACATTAAATTTCATTTGCCATTTTGTTGCCCAATCACTTAGTTTTGTGAGATCTTTTTGAAGTTCTTCACAGTCTGCTTTAGTCTTAACAATCTTGAGCAGTTTAGTATCATCTGCAAACTTTGCCACCTCACTTTTTATCCCTTTCTCCAGATCATTTATGAATAAGTTGAATAGGATTGGTCCTAGGACTGACCCTTGGGGAACACCACTAGTTACCCCTCTCCATTCTGAAAATTTACCATTTATTCTTACCCTTTGTTCCCGGTCTTTTAACCGGTTCTCAATCCATGAAAGGACCTTCCCTTTTATCCCATGACAACTTAATTTATGTAAGAGCCTTTGGTGCGGGACCTTGTCAAAGGCTTTCTGGAAATCTAAGTACACTATGTCCACTGGATCCCCCTTGTCCACATGTTTGTTGACCCCTTCAAAGAACTCTAATAGATTAGTAAGACACAATTTCCCTTTACAGAAACCATGTTGACTTTTGCCCAACAATTTATGTTCTTCTATGTGTCTGACAATTTTATTCTTTACTATTGTTTCGACTAATTTGCCCGGTACCAACGTTAGACTTACCAGTCTGTAATTGCCGGGATCACCTCTAGAGCCCTTTTAAAATATTGGCGTTACATTAGCTATCTTCCAGTCTTTGGGTACAGAAGCCGATTTAAAGGACAGGTTACAAACCCTAGTTAATAGTTCCGCAATTTCACATTTGAGTTCTTTCAGAACTCTTGGGTGAATGCCATCTGGTCCCGGTGACTTGTAAATGTTTTGGAATTAATTATCAATTAATTCCAAAACCTCCTCTAGTGACATTTCAATCTGTGACAGTTCCTCAGATTTGTCACCTACAAAAGCCAGCTCAGGTTTGGGAATCTCCTTAACATCCTCAGCCGTGAAGACTGAATGATATTGGGCATATTCATTCTCCTAATATTGAGGAAATTACATGAGCAAAAGTGGTTGGTCTATATTCTCCTATCAGTAATGCAGTTTTTATGGGAGTAAGGCTTACATATCATTATATGGGGAAGAGATACCACTATATAGTATTAAATTATGATGTAATGTAATATGTCATAAATCAACACACACGTACAAATCCTGACTACTACAATACAATGGAAGCATTCATTCATTTAAAGAGATAGTGACAGCAGTGGCAATGACGTTAAAAAGTGACAAGGGCAGATGCAATGAAGAAAGATCAGATGCTTCATTTAGATGCATGTGCATGTTTCCAGCTTTATGCATTGCATCTTATGACTGAATATGCAATAATTCTATGAAATATCACTTTTTAAAGTAATGCAAGTAAAGTATATTATAACTAAATGTGTGAAGGCTATTTCACAGTTAACTCATGATAGCTCATTATTAGAGTAGGAAAGACACTAACTAGTCTTTGCTAGTAGTATCAGAAGTTAGTCATAGTAGGCAGTAGCATAAACATCAGAAGATAGTGAGCGAGAAAGAGAACATGAAATACTTGACTTAGGTTTTCTGGATATTTTAAGTCAACCTGGTCAAATGATATAAAACTATTAGAAATAATTTATTCGATGAGTGACAATTATTTGAATACTCTTTGACCAGATCTAGCAAGAAGTGTGTGTGAACTCAGTCCTATGCTGTGTTTTTTAGCATATTAAAATTGATTGTGATGTGACGTGAGTGACATGCTGTCTTTAGCCTAATACAAACTATCTGTGCTAGTTTTATTATTTAAAATCAGAACATCTAACTAGATGTTACATCCAAAGAAAAACCACACCTTAGAAACACTCAATTAACTAAAGGGGCTCAAATAAAGCCAACAGAAAACAAACTATGGCAATTAAGACATAAAATGGAAGTTAGGAGGTCTAAAGGAGAATTTGAAAGGCAATTAGCCAAAGACACAAAACAAATGACAAGAAATTATTTAAGTTTTGCAGCCTCCCTGCTTCTGACATAGAGTCACTGGGTCTACTGGATTATCAGGAAGTAAAAGGAGCAATTATGGAGTCTACAAACATTGCAGAGTAGCTAAATGACTTCTTTGCATCAGTCTTTACCACAAAGAACATTGGAGGCCTGCCTACCCTCAGAGCTAATGAATCGGACTCTTCACTCACCTACATTGGTGTAAGTCAAGGACTAACAAAGCTAAAGACAATGAGATACAGGATATAAGATTAGTATAAGTCAGAGAACCAAAGACTACTTTTCACGGATAAATATAAGGCGCTGTCAGTCATATAGATGGCAAAAGAAGAAAAAATTAAACAAACTGATAGCTTCAATAGTAAAAAGGCATGTAGAGCAGATGCTAGTAAACCAAGAGCTCTGAATGAACTTCAGAATTAAGCAAATGAGCTACTAACAAGAGTATGCCATCTATAATTAAAATTGGCTTCTATCAGAGGAGGGCTGGATGGCAGTCAATGCCATCTCTCTTTAAAAAAAAGGAACCGGGGTGACCTTGGCAATTACCGACAGGCAAACCTTGTATCAATAGTAGGTAAACCTTGTATCGATAGTAGGTAAATTGTTGAAACAATAATTAAAGACTGTTATAAAACATTTAAATAAAACATGATATGGTAGGGACAAACATCCCCCAATGCATTAAGTTTTTCTATCTACTTTAGCAGAGTTTCTTTGGAATGTTCACAGTTTACATTCCACATATACCAACACACTGAATCAGACATTCCAATCAACTTTCTTATGCACACTTACAATAGTGTTCCAAGACTAGAATTGAAACAAATTTCATGCAACTTTCATGCACCCATTTCACCTATTTCATGCAGACTATTGGGAAATCATTAATATAAACCCCATTATCATATGCTGAAGTACTGGGCACATAAAATGCCAATTTTTAAACCTTAAAAAAGTATTTACATTTGGAAGATTTTTATAACCACACAAGAAGCATGCATTTAATCTAGGAAATATCTTTCTGCCAAAAATCAAGTTTTTACTCCAAACCACTGAGGCACTAGACCTCTTCAAATATAGATCACAACATTTTTATGACAAAAATATCAATTCCTTTACTTAAAAACAGCTAAAAATGTTTTTCATGAAGCTTTCCAGAAAAAGACAAAAACAAAAACCTTGAGACAGACACAAAATGCAGGGGCCAAGTGCTCAGCTGGTGTAACTTTTATGGAGTGATGCCCGCTTATATTAGCTGGGTATTTGACCTAAAAAGGATATTAACAACTGGAAAAGGCCCTTTGAAATGAAAATAGTTTTTAGTACATGTGTTCTCAGGAGCTGTTGTACAAAGACTTTTGTAAATTAGTAATTTTTTTTTTTAAATCTTTTAAAGTGAAACCCACCTAATAGTATATGGAGATATACCTATCTCATAGAACTGGAAGGGACCCTGAAAGGTTATTGAGTCCAGCCCCCTGCCTTCACTAGCAGGACCAAGTACTGATTTTCCCCCAGATTCCTAAGTGGCCCACTCAAGGATTGAACTCACAACCCTGGGTTTAGCAGGCCAATGCTCAAGCCACTGAGCTATCATCCCCCATCCTGTTTCCCCACACCCCTCTCATTCCTTATAAGGAAACATTTCACTGAAGGTTAAGCTTTGCTTAAGTAACACAATGACTAGCTTTTAGTAACTTTGAATTCAGCCTTAAGTGATGATGGGCCCACATCACTGAGATGGGCTTGTTTTATAACATGGATTCTATGTGCAAAATTGAGAATTGGAACCAATTTTGATTTTGAACACCTCATAAGCATGGGCATGTTTAGATCCAGGGTTTTGGTTTGAACTTCTCTGCTCTTAGCCAGTTTTTCATATACATCACATTTAATAATCATAATGACAATACTTTGCACTTTCACAGCTTCTTTCATCCAAAGACCTCAAAAGACTTCAGAAACTTTACTTAAGCATTGCATCCCTGTACCAATGTTTAATAATGTTTTCTTAGTTCCTGTTTTTCTTATTAATATCTTCTTTCCTAATCATTTAATCTTCTAATCAATATTTGTAGTAGCTTTTGTAAACAGTCAATTGTATTACTCCTGGCAGTGTATGTGGTTGTAAGAGGGACAAGGATTTTCAGTCATACAGTTATGATTTGTAAAAACAAGAGAAATGATACTCACTCTGAACACTGAGTTTTAATTATTGAATTAACTTCCAATTCAGCACTCAGAACTGTATCACGTTTTATTTAGCCAGTTACCCTATAAAAGTCATCACTCAGAGTTTTAGTCTTCTAAGTACACAGCTCCAGAAAAAGTTTCACTCTGTTAGGTCAATAAAAGGCTGTGTAGCAAGGAGAACTTGTAAGAAAACTCGCTTAAATTAACAGCAGGACCATGGTCAAGGCCTTAAACTTTTGGTGGCACACACTTTGAATATAAGTTGTGATTATACAAAGTATGTGAAATACAGTTTTATATCTGAAGTTCGAGTACATTTTTAGTATTCCCACTGAATGCTAATTACTGATGCAAAGAGCGTACAGCTCCCTCAAGGCATTTCAAAAATCTTGATTGTTTAATCAGTGCTCTTGATGTGTAAGGCGAGGTGGTTGATGACTACCAAAATGTGACACATTGGACATTATCCAGATGGAATGCCAGTTTTCATTTGAGGTTAAGAGGTAAAACTCAACAGGAGAGGTTTTCCAGTATCCTGGATTAGAGCTAGAGTTATATCAGTTGACAAATAAAACCTGGCAGTTCAGCTTGCACATAATATTAAAACAGAAACTTCACTGAACTGTCAGTTGTAAAATGAAGTGATTAACTTTCATTCGGATTATAGCTTTATTCTCCATTTCCATTATTGACATTTTATGTGTTTTATGCTCCCTATGTCATTGTCCTCTTACCTGTTCAAGGTGTAATCATTTGGTGTTTCAACATACATAAAGTACTGCCATTTTCAAGAGCTCTATCTGCCCAGTCAGGTGGATCCAAGACTCAAAACAATCCCCATCCCTCCACACATCCCCTGCCGAGTAAACAGACAGCAAAGTGATTTTCATGTCCTTATCGCATGCTGTGGGAGTTTTCAAAAGCACCAAAATGACATAGGCACCCAAGTTCCATTGATTTCCAGTGGGACTTGAGTGCTTAAGTAACTTAAGTGCTTTTGAAAATCTCTTCCTGCATCTTTAACTACTAAGTCAATGAAAGAAGGCATACATATTTCATCCATTTTCCTGGTGAAAGCTTACTGGTCTAGTTTTAAACAGGAAGACATTTTTAAATTGGGGTACCTAATGTTAGGAGCCTAAATCCATATTTTGGCAGCTATAGAATAGTGGCCTGATTATCAGAGGCGCTGGGAGCAACTCTGGATATCAGATTATTTTTATGTACATGCCTGTAACAGGGTGTGCTGAATCAGGAGCTCTCTCTGCACCCTGTCACTCTAATACTAGGGTGGTCAGGTGTTCATTTTTTAACTGGAAAGTCCGGTTGAAAAGGGGACCTGACAGCACCCAATCAGATCTACAGACCGGACACCCAAAGTCCATTTGCTGTGGGCAGGAGAGGCACCGGGTCATTGCCCGTGCCAGCCCCTACTCAGCCGGGGTCGCTTCTGCCATGCAGCTGCAGCTCCTTTCAGAACCAGGCAGAGGGAAGTTGGGGGCAGAGGAGGGGGAAGAGGACAAATGGGGGCAGGGGAGGTTCTAGCACTCCTGCTGGAGTGTCCAGTTTTTAAATATTACAAAGTCGGCAACCCTAACTCCTACCTGTATATATTAATTGGAAGACAGGCACTTGACAGAGGGTGTGATTTCACTGAGTAGTGCTACAACTGAAGGGAAAGCAACGCCAGCAGATAGAATTATATACATTGACAAAAAAGAAGAGCTGGAAGAGTTGGGAGCCTGAAGGCAGGCAGGAGTAGGCAGGATTGGCTGCTGCTATTTGTACCCTTCCCCAGAAGCAAGTGGGGAAGCTGGCAACTCACTGTAAATATACAATAAAAATGGTGGCGGTGAAGGAGAACTGGAGTGGTTGTGGTATACAGTTAAAGCCTGAAGTGACTCACAAGGGACCACCCTCTGACAGACAAAAATCTGTATTTAGTTGCCTAACATTAGGTGCCCAAATTTGCATGCTTAATATAATCTGTTTAGTGATTGGTAGCTAAATTTTCAAAGGAAAGCACATATTAAGATATAGATTTGGAGAAATGTTCCTTTTGCAAAATCAGGACTAATTGTCATAATTTCCAGCTGACCATATACGCCGTGTGAAAATATAAGGAAACTGGAAGATAATCCTCAGGCAATATTTCCACTTAGCTGCCTTTGTTATCAACCCCATATCCTGCCTCAGTCCATTAAAACAAAAACTATTAACATACAGTTTAAAATACAAGGAACTTGATGGAAAGTTTAATGGCAAATAAACATTAAAAATGACAAAAGCCATCACACCAATATGCTGTGAAGTTACTTCAACAGAAACAATGACTGAAGTAATATATTTGACATTAAATATCATGTAGAGTGTTTAAGAGGCTTTCCTGTAACTCCGTGAAGAAATGGATGCCATGTGTTGCATTTGTTACCATGGTAACAATCCCTCTTTGCAAAGAGCAGAGGATTGAGAGCATAAAATTTGCCTTGCATGTATTTGGCTAATCAACAAACATGGAGGCGTCAAGCCATTTCCACCACTGGTGTAAGAGGAAGCAACTAGACTGAGCACAAAGAAAGTGCATATGCTTATGCCTGAAGAGAATTTGACCCATAGCTACATCTAGGTATATTCATAATCTTGCATATGTAACCTATGTACCCTAGTCCCCCTAGGCTCTTTAGTCTTCCTTGTTAAGATACATGCTCGTTTAGTGAATGGTCCAAATTGCACTGACGTCAATAGGTATTGGAAAAGCCTCTTAGATTTTAAGCTCTTCATGGCATGATCCACCTCTTTGTGTCAGTAAAGTGCCTAAAATTCTTTGACTATATAAAAGTATAGTAAATAATTTTCATTTACCTGATTAGAAATTTTTCTAGGGATTTTGCCTCTTTGACTAGACAGTTTGGAATTATTTATTTTAAATGGTATAGTGCAGAATTAGCACAACAAAGATGGAGGGAAAAGGCAGTAGAATTTGAATTTTCATGCAGTTTACCCCCAAGTTGTCTCAGCACTGTAACTATTTTGGAACGACGAAAATGTGCATTGCTGGCAATCTGTGAATGGGATTAGTTTTCTCCCCTCTTGTGTGTGTTTCTAATATATGTTACGATATGTGAAGTAGTTTTGACAGTTTCAGCTGAACACAAGGTGGATAGCACTCTATATTATAAACTGCTCCATACGTTGTTTCAGTTGGCAGCGTCAGCTCAGGAGAGCCCTAGCATCTAGACTTTGGCAAACTGCAGGTTTGCACTAGCTAGAACATTTTCATGGCTGCAAGATTTCCCCCCCCCCCCCCCCCCCCCGAGGGTCTTAAAACTTGAAAGAGTCTCTCACTCATTCGGGCCTGTGTATAAAGCAGCTGCATCGGTATAGCTACATTATTTCACTTTTTGTCAGGATGCCATAGAAATCTGTTTGCTACACCAAAGGCCATTTTTCAGCCAGCTTCCAGATTCTCAGCTGGTCCACCCACCATTTTGTCTTCATTCTCCATGCATGGGAAAAGTCAGTGAATTTTCTGTACCTGCTCCCTGTAAAGGACAAAGTGGAAGCAGTGGGGTGATCTATTTCAGTCTGAGACAGCAACAAATATGGAATGTGACCTGTCCCACCAGCCCTTTCCTTATAAATTTGGGGAACAGGAAGGGCTGAAACACTGTCAGGCAAGACAGAGATAATATCTTTTATTGGACCAACTTCTGTTGGTGAGACAGACAAGCTTCAAAGCTTACATGAAGCTCTTCTTCAGGTCCAGGAAACTTACTCAGATGATGGAACAGACTGAGAACCCCTGTGCTAAACAAACTTTGTCATAGTGAGCTTCCCTGAGCTATGAAAAAAAAGAGACTGTGCCTCCCCATAGTCTGCTAAAACAACATAAGCTGAAAATCCTATATGTTGCAAAAATGAATAAAAAAGTTGAGATTTCATCAATTATAGATCAGTATGCGTTTCAGAAGTATTAATTTTATGCTAAAAACAGTACAAACTGAAGCAGCTAAAATAAAACTTCCCAAACATTTTAGGAAACATGACATCAAACAGTGATATATTAATTCAGTATAATATCCATCAGTCCTATCTTATCAGTAGGAGGGGTGTTTCCTGGTTGCACAAAGCAGTAGAATTCATGGTTGCACTGTAGAAAGGAGGAGACACAAGTCATCTTCAAACAGAAAGCTGGGAGAGATACTTTGTTTTGATTGCAGTTAATGCTGAGAAGCCTGACTCGCATAGGTAGGTGGATGAAAAGACTTTAAGAGCCCGGTGTGTTAACCAAAAGTCTGCAGCTGGCATTTGTGAACATTTGTGCTGCAGGTCCTTGTTGCTTGACAGGTCAATAAGTCTTTCCTCTTCTTTTGAAGACAGCATATCCATGGGATTTGGCTTAAAGCTGAATGGGTTCCTGATCCATTTATCACATTTGTCTTTGCCCACTTCAGGAAAGTATTCACAAAACTGCTCCTGCAGACGCCCTAAGTGCTGAACAATTGCAATCTGGATACTGTCAACTGACAGGTCACTGCACTGTTGCACAATGTCCTCGGTGTGTGGAAACAGATCCCTGCTGCACATGTGAAGACCACAGTTCAAGTTTGTTAATGAATGCTGCTATCCAATCATTAGCAATGAAAACATTTGCAACTCATCCCTGAAGTGACACATTCAGAGAATTCAGTCTCTCGAATATGTCAGCCAGATATGACAACAATGCTGTACAAGTGGAGAATTATTATCTGCAAGAAAAATATGGGACTTCCTCATGCAGTTCACACAGTCTTGTCAGCACCTTGTCCGTGGACAGCCCACAAACTTTTGAATGTAAAAATGGGGTGAAGTTTGCCCCTATCTCATAAAATGGCATAAACCCTTGAATTAACTGGGCATGACTTTATAAAGTTTATATTTTTTTACTGCAACTGAAAGAATATTGTTGAGCTCCTTTGCCATCTTCTTAGCAGCCAATGCCTATCTGTGGATCATACAACGATTCCAGGTTGCTGTAGGGGCCACTTCTTGTACCCTTGTCACAAGTCCACTATGCCGTTCTGTCACTGACTGTGCTCCATTGCTGCAAATTCCAAAACAAGGCCTACGTCTTGGACAAAACCATTTAACAGTTTATAAAGTTCTTAACCAGTTGTGTTGTAAGTGAAAGCTTTAGTTCTATTGCTATAGCAAAATGAATATACACAAGTAGCTGTGCAGCATTTGATATATTGGTAGACTCCTATCTGAATTGAGTAACATGGGCTCTGAACATCACTTTCTGGGATCTACTCTTTTACATTGGTAGCCATCTCCACAATATGGTATGAAACTGTGTCATTAGAAAGTGAGATCATGTTTAGCCATAGTGCTGCTTTCTCTCCTATCATCACTGAGCACAGATCCTTTGCAGTTAGAAGCAGTAGTTTCTCACCCACCTTGTGCAGCTTACCAGCTTTGTCAATGTGCAAAGCTGCATGGTAAGAAGCCCCAGTAACCTACATGTTAACAGTGATGTACACATCAACAACTTTATTTTTTCCTGTTAAATCATGGAGCTTCCTCTGGAAAAAACTCTATGGGTTTAGATATCAAGGTAGGACATCTTGTTTCGAGATGTTGGTATAACGTGCAGGGCTCCATACTGTCATTTGCCAATACTTCGCTGCATACAACACATTGGCGTCTCAGTGCATCGCTGGACCCACTCCATGTAAAGTCCAGGTTGAAATAAGCTTGGTCATATTTTCGGTTTCTGCGTTTTGCTTGAACCTCCGCTGCTGCCCTCACTTTGTCTTGTGTTGTTTGCTTTTCTCCCTGTGTCACAAAATGATCCATTTCTCATGTAATCGGTTTTTCACTGTAAGTGTGCTGCTGTTAATGATTTCACGTTTGTTTTTAAGTACTTGGGGAGAAAAACCACGCAACGGATGTCTGACGGGTCACAGTTGCTAAGAAAGCTTAAATTCATAACATTGCTAGACACTAAAAATCACGTACTGAATAGACTCACAGGATTTATGGCTTATTACAACAATCTATAACCCACTAACAAGCCCCCTCTAGCTCCTTTCTCCCCCTTCCTATCCTCCCCATGACTGGAGGGGTGTTAATGGGCCACTTCACCTTGAATGGTCCCTTAAAATGAGTGTTAACTTATGCTAAACACCTGTTCCATCTTGTATTTAGCAGTGACACTCAGATCTTGTCTTCACAGTGCTGCAGTTTCACCTCTATACTGCTTTAGTGAAGACACTTTTATGAAGACAGGAGAGCTTCTCTCATCGGAGCAGTTAATCCACCTCCCTGAGGCCTGGTCTATACTACAGAGTTAGGTTGACTAACTCTGTAAGTGTTTACACCAAAATGTTGCTCCTGCAGGTGTAACTCACCCACTATAGCTACTTAATAATTCTACTTCCCCGAGAGGCATAGAGTCAATGTTGATGTAATTAGGTTGACTATGTTGCTTACATTGACTGTTGCTGGCTTTTGGAAGCAGTCCCACAATGACAGTTAGGGCTTGTCTACACTAGGCAGCTTTTAGCGACAAGGCTGTGTCGACACAACCTTATCACTAAAAGTCAGCGTGTGTGAACACTCGGTTGGTATTTTGTCAGCACTTTGGCTGACAAATTACTTCCAGTTCTGCGAGCAGTGTTAGGTTTATCGGCAGGAGAGCACTCCTGCCGACAAAGCTGCGTTCACACTGCCACTTGCGTCAGCAAAACTTGTGTCTTTCGTTCGGGGACTTTAAGTACCCGTGAAAGACAAACGTTTTGTTGACAACGTCTCACTGTAGACAAGCCCTTAGATTGGTGCAAGCGCTCCTGGTGAGAACATGCACCGCCAACACAAAGAGTGTCGTGTGGACCTGCAAAAGCATTTTATTTATTGTGGTGGCTGTACGTTGACGTAAATTAGGTTGACATAACTTTATAGTGTAGACATCCCCTCAGAGGCGGTAGCTATGTTGATGGGAGAAGCTCTCCCATAGACCGTGCTATGTTGACACTGGAGTTAGATTGGTATAACTACGTTGCTCAGGGGTACGTAAATCTATAGTGTACACCTGGCCTGAATAAGTTTCCCAGACCTGAGGGAGAGCTCTGAGTAAGCTCAAAATCGTCTCTCTCTCTCTCTCATCAACAGAAGTTGGGCCAATAAAAGATATAACCTCAACCATCTTACATCTTGTCGCTCTAATATCCTGGGACTGACATGGCTACAACAAACACTGCATATAACAATGGCCTCAAAAGTATCACATTGAATGAGTTTTTTGCATTTGGGCAGAGCAAGACTGTATTTTTCTCAATTAAAAAAAAACAACAAAAATTGAATGCAGGTTGGCTAGAGAATATATTAAAATCATGATACCTTTAATCAATGAGAAATCGCATTCATTGAATGGAGCTGTTAATATCTCTGTGGTCGGCAGTGTTTTCCAGTGAATTTGTTTTCAAAGTGGAAAGAATGAGTGCTGTCAACAAATGAAAAATAAAAGGTACATTTATTGGGAAGGAGACATCAGTCTTTTTCTGTTTGTAAATGCTGACGAGCAGGGTTTAAGGAGGGCTAATGTCACCCATTCATCTTAATTAAAGAGTTAATTGCTCGTGTATCCTGATTTGGTTAGCTGATCCTAGTGGCATGAAAAGTTCTTGCTTCTATGTATTTTATTGACCAGTATAATGACATCATCAGTAAATCTCAGAATTTATTCATGCTTCAGCCTATCCTCGTAACTTTAATAGCCTCCTACATGATAAAATTTTCAAGAGCAAAGGAGTTCTTTAGTATGGTACAGAATACAGAGAGGTCTGTTCAGGAAGCTGTTAAATGTCTCAGTTCAGCTGTCACTGAAGTATTACTTCAAAGTCTAGAGTCATGAAGATAAGTTAAAAAGTAATTTTAAAGACTAGTTCTCAGAAAATGTATATATGGAAATAGAATAAAACATCTACAAAAATGCAAACCAAATATAAGCAAGAGACCTGTTTTTATTCAATTTTTCACAACTGTAGTCATAGTCAAACAAGCAATGACACCAAAAGAGACAGACAAGGTTGACGGTGTGTTTTATGGATTAAAGACCAAATTTGTTTAGTCATGCGTCATATAACACAACAGATGGGAACTCTGATCTGAACAAAGACCAGTTAACTAACTAAGATGTCTGAGAGGTTTCCCCCATGTAATATCTTTCATCTTCTAAACTATAATTCCCCAAGTTAGTTCTAGAGAAGTATTTAAATGAAATTTTCATGCAAGGGGAAGTGTCGGATGGTATTGTTTTTGATTAACCCCTTATGCAGTACTTTAAAGAAAGGAAAATACAATAATAAAATCACAAAAACAATGGTGGATACAAGGTCATCCTTGCAATGAGTCTTGGCAGGTGACAATTATATTATGGTACAGAGAGTCAATTTCTGCTTGCTATCATGCAAACATGGTTCCTACTGAGGGCAGAACTCAGCCTTCAAGGAGCATTAGGCACAAAATGAACCTGACCCTACTATTATCCTCAGTCCTGAGAGTGTAGTATTTGCTTTGGTGAAGGCCACAGGGAAACCTCCTGCCTTTTCTCCTAAGTGTGGTATATGGAGTAGACTAAATATAGCATAGGAGGATGCTACCAGTTTTGAAGCTTTAAGAATTTCATGGTGGTCTTTACTTCACAAGTGTCCTCTTTATCTGCTTAAGTTTTCTAATTACTTCACAAGCCAGCATGTCCAACAATGTTGGTTGTCAATGCTTTCCATGGACAGAGTGGCAATTCTTATTGCCAATACTGACTCTGTGATCTTGTCCAGAGTAGCCTTCTGTAAGATGTGATAAAATATTTCTGCCTAACTTTGTATGCTATATGATCAGAATAGCACTGCCCATCTCTTTGGGATGCAGTGTATTCTACAGAATAGAGAAATCACTCAGGAGACCTAGGTTTGATTCCGGGCTCTGCCGCTGGCCTGCTGGATGATCTTGGGTCAGTCACCTCAACTCTTTGTGAATCAATTTCCTCATTTGTAAAAGTGAGATGATATTTTACTTCTCTCTGTGAAATGCTTTAGATTTACTGATGACAAGTGCTATGAGTGAAATATTTTTTGAATAGTCAGTTATCAGAAGGGTCATCTGGGTTAATTTATGGTATTTGTGACACGTTGATTAAAATACAAAATAGTTACTTCTCAATAGATTCCAGATGTCACTAGCTTCTTTCATTGTTTAGCTCTGGGAGAGACTCCCTAAATGAATTATAGATTCCTGCAATTGTACCTGAACTACAAGCAAACCTCTCAGTCCATTTTGTAAAGTACTTAAGTATAGCACAGGACTTTTGGTTACTCTTAAAAATGAGTGCTGATAACACAACTGTTCCATTTTCTACTGTTTGGGCTTCCTCACAAGACTTTAGTTGTGTTAAACCCTTTCCCAAGTCATCAGCAATCCAAGCTCAGTATGCTTGTTAAAATAAATGCCAATGACTCATTTTTATTTTGAACTACTTAACTTCATTATCTGTACAATACTTAAAGTTTACTAGTAAAGTTTTTTTTTAAATGGTTTGCAAGCTGTTTTGCAGAATCTTTAAATCTCTTTTGTAACCTTCATTTTCTTTGTTGCTTTCAGAGCTTTGTGATGCTCAAACAATAAAATGAAAACTTAAGGAAAGAGCCAAAAGGTTCTTGAATATTAGATGGTGGGCTTGGGAACAATGACATTAACTTTTTCAAAAGTTTTTTTAAAAACCAACAATAAAAAAAAAGAACAAATAAGAGCAGAAGTTTAGGAATGGGTTTTCATTGAACAGAATCTTTAGAAATGTTAAAATCTCCAGTGACCTGTAAAATATCTAGTTCAACCATTTAGCTGTAGCACTTTGCCATTTATAAGACTTCTACAAAATCTGAAAATAACCCAAACAAGTAAGTAGTAACTTGTTTAACAATCTCTGTTAGCTCGCTAAAATAACCTGCTATGAATAGGGAGTAAAAGTTCATAAGTAGAAAGCTTATTTCTTAAACATTTTTTAAGTTACTATACTGTATTTTTTGTACACAACATCAGGGAATGGCTGGTGCAACTTCTTACAACATTACTAACTTATTAATAAACATGTGCATGAAGTGGAACAGAGCACACAGGTTATAATTCTTTGGCTGTGCCTAGTAACATAAATAGCTCTGATACCATCAGTTGAAGAATTGAGGAATTAAACTTTCCAAAAAGACTGATTATGAGGATTGGACATGCTAAAAGCAATGATGAAAAGAGGCTGCTAAGAACTGGAACAACATTCAGAACAGAGGCAATAGGACCACAATGGCATATGAATGAAAATAAACACATCCCTGAGAAAATGCTTCATCAACATAAGAGCAGCAACAAAGCTGCGAATCTCCAGATAAGCAAAAAATGTTTTTGAAGAAAAAATAGCATGCAAGGTAGGACTTCAAAGACTAGAGAAGATCTAATGCATGGAACTGAATAATACTTACTTTATTTATATATATATATATATATATATATATATATAAAGTAAGACAGAAAAGGGAAAGAGAGACACAAAATAGTCATAACTAATCACCAGATCAACCCCATCTGTGTCCTCAGATTATATTTTTTAACCCTTTGATCCTAACACTCCATTGAAGTAGCACACTGGTATCAGTTTAGTGATCAAAGAGGAGAAATGTTTTAATCCTATAACAGTCAACTATCCTTAATCAGCTCTACAATTCCTTTTTTTGGCCGACCTCTTCACTCCCTCCTCCCTCTATGTCACTCCTCCACTATTATATATCCTTAACATAAATTTGCAGCTCCCCTCTAGGTTGGACGGCTCAGCCTCCGCTACTAAATTGCCCAAATCTTTTTCTTGCTGTTCCCTTGCTCATCCACACAGTTCCCTTTCTAAAAGGAGCCATGAAAATCAGTGTGTCCTAGGCCTACAGTAGTTCTCATCACAGAGGGTAAGAGAAAACGTAATGCAAAAATAAACCACAGAATAGGCAATAAATTGCTGCATTGATTCTAGGACTAAAAATGATAAAGCTAAAAGAGGAGCAAGAATTATTTAGTTCTACACAAGGACAGTCAAGTAATATAACAATTTGTATTAAAAACTGAAAAAGGAAGAAAACACACTGCAAACTTGGGTCCAGATCCTGCACCTCTAAAGTCAATGGGATTTTTGCCACTGACTTCAGCAGATCTTCATCTGGCTGGTAGTGAAAGCATAGTAATGTGCTATTTTTTTCTGCTCTGTAAGAGGACCTACTCAGACTGGATGACATGCACAGAAATTTCAAAATGTTTTATCATCCTGATAAGATCTTAAACATGTTTTTTTCCATGACATACGACATACAAAGGAGAATTGTAATGCCTCAGTCATTGCTGACAGGGCAATGGCCACAAATGGCTAACTGGACTATGAAGTCGAAGTGGCAGTAAGTATTTCAGAAACTGAATGGCAGCCACAGAGGAACTCTGTGAGAGGAAAAATAAAATCAAACAAAAATAAAATCCAACCAACCAAATAAAAAAAAATGTAGAGTTTAAAAACTAGCACAGCACTAAGGGAATGCCTTTCACTTAGAAGCCTAAGTCCTACTGACTCGCAATGGTAAATGAAAATTGAAATTGGTTTTACATGGGATTTAGTTAGGCTCCTAAGTGAAGGTTTTGAAAATTTTACCTCAAAACAATTTGCCACATCTTGATTGGTTAGGAGAGTAGGCACTAGTAAAGAAAATCTTCATTCATGACACTCATGGAGTACCTGTCTAAAGCAATGTACTGCTCAAATGTAATTAAGGCTGATAGAGACTGAATGATGCTATGTGATGATGTTCAGTGATTTGCATGATACACGCTCATTATACATGTTTATTTCGTTGTGCACTGAATTTAGATTGTGATCTCCACAGGGCAGGGGCCTTGTCTTTTAATTGCATATAAAATTTCACCTATGGCTTCATACAAGTTACCTGATCACATCCCAAAACAACAGCCCTGGCAATATTTGACACCTCAGAAGAGAGGCCCAACAAGAGAAACTACTTTTTCACAGCTAGAAGTGGTTCCTGCAGAACAGCAATGAGGCATATTGGAAGGGTGGTGTGGGGAGGTTTGCTCTAGTGCTGTTCTATGGATAAACAGTAGGCTGCAGTGTCCAACTCTGCTGAAAGGTACTCTTTGTTATCACTACATTCATCCAAGTTAAAACTGAATTGTAGTAAATATGGAATAGAAACAATATTAAAATGGCAGCGTGGATAGCATGTCCTGATCCAAGCATTGGAATAGGAACCAAGAACTCAAGAATTCTCATCCTGCTTCTGCCACTCATTCACTATGTATCTGTGGATAAGTCACATAACTCTTATGTCTCAGGTTTCCCATGTGCAAAATACCTTTCACGTCTCTCAGAAAACAGTGTGTGGATTGACTATAAAGCACACATATATGGGCTCTTTACTGATCATCCTCCTCATCACTACATTTATGGACTAGTCATAACATACACATATTCCTACAACTGTGGTTATAAACCCTAACATTACTCAGGCAACATTTTTCTTTCCTGCTCAGTCCAGATTTTTGCATTTAGATAGACCCTTTACAGTGGTCTTTTAATATGATGGTCTTTATACATACAACCATTAAGGTACAATGGAACGATATGCCTCTCCTCCCCACCCCCCACTTCCACACTAATATCAATGATCATTAATCATGCTAAATGACAAAAGAAATGAGCATATATAAGGAAAACAAGATTGCCATAGGAAGAGGTTGCAAAAAAGCCGATAGACTGATGCCACTGGTATACAGGGCTACGTAAAAATTGTACAGGATCTCAGTAAAGATTGACATTTAGTAGATTCACTTCTATCTCATCTAAGTAGTAACATTAATACTATTGTTTTATCTCCTGCTCTTTGGACATTTAATCATTGCACCTCAAAATTACTAAAATCTCCTGAAGAATAAGCATCTATAAGAATTTCCTTTTTGTTCATCCTGCTTCAACATTTGGACAATGTCTTCCTCCTCTTTCCCTCACCATTTACATTTTTAGTTTAACTACTAAATATCAACTGCTGGTGGCCCTTAGAGCGTTAGCTGATCATCTGATGCCAGCTTTCCTTCTTTCCAGATGCTAAACTGCATTACAAGACAACTATGTAGCCAATGATTTTAGTTTATTGTTAATTTATTGTTTGATGTTATGATTAACTAATGTGTCATATACAATCATCGTATATTAAATATGACTCTTCCATGAAAGCAATTGCTATAGAGGCTGCAGCGATATAATGCAATGACAAATGATAGGGGTAGGGGGTCTGTGAGAATCTCTATTAAAGTATGACTCACCCTATGATAAAGTTGAAAACTGCTTATTTTAAGACTATTTCATGATGGTGCACATTGATGATGATGATTGCTACTCTATATTGAGAGACAAATTAATGAATCAGACATTACAGACATTTGCTTTTAAATGAGCCCCAGTGGATAGTACCGTAATGTCTGATTCATTAATTTGTCTCTCAATGTACAGCAGTGATCACTGTTCAATATACAGTGAAATCCTTTTATTTAAATGGATTTAAAATACTTAAAATATTTGTTTGACAAAACAGATATTTTGTAATTAATCAAAATAAGAATGAAAAACTCTGAAAGATAAGAAGTTGTCCAGATTGCCAGCATTACCCCTGCCAAGTCCTCCAGTTGCTGACCCCCAATCCACCAATATCACTATGGATTATCTGGATTAAGCTTTAGCCATCTTGCCTTCTGCCATTCTGCAATTTTACAAAGCTATTGAGACAGACCTTTGGGGTAGGATTTTGATGGCCAGTTCAAGGGAAGAGGACACAAAGGTGCCTTTAAGCCTTTTCACCCCTGATCCTTGGGTCAATCCCAAAAGCAATTTAGATCATCTTCAGGAATGCTCCATGATATACTGCCACAGCTGGGATCATCAGGGGCCCTTGAGCTAGATCTCCCTCATTATAAAAGAGAGTCTGGGTTGCCGGCAGGGCCTTCTCTGTGAAGATCCCATGACTCTGGAAACTCTTCCCCTTCTTTGAATTCAAGGACCGTCTGGGCACAAACACCATCTGTTTAGCAGGGCTTTTGGAGAGGGCTGAGTGTATGTTACCAGAATGTTGGGCAGTGGAAAGGAGCTGCTTGGTTGAGTTGAATTATTTTTTCCTGTTTGAATGTCTGGTTTTTAACACTGTTATATGTAATATTAATTAAATGCCAGGCAGCTGGAACCTCTGCACAGATATCTTTTTAATATCTAAATAAAGAAAGAATAAATATGGCAGCTGCCAATGAGCCTCTGGAACTGCTCCAGCACAGGGTAATCTCTGACCAGCTTGTAGACCCCTTTTAAGGTTTGCACCACCGTAGTGTCATAAAGCAGCTCTAATGGGGATGAGAAACTAGTCCAATAGGTTGTTTGTTTCACTGCACCAGCTAAATTTTATATAATGGAAATGCAGAACTTATCATTAGCAGCAGTCCATGTTTCCTCACTAACTCTCCAAGCGGCCTCATACACACGCTGAGCAGGAGGTTTGATAAATAGCTGTTGGGCAGGAAGGCAACAGGCCTAAACCTACATTTGGGACCTGTCAAGCAAAAATCAACAGAATACTTAACTGAATACACCAAGTAATGACTGTAGATATCCCTATAAAATGTCATGTTCAATTGTACCTAAGGAGGGTGATATCTCATCATCCAATACAGCCAAGAAAGGATGGAATTTTAAAGTGAATGTGAAAGACAGAAATAATGGGAAATTGAATTGCCACTACCTTCTTAATGATGTTCCCCCAAGGATGAATCCAGGTGAATACATGGCAGCATCTTCACTGACAAATATGGTTTCATAAGTAGAGGCCACAGAATAGCTTTCTTGAAGAGAGATATCTCATAGGGAGACAATATCGACAATCCATACCAACAGTGGGCCCAGTTCTTTCTACTCAGCCCAGGACAAAAGGGAAAGGACACAGATCCAGCACACACACTGTGGCATGGAGCATGCCTAGTACATTCAGAACCTCAGTGAGAAAGATGTAGGTACGTGCCTAATAAAGAGGTTTCTGGGTGCTTTTGAAAATACTTTCAATAGGATTTCATAAATAATTATAATATCTAGCTCTTATATAGCATTTTCCCATCAGTAAATCTCCAGTGTTTTACAATGGAGGTGGTATTATCCCCATTTTACAGAAGTGGGAACTGAGGCACAGAGAGGCACTGACTGCACAGTGGCACACAGCATGACAATGGCAGAGCCAGTAATAAAATCTGGCTCTCCTTAAGTTACAGTTAAATGCTCTCTCCACGGGAGAGCACTACATCCCATACTAAGGACCTTGCATTAAATTAATAACTGGGTTCATTATCACTCTGTGCTCTGGGAAAATCATTATCTAGAAACATCAACAGAACCAAAATTAGAAACATGTTATGTGAGAGATGTCACCCGCTAGCGACTGGCCCAAAGAGAGAAAAAGGGGATCTGCTGAGTTCTGAAACAGAGAGACGACTTTATGTGCCTGTGTAGAAAAAGGGATAAAGCCCATACTATAGGCTTAAATATCTGGAAAGAGAGGATACCTTTCAGCAAAAATTCTGTACTATCAGTTTATCCTACTACTCTCAGGGCTACTGTTTCCCCTATTCAGATTTTCATGTCCAGTATGAATTCTCTTTTTAAACACACACCTAGCTTAATTATAAGCATAAAAACCTGGAACTTCCTTGTGCTGTGATAAGGATGTAGACATTTGCAGTTCTACCACTCAAGTTTCTCAAAAGAGAATTAATATTTCATAGAACATAAATTAAAGTGAAGAGAAATAAGAAAATAAAAGCTGGTGAGTGAGGATGATTATAATTTATTCGAAGATACGCAGCTGTGAGTTATTTGGCCTTTCTTCACAAATGAGATAAATGTCGTATCCCATCATATCCCACCACCATGAATTATATATAACAACACTTGGTGAAATATGAAATTCTAAAAATACATTGAAAGGCTGGAGTCATGTTAATGGTTTATTATGATAGGTGCACCTGATTGTGAAATATTATCTTTCAGGGAAGATAAATGGGGACATCACTGTTTGAGAAAGTCCACTTATTTTTAAAAGATAAATTAAATGCTCTTGGAGACAAGCTATGCTGTTTTAATACCAAAATAAGAATTTCTAAATATTCATGCATGGGTTTGCATAGACCAATTAGAATAATCTCTTAAAGTAAGTGCAACTCTTAACTGGGTGACCACTTAATAGATCTACACATGAGTAAATTCAGTGGGACTACATATGGCAATAAGCACTCAGCAACAGGAGTAAGGATGGCACAGGTGGCATAGAAGGAAGGAGAAAGATGTCTCCTTCACACAATCACACACAAGCTATTTACCGGAATGTTTGTCATACTGCATATGACAAACCGGGTGCAGATTTTATTTCTAGCATACAAAGAGAGCCCATAGCATTAAAATGCTTAAGCAGGATGCATGCCAGCAATGAACAAACATCTTGATAATATGGTCCAGTCTCTGTAAATATTTGGCTACTTACACATATGATTAAATTTGTTACCAGCGTTCATGGTTCTTTAGACTACTTTCTGAAGCCAACAGTTAAAAAACAGAACTAAATAAATCCCACAAATACTCAATGTTACCATGAAATGAATAGGAAGGGAGGACACCCTATTCAAAAACACAGCAACTTTCCACGTTTAAGAAGTTTTCATTCCTGTACATATTATGATGCTGCTCTTTCTTTCACATAATGCATGCAAGTTACTACCTTTGATGAGAAATAATGTACTAACATTTTATCTTTTCTGAAATTTTAGTCCCCCATTTGTTTCCACATTTAAACAAATAAACAACCCTGTACACCCAGATATTTTGCAGATCCAAAATTGCACCTGGGGGCCCAGTCACAGAACAGTCATCCCATTATTCACAATGATATTTTCATCTGATCAAATGGTGTACACCTATGCTTACTTGAAAATCTTTCTCTCTCATATGCTCAGTTGTTTAGTATTTACACATTATTTTTGGGTGCCTTGTAGGCTGGGTCATCAATTTCTCAAGAATCCTTTGTAGATACAAGCATAGGTTAGATATTTTCATTATCTACCTATTTTGAAATGGGTAGCTAAAAGGCTGACAACATTTAGTCAGCAAACAATATGCCCAATCCTATAAGGTGCCCTAGAAATATATGAGTTCTACCAAGTATATCCCATGAATGCAATAATTACTTACATGGTATTTCTGTCCTGAAGAAAGCATTACTGGGGTACTTAGTAAAAGTTAAAAATCACTCTGATAAGCATACTCAATAATAGCAGAGTTCTTCCTTCTCTGCTGCTTTCCAACCTTTTGATTTTCTGCCTCCTTTCTTCACTACAGTAAATTGATTCCTTCAAAACATCCAGGTGCAAATGAATTAATGGTCTTCAACTGTGAGTGAGTATGATGGACTTTTCCCCTCCTCCTCACTAAGGTCCTTTCTGTTCAGAGACAACCTACATATCAATTAAACTCACCTGTTAATTAAAAGCTTGTTTGGAATTTTTTTTTGCTAGTTGGAAGCAAGAGAAAGTGTAAAAGGTGTCTGAATGCTGAGGCTTTGAATGTTAATTACTTACTCTGAGGTTTGTTCAGGATCCCTCAGGTGTTGGTCGAGCACTGGCAAGGAACTGGAAAAAGGAAACAAAATTAATTTGTAGTTTTTGTTGTGGGGAAGAAACAGAACAGAAATCAACCAGCCTTCCAAATTTTTCACTTTTCTTATTTAGAATTATTCTTTATTCATTTATTTATAGGAAAACACCACACAGCAAATAGAAAGCAACATTCTGCAGGATTAAAGCAATTACAGTGATCATGCTTTCAGTGTTAACCCAGTTTAGAAGGTTTTTTTTTTTTTTTTACTGACTTGAGAGAGATTTTCTGTGCCTATAATGGGGAATACTGCTACCAGTAGGAAAGAAGTGTGTGTATATATTAAGTGGGCACCAGTTCCAGAGTTTTCATCAGATCCACCAGTATTCCCTTATATATACATTATTAATTAAAAATAATGAATGTATTAATAATGTATACATAATGGGAAATACTGATGGGTCTGGTGAAACTCTGGATCTGGCAGAAAGTGCAGCTGCTCTTGCAGCTGCTGTTTTTGCTCTGCCTCTCCCCCTTCCCACCCACCTACATCTATTAATAGGTGGCTTCTTGACTGTTTTCCTTCTTTCCCTCTTCACCTGTTGCACAGGCTTAATGGATGCCACATAGAGCTGTTTCTTAGTAGCAAAGCTTAACTGGCTATAGGAAATTAGCTTCTCTTTGTTAAGAAATTCTGGAAACTGTAAAGATGGAGACGTTGTTCAATATTTGCCCTTATAAATACAGCAATCCCCAAACTATAATAGTTTTCAGTAATGATCTACAGCTAAAATATAGCCTTCTTTCTTTTATAAAGGTGAATGTCTAGGGTTGTAATTTTGATTAAAGATTTTTGCAAAAACAATTCAGTTTGTGACATTTTGCACAAGAACTAAAGGGCTTCACGAGTTTTCCGCTGAACCTTCATATGAGCCAAATTGGAATATCTGATTCAGAAAGAAGAATTACACTTTTCTCTTCTTAAAGCCAGACTATCTGATTTTTAACATTTTTTTTAAATGGCAGATACAAAACTAGCATGCACATTTGTACACCTAATTTGCACTGTCAATTACTGTGACTGTGCATGCAAATTAGATAATTATATATTTGAACATTTAAGTATTGTGGTTTACACATACTGTTACAGTAATTGTGTTCATATTTTGCACACACATTGGCCTCACTAGCATGTTTAAAAATCAGGCCCTAAATGTACAGGCCTTAAAAATAATAATAAACAAGTATGGGTGCTTCATATCTGCTTATACCACTATGTAGAATATTATTTATGGGTTTATATTATATATGTGAATTGAAATGACTGAATGCACTATGGAGAGGGATATACAACTCAGATATGAACTTAAGGATATGTACTCTTTTGAATATACAGTTAAAGCTGCTCATTTAAAAATGAATTTACTAATAAGGAAACTAGTAACCATAAATGCCTTAGAACCCCATGTGGCTGAAAGCTTATGAATAAGGTTTCCTCATTTGATGACTCAGACTTTATGAAATATACCAGCTGAAGATTTTTCCCCTCCGTTAAGCTAGTTGTGTTATGCTGGTGTTTTAGCCTGCTATTTCCAAGTAGACACATCCATAGATTTTACTCATCTAATCAACCTGAATGCTGCTTGATTCAATTACACCTAAAAGCCAGAGATAACTTTTTATTCTAGCAACAGAGACTCAGAACAACCAACTTATTTTGACGTAGGTGGCTAGGAAGCATACATTTGTTCTGCATGCCTCCTGTATGTACTGTATATCTTAGATGGTTAGGAGTGTAAGAGCCATTTGGTCTGCTATAAAGTTAGTCAAGACCATTGCCATTGTGTAAAGGTGCCTGGTAATTGTGGTAAGTGGGAAGTATTCTGTGTTCACATTGTTAATGCAGATTTTCCCCATAGTTGGCTCATAGTACCATGGGACAATATTTGTGATCCTCACTTCTGGGATTTTTCTTTTCTACTGGTAGTATTGGCTGACAGCCTGGAATATTGTAACAAGAATTTTAGGCATCTAAACAGAGTGCAAAACTCTGAAAAATGAAGAAAATACAGTCTCTTAAGTTCATCCAAAACAAGGTAGTTTTGGAGGTTGGCCAGTGTGTTTGCAAAAGTCAGACCGATGGGTTTTTTTTAGTAAATTGGGAACCTTAGAAACACAGGAACATTCCATCCATTGGCACAGTACTGCCACCACTTCCCTCCTAAAAATCACCTACACCTCTAACCCAAGCAGGTTTATAAAGCCAAATTAGTTGGATTTTTAGAGAAAACTTAAGAGAAACAGAGGAAAGGTTAATTCCTTAGGCACAATGCTAGGACTTCAGCAGGCCCACACTGATTTATACCAGTTGAGGATATGACCCCAGTATTTCTTTGATTACTAACAAATACGTACCGTATCTTAAAAAAGGCTGTGTATCAATTTTCCAAATATAATAATAGCATGCATTCCATAAATAACCATACTGAGCACATGAGCCTGGCTATAAATATAGCATGCCTTTCTCCCTAAAAATAGGCTTATTAACTAACAGCACCAACTACCCATTGCATCCACTAACAATAATGCAGTAAACATTTATAAAAGCAGCCATAAATACCAAATAAAATTCTCAAGACCAATTTCAATTTAAGCTAGTAATTACTATTTTGGATTACCCTATCACACCATTTTGAGAATGTGAGCAATTACTTGTCCTAAAGAAAGGACTTCTAAAGATTATTTTATGCATGTATATATTTGTTTATATGTCATATAGACACAAGACTCATTCTTTTCCTCATGGTTCAATGATTGTCTCCCAGTGAAAAAAGGCAGCAAGGGGTCAGTTTTCAAAATGATACATGGAAGACAGAAAGAAGATAAACATAGTCTTGTCTATGATGAAAAGTATACAGTGCCATTGGTGGGCATGCTATACTCAATTATCCAAGCTACAATGATTGAGAAAAATTATAAGCCTATGATACAAAAGAGAATTGCTTTATAAAAAATCTATGGCATCCCTAAGTCTTTTGTTTTATATAACAGTTTACTTAAAATGTTCAGCTGTATTTCTGTTGTAAAAATGAAAATTAAAGTATTTTTCCAACAAATGGCACAATAGGCAAATATACACAGGGGCCACAAAATTAAGAGCTGTACCAATATTCCTCAGCTAACATAATCTACAGGGTCTCCAAAGGTTTACAAAAAAAATGTTTTTTTTTCCCATGGGTCTCTGACAACTGTTTTTGCTACTGCTCTATAGAAAAAGCAATAATTGACAAACAACAGGCAGTAGGTTTAAAACAAACAAACAAACAAACAAAAGTAAGTAATTCTTCACACAATACACAGTTATGGGTTCCAGTAATGTGGAACCCATTTCCAGGGAATGTTGTGAAGGCCAAAACTATAACAGAGTTCAAAAAAGAATTAGATAAATTCATGGAGGAGAGGTTTATCAATAGCCAAGATGGTCAGTGATGTAACTCCATGCTATCGATGTCCCTGGCCTCTGACTGCCAGAAGCTGGGAGTGGATGACATGGGTGGATAACTCAATGATTGCTGTTCTGTTCATTCCCTCTGTAGCACCTGACATTGGCCAATGTTGGAAGGCAGGATATTGGACTAGATGGACGACTGGTATGACCCAGTATGGCTGTTCTTATGTGTGTTCTTATGTAAACCACTGCCTCCACCGCATTGTGGGATAGACACAACACATCTCACTGTCTTTATGATGAAAGCATCATTTGGACCAGTTTAAATCATAGCAAGATATGTGGTTTCACCAGAGGGTGATATGGAAATTGATACATATATTGTTCTTAGGGAGAAACTGCAAAATGGTGATTTGCAGGGAGCTGTACAAGCCATTCAATAATTTCTTAAAATGGCCACTGCATTGTCAACCATTAATTTTATTCCTGGTGAACCTTTGCAAGGTGCGGAAGAGGATACTAATTTGCGGAAAATTCTACTGAGCACTGTTAGTGTGAATTTATATCAAACACTATAAGGGAGCTGTATTTGGTGCTTGAAGCACCAAATCTCAGAAAATTCCAGAGGGAAAATGATTCTAAATACTTTGCATTGCACAGACTTTTTAATAGAGAGAGTGTTGAAAATGATGATAAATTCTTGAGACGAATGGTGCATTCAGTCTCATAAGTCTTCAAACTCCCTTTTACTGCTGTTTCCTCAGATCTTTTTCAATGTCCTCTATGCTGATTCTCAAATATTTCTTCTCTTTGTACACTCTTTTTATATTCCATCTTCAGATGGGCTTAAACTCAAAAGGTTTTCCTCTTATCTCATTGTCTACTCCTAGAAAACACTTTAACTAACACAACTCCAATTTTGTTGTAAAAAAGCTCTATTTTAAGTTACACAGAATAGACTGCCTTTATTTAAAAGACTGATAAGTAATTCTTATTCATGCAAACATTTGTTATGTTATTCAACCATTCTTACATAGTGGCATCCAATCTGAATTCCAATATTTTCTGCATCTTACTGTTAATATGTGCTTTATGGGGAATGACTATTACTTTCCTTTAAAGCAGCAATCAGTGACTTCTTCTCACTAGTCATGAAGCAGAATCCAACATAAAAATGGCAAATTATATTAAGCTTCCATGTAAGCCTTGATCTTTTGCCAGTATGTCTGAAGCTTTTCCAAAACACACAAGCCAGGCTATGTGCCTTGGTTAATAAGTGGCTGTAAAACTTTCTCCTTCTTCTATCAGGTTAATTCTCCACATTGTTTGAAGAAAAGTGTCTGTGATTTATTTTAAACAGGATAAAAAATTCGTAGGCGATCAGCAATGTCTTGTCTTTTCATCTTTATATATGAACCAAATACTGTACAGCTAGTAAAATGTCTGCATTAGTGTGTTATCATTGTGGTTTCAGCAATCGAGACTGCATGCTCTGTGCACTGATTAGTGTAACTTGTCCCAATTTTCTTGGGGTCAGGGAAGGATAGCATCCAAGGCTAGAAGCAGGTTCATTCTCTCTGCCTATTCAATTCTTTGCCTGTTTCCTAACACTGCCACAAATAATGGTTATTACCTATCATGGTGGTTTGTGTGATATGGACCCTTATCAACTGAGACTTGGACTGCAAGCATCAAACTCATTTCATATTGGCCACCACATAATATTGACCATCATATGAGAGCAACTTTTGGTCATTGCTAACCTTAGATAGATTTGAAATAACTACTGAAAAGTGAAAAGCTCTACTAAATATGTCTATAAATATTTCATATATAAACACTTTAAGGCCTAGAATGTTTGTTTGCTGAGCTTCTGCCCACTGCAAAGGTAGGGGTCTATCAGAGAGCCAATTTTTGGTCCCAGGTTCTCAGGATACATCTGTACTGTTTAAGCCCTGGCATGGGTTAGAACAAGGAATCATGCATCAGCAGAGCATACATGGTGTGTGGAACATTCCATCCATGCATCTTCCCTACCCCTGATACCAAGGCTGAGCATGGGAACAGGCACACTGGCAGGAGCCAATGGAGAACACACCAAGATCTGGCTATTTTCTGGTTCTTTTTCACCAGTGTGGCAGTGAAAAGGGGCCAGAATTCAATGGATAATCTGGATCTAAAAGCCTACTCAGAAATCCTACAGACTGGGTATTTCCATTGTCTATGGAAGGTAGTTATTCAGATGGATGCTCATAAGATTAGTGCTTAGATTACATCTTTTCCCATAGCCAGCACAGCCTTTCAGCAACTTGTAAATGTCCAATTTGTGCTGAAAAATTATGACTATGACTCTTAGCTAATTTCAGGGAATTTGTAAATGAGTATGGAAGACTGTGTGTTAAAATAAATATGATAAAATGCAAATAAATAGCAAACAGTGGAATCTGGATGGAAGCACAATTGTACCATAAATGTCAGAGTGGAACAATTGCTATACAAGTAGAAGAAAACTGCCAGACCCATGGCAGGAAGGCAAATAATTTTTAACTTCAAGTGGCAAACTACCATTGAGTGAATACCTTAGAATCCCAAGGTCACTTACACAGAAACCAGGTGGTAAGACACTGTGGAAACAAAAATTTTAGCTATGTCTTTACTCATAATTACTCCCCAGGAAGATGTACTTTAACATTTTTTCCCTTTCCCAGAATAAGCAGTGAAGTCACTAACCTTTACTCAGCAATCAAATAGAAGGCAGGGGTGTTGTTTTAGTTTATAACTTTTTTACTTCAGAAATAGGGAGAGAAAGGGGAAATTGAGAAGGTGCAACATTTGTACCTTGTAATTTGTTACATCCTACTATTTTATATTCTCTGACTCATGCAGATCTATGAACTGACCAAATTATGCCCTCAAACACACATATTCAACACCCACGGAACTGGGGGGGGGTCTTGAATGTGATGTGAAGAGAGAATGTGGCCCAATAATCTTCTCAATCTCTACTTTGTGCACTGAAATGGAAGGCAACTTCTTTTCTGTCAGGCAAGTCTGCAATTGTCAGATAATTAACTTATTTTTCTCATTTTTGCTTTTTCCAAAATCAGGCTCTTTGTCATAGCAACATATGTTAATAATAATTAATAAAATCCTTCTGCAACTGATCCAAATGTTGAAATTTCACATTCTAAAATCCTATTAATGTCCGATCTGTTCACAGTACGTTTGCTATCATATTTGCCTGTAAGGTGACTGGTCCATCTAGATTAGTATCTTGTTTCTTGTCACAGCAGATCAGACCATTGTCCCAGCAAACCTAATATCCCATCTCCTGACATAATGGATCAGATTGCTGATCCCTCACATCCAATATCCAATATTGGAGGTTTAGAAGGGGGTGCAAAATAATTAAAAAAAAATTAAGATCAAACCACCTGGAAAATGTATAACAAAAATCTTTTTGGAATAATATTTTTAAGCATTTGTTTATATTAGAGGAGTCAATAGAATCTGGGGAGAGCAATCATTTTTTAAAAGAAGCTTTTTCTTGGTCCTGCTGACTGCATAATTGCAGTATGACCTACCTGTTGAACTCCAGCCATCTTGTCATTTTTGTTGATATCAGTTCCAGCTCTATATGATGTTTTATAAAGTGGTATGGTGGAAAAGCAAGCACTAGGATCCACATGTATCAAAATGTCAGAAAGGAAGAATAAGCTCACTTCTCCTGGAGCTTCTTCAAGCACACTGGTTTCAGAGTAAACTCTTAGGGTGCGATAAAAGACCCACAGCACGACCGCAGCTGGCCAGCTCAGCTGACTTGGACTCATGGGACTCAGGTTGTGGGGCTATAAAATTGCAGTGTAGAAGTTTGGGCTGGAGCCTGGGCTCTGAGATCCACAAAGGGGAAGTGATGGAGCCCAGGCACCAGCAAAAACTCAGAAGTATACCCTGCAGTTCTAGCCCTGCAGCCCAAGCCCCATGAGCCCAATGCAGCTGACCTGGTCTCTGAGAGTCAGTGCCAAAGGTTTTTTATTGCAGTGTAGATTTACTTGGAAAAGGCCAAATTTTCAAAGGACTTCAGGGACACAATTTCAAGGGCTCAGCACTCGAGCGGTGCAGAAACAAGAATTTCCATTTCATGGTAAATTCTCAAATTTTGACATTTCCAGAGAAACAAAAATTTCAAAACAATTTCATTTTGGGTTAATTAGAACATTTTGTTTGTAAAATCAAGACATTTCATTTTTGACTTAATTTTTTAATTTTTATAATATAAAATAAAAAATTCTTTAAAAGGTTATGAAACAAAACCAACCCCCCCAAAAAAAACAAATAAAAGAAATGTTCCATTCTGAATATGTCTAAATACTTAATGTTTTTTTCCTAAATTAAATTTAATCAAAATCAACACATTCCCACAGAAAGCTTTTGTTGTGACAAAATGTCATTTTCTGACAGAAAAACATTCCATTGGAAAACTTTCAATCAGTTCTGCTCAGCACCAAAAATCAGGCCAAATGTTCCAAAGTACTCAGTGGATTTGAAAAACTGATCACTTTGTTTAGTGCCTAAATGGGCACTGAGCTTTTTGAAAATATGCTCCTTGCTGTTTATGTCCAAGCTGTACTTGTGTTTCTGGATAAAAGAACAAACTTCCGAGCTAATAACTGAACACCTTTCATGAGCACTGAGTTCATAATGAACAAAACAGGACATAGTGTTCATATTCTTATCATTTAGGCTGTTGTGTAATCTCATACCAAAACCATGATGTACGTGCTAGTGTTGTAAGCCCATTAGTCCTCTTTGGAGTAACCAGAGCTTTTTGATATTTAAAATATTTAGAGGCAGGGCTAGAATTTGTATTTGTATGTGTGTAAATTGTATCAATGAAACCAACCCTCAATAACAAGCCACAATGTTGCCTCTAGTTTTGTATCAACCAGGACCCTGTGCAGAAACAAGTTACACTGGAGAGGAGGCAGCAGGGGGAAAAAGTGGGGAATTGCACTGACCCAAAGAGCTTCTTTCTACATGGAAATTGCTCTTGTGAAAAAAAGAAGCTTGGCTATTTTAGGAAATATGCCAATACTTTTTATTTGTTACTTTAAACTAGGAAAGTTTGTCATTTAAGACCTATTAGTACTGGTGAGCCCATGGAAAAAAAGTTTTCATTTTGATACAGTAATGGACTCAAGCTTGCATGTGAGAATTCTTTCCCACTCACTCTCCCTATCGGCTATGGTAGCATCTCACGAGGGCAAGCCAGGATGTATGATGTCTGTGCGAGGGCCCTCATTATAGCTCACCATTCCATCCCCCTGATACTCCTACCTTTTCTCACCTGAAACAGCAGCTGTATTGTATAACTAACCCTAGGGCTGAGACAATGAGGATTAATGTCATAGACAAGTGAAACATGATCTTGTTTTCATGCGGCTGATAGTGCATACATTTCTCAGAATCACAGCAGGGTCCAAAGGGAGATTTCATGCGGTAGAAACAAGCAACCCAGGCAGGCCATCTGCAACCTAACCACATGACAGACCCAGTGGTAATTCATAGTTGCCAGTAAAACAAGCTCAGATTCCTCCCAAGGAGACAAATGCCATTGAAAAAATTTCTTTCACAGTTTAGTGTCTGGGTTTTATGATAGCTGACTGAGGAAGAAGAAAAAGAAAAGAGAAAGAAACGTAGCTAAGAAAAACATAAAATTAGAAAACAGCAAGCAATGTTACAATCTTTTCAGGGGCAGATTTTCCGAAATGTGAGTTATTACATGCAATGTTCACATGTGCAAGGCAAGTGCAGTTAGTGAATGAACAACTTACTAATTCTGGCAATTTGCATTTGCAATTACCTGATTTGTGCCATCCAGTAATTTTGTGCAAAATAGGCATGTAATTACACATCTAAAGTGTTTTTTAATCTATCCCATCATTTTAAAAATATGTAATGGTACCAAATAGGTGCCAGGCAGGCAGAGGATAGATAACGGTCAGAGCTGGGAAGTGGACCCAAGCAGTCCAAAATGTTTAGGAAGGAGGGATTATTTCACATCTAGAGGTCCATTTCAGTATTAATAGTGAGAGATCTGTGTTAGATTTATTTCTGACTCCCTGGGCTGGGAGTAGTGAAGAACCATCATTCTTGGTCCTTGAGCAGAAAAAGTACCATGAATGAAATCCTGGCCTCACTGAAGTTAATGACAAATCTCCTGTTGACTTCAAATGGAGCTAGAATTTCATAGTGACTTGCTCTGGGTGAATAAATGACACTGATGAACTCTGAAGGGAGTTATATCCAATGTTACTTGCTCAGAAGAAGGTAACTTTGTAAATTGGGGGGCAGAGAAAATAATTATATCTGAGAAACAAAATTAGGTCTACTCCCTGCCATCTCACAGAGTGTGTGTTTTGCAGAGCTGCAGGTTATTTTTTGGGGTAGAACTAGGTAGATGTATATATGGAAATGCCATATTACCTTCCTCTTGTCAATGCAACAGATGTCTACTGAATGTATATTCATCATTTTGAAGCTGCAAATCTGTAATTTTATGGTTACATGTAGCATGGTTACATTTCATCGAATGAATTACAATTACATAAGTACCTGATAAATCAGTTCAAATTGAAACCCATTGCACAGAGAGTTAGTCCAATTCCATATAAAAGACAGGATACAAATGTGAAAAATTGAGGGAGAACTTTTTCCCCCACTGTGTCTGCTTCAGGGTTTTTTTTTTTTTTTAAACAAACTCCAGTTTCAGGAAAACCACCATCTTTTACACTAGTGAGCTAATTGTCATTTTGACACGGCCTGATGTTATGCATCACAATGTAATATCAGCTCAAAATAAAGAAAACATACCCCAGAGGCTTTATCAGTACCATAGCCTCATGTATGACAGGGCTGATTCTAACCCCTTCTGTTTGAAACAACTAACTGCAGAAAGGCTTCAGGCTGAATATTCACTATCCATAACTTCTTATGGGTAATTAGTGGCTGAGGTATCAAAATGCTTCCTCCCACCCTCCCCATCAGCAGAGATGCATAAATTTTCTGCCAAACCATTCAAAGTATTTCTAGGACAGAGGTGGGCAAACTATGGCCCGTGGGCCACATCCGGCCAACGGGGCCATCCTGACGGCCCCCGAGCTCCGCGCCCGGGAGGCTCACCCCCGGCCCCTCCCCGCTGTTCCCCTTCCCCCTCAGCCTCAGCTCGCGCTGCCGTTGATGCAATGCTCTGGGTGGTGGGGCTGTGAGCTCCTGGGGCTAGGACGACCAGATAGCAAGTGTGAAAAATCAGGACGGGGGTGGGGGGTAATAGGAGCCAATATAAGAAAAAGACCCAAAAATTGGGACTGTCCCCATAAAATCAGGACATCTGGTCACTCTACCTGGGGTAGCGCAGCTGCAGAGCCCAGCCTGACCTGGTGCTGCGTGGTGGTGGTGGCGTGGCCCGGCTGTAGCACCGCCAGCCACTGGTGCGCCAGGCAGTGTGGTAAGGGGGCATGGAGCAGGGGTGGTTGGATAGAGGGCAGGAGAGTTTGGGGGGTGGTCGGGGGCGGGAACGTGGATAGGGGTCAGGGTGGGAACAGGGCGTTGAATGGGGGCAGAGGTCCCGGGGAGGCAATTAGGAAGGAGGGGGAGTTGGATGGGGCAGCAGGGAGCAGTCAGGGGCAGGGGTTCTGGGGGCAGTCAGGGGACAGGGAGAAGGGGTGGTTGGATGGGGCAGGGGTCCCGGGGGGGCCATCAGGAGTGAGAGGAGGGGTTGGATGGGGCAGCAGAGGTCCGGGGGCAGTCAGGGGACAGGAAGTGGGGGTGTGTGGATGGGGCAGGGGTCCTGGGGGAGCCATCAGGGAATGGGGGGGTTGGATGGGGCAGGAGTTCGGGGGGGTGGGGCAGATAGGAGTGGGAGCCGGGCCACAACCCCCTCCCTAACCGGCTCTCCATACAATTTACGAAATCCGATGTGACCCTCAGGACAAAAAGTTTGCCCACCCCTGCTCTAGGACATGATGTGCAGGTAAACAAAGCTGGTAAATAGAGCAAAAACCTAACCAAGCCAAATAGTGAAATAGTGCATAATGATTGGTATACACCCATTAAATGAATATTATCTGCAGTGCATCAGTTTACAATAAAACTTCTAAGATGCACCCAGTATATATCCTTAAACATATTCTATTTCTCTATGTCATATTGAACTTGTTTCCTAAATTGCCTTTGTCTTGGCTACATGTATGTACATAGAAATAAAAATCCTTACTATTTGCATTTAGACCATTTCATTTGACCAGCTGATTGAAACCTTTTCAAATCTAAAGCAAGGCACCTGTATGAAACTGGTTTACTGATTAAGGCATAAAGTAGATCTGGTCAGAAAATGGAAACAAAATGTTTGCAAATATTTTACCCATTTTTCATTGGAAGAAAATGTTTTCAGGGAAATTTTCCAACCAGCTCTATGCTAAGCACCTGATGGTCCCAGTGACCCACAATGACTTGCGTCTTTGACAATCTGGTCATTGATTTAGGTCCCTAAATATGGATTTAAGTACCTAACTTTAGGCACACAGGTTTGAAAAATTTGGACTAAATGTCTAAAATGTCCAGGTATTTGGTTAAAAAAATATCAGAACCAGGTAACTGATCAAATCCCTAGGATCACTTACTGAATTAAACAAACAACATTAAAAACAATTATATACTTTACTGCATGTTGTCAAATACAGGAGAACATATATCGTCCATTAACTGCAATGCTCACTGGTTTTATATCACTCTCTGCCTACTTACTGAAGGTACCTGAGGCTTCAGCAACAGCAGCTGTTACATTCCTGCTTCTTTCTGAAGCTTTTTTACCTATGGTTATGAACTTTGTGGAGCCTGAGCATTTACTTCTAATGAACCTTGATCATGCAAGGAAGATCCCTTTGAACAGCTTCTCTTGCTGATCTCTCTAGTTTTCCATCATTTTTACTCAACAGTTTCTGGGGGCATCAGTCAAGTTGTTTACAAGAAAACTTCTCTTTTGGTGTCCTTGATAGGCAAATAGCATAGTGTTAATTTTCATCAGTGTTCAAGGTAAATGAAACAATGTTGTCAGGGACCCCAGGACACCTCTATACAACTGGAATAAACACAAGAACAAAGTCTCTTTTAACGTTAGCAAATAGCAAGTAGATTAGACAATTTCATCATGATTTCTACTTACTGTTGAAAATCATGCTAGAATTTGCTACTTTTGTGATTCCTCCCCTTTCTTGGAAATCAGGGGTGGCTCTATGTGTTTTGCCGCCCCAAGCACGGCAGTCAGGTGGCTTTCAGTGGTGCGCCTGTGGGCGGTCTGCTGGTCACGCCGATTCAGCTGCATGCGTGCCGGAGGTCCGCTGGTGCCACGCCTTCGGCGTCACTGCCGCTAAATTACCGCTGAATCCTCAGGACCAGCAGACCTCCCGCAGGCATGCCGCCGAAGGCAGCCTGACTGCCACCCTCACAGGTGCGCTGGTGCCTGGAGCCGCCCCTGTTGGAAATCAAGACATATTCAACCGCTGCTTCAAGCCAACCTGTAGATGGAGAGTTAAACTATTGACAGAAATTAGGACCAGTGAGGGTGAAGTCATATCTTTTCTGGGGTTTCTCCCCCAGAGCAGCCTAGGACAATGATAAATTCTGTCAGAGCCACTGACAACACAGGGCCTTTCTGGAAGCAAAAAAATGTGAAGGCATCTCTTTTCTGAGGCCTCTCACAGCAATGGGGCCTGGATACACCTCTTGTCAGAACTCCCTGCACTAATGTGAGCTGAAGATATATTCTTCTGGTGTTGCCCCACAGCTGGGCAGTTTAATGTTTCATTAAAGTCAGATGACTGAATGGCACAACTTGCACACTTTAGACACATGCTTAAGTACCTTGTGGTGAATCAGTGCCTATATTGGAATGCAGGAGAGAACCCTTCTTCCTCATGCAACCAAACTTGTAGGCTTCTTGCTCAGCTTATGATCCCTGTCCTATGCAGCCCCAGTTTAAGTGTTGTGGAGAGTCCTGTTGGATTAACTTCTCTCTACTTAATACATGGCCCAAATTAATTAAAAATGAATGACTTCATTATTTAATCAATCGTCTTCTCCCAGGGTGACCTTGGTCCCCAGACTAGTGATATGGAGCATCTAGAATCAAGCTTTTAAAGCAGTTCAATAGTTTTTTTAACCTTTAATTTTTTAAACTAACTATATGTTTTAAAGAAGAGCACATACATAATCAAAGCAGAAATAATGATTCAAATCAGCAAACATGGTAATTTCTAAGAAGTGTAAAATAGTTTCAAATCAGAAATTGAAATTATATTTATACTAATGGCAAGCTTAAAATCCTAACAGCCTCCCATTTTTGCATAAAAATTACACATTTTAAATACCCAAAACCTTGATGGGAATTTTACACCCTGTTTATGTTAAACCAAAAAAGTGAACTTAAAGTAATCATGTAAATTGACAGATAATAACAGTTCTTTTATATTTTTAGACTACTTCAAATGAATAATTTAAAAGGTATCAAGCAAAATATTTTATTAACATAAAGTTAACGGTATATTTTTATAGTATCTGATTTTCAAAAATTTGCACTACCAAATTATCATAATCAACTCCTATCAGTAGTGTGCCATTTTACATGCACTATTTTTGAATAGCGTTAATGCACTCATTGGCACTGACACTTAGTCTAAACCTTATTCCTGAGCTATCATTACTCCTCTTATTAAAATACTTTTAATTTGCCAACTTCTACGGAAATCTAAAATAAATAGGGCCTTATTCTGTGGAATGGAATTTCTGCTAGGAGTATATATGAATGACAAAAATCCAGGGCATCAGCCCCGTAAAATTCCAATCCCCTTAGATAAAGAGGAAGCAAGTTATTCACCATGAAATAGGAGAGATTTCCCCCCTCAGATATTACATTGGGATACAAAGAAAATGTTAAGCTATTTGAAGCTACTGGCTTTAATAGGCATTAGATAGGGTCATAAATATTTCCTTCAAGTTTGGGGACCAAATTATGATGCAAAATGTAACATTCCCCAACATAGGTGAACATAAATTCTGCACTCATATGTTGACAAGCAGAAACACCTTACCCATGATTGTCTCCAGCACAAATTATTCATAGTGGAACATTCTGCAGAAGATGTATGCATAAGGATCAAAGCCTTGCAGTAGGTATACATCTACAAATAAGGAAACCATGCACTTGATTCTAAAGCTTTCCTTGGGAGGGTCCTAGCCTGGCTTTTCCCGGGGTAGGGCAGTTGAAGCTGAATCCTTTAAGGTGCTGAGAGCCCACAACCACACTGACTTCTGTGGCAATGGTGGGTCTTTGGCAACTTCAAGAGTTGCTTAGTCCTTTGCAAAATTAAACATTTAGGCAATAAAATATGGGCACAATTTTTTACTCATCTTATTTAACTGCCCTAAAATATTGTTTTGTCTGTACAGCAAGGACAGCAGTTGACAATTCCATATCTCTGATGACAGATGCCAATAGATATCAGATTTTCTTTGTTTCTCATAAGCTTTCTAGGAGACCACTTTCTCACGTCCACTGCTTTTATTCCACCTCCCCACCAATTTCATTACGTTATCAGTAATTTAATGTTAAATTTACTAAGAATTATAAGTGGATAGAGCATTGCCATTGACTTTGCTGTGAATAGAGAGAGCTGAACTAAGTGTGGTAACATCATAAAAGTCTTAGCAATTGCAGACCTAGGGTTATGGAAACAAACTTGGCATGTTTAATTATCCTTATCAAAGGACTTGATACTTTGATAATATACTGTGTAAAAATGCTGCAACATTTGAGAATAGTTTTGAATTAAAAATTCCAATTGATGGTTTGTCAAAATACAATATAAAAAGGCTATGAGGGTGAATATGTAGTCTCATAGGCTTTCTTTCAGTACTTCAGTGTGTTAATAATCACCCAGTAAACATTTGAAGCCCCCAAAATGTTCAAATGATTAATTTAAAAAAGAAACAAAGCAGGAAAATTTTTGTATGTGGAGTCCTATGGCAGACTTCAAAGATTCCTTGAAAAGAGAACACTTTGTGATGTAAATATTTTTCCTCAGGGGTTTTCTATCACCATTTGATATTTTATATGCTCTCCCCACAATGTTTTGCCCATTATATTACAGACGTCTTCTCTACAGCAGTAAGAAAGTTATTAAAAATGAGGAGATGCTGAAAATGAACAGAACTACTTGGTCTCCTAAGCTTTCAATTTGGGGATTACACCCATATGAAAAAATGTAATAATGTATATGGAAAGTGGGGTGAAATTCAGGGTGCGATAACTTTAATTTTCCAAATTACAGGTAATATACATATTTTTATTTTATTTATTGAATATATTTGGATTTATATGAAAGTTTTTTTAATGCCCATTAGGAGCTGCACAGCTCTAGTGGTGAAATTCATGCAAAAAACCAGCATAAGACTAAGGCACCACCCGAAACATCCCACTTAAGACCTTGAATATTGTACAATGTAGAATACAATGTAGATATTCTAGGACTTAAGTGAAACTTAGTTTATATATGTGCCTTGTGCTGGCACTCTGCACCAGGGTGACTTTCACCCTTTGTATCTTTCTATTGAAAATGTAGCCACACTGCTACAAACAAAAATAAATTCACTTTAATCAAAATGTTTCTATTACTAAATTCATCCTCCTTGATAACCTCTCAGATTTGTGGAGAATAAAAATGAACAAACAAACCAACCCAAAACCTAGGACACAAATGTTATAATTAAAACACTCGAACTACTAGGGCCTTCAGTTTGGTAGCAAATGTCCCATTGACTCATACTTAAAAATAAAATTAAAGAGAATGAATCAGATCTTATGTGAGAGACTGAGCACTTTTATATTTACTGTATGATGCATTAATTTATCACAAACCTCATGATACATGGTATCACAGCATGTCACATTAAAATCTATATCCATTGGAACAAACTACCAAAGGAAGTGGGATTTTCCATCTCATTGAGGATTGGATGCCTTTCTGGAAGATATGCTTCAGTCAAACCCAAGTTATTGGGCTTAATACAGAAATAACTTGATGAAATTCTATTGCCTGTGTTATACAGGTAATCAGACTTTGATGATTTAATGGTCCCTTTGTGCCTTAAAAATCTGTGCATCTATGAATATAGTAACTCCATCAAAATGATGAACAAACTTAAAGAAAACTTGTTTGAAAGGGTCATAATAACCTGTGTCATATCATGAGTTGAATGTTAAATTGTGTCATGGATACACATGGGCATATGATGTGAAAAAGTAGTCTGACAGGCTGATTGAAGTGATAGTGGTAACTATAAGCACAGATCTCAATGTGAGTTAGCTGAGTTTAAGCACCTATTGAGTATAAAGATCATTTTAATATAGAAACGCAAAGAATATCCTGGTCTTTTCAGACCAAACTTAGGATCTTTTCCTGCAGCTATCACCAATATGAGGCAATGGTACCAGTGACATCACTAGAGCTGGCTCATAATCCCTAAAATAAGAGGGAAAGGATTCATCCCAGCTATAATAAATAATATGAGCCTGATTTTGCTCCCTTTTAAGGTAATGGCTAAACTTCTGTTGATTCAAACGGGGGAGAAATCAAGAGAACCTGTGATCCTTCAATGGCATTCAGCCCCTTTTCATCCTTATCCCACCCTGGGGAAGCAGTTGTCTACTGCCGAGGCTGAACAACATTCTCATGGCAAACACCTGCATATCCGCCCATTGCTGTTTGAGACTGGGGGTATTTGGCTTTTGGGGAATGTGTCCTAATCCTCTTCACTGCCTGTTCCTGTGTAACATTCCAGTTAAAGCAACTAAAGTTGAAAACTCTCCTTCATCAAAGAAACTAAAGGAAAGGAAATTTCCTTCAATGATAGGAACGGTATTCCATCAAAGGCACTAAACTTGGAAAATGACACATTCAGAATGAAATTGTGTCTGATAAGAAGATAATGGAGAAGTGAGGAAAATAGCTTCCTTTAGCATAATGTTAAAATAAGTTCTTTAACTCTCAATTTAAACAAAATCAAATATGGATATACATGTAAACAGAAAAGTTTCAGGGTAGCAGCCGTGTTAGTCTGTATCCTCAAAAAGATCAGGAGTTTTTGTGGCACCTTAGAGACTAACAAATTTATTAGAGCATAAGCTTTCGTGGGCTACAACCCACTTCTTCGGATGCCCACGAAAGCTTATGCTCTAATAAATTTGTTAGTCTCTAAGGTGCCACAAGTACTCCTGTTCTTTATGTAAACAGAAAAGTTTCTGCTGGATCAAAAAAAATTAGAAAACAAGCAAACAAAAAATCCTAATAGCACAGCAGGAATTTAATTCACAGTCAGCAGCACATGTATTGCAGTGCTTAAAGATATAAACTGCCGTGATCTTTGTAGGTAATTAAAGGATAAATTATTTATTGAGTCCAGATATTTTGGAGCGTTGAAGTTCATGATCTGCCTTCCTGACGTGCTAGAATTCTATGTGTAGTTGAGACAGCTGCACAATTATATATGGGACAAGATGATGTTCCTTATACTGTACCATGGACTCCTGTGGGACAAACTCATTCCAGCAAGGTGTACAAATTAAGCCTTTGGTTGGTATGCTAAAGTATTGGCAACATGACAAATAGAAAAACTCCAGTGCAGTCACGTAGAGAGTCAAGTGAGACTTAGGCCTGGTCTACACTACAGGCTTAGGTCGACATAAGCTGCCTTGCACCGACATTGCCTTGCATGCTTTAACGGTGTGGGAGAAAGGTTCTTCAGACATAACGGACAACAAACCACTTGCTAACAAGCCTTCCATAACCTAGAAAGAGTGTATTTAAAAAGGAAAATGGTTGATTGAGATCAACTTGCTTTTGAAAACAGAGAATTTAAAACAAAAATGTCTGCATTTTGTCAGCTAGACAAGCACCTGGCTGGAATTCAGTGGTTATGAAAGGCACTTAATCTGTTTTTTTGGCTAAGTTAACTGTCAGCTTCCAAACTATTGTTTCTGAGTATGCATAGGGCCAACATTTGTGAATCAGGTGGAAAGGTTTCCTGGAGGTGGAGAGCTCATTATCAGGTCGCCATGGGAAGTGCTCATACAGCTGGCTAAAAATAATTATGCAGCTTGAATGAATTCTCTGTTCCTTAGCACAAGAAGCCACAGAAACATGATCCACACCTATCTGTGACTTTCATGTTTTCTGCTGAAGAGCTCAGAAAAAATTCTCTCTCTCATATATAGATATATAGATACGCAGAGAGAGTAGAGTTCATAATGGTGGTAGAATCTCTAATCAAGAGCAAACTGACTAAAAAGTGTGGGAGTAGGATAAGGGAGTCCTAAAGGACAATGGGGTCCCACAAAAGTCAAGAAAGTCTAAAGTAAATTGAACAATTTTACTGGAGTTTCAAAAGAAACTCTGTGTCTGGGGAAAGCTCTCTCTTGGTTTTCATTTATGAACATTTCCTTTAGGAAATTTTCATTGCCACCCGTTGGCTGTCCCATGATATCATAGGTTGTGACACAACCCTCCAGGACTTTTTCATTTGAATTGGAAAGTTGTAAGCAATGAGGATGTGTCTTGTTGCTTGCATTTGCATTTATGGGAAGGAATAATTTTTGACCAATGAACATCAAAATCCATAAGACATGGAAAAAAATTGTGGTGGACAGGATCAAGAAAATGCTGTGGATACTGGAGAACAATCAATACTACAAAAGAATAGGCTGCAAACAGCAGTGTTTATAGTTAGGGAGGGAAGTTCATATCTGGATCCTACTTTGCCCCAAATTTGATGATGTGCAGATTCAGGATTTTGGTTCTATCTCATCTCTATTCTTTATAAGGAAAATTAAACTGTTTAAGAAGACACTTACGAAAAACAAGGTGGAAAGAGGAGACCAGAGACCGACTTTCCCTTCCTGCACATGAACAAACTGTGGCACATAAATTATTTCTACTGTATTTCTCACTACTGTTTCTCTATCTCTTGTGTATATACTCATACATGTACACACGCACACTCCTTGCATATCTGTCTATGTATATAGTTATGGTACTGGTAGATAGGCTATTTAGGCTGACATATTGACAGCTCCACTGAAGACACCTGCTGATGATCTGGCCCTTTTTGTCTACATTGTTACGTGATGTCTGAAACAGATTCCTGCCTCTCCATTACACTGGTATACAATTTTTGAGAAGTCGTCTGCTTCAGAGATAAAATGTGCTATTTATTATGTATTTTGATGTGCTGAATTCAAATATGACAATTAAAACAACTGATTGGCTACTGTTTCTAAGATATTTAAGTTTTTACATTTTATGTCTATGTATATTGTGTAGATAGTAGAGTTTTAATCATAAATTGTAAACCTAGGTCTTTTCATGTGTTTATGGTTGCTTTACATGATAATATTTCACCTGTCCTGTTTATGTGACACTTTAAAAATCAGCAAAAGGGTTATATAAATCAAATTTATTATGAAACAAAGGCAAAAAATTATTATGTACATAGTTTAGTCCTATTCAGCGTCTACTCGGCACTTCTTGGCTTGTCTCTTGTATTCATTAAATGGAGCATCTCTCGTCACTGTCCAGCAATAGTCTGCAAGCATTGATGGGCTCCATTTGCCCTGATAGCGTTGCAATGTTTGGTGCAACGTCCATTGTTGCAATGTCCTGGTGAAATCACTCGCCGTGCTCGTTGCTCACTGCTCTGCAGTTCGGTGGAAAAAAATCTAGATGAGAGTGCAAAAAATGTATCTTTAGTGACATGTTGCAACCAAGGCTTTTGTATGCCTTGAGGAGGTTTTCCACCAACAACCTGTAGATGTCTGCCTTGTTGTTTCTGAGAAAATGTATTGCCACTAACTGGAAGGCTTTCCATGCCGTCTTTTCCTTGCCACGCAGTGCATGGTCAAATGCATCATCTCGAAGAAGTTCACAAATCTGAGGACCAACAAAGACACCTTCCTTTATCTTAATTTCACTTAACCTTGGAAATTTTCCATGGAGGTACTTGAAAGCTGCTTGTGTTTTGTCAATGGCCTTGACAAAGTTCTTCATCAGACCCAGCTTGATGTGTAAGGGTGGTAACAAAATCTTCCTTGATTCAACAAGTGGTGGATGCTGAACACTTTTCCTCTCAGGCTCCAATGACTGTCAGAGTGGTCAATCTTTCTTGATGTAGTGGGAATCTCTTGCACGACTATCCCATTCGCAGAGAAAACAGCAGTACTTTGTGTATCCAGTCTGCAGACCAAGCAAGAGAGCAACAACCTTCAAATCGCCACAAAGCTGCCACTGATGTTGGTCATAGTTTATGCACCTCAAAAGTTATTTCATGTTGTCATAGGTTTCCTTCATATGGACTGCATGACCAACTGGAATTGATGGCAAAACATTGCCATTATGAAGTAAAACAGCTTTAAGACTTGTCTTCGATGAATCAATGAACAGTCTCCACTCATCTGGATCGTGAACCATGTTGAGGGCTGCCATCACACCATCGATGTTCTTGCAGGCTACAAGATCATCTTCCATGAAGAATGGGACAAGATCCTTTTGACGGTCACGGAACATGGAAACCCTAACATCACCTGCCAGGAGATTCCACTGTTGTAGTCTGGAGCCCAACAGCTCTGCCTTACTCTTGGGTAGTTCCAAATCCCTGACAAGGTCATTCGGTTCACCTTGTGTTATGAGGTGTGGTTCAGAGGAGGAAGATGGGAGAAAATGTGGGTCCTGTGACATTGATGGTTCAGGACCAGACGTTTCATCCTCTTCCTCTTCCTCATCTGACTCAAGTGAGAATGATTCTGGTGCATCAGGAACCGGCAGTCCTTCTCCGTGGGGTACTGGGTGTATAGCTGATGGAATGTTTGGATAATGCACAGTCCACTTTTTCTTCTTTGACACACCTTTCCCAACTGGAGGCACCATGCAGAAGTAACAATTGCTGCTATGATCTGTTGGCTCTCTCCAAATCATTGGCACAGCAAAAGGCATAGATTTCCTTTTCCTGTTCAACCACTGGCGAAGATTTGTTGCACAAGTGTTGCAGCATATGTGTGGGGCCCACCTCTTGTCCTGATCTCCAATTTTGCAGCCAAAATAAAGGTGATAGGCTTTCTTAACCATAGTGGTTATACTGCGCTTTTGTGATGCAAAAGTCACTTCACCACAAACATAGCAGAAGTTATCTGCACTGTTCACACAAGTATGAGGCATCTCTGCTCACTTTGGCTAAACAGAAATGTGTCCCTTTGCAAAATCAAACACTGACAAATAAGAGAATATGACACTGTATGATTTCTAGAGCTGATATAGGGCAATTTGTTCAGCAGAGTGATGTAAGCTTCGTTATGATTGCATCATCCATGACTTCTAGGAATAACATGATGCAATTCATATCATGTATGATGCAATACCAGCTTCAGATTGCATCATTCATTGTTTTGCCTAAAAAGCAAGTACTGTCCAAACCCAGTCATAGATTTATTCATAGATCCAGTATTTTAGTCATTTCTGGTTTAAATTGAGATCCCTTCCCTTTATAACTCACTTATCCTCCGCCATTCCCAACTCAAGGGTCGTATATACTGACCCAATAGCATAACTTGAAAACTAGAGCCAATCAACCATTTTAAGTATCATTTTTGTTCTCACTGACCCAGAATTAGTAAAGTTTGACTACTTTTATTTCAGAAGCATTTTGGCTGTATAGCCGTGTTATTAGACAATATTGGTATTCTTCAAATATTGAAAAACACTATTTCAGCTTTATTTTAAGTATTAGCAGTTAGAAAAGGTAGTGTACACCCACATGGGAAAAATATAGTGATAACTGTGTGTGTGTGTGTGTGTGTGTGTGTGTGTGTGTGTGTGTGTGTGTGTGTGTGTAGGGGGAAAATACTCACATAGAGAGGTACTTCCATGTATCCATACAAACATGAATATATATAGAGAGAGTATACACACACACACTGTATAGTTTATATACAGAAACACACTATGCACTATATAATTCTATTATGTGTATTTATGTGTAAATATGACAAAATAAACTGTGTGTATACACAACACTCACACGCACAGACTTCTTTGCCAATTTCCTCTGCAATGTTTAAAATACCTTTTCTAGTTAGTGAATATTTAAAAGCTGAAACACTGTATTTCATTTCCTAACTGTTTAAACAAGAATCCTGATTCATTTTCTTTGGGCCAAATTCTGCAGTTTTTAATTATGTGACACTCCCATTGATGTTAATAGAATGTTGCTTAATTTGGCCTTTTGTAACTCCTCCATTTTTAATCAAACAACACACAGAAAGGAACTACATTTTAACAATTTTATGAGGACAAGAGTGAATGCCACCATGCCTAAATACTAATGACACAGGAGTTTGTTGCAGACATTATGGAATGACTGAAGGTGCAAACTGTATCATCTAGTGAAATCTGCATCAGAAAGTACATTTTGCTCTGTGTGCTTAATAGGACTGGAACTGTAGAGCTCTCTTAACTTGAGCCACCAAAGCATTTAACTTTAAATTAAAAACCAAACTTTTCAAAAGTGGCTGCTGATTTTTGGGTTACTGATTTTGAGACAGCTGGGGACTCATTTTCAAAAGTATGGAGTGTGACAGATAAGAGATCTTGGAAGCGTGGAACACTTCAATGACTATTATCTTGAAATGTGCCAGATGCTATGGGCACATAGAATATGCATAGACTTTTGTATCAATAAGTGTCATATGTGTCTTTGGGTTCTTGGCTTGCTGCATAGGTTTCCTGTGGCATCTGGAATTACTATGGGATGATTAATGCAAAGTCCCAATACCAGTTATGCAGATACCCAGCCTTTGAAGCTTCGCCCTGTGGGTATAGGAGCACTGACTCATTTTACCTTTTCCAAGAGAAATAAAGGGCCCACACTGTATAAAGTGTTAGCCTGAACTGACTCAAAGTTCCTCACTTGATCCAAGAACTGACATGAGACCTTAACAGGAAGGATTTGAAGGACTTCTGAAAACCTATCAGGGTCTGCACATGGAAGAAGAGTGACACCTGGCAAATTTAAAGCATGCAAAAAGAACATTTGTTGTTTTATTACATATTTTCTCCCTAATGCTTTTATCCTAAATAAATGTACTGTGTTCTGTGAACGCTAGCTAGTCACTGGTAAATTATGTCATAGCCCCTGGGAGATAGCAGAACTGCAGGCACTGAATTAAAGTCAGACCCACTGAGATAAGTACAATGAATTGTAAGGGGACTGCAAGCCTAAAACTCTGGTCTGGAGGGAGAAGGAAGGCATGTTCCTGCCCCTAGGGAGGTGACTGCAAGATGTCTGCTACCTAATGGGGTGCCCTTGAGGAGACCACGAAGGGAGCAGAGATGCAGTTAACCCAGAAACTGTGACACTGAACACCCATGTTTCCCACTTAATTGAACAGGAGCTGGGGGGCTCAGCATTCTTTGAAAATCAAGACCCAGCTGTCTCAGTCTGGGCACCCAATAATCCAGCTCCCAAAAATCAGTGACAGCTTTTGAAAATGTTGGTCCAAATATTCTACTGTTCTATTAATTATCCATTTGATGGACCATTTTTTTTCTATAACCATCATTCAAGAGGAAGGATCTAAAACACTTTTTTTCATTTCAAAAGGAGAGGAGCAAAGAAAGTCTGTCCTTGAAACTAGCAAGTAAGTTAAATTGCCTATCTCTCAATGTGTAACTCTCTCTCTCTTTTGTATTTTTACTCAGGCCATTCTCTGGCCACACATGGGGCATCTTCCAGTAATTTCCTCCAGCAAAGAGAACAGGGACAATGCTACCTTGGATGGTTCTGCTGCTCTTGGATGGTCAACAAAGGGTGCTAATGAACATGGCAGCTGGCTTTCTTCCCCTAGAGGCTAAACATTTTCCCTGCATTAACTCCATACTTTACTGGTCCAAGAGCTGACAGCTGTGAGTTTGTCCAGAAACCATGCTGCAATAACTGCTGCCATTTCACAATACAACTCTACTTTCTCCTGTGGATTTGGTGCCAAGCATGCTGCCATTTGTGAGCCAAGCAATATAGAAAAGAGCTGCAAGAATCAAACTCATTTCATTGCAGTATACATTACAAGCATTTTCTATTCACTTCTTTATTCTAAGACTATAAGCCATGGAAGACGTTAAAGTGAACCTAAGGCATTCTGGAAGATATGCCAACAAAGCTTCCCTTTGCATGAAAGACAAATAGATAGAATTACAGTGTCAGAGAGATTTAATAGGATTAGCTCTTAAAACTATATTGTATTTTACCAGCTTTTACAAGTGTACTTACAGTAATAATTTTCATTAGAAATGGGCTACGGCTGGTTTAGAGAAAAAACAAATACTTTCCAAATGATGCATATATGTATAACAGTGATAAGAAATCCAAAGGTTATTGTGTTGTTTTGCTACTTATGGTCCCTATTCCTGCCATTGGTAAGCTGGATGCTTCAGATCTGCTCATTCAAATCAGCAAGAGAAGACAGATGAAAGGGGATGAAGAGGAGTCAGACACCTGTTACCCTTGTTGGGAAAAGTAAATTTTTCTCCCTCTCTAGATACAGAGCACAGTTGAAGAACATTTGTCATTTTCAGGGCTCTCCTTTTGTCTTTTAGTGATCATATTTGCATTTTGTTTCTTTTTCATCCTCGGGAAACAGCACTAAAAAGAACAATACTTGTCAATAATAGCTGCTCATGTTCAATTAAATAATTTAAAGCCTGAATATCCTACCCAATTTTGTGCTGAGAATTGGTACATTAGGTAAACATCTGCTAGAGACCAATGTTTTGGTTTCTGAGGCTTTCAAGTATTTCAATACTTTTTATATGCTTCAAAGTGATCATTATAAGGAGTATACAAATATTGCTCAAGCATGCAGGGGTGTAATCAGGAAGGCCAAAACACAACTGGAGGTGCAGCTAGCAAGGGATGCGAAGGGTAACAAGAAGGGTTTCTACAGGTATGTTAGCAACAAGAAAAAGATCAGGTAAAGTGTGGGACCCTTAATGAATGGGGGAGGCAACCTTGTGACAAATGATGTGGAAAAAGCTGAAGTATTCAATACTTTTTTTGCCTCAGTCTTCACAGACAAGGTCAGCTCCCACACTGCTGTCCTGGGCAACACAGTATTGGGAGGAGGTGGGCAGCCCTCAGTGTTGAAAGAACAGGTTAGGACTATTTAGAAAAGCTGGACATGCACAAGTCTGTGGGTCCAGATCTAATGCATCCAAGGGTGCTGAGGGAACTGGCTGATGTGATTGAAGAGCCATTGGCCATTATCTTTGAAAACTCATGGCGATCGGGGGAGGTCCCGGACGATTGGAAAAAGGCAAATATAGTGCCCATCTTTAAAAAAGGGAAGAAGGACAACCTGGGGAACTACAGACAGGTCAGCCTCACCTTAATCCCTGGAAAAATCACGGAGCAGGTCCTCAAAGAAACCATTTTGAAGCACTTGGAGGAGAGGAAGTGATCAGGAACAGTCAACATGGATTCACCAAGGGCAAGTCATACCAGACCAACCTGATTGCCTTCTACGATGAGATGACTGGCTCTGTGGATATGGGGAAAGTGGTGGTTGTGATATATCTTGAATTTAGCAAAGCTTTTGATACAGTCTCTCACAGTATTCTTGCCAGCAAGTTAAAAAAGTATGGATTGGATGAATGGACTATAAGGTGGATAGAAAGCTGGCTAGATTGTCAGGCTCAACAGGTAGTGATCAACAGCTTGATGTCTAGTTGGCAGCTGGTATCAAGTGGAGTTCCCCAGGGGTCAGTCCTGGGGCCAGTTTTGTTCAACATCTTCATTAATGATCTGGATGATGGGATAGATTGTACCCTCAGCAAGTTCACAGATGACACTAAGCTGGGGGGCAGAGGTAGATATGCTGGAGGGTAGGGATAGGGTCCAGAGTGACCTACACAAATTGGAGGATAGAGCCAAAATAAATCTGATGAGGTTCAACAAGGACAAGTGCAGAGTCCTGCACTTAGGATGGAAGAATCCCATCCACTGTTACAGGCTGGGGATCGACTGGCTAAGCAGCAGTTCTGCAGAAAAGGACCTGGGGATTACAGTGGATGAGAAGCTGGATATGAGGAACTTATGGGAGGAGGAGACCATAAAGGAAGGAAAATCTCTGGTGGTTCTTTTAAAACATCCTCTGAAGTAAGATGTGAGTGGGAACCTGTAGATTTTTGAAGGCGGAGGAATGAGCCACACTAACCCTATGCATCCAGGGAATACATGAGTAAGTAACCTTCTAAAACAACAGAGGTAAGTATCATCCTTCATGAATGGTTGATCCCTACACTGCATCATGCTCCTCGCTGGCAGCACATCCACAGCAGAACATTGTTGCCATTGCCTGGGTCCCCCAAAGATAGACAGTAGTAACCGTAGAAGGGAGCCAAAATGATTCAGTGGGGTGTTCAGCTGAATTAACTCTGATTAGATTTCTACACAGAGAACCAGTCCCCTCCTTCAACACCTCCCACTTTCTAATGCTCCATGGAACCCCACAAGAGAGGAGAACAGTGTTCTGGAGTCAGCAACACCTTACATGTGAACATTTGGAGATCCACATGCCACGGGGTAGAAGTTTGGATTCTTATTTTCCACTTCTTCTGTTCCCCATCCTCTCAATTATCACTTAATTCCCCACCTTTCTATTTTTTGACTTTTTAAAAATCTCCTCTGGTTCATTCGTTCACCATGCATATTTTTTAAAATTCATTTATCATAATTACTAATTATTTTTTCTTTAGCATTAACATTTCCTTTTTTCTTGTCTCCTTTTGAATCACCAACATACCCATTCTACAGTCAGTTTTGTCCTATCACGATTCCAGACAAAGGAATTCTAATGCAGTGGTTATTCATCAGTCATAATTGCAGTGTTTTGTTAAATAAGTGCCAGTGCCTTATTATATGGAATCATATGCTCAAAGCATTTGTGTGCTGGTAAAATGGATCTATTTTAATGCCTTTTTACCCTTCGTCCTTCAATCAATTAGGAATAGGAGCACAATCTAAAAAGTTAACTATCTATTTCCTCTGGAACTTCCTTCATTTTAACAAAGTACTGTTTTGCTTGCACATTTGACAAGTGACTTAATATAATAACCAACAGAGAGCTGGTTGTAGACTTGAATTAGAATAATGGAGGAAATTAATAGTGTCGCCTTGGATCAAAACAGGATGCAACAGAAAGGGAGGGACTTTAAATTGAAATGAAAAGTTATGATTAAAGATGGTCTAAACTTTCATTGAAAAATAATATATATTGTGCATATTCCTGTGTCACAGTTTCTGGGTAACTGCATCTGTATTTCCCCCCATTGCCCCAGGTCCACAGGAGGAGTGCCCAGCAGGTTTCAGGAATCCAGCAGTCATCTGTGTCTGGGCAAGGACTCTTAACCCTCTTCCTTCTGACCAGGGGGTTTTAAAGCTGCACAGCTCCCAGCTTTACACTGTGATATCTCCAGCAAGCCAGTCTGCCTAAAGGCCAGTGCCTTTGCTTTGTGTTGTCTCCAACGGCTATAAACAGCGTATTGCCTGTAGTTAAAAGTTATCACACAGCTCTGTCTAAAAGAAAACACTGTATTCTTAAAGTAAAAGGATTACAATAGAAACCAATTTAGAAACAATAGAAGTTTCTATACAAATGCTAAAAGCTTACCAGAGGCCACTCATGTAGGGGAGGGATAGCTCAGTGGTTTGAGCATTGGCCTGCTTAAACCCAGGGTTGTGAGTTAAATCCTTGAGGGGGCCGTTTAGGGATCTGGGGCAAAAATCTGTCTGGGGATTGGTCCTGCTTTGAGCAGGGGGTTGGACTAGATGATCTCCTTCCAACCCTGATATTCTATGATCCAATCTTATGGAGCCCTGATAGATTAGTCTTTCCAAATCTTCAGCAAGGTTTGGGGCCCCCTTGGACAAAAGGTCCCGTCTGTTTATTGGATCAGAAAAAGGCCCTGAATCAATCTAAACACAGTCTTTTCATTATGAGCTGGACGAAACCTTGTTACAGGCTGGATTACAATCCTGATGAGGTTGATAAGTGTGAATTCACTCTTTAATTAACATAACTGGAGACGTTTGTAGTGGGATGTTTGGGAGTATGAGAGAACACACAGATACTGAGGCCACAGACAAAAACAGAGAGAGGCAGAGGAAAAGAGGCAAGAAAAACCAAGCAGGAGCCCATAAGCACAGGGTGACCTTGGAAAAAGCTAGAGAGAGCGTTTTTGGGTCTGATGTGGCCTAATGATATTTGAGAAGCTGGTAAACTAAGAAACTGCTCCTTTTTGTTCTTGGTTCCTTCTCCATTCAGAGACACAAGACTCTGTATATTCCTTGTAAATAAACAAGATTGCATCACAGAAATACCTGACTACTACCAATTTCTGTTCCCAACCAGAACACCCAGAGAATCCCAAATTTTGAGTAGCTGCTCAGGTCAAAAGGTTTTTCTTTATCTCTTAGTCCCTGAAAAACCCAGTTTGAACTCATATATGCAAAGGAGGTGGTACTTCAATTGAGGTGTTTACAACCTAAGTGATTCATCTTAATCATCCCATTTTTGGTTCCTGGCCACTGGAGTTGCATACAACCCCTGGACCACACTGATACATAAATTTAATACAACATGGTCCCCAAAGATATTGCCTGAGGTTGCAATATCAGTCACAGTCTTTTTTTCTGTTCATAGATCATTTGCCAATGGAATGATTATCAATATGTTTATAATTATTGGACATTTTTTTAGATCAAATCGCCTCTGCATTGCTTGAGAACTGTTCATTTCTCAGTTCATTATTCATGGTGTGCTATTGGTCAGCTAAAATCAGATGGTATCATTTCTACTACTTGCATAGATGGAAGATTTCAAAGAGAAGGATAGGAAACACTCTGGCTCATGCTTTAATATTCTTATTTGCATCTGATTATGGGGAATTGTATAAAGAAAAACCCTGTTTATGAATAACTAACAATAAGGGGCTGAATGGAAAAACCATTTGGATTTCAAATAAATGTTCTTGTATATTGTTTTTCAGGATTTGACCAACTCTACAAATGACCCTGTATGAATCATACAAACCTGAGTACTAAGAAACTGGTAATCATATGCTTATTTTTAAGTAAATCATGGTTCTCTTTTCAAGAGGATATAAAGTGAGTTTTAAAAAATGGTTTCCCACCAATGGGGGTGGCCCTTCCAGCCCCCCAGGAATGAGCTCCCAGGGAATGGGGGGGGAGTAGTCCAATATCCCAGAGGATAAGTTTCCAGCAGCTATCTGGCTTTAGGGTTTTCACATTGTAAGGGTCATATCTTCAGTATGCTTTATATTTATAGTTCACTTTTCTTTTATATTAATTTTGTATTCCTTTTTGTTAGTTTGGTCTCTCACATGGGATTATTTGAGAACTCAGGTAAAATTCCCCTTTTGTTTATAAATTGGCACACAGGGACTAATCCTGCTGCCATTACAGTCAGCAACAGCACCCCGAATCTACTGAAGCACTTAAATATGTGCCTAAATATTTTGCTGAATAGGTGCTATTGATATCAGTAGCAGTGAAGGGCCTAATCTGTTACCCAATACATTGGAGCCTAATGGCCCCCTAAATGCCTAAAAGTGTTTGCCACTGTCCAACATTACTGTCTTTGAAAGATACTGGCAGTCACTGGGATTTCACAGCATCTCACTGAACTAATCTCAATTCTCTACCACCACCAACAGACCATGGTGCGAACTGCAGTAGGTGACCTTGCCCTGGTTTACCACAGGGCAGGGTGGGAGACAAGGGTGTCCCCCAGCCTCTTTAACATATATACAGAATGTATAATGAGACAAGCTTTGGAAGGTTTTGACTAAGTGGAAGAAGTAGGGATTTCCATTCTTTTACCCAACCTCAGATATGCTAATGGCACTGCTACAAGGCACTAAATGTTGGAGTCTGTTCAGACAGTTAGTGAGGAATATGGACTGTTTTTGAATGTGACAAAATGCATGTAAATTGCATGCCTTTACACATGACTGACAAAAGTAGGATGCGAGCAGACATCATGATCGACAGACAAGCTGTCAAGGCAGCAGATGAATTTAATTATCTGGGATCATATATATCCAATCAAGGAGGCTGTTCCAAAGAAACTGGAAGACGACTACGGATGGCTTGCTCAGCTATGGGCTCCCTTAAGTAAGTAAGGAAAAACTGTGGCATCTTGAAATGTATGAAGATACGACTGATGAAAAGCCTAATTTTTAACATGGTGAATCATGGGAAACTAAAGCTGCTGACAAGAAGAAAACTGACTTGCCCTCTCCTTGATGGAAAAAAAGAAGAATGCCTATGTTAGAAATATTATTGGAGAGAAGCAGACCCTGATGTTGGAAATCCACAGACACAAAATTATGTGCTTTGGTCATATTAGGTACAGAGATGGAAATAACCTCGAGAAAGTTATTATGGAAGGAATGGTGGACAGTCATTGTAGTGAGGGATGACCACTGAGGAGATGGATGGATGGAGTGTGGCAGATCATTGGGAGGTCAGCTGCTGAGTGCTCAAAGTTAGCAATGGCTTGTGAAGGCTTCCAAAAATTCTGCTAAAATGCACTGATATTCAGATGTGAATAAATGGATTTACTTACTTAATGGCCGCTAGTAGACTGTTACATCTGCTGGTGATCAATGGAGAGTAGCAGTTCTCTGCTATATCCCCTCAGCTCAGACACATCCCAGACATGCTCAGGAGGAGGCCAGTGGGGGATCTTCCTTCACACCGGGAGAATTGTCAGTTAGTGATCCCTGGTATTACCACCCAGATCTTTCAAATCTATATGTTGACAAGTCCTCAGATTTGTATCTCATCTGAAAGATTCAGGAAAACCTCAAACATATTTGCACCTGTTTGCTCTGTCCTTGTGTTTTCCTTATATATCTCAGATTGAAAAACAATGTCCAAGGTAAATTTCATGCCCATTTTAGGTCCATATTAAGAACATATAGTTTCTCCCCACATATCGTCATCTTCTTTTCATGCCATACCATCCTTGCAGACACAGGGAGCAGCACAGTGTCACATTCATTCCTGTCTGTGGCTTGTTTATCCATTAAGCCCAGTCTTATCATGTCCTTGTGTACAATGTCCCACCAATTAGTCAGTCGTCGGCCTCTAGGTCGGACTAACCTTGGTTGAGTTTGCATTATTTTCTTTGGCAACCTATCATCTGTTTGTCTTCTACAGTGTCTTCGCCATTGTAATCTGTTCGACTGTAGCAATCCTATACCCTGATTTCACATCCTGCTCTACTTCTGACTTCTTCATTTGTCTTAAAATCATTCCACTTTACACCTGCCATGTTTCAAAGAACTTTCATCTCAACTACTTCCAGCCTTTTGATGTCTCTTTCATCTAATGCAGTTGCTTCCAGACCATAGAGTAATACTGTCAGTATACTAGTTTGATAAATTTTCACTTTGGCACCAAATGTAATGTTTTTATCAATCCATAATTTTGTCAATTTCTGTGCAGCACTTGTAAGTAAGATGCATCTATTTAACCCCCTATATAGAAAAAGTTAATATTTTTTCAGAAACATCTGTAATGGGAAGTTAATAGATTTGGCACATTTGATATTTTGGGATCACCCAGACCGGTAAGGCGATCTGTCATTGCCTGCCTTGTGATGCTGGATGCCTTTATGTTGTGCAACTTTAGTTTAAACCCCTGACACCAGTAGCCTGCCAACAAGCACAAGGTCTCACCCTGGTTTCCACTAGCATAGTTACTCCTTGCATGATGACACCAACAGCCATTATAGTCTTGGGTCTCCCTAAATCTGTCCTCCCTGAGTTCTTAGCTACCAGATTCTCAGACTTTTCCCAGATTCTCAGACTTTTCCCTTTGGTTTGCCCCCCTGAAGGCATGAAACCAGCACTCCATCCCCAGATACCAGTTTGTTTCGGCACACACACCCAGAGAGTTTGCATAATGGAGATCTGCTTGGGGTAAAAATAAACTAAAGGTTTATTTAACAGAAAAAAACACAGATTCAAAGATGAAATAGGAAGGGAGAGCAAACATATACAAGTTGCACATAAAATAAACAGGTTTCAGAGTAGCAGCCGTGTTAGTCTGTATCCGCAAAAAGAACAGGAGTACTTGTGGCACCTTAAAAATAAAATAGACATAACAACACAATCTTTGGCTTTGCAATTCCATATTAGATAAAATCCCTTTTCTAATACAAGTTACCTATTGCCTTTGAACAGTTTCCCAGCATACCCCCTGAAATATAGGGGAGCCAATGTTTCATAAACAGCACCCACCAAGTGACTGTCCTTCTGTTTCTAGAAACCTTTCACTTTAAACTCCTTCCATTTTACAAGTGGTTTTTCAGTTTTTTTTCTTGTCACTATTGATGTCCACAGTTATCTCAATGTCTTTCCATTAACTTTAATAGCTCATGTTGTTGCCTTTTTCTGGGTTGTACAATGGATTGTTACTTGTGCCTAGTTTTGTGTAAATACCTGGCTTGAGAAGTACCCCTCCCTGCTGTGAGGTGTACTTGAAATTGTAGTACAGGGTTATGAGCACAGTTTTCTATATATATAGCTTCATAACCACAGTCTGTAACCATATCTCATAATGGCCACCAACTTCAGAACATTACAAGCTTTCAAAAAAGACCTTACCCAACATATTATTATATCACAATGGCATTGTATACAATCAGTTCTTCAACTGCATATTCTTTGGGGTTCATGTCCCTTTTTTCCCCTTGGAATGTCTGGGCCCTGATCATACAGCACACATCACCACAGTACAGATTTTATTTTGTATTCTTAACTTTCATTAACGCATTACACATAAATTTAAGAGATTTCCCTATGAAAACAGTGGTAATGTAATAATTAAATAAATTGCTGCAGTTGTTGTGGATATAAAACAGACTACATTACAAATAATAAATAAAAATTAGGAAAAAGAAGCTCATTGCTTTTCTTAAAAAACAGTAGGGCCTAAATACTCTCCTATGTTTGGGCTGCATTGCACTTTGCTACCTAAGCAAAATTGCCAGCCACTGGAGAATCATCCCAGCATAGAAGGATCTTCCAGTGGCACTGGAGTCAAAGTGGACTGTGAGGTGTATAGCTCCCCCCTCTGCTAAAATCATAGGGGAGAGCTCCACTCCTCCTGGTTGGTGCTGCTAAAATTACAGAGAGAGTGTCTCCTCTTCCTTTGCTAATGTTTTTACCTCCTTTTTTTCCAATCCCCAGAACAATTGGATAGTGTAGAATCAGCAGAAGAAGCAAGACCAGGGTGTCCCTGTGCCTCAGCAATCTCTGGCTAGCTTATCGCGTCCTTCGGGCCGTTGGCAGCTGGTGTAATTACGACTGTTTCTCAAATTTGTGGTGAGGAGCCCTCCCACCCATGACCAGCTCAGGATTCAAAGAGGCCAACCATGGCTTATCACCACCACCTTTGTACAAACACCCCCTGCGAGGGTATGCTGAGTGCTCCCAAGCCACAGTCGAATATTAGGGCCTAGAGCATATAAAGTGAGTCGACTGACTAAATAATTATAGAAACAACACATTTCTGCTTCACTGACAAATGCAATTCCATTTCTGTGAGGTGTGGGGGGAAGGGGCTGTAGTGTGTGATGGGATAAAGAAAGAAGGGAGATGTGTGTCAGAGAATAAAGGTGCACAGAATTGACATCCTCCTGTAAGCGCCTAGCTCACTGTGAATACAGCATAAATAATAACAAGAATAATATAAGTATGTATTTACTCTAATAGTTATTTCTATAATATTAATTCTTCCATGGATATATGCATATACAACTGAGATTTCTTTTTTAAAAACTACTTTTCATAGTAATTATCCTTTCTGAGCATGCATGTGTGCGCAAATGCACACACTTTCTGGGTGCTACCAGTTGTATTGTAACTGTCCGTATGCCTATGCTTCAAAACAAACACCAAAATGAAAACAAAAAAGACCAACCCCACAGCAGCAAGTCTCAGAGCCTGGATCAACTGACTTGAACTCACAGGATTTGCACTACGGGGCTAAAAATAGTCATGTAGATATTACCGCGTAGGCTGGAGTCTGGGCTTTGAAAAGCTCCCCATTCACCAGGTTTCAGAGCCTGAGTTCCAGCCAGAGAGGGAACATCTACACTGCTATTTTTAGCCCCATAGTGTGAGTCCCACTGGCCCAAGGCAGTTGATCTGGGCTCTGAGACTTGCTGCTGTGTTTTGGGTTTTTTTCAGTGTAGACGTACCCTGTGTGTCACACCTACATCACAAGACTAGTCTATATTCCACTTAACAAATGAGAATCTTCTCTTTTCTTATTCTGCCTTCCCTAGCTAACATATTGTGTCAGTGTCGCTGTAGCCATGTCAGTCCCAGGATATTAGAGATGTCTCTCTAATATTGTGTCAGCACAAAGTGAATGTTAGCTATGGCCAAAGTTCCTCCTGTTGATTTCAAATTGAATTTGAGCATGAATGACAACATCTTTGTATGTTACACACATCTTTTAAAAATATTTCATTTCTCAGTGCCTACATTTATGTAAAAACTTAGGCACTGAGAAATGAAATACTTTTAAAAGATGTGTGTCTGTGTGTGTATATATAGGTATATATTTAAAAGATATATTGATATAGATATTTATTAGTGTGGCACTGAGCACTGAGAAGATATCTATATATTAGTATGGCACTATTAAATGAAATATTTTAAAAAGAGATTTCTTCAACATTTATGTATTATTAAAAAGAAAGCACGTTGTATTGTTAAAAAAGATTCTTGGTCAATCAAATATAATTTCCTTATTGCTGATTCTTGATTGCTTCCATGACAACGACATTTCATAGCTAGAATATACTTACATATAATTAAGAAATGAGCATACATGCTTGTTCTACTGAAGTTAACTATTAAAAGACTTATTAAGTTGGTCTCTAGGTTTGTTAAGTTCTGGTCCCTCAGAGGTATTGTACAATCATAGATATTAAGAGATCATGTGAATAATAATGTGTTTTATGATGGTTCTGTTTGCATCACTATAGTTAAAGCTCTACAATTGTAAAATCAATTTGTTAAGAGAAGGTTTTATTACAAGTTATTAGTACATGTACATTAGGTAATTCTCTTCCTCTCTTACTACTGAACAAAAAGATCATAAAGGACATTTATTTAAGCATAATATACTACACTAAAATAATAACAAAAGACTGGCATTAGTCCAAATAAAAAAAGTAATTTCTGTTGGAAATATGGTCGGATATTGTTAAATAACTCTGTCATTTCCTAGGGCATTGCATAGCCTCTTCAAACATTGAGCAATTGTGCAGTTCCATCATCTAGTCACAACAGGGTGAAGGTTACCTGTGAGGCCTCCAGCTGGAATTCTGGAGTCTGCCCTGGATTGCCTTGTTTTTGAGGATTTAATTCCAACCCTTCTCAATGTAACTACATTTTTGGTACTTTAATAGTGATGTGAGAATGGCAAAGAATGTGACATAGAAGACTCTACAGTTCAAATGTAAAATCATTTAATGAATGCATGCCACATGCCTTACTCATTATGCGGAATCTGGCCCTGAAGTTTGGCAATACGTACACTAATTCCCTATTAGAAATGTGATTCTACATTCCTCATTTAGAAAGTAGCATAAAAAAATCAAGGTGTATGGCTAAAAAAGCTTTTATACCATTTTGAAGTTTCCTGGTATGTTTTTAAAAGCAAGAGATAATCCCTTTTTTCAGCTATTGTGTTTTATTCTGTTGAGGGTTGATGGCCATAAAACATTGTACCTCCCTTTAAACTTTTCCATATAACTTGATTAGACAGCAGTAATCTCTAATGCTTTCATGTGCAAATTTAGGAGTGACCCAGAACAAACGAGTTTCCTTCATCACCATAGCAACCAGGACTGTGGAAGAATGCCACTCACCAGGCAATGCAAGTCAAATTTCATCCCTTTGATGTTAATTAACACATTGCTTTTAGAAAAGTCAATGCATTTTTCTTCTTTAAATGTTTGTGATAAATTTGTAAGACTCCTGAAAATGAGAGGCAGATACAGTAGCACCAGCTAGAGACAGGTACAGTGTGGGCAGCTTTCTTTAGCAGATTCCCCACACAACACTGCTAAGTCAGCAACCCAGCCAGCATGTGCATTAGCAGGCTGCCTTCACACACCTAGGACACATTGAATGGCATGGAGCTACAGGCTCATCGAGTACGTTAGTAATGCACACACAGATGTGGGTTGTTGCTATTACAATGTGGCTCATTCATTTTGAGTTTCACATTCATCCTACATGAAAAATAATGCATAATATTAGCAAAAGAAAAAATAGGGAAGAGGTTATAAACATTTTCTATACTATTTTATTTATGATTGAATCCATTTTTCATAATTTTTTCATTGTACAGTTCCTTGGACTATATATCCTTCTCCCTCTGATTCTGACTTAGCTCTGATGTCCTTTCAGTAGTTGTTTATGGCTTACAAAATCTCATTAGGGAATACTGAATTGTTCCTAATTTAGTTTTTGATAATAGAACATGAGCGTTTGAAGTGGCCAAAGGGCCACAAACCACCAAAGAGACTCAGGAGGGCTCCTGGTGGGAAGGAGGAGAGGAAGGATGCTTTAGTGGTTAGGTTGCCACTAGTCTGGGACTCAGGTTACCTGTGTTCAATTCCCTGCTCTGTCACAAACTTCCTGTGTGACCTTGGGCAAGTCACTTAAGCTATGCCTTGACTGCAGAATTAACTTGTGTGATCTACACTTGAGTTAAATTCTCTTGAATTTGCCTAGCTCAAAGGAGAGTGACCACACAGTGAAACAACACTTGTGCTGCACCATGATTTAGTTACTGCACAGAGTGGTTGTGTTAGCACCTGATGAGTTGTGTTAACTCGAGCTATAGCCCAAATTCTCTGATGGGCCAGCCAACTTAAGTTAAAAGCAGCACCACACTTAAGTTAAGGGTTTGTGTGTGTGGATGGGACTCGTTAGGGGCAACACTCAAGTTAACTTGACAGCAAAGACAAGCCCAAAGTCTCTCTGTGTCTCCTTTCCTCATTGTAAAATGGGGATAATAATATTGCCCTGCCTCACAGGGTTGTTGCAAAGATAAACACACTGAAAATTTGAGGAGCGCAGATACGATGATAATGGGGGCCATAAGTTACATAGACAGAAGAAGTCAGTTTAAGACTTCCCCTTTACCCACCCTCTTCTCTCCCTGCTCAAGCTACCTTACTTGAAGTTGAGCTAGAAACAAACCTCACTTAGGAGATTAAAATGGAGATCCCTACGCCACTGCCTAGTTCAATCACAGCAGTAGTGCAGCTACCCTAGACAGGTAAACTGATAATGTAGAACCATACATTTTTACCACAGCATCATGAAAACCTGCCCTGCACTAGTGCTTAAACTGCTGTTACTGGACTGCACTTCCTCCCAACTCAGGGCTGGGGCATAAATGCCACAATTTCAACAACTGGATAATTTCAACATCTACTTTTCTGTAAAATCTTTATGAATTTGCTGCACAGTGCAGCAGAGAAAGACCATAAGAAGTCCTCATCCTACTGTAACAAAAGGCTTTGCAGAAGGTCAAAAGTTACTCCTTTTCTGGGGCTTAACTTTAGTACTAAAAATAATTCATACTAAATAATATATTCTGGCTAGGTTTGTACCCCAAGCCTAGCCACCTAAACCTAGTTTCTGTTTTAAAATGTCTGTCTCTGATCCTGGTTTACTCTCAAGCGAGCTAATCCCAGGTCCTTCACAGCCAGGATGGAATTTAACAAGGCACACCTGCTTCAGTTCATCAGCAAGAATTTGCTTATACACTTCTACCCCTATATAACGCTGTCCTTGGGAGCCAAAAAATCTTACTGCGTTATAGGTGAAACCGCGTTATATCGAACTTGCTTTGATCCGCTGGAGTGCGCAGCCCCGCCCCCCCTGGAGCACTGCTTGACCGTGTTATATCCAAATTCGTGTTATATCGGGTTGTGTTATATCGGGGTAGAGGTGTACATTCCAAGAGAATGGGATAACAGAGGATCCTGCCATCCTACCACAAGCTTGAAAACAAGGGTTGTTTATGATTCAGACGAACCATTTGTCTCCATGCAATGGAATAAGGTGTGCAACACCATAACACAAACAGTATAATCACATTCTATGTCAAAGCATAAACAGCATAAAACAAAGATTAAAATCATATTCTGTGCTAGAGAGAATATCAAAGAATTAGAGATGAGCCCAAACCCATAAACCATAACTGAACACCCCAAACTCTGGAAAAGTTTACATCCAGATTGGATCCAAAATTTGCAGTGATGGCCCATCTTTGTATGTAGCAATTTAGGTAATACTTATTTCATGAGTCTTCATATTATCTCCTGCCCACAATTTGTAGTTAAGGATTAGAAAGGAAAAACAATGTTTCTGAGAGTTTGCATGGGCTGTCAACATTTTCTTATAGTTCTGTATACCCAAATACCAAAGTATATGTTCAGGGTTCTCCCTAGCTTGAGAAGGTCTCCTGAGCAGCTTGCTTGACTTGGATTTTCAGTCTGATCTGAATTGTGCTGACCTGCATACAGGGACTAAGTTCCAATTACTACTTTTGCTTTCATATTTTGTATCCACAAAAATGGAGACTGGGACCTTAAAATCTGGCCCTATGTGTAAAAAGACTGAACCATGGTTTATGTTTGCTTTGTTTTTTCTCTCAGTCTAAGTAGATCTCTCTTTTGTGAAGCATTTAGGAAGTGGAAGAAAAATGTCATGGTTTCCTGGAAATGCATGAGAATATTTATATGTAATAGGTAAATAAAATTAACATGTAACAAACATCAGAATGTCAAGTCCTCTTTTTTTTTTAACCACAAGTGATTAATTTAACTGTGCAATTGCACAACCTTGTATATAAGCCATTCTAAGGTACTAATTCATCCAACACAGCTTGGTTATTCAGTGCTAATTTTGCCAAGTAATGTATTAGAAAATCCATATCAGAACTTCTAAGAGTAACTGTTTAATATAACTGCACATCTCCACACAAGAATAGGATTCAGATTGGAGTTTAATTGGGTTTACCTTGGGGGTAAGTGTGTTTTCTCTGTAATACATGGGATTTTTTTAAGTGTCTTAAATATAAACTGGAGTATAATATCCATGTGCTACTTATTTCCGTACTGTTTGTACTAATCTGAAAAAATGATATAATATTTCCTTAACAAAAGAAGACAACAGAAGACTAAAGAGAGAAAAGGTTGGAATCCACATAACTCGATCTGCATATTTCCTACCTATCCCCAGAATATTTTTGTAGCTGATGCTGCCAGAGACATTATATCATTTGTGATTTCTTTGGCACATAACACTTTCTGAGATGTGGGAACAGATGCAGATTCTGATTCATGTACTTGAGCAACACACATAGGTAGAAGTTAAGTGGAAGAATATTTAAAACAATATCTTTTCAGTGATCTTTTTCCACTCCTGTTTGTGCAATCCTGTATCCATAAAACATAGATTAACTTCTAAGCATTGGGATAAATCCAAACTGCACTAGTTCATTTTATGCTGAATACTGAACATTTTCATGGAACACAAGTATATATATTTGGCTTACATCATAGATAATGGCTCATTTTAGTTTTGCTTTGCATTCTTCATTACTATGCTTGAAAAAAACAAAACAAACACCTCAAAACATAACAGAAATAAAAGCAGCTTGCAAGTGTATTTTTGGTGATTTGAACTAGAGGGGAAAATGTTGATTTGGGATGGTGGTGCAGGTACTATAGCTAGTAGATGCAGAAGATGTAATGTGCCTGCAGCTTAGTTTGTTCATGAATGTATTGAATCAAGTGCATCCCAGGAAATAATGAAGATACAATTCAGGGCTATTGAAGAGAGAGTTTTCATAGCCAATATGTACAAGAAGCCAGATTCTGCCATCTTTACATACCTTATTTCACAAGTGACCCCGCTGAAATAAATACTTTTTTGTTGAGTAAGTTAAGTGGCTGAATCAGGCCCAAAACAATTACATACAACTATTTCTGTAAGTGTGGTAAATGGAGAAAGCTCACTATCCTGTGACTCCTAAACTCTGCCAACATTGAGTGATTTAGAGTTAGGACAATGGCTCTGATAGAAAATGAAGGACTACTGCCTGAGAGAGTTGTGTAGTAATTTTTGCTCAATAAACTAATGGCTCAGTTCAGCCACCCTTTTTCACACTGATTCTGTAAGAAATCTGAAGCAGAATAAGGTACTTCCCAACATGAGTAAAACTGGCAAAACTGCTCCGTAAAGTAATGAATTGAGTCTTTGCTCTGATGCCATTACCGGTTTTGCTGTAAGTGACGGGCAGTTTCTTTCATATTTTATATATTACTGAACACGCTTCATTTTTTGCTTTATTTCTGATCGGCAAACAGCCCCTCAAACCACTCATTATTATGGGAGATGCTTTGCAGGACAGCACTGTAGCAACATTGGTACAGTGGAAGAAGGAGTAACTACAGAAAAAGAGATGCTAGAAAAAACAAGGAAAAAGTGTGACTTCTTTGTTCATGTGTATGCAGCTCCCATTGAAAGATGTCACAGTCAGGAGTATAGAGGTGGTATCAATAACAGCAAACATAGAAGCAGGCCTCTGAAAACCACTGGAAGCAATTTTGGACAACAAAGAAGCCCACTTACAGCCCATAGGAGAGAGAGGCCTGCACTCATAATTGGCAACTGAGTTGTGCAATTTGATATTTTTCCATTATGTTTCCTATTAAGAATCACTATGCATTTCTCATAGCTTGTGGCTGAAGAGAGGAGATGCTTTATTGACAAAGAGTAAAGAGAGAAGAAAAAGTGCTTGTGATTTTTCCTGCTTGATCACAGAACAATCACTGGAACACCTTTCCCTTATTAAGCAAGGAAATATGAATATATAATGTGTATTGGTATTTTCTGTGCTTGGCATGAGGTAGTTTGCTTCTGTAATAGTAAAGTGAAAAATCTGTGCATGCTAAATGGCTTTAGTATATAGGCACCTATGATCATAGAAAGACCTGACATCAAATTGGCTGTCTTCAACACCCTCTCTTCTCTCAAAAGAGAGAAAGAGAGAATTAAAAAAAAAATGTTTGTGTTCCTTGAACTTGGTACAAAGTAAGTTGCTCATATATTCATGGTGTGAAAAATTTCACATACACATCTGAGCTCTTAGGCACCCAAACGAGTCAAAAACAAGATTATTCTCAGGGAAAAGCCTTGTCCTTTGATAAGACCTTTGTGAAAAAACAAAAAACGTGTTTACATCAGTGCATATGTCATGCCCTCCCCAATTCCCCCATGTAGCAACAAAGGAAATGGAAGCTCTCATATGCCCTTCAATAACCCCCAACAAAACAATGTCAATAATTAATTCCAGATACATTGCCTTTCAACTGTACCATTTTAGGATTTTTAAACTCCTTCTTACCTTCCAGTTTCACATCATAGTGTTGTCTAGCCCAAAAAAATGGGATAATATAAAATAGCCATTCTGATGGGGGGTGTGTGTGTGGCAGAGATAAAGGGAACAGCTTCTCAGGCAAATTAAACCCCTCGAAGTGTCTCCTTTCCCCCAAATTTTTGTCTTTATAAAACGTTTCTTACTAGTTTGGATAAGCAAGTATAATACATACTTGCACTGCAGTCTGTCTAAATAATTTGATAGGCAATTATCTACAGTTCCATACCTGCAGTTAGATATTTTTCATGTGCCTAGATACAGAACAATTTGAAAATAATTTGCGCAAGCATTTATGTATACTTAGATGAGGACTGCACATTTGCAATTCACTATTAAAAACACTGTTATTTGCAGAGAATCATCATGATTAATAGAGCCATAATTCAGTATGATTTTTTGACCTTGCATTCAGTATTTTACAGAAGGTGTTTTATTTAAATAATATCTTTGTTTAATTATCAGGAAAGATTTATTTAATAACAATAACAAGATAGTACAAAATAGGTTTCTTCACTAGACCACAACCTAAGAAAAATAAACTATCATAATTTAATCATGTATCTGCAGTGTCTGTAAGTAAACACCTATTTTAAATCAAAAGAGCTCTGTGAGAAATAATATTTGTTATTAAATAATTTTTTACCTGTAAAATGATATGTTATATTGCTAAACCTGAAAGTATGTTAAAAATCTTAATTTCATCAACGGAATTATTTAATTTTGGCATTTCATGTACTTTAGATAATAAAAATAGAGTAGCTGGCTGCATTTTTGTCTGCGGTCAGTTTCGATTTCTAGTTCACTTGTACTAAGTACCGGATGATAAAAACTATGCAAAGCAATGCTATATTCCAAAGAATACAGTTGTCATTGTTTCTTTTTATTTCATGATAATGTTACTAGTAATATTAGATTATGTTAACACTTAAAAAAAAATAAAGACAATTTTTGGTCCTTACGGTGTTTCTTTAATACTATTAGAAAAATACTTTTGCTGCATTTCTTGTTGGCGCAATCAGAACCCAATATATATAATCACAATTAGTCAAATACCTGAGAACCTAATGGAGTGCTCACAGCTTTAGGCAGGTTCACACAAAATTTAACTTGTGCTTATCTGTCTGAAGCCAAGGAAGCGTGAAATGTATTGTACATAGCACTTATCTGTTTTACAGGTAGTTTGATCTTTCATATTTTTGTGAGCGCTCTCTTCTTAGCTATTGCATTTTTAAACAAATCTTTGTTAGTTCCTAAATAAAACTAATCTACATATAGCTGGCACCATCTTTCTGTGATTCTGGTGATGACATTCTTTTTCCTAAAAAGTAATTACTTTGTTTCTGTAATGACAGCATCTCAGTCTCAGGAGTCATACATAAGTCCATTACAGTAGAAAATTTTCATTTCTTTTCTATTTTTTTTATTTTGAACAATAGGTTGCATTTGTTTTTTGGGGGGAGGGGCATAGGGGTGCTAAAGCCTTTATCGTTTTAGGCACCAATTTAGCAGTATGAATCAGATACAATTTAGTCACTACAAGGCTGGTATGATGAATCAATTCACTATTATTTTAACTTAATGGTTAATGAGAGAAACTTCACAACACCAAACAATATATGTGACATTCAACTGACAATCCCTACATTGTTTGTTAGGTGTTATTCTCTTTTCAAAGCAAAGCAAGGCTGAAAATACTTTTTTTATCCCTGTTCTCTTACGAGCTGCTTAAGTGTCCTTAGGATATCCTCTTTTTCCTGTCTTAGCTTTAAAAAAAAAAAAAAGAAAAAAAAAAAGAGCTGCCTGAACCCAGAGGATTAAATGAGAGCGATGTCAATGCATTACAATGTCAAAGTCCTGTTTCATGTTGGTCAAGATGGTTCATCTAGCAGTCTTGGTTCACTTTGATGTTGGGAAAGTATGATTGCTCTGTAGTCTCTGACGTCCTTTGCCGTTGTTGAGTACTTTGAATGTTATGGTAATAGAGTAAAGGAGGGGGGCAATGGGTTCACAGACCCAAACAGCACATATGAATGCTCCGATAAAGTGTAGTCAGCTGACTCCAAAGATTATGAGCAGAGGGTAGCACAACAAGGAAATAGGTATTTGATTGCATTATAAATGTTAAATCAAAATTTTCCATTTCAGCAGCAAGACTTTCAGGCTAGATACATTAATGCACACGCCAACACCTCTCTAAGTGAAAATGGAAATAGAGAACACATGAAAATATTAAGATTTATTGCTTGCCAGCAAAACCAAATAGCTGGCTGCTTTACATAAGAAGGGTTTATAATTATGAAGTCGTTTGTGCGAATTAAGACTGTTTATTGTAACCACACTGATGTGGCTGCCTGTTTTGCTTTTTCTCCAACGCAGCATGATAAAAATGAACAGCTCTCACAATAACTATTCAGAGTGTTAGATTCAAAAAGTTATGTTCAGCGCAAGCACTGCCAGAAATTTTTAATTTGTAATGCATGGGGTTTTAATTTTTTTATTTGTTTATCTGAAGTCCTTTTTTAAAAAGATGTGCGACAGTGTCTTTGTAATTCCTTTTTTTCAAATCAACTGTGAAAGTAAAAACACATTAAATGCCCTCTAGTAAAATAACATGCCAAGATAACAGATGGCCTTTATCTCTGAGCCACCTTGACCTTATGGTCACCCATACTGTCAATATGATACAGTATGTCTAGGGAAACCTCTATCTACATTGTAGTGCAACATGTTCATTCATTTGCAGATATCTAATAACACACATATTAGATATTATAGATACAGCCAAAACATTTTACTTTTTCTATAGCCAAACAAAATGCAGGCATTACTGCATAAACTCCCTAAAGCATTCAACAGCTTCCTCCCAAGCATCACACTGTAAATGGCATACTGCTGAGACAGAATCAACAGATATATTAGACAAGCTAAATTCAAAACCTCCCTGTTCAGGATTCCAACAGAACACTTCAATGACTTGCACTATACAAGTCCCCCATCTAAATAGTACTAAAAGAGCTATTGTGGATAGCCAAGATTTATGGAATCAACAAATATGCTCAGATGACTACATTAGGAGCAAAAACCTTACAGAGAGCATTTACTGGGATGACATTCTCTCCACATAAAGCTGATAGAAAAATGTCACAGGCACTTAAAGCACCACAGTCAAAACTACAAACAAACAAGTATTCAGACTGACATCGCTGGCAGTTTATAGATACGCTGTAACCCAACTGTCAAACTACGAGGAATAAACTCAGTGAGGCACAAGGGTGTTCCCCAGATGCTAAATGTGTGAGCACTTTCTAAAATAAGTCTCTGTTTACTATCAGCATGGTAATGTGGGCATTATCTGACAAGGCTATAAGGACGGATCAACTAATGAGGCCAGATCTCCAGCTCTTGTAAATCAGAGTAGGTCCACTGATGTCAACAGAATGATGATGATTTACAGCAGCTGAGGATCTGCCCTGCAATCTATCAAGTATATAAGAAATGCCTCTGCACAAATGTAACCATCAAAACTCTGATATAGCCTACAGATATTGTTGGTAGGGGGCAGAGAGAGGGGATTTTTGAGCAGAGGACACAGCCGTGTTGTCAGACAGGGGTCTCAGGGAGACTTTGGAAGGTCTGAGCATTTTCAGCTCTCTCTCTTTCTTGGGGAATTACACAGTGATCATAGTTTTGAGCTCTCAGCTACAGGAGGTGACATTGTGTGGGTCTTGCAGAGGGTGAGAAGGATTTGCTGTGCGGGAACTTGTATGGTGATTGGGGTTAAACTATGAACAGGTGTGGTCCAGAGGTTGATGGTGTGTTCAGAAGAAGAGAGAAGTGTATGTTTCCAGTGCAGGTGTTGAATGGTAGGTGTTGAGAGTTATGTGCAGCAGGCAATATGCTAAGTAGGATGTAGTGGGCTGCAAAGGGTATGTAGATGTGTACGTATAATTTGTACTGTACATATATGGTGTTCATGTCCAGAAACAGGGAGATGCAAATTTCACCACCCTGCTCCAGGGCTATGCTGTGCCACAGGGGATATGAGGAGGCAAGGCATTAGTTGCATGGGTGACCTCCCTCAGGAGTTCCAGTGGCCAAGGGCAGTTTTAGTCTGTAGTTTCAGACTCTGGGGGTACCCTGCCAGTAGAAGCTGACCAGAGGATATAAGATGAATCACTTCAGGGGCAGTGTGAGCCTCCCAGTAGAGGGCAGGTTCTGTCACCTCTGTGCTCCACCCCTACACCAGCAGCAAGGCAAAGTGCACAAATGGCTGATTTAGCTGCTAAAAAGGGAAATTTCACAGCACAGACATCATATGTGACAGCCAATCTGGCAATCCCTATATTCTCTTTCATACCATGGCTGATCACCCACCTTCAAGAAAGATTAATTTAAACTGGAACATGAGCAAAGAAGAGCTATGAGGGTAGTCTAGGGAATGGAGAGCCTGTCTTATGAGAGGAGACTGAAAGAGCTTGGTTTATTTAGGCTCACAAAAAGAAGGTTGAAAGGGGATAGAATTGCTCTCTATAGATACATGGTATGGTGGGGAAGGGAGAAATACCAGGGAGGGTGAAGAGCTATTTAAACTAAAGGTCAATGCTGACACAAGAACAAATGGAAATAAGCTGGCCTTGAACAAATTCAGGGGAGTGAGGTTCGAGAACCGCTTCCCAATAAGAGTTGTGGGGGCAAACAACTTCATTAGTTTTAAGAGAGAAAGGGACAAATTTATGAGTGCAATTGTATCACATAGTTACTTGTGATTGTAGGGGGCAGGACTTAAGAGCCCAGGGCCTCCCTTGCGGTTCTGTCTTATGTTCCTAAAGCTCCTGCTTCAGAGTTTTAGCCAGCCACTGGCAGGGAGTCGGGAAGAGATTTTTGCCCCTGAGTGTATTCTGGCTGTGATTTTTTTTTTATCTCCTTCCCGTGAAGCATCAGGAATGGCCACAGCTGGAGATGGGACATAGCATGGCATGGGCCAGAGCTGAGGTGGCCTCAAGCATTCTCTTTCTCAGGTGCTTGGCCAGTAGTTCACATGCGCAGGGTCTAAACAAACTCTGTACGTGGAGTTGGAAAGAAATTCCCCCCCGAGGTCAGATTGGCAGATTTTTTGCATCTTCCTCTGCAGCATTTGAATGCAGGTGATTTGCCAAGATGATCTGGGTATATCTCAGTTAATCATTTCCCTGCCATCGTGGGGGCCTCGGGCATTGGTGCCCCTCAGTCCCTCCTATTCTCTGCCTGTGGTACAGTACATGTGCAGGTGTGGCCAGACTGTGGCTCGTGAGCCGCATGAGGCTCTTTTACAGTTAAAGTGTGGCTCACAGAGCCCCCCACTTCGCCCTCCCCATTCTCTGCCTACCAGATTGGGGGGAGTGGGGAGCTCTGGGCTTCTGTCCTGCAGTGGGATGGTGGGGCTAGGGGCTTCTGCCAGAGACATTTGTTGCCTGCTGAGAGTTGGGGGGGCACAATTGAAAGGTTCCCCCCCAACAGCTTCAATCACTCCCCTGTAGGCACGCCTCCCCTCTTACCCTCAGCGGGCTCTCCCTGCAGCTCCCAGTAGTTAGCGCCATGTGGAGAGGCAGTGGCAAACAGCTGGGAGCTGCAACAAGGGGCCACTGCTTTAGCTCCATGAGGAATGGCAGCAGCAAAGCAGCGGCTCTCCCTGCAGCACCCAGCTGTTTGCCACTGCCTCTCCTCTGGGCTGCAGGTCCCAGCTTACAGCTTCATGAAGGGAGGGGGCCTGGCAGCACCATGTGACCAAGTTGGGCCAGCAAACCCTGGCAAAAATCTGGTGGGGGGGGCACATGACCCCATGTGTCCCCCCAACCCCCATGCTTTGCATTTGCCTTCTGCCCAGCAGGGAGGGGTTCTGGAGATTTCAGCAGCTGCCGAGGCTCAAGGCTTCAGCAGGAGTGGGGCTGAAGCCCTGAGCCCTGTCGGACACGCCCCAGCTCTCCAACTTCTGAAGATTGTCATATGTGGCGCAGAGGATCAGAAAATTAGGCTGCCCCTGATCTAGTGTCCTGTGGGCTGTAACACTTTGGTCTACTTTCTGTTGCTGGATTTAGTGTGTGGGTACTGTGTGGTGTTGGTAACCTGTCATATACAGAAGGTCAAACTAGATGATCTAATAGTTCCTCCAGGCCTTACACTCTATAACTCTATGCTAGTCTGAAATCTGAGCTTGAAAGTTTAAGGTTGTACGTGGGGTATTCATTACAGAAAACCAAAAATGGTTTAATACCAAGAAATGTAGAAATGTTTGAAAATAATGCCACACTCAAAAATATTCCAAACCCTGGAAGCCAACGGGACCAAGATAGCAGTATTCAGAGATCATGAGACTCCACTGGAATTTCAGTTTCATTCATCCACTCCAGAAAAAAAACATTTCACGTGCCTTTGGAATTTCCCATTGGAAAAGATTATGGAATTTGTACGTGGCATTTTTTAGCGACATGGCTATGGTATAGAATCACTGACAGTTTAAATTTAATTACAGATGGCAGCTTATGAAATAATTATAAATAAATGATTGAACAGCAACCACAATGATTTCATGCTTCCTCTTTAGGTGTGGTTAGCTGGGTCCCTGTTCTTTTATAAATAACATGACTATCAATCATATCACCCTGTTACAGATTAGGAATGTTTTTTCTTATTATTTTAGGTAATGAAATGATGAGGATGCCTACTTTGTGTTTGTAACCCAAAACATGGCTGTTTGAAATAATAAAATATGATACACTGCAGTCTTCAATATGTTGCTGGCTATTGGTTGAATTGTGACCATTGGCAAGATAAGCGTTGATCAACAGCTCAGTCTCTCAGACTACTCAGCCAGGGCCACACACACTGGCATAGGACACACTGTTTGCTTAACAAAGAAGTTTGGTAGAACCTGAACATTCCCATGTGCCTGGACATCTGAATCAAAAATAAGAACTTGAGAGTGAGAATCTTCATGCCTGCTAGATTTCATACTATATCATTCATTTCCAGCCCCCATGGGGACCTCACCTCACCTCCATGAATTCAGAAAATTAATTGCCAATGGTTCTGATACTGATGCTAGATCACTCTAGGAAAAATTCTGCCTAGCTCCCCAGAGATTATTTTAATATGTTCCAATTTAAATTGGTAGATAGTTTTTAACCTATTCCTTTCTGAGTTTCTCTTTCCTTTCTTTGTTACTATTAGTGCATTTAGACTCCTGTTATTCTTCCTCGTGAAGGCTAAAGCAAAGTAGCTATTACACTTTTCAGCTTTCTTCTTGCCATATATTTTCTTCCACCCTCTTAAGTAAAGGACCTACACATTCCTTTGTTATCCTCTTGCTTCCTAGGTATTTTAAAACTGATTCATTTCCTCTCTTACATCCTTTGCTAATGGTACCTCATCTGGTGCTTTTGCTTTGTTTGACTTTGTACCTATATAGCATCACTATTCCTTTATACAACTACTCATCCCCTGTAACCTCTCTCTCACACACACACGCACGCACGCACGCACACACACACACACACACACACACACACACACCTTTTTGCAATTCTATTTTCAATGTTAGATCTTTTAAAAGTCTTGGCACAGCCAGAGTTACTGTAAAAACACATTTTTTTTTAGGTGGTGATGTTGGGGAACAAAGTATTGAAGTGCAACCTTCAATTGAAGTAATTACAGAAAGTTTTTGTTCTGCATACACTGTATCCTAAATTTGCCTTCCACTGTTTTTAGCAGAGCTGGTCAAACTATTGGTAATGAAATACAAATTTACACCCTTTGTGTTAATCATTCATGAACTGATCTTGAATATCTTCAGATGTATTCGTCATTCAGAAATATTTGCTGTGCACGTGAACACATTTTTTCAGACCACATGCTGTTTGTGAACTTCTCTTCTGTGTGCTGGGTGGCTGGTCACCTATTACAGTTTTGATTGCTCACTGGATGACTGAATAACAAATAATATATAGCCAACAATAAATGGAGAATTTCTGATCAAAATTTTCAGATTTATAATAATTCATGCTAAATTGTGCCAAGCTTTGGATTTGGGAACATTTTTCTCAAATCATGCAGAGGATTTTGGAATACATGTGAGTAACCAACCTCACAAATCAGAACAAACTCAGCATTTTTGTTTGAGAAAGGGAATTAGATTTTTCTTTTTTCTTTTATGTTTTGTCCAGCTGTAGGACCAGAATTTTGGGTGTGATGTGACCAGGGCTGTCCCTGGGGCAGTGCGGGGCCCATGGCAGAAGTGACAAATCCATCACTTCCAGGCCCGACCTTTCTGGGATGGACCGTGCCAGCCAATCGCACAGCGGTTGCCCTGATTCGCCATACCCAAGGGATGGCTCTGGATATGACCCCTTTGCAACCACAGAGCCAGGTTAACCAGCCATGGAAGGCACATCCAGTGTAATAAGATCATGCAGTGGCAGAGTTGCTATGCCATACCCATTCTCTGTTGTTAATATAGGGAACTCAGCTGGAAGAAAAGGGGCAAGGCTGGGGTTTCCTTATATCGCACCAGTTCACCACTGGCAGCTGACTAACATGATGTAGCCTTGGGGCTGATCTAATTTAGGCTGAAGGACCAAACCACCATTTTAAGGGAGTAAAAAGGAGAGCTTAACTTCACCCTGGAGCTGCCCACCATCCCCAACTTGTTCTGTGTAACCCTTAGCTATAGCTGAGGATCTGTCCCATACTATTTACTTTGAAAAACTGAAGTGTTTACTATGGGAGTGGAGTTTGTCTACTTTGCTTATTCATCCTTAGAGACATGCCTTTCATTTTCCCATTGATTGTTTTCCAGAGAATTAAATAGGGTCCTCTTTCTATAATCTGCAGATGCCAAGAATTGCTATGGTAACCTTTTGTGAGGTGGTTTAGAAATCTTTCTCCTTATGAAAAAATCCAGCTACCCTTTTATATAGTAATAGATTTATATTACAACCTATCTTTTCAAATAAATTAGGATACATCTACTACAGTGCAAAAATGTTCAACCTGAATGCCTGCTGTATATTGTGAATGAAAAGAATTTTTTCCAAGGAGTAGAAAATGTAAAATATATAGAAAAAGCAAAACAAAGCAAATCCACCCAAACTAATCTCCTGAAAAATACTGTCAGAAAAGATAAATAAATCTTAAATACCAACATTGATATTATTTGAAACATATAAAAGCCTAAAATATCAAAAGGCACAGTTAAGTCATGAGTGATATTATTATTTGAGTTTAAACATAATTCAAGGAAATGTAATTTGTGGTAGTAGAGTAAAAGGAAATAATCTTTGTGATGATAGTTTCTGCATCTCACAAAATATTTAAAACAATTATTTTTATGTAATTTTGCATACACAAGTAAACATAAATAGTAGAGCAACAGCAGAAAAAAATTAGTACAAAAACGTTGAGCAGACACACATAAACATAGCACAGTGCAGATTCACTACTGACCATCAAACATAGGCTGACATGTCTTGATAAGACAGAGGCACAACTACAGGAAAACTTATAAAAATAAATTAAAAAAGAAAATAATATGCAAACAGATGTAATTAGATATCAGATCAAGATGCTTATGGATAGGAAAAGATGGCCTTATGGTTAAATCACCAGACTGAGAGCAGAAACTGAGCACCCAATTCTATTTCTTGTTTTGCCAGAGTCACTGTGTCCTTAGGCAAGTACTCCAAGCTCAGATCTTCAGACAAATACGTGCTAAAGTACATGCAGTTTTTTCATATACACGTGAGAAGTATTACACACATGCAAAATGCCTGGGCAAAAAAAGCACGTGTGCACTTTTGCATAAACATCCTTGAAAATGTGGTTCTTATTGTCTCTGTGCCTCAATTTCCCCATTCTGTAAAATGGGGATGATGATACCTTACAGGATTTCATATTTGCATATCATAAAATACGATTAGTTAAGTGAGCAGACTGCAAGCCATCAATGGGAAAAGTGACACACACAACATTTTCAAGGCAGTAAAGTTACTTAGCAGCACACAGTAAGTTGGTGGCCCAGCTTCTTATTAGAACTGATATTCCTTTGGTTTCAGAGTGGTAGCCGTGTTAGTCTGTATCAGCAAAAACAACGAGGAGTACCCGTGGCACCTTAGAGACTAACACATTTATTTGGGCATAAGCTTTCGTGTGCTAAAACCCACTTCATCAGTTGCATGGAGTGGAAAATACAGTGGGAAGATATATATAACAGTACATGAAAAGATGGGAGTTGCCTTACCAAGTGGGGGGTCGAGACAATTCAATTAAAGTGGGCTATTATGAACAGGACAAAAAATCACTTTTATAGTGGTAATCAGGGTGGCTCATTTCAAACAGTTGACAAGAAGGTGTGAGTAACAGTAGGGGGAAATTAGCATGGGGAAATGAGTTTTTAGTTCTTGTAGTGACCCATCCATTCCCAGTCTTTGGCTCTCAATCTTTTGCTTTAGCTGTTGTCAGAACTTATACAAGTGTCTCAGTGGATTTCCCGCTAAATCTGTGTTGAACTAACATCCTACAATGGTGTTAGGCGCCTTTGTGTGGTTGGGGAAATCACCTTGCAGATGAAAAGTAAAACTGAGAGCCTTATCATTTGTGGTCATTCAAGAACTCAGTCTCATGTTTTTTGATGTTGCTTTAAAAAGTAATGAGGTCCAATTTAACTCCACTTACCAACATTTCCTCTACTGTTTCAGTCAAATAGCATGTATGTGTATGTGTGTGTGTGAGAGTGCGCGTGTGTGTTCTAAGCTGACAGTGTTCCTGTGCACAAATAAAGAGCTACTACCTTGCACCCTGCCATTATGAAAAAATCCTATAGAATTTAACAGAGAATGAAATCCTTTCAGTAGGTTTTCTAGACTAGAGTATCACAATAGATTTAATGATATCCCTTTTATAGAAATCTTTGGGGTGGTTAAAAAGTATGTAAAAAGACAGTCTCTGTTACATTTTATGGGATTGGAAAATAATTTTTATATAATTCTGTTAAATAAATTCTAGAGAGCCATACTGGATTAATCACTATTACATTCTATAGTACTTTTCCACATAAGTGAAAGTAGCTGCATTTCATTGATGGCTGAGGCAATTCTTGCATATATACATCTAGAATTGCTTGGTCCCAAGTGGGTGGACTAAGAAGGGAGAGGGCACATGGAGCCTTTCCTCTGCACACACACACTTGTGCTCCTGTGCAGAGGCTGGGTACAATCCCTGGCCACAAGGCTCTGTTAGCCTACTCCCTACTGTGATGCTAGCCTCTCTCCAAAGCCATCGTGGGTGGAAGGGGTAGGCCTGCCCCTCTGCACAGGTCAGTGAAGCTAGCCTCACAGAGGAAGGAACACATGCTGCACCTTTTCAACAGGTGCAGCAACAGCCATGTTCCACCTGTGTTCCATTTCAAGGTTTACAATGTGTGCTGGAGCTCTCACTAGGCTGGGGGTGCCTCTGCCCAATCCCCATAGTTTGAAATCACAATTTAGCCCAGAATATTCAGAGACTGTAAATGTTCTGGGATTCTCTGGATCAAAGGCTTTATATTATTGTTGTTACATTGTTAATCATCATTATTATGCTACATAGTCCAATAATGGAGCATAAAAATATATGTATTACTACATTTGGTTTTTATTCCTTTTAACTGAGCTCTGGTTGTTGTGGGTTTTGTTTGATTGTTTTGTTTTTTGGCTTTTTTTTCCTGGTTACTATTTCACATGGTTTGGGAGGGGAAGTTCATCTATTGCCTGCTACTCCTTCATCTGGCCTTTTCAGCAGCACTTGACTTGCTAATGACCTGCTAATAAATGTCAGTTCTCAGATTTCACCTCAAGTGCTGTTACTAAAACAAAAACAAGAGCTTGCAGTTATGATAGTGATACTTCTATAGTCTGGAAACTAGGCCAGAGCTTGTGCACGTGTACTCTTCCTCCCTCCCCCCCCAGTTTTTTTATCTCACTGGATTGGTTTGAACTGCACTCTCAGAGGTGACAGAAGAAGAAATAATCCCCTTTTCATCCTACTTACTTTACCTTATTTGTGTCAGGTTCATCAGTCCATTCTTATACAATGAGGCTTAATCGGAACTGATCCATAGAAGAGTACTGAGGGCTGCTGGGGTTTTTTAAAGTTGTATTCCCATGCATTGTTAACTGTAGTTACTCCAATTGTGAGGGGCGGTTAAAAAGAAAAGAAAACATCAAAAAGGTACAGGAGATTAATGGACTACTGTGCCTCCATAGGAGCCCTGCCTTGAAGGTTGCTATGTCCCAGATTCTTAATGTAATGTTATAGGATGATATGACCTAACACATGACATTATTTATAAATGATGAGTGCACATGAGAGAAGCTGTTTAAAAAAAAGTCATGGGGGGCAGTATGTAAGTTCTTCTTGATCAGAAACAAGTGAACAGGTTCAGATTAAATAAGAATCAGTTAAAATCTTTGCCAAAGATTTGAGAAAACTTGGTTAACTTAAACAAAAAAGTAAATAAATAAATTTATTTTCTTGCATTATTTATCTTGGCCCGGAAGTAGTGGTGCAAAGATACGGCATAACAGGCTATTTCCATATCAATTCCAGCACATCTGGAATCAGGAAGTACTGGAAATCTCACAAAAGCAAGCGTGTTCCTGCTCCTATGAGATTTCCAGACCAATGTTGCAACCACAAAGGGGTGCAAATTATAACCCTCTGGACCCCTTAAATTCTTCTTGATCTGCAGCAGATTTCCTAATTTGCAGCGTGAACTCCACTGAGTTCCTGTTTAAAAAAAAAAGACATTCCTTCCTACAGGACAGGAGGAATTTTAAAGGACCAGGACCATAAATCTGATAAATTTCAGATTCCCTGTCTCATGTATTTTCTCCTGAACTCATGTCATGTCTAAGTCCTAACCTGCAAGCTCTTTGTGTGTCAGAAGTCTTATCGACAAATGCTATTTGTTCTATTGTTTTCTTATGCTACCAAAATGCACTTCCACCCTGCTTTTATCAGTTTTGGTCAGCCTGTCTCATACCTTGACTAAGAGTTTCCTGAGGCAGAGCCTATCCTCTTTTGTTATTTTTCTGTATAGTGTCTAGCATAATGGAGCCTTGATCTTTGATTGGGATTTAAGCACTAGCAGAATAGGTATAGATAAATAAATAAATACATACATATTTTGAGAGGCACCTAGCATACCTGTGAGCATAGTGCAAATAATAAATAATTAATACTAATAAGTGCCCATCAGCATGCTTACTCTCCAATGCCAACCCTACAATGCCAGCCAGGGTGGAAGCGGTGTAGGATCAGATGTGCCTGGGTGACACTACAACTTCCTACACACTCAGAGACTGTAAGCACCAGGAGAATGTCTGCTCCTTCCATTTCCTGGCAGAACTGAAGTTCTCATGGTAGAGTTCTCTATCATAACACTAATGGTGAAAGTTTGAGTGACTTCAGCATGCAACTGTCTCTAGCTGCTACTTCTTTCCCTGATGTCTGTCACTCTCTTTCTTTGGAGGTGAATAGAATTGGTTATTCAGTTTATACCTGTCAGCCATTTTGGTACTTATGCTACAACATTACAACTGCCCAGTCTTTGACTTCCATCCATGCTCCCATTCGTTTAAACAGGGGGATAAGGAAGGTAAGGTGTCTCCCTGTTCCCTATGCACTCACAAAAGAGCAGCCAGAATTTGGCCCTAAATTGGTAGTAATAGAGATAAGGAATGCTTTTAAATATATGATTTTCAGCCTTTAATTAAATAAATATAAGAACAGAGGCAGATGTACACCTTGGGAAGAACAACTTATTATGGGTTGATGAGGATACAGACTTGGCGAAGAAGTGCAGACTTTATGAAAAGAAAGGGCTAAACTGCAGATTATTGAAGATCTGCATAGTTTTCAGTGGCACAGAAACTCCAACTGCCTCCTCTGTGGTGACCTGATCAATCCAATGAGCATCTGTTCTTTACCTGGTGGTTCTGTTCTGGCGTTTCAGATTGGTACACACCTATTGCCTAATAACTCCTTTAGAAAAAGGTACATTTGCTCTGAATGGAGCTGCTCTGACACACGCTGAGAGTGGTGGGGCAGCTCTACTCTTTGTATCATCGCTGGAACACAAGGGAGTGAAAGCACATGCACCACCCCACAGGCACTGCTGACTAGAGAGTTCTCCGACACATGCACGCTGGATGTAGACTATGATATGGACTAACATTCAAAGAACTCTAGACACATCTCAACTAAACTGTACTTATCAGCTGTGAAAGTGAGTGTTCAACAGCCCACAAAACTCTTTATTTCATTCCTATGGTGGTGCGGTGGTTGAGCAATAGTTTTCAGGGTTGCCAACTACAGGATACCGAAACCCTAGTTCAAGACTTCTTTAAAGGGTCTTTTATTCATAGCTTTATTGCTTGCAAGGTACATGTATACTTAGAGAAATGTATATTTGTTTCTGCATTTGTGCTTAGCGCATTTGAAAGCACTTTGCAACTGTATGGTGGTTCTCATCTCAGGATCTCAAAGTAGAATTATGATTAATAATGCAGGGCAAAGGGTTAGGAGGTTAATGACATAACTATAAAAGCATAGGGAAATCATTGGAGAACTTACTAAAATACTTGTAGGAAAGGGACAAAACTGCAAAGCATCCTAGGAATTTCATGACATACCACAACAAAATTCATTGCCAACAGGTCACAGGTGTACAATATCAGAGTAAGTGACAATGTCATGGAGAGGTGAGTGATGATAGTTTTGTATCCATAATTCATGCATCCCAAGAATGCAAAATTATGTAATGTGGTGGCATTGATGTATTTGGGTTCATTAATAAACTCTACAGAGTATTCTGTGCACGTCGAATAAGTTGGTATAGTAGAACATGTTATGGAAATACAGAAGAACCTTGTAAATGACTGGCTTGTATTTTCCTGACAGACCTGAAGCGCTTATGGTTTGAGATTCATATCATAATGCTAGGCCAGGGAAAAAGTTTGAGTTACAGTTACATCATCACCCCATTAGCCAATCATATATAGTGGGATTAATCAAGCTATGCTGAAAGAAGCAGGACTAATCTCATATTAACATTTAGTCTGAGGTAACACACTCAAGAGGCAGTGAAAGGTTTAAGGGTGATACCTTGGGAGTGCAAGGTAGAGTGCAAATGTGAAGGTAGGAACAGAAGAATCAAATTGACTCAGAATTCAGAGGTGATTGTTGGGAGAATTCAGAAGGAATACAAGATGTGACTAAAAGTGAGATGGGAAGCCTGTTATAGAAAAGAGGACACAGAGAGAGAGCATGAGAGGGAAGCCTGGAAAGATGATTAGCAATAAAGTAGGATCTTGGGATATCAAAGCAAGCAGGAGAGAGGCAGATAGACATTGAGAATGCACTCTGGAGAAGAAGAGAAAAGAAAAGGGTTTGGAACAGAGAATGAGGCTTACAACTTAGGAAGATGAGCCCTTGGCAGCAGAGATAGGGAGAGGGATATGAAGTATTAAAGTGGGGAGGGAGATCCATAAAAGCACTAAAGGAGAGTGGGTGAAAACAGTGCTCAAAAGACTTTGAAATGGGTTTCGGAAAGCAGACAGCATGAAAGAGCACAGAGCTAGGGAATCCACAATGGAAAGACATAATTACGTCATTTTATTTGATACTTTATGTAGAATTTGAACTCAGGTTTCCATTAAACCAACACATTGTACTACTAAGCTCTTCCCCTCTCACACATTATATGCACAAACATCACACATAAACTCTTTCCAAATGGTATGAAGTATGTTAGTCTCCTGTGACCCCATTATTATATACTTCTCTAATGTGAGCCTCAGGGATGGTACTATAACGAAAATGGAAATTGCTTCTGGCTTATCATCACCTTACATTGGATTTGACAGCACCTTCTTTGGGTGTTTATCTTATTTAACTGGACCCAAGTAAGCTCCTGAAACAGGACAATGTGCTGCAGGAAGTCTTTGTCAATGACACTCTTTGGCTGCGTTTTCACTAGGAAAAATGCATGTTCTTAACTCAAATAGATTAACTCAAGGTAAAACCCTGATGAAGAAAAGACAGTTTGTAATTTTCACATGTTAGCAGCCTGAGTGCAAGATAGGCCTGTAGTCTTTCATCTGATCAGATAATTCATGAGAAAACTACAAACTGAATTATCTTCACTGGGATTTTACCTTGAGTTAGTTTACACAAGTTAACTAATTCCAGTTAAGAACACACTTTTTTTTTTTAACTAGTGAAGACAAGGCCTTAGAAGATCTCTTTCTACATATCCTCTCACATTTTCCTGTCAAACTGAAGGTGTAAATTTATCCCTTCATGGAAAAGGCTGCAGGGTCCACCCCCAAGCCTGAGAGACCTCAAAGGATTCTCAGGAAGCCAGAACTATCTGCATGAAGGTCCCCAGTCTCCACAGCAGTTCTGGCTCCCTGCGATCCCTTCCTGGGGCCTGGCTGCATGGTTGTGTACGAGCTGTACAACCAGGGACACACCATGAAGGCCCCTGGGGAAGGAGTCTCACGAAGGAGATAATGCAGTCTCATGCTGTTATCTTTTCTGGGTAAACTCCATGGGGCATGAGATGGGACGATGTGCATTCCCCCTCACCCTAACACATCCACTTCTCTCCTTGCTCTAGCCAGTTTCCATCCACTTTCTGAAGCAGACACACCAGACCCTATGGAGAGGACTTTGTGGGTCCAATGGTGCAGCAGAGGTCTCAGAGGGCCATATGGCAGGGGAGCAGAGCCATATGCAAATGTACCCCTCGGAGCACTGATCTGTGAGGCTGGGATTGGGGGTAAGGGGCGAAGGATGATTCAGGCATTGAATAGCAAGCACTAGCTCTCACAATATTGTTATAAAAGAAATAAATAGCATATTTTTTATTTAATGCATTTGGAAATTGCCACAGATAGGGAAGCATTAGGATTTTCAACTAGTTAAACAAGTGCATGTAGATGCTAGAATGGGTATATTTATTTTTATTCACTTAGATATCTACAGAACACAAAAAAAGAAACTCTCCAATGGCTCCAGGAACCTTTGACACACATTAAAAATACAAAGCACTTTGAACAACAAAAACAAAACCAGAAAAAGGAAGAAAGATATCCCCTATCTCCAATGACAGTCCACACTACACTCACATACATGCAGCCAGCAGCTCTTCCCAGGCCTTAGACAAGGAGAATTTGGAACAAAGAAAAGTGAGCTGATACTGCATAAAATGCCTGGAAATGTAGAGAAGTCTTTTATTATTATTCATATTTCCCTACCAAAATGCTGTACAGTATAGAAACATGTTGTACAGTCTACAACTGGGGAAACAATAATACAAAGGCCCAGGTTAAGCTTGTTTTTTAAAAGATCTTTTTAAACTGTGTTCCTGGACTGAAGAGTCATGCAAAAATACTGTGATTAACACACATGGAAAGCTTAACAGTCAATGCTATTAGAGGTGAGAGACTGCTAATTGAGCTCTTCCCAATAACTTATTGATTTTAATCAAATCATCCTAAAAAACCGTGTCAGCAGCAAATGGATCTCTAGGTGCAAGGGGAAACAACAGCAGGTAATGAAGCAATAGTGTTAGGGGGAATACTGAAGGAATTGTTTGTGTTTGGCATATAGAGAACTCAACTCCTATTACAATCAGCATTTATCCAAACAGAGATACCAGAAAAGGGTACAGTCAAAACTGATTCTCAGACTGTGATTTAGACTGACGATAAACTATTAGCATTTTTAATTATTTTTACTTGTTGAAATTAGATTAAGCTCAATGGGAAATTTGCTAATTAATGTCTAGATGTTTGGGTAAATGCAAAATTCTCTTCTAAACTAGTTTATCAGAATTCGTTTGTATGAATGAAATGAAAAACAATGAATGAATGAAAAAGGATACACTATCCATAGCTTACTAAGTGTTTTGATCAAATATACCCCTTTGTGGAGTTGAAGCTACACTAAGCTGGCTACTTGTCATGATTTGGGGAAATTAATAGCTGCTGGTCAGAAAATCTGAAAAAGCCTTGTTTCACAGGAAGAAACTAGATGTTAGGAGCAAAATTCTGGCTGACCACATCTAATTTTTTAAAATAAATAACTAGAGAACCTTAGAAATAAGGATAGTTGGAAAACGTCAAAATGTTTGAAATTTTGCACCAGTCTTTTTTTTATTTTTTGACCAGTGAGAACAGTGCTCTTAGCAGCATGGCACAGATATCACAGCCTAGGAGAGGGCATATGATGGCTTTAAGCCATATTTACACTGGCATAATGCAGACAATGTTTGGGGCTGGTGTAAGTTAAATAAATAATAATTAATGGAGATATCCTATCTCCTAGAACTGGAAGGGACCTTGAAAGGTCATTGAGTCCAGCCCCTGCCTTCACTAGTAGGACCAAGTACTGATTTTGCCCCAGATCCCCAAGTGGCCCCCTCAAGGATTGAGCTCACAACCCTGGGTTTAGCAGGCCAATGCTCAAACCACTGAGCTATCCCTCCCCCCCATGAACCATGTTAGAGGTTATGTCAACCTCTTCTGGCCACCCCATGGACCACAACGCTGCCTGGAATCTCTGCAGTTCTGTTTGCTCCAACCCAGTCCCAGGCACATCCTCTACACCAGAGCTTGCAAGAGGTTCGTTGGAAGGCAGCCTTATGCCTGCACTGGGGGGATTCCGCCCCCAACCAGATATGCAGCTCTTAGAGCCTCTTTACACTTCTCCACCCTTTCACCTGGTATAAAGGGGTCAGAGGAAGGGGGAGGATCTCACCTTCTGTCCCTAATAGAGCCTGGAACTAGTCACTTACAACCTTGTAAATAAGGACCAGCATTGTGCCATGAAGAGAGGTGTCAACTTGTCCACTTTCATCTTAGTTACAGACTAATACTAACAACATTTTAAGAGTCAACACTGATATTAATTTCGTTGTGTATCATTTTAGTAAAGAACTACTACTCCAGGACGGTGGTTAGAGCATGAAGAGAACTTAGGTCTCTGCCAGGTAAAATAAATATCTAAATGAGCTAGGAAATGGAAGGCCTTTAAGAACTGAGGTTTGGATCCTTTGCTGAGCCACACCATTGCTGGGCACAACAGAGGGAGTTGATTGCAGCTCCTTGATACGGAGAATGGTATTTCACCAGTTAGTAGTGGCTCCTAAGGAACTGCCCAGCTACTGAAAAGAGCTGGGACACCATTTGCTCTGGCCATGGATCCTCACTACTTGTCTCCTCCCTAACACTCTCTATAGCAGCTCAGTATATTACCTCCACATCTCCTTGGGTTTACCTCCATACCAGAGAAATGCAGAGGCAGAAGCATAAAGGCGGTAGAGCAGGGGCCCAGATCTAACCCTAACTTTCTAATCTACTAAGCCCCAAACACTTCTTTTGTTTGATGTACTTATTAGCATTATCATGTTATAATGTGAGTGAACTAATTTACCTCACTTTAATTTAAAACTTGTAAGGGTTATATTTACACAAGGAAAAGAAGGATTTAGAGTTAGAGGAATCTAATGTGGTGGCATATTGGATAGCGTCACACATCCATACATGCCATGCCAAATGTAACCATTGTAAGATGACACTAACATTGTCAGTTGGGATTCTATAACATAAAAGGGGGAAAACTTTCTAAATGATGACCGATGCTAATGCCGAAAAATGCACTTTTTATTAACGTATTTATATGCAGACTGCACCTGAACCAATACTACTAACTACATGAAGGAAAGTAAAAGACAGTAAATCATTTGTTATAAGCTTGAAATAGAATGAGAGAAAAAGAGACATTTTAAAGAACACTTTGGGACTTCTTTCTTCCATGAAAAACATGTTTATGTCATCTAGACACTAAGTAGATTTCTTTCAGAAAAACTGTTACATTATCTGGGTAAACATGTCAGTCAAAGACAACAACCTGCAATTTAGAGACACGATGCTAGATTATTTAATACTGAAAGAGTGAGGTTCTTTGGGGAAGTGTGTTTTTATTTACCTATTTGTAACTAGAACAGTATTGGGCTGTGAAGAACTACAACAAATATTCTAACCATGGGCAGCCAGTGACCCGGCTATTGTGGGATGCTAGCCCCCGTCCCTCCTCTTCTGCCCGAGGTGCTGCCCCTTCCTCACCCCTTCTGCCCCCCTCCACCGCAGGAGTCCATCGCGCTTGCACTGTGGTCCCCCGGAGCACTGGGGATGCGGTCCGAGCACCAGGCGGGCAGCATGGTCCAAGCACCAGCCACCCCGAGCCCCCGCCACAGGCCAGCCAGCCCCAGCCAGCCTGGGCCCAGGCAGAGCACTGGGAACTGCAGGAGGGGGTCTCCTGGGGGTGGAGTGTGGGCAGGGCCACGCCAGGCTGTTTTGGGGAGGCATAGCCTCCCCCAGCCTATGATACCCACCGCCCATGATTCTAGCTATTATTAACTCAGCAAAGGTCTCCAAGTGTAGCATTGCTTTTGTATGTAAGTTTGTATTAGGTTACGTGCTCTCTCTCTGAGTGACTGATACACTCTGCTCCCCATCACACAAAAGAGCATGTGTTTTAAAGGAATGAGATGAATTCTTAAAATGAAGGGAATGGGAGCCTAGTGCTGCTGGAGTCTAAGTACTCTCAACTTCCACTGACTTCATTGTGCTCAGCATATCACTGGATTAGGCCCCAACAAACTCTAAATATAGCTGGACACAAAGGGAAATGGTAAAATGGCACATTGGTCTCCACAATTATTGAAGGTTTAATTACTACATGTTAATTTCCTTACTGCACTTCCATGGAGTTTTCCCTAACTTAACATTCTTTTAAGGTAGATTCTGTTATGGGAATTACCTTGCTTTTCAAAGCAAATTTTAGCTGATTACTATGTATTTACACACTGTAATTTGAATGGTGAATTATGCAATTAGTATAAATACATGTAATATGGTTTATTTCACACAAAAGCTGATAAGGTGCATTGCTCCTTACACTCCAGCCCTACCATATTTTCACTGTTAGCTACACACATTCAAAAGCCACATTAAAACCTTCTAACAGGACCTTCTTACTCTTCAGTCTAACACCTATTCCAACAATTTCAAATCTTCCTTAATATAGCTGCAGAAGAATGGTAACATTTGATTTTTACTATTCACAAACAGCAAAGAATACTGCCTCTTCTATGCTCCTGAGGTCCTGAGTTCCTGTGACATAACCTCTCTGCCAGGGATTTAAAGGGCTGGATTTACTTTTTTTAATTTGTTATATGTACTGTGCTTTATTTTGACCTTTTCCCCTGCCTTCAAGACTGAGCAAGCCACTCACATTTGCACCTTGAAACTCCACTCTCTTCTTTGGATAGATCATTGCCAGTTGGGTGGAGTTTAGCACAGTTTGTTCCTGGAGATCACTAAATTTTAAAAAAATAAATAAGGCTGATATCTAACATATATTAATGTCACCTTATTGAGGAGATACATCTCAGTACAAAATGAGATCTATGTTAGTATTGTTGTTGAAATTAAGGTGAAGGGGAATCAGAAGGTGGAGAAGATGGCCTTTGATTTTTAGAATCTGATCCTTTTTTGGGCTATTATATTTTTGATTTATTAATAAAGTTAGTAGGAACTAATGGGGTTATTTTTTTCTAGGCTTACTCTCTTTTTAAAATGGACATAACCCTCCTTCCTAGAACAATATTTTTGTTTTTCACTCGTGCGATTGGTAGTGACTAGGGGTATTTTGAATATTCATAGCATTTACATACTGAATAAAATGCAAGTTTCCTTCTGCTTCTGAACTCGCTAAATGGTAACTGAAGTACAATTATTATAGTGGAAATTGCTATGTTTTTTGTGACTTGACTACTCAGGTGAGAATGTCATTTTTATTTTTTTAACTCGAGTACACGTTCTGAAGGAATGGAAATCAGTTGAGAAGTTTCATCAGCAAAAGCAATTAGACCTACAATGAGCAGAGTTAGTGAGCAAACCTCAGACGCAGGTTTGTCCTCTGAGGCTTCATCTTTCCCTTCACACAGATCAAGCTTGTCAATGGGATTGGATTCAATAAGCTTTGTAGAAAGTGGTATTACTGGCACTTTCGCAGGAAAAACAGGACAAGAAATTGACACTGTTGATCCCCAAATTTAAAAAAGTATAAATTCAATAGCAAGCTGAAAATATTCAATAAAACTGTGCATTAATTTTACATAAGATACGAACATTGCACAGTGGGCAAGCTCCTTGGCCCTTCTCCAGCTGCTTCTTCCTACTCCAGTGGCACTAAGTAATCCGAAAGCTGGTTCGACCAGTTGCTCAAAGATTCCCATCACACTAGGGAGTCCTCAGGTGGTGTAGCACTATTATAGCTACTCTTATGTCATCTGCTCTCCTGGCCTCTGGCACAGGGTATATGGCTGAGTGAAGGAGGCATCCCGACACCTCAGCAATTCCTGGCTCGTAGAGCAACTTCTTTAGGGCTGTGGGCAGTTTGTACAATTTCGAGCTGCTCAATGCAATGCCTTAGAATCAGAGCATCACCCAGCAGTCTCAGGATTGAGGGAGCATAAAAGTGACAATGCTGGACGCACAAAGGATAGACCCAAGGATCTGGCCCAGTGTGTCTAGTAAGAAAAACCAGAGGCAATTGGAAATAAATGTAGGGCTTCAAAGTGTTCTTTGGCATCCTTTTGTTCTGTGTTTTTATAGTGCCTAGTACAATAGGATCCTTTCCACGACTGTGGTTCCCCAATGCAAACAACACCAACCTTCATACCGTATCTTAGAATTAATGGAGGGATTAGAGAGTACTGGCCCTGTTATTAATTTATCAAAATCACTGAAAGAAATTTTAGAGGTTAATTTTGAGACCTGTTAAAATAACAAAAAACCAACAACGCAAGCCATAATGAAACAAAATGGAGCAATGGGGAGGGGAAAATATTGGACGCTTGTATGTTCTCTTCAACTAAGGTCTGATCCAAGCCAATAGACAGATTTTTATTACTTCAAGGGCATCTGGATCCAGGCCTCCAATGAACAGAGTGGAATCCTACTGTGTATTAAGAAGAAAAAACAATTTTCTCCAAGGAGATTCCCTGTTAATGTTTTCTGACATAGCCAGGTGACCCAACACCAGACATTTCAGCTTAAATTACTGAGAAATGATTTCTTAAATACTATATATTTTCCTGCTAAATGTCAAATCCTTTTTCAGGCAAAAAATGACAACAGATTAGAAAAAGGTTAAAAAATGATTTTCACAATTAACGCCTCCATGGGAGCTCATTGATCAGACTACAGAGAAAGTAGGTGATTCTGATACAACTAAAAGCTTCTTCCTCTGAGAGTTTAATTGACCTTTTGTCTTTCTTTTCTTAATTTAATTTTATGGTCTTCATATATTTGTATAACTGAAATAATTTGTGTAACTGACTTGCATATACAGCTCTTGTTCCTGATGCCATGAACTGTAGTCCTTGAGATCACGTTTTTCTTTTTTTATTGTTCTTGACTTGATTTAGTTTACGTGTCTGGAAATTATAATTAAAATGAAAGAGCTGACCATTCTTCTAGCATGAAGTCCCATCCACGCAGGAGTAAGTATCCACGCTTGCAGATACCTTGGGGGGATCTGGGCCTTAGCTAGGTAGTCAGCAAAAGGCTGTCAACTTTAAAAGTTCTATCCTTTCCCATGTTTTCCCCCACATTTTAATTCTGACTATAAGTACAACATTTATTAGTCACACAAAAAATGAGACTAACATGTAATTCAATGGGACTCAATTTCAGAACACTTCTGAAAACTGTGCATTGACATTTCAGAAGAATTTAAGGTTCAACAGCCATTCATATTTCCTAAGTATCCTGAATGGAAATGTCCTTCACAATAATTAATTCTAAAAGGGCAACTTTTCAAGAAAAGAAAACTAAAATCAGACACCTTGAGATTGGTCTTACCAGCTATAAAGCTGTATAGCCTGTCTCCAAATATGCAGATAGAATAATCTTTGTGTTTGATAACAATAAACAATAATGTACATCACCACCAGATCTTTGATATCTTTCAAAATGCATGGGCCAAATTTCTTAGTCACACTGAGTAGTACCTTAATTCGGTGAGTAATCCACTGAAATCAGTTGGACTGTTCATAATGGCAATGTACCACTCCATGTGAGTAAAGGTGTCAGAATCTATCCTGAAGTTTAAGGCATCTATATATTCCCTCCATATTTGTGCTTTAAATATGCAATGTAGTTGAACCAAAGTCTGATGTCTTAGCCTGAAACCACGATTTTTCATACTCTAGTCTCTCAAGTGAGGATATCAGGAAAATATTTTATGAGTGCAATTTACCACCCCCTCTTCCCCATTGTGGAATTTGTGTATTTATTCTAAAAAGCACCTCCAAGTGCTAAAACCCAGATTCAGCAAGGCATTTCAGCATATATTTATGTCCATCCCTCTTTGGCAAGTCACGTAAGCATATGCTTTCTAAGCATGTTATTGAGTCCTAGTGACTCCAATGGGACTTACAAAAGTGCATAAGTGCTTTGCTGAATCACGGCCTTAGTCACTATGCTTCTATTTGTACTTGGATATTTTCTTTTTAATGCATAAAACCCCCCTTTCAAAAAAAAAATACACAACTGAGAGACAAATATATGGAATAGCATGTGGACTGGCGACATTCCCTCAGGGATATTGGATCTATAAATACATGGATGAGTCTAATCTATTCATTAATGTAATTTTTTCATCTTTGATAGTTATAATATGGATAACATTTTCTATTTAGGAAGTAATCCAAGTACAATCAAAACAAGTTACTAATATGAGTATTCAACTTTTTTTTTAAACTGTTTCAGAACTCCATAAAGAACACAACAGAATGGACACATGGAAAATGCAAGCAACGTTCCACATCTCTTGGACGCATCCCATGTGCCATGAAATGGTGGCATAGCTACAATATGTCTTGAATTTCTGGGATATAATTAGGTGATTATAAAGCTCCCCCCCCCAATTAAATTATAAGATTTAGGGGGAAATTCTGAGATATGGTGTATTTCTGTTTATACCTATGAGGGATGAGGTGTTTAGACCTTACTATTTCAGACTAACCTTACTTGTCCCTCAGCTGAAATTCACTGACACAACTAGGCATCATTTAAAGCCAATGTAAACACTCAGATCAGGCTTTGAGTTGACCCTCTGCATAAGTATGGATCTGCACAGGGTTCAAAGATGCTGGAAGGATGGATAGGGCCACTGGTTTGTGCTCATGTAGATCCAGTGGCCAGGAATCTTTATGCATAAGGGAACATTGAAGGAGTATATAGACCCAACTCCAGTTTAGGGATGTAGGTTTTTCCCACTTCTTAATCTGCCCAATTACTCAGGCTTTGAATCTAGGAGATTCACCGGTAAAGTTAGTCAAACAATTATAATGGTCTTTTTAGTAAAGAAAGACGGGAAAATCTCTTCTGTATCAGAAATCCATAATGAAGCATTAGATACCAAAATGCAGATGTTGAGACCATGTAAATTTGTCAGAAGAGAGGGTATGCCAAAGAACAGAATCTGGTAAATCACTGATTCAACTGATTCACCAGCAACCACGCATCGCACCATAACAACTCTAACTCAGGAACCAACCCATGCAACAAACCTCGATGCCAACTCTGCCCACATATCTACACCAGGAACACCATCACTGGACCTAACCAGATCAGCTACAACATCACCGGCTCATTCACCTGCACGTCCACCAATGTTATATATGCCATCATATGCCAGCAATGCCCCTCTGCTATGTACATTGGCCAAACTGGACAGTCACTACGCAAGAGGATAAATGGACACAAGTCAGATATCAGGAATGGCAATATACAAAAACCTGTAGGAGAACACTTCAACCTCCCTGGCCACACAATAGCAGATGTTAAGGTAGCCATCTTACAGCAAAAAAACTTCAGGACCAGACTCCAAAGAGAAACTGCTGAGCTTCAGTTCATCTGCAAATTTGACACCATCAGATCAGGATTAAACAAAGACTGTGAATGGCTATCCAACTACAGAAACAGTTTCTCCTCCCTTGGTGTTCACACCTCAACTGCTAGCAGAGCACCTCACCCTCCCTGATTGAACTAACCTCGTTATCTCCACACTGATATATACCTGCCTCTGGAGATTTCCATTACTTGCATCTGAAGAAGTGAGGTTCTGACCCACGAAAGCTTATGCTCCCAGTATTTCTGTTAGTCTCAAAGGTGCCACAGGACCCTCTGTTGCTTTTTACAGATTCAGACTAACACGGCTACCCCTCTGATACTTGATTCAACTGAATATGCAAGATCAATGGTGGACATTCAAAAGTACACAAGATAACCCTAAATAATCCTGGATTCTGGAGTTCCATTTGCAAAGAATCTTAAAACTGGTCTTTTTTATAGGTTTCACTACTTAATCAAGGAACACATGGAAGGACAGCATCAACAGACTGAAAAACTCAGCAAAGGATCTAAAAGTTGGAAAAAAATGTGATGTGAATATTTTCTTCAAATTATTATTCTGGCAGCTACATTTTGAACAAGCTGTAATTTGTACAAGGCACCTTCTGTTAAAATTGCCAGCACAGCATTACAGGGAACAAGCCAAGTTGAAATCAAAGCATAGATTGGCATCAATACATCCCTTCACCCTGGCTAACTGAGGCCTATGTTCTTGAGATCAGGATGTTTTTAACAGTAGAATGCATGTTACCATTTAAAAACAAAAAACTTATACGGGCTTCTGATTCTATAAAGTTTAAACACATCTTGTGCCCTCCAAAGAAAAGAGTGAAAAAAGGGAGAGGACTTAAATAAATGACTGACCAATACTCAAGCTCTGACAGCTACTATTTTCTATTTTATTTCAGTATAACACAAGCAATTTCATAGCCAAAAACAAGTTCTTAGGTACTGAATTTAGGGAAGGAGCTAATCAGCCATTCTGTCAACACTTAATTAACAGAAAAAGGAGATGAAATATTAAAACAATTTGCCAAAATAATCAAGAGAAGGACAATACACCCACAGTTCACAGTGGGAGATGGAAGGGATTTCTGAATAGCTTGGTGAATTGGGTTGGGCTAGGAATAGCTAGAATAGAGGACTAGCTATTCTCTGAAGCAACATCCTCTGGTAACCCTGTGAATATCCAAGCAAAATTCAATGCTTCATGAAGCCATTTCACTTTCCTCTTGATCTCTTTTGCAACTGTTACTAAGCAGCCACAGGGCACAAGCAGTGGTACTACAACTCCTGCTGGAATTGTGCTACCCTAGAGGGAGCTAGGGACATTTCATGTGGATGCCTCCTGCTTCTGGAGAGCTGATGGTCCTGATCTAGTGGGTAACATTGCCTCTTTTCCTGGATGACATGCTTGGCAGGAGGAAATGCTGGTCATTCAAGGGTCCTTCACAGTTCACTAGGATAGGATCAATACTCCCACCCACATTTAAAGTCACCTTTGAGATTTCTGCTCTCAGGCAAATAGAATAATCATTCTCCTGCACACAGGTGTGATTTACCGTGGACTGTGTTTGGGGGGAATGGTATGTATATGTATATATAATCTCCAGCTGTCTGAACTATTCAAAGTTGGATTTCCTAGTTGAAGAAAATCACAGGTGGAGGAAGAATATTTTCAGAGTGGACATGGGAGATCTCTGACCTTCTTACCAATACTTTTCTCCCTCAACCGCTTGTCTGATTCACCTTTGCTATAGGGAGTGGAATGATCATAAATAGGGGAAGGGGATCTGTGTATATTTTATTCTAAATAGCTTATCGAAAAAGAGTTGCCAGGCATCTGAATAGTTCTATCAGCACAGATTCAGTGTTCTATTTCCTAGAACATCTGAATAATGTTTTCCCTTACAAGTGGAGCAGAGCCTTCTTGTATCTCACCATTGATTGAGAAGGTGAACCTGTTATCGTTACATGTTTCATGTGGGAAATGGATTACCATTAGTAACTTTGGGAAGAAATTGTTCCAATGACATGTAATTTTTTTTCTCAGCATGAGTAAATCTTAAAAGTATTGAGAAACAATATCTTAAAATAAACTGATTAGTATGCACATACTGTGGTCACATTTAGGTTCTATTTATAAAATCTATTCTGTTCTGGGCTCAGACAAACAAAACTGAAATGCAGCTGTGTAACACATTGATAACACTGGTCTACAATTTTTGAGAAGTCGTCTGCTTCAGAGATAAAATGTGCTATTTATTATGTATTTTGATGTGCTGAATTCAAATATGACAATTAAAACAACTGATTGGCTACTGTTTCTAAGATATTTAAGTTTTTACATTTTATGTCTATGTATATTGTGTAGATAGTAGAGTTTTAATCATAAATTGTAAACCTAGGTCTTTTCATGTGTTTATGGTTGCTTTACATGATAATATTTCACCTGTCCTGTTTATGTAACACTTTAAAAATCAGCAAAAGGGTTATATAAATCAAATTTATTATGAAACAAAAGGCAAAAAACTATTATGTACATAGTTTAGTCCTATTCAGTGTCTACTTGGCGCTTCTTGGCTTGTCTCTTGTATTCATTAAATGGAGCATCTCTTGTCACTGTCCAGCAATAGTCTGCAAGCATTGATGGGCTCCATTTGCCCTGATAGCATTTCTCCATTGTTGCAATGTCTTGGTGAAATCGCTCGCCGTGCTCGTCACTCACTGCTCCGCAGTTCAGTGGAAAAAAATCTAGATGAGAGTGCAAAAAATGTCTCTTTAGTGACATGTTGCAGCCAAGGCTTTTGTATGCCTTGAGGAGGTTTTCCACCAACAACCTGTAGTTGTCTGCCTTGTTGTTTCCGAGAAAATTTATTGCCACTAACTGGAAGGCTTTCCATGCTGTCTTTTCCTTGCCACGCAGTGCATGGTCAAATGCATCATCTCGAAGAAGTTCACGAATCTGAGGACCAACAAAGACACATTCCTTTATCTTAGCTTCATTTAACCTTGGAAATTTTCCACGGAGGTACTTGAAAGTTGCTTGTGTTTTGTCAATGGCCTTGACAAAGTTCTTCATCAGACCCAGCTTGATGTGTAAGGGTGGTAACAAAATCTTCCTTGATTCAACAAGTGGTGGATGCTGAACACTTTTCCTCCCAGGCTCCAATGACTGTCGGAGTGGCCAATCTTTCTTGATGTAGTGGGAATCTCTTGCACGACTATCCCATTCACAGAGAAAACAGCAGTACTTTGCGTATCCAGTCTGAAGACCAAGCAAGAGAGCAACAACCTTCAAATTGGCACAAAGCTGGCACTGATGCTGGTCATAGTTTATGCACCTCAAAAGTTGTTTCATGTTGTCATAGGTTTCCTTCATACGGACTGCATGACCAACTGGAATTGATGGCAAAACATTGCCATTATGCAGTAAAACAGCTTTAAGACTCGTCTTTGATGAATCAATGAACAGTCTCCACTCATCTGGATCGTGAACCATGTTGAGGGCTGCCATCACACCATCGATGTTGTTGCAGGCTACAAGATCACCTTCCATGAAGAAGAATGGGACAAGATCCTTTTGACGGTCACGGAACATGGAAACCCTAACATCACCTGCCAGGAGATTCCACTGCTGTAGTCTGGAGCTCAACACCTCTGCCTTACTCTTGGGTAGTTCCAAATCCCTGACAAGGTCATTCAGTTCACCTTGTGTTATGAGGTGTGGTTCAGAGGAGGAGGATGGGAGAAAATGTGGGTCCTGTGACATTGATGGTTCAGGACCAGAAGTTTCATCCTCTTCCTCTTCCTGGTCTGACTCAAGTGAGAATGATTCTGGTGCATCAGGAACCGGCAGTCCTTCTCCGTGGGGTACTGGACATATAGCTGATGGAATGTTTGGATAATGCACAGTCCACTTTTTCTTCTTTGACACACCTTTCCCAACTGGAGGCACCATGCAGAAGTAACAATTGCTGGTATGATCTGTTGGCTCTCTCCAAATCATTGGCACTGCAAAAGGCATAGATTTCCTTTTCCTGTTCAACCACTGGCGAAGATTTGTTGCACAAGTGTTGCAGCCTATGTGTGGGGCCCACCTCTTGTCCTGATCTCCAATTTTGCAGCCAAAATAAAGGTGATAGGCTTTCTTAACCATAGTGGTTATACTGTGCTTTTGTGATGCAAAAGTCACTTCACCACAAACATAGCAGAAGTTATCTGCACTGTTCCCACAAGTATGAGGCATCTCTGCTCACTTTGGCTAAACAGAAATGTGTCCCTTTGCAAAATCAAACACTGACAAATAAGAGAGCACAACCCTGTATGATTTCTAGAGCTGATGTAGGGCAATTTGTTCAGCAGAGTGATGTAAGCTTCCTTATAACTGCATCATCCATGACTTCTAGGAATAACATGATGCAATTCATACCATGTATGACGCAATACCAGCTTCAGAGTGCATCATTTATTGTTTTGCCTAAAGAGCAAGTACTGTCCAAACCCAGTCATAGATTTATTCATAGATCCAGTCAAAGATGTATTTTACTCATTTCTGGTTTAAATTGAGATCCCTTCCCTTTATAACTCACTTATCCTCCTCCATTCCCAAGTCAAGTGTCATATATACTGACCCAATAGCATATCTTGAAAACTAGAGCCAATCAACAATTTTAAGCATCATTTTCGTTCTCAGAGACCCAGAATTAGTAAAGTTTGACTACATTTATTTCAGAAGCATTTTGGCTGTAGAGCAGTGTTATCAAATGGTGTTGCTCCTTTCGTGTTCTTCATTGATGACAGTAGCCATGGAAAGCACTTGGTGTGTTTAATTACCAGTGCACCACAAGAGCTGTAAGAAATCAATTAGCAAGACAAAGTGTATGGATTGATGGATTTAGGGTATGAAACCAAAGCTTCAAATAAGCTACATGTGTCATTTAGCTGCATTACACAGTGATGGCACCAAACGCTACACAGAACAATTGTGTTACCACAGGGCCAGATTTTGCCAGGTGAGCAAGTATGTGTGTGTGAGAAACAACCCTTCCTTTTTCCTTGCATGACCAAAATGACATCTAGAAGTATTGCAGTCCCTGCACTCAGGGTAGCAGAGGAGCTGCTCTCCCAGGGATACAAAAGCCCTGTGCCTTAACACCCTCTGAACTGGCTCAACAGGCTGTGGTGGTCAGTGTCACGGAGTCCATTGGCGATGCTCTGGAACTGCTCCCCACAAAGCCAGTCAGGACTTTGGGGATCCTCCTCTCCCTTGGAGCAAACTGTCTTCAGGGCAAGAAGCTCACACGGCTTCACCTTCTTGGATCTGACCTTGGAGCATTCAGCATATGCCCCTCCGTGCGCTTCCCACAGCGAGTCCACCCAGGCGGGGTCCTGGGGAAGCCAGAGGGGCCTGCACGCACCCCCACTTCACAGTCATACGTGACTCTTAGCCAGCCAGTAAAACGGAGGTTTATTAGATGACAGGAACACGGTCTAAAATAGAGCTTGTAGGTACAGAGAACAGGACCCCTCAGCCGGGTCCATTCTGGGGCCCAGCGAGCCAGACAACCCTGTCTGCACTCACTTCCCATCCCCAGCCAGCTCCCAACTGAAACCCCCTCCAGCCCCTCCTCCCTGGCCTTTGTCTCTTTCCCGGGCCAGGAGATCACCTGATCTCTTTGTTCACCTTTAGCTATTCCCTTGCATGGGGGAAGGGCCCCAGCCATTTGTTGCCAGGATACAGAGTGTTGGCCATTTATGAACACTGGAGACTTAAGAAATGCATAGGGGAAACTGAGGCACCCACACAGTATTCAGAGGAAACATTAAGAACAGTCCCACTTTGTCACAGTCAGGCAGCCTGGGAGCCTAGCCTGGGAGTCTGGAAGCCCTGTGGTCCCTGACCTGCAGCCCAACGGGGTTGCCCCAGAGCCGCAGACCCTGGAAGCCCATCCCAGGATTTCCAGACTCCTGTCTTCATTGCAGGGAGCCTGGAAGTCTGAATGCTCCATGACAGGGAACCTGGAAATCATAGAATGATAGAATCCTAGGACTGGAAGGGACCTCCAGAGGTCATCTAGTCCAGTCCCCTGCAGTTGTGGCAGGACTAAGTGTTATCTAGACCATCCAACAGGTGTTTGTCTAACCTGCTTTTAAAAATCTCCAATGACGGAGATTCCATAAACTCCCTAGGTAATTTATTCCAGTGCTTAACCACCCTGACAGTTAGGACGTTTTTCCTAATGTCCAACCTAACCCTCACTTACTGCAATTTAAGCCCATTGCTTCTTGTCCTATCCTCAGGGGTTAAAGAGAAAAAAATTTCTCCCTCCTCCTTGTAACAACCTTTTATGTACTTGAAAACTCTTATGATGTCTCCTCTAAGTCTTCTCTTCTCTAGACTAAACAAATCCAGTTTTCTCAATCTTCCCTCATATGTCTTGTTTTCTAGACCTTTAATTTTATTGCTCTTCTCTGGACTATATCCCATTTCTCCACATCTTTCCTGAACTGGACACACTACTCCAGTTGAGGCCTAATTATCGTGGAGTAGAGCAGAAGAATTACTTCTCAGGTCTTGCTTACAACACTTCTGCTAATACATCCCAGAATGATATTTGCTTTTTTTTGCAGGAATGTTACATTGTTGACTCAAATTTAGCTTGTGAGTCCTGATAGCATGGTCATTTGTCAAGAGTTTGTTGAATCCAAGACGTTTCCACAGAACATTTTGGGTTCAATGAATTGGCATTTTCTCAGGAAACTGTTTCATCAGAAAATTCCTGATCAGCTCTAGTCTGTTCCCTCTGCCTATTGTACTTCCCTGATGAAGAGAGCTCCCTATAGGGAATCTATCTCTGGCTGTTTTGGTCAGTTTCTGCAAAACATGATTCTCTCCCATGCCCACCCCACCCCACCCCCGCCCCGCCGCCCAAATAAAGGGCACTGCAGTTATCCACCATCAGAAAATGAGTGACCATAGGAGTAGACAAAGGCAGAAAAAAATCGATTCTTCCTAGGGGGACACAGCAAGCTCCAGAAGATGCTATGAATTGCAAACTGCAACGAAGGACTTAGGACCATAAGTCCCATTTTCAAAAGTAACTAGGGTTACTAAGTCTTAGGTTCTTGAAAGTCATTGAGACTTAGGCTCCTAACTGTTTAAGGGCCAGTTTTTTTACAGTATTTTGGCACCGAAAGATGCAGCTAGGCACTTCTGAAAATCCCTCAAGCCATCTATCTGCAGACACCTGAATACCTTTAAAAATCTGGCCCTCAGTGACAGTTTAGTCTTATTTTCAAAAGTAACTTAGGCACTCAGAAGCCTAAGCCCCATTAACTTTCAATAAGACTTAGGCTCCTAAATCACTTATGAAAATGGGACTTTGCTGTGTAATTTAGTCTTATCAGAGCAATGCCTAAATAACTTTAACAATCTGGCTCTAACTCACTTTTGAAAATGGAATATAGACTCTTAAGTCACTTAGGGTATGTCTACACTGCGAAGTTGTCGAGAAAACTTTTGTCTTTCACGGGTACTTAAAAAAGCCCCCCGCAAAAGACAAAAGTTTTGCCGACGCAAGTGGCAGTGTGATTACTTAGTGAGCGTTCTCCTGCCGACAAAACTAACGCTGCTCACGGGGCTGGAAGTATTTTAGCGACAAGGCTGTGTCGATACAGCCTTGTTGCTAAAAGTTGCATGGTGTAGACAAGCTCTTAAATACTTCTAAAATGTATCTTTGGTATCCCGAATCTCACAATGCAACAAAGCTTTTGTGTATGTGTGTGTGTGTGTGTGTTTGTAATGCTACTAGAAATTGTAAATTACTGTGCAAACCACTATTTCTTTAATTCCATAAGAATGAGATAATGGGGATAATGAGGATTGTTCCTTTGTAATTCTAGTGTGATATTTTTGTGGGTGGTTTTTAAAGCACATGGTATGCAATTAGAGATAATGTAGACAGCTCCTTTGTTTTTCTGGTGCATATCACTCAGTGGTTATTTATTTATTTTAAGTGCATAGCATGTGATTGGTGATGATGTGGACATTGACTTTGTTTTGCTGCTGTTATCTCTGGGCATTTACCCTTTAAAATAATATCTGAAATTTATGATGATGAAGATTTTTTAAGTCACATGACGTGCAGAACATTTAGAGGAATGGGAATTCTTTCTATCCGGATATAGTCGGTTTGATTAAAGAATGATCATTATGAAACATATCAGAGCTCAAATCTGGTTTGAGGACCATTTAGCAGTAGCCAGTGGGAGCTACTTCTGAAATGTAAGAAACAAACAAAAAAGAGTTTGAGCTAAAACCCATACTATACTTCATCTAGAACAGCCGTTCTCAACCAGGTATCTGGGGCTTCCTGGGAGGCTGTGAGTAGGTTTCAGGGGATCTGCCAAACCACAGAGCAGGGCCAGGATTAGATTCACTGCGGCCCAGGGTAGAAAGCTGAAGCCCAAGCCCCATCACCTGGGGCTGAAAGCTGAAGCCCAAGAAAACTTAGCTTCACGGGGCCCCCTGTGGTGTGGGACACCTGGCAATTGCCCTATTTGCTACCCGCTAATGCTGGCCTTGGATTTAAATCTACTGGATATGCAGAAAAACAACTGTTGTGGCACAGGTGGGCTGTAGAATTTTTATAGTGTGTTGTGTGGGGAGGGTCAGCTCAGAAACAAAAAGTTTGAGATCCCTGATCTAGAGGGATATCATTCTGCGGTTTATGTATGACTAGATAGTCAAAGGTTTTTAGTATCTACAGTTCCCATGGACTTTAGCTGAACTTCTGAAAATCAGAAAAATTCTCAATGAATGGTGTCTATCTAATGTCTTAAATCTAGCAATTCTATATCCAGTACTTATATACCCATCTGTGAATAGAACTACCATACTAGTGTGACATCTCCTTTTGTAACAATATTCCACCAAATATCTCCAGGTCAACTTTCCTAAATTTAGAATTTGCTAACTGTCAATACTACAAATTCTCCCTGAGATTGTATAATCCTAAAATGTTTGACTACAACTGTACTTTTAAATTTAAAATAGGGCAAGAAAATGAACCACTCTTTTATTATTCTTGGACAGCTGGTTTATAAGCATTTGGTTACCAAACATAGTAAGAGACTGCACATAATACGTTCTATTCCTTTGTTGTTTCAGTGTGCATCTCTCGTGTATTTGTTTATGCATGATGTCCCCAGAGTAGTGATAATATTTTAAAGGATTTTTTGAAGTCTGTTTTCCATTTTGTTTTTCCCCTTTCTCACTTTATAATTATTTTTATTTAAGTTGAGAGGAAACAAAGACTAAATTCCTGATTTTGCAAATGGCACTCCCCAGAGATGTAAGATGCCACCTACACATATCTCTTTGCAGTACCAAAATAGCTTTACACAATTAACTGCATATTTATATAAAATACCCTGACCTATTAATCCACAACTAGGGTGCCATAATGCGTTAATCATATGAGCAGCACCACAATTTTTTTTTTTCAGGAAATCTAAAAATACTCCATTTTATTTGAAATCATTGAAAGAATTGTCTAAAAGCTTTCATGGAGCTTTAAACAAGCAATACAACTGTGGAAAAAAATAAAATGTGCATATGTATACATGAATGCAATTATGATATATAGTGTCACTATGAAAACATTTTAGATTACATTTTTTACTAATATAAATTAGCATATCATATATATGCATTATAATTAATTAACATATTAACATATTATACATTGATGATGTGCTGTTCCTTTCCTTTTTCAAAATTAAAAAATAAAACCAAATTATAAGCACAAAGAAATAGAAGAAAATTGTTTGCATTCCTTTGTCTTGATATAAGTAATAATGATTGTTGTATTATTTAAATATCTTCTCATCTCATTGCTTTTGTTGGTTTATTTTTGAAAAATTAATAAAGAATTTTTTAAAGATGCATATAATCCATTTACCATATTTGTAAAGACTCTTAATTTGTTAGGGGGAAAAGCTCAAAAGAATAAAATAATTAAAAGCATCCAAGGACTTGATCAAAAGCTATTATAGTTAAGGTGAGTTTGACTTAAATGGACTTTGGATCAATCCCTGACCCAACAGTTGTCCAATTTCTGGAAATTTTCATCATACAACCTTTACCATGTACAACAGTTAATTTAGACCTTAATATTATTAAAAAACAATAAACTATATATATATATATATATATATATATATATTATTCAATAGTCTACAATGTTATTCTCAATTTTGTCACGAAAACATTATAATTTCAGCACCTTCCTTTGTACAATGTCTCACAAATTCCCTCTGAAATGTCCAGGAACATTCAAACATGTTTTCTATAATATACCATTTTTCTTCTTTTTAATATAAGATTTTGTCCCTGTCACCCACAGTCTTCTTCAATGCTTAGTTGAAGGGACGGCTGTAGCGATTGTTCACCATTTGGTCCATTCCTGTGCGGACGCAAGGGCTCAATGGGCTGAGAGTCCAACATCGGAACAGACATGATGCACCCATGTAACTGGAATCTATTTCATGGACTGCCTCCATCCCTTCATTGCTGGAATTTTATCCCGCATGTCACAAGCCACCTGCAGAACAGCGTTCACCAAAACGTCTTCTGGCATTCTTGTGACATGTCTGCAGACAGTGGCCCCAGTAATCTGTAGACCAGAGTGACCATTTTGTGCACAATATACAACATTGGCATTCTGTGCAGAAAGCCAGCCTGAGCGGCATAGCTTCTCTGTTTCACAACTGTACAGCAGTACGGAGAGGATACAGCTTGAATAGATCCTGAACTTGGTTGTTGTGCTGAGATTACGTTAATTTCATATTCATTGTAGACAACCCCTGGCAGATGCTGCATTGCCAATCTGGTGGAGAACCTCCACGTGAGAGTTGGAAGAAATGGTGAGTATAGAACACAAATAGCAAAAGCTGGAGACTACTTCAACAGTTTCATTATTCAAAGAGATTGGGGTTGAGGGTGGACCTCCTCCATTTGCTGGAGTGCCTTGTGAAACTTATCAGGGCTCTGTACTAGAAGAACAATGTCATCTGCATAGTCAAGGTGTGAGAGCAAGAGATCACTGATCTTAATGACTATGGATCTGACAGAATGCTGCATTATGAAATCAATTGCCGAATAAAACAGTGCAGGGCCAAGACAAAGCCCTGCCTGACACCAGATACTGATTTAAAAGGTGATGACATCCGATTCCCAAGACATACAAAGGGCAGTGGTTCCGTTATGCAGCTTGCTAATCAAGTCCAGCAAAGTGGTTGGGACACCTACACCCTTTAAAACCTTCCATAGCATGACTTGGTCAATTGAATCAAATGCAGCCCTAAGATAGACATGTGACACATTCAGGGGCTTCTTGAACTCATAATGAATTTCCGACAACAAGCAGAGGGCAAAAATGACCTCTAATGTGGATCTGTTCCTCGTAAAGCCTGACTGTTGGGGGTGATGCTTCTAATGCAGCAGGAGCTTCAAATGCACCAGCAGAACACGTGCAAACACCTTTTCTGACACAGACAACAAGGTGATCGGCCTGTAGCTCTTACATTCGCTTCGTGGTCCCTTGCCCTTATAAAGTGAGATCACAGTATTGTCCTTCCAGGTGGCTGGCAAGGTTCCTGTTCTCCACACCAGGTGAAAGATGCCCAGAAATTATTCCACTACAGGATCAAAAGCGCATTATAGCAGCTCTGGGGGAATGCCATCAGCGCCAGCTGCACGTCCATTTTTCAGTTTGGAGATGGTGTGCTTCACTTCATCAACATTGGTGTATCAGTACAAGTGTCTGAGTCCAAAACAACAGTGGCTGCCAAATCATCCAGCTCTGAGAAAGCAGCAGCTTTAGGCCGGTTCAGGCCACTGTGATAATATTCCACCCAGCATGAGAGAATGTTGTCATTTGATTTACATGGTTATAATATGCTTCATGATCGCAGGGCATTGAACTTTCGCTTCAGCTGATTACAAGTGAGCTTATCACTGAGCTGGTGAGCTTGTGGCCTTCAATTTAATTGTCTGGGAGGTCTCCTCTGATAGCCATAGTCGAAGTGGTGGGCACCCATAGCCAATTGTCTGCTCAGCGGTTTGGCAGAGGATGAAGCTGAACAGAGACCAGGCAATCTTGACGTTGCCTGGCAGATGGACTAGGGCTGAGAGTCTATTGCTGACGTTGATACTAAACCTGTTGACTAAACCCAACATGTGGAGAAGTTCATCAATGTCAAACTTCTTCATTGCAGAGGACTTACTTGCTCATTGAAGTGTCAGCACCATGCAGGCAACCACTAAGTGGTGATCCGTGTCCAGTGGTGATCCATGACTGTGGCACATTCCGCAATGCAATATACTCTGCAGGAGGTGGAGAAACACCTGTCATGTGTAATGATATGGTTCAACTCCTGAGTGACGCCGACGTGAGAGATCCAGGATATCCGGTGTATGCATCACCACTTAAACCATGACATGAGACTGGAATACCCTAAAAATCTATAACAGTTATTTTCAAAGTCCTCCATTAATATTACAGTAACTAAAACTTAAGAGACCAGGAGTCAAAATACATTTTCAACAGAAAGATGGATCAAATACAAAGCTATATTGTACCAATTTGCCACAACTCTGCATTGGGCAGAATCCCTCCCAGACCTCTTCCTGGTCAGCAGGAGAGCACACAAACTGCTACAGTTCTTTAAGGGTGCAGCTTATTTTCCACTGCACATCTGGCTTATATAGGAGCCTCACTCCTCCCTACCAATTTGAGATGCTGTGCTTCTGAGGTGGGGGTGGGTTGGAATCTTGGTAGAAATCATATACTCCTCCAAATTCAGGGGTTGCAACTATGTTCAACATATAAGAGAGAGGAGGCTCCTTCCTCACTTCAACCTCATGGAATGATTATGTAGGGGCCAAGAAGAATCTACACAAATACCTAATATTTACACTCACAGATATTATTAATGTATTATTAGTAGTATTGCAGTAGTACTACTAAGAGCCTCAGTGCTAGACCAGAACCGCATTGTGCTAGGCACTGTGGAAACACTGAACAAAAGGGTGGGGATTGATATCACATTATCCGTGGGTTTTCATCAGATACAAAGTGGCATTACCACAAATACTTATCAGGGGTTACAAAGGATGATAACTGCATTGTATTGATTCTAATTTAGTTTAAAACCCATACCAAGAAAGCTGTAAGGATCATGCTAGGATGATCCATAACATGAAAAGAGCAACTATTCAAAGTTTAATTAAATGAATGTGATTATCATGCCCAGTTAAGGACTTCCTTGCATACTCTGCGCATCACCCTTTCATACAAGAGAAAGAGTCACAAGTTGGAGAGGGTTCAGAGATAAGCTAATAATAATACCTAGCCCTAAGATCTGGAAAATTAAAAAAAAAAACAATAATATACCTAGGTGACAAACTTGACTTGTTCAGTGCAGGGAAGCAAAAGCCACTTCATGGAATGGAACTCACATAATGAAGACAGTGAATGTAATGTTTATCATGACATTAGATTGGTATGTGATGCTTCTGAAGTGCTATAACTCAGTGTCAAGATATAACAACTCTCCTCTTGCTTCTGAGTAGGCGTGATTCTTAGTTTGCAAATTTGTTTGCAAACAAGTCATTGTGTTTATGATATGTGAAATCCCACCTCTTTTGACTGGGATGTCTCTGCTCATAACTGGTGAAGTGTAATGTTTAGAATCGAGTTTATGGTGCGAATGCTCAAATTTACGAACCCCGAATGAGTTTTAAATAGGTCATGCAAGAAACTTCGAACCATCTATATTGTTCTTAGACCTGTGAGAAACTGATGGCAGAATTGAAACAGCAGATCTCTTCTGAATTACTGGGATATGTGGTGAAGAAAAAAATAGAGGAAGAATTTTTTGAATCCTGAATTAGTTTGATGGAGGCAGCAAGTAAGGGAAAACAGATATTTTTGCAAAACTGAAATAAAAATGCTGGATTGCACTGTTTGAGTCACAAGAAATTCTGGCCCCACAAAAGTTAATGGAAGGTTTTCCATTGACTTCGATGGGGCAAGATATCACTCAAAGACTGGAACTAACAGTAGGTAATGCAGTAAGGACATCAACAATGGCAAACCAGTTCAAAACCTTCAGAAACAAACTGCTTGCTGTATACAGTATTCCACCCCAAAACGAGAGAGAAATTGAAGTCAGCTGGCAGTGGAGCATCACAGCTAAAAAAAGGGTGGAAAGCCTTCTTACTATAAGTGGATTGCTTTTGATTTGCCATCAGTTAATGCTGTTTCTATAGAATCATAGAACTGAAAGGGACCTCAAGAGAGCATCTAGTCCAGTCCCCCGCACTCATGGCAGGACTAAGTATTACTTAGACCATCCTTCAGAGTTGTTTGTCTAACCTGCTCTTAAAAATCTCCAATGATGGAGATTCCACAACCTCCCCAGGCAATTTATTCCAGTGCTTAACCACCCTGAAAGTTCCTAATGTCTAACCTAAACCTCCCTTGCTGCAATTTAAGCCCATTGTTTCTTGTCCTATCCTCAGAGGTTAAAGAGAACAATTTTTCTCCCTCCTCCTTGTAACAGCCTTTTATGTACTTTAAAACTTATCATGTCCCCTCTTAGTTTTCTCTTTTCCAGACTAAACAAACCCAGTTTTTTTCAATCTTCCCTCATAGGTCATGTTTTCTAGACCTTTAATAATTTTTGTTGCTCTTCTCCAATTTGTCCACATCACAATGTGGCACCCAGAACTTGACACAATACTCTAGTTGAAGCTTAATCAGTGCAGAGTAGAGCAGAAGAATTACTTCTCGTGTCTTGCTTACAACACTCCTGCTAATACATCTCAGAATGATGTTCACTTTTTTTCCCCATGATCTCTCTTATCACATTGACAAAGCCAATAGAAATAGAGAAGAGACAGATTCAAAAGAACGATCTCTCTGCTGGAATGACAACAACAACGAAATCATCCACTGAGTAACCCTTGTTTTAATGTTGGGTGCTCTACGGGAATTTACAAATCTTCCAGAGGCTTTGCAAGTAAGAGATACCACATATTCAACAGCTACCAAGTTGATATGATAGATGTGTTCAAAACAAAGGGAAGTGTGCCCTTGGTGCAAAAGAATAGATTCATTGGAGGAGATATCTGGGGTGAATCTATTCAAAGAAATTGATACCTAGGGAGACATTCACACAGGCCAATTATAAATTAAATAAATAAATGGAGATATCCTATATCCTAGAACTGGAAGGGACCTTGAAAGGTCATTGAGTCCAGCCCCCAGCCTTCACTAGCAGGACCAAGTACTGATTTTGCCCCCAATCCCTAAGTGGCCCCCTCAAGGATTGAGCTCACAACCCTGGGTTTAGCAGGCCAATGCTCAAACCACTGAACTAAACGTCCCCTCCTCATGTTCCTATTGACACCATGGCAGTAAACTTACATGAAACCACTTTCTCAGTAAGATGTGTCAGATTCATGGAGGGTTCCACTGTCAGATGAGTTTGGAGAGGCTGATTAATGAGCTCTGACTTTCCTGAACACTCCTCCTACATTTATTGTACGGTACTGAGTATTATACATGAAGTTCACAGATCTCATGGAGGACAACACAGACCCAATTTCAGTAGCTGGCAACAGCTTTGGGAGTTTATATACGCTGTGGGTCAAACAGAAGTCAATCAATACTGAAAGTGAAACAGGATCCAGCAAAATTTGTGACATTGTGCATCCACAATAATCTGCCTATCACACACTGATTATCATTAATGCTTTTCATCTCTTGTTGCACTGGTTTTAAAACAATGGGTTCCAGTAACATATATACAGCAATGGCTAATTAACAGACATTCTGCAGACTAGACAGCATGTAGGACAAGAAAAGGAGAAAAAACAATTAACATATTTGGAAGAGGATCACTTTGTAGGGCATTTTGGCTAATTTGGAGACTGAGAAACATTAGTAATTATTCCCCCCCTCTGCCCCCCAAAAAGTACTATTGGATTCACTGGAACACACAGGGGTTTTAAAACCCAGTGTGTTTGGACTCCATTAAAACTGAAGACAGTAGACAATATGAGCAAGTAACAGAGAATGTATAGCACTGAGCATAAAGGGAATGTGACTCAGTTTTGCCAGAAGCAGGGGAGGAGTTAAGAGGTGAATTTAGTGTTAGTGAAAAGTGCCTGATTGACAGCTCTGGAGACTGTGTAATGGCAAAAGAGGTACGGAGGTAGCAGCAGCAGTAATGTATGTTTCCTTACCTTGTCCTGTGCCAATGTGCCTTAACCATGACCTGGAGGGAAAATAGCTTGGGATGAGAGGATAGTTCAGTCTCCATGGTTATGCACTCCTGTTTAGACATCCAACAAGGATGCTCTCACAGGGTGAAAGAGCTGCTCTCTGTTGACACACCATAGCAGCAGCTGTTAGATGCCAGCAGGATGATGCTGACTCATCCTTGCTGACTCATTGGGGCAGGTGCCAGATCTAGCTCATTAACTCCATCCTGGATATAAGGAAGGTGGAAATAGCTCTTTGGGCAGAAAAGTCTCTTCTGGGAAATCCTAGGAACAGCTAAGCACGGAGTGAAATTTTAGGCTGAAGTTTACAGTTTTGTTATTTCAATTACCAGTAAAGCTAGAACTCAGGAAGAGGGCATGTTTTGAATAAAAAGAATATGCAGAGTCTGTTCAGAGTAGGGTAGGAACTTTGCTTGATTATATGTTCCAAATGCAGCAGTGAGGATTTGTGTGATGTCAACACTGAACTGCCAAGAAGTGGACAGAGACACATAGTTGTGGTCTAATGGTTAGAAATGGGAGCAAGAGCCAGGACTTCTTTTTCTAGCTCTGCCTATATTTCACTGTGTTATCTTGGACAAGTCACTCGCTCTTCCAAGACCTTGGTTTACATCGGGTGTTTAACATTTAATTAAATAAAATAAATTACTTCGAGACCTTTGGATGAAAGCTCACATACACACACAAAAATTATTATTATTGAACAGACAGCAAAATATTTGCCACAAAGGTTTCCCATAATGGAGTCAAGATTAAAGATTAACTTAACTGCACTGACCCTGTAAAAGGCAGTAAACTCTTCCTTTGATGTTAAGAAATATCTAAGGAGTTGAGACTTGGACTACACTCTGTTAAGCCCAGCCAGAGTAAGAATTGCACAAGGAGGGCAATCTTATGTTTATTCATCACTGGCAGATGCTAATACATTTCTGGACCAACATTTGGCAGAAATATAAACCAACACAGAGAATTCACAATCAGGTATTGAGTTAGAATGCTGAATACTACTGATGGATTGATTATGTTTTTGAGCTATTTAGATAATTGGACATACTAAGTATAAAGCTTTTTTTTTTTTTTTTGCAATGATAATGGATCAGTTCTGTTGTGGTCTATTTAGCAAACACTTTGACTTTTTTTATCTTTAAAAGCTTGTTTACCTTCCTGTACATCCTGACTTCATCGATATTCTGTCCTTTGAATTATAGTGTCACGCTAGCGATGTTATAGAAATAATTCAGAGGGCACTTACATTATAAACCTCTGTTTTTAGAGGGCTGATACAGTAAATCAGCAAAACACAATAATTCTTTAAGTCCTTCCAAGCTCGAATAATGACATACTGGGCTAAATTCTGCCTTCAGTTACACACATGCAACACCATAAACTCTATGGCCCCAAATCTAACAAAATACTTGAGCACATGTTTAAGATTAAAATTATATGGATTTATTCATGCCCATAACAATAAGCATGTACTTGAGTGCTTTGCTGAGCAAGACCTCATATATCCAGATGTTCATACTATGTTCTTAGAAAAGTATCTGAGCACCTGATTTGCCCAAGTATAACAGAGGAAGAATTTAACCCACTTTGGTCTCAGTTCTGCAAGGTATCTATGCATAAGCATAACTTTAAACAAGAGTAGTCCTAATGAAGTTAAGCACATTCCTGAATTAAGTCCATAGGACCCAATCCTGTTTCCATTGAAGTCACTGGAAAAATGTCCACTGACTTCAATGGTGTAATATTAAGGGCACGTCGTCACTACCCGCCGGATCGGCGGGTAGCAATCAATTTATTGGGGATCGACTTATCGCGTCTAGTGAAGACGCAATAAAATCGATCCCCGATGGCTCTGCTGTCGACTCCGGAAATCCACCGCGGCAAGAGGCGGAAGCGGAGTCGATGGCGGCGCGGCAGCGGTCAACTCGCCGCCGTCCTCACAGCCAGGTAAGTCGACCTAAAATATGCAACTTCAGCTACGCTATTCATGTAGCTGAAGTTGCGTATCTTAGGTCGACCCCCCCCTCCCCCGTAGTGTAGACCTAGCCCAAAACTTTAGTCTCAGCCCCGGTCTACACTATGAGGTTAGGTCGAATTTAGCAGCGTTAGATTGATTTAACCCTGCACCCGTCCACACGACAAAGCCATTTTTGTCAACTTAAAGGGCTCTTAAAATCGATTTCTGTACTCCTCCCCGACGAGGGGATTAGCACTGAAATCAACATCGCCGGGTTGAATTTGGGGTAGTGTGGACGCGATTCGACGGTATTGGCCTCCAGGAGCTATCCCAGAGTGCTCCATTGTGACTGCTCTGGACAGCACTTTTAACTCAGATGCACTAGCCAGGTACACAGGAAAAGCCCTGGGAACTTTTGAATTTCATTTCCTGTTTGGCCAGCGTGGCAAACTCAGCAGCACTCAGTAACACAGGTGACCATGCAGTCCCCCCAGAATGTTTCTACGTTCCCCCCTATCATCTCCGTCCCTGAGTTATCGCAGATTAGAAAGTAAAAAAACCGCACTCACGTTGACATGTTTTCCGAGCTCATGCAGTCCTCCCGCACTGATAGGGCACAGCGTAATGCATGGAGGCATTCAGTGGCAGAGGCCAGGAAAGAATTGCTGTGTTTGCTTAACAGCAAAAGTATCATGCCTCGCTAGCGATCCTGCCCAAGCCAGGTCGCTGTATCACATGCACTCCACGCTGTGTCAGCCTTGGTTGACCGCTTTGTGAGCAGGAAGGCCATAGATCTAGACATTGCATTTGGTAGCTTCTGTAGCTAGAGAAAACATTCCTGTGCATTTGGCAAAGTCTGTGGCCAAAAAAGAGAAGCTCTGTAGTGTAGTGGTATTCACGTTCCCCTAACATGTGAAACATCCCCGGTTCAAAACCAGGTGGAAACAGGTCACTGTTCCTTTTTCTGACTCCCCTCCTGCATTTTTAGTCTTAGAACAGACTGCGCTGTGAAATTTTACTTTGAATTATATTAATTATGAGTTAAATAATATGGAAGCTCTCTCTAAGTTATAGTCCTGGGTTCCTTACCCTTTCTGCTGCCCTGATAAATTAACATTTTTGTTAGGGGCGGGGGGAAATTTTCATGAAGCCTTTTATAGGGAAATGCTATCTAGGACTCTGAAATAATCTTAACGTGGCCCATAGAGTGCAATCCTTTGTTCTGGATTTGTCATTTCACAAGTTGAACTGCTCCTTACTACTGTCCAGGCTTCATGAGCCATGGGAACAAGGGGCAGGCTGTGGTAGATGCGACCGCACGGTGCTGCCAGCTGGGAGAGCAGCCTGAGGCAGAAGCCTCCAGCTCGCATGATATTCCAGGCAGGACTGAATCTCCATGAGACAAAACTTAAAGAAGAGAATGACCTGGAGTCACTCCCATTCGGTGCTCTAAGAGGATAGCAATGTCTGTCCAGGCACCTCTGATCGACCTCACCGAGGTCTGCCAGCTGAGTGGGGCTGAGTGGGACACCGGCTGGCAGGAGCCGGCGGACGGAGCCCCAAACCGGCAGCGGGCTGAGCCGCTCAGCCCACTGCTGGTCTGGGGCTCTGTCCGTCGGCCCCGCTCAGCCCACTGCCTGCCTGGGGTTCCAATCATCCAGGCAGGCAGCGGGCTGAGCGGGTCCGGTGGATGGGATCCCGGAAAAAAGGTGCAAAACGATTGTCTGCCATTGCTTTCGTGGAAGAGGGAGGGAGGGGAGCCTGACGACATGTACCCAAAACCACCCGTGACAAAGTTTTTGCCCCATCAGGCATTGGGAGCTTAACCCAGAATTCCAATGGGTAGCGGAGACTGCGGGAACTGTGGGATAGCTACCTACAGTGCACCGCTCTGTAAGTCGATTCTAGCCACGGTAGTGAGGACGTACTCCACCTACTTAATGCGCTTAGTGTGGACATACGCAATAGACTGTATAAAATCGAATTCTGAAAAATTGACTTGTATAAAATCAACCTAATATCGTAGTGTAGACATACCCTCAGACTTGCAGCTAATTTTCATCAAGGGCAGGATCCTGTAAGGTGCTGGTCACTCTTAACTCCCACTATAGTCTGAGTTGAGGACATTCTGTACCTCATGTAATCAGACCCCCCAAAATGGGATTAATCTGGGCTTTTTTATATTTGCCAAACACTCAGTTATAAGTATCTGTATAGTTTCAGCAAAAACAATGAGGAGTATTTGTGGCACCTTAGAGACTAACAAATTTATTTGGGCATAAGCTTTTGTGTGCTAAAACCCACTTCATCAGATGCATGGAGTGGAAAATACAGTAGGCAGAATATATATATATATACACAGTACATAAAAAGATGGGAGTTGCCTTACCAAGTGGGGGGTCAGTTCTAATGAGATAATCCAATTAAAGTGGAAGTTGTAATCAAGGTGGCCCATTTCAAACAGTTGACAAGAAGGTGTTAATAGCAGTAGGGGGAAATTAGCACGGGGAAATTAGTTTCTGTAATGCCCTATCCACTCCCAGTCTTTATTCAGGCCTAATTTGATGGTGTCCAGTTTGCAAATTAATTCCAGTTCTGCAGTTTCTCGTTGGAGTCTGTTTTTGAAGTTCTTTTGTCACTTTTACGTCTGTTCTTGAGTGTCCAAGGAGAGTGAAGTGTTCTCTGACTGGTTTACTAACACGGCTACCACTTTGAAACCTGTATGGTTTCAGACTCTTTGGGGCTCATACAAAATCTTTGTTTAAAAATCAATCAGAACTATCCGTATACTAAGGTGTAAGTGCCATTGAAATCCTATAAAATACAAATACAAGTATTTTTAATTATTCAAGTCGATAGTTGTCTTTTTGGGGTAAGAATTAAAAGTAATAGTTCAATTTAAAAAAAAACTATGTTTTCTTAAATAATTATTCATCACAAAGCTATAATGTATATAGTATACCATCAAATTTCAAGACATGAGCTTATCGGTCACATATGACACAGAGGAAAAGAATCAAAATACAGAAAGGCAACATACCACATTATCAAACATTTCTTTTTCCCTTCTGAGTACAATTACTTACATTCTGCAAATTCATTATGCAAACTAATGTTAAAACAGATTCTGCATTTTACCTTTGGGGTCATACAATATTCAAGAAAAGTTTTTCTTAAAGAAATTAATTTAGGATAAAAAACAAACATTTCGGAAAGGAAATTATTTTATATCATCTTCAAAAAATGAGTCCAAATGGAGACTTGAAAAAGAAGATGTTCGTATATTGTAGGCCTATTTTAAATCAGTGCTTGTCATGTATAACACAGTTTCTCAAATCCTGTAAATATGAACCACTTTCTCAATTTGTTTAAAAAAATGGCTCTGGCTGGATTCTCAGTCAAATACATTCTAAGAACATACATACGATCCCTGAATACTGTATGACTTTAACATCTGAGTTTTATGAGCATTATATTTCCAATGTTGCAATTATGTGGGTTGGAAAGGATTATACAATACTGAATCACCTTATGTAAGCAAGTTTTTAGATGAATTTCCATTGTGTGTTTTATTTTATAATCCCGAGATATAAAATTACATCAGATGCCTCATCTTTTCAAAATCGTTTTCTTTATTATTATTAATCCCTCATGCAAATCAGAAAACAAAGTTTAAAAAAAAATCATCTAAAGCAGCTTTGCTGATTTATTTATGTGGTTTATGGTTTAGTCTCTATACAATTTATTTGATCAGAGGATTCATATTCTTGGTCCATAACTCTATTTTGCTTCTTAAAGTAATGATTCTATTAGGTATAGTCTGTAGACACTGATGGTTTATTTCTATTTTGTTCAGGTTCCTTATTAAAAGAGTCTTTCTTCAATCGTAATCAGCCTGAAGCCCGCACCCCAACCCCAGCCCTGCGCTCCCTCTTGCACCTAAACTCCCTCCCGGAACATGCACCCCACATCCCCTCCTGTACCCCAGCCCTGAGTCTGCTCACGGACTCCGAACCCCTCAGCTCCAGCCTAGAGCCCCCTCCTGCACTTCATCCCCAGTCCCACCCCAGAGCCTGCACCCCCAGCCAGAGTTCTCACTCCCTCCCACACACCAATCCTCTGTCCTAGCCCAATGGAAGTGAGTGCAGGTGGGGAAGAACAAGCAATGGAGAGGGGATGGAGTGAGTGGAGTGGGGCCTCAGAGAAGGGGTGGGGCAGGACCTCAGGGTAGGGGCGGGCAGGAGGTGGAGCAGGGTGTTTGGTTTTGTGCAATTAGAAAGTTGGCAACCCTATCCCTCACTGTTTGGAGCCTCTTGGACACAGTGGATCTGATGAACTGGGGGATTACTGTGCTGAGATCACACGCTGGGGTCCTCACTGCATGCATGAAGTGGAGCTGTGCATGGCAGAAGCTATAATGTGCAGTGGTTTTGGAAGTGGGCTGGATGTGGAACAGGCCTGGTGCATCCACAGCTATGCAGATCCACGCTAAAGAGAGGGGAACAGGAGCTAAGGCAGCTACTATAGCCATGAAGATGAAGCAGTGGCTGGGATGATTTGTTTGCTTTCAAAGAACATCCCAGTGTACAGCCAGTTTTCTGGGCTGTGCACTGGCACTAGTGTGTGCCCCTAAATGAATAAGCATCTGCTAAATTAAAAAAACAAACAAAACCCTTATTGTTTACTAGAGAAGAATTCTTGCTTGCTCCTACAAGCAGAGTTGCTCATCTCAAATTAAATGAATTTGTTCAACTCAACCTCTATTCAACAATAATTCATATCACAGAACTGTCCTGGAGCATGGCAAAAGTATATATGTGCTGTTCAAAGGTGTCCAAGGCTCACTGGCAATGGAAAATTGGGTAATCTTTATGCCCTAGGTCCAGATGTCTCTAACTGAAATGCATTAAAAAAGAAAAGGCAAGTTTATTACTGCTTATAACTTGCACTGTGACACTTTGCTTTATAACATCCTGAATTTTTCACCTCCCAAGAACAATGAACTTCAGAAAAGAATGAGGAGAAATTCTCTGTTGCTTTAACAAAAATAATTTGAGAAATGATTCTCTGAAAATAGTGTTGAATAAAAAAAGTTTGGATAGAAGATAAAAAGTGCTATTCTATGTGCTTTGTACAGATTTTGATTTAAACCCTATGTAAACCTGAGACATTTCTGGGGGGAACGGGGTGGTAAGTGTAATGAATGGGTTGTCAAAATGATATAACAATGCTTAAAGCCTAGCTGTCTTTTATGATGCAGACTACTGTGCATAGCAAGAAGACGCTCCTTATCTGCCACGGGTATGTAACTCCTACTAAAGAAAAACTGCTACAGTTGTTAGCAATATTTTTTTGCATTTTGTTCAAATTCTTTTAATCAGAGAATTCATCCATATGTTTTATGAAACCAAATCCAGATAAATCTTCTGTCGCACAAACATCTAGTAGAGAGGACAAACCTGATTAACTGAAGTTTTCGCTGTTATTGAATTCAACCAGCAAGCTACTTAACTTCAGCAGGTTTTTCTCTGAGCTTTCTTAATAGCCGATGGGACTTATAGTTTGCTTTCCCTCAAACCCCTGAATACAAAAAAGAACTTAATCAAAATTCAGAAGCTCACCTCTCAACACCAGAACAAAGCATTGACCTGAACATCAGTGCTATGCTGGACTCCTTAGGAACAGAGGGGCTAATAGACTACAGCATTACTCCACTGAGCCAATGTGCTGTTTCCATAAATTGATTATTAAGAGCCTAATAAATGTTCGAACTGAGAGTCTTTCACATTACTTTAAATAAGCCGCATCTCCTTTTCCCCCTCCTCTCTCTTTGCCTATCACAATTAAATAATTAATTGGATTTGGAAAATACTCAAGCACTAAAAAATGCAGTAGACATGCTTCTTCCTTGTAATGTATACCAGGAAACTGCTAGCCAAAACTGGGATGGGGGATGAGGAAGGGCTGGACTGACTCTGATGGTTTTAAGGGACCAAGTTGCACATAGCAATGCAATTACCACATTACGCAATACAAGATGTGACATAAAACAGCCTGTAAAAACCGTGGTTGTGACTAGCTAAAATCAGCCAAATGATCATGTGTGTTAGCAGAATTGCATACTTTCTCTGATATTATTCTACCTTTGTAGTTGGGTTTGGGAGGCAGATTCTGGGTCCTTCACTGAAGGCCCGATTCTGCAAAACAGTTAAGTAAATATATAATTTCTAGCACATGAAAAATCCCATTCCTGAGCACGTATTTAAGTGCTTTGCTGAAAAATATTATGTTTAAATTTAATCCCACGCTTAAGAGCTTTGCTGTAGTGGGACCACTGTGAAAGGATCAAACAAGACCAGAACAAAAGGATCTTCAAGTTCTCCTTTCAATGACAAGCTCAGCTAGAAAAAATAATCTTTTCTTATTTTCTTTTCAAGTGTTTCTCCTTAAAATGTTAATATTTTTAATTTACATTATAAATTATTTGGGGGTATTCTCATTCTTATTTTTTTCCATTTTAGATACATTTACTCTTAGTTCCCATTTTTCATGTTTTTTCTCCCTTTGGAAACATTGTTAGTCTGACTTAAATGCTTCAGAAAACAGGCTGGGGTACTGTAACAACATGCCATGGTATAAACACTGCGTGATGATGTAGGTCCTGACCATGCAAACACGCATGTCAGTAGCTTTACACATGTGAGTAGCCCTTTGGAATTCAATAGAGCTACTTAACATGCACAAGTGTTGGTCAGATGAGTATTTAGGCCTTGATTCAAAACCCACTGAATCAACAGAAAGAGTCTTGTAGACTTCAGTGAGCTTTGGATCAGGCTCCTAGACCCTGTTGTGTTAATTTAGATGGAATATACAAGCCCAAAGAGCCAAAGGTGTTAACATAACCTGATCACTGTCCAACAATAAACGGTATTTTAGATTATATTAAAGATGAGAATAACTGTCCTTTCGGGGGAAAACAGTTAGTTGAGATGGGCTGGTGCTGTGGCTGTTGTTGTTAAAGTTCAATCCTGTTTCCTTGAAGACAAAACAAGATAAACACACATGCAAGGGGAGGGGAAAAAAGAATAGCAAAGGTAAAAAATGCAGCTTTTGTCTCTGGTGTTGACTTCCATGTGCAACTTCACTGCGGGAAAACCACAGGCAGAACACACAGTTTTATCAGCCACTCCGACACCTGGCAATCCTATACCAGTATCGGGCATTGCTTTTAGCTGCCTCTTTCTAGTCACAGGTTACAGCAATGTTGCAAAATATGCAGCCTTGGCTGGCTAAGCCAGATTCTTATTAGATAGAAGGAAAAAAGGAGAGAGAGTCTGTCGAGGTGGCAGTGTCATCTGGATCCCTCTCTCTGGCCCAGTGTCATCTGGGTGCCTCTGTCAGGCCATCTCTCACGGTTAGGATGAAGAAGATTCAGGGTCACAGGAGATGGTGGGCATGGTAGCTTGCTCCAATAGCTAATTTTTCTTCTCCAAGTCTCTTTCGTTAAGGACAGCAAAAGGGAATGATGGGTAGAATAGCTCATCTTTATTTGCTAAGAGGCCAATTCTGAGGACTTTATGTTGGCACAACTCCTCTCCTTTGAAATCAATAGAAGTTTTACCTGAAAAAAAGACTAAGGATTTAGCCTTGGCTTTTAATTTGTTAATCGCTTGTTAAGTATGCAGGCAGCTTTTTCTTTGCTTTTCACAAAAACTCTCAAATATAGAATTAAAATAGTTCCTTCTAAAGCATTCATGTGACTGTTCAAAATAGCCACCATCTGATAAGAAGTGAAATGGAGAGCTAGATTTTCTTCTGAAGTCACTATTGTAACAGATGATAGAAAACTCACACAGAGAATTGTGATTCTAGTTCCTTCCAACTTTTGTTTTGGTATTAAATGGCAAAGGTGAAAACCATTCAATCTTCACTAGATTTATAATTTGTTTTAGGAAGAGGTGGACTGGGTGCCTGCTTTAGTAGATAAAGTGCTAATCCTTTCACCTCTAGGACATATATTTTTGTCTAACATAAGTTACTAAATAAACAGAATTTGGTGTTCTGTTCACAGATAGTAGTTTATATCAGAAAACCAATCGCCACACGAATTTCAGTACAATTGGCAGTCTTTGGCAAAGTAAGGCTCCGGATTAAGCTTGCAAAGGGACTGAATCATTTGTTATCCCTAGAAAGGGTGCAATCTTCAGTGCACAGTTGAGGTCAATAGCAAAGCTATGTGTTGAAAGCATACATTTATGGCTAGTTGCACTATATCTGGTGTATGAATAAAAAGTACTTCCCCGGTACTACCATTCTCCTGACTTTCAATGAGCACAATCATTCGGGGTGGGGGGAGAAGCAGTAAAAAGGAGGGGGGGGGGAGAAAAGAAAATTAAAATGTTAAAAACTCTATTATACTTTCATACATGACCTTTAAAAAATTAGACTTGAAAATATTGGGCCAGGTTGCATATAACTAGGTCTGACAGCTGTAAAGTTATAGATTTTTTTTACGCCTTTCTACCAAAATTTTAAACAATAAGCAGTCTCTGTGAGTTACAAACTGGCTGTCAGTCAAAGAAAATTCAGAATTTTGATCAGTGCTTAAGTATTTGAAGAAATACACTCTGAGAAACAGAACATCCTCTGTTCTGTAAGCTATTTGCCCTGTCAATGAGTGAGTTCCTGCTAATAAGTCATGCAAAATGATGCAGATTGAAGTTATGCAAAGAAAATCAGCTTTTTTGAAACTACTATGTTAGCTTATTTGCCTACTTATCATGTTGTGACAGCCTCAGGATCTTGAAACTGTCTACAGATATACACAAACCATTAAAAACTCCAAGAAAAGCTGCATTTGAAATAACAGCAAGTGTCAATATATCCAGGAAAACATAGGGCACTAAAATATTAATAACAAAACAGCTGTTTAACAGCAGCCTACCAAACATTTACAACATGTTGATGCTATTTATAAAAGAAAAGAGGGTTCATTATATTTGGAAAAATGATGGCCTATGGTTTCCAGGATGTTTTTAAAGCACAGATCAGAAGTAAAACATATGGTACTTAACCACATTTAAATTTTACCACTGTAGTAAGGAAAGTGACATCCCACTTAGATAAAAAGCTCTCAGTGTACACTGACTCTACCTTTGACAGCCTTCAGCAAAACAAATACTAGCTAATGCTGTTTATTCTAACATTAACATTTTTGTTACCGGTCTATTTTTTTTTAACAACCAACCAACCAAACACACAAAAGCAGCCAAAAAGCCCCTCTAATTCATTCAGGTTGATTGAGCTTAAGCGGATATATCTGACCTCTAGGCTTAAGAAGAGACTAAAAGTAATTTGAAATAATAAATTGGGATGATACAATGAATATTTACAATACCATGCATAATGAAAGGTCACTAAAAATTAATGTGAAACATACAGTGCACTGAAAAAGATATTTTGCAGCAGAAACTTAATGGGGTTGCATTTTCAGATGAGCTGAGACCTCGTCCTTTCTGTTTGTGGACATAACTTGCACGTATGAAAATTGTGCAGAGAATCTGATAGTGAGAAAAGCAATCACTCAGATTGGAGCCTGCAACTGAAGAACTGTAGGAGGCAGAGGATAGCTGCCAATATGAAAATGTACTCCATAAAGTCTTTATAATCTGATTTTCTGGACTCTTTATATAAGAAACAGAATCTTTATTAGGTTGTAGGGGTTTTGTTTTGGTTTGTTTGTATTTTAGATTGCTGTTTTCTTAATGAGAAATTGATGGATGATGACATCTGGAAGAAGAAAAAAAGCATATGGTTTAACTAGCTGTTTCTACAGAGGTTAAAATTGGCTTTGCAATTTTCTCTGGTTGCCATTATGACTGACAGATCATCAAATAAATCACTGACTTTTCTCACCTTCAGTTCTGGTCCTCTGTATCATCAAAGACACTAGGGGGTAAATTTGCACTGTGGCTCATGAGGAATTAGACACGCAAGGCCAATTAACATAAATGGGATTTGTGCACCTAATTCCCCACACATCATGTTGAAAATCTACCAGTAGTTTGTAATATTCATGTTTTCTTCTTCATTCTATTTATAATTTTTAATTATTAATTTCAAATATAATTAGTTTCTCTAATGGTATGAAATGCCTGGTAAGTTATCTAAAATATTGTTTGAGAGCCTTTGAGCTTGATGCTTTAGAGGACAAGAGAAAGTATATGTATGTGAAACAAAGGAAATAGGACAAAGAAGAGGTTTTACATGGATGCGCTACTAATACATTGAAATCTGCCCTTCTTTTCTTAATAGCTACCAATATCACCCATGGGCTACTGTGCCTGCCTTGCTTCCTTCCGCCAAAATTTAACCAAAATATATAAGTATTTATCAGCATATTCTAATTAAATAAGAAAAAATGTGTAACAGTTTTAAACACATTTTAGGGCCAAATGCTTCCCTCTGCCTTTTTTGATAAGAAGAAACCCTGGCACAGGGGAATGGAATGAGAGGTGCTGCTTGCATGTCATTCTATTCCCTTATCCCTCAGACCTGCTGCACCTGCAGGTTGAGCAGTGGAATTTGTGACCAGGGGATAGACCAGGAGGTGGGTGGGGCTGATCACACAATACTGCATTCTCTTCCTCCAACTCCATGGGACAAACTAGCACAAGTCCCATCTCCCCTGTGATGTGAATACCAGCCCCACTATGTAATTGTAGGTAAACATAACGCCCATGAAGTTTGTCAGATTAAGAGCTGTGGTGAAGTCCTTCCTTTATGTACAGGGGAAAAATTGACCTTTTTTAACAGATGTTTTCGAGATGTGTTGCACATGTGCATTCCACTCTTGGTGTGCGTGTGCCCCGCACACAATCACCAGAAACTTTTTCCCTCACTGGTACCTGTCAGGGCGCCTCAAGGATCCTCTGCTGCCATGCACCCCTGGCATCAGTATAAAGGGTCCAGCCAACCCTGAGCCCCCTTAGTAGTAGGGCAGGTTGTGGAATGGACATGTGCAACACCTCTTGAACAACAGTTATGAAAGGTTAGTAACTGTTTTTAATTCTTCGAGAGATTCCACATGTGAATTCCATTCTTGGTGACTCCCAAGCAGTTAAATGAGAGGAGAGATCTGAATTCATGTACATACAGACTGCAGTACAGCTTGACCAAATCTGGGATCATCTCTTGAATACTGAGGGATGGTTTAATAGGAGGAGATAGTGTGCACCAATGACTAGGTTGCTGCTTTGCAAATGGACAGGGATCTGTGCTAAGAATGCAGTTGAGGATGGCTTGTGATCTTGTGGAGTGAGCAGTCAGCTTTTCTGCAGCAGAGACTCCTGCCAGATCATAACACATGCACAAACAAGTTATCCCAGATGAAATTTTCTGTATGGCGATTGGAAGACCTTTCATATTGTCTACTATAGTTGTGAACAGATCAGAGGACTGCCAAAATGGTTTGGTCTATGTAGAATGCCAGTGCTTGTCTAACGTCCAATGTGTGTAGCCGCTGCTCATCCCTATTTGTGTCTGGTTTGGGGTAAAATCCAGGCAAGTAAATGGGTTGATTAATATGAAAATTTGAAACTACTGTAGAGAGAAACCTTAGATGAGGATGTAAGTACAGCTTATCTTTAAAGAAGATTGCGTATGATGGTTTGGATGTGAGGGCGGGCAGTTCAGAGACCCTTCTGGCAGGACTGATAGCAATTAGGAACCTTGATAGAGGAAATCACTTAGCTTTGGTGTTTCAGGTGCAACAGATAGTTGAGTATTTGTTGGATGGACAAATGCATTGGTGAGACTCCTATTTGATAAACCCAGATAGAGAACCTCTTCCATTTTGACAGGTAGGTGGCCCTGGTGGAGGACTTGCTGATACATAGCAAGACCTAGCCAACTTGCTCTGAGCAAGTCTGCTCTTTGGGGTTTAACAATGGAGCTTCCAGGCTAATAAATTAAAGGATTATAAGTTGGATGAAGCAGCCCAACATGGTACTGAGAGATCAAATTTGCATGCAATGGGAGTGAGATTGGAGTCACCACTGAGTGGTCCAATAGAGTGAAGAACCGTTGTTGGCAGGGAAAGCTGGGACTATTAATATAACTATTCATATAATTAATATGGTCCCACTTGATCTTTAGTAGCATGCAGTATAAGAGTGGGATGGGGGGGGAGCATAATAAAGCTTTCCCATCCAGGGTAGCAGGAAAGCATCTGTGATGAAGCCTGGATGGTGGCCCTGTAGGGAGCAGAATTGGTGACATTTTCTGTTATACTTGATCACAAATAAATCTATTTGTGGAGTCCCCCACTGCTGGAAAATGCATTTGGCTGCATCTGAAGAGACAACTCATGGTGACTGGAGAAAACGTGCTCAAGTGATCTGCCAGCTGGTTCCACACCCCTCAAAAGTAAGAGGCTTCGAGGTTGGTTGAAGGGGTTATGTAAAATGTCCATAGGTGTGTTGCTTCCTGACACAGAAAGGATGGCCAAGTTCCTCCCTGCCTTTGAGGCAAAACATCACTGCAATGTTGACCATAAGTAAAAATGAGTTTCTCCCCAATATGAGGTAGGAAAGCCTGACAGGCAAAACAAATCACCCTTAGCTCTCTGACATTGATATGAAGAGTGAGCTCAGTCGAGGACCAAACACCCTAAGTTCAGAAGGGTCCTAAGTGAGATCCCCACCTGGAGCCGATGCATCTGAGACCAAAGTCATCAGCAGTTGAGGACAGAAGAATGGAACACCTGAACAAATGTTGAGAGGATCCAGCCACCAATTCAGCTAAATTAGAACCTGTGAAGGTACTGTGAGCACAGTGTCCAGTTGGAGACATCTTGGCGAGTACACTGAGGCCAGACATATCTGAAGGGTCTGAGGCGCAACCTTGCGTGTTGTACTACATACGTGCATGAGGCCACATGCCCTTGGAGCCTCAGACAGTTTGGGGCTGTTGTGATTGGATGAATCTTAAGGTCTGTCATGATCAACTCTGGAAGGACATGCTCGGGTCTGGGTAGAGTCCAACACAGCCTGTATAAACTCTATTCTCTGCACTGGGCAAAGGTTAGACTTGTCTGCATTGACACTAAGGCCTTGACAACTGGCCAAATAAGATGAACGTTGGATATAACCTGAGCTTTTGACATGCCCTTGACTAGCCAGTTGTCCAAATAAGGGTAGACCTGCACTCCTACTTTCCTGAGGAATGCTACTACCATGGACGTATATTTTGTGAACACCTAAGGAGCTGCAGATAGCCAAATGGAAGTACCGTGAACTGGTAAAGTGAGTGCTTCACTACAAATCTGAGGAACTTTCTAGGCCCTTGGTGTATCGACATGCTGCTTTATCCCCTTCAGGCAGGAGCGGGGTGACCACCCCCCCTACACACACTCCTTCTTAAGAATGCACAGTGTGGGGGGGTCCCTATCACCCCAGTGCCCCTCACAACTGGGTTCACAGGGAATCCCTCTCCTGCTGCAGGCTCTCCACTACGTGGAGCCACCTGCTTCCCTCTATAACAGTCTGGGTCCCCACCGTAGCCCTCTCAGCTCCTGCGTGGGTTCCCCTCTCTGTTTGAGATCCCACCGTAGCCCTCCTGGATCCCGTGTGGTTCCCTGGTTCAGCTGGGGCCTCCTTGCCTCAGACAGTTCTGGGTTTGGGGCTCCAGCCTTCCCTGTCCCTCCAACCTGGTCAGGCTCAGGGTGGGCCCCTTGTTTGGTGCTCCCCCTCTTTCTCAGGGGACAGGGCCTTTTTACATGGCCCCTGGTGTGGCAGTGGAAGCACCCCCTGCACTTTCCCTGTGCCATGGCCCTCCCACGGTTTGTACATGGCTTAGCCCTCACTTAGGGCTAGCCTGGGCCCTGCAAGTCCCCTGAGGGCACTCCCTCCATAGGTGCCTGGGCTTCTTGCAGGCCCAACAACTTTGGAGCCCCCTGTTGACATCACAGGGGGTGCTCTCCCAGTTCCTGCTTTTTCCGGGTGGGGCCTCTGTGCTCCATCCCAGTAGGGACATCTCCTTTCATAGTGTCCCACTCGCCCACAGGTGAAACAGTTTTTAGGCCCCGGCACCGGCCTCCAGCCCCAGGTGCCTGGCACCTGATGAGGTTCATGTGACCTCCCCCGCAGCAGCTGAAGTAGTCTCCCTTGCTGCTCGGTGAGCCAAGCCACACAGGCTCTCCAGTATAGTCCATCTTCTTTCTCTCCACTTTTGGTCGCTCAAGTCTCTGATCCGGGCAATAGTCCCACAGTCCCTGCCCTGCCTCTTGTATCAGGGCGGACCACGTGTCCGCATTCTCCACCACTTGTGGCAGGGTGACAACTCACCACTGTGGTGCCCCCTGCTGGTTGCCCAGGGAATTAGCTCCCCAGCTTCTGGAGCACCCTCTGCAGGCCGGTGTCTCACCTGCCGCTGGCCCCGCGTCCTTCCCAGACCACAGTGCCCGTTACGCAGAGGTTCTGCCCACCGCAGTACCCCCTCACTCTGGGTCTCCCCTCCGAGGGGAACCCCCAACCCCCGATCCCCCCTTGCCTCAGTGGCTACTGCCAGTCTCCAATTAGCCCCCGCTCACTGGGACAGACGTCACTCTGTAAACCACTCATCATCGGCAAGGGGGGTTAGACCAGTTGCCTCTGCTTATCTCTGGGCTGCCCCTCTGCAGCCCCAGTACCCTTTGTGGACCCTTAACTCGGCCTGCAGCCTGGGGCTTTTCTAGGCTGCAGCGCCACAGCTCCCTCTGCCCTTCCCCAACACTGCTCCACCCTAGGTACCCTCCTCAGCCTCCCAGGCAGCCAGGTCCTTCTCTCTCTGAGAAGCTAGAGAGAGTGTTTCTTTCTTCTGGCCCATAGCCCTCTTATAAGGGCCAGCTGGGCCCTGATTAAGCTGACCACAGCTGTGGCTGCTTTCCCAATCAGCCTAGCTTTCCCTGCTGCAGCCCTCTCCAGGGCTACTTTATCCTCTTCAGGCAGGGGTAGAAATAAATTGGACGGTCTATCCAACTTCTACAGTGCTCAACACCCAACAGTCCATGGTGATACGGGATCAAACACTGAGGAAATGGGAAAGGTGATTTGCAAACAACAGGGTCAGGAGGTCCCTGGCAGCCGCAAATGCCTCCGCAATGGTCGGCACCAAGACAGTTTTGGTATGGTGCAATGCTGCAGATGTGGAAGGAGCTTTCTGACTCCAGACTTCACAGAACCTGCCTAAGTGCTGGAATCAACTGTACCATCTTTTGCAGTACCAAATCAGAGGAGTGCTTGAGCATTCTACTCTTATCCCCATGCATAGCAGACTTTAGTGCCAGGGATCTCCCCCTTTACATGGTCTGCTTCTTATGCCTCTTCTTAGACACTGGGGATGGTGAGCAGTGTTGGGATTCAAGCACACAACGTTGAGGCATTCAGTGCTGAGTTTGACTGACTTGGCTCAGATGCAGGTCTCAAGGCTGATTCCATGAATAGAAACTTTAGCTTGGCTTCACGATCCTTCTTTGTGTGAGGCTTAAAGTCCCTTCAAATTTGGCAATGCTCTCCAATATGAGATTCCCCGAGGCACTTCAAGCAACTTGAGTGTGGGTTGCTCAGGAGCATAGCCTTATTGCAGGGCTTGAAACCCAGTGACTGAGGCATCCCTTGGCACCACGAGCTGACCAAAACATTGAGATGGTAAAAAAAAATCTAACTAAATACTAATAACCGTAATAACAGTAACTATTTACAAGACAAGGCAACACAGTCCACTGAGAGATCTTGCGCATACAAGAAGAGCAGTTCCAGCAACCATCACAGATGGTAAGAAGGAACTGAGGTGGCTTGGGGTCAGCTGGGCCCTTTATACCGATGCCAGCGGTACATGGCAGCAGAGGGTACTCGAGTCACACCGATGGGTACCACTGTGGGGGGAAAAAAATCTGGTAACTGTGTGCATGCACACCAAGAGTGGAATGCACATGTGTAATTACTCAAAAAACAACTCCAGAGTTCAAAAGGTAGCTGAGTCTCCATGACAATTCTGCCATTTGCACCCCTCTTTTGGCAAGAGTGATGGTGATGTTTATGATGTGGACTATCAGCTCCTTTTACACATGCCATGGAACAACCAGTACTGGATTTGAACCTTTGACTATGTGATGAAATGCTTAGATTCCAACAACTAATGCTACAATCACCCCAGTCATAAAAGGTTTCCTTCCATTAATTTTAAATCTACTCTCTCCTTTAATTTCATCGCCTGTCTTTTTCTTCTTGTTCTGTCTCTTCTTCTTTTTTTGTTATGGGATAGGATTAAAAAAATGGAGAACATGAGCAATTGTTATACCTGAATACTATCGGGCTAAATAATTCTAGACATTGCAGTCTCTCATCATACATAAATCCTATTACAAAGCAACAGAGGGTCCTGTGGCACCTTTAAGACTAACAGATGTATTGGAGCATAATGCCCTGACGAAGTGGGCATTCACCCACGAAAGCTTATGCTCCAATACATCTGTTAGTCTTAAATGTGGCACAGGACCCTCTGTTGCTTTTTACAGATCCAGACTAACAAGGCTAGCCCTCTGATACCATAAATCCTATTGTAACTCAAACCTTCTTTGTTTCCCTTTCTGGAGCTTTCTTAGTAACGTGTATAAGGGTGAGGCAACCAAAAATGGTTTCACTGGTACAAGGGACAAATCATTCAATGCAATAAGGCAGTTTTGCACCACTTACTCTGGGCAAACATTCCCTAAAGCCAACCTAGCCACCAACTGCATTATAGGTTGATCTTCAGGGTGGGGCAGAGCTACTGTAGCACTTTTCATGCCATATGCATTCCTGCAGTCAGTGCTGGGGGTATGGCTATAGCCAGGAGGGAAGGGGAACATGGTCAGGTCTTCCTTGTGACATTTACTGCCATAACAGCCCAGTGGGGACAATGGCATTGGGTGCCTAAAGGAGTTTGGGGAGTGGACAAGTGCTGAGCAGCTCTGTGACTGTGGGATCACAAAGAGGGTCTTTAAGCCACCTTTGCCCTTCCAACCTCCTGTCTTGCACTAAGTGCTCCTTGGTTGGCCTCAGGCACCAAATGAGAGTGGGTCTTTGTTTGATATTGTGTCACTAGTTTATATTATTTCAACTCTATTCTTTTCCTGATGCATCCCAGCTCCCTATTGACCTTTTAAAAAAACTGTTACTGTGCAGCGAGCTCTGTGTAGTAGGTTGACATAATGACTCCTAAACTTTTTCCTTCAAAAGGTCCTCCTAAACTCAGAATATATGAGAACTGTTGTTTATTTTTGCCTATGTGAACTATTCTCTCTATAAATAATTATATTTCATTGCACTAACACAGTCCTCCACTATGCTTAAATCCAGCTGGAGTTGCTTTAATCCTTCATAGATTTTATAAAACCAAAATAATTTAGTGTCAGTGGGAAAAAAAATCACCTCACTCTAAATCATTAATATATTAAACACCATTGTTCCAAAACTACTAGCCCTTGAGTACCCTCAGCATTATTGTTTCTGCACTCTGAGGAGCAGCTGTTCACCATAAGTTTTATTTATCCTCCATTAACCAGTTTTGAATCTATGCCTGGACTTTACCTGTTACCCCATATTTTATTTTTTCCATTAATAGGCTCTGTGGAGAATTAGATACAAAGAAAACATCAGGAGTACTCCCTGCTTATAGGCCTTCTGAATGCAGAAAGAGAATGGTGCAGTTTGCTCCAAGTGAGAATCCAGAGATTATAGATTCAACTGAATAGACATGGAAATAGCATAAAAAGTTTTAATTCACTCCATAATACATGCAACACATCTAGATTTGCCATCATCTAATGTCTCCAGTTACAGGACATTGTGCATTTTTTTAAATGGAAGAGGCAGCTTAATTCTTTGTTCATATCATATAGTGGCAAAAGCAACTGGAAAGATGAGATTTGATGAGATTAGCTATTAGTATACTCAAATAGGGTTTTACTTGTTAACCTAACTAAACTGTAATCTTGAGCTATTATTTGAATTATTTGTTTACGGTATTGCCTATAATGTGTGAGGTACTTTTCTAAGATTCAGGAAGAGATGGATTTTGCTTTAAAGAGCTCACAAAGGACAGACAGACAAGTAGGCAGAGTTTGGGAAACTAACCGAGGAAAGATAACACATGGGTGGACATGGCTGGGAGTATTGGTGCAGCAAAGGAAACAAGAAGCGAGGTAAAAGAAGAGTAACTAGGAGGGGCTAGGTTATTAATGTGGAAGCAGTGTCAAGAAGATTGAATTTGAGTTGGGTTTTTCACATTAGCTATTCTATAACTTTTCAGCAGTGTACATTGAGAAAAAGTGCCTTTATCTGATACATTTTCAGCAATTTGCCAGTACAAAATGTTAGGAAGTCCATTAGTCTTTGTATATTGAGTTTGTTTTATATAAGCTTTTCTCTTCCTCTCCCCCCCCCCCCCCGCAGCCCCCATAACCATATTATACTACAGTGACATGCAAGCAGTTCATGTGGAAGTTTAAGCTACTGGAAGAGGTTACTTTAGGACACATCCTCAAAAGTTAAGTGTAAAGTTCCATTTTCCAAAATATCAAACCAAACAAACAACAAAAAACCAAAAACTCGAAACCAAATCCACAACTGCTTCAAATTCCAAACTCCCAACTCAAGACACACAAACTTTACAATCTTGAAGGCCACTGTTAGTATATAGGTCTGTTTGTTAGCCTGGGATAGAATTTTGGGTTTGACTTTTTGATACTCTATATCTTATACTTATATATGTAAACAAAGGACAAAGACTGTGTATGTTGCTTCTGCCTAGTCAAATGGATTTGTTAGTACAATGGGAACAGATAAGAGTGGTTACAGTATTACTCAAAAGCACACTTTAAGATTGCCTCAACCCCTATCTCAAGGCAAGTCAAGCAACCAGGCAGGAGAGGTGAAGAGGCTTGGGGGGAAGGTATACAATGCTAAAAGGCCAAAGAAATGCCTGTCCCTGACTGCAGCACTACCTAACTCCTTACCCCTCCCATGGGGTACAAAAGGGGTGGGACTGTAGGCAGGCATTGCAGGTATATTTGGGCCTGCTAAGAAGGAGGAGGGGGGAATGAGAATGGAGAACGGGGACACAGGCAAGGCTCTGCAGCATCAGAGCTGGGAAGGGGAACACGGGTGAACACTCTGCAGTGTCAGAGCTGGGAACAGAACACTGGGAAACAGACTCTGCTGGTATGTAGAGCTATGGCTATGCTTGTTTGGAACTAACCCCAATAAACGTCGCATTGCCTGCACTTTGGACTTCTGGTCTTCTGCTTTCTGTCTGTGTGACAAGAACCAGGGGAGAGGATGAAGGGAAAGCCCTCTAACAGCCACATGGACCCAATATTCTAGAAGCCTGATATCTGAACTTAACTTGCATATTAAATTAATATAATTATTATTCAGTACAAATACACAGAACCATAACATGTTTTTTATCCAGGTCTTCTTTGATAGATGGCTAGAGACTGAAAACAAATGTACAGTTGCTCCAGGTATAATGCGATAATGGTCAGAGGTTGACCATTTTAAGAATCCACAAATAGCTCCATTTGGGCAGCAATATGTCCATTCCGATTTCACAAATAAATAGTTCTGTGTTTGTACAGCACAATAGGGTCCTGCTCAATGAGTGGAAGTCATAGCACAACCACAACATAAACGATAATACTGACTTTAAGATTAAAAATAGGGACCTGTTCCGCCCTGCGACACTTGGTGAAATCACAACCAGCTAAAGCAGGCATATTATCTGCATTCCTGATTCACTCCATTTTCAATGCCTATGATGTCATCTTTTCCAAGGGACCTCTGAATTCACATCCAGGCAGGTTATTGTTAAATCCATATATTTATTCTGCTCCTGATGGGGTTCTTAATTTTAAAATATATCTACAAAACCCTTTTCATTCTGCTTTAAGGACTAGCTCATCTTCATAAAATTTGACATGAGACGATTCATCTGAAAGAACCAAATACCCAGGCAGCACCAAAATTAACCCCAATTCTTCTACAGTATTTACTAGTTGTTATAACACCATTTTTCTATATCACTCCTGCAATTACTGGTACTCAAAGAAAGTATTTTCTAGAGATGGGTCTGAACTAAATCTTTGGCTCCAGATATTCATTTCCCCATGCTCCAATGACCCTGGGGAGACAGAGAGCCAAACCTAGACCTATTTTTTTTCAGTTGGTCTCCATTATTATAAACAGGCTGAACCAAGATCTTTTATCCAGACTTTAGAGGACTGAAACCTGGATCTGAATTTTGTGACTTGAGATCATCTTCAAAATTCTTCAGAATACGCTCAACACACTAACTAACCATTACTGGTCAACACTAATTCTACTATATATGCTCCCAACAAAGTGAGAGAAACATGAGCATGATTGAAGAGGAAATGTGCATGTCTGGCTTTGAGGCACTAGTGTTAATTCTGGGAGAGGGAGCCCCCAACAACTGCCATCTTCTCTGAAAGCTGAGTTGACTCACAATAACCATCTAATAGAGGAGGGAAAGTTGAAGTTCCCTCAAGCATTCTGCCAGAGGAGGGTAGTTTTAAATTCCATTAAAAGCTCAACAGGAGCTCCACTAGTGAAGGAGGCTGTTGCACAGATATGCTAATTTGACAATTCCATAGCTGCCCTTGCCATTGCTACTTTCCGGGACAGCGCTGACTCACAGAAATTGAGAAACTGTTGCTGCTTTCCACTGTCCTGGTAGATTTTCTGTCATTTGGCCTCTAGCATGTATACTGAGACACTTTTTTGCAGTGTTATGACCATGTCAGTCCCAGCATACGAGAGAGTCAAGATAGAAGAAGTAATATATTTTATAAGACCAAAACTGTAATATCTGAATGATATAATATCACACATGCCTTGCTACTGCACCTCAAAATCAATAGACACACTAAAGTAGGCCCATTCCTAGTCCCATTGAAGTCAATGTCAAAACCCCAACTGAGTTACAAAGCGACTGAATCAATGGAGACTAAAACTTGGAAATTCATTTTACATTCATTTTACATTTGCTTTAAAAAATGTTAGTGATCCAGAATTGTCTTGCTATATATTTATCCAAAGTTTGTTCTTATGAAAGTTCCAAAAGGTAACAACTACTATATTCCCATTCTATGCATCAATTTACACTTGAGAAATATTGCCTCCTGCTGCTCATAAGAGTTGTTCCTCTAATTTAGATCATTAGACACATGTTGGTATCTAAAATGAGTGATCCTGCTATAATTTGTACGTGTATGAAATCTACCTTTCCTTAGTTGTGGTTTTCATTTATCTAATTTTGCCCAAGACCAAGAGTAATGGAAGCTGCCTACAAAGTGTAACATTATTTGTATTTCTAATCATTTTTAAACAGTGCAGAAAAAGATGAAGACAGTCCAGGCAGTCCAAGCATACACATGTGTATACAATTCCCAGTATTTACCTAAACATAAACCGAACCACAGTTAGAAAATCTAGACCATGAAACAGTGTGCTACTATAGCTACAGAAGCAGTAGCATACAGCATCACAGGCAGCAACTATGACTTGTGGCAGAGAGTGTAGCCATGAATTGACTCATAGGGCTCTATTCCCTTGTGGTCATGCATTTTTTACTGTAATGAGGACGTAGTATGACCTTCTGCCCATTAATGGGGGCCAGCTTGGACAGCTGTTAACAGCGAATAAGGAAGGGGTATTAGCCTTTTCTGTATCCGACAGGCTGTTCAGGGTTTGTAGTGAGACCTCAGATCATTCTATAGGGAAAGAAGGCAGTGGGGAGAGAAAGCATTCTCCTACCACCAGAATAATTTGATTTTTGGATGATAATCTTTTGGATTTTTACCTGACTCCAGCCCCGCTCCTATGGCTATTTTGATAGGATGGGGGATCTGGCACTCAGAGGGGAAAAGAAGAGACACAATGAAGAAAAAAGCAACATCCCACAACCACCACACGTACACACATTTTAATGAAAAACAGAACTTTCCACACATGATTTTGACACTCAGCTCCTTGTGACTTTCAAGCATCTTTTTCATTTCTCCAAAAATGAACTATGGAAGTTAGAGATAGAAAAAACGAACACTATCCATTCAGTCAACTTCCCGCTGCTGTATGAATTGGGCTCCAAGACATTTTCTAGTGTCTTGCCCAGCCTAGTTTTAGAAATCCCAAATGACTGGATTTCTGAAACTATCTCTGAGAGTCTGGTTCACTGCCTAATCTATCTCAGTGACAGAAGGCTTTTCCTGATACATGGTTTATATTTTTCCTTTCTTACTTTCATCATAATTTCCAACATGCCTCCATGTAGTTCCCTAAATAATTGATTCCACCTTTTGCTATTTATTTTTAGGGTGTTATGTTGTTCCCCCTTACTTGATGCTTAGCCATGCTATATATAGCTAGCTCTTTTAATATTTCCTTAGAAGAAATGTATAATTCATAACAAATAACAAATAATGTAACAAATTTAGCTGCTTTTTTCTTGTCACAGAAAAAACTGAGCAGATTGTCATTCCCTTAATTTTATTTGTAATTTAAAATTATTCAGATGTTTTTTATGATCTTTTTGGTAACCTATAAATTGCTCACAAACAGTAATCTGTCATGATTTGAGTTGCTAGGTGGAATTGGTCAGAAAAGTCACAAGGTAGGGGCTAGCCTGGTATTCAGGAGACCTGGGTTCAGTTCCTTATCTGCCACAGATTACCTTTATGACCTGAGACAATGCACTTAGGGCCAGATTTGTAAAGTATTGAGGTGCTTAATGGGATTTTTGAAAGCACCTAGCCACCTAACTGTCCTTGAAAGCAATAAAGCCTAAGCATTTTTGAAAATCCCATGAGGTGTCTGTTTGCATCTTTAGGCATCAAAATACCTTTAAAAATCTGACCCTGTGTGTCTCAGTTCCTCCTCTGGAAAAGGAAAATGATAGCATTGCCTTAACCGCATAGAGGTATTTTGAGGATTAATGCATTAAAGAATGTGAGGCGGTTACATACTGTGGAATGATATAAGTACTTAACATGGATAGATGGTTTGTGTTCCCTGAACATAGAGGTGTATAAGCATTTTCTGGCACAGAAGAGTGTCTGGTTTTCCCAAATTAATTTGTAAGAATTTTCATGCACCTAACTGATGTTTTTTTAAGTGTGAAATCCATATCTGTGAAACTTGATATCTTGAAAGTTTGCAGAAAGTAAATGAAAAATAGGTGTTAGTATGGCTGAAGCCAATTCATTTAGGCCCAGATTTTCAAAAGTATTTAGGTATCTAAAGATGAAGATAGGTTCCTAGTGGGATTCAAAGGACCTAAGCAGGTTAGGTGCCGAAGTCCTATCGAAATCAAGGTAAATAACCTGCTTAGTGATTTTTGAAAATCACACAGGCATTTATCAGCATCTTTAGGTACCTAAATACTTTTGAAAAATCTGACCCCTAGGGTCTTGAGCTGGAACCACTCAAGTCCACAGGAACTTTGCAATCAAGTTCACATGGTGAAGAAACAAGCCCTTAAAAATTTCAGCGAAGAGCTGTGAAACTTTCCCTCCAGTATTTGCCTAGTCCTAGCTGTAATCTAAATCATTCCCTCCAGCTCTCTGATCATGTTTCTTGCTTTTCTTCAAGTGCTCTCTAATTTATCAATATTTTACTAGCAATGTGGAGTCCTGAAATGAATGCAATATTTCATGTGACTTATAAAATGGAACTATTATTTTCCTGTTCTGAAATGGGATGCTTTTGCATATGCAGTGCAGAATAACATTGGCCATTTTTGCAGCCATTTCCCTTTCCAGACTCATATTTAATTTACTTTCTATTAGCATCCCAAGGTCATTCCCAGCATTATCACTTCACAATAATTTCTCTCAGTTGTATTAGCCTGCATTTTCCCATGATGAACAACATTTTCTAATCTCTTTTTTGTAACATACCCAGTTTCCTCAGTAGTGTTTGCAACTCCACCCAAAGCAGTATCCTCTGTGAATTTTGCTTGTGTTTTCTTCACTCACCCTTGCAGGTCAATAATGAAGATATTAAATGAGTCCTAATAGTGATCCCTGTGATCAGGGCCGATGCAAGGATGTTTCGCATGCTAGGCAAAACTTCCACCTTGCGCCCTCCCTGCTCCCCGAGCCCTGCGGCAGCTCCCCACCCCCACCCCCGGCCCAGGGAGCCGTTTGGCAGCTCCCCACCCCAGCTCACCTCTGCTCTGCCTCCCACCCCCCCCCCCCGAGCCCTGCAGCAGCTCCCCACCCCCACCCCGCCCTGAGGCACCTCCCCCGTGGCAGCTCCCGCCCCCCCGCCCGGGGAGCCGGGCGGCAGCTCCCCACCCCAGCTCACCTCTGCTCCGCCTCCTCCTCAAGCACGCTGTTGCTGCTCCACTTCTCCCACCTCCCAGGCTTGCGGCGTCCATCAGCTGTTTGGCGCCGCAAGCCTAGGAGGGAGAGAAGCAGAGCAGGGTGGCGTGCTCAGGGGAGGAGGCAGAGCAGAGGTGAGCTGGGGCGGGGAGTTCCCCTGCGTGCCGCCCCCCCCCCTTACTTGCTGCAGGCAGCCCTCCCCGCACCCCCCTACCCCAGCTCGCTCCGCCTAAATGCCAACGACAACCGGGGTGGCCGAAGATCCTGCTGCCGCGGTCGCTGCCGAAGAAAATTCTGCCCCCCAAATGCTAGTGCCTAGGTCGCCTAATAGGTTGTACCAGCCCTGCCTGTGATATTTTACTACATATCTCCCCTAATGTGATACATTGCCATATTTCATTACCCATTGTTTACTGTCTTGTAGACAATTTTCAGTCCTCATGACAGCATTTTTACTCCATCTTAATTAATTTTTCAATTAAGATTTCCTGAGACACAGTATGAAATCTATTAATAAAATGAAAAATCTATTACATCTGCTTCATTCCCTTCATTCCCAATTTTGTAATTCTATTTAAAAATAGAAAGCAATTGATGCCAGAAACAAGACAGTAAGTTTGTCTTGTTTTATTTTACTTTACAAAAACTAATTAAGCTGCGCTCTGAGCTGGGAGAGCCCACACACCATCACCTAAAGTCCTCTGAAATAATCATACCCCCTAGGTTTCAGATAAAGGGAGCTATATATTTATAAATCAATAGATTAATTTTAGAAGTAGTTACATAGATATCAGCAGGGTAAAATTGTTTTCTTCATTTATTTTGATAAACTACATAAAAGCTGAATAGCCAGAGTGATTTGAAGCCCATACAACTGCCTGAGGGTGTGTAGGAGAATTTCTTTTTATACTCATTCAAGCATGAACAAGCTAAAAAAGATAATTTCTTGGTTGGTCAGCATAATTCTGGATCCACATTTAACTTCACACACTAGCTGCAACCTCCACCCCAAAAGGAAACATAATGGGCCAAATTCATTCCTGATATAACTCAGTTAAGAGTCAGTCATCAATATTATTGACTTATATAGCATCATAGGTCTGTGTGGCGCTTTACAATACAGATGAACAGGTATCCCTTCCCTGAAGACTTTACATTCTAATAGCCCAAACACTCAACGTCAAAAGGACTACCCGCATAAGAAAAGTTACTCAAATGGGTAAATTGTTCAGGGTCAGGTCCTAATAAACTATGACTAGCTAAAGCAGTCCCCATTAATGTAGAAGTTCAGTTCCCTTGTTCTGACGTGGGTTAATACTTTTTTCAAGCCAAGTGTCTTCTTCATGTACATAGTGTAGCACAGTAGTTTTTGTTACAAACATCAAGCTGTGATAGTTGCTGCAGAAAGTGTTATTACTCCTGTACCCTTTCAGGGTTGCCCAAGGGATACAGGGTGAATCATACCACCTGCTAATAGTGCTAGGGAGTGCTGTCTCTGCTCACGGGGGAAAACTCCCCCAAAACTACTGGTGGCTGGTGACACCAAGCACCCTGCTCCAGAGTCCATAATCCCCGCTCTTTCCATCTGCAGGCTAGCAATTTTTACACCCCAGACTTTAGGCTCCCTAAGGGAGTCCCTGTGGCAGTGCAAAGTGTACCTGTGGTTAAATCTCTGGAGATAGTAAGCCCACAAAATTCTGCTTTGGTCCCAGGGCACAGGTCCCTCCAACCTGTCTGTACATCCCAGTTTGTTACACTTCAGTACCCAGTCCCTCGACACCTGCAATGCACACAGAGTTGCAGCCTCCATGGAAGCAGTGCCCCCCATTCACAAGCCTCATCTCAGTTCAAAACTCTCCTTAGCACACAGCTCTTAGTCATGTCTATAGTAAAACCAAATAGCAGTTATTAGACAAACCTTAAGATAAAGATTCAGATAAAAGCCAATATAAGAAGTGGAAACATATGGTTAGAAATAATAGAAAAATATAAAATGCAGTCTAGAGCCTATACTTATTATTCCTTTCCTGTTTAATACATTTTTTCTCACCCAATAGTCAATCTGCACAGCGCTTGTCCTGTTGAGAGAGCTGGGATTCACTTTTCATGAGACTCTCACACTGGCAATGTTGCCTCAGTAAAGGCCTCCTTTTTGATAGTTCCAGACCTTTTGTCTCTTTCAGAACTAGGGTGTTTTGTTAACTTCAGTCCACCCCAAGTTCCCCCTTTTCAAGGTCTTTTTCTTGGTCTCTTTTGTGTTTTGTAAAGGCCCCCAAGCCTGCACCTTGTCTAGACTGTAAACACTTGGCAGGGCTGTGTTGAAAAATGTCAATTGATCTCATTCTTCATTGAGTTAGCACTGAGGATCACCCCACCCCCGGCAACCAGTTTCACTTCCAGCAGCTTTGGAACACTATATTCTATATATTACATAATTCTTAAAATATCATCCATTCATATATTCTGCAATAACCATGCCAACTAGCGAGTTCTTATCTTTTGGCAGAGAACACACATGGTCCCCCCTGTGAAATAGTGTGAAGACGGAGATCACAGGGAAAACATGCCCATCTTGGCATGTCTAGGGAAGTCCATGGATATAGACTCATTAATGTGTACCCTCCATCTGTTGCTAACATGTGGTATCTGGGTCATAACCCCCTTCCCCAAAATATCTTTTAACAATTGATACTTTCTACAAATCTTTAAAAAATATCCCAGCCATCCATGTACTAATGGGACAAAGCTGAGTAAGGCTTAAAGTCTTTGCAAATTTGGTAGTGAACTCAAATATGATCTTCCCCCCAAAATGTAAAGCAGCTTGAATGTGGATCACTCACTGGCATCGGCAAAGAACAAGAGACTCAGGACTTGACGCCTGGTGACCGAGGTGACTACATAACTATTTCCAAGAAATGTACAAGCACACTGACAGCATTTACTAAGGCAACCCAAGCAATTTCAATGACTGTCATGGGTGGCAAGAAGTAACTGAGGGAGCTTTGGGGCAGCTGGGCCCTTTATACCAGCCCACAGTGGCAAGCAATAGTAGAGGGATGTCAAGCAGTCCCATGGGGACTGAGGGAAAAATTTCTGATGACCATGCATGGGACATGTACATATCAAGAGTGGAATGCATGTGTACAATCTCTTGAAGAAGAAAATTCAGCTAGCACACAGCACAGTCATGTGGAATTTGCTCACCTACAATGATTGCACAAAAGCAGCTTCTCTGGGGCTGTTTTTATTTTTTAAAGTATTTTTAAAAAACATTTATATATATATATATATATTCTTTTAGCTTCACTCCAAATTATCATCATATTTCACCAGCAAGTACACAGAAGATGTACAGTGTGTGGTTATTTTTTTATTGGATAGTCATTAAATTGATCAACTTAAAAATAGACAAGTCCATTGTGTGGATATGTAGAATAGTTATCAAATATATCAAAAACAGTAATTGTAATAACTGCCTGACTATAAATTGATTTGTAAAGGTTAGATATCTTGGTTAACTGTCTGTCTTTGATTTAGCATGCTTTGTTTCCATGCTAAATCATCTCAAGTTTGAACAGACTGATATGCAAGCAGGCAAAAACCTTTCTAACTTATTTCAACATATAATATATAATTTTAAGATCATCATCAAGTTTCTGGTTTAAAGTATTAGTATTATATCAAACAAAGCCAGAAATTTAGGTGTTATAAAAATAAGAACAATACAAATATTTTCAGATTTTTTTTTCAAATTTAATTTCCATACAGTTGTTTTAAAATAATTACTTCCCTGCACCATTTGCAAAGCCAAAATTGCAGCAATGTGCTAATGTCATCAAATGAGGATCTGTTCAGTTATTTTTAACTATCATTTTAAAAAGAAATGTGAGATTAGCTTCACCTACCTTGAAAGAAAACTGGTGTGACTAGGCACAAGGACAAAAATGTTTAGTGAATATGAATATGTAGTTAAAAAGGAATTTAAAATAATAATTATAATTAAAAGACACTATTTCCCCATTCCTTTAGCTGTGAATGGTAACAGTGTGAATGTGAGTGGTCTCAGCCAAACAGTCCATTAGTACTGATACTTTCTAGCAGTGTTACCAGGGTTTTCTGAATCTGAAACTATGGTAATTAGTTTTTGTTTTCCAAGGCAGTTTCAAGACATAAATTAATGGGGACACAGCTCCTCCATCTGATAAATGATTGGTACACACAAGACTGCTTTCACCCCCAAATCCTGGTTTTTAGTGATTCTAAAGCACACATCCAAAATAACAATAGTTTAGCGCACTCCAGGTACAGTTACTCAAAGTCTGAGATGGTGTCTAGTGATCAGCAGCAGGTTTCTGGTGTCCAGCCTTCCTCCTCAATGCTGGGGAGCTGGATGTCAGTCTCCTAGTTTCTCGGAAACCTCTCCAAACTTCTCCAAATTGTACATTCTAACTAATCTCTTTTATAGGTCTTTCAAAACAAAGCACATAAACTCATAGTAACCCCAAGTGGACTAAAAATTTCCCTAACAATAGCATAGAGCTCATAATTCTACTTAGTAGCAAAGCAATTCCCAGCAAAAACCCATGGTCACAGACACTAGATTCAAGGTCAGCTATCCACACACTCTGACATTTTCATGAATATGTCACTTTATTTTTGTTAGTAACACTACTGCAGTGCAGCTGTTTTGTCTGCTTAGGCAAAGGCCAAATTATTCCTGACTATGTGGTATTCTCACATACATTTAATGGTGTCCGAGTACACAAAATGGCTGCAGTTATGTCAAGTCAGTTCTCTCGTACAGCAGTGCCTCCAGTCTGAAAATATAGGTTATGATCTGGTATGATAAATCCTACTTTCCTAAAGAATGCCAAAACCCTGCCCTTACATCATTGTCTCCACATGGCCCTGAGCTTCCCAACTCCCATTGCCAGGAGCACAGCTGTCACCCTTTCTGTGCTGCAGTTTGCTCTGGACCACAAGCTGACTTTTGTGAGCCTTCTTATAGTGCACACAAGGTCCAAAATGCAGGTTAATGCTGATTGAGTCCGTTCTAATTTGCACAGAAAATTTGGCTGTAATTTATTTTGTATTTTCAGGAGAAGGAGCACAGCACACTGGTTGTTCCCTAACTCCTTACTTTCCAGGATAGCCAAGACAGCATACTGTGGTCCTCATGGACTTGAACATTCTGATATAAGGGGCTTGAAGATGGCTGCCCAATAGGATAATAGCTACATATTGATTTGTATGGCCTTCTACAGCTCTTTGTTTTTTCCATTCCTTACATGCAAATACCTCCCTCTGCACTGTGTAATGGAGGATGAATCCAGTAATTAATGGAGGACCTACATGATCCCCCACCCCCAGGCACAGTGGTGGAGTGGCAGATGTAAGTGTGAATTATGTGGCTTCAGATCACAAATGTAATTTGTCTTTCAGTATTCTAGTGGTGGAATGACATATACTAAATGACCCACTTCCACTGACAACTGCTGGGGTATATATGAATGTCATACAGAACTGCAATAATATCCGTGGAGAAACAGCATTCAACCTGAACTGGAAATAGCAAATGTATGGGACACTTCCACTGACCTTATGTAGGCTTCACAGCAGGACCAAAGAGGGATGAACAAACCTTAAATATTGGTTCCAAATGAAAAATTCCATTCAGATAATCTGATTTAAGCACTGGCCTCCTGTGGCTACATAGCACTTAACCAACTTTAATCTTGCCCATAATGGATGGAGAGCTTTATTTGCATGTGTCATTAAACTCTTTAAAGGTAACTTGCCCAGAAATAACACATTTCGTATAATTACTTGTATTTTGCTATAGTTTGACACTGCTTCAAAGCTCTAAACAATGGGTTGCATGAGTCAACAATCTACACATATTTGTAGGAAATAAGGCTAATAGAGCATCAGTGCACAGCAATAATAGGTTCTGATGAGAACTAGTTGAAAATTGTAATTTTGCAATCATTTTAATTGAAACTGTAAACCTCTGTCAAAATTTGAATTTTTTCTTTAAAATTTCACTGAAGAGGGAAATTTCAAAAATTTTCAACTAGCGCTGGCTCATAAAGGGCCATTTTGAAATATTTATGGTGGATGCTTTAACTTGAACACAAGGCTGGTAGTTAGGTAAGCTGAGTGCTATCCACACTTCCACAACTGATTCAATGTCACTTTGGGCCAGTCCCTTAACCTGTCTATGCTCCATCTGTAAAATGTGGATAATAATCCCTATTCATCTTTGTAACAAGCATGTTGAGAACTGTATGTAAAATACAGATCCAAAGTCCACTGAAGTCAGCAGGATTCTTTCTATTGATTTGAATGGGGTTCAGAACAGGTCCTAAAAGTGCAGAGTGTTATTTTTATCTTTTATTATCTGAATTGCTTGTTGAAAATTATATTCATGATTTTATATTTCCACATACAAAAAGCAAAACGTACTTTGAATCTAATTAATTTTATTTTAGATTAAGAAAAACAATAGGAGCAAAAATAAAAACTCCTTAACAGTAGAGTGAGTGAGAGAGAGAGAGAGAGAGAGAGAGAGAGAGAAAGAGTGTGTGTGTCTTTTCTGTTCTCAGTATCCAAACAAAATGGAGGATGAACATTACATACAGTGAGATTTATTAAAAGTTTATGGTTGCAGATCAATGTCACAGCTACATACAACATGTCAGAAAGAATAAAATTAATGGAAATGTTGAAACAAAAACTAATTTTGAACCCAAAACATTTCTAAAACATTGAAACAAAATGTTTTAATTTTTTTTAATGTTTAGGTATTTTGTGTAAAAAAAAATATTGGCAAAATTGAAATGAATTTGTGAAACATTTTGGTGTCACTTAATCTGCATTTTTCTCAAAAAAAGTTTTGCGCAAAAAGTTTCACACAGCTATAATGGCAAGCATGCAGAAAGTTAGTTTGATGACTTTTACTTATTGTATTATCTATATTACAGAAACCAATTTTAGAGAGGGGCTTTTGTGGGGATGGAGTGGGGCCATTTGCAGTTGAAGTGGGGGACAGGAAAGGACTGTTCAGTATAAGAAAGAGGAATGGGTAAATGAAAGAAATGGAGGGAAGAGGGCAGTAGGAAGGAGAAAAGAGAGGAATGGGGAAAAAAGGAGAGAGAGAAGCATAACAGGAATGGAAAGAAAATTTGGGGAGCTGAACGCTTGAACTGGTAGGAAAGAATGATAGACAGAAGTTGCCTTTGAATTGTTGCCTTTTAGGATTCTCTGTACTGACTGCACTGAGATTTCTAGATACTTAAAACCTCTTTCTTCACAATTTAGAACCAAGGGAGTGTAGAATGATTTTTCTAAGAGCAGATCCAGCAAGGAAAGCAAGTCCCACTACATGTAAAAGGAAATATCAAACTTTCTGGCATTTAAAAGAAGAGAGGGTTAGATTATTTTAAATTAAATTTTAAATGCAGGTGAAATTCATAATTTGTGGTACAGCTGCTGACATTTTTGCTTTTCCCAAGACCCATGTAGAAGCTAGATGATTGTATCTTGATTGAGAAGGAGGGAGGGAGGGAGATAGTTAGAAACTTCCTGGTAAACTAATGTATGAGTAAAAATATTCAGCTTGCTGCATCTCTTGGTTTTGATCTTAATCTTAGCCTTTTAATCAGCAGAGCTCACTGTCAATAAAGGGAAGATTTTGAAAGGGGAGAAAGGTCACACAGGCATCTGTGGACAAAAAAAAATCAAAAGGAAACTGTCACCTTTCTACAAAGGAGTCAGATTTCTAGACAAACCAATTACTATTCTGCTAGTACTACCCAGTGGAGCCTCACCTTGTGTAATCATTGTACCATAGGAAAGTCAGTGCAAAACACTTAAACATTCTGATTTGGGAGCATTTTACATTCTGCACTGGGGAAAATGGTTGTACAAGGCAATAGATATCCAGGCCATCAGTCTCTCTGTCTACAGAAAGAACGAAGCAGGAGGCTTTGTCATCGTCAGACCTTCTTTGCCTTCCAACTACTGTAGATCTTATTGCTGTTGCCATTCTTCTTTTTTAGGCTTTTCTTGTTATTTCTTCACTAAAAACCCAAATGCGTGCTAGGAGCGATCCAGCCAAATAATGAAAAAAAGAGATGGTCCCCATCTTGAAGAGTTTACAATCTAAGCATAGATGAGGAGTCCAGGAAAAGGGCAAAGTTTACAGAGATAAAATGTGGTTATTTATGTTTGTTTTGCATATGTTCTGGTAATTTAAAGAAAATACAATGGTTATGCTGTTAAGAGTCTAAAATGATGTTAATGGTTGCTGCATGGTTATTCAGTTAATGCAGTATTTCAACATCTGAAGATGTGTAATCTGAAGATGTTGAAATGATTCAGCAGCACCCTAGGTTGCAGAATTAGCTGGAAAGAACAAGCAGCTATTAGACCTATGCAAAACATTCACTTCAAAGCTCAGATCTGTTTAAACTTAAAACGGGGCTTGAAAATTGTCACATTTGTGAGATCCTCAGCAAATGGTCACAACTGTTCACCCCAAATGGACTGGGATTGTTTGAATGAGTTTTTTTCATTGCAGACTCTCACATCCCCCCCCCCCCCCCCCACTGTCTGAGACCTTTCAATATCTTTGGATGATCTGGCTCACACACATATCCAGCTCCATCTGGGGGGCTCCCTACTTGGTCCTTATGGACAGGGCCGGCTCTAGGTTTTTTGCTGCCCCAAACAAAAAAATTTTTGGCTGCCCCCTCCCCCGCCAGCCCTGGTCTCTCTCTCTCTCTTCCCCCCTCCCCTCCCCCCGCACCCTCCTGCCACCCCAGCCCTGGGTCACTGGTAACTCGCTCCCAGGGCGGGTCATTCAGCAGGAATTTTGGATGTGCACAGAACACAGACAGGATTGGTTCCCATATGGTTACAGAACTGCAGTAAAGTGGAACAATTTTCAGCTTGTGTGATTGAAGAATATCTGGATGCATATTATACGACTGTCTTACATAAATGAGGAAAAGTTGAGGTGCCTTTATTATTCTTTTGTTCCATTCTTTGTTTCTATGGGGAATTTGCCAATGCAATATTACTGTCCTCCTTTTAAACAAATAAAACTAAAACTAAAAAAAAAAAAAAAGCAATGGCTGTTGAAAATAGCAATTCCAGTCCTAATAACCACTGGGAAGCATTTCTTGCTCAATTTATTCTACTTTTTCTACAGCAAGTTACAGTGGATCAGTATATTTGATTTGGGAGAAATGAAGTAACAGCTGCCCAAATTGAGCTTGAGCACTCCTGAATTTTGTGGGTGTTCAAATCTAGAAGGCAGGTGCTAGATTCCCTTTCTGAATATTAGCTAAATCTGGAAAAGAAAAGTCAATTTCTGCTTCCACGGCTCAGAAATGGAAATCCTCCTACGTCCCTGGTACTGTATCTAAAGCTGCCCAGGTCCTAGTAGAGCCTCCCCTCCCTTACTTTTCATTTTAAATTCTAGTGGGATCCACGTACCCCCCCTTGCTAGGCTTCAGATAGAGAGGTGCACTGTCCCTGTAGTCCACCCAATTCTTTCTTTGGGGGACAGCCAAGGGCTGGGGCGGCAAGAGGTGCGGGGGGGAAAGGGGGAGCCCAGGGCTGGGGCAGCAGGAGGTGCAGGTGGGGGCCAGGGCTGGGGCAGCAGGAGGTACAGGTGGGGGCCAGAGCTGGGATGGCAGGTGGTGTGGGGGATGGGGGAGAAGAGCCCAGGGCTGGGGTGGCAGGAGATGCGGGTGGGGGGAGAGCCCAGGGCTGGGGCATCGGGTGGGGGCCAGAGCTGGGGCAGCAGGGGGTGTGGGCGGGGGAGAGTCCAGGGCTGGGGCAACACAGGGGTGTGGGCAGGGGAAAGTCCAGGGCTGGGGCAACACAGGGGTGTGGGCAGGGGAAAGTCCAGGGCTGGGGTGGGGTCAGCAAAAAAACCTAGAGCTGACTTTATCCCTACCATTCACAGCAAGCTGCAGTATGAGGTTTCAGTTCCACACTCCTTCCCCCTCCCTTTCCTGTTAATTGCGGCCAAGGGAATGCTGGGAAATGTAGTTCTTTCCCTGCTCCAGGGCCGGCTCTATAGGCAGGGAGCTAACAAAGGAACTACAGCTCCCAGGGCCCCCTGTTGGTTCTCAGCTCCCATGCTGGATTCTTGCACCCCTGCAAATTTGCCGCCCCAAGCAACTGCTTGCTTTGCTGGTGCCTAGAGCCAGCCCTGCTTATGGATAGAGTTTGTGAGTGCTTTTGTTCTGATACAAACACTTCAGAAAAACAGTGCCCCCTCCCCGTTGGTGCTGCATTTAATACTCTCAGCTCTGGTCCTCAATAGCCAGGTAGCAGACAATCATACTTAAAAGGTTGAATCAATTTCAGCACTTTGAGGAGACATGGGAACCTATTTTAAAAAAATATATAAAATGGTCAGACAACACATTTTGTTGATGATCATATACCATCTAAAATGAAGGGGAAACATTCTGTCCAGAGCCCTTGTTGCACTTAGTCTCTGCCAAAAGGTTGAGGGCCCAATCCAACTCCCAATTAGGTCACTGGGAGTATTTCCACTGATCTAAATGAGAGCTGGAATGGACTGCAAACAATTTACTACAGCTTAACCCATAATCTCAAAGCACTGATCTTTAGTGACCAATGGAGTCACATCTCTTATACCGATGTTACTCTTTGAAAAGGTGCCCCAGAGAGTAGCAGTCTATGTATTCATAAACCTTGATTTATGTTTACTGTATCACAGAAATCCATACAAATAAATAATTCAAGACAAAATAAAAATAGGCAGATACTGCAAATTTGCCTAAGAGTCTGAAGATATTGTTCCCCATTAAATTCAGGATCATGGCTGTACCTATAGTTATAGTTCCACTTCTGTATAGCAAAGTTGCTGCAGGGAAATTGTTTGCTAACTTTGAAATGTGTACAAAGATAGAGAGTAATGGGAGAGGTTTACAAAGTGCAGTTGTAAAAAGGGACAAAGAGAGGAAAATAAAAACAGTTGCCAAAGAAAAGAACTGAAAACCAAGAGAGCACAATATTGGCTAGGTGAAGGAGAGGAACTAATGAGGAGAGGAACTAAAGAGATGAGGAAGGAACTAATCCCCAAAATTGTGGTTATTGAGGCAGAAGCACATGTCTAAATGGCATTCATGCAGACATCTCTTCCTTGCCATTCATCCAAACGTGCCATTGAAGGCTTAGAACAGACCTAGTGCTGCAGGATTCCCTACTCTTCGTCTTCATCTAAGTAAGACTCTGAACAGGACATAAATGCACTGGAGATTGCTTAGGATTTCATAAACATTACTGATTAATGCACCAACCTTGCAAAGGGATCACAGAAATGGATCCTTACATCAGCCATCTCTACTGCATGGTGGCAGATGACGAAAAAATTGGTGAAGGTAAACAATGACAGGTCAGTTCCACAGTGTGATCTGGATCTCACTGGGAGAATGGCAGTGAGCATTCATCAAACATCAGGTTGTTTTGTGCTTAATATAATGTAGCTCTTTTTACCCTTAACCTATAAATAATTATATGGCAGCAGTTTGACTCAGGTGTCTTGTTGTAAGAAACTAAATATTCTAATAAAAATGTGTTTTGTACACTATTGAAACACCCCTACAGTGCTCGCTATCTATTCTGTGTTCCTTTTTGGCTTTCACTTACAACATGTGGATAGGAAAATGAGGAAACCCCAGCTTTTAATCTCCATTATAAGCCAGATCCAAAGCCATGGAGGTCCATGAAAAGACTCCTGATATTTCTCATTCTCTAACAACCGATAACGGTTTCAAAAGCTGTTGACTTTTTTTTTAAACTGGATTTCACACATATAAAACCAAATCAACTGTAAGAGGCTAGAATAGCTTAAAAAGAATTCAACTCAAAGAACCATGTACCTGTAAGGGTTCCTGGTGGGACTTGGCTTTTGTTGTGGTGGTTATTTATTGTTTGCACGATAGTGGTGCCTTGGAGCCCCAATCATAAGATAGGACCCCACTGTGCTACACGCTGTACAAAAACAGCTCCCTGAGGAGCTTACAATCTAAGTATAAGACAAGGGAGAGATAGATACAATAGACAGAAAGTGGGAGAACAAAGTAACAATGAGACAGAACTGGCCAGCATTAAAAGCAAGCAGCTGTAGCACACTGGCTGCCTAACCACTGTCAAGTTTTTGAAGGCATCACAGCAGAGGAGTTTTCAGGAGGGATTTGAAGGAGGACAATAAGGTGGCTTGGAAGGTATTTATGGGGAGCTCCTCCCCTGTATGAGGGGTTGCATGGGAGAAAGTGAAAGGGTGTTTGTTTTAAAATTTAACAAATGGGCAATGAATGCAGGCACAGTTGGGAGAGCTGAGGCAGGAATTGAAACCTAAATAAACCTAAAGAGATGATAAGTAGGGTGAGGATAGGCTGTGAAGGGCCTTAAAAATGAAGATGACCAGTTTGTATTTGTTGTAGTGGATAAGAAGAAGCCACTGGCAGACCACACAAAGAGGGATGATATTGTTATAATGAAAAGCCATAAAAATCATCAGGAAGGCTTGCATAATCCAGCATGAAATTGAAAACTATTTAAAAATCTGAAAATTCACCTAAAATCCAAGTTTTGCCATGAATGGAACAGAGATTTTTCAGCTGAAAATGGAGATTAGCCTGTCTTCTTTTGAGACAAATACATTTTGGTGTTTGGCTGCTGCTCTAAAGAGGATCTGAGCATGCTTTTTTTTTTGTGGGGGGGGGAGGGCAGTACTGTCTACCTGTTTTCAGATGTCACCAATAGACAATAGATATTTTGCCTACTTTCCCCGACAGGACACAGTCTTCAAAAAAAACCTGCCCTCTTTCCCCAGTGCAAAACTCTACATTCTTTGTTCTGGGGGCAAGTGGGACAGAAGTGATATGAAGGGCTGAGTTTTACACTTGGGAAGAAATATTAACAGATGCAGAAGGGCCAAGGAGAGCCCAATATGCAGCAATAACGCTACAGTTGTGCTTGCAAGATGCACGGGGAGTAGGCTACTGAGAGGCTTCCTAAGGGGACTCAGAAATTTGTGCAGATTGTGGAGCTGAGCTCCATAGTGGCCCATCCATTAAAGCAGGAAGGGGCTGTGAGCTGTTCAAGGCAAAGGCCAGTGAGTCTGTGAACTGCAGAAAATCCTCAGCTGCAAAGCCCACATAGGGGAGAGTATTCTGGAGCCCAATTGCTACTCAAATTCACAAGCTGTGAACTAGCTGTGTGGGTGCATTGTGCTCTGATTCTGGTTTGGAGAGAGAGGATTCTGTATTCTTCACAGCTACGTTACCTTCCGTCCCCAATAGAGAGCCCAGTTAGTTAAAATCTGACAGAAGAAGGATGCAAATTTAATCGTTGTTTGAGGATTAAGAAATTCACTGCCACAATCTGAAGGAACTCCTGTCCCAACCCATTAAAATAAAAACTAAATAGCATTGCCTTTCACAGCTATCGCATACTGCTCAGTAGCATGTTAAACCATGAACTGAACTATTGGGATCAGCATTTGAATCAGGATTAGATATAAAAGGAATGCATCAATTTACCAAACCTCATGGGGGAAGGGGTTGCCTGTTAGAACATTTTCTTCCACAAAAAAGCATGACTAATACATCAGAGAGGAAAAACAAAGAACAGAAGGCAACCCCAGACTTTTAAAACAGGGGCATTGTGTTGTGGTTAATGACTAACACTAGAAAGTGTCTAGAAAAGCTGCAGTAATAAGCATAAGGGAAACTGAAGTAATAGCAAAATCCATTCACAGTTATGAAATCTCTCTCTGGTATCTTTGGCAAGGAGGCTCAGCTGAAAAGGGCGGATACATGAAGGCTGCAGCAGCAGCAAACAAAATGCTGCACTGATTGAGTTATCATATAATTGGAGTGCCCTTGAGCCACTGGGGCACAACCAAAAATGACCACCAACTGAAGGGGAATAGTTCCCTCTTGCCTAAAGTGAAAACTCAAAGGGAGTTGGCATCAAGTTTGAGAAAGCCGTGATGACATGAAGTACATTAGCCCCCATAACTAGATGGAATTATGGGCTCTGTTTGAGAGCAGCCTGGTGTCTGTAGGTGGCATTTTGAAAAGGATAAGCCCTTTAAAGAAATTACAAGCACGAAAGGGAAGCAGTGACATAATAACTAATGCTGAACACATGGGAACTTTTACCAAGTAAGGACTGAGCAAGATCTTCAATCTTTGGCCCATTGGGGATCAACACAGATGAAAACTGTACACACCAAAGTAGCAGCCTTTTCTATATTCCCTCCTAACCATGATCTTTTCCTACAATTACCTTGCTGTAATTAGGAATCTAGTCAGAATAACAGAGACAAATGCTGCTCTGCAAACACTTCCACGTATACCGTCTGACTGCTGTGATCACCATTACAATGGCAGCATCTACCAAACAGTGCAATCTGACATCCTACAGTTCTTCCCTGCACTTAAAATGGGAAGGAACTTTGGTATCTGTGGGTAAATATTTACTTTTAATGGTGATCACTGTACCCATCTTTCTTGAGGAGCCTCTATTTATTCTTTCAGGGATCCCCTTCTCTACCTCCTCTCAGATGTAAAGGTAGTGTCCAAATATAAGGCTTTATTTTGTAAGAAAAAGGATAAAGCCAGAGGAATAGCCTTTGCTTTCAGCAACACAAATCTGGACAAAGTGAACAGATATGTTGGTTTACAGGACATTGCATAGTGCACCAAAATGAACGGAAGGGCACATTTATTGCATACAAGGGGTATACTGCAGGCAGGGCAATACATCACTGGGTGACTTGACACAGTCAAGTCAGCTAGAATTCTCAATAGAGCATTTTGTGCCTCAGACTTTTTTCCCCATTCCCTGCAGCCCCTCCACCTCTTACCTACTTCAACTTGTTTGGCAAAGCACCTTCTAAAGTACAGCTAGAAATATCTCCTATCTACTAGGGGGATAATTTCATCAGCATAATCTCCTTCACAAGACTGTTGAAAACTGTACGATGAAAGGGGAACTGTGGCGATTTACCTACTAATTAGTTGCTCTTATTAAGAAGAGTAAGATAATTGATTTTAGGATGCACTACCCCTTATTAAGACCTAATTAAGCTGTATATCAAAGACTAATTAAGTGGCATTATTCCATCTCACTGATGAGTTTTGATGCTTGATGAATAGATTTGGGTGGAAGATGAACACATTGGCATAGATTTCTAAACCAGACAAATAAATATGGAATAAGAAGCTAAGTAAAAGGAATTCTAGATTATCTAAACCTAACACACTTATTGGTATTTCTTCACTTTGAAGTGGCACAAAACAAAATATTTTATACTGGCTCAGCTTTGTAGAGAAGGGAAAAGGCAGTGCAAGTGTTCGCTCTTTAAATTGCATATTTAAACTCTTCAGTAATTTCATTGGCATCAAGGATTGAGTTTGTGAAAAGGGGTGCATTTTTATAGCATATTTCTCAGTTTATTCTGAAGATCTGTGCAGCTCTTATCATTTGAGATTCCATGATAAGAGATACAATTTCAGGGGTAGGCAACCTATGGCACACATGCCGAAGGCGGCACGCGAGCTGATTTTCAGTGGCACTCACACTGCCTGGGTTCTGGCCACCGGTCTTGGGGGCTCTGCATTTTAATTTAATTTTAAATGAAGCTTCTTAAACATTTTAAAAACCTTATTTACTTTACACACAACAATAGTTTAGTTATATATTATAGACTTATAGAAAGAGACCTTCTAAAAATGTTAAAATGTATTACTGGCATGCGAAACCTTAAATTAGAGTGAATAAATGAAGACTCAGCACACCACTTCTGAAAGGTTGCCGACCCCTGTACTATTTAGTTGTCCTGTTTCTAAAAAACATTATAAGAAAACAAAACAATCATCCCCTCCCTTCACTTTAAGGACTATTTGAATTCTTCATTCTTAGGTTTATTTATTGGTATAAGGTGAAAGGACTACACACCTCTGGCTCTTCAAAAGAGTCAACAGGCTGAGATAAACACAGGGAAACAGAGGTTGCTTTTTAGAAAAAAAATATTGTGGGAATTGAGATTATTAATAAGGCTTGTGTTTTTGACACTTCATTCTCCACTTCAATGAATTCGCTCACTGTAAAATAAATCTTTAACAATCCAGTTGTTTGTTTGATAAAGAGAGCCTTACACTAAAATTTCTATGTGCAATGTAAATCAATTCATAGCTATAATCCCATCAGCCTAACCCACATTGCCAATGCTGTGTCTTCAGGAGGGTATTACTCTGACAACACAAACTCATCATTCTGTGTAATCTATGAGGTCATGACCCCACAGATTATGGTGGGCTCTCTCTCAAATTCCCTGGTGCTCTATAATGCAATGTCTTTTGGATAAATCACAAGATACCCACAGAAAGTAATGATTTCACTATACCTCTGGGATGTATTTGATTGTCTCTAATAGTTACTTTCACCGGCAGTATGATAATTTGCAAACAATAACATCAGTCATATGTCACTTTTGCACTCATTACTGGCCAAGGTATAACCCTCTAGATCCAATAATCTATACTTTTCAACATCTAAATTAAATGTCATTCTGCACTAACTGTAGGATAGTCATCTGAAACTGAACTTTTGCAGGTATAAGATGTGTTTTAAATTATCTGAGGGACATTTACCCTTGAATTCTTTTTGCATTAATACAAACAGAAATGGCAGAACTGCAAAAACAACAAATAAAATTTGTGCAAATGAGGAAATAAAATATCTATAATAGAAAAATGAGCAAACTATTTTGTAAGCAATTGTTACAGAATGCACGGACATAACATAAAGGTTGCTGCCACTCTGTACGATTTGCTACATAAAGCCGTGGAGGACAATTTCTACTTGTGATTATTCACTTGGTGGGAAATGGTGGAGTTTGGCATAGTCTGGAAATTCCTATTGAATATTTAAATAGTATTATAGAAAAAGATAAACTTTTAAAAAAACTTTGTGAACAGTGTGATGTGGTATACAAGCCCCACACTGGAGAACCAGGGGTTAGGCAGCTGCTCTGGGTTCAGGTAGCTCCACCTTGCCACACTGCAATAAATGAATAGGGGGGAGGAGGAGCTTAAAAGGGAAGAACAGCTGCTTGCTTGCGGCAGATCTGGAAACAGAACAAACCTTCAGCCTCTGAAGAAAGGGATGACTAAATGCAGGAACTTCTCCCAGATGACTGCTGCCCGATGGTCCATCCCTCCCAGATTCTGAAGCACCCCGAGAGGGAATCATTCCCCTTTCTTTCCTGTTACCTGTGTTTATTTGAGATAATTCCACTTCCTTTTTGTTCATAGACTACCCTGCAAGGGGAAAGATTTTAAAGTGACTGAGGGAGAGCTACTTTGCCATGCCCGGCCACAGGGAGGTGCTAGTAGTGAGCTAATTCTTTCACAACAGAAAAAAATAAAATGAAAAATAAAGTTTTATTCACTAGAAAGAGTGTTGTTTTATTTGTAACCATATCTGTCTTTTGTTCTTGCTTAGAATTACATAAATCTCTGTTCTTTGTTAATAAACTTATTTTTGTCTTACTACAAAACCATCTCAGTGCTGTGTATTAAAATGAAGTGTGAGTCTTCAGCTAACTTAACAGGCTGATGTGAGCTCTGTCTCTTTGGAGGCAGCAAACAATTTCTGTAGGAGTCCAGTGAGAGGGTCTGGACACTGCAAGGAGATGTCTCTGGGGAACTGGGGTTCATTGATTGTTACTTGCAAGGCAAAGTTTAGACTGGCAGAGTCTTGAAGAGTTCGCTGGCAAGGCAGACAGGCTGATATGTTAGGGAATTGACACACAGCAGCAGCAAAAATCCCACTCTTGCTAAGACAAAGTGGTATCATAGTGGCTCACAGTTCTGGGTGTCCTGAGCATGACATCACAATTACCTCACCCACCTCTTCTCTCTAATGCTACTGGGATGTACTTTGATTCAAAACCTCTCAATACCATGGAACCAGAGTGTAGCGAATCTGCAGCTATTAATCCAACATTGTGGCTGAAGGCGGCTCTCTGTCAACATTTTCTTCTGCACTCTACCTCGGTGGATCCCTTCTCCCTATATCCCATCCATCACGGCTTGCAGGAAGCCCCACCCACCTGGTCTCTGCCTGCTGCATGGGCTAAAATAATCCTGCCCCAACACTTTACCCCATTAGGACATCTGCAGGCAGCCTCTTTGCACCACCTGGTGACAGAGGTCTCATACATTCAGGCTTTGCCGGCATGCTAATCGTTACTCCACGTGAGCCCTAATACTCAGGTCACTACTAGGATAGGTGAGTATTCCAGCAATCCCCAGACTGTCCATTTGGTTGGAGTAAGAGGCCTTATTAATAGGTTACAAAAATTCTTGTGAGGAAAGGAGGAACTTTGGGGCACCATGCTAATGTGATGGCCCCAGTCCCTAACTGAATACATTTCCTGTTCTGTTTCTATGACTGGAATAAATAGAGCCTGAAGTCTAGGAGACAAATGGGGAGGCAGAGACAGTCTCATCCTCCATAGCCTCAGTGAAGTTGTCCTTGGGAAAGTAGCTGGAAGTAGGGTCAGGGTTGAATACAAAAGCTATCTTCCAAGGCAGACTCCCCTTATAACTGTGCTTGAGGGAGTTGACAGGACTGGTAGAGATGAGGTTGCAACACAAGGGCCATGCTGGGAAAGAAGGATGACGCTTCCACTCAACATTTCATTACAGGCATCAGATGAAGAGGTCATTTGTATGGGGGAAGATAAATGCTAATTAGATATCTGATCTGACATCATCTTAAAGGGCAAGGCTCACACTCAAAGGCAGCAAAGTAATTTGTCTTTGCTCCCCAGCGCACATATACAAATAGAAAAAGTTGACAACCCTGAATTTTCCTGTCTTAGCAGTTAATCTAAGTGCCCCACAATAATACAATTAAACCAAGTATCACACTAAAAGGATTACTTAGTAATGGCAAAATTTGCTAATTGGCAAGCTTAGTAATGCACTGGCATTGTGATGCTGTGCCAGAGACCCAACATCAGGTTGATATACTTCCATTTCCCCAACATATGGTAGGTTTGGTTCCTTTCTGTGAGCATAAATAGGAAGGTGGACTCTTCTCATTTCCCATCCTGGACTCTGCACACTTGTGTCTTGCTAGCACTGATGGACATTTTTGTTCTCTTTTATGTGTTTTTAACCCCCAGGGATGATCCTAGTTTTGTGTTTACACAATTGATTCTTTTATATAGTGTTTTACATAACAATTTTAGCAATAGAGAAAGCCAGGTCCTAAAGGGGAAGAGAAATTATTTCAGCTCTACAAACACAAACGAAAAATAATTTTGGGATTAATAAGCATTGAGGTCACAATTCCAGGTATAGAATTGCATCATCCTAGATGGAGCTTTCTCAGGAAGGTGGAATACCTTCCTCAATTCTTGGATGTGCCTAGGACCTTATGGGTTTCAGCTAACATCTACTCTTTTTGCACAATCAGATAGTATTGCTGGCTAGTGCATGGGTCATGCAGCACCATGGCCCAACTCCTCTCTGACCCTTTTGAGTAGGGACACATCACCCCCTGCATTTCCTAGTGGACTGCAATTCAGACTAGTGCTTACACAGGACTTATGAGGTTGAGAGTCAAAGTCTCCTATGTTTATTCTCACTTCTACTCTGCCCCTGCCTAAGGTCCTGGCAGAATCTGGCTCTTGGAAAGTGAAAAACATGTTCCTATGGGCCATGAACACAAAATGAAAACCACAAACCCATCTGTGGTTTGCAAAACCAACACCGACTGAATCAGATATGATTCTCAGTATTATGAGAAGTGAATGGGTTGCACTGGTGTACAGGAGAGAGGCAGGACCCATTTTTCAATTTTATATTCACTGACAAAAAACTTTGTTAACGCAGAGTTAAGACTGTCTAGTATCACGTGCCCTTTCAGAACACCAACTTCAACAAAATTCAAACCTTGGAAAAACAGGAAATACTGAGTTAAGGTACATACCAACACAACCTTAACTCTGCCTCCTCTTTGAGCACTGACCCAATATGCCCATAACATACATTCTCACATTCTGCCTTTGCAAATAGTGCACATTACTCAGGGAGTAGGACACATGACAATGGGAGCAGAGTGTAATGCCTTCTCTTTGCTAAGGCAAACCTTATTATTTAAGTGAGCTGAAAAGAAGCTACTTACACTTATTCTACTCTCAAATACTGAGCCCACTCCCAGAAACAACCCCACATTTGCTAAATGTTGCTACTCCTTCACCCCCTTTTATCACCCCTTCAGTCGTACCCACAAGATTCCTTCCAACTCTATATTTTCACATATGTGTCACTGAACCCACAGACCACTCTGATATCCCACATGACTGCTGACAGCATAGGTGCTGGAACTAGGGGTGCTGGAGGTACAGAGGCACCCCCTGGTTTGAAGTGGTTTCCATCATTTACAGGGCTTGCAGTTTTGTCTAATGGCTTTCAGCACCCCCACTATACAAATTGTTCCAGGACCTCTGACTGATAGTCTCCATGGAAAAGAACTCTGTGCACGGTACTGACAATTTACAAAAGCCAGTGCAGAAATGAGACATACTGGATCCCTCAAGGTGCACATGCACTGCTTTCCTTTGTGCATACCCACCCAAAGGATCAGGATCACCTCACATCATGATCACAGCTCTTCATGCTCCTCAAATTAATCCCTCAAAATAGCTACATCTAATTCAGTGCTGGAATGCATGCAGAAAATTCCCAGTAGCTATTGCCAACTTCAGGAGGCAGAGTTAAGGTTCAGTGGGCATGTTCCTAGTTTTCAGAGGTTTGAGTTTTGCTGAACTTGATGTTATGGAAAGTCATGAGATACCACTGGGCAATCTTATCTCTGTGTTAATGAAATTTGTCTGTGAATCTAGTAATAATGGAAATTATCATTGTCTATTAAAGTTTTTGCAGGAGATATCATGAGATTGGAGTGATGAAGAGACTTGAGGGAAAAATAAGTACATGGGAAATGGAGGGTGTTGATCATTTTTTAAAATGCTTTTAACTTAAACCATAAATTTCACTTTACATTATCTTTAAAAAAAAAGTCTATGTAAACTTGATATTTTAGCAGGAACACTTGTCTGATGCATACTGGATCATCTTTTTGAGTCATACTGAATATTTGAATACTTATGTGAGATAATTATTCTTTTTTGTGTGAAAGATCTAAAATGCTTTTTGTATCTGAAATATTTTGTATTTCATTTTTTATTTTTAAAAAGGAACTGTGTTTTAAGGCATCGATGAAGCTTTTATGTATGAGATTTTTACTCCCATTTCCTTTTGTACAGTTCATTTTCCTGCTTAGTGCAACATAATACCCAATTTGTTTTATGTATTCAATTTAGTAATGCAAGCAAGGTTGCAAAGGTCATAAAACATTATGCTGATTCTATAAATTCCATACAAAAACTCCCATTGAAATTACTTTCATCACATGCAAAAATTCCAAGGCAATTCACAATGCTAACACACAAAACATAAATTCAGGAGTTCATCTAACTATCCAGGACAGTAACAGGCAAGGGAGTCCATGGTGACATTGCAATTCATTGTACCATTGCCACCTGTCTCCTGTAAGAGGCAAGCTGAATTTTCAAATGAATGCAAAAATTTACTGGAACCTAAGTGAGAAGATCTCAGCACATGTGCAATGTTTCATGTTGATTTTCAAGGGATTAGCACTTTAGCTGAGGAAATCTAAGTAAACAAACATTCTGGAAGACCAGTGAACAATGAACAGTAATAAGCCAGCTATAATTAGTAATAAAGGCCTTAAAATAACTGTATCCTCTTGAGACACCGTTGGTTGAATCCTTACTGTGTTCTGGAAATAATAGAATATTTTTTCCAGTGTAACTAAAATGGTAATTAAAAGCTGATTTATTATCAAAGACAACCTCAAGGTTATAACGTAAGTAGCTGGCTGTGAAGTATTCCCATCAAAATCATTTGAAAGGTTCTGCCCTACTCACAAGGTGGTAGGAGGGCAGAAGCCAAAGAGAAATCAGATTTTTTTTTTTTGGCTTTAGAAGGGGTTATGTATGAGGAAAAATTCAACAAAATTGTAATTAGTTAGTTTTGAGAGAAAGGCAATTAACAAGGCACTTGACAGAAGACTTTAAGTGTAGTTAGCTCAGGGATATTATAAAATTAAGTTTAATGATCTATTTAAGGTAGTTTGAAAGACCAGAACACTACAGAGCAAACAGTGGATGCCATTAAAAAGTCACCATTTGCCAACATATATCATGATTTTATCATAATTATTTCTTATTCCCTCCATCATAGCAACTTTTCCCCAAGTATATGGAAAAATGGATATTGCTGCTGTTGGAACTGCAACTGTTGACTTCTAAATATTTTTATTTCCATTTGAAATAGTTTTATTCTGTTTTACAGTGTCTCCAAATGCTTCCATAGGGGAGGGAAGGAGAGGGGAGGGGAGGAGATTGAGATTCTTTAAAAATTTTAAATGATGTAGTAAAAAACAGTACATCAACCCATTCCACACATCACAGGCCCATGGCCTACTTCTGGGCCTATACCACTATATAATGTAGGTCTTGTATATATGGTGTTTTATGCATGAGAAGCTGGAGTTTAAATCTACAGCACAGTAGTGGGTTGTGCACTAAGTGGCTGTGTGGACACTGCTGCCTTATATTAAAAGTTTTGTAGTGTGCTCTGACATATTGTATTAGGTCCAAGTGCACTGTGAGAAGCAGCAGGGTCCACATGCTCACTTAGTGCACAGCAGGCTGATGTATTGTAAATCCACACCCTGCCTTGCTGCACACTAAGTGGTCATATAGACAAGCCCTATAGGATGTAGTTCCTGATAAATATGGAGTTAGTACTCTATTACGAATTTCATCATGTGTTTTCAAACCAGTTTAACTAGACTTAATTTGGTTTAAACATACCCACAAGAACCTACCCATATAAACAAGCCACATGAGGCCTCAATCTGCAATAAGCACTCCACTGGTACATCCCTGTACTTATGGAGAACTCAGTACAGGATCAGGGATCTGTGACATTACAGAGATGATTTCTCTGGCAGGAGACACTTCCACTCTCTGTTCTTTATCTTTTTAATTGACAAAGAGAGTCTCCAGGGCTGCTACAATCCAACACCCTCCGCTATCCATCTTCCAAGAACAATCTCCACTTTAAAGATCAATTTAAAATACTGCCAGACACACTACATACAACCCCCCACAAAAAACAAACAAATAAAAAACCAGTACCCCCACAACCTACACTAAAACACGATTAAAGTTGCAAAGTTAAGCACTCAAAAGGTTGAAATAGCCAGATTTAAGGTCACCTGTGAACTTTAATTTGGCTCCCTTATGCATAAACAGTATGATACAGTATTTAACTACATGATCACATACTTTTTTTACTATTTTTTGGAAATAAACAAAAGACAACTGAGTTTTATATTGGACAGTGTCAGGCAACCTTAACTATAGGTGTCATTCCTGTGTATATTCGTGAAAAACACATTTTCACAGAAATTTGCCCTAAGTGTAAGAACGCATCACAGCAAGCAGTGTCAACATTATATATATAATTTTCTAATTCTGTGTATAATTCAATAAGGTAAAATACACAAGGACGTGCAGGAAGATAAAAAATTGGAACAACTTTCTCCTTTGGCTATTTTCCTTTTTTTTTTTTTTTTTTGCTCCTGAGTGGATAATACTTTCCTGTCAAAGAATAAGTTGGCTTCAAAGTAAATTATATGTAGCTGATAAATTATTATATATTTTGTATATACACATTGGTCCAGATTCTTTAGATCACTTAGGCTAGGTCTACACTAAGAGGGGGGATCGATTTAAGATACGCAAATTCAGCTCCGCGAATAGCGCAGCTGAATTTGACGTATCCGATCCGACTTACCCCGCTGTGAGGACGGCGGCAAATCGACCACCGCGGCTCCCCCGTCGACGGCGCTTACTCCTACCTGGGCTGGTGGAGTACGCGCGTTGATTCGGGGATCGATTGTTGCGTCCCGACGAGACACGATAATTCGATCCCCGAGAGATCGATTTCTACCCGCCAATCCAGGTGGGTAGCGAAGACAAGCCCTAAGGCTTCTTTGTGCCCCATATGACCCTAAAAGTGGCCAGTGATGATCAATGGCTAGAGTTCAGTGAATTTAATATAGCGGAATCAGTGCTGGCTTCTATGCCAGCTGACCTCTCTGCTCCCAGGTTAAGAAGCTGGAGGGGAATGTGTTAGGGATGTCCCGGGGAAGAAAGTGGGTGAGAAAGAGAAGGCAGGAGGCATGGCAGAGTGGAGCTATGCTACATTTGATCCTCCAGTGACCCAGATGGACTTTCCATCAGTGGTGCAATAGGGCTGCTCCTGTGACTTTTAATGTTGGTGCCTGTGGGGCACTCACTTATTTTCAACACATTTATTGGCTAAAAACTGATAAATCAAAGTGGTGACCCCAGATGAGCTTTTGTCTCCAAACTAGTGCCCACATAAACAATGTGATTTACTTATTAAAAGAATTAATATAATTAATTTTTTGTTGGTAAATCATTACTGATGACCTTTTGGTGACCTATGATACACATATAAGATTAAAATTTTTCTCCCCTTGTAATTAGCAGTGCATAATTAATTAGTACACCAAATTTCAATATCATAGCTGAGAAAGACACATGAGCATATGAAACCTGATAAGAAAGAATGCTGATCATTCAATGGCTGTTGATAAAGTCAAGTCAGATTAAGAATTTTTGTTCACGTACTCTATGGCCCATAATGAAAGAGCATACCAGATTTCAAGATTCTAGATCAATGTGAACATGAAAATTAATTGTCAGCCATGCTACAGAATAATCACTTGATGCATCATGATGCTGGTTTTCCGTCATCAATAGTTCTAATCCTATGGCTTTCTAGGGTACCGCAAACTTTTATTTTCCCTCATGAAGATGAGTTAATTTTGTTCCTAGCAGTCTCTAATAACTCCTTTTCTGTAGTCTATGTCCAAAATTTCTTAATTCCTATTCTTTTCAATTATTTCAAACATGTTTTCTTTTATTTGTAGCACTGTATTTTGTTGTGCCGCCTCTTTGTCACCACCCAGAAACTGCAATAAAGCTGCACTCTAGACGTGGACAGGAACCAGATATTTTGTTTCACAGGGAACTCAGTGATTTCACTTTTTTTTTCCTGTTCCAAATTCATCAGCACCAACAACCCACCCTCAAAATTTCCTGTCAAACAAAGTAAAAACCTCCCACAGGCATGCCGCCGAATCCGCGGGACTGGCGACCTCCCACAGGCATGCCGCCGAAGGCAGCCTGCCTGCCATGCTTGGGGCAGCAAAAAAACTAGGGCCGCCCCTTGTGTTACCTTCAGGCTTTCTTCCACAGACACAGATGAAATCATGGAAAACAACATTCTCAAGCATAGCTAATCGAGTTTCCAAATGCAGACATGGGTACCTCTAAAGTACTTGCCTTGCTAGAAAGGGGTATAGCGAACTTCAGTGGGAAACCTGTGACAACCAGTCACCTTTCCCTATTTGTCCTAAGTATCATTGGCTTCTCTCTGGCAACAATGTTTCCCTTTGCTAGCAAACTACAACACCAGAGAGCCGACAGAGAAGAATTAATTATGCTATGGAAATGCACTTGAACATTAGAAAAAAATATCAGTATTTCATCCATGAAACAACAAGCAGCCGTGAAATGCACAATCATCTTGTTGCATTGCCCCAAACAATATATTCATTATAAAAATAATAGCAATGCATGACCAGGGAGCTTTGCGAACAGGGGCTGCTAACAGGGAGTTTCGCAAGGGAGTTTGGAAGGGGAGCAGGAAGGGGGCGAGGGTCCCTTGCCGGTTCCATCTGTTTTCTCTTGATTCCCCTTAATACCTATAAACCAACTACATCCAAAACTTCTTGCTTAAACAACCCTTTCAGCCGACAGGGGGCTGCAGACAGGAGTTTGACAGAGGGAGGCTTACGATGGTTAGGAAGACCCGCAACACCTGTGCCAGCACTGCTTCTGTCTCCTCCACCTGTGCCTGTAGCCAGACAGAGCGCCTGAGTATGGATGCCTCTACCCAGATCCTGGTGTGGTTTTGCAGAGACTGTAACTTGCAATTTCCACTTACTGATATCCAGGCTGGGGGGACCATCCAATGTGAGAGGTGCCTGCTGGTGGAATCTCTCAGGCAGCAGGTGGGAGAGCTACAGGAGGAGGTGGCTAGGTTGAGGAGCATCCGAATCCACGAGCAATTCCTCGACAGTGTCCATGTGGAGACAGCTGAGGTAGCTGTCCCAGTACACAGGACTGCTGATACACCACTGGTGGAGGAGGAGATGGCTCAGGATGGACACTGGCAGCTGGTTACTTCTGGCAGCAGGCAGTGCTCCACCCCTGCTCCGAACCCTCCTGCCGTGGTTATAGGTAACCGTTATGCTCTTCTTGATACAGGAAAGAAGGAATCACTCCCTACAGTAAAGGAGGAGAAGCCTCGTACCCCTAAGGCTGGGAGGTCTGCTGCTACCACTGCGAATAGGAAATGTAGGGTAGTGGTGGTCGGAGACTCTCTGCTGAGGGGGACGGAGGCGCCCATCTGTCGCCCTGACATTTCATCTCGGGAGGTATGCTGCCTGCCGGGGGCCTGTATCCGAGACGTTACGGAGGCATTGTCGAGGATTATCCAGCCCTCTGACTACTACCTCATACTACTCATCCATGTGGGCACAAATGATACTGCGCGGTGTGACACTGAGCGGATCAAGAGTGACTACAGGGCTCTGGGAGTACGGGTGAAGGAGTTTGGAGCGCAGGTGGTATTCTCTTCAATTCTTCCTGTCAAAGGTAGGGGCCCGGGCAGAGACAGATGCATCATGGAGGTGAATGCCTGGCTGCGAAGATGGTGTCGCCAGGAGGGCTTTGGCTTCCTAGACCACGGGGTGCTATTCGAGGAAGGACTGCTAGGCAGAGATGGCGTTCACCTTTCGAGGAGAGGAAAGACCCTATTCGGACACAGACTGGCTAACCTAGTGAGGAGGGCTTTAAACTAGGTTCGACGGGGACAGGTGAGCAAAGCCCACAGGTAAGTGGGGAACATGGAGACCGGGGAGATGGGTCGGAAATGAGAGGGAGTGTGGGCTATATTGGCAGAGAGAAAGGAGGGTCAGGACAAAACTGGGAGGAAAGATCAAACCAGTATCTTAGATGCCTATATACAAATGCGAGAAGTATGGGGAATAAGCAGGAAGAACTGGAAGTGCTAATAAATAAATACAACTATGACACTGTTGGCATCACTGAAACTTGGTGGGATAATACACATGATTGGAATGTTGGTGTGGATGGGTACAGCTTGCTCAGGAAGGATAGACAGGGGAAAAAGGGAGGAGGTGTTGCCTTATATATTAAAAATGCACACACTTGGACTGAGGTAGAGATGGACATAGGAGATGGAAGTGTTGAGAGTCTCTGGGTTAGGCTAAAAGGGGCAAAAAACAAGGGAGATGTCATGCTAGGAGTCTACTACAGGCCACCTAACCAGGTGGAAGAGGTGGATGAGGCTTTTTTCAAGCAACTAACAAAATCATCCAAAGCCCAAGATTTGGTGGTGATGGGGGACTTCAACTATCCGGATATATGTTGGGAAAATAACACAGCAGGGCACAGACTATCCAACAAATTCTTGGACTGCATTGGAGACAACTTTTTGTTTCAGAAGGTTGAAAAAGCTACTAGGGGGGAAGCTGTTCTAGACTTGATTTTAACAAATAGGGAGGAACTCGTTGAGAATTTGAAAGTAGAAGGCACCTTGGGGGAAAGTGATCATGAAATCATAGAGTTTGCAATTCTAAGGAAGGGTAGAAGGGAGAACAGCAAAATAGAGACAATGGATTTCAGGAAGGCAGATTTTGGTAAGCTCAGAGAGCTGATAGGTAAGGTCCCATGGGAATCAAGACTGAGGGGAAAAACGACTGAGGAGAGTTGGCAGTTTTTCAAAGGTACACTATTAAGGGCCCAAAAGCAAGCTATTCCGCTGGTTAGGAAAGATAGAAAATGTGGCAAAAGACCACCTTGGCTTAACCACGAGATCTTGCACGATCTAAAAAATAAAAAGGAGTCATATAAAAAATGGAAACTAGGACAGATTACAAAGGATGAATATAGGCAAACAACACAGGAATGCAGGGGCAAGATTAGAAAGGCAAAGGCACAAAATGAGCTCAAACTAGCTACAGGAATAAAAGGAAACAAGAAGACTTTTTATCAATACATTAGAAGCAAGAGGAAGACCAAAGACAGGGTAGGCCCACTGCTTAGTGAAGAGGGAGAAACAGTAACAGGAAACTTGGAAATGGCAGAGATGCTTAATGACTTCTTTGTTTCGGTCTTCACCGAGAAGTCTGAAGGAATGCCTAACATAGTGAATGCTAATGGGAAGGGGGTAGGTTTAGCGGATAAAATAAAAAAAGAACAAGTTAAAAATCACTTAGAAAAGTTAGATGCCTGCAAGTCACCCAGGCCTGATGAAATGCATCCTAGAATACTCAAGGAGCTAATAGAGGAGGTATCTAAGCCTCTAGCTATTATCTTTGGAAAATCATGGGAGACGGGAGAGATTCCAGAAGACTGGAAAAGGGCAAATATAGTGCCCATCTATAGAAAGGGAAATAAAAACAACCCAGGAAACTACAGACCAGTTAGTTTAACTTCTGTGCCAGGGAAGATAATGGAGCAAGTAATTAAGGAAATCATCTGCAAACACTTGGAAGGTGGTAAGGCGATAGGGAACAGCCAGCATGGATTTGTGAAGAACAAATCATGTCAAACCAATCTGATAGCTTTCTTCGATAGGATAACGAGTCTTGTGGATAAGGGAGAAGCTGTGGATGTGGTATACCTAGACTTTAGTAAGGCATTTGATACAGTCTCGCATGATATTCTTATCGATAAACTGCGCAAATACAATTTAGATGGGGCTACTATAAGGTGGGTGCATAACTGGCTGGATAACCATACTCAGAGAGTTGTTATTAATGGTTCCCAATCCTGCTGGAAAGGCGTAACGAGTGGGGTACAGCAGGGGTCTGTTTTGGGACCGGCTCTGTTCAATATCTTCATCAATGACTTAGATATTGGCATAGAAAGTACGCTTATTAAGTTTGCGGATGATACCAAACTGGGAGGGATTGCAACTGCTTTGGAGGACAGGGTCATAATTCAAAATGATCTGGACAAATTGGAGAAATGGTCTGAGTTAAACAGGATGAAGTTTAACAAAGACAAATGCAAAGTGCTCCACTTAGGAAGGAAAAATCAGTTTCACACATACAGAATGGGAAGAGACTGTCTAGGAAGGAGTACGGCAGAAAGGGATCTAGGGGTTATAGTGGACCACAAGCTAAATATGAGTCAACAGTGTGATGCTGTTGCAAAAAAAGCAAACATGATCCTGGGATGTATTAACAGGTGTGTTGTGAGCAAGACACGAGAAGTCATTCTTCCGCTCTACTCTGCTCTGGTTAGGCCTCAGCTGGAGTATTGTGTCCAGTTCTGGGTGCCGCATTTTAAAAAAGATGTGGAGAAATTGGAAAGGGTCCAGAGAAGAGCAACAAGAATGATTAAAAGTCTAGAGAACATGACCTATGAAGGAAGGCTGAAAGAATTGGGTTTGTTTAGTTTGGAAAAGAGAAGGCTGAGAGGGGACATGATAGCAGTTTTCAGGTATCTAAAAGGGTGTCATAAGGAGGAGGGAGAAAACTTGTTCACCTTAGCCTCTATGGATAGAACCAGAAGCAATGGGTTTAAACTGCAGCAAAGGAGGTCTAGGTTGGACATTAGGAAAAAGTTCCTAGCTGTCAGGGTGGTTAAACACTGGAATAATTTGCCTAGGGAGGTTGTGGAATCTCCATCTCTGGAGATATTTAAGAGTAGGTTAGATAAATGTCTATCAGGGATGGTCTAGACAGTATTTGGCCCTGCCATGCGGGCAGGGGACTGGACTCGATGACCTCTCAAGGTCCCTTCCAGTCCTAGAATCTATGAATCTATGACCTTAAAAGAGTTATAATTATGCTACCCATTTTGAATTCCCTATTTTTAACCAGCAGCAGTAGCAGTATGGATATGGCATACCCATTTTTACCAGGTTAATTTGAATAATGCTACATCCTTTGTGCAGGATGAGAGTGGAGATTCTTTATTAAAAGAGACTGTGATGACTAACTATAGCAGGTGACATATAAAGAATTTCAAACAAAAATGTCAGAATTCATGTGTTGTTTTAATTTACACAAATGCAACTGAAACCCTGCTATATTTTATATTGCATTCTGATTGGCTCTGAGAACATGAAGCCGACAATAACACAATTGATACCAGACCCTTCCCACCCCAAATCACAAAAGATATTAGCATAACTTGGAACACAGACTGATATGTTTTAAGGCCAGAAGGAACCATTACGATCATCTAGTCTCACTTCCCGCTAAACACAAGCCAAAGAATGACACCAAGTAATTTCTGAATCAAACTCAAAACTCCTGTTACCAATTTTTTTAAAAAAATATAACATACTTGATGAGTTTAAATCAGATAAACACCTGTTGCCTGATTTCAGATGCATCAAATTAATCTGAAAACGCTTTTGGAAATGTAAGAGTGATGAAAGAGGCTTATCCTACACATCTACTATCTTAGTACTGATATAGGGTCACTTCATGAATAAAGAGCATAAACCTGCCACCATGAATAGCAATCACAATTAATCCTGAGAATTTTGTTACTAGAAAAGCCAAAGAGTACAGTAGATGAGACAAGAAGTAACCGGCATTACTAATATCAGCTCAAATTGCAGAGGCCCGACACATCACTAAAAGGACACATACCAGACTGATAAAGATTAGGCTGGATACTTGGAATAGACAGAGCAAAAGAGGCAAAGATCATACAAGTGGAGAAATTAAACAGTAAAATGTGAAGACTATGATGCAAAGTGGAAGCTGTGGATGATATTAACCCCTTCCCCTCCAACAACAAGATTTGCAGAGGTATTTATCAAGACTGAGGGCTTGGCTACACTTGCAAGTTACAGCACATTAAAGCAGCCCCGGGCGCACTAGCTCACTCCCCATCCGCACTGGCAAGGCACATAGAGTGCTCTGACTCCGTGGCTACAGCGCTGCTGGTACTCCACCTCGGCAAGTGGAATAATGTTTGCTGTGCCCCCGCTGGAGCACCGCGGCGCCAGGTGTTGTATTACTGCGCTCTGATCAGCCTCTGGAAACGTCCCAGAATCCCCTTAAGTCAAGCGGCCACTCTTCTCATTGTTTTGAACTTGCTGTAGGAATGCGGATATGCCATTTGAAAGCTCCGTTTCTGACAGCCAGCTGCTTATCTGCTCCGAGACAGCTAAATGTGCTCCAAGACAAATTAGTGTGGAATTCTGTGTGTGAGAGAGAGAGGCGGGGGGGAAGGGGAGATCTGCTGCTGTCTGACCTTACAAGACAGCATGCTGACATGCTCTCAGCCCCCCAAAAACCCACTCTCTCCCCCCCCCATACACACAACACACTTCCTGTCACACTCCACCCCACCCCACGCCCCCATTTGAAAAGCATGTTGCAGTCACTTGCATGCTGGGAGAGCTGCCCATAATGCACCAGTCCCAATGCCGCTGCAAGTGCTGCAAATGTGGTCACGCCAGTGTGCAAGAAGCTGTCAGTGCGGACAGACTGCAGCCCTTTCCCTGCTGTGCTCTCAGAAGGTGGGTTTAACTCACAGCGTGCTACATCTGCAAGTGTTGCCATGCCCTGAGAGAGAATACTGCTGCTGGTGATGAATATTGCAGTATACAGAATTCTTGCTGAGCAAGAAACAGTTTCAGCAATTTTATTTATGACACACTTTCTGTCATTCATAACCATTACCTTAGAGGAGACTTTCAGCAGGGGATGCACTCTGAAAACATTTCACAGAGAGGTGTTTGGATGTCTTCGTCGAATCTGAAAAACAGAAAATCACTAGTTAAAGCCATCAGCTTATGACACAATGGTAGCACTGGAAAAAAGTGATTGAAAATATCCACAGAAGAAATCTGCTCACTGCACAGAGAATGTGACAAAGAGAGAGGTAGATTAGTGGGTTTATCTCAGAAGTGACAGATTTCTACATTTCAGAAGTGCCATGCTGAAGTGGGTGATGGAGGGGCTCACATGAACAAGAAGAACCTGTGGTTCACTAGTAGCCATGGGTTTTGATTTTGAGTTAAACTCAGTTCTAAAATTGTAAGATTAACCCATAAAAGCAATTTTTTTTTTCTTGAATCTCAGGTACTTTTTCTGGGAAGATGGAAGCAGCATTGGAAAGATATCAAAATAATTTAACAATCTGTAGACAGGTTAGGAAAGTGATGAAATGATAGATGGAATATTTACATTTCTAATCTCCCTTATACAAATTAAAAAATAGAAGCAGATTCTGCTGGCAAGTGACTTGGTCTTATATGCAGCTTAAAGGCTGCATATTCTTTTCATTCATCATTTAAAGACAGATCATCAGGAAGTCATTACACTGCAAAGACTGGGCCTCTGTACAAATGTGATATAATTGAGCACAGCAATATGCAAATATCACAGATAATAAAACAGAAAATGGTTTGCAGTATTGGACTTGTCCTTTGTGTGCATTATGGTGCCAGGTTTAATCCTGTCAGCAAAACTAAAGGAAAGAAACATGTTTCCCGGTCCCTGTATAAAATAGATGTTGGCAGCTTGGAACTGGCTTCGAAAACTAATGTTAAGTTTTGAAGTTGTCCTTTTTTATGGGAAGTTCCAGTGCTTAGTGAAACTTGAGATGTCCTGTAACCAAAATTCCAGAGCCAAATACTGTACCCCAAACTTTTGGAGAGGTTTATACTTCTCAGAAAATGGAGTTCAGGGGATCTTGCAGTTTCTCAAAGAGACAATATTTAAGGCACAATAGCAAACTATCCCAATATGAACGAGAGATAGGAAGAATAATAAGAGGCCAATATGACTGCATCAGGAGCTCTTTAATGACCTGAAAATCAGAAAGGAATCCTATAAAAAATGGAAACAAGGACTAATTGCTAAGGAGGAGTACAAAAGAATAGTGCAAGCATGTAGGGACAAAATGAGAAAGGCTATGACACAAAACGAGGCACACCCAGCAAGGAACATAAAAGGCCATAAGAAGAAGTTCTGTAAATATATATGGAGCAAGAGAAAGACAAAGGATAGTATAGGCCCACTATATAGTGGGGAGGGAGAACTATTAATTGATGACATCAAGAAGACTGAAATGTTTAATGCCTATTTTGTGTCATTTCAATAAAAAGGTTAATTGTGACCAGATGCTTAATACAAGTAATATTAACAACAAGGAGGAAGGAACACAAGCCTAAATAGGGAAAGAATAGGCTAATGAATGTTTAGATAAATTAGATGTACATTACATTGGCGTGGCCTGACAAAATTTTAGGGTACTTAAGGAATTAGGTTGAAGCAATCTCAGAACCACTAGCAATTATTTTTGAGAACTCATGGAGGATGGGTGAGCTCTCAGAGAACTGGAGAAGAGCAAACATAGTGCCTATCTTTAAAAAGGGGAACAAAGAGGAGTGTCATATGTAACTCCTGGGAGGTAGTTGTCCTGCTCTGTTTGGCAGGATGGAGAACTGTGTCCTGTTTTAGGAGCCACACTTTAAGAAAGATGTGGACAAATTGGAGAAAGTCCAGAGCAGAACAATAAAAATAATTAAAGATGAGAAAACTTGTTCTATGAGGAAAGGTTTAAAAGACTGGGTATGATTTGTCTTGAGAAAAGAAGACTTCAAATATGTTAAGGGCTGTTATAAAGAGGTTGGTGATCACTTGTCCTCCATACCCTCTAAAGATAGCACAAGAAGTAATCCTCCTAATCTGCAGCAAGGGAGGTTTAGATTAGATATTATGAAAATCTTTCTCACTATAAGAATAGTTAAGCACTGGAATAATTTACCAAGGGAGGTTGTATAATACCCATGATGGGTGAGTTATATGAACAGGTGAGATAAACACCTGTCAGGGATGGTCTAGGTATACTGGGTCCTGTCTCAGAGCAGAGCATGGACTAATGACTTCTCAATGTCCCTTCCAGCATTACATTTCTATGATAGTTGGTTGCTGTGGCTTAAAGTTCACTTCTGAATTAGAGACAGTTACAAGTTTGGAAGTGTAGGGGTAGCATAATACAGAAGTAGCAGTAAAAGGGAGAAGTGAGTTCTAGCTCAAAGCTTATCTTTTGATTCACAGGTCAGCAAATGCTATGGCTTCTTTGGAGGCAGCATAATCAGCGCTTGCAATACCCTGAATCCGATAAATAAAATAACAACTACAATGCCAGGACCACATATTGATGACATAGGCAGCATGCAAGGCTCAGTTTTTAAAGGTTGAATAATCTGAACTCTTGCACAGGTGCTTCTTGCAGTACTGTTGTATGGGATAGTGATAGGGCACCATTGTTTGGAGATATTTGCATACTGACCCCCTTGGCTGCGAGGAAGGGTCTGGCCAACTTGAATCTTTGCGTGAGCATGTTGTGTGTGCATGTGGTTAAAAACAGAAGCACAATCAGGACTATTAGTGAGTTTGATCAGCTTGTTGATATCTGAGTAGCAGGAGTACTAGTGCATACTTATTCAAAATAGGCTAACTTAGTTTGCTTAATTTCAACTCATGGGCTTAAAATTTCAATTCATCCTCAGGTGTTATTGACTTCATGTTTTGATTAGGAAAAATGGATAAAATGTAAAGAGAAGAAGCAGAAGAAAGAAAAAAAAATCAATGAAGAAACAGGAAGAAAAACAAAGCAGAGTGAAAACCAAATAGATACAGAGGTAATGTGTACTGTGATAAAGGAAATGGAGTGGAGGAAAGAAATATCCTGATGAAAAGATAAATATACCATATCTATATTCTCTATTGAGCCCCAAATGATCTAGCCATGCTTTTGAGAAATGTTTGTACTCTTGGTATACAACAAAGGCTGCCCCACTGCTAGAAAATGTGCTTTTGTTTTATTTTAATGACCATTGAGGTTGAGAATGAAGGGGTGCAATTAATAACATGGCCTTAAATTACAAGGAAAAAAGTCTGTGAACTCAATATAGTTTTTTGAAACCCACAAATAGTTTGAGAGATTCACAAAACCTCAAACACCACATGTTTCACTCATTCCTATTACATAAAATATTGCTTCTCATTCCCTATTGTGTCTGTCCCACTTCCTTGTTGTAATTAAGTTTTATTGTGAAATTTTAGTAGCATTCCACTTAGACTCCTTAAGATAAATCTTTTTATTGACAGATGGGCCTAAACCACAAAATTCAGATCTGGAACTAGATGTTAATCACCTCAAAGAACAAATGTATTCTGATATGGGTTTAACCAATTAGACAGAAACAGGGCCGGCTCCAGGATTTTGGCCACCCCAAGCAGCCAAAAAAAAAAAAAGCCGCAATCGCGATTTGCGGCGGCAATTCAGCGGAAGGTCCTTTGCTCCCAGCGGGAGTGAGGGACCGTCCACCGAATTGCCGCCGAATAGCTGGAGGTGCCGCCCCTCTCCCGAGAGGCCACCCCAAGCACCTGCTTGCCAAGCTGGTGCCTGGAGCCAGCCCTGGACAGAAAGGGAGTAATAGTGAAATCTTCAGACTGAGTTGAGATTCTGAACTTCTACTAAAATTCTGGGGCCAAAGAGTTGAGATTCAGGCTTATTTCACATTTTAATCTGCTAATAAGAACAAAGCTGCTAGATAGTGTGAAGAAAAGCTGCTGGGGACTCACAACAACTACAGTTGCTGGTGTACTGGCTTATTTTTTGTGGGATTGCTCAAGAGTAATTTTAAAGCATATTGCTCAGAATCCCAATTAACGTGATAAAGTGTCAGGAAATCACCTGAAAATTAGTTTCTTACGGTATCTCTTAATATCCACATAAGCATATTTACAAACACTTATGACACATCTCCATCAGGATGAATCTCCTAGGAATTAGTTATGAATGATACAAAATAATAGGGCATCATGCTCCCACTATTCTGGGTCAAGTACAGCATTTACCCAATAGGGTTGTAAGATGCTTCATGTTCATTAGAATGACAAGTTTCCATTTACCAGAAGATATTAAAAAAGCCCTGTCAATATTATTTCCATCAACATCATTTTCACAAGATTAATAAAAAATTAATGAAGCAGACAGAATGCAGTAATCTGGTTAAATATTAATTTTCTATTTTCTTTAAGAGCCTGTCTGCTGAACTTTGAACACCTTCAGCTTACTGATGACATCACAACCTATGTTCCATTACTAATGCTCCCAGTGGCCTCATATACACATTGAGTGTCAGACCGCCTGTGGGGCTGAGCAACCACTCACAGTTATTCTCTTTGGCCTGGTCTACACTACGACTTTAATTCGGATTTAGCAGCATTAATTCGAATTAACCCTGCACCCGTCCACACAACGAAGCCATTTAATTTGAAATAAAGGGCTCTTTAAATCGATTTCTGTACTCCACCCTGACGAGGGGAGTAGCGCCAAAATCGATTTTATCATTTCGAATTAGCGTTAGTGTGGCCGCAATTGGATGGTATTGGCCTCCGGGAGCTATCCCACAGTGCACCATTGTGACCGCTCTGGACAGCAATCTGAACTCGGATGCACTGGCCAGGTAGACAGGAAAAGCCCCGTGAACATTTGAATTTCATTTCCTGTTTGCCCAGCGTGGAGAGCACAGGTGACCACAGATAGCTCATCAGCACAGGTAACCATGCAGGCCGATAATCGAAAAAGAGCACCAGCATGGACCGTACGGGAGGTACTGGATCTGATCGCTATATGGGGAGAGGATTCAGTGCTAGCAGAACTTCGTTCGAAAAGATGAAATGCCAAAACTTTTGAAAAAATCTCCAAGGGCATGATGGAGAGAGGCCACAATAGGGACTCAGATCAGTGCCGCGTGAAAGTAAAGGAGCTCAGACAAGCCTATCAAAAAACAAAGGAGGCAAATGGTCGCTCCGGGTCAGAGCCGCGGACATGCCGCTTCTACGCCGAGCTGCATGCAATTCTAGGGGGGGCCGCCACCACTACCCCACCTGTGACCGTGGATTCTGGGTCGGGGATAGTCTCATCAGCTACACCTGAGGATTCTGCGGATGGGGAAGCGGAGGAGGAGGAGGAGGAGGAGGACGAGCTTGCAGAGAGCACCCAGCACTCCATTCTCCCCAACAGCCAGGATCTTTTTCTCAGCCTGACTGAAGTACCCTCCCAACCCTCCCAAACCAGTATCCAAGACCATGAGCCCATGGAAGGGACCTCAGGTGAGTTTACCTTTTAAAATATAAAACTTGTTTTAAAAGCAAGCGTTTTTTAATGATTACTTTGCCCTGAGGACTTGGGATGCATTCGCGGCCAGTACAGCTACTGGAAAAGTCTGTTAATGTGTCTGGGGATGGAGCAGAAATCCTCCAGAGACATCTCCATGATGCTCTCCTGGAGGTACCCCAAAAGCCTTGCCACAAGGTTTCTGGGCAGTGCAGCCTTATTCCATCTTCCATGGTAGGACACTTGACCGCGCCATGCTTGCAGCAAGTAATCTGGTATCATTGCCTGACAAAGCCTGGCAGCGTATGGTCCCGGTGTTTGCTGGCATTCAAGCAACATCTGTTCTTTATCTTGCTGTGTAATCCTCAGGAGAGTGATATCGCTCATGGTAACCTCATTGAAATGCGGGAACTTAATTAAGGGGACAGAGGTGGCCGTTCCTACTGGGCTGTTTGCCTGTGGCTGAAAAGAAATCCTTCCCTGCAGTTAGCCAAGCGCAGGGGGGGGAATTGGCCCTGAGCTTTTCGCGTTTGGCTAGCAGGGATCTTCCCTGTTACCAGCCACGCGGTGGGGGGAGGGGTACAGCGATCATCCCAGAGAATTCATGGCGGGGGGAGGGCGGGGGGGTTAGTTTGGTTTCTGCAGGAATCTTCCCTGATACCTGCCACGCGGTGGGGGGGAGGGATAAAGCGATCATCCCAGAGAATTGGATGGGGGGGAGGGTAGTTTGTTTTCTGCTGCTGAAGGTTAACAGGAAAACTGCAGCAGTCAACGGGCTTTGCTTGGTATGTGGGAAAATAGGGCGCAGAAGCCGAAAGACAATGGCTTACCATGGCTGCATGCAAGCTGAATTCTGTTGCCCAGACCTGTGTCTGTGATCTCTAACACCAAAGCCACAGGCACTCAATATTAAGATGGAAAATGCGACCTTGTACTGAAATCACATGTGCTATGTAATGTGAATAGTGTTTTTCACCATAAAGAGTATAAGCATTGTTCTGTAAAATGTATCATTTTAAAAACTTCTCTCCTTTTTTTCAACCCTCCCTCCAGCAGCTGCACATTTTTCAAGCCTCCCTCTTCCGTCCCGAAGGCTATCTCAGATAAGGCGTCGGAAAAAGAGGACGCGAGATGACATGTTCGCGGAAATAATGGAATGCACCCGCAATGAAAGAGCTCATTTGAATGAGTGGAAGGACACTGTATCTAAATTTAGGAAAGATGCCAGTGAACGTGAGGTCATGACGGACGCTCGAGATGAGAGGTGGCAGGCTGCAACGCTGGGGCTGCTGCGTGAGCAAACGGACATGCTCCGGCATCTGGTGGAGCTTCAGGAATGGCAGCAGGATGACAGAGTGCCGCTGCAGCCGCTGTATAACGTCCCTCCCCCCTCACCATGTTTCATATCCTCCTCACCCAGACGTGTAAGAACGCGGGGGGGGGAGGCTCTGTGCACCCTCCCGCTCCACCCCAGTGGACAGCCCAACCATAAGGCTGTCATTATATTGAATTTGTTCAGTGGCCTTTTACTTCCCTCCTATCCTCCTCCCAAACCTCACCCAGATTACCTTGTTGGTTCTCTCCCTATGTTTATAATCAGTTAATAAAGAATACATGATTTTTAAATGATAGTGACTTTATTTCCTTTGAAAGAAAGCTGGGGGAACTCGGAGGATGGGTTCCTTACAGATAATGAATGAGTCAATAAAGGGGGCAGGTTTTCATGAAGGAGAAACAAACAGAAATTTCACACTGTAGCCTGGCCAGTCATGAAACTGGTTTTCAAAGCCTCTCTGATGCACAGCGCTTCCTGGTGTGCTCTTCTAATCGCCCTGGTGTCTGGCTGCGCGTAATCAGCAGCCAGGCGATTTGCCTCAGCCTCCCACCCTGCCATAAAAGTCTCCCCCTTACTTTCACAGAGATTGTGGAGCACACAGCAAGCAGAAATAACAATGGGGAGATTTCTTTGGCTGAGGTCAGAGCGAGTCAGTAGCTATCGCCAGCGACCTTTTAAACGGCCAAATGCACATTCTACCAGCATTCTGCACTTGCTCAGCCTGTAGTTAAACAGCTCCTGACTCCTGTCCAGGCTGCCTGTGTATGGCTTCATGAGCCATGGCATTAAGGGGTAGGCTGGGTCCCCAAGAATAACTATTGGCATTTCAACATCCCCAACGGTTATTTTCTGGTCCGGGAAGTAAGTCCCTTGCTGCAGCCCTTTAAACAGAGTAGTGTTCCTGAAGACGCAAGCATCATGAACCCTTCCCGGCCAGCCCACGTTGATGTTGGTGAAACGTCCCTTGTGATCCACAAGTGCTTGCAGCACCATTGAAAAGTACCCCTTGCGGTTTATGTACTGGGTACCATGGTACTCCGGTGCCAAGATAGGGATGTGGGTTCCATCTATCGCCCCACCACAGTTAGGGAATCCCATTGCAGCAAAGCCATCCACTATGACCTGCACATCTCCCAGAGTCACTAGCTTTCGTAGCAGCACCTCAGTGATTGCTTTGGCTACTTGCATCACAGCAGCCCCCACAGTAGATTTGCCCACTCCAAATTGATTCCCGACTGACCGGTAGCTGTCTGGCGTTGCAAGCTTCCACAGGGCTATTGCCACTCACTTCTCAACTGTGAGGGCTTCTCTCATCTTGGTATTCTGGCGCTTCAGGGCATCAGAAAGCAAGTCACAAAGTTCCAAGAAAGTGCCCTTACGGATGCGAAAGTTTCGCAGCCACTGGGAATCGTCCCACACCTGCAACACTATGCGGTCCCACCAGTCTGTGCTTGTTTCCCGGGACCAGACTCGGCATTCCACGGCTATACCTGCCCCGTTAACAGCATGATCTCCAAAGCACCGGGTCCCGCAGTTCGATAGAATTCCATGTCCATATCCTCATCACTCTCGCCGCCGCGCTGCCGTAGCCTGCTCCTCACCGCCTGGTTTTCCAGGTTCTTGTTCAGCATAAACTGCACAATAAGGCGCGAGGTATTTACAATGTTCATGACTGCTGTCTTGCCGTGGTATGGCGCCTGCACTGTTCACCCAGGAAAAAGGCGCGAAACGGTTGTCTGCCGTTGCTTCCTGGAGACGGGGGAGGATATACCCAGAACCACCCGCGACAATGTTTTTGGCCCTATCAGGCATTGGGATCTCAACCCAGAATTCCAATGGGCGGAGGAGACTGCGGGAACTATGGGATAGCTATGGGATAGCTACCCACAGTGCAACGCTCCGGAAATCGATGCTAGCCCCGGTACATGGATGCACACCGCCGAATTAATGTGCTTAGTGTGGTTGCATACATTCAAATTTATACAACCTGTTTTCCAAATTCGAATTATATAAATTCAGATTAATCCCGTAGTGTAGACATACCCTTAGACAAAGGGTAGCTGAGCTACTCCAAAGTGATACAATCCACCTATTAGGAAGCGAAAGCATGTGCACCATTCCTCTGGTCAACAACTGGCAACCAAGTCACCAGAAAGTAATGGTTACACTAATTCCACCATTAATATCTCCTTGAGCAGTGCAAGCACCTACCCCTCGCAGAAGGACATTTTTATCCAAATTGAGTAGTACCATATACCACCAGTAGTCCCACTGACATCAGGAGGACTATATGCAGAGTAACATGTTAATCAACCTGAGTGAGATCATCAAAATATACCCAAGGAAATGTATTGACAATCTCAAACAACAATGCACCGAATATCTGCTCTTTGGCTTTTTTTAAAGGCAAAGAGAGGTTTCTGATGTATTTTATGTGTGGATGTAAAAATGGGGATGGGATGAATCAGAGCCACTTTTTATGATCTGATACTAAATATTATGATATACTGTTGTTGGATAACACATTCATATCTGAGTATTAAGACCCATGGCACAAAAATCTTCCCTCTTTTCGAACATCACGGGGTTGGTTACTCTGTGGATTTTGGGGTATGCATCCAAGACACAGATGCTGTGCCTGGATTTATTCTCCAGTAAACCTATGGATTTGTGCTGACTTCCAATCCATACACTCCTCAGGGGAAAGGAGGTTGCTATTCTATTCAGGTTGCTATACAGCCTTCATAACCATAGTATCTGAATGCCTTCCAACAGTGCATTAAGCAATGTGACTAATATCTGTCTCATGTGGTTTGTTCTCTCTCTCTTATCCTCTCCCCATGGAGAGAATTGTGTGTGCAGTGCAGTGTTTTGTTTTGGTGTTTCGGTAAGGGCTGGCTATTTTTTGTATATGCTGCTACGTGTTTATATTACAGAAGCCAAGGAACTTGCAGCAGAAGACAGTGATGTTTGTCAGGATCTTAGTTCCTGTGGTAGTTCATTCCACAGTATCAGCCCAGACACCAAGAAAGAGCTCTCTCCTGCACAAATAAGCTTTCTCTTTAGGAAAGAAATTTCCATTGTGCCTGAGGTTAGACTGAATCTGGTGAGGGCAGGAAGACCACGACAGCTATCAGAGATACATATTGCCAGGATTAGGGCAAGTGGACAAGGGTAGGTCTGTCACCCTGTGGAGATGCTTTGGTCCTCTGTGTATCCTCTGAGAGCCACAGGTTTTGTTGTGTGCCTAGGGTCATAAGTATGTTTGGATGGAAATACCTCAACATCTTCCATAGCCATACAAACTCTGCACACAGACTGGACGAGGAGTTGGGAACTCTTCAAGTTGAAATGCTAGGCTTCTAGTGTAAAACCACCTCTCCCATGGGTTTCTCCATAGAAGGGAATAATACTATCCTAAATACAGTATACAGTGCAACAGAGGAGATAGAGAACCTGCCGGAGAATCAGAGTAGCCTTTAGTACTTCAAGTTAAGTAGGAGGACACCATTCTTCAAAAAGGAGCTAGTGTCTGTTGTCAGACTTCACTTCCTGATAATCAGGCTCTACAGTGATGGGAACAGTATAAATACCCTATATATAATAGAATTCTTCAGCACAGCCTGTAGGACTGGAAGTGACCTCGACAGGTCATCTAGTCCAGTCCCCTGCACTATGTCAGGACTAAGTATTATCTAGACCATTCCTGAGAGGAGTTGTCTAACCTGTTCTTAAAAACATCCAATACCAGAGATTCTACAAGCTCCCTAGGTAATTTGTTCCAGAACTTAACTTCTCTTACAGTTAGGAAATTTTTACGAAAGTCTAACCTAATCTACCTTACTGCAATTTAAGAATATTACTTCTTGTCTTGTTCACAGTGGTTAAAGAGAACAATTTATATCTCTCCTCTTTATAACAACCTTTTATGTATTTGAAGGCTTATCACATCCCCTCTCAATCTTCTCTTCTCCAGACTAAACAAACCAAATGTATTAAATCTTTCCTTGTAGGTCATGATTCTTAGACTTTTAATTATGTTCGTTACTCTACTCTGGACTTTCTCCAATTTGCTCACATCTTTCCCGAAGTATGGTGCCCAGAACTGGACACAATACTCCAGTTAAAGCCTTCTCAGTGCTGAGTATATTTGAAGAATTACTTCTTGCATCCTGCTAACACATCCCAGAATGATGTTTTCTTTTTTTGTAATGGTATTACATTGTTGACTCATATTTAGTTTGTGATCCACTGTAATCCTCAGATCCTTCTCTGCAGGACACCTTAAGCAGTCATTTCCCATTTTGTATTTGTGAAACTGATTATTCTTTTGTAAGTATAGTAATTTGTATTTTTGTGCTTATTGAATTTAATTCTATTTATTTTAAACAATTTCTCCAGTTTTTCACTTTGAACCCTAATCCTCTCCTCCAAAGCACTTGCAACTTCTCCCAACTTGATGATATCCACAATCTTTATAAGTGTACTCTCTATGCCATTATCCAAATCATTTATGAAGATATTGAATAGAACTGGACCTGGACCCAGGACAGATCCCTGCAAGACTTCCCTGATATGCCCTTCCAGCTTGATAACTACTCTCTGAGTATAGTTTTCCAACCAGTTATGAACCCACTTTATATTAGGTTCATGTATATTTCTCTAGTTGTTTATGAGATGATCATGTGAGACAATATCAAATCTTACAATACAATATTTACTAAAGTTGAGATATGTCACATCTACTGCTTCCCCATCCCTCCCCACAAAGCTTGCTACCCTGCCAAAGGAGGATATTAGGTTGGTTTGACATGATTTATTCTTGACAAGTCCAGTTGACTGTTACTTATTACCTTATATTCTTCTAGGTACTTACAAATCGAATGATTATTTGCTCCATTATGTTTCTGGGTACCGAAGTTAAGCTGACTCGCCTATAATTCCCTGGGTCATCCTTATTCCCCCTTTTATTGATATGCATTTTTATTTGCCCTTATCCAGTCCTCGAGTATCCTGTCCTCCGTGAGTTCTCAAAGATAATCGCTAATCAAAGAGCTCTTTTCAGCCAATTCCTTAAGTATTGTGAGATATATTTAATCAGGCCCTGCTGACTTGAAAACATATCACTTGTTTAAGTAATTCTTAACTTGTTCTTTTTCTACTTTAGCCTCAGATCCTATTCCATTTACACCGATGTTTATTATGTTAGTCATTCAATCACTGCAAATTTTTGGTGAAAACAACCAAAAAAGGCATTCAACACTTCGGCCATTTCTGCTTTTTCTGTTATTGTCTTTCCCTCCTCATTGAGTAATGGCCCTACCCAGTCTTCCTCTTGCTTCTCAGGTATTTGTAAATGTTTACTTGTTACCTTTATGTCTCTAACTAGTTTAATCTCTCTCTCTTTTTTTTTTTTTTTTTGCCTTGATCTTTCCAATTTGGTCACTACATTCTTGGTTGTTTTTTTTTTTATATTCATCCTTTGTAATTTGAGCTAGTTTCCAATTTTTGCATGACTCTTTCTTGAGTTTCAGGTTATTGAAGATCTCCTGGTTAAGCCTATATTTCCTATGCATTGGGATAGTTTGCTCTTGTGCCCCAATAATGTTTCTTTAAAAAATTGCCAACTCTCCTGAACATTTTTTTCCCTTAGACTTGCTTCCCATGGGATCTTACCTATCGATTCTTTGAGTTTGCTAAAGTCTGCCTTCTTGAAATCCATTGTTTTTATTTTGCTGTTTTCCCTCCTAACATTCCTTAGAATCATGACCTCTGTCATTTCATAATAACTTGCACCCAAACTGCCTTCCTCCTTCAAATTTTCAACTACTTCCTCCCTGTTTGTCAGAATCAAGTCTAGAATAACCTCTCCCCTACTTGCTTTTTCTACCTTCTGTAATAAAAAGTTGTCTCCAATGCATTCCAAGATCTTGTTGGATAATCTGTGCCTTGCTGTATTGTCTTCCCAACAAAAGTCTGCATAGCTGAAGTCCCCCATCACTCTCAAGTCCTGGTATTTACCTCAGAGGGATATTGTGAAGACTAATTAGTTAATGTTGGTAAATGCTTTGAAGATTAAAAGTGTGATATAAGTGATAATTAGTATTTCACTTTACAGTCAATAAAGCTTTTATCATGTTTGCAGAATTATCAGAGTACCATGCGCATACTATCTGAAGCAGCATGTCATTTATTAAGCATGCTTGGAGAAGGAACTTATACCTGTGTGTCTATTGTCAAAAGCCTTGCAAACCAAAAATCATACATCTTCTTTTGTAATATTCAGTGATCCAGAGGCCTGTGAGAATGAGAAAAGACTAGGTAATGGCCATTGTGTTCTGGGCCCTCATGTCTACTGAGACTGAATAGCCGCTGTTTTGAATGTTAACATTATCTATAGGCAAACTCAATGACGTATGTCTACAATCACAGTATATGGATAAAAATCTGGGTGGGGAAGTTGTTACTGAGGTTCTAACAGTTTTATTAGCTGTCCAAAGTCCAAATCTTCCATGGCAGAAACTGACTACTTATCCATCATTCTCTTCAGGGAATCCATCCTAAATGGCTTCTTCAAGAAACCTTTCTTCTTGCGGTTTGTAGTTGGAATGAAATTCTGACTTCACAGTGCTCTCTATTACCACTTTCCATGATTCTATCACATGCTTCCAGATGCTTAGTGTTAACTTGCTTTCTCTAAGCAGATGTATTATAGAGTAGCCAGACATAACATCCCATTCCCTCAAGAAATGTCTGCAAGACAGCATTTACATTTAGCTTTAGCGGGTTTACTTTGACTTATCCAGAAAAATCTTCAATACACATAACCAAGCTCCATTGCTTCTCTCACTTATTTTGTCTCCTCAGAGTCAAAATGAAAGTCTCACAAGAAATGAGCAGATTGGCTTGTTTTAAACACTGATTGACCGATGATAGGTGACTGAGGTTTGAAAATTAATGGAAGTAATTCAGTATGGAAACAACTATGAGCTATTCCAAACAGCCTGCTTTTCTGCATGGACTGTCCCACGTATGTAATAAAAGTAGCATCTGTTCTTTTAGTCAGCTTGTTCCTAAGTAGTGGTATGTAAAATAAAATTTAAAATTAAACTTTTTCTTTTGTTTTCACTTTCTCTTTGTAGTGTTATGGATACATATTTCTCAAATAACCATCAGAAGGAACGGTACCATATTCACGCTAAAGGATATCCCACTTAATGATATGTGACAGCCTTCAACACAAATAACAGACTCCAAGCTGCATGGCTGTGTTTTATTACATACCATGCAATGCTGACTTATACACATAGTAGGAGAACTTGTGTGACTTCTGCAGAGATCACTGCATTAAGCCTCACTTAAAGCAAAGCCTAACGTCAGTATTAGTGTTTACCAATAGTTACCATATCGGTTATACAGTATCAGCCAATCTGCATTTGGGATTATCTAACATTCACTCTTATTTTTCTGACACTGAAAATGATTACATTTTGTCTACACTGCCCCTCATCTCCAACGCGAAATGTCAATGGTATGTGGGGTTGGGAGAAGAGAAGCAAATCTGACAGCCTGCCATTCATTTATAACAAAGTAAAAGAATAATTATATGGGAATGCAAAAACAGTTTTGCATTTCAATAGAAAAACAATGAAAACTGAATATTTGCACAGGCAGATGATAATCATTTAGGGCCCATCTCTGCTCCCATTGAAGCCAATGGCTAATCTGCCTTTGACTTCAACTTTTCAGGTTTGGGCTTTTACTTAGCACAAGGAGGTAGATTCACAGGTAAATTTCAGTGAAGCTGGAATGATCACATTCATATATAAATTAACTCCCCTGGGGGAATTCTGCACCCCATGGGGGCACAGAATTCATACCTTCTGCAGATTTCTTGGCTCCCCCACAGAAAAATGGGGGAGCAAAGAAATACGTGAGGGACACACAACCCTTCCCTGGCAGCCCGGGTGCGTCTGCTGAGAGCAGCCAGCAGCAGAGAGCAGATCACTGCGGGGTGAGGGTGGAGGGGAGGACGGAGGCTATATATTTTATATAATATATAAAAATTAGATTTAATGAGACTAGTGAACCTAATGTGCTCTGAAAATGTAGCCTTTAAACCTTGATTCTACAAATCCTTATACATGTGCTTTTCTTCTGTAAATAAATTTAGTCTCATGCATAAGTGTTTGTGGGATGGGGGCTTTAGTTTCTAACTTTTAGACCACCCTCAGACATTAAAACACTTTTCAATACCAAATTAGGCAAAGGAACTACAGAAACTTACACATATACTAAGCTTGTACTAAGAATGAGGGGACAATTCGCTTCTATTCCCTCATTCCTCTTCATTTTCCCTCCCCTTTTTAGTCTCTATAGGCTTCATCTACAGACTAGTAACTCTTTGCATGGGGAGGGGCTGCAGAGGAAAGCTGACTAGAAATCTGGTAAATCCTATAGGTTCTGGGAAGAGGGTGTCACTCAGAATATACTGTGCCTCAAGGCTACCTCAGGAATTTTGCCTGCCAGTCAGAGCCATGTTACTTCAGAAAGGTCCAGCACGAGCCAGCTACGCAGTCAAACTGGCTAGTCAGTTCAACATGTAGTTTTTATGTAATAAAACAAACAAACAAACAAAAAAATAATTTCAATATGATGACCTTATTTCTTCAGAACACATCTTAAAAAAAGATGGGGAGGGGTGAGGAAGTTAAAGGAAAGAAAAGGAAACTCTGCTTCTGATGTGCTCATAATAAAAACTGCCTTTGGAAGCCCAGTAATTTAATTAATAACTAAAAATGGAACAACAAAGCATTCAGCGTAAAAGGAAAAGAGTCCACTGATTTCCATAAATGCTCCATTTACAAAACTGTCATTCAAAGCTACAGAGCAGAGTACAGAATGTGGCATTCACACATAAATAGCAATGACACCAGTTACTGTCCAGTACAAAATCTAAAATTAATGGTAAAGCTGGAAATGAACTCAGGTTCATAGAAGCCAATAAATACTTGAACAGTTTGAAATTCTTTTAAAATGCCTCTTGCACCAGACTGAAAGATTTTCAAAATTTTACTCATTTAGGAAGATTGAGAATGTTTATCTAGAACAGTTAGAGACAACTGGGATCCTGTCACCCAAAACAAGAATATAGATGGATTTCTTTAAAATTAAGTCATAGAGGAAGAAAGCTGTTAAAAAGATTTCTGCCTGTCTATTTCATTTTTTAGCTTTGGTGATGGGATAAATATTTTAATTCTATTTAAGAACTATTTACAAGATTATAATTGATGTCGGGTGACATTTTCAAAAGTGCCTAAGTGAGTTATGGGCACAAGTCTCATTAAAATTCAATGGAAATTTTGTTTCTAAGATACCTATTTTGCACCCAAAGATCTAATTCAGGAGCCGAGCCTGGCTGAGGGGATGTGTAGCCAGACACTTCCAAAGACATGGTATCTGCTAAATGCCTAACACCCAATAAAAGCATTACGGCCAGATTTTCAAGTGTGTGTGTGTATCTGTGTGTACTTACATTGTGCATTTAAATTGCAAAATGCCCAGTGAGTGTGTTGAGTGTATTTGGTGCACACACAATTGTGTTCACACAATCCTAATTTTGGGTGAGCACACCGGGTGTTGCATACAAACTTTCAAAAATTGGGCCTATTGGTGATCCGAAACTCTAAGAAACCTAAGAAAATATCCAACTGCTTTTAATCAAGCACAGATTAATTATTTAGGGATCCCTAACAGCTAAATAATGTGTATGAGTGGAGGTGAAAGAGATTTATCTGGTGTAATGGGTGAGGGAGTTTATTTGTTCTTTTCTTAACAAACCTCAAAAGCAAGAATAGAATGATTTGGTGAACTTGGAGACCATATGATAAGGTTATCAGAGAGGGCATATGTCAAAAAGTGTATGTTTGGAACATCTCTTAGGGTAGAAGGAGTTATGTTATGGAATGCATTCAGAATTATTTTTATGAATATTGTGCATGCTTCTGTGTGTTTGTTTATGATGCAGTTAGAGAAAAAGGGAAACCAAGCAGAAAGAGCAATCCAGAAGGAACATCCCACCACACACTCAAACATGATAGCCACATTAATAGCTGTGAAGCGGTGGCAACTCAGCCCCAAACATGGTTACATACAATAACTCCTCGTTTAACGTTGTAGTTATATTCCTGAAAAATGCGACTTTAAGAGAAATGATGTTAAGCAAATCCAATTTCCCCATAAGAATGAGTGTAAATAGGGGGGTTAGGTTCCAGGGAATTTTTTTTCACCAGACAAGAAACTATACTATATATATATATATATATACACACAGTATAAGTTTTAAACAAACAATTTAATACTGTACACAGCAATGATGATTGTGAAGCTTGGTTGAGGTGGTGAAGTTAGAGGGTGGAAGAGGGTGGCATATTTCCCAGGGAATGCCTTACTGCTAAATGATGAACTAGCATTCGGCTGAGCCCTCAAGAGTTATCACATTGTTGTTAATGTAGCCTCACACTCTACAAGGCAGCACGAATGGAGGGAGGGGAGACATTATGGCAGACAGAGACAGAGACACACACCCTGTGTGTGTGAGAGAGAGAGAGACGTGTATTGCCCCTTTAAGTACGCTGACACCACTCTAAGTACATTGCCTTTTTAAGTTGATCAGGAAGTTGAGACAGTAGCTGTGCCCAGCAAGCTCTTCAGTCCTGAGCCCTGTCGTGTCCCCACCCTGCTCTTTATGGAGACGGGGTAAGCGGGGGGCAGAAGCAGGGTGGACACCCTGACATTAGCTTCCCTCTTCTCCTCCCCCCACCCCCCGCACAGCAAGCGGGAGGCTCCTGGGTACAGCTCCAAGGCAGGGGGCAGGAGCAGCACAGGGCACTGGGGGGAGGGACAGCTGAACTGCTGGCAATTGATAGCCTGCTGGGTGGCTGCTGCACAGGGAACTTAGGGGAGCAGGGAGCTGATGGGGGGCTGCTGGTCCACCCTGGTTCCAAGCCCCCACCAGCTAGCTGCAACAGGCTGCTCTTCCTGCAAGCAGTGGACAAAGCAGGTGGCTGCCAAACAACGTTATAAGGGAGCATTGCACAACTTTAAACGAGCATGTTCTCTAATTGATCAGCAACGTAACAACGTTAACCAGGACGACTTTCAGTGAGGGGTTACTGTAGTTGTTTTCCCAAGGCTGAAAATATGGACATCAAATGACACTGATTGGTTAAAAGATCCGCCCTGCAGAAAGGGATGGGGGAAGTTGTCTGCTGCAGGTTGACACAGACTGACTGAGAGTTAAGGTCTGCTGGAAGCTGGCTGTAACTTGGCCACCAAGAAAATTGGCATGGGAGGAGGGGAACGGGAACAGGGGAGGGGGAAAGCACCAAGTCTAAATCATGTATACCTAGGGCCTTTGGGGAAATGGCAAGCACAGGTAAGACAGTATGGGCAGAGATATTTGTTGTTTTAAATCCATTTCCCTGAGTGCTGTGTAGCATTTAGCAAATAAATCACACTTTGTTTTGAAGAAGCTGATTCTGCATTACTGTTACCGTCCACATCATCCTGAAAGGAAACTCTTGATACCAAGCCTGTTTGGGGATTCTCAGGTTGTCAACAAGGGGGCTGTAACTCAGAGCCCAGTCAGAAAGTGGTTGGATCATGGGGTCCCACCTCAAAAAGAAGTGGAGACATGGGCCTGTCACTTTAAAGGCTGGGGGACTGGAGAGGGGTCCCTGAAGGGGCAGCCTAGCCAAGTACCATGACAGTAGGGTTGTAACCAAAACAATATTTGCTATCATAGCTGGTCTTCTCAAAGCCCTTTATCCAAATGGATACATATTATTGTCCCAATTTTATTGATAGGGAACTGGAAGCATAGACAGGCTACCTATGTAGCACAGACTACGGTGGGAGCTGTCAGTGTCCAGGCAATACATGATTTTCTGCAAGAGATGAAATGAGTAAGGCACACACCTGGTGGCTTAACTAGATGTTTTCTCCTTGGAAGGTACTGGAGAAAGAGGCTCTTACGGAACTTTCACAGCAAAGATTTTCCTGTCACCTGCTTGTTTGCTTTTTTATTTAGGGGTCCCGTTTACCACAACTCCTGAAAGAAGAGGGGAGGGAGCTTTAGTTATGCCTCTTCCCTCCCAACCTGCATAGTCCACATAGTTATGAAAGTTAATTTTATAGTGTCTCTTGCTTTGGGAACCCTTATGGCTAAAAGGGGAGCATATATGAAAGAGAGAGCAATGGAACAGACCCTAACTAGCTTTCTCTTTCCTCTTCTCTAAATTTGCCATATTCTGTTGTTCAGATCATCCTCCATGTCATAGGGAGATCATTCTTTTTTCCTCTGTTGTAAGAGGTTCAGTGAATGATTAATAAGGACTTGTCTACTCAGCAGTATAATGTGCTTTATGGAAAGGGGCGGGGGGGATTTCTAAAGTGCAGTAATGTGTCATGCATTAACTGTTCTACGTAGACCCTGCTGATGTGCTTTGATGTAGTGCTGTTTGAAACAGTGCTATGTTAAACCACACTAGGGTAACCTTTAGTGCACACCACTGCACGCTGTTCTAGCATAGTCTTAGCTATAGGAGAAAGGGATCTATATATGTAAAGCAGATGGAGCTCCTTGAAACTATTATAGTTCATTAATCATCATATAATTGTGAATACTTTGGGACTGATCCTACTTTTCCATTGACTTCACCAGTAGCGAGGCTGGGCCTAAGCTTGTGCGAGCTTACTGAATTGTTGATAGAGTACAGTAACTCCTCACTTAAAGTCGTCCCGGTTAACGTTGTTTCGTTGTTACATTGCTGATCAATTAGGGAACATGCTTGTTTGAAGTTGTGCAATACTCCCTTCTAACGTCGTTTGGCAGCCACTTGCTTTGTCCACTGCTTGCAGGAAGAGCAGCCCGTTGCAGCTAGCTGGTGGGAGCTTGGAACCAGGGTGGATCGGCAGCCCCCTATCGGCTCCCCCTATCAGCTCCCTGCTCCCCTAAGTTTCCTGTGCAGCAGCTCCCAGTATTAAATTGTTTGTTTAAAACTTATACTGTGTGTGTGTGTGTATATATATATATATAGTATATATACAAAAGACTATATAGTATAGTCTTTTGTCTGGTGAAAAAAAATTCCCTGGAACCTAACCACCTCATTTACATTAATTCTTATGGGGAAATTGGATTCACTTAACATCATTTTGCTTAAAGTCGCATTTTTCAGGAACATAACTACAACGTTAAGTGAGGAGTTACTGTAATGTTATTTGCTCTTCCTTTGGAGATATGGGTTATTATTCTTAAACAAATGGATATGTGGGTTTGGGAGTTGGTGAGCTGGACATATGAGACTCAGATGAGTTTTTACTTTTAGTACCAAAATATTTCCATTACTTCTTACTTTAAAAAAAAAACCTCAATCTAATCCCTATCCACCCAGAAACAAAACACTATCATCCTTTTTCAACTCTGCTATAATTCCTTATCATTTGTATTGCTAGGTGTGTCACAACATAAAAACCATTATCATCATTTGCATGAATTGGCAAATTCAGCAGACAGGCCCATAATTGAAGGAGAGGAGAACTTTCAGCTCCATACAAGAAGATTGCTGGTACTTTAGCTGTTCAGTTGATACACAAAGCAGCAGCAAAACTGATGAGTTGCAACCTTACCATAGCTGTTACCTTTTTAAATTCTGACATGACTAAACAGGCTGTCTAATTCGCATATGCAACCTAGAAATACAACCTAGATGGAGCTACTACAAGGTGGGTGCATAACTGGTTGCAAAACCATTCGCAGAGAGTAGTTATCAGTGGTTCACAGTCAAGCTGGAAGTGCATATCAAGTGGGATTCTACAGAGATCAGTTCTGGGTCTAGTTCTGTTCAAAATCTTCATCAATAATTTAGATAATGGCATAGAGCGTACACTTATAAAATTCGTGGATGATATCAAGCTGGGAGGGGTTGCAAGTGCTTTGGAGGATAGGATAAAAATTCAAAATGATCTGGACAAACTGGAAAAATGGTCTGAAGTAAATAGAATAAAATTCAATGAAGATAAATGCAAAGTACTCTACTTAGGAAGGAACAATCAGTTGTACTCACACAAAATGGGAAATGACAGTTTAGGAAAGAGTACTGTATGTTAGTGGATCACAAGCTAAATATAAGTCAACAGTGTAACTCTGTTGCCAAAAAAGCAAACATTCTGCAATGTATTACTAGGAGTGTTGTAAGCAAGACACAAGATGTAATTCTTCTGCTCTATTTCATGCTGATTAGGCCTCAGGTGGAATATCGTGTACAGTTCTGGACACCCCATGTCGGGAAAGATGTGAACAAATGGGAGAAAGTCCTGAGAAGAGCAACAAAAATGATTAAAGGTCTAGAAAACGTGACCTATGAGGGAAGATTGAAAAAATTGGATTTGCTTAGTCTGGAGAAGAGAAGCCTGCGAGGGGATGTAACAGTTTTCAAATACTTAAAAGGTTGTTACAAGGAGGGGGGAGAAAAACTGTTCTCTTTAACCTCTGAGGATAGGACAAGAAGCAACGGGCTTGAATTGAAGAAGAGCAGTTTAGGTTGGACATTAGGAAAAACTTCCCAACTGTCAGAGTGGTTAAGCACTGTAATAAACTGCCAAGGGAGATTGTGGAATCTCCGTTATTGGCGATTTTTAAGAGCAGGTTAGACAAACACCTGTCAGGGATGGTCTAGATAATACTTAGTCCTGCCTTCAGTGCAAGGGACTGGACTAGAGGACCTCTTGAGGTCCCTTCCAGTGCTACGATTCTATGCACTAGTTTATTATGTAAGGAATAAACTAGTGCATAGACTGCTTCAGGGGCATGTAGATATGAAGTAACATTCTTAATATATTGCAAGCCAAAAGACTCAGGTAATTATGTGTCATATGTTAATCATACCCTTTGGTGATGACTTATTTTAAGTATGTTGATCACATGGCAAGTTCTGACACATCAGCTTGGCACATGTAATCAACTTTAAAATTAATTCAGAACTCTTTCAAAAGAGCCCATCATGGAAAGTCACTTGGGCAGAGACTTTGGAAAAATCGACACACTTTGCTTTAGAAAACTGATTACATGAAGCTGAGGAAGTTACCTGACTTGGGCAGGTATTATGTACACTACACAGAGGTGGAAGTTACAGTAAGTCTGATTTTCTAATGGCATATTGGTTGCATGGTAGTAATATCATAGACAGGAGATGAAAAAATCTAACACCATCGCCAATAAATAATTTATTCAGACCTTAATGTTTTTGTCTTTGCAGTACATTACTCAGAATAGACTTGCTGCTGTGCCAATCTGTACTGGAATATTCCCAATAGGAACTGTTCATATAAATCTGACCTTGCTTTTTATCAAGAAGACAACGTAAAGAGAGGAACCAGAACAATGCAACCAATGTTTAACACCTTTAGCATCTGTTTGAAAGCAAAAATGAAGACTAATGTTCTCCTAGACAACTCATTCAGTGTTTATCTTAATGAAGGGAAAACAAGCAACAGAACTGTTGAACTGAATTACAATAAAATGTATGTTTTTCAGGCAGAAGAGCACAAAATCAGTTTTGGTTTGGCATGCTAACTATGCTATACTTGAGCAGAATGTTACATATTCATTTCATTCATCATTTAAAGGCAGATAATCAGGAAGTCATTATGTGGCCTACATTGGGCAGCTATTCGATTATAGCATAATTGAGCACTCTGTAATGCAGCCAAAGCTGACAGGTTGGGAATGCATAATATCCTTCCCATGATATTTTGACGGGGGGAAAAGTATAGGAAAATCATGCTTGTCAGTTAAAACCTGCCAAGTAAGTGAGAGGACTGGAGTCTCCAGTAGTTTGAGAATAAAAAGCCAAATTTACTTTTAAAACTGTTGGGAGGCTTTTTGTTTTTTGTTTTTTTTTTCCTTCAGCCTCTTATCAGTTTATAAATTATCATTGTATAATTATAATTTGAAGCAGAATGCTGCTTTCTGACCACTTGTTTTTGTATTGCTATCCATTTGAGGCAACCCACACAGTTCATGTAGTTTTACTCTACTTCAAAAACGGGACAAACGACTAGCTTCAGAATACAAACCTTTTTACACCCAGGTCTGAATTTGGTTCATTGTTGGGAGCAGGTATTAATAACATGCAAGAAAAAAAGAAACAAAATATTTTAACAAAATAAGGAAAGGGCCATTCTTTGCAGCTATTGAGTTTTTAAATTCTTGATTAATATTGCAAGAAACTACAGACCAATGTGTTGTTTCTGTGCATGGGATTTACCTACATAATTCCCACTGATATTAATGAGGCTTGGTCTACACTAACCCCCCAAATCGAACTAAGGTACGCAACTTCAGCTATGTGAATAACGTAGCTGAAGTTCGAAGTACCTTAGTTCGATCTTACCTCGGTCCACACGCGGCAGGCAGGCTCCCCCGTCGACTCCGCGGTACTCCTCTCGCCGAGCTGGAGTACCGCAGTCGACGGCGAGAACTTCCGGGTTCAACTTATCGCGTCCAGACAAGACGCTATAAGTCAAACCCAGAAGTTCGATTGCCAGCCGCCGAACTAGCGGCTGGGTATAGACGTACCCTTAGTAACCTGATTTAAGGCTTGATTCTACAGATCCCATTCATACATGTTCTATAATGCAGCCATACCCCATCCTTTTGGTATATCTGTCCTAAAGTTTGTACAAGCACATAGAGACTTGGATAGAAAAATAAATAAATGTATATGCTTTATATAATCATGGGGGTTGGGAGAGATTCTCTCATCAAGTGCAGGCAACCAAGGGCTTGATGCTGTAGCCTTTATGAACATAAACAGTCTTGTTCATGCAGGGCCGGCTCTAGGATTTTTGCTGCCCCAAGCAAAAACAATTGTGGCCGCCCCCCCCCCCCCCCGTTTTTTCTTACCCACCCCCCAGCCCCGCCTCAACTCCACCCCTTCCCCAAATCCCCAGCCCTGCCTCGTCCCCCCAGGCTCTCAAGCCTAGGAGGGAGAGAGGGAGAGGGAGAAGCTGCGCGTGCGTCACGGCCACTCGGGGTCTCCCCCTCCCTCCTAGACTCTCAAACCTGGGAGGGAGGGGGAGATCCCGAGTGGCCGCGGCGCGCGAATCAGCTGTTTCGCACGCCGCAGCCGCTCGGGGTCTCCCCCTCCCTCCCAGGCTCTCAAACCTGGGAGGGAGGGGGAGATCCCGAGCGGCCGCGGCGCATGAAACAGCTGATTCGCGCACCGCTGCTCCCCCTCCCTCTCAGGCTCTCAAACCCGGGAGGGAGGGGGAGATCCCGAAACAGCTGATTCGCGCGCCGCGGCCGCTCGGGATCTCCCCCTCCCTCCCGGGTTTGAGAGCCTGGGAGGGAGGGCGAGCAGCGGTGCGCGAGTGGCAGCAGCGGAGGTGAGTTAGGGCAGCCGGGGCACATTTTTAGGGGTGGCATGGCCCGCACCAGAATGCCGCCCCTAAAAATGTGCCGCCCCAAGCACCAGCTTGTTTTGCTGGTGCCTAGAGCCGGCCCTGTGTTCATGTCAGTGAGAGATCTCACAGGAACATGGTCTGCAAAAGTCAGGTTTCTCTCATCAATATCAGTGAGAGCTGTGTAAGTAAATCCCCACGTATTTCAGTGGGAGAATAAGAATATGTTTTAGTCTTCAGTTTCTTGCAACATATATATTCAATATCGCAGAAAACAGATTTGCCTGACTTCCCAGACTATTCCTAAATTTCCCAGTAAATCACTTATGTAGCCCACTCAACATAAAATTATAATCTCCTGCACGGAGCCGGTGCAACCACTAGGCGAACTAGGCAGTCGCCTAGGGAGCCAAATGTTTGGGGGCGTCCGAGATTTTTCCTCCCTCCCCTCCCTTCCCCTCACACAGAGTGCGGCGTGGCTGATTGGGCGCCTAGGCCTGATTTAGCCACTCCCATTGGCCTCCAGCAGGCAGAGTCCCTCCCCTGCTCCCCCCTTCCCCTTGCCTCAGCGTCCCGTCGCCAGCACGCTGCGGGGTAGGGGCTGTGGGCTCCGCAGCCGGTTTGTTTTGGCTCCACGTGGAGCCAGTGGCTGGAGTGGCATGGTAGTAAGGGGAATCCCAGGAGGGCTGTTGGGGGGAGGGTTGGATGGGTCGGGAGTTCTGGGGGGGCCTGTTAAGGAGCGGGAGTGTGGAGAGGGATTGGAGCAGTCAGGTGACAGGGAGCCGGGGGAGAGTTGGATGGATCGGGAGTTTTGGGGTGACCAGGGCCGCCTCCAGGCACCAGCCCAACAAGGGGAAGGGGCGGCACGTTGGACTCTTCGGCAGTGGGTCCCTCGGTCCCCCTCGGAGTAAGGGCCTGCCGCCAAATTGCCACAGAAGAAGAAAGCGGCGCGGTGGAGCTGCCACCGATCACGATCGTGGCTCTTTTTTTTTTCCTTCGACGCTTGGGGCAGCAAAAACCCTGGAGCCGACCCGGGGGGGGGGGGGGGTCTGATGGGGGCGGGAGTGTGGAGAGGGATTGGAGCAGTCAGGGGACAGGGAGCAGGTGGTGGGTTGGATGGATCGAGAGTTCTGGGGAGGTCTCTCAGAGGTCGGGGGGGTTGGATGGGTCGGGAGTTCGGGGGGATCTCTCAGGGGGCGGGGAGTGGTTGGATGGGTTGGGAGTTCGGGGGGGGGGACTGTCAGGTGGCGAGGGTGTGGAAAGGGATCTGAGCAGTCAGGGGACAGGGAGCAGGGGGAGGGTTGGATGGGTCGGCAGTTCTGGGGGAGTCTCTCAGGGGATGGGGAGTGGTTGGATGGGGCGTATGAGTCCCGGAGGTCTGTCTGGGGGTGGGGGTGTGGATAAGGGTTGGAGCAGGCAGGGGACAGGTAGGGGATAGGGTCCTAGGGGGGCAGATAGGTTGGGGGTTCTCAGGAGAGGGCAGTCAGGGGACAAGGAGCAAGGAGGCTTAGGTAGAGGGTGGGGTCCTGGGGGGCAGGTAGGGGCAGGGGTCCCAGGAGGAGGAGCCAGGGGACAAGGAGTGGGGGAGGGGTGTTTGGGCATTCTGAGGGGGGTGGGGATGGCGAGCCATGGAGGAGCCGGTGTGGCACGGGGGGCATCAGCCCTGCAAAGGCGGCAGCACCGCTAGCGGGGAGCAGCCACACCCCCTGACCCTCCTGCCCAAGCTGCGGCCCGGCGTGCCCCCCCCCGGGGGCTCCTGCAGGCTGCAGCAGATGCATGTGGTCGGTGGTCCCCGTGTGCCCCCCGGCTCCTCCCTCGCTGTGCTTGGGCTCTGCGGCTCCCAGGCATGTGAGCTACCGGGGCGCAGGGCCCTGAGCCTACTCTGGGAGGGGCAGCGGCAGTGGCGGCTCACACTCCCGGGAGCCCGAGCATGGCGGGGGGGCCGGGAGGCGTACGGGGGCTGCCACCCGCATGCATCCACTGCAGGAGCCCCCGGGGGGGGTGCCAGGTGGGTTGAAGCCCGGGCAGACACCCCCCCCCCCCCGCTTGCCCCTCACCGCGCTCGGTTTCTGCGGCTTCTGGGCACGTGAGCCGCCGCTGCCCCTCCCGGAGCAGGCTCAGGGCCCTGCGCCCCAGCGGCGGCTCACATGCCCGGGAGCCTCAGAGCCCAAGCATAGCGAGGGGGCAGACGGGGGGCGCATGGGGGGCCTGCATCCGCTGCAGCTTGTAGGAGCCCCGGGGGGGGAGGGTGTCTGGCCGCAGCCTGGGCAGGAGGGGCGGGGGGCACAGTTGGTCCCCGCTAGCCATGCCACCGCTTTTGCAGGGCTGCTGCCCCTCTGTGCCGCACCGGCTCCTCCATGGCTGGGGCTCACCGCCACCACAAGCCAATGCTCTGGCTCTCTGATACCTCCAGAAGTCGGCTCCTCCCTGCCGAACTGCGGCAGCAGCCCAAGCCCGGCAAAGCCAGTGAGTGGACTTGGGGCGGGGACCGCCGAGGTGGGGTGGGATGGGGAGGGCTCGTGGTGGGGCTGTGCACCCTCCAGGAGAGTTCAGAGGGCGGGGAGGGGGGAACCTGGTCTGGGGAGCAGCCTCTGGGCATGGCTGGCCCCTGGGCAGGCTGTCCTCTGGGGTCTATAAAGGCTCGTTGGGATTTGCCCCTCAATGAACCAATGTGCATGGGTGGGGGAGGCAAGGTGCAAAATATCCTTGCACTGGCCCGTCTCCTGCAGCAACCTCAAATCATTCAACCTATCTCATTTGGAAAAGCCTGTGAGTATAGTTTAATCTTGCAGTGTACCCTGAAAATCACCAGATCCAGGCTAATTCAGAACAAGAAACGAAGTTAGTTCCAGAGTCTAGGATCCTCATGGAAAAAGCCCAGGCACCAGCCTCATCCTTTTGAAACTAGGGTGATAGCTTGTGTGCTGATTGCATGTAAGGGCAGAAAGGTGATGACCCAGGTACTACTCCGCCAACGCCCAAATCACATAGGTGTTTAAAACAAATCAAAATCAACACCTAAGAGTCCACTCAGAAACTAATTAGCAGCCTTTGACCAAAGTTACATCTGAAAAGAAATGGCCAACACATATGGGGAGGGAGGGGAAAAAGGCTTACTACTGCATTAAGCATCGAAGCAATCTATCTCATGGTCCCAGTTCAGAGCATAGTGTAAAGAAATCCACCTGGCAAAAATCACCATCAACACCTGGTCAACAAAATCAACAGGAGACCAGGACTTCATGGGCATGGAAGGGGCCTTCTCTCTCACTATACAGCTCTTGAAAACAGGGTTGAAATACACTTGCAGGATAGTTTGGGGAGAGGTTAAATTTCTGTTCACAGTGGACCTGTTCCATTATTTCTTACTCTTAAAAAATAATTAAAAAAGGAAATCTAAATAAATCTAATTTTCAGCCACCCGTGAGACCATACCATTTGCTAAAACCTTTTTTTTAATTGCTGTTTGCATTAATAGTATCTCTCAGTTCTACCTCAAATGAGTTCCTGGGAATTAATAGTTTAAACTCTGCAGTAGGGGATGGTTGATTATCAAAGCCCAGGCTAAAAGAAGAGAACATGAGGGTCCCAAATGTTCTAGAAGTAGGTGAGGTCCATTGTGAAGCAGCGAAGGCAATGATAGATAGCATGCGGCTAAAGAGAATCTAAATTCAGTTTTCTAGTATAACATTATGGAAAGCTACTTGCAAATTATGGGACAATATCAAAGACAGGATTATTAAACAGTTTTTTTAATAAAAGGGCCCCCGGCCGCTCTGACCCTTAACTTACATAAAACAAGCTTTTACAAAAACTATGGCCAAAAGAACTGTTTCCTTGACTTTTTAAAAAAAAATTCTAATGGAAACGGTTGTTTAATTAAAACAAAAACAAAAAACCCTGCAAGCATTACCCTATAGTATTTGAAACCCAAACACTGTAGCCCTAAGCACCTGAAAGGGAAACTAACTGTAAACAGAATTGAAACCTTTGATTTTTGTTCTTCAAATCGATAAAAATGTAAAAAAACTAAATAATTAATTGGGTATAATTCTGATTCTTCTTGGTACTGAGCATCCTCAATTCCAATTGACTTGGAGATGCTTAGCATCTCACATAATTGGGCCCTATGATTTTTAAATTGACAATGTCCTTTACCAATGTTGTTGTGGAAACTGAACATCCCATATGTAAGGTACCAATGATATAGTGTTATTAGCTTATTCAATCCCAAATTGGTCCTTGGTTACGCTAAGTGGCATTAATTGCATTGTAATACAAATACATATTAATGCTTGGCAAATTCTGCAGGAGTTCCAATATGCTAAATTTCAGAGATGTACTGTATGTATCATGTGATTGATCCATAAAGTGCATAATCCATCAAAAATATCAGTAGCCTTCTGACCTGTGTGAGGCCTGAGTGCCCACACGGGCAGGCTCCATGGGGAACTGACCTATTCAGGCAAAGACGAGTGGAAAGCAAAAGCTTTGCACTAGGAAGTTGAAGAGCTCTCTAGGATGAAGATCTCATGACAACTTTGGTTACCCACATTCTACAAGTCCCCTTCCTTCCCTTTCTTCTCCCTACACCAGTGTTTCTCGAACTGGGGTCGCTGCTTGTGTAGGGAAAGCCCCTGGTGGGCCGGGCTGGTTTGTTTACCTGCCCCGTCCACAGGTCCGGCTGATCATGGCTCCCACTGGCCGCAGTTTGCTGCTCCAGGCCAATGGGAGCTGCTGGAAGCGGCACAGGCTGAGGGATTTACTGGCCGCTGCTTCCAGCAGCCCCCATTGGCCTGCAGTGGCGAATCACGGCCAGTGGGAGCCATGATCAGCTGGACCTGAGGACGGGGCAGGTAAACAAACCGGCCCGGCCCGGCCCGCCAGGGACTTTCCCTACACAAGCAGCGACCCCAGTTTGAGAAACACTGCCCTACACCAACTCTACAGGATCCTATGTTATGTGGTCCTCTAAACATCTCACTGGTTGCTTAATTTAATTCCTATGTGTGGCCTAGAGGAGACACAGAGTGGTCCTGGTGTGACCTACAAGCTGGAGGAATCACTCCTAGCCCATATCATTGGGGTTGGTGTGTGAGAGGGGGCTTTCTTCCTTTTCAGCAGACGGACCTCAGGTGACCTCCAACTCTCTAATTTTTGTGTCTTCAGGAAGACAGATTGGTTATAGGTGACTCTGTCCCAATGAACTACTCTTTCTTCCACTCTTTGGTTTACTAGTGGTTAGCTAGGGAGAGAGCCATAAAAGATACCTTTCAATGAGATACTGATGTTCAGTCAGCTGGGGGGGGGGGGGGAGAGCGGGGGGATCATTTTTGCTTCAGAATGCCAGAGGAAGCAAAGAGCATGCTGAGTGGGTCCCCTGATGTAATTTATCAGATTAATGGACATATATGGCAAACAGAAGGGGCATAATCTAGGAATCTGTCCCAGTGAAATGGAAGGTCTCAGCAGAATTTCTGGTCTGGCTTGTAATGGTGCATACTTTCCCTCTTGGGCCTGGTCTACACTATGACTTTAATTCGGATTTAGCAGCGTTAAATCGAATTAACCCTGCACCTGTCCACACAACGAAGGCATTTATTTTGAAATAAAGGGCTTTTAAAATCGATTTCTGTATTCCACCCCGACAAGCGGAGTAGTGCCAAAATCGATATTGTCATTTCGAATTAGGGTTAGTGTGGCCGCAATTCGATGGTATTGGCCTCCGGGAGCTATCCCACAGTGCACCATTGTGACCGCTCTGGACAGCAATCTGAACTCGGATGCACTGGCCAGGTAGACAGGAAAAGCCCCGCGAACATTTGAATTTCATTTCCTGTTTGCCCAGCGTGGAGAGCACAGGTGACCACAGATAGCTCATCAGCACAGGTAACCATGCAGGCCGATAATCGAAAAAGAGCACCAGCATGGACCGTACGGGAGGTACTGGATCTGATCGCTATATGGGGAGAGGATTCAGTGCTAGCAGAACTTCGTTCGAAAAGACGAAATGCCAAAACTTTTGAAAAAATCTCCAAGGGCATGATGGAGAGAGGCCACTCAGGGACTCAGATCAGTGCCACGTGAAAGTCAAGGAGCTCAGACAAGCCTATCAAAAAACAAAGGAGGCAAACGGTCGCCCCGGGTCAGAGCCGCGGACATGCCACTTGTACGCCGAGCTGCATGCAGTTCTAGGGGGGGCCACCACCACTACCCCACCTCTGATCGTGGATTCTGAGGCGGGGATAATCTCATCAGCTACACCTGAGGATTCTGCGGACGGGGAAGAGGAGGAGGAGGACGAGCTTGCGGAGAGCACCCAGCACTCCGTTCTCCCCAACAGCCAGGATCTTTTTCTCAGCCTGACTGAAGTACCCTCCCAACCCTCCCAAGCCAGTATCCAAGACCACGAGCCCATGGAAGGGACCTCAGGTGAGTTTACCTTTTAAAATATAAAACTTGTTTTAAAAGCAAGCGTTTTTTAATGATTACTTTGCCCTGAGGACTTGGGATGCATTCACGCCCAGTACAGCTACTGGAAAAGTCTGTTAACGTGTCTGCGGATGGAGCGGAAATCCTCCAGGGACATCTCCATGAAGCTCTCCTGGAGGTACTCCAAAAGCCTTGCCACAAGGTTTCTGGGCAGTGCAGCCTTATTCCGTCCTCCATGGTAGGACACTTGACCACGCCATGCTTGCAGCAAGTAATCTGGTATCATTGCATGACAAAGCCTGGCAGCATATGGTCCCGGTGTTTGCTGGCATTCAAGCAACATCCGTTCTTTATCTCGCTGTGTAATCCTCAGGAGAGTGATATCGCTCATGGTAACCTGGTTGAAATACAGGAATTTAATTAAGGGGACAGAGGTGGCCATTCCTACCGGGCTGTTTGCCTGTGGCTGTAAAGAAATCCTTCCCCGCAGTTAGCCAAGCGCCGGGGGGGAGGGGGAATTGGCCCAGAGCTGTTCGTGTTTGTCCAGCAGGGATCGTCCCTGATACCAGCCACGCGGTGGGGGGAGGGGTAAAGCGATCATCCCAGAGAATTCATGGCGGGGTGGGGGGTGTTAGTTTGGTTCCTGTAGGGATCTTCCCTGATGCCAGCCACGCAGTGGGGGGAGGGATAAAGTGATAATCCAGAGAATTGGATGGGGGGGGGGTTAGTTTGTTTTCTGCTGCTGAAGGTTAACAGGAAAACCGCAGCACTCAATGGGCTTTGCTTGGTACGTGGGAAAGGAGGGCGCAGAAGCTGAAAGACAATGGCTTACCATGGCCGCATGCAAGCCGAATTCTGTTGCCCGGACCTGCGTCTGTGATCTCTAGCAGCAAAGCCACAGGCACTCAATATTAAGAGGCAAAATGCGACCTTGCACAGAAATCACATGTGCTATGTAATGTGAATAGTGTTGGTCACCGTGAAAGAGTATAAGCATTGTTCTGCAAAATGTATCTTTTAAAAAAAATCTCTCCTTTTTTCCCTCCCTCCAGCAGCTGGAAATTCTTCAAGCCTCCCTCCTCCGTCCCGAAGGCTATCTCAGATAAGGCGTCGGAAAAAGAAGATGCGAGACGAGATGTTCGCAGAAATCATGGAATCCACCCACAGTGAAAGAGCTCATGTGAATGAGTGGAAGGACACGGTTTCAAAGTATAGGAAAGAAGCCAGTGAACGTGAGGACAGGAGGGACCAACATGAGGAGAGGAGAGACGCTCGAGATGAGAGGTGGCGGCAGGAAGATCAGAGGAGGCAGGATGCAACGCTGGGGCTGCTGCGTGAGCAAACAGACATACTCCGGCGTCTGGTGGAGCTTCAGGAATGGCAGCAGGATAACAGAGTGCCGCTACAGCCCCTGTATAACCCCTCTCCCCCCTCACCATGTTCCATAGCCTCCTCACCCAGACGTGTAAGAACGCGGGGGGCGGGGGAGGCTCCGTACACCCTCCCATTCCACCCCAGTGGACAGCCCAAGCAAAAGGCTGTCATTTTTTTAACCTTTTTTTAGTGGCCTTTTCCTTCCCGCCGATCCTTCTCCCAAACCCCACTCGGGTTCTTTCCCTCTTTTTATAATCAATTAAGAAAGAATAAATGATTTTTAAACGATAGTGACTTTATTTCCTTTGAAAGCAAGCTGGGGGAAGGGAGAGGGTGGATTCCTTACAGAGAATGAGTCAATAAAGGGGGCGGGTTTTCATGAAGGAGAAACAAACAGAAATTTCACACTGTAGCCTGGCCAGTCATGAAACTGGTGTTCAAAGCTTCTCTGATGCACAGCGCTTCCTGATGTGCTCTTCTAATCGCCCTGGTGTCTGGCTGCGCGTAATCAGCAGCCAGGCGATTTGCCTCAGCCTCCCACCCCACCATAAAGGTCTCGCCCTTACTTTCACAGAGATTGTGGAGCACACAGTAAGCAGAAATAACACTGGGGATATTGGTTTGGCTGAGGTCTGAGCGAGTCAGTAACAATCACCAGCGTCCTTTTAAACCACCATTCTGCACTTGCTCAGCCTGTAGTTGAACAGCTCCTGACTCCTGTCCAGGCTGCCTGTGTATGGTTTCATGAGCCATGGCATTAAGGGGTAGGCTGGGTCCCCAAGAATAACTATTGGCATTTCAACATACCCAACGATTATTTTCTGGTCCGGGAAGTAAGTCCCTTGCTGCAGCCGTTTAAATAGAGTAGTGTTCCTGAAGACGCGAGCATCATGAACCCTTCCAGGCCAGCCCACGTTGATGTTGGCGAAATGTCCCTTGTGATCCACAAGTGCTTGCAGCACCATTGAAAAGTACCCCTTGAGGTTTATGTACTGGGTATCCTGGTGCTCCGGTGCCAAGATAGGGATATGGGTTCCATCTATTGCCCCACCACAGTTAGGGAATCCCATTACAGCAAAGCCATCCACTATGACCTGCACATCTCCCAGAGTCACTAGCTTTCGTAGCAGCACCTCAGTGATTGCTTTGGCTACTTGCATCACAGCAGCCCCCACAGTAGTTTTGCCCACTCTAAATTGATTCCCGACTGACCGATAGCTGTCTGGCGTTGCAAGCTTCCACAGGGCTATCGCCACTCGCTTCTCAACTGTGAGGGCTGCTCTCATCTTGGTATTCTGGCATTTCAGGGCAGGGGACAGCAAGCCACAAAGTTCCATGAAAGTGCCCTTACGGATGCGAAAGTTTCGCAGCCACTGGGAATCGTCCCACACCTGCAACACTATGCGGTCCCACCAGTCTGTGCTTGTTTCCCGGGCCCAGAATTGGCGTTCCACGGATAGAACCTTCCCCATTAACAACATGATCTCCAAACCACCGGGGCCCGTGGTTTGAGAGAATTCTGTGTCCATGTCCATGTCCATGTCCTCATCACGCTTGTCACTGCGCTGCTGTCGCCGCCGCCTCCTCGCCTTGTTTTTCTGGTCCTGGCTCAGCATAAACTGCACGAGAACGCGCAAGGTGTTTACAATGTTCATGACTGCTGTCTTGAGCTGAGTGGGCTCCATGCTTGCCGTGGTTTGGAGTCTGCAGTGTTCACCCAGGAAAAAAGGCGCGAAATGGTTGTCTGCCGTTGCTTTCATGGAAGGAGGGGTGAGGCTGTGTCCAGAACCACCTGCAACAATGTTTTTTGCCCCATCAGGCACTGGGATCTCAACCCAGAATTCCAATGGGTGGGGGAGACTGCGGGAAGTATGGGATAGCTATGGGATAGCTACCCACAGTGCAACGCTCCGGAAATCGACGCTAGCCCCGGTACATGGACTCGCACCGCCCAATTAATGTGCTTAGTGTGGCCGCATACATTCAACTTTATACAATCTGTTTCCAAAATTCGAATTATATAAATTCGGATTAATCCTGTAGTGTAGACATACCCTTTGTGTGGATTGGTTATAGAGTTCCTAGTCCTCCGCAGTCAGCAGAGAGAACCAGGGAGAGCTTAATACAGAAAGGGACTTTTTGGTCAGGGAGCTCACTAGTTGCTGTTTGTGTTTATGTCCTCAAACTACATGGTGTCAGAAGAGAGTAAATCAAAGAGGAGACCTGCGAAAGCTGCAGCAGGAGGGAGGCACAGTCCCTCTTGGCACACGAATGAAGAGCATAGCACAAATGACTCTGTTAGACAAGTTTGTCAGGCAGCTGGCTTTGCTGGATCTGGAGGTTTGAGTGGTTATGGATGGTGTCATAATTATAAAGGGAAGGGTAACAGCTCTCCTGTGTACAATACTATAAAATCCCTCCTGGCCAGAGACTCCAAAATTCTTTTACCTGTAAAGGGTTAAGAAGTTCAGGTAACCTGGCTGACACCTGACCCAAAGGACCAATAAGCGGACTACATACTTTCAAATCTTGGTGGGGGGAAGGCTTTTGTTTGTGCTCTTTGTTTTGGTGGTTGTTTGCTCTTGGGACTAAGAAGGACCAGACATCAATCCATGCCCTCCAAATCTTTCTGAACAAGTCTCTCATATTTCAAACTTGTAAGTACAGCCAGGCAAGGCGTGTTAGTTTTATCTTTGTTTTCTCAACTTGTAAATGTACCTTTTGCTAGGGTGTTTACCTCTGTTTGCTGTAACTTTAAACCTAAGGCTAGAGGGGGTTCCTCTGGGCTCTTTAAGTTTGATTACCCTGTAAAGTTATTTTCCATCCTGATTTTACAGAGATGATTTTTACCTTTCTTTCTTTAATTAAAAACCTTCTTTTTAAGAACCTGATTGATTTTTCCTTGTTCTAAGATCCAAGGGGTTTGATCTGGACTCACCAGGAATTGGTGGGGGGAAAGAGAAGGAGGGGGGGAATAATTAATTGCTCCTTGTTTTAAGATCCAAGGGGGTTTGGATCAGGGTTCACCAGGGAATTGGTGGAAGAGTCTGTCAAGGCTACCCAGGGAAGGGACTTAGCACATTGGGAGTGGTGGCAGCAAAAGCAGATCTAAGCTGGTAGAGAAGCTTAGATGTTTTCATGCAGGTCTCTACATCTGTACCCTAAAGTTCAGAGTGGGGAAGGAACCTTGACAGATGGCTTTTGGTTTAATAGAGACATCACAAGAATACCAGGTAAATTTCCTTGTATTTCCCATGGGTGATGCTGCTTATGATATCCTATGTGCCCTATCCCTCACTGATGTGGAAAAGAAAGAATACACCAAAGTGAAGGAGGCATTTGATGTCCATTTCATAGGCAGACAGTATATCATATATGAAAGGGCAAAATTTAATAGGCGGTCCCAGGAACAAGGGGATACAGCTGCGGCTTTTATCACTACATTTCATACTTGCTGAACACTCCAAGTATGGAACGTAAAAAGCAGAACTCATACAAGACAGGATAGTTGTTGGCATAGGAAACACCAGTTTATCAGCACATATTCAGTTAGACCTATAGCAAAAGTTACACACACACACATACACACACACACACACAATGCAAGAAACCACAAAGAAACAGTACTGTGACTTCCATGCTAGTAGCACAGGAGAGATTGCATCAGACAATAGTGCCATAGTCAAGAGAAAAGTCACAAATATGAAAGGAGCAGTCAGACAAAACTTACAACATAAGAAGAGTGAACAAGTGGAGTGGGAGAGTTTTTGGAACTATAGGAAGGAAGGTTGGAAAAGTTATGGAAGATGTGGCAAGCAGGGCCGGCTCCAGGCACCAGCGCAGCAAGCAGGTGCTTGGGGTGGCCAACGGAAAGGGGTGGCATGTCTGGCTCTTTGACAGCAATTTGGCAGCGGGTCCCTCAGTCCCTTTCGTAGGGAAGGACCTGCCACCGAATTGCCGACGAAGAATGAAGCGGCGGCAGTAGAAGTGCCCCCCCCCCCCCCCCCCCGCTACTTGGGGCAGCAAAAACGCTGGAGCCGGCTCTGGTGGCAAGGCACCAAATCATAGCTGACAACAATGTCCAGCAAAAGTGGCAGAATATAGGAGTTGCCACAAAATGAGATATTGTGCAACAGCAGGCAGGCCACCAAGAGTAGTGGAAACAATCCAAGAGGGAGTGTTATCATTAGATGACAATGAGTCCATACTTCTAAGGACTATATCAGCAAAACAGCCACATTCTGGCAGACCAATGATCCATCTAGCCCAGTATCCTGTTTTCTGACAGAGGCCAGGTGCCTCAGAGGGAATGAACATAACAGGGCAATTATCAGATGATCCATCCCATCATCCAGTCTCAGCTCCTGGCAATCAGAAGTGTAGGAATACCCAGAGCATGGGGTTGTCTCCCTGACCATCTTAGCGCATAGCCATTGATGCATCTATCCTCTGTGAACTTGTCTAATTCTTTTTTTAACCCAATTATACTTTTGGCCTTCACAACACCCCCGGCAACGAGTTCCACAGGCTGACTGTGCATTGTCTGAAGAAGTACTTCCTTACGTTTGTTTTAATTTGCCTTATAATTTCATTGGGTGACCCCTAGTTCTTGTTTTATGTTAAGGGGTAAATAACACTTCCTTATTCACTTTCTCCACAACATTCATGATTTTATCCTCAATAGAACATATAACACCATGGTGCACAGAGTATTAATCTAATCTGTCAAAACCTCAAATTTAAAATTGATACTTGGGCAGCAGTCACTGAAATTGAAAAAAAAAAAAAAAAGATTATAATCGATCCTGGGATGAAGATCTGCAAAGACCAAATAAGATTCTACATGGAGCTAGGAACAATGCATTGAATATTTGTGGTCAGTTCCTTGGGAAAATAGAGAAAGAATGAAAAGTTGAATTGAATGGAAAAACAATATACATAAAACAAGAACTAAAATTGTCTACTAGGGATGCCAGCAATACAAAACTATACCCAGTATAGAAATTGGAATGTATTAATGGCAAAAAAGTAAAACATATGGAGATGTATCCACACATTTTCACAGGGCTAGGAAATCTGTCAGGGGCATATAAACTAAAACTGATGCCATCAGCTACTCCCTTTGCTCTGACAGTTTCACACCACTTTCTTATACCCTTGGTAGGGAAAATCAAAGAAGAATGAAAGATAATGGAAGATATGGGGGTTATTTTCCAGACAGAAGTACTGGGATGTACACTAGTGTGCAGGGATGGTTATAGTACTGAACCTCAACAGCAAAATCCTAATTATTGTGGATTTTATACAATAAAAAAGCATATGCAGAGAAAGACACATGCTTCCCATAGAGGACCAGACATTAGCTCAGTTATCAGAGACCAAAGTGGCCTCAAAGTTAGATGCTACAGGAGATTTCTGGCAAATCCCTCTTGCTAAAGAAACTATATCTTTAACAACATTCATCGCCCCATTTGGAAGCTCCTGTTTCAATCGTCTTCCATTGAGCACATCTTCAGCCCCAGAACATTTCCAAAAAAGTATCTTTTCAATCATGTCAGGTCTGCCTGGCATCCTCTGCCATGCAGATGATGTGCTGAGATATAGCGGAGATAAAAATCAACATGATGAGCAACTAGATGCAATTTTGAGGTGTTTCCAACAAGCTGGCCTCACTCTGAATGAGAAATGTGAATTTGGAAAGGAGCAGATAAAATTTGTAGGAGACTATGAAGACATGCTCTTCAGAGTGTAAGAAAAATATAGGGTAGACTCAAGTAGGGGGTAAAATGTCACAAAGTTTATTAAGTGTGTTCCCCAGATGCCTTTTAGGCAACAGTCGTCTCTTTTTTTTTTTTTTTTTTTTTTTTTTTTTTTTTTTTTTTGCAACAGTCTTCTTAGGCCCTTCAGCCCTGTCCCAGATAGCACAGAGAGCCCCACAGTCCTTTTATAGTAAAACAAAGAAATAGACCCCAAATCAAACATTATGGTTGTATACCAGGCCTATCGTCCTCTGGAGGGTGCTGGGAGTCAGCAGTTTCTGCAGGGGTCCTTTTGTCAGATAGCAAAGGATAGGAGACCTGTTCTCCTTCCTGGTCAGCCAGTTAATAAGCTGTCCTCTTCACTTTTTAACTGCCCTTTCACTACCTGACAGTGAGTGCATGTGTAGCAGGGTGGGGCTGAGGGAATAGCAGTTTGTTAACCCTTGCTGGCTCAGTGTGGGATTGATATACCCCATCACAGATAAATAATTAGCAAACAGGAACATCAGCTGGATTCAGACGAACTGAAAGCATTACTCACCTTACCCAAACCCCAAGATGTTTCTGCTGTCAGAAGATTCCTGGGCATGACAAATTGTTTTGGGAAATCCTTACCAAATTTAGTCATCTAACAAATCCCTTAAGAAATCTCCTTAATAGCCATGACATGTGGATCTGGAGAGCACACAACAATTTTTTTTTTAATAAAATAAAAACCTACATCTCCACCTGTTTTGGCACAGCACCCAGCAAACTATCCAACAGTAGCAGCAGATGAATCTTCATATGATTTAGGAGCTGTGTTCATACAAAAGCACCCAGGAGACCAGAGATCTGTTGAATTCATAACAAAAAGTCTCACAGACCCAAGCAGCAGCATGGAAAAATGAATCTCTAGCAGTCACTTGGTCTAATCTCACCCCAAATGCAACAAATTGCCAGCATCCTTATTCCCTACAAAGCTACCTAACAGTCCTTGGCACATAGGAACAGATTTGTTTTTCTGGAGCAGACACATATATTTTTGTCATTGATTATGTCTCCTGATATACAGATCTGACTATACTTACACAGACCTCATCAGCACTGGTCATCCCAAAACTAAAGAGAACATTGTCTAGACATGGAATTGCTGAAGACCTCATATCAGACAATGAGCCACAGGACTTTGATTTTAAACACTGTACTGGGGTTACCATCCGTCCGTATTTCCCCGGACATGTCCGGCTTTTTTGTCTTTAAATAGCTGTCTGAATGGAACTGGTAATAAAGTTAAAAGGTTTGGGATTTCCCCCCACACTCCTTTCCCCCCATGCAGAGTACGGTGCGGCTGATTGGGTGCCTGGGCCTGATTGAGCCTCTCCCATTGGACTCCAGCAGCCAGAGCCCCTCCCCCACTCCCACCCTCCTGCTGCCTGAGCACTTTGCGGGGGAGGGGCTGTGTGCTTGGTAGCCCAGCAGCGAGTTTTGCCTCCAGGTGGAGCCAGTGTCTAACAGGCATGGGCATGGTAAGGGGAGTCCCGGTGGGCAGTCAGGGAGCAGTGGGAGGGTTGGATGGGTAGGGAGAGCTGGGGGTCTGTCTGGGGGCGGTGGTGTGGATAAGGGTCAGGGCAGCCAGGGGACAGGTAGGGGGTAAGGTCCTAGGGGGGCAGTTAGGGTGGGGGGGTCCTCAGGAAGGGGAAGTCAGGGGACAAGGAGCAGGGAGGCTTAGGTAGAGGGTTGGGTCCTGGGGGGCAGTTAGGGGCAGGGGTCCGAGGAGGTGGCAATCAGGGGACAAGGAGCAGAGGGAGGTTGGGGATTCTGAGGGGGGGCAGTCAGGGGGCGGGAAGTGGGAGGGAGTGGATGGAGGTGGGGCAGGGCTCCCCCATCCTCTTTTTTGATTGTTGAAATATGGTAACCCTACACTGTACTAGTACTCTATCTTACACCCCCAGAACAACGGGAAGGTGGAGAGAGCAGTGCAGACTTTAAAAAGCCTTCTGCAAAAATCATTGAACCTGTATATGGTGCACCTGGCATGTTGGTCAACATTGCTTGTGTCTCGACTCTCCCCAGCAGAACTTCTGATGGGAAAAGGATGAAGGATTCCTCTACCTGTGGCACTGGTACAGCTTAAACCTGAAAACAATGTTGAAAAAAAAATTCGGGAGCAACAAAACTGCAGTGTTCAGAACTGAACAAAAGTGCTACCTCAACTGAGACCAGAGAACAAAGTTTAGTTCAAAAACTTCCAGATATTTGAAACTATTCTAAATGTGGCAGAACTCCCAGATTCCACCTAGTGGAGACTCCAGAAGGACTTCTCCAAACGAGCTGGATTTATCTTCAGTATTTCCCAACACAACAAAGGGAGATTCTGGGATCTGCAGGTACTCTGTCCGAAAGTGAACTCCACATGCAAACTCAGCAGAAGTGATAAAATGATCTGGAAGCTCCACCCCACAGACTTGATCTTTAAAATAATCTTCAAGCTATTTAAATGGCATTGATAAGGGGAGCTGGTAGCATACATAGTTTTAAGGAATTTGGAATTTATTTTCAATTGTTGAGTGTGTGTGTACAATGTATACAAGGTTTATAATTTAAGTTTTAATATTTTATTATAAAGAGGATGTATTGAGTGCTTATAGATTTCCTGGTTTTCCACAGTTACAGAGCAACCAAGATGTGTTGCAATGGGAGCGTAACACAGAGAGGAACTTCCCAGTCAGGGAGTTACTGTTTTTATATCCTCACACTACAGTTACCTCATGGAGTATCTCTGGGCTAGTAGCTGTGAGTGTTTTTATTTTTATTTTTTTTAGTAGGGCCTGTATCCTGAAATATCAAGGCCCTATGTATGACTATCAGTCTTTATTTCCCCTAAAGTTACTGTGTAACTGAACTAGAATATCAGTTTTCACATCTGTGTTGCAACTTAAGCCAATTCATTTGCAAGTCTGCATACATTTTAGTCATTATTGAGTCATTCAAATTGCTGTATCCTTTGCAGATTGTTGCTTTTATTTTGTATTCTTCGGTTCACTTTTTGAACTCTGACTTTTTACCTTCCCGTTCTAACAAACAAACACTACAGCATGATGACACAGAGCTGCATTATTCCCTCAGAGGTCATTCCTTCTCGCCCTCCATCTAAGGAACAGCATAGGCTTTTTACTGTATTGCATTATCCCAGCTTTGTTACCTGATACTATAAATCTGCAGAGCTGCCAGGTCTACTGGGGATTATATCCAAATGAGAAAAGTATATGAGGAAAATTCAAATAGCATGTCAAAAATTTCCACCTTCTACATCTGTTGAACTATATCCAAAGGAACATTTTACATGAATGAGTCTTTCAATTTTTTAGCATGATGTGGGGAGGGGGAAAAGTTCTACAAGCAAATGCTACAGGAACATCTGATCATGCTAATCATCCAAAGAAAGTAAATGGGATTTATTTCATGTTTCCTTTGCAGTTGTTCGCATTCCATAAAAAATCTGTCATTAAAAATTGATTTTTTTCTCTATAGTAGGTTTGCTGGACAATTTTGCATAATTGTGTTATGCCTGTGTGCCCATATGTGCTCATCTACTGTGCACTGCACTGTTAAACTGAATCACTTGTTATATTTTACAGGAGTCAATGTGTACATGAGCTCAGTGTTATCTGATAAAGAAACCTTCTGAGAAATCTTAGAGAAAACTCAATTGTTGAAAAACTATAGTGGAAGGCACAAGGGATGGTTGTTTAATAAATAATAATAACTGCAGCCCCTTTATGTAATCTCACTTGCATACCAATAATACTTCTCTCATTTAAAAAAAGAGTCTATTCTATGCAATTAAACAAAACCTCTTCCCATAAAACACCATAGAACCAGCTGTGCCTGAGGTATGAGATCCCTATTATACAAACCAGTTAGGGAGAAATTTCATGCTGAAAGCTAGAATAATTGCATTGCTCTATTTCCCCTATCTGCACACATACACTATAATTCAGACTAGCCATAACTGATCCTAAGCTGTAGTATGAGAATGGATTGTGTTTAACTGAGTTTGTTTCTGTTTTCTAAACAGAGAGAATACATGATCTGCTTCATTTGAATGTTGAGGAGAGATAGTTAAACCACTTTGGATATAATAAGAAACGAGCCACACTTTTATCTCAGAATTAAACCACACTGAAACCTTCCCTGGAGTTTGGGGGAGAGGGATACGACTTCATTTTTTTTTAATATTTCTCTTGCTTCTTGCATTTTCTGGTTTCATCTGGGACAGGAACCATAATACTATAAGAACAAACTTTTCTCATGGCATATTTGAAGTGGCTGAACATATCTCTCAGATAAAATGGTTATGGTTTAATCCTAAATGCCAAAATATTCAGTGCAAGGAAACATAACAAGTCTTAAGAAAAACCTTTTATTGACAGATTCCCAGCAGATGGGGACTTGCATTGCACTGAATCCACTTCTGAACTTCCTCAAAGTTTTGGAGTGTTCATATCTGCCATTGTGTGTAAGCCCAGTTTTAGTTCCGCTGAGTTCTGGTTAAGCATCCAAAGTGCTTCCTTACTGAATATCTTGAGGCTCACCCATCATGAATGTTGATGAGATATGTCTTTTACAAAGGAAAAAGTACAGAGAGGTAGCTACACATTGTAATCTCCACTGATTTCTGTAACATAGCTATAATTATTTTGCATCCAAATTGAAATGCAATGCAATGCCATTTTCACTGGAAAAAATAATGAGATTCTGACATATGGAAGTAATGTTATGTGGGAAGGGAGCAATAGCCCTCTACAACCTCTAGATTTGATAAGCCCAGATATATCCTCAAAAACACAGTACAGCTTCTGTTTAAATTAATAGGAATTGTGATGTGTTTCTAAGGGTCAAACTGGTCCTCTCCCCATGCATGTAGCATCCCTATACCTCATGTCCTGTTAGCATTTTCCATCTCCTTGGTTTCGGTTGAGACACTTAACAAATTTTATCTTAACATTAGAGATGGGTCTGGAGTAAACCACAGGATCCCAACAGTCCTTGGGGAGCTACACATACCAAACTTTCCAGCAGCTCTTCTTTCTATGACTGAATCAAACTCTTAGATGTGAGCACTGCTGCACTTTGGAGAAGTTTTCACCAGAAACTGAGATTTGCAGATCAATCCTATTTCCCTCTAAAATTAAACTTGCCATAAATGTACCAATTTTGTCCAAACATGATACGCTTAAGCCAAGTTAAAATCTTACTTGATTCCTTCTTTCACACCCCTGATTATTCAAACACCAAAAATAAATATGTATTAAAATTATGTTTGTTTCAGCAGTTACATAGCATCAAGTTTTATGTCTGCACTGGAGTTCATTATAAAAGACACAGGGGTCTTTACTTTTCTTGTTTCTCATACAGGAAGGACTCCAGAATTGTATTAGTATTTATTATTCATAAATCACCATACAGTAGATATGCATAGTGCTTTACAGGCAATAAAATGAACAGGTCCCTGCCCCCAGGAGTGGGCTGGATACTGTGTTTGAAATACAGAGTGAATTAGACCTCTCAGACAAATTGTCCAACAACCAAAAGCCCAAAGTACTCTATTTAAAGGTGTAAAGTGGGAAGTTGTAATTTAAGTTAGATTCAGTGAGTGCTCCAATATGCAGCGTTAAGTGATTTTTAATTATAATTAACAGAATAATAACTAAAGATGTAAATACAGACAGAAATGACTGTACTATCAAACACCTGCTTCATAATTATTTGAATAACAAAATGTTTTTTAGTCTCCCACTTATTTATAATCCTGGCATGTTTTGAAATTTCTGTTTTCAAAGCAGTCTGTTTAAAGTGACACGATCATCTTAAAAGCTCACATCTCCATGGGAAAATGGTGTGTTTACTAGTGGGCCAGCCTGGGTAGATGGACTTGCGCTAAATTCACTTGAGCTAGCATGCTAAAAATAGCAGTATAGACATTGCAGCTTGGGCTTGGGCTAGCCACCTGAGCTCAGATCCACAAAGTTGGGTGGGCCTGAGAGTCTGAGTTGCAACATCAGCACTGTTATTTTTAGTGTGTTAGCTAGAACGAAAATAGAGTGAGTCTGCCTATTGGGGCTGGGAGGCTTGCTTCCTGCTGTAGTATACATACACCCTCAGAGACACACATGAAGGAGATCTCTGTGTGGAAGGGAGGCTTGTATGAATCTGTGTCACTGCCCATCCCTCACCCCTCTGCCCAAGGTCCATTGAGAAATGAGCTGCATCAGGCCAGAGAAGGAGGGGATGGTGTCAGCCTTCAGGAACTCAAGGTCATCCTCTAGCCCTCAGGAACTTATAGAGAAATATTAATACAGCCCATTATCCCACCTAGAGTGCCAGAGGGCAAGTCCTAGGCTGTATTAACTTTTCTGTGGGTATCTGCAGTGGTCCATGGAAGCTTCTGTGGCCAGGGATGTCCCTGGTTACATGACTTCATGGAGTCACATTGCCAAGGAGAGGGGAGAAGAGGAGACACTGGGTGTAGTAGCCATGCATAGGTTCAAGCCTTCCCTGTACTGGCCTACTTCAGATCCAATGGGATCTTCTAGGCTTGTGGATGGCTTTTCTGCTAGAAGCAAACCCAACCCCTCCTCCTCCAAGAAATGGGGGAACAGTGGGGAATTTCTCTGAGGGATTCCTCATGGAGATTTTATCCTTAAAAGTCCCCTCTTGTGATTATTCATGTCAGAGAGGACAATCTGGCCAGTTTTTATCGGTAACTACTAAGATTAATATAATTGAAAAATATTTTGTCTGTTTGTTTCTCTCTCTTTTTCCAATTTGTTTACTTTGTACATTTGACAACTGCAGCAGAGGTGAAATTGAAACAGAGTTAAGAGGGAGCAACCAGATGTGTGAAAGAAGAGAAAAGAGAGGAGCAAGATAAAAGGGTGGGCATAAGGACTTTGGTACTATTGAGATGCAGTTTTTTTAAAAAAATAAATTAAAAAAACTTTAAGATGGAAGTGAACCATTAATTATTTTACCTCTCAGTTAAAACAAAACAAAAAGGGTTTTTGAAAAATAATCCAGGCCAGGTGAAGAACTAATAAAAGTAATAATATTAAGCTTGAGGTCAGTTCAAACAACTAGTCATGACAAAAAAGGACATGATTAAAGTAACTGAAAATCATTCGAAATTAAATCCTTGCGCTGAAGTATCAAATCTCCTTAAAATAATCAATGATATGTTGCGATACAATGTGTACACATGGTTCTCTTTACTTTGAAGGATACATTGTCTTAATCAGATGGGTTGCTATGGCTTAGAGAAACATTCTTACTGAGTTATTTTTGAGTGTGAAGCATACCCTTACTTCCTCACTTCACCTCTCCTTCCATAAAGGGTCTATGCACCATTTTCATTTGGCATCTCTAACAATCTTATATTTGGTTTGAGTAGTACATTTTCATTTCATTCATCATTTAAAGACAGATAATCAGAAAGTCATTACATTGGCTGACACTGGGCCCTTTGCTCGATTGTATTGTAATTGAGCACTGCAGACCGTGTGCCAGATCTAATGGATAATGAATATATTATGTCAGTAGAACCGCCTCAGTGAGGCTCCTAGGGGATAGAAGCAGGGGGCTGCTACAGTGACATACAGGGTCACAGATGTTGTGCTGACTTACTGATGGAGTGATTCTGTAATTAGGTAATTAATGATGGGTACAGTACTGTTTGTCTGCAGCTCATTCTGTACATATAAAGACTACATGAATGGATGGTTCATGTTTTGGACAACATAATTTAGGAAGACTGTGTTTTGGTTCAGTGTAATCCTGTGTAAATTCTTGAATATTACATCCCAAAAATCCCTGTCCAGAAAGGCACAGAAACACAAATAAAACTCCAGTACTAGCAGCATAGTATTCTATTTTCACAGTTTATTACAACAATATTAATCTACTTGGAAAATTCAAAGAACCTCACTTCCTGTGTAAATAAATCAAATTCACATTGCTTTATAACAGTCGGCTGTGCCACAGCTTTTAGCATTTCACACTTGCAGTGTGACACACAGTTCTTGCAATGAAACTATGCCAGATCCCAAGTTTCACTGTGAATTTCACAATGGTACCCATTCTGTTCCACTGAGTGACAACAATATGCTTTTATTAAATAGAAGCATAGGTGAGAGGATTTGCATTTTTAAGCCAATATGCTTGTCTGTCGTAGAAATGACTACTACTAGGAGGCTACAGCTTGCTTCAGACAAATAAAACCAGAAGGCTGAGCTCTTTTAAAAAATGATGATAAACTGCTACATATCCAAACTTGGTCTGTCTCTTTTGGCAGATTTAGACCAACTGCACAATGGCAGCCACTGTAACAAATCGTTTTGTAAAGAAGGATGTAGCTCTGACTCTTGCAGATGCTTTCATGGCCCTTAGTGCTCAGTCTAGAGCTATATAAACCTTTGGAATGTATCATCTAGATTGTGTGTTGTTTGATACTAAGAATTTTTATTTGTGTCCAAGGTAGTATGTATAAATCCTGCTGCTTTTAGTGCAACCTAAGCTTTGCCAAAATGTACATGGTTTTAAAATCCTCGAAAGCGGTGCACTGCTCACAGGGAATAGCGCATTTGATACCTAGATGTGCAACAGAACATTTTTACTATATATGTCACCTGTCTCTTTAAATCCTCTTATCACGAGAGGGCTCTAGGACATCTCATGCCAAAACCCTTTGCTGCCCAATATTTAGTCTAATAATATCAGTGCTTTTTTCTGTGGCTGGTTATTTTTACATGATGCCTGAACTAGAATTTCTGCTTGGGGGAGTTACTTCTCCCTTCCATTGCAGTCTTTTATGCAGCAGCATCCCTTCCAATTTACCTGCACCTACCTTTTGGACTTCACATAAGAAATGGAGAAGGCAAAGCCACTCTTCTGTCAAAGCAGACTTACAGTCAGAGAGGAAGCCACCTCAGTGACTAACTGTGAAAAGCTCTGGATAATGCAGACAACCTCAGATCCACCCGACATCTGTGCACTTACATATCCTTAACATGCAGAAGCCCAGGTGCCAGCCCCAGCCTGCCCACTGCATCTCAGAGGAGGACTACCCCTCTGTCACAGGGTGCTGGCCAAGGTGAGCAATATTTACTCATTGACTGAGTAGCTAAGAGATTCAAAACCTCCTCAGCCTTTTCAAGGCAGCCCTTCTGAAGTCACATTCCTCCCTTCATCCTTTGCATAGGCAAAACCATCTCAAGAGAGGTAAGGAAGACTAATTGTTTGTGCTCATATTTCAGAGAAGTTAAATGTCTCACGGTGAGCCCTACAATGGGAATTAGAGGGGCTAAAACTATTGTTCCATTCCAATCCTGAGCAAGGGAGTATCCCTTCACAAAGAAATCTAGACAGAGATATCTTCTTAGCTTCAGAGGAAAAAATAAATGAAGGCTTACTCTCAGGATAAGCTCCACATTTGCATTCACCACATCTACAGGGAGATACAATCCAGTTTTAAATCTAAAGCCCTTAAATCGCTGATTGTTCAAGCACGGAGCATGGGAAGACCCCCAAAATTAAGTCACGGTACACAAAGAGGATTTGCTGGCAAAAATAGATCAAAGCAAAGCCTTCCTTAATATTTCAGTGCTTCCAGACTTCTGGGAATTCCTAGGGTACTATTATTAAGAAGTACTATTATTAAGGGAAAGTAATGTTATTTGGACTCTAATGCCCCAAGGATATTTACCATGGTAATGAGACCAGTCATTCACTTCTAAAGGACCCTAAGAATTAAAATGCTTATTTATTTAAATAGTACCTTGAATGCAGCAGTCAGAAGAGTTTACAAGTTTGCATATCTCACCCAGTATGTAAGTGTTAAGTGCCTTCACATAAACCTACATTAACTCCCTTTTCCAAAGTTTGGTTTTCAGTGAGCCTCCAGATTCCCTGGTTCATAGCAGACCAGGCTGTGAATACTGCTCTGACCCTTGTCCAAAAATGTGTCAGGGAGTGGTCTGTTCCTTTCACAACTCAATGTTATTTATTACTACAATGGCAGCGCTACTTTCTGATTTCTCTGTGGCCACTCTTTGTTGAAGAATCATCCAGAAGTGTTTATTGGAAGCAAAAAGAAGAACAGGAGTACTTGTGGCACCTTAGAGACTAACAAATTTATTAGAGCATAAGCTTTCGTGGACTACAGCCCACTTCTTTGGATGCATATAGAATGGAACATATATTGAGGAGATATATATACACACATACAGAGAGCATAAACAGGTGGGAGTTGTCTTACCAACTCTGAGAGGCCAATTAATTAATTAATTAATTAATTGTTGGAAGCAAGTTTGTGCTTGAGGTGTAAAAGAAACTTCACTCTGTGGCCCTTGACCAAAGGGTCAAGTCACTTAGGCCCAATTTTTCAAAAGTGGCCTCTAATTGTGAGTGCCCAGTGAGGAACACTCAAGGTCTGATTTTCAGGGGTGTTAATCACTCACAACTCCATGAGTACTCCACACATTTGATAGTCAGATCTTACGCATATATAATTGGCCACCTAAAGTTAAAAGCTGGTTTTGAAAATTTCGGCTGATACATATGTCACAGTGGTGTTATAACTATTAATCTGTTAACATTCACAGAATGCTAGGTAGCTGTAACAGTGAATGAGATGACACAATGGAATTAGGTGAGAGCAAGCGACAGAGATGAGATTGTAGGGAGTAAAGAAAATAGGAAGAATCAGACGAGGGGAAACAAGGTGGAAGAGACATTGTAACATGCACGAGAAAAAAGGATGGACAACAAAAAAGGGTGTGAATATGAGAGAAGGACAAAGGAGAGTCTGCTTTTCAAAGACAGAAGAGAAGAGAAAGAGAGAAAAGAAAGAAATTAGGGGAAAAGATACTGAGGTGGAGGTAGATAGAATAGATTAAGAACATAAAGAGAAGAGGGCAAATAAATGGGAGAAATAGGATACACATAACTTTCAGGTAAGTAAATTTTAAGTTAATTATCTTTATTTTATTGGGTTTTTATGGCAACTGCCATGTAAAATTGGAGAAAAGGTTGGATTTTGAGCACTTACTATTATTATTTTCTAGCATCTAAATGTGCTTGTGGGAGCTCCAAAAATCATTAAAATACATAGTCCCTGCCTCATGAGCTTACAGTCTAAGGGCTTACTTTGTTTTAGATTGGGTCTTATATTACTGTATGTCCCATTGATTTTGCTGCTCACTCTGGATTTCATAGTTAAATAATGGGAGAAAAAGAAAGAAGAGAATCAGAATTTACCAGATTGCGTACACAAAACCTTTAGGGTGATTGAGGTCTTAATCAGACAAACCCAATCCTTTTGCCTGGCAGTTATTTTTATATTACCATCGTGTCTAGGAGCCCTAGTCATGAATCTGGACTTCATTGTGCTGGGTACTGTACAAGTGCAGAATAAAAAGATGTCCCCTGCCCCCAGAGAACTTTCAATTTCAGTATAATACAACAGAACACAGACTGATGTAGAGAGAGAGAGGAGAGTACAAGGAAACAATGAGACAATACTGGTCAGCATAATAGGCAGTGTATCTGCATACAAGCAGCCTAATATGTTTTTGTAGGCATCACAGCAAAGGTTAGTTTTAAGGATGGATTAAGGAAGATAATGAGGTAACTTTGTGGCTATTTATGCAAAGCTCCTCTCAAGTGTGAGGGGCAGCATAGGAGAAAACCCAAAGGTGCTTGTTAGAAAACTTAACAAGTGGACAGTGGAGGCTGGCATCATGGGTCAATTGGAGATGGGCGCCGACATCTCAGTAGTGAATAAGAGGTAAGTAGGAGGGGGATCGACTATGAAGGACTTGTATATGAAGACAAGCAGCTTATGTTTAAAACATTAGAAAAAGGAGGAGCCAGCAGAGGTATGCAAAGAGTGGGGTGACATGGTCAAAGTGATGGGAACAGAAAGTGATCTTTGCAGCAACATTCTGAATATATATGGGTGCATTTGTCAATGCCAGAGAAAAACACGATGCAGTAATCAAGCCACGAGATGAGGAGAGCCTGAATGAGAGTTTTAGCTGTGGGTAGATGGGAAAGGCTATTTCTTGGAGATGTTATGCAGAAAGAATATGCAAGACAGACATAAAACCTGCATGTGAGGACATGGTGTGGTTACAGTGAAGGTAAGATTCTATTTTATTTTTTGCTTCCCTACCAAAAGAGAACCCAGATCTTGGGCTAGAAGCCAAAATGGGATAAAGGTCTCCCATAATTCTCCTGTGTGAGCTATCTCTAAACACTTCTTTCAAACTTGTGTGTTCCTGGTACTCCCAAGTTTTTGGGAAGTATTTTTATATTTACCAGGCCTTCCTACTTCAATAAGATATAGAAGTTTAAGCCTCTTTTAAGGTTTGTCCTATAGTTCTTTATTATCATTTTATCTAGATGGAGATACTATAGTTTTATATATGTTTTCGGGCACCTTAGCCATCATGTCTGTGTTGAAAACAATTAAACATGGGATGTAACCCCTACTTCTGCTGAAAAGGTGTGGAACTGATCTGAAAACCAAAATTTCCATTTTGCAGGAAATTCTAACATTTTGAATTTTTGTTGTTGTTCTGAATTGTAACAAAAAGCTTGAATTTTGAAATGTCCTGCCAAATGAAATTTTTTCAATAATGTTGGAAAATATATTATAGATATTATTTGTGTTATATTATAAATACATTATTTTAATATATTAGACAAGGTTAAAACAAAATGAATCAAAACAATAAAATTGAAATGATCCATTTTAACTTTTAATAATTGAAAATTTCATTGAAATTGACACTTTCCCATGAAACATTTTGGAAAATTGTTGTATTGGAAATGTTTCAAAGATCTCTAAGCCAGAGGTTTTTTGGCATTGTGTTCTTGGGTCTTTCCCTTGACACTAGCCTTTTAAAGTGAACAAGTATCCTTACTCCATTCAGGTAAACAGAACTGCCTGTTAAAAAATCAAGGATAACAAGAAAAAATTATCTGGATCTGATAAACTCAGATTTTGCAACCTTGGACAACACTGACTCTTAACAGCAGCCAATGAAACATGCATTGTTTCCAGATTTCAATAGTGTGGGACGGATTGATACCCAAAGTGCAGGTACTGTGTTCCACCTTCAGTCTCCTTGTCCTCTTGAGGAATTATTCATGTTATCACTGTATTTGTCTTTGTTGAATGGTTATTTTAATTGGTTTGAGCACTTAATCCAGCCCTAATGCCACCTCATGCTGCCTTGCCATCCTGAGCCTTTTTGACTACTGTGCTGCTTTATTTGGCAGTTATTGACACTGTGCTGTCAATTCTGTATCATGCTGACTGTTATAATGCCATCTGATCCTACCTTTCTGCTGTCTTCATGTCTACTACTGTTCCCCTTCTGCTTCCTGAACTACAAAAAAAATACTCAGATACCAAAGAGAGAAATCACTGGATCACAACTTTACATAAGTGAGATAATACATTATTTTACCTAGCGAGCCCACCTCTCTCATGTTTGACATGTGAAGTGGATAATTTATTGTGCAAGAATGACTAAACTATGAAAATAAAATAAAAAAAATAAGAATACATTTCTGGAACATCAATCAGAACATGGGAACTTTTTCCTACGTTAAATATCTCTTTTAAGCAACAGCATGCAGTATGTAGTACCACAATCTTTTCTTAATCATCCATGTTCTAAATGACATAGTCCTTGCTAGCCAAGCAGAATATACATTATGACAAAATGCGTGAGAGAGATTATTTGTAATGGATTTTTTTCATTGCTAAGGAAGTAATGATACAGCAGCTTCACAGCACAGCATCTTATTCTAGAGATGAAATGTCATTTCAGTCATGTCATTCAAATAAACTTTTTTTCTTTAAAGAAAAATATTTGGCTTTTTCATCATTTAAGAAGTATAACATGTCCAAAAAGGTCTTAGACAACATTATTGCATGCCACAAATCAATCTTGTGAGTTCGAATGATGAAATGCAAAATGTCAAACATACTTTTCCCTGTCAAAATGATATTCTTCTGCTGTATCTTTCATGTACATCTTATGCATTTACCAGCTCACCAACAACTAAGATTTCTTGAAGGTACAAAGGCATTTAGCACTGTTTTTGTTGTTGTTGTTTTTAAATGGACAAAGTACAGAAAGTTTTAGAAATATTTCATGGTACAAATCCTCCCCATTGATTTTGTACCTAAGCCAGTAAAACATGATGATGCTTAGCATGTGCACAGCACCTTCTACACAAACCATTCAAAGCATTTCATATTATATTTGATCCTGTAAGGTTCTGAATACTTCCTGAGAGTGATCAACTCCCCAACAGATCTGATCTCCTCACAGGTTCACACCAAAACATCATAGCACCCATGGTAGGGATGGCATATATTTTTCTTCCCATTTTACATATAGAGTAACTGAAGCATAAAGAGGTTAAATGGCTTACCCTACCTAAGTTACATAAGTGGCCTTTATGCACTTTCATAATATACATGTTAAACAATAATAAATCACAAGTCACTGCCATTAAAATTTTCCAGCTCTCAACCCTATATACTAATCACTGGAAAGTTTAATTAGAAAAAATATGATTGAGGTTTTATAAATATAATTGATGTAAAATTGAATTGTCATTTGTGGTAAGTCTGGACTATATGTAAGATTGAGATTCTGCTGAAATTTTTTAAGGCCCCAAAGGACCTTGTGTGTCTGATTTTAAGCAGGCATCATCCCATTGATTTTATGACTTATTGCTTAAAATTAAGCATGTGTGTGAGTGTTTTGCAGGATTGGGGCCTAAATGTTTAAATGATACACTTACAATTTTAAAGATATGAATAATAAAACTTCACCAAGATCTTCATGAACATTCTCAGGGGCCACATAAAAAGGATATATAAAAACAGTCTTATAAAGACCATTTTAGACTTTGCAGTTGAAATTGTTTAGCTTCACCGTATAGCAGAGATTGGTTTTCTGTTTTCCTAATTATTCCATTCAGAAAAGTCCATTATACAATTCTATACTAATAGGAGTATATATTCTCACTATTTAAAAGAAAGAGTGTACATAGAAAAAATGGATTTTTCCCTCCTTGTTGAATATGCATGCTGACTTTCTGCTATATTTCATTCTTAATTTCAGTTTTACATGGCCATCTAAAAGCATTTCACAGGTGTTTGCTGGAACTCATTAGACCATTTGGAATTCCTTCATGCTCCCTAAAAGGCAATTAAAATGTGTCTGCAAATTACCTCATGTGGTCTAAAGCACAGCTGCCTCTCATCCCCCAGTTACTACACTGCATGTCCAAACAACAGAAAAACTGCTCTGATATCTGGAGTTTACAAAGGAAAAAGTGACTTCATAGGTGACAAATCCTCTGCACACTTGTTAAAGTTTCTCTGCATTTGCCTGTGTCCTTATAAAGAAAAGCAATGTTAAGAAGTAGTTAAGAGAAACAGCTAGTTAATTGAGTAGCTAATGCAAAACCATCAAGTTCTTTGGTCATTCAAAGAGCAGTGGCTGTAGTCTTATGAAGCCCATCCATCTATAGAGGCTGTAGGTAAAGCATTAGTGATTCCAAGTGGATTAGTTTCAGAGTAGCAGCCCTGTAGATGCACTAGGATGGAAATCCTGTTACTTGCTTCTGTTTCAGGGTGAAGAAAAATCCCTATTGCTGGTAGATAATCTTGCAGTAATTGTTAACAAGCTGCAAAGATTTGGGAATTGAAAACTCATTTTGAATTTGTGATATTTAGATGTATTCAGAAAGAATCAGATTCTAAAGACATTTCTTAGTTGTCACTCCAATCTTATTGAAGAAAAGCTCCCTTTAATTTCAATGGGAATTTTCCCTGAGTAAGAAATTAATAAAAGTAAGGTCTTCAGAATTTAGCCCTGTATGTGTATATACTGTATTATGTATGATTTTGTTTAGCATATTTCACCATTTGTAAATCACCAGGCAGAATTATGGAATTCTATAAAATGAATTATCCAACTGATTCTATCTACTGGGTTTGGTGCTCTCTATCCTCAAAAGAGCTGCACAGGGTAGTACCAGGAACAGCTATTATTGTGGGTGTGGCAGCAGAAACCAAAGGTCATAGTCTTGCTTGAAATGCAGGGCTCTGAACTGCAGGAAGCCTCAGTCAACACTAATCTCCAGTAGTGGGAGTTAGTCATTGGGCCACAGAGAGATTGAAAATGACTCTATAGCTGTCATACTCAGACTGAGGCTCACAAGCTGTAAGTGGCTGTTTAATGTGTCTTCTGCAGCTCTTTGCAGAACATATTAAAACACTGTGTGATGTAATTATTAAGCAATCTGAGTTATTAACCAGTCAGGGTGCTTTTACTATGTTATTAACCAATTGTAGTTGATAAAATCTTGGTCTGTCATTTTGCTGTGAGAATTTTGTGTGTTTGTGCGTGTATACACAGGTCCATCAAGCTCAGTATCCTGTCTTCCAACAGTGGCCAATACCAGGTGCTTCAGAGGGAATGAACAGAACAGGTAATCATCAACTGATCCATCCCCATTATGCCCATTCCCAGCCTCTGGCAAACAGAGGCTAGGGACACCTGTGATGGGTTGGATCACAGAAACCCCCCTTGGGAACAGCCAACTGATGTGCCAAGACTACTTCTGCCCCTGTTTTCCCTGCTAGCTCAGGACTCCAGCACCCTGTCTTGTTGAGCTGGACACGCCCGTCTGCTCCAACATAGACTCAGGATTGGAATTACATGTCCCAAAACTGCAGACTTAACCTGAAAGCAGCTTACAGAAGTGTTCCTGTCTTTAACACTCAGATGTCCAACTCACAATGTGGTCCAAACCCCAAATAAATCCATTTTATCCTATATAAAGCTTATATAGGGTAAACTCATAAATTGTTCGCCCTCTATAACACTGATAGAGAGATATGCACAGCTGTTTCCCCCGCCCCAGGTATTAATACATGCTCTGGGTTAATTAATAAGTAAAAAGTTATTTTATTAAATACAGAAAGTAGGATTTAAGTGGTTCCAAGTAGTAACAGACAGAACAAAGTGAATTACCAAGTGAAATAAAATAAAACTCGCAAATTTAAGCCTAAATCTCACCCGGAGAGATGTTTCAATAAGTTTCTTTCACAGACTGGACGCCTTCCTAGTCTGGGCGCAGTCTTTGCCCCAGTACAGCCCTTGTTTGAGCTCAGGTGGTAGCTAGAGGATTTCTCATGATGGCTCTCTCCTTTGTTCTGTTCCACCCATTTATATATCTTTTGCATAAGGCGGGAATCCTTTGTCCATCTCTGGGTTCCCACCCCCTTTTCTAAATGGAAAAGCACCAGGTTAAAGATGGATTCCAGTTCAGGTGACATGATCACATGTTACTGTAAGACTTCATTACCCACTTGCCAGCACACATGTATACAGGAAGACTTACAGGTAAAACAGAGCCATCTGCAGTCAATTGTCCTGGTTGATGGGAGCCATCAAGATTCCAAACCACCATTAATGGCCCATACTTTGCATAATTACAATAGGCCCTCAGAGTTACATTCATATTTCTAGTTTCAGATACAAGAGTGATACATTTATATAAATAGGATGACCACACTCCGTAGATTATAAGCTTTGTAATGATACCTTACAATAGACCTTTTGCATGAAGCATATTTCAGTTACATTATATTCAAACTCATTAGCATATTTTCATAAAATCATATAGAGTGCAATGTCACAACACCATCCCTGTATATTATATATACACACACACACACACATATATATATATATAAACTAAATATTTCCTGTCCTATTGTTTAAATATGAAAAAATAGTACTACAGTAAATAAAACAATGAATTCACACTACTGTGGCTCTTTTGGCTAATGTTGATCCTTAACCACTGAGGTCTGAGTATCACTGTTCTGTATCTTGGTGGTTAGGGAATCCAACTGGGAGGTGGGAGACCCTGCTCCAGTGCCCTTGCTTGAATGACTATTTATCCAGAGTGAGACAACTTCAACAGGAGAGATGAGGGAGCCCCACATCACACCGTCCAATAGCTTAGTAGTTAGAACACTCTTCTGAGGGATGATAGAATTCCTGTTCAAATTCTTTCTCCCCATCAGGCAGAGGGTGGAATTGAACATGGGTTTCCCACATCCAATGTGAGTGCTCTAATCACTGGGCAAAAAGTTATAAGGTGGGCACATCCCCCTCTGGGTCCTATTCAAAATCTGGCCTCTGAGCACACCTACCAGATGGGGCTGTGACATTGAGCCAGAAAGGGTTAAGCAACTAGCAGGCTAAATGACCTAAATTCAACCTTGAAAGACATAATAGAAAAGTATGTGTATGGTAATTAGGGCCATTCCACATTAGATAGACTAGAGCTTTGAAATGCAAACCAGTATTGTTAGATAATTAGAGGTAATACTAATTGTATGTGTTTACTTATATCTTGTTAGATATTAACCATGTAAACAGACAGTTCCTGTCTGTTACTATATTCTATTGATTCAGGGATCAAAAAAGGAATATTAACATTTAGATGATACCTGAATGTAATAATATCATTGTCTATATTTCTCTTTGAAGTTTGTAGTAAACTGTCTATGAACTGCTTAATGGATAATTACCCTTATGCTGATGAATGCAACTAGTTACCTGTATATACATAGGAAATAGGTGATTCTATTTCAAAGCCCAAGGACTGCATGCTGTCAAGAGGCTGCCTGAGAACTATATAAAGAACTCTTGGGCTCTGATTCTGTATTTCAGATCTGTTTAAGCTTTGTCAGGGGAAGTTTGAATCACAAGACTGAGGTCCCGAGTTCCAGTCTGGGTCACCCTGACATTGATCACCCTGTAACCTATGGAACTAATTCCAAATGAACTTTTTGCAACTCAAAAGCTCACCATCTCTACTATGACCTAAGAACTTTATTCATATCTGTATGTATAATGATCTTTTAACCAATACTCTCTTTTCTTTTTTTAATAAATTATAGTTTAGTTATTAAGAACTGGCTGTAAGTGTGTATTTGGGTAAGATCTGAAATATACATTGACCCGATGGATAATGTGTCCGATCCTTTGGGACTGGTAGAACTTTTTATACGATTAACAAAATTTTCAGTAATCCTCATCATATTTGACTTGGCTGTCTGGGTGGGAGCCAAAGGCTGGATTGTTTTAAGGGAACTGTATTTTTTGGCTTCTGGGTAACCAGTAAGGTATTGTAGAAGCTGCTTTGTTGATGGATTGGTGAATCTAATTATTAGAATAACCACCAGTTTGGGGGATTGTCTGCCTCATTCTTTGCAGTTTTCCCTGACTGAACAATCTCAGGATAGGCTATGTTTGTCTTTCTTCCACAGGACAGAAGTGACTTTCTCTGTACAAAGTGCAAGCTGGTCTCCATATTGGAAGAGAAGGTTCAAGATCTGGAGAAACAAGTATCAACCCTGCGTTGCATAAGAAAAAATGAAGATTTCCTGGACAGACATCAGGATATGCTTCTACAGGCACAACATTCTGAAGAATCACAGCAGGCTGCGCAGCGGGGACAGAAGGACGGTGAAGAAAATTGGCAGCATGTGACCTCCGGAAGAAGAAAGAGGAGTGGCCATGTACCAGCAATGCAGCTACAGGTGAGCAACCATTTTCATGTTCTCTCCACAGATACTAATGCGGAGAGTGGACTAGATGATACATCTGAGGGAAGGGAGCAGAAGGAGACTCCACCTATTGGAAGGCATGAGATGCACTGTCATAGGGAGGTGGGTTCCATGACCACTGCTCCCAAGAGAAGGAGGTGGATGGTGGTGGTCAGGGACTCCCTCCTAAGGGGGACTGAGTCATCTATCTGCCATCCCGACCAGGAAAACCGAAAAGTGTGCTGCTTGCCAGGAGCTAGGATTCACAATGTGACGGAGAGACTGCCGAGACTCATCAAGCCCTCAGATCGCTACCCTTTTCCTGCTTCTCCACGTGGGCACTAATGATACTGCCAAGAATGACCTTGAGTGGATCACTGCAGACTACGTGGCTCTGGGAAGAAGGATAAAGGAATTTGAAGCGCAAGTGGTGTTCTCGTCCATCCTCCCTGTGGAAAGAAAAGGCCCAGGTAGAGACCGTTGAATCGTAGAAGTCAACGAATGGCTACGTAGGTGGAGTTGGAGAGAAGGCTTTGGATTCTTTGACCATGGGATGGTGTTTCAAGAAGAAGGATTGCTAGGAAGAGACAGGCTCCATCTAACAAAAATAGGGAAGAGCATCTTTGCAAGCAGGCTGGCTAACCTAGTGAGGAGGGCTTTAAACTAGGTTCACTGGGGGAAGGAGACCAAATCCCTGAGGTAAGTGGGGAAGTGGGATACCAGGAGGAAGCATGAGCAGGAGAGCACAAGAGGGGAGGACTCCTGCCTCATTCTGAGAAAGCGAGACGATCAGCGAGTTATCTTAAGTGCCTATAAAAAAATGCAAGAAGCCTGGGAAACAAGCAGGGAGAACTGGAAGTCCTGGCACAGTCAAGAAATTATGATGTGACTGGAATAACAGAGACTTGGTGGGATAACTCACATGACTGGAGTACTGTCAGGGATGGATCTAAACTGTTCAGGAGGCCCGGCAAGGCAGAAAAGGTGGGGGAGTTGCATTGTATGTAAGAGAGCAGTATGACTGCTCAGTGCTCCAGCATGAAACTGCAGAAAAACCTGAGAGTATCTGGATTAAGTTTAGAAGTGTGAACAAGGGTGATGGCGTGGTGGGAGTCTGCTATAGACCACCAGACCAGAGGGATGAGGTGGACGAGGCTTTTTTTCAGGCAACTAACAGAAGTTACTAGATTGCAGGCCCTGGTTCTCATGGGAGACTTTCATCACCCTGATATCTGCTGGGAGAGCAATACAGCAGTGCACAGACAATCCAGGAAGTTTTTGGAAAGTGTAGGGGACAATTTCCTGGTGCAAGTGCTGGAGGAACCAACTAGGGGCAGAGCTCTTCTTGACCTGCTGCTCACAAACAGGGAAGAATTAGTAGGGGAAGTAAAAGTGGATGGGAACCTGGGAGGCAGTGACCATGAGATAGTCGAGATCAGGATCCTGACACAAGGAAGAAAGGAGAGCAGCAGAATAGGGACCCTGGACTTCAGAAAAGCAGACTTTGACTCCCTCAGGGAACTGATGAGCAGGATCACCTGGGAGAACAACATGAGGGGGAAAGGAGTCCAGGAGAGCTGGCTGTATTTTAAAGAATTCGTATTGGTGTTGCAAGAACAAACCATCCCGATGTGTAGAAAGAATAGTAAATATGGCAGGCGACCAGCTTGGCTTAACAGTGAAATCCTTGCTGATCTAAAACACAAAAAGCTTACAAGAAGTGGAAGATTGGAAAAAAGACCAGGGAGGAGTATAAAAATATTGCTCAGGCATGCAGGAGTGAAATCAGGAAAGCCAAATCACACTTGGGGTACGTCCAGACAACCTGCCGTATCAGCAGGAAGCGATCAATTTTTCAGGGATTGATATATCGCATCTCGTTAAGATGCGATATATTGATCCCTGAACACACTCCCCGTCAACTCTGGAACTCCACCGGAGCGAGCGGCGGTAGCAGAGTCGACGGGGGAGACGTGGACATCGATCCCGCGCTGTGAGGACGGGAGGTAAGTTGGAATAAAATATGTCGACTTCAGCTATGGTATTCCCGTAGCTGAAGTTGCGTATCTTACATCGACACCTCCCCCCTCCCCAGGGTAGACCAGGTCTTGAAGTTGCAGCTAGCAAGGGATATTAAGAGTAACAAGAAGGGCTTCTTCAGGTTTGTTAGAGGATTGGGCCCCTTACTGAATGGGAGAGGCAACCTAGTGACAGAGGATGTGGAAAAAGCTAATGTACTCAATGCTTTTTTTGCCTCTGTCTTCACGAACAGACTACTGCACTGGGCAACACAGTATGGGGAGGAGGTGACCAGCCCTCTGTGGAGAAAGGTCACCTCCCAGACTACTGCACTGGGCAGCACAGTATGGGGAGGAGGTGACCAGCCCTCTGTGGAGAAAGAAGTGGTTCAGGACTATTTAGAAAAGCTGGACGAACACAAGTCCATGGGGCCGGATTCACTGCATCCGAGGGTGCTAAAGGAATTGGCTGATGTGAGTGCAGAGCCATTGGCCATTATCTTTGAAAACTGATGGCCATCGGGGGAGGTCACGGATGACTGGAAAAAGGCTAACGTAGTGCCCATCTTTAAAAAAGGGAAGGAGGAGGATCCGGGGAACTACAGGCCAGGCAGCCTCACCTCAGTCCTTGGAAAAATCATGGAGCAGGTCCTCAAGGAATCAATTTTGAAGCACTTAGAGGAGAGGAAAGTGATCAGGAACAGTCAGCATGGATTCACCAAGGGCACGTCATGCCCAACTAACCTAATTGCCTTCTGTGACGAGATAACTGGCTCTATAGATGAGGTGAAAGCAGTGGACATGTTATTCCTTGACTTTAGCAAAGCTTTAGATAAGGTCTCCCACAGTATTCTTGCTGGCAAGTTATAGAAGTATGGACTGGATGAATGAACTATAAGGTGGATAGAAAGCTGGCTAGATCATCGGGCTTAACGGCTAGTGATCAATGGCTCCATGTCTAGTTGGCAGCCAATATCAAGTGGAGTGCCCCAAGGGTTGGTCCTGGGGCCGGTTTTGTTCAATATCTTCATTAATGATCAGGAGGATGGCGTGGATTGCACCCTCAGATGACACTAAACTGGGAGGAGTGGTAGATACGCTGGAGGGTAGGGATGGGATACAGAGGGACCTAGACAAATTAGAGGATTGGGCCAAAAGAAATCTGATGAGGTTCAACAAGGACAAGTGCAGAGTCCTGCACTTAGCATAGAAGAATCCTATACACTGCTACAGACTAGGGACCGAGTGGCTAGGCAGCAGTTCTGCAGAAGAGGACCTAGGGGTTACAGTGGACGAGACACTGGATATGAGTCAACAGTATGCCCTTCTTGCCAAGAAGGCTAACGGCATTTTGGGCTGTATATGTAGGAGCATTGCCAGCAGATCGAGGGACGTGATCATTCCCCTCTATTCTGGAGTACTGTGTCCAGTTTTGGGCCCCACACTATAAGTATGTAGAAAAATTGGAAAGAGTCCAGTGGAAGGCAACAAAAATGATTAGGGGGTTGGAGCACATGATTATGAGGAGAGGCTGAGGGAACTGGGATTATTTAGTCCGCAGGAGAGAAGAATGGGGGGGGGCGGGGGTTTGATAGCTGCTTTCAACTACCTGAAAGGGGATTCCAAAGAGGATGGATCTAGACTGTTCTCAGTGGTACCAGATGATAGAACAAGGAGTAATGGTCTCAAGTTGCAGTTGGGGAGGTTTAGGTTGGATATTAGGAAAAACATTTTCACTAGGAGGGTGGTGAAGCACTGGAATGGGTTACCTAGGGAGGTGGTTGAATCTCCTTCCTTAGAGGTTTTTAAGGTCAGGCTTGACAAAGCCCTGGCTGGGATGATTTATTTGTGGATCGGTCCTGCTTTGAACAGGGAGTTGGACTAGATGACCTCCTGAGGTCCCTTCCAACCCTGATATTCTATGAATCTATGATTCAGTGTAGCCCCCCTGGAACCTTGGCTACAGGGGCCTCATGGATGAAATAGCTGGAGGAGCGCCTATCTTCCCTCAGTTGTGGATTTCACTTAGGTGGAAGATAGCTGTCCCGATTCGTAGAGTGAGGCAGTGCTGTGTATGCCCAGAGGCAGAAAACACATTAGGAACTTTTACCCTGAAAATTTAGGTGTTAAGTTAATTTAGGCAGCTGAAAGGTTAGGCGGCAGCAGAATGGGAGTTTTGTGCAGTGTAGAGGAGCCTGAAACTGGGACTTTGGTGCCTAAAGAAAATTGGTGGATGTTGGCCAAGCTATCTGTGCCTTGACAAGTACAACAATATAGGAAATAAGCAGCAAACGTAGTAGCAAGTGTTTGGAGGATTAGGCCCTTAAACTGCCAATCCTGCAGACCCTTATATTCCTAACTTTGTGTAGGTGAATAGTACTACTGACTTTAAACAGACTACTTCTGTTTGTAAAACTAGGCACATATTGAAGTGCAATTGAAGTAACTGCAATCTCTGTTTGTGTATATGTATGTGAGTATACACACAACCCCAATCCAAATTTTGTCCTTGCATACATTGCTACAGCTCTCATGGACACTAATAGGAGCTGTACATGTATCCAAAGGGAGAACACAGCCTATATAGAATAGACTAACAATTTATTATGTGTTACATATAGAAAACAAAGCATTTACAATGGTATTAAAGATGTTATGAAATCAACATGGTACTTACTGTAAAAGAGACCCCGTTAGATTAATATCGATTAGTATCTTACTATGCATGATCTTTTTCTTTTTTTTTAATCAAGAAACAAAGATCTATAGTACCTGCAACCCATCAGGTGTTCCCAAGCTACATTCAGGTACCTGAGGTTTTTTTTATTAAATCAGCAAATGAATATAAAGAGACTCCATATAAATTAAATATAAAGATACAAAGAAATATTTCCTTTGCTTATTGCCTGTTGAACTTGACTCAAAATAGGGGTGTATGATTATATGTGCTGTGCATACATTCTTGCTGAATGCAGCATAAATGAATTAGACTGAACATAAGAATGGCCATATTGGGTCAGACCAAAGGTCCATCTATTCCAGTATCCCATCTTCCAACAGTGCCAGGTGCCCCAGAGGGAATGAACAGAACAGGTAATCATCAAGTGATCCATCCCCTGTCGCCCATTCCCAGCTTCTTGCAAACAGAGGCTAGGGACACCAGCCCTGCCCATTCTGGCTAATAGCCATTGATAAACCCATCCTCCGTGGATTTATTCGTTCTTTTTTGAACAACGTTACAGTCTTGGCCTTCACAACATCCTCTGGTGAAGAGTTCCACAGGTTGACTGTGTGCTGTATGAAGAAATATTTCCTTTTGTTTGTTTTAAACCTGCTGCCTATTAATTTCATTTGGTGACCCCTAGTTCTTCCGTTATGAGAAGGAGTAAATAGTACTTCCTTATTTACTTTCTCCACACCAGTCATGATTTAATAGACCTCTATCATATCCTCACTTAGTCATCTCTTTTCCAAACTGAAAAGTCACAGTCTTATTAACCTCTCCTCAGATGGAAGCTGTTCCATACCCCAATCATTTTTGTTGCCCTTTTTTGAATCTTTTTCAATTCCAATATATCTTTTTTGAGATGGGGCAACCAGATATGGGTGTACAATGGATTTATATAGAGGCAATATGATATTTTCTGTCTTATTATCTTATCTTAATGATCCCCAACATTCTGTAAACATTTTTGACTGCTGCTGCACATTGAATGGATGTTTTCAGAGAACTATCCATAATGACTCCAAGATCTCTTTCTTGAGTGGTAACAGCTAATTTAGACCCCATCATTTTATATGTATAGGATGTGCATTACTTTGCATTTATCAACTGCTTTAAACTCTGTGGGCTTGTCTACAGGTACAGCACTGCAATGGCACAGCTACACTGATTCAACTCTGCTGCTGTAGCACTTAGTGAGAACACTACCTATTCTGTCAGGAAAGCTTTCCCATTCTTGAGAGGTGGTAGCTGTGTCGATGGGAGAAGCCCTTCCATCAACACAGCACTGTCTACAGGGGGGGTTATGTTGGTATAACTGTATTGCTCAGGGATGTGGATTTTCCATACCCCTGAGCGATGTAGTTATTCCAACATAAATCTATAGTGTAGACCAACCCTGTGGCTGTAGCCAAGGTCAAATTGCAACCCTCATATTTTGTAGCAGAAGGATCCACATGCTGAAACTAGGTAGGAATTACTTACAATAGAAAGGCTGTCTACATATGTATACATATTCATTCTGAAGAGGATGATACATAGAGCAAGTGAAGCCTTCTATAGATCAGGTCTAGCTTGAGTGCAAATTGCATAGAGAACATGGATTGGCAAGCTAAAAAATGTTTAATATTCATTAAACTGTATATCCATGGCACAGTATCCAAATATTCAAAGCTTATTTTAAAAATAGCTTTCAGAGACTCAAACTCTTCTAAGTAATTTGCAGAATTTTGGAATGTTGTAAGATCTCCATATCTATTTATTTTGAAGGAAGGGGGTAAAAGACATTTAAAAAAAGATTTCCATAAGCCTCTTTCTCAGTGCCCATGTCTAGGCTAGATTCTGATCTCAGTAATAGATCCAAAGTAATTCTATTAAAGAGTCAAGTATCAGAGGGGTAGCCGTGTTAGTCTGAATGTGTAAAAAGCAACAGAGGGTCCTGTGGCACCTTTAAGACTAACAGAAGTATTGGAGCATAAGCTTTCGTGGGTGAATGCCCACTTCACTTGCGTCTGATGAAGTCGGCATTCACCCACGAAAGCTTATGCTCCAATACTTCTGTTAGTCTATTAAGAAGTGTGGATTTGCAAGTAATTGAAATCAGAATCTGTCCCTGTGTCTTTAAAAATGAAATTGAACAACTTCAGAATCTTTCCAGTGGAGGGATTTTCTGTTCACTTCAGTTGGAAAATAGAAGATTATAATGGTGGAAGTTGGGATGGCGCCCTTCCCTGGGCTTTGTCAGTTACTGTGTCTTGAAAAGATAACCAATTACCAAAAAATTGCAAATTCATGGAGGAAAAAGTCCTAGCAGACAAGGACAATTCCTTCTGTTCTCTAATTGCCTATCTATATAAACTGTTTATGCTCCCTCATATTCCATGTTAAGCAAATGAACAGCAGATGGTATCCCATGTATTTTAAAGAAAGTATTAAATCCATTATGAAATTTTTATTATATAGATCACTGCCATTCCTACCATTTTATTTAATTGTGGCTGCATATTTCATTAATTTTCTTAAGAAGCTTGAAGTGCAAACATATTAAAGGAATAATTAAAAACACAATGAAAAATACCTTTGAAAAGCAAAAGTGAAAGAGAGAGGGAGAAATTATTTACAGTGACTTCGTGACATGCTTGTGTTAATGTTAACAAACCCTTAGAATTTGGATTCTATCTCACATCACTGCATAAACTGTCTGAATCTGAGTACTGAATGCTTGGCCCATTTCTGGTTATTCAGTCCTCCTCCCACTCCCGAACACAAATAAAATAAAAAATGCAGCATATATCCCAGTAGTTCTCAAGCTTTTGTACTGGTGACCCCTTTCACATAGCAAGCCTCTGAGTGCGACCTCCCCTTATAAATTTAAAAACACCTTTTTATATATTTAACACCATTATAAATGCTGGATGCAAAGCGGGGTTTGGGGTGGAGGCTGACAGCTCGCGACCCCCCATGTAATAACCTCGCAATCCCCTCAGGGGTCCCGACCCCCAGTTTGAGACTCCCTGATATATCCTATATAGGTAAAAGACAACTTGGAGTGATATGCTATTCTAGGGTAAAAACCAGTAAACTTACTGTTCCTCCCTACCACTGACCACTTTCTTGAAAATAATCTGTACAATGATGTAGTAGGTTTTCAATCTCTAAGTGCAATGATGAGTACACACCAGTGGCTCTCAGACTTGATGAGCTGCTTCTGCCTCAGTCGTGAAACATATATCCCCTTTAGACTATTGTACTTCCTATTAGTTGTAGCCCAGTTCAGGGCTCTTAAATTTTCCAGATGCTTTTTTCAAACCAGCTACATATGAAAATACAAACACCTGTCTGCATCCAGCATGTCTGCTTCATTTCTGTTCAATTGTGATCATAGTAATGCATAACACAAAATCAAGAGGGACAGTAACATGCAGGAGAACAGAATCAGGGTACACAGCAACCTGGTGAAATTAGAGCAAAGCGGCTGTTGGCAACAAAGAAAGAGTCAGTATTAATAAATCTACACACCCTAAGAGAAGAAATCAACAGAATAAATGCAAAATCAGGGAAGGTAACCAATCATCTTTTCTCATTTTCTTAAAGTGAGTTTATTTGCATCTTGTTTCCATAGTAATGTCCCAATATTCCTCTCATATAAACAAACACTCTAGTTGATGGAGGGAAGGTGTACAAGGGGGATATGGATGCTGGAAGAGGAGGTGAAGGCAACAAGGCCTCTATCTTAAGAAGTTGTTCACAGTAAGAAAAAAATTGGGAAACACTGATTACATACATAAACTCAATTCTGATCAGGCACCAAAGTGACAGGCTTAAACAGAATAGAGGGTAGATCCAACCTACAGAATGATCTTCTTGATTGTAGCTCCCTTTGCTCTAATCTTTCCAGGTCATTTTGTAGTTTGGTTCTGTTCTCCTGTGTGTTTGCTACTGATGAAGAAAAACAGTTGAGTGGGTGTGTACTATTATTACATACAAAAAACCCTGCAGCCCCAATGTTTCAAGAATGTTATGTAGGTTGTTAAAGTCAAGTACTTGAAAATTAGGAAATGCCAGCATTTAGGTTGCCCATGCAACCTTAATACGCTCCCCTTGGTGTATCCATGGAAACAAACAGCAGTCAAAGTGCACTGTGGAACTTTTAGTGCACAGTAGCAGGACCCATATGGTGACTTAGTGTGCAGAAGGCTAGTGTGCTGGACATTGACACCCTGGCTTGCTGCATATTAAGTCTCCGTGTGGGCAGAGCCAACCATGTGTGAGAAGCAGTTAATTTACTTTTCATCGCTTCCTCAATCTACTGGCATTGTGTGGTCTGACCATAGTCTCTCTTTATTTTTCCCTCTGCACTAATCCCCATGGGTGACCTCTGTTACGCTGTCTGGAGTGACTCATGAGCATGAGTGCCTATCTCAGGGTAAACTGGGCAGGCAGACACCCCAAACTGGTGGTGAGTTCTATAATTAGATTTCACCAAGCCAGTATCAACTGTGAACTCCTGGATCACTATACTAGTCTTACTGTGGAGTCAGGGACAGTCCCATTAGATTCTCCAGTCTACTTTGACACTCAGACAGACTGGACTTAGTGAAAAGTGGTCACTTACACCAAAAATCACATTCCATTCAGGTTGCTTCCAGTCCTAAGAGAACAGTCACTTGCCATGCTAGATCTTACACCAAAGACAATGCCTATACCAATCCTGTAATAAACTATTTAAAGGTTAAAAACTAGGAAAAAGGAATAAGAGAGTCATTTACAGGTTAAAGCAAGCAAACATACACACCAATGAGTTACCACCTAAATCCTAAGACTAACAGAGTTCTCAATTCAGGGCAGACCCAGGAGGCAACCCCAGGGGATCTCTTATCACTTCAAAAGTTTTTTTTCTCTTACTTAATTGGCCTCTCAGAGTTGGTAAGACAACTCCCACCTGTTTATGCTCTCTGTATGTGTGTATATATATCTCCTCAATATTTATTCCACTCTATATGCATCCGAAGAAGTGGGCTGTAGTCCACAAAAGCTTATGCTCTAATAAATTTGTTAGTCTCTAAGGTGCCACAAGTACTCCTGTTCTTTTTGTGGATACAGACTAACACGGCTGCTACTCTGAAACCAGTTTAAAGTCTCTGTCCCTTCAGAGTTCTAACAGCCAAAAAGATGCAGCTTCTTCTTGTCAGAGATTTTTTATTCTCTTCCCCCAGGATGAGACAATTCACATGCAAGTCTCCTCTTCCTGGGTGGGGGACAATCAACAAAGTTTTTGTCGTCTGATGTTTCACAATGGTTTGGCTGGTGTCTATAGGTCTTCTTTTGTCAGGCAGGAGATAGCACCTCCTGTGGGAAAGTAGTATTTCACACTTGGTAATGTTTCTATCATGACTGTGGGTGTACAGTTCCAGAGCAAACACTTCTACAGTTACAGTGTAAGGATAAGGCCTTTGTCTGCAGCCATATTGCAAGGCCTGAAGCCTAAGGCACTTTGTCTGCAGCCAGATTAAAAGAGCAGCCAAGCAGCAGCCATTAGTTGAGAAGCAGCAAGTCACATCCTCACATTCCATCTAAATTACATTAAAACAATGTAATATCAGGCTGTTAAGAAGGAGACACTGTCCTAATGGCACCCACTATCACCAGATAAAGAAACAAAACTTAGGATGGTTAAAGAAAACTTAGTTTGATAGCATTTTGTCTGTCAAGAAATCACTTATCAATAACTGTGGTTGTGAAATCCTCATTTCTTTATTGTTTTGTCATTATGGTCCCCACTTCCCTATTGTTTATCTGTATGGTCTTTGTCTGGTTCCTTAATTGTTTCTGTCTCCTACATAATTAATTTCGCTAGGTGTAAATTAATTAAGGTGGTGGGATAGGATTGGTTAGAGAATTTTGTTACACTATGTTAGGATTGGTTAGTAAAATTTTAGTATAATTTTAACCAATAATGATTGGTTAAGGTACAGCTAAAAAGGACTCAATTTTCATTATATAAACTGGGGTCCAAAAGGAAGTTCTTTGGGTACCAATTCCAGGACACAGCCCCAAGATCAGAGCTGCCAGACCTCAACACTCTGCCAATGACACCGTGCAGAAACTGGAGTCCCCCAGATGACCTGATCCTGATTGGACATCAAGAAAAATTAATCTGGCTTATTGGGTGTGGTGAGTACTGTATGTGTAGCGTGCACAGTCTGTTTTTGGTGATTGTTAATAAACAGAGATTATGTAGTATATTACTGTGTAAGGCTCTTTCACTGCTAAAAGACCCTGTAAACCCGCAAAAGATTAGGCCCTGAGTCCACAGGGAAAGGGTATTTGCCTGGAGCTCATGGAGGAGTAGAGCCCAGAGCCCGCAGAGGAGGAGTTAGGTGCTTTTTGCCTGGAGCCCTAGGAACTGGGAAAGGGTTGGGGTGCCTAAATTAAGAGGATTACACCTTGAGCCCTAGGAACTGGGTAAAGGTGGGTACCCTTGAGTGTGTGGGTAACAACAGAGCAACATGGGATATAGATATTATAAATGAGATTAATCCATGCAGCAACATACAAGTATTTCACAGAGTCTAAACACAGAATCCGTTCTTATAAGACTAATACCTATTTTGAGCAAAACTAACAGGCAGGTAACATGATCTGGTCTCCAGTTAAGAGGTTGTCAGTTCTTAGCTACTGCCTGCAGCCTGGGCAAGAGTTGGCATCTGGCCTGCCAGAGTCACAACCTCATCTTCTCTTCTTATTTTATCCATATAATCCTTGAATCTCCACCTCTGCTTTTTCCCCCATTGTCCAGCATTTCTCCTGCCTCTACAATAGCTTTAATAAAAATGTTACGAAACCTGAACTTCTGAGGTGTTTCTCAAACTTCCTGGACCCCTCCCCTCCACCACTTAAAACTCCGCTCTTCTCTCAGTCACTGAAGCTCACAATCCTTTTATCTTTGATTGTATCTGCAAGCATGAGGAGACACTCCTGTGCCGGTCTCTCTCTGCCTGGGTCCTCCCAGTGCCCAAGCCCAGTCACCTTCTTCCCTTTCCCTAGCAGAGTGGGAAAACACACAAACTGCCTGGCACAGGGACCTGGTGTAAGCATTCCCTTAAGAGCATTTTCCAAACTCTGCCTTTTTTTCCCTTTTCTTTCTGTAATCTTGCCCATCTGCCTCTTACCCCGGCTCTCACTATATATCTCTTCTGCACTATAGCATGTGACCTCTTCTTTCTTTCCTTCACTGACCACAATTCCCCATCCCTGTTACCCTCAACCCTCAACAGTTCTCACCAGCTCCACTCATCACCATCCACCCTCTCTTCCCACTAGCACACATGTAGGGTTCCACCGCAAATCTTTCTCCTCAGTTCTGGAGACAACCCTGGCCCTCACTCCATCTTCATCCTCTCAACTTCCCTCACCTGCCCCCACCACTATCTCTGCCCCTTTTGTGCCACCATTCCCAAACTCGGTCCCTACCCCTTCAGTCTCTGGAGTGCCTACCCCATCTCTAAAAAGATTATAGCTATCCACAATCTTTTCATATCTCACTCCCTCTAACTCATGTCTCTCACAGAGACCTGGATCCCTTCATCTGACAATGACTCTGCAGCTGCCCTCTCTTGTAGGCCTCTACTTCTCTCACACTCTCTACCCAGGATCAGATCATGGTAGGAATGTTGGACTTCTCCTCTCCTGCTTCTGCTCCTCACATCCAAGCTATATCTAAATCTTGCACAATCTTTCTGTACAACAATCTCTAAGATATAGCCCTTTCTTTGCAGCCACATAGCCATAATGGTTGTCTGGGATCTCATCATCATGTATCTTGATTATTTGAATATCCCTCTCTAGCCTTCACAAATGCAATCTTGCTTTGCTCATATCCATTCAGAATACTGCCACGAAGACCATTCTAGACATCATGTTGACTATGTCACCCCTCTAATTACATTCCTCCACTGGCTCTCACTTTTCTATTGCGTCAAACAGAAGCTTCTTGTCTGTACTTTCAAGGCCTTTCATGACCTACCCCTATCTGATATGTCATCTCTCCTTCACTGTCAAAATATCAACTTCCTCCTCCGATCAGCCCATCATGTCTGCCTCCATCACCCATTTGTTAAATTTTCGAACAAACACTTTTGTGCTTTCTCCCATGCTGTCCATCATGGTGGGGAGGAGCTCCTCATAAAAATCCACAAAGCTATCTCATCATCCTTCAAATACTTCTTTGCTGTGACATGTACAAAAAACCTCAACAATTGCTAGGCTGCGGGCTCATACCACAGTCCATAGGCACTGACTCCATGGGTGCTCCGGGGCTGGAGCACCCATGGGAAAAAAATGGTGGGTGTGGAGCATGCACCGGCAGCCCCCCTCTCAGCTGCCCCTGCTGTGCATCCCGCCCGCCGGCAGGCCCTGCCAATCAGCACCTCCCTGCGACACCCACCTGCCAAAATCAGCTGTTTCACGGTGTCCAGGGAGGTTGGGAGGGGGAGCCAGGATGCGGCACACTCAGTGGAGGGGGCAGAACTGGGTGGGAAGAGACCTTGGGAGAAGGGGAAGAGTGGGGCACAGCCGGGGGTTGAGCACCCCCTTGCACTTTGGAAAATTGGTGCCTGTGCTATAGTATGCCACACTGACCAGTAGTGTCTCATTGTTTCCTTGTACTCCCCTTTCTCTTTGTCTGTGTCCATCTGTTGTTTCTTGCTGTCCTGAGACTGCAAATTTTTTTGGGTGGTGACCATTGTTTTGTTTCGTGTTTATACAGGACCTAGCACAATGGGGCAGGGATGCTGGAACAATTTGTATAGTAAGGGTGCTGTGAGTCACTGAACCAAACTGTAAACCCTGTATATGATGGAAACCACTTCAAGCCAGGTGGTACGGCAGCACCCCCAGCACTCCTAGTTTCAACAATGGGGTCCTGGTCCATGACTAGATGCTATGGTAATACCAAATAATAAATAAAAATATTTCTGACTCATCTTTCTCGCGTCACATTCAACGACTCAACAAATCTCATCCGCACTCTTTCTATATGACACTTGTAAACTCTGTTCCTTCTTGGTCCCTATTGCCAAAATATTTTTCTCCCCCTCTTCATCAGCTTGCCTGGCTTTCTTTCTTCCATCTCATCAGTTTGCAGCAGCTAAAATAATCTTTGTCCATATCACCTGTGCCTCTGCTTCTGACATCCCTTTACTGCCTCTCCCACTATACATTCAAATGTCTCAACCTCATTTTTAAAGCCCTGTACAGCCTGCCCCTGCTTACATCTCTTCTCCTGTGTCTCCCCACTTCATCCCTGGCATCTGCCCCTAATCTCTTCTTTCCTTACTACTTTCTTTGTCTTTCCCTGACACTTTCACCCCCATTACCCTTTCCTATGATGCATGGAATGACATCCCTCTCCTGTGTGCCAAATACACACACACTCCCATCCTTCAAAACCTACTTCCTACACCTTGGTTGTCACTACTGTGGCATCCACCCCTGCACTGTCTGATCCTGCTCTCTTGCATATTTTATAGCCCAATGCAGCACCCACTGAGGTCAATGGGAATATTTCCATTGCATTTAACAGAGTGTTGATTAGGTTCTCAGTCTCTTCTAATATTTTCTTCTGTACTTATAGGACTTGTTCTCTCTATAATGTGACACGCATTATATTTGACTTACCTCTTCTCCTTTCTTAATCCTCTTTCCTTTGTTTATCTACATGTTCTATATCTGTCTAGTTTAGGGTGAAATTGTGGCTGGGTTCTCCCTGGATGAAAGAGGGTGCAAGAAACTTTCACATTTTGTTTCACTTGAGTAGAGGCAAGACACAGTCTATGGAATTTCAAAAATGCCAGGAATACTCTCCAATGGTGCCCTGTTCTACTGACTTTTCAATTGACTTTAATGGGCCCATGATTGAGGTCTTCAGGTAACTTTGGGTATGTCTACACAGCAAAGAAACAGCCTACCCCAAAGGGACCAAAAGTCTGGGCTCCGGCCCCAGCCCAGAAGTCTACGCAGCAATGAAACAGCCTGGCAGCCTGAGCTCGAGTAGTCAGCTGACATGGGCCAGCCACAGGTTTTCTTTGCTATGTAAACATACCCTTTGTTAGGGAGTAAAACGTATTTCAAACAAGAGAAATAAGGAGTTTTTCCTATGCCTGCATTATTGGTGTGGGGAAGGAAATCCTTTGTGACCCCTTGACTGTCCCTCTTGCTAATGAAATCCCACTACATCATCAAAGTAGCATAAAATGTGTTTGAAACTGACATACTTGTAACCTTATTAAATAGAAATAAGCATTTAGAAAACATCTGGTTTACGTTTCTTTACAATCCAATAATCATATGCCACAGAGTAAATATTTGGCTGAAAAATAGATCCTTAAAGCAGTTTAGTATTTAAGCACAGTATAAATGTTAAGCAGAATAGATGAAGCCAAGGCAAGATCAGCTTTTATTCATTCACCCTTTGCTACCAGGCTGACTTCTGATTGACAGAGAGGTGATAACACCATGCTTGGGAACAGAGAGAGAATACAGTGATGTCATAGCAAACATCATGACAATTATATTAAGAGCTAGGAAATGTGATTTTTAAGATGCTGTTTCTTACAAGGGCATAGAAAGCAACTAGAAATTCTTAGACCTTAAGAGGTCTTGCTTGGTTGAATTGCAATAATGTATTTCTATGTACATTAACCTGAAACTGTGAATAATCTAGAGGATTAAACTACCTTATCTGACTTCCCCATTCTTCAGTAATCATTGTTTAAATTCAATTACTTCACACTATATATTCAGAATTGAAAAAGAAATATCTTCACTTTTTACTACATATCAGCAAACCATCCCAAACTGCCATTTTATTTCATTAGTAATACCATGGCTGCAGATTTCTCATTATCTGAGGGGAACTTCATATTTAAACTTCTTCTTTAGATGAAATAATATTCAAAATATCCATGAAAACCTACCTTATGTGAGATTTAAAATTACTTATGTGACAGTTAAAACATTGGGTCAAATAATTTTAAATTGATTTTTTTTTAAGGAGAGGATGGGTAGTAAAATTTTGCCACCAGTAATATTTATAGTTAATATTGCTAAGGGCAACCAAGTTTCATACTGCAGGGTGCTGCTTGCTAAAGGAGTCAAGAAGGCTTTCTCCCACCAATACACGGAAGTGCAACACAAGCCAGATGCATTATGATACAATTTATATTACCTTCTTCTGGAGCACACAGAATTGATCATTGCTGGAGACAGAATACTAGCCTTGGAGGGCCAAGGGCTGAGCTGTTATGCCAATTACTAGGTTTTCAGTCTGATGGTTTGGTGACCATTGAATTGAATGAGTCATTGTGCGGCATCAATGAACTGTATTGCTTATTTAACTTCCTAATTTAGCATTTTAAAATGTGCTTTTCATTAACAGTATTTATTTTGCAATATTTTAATTTTGACTGAACTTTACTTACAGTGTCACCATACGTTTTACTGGATGGAGAGTTAGCAAGGGAAATCAATATTTGGCATACTAGTATGCAGTACTTATAAATATATTCTCAGACATCATTTTAGTAAACTATAACAAAACAAAGAATGGTGCCCGCCTCTACTGTTTTATTACAGCTGCAATAAAAGTATGGTGGGCTTTAACAGAAGAAATATAAGCATTCCATGTCTTAAACCAAAGGGAAAATAAATATCCGACAATAAAGCTTACTGAAGGTATTCTCCTGTATCAGAGAACTGATAGCACAGTAGGACTCGCAGCAAACTTTATTCATCTCTCATTCGCCCTATGGATGAGATTTAAAATTGATTCTGTGTCAAGTAAAGCACCATGATCTGATGAAATACATGAAGATAATTTGATATCACTGCAACAGCTCTCCTGAGTTCTTATACCAAAGAGCTAAAATTATTCATTGCCATTTCAAAGCCTCAGCAGCAGTGGTTTCCAGGGGGCAGATCCAACTGCTGTTATAGTAAAAGAAAACCTCCCATTGGCTTTAATGGGCATTGGATCAGGCTCCAGGCGCTAAATTTAGTTTATCAACTACTAACGCCAATCAGCTTATTTATTAACATATCAATGATCTAGTGTACATTATCAAGTACCCAGATTCCACAGTGATGGATGCTTCACAAATGTTTTAGATAGATGAGAGATAGAGAGAAAAGAATAGATTATTTATATACAATTTATATGTATCTCTTTGTTGCCACTATATGTTTACTAGGATTCCTTTGTGCTGCTTGATACCTAGTCCAATGTTAAAATTATTTAGGCACAAGGGGCCAAACTGTATGATGACATAACATTCATTTTATGTTAATGCCTACAGACCTCAACCTGATCAAGGTCCTATTGTGCTAGGGTATATAGATCACAATCTAAACAGACAATACAGAAAAGGGTGGAAGAAAGTGTGGGGTAGAAAAGGGTTGGAGGAGGGGGTAATTTTCAAAGTAAAATTGCCGAAAGAGAACAAACAATTATCAAAATAATTGGGAGAAAAATTAACTAATTTATTAATGAATTAATTGTTTCTCATAGGACTAGTTCAGAAAAAAACAAATCAAAAGATTGTATGCAGTATGTTGTAGAAGTGCCAGTCCCATGATGTTAGAGAGAGAAGGTGGGCAAGATAATATCATTTACTGGACCAACTTCTGTTGGTGAGAGAGACAAAAGCTTTCGAGCTACACAGAGCTCTTCTTCAGTTCTGGGAAACATACTAAGAGTGTCAAGGCTAAATACAAGATCAAACAGAGAGTTTAGCATAAGTAGGTGAATGGCCCCATAGAATATGTGCTAACTAAAAGCAAATAGAAAAGTAATACAAGGTATTAATACTTAAAATCTGCTTCTAATAAATGATGACATTCTCATATAAGACAAAAATCAAAACAAAATTTGATTAACTATAATAGAACTAGTATCATAGAAGGGTAAAACTCAAGAAGCCATGAGAATCAGCAATTGTATTATTCAATCAATTACTCAAGGCACTAAACTTATCAAAGGGTATTTATCTCATATTGAGAGAAACTAATGGTTAAGCACCATTAACAATTCAATGAACACATTAAGTATAATAGTATCAAATAACCACAATAAATTCAATGAAAATAAATTATGTTAACCACTATAAACACAATATAAAAAGTCTTTTAAACTAGAAGAAAAACAAATATAATAAAAACTAGTAAGCTACATATAATAGTATACTTGAAAATAACACCAATGTAAACAAGACTAATAAAACAACTAGTTATTCTTCTCAGTTCTGTCTGGAGAAACTAGAATTCTAGGACTAAGCATATGATTGAAAGAAATAAGTTAAAGGCCATATGACAATTAGAGCTCAAGATTAATCAGTGGTCCCATACACATGCATAGCTGGAAATTGTTACACCACCACCACATAACAAAAGCTGGGGGTATATGAATGCAGAGCAGGTAGGGTTAGCTCTGCTTTGGTGGAATTGATAGCCTAAAATTTGAAAATGGTGAAAGATAGACAGCAAGTGGTGTATAACGTGATGTTTAATTGAAACAAGGTGAGCAGTTAGAAAAGAAGGAATTAGGTGTGAAGAGATGCTTTTTTTGTTATCTTTCAATTAATTTGCATAAAGGAAATACTTCTAAATACAGATGGTCACAGAGAAAGCACACACAAATTATAAACACTAGGAAGACAAGTAATTTAAGGCGCACAATAATCTTATTAATTGTAATAAACAAAGGTAAACCTGTAACAATATAAATTACCACACACAACAATCGAAGTGAGGCTAGTTTGGAGGGTAAGGTGTTAACACATAATGTAACTTTTTACTGAGAAACACACAACACAACTAGTATTCTAAAATTTACATATGCAGTGTTGTTGTTACCATATAAGTCCCAGGATATTAGAGACACAAGGTTGGTGAGGTAACATCTTTTATTGGACCAAATCTGTTGGTGAGAGAGACAAGTTTTCAAGCTTACAGGTTAGAGCTCTTCAGGAGCTCAAAAACTTGTCTCTCACCAATAGAAGATGGTCCAATAAAAGATATTACCTCACCCACCTTCTAAAATTTATAACACACAAATAAAGTTTCAAGTGAGATTTTAAAGTTAGAAGGTAGCTTTGCTCATTCAGAAACCATGTAATAATATTTTGTTTATCGTAAAGAAACCAAAGCGCTAGAGACTTCAGATTTTACCACTACTTCCAAAAATCTGCTTTAAAGAAGCATCGTCACAGTTAAACTCTTTTCTGTTTTTCTAACCAGAAGATTCTCCCCAAAAGGAGATGCACCGTTCCTGGAGGCATTGCAATACCAGGTCGATGCATAGGGCAGACAGAACAAGTTTCTGTTCTAGACCCCTGTTTCAAAAATCAATTTAATATACAGTCCTCAAATAAAGGACATATCAGATATTAAACTGATAAGAACAGATTTAAAAATTTTATTAAGATGATGTTAAAAAAAAAGTGAACAGTATAGAGTTTAAGCATAGAAGTTTCTGGTTTGCTACAAGGGAGACTGATCTGAGTATGCTTCTCTTACCAGCAGGTAATTCTATGTGCATATGCAAAGATAGCACAACTATAAGGGAGTGAGAGTGAGAGATACAGGGCAGAGCAGAACAGAACAATGACAAAGTTGCTAGCTCGCAGTCGCACTTAAAATTAAAAATTAAGTTTAATCAAAAACAACAAAACAAAACATTAATCAAAAATGAATTTTCCCAGAGATTTAACAACATACAGTTCAAGATTTTGGAATATACACAGTAAGTCAGTTATAAGTTCAAGGCTGGTCCTTTAAGCAACAGCTAAATAACTTCAGTAAGCTGGCAACTGTTAGATCAGTCTTAACATACAAAAGTGCAGATATTATTTCCTCTCAATTACAGTGCTCTGTAGGTGAAAAACAGACATTTGAATGTATGCAGTTATTTAGTTACAAGGCATGATGTTAAAATCCTGTAAGTAACTGTCCAATTATCATTCTTAGGAGAAGATTTCAAATCTTAAGGCTACTTTACGTTTCTATTTTTTTCCTATTACTACTATAATCTTTCTTGGTATATATTTGGAATTAAGATATCTTAATAGTATTTCTGGAATCTGTTAAGATTATTAATTTGGAATGGCAATTCAAAGATCCAGAATAATGGTCTAGATTTATGGAACAAGAATCTGAATTACAAGGGAGTTCAGGATTCTAGAAAGGGAGTATTTTCTCTTCAAGGCCAAATTCTGGCTTCCTTCAAAGCCCAGAAATTCTCTGTGTTATTCTAACAATAAATACTGACTTTTAAATCTTCTTATGCTTTAGAACAAACTGGGTTTATCTCGCTCTTTCTTTTGTTGTCCGGGCAGTCTTCTACTATGACAATAATTTCTTCTTGGTATATTTGATCTTCAGGTAAGCACTTTCTTTAAGATGGCTTATATTTGGAACTTTGGACCTTTATGATTCCAAAACCCAGGTTCTTGTCTGTAAAGGACTTTTAGTTAAAAGAAACACTCTCTTGGAAAAGCAAAAATCACTGAACACAGCTTATGTGAACAGTAACATTCTTCTTGGGTCTGGATTGGGATTTCTTGGTGTCTAGAACCTCAAGACCTGCAGTGAAGACTGAATCTCTCAGCTGAAGAGAATCAGCTCTCTTAAGTGGGGAGAGAACAACAAGCTAGGATTTCACAACACTTTTTATGCAGTTATTCTTCCATTCAGTTTTATTGAGGGACTTGGTTTATCCCAAAAGTACACGTTTGGTAATTTTCCATTGGCCCCTTTAAATGTTGTGGCGGTATTTCCTTTTATTGCAGGTGATAAATTTATCAGCTGGACAAGTCAAACTGTCATTTGACTTTAGCAAAGCTTTTGATATGGTCTCCCACAGTATTTTTGCCAGCAAGTTAAAGAAGTACGGATTGGATGAATGGACTATAAGGTGGATAGAAAGCTAGCTAGATTGTTGGGCTCAACAGGCAGTGATCAATGGCGCGATGTCTAGTTGGCAGTCGGTATCAAGTGGAGTGACTCAGGGGTCAGTCCTGGGGCCGGTTTTGTTCAACGTCTTTATTAATGATCTGGATGATGGGATGAATTGCACCCTCAGCAAGTTTGCAGATGACAGTAAGCTGGAGGGAGAGAGAGATACACTGCAGGGCAGGGATCAGGGCCGGCTCCAGGCACCAGCCCAGCAAACAGGTGCTTGGGGCGGCCAACAGAGAGGGGCGGCGCGTCTGGTTCTTCGGCGGCGGGTCCCTCACTCCCTCTTGGAGCGAAGGACCAGCCGCCAAAGACTGAAGCGGCGGTGGTAGAGCTGCCGCAGATCGTGATCGTGGCCTTTTTTTTTTTTTTTTTTTTTTGCTGCTTGGGGCGGCAAAAACCCTAGAGCCGGCCCTGGTAGGGATAGGGTCCAGTGTGACCTAGACAGATTGGAGGATTGGGCCAAAAGAAATCTGATGAGATTCAACAAGGACAAGTGCAGAGTCCTGCACTTAGGAAGGAAGAATCCCATGTACCGCTACAGGCTGGGGACTTACTGCCTACGCAGCAGTTCTGCAGAAAAGGACCTGGTGAATATAGTGGATGAGAAGCTGGATATGAGTCAACAGTGTGCCCTCGTTGCCAAGAAGGCCAACGGCATATTGGGCTGTATTAGTAGGAGAATTGCCAGCAGATCGAGGGAAGTGATTATTCCGCTCTATTCCCGATGTGTAGAAAGAATAGTAAATATGGCAGGCGACCAGCTTGGCTAAACAGTGAAATCCTTGCTGATCTTAAACGCAAAAAAGCAGCTTACAAGAAGTGGAAGATTGGACAAATGACCAGGGAGGAGTATAAAAATATTGCTCAGGCATGCAAGAGTGAAATCAGGAAGGCCAAATCACACTTGGAGTTGCAGTTAGCAAGAGATGTTAAGAGTAACAAGAAGGGTTTCTACAGGTATGTTAGCAAGAAGAAGAAAATCAAGGAAAGTGTGGGCCCCTTACTGAATGAGGGAGGCAACCTAGTGACCGAGGATGTGGAAAAAGCTAATGTACTCAATGATTTTTTTGCCTCTGTCTTCACGCACAAGGTCAGCTCCCAGATTGCTGCACTGGGCAGTACAGCATGGGGAGAAGGTGACCAGCCCTCTGTGGAGAAAGAAGTGGTTCGGGACTATTTAGAAAAACTGGACGTGCACAAGTCCATGGGGCCAGATGCGCTGCATCCGAGGGTGCTAACGGAGTTGGCGGGTGAGATTGCAGAGCCATTAGCCATTATTTTTGAAAACTCATGGCGATCGGGGGAGGTCCCAGATGACTGGAAAAAGGCTAATGTAGTGCCCATCTTTAAAAAAGGGAAGAAGGAGGATCCGGGGAACTACAGGCCAGTCAGCCTCACCTCAGTCCCTGGAAAAATCATGGAGCAGGTCCTCAAGGAATCAATTATTAAACATTTAGAGGAGAGGAAAGTGATCAGGAACAGTCAGCATGGATTCACGAAGGGGAAGTCGTGCCTGACTAACCTAATTGCCTTCTATGATGAGATAACTGGCTCTGTGGATGAGGGGAAAGCAGTGGATGTGTTATTCCTTGACTTTAGCAAAGCTTTTGATATGGTCTCCCACAGTATTCTTGCCGCCAAGTTAAAGAAGTATGGGCTGGATGAATGGACTGTAAGGTGGATAGAAAGCTGGCTAGATCGTCGGGCTCAACGGGAAGTGATCAATGGCTCCATGTCTAGTTGGCAGCCGGTTTCAAGCGGAGTGCCCCAAGGGTCGGTCCTGGGGCCGGTTTTGTTTAATATCTTTATTAATGATCTGGAGGATGGTGTGGACTGCATTCTCAGCAAGTTTGCAGATGACACTAAACTAGGAGGCGTAGTAGATACACTAGAGGGTAGGGATCGGATACAGAGGGACCTAGACAAATTAGAAGATTGGGCCGAAAAAAACCTGATGAGGTTCAACAAGGACAAGTGCAGAGTCCTTCACTTAGGACGGAAGAATCCCATGCACTGCTACAGACTAGGGACCGAATGGCTAGGTAGCAGTTCTGCAGAAAAGGACCTAGGGGTCACAGTGGATGAGAAGCTGGATATGAGTCAACAGTGTGCTCTTGTTGCCAAGAAGGCTAACGGCATTTTGGGCTGTATAAGTAGGGGCATTGCCAGCAGATCGAGGAACGTGATCGTTCCCCTTTATTCAACATTGGTGAGGCCTCATCTGGAATACTGTGTCCAGTTTTGGGCCCCACACTACAAGAAGGATGTGGAAAAATTGGAAAGAGTCCAGCGGAGGGCAACAAAAATGATTAGGGGTCTGGAGCACATGACTTATGAGGAGAGGCTGAGGGAACTGGGAGTGTTTAGTCTCCAGAAGAGAAGAATGAGGGGGGATTTGATAGCAGCCTTCAACTACCTGAAGGGGGGTTCCAAAGAGGATGGAGCTCGGCTGTTCTCAGTGGTGGCAGATGACAGAACAAGGAGCAATGGTCTCAAGTTGCAGTGGGGGAGGTCCAGGTTGGATATCAGGAAAAACTATTTCACTAGGAGGGTGGTGAAACACTGGAATGCGTTACCTAGGGAGGTGGTGGAGTCTCCTTCCTTGGAGGTTTTTAAGGCCCGGCTTGACAAAGCCCTTGCTGGGATGATTTAGCTGGGAATTGGTCCTGCTTTGAGCAGGGGGTTGGACTACATGACCTCTTGAGGTCCCTTCCAACTCTGATATTCTATGATTCTATGATTCTATTCGACACTGGTGAGGCCACACCTGGAGTATTGTGTCCAGTTTTGGTTCCCCCACGACAGAAAGGATGTGGAAAAATTGGAGAGAGTCCAGCGGAGGGCACCGAAAATGATGAGGGGGCTTGGGCACATGACTTACGAGGAGAGGCTGGGGGAACTGGGCTTATTTAGTCTGCAGAAGAGAAGAGTGAGGGGGGATTTGATAGCAGCCTTCAACTACCTGAAGGGGGGTTCCAATGATGATGGAGCGAGGTTGTTCTCAGTGGTGGCAGTTGACAGAACAAGAAACAATGGTCTCAAGTTGCAGTGGGGGAGGTTTAGGTTGGATATTAGGAAACACTATTTCTCTAGGAAAGTGGTGAAGCACTAGAATGTGTTACCTAGGGAGCTGGTGGAATCTCCATCCTTTGAGGTTTTTAAGGCCCGGCTTGACAAAGCCCTGGCTGGGATGATTTAGTTGATGTTGGTCCTGCTTTGAGCAGGGGATTGGACTAGATCACCTCCTGAGGTCTTTTCCAACCCTAATCTATGATTCTATGAACAGTATCCTCCTGATCTACCTCTTGGTGCCCAGTCCTGGGCCCAGAAGCAGGTGGTGCCTGGTGAGTAGGTGCCCCACATCTTTCTGAGGACACAGAATAGGAACAGCTCATGTATGGGTTAGAAACTGGAGAGAAACCTTACGGTTCCAAAAAGGCCACTGGGCAGGCGGTGGGCCCTAGAGTCCCCCTGGCCAACCATTCTATGGTGCTCCCGCCAAAAGGTTCCCTAGCAGGATAGTAGTGCCTTGGTTGGAGCAGCTCTGAGGCTGGGAAACAGAGGAGCCAATCTCTGATTCAGAGGACTGTGACTCTTCCTCATCTGACCAAGGAGAAGCTGCTTATGAAGGCGTTGGAGACTAAAGCTGAGTTGGAGAAGGACACAGTGCAGCCAACCTTACAGGCTTCCCCTTCAGTGGTACCGACAGATGTGCAGTTTGAGGCCACGGAGGCTAACACAGCACCAAGTGCTGCACCAGTGTTGCTGGCGCCCCTCTATCTGCTGGTTACGAAAGCGCCACTGGGAATACTGGCACCAAAAGGCTCAGCAGATTACTTGCTGCCACAAATGTCTCTGGCACAGTTGGTACCAAGATTGTATCAGGATGGCACTGTGCTGCAGATGTAGAAGGTACTCCCTGAGGCCCCAGTCTTGACCGTACCTACCTCAGTGCTGGAGTCAACAGTGATGACTTCTGTGGTGCCAATGAAGAGGAGTGCTTAGGTTTCAGCTGCACTCTACTCTCATACCCATGCCTTGAAGACTTCAGTGCCGCAAACCTTCCTCTCTTGGCAATCAGCTTAGAGGTCTTATGGCTCTCTTCTTGGGCACTGGGGACAGTGAGCGGTGCTGGGATTCAGGCAACACAGGAGTCAAACACCTAACTGATGCCAAGGCACTCGATGCTGAGTCTGACTGACCAGGTTTCGATGGAGGTTTCAGGGCTGCCTCTGTGAGCAAAACCTTTAGCCTAGCTTCACTGTCTTTCCTTATCCAAGGCTTAAAGTTTGTAGATCAGGCAATGATCCTGAATATGAGCTTCCCCTAAACACTTCAAGCAATTTGAGTGTGGGTTGCTCACAGGCATCACCTGGCACAAGAGATGCAGGGCTTGAAGCCCAGTGACCAAGGCATCCCTCAGTACCAAGTAATGGAAAAAGCCCCAAACTGTTTATTAAAGAAGAAAATGTACACTATCTACAGTGTTAACTAAGTACTAACACCATAAATCTAGAAATCTACAATTAATTTACAATGAACACAATGAACACATTGAAAGGATTTGCTAAGGCAAGCCAAGCAATTCCAACAACCACCAGGGGCAGTAAGAAAGAACTGACAGGGCTTGAGGATGGCTGGGCCTTTAATACAGGCATGCAGCAGCAACAGAGGGTGCTCAAGCCATCCCTGAGGGAAAAATTTTCAATGACTATCTGTGGGACTCACACACACCAAAAGTGTAATCCATGTGCAATCACTCAAAGAAGAACAGCAGTCTTTCTTATGTTTCGGTTATGTTGGGGTGTGACTGCCCAATAGCACCACTTGCTGGCCAAGTGTTGTACTTCCAGCACTCCCTGCCTCAGTTTCCCTCCCTGAAGTGGGTCTCCTTGACTTTTCTTCTGTCTTTTGGGTCTTCTCTCAACCCCCCTTGTATTATAGGGTTGTATTATGAACCCTTTGCTGGGTTACCTTTGAGAGTCTCTTTCTCCAATCTGGGACAGCATGCTGGACCTAGGTTGGTTCCTTTTCCCTGCAGACCCTAGTTCAGGGCCTTTCATGGGCACCTACCTACCTACTCACTCTCTCCCTCACTGTAGTTCCAATGAACAGACTGATCTTTCTGAATACTCTTAAGACCCAGGTGTCTACTGAGCTAATTAACTGCCATCCAGCCATCTAGGTAATAATGACTTGGGATTGGCTCATTCTCCTTAACAAAGCCTGCCACAGGTTGGCTGGTCCCTGGCTCCTTGAAGGGGCTAGCCCCTTTGACATGGTTATTTTGAAGTTTATTCTTCTTACTTCATATTACTGTAATTTAAGAAGAGTTTTATTCAATCGTGCTTCCAAAGGTTGGAAGAAATTATCTGCAATATCAATGTCCTGCTTCCCAATAACTAAAATATTTTGCCTATTCCAAGCATTATCCTAAATAACTTTAAAACCATTTAGTAAAATAAGCAACTATTTAGTAAAATAACTTTAAAACTATTTAGTAAAATAAGCAAAATGTCTATATATAACTCCTAATATTGTCTATTATCACATTCACAATTAAAAGTAGTAATTCCTTTATATAATATTCCTATACACGGTATTGTGTAAATGTGCATTTCCATAGTGACTCATACTAATACTTAAGGCATTATTCCTAAAACTAGTAAAAATACTTAATTATAAACATAAAAGATTATAATAAATTTAGCTATATGAATTCAGGTAAATTGTATATTTTGTTACTCAAAGGAACTCAAAGTTGTCGCCTTGAAAATTAACAAAAAGACCATAAATACCTTGGGTCTCAATAATTCCTTTTTTTTTTCAGGTTGCTAAAACATTGGTGGTTTACTTTTCTTAATGTTATGAATTAGGGATTGTTGTGCAATTACTTCTGTAGTTAATTTACTCCTTTGCATATTTTTAAGAGGTGTATTAGTGGTTGTGATGGAACCATAATGTCCAGTTTGTTCAAAGATAAGAAATTTTCCCATAACAGCTTTGGAGATGTTTATTTTAAAGACACTCGGGTTTATGGAGAAGCATTACTGGAGAAGCTTTAATTTATAGCTTCGTTATGTGATATCTTGAGCAGTTAGCAAGGAGGTATTGTCTGCGCTGACATGGAGAAATCAAATTATAGCAACATTTGAGTTGGTTTCTGTTTTACTTATCAGGAGATGAATTGAAACATCTGTTCTGATAGCAAGTATATTTTGAGACCTTTTGGTATGCTACATTTTGTTTCTAACTTTATTTGTGTTTTAGTTTAATAAAGGCTTATTCAAAGTATTAAATAGAAATCAAAATGAAAAAAGAGGCAAAAATGAAGAAGTTGCTCTTTTAGGGTCTGGAATATGTAGGGGATATTAACAGGCCTTTGTTTATTTCTTCCCTTGCAACCATAAATTTCCTCTTGAAGGCAACAAGATAGTATTCATATAGTTAGAAAGGTCTGTTAGCGAAGGATGCAGGAAAAAGGATAATCAAATAATTTAAAGCATCTAAGGAATCAACTGAAAGTAACTTGGCCTAAAAATCAGGCCTTTGTTAGGTTTTAATGAAAGAATACATGATTCAAGTATGGGTTATTTCATTGTAAACCTTATAACTTCAAGTAAAAGAATTTCAAAATTGTGTATTCAGGGACCAAAATTAGCTCTTTAGGCACCACAAAAGGAAGGACTGCTATGCTCTTTTTTTCCAATGAGGAACTGACACACAGAGAGATTAAGGCACCAATTCAGCAATGTAAGTAAGCACTTGCCCGACTTTGAGCATGTATGTGCTCACTGCTGGGAGAAGAGGAGTTTGATATTTCAGTCTGAAAGAGGTTGGTTCACATCTAACAGTCACTTGGCTTGCTGCAGAAGGAAAAAGGCCTTTCTGCCAATGTCCCTATCTGGCTTCTGGGAGCAGTGTAGAGCCCAGGCTAGCTTCTGGGCAGCCTGGTAGTCAGCCCCTTAGAGATCCATCTGATTCCACCATCATCATCAGCAAGCAGAGCTTCATGCCCCCTATAGCTTCCTGATGTTACCAGAACCTCTCACATCAGATAGACGTTGAACTTTGTTGAAGGCCTCAGTGATTGGCTCTTTATGTGTTTCGGTTATATTTATATAAGCAGTTACATTTTTAATATTGATAGTTTCACCGTTTGGGCTAAACTCTGCTTTCTAATGCATGCATGCGACTCTCATGGACTTCAGTGAGAGCTACCTGTAGATAATAACTCAGGGCACAATTTGGCCTAGGATGTGACACATTTGATAGATATATTCTCTTCAGCACAACATTAATCTATGGATCTGACTCTGCAAACTGTTACCTGAATCGTCCCATGAGAGCCCATAGGACTACTGACATAAAATGAGAGAGGATCTTCACTACAGGGTCCTATATCTTTATAGGCTTGCATGTCATTCAGCATGGCAGAGAAGCAGCAAAAATGGGTTTCTTTGGTCTTTGGTCTCACATCTCCTGGCTGGGATGATGAGGAGAGGTCTTACTTAATTATTATTTTATAGTGTGCAATCATCAAATTTTAGAATATAGCCTACAGAAAATGAGCCAAATATTGTATTGTTTAAAAATCCCTAGTGATTCCCTCTTGTGGGCTTCTCAAAGCATCCTGTCTCCTCTGTGTCTATCTTACTTAGACTGTAAGCCAAGCATATTGTTGGGGCTTATCAAATAATGAATATTATTATTTATGGATCTGACAACATAAGGTAATTGTCACACATTTACAAATCTTTAATACCCTTTTAAGAAGCATGACAGAGTTTAAAAGAAGCATAAGTGTTTTGGTTTTAGAAATTGATGGCTGAACATCACGTTTCAGTACAAAAGGGAAACTAGAACAGTTGAGAAACACACTTTTCATATCAGTAATAGAGAAAATGTTCTTCCAGATGAGATTTGACAACAAAGCAGATGTCACATGTTGTGCAGACCACTAATGAAACAAAAAAATGCTATTTTAAAACAGTGGTAATCTGATATACTAAACCAAGCAAACCCAAATTTTGTGTGCACAGTTTTAAATGTAATTAGTCATCTACCATTAATGACATCAACTAGACCTTATATAATTTTGCATTCAAAACTGCACCCACATTTGAGTCAACAACTTATTGATATAAAATAGGAGGCAGGGTTAACTCTAAATTTCTTTGCTTGGGGGGGGGGGGACATTTAAGCTTATATAATATCATTATAATATAGTTCTTGCATTTAACAGTCACATAATTTGTAATGTATATCTTATGAGAAAGAAGAGTGTTTGTATTTTTTCCATGACAAGATACCTTTCTACATACAGTAATTGCAAAAATGTTTTGTAATACGCTTATTTGGCCAAATCTTGAAGTCCTATACTTAGAGCCCAATTCCTCAATCATATTATTCATTTGTGTAAGGAATGTGCATGAGAATAAGGATTACGGGATCAGTTTCTTAATCCTAATTCAAATAAAACTCCCATTGATTTCAAGTAATGAATAAGTACTGAACAAGAACATCAGGATTTGGCCCATTATGCATATTCTCATTCAGACTTGGTTGCGCTGTTGACACAAGATGCACCATTTTCAGATGAGTAAGAAAAACAGTGGCAACTGCTGCTTCTTACTGTTCATAATTTCCTAGCTGTCTTCCTAGATGTTACTAGAGTTATGCAGATAAGGTTTGGTTTGGTGGCCAAAAAAAAAAAAAATTAAAAATCATTTCAGGTTGATGCAAAATGATGTTTTTGTGTGTGTGAAATGACAAAGTTGAACAAATCTAGTTTTGAGTTGAATGAAATGTTTCTTTTGACCTGAAGCTAAAATTTCAAGCACCTAACAAAAAAACAAACAAACAGAAAAGATTGCTTCCTATATCTGGTCCATTCACAAGAAAATATATAAACCAAAAGTCTCCCATTGATTTTGTGCTTTTAAAGAACACTAACATTTTAACAGCAAAAAATGTTAAATATCAAAGTAATAGATGAACATTCCTTTAAAAGGCAATTTCACTAAATAGCATTGGTATTAATCTTTCTGAACTTTAATTATACCCTTTTGACATATTATCCCTATCTGACCTTTTCTCCAGAAATCCAGTGAATAACTGTAAGAGAGATATGCAAACTCAGCCATGGAAACCAGCACCAATGCATCATTTTACTGCAACAGAACAAATGGGCTTAAGGACACAATGATGTAGAAAACCACTGTTTTCTAGAATGTCAGCCAGGTTCTAGCCATTGTTCAAGGATTTTCTACCAGCTGCTTTGCCTGACTCTTCCGTACTTGCCCACTCCACATCATATAAAGTTGTAATGAACTGTCTAAGGATGTAGACTTTAAGATATTGCTGAAGAACTAAACTTTTTTAACTAGAAATGTCCCAGCAACATTTAAAGGCAATTAGTAATGGCATCCCTTAATTGAAGAACCTGGACTTCAGTTGAAAATAGTAAAGGCTGGCAGTTCCAAGATTAAAAAAGTAATGATTCTGCCATTAAGCCACTTTTACACCAGTCATTGCCTCAAAGTATCCAGATTTTTTTTAGATCCACTGATAAGCAGAAGTAGATAACTTGGGTGTGTAAGGCTTAGTAAACTTTTTACAAAGAGACAGTGTGGCCTACTGAATAGCACACTGGACTGGGACATAGGGGATATGTTTTTTTCCCCTGGCTTTGTCATTGGCTTTCTCTGTGACCTGGGCATGTCACTGCTCTGTGATTGTTTCCCCAACTTTAAAATGGGGATAATGATACTTCCTCTTTTGTAAAGTGCTTTGAGATCTACAGACAAAAAACTCAACATAAAGCCAATGATTATCATGCTCACAGAGCTAGTGAGAAAATACTCCTGTACAAGATCTGTGATCAATTTTTACAGGATAGGTTAGCTGAGTACAAATTTCCAAAAGATTAATACATTTATGCCAGCTGCCCTCCCTCTCGTCGGAGAACAGAAGAGAATTAAAAATACGGACTTTCAGACCACTTTTGGTTAGTGTTGTTCCTTTCATTTTTACTTTTGCTCCATCACCTTTCCCCAAAACTTAGAGGTTTGTCTATGCTTTTATATGGTGTATATTACCATGGTATTTATATATATGGGGACAATTAATCACTTTGCGTAGTTATCTGCAATATTTCTGGATTAAATTGTACTATTCCTAATCACTGTTACTTAGGCCCTGATGCTTTAGTAATGTAAGCTTGTATGTTATTTTACTCATATGGTTAGTTCCACAGGTAACAATCAGATTACTCAGATGTTTAAAATTACAAATGGGCTTAAGTGTTTACAAGAGTTGAACCTTAAATTCCTCAGGGAATAAACTTCTTATATGTTTTTAAAGTATCATTCAAACTTATGTGCCTTTATAATTTTATTATATGAACTTTTTTTCTTCTAAATTTCAAAATTCAGTAATACATTTACGGTAATGAAATGCAGTGGCCCAAATTCTGCTCTTCATTAGCAACCCTATGGGTACGTCTATACTACCTGCCGATCTCGATCTAATGGGGATGCGATAAATCGATCCTCGATCACTCTGCTGTCGACTTCTGTACTCCACAGCAGTGAGAGGTGGAAGTGGAATCGATGGGGGAGCGGCGGCAGTCAACCCCGTGCCTTGAGGACGCGAGGTAAGTCGACCTAAGATACGTCAACTTCAGCTACACTATTCTCGTAGCTGAAGTTGCGTATCTTAGGTCGATCCCCACTTCCCCCCAGTGTAGACCAGGCCTAAGATTATAAAGAGATTAGACAGATATACCAGAAAGCAGAATCTGGCTCATTCACTAACATTGCATCCAAAGTACCTGCTTTTTATGGTAAAACTATCAATATCTGGCACTTCTACAGCAACTTCTGCCACAAAATCGCGAAGTGCCTTACAAACCTAAATACAGATCATGTGGGCCAGAGACTGGATCACAGTAAGGTCCCTTTGTGCTGTTCTAGTTGAGAGACTGTAAAGCTGTTGTGAAAAGGTAGCTGAGGATTCCCTGAGTGTGCACTTCCTTCAAAATCTAAATTTCCCTGATTGAGTATGGAGAAAATGACAGTGGCAGCAACCACCAAAGCTCAATTTATCCTGTTGTTGCATCACGGGTCTGTCATGTTGCATTATGTGTTTTAACTGGTGCAGTCATATGTGGTGCATCACAATGAGACTCTGGAGCTCAAATAATGAAAATTATACAAAAGCCCTTTCTTTACTATTTGAAGCATCCGCTGTTTCAGGACCATATTTGTTCACACCCATGACCACAAATGGAATGCAACTATTTGTATCTTTAGTGACAATTTGTAGGTCTAACTTTTCATTAGCAAATACAAATATCTAGCATGCATATGACATCATGGTAACAGTCTGTACAAATTTAGGTACCTAAATTGACTTTAGGCTTCTCTTTCTGAAAATTTGGTCCTGTGTTACTGTTGAGGTAACACAACACAGTATGTTACAAAATAACACAAAATGATACAATAATATACTAAAGATGGGAGCATAATATGAATGGTTCTGTAACCCACACACCTCTTGGGTCTGGTGCTCTGTCCTCTATATTGGCACCGAGACCACTTCGAGATTAATGAGTCTACTACAGCCTTAGCTAAGAGCCATGTAGCTTTTGGCTCATGCACTAATCTCCAGAGGTCCCAGGTTTGATCCTGCCCGCTGATGACCAGGGTCTGTTGGCATTACAGTTGCTTGATAATTATCATGTTAACTTCAAAAGGAGAGGCAATGAGAGTACTAACACTTGACATTTTTGTAATTAAAAAGCAGCACCTTTCAGTTACAAAGTAATTCTTATATATATATATTATTAAAATAAGCACGGCACTGAGGTGAAGCCTTGTGAAATCTATGGGTTTCACTGTACTCAAGAAATGTAACATCATTTAAATACAATAAAAATACTGCTATCCTATCAGAACACAAAAATCTTCAGAAAAGCATATTTTTTGTAAACTGAAGATACATGTTTTCTCACTCTCCTAAAGACTTCATTTCTTTGTTCATGTTCAACATCACATTTAGAAATAAGGAAATTACAAATAGTGTGAAGACACAAAATATTAAATCTACTTCCACAGTGGTGAAAGTTACCTAGCCACTTTCTGCATGAAACAGAAGCATGAAGCAACTCAGAATGGACACTATATAAGCATAAAAAATATAAATACCCTATTAGTAATATAGGGAAAATAACTGAGTTGGACTTTGGTTAACCATACAAAAACCTGAATACTGAACTGGAAACAAAACGCACTTCCTAGCTGGGCCCCAGTCACTGGTGAATCATATAACTTGTTGAGTAGTATTTGGCAAATGTTAATTTTGTCAATGTAACCCTTCTGCCCATCTAAGTTGGCAGCAACAAGGGCCGGGTTCTGTATCTAGGGGTTCCGTTTCAATAACGCAATGCAAAACCGGCTCGAGCCCCCACCCAGTGACCTGGGACAATTACATACCACCCCCTGGGCACCTCTAAGAGGCAATACTTCCCCTCTCGCAAGCACGGAGTCTGAGTGTAACAGAAAATGTTTAATAACATGAGGTAAACAACATCAGCATTAAATGGAAAAACACCACAACTAGAGTTTTTAGACCAAACCATGAGCGAAGACCCACCCCAGCAAATTGGGCCGTGTCCTCTCCCGTTGGTTCTTGAAACCAGCGACCCAAGAATCACCAAAGTCCCAAAAGTCCACCAATCCCAAAGTCTCTTGGGTCCAGCAACCCAAGAATCACAAAAGTCCCAAAAGTCCGACAACCCCCCAAAGTCTCTGTCCATGATCAGTGCAGCCCCAGAGTTCAAGGGGGGGGGGGGGGGTGAGCAGGGTGTTAAGGGCACCTTACGTGATCCGAGGCCAACCGGCTGCTTCTCCGTGGGGTTCCACTGCAGCCTTCACCACGAACTGCTCCACTCCACCCGCAGTCCCACGAACTGTTCTGGCAGCTGCTCCGCTCACCGACCTGTGAGCCGCGCTGCTCCGCTCCACTCCGCTCCACTCACCGACCTGTGAGCCGCTCCGCTCCGCTCACCGACCTGTGAGCTGCACCGCTCCGCTCACCGACCTGTGAGCTGCTCCGCTCCAGCCGTCCCGTGGGCCACTCCCACAAGGCTCTGCTCTGCTAGCTGCTGCTCCTCCAGCCGCTCCGCTCCGCTCACTCCCCGCTAAGCTAGGTTAGCTTAGCTATAGCTTCAGGCTCCCCCACTAGTTAACACAGCCTCAGTGATCTCCTGTAGCATCATTCTTTGTGGCATTGTAGGCGTGCACCAGATATGCAACATGTTGGCTCCAGGTTGCTTTCTGCTCTGGTCGCAAAGTCCCCAACATATCTAATAGGGTTCGGTTGAACCTCTCTGGCTGAGGATCACCTTGCGGGTGATAAGGCGTTGTTCTAGACTTCTTAATTCCCGCTATCCTCAGCACCTCCTTCAGAAGATGACTCTCAAAGTCCCGCCCCTGATCCGAGTGTATCCGGGCTGGAAATCCATAAACTGAGAAATATTTCTCCCACAGTACTCGAGCAACCGTGGTGGCCCTCTGATCACGCGTGGGATATGCCTGCGCATATCGTGTATAATGGTCAGTCACTACTAGAATGTTCCCAATATTCCTCTTGTCTACTTCTAAAGACAAGAAATCGATGCATACCAGTTCCAAAGGTTTGGTGCTGGTGATGTTCTTGAGATATGCAGCCCTCGTGGGCAGAGTTTTCCTTTGAACACATCGAGCGCAGGTCTCACATTTCCTGCGAACATCTTCAGCCATCCGAGGCCAATAGAATCTACTACGAAGAAGTTCCAGGGTCCTCTCCATCCCTAAATGTCCAAAGTCATCATGCAGGGCCCTCATGGCCAGGGCTCTGTACTCTTTTGGCAGCACTAGCTGTGCTCGTTGCTTTTGTAAAGGGTCTGTGGTCACTCGATGTAGCACTCCCTGAATCAGTTTTAGTTTGGTCCATTCTCTCAATAGTAGTTTACCCTCCGGGTTAGGTGGGACAACCACAGCTGGGCTTCGCCCCTCCCTTTTGGCAAGTAGTGTATCACGAATGCCAATATCTTGCAGCTGGGCTTCCTGCCAGTCAGCCGCATTGAGCATGGGCAAAGGAGATTGGTCCAACGCAATATAGTTCACTGAAGCAGAAGGCACGCATTCAGGGGGCAGGCCCAAAGCTTCTGCAGCACATCCATGAAGACTCTCATGGGACTCTGGCTCCCGGCGACTCACACTGCAAATAGCCCTCACTCCATCTGTGGGTATCACAGCAACTCCTGGTGCCTGTGGACGCCTGGACAATGCATCTGCATCTACATTGCTTCTCCCTGATCGGTATTGAATGCTGAAGTCATAGCTAGCCAAAGCGGCCACCCATCTTTGCCCTGTAGCATCCAGCTTAGCACTTGTTAACACATAGGTCAGTGGGTTGTTGTCTGTCCACACCTGGAACTGAGCACCATATAAGTAGTCTCGAAATTTCTCAGTGATGGCCCATTTCAAGGCCAAGAACTCCAGCTTGTGGGTGGGATAGCGAGTTTCACTATCAGACAGTCCTCGGCTGGCAAAGGCTACAGGTTTACGTCTTCCTTCCACTTCCTGGTACAGTACTGCTCCCAGACCCTCCAAACTGGCATCAGTATGCAGGATAAATGGCTTGCTTGGGTCAGCAAAGACTAGGACTGGAGCATGAGTTAGGCAAGTAATGATTTCTCGAAAAGCCCTTTCACATCTCTCATCCCACCGTGGCCCAAATGGTTCGAAGGGGCCATAGTGTCTCTGCACAGGAGGCTTTGGGGACCTTCCCTTATTCTTGGTCTTAGATTTGTTCCTGCTGGACTGGTATCCCCTGGTAAGATCATTCAGAGGTTTTACAATCGTAGCATAGTTTTTCACAAATCTGCGATAGTAGCCACTAAACCCAAGAAAGGTCTTGAGTTCTCTGTAGTTACTTGGACATGGCCATGTAGTGAGGGCTTCTATTTTATCGGGATCAGTACTCACACCCTCTTGGGACACGATGTGACCCACATACTTCACTGAGGTCCTGCAGAACTGGCATTTGTCAATTGAAAGCTTCAAACCATAATCCTCTAACCTATCAAGCACTTTAAGAAGTCTTTCTTCATGCTCCTCCAAGGTTCTTCCAAACACTATCAGGTCATCCAAATAAACTAACACTTGCAGTAAATTCATGTCTCCCACAACTTTCTCCATAAGACGTTGAAATGTGGCAGGTGCTCCAGAGATCCCTTGGGGCATGCGTTCAAACTGATAAAACCCTAATGGGCAGATGAAGGCTGTCTTCTCCTTATCTGCTTCACCCAGAGGGATCTGGTAGTATCCACTCCGAAGATCCAACACAGAGAACCACTGGCTTCCCAGCAAACAGTCTAAGGCATCTTGGACTCGAGGCATTGTGTACTGGTCAACCACAGTACGGCGGTTTAGGGTGCGGTAGTCAATACACATCCGGATTTTCCCATTCTTTTTACGGACCACCACAATGGGTGAGGCATATGGGCTGCGGGACTCTGTAATGATGCCATTCGCAGCCAGCTCCTGAAGATGTTGTCGCACATCTTCCATCTCGGAGAGGGCAATCCTCCTAGATCTCTCCCTGAAAGGTCGAGAGTCATGTAGTCTGATGTTGTGCTCTACTCCTTTTGCACATCCCACATCCCACTCATGCAATGAGAACACCTTGGATCTTTCACAAAGTTTCCTCCTCAGGCGATCTTTCCACTCCTCGGACAACGGTGAATCTCCAAAGTCAAACTTTGCAGGGTCTATTGGCGGAACTTGAGTCTCACACTGGGGTTTTACAATTGAGTCAGGCTCAAAGAGATCCGCTATCTTTTGTCCTTGCTTCACAACAACATCTCGACTTGTTTCATTAGCAATCAGTATAGTCACCTTTTCCTGGGCTTCAGCAGGTAGGGTTATGACTCCACTAGGGACCAGCACTCCTTCCGGGAGCTCTCCTTCAACCGGCTGCTCTACCATTGCTAATGCCCCTTTACTGCCTTTCAGCCGAGTACTCATGACAAGCACTTCTTGCTCCGTCCTTGCAGGCACTACTAACGGGGTTGTGCCCATGTACTTCAGCGCCCCAATCGGTAGCTCAGATGCCTCCTTTTTAGCACCCTCAATCTTCCTATAGGCTTCAGCACAAAGCGTATGGATCATCAGGGTATTCAGGTACTGGTCCCCAGCCCGTCGTCTGCAGTAATCCGCGAGCACCTTGAAGAGACTGGAGTTGGTCCCTATCAGCACAGACACATCAGAGGTCCCTTTAGGGTCAGGGCATATTAATGCAGCTGTGTCCACCTCTTCTCTTACCCCAGCAACCTCCTCTGGGAATTCCAGGTGCACTATGACATACCCTTGGTAGGGGTATTCATCCATGCTGAGGCCACACAGACCAACGCCAGTCAGTGGCTGTATAGGCAGGTGCCTAAGCATTTGTTGGTAGAATGACTGAAATATAATAGTCACTTGAGATCCAGTGTCAAGCACAGCTTTACACTCCACCCCTTCAATCTTCACCATGACCTCTGCTCGAGGCCCTATCAGTCCTGCGGGGATCCCAGCTGGACAGTCTTTTCTGGGGGAATCTTCAAATCCTGCAGGCCTGGGTGGTCCCCGTCCCCGGACTCTCTGGCAGCTACCGGATCTCTCCCAACTGATCCTCAGCTTTCCATACACTAAGGAGGGGTTTTCTTCATTATGGCACTTGGCAGCACTGTGTCCATCCTGACCACATCGGTAGCAGAAGAATTGTCCTTTCCCTCTTCGCCCAGATGGGATGGTGGCTCTAAATGCTGACTTCTCCATCGCCACGGTCAGAGGCTCCTTATTCCCGGAAGTCTTAGCTTGGTCAATGGTGCTTTGCAGTTCAGCTATCCGTTCTGTCAGGACCTGCACTTGTTGGGCAAGTTCCTCTGTGGTGCTCACCATCAGTACACTGGCCATTTGCAGTGGTGTTGTGCCGGCTGGCTCCAATGTTTGGGCTTCCCAAAACTCGCTGGCAGCCTGCCTTTCTTCCTCTTCTCTGACCTCCTTTATCAGCTGGGAATAACTTGGGGGATGTTCCCGTCGTTCTCTTAGCCGGAGATGGAGTAGAATCGAGTTCTGATATTGAGCTCCTCTTACAATTTGAGCCAGTCTGGTCCGATCCATCTGTTCAGCAGTCACTGCACCCCTCATGACAGCTCTCTGAAGCAGTCTTTCCAGCCTCTGTATATAGGCTGAAATCTTCTCGCCAATTTGCTGTCGGGAATTAAGGAACTTACAGTAACTGTCTTCAGGGCCCTCTACACTCCCAAAGGTATGATCAAGGGCCTCTAGGCAGTCCTTCACACTGACCCCAGGGTCAATGAGCTTCAGGGTGCGAATCACATCTAATGCTGGGCCACTAAGGCTCTCTATCAGACATCTTCGCTTTTCTGCATCAGGTACGGCCCACTCCTGCAGCATTTCAGTGGTATGCTCCAACCAGGGTTCGAACTCCTCTGCCCCAGCAAATAACCTTAACTCACGACAACAGTTTGACCTAGCATGGGACAACACAACCTTTTCCAATATTTGCCCCAGTGCTTTTGTCCAATCATTGGCTGAGGCTGTGGCCCCTGAGCTAGAGGCCGCAGGGCCGGGGCCCAACAAACCCGACATATTAGCCATTATACAAACAGTAATTTCCTCAAAATATAACCACAATTGTTTCCCAATGCAGGGGAACACTCAACAGGTGCTTGCGAGGGGTACTGACCCAGGGGATCCCGGACGAGCCCCCAAAAATGTAACCCTTCTGCCCATCTAAGTTGGCAGCAACAAGGGCCGGGTTCTGTATCTAGGGGTTCCGTTTCAATAACGCAATGCAAAACCGGCTCGAGCCCCCACCCAGTGACCTGGGACAATTACATACCACCCCCTGGGCACCTCTAAGAGGCAATACTTCCCCTCTCGCAAGCACGGAGTCTGAGTGTAACAGAAAATGTTTAATAACATGAGGTAAACAACATCAGCATTAAATGGAAAAACACCACAACTAGAGTTTTTAGACCAAACCATGAGCGAAGACCCACCCCAGCAAATTGGGCCGTGTCCTCTCCCGTTGGTTCTTGAAACCAGCGACCCAAGAATCACCAAAGTCCCAAAAGTCCACCAATCCCAAAGTCTCTTGGGTCCAGCAACCCAAGAATCACAAAAGTCCCAAAAGTCCGACAACCCCCCAAAGTCTCTGTCCATGATCAGTGCAGCCCCAGAGTTCAAGGGGGGGGGGGGTGAGCAGGGTGTTAAGGGCACCTTACGTGATCCGAGGCCAACCGGCTGCTTCTCCGTAGGGTTCCACTGCAGCCTTCACCACGAACTGCTCCACTCCACCCGCAGTCCCACGAACTGTTCTGGCAGCTGCTCCGCTCACCGACCTGTGAGCCGCGCTGCTCCGCTCCACTCCGCTCCACTCACCGACCTGTGAGCCGCTCCGCTCCGCTCACCGACCTGTGAGCTGCACCGCTCCGCTCACCGACCTGTGAGCTGCTCCGCTCCAGCCGTCCCGTGGGCCACTCCCACAAGGCTCTGCTCTGCTAGCTGCTGCTCCTCCAGCCGCTCCGCTCCGCTCACTCCCCGCTAAGCTAGGTTAGCTTAGCTATAGCTTCAGGCTCCCCCACTAGTTAACACAGCCTCAGTGATCTCAGCTCTTAAATAGCTTTAGCTCTTTTGTGATTTCAGCTCTTAGTGATTTCAGCTAGTAGTAGGGGAGCCCCAGTGCTGGTGCACTATTGGCCCAAAGCGAACTCAGCTCAGCAGTCTGTAACTAGACTCCTAAGGGAATCAAAGTTAGCTCTGACATTCAACAGTGGAGAGAGGAGGTAGTGCAATTGGTGTTTCAACCCCCTTGGGGAGGGGGCCACACCATCAGGTACAAATACCTGTCCCCATCCTCTCTCCATTCACTGGGTTTTGTAACCCATGCCCCTTGACAAGCAAATGCTACTTAGGTAATGGTGAATGACTCACTCAGTCCTTCTGTCATACACCAGTTCCACTGGCCTTGATTCACAGAATCAGGGTAACAAAACTTTATTCTTCCTGCCCCAATAACAGAGAAACTGGGGATCCCACACCAGCCAAAGTAACCACTTTGAGTTGCTGTTGTTTCCTGCCAGGCGAGTGGGTGTGCCTATGCAAACAAGATCAGCCCCTGGAGTTCTTTTCCACACTCGCCATAATTCACCACCAGATGTCAGGGTAGAGCTCATCCTGACTCTGCTTACATCAATATTAGATGGATTTTTGGATTGTGAAGCATTCACAAACCAGTCCTGGCTTTGCAAATCTGTTTGACATTTGAAAATATTAAATTACCCCTACAGGTGATTAATTGGTAGCGGAAGGGTGATGGTTTCTTCAAAATATGTGATCATGATATTTGAGCTTCAGAACTAGTCCCCTAAATCATATTTATTTTTTGTTTTTCTTTTCCCAGAAAATGAAAGTTTTGTAAAGTGCAATAATGGATTGAATGCATGCATTCAACAAAATTAAGCAGAATACCTCCTGAGTTCTACATCTTTGCAAACTCTAAGCAGCCTTGAATGGGATTCAAATACAAGAGGAATCGTAATTTCTTTAAATTATTGAAAAAATGTAACATTTTTGTTATTCAACCAGCTGTCATGCAGAATCTACATATGCTGGACCAAATTTTGCCTTCAGAATTATATATATATATACACAACTTCCCAAATGTAGATTTCTGAGGATAGAATTTGGCCTATAATCTAAATCAGTCTTCAGAATTTTGTGGTAGAACCATCAAAGTCTGATAGACAGGTGGTAAATAGAAATGACAGGGGAAAGATCACAGAGAAGGTGTTCTGGACATATTAAAGAAGTTCGTATTAGCAAGGAGGGAGCCTAAGGATACCATTAGAATGACATTCTGAAGATGAGATTTTATATTTTGATTAAGATGCAGTGGAAAGAGGGGTGAGGGAAAAATCTCGCTGTGACTCAAAACCTTTTCACACTTCTCTAGATCCTTAAAAGAAGTCACCCTCCTCCCAAGCTGAAAGACAAATATTAGTCTAACACTCAGAATTAGCAGTTGCAGTTAATTACATATAAATTACATAGTATTTTTGCTTACATTAGTGTGCATGTGAATTGTGTCAGAAAATTTTGTTTTTTATTGATTGTGTTGGGAATAAAAGCTATTCAAAGTGATGTAAAGTCATACCTTTTATTATTCCTCAGTGGATTAACTCTCTTCTACATTGACTGGTGTCTTAACCAGGGATATTATGTCTGGTGACTAGAACTTCAATTACTGCAAAGATACAAAAGCTCTTTACAGTAAAATCCAAAACACTGGTAATTATCATCCAAGTCTTTCAATTATTATTATTTTTTTGGTGTTTGGGTTGAGCTTTGAGCAAGAAGATTAAAAAAAGAGAGAAATTGAAAAAATATTTTCAGCAGATATATAATAGTCTTCAGTGTCTCATCTATTGATTTTCTTCAGATGTTTAAATTCACAGTGTGACTTATATTCCATGAAATAGGGTCAGTGACATCTGAAAACGTACAACAAAAAATATACACTGCATATCCCATGGACTGAAACACATAATTGCCTAATGAAAAGGTTATCCACTGTGTTAAATCCATCACTTACAGAATTTTTTTCTTGCTTCTAAGTGAACAAATTTTGAAAGAGGAGCAGCTTTATATTGACTGAAAATGTTCATGGGTATTATATTGTTTCGCTATCAGTTTAGAGTGCCTATTTGTCTAAAGCAGATTTACATATGATGATTTCGATACAAAATGTATTATTATCCCTGAATTGGCCATTACAGATGCATCTTCTTTTATTGATAAATTAATAGTTCTCATCTACTCAACATATAGTTAAAAACCTATTGCTTCATAGGGTAAGCAATAAAGAGATGTTACATATATTAATTAGAGACTGGTCAAACCCAGAACCTCAGATTCAAACCCTTTCAACCTGTGTATGCAATTTTATTATCTGGATCCACATTTGATAAATTATGGTTCCAGATAAGGTCCCAAACTGGAAAGAGTCTACTGCCTATCTTATATTTTGATACAGGCAAAAATCTCATGAGAACAGCTACATTCAGAAAGTTTGATTCAAGATGGCAGAAATCTTGCAAGAACAGCTTCTGAAATTTGGGTATCCTGCAGTTCAGACTTGAACCCTCACCCTCACATGACCTCGAATCAGAAATCAAAGTTCAGACTAATTCAGATTCATATCTGAACACCACTACCAAGCCCATCTCTAATGTCAGCTAGGATCAGAAAAGAATAAAATCCAAATCTTTAAAGGAAGACTTAAACTAATTTAATATTGCCCAAACTAAGCATTAAAAAAAAAATTAAGTGTCAGACCGCCCTTCCGCCCCAATCATAACACTGGGTTAAAAATAATGAGATTTTTAAAAATAGTACATTTTGGGTTCTTACTTATTTGCCTTCTGGTTTGAGTCCTTAAGGTTCACATGTTAAAGATTTTCTCCACAATCACAACTTCTAGAAATTTAAACTTTTTAATGAAAGCTGAGAGTCTCCTGCTATCACATGACTCCAGGCGCTAGGGCTTTAAGAAAAACACTACATATTGTGAGACTTGCAATAAAATGGTGAGAGTTGGTAATACTGCAACCTGAAGCACAATTTACAGTTTCCTATACAGTAGTTTCTATACTATAATGAAGTTACACAGGTAGATATGCAGATTATGATGAGACTGGGAATTTTTTGGCTCTCTAAGGTGCTGATCTAGCAAATACTTATTCATTTGCCTTATTTTTAGCACAGGAATGTTCTATTATAGTAAAAAGATGCGAGTAGATCAATTAAGCACATCCATAAGAGTTTGCAGGATTGGAGTCTAAATACCATCTCTGACAGGTCAATTTTGAGATCACACACACACACTTTTCCCCCTCTTCCCTACGGTCACAAACAAATGAGGGGGAAAAAACGTATCTTCACATGATTTAAATTAAACCAACCACAGATTTACAATTAATACACTTTCACATTTATTTTGACTGAAGATTCATTTGATGTTGTAATTATTTTGTTCAGGTTTTTTATAAGTAGCATCGAAATATGCTGTCCAAATAGCATAGGTATCCAATTTTTCCCTCTGATTTCCAATTGGTGTACTATTGAAATCCATAGTGAATGTCTTTAGTCATGTGGTCTGTTTTCGTTTCAAATGATAAAGGAAAGCTTTTTGTTTTTCAATCTACATTTATCAGAACCCATTCAAAAGCACTTCATTTTCTTGAGTTTTCTTAAGTTCTTTTCCAATGTATTTCAAAGTGTTGTAAAGAAAAAAGGAACACATCCAACCTTGTTATAGACAGGTGGAAGCCAGCAAAGCTTCATCCACTTAAAATAGAACTGAATTTGCCTTAAAGACAAGTCAGGAAAGGGAATCAGTTAATTTTAATGGCTATCTGGAAAAAAAAGATTTTATCTTTTACTGTACAGCTTTCAAATAAAAGGTTCCAGTCAGTCTTTGTGTTCGACAAGAATTGTCAAAGAATACTGAACAATGTAATTTCATTAATTTATGTCTTTCTCTAACTCTAGAACAACTTTTCAGATGTTAGAGAGATAAAGTGGGTGAGGTAGTATCTTTTATTGCAGCAACTTCTGTTGGTGACAGAGAGAAGCTTTCAAGCTACACAGAACTGAAGAAGAGCTAGACTCACATGGCTACAACTACACTGTGTACTTTCAGATGTTGACACGTCTGTGGTCAGTAAAATGTGATCCCTGCAGGAATAAAACCTGGCAGAGTTATAGTTCAGATTCTGTTTTATTCTCAGATAAAAATTGAAATAATAGGAAGTTAAGAATGAGAGTACATACTGGAAACTTAAGGGTCAAAATACTTACAACAATATTGTAAATAGTAAAACCCACCATTGACACCACCTATATACATACATTTACCCTCATAAGTTAGTCAAACATTTAAAAATATGCAAATTGTGAGATATAGTCATTGTCAACTTTATCTTCACCTTAACAACATTTTTTGTCTAGGAATTTCCTTGATTTTGTTAAACAGTTCTAACATTCAGTTGGGGTGAAAAGGTAAGAGGGAAACAATTCCTCTTTCCTAAACATCTTCAAGGGGGAAAGCTATACTCTGCACACCTCCTATGATCTATAGGACCAGAGATCATTCTCCTGCAGCTCTTAGGAGGTGCACAGTTGTAAGACTACTTGAACATGCACATCAAATTAAGCCTTATGTGACAAGGTAGGAGTCCATCCAAATTCCCACCCTATGCAATTATTAGATTTATCAGCCTCCTCAAACCTTCATGATCCTTAAGAAGTTCATGGCCCCCATACATTTCCATGTGCCTTTGGAGGCTCTATTTGCAGAGTGTTCTAATTCTGGACCCTCTTGTCCAATTTGGCAGAAAAAAAATTGACCTCATCCCTGGAATAAATCTAGCCATTTTGAAGCTTTCTTTAAAAAAAAAAAAAGATTTTAGAGGAGGGGAAGAGGAGTAGCTCCCTAATCAGCCTTACAGTGGAAACTCAGTTACAGTACAAACTTAACTATGGATTGCTACTGCCACTCCCATATTTTTCACCGAGAAGTTTTTTTCCCTTAGAAGTAGATAGGTAGGTCACATAGTCATAATAAAGTATGGGTATACTTTTAAGCAAATGAGTGAATTCAATGGAGCCACCCACATGCTTAAGGTTATGGCTGTACTTAAGTACTTCACAGAATAAGAGGTATAGAGCTTGATTCCAAGCCTTTTGAAGTCATTGGGAATGCTTCTATTGATTTCAATGGACTTTGGATCAGACCTATACAGAGCAATCACAATATCTGATTCCTGTACTTTATTATGAAGAGACGCTTGTACCTGTAGCCTTTTAAATGAACACCATTCTCCTGTGCTTAGCAATAACTCTCAGGAAATGGATTTTTAGGACAGCACTCTATGGCAATTTGAATGTGTATTAAACAATGAAACACTGTTTCTTTTAAGGATGACCATAGTTTGAACGTTTGTCAGCACGAGTCTACTTTGTCTCGTTAACCAGCAGCAGCATCAACAAAATTATACAGGACATACATTTCAAAATTATGAATGGTCAAATTCTGATTTCCATCCTATCACTGTAAATCCGTGGAATTAGTCCATACTTACAGTAATGAGAAAGATCAGGATTCGGTCCAAAGTCTTTTCACTGGTTCCTTTGCCCAAAAACAATCCTATATATTAAACCATGAACAATTGTTTCTTTTTCTCTTGTTCAAGTGTAGCAAACACAATTTTCTGTAACTAAGCCTGAAAATAACCTCTACCTCCCTCCCTTTTACAATCTGTGGGGTTTATTTTAGGCCCCATCAAAGTAAAATGATGCAAGGTTGAAATTAATCAAAGAAAGCAATTAATAGTGGCATCAGTGCACTAATTATTGGGCTGTGTATTGAATGATGGCCACTTATGTTGACATGAATGCTGGAACAAAATATTTCCAGCAAGCTCACATATACAGCTTGTAGAACACCCCATGAACATACTCTTCCCTAATGCTTCTTTTGTTCATGAACAATGAGCACTTTCTAACCGCAAGTGACTGATCTCTGCTACAATTGTAACCTGGTACAAAGTAGGCAAAGAATGAATGTTCACATTGACAGGACAATGGAAAACATCTTTCACTAGTGTTGTGTAACATTGTATTACCATGATAGAAAGAGTTGTTCATACTAATGTTACAAGGAAAGCACACCGGGGATTTATTAGATTTCGATTTATCAGTGCATAGAAATTCATGAAGTTTAACTTTAAGACAAAAATGATCAGGAACTTTGAGTAATAGCTTGAAGTGGATGATTAGCTAAGGGGATACAACATTTAATAGCCAAAATAAATTACTATGATTATTTTATTACCTATGCTAACTGATTTCATTGTTTTTATTGAAATAACAGCTCCCAAAAGAATAAAATGTTGCTTCAAAGAATCCCAGCTGCAGGCTTCTCTTGTGGCAATCAAACACAATAAAAAATAGCTGTCATTAATAATACTCTTAATAACTGTGCTACAGCACTTTGAAAATGCATTCCACATTCGCCTGCATACCTGGACTTGAATATGAAGTTGTCTAGCCACTAAGGAGGTTTAGGTGGAATTAAAATAAATCTGTAAAACGCTTATTAAAATAAACATGAATATTTATAGGGAACAATGGAATGTTTTAAATAGGTTTTTAATAAACAATTGTGTGGTTAGCTGAGAAGTCTTAGAAGCCTTCTAATTTGACCTTAAACCACATATTAAAAATGTACCTATGTGAGAGCTCTCACTTTATGTCTTCTGTATTTAAATTTGGTTTAAATCCTCCATTAAACACTATAGGCTTTTATAGTGAATTCCATAATCTTCTTGGGTTCATTCCTATTACCTTTTATATCTGATCTGGGTTTGGTTTTGGGTTTAGTTCTAGTTCATGGTTCACTTTTTTATTATAATTATTTCATCTGAACAAGTTATCTGACTCTAGCTGTTGTGCAATTCATTTAAACTCATCACCAATTTATATATATCCCAGTCTCACATCTTCATCCTGCTACTTGCTCCCTACCGGCCTGATGCAAAGCCCACTGAAGTTAATGGAAAGACCCCACATTATCTGCCATGGGCTTTGGATCAGACCCATTCAGTTCAATTCCCCTTCTCCTCTCCCCTATCATCTCTCACCCCCAACATACACTTATTAAATACCAGGAGGGAGTGCTTAGTGGCTCAATTTGCAGCTAAGATTTTACTGATTCACTGCAGGCCCTCAGGAATCTGATACACATGAAATGAATCACTCGCTTTCTTAGAATCATAGGCCTGGTCTACACTACGAGTTTAGGTCGAATTTAGCAACGTTAAATCGAATTAAGCCTGGACACGTTCACACGGCTAAGTCCCTTTTTTCGACTTAAAGAGCCCTTTAAATCGGTTTCTTTACTCCACCTCTGACGAGGGGATTAGCGACAAAATCGGCCTTAGCGGGTTGGAATTGGGGTAGTGTGAACGGAATTCGACGTTATTGGCCTCCGGGAGCTATCCCACAGTGCTTCATTGTGACCGCACTGGACAGCACTCTCAACTCAGATGCACTGACCAGGTAGACAGGAAAAGCCCCGCGAATGTTTGAATTTCATTTCCTGTTTGCCCAGCGTGGAGAGCAGAGGTGACCACGCAGAGCTCATCAGCACAGGTAACCATGATGGAGTCCCAGGATCGCAAAAGAGCTCCAGCATGGACCAAACGGGAGGTACGGGATCTGCTCGCCATATGGGGAGATGAATCAGTGCTAGCTGAACTCCGTAGCAGTAAACGAAATGGCAAAATATTAGAAAAGGTCTCAAAGGCCATGAAGGACAGAGGCCATAACAGGGACGCACAGCAGTGCCGCGTGAAAATTAAGGAGCTAAGGCAAGCCTACCACAAAGCCACAGAGGCAAACGGAAGGTCTGGGGCAGAGCCGCAAACATGCCGCTTCTACGCGGAGCTGCATGCCATGCTAGGGGGTGCAGCCACCACTACCCCAACCGTGTGCTTTGACTCCTTCAATGGAGAAACACACAGGGAAGAGGGTTCAGGGTACGAGGAAGATGAGGATGAAGATAATGTAGATAGCTCACAGCAGCAAGGAAGCGGAGAAACCGGTTTCCCCAACAGCCAGGATATGTTTATCACCCTGGACCTGGAACCAGTAACCCCCGAACTCACCCAAGGCGTGCTCCCAGACCTTGAGGGCACACAGGGGACCTCTGGTGAGTGTACCTTTGCAAATATTACACATGGTTTAAAAGCAAGCATGTTTAATGATTAATGATTAATTTGCCCTGGCAATCGTGGCCAGTACAGCTACTGGAAAAGTCTGTTAACGTGTATGGGGATGGAGCGGAAATCCTCCAGGGACATCTCCAGAAAGCTCTCCTTCATGTACTCCCAAAGCAAAAGGTTTCTGGGGAAGGCTGCCTTATCCTGTCCACCATGGTAGGACACTTTACCACGCCAGGCCAGTAGCACGTAATCTGGAATCATTGCATAACAAAGCATGGCAGCATATGGTCCTGGTGTTTGCTGGCATGCAGACAACATCCATTCCTTATCGCTCTTTGTTATCCTCAGGAGAGTGATATCATGCACGGTCACCTGGTTGAAATGGGGCGATTTTATTAAGGGGACATTCAGAGGTGCCCGTTCCTGCTCTGCTGAACAGAAATATTCCCCGCTGTTAGCCACGCAGTGGGGGGGGAGGGGTGAAGTGATCATCCCCGAGAATTGGGTGTGGGGAGGGAGGGGGGTTAGTTGGGTTTGTGCTGCATGTTAACACGGAAACTGCAGCCCCTCCTTTTACATTGCAAACCCATTTTAAATGGCCAACCCAACGCGTGCTTGGTATGGGAAATGAGGGCGCTACTGTTTGGAACCATTCCCACATGTTAAGAAGGTTAAAAAAGCCAAAAGACTGTGGCTTACCATGGCTGCCTGCAAGCCGAAATCTGTTGCCTGGCACTGCATGAGTGATCTCTCACACCAAACCGGCAAGCCCTCAATATAAGAGGAAAAATGCGACCTTGTAACGAAAGCACATGTGCTGTGAAATGTGAACAGCAAAATTTAACGTGAAAGAGTGTACCCATTGTTCTCTAAAATGTGTCTTTTTTAATCACCTCTCCCTTCTCCACCAGCTGCAAATGTTGCTCCTTCACAGAGGCTAGTGAAGATTAGAAGGAGAAAACAGCGGACTCGGGATGATATGTTCTCGGAGCTTCAGATGTCCTCCCACGCTGACAGAGCACAGCAGAATGCGTGGAGGCAGTCAATGTCAGACTACAGAAAAGCACAATATGAACGAGAGGAGAGGTGGCGGGCTGAATCGCGGGATGAACAGAGCAAGTGGTGGGCTGAAGATGATAGCTGGCATCAGCTTGCAGACAGAAGGCAAGAGTCAATGCTCTGGCTGCTGGAGCATCAAACTGATATGCTCCAGCGTATGGCTGAGCTGCAGGAAAGGCAGCAGGAGCAGAGACCACCGCTACAGCCCCTGTGTAACCAACAGCCCTCCTCCCCAAGTTCCATAGCCTCCTCACCCAGGTGCCCAAGAACACGGTGGGGGGGTCTCCGGTCACCCAGTCACTCCACCCCAGATGATTGCCCAAGCATCAGAAGGCTGGCCTTCAATAAGAGTTAAAGTTTTAAACTGCAGTGTGTCCTTTTCCTTCCCTCCTCCCCCACCCATCCCGGGCTACCTTGGCAATTATCCCCCTAGTTGTGTGATGAATTAATAAAGAATGCATGAATGTGAAGTAACAATGACTTTATTGCCTCTGCAAGCGGTGCTCGAGGGGGGGAGGGGAGAGGAGGGGAGGGTGGTTGGTTTACAGGGAAGTAGAGTGAACCGCTTGTGTGTGGGGGGGCGGAGGGTTCATCAAGGAGAAACAAACAGAAGTTTCACACCGTAGCCTGGCCAGTCACAAAACTCATTTTCAAAGGTTCTCTGATGCGCACCACGCCCTGCTGTGCTCTTCTAACCGCCCTGGTGTCTGGCTGCGCGTAATCAGCGGCCAGGCGATCTGCCTCAACCTCCCACCCCACCATAAATGTCTCGCCCTTACTCTCACAGATATTGTGGAGTGCACAGCAAGCAGCAATAACAATGGGGATATTCTTTTCGCTGAGGTCTGAGCGAGTCAGTAGGCTTCGCCAGCGCGCTTTTAAACGTCCAAATGCGCATTCCACCACCATTCGGCACTTGCTCAGCCTGTAGTTGAACAAGTCCTGACTACTGTCCAGTCTGCCTGTGTACAGCTTCATAAGCCATGGCATTAAGGGGTAGGCTGGATCCCCAAGGATCACGATAGGCATTTCAACATCCCCAACAGTTATTTTCTGGTCCGTGAAGAAAGTCCCTTCCTCCAGCTTTCGAAACAGACCAGAGTGCCTGAAGACGCGAGCATCATGTACCTTTCCCGGCCATCCCACGTTGATGTTGGTGAAACGTCCCTTGTGATCCACCAGGGCTTGCACCAACATTGAAAAGTACCCCTTGCGGTTTATGTACTCAGTGGCTTGGTGCTCCGGTGACAAGATAGGGATATGGGTTCCTTCTATCGCCCCACCACAGTTTGGGAATCCCATTGCAGCAAAGCCATCCACTATGGCCTGCACGTTTCCCAGAGTCACTAGCCTTGATATCACCAGGTCTTTGATTGCCCTGGCAACTTGGATCACAGCAGCCCCCACAGTAGATTTGCCCACTCCAAATTGATTCCCAACTGACCTGTAGCTATCTGGCATTGCAAGCTTCCACAGGGCTATCGCCACTCGCTTCTCAACTGTGAGGGCTGCTCTCATCCTGGTATTCTGGTGCTTCAGGGCAGGGGAAAGCAAGTCACAAAGTTCCATGATAGTGCCCTTACGCATGAGAAAGTTTCGCAGCCACTGGGAATCGTCCCACACCTGCAACACGATGCGGTCCCACCAGTCTGTGCTTGTTTCCTGGGCCCAGAATCAGCGTTCCACGGCATGAACCTGCCCCAGTAACACCATGATTTGCACATTGCTGGGGCCTCTGCCTTGTGAGAGGTCTATGTCCATGTCAATTTCCTCATCACTCTCGTCGCCGCGCTGCAATCGCTTCCTCGGCTGGTCCTGGTTTTGCTTTGGCATGTCCTGGCTCTGCATATACTCCAGGACAATGCGCGTGGTGTTCATAGTGCTCATAATTGCCGCAGTGATCTGAGCGGGCTCCATGATCCCAGTGCTATGGTGTCTGGTCTGAAAAAAGGCGCGAAACTAGTATCTGACGGATGGAGGGAGAGAGGGAGGGGCGAGTGACGACATGGCGTACAGGTACAGGGAATTAAAATCAACAAAGCTGGCTGTGCATCAGGGAGAAACACAAACAACTGTCACACAGAATGTCCCCCACCAAGACTGAACTCAAAACTCTGGGTTTAGCAGGCCGTTGATTTCACGGAGGGGGGGGGGGGAAGCAAATGAATACAGAACAAATCTATTTTTTACATCTTAAGCTGGCAGACAACGGTGCAGCATGACTGATAGCCCTCCGCATCTTCTGGGTGCTTGGCAGAAAATACTACGACTGATAGCCATCATCGTCATTGGGAAGGTAGTACGATGACGACGGATACCAGTCGTAATATACCATCTTCTACCAAAAGGCAAGGGGCTGCTGCTGTGTAGCAATGCAGCCTCACGTCTGCCAGTCCCACGTCTGCCAGCACCCAGATTGCCGATGAAGGTTACCAGTCATACTGCACCGTCTACTGCCAAAAGGCAATTAGCTGCTGCTGTGTAGCAATGCAGTACCACGTCTGCCGGCACCCAGATGACATATGGTGACGGTGAGCTGAGCTGAGCTGAGCAGGCTCCATGCTTGGCATGGTATGTTGTCTGCACAGGTAACCCAGGTAAAAAGGCGTGAATCGATTGTCTGCCGTTGCTCTGACGGAGGGGGAGGGGCCTGACGGCGTACCCAGAACCCCCCCGTGACACTGTTTTGCATCATTCAGGCATTGGGATCTCAACCCAGAATTCCAATGGGCGGCAGAGACTGCGGGAACTGTGGGATAGCTACCCATAGTGCAACGCTCCGGAAGTCGACGCTAGCCTCGGTACTGTGGACGCGGTCCGCCGACTTAATGCACTTAGAGCATTTTATGTGGGGACACACACAATCGGCTGTATACAACCGATTTCTATAAAACCGGCTTCTATAAATTCGACCTAATTTCGTAGTGTAGACATACCCATAGAATATCAGGGTTGGAAGGGACCTACCAATATAACACTGGTGGTATGACTCCATTATATTAGGAATAGAAGAACAGAAGTCCACTGTGTCATCCAAGACACAGCCAGATAAGTCCTTAGAGTCATTTCAGTGGTAATAGCCAGAAGCTGAAGGACACTGATCAGCAAGATATTTTAATTGACTTTTGTATAATGTCTTTCTGCCTTCTTATGCTTTATCAAGTAACATTGCCTATTGCCACTAAATCGCCTTCACAGCTGGGGAAATGGATTATAATTATAATTAAGATTTTTTGTTATTTTGTATCTCATTGAAACAAAACATTTATTGACATACCCATAAATGGACAGTTAAGATTTTCCCATTCATTATTTCTGTGGCATCAGCAAAATTTGGAGTCAAACAGATGTCACCCTAAACAAAACAAGCAAACACTGGTGGTACTTTTCCTTATTATTCCTTCTATTACAAGGAACCGCACCTTTAAATCAAAACTCAAACATGAAGTACCACAGCCTCTCACTGTGGTAATGAAAAATACAGAGACATATTGGATCTAAATCCTTCTACTCATGAATCAAAGTGTCTTGGTCCCATTCCGCTCTGCTGGAATCATTTGATCATCTTGTTGAGTCTATTTAGAGACCAGACAAATGTCTACTATGTGAGATGCTACACAGAAGTGCTGCTGAGGGTCTAGACATCATAACACAATACAATCACTGTAAAGTACAGTGTACACTTCCCATATTGTTATACAACCCAAAAGAAACAGGCACATTAACCGTCAGTAACATTTAGAAAACTCTTGAAATCTCTGCAAATCATTGTCAGTAGTATTGCTGATTCTACAAACCATAAGGACTGGACTAGTACTTGTTCATATTTATTTATTTCCTTAGTCAAGGAAAACAATTTCTTTGGAAGGAAAACCAATATTGCACATTTAAGAAAGCTCCCTAAATCCCAAAGAACACAGTCACTTGCCAACTGTTAAGGAAAAAATGGCGACCATGCAATACCAAATTCCACTAGCACACTGTGAAACTGCAATTTTAGACTCATAGACTCATAGACTTTAAGGTCAGAAGGGACCATTATGATCATCTAGTCTGATCTCCTGCACAACGCAGGCCACAGAATCTCACCACCCATTCCTGTAACAAATCCCTAACCTATGCCTGAGTTATTGAAGTCCTCAAATACTGGTTTAAAGACCTCAAGGTGTAGAGAATCCTCCAGCAAGTGACCCGTGCCCTATGCTGCAGAGGAAGGCGAAAAACCTCCAGGGTCTCTGCCAATCTGCCCTGGAGGAAAATTCCTTCCTGACCCCAAATATGGTGATCAGTTAAACCCTGAACATGTGGGCAAGCCTCACCAGCCAGCACCCAGGAAAGAATTCTCTGTAGTAACTCAGATCCCACCCCAGCTAACATCCCATCATAGACCATTGGGCATATTTACAGGCTAATAATCAAAGATCAATTAATTGCCAAAATTAGACTATCCCATCATACCATCCCCTCCATAAACTTATCAAGCTAGTCTTGAAGCCAGATATGTCTTTTGCCCCCACTACTCCCCTTGGAAGGCTGTTCCAGAACTTCAGTCCTCTAATGGTTAGAAACCTTTGTCTAATTTCAAGTCTAAACTTCCTAATGTCCAGTTTATATCCATTTGTTCTTGGGTCGACATTGGTACTAAGCTTGAATAATTCCTCTCCCTCCCTGATATTTATCCCTCTGATATATTTATAAAGAGCAATCATATCTCCCCCCAGCCTTCTTTTGGTAGGCTAAACAAGCCAAGCTCTTTGAGTCTCCTTTCATAAGACAGGTTTTCCATTCCTCGGATCATCTTAGTAGCCCTTCTCTGTACCTGTTCCAGTTTGAATTCATCCTTCTTAAACATGGGAGACCAGAACTGCACACAATATTCCAGATGAGGTCTCACCAGTGCCCTGTATAACGGTACTAACACCTCCTTATCTTTACTGGAAATATCTCGCCTGATGCATCCCAAGACCGCATTAGCTTTTTTAACGGCCATATCACATTGGCGGCTCATAGTCATCCTGTGATCAACCAATACTCCAAGGTCCTTCTCCTTCTCTGTTACTTCCAACTGATGTGTCCCCAATTTATAACCAAAATTCTTGTTATTAATCCCTAAATGCATGACCTTGCACTTTTCACTATTACATTTCATCCTATTACTATTACTCCAGTTTACAAGGTCATCCAGATCTTCCTGTATGATATCCCAGTTCTTCTCTGTATTAGCAATACCTCCCAGCTTTGTGTCATCTGCAAACTTTATTAGCACATTCCCACTTTTTGTGCCAAGGTCAGTAATAAAAAGATTAAATAAGATTGGTCCCAAAACCGATCTCTGAGGAACTCCACTAGTAACCTCCTTCCAGCCTGACAGTTCACCTACAGTATGACCCGTTGTAGTCTCCCCTTTAACCAGTTCCTTATCCACCTTTCAATTTTCATATTGATCCCCATCTTTTCCAATTAAGCTAATAATTCCCCATGTGGAACCATATCAAGTGCCTTACTGAAATCAAGGTAAATTAGATCCACTGCATTTCCTTTGTCTAAAAAATCGGTTACCTTCTCAAAGAAGGAGATCAGGTTCGTTTGGCATGATCTACCTTTTGTAAAACCATGTTGTATTTTGTCCCAATTACTGTTGACCTCAATGTCCTTAACTACTTTCTCCTTCAAAATTTTTTCCAAGACCTTGCATACTACAGATGTCAAACTAACAGGCCTATAGTTACTCGGATCACTTTTTTCCCCCTTCTTAAAAATAGGAACTATGTTAGCAATTCTCCAGTCGTACGGTACAACCCCTGAGTACTGATTCTTTAAAAATTCTTGCTAATGGGCTTGCAATTTCATGTGCCAGTTCCTTTAATATTCTTGGATGAAGATTATCTGGGCCCCCCGATTTAGTCCCATTAAGATGTTCAAGTTTGGCTTCCTTGGATGTGATAATATCTACCTCCATCTCCTCATTCATCATCCTACCATTATCCCTAAGCTCCTCATTAGCCTCATTAAAGACTGAGGCAATGTATTTGTTTAGATATTGGGCCATGCCTAGATTATCCTTAACCTCCACTCCATCCTCAGTGTTTAGTGGTCCCACTTCTTCTCTCTTTGTTTTCTTCTTATTTATATGGCTATAGAACCTTTTACTATTGGTTTTAATTCCCTTTGCAAGGTCCAACTCTACATGGCTTTTGGCCTTTCTCACTTTATCCCTGCATGTTCTGACCTCAATAAGGTAGCATTCCTTGCTAATCCCTCCCATCTTCCACTCCTTGTAGGCTTTCTGCTTTTTCTTAATCACCTCTCTGAGATGCTTGCTCATCCAGCTTGGTCTACAACTCCGGTCTATGAATTTTTTCCCCTTTCTTGGGATGCAGGCTTCTGATAGTTTCTGCAACTTTGACTTCAAGTAATTCCAGGCCTCCTCTGCCTTTAGATCCACAAGTTCTTCAGTCTAATCCACTTCCCTAACTAATTTTGAACACTCAAATGTCAGACAGAAAAATTTAATGATTCTGTGGGAACCATAAATCACATACATATGATCTGCGATTTTTAAAACTGCCTTCAGGATTTGCACACCCAACTATTATTAAAATGAATGGATATTGGGCATCCAGATCCCTTAGGTGGCTTAAAAAATTTCAGCCATGCAGTATTCATATAATTAATTGTACTGTAGTTCAGTGTAAAGTATACCATGTATTGACAGTGTGCAGGGCTGGCTCCAGGCACCAGCCCACCAAGCATGTGCTTGGGGCGGCGCCTGGAGGGGGGCGGCACGGTGGGGCGCTCCGGCCCGAGAGCAGGGCCGCGACTGGGCTCGCCGCCCTCCCCACGGCGCTCCGGCCGCCGGGGAGAGCGGAGCCACAGCGGGCTCACCGCCCTCCCCCAGGCGCTCCGGCCGCTGGGGAGAGCGGAGAGCCCCGGCTGGGCTCTCCACCCTCACCCCGGCGCTCCGGCCGGTCGGGGATTGCGGGCCCGCGGCCGGGCTCGGCACCCTCCCCTGCCGCGCTGGGGAGGGGGGGCGGCGGGTGGCTTTTTTGCCTAGGGCCGCAAAAAAGCCAGAGCCGGCCCTGACAGTGTGCGTGATATGGTTGAAATAAGATTGCTATAAGAAATAATTTTTGCATTCCCTGACTTTGGAGTATTTCAAGTTGTAACCTCAATATTACACTAATGTAAGATTTGGTATTTAATTTCTTTGTTATGTGAAAAAGACAAAAGGGGAAAACATAATTTCTTTATCCTGATTTCACAGGTACTGGTATATTTGCACTATCAATAGTACATACAACTATGCAATTCACCAGTGAAACAGCAACAGTAAACCAAATTATGGAACTATCAAGCTATAGGCCTGATTCTGACCTCACATCAGTGTAAATCAGAAGCAACTGCACTGAACTCAGTGAAGACACACAGTTACAAATCTAGGGATTGTCTCTTGTGCATGATGTACAGCACCTAGCACAACTGAAGGACAAGCCTGACTGGGACTTTTGGGTGTACCACAGTACAAATATTTACAAATATTTGCCCGTCGGGACGCGACAATCTATCCCCGAATCGACGCTCTTACTCCACCAGGGGATGTGGGAGTAAGCGCCGTCGACGGGAAGCCGCAGAGGTCGATTTTGCTGCCGTCCTCACAGCGGGGTAAGTCGGCTGCGATACGTCGAATTCAGCTACGCTATTCACGTAGCTGAATTTGCGTATCTTAAATCGACTCCCCCCTGTAGTGTAGATGTAGCCTAAGTCATAAAGTGGGCTTCTTCACCCATCCTCTTTGCAAAGAGAAAAACTTAGTTTTAAATACATATAAAGATTTCTAGAAATATTTGCATTGCAATTGATGTATTTTATAAATACTCTAAAGTCTTCCTTCTTTAAACTTTAAATCTAAGGTTGGAAAATGTAATCGGTATCTTCTTTAAAACTTCAAACTCAGGTTTCCACTTAAATGTGAAAACCTTTTTGTTATCCATCAAATGCTTAAGCATCATAAGCTTCTTTTGAGATGTATATTTGCAAATATTTTGTATCTAAATGAAAGCTTTCTAATAATAATGGCCTGATACCATCACTATGTGAATAGTAATATATTTTATTTACAAATATAGCAAGGTCATTTGATGCTATACTAAGAGAAGAAGCCATGTGAGTATAGAAAATTTGATATCTATTGGGGAATTAGTCAGTTATCTGGCAATGCTTAAGCAACTCATTATCAAATCCTAAAAGACAAGAACAACATTTCCAAGCACGGTTAAGAAAAAGCAATATTTTCTTTGATGACCATTTAAGTTGAAATATACTTTTAAAGAATCACTTAACTTAAATAAGGCTATTGTAAGAACTGAACAACTTTTGTATAGGAAATAGAGGTGTTTGGACTCATCTGAATCAGAATTCAACACCTGTTAAACCCTGAATAGTATTAAAGGGATATCTCAGAAAATGAATTTAATATAAGGACGAGTTTTAACTCTATCTTTAAAGATGTTCTGAGAATTTTCTTCCACAAAAGACTACAGCAATATAACCATAAAGTTGCAGATTTCATACCCATGAGCTAAAGATACTATGAAAATTGACAGTGGCTAATATCTGAATCCAGCCAAACTCCTAAAAGGGGTGTGCCTTCCAACTTCAGTGAGACTATGCCAACAGAGGAGTATACATCTCTGTGAACTAAGTGCACTCTTATGCTTATGTAGTCTTTCTTACTCTTACTTTTATGCATTCTTATAGATGCTTATTCTCTTACACTCTCAGCGCTCAGCTCAGCTTGTACATCTTATTTAGACAAGCAAGAAACAGCAGCAACAAAACAGCTAAGAAGAAAGAAGCCTCCTCAGAGCATCAAGAAAAAGTAACCTTCCAGTCTCACACTGCTCCTGCAACATGACGAAATCACAGAGACTTTGGCATTACTGGTGAGATGGAATTTGCAAAAACTCTGCCAAGTAATTAGATTACATTTTTCTTACAATATATTTAATGAAATATTGAGATGCTATTGTAATTTAAGGTACTAACAGCTTCGCCTGCTAAACACCAGATTGTTTAGACTATATACTTCTAGAAAGGAGACAGAAGCTGAGCTTGGTAAACAGAAAGAAATATTGAGATTTAATTTGAGTTTAACATTCTTAATATTAATTATTTGCCTGTCTCAAGACTGCTCCTTGAATGGTTTGTTTTAAATAACTGAGTTAAAAACGCAGTTTCATAGGATTTAGTTAAGATTATTTACCTCTGCCCACTTATCAACTGTTTATGTTACCCATGATAAACCGAACAGAAAAATCTCCCCTTCCCCCCCATTTGTGCTCCCCGCCCCCCCAATGCTGTAGCCATGCTGATCTAACCCTGGTATAGACACAGCTAGGTTGACCAAAGAATGCTTCATTCAACTAGCTACCATTGCTTGGCAGGCATGTGTTCCTATAGAGATGGGAAAAACCCTTCTATTTCTGAAGGGATCGTGTACAGTGCAGGTTATGTCAGCATAACTACAGCACTGTAGCCATGCCGCTATAGTCTCTGTAGTATAAACTTGACCTAAAACAGGACACACTAGTGATACTGGGACTAATATACTTGGGTTTTAATTTACTTAGTGAAGGGTGTCTCCACCTGAGTAGAACCACTTTTAAGGTATAATCTCTGTGTTTGAAGCTACTCACAGACACATACAGAGGGACTGTAAGTAGGCGAGGACAAAAAAATTGGCCAAAAAGTTGTTTTCCATCAAAGATGTGAATTTGGATTGACCAACACATTTTTTCTCAAATTGGCGTCAATTTCAGCAAATTGTTTGATCAGAAAGAAAAAAAACCACCTTTGGAAATGTAAAAATGGTTTATGTTGACATTTTGAAAACAAAGGGTTTGGATTTTGGGGCTAGAGCCATAAAAGCACTTAAGCACAAAATCAAGGAGGAGCAGATGATGGTGGTGGCAGTGGTGCCCTCTTCATACCCAGAGACTAGTAGCTGAGGCATTCATCTGAGAAGAGGGTTCAAGTGCCTGCTCTGGGGCTAGTGGGGATAAGGAGGACACCACCATCACTAGTTCTTCCTCCTCCTCCACTTGATTTTGCACTTAAATCCCCTCATGAATCTAGTCCATTGTTTACAAATTTCCATTGCTTTTATTAAAAAGTTAAACACATCCAGAAACAAAATATTTCATGCTGAACAGGATGTTTAGTTTGACCTGAAATGAATTTTGTCTAACCATTCAATTTTCTGGAAATTTTAGAACATTTTGGTTTTGAGGGAAAACAATTCCCCCCTTCCAATTTATTTTGAATTTCCAGCAAACCAAAAAAATCTGTCATTCACAGAACTAATTGGAACTGAAGAAGCCATTGCTTATTGTCTGTTTCCTGTTTTGTTTCATTTTTTTCTTTCTTTCCCTTACTTTAACAATAAAGTATTTATAGTTAATAATTGTGATTATTTTGCTTGTCTTTAATTGTGATATCCCCAAAGCATGCCAAGAACCCCATGTAACTAAACTAGCGGGAGTCACATCCCTGAGTTGACATTAAGAGATAATTATTAAGATTTAGCCTACCAGTTCTTGTTTCTCTAGTCTGTACATTTTTAGTAATTTGGGGGATAAAATTATTAATGGAAATTATTAACTTAAAACACCTTTTTATAACCTACAGGGGGCTTTAGTGTAACTAGCCATTATCTAAGTTGCCTCTTCATCTTCAGACTCCTACTATGCTAATTTTTCATTCTGGTATTTGGAATGGTCTTCCTTTGATATTTGAATTCACTATGTTTGAAGGTATATTATACAACCAGCTCAAAATAGTCTGTAGCCAAGTCTCCAGTCAATAACTGACCACATTAAAATTAAATATGGATACACAGACTCCTAATTCTGCTTCACCTCTTTGGGACAAAGTCATCCTAATATTAATGCATAAAGTGCCTGAAAATCTTGTACACAGTAATCTGTTCTCCAACCAGCATCCTCAAACCATATTTCATTACTGACTCAATTTAACTGCCATGTATTTTGCTGTAGTCCCTTCCCTATCACTGCTGATTACCAAAGGTGCACATATGTAATAGAAGCTTTTTCCTTCCTAATCAGTCAATTCCTCTTGTCAACTACCTTCACCGTGAAGTAAACAATCAAATGTTCTGTGACATCAAAACTCACTTCCATGGTAATAAATTGTGATGGTACAAACAGTGGATTGTGGCATCACTGAATGAATCACAGCAAAGGGTGGATGCTCATTAGAAAAGAGAGCTTCTAACTTGTGCACATAGTCTGGTAATCAGCTGTGATGGACAGTGTAATGAAACAAAAGCGCATGACCCCTTTATTAACCATATCTATTTAAAAATACTGTGATGGGTTGAGTCCTGCATAACTCGCACATGTTATAATCATCCTGACAACGATAAACAACACAACAGTCCCTTAGTTGGAAATATTTACGAAACCTTTCCAACACACTAAGGTGAAAGAAGGCTATGCATTCAAGTATCAGAGGAGTAGCTGTGTTAGTCTGGATCTGTAAAAAGCAACAGAGTCCTGTGGCACCTTTAAGACTAACAGATGTATTGGAGCATAAGCTTTCATGGGTGAATACTCACTTCGTCAGATGCATTCAAGAAGATGCTTAACTTAAACAGTGTGAACATTCTTAATATTAATAATTTGGTCTATAAAACTTAACCCTAGATTCAAACAAATGCTTGACCAGACCCTCATGTGCTGTAATCAGTGTAACTCCATAGATTTCAATGGCAGCATGCTGATTTACACCAGCTAAGGATCTGGCCCCATGTGTCTAACCAAGTCTATAGTGGTAATCCCACATCAGACACAGATAACGTCAGACCAGATACTAAAACAGAGCACAGAGCAAAGTAACAACAAAAGTGCATGTGCACTCAAAGAACATCTTAAAGCTTCTATAAGGAAAGAGGCAGCAGAAAATGTTTACTGCCATTTGTTCTGCAACAACTAAAATTAAAATGGTATAAAGTCTATCACAGACATTTCGTCCATTCATATTTTAGGCTATGTCCACAACAGCTTATGTCAGCATAATTTATGTTGCATAGGGGTGTGAATAAACCACCCCCCTGAGCGACATAAGTTACATCGACCTAAGCACCAGTGTGGACAGCACTATGTTGGCAGGAGAGCTTCTGCCACAGACATAGCTACCGCCGCTTATGGAGACTGGAGTAGTTAAGCCAATGGGAGAGCTCTTTCCTGTCGGCTTAGAGTGGCTAAATTAGAGAGCTTACAGCAGAGCTCTAGTATAGCCATAGCCTCAGGCGTTGTCTACACTGGCAAGTTTCTGCACAGTAAAGCAGCTTTCTGCATTGTAACCAACTCCGATCTCCCTCTGGTAGCTCTGGGCCTGCCCTCATACTCAGATTGTTCAGGTTACAGTGCAGTTACAGAACTATCATATCAAGATTTTCTAAAACACATTGGAGAAATCTTTCTCTGATGAGGCTTCTGGCGGTGAGTTTGTTTGGGTAGCAGGCAAAGATAGTGCCTTTTTCAAGGGCCAGAAAGAGACACTCTGGTTCTTGCTTTTTAGGTAGTCATAGGCAAACCACAAAAAGAATATAGGTCCACTTTGTATAAACTTCCTCCAAATCAGCTGGGAATTCTTACACTATTCCACAACTTCCTTTTATTTTTGGATCAGTTTACACTGATGTGTGAATTTATATAGTCATGTACATCACCTCTAAATTTCACCCATTGCCATCTAAGGATTTACACCTGCTCCAGTACTTAGTGCAAACCATTTTTCAAAGAATGCACTTAAGTTTGTATTGTGTATATAGCAAGGGATGCAGCCACAGAGAGTATCATCGTTTCTGGTTCCACCTCTAAATGTCCAAATAGCCTCTATTTTTCAGAGCAACCATGGAGGAATATCCAAGGGCTAAGGATGGTGTAGAACCACCACTCTCCCTTTGTATGCAGAAATGCACATATGCAGGGGCCATTTCATGCATAAATCTACAGCGGATGATCCAACTAGAAAAATAAGAAGAATCATCTCAGAAAACAAAGGACATTTAGGCAGACCTGTTTCTAAGCGAAACGTGTTTCAAAATTTTCAAAAAGGCAGCTGCTGCTCTTTAACTGATTTTAAATTCACCCAGGAGCCTGTCAAACTATTTTCTTCTACATATTATTTTCAAAGACATGTTCTTATCGCATTTCAAGTTGTTTAGATCAGCACAGGGTTTAGATAGCGTAATTCCCACAGGTACGTACTGTAACAATATTGCAGTACTTAAAAATTCGTGTCATACTGATGTGACTAAATTTGTCTTTAAAAGCAAACATTTTCAGATACAACCTCAAGAAAAAAACAAAAACCTAAAAATGCTGATGTTTGTCAACATAGTACTTAAGATTCCTGGATTCCCCATCACTTTTTTAAAAAAGTGTCTACAAATATTTAAATTAAAAGCGGGAGGAAAACACGAAGATATAAACAATGTATATAACATGATTATAGAAAGATATCTCGATACTTTATCCAGTTTTAAAGAGAATTATACATAAAAATAAATAACTCTGTGTGTGTGTGTATTCATGCAATATTTTTTTCTGACCCAGCACACAACCTGACCTTATCTGATACACTTTCACTAATTGTCCTAGTTATAAGCTATATCCATGCTAGTTGTAGCTGTATCAGTTCCAGAATATTAGAGAGAGAAAGTGGGTAAGGTAATATCTTTTATTGGACCAACTTCTGCTAATGAGAGAGACAAGCTTTTGAGCCATGCAGAGCTCTTCTTCAGGTACTCCCAGTGTCACAGCTAAATGCAAGGTAGAACAGATTGTTTAGCATAAGTAGCTAGTCAAGGTAGAGTGGCCCTTTAACACCTTTACAGTCAGGACAAAAAGAGGAGGTTAGTGGGTTAGAGATTGTTGTAATAAACCATAAATCCAGTCTCTGTTCAGTCCATTATTTTTGGTGTCCAGCAGTGTGGCTCTGTGTGGCTCAAAAACTTGCCTCTCTCACCAACGGAAGTCGGTCCTATAAAAGGTGCTACCTCCCCTACCTACTCCCCCCACCTATAAGCTGTAAGAGAGGCAGGGGCATATGTTGGACCATATCAGGGAATTTCTGCATTGGAACCATAAAGTATATGTAGAACCATAAAGTATGTGTATAACAAGTCTGAGGCCAAGAGAAACTAGGGGTAAGATTGAATTCAGTTGAATTCCCCACAGCTTAGGCCTCTTGCTTTTTCCATTACTGTGTCTCTCCCTCTCTGTGAGAAACATGCAAGGCCAAACTACTAATTGTGTTAACACATCCTAAGATAGAAAGTCTGTTCTCAAAAACAACTGTAATTGTTCTTCCAAACAGAACACAGTTTACTAGCTTTTAACTTTTGTTATGTATGTTAAAGTTTAAGTAAATTTGAAACATCCTGAGAGTTGTTAGAAGTTAAGAAATAAGTAATAAGTGATAAATGTATGTTAAAATAGAGGATGTATGTGAATGGATGCTTGATTTAGATAAAGGATAAATTGATTTAGATAAAGAATGAATGGTCAGGGAAGTGCCAGCCTAAGAATTACAACTTCAGTCTCGATTGGCAGAAGAATGCACAGACTAGAGATAACCGGATGACCCCCGGAGGGCTGGCCAGAATCCACCCAAGTATCCCCCCGGATGGAGGGCTGAAGACTCTCGAAGAACAAGATAACACTCAGATATTCAGGGATGTGCCACCTGCTAATTGATTATCACCTCAAAGAAACATCAGCAGGATGAAGCAATTCCCATAAACTTGTAAAAGGACAAAATCCTATAAGAACAGACTCTAAAGAATGAAAACTTTTGAGTCTGGTTCTGCAGCCACCCTCCAGGAGCATCGGAAGCACATCTGACAAGGACTCGGCTCCACCCTCATGTGCAGACTACCTGGCCAGTACTCTGCCATGAGCAACCTCTAGGCTGGTAACTATAACAACTCTGCAGAACTTGTATGAATGAGTGTGTGAATGAATAAGGAAGGGTAGTGAAATAATATTGAATTGCATATCCTGATTTCTCGCTCTTTCTCTGTATTTACAATAAACCTGGCATTTTGCCTCATCCCTCTTATAAGATCCTGTTGGTATTATTTTGTTAGTGTAACACATAGCATTTTGAGTGGCAGATCCTTGCTTTTGGAATTCATTCTTCTAATGAAATATTTGTTTACTATATGGTGCTAGAGAAGTGTTCAAAGGATTGAATATTTGGGTTAGATTGAAATGATGGGATTCAGGGGGACTGTGCTGCAGCAGAAGCCTCAGGGAAATTCCTGGGAGTCACCCAAACAATCTCTTCAGGGCGCTGCCAGATCTTACTTTGCCTTGCAGGTTAACATTAGGGCACCCTGAGCCCTCTTGAAGCCTTCCCCTGCAGTGTCCAGCTCTTAACCAGTGGACACTCACAGAAATTACCAGGTAAGTGATCTCCCAAGTAACAGTCTGTGACATTCCCCTCTGGTGTTGTCTGCACCGGTGATCTGCTAGGTCACTTCAATCCTTGACTCTGGGAGCCAGCCTTACCCTGCTCTGCTGTTAGAACCCCACACTCCTGGGCTGTTCACCACAGCCTCTGGCATGTAAGCTGCTCCTTGGACTGTGCAACTGAATGACTCTAGCCAATAGCTCCAGTCCCAGACACAACCCTAGGAACCTCCATCTTGCAGTGCCCAGTTATGCCTGTTGGATGATGCAAGCTTATATGACAAAGAAATTGATATGTACCAGGCTTGTTATCCCAAGGGGAGTCTCTGACACACTTCAGACCAAATGCACTGCTTCAGGTAGAATAAACAAACAAATTTATTAACCACAAAGATAGATTTTAAGTGATTATAAGTCAAAGCATAACAAGTCGGATTTGGTCAAAGGAAACAAAAGCAAAATGCATTCTACGCTGATCTTAACACTTCCAGTGCCCTTACAAGCTTAGATGCTTCTCACCACGGGCAGGCTGGTTGCCCTTCAGCCAGGCTCTCCCCTTTGATCAGCACTTCAGTCGCTTGGTGGTAATTTCTGTAGATGGAGGTGGAAGAGAGAGGAAGAGCATGGCAAATGTCTCTCCCTTTTATCATGCCCTTTCTTCCCTCTTGGCTTTGTCACCCCCCCACACCGCTTCAGAGTCAGGTGAGCATTACCTCATCACAGTCCGAAACTGATCAAAGGAAGGGGGGTGACTCACTCAAGAGTCCAACAGATCCTTTGTTGTTGCCTAGGCCAGTGTCCTTTGTTCCTGTGAGGCTGGACTGGGTTTGTCCAACACATGCCCTGATGAGGCGTGAACTGCCCCTCTCCTTCTGGAGAGTTTTTGCCTGGGCTTGTTTTAAGCCATGAGGACACATTTTCAGCCTCATAACTATATACATGAAATTACAACCTGTAACATTTCAATAACATTACTATAACAACGATTACTATAACATTACCATAACAACAATGCTCAGTACATCATGAGCCTTCCGAAGACACCTGACATGACAAACTTTATACCTACCACACAATCATATTATAAGGATGAACATGGGGATGCTGGGTGTTCCTGCGAGGTACAGAACACAGTCCACACACCAGCTTGTCTGGTTCAGCTGAGGATCAGCTTCAATATAACACAACACTGGTATATTTATAGTGAAAACAATCATACATTTATTATCGAAGGTTAATATCTAAGAGATAGTGACTAAGGATAATGTTGGAAACAAAAACTTCTACATATAAACCAAAAAGTATAACATGCTTCCTAGAATCTAAACTTAACAGGCTAAAACCATTGTTTAAAGTAGTTTCTCTCATCTAAAGCAATCTCCCAGCATCTCCAACCAACATGGCTGGGATCCCCCTATCATGAATGCAAAAAGCCTGGTTCTTTTTGCTTTCTCAGTGAAGGATAAATGGATATCTTTTTGCCTTCCCCTTATATTCCCCAAAGTCATTGTCTGCTTCCAGAGACAGGACAACCTCCTGTGGTTCAGTCCCCTGTGTCTTGCTACTCTGTTGACTTCATATGTAAGTGGCACTTCCATTGTGTTGGCTTACAATGCTTAATCTAACATGCCAACAGAGAAGCAGGTGAATCAGTGTTTTTGTTTGTCAGCTTTGCCTTGGACACAGACTGTAAAATATATTTTCAGTACATATACACAACTCCTTCAATTTCATCAGTACAAAGATCTCACAACCATTATAAGGATCAGTATGACAAAAGCTTTTATTAGAGTCTTCACATGACATCATTTAGGAATAAATACCAGTTTGCCCTGACAGTGGTGGCATGGTCAAACCACAGTATAACTATGTTATAAAAATGTTTTATAGCATAAACCTCTTCTTGGGCTAATAAATTGCATTTGCTAGCACGTTTTTACACAGTTGGGCTCTGACTATCCTGGGTGGCCAATCTGTATTCTACCCACTACAGCCACACTTGTTAAACTACTGGAAGCTCTTTGTAGATGGAGCCTACATTTTTTTAGGCAATTCTAAGGCTTCTTACTTCCAGCATTGTTCAATAAATTAATCTCTCTAGATCTCTTTTAGCATCTACAGCATCCAGCTAAGGTATCCGTTGTAACTGGGCCTCAAACACATTACAATTCCTCTTCTTTTACACTGGGCCATGTGCTCTAGAAACATCCAGGCTTATTTCCTAAACCCTATCAATCACATTTCTCAGGTGTGATGTTGCAAAATTAGACAATGCCATGACAGCAATCAAAACATTAGTGAAGGCTCCTCCACTGGCATTCAAACAGCAGTAATGAAAGGGGAGGAGAAAATCTATCCAGTAACTTGTCCAGTAATTTGAGACATGGGTAAAGGCAACTCAGATCTATTCATTATCTAAAATAAACATGCAAAACCAGTACTGTGGAGAAATAGTAGTATTTAAAATTATATATACATATATAACATATATATGAACTAATTATCCCTCACAGCACCCTTCGAGGTACATAACTATTATTTATCCCTCATTTTATAAATTGTAAAATTGACATAATTTCATCAAGTATTATAAGAATTATACAATTCCACAAAAAATTCTCTGAATAATTAGTGAATAGTGACAGTGAATGACTGAAGAAGGGAGAAAGAAAGCATGTGTTCCACTTTTAGCCTTAACAGGAAAGAAAATAGCTACCTTAGGCCAATATACAGTAAGGACACAGTCCTGCTTCCTTTGAAATTTGTGGGGAAAACTCCTATTGATTCCAATGATAGCAGGGTCAGGCCCTAAATAAATATTTGTTTGTTCATTATCAGAGCTTATTGATATGCAGATTTATATTCAGTCATATGTTTAATACCCTCCTTATACTGTGCTTGTATACATATATAAAAAATACAATTAGTAGCAACAAGGTGTCAGGTGGACAAACTTCAATCTAAAGAATTTATAAAAAACAAAAGAGGTGAGTGGATCTCTGAAATTGCAGTCAGACCACATTAAGCTGTAAGCACATCACTTACAAGATGCTATTGTTTATTCTGTATAACTATCCCAAGTTATCATGTGATTGTCCACTGTTGCACAACTTGCCATGGTACAAGTGGTACGGTAGAAATTAGTTTGCAGCCAACTTTTGACAAGAACCTCAAATTAACTTATAACAGACTCCCAACTGTGTTTACAATTTGAGTTACAGCTGCCACCTTGCAGTTACACCCCCACACTTAGCTCACAAGGACAGATTCAATGAGAAAATGCCCTGCATTCATTGTCTCATTATCAACCTAACACACCTTGTAAACAGAATATGGCTCAAATATGTGTATGACTAAGACATTATTGTAAGATTAAGGTCTGGAATAATAAAACAGTTCCTTATAGCTGAAAAATAATTGTAACATAAAATTCTTTATTTTGACTTTTTATGGAAAGATTTATCGAGGGGAGAGAGGAGTGGAGTGGAGTGGAATCAAATGCTGAAGGGGGAGGGCCAAGAATTTACTCTGTAAATTGGCAGGCTGCCGAAAGCACCTCTGGTAGGGGATATGCAACTTTAATCTTTATTACGGAATGATCACAAATGGACTGTTTCAGAAGACCATCTGTTCTCAGTGGAGCATTGGAGCAGCAGGCTGCATGCTTCATTCTGTCCTTCACCTTGTGTTCTTGATTCTTAGCAAAGCTCCCATTCTGAAAGGTTAGAATTTATTAATGGAATGCTGTGTGCATGTGTGTTTGTGGCTTTTTTATTTCAACAACAACTGTTTATTTTAATAGATGACAGGACTGACAGCTGCTGGTTTATTTTAGCCCCCCAAAATCTCAGACTTTCCAAGAAATATGTGATATTATTGTGTTATTGGATCTCTCTATTGAAGTTGAACACAAGAAACTTTCACTTTGATGTCCAAGATGACTGATAAATGTCAGACTACGTTTCCATTATGAAACATTTTCCTGAATGGACAGTGTTGATTCTCTCTCCATTTTTTTCTGCTTTAACCCCTTAAATGGCTCAGTCATGGCTACTATCTTTTCAGATGAAGAGCTCTTCAAGGGATGAATGTGTGTCTCCGAATGTATGAGGGTAAGATAAAAGATTTTGTACATTTGCTGTATTCCATTTTCACAACTTGCCTTGAACCTTTTACTTTTAACAGATCGGAATTACCTTGGTCATACTGCAAACTGAGTCTTGCCAATTTTGATCAAATTTTGACAAATAATAATAGTGTTGTACAGCTGGAGAATAACAATGTCAAGCAGGTTTACTGACTGAATTTTAAACCCCTCACATTAGTAGACCCCTCACAATAAGGCCATGTCTACGCTACCAATTTTTGTCGACAAAAGTGATGTTGACACCCAAAAGTCAACATAATAAAAATCGGAATTTCATGTTCACACTTGCTTCTTCTGTTGGCAGATCACATCCACGTTGGGGGAACCATCATTGGCAATGTGAACAATGCACTGTGGGTACCTATTCCACAGTCCAGCTCGACACCTTCTGTCACTAAGTGTTTTGGGAAGGCAGAGCAGATAGCAGCGCATCTTGGGACTGGGCTCAATGTCCCATAATGCATTGCTTTCTGTCCCAGCACTCCATAGGCTTCCAGCTTTCTTTTGAGGCATTTTTGCAACGACACTTCTTTGCTGTGCATTTTTGTGACAAGGGATGGATCCCGCACTGCTCTCCTATGCTTTGTTAACTGTAATGAAGACATTGCGGATGGCAGTGCAGTTAATCATGAAGTTCCTAACAGAGGAAGACTCGCAGGCACCCGACATTCTGCGTGATATGGATGGGGCAACTTTAGATTGCTTTTGGTATTCACAGAGCAACTGCTTAGGGTAGACATTACTTTTGGGCTGGGGAAACAAGCATTGAATTGTGGGATCATATTGTCATGCAGGTGTGGGTGAAGAGCAGTGACTACACAACTTTTGGATGCAGAAAGCCACCTTCTTCGAACTGTGTGCGGCACTCACCCAAGACCTGAGGCGCAAGGACACCAGAATGAGAGCTGGTGTCTCGGTAGAGAAGTGTGTGGCAATCGCTGTGTGGAAGCTGGTGACTCCAGACTGCTACTGGTTGGTTGTGAATCAGTTTGGAGTGGGGAAGTCAACTGTTGGGGCTGCGTTAATGCAAGTGTGAAGGGCAATAAATCGCATCCTGCTACGAAGGGTCGTGACTCTGGGAAATGTGTGTGAAATAGTGGATGGCTTTGCAGAAATGATTTTCCTAACTGTGGAGGGGTGATAGATGGCACACATGTTCCAATTTTGGCACCAGACCACCTTGCGATGGAGTACATCAACAGGAAGTGGTACTTCTTCATGCAGGTGCTTGTGGATCACCGTGGGCATTTCACTGACATCAACGCAGGGTACACCATGAAGGTCCATGATGCATGCATCTTCTGGAACACCAGCCTATACAGAAAGCTGCAAGTGGGGACTTTCTTTCCAAACCAGAAGATTACAGTGGAGGATATTGAAATGCCCATAGTGATCCTGGAAGACCCGGCATACCCCTTACAGCCGTGGCTCATGTAACCTTATGTGTGACACCCTGGACAGCAGAAGGGAGCGGTTCAACAACTGGCTGAGTAGGTGCCAGATGACAATTGAATGTGCCTTTGGCAGATTAAAGGCGCGCTGGCGATGCCTTTATTGCAGGTTAGACCTTAATGAGGATAATAGTCCCATGACCATAGCTGTGTGCTGTACGTTGCATAATCTCTATGAAGTTAAGGGTGAAAGGTTTCCTCGGGGTGGAGTACTGAGGCAGACTGCTTGGCTGCTGATTTTGAGTAGCCAGATACCAGGGCTATCAGAGGAGCCCAGTGGGGGGGCAATTTGAATCAGGGAGGCTTTGAGGGAGCACTTTGACAATGAGCACCAATCAGACATGCCTCAATGTTACATTACACGTAGTTTTCCTGGGAAGTAATGATGACATCTGGGGCCATATATTCCACTCAGAAAATGATTAAAATGTAAGTGCATGTATTGGTAGTGCCTGCAATCTCCATTTGTAGAAAAAATATAAAGATGATTAACCATTATAAATCTTTGTTTTTATTGAACAAGAAACAGCACATATGGATGCTTGCTGGGAGAGGAGGAACCAGAGAAGGGTGGACTTTCACTGCTGTATGTAGATCCAGCTATCATTGTGAAAGTTGTCCAAGGAGTGAAGGGGAAACCAAAAAGTCCTGGAAAGTGGAAAGTAATGTGTGGGTGGAGCTTGGGGGGGCATGGAAAAGAGTTCTGAATCTGCTGCAATGGACACTGAGCACAGATCTACTCAGTCTGCAGCATTATTAAGGACTTCAGCATCTTTGTTTGCTTCTCCATTACTTTAATCATCTGCTCAATTGTGTCCTTAAACACGTGATTCTCTTTTCTGTCCTGCCGTTCGCCTTCCCAGCATGCCTTGTGTTCCCTTTTTTCTGCATTGGAGCACTGCAGTACCTCTCAGAACCTGTCATCTTTGCTGTGTCTTGGGAGCTTTCTTATCTGGCGGAGACGCTCAGACAGGGTGCATAGGGTTTTCCTGAAGGCCAAATCTGGTGAAGCACAGGGGACAATGCACAGAAGCGGGAATGTTAAATTCCTGCACAGCGTTGAAAAATTTCAGTTAAATACACCCTTTTGCAACATTCCAATCATCTTTTCATTGACCCTAGCCAGGCACAATCTCTGCGAACACGCAGAGCATGGTGAGTGTTGGCAGGGCTGGGGAGTGGGAAAGGCGCTTCACAGGGGAAAAGAACACACACTCTTTGCAAATGTCATGGTGCAGCATTCTAGTGAAAAAATTCTAAAATTCTCCCACACTTTTCCACAGGTAGGGGTAATTCCAGCAGACATCTCACTGCTAAGGGTAAGCAGGGAAACGAGGGTCTACTCCATGCTTATGCCTTCCACCCTGCTCCCTATGCTGTTCACCTATGTGCCGCTTTGGTCTCTGCACAAGTGATTGCCAAATGGTGAGGGAAAGTTTCCTACAAAGGGGGAAGGAACAAAGCTGCTCTGCCACGGAACCTTCAGCAAAGGATTGCTAAGTACCTTCAGGAAACTTTTCTGGAGATTTCTCTGGAGGATTCCCGTGAGATCTCAGCATGCATCAATACCCTGTTCCACTGTCCTGATTAGCTACACAGGGAAGTGTCCAGCTCACAGAAACACAGCCAGCCTCCCACATTTCTATACCCTGAACCCACCTCTGCATTACACAAGCCATGGCCACTTACCAGGAATCTCATCTCCTGCTTCTTACTCCCTGGAGAGCAACTGCTCAGACTGGCTAGACACCTCTGGAGTGGAAAACAGTTCCTGGCTGCCTCCCTCACCGGGCAACCCCGCCAGGAGTTGCACATCCACATCTAACTCCACCTCTTCATCAAGAACTCTGTCCTCCAAGTTAGGTCCTCTTTCCGCTGCCTCTGTTCCCTCCAAAGTATCCACAGGGCTCTTGGCGGTGGAGGTGGGGTCACCACTGAGGATAGCGTCCAGCTCCTGATAGAACCAGCAGGTCTTAGGTGAATCAACGGAGAGACGGTTTGCTTCCCTCACCTTATGGTATGCCTGCCTCAGCTCCTTTATCTTCGCTCTGCACTGCAGTGTGTCCCGATCATAGCCCTTTTCGCATAAGCCTTGAGAAATGTGCCCATAGGTATCCCAATTCCTATGGGTCAAGCTCAGCTGGGACTGCACAGCCTCCTTTCCCCATATACTGATCAGATCCAACAGCTCCACAGTGGTCCAAGCAGGACAGCGTTGCTGTGATAACCCACCATGGTCACCTGGAAAGATGTGATGAGACCACTCCACACTGAGCCAGCAGGAAATGGAATTTCAAAAATTCCTGGGGCATCTAAGTGGGAGGGGCAGATGGTTGGTTACCTGGCTGCATGGTGGTGGAGTTCAAACTGCTGACCAGAGTGGTCAGGATGGGCATTGTGGGACACCTCCTGGGGGCCAATTAAAGCGATGAAATCAAGCGTGGTGTCTACACTGGCACTTTGTCAAGAAAAATATAGAGGAAAAAGACGTAAGTCTCTCGTTGTTGTGGATGTATTTAGTCACCAAAACCAGGCATTTTTCCTAACAGAAGTCACATCGCAGTGTGTATGCCCTGACAGTTTGGTCAACAATAGGCAGTTTTTGGTGACAAAACTTGGTAGTGTAGACAAGGCCTAAATATTAACACTGCCAGGCACCATAATACGGAGGTTTCATGATTTTGGGAGACAAGGGCCAAGATTTTTTAAAGTGACTTGATTTTGGGGTGGCCCAACTTGAAACACCTTGAAGAGCCCTGATTTTCAGCACCTAAAAATTAAGGCACCCAAAATTATCAGTCACTTCTGAAAACTTTGCCCAAAATCTAGTAGTCTTCTTAGACCTTCCCATTAGCCACAGAAAGCCTTAAATCAAAGCAAGAATGTATTCATTCTTGGTAAATATCTTGAGATGATTAAAAATAATACAACAGTGTGGACCCAATCCTTCTCCCATTGAAGTCAATGTGATTCCTTCACTTTTAGAGGAACATGCCTGGGCTCTGCATTTGTTGCACATGGAAAGGGAAATTATGGCTTAATATTGGCTGTTTACCCTAAAAAAATAAATAAATGTAAATATTTTCAGTCACATTTCCTACTTCGATATTTTGCATACAGTTCAGTGATGGATAGCCTGTCATCATATAGGAGATAAAGTAGTTCTTTTCTCTTCCGTGGAAAGTATACAATGAAGACACGGAATGAAACACATTTCAGGAAACGATTACTGATCTAGTTCATATAGAATTACAGCATTCATTAATGATCCATCCCTTACTTTCTAAATGCAAAAGATCTTTCCTGAAAAAAAAAATAATCCACCACCCTCAGAATAGCATTTGTTATTTTTAATTCTAATCCTAGGGCTTCTCCAAGAGAAACCACTATATTACAGTCAAAATGCATACTTGCTGGGGAGTGTAATTCAATTATTCTGACAGCATTTCTAATATTTATCTTTTAGTACCTAAAGATTTATTGTTGTGTCCCTTAAATAAAAGTGTGGAAGAATTAAAAAAAAAACCAACCAATGTTTTCCTAATTTGCAACAGCAGTAACAAACAACTTTGATCTTCTAACAATGTGATTACTAAGGATAATGTTCTAAGTATGTCTTTTTCATCAAATAGAATTTCAAAACAGAATCTTGTTTTGAGATTGGAACACTGCTCCTTTTCTGAAGCTGTCCTTGTGGAACATACACAATGACACAATAGCAGAACATTGGGGGATAGGATTGGGCAAAAGGAGGTGAAAGTGAAAGAATTTTAATGTTTTTAAAAAGTAAAATATATTGAAAAGAAAAAATATTAAGTATTAAAAACAAAAGAAATATACATTAGCCACATTTAGTGCTATCAACAGGATTTAGGATTCATCTTAATCCATTATATTAACTGAAAGACCAGGGGTGAAATCCTGGTCCCATTGAAGTTAATGGAAAGCTTCAATTGACTTTAATGGGTGTCAGGCTTTCACCTCAGATTTATTTTTTTCACAGATCAGGTTTTCCCATTTACTTCAGCTGGGGTTGGTGGTGCTCAGCACTTCTGAAAATGAGACCATTAGTATGAGCCATAGTGCTCACTATCATGAATAAAACAGTGGCTTCACTGGGACTACACACATGTAAATAAGGATTGTGAGTAAGGGTTGCAGGATTAGGTTGCTAAACCTGATTCATACTAGTTGTGACATTAATAGGAATGAGTGCAGAGGAAAATAGTGACAATTTATTTTATAAAAATTCTTTATGGGAAATGTTTCAGACATTACTATTAAATTGTTTTTGAAATTGGTTTAGTACAGACAATAGAATCTTTCAATAAGTCTACTCACCAGAGTAGGAATTTCTTATGTGAGTAAAGATTTGTTGAATCAGACCCCCCTATACTTGTCGTAATAGGGCAAGATGTTCTATGCACATTTTAAAGGCACAAGGATTGAGTTGTTGTTATAAAGATACAAGATTGGTTAAGGAACAGAAGATATAGATCAGATATTTGATTTCCCCAAAGTCTGAGTTAGCTAGCACTTCCTGCAATGTATATTAGAGAGTCCAGTTATTAATTATTTTTACCACACTCAAAAATGTGTTAGTCACTTTACAGGAGAGAGACAGAGAATGAGAGAGAGATGGTCCAGGCCCCAAAGAGCTAGAAACAGGACAGAATAATTCCATGTTCAGAGACAGTTTAATTTCTTCTGAACTGTTTTTCACATCTCAAATTCAAGTTCCGACAACTAGAGGAAAGTCATATATGAAATCTCATATCTGATTCTCTTGATATTTCTGGTTGTTCTGATTGGAATACCAGCTGTGAACTTGCAGCTAATTTTAGTACTGGGTTGGATTCAAACAACAAAGTGTCCATTTTCTGGCGGAATTCTCATGAGTCAATCAAAACATTTCAGAACAAGATGGTGGTAATCTCAGAAGAATTTTGGGCTCAAATCACAGCAGAACAGCTTGTCATATTCCTTTTATGCCATTAGATGTGAATCAAAAGCCTAGCCCTGATCTGTCCTTTAACCTGTATCCAAAACCCATCCATGAAGCTAATTCAGATCTGTATCCATTTCCACCATCATACACATGCTGGATCATCCACCCTTCTGAAAAGGAGATCCAGATTGGACTTCATTTGAAATGTGTCAGTGCCACTCATTAATTAGCCTGATGAATTAGTGGTGAGTGATGCAAGACTCTTCCTTTTCTCTCCAGGGAACTCCTTCAGGAACTCGTTGACCCCTTCCAATAATATACAGATAGTTCTTCGCTTCCTCTAGGGTGCATTATATATGTGTTGAGACAAAACAATCCTAATGTCCAAGATCTGTAAACTCTGCCTTTAAAAATGCTTCTGGAACCCTCTGCCCAATATATTCACTGCATTCTCCCTCCCCTTAGGTTGAATGTATACTCCATGCATCCCTGGTCCAGGAAGTCACAAATTGGTTCTGAACATACATATAAATAATTAGCTGCGGGAACTAAGATTCACTTTTGATTAATATAAATTTCAATACCCTTTCAGTAATGTTACTGAAAGCATAAAAAGTTCTTTCGTACAAGGATTCTGTAGGTTATTTGATTTCATTTATCAGCCGTAGTAGTGGGGAAACCTGAAGAATGTATGAGTGAAAGTATCTTGGGGTTGGTCTACACTAACGCTGTAAATCAATCTAAGTTATGCTACTCCAGTTAAGTAAATTACGTAACTGAAGTTGAAGTAACTTAGGTCCAATTACAGCAGTGTCTACACTGCGCTATCTCGATGACTGTCCCAGAGACTGAGCGTGTCTTCACCAGACCTGCAAAATCGACACCGTAGCATCAATTGCAGCAGTGCTGATTTAGCTGGTAAGTATAGACATGGCCTTAGTCAATAAAAATGCTGGACATTTAAGGAGAAAGGCACTAAATAAATAAATACCCTCCCCCCTCCCAAAACAAAACAAAACAAAACCACTTTTTCATAAAAGTGGGGGGCTTTATTTTTCTGGCCACAGCGCTTACACACCAATATGTTGCTCTTTGATCCTTCAATTCAAGGAGTTAGGGATTCACAGGAGATTGTAAATTGAAGTTATTCCAACTATTGTACATTTTGGAGTGACTGCACACCTACAGCCTATTTGCACTACCCACTTAGGCCAGCAATAGAGGCAGGTATTTCCCTAGTAACCTGCTGCTTGATGAAACATGCTTGTTGGTTACACACACATATCTGCTTCCTAAAACAGCTTAGCAAGAAAATGTCTACCTCAAAAAATTACATAGGGTGAAATATTTACTAAAAGATTCAGACAGCTGAAATTGAAGGCAAAAATATTGAATTTCAGGTTGTTGCACCACTTTGCATTTGGTTATATAGATGCATAGCGCACAGTGCTAGTGTTTGCTACACTATAACTTTCCACTCCACACAAGAATTGCTTTCTGCATGTCAGCTCTGACCTCTCTCACTGAAACATCAATGACAACACTCAAATTGTTTTACCTGTTTAAGACAATCTAAAAGCTTCAATCAGCAGTGATGAAGGGCAGCAATACACATTACTTGTCCCCTATATAGACTCAGGGATTTTGATGCTTAATATTAAACACTTCACTTCTTAAAACTGTTATGAAAGAAGCTTGGGTTCTGTTCCCAGAATCTTACTACATAGACTGGAAGAAAGTGGACTGCTGTGGAGATGGGTCAAAGACAGACAGTGAAGGCTCATTAAGAAGGGCTTGCTTACCCAATTCTGAATCAGATAGAATACCTGCAGCAGCAGAATGGCTCTGGGGACATCTTTACTTGTCAGTATTGCTTATCTATTCACATGGTACAGGTTACTAGCCTCCACTGGGATTGGAGGGTGTCTCCTATCACTAGACAGCAATCCCTCTGGCTGATTATTAAGGAGAGGTGCTGATGGGCTCTGAAGGAAATTTCATTAGCACTGTCCACACTAGTGGAAAGTTAGATCCATTTTGAAAACTGTTTTTCTACCATGGCTGAGCTGTGTTAGCAAAACAAATGAGCTTATCCAGGCTACTCCAGCAACTACTTTTATGGACTAATCCTCTTCCCACTGGAGTCAAAGGCAAAACTACTGAATTAATGGGGATCAAGATTTGGCCCTAAGTATATCAGACAAAGGTTCCTGAAGGAGGCTTTGACAACTGTGTTTTAGTCTGCGGCCTCCCTCTTCTACCATCTGACAGAGCTTCAACAGGCTCTGGAGCACATTTGTAGTATAGCTTCAAATCTGTGTCATGCTGACCCAAATATGCGAGTCTGTTCCCTAATTATATCAAGATCCTTAGTATAACCAAAAACTGGTAATGTGGACAGGCCTTTTCTTTCCTCTTCAGCTATTAAGTGGGACCTCAAGCATGACAGTACCTGGGATTTATACAGCTCTCACCGTGATACAGAGCACTGGAGGTGTGGTGGATATTATAAACGGTGGATATTATAAACACCGAATTTAAAAAACACGTTGAGCAGTGGGGCCATCTTCTTATCCCTTACATTTACCAGTACTATTTCTCCAGGAGAGCATCTAGATACACTAATGAGGTTAATATCCTACAAGAACAAATGCAAGATAACTCTTCTGAAAAAAAATCGGTCAGTGAGAATGCCACGATGTTCCAGTAATACTGAATAATTCTCCAGCTATTTTTCAATACTCAACAGTAATAAATTTTTTATAAGGGATGTAATTCAGTGGTTCTAAAAGTTAAATACACTTTTTCAAGAATCTATATAAGTAAAAAAATGTTTTTATGGGAATATGGAATTATTTTGGCTTAAGATTTGTGCAATAATTGATTTAAGTAATAATTTGTAGTAGGAGGAATGGCTTCTGAGTTTTAAAATTTCTGTTCTGTAAAGTGCATATTACTGTGCACATCTAATTCTGATCCACCCACAAGATACTGGCTGTTTACAGAAACAGCTTTGCAAGCAAACCTTCTAGAGAGAGACTTCATCTCACAAAGTGGTCTGAGGGTGGAGATACTGGCCAGTGTATCAACCCCCACTTTGCTCCAAAATTTGAAACTAGCATATGGCAAAACAAAAGCATTATTATCACCATCCCCTGGATGTAAGGAGACTCAATATTAGTCTTTATTTATAGTAGCACTAATAGCCATTAGTGGGCAAGACCATCTTCCCATAATTCAGGAGATAAAATAGCAGCTCTTCTAGTTTTTGCATGAAGCATTGTGTTGCATCACAGAACTGGCAATGCAATGGTAAAGCGCTGGTGTCAAAAACTGACATTATATATACAATGAATGTTATGCTAAGCAACTGACAAACAGTGTACACAGGCATTGTAATAGATTGGATGCATGTCTGATACCTAATAGTAGGGTGAATGTCTCAGATTAAGCTTGGCAGATTTATTAATACACACAACATACATTTGCGTGATATAATTACAATATCAGGAAGCTCATTCACAGAACTGACATTGCTAGTCATAAGTTATACTTTTGGGTCATTCTTTTTGACATGAAATAAACAGAGAGTGATAACTGCATCATAGCTCCTTTAAAAAACCCAGGGTGAAACCTCAGCCCAATTGAAGTCGATGATAAAATTCTTATTAACTTCCGTAAGGCCAAGATTTCACCCCAAGGATTGATCTTTGGGGTCTCTCTTTTTAGTGAGAGAACAGGATTCCTGATAGGGGTAATCTTTACAGGTTTCATAATGATAAATAAATTTTAAAAATCTGCTACAAAGACAAGTATTAAAAATACAACTGCAATATTTAGGTGTATGTTTTCTTTTATACACATAGGTGATTTTTCAATAGCCTTATGAAAACTTATGCGTACACATCAAGGACAGCATATACTATGGATGGTTAAACCAATTCAGGTAAACTAATAAAAAAACAACAAAATCATCTCTCCTTTTATTGTAAGTGTTTTTTGGTGATGGTTTGGAGGAGATAAAAAAATGCTTAACTAATTTTCATATCATGAACCTTTGATTTTCCTGTGAAAAAGTCAGAATTTTCACATAGAAATAGCTTAACAGGAAATCTTATCAGAGAGCCTGTTTTGGTGAGCTTTCCAATCCAATTCTGCAGACCAAAGAGTTCAAATAAGGATGAATTGCTGAACTTGTGGGTACTTGCCTTAACTAACCCATGAAGCTTTCAAGGTTACCAATCCCCAGAATATACCAGACTGAGATATGTCCTTTTAAGAACCTTTCTTAAAATGCAAAGCATTCCGTTGCCTCTCCCATTTGAATAAACAGCAATTATAGAATAGAAATGTAGAAAGAATTAGAACTGACATAAATGAATATTTCAGAGATAAAAAAGAAAAAAAAAATCTTAAACAATGTGCAAAATCTAGGTAAGAACTTTCCTGCAGGAGTTGGTGTTCCTGCTTATTATGTGACCTGCTTATTATTATATGACCACTCATAGTTTCTCATATTACCTACATTATTTTCATTCATGAAAATGTCCATGCACTTCTACTAGATTATTATGCAAACCAGAACCATTCTGAAAAAAAGCACGTGGAAATGAAGGTTAGCATTGGTAAATTTAGCAAAAAGTTTAAAGATTATGAAATTACACTATGATATTACAGCATGCAGTGAACTCCAGACTTCCTTACAACACTTGAGGAAATGCTCCCAAATTTCACAATGTTTGGTCAACATACAATTTGGGTATAGAGCTCACTCATTCATGGTAGTTGGATGATATCTTTAATAAATAGAAATAACAAAGGAGATGTCCTGTGGAGAAAAATTAAATGCAGATACTGCCCCATTCAGATTTGAAGAAACAGCATACTATCCTAATATACCTTATTTTGGTGTGCAGCATATAAACTATGGGTAATATTAAGGAAATCATTTATCTAATTGCAGGAAGCTGGACTGCATTGTCTCTAGCTTTAGCAATGCTTTAATGCACTTGTGCACATAAACAAAGGGATATAGATTACCTGATTTTCATTTGTCAGGTTTCTGCAAAACAGACATATGATTCAATCTTTAGAAGGTGGCTCACTTTAAAATCTAATTTCACATTCATACGGCAAGTCCTAATGAGCCCACTAGGAGTAAACAAATTAGTCTCCAGGATGTATTATACATTAATTAATCAGACTAATAGTATTATGAAATGTGTAATAGATGAAAATTAGTTCCAAGCACAGTACTCGCCTTGAAGAAAGCAAGCAGAGAAGAGTTATAGCATAATAAAAATATTCTCAATTTCTATCAATGTAAGTTAAATCAACTCCACTTTATTAATGGAATATATTTCACTCCTATCTAACCGCATATTGTAGTGGGACCGATTATGATTTTTCAGGAGACTTTTTCACTATAACGTGAAACTTATTTTTAAAATTTGTTGACTTACAAAATCAGTATTGGAAAGATTTAACCTTGTACTGACCCAAGTATAAGGTCTCAGCATGCGGCATACAAAGCCACTTCAACTCAAGTTGGTGGGAACAGGAGAGTCCTTACCATTTTCATGACTGCTGCAGTTCTCTAACAAAGGAGGCTGTTTGACTCCCAGCAGGGAATCTGCAAACTGCATTTTTAATCTAAATAAAATGCACCTAGAACTGACAAGGAGAAGAGAGGAATCCTAAAGGGAGGTAGATTTTAAATTAAACCAATAGGGAAGGTCTGACATGACTGGACATTCCAAAAGTAACTGGAGGACCAGAGGTTCTGAATGTTTAAAAGAGAAAAGCAATATACTTGCCCACTGTTTCCCCTTTCCCAATTTGTGGATGCTCTGACCTCTAGATGCACTGAGGGTTAGACAAGATCTCAGAGAATGTTACAGGAGTATTAAGTAAATGCACCATATCCTTTTGTAACTAAGCTTGTTGCCATTTTTACAAAACCTTTTTGTGATTGTCATTTGTATGACAGAAGCACCTAGAGACCCCAACTGCTATACACACAAAATCTGTACCCTGAAGAGTTTACAACCTAAACAGACAAGAAATTGGGTAGGAGGAGAACAAGGCACAGAAATGCCAAGTTCACAGCAGGCCAGTGCCAGGAATAGAACCGAAAACCTGAACACTAAGAGCTATAATTCTGCTAGGCTGAGGCTCCATGTGCTCAACCCTCTCCCTCTGCTCAATCCTCACTAAATACTTATGTAAGAGACGCACAGAATCAGGCAATGAATAAATAAGGCAGGCAATACATAATGTCAGGAATATTATGCAAGGAGGCAGTCATTTCTATAATTACTAGGGAACATTTCAGCATTTAGTTCAAAATCTCAGTCTGCACATTGTTGTTTTTATTTAATATAAAATTCACAGTTATGCATATTATATTCAGTAGCACATGATACTGTGGTTTGAAGTGAGACTGTCAGTTACATAATTACTGGGTGAGCTTTTCAGGATGTACAAAACTCCTAATCTCACTGTGCAAAAGTTGTTTTAATTCATGTAAAATTTAAAAATTTTCAAAATATTTAGTATCAACTACATGTTAATGCTTATGTTCATACACAAGAGCCATGGCAATGTTTGCACACTGTGGCAGGTATAGTTTTGTGGCTATAATGGATTGTTTTGACCTTGCTTGCTACTATTTTACATTGGCAATTACACAGATAGGCCAAAATTAGGAGGGTTGAATGTGGATTTCTCTTCTCTTCACCTCCTCTGCTCTTTTCAAAATAATTTGTGGCTAAATTTAGTGCTGATGGAGGTTGATAGGTTTGGACAAGACCAGGCATAACACAGTTAGATAAATTGCAAACTTCCCCATTCCTAAATCCTGATTTTTATTCCAGTTCTGAGCCTCTCTTGAAAAAAGAGACAGTCTTGTTCAGTCTTGTTTGTGTGTGTTAGGGTTGCCAGGTTTCGTTTTTTGACTGGAAAGTCCGGTCAAGGGAGCTGGCAGTATCCAGTTAGATGTACTGACTGGACACCAAAAGTCTGGTTACTGTGGATGGAAGGCGCTGGGTCATCAACTGTTGCCAGCCCCTGCTCAGCTGGGGCTGCCTCCTGCCTGCATCTCATTGGCAAGGCAGGCAGCATGTTCCATGTCAGGTTGCAGTTCCTCTCCCTGCCCTGGAGCAGAGGGAGGCCAGTTAAGGGAGAGAGGGAGGTGGACACAGGTCCACTGACAGGGGGTGGGGAGGGAGGAGGGAGGCGGAGGAAGGGGGCAGTTGCCCATGGTTGCCTTAAATCGCCTGGGCAGGCCGCAGGGCTCCTAGACATGCGCAGGGTGGTACTGGTGGTGGCGAAGGCAGCTGGGAGGGCAGCTGGAAGCCCAGAAGACAGCGCCCAGCAGCGCAACAGCAGCTTGCTGGGCACCAGCCAGTGCAGGTGCAGCACCGCCCAAATATCAGGTGGACCGTTGACTGTTCTGCCCTTGGGCCCAGAATTGCTGTCGGCGGGCCTGGGTGGACAGCAGTGAGTGACGGAAGGAGGAGGGAATGGAAGCAGCAAGGAATGGGGCCTCAAGGAAAGAGGTGGGGTCTGGGCCTCAGAAATTAGAAAGTTAGCAACCTTAGTGAGAGAAGTAACCACTAGAGCTAGGATGAATGGACTACCAATCTCAACCTCTGTTACACCGATCAGTATTTGAGTCCATATCTCTCTAAATGAAAAATAGTACAGTAACCCACTGGGCCAGCTAGCCCCAAACTTTTGACTTCAGTGGAGCGGCACTTGCTTACACCAGGTCTGAATTTGGCTCATTGCTGCAAATCAAAAATAAATAAGGGGCAGAGGGAAGGCAAAGGTAGTGGGCTAAGTTCCTTTTGCAACTCTCAGATTCTGGGTTCCTTCAGGGGTTGATGGAGCCTGGAATAAGTTAGCGTAGCCCTTGGGAAACATGGAAGCCTAGCATGACTACCTATGGGTTTCTCAGCAGCCCAAAATATCTTTGAAAGACAAGTACACTTTCCCCATCTTATTCTCTTTCAAGTGTTAGCACACCCTTACACCAGGAGCTGCTGGGGAGATGGGGTCAGCCCTCTGCATTCCCCAGTCCTACATTTCTTCCGTCCTATCGGAATGGGGCTCCAAAACTATTGTGGCTGCCAATATGGATGGCCAGTGCTTGGCAAGAATATTGGGGCAGATTTTCAAAGGCACAAATGTAGTTTGGAGCCCAAATCCTATTAACTTTCAATAGGATTTGGGTGCCTAATTGCCCTTTGTGCCTTTGAAAACCTCCCTCTCAATAATGAAATATACTTTTGTCTCTTAGAATGGCAGACATTCTTTTGCTAGTGCTGCTGTTATTCATGACTGCTTCTTACCAGTTATGGTTCATCAATGCCGACCTAAATGCAGACAAGGTGTCTGGATGTTATTAAGGGCAGAATTTAACCCCTGTATTTCATTGACTAAAATATTAACACACAGTATTAAATGCTGCCATAATAAACAAACAATCCCCTGCATTTTTACATGACACCTTCTATACATTTGTATCACTTTGAAGCTAAATCAGTGCAATAAAAGGTCATATAAACAAATTAATTTTCTGCCCTCTGTGATTTTGGCAGACCCAGGCTTTAGGTCTTAGCTGATCACTGACAAATTCATTACTGGAAACTAATCTGTTTCACCTGTATGTTAGTATGATTAAGATGGGTATTGGACTTATATCAATGAGTTTAGTGTTTGGACTTTATGAAAAGCTTGTAAGTTGCTGCATGCATTAATCTCATTTATCAGTTTTTAACACATGCTATAAGGTAATGAACTTTTAGCTTTGCAACTGTAAAAAAATGTTTGTTTTGAAATGGTGAACCCAATCAGGAGGGATCATTTTGTGCCCATCAAGAAGGCCTGTCAAAAATAAATGGGACATTCTGGGACACCACAATACAAAGACTTAGGGTGTGTCTACACTGCCCACATTGCAACTCTGCTGCAGCAGCACTGTGACGTGGGCAGTGCAGTCATGCTTTATTGCCGGGGGTAGAGCTCTCCCAGCGATAAAAAATAACCACCCCAAATGAGAGGTGGTAGCTTTATTGCTGGGAGCGCAGCTCCTGGCGATTAAGCGCTGTCTATACTGGTGCTTCTCAGCGCTAAAACCTTTGTTGCGCAGAGGTGTGTTTTTCACACCCCTGAATGACTAAAGTTTTAGTGCTGAAAGTGTCAGTGTAGACACAGTCTGAGTTAATTGCCCCTTATACCCATGAAGAGGCTACATACAAAAGCGCTCATCCCATCAGCATAAATTCTAGACGAAGGAAATAAAAGTAACTGACAAGAAAATTTTTCATCTCTTTTGCTGTTTTGACTCTCACAGGGCTGGAGCTACAAAACAGAAGCAGAGATTCACAAGGTCAACCTGGGTTAGCCCTAAAAGTCATTCAGAGTTGATAGATGACGGCAACTCTGTCATCCCTTGAAACCATGGACTGTCACTCATTTGTGTATATATGTTTGCCTGCTTTAACCTTGTAATAACTCTCCCATTTCTTTTCTTAGTTAATAAATCCTTAGATAGTTTACAAAAGGATTGGCTACAAGCATTGTCTTTGGTGTGAGATCTAAGGTACAAATTGACCTGCAATAAGTGACTGATCTCTTAGGACTGGGAGGAACCTGAATATTTTGTAATCTTTGGTGGACAGCAACCAACTATCACTAAGTCCAGCTTGCCTGGATGGCAAGATAGACCAGAATGCCAAAGGAGTCTGTGACTCCATAGTAAGACTGTTGTAGGGTTTTAGGAGTTCACACTTGTTACTGGGTTGGTGAAATCTAATTATAGAACATAGAGCCAGTTTGGGGTGTCTGACCTGCTTCTTGACAGGCTGCTGTCCTGAGGTTGGCACTCTCAGTTTGAACCACTCCAGAGAGCACAACACCCTCCTCAACTTATTAAGAGAGAAATGCACAATAAGTCAGAGCCAAACAAAAATGAGAACAAAGAAACATCTGAGATGTGACAAAGCACACATGCCACAAAGCGGAGCACCTTCATGGAGCACTGGACTTATTTCTGCACATTCAACAGCCAGGTAGAATCTTACCTCAATCCAACCTCATTCTAATCACACATATACTGGGATAATTCCATTGACTTCAATGGAGTTATAGCTGATTAATATCAGAGTGAGGTCAAAACCAGATCCAGTGATTCAGAGTTGCACAATTGCAGAGGAGAGCAGCATTTGACTACTAGGCAGGGCAAACTCCAAAAATCAGAGAGAAAAACATATCAAGTGCTCTAAAAACCTAACTGGATTTTATAGTGCACCCTTAATTTCATGGGGATCAATGCATTAATTTCAGCACTGATACAATATGACTTTGAGTGGGGCTTTGAAGATAGAACTCAAGATATGCTATTGTGAGTTTGAGCAGTTCATGTCTCTGCATTAAATTCTTGGGGGCAAAACCTGCAGTTCCTTGTACCCCAACATCAATAGGCCTGGGAATGGAAGGTGCATGTAACTGCAGAACATGACTCATTGTGATGCAGTCTAATAGAAACAGAATAACTTTTGCATTCAATAATTCAAAAGGTTAGTTTGTAAAACAAAGTGAGCTTCATTAAGGACTAACTGACTGTAAAATTTCCTTTAAAAATGCATGTTCTAATGGCAAAAATGAAAAAAAAAATCTACTTTTTGGCTCCAGTTTTTATAATTAAAAATCACCTTCCTCAATCAATTTCTTTTAACATTTGGCCAAGGAAATTGCTCTGAAGCAGAGCTCTTATGTGCCAATTTTAGCTAATTATTTGGGCTTAAATTCTGCCCCTTTGCAGACAAAAATAAGAAGGGGTGTAGAAAAGAATGTGGGCCTGCTTGGAAGCGGGTGGAAAGAAATCCTGTCGTCTGAAAACCAGGCGGCTGGACCTCCTGGAAGACAGGAGGGAGACAGAAACAGCACATGGCTTCCTAATAAGGCTATTCTCTAAATAGGACAAGAGAGAGAGACTTCCAGTCTGGGGCAGAGGTTGTTTTCTTGCTCCATACCTGTAGAATGAGATCCCTAGATGTGGGGTGGTTCTTTACTAACCTGTTCGGGATATTGCATTCCTGTGTAGGGTGTTATATTTGTCCTCCATCCTGGAAGTGTCTCCTCCTGAGGGACTGTAGCGGAAGAATCTGTGAACTTCCACTCCATACAAGTTACACGGTGGGGACTGGCAGTAATTGGTGATCATTTCCTCCCTTTCATTTCTTAAGTGGCAGAATACATGTAGGGAAATCTCCATCCTATTATCACCTAGTCACCTTTTCACTCTTCTTCATGACAATCTACACATCACCGCAATAGCACGTAGCACACATAATTTAGCTGATGACAGAATACCTACACTTTTACTTTCCAAACATCTCTGCAGCAACAAATAGAAAAAAAAATGAAAAGATTTACTCGTCTGTGTCTATATTACTGCTAACAGAATTTCACTCTTACAGTGAAAGTGGAGTGGAGATAGGCTCTTATCTTACAGCAACATCACTAAGTATATTTTATAATTTTCCAATAGCCATCTAAGGGATACTGAGTGGGTTGTGAATATGAAAACTCTGATGATTGGTTCTTTAAAAAATAAAAAAATAAAAAAGGCAACCATTATTTATGTACCATTTAAACATATGTGGAACAATGATTTTGTTTAATGATTTAAAACTTTGTTTCAAATTTGTCATAACTGTATCACCCCACAAGGAGAGGATGAGTCATATACAGCAAACTAAACTGAAGCTTTTGTTATGACTGCTACAAGTATTAAGTCTGTTTTATAAGTACTTTGTGATGCAATGCAGCTGGAGTGTACAGGAAGATCTGGTCCAGTGATTCCAGTTAGGACCAACACCTAGGACTGCAGCAATAGTGAGGAAGACATACAGGTTTCTCTCCACAAGTCTGTCACTTTATTTCTGCAGTCCAGGGATCTGCTTGTCCACTGCCTTTCACCCTTGTTCGGTATTTTACACTGTGCAAAGTGAATCTAAAATATTACTGTTCTGATCAGATAGTATTTTATATCCACTTTGCAGAATCATAAATGATGATACAAGGCAGGAGTGAATTAGGCCCAGGACTTGCAACACAATTGCTGTTCCAGCTTCGGGCCACTAAGAACTAGAGAGTGCTAATCATGCCAATTGTGTAATGGTTTTGAAAAGTGAGCTGAGGTTCATTAAGAACTAGGATGAAATTGATACATTTGACCTATGTCAGATTCAAACACATACATCATCACAAAATGTCAAAGAATAAGGCTAGTCCACCCTTTTCTCCACCCCATTATCTCATCTCTTCTTTTGCTGACCGATTTTAGAATTTATGATGGAAATTAGTTGATAGAATGATATCCAGCCAGGAATTGAGTGTAATGAATGATATCCAGCCAGGAATTTACCTGCTGTCACTAGAGCCATAAGACTTCAGCTTGGTGATGCATAATTAATTTACTAGTAAAATACATTTTAAATGTGCTAAACTTGAGAAGAATAACCCCAATTAATTACAGCTCCAGTTAATTAATCCATCTTTGCTTCTTTACCCAATTACAACTTCACTTCCTAGCAGGATTTCGTTGCTAATTATACTTGTTGTGTTAGGACAAAAAAAGTAGGATGGAGGTCTATTTCTTCCATATGACCACAGAGGTAATTATAATAACTAACCCATCCAGGTCGTCATAATGTGTTTTTGTCTGTGATCTAATTTAGAGCTTATCTTCATTTAGCATGAGTTACTCCACTGGAGCTAACCTAACATGAGAGACAGGTTTCAGAGGGGTAGCCATGTTAGTCTGTATCAGCAAAAACAACGAGGAGTCCTTGTGGCACCTTAGAGACTAACAAATTTATTTGGGCATAAGTTTTGTGGGCTATAACCCACTTCATCAGATGCATGGAGTGAAAAATACAGTAAGCAGGTATAATATACAGCACATGAAAAGATGGGAGTTGCCTTACCAAGTGGGGGGGTCTGTGCTAACGAGGCCAATTCAGTCATGGTGGATGTGGTCCATTCCCAACAGTTGACAAGAAGGTGTGAGTATCAACAGAGGGAAAGTTATTTTTTTGTAGTGACCCAGCCACTCCCAGTCTTTATTCAGGCCTAATTTGATGGTATCAGATTTGCAAATTAATTCCAGTTCTGCAGTTTCTCCTTGAAGTCTGCTATTGAAGTTTTTTTGCTGAAGAATGGCAACTTTTAAGTCTGTTATTGAGTGTCCAGGGAGATTGAAGTGCTCTCCTACTAGTTTTTGAATGTTACAATTCGTGATGTCTGATTTGTGAACATTTATTCTTTTGCATAGAAGTATGAACCTTACAGCTGCACAGCTGCGCTACTGTAAGGTCTCTTGTGTAGACACTCTATACCAGCAGGAGAGAGCTCTCCTGCTGGCATAATTAAGCCACCCCCAATGAGCGGCAGTAGCCATGTTGGTGGGAGGATACTCTCCCGCTGACATAGCACTGTCTACACTGATGCTTTTGGCTGTGAAACTTACTGTAACAAGGTCAGCACCCACCTCTTGTGAGGTGCAGGGATCGCTGGAGGTGAAGTCTGCGCTGCCAAGGTTTTTGGGGTGCAGGGATTGCTGGAGGCAAAGGGTGCACTGCCAAGGTTTTTGGGGTGCAGGTATTGCTGGAGATGAAGGCTGCATCGCCAGGTACTGAGCACCAGAGTGTGTGCTGCAGTAAACTGAGTACAAGGGTGTGCTCAGTCGAGTCTCCCCTGAAGCGCCACTTAAGTGGGTTTCAGGAAGCTGGGATACAATGTCGTATGAGTTGCCCCAGAATGTGTCAATGATTCCCTCTATGGGAGGGGGACTCTTTGGCGTGCCCCAGGGTGCACCAATGATACCCTCTACAGGAGGGAGACTCATTGACTGGCCCTAGGGAACATCAATGATCCCCTCTATGGGAGGGAGACTCATTGATTTTATAAAAGGGAAACATGAGAAGGTTCAAAAGATGATGGGAAAAGATGGATGGAATGAGGGTATGAGTACGATGGACAGAGTGTTGTGGTGGTCTGGTCAAACGAAAGGAAGATTAGAGAAGGGGATTGTAATAATGTATTGCGAACATGAAAGGAAATTACAAGAGTTGGAAATACTCCAAAAGGCTCTTACATCAGAGCTGAATCAAAAGGCAGATTTCAACTGCAAGTTAAATGAGCAAAACTAAAAGAAAATAGTCCCTCTGCACACCATATTGTTGCTAGCATACAACAGAAGGGTAATTTTACTGACCCTGCTTCAAGCAGCGATACTGATAAAGACCAAAATGAAATCAATTGGAAACATCTTGAAAAACAAATCCAAGATTGGAACCTGGTGCACACGGGAAAACTGGGATAATTGGCCTCCTCCCCCTACTCCCCCTTTTAACCCAGAATTGAATGCCAGTGCTCCCTTGGCCCCTCTCCAAGTGACCACTTGGTGGTCAGGGACAGATGAAAACAGAGTTATAAGTACACTCCTCTCAGCACAGAGAAAATGAGGGGCTTACTGAAATATCTCCCTGATCTAAAGCCCAAAGTCCCAAATTTGATATTCTGGAAAAAAATAAGCCAGATGGTTGCCACCTATACGTTACAGGGATCTTTATATCTTACTAAAAGCTAAATGCCCTGATCTATCATGGGCCAAGATCCCTACAGAAGGACACCGAAACGGCATTTGGGCCTCTGTTAAATTTGAATCTGAAAATATGACCCATGCCTGCACTGAGTTTAAGGAAGCTGTCTAAGAAGCCTTGGGTAACGGAGCTGGTAATTGGGGACTGATCGTGGGCTGAGGACAAGGCAAGGACGAGCCTGCTTCTCAGTATTGAGAGAAAATGGGAGATGTATTCCAGCAATGTGGGCATTGTGAACCCAAAGAAAATTGATCAGGCATTTCTAAAAATGTTAAAGGAAGGTTTTAACTCCCACCTGCAAACAGCCCTTAATTTGGGAGTGACCCCAGGCTCTGATTATGAATCCATCTGTATGTGGGTCTCTGAATGCGAAGCCAGACAAGCTAAAGAGATAAAGAGCAAGTCTGTGCGCGTTGCTGTGGTAACAGCAAAATATATTGTAATTTGCTATAACTGTGGTTATCTTGGACATACCCAAAAGAACTGCAGGCGCAAGACCCAAAAGCCTAGTCAAGGACAGAATCACGGATAGTTGAATCCCCGTTGAATCCTCACTGCCCTTTCAATCTGGTCCCGTCCCCCCTCTCATCCCCACCACCTCACTGTGTTTTGTATGTGGGGAGACTGAACATTGGGCAGCCAGATGCCCAAGCTGAGTAATCTTGAGCAACCAGCCCCAACCGGTATCTCAACCAGCTGCCAACCCTTACTCACACCGAAGCAAAGAGGAAATGGCCAGGCTTTTAAATTCCATGACCTGCTAGGATCCAGCGGCCCCGCCCCTTGCTTGTCAGTACTGCTAATGCAGATATAAATCCCTCGAGGCCACACTTAAAAGCATGGATAAGGGGCCAGCCATGCACAATTCTCGTGGACACGGAAGTGTCTGTTTCCATTACTGACCTCTCCCCTCCCCACTAATAAACAGTATATTACTATTTCAGGAGTAGGAGGTCCACAACTCATGGCTTATAAAAACTACCCTGTTCTTGTAAAACCTAATCTATTCTTCTGGACTCAGTCTTTTTATGTAGTTTCAAATGCAGATAGGACTATTTTGGGGATGGACGTCCTCTGCGACCTTGGAGCAACTCTTAACTTTGCTCAGAGTACAGTTACATTTACTGATAAACTTATGCGTACTCATACCATTCCTCCTTAATGATAAATTTCTCTCTTCTGTTGCAACTGCCAAATCCGTGGCTCTCACTTGGGACACCTCTAACCCTTTTCAAGTATTATGTTCCAGGTTCCCCTCTGTTCGGGCAGAAAATAAGCTGTCTTGCAGTTTGGTGTCTGCTCATCTCTGCCCACCCATCCAGGTTACCAGTCAACTCACTCCATCTACCAAGCAATACCCTCTCAAACCTGAGGCCGTGGATGTCGTAGGTAACATTATTCACACTTTACTTCAGCAAGGCATACTGGTTCCTTGTGGAAGTGCACCCTCTTAAGCCCACACATTACAATTGCACACTTCGATCTTCTTAATCCTGCTACTTTGATGTCTCTTTCTGAGGATACTACTGTAAGGAACCAACTGGGTAGCACAACTACCTGCTGCCCTTCTTTCCATGAGGGCAACTCCTAACACTAGTTCAGGAGTTTCACCCTTTCGAACTCATTACTGGAATGACTATGTCATTGGGGGAAGGATGTGTAGTCCCGGCTCCCCTCCTCCTGATCTCTGACACTGCACAGGAATATATCAAATGTCTAAATAAAGTCTTGCACCCCCTGAGACTAACTGTCCGAGACCGACAAGAAGCCCAGGACCCTCCAGAGACCCCCCTCCTGGGCGACGTACAGGAGGAAGATCAGGTTATGGTAAGGACATATAACCCCGGGGTACTTCAGCCAAAATACTCTGTCCCGCACATGGTATTGGCCCATACAGATACCTCTGTGAAACTGCAAGGAATTCCAACATGGGCCCGTAAAACCAGAATTAAAATGTATACATGAATCCATTTTGTTTATATTGTATCCTTTTAGGTAACAAATGTGACTTTCCACATTAATCCTCCTGGCAAACATACTTAATGCAGCCTCCTGGGACCCACCTTTGGTATATGTTACACAAGATACCTGTTTCAAAGCTGGCCAATATGTGCAACTCCCTACAGGAGGCAGCAGGGAATGGGTAAAGAGACCAGACACTAGGCTTACCCCCAGACCGGACCACCTGGGACCTCTTGTGATTACAGCTCGCCTCCAAAAACATCTAGACTCTAAGGTCTCAATCCGACTACCACAGCCCAGGAGCAGTCTTCGGCTCCCTCCCCACATCTCACCGGATCTGGACTGTAACTGGGTATTTAGTTTCAGGGGATGTGGGCACACACATATAGGACCCCCAATTTCAGGATGCAAGATCACAGAATGTTGGAAAAAGAGCCAAAGGACAGAAACGTAGCATGTTAGGTAACATTGGAGGATTTTTTTTTGGAAGCTCCAATTCCATACTAAATACACTTAATTTGAATTCTGAAAGGTCATACAATTCTGGGTCAAAGGCCAAACCACACAGGCCCTTAAGCATACTAACACCGGGTTACCTTAAGCTCTAACTGCAATTGATGTAGCCATAGAGGATTTTTTACAAAATTATTGAGAAAACCTCAGATGCTATATTCAACCTGGCCAAGTCACAAGCTACAGGTCGTGCTTGTGATATGCTGGCTCGTGATCTGTTTAACATTGCAAAAGAAGACATGTTAGATGTATGCCTGGGTTTTCCCCCGTCCCATACCCTTTCCTCCCACACCCTTGCCCACATTGCAGGCATTTCTACTCAACTAATAGTAGCCTCTTTACTTCCTCCAGACTCAACCTTCTTCTTTAATGTCCTTCTTGTGTCCCCTTCTGTTATCCCTACCCATGTATTCCTTCTTCTTTCTGTTTTAAGTCTATTGGATATGTAACTAACAATATGGTGTACAAAGTAGGGCTGTCCGGATACCTGGCACCATCACCCCGGTAATGCTACACTGATGATAACCTCGGACTGTTGTACAGAAATGGACAGTTACATCGTGTGTTCCTGTTCTACCCTTCATCCTTTAACCTCGTCCTCTTCTGTTGTTGTGGATGCCCTTCCTCTTGCAGATGGTGAAGTTTCTGTACAAGTATCCACTACTCCAGTGTTTCTCAAACTGGGGTCGCCGCTTGTGTAGGCAAAGTCCCTGGTGGGCCAGGCCAGTTTGTTTACCTGCCCCATCCGCAGGTCTGGCTGATCGCGGCTCCCATTGGCCGCGGTTCGCTGCTCTGGGCCAATGGGAGCTGCTGGAAGTGGTGCGGTCCGAGAGACGTACTGGCCGCCACTTCCAGCAGCCCCCATTGGCCTGCAGTAGCGAATCGCGGCCAGTGGGAGCCGCAATCGGTCAGACCTGCGGCAGGGACAGATAAACAAACCGGCCCGGCCCGCCAGGGGCTTTCCCTACACAAGCGGCAACTCCAGTTTGAGAAACACTGGGCTACTCAGTGGCATTTCATCACCGCTGCATCTTATTACATGTACAGACCATTACAGTGCCAGGCAGATGCTTCCATGTGCCTGCAGATTACTGACTCATTTACCCTAGGTGATGTGCACCTCCCCAGCCGTGTGTTCACTAGAATGACAACAGCTTCTCAGTGGTATAACAACTATACTTGAAAAATACACCGGTTCAACTGGCCAAGGAGCTACTTCTCAAAGTGGTTGTGGCTGCTGCATCTGTATTTACCACCATTCATAACCACATCACCAAAGGTTGCATTCAAGTCCGGCTCTCCAATCAAACCATCACCCGACTGGAAGATCCCGTTCATAATGCATCCTACCGCCCCATCTCCTGGTGGACCATTGTCCAAATAACAGCTGCTGCTGCTTCTATATTTGTGTTACTAACCTCTTTAGTCATGGGTGGGTACTTTAGACACATGCTTAAAAATCTCACTATGTTTCCTACCTTTACCCCCTCCCCCACATTCCCCTCCCCCTCCCACCTCCCTTGGGCAACCCTAAAACAGATCATGTATATCAAAGCATTTAAAGTATTGACTTTATCTCACCTAAAAGTTCGATATGTCAACAGGAGGGAATTGTGAGGCAAGAGTTAAAATTTAGCTAACAGCTAAGACAGAAACCGTAGATCAAGCAGGAATGCTTCAGTAGCCCAAGGACACTTACAACTGTAAACACTTGATAAACTTATATGGTCAAATGTCCGCCCAGTAACTCAGCTCTTAGAACAGAACAAACCCTCCCTTCACAGCCCACTGGATATCTGTAAGCACTCATCCCTACCTTTCCCCCGTGTCCCCCACCCCGTCTCTTTCCCCCGCAAGGTAGCCACGGACGCTTGATGCAATCAGGATGAACTCTATACGTACGTACTGTTCCTATTTTTATCTTTGTTCAGAATTCTCTCTTGACTTGTAACTATGTCTGTCTCTGTATGTACAAATAAATGCAAATGAATTGATAAGAGAATGTATATAACTGGCTATTATGACACCATATTTTTGAAGCTGTTTATCATTCTTCCGGGTACCGTGAATAAACCCCCTTCAGTATTGTCTGTGCCTGCCTGATTCTTGGGTAAAAGAATCTTTTTGCCTAACAAGAGTCTGTATTAGTCCTTGCTCATTTCCATCAGGGCTCCTTCCTCCAGACTTCACTGTCTGGATAGTGTCTAGTCAGGCTTTGCCCTGGTGTCCAGAGTCTACTCTCCCAGGTTTTTCTTACCTGGAGAGTTTGTTCATGGTCCCTTGACTCATTGTCACCTCTTGGGTTTTGGGGTCTCTGTACACCTAGCCTCTAACTGAGTCTCATAATCATACACTATATGGAGCAACTGCTTTTTTTCCTCCACGGTGAACTGGAGCTCTTCGGTCAGCTGCTCTTCTTGAACTTGAAATCCTCCAGTTCCTTTTCTGCTGCCTCCAGTTGTTTCACCAGGTCCTTCTCCCTTAGGAGGGAGCTCATAAATCCTGCACACACTATTCCTCTCCCTAATCTTGGGTTCTGTTCTCTATCCCAGCCTTTCTCTTTCACCTCTTCTGGCTGTAGAGACTCTGTCTGGGCCTCTGTGCTAGTCAGCACATTAGGTATTTTAGCCTGAGTTCCCACAGTACTCTGCTGGATCCTGAACTCTGTCTGGGTCCCCTTCATACTCTGCTGGGCCCAGGTCTGTCTCTGTTGTTTCCTGCTGTGCTCTCTGATCCTTCTCCCTTTGGTCCTGGGCCAATGCTTCCTGCAAGGGTGTACCCAGGCCAATTCCTGCTCTACCCAGACCAGCTGGCTAATAACTTTATCTCTGGAGATGTTAGCCTCATCCAACTCTTGTTGGCACTTTCTCAGCGGGTCCCTCACGTCTGGAGTATTTTGGTCACACCTCTGGGCTCTTTTCTGGAGCCTTACCATGGCTCCCAGCCCCTCTGCTTTCATTCCCAGCTGGACCCGGACCCTCTCTGTACTGGGTCACTGTTCTGGTCCTTTCCACATGAGGGATGAGTAGCCCGCCCAGTCTCTCCCCAAGATTACGGGCCATGGAAGGTCCTTGACCATGCCGACACGGAGTTGAACTCTGGCCCTGTATCTCCAACCCAACTTCTGCTGTGGGGTACACTCGTTTTTCCCCATATACACAGGAGACATGTACTGGGAGGTTTCGGTCTAGGCCAGTTGCCCTCACCTGGTCTTCTTGAACCAAGTTGTATGCACACTCTGAGTCTACCAGACTCTTAACTACAGTTCCTCCCAACTTGATTGTCACTACCCATGGTGGGACCACCCTGACCTTCGAAGTAGACCCCCACTGATTAGTTCCACTGTAATAACAGTTCAAGTAGTCACATTCCATTACTGGGCAGTGCTTTTTAATATGCCCAGGCTGGCCACACCTGTAGCAGACTACCAGGTCTCCTAGCTCCTTTCCACTAGTACCTCTTATAGGCTGAAGGGCTCCCTGGACCCCTTGATGTTGTGTGCACCTCCTGAGTCTAGAATCCTTGGGGTTTTCCCCCTTGCAAGCCTCCTGGTGTCACCCTCTGGTGAACCCCTCTCGGTTTACCATACAACTTAGGCCGTTCCCATCCTTCAGCCTCAAAGTAGGCCTCAGCTTGCTTGACTGCTTCTCCCACTGAGGCTGGCTGGAAATGCCTTACCCAGATCTGTGCCCCTCCTGGTAGACCTTCAGGAATTGCTCTAGCACCACCTGATCCAGGAGCTTCTCCACCAAGCTGGTCTCTGGACAAAGTCAGTGCATCACCAGGTCTCGTAACTTCTGAGACGGTATCGATGATTGTGCCCCTCTTTGGAATGATTCCATCTGGGAACTGTGCCTGTACATCTCTGGCAGCCTTCACCACAGGGTAGGAACTTGTCTGCATGTCGCTTACCACAGTACGCTGCCTGTGCCTCACTCGTCAGGAATGGTACTATGGGGGCTGCCCAAGTTGACTCTTTCCAGTCTGCTGCCTTGGCTACCCACTCAAAGGTGTGGAGAAAGGACTCAGGGTCATCATCCGGTCCAAGCTTCACCAGACCCAGAACCAACCAACCATCACCAACTGGGTTCTCAGGTGTGGTATGACCCAACCGCTTCTGTATCCACTCCTGCTGCTTGAAGTGGATCTCCTGCCACTGTTGCTATGCTGCAAACTGGGCCTCCTGTTGCCTCTGCAGGGTCTCCATTAATTGCATCAGCAGGGTCTGGGTGTGCTGCTGCTGCTCTTGGCCTGCCACCAATAGGTGGATCACTTCCTCCATAATTGTGCCCCTTGTTAATCAGGGGTTGGTCCGAAATCCCCACTTCTGGTACCAAATGTAACAAGGTCAGCACGCACCTCTCATGAGCACCCTCTCTAGTTGGGTGTGTCCATGGTCTTTAAGACAGTCTAGCTTACTCCCTGGAGACACTATTTTCCTGTGGCCCTCCCCAGGCTCAGTCTCTACTCAGTCCCCACAACAAGCTAGGAGCTCTCTCAATGCTCTTCTGGTCCCTGCTAGCAAACTATCTTAGGCTCAGTCCTAGAAGCCAGCCAGGAGCCTCTCGCTCCCTGCCCCCACTTCGCTGTCCATGATACTACTGCTTTTCCAGCCAAACACACAGTCCTTCCTTCTCCAGCTCCAAGCAGCTACTAACTTCTGCTCTGTTCTGCAGCTCCTTTTATAGGGCCCTTCTGGGCCCTGATTGGCTGCTTCCTCTGAAGCCACTCTAGACTGCTTGGTGGACCTCCACACTGCTCCTTTCCTTGGGCCTAGTCCACCCCATTACACTTACATTGGTCAAAGGAACGTTTTTCTCACAGCCCTGACTGACAAAATTTTGCTGACAAAAGTCCAAGTGTAAACAAAGCCTAAAGCATGACAGCTCAAGCTAGCAATTTTTGTATGTGGACAGGAATCGGGTTATGGGCAACACTCAAGTTATACCTTGAGATAACACTGTGGTGCAGACAACCATTTAACAGACCCAAGAGGAATATGTTAGTGTCACAGTTCAGGGCAATTGCACCTGTATTTCCCCTTAGTGGTTCAGTAAGGGTGCTTACTCTCTTCCATCTCCCCTGGCTACCAACTTTTAGGTGGAAACCTGTCTCTCTCCCGCTTCTGACTGGGGTATTCCTAAACCAAACAGTCCCTTGCCTTCACTGTGATATTCCCAGTAAAAGACAACCTGCCAAAACAGGCCTACTTGATTCTTCCCTCAGAGATGATACACAGTATAATTGCCAGCAGTCATGTTACCACACAGCACTGCCTATAAAAGGCAATTTTATTCTTTAAGTAAAAGCACCACAGGGGAAGCATATTAAAAACTATAAAATAACCTATACACATACTAATAAGCTTACCAGAGAGCAACCCAACGTCAACATAGGCAGGAGAAGTCATTCAAAACCCCACAAAGAGGTCTCTTTTATGGTCACAAGTTCATGACAGCCTCAGCTTAGAACTAGCACACTCATGAAAAGTTTAGTTCATCCTTTATACAGTTTTGGAATATTTGATATGGAGTTCCCAGGAGCAAGTAGACAATGGGTCTCTCCCCATTGGTGACTGTGGGTGGGTGGATGAGGAATAATTTGCATTTCCTTCCTCCCAAATAGTTTCTAGGAAATCCAATTCACATGTATTGTCTTCAAAAGCCATTTGTAGTTCCTAATACTTTCCTGAGATTGCATTAATCAGTCTCCTATGGAAATTACTCCATAACAACATGTACACAATTCGATATTTAATACAATGGACACCCAAAGTATTAAACTTAATTCTATAATGTTTACCTTAATTCCATGCGGTTTGTCCAGAATATTGCTAGTCTGTCACAGTTAGTTTTTAAATACCTTGCCTGTATCATCATTTGTTTATTGTATTTTTCTGGGTTTATGTAAATCTAAGCTCTGAAACCTTGGAGGTACATACCTCACTAATCAGTAGGCCAAGGGTTCCCAAACTTGGTTCAGGGTAAGCCGCTGGCAGGCTGTGAGACGCTTTGTTTACCTGAGCGTCCGCAGGTACGGCTGCTCGCAGCTCCCAGTGGCCGCGGTTCGCCAAAATACATCCCCATTAGCAGAGACCATAAAGGTGATTGGAAAAGGGATATAAAGACAACATGGCATTGGAAACTTTGGGCTGATTACACTGTCCTTGCCCAACCAAACTTCTGCTGCATTTACTGGGCCCTGGGGTGCTCTAGAACCAGGATCTGTCTACCTGACTATAACTTGGAAAGTGGAAAGGTAATAAAAAGGAAAGAGAAACAAAAATGCATAGGAAGATGGTGCCATACAGTGTACGTCAATGCTAGATATAGGGAATTAATCCCCTAGTAGGGCTTTGTATCTGATTAGGGGATAGTGGCCTTGATTCAGCTCTTGAATAGATAAATTGACCAGGATGCATGGTCCCCAGTGGCAGAAAGTCTATGTGGAGTGGAGTTGTAGCAGTATAAGATGCTGGCAACTGCTGGAAACAATACACTCACAACTAATCATCGTTACATAGAGGGCCTGCAATTGGTCATAGCTGTCTGAGAGTTGATGATGCTCGCTGTGGATGTGTGGCCAGAGTGAATAGCAGATGTGTTGATTCAATGCAGCCCAGTGCAAGCTCCACCAGCAGAGTTCCTATGGAGCTCAGAACACATTTTAAAGTTGCTGCCCCTTAACAAATCTATGGGGGAAGATGGCAGAGCCCTATGAGGCCGTGATATCTGTTGCCACAGGAGGTTGCAATTTGCACCTCTCTACCCTTGGGGGTGGGGGTTTTGACTGAAGTGACCATTCCAATAGAAACAATGCCTTGAAGTCACAGAGGAGGTGTTTCCATCCAGCATGATCAGAGGCAGGAAGTGAGAATGAGAGACCAGTACAATTACAACCCTCACTCTCTCTCTTTTCATAAGGAAATTGCCATACTCCAAACTAGCAGGTTTTGTAGAGGAAGCCTGGTTTGTTACGACACCTGCCATCAAAAGCTGTAGGGAGGAGAAACTTTACATCTTCTAAACAGAATAAAAGGTGATCCTGATTCTTAAGTATTTTGCTCTTTTTACTTAATATCTCTGCAAAAACCCTATGATGCAGCCTACAGCAAGTTCATAAATAATAAAGACAAAGAAGAAAAGCTAGAGGAAATAGGCCAGTACATATCCTTTGCTTGCTCCCTCAGTGATGGACTCAATCAAAACCCAGTCTGGCATTTGAAGGAAGGTTTAAAAACCGGCATTCAATTATAATGTCAGTTAATTTATTTTACGGGTTCCCACTTTGACAGGTGTTTTATAGGGAGCAGAGATTGGAGGGGCAGGAGCACCTGTTTGTCCCCTTTGTCTGTTGTTTTTGTTGGTGGGTTCTTTGTTATACAACAGGGAATAGCTGCTTAAGGAAAGGATGTGAGAGCCAATTGGGCAGTGGAGGTTTACTTACAGTTCCTTTGGTAGCCAACACAATCCTTTTCTTCCTCTCAGAGTTCTCAGGAGTTAGCGTGACCAGCTATTCTGTTACCTGGAAATAGTACTCCTGGTTTGAAGCTCCACTGTCTGGGTTGCTCTGTTAGGATTCTAAACCTCCCAGATTGCTGGAGTTTTCAACCATGGGAAACAGAATATCTGGTAGGATGCATTTGTGTTTGATCTTTCAAAGGGATTTAGAGTTTCATCTAATCTAGGAGGATTACAAGTAGGGACAGGGAAAATTTATGTTTTCTAAGGTTCTGGTTTTTTAATTTAGTTATGGTTTAAATCAATATGGAAAGTATTAAAGGAAGTATCCTTAGAAAGTCTGCTCTCACTATAGTTTGCAAGGGGACCACAAGCAATGGGGTTGAAAAATCTCACAAGAAAGTCTGTTCTCTTTTGGCTCCCAGATCTGGTTTACAGACTCAAGTAGTTTGGATAATTTGGGAAAACTTCAGAATACATAGGTGCTCATTAAAGCGCTGCAAACAGGACACACAAAATCCAGACCACACCAAAACCAGCTTGGGTTCAGTTACCATCCTGTTCACAAACATCAGTCTGTGTTTACCACTTCGCTAGTTGGTGCCTCTCTCCCAAGCCCCCTAACCTTTTTTGTTTATAATTTCCAATTCTCAGAGGAGGTGGCCATTCCCCTTAGCAGAGTCTTCAGAAAGTCCTTCTGCAAGGGTCATTGCTTCCCCCAATCCAAAAAGGATATTTTGTGGGAGCAGAAAGTCTAGGGCAGGTCAAACAGGAAAGCACTTCTGCTCATCCTTGCCAGTGGCCTACAAAATAAGCTCAGGGACAGAGACATTCTATAAATTCACTATGGTTGCTAGGGAATACCTTGCAATACCCTAGCAACTAGACAGTACAGAAAAAGAATCCCCATAAACCCTCATATAAAGTTGCTAGATAATCCTCAGGTAACAAGAGAGGGATTTGGGAACATCCTCTGGTCCTATCCTCATTCAGCAAGTTACTGGCAGTGGGTCTCTTTCCAACATTGCAATTGCACCACAGCAATTATGACTTATGGAAGGCAGTGACTCTCACAGAAAACTACATAAGGAACAGTGATGACCCAGCGCCCCCTGAAAACACAGGGTCATAGGGGAAGATAGAAGGGGAAGGAGATACTATTGGCACCTTGTAAATAAAACAAAAAGCAAGGGGAATTGGGAATTTCCAAGATCTGTAGAGCGCAATTGGCAAAAGGGACTCCTGGTGGGGTGGGAGTTCTTGGTGGTTTGGGATCAGGCAAAAGGGTAAGAAATAACAAGAAAGAGATAAAGGGTAAAGATTAAAAACTAAAACAATACAAATAGGCAAGTGTTTACATTATTATTATTTTTTATTTTTTGTAATACATTATTTGATTATTGCATTTCATTCTCCTCCCACCCCTTTCTGCCTGTGCATGGTTTAATCAGACTCTAAACTATTCACAGAAGGGACTTTTTCCTTTCATGTCTTCAAAGTTCACTTTTTGGGTGCTTTTAAAGAGACATAATAAATAATAATAATAATAATGAGTTATTTATTAATAGTGGTTTCCAAGCAGACCTGCATAGATTGTTCTGCTGCCAAACCCTGCAAACTGATTGTGCAGATTCAAGCAAACTGTGCAGGGTATACCCAGCCCTAGTGCACATCCAAAGCAAATACCAACTATTATGTTTTGGAATTTCAGCATCTATAGTTAAATAAATTAAACCACAAAGTATAAATAATAGTATTGGATCTGTGCAGAAAACCAGAAGGGCTTTATTTCACATAGGAAGCAGTCACCTGCTAATTAGGCCCTTTTCTTATATCTGCTTTTTACCAATTTCTAGCTATCTGGAATGTCTGGTTTGTTACTGGTTATATATCACTTACACTACATATGACATTTTAAATACACTTTTTCCATATCTATGACATATTACTTATAGTACCGTGCTTTGATTAGTTACATTTTAGATGTTTTTATATGGTCTTATATTTTGATAATTACCAGTAAATGTACTAGAAATGAAATAGTTCTATTTGTAGAAAGAAGATTCATGGAAAATCTGGACCAGAGCTATAAAATCCTAATTTTTCTGATTCATTTAAGCAATGTACATGAAGCAGTTGTGGAAACAAGGTACGCATGTTGCTTAGCATTTTCAAAAGTGCCCACGTGACTTAAGAGCCTAGGTCACATTGAAAGTCAATAACTATGTGCCTAAGTCCCTTTTGTAAACGGGATTTACCTGCTTCAAAAATCTTACCTATTATCTTTTACTTTTCTACTTTTGTGTATATCTTCCATAATAAACTGAAACTAGTTTAAAAAGTAGATAACTATGTCTGAGAATAGTAATTTTGACTTTGCAGCTACTCATATGCCGTACCTCTCAGCTGCCTAAATTAATCAAGATTTTTATTAATCTTCAAAGCAACAAAGACAAGTCACATTCCAACCATTGTGACTACATCTCTTTTTTTTTAAAAAGGATTTTTGTGTGTGTTTTTACAAATAATGCAGAAGCACCTGGAAGTTTTAAATAGGGAGGTACTTTTTCACATATTTAAATAAATACAGCTTAAGCAGCAATCACCAACAGTGGTGAAGAGAACTAGACTTTTAAAACAGAAAGGAAGACTCCTGGATTCTATTTCCAGTTCTGTTGTAATCACCTCAGTCAAGTTATGACACTAAACCTTTCTATATCTCACTTTTCCCATCCTTCAAATGGGAATGACCTTTACTTATAGGACCTCTCACCAGTACTGGGCTGATTAATTAACATGCATTAAAAATACTTTTGAGAACTCCCCAGAATAAATGCTGCAGAAGTGCAATGTATTATGATGATGACGATGATACCAATCCTTGGTCAGTCCACCAGTTATCTTAGAAATTGAGGCACAGAAAAACAGAAATTGATCTACTGTATCAGATTGTAAGTCTATCAAATCCCCTAGCAGAGTGAATATTTGATGCTTCAGGCAAATATGAAAAAACATCTAATGCATCTGTCTAGTTATGCATGAAGTCACATATCAGATTAATCATCAAGATATTTTTTCTTTGCAAAATAAAGACTTATTTTCAATGAACATTTACTTCTTTTTGTTTGGTAAGTTCTGTTTTGAGACTGCAATATGAACCTAATTCAATGGACAGAGTAATAAAAAGATTTGTCAGGGCTCATCATCTGCTTTATCTGAATCTTTATTTTTGGTTTTCATTTTGGCTTGTTATACCAAAGTTCTCTATCACAGATCATAAAAAAAAGTATTTTGTTAATAAATCTGCCCCACTGTTAGATTATTGTACAAAAATGCCTTGTATCCTAAACTAATGAAGCAAAGATGAAACACATCAGTTTGGTGGAAAAGTTAATGAGCTGAGCGAGGGAGTTCTAGGCATTATGTATCTAAAACTGACAGAAACCACTGTTAACAGGTCACTTTATTGATTTTTCGTCCAGGAATGAATGTGGGTGCCAAGAAACAGTTCCAACCAGTACCCTTCTGTTTGCGCCACAAAGAGAATTTTATTTGATGGGCAAGTCCAAGTCACTTAGTTTCCTGGAAGAGACTGACACATACATGCAGAAACAAAGCTGGAAATGCATTAGCCATAATAATAATTTCTATTTTGACAACACCTTTCCTTTGAGGATCTCTGTGTTTTACAAACATTAATTAAACCTCAGAATGCCTGTCTAAGGCCGTTGTTTAGGCATTAAAGTTGATCTATAAAGGTTATTTTAAAAATTGGTCATGTTGTTTTTCTTCTTTATGATGTATGCAGAAGATTTGAAAGCGCTTGTTTCCTGCTTCCCCAAAATCAGGGATATTTTTCTGCTTGACTTTTACTTGGAAGGCCAAACTTGCTCTGAGACCCACAAGGGGTCTTCAGGAAAATCATTTTTATTATCAACTTCCACACCTTAATGGAAGTGGCAGGTGTGTTTTAACAGAGATGTCCCTCCCCTAAAATATTCATTAGAAATTCAGGTTTCAGTATGTCGACTTTTGTAATGTCATAATTTCACTAACTCTCCTGTTGTCAGAAAACCTTCTAGGAAAGAGAAAATCTGAATTAAAAAAACAAAAAAATTTCCCCCACTCTCTTTCTATTTATCCTTACTTGTACCGCTAGTCTGTGGAGTTATCTTTAAAGCACAGGAGCTAGATTCAGGAAACTTGAATATTATTCCTTGCTCTATGACAGATTTTGCTCTGTGCCTCAACTTTAGCATCTGTAGAATGGGGATGCTCATATGTATATGCCTTACAGATAAGGCCATGAAACTGAATTAATACAGTATTTGCAAAACTTTTTGAGATCCTATAAATAAAATTAATAAATAATAAATTAATGGAGATATCCTATCTCCTAGAACTGGAAGGGACCTTGAAAAGTCATTGAGTCCAGCCCCCTGCCTTCACTAGCAGGACCAAGTACTGATTTTGATCCAGATCCCTAAGTGGCCCCCTCAAGGATTGAACTCACAACCCTAGATTTAGCAAGCCAATACTCAAACCACTGAGCTATCCTTCCCCTTGAATGTAAGCTGCTGACTTCAATTGCCTTTGGTCCATGCCCTGTCAAAGCAACATATTATTATAACTATATGCTTTACTGATGTTTGCCTTTTGCTTTGACAAACCAAAGAGATCATTCGGTATCAGTTCTCTGAGTGTCGGAGTTTTACTTCATGAAAACCTTCATTCCAATAGCAGAGTGGCCAATGTATCAGCTCTTGTAAGTAATCTAAGTACTGACAAATAAATTGCTAAAATTCCCTTAATCTTTCAGCATGTAACTGATTTTAACCCAACTTCATATCAGCTATTCAGAGATCTTCCTATCTTGCATCCAAGAACTCATTCTTCAAGAAGAGCTGTCTACTTTCCAACTGAAAACTTGCAATTGTCCAGCCAATGCTTGATGACATCAACCTTGTAAGCTACTGCACTGTGTCCAATCTCTCATTCCAAATATGAAAACCAAAGCCACTTGGTTTTCCCATTCATAGAAGAGGGGAGAGAAGAAAGAAATATAGATCTAAATAAAGACCACCCTTCTCCATTTATGTAAACCTGTAAGGTGCTCAAATATTATAATAATGAGTCTTGTATACATATACCTAAATGGAAGGCACCATAGAAGAACAAATGATGAGTTTACGGTATTATTATATATAGGCACTGAGACCTGGAGAAATTACCAGTCTTGCCCAGAGTCACTAAGGGTCAGATCCAAAGTCCACTGAAGTCAGTGGGAGCTTTTCTATTTGCATCAGTGGGCTTTCCATCAGGCCATAAGCGACAGCACCAGGAATACAATTGAGCAGTCCTGAACTCCAGTTTCTTATTTGAATTGCTAGACAGAGTGAGAGTGTGCTTGCATGTTTGCACAGGATTTAGTTTAGACAGTCTATAGCACGTAATTTTGCACTTCTATATTCAGAGTATTAACTTTGCTTTTATGCTTTCTGATTGTAACCCCCAAATATTTATTTAAATTTTAAAGGTTGAATCTGCTCAATTAATATGGGTAGAAAAAGCAAATCTGCAATGGGAATGTGTGATTTAAAACTAATCATGTATGTTTAAAAAAGTGATGAGCGTCATGACAAACCACAATTGGATTTATTTCCTGCTGTGTGATTAGATTGTGCTTGTCTTGAAGATTCAAAAATGGAAAGATATTTTTGAGGAGCTATTTCTTCCTTTCATTGAGTGCATATGAATCCTAGTGTTTATGGAAATGGAGTTCTGAACAGAGCTCTAACAGTTGCCTTGCACCCCAATCCAGCCCCAGATATACCCAGTTGAGAACACAGTACACCTCTTAATTCCATTTGAGAGTCTTGTTTTAAGGACTGCCAGTCATACCACAGTTTGTGGTGGCTTTGTGGATTAAGGATTCTCTTGGGATTTCACACTAGTTTTCACATGTAATTAGAGCTTTTGAAAAATAATGAGTTTTTGAAAAAAACTAGTTTAAAAATCCAAAAATAAGTCAATCTGGCAAAAAGGAAAGAGGAATACAACAACCCCTTCCTCACAAAACTTCTATTTCTTCAAACTTTTTTTTTGTCTAAATCCTGAGACAGGTTAAAAATGCTAGGATTAACAATAATTTTCAAGGCAATCATTGTACCCTGGAATAGAGAAATTCATCACCTATTGTTCTGGCTGACTAACCCTAACCTTCTGTGGCTAAATGACTCACAGATTGATAGTTTATAAGACTAGAAGGGACCAGTGATCATCTAATTTGACCACCTGTATACACAGGCTTTAGGACTCCTCTGAAATAATACATGTTTGAATTACAGCATATTGTGACATTGCACCCGATAAGGCTTTATGGAAATATGCTTATGAATGTATATATGACATAACTGGAGTACGTTTTATGCTACTTATGCCATGTAACATATCTCTGTAAAGGTTATGATCTACTGAATCTATTCCTCCTATTTGTATGCATGTATCATTTTTGTATTTGAAGTTATGAATATTGGCTGTGTACTTGCTTGATTTCTAAATAGCCTTACTAAAGCATTTGGTCAGCTTCTTGAGAAAGGAATGTGCAAGTTAAGTGCCCAATCAAGAAACACTTAACGGACAATGGATCTTGGAAGGCTCCAATCCACATAAGAAGTCTACTTGAGGACATTCAAGGTAGCATGTGAACCATGGCTGCTACCTGTAAGTTCTGAGTCATGCATGGATACGTGACTGGCCCATGTGACTCCAAAACTCCATCTTGTAGCTGGGATTCTACACAGGGGAGGGAGGAGTGTCCACCAACAAGAGAAAGTCTATTTAAACCTCTGGGAGACCCCTCCATTTTGTCTTCAGTTGGCTCAAGAGATAGCCTCTCCACCCCAAAGGATACCTGAAACAAACTGAGACAAAGGACAGTAACTACAGGGGGTGTGAGTGATTGCTGGACCCAGACTAGAAGGAGACTAGTCTGCAAAAGGAAGATTATTGGAACACCTCTGAGGGTGAGGTTTTATCTGTATTCAGTTTTTTTACTGTATTAGGCATAGACTTGTGTGTTTTATTTTATTTTGCTTGGTAATTCACTTTGTTCTCTCTAAAAAAACAATAAGGAGTCTGGTGGCACCTTAAAGACTAACAGATTTATTTGGGCATAAGCTTTCGTGAGTAAAAACCTCACTTCTTCAGATGCATGTTCTCTCTGTCATCACTTGGAACCACTTAAAGCCTACTTTTTGTATTTAATAAAATCACTTTTTACTTATTAATTAACCCAGAGTATGTATTAATACCGGGGGGGGGGGGAGGGGAACAGCTGTGCATATCTTTCTATCAGTGTTATAGAGGGCAAACAATTTATGAGTTTACACTGTATAAGCTTTATACAAGGTAAAACAGATTTATTTGGGGTTGGGACCCCACTGGGAGTTGGGCATTTGAATGTTAAAGACAGGAACACTTCTTAAGGTGCTTTCAGTTAAGCTTTCAGTTTGTGGGACGTGGTTCAGACCTGGGTCTGTGTTTGTGGCTGGCAAGAGTGTCTGGCACAACCAGGCAGGAGTCTGGAGTCCAAAGCTGACAGGGAAGGCAGGAGCAGAAGTAGTCTTGGCACATAGGTTGGCAGCCCCAAGGGGGTTTCTGTGATCCAACCCGTCACACACATCTTTTAGAGTAACATCCCATCTTGATTTAAACATTTTCCAATTCTTGGTTAATTTTTCCAATGGTTAAATATCTTCAGTGTTACACCTCATTTCCTATCTGAATTTGTCTACCTTCCACTTCCATCCACTGGGTCTTGTTCTGCCTTTGCCTGCTAGACCAAAGAGACTTCAGTATAAAATTTCTTGTTCTCTACGTAGATTCTTATAGACTATAATCAAGTCACTATTTAACTTTGTTAAATTAAACAGAAAAAACTCCTTAAAAGTCTCTCTCTGTAAGACATATTTTCCAATCCTTTAATCATTCTTTTGGCTCTTCTCTGACCCTTCTCCAATTTACCAAAATCATCCTTTAATTATAGACACCAGAACCAGACATAGTATTTCAGTAGCAGTCACACCAGTGCCAAATACTGTCTCTGCTTCTACTTGAAATTCCCCTGTTTATAACTTCCAAAGATCACACTAGGCCTTTTGGCCACAGCATTGCACTGGGAGTTCATGTTCAGCTGATTATCCATCATGACTCCAAATCCTTTTCACAGTCACTGCTTTCCATTCTGTAAGTATAGTTTATGTTTGTTGTTCCTAGAGGTCTGACTTTACATTTAGTCATATTAAAATGCATATTGTTTGATTACGCCCAGCTTACCAGTGATCCAGATGGCTTTGTATCAGTGAACTGTCTTTTCCATTATTTACAACTCTCAATCTGTGTGTCATCTGTCGACCTTCTCAATGATGTTTCCTTCCAGGTCATTAACAAAAATGTTAAATAGGATGGGGCCAAGAATTGATACCTGCAGATCTTTGCTAGAAACACTGACAATTCCTTGTTTACAATCATATTTTGAGATCCATCAGTTTGCCAGTTTTTAATTCATTTAATGTATGCCATATTGATATTATTTTGTTCTAGTTGCTTAATCAAATGTTGTGCGGTACCAAGTCAAATGCCTCACAGAAATCTATTATATCAACACTATTACCTTTATAAACCAAACTTGTAATCTCATCCAAAAAAAGATATCAAGTTAGTCTGACAAGATCTATATTCCATAGACGCACCAATAATGGCAATCAGCATATTACCACCCTTTCATCTCTTATCAGCTGTCCCATTATTTTTCCTGGGATTGATGTCAGGATAAGCCAATAATTATCTGGGTCCTCCCACTTACCTTTTTAAAATATTGACATTTTAGCTTTTCCCCAGGCCCCAGGGTTCCAAGATTTACTGTAAATCAACATGCTCCTCATTTATATTTCCATTCAGTGGTTTGGGCTTGATCTCATGTCTGGCATCACCCCATGTAAACAGGCCCCAATCTACACTACAAATAAGGTTGCAACTTGATTTGCCATACCCACCCACCTTCTCCTTGGCACCACATGATTCTATTTTTTCAACCACACAAAAGCCTGTAGATATATTTAAAGTCCAGTTTACACTGCAAGACTACAAGATGGATTTGGGTCATAACCAGAAGAGGAAGGAAAAGGCAACACTATTGTAACCAGGTCCTCAAACATGGTGGCTATTGTAGGTTTTAAAAGTTCCCTAGGACTCTGAGACCTGGTCTACATAAACATGCACCAGTTTAACTAAGGGAATGTCTTCACCACCCGCCGTCTAGCGTAGACGCGATAAAATCAATCCCCGATCACTCTGCTGTCGACTCAGGAATCCACCGCAGCGAGAGGCGGAAGCAGAGTCGACGGGGGAGCGGCAGCAGTCGACTTGCAGCCATCCTCACAGCAAGGTAAGTCGACCTAAAATACGCAACTTCAGCGATGCTATTCGTGTCGCTGAAGTTGCGCATCTTAGGTCGACCCACCACCGTACTGTAGACCTAGCCTAAAGGTGTGTTTTGACACAGATTTAATTAAACCAGCATAAATTTATGTGTGGACACTTATTTAGGTTTAAGAGTGCCTTACTTTGATGTAACTTAAGCTAAAAACTTCTTGAACTGAAATAAGAGAGTCTACAAACTTGCACCACGGTGTAAATAAATCACACCTTCAGCAAAATCATGTGAGTAGAGCTGGTCTAAAAAAGGATTTTCCATCCTGCAAAAAAATTCAATATTTTACATTTTCTTTATTCTAAATCAGGACAAAAAGGTCAGACATTTGAATTTGTTGGTTCAACAAAATTCTAAAGTAATAACAATTTTGGGGCAATCAAACCATTTTGTTTTGATACATTCAAAATGTTTCATTTCAATGCAGAGCCTTATTTTTTATGTATGTTATTTTTTATATAAAATTAAGTAAATCTTAAAATGAAATAATTTTGAAACAAAGGTTTCCGATCCCTGCTTTAAAGGAAGATGGCAAGGTCAGTAATTTAATACTTGGCTAAACTTCCTACAATTGCTACTTCAGTATTTTGCTTCTTGTCCTGGAATTGTAGATTCAAAGACTAGGCAATATGATTGTGAAGTGATCACATGAGTTCAAATACAGATATGAAAAAAGTTCTAAATGGTATTTGCTTCCTTTTAATCTGTGTTGTAACTTGTATATATGACATTTAACACTGCATAAAATGTAAACCAAAAACCAGAATCCCAGATTTTTTTCCCAATCAACTGAGCTAAATTTCTGGATTAAGCACTAATATTTTATCTTTTCATGCACAGACTGAACCTCTACATAACAGAAGGGATAATCAGTGTTTGGCTGGTGTCAAATTATGAATTGCTGTGACTGATATGAATGAATGTGGTAAGCATGAATTTGGTATGGCTTGGTATGCCTGAACTTGCTACAGGATTCTGGGAGCAGGAGTATCTTAGTATTAGATAAATCATGTGGAAAAGTACTGTAGGTGCTGAAACTGCACTTGAATGGTTAATAATGGCTTGATGGGCATGTATGTTTCCACATCGAACTTTGGAATATATCAGCAGAAAACCAGCTCACAAAGTAAAGAAGACCTAAAAACATGCGATCAGTGGGCTTGGTGCAAGCTGACATGGGTCAAAATGATCCTTTTTGGATAACATCATTCTAACAGCCTAAGTCAGGGGTCGGCAAGGTTTGGCACGCGGCTCGCCAGGGTAAGCAGCCTGGCGGGCCGGGCCAGTTTATTTACCTGCTGATGCGTCAGCAGGTAAATAAACTGGCCCGGCCCGCCAGGGTGCTTATCCTGGCGAGCCGCGTGCCAAACCTTGCCGACCCCTGGCCTAAGTGAATGATTGATGAGAGGGTAAACATTGATAGAGCTTTGGTCTGGGTCTGTTCTGCAGCCCCTTCTTCCAAAATATTAATTAGAGAAAACCAGTGATGAATGCCCACAAGGCATATTTCTAGGACATGTGACTCCTTTGATAACAAAAGGTATAAATGCTAAGCGAAGTAAATTCGTTAAGATAGAGTTCCCCAATTAACATCTGAAGAGGTTCGAGACTGTGAGACAGAAGTCTTTAGGGTGACCTAGACCCTGCTTTGGGGGACATTTGACAAACCAAGTACCTAAGAGGGGAAAGAAGAGAAGAAAAGAAGTCTCCATCTAGAATTGGTAGATATATTTGCTTTGTTTGCCAATCAGGATACTGTGTAAGGCCAACATAGTTACTGAGGCTTTATGCTTGGGGAGCTAAGGCTTGTAGGAAAAGATGTGTACTATGTAACCATAAGTGCTTTTGTGATTCTTTCTCAAATAAATGACTGTGCATTAAGCATATTGGTTTCTGAATTCTCACTGGTACTGGTAACATCTGCCCAACTGTGGGCCATTAAAGATCTGTTTCAACAATCAGGACATTTAAATCCATTTGGAAGGGTCACAATTTGCTTCCTTTAAGAACAAACAAACAAACAAAAATTAGCAGAATATGGTCTTGAGTTTGTGCAATCAGGACAACAGTTACTTTTCATAGCACAAAATAGATTAAATTTATAAATCAATTACACAGTGCTTATTTTTAGTACCTAAAAATTGAGAGAGCTAACTTTGACTTGATAAACAATGATTATATGCCCTTTCTGGTGTATGTTTACAACTTCCAGTAATGTTAACGGAGTTACATATGCTTTGAGAGAAGAACATACCCCATTGTTTGCAGGTTGAAATGTCGTGGCTAATACTTAAACATCAAGATCCAAGGACAGAAATGACTTAATAGTTCATTGTATAAGAGCAGGTGGAAAGGAAGCACTTGCTATTTGAGAAACCAATGAATTGATTTGTATTGTGATGATGAAGCCTAGCACTGTGTTAGAGGAATTAAATCTGACATGTGATAGATTCTGTTCTGTGGACTTCATTGCTGCTGCATGTGCAGCCCAGAAAAATCAGGGATCCCATTTTTATTTATATAGCACCAATTGTGTATAGTTATATTTTGGACAAGTAGGAAGATGAGAGGCCAGACTGAAGTCAATGGGGCTACACTGACTCACATCCACTGAGATTCTGGACCAACGTTCATAGCTGCCAAGTTCTGTGAAGTTTCTAGGACATTTGACAACTTATTTAATGAGCTAATTTTTCATATTGACAAATAATTTGCATATAACCATACACTTCAGGATTTTTTTTTAAAAAGTATAAATTTAGTTCTGGTAAAAGGTAGTGGTTAGGCACACTTGGTGAATGAAATCCTCTGTTTATCTGCATGCATTATGATAATGACTTCAATTACATGATCACATACTAGTTTTTCTCTGCATGGATAGCCAAGCCATGTTTGAAACTTCAACCTCCATATTTACAGTGAAATCTCTTCCGCTTGAGCCTAAGAAGAAACTAGTAACAATATTAGGTTGTTATCTTTCTTGTGGACCAGCATCTAGAGGGGGACATGACATACACTTTACAAGTAGGTTTCACAGATTCAAGACACTAGGGAGATCTGAAGATGAAGGTCCCTGCCCAAAGTATTTTATAATCTAGTTTACATGCATCCCTAGATTGTGAAAAGTAGAAGCCTGCCTGCAAGAAGCTGGTGAAGAACTACCCTGTATTCTGGAAGCTCATCCTTACAACCTGATCCAATGTCCAATAAATCAACATAAGGATTCCTACCAACATCGGTGTGAGTTGGATCATGCGCTAAGAGCACAGGGACAGGGAAGAAGTTCTCTTCTCCATGCAGCAGTCCCTCTTCTGCCAATATATCATAACCCCAGAGCATGGGCTGTATTGGAGTGGTATGGCAAACTGATGACATTTACATTGCAATGTCATGGCATCCATAACGTCCTTTTACAACATGATGGTCACATTTTGAGATGGTATGGTGATTTCAACAGCATTGTGTCAGATATGCTGTTTGCCAAACTATATGGCCAATGCCCCATAAAATCTTTATGATGAAGCATCCCTAGTCATACTGTGTTACACTAATCTCTTGGAAACTGGTGTCTGTTCTTCCCACAGTGCCGGAATGGAACTCATTACAATGTTAGCTGGAATTATATTCCTTCATCCAGGGGAATCTGAACCCTGTGGACTCATTTCCAGGAGACTCTCTCATAGGACATTTTAGAAATGACAAAAGGTAATATTTTCAATAATGCTTATATGTCTTAGAAGCATAAACTTTATTCACTTTCAAAGTCTTAAGTCTCCTAAATCATTTTGGTGCTTCTGAAAATTTTAATTTGTCAGATATTGCATGCTAGTGTTGTGTGTTACCTTGAATGTAAGTGATAGAGTAAAAAAAAAACATGAGGAAACGTATGTAACTTCTGCAGGATGTGTGTGGCTTGATTAGCTGTCAAATATTTGTCCACTTCCACACGTGAAGTAGTAAAACCATTACTTTTTCTGAGTGTGACAGCAGTTAGCCCAGCTGCTGTTCATGACACATGAGATCATATATGTTGTGAGAATATTGTAGCTCTCATTGGGACTGATCCAAAGCCCAGTGAAGTAATTTGGGAGACTTCCCACTGAGTTCAATAGGCTGTGGATAAGGATCATGCTGCCTTACAACACCATTATAATTGTTTTCCTTTATTTAGTATGATGGGAAATATGTACTAACCCAATACCATTGTAAAAGGGTGGTCTATGTCATTGTAACAGTTTAAATACTTTGTACAACACTGCTGGAGTGGGGGGCGTGGTGAAGCTACAGAATTTTTGGAGCTGAGGCAATAGCAGTATGCATCAGCTCATTATTAAAAAGGAAGAGTATTTCACAAAATACGGCCTTGTACGCTAAAGCTGTCTCTCTTTGTTCCTTGAACAGCAGAGTGTAGCTTTACATCTCAGGCCAATTATGTAGCACCATTCTTCAGAAACTGACAAAACCTGTAACACGAGCAATGATATAAAGACAGCATACAATTGCACAGTTTACTTTGTACCTGGGCTTATATATGTTTGTGTTCTATATCACTCCAAGAAATTCCTCGGATACAAACAATATGCAGAACAAATATCCAAAAACTCAAAACTTTTAATAGCACCAACTAGATAGGTCTCTTGAAAAGAATGCCTTTTCTTGTCAATATATCTTTTAAAATTTTCTGTGAGATTATGGCATTGGCTGGAGGCTAGGCTGAAGATCCTTGCCATGCTTAAAGAATATTAGTTCAAGGTTCATCCTACTAGATGAGTTATGGAATGTAACCTTGGTATTTGCTGTGAATGGCTGGAGCTTGCCATGCAAAAAAAAAAAAAAATCCAGAGCTGTTTCATACAGTTTTGCTCTTAAAGGAGAAGAAGGGAAAGTCAGAAAATGAAATGAGAAATGATCCTCCATCAGCAAGCCCAGCATCTGTTCGTGGGTGAAGAAGCCTGAAAATACTGCTAAAACAGATATGAGCCGTAGAAAATTTAGTATGATTTTTTTTAATCTTGTACAAATCAAACCAAGTTTTTTTAAAGTAAACCTTTAGTTTGCATTTCCATTATACATATATAAAAAATGAAATACACTTAAAATTAAAACAAGGAAAATGATAACTGATAAAGGAAAAGATCCTATTTAAAACAGACTTTATACTTTAATGTTCTTTGAGAGAAAAGTTTGTGACAAACGTGTATTAATTTCAAATGTAAATTTGAATATTCTTTCAAATGTAAATTCTGTTACATGGGTGTCATTGATATTCAACCTTTGAAAAATTTCAAGAGAAATAAAATAAAAAAATGTGATAATTATGAATTTCAAAAGAAGAAAAATGAGCTCACTTGTGTGTGTTCTAGGACTTTTCCCCTATGCATTTCATAGCACAGAAATACAAAATATTAACTTGAAGCCTACAAAAGGGGTGTAGGTTGACAGCTCAGTAGAGACCACACCACATCCCTCAAAAATGACGAAGATCAATATTAGACATTCAGAACTGTTCACATTTCTAGTAACTACTATTCAGTCTTTAATATGTAATTCTCACATTTGTAATCCCATTTTCTACCTCTAAATGAGAGCTATTTATTTACTTTTCCTATGAAAAGGTGGCTACCATTCATAGTGTAACCCACCAGTCGTTGTATGCTACAGGTCCTTCACTGTGCCCAGTCCACAAAGTTACAGCCCCAACTGGAGTGCCTGGTTAGCAAGATGTAGCAGTTCTTCCTTGGAACTCTGGAGGTCCCTGGTTTGTCAGCTAAAACAGCGGCTACCACAACAGCAGGTCTTCTTAGCTATATGTCCCTAATCTGCCATGGACTCATCATTCCATTTCCCCCTTACTTCCATTACAGAAAGGAAGATTTAGACTGGATATAAAAAAAGCTTTATAACTGTAAGGGTAGTTAACTATGGAATAGTTTATGAAGGGAAGTTGTGGAATCCTTGCCACTGGAAGTTTTTAAGAGCAGGTTGGACAAACACCTGACAGGGGTGGTCTAGCAATTCTTAATCCAGCCACAGGGTGGGGTTGAGAGAGATGGACCTCTCAAGGTTCCTTCCCGCCCCACATTTCTTTGATTCTGTGAATTCCTTTCCATCCACTGTCACCTATTACCCTCTTGGACAACATCCATTTGGAAGATAAAAACATCTATCGTGATCATATTCCCTATTGTTTTATCTTCACTTGTTTCATCTTCTCTTGTTTCTTCCTCTCAACCCTTGTCCCTTATCATACACAGTTAACTACTGTAGCAACTGTGCTGCTGCTCTCTGCCAACATAAAGGGCCAGAGTCTGATTCCTTTACTCCACTCTAAATAGTACCTTACTCCATGAGTATTTCTATTGACTTTAAAGGGGCTACTCGTGTTATAAGATACTACTACATGTGAGCAAAGTTATCAGAATCTGATCCTAAATAAGGAGACCCACTTCTGAAAGAAAACGTCTAAGACTATCCTGACCCAAATCTATCTACAGAATATATTTTTTACACAAAATTTTTGTTTTGTGGGGAAGTTCAAATTTTTTTGGTTTTGTTTTGTTTCATAACTGAAAAAAATATAAAATCGTGGAATTTCCCACAAAACAGAAAATCTGGTTTGTCTTTAAGTACAATTTTTTTGGTGCTTTTTTTGTCCTGTTTGGTAATTATTTTCTCCTGTATTATTGAGGTGCATGCAAAACAATGTGATCAATACCTATATAGTCCCCATTAATTTTTTTAACTTTTTATTTTTGGAAATATCTTTTACACATGAGGATAACATTTTCAAAGCACTGTTTGTGGTTCATAACCACTGAATAGCATGTCCAGTGCTGATGCACAGAAAAGTAACATTACGCAGATAAAACCCTATCTCAAAAGTTGCTTTTATTGCTGTGGAATTAGCCCACATAATGTTTCTTTAATAGGCCTCTAAACATGTTTTACTTGTTTCCTCCGCATCAGCATTATTGATACTGGATTTCACATTAGGCAAGTCTACATTTCCAACAGAGTACAACTTTTTAGTTATCTATTATTCTCAATACAGAGCAGAATGCTATTAATTCGCCTTGTTAATTTCTTTGAATGCATTAGAAGCTTTAGAAATATTGCAAAAAAGATCTGTTGGTAAATTATTTTGGAAAAATAATGAGATAGAATATATGTAATTGATGACTGTGGTTTTGGAATCATCAAAAGATAGAAAGCTGGCTAGATCATCGGGCTCAATGGGTAGTGATCAATGGCTCAATGTCTAGTTGGCAGCCAGTATCAAGCGGAGTGCCCCAGGGGTCTCTCCTGGGGCCAGTTTTGTTCAACATCTTCATTAATGATGTGGACGATGGGATGGATTGCCCCCTCATCAAGTTCGCGGATGACACTCAGCTGGGGGGAGAGGTAGATATGCTGGAGGGTAGGGATAGGGTCCAGAGTGACTTAGACAAATTGGAGGATTGGGCTAAAAGAAATCTGATGAGGTTCAACAAGGACAAGTGCAGAGTCCTGCACTTAGGACGGAAGAATCCGATGCACCGCTACAGGCTGGGGACTGACTGGCTAAGCAGCAAAAAGACCTGGGGATTACAGTGGACGAGAAGCTGGATATGAGTCAACAGTGTGCCCTTGTTGCCAAGAAGGCCAACGGCACATTGGGCTGCATTAGTAGGAACATTGCCAGCGGATTGAGGGAAGTGATTATTCTCCTCTATTCTGCACTAGTGAGGCCACGTCTGGAGTATTCTGTCCAGTTTTGCCCCTCCCCCCCACTACAGAAAGGATGTGGACAAACTGGAGAGAGTCCAGCGGAGGGTAATGAAAATGATTAGGGGGCTGGGACACATGACTTATGAGGAGAGGCTGAGGGAACTTGGCTTATTTAGTCTGCAGAAGAGTGAGGGGGGATTTGATAGCAGTCTTCAACTATCTGAAGTGGGGTTCCAAAGAGGATGGATCTAGGCTGTTCTTAGTGGTGGCAGATGACAGAACGAGGAGCAATGGTCTCAAGTTTCAGTGGGGGAGGTCTAGGTTGGATATTAGGAAAAACTATTTCACTAGGAGGATGGTGAAGCAATGGAATGGGCTACCTAGGGAAGTGGTGGAAGCTCCAGCCTTAGAGGTTTTTAAGGCCCGGCTTGATAAAGCTCTGGCTGGGATAATTTAGTTGGGGTTGGTCCTGCTTTGAGCAGGGGGTTGGACTAGATGACCTCCTGAGATCTCTTCCAACCCTAATACTCTATGATTCTATGAAAAGAAAAAATGGGGTCATCAGGTAACATTCATGATGAAAAGTAGGTATAGTCCTAGGTGCATAAGCACTAGAGTGTGTGAAATATTTGCTACCAAAATAAAAATAGCTGGAAATTTGGGGGCTTGTGTTTATAAGATATTTTCAAAAACGGTCTGATTTTTCTTGAAAATACCTGTGAGGATGTCCTTTTTTCGCTAGAATGCAGAACCTTTCTTGAGTAATAATGAAAAACAGTAATTTTCACTCCATGCATCTGAAGAAGTGGGTTTTTTATCCACGAAAGCTTATGCCCAAATAAATCTTAGTCTTTAAGGTGCTACCAGACATGCCGTTGTTTTAATGAAAAACAGTTTTCAAAATTGGGGTTAACAAGACAACTGGGTAGGAAAGAGGTTTCCCAAGACATGAGAGTTTGAGATTTTACTTTTTCCCCCCCCACAGTCTATATCAGGACAAAAAGTCAAAATCTCAACTATTTTTGTGAACTAATAATCTGAAAAAAAATCAGATTGGGTCAAATGTTGTGTTCCAGTAGTTTTTATATGTTTAATTATGATTTTGACATTTTTAGCGTACATAAATAAAAAATGTCAAAATGTTGGATTTTAACAATTTCAAAACTATGTTAACAAAAGTTTGAACTGGGAGATTAATCGAAAGTGATCCTCTCCTGCAAACAGTTTTGGATTCAACGACTTGGCATTTTCCTGATGAAAAAACATTTTATTGGAAAATTCTCAACCAGCTTTATTCAACAACTAACTTTTTCATCAAAAGATGCACAAACTCAAATTTTAGCATGTTTCCAAGTAGTACTAGCCATTTCAGGAAAATCTGGCAAACGTTTCTTACCATGAATGGCCCAGGACAAAACTGGGAGTTTTTTGCAAACATTTCCCTACATTTTCACATATAATTTCAGTCTACTTTCAGTTAGCTGACCTGTGTTCTTCTATATAACGTCATCCTGTACCATGAAAAGCTTTCAGGATAAGAAGCACTGTATCATGGAATTAATCCGATGTCCCATGGGGAGTCATTATGGACCACTGCAAACATACACATGATTAACTTTGAGCACATGAGTAGGGTTGGCCAGAAAATAAAAATTCTGTTTCACAAAAGTTGTTTAGGTTTTGAAATGTAATTTAATTCCCTTAGGGAACAAAAATGAGACCTTTCAAAATATGTCATGAAAATTGGAGAGAGAGGCTGACCCCAGACACCCAATAGTCTTGTGGCTAGGGCATGCTGCCTGATTCAAAGCAAAGACCTGGTTCTCCTACATCCCAGGTGAGAACGCTAGCCACAGGGCTAGCAAGTTAGTCTCACCCCTTGCTCTCTTGACCACAAATTCCTTTTGGATGAAGTTTTCATTGAAACCCATATGTTCCCGCAAAAAAAAAAAAAAAAAAAAAATCTGGTTTCAACAAAACAGCATTTTTCAATCGAACAGTGTTTTGTCACTTTTTTTTAAACTCCTCTACATAGGGGTGTTCTGACTTCCATAGGACTACTTGTGCACTTAAAGCGAAGCATGAGTTTAAGGGCTTTGCTGGATCAGAGCCAGAGTGCGCAGCATCTTTCATGTTTGAACTCATAGTGAGCAGATGTCTGGGATGCAGTACTCTCAGTAGCCATTATTGCTCAGGAGTTGGGCTGCTATGTTTTGAACTATTTGAAGATCTTCAAGGTCCATATACTCCTTCCCAGAGGTGGTTGACTGAGTAATCCAGCCTGGAGGAAAAGAAAGATTTGCCAGATCCTGGTTGGCTGTGGAATTTTCTGCCACTAACATGTCTGTTAAATAATGGAACTCTGCTGTCAAGAAGAAAGTGTGGAAGGTGTGTCGTGGTGATATGAGGAGTTGGAGAAGATTACAAATCTTGTTAAAAATCTATAAAATCCATTAAAAGAGGGCTGTCAAACTGTCACTCCCCTAAGTCCAGGGAAAGAAAAAAAAATCCAGAAAATCGCATCATTAAACACCAGCACATAAATCCTGTCAGATCCACAAGTTGTTTTCCCTGGTAACCCCAAATCCCATAACTCTAAACAGGATAATTAAATACACACCACCTCAGCTATTTAACCTCATGGTGTTAATAATTGTGTAGTTGGATGGATTAAACACATACAACCTCTCCTTCCCTCCCCACAACTACCCTTCTGACTTAAGACTTGAGGAAAGTCTAATTAAATTCAAAGGTAAAAGCTAAGAGGAGAAAAAGGAGAACAGCAATAAAATTTTAAAAACACACCATTAGTTCTGTCTTAGCTGTTCTTAGCAGTAATGCTAATGCAAAATTCCTCACTTGTGAGAGCCACTCATGATACACAAATGTATTCATTCAGATTGGCAACTTTTGGCACACGGCCCATCAGGGAAATGCGCTGGTGGGCCGGGCCGGTTTGTTTGCCTGCAGCGTCCGCAGGTTCGGCTGATCGCAGCTCCCACTGGCCGCGGTTCGCTGTTCCAGGCCAATGGGGGCTGCGGGAAGCGGTGGCCAGCACATCCCTCAGCCTGCACTGCTTCCCACAGCCCCCATTGGCATGGAACAGCGAACCATGGCCAGTGGGAGCTGCAATTGGCCGAACCTGCAGACGCTGGAGGTAAACAAACGGTCCCAGCCCGCCAGCAGATTTCCCTGATGGATTGCGTGCCAAAGGTTGCCGATCCCTTCCCTAGTGTATCCTGAGCACAAATTATTCTGTTTATTTAGGAAGCTTCACCTAATCAGAGAAATCAAGCCTGCTACCAATTCAATTGTGTTGTTTCTTCAAAAGACAGTTGATATTCAATATATGCTAACTATTGCACTGTCTCAGGAGGATTGTCATTCTGTTTCCTAAGAATAGGAAAGCAAACAGGAGAGGAAAAGCGGAAAGATATTTTCTTGATGCATCCTCTAAACCACCGTTTCTCAAATGTGGCCACTGTGGCCACATGCGGCCACCAAGGGGTTTCCCTGCGGCCACAGTAATTTCCTGTGCAGTGGGGGTGTGGGGAAGCATCAGCCCCTCCCCTCCTCCTTGTTGCTCCTGCATGCGCTGCCTCTCTGGAGACACAGGTGGGACACACAATGCTTAAGGAGCAAGGTGAGGCGGTGAGGAGGGGGTGAGTAGGTGAGCGGCAGGCAGCCGGCGGGCGGGTGCGGAGGCGAGTGGGCGGGCCGGGGGGGGTGAGGAGGGAAGCGGTGAGGCGAGTGGCGGCGGGGAACCTGGCGGAGGAGTAAGGAGGCAAGCAACGAGCCAGCAGCAGGTTGATGAGGCGGGCAAGGGGGTCTGGCTGTGAGTGGGGTAGTGAGGAGGGTGAGCAGTGAGCCACCGGTGAGCGGGAGTTCTCGCAGCAGGCAGTGGGGGTGTCTGTGGCAGGGGAGTGAGGAGGCGAGCGGTGGCTGGAGGAGTGAGGAGGGACACAGGAGGTGAGCAGTGGGCGGGGGGTGATGAGGTGAGTGGCAGGTGCATGGGCAGCGGGTGGAACCCCCCTTTGAGGAGGCTTGCCCCCAACTTCACTCCTTCTGCCGGCACTCCCCCAAGCACCTGGAACCCCCAAACTCACGGCTCCTGGAGCCACAAGCCCCCTACCCGGAGAAGCCCCAAGTGCCCCCGCCCCAGGGCCAGAGGAGCCCCGGGCTGGCCAAAGTCCCGAGACCTGCCCCACTCACACTTGCCAAGAGCAGCCCCAGGGTGGCTGAAGCCTGGAGCACCCCCCGCCCCATCCAGAGGAGCCCTGGGCCGGCTGAAGCCCTGAGCCCCCCCACCTGTCTGGAGGAGCCCCAGGCAAGCCGCAAACATCTCTCCCCTGCCCTCCCTTCTGCTCCCCAGACCCAAGCCACCCAGATATGTTTTCATTATTATTTGGACTTCTATTATGTCAAAGAATTTTTAAATGTACTCAGAATTGTTGTACAGACAACCACTTTTACCAAAAAGCAAAAGAAATAATAATAAAAAAGATAAGAATGTGCAAAGCAGCTTATTTGTGTTTCTATTCTGTTAGGTCCAGTAAAGAATAGAGATAACTGCACATTTTTTCTCATTGTGTCTGCAAAAAAACCCCCAAACCTTACATAAATAAATTACATTGATTTGGATGTATATATGTGCATAGTGCTTAATTAACTTTAGGAAAAAATAAATAGTTTTAGGAAAAAAGTTTCAGTACAGCCACTAGCAATAGTTGGTGTCCGCACTCTGAGGCCACCAAAAAATTTGTTGTGAGAACCCCTGCTCTAAACCCATTGTAAGCAGAGCAACTTGGCATGTGACACATTCTGCAGCAATGGTACGCTTGCTGAAATGTATATTTATTTATAGTTCTATTTCACACATAACACTGGTAACCTGGAACTGTACAATAAGTTATAAATAAACACATTACTTGACCAATGTTCCATTTAACACCAGAACTCCCTAGCATAGATAATTTAATGTGTAAAAACATTAGACCAATGCCTGATTAAACAAAAACTAAAATCTTACATCAGGAGAAGTGAGTCAAAGTCCCGTAACCAAAAACATATTGGAAAAGCTAATTTCCAGGTACTGGGTGTAACCCAGGGAACTTTTGGTGCCCACTGGCAGAGGGCACAGGGTGCAAATGGTTAACGGAAATATTGTGGGTCTGCTATTTACATACAGGCTTGCCAAAAAGTGTCATGTAAGTCCTCTACTGAAATCCCATGTCAGACTGGTCCTCCTAATCATTGCAAAAAGGAAGATATTCACCTTGTACAGTAACGATGGTTCTTTGAGATGTCGGTCCCTATATGTATGTTCAGATAATATGTAAGAAATTATGTATCTATACTGAAAATCCTGTTCTCAAGGTCAGAGAGTTGGGGCTGGTCACAAAAAGATGAGAAAGGTTTCTCTCAGGCAAGAGTTGTTTATTTATCTATCTGGCTACATGTAAATTGAGAATTGTATGGTTCACAATGGATGTCCATATAAAGTCTAAACCAAATGCTAATGCAGGAATTGTGAAATCTTCCAGAGGGGAAATTTACAGGAAGAAAAACTAGCAGGAGGAGTCCTGTTTATAAGTGAAGACAATGGAATTTTGGACTATAAATGTTAAGTACAGAGCTACACTTTGCATCCTTTACTGAGGGACAAGCTGAAAGCATGGCTAGCTTAAGGAAAAAGGGATATACAGCCTACCTGGCAGAAAAATGCTGGTGAGCAATACTAGGTCCTAGAATGAATATTATGATTTTATTTTATATGTAACCTTTTGTTTCCAATACTTCCATCCAAATACCTGACATTATTTAAATTTCCCTTAGTTATTAAATAAATTCCTTCTTGCTTTTTTTACAATAAACATATCTATGTGCAATGTGTTGAGCGGAGTGGTGATCCTGAAGTGCAATTGGTAAACTGGTGTGTATATTCCTCAGGGAGTAGTGGATCTGTGAATTCTGTGAGTGTCCTGGGGAACAGGGGCTGGAACGTTTGGAGTGCTTGGGGGTTGGAAAGTGCCTATTGTTAACCTGTAAAGAGAGAGTGGGGCCGTGCAGGCTGGGAAGGCATTCCTTTTGCTGCCAGAGCCTGGTGGCAACTGGGGAATTGACCCAGGGCCGGCACAGACAAGGCTTCTTCACGCTAAGAGCAGGTGGTAGCAAGGTACCTCATAACCCCAGGTACTCTCCGGAAGCGTCACACTGACCCAACAAAAGAGTTCTGTCACATCTCAACTTTTGAGAGTATATAAGGAGATAAACATAAACATCTCAAACATCTACGTGCCCATCCTAGGTTTGTAGGTTTATGAAGAGTAGAAATAGCACCTTGAATTGCATATGGAACTGAACAGGCAGCCAATATAGTACATGAACAGCAGATGTTATGTGTTCATAGAAACTGACTCTGCTCAGGGACAGGCAGCTGCATTCTGAATCAGCTATTTAAGGGGACTATCAAATGCAGTGCGAACTGTAGAACCAGACTTTGTGACAATGGATGAAACTTGACCAGCATAGGTGGGGCATCTGCTGCCTATTACTCTAATACTGCACCTACGATAGCAGCCAGATTCATCTGGTTGTTATCTTTTCCTTATTACATAAGTACTCATCCATCAGTTTCAATGGTTTGAAATGAATGCTATTCCTACTGGAGCTAACAGCCCTATTGAAAAGGGTGCTATTTATGTTCACGAGGATTTTTCACACGGGTAAACCAGATCCTAATTTTACATTTTCACATGTACTGTATACATACTTTCTATTAACAGTGTCATCTTTATGTTTACCTCTAGCACGAGTAAGCACTACTCCTGCGAGTAAGGGTTTGTGGAATCCGGTCCTATTTTGTTATATGTATTTTCAGATACATAATAGAAAAGAGTTCATTAGTTGTTTTCAAAATCTGTGGGGAATGTGATAGCCTGTCTTTTTAACCTTGGATTTACTCATTTTGATATGCACTATATATAAAATTAAAAAGTGCTACATCTCTTGACTGTTAAACTAGCTCTCTACTTATAGCTGATGATTCATGGTTTATTGTTTCTCTAATAGTTCATAGTTAATGCTACCGAATTAAAGATTAATTATCAAAATGTAAAAAGTGTCAAGACTATTTTTTATAAGCATAGAAAATATCTCTAAATGAAGAACACAATCTAAATCATGTCACATAAGGCCCCCGCAGCTACAAAACTACCTTTTCTGTGTCATTAGATGAGTAAAAATGCTTTTAAATAAGGCTGTTTCAATTTTATAGCATCCCATAACTTGCAATCAGCAGTTCTTTAATAAAACTGAAATCTCAAAGACAATGAATATTTTCTTTCTTTCTTTTTCCCCCCTCACACTCCCCAAATAGGACATGCATTAAACTGAAAATTGGGTCATGCTTCAGAACACAGTAATTTGACCTACAGATAACATTCCTATTCCCATAGTTATAAAATGTGCCTTTCAGACAATGAAAACATTTAAGAACTACACTGTTAGGTAGTTTGTATAATGTAAAAATGTCCTTCAGGTTCCAGGGAGCCACAATATAATGAAACCAGTTGGTCTGGGTTGTGTATAATACAAGGTTCTTGACAAATAGCTATAGTCTAAAGTCCTACTTGAATTGCAGGATGATTGTCAATAAATTGCAGGTGAATTGAGGACAAGCCATGGAAAATTGCAGAAAAGTAATAATGGACTAAAAGTAACAATAAACATTTATTATTTGCAGTAATAAAGTCCATTATTATGGTACTTTTCCACGATTTTCTGCTGTTGGCCACTCATGGCTGAGAGTTGGAGTCTAGGGCTGACAGTGGCTGCCCAGGGCTGACAGTGGGTGGTTCCACTTTTAGCCCCAGGGTGGTCAGGGCTCCCAATGTCAGCCCTGCACACATGGGGTCTCCCGCTGTGAAAACTGCAGTGGAAGCCTTAAAGTATAACATCATATTTCAACATAATGTTGGCATAGACAGAGAATACAATAGTTAAATTGACATGTCTTATTTCACCTGATGCTTTATTTCTTACTAAATAATCTGTGGCAAACTGAATTTATGATGTCATGGAGGTAAGGGATGTGTCTATGGGTGCATGGTTGAACCATGAGAATTTCCCTCAACTCTTTGATCATGGTAAACCTTCTACCACCCCACCTCTCCCTGAATGCTTTTCTGAGCCAAAAGGAGATCAGTAGCATATTCAGATAAAGAAACAAAATATAGGTCATTTATCAGCCACTAGTTAAACTGGGCTGTAAACCATTCCCTGACATGTTTCATGAGGAGAAGCTACTGGCAAAGGGAAGGAGAAAAAGGGAAGTGAAGAAAATACTGTGAAGAATAGGAATGAAAGAGAGAAATAAAAAGGTTAAGAATACTCAGAGTAACCACAAAGCTTTCAACAGTGTTAGGATGTAATTCCCCATTAACTTTAGTATACCATTTCCATTGCTTAAATCAAGTGCCTTGCAACTAGTTCTTTCTGCTGCAAAGTGCAGCAAAGAACCTGCTGTCCATAAAAATCAAAACAGAGCCATATCTTATGAAAATGATAACTTCCTGACAGGCTTGCCTCCCTCTGCTGCCTAGTAATGAGTGAGTTGGACACCACCTGACAGTTCAACCTCAGATAAATATTTCAAACATAACATGCAAGAGATTCACAGATCAATCCCACCTCCATGAAACCACCGGAGTGAGACAGAAAGCCATTTTGAACTGGCGCAGCAGACCAGAACATAACTAGCAGTATTTTTTTTTAACCTATGCTAGAGTCAGTGTCTAAGGAAGAGGAGGTAAGGATGATTAGAGGAAATACTTTGGACTGTAGTTCTGACATCTCACCATTACAACACATACTAACACATGAACAAACATACACAAAAAGCCTCACTTTACATTCTCTTTATTATGCTTTCTCTCTCTTTGACAAAGAATTACTATATAGTGGATTGACTATAAACATCTTTAAAATTGCATTATAAAAAAAACTCTCTCAGACAGTAGAGTCAGTTTTTTTAACCTCTGAAATTCTCTCTCATTTGCATTTGCACATGCTGAAAGATATGACTCAGCTAGTAAGCAACTTCATATATTTTGCTATTACTTAGCATCTCCCATGCAAAAATCTCAACACACGTCACAAATATTATTGAGTGTAGTCTCCCTACTGGGGTTCTCGCAACAAATTTTTTGGTGGCCTCAGAGTGCGGACACCAACTCTTGCTGGTGGCCACACTGACACTTTTTCCTAAAATTATTTATTTTTCCTAAAAGTTAATTAAGTAATATGCACATAGATACAGCCGAATTATTGTAATTTATTTATGTAAGGTTTGGGTTTTTTTTTTTTGCAGACGCAATAATAGAAGTCATGTACAGTTATCTCTAGTCTTTACTGGACCTAACAGAATAGAAACACAAATAAGGTGCTTGTCTTTTTTATTATTGTTTCTTTTGCTTTTTTGGTAAAAGTGGTTGTCTGTACAACAATTCTGAAGTAAATTAAAAAATTCGTTGACATAACAGAAGTCCAAATAATAATGAAAAACATAGCTGGGTGGCTTGGGTCTGGGGAGCAGATGGAAGGGCAGGGAAAGGACGGTTACGGCTGGCCCAGGGCTCCTCTGGACAGGTGGGGGGGCTTGGGGCTTCGGCCAGTCCAGGGCTCCTCTGGCCACGGGGTGTGTGGGGGGGCACTTGGGGCTACTCTGGGTGGGGGGCTTGTGGCTCCAGGTGCAGGGGGTCTCAGGGTTCCAGCTACCGGGGGTTGGGGGGAGCGCAGGCAGAAGGGGTGGAGTCAGGGGCAAGCCTCCCCAAAGGGGGACTTCACCTACTCCTTATGCGCCGGCCGCTCACCTCCTGTATCCCTTCTCACTCCCCTGCTTGCCTCCTGTGTCCCACCTCACTCCCCTGCCACAGACACCCCCCTGCTCACCGTAAGAACTCCTGCCTGGTGGTGGCTCACTGCTCAACTCCTCACTCACTCACTCACAGCCAGACCCCCGTCCTCCTCATCACCCTGCTGCTGGTTCGCCGCTCGCCTCCTTACTCCTCCGTCATTCCCCCACCACCATGCGCCTCGCCGCTCTCCTCCTACCCCCCTCCCATCGCTGGCCTCCTCACCCCGTCTGCCCACTGCTCACCTCTCACCCGCCCTCCTACTCACCTCCCTCCTGCTCACCTCTTCACCCTTCCCGCTTGCTTCCTCACCCTCCCTGCTCAGCTCCTCACTCCCCCGCTTGCAGCCAGAGCCCCACCTGCCCTCCTCACCCGCTGCTTGCCTCCTTACTCCTTTGCCATGGCCCTCCTGCCACTCGCCTCTTGCCTCCTCACCCACTGCTGGCCTCGCCGCTGGCCTCCTCACACACACCCTGCTGGCCTCCTCATTCCCCCTCTCTCCCTGCTGCTGCCTTGTGGCTCGCTCCTTAATCCCCTGCCAGCTCTCCCCACCCATCTTGCCAGTTGCCTCCTCACCCCCACATCTGCTGCTCGCCTTGCCGCTTGCCTTCTCACCCCATCCTCACCTTGCTCCTTAAGTATTGTGTGTCCCGTCTCTGTGCCCAGAGAGGCGGCACATGCAGGAGCAACAGGGAGGAAGGGGAGGGGAAGGGCTGATGCTTCCCTCCCCCCACTGCCCAGGAAACTGCTGTGGCCGCAGGGAAACCTCTTGGGGGCTGCAGGGAAAGCCCCTACTGGCCACTTTTGAGAAATGGTGCCCTACATATCTGAGATGTAAGGAAAAAATATTCTCCCCATTTTACAGATGGGGAAACTGGGGCAAAGAGATGCAAAGTGACTTATCCAAGTTATGTTTGAGCTGGCCTGTATCAGGGCTTGTAGTAGAAACTAGATCTCCTGGTTTCCAGGCTTTGCTTTAACCACTGGACCATTTTTCTAATCTAGATGAACACCCAAACCTTTGCTCAATGCACAAATTGAATCAACCCCTTATTACTGATGAAGAAATTGAGAAGAAAGCAGAGTCTGAATGAGCTCTCCCCTGACATCTAGTGATGAGCTGTGAAAAAGACTTCAGGAGCTGATCTCGTTTGCATGGGCACACCAACCCTGTCTAGTTGCTCAGCATGATGGGACTGCTTGCCCAAATGGTCACTTTTGGATTCTCCAGTCTCCTTGTTATTGGGAAAGGAGTAATAAAGGGTTGTTATCCTTGTTGCATGAATCAAGGGCAAGAAAAACTGTACTTGGCATTTCCTGACTGAGGGACTCACCCTCAACTAAATGGCACTTGCTAGGCAGGGGACATGGGCTCCAAGCCCAGTGAGTTAAGAAAGGGTGGGGACAGGTACTTATACCTGGTGGTATAAGCCCCAGACATTTTGGATGGGTCCTTTCCCCACTGTGTAATAACAGAGTTAATTTACACTCAAGAGAGACTCTTCTCATATGCTACAGAGCTGAAATCACTAATACCTAGGTCTAAGTATTAGACCTGCTTTGTGACAATGTCTCTGATGCAAGAGACTTCCCAGTGTGCACCAGCAGCAAGGTTCCCCCACTAACAGCTGAAACACAGAGCTCAAATCAGTCAGAGCTATGTTAAGTGGGGGGGGGGGGCTGAAGTCATCTTGGCATGGCTGGCGGAAAGGCGTGGCAAGTGGCCAGCAGGGTGGGTGGTGGAGAATGGCAGTGAATGAGTGCCCAAGCAGCAGAGAGAGTAAGGTGCCTTGTTACTCCCCTCCACCCAGGGTGGGAGGTGGAATCTGCAGATGCACCTCTGAACTCTGGGTCTGCACTGTCCAAGGACAGCAATTGTGAGTGGGGTGCAGAGAAGGGATGGGCACGTTAAAGAGACTTTGGGGTTGTTGGACTTAAGAACCTGAGGGTAAAAGGACACTGCCCTGATTACTTGGTGGCAGGTCTTTTACTCATGGTTTATATTTATAAACCATGTTTGCAGTGTTTCCCCAAATTAATGTCACATTATTTCCCTCCTTTTATTAAAAGTTTTGTGCTACCTTCAGACTCTGTGCTTGCAAGCAGGGAACTATTGCCTCTTAGAAGTGCCCAAGGGGTGGTGTGTAATTGTCCCAGGTCATTGGGTAGGGCCTCAAGCTGGTTTTTGTTGTATTGTTGAAAAGAAACCCCTAGATACTGAACCTGGCCCTTGTTGTTGCCAACTCTGACTGGCAGAATGGTTACAGAGATACAAATTAAGTGTCTGATTTTCAGAGGAGAGGTACACCCACAGCTCCCATTGACTTCTATGGAAATTTCAGGTGCTCAGCATTTGTGAAAATTAGGCCTGAGTTGTCTTGTCCAGGATCACACAGGAATCATGGCAGAGCTGCATATATCATGCCCACCTGAGCCCTTGGCCCCTGATGAATGTTTCCTAGAACACTCCATACTACCAAAACACCAGAGACCCTGAATCTTGGGCAGATGGAAGTGATGGGTTCACCACCCCCTGGGGTGCTGCCTGGAACTGGGGTATCACTGAGCCCCCCCGACCCACCAGCCTGGGCTCTCACTCATCCTGTAATGCTGTGACAAGCTGCAGACATGCTCCTGGTCTCTCACTTTCACCAACACACAGGTAGGGACACACCCAGCTGTAATAATATGCAGACAAGCTTTCTGACCACCCCCTGCATGGGAAGACTATTCCGCTAAGACACTAACCAGCTTCACAGGCCCACACCTCCTTTGGAGGGTAAATCCAAAATTATACAGTCTTGCACTGCACCAAGAAATGTACAGTTTAAACTCATGAAATTTGCCCCCTTCCTCAGTGTGGAGAGGGATATGCACAAACTGAGTTTTAGACAAAACAAAACAAGTTTATTAACTACATAAGATAGATTTTAAGTGATTATAAGGGATAACGAACAGATAAAAGCAGATTACCTAGCAAATAAAACAAAAACACAATCTAAGCTTAATATATGAAATAAATTGGATATAAGCAGCAAAGTCTCACCCTGAATGTTGTTCTAGACAGTTTGCAAGAGTCTTTAAGGCAAGCCGCACTTGCTTGCAGCTTAAAACGTCAGATATTCCTTTCACAAGCTAGATAACCCTCTAGCCTGGGCTCAATCCTGCTCCCCCAGTTCAATCTTCTTGGGCAGAAAGTCCATGAAGGAGAGAACCCCACTGATGTCACTCCCCTGCCTTAAATAGTTCTTGCATATGGCGTGAATCCTTTGTCTCCCAGTTTGTTTCCCACACCTGGTCAGTGGAAAAACACTAATATCACAGAATCCAGTACCTGGTGACTTGGTCACATGTCGTTTGCAGCCATAACTCAGAGGCTGTTTTCAGCATCCCCAGGAAGGCTCCCCGGAGGGAGATTAGCATCTTCAAAGACCTATTGTTTTCCCTAATAGTCCTTCCTCCCTCAGCCATCTAGACTGATTGCATTCTGTCTAGTGGGCATTCCCCAGGTGTAAACACATTTGTAATAGATGCATAGACAATATTCCTGACTTCAGATATAAAAACGATACAGGCATACACGTAGGATAATCATATTCAATAAATCATAACCTTTCCAATGATATCTCACATGACCCATCTTGCATAAAATACATCTTAGTTATGCCAGAATCATATCATAACAATATCTCTATGAAGAATATTGGGGTTACAGGAAGTTTTTAGGCCAAAATGTTCAAAGTTTGGTGCTAAAGTTAGGCACCTAAATCCAGAAATGAATGGTCTGATTTTCAGAAGCTCTGAGTACCTGCAACTGCCAAAGTTGGCTGTATTCCAAGCTTACTTCCCTTACCAAACTCCTCTGAACCCTCCAAAATCCTTTGTATTGCCTGGAGCAGAATGCAGTATAATGTGCACAACAAGTCAAATGTATCCTTCGTGCAATGCCAGTGAGTAAAGTTAGAGCAGGGAAGCAGTTGGCGCTATTGGGTCCTAACTCTTGCACAAGAAGCCATTTGAAAGAAATCCTTGTCTCAGAATTAAAATCTGCCTTCAAATACATCATCAGTTTAGCTTTCAGGATAGAAATATGTGCTTGGTGATTTATTCTGGATGAGTTCTGAGCAGAATATCATACAACCAACATACTAACCAATCTCTGTATCACTGAAGAGCTATAGGAAAGGAAAGGAAAATGCAAAATAACTTGATGGGGGTGTGTATTTTTTTTTAAGAGTACTGAGACTAATTAACTATATTTAAGCATATGAGTATCTGACTGAACCTAGAAGGTTGAGATCTTGTTGCCTAATCCAGTGCATCAAAGGCATTCCCGCAGTACTTCCCCAAGGCCCACAGGAAAAAAGTGAACTATGTCCATGCAAATAATTTTTACTCTAGAAAGCCCCCAAACCAGAATGAGTGTTCTTTATTTTTGGATGTACAGTTCCAGCCTCTATCATAATGCTACATAGAACTGTGATTCTGGAGATGAATTACTGTCTAGGCCAAATTCTGCCCTGATCCACAACCCCTTCAACTCTTCCAGGGTGCAAATTTTGGCCCTTATTTAATAGGTACTATATATTTACATGTTCTTTGACCTTCAGCATGACTGGAGGACCTGACTAATAAATTACCGCATGAAGCTTCGTTACTTTATTTTTTATTAATGGAGATATCCCATCTCCTAGAACTGGAAGGGACCTTGAAAGGTCATCGAGTCCAGCCCCCTGCCTTCACTAGCAGGACCAAGTACTGATTTTGCCCCAGATCCCCAAGTGGCCCCCTTAAGGATTGAACTCACAACCCTGGGTTTAGCAGGCCAATGCTCAAACTACTGAGCTATCCCTCCCCCCAATTATGGTGGGTAATATGCACTTATGTTATAGATAAGGTGGCTAATATGTAATACACAATAGTTGTAGATAAACCTTAAACTTTCAACCCTTTGTTCTGGCTGTATAATACCAGTTGGACCCCTTTTCATAAAATTACGGTCTCAAAAAACATTTTAAGAATTTGTAGAGCGGGAGTTAAATACATGTTAAATCTTAGGAGCCAAATTTTCTTCCACAGATCATCTTGCATATTATGGAATAATTGTTTAACAAACAGATTGGTCTTCTGAAAAACAATAATCTGCTTGCACTAGGAGGGCTTGATTTGCTGTGTTGGTCTCTATTTGACAAGGACAATTTTGTTCCTGTGACTGATTGCAAAAGCAAATAATAGCACTTCAATACATCCAGCAACCTGCTAATCAGGCACTTAGAGGTTTAAATTCCATCAGTTCCATGCACAATTTCAAACAGGAGCAAATGAGCAAAGGCAATCGTTTTCAGGTATTTACAGATTTACTAGCTCTTACAATCTTGTTGCTAGAAGAATCCATGTATTGACTGCCTGGAAAATGGTGTAAATTCATAAATTATGAACTAGCACGTGAAAGTTTGGGTGAGATTTTTCAGTTATGCTACTGATCCTAATGCAGCCAAAAATCCCATTGAAATGAATGAAGGTAGTTCTTAGATTGAATGGGGTAAAAGAGAGATTTCTAAAAACTCAATCCCATAATCTCTTAGTTTCATGAATAGTTTTAGTAGTCAATGGGATTATGCAGGTTTGCAAGAGAAAATTGACACATGGCTAGCTCTGAGCCTTCAGGTCTTACATATTACAACTAGCAGCACTGCCAACATGTCACAGTGTATAGCACAAAAGCAAGTGATCAATGCAATGATGCTATTTTTGAATCCATACCATATTCAATCCAAGGAGTACTTTGTACACGTATATAGTATTATTATTCTATGCATTTATAAAGGTACCCATCACTGGAGTCTCTGGGATGTTTCATTTTATTATTAGCTGTAGAGGTATATAAAAAGTAATTGTTAATTTTTTCTTTAACATTTAAAAAAAATTGTGAGTGTACATTGTGCTCATTAAAAGGAGGAACTAATAAGCCAAGAGTAGCAAAGGCAGGTGCTGTACCAACTTTTCACACAGATCTGCTAATGCACCTCAGTCCTGATCTGCAACATCTCCTCTTTTCCAGTTCTGTGCCTCTGCTGAATAGAGACTGCCAATAGTACCAGACTGAATGGCAGCTTTATAATGTGTGTAATGATGTGTTCCTTTGAAGCCACCATATAGCAGTGTCCTGAGAATGGGAACACAGCTGACAGGATTGGTTAATAGCACACTAGCTGTTTCAGAGTGTGAAGCAGGAGTCGCTGGAGCTCTGCTGATAAAATAGCATTGGGCTAGTTCCTTTGTGTGGTCACCTTGATTACAGTACACATACATGTAATGAAACCAGTTAACACATCTGAACATATAACATAAGTGAAGATTTGAACTGATATCTTCAGAGGCAGAATTTATAAAGTCTATATTTTAAAATATATTGTACATGTAACCTCAAGACAAAGTCTGTTTCCTTATAGTTTTTTCTTTCAGTCAGTTGATTATGGATGTGTTATGGTAGGGCTCCTCCTCAGTGTTGGAATATTGACATTGCTCATTTATGATTTAAGTTTAAAGTAAATAACTTAAAAATAAAATAACAAAGCACAGTCCTGAGGCATTCAGGCCTGATCTCATATGAAGAATTGTATTGATTACGTTAACAAACACATCAGGTCAAATTTTAGGCATAATTCTTTGCAGCATGGCACACTTGTTAGTTCAATATGTATGACTCTGGCAGTGTCCTTCATCGTCCACTAGTTGACAGCAGAATTGTTTGTGTTTTGTAAATATTTACTTGTAATTTAAGAAATAGTATTAAGTAAATTGTTGTGGTATTTCTAATTGCATGAGCAAATAGTTGATATCCACAAAAGCTTGTACTGCCCAAGCACCCCAAAAGAATGCAAATGTTGGCCATAATATTAGACACTTAAATGCATATTTAGATTCCAGTTCTAGAAAAGAGCCATGAACAAGGACCAAATGACTGTGCAGAAGTCACTTGAATGGAGTTCCACACAGATTTTGCCTGCACTGAGCCCCACAATAATCTTTGAGACTCCATGCGGAAGGAAGAGTCTATACACAAACATTCTTTTGCAGGCAAAGGTCCTTTGGGATCTAATTTTTGAAACTGAGCTCCCACTAGTCCTATTATTTTGACAGGAGCTACAGCTCCCAGCAATTTTGAAAATCAGACCACTTCTCTCCCTCCACCCCCTTAATATATCCGTCACTGGATTTAGGTGCCTAACTCTAGCTGGACATATCTGAATATCTGGACCAAAACAGTACCTGTATCACACAAAAACATCTAAGGATTCAAAGTTGTGACGTGGAAAGTCCTATGTAATTAATGTACATAATGTTTTCAGGATTGGGACTAGAATGAGAAATTTGTCAGGCAGAAGGCTGATTCGCATTATTTTGATTGGTTTTGGAACACTGGGGAAAATTTAAATGTAGCTTCTTTTCTTTGTTTAAAAATATATAAGGGAAAATTATGAAGAATTTCTTCCCCTCACTTCTCTCATGTCAAAATAGAATATTTTTTAAAATGCATATTAATTTCCTGAGAATTGGGAACATTGCCAAAGTCATTCTGTTCTTTTGAGTAGAAATTGAAATATGTAGTTTGAGATGGGTATTACATGCTGAATAAACTGTTCTAATCCATCAGGTAAATACATAATTAATCTTTTTTTTTTCTTTGGGGAAAAAAAATCTACTAGTTAAATCTATCTGATGGATAAATCTTAGACAACTGACTGAGGAAAAAAACCCACTTTATATGGCCAAAAGGCAAGGAATCATTTTGGTCTAGCCACCAAATGGATATTAAAAGAAATTCCGGAAGAGGTTTATTATTTACTATCATTTCAATAAATGCACAGTTGGTGGGGTACATAGTAAAACCCACTTGAAAAGAATGGAGAAATGTATTGCAAATTCTCAATTTATTTTTCATCTATAATTTCATTTATCTGGCTTACTTTTTTCCTGCCACACTTCAAAAATGTTTGCACAGTCCTATTGGAATAATAGCATGTCAAAATTACTTTTTAAAATAAATAATACATAAAATGCACTTTTCTTCCATAGACCTCTAAATGCTTTACCAACGAGGATATGTATCACCATCCCTATTTTACAGATGGAGAAACTGAGGTAAATACATGGTAGGTCTATATTTTCAAAAGGTGACGCTGATTTTGGATACTTTACTTGACCCTGATTTTCAGAAATGCCAAGTACCCAAAATTCCAGCTGAAGTTGATAGGAGTTTCTGGTGCTCAGTGCCTTTGAAGATAAGATGGCAGCATGCTGCAAACTATACAGCCAAAAATAGAAGCACCCAGAACCAACCACTGCTTTTGAAAATGTTGGTCTCGGTGATTTGTCTACAGTTACACAATACATCAGCTGCAGAGCTGGGAAAAGAACACACTCCTGACTCCACATGGTGCCTTAACCCTGAGACTACATGGCCTCAAAGCCATTGTAAGTTGTTTTGGAAAAAACAGAACATTTTTGTTCTTACATTTCTTTGCTTAAATAGGGCAGACAAAATTTTGGCGAGAAGGATAGAACCTTTATATTGCACCACTTGTTACTAGGATTAGGACAGAGGGTGAGACAAACCATCATATAATCAAACACTGTCTCATTAAAGGTCTTTGAAGATACAATCTAGAACCTTGGGATCCCACAGGGATTGGTTCTTTCCCCTACACTATTTAACATTTTTATTAATGACTTGAAAAAAATAAAGAGATCACCACTGAAAGTCTGCAAATGACACAAAAACTGGGGGAGTGGGAAATAATGAAGAGTGATCTAGATCGTTTGGTAAGCTGGGTGCAATCAAACAATATGCATTTTAATATGGCCAACTGTAAATGTATACATCTAGGAACAAAGAATGTAGGCCATACTTACAGGATAGGGGACTCTATCCTGAGAAGTAATGACTCTGAAAAAGATTTAGGGGTCATGGTGGCTAATCAGCTGAACATGAGCTCCCAGTGCGACACTGTGGCCAAAAGGGCTAGCGTGATCCCTGGATGCATAAACACAGGAAACTTGAGTAGGAGTAGAGAGATTATTGTACCTCTGTATTAGGCACTGGTGTGAGTGCTGCTGGAATACAGTGGCCAGTTGTGTCCACAATTCAAGAAGGTTGTTGATAAATTGGAGAGGGTTCAGAGAAGAGCCAAAGGAATGATTAAAGGATTAGAAAACAGGCCTCACTGTGAAAGACTCAAGGAGTTAAATCAATTTAGCAAAATGAAGAGAAGGTTAAGGGATGACTCGATTACAGTTTATAAGTTGGGAATATTGAATAATGGGTTCTTCAGTCTAGCTTAGAAAGAGATAACATGATCCAATGGCTGGAAGTTGAAACTAGACAAATTCAGACTGAAAATAAGGTGTAATTTTCTTTTTAACAGTGCAAGTAATTAACCATCAGAACAATTTACCAAAGGTTGTGGTGGATTCTCCATCACTGGCAATTTATAAATCAAGATTGGATATTTTTCTAAAAGATCTGCTCTAGGTAGTTTTATGGCCTGTGTTATACAAGAGGCCATACTAGATATTCACAATTGTCCTTTCTGGCCTTGGAATCTATTAATATGATCCAATACTGAATGGGCAGCCAATTTAGTAAAAGGAGTACCAGTTATGGATATGCAAGTTCTCCAAAATGTTTCCCCTTAGCCATCAGCATCATCTGTATCTTATCTGGATCAAGTGTGGGTCAGGTGTTATTCATCCATCCATGGGAAAACTACTGTAATTTACATTATTGACTAGGACATCCTATTGCTAAAAAAGGGTAATCTGATGGTAGGCAAAACAAATGCACAACGACTGAACAAGTTTGTGTCACACAGGTGTTACTGACAATGTTGTTCTCACATTTTATGTAGACTTTCATATGTTAAAGACACCTTTAAACATTTTGTGCTGTATATTTATAGCCATTATTTATACAGGGAAATTATTGGTCTTCAGAGAATACATACATATATGAAGACATGCGTATACAGTAACTACGGCAAGAAAAAACAGCAGCAGTAACAAAATAATCCAAGAGTTAAATATCAAAATGCATGTTTGACTTAAACCTATTTACTGGAGATAGAAAGGTATAAGAGGCAATTAAGTAAATTCTCCATTCTGCTCTAACATGATTAACTAGAATATTTCTTGTGGTTTCAAACCAAATTTTCCACCTAATTCTTTTGTTTTACAGAATTAGTCATCTTTAATACATTGAAAACTGCTGCTACTTTTACTTTGACTTTAGTCTTTTCCTGTAGCTTCATAGTCCAGACTGTTAACTGATCGTCTTGTGATGTGTAAACCATGCTCACTTGTATTAATATGCAGCTAATACAATATGAAGGTAAATAATTTTTTTTTAGTAAACAGTAAATTTATTAGTGGATCCTGGCTTTTTTTCCCCAGTGGTATTTGCAATGTATGTGAAATAGCTAAAATTCTGTTTTGATTAAACGTCTTAGAGGTGACTGTTGCTGGATACTACAAACTAAGTGAATTATCTAGACCTTTGTGAAGCAATGTGTAAATAATTTCTCTCAAGCACTTTGTCTTATTATTCTATTAGTGCAGCGTGGTTTCCCTCGGATTTGATTTGCTTCCAACCAATCAGAATTCCAGAATTCAATATTCCAATCAACTGTAATTCAACTAGCATTATGACAGATTAAAAATCAGCTGTATAGCTTAATGCGGTAGTGTTTCAGCACTGCACATCAGTTAAAGACTGCCCTAATCTGCTGATGGACCTGTTCAAATGAATTGCTAGACACCAGTACACCAAACATGTGGCTTCACTTAATTAAGTGAAGAGCAGCTTCCTTGAGGGGCTGGGATCAATTAGATCAGCCAGTCTCTTACAACTACAGCCACAGATTTTTTAACAGTGGAAGCTTACTAATGCACTGATTGTGGAAGTGGTTACAGCTACCGCTTGTCAGATGTTTTGGAAATGCAAACTCCTTCCATTGCAGGGAATTCAGAATTCTACTCAGATCAGGATAAGAAACAACAAATAATCCAAGATACGACAGTGTTTTATGCCTGCATCTTGCAATGCACAACACTCTAGAAAACAGATGGTACCGGAACATTAATGCAAAATTTGAGGGCTTCTCAATGTACATCAAGTTGCTACAATGTTTCCAAAAGGTTTTTTTCCCCAAGGCTCAACATGAAAATCTCAGATTTAAACATGAGTTCTCATTTCTCCAGCTGCAGATAATGGTGCGTCTGATTCACCACTATTTCTACAGTTTTTAACTGGTGTAACTCCATTGATTTTGATGTGTGTTACATCAGTTTGAAACTGGAGTAACACAGTGGTGAGTCAGTCCCATTCCACATGTCCCTTGATCACTATGATGTTGTCAGCATAAGTGGAAGGATAGAAATACTGGTACCAAAGTGCTTGGCAACCTGATATGAGGCTCTGTTGGCTTAGAACCTGTGTCTACTAGACCACAGCAATTGCCATATCCACACTACCATCCAACAGTTCTGAAAGAGCAGCGATTGATGGGTTGTAAGCCTTGTGGGGCCATGCACAAAGGGCACGACTGGCACAAATGGCCACAAAGGGCACAACTGGCACAAAGGGGACTCCTGGGGTCCGTGACTGATCCAGTTAAACTACTTAAGGGATAGCAGGAAGTTGTCTGTTGAAGTAGATAGATCTTCAGCTGGCTAGTATGACAGATCTCGCTTCTTTGCCTTGCTTTGATTCTGGCTTCTAACCCCAGCTTTGGTTTCTGGTTTCTGAGTTTGGCCATGTACTTTGGCTCTGGCCCCACCCACTTGGCCTCACCACCCATGTCCCAGCCATGACAGCTATGTGGTGTCACTGAACTACTTGCCACTTCCATCCACTTCTTCCTGATTGAAAGTAACTTGGTTGTCATGCAGGAAGGAAGGAAAAGATTTGAAAAATCCCCCAAACTCCTTACGGATTTATTGTGTTGTGTTAGACATGCCTAATAAGCATTACTTCTGGGGTATACTTTTATATCAGCTACCAAAATTATATAGTCATATGAAGAGACTTATGTATCTTGGGAGCGTGATGTACAACATTATCTTGGAGAGAACAAGATAGCTTTTGAGGTTTAAATACCTGTGTTCAGTAAGCTTAGGTCCTTGACTGAGTGGGGCTTTGGAGCTGTAGAGTGTACAGGACTAAAATCCTTCCATCCCAAAACAAAGAAGGCATGAAAATCTCTTCATGGAAGCTCTTTGTCTCTCTGGTGGTCCCCTATCTCCAGCTGCAGCATGTCTCAAGCAAGAATTATGCTACATGGGCACAGCTGTAGCCCACAGAGATAGCTTTAGTGTTTATTGTATTCAGCAGTAATGTAAGGAACCTACAGGACTGTAACCTATAAGACACTGGCTTCAGCAGTTAGTATTAGGCTTGAGGCTTATGAACGTTGGCACAGATAAATGGCCTAATGGTCACCCCTAAGTTTTGGGGAACTGGAAATAGAGCGTGTAAGGGGAAATTATGTCCATAACAACACTAGTCAACCACAGGAACATGAGCTAACACCAGCTTTTTGATATTTAAGAATAGAATATCTGCAGATGTCCGAACACGAGTGCCATGGCAACAAACTCACGTGTATGACAATAAGTTGAGATAATTAATATACTAACCTCTAGAAGAGCACCCAAACATTAGTAGGGTGAAGAAATACAAATAAGTCAGAGGGGAGAAACCCAGACTGAATATACATTAAACAGAGTGGCATCAGCGTAACATATTATAAAAGTTTGTCAGTGTGCGAAGGCTAGAGAGATGTAGCCCTTTGGAGGTACCAAGATGCTGGCCACTGGTGATGATGAGGAAGCTGATGGTGATGATGAAGATAATGGCTAGCATTTCAGGTTGTTCTGCAAAGAGTGGTGTGAGTATTGGATGTTTTGTATTATCTCTATCGAACTTGAAGGGTTAGAGTGTTTGTGACTTTGCTAATGTATTAATAAACTATTATAAATACAGAAAGGGTTTCTGAAGTGTGAGTGTGGCAACTGTGCACACTGGAATTCCCAACTGAACAGTAATTTTAATAATACTGCATCTGATCTTGGCCAAGAACCTGTCAACCCTCAGAGTGATAACTGAGAATTCTTAAGTAATCAATATAATTAATACACAATCCATAGATCGGGCTACGCAGTCTCTCTGAAGATGTTCAAGAGCAAGCAGCAGCCAAGGAGGGTTGAGAACCATTTAACCTCCTTCCCTGATTTCTTCACTGAAATCCAGAGGCTGCAGAGTGCTTGGTCTGCTCCATGCTAAAACCTTGGAGGCCCAGCAAAGGGGTTAATTTGTAGATCAAGGGATGTGGAAAGTTATTACAAAGGCAGTACTCTCTCCCTGCATGCAGTCAAATGGTTAAGGTTCCTGTCCATAAGTTTTGGCAGCATGGATATTCTGACCCTCATTTTATACACAGAATTCACTCAGATAAAATTCCTCGATCAACACTGCTGGATCTAGTCCAACATAAACAAATACTGTCTTGAAATGAATAAAATAACTAAACTAAAACAAAAGCAATAAAAAATGGAAAATTGTTTTGAGCAGTTTAAACATTTCTTATGTTGGAAATGAAAACAGAATAGCCCTGTGCTGAACCAGCATGAAACTTACAATCCACTGAAAGAAGTGATTATTTTCATTTCGCTACACAGAAAAAAACACCTGAAAAGGTAAAAGATACTCAGTGAAAGTAAATTTGATTTTAAAAAAAAATCTTTCAGTTTTAATGAGGTATTATTAGAATTCCAGGCAATGAACTTTAAAAATAATGTAATTTTCATCTTGGTAGTATCACTTTCTATGTTTGTTTAGAAAATAAATAATTATTTGCCATAAATATGTGATGTGGGCAGAAATAGATAGATATTATAAAAGCTCAGGGTACATCTACACTACAGGGGGGAGTCGATTTAAGATACGCAAATTCAGCTACGTGAATAGCGTAGCTGAATTCGATGTATCGCAACCGACTTACCCCGCTATGAGGACGGCGGCAAAATCGACTTCTGCGGCTTTCTGTCGGCGGCGCTTACTCCCACCTCCGCTGGTGGAGTAAGAGCGCCAATTCGGGGATCGATTGTCGCGTCCCGACGGGACGCGATAAATCGATCCCCGAGAGGTCGATTTCTACCCGCCGATTCAGGCGGGTAGTGTAGACCTAACCTCAGATAGGTAGACAGACAGACACTATCCTAGAACTCATTCATTGCTTATTCAGTATTAACTCAGCTACTATGATTTGGCACATCTTTATTCAGAAAGATGGGCTGATTGCTGACAACTTTGATGCAATAAAGACTGCTGCAGCATTACTGAAAGAAAGTTATTTGATAAATGTATATTTTCCCATTTTGCTTAAAAGGAATCTGTTTATACGTGCAGCTGCTTTCTGAATGAAATTAATGCCAAAGAAAAGCTTCACATTACAAAGTAAAATGGGACTTGGTTCTCTAATATTAGAATGCAAGGAGTTGTAATGCACCAGGAGGTTTGAACTTTGACTCCCTCAAGAACATTGATTCATATAATAAAAAAAGGGAGGGCGGAAGAGGGCTTTAAAATGCTAACATCCTCTTTTCAAAGCCTAGCCAAGTTGCTATACGGAAAACAGAATAGCAAATATGGTTGAATGCATCTCCAAAGCAGAAATACCCCAAGGACTCATCATAACAAAGTCCAAAACTTGTTCTGAAAGTTTTTGGGAGAGATTGAAATCTACAGGTAGGAAGGGAACTATACATACTTTTCCAGTTGGTAGGAACATGTCTTGCTCCTATAGGTGGGTTTAAATTAAGCTGTCCACTATAGTGTTGCATCTAGTAAATCCATGTCAATTACAGTTAGTGCATTTTGCTTAAATAAGTTGCCTCAAGCAAGAAGACCTCACTGTAAGGAATGTACTTTAGACTTTAGTTAATTTCTGACTTGACTTTCAACCCTATAAACTCAAAAGAGAATTTTTGAACATGGAAAAAGAAAAAAAAATCCCATGCTGTTTCCTCAATATGGTTCTCATTTTCTCTCTACTGTAGCTACCTTTCCACTGATCCCTCACCATTCATACTTCCCCAGCACTGAGTGTATTTGGCCTGATCCTCAGGAGTGTCAAAAATACTAGTGGAACCTGAGACATAGACAAATGTTTACAGTATTTATAAGTAGCACGGGAGGAGGGAGAAAGGACATTGGTGATGATCATTCACTAGTAAGATATTATTATAATGAGTTCTCCCTCCGCAGCTAGGGCACGGTTAGGTGAGTGTGGTTTAATAAAACCAAGGTGAATGTAAAGCAGGGGTCGGCAACGTTTGGCACGGGTCTCGCCAGGGTAAGCACCCTGGCGGGCTGGGCCAGTTCATTTACCTGCTGACACGGCAGGTTTGGCCGATCGCGGCCTCCACTGGCCGCGGTTAGCCATCCCGGGCCAATGGGGGCGGCAGGAAGCCGCGGCCAGCACATCCCTCACCCGCGCCACTTCTCGACGCCCCCATTGGCCCGGGACGGTGAACAGCGGCAAGTGGAGGCCGCGATCGGCCAAACCTGCTGTGTCAGCAGGTAAATAAACTGGCCCGGCCCGCTAGGGTGCTTACCCTGGCGAGCTGCGTGCCAAACGTTGCCGACCCTGATGTAAAGTGAAACAAAGCAGGGTCCTTCTGAGGAGTGGTTCTGCTGGTTGCCAGTTATAGGGGTGACAAGCCCTGTTATATGAGGGCTCATGTACAAAAGTCAGGAGTCAGCCACCCTAAAGTTATGATATTGGCTTAAACACCACGAGATTTTTAAAATAAATACATTTGGAAATCTATTTCCCTTTGAACCTTTACAATTCACATATTTTCCCTGCAACTACAAACCTTCAAAACAACCCTTAAAAAAAAATTAAAGCTGACATTCTCATGTAATCACCTGACTCCACAAGCTGGAACTTTAAGAAAAACACCATTTAGCATGACAGCGCGCAACACTAGGGAAATGTGAATTTAAGATTAATTCATTTGGATATCTCTAATGCTACACAATTGAACGCATCTATTTTTCTAAATATCAGCATCTTGCATTCTTTTAAAATGCCTTAGTATGTGTATAGTTGAGAGACAAGGAAGGTGAGGTAATATTTTTTATTAGACCAACTTCTTATGGTGAAAGAGACAAGCTTTTGAGCTTACAGAGAGCTCTACTTCAGGTCTGGGAAAGGTACTCATAGCATCACAGCTGAATACAAGGTGGAACAGATTGTTTAGAATAAGTAGTTAACACATATTTCAAGGGACCATTCAAGATGAAGTGGCCTGTCAACGCCTCTCCAGTCAAAGCAGGAGAAGGGAGGGAGGGAGGGAAAACCCCTCATCTGCCTTTCAAACTACCTCCCAACCTCTCCAAGCTCATCATCAGAAACAAGTTCCCCACGGACCAGGACGCACCAACTCAAAGTGGCACCAGACTGTTCCAGAACAACAGATGCAAAAATCTATAAACCTTTCTCCACTGCTATGATGATCAACAGCCCTCCCCCCACGCCCCTTTCAAGATCCATGAGTCCTAAACATACCTAATCACAATATATGGTGTACCTCATCCAGTGCCCTAAATACCAGTCTTGTACAGTCCCAGTCCAGGCTTCTGGCAACAAAAGGTTTAAGGATAACTAGAGCAAGTGCCTATGTCCCTGACCATCTTGGCTAACAGCCATTGATGGACTTTCTCCATGAACTGGTTTAATTATTTTTGAGTCCAGTTATATTTTTGGCCTTCACAACATCCTCTGGCAATGAGTTCCATAGGTTGACTGAGCATTGTGTTAAGTACTTCCTTAGCTTTGTTCCTTAGCCTATTAGTTTCAGTGAGTGACCGGTAGTTCTTGTGTTAGGTGAAGGGGTAAATTACACTCCCCTATTCACTTTTTTCACACCATTCATGATTTTATAGATTTAAATCATATCCCTCTTAATCATCTCTCTTCTACTCTGAACAGTCCCAGTCTTTTTAATCTCTCCTCATGTGGAAGCTGTTCCATACCATTAATCATTTTTGTTGCCCTTCTCTGAATTTTTTCCAATTCTAATAGAATTTTTGTTGAGCCGGGACAACCATAACAGCATGCAGTATTCAACGGGTGGCATACAATGGATTTATATAGTGGCATTATGATATTTTCTGTCTTATTATCTATCCCTTTCCTAATGGTTCCTAAGATCGTTAGCTTTTTTGACTGCCTGTACATATTGAGCAGATGTTTTCCGAGAACTATTCAGCATGACTCCAAGATCTCTTTCTTGAGAGATAACAACTAATTTAGACTCCATAATGTTGTATATACAGTTTGCATTATGTTTTCAAACGTGCATAACTTTGCATTTATCAGCACTGAATTTCATCTGCTTTTTGTTGCTCAGACACCCAGTTTTGTGAGATTCCCTTGTAACTCTTCATAGTCAGCTTTGGACTTCAGTATCCTGAATAATTTTGTATCATCTACAAATTTTGCCACTGATCTGTTTTCCCTTTTTTCCAGATCACTTATGAATATGATGAAAAGTACTAGTTCCAGTACATATCCTCGCGGGACCTCATTATTTACCTCTCTCCACTGTGAAAACTGACCATTTTTTCCTAGCCTTTGTTTCTATCTTTTAACCAGTTACTGATCCATGAAAGGGCCTTACCTCTCATAGGTGCTGACTCCATGAGGGTTCCGGAGCTGGAGCACCCACACAGAAAAAATGGTGGGTGCTGAGCACCTACCAGCATCTCCCTCCCCCTCCCCACGATCAGCTGTTTCATGGCATGGAGGAGTCTCTTCAGGGGAGGGAGAAGGAGCGAGGATGTGGCGCACTCAGGGGAGGGGGCGGAATGGGGTGGGATGGGGGTGGAGCTGGGTCTGGGGAAAAGCCTGGGGTCGAGCACACGTTGGTTCATTGGAAAGTCAGCGCCTGTGTTCCCTCTTATCCTATGACTGCCTAGTTTGCTTAAGAACTTTTGGTAAGAAACCTTGTCAAAGGCTTTCTGAAAGTCCAAGTACACTATATCCAGCGGATCACTTGTGTCTACATGTTTGTTGATACCCACAAAGAATTCTAATAGATTGATAAGGAATGATTTCCCTTTACAAAAGAAGTGTTGACTCTTCAACAACATATTGTGTTCATCTGTCTGTTCAATAATTCTGCTCTTTACTATAGTTTCAACCAATTTGCCTGGTACTGAACTTAGCCTTAATAGCCTGTAATTGCCAGGATTGCCTCTGGGGCCTTTAAAAGAAAATCAATGTCACATTAGCCATCTGCCAGTCATCAGGTACAGAACTGCTATAAGGGGTAGATTACATACCAGAAGCAATAGTTCTGCTGTCACATCAGAGTTCCTTCAGAACTCTTGGGTGAATATCATATGGTCCTTATAATAGAAGTATGGTGGCTAGGAAAGTGTTGAGAGCCATCCACTGACTGTTACACAAGGTTCTGTTCCCAGCTCTGCCATATACTCTGTGTGTGACTCTGAGCAAATTGCTTAGGTCATAGATGGACCCTAGCAATTCCCTCCCCCCCACCCCCACCAGCTCTACACTCTCAAAAGAAACTGACAGAGAAAAATGATAAAAGACAAATCACCCTATCACTAAGGCTGTGAGTCTGTTATGGAGGTCACAGATTCTGTGACTTCCCATGACCTCCGTGACTTCTGCAGCGTCCGGTGTTGGCTCAGGGGTCCAGTGGGTCCAGGCTGGCTTTCCAGAGTTAAATATTTTAATGATTTCCAGTTGCTGCCCTTTCATGTAAATTTCATCAACTTGAAATAAGTCCCAAATGTACAATTAGGATCTAGATTTGGGTCCACACGGTAAACCCTCCAATCAAAAGTTCAGAAGTGTTCAGTTTTGTTGGTGTGATGTGAGCCAGTCTACGCTTATTGTCAGTATTGTCTAAAAAGTTCTTCACCTCCTGTTCTGCTTTATCCAAATGGGTGATTAAGGCAAGAGCACTTGGATCAGTTCATCTTGCCCACACTGAAAGATATCCAACGCTTGTTAGTCCACCCTGCTTTCCACCCCTTAGGGCAGGTCCACACTACAGGGCTAAGTTGACCTAAGGTATGCAACTCCAGCTACATGAATATCGTAGCTGGACTCGACGCACCTTAGGTTGACTTACTGGACTTACCTTAGGCTTCTCGAGTACTGGAGTCAACGTGAAAGCGATCAGCGGTTGATTTAGCAGGTCTTCACTAGAACTGCTAAATCAAACCTTCGGGGGACTGATCACCGCATGTCTACCCCCCCGGTATGCATGAATAGGTTTAAACTTTCCGAAGTGGAAGCATTTCTTGACTCCACTATCCCCCCTTCAAATATAAGAGTGGGTTTGGGATCCAATACATCCTCCTTTTGTATCATTGCTACCTCTTGTCTAGAAATGCATACATGAGTTTGGGGTTTTTGATCAATTCAGGCAAGATTTAGCTTTAGTATATCCTTGCTGCTTCCAATACTTTGGAAATATTTTTGGAACAAAAGGACAGGCAAGTTTTAAAAATCACACTCAGCCCTTCCTCCTAACTTCCTGACAGTGGCATTGCTACACACACCTTCAAACTGCCACCCCACCAATTTGCATTTAAAATATCCCATTTCAGCTGTTTCCCTCCAACTGTTACCTTTTGTTTCCACAGTTCCCTTGCAATAGTCTACACTTTTCCTCTGGCTGGCTGGCTGATTTCTAATATCTTTACTTTTTAGGTTTGCTCTTCATCATGACCCTAATACAGTGCATTTACACTACACTCAGGAGGAGATGAATAGCAAGTCTACCAGATAAATGGCCATAAGCTCACAGCCTTTAAGAGACTTATTCATTGGAGTAACAATATTAGCCTGCAAGGGCACTTTCAAAAGCTTTTCATGTTTTTTTTCCATTCCCCATTTCCAATCTCTATTATTATTAGGCAATGTCACTTTCAGGTGATAAGGGCTTTTGGTCACTACTAACTTGGGAAGAATTTATACTTGTGACCTTGAACTGAAAAAGCTTCACATCACATGACAAGTGCTTCAGCCATTCATTCTATCTAGCCACTCACAACATTTAAGGTCATTTTATTTTCTCCACAACTTACGCATGCCGTCCTTTTGCATTTTGACCCTAGTGGCTGCTTTCAGGAAGGAAAAGGCTATCAGGGATGAAAAATATAAGGCTGTTGATGTAATTGTTAGTGTTTTTTTTATCGGTGTCACTGTGTTCAGTGGTGTACTAAACAAAGGGAAAACATACTCCCTCCTGCAGGGAATTCAACATCTAAGGGTCAATCCACAGTTGAAGGCCCCCTGTTACATACTTGCATCCACAACTCCACTGGAAATTGAATGCAGATACCTAGAGCACAATTTGCTATCACTTTGGGTATGTCTACACTGTAATTAGACACCCATGGATGGCCTGTGCCAGCTGACCCAGGTTCATGGGGCTTGGGGTAAGGGACTATTTAATTGCAGTGTAGACGTTTGGGCTGGAGCCTCGGCTCTAGGAGCCTGTGAGGTCAGAGGGTCCCAGAGCTTGGGGTGCAGCCTAAACCCAAATGTTTATACCACAGTTAAACAGCCTCTTAGCCTGAGCCACACAATCCCAAGTCAGCTGGCATGGACCAGCTGTTGGTTTCTCATTGCAGGTAGATATACCCTTAGACTTTATAGGTTAAAATCCTGCCCTACACCCTGATGAAATAAACAGGCTTTTATGGGTGTAAATAATAAATTGGACCCTAGAAGGTGTCCAGACAAACTGAACCAAGTTCAGATTTTGGTTATATTAAAGTAAATCTATAGTAACTTCAATGCTTTAGTGGAGGAACTCCTGATTTATGCTGGGATAATGGACAGCAGTTTTGTGGAATGATAACAAGTGACTATGAATAATTAATCTCCTTTTTCACAAGATGGTAAATCAAAGTGCAGTTCACATGGGGTAGCTGTAACTAGGAAAATCAGAGTTTCTTAGTGGGCCTCCAACTCTCAAACCTACTGCCTAGTATAACAACATTAACTAATAAGAATACAAATGGATGTACAGCCACTGCAATATTAATACACCCTAGTGGAATACAACAGCTCAGTCTCCCACCACCATTTCTTTTAGGATACAATGTGGTGATTGGATCTACCTTAGATGGTTACATTTTCCCCATATTTTGCATCTGTGTTTTAATTTATTAAGCCCTTTTTGACTTTTTCTTTGTCCGTATTCCACAACTGTGTTGTAAGAGTGTTTCTCACGTCATTCTTTTCCCCTCAGTGTTTTTATTTTGGTCAAACTCAATCCAGAATGTGAACAAAAGGAAAACAAATCAAATTCAGGTGATTTTGCCCACTGATTGGATACTTTTTGTGTTTGTTCATGTTGTCTCCTAGAACAAGTCCTCTCATAGCCTGAGCAGTGAGAAGATTTCAACTAGCTCGGGGGGTGGGGGGGGGCGGGGGCGGGGAAAGAGAGAGAGAGAAACACCCTGTGGCCACATCAGAGGTTTCAACTTCCTAGTCCTCACTCTCCCCCTCCGTTCACTTTCCTTTACCAGCATGCCCTGAACCTCTGTGGAGCTACTCGAGGGGCCAACGGGGGGAGGGGCATAGGAAATGGAATGATGGGGTGGATTTCCTGCCAGTGTCACAGTGGATTGGCTAGTTCTGCTACATCCAGAGGAGTGCAGATAATCCCCTTACTTTACCATGCTGCAACTTGGTGTCCCATAATTGCTGCTCCTATCTCTTTCCTTGGGTTAAGTTAAGAAGAGGTTTGTAGATATGACGTGGTATTGGAACTCCAGTTAATCTCCCCAAGCTGTCCTACTTATTAAAGGGTGATAGTGGACACATACTGTCTCAGTTCTTGCTGGACATTTTTATTAGAATTGATTCAATAGAGCTTCAGCCTATTTAAACCATATCACAGTGTTTTGTTGTCTTACCATGTTGAAGGTTACTTGCTCTCTTCTCCCCAGTTGTTCTACAGAGTTCCTAAATCCATGTAAATGTCAATCCATAATACATTTCTCAGAGAGTATACGAGAAAATGACCTTAGCTTGAATCATTAATCCAAGAACCCTCCCCCCTTCCACCCCCGCCCCCACACCTTAGCATGACACAATTGCTGAAAGATCAGGTAAGATGCAATTCTCTTCTGAACAAACCCTGGTTTGGATTTTGCAAAAGGAAAACCCCCAAGTGACAAGAATTTGAGTCTCCAATCCCTAAACCCCACATCTCTAGCATTTACCCTTTGAACTTCTATCCTGTGTGATATCCAAGCCTGTGAGGAAAGTGCAGCAGCCACATTTGATTGTTAGTACATGAAAGCAGCTTGTTGGAATTAATGTGATATGACTTCAGCCAGCTTTAGTGTGATAAAGTTTTCTTCTGACAAAAGATCTCTTTTTAGGGTGTTATAACCAACATTTTTTCTATCTTTTCTGAGATTTTGCTTCTTGTACTATAGCTTCTTTAGGGAATGGAAATAAATAACTATTTGCTTCAAGAATAATTTGTGATCTGAATACATTTAGAACTACCCTGTATTGTATATTTAACAAGAGAAATTTGAAAGTCCAGAATGATGTGATTCAAAATGGCATAAAACAGCAGCTGGATCAAGTCATTCTAGCATGAGCAGAATGTCAGGAATTATAAAAAAAAGTTTAAAAACTCCTGGAGACAAGTTTTTCTTGGAAACAATTTTCTGACACTTTTGCAGCAAAGCAGAGTTTGATAGAAAGTCTTTTCAGATTCAAATTTGGGAAATTAAAAAAAGTGTACCACATTCCAAAATATCTTGCAGAAGATTTGTCCTTTTCTGACTTTTCCACAGAATTAAGTTTTTCTAGAACTTTCCCACAACAATAGCAGGCTTGTAATATGTCCTTCAACCCAATATAAAAACTCAAGTTGCTGGAAACCACTATGCAATATAAGGATGACCAATGACAGTGAAACCACCGAGGGGAATATATGCAAATAGGGATTCCATCCTGCTCCAAGCAGAATGCATTCACAATACAAAGATCAGATTTTCTCCTTTCCTAGAGTTTGGCTTTCCTTGCAGCTCACATAGCAACAACAGAATATAAACCTCTTCCTAAGCTTCCCTGTTCCTAGAGTTTCCCTAATCACTCCAACCCCTCTCACATCTTGGTATTGTCACACACTGAGGTGTAGGTTGTCTGGCCTAGTGGTTGGAGCAGAACTGGCAGTATGGTCATGAGGCAAGCTTATCAGTGCCAGGAATCAGAAACCAGAACAGAACCCAACAACTGAGCCAGAGTTGTGGCCAGAAGACAAGCCAGTGGTCACATCCAGGAATCAGGAGTTCAGATGTAGGCAAGGACTAGGACTGGAGTGGAGCAGACAAGGGTTAGAAGTACTGGACATGAAGCAGGTATGCCAAAGCTGCAGATGTGTAATACATTAAACATCCACTATGGTGCTGTTGCTACAGGGCTTAAATGACCCATCAGGGAACACAGTCACTTAGGGAGGGTCTGTTGGGTCCAGCCAAGTTCATTGGGATGCTAGATGACTGAGCCTAGAGGCAGATGAATTCCTGACAGATATGAGATAAGATGTCCCTGTCACTGTGACAGCAGTAATTAACTAGCATTTTTATGGAGGGTTCAAGCATATAACAAGAGAACAAACCAACAGATGAGCCCTGTATCTCAATGCCACCTAGTTACACTGAATTTATGCATGGTTTACCTAAGCTGCTACCATATTATACTTCTCTACTGACATGCTTACTGCTCTCCACACCTGCCATGCATGGCCAACTATAGAACATTGAGTAGTGGCTACAGTGAAAACGGATGGTACATGCTCCCAGTTGGTATGTGGGTCGGGTCTCTAACAATCCCTTCCAGAATCCGAGTGTTTCTTGCTTTAAGCCTAGTCTTGTTGAACACATTCATCTGTACATGGCAGACTTCTCCCCTATCTTTTTGTACCAGCAATGGTTTAAGGGTCTTAAGTCTCTCCTGTAATCTCTTTTCCACATACACACTTCTGGTCTTCCCCTTCCCAGCCCAGACTCTCTAACACTGGCTCCAAATCCCCATTCATCACTCTTTTGCTGCAACCTCCAATCTTTCACCTCCAACATCAGTCACAACCTCGCTTCCTCCTCCCCTATAGCCTTAGAACCTCCTCCCTAGTCTGTATCCTGATCTCCTACCCCCACAAACCTCCCTCAATGCAACACCAACACAACATCCCTCCCCTCTGCAGGCAGGATCCTCAGAAGTATCCCCAACAGTGGCACTAGCATCTGTTCTCTGCTCTCCTACTTTTCCATTACATTTTGGCATAGCTTTGCCCTTTACATTCCACACTCAGCTTTTTCTGGGGCACAACATCCATGAAGGGAAGGAATATGCAGAGGAAAGTCTTCATTTGTGTGTACGCCTGCTTTTCTGGCCCAGATCTGCAGGTGAAACGTGTGCCAGAGAAGCCTCTTCCCTTTGAGTGACTGGGGCTCCCTCAGCCAGGTTCTGATCTCAGATGCTCACCACTGTATAACTTGAAAAAAGTCCAGAGCTTACATGCATAAATGCAGCATCACATTTTGTCTCACATGAGATATTAGAATTTGATCCTTCCTCACCCCCTAATCTTGTTAAATCCTATAATTTCTTTGTTCTTCTCCCCTGCTTATAAAAAATCCTTTCGCTGTATAATAGAGTATCCTTTAGGATTTCCTGGGTATCTTGTGAGGGAAACAGAGCATCTGGAACTCTACAAGCATTTTACATAACAAACCAACCCTCTAAGGTTCCACTGGTAGAATTTTTGGCTTTTCTCCTGTTTTGTGAGAAGGTGAAAATATATCACGTAGCTAAAGAGAAGGAATTAAGGATGAGAGAAGCAAGCATTTTAGTGGAATTATAATGAGTGCAAGCAATTTAAAAAGATGTAACATCACTTCATTTAATATAGTTTCAAAGGGTTTCTCAGAGGCTTCTCTGGGGAAATATACACTAACTCAGAAAATGTTATTTTTAAAAATATTGTGTGCATCAGTCCACGTGCAATATGAGTGCTTGTCAAAGTAGCTGGTTTAACAGCTTCACAGAAACAGTAAAAGAACAAGCAACAGCAATACAGGTATCTCAACTTGACCCCACAGGTGTGCCTCAGCCCTGACCTGCTTGGACACCTTGAGGGTTGAGAATATAATTCCTTTTCCTTCTGAAACGGACAAGAGTGATAATTAATATGAACTTTGTTTTATATGCACAAATGCCCATGAGGAAGTGAATTGAGACTACAAATCCATTTCATGTATGCCATCAGAATAGCCATCAGATTATAATAACTTTATGACACTACTGACCTGAGCTGAATTTGAACTGGCAACCTGCAAATGAAAGATTCCATGTCTCATTAACGGTCCTCTGTGCCAGTTTTTATGAAGCACCACCATGTAGCCACATAACTATAACTTTTTTTTTATCTTTTCAGCGCAGAAGCCAAAAGGTATTTTTTAATTGAATCATGTCCACAATAATTGTAAATATAACCTAATATTTAAGTTCCAGGAGCTACATAAAAGAAAAGTTTCTTTCCATAACCAAACAATTTAAAAGGTTCACCTTCCTTAAAGACAGGAGAATGTAATGTGACAGAAGTATCACTTGTTCACCTTCAACCATAACTTTCTTTTTCCCTTCAAGTTTTTATTCAAAGGCTAGCAATTAAAAACAAAAACAAAGGACACATTCTTGGAAGCTAAGTTATCATTTTATCTCCAACTCAACACTGACTTATAAAGACATTTACTAATATATAAAGTTTCTCTTAACTTGCCTTTTCTTTGTAGTTTTCTCCAATGAGTGGACAGAGGATATTTGTTATTAAATAGGTTAGAGCAGGGGTAAGCAACCTGTGGCACGTGTGCCGAAGGTGGCATGCAAGCTGATTTTCAGTGGCACTCAGACTGCCTGGGTCCTGGCCACCGGTCCAGGGGGCTCTGCATTTTAATTTAATTTTAAATGAAGCTTCTTAAACATTTTAAAAACCTTATTTACTTTACATACAACAATAGTTTACTTATATAGTATAGACTTATAGAAAGAGACCTTCTAAAAACGTTAAAATGTATTACTGGCATGCGAAACCTTAAATTAGAGTGAATAAATGAAGACTCGGCACACCCTTCTGAAAGGTTGCCGACCCCTGGGTTAGAGGATCATTCACTCCTACATACTGGAGAAAAGCATAAATGAAGTTGGCAAAAATGCGCAAGTCACTCAATCCAATTAATCAGAAAGTCAAAGAGGCAGATCTTTTTAGGGGTTCATTTTTTTCTAAAGCAATTTGTATTAATTGCTATTCTAAAGTACATGTGTAATGAATATTCCTCATGACACAGTAATGACCCAAGTCCTATATTTATAGAAACCCACCACAGATTGAGCCAAAACCTACAATCCTTTCTTGGACAAAACTTCACTGGCAACTTTTTCAAGGAAAAGGAGGAGAACTTCTCCTAAGACCTTGACACAACCTGAGCCACTCATCCTTGTGTCTCACCTAGGAACCTTAGTGAAACTTTCATTTGTTTTTTAAAGCTTATTGTTCAAGGGTTGGAGTCATTAGAGGATAAACAAGTGTATGTATGTGCATGCTTATCAAGCAACTTTTACTTAATTCAGCTGCACAATACAACTAGTATTTATATACATTTTCCAGATAAACTGAGAGAGAGATTTTGATGCTAAGTTCAAGGTTACACAGCAAGATGCATCAGAGATGAAAACAGAACCCAGCAATCCTGGCTCCTAATTCTCTGCTCTAAGTAGTAGACTAATGAATCCCAATCTTCACATGTATTGTGTGTGGGCATGGTCCCATGTCACAGACTAAGGCCTGGTCTACAGTAACCCCCCAATTCGAACTAAGGTACGCAACTTCAGCTACATTAATAACGTAGCTGAAGTCGACGTACCTTAGTTCGAACTTACCGCGGTCCAGACGCTGCAGGCAGACTCCCCCGTCGACACCGCATACTCCTCGCGCCGAGCAGGATTACCAGAGTCGACGGGGAGCACTTCTGGGTTCGATTTATCGCGTCCAGACAAGACGCGATAAATCGAACCAAGAAGTTCGACTGCCTGCCGCCGAACCAGCGCGTAAGTATGGACAAGCCCTAAGACTGTCAGTCAACATCACCATAACATCTCGAGCCACATTACTGTACTAATATTGACTTATTTCTTTTCCTCTCCTCTTTGGTTTACATTCTGTTTTATAACTTCTCCCTTCCTGTATTTTTCATACTTTATGCATTTTGTCTTTACTTTTGCTACCCACCCCCTAGTGGTTTCTCTTTCATGTTTCCCTCTCACCTAAAAGCTGGATGCTAAATAATGTGTTCTCACAAGCTGAGTGCCACAGGAGCAGCTCTGGAGAAATTTGGGCCAGTTGGCAACAAATTGTGATGAGCCATCCCTGAGCCTGAACTGGTGAGTCATCTGAAGTAACTCCCTGCGAGTTCCATGATTAGCATGTGCCTATCAATCAGGACCCTGCCAAACTACAAGCAAGGGCCTAACTTGGAAACTCCAAGGCAAGTATAAAGGCTTCTAGTGGAAGCAGCCCCTCATGTCTGCTCAACATTGCTACCTGGCCAGGAGAGTTGCCAACTGCCTGGTAGCTCTGATAGACTGTGCTAGCCTGCGCCCATTCCTTCCCCAGTCTCCGCCAGTCCCCCAGCTATCCTGACACTAATCCTTCAGTCCTTACTACTACTGCTAATAATAATCATTTGCATAATGCTTTACTTCTACAAAGTGCTTCACAGACATCTAATTAATTCTGAGAACCTCAATACAATGAACAGTAATCAAATGACACTGTCACATAAGGAACAGTGAATGGAACCGATACGCCACTTGTCAGTAGCAAAAGCAAAATTATTAGAATTGTTTTTGATGTACGTGTTCTGAGGCTCCTTGGTAAAAAATGCAGAGATCTCTCTTCCAGAGTTTTACATGGGAGCTTGAGTACTGGGGCAGCTGAACACTAGGTATTTGACAATTTCAATGATGATGAGCATAGTATGAATGCATAGATATATCAGATAGACAGAGCACTTCCCCCCCTCAAAAGGGCTAAACAAACATGCAATTATATCTTAACAATGCACATTTACATATTCAGACCGCTACTGCTGCAATACACTATTATTTAGAGACATAGTATCAAATGTTTGCAGTACATGTATTTCACCTTGGTACGTTAGTCTTAGCCTACTGATTACTAAACATAAACCAGAATTAGACTGCTCCAGCTGGGATAGTGTTCTCTTCACAAGCTTCAAGGCCGTACCGAGCTGAACTGGAGATAAACTACATCTCTGTAACAGTTTATTTCAGCAGATAAGCCTCTCATTCTGCATTTTTTGCAAGTTTTCTGCAGCATGGTGGAATCCAACTGGAAATAATATACCTGGCTAACGGGGTGCACCAAATCACTAATTGTATTATCTGGCTGAATACCAATTAACTGGAAATGGCATTCAGCCACAGCAGAATTTGAAGCAGAATAGAGAAAGGAGCAATAAAAGATGCAGTCATGTGTATTATATTTGATCATTTACTACAGCTGCATTTTAGTAATATGAACCAATACCAATTATCAACATCGTAACCCCACAAAACACACCATAGTAGGATATAAATTTTTCCATAATATTTTGTCAGAATGACATTATGGGGGGGAGTGGGAGAACCAAAACAAAACCTACACTGCAGATACAACATCTTTTAATAATTGTAATTAAAGTCTGATATTACAATTTTCCATAACAACATCTTGGTAATTAAATCTATTCTGGAAATAATTATTTTTTCCTCTGTAAAGTTTGTGTGTGCTTTTTTTTTTTTTTTTTTTTTTTAAAGTAGATTCATACATGTTGGAAAGACTGAAGAGACCTTATGCTCTTTTCTTTTAAATTCTGTTGACCTAGAGGGTTAAGATAAAAGTCAGTCTCCATGATGATATTCATTGCTCACTTTTTCAAGCTAACTTTGTTCATAGTGACAAAAAGATATGATAGTTTTAAAAATACAGTCTGAGAGAGTAAGGAATGAGAACAAGAACGCTCCTAAGGGACAACGGACTTGATCCAAAGTTCACTGAAATCAAATGGAATCAACAGCAGCTTTGGCTAACCATCTGAATTCCCCCCCACCCCCATCAAGTTGAATATTAAAATTTAAGGTGAGATTCCAGATTAAGTGTGGCTTTGAACAGGTATTCAACGCATCCCTAGTGGCTGATCTATTTACATTTAAAAAAAAAAAATCAGCAACAGCACGTAGACAGCACTTTTATAAATTTAGTCTCACTATCTTCAATTCAAGTGCTACTGTTTTTAAGTTAAAATCAAATATCCACTTTCTGCAATTCAAGGTAGGGAACTTTTAATTTTAGCAAGTTAAGGGCAATCCTGTACCCTTGACCAACCAGAATGCAACATTTATAAACTAGGTCTGCAAGTAGAATGCAGCAACACAAATTCAAACAACATGTTGGCAACTTCAGTGTTTTAACTGTAAAACAGTGAGGTGGAGAAGGGGACAGAGCATGTTATTTGACACTGGCTCAATAGCTGGTTTCTAAGTGAAACACACAAAAAACCAAACCAAAACAAAAGCTTGATTCGGGGATGTGCACAGAATACAGGTCAGGAAGAGGTGCAGAAGTAGCATAAAGATCACCTTTGCAGTCCCTTGATCTGCTACTTCTGTCTATGTGGCAATTAATTGGCCTGGGCTATGTTAGAGCAACCTCTAGATGGCTTTAACATATCAGGAAGCAACAGAAACAAGGAGCCAAAAAATCTACGGTGAGAGCCAGTTTGGGATGTCCCCTTTTCCCCTACTGCACTGATAGGATGCAGAGTGAGGGACATAACAGACCATAGAGCAGCTTGATGCCTCTGGAGTGGTACCCTTTAGCTGGGGCATTCCTTCCTGCACAGGTTAACCCATCTCCATGGTTGCACAAGAAGAGGCACTGTCTCAAAAAGGCCAATCCCAAGCTATGTAGGCCTTTATGGGTCAAAGATAGCCCCCTGAATTACACCTAGAAACAAACTGGAAGCCATCACATATCACAAAGCACAATTGTAATGTGCTCCCCATGAGACAACAGACACCAGCCACATCATACACTATGTGAAATTTCTTGAGACATCTTTAAACACTGTGCATTGCAGCTATCCAATTTTGATATGAGAAAGACATGATTAACTGAAGAAAACTCTGCAAAGGTCCAAAAAAAAAAAAAAAAAAAAGGGGGTGGGGGAGGAGTTGGGGGAAAACTCCTGTTATCAATTCAGCAAGCAGATGGCGATCAATAGCAGGTCACTGGTATACAATGGTAACTTGTGAAGACAAAGCTGAGAAGAGGGCATTTAAAAGAGCTACTCTCTCTATAGTCAAAATAAGAAGACCATGATAATTCCCTAACAAGCTATCAGTGGAGTGGCCTATCAAGCAGACTGCATTCTTTAATGATGTAATCTGAAATTAAGTAGGTTCCATCAGCCTTCTGGGGTTGACCATTTAAAAAAGCCCTCACCTTGACTTGGAATAATGCATGGCTTCATCTCTCTATAGCTACTAGTGCCAAGTAACTACCATATAGCCAATGGGCCAGATTTTTAAAGGCACGTAGGAATTTAAAATTGCAATTAGGCACCTAGTGGGATTTTCCAAAGTCCCTAGGCACCTAACTCCCATAGATTTAATTGGGAACTAGGTGCCTAGGAAATTCTCATTATGTGACTAGCTCCATCTTTAGTTACCTAAATACTTATAAAAATCCACTCTATTGTGCTATGATGAAATCAGTTCCATAGTGCTTGCTGATAAAATAACTCAAAAGAAAAAATTCAAAGGTAAACCAGGTGCCAGCTCTTGCCAAATTGTAGGATTTGGCTACGCACTGACAAATCCATAGCTGGAAACCAGACTGGCTCACCTATATGTTGGTATTGTCTAAGATATGTGTTGAACTTGTAACAATGCGTAGAATGTTTAGACTCAATGAAATGCTTACAAGTTGCTGCATGCATTAATCCTACTTGTAAAGTCTGTATTCTGCTAGAATATGTAAGATTTCTTTTATAATTGTAAAAATGCCAGCTCTGAACTTGTGAACCTATGCAGGGAAAGTGGTTCCCTCACCCATTCAGAACAACTAAGTAGGCCATAGTGGAATATCACAATGCAAAGGCTGGTTTATGGCCCTCTTACCCATGAAGAGGCTACATGAGAGAAAGCACGTCCCATCAGCTCAAATTCTGGAGGCAGGAAATAAAGATAGTGGACATGAAGATTTTTCATCTCTTTGCCTTTGGACTCTAATAAGGGCTGAAGCAAAAAAAAAATAAAACAAAAGCAGAGATCCCCAGGGTCAACCTGGGATTAGACATTCAGTGCTGACAGATTACTCCATCAGTGTCACCTTTTGGAACCATAGACTGAACTCACCTGTACTTATATGTTGCCTGCTTTAACCTGTAAAATAAAACTCATTTCTTTTTCCTAGTTAATAAATTCTTAATTAGTTTAATATAGGATTGTCTACCCGTGTTGTCTGTGGTGTGAAATCTAAGGCACACATTGATTTTAGGTAAGATGACTGGTCTCTTGGTACTGGGAGCAACCTGAATATTTTGTGATTTTTGGTGTAACTGACCATTTATCACTAAGTGGCAAGACAGAAAATCTTCTTGGATACTCGAGTCTATGGTAAGACTGTTTTAGTGATCTAGGAATTCACATTTGTTACTGGGTTGGAGAAATCTAAATACAGAATGTACCACCAATTTGACGTGTCTGCCCTGCTTTTGACAGTCTTTCCTGACAGAGGAGCTGACTTTCTGGTTTCCCAGGGGGTGTTCTACCCCCACTCCACTCCTTTCCCCAAGGCCCCACCCCACCTCTTCCCTCCCCAGTACCTCCTGCCTACCACTGAACATCTGATCACCAGAGGGCGGGAGGGGGTAGAGCTGATCAGCAGGGCTGCTGGTGGGTGCTCAGTGCTCACTATTTTTTTCCCCCATGTGTGCTCCAGTCCCGGAGAACCCACGGAGTCAGTGCCTATGTGCCCTGAGGTTGGCACTTGTTTGCAAGCCATTCCAGATAGCATGACAGCGTAGGAGGCTGGGAATCCCTCTTTTTGGTTACCCATCCAGAGCTTCTACAGCATGCTTAGTACCTCACTATTTAAAAGCTGAGGCTCAGGAAGTATTCTCCCAGTAGGGGTCTGCTCTTGCATGAGGTTGAACATGACATATGAGATTGTGGAGCAGCTTGAGAATAAATCTGACAATACAGGCATTATTTCCCCCTCTCGATTAAAACAGCAGCAGCAATGCAATCTGCTGGGTTTTTGGGAGGAAAAGCATCAGTAGAGAATAGGATGAACACATGGGAACATCTGTTCTAAGAAGCCACTTGAAAAACAACTATGTCATGGAACAGGAAAAAAAATATCTGAGTGGTAGAATATTAGTTGGGCTTTAGGAAAACAGCTGAAAGAAGAGAGAAAGGATACATGCTAGGGTCATTTAAGTTTAAGATCAGCCATCTCAGTGAGTAGCAGAGCCTCCATTACTATTCTATTTACATTAGTTTTGCAACCCAAGGATAATAGTAGGAGATAAATCTGTTTAATAGTGTAGAGGTTATAGGCAGAATACAACATAGGGACAGTGCCATCCGACATGCCACTGAAATATCCAAAATATTTATAAAATACCTCAGAAGCCATCCAACCCACTATAGATCAAACTTGAAGGGCAGTTGCAGCACTTTCCTTTGTAAAGAAGTTTTGAAGAGTTCGTGAAACATGCAGACCCAAAGTTGCAAGTATTCATCAGCTCCCAAATTTCCCTCAAGGGGCTGTTACATTGCACAAAGTTTTACAAATGTAAATGTCCAGGACTTTGCTTTAGGAAAGACAGACACCTTTGTTTTAAGTGACAAAGACTGATAATTTGTGAGGACCAGCAGCTAGCCTAGCAAATTTGCTTACATAAAGGTCCACATTTTCAAAGTGGTTTCACTTGGCTTCCCTTACTGCACCTGCCAGACTTGCACACCACTATTTGCTAGTTAGGAAGTTATGTACCTACCAGTTTGCATGTGGAAGTTGGAAGTTTGTGTGTGCGCGCGCGCGTGTGCAGATATGGGCACTAAGTATTTTTTGAAACACTGGCCCAACCTGGTCCTTGAGCTAACATCTTTTGTCAATCCTCATGCAGAGATAGAGAGAATCTCTTAACACAGTTTCTTCTATTACTACTCCCTCTCTTTACATCTTTAAAAAGACATTAAAATAACTATTTAATTAATGCACACAACCTCACTGTGAAGAAAGAGGTATCCCCATTTTAGACAAAGGGAAACTGGGATGGGGAGGTTAAATCTCCTGCCGAAAGCAATGTAAGGAATCAGTGCAGAACCCAAACAGCAATTCAGGAGTTCCTGGCACTTAGTCCCATGTCCATTCCACTGGAACAGGCTGAAAAATCTTTTGCAAGGGGGAGAACTTGTAGGATTCACTTTTTTGTTTTTCCAATTGCTAATATTTGACTGTTCACAACATTGCAAAGATTTGTGGACCACATCCTGAGATCACATGAAAAATTCTTTTACTGCCTTTCACATCTCATAAATGCTAGGTAGTTGTAAAACAGTTAGACAGAACATGTAGTAAACAGATGGCTTTCTACCCTCTCTGTGTTGGAATGACTTTCTGATCATTACAAAGCCATTTATGAATTTTTAATAATTGAAAAGCAAGCATGGGAGACACACTTTGTGTAACTTGAACCTGCTCAGTGTAGTCTTATAGAAATCTTATGCACCCTCTTCAGGGCTTTGAAGAAGACTGCTCAAGTAGGGAACAGCTTTTACACTGGACTCATACAGACATTCTCTCTTATCAGTCTCTTGGAGGAAAAAAATGTGAATGTAGAAGCACTATGAAGTGACTGATGATAATGTTGCAGTGCATTTGTGGGACAGCTCATTAGCCACCATGAAACAGGATCCACACAAAGTACATTAAAGAATCAGAGGGGAGTATATTCTTGACAGATTTTTAGATCCCAATTCAAAGGCACCATGCTAGCTTTTTAACAATGGGGTGAGACCAATGCAGAACACTTCAGACAGATTTGTACAGATAAGGTGCCCAACTGCATGTCAGATATGATCAATGTGGAAGAAGAGCGAACTTTCTGTACTGATGTTACAGGCCAGGTAGAAGAGACTGCACGGTAAGAAAAATAAAATCAATCTCAAGTGAGAAGGAGCTCATGTCTACTGTAATAGTCACCCCTACTATCACCGCCTCTTTCTCATGAATTTCATCCCTGTGCATCATGATCTTCCACACCACCTGAAAAGTAATTCTGAGTCTGGCTCAGAAATGCAGAAAAAGTTTCCTGTGGCACTGTCTTCAATGGCAGAATCATATTAATGGATAAAAATTAGTCTCTTCTCTACTAGCAGCCCAACACAAGAGTATGGACAGCACTTGGGGTTAAGAGAGATGACACTTTGTTGCCCCGTACATTTGGAAGTACACATATGAGCTAGAATAGCAAGCCATGTTCATGTAAGTAATTCCCAGTTTTTAACTTGTGTTTTCAATTGGATGAGATCACAAAAAGAAAAACCAAGGACATTAGTGCAATACAACGTAGCATAAATAATTATATTAGAATTCAAAACCATATTTAGGCAGTTTTATTATACATATACACACACATATATGTATATACATATGTCACAGGTTGACATGAAGTCTGAAAGACTCTTTTCCATATATAGGAAGTTTGTGTGTGTGTGTGTGTGTGTGTGTGTGTGTGTGTGTGTGTGTGTGTGTGTGTGTATAATAAAACTGCCTAAATATGGTTTTGAATTCTAATATAATTATTTATGCTACGTTGTATTACACTAATGTCCTTGGTTTTTCTTTTTGTGATCTCATCCAATTGAAAACACAAGTTAAAAACTGGGAATTACTTACATGAACATGGCTTGCTATTCTAGCTCATATGTGTACTTCCAAATGTACGGGGCAACAAAGTGTCATCTCTCTTAACCCCAAGTGCTGTCCATACTCTTGTGTTGGGCTGCTAGTAGAGACATATGTATATATGTCACAGGTTGACATGAAGTCTGAAAGACTCTTTTCCATATACAATCCTTGCTGAAAATAAAAGAGGTTCTTGGACACCAACAAACCTCTAGCAATTTTCCCTCTGCATCCTGGCTTCCTGTCTACCCACTAGACACACCCCACCAAATAAGGCACAGTATGTCAAATGAATTGTTACAACTCAACTTCGATATTTACATTTCCATCAGCACTCATTTCTCTGTCAAAAACAATACAATGTCATACACAGATGGTTCAATTGAGCTGAAGTAAAGCAGGCCTGCAAACTCTTGTTCTACAAATCACTCTCTCTATATGAGCAGCTTCATGCTTTTAAGAAACCTTTTCCAAGAATTAATTTCTCCCTATCCCGATGGTCTTGACAATTCTGAAGTACCTGCTCCCTCCTATAAGTACAAATCTCTTGGAAAACAAATCAGAATTACATGTTCTACAGCTTTTAATCCTTTTTTTCTGATTTGGTGATGCCAAGGTAAATGCTTTTAAAGGGACTGAAATTCAAGTTTTTAGGTCCAGTGGGTGCATTAGTAATAGACAAAGAAGTGCAATGTTATTCCACTGTAATTATTAGCATGACTCATTTTATCACACTTGAGCAAAGTGAATTTATTACAAAGCACACACACGAAAAATCCACCCCACCAAGCTAGGATTTGCCTGTGATTATCACAAGTGGTATTAGGTAAAAGAGTAGGGAGCTAGTGTCAGATAGAAATAAATTTTACTCAGTGATTAATCCATTTCTTAACTTGTCACCAGTGACTGGTCACCAAATGAATACATATCTGGATTTCTGTGCATTTCAGAAATGTATGCTCAGAATGTTTGATTCTAGTTAGATGCACAAGCCAAGGTTTTCAAAAGTGACTTGTGATGCCTCAGTATTTAGGTGCTCGACTTCAGACACCTTGAAGAGATTTGATTTACAGGGAAAGGATACTCACCACTTTCTGAAAATCAGGGTTTTTTAAACACACCTCTAGTTGGGCAACCAAAAGTCACTAGTCATTTTTGAAAATCTTAGTTGTGAGTCATATACTCCATTTGCCAAATTGTGCCTAGTCTATGAATTCCAAAACATCATGACTGAAATCCTGGACCCACTGAACAAATATGAGTATTGCCATTTACTTTGTTAAGGCTGATTTCACCTTATGTTTCCAGAGATATCTTATTAAAGTATAAATCCATCATACAAAAACAAAACAAAACCAGTCAGTGGGCAAAAAACTCACTTACCGCTTTATATGAAATACAGAAGACAAGAAGATTGGAGTTGAAGATCAGATCCTAAAGTAACAGGCACTATACGAAAACCTATGATAGAGAGAGAAATATGGAGAAATACAGGGCATTAGGACATGGGCAGCTTTTTCCTGTTTGTTTTTGTTTTACACCACTCATGGATTACTGTCTTCAAAAGGGGTATGCATATCTAAAATTCATTGGCATCCTTAAATCACTGCTGCTCAGACCCAGTTTATTTTTAGTTCTTTAAAATATTAGGAGCTTGATACAATGTCCCCTCAAGTTACTGTTAAAAAATACCATTCAATAGGTGCTAAGTAGGACTCTGTAGCTCAGAAATGAACATTTTGCTGAACACCCACTGTGAATGCACGGAGTGCTCTTATTTAAGTCAATGGGAAGTGAGGGCGCTCTGAATGTCACAGGATCAGGCCCTAAAACCACAATATAGCACACAGACTCGATTCAGAGAGAGAGAGAGAGAGAGAGAGGAGTGAAATGCCCAAAGACCTCAAAGGCTATGAGTGGCTGAAGTTTGAAATGATTTGACTCATCCTCACTTGAACCCCTTCCCGGCATAAGCAGCAATGATGTAACTTATAATCAGTGTTTACATTTTGATGACCAATGTGGTTAAGGGAGGCAAGACCTGATGTTTTTCTTAGTATTAAATCACAGTATTATATTGTAATATTTCATTTATAGTGTATAGATTACGCTGATTGCGCTTTGCAACATCAGCAGGATCTTTTGTGGATTTTTGTTGAACACTATCTCTCAGGGACTTTAAGTACTTTGTATACATTTGCTTACAAAATCCTTTAAAACCAAATCAATGTGGTATCTTTTCCAGCCTCAGGCCAACAGCAATCTGCAGAGCACTTATACAGAAATACACCTTAGTCATATCATGGGATTAGTTCAGCTAGTTTCTTAAAAAAAAATTGGTCCATCATGGTAAAATAAATAATAATAATACCCAACTCTTATATAGCATTTTTCATCCCTACATCTCCAAGCACTTTACAAAGGAAGTCAGTATAATTATTCAATTTTACACATGGGGAGTGGAGGTAAAAGACAGTGAAGTAGCTCACCCAAAGATACCCAGCAGGCCAGGAATAGAGAATCCAGGTCTCAGCCCAGTGCTCTGTCCATTAGGCCAATCTGCTTTTACTAAAACCAGGACTCCCTGATTATTAAAATTAAGACTCTTGGATTTGGCATAGGGGCATTCTGTAAAGCATCAAATACATCTTCTTTACAGTAACCTACTGAAAATGATGGTCCAGATATTCATTTAGTGTATACTGGAATAGCTTCATTGGCACAAGTGGAAACATGCTAATGTACACAAACTGAAGATCTGGCCCAATAATATATCCAACATGGATGGTAGAATTTCCTAACATTCACCTACACAGATCATCATTGTTTATTCATTGTCAAGCATTGGTCTGTGAGAGATATTGAGGTCACAAGTTTAACAGTCCATACCCAGTCTTCCTTGACAGAAGTCAAAATGAGTACAACATTAACACTTGTTATTCCCTGTCACAGGTTGACCTTCTGCCCGTAAATTCTATTTAAGCTCAAAAACCAATCCTATATATGCTGGAGAACACATTAAAACTGGGAGCCATCAATATAAGTTATGATGTACAATTTCTTCATAAGGCAATGGATGCTTCCTATATTAGATATAAACTAATTATTTTTTCTATTTTGGACTAATTTAAAATAATCTCTCTCCAGCAAATTCAAATATTAGAGTAGTAACATACATAAATTCTCTTTTGTGGTATACAGGGAAGTATAGCTGGATTATTTATTTACTTACTTTTTAAAGGCCAGGATAATTTTGTAGCCAATAATATATGTAAGTGTAGAAGCTAAAATTCTGTTAATAAAAACTCATGTTTCAAGGCATAAATTGATCACTTCCGGTTTCAAAAAAGGAATTACCAATATACAGCAATGCACAATTGGGTATGGCCCTAATTTAGCAAGGTATTCCCAAATCCCATTGATTTCAGAGGACCTAATCACATGCTTAAAGTTAGGCACTTGCTTAAGTACTTTGCTGAACTGGGGCCTATGTGAGCATCATGGATGTTTCACATTCCTTTGAAGCATCAGAGGCTGGCCCATTGCAGAAGAAACAAAATTTGATGGACTAATGGTTAGGATTTGCCATACTAAATCAATGTTCCCAATCATTTCACACAGAGGCTTAGTCTGTTAGATCACTATGGCACACAAAAGAAAAGCAGACCTATACATCAGTGCATTTGGGATGCAAATGAGCAAGTTCACGCCTAAAGTTGCTTAAGTATTGAAGGTGGTCATGATATTCATATAAACAAAGGACTGTGGATAAGGTGAAATTCTACTATCATTTAAAGTGACTTAGCAAGATGCTGAGCCACATTTTACTCTGCTAGACGTTTAGTGGGGTTAGCTTGTGGTCACAACTATAACCAAGAACACAATTTAATGCATCTACAAGCATAGGGCCAAATCCTGAAGTCCTCAATGCCTGATCCCGAGTTTACTGAAATCAACGAAAATACTCCCACAGACTTCAGTGAGCTTTGGATCAGCCCTGAAGGCCTTACACTGCTCCCAGTGAAGTGAATGGCATTATTGACCATTGACTGTAGAGCGAGCAGGATTAGGTCTTTAGGGTGGAATTCTAGCCCCAGCTATCGATTTCAATGGGGCCAAGATTTCATCCTTAGTCTTTAATAGGTAACACTTATACTGAATTCAGTGGCCTGCAAAAGGAGGGCAGGCTGTAGTGCACAGACATGAGAATAATTCAAGGCAAAATAAACTGATTTTTAATAGTGAAATATTTCTAAGACCCTCCCCTTAATGAAAAATAACTTTGGCACCTGATGGAAAACACTAGAAATAATCTGGTGCCTATGTATCTTCTGCATTTCTTTTCTCACATTTATTACTACTAAGGATGTCTAGCTGTTTCTTCCTCCACCAAACATCATAATCATATGTGATATGACAAAGGGTTATTGTGGAAATAAGTGTGGTGTAATAAACAAAGGTTAGTGATTTCTGGTGGAAACTAAGGAGGAAGATCAGTGAGACTGAGATCCTAATATTCTTGGAGAACTAGAATTTGTATTACATATACACATCCTCAAACACAAGTACATCTTGAAACTATTTTGGTTGTATTGCACATTTGACGTATATACTTTCCCTTCAGCTTTCTATAAGCCATCATTAACTTTTTAAGTTATCAGCATATTTTTGCTAGTTTCTGAAGTTCAAAGAAGCCTGAATATGTGATGATGTCTGAGATGGAGTTCTATTTAGTTAGATTCCACTCTTCCCTCAGCTCTGCTCCGGCCCCACCCACAGCCCCTGGCTCCCACCCACAGCCCCTGGCCCCAGCACCCAGGCGTGGGGCAGGGCACACATAAACAAGTTCCATTACAGGTAAATGGAGTACAATGGAAAATTTTTGGGGACCACTGGTTTGGTTAGAGCACCATATGATGGAGTGCTCCACTCACCACTGGTCTGGTACTTCTTCCTGGTCACTCTGAGGATTAGCTCTTGAGGTAGACACCCCCTTCTGCAATTTGCACACCACTATTCTCTCTCTCCTTCTGGCCAGCAGCTCTGCTCTCACTCCAGGACTCCCAGCATCTCTTTCATGACTTAGCCCTCTGGCTAGCTCACCCAGTGTTCCCCCTTCCAGGGTACAGTCCATCCACAGTTCTAAGCAATCTTACCATTCACCGCCCTAGTGCCACGCCTTCAGTGATTCATAGGGGATCCCAGGTCTGCCCTCTTCTCAAGGTTCCAGTCCAGGGACCCTCAGTTCAGCAGCTTTATACTTCCTCTCTCTTCCCTCACTGCCCCTTCCCTGGGCTGCTTCCTACACTCTGGTTCCCCTTCTCTCTTTCTAGGTGTACCAGCTCCAAGAATCCTCCTCGCAGGGAGTAACTGCAGACTATCTCCCTGCAGCCCCTAAACAATCCTCTCTCTTCCCAGAAAATAACTGCCCTTTCCTCTCAAGCCTCCTCTCTGTGGCTGCTACCTAGCTTTGTAGGCCCCACACATTCCTAATTAATGTCCTGCTCCCTGGTTCCTGCTCTAGGTACAGCCTGTGGAATTAATTGGTCTACCCAACCACCCTAGCACCACTCAGTCCTCTGTGGGGTAGACACCTTCATATGTGGAGGCTCATTTCTGGATTGGCTCTACGGTCAGCTCATAAAAGGGCCCTACCTGTAATAGGAGAAAATGTCTCAGTCATCCTCTCTCCCCACTTAGTCCAAATACCAACTGCATTGTCTCTCTTACTTTCCCCCTTGCTTGGGGGACTGGCTTACCCAGATGCTGAACACTACCTCCCTTAAAAGTACAGTACCAGTAATAAAGGAAGTGGGAACAGGTTTTTTTTTTTTAATCTTTTTTTTTTAAACAATAATAACTTCAGTACTGAAAAAAATTCCCTTAAGCAAGCTGTGTTGTTTACCTTTATAATTCAGCATTTTCTTTTAACTGATCTTTTTTATTTGAACAAAATGCATTGAATAACATGTCTAAGGGCATATCTACCCTGCAAAAGAAAGCATGTTCTTAACTTGGGTTAGCTACCTTTAGTTAAAATAGCAATGAACAGATGGCAACTCAGGTTCTAACTCTGTTTTGCAGATTGAATAAAGCCTATATGGGAGCCTGGAATTGAACCTGAGCTCTTAGCCCAAGCTAAAAGCCAAGCTGCTGTGTTTGTTCACCGCTATTTTAGCTCCAGTTAGCTAACGTGGTTTGCTAAATGACATTCTCATTGTGTCAGTGTCTCAAAAGACCCCACTATTGAAACCTAAGGACAGTTCTTCATGAAGCAGTGCACAATATAACCCTAAAAACTCCATTCAAGACATATATCAGAAATATGCTTTAAAAATATACATGAGCAAATTGACATACATGCAGGGTCTGATTCTGCAAACTCATGCACACTTGCATAACCTTGTGCCCAAGGAGTGTCCTGTGACTCAAGTGTGCCTATTTCTGACTAATTCAGCAGCGTAAGCACATGCTTAAGTTATGTGGAAACCTTAACATATGCTTAAATGGTTTATGGATTTAGGATGGGATCATTAAGCAGTCCTCCTACTTAGGCTGAATTGAGACCCATACGTGCCAGCATCTGCACTTTCAGCCCCTTTGATTGTATACTCTTCAAGGCAGGGACTGTGTCTTTCTGTATGTCTGTAGAGCACCTAGTACATTTTCACTGCTACTCTAATATAAGTAATAGATATTAAGAAGAAATAATTAAAAAAATAAACCCCCAAACAAACGCAAGCATTCATGCTTCATGAATTAATAGTCTGATTGTTAAGAGATTTTTTATAAAGTGGTTTTGTGACACAGAGACATCCACACACATTTCTAATTAACACCAATCATGCACACTAATGGTATAACCTACTGCTTAAGTAAATGAACATCCTTGCCCCTGCTGCTTTGAAGCACTGATAGGCATGCGCTTTATTGACAAAGCAAGCTAATTTACAAAGTGATTGTCCAAGAGGGAACTGCTGTTTATTTGTTGAGTTTTTTCCCATTGAACTCACAGGGCAAACAATGCACTTACATTGTTAATTAAAATATCAACAGCTAAATGTAAATAGTGTGGTCTCTGCAAGAGGAATGACATTCATTCAGAACAAAGTACTGATGTCTAGCAGTTGTTTGCTGGGGGGGAAATGGTTTTATAGGGTTGGACAACCATTTTGCGATGCTTGCCCCCAAAGGTTAAGATTGTTTGAAAAATGGAATTAATGTAGTATACAGAATTAATACTACAACTAATAGGAAACTAAGGGAGCCTGCCCTGTCATTGTGCTCCTTCAGAGAGTGCTGTCTTTGGTTATCCATTTAGAGTCCTGAGATGTACAGAACATATTGGTTTAGCAACAGTTTGTAGTTTGTTTAAAAAAGATGCCTTAGTGAAAGAATAATAAAACTTAGAGACTGTTTACAGCAGAGGATGGGGGGAGAGGGGACCCCTCCGAAGTGATGGTATTAGTGTTTGTATAGTTTTGCACATGTAAGCCAAAACCCCTCTTGATTCTGAATTTTGATTGGCTAGCTATTCCATTTCTTCTCCAAAGCTTAGTGGGATTATAACAAGCAAGATCAATCAAACAATATTTAAAAAGGTCAAGACAGTTACAGCATTCTATTCTATTTTGCAGAATACATGAGGTTTCGCTTATGAGAGCATGTTTGCTCCAGGAAAGAACCTGGAGTGGGAAAATAAAGAGTAGATCAGCTAATCTTTTTAGCATGCCAGCAATTCTTTCAGCTGAATGGGCACATACAATTTCAGATCATTTAGGTTTAACTTGTGACTGTTACAAATGGCAAGTGAGTTTTCTATCAGTCAATAACACTACAGTAGACTTATTTAGTGAAGAAGTTACATCTGTGATTAAAACTCAACGGGCAAGTAAGATTTTGCACCTTATAAAAAAAATCTTACCAGGCCACAGCAGTGATTATGTATTATGGTAGAAAGGTCAGTATTGATGTAATATAATTCTAGGGAACTATGTTACCAGACATGAGAAGGAAAATGAATATTGATTATTTCTTATTTTGGAAACAAGTGACTAATGTATATAAAGCAAGCAAATAATGAATTAACTTCTGCATAATATTCAAGACGGTGTTGATTTTGATAACACTCTGTATGGTTTGGCTCCTAAGAGGTACTTAAAAGACAAACTTTCACTTCATCTTAGACTGTACACTTGAGATCAACTGAGGTGATAGAGCTTCCAACACTCGAACATAAACTTAAGGCATTTTCAGCAAGGGACTTTGATTCACTCCCCATTCTGGTCCAGCAGACCCTAAATTTATTGACTGTCTGGAACACTACATGGCCTATTTATTTACACAGGAGAAAATGGGAGGAGTCTGAGGTTCCTTCTCCCCCCAGCCCTGGGGGCAGAGTATATCATATCAGAGAGAGGAAAGAGAGAAAGAGGGGCTTCCTATATTCTATCTATCTATCGGCGATCCCTTGGAGTTAGAGAATGATTGTCTTCCATGAAATGATAGCTGGTTATCGGTGGTGGATTCACAGGTGGCTAATGAGACAGATCTGGGATCTACAGATCTTGTCACAATTGGTGTAGACATTTTCCAGCAGAAGGAGTGGTTTTGAATTGTTGAGTTGAGCTGAGCTGCAGAGTGTTCTTTCCTCCTTTCTTTCCCGTTTCTCTGCTTCCTGTTGTCTTTTTTGAGTCTTGAAATGCTGAAATCCTTGCCACAAGGTCCTTCTCCACTTCAATCAGTTGAGGGATTGGATTTCCCATGAGTTTATGTCAATATTAACTTTGCCATGCTGGCTTTGAGGGTATCTTTGAAGCACTTTTTTATGCCCTCTCCTCGTCCGTTGGCCTTGGCTCAATTGTGAGAACATTACGTGCTTCGGGAGTCAATTATCTGGCATTTGAAGAACATGGTCAACCCAATGGAGTTGGTGGCAGATAATCATAGCTTCAATGCTGGAGGTTTCAGCTTGGGACAGAATGCTGGTGCATCGATCATCCCACTTGATTCGGAAGATCTTGAGGAGGCACCACTGATGGTATCATTCATGAAACTTGAGCTGTCTACTGTATGTGACCCAGGTTTTGACACCATACAGGAGGCCCTGCTCTCCTACAAGCACTGAACCATTGTTTGTGTACTATCAGATTGCTTATATTATCACATTGTACTGTCATTCAAGTAAAATGGTCCTGGTTTATGATATTTATTGAGTTATTTTAAGGTTTGGTTTGGTTTGTAATGGATTTGCCAACTGAGCCTAGAATGTTCAGTTTGCAGGGGCTGAAATAAATCTACCTCTACAGCTTTGCATGGACCCGAACCTCCAAGTATAGGAAAGATCCCCTAGGATGGAGAATGAGCTTGATGGGGTGTTAGAAGTAGGCCAGGAGGCTGGCTGGAAATCTGAGTGTAGCTCTGCAAACAACTTCCACCCAACTTCGACAGCTTCTCAATAATATGGTCTGAGGTTCTGAAACACACCAAACCCAAAGCTATTTCTGGATGGGTTCGAGGCTCAGAGCAAATATTTCACACAGCTCTAGTTATGAAAAAATGATGTGGACTCTGCAGCTTGAGTTCTCCTCTGATCACTAGTTCGTACAATCCCCAAATGTACAAACAGCTCTATGTTAATATACCACATTTTACAAGCTGGTAATTTAGATGCTATTAAGCACAGACAACTGCATGTAAAAAACAATCCTTCGCCAGGTTAAAGAGCCTTTTCAAGGGACATGCTGGGTTTCCTCATCTCCTTAGTATTTAACAGATCAAGTGCAAGTTTATTTTGAAGATATTTGAATCAGTAATGTTTAGTGACATCTGAATTACAAATAGTTGTAATTGCATTGTAATTGAACAACTGTGCAGGCTAAGGTGGAGCTGCAAGATTTGCAGACTTAGGAAAAGAAGAGAAAGTATTTTTCTTAATCACAAACTTTATTAATCACTTGTCACAGATGCAATCGTAGCAGCTATTAATCATTCACATACAACAGCACTTCTGTTCATCTGCTATTCATGGTATAAATTATCATGTCAAGGATTAACCCATTTTGTTTTGGTAGTACTTTGCTTTATTTCCCCTCCTTTTTTGTTTTCATTTATTGTTTTTTGTTCAGAAGAAGCGTTAGAAATGTCTTTTTGGACAACTGGAGTCTGAATGATTAATCATAATGACATAGGGCTGCCCAATGGGTCAACTAACAATGAATAAAAACATAAGACATAGGTTCATTCCAAGTTACATTCATGTTCCAGCTCAACACAGAGACAACAGCAAGTCACTTTCTTCAGGAATTACTGAACAACATGACAACCTGTCCTGAACACAGTATGTGTGTGGTTCCCCAACCTCGTCTGTCCCCCCTCTAAAAGGCAAACAAACAAACAACCCCCAAAAGCCATTTGTTATTAGAGATGCTCTGTAGGCCACCCAATCTGGTGGAATGACACACTTCAGCAATTTCAAACCACAGTTAAATGCTGATGTCTCCAGGGCTTTGACTACTGCAAACAAAGCCAGCAAGCTAGCTACAGAAGCTTTCCCTAAAGTGCAATATAGGATCATAAATTCAGTGTGATGGCTATTAAACTCATAAGTTGTAGTCAGAACATCTTAAAATCAAAAATCCTCAGGGTTTTACTGCTTGAAATGAAAGAACTGCAAACAAAAACAAAATGTGCAGACTGGGCATTACTGATTAATTAGGGGCTAGTGAAAGATTATTTAGTAACTCTTAGAGAAATCAGAAGATGCAAAATGAATTACATTCTAATTGTACAAACAATATGTTTTTCTAACAATTAATTTGTATTGATTTTTTTTCCTTATGTAATAGCCTCCAGAAAAACATATTTAGTGGAAGACAGAACAGGGTTTATTTCTGCCACCCAGACTATTTTTAAAGTTATGTATAATAACGTTTTCCCCTACAGTTAGAAAAGTGAGAGTAGAAAAAACATTGTGGGTTTTCATATTTATTCTCTCAGGGTTTCCCAGGGCAAAGGTGCTTAGCTTAAAGTCAAAAGTGATTATTTTTGTATCCACCTACAGGAACTACAAACACCAGGAATATGAATTAATTTTTGCCTCTAACATTGGCAATATTGATGATGATTCTGCAATCAGAACTTAACTGATAAATTTCTTGATGAAGCAGAACAAATCTGGCTCCCTAGCCCAGAGCTTTACTCTGCAATTCAAACAGTAATAAAAATATAGTTTTGTTCCAGGTCACAATCTCCCCTAGAAAAACCTGTGGGAGGACAACTAGGAAAACTCAGGGTGTGAAATCCTGGCCCCACTAAAGTCAATGGCAAAGCGCCCCATTGACTTCAATGGGGCCAGGATTTCATCCAATGAGTTTAAGGTCATGGAATTTCCAAAGTATCATGTGACTAGGAAGGTATTGCTGTAGAGTGTGCAGCGGGATAGCCCTAATTTACCAATCTTGGATGTCCTGAGAATATTTATTTCAAAATGCATGTCAAGGCCCTGATTCAACAAGCTATGACTTCAGTAGGTCTTACTCACATGCTTAAGGTTAAGCACATGTTTAAGTGCTTTACTGAGTTGTGACTTTAAAATCAAATGAAACTATTCATTATTTCATATTTTAAGTGAAAATTTGAACTACATAGGGTATTGTGCAAAATTAAACCCAAATAAACAAACTCCACCCCAAATCCCCACACTCCTTAGAGGTGTCAATTTTTTTGCTTTATTTTTCTCATGTTGAAATATAAACTTTTAAAATATATTTCTAAGTAGCTTTTTATATATTACTAAGTAGCTTTGGTATCTCTCAAATTTCAGCCATAAATCTTGTGATGTAGAAACCAGGGTTTTGATTATTAATAGTCACAAGAAAGTTCTACCCTGTTATTGCAAGACCAGCCTAATGATACAATCTAATAGAATAGTCCTTTTACATGATGCTTATGTGCTTTAAAATTCCTAGAAAGCCTGTGCTGAGAAAATCACAGGAAAAAGGAAACATGGGAATCTCTCTGATATGTCCTCTTGAGGCAGATTGTAAGCAGGTCCATCAGAAATATAATTGGGCCTCCACTATAAGACTTAGAGGCAGAAAGCAGAATTGGGAGGGGAAAAGGGAATATTTGACTGTGTTTAATATATATTAGAATAAAAGCCCAACGCAAGAAAAATGAGAGCACATGGCTCAGCATTCTCAGAAAAAACTCTCAAAGGGTCATTTGGATTTTCTGAGATAGAAAACAGCATAAGATAAATAGATCATTTGAGAATTAGAAGAAAAAGCTAAGAAAGCAAAAGTGTAGCTGGGAAATAACCCTTGTTATTCTTATCAGACTTCACTCTATTGTTAATCTTTGTAGAAACTGAGTTTAGAAAGTAGGAAAGTAGGGGAAAATGGACTCTTCAGTTTAGAGCAAAAATAAAGAGAAAAAACAGTGAGGGGGGTAATATAGGCTAATTCTGAGCTGAATTGTTAAATGATCTACACTTGGATGGACAGAATTGATACCTTGTGAGTTTATGAGCTGGTCATTAGCAATGAAAAATGACTTTTCAACTGGTTTAACATCTAACCAAATGCCTTTCTGGCCATTTGAGCAGTCACAGCACAACTAATTCAAATTATTTTTTAAGGAGGAGGTGACAATTCAGAAATTTTCATTGTTTTTGAAATTTAAACTGATGTCCTAAAGCCCCTTCTGGAACCTTTTAGGTTTATTTAAAGTGAAACTCCGATATGGGATATTTTAGATTAGTTCTTTGCCACCCTTCTTAGCCCTGGCATATCAGGTGTTTTGAGGATGGGGCTGGGACAAATGAGGTCTGGCCAGATAATTGCTGCACTCTATCAAAATCCCTGGCTGCCTGATTGGCTTCTTGCACATACAGAAAATTCATTAGACCAATTTCCTTCAATATGAAACTAATTATTCATACAAATATGATTGATTCATTGACATTTGTACAATAATATCTAGCTTTTAATAGCACTTTTCAGCATAGATCTACAAACACTTTATAAAGATGATCAGTACCATTATCTCCATTTTACAAACCAGGAAAACAACTTGACCCAGATCACCCAGCAAACCACTTGCAGAGCTGGGAATTGAACAAAGGTTTTACAAGCCTCAGACCAGTGCTATATACATTTGGCCACCTCCACGTAGTGCTACTAACTTCTGATGATTCAGGATTACAATTTTATTGAGTAGTACTTTCCCCAAAAGAGGCTTTGAGTATGACCACAGAGAACTACTGAAGTCCGTGCCATATTACCAGTTGTAGAATAAAATCCTGGCCCCACTGAAGTCAATGGCGAAACACACATTAACTTCAGTAGGGTCAAGATTTCCCACATGATATCTATTTTAAATAACACTGAGAACAACACTTGGGGAAGAAGATTGCAAGTTACAGCTGCCTGTTTCTAAAGCAGTGGCAATTGCTTTAGTATTTCTGCACTCTCCTCAGACTACAATTAGTGTTTTATAAAATTATGCAGTAAAACAAGAAAAGGAAAGACAATGAGTGTAGCAGCTACAACAGCAGCCAGATTTACACTGAGTGCACTGTATATTAAAGTAAGTTACAACTCTGAACCCACCATGGCATTATGACCAGAAATGACATGACTGGATTTAATTTTAGTCAACATATTCTTTCCAGAGTGTTTTTTTCCACTTTATTTTGTTTTGGTCTGTCATTTGTACGATTATGTAAATTCTGACACAGCAATTTAATGAAGGTTCCATCTGTCTGATCTAGGGAGGATTGATGGGATTTATGTTGTGGTTATGTGGGTTCATTCTTTTAGCATTAAAATCCCACCTGACAAGAGGATGATTGACTATTGTGACAGACTGTACTCCTGTATTCACACTTTGCACACCATTGTAATAATCTCTGTACAAAGTATGCCTTGTGAGGTATCATTTGAAAACTCATAATATGCTGGTCATTATTGTCCTGGTAAAATATGTGTGGCAACATTGGATGTAAAGTAATAAGATTAGACTGTAAGGTGTTACTAATATATGTTCCTAGTCTAAGGAACTGCCACACCAGTTCCTCAGAGACAAAGGGCAAGCTGACACCTCAGGCAGGTGTAAGCAAGGTCAATAGGTCATTACCTAGTAAGTGGATATTCACTGGCAGGAAAGAAACAGCATGTTGTTCCTGTCCACACAAATTTCCCGTCACTATGCTCCCAGTTGAAAATGCTTCTCAAAGGGAGGATAGGACTATAAAAAGAAAGGACAGACACCCCAATGGACCCCTCTTCTCCTTGCTCTCTTTGTCCATTGATTCACTGCACCAGAAGGAAGAAAGGAAGCAGACGTTAGACAGAAGAAAGTATCCTGGCCTCAGGAGTTTGGCCAGTAAGAGTACTGAGAATATGTGGTGAGAAAAACTTTGCTTTCAATTTAACATAGTTTGGTAAGTTAGGCATTAGTTGCATTTTATCTTTATTTTTCTTGTAACCATTTCTGACTTTTATACTTCATTGCTTATATTCACTTAAATTCTCTCTCTCTCTCTCTCTCTCTCTTTCTCTCTCTCTAGTTCATAAACTTGTTTTATCTAAACCAGTGTGTTGGAACTCAAGTGTTTAGGGAACTCCATTTGGAGATGTGTGCATATCATTTCTATTAATACAATGACAGACTTTATATAAGCTTGTAACGACCTGGAGAGGGCTGGACAGATCATTTGAGACGTACATTTCTGGGGAAAAATCTGGGACCGGGAGCGTGCAGTATAATTCAGGCTGGCAAGAGCCTAGGTGTGACTGGCAGGCTGTAGGTCTACACCATGGATTGGCAATCTTTGGCACGCGGCCCGTCAGCATCCACAGGCTCGGCTGATCGGATCGCCCACTGGCTGTGGTTCACCGTTCCCGGCCAATGGGGGCTGTGGGAAGCGGCACGGGCCGAGGGATGTACTGGCCGCCACTTCCCGCAGCCCCCATTGGCCTGGAACGGTGAACCACGGCCAGTGGAGCTGCGATCGGCTGAACCTGCGGACGCTGCCGGTAAACAAAGCATCCTGGCTCGCCAGCGGATTTCCCTGATGGGTTCGCATGCCAAAGGTTGCTGATCCCTGGTCTACACAGACCAAGCAGGGAGTGACTCACATGGCTGGAGGTTGTTTGTGAGCAGTCCTGTCTAGAGGCTACAGCAGCAAAGCAGTCTACATGTTAGTGAAGGGAAAGTTAAGATTGAATCTGAACCTTGAAAGCTAATTACTTAGTACAGTCACTTGTGCAAAGCAAATGTTTTTACATTACCATCAGACGGAGTATTTCAGATCTGGCAGTCTACATATACTCTAAGACACAAATGGAGAGTTAGGCACCTAACTCCTATTGACTTTCAATGGATGTGTAAAGAGACACACCTTTTGAGTGCCTCCTTGCAGCTGAATGCTTCTCTCACCCTTGATTCCCCCGGCAGGCTGCTGACTGACCCCACCCTCACCTGCCCTGCACTCCAACCCCTATGGTTGTGTCATCTCCAAGGAAAGCCACTAACTGCAGAAATTCTCTAGCAATTATGTCTGGGAGGGAAATGGGGAAAAATTCTGTATCATCTTGATAATCCTGCTTTTATATTAATCAGAATAGGAAGCCATGTTTTGCTGAATGAACTTTTAGCTGATTCCCATATGAATATCTCACACCATGCTTATAAGACGGCAGTAATAAAAAGCAAGTGATTCCATCCCACAGGCTTTTTAAAAATGTTTATTTATTTTGTGTGCATGCACGCATGGAAGCATGGTTAAGCTTTGCAGTTTTCAGTCTCAGAAAAATCTTTATTTATAAAGCCAAATGTTAGCTTATAATCAGCTGCTGTCTGGAAAAAAATGAATTCACACACTCAGAAGGCAAAGGCAAAGAAATGATGAACAATGGAAAATGGATTTTTATAGTCTTCAAGGATTGCGAGTTAAAAAAAATAGTTGGTTTTGTCTATAACTATAGGTCCATAAAGTGCCTTGTGTTGGCGCACACAGGTGGTGTTGGAGGGTTAGGTGAAACTCAGTTAAAGAACCTATAGCCCCCTGCCTATCTTGTGCAATAGATAATCACAATAGCAGCTCCAGGGGCAAGGAGTGCTCAGTTCTTGCTCACTCTTGAAATGTGTCAGGAGGATTGTGGAGATGAGATGTGGCCTTTGGTCCCCTGTTGCATTATGCAGCCTGAGAAAGGTTGTGTGTGTGTCTCAGTGATGTGGAAAACACTCATTGTGGTTCATAATTTTGCATTACACATTCATTACTAATTTCTTGGCTTTTATGTGAAGAACATTTTTGGGGGGAGGAAGGGAGGGAAGAAAATGTCAGCCATCTGGACCGTTTTGCACAAGCTTTGGAAAAAACACAAGATTTGGGGAGAAAGGACTTATCAGATTCAAAATGGATATTCAATCATTTTAAAGCTTGCCCATTACTATTACCAAAGAATGCATTAGAAAGTTTCTGCTTCTGTTGATTACAGTGGAATATCAGACTCATGTCATTCTAATGCCAGAGGCAACAGATAAATGTGCTGCCAGCCTGCTCTGAGAAATAGAGGTGTTAGTTAAACAAACCAAACACACAGAATTAACCCTGTTCTAGTTGTTTAATTTGGTATGCAAGGTGAAGAGGGAGAACTACAAGAAAAAGGCTGCTGTCATTGGAATTTGACAACTGCATGTCAAAAAGTCCATGCAAATTCAAAACTGCAAGACCTGGAGATGTATTTAGAAAGTAATATTCTTTAAGCCACATTGAATATCAACTATGTTCCACTGGGAAAGGCAGTCTTTGGAAGGCCTTCTTTGCAACTGCAGAAAGCCACAGGTGCAAGCAGATTAGAAAATGCTGCCTCTGGAGAGGAATAAACATCATATTACACAGGATGTCATTAGCAATTCAGAGGCTAGCATAAAATGCCTAATTTATTCAGAAAGTGACATTTTATTTACTGTAGCTATGAAATTTGGGTATTTACCAGTGACATGTCAATACAAAAATTTGTTGCCAAGAACAGGTGTAAGCAGCTCCCATTGCGGTCTTCTTTCAACTGTCCACTTTTCTTGTTCACATAGGATTTCACAAATTAAACTGGGATGGATTTGAGAATCTGAGAAAAGACAAGTCCTTTGTAATTCATCCCTCATATTATATTTCCCATTCCCCCCCTCTCTCCTTCCTGACTTCTGTATTAATTAACTTACAGCCATCCTGAAGTATAATATTTGATTATCTCTGTATGTACATTTTTTAAATTACGCTACCGAATAGAGCTGGTCTATGAAGACAGGAAAAATCCAGCATCTAGCAGTCTCTGTACCAAACTTTCAGCACCCATCTGGGGCTTGTTGTTCTTGACTTCTCTCAACCCAGAAGCCTGCTCTTCTCCCCTTAGTCTGGGAGAGAGATAGGGAAATCCAGACCCACGCTCTACTCTGGGTTCCAGCCGAGGGACACTGTTTTGGGCTACTAAAGATTGTTCCTTCAAACCTATGCCTTTTCCCTGGGCTGCTCCTACCTTTCCCTGCTTGTAAGGGTCTGCCCCAGATCAGTGAACTCTGCTATTCCCAATGTGGATTTGTGGCTCCTCACAGCTTCTTCCCAGCAGGATACTGAAGAGCTTCTGCAAAGTCACTCTCAGTCTCTCCAGCGCTAGTTGGGCTGGTATTTTAAACAGTCCTTCTGGTCTCCTCCTGCCCTCCTCCCAGCAGGGCTGGCTCTAGGTTTTTGTAGCCCCAAGCAAAAAAATTGCTGCTCCAAGAGCGCAACTGCTCAAGCAAAAAAAAAAAAAAAAAAAAGAATGGCCAGAATTCTGCCCCTGGAATTGTGCCGCCCCAAGCACGTGCTTGCTTCGCTGGTGCCTAGATCTGGTCCTGCCTCCTGGAGCCAGAGTTATGGTTTAGGCAGTCCCTCAGTCTCTCCTCTCCAGGCAGGAGTCTCCCAGCTCTCCTCTGTTGAGCTAGACTTGTAACTTGAGACAATTATAGGACCTCGGTTCACTGCTCCTTTAACTGGCTCCTTTTCTCCAATTAGTCCCCAGGTTCAAAGGTGTTAGCAAACTAGCCCCCTCTTACTGGTGTCTCCATCCTGGCAGCTAGTGGAAAGAGGTCTGTCCACCTCCCAGGGTTGGGCCACTCTGAACTGGGCTTCTCCCTTTCAAGGCTCCTCCTCCAAGATTGGCATGCTTGCAGGTATGGCAGGGTGAGGCTGATTGAGGTCTAAGCTGCTCTTTAAATCCTTTTTATTTATTTATTTGGTGAAGGATTTTGTATTCCCCATCATGTTGCTAGCAAAACTATTTACTGTCAATTTTGCTGAAATTTTGTTTGGGGGATGAGGGAGAAGGGGGGAAAAATTCCCATGGCAAAATGTTCCTTTTTACATAAGAACAATCACACAGGGTCAAACCAATGGTCTATCTAGCCCAGTATCCTGTCTTCTGAGAGTGGCCAATAGCAGGTACTTCAGAGGGAATGAACAGAACAGGTAATCATCAAGTGGTCCATCCCCTGTTGTCCACTCCCTGCTTCTGGCAGTCAGAGGGTAGGAACTCCCAGACCATGGGGTTTCATCCTTGACCATCTTGGCTATCCTCCATTAACTTATCTAATTCTTTTTGAACCCTGTTTAGTTTTGGCCTTCACAGCATTCCCTGGCAATAAGTTCCACAGGTTGACTGTGAGTTGTGTGAAGAAGTACTTCCTTTTGTTTGTTTTATATCTGCTGCCTATTAATTTCTTTGGGTGATCCCTGGTTTTGTGTTATGTGAAGGAGTAAATAACATTTCCTTATTCAATTTCTCCATGTCATTCATGATTTTATAGATCTTTATCATATCCCTACACCATCCTCTCTTTTCCAAGCTGAAAAGTCCGAGTCTTTTAAAATCTCCTCATTTGGAAGCTCCCTTAGTCATTTTTGTTGCCCTTCTCTGTACCTTTTCCAGTTCTAATATCTTTTTTGAGATGGGGTGACCAGAACTGCAGGCAGTATTCAAGGTGTGGGTGCACTACGGATTTACATAGCAGCATTATGATATCTTTTGTCTTATTATCTTATTATCTATCCCAGGGATCGGCAACCTTTGGCACCCTGGCGGGCCGGGCCAGTTTGTTTATCTGCTGCATCCGCAGGTTCGGCCAATCGAGGCTCCCCCTGGCCGCGTTTCGCTGCTCAAGGCCAATGGGGGTGGCGGGAACCCATGGCCAGCTGCAGCCAGCACATCCTTTGGCCTGTGCTGCTTCTCGCAGCCCCATTGGCCTGGAGCGGCGAACCGTGGCCGGGGGAGCCATGATCAGCTAAACCTGCGGACACGGCAGGTAAACAAAGTGGCCCGGCCCGCCAGGGTGCTTACCCTGGTGGGCCGCATGCCAAAGGTTGCCGATTCCTGGGATAGATAATAAGACAAAAGACAAAAGATATCATAATGCTGCTATGTAAATCCGAGTGCAAAGTGGCCCAGCCCGCCAGGGTGATTACCTGGTTGCCAGTCCCTGAGCTATACCTTTCCTAATGGTTCCTTTTGACATTTTTGGAATGAAAAGTTTTGAATTTTCCCTTCAAAATGACATTGGATTTTGATTTTTAAAATTTCATATTATAAACACAAAAACAGTGAAATCAAAATGAGAGATTTCACTTTTGAAATATTTTGACTGAGATGAAACAAATGTGGGGAAGAATTTTCTGAGAATTTTGAAAATTTCACTGTGTGTTCCAAATTGGAACAGAAACAAATTTTAAAATTGCAGAATTCTTTGTGAAATTGAATTAATGTACTCATCACAAACACATTTGTATATGTATTTTTTCTCTTTAGAGGAGAAAACAAACCTTATTGCTCCTCTGAACGGTCCAGGTAATGGATGGACATCACAGAGTACATGGTTTTAGGAAAATGTGGGACACAGGGTTGTTGAGATCATCTTGCCAGGTGTAACCAAGGCCGGCAGAGGTCAGACTGTGGCTGTGGTGTAACTAGAGGTTACTGGAGTCAGAGCTGCTGGTGCAGGGCAACTTATCACACAGGCAGTCAGTGCAAGCTTATCTGCTGGCTGAGTGTGTCCAGACAAGAGAACTATAAAAGCAGAGCATTTTAAGGCACTCAGGGTTACAGGGCAAGTGATGTCACTATCCCTCACTGGTCTGGACTGAGCCCCAGAATGTGACAGTGGGTGCTTTACTGGTTGAAAGACTAGTCAGAATAGTAATCAATGGTTCACTGTCAAACTGGGAGGATGTATCTAATGGGGTCTTGCATTGTTTAGTTCAGGATCTGGTACTAGTCAATATTATAATTAATGACTGAAATAATGGAGTGGAGAGTATGCTTATGAAATGTGTGGATGGCAGACAACTGAGAAGTGTTGCAAGTGATTTGGAGGTCAGCATGAGAATTCAAAAGGACCTTGACAAATTAGAGAATTGTTCTGAATTCAATAAAGACAATGCAAAGTACTTCACTTAGGAAGGAACAATCAAATGCACAACTACAAAATGGTGAATAACCGGCTAGGTGGCAGTACTGCTGAAAAGGATCTCGGAGTTATAGTGGATCACAAATTAAATACGAATCAACAATGAAATGCAGTTGCAAAAACAATTAATATCATTGTGGGGTATATTAAGAGGAGTATTTTATGTAAGACACAGAAGGTAATTGTCCCATTCTGCTTGGCACTGGTGAGGCCTCCGCTGGAATCCAGTGTCCAATTCTTGGTACCACAATTTAGGAAAGATGGGGAGAGACTGGAAAGAGTCCAGAGGACAGCAATACAAATGATCAAAGGCTTAGAAACACTGACTTATGAGAAAAGGTTAAAAAAACTAGGTATGTTTAGTCTTGAGAAAAGAAGTGGGGAACCTAATAAGTGTCATCAACTATGTTAAGAGTTGTTATAAAGAGGACTGTGATCAACTGTTGTTCTGCCATCAGTGGACTGGAGAAGTAGTAATGGGCTTAATATGCAAAAAGGGAGATTTAGGCTAGATATTGGGGGCGGGGGGAGGAATTTTCTAACTGTAGGGGTAGTTAAGCTCTGGAATAGGCTTCCAGGGGAGGTTTTTAAAAACAGGTTGGATAAACAACTGTCAGGGATGGTCTAGGTTTACTTGGTCCTGCCACAGCACAGAGGGCTGGACTTAGTGACTTCTTGAGGTCCTTTCCAGCCCAACATTTCTGTGTTTCTATATAATTGTCTATTTGGACATTCTGTATATGTTTTAGAAAAAAACCCGAAAGAAAACTGAGTAGTCGTGAAGCTAGGAGGCATAGCTCAAACTTGGCATGTTGCACTGGGTAAGTTACCTGGCACTTGTCCGAGTCAACCAACTCATTTTCCAGAAGCTCAGATTTCACTTTTGTTTAAAACAAGAATTTTTTAGCTGTTGTGATTAAGGGCGGGAGAAATAGTGAAACATGTTAATGACTCAATGAAGCCTGCCTGCTTGATTTGTTCGTGGAGATTGACTTATGAGTGTAATACCACCCTTTTTATTTATTTCCATTTTGAGCCCCGGTTAGAAGTAAAAGACTACGACTCATTATTATTTGTATTATATAGTGCAGGGGTAGGCAACCCATGGCACGCGTGCCAAAGGCGGCACGCGAGCTGATTTTCAGTGGCACTCACACTGCCTGGATCCTGGCCACCAGTCCGGGGGGCTCTGCATTTTAATTTAATTTTAAATGAAGCTTCTTAAACATTTTAAAAACCTTATTTACTTTACATACAACAATAGTTTAGTTATATAGTATAGACTTATAGAAAAAGAACTAAAATATTAAAATATATTACTGGCATGCAAAACCTTAAATTAGAGTGAATAAATGAAGACTCGGCACACCACTTCTGAAAGGTTGCCGACCCCTGATGTAGTGCCTTGCCTTGAAGCCCCCAAACACTGTCCACACATAGTTTTAATTTCCTGCTGACGCATAAAAATTGACCCAGTTGTCTGTCGTCATATATTTTGACTGTTCCATCTATTTACTAACAATCTGCCTGCTCTACATAGTGCTCAGAGAGCAGAACTTTCGTCATGTTCACTCTCTTGTTGACTCTCATGAAAGGAGCCAAGAACACTTAAAACCAGTGTGGTAGGCACATCAGCAAACATGAGGAGCTGGGATTCATGCTTTAAAATTCCTTGTTTTGGGGTGGTAATGTTTAAAACAATAAATTCAGTTGAATGGTGCATGTGTTAGAGTCAAATTTTCTGTTTGTTTATTTTGAGAGTGCTCTTAAATGAACATTATCTTTTCGGTGCAGAATCAGACAAAGAATATGATTATAACTATGTATGTTGGTTCTCATGCTTAAGTAAACTATGCAATGCAAGATGACAATGGTTATAAGAAAATATCCCTAGCATTTATTTAAAAACACCAACAAATCGGTGAGTGGAATATTTATTTTACAGATATACTGTAAGGAAACAGCAATGTGAGGAATTTTAAAAAAATGACAAAATTAACTAGTTCTGCTGTTATGAGTAGCTGATTAATCATATGCTTGAAAGGAAAATGCTGTGTGGCTTAAAAGCATGCTTGCCAGTAGAGTTCACCTTTTGCAGAATACCTGCTGGATCCAGGCATTGATTGTTAGGTGTGTTTGGCAAGATCTAAAATTTAACACAGGGTTGTGGCTGTCATGCAAAAATTGTTAATGCCATTATAAACCCCATTTTTCAGAAGTACAAATTTAAAAGTTCTCAAAATTTCCAGTCAACACTGTTTTTGATGCAATGTGCAGGCGTTGGTATCCCAGATTTTCTTCCTAGGCATTTGATGCTAATAATTTTCTACTTCTAGAGCAGCGGTCGGCAACGTTCAGCACGCGGCTCACCAGGGTAAGCACCTGAGTGGGCTGGGCCAGTTTATTTACCTGCTGACGCAGCAGTTTTGGCCGATCGCAGCCCCCACTCGCCGCGGTTCGCCGTCCCGGGCCAATGGGGGTGGCGGGAAGCGGCGCGGGCCGAGGGATGTGCTGGCCGCGGCTTCCCGCCGCCCCCATTGGCCCGGGATGGCGAACTGCGGCCAGTGGGGGCCACAATCGGCCGAACCTGCCGCATCAGCAGGTAAATAAACTGGCCCGGCCCGCTAGTTTACCCGCGTGCCAACCCCTGATCTAGAGAGAGAATTTCAAAGTCATGAATGACACTGAGGTGCCTAATTCCCACTGACTTTTAGCTAACAGGGAGTATGTAAACAATTTCAAGTAGAATTAAAACTGTATTGCCAAAATCAGAATGATGGGAGACAGAGAGGAAGAAAAAAATAGGGTGCCCGGGAGTACAGATGTATAACCAGATCTCTATTAAGTCTCCTAGAGAATTAAATTTACCTGGGAATTTCTTACTTTAAGACACTGGGCCAAATACTCTGCTGGTCTAAATGAGCACAGCTCCATTGACCTCACCATTTACACCAGCAGAGGATTCAGCCCACTGTGTACATGGAGAAAATAATGAAACACTTGAGCTTCAAGGGCAATGATGTCATTTGGAGTGAACAACAATAATTATGTAAAGAGTGGCTTACCATTCAAATACATACAAAGCATGAAGCAGTTCTCGTCCAGATTTACTCACTCACTTTCTATCCCTCTAGAATAATCCACTGTAAAGAAGTTCAGAATCAATACTAACAAAACTGGTGTCTTTGTGGTATCAGTTTCAGTTCTTCAGTTCAGTTCTATTATATCTTAGTGTTCCTGGACACAAAATCTAACATGATTAGACAGATGCTTGAGAAATTGTTTTATTTATTTACTTACTGCTATTAGTGTTGTGAAGGTGACAAAACTGGAACAGTATCCAGCAGAGCTGTGCAGTAAGCAATCTTACTATGGTTTTATGCTACCAATGCCATTTATTATTGGTTGAGAGTATATAAATCAGCCAAGACTGTTTAACAAAATATTTCAGCCATTTTAAGTCGAAGTAAAACTGAGATTTCTCTAGGGCTTTCACTCCAATAAATGCTGTTTGAAACTAGTAATGACATGGAAGTTTTCTATATTGTGATACAGAGCTATGCATCTTTGCATTAATAAAAATTTGTCAAGTAGTATGTCAAAATCAGAACTTAACCAGTATCCTTATTTTCCCAATTATGATAATGTAAAAAAAGGCAACTATCCGTGTTAAAAGAAATTGCTTTCAACATTTAAACAAACAAAAAACCTCTGATCAATTGCATACTTTTATGTTGTTGGAGTTTCTTGTTTTATATTTTATCGTATTCAAAATAATGTGATTCACTTCTAGAATGTTTTGTATTTCTGCAGTAAAGATGACTTAAACGCATAATTTATCTATCTGAATAGCAGGAACAGATGGAAAACTGACATTGATTTTTCAAAAGAAAATCATAGAAAGCTTGTAATTTAATTAGCATAAGAAAGGGTTATGGGGAATAACTGGGATATCAGAATGATTTTTAAAATCATTGCAATAGAAACAAGCAGCTTGTTTAATCTAGTTTGATAGGAAAATAATTTACTTACTAATGCTTTTAATAGGGCCCATTCCTCAGTTTACATGCCAAATTCAAGTAAAAGGGCTTTTGCTTGTGGTGATAACTGGTGCACTGGAAGGACAATGCCTTCACCTTCCACATGTAAAAAGCAAACTCCCGAGTTGCTCAACAACCTGATTAATGCTGAGCAAAGTGAAGACACAATTCTAATGCTCAATAGGGCAGTGGAGCTACACTATGTATGAAAGCAGTGGATAAGACTCAGGCCTATCCACATTTCCTACTCCTGCAATGAACTGCGGAGATCTACAACAGATCTCATCCATGGCAGACTCTCCCCTGCTGTGTGCACACACACAAGTTGCTGCAGACATGCTGATTTTAAGATGCTTGTGCCCCTTGGGTGTGAGCACATAGGCCCTTATCCCACATTTATGCACATGCTTAACTCCACTCATTACAAAAAAAATCCCATTGACTTCCATTGCATGAATAAAGGTCAGCACGCGTATGTTTGTAGGATCAGGGCCATAGGTAATAAAGTGTTTAAGCTTCTATTTTGCCTAGCCATTTTAACTAAAGCATTTCAAACATTGCTGTGCTTCTGTTGCATGGGTTTTGCATTCAGGTTACAGACTGTGCCCATCCCTAAAATTTTTTTTTAGTCAGGCCTTCAATCTGCAACCCAAAACATGTCAGGTGTGCAAGGTAGCTGTGCTACAGAATGTGAGCAAATAATGGACACGTCTGTAAAGACATGCGCTTAAAAGTGATTCTTGGCGCATGCAAACAATGTACTTTGCTCTTCAATCTTATTCCTGATTTACAGCAGGAATAACTTGGTGGCCATGCAGCAGCCCTCTTATTAATTATAGAAATATAGGAGTAGACCTTGATAATTCATCTAGCCCAGTCCCCTGCACTGAGGCAAGACTTAGTATTATTTAGACCATTCCTGGTAGGTGTTTGCCTATGAGCCTACAAGCCTCAGGCCTGTAAACAATAAGCGTAGTTAAATAAGGCATAAGGCCCCCCCAAAAGCCTTAGCATACGCAGCTAACCAGGAGTAACCTTAGATCTTAAGGTATTACAGGATAGAATGCTATAATGACTAAACTGCTGACAGATAACCAGAAGATGCTAGTTTATACCTGCCTGGGATATTTTAAGTTAGGAACATCAGCAGATGCCCAACTACAAGAATGCCATGGTAACTAATGGACGTATATGCTAATAAGCTTGAGACAAAGGGTTTGGTAATCTGTGGGAGAAGGGTGCCCCAATATTAGTGGGGTGTGGAAGTTCAAATAAGGGAAAGTGGCTAAAACCCCTACTGAATATGCATTAGGCATAATCGAGTCAGTATAGAAAATTATAAAAGCTGTATCCTGGCCTGAGTGCTTTGGGAGATGCCAGGATGATGACCGCTGGTGGTGATGATGATAACTAGCACTTCAGGGTTTTTTTGCAAGGGACAGCGTGAGGTTATGGATGCTCATTCTGCGTTACCACTATATACCTTGCTGGGTTCGAGTGTTTGTAACTTTGCTGACTGTTAATAAAACTATTACAAATACATAAGGTTTTTCCTAAGTGTGAGTGTTGCAACTGTGCACATTGGGGTTCCCAACTGAACAGTAATTTTAATGACACCGGGCCTGATCTTGGTAAAGGAACCTAACAAACTTCACAGTGTTAATTGGGAATTGTTAAGTCATCAGTCTAATTAATATACTGTCAATAGATCAGGCAACATCCCCCACTGAAAAACACAGATGTGGGTCTATCAAAATGTTTGTTTTGCCAAAAATCTATATATAAATGAGTCACTGCAGAACAATTTCTCTCCCCTCCCCAACAATTTTCCCCACCAAATTGAAAAACTGATTATTCACACAACTCTAACCTCTAGCTTCTAGCTGGATAAACAGCCAAATAACTGATCCATATCAAATGAGTAGCATAGACATTTGTAACTAGCCACATAAAAGTCACTGAAGATCCTTAGAGAACTCCCAAACCAGCTCCAATTCATCAACCTTTATCATCCAAACAGAACCATATTTGATTCATCTCGGATGTTACTAAGCCAACTCTGATTAATTCAAAAACAGCTGGTGCTTCCATGCTTTTCCATTTCCTTTCAATGATCTTATGTCCTGGTGGGAGAAATGAGTTAGCCATTTTTCTAGAGTGATTAAAATCACTCCCTCTCTCTCTCTCTCTCGCTGATGAATACTCAAATAATATTTTGGGGTAGAAAATGGCATCACTTGCATCACTGCTTGTAAACTTCTTTACTGGAGATCTTGAACTGAGTAACTTTCCAGAATTGGTGCAACTATGCTGTGTGGTTTTGGCCAAAATCCATTTGTTGACTCTGACTTTGTGCTGGGAAGGATTTCCACCATTCATCCTCCAGCCTCCTGTTAGTGGCTTAGGCATGTGGCGTGGTCTGACTAGGAAAAGGAGCCAAATTTTGCTCTTCTCTTTGGAGCATTTTTCCGTGGCTGTACTGCACCTAGCAGAATGGAGTCCTTGTCCATGCCTAGGCATAATCAAACAATCTCCCAAGCTGCTTTTTATCCATTGTGTCCAAGGACTTTACCAGGCTCATTTTCTCCTTTCCTTGTTCTATTTCCCTTAACCCAAAATAAACAAGTGAAAATAGATTGTAACTTTGTACTTTGCTCCCTTACTTCTGAATCCATTAGGATCTGTTATTGCAAGTGTTTGGAGTGTGCGCCTCCATTTGCTGATGTTGGGGTACAATGCCTGTCAAGACTACGCAACTGTAACCAGGGCCGGCTTTAGGAAGGGCGGTCCGGGTCTTTGGCGGCACGGCAGCCGCAGGTCCTTCGCTCGCTCTGGGTCTTCCGTGGCACTGAAGGACCCGCCGCCGAAGACCCGGAGCGAGTGAAGGACCCGCCACCAACGTGCCCCCGAAGACTCGGACCGCCGCCGGGTGAGTAAAAAAATTAAAAAGGCGCCTAAGTTAGGCGCTCTTCTTTAGGGCGCAGGGCCCTCTTAGGCACGGGGCCCAATTCGGGGGAATCGGGGGAATCGGCCTAAAGCCGGCCCTGACTGTAACTTTTTGGGGATCATCCAGACCACTAAGGAGGTCTGTCACCATCTACCGTGTAACTTTTGGGATCTTAATGCTATGCTGCTATGGTTCAGTGCTCTTACACCAGTACCCAGGCTACAAGCATTAGGTCCCACACTGGCTTCCACCAACCTAAGTACTTCTTGCAGGCATGAAATCTGCCCTTGATTATCAGTTCACTTTGATGCACACACTCCACACAGTTTTCACAACACAGAGCTGCTTGAGATAAAAATAAATACAGTTTATTCAATAGAAAAATCATAGATTCAAAGATGAAATGGTAAGGAAAAGCAAACATACAAATTACACAGTAAATAAACATGAAAACCCAATCTCAGGCTTTACACTTCTATATTAGCTAAATTCCCTGTTCTAATACAACTTTAATTTTAATTTAATTTAATTTAATAATGGAGATATCCCATCTCCTAGAACTGGAAGGGACCTTGAAAGGTCATCAAGTCCAGCTCCCTGCCTTCACTAGCAGGACCAAGTACTGATTTTTGCCCCAGATCCCTAAGTGGCCCCCTCAAGGATTGAACTCACAACCCTGGGTTTAGCAGGCCAATGCTCAAACCACTGAGCTATCCCTCCCCCCTCCCTACTTATTGCCTTTGAACAGTTTCCCAGCATGCCCTCTGTCTTACAGGGGATGCAATCCTTCATGGACAGTACCCCCACCATTGTTTCTTCTTGGACAATGCAAGCCGCTTGGAGCTAGTTTCCTGTAAACACCTGGCTTGGGATGCACCCTCCCTGCCTGATTGCATCAGCACCTTGCTGTGAGGCAATGCTATAGTTGCACTATAGTTACAATTACAGTTTTCCACACACGCTCATGCATGCATTCGTAACCACAATCTGTATACCTAATAACTATTGGGCTCAGGACATTATAAGCTTTTGTAAGAGACCTTACTTGACATTTTTATACACAGTAACACCGTAAAGCCAGTTGATTAATTTGCTTATTATGGGGGGTTCGGCCCCAACCCTCACCCTTGGTCTCCCCTTGGGGTGTCTGGACCCTGATTGTTACATTAGGACTACTAGGTGCTACAGTAATACAAAAAAAATCCCTTCACACCTATTTGAGGGTCGTAGCCTTTCATGCTTCCCTACATCAAAAATATGCCCCCCAACCAAGTTCTGCCCTCTCTTGTCACCGTGTAGACTTACCCCAAGAGCATCCCCCTCGCCCCTCCATGCAGGATGCAGCACTGCAGGGATTTTTCTGCTTTACCACCACCTGCTGTCTGTTACTCTGGTATTAGAGCTGTAAACAGCTTCCATGGGCAGGCCCTCTGGCCAAGTCCCCTTTCAGTTCGGCCCCCTTCTGGGATAAACAGGAAAAGTACTAACAGAAAACTCAAAGTCTAGTGTTCTTTATACTAGGCCTGCAGCCCCTATTTGGGATTTATCTGTCTGCTTCTATGTCCTCAGGCTTATACTTTCCTTGTTTCTGGGGGAGGTAGGGGAACACAGGCCCACTCTCTCCTCTGGTTTCAGCCCAGGGACCTTGTCTTAGGTGGCTAAGCACAGCTTCTTACAATCTCTTGCCACTTCACCAGACTGTTCCTATTTTTTCTCTGTTTGTCAACATCTCTGCGGGCTACAGAATCCATTACTCCCACTCTGGAGTTCTGTCTCCTTGTCAGGCTTCTTCCCAGCAGGTTACTGAAGAGCTTCCTCAGTGCTACTCTCAGCATCTCTGTGTGCAGTTGGGTTGAATTTCAGGAAGCCAGTCTCTGTCTCTCCCCACCCCAGTTGTCTGCCTCCCTTAGGATTGGAGTCCCCGCAGCCCTCCTGGAGTTGATGGTACCTGCACAATCTGTTATACTTCAAGGAGTTCTGGTTTACCTCCTTAAGACAGGAGTTCCCCTCCCATAGGTCTCCTGCTTGGAGCTGGGATTGTAATTTAGGCCAACTCTATTACCTTAGCCAGCTTTTCCTTCCCCCTTTCCCACGCTTAGTCCTCATGCTTAGAGGATTAAGCAGAAATCCTTCACCAGTTGGATTCTGCTCTGCTGTGATGGAGGAGGCAGCATATATGCTGGGACCATTGCCTTTCTATCATAGAATCATAGGACTGGAAGGGATATCAAGAGGTCTTCTAGTTCAGTCCCCTGCACTCAAGGCTAAGTATTATCTAGACCAGGGGCCGGCAACGTTCGGCACGCGGCTCGCCAGGGTAAGCACCCTAGCGGGCCAGGCCAGTTTATTTACCTGCTGACGCGGCAGGTTTGGCTGATCGCGGCCCCCACTGGCCGCGGTTCGCCATCCTGGGCCAATGGGGGCGGCGGGAAGCCGCGGCCAACACATCCCTCGCCCGCGCCGCTTCCCGCCGCCCCCATTGGCCCGGGACGGCGAACCGCGGCCAGTGGGGGCCGCGATTGGCCGAACCTGCCGTGCCAGCAGGTAAATAAACTGGCCCGGCCCGCTAGGGTGCTTACCCTGGCGAGCCGCGTGCCAAACATTGCCGACCCCTGATCTAGACCATCCCTGACAGGTGTTTATCTAACCTGTGCTTGAAAATCTCAATGATGGAGATTCCATAACCTCTGTAGGCAATTTATTCCAGTGCTTAACGACCCTGACAATTAGGAAGTTTTTCCTAATGTTCAACCTAAACCTAAATTCCCTTGCTGCAATTTAAACCCATTGCTTCTTATCTTACCTTCAGAGGTTAAAGACAAAATTTTTCTCCCCCTCAACCTTTTATGTACTTGAAAACTGTTGTGTCTCCCCTTAGTCTTTTCTTCTCCAAATGAAACAAAGTCATTTTTTTCAACCTTCCCTCATAGGTCATGTTTTCTAGACCTTTAATCATTTTTATTGCTCTTTTCTGGACTTTCTCCAATTTGTCCACATCTTTCTCAAAATGTGGCACCCAGAACTGGACACAATACTCCAGTTGAGGTCTAATCAGTGCGGAGTAGAGCAGAAGAATTACTTCACTTACAACATTCCTGGTTGTACAACTTGGTATCATCCACAAACTTTTTAAGTGTACTCTCTATGCCATTATCTAAATAATTGATGAATAGATTGAACAGAATCAGATCCAGAACTGATCCCTGCGTGACCGCACTTGATTGATTGTGAACCACTGATAACTATTCTCTGGGAATGGTTTTCCAACCAGTTATGCACCTACCTTATAGCAGATCCATGTAGGTTGTATTTCCCTAGTTTGTTTATGAGAAGGTCATGCAAGACAGTATCAAAAGCCTTACTAAAGTCAAGATATACACATCTACCACTTCCCCACTAGCCACAAGGGTTGTTACCCAGCCAAAGAAAGCTATTAGATTGGTTTGACATGATTTATTCTTGACAAATCCCTGCTGACTGTTACTTATCTCCTTATTATCTTCTAGGTGTTTGCAAATTGATTGCTTAATTATTTGCTCCATTATCTTTCCAGGTACTGAAGTTAAGCTGACAGATCTGTAATTCACCGGGTTGTTTCCCTTTTTATAGATGGGCACTATATCTGCCATTTTCCAGTCCTTTGAAATCTCTCCCATCTTCCATAACTTTTAGAAGATAATCGCTAATGACTCAGATACCATCTCAGTCAGCCCCTTGAGTATTCTAGGATGTATTTAATCAGACTCTGGTGCTTGAAGACATCTAACTTATCTAAGTAATTTTTAATTTGCTTTTTCCCTATCTTAGTCTCAGATCCTATGTCATTTTCACTGGCATTCACTATGTTAGATGTCCAGTCACTACTAAACATGTCCAATCATTATCAATATCTTATATTTCCTAGTATACATCAGACCTCCAAAAATATTAGAGCCATGCCATATAACTGGGATGTGGTGACCCCTCAGACCACTACCTTAAAAGTGACAGACTACCCTGTTACAATCTCTATAACAAGATCATAGCAACCTTCCTCCTGTCCAGAGAGAGAGAAATCATATTTAAGTACCTACTTAGGCATAGATGGCCTGATATTTGAAGATGCTGAGCACCCACTGATTGCACTAAAGGCCATGGGATCTTTGGGTGCAAAGCACCTCTGGAAATCAGGGCATTATATAATTAAGCTCCATCAATGTGGATTGACATGCCTAACTTTAAGTACCTGCATTTCAAAATTGAGAATATAGTATCTGTGGGCCAGATCTTGCTCGCATAGTTTTCAAGAGTAATTCAACTAACTTCAATCAGCATGCAAAATATAGCTTTTTAGCAGCAAGGACACTTGCATTATTTATTATTAATTATTATTATTATTATTAATTATGGCAACCACCTACAAAGTATCAACTGTAAAATGAGACAAGTATCTGTTGGGTTATAAATAGCTCACATAAAAACATTTGTATGTATTGAGTTGCATTCATCTTAACTTCTCAGTTATATTTGTGGTGAAAGAGGAAGAAAAGTATTTCCCATCTGGGTAGAAACAAGGATAATGCACTTTGAATCTTTGTTTTTGGAGAGTTCTTTCGCAGGTCATATTCCACATTTTAGTACTCAGCAGATAGGCCTTATCAAGAACTACAGGGTTTATATTCAATGTTAGGCTTCAGTAGTAACTGAATTTCTGATAGTAACATGGGAGAACTGAACCCATGTCAGCATCTCATACTAAGTGAAGTAAATTCAATACTGTAACAACATTTGTTTAGATTTATTTTTCCACCTGTTCTTGAAGGGTATAACCCTGATTAAATATGAGATATGCTTTTCTGATTTCACTTTGCTTACTTTGCATTCTTTCCTGATCCCTAATGCCTTTAATAACTCAATGATAATTATCAAAGCATGGGGCATTTCTTGAGGATTAATGACCAGCTGGGAGAGTTGATGGCTTAAGGCAAATCAGGGAGCCATTAACCTCAGCTGGTCGTTAATTCCCTAAGAACCGCCTTGGGCATGGGACATTTTGCTACTGCAACTAATTTTAAATTTGAAATAAAAAAAGTTAGTTTTATGTTTCTGCTGTAGCATCTCTCAGAACATCACTGCTCCTGAGCCTGTAGATTTTAGATACTTCACATGGGGTAAGCAGTCAGTCTGACTCCTTTGTTTCATCTACAAGAATCAAAAAGGGGCTAAGGACACAGTCCTACAAACTCCTGTGTGAGTAGTCCTTACTCACATAAGTAGTTCCATTGCTTTTCAGAGGGATTATTCACATGAGGAAATACTAATACTTACATTGAGTATAGCTTTCTGGGTTTAAGCCGCTATGCTATATCTGTTTACTCCACAATATCCAATGTTTAAAAAAGTAGTGATTTTTTAAAAAAGTTTGGTTGCAGGAACTGAAAATTATTAAATAAGTTTAAAAATGCTATAAACTAAAGAGCTGGTCAGGATTTTTTTGTCAAAAAAATGTCCATTTGTCAAAACTGAATTTTTTTCACTGGAAAAGGGACAGTTTCAACAAATTTTTTTACTTGAAAATATGTAGAGGAGTTTCAAAATTGTTTAAATGTTTCATTTAGATATTTTTCAAAATGAAATAATCTAGCTTTCTGGTTCAAAATGACTTTTTGTTTAGAAATCTGAGTGAATTAAAGTAAAATTATGGTCAAAATTGGAACAAAACATTCTGAAATTATCAAAACAAAATGTTTAAATTGTCCCAAATCTATTTATTTATTGGATTTTCAGTTTTCAAAACTTCAAATATGTCCCATTTCAGGACAGGAAAATTGTTCAGTATCTCTGACGATCATGCAAAATTTTCTAACTGTTTCCCACCCAGATCTAATAAGTTAGTGTCCATTCCCCTTAATTCAGAGCATGCATTTTCATTTGTATGTTCTCTATCAGGTTAGGGTCAGGAAAAGTTAAGCATTAGTCACATCTTGCTTAATCTGTTCATGTACAGGAAACATCTAACCCTTTAAAATATTAAATAATGTCATAATAGCTAAGCACTACAGATATTATATTTTTATTTGTCATCAGCTGTACACTGATTTACATATTAATTGCATAGGCAAAATTTTGGGGATCATGCAAAATTTTAAATTGAAACCTGGCTAAATTTCCATTCAAGTTTGCGTTTTTCAAACAGACACTAATCAAATATCAAAACCCAGAAGATGGCAAACCTAGTGGCCCAGGAAAATATTTCATTTCTTTACTTGAAATCCAGGGAAGCAAATGCTACCCTTGGTGCTTTTCAACATGATACAATATTCAGCAGTTCCAACTTCATCAGCATGGAATTGCACAAACAGCCATTATAATAAAATGTGACTTCACAGCGGTGCTGTTCTGTCTGTGATTTCATGTATTATTAAGATAGGTATGCAAGGTAGTGAAGATGACTTTGAAATAGCCTCTGAAGTTTTTGATTGGATACCAACTATTACTCTGTAGCAAGCATCCGAACTAAATTGACTGTTACTTTAACACTTCCATTGTTTCTCTTTGTATTTGGCATATGATTCCAAAGTGGAAGAATGACATGCTCTCCTGTCTGGTTTTGTCTATTGAACAGTTTGGTACAATACTGCAACACTGTACAAAAGGGAGAAAATCTTAACAGAAACAGTTAACTCATACTAATGATCAGAGACAGGTTCAAGTTGCAGAATTTAGATCTGGACTTTGAAGATCCCTAAACTTGAGGGGCGTTAGGATCCAAGGTCTTTATTTATAAACACAGGGGGCTTTGCAAAATTCACATCCAAAGCTGGGATTGAAATCAAATGCCTCCAATGTCAGGTACGCTCAGATAATACATTTGTTACTCTTCATGGTGGTCTGAATTAGCTATTTGGTATTAGGGATCATCCCACATGCAATGATGGTGGCCAAATCGGCCTTGAATCACATTAACAACATATACTTGATACCTTCCTTTCCTCCCCACACTAATAAATACTACTGCTTCATCTAGATGTGTTTTCAAAGTGCACATAAGGTGAAATGCTTTGCTAGGGCTGCTTGTCAAGCTATTGGGAAGACACCATCTCAGGTAATAGTTTTGTGCCCATCTAAACCATGCTTTTCAAAGGCTTTCCTATAACAGTTACTACAGTTCATTTGCTGGCAAATATGTTCTCTGTTGTTAATCAGTCAGTCATTAAAATTAGAGATATCAATGTGTTGTCACAGTGCATTTCAACTACATGAATAGACAGCATACAGCAGAGACCACACTTAGGCTGCAAAATATTGCTGTGTTATTTATTGCGTCCTGGATTCTCAATGAGAGTCATTTGTATTTGGGGTTTTCCACTATTACTTTATTCAGCTCTTGAGACATTACTGAGCCTATTGATAGTGCAGTTCTTGAGGCATGAATCAAAGCTCAGTCACAAATGACAATGGTTAGGCTGCTGGTGTGCTGACACCACTACCCATCATGATAACCAATATTGTCTCGCTGTTTCCTTGTACTCCCCCACATGTGTCTGTATCCATCTGTGATCTCATCTTATATTTAGACTGCAACCTCTTTGGTGCAGGTTTCACCTTCTTGATCTGTGTCAAGCACAATGGGGCCCTGGTCCATGATTAAGGGCTACAGGAATATAAAGAATAGTAATAATAAAAAAGGGAATGGCACCAGACATTAGTATGGGCACCCTGTAAGGAAGCAGGTTTCTTTAAATCATTGATCTCCAAACTTTTCACATCACCCCTCTCCTTACCCCAGTCCATGACCTCCTTCAGGTGCCAGGGGCTGGGAGTGGGGCTGTGGCTCCATATGGGGGGGAGGGTGCAGACTGGGGCAAGGGGGCTGGGGCTACAGAGTGGGAGTCTAGCCATTTGAGAACCCCAGAGACCCAGAGGAACTGGGGGGCTTCAATGAGGGGGAAATGGTAAGAAGCAGCCCAGGGGAATTAAACTTTTTGATGGTGAGTGAACCGGGGAACCAGTCAGCGTGTTTCGGGAGGATCCCTGCTGACTTGGTAATGAGCACCCCCTAGGCTGCCCTGGTCTCAAGTTGCAGTGGGGGAGGTTTAGGTTGGATATTAGGAAAAACTTTTTCACTAGGAGGGTGGTGAAGCACTGGAATGGGTTACCTAGGGAGGTGGTGGAATCTCCTTCCTTAGAGGTTTTTAAGGTCAGGCTTGACAAAGCCCTGGCTGGGATGATTTAGTTGGGAATTGGTCCTGCTTTGAGCAGGGGGGTTGGACTAGATGACCTCCTGAGGTCCCTTCCAACCCTGATATTCTATGATCCTCTTTTGGTCGGTTTAAATTATCTTGATAATTCCCAGTGTGTATTTGTCCTTGGTATGTTTTTGCACCACGGAAAGACTAGTTAACTTACTCCTTACTTATCTTACTGTGGGGCATACACACCTCACCTCAAGATCTTTCTTGTATAATACTGTCATTCCTCCCCCAACTCCCCAGAACACTGCAAGGATCCTTTCCTCAGTAACATATGCAAATAAATTTGGAAAGTTAAGAAAATTTTCAAAAGTTAATACAGGGGAATTTTTTCCCTTTGTTTTTTGGGAAGTTGCTGTGTGTGTGTGTTTTGAAAATAGTGTTTATAATGATATGATATCTTCAACCTTAAATATGGTCATGCTGTAATGTAGAGAACAGCACTGGTAAGGTGACAGAGCCATAGCAGGAGGCACACATTACCACCTAAAACATGTAAACTTTGTTCTGAGAAAACAAACAATGAATACAGAGTTTAGAGAGTGAAAGAAAAGAAGAACCAGAGGCAGACGCTTTCTAGCTACAAATAAAGCCACAGAATTATTCCGCTGAAATGGACTTGCCCAAATTTTTATAACACATGCCTTTCTTTGTTATAGCATTTCTGAATCTATAAAGTCATCCTATAGTAAACTGGGCTATGGGAAGGCAGTGCAGTTTAATAGATAGGGAACTAGACTAGAAATCAGGGGACTTGGCTTTTATTCTTGGCTCTGCCACTGACCTTCAGAGTACTGTCCACTGACTTGGACAAGTCACTTCATCACTCTGTGCCTCTGCTCCCTCCCACACTTTATGTTGTCTATTTGGATTGCAATCTCTTCAAGGCAGGGATTGTTTCTTACTATGGGTACATATAGCACCTAACATAATAGGGCCCCAATCTTGACTGAGACTTCTAGGCACTACTGCAATAAAAATAAATAATAATAAAATAAATTTTAAAAAATATAAACTCAATATTACATACTGTTTAATTGGTAATATGTTAAAAATTACCAAATGGCTTTCATATGATATATTTTACAATTGAGAGAAATTCCACAAATTACAAAGCTGCACAAGGTGGGTGAGGTACCCATATGGGACCAAAATGGCTACAACACTGCAAACAACTTTCAAATGTCTCGTGCAACTTTAACATCACATGTGAGATAGCAGAAATAGGCATGTCATCCATTATTAGCTCTCAATGCCTTTTATGTCCCTTACTAGAAGTAACTCATTTTGTGCCTTAGTCTTTCTGATTTTGTGCCTACAAGCATCTGTTATTCATTTGTACTCCTCCTTAGTAATTTGTCCATGTTTCCACTTGTTATAGGATTCCTTTTTGACTTTCAGGTAATTAAAAAGCTTCTGATGCAGTGATATTGGACTCTTACTATTTTTTCCAATCTTTCCTTCGCATTGAGATAATATTTAAGGCACAGCATCAAACTATCTCTAAAAAATTGCCTGCCCTCCTGAACTCCTTTTTCCCTTAGGTTTTCTTTCCATGGGACCTTAGCTACTAGTTCTTAGCGTTAGTTAAAGTCTGCTTTTTTGAATAATATCTATAGATACTACATATTGTAGTTACAGAAATCTGGCAAATAGGCTGACAATAGTAAAATATTATTCACAAAGGGCCTGTTTTTCATAAGTTTTCCAATCTTACTATCACTAGACCGACTCAGAATTCTAAGTTAATAAATCAAGGATAAGATGACTAAGATATTACTAATGTAAACTGCAAATCTCAGAACACCTTATCCTATTGCAAAATCTGGTCCATTGGGTCTCAAAACCTATAGTTCTGTTAATATAACCTTTATATATGACACATACTGCAAATCTGTGTTAGAGGATGCCCCCTGGGAAGGAAAAGTTATGGAGATTGCTCAGTGAGGTTTGAAAGATTTTTCAGTTTCATTCCCATGTGAGTGAAGCAGATGTCCATTCCAAGACCTTATGCTGGATTTTGGACCCAGTATTGCAGAACTGATGAGATGACTTCCAACTATTGCCAGAATTACCGTGTAATGATGAACAAGTGAGTAATTCCCCTTGGGATTTTTTTATTATCCCATTGATAATTTAAAGCCAGAAAGAGACCATTCCACTCTTTGCCACATAACTTCATCTTGTGGTAAAGATGCTCATAGAAATGTACTGTCCTAGAAATGAATTTTCTTTATAACCACATAAATTACCCAGTATGAAGTCCTACTATTTGTCACACACAGTTTTTACTTCCTATTGCAAAGCATGCTTCAGATAAACTGTTTCCTCCTGAAATGGGGTAGCAGAGGCAGAGGCAACGAACAAGAAAAATCTTGAGGGGAATAGCAGGGTTTTTTGTAAGAAAAAAACCCCACACAAAGGCTAAGATACAACACAGTTCACATCAAATTAAAATGCTAATGTAAATGGCATATGCAGCACAGTGTTGTAGCCACATTGGTCCCAGGATATTAGACAGACAAGCTGGATGAGGTAATATTTTTTATTGGACATCCTTCTTTTGGTGAGAGACAAGCATTCGAGCTTACACAGAGCTCTTCTTCAAATCTGGGAAAAACTGAAGAAGAGCCCTGTATAAGCTCGAAAGCCTGTCTCTCACCCCAACATAAGCTGATCCAGAAAACAAATATTACCTCACCCACCTTCTCTCTCTAACGGAAATGGTGGCAGTCTGATATATCTTAGATCAAGTTTTAGTTTTAGTCAGGGTTATTCCATCACAATGTATCAAGAAAAGCATTGTGCTCACATCAAATCAATTCATTAATACCAAGTATGGCAGCCCTAAGAACCTTTGATCAATGTTAATTTTGTTTTATTCTTCTTCCTGTTAAAGCTGTTCTCTGGGAAAACAAAACATAACAAAACCAAAAATCCCTCTGCATGTGAAAGAGGGTTTTTGCAGTGAGCTACATACGGAAATATATATTAGGATGAACTAGAGACACAGAAAACCATTATGCTCGCAGAATAAACAGTTTTAGCCAGTTAATGTTATACTAAATATGTTGAGCTGTGATATTCTGCTTTTACAGTTAAAAGGCACCACACAAAATATGTATGTGTAGGTATAGATATGCCCACTAAGCCACTGAGCGGGAAATATATGCAACGGAGCCATTGTAGAGTATGCACCAGTTCGTTCTGCTGTCCATGAAAATTCATAACTCATGATTCTGAGGTTACAAATGTTTAATTTCTTTCTACCATCTTTCCCCCACCCCACAAAAAAAAAGTGGATTTAATACTGGCAAAAGATACCACACTGACAACCGATAACTCTACTGGCAGTCAGAGGATAAACAGGTGGATGCAGTTGGAATATATTTATCCAGTGACAGCTCAGAAGGAATCTGGCACTCCACACATGTAATGGTTGGCAAATCCCAGAAGTAAAAATCATTAGCTTAATCTCTTGAATCTGACCAAATATTGCTATGGAATAAGAGGGGTTATACATGAACTATATTATGGTATTTCAGAGTGCTACTAATACTTAAAAAATCACCTTCTCTTCCTAAGGCAGGTTCAGCAAGGTGGCAATCAACCCTTCACTGGACCTTGCTATTACAGAATCTAAGCACAAAAAACCTATTGTACTGAAATATACCATAATTTATAGCAAAACAAAGTGCAAAGCCCCACTCACTTGATCTGGCTACACATGAGGAGTAAGTGGAGTATAACTGGAGCCACAGAAATTTCTTCAAATCCAGATTGATGGCTATGTATGCATCTTCCTAAAATATTATAATTATTACCTCCTGAGTACCAGCAGCATGTTTGATACATATGAGACACACAAAACCAGGTTCAAAGGGTGCAGGTGACAAAAGCCTGCAGGTAAGCATTAAAGAGGGTGACCTTAATAGAGGGCTAGTTACTGGGGGTTGGAGGGGGGAAAAACATGAAAAATTACAATAAGATCATAGATGCAACAAGAGGGAAATCGTTTGGGGAATCTGATCAACATCTTAGATGTCTATGCAAAAATGCAAGGAGTAAAGGGAATAAATAGGAAGAATTGGAATTATTAGTACATAACTGGCATCACAGCCATTGGTGGGATAAGTCAGATGACTGTAGTATTGGTATAGCTGGATATAGCTTGTTCAGGAAAGACAGCTAGCATAAAGAGGGATGAAGTGCTGCATTATACATCAAGAATATATACACTTGTTCTGAGGTCCAGGAGGAGTGAGAGGCAAATCAGCTGAAAGTCTCTGGGTAAAGATAACGGGTAAAAAAAATAGCGGTGATGTGTGATGGTAAGGGGCTAGTGTAGACCACCAATATCAAGAAGAGGAGGTGGATGAGGCATTTCTAGAACAGACATACCACCCCCAAAGAACAAAACACTGTAGTAATGGGGGACTGGACTTAGTGATAAATGGTCACTTAAACCAAAAATCACTAAATATTCAGGTTGCTCCCAGTCCCTTGAGACCAGTCACTTACCCCAGAACAATTTGTACCCAAGATCTCACACTAAGGACAATATTTACAGCTAATTCTATAGTAAACTAAGGATTTATTAACTAGGAAAAAGAAATGAGAGTCTAAACACTAAATGCATCCTTGCAACTCTAACACCTATCTCGAACAATACTAACATAAAAGTGATCTGGTCTGGTTTCCAGCTATGAATTTGTCAGTGTTCAGCTGACACCTACAGACTTGGAAAGAGCAGGCATCTAATCTACGAGCATCACAAAGAATAAAAAAAAAAAAAATAACACAAGCATGTAGGAACAAAATCAGAAAGGCTAAGGCACAAAATGAATTCCACCTACTGAGAGACATAAAAGGCAAAAAAGAGAGGTAGTTTAAATACATCAGGAGCAAGAGAAAGACAAAGGAAAGCATAGGTCTTCTACTTATCAGGGAAGGAAAGCTAATAAGTGATGACATGAAGAAGGCTGAGGTATTTAATGGTTATTTTGCTTCAGTCTTCGCTAAAAAGATAATTGTGACCAGATACTCAACGTAATTAATATTTACAAGGGAGAAGGAACACAAGACAAAATAGGGGAAAAAAACAAGATAAAGAATATTTAGATAATTTAGATACATTCACATAGGCAGATCCTGGTAAAATTAATTCTAGGGTACTTAAGGAACTAACTGAATAATCTCAGAACAGTTAATTATCTTTGAGAATTCATGGAGGACGGGCGAGACCCCAGAGGATGGAAAAGGACAAACATAGTACCTATCTTTAAAAAGGGGAACAAAGAGGACTGGGGGAATTATAGATCAGTCAGCCTAACTTCACTACCTGGAAAGATACTGGAACAAATTGTTAAACAATCAGGTTGTAAGCACTTACAGGATAACAGCATTAAAGGAATAGTCAGCATGGATCTGTCAAGAACAAATTACGTCAAACTAATCTAATTTTCTTCTTTGACAGTTTACTGGCCTAGCGGATAGGGAGGAAGTGGTAGATGGAATATATCTTGATTTTAGTAAGGTTTTTGACATTCTCATCAGCAAACATGGGCAATATTATCTAGATGAAATGAATAAGGTGTGCGCATAACTGGCTGAAAACCATACTCAAAAAGTAGTTATCAATTGTTTGCTGTCAAACTAGGAGGATGCATCTAGTGCAGTCCCACACGTGTTAGTCCTGAGTCTGATACTATTCAATATTTTCATTAATGACTTGCATAATGGAGTGGAGAGTATGCTTATCAAATTTGCAGATGACACCATGATGAGAGGGGTTGCTAGCACTTCAGACAATGGGATTAGAATTCAAAACAACCTTGACAAATTAGAGAACTGGTCTGAATTTAACGGAATGAAATTCAGTAAATACAAGTGCAGAGTACTTCACTTAGGAAGGAAAAATCAAATGCACAATGACAAAATGGGGAATTTACTTGGTTCTACCTCAGCACAGAGGGCTGGATGATATCTCGAGGTCCCTTCCAACTCTCTACTTCTATGATTGTAAGAAGACATGATTCCTGCCCCATCAAGCTTACAGTCTAAATTAAACAAAGACAATGTACTCCAAATATATCATCTGTATATAAAGCAAACATGACACAAAGGCATTTCAAATCTTTATGTAGGAAGTGATTTGTTATACTAGATATATTCACTATTAAGTGGTTATTATTGAAAATCCTCACAGAAGACGAGGGATCTAGATACTTCTGAACACTTATACACCTATGTAAAGCTAGTTTGCTACAGTTATGTAAAATATTTATGGTCCAAAATATCCTGGTTCAGTTCACCTTCAAGTCATGATGCAAGGTCAATCTGTTTGCTCGGGCTGCTGCAGAAGTGGATATTTAAAGGTAATCAGATTTGTGTGGGGAAGAGGAGTGGAGTTGCATGTTCTGATGGCTGCTTTATTTTATCTGGTTTTGTAATACATATCAGGTCACTCGAGGCTTGGGTAAGTGCATAACTCTCAAGAAGTGAACAGCTCCACATGTGAGACTTAATGCAAATTAACCACTTTACATATTGTACATCATTTGCATATTGTTTGAAACCTGGATTTACAAATAATTGTGAAAGTTGTTCATTTGATACCATGTTTCTCTCACAGAGTTTCCTGTAAGCAGTGGGAGCAGGTGTAGGGAGGCAGGAATTTATTCTTTGCACATATCAGAAGACTTGGAGTCATGGCGGGGAGCCAAGAGGAACTGTGGGAATCTGGTAGGAACAATATAGCCTGAGGAGTTATTGGAGCAAAACTCAGGGCAGGTGAGGGAGTGCTGCAAGTTGGTATTATTCCTATTCCCTCTTCCCATGCTGTCCCCCATGAGCTGCTCCTCTTCATTAAATCGCCCCATTAGCCAATTTCCCTCCCAATAGCTCATGCTTCTTCCTTAGCTTCTGTCCCCCATCTGATCCACCTTAGCTCACTTAGCAGTTTCTGATCCTCCCCCTAGTTTCCTCCTTAGCTCCCCTCAATAGTCTCTGTATCTTTCAGAATAGCTCCTGCTGCCCCATTTAACCTCTGTGTCCCCCATTATTCTGGCAGCTCCCATGACTGCTGCCAAAGCCTTATTTCCCCTTGGATGCGCCACATGGGCTGGAAACCAGCAGGCGTGGGATATGACCATGCAGAAGGGGAGGCAGAGAAGCTGCCAGCTCAGCAAGCACCACAGTGGTCCCTGCCAGCAGCCAACACAAAACACCACTCAAACCCAATTGCTTTCCCAAAGCTCAGCTGAATGCATGACATTCAGCCTGGGCTACAACAATGTGTGAGGGGCAGGCTGAAAATGTAGCATCACACAAGATGCATGACACTTGACAAGCCTGTATGTGCCCCTTTTTGTTTTTGTATGAATTGAAAAGAAATAAAGGGGCCATAAGCTAGTCAAAGGTCTGAGTATAATTATCATCGTCATTTGACAAATGCACATCCAGAAATCATAAAAGGAAAAAAAAACTATAGGTGTAATGCTGTTATGTTACGTGCACTGACCTCTCAACCTCAGCAAACAGGACATGCCAAGGCTAGAAAGTGATTTAAGCACCTCCTTCTGACATGGTTAAAGAAAACCAGAGGCATGTGATCATCTGTACACATGCCCTTGGAATGCAGGTATGCCTAAGTCTGTCTGGCTCCTTGAAGGGTATATGGACTTACATGCCAGATCTTGTAAAAAAAACAAATTAAAACATCAGTCTTGTCACACTCACTTCTGTAACTCCACACATTAGTAGTCCCATTGAGCTGTAGGGGTCTGCTCACACATGTAAATTTACTCATGTGCTGCAACATCAGGGCCTTGATTTAAAGAGGCAGGCTGGCTAAGTTTCTAAAGTGGTCAAGCAATGGAATTAGTTATAGACTCACAAAATGAATATAAACAGTCAATTTATATATATTTTAAAAATGTGAGTGGATATTTGCAGAAAATGTTTCCAGTATTTGCCCAGTATCTTAAAGCATTTAGTGACTAAGGAAGAGATTATTTCCTGCATAGTCCATGAGCCTCAGAGGCTAATTTCTTCTGGATCAGGCCCACAATGTGCCAGTTTCCCACTGTTCAGGAGTGTCATACTACATGATCTTTTAAAATGTGCTGCTTGATAGGAAATGAGCTAATATAGCCTCTCTCTGTGTTTATATGCAACAATCTGTTTGTGTGTAAATGCCTGCAAAATACAGAACTAAAAAGTGACATCCAAAACCCTGATGAACAAGTGGCTGTTTCTGAAATGTGGGTTTTGATGAATTTTATATGATCCCTTTTAAGATTCTCTAATGCATATTTCAAGGGATAGTTTAATACTAGAAGTTTTAGATCCGCTCATAACTGATAATTTAGACTTTTCTAGTGCTATCCTCCTGTGGTATCTGGCTTCCAAACTGAGATTTTAAAATATACAGTAACTCTGAATCAAGTCACAGGCGGAATATTAGATTAGAGCATATAAAACATCACAAATTCCTTTATTAATGCCAAATTAAAACCTCATCCAAGAAAAACTCAAAAGTATCTATGGATACCAGAAATAGAGGCCTTTTGTGCTTAGCAGTTTTCTTGTATGAGTTGTCTTCAAATGTCTCTGTGAAGAATGACTATGCATCAAACATGAATGACCGCTTTAGATGGTCTGACTTTTACTAGCTGAAGAATCATGTAATATTTCAAAATAAGATAACCACAGGCAATGAACTATAAAAGTCAAATATTGCATTTTTATAAATAAGTGCTGTACAGTTTTAATCTTGAAATAACAATTATTTGATCTTCTATAACACCTTCATCAAATGAACTATAAGCATTTTATAAAGAATTAATTAAGTTCTTTGGATCCTTCCCTGTGCCTTATTTCCCCATCTGTATAATGGGAATAATGATAGTGACACCCTTTGTAAAGCACTTTGAGATCTATGAATGAAAAGCACTGTGGGAGAGCTAAGTATTATTACTGTATTATTACTTTATCTTTGCATAGTGATTAGCATAATACAGCAGACCCTCACTAGAATGTGCGTCTTTATAGCGAGAATTCGGTTATAGCGCGGGACCGTGCATGGATCCCAAATGTCATTACCTTCATTTGAATCCATGATAACGTGGTCCCCGTTTTAACGCGGGACTGCACATGGATCCAAAACCCCGCGTTCTAGCGGTGCTACTGAAATATAAATTATATAATAAAAATAATAAGCCAATGAGATAAATATTATCCCTGTTTTACATATAGGGAAATTGATGCACAAAGAAGTTAAGGCTCAGATTTTCAAGAGAACTCAGAACCCATTCAGACACCAAAATGAATGGTCACATAGGGCCCTGAGCAGTTCAGGAAAATCCTACCATAAATCTCACAATGGGAGCTGCTGGTTACTGAGCATTTGTGAAAAATCTTTTCCCTACTAAGCTGCCTAAATGGTAGTTGAGTATTTTTGAAAATGAGATGCCAGAGCTATTTTCTAAGTTTTGACCAACACCTGAAGACCCAGGCCATAAAGGAAATCTATGGCCCAACCAGGAATGGAACCCAGATCTCCTGCTTCTAGTACACGTGCTGTAACCAATCCTGTGCTATCTTCTAATAAGAAATCAGTAAGTTCCAGATAAGAACTGAAGTTGCAAATGTAAATGAATTTGATGATCCATAAATCCTTATTTAGCCACATCACAAATTACACTGCTCTACAGCCAAAATGCTTCTGAAATAAATGTAGTCAAACTTTACTAATTCTGGGTCACTGAGAATGAAAATGATGCTTAAAATTGTTGATTGGCTCTAGTTTTCAAGATATGCTATTGGGTCAATATATACGACCCTTGACTTGGGAATGGCGGAGGATAAGTGAGTTATAAAGGGAAGGGATCTCAATTTAAACCAGAAATGACTAAAATACATCTTTGACTGGATCTATGAATAAATCTATGACTGGGTTTGGACAGTACTTGCTTTTTAGGCAAAACAATGAATGATGCAATCTGAAGCTGGTATTGCGTCATACAGGATATGAATTGCATCCTGTTATTCCTAGAAGTCATGGATGCTGCAATCATAACAAAGTTTACATCACTCTGTTGAACAAATTGCCCTATATCAGCTCTAGAAATCATTCAGTGTCGTGCTCTCCTCTTTGTCAGTGTTTGATTTTGCAAAGGGACACATTTCTGTTTAGCCAAAGTGAGCAGAGATGCCTCGTACTTGTGTGAACAGTGCAGATAACTTCTGCTATGTTTGTGGTGAAGTGACTTTTGCATCACAAACGTGCAGTATAAACACTATGGTTAAGAAAGCCTATCACCTTTATTTTGGCTGCAAAATTGGAGATCAGGACAAGAGGTGGGCCACACACATATGCTGCAACACTTGTGCAACAAATCTTCGCCAGTGGTTGAACAGGAAAAGGAATTCTATGCCTTTTGCAGTGCCAATGATTTGGAGAGAGCCAACAGATCATACCAGCAATTGTTACTTCTGCATGGTGCCTCCAGTTGGGAAAGGTGTGTCAAAGAAGAAAAAGTGGACTGTGCATTATCCAAACATTCCATCAGCTATACGCCCAGTACCCCACGGAGAAGGACTGCCGGTTCCTGATGCACCAGAATCATTCTCACTTGAGTCAGACCAGGAAGAGGAAGAGGATGAAACTTCTGGTCCTGAACCATCAATGTCACAGGACCCACATTTTCTCCCATCCTCCTCCTCTGAACCACACCTCATAACACAAGGTGAACTGAATGACCTTGTCAGGGATTTGGAACTACCCAAGAGTAAGGCAGAGCTGTTGGGCTCCAGACTACAGCAGTGGAATCTCCTGGCAGGTGATGTTAGGGTTTCCATGTTCCGTGACCGTCAAAAGGATCTTGTCCCATTCTTCTTCATGAAAGGTGATCTTGTAGCCTGCAAGAACATCGATGGTGTGATGGCAGCCCTCAACATGGTTCACAATCCAGATGAGTGGAGACTGTTCATTGATTCATCGAAAACGAGTTTTAAAGCTGTTTTACTGCATAATGGCAATGTTTTGCCATCAATTCCAGTTGGTTATGCAGTCTATATGAAGGAAACCTATGACAACAGGAAACAACTTTTGAGGTGCATAAACTATGACCAACATCAGTGGCAGCTTTGTGGCGATTTGAAGGTTGTTGCTCTCTTGCTTGGTCTGCAGACTGGATACACAAAGTACTGCTGTTTTCTCTGCGAATGGGATAGTTGTGCAAGAGATTCCCACTACATCAAGAAAGATTGGCCACTCCGACAGTCATTGGAGCCTGGGAGGAAAAGTGTTCAGCATCCACCACTTGTTGAATCAAGGAAGATTTTCTTACCACCCTTACACATCAAGCTGGGTCTGATGAAGAACTTTATCAAGGCCATTGACAAAACACAAGCAGCTTTCAAGTACCTCCATGGAAAATTTCCAAGGTTAAGTGAAGCTAAGATAAAGGAAGGTGTCTTTGTTGGTCCTCAGATTCGTGAACTTCTTCGAGATGATGCATTTGATCATGCACTGCGTGGCAAGGAAAAGACGGCATGGAAAGCCTTCCAGTTAGTGGCAATAAATTTTCTCAGAAACAACAAGGCAGACAACTACAGGTTGTTGGTGGAAAACCTCCTCAAGGCATACAAAAGCCTTGGCTGCAACATGTCACTCATGAGACATTTTTTGCACTCTCATCTAGATGTTTTTCCACCGAACTGCGGAGCAGTGAGCGACGAGCATGGCGAGCGATTTCACCAGGACATTGCAACAATGGAGAAACGCTATCAGGGCAAATGGAGCCCATCAATGCTTGCAGACTATTGCTGGACAGTGACAAGAGATGCACCATTTAATGAATAGAAGAGACAAGGCAAGAAGCGCCGAGTAGACACTGAATAGGACTAAACTATGTACATAATAGTTTTTTGCCTTTTGTTTCATAATAAATTTGATTTATATAACCCTTTTGCTGATTTTTAAAGTGTTACATAAACAGGACAGGTGAAATATTATCATGTAAAGCAACCATAAACACATGAAAAGACCTAGGTTTATGATTAAAACTCTACTATCTACACAATATACATAGACATAAAATATAAAAACTTAAATATCTTAGAAACAGTAGCCAATCAGTTGTTTTAATTGTCATATTTGAATTCAGCACATCAAAATACATAATAAATAGCACATTTTGTCTCTGAAGCAGACGACTTCTCAAAAATTGTAGACCAGTGTTTGGTTTAGTAAGAAGTCTTTGTTCTATAGAAGGACAAGACCAGAATAACAAGAGTGCTACACGTCAGGAAGGAGACGCATTGTCAAAACTTGCCCTGTCCATGCCCACACTATTGGAAAAAAGTCTCCTTTCAGATCCATTCTGTACTTCTCTCATCCATAGTGCATATCTCTATTGCCTAGTCTACCCACAGAATACCTATTATCTTGCACACATAGCTGTTGACGTTGACTTAAGTATATGCAAGAGAGCTGCACTGCAGATGCAAGAGCAGAATATAGTCCTACATCTGACTCAAGCTAGTGCTATTAGTCTTTCACTTTCATGACCACCACATTCATTCATTAAAATTAAACAGATAATTAAAAATATCAAGTGATCAGTCCATTTGCTTCTGTCCATTAACAAACTATACTAATGTTGAGAATATTTGTCACCTATTTTAATTCATGCTTCAATGCATATAATATCAAGTGAAATCACAAATGAATGGAGAAATGTGTTTGTAGACCTCAATTCCCCAGACACGATAATTGCTTAACGCTTGGCAATAATGTAACTTTTTAGATGTAATAACTAAATACATATTTAAATATTTTCTCACAGCCATTCATTCAGGGGCAGAGGATGTAGCCCATTATTCTAAATGGGAAGCATGTCACTTTTAAAACAAACAAACAAATATTAGCTTTAATATTCAGCTATGGAAAAAAACCGTAAAACATTGCGGATAATATTTGGTTTGACTAACGTGATCAACGCATTGAGAAGAAACTGTGCTATATATTGCTGGGAAGCTACACTGTAGGGTTTGATTGAAAAATTATGGGCTGAGTCCTGTAAGAGACATCTTGACTGAGTAAAGGCTACACCAGGGATAGGCAACCTTTGGCATGCGGCCCGTCAGGGAAATCTGCTGATGGGCTGGGATGGTTTGTTTTCCTGCAGCGGCTGCAGGTTCAGCCGATTGCAGCTCCCACTGGCTGCGGTTCGCCGTTCCAGGCCAATGGGGGCTGCGGGAAGCGGTAGCCAGCACATCCCTTGGCCCACGCCGCTTCCCGCAGCCCCCATTGGCAAGGAACGGCTAACCATGGCCAGTGGGAGCTGCGATCGGTCGAACCTGCGGACGCTGCAGGTAAACAAACCATCCCGGCCTGCCAGCTGATTTCCCTGATGGGGCGCGTGCCAAAGGTTGCTGATTCCTGTACTACACACACAAGAGTTTGTAGGATTGGACTCTAAAATTGGAGTGAAAAAATTTACTGTATAGACAAAAATGCATTATTTCAAGCTCTCATTTGCAAAGATTTTCTTAATAAAAATATACCCACTTCAATTAATTCTCCATTAAATTTGTTTAGATAGGCCTCTGTCTATAGCTGATGAGTTTTAAAATATTTTACTTTTACATCTAACTGCGTAATTCTTGATCTTTCTGTGGAGAAGTGACCAAGTGCCTAACCTTCTTAGTTATGTGAGGATACAGTAAAATCTATGGTCTTAACACCTGATCCTGTTATGCCAACATTAAAGAAACTGTTTCCAGATTTTCCTAGTTATTATTGCTAACCTTTTCTGTCCATGTGACACTCCAGCCATTTTCTAATATGATGCTGTGCCAAGTTTGATTATTTAATATATGACAATATATTGTTTTATAGGATTCCAAGTAATAATAGATTAAAAAAGTGTGAACTTCAAAAGGTTTGGGTTTTTTAAGTTATAGCATAATTAAGACAGAATAAAATAAAACAGAGCAATTAAATTCTGAGTTAAAGAAAACTCTGACTTGACATTAATTATGTTAACTAAAGAAAAGTCATCCAAATATGATTTAACAAACATATGTGCAGCCTGGACATTGTAAGTACTTGCAGATTTCTACCTAATTAAGAAGACTGCACATACTCCAAGAACTACAAAAGAATTGCAAAAGCCCTAATTTGGATATATTCAAATATTGTCAGATCAGGAGTTTTCTGCTGGCTGAGACTGAACCTAAACTAGACCTGGATAAAACTATTTTGATCAAACAGCAGATGCTTCAACAGAACCTGTCCTTAAAGCATCTCAGTTCATCAGCCTATTTATCACTGAGGGTATGTCTGTAATATACTGCAATTAAAAACCTGCAACTGGCACAGGCCAGGTTTTTCATTACAGTGCAGATATAATGCTGACAGATCCGGGTCATCAGAGGGCAGGATCGAACTGGGGATCTCTGGAGCTTAGTGCATGAGCCTCTACCGCATGAGCTAAAAGCCTGGCTGTTAGCTAAGGCTAGAGCAAACTCATTAATCTCTCTCTCTCTAAATGGCCTCGGTGCCATTAGATGGGACACAACAGCACACCCAGGAGGTGTGTGCGTTACACAGACATAGCCTGAGACACTGTTTATAAACCTATAAGACCAGGCCTTAGAGTGAACTGTAGGAGAGACGTGATCCCTACAGATACCAAAAAGGGAGTGATAACTGTCACATCGGCGACTCAGGCTTGATTTATTCTATTAAGTCTCCATTAAAAATTTCTCTACAGAGTTTCTCCACACCTGAAGTTTGGCCATGCTCACCCTCACTGAATGTGTATCCCATTATTTTTATTATTTGTATTACCATAGCACCTAGGAGCCCCAGTCACAGACAAGAGCCGGATTGTGTTAAGAGCACACAACAAAAATACAGTATATACATAGGTGTCCTGTGAGAAACATTGAGTTAATGAACATGCTCATTTAAATAAAGGTCTGAATATCAACATACAACCTCTTTCCCAGTGAATTAGCTTAATCAGACTTCTGATGTATGAGGTCTGGCCATGGAGAGGAAAAGGCATCTTATGGCATCACTGATACCAGCTTGAAAATGGATTTTGTTAAAGTTAGTTGATGAAAGACCCTTCTTGACCTGGATGATCTGATTTGATCTCTTGTTGAAAAATTTACAATGCAATTGGTTACAATGCTCCATAACTCAGTGTGGCAATTTATAGACAAAAGGCGGCGGGTCAAATTAATCTTTGGTGTCTGCAGATGGTAAGGGATGGAGCCACTGGAATGGTATTTGCTAAAACCAGTGAGGATTTTGGCCCATGGTCCCTGTCCAGAGGAATTCAGTCATGATCTAAGGTCTTGATCCTGCAAAGCACATACACATGAGTACCTTTATCTAGCTAAGTAATACCATTATATTCAATGGGACAATTTATGGTAACAAGCACTATGGCTGGTATTAAGTGTTTGCAGGATTGGGACCTAGATTTGCACTAAACTTGGGATGGAAGAAATTAGATGGAGGAAACAGCTGGGATAAGGGGAAGAAATAGGTTACAACAAGGTGCAGTCATCTGATTAGCTTTTTACTTTATAAATCATCTCACTCAGATTTTTTGTTTTTAAAACTGGATTTTAATATTACATTGATTAAAAAAAATCAAAGGAGGATTTTCATGGTAAAATGGTAATCCCCACATCTGTAAACAGTTGTAACCTTTATCTCAACTGCCCTTGTCCTCCCACCCTAAACTAATCAGAAGCACGTATGGATCTGTAAAACTAAATCAAATAATATAAATGTAGAATTTTTAGCAAAAGCAAAGGATAAAAATCATTAAGGGCCAAGTGCTGGTCTCATTGAAGTCAATGGCAAAACTCCCACTGATGCTATGGACAAATTGAAATCAATGGGGTTTTGCTATTTACTTCATTTAGATCCAGGTTTGGCCTACAGTGCACAGCATTTCAAACAAAAATCACTAATGCTGTTGGAGTCGCTAATGTTGTGATTTCAGTTGCTACATAGCTAAAGAGATCTATGAGCTGACTATGCAGAAGGGTCCTAGAGAAACAGAAGGGTTTAGTATATACCCTGTACCCTTCAATGAGGGGGAGGAAATCCCAATCATCTGCATATAATGAGGAACCAGACATAGGATTCCGTGCCTGTTGTTCCGAGCTAATTCCACTAGAAGATAAGCTTCCTTTAAGACACAAAGCACTTTTTCATCCTACAATATGAACATTTAATATTTGAAATTGTTATTTCAAATGAAACCATAATACCCAGTTGATACAGCTTTATGAATGACTCATTTAAATTTCTTAATTATTGCAAGCAACATTGTCAATAGTATAACATTTTCAAGAGATTAACTTTTTACAATAAGAGCTTTTGTGCCAGCTAGCAAATCCTTAAAGGGTTTCATCTATTTTGCATTACTAAATGGCTAAAGCAACTCAACTTAATATTCGCAGACATAAAATGATGTTTAAATAATGTAGTAGTTGTGACAAACGCAGAAGAACGAAATTCAAAGTTAAGGCTGAAAAACTCTGCACCACACAAATGTATCTTGAGCATTATGTGAACTTATCTACTCATTTCATGCATACAACTTCCATTCATATCAATGGGAGTTGTGCTGGTAGCTTAAAGGCGTATATTGTATGTCCCTGTGTGCATTGCAATAAACAGAGCAGCAGAAAGCTCAATAGAAGGCATGCTGTAAGTAAGGCCTATGACATTACCAGTTTATCTATCTATAAAGGTCAGAACATAAATGAGTTAAAATCAAAGAATTTGAGCCTTATACAAAGAGTTCAGTAGTTTTATTTCATATACCATATGTTAAGATAAAAAATGATATCAGATTATATTTGCAAATAGTATTTCAAAAACAAAGGGAAAAGAAAAATCTCATATCCTCATGACTGCTTCTGCTGTCAATTTTGTGTAAGTGCAGCTTCTGAAAACACTCATATGAACCACTGCTCATGTTTGGCATTAGGGGTAACATTCATCTATATCAAAAAATAGCTTTTCTGCACAGGATTTGCTTTCACAAAACAGCAATCAAGCATCTATGTCCTGTCAATGCCTTACCTCTTCCCTTTCCATTCATCAAACCAGTTCTAGGTTCAGTAAGGGAGCACAGATTTAATAACATTGCTGAGGACTATGCACATTTGCCTGTCTTGTGCAGATACTTCTCTGTACACGTGCTGATTGAACACCAATGTGCCAAACATTTGCTTGCCCCCAAACTTTGCAGGTTCCCAGGTATTCTTGGAATGCCAGGGCCATCCGCACAGAGCAACTGTTGTCCCAGCTCCCTTGGTCCTCATTACTAAGGTGCCTCCAGGATTTAAGCTCAGGGGCTATGGCAGAGAAGTCATCCCATGGAAAAGATAATATTGCCTTAGGTTATATAATCTTTTTTTGGGGGGGGGGGGGAGATGAGTAGAGAGGAATCTCTAGAGGGTTAAGGGACTCCCAATCCATCTTACCAAATCTGTCTTCATCCACCTGCCCAATTTCAATCATTGTCCTCTGGTAGATTCTCTGAGGGGCACACAGAATCATAGAATATCAGGGTTAGAAGAGACCTCAGGAGGTCATCTAGTCCAACCCCCTGCTCAAAGCAGGACCAATCCCCAACTAAGTCATCCTAGCCAGGGCTTTGTCAAGCCTGACCTTAAAAACCTCTAAGGAAGGAGATTCCACCACCTCCCTATGTAACCCATTCCAATGCTTTACCACCCTCCTAGTGAAAAAGTTTTTCCTAATATCCAACCTAAACCTCCCCCACTGCAACTTGAGACCATTACTCCTTGTTCTGTCATCTGGTACCATTGAGAACAGTCCAGATCCAACCTCTTTGGAACCCCCTTTCAGGTAGTTGAAAGCAGCTATCAAATCCCTCCTCATTCTTCTCTTCTGAAGACTAAATAATCCCAGTTCCCTCAGCCTCTCCTCATGATAAAGTCCCCCTTTCTGGCAGAGGTGGGGATGGAAGTGTATTCAAACACACATGTATATTCACAGGGGACAATCTGGGTCAAAGTAATTACACCTCTACCCCGATATAACGCAACCCAATATAACATGAATTCTGATATAACGCGGTAAAGCAGTGCTCGGGGGGACGGGGCTGTGCACTCCGACGGATCAAAGCAAGTTTGATATAACGCGGTTTCACCTATAATGTGGTAAGGTTTTTTTGGCTCCAAAGGACAGCGTTATATCAAGGTAGAGGTGTATCATAGTTTTATGTCTTATGCTTACATTTGACGAGAGGATCACCAAATTTGCATTGTTCAAATTTTGAAGGAAGATGCTTGATGGGTGACAGATTTTGCACTTCTCTGCCACAGAAGTTGATAAAATTTGAATTTTTTTGTTTGGGTGGTGGGAGAAGGTCAAAATAGAGAGGTTAGAGATGGCGGATAGTCATCAAATGGCTCCAGACATATAGGGCTCACATTGTAACTACATTATTATGTATCAGAAACACATCCAGATATATCATGCATAGGAAAATCAGTATACCAAGCAATAATAGAATTCAGCAACTAGGAGTTGGGAGGAGTGTGGGGAGAATCCACTCCAATTTTTTCTAATTATTTATAATAAAAGGCACTGGACAAACAAGTATTGATGGCCCATATGTTTCCTACATTGAGATGAAAGTCTCTGTTCTAAAGCTCACTTCTGAACTGAGAAAACTGACCCCCGAATCAATATGGAAGAGGCAGAAAGCAAAAGTCCAGTGTTGCATGTATGAAATACTTTAAAAATATTAATCTGTAACTAAGAATATAAAGAACATGTTTTAGATTTATTTCAGAAATCTATGAAAGTGTTCTTTCTATGCCAAGCCATCTGAGTCAAACTACCTAAAAAGTAATATCTATATAGATAATACAGATATAGCTATATTATGGAAGCCATTACAAACAGGCTTCATTTTAGCTCCCATTGCTTACACATTTATTCATATCTTTGTCATTCTCAGTGTCCAAATGGGTCCAAACTCATGGAACTACCCTGCTAAGCATATTTGACTACTATGCAGACAAACAGTTTCCATATTAAAAGATAGATTGTGACCTCAAACATACTGGTGCAAGTCTGGAGCATCTGAACTGAGTCTAATGGAGTTATTGTAGATTTTCAACTGCGTATTTGAGATTAGAATTAGCTCCACGGATTGTAACTGAATCCAAATAAACCCAGTACTGCTGATTGTCCTTTCTGGGCAGTGCTTGAAATCCCACTGGCAGCATGCTGGTGGGAAGCAAACAGTGGTGTATTTGAATCAGGATACTTTTAGTAGATTTTCCTCACTATTCTAAAAACCAAAACCAATCATAGTACATACTGGATCAAAGTATGCTACTGCCTGCTCCTCCACTACTGCAGGAGGGTATCAGTACTTACTGAAACAATGTTGTGGTGACAGCTAGTCATCACGGTTCACTTACTCCAATATCAGATATATTTATTTGCCTATGCATTTATACAACAGCCATCCCTATAGTTCTTGAGTGACTAACAAAATCACTGTCAGCATAATATAATGGTCTGGGAAAATACTACTCTGTAAACTGCTCTGTATTTTTGTGAGATGATACCACAGGCAGGTATATACTTCCATGTTTGCAGGTGTCAGGAGTTTCCTGGATCCTAAATTCAGCCTCTCTCTCAATGACAGTACTTAATGTACACTTTTCATTGTCAAAATACAAAAATATATCAGAGACAAACATAACACAGAAAAATCTATTATTTTTAAATTCATGATTAGTACTACCATTCAGTCTTGAAAATTCCCCATTTTTTGATGCACTGTTCGAACAACCAGACTAAAACCCCTATATAGGGTTCAATTTTTATCTTGAGTCCATTGAAATAAAAGTTTCTCTAGAAATTATGTTTCCCCTATGTTCAGTACAGTGCAAAACTTGGAGCCACAGTGCAGTAGAGGCAACATTTCTCTTTCACAGCTACTTCCAAACAGCAATGCTCCTTTGGGCAAACTCTCATTTTAGCAGTGATGTGCTTAATTTGTTTAATGTTATGAATGTCTTTCCATCTGGTTGATATTCCAAGAACTATGATGTGAGAGTATAGTCAATTATTTCAAATTATAGGGACTTCAACTATCAGAAGTTGAAGTCCCTTTTCCGATGTATGTTATGGCACTGAAATGTGAAAATGAAAAGGAACTAGTTTACAGATGGCTAAATAACCCAACTAGATAAAGCAGCAGAGTGAGTGCACTGACTCTCTGTTGAAAGGTTTCACTTTTAAATCTTGCTACTGCTCATTGGTGAGGATTTGCAAACACTGTAGCTGTCAAGCTTCCTGATCAATGATAGCTTTGAAACTGAGCTAAAGCAGCATGGAGGGAAAGTCAAAACTGGATTTATTCTCATTTCAACCACCATTTTAAAACTGTTCTCAGAGAAATAAAAATTACGATATTTTCATGTGTGTGGCTACTGCAGGTCTTTAGCAAAAGCTTTTGCCTGAAAATGCAAGTTTGCTAACGTGAGTGTATGATGGAAATGCCCTGATATTTATTTCTGTTTATTTTTGGATGTTGTTTTAAGGCCAGACTCCCAATGACTACACAGAGTTGCTTAAACTCTTGGAACCAGCACACTTATGATTCTCTATAGCTCGGCCAGCCTTAAAATGTGCTGGGCTCCCAGCAAAAGCAGGGTCACAAACTGCTTATGAAGGGCTTTGAATTGCCTCCCACTCCATTCACATTGCCAGAGTGGAAGACTGGTCTGGTCTGAGAGTTGCTGAGCAGGTCCCTCAAACCCACAGGTCACTTGCAATACTTATAAAACAAGGTCAGGCTTCAGCACATCATGAAACCTAACTTCATCTTTCACAAAATAAATAGTGTTAATGGTAGAGAAAGTCTATGGTGTGTGCACATCTATTTCTCTATAAGGGGTGGATATAACCAGCCCTCTTCTCCTGAAAGTGGCAGCCCATGTGGAAAATGTTACTTTAGTTGGAAAAGTCTCTAGTCTAAGAAGTTCTAAACTATTTTAACAAGTGAAATTGAAATTTCTGGGTGGGTAGCAGATTTCAAGGGATGCGTACTAACCTGCCACATCTTATTAAGCAAATAGGATTCTTTGGTGCGGGCAATGTCCAATGATACTGATATTATGTTAGCGAAAGAAAAATATTGTAGCGTTACTTTTTTCTATACATTTTTTTATTTATTTATATTTTGCCTGCTCTCTTGAAGAAATGGAGACTTATCTCCAGCTATAGGATCATCCTCCTTCGGGGGTAGTGGAGGAAGGGCAGGCATTTTGCTTTTCTTTGAAGTGCTGGAATGCGTGGGAGATGAAAGCAACTGCATTATTGTCTTTGATGTTTTTGATACTGAATTTCTCATTTGATTTTTCTTTGTAGGCATTCAAAAAGTAGATTTACTTCCTCAATCAACCTTATACTAGATTCTCAGTAGGTACTTATCCTCTTAAGTATCTAAAATGTATATCACTATTTTTTAAAAGTTTGATTCAGGAACTCTTTAATACATTCATTGAGTTCTAAGCCATGTCATATCCCCTTTATTTGTGCTGGCTTCTTAATCTTTCTATGCTATACAAATCAGAAAGAAGGAAAAAAGAAATCTCCATCTCTTAAACAGCAAACTACAAAGACACCACTTGTGCAGTACAATACCATTCAGAGTAACAGTGACCAATCATACTAAGATATGCTTATTATTATGCATGCATCTGGTTAGTTTCTTTAAAAACATGAACTCAAAATATCTTATATTCTGGAAACAATGCAATGAAGAAGCGTGATTGTCAAACAAGCTAACCCTGTTTGGATTAACAAACAGGGAAGATGTGTGGCCTTGCCCACTGGAGAGTCATGCTTTTCCATATATCCAGAAAGGCAGCTGAAGCTCACAACAGTCTAATAATTGTTTCTTTCAAAGTGTATTTCATTTTAATACTCTCTATAAATATCAAATAGACCAAGTGGCTGGAAATTTCTGCGTGACTTCTCCTACCTCCAGGCCAGACACACCCTCGATTCAGAGTAAAGAAAATTTAAATCCACATGTAACCACGCCTGCCTGAGATAAACCTGCCAAGTCAGTTAGCATTGTCACTTTTGCTCTACACCTCAGAATGCAGCACGTTCAGTGAGTGCAGCAGGAGCAGGAGCTAGTGTGCTTTGTTTTACTGGCTTTAATTTGAAGTTGTGACAGAGGAGCACATATTACTTAAAGACCAGTGGGAGGACAGGACGGAAACAAAGAAAGGAAAGAATCTGATCTTTGAAACAGCTGTGGCAGTATCTGGCAAAGAGAGGATCTCATTATTAAAAGCATTGTCTAGTTACATTCTCATAATATTACCAAGTAGCGATACTAGTGCTGGATGACTTGTACATGCTGCTGACATAATTGGGATGTAGCATTAAGGTCATAGTTGGACAGGTTTTGATCTGTTATGATAGTGCTTCTCAAAATTTAGGATAAAATTCTGGCCCCACTGAAATGAAAGGGAGTTTTGTCACTGATCTCAACTGGGCCTGGATTTGACTCCTAGAGTGGACATCGCCACAATGGAGAGACTGTCTCAAACAATACTTCGCCTCAAACTCAAAATCACTTCTCCCCCATTCTGGATTGCACGGACTACCTTCCCTCCCTTTGGTGGCTGAATAACATCCAAGTGGCATCTACAGCAATTGCTTACATGGAAAAGTATTATTATTATTATTGGAAAGTATTTAGGGCCAGATCTCCAGTCCTAGTTCTGACCATATAGGGGATATATTGGGAGTCAAGAAGGGGGCATGCCAGTGGGATAGGATAGAGCATTGTGCATTCCACCTGATCCTCAGGTCCCTATGGATCTGCTGCAGTAAGCCTAACTTAGTGTAGGTCTTCGACTGCTCTAAGTTATGCAAAGGATCAGTTAAATCCTTGGCCAACCCAGGACTGGATGAGTATAAAGGCAGCTTAGAGCCACCTTTTCCCCCACCCACACTCTTCTGAGCTGTGCTGAGTGAACACTGAATATCCAGCCTTCAATGTATTTCTAGTTTCTTTTAATGTGACAGAGAAACAGAAAACAAGGGAGGAGAGTCAGCACCACGTGACCAACCAGCTCTCCCCAGACCACCAGCAAATGACTCATGCACCACAGGTCCTCCATGGATCATCACACTGAGACTACTATGCTAACATTAATAGTTTCATTCTTTACCCATTTAGGGTCAGATCCTCAGCTGGAGTAAACTGGAGTAGCTCCACTGACTTAAATAGAACTAGGCCAATTTATATCAGCTGAAGAGCTGGCCCTTAGCCTTCAATGCTTTTAGATAAACTGTAGATTTTGCAGCACAGCAAGGTTTCCATCTAAACTGGGATGGGAATCCTGCTGAACAGGGCAACATTTATATATTACTAGTGCAGTTTGGCTTCTCCTGCTGTTGTTTCTTCTTGTTTTATTTTATTCCTAAAAGCAGCAGGTTTTTAGTGTGCAGTTGTACACACAGATAGACAAGATAGATAGGTAGATAGATATGGAATTGCTGTCCCCCCAAGAACCAAAGCTTGATATATTATTTAATACATCCTTTTCAGAAGGCAAACAAAACTTCCATTATAACAGTGTTTTGGTGAATATGAATATAGATATGCAGTATCTGTATCTATCTCTATATCAGCACATATGGAGATACAGCTATAGACAGACAGACACTTTTTATGTTTAGTTCCTGTCATTTCTCATGAAACATTCAGTAGCCAAAGCAGTTTAATCATTTTGAATGGTTCCCACTGGATTCTCCTCTACCTGTGGTAACTATTCTGAAGAATTACTCTTTTCCTATGATCTCTTTAGTTAAAACTGGTTACATCTGTTACCACAAACTAATTATTTGATCAACCCCATAACCTTAAAAGAAGATCGCATCTTTTAAAGAAATTCATAATAGACAGTCTAACTTTTTCACCTTTCAGACTACAGGAATCTGAGTACAAGATTCCCTGTAACCTAACTGTACATGAACACATTGTTTGCCACAGGTTGCCATGGTCCAAAGAGGCTGATAGGAAATAAGGCATCTTTATTGTGTGCGTTGGTAAACTACCTGCTTCATCCCTACACCTTGTGGCACCCTTTTTCTCTCCGGTAATCTGTATTCTTCACTCATCTTAGACCAACAGTATCATTCTTGTATCACAATGACTATCAGCTACACTTGTGAAAGGCTTACAACCTCTTCTGAGAGGGCACAGTTTTGAGCTGGCAACCTGTGCTTTGACTGAACTCTTCCAAACTAGCACATGCACGTGCTACCATGACAATGTGCTATTAACCATGGTGAATGAATATGGACAGAAAATTACCATTGATATATGAAATAGAATCACATATGAATTGCTTTATTCAATGCTATATGCTTTACTATTTGGGGTGCTTTAATGACCACACAGCACCTCACCTGTAAATTCAATCAATGCTCTTGGTAGATATACAACAATTACTATGTATGAGATGGCAACATAGCGACCACAAAGAGGGACTATTTTACCAAACCTCCAGAACTGAGGGCACTAATGAAGTATCAACAAGTGAGGATAGTCAGTATGAAAGCTCCGGTCAGTGGTTTGATATAAATCCAAATAAACAGGCAAGGGAACAATGTGGCTACACACACAAACTTTTATTTTGTGTGAATGTGACAAAAGAAAATGTATTTAAAATCTGATCTGGAAAATCATATTACATTAGCGTAACTTTTCTCGTTGTACATCAACTTTGTTTACTATGAGAAAGCATTCGATAGCGTGGATCGAGAGACTCTCTGGAAGCTCCTTCGGCACTATGGCATCCCAGCAAAGGTGGTTAACTTGATTAAGAACTTATATGACGGCAAACACTGTAGAGTGATCCATGGAGGGCAGCTTACAAACAGCTTCCAGGTGCGAACCGGAGTCAGACAAGGATGTTTGTTGTCACCATTTCTCTTTCTCCTTGTCATTGATTGGATTATGAAGACATCCACTTATGAGCACAGGAACGAAATCCAGTGGACGTTGTGGACCCAGCTTGATGACCTGGACTTTGCCGACGACCTTGCACTCCTTTCGCATAGCAAACAGCAGATGCAAGAGAAGACTAATGTAGTGGCAGCCACGTCATCACAGGCTGGCCTCAACATCCACAAGGACAAGACCAAGATCCTCAAGATTAACTCCATCAGTAATGACCCAGTCACACTGAATGGAAGCCCTCTGGAAGAAATGCAGTCCTTCACCTACCTAGGCAGCATCATCGACCAACAGGGTGGCACGGACACAGACATCAAAGCAAGGATCGGTAAGGCAAGAGCAGCTTTCTTACAGCTCAAGAACATCTGGAGCTCCAGAGAGCTGTCTTTGGCAACAAAGATTAGACTGTTCAATTCCAACGTGAAATCAGTATTATTGTATGGAGCTGAAACCTGGAGGACAACTAAAACAACCACCAGGAAGATCCAGACCTTCATAAATAGTTGCCTTAGAAGGATTCTCCAGATCCGCTGGCCAGACACCATCAGCAACATCTACCTCTTGGAGAGGACCTGTCAACTTCCAGCAGAGGAAGAAATTAGAAGGAGAAGGTGGGGCTGGATAGGACACACACTACGCAAGCAGCCAACCAACATCACTAGACAGGCATTGCGGTGGAACCCCCAAGGCAAGCGGAAAAGAGGCCGTCCAAGAAACACCTGGTGATGCGACCTTCAGGCTGATAGCATAAAAATGGGCTATACCTGGAACCAGCTAGAGCAAATGGCCCAGGATAGAGGACTCTGGAGATCTGTGGTTGGCGGCCCATACCCCGATTGGGGTGATGGGCATGAGTAAGAGTGAGTGAGTAACTTTTCTGACTGGAGAGGCCTTGAAAATGAAGGTTAAAAAAAGTTTTAAAAGCTCTATAATCCTCTCTACCTAGTTCCTATTAACTTCACAAAATGCTCACATTCTTTCCTTGAGCAACTAAATGTCCAGTGACCTGATGATACTTCCCTTCTGTAATTAAAATGATGTTAACCTGGTCAGGGAATAGAAACACAATACCCTGTAACTGAAGTGGCCATTCACACAGTAGTAACAATAAGTATAAATCATACATCTAGACAAAACTGCAAGCAATCCATAGAAATTTATTTGCGTGAAACATTTGTGGATTAGTTCTAAGCAATGAACAAACTGGGAAACTCACAAAGAGGGGAAAAAAGGGCCAGGATCTAGCTGCATGTTCCCAGTGTCAGCTAGTAAGGAAAAAAAGTGAAAATCAGAGACAGGGATAGAGGGTCCATCTCTCTGATAAACAAGAATTGGAAACAGATAAAGGAGAATGCATCTCCTAAAGAAGGTGGGGAATGGCGCTGGGGCTCTTAATGACTGGTACAAGAAGGACACAACCCCCTCAACTCTAAGATGAGGGAAGGGTGATGGGGTCTCAGCAACAGAGCTAGAACCAGATTAGTGGGGTGAGGGGCTCACAGCAGTCCTATACCAAATGATATGGCTTACAATAGGAAGGAGAACCTCACCAGGATGAGTTATTTCAGATAGCTCCCACGTGTTACTTAAGAAACTTCCACCTTTACGTGGAACTACAGCAGTTCTGCTCTTGGGGTCTTCTGCAGTGTAGCAGGTAGCAACGTTCAAAGATAGACAAACTAGTGGAGCAACGTGCAATCATTTTTTATGCTCTGCTGTGCGCAAACAAACCACAGTCATGGTGGAACCCCCACTTCTAGTGAAGTTGTTCAGTGAAAATAATGATTTCCATATAAAAGAGAGCTGCTGCCATTGGTTTGAAAGTAAGCAATGTATCAAACTGACAAGCAAATTTCTATATGTAATGTTATACGTATTAAATTACTTGTTTGGCAAATATGAATGTATCCTGCACAATAAAGCCATAAGAGGATATAGACAAACTGGATCTGAAATCATCCATAGGCAATGGTCCAAATTGCTGTGGTGAAACCCTTTCATATATGTAAGCGGGGGAATGGTCCCACTATTGTGGGGAACTTTCCTGGCTTCTGCACTACCTCGGTGAAGTGGGCAAGGGAAAGGATCTGAGTCCTCGCTCCCACTTCCTTTACCCAGATGCCTCCCTACCCTTGAGGACTCCCCTTCCACTCTCTTGTCTGGCAGAGTCCTCGTAACCCCGACAAGACTGGGCCCAGAATTCCTGGGGGGCTCAACCCCCAACCCTGCTGTGATCACCTAGGACAGGGGCTAGGGTGTCCCCACTCCGGGGTACTCTCTTTGCACTGGGCACTTCCCTGACCCACTGATCATTACATACAATTTAAAGCAAATACAAGTTGTTTAATCAACAATTAATTTAAAAAAAAAAAGAATAAGGAAAAATGGGAAAGGTTAAAGAAAAACACATCACCCCGCTCTGTGGCAGGGAACGTTACAAACAGTGTCTCTGGAATGTCAGGGCAGTTCACACTGTTCCTTGTAGGTTCCAGGCCTTCTTCTCAGGCCCTGGCTGTGAGGCAGGGATGCTGTGAGTTGGACACTTGCTCTGATGGTGGCCACACACCTCCAGGCTTTAGGTGGTGGGACCTTCTTCCCAGTGTCAGCCCCCCTCCCAGTCTGGACTGCAAGGACCCTTGGCTGGGGGTGTCTTTCTGCACTGGGCCCTTTGCCCAGAATCCCCCCTTGGCTGGCCACAGTTGCTCACCACATCTGGCTCTGTGGCTGCAGCCCTGCTCCGAGCACAGGATCTGCTCTCCCTGGGCTGTGTCTCTGGCTCTGTGGCTGCAGCTCTGCTCCCAACTCTGACCTGCTTCCTGGGCTGCTTTTCTGGTCCCTCTGGCTCTGGCACAGCTCTGCTCCCCAGCTCAGCTTGGGCCTCTGCTCTCTCCTTAGCTCGGCCCCATTCTGTCTGACCCAGGCAATTCCAGCTCACACGGAGGAGGGGAGCCACCCTGGCCTCCTGAGTCCCCGATTAGTCTGCTCACCTTATCAATCAGGCTGACCTGGAGCATTGGCCTCCCCCCATTCTTTTAGTACTAGGAGCTAACCAAGCAAAACACTCCCACTGAATGTTAGTAAGGGGACAACTGTCCCTTTACACATAGTACCTTAACTCTGAGGTGGAGGGAGGGGGGAAATACGTACAGAGCTGCCTTTCTCCTGTGTGACTCCCATTATTCAACTCGAGAGCCTGGTCCCAAAGGGCTAGATGAACAAAAGTAGTTAGGTGTTGTGAGGCTAAATGTCACAGCACCTAACTTTTAGGCACCTAGAAAATCAGTGTGTTTCACAAAGCCTGAGTAAGGCACCTAAACTTCTATATAATACACAGGGAGAGATAGGTGCCCTAAATTGAGATTCACAAAAGTCAGCGTGCTAGGCAGGGAGCTGCCTAAGCTAGGCAATGGTAGATGCCAATGAGAGGGGTGTGTGCTAAGCCCCACCCTTCTCATGGAGATAGGCACCTAAGTTCAGGCTGCAAAAAAGCGCTGAAATCTGCTTGTGATCGTCAGCTGAGAAACCTCTCAGAGTTAGGCATCTATGCCGTTTTTGGAACAAGTAAGAAGGGTGTGGGGAAAAGAAGGAGGCGACGACAATGATGACTTCCCTCTTAACTTTTAGCTCAGTGGTTAGAGTACTCACCTGCAAAGTGGGAGACCACTGGCTTAAGTCTGCCTCTGCCCAAGGAGGGGAAGGGATCTGAACAGGGATCTGCCATTTTCAGGTGAGTGCTCTAACCACGGGGCTATGGAATACTCTGATGTGATGCTCCCTGAGACTCTTCTTATTCACAGTGCAATAGCTTCAACAGGAATTATAGAGTTATTGGAGGTGGGGGACTGGATCCTCATCACCCACCTCTCAGGCAAGTGCTCTGACCACCACACTCACTCTCATGTTTGTGCTTTCACTCGCTCTAGCCCAAATGACTAAGAAGAAAGTGAAATTTCTCCACAGTGAAAGGAAAGAGTTTGTCTTCTTACCCTCCTCCCACAAAGGAAAAACAAAAACAAAAACAGACGCCTGGGCTGAAAGAGAGAAGGCAAAGAGAAAAGCAGGTAGTGCAGGGATGAGTCAACTCCATTAAGAGGAGTCTTGCTGAAACACTGGGCTAGAGGCCAAAAATAAAGCACCCTGCAGCTTGGAGGCCCAGATTGCCTAGGAACAGAAAGGAAGAGAACCATCTCCACAGGAACAGTGAGAGAAAAAACAAACTGCCTTTAAGGCACAGAGCGGGGTTGGGGGAGAGAATAAAACAAGGAGATTGTAAATGCACAGTTCTTTCTAAAGAGCAACAGAGCCAATTTTCCCCATATTCTTCCACAAAACTTTAACTTCACTGATAAATGGATTGTCCATTTTGCACAGTTCCATATTGCAAAGATACTTGTTAATAATAGCAAATACATTGCCTCTCATGCTCATCATGGAAACTGAGGCAGATAAGACACTGATGACAAATCAGAACATCTGGAAAAGCTAGGTGTAGAAGATGTGTTAGAATAGGCCAATATATTTGAAAAATGCACTTTGACTATATGGGTTAAATACAATTAGTCATGCAAGTCACAGGATATTGTTCTGGTTCTCTGGTTGGATGAGCACGGCTTTTTTTATAGGGAAATCTGTGGCATGCCAACAGGCTTTGATATTTTTGGGGAGAGAAGACACGATGGATTTGAGAATTTGGGAAAAATTTGGGCTATACAGGCATTGACCTAGGCATTGTTCCAAGAAAAAAAAATCAATATGGCTTTTTGTCAACATGCTAAGTTAAAATTTTCTTTTGTCTCATCACTTTCACATAAGCAATTATGTGCAGATGTAGAGCTAGGCAATTAATTGATTTTCTATTTGGCGGTCAAACAGAAGGAAAAACATTTTTAGTTGACCTGAATAATTTTCAGTTTTTCTTGTGAAAATAATAAAAAAAAATGATTTGGGGTTGAAGGAAAGATGTTGGGGTTTTTTGGTGTCTGTGTGTACTCCCCCACATTTTTGCAGTGGGGGAGGGAGGTTAAATCTAGCTAAAATTTTGAAACTATATGTCAGAACAAACTAAAAAGTCAAAATGTTTTGTTCTAAAATATCAAAACAAATCATTTCAATTTTTTCAGAATTTTCCCCCATTGTTTTTTAGTCAAAACTATTCACCATATTTTCCCTGATTTCTTGAGCAGTTTCACCTGACTCAAAACTGCATTTCATGATGAATAAACTATTTGCTGATACATTTTCTCCCAGGTCTGAGCAAAACTCAGTCACTAGAATGTTCAAAAAAGGTATACTCCACAGGGCAGCAAGTGCAGCCAAAAGGAATTTATTCTGAAATTCAGGTGACCAAGTATGGAATTTTGTTTTTTTACACTATTTGCCCAACTCTGGCTCTGCTACTCAAGAGATGAATGTCTGCTTTGGATTGTAACCAAATCTACTATCTATCTTAAGTGTTTGTACCAGCACACATCTCTGTGGTATTTGTATATCTTCCAGGTTAATAGACTGGCATACCAGAGTCCACTATTTAATTTGCTTCAGCAAGAAGTAGATTTAGTATAAAGCAAACCATGTTTCAGAACAGCAGTTGGTTAAATGGAACAAAGGTGGTGATGAAAAAAAAAATGAAGATCAAGAGATAAATCATGAATGCAACAGTGTTCTGTGTGAAATAACAGTTCTGTAAAAATATTGATAGCTAAATTAATAAACTGTAAAAACAAATCAAAGTAAGAACCGTCTCTGGCTAATAATGGCTTCTGCAGGTGTGGAGACAGCAGCAGTAACTAAGACTATGAAGGATCTAAAGGGGGGAAAAAAAGATCACCTATGTTACACTCCCTATTCCACATTAAGTCTTTCTACATCAGAGGTGGGCAAACTACAGCCCGCAGGACCGTCCTGTCCAGCCCCCGAGCTCCTGGCCCGGGAGGCTAGCCCCCAGGCCCTCCCCCGCTGTTCCCCCTCCGCCGCAGCCTCAGCTCACTCGCTCTGCCACTGGCGCAATGCTCTGGGCGGCGTGGCTGTGAGCTCCTGGGGCAGCGCAGCTGCAGAGCCCGGCCTGACTCGGTCTCTGTGCTTTGTGGTGGTGGCGGCAGCGTGGCCTGGCTCCAGCTGGCGTCACGGCTCTAGCGCCGCCAGCTACCTGTGCTCCAGGCAGCGCAGTAAGGGGGCAGGGGGAAGGGGGGTGGACAGAGGGCAGGGGAGTTAGGGGTGGTGGTCAGGGGGCAGGGGTGTGGATAGGGGTCGGGGGGGAACAGGGGGTTGAATGGGGGCAGGGGTCCTGGGGAGGCAGTAAGGAAGGGGGGGGGTTGGATGAGGTGTCAGAGGGCAGTCAGGGGCAGGGGTTCCGGGGATGGTCAGGGGACAGGGAGCAGGGGGTGTGGATGGGGCAGGGGCCCTGGGGGGGGGGGGCATCAGGGAACAGGATTCCCGGGGAGGGCAAATAGGAGGTGGTGGCTGGGCCATGACCCCCTCCCCTAACCGGCCCTCCATACAATTTACGAAACTCGATGCAGCCCTCAGGCCAAAAAGTTTGCCTGCCCCTGTTCTACATAATACTTTACCACAAAGTTACTCCATAGTTATGCCATTTTAATTTCTAAGGGAAGATAATCAAGAAAACAGGTTACAGTAAATGGAAAATACTGCATATTTAGGTTCCTGAAATGAGGCACAAATTTTTAAAATGAGGTAACAATACTAGTTGTACAACTTACACATTTGCTCTGTAGTAGTGAAGCATTTACAAATGTTAAAGTGTGAGTGAAAAATATAGGCTAGAATTCAAGGCCACATTTATCCTGCCTGGCTCACAATTTACTGTGAAGGTGACACTGGTATCTTTTCCCCCTTTCCAACAGCCATTGTGATATTTCTGATGAAACAGAAGGGCTCCGCTGAAAGTGGACGAAAAAGTCACCAAAAATAAGACCTACACAAAGTTCACCCATCCAATGCAGATATGCTAGATATTTTCTTGATATATATCTCTGACCCTCCATTACCATTTTATGTGAGTACCTCACAACCTGTAAAGTGTTTATCTTTAACAACATCATTATGAGGTAGGGAAATACTGTCATACAGATGGGGAACTGAGGCACACAGAGAGACTATGCAACTTGTTGATCACGAAAGTCTGTGACAGCCAAACCATAGCACCTTAGCAATAGGACTATACCTTCCTCTCTAGATATGGGAATATCTCTCATATAATTCCCTTCCCCACCATTTACCCCATTGGAGGAATTCTGCAGATATTTATATCCTGCTGTGTGTTGTTTTTCAGAATTCATTTCTTAAGTCATTTGAAAGTGTGGAAACAACTTCTGGCAGACATTGTTTATAAATGTCCAAAATATTAAGCAAACTAACTAAATAAATAAATTAAAATAAAATAAAATTGTGCTTGGGGACCTTAAAGGGAGCTTTCTAACTGGGAAGTCTATTGCTGTTGATTAAAAGGGTATCTGGAGCAAAGTTAAATAATACTTCTGGGATTAAATGCTGCAGTTACTAAACAGAGACCAGGAAAAAAGCCAAGTGTAGTTGATTTCCCACAATACATCACTCTTACCATCTGTGAGCAAGATAATGTTCTCTTAAGAGCAGAAACAATTACTAAAGAAGGGGGTTCTGGGGACTGTCTTGATACGTATTTTGTTGTTCAATTAACTCTTCATTTATAGGCTTCCCGAAAGCACTAAAACCAGGCAAATCTAAGTATCGTTGGCTTTGCTAATGTGTATAAAAAAACTTATACATACTTAGACTATAGCACAAAACATGCAGAGAAAATAAGAGTTTTATTTAATATTAAAAAGTCCAATTTTTTCCTCTTATGGGCATGAGCGAGCACTACTCTCTTGTGATGCTTGCAAGACCCAAAGCAGAACAGCTGCCAAGAGAATGACACAGAACAGTGTGGATAAAAGGGATAGAACATTAAAAAACTGACTCAGAACAACCATAAAATGGAAGCATTTTTGCTTTCCTGTCATAAAATAACATGCATTCTAGCGAAGCACCTCAAGATCTGGTGACAGGAAAGGGTTGCAGGGCAGCAGGATTACATGCATTCACACCCTCACCTCCTGAGCAGCGATGGCATTCGCTATGACTGGAATGGCTGTGTCCGATATAGTAAAGGTTTTAAGAGTTATACATGTTAGAAGTCTAGACCTGAGCAGGAACAAAATGAAACTACTCAAGTGAAACAAAGTGAAAAATAGAACACAGAGGAGCCAAGGACAAAGATTTTCTCCTCCTTCCTTCTTGGCTTTATCTTGCCAAAAACTATAAGTGCAAACTGCAAAGTGCAAAATAATATTTTATTTACCATCATATGATGTTTCAGGAAACACCTTATTGAAGCTTAAAATGTACTGGCCTAGATTCTCTGCTTATGTAAACTGATGCAGATCTATTGACTTCAATTAACACCATCTCTGAATTTGGCCCTTTAATTGTTCTCTAGTTGTAATTAAAGTATAAAAATTTAAAAATACCTTGCCTGTGTATTACACAGATAATGAGGCCCTGTCCTAATGTATTATACTCTATAATTTGCTAAGGATTCAGAAATTATACACTATAGATACCCTGCTTAATCTTCCACACCTTCAACCTGCTCCTTTCTTTCCTGTATTTGCAAATTCCAACACAGTAAGTTTCAGCCATTATCAGCATTTTTCTACAAACTTCTGCCAAAGATTTGTTAGCCTGCATGACAAGAGCATATTTATATTTTCTTCTTGTATTTTATTTTGCAAATCCATAAACCGTATAATATTTCCCTCTTCAATGGTATGAACCTGGCATTTTTAGCCAGCCTGGGATTAACTTTTCTGTGTGTTCATGAAGCATTAAAGCTTTGCTATACGAAACAGCTCTCTCTGACCTCAGCTAGGAGAAACAGAATAACTTTAAGCATGCTCTTTTTATTAACAGATTTTTCCATTTGTAATTCCTTTTCCAAATCCCTCCCTTGTTGCTCTTGCTGTTAGTCTTGCCTGCTAGTCAATGCCTTGCTGGATCATCATTCGGCTCCTTGTGTGTTTGTGATGCAGCAAAGATAATTGGATGAATCAACTCAGCCCCAGCCATTTTATTTATTTCAAATTTGTTTTGAGCTTATGTCGGTTTGACAAGAACAGATTTAAAAGGTCAGAAGCCTAGAGATGGGATAGTTCTCCAGAAGATGGGCAGCATTATCCTCCCATGTTGCCTGTGACATTCTAAGCAGTCATGCTACAGATACCCTTTTAGCTACTATGGTAATATCAAGCATGAGGATAGCCACAAATAGGGCAAGTATCTTAGTACCTTTTCTTCTATATGTACATCAGAAGCTCCCACCTATCAGTACATAATTTTTAAATCAGCTGTACAAGGCTGGCCATCCTCATTAAAACCCTCCTCCTTACCTCACTAAATCCTGCTTCCTGAATTGGGCTTCAGGGTTGCTACTGTGAACTTCCAGCTAATTTCAGGTCTTCTGCTCTCTGCACCAATCATATGCTCTCTAATCTGCTATGGGGTGGGACCACTTGCAGCCCAGAGTCTCTTGCTCTACCTGTTACACTTCAGAATTTGGAATGATTCCAGAATTCCATTCTTGCTTCTCTTTTAATCTTCTCTCATAGAGGTGGGAGCATTCCAAAATATGTAATGTGAAAAAAAACAACAACATGCAAAACTCTGGTCTGCAACAGTGGGTAGCGGTGGGACACCAGATCTCAGCACAGAGCCAACAAACCCAAGAATGCTGGGGAGGAGGGCTGTGGTGAGGATCACCAGTATGAGACAGAACATCATCAGCCAAGTACCATGGGCAAAGACTTAAAATACTAGTGGCTCAGAACTACTGAGATGCCTCCCCTACTCACAGCTCTGTAGGTTTCCCAATTCTCAGAGGTACAGAATCTCAGTATTTGCATGGGCATATAAGACATGACACACAAAATACAGATGACCTTTCTTCCAAAATCAGTGCTCTGTTCTGACAACAGTGTCTGCCCTCAGCAGAGCAGTAGAAGATGTGCATGGCCTTGCAGATCAGTTTCTTAGTGAAGGAGAAATGCGTGACATGGAGTCTGGGTATATTCTAAGTGTAATTTGTTTTACTTACATGTATAAACCAGTCTTAGAATAGAGATGATCTCTTCTGCCAGGAACTTCTACCTAACACCAATGCCCAGTTCCCAAAGAGCAATTCTGTCTCAAGAATGAACTCTATTAATAGACAAAGGCAGAGAGCAAACTCTCATGCTACTCACACAGCACTCTCTCCAAGGCCCAGTGCCTGTATGCAGAACCTTGCATAACAACAATAGCAGCAACACAGTGAGTCTTCACAAAAATGAAGATTTCTTCACGCACTTAAAAACAAAAGAAAAATCAAACAAACCAGCCTTGGAAGACTATGTGTGACACTACCAGCCAATGATGCCTTCTGTAACAATATAGAGACATGTGATGATGATGATGATATTGTCCACATTTCCCCCCCAATGTGTGCTGTTTATGATGAGAAAGATTTGCACGTTTGAAGCTACTGTCTGTGCATATTCAATACTATAATTCCTAATTTCTCAGGTTGTGTCTAAACCTGGCAAGGAAAAATCTGTGTCCAAGATATTTAAAATGGCTCCTAAATATATATATAGGCACCTAAATTTGGCACCACATTTTTGAAAGTGCGGAGTACTCAGCATGTATCATTGAATCATCTTCTTGATAGTGCTGGTATTAGTGCTTTGTTGTTCAAACCATGCTATCCTGGTGTCTTCTCAGTGACATATAGCAGCCTAGCCTAGCACAAGCCACCTTTAATTACATTTAATCTGAAATCACAGTGATGGAGTAATCTTGCACTTTGGCTCTTAAGCTTGGTTGGCGTCAATGAGGTTTGTTGCTAGCTCAGTTCTGGGAGAGTTTGCTCATTTTCTTGTCCAATGTTAATTCTGAACCTAAGAGGCACGATCACTCTTGCAATGAAGAATACATATTAGGTGGAAAGGCAGAATTTGGAGTTCAGAGCCTCAAGTTGTTACACATTGAGAAAAGGTACTGCAGTAGCACTGTGGGGTACCAAATGGCAAACCAGGTGTGTGCAGTTTAATTCACTGCTTTCATTAGGAGTGACAATTAGTGACACATGTAAAAAAAAATCAATCCACTTCTGTGTAGGTGCTTGAATATGGGAATAAAAAGTCTAACTTTAAGTATCCAGGTATGAAAAATTTGGGCAGATTCTGAACTTGATCCTGCTCCCAGTTCAAATCAATAAAACTTCCATTGATTTCCATGGGTGTGGAATTGAGCTCTTAAAGTGCTTCATTTTGGCGAATCTCAAAATGTTTTTACTAACCTCAATGAATTAAGACACATGACTGCCTTGTGAAATAGGTAAGAATTATTTACACCCATTTTATATTTGGGCAGATTCAGGCAGAGGGCGTTAATAGACTTCCTGTAGGTCACAAATGAGCTAAGGGAAGAGTTAGAAACAGAGACCTGGAATCTTTTTAATCAGTCTTCTCGCCTAGTTACTAACTGACATGCACTTGCTTAATTATTTTGTATATTTTCAGTGTATGTCTATTCAATGGCAAAAACTATGTTAAAGCAGTGTTAAAATTGCTTGGCGGTATGTCATCCCATTGAAAAATGTTGAGTTGTTCAACCTCAACTCTGTTAGAGGGACACATTGGGGCACTGAAGGAGGAGGACATACACATCTTTGCTCTGTTAAACCCACAATTGCTGGAGCATATAAACCCTTTACCTCTTCTTACAAACCCATTCACTCTCATCCACAGGATTCCTTCTAACATGTTTTTGTTGTTGTTGTTCTTTAATAAAGGTTGCTCTTTGAGCAATGTCTCAGTATGCCCTTGGTGCTATAAGATTTGGGAGGTTCCAGATCCTGGAATACACTCAGACACTTAGCCAACGCTTTATACAGAATACCACCTGTACAATTTAAGAACCACTTCACGGCCTTTTAAACTCGCTTACACTAAGGGTACGTTTCACTACCCACCAGATCAGCGGGTAGCAATCGATCTATCGGGGATCGATTTATCGTGTCTCGTCTAGATGCGATAAATTGATCCCCGAATGTGCTCCCCGTCGACTCTGGAACTCCACCAGAGTGAGAGGCAGTAGTGGAGTCGACGGGGGAGCCATGGCCGTGGATCCTGCGCCATGAGGACCCGAGGTAAATCGATCTAAGATACTTCGACTTCAGCTATGCTATTCACGTAGCTGAAGTTGCGTATCTTAGATCGATCCCCTCCCGTAGTGTAGACCAGCCCAAACTCATCCCAACCTACACTTTCACTTAAAACATTAGAATCCACTCATATTCCACCTCACTGCTGACAATATCCTTGGTAATACAAGCCCATACCCTGCTACTGGCATACCCCACACAACACTTTACAGAAATGTTGCATACTGCTTCCTGAAGCTTAAGTACACATGCAGCTCTTCCCTTTCCTCACACACGAGAGGGGTGGAAAACATAGATCTCCTCATATCACAATCACAACTCTGTCACACACCTCAAAGTAATAGACAGATCTCATAAACACACCTCTACCAAGCAGAATTAACTACTGCCTCCACCACTCAGTACAGCTACACTGGACACTGACCACACTTATTTTACCTGGAGTGCAGGCAGATAATGGACACTTAGGCCTTGTCTACACTACAGAGTTTTGTTGACACAAGTTATGCCGACATACAACCACCACTGTAATTAAATCGTTGTTGCATGTCTACACTATGCTCCCTAGTGTCAGCAGAGCGCATCCACAATAGCAGCTCTTGCATCGATACAGAGAGCAGTGCACTGTGGGTAGCTATCCCGCTGTGCAACTGGCCACAAGGTGCTTTGGGAAGGGTTGAAATACCTCATGGAGCAGATACAGTGTCACATGATGAAGGTTTCTCAAATTCCAACATTCCATGGGCATCCTACCAGATCGCCAGCCGCTTTTCTGCCCTGGTAACCTGCAACCCAACCATCTCTCTCAGAAAGCATGGATCCCGCACTGCTGTTCAGTATTGTGCTGTGCATTATGAACACAAGGCTATAAGAGGAGCCCAAATGGGGCTATTTGGCTGGGGTATGCCTTGAAGGAGCATATTAACACTGAGTTATAGTAGTGTGTGTTGCTGTAGTGTGCGGAGCCTCATTTACTTACTCACTACTACTTGAATCTTGATTTTTTGATAATCTTGTTGTCACTACAAATACATGTATTTGTTCATGTATGGCTGTGGTGTTAAGCAAAGTGATGGTCCTGAGATGAATCATACAAGCTACTGTATTACAACAGGCCTTTATGGAATGGCTCCAAGGGACATATCAACTCTGAGTCCTGTCATTGAGCAAGGTCTGTGGAGGCCTGGAAGTCAATGCTTTTGATGGCAGAGGCTGGTGATTTCAGAGAACTGGTCCACAGCAGGCACAGACAAGACTATTTCATGCTAAGGAAAGGTAGTGGTGAGGTTTCTCATAACCCTGTCACCCTTCAGGACTGTCACAGGATGTTACAATCCTCTGACATATGAGCAACTCTTTTAAAAGAGGTTAAGAAAACATCAAGGTGCCTGAATTGTTACTTGATGTATATACCATGAACAGATTGTTCAAAGCTGATCAATCTTTGTGTTTAAAAATTAATAAAATATCTATTATTAAAATTGTTAATAGCCTAGACATAAAAAGGGGTAAACTCAGAAACTTTAAGGAAACTTGTTTACCAGAGTTAGAAATGGATGTAATCAGAAAATAGTCTGATCTCCATATAGAGCGGTGACTGGTCTTGATTATACTTTAAAACAAAAAGTCACTTTAATGCAAAATATTCCACAAATTAATCAATATGCTGTATTATCTGTATGATAATATATTCAACACAGTTGACATTTACATTAATTGGAGGTAATGAAGAAAATATTTTTGTTGTTTGTTGGATGGAGCTAAATGGGCTGGAAATTCAAATGAATTAAACATCATTACTACATACACTGTACACCTGTTCATAGTTCTATTGACAGCTTGATATTTTTATTAGGTGCATGCACAGCAATACGACAAGAACAAACGACCATTTTTACGCTCCCAAGATAAAAGTAAACAACCAGCGCTTTGTGAGTGGGGTTGCTTAAACCACAGAGCTATGACAAGTGCTTAACTAGCCCCCAAACACCTCCACTTAGTCATGACTTCTAGTTTTATAAATTATTTACAGCTTGCTAGATGCAAAGCTGGTGGAAAATGTCTTTCTTAGCCGCTTGATCGACAGAATAATTATACTGTGTTTTTGTTTTAAGCACTGTTATGCAGAATCGTAATGCCATAAAAAGTAAATAGGAATTTTATGAGCTTTTAACTTTGACAAGGTCATGCTGAAGCATGCCAAAGTAGTGTCGTGAAAAACCATAGCCATCATTAGCTGTGTCCTGTAAGTATAGCTGTACCTCCAACTGCATTTGGGCAAGAATATGTACTTGCTTCTACATACTGCTTTAGGGTGAATTGTTGTGGACTTGTACATCAATCCTCCTCCCTCCCTCTACCAAACTGTATACAGATACACATAGTGGTGTGTTGCCCAGAATTTTTCATACTTTATTTTGAATTATTATTAGTGGATACCTAGAAGCCCCCATAATAGACTAAAGACTCAGGTGGTAGGTGTTTCACAAACAGAACAAAAGGACAATTCTTGCACTAAACTGCTTAGAAATCTATTCCAGCTGGTAGATACTTTATGGAAAATACATATAAATTGAATACACAATCCAGTATAGTTCTATAGAAATTCAGTAGGGATCTATAGAAATTACTCTTAAAATGTATATGGCTTGATTTTCTGAGTTGCTGAGCACTCAATTCCCAATGGCCTTGATGGGAGATATGGGTGTTCAGTACATCCGACACTAAGGGTATAGAGAATGTAAAAGAGAATACTATCCTTTCTTTAGAATGTTTACCACACTAAAAAATTAAATAGAGAATTATATCCTTGCTGTAGAAATCTATAGATTGGCTTAGAAATTCCAGCGAAAGGTCACACTCCCCAATGAAAAGCTGAATGACCTTTCCATGAAGAAGTACTTAATTTTCAATGTACGGGGCCAAATTTTGAGCCTGGACAAATCCTGAGCCCGTTTGGTCCACAGGTCTGGAGCAGGCCTGGCTGTAGAAATCTGACATTCATCAAAACCTCAGTGGGGAAACTCCAAGAAAGTGACACTGGAGAAAAGCTCTATGTCTACTCAGGCTGCCTGCTTCCATGTAGAGGGAGACAGATGGGAGGAATGTGACTGTCTGTTGTCTTTGTGGGAAGGAGAGGGGAGTCAGACTCTTTTCAGTTCAGTCACACCTGGGGGGTTAAATCAAGGGATCAGTTGGCACCGCAATCCTACAGATCCAGCTCACCCGGTAGGTCTGAAATAGAGTACAGGCCCACACAATATGGGGTCCCACAATCAAGAAAGCTACTTTTTTTGAAGGGCTCTAATTCAGCTTCTAGACCTCTCTCTCACAGGGCTGCACACCTCTGTAGGGCTCGCTTCAGTCACAGTTTTGCAGCTAACTCTGCAGTTTCTATGCAGAAGAGGAAGAAAAGTGGGATCCACAGAGGGCCAACGAGGGGTGGGCAGCTTATTTGATTGAGCCGTGCTCCCTTTAATCCAGAAAGCACTCCTGCAGAGTCCTTCAGTGCTGGCCTTACTATTCATTAAGAACAGCCAGGCTGTTGCAACTCCTCCCACCCCCATACAATGCTTACTCCCATATAATGAAGGGTGAGGATTTGGCCCTTAGAACAGTTCCATCCAGCAATATCTCAGGTCCTGTGCAAAAATAAAAATATATAACCCTTATTGACAATATCAAGCAAAAATGAATTCTGTTCTGAGAGTCTATTTCAGAGAGCCAGTGTGATCCAGTAGACAGGGAATTGGATTGAGAGCCAGTGAACCTGGGTTCTAATCCACAGCAGGGATTGGGTAAGTCACTTCTCCTCTCTGTGCCTGTGTTGCTTCTCCCACTCTTTGTCTGTCTTGCTTATTTAAACTGCAAATTCTTCCAGGTAGGGACTGTCTCGTACTATGCCTAGTACAATGGGGCCCCAATCTTCTTTAGGGGCTTCTAGGAGCTACTACAAATAAATGACAAAATCAACGAAGTAAGATTGATTCCCTCCACATCTACAATCACCAGGCTTAAAACTTTGAACAGGTGATTTTTGAAAGCCGGTCTGACAGAACTAAAGAAGAAAAATTTCAAAGCAGAAGATTCTTCCCGGATAAAGCCCTGCCTTCTGTTCCCAATTTTACAGGTCAAGGAGTGCTAGTAAATAAATAAATAAAACATCAACAGCTAAATTGTTGTGGCTGTCCACAGAGAATCACTTAATAGATTTATAGATTTTAAGGGACCATTATGTTAATCTAGTCTGACCTACAGCATAACACAGGCCATAGGACCTCACTCAGTAATTTCTGCATCAAGCCCATAACTTCCAGCTAAGTTATAGCATATCTTTTAGAAAGACATCCAGTTTGGGCTGGTTGAAAAATTTCCATCACAACTGTTAGTCAATAGAAAATTGGGTTTTCAATTAAATAATTGTTTTTCACAGAAAGTACTGATGGAACCAAAAATAAAATGTTTGGCTGAAGACTACAATTTTTATTGAGTAGCTTTTTTCTGATCCCTTTCCAATTTATCATTATCCTTTTTTAAGTGTAGACACCAAAACAGGACACAACCATTCCAATAATGGTTTCGCCTACGCCATGTACAGAAGTAATACAGCCTTCTTATTCCAATTTGCTATCCACCTCTCCAAGTATTCAAAGATCACATTTGTCCTCTTAATTACAGAATTGTATTGAGAGCTCATGTTCAGTTGGTTATCTGCCATTACCCCAAAGTCTTTTTCAGTGTCAATGAATTCCAGGATATAGTCCCCTATCTTGTAACTGTAGGTGCCTATCATTTCCCTAGACGCCCAACCTTGCATTTGGCTATCTTAAATTCATATTGTTCAAATGAGGCCACTTTGCCATGCAATCCAGATCAATCTATATAACAGGTCTTCATCATTATTTGCCACTCCACCAATTTTTGTGTTATCTGCAAATTGTACAAGCAATGATTTGATATTTTCTTTCAGACCGTTGATAAAGATATGAAATAGCTATTTTATTGCAGTTCCTAGGGGAGACAGGCAGTCTGCCTGGTAGTAAAGATCCATGCCATCTAGAGCTTTATAGAGACAGATTCAAATTGAAGTACAGAGGGAGCCAGTGGAACTTTTGAAGATCAGGTTATCATTTGGTCTCTACTGCTAATGCTTCAAGAATACTTCCACGCAGATAGTATTGCAATAATAAAATCATGAGATCACAAAGTATAGATAATTGAGCCAACATCAACATCAAAGGAGTGGGTGCCATTGCCCAGTGAACATATTTTTCTGGTCTGATTTTTCAGCTTGATTAAGATTATGACTTCCTCTGCTGAAGGCTTTCAATTGTGGTGGAAGAGAATGGACTGGGCCCTATACTCAGATTTTTTTCTGCATTATTCTGGGTCTGAACCTGCAGTCACAATGCAGTACTGTCTCAATAAAAAATGCTAAACTGAGTCTTCTGTAAACTTGAACATTCGATTAAAATAATGGTATAATGCAGAATCTATAATATATTGTTTGTTTCTGTGAGTTTATAAAAATTAGGTTAATAACTATAGTAATGGTATATTTGTTTAGTAGGATCTAATCCTGATCCTCTTTAAGTCAAGGACAAAATTCTCTTTGAATACGTATATAGCACCCATCACCATAGTATCTGAGTGCCTCACAATCTTTAATGTTTTTATCCTCACCATACCCCTGTAAGATTAGGGAAGTACTATTATCACCCTTTTACAGATGGAAAACTGAGGCACAGAGAGTCTAAGGCCTGGTCTACACTAGGCGTTTATGTCGAAGTTAGCGCCGTTACATCGAATTAACCCTGCACCCGTCTACACTGCGATGCTATTTAGTTCGACATAGAGGTCTCTTTAATTCGACTTCTGTACTCCTCCCCGACGAGGGGAGTAGCGCTAAATTCGACATGGCCATGTCGAATTAGGCTAGGTGTGGATGGAAATCGACGCTAATAGCTCCGGGAGCTATCCCACAGTGCACCACTCTGTTGACGCTCTGGACAGCAGTGCGAGCTCGGATGCTCTGACCAGCCACACAGGAAAAGCCCCGGGAAAATTTGAATTGGAATTCCTTTTCCTGTCTGGCCAGTTTGAATCTCATTTCCTGTCTGGACATCGTGGCGAGCACAGCAGCACTGGCAACGATGCAGAGCTCTCCAGCAGTGATGGCCGTGCAGTCTGTGAATAGAAAGAGGGCCCCAGCATGGACTGATCGGGAAGTCTTGGATCTCATCGCTGTGTGGGGCGATGAGTCCGTGCTTTCCGAGCTGCGATCCAAAAGAAGGAATGCAAAGATCTACGAGAAGATCTCTAAAGACATGTCAGAGAGAGGATACAGCCGGGATGCAACGCAGTGCTGCGTGAAAATCAAGAAGCTGAGACAAGGCTACCAGAAGACCAAAGAGGCAAACGGACGCTCCGGATCCCATCCCCAGACATCCCGTTTCTACGAGGCACTGCATTCCATCCTCGGTGCGGCCGCCACCACTACCCCACCAGTGACCGTGGACTCTGAGGATGGGATAGTGTCCACGGCCGGTTCCTCGGACATGTTAGGGGACGGGGAAGATGAGGAAGGAGATGAGGAGGGCGAGGCAGTCGGCAGCGCTCACAACGCTGATTTCCCCGACAGCCAGGATCTCTTCATCACCCTTACAGAGATCCCCTACGAAGCGTCCCCAGCCGTTACCCCGGACACAGAATCTGGGGAAGGATCAGCCAGTAAGTGTTGTAAACATCTAAACATTTATTTTTAACAAAACAGGAATATTAACAATTAAAAGAATGGGTTGTTCATGATTAGTGTGCCCTAGGCGCTTAACGGTTTAGTCATGGGCAGTGCAAGTTTTGAAAAAAAATCTAGCAATGTCCGGTTTTCCATGATTGTCCTGCACAAGCCGCTCTACTGTTTATTCCCTGCTACTGCAGCTACAGTAAAATGCGGTCTATATGTCCGGGGATAGAGCAGTAATCCTCCTGGGACATCTCGATGAAGCTCTCCTGGAGGTAATTTGAAAGCCGTTGCATGAGGTTCCTGGGGAGAGCGGCCTTATTGGGTCCTCCGAAGTACGACACGTTGCCGCGCCACGAGACTATCAAGTACTCGGGAATCATTGCTCTGCACAGCAGGGCGGCATACGGCCCTGGTCTTTGGAGGCTTTCCCGGAGCATTCTCTCTCTGTCGCTCTCAGAGATCCTCATCAGGGTGATGTCGCCCATGGTGACCTGCTTTGAATTAGGTAGGGGAATGTTAGTGTTGGGACTGCTTTCCCGTTCCTTTACAGAACTGTAACCGCTGGTTTGTAGCCACACGGTGGAGGCGGGAGAGGGGCAGCCGAAAGGGATCGTTCCCGGGGACAGCCGCGAGGGGTTGGGGGTGAAATGAGGCCAGTTGTAATATAAAAGTTTTAAACTGCCACAAGTGTACGGCTTACCATGTCTGCCTGCAACAGAAATTCCGTTGTCCTGCCCCGCTTCTCAAATGTGCTGTGCAAGACCCCAGGCACTGAATGCGAAGGCCGAGAATTCTACCTTGTGCTGAGTGCGCATGTGATAGGTGCTGTGCATGGTCTTGTTCACAGAGAAAGACTATGTTCTTTGTTCACAACTACATTTATCTTTCTGAGGAATTCACTCCCTTTTTCCCATTTCCACAGCCCCATCTGCGACTGTCTCACAACCTAGCCTGGCATCACACTCCCAGAGGCTAGCGCGGATTAGGCGTAGGAAGAAGAGGACACGGGAGGACATGTTCTGTGAGCTTATGGCCAGTTCCCAAGCCCAGGCAGCAGACCCAGTGGCGGGAGAACTTGACCCGAATGCACCAAGCCAACATGGATCGGGAGGAGAGGTGGCGGCAGGAAGACCAGCAGGCGATTCAAACGCTGCTTGGACTACTGAGGGAGCAAACGGACACGCTCCGGTGCCTTGTGGATGTTCTGCAGGAACGGAGGCAGGAGGACAGAGCCCCACTGCAGTCCATCTCTAACCGCCCTCCCCCGCCACCAAGTCCCATACCCACCTCACCCAAAGTGCAAAGAAGGAGAGGCGGCAGAGTCCCTGCTAACTCTCATTCCACCCCTGCAGAGAGCTCTAGTAGCAGAAGGCTCTCATTTCCCAAAATTTGAAAATGCCATGTGTAGTTGATAATAAAAAATACGTTTCTGTTAACTACTGTTTCAATCATGTTCTTTTGGAGGAGGAGGGGAAAGGGGGTTGGTAATTGGACAGGACAGTCACCTTTGGCAGGGTACATAGTCGGGGGCAGGCACAGCAGCAGGGCACATACACAGTGCAGTGATGCAGTGACTAGTTACCCTGGTTAGTCTGGGAGGTTGTTTTCATGTTATGTGGTGGGGGGTGGGTTGCTCTGTGACTTTGTGGCGGGGGAGGGCAGTTACAGATCTTAAGCGCCGGTCCTTAGGCAGGATCACAGAGCCACACAGCAGGGGATCTGTAACCGTCCTCCCCCGCCACAAAGTCACATAGACCCGCCATACACACAGTCCCCATCAGGAGGGGTGACAGGCTCCGTTGAAACAACCATCCCACCGCAGCGGAGCCTGTCAATCCTTGAGTTTAGAAGCTGCATTCGCGTCACTACACTACACCCGCTCCGCACCACAGTCTGCGTCCCAGTTTTAAAAAATTCCCGCGAAAACAGTATTAAAGAAAACGGTGTGCTTTAACAAAGTAGAACTATTTTTATTTCGAAACGTGTGTTGGAAGGGGGGTGAAGGGGGTATGTAACTGGATAGGATAGTCAACATTAACTGGGTAAAGAAACGGGGGCAGGTTTAGCTTCTCAGTACACAAACTTTAAAGTCACAGGTTACCCTGCTCACTCAGGAACTTTGCTTTCAAAGCATCCCGGATGCACAGCGCTTCCCGCTGGTCTCTTCTAATCGCCCGGCTGTCTGGCTGTGAGTAATCAGCAGCCAGGCTATTTTCCTCAACCTCCCACCCCGCCATAAAGGTCTCCCCATTGCTCTCTAAGAGATTGTGGAGCACTATAGGCATCTCCACATCCCCAACAGTTATTTTGTGGTCCGGGAAGTAAATACCTTGTTGCAGCCGTCTAAACAGACCAGAGTTCCTGAAAACACGAGCGTCATGAACCTTGCCCGGCCATCCCACGTAGATGTTGGTAAAACGTCCCCTGTGGTCCACCAGTGCTTGCAGCACCATGGAAAAGTATCCCTTTCGGTTAATGTACTGGGTGGCCTGGTGGTCCGGTGCCAGGATAGGGATGTGAGTTCCATCTATGGCCCCACTGCAGTTTGGGAATCCCATCTCTGCGCAGCCATCTATGATCGCCTCCACGTTTCCCAGGGTCACTACCTTTGGCAGCAGTACATCAATGATTGCCTTCGCTACTTGCATCACAACAACCCCCACGGTAGATTTGCCCACCCCAAACTGGTTCGCGACTGACCGGTAGCTGTCTGGCGTTGCAAGCTTCCAGAGGGCTATGGCCACTCGCTTCTGTACACTCAGTGCAGCTCGCAAGCGGGTGTCACTGCGCTTCAGGGCAGGGGACAGCAACTCACAAAGTTCCAGGAAAGTTCCCTTCCGCATGCGAAAGTTTCGCAGCCACTGGGATTCATCCCAGACCTGCAGCACTATGCGGTCCCACCACTCAGTGCTTGTTTCCCGTGCCCAGAATCGCCATTCCACGGCATCAACATGACCCATTGCCACCGTGATGTCCTCGGCGCTGGGTCCCCTGCTTTCTGAGAGGTCTGTGCTACTCTCAGACTTCAGGACATCACCGCGGTGCCGTAGCCTCCTCGCCTGACTTTTCTGCATCTGCCTCAGGGAAACCTTTATGATAAGCTGCGAGGCGTTGAGAGCGGCCACAACTGCAGCGATGGTCGCAGTGTGCTCCATGCTCGCAGTGCTGTGGCGTCCGCGCTGTCAATGACTGGAAAAGTGCGCGAACTGATTTCCCGCCGGCGCTTTCAGGGAGGGAGGGCGGGAGTGATGAACGGATGACGACAGTTACCCAAAAGCACCCTCGACTCATTTTGTTACCCAGAAGGCATTGCCGGCTATACCCAGAATTCCAATGGGCAGAGGGGACTGCGGGAACTGTGGGATAGCTGACCACAGCGCACCGCTTCGAATGTCGACGCTTTCACCGTTAGTGTGGACGCACAAAGTCGAATTACTGTCCTTAGTGTGGACACACACGTTCGACTTTGCAATATCGATTCCAAAAATTCGATGCAAGTAAAATCGAACTACTCTCGTAGTGTAGACAAGGCCTAAGTGATTTGAACACCAAGGATGTCTATCATAGAAAGGGAATTAAATATAAGTCTCTCAAGGCCTAAACTAGTGCCCTAGTCACAGGACAATCTTTCTCTCTTGGGTCTAGGACCTTGTTTGCCACCACCTATGAGACTATCTGTTCTTTCCTCCTGTTCTGTATTTAATGTGGATTCCGTATCATGACTGAAGTGGCAGGAAATGAAGTAGCCAAAAGTATCCACATTATGTGGTGTCAAGTTAGTCTTTGGCTTTACTCATGTTTATAACTATCTTATAGGTGCCTTTTTTATAATCATTGTCCAATGTGATGTTGCATGAGTTCATAGCTTTGTACAGAAGATTCTTAGTTCCTACGCCTCTGTCACTTACCAAGTTTCACTTATGCCTGATACACAATGCTCTATGGCTATTATTGCCACTTTCTTTGGAGGTTATTATATTGTTGTTATATTATGTGATCTTTATTTCAGCCGATTTTCTATGAGTCACTTCAGATATCCACTTAGTTTCAGTGAACAGCTGATCATTAAAATCTCTTATTTGATTAATTCCTCTTCGGAGCAGAATTTTATTTCCTTATCCACAAGGCTCTTTTCCACTACTAATTTTATTTTTTGAAATAAAATTAACAGATTTTAGGGTCAGACGGGGCCATTGTGACCATGTATTCTGACATCTTGTATAACACAGGCCACAGAACTTCCCTGAATTAATGCCTGTGTCAACTGAAACCTATCTATTAGAGAAAGATCCAGTGTTGATTTTAAAAAAATCCAATGATAGAAATTCCATTACAATCTTGGAAAGTTGTTTCAAAGGTTAGTTACCCTCCTATTAAAAAACTGTACCTTATTTCCAGCTGAATTTGTCTAACTTCAACTTCTAGTCATTTTACCTTATTAAAGCTTTGTCCAAACACAGCATAGGGAGGGTATATTGCACAGGTGTGTTATATAACTAAAAGGCTATATATAATCAATATGTCCTGAGAGTGAATAAAATAAATCTATAGATGAAATGAATATATGGGCACACACATTTTATTGCAGAGAGTCTCAAGTAGAGAAGAATAAGGAATATGTTATATAATTTTAGTTATGTCCTTTCCCATTACAGACAAAGTGGTGATAAATGTTCTTCCTACACACGCCTACCCTCATTCAGTAGCCCTATTTCATCTTCCAGGATCATTATAAGCAAAGTATGTACGTAAAAACGCATAACAGTAGCACTGGCAGGGCTCAAGTATCAGTTCAGGTTTCCCCGTTGTCTTATGCTCAAAATACTGCCTCTCACAGCCTTGAGATGAATGATGGTTCAATGGTGCTTCCTTTGATCCATTCATATGAGGGTAAATTGTTCTGAATAATGACCTTTTCCTTCCTTCATTCCTACTTGGAATATCTATTACTAGATACCTAGGAAAGGACTATTTCATCTCTGCTGTGATGGGAGATTATAATAAATGTAAGACTGAAAACTGGGGTCCTTTAAATATAAAAAGATTTCTATGACTCAGACTCAAGCTACTGGCAATTGTCTGGGACCATTTGTTTTCTGAATTCTGCACAAAAGTGGATTCCAGCAGTAACTGCAATAGAAGTTTCATGAACAAGTATACAGTATATATTATAAGGGGAATGCTGTCAGAAAGAGTAGAAACAAAATCATTTCCACAGTATTTCCGTAGTAACTATTATAGCCTAATTAGAAGCTGTTTTTGATAGGGGATACAAGTGCTTTTTATGGCATGTAAGTGCAAATAGAATGGGCAAAAACATATAATATCAAGGTTTAACCTCCTGTTTTGAGAAGACATTTCCCAAAATTACCTTCTGTATGGAATTTCTAGTACAGGAGATCAGCAAGGGCAACCCAGGAACATAGAGGAAAAAATGTTTTAGAGGGGAATGTAGCTGCTGGTGAGCATCGCTCACAAGGGGCAGTTTAAGAAAGGGAAATCTAAAGGCTCTCCTCTGATGTTACTTGATGTTGATAAGTCTTGGATAATCGTATTTGCCATGCAAAGAATTCTCTTTCCCTTGATGGGAACATGAAATGCAATGGGTAACTCAATAACTGGGGGAAAGTTCTTCTCCCAATATAGTACAGTCTCTGAAATTCATCGAGGCCTACCAACGCTTGGAAGGCGCAAAAAAGTGCTGTGAGTTTTTAGCACGAGGTATGTGTCCGTGGGCTCTTGGGGAAGAGAACTCTGAAATACCCTTGCAGAATGTTCCCAGTGTAAATAGGGATAGACCTCAACATAGATGCAAAAATAGTTAACAAAAGTATTTATTATTATTATAATTTTGTTATTACAAGCATGCCTTCACCCTTTCTGAATTTTAGGATATACAATCATTTTCATTCACATGATGCTTGGATATGATATCTCGTATGCTCATGATTTTGCTTACCTGTTTAATTAAATGAAATGTTTAAGCTAATTAAGGAAATTCCTAGGAAATCTCTGCTTTCTATTAAAACAGTGACAAGCACCAAAAGTGTCAAAAAAAGTGGACTCTGTTTAGTCGTATTTATTACCTCCAACAGTATTTACACAAATTCTGGGATGCAGCTTTATAACTTCTATTTTGCTTTAACTTTCTATATTAACTGTCCTTAATTGGGGAATATCTGCCAATACTTTATTTTATACTAGGTTTTGAAAATGTATATCAGTATTGGGTATTGTAATTTATACCTCGTAGAGAATATACAATAGGAGTGTTCAACTGCAAATTTAAAATGTATTACAAATGGTAGGTTGTAAATCTAGACTCTATTTGGTTAAAAGGTTACCAGTTAATAAGAATGTCTTCTCAAAGAACAGGACACCTCCTGTACATACAGAACACCAGTTTGACACAGACATTGGCTTTATCTTAAGAAAACAAACTTGTAAGATACTTATGTTTTAGAAAAAGATTTGGTGTTTAAAAGAATGGTATATCCTGAATAAAGAATTATCCTCACAAAGAGAAGTGATGCTTAGGCTGTGATATCAGAGCTATAAACTAAGGCCTGGTCTACATTAGAAAATTAGGTAGGTTTCATTATATCAGTCAGGGGTGTGAAAAATCCATTTCCCTGAGAGGCATTGTTAAGCTGACCTAAACCCCTGTGTAGACAGCACTAGTACCATCTTTTAGCTGATGGGAGAACTACTGTAGTCTTTTAAGTGTAGACAAGCCCTAAGTCATAAAATGGGCTTCCTCATCCCAACTCTTTGCAAGGATAAATTCTTTAGTTTTAAACTCACAAAGAATTCTTGAAAAATCATTCTTGAAACTGATGTATATATATAAATACCATTATTATATGCTAAAGTCTTCCTTCTTTAAATTTTGAGAACATTTATGCCTGGTAAATGTTTTACAGAAGATGATGAAAACGTTTGTTGTCCCTCAAATGATTTAGATGGTATAAATTTCCTTTGAAATGTTTATTTGAAACTGTTTGTATCTAAATGCAAGCCCTTCATATAACAACTGCCTGATACCATTATTATGTGAATAATAAGTTGTTTGGTGTACAAACAAAGCAAGGTCGTTTGATACTATAACAGGTTTTTGGTATAAGAAAACATTTGAGCATAAAATATTGTCCTTAATTGGGGAATATCTGCCAATACTTAAGCAACTCCTTACCAAACTCAAAAAGACAAGAACATTATCTCCAAGGAACTTTAAGAAAAGACAATACCTTTCTTTGATGGCCATTTAATTTTAAAGATTTTCTTTAAACAATCATTTAATTTAAAAAATTATTCTGAGAACTGCAAGACTTTTATATAGGAAACAGAAGTGTTTGGACTCATTTGAAAGATATTTTCAAATCCTATTAAACTCTGATGGAATTAAAGGGCTATCTTAATAAATTAACTGAATAAAAGAAAGAGTTAAAACTCTGTCTTTAAAGATATCCTGATAATTTTCTGCCACAAAAACTAAAGCAATCTAATCATAAAGTTGAAGAACTACAACCCTACTGCATATGCATTAGCGGCTTACATATTCATGATCTAAAATGTTACCAAGATCATCTCATTAAGGTGCTGAGCCAATGAAAGGTGACAGTGGCTGAAATTTGAATACAGCTAAGTCCCTGGAAAAGGTATGACTTCCATCTTCAGGTTACGGAAATTCCTCTGACCTGAGACATGCAGTCTTATCCTTGTTCTTGCAACATTATTACATTTTTCTAAGCCCTTATGCGCTCTCGTTTCCATTTTTATACTCTCTTACACTCTTAGTTCAGCTTGTTCACCTCATCTCATCATACCTTTAAGCTAATATCTCTACAAGCAAGCAAACAGTAGCAGTTACAAAACAGTAAGATTACAGAAGCCACCACACCGCATCAAGACAAACCAACCTTCTAGCTTAGCACTGCTTCTGCAACACGATGACATCACTGAGACTTCAGCATCATTGGTGAGATGGAGTTTGCAAAAATACTGCCAAAGGATTAGATTTAAGATTTTGTTGTAATAAATGTAATGGGAAATTGAGAAGCTATTGAAATTTAAGATACTAACAGCTTCTCATGTTAAACACCAGATCATTTAGACTATATTGTTAGAAAGGAGACTTAAATTTACCTTGGTAAATATAGAGTAATATTGGGATTTGAGTTTAAGATTCTTAATTATTAATCTGCCTATTATAATACCACTCCTTGAATGGCTTCTTTTAAGTAACTAACTTAAATCCTTTCTTCCGTTTCACAGGACTTAGTCAAAATTACTTACCTCTGCTCATTTAAACAATTTATGTTATCCATGACAAACCAAACAGGATTCAATCACCCTTAAATTAAATTAATATGCCCATTTATAAACTGTTTTAGCTATATATGTTACAAAAGACTCCCAATTTGGGGCATAATATACTTCGGAGGCAGATCCTTTGCTAAGGTGTAATCTCTACTGAAAGCTCTCCACTGAGAGGCATATGGAAGAGATTGTATTTAAAGTAACTGTTGGTTACTGAATGTCTTCTATTTTGTCCTCCCCCCTTTTCTTTTAATAATAAAACAGTCATAGTGAAAAACGGTGATTATTTACCTTGTCTTTAATTACAGTGCCCCTTAAGGCGTGGCAAGAACTCCAAGTGACTAAACATTGGGGGTCATATCCTTGAATCAGCACTCCGAGAAACAATTAAGATTTGGCCTACCATTTCTTGCTTTTCCATACTATAAATTTGTAGTAATTTTTGTGATAAAATTATTTGGTGCTCAACATCTTAAAACTCCTCTTTCTGCCCCACACATTGATCTCACATTTGCTTTCCCCTAAACCTGTCCAGAACAAGATTCTGTCTGTGGAATCCATGAAGAAACTCTGTAGCACCAGACCATTCCTTTGGGTCTCTGACAGCCTAAGACTACATCAATTTTCCCCTGTGGAATAGGTGTGGTTAATATGTATCCCCCATGGAACAAATCTGATGTGCTCCCTGGCCATCAACAGATTCCTGATCCCATGCAGGTGGCTCCACAGGATTTGGACCAGGAGAGCAGTACTTCAGTGATGGTTGACCCTTCGCATGGGTCATGGGTGATCCATGCAGAAGGGTCCTCTAACTCCTGTGTTCGGGAGCCTGAATGGGCCCCAGTGTACCAGGTAGTAGCAAGGATACTCGATAGTAAATGTTTTGTAATTACATGTTAAATGAATCGCTATGCTATATCTACCTTATAACCAAAAGTGCACAGTGCACCATTAGTTCCATAAAATTAAGCATGAAGTTTACAAAAAGGGGACTGTAAAATGTGGGATCCATATTAACAGTTATCTCACAATGTTGCTGATGACTAATATAGAAAACACCATGGGATGGACAATTTTGCTTGAAATTCCATGGCATGATATGTCCATGAGCTAAATAAAACTTTTTTCATCAGAAAAAAGTTGAAACCAAAACCTTCTTTGGGAAAGAGTCTGTTTTGACAAATTTCTTGATGAAAAGAAATTTAGATTTTTTTAAATTGTCTAAATATTTTATCTTGTCATTTTCAAAATGAAAAACTCTGGGTGTCCAGTACAAAATAATGGTTTGTTTAGAAAGTAAAGTTAATTATAGTAAAAATAAATTGCTCAACGTAAAAACTAATGCTATGAAATTATTGAAACAAAATGTTTTGAACAGAACCAACTTTCTTCCATTTTTTGGTTCACAAATTTTTTTGATATTTTGATTTTTCATCCTGATTTGAGATATGAAAATTATTCAAAATCTCAAAATGTTCATAGGTCAGGAAAACCATTTCCTGCCCAGCTGTATATAGAAAGACATGGGTCAAGTTCTGTTCTCAGTAATACCCATGTAAATACAGAGTAATAGAGCAGAATTTGAGTGACGTATTTGTAAATACTCTTCAAAATCCTTCCATATCATTTTCATTGAATCAGCTATTACTCTTGATTTAGAATGATGCAACTGTGAGCAGAACTTGGCCTCCTGCTGGGAAGTACAAAGCTATATGAATAATATAGTAGCTACCACTGAGAGCATCATTCACTGAATGGAGCAGTTGAAATAGTGTCAGAGGAGGCTAAGTCTCACAAGGCAGATTATGACTAGAATTCAAGTTCTATTAGAACTCTCTGTCTCCAAGTTATTTTAAAGTTTAATTTCCTTTTTAAAAATAACAATTTAATTGTTTTCTAAACAAAATTTTTACATAATAGGATCAGCTCACTAGTAATATAGTAAGGTGTTTGTTCTGCTGCTAGGACAGTTTTTTTGTATTCAGTCTTTAGACTCCCATAAAGGGGAGTGCTCTCCTCTGGCCACCTTCCCCAGGTTTGAGCTTAGAAGTGTCCTGCTTCCCCAGTGTGGGGCCCATCTCCTTAGATTGGAAGAGCTGAACGAATACTTCCTCTACATTAGAGACAGTAAAGCAATTCCATTTTGAGGTACTGACTAATCCCTTACATTTCTATCTCATTTTGTCATTAGATATCTAGACTGTGAATATCAGTCTATCTCACATAGGGCTTCCCCTTGTGCTGCATGGCATCTAGTGATTCCTTTATTGAGGAAGCTAGGCTGCTAGCCTCTGATGGCAGAAAATTTATGTGGCGTTTGGCTTCAGTAAGAGAAGCCACTGTTGAAACACATGAAAGTCCCCCTCCACCAAGGGACCTGAAGGTGGCTGGCATAGGATTCAGTGTATCACACAGGAAGCCTCCCTTGGCTGAGCTGAAATGTAAAGCTATTCCTCCCTGGCAGATGGTGGTACTTGTCCTGCACTCCCCATCCACCTGAGGGGAGTCTCTTTTCCAGGACAACTGCCCCCATGAATGCAGAAGTCTGCAGTTTGCACACCCTGAACCTATAGGGCAGAAACAAACCTGCTCTTCACCTGATACTATGTACTGAAACAGAGAAGGCATTAAGTGAAATTAGATACCAACTAATTCTAGGTTCATTGTTGCCACATTTCTAGGGTTTGTAAATGAAGGAACTTTTTTCTCAGGAACATACTGCAGAATTTCCCACCACACTATCAAGTCTAGAATAATGATCTTTACCCTATGCTTTGGTGGGAGAAAAAACAGCCTGGCACCATGAAAGACTGTATCTCACCATGCACCTCCGCAGCAACTTCATTGCATAGGGACACTAAGGCCAATAGAACCTAGGTTCAAACTCTTACAATGTATCCACCAATGGGCACTCCATTATGCAATTCATACTGCTCCATGTCAGACAGAGCACCAGACTGGCTACCTTCAGGGTACAAGCTATCTGTTAGGATGGTAGCATGGCTCTGATCATGGGCTGGAGGAAATGTACCGCCTTAGGTCATTATTCCTAGGATTCTAGCACTCATTGCTGAAGACTCTGGTGGCTGTTATTTGAATTTTGAAAATGAATGTTTACTAGGATTTGCAATACGGTTTCACATTTAAGCTATGACTTGATGTTGCCTGATGTGAGTTAACCCCATGCAGTTCATATTATATATACGTATATGTTCTAGATGAGATAGTACATATTTTTGATAATCTAAAATGTTATTAATTTACAAGAAAGAATTATATTAACAACTCAATCATTTCTGACAGGAAACTCAGCTAGACAGTCATTTTTATAATAATTGTGCAATTAAACTTGTGGGTGTGTGCATGCCCACACAAATCAAACAAATGGATAACATTCACCTTTGCCAAATTTTAGGAAGAGGAACAGAACTGCTACTCCACCCAACCTGTTTCCTGATGCACTGTCTTGCACTTTCTCCAAAATGAAAAGCAGGGCTTATTTTCCCCATAGTGAAAGCTGCTTTTTGCTTTGAGAAAATGAAATCTCTACATCACAATAGTACTGAAGGTAAGAAGGTTATTCAGCTTGCTGTGGCAAGTATTGCTGATGTGAATTGTACTTGCATGATCAGCAGCACTCACACTCACAACAGGAAAAGCCTGGAGTGGAAAGGCAATTGTATAGGCACAAAGCCAGTGTTAGGTTGTTTCTATTTCTGCCTTTGAAATAGGCTTCTTACTTTGAGGGAGCCCTACAGCTCTGCTTCCTTTATAGTGTTAATATACTGAACTGTCAAATAAAAAAAATTTCAAGAAATGACGCAAGTTGCATCTTCAAACATCCTGGGGGCATAGGAGACCTCCACATTTCTAATAAATCAAATTTAAAATGGTTGCTGGGTCTTGCAATGCCTTAGGTGATGTAAGAAACATGGGGTTCTTATCTGCCTCTGGATGTCAAAAGACAGATGTGTATGTTAAGCCCAAACTCTATGCAACTGCATATATAACTCAGATAGTTATTGAGGGTCCTGCTTCAGAGTGAGCATCACATGCACAGAAACAACTCACTGGCTGGGACCCCCTTGTGCCTAGGTGCAGGGTTGCTGGGCCTTCCTCTTGGTAGCATCCTCCTGTTGATCACCTCTGTCTGGATCTTCTGTGACCTATCTCTCCAGCCTGATCACTTAAAAGTTCAATCCTCTTCTGGGTTATCCAAGTCCAGCGGTAACTGGTCAGGCCCCAAGAGGGCTTTTCCCAGCTGGCCTCTTCAAAGGCCCTTCACCCAGCTCTCCCCAGGCCAGCAAAGTCCTTCTAAATCACAACAGAACTCATCAGCATTGCACTCTTCTTTCCAGAGTAATAGGTCACAGGGCTTCTTCCCAGGACACCTCAACAGAACTCAGAACTATCACACAAAGCACTAACAAAGCATCTTTTGCTCCTCTCTAGGGTGAAGCTTCTCATCTCCCTGCAGCTTCTTTTCAGCTCCCAGTTCTTTGTGAAACACTGGCCCCAGGACTTTCACAGAGCCTGGCCCCTTGTTGCTAGGGCCCACCACAACAGTAAACTCAGCAATCTAACCACAACCCAGCTCAACTTTTCTCCTCTAGTGCCAGCCTCAAACTGCTGGGCTTGCTCCCTTTTTAACTCCCAAACCCTGAACAAGTGCAGCAGGACAAGGCTTATTAGAGGCTTGGCCAGCCCAGGTCTCCTGATCCTTAAATGGGCAGGCCGCTCTTACAGTCACCACATTTCTTTCCTTCCCCTGCCCTAGTGCTTCCACCAAGAAAAAGAGTGATAGATTTTTCTCTTATTTTTTTATGATTTAGGAAAAAACAAAATCTAAATGTGAAAGTAATCACATTTAGTACTATTTAAATTAATCTTTTTATTTTTGCAGAGTATGTTTTTCTGGTATCACCAGAGACAGAGAAGGGTGGAGGGTGGGGAAAGAGGCTGTAAGCTGCAATATGTGGTAAGGAAATGGGAAGAGGTTAATATATCAAAATCATAACACAGAACAAAGAGAGAACAGGAGAAATATCAACCAGGTAAAAAGTGGGGGGAAGATCACCATCTTTACCACCAGCTATGCTCCTAAAGTTTGACCTATAAGGGTTCTAAATGCAACAACATAATTTACAGGAACAGCAGCAGTCACAGACCCAGATATACCTATTTGCAACAATGTACATAGTAATATCCGCATCATCATCTTGCATGATCCAAGGACAAAGTGAGATGTCAGTAAACAGGACACTTAAACTCCTCTAATCTCGTCCATTCACTGACAACAGCCAGAAACTGGGCAAACAACAAAGCAGCCCCAACAGGAGCAGCAGGGTTAATGGAGCTGCTACAATGACATATTGTAGCTCTGGTAGCATCAGTGCCGATATTGGTAATGCTGTACACAGTTTGTTTTCCATCTGGTGTGTGGTATAGGTCCTTAAGGATAGAGTGCTGTATTATGTATTTCTCATCTCCTAGTTTAGTTACTCTTAAAAATGCATGATAGCCTTTTTAATGTGCACACAGAGCAGAGGGAACTTCAGTTTTAAAGTCTGCATTGTAAAATCCATGCACTAAGCTTTATGAAAAGTCAATTTACGAGACTCACTGAGAAAATTTTCACCAAAAATATTTCTTCCATTGATAAACTCTGTAAATTCATTTTTTCCCAAAATATTTCATTTTTTAAATAGCTCTACAATTTACTGCAATATATTAACCTTGGGGATGAAGAGATAAGCCAACTCTCCCTACATTTGGAACAGAGCACTTTACAAATTACTTGCAGCACCACTTTAAAGCTAGCAGTAAAGCTAAGAGGGCCTGATCCAAAACCCCTGGAAGTCAATGGAAAGACACTCACTGTTTGTGAAGGGCTTTGCATCAGGCTCTTAGTCATTACTAACACAAAAATAAAAATAGTAATACTGGCCCAGCAGTAGCACGTTGCACTGCCATGTGGAAGTTCTGAGGCTTACATTCAACTCTATCCTCTATTCCTAAGAAGCAGCATTGCCGAGAATGCTGCTTTAATTCCCCTAATCAGTGTTTTCAGTTAATATATATATGCATTTTCTCTGTTGAGACCTTGATCTGAAGCATTATCATTCTCCTCATCAAAATATTTACAGGTGAAATTGTATTGCCTGGAAGATTCATGTTTGAATTGTGCATGGTATCTATGGTTACAATGTCTTTATAGATACCAAGGAACAGTAACACGCTGTGCAGAGAGGAAAGAACTGCTGCCATGTTAGAAAAAACATTCACACAACCAAAAGAGTGTTTAAATCAGACTATCTGAGGGTGGTACTGCACAGTGGCTACTGAGATGAATCCACATTAGGGTTAATTAAATTTAGAAGGGAGGAATGAGAGGCAAAGAGTACAAAAGTCTTCTTCTCCATAGGTTTGCAGGATAAATATGAAATAGAATTTGGGGTTCTGTGAAATTACTATAGCAGCTGGTCTGACTAAAGGAAATCAGTAGTACTGTTAAGATTATGAAAGGATCACAAAATATGAGCAACCAGGATGCAAAACATTCATTTATTAAAATATAGGAAGAGGAAGCTCTGGGTTTCTGGATTCCTCCACTGACGGTATATTGCCTTGGAAGAAAACAGTGTGTAGGATTTTATCTTCATGCAAATCTCCTTTATGCCCAACAAACTCTGAAGGTATGTCTATATGACAGTTGCACTGCTGCACCGTGTCCGGTGAACCTCTCCCATCGGCATTAAAAAATACACACCACTGTGAAACTCTCCTACCGACATAGCACTGTGCACACAAATGCTTATGTCGGTGTAACTTATGTCGCTCAGGGGAGTGGAATAGTCACACCGTCGATCAACATAAGTTTTGCTGACATAGGCTGTAGTGTAGCCTGAGTCTTAACTTGATTGTATATCTTGCCAGCAAATATCCACTTCCATTAATAACTCTCTTGAATAAGCTGTACTGGATAGCACTTCAAGATGCAAACTGATATTGCAAAGCATTATAAAGACAAGTGCAAAGTACTTCTCTTAAGAAGGAAAAATCAAATGTACAACTATGAAATGGGGAATATCAGTCTGGGTGATAGTACTGCTGAAAAGGAGTTGGGGCTTATAGTGGACTGCAAACCCTGAGTCGTCAATGTGATGCAGCTGCAAAAAAAGCTAAGATGATTCTGGGGTGTATTAACAGGAGTGTTGTATTTAAGGCAAAGGAGACAATTGTCCCACTCTACTTGGCATTGGTGAGGCCCCAGCTGGAGTACTGTGTCCAATTGTGGGTACCACAATTTAGGAAAGATGTGGACAATTGGGGTCCAGATGAGAGCAAAAACATGATAAAAGGTTTAGAAAACCTGACCTATGAGGAAAGGTTAAAAAAACTGATCATGTTTAGTCTTGAGAAAAGAAGACTGAGCGGGGACCTGATAACAGTCTTTCAATATGTTAAGGGCTGTTATAAAGAGGACGATGATCAATTGTTTTCCATGTCCACTGAAGGAAGGACAAGAAGTAATGGGCTTAATCTGCAGCAAGGAAGATTTAGGCTAGATATTAGGGAAAACTTTTTAACAATAAGGGTAGTTTAGATCTGAAATAGACTTCCAAGAGAGGCTGTGGAGTCCCCATCATTGGAAGTTTTTAAAAACAAGTTGGACAAACACATGTCAGGGATGGTCTGGGTATACTTGGTCCTGCCAGAGCTCAGGGGGCTGAATTTGATGAATTCTCAAGGTCCCGTCCAGGCCTACATTTCTATGATTATGATCCAACAGTTGCCTAGAAACACACTAAAACTGCATATGGTCTATTGGCTATTTACTTCATTTAAAACACAGGCAACAAAATGCAGGGAGTTCTTAAGATAAGAAATGCCATGCTTTCCTTGATTTTAGTCTATATAATTACATAAGATATGAGGGTGAGGCGTCTGAAGTATTCCAACACACTTCATTTCAACACACAGTGTCAAAGAAACATTTCAATTAATAAACAACAAGGATTATGTTCAGAGCCAGTCCAGGGGCCAGGAAAACAGTATGGCTATACATCACTGCAGGACCCGTAATGGAACTGGAGAGGCTGCCAGAGGCAGTAGGAACTGGCTGAGAAATGCTGCTACTAATGCTTCAGTCTCCTTGCTAGCCTGCAGAGACCCTTACAATGACAGCGTCCCTCTATTAGCTTCCTCTAATCTGGTATGGGAGTGAGAAATGGTATGGGCTACCCTGTTGAGTGCCACCAGCTCCTAAGGACCCAGGAAGGGGCAAAGATAGTGCGCGGGTAGTTAAAATCTGTGGAGCAGGAGCAGGAGCAGGACAGGTATGGGTGGGGCAGAAACTATAGGGGAAGTGGGACCAGGTTTCTCTCAGTCTGTACCAGGAAGTCAAAGACCAGGGACTAGAGAGGTTTCTTGGCAGAAACTCTACAGAGAAGCAGAGTGAAAGAAAGACAGCGTAGCTTTAGGGATAATACTTATTCTTATAAATTTCTTCAATCAATGTTAAAAGAAAGCAATTGTTTTACCATTATTACATGGCACAGCTGGGTTAGGGAGTTGGCTGTGGAACAGGTCATTGAAGCTAGAGTTGTGTATGTGGGATGGAGGGGATCAGGGTCAACAAAGGGAGCAGGGGGCTACATGTGTGCATGGGATCTCAAAGCCTGTCATAAGCCTGTGCCAGTAGAATCCTGCAGAGGGGAGTGTGTGGAGTACAGTATGTATTGAAGAGCAATTGTTCCATTTACTGTCTCCACCATCTTTGCCAATGAGGTGATTCTCATGAGGCATTTCTTACACTTCCTTGACAAGTTGATAGGATGATTTTGGGTTAAACAATGGACCATTTCATGCAAAAGCTGAAGGAAAGGCCGTATGTCACATGAGTTATTTTATTTCACATGCTTTTTTCCTCTTCCCATGAAGAACTATATTTCTTACTGAATTCTTTATCAGAATCCTATGCAACTGATTTCTGAATGAAATTCTGATAAACCTATTCAGTTACCTAATGTGATTGTACAACCAAGAACTGCAAATAAGAATATAACTTTTTGTCATTTCACACTAAATATTTTCCCCTGATGGCAGATTTTATAATCATGGTGTTAAGAAAGAAAGTTGCTGTTTATTTATAGTTAGAATTTTCGCATCTTGAAAACCTTTTATGTTTTTAGTTTTTCTTGATACTTCTATCTTATTGAGCTTTACTTATTTGAAGCTTTTCATCCTACTGGATATTCAACATTCAGTTTTTGAGGTCAGCACCAATACACCTAAATTTCAGTGCATCAGAAACATTATCTAAAAGTTCTAAAATTATAATGTCAAAATGTAGCACTTTCACAATAAACAGCTACGGCTGCCTAACATTGTTTGATTATTATATGGTTCCTATGAAGCTAAAGCTATAATTTATAAGCTATATATTATAGCACCTAACTGTGACTTCCAATACATGGTCAATTACACCTTTGCTTTTGAAAAGGCTTTTCACTTTACTTGCAGTACAGGCACATAAAAACCTGAGACACTGTCAGTAGGCTAGTATCCATATTGGATACAAAATACGGTTCTTGTTATGCAACTCTAGTGGCATTTACTGGATGCAAGTAGCACATTTCATACTGGTGTTCTGATACTCTCCTTACTCACATGAGCAGTCCTTAACCACACAGGCAGTTCTATTGATTTTCACAGGAGTAATTACTTGGGTAAGAGTTGCAGGACCAGACTTAAAAATTTTCATATATATTCATTCTCTCCTTACCAATATAATTCCCTCACCCCCCACCCCCATTGTATTTGGTACATATTGATTTTTCTTCCATCTGCATTTTCATTCACCTTCCAACAGCTGCCTGACTTGAGCTAAGCAAGAGTGACATATCTGACCTAAGTTCACAGAGATCCAAATTACTGCACCTCGTGCAGACCTATGCGCTGCACTTGGATCTCCCCCATAAAATTGTAAATCAGTTCCTCATTCCAAAGCTCTAACTTTCTTGTTATGTAAGTCCTTCAGCATCAGAAGGGAGTATCTTATCTGCTGGATATTTAATGTTCTGTAACTCTGCTGTAACTAATGGAAATCATCTTCTCGGAAATTGAGTGGGGAAGACATTCCTGTACAATATGACATTTCCAGACAATGTTCTCTTAATTTTTTTATGGTAACTATTATTTTGATTTAGAATTGCAGTGAAGATTTTTATTATTATTATTGTTGTTATTATTATTAATCTCTTTTCAAGATATGTTCTTTGTTATTAGTAACATCAGCTGTAACTCTTTAAAAGGGATGTTTTAGATACAGTAATAAAAAATGTGATGCATAATATAGCATGATGAAACAGCTACCATTTAAATTAATCACAAATAGTATTTGTGATGCTGGAATTATCTGTATCATTTTGTTTAGTATAGGCAGAGGATGTTCTTGAACTTGAGAGAGATTTTTTTTTCTTTTCATTTTTTCCCTCTCTATTTAAAAAACAACATCACTAGTGTTTTATTGGTGCTTGATTGTTTTGCGTTGCAATGCCAAATGATTGCTGGCTGGGAATAATCATGGAGATAGTATTTGTATTTGAATTCTCTTCTGTCTTCATTTTAAAAGACCTCGATGGTTTTCATAACAGTCTTTATAAATCTGGTGATTGTTTTCATAACAGTCTTTATAAAGCCTATCAGTTAATGATTATTACACCATATCCTAGCCTGCTTCCCCTTCAAGCTAATGGGAATTTGGGCATTGATTGCAAAGAAAGCAAGATGGGCCTCTGGTGAACTGCATGCTTGGCACATAGATTTCCTTTTTCTCTGAAAATGAGAAGTGTTTTTTTTATTTTATTTGTTTCTTTAATTTTCAGTATGATGCAAATTTAACCCTTTTGACATCAATCATTTGTATGCAAAACTGCTTCAAAACCTGTTTGTCTTTTAGAACCTGATTCCTTTTTAAGAGACAGTTAGGATATGAACTTGTTAATATTTTGTAATAATCCAGTTTATTTTATATCTCGGGGTTTCCCCTTCAATTCACGAATCAATGGAATCTTTCTTCTTCTTTTTATCTGCCTTAAAAAATAACCGCCTGTCATGAACCTGTCTATGCTCATGTTTAACCATGTATTCCAAACTTACATAGATAATGTCAGTGCTTAGTTTTCCAACAGCTCTAATAATCTTAAAGACATCTCTGAAATTTGTTTGCTGATCTTTGCTGTGACGACCTTGGATAATATAAAAGGTTAAGTGTGTTTTCAGGATTGCAAACTTTTGCCTCCTAGGCACCATGATATAAACACTGTCTTTTTAGTTTATAATCATCATCTTTAAAAAAAAAAAAAAAATATGCTCCTCTCCTTGCTGCTCTAGTGTTTCTTTAACAAAGAGCACTTCTGAGGTACAAACGCAGCATAATTTATGTACTGTAGATTTATCAAATATCAATAATAATAGCACCGAATGTCCTGTTTTTCTTGATATTCAAGGGGGATGTAAACATAAATATCAGACACTTGGATTCCAAAAGTGTAGGCCTTTTTAAAATTTTAATCTAAAACCCAAACTCTGATTTCTCCAGCTGAAAATCTGAATATGGGGATTCAGGCATACCTCAAACCACCTGAATAACAGCATGCTTTTTCTCATTTCTGAAACTGCAAGGAGCCAAATATGCAACATTAGTTCAATGCTGTTCCTTCACAGGAAATTCACCTTTTAAACAGGCTCCATGTACTAAAGGGGTATTAAGTATCAGAGGGGTAACCGTGTTAGTCTGAATCTGTAAAAAGCAACAGAGAGTCCTGTGGCACCTTTAAGACTACAAACGCATTACAAACTTGCGTCTGATGAAGTGGGCATTCACCCACGAAAGCTTATGCTCCAATACTTCTGTCAGTCTTAAAGGTGCCACAGGACCCTCTGTTGCTTTTTAAAGGGGTATTGTTACAGATGAATACTTTACTGAACAAAACCCACACCTACTGTCATTCTTATTGGAGAGCTGAACCCATGAGTCAAGAGACTCTATCATGTGAAGTAACTTATTTCAACTGAAAGATCCCACTGATGTCACCAAGTTTTGAATCACTCTTAGAAAGGCCGAGGACATTCAGGGCCATATACCTTTAATTGTTGTGTTTTTATTTTTTAAATTGGTCTTCTCTTTGCATGGAGAGGGTAGCGTCTGACAGACCATGCTGTCCATGTGAAATTCTAGTAATGGTAATCAAAGTCAGCAGGGCAAATGTAGACTTCAAAAGGAAAGCCTAAGCATGAAATAAAATGTGGGAATTGAGATTCCCACCTCTATACAGGGATCCAGCATCCTGTGCTCTACAAGATGACCCCAGTGGGAACAGGAGGTTGGCCAGTTATCACCCTTCTTTCTCATATGGACCTGCACCTCTTGGACCCAAAGAAAGGGCATCAGATATCTGGTAAACCATGAGTTATTAATATCTGGATATCGTTACAACCCGCTAGGCATGAGTTCTTTGCACTGGAATATGTGTCATCTTACTTCTTTTCTATAAAACGTGTGCATTGATGTGAGAGCAACTGGGGCTAAACACACAAGGGGAGTAGAAATGGGTGCGGGATTCAATTTAGGATCTGGGAAACCACTGGTGAGCCCTGCCTACAGGAGGAGATTTTCACTGGTGGAAGTTTGCATACAGGGGCTGCTGCCCCTCTGGGCTTCTTTCATGAGGAAGGCCTTCATGGAGGCACAGATCTCCAGGGAAGGAACTAAAGATGTTGGGTCCCTTGAACTTAGTGTTTTACTAAAGATGCAGCCAGTGGTTTTTAAAATCTGTAACACACATTTCTATTGTAAATTGCAGTGGCAAGGATTTGTTCTCACTAGCCATGTCTAAGTGCCTCTTTTCTATAAGGTTTTATAAGGGCTGCATTCTAATATTAAATTCAAGATGTGCTATCACCATTCACATAAAACAAACCATCAAACAAAAACAGAAACAAACTTGTGCTTACGTGTGCACCAAATAACTTGGGTATGCTGGGAACATGATACTCAAGATGTCAGGTACAATACTATGCTGCAAAGATAAAGCATTTTCTTTTTTCTTGGCTGAAAGTCTCCATTTATCATACCATATGAATTAGCTACTGAGATTAACCAATAGTGTGAGAGTTCTCCTGCACAACATATTACACATTCCACATGTCAAAAATAAATATCTTAGTACTTACCTGCCTTTCTTTCTGCCCTTTTGAGATCTGTGATTATTCATTCACTCGGCAATTCTAAAGAAAAGGGAAAGCGAGAACTGCTTATGCTTGGTGTCAGTGATTTTGTTAGGCATTGTATAGTTGCAAACAGTCTAAAGTTAAGAATTCTGAGCTGCATTCTTATGAAGATGCAGCAACAAGTTGTTGAAGATAGCTATAAAGTGATCTAACATTTATCACATTCTTTCCCATAATTAAATATATTGTGATGGATTTGGACAGCTCTCTAAAGGAGAACATCCAGTACTCCATTTTCCTCAGCCTTTTACTAATAAAATAGTTATCTGTATGACTTTAGCCTCTGATTTGAATACAGTTATACCACCCTGCAATTCTGGTATCTCCCAGTTCCTGACAACTGAAGTGAGAGTGTTGGGGTTTTAAAGACAATGAGATCAGGACTATTATTATTATTATTTTACATACACAAATGATTAATATCCCAATAGCACCCACAATGTGTAAGGTGCTTCCCTCACACATATTGGAAGATACAGTTCCTGCCCCCCAAAAAGAGTTTAAAACCAACTATTGTAATCTGATTCAAAGTGCATTACAAGATTCAACTAATTAAACCTCAGAGCACACATATGAGCTAGGTAAAACTTGTTAAAGTCACCTTATAAAGTAATACAAAATAATATTATTTTATTTAAAAGAAAAAAATTGCAATAAAACAGAATACATACAAATGTCAAATCCAATGTTGTAATATTATAATTCCATCTCTATGTATTCCCTCCATAAGATGCTGTTTAATACTTCCCCTTTTCTCTTTGTTATTGTTTTAATTATACAATTACATGCATAAGTTGTTTAGTAAAAGCTCCTTACAAGGCTTAACGTAATTTGCATTGAGACGCTCCTACAATACCACCATATTTTATCAATTTAACTTATCGTGAGGGCTTTTTAACCACCTTAGATAGACAGATGACAGGAAATATTTTTAAAAAAATAGCAATGCTACTTCTACTTCCATTATATACAAGAAGGTGGAATAGCTACAACGAACAATAGCACTTAAGAGTAAAATGCATTTGTATACAATACTCTGTTCTGTAGCAATTAGAGTTTCATTTATAGCAGCTTGTAACTAAAGTAGTGCCAACACTGCTTATTAATTAAAGGTGTTTTTTCATCCTTAGCCCCTTTGTGAAGAAAGTGAGAATTAGCCTACTGTTTCTTGGGAATTGCAGCTTTCTAATCATTTTTAAAATGAGGGTGACTAGTTCTGCCACCTCTTTGTCCTGCAAATATTCGGTCTCTTACATACACCAGAAATTTTGATGGGTCTTCATCATGTAGACAGTATGTTAAATATTTCTGCATAGATTTTGAATTATTTTGTACATCAACCAAAATCCTTGCTGGAGTTCTTTTAAAGTAACTTTGCTCTTTGCTTTCAAAAGGACATGTTGTTTCACTTCCCCCAAAGATGCTTGGTACATCAAGGAAAATAACATCAAGTGATAGTGGGTTCAAACATATTTCTAATCTTTATAGCCCTTCAGTACTTACATTAAAAAAGTGAGGAATAATTTATTTCTGATGAAATAGAGTTGCTCAGCTCTCTACTAATAGGATCCTCAGGGCAAAAGAGGGTAGATAAAGCACTGATAAAAAGAAGAAAGCTTCATCCTACTGTTTTCTATACTGGAAACAAATAAATTAATAATAGTGTTTACTCTGATTATCGTTGATTTAAGATAAATTGTTCTCATTTAGCAAATGGGGAAATGAAACTCAGCACCCTAGGGACCGAGAATACAAGACTATGCCAAAGGCTATGGTTGGGGATACATTTACAGACCCATTCAGAATTCCTGGATTCATTCCAATCATTGCTGATAGTGGGGAGGCTGATATTCTAATACCATTTACCAGTTTAATAATGCAAGTTAATATTCCTTTCCCCTCCCCTCTCCTTACTTCCCCTCTTGTTATCTGTATGACTCTTGTGAAATCTCATTTTATCCTTGAGGGGTCACCAACATTAGGATTTTGCTCTCTGCACTGCAAAACTGCAGCAAAATTCTTTCTTATAGAACAATAACCTTACACTCTGATACTGTTTACAAGAAATTCTTATTCAAATAGTCAATGTAACCAAAGGAAAATGGAACAAACTTAAAATGGCACCGTGTCCTTTTGTATTTAACAGAACAGCACTTCTCAGAAGCAGCAGCATGAAAGCAACTGAGCATAGTCCACATAATTATTCAGCTAAGAAGATAGCATTTAAGTGCAGTATTAAAACTGTTTTCAGTTCTTCAAAGGGTTGCATTATCATCATCTTCACTATGCTTGAAAATAATGAAAGAGAAGCTACATAATATGGTGCTGAAGTGGATGGCATATAGCAAGGGCTCGAGGCTAGTATTGTATTTCCTGCTATGGAAGTTTCACCATTTATTACCACTCATTAAAATTTTATTTTATATAGCATCTTCAAAAGGTCATATTTTAAATCAGAATTTTGTAGCCAATATTATTGCCGGACTAACTGCTTTGAAAACACAAATCTTCACAGATTTACCATTTTGAATTATTAAAGATAAAAAAAAATCAGATTCATTTCCCTTTCTAACACCGAAGGGTTAATTATTTTTCAGTTGACTGAAAAATAGCACAGGGATTTTTTTGTTTTACCTTGAAAAAGTTAAACCTTGTCTTGACCTCCTAAAATATATTTGGTAACAACACTGAAGCTATGCAATACATTCATTATCTCCACCTTGTGTTTACAACATTATGAGATGTAGTCTACTTGAATGCTTTAGTCATTATTTTAATGTGCTTTGTATTTTTCACACAGCACAGAGCTGTTTACTATGCGTAGAAGTGATAAACTGAATAAGCTGGAAAACCAAACATATTATGGCCAAGATTTTAAGAAACGGATACCTAAATTAGGCTCCTAAGTCCACATTTAAGCTTCTAAATAAGTGGTCTGATTTAAAGTTCTGAACACCCAGCAGCTCCCACTGAAATCAATGTATGTTGGCTGAACTTAGTGTTTCCTTACAGGGCATACCATGCCAGTGCTTCCTAAATAAGCTATTAGCATAACCAACAAGCATACCCAATCAATTTAGGATAAGATCATTTAAGAAGCTTGTGAAGGGGTCACTATAGCAGTTTCTTGAAATTTCAGATTCTTGGACCTCTGACAGTTACAGTATAGGCATGGGTATGGGTAAAACTCTGCTCCAATAACCTTGATGATGTCATAATAATAGGTAAAACTAAAGTGTCTGTGCGGATTCTATTAGTCCTGTCAGCAGGTTCTGGCACAAGGTTTAATTGAGTAACAGATAGACTAGCAGGAGTGGTTGGAATCACTCCAGTGGCACCATTTTTATATCCATGGTGAGGGTTCTCATCTCCTGTAGAGTACCTCCGGAGTTTATATGATCTCCTTTCCATGACTTATGCAAAGTCTCACAGCAAGTCAGTAATAAAGCTGGGTTTTTTGCTGCCCCCCTCCCCCCCAAAACCCCAACAATCCGAGAGCGCAACTGCTGAAGCAAAAAAAAAAAATTAATAAAAAAAATGCCGCCCCTGGAATTGTGCCACCCCAAACACGTGCTTGGTTTGCTGGTGCCTAGAGCCTGTCCTGCTGGGAACACTACCCAGATCTCCTAATTCCTAGTCTGGACCCTGTTCTGCTGGCGTGCACTGTCACAAGAATGTACTTTTAACCACTTTGCCACATTTTTTAAATGTCAGGAAACCACTTTTCCTACATACACAATGAAAAGTGTATTTTTTTCACTTTTGATTACAAAGCTTTATGGACTCTTATTGGAGACTGAACTGATCATAGAATCATAGAATATCAGGGTTGGAAGGGACCTCAGGAGGTCATCTAGTCCAACCCCCTGCTCAAAGCAGGACCAATTCCCAACTCCCAGCCAGGGCTTTGTCAAGCCGGGCCTTAAAAACCTCCAAGGAAGGAGATTCCACCACCTCCCTAGGTAACGCATTCCAGTGCTTCGCCACCCTCCTAGTGAAATAGTGTTTCCTAATATCCAACCTAGACCTCCCCCACTGCAACTTGAGACCATTACTCCTTGTTCTGTCATCTGCCACCACTGAGAACAGCCGAGCTCCATCCTCTTTGGAACCCCACTTCAGATAGTTGAAAGCAGCTATCAAATCCCCCCTCATTCTTCTCTTCTGGAGACTAAACAATCCCAGTTCCCTCAGCCTCTCCTCATATGTCATGTGCTCCAGATCCCTAATCATTTTTGTTGCCCTCCGCTGGACTCTTTCCAATTTTTCCACATCCTTCTTGTAGTGTGGGGCCCAAAACTGGACACAGTACTCTAGGTGAGGCCTCACCAATGTCGAATAAAGGGGAACGATCACGTTCCTCGATCTGCTGGCAATGCCCCTACTTATACAGCCCAAAATGCCGTTAGCCTTCTTGGCAGCTAGAGCACACTGTTGACTCATATCCAGCTTCTCGTCCACTGTGACCCCTAGGTCCTTTTCTGCAGAACTGCTACCTAGCCATTCGGTCCCTAGTCTGTAGCAGTGCATAGGATTCTTCCGTCCTAAGTGCAGGACTCTGCACTTGTCCTTGTTGAACCTCATCAGGTTTTTTTTGGCCCAATCCTCTAATTTGTCTTGGTCCCTCTGTATCCGATTCCTACCCTCTAGTGTATCTACCACACCTCCCAGTTTAGTGTAATCTGCAAACTTGCTGAGAGTGCAGTCCACACCATCCTCCAGATCATTAATAAAGATATTAAACAAAACCGGCCCCAGGACCGACCCTTGGGGCACTCCGCTTGAAACCGGCTGCCAACTAGACATGGAGCCATTGATCACTACCCATTGAGCCCGACGATCTAGCCAGCTTTCTATCCACCTTACAGTCCATTCATGCAGCCCATACTTCTTTAACTTGGCGGCAAGAATACTGTGGGAGACCGTATCAAAAGCTTTGCTAAAGTCAAGGAATAACACATCCACTGCTTTCCCCCCATCCACAGAGTCAGTTATGTCATCATAGAAGGCAATTAGGTTAGTCAGGCACGACTTCCCCTTGGTGAATCCATGCTGACTGTTCCTGATCACTTTCCTCTCCGCTAAGTGTTTCATACTTGATTCCTTGAGGACCTGCTCCATGATTTTTCCAGGGACTGAGGTGAGGCTGACTGGCCTGTAATACCCCGGATCCTCCTCCTTCCCTTTTTTAAAGATGGGCACTACATTAGCCTTTTTCCAGTCATCCGGGACCTCCCCCGATCGCCATGAGTTTTCAAAGATGATGGCCAATGGCTCCGCAATCACATCCGCCAACTCCTTTAGCACCCTCGGATGCAGCGCATCCGGCCCCATGGATTTGTGCTCATCCAGCTTTTCTAAATAGTCCCAAACCACTTCTTTCTCTACGGAGGGCTGGTCATTCTGTGCTGTGCTCCTCCCCATTCTGTGCTGCCCAGTCCAGCAGTCTGGGAGCTGACTTTGTTTGTGAAGACAGAGGCAAAAAAAGCATTGAGTACATTAGCTTTTTCCACATCCTCTGTCACTAGGTTGCCTCCCTCATTCAGTAATGGGCCCACACTTTCCTTGACTTTCTTCTTGTTGCTAACATACCTGAAGAAACCCTTCTTGTTACTCTTAACATCTCTTGCTTCATCGATTAGAGCAGGGGTCGGCAACATTCGGCACGCGGCTCGCCGAGGGATGTGCTGGCCGCAGCTTCCCGCCACCCCCATTGGCCCGGGACGACGAACTGCGGCCAGTGGGGGCCACGATCGGCTGAACCTGCCACGTCAGCAGGTAAATAAACTGGACCGGCCCGCTAGGGTGCTTACCCTGGTGAGCCACGTGCCGAACGTTGCCGACCGCTGGATTAGAGGAACACTATTGTGAAATGCAAATTCACATGAAATCTTATCCCTAAACATTGTGCAGGTAATAACTGTAGATCTCAAATACAGCATGAAATCTAAAAAACATCTCAGAGAACAATATAGTGAAATGAGAGATTTCCCCCCTCCTCCCATATCATTGTATTTGTAAGAGGAGTTATTCACCTCCACTTTGAGATCCTCTTTAGTGTTCATTTTGCATACTTTTAAAAAGGAAACACAACCGAGATGGAAGTGAATAGGTTTATGTGGGGTTGAAAGGTCTAGAAATAGAAAACACTAAATCTCTCAACAGCCAGAAAATGACAGCAAATTTGGCCCCAAATGGTTGACAAATTGCAGAATATTGTCATATTTTGTGTGGGAGAAAACTGAAGACAATTGCTAGAAAAGATAGAAAACCTGCAGAAAAATGTTTGACAATTGCAGACATGCTTCCATTTCATCCAATATTTTATTTAATATTGTTATCTTTAAATGTGACACATGGTAAACCTAGCCACTGTGCAATTGTTCCATTTACGCAGTTAGCAAGTATAAATTCTACTTTCAGCTTTGCTCTTTGATCCTTACGCAGACTCTCTACGATTGATGTCAGAGACAGAAGAGCTTGGAAGTCAGGATAAGGGGACCAGAGCAACACAACAGCATACATGAAAAGTAACCTGGATCTTCTGTATGAACAAACACAATTTCAGTTCTTAGGAACCAAAAATGTATGTTCCACTGGAAAATAGCCCACCATTAAAATGAAATGCCCTCCCTGCCTCTCATCCTCACCACATCCGAGTTTTCAAAAGAAGAGAGGAATGCTGCCTAGACAAAAGAGTGGAAAAGAAAAATGTGAAACACAGAAGCCCCATTTTCAAACATGGGTCCCCTTATAGGATATTCTAATCCTGCCCTGAGATACTTAACATGAAATGTGCTGGTAGAGATAGGAATTTATTACATACAAAACCATACTTTAAAAGAACACTAGTAAGATTGCAAAGTCAAGGATTCAGAAGTTTGGAAATGCCAGAATTAAGGTTGCCTGGGCAACTTTAATTCAATCTCTTTGTGCATATGCTTTATGATACAGTCTAATTACATGAGTACATGCACAGGACCCCATCTTCATTCAGTGCACATGATGCACTGTGTTCAATTAATTAACAGTTATTCCATATTTGGCTTTATCTTGGTAGTCCAATATATTGGCCAGTGCCTTATCTCCTGCATGTTATTCATACTCTGCTCTGAAGACAGTAATATTAGTTTCCTCACTGTCTTTTCTATAGCTTTCATCATTATAGTATCTGAGTGCTTCAAAAACATTAAATATGAGACAAAGAGGTATTATCCCCAATTTACAAATGGGGAACTGAAGCACAGAGAGATTAAGGTAAAAAGTACCCATTACTTTTGGGAGCCCAATTTGAGATGACTAGAACCTGATTTTTCAGTTTCCTTAGCTTATATAGCATTTATGTTCAAAGTGCAGCTCCGATAAACTTCAGTTGCAGCTGTGAGTGCTCACCATGTCTGCAAATCACACCCCAGCATCTCAAAACAAGAACCCAGAATCTGATGAACACACAATGAGTAACCATCAATAAAAAGTATGGTTTTTAAGTGACTTGCCTTGCATTACAAATGTACTCTGTAGCAGAGTCAGGGATATAATCAACTTGTTCAGGGAAGCATTCAACTGCCTTAACCACAAGACCACGGTGTCTTTCAGCAGTCCCCTGCTTCATTCACTACTGGTCTTCCAATCTCTGCAACAAACGAAGCAGGAGACTGTATTGGGACATGCTCTGTCCCCATCCTCTGATGCCCCAGACACCCCCTCAGGCTCCTTCCAGTAAATGGCAATTTCCTGTGATGTGTAGTAGAGCCTCAGAGTTATGAACACCTTGGGAATGGAGATTATTTGTAACTCTGAAACGTCTGTAACTCTGAATAAAACTTTTTGTTGTTCTTTCAAAAGTTTACAATTGAACATTGACTTAATACAGCTCTGAAACTTTACTATGCAGAAGAAAAATGCTGCTTTTAACCATCTTAATTTAAATGAAACAAGCACAGAAACCACTTCCTTGCCTTGTTAATTTTTTTTTGTTAAAACATTCCCTTTATTTTACTACTAGTTTATATTGAATGCAGTACTGTACTGTATTAGGGTTTTTGTTGTTGTTGTTCGGTTTCTGCTGTTGCCTGATTGCATACTTCCAGTTCAAATGTAGTGTGTGTTTGACAGGTCAGCTCATAACTCTGGTGTTGCCAATTGAGGGTCTACTGTATTTATATTCCCATCATCATCGTAGTCTCGTGCCACAAATTGTTTTCATTACTTCTCTACGTTTAGCCCGTTCCCACAGGGAAAAAGAAGAATGGCAGTCTCCCTTCCTTGGGACCCCTGCGCACCGTGAGCTCAGCAAAACCAAGTCTGGTTCTTTCCCACTCCACTCTTTTCCTGTGTCTTTCTTATATCCCTCCGCTGATGGGCCTACTGCTACATAGGCCCTCCCAGCCCCAACAGCTAATTAGCTTGCATCTTCCCATCAGCCGTTTCTGGGGAAACTGATTGGTGCCTAAGTGATTCACAGTGCTGGTTCACCTCTTAACTCACAGCACTCTGTCATAGGGTCCTACAGACAAGTCTCATTTAGTGTAAATGTAATATTCAACTAGCTCTAATCCAGTAAGAAAGGAAATAGAAATAATCCAGAGGTTCTCAAACTGGGGGTCAGGACGCCTCAGGGGGTCGTGAGGTTATTACATGGGGGGTCGCGAGCTGTCAGCCTCCACCCCAAACCCCGCTTTGCCTCCAGCATTTATAACAGTGTTAAATATATAAACAAGTGTTTTTAATTTATAAGAGGGGTTCACACTCAGAGGCTTGCTGTGTGAAAGGGGTCACCAGTACAATAGTTTGAGAACCACTGAGATAGTCCCTATCTGGATAAGGGCTGAGCACTTACAGCTGCTACTGATGTCTACTGATTTTCTGCTCTGCAATTTACAAGAAATCAGTGGGAGTTACAAGTCCAGAATCTGGCCCTTAGTACTATACATTTTTCAGGCACTTGATCTGTCTGTAGAGTGCCATACATATTTATAGTACCATATAAGTAATAATTAAAATAACATAAATATAATTGTTTCTAAATTAACATTTTGCATAAGGCTTTTAAAGGTTCTTATTCTCTGTAATGGTGGAGTTTCCTAGGCAATGATTCAGCCTCTAGGGAAGAAAGACATCCTGGCAACAGCTCTAAAAGCACATTTCCACAATTGCCTCCCTATCTAGAAAATAGCAAAACCACATGAAAATTGTGGGATCCACAAATTTTATCATTCATGCCATTTTCCAGTGGCCTTTCCTATTACCTTAATTCGATTCTTTAAAATACATTCTTTTTCCTGAACAGGCCCTTTTTTACCAGGGCAACTGTGCATAGACAGAGGACGGGAATAGGAAGCAATAATCTACACGACAGAAACAAACTATTCTGTAAGAGGCAGTTTGCAAACTCACCTTGTTTGCTGTCTACTGCCTGTTTTTAAATAATGCACAAATCAACTTCAATACCATGGAAATAATCAACACAGGATCAAAACTTGGAGCTTCTACTAGAGCACAAATCAAAAAGCTGTTGGAATCCAACAGCTGGAGCCTGTCTCATTATTTCAGTGTGCTTTGATGTGCTTTTCAGCCAAGTATCTTAGAGAATTACTTTCAGATAGGTCTATCTACACATTCTACATTGCTTACACAGTATAGTTTCCAACAGAGATAAATACTGTAACTGAGTTCTCATTTTCAAAATAGATTTTTTTTAATATCTTCTATTAGGCAGAAAATCCTGTAAATAGCAGAATTAAAAATCAGCTGCATTTAATAAAAGAATCAAGTTTGTTATTGACTCTGAGCTGCTAGTTTCCATTAGATTATCCATCATACATTTATTATGTGATCAACTGCCTAATTAATTTTGTACTGGTGTATTTAGACGTAATACTGTATGTTTCATACAGGACTATAATCCTGCACCTGCGGCCTCAGAGATTTAGACAGCCCTCTATCACAAGTTTATGCTGTGCCTATAATCACTTCAGCTGGAGTATGGCTCCAGCTATTCAGTCTGTTGAAATATAGCTGAATTTAATTTCTGAGGCACTAGAATATTTGCATCTGTGGTTATGTTTCTTTGGACTTTAATCAGATCAAAGTTGCCGGGATATTAAGAGAGTTAGATACAATATTTTGCTCAGACAGTTTAGTGGATAAATCAGATGCTGTTTTGATTTTTCCTGCTTATCTGTTAATATGAACAGATGCAGTTACGCTATTGTATAATGAATGTTGATTGCCAACAGTATTTGATTGCACAACCATTCTGCAGTGATAATTAAAGATAACTTGATATCCTATAGAGTGATAATTAAAGATTGCTTTGTGTGCTATATTGTATAAATAAATTCTATAGATTATGAACAGACTCTGTATAGCTCTTATGCAGTACATATTTCATGGAGGCTAAGTCACACAAGTCTTGACAATGGAAATATTCAGATGCTAATGAAAGTCTTCATTCCAAGACTTGTGTTATTTTGTGTTTATTTTTTAGTGGTTTGTGGGATTTATATTAAACTATGTCTTAGTGCTGTATGTTGTATTAAGAGAGACTGGGAAAGAAACAGTTACAGAGACAAATATTTTTCCAATGTGGAAATTTTTTAACTATTTCAAATTTCTTGAACAACATTTTGGGAAAGATTTTGGTTTTAGTCACAGCCATGAGCAAAGGCTGGTGTGTAAACTGTTCCCTGTCAGTGGCAGCCTGGGCAGCCTACACTTCAGAGATACCCCCCTGAGTCTCAGTTCCTCTGGTGTTTCCCTCTTGTGCCAGGGAAGATACCTGCTCCAGACCATTACCATGCACAGAATATTCCTCTCCCTCTCACTTCCAGCCAGTCTCACTGGCCAGGGTTTCGGGGGGGGGAGGGGCGGGGAGAAGAGGAACAGAATCGTAGCTCCTCTCCTCCTTTCTCACTTTGACATGTGTGTGAGAAGCATCAGAGCATGGCTTCTGCATTTGGTCTTATGGAGTCATGCATAGGGTTGGGGGCTTGCTCTTCCCTGCTCCTTTTGTGTGTCTGTATCAGACTAAACCACAATCTAGCCCTTTACAATTAAGATCCAGACTAACTAGCCTAATCGAAAAACATTTCATTTGTGCTTCAGGGCAGTGACAAAATCAATCTCTATGGGCCCGATCCTGCAATTGCTTACATCCCTGCTTGACTTTACCTTAGTAGTCCCATGGTGTTCAATGGAACTGCTCCAGAGCTTAAAGTTATGTATGTGTATATGTATTTGCAGGATCGTGGCCTATGTTTGTGAAGGGCTTAGCCTGAATCCTGACTGGAGCTATGGACACTACTGTAAAATAATGTCTCACTGTTTATTTAATACAAATACTAGACAGATAGGCATGGATTTTAACAGTCTTCAGAGCTCTTTAGTTAACAGCTATTTTTATTTTCCTGGTTGGACCAGACATACATTTATTTATTTCATTCACCTATAAAGTCATTACTTCAAGTAGAACTGTTAGAGAGTCATGGATGGTATATATAGTATTAAACTACTGATGAGTTTTTCTAACACTAGTATAAAGATTATGTGCTGCTTCTTATCACTGGAGATTTATTCTTCACTATTACTTTTACTCATAATACAACAGTCAACACAGCTAGCCTCTTAGGTTGCTGATCAGTATATTCTAGCAGGTGAACCCATTATAGAAATAAATGAAAGCGGCACTTGCACTGCAGCAGTCCTTCCTGTTTTTAGAAGTGATGCATGTCATGCATTCAAACTTGCCAATTAAATCACTTTCTTTCTTGATGTGAGCTTTTAGCCACTGAGTATGCTTTAAGAGGCGTCTTCTTCCTGCCAGGAAGACAAATTCATATGCAGTCTCCTCTAGATATTTGATAATTTGAAGCTGCTAATTATTTTTGTTTTCCACTATCAGGCAGAAAGATACCTGTGCCTCTGATATATTTCCAATGTGTGTTATTTTATGTCACAGAAAGGCCAGAAACGTATCAATTTCCTCAGCTCTACAATCTCAGAAAACATTTTTGCTGACATTCTTCTTGTGCCTTTTTATTCCAATTCATAAAGTTACATGTTGAGAAATTTTTATGATCCCATATACTTCCTATTGGGGTTACCTCTTAAGCCTTGATTAGCTCGGTGGAGATCAAACTCCCTAACAAGTTACTGACACTTGCAGTTTTAAGACTAGAACTAGGTCATGTTTATTACCTACATCAATCCTTTTATGTAGCAGGTCAAAGATAAAAAAAAAAAAGTTGTTTTTTTTTTTTTTTTTTTTTAAATGAAAAGCAAAACAGGACTGAAAGTCCAACCATCTGGCAGGAACAAAAATGCTTGTTATCTCAGGAACTGAAATCCTACACTTAAGTTTTGAATTAACCCCAGTGCTGGAACCACAGAGGTGCCAGCTCTACCTACTAAAAGAGAGTACAGTAATATAGCATATATTTGTTGTGGAAATAAGTTACAACCAGAGATGTTCTCTAACACGTAATCTTTTGGACTACAGTGTGGTGAAAGCTTCAATGTGTCTTGAAATGCTGAGGAGGAAATTAGTTATTTGAAAGAAAGTAACTTCTAGACAAGGTTGACCCTTTCTTAACCCAGTCAAGAAAAGGTATTTGCTACATCATCTTTTTTGAAGAACAATACCAGGAGGATGTAGTAGCAATGGAGGATTATCAAAATATCTGGCGAGTCGTTTTGGGTAAGCAGCATCCAAGCATCTGAATGCTTCTCTCAAGCAGCCAAACCACAAAATTCAAGCTTAGAAAAAAAAATCTGGCAATCTCACGAGAACAGACCGTTCTGTGAGATTTCTGACAGATAGAGTTGATAGAAATATTACATAGTTTCTACTCTATGACCTTGATAGCAAGAATTGCCTGTGTTATGGTATTTCATCATTTCAGTGTCTGGTCATATTGAGAGCCAGGTGATAAAGATATGCATGAAAATGAAAAACAACAAAGGAGGGTGGAGAACAGTTATCCAAACTTTTTGAATCAAATCTCTTTTTTTGAGGTTCAGCATTTTGGGGTCAAGTTTCAAGGGGCTTCTTGTTTTATCTGGCCTGGACTGCCCATCCTGACACATGGTAGCTACAAAGGTTGCAGAGAACATAAGTGACCCTGTTTTATGTTTCTGTAATGCAATTGTCTTCTGTTGGAATATATTTAATTTTTTTCCCATAGACCCAAGATATATATAATTACTTTTGAGGTGGAAGCTTACACCAATCCAAACACAGAGCTACTGTGAGATTACTTCTCAGAAAAATGGACATTCTGCAGAATAAAGACAGATGAATGATGGAGAGATTTAGATAAGTTAGGACTCAGGCCAAGCCTTTACTTAAAGCTCAAGTGAAAACTTTTGGGAGGCACACATCTTGTATTTTTGTATATTGCAAAATATCCTGATTTCATCCTGAAGTAGAATCAACAATATTGAGAATGCCTGACTGGAACCAGAATGTACTGTAGATTTCAAAAACAAGCCTATATATATATATGTAAGGTATCTAGCTCGGCTGCTAGATGACAGTAGTTCTGCTATAGTGCATTTAGTCAAGCAACAGCAGACATTTAAGAACGTAGTCTGGACCTGATGTCTCCTCTTTGGAGGTGTCATGACATCCACTCTGCCAGGTTGACACCCCTTCCAGCAGTCACACTTCATCACTCTGCCTCTTTCTCTCCCTGTGGTCCCTCTCTCATTGCAGGAATTGCAGCCTCTTTTTCATGACTCAGCCCTCCTACCAGGTCACTATCCATGTTTCCCTCTTCCAGAATACCAATAAACGGGCTCAGGCGGTCTTCCTGTTCACTGCCCAGCTGGTGCCACTTTCTCAGTGGCTAGTAAGGGAACCTGAGCCCACCCTCTGCTCCTGGTTCCAATTCAGGAATCCTCTAGCCAGCACCTAAAGTCTGTTCCCTCCAAGATCTTACTGTCTTTCCCTGAGCCCTTTCCTTATCTTCTGGCTCTGAACCCCCTCTCTGGGTTTGGCCAGCCTCACAATTCCCTCCTCCCAAAGAATAATGACAGGTTACTTGCCCCTGTAATCACAAACACACCTCCCTTCAGTCTACTCCCCTGCATGTGCCTTTCTACTATCAGCTCCCTACCTTTATAGAAGTCCCACCTGTTCCCACACAGGTGAGCTTCCCCCAATTAGGGCTTTCCTCTCAGCCTTCATTCTCACAGCCTATAGCCTAATTGGTCCATCTGGCCTTCATTAACCTCTTCAGGGCAAGTGTGAGGTAGACACCCCATCACAGAAGGATCCCCCATCAGTAATGACAGCTTCACAATTTCTTCCAATTTAAGCAAAAACAAAAACTAAAAACTATTTTAACTTTCAAATATCACTTGAAATTGAATTAATCAAAGGACCACATTAAATGTTATCTTTCTCAATTATCAAATATTTTTCGTCTTTCACCCTAGATAACATCATCCCTTATTTCCATGGCTAGTTTAGACATATTTATAAGCAGAGAGAATTTCACACTCCATTCTCCTGTGTTGTTGTAGCTGTGCTGGTCCCAGGTCATGGAAGAGACAAGGTAAATTGGACCAATTTCTGTGGGTAGAAAGTACAAGAACTCTTCTTCAGGTGTGGTGAAGGAAGCTGACATTTAACTCAGACACTTCCTTCTCCAGACTTGAAGAAGAGCTCTCTGTATCTCAAGAGCTCATACCTTCCACCAACAGAAGTTGGTCCAATAAACAATATTACTTCACCTACCTTGTCTCATTCCTTTCTCCTGTCATTTCTCTTGCCAGTACCTTCTGTTAGTTTCAGCTGTAGCATGAATGCTGAGTGGCTGAGCTAACCCACACACAGAGTCACTCACTGCATAAGCAGACTGATGAATTCTGCATTCACAGTTGTACTGAGGGAAGGGAGTTACTACTTTTACATTTGGCCATGAAAACAGAGATAGTGCTGCTTTGTGGGAAGGAGGTATAGTGAATCCAAAAGGTACCAGAGGGGGATTTTTAAATCATGGATTGATGAGAATGACCTTAGGTGGGAAGAGGAGGAATTAAGTAAATAGTAATAACTGTTGTTATATTTACTAGTAAAGTAAACCTTATTTTTAAACTTGTGAAATTTTGTGATGATTTGTGACTTTTCTTACAGACTTTAGCAAGCTGCTCTGCCCTAGGAGGCATCGTAACTCTAAGGCCTTGTCTACACTGGAAGTGGCTCATAGGGTACAAATAGCTACATGCCACAATGAAAAACAGGCTGCTGCCACCTTGAGGTGTGTAGCTACTTGTGGCAGTGAAAAGCTGTGGCAGCAAGGAGGCAGCGGGAAAAAGCTGTGGCAGCTCCCTGCTACTTGGAGCCTTTCACTGCAGCAAGGAAAGGCTCTGGCAGTGGCAGCAGTGCAAGTAGGGTGGTACAGTCCAGTACACCTACCAACAAGATATTTATAGCTGGTATAGTGTTCTGGAAAGAGGAGCAGCAGAACATGGGGCTACTGGGTGGCCCCAGGCCAGCAGCTACTCTGTTGCAGCTGTACTGTCCCCAGCTCTTCCACGCATGGTCTCTTCCATCTGTACAGCAGCCCTGCTGGAGGACAGGCCTGGGGGTGGGGCTGGGGGCGGTACAGCTGTGCCGGAGGAGCTGCGAGTGTGGGGCAGCCCAGTGGCCCCATGTTCTGCTCCTTTCACTGCTGCAGTGCAGCGGAAGGAGGACAGAGCCCCCTCCTTCCCCAGGTAAAGGGGGTGGATTATGGGAAGAGGATGGGGAGGGCATGGGGGCCCTGGGATGGGGCAGGGAGGAGTCACGTGGAGGGTAATGGAAGGAGGCCACATGCCCCTCGTGCCCCCCGTACAAGGAAAGGCTACAGCGGTGAGAAGGCAGTGGGACACGACACTGGTAAAAATAGCAGTATAGACAGGGCCGGCTCTAGGCACCAGCAAAACAAGCTGGTGCTTGGGGTGGCACATTTTTAGGGGCGGCATTCTGGCGCGGGCCATGCCGCCCCTAAAAATGTGCCCCGGCCGCCTTAACTCACCTCCGCTGCTGCTGCTCACGCGCCACTGCTCGCCCTCCCTCCCAAGCTCTCAAACCCGGGAGGGAGGGGGAGATCCCGAGTGGCCGTGGCGCCCGAAACAGCTGTTTCGCGCGCCGCGGCTGCTTGGGATCTCCCCCTCCCTCCCAGGTTTGAGAGCCTGGGAGGGAGGGCGAGCAGCGGCGTGCAAATTAGCTGTTTCGCGCGCTGCGGCCCCTCGGGATCTCCCCCTCCCTCCCAGGTTTGAGAGCCTGGGAGGGAGGGGGAGACCCCGAGTGGCCACGGCGCATGCGCAGCTTCTCCCTCTCCCTTTCTCCCTCCTAGGCTTGAGAGCCTGGGGGGAGGAGGCAGGGCTGGGGATTTGGGGAAGGGGCGGAGTTGAGGCGGGGATGGGGTAAGAAAAAAACAGGGGGGGGGGCAAAATTGTTTTTGCTTGGGGCGGCAAAAATCCTAGAGGCGGCCCTGAGTATAGATGGGGAAGGCACAACTCAGCCATGTAGGGTTTGTACCTTAAGGTTCTGGTGTGACTTTATTCTATTCTCCTAAGCAGTGCCTCACTGTCTACGCTGCTATTTATACCAGTACGAGGGGTCCGGCAGTGTATGTACTCTATAAGCTGCCATACGTGAGTGTGCAACATAGACCTACCCTGAGACACACCTCCAAGTCACAGTTTCCTCTCCTGCTTCCTCCTTGGTCCCGTGAATAGTACTTAACTGCTGGCCTATACCAACACACCTCTCAATCTACAACACTGCCAGCATTCGACAAATAGACGAAATATGGAATGTCCTGGTTTTGTTGCATGTCGCACTATAAAGAACATGCTTTAATATTTAAAGGACAAAACATGTTTCTTTAAAATGTATCTCACTTTCTGAATAATTATACCTCTTTTGTGATCAGTTTGTAGGATTTTTGCCCAGTCTGCTTGGGAGTCAGGGTTTGGGGGAAGGGACGCTGGCCTGGCCTCTTGTATGGCACTATTGGGAGGCAGATTTTGGGAGGGAAGGGCGATTCCTGCCCACGTTGTCCTGATTCAAATAATGCAAGCCCCTGCACCGCAAATTCAATTAATGCTCTTCCCTGCTCTGTGTTGCAATTAACAGAGGCCCTGCTACCCTCCGACTCAATTAGTGGAAGGCTTTCTGTCCCTATTTGCAAGTGTTTCTTCTTGCCTGCTGCCCACCAGTCCCAAGAGGCACTCTGTAACTCCTTACCATAGGCAGTTCTGGGCTCCCTGCTCTTCCCTCCCTTTCCATGGAGCAGAACCCTGTGTAAGAAGGAATACAGCTGCCAATATCTGAATACAGTAGGGGGTGGAGAGAGTAAGCTGTCTGGGTGTCAGTATTTTCGTAACTCTTGGGCAGCTTGTCCCTTCACAGACCTCTCTGCTTTATGGAAAACAGGAGCCACTGGGGAGGAGGGCTAGAGCTGCCAAAGGAGATCTCTTCCTCCTCCAAACCTGCCCTGCCCTAGAACATGTCTCAGAACATAGTGCAGCTGGACAGGGAAGCAGAGTGAGTTCCTATTTGCTATATACTACATAATGCAGTAAAGTTGAGAGCTCTGTATAACAGCAGAAAATTACTACTTCCTTCATGCCAGCTCAGCTGTGCTGAGCAATGAATAGGGGGAGGTGGAGCCAAGACTCTGCCCACTCCCACCCACACCCTATGCACCTGTTTTGGGGAGGGAGTAATCATCTGAGTAGTCTGCTTGATCCTAGCCCATCTATTCTCCTCTGAAGTGTGATAAACTTCTTCAGACTCTGAGTTCACACACTTGGGAGCCAGATTTTTTGCCTTATAAAATGAACCAGGGCTCCAAATGTTTTTTCCCCCTTTAAATATGGCAGACTTCTAGAAAGCAGCTGAAGGAGGTTAATAACACCAGAATGTAAAGGAGAATCAGTTTAACAGTGGGCAAAAAATATTTCAACCCTGTGATATCAGAAGAGAACTTTCAAGTCAATGTGTTCTTCATTTAAAACAATAATATATATGAGTTATTAGTTAGAAAAGCTATTTTTGCTCTTGTTACACAGCTATGTTACACTTTGTAAATATTTGTGTGATGCATTTGCTGCCTGGGTTTTTGGAGATGAAAATCACACATAAATCACTTGTTTTTTCCCCCCCTTATATTTTACATGGAAAGCTTGGAATCTGTCCTGTGTGAGCCTGCAGACTCCAGATGGGTCAGATAGCCTTGCCAGCAGCCTTGCTCACTACCCCAACAAGATTTTATAGCCTTATGTTTAAACATTATGCAGTGAATGACTTTTTATTTCAAATAATAATGACATATGGCACTGTTTTAATAACTGTACCATTTGGGGTGTGGGGGTGTGTGAAGATTTTTTAAACATAGGGTTCTGTGACTTCAGCAGCTACTGAAAATGGACAGTGAACATTACTGAGTCTTCAGTGGTGATGATCTGTTAAAAATGGAAGTTTTGCAGTGTGACATTCTGATTAAGTGGGCCAAATGATGTTATCTCAGTCACAGGGGTTTAAAGGGCTGACAAGATGGCAAAACATTATTAATTCAGTATCTCTTTAAAATGCAAAAATTATGGCCATGCAGATTTTTTTTTTTTTTTTTTTTTTTTTTTTAGGATATCAGACTATCCGATTGTGGATTAATCCCTGTCTACCCTTTTACACCATTCATTAGTTTCAATGAAGCTGAAATGGGAAAGGCATTTCCAGTTGCATAATAGATCATTTACCACTATTACTAAGGGGGGGAAAAACCACAGCAAAGCACGCTTTGCAGAAGATAGAAAATAATTTCTATCAATTCATTTCCTGTTGCTACTAGATTATCAAAAAGAAGAAAATGACTGAAATTTAATTTTTATGCAGAAAAAAATACTATTCTTTTGTCCAATTCTAGAGGAAGATGGGATGGCTCTGTAATTAAGCAGAAGACAGGCTGCTTAACAACTACTATGTTCTGATACCTATGACCACATAAAATGAAAGCACAGTGAATTGCCGGTAGCCAAATTGTTGCTTTACAATGCAATACAGAAACACACACGCAATCGTTTGTTGATTTTTCCTTTATCCTCATTCCCTTCATCAATCTATTGAAGAAAACAGTTTTAGAAATCACACCCATAATGAAGGCTAAATTCAGGCACGCTCTGAGCAGGCATCACTCCACTAAAAGGAGGGTTTAGTTCTATATGTCGAGGTCAACAATATTCTAACCATCAGTCCAGTTCTAGTCCTTTTCCCATTGAGTAGAACTTTCACACATGAGTAGGTCCTTAACATTCAGAGTAAGCTCTATATGTAGAAACAAAAAGTCAAATCTGCAGAAACAGAACACATCTAACACAGATAATGCTTATCCAGAAGGGATATTAAAAAAAATACACAAAGATAATTTTGAATTTTGATACAAATATTTATAGCTGTTTGAGTAGAAATGAGATTTACTATTATTATTTTAATGACTTCTTATCCTTGATAGCACATACTGAGTCCGATCAATAGGTTGGTGTGTTTCAGTGTTGAGGATGAAGTGAGACAGAAAAGAACACACGCCATATTCTCTAACCAGCTCCCTTTCCTTTCTGCCATTCAGATAGTGCAAAAGGAGCAGCAACTGTCAATAACTTCCCTGCTGTGGGACACAAAAGAATTAGGGGAATCCCCAGCAGGTGTGGTGTTGGTGTAGCTGGCTCCTGTACCTCCCTCCACACAGCCCCCAGTGCAGGAGGCAGATAGCGGGCAGAGAGCTCCCTTTCTGCTGTAACCTGAGTCAAGGTCAAAGCAGCAAATCAATAATAAACTCTGAGAGGCCCAGCCCTCCTTCCTTTGCTGCACTCAGTAGAAGCAGAGAACCTAGCCCAATGCATATTTTTTATAACAGATTCATCAGCTTAAAATCAAGTCTTATGTAGTCAAATATTTTCAACATAATTTGGCAGAAGGGATCAGTCTCAGACCCAGTGTAAGCAGCTGCAAATCATCTGAAATCAATAAAGCTGCACCCATTTATACATAGACCAAGGGTTTGTTCTTGCAGGACTGCCAATGAAGGGTAAGAGAAAGCAGTGCTGAGCTCATGGTAGGACTGCTGAACACAGCACCATGCTCCTGATGATCCTGAAAGGTGTGGGTACTGCAGGTAGGTGGGCCAGCAACAACTCTGTACCCTTGTGTATATCAATGAACCATTGGGTGCAAGACATGTTGCATCATGGGAACTCTCAGAAGCATTGCTAAGTCTGTTGCTTGCTAACCCTCATGACCACCTCTGCTCTAATTTTTTCTCCTAAGGTCAACCCTTCTCTATATTTGAGTAAAGCAATGCTATAAGCTGGCAGCAGGAGAGTGCTGAAATAATTAAGATGGCCACTAAGAATAGGGTGACCATACGTCCTGTTTTTAAGCCCTGTCCCGGCCATCCAGACTTTTTTGGCAAAAGTGGGAACTTGTCCCGTTTTCTCTTGCCAACTGATCAACTGACACATACTCTCTTTCCCCCAAAAGTGGGGAGAGGGGCGAGCAGTGGTGCCAGTCCCGTGCAGTGGAGGAGGCAGGGCTTGGGCGGGGGGGCAGGGCGGAGTTCAGGTGAGCAGCGACGCCAGCCCCACCTGGGGAAGAGGGGCAGGGTTTGGAGAACAGTTTGGGCCAGGCCAGCATGGGGCGGGGGACTTGGGCGAGCAGCTTGAACCAGCCCCGCGGGGAAGGGTAGAGGGTTCAGGTTAACCTCACGTGGTATCCCATTTTCTCTTTGGGAAATATGGTCACCATAACTAAGAATATCACTTGCACATACTGGATTATACTTACACCACTGACCATCGCTTGTCTGTTCCCCCATCATGCCTACGTCTTGCCACCCTCTTACCTTCCTAACCAGCGCTCAGGTCAGTGCAGGCCTAACAGCAGCATGTGTCAGCTAATAAGCTCTGTGCCCTATGCTGAAGCCTCACTGAATAGATGCTGCAACTGCATGTTCATAGTTATTATTATTATTATTAATCATCTTTATTATGGTCATGCCTAAAGGCTAACCCCAATTTTGTTTTGTTTATTTTGGGTGAGTTTACTTAGGAGGGGATAAGCTAAGCTGAAAGAAAAGGGAAGGGAAAGGAGGGGACGGGGGAGAGGACAGGTGTGAAGAGGGTATATTGGACAGTTATGGTGTGAAGCTGCTAATTCTTTGCCTTGCTTTAGTTCTTGTCAGTATCCTGTATGATTGATCCCTGAATTTGTTCCATCAGCAGCAGGGAATAATAGTTCTAGTAAATTTTTTGAACATTTTCTTTGAATTACAGTGCTTGCATCACTGTGCTATTTGAGTGCTTGGAAAGAATTTATTTACCACAGAGAATTTCATCTTCAGAAAATTATATTTTATGCAAACTTTGGTGATTCAGCTAAACTTTTAAGCGTTTATGGAAACAGAATGAAAACGCCTAACCATTTGAGTGTCACCCACTGTACCAGGTGACAGGATGTGCAAAATAGACTATTGCTGCATCTCTTGGGTGTCAGCCAACTGGCTTCAGTCTTGCAAGAAATGCACCACAGCCCCCTTAAAGCATTTAGGTATGTGTGTAGTACACTGAAATCACTGGGATAGCAGGCATGCTTAAAGTTACACACATGCATGTATCAGGGCACAATGTACACCTCTGATTATTGCCATTAGAATATAGTGCATTCATTTTACATTGCACTTTAAAAACAAGTTTGTTGGTTTTTAAATAGGTGTATGGTATTTTATACAAAGTATCCTTCCATTATGAAAAGTAGTTCCTAGTAATAATGAGAAAATAGGGGAAAAGATACAAATACATTCTCTGTGCTATTATGAATTTTTTTTTTTTTTTTAATTTTACCCTAACCCTCTTTTGCTTTTTGGGCTATGTGAATCTCTTTCTCCCATAGGCCAAATCCCAGCCACTCTTTCAGGAACAATTTGACACTCAGCAACCAATTTTAACTCACTTTCTCTTGTGAAAATTAAATGTCAATTACTGTTTACCTTTTACATTAGACAAGGAGTTCAAAGTGGCAGAAAGGACCATAAGCAGCAGCTCAGTGCTATGGAAGGAAATGACAATTTAAGCCCCCGATCCTGCAAATGAATGTGAGAGGGTTGTTTTTCAAAAATTAATATTTGTATATCAGAAAAGTGCCCCTTTATGCTTGGTTTGGGGAAGGTGAGTTTTTGCTTAGTCACCAGGAAGTGAAATGCTACAAAAAGATTAGTTTGGGCTATAAATGCTTTGCTTAACCAAATTCCTTCCCTCCTCTTCTTGGGCCACTGGAGGACAGCTTGACAGCTCTGACCTGTGACCTCTGGGGTATGTTATTTAGTTTTGTTCACTCTGGCAGACTATTTAAGATCTATCTCATTTGTCCAAGCTCAAAATAAACACATTTTGGGGCATCTGTAAAACCATTAGATTGGGGCCACCTATAATGTCTTAAAATAGTGACTATCAAAATAAAATCAAACTCTCTGCCTGTCCTGCTCCCTCATGCCTCAGAGGCCCTGGTAATCACAAATTGGGCAACCTGTCTCCAGTAGCTGTGCATATAACAAATGACTAGACCCTTTCATTCACCTTATTGGGTAGGGTACTAAATGGTTTATGCATTGGAGGGCCCTGTTATGGTGTTTCCTACATGTTATCAAGCAACTTCACTTTCATACTGGTGGAATTAGTGTTCACTGTATCTAAAATGTAAGCCGCTGAACTCATTACTAAATATCTGTTAAATATAGTAAAGAAATTTGGTATTCTTTTGGGCAGCTCAACTTTTGTCTCTCTCTCTCTCTCTCTCTCTCTCTCTCTCAAATTGTCTCTGTCTGATTTCTTTTTGGTATGGGCCTATCTTGTTTTTATGTTGTTTTTTTAATAATATAAACAGAGAATGTTGTATTATCTTGTCTTTATAGTTCCATGCTATTCTCTAGCATTGCATGCCCTGAATGTTGCACCCACATGGCTCCTAAGTGTCCCTGCATATCCACTGGTGGAAGCTGGATTTATGGGGCAATACTGCATGCCTCCTGTCTGGCACAGGGCTCAGAGTTGTGGGGACTTCCTGAGTGTCAGTGTGTTTAGGTGTAGAGATAAGCATAGGAAATGTTAGAGACAGAAACTTTACTGCTACACCCCCTCTGCCACAGCATGGATATATTGAAAGCATGAAAGGGTGCTTCAGTCACTGTGCTGAATTAGTACCTGTGGAGTGACAGCAGAGCAGCTACATAGCATGAAGGGATGGTTATCACTCTGTCACTCGCTCCCCCTCCCCCACCCACTGTTGCCTTTTCCCATAAAAATACCCAGCAAACAGCCTGATAAGAAGGCCTATATCCTTGGCTATGCCGGAGTATTTTTTTTTTAATTGAAGTTGGTCCTATAGTCCCCGTTGTGTCACTTTAATCACTGCATCTATTCCTGCTTGCACTATGTATGTTTCTATCTCATTTGTTTAATAAGATATGCTTTGTGCTTAATTTTAATTATGAAGATGAGAAACATGGGCAGTAAAACCCAGAATGCCCATTTCCATTTCCTGAAAGAAAAGGAAATGTAAGCGTTGCCACCACAGACTGTGCTTAGCTATCATAATATAGTTACATGACAAACTTTCAAGAAGCTGAATAAAATGAACTAAATTCTTGCTAAGTTATCCTACAGGATTTTTTTCAAACATGCAGATGTTTCATGGAAAAGTTGTTTTAAGTACATTTCCTGAGATAGCTACATTTTGTTATAGGCCATGAGTTTGTTTTAATTACTGTTTTATTTGTTTGAATTACCATATACACAATATCTGCAAAAAGTGAGCATCTGCTCATCAGATTTCAACTACATTTAACCCAAGACTGTAATTTTTGTAATTCTACACTCAAATATGTACAGTTTGTACACATACATATGTACAGTACACTAATAATAAATACTGCTATGTATTTGTATAACACTTTATAGGCCTGCTCCTGATCCCATAAGGAAATCCATTGACTACACTAGAAACTGGATTGGTCCTGATATATTGAAAACACTGTAGAATCATTAACCAGTTATTTCCCACAACATCCCTGTGTGACAGATCGATAAATATATTGATAGGGAAACAGTGAGAAAGGCAAAACAACATGTTCAAGGGCACATAGTAATTTAGTGATTGTTAGAATTAGAATATAGAACCTCCTAGACCCTACCCACCGACCCCACAAATGTGTGGCTTCTTAAATGCTCTATTGCAGCAGGAATTTTCAAAATATTTTCCTTCAGCTTCTGTGTTTATTTTTAAGCTGCATTCTTTGATCTGAAAAATTTAAAGGTAGGTTATTTTTTTTAATGGCTTTTTCCCCCAGCTCAGCTCAGCTGCAGTGAGAGACAAATTAAGCCTGCTTACATGAAAGCACAGTTAGTTTCTGGTGAAACATATAACTCAGGGATGATTTCCCAGCTGCATATAAACACGTTAACACAGATGCAGAAAGATGCTTTCCGGAGGAGATGGGGGGAATTTGTAACAAGCAACAGTTTTTGATATAGAGATTAAATTAGCTCTCACAAGACTATTGAATCTTTAAATAACTACCCTTAACATGCCCTGCCAACCCTTGGAGATTCAAATAAATGTTTTAAAAATATTTTGCAAGATAATGGATACTAATTCTGAAAGTAAATAGCTACTGCAATATTAAGCATCTCAGACAATTATTACAAGTAATACTAGAACTCCCAATGGCTTCTGATTTATTTGATGTTAAACAGTTTCCCCTTGTATTTCACCTTACCTATTTTACATACATTATATTGTGATTAGCACTAAACAGATGCATTCAAATATCCTGAGGAGTAGCACCCTATTTCTGTGGCTCTGAGACATATATTAGTGCTCATTTTAATGCCACACTTCTAAATAGCTTATTGAGAAGGGGAACAGAGGAATGGTGAACAAAATAATGTATACAGTAGAGCCTCAGAGTTATGAGCACGTCAGGAATGGAGGTTGTTTGTAACTCTGAACAAAGTGTTATGGTTGTTCTTTCAAAAGTTTACAACTGAACATTAACTTAATATAGCTTTGCAAGTTTACTATTCAGAAGAAAAATGCTGCATTTAACCATCTTAATTTAAATGAAACAAGCACAGAAACACTTTCCTTACCTTGTCAAATCTTTTTTTTAAAACTTTTCCTTAATTTTTTAGTAGTTCACGTTAACACAGTACAGTACTTTGTTTTGGTCTGTGTTGCCTGATTGCATACTTCTGGTTCCAAATGAGCGGTATGGTTGACTAGTCAGTTCGTAACTCTGGTGTTCCTAACTAACTCTGAGGTTCTACTGTAGTGCGAGACTACAGTACAAGACTACAGTGAAGCAAATGTGAACATTTCCACTGAACTGAAGTAGTGTAAAAAGTTTACTGAGTCAGGAACGAAGGGCCCCAGTCTTGTGAGATGCTGATCATCATCTACTCCCACTCAGGTCAAAGTATTTGTATTTCTGGGATCAGCTGTCCTCATGGAATTAAAATGAGAGCTGAGGAAATTCAGGTGCAAATTCATAATGGTACTCAGGTGCCCAGTTTTATGCTCCACTGTGGTGAACAAAACTCCACTCAGAAGCTGCCTAACCCTATAAGTGCCTAAACTCATTCAGTGCCTAAGTTTCTGTCTTTGAACATGCACACTGCTGGCCCACTCTAGGGGTATGTCTATACTTACCTCCGGGTCCGGATGTAAGCAATCGATCTTCTGGGATCGATCCCGGAAGTGCTCGCCGTCGACGCCGGTACTCCTGCTCGGCAAGAGGAGTACGCAGAGTTGATGGGGGAGCCTGCCTGCCGCACGTGAATAACGTAGCTGAAGTTGCGTATCTTAGTTCAAAGTGGGGGGTTAGTGTGGACCAGCCCTAGGAAACCAGATCCCTAAGAAACAGAGCAATCCAGGCAGCAGGAGAAGATAGGTGGAAATGCACCTAACTTGTGGGTGGGGCCTGATCCAGCAGGCAGCCTCAGAGGCCATCTCCCAAATCAGATCCCATTCAAAAATCAGGGAGAGGAAGGGAAAGCAAGTGGTTACTAATGTCCCCTTATAACTTTTAGGTCAGTGGCTGGAGCACTTGCTTGGGCTATGGGAGACCTGGGTTCAATTCCCTCTCTGCCTGAGCAGGAGGAGGGAGTTGAATAAGGGTCTCCCACACCTCTCAGAAGAGTGCTCTAAGTTCAGAGCTATGGGATAGTCTGGTGTGGGGCTCCCTCAATCTCTTTTCTTGAAATTATTCCATCTTGGATAAATATGTAAAGAGTTATTAGTCCAGAAAGTGAAAGAATGGCACTCTAGCTTGGTGTTTAGGGCACCCATCTAGGAGCTGGGAGTTGCAGGATCCAGTTCTACTGCTCCAATGGCTAGTTAATCACTTAGCTCAGCTAGAAAAGCTTCAAGCAGAGAGATTTAGGAAGCCCTACAACAGACTATCCCTTAGCTCAGTAGATAGACCTTTTTCCTGAGAGGTGGGAGACTCCTATTCAAATCCTTTCTTCCTTTCATGAAGCAGCTAGGGAAGGGAAATGAACCTTGGTCTTCCACATCCCAGGTGAGTGCTTTAAGTTATAAGGTGGGCACCTCCTCTCCTGGAGATTTTGCATGGAGCGAGGAAGGTCACTAACTCATTCTTATGCGAAATGATTTAGGCACTGAGGCCACCTTATTCCAGGAGAGGCTTCCCAGGTGTGGTCGCTAGCCAAGCTAGGTGCCTCCCTGTAGCCCAGACTAGGTGCCTATTTCTGTGAGAGAGGTGGGGCTAAAGCCACACCTCTCACCTTTGCTTGCTTAGGTGATTTCCCCACCTAGCATGCTGGCTTTGTGGATTGTATTTTTCGGCTCTTAACTCTCCCCTTTCATTGAGTAGGGAGTCTGGGCACCTAACTCAGGCTTTGTGGACCCCATTGTGGGTTGTGTGATTTTCTAGGTGTCTAAATCCCTTTGCAGATCTGGGCCTCCGTGCTTTATTCTGTACCTCATTCATAGCAAGTCTTGTTCTTAACACTCATAGACTTTAAGAGATCATCATGATCAACTAGTCTGACCTCCTGCACATTGCAGGCCACAGAACCTCACCCAACCACTCCTATAATAGACCCCTAACCTCTGGCTGAATTACTGAAGTCCTCAAATCATGATTTAAAGACTTCAAGTTAGCAGGTATCAACCCCAAATAGTTTCCCCTATCAAAAAAAAAAAAAAAAAAAAAAGGCGGGGGTGGGGGGGGAGAAGGGAAGAGTACTTTCTTCTCAACACATTGTCAGCCACTCTGCTGAATCAGAACTGGAGTGGGAATGCATAAAGTGATAAAACCCTGAAGCTTCCTGAGTAATTATTTTATTTATAAACATGTCCAGATCTTTCTCTGTACTTAAACTCACACAAGGTCTTAGCTATTATATTTGTTTGCATTTACCGTTTCAAAGACTGTTTGAGATAGCAGGCTTCCAAACATGACAAAGACTTATTTAAGTGAAAAAGATACGTCATTGCTTGTATGACAAGAACATACATTTTTTAAAAATACGATTCAAAACAAATAGAGTTCTACATATTTTAAATCCAAATACCATCCATGCATATCCTTTAAACAAACAGTAGCTGCTTTCTAATCATGCATGAACTCAGACAATGGATAAATCCTTGGTATTCTTTATTTGAATATTGTATACAGGATTGTGTTGCTGCATTGATCTTCTAACTCTGCTGGCCATGAATTTCAATTTCTGAACTCTGACCTCTGAAATCTGAAATTATTATTTGGATGAGGCAAGAATTCATCCCTGTGCAGGGCAGAGCTAATGTTAGAGGTTGTTTTCCTTGGCAATAGGATGTGTATTTGCCACCTCCAAAGAGAATAATACTGCCTGACAGCTGGTTTCTTATTGCTTGAATTAGTTTTCTCAGTACTAATCCAGTGGCAGGCATTAATACACTGGCTGGAGGTGAAGAGCTATTTTGCTTTTTCCCTTTCCCCCATGTGATTCAGGACCTAAAAGAAAGTCCTGAGGTTATATTTTATGTGTATGTTTAGATAGCTCATTATAAAACTCCACGTTGACAAAGAAGAAGGTATATGGAGCCATATTCTCTAAACTTTAAGCCCTTACTACTATTAAAACAAATACAGTGATAGCTCAATCTTGTTGCATGATTATTTCTTATTCCACAGTCAAACTATGAGGGATTTTCATTGTAATTTTTTCAAGTTTTTGTACTGGAGAGGGAACAAGGAGATAATGGTATGTTTTGCTCCCCTTTTGCTTATAATGAAAAGTTAAAATGCTAAAGAAAGAAACAATGTAAAATCATATCGGCAATTTATTATACAGATGGTGCAATTCAGATATTCCTCCTCCTTTAGACTTCCATTAAAAACCTGCCCCCAAATATCTACTTCCATTGAATTTTCTATTCCACTAAATATCAATGGAAAATATCACCTGAGGCATCGGATCATTTTTTACTTAAGGGACGGAAGGTTTACTAAGATGCTAGGGTATCCTCTACTCTTCAAAATGTGCCATGAGACCTCCAACTTCCACAGGGACAGCCACTGGAGATGAAAAGGAGGGACTAAGTTTAACATCTCCACCAAAGGGTGGCAGTGTTAGAAAAGTCTCAAACATTTATCTTCACCTGGCATAACTATAAAATAAACAGCTCTGCATAATAGACAGGTTTTTATACTGTGGACACTTTGGGAGCAAGTGATTGACATTTGGAATTCTAAAGGAGACAAAATATAATTAGCAGGAACAATTGCCATCCAAGGAGGAAGGGTTCCCTCCCTCTCTTTTAACAATTAGTTACTGAACAACAAAATACAATCTCTGGGGCTGACTCTGTCCTTAGGGAAACATCCTGCATAATGTTCAGTAAGAGATTTATAGTATTTAACACAACTGTTTAAGAACCATTCATCCCTTCTTTTCCATTCCTTCTGCCAAGTTCTTAATATATTCTCCTGTATACCCCTGACTTGTTTACTGCACCCTCATCCTCTCTGCCCTGTCCCCTCTCCTTTGTCCACTTGAAGTAACATGCAGTTGTGAAGATAACCTTCCTTTCCACTTTTCAATCCTGAACATCACATTCTTTAACCTCTGCACTGGTTTCCTCTTTTTTGGAAAAAGTTCAAGCTGCTTCAAGCCTTTAATAATTCTGCCACCAGGCTCACTTCATTCCATCCCAGTTTCCCTTTTTACCAATTTCTTGGCTTATCTGCTGTCTCTAAATGCCCTACTTTCTTTCATGCTGCCCCAGCCTACCTTCCATCCAGTTAAGAAGTGATTCAATTTTTATTGAAATCAATGGAAAAATTAGCATTGAATTAAATGTGTAATGGAGTGAGCCTTTTGCTTCCATCAAATACCTTCCAACTCACATCTGTGTGTGTGTGTGTGTGTGCGCGCGCGCGCGTGCATGTGTGTGTGTGTAGCATTTCAGTTATTTTGATAATATCCCTTTCAGGATTTATTCTGTACTTCATTCTACTGTATTCATTATATGCCTCTCAGTGTTTCTCTGTACTGAAGAATCATGCTGTATTGACTATATGCCACTCAATATTTGTTCATCATCGTATCTACTGGAACAATTCCATCTATTCTGTCAAAAATTTGGTTAAGAACCTCTTACACATGTAACAGCACTTGTAAAATTAACTTTTGCTAAACTCTTGCTCACACCATTCTGTTGTAGCAGAGACTTCTGGGACAGAATTGTTTTGCTGTAGGAAACAGGGCTAAATGGCCATGAACTGCTATTAGAAGCACTTCATACTGGTTCAAAGATATTTTATTTGTCTTTCTCTCTAGTAGTTATGTAACATGGCATTAAAAACTTTGCTATTGTAGACACTTTTCTCTTTCATCCTTCAACTCTGGCTTCTCGTCACCTTGGTTTCCCTATGACTATTTATTTTACTTTACAACATTAATTCTCGGGACGCCGACGGGTTTCCGCGTCCAGCAGACCCCCGAGGACACCATCTGGGAGATTCTACTGGATGCCACCAAGATCGACGCATCCCTGCTGGCACCATGGCAAAAAATCAACGCCCTCAATACCTTCTTGATCCCCCGCATCGCCTTCGTTACATTGCTTTAATTAAAATCCATCTCTGGACTAGGCCATACTTCCAGAGAAAGATGGCCCACCAGCATCTACATAAGACTGCATAAAGAGGATAAACTGCTCAGCTGTTTGGAACATGTATATCCCAATGAAAATGCTAGTTTTTCTGAAATGTAGCAGTGTAATTGCCTGATGGAGCGTTTAAGCAGAATCCTCTCTCCAATCAAGAGAAGTCTACCAGGAAAGTTAGACCAGTCAGTCCTAAAGCTTTAGTTTCCAGTCTTCTGAGTTCCAGGGAAAACTGTTACCCAATAGTGAGGGATATAAAAGAGTTTTAAACATCCCAAATGATGGAAGGTAAAAAACAAATAACTTGTTAGACTGAACTATCAGGGAACCACCAGCCTCGAGATCAGCTACAAAACCTACAAACAAAACCGGGTATTCATGCTGTGGCCTTATGACATTAGGAGGTTTCTAAGTTTAAATAACTTATTAGGGGGTTAGCTGAGGAGTGTTGTTATCAGTTAACTGGAGGGATAGCATAAGGTGATCAATGGAGGTTGAAAAAAAGGTGTTCTTCCAATTAGCTTTCTAATTGATCAAGAAAAATCCTGAGAAACAGTTTGAAGGCATTCTAATAAATGAAGTTAAAGGCTTTTTTTGTGATTTTACATGCCTTCATAATTAAAGGTGCACAGAAGCCATTTTATAAAGCTGAATTACATGGGAGTTTCACAGCTTGAAGTGAAACAAAACTCAAAGATTTGCGTAGGGAATACAATTTGTTCAGTTGGTTATTGATTACTAACCCTTTTTCTTTCTTTTATTTTCACTGTATCTTAATTCACTAAACCTAGATGCTAGATGCAGTTACATTACAATACCAGTTTAAAAGGGAGAACTGGGAAACTTCAAATTACTGTTAGGTACAATAGTAGGATAATGGGCACCATTAATAAAACATTTTGCCATTCTGAAGTGCCTGTTGTATGAGAGTGACTTAAGAATAGTAAGATACATCAGTTTTGGAGTAGTTTTATAGGTTTTTCCACAGTGGTCAGATATATTTTAATACTGAATTAGGAATTCCTATAGAAGTAGGAATTACGGACATGGTTTGAAGGCAAAGAAGGAATATTTTAAATGATAATTTATCAAATCAACACAAAGTAAATGATGTATTTTACTTATGTGACCATCCAATGAGAATATAGACGGTATGCTTGATCTATTTTGTGTGTGTGCACATATTATAGAGGCTCAGATACTATGGTAATGGGGGCCTTATAAAAATGTAAATAGAAATATAGGGACACAAATACAAATAGAAACATAAGGACACAAATACTAGGACCAAGATTTTTTAAAATGGATGCTGAAAAATAGATTCCTAAATACATATACATATAAAAAGTACTAAGCACCCATTAACTTCTATGGGAGCGGTGGATTGCTCAGCACTTTTGAAAGTCAGGCCACTAAAGGCCTAAATATGGACTTAGGCACCCATTTAAAAAAATCTTGGCTTTTATGTATGTGAGAGTCTGACAAAAGAACCATTTTTAAAAAAAAAGAAGCAAATATTAAAAACAATTTAATTTGGATAAAAAATTACATTTGTTTACTAATACCCCGGAACAGCTTTTTATCCAGTGCAAATCTGTATCAGTCCAAAAGATAATGAGTTCAATACTATGCTAGAGTTTAAATGTCAAACATCACCCTTTGCTACAGTTAACAAATGAAGTTCTACCATGTGTGAAAATTTCATGATGATACAATTTGTGGTTACTGATATATTTCAATACATGGTGGACAGTTATGGTAGAATCTTTCTTAGCCATCCCTCAGATTTCATTCAACTTCATTACAATGTGGATGACCTTCACAAATCCAATAACATGCAGTGTCAAAATTGTCTGGAAGAAAGTGAATGGATATGCCTAGAGTGTTGAGTGAAATATACTTAATTCTGATAGATAAACTTTTTATTTAAAGAGCTCCATACAGGCTGAAACACAGGAGTCAGAGATAATGTGTAAATCAGAAGACATCTTTTAGCTAATGGCGTGCTAAATGCCAATATTCAACAAAAATGACATCTATATATCTGTAGTACATTTACTCAATACACCTCTTATTTCTTAGGCTTTGTCTACACTAACACTTTTATCGGTAAAACTTTCGTTGGCCAGGGGTGTGAAAAAAAACACTGACAAAAATGCTGATGTAGACAGAAGCTCTCCTGACGACATAGCTAACGTCGCTTGTTGGGGTGCTTTAATTATGCCAACAGGAGAGCTCTCTTCTGCCGGCAAAGAGCAGCTACACGGCAGACTTTACAGAGGCACAGCTGTACTACTACAGTTGTGCCGCTGTAAGGTCCGTCGTGTAGACGTAGTCTTAATTAGAGTAATGAGCATAGTCAGGGTATTGCTGAGCACATATCACTCTGAATGCCACTTGGAGCATCCACTATTTTTGAGATTAGGAACGAAGGAGTTATACTTGAGAGTTTAAGAATATATAATTCCCCATTCATTACTTCCAAACCCATCAGGGCAAAAGAAAACTAGATCTATGTAGCTCTAAGATGATTACTTTGCTTATGAGAAAAAAAACAGAGAAGTTGCATGAATGAAAGGGTATTCATGAAAGGTGAGGGATTCCAAGGAGAAAACAAATCAGTAGTAGCACAGGCATTGATATATTAGTGACAAATGAAGCCAATGGCAATAAGTAGTTGATTTTAAGGGAGGACATATTCCACTCAAACACCATAAAGCCATACACACCCTTTTTATTTTCATTCTCTATATGAATTTGCTTTGTACTGTGACAAGGAGAACATACTGGAAAACAGTTGTGTAATTATCAGTGGCCAAATACGTATACCATAGTTATTAGGCAGTCAAGTTTGGGTGCCTCGTTCCACATTTGCCTCGATGGGAAGGGTTTCCTGGCTAAACTAAGTCTCCGCAACTCTTGCTAAGCCACTGAGGTGTATGATGGGAAATTGAGTCCAGCAAGTGAACCTGCATGAGATACACAAACTGCAACTCCCATAAGACACCACAGCAACATTTCCTAATTGACAGTTTTCAGACTTTGGTCAAAATATTTTGACTGACAGATTTCCTGGTTTTGGGTGTTCAGTTTTATGAAATGTCACCATTTTTCACAGAACACAGACACTTTGTGCAAAAAATTTTGTTTAGCCAAAAACCCAATTTTCCATCAAAAAAATGGTTTCAAAAGAAAATTGTCAACCAGCCCTATGTGGAAGTCAACATTTGATATAAAGGGAAATCTTCTGTCTTCTTTTATCACAATCTGGCAGCAGAGCTTATTAGTTTAGTTTTAGGTCCACTAGAAGATATTGCAACTGAAAAATAGATGAGTAAACATATTCCAGTACAGAGCACTGGTATACATATGAAATAAGTGAGGCAGCATGGCTTAGTGGCTAAAGCACTGGATTAGCACTCAGAACTGAAATCTATTCTCAGGTCTATCACAGGCCTACCAAGACAAATTTGGGCAAATCACTTCACCACTTGGTGCCTCAGTATCCCCATCTGTAAAATGGGGATAATGAAACTGCCCTCCATTGTAAAGAGCTCTGAAATCTATGGATGAAAATGAGCTAGGGATTATGATGATGATACATTACAGCAGAGAGTATTAATTGATCAGCTAAAGCCCATCACATGTTAACTTAGAGGAAACTTTCAAACTCTGAATAAGTTAGTGAGTTCAAAGAAAATAACAGAGACTTAGCAGAGTGCAGCTGGCAACCCAATACTCTTAAAAGACTTCTTAAGGAAACAATAGCCAGGATGGAACACGCATGGGGGTTTGGCTTCTCACTTTTTCTTCCACAAGCTGACATTCGTTTCTTAAATAAGGAAGAAGGAAATAGCTAGCTACTAATCTTGCATCTTCTTATATCCTATGGAGGGCTAATGATGTCTTCTCTAACTATTCCGTTCAATGTGGGGGCTGGCATTGGTATAATGATTACTGGTGGGGCCTGCCATTCCACAATTCTGGACCATTGAAGTAGCAGTTTTGCCATTGGACTTCAAGAGAAGCATGATCGTTCCCCACGTTCCTGTATCCAGCATTATCACTGACTTACTGAATAACCCTGGGGTGGTCCCTTAAGCTATCTGGCCCAGATCCTCAAAAGTACTTAGGCACAAAACTCTCATTGAAACAGCTCTTCCAGGCAGTCCAGGGGGCCAATGGCCAAGTCACAGTTTGTCGCCCCCGCCCTCCCCCAAGAGTCCTCCAGAATCTTGCAGGCAGCTGGAGGATGAAGGAAGGGTAGGGGGGCCAAAACCCTCCTTCTCCACTGGGTCCAGTCCACGGGAGAGAGGCAAGGTGTGACTCAGTCCCTTTTGTCTCTACTCCAGATCAGCCGGCTCTAGGCTATTTCTTATCTTCCCTATTTTTCCTTCTGGATAGGGCATGGCCACAGTCTTCTGCTTGCACACTCAATACTTCAGAGCCTCAGCAGGGGGGTTCCCAGCTCAAGCTCAGAGTCCAATTGTTCCTTGTAGTCAGGTCTTGCTCACAGTCCTGGTCCTTCCTCAGCAGCTGCAGCCAGACTTTCTCTCTCTCCCCCCTCCCCTACAGCTGCAAGAGCTCCCTTTTAAGCAGATCCTCTATAGTGAGTATGCCCGGCAGCTACTGAGAAGCAGGATATTCTTGACCCAGTGCTGTTCCACCACTCTGTTATCCTTAGTGTAAACCCCATCACAAACAATTACTAGTTTGTACCTAACACTAATCATATAGAAATCAAAGGTTTATAAAACTTTTTAATTTGGTGAGTGCCTCTACATGTATATAGGTGCAAACAAATATAAGCTTCTGTCATAGCAAGAGCTAGTGCTCTGTTATTTCAGGTGAAACTCAGAAACCTCCAATAATTCTGGAATAAAAGAACATAAGAAAGGCCGTACCGGATCAGACCAAAGGTCCATCTAGCCCAGTATCCTGTCTACCGACATGGCCAATGCCAGGTGCCCCAGAGGGAGTGAACCTAACAGGCAATGATCAAGTGATCTCTCTCCTGCCATCCATCTCCACCCTCTGACAGACAGAGGCTAGGGACACCATTCCTTACCCGTCCTGGCTAATAGCCACTAATGGACTTAACCACCATGAATTTATCCAGTTCTCTTTTAAACTCTGTTATAGTCCTAGCCTTCACAACCTCCTCAGGTAAGGAGTTCCACAAGTTGATTGTGTGCTGCATGAAGAAGAACTTCCTTTTATTTGTTTTAAACTTGCTGCCTATTAATTTCATTTGATGACCCCTAGTTCTTGTATTATGTGAATAAGTAAATAACTTTTCCTTATCCACTTTCTCCACATCACTCATGATTTTATATACCACTATCATATCCCCCCTTAGTCTCCTCTTTTCCAAGCTGAAGAGTCCTAGCCTCTTTAATCTCTTCTCATATGGCACTCGTTCCAAACCCTTAATCATTTTAGTTGCCTTTTTCTGAACCTTTTCTAGTGCCAGTATATCTTTTTTGAGATGAGGAGACCACATCTGTACGCAGTATTCGAGATGAGGGCGTACCATCGATTTATATAAGGGCAATAATATATTCTCAGTCTTATTCTCTATCCCCTTTTTAATGATTCCTAACATCCTGTTTGCTTTTTTGACCGCCTCTGCACACTGCGTGGACATTTTCAGAGAACTATCCACAATGACTCCAAGATCTTTTTCCTGACTTGTTGTAGCTAAATTAGCCCCCATCATATTGTATGTATAGTTAGGGTTATTTTTTCCAATGTGCATTACTTTACATTTATCCACATTAAATTTCATTTGCCATTTTGTTGCTCAATCACTTAGAAAAAGATACTGGGTTTTTTGAAGCTGGAGAATGGTTGCAAAAAGGGAACTATTCCTCCACTTTACTTCCTCTTTTTGTAATAAAGGATAAGGACAGGTAATAAAAGTTGAAAAAGTATTTTCAGTTAGAGTTGCAATATGAGTTTGTGTGATTCTGCTATACAAAAATCAGCTTAATTAATGAATTGGTTAAAAATGCAATTTCCACAAAATATTTTGAATGAAATGAATATATTCCTAAAAAAAGTTATTTTGAATTGAAAGAGGAAGTGAATTATTTGAAATGGAAGTGAAATTAACATTTTGCCCCCCACCCACCCACCCCTGCTCTTTTTTGGGGCGGGAGGGGCATTTCAAAGAGGAAAAAATAAACCCCAAACAGGAATATTTTTGTTTTGATTCAAACAAACATGTTTTTCTGAACTGTTAGTCAAGAACTGGAAAATTTCATACAATAATTATGCATGAAAATTTTTCACAAATCTAAAAAATGTTGACAAATGTTTTGACTAGCCCAATTGTTTATGCCGGTCATGGTCACAGGGCTAGCTACACTGTTTGCCTTTATAGTCTCTCTGAGAGCACCCCATGAGGTGTCAGGCCTTTACCTATCCCATCTCATATTGGAGTTTTGCAAGTCTTCCATTCTTAGATATAGCCCTGGCAGGACCCATGTATCTACCCTATATACCCATCAGGTCCGATTGAGTTCGGGCACATGCAGTCTTCTCTTTGGGAGTCTGTGACCAGTGGTATAGAGTGATAAAACAATCTTCTGTAAATCAGAGCAGTTTATTTTAGCAGTAAGAACAGAGTTATGTTTAAGAAAAATACAAGATTTGAGAACTATTTTGCTTGCTTCCTAACATGCAACATGACTAGTTTCTGACTTCTATAGAGGATTGTGAATAAGGCTATGTAACCTAGTATTACCATTTAGAAGTAATAAAGCAGAAAATGAGCATTTAATGAGAGTTGTAAGGCAAATTAGATGAGAGGTTAAAAAAAGTAATTTTATCTAAATAAAACATCTTTTCAGGTTTACTATATATTTGTTTCTTTAAAGATACTATAATCAGGTTGAGGATGATTTAGTAAAAGAATTAAGTAGGATAACTGGGGCCAGGTCTACACTACCCCCCCTAATTCGAACTAAGGTACGCAACTTCAGCTACGTGAATAACGTAGCTGAAGTTCGAAGTACCTTAGTTCGAACTTACCTTGGTCCACACTCGGCAGGCAGGCTCCCCCGTTGACTCCGCGGTACTCCTCTCGCCGAGCTGGAGTACCGTAGTCGACGGCGAGCACTTCCGGGTTCGACTTATCACGTCCAGACTACACGCGATAAGTCGAACTCAGAAGTTCGATTGCCAGCCGCCGAACTAGCGGGTAAGTGTAGCCAAGGCCTAGGACAGGTTTACCTTTATTTCAAAAGGGATAAATACATGTTTTTAAACATATTGTGTAGAGACTGAAATAATTCTGTGTCAGAATGAGATCTTAAAATTATTTACCGTACTGGTGGCAGATGCAGAAATGTGACAAGTCTTTTCCATTGCTGGATTAAAATTGTAGTAATTTGTACTGTTTAGTTTGTAGGGTTATGGCTACATGTTTCAGCACTTACGATTTAATTAAAGGAAAAAGAAAGAAAGAGCTTATAGCGTTGAGTGCATTATGTTCCATATTATTCCACAGCACAAAGCCAGTTCACCATTCTGATTCCTGGAATCAATCACTGAAATACAGTACTAGTCACTAGTAGTATAGTTCAAGGTCTCATAGACTCATAGACTGAAGACTATACTGTAATGTTACAATATTCCCTGAATAACGGGCAGCACATGGCTGTACCGCTACAGGAGCAAGCCAGAGAATGAATTGTGATTCAGTCATGATTCTTCCTTTGCTTACCACTTGCTCTGAGGAAAGCGCACATTGCTTGATCCCCTTTTTGTCCAGCAGATTATTCCCTGCTGTTCACCCAGCCAGCTACTCTGGCCGTGAGTAAGGAGGCTCCTCCTGCTCATTAACACTATTTGCCTCTTCCACACTCATTTGCTCATAGTAGAGAGTATTGGCTAAGAGGTCCCTACTCTCCCCCTCAAAATCTTAGCAGGACTGTAAGTGGGACTTTATTACCCCTTATTCCTGTGTAGCCATATAAAGACTGACAATTTAGCCCATAGTGAAAGAGATTACATTAAAAAACAAACAAACACATACCTTAAAGAAAATTTAAGGTTACCAAGTGTAACAATCATTCATTCAAAAGTTAAGAAATTCTGATTTAAGGCTGCTCAGTATAGCCCTCTTCTACATATCCATTGATATAGTCCTTAATTACATGATCACATACTATTTTTTCCAGAAGACCCTGCCTCAATGAGTGCACAGAATAGATGTTCACAGTATGTGATCATGTAACTAAAGACAATCATAATACACATGAGCACGGATAGGCATTTTATAATTTAAGTGCTTGACTTTTCAGCATTAACATTCTTTATAATTAGCTTTTTTAAAATGTAATTTCCTAGGTTTACTGTAAATTGAAAATAAACAAATTCCATCATGTGACACTATGTTGACAACTACATGGTTCAGTGTAATCAGAAACTCTCTACCATTTGATTTATAATAGAGTAACTAGTAGGTGCAGTAGGTTGTTATCTCCTGTGGATCAGCCACTACAGAGGAATGAATCACACATTTTGCCAGAGGACTTCACAGTTATTTGATGACAATAGGTGATTGCTGAACCCAGGATTGCTAAATTTCATTTCCAGTTTGCAGAAGAGCATGTCTTCTAGTGTTCAGAGATTCACTGGCCCCCATCTTCCCCTTTCTACCCCCCAGCATGACTTCCTCCTTCAGAACCCCAGCATGTACTTTTCTGTCTCTATTTTCCCCAATTATTTCTCCCACAGCCTGTCCCTACAACTTCTCTGCTGTTATTTCCCCCATCCCATCCTGCCTTCCCCCTCCCACTCTGCTCCTCACTCATCTACATTTGAGTCAGATTGTTTCCTCTCTGTCCTCCATGCCTATCCAGGGCACCAGCACTGGGGCATTGAAAATACAGGTCAGACATTCTCCCTGCTCTCAGTTCTGGTGCACAGCATCACAGCAGTCCCCAACTGCCAGGAGGAACAACTGCACTTACAATGGGGCTGGAATTGAACCCAAAGTCAGCACACACCCCACCCCTCAATTTTATAGGAGATTCTGGGAACACATTTTAATTTTGCACTGTGCTGGGTTCTGTCCAGTTCTAATCTGGAAGTGACAAAATATAGCAAAATATACTGATCTTTGTGGCATTCTTTGCCACAACCAGAAACAGGAAGTTCCAAAAATTCTGCATGAACGCTCATCTTGTGAAAACTTCCAGCCCAGTTATTCCAACTCACAAAGTTCAGATTGTTTAGATAAACTTCATATACTCATCCAAACTGAACCTGAAAGCCAATCCTTTGGGAATTTGCCCGTCATTGCCTATGAAGTTTATCTATTCCTTTAGAAGTAACATAATCAGAGAAACACACAAACTGTACTAAAATATACTGTATTCTTTCTTTCTTTGTGAAAAGGCAACTGACAATAGCTTGAAAAGAGAGACTCTCAAAATTACCCTATTCATGGCATTTCACAGCTCTTAAACGGACTGATGCTTTAAGGTTGTGTTTTGAACAAACCTTTAAACAGATGTATGGTTTAGGCAGCCATGTGGACATTCTTCTCCACAACAAGCTTTCGATTGCTTTGTAAAGATGTGGTTCCAAGAATCACTGTCATTTTAAAAAGCCAAAAGCAATTGTATTCTCTTCCCTACTGAGAGTGGACCTGGGTTAAACAGCTGGCAGTCATTGGGAACCCTGAGAAAATCTTACACACTGAAAGTAAGAATCTTGTCTTCACTACATCTAAAACACCTTATAACATGATACCCTCGTTACTTTGTATTAAAAGGTGTTTAAAAGCCCTCAGATTGCAATGAATGGGAGTCATAGCAATAGCAATTTGGTGTGTTTCTTTTCTCATGTAGTACAATGCTGGCATTGTAGAACATGAGCAAAATAAGGAATTGTAAGGTAAATGCTTCATGCTATGGTTTGACAGTGCTTAAAATTGGTCATTAACTTACTGCATGCTAACCAGAGAATAGAAAGTATAAAATATATCTGTGGCCACTTTAGCCATTCGGAGGAGAAGAGAAAAATTCATGACTGAGTGGCAGCAGGAAAACAATTTGTTCTAATATTAGCTGAGGCAGGAGGATTCTAGATGCTAGACTGACTCCTAGAACAAAAGGTAGCTGAGCATGACTATAAAATATCCTATAAAAAAAAAGGAGAGGAAGGAATTCTATTGACTTCACTAAACTGTAATGTACAGCTGTTTGCCCCAACTTTGACCATTTGAGACAGTTGCCACAACCAGTAGGAATGTCAGAACCAATTAGTTATCAGTAGAGAGGGGAATAATGATCATATTATTAAGGCTCAGGACGAGTAGTCATGTCTTTTGGGTTCTGTTCAGGCTCTGCCACAGACTTCCTATGTGAATTTTGTCATTTACCCTCTCTGTACATACAGACGCCCCTACATACCTACAGAAGAGCTGTGAACATTGTTAAGGTGCTCAAACACTATGGTGACTATGATTAAATTACACCTCAAAATGAGACAAAAGGAAAATACATAGAAGGTTGTGCTTGTGCCTGTTCCTAGCATGGGTACACATAGCTTTCACTTCCTTATGCCTCCCACAAAAGAGTCAGAGACAACTAAAAGCCCTGCACTAGTGGGAGCACAGGAATTGCTGCCTATGATTTACTCTCTACAGCAGCCTGCGGAACCAAAGGGATAATAGAGTAAGAAAATTTCCTCTGTGTGTCATGGAATTATTGTGAATTATGCAATCTGTTATAAAGACAGTAGTATTTACCTGTTGAATGATACTGGAGGGGATTTAAAGAGCTTCTCTCTACCAAAGGGGAAGCTGAGATATTACGATAATTGCAGTTGTCAATGCAGGAAGAATAGGATGAAGAACGAACAGCACTAAATAAATCACGTACATACACAGTCACTGCCTCAGATAGGAATACTGTATTCAGTGTAATAAAACTGAAATATGGGATAACCATATAGACAGACCCAATCAATCAAATTTTATTCCAGGGCGTCCAAATAAAGTTGTTTTACAGTCCATGTCTTTTACCTGACTTTTTTGCCCCCTCAGAACTGTTTAATCCTCGAACCCAATATCCTCAGATTGCTTCTACATAAAATGAATGTGTAATATTGTTGCTTCCATTAGAAATCATGACTACAAAATGATAGGCCACTGAAAAATATTACCGACAGCCATAGAAAAAACATCGGGGGAGGTTGGGATACTGAGAGATCTCTGTAGTTTCACACTTTGGAGAAGTTTGCAGCCACATTTAGGGGGTAGGGCATGTGCTATCCATGCATTCCCATAGACAATTGGGGAATTTGCATAATGAGCTAAACCTTTTAGGTCACTCCCTGACTCCCTACCCCAGCCATCAAGCTTCTTAATTACACACTGTCCCTGCAGTACTTGCACAGAGGGGCTTCTATCCTCTCAGAGGTGGAGACAGAAACAATGTCTATTTATGGTCCTCTTGCTCTTCTCTTAGTTGATTGTTTTTGCACTTGCTTGAGTTTCTTTTTACCAACACAGGGGTGGACAACATAGCACTAAACCAGCAATTCTCAAAATGTGAGTCGGGACCCCATTTTAATGGGGTTACCATGGCTGGTATTAGCCTTGCTGAGGTCTGGGGCTGAAGACTGAGACTCACTGCCCAGGGTCGAAACCCAAGGGTTCAGGTTACAGCCTTCCCCCCACCCCGAGGGCTGAAGCGCTTGGGGTTCAGCTTTTGCTCCCCTTTCCTCCCCCACCCAGGGTGGAGGGGTTTGGGCATGCTCAGGCTTTGGTCCCCCATCTTGGGGTTATGTAGTAATTTTTGTTGTCGGAAGGGGGTCGTGGCGCAATGAAGTTTGAGAATCCCTGCACTAAACCTATTTAACATTATATACACGTTTATATTTGTACTCTAGCACAGGCTATAATTGACCTACGCTTACAGTATACTTCTTCATTTTTGCCTCAGGAAAAAGACATTCAGGGGAGGTGGAAAAACTAATATTAATTGACCTTGTAATATATTAATTCACATTAAAAGTCAATTCCATTCTGTAGGTGGCAGTCTTGTGTCTGGGTCATGTAACGCTCCAGCACGCTGATGGAGGTGACATATTGTGGATGAAATGTTAAACCGAGGTCCACCTTCTGACCACTTGTGGTCAATAAACATCCTATAAAACTTCTTTAAAGAGCAGAGGTGTTGCCAAGTATTTTCATCCTGGCCAAACTTCAACTTGGGCAATTACTAGAGCTTAACTGGAATTTTTCAATGAAACATTGAATGCCAATTCATTGAGACCAACATTTGTCATAGAAATTTGACAAAACTAATCCACCCAAGAATGGTCAATCGCCAGGTGGCCAGGGCATTCACCTGGGAGTGGGAGACCCAGGTTCAAATCCTTGCTTTGAAACCTGTGTCTTCTACATTCAAAGTGTATGCCCTAAACACCTGGCTATTGACCTTGGTATTCTTGGATAGGTTGCTCTCAATCTCTCCTATTAGAGCTTTTCCACAAGGTATAAATAATTAAATATTCATTGGGCAAAAGAAAGTAATTCTATTGCTCAAGGACATTCAACTGCATGACACAGACTCTTGAACCTGGGCCTCCCACAAGTCAGGTGAGGGTACTAGCTACTGTGGTCTTTCTCTAACAACCCCCACCCCAAAACAAAACCCACAGTGTTAAAAGATCTCAGTTTCATCCCAGTGTGGAATGGGAAAATTTTTGCAGAATGGGAGAAATGTTTTCCACCCCGCTGTAGTAATTACATTCTGCCTCTCTTAAATTACACTGCAGTTTAAGTTGGATACATATTTTCTTCACTCCTAAACTATTTTGCAGTGTTGCTATCTGTTAAACAGATGCAGCATTTGAATTAAATGTTTCCTGTATATAGCTAGGATATCACTTAGTTACTGCAAGTCTAAAGCTGTTTAGACTCCACAAGAGTAAAATGCACTACACACATTCTTTTTTTTTTTAAATTGCAGTATATATTTGATAGAGATAAACTGGAAAATATTAAGTGACGTAACTGCCAAATGAGCAAATATAGTCTTGAGATGTGATTTTCAGTCCTATATTACTCAATTCTACAGTGTGCACTCTAACAGAAGTAAATGCATTTTTATATTGCTATGTTTTTGCTGCATCAGATTTCCCAGGTGACTTTTCCCCAGCACCAATCAGAACCATAGCACATATTATATGGTGAGGGACCCATCTGCTACTTCTACTTCATAAAATGACTCGGGATATTGGGATATGCCCAAAAAAATGCTTTTAGGTTTTCAGCAAATCCATTTCTTCTTATCCATTTTGACCTAATTTTTATCCAAGAAACATGTGACACTTAAGTGAAAGTTGGCTAAGGATCTCCTCTGAGTCATATATCAATCTACTCCCCTGTCTCAGGAGGTGTTCTAAGCTCAGTCTTCACCAACTGAGAGAATTAAAGTCTTGAGTATCATTCCCTAAGCAAAATTATTGTATTTCACTGTACAATGCTGCTCCCGTTTCAGTAGATCAAATTATGGCTATGTGGCTTTACAGCATCATCACGTAAGGGTTTGTCTACACTTAAAATGCTACAGGGGTTCTCCCATCAGTGTAAGTAATCCATTTCCCCAGAAGGTGGTACCTAGGTCACCGGAAGAATTCTCCTGTTAACCTAGTACTGTCTACTCAGGGACTTGGGTCAGCTAAACTTTGTCACTCAGGAGTGTGGATTTTTTTCCACTCCTGAGCAACATAGCTAATTTTCTAGTGTATACCAGCCCTTACTCTCATCCTAGAATCAATTGAAATGGGGCTAAAATTATACTACTGAGCAAAAATAAGTATTTTGCAGACTCCGTTTTGGCTGGCCTAATGCTGACTGATTATAAACAAGAATAGTGTTCAGATGAGCAGTAGCTAAATAAGTATTGTAAATAATCTTGTCTTCTTAGTATTTCTTTATCATTTTAAGTTACCCTCTATGACATAGTGATGTGTAAGATGGGACTACAAGAAGGTCTTTGATAAAATGTCGCCAGTGGTTTAAAAGGACTGTAACAGGGTGTACTCACTTCCAGAGTACCCCCTCGTGCCAGGATATGGTTCTGCTCTAGCAGCCCCAGTCATCTCTCATTCTAGTATTGCTGTGGTCTGCAGCTTCCATATCCTGGCCCTCTGGCCAGATCATCTTTCAGTTCATCCCCTTAAGGGGTAACAAGAGAAATACAAACAGAAAACCAAAAGTCTGTGGTCTTTATGTCAGGGCTTCAGCCCCCATCTGGGACTCATCCATTTGTCTTTGTCTTTTCACATCCTGAGTCCTGTACTTCCCCTCTTGGTGGGGGAGAGAGGTAGGAGAACTCAGACCCACCCTCTCCTCTAGGTTCCAACCCAGGGACCCCATGTTAGGCAGTTAAGGCCTGCATCTTACTAGCTCTTGCCACTTCCCAATGGACAGGGAAAGAGGGGAACCTTGCGTCACCCACTGTGCACAGCTCCTTGTCCTGGTTCCTTAATGAGAAAGACAATAACACTACTTATTCCCCAGGACTGCGTCCTTTTTTCCAATATCATCTGTTTTCTAGGTCCCTGCATACCTCAGACCTCTGAAAATCCTAAAGGGTCATGCCACATGATGGTGCCTACTGATCAGCCTATTACCCTTAAGAGAACAGACTACCCCATTACAGGGACACTGCAATGATTTCCCTGGTTCTAGTGAAGTCAACACGGACATGGCTAATCACCACTGTCAGAGATACATATTTGGAATTCTTAAAAATACCTCTGAAGAACCTTATTCCTTTGGAATGGACCAGGTTGCACCAAGTTTCAAAGACTTTAAAAAAAATCAAAGGGAACGATACCCAGGACCTTCTATTGTCTTTTCATTCAAAGTATAAACATTTCCAGCCAAGTGCAAGTTCATCTCCCTCTTTCCCCTCTCTACAGTTTCATCCCAATGCTATTTCATGCTTCGTAATGTTTAAACTGTAAATGATTTCCAATCCACTCTTCCTCTGTATAAGCACCTGCACCTGTGGAACTCAGGGGTTATCACAGGATAAATATTTGTGAGATTCCCATGTTAAAATACTGAGAGAACATTAGTGCGGTGATGTCTGTGAATAACTAGCTGGACAAATAGATGGAAGCAGACATATGACACGTACCGTAGACTGTACAATTTGACTAACTTGGAGACAAAAATGCTTATGAAGTACTGTCAGGCTTTTAAGGGTTTTTTTATCCTCACCCCTTTTAACAACACTCTGGTAGATTTCTCTGTCTATCATTGCACCTGCTATGTTAGTGATTGTATTGAGTGTAAGTGCATGTTACATGAGGAGCTTATAGGTTTGCTATATGGATGTATGTGTAGGATAGACCAACATGTGGTACAATTTATATTACTAGCTATGCTCCTAGTTAAATGGAGCAACATTTTTTTGTTCTGAACCTACATTACTGTGGGGTTGCGTACTTCTGAGGAATGTTATTTATTTGATATTTTTGTTGCTGATTTTTAGAATGGATTATCCCATTGTACCAGCAATATTATATTATATTTAAGGCTGAGGTGGCCCTTCAATTTTTAAATCCCCATTTTCAAACATCTTCTTTTAAAGTTACTTTTAGATTGAAATTTCTCTTTGTTTCAACCAACAGCGATGTTCATCTAGTGAAATGTCTCATAAAAATCTGCTAGGACCTGATTCTGCTCCCATGTAATTGAGTAGTGCAAGTTCAGTCCCCTAATCTGTTTTTTAGTTATTGGAGCAGGAAAAGAAAACACATTTTACCCATAAAATATATGTATATGCTTTATTGCACATGGAGGACTCAAAAATGACTATTGTAAAACTTCAAACTTGGCATATTCATACTCCTGAATGAGCTCTAAGATGAGGCATATTTTTGAAAAAAAATATTTAGGAAAATAATTTATAATATAGGAAATAATATACTGCACACGTGCAGTGTGTTAGTTTCTCTGAATAACTGAAAGACAAACTAGTGTTGCAAACATTCAGACCTACAAAATCTACCTCCCTGCTATCACAGGGCATGATTATATCTACTGTAAAGAGGGTGGACTACATTTAGTCAGGTTGTGCACTCCTCAACAAACTTTTCTGCAACAGAAGCCATCCTCCATCTGATAGCACTGTCCTGGATTATAAATTTACTATAAGGAACTATATATAACAAATGCAAATAATAATATATCCGATTTATGGGCTTATTCCTGCAAGGTGCTGAGAAGAGTTGGTTGAAAATGGATTGGCAGAACAGTTTTCCATTGAAAAATGCAATTTCATCAGAATTAAAATGGTCATGAAATTTTGACAGGAAAAATCTAAATTAATCATTTTTTACCATCTTGTTTCATTAAGGTCTAAACATTTCATTTTGTTTGTCTCATTTTGATTCATTTAATCATTTATATTACAATATTAATTTTAAGATGTATATATTAAAATAATATATAAAGTATCATATTAAAATTAATACTTTATCCTAAAAGTTGACATGAATCAATATAAGAAAGTCTAAGTGAACCCTTCATTTCAGGGAAATTTTGGCTTTTCTTTCAAATTCAAAAGGTAATTTTTCCCAAATGTTGGCGTTTCCTGTGAAATGGAAATTCCAATTCCCAACCAGCTCTACTTCTGAGCACTCAGGCCCCAATCCAGTAAAGCACAGGAGTAGTCTCACTGAAGTCAATACAGCTACTCATTTGTCTATAGTTCTTATATGCTTACATCCTTATATGGGGAGAAGGTGAAGAGTCTAACACAAATATCTTTTTTTGCACCAACCTGCTGCTAAAGCTTACACGCCTGAAACATGATTATAATCACCAGAAAAAATATCCATTTTCCTTCAACTTGATAACAGAACTGGGTGAAGTTGGATTTTGTTTTTTTGGTTGTTTGGCTTATTTTAAAAATGGCCTCTTTTTTTTTTTTTTTTGCTATAAAAATGGTTGCAAAATTTTTCATAATGTTTCACCAAAAATGCTGTATAATAAGTTTCAGCATATTGGATGTTCTACAAACACTTTTGTTCTTTTGTTACTGATTATTTTATATAAGACATCAGCTCTAAATAAGCAGAGGAAGAAGAGTATATGATATGTAATTTCAATAAATGTGAACAAAAGAATTGTCCGTGAAACTAGATAGGCAGACATTACCAAAAATGCAAAGTTTCAAGTAGTTGGGTTCCACAATCTGAGAAAACAGGGAAAAGGGGAAGAAATTAAAACCAACATAAAAGATGACTGGCTTAAATGGAGAGAGATAAATGGCGTAGTAAGTGACATGAAGATACCTGTAAGACTGAAAGTCTATGAAACATTGGTCCGTCCAGTTTTAGTGCATGCAGCTGAGTGTTGGACAACAAAGAAGAAACATGAGCAAATGATCTGTTCCACAGAAATGCAAATATTGAGATGGATGAGTGGTACTGTATAAGCAAGAAAGACCACACGAGGAATATGTATGTTATAGACACGCTCGGAGTGAAAAAATGAGGCATGCTGGCTTAGATGGTTTGGTCACATAAAGTGGAATCCTGACAACTATGTGGGTAAGTGAGTCCAACAGATCAAAATTAAAGGGAAAAAGCAAAGGCCAATCCAAGAAGAAGTGGTGGGATGTCATAAAGGAAGATATGTTATCATGTGGTGATAGAGGAGATGGCATTGAGCAGAGCACTGTGGAACAAATGCAGTATCTTAGTTTCCAGACCAGTAAACTGCTCTGTACAAAGGACTTGGGCACCTGTACAGAGGCCTATTGAAAACACTGGGGCTCTGCAAGCAGCTTGCAAAATTGGGCCATGTGAAAGGATACAGTCACCACCAGTGCCACCTCGTAGTCAGGCAGAGATGCAGCAGGTTGCCCCTCTCCCTGATGTTCACCCTTTTCTATTACAATTCTGTCTTGTGGGGTCTACTCCTTCTTTTGGGGATCAGGCGGGTCATGTGTTCCAGTATACATGGGGTATACAGAAGAAAGTTAACTAACAGCCTAGATTTTTTGGTGCCTGCAAGGGCTTCAGGGCTCTCTCTTTAATTCAAGGATTTGGGATCTGGACTCGTGAGCATTCCCCTTTGGGATCTGGACTCCCCCTTTGTTGTGCTGTCTTTTGGAGTTAGTAGGGGAGCCTGGGCCAACCCTCTCCGCTAGGCTTTGGTCTAGGGCCCAATGGTGGGCAGCTTATTTCTGTGCCTTGGGATGTGAAGCAGCTGACTCTCTGGATCACTTCCTACCGAACACTGCCTTTTCCCCCCGGGTAAATTGAAGATCCAAAACTAAAGTTCGTAACCTTCACAAACAGTCACAAGTCTCTCCTTTGCGGGCTAATCTGTGTTGCCAGGTTTCATCCTACGAGAGCCCCTGGGCTATAGTTCCCCAGAGCTCAGAGAAGCAGTCTACTCCCTTACAGTGACTGCCTGCCTTCAGAGCTGCTCTGCTTCCCCTTTCAAATTCTGCCTCCAGCTTGTGCAGACTTTGCAGGTGCAGCAGAGCAGGGCCACCTAAGCCAGGGCTGCTCCCTAACTCCTTGGTCCCCAGTGTGGGGTTTGTATACCCAAGCAGAGGCCCAAATATATAGTACATCACATCATATCTTAAAATGAAAAATTGCACTTTTTTACAGTGCTTTGAAAATAGAACTGTATAAATCTGTTGAAGCATGTCTACTAAATTGCATGCTTTTAATATATGCAGCATTCTTTATTAATGTATATCAGTTGTGTCATCATGTACTTAAGTCCCTACTAATATACACATCACACAAGGAAAGTGAGACAAAATTTCAGTGAAAAACTGAACGTTGAAATTTCTTACTTTTCACCAAAGTCTTAAAATACTGAATACTGAATTAAAATATTTTCCCTGTAATCAATTGTATGTTCTTGGTATCTACATTGGGTACAGATATTTAGGGAGCTGTGTCTGAGGAAAAAAAGGAAATAAAATTAATATAAAATAGAGATTCATTATTTGAGCAAAATGTCCCACTGCACTAATAAATCTCAATTAACTTTCTGTAGTGGGAAATAGCGGACAGTCATCTAATAATAGCCCAGAGCAATTTTTATACAGTATAGGATAATGAGTCTGATATTATGTCAGGGTTTAAAATGTCAAGTGTTACCCTTCTGTGGTGCTTAACAAATGGAGTTCCACCATGTGTTTAAAAAAAAAATACACCTAGAAGATCATCTTTACTTACTGACGTATTAAAATGCATGGTGATTATTATTAAATTAAACATAGAACATTGATGGGGGAGGTAAGTAACATAATCACCTAAAAGTTAGATACACATCAATCTTTTAAAAACATTGAAAGGAAAGTTTGAGCAGAGTAGTGGAAAAATGTAATCCTGAATTATTCTTGGTTTTTTTTTTTCTCTCTCTCTCTCTCGTCTTTTTTTAACACATTGTTATCAGAACAGTCCCAAATAATTGTTGTCTGTTTTATGAGTCTGCTGACTGTGTCTTCATGGAAGTTGGTAGTGATCAATCTAATTAAAGGCAAACTCTTATTTTGAGAGAATTGGTCTATTACTAACTTCAGGCAAGGTACTTAATCTCTGTACCTCATTTAATCCACCTGCAAAATAAGAATAATACCTATCCACCCCAAGGGAAGGTGTGAGACAATGAATGTAAGGACACAAGGTGGGTGAGGAAATCTCTTTTATTGGACCAACTTCTGTTGGTGAGAGAGACAAGCTTTCGAGTCACACAGAGCTCTTCCTCGGGGCTAGGAAAGGTACTCCTGGCATCACAGCAAATGCAAGGTGGAACAAATTGTTTAGCATAAGTAGTTAGCACATAACTATTTATGCTATGTACTCTATGTCTGACCTATCAGTCCTCATCCTCAAAAGAAACTGCACAACACTTTGAAAAGATGAGCCTGTGAGCTTAAATTCATTACTCTGCTAGACACTAAAAATCATGGACTGAACAGAGACACTGGATTTATGGCTTATTACTACAATCTGCAACTCGCTAACCCCCTTGTTTTGTAGTATGACTGCAGAGGTGTTAACGGGCCACTTTACCTTGAATGGTCCCTTACAGTACATTCTAACTACTTATGATAAATCATCTGTTTAGGGGTAGATGATAAACCATCTCTTTGTGTGCCATTTTAATAAAAAGTGTTTAGAAGCACTTTGGAAACACCTAGAAATGTTCTGAAGAAATCCAAAGGTTTTGCCATACCCAGATCTTCCCTGAGCTCTCTGTTTTCAACTCTGTACCAGCAGTGTCCATTTCAGATACTATACATGAGTGTTTGCTGACATGCCACTGGGCAGGTCTTCCTTTTGATGATTTTGACCTTTATTAATTCAAGTCTATTCAAACTTCACCACTGATCTGACAACACTGACACCTTGTCACACTCTGATTTTGCAGGGAGCATTTTGAAAGAGTTCACAGGGCATCACACTCACTATACCTGATACCAGAAAGGAACTGTGCTTATTATAGCTTTTCTATTTGTATTGTTACTGTATGATAGCCAGACATTTTACTGTAAATAACAAAGGTAACTCCAAGAGTTCATAAGATGAACACCAGATTTAATATGTGAAGAGCTAGACTATTCATGTGATTGTATAAATTGGCTTCCATGAGCAAATTTTCTGGTTTGCCCTTTTCCTACTGAAAACGTGTCCCTAGCTGAGGTGGAATGCAATAAACCAAGGCAGTGTGTTTTTTAATCTGTGGGAGCTGAAAAGGTTACATTTGGTATGTGAGCTTCTATGCTCAGAATATACATATGCCTTCCATAAAACAAAACACAGAATAATCAGCATAATTTAACGAAGTCGAATGGCTGTGCTATTAGTATAACTCCTTGCAAAGAACCAAACAATAAAAACTTTTGAGGGAAACCTTGTTTCAACTTCCTTGCACTTGTGAATTTTTACAAGCAACACTGGCACTAGCTAGCTGAGTATTTAGTATACAGTCACAAAGGCCTGGAGTTTTGTAGAGGACTTGGACTCAAACCACTACAATACAGTAGGTAAAAAGTTACAATTTGCACCTATTTGCTAAAATTCAATACTTGCACGTGGCTAATGACCCCATCACTCAACATTACAAAGTCAAAGCCATAATAGAGATATAGAATATAACCTTTGCTTTTTCATACCTGTGCAATTCCACTGGCTTCAGTTGGTTACATGGTAATAATTGAGATCAGAATGTAGTCCAGTAATTATTACTGTAAAGGGAGATATCAGATATGCAAATACTTCTCAAACATTTCTGCCCTCTCGGTACTTTTTAGTCTTTCAAAGAAAATACTACTATCTTCTAATTTTAAAAGACAGCTCAAGTATCCTACTTACCCTAAATCACTTACATTTGGTGCCTAAGAGCACCTTTATCTCTACATTGTAATAAAAGACTCCTGCCTGGCTGCGGCTGGCCCAGATCAGCTGGCTTGGGCTTGCATGGCTATAAAATTGCAGTCTAAAAGTTCATGGTTGGGCTGGAGCTCAGGTTCTTAGACCCCATGAGGGTATCAGAGCCCAGGCTTCAGCCCGAGTCTGAAAGTCTACACTGCTGCTTTTAGCAATGCAATCTGAGCTCCACAAGCCTGAGTCAAAGATAAAATTCCTACGATTTTTGATTATTTAGGTGAGCAAATGGTGAGACCTGATCCTATCCTATGGGCTTTGCACACCCAGAACATCCATTGAAATCAATAAAAGTTTTGAGCTTGCAAAAGTCTGCATATATATATTACCCATATTATTCATGTAATACAAATGTATATACATGGACTAACCCTCCAAAAATGGATCCCGGAAGCATGCAGAGCACCTGCAATTGGGATTTATTTGGTAATGGGAAAATACCACCATGGGAAGACAGTTCTCTCTGCCCTCAATGGAAGATACGCAGATCTAGAGGAAGCAGAGGGGAAGAGCCAGCCAATTGAATTAAATTCTTATTTTCCAATGTGATCTTTTTATGTCCTTATTTATTTCTAATTTCTCTTTATTATCTTTTTACCAAAGGCAGATTAATAAATACTAATATTTTTAAAAGATGTTTTTGCTAATAGGTTGTGAAAGTACCTTTTTTCTTGTGCACTAGAGGTATGTGACCCTTTGTATGACCTGATGTGCAATATATGTGCTGGTAAATGTCCCAAGCACAAAAAGTGGCCCAGTGTTAATCATATGAGAGTATGCTTCAGTGACTGACAAATGTGTCAACCCCATTACTTACAAAGTAATGTTTGTGAAAGTTTCTGATCTGCAAGGCTGATATTACAATCAAGGCATAATGGGTCAAATTATGCTCTCAGTGACTGATCTAAATCTGAAGAAACTCCATTAACTTTAGTGGAACTACTTCAGATTTACATCATTTTCACTGAGAGTAGTATTTAGGTGAATATATCTATGAAACAAGCTATAGCTAACATCTTTGTGTATTATTTTCTAAGAGTGAGATTCCACCACCTCTACTCCTGCGGAGTACTCCAGAAAAAGCTGCACTGAAACTATGGATGACAAAATTTAGATTGTGGTTGCTTTTGGTCAATTAATCTCTTTCCTTACTGAACTAGGATAGTACACTTTCTCCTTTTTTCTAAATTATCTCTCCTCTTTTATCCCGACACATATCCCACTTTAGAAACATCTGGGCTTTGTGCCTAACAAGTTTGTTCAGGCTCCAAATCAAATGTTTCCTCCCATAATTTTTGTTTCTTTGAACAGGGAAAAATGGGGCTCTCACTGATCAATATATGCCATTCTGCATGTTGTGATCAATTGGTGATTAGGTACAAACTGTTTAGCTTAATTTTCTTTGAAAAGCTGTGCTTGCACTGATAAAGTGTGGAAGTGTTTCTGAGATGAGATACAAGGAACAGATGTTTAGTATAAAATATTGATACCACAGTGAAGAGATAAGCTTGGTATTTAATTTGTCTTAATATTTCCATTGCTACAAATTCAACAGCTTTTATCTTACTGGGTAATTACAACTTTTTCAAGCAAGAGATAAGATATTTCTTTTTCAGCTTTTTGTCACATTTAAACTCTTTACAGCCATTCTTCCCCCATGAATTCTATTCTCATTGGTGCAGGTTTCCTTATTTCAGCTGTAAACACAATTTCTGTTGAAGGGTACAAGAACTGCACCATGAGAGCTTGGGGTCATCTACTCGATAGCTTGTCTAAGGCATCATGTAAATCTAACATATGTAAGAGAAGGAATCTAATAATCACCACTGCCAACAGCTAAGAAAATTATTGCGTATTACAAAGACAGCAATGGGGCTACAGACCCCCATGAGACGTCTACTATGCAGTGCCTAGCATACTATGGGAACTGTATAAAATAATAATTATGGAGCAGCAGTAACTTTTCCATAGTTATGGCTGACACCATCATCATAAACACGACTTGCAACCCATCCCACCAATCACCCCAAAAGAACCAATCTTTCTGAAATTTTGCATACCACATCTCATCGCGGAGGGTGGTATTTTTTCTGGGAAGTTTGGAAAAAATCAAAAAAGGAGTTTTAAAAAAATTATGGGGTGGAACCCTGGCCCTGCTGAAATCAATGACAAAACTTCCATTGACCTCAATGCAGCCAGGACTTAACTTGTTGAATTATGAACATTTATCTGACGTTCTCTTATGAAATTTCTAACCATATTTGCTTTGTTGGCTTGCTGGGCAATGTGTTTTAGTATTATTTATTTTTTTCATTTGTTTGGGTGTGGAGTAAATGGGAAACATTACAAAAATATAAACTAAACTAAACATAAAATCAGCTTGTGAAATCCAACAATAGGGAAGGCATGGAGACCATTTATGGCGATCTGTTGAATAAACCAGAGAGTCTCCTAGTACTTAGTTATTTTGACTTCTGTATTTATATCTGAAGTCTTCAGGAGGCAAAGTTGAGCTAAGGTGTGTGTTGTTTTCAGGGAGTAGGTTCCCAAGTCTGTGGATCTCTAAGCAAGGACATCCAGGCCCTGGAAGCATTTCTGCCTCCCTACATTTGTGGGAGTTGCTGCAATTGGTTTAGTCCCCCCGTAACTGCCTGGAAAAGTTATTGGGAGGCGAACAGTTTGGAGAAGTATTAACTCTTTTCTGTATTTCCATACAGAAATCTAAGATCTGAGTAACTAATGATGCTGCAGAGTCCCCTGTTATACTCTGTCATGCCTCAGGCCCACCCCAAAGCAATGTTGAGGTGGCAGGTCCTTGGTAGAGAGCAAAGGTGTAAAAGAGATGGAAAATGCTACAGTTGGGCAGGCAGTTGCATTTGGTGCTATGAGCTAGGCTGAAGCCAAGATTTGCATCTGCAGGGGCCCTCAGTGGTAGGAAACCAGATGGGGGGAGGTTACAGTTGCATTAAGTGTGCTCTCACGATAGGGATGTTCTCACTAATCAAAATATTTAGAAAAGATATTGAGTAATCACTTTATTTGGATCCAAAAAAATACATGGGTAGGTACTCATACCTTCCACACCAACCTGCTGGCATTCTTCCCCAGCACTCTGCACTGGCTATAGAGTGTTCCGAGAAAAGTCATTTCCCGTAAGTGGTATTTTCAGAAACAACCTTTCAGTGCCAGTGAATCATCATTTCTAGTATGGTGAATGCACTTATGTAGCTAATGTCTCCTGATTACTGTGCTTACAAGAATGACATTACAGAACCAAAATAGCCAATCCCAGGAGGAGGTGGTGAACAGTGTTCCCTCACTGCACATAAGTTTTGGGCTCTTTCTCTATTCATACTTCTCATTCACTCCTCCCCTAAATTCAGTCCAATGCTTTTATTCAACTGCTTTTCTCCCACCCCACCCCCTTTTTTATTTTGGAAGATACCAATGAAGTCTCTGGGGACCAGCATTTTCAGACTGGTAGGAGTCTGAAAAGACCACAAAGGAACCAGTTTAATTCCTTGTGGTGAGACTGCAAGTTGTTATCTTCCTTCCATGAATAGTATGTGAGAGGCAGAGTTCAGTGATGAGATGAAAAGATGCACAATGCAATTATAGTTCTAACAGCACACAGCTATTGTGGTGATAGTGGTGGGGAGTTTTCTCCCTTTACCAAAGGTATTTTCCAAATGAAGGCACCCCAGAGCAAACACTGTAGCATACCAAAAGTACCAATTACATACAGTGGTTACAAATTCAATGACATGTAGAATTATCCTGCAACTTGGAAACATTTTCTAAGGGGACAATCACCATAGCAGCTGAACACCATTTACCTAATGGAAAGATACATTTTCCCCTCCAAATTAGGGGTGACTTATTTATATAGGTCGTCAACATGATCCCTTAAAAACCAGAACCTGCTGGGGAATTACCATCAGAGCAATTATTATAATGATCACCAGAAAGCTGACCAAATGGATGTGTCTTACATTATAAGCTAAACGGTGCAAGACTGTATGTTACCTGAATTAAATTAAAAGAGTGACATGTAGAATTATTTTTCTCACTATTTATACATTATTTGTTGCATGCATTTATAAGGCACTCATCATTGGTGTTGGCTGGAAAACCACAGTTCAGTTTTGTGAAAAGAAATCTCTCTCTCTCTCTCACATGTTGGAGATGTTTCTCTTTGTATGAATAAATAAATATGAATTGGGCCAAATTGAAGGAGTGAGAGACTGACTCTATAGACTGTGGTTAGAGCATCTGCCTGGGATGTGGAAGACCAAGGCTTAAGTCCCTGTTCCACATCCCAGCTGAGCACCCTAACCAGTGGGCTATTGTCTGCAACAACAGATGAACCTTGACTCTAAGGCTGCAGTGATATCAGACTTTGTTCCATTCACAATGAGGACCTGATCCTGTAAACCATTACTCATTTGATTAAGGTTGCACAAGAGAAGTCCCATGTGTTGTAGGATCTGTTATATGCAGATAAGACTTTTTAGTATGGGCTTTAAGAAATCCTAAGACTAAGGTTGTGATCGGGATTGTCAGTGAAATGTCAGTACCAAAACCATCCTCCTATCTTCCCTTCTTTATACTGCCATAAAGGGGTTGAACAGTCTGCAGTGCATGTAAGCTGACTCAGAGAAAGATGTAACATTGGGAGATTTATAGAGTTAATGGTACTTATATAATTGTTATGTCAATTATAGCAATATTTAAATTAAATAACTACATTAAAAAACCTTCTGTCTGAAAGCAAAGAAACACTCTTCTTTGAATATGTTTGTTTTTTTAGACAAAGAATCTGCCCAGCAAAACTAATCAAAAGAACTAATCTTTGAACAAGAAGATGAAACAAAAATGCATACCTCTTTCTTGTATCATACTCAAATTACCACCATACCACATACATCACGCTTCTACTAAAGAAGGTGCAGGATTTGGATAATCAATTAGGAGTTGTTTTGTTAATTCTAAAGCCTAAATTATCTGGAAGTGTCAGAGAGTCTTCAGTATTTGTCTTTTTGTGAAGGATGGTGAGCTTTGAAACAGGGAGCTCTAACATGAGGCGAACCAAGTATCCTTTGAAGTACCAACCTATATGAAGTAGAAAGAAAGTGTGGGAACAAATGAGAAAGGGACTGATTGCCATTACTTCTTATCATGTAATGCCCTTTTAATCTTACAGGGATGACCACAGATGATCAGAAAGGTCAAGGAATGGTTCTTGAATTCTACTTGCGGCAGCTGTTTCAAAAATTCTCGAGAATTGCGAGAAGTTAAAATTAGCTTCTCAGGTTGAAATGCCAAAGAAAATCTGAGTTGTATGCGTCCCTGTCTCACAGGGGTACAAAGAGTATATTATTAGGCACTTGGGTAGTATATGAGGTGTTTTTTGTAAGTGGATGTGTGTATAAGTCTAAATAAAAAAAGTGATGTAGGTTATAGTTACCTAGACAGATAGGACTTTGTGTTCTGTCTGGAAACAGATAAGCAGACAGTAGATCTATAGAGTACTGGGTGTGATGTGTTCATGCCTGTCTGGTTGGGCATTAAGGTCTTAAGTGTAATGCTGCACACTGGATAAGCTATAGTTTTCAAGTAGTCTTATCTGTAGGTGATTAACAGCTGGAGCATAGTGGAAAGGTCATCATATGACAGAAGAGTCTCCAATGCTTCATTTTAACTTAAAATTTGAAGGTAAGCTCAATGTGATGGCAAGCTTTCTTAAATATCACTTCTGATTAAGTCCAAGATAGTGGGTCTTCAATCATTTACTTATTTCTTCCAGGCATTGGGTCACCTTAGCAATTGCAGAGCCTGCTATGGAGGTGAAGGGGATATACACAAGTTGTCAAAATATTGCCATTCGATCTGCTTCTGCCAGGTTATTTGAGCCTGCTGCCTTTCTTGACTGATGGGATTGAAGGCTCCTGAGAAATAAAGTAATAGCAGCATGGAGATGTTGCCTCTGTTCAAGGCCATTAGAGATGGCTCACCTAGTTCTGATAGATGATCTGCTATGCCATATCCTGTCATGGAGGATGTGAGGATTTTAAGATGCTGCACAGGTTTAAAGCAACAAGGAGTCCTGTGGCACCTTATAGACTAACAGACGTATTGGAGCATAAGCTTTTGTGAGTGAATACCCACTTCGTCAGATGCATATGGTGGAAATTTCCAGAGGTAGGTATAAATATGCATATTTCCACCACATGCGTATGACGGTATTCACCCACAAAAGCTTATGCTCCAATACGTCTGTTAGTCTATAAGGTGCCACAGGACTCCTTGTCGCTTTTTACAGATCCAGACTAACACAGCTACCACTCTGATACTGCACAGGATTAGGTATTATTGTAGTATGATTGCAATCACCTTCTCCATGACTTTGTTCAGCAAGAGTAGATTGGAAACAGAGTACTAGTTTATGAGGTCTTCTATATCAAGTGTAGGATTTCCAGGATTGCCCGGACTATAGAATTTTGATATAGCTGATAGAGAGACCTCTATGAATGAGTTATTGATGAAGTAAGTTAAGAAGGACCCAAGCATATTCTTCACCAGCCAAAAGAGGCACAGGCCTGCTTCACAGGTGGTAGTTCGGATTGCAGTCAATTTTTCCAAAGTTTTAAGTCTGAACTCCACAAACATATTTGAGATATGCCTTAGTTCTGTTTCTATCTTGGCTCTTACATGTTGAGGCCATTCTAATTCTCTGTGAAGTCAGTTACGCAATTATTCTGCAAGCTGGGGAAGTAGGATCAGTGGGGGTTGGGGGAGCAACAAGTGTTGAGATGGCTAGTCATAATTCCAGCCTCACATATCTCTTGGTAATACACTTTAATAACCGGAGAATGGCTAGTAATTATCCTATACAACTACCTGAATTATCAGTTTGGCGAACAATTTTACGCCCTGAATGTGACTTTGACAGTTCCTCTTCATGTCCTGTCTTACCTTAAATACTGTTGTAAAGTGTTGCTGGGCTCTCCTAAACAGCTTCAATTTTCACCCTACATTCACCTGAATTTCAGTGGAGGATGAAGTGATTTTTATATTTAGTTTACAGAGTGTGTTGGGATCTTTCTAGGAAAATAAAACTAGGTAAGTTCATTATCATTGTCATCATTTGTGACTAAGAGGCTTGGGTAAGGTGAGGCCATATTAAAGTAACAGTTACACTTTGGAGTAACACATTCAAACACAAATATATCAAACACCCTCTCTCTCTCTCTCTCTTTCTAAAAGGAAAACTTTTTGTTTTAATTATTATCTGTAGAGTATTATTCATCTCCATGTTCAGCATTGCAGGACATGATCCTCAGAGTTAAAGCATCTCTGTTATAGTTTATAGAATACTTGCATTGTAAGATAACTAAAGGTGAAAGGGAAAAAAAATCCTCCTTCCACTCTTGGGAAAATGAAAAAAAGCTGAGCAACGGACAAAAAATTGCTCTTCCTTACGTCAAATGCCAGAGAAGCAACAAAGACAGGAAGCAAGTACTCCCACACAAACAAAACAAAAGTGCAGATTGTGCTGCAAAATGATAGCAAAGTATTCCCCCATACATCCCTTCTTCTCCAGGAAAATGTTATTTGAGATAGGAGATCAAACTTCTGAAGTATTTGTAAATGATCCTACCTTAACTGCCCTGTTCTAGAGTGATGCACCTCACTGTCCTAAAGGGAGTCTCAGCTCCTACCAAAACTCCTTCCACTATTTACAAGTTTCCCAGCACAGTAACAAAAGCAAGTCAAGACTCAGAAACAGTGAGGAACACCTCCAGAAAGCCAGTGTTTTGGGACTATGTTGGGACTGTGCTGGGACAGCATTCACATCATGCTTCTAGGAAATTTAGTGTGTGTGACAAAGTTAAAGGTCACAGAGCCATAGGTATTAGAAACAGAAAGGGTGGGATTTTTCAGAGTTTAATGATGGCCTAACTTATTTCCCACTGAAGTCAATGTTAAATATTTTCAGTGCATTGTTCAGTCCACTTTTAAATGACTCAGGTCATGGTGCTTCTATCACTTCCCTTCAGAAGCACTGTTATTAACTATCTGCCGCATGCATTAAACTACATCATATAAGACAAAGATTGTAGCAAAATCATGACATTTTCATCTCCTCCTCATGCTAGAGGAGGCATACACTGTCATTTAAAAATTTTATTAATCATTTAAAAGTAATTTCCTATTTTCCCCTTATTAATAATAATTATATATATTTAAAAAAGCCCAATCCAAACTTTGACAAGAATCCCAATAGCAGAGAGTAAAATAATTTGGGTAGCAGACAAGCAATGTAATTTTCTGGCATATTTTAGGATAATCAAACACCCAGGAAAAAACAGTATATTTGTTTTGTTCCTGGTCAATTTGCCATGTCACTTTCCACCCCCTACCATCTCAGCTCAACTCAACTTTTTGCTCAACGGGGAAGTGTAAGGATCATTATGTAGTGGCTCAATTGGTTAAACATGCAAAGATCAGCATTCCTGCAAACAAGCCATCCATCCTCCACACTCTCTTCCCCCTGCCCATGGCAGTTATAAATAAACTGAGCTTGGACTGCCATCTGGCCATTAAGAGAGTCTTGCGATGGTGTCATGGGCAGAGATACAAAAGAAAAACTTCGTCTGCACTCATTCTCTCACTAAGGTAGCTGCAACGAGCCAGTTTCAAACTGTGGATATTTCACTGGAGAGTGATGAGTAGGTGTCCATTGGAAAGGAGGAGAGAAATTGAAAGTAACAGGGGGTAAGGATTTTAGTGTTAGCAGAAAATGTACACATACATCCCAGACTGCAGCAGAAAGACATAAAGAAAGTGAGGTTTGCCGAAGGATCGACTGTCAACTCAGCTGCTGTGAAACAGGAGAAAAGCATGTGAGGGGAAAGATCTTTTGGTGATGGTAGGTCCATGTGAGCTGAACGTGGTGCCTGCCAGCATAAGTATTATCATGGGACCCTAGCAGGAAACATTCAGGAGTTTGCAGAGTGCAAAGAGCTTTTGTGTGTGCATACATGCCAGTGTGTGTAAACAAAATAGCTTGCCTGTCAGATGGGGTTTTGCCAGTGCTTGTAGCTATAAAATAAATACGGAAATACTTAAAAAGAGTAAAGAGCAACTTTATGTAAATCCTGAGTGCTCATCTTTTTTGTTACTTAAATAATTAAACTCTTTCATTGAATAATGAAGTTATTTAAGAAAAGACATCAGAGAAATTTTCCAGCCAGCACATATAACTGTTTTTGCCTGAAGTGACATGTTCACAGCAGTGGATTATATTATTTTCTTTATAAAATTTGTTCTGTCACTTTTGCGGTGGCTATTTTTGGTGGATAGATAACACGACAAAAGGAAAAATATACACATGAAAAACTTCAACAGAAAATGAGTGGTGACTCATCAGTCTGAGGCTAGTCCTTATGACAAGCAGATTCAATAAAAGCCTGGGATCAGTCAACAATTGCATGTCATCAATAGGAAAATACAAGAATTCATCCACTAAAGGGATTCCAAATTACACTGTAGTGGTTTTGCCAGCGTCACACTAACATGACAAACCATTTATAGATTGATTGGTGTTGTTTTGTAAGCAGAAAAGTGTGTGATTTCACCAAAGGTGACATCCAGTGACACATATGTAAACTATACATGCAAATGAAGAAGGGACATACAATACCTATATTTAGGGCTACAAAGGGTTTAAGTCAGAGAAATAATCAGATCAGAACACCAGCTTTAGCTCTGCATTTGAATTGCAGGTTCCACCAGCATATGTACAGTGTGCTCAGTATTTTGCACAGCCTTTTGTGATACTAGTATGCTTCTGCTCGGGGGGGAGGGGGAGTTGTGGTGTCTAGATTGGGAAGTGAGGGGTTTGGAAGGAAGAAAATAGTGCTTCCAGCTTCCTTTGAAGGGGGAAATCTTTCCTGGTGCTGCTCCTTATCTTAATTAGGGAAGATTCATTTCTCCTCACCCCCCTTCAGAATACCCCTTGTATCAAACCCAATTAACTAATCATTGATATAGGTGGGAAGGATTTGACCCTAAGAGATGTGAAAGGATTGGCTGCAAGCTCAGTGGGAGTTTTGCCTGAGGAATGACTACAGAAGATGGACCAGAGTGGATAGTCTTCTAACAGAGACCAGCTGAATTTTATTAACTGCAGTGCTACTCATGCAACCGACCTAAAAAATAATACTCATTCCATGTTAAAGAGCAATGCCTCTACCTGTAGCAGAATAAATATTTAAGTCTTTCTCTCTGTGCTTCCAAGATCAGAAATGGTAGATCTCATGGTCATGTGAATTGAGTTGATGGTCTCAGCTCATTTCCTAGAGGTTGCGGTAGGGCTGGCTGGAAAATAATAATTGCATTTCATGAAACCTTTCAAATTAAACAGAGTCCTTTCTATGTTTTTTCTTGAAAAAACAAAATGAGAGACCCATGCCAGCAGATAGGAAATTCACTGGAATGTGAGAGTCCCCAGGTTCAAGTTGCTAGTCTGCTTGATTTGGAGCAGGGACTCAAACCTAGGTCTCCTACATCCCAGGTGAGGGAACCTAATCATTGGACTATAGAACCAGTCTCTCTCAATCTCTCCTGCTGGAGCTGTTCCATTTTGTATAAATATATATTCATTGGCCAGAGAGACTGACTCTATATGGTTTTGTGGGGGAGGAAGGAAAGGCTTTGCTCTCATTTTGACCAAAAATTCCATCCTGGAGCTGAGAAACTCTTTCTGTTTTGACAAATTGGCATTTTCTGACCAAAAAAAAAAAAAAAGTTTTGTCAAAAAAATTCCTGACTAGCTCTAGACAGGATCCACATCAAGAAAACGTATCTTCATGATGGTTTGCTTACTGCCAGCCTCAGTGTGAGCTGGGTACCAAGACTGAAGTACCATGAGTTGATGTATGTTGGCAGGGCAACATGGGGAGTGTGTTGCTAGCACTGCCCATGCTATATCTGTCCTGTGGATAAATGGAACAATTTATTCTGCAAGGCTGTTAATTCAGCACTTTGCAAGAACACTAAATTCTATGTAAAAATAAAATAAAATTAGAAATGTAAGAGCTTTGAAAAACCCACCTGGTGAGAAAGTTGTCTGTTTCCAGCCTAGAGTTTAGAATAATTAAAGTGAAGAGATTGGAAAGTCACTCTACCTTAGAAAAGGTCCTAATCCATTTATAAACCTGCTAGGACATTCAACACTTAAAGTCATGGTGAGCACAGCACCCCAAGCACTTAGACACAGTCAATTGTAAAACAGAACAGCAACAAAAACGCTAGTAGAAGTAGAGTAAGTCAGTATTCCAATTTAGTTTCATAATACAGCACAGTTGACTAACAGTAGATAAATCCAGCCCTAGAAACAGGAGAAGGGGTTCGGATTGATAAATAAAATCAAACAGCCCTGTGATGCACTCCAAACCTTCTATCACAACATACTTAGATTAACTTTTTTAAATTCATTTTGTTTCTTCTATGTGGTTTGTGGGTTTTTCTTTTCTTTTTCACTGCAGTGTCTGGAATTCTAGTTTCTGTTTCAGACCAGAAGCAGTGATGAAATTCCATTAGAGCCAGTTGTTCTTTTGCTATTTCCAGAAGTAGAAAGAAAAGAAATCTTATGACAGAGGGTGTCCTTATCAGATTTCCAGTATGACTTTGCAAACTCATGAGCATTGAAAAACACTTGATCTTTCAGGTATTTGTAGGGCTGGCTGGAAAACACTTCCAGAAAATAATTGAGGATTTGAAAATGAGACCTTTCAAAAATTTTCACAAAAAATGAAAGAGATCCACACTACTAAGAAAACAAAGCATAACACTTTAACCTGAGTTTTCCACATACCAGGCGAGTGCTTAACGACAGTGCTATTTGCTATTCTGGTGGTGGGGCATCTCTCTCTCTCTCTCTCTTCCCCCTGAGAAAGTGTAATTGAAAGTTATACTTTTCCACAAAATGCTTTGGTTTAGTCTAATAGGCATTTTTTGATGAGGGGAGGGGAGGGAATAGCAATATCAAAAAAAAATTGTCAACCAGCTCTACTTATTTGAACCAAATTGCCAAATCAGACTTTGGAGGCCAGTACACCTAGCAAGGAGGTAGGGTGACCTGAGGTAAGGTAAATCACCTCTCTGGGTATTTCTACACTGTGATTAGACACCCATGGCTGTCCCATGCCAGTTGACTTGGACTAGGCTAAGGGGCTATTGAATTGTGCTGTAGATATTTGGGCTCCCACCTCAGAGGGTCCTAGAGCCCAGGCTCCAGCCCAAGACCGAACATCTACACTGAAATTAAACAGCTCCTTTACCCAAGCCCCACAAGCCCGAGTCAGCTGGCATGGAGCAGCAGCGGGTGTTTAATTGCAGTGTAGACATACCCTCGGTCTCCCTATATGTTAACACCACTTTATGATGCCTTCCGATATCCTAACATATGGGACAATATATAAGTGTGAATTACTTTTTTTCTTATTCATCAGTCACTACACAACACAGTGATAGAAGGATGGTTATATGTGTATTGAACATCATAGCATTTTCAGTTTATTTATAGAAATACCTGGACTGAATACTGAACAACTAAACAAACAAAAGACCAGAAAACTTGAATTATGTGCCTTTGCATTCTTTGGGCAAAATTTGTTTCTGTTATCTGCAGCGTGGAGAGTCTGGATGTAGAGATGGAAAAGTTGTGTGAGGTCATCTCAACTATCTCCCTGCCAATGCAGAACATGGACCCTTCTATCACTGTGTTGTGTAGTGACTGATGAATAAGAAAAAAAGTAATTCACAAGGGTTATTCTCCTGTCCTGTGGCAGGGGTGAATCACAGTAAGGCTGGGCAGGACTACTACTACTAAATATACGGTAGATAGACAATATCAAGTATATTTAGTAGTAGTAGTCCTGCCCAGCCTTACTGTGCCTCAGGTCCCCATTGTACAGATGGGGATAATAGAGCTTCCCAACTTCAACGGCATGTTGTGAGGTGCTGAGATACTATGATGAGAGGAGCCATGAAAGTACTTCAAATAGTCAGTGGTGATTCACCCCTGCCACAGGACAGGAAAATAACCCTTTGTAATCCTGGCTCATGTCAGTGTTACATCTTTACTGCAAGCAGGGAGAGAAGCAGTTTATAAGGCAGTCCTATATGACTTTATGAATCAAAGCTGACACCTTAAATTGCACCCAGAAACACATAGCAAGACAGTGCAGTTGTCAGACAAATGATGGAAGATATTCCCTGCAGCCCATGCAATTCAACAGGCAAGCGTTGAGTAGCTTCTGAGTGACCTCCTAGGATAGTACTATGTAGATCACGTTGTTGCAGCCTAATCTAAAAGCCATCAATGACCCTGTCTTGGTGGGCAAAAAGGATGTTTGTCAGCTGTGTTAGCACAGCTGAGAATTAACATGATTGGAAAGCCCTGTTAAGACGAATACTAAGGAGATGAATGCTGAATGCTCAGCGCCTTGCACGACACCACCTCTGCCCAGAACCCCCCGCCCAGAGCCCCACCACAACTGCCCAGCACCCCACACAGAACTCCAACTCCCTACTGCCCCAACACACACAGGTCAGCACCCCAAAGACCCACTCTCCCATGCCCTGCCTCCTGGCTGCACTTACTGGCCCTGCTGAAAGGCAATTGTGTCTGCCGGGCTGAGCTTACAGTACAGCCATGGTTGGTTCTGGGGCAGGGAATTGCTCCAGCCCCTCAGAAGTGGTGCAATCAGCCAGGCTCCCTCAGGACCCAGCCACGCCCCACAAACTGTCTCCTCCCCTGACTGCCAGAGACTGGCCAGGCTTTTGCACTCCCAGGCGGCTCAGCTCCGGGGAGACAGGCAGAGCCCCACAGGTGGTGGGAAGCAGAGACTTCCTGGAGCCAGAGGTGCACTGGGGTCCAGCCAGGGGGCAGAGAGGAGACTTTGGTGGGCAGTCCGAGAGGAGAAAGTGATGGGTGTGGGCGGGGGGAGCCAGTGGGCTGGCAGGATCTTGGAGCGCAGCGCAAATGGAGCAGGGTAGGGCCCATTCTGAGCATAGCCCCAGCTCCATGGCACCACTGGTGTCATTGTAAATCCCGTACTGCTTCAAACACATTAGCCTTCATCGTAATGGGGTTTTTCAATCACATTGAACTACACAATTAAAAAAAAAAAAAACATGCTTATTGCCCGTTGAAACATACCCAATGTGTGGGTTACTATGATAAGGTCCAGATTCGAGATGTCACTACAAGAGATAACAGAGAGTATATAACACATAAGCCGAGTAACCTTTTAAATGTTTTAGAGATATTTCATCAAGAGAATATCAATAGTCAAGTGATATGACAAAAATGGGTTAGCTGTATTCATACACATAGGTGCAAGACACTGCACGTTTTGGAAAGTATAGAAAAGGATTAGATTGCCCTTCCTGCACCCACACATTATGGTCAGCACAGGGTTTGACCAATCTGGACTTGAAAATATAAAATCTTTCACCTCTTTCTCTATGAAAATCAGCTTTTCAAAAGACTATGAACATCTTTTCCCTTGTTTCTTGTTAATGACAAGCTTGTACTATGAATTTAGGAAGTTGTGGTGTCTGTGACCTCCCACAGGTCATTTGTAACTATGTCTCCTATGAGTTATGAGCCCTTGCCATCCATGGAATAACTTTGATCTGCTGACAGTAATGAGACAAATATGTATTAGCTTCATGCCTCAGAAATTGTAATGCCCCTAGTGAATGCTTGACATTTACTATTTGCAATTTCCCCTCGTGTAAAATGCAGTTTAAAAAACAACGGGAACACATGAACATGCTGGCAACAGTTATATCAACCTAACACTGGCTCATCTGAATAAGTTACAGCACAGCCTTTTCCCTGATCATTCTGTATGAACAGTATTACCACATATAAATGAGGATGTTATGTCAGATAGCTGCATGTTCCATGAACCTTTAACACTGTCCTTTTGTCAGTTGTTCTTAGATCTGTCATAAAACTTACAATATTTTTTCCCCATTGCCCTTAATTTCTACTATCATCACTCCATAAACTACTGAAGACAGTGGGTGAAATTCTGCTCTCACAATGTAAACACTTCAGAAAGGGGATGTTCACCTCAGGAGAGGGAGACTTGCAGAGGTCCAGATTCTGAGAGGCTCTCGCATGGCTCTGCAGAGGTGGAAAAGTGTGCAAGAAGCCTCCTCTGTCTCACAGCTGTGCATGGGTCTCTCCCTATAGCAGTCCCTGTTCCCTCTTTGGCCAGGAGGCAGAGGAGAGCACTCTGTTCCAGCCTAATGATTGGAGCATATGGCACAGTGGTGGGAGAGACTGCATGCCTAATGCACAATCTCCCTGGTGATCTTCCTGGTCTGGAGTGGCTCTGAATGGTCCACTACTCAGGCTTATGGCATAAATACTACAACCTAGTCCTCTATACCAGGAGTCGGCAACGTTTGGCACGCGGCTCGCCAGGGAAAGCACCCTGGCGGGCCAGGCCAGTTTATTTACCTGCTGATGCGGCAGGTTCGGCCGATCGCAGCCCCCACTGGCCACAGTTTGCCGTCTCGGGCCAATGGGGGCGGCAAGAAGCGGCGCAGGCTGAGGGATGTGCTGGCCGCGGCTTCCCGCCGCCCCCATTGGCCCGGGACGGTGAACCACGGCGAGTGGGGGCTGCGATCGCCCAAACCTGCCACGTTAGCAGGTAAATAAACTGGCCCGGCCCGCTAGGGTGCTTACCCTGGCGAGCCGCGTGCCGAACGTTGTCGACCCCTGCTCTATACCATAGGGCCTCCAGTGCTGATTGGGGCTACTGGGTATGGCATGCAGTAGTATCAAGCCCCGAAGTAAAGGTCAGGAGGGAAATTTTTGGATGTAAAAGTTTTTCTAAAATCTATTTAGAATGAGATTTCCAAAGGGGCTTATGATATTACCCACCTTCCTGTATTGCCAACCCCAGGTGTTCAAAACTCATGTGTTAAATATACATGCGTGCACACACACACACACACAATTTCTTTTTGGCTTGAGAGCCCTCTGAGTGCAGTTGGGTCACATTTTCAAGTTTTGCTCCATATTTATGAGGGCTAGAAACTCACATTTTAAAGAGAAAACTGAAAGCTGAGATTCTCATGTAATCACAGGATTCCAGGAGCTAGGGCTTTAAGAAAACCATCAATTATCACAAGAATCATGATAAAATTGCTAGAGTTCACAACACTGCATGCAACTCTCACTGAAAGTTAGAGTTTTAACTCACTTAGGCTGCTTTGAAAATCCTAACTAATTTCTGCAAGAAACCCCCCCACCAAACCTTAAGTAATTAAATATTACTGTTGCAGATTCAGGCTAAAAAAAAATCATTTTTTTCTTTAAAGGGAATACTGCAAATCACTAGTCCACAATGAGCAATTACACTGGTCTACAATTTGTGAGAAGTCATCTGCTTCAGAGATAAAATGTGCTATTTATTATGTATTTTGATGTGCTGAATTCAAATATGACAATTAAAACAACTGATTGGCTACTGTTTCTAAGATATTTAAGTTTTTACATTTTATGTTTATGTATATTGTGTAGATAGTAGAGTTTTAATCATAAACCTAGGTCTTTTCATGTGTTTATGGTTGCTTTACATGATAATATTTCACCTGTCCTGTTTATGTAACACTTTAAAAATCAGCAAAAGGGTTATATAAATAAAATTTATTATGAAACAAAAGGCAAAAACTATTAAGTACATAGTTTAGTCCTATTCAGTGTCTACTCGGCGCTTCTTGGCTTGTCTCTTGTATTCATTAAATGGAGCATCTCTTGTCACTGTCCAGCAATATTCTATAAGCATTGATGGGCTCCATTTGCCCTGATAGCATTTCTCCATTGTTGCAATGTCCTGGTGAAATCGCTTGCCATGCTCGTCGCTCATTGCTCTGCAGTTCGGTGGAAAAAAAATCTAAATGAGAGTGCAAAAAATGTATCTTCAGTGACATGTTGCAACCAAGGCTTTTGTATGCCTTGAGGAGGTTTTCCACCACCAACCTGTAGTTGTCTGCCTTGTTGTTTCCGAGAAAATTTATTGCCACTAACTGGAAGGCTTTCCAGGCAGTCTTTTCCTTGCCACGCAGTGCATGGTCAAATGCATCATCTCAAAGAAGTTCACGAATCTGAGGACCAACAAAGACACCTTCCTTTATCTTAGCTTCACTTAACCTTGGAAATTTTCCACGGAGGTACTTGAAAGCTGCTTGTGTTTTGTCAATGGCCTTGACAAAGTTCTTCATCAGACCCAGCTTGATGTGTAAGGATGGTAACAAAATCTTCCTTGATTCAACAAGTGGTGGATGCTGAACACTTTTCCTCCCAGGCTCCAATGACTGTCGGAGTGGCCAATCTTTCTTGATGTAGTGGGAATCTCTTGCATGACAATCCCATTCGCAGAGAAAACAGCAGTACTTTGTGTATCCAGTCTGCAGACCAAGCAAGAGAGCAACAACCTTCAAATCGCCACAAAGCTGCCACTGATGTTGGTCATAGTTTGTGCACCTCAAAAGTTGTTTCATGTTGTCATAGGTTTCCTTCATATGGACTGCATGACCAACTGGAATTGATGGCAAAACATTGCCATTATGCAGTAAAACAGCTTTAAGACTCGTCTTTGATGAATCAATGAACAGTCTCCACTCATCTGGATCGTGAACCATGTTGAGGGCTGCCATCACACCATCAATGTTCTTGCAGGCTACAAGATCACCTTCCATGAAGAAGAATGGGACAAGATCCTTTTGACGGTCACGGAACATGGAAACCCTAACATCACCTGCCAGGAGATTCCACTGCTGTAGTCTGGAGACCAACAGCTCTGCCTTACTATTGTGTAGTTCCAAATCCCTGACAAGGTCATTCAGTTCACCTTGTGTTATGAGGTGTGGTTCAGAGGAGGAGGATGGGAGAAAATGTGGGTCCTGTGACATTGATGGTTCAGGACCAGAAGTTTCATCCTCTTCCTCTTCCTGGTCTGACTCAAGTGAGAATGATTCTGGTGCATCAGGAACCGGCAGTCCTTCTCCGTGGGGTACTGGGCGTATAGCTGATAGAATGTTTGGATAATGCACAGTCCACTTTTTCTTCTTTTTACACACCTTTCCCAACTGGAAGCACCATGCAGAAGTAACAATTGCTGCTATGATCTGTTGGCTCTCTCCAAATCATTGGCACTGCAAAAGGCATAGGTTTCCTTTTCCTGTTCAACCACTGGCGAAGATTTGTTGCACAAGTGTTGCAGCATATGTGTGTGGCCCACCTCTTGTCCTGATCTCCACTTTTGCAGCCAAAATAAAGGTGATAGGCTTTCTTAACCATAGTGGTTATACTGCGCTTTTGTGATGCAAAAGTCACTTCACCACAAACATAGCAGAAGTTATCTGCACTGTTCACACAAGTACGAGGCATCTCTGCTCACTTTGGCTAAACAGAAATGTGTCCCTTTGCAAAAATCAAACACTGACAAAGAAGAGAGCACAACACTGTATGATTTCTAGAGCTGATATAGGGCAATTTGTTCAGCAGAGTGATGTAAGCTTCGTTATGATTACATCATCCATGACTTCTATGAATAACATGATGCAATTCATATCCTGTATGACGCAATACCAGCTTCAGATTGCATCATTCATTGTTTTGCCTAAAAAGCAAGTACTGTCCAAACCCAGTCATAGATTTATTCATAGATCCAGTCAAAGATGTATTTTAGTCATTTCTGGTTTAAATTGAGATCCCTTCCCTTTAGAACTCACTTATCCTCCGCCATTCCCAAGTCAAGGGTCGTATATACTGACCCAATAGCATATCTTGAAAACTAGAGCCAATCAACAATTTTAAGTATCATTTTTGTTCTCAGTGACCCAGAATTAGTAAAGTTTGACTACATTTATTTCAGAAGCATTTTCGCTGTAGAGCACTGTTATTTGTAAGACTTGGTCAACATTTTTCAAATTGAAATATTTTTTTCATTAAAAAGTGATAGTTTTTGAAAATAGAAAGTTTGTGAACCTATATAGATATGTCTACCTACATATCTACACACACACACACACACACACACACACGTATGATCATGCAAAAGTTTATTTGTGTGCTTAATTTTAATTATCTGAGTGGTTCCACAGAACTCAGTGGGACTTCTCATGTGCGTAAGTCTTTGCAGGACCGGGCCCTAAAATATTGCAACATCTCTGTACTATGGATTATTGATAAAATAAACCCTGCACTGATTTAATCCTTTGCAGCTACAATGACATTTTTGTTAGTCAGGTTAGTGCCTTATATGAGCACTTTCTCATATTACCATAATAGAAGTTGAATATGTATTTATAGTGATTCCAAAGAAATCTTTACAGTCTATTGGGTAAATACATCTTATTTTTTTATAAAGTTCTTATAATATGCAGTCTGAAAAACAAAATACATATTTTGCCTGATAGACTGTAATGGATCCTCAGGAAATAGGAATCTTGTAAAATCTCTTCACACAATTATGTGACTAGAGAGACACATTTTGCGTGAATTGATGTTAAAATCAAAATGGATGTGCATAAAATATCAACTTACAATTACCTAGGGAATTTCAGTGCCTGATTCTAGTCCACCTGTCAGTAATTATGGAGTTTTCCTTGACTCATGCTAAATAACCTGAAATTGATAATGCCTTTAATTACTTTCAAATGCATTTCATTTAGGCCTGATCCTGCACTCCTTACTCAGGCAGAACTCCCACTAGACACAAGGGGAGTCTTGTCTAAATAAGGAATGCAGGATGCACCCAATGTTTTAAACATACCAACTACACTCCATCAAGTATGATTTTTCCTTCCTTTTTATTGTTGTAAAAAGTGTTCCAACGTTATAGAACACTAGGGGCTTTATTTTTTATACTTAAAACATTAAACTTGGATCATATTGATAATTCTAAATGTATGCAATATTGCTGGGGAGTTTTGATGACAGTGATCAGTGTAAATATGGGCCTAAAGACCACAAAAATCAGGTGATCAACAGTGCAAGTTTATGGCATACATTGATGGGAATAAAAGTGAAGAGAACTATAGCAGGCTGATACACAGTAGTTTCAGCCAATGAGTGTTGCGGGTACTTAAATTTCAAATCCTGACCTAGATCCAAATTTTGCACCTAGTTCCTATTTTGTAACAAACCTCATGACATTCCCACAGATGAACACGCTTGAAATGTGGGGATTTCTTATTCCTTCTTCCCCCTGCCTGTCTGCATCCCTCCCCCCTCAAAAAACCCCCATCACTTAAGTGCACTTATTTCAAATGAGGCCAACAAACAAAGCAAATTTGATGTTTGTAGGACAATCCCTTAGAAATATGAATTTTTTAAAAAGTTAGATGGAAGACTGAAAGCCTATATATATCTTTTGAATCCCCATTTCTCTCAAAACAAAAGAAAACAAAAACATCTTTGTGCAAGATATACTATGTCCTGATATTTTAATAGTGGTGAGATTAGAGTGGGTCAAAATCCATCCTAATATGGCTTGATCCAAAGCCCACTGAACTCAATGGGAGACTCTTCATTTTTTTCATAGACTTTAGATCAGGCTCATATTGGAGAGCTCACTCAGCTTTAACTATATGGAACATAGTTTGATCAGTCTATATATAATGAAGGATTTTAGGTGGCTTAAGTGTTTACGCCACCATAGGTAGATTACACCTTCTTAAGTATTTACAGCAGTTCAAACGATTATTTCCATTTCAGGATTTAATGTGTCAGAGGTTCTTACGCTGCCTTAAGGATTTTTCCCTCTTTTCTTCCCCACTCTTCTTCCCCTCTTTTAAGAAAACAAAACAAAAATTACAACTTTAAATGCAAAATTGTGTTCATCATATGTTTGGGTTGCACAAAGTTCCCAGGATATACAAAAGTTAAGAGTCCAATGGCAATGTTAACTCAACTGTGTATCATGAACACAGCACTTTATACTCTTGCTCTATGATTGTGCATAGATTAATATTATTGTTTGTCATGAAAGCTGTAGTAAATATACAGGATATTCAATATGATCTAGATTAGATAGCCTTATTAGTGAAACCTTTAGTTTGCATTTCTTGGCTTTAATGGTGCGACTTTAATGTAACATTTATGCAACTTTTTATTTTTTGCATGTATTTAATAAACAGTACTGTATCTAATCAGCATAGGTTGGAATTTTCAGAAGGTTGTTAGGTGGGACCTGGGTACCAGACTCCTTTAGGCAATTTTTGTATATCATCATGGATAAGATTTTCAAAAGCGAACCATTAGGGAATGCAGATAGGATGAAATTCACCTCAGTACAGAAGGCCCATATGAAGCCCTGTGCACTGCTCTAATTCTACATAAGCCGTTAAACAAGCTTCAATGGTTTACTAAGGCTCAGGCAGGGTTTTACATGGTGTATATAGGGCATTGTGATTCTCTAAAGGGGTGATTTCACTGTAAGTGCAGTAGCTTATTCTAAAATAGACATACTTCCCTTTAGAGACAATCCTTTTTTACAACAGAACAGCCAGTTGTCCAGGTTCTCAGTGCAATTGTGCAAACCCTTACTTTGAAATGTGGAGTCCCAGTGAAACACTGCACAGGAGTAAGCACCACCAGGGGTGAAATTCATGACTTTGCATGGGGCCAACATAAGGTCTATGCATCTGTTAAAATCCCATTTAAGCCTTGTTTAAGTGCTGTTAAGGTTGGCCCCATGCATGGGTGAATTTCTCCTGACAGTCCTGAGAAAGGGCTCACAAGAGCAGCTTCTGTTTTTGTTTCTCCCCCAAGATAAAATTATTTCATTGCAGTTTTTCTGTGTGACTTATAAGATAGGTCTTTGCTAAGTGAACATTGGGAGGAAATTAATGAACAGCAGTTGAATAGTAAAATCTTGTACACCTCGCAGAAATGATTGTACAGAAAGGTCTCCTGGCACAAACGGGAGATAAGCAGTTAACTCAGGATAAACCTGTGTAGAATTAAATAGGTCAGGATGTTGTTATGATGTCACAGAGGTCAAATTATATTTAAGAATTTTCTAATTTGATGATGATAATGATGTCATGACATAATTTAGCCCTGGAATTGAAGGAGTTTCTTAATCTTTTAGATAAGGAAGCCAAACATAGTAATAGAAAAATCCTTGTGGACTGGAACAATAGGTTACTTCCTTTAGGATCATATGATCTTTGCAGGTGCTACATAAAAGGGATTATTATATTGACATTCAGAAATCTCTGGATATATTCATTAAAATCATGATTTTTGAGGAGTTTATAAATTCAGTCCTTTTCATTTGCATGAGGTTGAAACCTGACATTAAAAGTTCTCAGACCAAATGTATTTTAAAATGTTTTTCTGAATACCATATATTTCTTTATTTCTTCTTTGATAACATAAAATGACAGCCCACTGCATTACGTTGTTCTGTATAAAACAGCATGGTGCACAGCAACATAAGAAAGAAATGAAAGATTTTGTAGGCCCTAAACTTTGAAAAGAATACAAAGATTACAAGGTAACATAACAATTAATGTACATTAGCACCATAAAATATATTTGGCACCTACTTTTCACAACAAGCTAAGAGCCATGTGGCAGCCTTAAATCCAAATGTCTTTATTTTTCTCTTTGCCAGATCCTTAATATTATGTTAACCTGGCTTTTTATATTAAATTATATAATTTAGCAGAGCTATATCTGGAGTTCTATATTATTTTTATGACATTGCCCTTGACTTTTCCATGCTTTTCATGAGCACATTACTTCTGATTTAAATTCTTCTTTTCTTTGGATTTCAAAATGTTACACTGGTTCTTGGCTGTTGTCACACAAAAATCCAAGAAGGCAATGAGGTCATATTTCACAAATATTTATAGCAGGGGATATTTAGGGGAAACCAATGAGATTTTTTTTTTCAGTGTTCTTTACTTTAGGGGAAATAAAAGTAGTTAAAAAAATCAATGATATAAAATAAAATAAGATGATTGTCAATATCTTAAAATTGATTAATTATTAACTGTTATGTATAATAAGAGGGGGGGAAGAGTCAGAACTATGATGCCAGTGTTTGGGAGTCAATTGTAGGAGCAATACTATGAAAATATGTTCTTCTTGTTAGCAATGTTAAGCAAACCTGAATATATTGGAGTTTGTTTTCAGTTCAGTTCAGATAAGCATTCTTTCATTTCTAGGAGATCCAAACCCTCTTGTGTCTCTAAAATTGGGCTAGAAATCCTATGAAAAAAAGATTTCCTTGGGAAGTTTCTAGCACTTCCTATTCAACATATCCAGTTCTGTTCTTGATGATAAGTACAAAGATACAGAAAAATGTCTAGTGGTAGATCCCATCCAGCAGTTGGTAGGGAAAATGTTAACACTCCATGATGGGCCAAGAAAACATTAACTGGAAACTCTCAGTACCAGGCGTGATGGGGAACCTGGCCACAAGAGATGTATGATTGGGCTTATTCTGAAATCAGTTAACATAGACCCCCCACCCGCATCAAACTCTAAGAAGAAAAAACAGGTTTTTTTTTCCTAACTTGGTGCCACAAGTACTCCTGTTCTTTTTTGCGGATACAGACTAACACGGCTGCTACTCTGAAACCTGTTACTTATGATTGTATATCTCAACCAAGCCATTCAGTTTGTGTTTCGCACAAAGGAAGGTCTTCAAGGCCTAGGGGATTTAGCAACAAAACTCCCACTGAAATTCATAGGAGTTGTGTAGCTAAATCCCTTAGTGGCTTCGAAAACCAAAGTCTACATGAGAGATTTCAGTCTGTCTTTTTACAGGACAGTAACAAAATGGCTGCTGAACTCTGTACAAGGGAAGGAATTCCTAGAAATGTAATGATAAAAGTATATAGGAAAACAAAAAACCAACAAAAGCATTCTGGTGCAATCACTTTTCTGAAATTTTCACAGCTCAAATTTCTTGTATATACTGCATTAGAGATGGGTTTGGCAAGAGAATCTGGGTTTGCACAAAAGGAACAGTGATATAATAATGAAGACTTGAAATGTCTGACTGAATGCCACAAATCAGTACTATAAAAAATGTAATTTATAATGCTTAGCTGTTTTATTTTTCCATCAATAAAACATCCTTTCAAAATAAGCCCCATGGACTTAAAAACCTGTCTTTGAAAAGTATTGTCCCTTGTTTCATTTATTACTACAGGCAGCAGGAACATAGGTTCCAATTGCTATTCTGAGTTCAGCCTGACAGCTGCTGGGCATCTTCACCTTCTACTGAAGTCAATGAGGGTTGATGATGCTTCTTCTTTGGACCCTAGGAGACAGGTCCACAAGCAGAAGAAACAATTCTTTGCACATGTACTGAATTTTTAAGATTTTCAAAGACCTTCACAAAGATTTACTAGCCTTCACAGCACCCATGCTAGGCATAAAAAATATTATCCCTATTTTACAGATCAGGGTAGAGAGACAGAAAGGTTAACTGAGTTGCCCAAGGAGAGTTCCCGGTAATAAATCCTATACTGAGACATGCCAAATGTAAGAAGTATCAAGCTATATGTTTTAACTATGGGAAACTTCCAGACTATTAGCCACTCTTACATTAGGTGACCCAGCCAGATATAAGTAGATGAGGAAAAACATTGCCCAGCTCCAGCTGTGGTCAGTGAATGTAGCTGCAACTCAACATCCCACGTGATTGAGACTAATTAAGCTAGTCAGTGCAGAAGATACTAGCAGCATATTCTGCGGGTTCAACATATAGTGGAATTATTATCCTAGTCACAATAGTACTCTTGCCATCTCAGAGAACAGAGACGGTCCTGTTGGGGAAAAAAAATCCCTAAATCTGTTTGTTAAGCCAAATGAATCAATGAGACAAAGCCCTCATACATGACTACCCGATCTGGAGAAACGGTAAAGCCAATAACTTCTCAAGATCTGTAACTTGTTAGCTATGAATTCTTGTTTCTTTATGTAGGAAAAAGGGAGGGGAAGATGTAAGGCTATTTGGACTTTTTCTTTAAAACTGTAGCAAAAACCAAGGCAGCAGAGGCCAGGGAAGGTTTCAGCCAGCAACTCTATGGTAATGTATGCGAGGGAGAAGGACAGGGAGCAAGAACAGCTTTAGGGATAGTACTGTTGATATCAATATAGGGCTAGAAGGGATGTCAAGAGGTCATCCAGTTCATCCCCCTGCTCTGAGGCAGGAGTAAATATACCTAGACCATCCTTGACAGGTATTTATCTAACTTGTTCTTAAACCCCCCCCAGTGAGGGTTTTGTTCGCATTTAAATAAAATTCCATGTTCAGTGTCAGAACAGTCACTCACAGTTACACAACACAGACTACCTGTTCTTCAGCTCCCTCACCCAACACTTAAGCTGCCTTCCCCTGCCATACTGGATGCTACTGCTGGATCTGGCCTTGCACGCTCCCTCCCTCTCCTTCTCTCCACCCCTTAACCTATGACCTTTTAAGTCACTCCTGAAATAGGAGAAGAAATATTGTAGAGCTCCCAGCACCATGAGATAGCAAGCCCTAAACGTGTTACTGGCTCAGGTCTGAACATTGCCCGTCACATGTGGCCAATGAAATCAGGCCAGGTTTAAGCAGGTACGCTTGTTCTCCAGTCATTCAATCTGCCTCTGGATATTTCATCAGAAACTATACGGCAGGTCTCAAATTTACTCAAGTAAATTGGCTTGAGAATATGTAAAAAATGAACATATCTGTGGTTGCCTCAGAGAATAAAAAAAGTTGCATAGCACTTGAACAACAAGCATCATTTTAGCATTCAATCAGTGCTGCGTTTGTGGGCTGTAACTTTGCTCATTCATAAATCTGGATTGGGCTGAGAAAGAAAAAAGGGGGAGACGCTAATTGCCTGAAAAGAGGTGTTAAGTGTGAAATAAAAATATAGAAAAGTAGGCATTGGAAAGAGATCTTTTTACATCTGCTTTAGCTCGCTCTTTGCGGATTTTCACCAGCAATTTGTGAAGATGAGTGGTATTGAATTACTATGTGCACAAAGCCAGGATGTGGAATGATAACTTGAATACCTGTTTTGACTTGAGTGGATTAGGTGCTAAATGGGTTTAACAAATTTATCTAATGCATTACATCATATTGCTAACACGTCTTATAATAGCAACTGCTAATCTTGCAGAAATCCAGGGAAGGTGCGAGCCAGCCCCTTCCCTGTCATCTCATCATCATAATTAGTGGTTCTTAAACACATGAATGCAGTTTAAAAACTTTAAAGGAAATGAGAGGGATACTGTTGAGTTGTTTATGGATCTCCAGGGTGGGGGAGCAGAGATCTGGTTACCCCAGAAGATGACACATCTAGACTGGATGTGCTCAGCTTTTTCCTAGCAGTACAAATGCCCATGGGCTCAGCTCTCTACTGGTTAGTGCAACAATTCGTCTGAGATATTTTACGTTCATAATTGGGAACTTTCAGGAAGATTCTCTGTGGTCTCTGGGGCTTATATAGAGGGGGAAGACCCAAAGGAGAAGCTGAAGTAAACCTCAACTGAAAGGGTGTTGGACTCCTCCCTCTCGCCCATATAGTACAGACTTGCAGGATGTAGGAGAGGATCCCTACCTTGGCCCTCTTAAAAGATGATTTAATGGTGGGAAGGATCGAATGGTGCCAGAATACCACTACAAATGAGGGGACTGGACTCATCATCACTGGCAATCCCTCAATTCAAGGATGATCTCTACCACAGATTTACATATAGGTCCTGAGATGACTCAGAAGTCCGATCCTGGAACCACAGATCTGCCTGCAGTAAGTACAGACATTTCTTGGTGGGACAGCTGCCTGCTGGGAGAAAGTTCCTTCTTTTTCCTTCCTTCTCCCTCTCTTTTCAGCTTTGAAGGGAAGGCACTTCTCCTCAAAGTGGGCCACTGCCTGATGGAGGATGTGGTACTATTGAGGTCGGTTGATCTCAAGCTCTCAGCTTGTGATGTCCACATCAGTTGTCTTGAGATATGCTTTTAGGGTGTCTCTGACCATGAGTGAGCAGAGAGTAGAGGACTTGTTTTGGGAGGCAAGAGTCTGGCATCCACACACATGTCCAGCGGAGTTTTTGCATGAGGATCATTGCTTCAATGCCGCTGACACTAGCTTCAGTGAGGCTGCTGGCATTAGTGCAGCGATCGTCCCACTTGATGCGAAGGGTCTTCCGGAGGCATTGTTTGTGATACCTCTCCAGTCTCTTGAGGTGTCAACAGGTCATCCAGGTTTCACATCCATAAAGGACTGTGAACTGGAACTAGGTGTCATGGTCCATCAGAGCAATTTCCCAAAAGAAGCACTTATACATTGGATCCTGTGCTGGATCTCATTGTTGTTTTTTACTTTTTCAGAAACTTGGCTACCGAGGTAACAGAAGTGCTCAACTGTCTCTAAAGTCTGTCCCTCGATGGGTATTTGTGGTGGGTCATGTGCAAGGCCGGAAGCAGGCTGATGAGGCACTTTAATCTTCTCAATATTGAAAGAGAGTCCTAGGCTTCAGTAAGCTTGTGCAAAAAAATCCAGTGGGGACTGAAGGTCATTCTCAGTGTGCACGAGAATGGCACAGTCATCAGCATATTGCAGATCAGTAATGGACGCACTAAGGACTTTAGACTTTCTGAAGAGATGTCAAAGATTAAAAAGCCGCCAATTCATTTGGTATTGAATGTCAACTCCATTTGGGTGCTGGTCTTTAGCAAGGACCAAAATTACTGCTAAATAGATGGAGAACAGTGTTGGGTCAATAATGCATCCTTGCTTAACCCCAGATTTGATGATGACGGGCTCCATCTCCATGCCATTACATTTCTATACAAACTCATGACACACAAAAAAATACACATCATCTGGGAGCTGTAGTCTTAGAACCTTTATTGTCTTCAACGCCCATGTCTACCTCATGTAAACTGAGAATACTCACCAATCTTTTTTCCTGTTAGCATTGTCTAAAAATGAATCTGGCACAAGTGAATATTTTCATTATACAAATATGCATTGGGAGGGGAAGGAGGGATAGAGGTTATGGCTGTATCATGCTGTCAGCTGCCATTTTCGGGAAGCAAAAAGTGTGTAGGAGTGCATGTTTGTGTGTGCATGCACACTTTTTTACAGGAGTGCATGTTTGCTGATCAGGATAGAGGTGGGGAGGTGAAAGGAAAATAAGTAGATAGTTTACAAGCCCATGCCACAGAGGGCACATACCTATCAATGGTCATGGCTTTAGCATGAGACAGAAGCCAAGTGGAAAGCTTGAGCAGCTGTCATTTTAAAAAGGTGTATGGGGAGGCAAAATAATGAAGGGGAACGCTGTGAGCTCAGGGTGAGAGGCAGGGGCTGGAGACTCAGAAAGACTCCCAGGTCACATCCACCAAAAATGGTTGCAGCTGCAGCGTACCAAAAACATAAGTTAACACCGCAGTATAATATAATAATAATTTGTAAAGACACATACATACATGATGAGGTTCCCGCCATAGGATCTGCCTCCTCAGTCCCGGGTTGACTTTCTAGCTGAGAACTGGTATTGCTTCCTACAATGCTGTGCTGAGGGTCCTGAGTCCTGAAGAGATCTTGGCTTTCTGATGAGAGCTCTTCAACTGCCCTCTTGCTGCTTGTCCTCACAGAACGCTGTGGGGGGAGGGGAGGAGGATGCAGGGTCCACAATTTCCTTGGGTTCAGTAGTGGTGCAACTGCTCAAACATCTGTCCAGCTTTTCAAAAAATGGACAGATTACATTTCCATGGACAGACAGTTTCTTGGCATCCTTGTTGGTAATAGGTCTTCCTGAGCAGTTTTCTGTATATGTGGCAGTGGTCTACATTCCAGTTGTGACCCCTTGCAGAGCTTTGACTAGCAATGTTCACAAACACATCTTTATTCGGGTGGCTGTCCCCAAAAGCTTGCTGCACTGATGCTTCTCCAGATTACAAGGAGATCTAGGATCTCAGCATGGCTCTAAGCAGCTGCTCAAAGCATGTTGTAAAGGCTGCTATAATAATATCACTGTAATGCCAATATACTGGAGCAAATGAGCCGATTCTGGCACAGTGCCAGATTTTAAATGGGGGAAGGGACACCTGGTCTACTCGATCCCAGAGCAGGGGAGGGCACACCTGTAAACAGTTCAGTAATGGAGTCCCACAAAGCAGTGTGAGATAGCAGTTGGAGGAATGCCAAATTAGTGTGTAGCAACATTGCATGCACATGAACAGAAGACTGCAGTAACTCAATTTGCATCAAACTTAGTACACTTTTAAAGAGGACTCCAGAGTTCACAGTAAATGTAGAGCTAGTGCTCTCTAATGAGTTGCATCTTGCGTAGGCATTTTGAAATTAGACTAACCCCCTTAAGTAGAAAGAATGAGGAGTATCTGTGGCACCTTAGAGACTAACAAATTTATTTGAGCATAAGCTTTTGTGGGCTAAAACCCACTTAAGTAGACATGCCCTTAAATTACATCTCCAGGATGAAAGGGGTTAGGTTAAGTGATAGCTAAGTGGACGACATTTTGCAAACAATAACCTGATCTAACAAAGAAATGTCATGCACTAGCAGACTAAAAATCTATTGTCTTTCAAACTTCAAGAAAAAAAACATCATAAAAATTGATAGTGGGTTGCTTGAATTATTAACTTTTTCTGAGCTGCAGTTCTGAGCCTTGAGTAATTGCTATAGTACATAGACTTCTGTATAGTTTATTTGAATTTTGGGAATATGGATGGAACAAGAGATTATATTCTGATCTTGCTTCACACTGCCAGGAAATTGGCAGACATTTTTTGAAGCACAAGTTAAAGAATCAGATCCACATTTGCTTAAAATGCAGAGGTTAAACTGTCGTCTTCATATAGGGGCCAGGTGTGAGTTGGGAAATGCTTTATGCAGCTTTCTGAGAATAATTAAACATTTGGAGTCCTGTTAATTTAGTTATTTTTGAAGAAGTTCTTCAATTTGAAGCCAAGTTGAGTTTTTTCCTACCTCATAAATCAGCTTTATTATGCTGTAATTACTGTCTTTTTATTGTAACCTTTTTTTTTTAAAATGCAGAAGGCAATGAGTCAAAATGTCACAAATAATGGAAGAAGAAATGCCTATTAGTAGGAACTCTGCAAAGCTGCATCTATAACATACCCAGAAATAGTTTTCATATTGATGGAGAAAGTTCTTGCTGCCAGTGGTTTAACCATTATGCACGGCTATCCCTCAGGGTCACACCAGTGACTATTAGAGTAAAAAGCAACAGAGGGTCCTGTGGCACCTTTAAGACTAACAGAAGTATTGGGAGCATAAGCTTTCGTGGGTAAGAACCTCACTTCTTCAGATGCAAGTGAGGTTCTTACCCACGAAAGCTTATGCTCCCAATACTTCTGTTAGTCTTAAAGGTGCCACAGGACCCTCTGTTGCTTTTTACAGATTCAGACTAACACGGCTACCCCTCTGATATTAGAGTAAAGAGCACAACAGCACAATTATGGAAAAAGACGCACCATCGGGGATCAGTTCTGAGTCCAGCTCTGTTCAATATCTTCATCAATGATTTAGATAATTGCATAGAGAGTATATTTATGAAGTTTCCAGAGGATACCAGGCTGGGAGGGGTTGCAAGTGCTTTGAAGGACAGGATTTAAATTCAAATATCTGGACAAAGTAGAGAAATGCTCTGAAGTAAACAGGATGAAATTTAACAACGACAAATGCAAAATACTTCACTTAAGAAGAAACAATCAATTGCACACATACAAAATGGAAAATGATTGCCTAGAAAGGAGTACTGCAGAACGGGATCTCGGGCTCATAGTGGATCACAACAACATAACACTGTTGCAAAAAAAAAAGCAAACATTATTATGTGGTGAATTGCTAGGAGTGTAAGCAAGACCTGAGACGTAATTCTTCCGCTCTACTCTGCGCTGATTAGGCCTCAACTGGAGTACTGTGTCCAGTTCTGTGTGCCACATTTCAGGAAAGATGTGAACAATTTGGAGAAAATCCAGAGAAGAGTAACAAAAGTGGTTTGAGCAATGGCCTGCTAAACTCAGGATTGTGAGTTCAATGTTTAGGGATCTAGGGGGAGGGGAAAAAAAAAAACACACCTGTCAGGGACTAGGTTGACCAGATCACCGAAGTCAAATATCGGTACGTAGGGGGGCGGGGCAAAAAAAGAAAAAAAAAGCACCCTTCCTCCACAAGCGCTGGAGGGAGGCCCCGGAGACGCAGAGGAAGCGCAGGGCCAGGGTGAGTGAGAGTCCGGCCTGGCCCCGAGCAGGCAGGACTCAGTCGGGCGGTAGGGAGAGTGGGGGGGCGGCCTGCGGGGCCAGGCGGCAGCTGTTCTCACCCCCCCCCCCCCGGGCAATGGGACTCGGGAGCATACGCTGTTGTAGCTCCCACTGCCGCTGGGGGAGGAAGCGGCCGATGGCCAAGCTCGGCTGCTGCGGCTGTGGCTCTGGTACCCGGGCCCGAACCCCCCGAGCCTGGGCCTGCTGCGGGGGGTTCTGGACTTGATGACCTTTCAAGTTCCCTTCCAGTTCTATGAGATAGGTAGATCTCCATATATTATTTATTTTATGAAAACATGATCTATGAGGGAAGACTGAAATAATTGAGTTTGTTTAGTCTGGAGAAGAGAAGACTGAGAAGGGGATGTGATAACAGTTTTCAAGCACATAAAAGGTTGTTATAAGGAGGAGGGAGAAAAATTATTCTCCTTAACCTCTGAGGATAGGACAAGAAACAATGGGCTTAAATTGCAGCAAGGGAGGTTTAGGTTGGACATTAGGAAAAACATCCTAATTGTGGGGGTGGTTAAGCTCTGGGATAAGTTGCCCAGGGAGGTTGTGAAATCTCTGTCTTTGGACATTTTTCAGAGCAGGTTAGATAAACACCTGTCAGGGATGGTCTAGTTCAGGGGACTGGACTGGATGACCTCTCAAGGTCCCTTCCAGTCCTATGATTCCATGAGTCTGTAAAATTTGAGAGATGCCATTAAGACATATGTGTAGGCATTTCCATTATACAGGTTGTCAAAACAAGTCATCAAGTGGGTCAATTATAAAAGCATTTTTAGACTTGGACTTAATTAAGAGAATATCAGATAAGTTAATAAAGCAAAATATACAAATCAATCATGCTTTCTCATTAAGTGCAGACATACTAAAAATGCCTTGGTGTAATTGTGTGGTTGGGGAAAGACAGCAAGAACACTAAGTTCAAGAATCTCACTAATTTTCAAAGATGGTGAAAGTGTAACATTCAGTTTGTTCCAAACTGGCAGCTCAATTGACCGGTAGCCTGGAGAAGATTAAAAGATTCATGACCTTTCTTCATCCTATAAGAAGTGGGAAGGTCCTTGAACTGCAAACAGAATGTGGTACAGGCCTTTTCCAATATCCTTGTGCATGTCCTTCTCTCCTCATAATGGAGCACTTCTCTATAATTCATTGTATCTTTTAAAATATATTGCACTAAGCACTGTACTTCTTGGGAACTCTTCACTAGTGCAGCTGATTGCTCCAAAAAAGTGTTCGACTGTAGAAAACCATAGTCACAACATGAATGACTTGGAAGATGTTTTAAGGCCATCAGACCATTAAGACCTGGGGGACTGAACCCCATTTGCAAATTACAAAAACAAAAATACTAACCAACCATCATGCAACTTGCAACCTTCCATGTCAGATGTGCCAAAGATATTTAAAACTATTACATTTAGAATAACATATTTATGTGGCACTTTTCATCAGAGTCCATCCATTACAAAAACACATACCCACAGCACCCCCGAGAGAAAGAATTTCATTACCCCTTTTACTGGTAGGTAAACTGAGGGACCCAAAAGGTAAACTGATTTGTTCAAGGTCACCTGGTGCTTCTGTTGCAGAGTCATTAATAGGAATCTAGCTATTAAATAAATCACTTTACAGGAGATGAATATAGATTTACTTAGAGGTGATATAGTTAAAAAAACAGGTAATTGGTGCTAATGGTTCAGAGACTGAAAATCTGTGGTAGTATCTACACAATGTGTTATGTTTACTGAGAGAACATTAGGCACACATTATAGAATTGAGATGTTAATCTGGTAGATCAAGTGAATAGAACTACTTGGAAAAGTAACATGAGCATGATTTGGCCTAAAATATATAGACATTAATAGAGGACTAACCTTCCATTTTGTTCCTCTTTTCTCATCACTGCTTGAATTTAACCTGGATTTGTACAGCTTTGTATGGCTAAACCACTTGTCTCTTTTCATTGCATATGCTGATTCTAATTCCTATTTGTTATATGGCACAGTAAAGATGATCAATGAAACACATTAGTCTATAGGATATATTAAATAGGCTCAAATAATCTAAAACCAGAGTTTCTGACTTATTACGTGTTTACAGGTATAACTCATACACATTAATATATCCTTTCTTACAAATAATTGATAATGTTTGTACTTTTATAAAGACCACCTTAAGTATATTGTGTAATAAAAGCATAATACTTTGCACTTGAGAAATACGTGTTTGCAATAACTTTATACATTTATGATGGATTATCCCACTTACAAATATAAGTGGGCATGTAGCTTTAATTACTGTGGCACATTTCCACTCCTTATGTCTATATAATTGGGCTCGTAGCAAGAGGCATTTTGGCTTAATAGATGGAAGGATATAAGGAAACACTCCAGAAAGGTTTAAAAAAAAAAGATGGATAATAGTTTTTCTATAAAATTTTTGGCACATATTGATGTTGTGGCATAATACTTTTCTCAGCAGTCATTAAGGATAACCTGGATAATCCCTTCCTGGTTTCACCATTTGTGAGCAATGCCGATCCTAAACTCATGCTGAAATAAACCTTTATACTACACTGTCACATGTTCCATATATATTTCTCTAAAACAAAATAAACAATTGACAGATCATATCTGTAGAGACAATAGACACAAAATATTGGAGAGATGTGGTAAATTGTATAGGCGTGTGATAAATTGCAACAGGTATGTGATCAAATGCATGTATCACACAACTGTGACTACCTCATCTTCATACTAATTCATCTTCAACATGGCTAATTTTAGTACTCCAATCTAGCTAGCAAACAGCCTTAAAAATCACCCTCTCCAGTGCCTGACTCCTAGACTGGGCAAGATTCAGTCACAGAGTTTAAGGACAGAAGGGACTACCTTATTGTCTAGTCTGACCTCCTCTATATCACAGGCCACCACCACCACCACCTGCACACTAAACCAAACAACCAAAACTAGACCCAAATATTATAGCCCACAGGAGATTGGGGCAGGGGACAGCAATAGTTTTCTTTATATACAAATGTCCCACCTTTAACATCTGGTATCCAGCAGGGTATTAGGAGCCTTTTCCACACTGGGAAGAGAGATTCTCCCATTTCCAATGGGAAACCTCCATTCACTATTGGCCCTGAAAGACCCCCAAGATACCAAATCTTAAAGAACTGACATTTTTATAGGACGGCTGGTAGTGCTGCCTAAGATTAAAGTTACCTGACACTTCCCATTTTAGCACCCTGTTTTCAGTTGCTTATAGCATTGTCAAAATGTAACCATTTTGCTGAAATTTTCCATGCAGGGTGTCTACCTCAGGATGAATTTTTGGGGGGAAAAGTTTCAGCAAAATGGTTCAGCCATTTCTGAGAATGAAATTAGGTCCATTCTGTGCTCTAAATGAGGTAGAGGTCCTGTGGGAAAAACCAGTAGGTGTTCGTTCATGTAAATAAAAACAGTGTCATAATGCAGACACACAAGGAGGGGCTGATTAAAGGTGCACAGGTAACTTTAATTCTATCATTCCCTAACTTTTGAGTACTTAACTTTGCAACCTTAAAATGTTCCTTTCAAATAGTGGGGGTTTTGTGTGTAAGAGTAATCAAACACACAGAATCATAGAACTGGAAGGGATCTTGAGAGGTCATCTAGTCCAGTCCCCTGCACTAATGGCTGGACTAATTATCTAGACCATTCCTGACAGGTGTTTGTCTAACCTGCTCTTAAAAATCTTCAATGATGGAGATTCCACAACCATCCTAGGCAATTTATTCCTGTGCTTAACCACCCTGACAGTTAGGAAGTTTTTCCTAATGTCCAATCTAAACCTCCCTTGCTGCAATTTAAGCCAATTGCTTCTTGTCCTATCCTCAGAGGTTAAGGGAAACAATTTTTCTTCCTCCTCCTTGTAACAACCTTTTACATACTTGAAAATTGTTACCCCAGGGTAGGGTAAACGTATGAGGTATATGAGTAATGTGGGCAGTAGTTTTAATTTCTCTTGTACAGCTGCACTCATACATGGATACAGAACATCTAAAAAAAGCTGTTAACATACTCCAAAATATTGTTCAACAGTAACATGTGGCATATACAGTGATTATGACTCCATGCCATAAAAGTTTTAGTGGTGCTTGTTTGGGATGATTGAAACGTATGTAGCATCACACCATCATATATTCTAGTGACACCCACCCCCACCCACCTCAATTCAGTTCATTCTACATAAACAGATTTCCACTTTAAGTGGTAGCCTCCATTTTAAGTATATGGAATATCAGTCAAACTAGGAGAAGCTTTCAAATCAGAAATTAGCTTTTTTTTTTTAAGTGTGAAAAATAGACATATACAAATTGTGCTATCCCCCCTCTCTTTAATCCTGATATCAAAAAATATATACACAATTAAATAATAAAAAGTACAGCTATTTTCAGGCTCAGAGCAGAAACTTCAGCATGGTGATAAGATCAAAGCTTCTGAATCACAGTCCCTCGTATCTAGGTAACAGCAGATCCTGATATCTGCCTTTCCTTATTTATTTGCATGATTTACAAATAGATATGAGCGCCTTAATCCTCGAGACACCTACCCACCAGATACTAATTGATTGATTCAATGCAGCCCACACAGGATGTGAATCCAGAGGATAAATAGTGATAATAAATAATGAGTTCTGAGAACACGTACAGTCTTTAAGACATAACGGAACCTGGATTATGAGAAGGAAATTGACTAGATTATCAGCATTTAAGTTTATATCATTTAAAACTTTTCCTAAATCCTTTATATTATTTTTCATTTTTTGATAAATTACACAATCCCTTGTTATTCTAAGGCTGGCAATTTGCCTGCTCCCACTAATATGTATTGTTAGTGTATGGGGCTGATTGCTAAAATAAATCCTTGTTTTGTACCATTTTTTTAAATTGCTGTCTCTGCTTAACAACCTCTTACCCTTCCTCAGGCTTGAAACTCAGGATCCTATAAGTATCCTCCTGTGTTATTAGACTAGTCAAGTTTTGAACCTTTAAAACAAAAAATGGTGTATTTATTTTTAAAAAATCCAACATCCATGCACAAGATGTCTTTGCAAAGCTTTACTTCCAGAAATTGCAATCTTAATCACTAATTAATGTTTAACCATTTTTATTCTTGTTGGTGAGAAAGTGATGTGTTTTGATTCAATAATTTTATCTCACTTGCTCAGTAAGCGAATAGTTGATGAGCAAAGGGGGCAATTGGGCCATCAGGAATATTTAACTTTTGAGTGAAATATTGAGACAAATTTGGTGTGAAATTTTTCATCAGGTTCTGCATCCCTGAAATTTAGGTAGTGGGTATCAGGAGATTGACAGTTTTCCCCCACACTGAAGGACGTGAAAATTTGGAGGAAAAAACCCTCAAAGCATTACATTACGGACTGGATGAGGATTAAGGGTGTCTGACCCCTTCAGGCATGACAAAAGTAGCTCAGATCTCCACAGTTCTAGCTCCAGCTTTGATGCTAACTGCTCTTAATAAGACTTTGCATTTGTGTAGCACTTTACAAACTTTTTTGGTTAGGCTTCAAGACATTTCCATGAAGTAAGTATACAAAAGTGTCCTCATTTTACAAGCAATGAAATAATCTCATAGTGGTTGTTATGTGTTTTGTACAGCTCCTAGCACAATGGGGTCCCACTCTTTAACTGGGGCTCCTAGTTGGTACCATAATAAAAAACAAACAAAAATCACACAACAAGTCAGAATTAGAATTTCATCCCAGGTCCCCGATTTTTATTTATCCACCCACATACTTATTTATCTTAGAGTATAACTGAACAGGACTAACAGTGTCCACATATAACTATAGTGGTATAATTATACTGGTACATTTTCCTGTGTGGCCAAGATTGAAAAGCCATTTCACAGACTTTGCATAGACTCCTGACTCCTTATCCCCTCCTCCCCAAAGATATTTTATATCTGTCTATGCAAAATGGGAAAACTATACTTGTTCATGTAGATGTGGACATCTTAAATATTACATATTTTCAGCCTCTGACTGGGGTAACTAGCTTTATGTGGTTTTACAGATGGGGAAAGTGAGATTCAGCTCACGAATAAGTGACATGCCTGAGAGATACTGTGGATCAGGGAGGAGATCTTGGTTCAGGTTCTACTGTACTAATATTTGCTGTGTTATTTTGGGCAAGTCTCCTAATCTATCTGAGTGTCAGTCTCCTCATCCACAAAATGGGGAAAATGATATACCAGGAAATCAAGATGTTCCCCCAAAACTCATTAGGTTTTTGTTTGTCTGTTGGGATTTGGCTCCTTCTGAGGTTTTCTTCCTTTCAGGTTTCATTCTGAAAGGTTTGCACAGGTATGTTGGACCCTTTAAATGTGTCGACAGAGATCATACTGAAAACAAGTTCTCATTCCCTGGTCTCCTGACTCAGACTCTAGCACTTCCCTCTACAGACACCCAGCTTCCATACCACCAAGCAGCCACAGCGGCTGTAGGAAAGAGTGCAGCACCACTTAGGGAAGAGCTAACCTCTGGGAGCATCAGAGGCTTTCCTCACCGTCCCACAACAACCAGGTGCAGCTGTGGGACAGGAAAGGGCCTCGTTGGGACCCCAGCGCCCCTCAGACCATCACAGCATCACTGATTTTTGAAAATTGAGTTCTGGTTATTACTCAGTCTGTTTGTTTCCTCACTCCTCCACTGCTAACATCTCTCCCTTTGCCTTCCATGGGCCTGCTTCCCTTCCTCTCCTCCCTTTCTCTCCCTCAATGCCCCCCCTTTTCCTTCTTTACTTTTCCACACTTTCTTCCTCCTAGTTTTTCATCCTTTCCTCCCATTTCCCTTCACTCCATTGACTATACCAGGGGTAGGCAACCTATGGCACGCGTGCCAAAGGTGGCATGCAAGCTGATTTTCAGTGGCACTCACACTGCCCGGGTCCTGGCCACCGGTTCGGGGGGCTCTGCATTTTAATTTAATTTTAAATGAAGCTTCTTAAACATTTTAAAAACCTTATTTACTTTACATACAACAATAGTTTAGTTATATATTATAGACTTATAGAAAGAGACCTTCTAAAAACATTAAAATGTATTACTGGCACGTGAAACCTTAAATTAGAGTGAATAAATGAAAACTCGGCACACCACTTCTGAAAGGTTGCCGACCCCTGGAATATACATTTTAAGAGAGGAAAAAATAGCAACTGAAACCTGTGCCTATCATCAAACTGCTCATGATTCTTCTATGACATATTCCTATTCCTCAACACTTTGGTATAGACTGTCTTCCTTTGTGTTTGTATAGCATAATGGGACCCAAAGCCTCAATGGTTCTGTTGGGCACTGCCACAATATTATTTTTATTTTTAATATGTGACAGATCCAGCCCAGTGGGGTACAGGAGTCTGGTAGAGGGCAAATATACTGGTCACTGGATGAGCAGTTTTCTGTTCCCTGAGTGACCAGAGCAGGGGCTGCACTAGAGTAATCAGGAACCTGCTAGAACCAGTTAAGGCAGGCAGGCTAATTAGGACACCTGGAGCCAATTAAGAAGAAGCTGCTAGAATCAATTAAGACAGGCTAATCAGGGCACCTGGGTTTTAAAAGGAGCTCACTTCAGTTTGTGGTGTCAGTGGGAGGAGCTGGGAGCAACAGGCGCAAGGAGCTGAGAGGGAGAGCTGCTGGAGGACTGAGGAGCACAAGTGTTATCAGATGCCAGGAGGAAGGTCCTGTGGTGAGACTAAGGAAGGTGTTTGGAGGAGGCCATGGGGAAATAGCCCAGGGAGTTGTAGCTGTCATGCACCTGTTACAGGAGGCACTATAGACAGCTGCAGTCCACAGGGCCCTGGGCTGGAACCCGGAGTAGAGGGTGGGCCTGGGTCCCCCCCCCCCCCCCCCCAAACCTCCCAATTAACCTGGACTGTGGGTTCTTCCAGAGGGGAAGGTCTCTGGGCTGTTCCCCAACCCTCATGGTGAATCTCTGAGGCAAGAAAATCTGCCAATAAGTGCAGAACCAACCAAGATAGAGGAGGAACGTTGTCACTAATAATAATAATTAATATCATAAGACCTAATAAATCATCTGTACAAATTATTACACACAATACTTTTTTATGTCCCCTTCCAAACCATTTTTCTTAAAATAATCTTTACATGTTCCAGTGTAATTTCCCCTTTATGTTATTATAATACCACCTGAGATTGGTGTGGTGGAAATATGTGCCTGTCCATCTCTTCCTCTCCTAGCTATGGATTTGGTGCTTGGGAAAAACCACGTAAAGGTGGCACCAGATCTCTGCACATCTACTACCAGTTGTTGCTTTAAAAAACCCTAATAATTACCACAATACTCAATATCCATATTCAAGATAGTGACATACTGTACTTCTGACCTACATCTGATCTCTCTGGTCTCTCTAAATGTGATTCAACATGTGGGTGAACATTGATTTCTTTCCCAAGGAAGTAGCTATAATCCTGTTATGGCAGATTTATCATATTGTGTTCACTGCCCCAGTAATTTCTCATCTTGAACTTACCCCTCTTACTACTTTTTCCTTCACAGTAAGAAACATATTGAACTGATCTGTTTCCAAGGAACAGTACATGTTAGGTGAGATGCTCTTCCAGATTTTTCTCAGCTGCTGCTATCTATCTATCTAACATAGATATTCATAGGGCTCCAATCACACCTAATGTCTGTACTCCAAGTGGCAATAGAATGTCCAATTTTGTAGCCCACATGCAAAGGGTAGATTTACCACAAATTATGCATATTATAATAATAATTTCACAAAGGTACAATGTCAATTAAACATCCTGCATGAACCCTACTGTATTATATTTTAATACCATTTTCTGTCCTGTGCTAGGAACTGCCAAGCAGAGACAGGCTCATTGTTTATTTGTAATCCCTTGTCTGTATTCATCTGTTTCCTGTTTCTTACTTAGGTTGTAAGATCTTTAAGACAGAACCATCATTTTGTTCTTTGTTTTTACAGCAACCAGCACAACAGGATGTTGAGTCCTTGATTTAGTGCTCCTAGGTGCAATGGTAATGCAAATAAATAATAATAATAAAGGTGGCCTGGATGGTCCAAGCAGTGTGCTTGGCACAGGATGGGCCTTAAATAGACCAGACCAGGCTAACCAGGTATCTTGAAAAAGACATTAGTTAGAGATTAGACTATATGGTCTAGACTGGGACCCGTGTCTGATCAAGCCTCCTTGGCTCCATTGGGTTGCCAGCAGTTGCAATACTATATAATTAGACACTTGGATCCAGTTTTTTAAAAGAGTTAAGAACCCACATTGGAACAAGATTTTCAAAAGTTCAGAATCCATCCAAACATCTGAATAAGGGCCAGATTTTACAAAGAGCTCAACTTCCAGTAGCTTTAAATGTGGCATTTGTGACCAGATTTTCACAAGAGCATGGCATGTTGGATGCACATAGGCTGCTGAGCTCTTTTGAAAACCTGGCCCCAAATGCGAATGCAGCTGAACACTTCAAAAATCTGGTCCCAGGGACTATATACTCTATACATTCTACCAGCGAAGTATAAAGACAATAGTAGCATCAGGGGCATTAAGCTGACCTCCAAGCCAAGACCTCAAACAAGATATCTTCTCACTGTTAACTGTGGGTCAGATTTTCAAAAGTGCTCAGCTTCTTTGCTCCCCTACCCTTTAAGTAGATTTGTAAAACTCTCATTGATTTAAACGTGATTGGAATTAGACCAATGTGGAGAGCTTCTGAAAGTTCTACTCTATATACTCAAACCATTGCTAACTGTGGCATATGCACTGCACAAAGACATTGCTACGAGTGAAGAAGAACAAATCAAAGATGGTGGAAAAAAGTTATATAGCCAGGGAAGAGTTAGACTTTCTCCACATTCCCTTTACAAAACAAATGACATGCTCTCCATTGACCATCCCCCCTCACCTCTATCTGATAATGTCTTCTGGGTTGGGTAGAGAATTGATAAATAGCCTGATACTGTCACCCACCATTTGAAAAAGCCATGCAGATAAATAAATGAACAAAAAGCAGATGGTATGGATTTTAAATTGCAGACAACACCTTTATTTAACGCTGATGATGAGTGTTGTGCGCTCCACCCCTCACTCTCACATACAAGGCATTTAACTGGGTCCAGTGCAGTGTTCAGGACTTCCACCATACAACCAATAACTTGGGGCAAACATGCCTGGGTACATACCTATGAATCTTCTCCATTTTCCTCAGGCCTTCAGTCAGACCCACAGCATACAAAATAACACAACATGAATGTTATATTAAGGGCAGGGAGGGCTGGCTAGAGCAAGAGGCTTTGAAAAAGCCTAGGTAAGTTTAAATAAGTCTATGGGAGATCAGGGGCAGAGGGGAAGCACCTCAAGAACCAACTGTCTCCAGCCAGTGGCAAGGTGGTGGGTACCCAAGAAAGAGGGATGGGCCAGTCCCCCGGTCCAGCCACACGTACTCTCTTGCCTCCATTTCCACTTACAGGCACTGCACAGTTCCCCCATTGACTGCTGGGGAGCATATTTTAGTGGATGGCAGGCCTCCTTCTCACTTTAGTATCTGCTTCCTACCACAGAGGTCTGAGTAAATAAAGTGGTTTCTGCACTACGTGAAGCTGAACTGAAGTTGAGAGAGTCAGATTCCGGAAGGGAATTAGGCTATGTCTACACTGGCACTTTTGTCGGTATAACTTATGTCACTCAGGGGTGTGGACAGCGCGATGATGGTGCGAGACGCTCACTGTCGACACACCTACCGCCACTCGTTGGGGGTGGTTTAATTAGGTCGATGGGAGAGCTCTCTCCCGCCGGCACAGAACGGCTACATGGGAGATCTTACAGTGGCGCAGCTGCATCAGTACAGCTATGCTGCTGTAAAGCCTCCAGTGTAGAGATGGTCTTAATTATTACTACATGATTTAGTAGGCTAGAAGTATTTTTCTTTTCTCCATGTATTGCACCTGATACTGTAATATTATTGAGCCTCAGGCTGAACTGAATTTGACTTTGTTTTGTATGGAATTAGCTGGTTATTTTACTCCAGTTATACAAGTAGCCCAGTTGATTCATAATACTCACAGCTCACAGATTGCACCTGGAAAATAAAGGAGACTAAGAGTGTACCACAATATATAGACTGGTTTGCTGATAGTGTACTTTAGAGGACATATCTTAATGTGAAAAGGCCTGTTCCATGGTTAATAGTGCTCACTTACAAAGTTTTCTCCCAGGATTTAATATAACAATTAATTCAGGCCCTACTCCTACTCATTTCCACCCTCATTAATGTCTCACCTTCCTTAGTGTCTATATCCTGCAGCTATTTGCAGATGGTGATGTTCCCCTTAGGCAAGCTACTGTATGTACATTTATATTTTGGGTGGTCCCAGCTTTGTTGGTGTAAATCTGGAGCAACTCTACTGAGTTCAGTGGATTTACACCAATGTAAATGATATCATAATTTGGCTTGCTGTTAACTCTGTAAAGTAATTCCCCTCCAGACTCTTCATCATCTTTGTTAGTCTCTGAACTCCCTCTAATCAATCAACATATTTCTGGAATAGGATTACTATTTGAGATCTTTTCTCCCAAACTGTGGTTTCCATTATGCTCCTTTAGACAAGAAAATAAATGCTTTGGTGTTTTATGTATCAGAGGGGTAGCCATGTTAGTCTGAATCTGTAAAAAGCAACAGAGGGTCCTGTGGCACCTTTAAGACTAACAGAAGTATTGGAAGCATAAGCTTTTGTGGGTAAGAACCTCATTTCTTCAGATGCATCTGAAGAAGTGAGGTTCTTACCCACGAAAGCTTATGCTCCGAATACTTCTGTTAGAGGGTCCTGTGGCACCTTTAAGACTGTTGCTTGGTGTTTTATGATTATCAGGATTACATAATAATTAATAGTGATATCAAAATGCCTACACCCTCCCACCTATATTAATTAGCAGCATTTTCCTAAGAAACGGTGGGGGCGACGGACCTGTCTGGTTTTAAGATTAAGTTAGATAAGTTTATGGAGGGAATGGTTTAATGGTAAAACATAGTAGCCAAGGAGAACCAAGCAATGGTACGTAAATAGTATAATGGCCAACAGGGGTCGGACTAGAGACTCTTGCCTACATGCTCGGGGTCTTACTGATCGCCATATTTGGGGTCGGGAAGGAATTTTCCTCCAGGGTAAATTGGCTGAGCCTCTGGAGGTTTTTCGCCTTCCTCCGCAGCATGGGGCAGGGATCACTAGCAGGAGGGTCTCTGCCGATTGAAGTCACTAAAACACAGGATTGGGGACTTCAACGGCAGAGTCCAGGGAAGGGTTTTGTGGCCTGCAGCATGCAGGGGGTCAGACCAGATGATCATAATGGTCCCTTCTGTCCTTAAAGTCTATGAGTCTATGAGATTATATCAAATATAATGAGATAAATATGGTAATATCTGGGAATATAGGGTGCTGGAGAAGTAGGAGTGGTGCTTCATTAGGTGTCTCTCTTCCCTTTGAGTCACTACTGAATCTATGGCCCCAAATCACAACAGAGGACCCTCTGCTGATGGAGTTTTAGAGATGAAAATCCAATATCTTAATTGCTTGGGGCAATTTCTGTTAGAGAAGGCTGTTAACCCTGCTGCCCTGACAAAGTCAGGTCTGGGTAACTGTAGCCCTACTCCCTTATTTATACCCTCTCCTGCCCCCCACCTGTAGTTTAAAATAAATTTAATTGCTTTCCTCAACAATTGTTTGGCATAGGTCTTGTTAAAACAGGTGTTGCATTCCACTACAGAAGTGGCTGTATTTCAGCAGTCAATGAAGGCCTGATATGACATGACATATATTTGTAAAACACATTGGGATTCTTTCAAATGTGTTGCATAAATTGTAAAATATTACTACTGAATAAGTTGCCAGAATATAGGAAAATGAATTTCAGCCTTATGTATACCAACAGAAATCTAACAAAAAACCTACCTGTTCAAGAATACTATATCACATATTCTGTTTAGAGGATCTCTGTGATAATCTTGACAGATTATATGAACTCAGGTGTAGTCTGTGTCTGAGTCATGCTGTATGTCCACAATTTCCCTGTTCACTCTGCTATGAAGCACCCTGCAGATCTTCACCTTCATTATCGATTGATCTTCTACATGCCCTTACATTATATTCTACTGTGGCAGAGAATCTAATCCAAATGGTTATTACTTTGCAGGGTTGTTGCTGCTTTGGGTGTTCATAGGCTAATCTTCATAAAACATCTTATGATGTTTGGATAATAAAAATGGTCTTTTTGCTCAGTTATGCTGATGTAATTCCAAAGCAACTCCATACAAGTAAATAATTACTCTGGATTTACCCCAGTGTAATTGAGAGCAGAATTTCCCCCTCTTTTTAATGTCTTTTTATTGCACTTTTTTCCAATATATTTCATTTTAAGGTTTTAAACTCAGTAATATAGGCTTCTAAATGTATTGTAATAACACGGATTAAGCCATATAAATCAAAACCATGCATTCTTCCATTTTCAATTTTTTTCCTTATAATGACATTTTATACACAATTAAGTGAATACAATTTGGGAAGTATTTTATGGGCTTGGTTCTTCTGGTATGCACTGGTTTCTAGGCAGTTACTCTTGATTTACACTAGGATAACTGACAGGAGAATAAAGCCATACATTTCTAAGTTAATTTAGTGCTCCTGCAAGGGGCTATATTGGGAGTACGAAGGGAAAAAAAATCCACTTTATACAAAGAATGGACACTACACAGAGTGTGGTACCTAGAACTTTTTCACATTATTGCACCAATGTATTGTGCCCGACTTAAAGCGGACACTTCTAATCAATGCTTGATATTCCTGCTGAGAATACAAACAAAAGTGGAACTTGCCCTGTTTTTTTTTCTTTTGGTGATTTGGGAACCTTCCCACCAGGAAACAGATTGAGATCCACATATTGTAGACCATCGAAGAGCCATCAGATACTGATAACTTTTGATCATCAATGCCCAGGTCTGAATTTGAATTAGAGAAAGATAAGATGTGAAAGGTCTGGTATCCCATTACCAGTATAGAGCCACCCTGTTCTGCCTTTGAATTTTGTCTTATAGGGGGAAAAAAAGATAACAGTTTCAATTACTGCTTATGAAGTCCATGGGAAATACATTGTAGCAGCAAGAGATCACATTGTGTATTCCTTGCTGGTTGGGTGATAAGGCGTAAACACTAATTTTAAACATTTTTTAAAATACATTTATCTACAGCATATGGCATATAAAGACATTGAGCATTATTTTAGAGATCTTTTTAATGTTATAAAACTACTCAATGAGTGGACACCTGGGTATTTTATGCCTTCCAGAATCAAAATGTTTTAAAAGTCAGTAATATCACACAAAATAACCAATATTAGCAAGACATCAATTGAATTTAGTCTAGTACTAGCAAACAAGAATGCTAATTAGTGGCAACAATTTACTTCACAATAGGATTTTCATGATTAGCTAGGTCATGACCTATAATTAAAATGTATTTTATGTGTTTCTTCCACCAAGATAATTGATATAATGCATAATGCAAGATGCTTTAGGGCCACGTCTTTCTAAAATGCAATTAAAATTAAAACATACTCTCATGAAGACAGAATATGTTGGACATTTCTAAGCTCAGAATCTTCAAATCAATGCCAAAATGAAAAACAGAGGAAATGATGGAAGGATAAGCTGACTTGTTTTAAAATGGTATTGATGAAATCACACATACTACTTATGGAAATCCAATGTCTGAAAAGAATTAGAATGAAATTGCTAAATAATGGCCAGTTTATGCAACATGATGATCTATTTACATGACCTTTGAAAGCTTGAAAAACTCACCTGATGAGCAAACTTCCTTGCTTTAGTGCTGTTTTTTTTTTTTTTTTTTTTTTTAAGGAATGCTCCCACAAGATTGAATATATTTTAAAACAAATCACTCCTACAAATTCTACATTCAATCGAGGCTAGCTTGGGGACTGAAGAGAATTTATGGAGAAAGACTAGAAACTGGAAATGCTTCAGTATGGACTTCAATCCTCCTATTTCATTCAGAAGCAAGAATTTCAGTCTAGAATTTAGGCCTGTTCCTTTTAAATATGCCCATTCTGACTTCAACACTGCTTTAAATAAATTTCCTATTCTGAGCTGCATCTAAGTAGAATCTTGTATATTTTAAACAAAGTGTTAGCCGTGAAGATCACCACATTCTAAATGTCATCCCTACCTTTTAGGATTCTACAATCTGACCTTCTTAAGTCTCAAATACTGGGCCACATCCTGCAGTCCTAACTCAGTCAAAAGTACCATGGACTTCAAAGACTACATTGTCGAAGACAATGGATATTGATACTGAATAGTGGACCAGATCCTGCAGTCCTGACTCAGATGAAAGTAAAATATTGTTACAGTAGAAGCCTGCATAGAAGAACATATCAAAGTGGCTATATCTTGAGGTAATGTCAAAGTTGAATATAAGCCAGTGTGTCGCTAATGGATGAATGGCTGAACAATCTCACTTTTTAATGCAAGTCACTGTGTGACTGGTGTTGTACAGGAGTATAGAGATCAGGTGAACAGTTGCGTAGATATGTGATATTTCCTCCCAGATATACGCTTTCAAATGATTTCTCACTGTACCCTTTCAAAGAAGTAAACAAAGTACTTTTAAATACTAATATGATTAAAAATGAGTCAAACTGGTTTGGAAAAATGTGGCTGTTCACAGAGCAATAGGTGAACCAGGCTTAAAAACAAAAATTCCCCAAAAGTCAACTTAGTCAACTTCCTTTACAATTACTCCTTGGAATTCACACCTGTAGGGTATGATGTCAATAGCTTAAATTGAAAAACAAACAAACAAAAACTAAACTTGAATAATAATAATAGCGTCTGACTATGGGAGTGTGGTGTTTATGAACAGAAGGGGTATCCAGTAACCAACAACCTTCTTTCCTTTGATCATATAAGCCACTCATCTTCAGATCCTTTGAAAACATATTCCTGACAGGGAATTAAGTATGGAACTGATAAGCTAAGAAGATTTATGGGTTTTTGTTTGAGAGGTTTTTTTTCTTTTTGGGGGAAGATGGTACCTTCATCCATTTGGACTGCAGTGAGAACTCAGTCAACCCGGGCATTTTGTTGCCCACTACACACTCAATTTGCAAGCACCACATCATGATTGTCCCTACCTTATAATGACAGGTTTCAGAGTAGCAACCGTGTTAGTCTGTATCCGCAAAAAGAACAGGAGTACTTTATTAGAGCATGCTCTAATAAATTTGTTAGTCTCTAAGGTGCCACAAGTACTCCTACCTTATAATGTCACCCCAAAGGAACCATTTAAAAATATTAATCTTTACTTTGCCAAGTTAGTTTTATTTAAAACTAAAACTATCTTCACCCACCCATCTTGACCATCAGTTTTTGCCAAGAATTCATCTTTTTTTAAAATGGCATATAACTACTTGTGATGCGATATATTTCTATACAATACTTCCAATACTCTCCTTTGAATGGACTTCACTGAGGAGAAATGAAATTATTATGAAGGGTTTTCATTGCAATAAATTTTTTTCAAGATATGAATTGAAGACCTTGATAGTTTACTAAGTGATAATATTTCCCAAAAGCAACATAAAATAACTTGTTTTAACATGTAACCTTCAGATCCACACTCTGATTTATTATGCAATACGGGTGAACTAAATTAATGGTTTTATTTTGATAGAAAGACCTCCCTCCTATTCCACTTTGGCTTTCTTCTTACATCTAAAGACGCATAAGCTCCCCTCTGTCAACTTGGAAGCTCTTACTGTCACTAGACAGAAAGAGAACAACTCACAGTGTATGAGGACTGTTGTAAGCCAATAGATTTGGCTGTCAAGCACTGAAAAGTACTGTCACTCAGTGTCAAAGCACTAACAACAAAGCAATTATCACAAACACATTCATAAGGCTCAAGGTATGTAGATAAGAGAGACTGACAGATCCAGCTAGTTAGAAATATTTGAAGTCTAAAGAGGTGCAATCTTTTCAAAGATTCTCCAAAGTCATCTTATTTTTCTTACTTCAAAATAAGACCAACAAAAGAGTATTTATTATTCAGGAGTTAGCCAATGTTTCGGATTGTATCTGGAATGAGATACTATCCTTATTAAAATTAGTCACGGTGTAAGTTATTTTCCTATAACCCTTCAGCTTTATTGCTGGGAAAATAATCACTTTGAGGATCAGTTAGAATTCAGGCTGCCCCATAGAAGCCAACTTGGTGGGTTCTTCTATAGAAAGGTTAATTATAAAAATGATGAAATTCAGTAGGAAGTAAAGTCAAAAGAGCTGAATGCTTATGTCAGTGTTGTAGACTGAGCAAACCTTATGATGTTAAATGAGGATAGTCAAACTTAAGAATTCTACAGCATTGCAAGTTGAAAAATAAAGATATTCAGCAGAGTTATAGAAATACCACAGGACATCTCACCCCTAGGATCTACTGGGTAAAATTGTTCAGAAGTGTTCTGGAAACAGGAAACAGTAAAGAGAGGGAGATGGAGTCAGCCCCACAGACAGACTACAATTCAGGAAAACATCTCTGATCAGCAGACCACTTAAGAACAGGCTTAAATCACACTGAGAACCCAGGCCTTATCTTCTGAGCTGCTGAGCACCCAACTGTCTTGACAGTAAGAGATTTGTGGCTACTTAGCACTTCACGGGATCACACTCTTTAATGTGGGTGAGAATCCAACTAAATTCACTCACCCAATCTTCCAGTTCAGCAATGAGGAGTGTTGGTGTTATTTCAAAGTTTAGGGGCTGTAGCTTTCAGAGCAGTTTATGAACAATTAGCCTTTCTCAAAAACAAAACACAAAAAACAGCATTCTTTCACATTTTTGCCATATTTTCCCCATGTGGCTTTTAGTACATTTGATAACCTTACTTTGAAGGTAAATCAGTATCCATTCTTAACAAACACTGAAGTGGGATATGAACATTACAATTATGTGACCAATGACTGGAATGATACTGCAACATGAAATTCCACTGGTGCTGACTGTGTTTCTGTCATTTACAGCAGGTCAGGCTGTTAGACTGAATAATCCAACAAAAACCTTACATTCTTTCATGATGTAATGCCACATCTCTGCTAAAGAGTACAGGCACAGTGGCTTTTAGATGGAAAACCACTGTCAAATTGGTATATATTGGCTTTCAAAGGTGGAATAAATCAGGTGGATCACCAATTCAATATGAACTGGACAGTCTGTCAATGGATGATTTCACTGCTGTTTATAGATTAAATACAAACATGAAGAGGGGAAAGGTCATCTATATCTCCATTGGCCTTGTTCACAGTGTCACCATCTTGATGCAACTCCCAGATGGTGACGTTGTGAACGAGGTGGCAGCAGCAGACTCCCCTTAATCTAGTTTTTACCTTGGTAAAAGGAAAATCCCTGTCTATATACTCGAAAACTCATGGGTCAGATTGACAAAGAAGGTGGCTCAAACCAGTCCACTTCCTTCAAAATCTGATATGGAATTAACAATTCAGAGTAAAAGGAGTGAATGCATCCTCCTCTGCAGGGCTTCCTGCCTCCCTGTTTACTTTCAAAAGCAAGACCCCATACTACCTTTAAGATAAATGTCTGTGGTGCATAATGTAGAAATAATTGCTGGTGCCAGCAAATTCTCAACCTCTCTATGCCTTCTGCATTACAGAATCATAAAAATGTAGGGCTGGAAAGGACCTCAAGAGGTCGTCTAATCCATTCCCCCACACGGAGGCAGGACCAAATATATATAAATTATCTCTGACAGATGCTGTCTAACTTGTTCTTAGTAACTTCCAATGGTGGGGATTCCATGATCTCCATTGGTAATCTTAGTTACTTAGGTATTCTAGTACTTAACTATCCTTATATAGTTAGCATGTTTTCCCTAATAGTTAACCTAATTATCCAGTGCTGCAGATTAAGCCCATTACTTCTTTTCCTACCTGCAGTGAATATGGAAAACATTTGGTCACCATCCTCTTTATAACTGCCTTTAATATACTTAAAGATTTATCAGGTTGTGCCCCAATAGTCTTTTCTCACTACTAAACATACACAGTTTTTTAACCTTTCCTCAAAGATCAGGGTTTTTGTTGCTCTCCTCTGGATTCTCTCCTGTTTGTCCACATTTTCCTAAAGTATGGCACTCAGAATTGAACACAGTACTCCAGCTGAGACCTCACCTACCAAGAAGATTGGGGCAATTATCACCCATGTCTTACATACTACACTCCTGTTAATACACCCCAGAATAATATTAGCCCTTTTTGCAGCTGCATCACTGTTAATTTATTAAATTTGTGGTCCACTATCCCCCCAGACCCTTTTCAGCTGTATTCCTGCCTATCCAGTTATTCAAGATTTTGTTGTCATGCATTTGAGTTTTCCTTCATAAGTGTAGTAATTAGCACTTGTCTTTACTGAATTTTATCTTGTTGAATTCAGAGCAACTCTCCAATTTATTAAAGTCATTTTGAATTCTCATCCTGTCCTCTTATCCTGACCTCCCAGCTTGGTGTCAACCACAAATTTTATAAGCATACTCTCCACTCATTATCCAAGTCATTAATGGAAATATTGGACTAGTACCCAGGACAGACCTTGTGGGACCCCACAAGGTATGACCTCCAAGTTTGACAGCAAACTACACCGGACCCTCACTACGCATGTCTATATAGCATGAATTTGCATATAACGCAGTTGCGGCCATGGATCCCAAATTTAATTACTTTAATTGCAATTCATTTTAACATGGTCTCCACTATAACACGGTCCCTGTGTTAACACAGTACTGTGCATGGATCCCAAATCCCGCATTCTAGCGAGGGTCTGGTGTATTGCTAATTACTCTTTAAGTAAGATTTTTCAACCAGTTGTACACCCACTTCATAGAAATTTAATCTAGACAACATTTCTCTAATTTGCTTATGAGAATACATGTGAGTTGTGTGCCTTATTCAAATCAAGATATCACATTTACTGCTTCCCCACTATTCACTAGCTCAGTAACCACGTCAAAATAGTAAGTTAGGTTGGTTTGGCATGATTTGTTCTTTACTAATCCATGTTGGCTATTACTTATCATCCTATTATCCTCTAGATGTTTATAAATTGATTGTTTAATAATTTATTCCAGTACCTTTCCAGGTATTTAAATCAGACTGACTGGTCTATGATTCCCTGAATCCTCTTTGCTCCCCTATTTAAAAAGACAGGTACTATGTTTGCCTTTTTCCAGTCCTCTGGGGCCTCACTTGTCCTCCATGAATTCTCAAAGATGAGGTTCAATGATTGCTTCACCTAGTTCTTCAAATACCCTATGATGAATTTAATCAGGCCCTGCTGACTTGAACACTTCCAATTTACCTAAATATTTTTTAACGAGTTTTTTTCCCTATTCTGGCTTCTGTTCCTTCCCCCTTGCTGTTAATATTAATTGTGTTAAGCATCTTTCACAATTAACCTTTTTAGTGAAGACTGAAGCAAAATAGGCATTAAGCACCTTAGCTTTCTTGGTGTCATCCATTAGTAGCTCTCCTTTTCTGCTAAGTAGTACCTAGTACCTTTTATGATAGATCATTCCTGGAACTGAAGCACATGTTCCACAGAGAGGTATTTCTAGGAAAGATGACTAATCGTCACCATTTTCTGATTTACAAATATCAGAGGGTTTAATCTAGTGGATAGAAGACAGGTCTGGGTGTTAAAGAGTCTTGAACTCATTTTTTCAGCTCTACTTCTGACAAGCTGTCACAACTTGGGCATGTCATTTTCAAATTTCCATCTAATCCTCAATTTTTCAATATCCAACTTCAGACACTGACAACCCAATTTTCCAAGGTTCTGAGCACCCAACAGCTCTAAATGAAACTACAGTTTTAGTGATCAGCACCTTTGAAGAAGTCACATCACAGGGGCCAAATCCACCCACCTAGTGAAGCTACATTTGACATAAGATCAAGGTAAATGTAAAGCTACAATGACTCTAAATCTTATAGAGAGTTCTCCTTATGTGGAGTGAATCCAGGCTCACCAACTTTCAAACTGCCAGAAAAATGCAAAACCACCAGAATGTGTCTAAGGGTGTGACACACTTTAATGGACAATAGGTATTTTTTCCTAGATGGAATTCTGTGTTCATGAATGGGGAGTACCATGAAGAACACAGCTATTCTTGCAAAAGTGGGGCTAGGAGAAGAAGTTTTCTACCCATCAGACTACATACACCATTATAATTAGGCTCCTAAGTTTTCTGAATTTGTTCATCTCAAATCCAGGGAGGAGTTGTAGAGTTTGGTATAGTAGTCCTGTGTTGCATTCCCAGGTGCTGTCCCCTACACTGAGGTAGAACAAAGTATTTTCAACTTGTATTGTAGGTATTTATTTTGCATATTCTCATTTTAATATGTCTGTATTTTCAATTCTGTTTTTATTTAGTATGCCATCTAAAAAAAAAAATCAAATAAAAAAAAGAAAAAAAATCTAGAAGCACTCTGTTTGCTATCAAACACCTTACCTACACCATCTGACTGACTATTCAACTCCCCAAAAGGTATAGGCAATTTATTTTATATTTCCAACTTAAAATAACTCAACTTATCATAACATATTAAGTTTTTTTTAATCAGAATTTAACAATCATAGTTCACTGAAATTCTTTATTTTTATTACAATATCTTACTATACACACCTCTGATCAATTAAAGCTTTAGAGCTTTAGAAATCCTTTAGAAATCTTTGTTGCCCTATTTGATTAGGGCTATCTGATCACCATTCTATTTTGTTTGTACAACAATACTTTTATATCTTTTTGTTTTCTGTTCTATTTCTAATACATAATTGACCTTAAAGTGTATTGATATTATTAAATATTGTTTTAAGAAATGAATCTGAATTCTCCATACAGGGACAAATCCAGTTTGTCTGTGTCATATGAGTAAGGAAGAGTATTACGTTGGTGAAATGTACTGGTTGAGGGGTAGTAGCAGGAAGACTAATGGACTGGAAGACATAAGATAAGATTAAGCAGACATCGTATTTCTTCTTGTCCACTCTTTTTCCTCTTACAAGCCAACAGGTGGAAGGGTAGGGTTGTAAGTTACAATACCTTACACTCATACTGATATAAGAGTTCAAAATGCAGAGAAGCCATCTTTTCAGGAGAGAGAAGGGCTTTTAGCTACCACTCATTCATAAGCGCAAACTAAGTCTAGAAATGCTTGTTTACAATACTTGTACAGAGATTTGTTGAAACCCTTGCCAACCTGAGTATTACCCAGCTTGGATAGCCTCCCATCAGGCTGAACTTAAAAGTTTTGTCAAGAACAACTTGGATGGTGACATATGTTTCTGTAAATGCTAACAGATTTCAGTGCTATTTCTTATTTTGTTTTGGTGTGCAAGAAGAAAATGTCCAACTGCATGTTAAGGATTCTTATCAGAGCCTCATGCTGCATTGGGTGGCAGTTTAGTAGTTTAAGCAAGATTGTAGAATTATTATACAAAGGAAATTCTAAATAAGTTATTTCTGCTGTAGCCATTCACCAGATGTTTGACAATATGAAATTTACCAGAAAAATATACCATTATTCATATTCAATGTGGCTTTTTTCCAGAGAACATATTGTATGCATAGCATGAGGTAAATGGAGAATTTAAGTCCAATATTATTAGCATTGGAGTTTGGGTTGTTTTTAATGCTCGAGAGAATCTCTTTGTGTATTAGCTAAAATATTTTAGGCACTGTAGTTTTGCAGAAAAAAAAAGTATTCTGTTTGCTTTTTCAGGGTTAGAATTATATTTTAAAAGAGTCACTGAGAAAGGTGTGTACACTTTTGAATAAAAACAATTGCTTTGCTTCAGGTTAAATCATTTCAACTGCTGTGAAGCAATTAGAATCAATTTCGCTATTGAGCACAGCTAGCTGCTTAATAAAAGGGTCATGGGGAGACTCACAAAGATGCTCACTTTGCCAAACAGTCAAAGCCTTTCTACCAGCTGTGTTAAAAAAAATATATAAAAATTGGTCAGTGGACTTGCAACCTTTTATGCTAGAAAAGGCTGAGAGATTTTTGAACTCCTAGAATATACAGCAGAGTATACATGGATTTATGTATGTTGTTAATTTATTATAAAAACTCAGAATGGTGCAAAAGATCCTCGCTTCCATGATAATATCTTTAGATTCTATTTCATATCTTAAAATAATGGAAATCATGGACAATACATCAACATCTCTTAGCCAAATATAAATATGCTTAATTTAAGAACAGTACTTAAAAAGTTTATAAACCCATCATATGTCAGCTTCATGTCCGTCCCTGTGCTAAACATCTAGACATACATGGCTTGCACTGTAGTTCTATCCATTTCTTTCCCCCCAAGCTGCCACCACATCAGATCTCTAATTTTCAGCTAGGCAAAGGAGCTACTTCAAGACTCCCCTATACAGAAGGCATTCCGCCAGGATGCAAACCCTTCCACTGTGAGGGAAGAAGAGGATCCTTTTGCTGTCCTATCTGATAACTTTCAGGACATGGTGTTTGTAATCTTGGAGCAGCTGCTGTTGCCCCTTGCTACAAAGCCAGCAATAGTGTTATCTTTCAGCTTCAACTCTGTCTCTCCCAAGCTGAGAGTCATCTGTCCACGCATACAGCACCAGGGCTATGCACAGGCAGCCTCTATTGACAAGGGAGGGAGGGCATATGTGGAACTGATCCCAGTCCCGCCAGGAAAAATTCCAGCAGATTCCATTTGAATCCTTTTGTGACGTTGTGCAGTCTATATGGTTTTATAAAAACATGATAATAAGTGAATATATGCAACCGGGATATGCTTCATGCAAAAGGTCTCTTGTAAGGTATCATTACAAAGCTTAAAATCTACTGAGTGTGATCATCCTATTTGTATAAGTGTACCACTCTTGTATCTAAATCTAGAAATATAAAATATAACTCTGAGGGCCTATTGTAATTATGTAAAGTGTGGGCCATTAATGATGGTTTGGAATCTTGATGACTCCCATTAACAAGGACCATTATCCGCAGATGGCTGTGTTTACCTGTGAGTCTTCCTGTATATGCGTGTGCTGGCAAGAGGGCAATGAAGTCTTGCAGTGACATGTGATCATGTCACCTGAACTAGAATCCATCTTTAACCTGGTGCTTTTCCAGTGGGGGGGGTGGTGGAGGGGTTGGAAATCCAGAGGGATAAAGGATTCCCGCCTTATGCAAAAGATATATAAAGGGGTGGAAGAGAACAAAGGGGAGAGAGGAGCCATTATGAGGAATCCTCCAGCTATCCTCTAAGCTGGAACAAGAGCTGTACCAGGGGAAAGAATTGTGCCCAGGCCTGGAAGGTGTCCAGTCTGAGAAAAACTTACTGAAGCATCTCTGAGGGTGAGATTATCTGTATTCAGTTTGATTAGGCATAGATTTGCGCATTTGATTTTATTTTGCTTGGTGACTTACTTTGTTCTGTCTGTTACTACTTGGAACCACTTAAATCCTATTTTCTGTATTTAATAAAATCACTTTTTATTTAGTAATTCACTCAGAGTATGTATTAATACCTGGGGGAGCAAACAACTGTGCATATCTTTCTATCAGTGTTAGAGGGCGAACAATTTATGAGTTTGCCCTGCATAAGCTTTATCTGATGAGAGACACAAAGCACCAGTGGTGCCTAGTGATCAGGCAGGGCATCCTTTTTGTTATTAGTCTGCCCTGATGTGGTCTGTCCTTTCAGTGAGTTTGGCTGGGTCACACTTACAAGTCCACCCCTTTTGGGGCACATGTAGAGTCTGATAATGAGGAAGTCTTCAGAAACTGGCAAGACATTCAGTCATAAGACTTGTGGTTCAGACCCTTGTATCTGCAGGGTCTTCCCTCAACTAAGTTCCCCACCAGGGATAGTCGTCAGTCATTGTCCCCCATTAGGGTCCAATGGTAGGCAGTGGGGTCCTGTACCCTAGGGTGATATATGGCTGCTTCCCTGGATCACTTCCTACCACTCTGCTTGCTTCTCACAGTGTAAAATAAATAACTTAAATACAAAGATACAGTCTCTATCTTCAGAGTCACAACTTCCTCCTTTGTAGGCTCCATCAGGTCACTATAGCTAATCCTCAGGAAGCAAGAGATCTTGTGGTACTCCTTCTCAGGAGCTCATAGTGCAGGTCAACTCACCTCCACTGCCTGCCTGTGAACTACTCTGCTTCCCTTTCTCCTCCATTCTGTGAAGGCTTTGCAGGTGCAGTTGGGCAGGGTCACATGTGCCCAGAGCAGCTCCTTAACTCTTTCTTCTCCAGTGTGGGTTTCTACATCTATCAGACCCTGGTATTTATCTACCTAACAGTGGGGTAAATCACAAATAATTCCATGAAGTCTGTTACAAAGGAGAAAGGGGAGCATTCATCCCAGAAATGCCCCAATTTTCTCCAACACATAAGATGGTGTAAGCTAGATATTAGACTTAGATCACCCCCTGAAAATTTAAGTCAATTTCTTCTCCCTATTCATGATGTATGTAGCTCCCAGAGAAGGATGTTAACAATTTGGGAGCTGAGAAGGAGCTCTTGAAGGCTATGCCAACTATTCTCCTGTCTGAAACAACTTCATTTGAAATATCAATATTTTTAGAGTTAGGGCCTGATACTAAGTACACTTACTACTGGGTAAAGTGTTGTCTACTGAGGCTGTGGGACCCAGAAGTAAGTATTTGCAGGATGGTGCCTTCAGGATGGGTGAAATATTTGATTAGATTAACAATTCACAATTCTTCATGAACTTCTAAAGTCAAACTCAACCCAGATCTTTGTTATGATTCTGAATGTTTACATACGTAATTTATCATTTCTGTCTGGAATGCAACTAGAAGTACAACTAAAATGTCATGAGTAAGGCCATTATTATGAGATTTCAAGTGTAATTTTGCATAACCCAAAGTTCAGCTGAGATTTGAATAATCATCCACACTTTGCTTACCTTGTAGCCTGATCCTAACTTTTGCAGTTCTGGCTATGATTGGTGACTAAAAGACAGCAAAAACCCTAATTTATTTAGAGGAGCCATATAAAAATGTGTCATAAGTCTCGTTGTATACAACAACAACCAATGGCAAGTTATAGTTTCCTCTACAAATTGTTTGAAGTGAGACTCATAAAACTCAGTAGAAATACAATGTGATCTCCTTATAAGTCATCCATTGCCTGGCTATCCCTGCCTGCTGGAGTCACACCTCATTCGCTATAACATGCAGATTTCAATGCTGAAGCAGACTGATTTAAAAATCAAATAGTGCCCCCTGTTCAGAAACAGGAAAAATCATAAGCACAGTACATTATAGTATAAGAGCAAACCTCATATATGTGCATACGGATCACTAGATCACAATAATAAAAGGTGGAGTGGGCCCACATTGCTGACTGAAATTTTTTTCTTTAAATGTGAACTTCTTGATAAATCTATTTTAATTGTCCTGATACCTGATCCTATGAAGTGCTGAGCATGCCAAAGCCCTCTGAAGGAAAGTTTATGCCTGATCAGGCACATCGCAGGATTGTGTTTTGTGTGGAGGTACCCACTGTAAGGTCAAATTGACAGACTTTTTCATTCAAGGTAGCAGAATCTGACATTACCTACATTCACTTATCTCCAAGACAAAGACAGATGAATGTTGCAAGGACATATTTTAATGCTTAATACTATTTGTATTTGTAATACTTCATATTAGTCTAATGAGCACTGGTCTATTATCCAGTGATAGTAGTTATCCTAAAAAACTAAAACAAAAAAAACCTGTGACAGAAGCAGAATGCATCCTTTCATTGTAATACAAAAGAATCATGACAGTCACATTGTCTTGTTAACAGGATTAAGGTGGATGTGGTTCCTTTATTCAGGTTTCTAGTCATCCTCCCCATCCCATCTTTTAAAGTTACACTATTGTATAGAAATTTCTCAAAAAGATTATACTAAGCTACAGTGTAGTGACCATAACCTACCTATATTGTAGTGTTATTTTCATTAATGTAGCCATTGTTTACTTGTAAATTAATTTTTAGTTAAGAGTAAACAACCTGATAGTGAGACCCGTTATAATATGCCTTATTTGCCACCAGTAATCCCAAAAACATTACCATGTTGTCAACGTTATTATTCTTCATTTGCTATTGCTAACATGACACCTCTGTAAGACCATAGTTCTATTCAGCAAAGCACTTAAGGGCATAAACACATGGTAAATGCTTTTTGTCTCAGAAATACGACATCATTGAAAAAAAACTCACCATTGGACAAAGTGTGCATGCATGGCATGTGGTAAGGCTGTGTGCTGTAGCTAACAATGGTGTCCTGTTTAGGGTAACCAGATGTCCCAATTTTATAGGGAAAGTCCTGATATTTGGGGCTTTTTCTTATATAGGCTCCTATTACCCTCCATCCCCTGTCCCGATTTTTCACACTTGCTGTCTGGTCAGCCTAGTCTTGTTAGTGGTTCTTTTATCAGAAAAATTGAGAATCTGCACATTTCCTGGGTGCTGTCCAAGAATTAAACATAGCAGTTCCTTATAGTGCTCTCTCCTGAGTCCTTCAGCAAGAGCACAAACATCTATCATAAGTTGTATTTAAAAGTATATTTTAGTCTTTGGTTACATCTTTAGCATACAGTAAACATCACTACATGATATGCTGGCCAGTGAAAAAGGCTTATCAGCCCTTTGAGGACCAATCAGACCAAATCTATGCTGTCTTCTGTCAGTTTGCCTGGTCTTCATTCAGAAGCAGCAGTAGCAGCAAATTTTTATTCTCCTTCACAGGCTGGCATATCTCATTCAGTGATGTTTTCCATTTTCATAATCTGATGTTTGGGTTGGGTCAAAGAGAATTATGATACAGGACTTTTGTGATTATGGAAAAGTGTTTTCCTCTTTTTGTCTACTTCTATTTCCAAGTTAGAAAAAGTCCTGAAATACAAATCATAATTATAATTAAATCTACAATGAAGAAAACCTTTTAGGCATTGTTGCTTGAGTGGACTACATAGATCTCCACAATGAATTACTCTTAATTTTCAAGTGAAGATGCAAAGAATACGCCTTAGCAGATAGAGAGCAGAATTTTTTTCTCATCTTTGTGTTGATTCTTGTGTTGCCTTCATTCTGATGCTGGAGGTCAGACATCCTCTGAACTCTCACAGCAGCTCCTCACCTACACTCTTCTGTGATGGCTCTAATAATCACTTTTCATCATTGTTTGTCTGACTTCTTTCTGTTTCTCTGGTTGTTTTTTTTACTTTCTTGCCAACATGAGTTATAAACATGTTTTTGGTGCTTAATTTTTGTATTGATTTTTATAAAGAAATAGATAATAGATTATTTACAGATTTCATGTTTCCCATTGCTGTGTGCTTCATGGGATCTTCAACAGAATTTTGCAATTAGAAGCTTTTACAGTTTGTCAAAGCTGCAAGACCAGATAATACTAACACATACAATATGTTAGGGTGGGATTTACAGTAATAAAATAGAAGACATACATGATTAGGGGTTTATAGGGATATAACTGTCATTCAACATTAACAGCAATTATGCATACATTGAAAGGAAAATATAATCCATAAACTTTAAAGCCTGTTAGTGTTTCAGACTACAGTGAATTTATCTTCCACACACATACAATAAGAGGACACTGATAATTTAAAAGGTCACAGTATGTATTAAATATAGAAATCAGTACATATAGTATTATATTTTTGTTATTTACAAAGGCAATTCGATAACACATGAATACACTCCTGAAAACAGCTATATAGTTGTCATCCAATTGTACTGAATGTAATATGCTAGTGCTGTCCATGGCCCTGAAGTCTTCATTCTATGAACTTTCAGCAATTCATTTCAGCATATGCTTAACTTGAAGTCAATAGAACTTAAGCATTTATTTAAAAGTTAAGCAGATACTTAAATGTATTGCTGAAATGGAATGAGCTACTGTCTTAAGCCTTCTGTAAATGCTAAGCACTTTCTCAGAGGGAGTGGAGACTACATCTTTTATGAAATCAGGGCCCTCAAAAATTTTACATACTCTAGGCACAGTGTAATTTATAAAACATTTCTGATTTATTTCTTCTTGAAATGGTCAGCATTTCATTTTACTAAGTGTGGACACCTTCAACACAGCAATTTTTCAAGATGCATAGGTAAGTCACGCACTAGACCAGCCTCTGAAATACTATTCCATACCACAGTTATTTATATAACACCAAGAAGTAGAACACATGAGATCAAAGTCAGGAACATTCTTTAAAAGAGTAACTGCTAATTGGAGAATGTTAATTCAATCTCAAAAAGGTGCTGAGTACCAGAAGAACTGATCATGCAACATGTAGCATATTGGTGGACTGCTGCACTTGTGCAATACATGTTGCAGGATAAGCACCTATGTGACATGATAGGAGAACATAGCTTTTGTGGTTCAGTGCAACAGCTAAAACAGGTTTTGGGGAATTTAAATAAGCCTGTTAAATTAAGTAGTTTAATATCCATATTTATTGTCCATGTCCAATTAATGTATTTATCTGTAGCATTAGAGAACACAATTTGCTTCTGTTATGAAAAACTGTCTGCTTAAAATGTGTAGAAAGAAGCATGACATATTTTAGTTACATTACCCAGGTGAACCAGATGCAAAATTACACAGAAACCTATTTTTTTCCTGAAAAGTTATGAACTAAGCATTTGATTTACAAAAGAATTTAATCTTTCTCTCTCTCACTCACACACACACACACACACACACACACACACACACACACTCTTTCTGTGGCTTTTTAATGTTGCGGTAAGAATGGCAGATCTCAAAGATATTGAAAGGTCTCTCCACTAGGGGCAAAGAGGAAATTATCTGCTAATGGAGAAAACGTATTGCCAAAGTGTGTGTGTGTGTGTATAATATATATATATATATATTATACACACACACACGTACATACATGGTAAAGCACAAAAAGTACTATCTGCTTTCCACTGAAAGAAATAATTCCACCATCACAATCAACCAAAAGAAAGCCATTAAAAGGGAACTGGCTCCAAACATTTATGGGTGATATAGATAAATGATACTTATTTTCCAAGGGCTGCTCAGTAACTGCTGGGAAATAAGCTCTGACCTCTAAAACCACTATCCTAATCAGTAAGTGTAACTCATGTAAGAAACAGAATGGGCATGAAGATTGAAATCCTCTATCAGGAGCTGTCCCATGATCTAGACATAGAGAACTTAATTTTTTATAGCAGCCAGCATGTTGTTTCTATAACATTAAATTCATTAAGACCCTAAGGTGCATAACTTCAAGTATGTGTTGAATTCAACTGTAGTCAATGGAACACCTGATTTGCTTAACGTTAGGATGTTCTTAAGCAAGTTGTTGAATCAGTTCTTAAAAATATAAGAAAAAAGTTGTTACTGTGTATTGTCAGGTGCTAAGTGTTCCTTCAGTAAGACTTAAGTTAGCAACTGAAGCTGGGCCAAAAAGCAGGGTCCAAAATGATCCAAAATAAACTTAAATCAGAAACTGAAGCAATATGTGGTGATGGATGATGAAAGAGACTATTCAAACTAAGCTTATTATACATTATGATAATCCCGTGAACTGTCACCAGTTGCATGAACTATGCTTCAAGCACCTTAGCTTGATATCTGTTTCATCAGCTATGTGTTGGGAGAGCACAGCATGGCACAGAGCCAATGACTTAGAGCACTGCACAGATGCAACTGCATTGAATGTCAAACTTGTTCATGGTAATTCGGTAGCCATTTAGAGTAGACAATACTGTAGTGTCTGTACAAGTTTGAGGCAGTGATAATGGCAACTTTCATTAACAAAGCACAGCATTACTTTTTGTGTTTTAAAGTGCTCTCATTTATTATAACATCCAAATGAAGTCCTTTTGACTGTTGATTATACACACTCTTTATAACTATGTTCCACCTAAAGCTGCCAAGCCTGCTTTGGTGTTTATTCAACAGTTACTTTATATCCACTACAACAGGCAATGAATGCTACACTTACATATTACAATAAAAAAGATTCACTAGGTTCTGATTACAAGACAGCTATTCAGAATCTGCTAATTTTTCAGTGTTTGAAGTAGCAACTGTATCATACCAGTTTAATACTCTGAAGATATTTGCAAGTTCTATTCAGAGCACTATATTTAAAATATTTGTTCTATTAACCTTGGATTGTTGCAATGCCTATTCTCCCTTTGTGACAGTGCACCCTCCTCCATCTCAGCCATAAAACAACAATAGCAACCCCTAAACCTTGTACAAGCCCCATTAAGAGATATTTGCATTCATTCTTTCTCAATGTCTAAAAATGAAAGATCTCAACAGTCAATACCATTCTCAAACTGCACATCAAAAAGACAATTAATGGAATTTATTATTTTCAATCCTGTATTTGTATGTGTATTCATATTGTCATCGTTTGATAATTTTAATTAATGTTTTCTTTACCAAACACTTATACCAAAATCAGAGGGAGATTAGTTTTAGAAAATGTACTGCTGATACCATATTTGCCGTGCTATTGGTTCATTCAATCTGACCATTCCCTCATGGTCTCTTTCTCTGAACAAACCACATCACTGTTTTAACCAATTATTCACTGATCAGTTTGAATCTTAAAGCTTAAGATTAGATCATTATATTTTCCTCATGCAACTGTATCATACCAGTTTAATACTCTGAAGATATTTGCAAGTTCTATTCAGAGCACTATATTTAAAATATTTGTTCTATTAACCTTGGATTGTTGCAATGCCTATTCTCCCTTTGTGACAGTGCACCCTCCTCCATCTCAGCCATAAAACAACAATAGCAACCCCTAAACCTTGTACAAGCCCCATTAAGAGATATTTGCATTCATTCTTTCTCAATGTCTAAAAATGAAAGATCTCAACAGTCAATACCATTCTCAAACTGCACATCAAAAAGACAATTAATGGAATTTATTATTTTCAATCCTGTATTTGTATGTGTATTCATATTGTCATCGTTTGATAATTTTAATTAATGTTTTCTTTACCAAACACTTATACCAAAATCAGAGGGAGATTAGTTTTAGAAAATGTACTGCTGATACCATATTTGCCGTGCTATTGGTTCATTCAATCTGACCATTCCCTCATGGTCTCTTTCTCTGAACAAACCACATCACTGTTTTAACCAATTATTCACTGATCAGTTTGAATCTTAAAGCTTAAGATTAGATCATTATATTTTCCTCATGCAACTGTATCATACCAGTTTAATACTCTGAAGATATTTGCAAGTTCTATTCAGAGCACTATATTTAAAATATTTGTTCTATTAACCTTGGATTGTTGCAATGCCTATTCTCCCTTTGTGACAGTGCACCCTCCTCCATCTCAGCCATAAAACAACAATAGCAACCCCTAAACCTTGTACAAGCCCCATTAAGAGATATTTGCATTCATTCTTTCTCAATGTCTAAAAATGAAAGATCTCAACAGTCAATACCATTCTCAAACTGCACATCAAAAAGACAATTAATGGAATTTATTATTTTCAATCCTGTATTTGTATGTGTATTCATATTGTCATCGTTTGATAATTTTAATTAATGTTTTCTTTACCAAACACTTATACCAAAATCAGAGGGAGATTAGTTTTAGAAAATGTACTGCTGATACCATATTTGCTGTGCTATTGGTTCATTCAATCTGACCATTCCCTCATGGTCTCTTTCTCTGAACAAACCACATCACTGTTTTAACCAATTATTCACTGATCAGTTTGAATCTTAAAGCTTAAGATTAGATCATTATATTTTCCTCATGCAACTGTGTGTATTGCTAGTGGCCATGAAATTATATTAACCCCTTTAAAAGTCCAGCTACAGTAATTATCTTGACTTCCTGCAGTGGTAAATTGACAACTGTTGACTATACCCTACATATTGTAATTATTTCCCACAATTCACAGACAGATGGCTAGAGGGCAACTTTTTTCCTTTCTAAAATAAACAAACTACAGTATTGAAGTTAGTTGTCACTTTGTAACAGTGCATGAACTGTATTCATATACAAAATTTGTGGGACCATGTTTTCTAACAATAAGGAGCTGTCCACGATGCTTTATATTCATTGCCACTGTCATATTTAGTGCACGTCATCCTCATACCAGTGTTATGTTGTCATAAAAGATTGTATCAGTTTTGAATAGTGTAGTAGTTATATTGTACTACAGAGCCATTGCAGCATTTTAATTGAAGTTATATACTGGATAAAGTACACATTAATGAGAATTGTAATGAAAATGGCATAACACTTCCTTTAGTAGGGCAAACACTTGTATGATAAATACATGCAGGGTACATTGTTTTTTACGGGGGGAAAAAAATGGTTACCTTTCAGATAAGATTGCTGGGCACTCAGATACCACAGTGATAGGCAAGATAACCACCTGTAATAGAATGATATTGTTATCTTTAAAGATAAATGTATGTACAATCCCCCCCCCCCAAATCTCACACAGACACACACAAAATAATGCAGATTAAATATGAGTCTCACTTTTTGAAGAGTCTCCTTTGGCCTTAAGAGAAATCTAGCAATGTTCAAGCCAAAATAACCAGTTAGGAAAATTTGTAGGTGGGCTAACAATGGAACATGGCTCCAACATTAATTGACGAGCTGTGACCATGGTTCCATAACAACACACATAGGGGGAAATTTTCCAAATCTCTGTGGGTTGGCCCAGCTCTGCTCTCATACTTAGGCCTGATCTACACTGGGGTGAGGGGGGGGGGGGAAGTTGACCTAAAATACGCAACTTCAGCTACGAGAATAGCGTAGCTGAAGTCGATGTATCTTAGATCGATTTAGAATCAGTTACGTCACATCCTTGTGGCGCGGGATTGACGGCCACCGCTCCCCCGTCGACTCCGCTTCCGCCTCTCACCGTGGTGGAGTTCCAGAGTCGACGGCAGAATGATCGGGGATCAATAAATCAAATCACTACCCACCGATCCGGCAGGTAGTGTAGACGTATCAGACTGTAAACTCATTGGAGGAGGGAGTCTCTCTTTGTTATAGCATTTATTACAATGGGGCTCTGGTCTCTAGGTTTTACTATAATACAGATAAATAAAGAGAAATAAATGGTGAAACTCTCATTGACTTCAGTGGCAGCATACTTAGGCCAATGCAGAATGCTTGTGAAAATCCCATGTTGTATGTGGTTTTGAGATGTTATGTACAACTATTTGCATTTATAACATTCAGATCAAATGGTTACCCTGAAACTCTGCTTTGATTTTTTACTCAAAGCAACATGATTATATCCAAGAGGGTATAAATCAGGCAAGGATAGGACACTATGAATGTAGTTATTCATGCAGAGCTATTTGCTTCTTACTGTGGTTTGCTTCTGCAATAATCCAGAGCCATCCTGAAATATTAAATTAATATGCTGAATATAATTTTCATATAATTATGTAAGAAAATTTATGCCTCTCCCACTCAGAATTGTATAGTGTGTCAACATTTTATTCTTGGGTTTTAAGTTAAATGAAAAACATTCACAATTCCATGTCATTAATTATGTGTTTGTGTTATAACTGTCCATTGGGAGTAAACAATTTACATATCTGACACAGTTGAGAATCTAGGTTTGCTTTTTTAGAGAGTCAGGAAGCGGGGACTAATCAGGACTGAGAAAACAATACAAAACTGAGACATTTACAGAAACCAGTAATAGATAAGTTATTAAGTTCAGGAGAAACTCGCACGAGATCAGCCTATCAGCTGCTAGAAGTTACCAAGTTAATCAGTTTGAAAAGTTTCAGTCATCTCATAACAACAATCAAAGCAAAGATCTCCCAGCATCAAATTAAAGCCAACACACAGCCTAAGAGGAAATGTACATTATAAACTAACAAATATTTGTTATTCAGCCTGACAGTGATTTGGTGAGAATGCAATTAAAGAGCAAAGCTGTTAGAGCAGGCTTGCTTACGCTTACCAATTAAAATTATTTTTGACAATACTACAGGACTATAATCAGTCTAATGGCTTTTATGGAATTTCCATCTTTCACAGATTGGTTTAAAATAATAATTATAATTCTCATTTTGAAATAAATATGCAAGGCCCTCATTATATAGTCATGGAGAGCACTCAAAAATTCTCAGACTTGTGATAGTATTGTGTAATATCTATAAATAATGGATCTGTAGCACAGCACAGAGCCTACATACAGACAATGAGTACATGTGTTTGTTTTTAAGTTGCAACAAGTGCTGCACAGCATATTACATTAATTATGAGGTCCCTACAAAGAACGTGCTACCCAAATCAAATGTTTCCTGAATATCCCAAACATGTGGGCTACTCAAAAGAGCTAAATGTTTTAGCTTAAATACTCAGAAAAACATTCTGCTACAAATATTCAGTTTGGCATTACTACCTCCACATCCCTCCCCACACCCTTCTCTCTTGGCAGGTACCAGGCTTACTTTCTTTAAGACTGTCTGGCAGTCTACAACCACCCTTCCCAATCCACTTTATTGTCTTTGGGCCCAAGGACTCAATTTCCCAAATATTCAAGAATACTAAATGCTTGCTTTTCCACCAGGCTTTGGAAGAGTCACCTGCTGCCTCCCAAATTTCAAAGGTTTTTTTTAGGTGCTGGAAGAGGTAGAAAGCTACACCCTGCAGTGGTGGGAGAATGGGGTTCCCAGAAACTATATTTTCCAGATGGCTTTGGAATGTTAGACAGAGGAAGTCCAGCTTTGCTGTATTTACTCTTCAAAGCCTCAGTGTCACGGTTTCTCTACCAACCGACATGCCTCTTTCGGTCACAGGTAGATGAATAAGTCAGTGCTTGTGTTGCTGATGGGGAATGTGGTCATTCTCTGACTCACAGCATGGGACAGTGATGATGTTAATTATCTGCATGAAGGAGGACCAGGATTAGAAATGACACCTGGCATCACTTCTGCCAGTTACAACATTTTGTACAGCATAATTCACTTCATTCACATTGCAGAGAGAAATAGAACCCATTGTTGAGTCCCAATTTATACAATTGGACCTGGTGACGACCAGCACAGTGGGTAGTGCTGGCCAGGAATGAGGCCTGGGCCAGATGCCCATGAGATATGCTGATTAACCTCCAAAACAGTGGAACTGTGCAGGAATACAGCCGTGCTAATACAGCCTACCTTCCCTGAATTCCCCCTAAGAGCCAGATGCCCCACTGATGCAGAGAGAGCTGAACTGAAGAATCCCTTTACCAGTGTAAAGGAACTTTACAAGACTTTTAAAGGAAGAAATGTTTTGTCCATGTCTAACTTGAAGTAAGGAATCCCTCCATTGTCCTATACGATAATGTGGTCTCAGCTCTGTAGATCTGTATTTCTTCTTCCTCCTCCCCAGTCAGTCAGTCACAGTCACTCATGGCCACCATTTCATCACCTTCATCCATTATCAGGGTGCAACAGTGAACATTCCTGAAAGGATCCTCAGTGTGGACCACTGCATCAGACTCTCACCAAGTGCTGCTTGATCCCAGTTAGGTCTGATACATTTAACGTACAAATTTAGACAGAAGATCTCCAATGTTTGCATGTGAAACCCCATGGTTGGGTGCAGAGAGCTTCTGATCCTATTCCTGCCCCTCTAGGTGGACACAATGAGATTGGCTGTGGGATCTGGGAACCAATGGTAAGGCAGTAACCAGAGCTGGGTTGTTTGGAGCACCTCACCTGTTTGAGTGATGGAAAGGTGGTTGGGCCAATGAGTGGTTCCGGCTCCCATTCCTGGGCTCCACTCTATTCCCCATCAACACAGCGGGCTGAGGGACGTACTGGCTGTTGCTTCCAGCGGCTCCCATTGGCCTGGAGTGGCGAACTGCGGTTAGTAGGAGCGCGATAGGCTGGACCTGCGGACGCGGCAGGTAAACAAACTGGCCCGGCCCGCCAGGGGCTTTCTCTACACAAGCAGCATCCCAAGTTTGGGAAACACTGTTCTAGCTGATCCCCTCCTAGTTAGACCCACAAAGAAAGCATGGAACTAATATGATGTTTGCTGCCAACATATTCACTCTGTGTTATTCCCCTTCCCCCACTGTGTGTATGTCTTGTTTAGTTAGACTGTAAGCTCTTCAGTGCAGGGACTGTCTTTTTGTTCTGTCTATTTGTTTGTCTATTTGTACAATGCCTTGCACAATGGGGTCTTTGTCCATACCTAGGGCTCCTAGGAACTAAGGTAATACAAATAATAATAAAATAAACTTCAGCAGAGTTGTATGAATAAGGAAAGTTCAGGCATGCTGCTCAAAGGTGCAAAATTAATACAATTAGCACAATGATAATGCATTTCACTGTACAGAACATTATAGTTATATATAGTATATAACCCATCAACCCACACAGATAAAATTCACAAAGTCCTTTTGTGTAGCAGTTGAGGTTCTTACACACGTACACCAAAACTGACACGAATCCCATAAACTAAGGGGAAATAAAAATTAAGCCAATTAGTAGTCTTTACCCTCTATTTCTACACTCACAAGCACACATCTTACCATTACTATAAGTACCATATATCACAGATCACGCACCACAGTTCTGCCCTCTGTTACAGGGCTTGGCCCCATCAAGGTGCCTGCTGGTGTCATAGCACGACAGCCATGTCCTACCTCAATTTCCCGTTTTCTGTTCCCAGAGCTGACCAAATTGCCTATTCTTTTCTTCCCACACCTCTCACCCCCAAGCAGAGCAGATCAGCAGTCATCTCATCTGCCCAGTAAAGGAATGATGTCCTTCTCAGAGTCTAATTAAAGCCCTGTTTCCAGGCATCATTTATTAATATTTGTATATACACTGATAGGTCTCTCAAGATGAAACAGTTTACACCCTCAAAGTAAAATGAATTAATGAGGAAGCAGTTCCCCAGTTCTGTTGGCACTATCCCAAGCCCTCCCTCCCAAGATCATCTACCGGAGAAGTAATATTCCCTGTTCCATGACTCCTGGGTCCCTATTCCAGGAGCCCTTCCCTATCCCAGCCTTTCTTTGCACCCTCATCTCAGGCTCCTTTGAATGAACTCCCTGCATTATTCCACTCCCCGGGCCTCTTTTGCTTGGGACTCCTACCCCTGCTGAGGTCCTCCAGAATCACCCTCTGCTCTTGGGCCTGGTCTGCCCCTGGCTGAGTTGGACCTTCGTCCTTACGTAGGAGCACCCCATAAGCCTTCTGCTCAGCTAGGGTTCCCCCATTCCAGCCTGACCTGACCCACCAAATCTCTCCTGGTCTTTCTCTGTGCCAGCTCTTCCCCAGCAACTCACAATCTCTCAGTGGTGGGTGAAGGCCTCATTCAGCTCACTACAGGGTCTCCTCAGTTGCTGCTTCCTGTCTGTCCTAATTGCTGCCTTTGCACCTGGATTTTTAGTAGATAACAGATGTCTTCTATCAGGCCCTACTGGGAGGTGGTCTAATAATCACAGTTTAACTGGACCCATTCCTTCTCAAAGAGAGCTGTCAGCCTGTGACATTCCTTTTCACTCCTCTGTACATACACTTTTACCAGATTATTCCTTCCTATTCTCTCAAACAAAAACAAAACCCTAGCAATTGTAGTGGATGTTTGGTGTAGTAGTTGTCTGTACTGGGAAAAGGTAGTATGGTAAAGGGGTGTGTTCAGAAAGGTAACGAAAGGGGGCAATAGAAAGCTGACATGCAGTGTGGGGGGCACACAATTAAGGTTACAATGCATGATCACTAGCGTGCTGTAGTTGTGACAGTGATAAAGAGGAACCTATTTACTGTTAGGTGATTTGTCTTTTTGTTTGCTTGGTTTTGTGGGTTTCTTGCAGACCTATGAGGAAGTATGAATGCAGTTGCTAATGGAGAATATTTTAATCTTTCAGCCACTTGACATAAACACTCATGCATATGAAACCCACCCTTCCCCCCCCTTTAAACTTTTTATTAAGGCAATGTTACTATAAAATGTTAGCATTACTACATTGCTCCATTTTAGGATAAAATATGCCAGAAAAAGTCAGATCCTAATGGAGAAATTTTTATGTGCCCGTTCCCCCTCCCAACGGGCAATGACTTCTGAACATCCAGCACACCCTATCAGGTATGCCTGCCCCTGCCCCTGCCCCTCAAATCAATCAGGTTTGTGTGAAAAGCATATGCTTTCAGTTATAGACACAAATAATGGCTACAAGCTATCCAACATTTTTTTAAAAAGTACCCATTGTGTGACACCCATTCTAGATCCACCTGTCTATCATGTTTTGTGTAGCTACACAAGTTTTAAGAGATATTGGTCAAAAAAATATGAAGAGAAACTGAACAAAAAAACTACATATAAAATTAAAAAGGCATAAAATTAACCCTGTGTGAAATTTCATACCGCTTGTCCACATAATTTTAGAAAAGAAACTGACATGCTCAATTTTAAACCCGCTTTAGAAGGCAAAGCTAACTATGGAGTAGCTGCCAGGTGTCTCCTTAATATGGTATGTACATATAGACATAGGCCTGATACCACAAGCACTTATACACATCCAGAAAGATTACTCAGGCATGTTAAGTTAAGCACAAGCACACAGGTGTTCAGGATCAGAGCCTCAGAGTCATATTTGTTAGTTAAGATAATATTTCAAACATTATTACTGAGGTTAAAATAGAATTCAGTGTGCACACTACTTTCAAGTGAAGACAAAGTATTTGACCATTGAAAAATGGAGCTACAGGTCTAATAGAAAAACGGGGCAAGCTAGTGAGAGATGTCTGGAATTACTTCATCGGAGTATTAAACCTCTAAATTGTAAGGCAAGATCTTGGAATGGGGGAGAACACACATGCAAATAAAGAAATTCCCAGCACAGATTCTCATTGTATGTGGAAAATATGGTTTTGCTTTAGTTTTCTTGAGGTCCTGGACATTAAATATGGAACAGCAACAAAAATTAAGTAATTTATGTTCAGCTGTTACTAAATTTATTTAATTACATGTTATCTAATTCAAGCTGATATTATACTCCTGAACAACAGGATCACCCTGAATATTTTACTTAAACCAAAGAAGGAAATATATATTTGGGGCTGTGCTGTGAATCATAGAGAAAAGCTAATGTGTTGATAGGGGAGAAACTTCATATGTTTTGACAAACTGAACAAGCTCTAGGGTGCTCATCGGCCATGGAGTTCATTTCAAATCTCAGTTATATGAACAGGATTTGAAACTCACTCCCTCTTGCTGTAACATTTCTGGAGCGTATTAATAGCTTAGGGAGATGAGATGTTTGAACATTAAGTTAATTCTACACTATTTAAAAACAAAGTGGTAATAGGAAACATTCTTGTGCTAATGCTGGTTTTCCAATGTTTCAAGCATGACATTATTAACCACCATACGCTTATTGGTCAGCTAGATGGTAGTCTTTGAGACTACAACTCTGTTAAGGTCTCTCAAATTCTTTCAAAAGGGTAGATTCCAGGGTAAATTCCAGGGCAGAATCTTATTAGCGAGAGAGAGACAAGTTGGATGAGATAATATATTTTATTGGACCAACTCTGGTTGTGAGACAAGCTTTAGAGCTTACACGGAGCTCTTCTTCAGTTCTGGGAAAGGTACTCAGAGCATCTCATTAGACAGTACTCTGATAGTGATATAATCCTTTTATTGCACAAGACTTGAGAACATTTTATGTAAGATGTGTTCAATGTATTATTGATGCAGCAATTATTGAGAAGGGAGACAATTACAGAATTTATATTTGGACACTGTGACCTGGTACATGCAGCTGAAAATCCATGGTCTACATTTGGTCCTATACAATTGAGACTCCTAGAAACAGCATAGGTGTGTCAAGAAGAAACACATGGCCAGATACTTCCTAGCCCTATCATAAAGTTGCACAATAGTGAGGGAAAGGGGCTAGGTGCAGAGCCTTATCTCTCACCTCACTTGTGGCCTAGCAAAAACCAACTGCTGCAAAGAGCAGGGGAGGGCTTCACCTCTGCACTGCCAGCTATGCAGACTTGAGCATGTGGTCTATGCTACACTCCCAGCTTCTGCCATTGTAGAGTGAAACAATTATCCCCTCCTACCCTATCTCTCCTGCACTGCGCACACACAAGGGTAGTGTAGGATGGAGTGCCATGTTTTACAGTGAATTCCCCAGCTGCTGTTGGTTTGTGTCAGACTGGAACAGTAACCGTATTTACCATTTTTTAAAATAAGAAATTGAATATACACAGTAACATTTTCTTTGTACATGGGAATGATTAGGGCAAGTGTATCTATTTATTTTACTTAGCCCATAAATAAATCAAGTGAAGCTACTTCTATCTTGATGAGCACTAAGAAAGAAAAAAAAATTGAAAAGTAAAATCTAAAAATAGCTACTTAACAGCCCAGCCCTCTTCTGACATTTCAGCCAGAAGTGCCAGCTCTCTTCTGGGAGGAAAACAGGCAGCAAACAGGACAATATCCAATGTGCTCCATGTTTATATTCGACTGGGATTAGCTGACTGGAAATAGCACAACCATTGACAGAGCCCGCTCCTGTTTTCAGTAAAAGAGTATTCCCTGAATAAGTGTGTTCCTGAATCTCTCCATTAACCAACCTCTTCATGTCAGTGATCAGAAGCTTCTGCCATTAAGCTTTTTGCTGTAGGAGTAGGAGGAGAAGAAATAACAACCCTCCAACTGACATCAACTTAATGAAGAATCTTCCTTCTCTTTGTAGTTTCTCTCCTCCCACAAATCCTCCTTCCTCTTTACTGAAGTAGCATGAAACTGTCTCAGGGCTCAAATTTATTACACATTAAATAGGCTGTACGTATCTTATATCTCTGATCTCATGTTCTGTGATTTATTAAGAACTCAGCCTCAGAGCATGGGAATATTTATGAATCTAATGATAGTTAAATCTGCTGGACTGACCTGTCAGTCCTGAGGACTGGATTCCTCTATCTAAAAGAGCTAGAAAATAGTTAGTGGCAGTGCAATGCCTCATATGCGTTCTATCCACCACAGTATTTCAACTGCCTTACAAATCCTGCCAACAGGCTGCATTCCTGACTATCTCTGGACATGATCAAAGCTGTGCAACTTCCGTAGCTCCCATTGGCCAGGAACAGCGAACCACGGCCACTGGGAGCGGACATACGTGTGGATGCTCAGGTAAACAAAGTGTCTTCTGGCCCTCCAGGGGCTTACCCTGAACAAGCCGCGAACCAAGTTTGGGAACCCCTGTTCTAAAAGATCTTCTCTAGGAATTATCTTGGGGAATTTCTATGGCCTGTATTACATAGGAGGTCAGAGAAGATGATCATAATGGTCTCTTCTGGCCTTGGAATCTATGAATCCTTGTGCTGAAAGGAAAGAAGTTAGTTCAGTGCTAATGCCGATGGTTTATTTTTTGTGATATGATTCAGTTCCTCAAGAATTAGACTGAGTTTGCAACTTGTTCGAGCTGCCAGAGGCCATCAGATGTTAGTGACTTTCTGACACAACAAGGGATGGATGGAGGAATTCAGAGAAATAAGAATTGATCTTGCACTCTGCATCTTCAGCCATTTTTACAACCAAACTCAAGCCAAGTTTTTAAAGGATATGGATTTTACTTTTGGGGCTGAGACAGGACCCAGAAGTACCATGAGAAGAAGCAGTTCTTGTGGCTAGGACCAGAAGATACGATAGGAGTCTAATGGGAAAACCTTTGCAGAGTGATGCATCTATCTGAACCAAACTAGAACCCCAGACCTATAGAGGCTTTGTCCATGTTTACTCACTTTTCCAATCAACATACCAGAAGCCCAGTTTCAACCAGAGAGTTAGACTGAAAGCTTCCTTATCCAATTACCATCCAGCAAGCCACTAGTACCCATCCTTTGACAATTTAAAGATTCTATTTCTTATTGATATAGGACAGAGATAGCAGTCTCTTCTTTTGAAAATGAAATTATCAGGAGATTGCATACAGAAGTACATATATTACAATGTGGTGATTAACTTTACATTATGGATCTGATGGAAAAAAAAAAGGCAGCTCGCTTGAGTTTCATGCAAAGATGTGAAAAATCAAAGAATATTTAGATAATTCAAAAATTCCTAGATGTCTTAAATGAAGAAACATTTCACAAACTAATAATACGATGGCTCTCTACTCTCTATTATCTCCCCAGCATTTCTTAAGCCATCTTTTGGCAAATGATTTTAACATTCACTTTTCACCTGATAGATCTTCTTGGTTGTACTATTCATTTCAGAGGCATAACTTGTTTTCTTTGCTAAGATTTCATTTCCTCCCATCTCAGAATTTGATGAAATCTATTTCTTAGTTCCTCATCTCCCAGTGAAAGCTGACAACAAGTATCAGACAAAATGTAGCTGTCCTATATGAAGTAATTCATTTCTGTCAAAGATTAAACATTTTTTTCTTTGACACAAGATGACTGATATTGTTCCATGAGATCCAAAAAGGAACAATTTAACCACTTAATTTCTAAGACAGTTTAAGGAAATGCATTTCTACTTTAAATTTGTATCGCAGTTGGGTTAAACAGCTGATCAGGATCAGAAACAGAACAATGGAAAATATGGCAGGATATTCCCATTAACTTCAAGAGATGTTTTATTGGGGACTTTTGCTATTACTAGACTTAAGCCTTGTAATCAAATGCTTTGCATCTGACCAGATTGGACTAATAATAATTTAAAAAAATATGACATGTTTAAATGATGCCTTCCTGCTGACCAGTGAAACCTGATCTTGGACAAAAATCTTCCCTGTGATCCACACTTTATAACTTTTATCTGTATCGTGTATCTGTATCTACTGCTGAACTTATTCCATTCTTGATGTTAAGGGATTCACAAAAAAGAACTTTTCTTCAGGTTTACATGGGATCTTTTATTTTAGGTCATGTTCCCTGTTACCATTAACTGTGTTGCCCTATCACTAACTTTGCACTTACTCCAAAAATGCAAGTAAGAAGGTCATTCTTGTAGTACTATTGTGAAATGTAACTTTCCCCGGCACTATTTTCTTTAGTTTAAACTGCCTTTTGTCCTATGAGAACTAAACAGATTGAAATCCCACTGCTTCTGAGAGGTGAGAGGCAAAAATGTAGATTTTAATTAACTGCCCCAAAGAATGCTTTTCATTACATGGGAGTGTTAAAAGAAATTTCCCAAATGGTTCTTTGATAATCCAGGAATGGGAACACAGAGTCTGCATCTTGCAAACAGATGGACAAAACCTCCTTTAGGGAATCAACTTTCTCTGGGTTCTCCATAAGGGGAGAGTTGCTTCTGAGCCAATTTCTTGAGCACATGTTGAGAGCAATAGTTGGCTCAGATGAATATAAATATGTCTTTTAATTAAATGGTTTGCAAATGACTAATGAGGGTGGCAGGATCAGACCTCAGACTATGGAAATCCTGTGACTTGTTCAAGGAAGGTGAGTGCTCCTCCACTGGTGGTTTTGAGAATGGCACCTAAGTCTCATAGGTGCTGGAACTAAGGGTGCTGGAGGATTGGGTGTGCTGCTGAACTCCCGGGCTTGAAGTGGTTTCCATTCTTTACAGGGTTTACAGTTTGGTTCAATGGCTCTTAGCACCCCCACTATACAAATTGTTCCAGAACCCCTGCCCTGAATTAAAAAATAGTTTGGTCAACCCAAAAATTCATTTTTCAACAAATAAACTATTCATCAAAAAAAATTCACCTAGCTCTAGATCTAGTATTAAAAAAGTAAATGTTGCCCCTTCTATATACATGTATAACACAAACATTGAGCCCAACCTTACTCACATTCATATTAATGACAACATTTCTATCACCTTCAACAGGAGCAGGACTGGACCCATTTTGAGCAAATCTGAAGCATAATAATTCCAAAGAGAGATTCAGTAAGAAATGGATATACAATATGTATTACTTATTTTTTGCATGGAGCTCTTTTTAGCATTGGTCAAAAGGGCCTAGAACTTGGAACAAGAATTTTTCTTATTGCTTAACTCCAAAGTAAATAAATAAATATTCATAGCAGAAGTACTTTTCCCACACCACACCTTGAATTCAGCTGATTATAGCTCATTTTGGTTGAGAAATGTACAATACTTTCACTATTTTACTGCATCAAGAGGCAGACATGAACATGCTTATATGACTCTGAAACATATCAACAGGACTGAATTGGATCCCTAGGGTTTTTAAATCAACTGTTTTAAACGATCATTAAAGGATTTATAATAAACCACATTCTTTGAAAAGAAATAGCATTTAAAACCTTAAGATTTACTCTTACATACAAGTAAATAGGTTTGTGGGTTTCCTACATTTTTGTTTAAAAGCAGGCTAATATGTTTATTTTACTCCTATGTACACCTCTCTCTTCTCTTCCCCCTCCTCCACCTGCAACCCCTCCGCAGGTGTTAATCCAGTGAAAGCCAGCAGTCCCATCCCTGTGGGGCACTACAAAGAAATGTTTCATATTGTTACCAGGAAGATTTGTGACTTTAATTATTTTTGCAATTATTTGCTACAACTCAGCTCTGATTTTATTCTATAAATCACAGTTATAGTTGCTGATCAATTATTTGATGCCACTTCAAAACAACTCAACATATCTAAGTTTGGACCTCATGAAACATAATGTTTTATAAGTGCTGTAAGGTTTGGTTTCTAGTAGGAAAACTTCAAAAAAAAGCCATAAGCTTTCCCTTAGGGCTCATGTCTCCTTGCAATTTTTCCATAACAATTTAATTAGCAAATTTATCAAGGGAATATTTTGTAATATTACAATATTTCAGCTACTTTTCAGTTTCCTACCAGCGAAGCCTCCCCCCTCCAGCCCTCAAAACTAGATTATAAGCTATTGAGAAATACAATGGATTATCTCCATAGGGAGCTAGGTAAAGTTGTAGTAATTTTAAAGTTTGAAAAGTGCAGGAAGCACTTTTTGTACACACAGGTCATTCAGATTATTCACATCTTAAGCTCTGATTGAAAGAGACTTGAAATGACATTAATTTTCTACAAACGTTACTGTGCCAAGAGATTCTGCAGCTTTGAGCAACGCATGGGTTGCCTTTTATTATTACCTGATCATTTCTGAATCCAATCAAAAAGTCACAAAACATTTTGGTCCAAATTCTGCTCTCACTTGGTATGAAATGCAAAGTAAGTCACTGGGGCAGGGGCAGAGAGAGACACTTCGCCTGTACAAACAGCATAAGAGCATTAAACTTTATTGCAGACGGTGGCTTCATTAATTTCTGTGTGTTTCCTCTACTGTGCTGGGGAAGACTTCAAAATGGGTATGAACGAGCAGCAGCAGGCAAGGAAATCCAGGAAAGCTGGGGCAGAGGCCTACATGTGAACGCCTGTATCAGAACACTCCAGTTCTACATGGATTCTAGGGGTTCAGTCAATGAAGCAATTTGATGAGGACTCCATGAGAGGGAAGCTCATGGAATTTTCCCCTTTTCCACTTCACAGGCACTCATAAAGGTTTTCCAGTCAAAGGGGGAAATTTCCCAAAAAGTATCCGATTTAGATTTTAAGCACTCTAATCCAGAAAATATGTCTTATGTCTTCTGCAAGGTACACAACACACTTTTGGGTGATATGTATTTTGCTTATTATTTATGTATTTATTTTATGTTTCCTTATCAGCATTTTATATATTTTTTCTGTATTTCATTCTGCCTTGCACAGCATATACAGATTACATTATTTAACACTGGTTCCTATTTAAACTTTTGTGATATTGAGACTTAGACTTAGCCTACCATACTATTTTACACACACACACACACACACACACACACACACACACACACACACACACACACACACACACTTAGGGAAGCAGATGACAATGTTTGGCTTTTACTTTGTTTATGAAATAATATGGATTTGTAATTTATTAATTTAGCAGTAGCTACAGTATATGATGCTGAGTTTTCTGCCGTTTCTCCCTGTGAATTACGTAGCCTGCCATCTCTCTAAGTTATTAGACAAATAGACTGGAAATGATCGTCCAGTTTCTACCTTCTTTGGGGTCTGCAATAAAAGCTATCCCAGTCCCGATTATATTTTGAAGTTATGTACAGTTTGACAACAAGAGAAGCAAGATTTTTTTTAACCTTGTCTGTGGTAGTTTTTTTTTTAGAACATGAAGGAAAGCTCAGCATGAACAGACCTGTAATGTTAGCCAACCTGCCAATCAAGGCACTAATCCTCTAAACATCTCTACTATCAGGAGACAGATACCTAGAAGCTGGTATGTGGGAGATAAAGAGAAAAGTTGGACAGGAACCAGAAAATGTTCAAAAGAAAAACCAGATGCATATGTCCAGCTACTGTTTCTCCCCCCCAAAAAATCTAAAATTAATGATGCAGGAGGGTGCTGACCTCCACAGATTTACAGGAAAAACCTTCTTTATTATTAGTTAGTTGGTTCAAGCTACAGTATTTCATCTTCATTAAGAATTTCAAGACAGGATAACACAGTATTAAGGAAAGTGGTCATTACAACACTGTTTAATTTGAAATAGTAGTGTTCAGTATCTCTGGAAATCAAATTTAAAAATATATTTTAAAGAGTATGTGCAACTTTATACCTTGCTCTTTTAATATCACATCTGAGTGTAGTTGGAACTATAGCAGAGACAGAAATTTGCTATATAAATTATCCCAATTGCATTACCCTTTTATGTTAGTTGAATATTTTGTTTCAACCACCGAAAAGAAAATAAGGACAAGTACATGTTGTACAGCAAGTGCTTTACATAGTTCTATTATGTTAACCATTATAGCATTAATACAAGAAAATAATTTTTAAATAATTTATTCAATAAATTACACCTCTTTTCTTGAATTGTCTGAAAACGGAGATCAGGTTTTTCCCCTCAAATTTATTTGTTAGCTGAATGATTTCTGCCACTAAGTCTTGATCTGTGGCATATTCACCAACAGTTCATGGAAATAATATGATATTCAAATTTGAGTTGTTTTGACTGGAAACATAGATTGCATGGTATGTTTGTGTTCCCTGACTGGGTGAGTAACTCTTAGGATCAGGTTTCTGGTGTGAATACTTGCTTCTGTGAATATTCTTGCAATGTGTGCTTAAAATTGGCTGTTTCACCGAATATTCTTGCCAGTAAAGTCATTTGCTAGAATATTGATAGAAAGCAAATACAGAAAGGGTGTGAACACCATTGAAGGAAATTCACTGAGAAATCGAATGAATATTCACAGGGTTGGGTTTTGTGTGTGTGTGTAGAATTTACTCAGCTCTAATTGTCACAGCATAAAATAGCTACAATTCACTAAGGCTTGAAGTGGGAACTATCAGATAAAGGTTACCCCACACCCCAAATACAATCTCAGTATCACCAACCCCTTGGGGTCAAAAATCACATTTCAACCCCCCCCCCCCCCCCAATCATGATACTGGCTTTAAAACTGGATCTTTTTATTTACCTTCTGATGTTTGAGTCTTTAGGGTTCATATTTTCCAGTTTCTTTCAGAAGCCATGAGGGCTAGAAACTTAGATTATTTTTAAAGAAAAGCTGAGTCCCACATTCACATGATTAACTTCCCTCCAACTATCAAGTATTGTGAGGGTTAGGATAAAAAATCATGAACACTGCAACAGTCTAAGTCCTCCGGTGCATAACTGGATCCAGGTGGGTGCATATTTGCACAGGTGTAGGAATTTGCCACTCAGGCTGGCATGAAGAACCAGGACCTAAATCAATATTAGTTTAAACCTAGATCTCATACTGGGGATTTTTGTCTTCAGTTTAACAACTGTAGATAGGAATGTGTAAGAATTTGTATTTATTTATTTATTTTAATTAGATTAATTTAGAAAACAAACACACCAAGCAATATCATTGCCATAATAAGAGGGGGAATTGTGTCAAACCAGAATGAAATTATACAATGTGTGTTATTTTATATATATAAATGCTACTATGAGAGATCGAGAAACAAAGGAAAGAGAAATAAAATGCAAAGCTGGACAAGGCTCAGTCAGAAAGTAGATACTAATTACAACTGACTAACCAAACCAAGAGTGTCTTGTATTTCGAAGGGGGGATCCTGACTAGTTCCCAGCTCCATGGGAGTGTCCTGATAAGGAAAAGAGGGTCACAATATTAAAGAGTTTGATGACAACTAGGCTAAGCTAAGCAAACAATTGCCTCCACACAAAGGAAAGGAGCTAAGTTTACTTCTACCTGCATGACATCACCAGTGATTACTCCGGTTCAAAGCACCCAGACCAGGTGAAATGAATAGACAGAATCACCAGTTGCCCACAAGTGACCCAGTCCTACTCACTCACAGATGCCTGCAATAAAGACAAGCAGCTGTAGTAAATAAGCGGGTTTTACTTTTTCCTCACTTCCCCAGTGAATACACATACTCTGTCATAGAGTGCTGCACTCTAGCAGTGTCACTTTATCAACTTTTGTTATTTTCTTAAGCTGTTTGGGGCAGTGAATTTCTTTTAATCTTTTCTCTGTGTCTATATAACATTGAGCACAATAGTACCTCAATCCAGACCAGGGAGGAGGGGACAAATTGGGATTTGGATTTGAATAATATTAAATGATATTCTGTACATTCAGTACAGTTCAGGTTTGGATTTTAATAAACCAGTCCCATCAATGAAATTTGTACAGGTAGTTTTCATTCAGATACTTTGGTGTTGAAAGGATCCACATTACTCTTGTTCATTTAATCTTGGTTTGTGGCTTGACCTCTTTGGTCCCAGTCCCAGAGATGGCTCTTCTGGCATGGAACACAGTCTTTTGCAGGATCGAGGCGATTCTCCAAAGAAATAATATCTAATAGATTCTGAGTTCAGTGATGTTGATTGAGCTTTCCACAATAAAGTAATTCTGTGTTTCACAAGAAGGAGCACTACCTGGACAAAGTGCTTTTGATGGGTATGATAATATTGTTCTAGACAATAGTGATAATACACGAGCCTGGAGCCCCCAAGGACAGAGGCTTGCATTGGTAGGGATATCATTTTTTAATGTTGTCATTCCAGTAGGTTTTGTTTTTTGTTTGTTTTGTTTTCTGCTTTGGACTGGTCTGCAGTATGTGGAGCGAAAAAAGTAAATAGAAAATCCCTATTTAAATGTATTTCCAGTGCTAACAGGATCTTGAGCTGATTTTCTGGGAGATGTGGTTTATTATAATACATAACACAGTTGTAGACATTGAATTATGTTGGAAAGAGACAAAAAAACCCATCAGCCCCATCTGTTTAAAATTCTGCCAACAATTTGGAAATAAAACTAGGAAACTGTTTCATTTAAAAACATAACAGATACACTGAGTTAAGTCATGAACTATCAAGTCAATGATAAAGAGAGTAGTATATCAAAATATAAGGTGGCACAACCTACCAAAGCACATTTATGAGAAACTAAAAAACAGGGGGGAAATTCATGTAAATGTGATTATTCCTAATTAGATCTGAGTATCAAAATCAAATTATACAATGAGTATTCACTTCATATCCCCAGAGAAAGCCAGCACAGATCATTTATTCATTCACATCTTTTTTTTTCCCTTTCTTCTCTTTTTCCTCCTGAATAATCCCCAACCCAATCCTAAATCTCCGGAGGCACCTTCCTATGAATAGGGCACCCTGCAGGCAGGAACATGCTTGGAATAGCTACTAGCTCCTATCAGACTGCTGCCTTGACAGTCTTTTGCAAAAGACATGTGCAAGGGAGGAATGGTGCCTGTAGAGCTCCAGAACTGCTTTTTGTTCCCAGGTGTAATGATCCAAACATCAAGAGAGCTTTCCCCATACTCCCAACTCCCCCCTTCCCCCCCAACAAAGACAAAATAATGCAGTCAACACGATTAACATCTGAAAACTTACAGTTATGCTGCTGATCCTGCAGGATGCTAAACGCCTTCAACTCCCACAGGGTGAATAAAAATTGAGAGAGTTCAGCACCACGCAGAAAATGCTCACCATTTCTCAAGACTGGTCCTTGAATCAGCAAATTAAGCCTCTGAGCATTAAAGGCTACCTCAATGAGACAGTATTCAGCAAAGTATCATCTGAACCCCTTTTTGTCCCTTATAGACACAAGTTCAGCTTCATTCATCTTTTAATAAGAGCATGTTATTCTGTAACATCTAGATGTTAAATACAAAAGGGCCTGAATCTCCACTGTCTTGGACGTTGTGTATTTGTCTATCACTGTTGACGGTGCATGCATATTTCCGGTGAAGGAGCATTTTACACTCACTTTGCCCAGGTGTCAGAGAGTAGAGAATCAGGCTGCAGGTGTCATGTCTTTAATCATGCAGAAGCTTCTGTGCCTCTTTCTTTTTTTTCCCACTCCAAAACAAGGGAAAACTCAAAAGTTATATTGAAAAGGAGTTTTACAGAAAACAATGTTCAGTATTGCAATAACACATATTGCCAATCATCCACAGCAGCAAAGCAGTATCACTGAGGGCATCTGCAGAAAACACTGAGACCAGTATACACAGGTCTAACATGTAAGGCTAGAGCTCTGGTGCACCTTGAAGCCTGGAAGCCTTCAACTCAACATGTACAGGGAGCAATCGGATTAGACTGAATTTATTTAATAAATTACAGGTGGAATTTAGAACCTGATCCAAGGAGCCCCTGAAGTCAATGGGAGTCTCGCCATTGACATTAGTGGATTTTCACATCAGGCCTTTAAAGAGGGCTATCTAGGGTGGCGTGTTTTCATCAGAATAATTAGAGCTTGTGATGCTGTATAAAAGGAAAGATGACTATGTTTATACTAATGTATCAACACTGTTATAACCACAGATGCATCCCCAGTGTTGCACAATTGTGATAAACCTTATACAAAATATGCCTTGTAAGGTACTATTGGAAAAGTTGTAATCTGTTGAACAATGTTATCCCATTTATATGCGTGTATCATCATTGTATATGAAGTTATGTATCTCTGCTGTGAGTTTGTATCTCAAACATTTTGTGTTCCTGGGTAATATCCCCAAGACAGATTTACATCAAGACCATCCAGCCAAGTTGATGGGCCATTAGGGAGAATCAACTCTTCCAATGGGTGCCTCTGGAGGACACCTCAGAGAGCATATGGACAATGGAGGCCCAGTGAGTCAGCCCGAGAACATGCAATCACTGACTCCATGTTTGAGACAGTAACTTTCCATGCACATGGGCTGAGGATATAAACTGGAGACTGACATCACCTGTTTGCATCTTTCCTGATCCACATCTCTGGACTATGATTTCTAACAAAGGGAAGCTTTAAACAAAGGACTGAGTATCCCCAGTTTTTTGGAGGTAACAGAGAGATTCATTGCAAACTAGCAGATTTAAGATCACTGCTATTATCCTGATCTACAAACTCTGAAATAAGCTGAAATGTATATGATTCACTTTAACCATTTGATAACTCTCTTCTCTTTTTTATATTAATAAATCTTTAGTTTTTAGCCAAGCTACCAGTGTGGTTTTGGATAGATCTGAAATATATTTTGACTAGTGCGTGTGTCTTGTTCTTTGGAACTGGAAGAACCGAATATATGTGATTTCAGGTTTTAATTATAATTTATCATAGAATTCTGGGTGGTGCATGAGGGGCTATAGGGCCTGAAGGCGACGTCTGTGGCTTCATACTAACTAGCATAGTATTTTGGAAGCACACATTTGTTACTGGCTTTGTGAAATCTTATGATATAATATACCACCCATTTGGGAAACATGCCATGTTTTCCATCCCTGTTGAGATTGGTGCTCTTAGCTTTGTCCCATACCAGGCAGTGTGACAGAGCAGTGTGAAAGTAACAAATGCACCTACCAGGGAGGGCAGGCTTGAGCCCCTTTGGAAATTGTACTGCTAAATAGTGATTTCCATTTGGGTGTACACAATTCACAAGGGAATAAAGGAAAGTTCTACAACTCTCTTTGAACTACTGTAATATCAAATGCAAGAACAAGAGACATGGAATAATGGCATTTTCAGCTAAATTCTGTTATACAAATTGAATTTCCATATGGAATAGGGATGTTAAAAGGAGTCACAGATGTGAGTTTTTAAAAGGAGTTAGTTCAGTATTTTGAGGAGGAAAATATGGGTCACACAGTGAATGTTAAATTTTATTTGAAGGGAATAGGGGGAATAGCTCTTACTACCCATAGTTACAGCATCCACTGTCCCACAGATCTTATAGTCCAAGGGCTAGATTGTGACCCAGCTAAAGCACTCACAGAGTAGCAGTGCATATGGGGGATAGGAGAGCTACTGCCTTCCCCATGCAGGTGCTCAGGGAGTAACCAGAGACTTGGCTCCATGCCTTTAATGTGTGGGCCAGTGAAGCTGAGCCAGTACACCAGGGAAAGTAATCCATCCCAGCTATAGGGCTGGCACTGATTACTCTCCCTCCACCGCCCTGGGAGAAAGGGGCAAGAAGTGGAAATCAGACTGTGACTTTCCGACTATGCGCTGCCTCTTGCTCAGAGCTTCTGGTCAACCCACAAATTACTCCTTGACAAGACAGACACAGGGTATGTGCTCAGAGAAAGATGGAGAGGATGAGAACAATTATGTGACTTGCTCAATGTCACATACAAAGAATGTAGCAGAGCTGGGTCCCAGTCTTAATGGCATAATAATTAAAAGATAAATATTGGCTTCAGAAAGAACTATTCATGCGGAGTGAATAATGAAACAATATCAATTGAATTTATTGGAAAAATATTGTTAAATTCATCTAGCATGTTACAGTATTAAAGAAATATTATCTAAGTAGCACAAACTTACACGGATGAGGAACGGGTGGAAAAGGATAAAATGAATTTAGGAGAAGCAAAGCTATCTTTTGCTTACATCAGATAGATGGACTATTACTGACCCAAAGTATACATGAGTTGTTATAAAGTTGTGCTTACACAATGGATGAATTATTTTGTTTAGCTAGTTGTGAAGTAGTTTAAATGTATAACACCACCTATATCATTCAGCTTCCAGTGATTTATTATCCAAATTTCTATCAGCTGCTAACAAAAACAAAACCATTATTTCACATTATTTTATAAAAGTCATCTCCATCACATACAAAAGCTGTTTAGCTTCTAAAAGGAAGGGGCGGGAAAAAGATAGCAGGGGCCTTTCAGAATGGAATAGTACCTCTAGAAACATTTTATAGCAAAGGAAACAAGAGGAGCCAGATAGAGTGCCTCCTTCATCAATCTTCGTCTCCAGCTGCTGTGTAATCTATATGAACAGGGACGGGGAGACTGTCTCTCGGCATGTGCTAGGTTACTCAAAGAAAAAAAGAACTTCTTGTGCCTTAACCTCTGTTATGCAGAATGTTTTCTTTTTAATCCACATACTCTTGGCACATGCCTTGGGGTGCAATTATTTGATATGTGACTGGTTAGAATTTTATTAAAGATTAATAGTTCTTATTCAGTATGCAACAACAAAAGGGAAATAGAAGAGAGTTGACTAATTTTGTCTAACATTAATATATTAAAAATATTTAAAAGAATGTGACAGGATATTGATAAAAATGTTTGATTTTAATTTAACTTATTTTTTTTTAATTACTATTCTGGTATTCTCTAGAATGTTAGAAAGAAAAAGAAGAAGGGAAAGGATAGTGAAGATATGGGACTTGGATTCTGGAGAACGGGGTTCAGTTGCTGGCTCTGCCCCCAGACTCCTGTTTGACCTTAGGCAAGTCACCTAAGTCTTGATCCAAAGACTTTGGACCCCTTCCTCACAAATTCTGTGTGCTATTTCTGCAGCCTCACAGTGCATGATACCCTCTGAGGTACTGCTGGAAAGAAGAAAATAGGCATCTTTGCAGTGGCTCCCATGGGTTTTGGATGATGGTGACTTTTGTTAATAATAATAATGTTTATTATGGTATTGCCTAAGGGCCAATCAAGAGTGGGGCCCCATTGTACTAGGCACTGCACAAACACAGAGCAGCAGATGTCCGTTCTCCAAAAAGCTTACAATCCAAGTAGACCAGACAGATATAGGATAGGGGAAGGGCAGGGCTGGCTCTAGGTTTTTTGCTGCCACAAGCAAAAAAAAATTTGGCTGCCCTCCCCCGCCTCCACTGCACTCTCCTGTCGCTCCAGCCGTGGGGCAGTGGTAACTCGCTCCCAGGGCGGGTCATTCAGCAGGAATTTTGGATGTGGACAGAACACAGGATTGGTTCCCAGATGGTTACAGAACTGCAGTAAAGTGGAACAATTTTCAGCTTGAGTGATTAGAGGCTATCTGGATGCATATTATAAGACTGTCCTATATAAATGAGGAAAAGTTGAGATGCCTTTATTATTCTTTTGTTCCATTCTTTGTTTCTATCGGGAATTTGCCAATGCAATATCACTGCCTTCCTTTTAAACAAATAAAACTAAAACTTAAAAATAATAATAATAAAAAAGCAATGGCTGTTGAAAATAGCAATTCCAGTCCTAATAACCACTGGGAAGCATTTCTTGCTCAATTTATTCTACTTTTTTCTACAGCAAGTTACAGTGGATCAGTATATTTGATTTGGGAGAAATGAAGCAACAGTTGCCCAAATTGGGCTTGAGCACTCCTGAATTTTGAGGGTGTTCAAATCTGGAAGGCAGGTGCTGGATTCCCTTTCTGAATATTAGCTAAATATGGAAAAGAAAAGTCAATTTCTGCTTCCATGGCTCAGAAGTGTAAATCCTCCTACGTGCCTGGTACTGTATCTAAAGCTGCCCAGCCTAGTAGAGGCTCCCCTCCCTTACTTTTCATTTTAAATTCTAGTGGGATCCACGTACCTGCCTTGCTAGGCTTCAGATAGAGAGGTGCAATGTCCATTTAGTCGACCCAATTCTTTCTTTGGGGGAGAGCCCAGGCTGGGGCGGCAGGAGGTGCAGGTGGGGCCAGAGCTGGGGCAGCAGGGAGTGCAGGTGCAGGGGGGGAGAAGAGCCCAGAGCTGGGGCGGCAGGAGGTGCGGGCCAGAGCTGGGGCGGCAAGGGGTGCAGGTGGAGGGGGGGGGAGAAGAGCCCAGGGCTGGGGTGGCAGGAGGTGCGGGTGGTGGGAGAGCCCAGGGCTGGGGCAGCAGGGGGGGAAGAGCCCAGGGCTGGGGTGGCAGGAGATGCGGGTGGGGGGGAGAGCCCAGGGCTGGGGCAGCAGGGGGGGAAGAGCCCAGGGCTGGGGTGGCAGGAGATGCGGGTGGTGGGGAGAGCCCAGAACTGGGGCAGCAGGGGGGTGCAGGTGGGGGCCAGAGCTGGGGCAGCAGGGGGTGTGGGCGGGGGAGAGTCCAGGGCTGGGGCAACACAGAAGTGCGGGGGGAGCCCAGGACTGATGTGGGGTGGCAGCAAAAAACCTTGAGCTGGCTTTGTCCCTACCATTTACAGCAAGCTGCAGTATGAGGTTTCACTTCTACACTCCTTCCCCCTCCCTTTCCTGTTAATTGAGGCCGAGGGAATGCTGGGAAATGTAGTCCTTTCCCTGCTCCAGGGCTGGCTCTATAGGCAGGGAGCTAACCAAAGAACTACAGCTCCCAGGGCTCCCTGTTAGTTCTCAGCTCTCATGCTGGATTCTTGTGCCCTTGCAAATTTGCCACCCCAAGCACCTGCTTGCTTTGCTGGTGCCTAGAGCCGGCCCTGGGGAAGGGATATAACACAGGTGTAGGTCCCTAATCCAAGTGGAAGAAGTTCAGCACCCGTGAGGAAGCACTCACAGGCTCAGGGCCAATGGGAGAATTGTCACTATTATTTATGGGGCTGCAGTAGTGCAAAAAGAATAATAGGGACTTTCCAAACACAGTCCATGCCCCAGAAACTGTAAAACCCCAAAAAAGCCTTAGTGTGTGACTGTTACACATGGCTGCACAGTGAGTTCCTGAAGAGCAGACCTTGAGACTTTGTGGTCCTTTCTGTTTCTGCTGAATGTTATTCTCTGCTAGGCTGATCAGGGCACTAGCAGATAATGCAACATGAACCAGGTCATATTTGCTCTGAACTTGTGGCACAACAGTGAGGAATGACTGAAAGAGATATCATACATAATAAAATGAATGAAAATATCTCATTCAAAATATTGCTTCGGACTAAATAAAAGGCAGCCAGGATAAAAGGAATTAATTGAAAAGTGCACCTGATGGGAGTGGGCTCATAGAAGTATCTGAATTAAAATTTTAATTTAAAATTACAATAGCTTCCAACAAAGTGCTAGGAACTTTCCAAATGTAAATGAGGAGGTGGTCCCTGCCATGAAGAAGGTGGAATCTAAACAGATATAGACAGAAGCTGGGTGGGGAACAGGGTTATGATATATAAGCAAATCGATCAGGATGATGATAGGCTCTTGTCTTGTTAAATTCACTATACTCACCTTCCCCACCCTGCTGCTGCAATTCATCTCCTTCTCATCTTTCTCTCATGCCAATCCCTAGCTTCAATTCCAATTTGTCCTTACACTCCTTCCTCCCTACATATGGGAGAGCAGTTCATCCTTGAGAGACATGAGAAAATGACATAGGCACCAATCCTGCAAGCACATACACACTGAATAGTCTTATTGAGCTCAGTGGACCCACTCATGTGCATGAAGTTACATATGTGCATATGTGTGTGCAGGATTGGGCCTTTTGCAAGCTATTTTTTGTACACATTGCAGTGGCTCCTCAGGAAACATTGAAATGATTGCCTTGTGGATAGGCTCAGAAAGGGAGTTCTGTGCGTAAGGGAAGGCTTCTAGATAGATGATGGAGTAGTACAAACAGGGAGATGATTCTGGCTTCATTAATGGAGGGTACAGGGATTAGAGGGTTATTTGACAAGACACAAGGCCAGATAAATGTGTGTGAGGGTGGGTGTCGGAACTATGTAGGACCTTGAAGATAAGGGGAGGAAACTTGAGCTATATGTGGTGAAGGATAGGGAGCTATTGGAGAGATTCAAAGAAAGAAGTGGGTTTCATCAGAAAAGAACTAACTGACCAACAACGAAGCATAGCATTGTGTTTTGTATGAATAGGAGTGATACAAATGTCAGGGAGGAAGAAGTTACAATAATTAAGACAGGCAATGATGTAGGCCTAGATGAGCATTGTAGCAGTGCAGACACAGCTATAAGGTCAGAACCTAAAAATGTGTGTGAAAAAGCGGTAAACTTTGGCCACTGCCTTGGTGAGTGGAAGAAGAGAGTCAATGACCCCGAGGTTACAACCAGAGTGACAGAGTCTGATGGTATGTGCAGCTGTGAGAAAGGCAACATAAGGGAGTGTAGAGGGTTTGCATAATAGTCTGAATTCTGTAAGAGTCATCCCAATCAGTCGGGGTGGATTGTATCACAAAATCACAGTTTGTGAGGCAGGACTACATCACTGTCTTATGCATAGTTGCCTTGTGAATCCCCTAATAGCCAACCTATCGACTTTCTGGTCTTTTCTGTTTCTGCTGAATGCTATTCCCTGCTAGACTGATCAGGGCAATAACAGATCATGAAACACAGAACCAGGCCATATTTGATTTGAAGACAAGAAGAAGAAAAGAAGAAATACTATACAAAATAAAAAAGTATGCATTTCTCACCAAAAATGAAGTCAAAGCTTCATTTTGCTGTTCAGTATAAGAAAATCTGATGAAGATGTGCCGTTCTGCATATTTTCTATTTGCTAGGACAAACATTTTAGTCTCAGAGTTAAGTAGCTTCACAATCTGAAAATACTTCTTTTTGATTAGAACAGCAAGGCTGTCTTTTTCACAGGTACATAATATACCTTTCTCTGTTATCTTTATTAATATTGTGATCCTTTTTTCTTTACCTTGGGAAGAGGAACCTCTACGAGGTTTGCAAATCCAATCACACTACCTTAGCTCTTATACCTACTTTAACCAGATAGTCTGAAGACTCAATATTTGGTTCGTCAATGGTAATTGCTTTAAACTTTACCCTGAAGATTACATGCCACCACCCTTCCTGGGCAAGATCAAATGAACGTTATGGTGCTTCGCTCCACCGCTTCTATATTAGCCTCAGAGGTCAGTAAAAAAAAATCATATAAGACAAACTCTTCCTCACAGACTTTATGTGCTCCCTCCGCAGCCTCACAGTATATTATGCCTCCCAATATCCCTCTGAGGTAATACAGGAAAGAAAGATGTAGATATTACTTCACCCTCCACAGTAATGCATCTTTCTCTGGCGTGGAATACGGCAACTATTTAACAACACACATCAGCAAGAGAAGAAAAATTGAAACTGAAATTGCAGGGGAAATTATAAGGAATTGGAACATAATTACTTGATTTGGAGTTTGGGAAAGATACCAGAGCACTCACCCCTTCTTGTACAAAATGGTTCAGGGGATTATTAATTGCAATCAGGGTCTTAGTTTATTTCTCACCTTGAAGGTGGCACCTCCCATATCATATTGGACCATTGCTTAAGTATGGATTTGGATTGAAGTGTGTCATCTAGACCTGTGTTTAAGGCACTGGACTGGGACTTCGGAGATCTGATTCTCTTCTTGACACTGTCACAGAATTCCTGTGTGACTTTGGTCAAGTCTCTGTATCTCAGTTGTGTATAAAACAGGAATGATAATATTCCCTCCCTGGTAGGAATGTCATTGGGATAAATCCACTAGTCTTTGTGACAAGTATCAGAGGGGTAGCCGTGTTAGTCTGAATCTGTAAAAAGCAACAGAGGGTCCTGTGGCACCTTTAAGACTAACAGAAGTATTGGGAGCATAAGCTTTCGTGGGTAAGAACCTCACTTCTTCAGATGCAAGAAGTGAGGTACTTACCCACGAAAGCTTATGCTCCTAATACTTCTGTTAGTCTTAAAGGTGCCACAGGACCCTCTGTTAGTGTTTGTGAGATGCTCAGTGATTAGTTTATGGTCACCATATACAAGCTTATAAAATTACTAAAAAAATCTGCACTACTTCTTGAGCACTAGAGTTTTCTCCCATCCAAGTAGTGCTGAATCAACCTATGCCTGCTTATCTTGGGCAAAATCATGGTCTCGATGAAATCTATAGCAAAACTTCTATTGAGTTCACCGAGAACAAGGATTTGGTCCCTTATGAGGTTCACTGGGCTCACAGCATATGGTGATGTGACTATAGTAGAACCTCAAAAATACGAACACCAGAGTTATGAACTGACTGGTCAAGCACACCTCATTTGGAACCAGAAGTACGCAATCAGGTAGCAGCAGAGACAAAAAAAAAAAAAAAAAAAAAGCAAATACAGTACAGTACTGTGTTAAATGTAAACTACGAAAAAGTAAATGGAAAGTAAAAAAAAAGATTTGACAAGGTAAGGGAACTGTTTGTGTGCTTGTTTAATTTAAATTAAGATGGTTAAAAGCAGCATTTTTCTTCTCCATAGTAAAGTTTCAAAGCTGTATTAAGTCAATGTTCAGTTGCAAACTTTTCAAAGAACCACCAGAACATTTTTTTTCAGAGTTACAAACATTTCAGAGTTACAAACAACCTCCATTCCTGAGGTGTTTGTAATTCTGAAGTTCTACTGTACTGGTAACATGGTAAGTGCAGTTCTGTCTTAGACATAAAGATAAATTTCTCTGCCGTTTGCTCATAACTCAAACCATTATTATCATTTGAAAACACTGAGTTTTTAATGGCTTAAGTAAATTTTGGGGCTTTGGAGATTTCAATGTCTTAATTTTATACACAGAATGAAGAGAAATTATGTCTATAGTCATGCATCTATGGATGGTATAGTAAACAGCAATGCAAATCAGGATCACGTTGGGCTAGAGTATTCAACCTTTAATCCCACTGAGTAGACTCAGTGAAGTCAACAGGACTGTTGGTGTAAATGCTCACCAACGTAAGAGTTTACATAATCTAACTCATTAATATTAACATAGAATGTAACTTTTCTTCACTATGAGAGAACAGAGTTAATACTATATTGAATATGTAAAACAAAAATGAACATCAAGAAAGAATTTAACTGTGAGTTCTCATTTAAGTCTCTATATCCATCAGAGATAACTATTAACTAGGGATTGGCCCAAATTGTGAAGTTTGGATCTGGATTTAAACTGCCTCAATGTTCTCTGTTAAATACATTTCTGAAAATACCGTCTGGAGGTTATGGCCAAGATTTTCAAAAGTGATTAGTCATTTTGCATGCCCATCTAGAGATGCCATAAAGGGGATGGATTTTCAGAGAGAGCTGAGTGCCCATTGTTTTGAAATCAGGCCCCTTTAAGGTATCTCTAGTTGGGTATCTGGAAATCAAGGTACCCAAAATCATTAGTCACTTTTGAAAATCTTGGCCTCACATAGTACTGAGATCTTGTTAATCATACCACAAATATTGTATTTATCACAAGAGCTAAAATACATCTTTACTTTACCACTCTGAAATGTATTTTATTTATAAAGGATGAGCAACAAATGTGCAGACAGGAGGTCATATTCATATGGACACAGAAAAGCAGACAGATATAGTATAGAACTTCTCCAACATCTTTTTAATGAAAAAAGAAATCATACTTCTGAATTTAGCAATGAGAGGTAGAAAGGAGTCCATCTTCCAGTTATGTTATTGAAGGTAATATAGTCTATAGATAGTATAGTCCATATTCTCTTTGGAGATGATAATGCCCATAGAAGGATTATTATACATTTTGTCAGGACTGAATTTGAACTAGGTTCCAGAGATGAAGGACTATGGACAAGTCCACTGTTCTGCTGGTTTATAGAAGTCCTATTAACTCAGTGATAGAGTGACCAAAAGATAAGATAGCAGACTGCTGGAAATGCTGGACAAAATTAGTATTTTAGACAAGATATTTCTTAACCATGTTATTCTTAACCATGTACTGTATACACAGGAAGTGTTAGAGTACAGAAAACTTGGAGGGTAGTAAATTCTCCTTCTTCTCCCTGTTCTTGTGTCCTTGGTTTTTCAGCCTTCTAAAGTGCATCTGTACCTGTCATTGGGCCATCTTTTCCTATGCCATGCTGAACTGGCATTGTCAGAGACACTGCTGTCTTTGACAAGATTCTGGATAACAAAACTATATAACAAAGAGTATGTAATCAGCAAACTTAAACAAGATTTCATAATTCAATACATTTCTTGTGACCTACATACTTTTGTGCTAGTGACTTTCTACTTTCTTGAAATCTTAGTACATGACTTCCCAAGAGACAGAAAGCCTGATCCAAAGCACACTGAAGTAATTAGAAAGACTCCCATTGACTTTAGTGGGCTTCAGAATGCATTAGCCACCTGGCAACCAGAATGCAGATTGTATGTCCCCTTTGTTCTCAGTGGAAGTCCTGGAATTAGAGGTGTGAGCCAGTAACACCAGCTGATTTTGAAATTTCATTGTTTTGTTCTAAGTCATTTTAACACCTAGAAATTTCCTTACTTCTTTCTTCCTTCCATGGATATTTTCACATCAGAAACATTCAGTATGTGGGCCAGATACTCAGCTTGTAGCTCTACTGACGCCGATAGACGGATGCTGACTTGCACGATCTATGGACCTGGCTCTTGGAACTGTGCATGTTTCTCATGCCAAGAGATTTTTCTTAGACAGAAATCTGGAAATTCAAATTCTGAACAGGTTCTCATTCATTCAAAACCACAACATTTTCACTCTGAAATGACCCTTTTTTTAAATGAAAACCCTGAAACTGATACAGGTGCTAGAAAAAGACGAATATAATTCTGTGGTGTATTAAGAGGAGTGGTGTATGTAAGATACAGTAGGTAATTGTCCTGCCTTACTTGGCACTGCTGAGGCCGCAACTGGAAGCCAATTCTGGACACCACACTTTAGGAAAGATGTGGACAAACAGGAGGGAGTCCAGAGAAGAGCAAATGATAAAAAAAAATTAGAAAACCTGACCTATGAGGAAAGGTTAAAAAAACTGGACATTTTGAGTCTTGAGGAAAGACGACTTAGGGGGGGACTTGATAACAGTCTTCAAATATGTTAACGGCTGTTATAAAGAAGATGGGGATCAATTAATTGTTCTCCACATCCACTGATTCTAGGACAAGTCATAATTGGCTTAATCTGCAGCAAGGGAGATTTTTGGTTAGATATTAGGAAACTTTCTGACTATAAGAGTGGTTAAGTTCTGGAACAAGTCTCCAAGGGCGGTTGTAGAATCCCCATCACTGGAGGTTTTTAAGAACATGTCGGACAAATACTTGTCAGGGATGATATAGGTTTACTTGGGCCTGCATCAGCGCATGGGGCTGGACTTGATGATCTCTCAAGGTCCTTTCCATCCTTTGTTTTTGTGATCCTATGATTCTTTGGAGAATGTAGCAATTAAAAATCCTGATCCATTTTCAAAATTCAAAATGAAATGTTAAACTTTTAATTTCTGACATTTCTAATTTTGTTTCTATTCGCCCCCTGCCACTCCTTCACACATACATCTCTGCCTGGAGTTCATAAAATCTTAACATAATATTTTGTCCTGTAGAGAACAACAGACCTTTTAAGGCCATAATCTTGTCAAAATTATGCATGTGCTTAACTTTTTGCAATGTGAATAGTATCATTGAACACAACCGTCCATACAGATTCGCAGTACAGAAGTGTACAGAATCAGAAGCAAAAATAGGCAACTCCAGTGCCTTAATAAGAAGAATGTGACTTCAAAGAGAATTTTGCCTGAATAAAGACTTCAAGGTTTTGCCCTGCACACTTCCTCCTGTATAAGAATAATAATTACAGGTGTATCGAACTGGTCACACCATTTTGAATTTCAATGAAAGGAAACAGGTCAACATTTTGGCAAAAATTTTCACTCATTTTTTGATCAGCTCTAGTAGTAAGTAACAATGATATACTTACAGTACATCTATCTCATGACATCAGAAATAACTCAAAGAGTTTGCCATTAGAAATCCAAGATGACATTTCCTGGTTTTACAATCCCGCATATTTAATTTTTTCTTCTTTTTTTTTATGTGTGTCCTCTGTTTCAGAAAGATGTGTGCGCAACTGTGATAAACTCACACAAAAATGATCAGTTGGATTTCTCATGGGTCTGTTAATCCTGAAGTTGCCATGTCTACGTATGCTAATTGCAGACATTCATGCACTAATCACCTGCATGGAATTGCACATGCACACATCTGAGAATCTGGGCCATAAAAGTACAAAGATGTGTGTTTCAAACATAATGCATAGGTTAAAAAAATTGTGCTATTATCAAATCAATAATATATCATGTTGAATATGATGTTGCATTAGAACTAATATTCCTTTTTTACATGACCTACTGGGAATTTTCAGAAAATATCTATCAATATAAAGGAGGAGTTTGGTCTCAGATTTAGTTTGACAGATTTGATGTTCTTCTGTTTTTTTTTCTCTCCTTTAATAACAATACAGAAATCAGGACTAGCATTGGTGCTGGGGCATGGAAAAGATCAAATAAGCTGTGTGTATGTAAGACACACTTTAATTATTTTTTATTCACAGTAACTGGCAACTTACGTTACTGATGCTGAAAACATTGAAGGAGTTCCCTTAGGAAATCAGTGTGCTTTCCCCCCCCCTTCATGTTTCTGAGGCATTAATTTAATATTACTTCTTAAAGTGTTTTTAAAGAATTGCAGCACTACATTGCACACTGAATCACTTTCTTGGAAAATGCTTTCAGAGCTGAACCCAAGTAGAATTTTTATGTATGTATTTATTTATCTTTACTTTCAAAGGTGGAGCAACACTTAGTCCCTGGAAGCTTTTTTGCTATATAAAAAAATAATCAATATCAGTTTGTTTTTAAGACTGTCATTCTAGACAGACAAGAATAGCATAGCCAATCAGAGAAGGCTATTTCGGAAGCCGAAAATAACCGGTTACTCCTAATTGTAACATTTTCAAGAGGTACTGCTCTTTCCTTAGACCATGCTGGGCATCCCTTGGAATTGCTACAGAAACATTTTATTGCTCATTAATTATTATTCTTTTCAGAAGCTTGTTCTTGGCATTTTTTCGTTTGTTTGTTTTATAGTTTTCTTGAAAACCTTCCCAGGTTCCATCTCTCCCTCCCACAACCATTATGTGTGATTTAAAAGAAATTATGTAAGCTGGGTCTCTGACTAAAAAAATAACCACACAGGATGTGACCAGTGCTGGTTTCAAGTTGCTAATGAATCTTGCCATTTTAAGCTTATTCCAAAGAAAAGAAGGCTTCACAAATCGTTGTTTAAAATATAAAAAGTATGTTTTTTACCTCAAGAACCATTATTGCCATGCATTTACTGTTGATAACCTATGACTACAGGGTGCTTACTCTAGATAATTCTCTACAGAACAGTGGATATTGATGCTGTTTAGAAGGGGCACAAAAATCATCTGTCACTTGAAATACTCATTTGGGAAACCTCCTACACTAATAAAATCCTGAAATGTAGTGATATAAAACACAAATATTCTCTTCCCCTTAAATTACAGAATTCAGTAAGTTTAAAGGTCTGAATAGCCCAGAAAGACAGTCTGATGGATAGCATAGCCCGTAGCTTTCTTGTGTTATACGATAGGTAAGGTTCTATGTTGATGAATTCAGGTTATGTTATGCTTAAAGTGGCAATTTTGGAAAACTTTTCCTGTTACCTCACAGTAACTTGCAGTAAATCAATGTAAATTCTATTACTTACAATGCATCATCCTACTCCAATAACTGGAAACCAGACTTGACTCTGTGCCTGTCTATATGTCTGTGCATACAGAAAAATGATGAAAACTGGCAGCTCCAACACATATGTACTGAGCATTCAGACCTGGTAACTCTGAGATAGACGTCTTCAAGAACCCAAGACTTAGAAATCATTTTGTTTTACAGGAAATTAATAAGTGATCAAATATAAAGAATCTGAATAAAAATAAAAGAAATACAAAAGGCTAAACTCACTGATTCCTATAAAATATTAGGTCAAATGCACTGCAACGAGAAGCAAACCGAAAACTATAGTTACTCGAGGCATAAATTTGGCCCATTATCTCTTTCACACTCGATGTATTTATGTGATATACATTCGTAATCTTATATGGGCTAAGGTTATATGCATATTTATAAGCACACACAAATGTATATACGTACTTACATATTCACATATATACATACCCGAATATATGTGTGTCTACACACACACACACACACACACACACACACACACACACAAAGCCAAAATGAAAAGAGATTTATGCCTTAAGTTTCCTTAGATAAATTACTTACAGTCTGGGGTTCAAACTAACGGTTTCTTCCCCTACCATGCTCACATTTATGTCTTTTTAACTCTACAAGAAAAGCATGAAAGATAGGATGAAAATAAATTTGTATTCTATATTACAATAAATGTGAATATCAAAAGATTCTTCCATGTTGTGTGACTGCTGGCATTTGTAAAGAGTTAGAGAACCCTGGAATATAAAAAAGTCAAAACACAGATTTTTCCCCCCAATCAATTCTAGCAAAACAAAAAGCACCATATACGTACAGCAAGCAGGTCTAGGGTGGGTTGACAGCTAAAGCCTATTTCCTTAATTGAAACAGACATTTCTAGCATCACTTGAGAAAGAGGTTGATATGAAAGACTGACAGATTCAGTCCTACTCTTTAAATTCTAGTTGCTTCAATTCCACCTACAGTATAAAAGAAAGAAAGAAAGAAAAGAAAGAAAGGTGTCCTTACTGAGTGCTGATTTTATTGAATCATCTATTTAGGCTGACATGAGACAGAAGAAGGTAAAATCACTAGAGCTGAATGAGTAGGTGATTTTCAGTTCAATGGCCAAAATGAAAAATCCAAAAATAAAACTCTTTGAACTCTGAAACAACAATTATTCAGTTTTTCTCTAGGAAACGAAAAACCATTTCTTTTTAAGTTTAGGTTATAATAAATGTTTCATTTGATTTGAAATTAATTTTTGTTAATTTTCAGGTTTTTTTATCCCCTCCTCCCCTTTTTTGTAAAATAGCTAAATTTTGAAATGAAATATCACTTTGAATGAAAAGTTAAAATGGCTCATTTACATTTTTTTGGGGGGCGGGGGGAATTTCTGCAGTTTTATTCAGCTGAAACTATTAATCAAATATTACCCAAATTCACTTATGGTTATGTTTCACTGAAACGTGCATTTTTCAATGAATAAACAATTTGCCAATAAAAATTTCCCTGCTCTAAAAATAACATCAACCATACTCCTGGGGCCAATGCTCCAATGACATAGTGACATCACATGTCAAATATAATTTGATCAGAAAAATTGATAAAAAGTTGTAAAGTTGCATTCATTTACCATAAGATATGTGTGCAAAATGAGTGAAATTTACATGTCATTGGTGAAGTATAGCAAGGAAAGCTACTAACTGGATAGGAAAGCTGCCCTCAAACTCTATCTCACACTTTCCTATCAACTTTTTATACACCACCACCCTATTCATGTCACCAATTAATTTGTCCCAGAGTTTTCCATTGAAATTGTATTAGCTTACATCAAATGTAGATTTTGCTCAAGATGCACAAGTTTCCAATGTATCCTATCCATTCTTTTTCTCTAACCATACACTCCTTACAAATCCTAGTCTCCCACTTCCTTCTGTACAAGAAGGGTTGTGCTGAGACAGTCAAAAATCAAAGGGGTAGAAAAGGCCCTGTGAAACCCCTTCCTTCTAAATGGCACCGAATACTTATTAGCCTTGTAAATCCAATTTATGCATCATCTCTTAACATGAATTTTAATATAAAGATATATAGAGAGATACAAATCTAACATTTTGCAAGCCAACCACCCACAAAAAAAAAAAAAAAAAAAAAAAAAGCAGCATAACAATTTGGCTTCCAGGCAGTAATTGTCCGTAGACAAAATACTATGCAGAAGTTATGAAACTTTATTAACATGAGATGGTGATTAGAGCTGGACAGGAACCAGATTTTCCATTTTGTGGGAAATTCCACAATTTAAAAAAACATTCCAAAATGGGACAAAAATAATATCCAAATTTCCCATGAAACAAAATTCCAATTAATTGTCATTTCAGGTGCATCAAAACATTTTGTTCCAATTTTGACTTTTTAAAAATATTTTTAAAGTAAAAACCTATGAATCTGGTTTTGAAAAGTCACAGACTAGTCATTTCATTATGAAAAATTGAAACATTTCCTTCAGAAAATGTTGTAACAGCACATTATCAAAACACTTCATTTCATTTTTTCAAATTAAATTTTGTCTAAATTGACATTTTTAAAATAAAGTCAATTAATACAAAAGTGGAATTTTTCATTGAAAAAAATTTTGGACCAAAAATTTTCAACCCTCCCTAGTGATGGTAGCTTATACAGCTTAATTTAATTTGAAAGCAAGACCTGTTCAATGTTGCTGTATGATGTATATCAAGACTTAAACTTCACACAAGATATAAATATCACTGAAGTCTCCCCCTAAGCTTTTTTTTTTTTTAACACATTAGAGGTTGGCACAGCTGGAGAGAGTTTTAGATCTACTAGAACTATTTATGTTTGCTGATTCAATTATTTATTTTGCTTACATTAGATGTGCCAATTGTTAAATGTATTTCTTGAAAATGGAATCCATGTTTCCTATTTACAAGCAATAACAACCCAGCACACACATTCAAACACAATTTCTTTTCTTTTGGAAGAAAACAAATACCTGAAAAATTAGAGCTGGAACCAAGCCATACAGAGCTTAACTTTCTCATAGTTTACAGGTTTTGGGCCTATCCTTCTGTATTAATCAAATCATGCTTCTTAATCAACAGGTCTATGGCTCACAAAATATTTTTTTACTTTTAAATGTACACATTTTGCCATATTGTGTGTATGTCACATATGAATGTATTATGTGAAAATAGCACAGTTGCTAAACTGTAAAGGTAAATGTCAATTGGAAGAGACAGTATTTGATCTGAATCATTTGTGGACAGTTTGCCCTTTGGATAAGCAGGTACTCTAATTATGAAATTCTGGAGAATGCTTTGCATATCCCATGCTTTGCTATACACAATTTTCAAATGCTTGCTAGTAGGTAGATGGAAATTAAAGAAGTAAAAACTGCCTTATTGTGTTTGGCCCCTAATATCTGATATCAAAGTTATCTAATGGCCCAGCTGCAGGGAATGCACCTTGATAAAATGTTGTTAGCCAATCATCTCACTTTCCTATTAATTAAAGAACCAATACAGATACTGTATGCCAAATCCTAGCCTTTGTTTCATGGGTGCACATAGCTTGGGAAAGAGGCTTTAAGGAATGTCTTTCCCCCAGTAGCACCTGCACAGAAGCAAAATCGGATATCTACCTGCCCTGATGCTTAAGAGAACTCTCATGGAGGAAAGAAACAGCAGTCTATGTTATCATAAGTGTTTCTCCTCCCTTCCACACATACATCCATCGTCATCCTTAAATCTAGCTTAAGAGGGTGGCTGGAAATTCCCATGGGTTAGGTGGACACCAGGTGGCATAAAGCTGGTATAGTCTTAAGGTAGTTAACCATGCCAGTGCTATGCCACTCTCACTCATAGCCCCATCATAGGCAGCGCCAGAGCACACTGCACTGCATCAGACCCAAACTATAGCACTGACCCTTGGGGATGTTGCAGGTAGGAATAAGTTAGAGTATCCAAATGCCAGGAATCAGGGGAGCAAAAATGCAGCATAAACATAAAGCACCTTTTCCCCTCAAGCCCATTGGGTCTTGTGTGGAGCGTAGCTTGGCAGGAACAGAGGATCAGGGCCAGTTTGGGCCAGGCTAATTAAATAAATCCACACCTCAAAAGTACTAACAACTACAAGGCCAAAGGGTGAACAGATATAGCTCTTTGTGATCACAAAACCTGCCAGCACTCATTCCTGACTTAAAGAACATAAACATAATTGGTTTTTATTTATTTTTTTTTATTTTTTTTTATTTTAGTAGGGGCACATTTCAGTTGGGAAAGAAGTAACATCACATCAGAAAGAGATTATTCTTTATATATTAAATCTTTCAGATTATTCCTTATTTTTTATTTTATATTCAATTTATGAGGACCCTGTAGGAGACTAAATCCTGAATCAGCTTTCATGAAACTGGCTATATCAAACAGAGCTGCTCTCAGTGGGCAGATTACTTGAAGCTGGTTCTGCCAGAAGAGAGACAATGCTTGCATTTTAGCCAACTGTTTTTTGCCCATCTGAAAACTACTAAGTTGTAAAATCTTTAAAAGTTCAGTCTGATCTAGGAAGGGAAAAGCCATTAGGTATATTTTTGTGTATTTTTGTTAAAGTCCGGTATTTTGCACAACCTGTATCTCCTGAAGCGGCAAAAACTGTGCAAAACAAAGGAACACAGGATTAAGCAAACCAGATTACACTGCTGGTCCATCTTGCACAGTACCCTGCCTTCAGCATTAGCTAGTACTATACCTAAGGTTCAGACGAATGCTGAAATATGCACTTGGAGGCAGGAATTTGTTTCTGACCCACAGCTAGATATCAGCTTAGGACATGAATTATAAGATTTGATTATCCCCCATCTTTACTTTAATAAAAAACTTTTTTATCTTGCATAGCTATAGCTGTCATCAGTGGACATACAATTATCCAATCCATTTTTAAAATTCAGTCACAGCATGGGCTTGATTCTGATCTCATTCTGTATTTTATATCAATGTCGGTTCACTCCTGACAACAAAGTTACTCTCAATTTACATCTTTGTGAGTTCAGAATCAGATCCTATATCTCTTGGAATCCTTGGAATCCAATAAAAAAGCACACTTTTTTTCCTTCCCTTATAGAACACTATCCAGCATCACCATAGTTTCATAGCAACATGATTTCTCAGTCTGGATGAGTTTTATTTTAGATTAAGGGGGAAACAAAACAAAAGGGAACAAAAGTAAAGTGTCCATAAGTGATCACTCTGTGCCTGTACTCTGTAACAACAGCCATCTTGAACTAAACACTATTCTCAGTTGTGGAGGGCCTCACAGAATGAAAATTGGTGAATTTATCTGAAATATCAAGGTGTAGTAAACAAGAAAGAGTTATAGCAGGTATATAGCAGGTCTATATACAGCATAAATTAATATTGAAAATTCCCTTTTTGGCTATAGAATGGAAGGTGTCTAAGCAAATATCATACTTTATTGATTCATTGATACTAAATTGCTCAAGATAGTTAAGACCAAAGCAGACTGTGAAGAACTTCAAAAAGATCTTACAAAACTAAGTGATTGGGCAACAAAATGGCAAATGAAATTTAATGTGGATAAATGTAAAGTAATGCACATTGGAAAAAATAACCCCAACTATACGTACAATATGATGGGGGCTAATTTAGCTACAACAAGTCAGGAAAAAGATCTTGGAGTCATCGTGGATAGTTCTCTGAAGATGTCCACACAGTGTGCAGAGGCGGTCAAAAAAGCAAACAGGATGTTAGGAATCATTAAAAAGGGGATAGAGAATAAGACTGAGAATACATTATTGCCCTTATATAAATCGATGGTACACCCACATCTTGAATACTGCGTACAGATGTGGTCTCCTCATCTCAAAAAAGATATACTGGCACTAGAAAAGGTTCAGAAAAGGGCAACTAAAATGATTAGGGGTTTGGAACGGGTCCCATATGAGGAGAGATTAAAGAGGCTAGGACTCTTCAGCTTGGAAAAGAGGAGACTAAGGGGGGATAGAGGTATATAAAATCATGAGTGATGTGGAGAAAGTGGATAAGGAAAAGTTATTTACTTATTCCCATAATACAAGAACTAGGGGTCAACAAATGAAATTAATAGGCAGCAGGTTTAAAACAAATACAAGGAAGTTCTTCTTCACGCAGCACACAGTTAACTTGTGGAACTCCTTACCTGAGGAGGTTGTGAAGGCTAGGACTATAACAGCGTTTAAAAGAGAACTGGATAAATTCATGGTGGTTAAGTTCATTAATGGCTATTAGCCAGGATGGGTAAGGAATGGTGTCCCTAGCCTCTGCTTGTCAGAGGATGGAGATGGATGGCAGGAGAGAGATCACTTGATCATTGCCTGTTAGGTCCACTCCTTCTGGGGCACCTGGCATTGGCCACTGTCGGCAGACAGGATACTGGGCTAGATGAACCTTTGGTCTGACCCGATACAGCCGTTCTTATGTTCTTATGTTCTTATTACCTCAATGGATAGGAAATGTAGTTTGCATTTAGCATCTCTGATTTTATTTATTTGAGTATTCCTGCCCATCCATAGCACTAGTGCACACTTGGTCTTATCCTGCATTCTTTGCATACCTACTACTTCCATTGAAGTCAATGCATCAAGATTGTTGGTTGGGGCTTTCTGAATACCCCATATGCTTGTAGTGTCATGCTACGTTATTGGGACGGAATAACCTCTAAGGAATATTAACATTCTTAGGCTTCCCATTATGTTATGCACAAACCAAGATAAACTGTTTGATTTCTTGCATATGTGGACAGCAACAGATAAGGCTAAAACTGCTTTTGTTACAGTGTTTTTTTGTTTTTAAAATAATTAGTCTAGGGAGGATATGTAACTGTGTGTTTTGGTGTCAGCCGTGTTTTACAGCATGGCATTTTGATGGTGCAGGTACAATGATCGTTTTAATGTTTTTTACGTGAAGTTAATCCACACCATTTTGCTTATGTAACAACAGTAAGAGAAAAGAAACCTGGCTTATAATCATACTACTTCAACACTGAGCTACTGACTGCATGATTCTAGTGGGTTTATCCTTTTCTTTCTCTCTTTACCAAGTGAAGAAGCATAGAAGCTATAACTTAAAGGCCAAATTCATTCCTGGTATATCTGTCCGCATTACTATCTCCCCTCTATCTGCTTGAAACAAAGATACCTATTTTTAAAGAATAAAAACTGAGGTATGTAAAAAGTAGCTTCCATTACGTTAATAGTTTAATCTCAGCATAGCCCTAGAGATTTTAGAAACATTTCTCATGATGTCACATTGTTCTGATTTTAAATTTTCTCATATTTTAATTCCATCATTTTTCTTTCCTACACAGAGAAGTTCTAGTAACGTGGTGCTGTATACCCAGGTGCTGTTTTTCTTTTCAAAGTTTGTTTTAGACTTTTAAAATCAGGGCAATTTACTGAAAGTTCAAGTTGGTCAATAATTCATGTAAAATTATGATTGGCTTTAAAAATGATCTTACTTATATTTCGACTTCATTGTTCATTCCAATGTGCATCACAAACTGTACATAATGTAAGCAACTGAAAATGAGGCTATAACAGAAAATGTTTTCCAAACTTAACCTTAGAAGTTGCTGTCTTTCCCACTATATTTCAAGAATCACCTACTCCTGAAATCCAGCCCTCTCTGGGGTGAAACTCAGCTGCAGCACATAGGAAGAAAGAATGACATTTCAGCTGAAATTCTAAGAAGAATTTATGTAGGCAGAAAGTAATTACTTAGTTGGACTTTTGGACAGGACCCTGGGCAAACATCCCTATCTCTGGATAAATCATCTTGTGATAATGGCACAGACAACCACACGACTTCCTGCAACATCTTGAATTTTCTCAGTTAGTTTCCTATCCAGGTATTATAGTCATGATTAAGATTCTGCTTAATTTAGAGGACATGATACTTTCAAAGCGGCACGGCAGCAGAGTTAGACTACTATGCAAGATTTTACCCATGTAATTAATTGGCTTAACATTGTAAATCCCTTGAAGAGGAACATGGGTTACAAAGGCACAACATATGTCTTGAAATAATTTCAGTGCTTAAGATTTGCAATAGTTTGATGGTTGATCCTCCAGTGTCTGTAATGATATTTGACCATTTTAATAGTGTAAATATTCCCATACACCTAATAATGCTTCTTAATAATTGAACTGAAGTTCAGAATAATGTGACTAATAATACCATTACCTAGATTTAGAATTACTGATTATTTGGTGATGTACACAAATTGCCCTGTAGCAGTAGCAGTTGCAATATTAATGTAGCCAACTATCATTGTAATGCACAACAGCAACAGAATGTAAATGCAGCCATTTGTTTTCCAGCCAATCTGATTTTGGTGTAATTCATATTACTGTAATGAGGTCTTCTCACTTCCTGTCCTTTCCAAAGTCTTTGCGCTTTCTGAAGGGCAAAATTGTTTTCTAAATAGTGTCTCCCTGCACTCTAGTCTTTTTCCACTTATTTACAAGATGAGACCCTCTCCCTGTACCTACAAAAGATTGAAGGCTTTAAATCCAAAAATGTCTTACAAAGTCACACACTAATTTCTTAAGGGTCAGGAAGTCAAGAAAAAAATAAAATACATTTACAATCTATTCCACCTAGTGTTAGTCTGTAAAAAGCAAGAAGAGCGACAACAAGAGGCTTCATCATTACAAACAGGTTTAAGTGCAAACATTTTTAAAATATGACTCTGGGGCCCAATAAATCCTTGATATTAAAACACTGGCTTTAATATGGTTACACAAGGGATGGACAGGGGCCAGTACCTAGGGATAATAAACTGATTTTTTTCAACATTGCTTTTGGTCACATGCAAAACTCAAAATGTTGCTAACTCAATAATTAGCTGTAAATGCGGTGTATAATTCATCACCTTTTTTATTATATGACCTGGATAATTAGTATTTGTTCCACTGAAACAGAAAAGAAATAAGGCCAAAAAATTGCAAACTGTACAAAGTATTAATCATATAGGCCTGGAAGAGTTGGGATTGTTAGGGAGCCAGTCTCCTCTAGCACACCGATTCTCATCCAGGTAATGAAGAAATGCCTGTTCAGTCACACACACCCTGCAGCTAAATCACACAAGCACTAAGACAAAATGGGAGTGAGTGAAAGAAAGGAAGTAGGCTGTCAGCTCTCTTTCTTCCTCGCTCTTACTGCCACAGTGAAGCAACAGTTTAATCCCCACCTATTCTCCAGCTCTTCACTATTACCCTTTTCTAGGTCACTCAAGCTCTCTTCCAACTTCACCATACTAAGCTGTGTGGAGGAAGCAGCACTATCAAAGTCTCTGGAGCTGGCTCCACAGAGAACCTTGAAGCCACACTTTGTCTGGAGTTGAGTGCTTTGAGACAACAAAGGATTGTGGGATTTGTGTGTGTGCTGGCCAGGATAATTTTGGATTCGAGTTGAAAAAAATTTGCTTTAAATTTCTAGTTTGAATCCACCCGTAGCTGAAAGTGACTGAAACCTGCAGTAACCTGACAAGGCATGTAAATTATGTAGGTGGACTCAGTCCATTGACAGGTATGCCAAGGAGAGGGTCGCAGCCATAATAGGAAATGACTAGAGGAAGTGGGAATTGCCAAGAAAATGCCATTTCATCTCTATTGGTGTAGAGCAACTGACATAGCAAAAAGCCTGGCTATATTAGTACCCTTTTCAACAGTTCCAGTTGAGATGCCTGGATTAAATGGACATGAAACCAAACCTTCCTCTCAGTTGGGCCCTTCAAGTGAGAGTTGATGCACACTGGCAGGATATCGTAGTAGGGAAGCTTGCATTTCTGCTGCCTATGAAGAGGGAAAGATGCTAAAATGTCAAATCATCAGCTCTAATGAGTGCTAAATTCATTTAATAGAACAAAACAAAAAAATCCATGTTTGATGTCACTAGAAATATCCTCTGTTACTGTAGTTTTCTTATCCACTATGCCCTGCATTATAGTCTTTTTTTTTTTTTTTAACTACCAAAGAAATGCTATTTCAGCTCTTTTGGTGCACAGCCTTTGAAATTCAGAGAGCTGTTTTAAGAAAAGCGTATAGGAAGTTAGAGCTGCAGGTACCATTTACATTAATAAGTATCATGCACCCAGGATAGATATAATCTGAAATATGATTAACATTTTTCCTTTCCCCCCCACCTTCAGGTTTACCTATTGGTCATTTCAGTATGGCAGATAGTACATAACAAGCAGGTTCTGAACAGAAAAGACTGTTATAAAAATCAGAATGATTTCAGGCTGGCCTAAGGTCAGACCACCTTAGGCAAGGCCAATTTCTGCATCCCTTCCTTCATATTCTTTATCATGGACCTTGCCAATTCTCTTCTGCCCAGTGGCCTTTGATTTTCATAACTCCAATAGCTTTACTTTGAGGATACAAGCTGCCAGACAATGTTGAGATTTGTCATTGCAACCTAGAAGCCAGAAGCACTAATGCAGACAAGAGTGCACAAAGCACTTTGTGTGGCTGTATGAAACACTGTTATTAAAGTGTAAGTGTTCCACAGCTAGTTTCTGTCACCTAAGTGGACACTCATTTTGTACACCCTTAGAAGCCTCATAATATTTTAAAACATCATAGAGTATTTTGAGTACTGCTAGGTACAACATTTCAAGATGTATCCTACTTAGTCTGCATATGTGATCAGATATTCATCAATATGCCATTAAGACCAAGACCAACCACAACTCCCCTCCTGCCAAAAAAAAAAAAAAAATTAAGAAGGCAAATCATGGTGCTGTACAGGGAAAAATTCCCATTTATGAATCATATTTGAAAGTCAACTAGATTGAAAATTACAGATCAGAAAACTGTGTGATAAATGGAAATACATAACTACGGTTCTCTTGAATATAAATGGGATACTGAAATAACTGAATGTTTGTCCCACTTTGATTCCACTTACATGAAGTGTGCCTATTGTTACTTTAGATAGCATGATTTATTTTATCTATCATATACATTATGCTCTGTTTTGGCTAGCTATTATTAAATAAGCTCAATATAAATAATTAAATAAGCCTAATTATTTCAATGATGTAGGACTATGGTAGATGGCACTTTGGCACACATGGAACCAAATATGGGGTTGGCAGAGAAAAGGCTATCTCCTTTTTCTCCCCATCCTTCAAATGGTCATGTGCGATACAGGTTGTCATTAAGAAATATATGTCAACAGTCATCCAAGATAACATATCTCTTACGTATAAGTATAATAGGAGATTAGTACAACATCTTAGACAACATTTACCCAAAGTTAACATAGTGTATTAGATACACAGCAGTAATCTCCTGTTCTAAATTTAGCGAAGAGCTGGTGCTACTTCTGTATCTGAAATAGTAGAAAGAAGTAAGGATGGGAACGCAATTTGTTACATCGTATTTGGATTTTAATATCTCACAATATACATTTATATTGGAGACAGATGCAAAACAAATCCCCACACTCAAATCACCCTGAACTTTAGGGCAGTTTAGTGCCAGATTGAGCCTGCATCATTTTCCGTTCTCTCCATCCATGCTATATAAAAACAATAAAAAAGAAATTGAAATCCAGCGCCTTTGAGCAATGAGGAAAGTCAGATCTGGACATAGGTCTAAATTGTGTAGTTTGGGATGATCAGAGTGTAGCTAGGTGGACTGTGCCCTGGATTTTATTCCAGACTCTGCCAGTGAACTGCTGCATGGCAAATCACTTCACTGCTCTGCACCTCAGTTTCCCCATCTGTAAAATGGGGACAATGATACTGACCTTTGTAAAGACCTTTGAGACCTACTGATAAAAAGTGCTAAGCAAGAACTTGGCAGACTTTCCTCCTCCTCCTCCTCCTCCTCCTCCTCCTCTTCACTTCTACCAGTCACATGTCGTGTGATATTGGGCCAGTTACTTCATTTCTCTATAACCCATGATATTTATGAATGAAAAGTACTTTATTAGAAGTCATTCATTATTTATCTACAACTAGCCTTTGATTTGAATTTATTTAAAGAATGTCCCTCAAATATATTTCCACTCAGCTATTGCACTGTGCAATGTCTGTATTATATTAATCCAAAAAACGAAGTTAAAAGAATGTTGAAGTTGCAAAATCAAGCACTCAGAAGTTAGGAAATGTCAGAATTAAGGTTGACCATGCAATCTTAGTTCATCTTCCTTGGGCATATGCAATATGATACAGTCTTTAATTATTTGATCACATACTATTTTTCCTCCCGTTTCCTTCTTCTCCTGTGATCTCCACCTGGCACCTATCCTCCTATTTCTACTGGTTCCTGAACCTCTCCTCCTCTGTAGCTCCCTGCCCCTTTGTCTCCTTCAAACCCATCCCTACCCCATTTCTCACTCCTCTGCATTCACTTCTCTTCCATACTGCCTGAGCACACAAGCAGGGGAAGGGATTGAGAGCTCAGGAAAGACAAGTTCCCTATCCTCAGTTCTTGTGCCTAGAATCACAGCAGCCCTTGGCTACCAGGAGGAGTGATTGCAGGGGAAATTATGTTCAGCTCTTGCAGACCCAGGATGGAGCATGCTCAGTGCAGATAGAATATTCAGAGATTTTTAGCTGCCAAGTTCTAAGAAGTCTCTACTGAGCACATGCAAAATGTGATGGCCAGTTTTGGTCAATTTTTCACAGATATGGCACAGGCACATCCCTGGCACTAGGGTGACCCCAGTCCCCCGACCCCCTGGTAAAAAAAAAAAAAAAAGGGGGATTCCTCAGATGTGAAAAAATCTGCCACTACACAGATCTTACATGCATCATAGTAGGAAGATTTTTTAAAAGAGCCTAAGTGATTTAGGAGAATACACCCCATCTTTCCTTTATTGTCTTGAATAATAAAAATATCTATAACATTGTTTACACATTTGTGTTTAGATCCCTATGTGTAACGTATACCATTATGTGATTAACTAACTGAGAGCAAGAAATTGTACTGAAATTGTATTGCTCTATGCAACTTAGAATTGAGCTAAGTAGTGAATGCCAAAGCGCTCTCTCTCTCTCTCTCTCTCTCTCTCTCACACACACACACACACACACACACACACACACACACACACACACACACATCATATGTTGCCAATGGGGGAAAATGGAGGCTTGAAAGAGAGAGTTCCTTATGAAAGCTCCATTTCCATATGTCTGTTTTCAGTCCATATTTACCAGATGTCACAACTTCATTTCCATTCATGCATTACACAGCAGATTTGATGCTGTCCCTGTCTATAATCCTAAACCAGTCTGACAGGTGGAAAAATGTTTTTAGTAATCTATGCATTATCTACATTTTCATCAGTTTAGAACTTGGGTGTGGGGGAAGAAGCTCCCATTTTCTGGAAGTTTTTTTGCAGCAATTGCTTCAAAAACTTTAATTCATCCCCTTTATTAATATGCAGGTTTAGCCAGTTCTGTTTCATCAGGCTACATTCTGGCTCTTTTGCCCTTGAAATGGGCACAATAATAACACTACAAAAACTGCCTCCACACCTTTACCGCCCTCAATCTCTGGCTGGCATAGAAGGGTCCACCCAATCTCTGTACAAGCCATCCATACACCTTACTTATTGCTGGGAGTGTGTGAGGGAATCTACTCATGAAGCAAACCAGGCTTTTTCCCAGTTTGAAACTCACCCTCTGAATTCTGCAGGTTCCAGAGCAGCCAGGAATAGTAGGGGAAAGTTGCACCCTTGTTGGCTACTTTCCCCCCATAAATACATATTAGATGAAATGTGACTACGCTTATAATACGATGAGACCATCAGGCAATCATACTCTAATGCAGACTGATTTCCTTTACACCCAGTACGCATCTTACTTGCCAACCCACATACAAACATTCTCTCCCTCTTACAAGAAGCTCACATCCATGAGGTAGGAGCTCTTCCATCAGCCCCCTCATTAAAGGAAAGAAATACTGGATAAAGGCCTGCATTTCCACTTCCATCCCACTCCTACCCCCACAAAAATCCCAACCAACCAAAACCAAAAGCCACTAACCAAAGAGGTGATGACTGAAGAAGGACAGACTCTTCCATCGAGATTTTCTCATCCCCACCATTTCGTCTGTCATAAACCTCTTTTATGCCCATAAAGAGAAAAGGAAGAAAGGTAGACTCTGCCTCTGGAATCCTACTCATGCTACAGTGCAGAGGAGTGGTCTAGTGAGTTTCCCCTCTCACTCACTCTCCTCCCCCTACCGTGTTTCTCCTACTCCCAGATATGGGTTTTATCCAGGGTTGGGTCACCACTGCAGCAGAGACCTACAGTCAGTCTTTCTCAGCCATGTCTTCTCCTGCTAAAGGAGAGACCGAAGACTCAATTAATTGTTGCTCTGTGCCTTATGCAGCAATTTACAACTACACACAGTTAGTACAAAGCAATTTGGTTCAAATCACTTGCAGTGATGTAAAAGTGCAGGACAAAACCGAATTGGACCATGGGGCGGTAGCATCTCTCAAGCCCAGCTGTTTCCTCTGCTGTAAGAAACTGATTTTATACTAGATGCCCGTAAGGCTCATTGTAAATTGAACCCCTCTGCCTGGATAAGGAATTCTACCGAATGGATAAAAGGGAGGTGAATAATTTTATAGGAATTTCTATAGAACCCTATTTCTTTAATACCCAAAAAAGGCTATAGGAGATTTTTCATAAAGGCAACTAACAGAAGTATATTTAATGTGACCATAGACAAAGAAAGAAAAATTAAGACATTGAATGTTATTTATTCATTTATTTTATAATTTTATTATGTTCTTTTTTGAATAGGGGGAGGAACACTAATAGAGAAAGAAATGCTCAGTATCACAGTTTATAAATAGCTTTAGCTGAGACTATAACAATAGCTTTGCCTCTTCCAACACAGAGCAGAGCCAGTAACTAGAATTGAGCTGACTACAGAGCTGAAATATTTTGCAGCTGAGATATCTTCAATGAGGCTAAGCCAGCTCAAAAGATTCCACTGCTGCTCTAACACATGAGCCTTTGATGTCCCCTCATCTTTACATCATAGAAGGAGCTCAAAGGGTTAATTAAAATTTAATGATATCGGCTGTACTTTGAAAAAGTTATGAACTTGGGCGAGATCAATCACTTTCTTGGACTGCCTGACTTCAAAGCAGACATTATGCAAAAGAAAAAAAAATTCCATTCTGAACTGAATTCATAAGCAAGGATTTGCTCATTAGCGGTCTATGCACGGAGGAGATTCCAAGTTCAAACTGGAAAGAGGTGAGGTGCCAAAAAGTGGTTAATCTGAATTTTAAGCCTTTGATGCTGATCACATTTTTGTTGAATGAATGAATCACTGCAAAATCAGGGGACACTCAAATAGGCCCCCAAATAGAAAGTTTGAGATTATGGGATGAGTGGGCTTTTTGGATTCAAAACGTGTTTGCAGAGATTTAGCAAAAACCTCATTAGCTTGTTTATTCATTCTCGGTGACATTCAATAAAATGTCAACTGAAAAAGCAAAAGTAAACTTTTTTCCCAAAATATTAAATATTTTTGTGTCTTCTCTTTGGTCTCACTTTTGTTTGGTTGTATTTTTATTTTTGTTTCTAGCCATTTTAGATCATAGAGCTGATACCTCTTATTCATTATAGTCTGCCTTATTATAAGAAAAGGGTGTGACAGTATTTCAAAGAGGAATACATTTAAAATCAGCCAAACTAACAATTTTAAGGAAAAGATCAAGATTCACTACTACCTCTTTGATGGGCTTTTCTTCATAAAGATCTGGCAGTATTTATTCTATCCAGTACCAAAGCTACAATGGTTACCAATTACAGCCTTCACTTAGGAAACGGTTTTGATAGCCAAGAGCCTGATTCAATACAAATCTACTGGTATGTCTGGCTTCCCTCACCATGTACGTTTATTCAGTGTGGGACTCGGTTATACAAAAGCTCCTGGATACATTTTGTTGCTGTTGTTGTTTTCAATATAGGTCATGATGCTGTGATCATATCAGTGCAGATACAGCCCTTCATCTCTCTCTCCATACACACACACAGAGTCAGATGTGCTCCATAATTGATTTCCCCCCAGTGTTTTCCAACAAAACTGGAAGGTCATTAAATCCAGAAGTCAAGTATGCAGCACAAGAAGCAGTAGAAGGAGGGGTCCTTGACTGAAGTTTCCCAGACTATACCGCTAGCCACATGAAGCAGGAGGTTTGGCTGTAGTTTGGTATGAAAGTTCATTCTTGTTTTAACCAACTCATTTTGCCCATTCCTAATGCCAATGTAAAATCTTAGTAAGTTCTGTGGTAACTCTTTAGGGCCCAAAGGGTTAGAGAGGATGGATGGTCCAGTGGTTCTGGCACTAGTCTAGGATTTGAGAGACTGGGATTTAGGTCCCTGCTCTGCCACATATATCCCATGTGTCCTTGGGCAAGTCACTTAGGTTCTATGTGCCTCAGTTTCCCATCTGTGCAATGAGGATAATAGCGCTGCCCTACCTCACAGGATTATTGTGAGGATAACTGCATTAAAGACACCGAAGCACTCTGATACTCTCAGAATCGGGGGCCATATAAGTATCTTAGACTTTAGACATGTTTGTTCAAAGCAGTGCTGCTGTAAACTGAAGTGTTAAGCAAATAATGTATGCCAGCCTGTTGGTAGCTTTCTCTGCAGCATCAACAGAGAATAGACGTCATTTCTGGAACATAGTGTTACATACTGTGCTATTAGTTCCTGTGCATTGGGAGCTTCTAACCAACTATAAGGATTTCCCTCCAAAGAATGATATTAGAGAACAGCTGATTCTATGTTAAAATAAACAAACAAAAAACCCAAACAAACTGGGCTTTTATCTTGTGAAAATTGACATTAATAATGTTTTTGTTTTACGTTAAAAAAAATCCAAATGAGCATTTCCCAATCATGTGTAGGGTTAACAAAGAAGTGTGCTCTAGCACCATCTAACACATTCACGAAGCAAGGTATGCCACTGCACATAGCCTCTCATTCTTCAAGATGGAAAGGAGAAAGGTCAGATTCTCATTTGTGATCTGGCTCCTTTGAGGCCTGAGCACTGCACAACAACTGACTCAACAATTCAGACTTTAATCCCAAATGTCTTAATTTTACGGCATTAGGCAGGAAGTAACATGAAAACAGACATTCTGGTTTGTCCTGGCTGCATTCTTTATCCCAAGAACTATTGTATTCTTTTGTCAAGTGGTATAGGTGTCCTTTGAGATTTATTCTTACTGGAGATGAATCCAAGCCCAAATCAAACATCAGGGCTGGCCTTTGGGGTGGGCCACCCGGGACCCTGCCCAGGGCGGCAGGCCAAAGAGGACGCCATGTGCAGGGTTTGGATTCCTACCTGGCCTGCTGAGAGCCAGCTGGGCTGAGGGTGGCAGCAGGCAGGCAGGCGAGCAGCAGTGCTGGACAGGGGGCGGGGGGCAGAGACCCGAGCTGCAGGGGGCAGTTGGATGACAAGCTATATGAGCCAGGTGACCAGGTGGCTGCCCCTGGCCACTCCGGACTGGAAGCGTCCTCCTATCTGCTGTGGGGGGCCTTATGTCAGGGTATCCCCCTCACCCATGCACCCGATTTCCACTAAGCTGGGGTGATGGGACAGTGTGTGTGCTGCTGCCTCTTTGGGTCCAGAGCTGCTGATGGCTGCTTGTGTCTGAATACAAGCCTTCAGGATCCTGACCCTGAGTGCTTTCATAATGAGACAACACACTAATACATTCAGGCACACACACACTCCCCTCAACACAACACACACTGTCTCTCACACACACTATCTCCCCTCCCCCACAACACACACACAACACCAGGGCTCCCTGCATTCAGCTCACTTCCCCACCTGGGCTGTGTTGAGGCATCAGCAGCTGCTGCTCTCCTGCCCTCTCCTTACGCAGACCAGGGGGTGCGTGGGCGGAAGAGCAGCCGTACAGAGTGGGAGTGAGCAGCAATGCCAGATGCTTTGTGCATCCAGGTGGGTCAGTTTCCCCATGTGGGTGCAGGAAGGTGTTGCAGATGTTAGGGCCTCAGGAGGGAGGTGCAGAGGGTTGGAGTGAAGATGGCACAGTGCAGGGGTTGGGGGGAAGGGAGTCTGGGGAGCCCATGGAGGACCAGGGGCAATGGGGGGCACCATGCCAAAAGGGGGTAGGGGCACCAAAATGCAAGTTCACCCGAGGTGCCATTTTCCCTTAGACCAGCCCCATCAAACATCTCTGAACCTTGAGGTAGATCAGAGCCAAGCTTTATAACTGATATTTATTCCTGAACCAAAAGCCTGAATCCACACATCCCATGGGCTCTCTGATTGTTCCTCCATACTGCAATGCACAAAACTGATTACATTCAGACCAACAATTTGCTAAATTTAATTTTGCTTTTGACTCTACTGGGTCACCCATCCCTAGAGAGAATAAGAAATAAAGTCAGACTTCTTTTGAAGTTCAAAAGTATTATTTTCACTTACTTCTGTGCTTTTGGTCTCTGGGTCCAGAAGTATCAAAATAACAGTTGGAAGGCTGTTCTAAGGATTTCTAACCAAACCAGGACAAACTAGAAAGGTTTTTTTCCATGTTATTTCTTACTAAATTTGCAAAATCAAAACACTGGGATTGAAGTCTGAAATGTCGGGTTCTTCTTGGACTGAAACCAAGTTTGGAACCTTTTTAGTCTATGGGTTTTTCACATCATTGAGGTTAAGAACTTTGCAAATCATGTTACAGGATATCTGTGTGGGCAATTCAACTCTTAGATCTTAACCCACATGCCCATCAGACATATCTACCTCCAGCTTCTCAATAAGTTTCTTCACCATCATCATCATCATCATACGTTTCTTCCCTTTGTGTGCATTTTAACCAGATTAAAAGATGGTTTTGCCATCTCCAGATGAGAGTCCAACATCCTCTGTTTCTGAATTGCAAAACGGGCAATTCAATAGATTTAGTTCTAAGATAAATAATTACTTTCACTCTCACTACTTAAATTTAAATAATTGCATGTAATAGATATTTTAGCTTTAACCTTTTCCCTAATCAGTTTCAAATGCAATTCTTATGTCATTAACTCTTACACAGAAACAGAGAATTCATAACTTAGGAGAGAGGCAAAAAAGAAGATATTTTCATTAAGCTTGAAATGTTAGTACTTTGATAATTTTCTAATATAGACATATAGTCTAGCAAGCATTTGGGAATCTAAAGAATTTATTGTAGCAAGATAACATTAAGAATTCCATTCCAATAACCTGTTTTTTCCATATTTATAATTTAACCAACACGTTTCTTTTAAGCTGAAGTTTGGATTTTGTCCAAAGGTATTTTTTTAACATCTTCAGCCAGCACTTCCTGCTATTGCTGAGTTAAGCAAATATGGCAGAAGAATGGGAAAAAAAACCCAAGATCTCACTCTGTAGGGTTTTTTAGATTAAAATTTGCATTACATAACTCAAAACTCTCTGGCACTAAACACTTTGCATTTGGCTTTTTCTATACATATTACTTACATGCATTTCTGAAAATCTGAGCCATAGAGGAACTCCCCCCCATAAGATGTCTATTTCTTTTTTTTTAAATGTCCAAATAAAGATAATTGGCATTTATGATAGAATACAGATCTCAGACGTACACAGATTAGCTGAACAAATCTCGAGGAGTTAGAGTAATTTGTCAGTAATCATTTTTGCTTTAACTCTTTTAAACTACACTGTGCATCTCTTCCCCATCTGTTCCTCTTTCCTACTTGTAAGCTATTGGCTAGAGCTGGTGAAAAAACAAACAATTTAAAAAAAAAATCAAATTTATTTCATTTCAGATTGTTTGACATCAGCCCATTTTTCATTTTTCCTAAAATTTGCATGGTTTTTAAACTTTTTTTTCAGTTTTTTTAAAGATTTTCAGAAATTGAGTGTATTACTGAGACATTTCATTAATATTTTCAATAAAAAATTCAGGAAAAAAAGGAGGCACAACACTATGAATAAAAAAAAAAGCCAAAAAAAAATTGAAAATGTCCTTTTTTCGCAATTTTTTTTGAAAGGGCCATTTTTCAACCATAAAGATTTCATTTAAATTATGTTGACTAACTCTGCTACTCATCACTTCTCCATTAACTGTGCAAACTGACTAGACCACATTCTGACCACTGCTTAAACTATCTCTCTCTAGTTTCTGATGGTAGCAAAAGCCAGTCCGCTCTTTTCACCTGAACATACAAAATCATTCCTATTTCTAGCTCTGTTTTTAGGGACCTCATCACCTGAAAAAAAAATCACATTTAGATCACATTGTTTACTCTTGTTACAATTAAGTCTAATTTGCTATGACTGAAATTAGAGCAACTTATATTTATCCTTTTTTCCATCCTGTTCACTTTGTTTCATTTCATATATATTTAAGTTAAATGCTGTGTTTTACCTGCATAGTCAGTTAGGTTCCAATTCTGCAAGCACTTAAGCATGTATCCATACTCAGTCACATATAGCACTTAAGCATGTATCCATACTCAGTCACATATATCATCCCAAACACATCATGTAAGTAAAGCTACACATGTATTTAAGTCAGTGTTTCCCAAACTTGGGATGCTGCTTGTTTAGGGAAAGCCCCTGGCGGGCCAGGCCGGTTTGTTTACCTGCCGTGTCGCAGGTTCGGCCGATCGCGGCTCCCACTGGCCACGGTTCGCTGCTCCAGGCCAATGGGAACTGCTGGAAGCAGTGGCCAGTACATCCCTCGGCCCGCGCCACTTCCAGCAGCTCCCATTGGCCTGGAGCAGCGAACCGTGGCCAGTGGGAGCCGCGATTGGCCAGACCTGCGGATGCAGCAGGTAAACAAACCAGCCCGGCCCGCCAGGGGCTTTCCCTAAACAAGGGGCATCCCAAGTTTGGGAAACGCTGATTTTAGTATTTGCAGGACCAGGTCCACTAGTTTATCAGTCACTTCTAAAGTTGTTTGAGTGGGTCTTCACAAAGCAGTCAAGAGGAATTTTAAAAAGATGAGAAAACGTGATTGTAAAATTACAAAAAAGCAGGGTAAATTGGGGCAGTGCCTGAAACTACTTTGAATCAGGATTTTTAAAATTACTAGATTTCAAGTTGGTGTCCCTTTAAATAAAAATAAGCTCTCACACTTTAGCTCATGTTCTGTTATTCTCTAGCCTCATATTAATTCACCAGTCTTCTTCTGAGCCCTACTGTATTGGATGTAGACTCTAGTCCACTACCACAGGATACTGCTGGTGCTATCAAGGGCCTAACTTTCAAGACAGGTCTGAGAAGCTGGATACATTATGAAGAGCATCAATACCATTTGAACAAAAATAATCAAAATCAAATTTCATCAAGACTCTCAGTGTTCACTGAATATTTGTTGCTGATATAAATTGAACTATCCTAGCAATTAAAATGGTTGCCATTTGTTAGCAACAAACTCTTTGTGTGATAGAAAAGGGTCCAGAGAGCATGAAATGAATGCCACTGAAATCAAATTATTTCTATAAGAGCTACTACTTGCATTCAGTGCTATTTCAGTTATAGATAATTATACCTCACTAACAAATGAGATGAATGAAAAATATGAATGAGTTTCCTTGACACAGAGAAATGAAAAAAAACATGTATGTGTTTCCTTGACACAGAGAGGGAGAATATATTAGAAAGAGTGAATATGTGGATTAGAATGGCTGAATATGTATTCTTGAACGGCTGAATATATTGATAAGGACAATAATCCATCAGGCAAATGAATCCATTGTTTCTATAACAGAGCAAATGTTCCACTAAATAACACTGAATGTGCTTTCAAAAAATAAACAAAATATTAATCCAAACACTGGCAAGTCCCTCCTATTTGTGTGTGAGCCTGGGAAGTTTTTTTTCCCTTCCAGACCTGTGAGGGGCTCATGCAAATATAGTCCCAAATGCAATAGAAACTCCAGGGCAACCATCATCCCCCAAACCTGCTGACTGGAAACCTGGTTTTGGCTCCCTTTTCCATAGTTGCAATGGCCCACTTTTTGAGAGAATAGCCAGCGGAAGCTAGGAATGGTCACCAGAGACCTTTAGAATTAATGAAAAGCCAGGAACTTTTCTGGAAGGGAAGAAGCTAAAAGGCTAAAGAGAGGCAACCATGGCATTTGAGAATGAGGAGAACCTGCGAGAGAAAAATAAGCTCCATTAGAGCTCTCAGATTATCTTCTGAAGATTCTGCAAGGAGCTTCTGGGGCTGACAGAAGAGACCTAATCTACTAATAAAACAGGTTGTGAATACTGCCTGTGAAGCCTTGGAAAATACCAGACCAGAGATCAAGAGAGTAGAGCCCTTTAGCAATAGAGAGGGACTGCTTAGTTCTGCTGTTATAATGAAAACTCTTAATTTTCCCTCATTCCAGATTTTCAGCAACTTGATATGGCAGCACAGAGGCAGGCTACAATTTACCCTGCCTTGATAAGATTGGTATGATATATCATAATTACACAATAAAACATGAGGTTGCATCAGAGCCAGCAGTACCTCTATTATTTAGTTCTAAAGAAAGGTTCTGAAAGGTGTTCTCATTTGGGAAGTTTAGACACATTCCTTTTACAAATAATTTAAATTGCACATTTTCTGTGGCTGGAAGTACCCCTACATAGGTGTGTACAGCACCTGGGCAAAACCACATTGTAAATAATAATCATAATTAATAAGGTGGTAACTGAGCTACGTAGAGGCTAAGGGTAGGATTTTGAAGAGCTCTTGGCATTGGCCTAGCTTTGCTCACATTGAAGTTAATGGAGTCTTACCATTGATTTCAAAATAGAAGAATTAGGACAACACCAAAAGTTTTTCATAATCCCACCCTAAATAACTTGCCAAAAATCTCCCAGTGACTCAATGCCTCCGACAGCACTAGAATCCAGCTATTTTGATAGGCAGGCCTTGCCCACTCTGCCAGATCACAGTGACCTCAAGTAAGTGACTCTCTCTCTGTGGCTGAGTTTTTCCATTAGACTCCTATACTGCAGAAGAAAAATAGATTTCTTTTTATTCTCTTTGCATTTATGCAAGAGGATGCTGTAGGACAGGGGTGGGGAAACTACGGCCACGGGCCAGATCCGGCCCCTCAGAGCTTTGGATCCGGCCTGCAGGATTGCCCCTGTGGCGCCCTAGGACCCATGCCACTCTCAGAAGTGGCTGGCCAGCACCCCGTCCTTGCGGGCCCCGGGTGGGGGGCAGAGGGCTACATGTGTTGCCCTTGTCTGCAGGCACCACCCCCCACAGCTCCCATTGGCCGGGAATGGGGAACCACGGCCAATGGGAGCTTCGGGGGAGGTACCTGGAGGCGCAGCAAGGGCAGTGCACATGGAGCCCTCCGCCCCCCCTCCTGCAGGGGCCACAGCGCTTCCTGGAGCGGCATGGGGCCGGGGACAGGGCAGGCGTGCAGGGAGCCTGCCCTGGCCCCGGTGCACACCGCTGCCACCCCAGAGCCACTTTAGGTAAGCGGCGCCGGGTGGAGCCTGAACCCCCCCCTGCACCCTGCCCCCCAATTCCCTGCCCTAAGCCCCCTGCATGCACCTTGCACCCCTCCTGCACCCCAACTCCCTGCCCTGAGCCCCTTCCTACACACCACACCACCTCCCATACCCCGCACCCCCTCCTGCACCCCAACCCCCTGCCCCAGCCCTGCATACAATTTCCCCACCCAGATGTGGCCCTCGGCCCAAAAAGTTTGCCCACCCCTGCTGTAGGAGGATAGTTTCAGACCCATGTCAGTTGCAGGGGTTTGCATGAGAATCCTTCTGGTCTCACTTCCTGTGATTTGACATTTAAACCTGATTGCAGATGTTACACCATACAGCTGTGGTTCATGTGTCCTTGGTTCTCAAACATCTTCCATAAGTTCATTCTTCTACTTCCCCCCACCACTTGTGGTCCTAGGTAGAGGGAAACCACAATCCCAAACCTCATGATCTCAGAGTACATGGGTGAAGGGAGTCTAGCATCACCATGAATGTTAATTACTCCAAAAGGGATGGATCCACCTACCTTACCAACCAGGTCACTGGGACTGTTGGAAGCATACACAGAACCTTTTGAAAGGGAAGAGTGATTGCTGCCCTAGCTTGTGCTCCATCAGCCCCTATGGATGCAATCTATTTGCTTTTATTCTTTGCAGGCAGCATGGCCCAGCTACTGCTACAGCCCTTAATAACTATAGGACAGTGTGGATTCAAATTGTTCATGTTCTTTTTTATGCAAAGAGATAATTTTCCATTTAAAATAATACGTTCTAATGTGCCATATTGGAGCTCCATACTTCTTTTGGATCTCCCATCCTTCCTGATATGGCTATTAAATGACTAATTCACAACCCATAGAAACCTCTGTGCAGTAAATAAGGTTATACTGTACAGGGCTGAAATACTATGAAAAATGAATCTGGCCTTAAAAATTGCATGCCTTCATTTTAATGAGCGGTGTTATCAATTCGTGATAATAATGCTGATAATAGGAAACTTTCGTTTTTGGCTCCATTTTTGTCACTAAAGTGACTTCATGAAAATTTTACCAAGGTAATTTCTCTCCAGCACTTAAAGTATTATGTGACTGAAGTGTGAGCTTCAAGTGACATTGACAGGACAATATGACAACAAAAATCACAGCTAAAAGACTATACCCCATTGCAACTGTAATATCTGTGCAAAGTAATTAAATGCATAACACTGCCATCTGAGCTCAGGACATGGCAACTCAACAGTTTCTCTCTGGTCACTGTGATATTCCAGGGGAATCTAGTTCTGTTTTGTTTGCATAGATAAAAACAGACACAGAATACATTAGCAGGGTAAACCACTTTAGCTTGGACAGTAAAGTATGTGAATGAGTGAACTGCTTGAAGTACTAGGGTGACTTGTCCTTGAATATATTACATACAAAATGAACCTAACATTCAATGTCTTTTATATTGTGAAGCTTCCTGTAGCCTCAATTTATTTGGTTAAAATTAATCATTTAATGAATAATATGAACATGGACTGAGTATCTCTGAAATGCTCTAAACAGAAAAAGACTAAGAGGCTCATTTTTTTTTTAATTAGAGTCTCAACACAGCCATCTCCTTTGTGGTGCAGCCTTGCACCCACAATTAAATCTGAGTGAAAATGCTGCTGTTTTGCCATCTAAGTACTTATTTTGTGAGTGCATTCAGGTACTTACATGCTTGCTTTTGTACCAGCAAATTATCTAAGTGCAAAATTAAAAAAAGAGGCCACTTTTCAAAATCGCTCCCTAAAGATCATTGCCACACAGCTGGGTTAACTATGCTAGTGATGGTTGCAAAGGCAGCAGCTTCTATTGCAACCCGTTTTCACATGCTTACAGTTTAGCAGAATGTTTCTTTGTGCGCTGAAGTTTTCATGCTTGTTCTCAGGAGGATGAAATGCACACCCAGTGCAGAAATCCTACACCAGGCCCTGTATGTACACCATTTAACCATTCATGTGGTCATAAATGATGACAGGGTCTTGTGCAAGGCCTCTGCATAGGTGGGTAATAGTCATCCCTTTGCAGATGACCAGAATAAGGACTAATCACAACTTAATTCCTATTTTGAAGACTACAGTGGGTCTCAAGTGGTGCAGAGACGGGGGCTATGGCTACACTACAGAACTTACAGCTGTGGCACTGCTAGTGCGGATGCTCTAAGCCGATGGGAGAGAGCTCTCCTGTCGACTTAATTACTCCAGCTACTGCCACTTGTGGGGACTGATGTTGATGGGAGTAGCTTTCCACCTACACAGTGCTGTCCATCCCGGCGCTTAGGTGGAGCAGCCCACACATTTACATGCATTCAGTTGCTCAAATACCCCATGCATATGGCAAAGAGTGTGTGCAGATGCTATTTCACCCCACGCAGTGCAATAGCAGCTATGGAGCAGGGAGTTGAACAAAATTTTCTCTGGTTTACAATGTATGGTCTCATCAGCATACAGAATCACAGTCACAGCATGATGGGAAGAAATTATTTGGAGGGGAGTGAATGCTTTCAAGTGAATTTTTTCCCTAATAGATTTTCCCTTCTATCCCAGCCATGGTAGAACAACAGATACACACATGTACTGCAGGTGGATTATCAGGAAGAATAGGCTGAGAGCAGCAGCCAGATCTTTCTACGAGAGGTGATGGAGGGACGGAGAAAGGAGAGATACGGTGGAACCCATATTCTTTTCAGTAACCCAAAGCACTGATTTCTAGGCACAAGCACATGTTAAAGGCAAACATTAGTTTCTAAATGCCCACAATTAAGCATATGTAAGTCAATCAAAGCATCTCCATTCTCCCACAGACACTTAGTTACCATGAAATTCTCTACCCTTCTCTGTAGCTGGATGTATGAGATAATTCTGTTCAAGCTTGATGACCAGAAAATACTGGATATCTTCACATGCAACACCCAGCCGCTTCCTTAACTCTTCTTCTTAGTCACTTGAGCCCTGTGATGAGGCAGGAAAGCCACTGAAGTTTAGTACTATTGTTGGTTTACTCAGACATGCAGCCCAATGATCAGTGGCTCTGTCTTTATTGGCAGAGTATATAATGAAAACAAAGGTAACAGCAGCAATATGTCCCTCAGTTTGAGATTTTGATGATATTTCAGGTTCTGCTGCAACTCAGATTAGAATCTAGAATAGTACTGCAACCATTCCCATGGCAAAATACCATGATATCATAAGCACATGATAGGATTTCATTACAGGCAAAAGATCTTCAATATAAATACCTTCAGCGACAGAAAGGATGAAAAAGGGGGAATTCCATCCTGGAGAGGTGAATACTACTAGTTATTTTAGAAAAAAAAATATTGTTGAAAATAGAGATGGAAATGACCTAGTAGACTGTCCAGATTATGCCCATTGCAAGCAAGCTTGATCCCTAGAGTAAAACTGCTGTACTTGTGTCTTGTCCAGAATAGTCAAATACAGTTCAAGCAATGGGGTTTCCATTACTTTTCTTGTAAGGCTATTCCACAGCCAAATAGATTTTACTGTTGTTTTAATGAAGTAGCCAACTCAATTTTGCAGTTGTGTGACAAGGCTGGAATTTTCTGTCATAGTTTTATAAATCCGATGTGTGCCTACATTTCCCTCTGCACTTTGCACTACTAGCTTGTAGAGAAAAAAAAGGTTAGGTCTGCACTTTGGGGCAGCACAGGACATGGGGCCGGATGCGCTGCATCCGAGGGTGCTAAAGGAGTTGGCGGGTGAGATTGCAGAGCCATTAGCCATTATTTTTTAAAACTCATGGCGATCAGGGGAGGTCCCAGATGACTGGAAAAAGGCTAATGTAGTGCCCATCTTTAAAAAAGGGAAGAAGGAGGATCCGGGGAACTACAGGCCAGTCAGCCTCACCTCAGTCCCTGGAAAAATCATGGAGCAGGTCCTCAAGGAATCAATTATGAAACATTTAGAGGAGAGGAAAGTGATCAGGAACAGTCAGCATGGATTCATGAAGGGGAAGTCGTGCCTGACTAACCTAATTGCCTTCTATGATGAGATACCTGGCTCTGTGGATGAGGGGAAAGCAGTGGATGTGTTATTCCTTGACATTAGCAAAGCTTTTGATACGGTCTCCCACAACCACTAACCCAGGAACCTATCCTTGTAACAAACCCCGATGTCAACTCTGTCCACATATCTATTCCAGTGACATCATCATAGGACCTAATCACATCAGCCATACCATCAGGGGCTCGTTCACCTGCACATCTACCAATGTGATATATGCCATCATGTGCCAGCAATGCCCCTCTGCCATGTACATTGGCCAAACCGGACAGTCTCTACGCAAAAGAATTAATGGACACAAATCTGACATCAGGAATCAAAATACTCAAAAACCAGTGGGAGAACACTTTAACCTGTCTGGTCATTCAGTGACAGACCTGCGGGTGGCTATATTACAACAGAAAAACTTCAAAAACAGACTCCAACGAGAAACTGCTGAGCTAGAATTGATATGCAAACTAGACACAATCAACTCCGGTTTGAATAAGGACTGGGAATGGCTGAGCCATTACAGACATTGAATCTGTCTCCCCTTGTAAGTATTCTCACACTTGTTATCTAACTGTCTGTCTGTACTAGGCTAGCTTGATTATCACTTCAAAAGTTTTTTTTCTCTTAATTAATTGGCCTCTCAGAGGTGGTAAGACAACTCCCACCTGTTTATGCTCTCTGTATGTGTGTATATATATCTCCTCAATATATGTTCCATTCTATATGCATCCGAAGAAGTGGGCTGTAGTCCACGAAAGCTTATGCTCTAATAAATTTGTTAGTCTCTAAGGTGCCACAAGTCCTCCTGTTCTTCTTTTTGCACAATATTCTTGCCGCCAAGTTAAAGAAGTATGGGCTGGATGAATGGACTGTAAGGTGGATAGAAAGCTGGCTAGATCGTCGGGCTCAACGGGTAGTGATCAATGGCTCCATGTCTAGTTGGCAGCCGGTTTCAAGCGGAGTGCCCCAAGGGTCGGTCCTGGGGCCGGTTTTGTTTAATATCTTTATTAATGATCTGGAGGATGGTGTGGACTGCACTCTCAGCAAGTTTGCAGATTACACTAAACTAGGAGGCGTGGTAGATACACTAGAGGGTAGGGATCGGATACAGAGGGACCTAGACAAATTAGAGGATTGGGCCGAAAAAAACCTGATGAGGTTCAACAATGACAAGTGCAGAGTCCTGCACTTAGGACGGAAGAATCCCATGCACTGCTACAGACTAGGGACCGAATGGCTAGGTAGCAGTTCTGCAGAAAAGGACCTAGGGGTCACAGTGGACGAGAAGCTGGATATGAGTCAACAGTGTGCTCTTGTTGCCAAGAAGGCTAACGGCATTTTGGGCTGTATAAGTAGGGGCATTGCCAGCAGATCGAGGAACGTGATCGTTCCCCTTTATTCGACATTGGTGAGGCCTCATCTGGAATACTGTGTCCAGTTTTGGGCCCCACACTACAAGAAGGATGTGGAAAAATTGGAAAGAGTCCAGCGGAGGGCAACAAAAATGATTAGGGGTCTGGAGCACATGACTTATGAGGAGAGGCTGAGGGAACTGGGATTGTTTAGTCTCCAGAAGAGAAGAATGAGGGGGGATTTGATAGCAGCCTTCAACTCCCTGAAGGGGGGTTCCAAAGAGGATGGAGCTCGGCTGTTCTCAGTGGTGGCAGATGACAGAACAAGGAGCAATGGTCTCAAGTTGCAGTGGGGGAGGTCCAGGTTGGATATCAGGAAAAACTATTTCACTAGGAGGGTGGTGAAACACTGGAATGCGTTACCTAGGGAGGTGGTGGAGTCTCCTTCCTTGGAGGATTTTAAGGCCCGGCTTGACAAAGCCCTGGCTGGGATGATTTAGCTGGGAATTGGTCCTGCTTTGAGCAGGGGGTTGGACTAGATGACCTCTTGAGGTCCCTTCCAACTCTGATATTCTATGATTCTATGATTAGGTGGGCATGTCACCTTGCTGTCTGAACCACAATGAATGAGTAGTTAAGAAACCATCCCTGATGAACAGAGGGTCCAGAGATATAATGGAAGCCCCAATGACTGAAGAAACAACACTCAACAGTAGGAAGCTCTGGCAAATGGGATTGCTGAGGTACATTAATCCCTGAACAATGTACAAGTCTCTAACCAGGAGTCTATGTGAATTGGACTAGCTGGCATAGCTCATGGTATGTGTGAGTCCAGAAGCTCCGTCTCAGAGGGAGTGAGGCTGTGAGGTCTACCAAAGGAAGACTGAGACTCCTTGGGGTCTGGAATACTGAAAAGGTTCCTCCAAGAGACTGCTTAAAAGCTGTGATGTAGTAGCGATCCTGTGGATGTGTGACAAATAGTGATACAGATTGGGATTTTCAAAAGCTCTCAACAGTAGCTGCTCTCTCTTTCCACTGAAGTCAGTAGGCAGTTTACCATGGGCTTCAAATAGGAACAGTGTTAGATCAATGGTGAATGCCTTTGAACTCCCATCCTCTATTCTCAACTATGCGTTAATCTACCTGATGGATATAATACTTCATGGTCTAGACTGATACAATACTTCATGGCCTATTTGTACTAGCAGGATGAGCTATGAAGTCCACCATGCCTGGCAGTTTATAAATATTCTGCCTACCTATCTTGTAGCATCCAAATATGCTCATGATTAAAGCAGTGCAACTTTTTTCCTATTTAAAATCAGTTTATCCCATTTCTTCCAGATTATCATTATTTAACATATTTCTATACTATCAAAGATGTGTTTTACATAGTGAGTAATAGGATGAAATTCTATTACTCACTATGTAATAGAATAGAATTGGCCCCTTTGAAATCAATAGGACTAGGATTTCACTCATGGTTTCTCCCCTAAAGAACCTGCACCCTAAGGGCATGTCTATGCTGCATAGTAGCATGTGACCTATGCCTGCAGACTCATTCTTTCCAAGCTTGTGCTTGAATGTTCACATTGCGTTGGCATGCGAGCCTCAAATCAAGTTAGATTCTGGAGGGAGTGGGGGGGAGGGGGAGGCGGTCCCAAGGTTCTTAGCATCCTTGTTAGCTGTAGCTACTCTAGGATTTGGTTCATGGAGTATAGTATGAGAACTTGTCTGTCCATACTGCAGCACTTGACTGTAAGTGCTCTTAGCCTGCCAAAAGATCCAGCTGACCATATTTTTGTGTGTGCGTGTGTCCTGAAACCAGAGCCAGCACTATAGATACAGTGAAAGACCTTCTCATGTTTGTACTTTCATTCCTATTTTGGGAATCAGGCAGGGCATCTGTGAAATGATGGTGGACATTGTAGTAATGATATTTGTTCTAAAGAAAGAACGAAAGAAAGAAGGAAAGAAAAAGTGTGCAAAATTAACAGTCAGGTCAGGGGTTCAGATTGGGATCTTCTGGGCTCTGGTAGGACTCTTTCCGATCCTGGGGGATACCACTGGTGGACTCTCAGAACACAAGCCTGGTGCCCAGGCTTCTGCTGTGGCTACAGTGAAAAATGAGTGGGCTTGGATGCCATAGGAGGATGAGAGCTCAGTCCCATACCCCTGGATGAGACCATAGATCAGCATCTTGAGAGGCTTCTGGTGCATATCAGAAGGATTTTAGTGTAGACAGTAGTTGGGAGTTGGGCTCAAATGTGAATATGAACCTAGGTTTCCTATGAAGTGTAACCATAGCTTAAGGGCCCCATGTTGCAAATGGTTATGCACATGAGGAATGTTACTCACATGAGCAAGCATTTTCAGGATTATCCCCACAATGGATCATGAAGAAACACTGATAAAAAATCTCTTTTCAGTGATTTTCTGGCACTAGGACCATTGCAAATTTTTTATAAAAGAAACACATGAAGTAAAAGTCTTCTATTTTTCATTTTTAGTTTGAGAATTTCTCTTCAATCAGCTCTCTCTACTTCCTTTTCAGAACTATCTTTGGCTGAGTGGCTGAGACTGCCAGTGAATACATAACAGTAGTTAAGCAATAATTTCCCCCTAGGAAAAAATTACTTTTATGCCTAGAATAAAAAGGAATTAAATTATTTGAGGCTCAAGAAATATATTTTTCTCGACACAATGAATCTATTTAGTTAATTTATTATTTTAGTGCAGGGAAAGGCTTTTTTCAAACTTATATGTGTAATATAATAAAGACTGCATGCATAATTTTTAACCTCTCTGATATAACTATGGTAAATTATAAAAACAGTCACAAGAACAATGTTCATGATATGCAAGGCCTAATTATGTGGTGAGAACATTTGTTCTTTTTTTTAATAGTCTGAAAACTCACTTTTTTTTTGTTTTCATAGCCCATAGAAATAGCACAGCATACTTTTTAGAATAATGTGTCTGCCATAATGGGAATATGCAAAACATTATTATTTAAAATGAACTTTATCTCTGTTCCAAAGAGAGGTTTATCAGCTATGACTCAGAGAGAAAAAAGGTTCTATTAGGATATGGGAAATATTATTGCTTTTTAAAATATATAACTTTCAAAATAATTCTATTGGATCAGACAACAATTATCCTACTTGTATCCAAAAGCAGTTTATTTATAAATCTATTCTTATTTCTATACTTTACTGCAATTGCTTTAATGTTTGCCAAAGAAAAATGTTAAAATATTAATAACCCAGTAACCTATTCCATGACAATGAGTCACTAGTTTGAACTTTCATTTCACACACACACACACAGACACACACACACAGAGTACTAAACTTTAATATAAATACGGAAATGGAAGTAGCTATATTATGAAAGATGTAATATCAAGCATCAACACTTTTCACTGGTGTGAAATAACTAGTAGTCCCTGGCTTTCAGTGTTTAGAGAGAATAAAAAATAAAATAAAAGTTGTGTGTGTGTGTGTGTGTGTGTGTGTGTAGTCTCCCCAACACTACTTTTATTTTTTCCAGTTCTCTTTCTCTCTCACACACACACACATGCCCGCGCGTGCATGTAGTGCTGAAAAAAAATAAAAGCAGTGCTGGGGAAACATATATAAATAAAGTTAACTAGATGAGAAAATCCTCTATTTAGACTTTTAACAGTGCTGTCTTTTTAGATTCCAATTTCGAGTCTGTTGAGATTACTATGCATAGAAAATGAGTTCTTTTTAATCAGAAAGACTGTAATACATATTTTGGACATTTAATTACAGAAACAATATATATACTGTACATTATCTGAAAAGAATATAAGCAAAACACTAAGATATTTATTTCTACAGCCTCTTAATGGGTGAATGTCTCCCTTGTGCATGAGGCCTACACAAATCCTATGAAGCACTTAAATTCCACTTACATGATATACAGGGTTCTTGTACTAGTCCTCTCCACTGGAGAATGACATTCACTCCTGCACAAAGGTGAAGCACAATATCTTTGCACCTGTGAAGCCCTCAGAATAGGATTTAGCTGGGACAAAAGTGGCACTCAGGTTTTTTCCTGGATTAATGTGTGTTTATATGTTTAGATTTTTAACAACTACGAATTTAGGACCATATATCAGTTGGACCAAGTGTGTATGTATAAGCATTAAATAAAGTAATAAGGATGTATTAAGGATCTATTTAGCAAAGGATTTATTAAAGTAATACAAATTTATTTTCAGGCCCTTAAACTACAGAGGTACATCTTTTTGTTTTTTGATTTTTTTAAATTTACTATATATAAGCACTATATCTGAATGAGACTTTGATGGTAATTGTGACCCTTTTATTTATTTCTCCTAAATATTTACATCACTGAATTTTTTTAAATGCAGAAGAAATTGAATAGAAAGGGAACATCTTGTGAATACTTTTTGTAAATATGTTTTTGTGCAAAGGTTTGGGTGGAAGTATTTACCCAGTCATCTTGAAACAGATAACTAGCCCTACTGACTTATTCAAGCCGTATTCCTGTTTACAAAATTTCAAGTAATTTACTCAGAGTGCAAAGAAAATACGCGATTTAAATGAATTAGTCACACAGGCAAATATCAAGCTTCAAATACGGAATACTCAATGCAGTAATTACTGTGAACATCATGAGCAATTAATTGATTGAAATACATTGCATAAAGAACTTTGGTTCAGATTCTTATATGTGCCCATTGTCCCCTGGGTGCAGCTGAGAGTGGTGAGGGGTCCTGGGTTATGAGGCCTCAGGGCTGCACTACACCATCTGATCATGCCCCCCTGGGTCACTTCTCCCACCAAAAAAAACCTTATAGTAGTGCTCCAGCTGCACTCCCATGACTGTTCAGGTACTCCCAAAGGCTGGGGAATGCCCCCCTGAGGAGATGTGGCACCTTTCCAGACAGGCCAAAGTGGCCAGATTGTATAAGAGAATCTGACCTTTACTGATGAACAAACATGTTAGTATACATTGAGATCTGTTTGTGGATAATTCATGAAGAGAAGAAAAGGCTAAATGTGTGACCAGAACAGGGCCTAGGCATCAAGTATGTCCTAACTTTAGGACTTGAGTTGGGCCTAAGTGGTGCATAGGCTCTGTGCTAGATCTCTGCATAGAGGTGATTTTCACCCCATATTAATAGTTCACACTGCTCTAATTAAGCACTTTGCAAATTTTCATAAGATTTCTCTATTAAAGACAGAATTGTTTGCCATAGGCAGAAGTGTAAGCTTGAATTCATTCCTTTCTGTAGCTCTTACATGTGTTTAGCAATTTCCCTCTCCTGATGGTGATTTTTTTTGTACAATGTAATTTAACAAGGAATAAAAGGCCAGATAATACTGCCAATAACCTCTCCCTCACATATATGTCCCAGCCACCCAATAGGGGTATCATGACCGAACCTATCCGAGATATGCTCAGGAGTTAACACACCATAAAGATCCATTACTTCCTTAGCTGAAACCCCTCTGTGCAGGGGACTCCATAGGGGGTGGTCTAAACACTGTTCCTGACAAGTCAATCCCTGCTGACACTGGAGCTGTGATGACAGAAAGCTCAGAAGGACCCTCAGAACTAGTGTGGAAGCACAGACTCTCTTTATGGATGGGGACTTGCAGAGAATCTCTGGGCATCTGGACGGGATTGAGCTCCTTTGCTTCTGCTGTGCTAGGTTGGCCACTCTGGCTCTCCAGTGGTGGAAATCAGAAGAAACAACAAAAGGGAAACTTCAAGACTTTGCTCTCCTGCCTTCCTCCTCTGAGTTTTCCCAAGGGACTGGGTGATCTGGGCCAAAGTTGTAAATATGAGACATTATGTCCCCCAAAGCCAACAGCATTCAGCCCATGCCTTTGTTCCTATTATACTCTGTTTGTCTCTTAGATTTGTATTACCTTTGTGAAAGGGTTATAACATGTCATGACCTGGATTACTATTTCTAAAGCAAGTCTAACCTTATACTAACTGCTAATGCTTGTCTTTAAAATTTTGCTATTCCATTCACTCATTCTCAAATTACTTACTAATTTAGCTGATGATTTCCTGTGGCTAGTCTTCCAGACCCGAATCTATGTTAGTCTTCATCCTTCAAAGAAGAATTTAAAACTCACTAACATAATTCAAAAGTTCAGACTTGTTTTCACATATCCCTCTATCTTTTCTGTTTCAAGGTCATGTCCTGCATTTAAATGAACAATGATACAAAGAGCTAATATTTTCTTGTACAATCTAAATTATAAGACTGAAGATCCTGAGGGGCGGGGGGGGGGGGGGGGGGGGGAGAAGGGCTAACTATTTTCTTGGTCAATACCAGCACTGTGTGAAAGTAGGCATGTTCTTTGCATTAAATCTCTTGCAATTTCATACTGGGTGATTTCATGTCCCTGACATTTCCGGTATGTCTTTTCACACAGAGAAAACATACACAAGTGCCAGTTTTTGCATGGTTTTGATGCACATCTACCTTAATTCAAGATGTTTGAGGTTTGGGGCATTATTATTATTATTATTGAGAATCAGAAATCTCAACTACTGTAAAATTATTAATACAGTTAATTTCCTTGAACTAATATAACTAAGAGCTAAACAATGGCACCTGCTTTTTAGCTAAAAAATAAAGCACCATTTTAACAGTGTTTCCATCTGGACACCTTGGTCCTGTAGAAGGGATCCACACTTCCTCTCTGGGAGTTAGGGGCACACTTGCTTTGGGCAAGGGTGGCAGAGCTTTCACACGAGCATCCAACTTCTCTAAGCAGCTGTTTGTGAATCTAAGTCAGACCAATAAAAATGAAGGACAAGGACCCAGATTTTAAAAATATTTAGGTGTAGAAGTGCTCAGTATTGCAATGCATAACTGATTTAGGAGCCTGTCTCATTTTCAAAATAGATTTAGGCACTTAGGAACCTAAACCCAATACTAAGCACTAAAATGCCTAAATACCTTTAAAAACCTTGCCAAGGTCTATAACTATAAACAAACAAAATAACTAGACCATGGCAGCAGGTCAGAACTCTAGGGGAGGGGTATTGTCTTTTTCCTCCTGATTGCCAAGATATGGGTGTTTAATCCAGAAGGACCTCAGTGAATTGAAAATGAAGGAATTTATTGGTATTTGTCTTTTATTAAAAATAGGTCCCAGTAACAGAGAACACTTTCTGTGAAAAAACAAGCAAAAATAGCTTTGCTGAGCACAAGGAGGTCTCAGACAATCAGGAACTGAGAACCAATTCCATGTGACTTCATTTCAGTGAGCAATACAAGTGAAACTAGAAAGAGAATGAAAAGTTTCTATTCTTCTATTCTTCTATTCTAATAGCCTTTTCTACCATCCTCATCATCAGAGTATCTGAACACCTAGCTGTTTCAGGATTTTCAAGGACAACCAGAGTGTGCAAAAATCTGTTTCTCCATCTTGAATGAAAATGTTATTGACATAATGCCCCCCCCCCCCCCACACACACACACACCTCAAGTTCTTGCAAAGAAGCTCAAACTGAAAATCAGGCTGATTTTGAAAACTGTTCAATTTGTGTAAAACATTTTTCACAGTTAGAGCTCAATTAGTTCCATTCCTGTTTAAACTCTAGTATTTGCCATTTGGACATGAATATAAACCCTTATTCCTTGGCAGTGTGTTATCTTAACTTATGGGAAACTGCATGGTAGTCAGTAAATTTGGGCTTAAGCCATAGCTGGACATATTTCGCTATGACCAAAGTAATAACACTTTCTTCCTATCTTTAAAACAGATCATGGCCAAGTCCTTCTAGACCAATTTGGATGTTTATTTTATATTTGAGGCATAATATGAATTGTAATTCTACATAGTACAGAATTTTCTTCCTCAGCTCTGGCAGACCCGCAGCTGGGGATAAGTATTACCTGACTTTCTTAACTCTGGCATTCTTTTTGTAGATAAAGATTTGCAAAATCACTTCACAATTGTAAAGGTCTTTGTATAGTGATTACTATTCATGTATGCTTCTATTAGGGGCCAGTTTTCAGATCTAAGAATCAGTGTCAACCATGAACTTCCCATGAAAGATGAATCTTTGGTGAGGGCTTATACACTTTAAATATTTTTTTAAAACATCATGGTCCACTCTTCCAGACAATGACTCTGCTTATCTTTATAGTCCTCCACATAGCAGTTCATAGTTTAGAAGCATTTCTAGAAATCTCATCAGCCCAGACAGGCACCAGACAAAACAATGAAAGCCAGTCAACCACTTCATTAATTTAACACATCTGGAAAACTAAACAGCAATATCTCATCCAGTGCAGGTCAGTAAAGCTTTGCCACTTGCAGGGGAACAGTCCATAGCTCCTGCAATCCTATTTTCCAATTCCTTGACTTGGGCCCAGTACTGTTTTTGGGACCCCATACAAGGGTTCATGAAAAGAGAGTGTCGCCTCATTGTACTGCACATTAAGAGCCCTGCCCCTCTCCCCAAACTTTCACTGAGGGATGTCCTCCATTAATCCTCATTCTGACACTGTTTTGTCAGGGAACTGGACTCCATATTCAGTTGGTACCTGCACTGGACACCTATCAAGTTGCCATAACTTAAACACTTTGAAAACCTACCCTACCCACAGTGTCTCTGGAATGCTGAGAGGAAGGCAAAGGAACCGAATCAGTCTGGCAATATGGGAAACATTCCTTCCCATCCCCCAAGCAATTGAGATCTCACCCACAGGAAGGCCCAGAAATCCTGCCCTCCTCTACTCCCAAGAGTAGGAGCTGATGTTCCGGAGCAAAGAATACCTTAGGTAGTGAAAGGGCCAATAAAAACTCTTGGAGATAATAGTCTTCTGCCAGATCCTTTAATTGGGCCAATTGGCTGAGATGATAGGGATTGCACAGCTCCCATTAGCAAAAAAAACGTGGAGTCCTTAGAGACTAACACATGTATTTGGGCATAAGCTTTGTGGGCTAGAACCCACTTCATCAGATGTATGAAGTAAAAAATACAGGAGCAGGTATAAATACATGAAAGGATGGGGGGTGCTTTACCAAGCGTTAGGTCAGTCTAACGAGATAAATCAATTAACAGCAGGATACTAAGGGAGAAAAAATAACTTTTTAAGTGATAAGAGAGTGGCCCATTACAGACAGTTGACAAGAAGGTGTAAGTAACAGTAGGAAGAAATTAGTATTGGGGAAATTAAGTTTAGGTTTTGTAATGACCCAACCACTCTTTATTCAACATTAGGTATCTCCTCCTGCCAAGCTCATGAGCATATTGAGAGCCTTTGTAGAGGGGGTGGAGGTGGGGAAGGAGGTCACTGCCGAGGGTTACAAAACTTTACAAGTAGAGTTAGCCGGACAAAAAATGATGGAACAGTTTGTTGTTGAAAAATGCAGCAGCATCAACATTTAAATGTTTTGAGGGAATGTATTCATTTCAATAAAAACTTGGACAGGAAAATGTCACAATGTTTCAATTCAACAATGTTGAAATATGTTGATTACTTTCTTTTCTATGATTATATTATATTAAAATAGCAATTTAATATATTATTTAATATTATGTATATATAACACATGTAATATAATACAAAAGTGTTGACACTACTCAGTGAAATGTTCTGGTGTTTCTAAAAAAATTATGTACATTTAAATTTAACAGGAAATTTTTGAAATTTTGGCTTTTAGTCAAATTTTGAATAATCTCCTCCCACCCCAAATGTTGGGATTTCCCATGGAAGGAAAATCCTGTTTCCTGACCAGTTGTAAAAGGGGTCCAGAGGGCTCTTCCCCCTTCTGGCCCAGAAAAAGCCAGGCCAACCTCCCTACTGCCCACCCCTGAGCACATACACTGGCCCTTTCCTACCACATTGTTAAACAGTTAATCATGATTTGGTTTTGTGCCAGGTGACATAGGCCTACTGACACTAGAAACACCCACCATTTTAACCTTTCATCAAACACATTTTAAAAAAAAAGAAATATATCTACATTTTAATTGCTAAAAAGATAAGTAAAACTTCATTTTAACAATTTCCCTTACTGTTTTTTTATTTAGCTGTATAGATTCTTTTAAAGAGAAAAAACACTCATTTGACAGTCTTTTAGATGATATTAAAAGCCTTTAAATGGTAGTTCTTGATGTGTTCTTGAAGTTTGATCCTGTGTCTTATGACAAAACCAGTTGAATGCACAGAAGAGACAGAGGAATCAAAAAAGCACAAGATAGCACATTACATCTACTGACTCTTGGTCTTTCTTGCTTACAGTTTATCTGATTGAAAATTACAGGAAAAGCCAATAATTTATGCCCTTATTAGCCACCTTGAGACCTTTAGGAGGCTCAGGTTAAAGAATGATTTTTGCCTGTTTTTTGTCTCAACAATGTTGCATGAAAAAATTGTCCTAGCTGGTGAAATGGGATGAAATCTCAGGCTATGTTCCTATACATGGTGGGGTTGGCAAGCTTTGGGGTGGGGCTGGGACTCTGGGATGGTATTGAGGGGCTTATGGTGGGGTTGGGGGCCCAACCCAGCCACCAATAGGGTGTCACATGGGACCTCTGAGATTGGGCTTTGGCCCCAGCCAAGGGCCACCACGGCATTCGTAGAATCATAGAACATTAGGATTGGATGAGACCTCAGGAGGTCATCTAGTCCATCCCTTATTGTAGGGCAGGGTTTGGAGACCCAGCCAGGAGTCGCTGAGTCAGTGTAGGAGGCCCCCAGGGTTAGGTTGTTGGGTCCAGCAGGAGACCCTGGGTTAGTGGCCTCCAGTATTAGATGGCTTCCCATAATATGGGACTGGGGGAGTGCTGGCAGGAAACCTCCAGCAGGATTTACACAGAGGGTGCACCAGAGTCACAGATTAATTTTAAACTGCAAGGTTTTCTAGAATAGTGCAGGTTATTTTACAGAATTGGTGGATTATTTTTCTTAAATTGTTTTCCTTGAGCAAATGCATTTCAGTCTCCTCCAAAAACCTCTGAGCTCCAATGGCAAAAATATAAGTGAAAGTTAGTTAAATAGGCCCATGGAAAATGGCTTTAGAATATTCAGTTAAAAGAAGGACTCAACAAGTTATTTTATTGCCTACCACCTACACACCAAATAAACACTGCTGGGAAAGCTGGAGAAAACACACATCACATTTTTTAGTGAATAACTGAATTGTTACCAGTTTGATTTGCACACTTACACATATTTCAGTTTCTAACTGTAGCACATATATAATCCAACCTGACATTCATATTTTCCCCTTCAATTTATTTCTTTTCCATTTAAGCTTAAACACTGCAGAGCAGAATATTCATGTGTTTCATTGCTAACTCATAAGCCACTGCAACTGACTGGAGTATTGCAAACTTTTACATAATAGTGGCATCTATATACTGATTGTTTCCCTACTCTTCGAAGATGTTCTAGCACTAAGAGAAAGCAAAAAAATAATTAAAAATACAGTTGCTTTGTAATGTTTGTATATATAATTCATATATTTAAAGGCATATTGGCTTTTATCTATGACTATTGATTGTGTTCTAACTACACTGTCATCTATTTTTTCTCTCCTCTTTCCCCCCCCCCCCCCCCCCCCCGAGTTGCCATCTGTGCATGAATGTTATTTCCTTATGATAAAAATGGTGGAGATAAGGAGGATGATGGCCGAATGATGATTTAATTGCTTTTCTTTTTCTGTTGTATTTTGCTACATTCACTAAAAGTAATAGCTAGTAACAGCTGTAGGCAGCCTCTCCTGTTTCAAATATTATTGAATGAAGAACAATTGTTTCACTAAAAAAAAAAAAAAAAAAGGAGGAAAAATCTGTCCAGTTTAATGTGCAAGGAAACCACTAGCTACAGCACAACCTTTCAAAAAGACTGATCTCAGATACAGATTAACTGAAAGGTTCAGAGAGTTTAAATCCGATTCATCCTATGTCTGCAGCTTATTTTGTAATTCTTGCATGCCATATCTTTATGAATACCCTGGACAACCCCTTTTAAAGTCAAGGCACCCATTTTCTGCAGGGTGGTTTTAGAGGAACCAGGTTTGTAACTCACTGTGCATGGGATTATGTGTGAAATATTTAATTGCAAATGCACTAAAGATCATGGATGGGTGAACGAGATCCAATTAAATATGAACATGCCTTGAACTTCTGTCACTTATTTTGAGAGCAAAACTTGAACCCCTCTCTCCCCTTTTTTGAGCTTTTCAAATGTTCAGATTAGTCTTTTCTTGCTTCCTGGCTGAGACCAGAATTGGAAGTGCTTAAAAAGCTATGAAAATAGGATGTTTTGGTATCATTTTTAACCAGGACTGTCATATGACTATGGTAATGAATAACAGAAAGAGTCAATTACCATCTAAAAGTGAATACAAAAACCCAATGCTATCTCTAAGTATATTCTGTCTCTCTCTCTTCTTCAGCATACTGTTTCTGCTTAGAATCTTCTTAGGCCCTATCCTAACTGGCTTCCTGCTATCAATTTAAACAAACAGTTCACATACCCTTGAGGATTACAGAACAGGCCATAAAATTTCCATCACAATGAAATTTCAGTAACAATAGGAAAAGTGGTTTCTGACAATCTCCACCGGATAAGAAGCAGTATACTGGTGGAAGACCATCTTTATATGTTTCATAAGTGTTTTGATCAACTTCTGCATGCATGACTGGATTGGATAAGCAACCAAACTTCTGAAAGCCTATCAATACAGAACCTGAATCTTCTGAGGGTCACTCATCTGTTCTGTAAGTAGATCTAAATATATTAAATTGGGTGGAAAACAAAACAAAATCAGCACTTTGATTTCTCAGAATTCCACACCTGTGGTTATTATATGGCCTCTGGATGTAAATCAGGGGCAAGATATGAATCTGTATCAATAGTCACTGGAGCCTATGGATACTAATTCCTGCCATGAGACGGGGTATTGACATTTGTCACCCTGACAATTTTGCAAGGGAAGAAGGCAGCTTTATTCTTCTATGAAGTTGCTGTAGAATGCACTGAATCATCAGATCCACTGGCTGCGCCACTACCCTGCCCAGCACCTCCCAGTCTCGGGGCAACACTGGCTGGCTGTGCACCCTTCCTTCTAGTGGAGTGGGTTTGCAGGTGCCTTGTGCAATTTCCCCCCACTCCAGTCCACTACAAGGGCTTGCACTGGTAGAAGCTGGTGCAAACCATGGGCAAATCTGGCCCACAGCCTATGGATATACAGCTGCAACATCTGATGCCACAGTGCAAAAGGCATTTGGTCCGAAAAAATGGTGAGGCAGCTTTAGTCTTTATGCTTTAGTGCAAAAACCATGCTACAGAAACCTGCATGTGTTTCGTAATACAATACAATGAACCATTATGGAGCTGGGAATTAATTAACGTCTTATACAAAGGCAGTCTAAACTGTCTTATATTGGCTACCTATGTATTTCATTAAGTCATTGCTACAGAGTCTTCATAGGCATTGAAACATTATTTTCCTATTGGTGTGCAATAACAGACATTTTTATGCTTGTTATTTAATGTTTGTATTCAGTGATACAGATATGCATGGCACTTTACATAGAGAATGAAGACTTCCTGACCCAGGGATCATACAATCTAGACTGGATATGGCATGATGTGACATAGGGAGAGATGGCATGAAGCAAGGACAAGGAGTAAAGTAAACACAAAGTATGGTGGAGAGCTTGTTTGTTTTGCATGGTATGCACCATGCTAGCTAATTAATGAGGAAGGCTACCAGTAGCAAGAACTGAACCTGGACCCTTGAATCACAAGTTATCTAATGGCTGAGCTCAGAGCCCCAATTCTCTTAACTAACAGGCTGTAGTACACTAAGAATCTTCCCCGTGGTACAGTTGCTAGAGTGGGACAGAAAGTCACACTGTGTAAGTGTAGATTACACCTGGGTATCTAGTTGGAACCTTGCATAGGAGCTTTATTGCAATGGATAGGTGTTAAGGAAATCCTTGAAGGTGTAGAGGGAGTTTATATGTTGACCAGGAGGGGGGAGGACATTTCAGTCATAGGGGATTGGGAAGTTAAAAAAAAAAGGGGGAATGAAAAGAAATGGACTTGATGGAACACAATGTCCATGGGAGAGAGATGAGATGCACACATTGACAGGGGCAGAGCTGTGCAGAGTCTTGAAGGCAAAGATGAAGGTTTGTATTTGATACCGTTCAACTGTAAGTGTTTAGTGGGACCTGTATGTAAATAACAATGCAGGCAAATGTCAGCTACACAGGGCATTTCTGGCAAGCACACAATTCCACAATCCCAGTGTTATTTTCTGAGAGACCATATCAGAAAGAATTCATCATTTGATGAGCAAGAAACTGCCCAGAGTAATGAAGAGAAAAATAAGAAACTAGATAGAGAATCAGAGAAAGACAGATGAGTTAGAGAAAGGGCAGATGAAACAATTGGGAAAGAGAAAGAAAAGCAGTTGGAACTATCTGGGAAAACACCACAACCAATAATCAGTGACTTCCAGTTCTTTGTTGTGCATCCATGCTGAAAATAATGTTAGAAAATCTAGTGCAATACCTTGTTATGCAGATGTTTTACTCTAACAAGGAGTGCTTCATTTAAGTGTAATGTTGTTTGCTATGTGCAAAACTGAAACTGAAACATTTGTAAAGGTTTCTTTGTACTGTTTCTAATCTATAATTTAACACATTTGTTCCACTAGAATAAACATTTGCTGAAAGTCATGGAAATGTTATTTTTTTTTGGTACGGTGTCAGCAAGTTCTCTTCTGAACATAGCACTGGAACAAGGCAGCACCTGAGTTCAGAAACACAAAATAATTTTTCAATATTTCATATGCAGTTGGGTTTTTTTAACTGATAGTGTTGAGTTAATATGAACATTTTTTCCCATTGGCTTTGTCATGTTTTCACAGAATCTTCCTTATGTTCTTCATGAGTCAAAGATATTAAACACAGAAGCCTATATATCTCTGTGCAGAAACTTGGCCCATGAACCAAGTCTTGAATAACATATACCACTGACCTTTGTGATCAATAAAACAAACAAGGAAGCCAAGGGCTTGTAGTCTACATTTTTCTAGAAGTATCATTTTTTTTTCTGAACAGCTAAAATAAATAATTCTTTCAGTGTTACGCGCTGCCTCCTAGAAGCATTTTTGTGTGTGATGTACAATATCACATTACCTTTGATGTTAGGTGTTGTTTGTCTGACGACAAACTTGCAAAAGCCCCCTACTATGAAAGTCAAATTAAGTGCTCTTATGAATATGCATGAATATAAAACTAGTATAGTCATTTTCTATGGTTACTTACTGTGCTGGGTGGCCCTGGAAGCCATGCCAAATGGTTTTGATTTTGCATTTGAGATTCTTAATGGTAGCAATTATCTGTTGCAGCCATGCAGTACCAAACATGATGGGTGTTAGAGATAGTTTGAAAATAATAAAAAAAATAAATTAAAAAAAAAACAAAAAAAAACCCCCAAAACTGAAGATGCTAATTCTCACATTTTAGTTCCTACAGGGCAATTAGCCCCTACTAATGATGTTTATATTTATATGCAAATGTCTAAAAAATGAATCTTACCAGATACTTCATACTAATGCTGCTGGGATAGCTAAGCATTCCATCTGTCTGTAGAAAATATCTGCCGTTAGCTCTACATGTTGCCGATTTCAGTAATAAGAACTATTTAATCTTAAGTAATTCATTCTCCATTTTGTGTTTTCCCTTCTCCTTCTGCTCTTTCATAAAGACCTTTAACTAATGTACAATACAGAATGGCTGTTTAGGGTATCAGCAGAGGTGCTAGGCACATTTCCCACACAGCATTAGGCTCTCTGTTTTTTTTTCACGATTGCCTTATATATTATACATACCAACACTCCTGAACTCTGAATAATAGTTTAATAACCAAACAGATTTTGCAGGGGCAGTCATTTGTTAGTAGCTCACTTTCTAGTGATCTCCATGATATGCAAACACTGATGACAATCAGGAGTGGTAGCATACTATAGACTTTACTTCCTAATGAGGTAACAAAAAAGATCTTTTCATTGAGAACTGTTCTTCGGAGACAAGGAGAAATCTGGTTCAAATTTCCAGGCTAACTGCTCTAATATGCCACGTTCATAACAAAATCCTCAATTAATTGGACTATGTAACTTTGATAACAGGATGAAAACTAAACAAGGACCCATGTGGACAAGCACACTGGTTCACCATCAATATAGTTTGCCTGATCTTGTACACTTTAGGTGTAAAACCAGCCACATTTTAATCAAGTCCCTGTAGAAATAGAATCACGGAAAGCAGCACTTTACCTTTCCTAAAATAATTCCATTTGGTGAGTACTATGAACCCATTATATCATTAGGAAATTAGTTTTTATTAAGCTTTACAGTGACCGATCAGTTAAGCTTACAGATAGCAACTATTTTTAAAATTAATTTTTAATTTACTGATTTATGTTATTGTAACTAAAGATTGTAAAGTCTTCCAAATTTTATGCATGCAACAAGGTATTAAATGAAACAAAGATATAAGAATAAGTCTGTGATAAATTAAAAAGGCTTCATTAATTAACATAACATGAATGGTTACTAGATCAGCTATGTTAGTGCTTTGAAATGCTTAGAGGTAATTTATTTAGAACAGTAACATTTATAGCGACATAAACTGATCATCAGCTGAGGTCAGAAAGAATTTTTCCCAAATGGTGCTGTGTTGCATAATTGGCCAAGTGCATTCTGGGATTTTTTTTTTCACTATCTTCTCAAGGATATTGCATCAACTACAGATTCTGGTTAATGAATAATTATCTCTGGAAATATATACAAAACTCATCACCATATACCCATATTTGTAATCTCTGAAAATACAGAAAATGATCAAGACTTGAAATTGAGCATACTTTCTTTTTATCCATTTGTATTATTAGGACAATATTATTAAACTACATTTTTTTAAATAAATACAATCTCTCCAGAAAAATAAAACAAATAAAGAACAGGGTCTCCTGATTATTGCTTTGATACTCACTTTGTAATTATGGAAACAAAATGCTAAAACACAAGGACTGTCCTGCTTTGTTGTTATGAATTCTACAAAGACATGTCTACTAATCACTAGGAGATGATTTGTTTCTATTTATTATCCAGACTTTAGGAGCTTAGGAAAAGCACTTACCTCAGTGAGTTATTCAGGTCCCTCTTCCAACATCTGAACAATCAAGGACGCATGACTAATTCCCATTAAGCTCAATGGCTTTAGCTGCAATTCCCCCACCTGTTACAAAGTTTAAAATTGTGATTTTGTTTAACTCTTCCAGTACAAGAAATAACATTCATTAACTGATAACAATTTAGACAGTATTATTGAAGTTCAAATGTTACAAAGTTCAAGGGTTTTTTTCTGTTTATTTTGCATATAAGCAGAGAACATGGGAAAAAAAAGAAATGGCGAAAAAATATATTGCATATGGATGTGTTCTCATATAATGCTTTTATTCAGACAAGCTGTGGTCTAATTTTCAAGAACAGACTTCACAAAGATTTCACCTTCACCCTCAATGTAGCTGTGACAAGTAAGTCAAGGTCCAGTAATTCCAATTAGAGAGGTTTTCTTATGAAGGTAAGCATATTGCGCTCTCTGACAATACTGTATTAGGGCAAAATTATTGTGAAAGGCTTTATCTTTAAAGGGGGCTGTAGTAGGTACAATAATCTTATTCAGTGACTTAAAACTGTGACATAAAGCAATGGATAGCACAATGTATCTCTCCAGCACAATCTGCCTTTCACATCAGTGCTCTACAAAGCAGAACAATTACATTCATGTGGTTTTACTCTTAAAAGAAGACAAAAGTTAGACTAATTCACAGGAAAAAAAACTAGAATGATGGCTTCCAATGGTGTTTACAATTCTACATGTAGTTTTTCTTGTTTTTAAGTCAAAAAGCTCAAATCATGTTTAGCAGTGGTGAAAGGCTACTTAATGAGATGTAGGTTGTTTTTGTACGCACTCAAGCTTATGGAGGTGAAAGATTCTCATGAAGCTGGACAGGAGCATTGAAGAAGGATTATATGTCACAATGCAAGGGGAGGAATTAAAAGAAGACTAACAGTAGGTGGTTCTTATAACCTAGAATGTATTCTGTTCAGCACGACACAGAGCACTAAAGTCAATGTGTTTCTTTCCAATGACTTCAACAGGCTTTGGATCAGGCCCTGTGTGATCAACCAGTTGTAGATGCATCCCTTTGATTGCTGCCTTACAGTGGCTGATTTGAATAATGCTACCACAAATTTCAAAGATGGAGATGACTGGCGGCTGCATGGTCATGAGCTATTTGATCCTTGTCAGGGCAGGCAGGAGGAGGTATAGGCCATTGGGAAGGTTTTAGTTGGGAATGTTTGTCTTTCTGGCCTATTTAACCAAACTGTTTTCCTTTTATTAATATACTATAAACATTTTAAAGTGTAACATAGCATGGTGATCCTTTAAGAGCAGGCATCACAAGACTGCCTTTTACTGTGGCAAAGACCTTTGAGGAAAGGAATCTGGGGAGACATGTTTGCTAATGAGGGGGGTAGTCCTAGGGGGGTCATGTTACTAGGAGGGAATCCATATGACTATGCCAGGATTATATAAAAGGTTGTTCTTGGCTCAGAAGCTGAGAGAGAGAAAGACCAGGTTTGGGGACAGACTTGTTTCTACAATGGCCAGATAAATAGAGTCAACAAAATCATTCAACAGAGAGAACACAATATAGCATAACTATTCAAAGAGACCATGCAAAAGTCTAGAAACACTATTGTTGAGTAATATAAAAGTGAGTGAATAATGCCGCCATCCATGGAATAATTTTCTTCATTATTTTTCATTATTCGGCTATCTAATAACATGCACTGAACAATATTTTTGATGAATAGTTTAATTGCCAAATACGTTAATATTTAAGATCTGATTTCATCTAATATTTAACCAATTCTATAGACATCCTGGGGCATGTGTGACATCCTGACTCATTCAAGCTTTACTATTTTTTGTGGCCTTTCAAAACTCCATGAACTTTCTATCTCAGTTACTTTTGTGGTATCCCATCTGTACAGACACAGTAACTGAACGGGTCATAAAGAGTATTTATGTTGCACAGAATATAATATGTTCTATCATTTGAGATTAAAAATACAGTCTATAAAATGCACTGAGGCATAGGAATCAGATTTCTTTTGTTGTTTTATTGTACATACTAGAAATGGTTAGATAGCCTCAAAGGCTATTAGCTGCTTTTAAATACCACAGTCAGAATATGATATTGAGACACTACAGAGTATTATAGCTGATTTCCCATACAGACTAAAGCCATGCTGACTGGAAACATTGCTTATGGCTCCTCAAACAGCTGACTAATATATACTATGATTTCCTTATATAAGTAAATAAAGTCCATTTATTCATGTCTAAATACTGGTGACATCATAGCAGAATTTTTGAAAACCTTCTTGATCCACCACTAAGTTTACACACTTAGCAGCTGACTTCCCACTGACCTGATGTACATTATCTATCTATCTATCTCCTTGGTGGTCATCCCCTACTATGATGACCTGCCACTATTCCTTCCATAATAACTTTCCAAGGTTATTTCCATCTCTTTCCCTTCTGTGACCAAAGTACATAATTTTCTGCCTGTTGCTTTCTGAGAGCAGAGTTCGCATCTCTCAAATAATATTTTCAACATAAATGTTCATCTTTTCCATCTACAGACATGCCAGAGTCTTTTTGCCAGAACCACATCTCAAAGGCTTGAATTTTCTTCATGTCAGCAGGTCTAATTGCCCAGGATTCACATCCATAAATCTTGATGGAAAAATTAAGCTTTTCACGTCAAACCTTCAAATATTTTGAGATTACACAGTTTTCCACTTTTGTAAGGGAGGTCATGGCTGAGCAAGCCATCCCCTGTTTTCTGATTTCTTTGGAGCAGCATCTTTGATTGGATATATATGATCCCAGATAATTAAATTAATCTATTACTCAACAGTTGGATGTTAATTGTGATGTTTCATGAGTAACCCTAATTTGGCTCTTTTTCTAGAGTGTGCATATGCATGTGTCCATATACAATTATGGAGGCACCCTTGTGGCTCCACAACTAAGAATGCTCTGAAATTTGCACAAAGCAGAATTAAAATCTATTTCATACTTCAGTGTTTGAATTCAATCTTTAGTTTTAACCACAAGCTCTTTGTAGGCCAAGTGCATTTTCCATAATATTTTCTTGGTCAATATTTAACTTTGGCAGAGGAAACATTGAAATCAGTTCTTTTTGAAATGTTTCCTAAAACATTTTCTTCTAGTTAAAGAACTACAAACCCTACAAACTCCAAACTTCCAAGTTTTCTTAGCAACTCAGAAATAGGCCAGTTTTAAAATTGTATGGCCTTATTCTCCTCGCACACTGCAATCACTCCTTTGAATTCACTGAAGTAGTTCCTGATTTATCAGGCTATAAGTGAAAAGCAAATCAGGATCTTAAAATTTTAACACCAAAAGAGTTATTTGCCTTCATTATAACCTATTTTTTCTTCTGCAAAGACTCAGTAACAACTATTAATCCCTGCTAGCTCCATATGTTCACCTACAGTGTCAGCCTGACTTGGTCATTCTACTTTTTACACCTGTACTCTGTCTGTGACAATGTATTGAGGTCAGAGTTAAGGTGGCACAAATTAATGACTAGCAATAATTAATTCTGCAACACATAGCTCTAACCTTGCTTTATAAATTGCCTTCATACTGCTATTGTTGCATTGTAACAAACAATTCACTGCTTACCATCACTGCTTCTTCCCATCCTCCTTTCACAACCTTCATATACAGAAATGTAAAGAAACTACAAGACAGAACATACTTCTCCCCCACTCTCCCATACAAACTGTGGAGAACTGAGAAATAGTTTATTTTATAAATCACATATGCACCTTGGTGCAGCTGAATGATATTAGCCTGTCTGAATGCACAGTTGGATCTAAACCAGGGGTGTTTAAAGAAACCAGGAAGGAAAGATAAAATTAAAGAAGCAAGAAAAGTAAAACAATGGCCTAGATAAGAAGCACTTCCTCAAACTGTAGCCAGGTTTATAGCCATGAAGTGGGATTTCCAAGCCCCAATCCTAGTGGCAGGGCTATTTGCCAAGGCTGAGCAACTGATGCCCAAAAGACCCTGACCAGTTGAAATATGGCCTCACAGAGAGGATGAGGGGAAGTTTCAGTGGTCTGTAGGCTGATACTGAGGTGTACTGGGAAAGCGTGCTCCAGGCTGGTAGACGCTGACAGTTGGGGGTTTGTAGCAAGCAACCTGTAGGTTAATGTCCAGTTAAAATGGAGGGGCACCAGGTCTAAGTCAAGTCTACCCAGGGGCTTGAGGAAAATGCCAACCATGGGTAAGACAATATGTATGTAAATCTCTGTTGTTTTAAATCCACTTCTTAGTGTTTGTGCATCTTTTGGCAAAATAAATCCTCCTTTGTTTTGCAGAAGCTGCTTTTATGTCACTTCATACTATTACAGTCCACAGGCTCCCGGAGAGAAACTCTTGCAGGCTTGCTAAATAATATGGTTGGCAACTGGGGAGTGTGGGGAGGGAGTGCATATTTCATCATACATAGAAACTTAACTCTGAAAGAATACTACTCTCTTTGAGTCAGAAGTAAGGTTATTGTTGTATGGTGAAGTATGCATTATCAAATAAGTATATTTTAAGTTAGATTTAAAGCTGTTCAAGTACAATTCCCACCAGCAAATACAAAGAGTCTAGGAAATCAACAACTAAGTTATTTCTACACCATCCACAAAACACATATCACTTACTCTGATCACATCTATTTAAATATTTCCACCAGTGCTGGTGCTAGCCAATTGGGGCCCTCCAAAGAAATAGTTTTGGGCTGACCCCCACACAACACATGCTAATAATAGGGGGTCACCTTGAGCTTCTCAGGGCCCTAAGCAATTGCTTAATCTGCTTATGCCCAGTGCCAGTTCTCACTTCCATAACCCACAATACACACATTTTATTCATGACATCATCAAACTTCTAACCTCCACTACAACTTAGTTATTTGTAGAAATAAGTGGGTGGTGATTTGGTAATGTGCCATGTTCCCTGGGTAGGTTGCTCTTGATGAGACCCATTGTCCAGTCCAATGGGTGCACCCCTTTCAATTAGCAGGTCCACCCCCTTGCTTCTATTTGGATGGGACCCCACAGCCCAACCATTTCCCCACTGCATCTCTGGGTTACACCCCCCCCACCACCACACACATCGTCATATACTGTACAAAATATTATATAAACCTCTATCCCAATAGAACGCTGTCTTCGGGAGCCAAAAAATCTTACCGCATTATAGGTGAAACCGCATTATATCGAACTTGCTTTGATCCACCGGAGTGCATAGCCACGCCCCCCCAGAGCGCTGCTTTACCGCGTTATATCCGAATTCGTGTTATATCAGGTCACGTTATATCGGGGTAGAGGTGTACTTTCAGTCAAGGTCAGAAGCCACATCTTCTAATTCAACAGCCAATACCTAAACCCAAGGCCACATCGTTTCTCAGGCAAATCACTAAAATCCTCTCTCTTTTAGTTATCTGCTCTGGAAAAAAAAAATCTGTCTATAATGCTTTTCATTTATATAGTGCTTTTTCATATGTAGACCTCAAAGCACTTTAAAAGGGTGATTAAACTTTATTAGCTGGATTTTACAGTTGGCCTAACTAAGTAAAGAGATTTCAAGCAATTTTCACGAGGGAATATGGTCTAGTGGATTAATACATGGGCCTATCACCTCAGAGATCAAGGTCCTCTTCCTACCTCTGGTTCAGGCTTCCTATATAAGCTTTTTCATGTTACTCTCTCTGGAAAATGGATCTATACACATTCCCTCCAGGGAAATTCCGCATTTTGGTGGGAAATGTAGACATTTTTTATTAGATTCTGGCATTCCCTCTCTCTTTTGGAAAATGCCCTGAGCTGGCTAAGGTTGTCAATGAAAATGTTTTGTCACCATATGTTCTCTACTTCAGATTTATTGATAGGAAATTGCATCTACTTTTCAAATAACAACAACTTATTTGACACTTTTACTACTCCTAATCATAAACTGTTTCTTGCACAAACCAATGCCAAAAGCTGCCTATATTTCAAGCATTGTGGTGCCATTGGCAATTAGAGAGACAGAAAGCAACATTAGTACCCTGACAAAAAGATTTAAAAAGAGCCACATTAAATTATGGCACTTAAAGTACTCCAAGTTTTCAGAAAATGGTTTATTGTCTGAGACTTCATTCTAGACACTTGAAAGAATGTGGATTTTTCTATAGTAACACCGGGGATCATAATTCAGCCTCAAAATAGGCTACTGGCTGTAAAAACACAAGTATTAGACACTACCACTGTGCCACAATAAATCATACTCTTTTTTCTAGCATGCTGGTCCTACAGCTTCAGACATCATAGTCTTTGCTACCTGAGTTAAAGGATGCTCTGGCTCAGCTATCATCTATGGGAGGGCATGTGTCCTAAGCTGTAATTAGCCGAGAGAGAGAGAGAGAGAGAGAGCATTTTTGAAGACTTAAGCACAGCACAGCCTTGATCTGAACGAGTGTGAATTTCACCCAAAAGCACACATCTGGGGTATGACCAGAGAAGAAGAGAATTGGTTTATACATTCAAATTACATGGAAATGTTATTGCAGTATGTACCCAACTCTGCTCCCAAAGTACTCAACGATAGCAGTTTGCTGCAACCTGGCTCAAGTTTTTACAGCTAGTATTTGATAAATACTGTACTGTAAATGAAACAAATTCCAAGTTCTGTTTGCTGAAGTTAACCTTATTTGGACTGAGTTACATCATTCTTTCAAGCGCTCTCTCTAGTTCGTCAGAGCTGTTGTACAAAAGACATTAATGCAAACCTAAATTGTATTTAATTAACATTAAAGACAAAATGCAAAGATCATCACAGCTTTCTTAAACCTCTTTAAAAAATCAAAAGTTGATTGACTTTAAATAATCTTCCTGAAACTTCTCACCTCTCAGAACTTCAAAGTCCAGTGCCCACACATGGCAGCTTTTGAGATTCCAGATTATTAAAGGCTCCCATTGGAGCAGTGTTCTGTTCATTTCCTATGTAAACCATGGGTATTCTATGCTGACAGTTGTGTGCCAACACTAACCAAGACAGCTGCTACAGTAAAGCTGTTCTGAGTGCAGGTGGGAAAACAGCTTGTGATATTAACAGGACTAGACCTTTCTTGTGGCTTTTCATAGCCCCTATTTAAAATAACAATAATAAAAAATGCTTTCAAAGACTTATTTATAACTGCATCAGGCACAAATTGCACGATCATTATTCTGCAATAAGCACAGGTGTTATTCTAACTGATATTAAGCAATTTTCCCTTTTGAACTAACAGAAAACTAGCTTTTCCCTGACATAAGTTGGCCAATTGGTTCATGACAGTCTGAACTGAAACTGAACATGTTTTAACACTGATTAAACAAAAGTAGGGAAAAAGATTGCCTGCTAAATTAAAAATAATAATAGGACAAGCTTTCCAAGCATCTTTAAAATGTGAGACAACTGAATAATTCGAGCTACGTTAGCACACAACTAAAAAAATCTGATGGTGTTTGATCTGGCTGTAAAAGTATTGTAGATTTTTATATGAATTTAAGAAAAGAGAATCTCATTTTATACATTACACACAGAGGGGCTATTCTGCCCTTAATACTGGTATTCAGCTTCCAGACTTGATCCTCTCATCATGTGTTCTGTGGTCTTTTACTGCAATCTCTTAAACCCTAAAATAACATTGTTTGGAATGAGGCAATGTTGATCTGGTATGGTGTGGGAAAAATGAATAGGGAAGTGTTATTTACCCCTTCACATAACACAAGAATGAGGGGTCACCCAACACAATTAATAGATAGGAGGTTTAAAACAAACATAAGGAAGTACTTCTTCACAAAACACACAGTCAGCCTGTGGAACTTGTTGCCAGAGGATATTGTGTAGGCCAAAAGTATAACTGGATTGAAAAAAGAATTTGGTAAATTCATGGAGGATAGGCACATCAGTGGCTATTAGCCAAGATGATCAAGGATGCAATTCCATGCTCTGAGCATCCCTAAACCTCCAACTACCAGAAGGTGGGACCGAACAACAGGGGATGGATGATTCTATAATTGCCCTATTCTATTAATTCCCTCTGAAACATCTGGCACTGGCCACTGTTGGAAGATAGGATACTGGGCTAGATGGACCATTGGTCTGACCCAGTATGAGCATTCATATGTTCTTTTTTCTTAAGAACCCAGAAATTAGATCTGGTAAATGCCAAATAAACAAGACAGTCGAAGCTCTTTTCATATATATATATATATATTATATGTCATTTATATTGTTGTTTTAATTACAATAACTAATCCACAACTTTACTAAATATATAACTATAACATAACCATCACTTTAAATATGATAAGAAAAAGGGAATGTGTAGTAATTAGAAGAGATTATATCTGTGGGCAGAGAATAAAGCAGACCCGTACAGCACCCACCAATACTTCATAATTATCTTTTCTCCCCTCAGCATATGCATTTCCAAATTATCTCACTATCAAAATTGATAGCAAGTATCAGATACTAAAAATGAATGTATTATGCTTTAATTTTAGGCAACATGTGGTGTTCTCTCATTTATGTTAAATTTCATTATATTTTATGACATGCGACCTGACACATAAAATTTAAATGGGTATAAACAAGTTAGCTGAACTGTCTGCAGCATTTAGGGAAAGAAATGAAGAAGAAGCTATCATTCTCCAAGCATGTAATAGCAATAGGAATGGGTGAGCAAGCTCAGATTAACTCAAAACTGACCTAAACTTTCACCCTGAACTTGAAACAACGCCAAGGAAAATTGTTTTTGAGGCTCAGATGCTTCAGTTGATTTTTTTCTTTAGAATTATTTTTCACTTTTGCCATGCCTATTCCAGGTGGAATTGAAACTAGAAGTGCCAAAATAATACCACAAGAAAGTTTATTTTTGCAGTATAGTATTTCCATTATGACTGAAAGCAGGAAAGTGGAAATCTCAGAAGGGGGCCTGTTCATGTAAGAAATTTAGCTCAATGTCATAGATGCAAGAGATTAAGAGAAGGTCCGTCTATTTATCCAACCTTCTAGGCCTTTATCCAGGTTGAACTACTGAGTTATTTCATCCCATTACTAAGTGCCATAAGTGGGGAAAATATTTCAATAAGCAATGCCAAATTTCTGGGTGGTGAATATTCACATTTCCACTAAAATGGCTAATCAATTCCCCAGACCTTTTAGAAAAAGACACATTAAACTGCGGTCAAAGAAATCATTGTCTCACATGATGGCTGTGTTATGTGCTACCATAAGACATTGCTTTTGGAATGTAGCAAAATGATAGAAATATGAATCAGTAAGAATATGGGTCTATGTAGACTAAAATAAGAATTTTACACACTAGATAAAATAGGTAGTTCTAATCCCTGAAGAACTTGTCTAGCAGACCAAAAAGGTTATTTTCCTCATTCTTTAAAGTCCATCAAGCTTGTAGGCCTATGTTAGTGCAAAGACAGTGGAGAATTTAAAAATGAGAAAACGTCTGTTGGAATATTGACTGAACATAAGACCTCTTTCAGGAACCAGCAATGGGGAAATTAGCTGGTAAGTGACAAAGAGATATCTGGATAATCAAGGTTATGTTGTGACAACATGGGCTGTGGGCAGTGGAATACATCAACCAAACCTCTAACAACACATATAATAGAAATAAATAGCAATAATAAGATGTATTTCTCCAATCTCCCCCGTCACTCCACATGAATATCACCACTGATATAGCGCTAGTTTATCTGTAAATCAATTTCACTTAGAAAGATAGAAATCAATCTAATGAAAGAATCTGAATGAACACTAGATGTAAAGCTGCTTAATTATGGGAGGGCAATTATGGATGGGCAAGGTTCGGAAATAAGTTTGAAATGGTGACTTCCCATGCGAGTAAGGACTCGTTGCCATTTAAGTTTCCTGTAAACATGAAGCTGGCAGTATTGGGATAGTTTCTGTTGAGTTTTCTTTTTCATGACATCAGGAGTTCCATACTTATTAGCTCCAAGCCACAAGTTTTGTGTGCTGGGTTCTCAGACTAGCAGCTAAGAAGCATTTCTTCAGTGCTTCCCGTTTGGCAAAATTACTAAGTGAAGATTAAATGTTATTCTTAAATTGTGGTTCCACTAAGTTAGTTATGGTGTCCTGAGAGGAATGTTTTATGTTCAGAATTCCTATGTCACTATTAACCTTGTTACCTAAAACAGCAACCAACTTCACAGCAGCAAAAGCACAGCTTTACAAACTATGTTAATGACTTCAGTGCCTCTCCAATGAGATAAATTTACTGTCACTAATAATCTGCAAATTTAAAACAAGGATTTCTCCAGGGGATTTAAAAAGTCCATGTGAACTCCTAGAAGGCTGGAATTTAATGTCTTTGTGAGATTGCCATGAACATCTTCGTTTACCTGACACTTCAGGATGAGAGTGGGTGTACAAGACATTTTGTCTAAAAGTTCCCAACCACCTCCATTCACAGTCTTGTTAGCAGGGACATCCAGCATAGAAATTAATGCTTAATTCAGTTTTCATTTAGATTTGCAGATCAATTTAAAGAAAACCTCACATTAGATTGTTCAGACAGTATGTGAATAACAAAACATGGTCCTCTTACACACAATGACCTTGTCTGCCTTGAGAATTGTGAAGACTCTTCCCACCATTTCATTAGCACAAGTGCAACTGCACCATTGCTAGGAACAGGGAAGCACTAGTGTACACCAGCTCCTTTGAAATTCCCTTTTCTCTTCTGGTTTAGGGCTCATTTTGTAGGAGAAATCATGAGTCTTTGATTCTAATTTACTGCTAAGCATATTGATCAATGTATCTTATGTGTCCACCCTTCCTCCAAAATAGTAATTGGTTGTGATACACTTGGATATCTATGGGAGACACTGTAGTCTGACAGTATGAGCAAGCGACTGGGAGTCACACTCTTGAATTCTATTCCCGACTCTACCACTGAAATGGTGTTTGATCTAGGGCAGGGATTGGCAACCTTTGGCATGCGGCCCGTCAGGAAAATCTGCTGGCAGGCCAGGCCGGGATGTTTACCTGCAGCGTGTTTGGCAAATCACAGCTCAAACTGGCCATGGTTCACCGTTTTGGGCCAATGGGGGTTGCGGGAAGCGGCGGCCAGCACATCACTCAGCCTGCGCCGGTCCCCACAGTCCCCATTGGCTTGGAGCAGTGAACCGTGGCCAGTGGGAGCTGCGATCGGTCGAATCTGCAGATGCTGCAGGTAAACAAACTGGCCCGGCCTGCCAGAGGATTTCCCTGATGGGCCTCGTGCCAAAGCTTGCCAATCCCTGATCTAGGGAATGTCACTGTCTCTCTGCCTCAGTTTCCTGTCAGTAAACTGAAAATGATACTGCCCTATCTTCTTCTTAGGGTGTTGTGATGATAAATTAGTTAATGGCTCTTCTAAAAGTGCTATGTAAATGCTAAATATTGTGTGTCAGGGAATGGCTACTTGTTCTGAGTTCCCTCTGAGTTGATGCTTTTATAATCTGATTTGCTCAATATGATTAAGTTTTGAGTATGTTGTTTAATTCTGCATTACTCATTCCTTCCATTAAATACTTTAGTAGGGCTTTTTTCAATGCCAAAAAGTAGAACAGGTTCAGCTAAAGACTTCTGATGTCAAATGGAGGTGTCACACAGTGAAGATTGCAAACCCTCAATGGCATCTGCTGCTCTTTACTGTGAAGGGTGGATAGCTGACTTCTAAAACTAAAACTTGACGTTAGAAAAAGTAGCGATCTTAAGGGGACATCTTCAACTTGAAATCTTGTCAATTTGAATAAAAACAGAGTTTAAAATAGCTTTAAGTTCTACACCAGCTCCTGATTCTGCCTGCTACTTGTGTGGTTTTCAAAATCACACTTTCCTAGTTTAAAAATGTTTTCTTCTCACCTATAGCTGTGTGAAAGACACCCCTAACACCAACCTCCCCATCCACCCACCTCACCTAAAGACATCACAGAAGAGAGTGAGTGCCTCTTTCCCAGAACTGAAACTCCACCTCCTACCTGCTTCCTCTAAAGTGAGATTTCTTTCTCTTCTAATCCCATTGTTAAATATCAGCAAAAGGCCTCTCGTGGTAGACTTTAATCATTTTTAAATACTGGTTGAATATATTTGCATGTTTACTTATGACTATATTGGGTTAAATCAACAGGGCTGTTGGGAAAACAAGCAGGAGGAGGAAATATTTGTTCAACATGAGCCACCCCTGGCAAATACTTAATGGTTGTAATGAGACAAGGGGACTGCCACTGGCTCGCAAGATTTTGGCTTGGACTTCTGAGGAACCTACCAAACTGGTTTGGACAAACAGGGCCAAAATCCCAGGAACTGATAAAGACAAATAAACTCTGGTTGGATTAAAAGGAGATTCATTCTCTCTCTCTAGGGAGGAAGGCAGCTGGTGGGGAGCTGTTCAGACTGACACAAGCATGCACTGGGGTGCCAGAAAAAGTTAGGCCTGCCTAGGTTATCACCAGGAGATAGTAAGCCTACAGGCACAATAGACATGTGTATGCTAATTAATTAATTAATTAATTGTTGAAATGCTTTGTTCCTAGTATTAGAATTAAACAATCCCTTGGTTTTAAGAAGGCTTCTGTTCACTATATTTGCCATTGGTCACTGACTCCGGAACGAAAGAAGGTTCTGAATCCAATGAGACCTGCTGGTATGAACAGTTGATACACAGGGCCCAGTTTAGGAGAGTGAGAAAGACAAAGGTCCGAGGCCCGTGGGAGTGCACTCAGAGAGACCAGAGCAGGGATAGTGGTATAACTACCCCATAAACATGACACATCTCTCTTTGTTTGAGTGAGTAAATTGCCTCACCATCCAGCCGTACCTTCAAGGCACTCAATGGTCTGTGACCATGATAACTAAAAATTTCCTAGAGCTCTGGGTCGAAGACCATGGTTGAGAACCTTAAGTGAGAGGGAACTTTTCACTATAAGTGTAAAGCTCGTCTGTGCAGGAAACAGAGCTTTCCCAGGAAGTAATTTAAGACTATGGAATGACCTCCCAATAAACCATCACAAATCTCAACCATTTTCCACTCCAACTGCATACCAGGAGCCCTTCTTTGACATGACAGGTTGGATTTTTATTCCCATCAGATAATGTCAGTTCATCAAACCTGAAACTGTTTGGGGAAATGTATCAGGTTAGCTGAAATTTCCATAGGTCTAGGATGGAATTTCTGGTCAAAGCAAGAAAGAGAGGATGCCAGAATAGCCATGTCCTGCTCTGAATCAGGTAAAGCAGGGACTTGAGCCTGGATCCCTTACATTCCATTCAATCCCATTACCACTGGGTGGGCAACTGTCTATTCTGTGAGCTCTCTCTCTGTTCTTTTTTTGTGAAATAGTTAGAAAGGTTTTTGGGTTTATTCTCATGTACAACAAAAGCAAATGTTGAAACCTTGTTTTTTCTGTGTGAAGCAGAATTCTTGTTTTCCTGCCTGCCCTATTGTTAGACCTAGTGGTATTTACATTTAAAGAAAACCCAAATTCATACCAAAACAAGACACTATAGTGGACAAACTAGTCTTCCTCATAGGAGAGGATGAAAGAGAGAAGAACCCACACATGACAAATGTTAGTCACATCACTTAATAGGCTACTGGCAGATGCTCAGATACTACGGTGATGAGGACAATATAAAGGATCTATATAGAATAGAACTGCCCTCTGCTGACATGTTACCATTCAGCCGATTCATGACACTGGTTGGTTAGTGCGCTGGCTTGGTTAGTGCACTGGGCATGACAGCTCAACAAGCTGTATTTAAAAACATTTTTCATCCCTAGGTAAAATCCAAACAGCTTTCTTTATTGCCAGTGGGGATAGGAACAAAACATGATCTATAGGCATCAGCTTTTGAGATAAGGAGAGATGAGAGGAATCTTCCACAGTGCAAGCTAAACTAAGCTTTCCCTGTTTGAAAACTGCTCCTAAATGCATCCAAATTATTAAGCACTCTGTGTCATTATGAAACCCCAGTGGAAACCTATAATATTGCTCTGTTTTAATAGTGTTCTTTCTCGTTATATTTACACCTAGGAAAGTGGACTGACATCCTGGTGATCTATTATATTTAAAATTATATCTAATGCTTGAGATGCTGTGCGAATTATCATTTATATCAAGATACTGCATGACTGTTAAAGTCATATTAATCTAATGTATGCAACATTTATTAACCATGCTAAGTGGAGTGAACATGGACACGGACTGACCCCTCTGCCTCACATTGGGGAAGCAATATTATTGGAACTCTTCGGGGGACTCATGAAAAGAAAGAGTGACACTTCTGTGGTGTTGCCCCTCCTATTCCCCAGGCTCCATAGAATCCCACCTCCTGTTGAGGAGAGAGCTGGCCAAGGTAGGGGCTCTCCAACAACCCCACAAGGATTCTGTTGGACAGCTGTACTGATGGAACTTTTCCTTCAGTCTCTTCATGTTGTGGGACCCCATGTTTTCTGTTTGGGAGGCAGGTTCTTGAGATGGTGACCAGCAGGGGAGGACCTGGCAGCATGGCTTGAATGAAGCTGTCCTTCCAGGGAAAGTGTCTAGAAGAGCTGTTGCGGAGTGTGAGACACAAAGTCTGTGCACAGATAGAGCTAGAGATCCCCATTAGCTTACTGAGATTATCTGAACCCCCTATTTGTTACATGGGGAAGAAATCCTGACCAGGTCTCTTGCCCCCAAGAGAGCAATTTGGAGGAAACTTTGTAATGGTAACTTCAAAGTTTCTGGTCTCTTCAGCAGGGAAAGCCTTGAAAGTGATAATCTGGGCCACTGTGAAAGGAATATTGATGGCTGATTAGGAGGGTTCTCCATTCTATTGCTGTTATAGAAGAGAACTGGTTTTATGTTTTATATCTAAGCACATACATATCTTAGAATAGATTCCTAATGAAGAATAATTAAATGTAACCTACAAAGTCTGAGAATGGGCTAATTCTTTTTTTATTTATGCAATAACAGAAGGGAGTATTATCTAATGATGATAACTGTGGCCTAGGGGTCAGGACTCCTGGGTTTCATTCCTGGCTCTGCCACTCACTTGCTATGTGTGATTTGTGTAAAATCATTTTTAACAAGCTATAGTATAAAGTCCTTTGGGGAGATGGTCTTAATTTAATTCCTGCTTTATGTAATCCTTTATGTTCTGTTTTTGTAAGACAGAGATTTGGTAATAAAAATGGAGAAACTAGTTGAAATAAAATAGGAAACAACTCAAACAGTCTCCTCCAATCTTGAACTAAGCTAAGTCAAGATTTTTTCAAGGATAAATTAATTTAACTTATTTCTTCTATTATTTTTCAGTCTGAAAATTTCCAATTTTAGTGAGGAATAGTATTAAAATCAACACAATATAATCTATTCTCATTCCAAAACCTCATAATACTGGACATTTACTTTGTTAACCTTCCAGCTGACCAAGTACACTAAGGCAGTTCAGGAAAACTTTATGTGAGCACACACTATTTTGGATGCTTATGATATACAATACAGTGCCATATTTTCATATAGTAGCTATCATTCAAACTCAAAATTATTTACAGAATTAAGTCATATAAGGCAATGGACAGCTTATGGCAGTTAAGGACAAACATGCAATGTTATATTGACCTAAGACCAGTGCAAAGAAGATTACCATCAGGCCAAGTAAACACAGAGAAGTCAATCAAGCTCTGTGAATAGGTTGGAGATCTAAGTTCAAACTCCTGTTACGCTTCAGGCAAAGGGGGGATGTTCAAAGTAATAAGGTGGGTAGCACCGTAGGTCTTGTTCAGACCAAAATGAACTTTTTTTGGTTTGTCAGGGTTTTGGGGGAATTATTTAGATTTGGTTCAACCTGACTTGAACTTCTTTTTTTAAATTATTTATTTTTCAGAACTGCCAGAGAACCTAAAAATTAACTATTCAACCAGCTCTATTCATCGTGTCCTAGTTTTTGTCATGTCCTGTGGTTCTTGACTAACCTTAGGCCTGCATGACACACATCCATGAAAATAACTTCCTTTTGGGGGGTAACTACACACAGGGAAATAGCTTCTATATTATCTAACTACTTATATGGCTCTCGCCCCTAGAGTATCCAAGAGCTTCACAAACACTAATGAATTTATCCCTACAATGAGTTAGGAAGTATTACCTCAACTTTACAGATCTATGTGCTAAAAGGGTTATTTCATATAAATAATGTAAGTAAACCTGGGAATGAACCTATCTCCCTAAGTTCTTATACAGTGCCCATCGTGCTGGTTTCTGGGTATCTTAGAAAGTACTCAGAATTCATAGTCCTCCCTTGCAATGTAGTTACATGTTTGTGATTCAGTGTGCTACAGTATCAGACCCTCACATGTTCAAAGCCCATCTTGTAAAAATCATTAAATTCCTCTCTATACAGGCTTTAAAAAAACAACAAACAAATCTGTAAAGTCAGAGAAGGAAAGGGGCTTCCCAAAAACCTTATATTACAGCCCAGTATAGATACCAGAATTTTCATGCTACATCAATACAATGACAGTCAGGATGATTTGAAGACTGAAGCTCAGAGAGGGGCTGTAATGATTGATGCAGAGATCCCTTAGGATGACAGGTTTGGTTTTGTTGGTGTGTCTTTTCTTTTCCTCTCTCATCTACTCGCCCAGCGTAAGGATGGATAGGTTAGATAAAGAGGGTATATGACAGAGCTTACCTTTTTTCACATCTACTGTTGTTTTCCTTTCTCTAGTTTAAATTTAAATCAGGAGTTGAGTTTGTCACAAAAACTATTTCAAAATGGAGGACATTGCTATACAGACACTAAACCCCTCCGTCACAGGAGGAGTTGTGCCAACTAAAGAGAGGGACAACAGCCCTAGAAAGCAAGATTTGGCCTTCATGGTAGGGCATCTAGGTTAGATGAAACTGAAAGAAGCTGGAGATAGTTAGGATAAGTAAAAAAACCCACTTATTTTTGATTATTGAAACTATTTTCAATGTATGTATTAAATGGGATAATTCATACTTCCCCTCTCACCATTGCTTACAAAGAAGGTGTGGGGAGATACTGAGAATGCTGCCCTTGGGCATGCTTGGGCCCCATGATGTCTTAGAAATACCTAGGACAGTAAAAAATAAGTGTGTCTATCTTGTTTCCTGATTGTTTAATTTTGGTCCTACTCACTTGCACTCTAATCATGTTTTAGAATATAATCACAAAAGTGATGTGTATTGAGCCACGAAAAGCTAGTTATTTATCACTCTCCATCTCATAACACAGACAGACACAAGGACCTCTCATAATACATTCTATGTCTACAATATACCATACTGTAAATAATGTCCTGCCAATTTGTTTTGAAAACTCAGTGTTCAATAATTTGTTAGGCTCGGCAATCATCAAAAGTCATCTTGTGAGAAAGAGTACCACTAACTAATTTCTCTAGCATATTCTGATGCATCGTGAGGGCAGTTTTGCCAATTTCTCTGCTATTGGGCTCCCACTGTTCTTTATGTTAATTTGAAAGGGGTGTTTTTAGAAGTGTTATTCATCCTGTTTTTGGTGTATGGCCTAAGTCTACATCTTATCCTTTTATAATGTAGGGGAAGGGAGAAGAGAAGGAAGACATCTAATCCTCTCCATTTACCTCATGTTTCTAATGGAATGAAGTGTGTGATGCTTGTACTGACTATCTCTAGTGTTATATGCATAAAGTCACTAGTAACATTCTTCAGCTCTCTGTGGGGCTCCATTTCGATCTGTCTTAGCACTCGGTGCAATCATTGTCTTTCACAAAGAACATCTGCTAGTACCACCACATCAAAAGCTTCCTTTCTTCTTGTAACTCTCTCATTTAAGATTACCCCATATCACATTCACAAGCATGCCACTATATGTTTAATATCCTCTGTGATCTCTTTCCTCAAGGTCCCAAGCAGCGATATTCAGCTCTCTCCTCCCCCCATTTTTGTTTTGTTGTAATTCCCCTTTATCTGCCCTCTTCAATCATGTGTGCTTTGTTTTATTAGAGTGTTTGCTTATCTCAGTGTCCTATCTGCTTACCTATGATTTCCTCTTTGACTTTAACCACTGGACACATTGTTTCCTCTGATTTGTCATTCAAACTTTGGTTTTAGGTAACTAAAGCCAGAGAGAGCGTGAAATCTGTTTATCAGCTGAAGGCTAAATTCCATCATCATTCTGGAGAGTTATTTTTTAAATTATTTTTTGTTTTCTTGATTCTTAGGTTTGACATCTCCAATACTGTGTAATTCACTAAAATGTACAGCTCACTGTGGTCATATCATATTTAAAACTATTTGAACTCTGATGTCTCAAATATGATTAAGTGTCTGTTCCAAAAAAAAATCAATTCCCCAATATTAAATGCACAACCGCTTGTATGTTCATGGCTCTGAATGAAATTTTGTTCTCCATTATACTTCTGTAAATCCATTGACTGCTGTGGTTTTTTCATCAGCATAAGGAGGGAGCAGAATTTGGCCCACCATGTTTTTATTGCAATTTATTAATTGGATTCATAATCCAAACACAAAATAACATGCCTATGTATTTTTTCAAACCATCATTTGAAATATACTTCATAGTAATAAATATCATTTCTTTTATCAAGTGTGACACACATGCAGTATAATCTTTTGTTTTTTTTCCTTTGAATGAACACTTCTCATATCAAATTCCAGCTCAAATATTAGTTGTTTAGGTACTTTGATGTTTAAATATGCTAAATAAATATCACCTAAAATTGAATAATCATTTGTCTTTCAAATGATATCTTAACAACATTATATAATTAAATACTTATATTTTGCTTCATATTTTCATTCCAAAGTATTAATGATCTGCTGGCACGCTCGTTACAGAAACTGTTAAGATTATGTTGTCATTTTGATGATAAACCTCATTTTTCAGGGATTTAACTAAGTAATTTTATATTGCATTGCAATTTGTCTGCTTTGATGCATTTAAATAAACACTGTTTCTTTAAGCCCCCTCCCCATTTTATTTGTCAGTGAAAAAGAGTTTTACCTTTTCATTTATTTAAAAAATACCAACATAATACAAGTTCCATCTTTTGTTCAAATGGAAAGTGCTGCTTTTAACCTTCAGCAGTTGGTCTATGCTTTTATAGTGACTCAAGGACATGATTATAGTTATCAGTAGTGTCACAAATTAAGCCATACCTCACCTCAATGCATAACTTAACAATGATATGAAAGAACAGCAGAGCCTTGCTCCACAGCCTCTGTCACTTAGGACAATTGTGCTTTGGAGGACACTCCTTAGCTTAAGTCACAAAGGGAGCTGGTCCAGCACATCTGTGCCACGTTAACAGCCTCTCAGTGGGGTGTGATAGAGGGCAGCTGATCATTATAAAGCACGAGAAGGGAACAGAATAAAGGAAGAGGAAGCTGTGGCAGAAGGTGAGAAAGGCTCCTGCAGAGAAACCCTGAGATACCAGACAAGTTTCTAGGCAGGAAGGCTGGGGAGTAAGGATCCTGCAGGGAAGATAGTGATGCACCATAGGCATTCTGAGACAGTACCTCAGGGAGGATGGGCTGTGCCCAGCTTAAACTAGGACAGATTACAAAGGATGAATATAGGCAAACAACACAGGAATGCAGGGGCAAGATTAGAAAGGCAAAGGCACAAAATGAGCTCAAACTAGCTACGGGAATAAAGGGGAAACAAGAAGACTTTTTATCAATACATTAGAAGCAAGAGGAAGACCAAAGACAGGGTAGGCCCACTGCTTAGTGAAGAGGGAGAAACAGTAACAGGAAACTTGGAAATGGCAGAGATGCTTAATGACTTCTTTGTTTCAGTCTTCACCGAGAAGTCTGAAGGAATGCCTAACATAGTGAATGCTAATAGGAAGGGGGTAGGTTTAGCAGATAAAATTAAAAAAGAACAAGTTAAAAATCACTTAGAAAAGTTAGATGCCTGCAAGTCACCAGGGCCTGATGAAATGCATCCTAGAATACTCAAGGAGCTAATAGAGGAGATATCTGAGCCTCTAGCTATTATCTTTGGAAAATCATGGGAGATGGGAGAGATTCCAGAAGACTGGAAAAGGGCAAATATAGTGCCCATCTATAAAAAGGGAAATAAAAACAACCCAGGAAACTACAGACCAGTTAGTTTAACTTCTATGCCAGGGAAGATAATGGAGCAAGTAATTAAGGAAATCATCTGCAAACACTTGGAAGGTGGTAAGGTGATAGGGAACAGCCAGCATGGATTTGTGAAGAACAAATCATGTCAAACCAATCTGATAGCTTTCTTTGATAGGATAACGAGCCTTGTGGATAAGGGTGAAGCAGTGGATGTGGTATACCTAGACTTTAGTAAGGCATTTGATACAGTCTCGCATGACATTCTTATCGATAAACTAGGCAAATACAATTTAGATGGGGCTACTATAAGGTGGGTGCATAACTGGCTTGATAACCGTACTCAGAGAGTTGTTATTAATGGTTCCCAATCCTGCTGGAAAGGCGTAACGAGTGGGGTACCGCAGGGGTCTGTTTTGGGACCGGTGCTGTTCAATATCTTCATCAACGACTTAGATATTGGCATAGAAAGTACGCTTATTAAGTTTGCAGATGATACCAAACTGGGAGGGATTGCAACTCCTTTGGAGGACAGGGTCATAATTCAAAATGATCTGGACAAATTGGAGAAATGGGCTGAGGTAAACAGGATGAAGTTTAACAGAGACAAATGCAAAGTGCTCCACTTAGGAAGGAAAAATCAGTTTCACACATACAGAATGGGAAGAGACTGTCTAGGAAGGAGTACGGCAGAAAGGGATCTAGGGGTTATAGTGGACCACAAGCTAAATATGAGTCAACAGTGTGATGCTGTTGCAAAAAAAGCAAACATGATTCTGGGATGTATTAACAGGTGTGTTGTGAGCAAGACACGAGAAGTCATTCTTCCGCTCTACTCTGCTCTGGTTAGGCCTCAGCTGGAGTATTGTGTCAAGTTCTGGGCACCACATTTTTAAAAAGATGTGGAGAAATTGGAGCGGGTCCAGAGAAGAGCAACAAGAATGATTAAAGGTCTTGAGAACATGACCTATGAAGGAAGGCTGAAAGAATTGGGTTTGTTTAGTTTGGAAAAGAGAAGACTGAGAGGGGACATGATAGCAGTTTTCAGGTATTTAAAAGGGTGTCATAAGGAGGAGGGAGAAAACTTGTTCACCTTAGCCTCTAAGGATAGAACCAGAAGCAATGGGTTTAAACTGCAGCAAGGGAGGTCTAGGTTGGACATTAGGAAAAAGTTCCTAACTGTCAGGGTGGTTAAACACTGGAATAAATTGCCTAGGGAGGTTGTGGAATCTCCATCTCTGGAGATATTTAAGAGTAGGTTAGATAAATGTCTATCAGGGATGGTCTAGACAGTATTTGGTCCTGCCATGCGGGCAGGGGACTGGACTCGATGACCTTTCGAGGTCCCTTCCAGTCCTAGAATCTATGAATCTATGAATCTATAAAGCTGGGGATGAAGACTTGTTTGTGTTTATTTTGAACTTCTTGCCAATAAAACCAGACCCTAAGTAGGAGTTTTAGTGAACAAAGAGAAGGTTTTCTGAGTCTACTGAGAAACTGTGCAGGCAACCTAGACTATGATCTCAGGACATGACAGAACTGCTCAGGAGGCGTCTGACCCCATTACAGTTTGGATCAGTCATCATCAATCTTTTGGAGCACCTTCCTGATCTATTGGTAGTAGCCAATGAACTGTTACTGCAAGCTGTACATACAGAGTAGTACTATCTATCTGCATACCTTTGTCTCCCATCACAACTTGAGCACTTTGCAAGTGAATTTATCCTTATGAAGCACCAATTCACAACTAGGGAACAGAGACCCAGAGATTAAATTATTTGCCCAGGATACAGAGAGTCTGGCAGAGCCCACCAGTGGACTCTGATCCTCCAAATCTCAATCCAGCATCTTCATCACAAGACTATCCTTCCAACCTTACTCTGCAAGTATTCACAGTACATTCATTGGGGTTACTCACAGAGCAAAGGTGTCAGAATCAGACACTGAGTGAGAACACATCAGAATGGGGGACAGGGGTGTCTCTCTGTGCAGTGTTCTCCTATTTCTCTCATTTTCAACATTAATGAGTCTCTGCTATAAATGTGTGTGTATGGGGGGGGAGCATTGTTTTATCCTGTGGTGGTCTTATTAATCATCATTTAAAACAAAAGTGGGAACATTCTGAAGTAATTCTCAGTATCTGTAAATGATTTGAATTGTTGTTTGAACCCCACAAACATGCTGCTGTGATGTGGTCTTTGAGACTCTGATGTTCCCCATGCTCTGTGTTAGATCCATGGCATGAGATATTTGCACACACAGAGTGTTCCCTAGAGGAGAATCATGGTTGTAATGACTGACAAAAATTGTAACTAAGGTTGCCAACTTTCTAATTGCACAAAATCAAACACTCCTGCCCTGTCCCTTTCCAGAGGCCCGTACCCACTTGCTCTATCCCCCCTCCCTCCATCGCTTGCTCTCTCTCACCCTCACTCGCAGGCTGGGGCAGGGGGTTGGGGAGTGGGAGGGGTGTGAGGGCTCCGGCTGGGGGTGCAGGCTTTGGGATGGGGATGAGGAGTTTGGGGTGCAGGAGGGGCTCTGGGCTGGGGCCGAGGGGTTCAGAGTGTGGGCGAGGGTGTGAGCCCCAGCTGAGGGTGTGGGCTCTGGGGTGGGGATGGGGATGACAGCTTTGGAGTGTAGGAGGGGGGTATCTGAGAGGGTTTGGGTGCAGGGAGGGGTGAGGATTCCAGCTGGGGGTGTGGGCTCTGGGGTGGGGCCAGAGATGAGGGGTTTGGAGTGCAGAGGGGGCTGGGGTAGGGGGTGGGGTATGGGGGGGTGAGGGCTCTGGCTGGGGGTGTAGGCTCTGGAGTGGGGTTGGGGATGAGGGTTTTGGGGTGCAGCCCGGATTGAGGGGTTTGGAGGATGCGGGGGGGATCAGGGCTGGGGCAGGCAGTTGGGGTGTGGGAGGGGGGATGGTGCAGGCTCTGGGTGGTGCTTACCTCAAGCAGCTCCTGGAAGCTGCAGCATGTCCCCCCTCTGGCTCTTATGTGGAGGCATTGCCAGGCAGCTCTGTAGGCTGCCCCGTCCGCAGGTGCTGCCCCCGCAGCTCCCATTGGCTCCAGTTCTCGGCCAATGGGAGCTGCAGAGCGAGTGCTTGAGGCAGGGTCAATGTGTGGAGCCCCCTAGCTGCCCCTACACCTAGGAACCGGAGCAGGGACATGCCACTGCATCTGAGAACCGCGCAGAGCCACGGCAGGCAGGGAGCATGCCATTGCGCCGCCAACCGGACTCTTAACGGCCTGGTCGGCAGTGCTGACCGGAGCCACCAGGGTCCCTTTTCGACCAGGCATTCTGGTCGAACACCGGATACTGGCAACCCTAATTTTGCCAACGAGTGAGCTCTATCCTGTCGTCATAGAGCATCTTTACCAGCCGATATAGCGCTTCTAGTGTCCCTGATAATAATGGACCATTTATTTGGTGCCCGATCCTGAGAAGTGCTGAGTATCTGCAAATTCCATGGTCTTACTAAGCACCTTTTGAGGATCTAGTTCTCCTACTTGTACATTGTTTTTCACAAACTTTACCACAAGCCATAGCTGACTATTGTTTATCTTAAATTGTATAATTTCTAAACTAATGTATCGATTGTTATGCTAATGATGGACATAAATATACTCCTAATGGAATGCAGCTAAAAATGAATTGGCTTGGTAAAGCGAAGCATTTGAATTTGTTGCAGATCACAGGGCTAATCTACGCTAGAAGCGCTTCCCTCTGAAACTGTCGCAAGTGACAGGAATAAAATAGTGTAAAAAGTACAGTACTTTAGTACCCTATTTTATTTGATCTCTTTGCTTCCTTTAAAATACATAAATAGGCCAAATTTATCTAACTTGATTGCTTAAAATTAGGCACCTAGGGTGGAATTTTCAAAAGCACCTATGTGATTTAGGGCCATATTTCCCATTGAAAGTCAATAGAATTTCATACACCTAAGTCTCTTAGGTCCTTTTGAAAATTCCATCCTTGAACCACTATTAAGGCACTTAGAGTTGCCTCATTTCCATGGGCTATCTATTCTCTATTGTATTAAACTTAGGCTTCTTATCTTCACTTTCAGTGCCCTTCATGGCCTATTCCCACCTTATTCTCTCTCATTCAGTATCAAAAGGTTGGCTCCCACCTCTGACTGGCCCATAATGACAACCTCCATCTCTCACTCGTTAAATTTTCAAATAGGTGTCTTCATAGAATCATAGAATATCAGGGTTGGAAGGGACCTCAGGAGGTCATCTAATCCAGTCCCTTGCTCAAAGCAGGACCAATCCCAAACTAAATCATGTTCATGTTCTCTTCCATGCACTCGGGAGGAGCTTCCCCAAAACATCTTCATTCTCATTCTCACTATCCTCCTTCAAAACTCTCCTGAAATGTTGGGATGCCTGTAAAAAAGTGAGAACTGTTAGGCTGCTGGTGTGATAAGCCACAGCCTATCATGATGACTAATATTGTCTCACTGTTCCCTTGTACTCCCCAGTCAGTCAATGTGTATCCATCTATTGTCTTTTGTCTCATATTTAGATTGTAAGCTCTTTGTGGGAGTGACAGTATTTTTGTTCTGTGCTAGCATAGTGCCTAGCATGACGAGATCCTGGTCCATGACAGGGGATCCTAGGTGCTATGATAATACAAATAATAAATAGTAATACTAACAATGAAAAGGAACTTTAAGTCTTCAGCACTTCTGAACAGACCATTTTTTCATCTGCTAAAAATGGATTTAGGTGCATTATCTAGGCCCCCAGATTGAAAATTTGGGACCTATTGATTGTTGTGCTCGTGAAAGGTTTTGTGCTGGTTTCAAACAATCCAGAAGCCTGTCACTGCTCCCCCTGCTAAATCAGAGTGGGGAAGGAGCAGCAAGAAAGGATGGCAACAGTAGCAAGTGATCTCACTTGTGGCAGGAAAGGAAGGTGAGAGGGCTTAAGACTAGTTCCAGGGTTCCTCCAGCCAGACACCCAGAGAGAATTCAATCAGTCAGGCTCTTGCCCACCAGCCAGTCCTTAAACCACCAGAGAGAACCCCCTGCACACACCAGAGAAACCGGAACCATCAGTCAGTTCTTAGTCTCTCCAAGACACCCCTCTGCACCAGGGAGACTTCAGCCACTACTCCCCTACATCCCTTCCCAGATAGAACTTAAAAACAGAACACACATATACCCCATGAGAGTACGTAGGCAGCAGCCAAACACCTCAGCAGTCCCAAATATGCACTGGCATAAAGCACCCCAGAACCAAGCCATCAGTGCCAGACACACACCTCTCCTCAGAGCTGCCAAGTTTTGTGCAGCTTCATGTCTTAATTCCACAACCGTTTGGGGAAGGGTGTAGTAACGATAAACTTTCGCTTATCTGTGTTCATTCATCCAGATCATGCAACTTTAGAGAGTGATCAGCTTCTCCTCCTCTGGCAAATTTTTCACAATTCGCAGGTACAAATTGTGCACTACAGTCTCCATATTCATCACTGTGGAATGCCCTTCCCAAGCTAATTTGTAAAGCCTATACACTGCCTTCTTCAGATCCTTCCTCAAGACCCTTTTCTTACCTGGCTAAGCTGACAGTGTTCAGGTAAGTGTTGAGCTAGGACAGTAGTTATTGCTGTAATGTTTTTAAAAGTTCACATAGCTAGTCTATGTAACCCCATGTTCATATCACTGCCACTCTCTTCCTAGCTCCTCTTTTCTCCGCACTTGTATGTTACACTTACTTGTGTCTTGTCTTAAAATTAGGTCCCAGTTCTGCAATTTTTGCATCTAAGCAGACTGCTTTGATTGCCCAGAGCCTCCCTGGCTTCAGTAGTGCTCCAAGAAGTTGCAGGATTGGAGCCTTATTCTATAAGCTTTTCAGGGCAGGGTCTGTCTCTTACTATGTGCATGTACAGTACGTGGCACAATGGGACTCTGATCATTCACAGAATAACAACAACTCTTCAATTACTATTTTCCCCATCCTCTCCCCAATAAAGCTTTAACCAATTTTATTCAACTTGATCTACTATTAATTTATATTTTTCTTTAAAGAATCTCTCTCCAGGCTACCTATAAAATCATCTACACAGTCAAATGCTTCTTTACTACTTTTAAATAACCAAATGCAAAATCTTCTGGAGCTTGATTTTTTTTTAAAAAAAGGAAAAAAAACCCCATCTAACTAGGCAGTAAATTGACAACAGTTGGTGTTTCTCATTGTTGGGGTGGATCTAGCAGCCTTCTTGCTGTGAGCTTCACTGTCAAATGTAAATTATATTTTTACCAGGAGTTAAAAGAGAAATGCTGACCATGTAAACCAAGGTTTGATTTGTGAAGTTAAAAACCAGGATCCCTGCATGAAACTAAATGTAATCAAAATCCTTCCTGCTTGATAGTTTGTTTAGGGATGGACTAAAAGATTAAATTTGCTGGAGCAAGGTATGAATTTTCTATCTAAATGGAAAAAATATGGCTTGGATTTCTTTCCCCAATTTGTGCTGTTCAATCCTAGAAATATTTTTTCTGGGTTATATCAGAACAGCATCAAATGTAGACCATTTCTAGATAATAGAAATAATTAAGAAATACAATCAGACTACAGTTAGAATAAAAGGAGAGAGAGAGAGAGAGAGAGAGAGAGAGAGAGAGAGAAAATGCAACTCTTGATTGTACTTCTAATCTAGCCAGTTCTTAGTATTGTCAACATAAGTAACTAAAACTTAGCTCTCTATTGTGATGCCTGCAAGGGGTCCACTTTCGAAATTAAATATCAACAGTATGAAAGAAATACATTACAAGTAAAGGTCACTAGCTGGGGAAAAAAACAAAAAAATTATTATGTATGCCTGTTAATTGTCCTTCCAAACCTGTTATCAGAGACAGCTAGAATACAGAACAACTTATATAGCTGTGCATGAGAGGTGAACTCAACCCCCCTGAAGGCTTTGTGATGACATGCTCTGCTGTAAGTGGAACAGCAGGTACAGGTATAACTATGTTCATGTGAATTCAGTGCTGCAGAGTGGAACTTCACCTTTAGCTGCAGAACAGCAAATGTGTGGGTGTTCAGAAGAGGAAAAAACATCCCCACACAGTTGAAAGCAGTCAGAGAGCTGTGCTAATGGCACAGCTGGGATTCAAACTATCTGGGAGAAGGGAAAAAAAGCCTGCTCCTTGTCATCTTTTTACTTGAAAAGATTTAAATTTTACTTTACACTCATAGGTTACTGTGGGTTTTGGTTTAGTTAATTTGTGTGTAAATTTACACCTAATATTCAAAGGCTCTCCCTGCCAAAAACACACATCCTTAGCCAACTATCATAGACACACATACTGTATGTGTAAGCTGCAAAGACCAACTTTATCTGTAGGCTACCGGAGAGCAGGGATTTGGGTTTAGTGCTATTATCAACATTATATTTGCTGGTGGATATTTGTTTATGTCTCATGGTGGGATGAAGAGTGCTTTATTTTCCAACTGCATTATTATTTTTACTGTGCACTTTTATTTATGTAATGGGTGCCCAGAGCATAACATAGGGCCACATTGAGACTTCTATGAATTTAAAGATATATGTGGTCCTACAAAAGCCACTTACTTTGAATCCTAAAGGGAAACAGCTTAGGTGGAATATATCTTTTATTTTCTTTGTACTCTGTTTAGTTCATTAGTGGAAAACAAATGAATCCACATTATTTTGGGGATCTCTTTACAATGACATCCATGCCTTTGAACATGCAGTTTTGCTTTAAGAGATAAGTCTGTATGGAACCAGACTCACTTATATTCTCTTATCTTGCAAGCTTAGCATTTGCTGATTAAAGGAGCCTTATGATTACAACCAGAAAGGATTTGTTCTGTACCCGCAAAGGGGCAGACAGATGTGAGTGCTGTTAGTCCATCACTATCATAAGAAATACAGTGGAAATCACACCATAAACATGAGATCTCTCTGTCAAAGGTAGAAGGATATATTTTCTGTTTGTTAACCTGAGCCTGTGTTCAGGTGTTACCGCTGAAGATGAACAACTAGCTGTGCTAGTTTCAGACTGCCATAGTAATTTTACAGGGTTAGCCCAGAATGTGGCTTACCCTGTGCAGGAGCAGAAAGATGGGATAAGAAGCCTTCCCCTCCCTTTCATCCTGCAAGTATGGTGTTAGGTGTGAAAGTTTAGGGGTCATAGAGCCAGGAGACAAAAGTCTGTGTAAATGGGAAATAAAGTCAGTCTTGCATTTACCCCAGCCATGGCATGCTGGGTTTCTGTAAACTCTATATGGTGTCAGAATAGGACTGAACAAAGATCCCACTGATTGCACAACACCCCTGCGAAAAGGGGAAAGGACCACAGACAAGCAAGCCAGTCAGCTCAGCCAGAACAGCTGCACACAGCTAGCAGCACAACTGGCAGAGAAGTGGCTGAAAATCCAGAGAGGCTGGTGAGTTCAGGCTACAATGAACAGTGAAGGTAGGAAAGTGAGGGACACTGAAGCTAAGGCTAGGCCCATGTAGCACCAGTTTGCTTCCTTGAAGGGTTACACCATCTTATTCCAAACAGAAACAACAAAGAAAAAGGGGAGGAATCTACAGCCTGGTAAAACATCAGAGATGGCTGCATCTTACCCAGCCTTTTTCCACCCCCAGCAGAATTTAATTTCCAACACCATGAGGGATAGCCACTCTGGGTATGTCTACACTGCAATTAAAAACCCACAGCTGGCCCATACCAGATAACTCAGGCTCGCAGAACTTGGGCTAAGAGGCTGTTTAATTACAGGAGGATAAAAGCACCAACATTTTAAGAGACAAAAAAGATACTGAAAAGCCCAGGACAGTCCCTCTTAAACATGAAAAGAGAATTTGTGCTCAATACAAAAATCGGAGTGACTATATCCCAAGAATCAGAGGGGTGGCCGTGTTAGTCTGAATCTGTAAAAAGCAACAGAGGGTCCTGTGGCACCTTTAAGACTAATAGAAGTATTGGGAGCATAAGCTTTTGTGGGTAAGAACCTCACTTCTTCACATGCAAGTAAGAAGAAGTGAGGTGCATTTGAAGAAGTGAGGTTCTTACCCACAAAAGCTTATGCTCCCAATACTTCTGTTAGTCTTAAAGGTGCCACAGGACCCTCTGTTGCTTTATATCCCAAGAAGTCTACATTGTAGGAGGGCTATGCACTGCTTTACTTGGCCAACCAGCAGACAGAGTCCTATGTCTGGAGCAAGGTCCTGAGATCAGGAGGAGGTTCCCAAAATTATTCCAAGGACTGGGGAAATTAGTGGGAGAATACCACTTCAACTGATATCAAATGCAAAGCCATTTGCTCTCTCAACACAAAGGAGACTCTCCCTCCCTTTACTGCTCAGGGTGAAAGCAGTGCTCAGCCCTGTGAAACTGCTGATGGGAAGTAAGTTGAAGTGAACTATCCCAGCCATACCTTCCCAATGAAAACCTTGTTATAGCCTAATTTCCTGAGACTACAGAAGAAGGAAGATCAATATAAAACCCATCAGAAGAAGGACTTTGACAGGTGACATAGAGTCAAATCCTTGGGAGCACTGGATCCAACACACCACATTTGGGTGAAAGAATCTCAAGACAAGAGGACCGTGTGGGGATGTGCCAGGACACCTCAATCCTATTTTGTCAAGGTACCGGCAGGAATAATCTGTTGAAACCAGTGTCATCTTGGTATGTCACCAGGTGGATCTTCAGTACACCCTGATTGCTACCCTGTGACTGAACCTGTGAACAACACCCCACCTGTCCACAGTGAACTGCCAGCATGCCCTCCAGAGCGTCTTCCTGTGAAGAGATAGCGAGCCACAGAAAGATGGCCTCCTGCATTCCTGGAGGATTACATAAAATATTGAGAATTCAAGAAAGTCAGAGGCTTAGTAGTTGGATGTTTTAAAAAGGCAGAATAAATGCCAGACACGAGGCTGAAGGTTCACACAGTCTACTCTGTCCTTCATAAGGCTGTTTATCCTCTTTTTAGAATGCTATTTTATTCCTGTTATATGTTGCTGTTTAATATATAGTTTGGATAAAGGTTTGATTATCCTTCTCTTTTCAGCAAGGGGGATGTGGTGTTAGTTGGGAAAGTGGGGGCTGTTACAGTTAGCTATGCAGACCAGAGCATGTGAGTCCAATCCAGCCAGTTAAAGAGGGCTGGGTTACACCTGGGCCTATAAATGGCTGCTAATGGGCAGTTAGAAATTGACTGAGATAGGCTGTGCCATGGAGAAGGACAGCTAAACCAGAGAGGGACTAGCTTTGGTGGCTGGTCCCTGGAGCAAGGGGCATGGGGCTCAGAGAAGTAGCCCTGGGGCTGCTGCTCTAGGAAGGGAGCAGAGCTGGGAAGCTGCCAGCAGCAGGAGTGCCAGAGACCCTTGGGGGGAGGAGGGGTGGCCCTGAAGCCTGAGGCTAAGGAATGAGTTAAAAGATTGTTTTTTGTGTGTTTGCTAAGCTCTGTTAAGAAAATAAACCTCCTTGCAAAAGACTGGGCATGGCAGCATGTGCTTTGGAGCTGGAGAGAAGCCCAGGTGACAGGGGCATAGAGCAAGGCAGTAAGAGTCTGTGTAATCAGGAAATAAAGTCAGTCTTGTATTCACCCCAACCATGGTACGCAGGGTCTCTGTGATCTCTAAAGCAAAGGCCTGCTGCAGTGTGCATAGCTAGGGTGCCAGGAATACAGCTTCCCTAAAACAGGGGACGACGGTTGTATGAGAGGGGGACCGTGATCCGTCTCCCCCTCACACTTACCAGTCATGGAGGGGATTGCATGCTGCACCTTCTCCCAAGGAAGTGGAGCTACTACTACATCATGCACTCTCCTGCAGTCTCCAGATGCAGTTTAGCCAGAATTTTCCCCAGAGATTCCTAGGTAACATGGCCTCTCTACATCCCTGCCAGCTCAGAATGCAGCTTTAACCCTTAGAGTGGCCTATACTCTCAACCCAAAACACTACACTAATCCTACAATGAGTCACTAGATTCTCTCAAAGGAAATATTATGTTCAACCTCCTGGAACTACTGAGCCCCTGCAATGGAGGTGGTGGATACCAGCAAAAGTAGGTGACTTGATGGGGAAAGGCAAGGAAAGGAAAACAGCTAGAAGAGGAGTAAAAGTTATTGGATCCAGGCTGGGGAACCAAAGACTGGCATTAGGGCGGAAGAGAAAAGGAGATAGTGAGTATAAGGCTTATGTGGAGGGTGGCAAAGGAAAAGGTAAAACTGCCTAACATCCAGGAATCAGACGATGGGGACTGCAGTTCATTCAGTTTACAGACCAAATAGGAAAGAGGATTAATGGGATATGTACCTCAACTTAAAATAAGCTACAAGTAGAACTCATAGATCACAACTACCAATTGTCTGATTAGTTTCAGGGAACTAGTGTATCACTATGCTCAAAACAGGGAAGTATGTGAAAAAAGCTAATAAAGGCATGGGGATTAAGGAGCCATAACAATGATACAAGGGTCTGTCCTGGCACAGAGGGTGCCCTCTGAATCTACACATACTGTATTGCGGTGACCCATGGTTACACTTTTAAGTGACCAAAAGATTTGGGTATGGTTTATAGAATGGAAATACAACAGCATGGATGCAGCATCCATCAACACAGCAGAAAGAACATTCCTGGCAGAGCAGTTACTCTGCATATAAACTCAAAAATATCAGCACTGGAAAGAGTAGTTCCAAACCATAGTCTTGTCCCTACGAACACCTGTTTGCAGTGCTTAACTTTCTAAGACCACCAGGCATTTCACTGCAAACAATGAGATTTCCCACATGCTTAAAGTAAAGCATGTGCATAACTGTTTACATGATAGAGATTTCAGATTGTAAGATCTTTGTTGTAGCTCTGCAAGATGTGTGGGTATAGTGGCCACATATGCAGGTACTTCTGCAGTATAAATAATTATAATGTCCCAGAAGCAAATTACTAATTTTTTTTCATGAACTTCCAAAAGGGAAAATATTCAGTATATTTACTTACCCCTAATCCAGATACTGACCAAGATGTTTTCAATATGTCTCATGTAGTTTACCCAACATATTACTGTACAGTAAGGGTTACTGATCTATGAGCTGATTTGTATGGGCAGATCCTACATCAGTGGAGCTCTGCAGGAATAGACCCTTGAACCTGCATCAGGGACTCTAGGTGGTTTTATCTGTACAGATCTAATTGCAGGATTGGGACCTATATTTTTGGAAAGAGGAGACTAGAGGATCAAAAGGACATTATATCCACACAACCAGCACTAACAGAAGGAAGAATTAACACAGTGTTGTGTTATACGCATGTATTGTAGCAGTTTGCCTTCTAGGTGTATCACTTTTGCCAAGTAGGTTCAGGGAAAAGGGCACCCTTAAAATGTAGCACATGTTAATTAAATGGCACTTTGCATCAAAACAAAACATGTGATGTATTGTGATTACATTATGAAAAACAATTTGTCATCCATGTACATGCTATCAATTTGTGCACAATAGTCTCTTAGAAACAGAGTGGAGTAATGCAAACACCAAAAGATGGATGTTGCTTGGGAACAGAGGAGCCCGTTTCCATTCAGCATATCTCAATAGAAATGTGATATTTTTTCAGAGGGATATAAATATTCAGCATTAGAAAGAAAAATGCCTGCAACCCTCCTTTCTTTATCCCTTGATATATTAAAAACACATAGTCACAAAAAAATCACAAAGCAAATTATTATTTGTTTCCAATCAGTAGAGAGATTTAGCACATTTAAAAGTTGCTCGTGCAACATAAAATGAATATTATTGATTATTTTGGATCATGGCTGTGTAAATTTCTTTCCACTGTATTGAAATACACAGAAGAGCCATTATAATTGGGCTCTGCACACTACAATACAATAGAGCCTTGTGAAACTTTAGATTTCCTTGAAAAGGGCCGTGATGATCTCTTAAGACACCAAAGCCTTCAGTTTTTATTACTGCATGAATTTAACGTAATCAGTTCCTAGTATCTCTTTTCCCGCGTCCACCCATTTTCATGGCTCATTGACAAAAATGATGCTCAAAAGCAGGTAAATAGAGTTTGTGACACAGACATGTCTACATTTACAAGCCTAGCCTGAGGCCATCTAGGTACTTAAAGCTCCCAGCGATGGCAATAATTCCTCAAACAAGGTAGAAAATTATCCAAGTGCTAAGGTGTTGATTTATTCCATCATTCATGGCATAAGAGGATATTTTATATTTACTGAAAGCGCATGCTGTATACACTGTGGGCCCAATTCTGATCTTCACACTGGTGTAAATCAGGAGTAGCTCCAGGGAAGTCAGGGGAAAGCCAGTCCTGGTTATCAGTCCTGATTTATGCTGCCTTCTGGCTTTTGTAAAGTCAGTAGGAGGAGGGTAGCTGCTTTGTAGCAAGACAGCACACATCTCACTGGCACACCTCCTGTTGATTTTGTCACACCTCCTTCCCATTCACCCACTTTTTGAGTAGCCTTGGCCTAATGGTCGATCAACAGGGATTTGTCAGTGAGAGCATTCTAGCTCTATTCTCTGTTGGTGGAGATTGAATGAGACCCTCCAAGAAACATCACATGCTCTACTCCAGCAGTGAATCTCTCTTTGGGTACATTTTCCTGCACTGTTATAAGGCTGTGCAGTTTCTACCTTCCTCCGGGTGCATATAGACATATCCATGTATCTTCATCCATGTAACTTAGTCCACATAGGAAGCAGGGATGTTTATGGACCCAGATTCAAACATCTAGCCTACTTAGACAACAGACTATAGCATAATGTCATTACAGTATATAGGGAAGCTATCTGAGATAATTTGAAAAAATTTCTACAATATATCACTTAATTTTAATGTTCTCTAAGGCTTCCACAATTTAATTCATGATTCTAAGGTATGTGGCTTCACAGGGACAGGGGGTAGGAGAGAAGAGATACAAGGTACAAGAGGGAGGGAAGGTTGGAAGGAAGACTCAGGTAAAGAGAATGAGGCTGGGAGGAAACGGACCACAAGCAGGTGATGCTGGAGCAAACAGCCAATCATCGGACGGGAAAGAATCTCCTGGTTTCAGACTGAGAAAAGAAATGTGCCAACATCATTGATGTCTATGGTGTTGGGTTCCGTGTCAGGGGCAAGGAACTCCAGTTGGGCCTCACCCTCCCTGGTACTGCTGCCCTACACTTTGGTCAGGGAAAAATCCCTTGTTGCTGTTAGCTAGCTCTGATAGCCTGGCTCTTTGCCCTCCTATTCTGTGGCATGGGGAACTGGGGGAACACAGACTCACACAAGAATCCTAGTGGTATGTGGTGTTGTAAAAATATTTTATTTGTGAACATTTGATCGGCCTAGCTCACTCATAGATGTTGCCCCTTTGATGCAATAGAACCATCCCAAATTCTATAATAACCACATATGAATTCTTTCCTTCTCTCTCTGGCTAATATATCAACTACCATAATTTAAATGTGTCTTATTGGAATTCTGCAGTTATACGTAGTGGGAGTGACTGAAGGAGTTCCTGAAAAACCTGTGATTTCTAGGAAAAAGTTTTACGACAAAATTTTCTTCCTAGTAATCAGTTCATATTTTCAGAAATGTTTTCACAATTAAAAAAGGACTAAACACTTAGTTTGTTCTATTTGTTTTTTAAACAAATGCTTAAATGTGCAGATTTAATTATTCAAGTTCATAAATCTCACTGTGACTTGAGAGTTTTAAAAGGTTCAGAATTCTGTACTGAATAATGTTAAACTTAATCCTGGAACCTTTGTAATAATGGCCAGAGATGCTAGTTCTGTTAGGGACAACCAACCAAACAATGCTTAATGGTTAGCCCTTTAGAGCAGACCAGCAGCCGCCGCTATCCACTGTGCCTTCAGAGCCGGGCGGCCAGAGACCAGTGGCTGCTGGCAAGGTGCCAAGGTGGAGCATAAACAACTAGCTATATAAAGAAGATGGGACACACAATCAAATAAATATGAGAACCCCTGTTTTAGAGTTCAGAGAACCACACTCTATTGAGATAAGATTAAAATAAAGACTTCTCCAAAAAAACAAAGTCTCTTTTTTTTCAAACTTTCTTATTTCAAAGTTACTAGAATTAAGTTAACCTTAAAGTTTATATCTTCACCCCCTCAGAACAACATGCAGGAGAAATTGTCAGCCAAGTTTAGGGTGTTAAAGAGTGGTTCAACATAGATCATGTACAGCGAAAAACTGGTTAGAACTTTAACCGTAGAGTCCCAATCATAACTCCTACAATGTGTCACTTCTATGTTAAAGATTTACCGCTCTAAAAACTCATCCATGTGCATGGTGTGCATAAAATTTACTGTGAATGAACTTTGCTTTCTGATGACATTATTTAACTTAACTTGTTGATTACAAATGAATGTATTTTACATGAAACAGAATATTTGAGAAACTATTTCAAAAATCCTGCTGAGACCTCAGTATTAATAGAAATCTGTCACTTACGAACATAAACTTTTCTGTCATGCTAGCAACTCTTGTTGCAAAATGAGTAAATTAAATCACTTGAGAATGCTACAAAAGACAGAAAACTTTAAACTAAATGCCATTCATGACACTACAAAGTAAAGCAAATGATGTGTTGTCTTTGATATAAGAAAGCATATTTACAGTATTAGCTATTATTAAATAGAAGAAACTATCAGAGACATTTTTCTCAGGATGATGGTTCTTTCCACAGTGTTGGAGTGTGCTATACAATACAGTAACAATCATTTTAAAAATTGATACACATTTCTACTGAAAGTTAAACTTTACTATGTATTTGTGTATCCCGTATTAGCTAATTAAACAAAGTTCTAACTGAATGCCTCTTAAGCAACCACTTATGCCCAGGATCTCACCCCTGGATTCTCTTCCTGATTCTGCCAATGGCTAGCTGTATGAAATTTGGTAAGTCACTTTACTACTTCATTTTTATCTGTTAAAAAAAAAGCGAACAAGTGTTTTATCCCAATTTTTAAAGTGCTTTGATTAGAAAGTGCTATATAAGTAATAAATAATGTTATTGTTATATTATTGTCATTATTCCTTCCATCCAAACTGGTAACTAGGTTCTCTAATGTCTTAAATATGTTTGCTTTACCATAACTTCTGTCTCAAGCTGTGAACACAGAATACCTGCATTTGCAAGCATTCTGTGAGGGGAGTTCCATATTTGATTTAAGAAAACAATTTATATTTAAAATTAGAAAGGATTTATGGTATTCCTTGAAGACATCAGAAATTTAATAGGCTGTTCCCTAAGAAGTGGCAGCTTTGAGTATTGAGATATTTTCCAAAAACTATGGATATACCAATGGCTGCAATCCATTGTGGGTAGTATGTGCCTGATAAGAGCATCTTCCTGTAAAGCTGAGCATCCACTTAGCTTCTGAGTTTGCTCCTGAGAAGTAACCCAAAGCCACCTATTGATATATTTATACACAAGTCAGCCTGTTCCGAATGTTGTTTATCTGAACATTGCTGCATTCTTTTATTATATATGAAAACATTTTGTACAATACAAATACAAGCATCACGGCGTCAGAATAATTGTTTAAGCATTGATCTAGGTAGAACTCTTGTCCCTGATCTTTAGCATCAGTTCAAGACTTTGCTGGAAGTTACCATGGCTGCAAATCATTATTTTGTAGTCAAGTAACAAGTGAAGTAATGACTTGTATTAACTTGACCAATATGAGATCTTCTGCTGGGGCTGCAGTTAAATAGTGAAACCCCTGAAACTAGCATGATCGTCTGTGGTAAATACTGAAAAGTGAATCGTTAAGGGGCTCAATTTGTGCACATAGCTCCTATCGACTTAAAGTGGATTGAGAGAAGGGTACGTCCCAAATTAAGGCTTGCTATTAAACAATCCAATTCATTCGTTTGCAAAAGCAGTTCCAGCAAACAGTGCCACATGTCTAGAGTAACACTAAGAATTGCACCTATATTGTGTCTCGTAGAAGCATGCATCTGCCACAAACTGCAAGATCCTCAATATAGGCTTCTAGAAAGGGAGTGGTGGACAGGTTACACTCACAGAGAATGGCTTTGTTAAATCAGTGCACCCAGTCCTTGTTCCATTACAGTCAGTGACAAAACTCCCATTGAGCAGGATCAAGTCCTTTGATTCCAAACACCTTCCAAAGCGGAGAATTTTCTTGACAGTATATGCCAGCCAGCTGAGCATTTTTGGACTAAACTCCAGACTGAAACTCTGCATTAATCTTTAGGTTAGGAACCGGAAGTAGGATCTACTTTTAAGGCCCCAAGTCAATCGTTGGAAAGAGAAAACCAATTGAAGGGGTGGGAGGAGAGAGGCACTTTTCAGCTTGGAAAAGAGATGACTAAGGGGAGATATGATAGAGGTCTATAAAATCATGACTAGCGTGGAGAAAGTAAATATGGAAATATTATTTGCTCCTTCTCATAACACAAGAACTTGAGGTCACCAAATGAGATTAATAGGCTGCAGGTTTAAAACAAACAAAAGGAAGTATTTTTTCACACAACGCTCAGTCAGTCTGTGAAACTCTTTGCCAGAGGATGTTGTGGAGGCTAAGACTATAACAGGGTTCAAAAAAGAACTAGCTAGGTTCATGGAGGATAGGTCCTTCAATGGCTATTAGTCAGGATGGGCAGGGATGGTGTCCCTAGCATCTGTTTGCTAGAAGCTGGGAATAGGCGACAGGGGATGGATCACTTGATGATTACCTGTTGTGTTCATTCCCTGTGGGTCACCTGGCATTGGTCACTGTCGGAAGACAGGATACTGGGCTAGATGGACATTCGGTCTAACCCAATATGGCCATTCTTATGCTCTTATGTTCACTGTTTTTTAGACAAAAGAAATATTTTTAGTTCCCACATGCGCTATTTCTTTCAGAACTTTAAAAAGATGTACTATTCTATTTTTAGATGAGAATGTAGATAAAACATAAATAGCATATGGTGATAGATGGGAGATAATTAATTTAATAGATAAACTGTTCTGATAGATGAAAACCAAATAGGATAAACTGGTCACACTAATGTTTTGATCCTGTTTTTATTGAAATCAACAGGACTTTGCCATTGACTTCAGTGGGAGCAGCATAAAGAGCTAATGTGACGTTTCTTCTTTCATTTTACTACATACTACAATACTGGCAACACAATGTACTGTCCTCTTTGGCTTCACTCTTTTGTGCAAACTGTGAAACTTTTGGCTTGTCATGTGTTTGTGATGTTCTTTTGGATTTTGCAAGTTGCACTTTGAATGGCACTTGTGACAGAGACACATTAAATGAAACTGGGTTTGAAGAATTAAATTAACTAAAAGCACAAGCAGTCAGACTTTAGTCAAAGTGCACTAAGATTAAGCATCTCCACTGCATGGGTGCTCTCTCATATCTTGGTTGCGAGATGGCCCAAACATATTTCATGTTTAATTTGACTATATAAGCTTTTCTTAATAAAGCAACATCTAATCTACTGACATTGTTTTCAATTGCCAAAACCCGAAGGTGGAATAAAGATGCTTGAGAAGAACACAAGAATAATAACAGTGCAGGGATTTCTAAATTATGTGCTATTATTTTCTCTTTCATCAATATCATTTTCTATCCCCTCAGTTCCGTGATTCAACTTTTATAGGACAGCCATAGCGAACTAAGGTCTGGGTGGCCTGGAGGTAGAATTGGCTCTAATATGAGGGTCATCCTGCATGATGAATGAAAGTGAAGAGGTATGCCCTGAAGTGATTTGGATTTCTAAGATAGCTCCTAAGGGTCATAGAATCAGAATATCAGGGTTGGAAGGGACCTCAGGAGGTCATCTAGTCCAACCCGCTGCTCAAAGCAGGACCAATCCCCAACTAAATCATCCCAGCCAGGGCTTTGTCAAGCCTGACCTTAAAAACCTCTAAGGAAGGAGATTCAACCACCTCCCTAGGTAACCCATTCCAGTGCTTCACCACCCTCCTAGTGAAAAAGATTTTCCCAATATCCAACCTAAACCTTCCCCACTGCAACTTGAGACCATTACTTATCCTTATCTTTTCCATTTATGTGCATGCATGTCCGGGTTTGGCATGTACTGCATGTCTTATCCTGTGGGATCCTGAAATTTTAAGTATCTATTCTCCTGTCAGTGTATGTGTGTAACACCCATTAACATTAACAAGAGTTATATGGGCACGTATGGTGAGGCGGGAGAATAAACATCATAATCATGGAGACACACAGTTGCAGGTGTGGCTCTAGAAGAGACTGATCTTCATGTATATTGCTAAAATAATATGACCATAGGGGAAAACTTAATAATGGCCCACTGAGTGTTTTATATGAGTACAACTTATAAAAGTCCATTATGAAATATTCAAAAATCATACATATTGTATTTGATTAATATTGCAGGCTGAATTGAACCAGGCCTCTGTTTCAGCTGGCTGAAGTTCAAGGCATTAATACTCTCTATATAGCAAAATCTATACCCCAAAATAATGAAATGCAGCTTGTGTGTGCAAGGGAAAGTGTATGTGATGCTGAGTTCTTCCCAGAATTTCCCACTGATGTTTGGGGGCTGAACTGCAACCAGCCATTCTACAATATTCTTTTGGTTTCTGTGGCTGGGTGAGATTGCTAGCGGTTTCCCTTTACATCTCCATTGGTGGTTGTGGGTTTGTTGTTGTTTTTTTGGGGAGGGGGAAGTGTCAGTTGTTACCAGAATCCCAATAATTTCCCATTTCTAATGGGGTAGGGGTACTGGATTACAAGATGAAGTGACAAGCTGCACTTGTATTCTCCAAGTATCACATTGCTATCTGTGAGAAGCAGGACTGGGTGACAAATGTATTCCCCATACTTCTTTATACCACAACAAGATGTCACTGGGCAAAAAATTAAACCAAAAAAGGTTAACTTAAATAATCAGCATGAAATACTCTGCTGATTCCAAGAATAGCTATTTCAGTGCTGGATATTTCTTGGGAATTAATGGATGCCATTCTAATGCTTGTTGCTCCATTAGTCCATATAATCAGCTTGTACCAAAACAATGTAGATGTTTAGGACGCAATCAGGCAAAGTGCTGAGCACCTTGTTCTCAATCCAGCAAAAGACTTAAGCAAAAGACATGGTTACCTTTAAACATGAGTAGTTTCATACCTTGCAAGGTGCAAACTCTCTGGCACTTGAGGAGTATAGAGTAGAGGGATGAGAAATCCTCAACGCAAGGCTTGAACATGCTTGCCATCAGCCTCCAAATTTTGTTCACATCTATGAGCATTTTGTCAAACCTATAGGTTAAATTTTTTGCTCTATTTGAATATCTACAAAACTTGGTGATTGATGAAATTCATTATATAATACACCTCTACCCCAATATAACGCTGTCCTCGGGAGCCAAAAAATCTTACCGTGTTATAGGTGAAACTGCGTTATATTGAACTTGCTTTGATCCGCCAGAGTGCGCAGTCCCCCACATCCCCAGAGCACTTCTTTACCGCGTTATATCTGAATTTGTGGTATATCGGGTCGCGTTATATCGGGGTAGAGGTGTATGTTAAAACTGTGAAGGAGTGTGTATGTGAAAGAGAGGTAAAGAAAGAGAGAATCCTAAAGCATTTTCCTACTTCACAGGAAACCAAACTTTGGCCATGGAAAAAAACATTTTCATTTGAACTCAAACTTGAGAGTCTTTGAAACCAGGTAGATTGGTTTTGACAAGATTTGTGTCTCTCTTTTGAAATGGCCTTGAATGGTTTCCACAAGTCTTGAACCAGAAGTATCAAAACAATTTATTCATGAGAATGAGTGACTGCAACAGCAGAACGTCTGCAAGCCTAGACATCAGGAGATAAGAATGACCATGGGTCAAAATGCAAATCTTTAAGAAATAAAAGCTAAACTAATTGCTTTAAATTATGTTCCCTTAAATAATTTCTTATCTCAAACACAAACATAACTCACTTAACAACACAAACATAAACAAAGAAATCCCAATATATCAATCAAGCTATTGCACCTACAAGCTGGAAAAGGAAGAGTGGGAAATAGAGAGGAAGGCATGGAAGTCCCAGTCTCAAAGTGGGAATTGTTAACTGCAACCTTTTTGATTTAGAAAGGACTTTTTAATTATGTTTTGTGACCAAAATCCTTCCCCATACTTTCAGATTTTAAATTGCCGGGCAATTAGTCTAATAGTCATGCTACCTGGGGATAAGAACATCAGGCGATACCAATGCTCCTGAGGTATATGATTACTGTATTTGTGATATGATTTGTAATGAGAAAAATAAATAGCAGAAGCATATGATTATTTCTGTAATTTAACTTACATTTTTGTAAAACTGGTAATAACTGGAATAATTTAGATCTCATAAAAGACAGAGATGCACTACTGTACCTAAAATCAAAGCCCATGAAAACCTTTTAATACAAGAGATAATCAGATATGTTCAATACAAGCAGCTGTTAAGTGAATCTTATTGTTTTGTGCATGTTTTATTTTTGCCGCCTTGGCATGATTACATTTAATAACATAGATAGTGGATCAGCACACTATATTTCCAGATGTGTTCTATTGTAACTGTTGCAAAACAAGAAGGTTTGGCATAGTTTGTAATAAAATGTTAAAACAAATATTCAAAGTAAACTTAATAACAACAATAATGTGCCAGCACCTCCATTGATGTAATGGCTCCACTGAAGTCAAAGTAGATCTGGGCTTAGGTGCTTGTTCTGTGTATGTTCTGAATACAGTACTGCAGTGGATGCAACAGGAATTATAGACCAATGTCAGATTAGCATCATGCTATCAATAGGATAACTGCACCTGTATTGGTCATTACATATCTCTGTAAGTTCATATCACTGGTCACATTTTAACTTACAGGTTAAAATCAGTTTGTCCATGTTGCAGGGCTAGGTACATCTCTCTCCCCTCTCTGAGTGCATCTCTCTTAGGTGTCAGGCCTCTCGCCTTCAGCCTTCTGGGGGTGAAATTCTCCAATTCTCCCACTCTTAGGCCCACTATGAGTTTAGGTCGACTTTAGCAGCGTTAAATCGAATTAAGCCTGGACACGTCCACACGACGAAGCCCTTTCTTTCGACTTAAAGGGCCCTTTAAACCGGTTTCTTTACTCCACCTCCGACGAGGGGATTAGCGCTAAAATCGGCCTTTGCGGGTCAGATTTGGGGTAGTGTGGACGGAATTCGACGTTATTGGCCTCCAGGAGCTATCCCACAGTGCTTCATTGTGACCGCTCTGGACAGCGCTCTCAACTCAGATGCACTGACCAGATAGACAGGAAAAGCCCTGAGAACTTTTGAATTTAATTTCCTGTTTGCCCAGCGTGGAGAGCACAGGTGACCATGATGGAGTCCCAGGATCGCAAAAGAGCTCCAGCATGGACCAAACGGGAGGTACGGGATGTGCTCGCCATATGGGGAGACGAATCAGTGCTAGCTGAACTCCGTAGCAGTAAACGAAATGGCAAAATATTAGAAAAAGTCTCAAAGGCCATGAAGGACAGAGGCCATAACAGGGATGCACAGCAGTGCCGCGTGAAAATTAAGGAGCTAAGGCAAGCCTACCACAAAGCCAGAGAGGCAAACGGAAGGTCTGGGGCAAAGCCGCAAACATGCCGCTTCTATGCGGAGCTGTATGCCATTCTAAGGGGTGCAGCCACCACTACCCCAACCGTGTGCTTTGACTCCATCAATGGAGAATCACGCAACAGGGAAGCGGGTTCGGGGTACGCGGAAGATGATGATGATGATGATGAAGACAATGAAGATAGCTCACAGCAAGGAAGCAGAGAGACCGGTTTCCCCAACAGCCAGGATATGTTTATCACCCTGGACCTGGAACCAGTAACCCCCAAACTCACCCAAGGCATGCTCCCAGACCCTGAGGGCACAAAAGGGACCGCTGGTGAGTGTACCTTTGTAAATATTACACATGGTTTAAAAGCAAGCGTGTTTAATGATTAATGATTAATTTGCCCTGGCAATCGCGGCCAGTACAGCTATTGGAACAGTCTGTTAACGTGTATGGGGATGGAGCGGAAATCCTCCAGGGACATCTCCAGAAAGCTCTCCTTCATGTACTCCCAAAGCCTTTACAAAAGGTTTCTGAGGAGGGCTGCCTTATCCCGTCCGCCATGGTAGGACACTTTACCACGCCAGGCCAGTAGCACGTAGTTTGGAATCATTGCATAACAAAGCATGGCAGCGTATGGTCCCGGTGTTTGCTGGCATGCAGACAACATCCATTCCTTATCTCTCTTTGTTATCCTCAGGGGAGTGATATCATTCACGGTCACCTGGTTGAAATGGGGTGATTTTATTAAGGGGACATTCAGAGGTGCCCGTTCCTGTTTGGCTGAACAGAAATGTTCCCCGCTGTTAGCCACGCAGTGGCAGGGAGGGGTGAAGTGATCATCCCAGAGAATTGTGTATGTGTGTGTGTGTGGGGGGGGTAGTTGGGTTTGTGCTGCATGTTAACCTGGAAACCACAGCCCCTGCTTTTACATGGCCAACCCAATGGGTCCTTGGTATGGGAAATGAGGGCGCTGCTGTTTGAAACCATTCCCACATGTTATGAAGGTTAAAAAAGCCAAAAGACTGTGGCTTACTATGGCTGCCTGCAAGCCAAATTCTGTTGCCTGGCACTATGTGAGTAATCGCTCACACCAAACCAGCAGGCCATCAATATAAGAGGAAAAATGCGACCTTGTAACGAAAGCACATGTGCTGTGAAATGTGAACAGCAAAATTTAACGTGAAAGAGTGTACCCATTGTTCTCTAAAATGTGTCTTTTTTAACCACCTCTCCCTTCTCCTCCACCAGCTGCAAATGTTTCTCCTTCGCAGAGGCTAGCGAAGATTAGAAGGAGAAAACGGCGGACTCGGGATGATATGTTCTTGGAGCTCCAGATGTCCTCCCATGCTGAAAGAGCACAGCAGAATGCGTGGAGGCAGTCAATGTCAGAATGCAAAAAAGCACAATATGAATGAGAGGAGAGGTGGCGGGCTGAATCGCGGGCTGAACAGAGCAAGTGGCAGGCTGAAGATGATAGGTGGGGTCAGCTTGCAGACAGAAGGCAAGAGTCGATGCTCTGGCTGCTGGAGCATCAAACTGATATGCTCCAGCATATGGTTGAGCTGCAGGAAAGGCAGCAGGAGCAGAGACCACTGCTACAGCCCCTGTGTAACCAACAGCCCTCCTCCCCAAGTCCCATTGCCTCCTCACCCAGACGCCCAAGAACACGGTGGGGGGGCCTCCGGCCACCCAGTCACTCCACCCCAGATGATTGCCCGAGCATCGGAAGGCTGGCCTTCAATAAGTGTTAAAGTTTTAAAGTTTTAAACTGCAGTGTGTCCTTTTCCTTCCCTCCTCCACCACCCATCCCGGGCTACCTTGGCAATTATCCCCCTAGTTGTGTGATGAATTAATAAAGAATGCATGAATGAAAAGTAACAATGACTTTATTGCCTCTGCAAGCGGTGCTTGAAGGGGGGAGGGGAGGGTGGGGTGGTTGGTTTACAGGGAAGTAGAGTGAACCGGGGGGTGCGGGGGCGGAGGGTTCATCAAGGAGAAACAAACAGAAGTTTCACACCATAGGCCTGGCCAGTCACAAGACTTGTTTTCAAAGCTTCTCTGATGAGCACCGCGCCCTGCTATACTCTTCTAACCGCCCTGGTGTCTGGCTGCATGTAATCAGCGGCCAGGCAATTTGCTTCAACCTCCCACCCCGCCATAAATGTCTCCCCCTTACTCTCACAGATATTGTGGAGCGCACAGCAAACAGCAATAATAATGGGGATATTGGTTTCGCTGAGGTCTATTCGAGTCAGTAAGCTGTGCCAGCGCGCTTTTAAACGTCCAAATGCGCATTCCACCACCATTCGGCACTTGCTCAGCCTATAGTTGAACAGGCCCTGACTACTGTCCAGGCTGCCTGTGTACGGCTTCATGAGCCATGGCATTAAGGGGTAGGCTGGGTCCCTAAGGATAACGATAGGCATTTCAACATCCCCAACGGTTATTTTCTGGTCCGGGAAGAAAGTCTCTTCCTCCAGCTTTTAAAACAGACCAGAGTGCCTGAAGATGCGAACATCATGTACCTTTCCCGGCCATCCCACGTTGATGTTGGTGAAACGTCCCTTGTGATCCACGAGGGCTTGCAGCAGCATTGAAAAGTACCCCTTGCGCTTTATGTACTCGGTGGCTTGGTGCTCCGGTGACAAGATAGGGATATGGGTTCCGTCTAATCGCCCCACCACAGTTTGGGAATCCCATTGCAGCAAAGCCATCCACTATGACCTGCACGTTTCCCAGAGTCACTACCCTTGATATCACCAGGTCTTTCATTGCCCTGGCAACTTGGATCACAGCAGCCCCCACAGTAGATTTGCCCTCTCCAAATTGATTCCCGACTGACCAGTAGCTGACTGGCATTGCAAGCTTCCACAGGGCTATCGCCACTCGCTTCTCAACTGTGAGGGCTGCTCTCATCCTGGTATTCTGGTGCTTCAGGGCAGGGGAAAGCAAGTCACAAAGTTCCATGAAAGTGCCCTTACGCATGTGAAAGTTTCGCAGCCACTGGGAATCGTCCCACACCTGCAACACGATGCGGTCCCACCAGTCTATGCTTGTTTCCCGGGCCCAGAATTGGCATTCCACGCCATGAACCTGCCCCAGTAACACCATGATTTGCACATTGCTGGGGCCTGTACCTTGTGAGAGGTCTATGTCCATGTCAATTTCCTCATCACTCTCGTCGCCGCGCTGCAATCGCCTTCTCGGCTGGTCCTGGTTTTGCTTTGGCATGTCCTGGCTCTGCATATACTCCAGGACAATGCGCATGGTGTTCATAGTGCTCATAATTGCCGCAGTGATCTGTGTGGGCTCCATGATCCCAGTGCTATGGCGTCTGGTCTGAAAAAAGGCGCGAAACTAGTGTCTGACGGAGGGAGTGAGGGGCGAGTGACGACATGGTGTACAGGTACAGGGAATTAAAATCAACAAAGGTGGCTGTGCATCAGGGAGAAACACAAACAACTGTCACACAGAATGCCCCCACCCAAAGATTGAACTCAAAACCCTGGATTTAACAGACCGTTGATTTCATGGAGGCAGGGGGAAGCAAATGAATACAGAACAAATCTGGTCCATCTATTTTTTACATCTTAAGCTGGCAGCAGACGGTGAAGCATGACTGATAGCCATCGACATCTTCTAGGTGCTTGGCAGAAAATGATGTACTACGACTGATAGCCATTATCGTCAAGACGGTTCAATAGGACTGCCAGGTTTCCAGGAGACAAAATGAAGAATCAGATGCCCAGAGTGGAAAGTTTGGTTCAGTATATCTTAGAGGAATCTGCTGAAGAAGTTTCCCGGGTGCCTCTGATTGAACTCACTGAGGAATATGATGATGACAGATATCAATCATAATACACCATCCACTGCCAAAAGGTAAGGAGCTGCTGCTGTGTAGCAATGCAGCTCCACGTCTGCCAGCACCCAGATAGCCAATGACGGCTACCAGTCATACTGCACCGTCTACTGCCAAAAGGCAATTAGCTGTTGCTGTGTAGCACTGCAGTACCATGTCTGCCAGCACCCAGATGACATATGGTGATGGTGAGCTGAGCTGAGCTGAGCGGGCTCCATGCTTGCCGTGGCATGTTGTCTGCACAGGTAACCCAGGTAAAAAGGCGCGAATCGATTGTCTGCTGTTGCTCTGATGGAGGGGGAGGGGCCTGACGACATGTAACCAGAACCCCCCGCGACACTGTTTTTGCATCATCAGGCATTGGGATCTCAACCCAGAATTCCAATGGGCGGCGGAGACTGCGGGAACTGTGGGATAGCTACCCACAGTGCAACGCTCCAGAAGTCGACGCTAGCCTCGGTACTGTGGATGCGGTCCGCCGACTTAATGCACTTAGAGCATTTTATGTGGGGACACACACAATCGACTATATAAAACCGATATCTATAAAACCGGCTTCTATAAATTCGACCTAATTTCGTAGTGTAGACATACCCTTAGAGTGGGCCCTTGGATACATAGCCTTATGTATCAACCGGGCTTATCCAGCAGGTCCAACTGGGTTTGGTACCTGTGGTTCTTCCTTCCAGGAGTCTGTGATCAGAAGTGAGTATAGTAACCAGACAGCATTCTTAAAACCAAAGTACTGTTCAATTTTAATAGTAGGAACAAAGCATTTAGAGAAAGAGATTTTTAAACAGCACTCTACATGCATATATATTTTGCCTGTAGGTTTACTATCCCCTCATGGTAGGCCTAACAACTTCAGATACTGCAGTGAGTCAGTCTGCATAGCTCCCCAACAACTGCCTCCCTCCTGGATAGAGAGAGTTTCTTTTTATCCAGCCCAAGTTCCTTTCTCTTTTCAGTTCCCAGGCGTTTGGTCCTGCTTGTCAAAACCAGTCTGGTAGGCTCTGAAAGAGATTGAGCAAGTATTCCCAAAGCCAAAGGCTCTCCCATTGTCCCATAACAGCCCTTAAGTGTTTGCCATAAGGTGGTTCATGTTGAACAAATATTTCTCTTTCTGCTTTTTTTCCCCAACAGCCCTGTTGATTTAACCAAACATAGTAATGCAGTAAACATCTCACTAACTATGCCAGTATACAATATTTATAAAGTATTACAGAGGAGCTGTATCTCCATCACACAGCGTGTCTGCCTTTCTTGAGGGCACCACAATGCAGTAAAGTAAATTCCCTTTATTGGCATGTTCAGCATGGGGATTAAATGTCAGGGAGCAGAAGCTAGTTGCCATTTGGGTTTCCCAATGAAAAAGAATTTGAGGATCTTTGCCATGAAAATATAAGTGCCAAATTCTGTCTGCTCTTGCATGGATGTACAGTGGAGAGGAGACGACACAGGTCACTATCCCCATGCATATCTGTATAAAGACCAGCCTGAATCATGGTTCTTTATGTAAAACAGTGGGTTAGTGTGTGTAATAAGGTCTCCCTTTATTAACTGACACCAGTGCTTATTTCAGCCTTATGCTTTCAAAGTTAAGGGAGTTACTTCTCTAGCACAATCATAGGGGCTTTTGCTGCTGAAGGGCTCAATTTATGACCAGGGTATCTGTCTAGATATATAGTCACAATGTATTACATTTGTGCTTCTTAAGTGGGAGAATAGTATTAAGAACTGCCACCAATGCTATGCACCCCAAAGAACCATGACACCCACCATCTTTTGCAGTGCCTATCCTTATGGTAATTTTTCTGACAAAGTTGGGGGTAGCGGAACGAGATGCTCCTTCACAGCACCTTGAGGCCCCTGTAGTCCCTGAGATATCTGTTATCAAACCTAAAATATAGAGGTGCTAAGGGGGATAGTGATTTTTTTCTAAAAACTTGACTGTCAGGCAGGTTTTTGCAAGTGTTCAGGGGTCTAATTACCATGCATCACATATCAGTAGAATAACAGAATTAAAGACTGTGTACATGAGACACCTGGGGGAGACGATGGCTTTCTCTACTCCTTGGGGCAGAATAAATTAACCGTACTGTGGCTATCTCAGGAAGGGCCCACAATGATTGTCACCCGTTTAGTCCAGTCCTCAAATTAATTGGAGACAAGGTAAGAAGTGAAACACAGATGGAATATGCAGAACAGCAGTACTTTGAATCAGAATTATTATTTATTGAACAAAGTTATATTTGTTTTTTAATTAGAAGAAGTGGAGGGATAAAAACAAGAGGTCAGAAAACACTTTCCTCAATTTCAGAATTTATTCATAATCTAAAGATTAAGGACCTTTCACCTTTGCAAACCAGGAATATTAATCTTAAAGTGACAGATTGCTACTTTGAACCCTTGCTAAGTGATGGTGATGGTTCAGCTGTTAGGTTTAAATTCAAATTAAATTCAATTAATTTCAATAAATGCAATTAATTAATTAACAAGCAATTATGCAATGCAAATTTAAAATTAGTTAAATGCTATTCTTACTCGCTTAACATGTAAAAACCAAATAAGCTGCTATTATATATAATATGTATTTTCATTACATGAGACATCATATGAGACATCATAATTCTCAAGATTTGCAAAATATTTCTTAATGATTTTTAAGATATTAAGCACTTCTTACTGTTCATCTTAATGAACCTTCTTACTTTTGTAATGTACCTTACAGTCATTCTGAAATGTGCTTGGCCTTAAATTTGTAAATGCTAATCTACTTAGAAATGTAAGGGTATATTCTATACTGTAATCACAGAGGGTGTATACATCTTCAGTAGCCATACCGAAGCTAGCTTTAATCTAGCTAGCTCAAATACCGGAGCAATGAAGCTGAGGCAGCACACGCTTTCATGTGAGCTGTACTAGTCCACCCAGAACTGTTGTAATTACTCATGATTCCATCTTGCACTCCTGCAACTTCACTACTCCTGTACTCAAGCTAAAGCTAACGTGGGTTTGTCTAGCTGAGCTGTAATCAGAGTACTGATCTATCAGTGCACCATATTCTTCATGTATCCATGACAGTATGTTTCCTCTACCAACTTTAATACCTCTTTGAATGCATGCAGAGTATAAATATACCAATACAATATATACCTGTATCTAATCTCAGGGCACTTAAATCAGTTCTTCAACACAAATGTTACAGGAAAACCCTCATACACAGTCACTCCCAAGTGTTGAGGTTTCAGAGGTGCTCTTGATAACACTATAGGGCACATTCTCAACTTACTAGTAGGAGTATGAAAGGGAGCTAAGCTGTGTCCAAATGGACAGACCCATATCTATTACTACACCTGTCTGGGATGGTCTAGATAATACTTTGCCCTGCAATGAGTGCAGGGGACTGGATTAGATGACCTCTCAAGGTCCCTTTCAGGCCTATGATTCTATGATTATATTAATCAGAACATGACTCATTCTGTGTGTAATGGACAAAGTTCTGTAAGAGAGAGAAGAATTTGGATCATTATCTTTTCAAGAGATCTTATAGTTTTGAAGCTATTCCACTCTGTTTTTTCCCTGGGCCAGACTACAAGTTTCAGTTAGCTATCCTATCTCTCAGTAATTAATATTAATGGCAGAAATAACTGATGTGGCTCATTAGAAGTACCCAGAATTCTACAGAAGATATAGAATAATATATGGAGCTACCCTGAAGAATTTAATCTAATGGTATTTACAAACTTTGAATCAGAGTCTAATCTTAGAGGCACATTGTATATCCCTACATGTCTCAAGTAGAGCTCATTGGAAACATTGAGATGAAATAGTTTTCTATTGGACACTGCCTCTTTGACCAAGCCTTTTAAAAAAAATTTGTTTAGGAAAAAAATCAGAAAAAACCATGTTTAAATGTGGATATATACTATTTCGACATGCCCATACACTGTTTTGACGTATACTTGTTTAAATGTTGAAATATACTCTTTCAACCTGATCATAATGGAAAGTTTTGATTTTATTTCAGAATGCCCTTATATTTTGAAATTTATTTAATTTTATATTAAAATTATTATAAACATATTTGAAATCCCATTTTTTCCAGGAAAGAAAATCCATTTGCCAGACAGCTCTAGTCTCAACTTTCTTCCGCTATGTGCCTCCATTGTAAGTATTCAGGAAAGGCAAACTAATTTGAATAAAATAATCACAGAATCTGTGTTCTAAAATTCCATCCAAATCAAAACTTTGTAGCGGTTCAAAAGAATTTAGTTAGCCTTCATTTGTGTGCTGTTTTCCAATGTAATGTACCTCTGAATTTTTGTATTCTAGTCAGCAGAGGAAATGGAAAATGACTAAATATAATGAGAAAGGTTGTTCAGACCCAACTCCAAAAAGGCAATGATGAAAAATCTGGCAAAGTCCATTTGTATGATCATTCTAGCCAAATGTTGACAACCTAAGTGGTTTGGAAAGTTTTAATAAATATCTACTCTAGAAGTGGATAAATAACTGATTTTTCAGATTGGTGGCAGTTCTGAAACAAGACAGATAGTCAGTTCAACCTGAATCAAAACAAAAAACTGCAAAATTTTGACCAATTGAAATAGTGAACAAAAATTTTGGTTTTGGTTGAACTAAATGTTTCATTCAATCAGAACCTAAACATTTCATTTCTGGGAAGGTTTAAAATAAAAATCAAAGGAAATGAAGGGCTTAATTCACAAAGGAAGAGGTACCCTCAATCTCTAGCCCAGTGGTTTGGGCACTCACCTGGGATGTAGAAGCTCTGGTTAAACACCTTCCTCTGCCTGATAGGGAGCAGAGATTTGAACTTGTGTCTTCAACCCCCCATCCCAGGTCATTTGGCCAAAGAGAAAATGGGAATGACTTTATAGCCTGGTAGCTGGTGTACAAGTTACAGATCCAAGTTACAGGCCCGGCTCCAATGACTATTTAATTATTTATACGAATTGGAACAGCTTCAACATGAGAATGAGAGAGCCCCACCATGGAATATCCCCATTGTTAAGGCATTCTCTTGTAATACTGAAAACATACACTCATTTTTTTCCTGTGCATCAGGGGAAATTGAACTCAGGCCTCCTACATCCCAGGTGAATACCCTAACCACTGGGCTCAAGGTTATAAAGGGGGTAGTAGTACTACTACCACCTTCTTCACCAGCTGTATTGTGATTGGCTCCTTAGTCCCCTTGTGAATCCAGTCCCAAAAATGTTTTTTTGGAAGAAACTATTCAGCGAATTCATACACAATTTGCTAATAGTTTTGGGTCGACTGAATCTGCATTTTCAGTGAGTTAACTATTTGTTTGAAAATTTTTGCTTATCTCTTATCCAAACATGCTGGTACTTATTTGAACCTTGGGATAAGTGGATAACACTGCACTGAAGTATATGGATTTGAACCTGCTTACCTTAGGTATGAATTTGATCCTACCCTTCAGTTTTCCCAGTGCTTCAAAACTATGGAGCAATGGCTTATTTGTACAGGACACTAAATCTAGTTCTTCATTTTAAAGCTAACAAAGGAGGTTTTTAAAAAAATACGTGATAGACACATAATAAGCTCATACTGCTGTTTTCTCAGTTTTGCTACTGTATATGTTGCCAGTGTTCTGTAGTCTCCCAGTGAGTTTGAGAACCATATTCAGTTCAATAAAGAAGTCGTCAGAGTTTTACATCTCTGCCACAGAAGAAAAAGGAAGTTCTTGACTAAAGGAGTGGTGCAAACTCTTTGTAGAAAATTAAAGTGAATCATTCTTTTTTATATACAGGAAAAAATAGAAACTGTCCCAGTGTAATTCTCTGTTTCTTCTTCTGTCTGGCAGTTAAGATCCCATGACCATGTCTCTTTGATCTTACTCGTTGCCTTGCTATCTCTTTGAAGCAGCATGGCACAAACTCTGGGTACCAGCTTATTAAAGCTCAACTTATTGTTAAAAGCAAATTCCAACTGAGTATAAGCTGATTCAAGTAAGATCCCTTCGAATTGTTTACAAAGAATACCACTAACGGGGAAGGGCAGAAGGGGGATTGAAAAAAGAATTGCCTTGTAATTTGTTTTCAACTGTATTAACTCTCTTTTTAAAGAAACTATTCATTTTCTAAATTCTATTGTACTATAGCCCCATGGACACATTCCCTCATGTCAATGAGGATGCACAGGTGTAACTGACAGCAGAAATTGGCTTCCAGTATCTGAAGTTATTTCCATGTACTGAAAAATCCATAAAAGAGAAGATATTCCCCCTATCAACTGTTAAATTATCCATCCTTTATTTGGAATATATATTATGTTATGTTATGTTTGTTATGCCCCACAGTATTTTCCCTTATGGGTCTCACCCATCACTTTAAATCCTGTCCTAGTGTTATGGTAAGACCCTCATGCCACCATGAAGTATAAAATACTTCCTATAGACAACATATTTTTTCCACATGAGGCTTAGCTCAAATGGAGACATGGAGGAGCCAAGCTTCCCCTCAGTTCTGTTCTTTTGTGCAGAGATGGTGCTCTGTCTCTGTCTCTGCCCATCTCACTGTCATTGCTTAGGAGGTGGGCAGACACCATTCTTGCACAATTACTTATATTTAAATTCAGATTCAGACTTCCAGTCTTCTGAAAAAGGCTTCCTAATGGGTGACAGGGCAGAGCTCTGGAAAGCAGAGATAGTCTCTGCCTCATTGACAGACCCCTGACCACAGCAGGAGACCTAAACTAGAAAGGGAACCTCAGATTTCTGCAGCTTCCATGGATGGCTCACTAGGGAAGAATTCCTTACATAGCATGGGGAACTGGATTTCAAAGAAACTGCAGGATCTAAGTAGACAGCAGTCTGTTCCCCACGCCAAACTCCAGAGATGTCTTCTTTCCCAAGAGCAATACTCACATCAATTATGACTGCCCCAACAGAGCCACAGAAAGTCTGAGGTACCCTCAGGAATCTAAAGCCACTCATTGCTGCCAAAGAGCACTCTTTGCATTCCTTAAATTGGGGCATGAACCTCTTTGAGTGGGTCGCACCTCTTCAATGCAAGTGTTACCTGCCTACACCTTGAGAAGGAAGAGCTAGCAAACTCCTACCTGCCATTTCCCCCAACACCAAGGCATGCCTTGTGGTCTCTTAACTTTCCAGTGCTTATATCCTCTTATATTTCCCCCTCTCAAAATCTGAAACCCCTTCTAGAGTGCTTAAACTCAAGGTCTTGCTGTTGAGGTAATTGGGCCTATAAATTTATGCTAATTGGGAGTGTAAACCTGGCTTGTCATGAGTAATTAGACATGGATAAGGCCTTATTTTGTGGTAGACAGGGTTAGGGTGGTAAATGGATCAGCAAACTGGAAATAGAAGGTTTTTACTAGCTAAGATTATGGGGAACTACCAAGGAACCATATCCAATGGACAAGATAAAAAGGATAATCTAAGTCAGAAATGTAAAGATGAGGTAAAAAGTAAATTGTGCATGGACAGAGCATGATGTACAGGAATTGGTTCCTACAAAATAACCAGGCCAATCCCAATACCTGTGATACAATGTATAATAAATGCAATGTAATGTGTAAATGTATAGAAAGGAAGAGGTTAGTTGTGTAACTTTGGATATGTGGTATACCCTGTACCCACCCTTTACACTTGAGCCTGATCAACTCAAGTGTAGTTTGACAGTATGCCAATAAAGAAACTTCAGTCATGAGTTTGGAGTCAGCTAAGTTCTTGGGAACTGAGTGGATAAGGCCTCAGAGGCTACTGAATGGATAGGGTCTTAGAAGCCACCCCAACATACTCCTGCATGGCTAAGACCTCAGAGCCAAACCCAACTTACTAGTGTCATGATTCAGATCCACTCATCCGAAACAGGTAACCTATATATCCCTTAGTGTGAGGGCTGCAACCAAGCATGAAGAGAAATGGCATGGGGTGAGTTTAAAGGTTTAAATATGAAGAAGTTAATACCACACCGGAGAAGTAGGTTAAAACTAAGGACAGATCCTACCGCTTCCCCAGAGAAGTATTAGGGGAGATTGGGACCAGGTGAAAAAGGCACTCCAGAGAGCAGTCTTCAAGAAAAAAATGATTAGCAGAGCACAGCAGAGATCTGTTAAATGCCATAAATAATAAAGTATTGGTAAAGCACAGCAAAAGTGTGTTAAATGCCATAAAATAGGATCCATTGGCAGCCATAGAAAAAATACTATCTATTTTTTTTGTGGGGGTGTGAGGGTTATTCCTAAGGCAAAGGAAGCCCAAATCAAGGCAGCAGTTTCAAAAGAATTATTTCTCGCAACTAAAACTTTACAAAAAAATGTGCCACCTTAAAAAATAAATGTCAAAAGCATAAAAAGCAAATGAGAGTTGTACAGAAGGAAACAAACTAAATGGTAAAGATTCCTGAAAGGTCGTGGAGAAAACAATGTCTGTTACCAATGTCTGTTACCAAATCCAAAGTAAAAAGCACCTACCTTCAAGGACTATATTTAGTGAGTACATCTTTTCAACCAAGTGTACTAAGTTAAAAAATAAGTGCAAAAACATAAAAAATATAAACTTTATGCCACTGAAAGAATTCAGCTGAGAAATGTGAAAAATAAGCAAGCAATTAAGAAAAGAATGTGAGAACTTAAAGAGCTTTTACACAAATGACAATGCAGAGTTCAGAGAGAAAAAGTTGAGGTTTGTAAAAAGTGAATGTGTTAAAGAAAGTTAAAAGTTGTAAAGAAAAGGAATGTTTGGTTTGATAATGAAACCGAGTTATGGCAGTATAACTCAGTCACACTTGGTAAAACCCTTACTGATAAAACATATTATGCAAGGGAGAGGCCAGGTGGTAACAACTACCACCGCTATATGCTTTTTTCTCTCCAGAAGCCTTTACAGGCATTCTCAAGGAAATGGGTCCTTCCCAATGAATGTGTCTGTGAATGATCAATTGTGTGGGCTACTGCAGGCAGAGTGACACTCTGATTTGAATTATTGGACTATGAATAATTTAGTCAAAATCACTAAGAAGAAAATAGGAATTTCTATATGGCTTAACTGCTTCCAAATATACTGCTGGGACTGTAACCTGGGTATAGTTGTGTAAAAAATAATTAAGAGCAATGCAGGAGGCATAAGTCAGCACAAACAACACACTGTATATAAAAAAAGTGAAAACACCTAGTAAGTTGGAAAAAAATACTGCCTGTCAAAAAAAGAGAGAGAGAGAGAGAAAAAAAAAGTGTAATAGTCAGTTTTCTAAACCTCAGACACAGAAGAAAAGTAAGACAGGAAAAGCAGCAGTAAAACAAAACATTGTTAGAATCCAGCAGTTATCAAAGCCCAGGCCAAAAAAATATATATATATCGCCTGTAAAAACACTTATTAAAAGTATAAATAAAACATAAAAAAATGCTATTTAGAAATGTAAACAACTTAAATGTGTCATCTGCTCATAATTTGCAATTTACACAAAGACGACTTCAGTAGTGTAAAATCATTTTAGGAAAAAAGGTTCAAAGGCTTAGCTGGCACGGCTAAGCAGAGCAAGTTTAAAATATGTATTTGGCCTCTCATAATAAACTGTTTACAATGTAGCAAGGGACTGCAGAATTTAAGAAAACACCGATTTAAAAAGAAAATGTATGTGTAAAATGAATTGGCTTAAAAAAATTCCTCTAAATCCATCCAAATCTTTCATTCAAGGTTGCAAAGCTGACACAGACACTCTTTCCCTTGCAGCCATTATCTTGTGGTGGTGTTAACTTTGTTAGTTAACCCTTTGGGTGTCTCAATGCTTTTACAAAATTTAACTTTTTAAACAAAAAATGTTATAAATGTTAAACATAAATAAATAAATTAAATAAAATAGGGACTAAAAGTGCAGAGAGAAGCAGGATAATGGGAAGAGACCCTGAATCTCTATTTTCAATAATAAAGCAACAGCCAAATAGAGCTTCAAAATAAAGAAATGCATAAATAATAATTAGTAACAACAAATAATAAAACGACAGTGCACCTTCAGAGCCACAGCAAGAATGGGGCACAAGAAAAGCAATTTTTAGAAACCCAGAGCCTTTTGGTGGCTCTGAGTAATCAAGCAGTCACTTTAACAGGGATACATAAAAACTCTAATCACAAACCAAGCTTCTATTTTACATAAAGGTTAAGTTAATATAACCAATATATATTGTAAGTAATATATAATATAATATTGTATCATATATAACTAAATTAATGTGACTAATGTTATGTTATAGCAAATAAAAAATAAAAGTTAAACTATTAAAAATAATCCTGTGCATTCCTATTAAATATGCAGTGGATACAGTGAATTAAAATCCTATAAGGGTTCCAAAAGGAGCCACAATAGGTTGTGTTTTCTTTTTCAAATGGCTGTGTCCCTTAAAAGCAGAAACCAATCCAGCACCAAGAAAAATCAGTAAATATAAGGAGTAAAGCCCAACCTATAAAATCCTATTTGAAAGTGCCATCCAAAATCTGTTTTCTTTTAACAGGTTATTAATTATGATTAATCAAGCTACTTTAAATGGTGCAGTGGCCATTCCAAAAATATGACAACACCTCCCACTATTAAAATCCTATCCAAAAGTTCTGTTTAACTGTGGTATAAAACTGATGTCACTAAGGAAATAAAAACAAATACTATATGATAAAGTTTTGTAAATAAATACATAAATAAACAAAATGTTCTAAGATAAAAACAGATCCAAATAGTATAGCGTTTGGCTACCCTAACAGTGAACTCAACTGTAAAATCTAAGTATATGTTCACAAGATATCACACTAACCTATAACCACAAATGTTGTTGGGAAAAGGGGTAAAAAGGAGTCAGAAAGACTGAATTAGTCTAAACAGAAAAGGCCTACTGATGTAACGCAAGGACTGTGTTAAGATCATGTCTGGTAAAGAAGAATAGTGTAAGGCTGGAAATTAGTGAATCAAAACTGGTGTGTCAAAAATTAGGCCTAATTGGTGGACAAAATATTGAGGGGATGAGCTATTCCAATCATCACTGCACTTTGAGGTCCTTAAAGAACAAGAAGACTTTTGGAGAAAAAATAGCTACTGAAGCAAGCTTCACCATCCTGGCTGCCACCCCCACTATCTCCTGGAACCTTGGACCATATTTGTCCTAATCCTGAGACATGTTCACACAAAACAAGGACAGAGAGAGGGACCCAGGAAACACTGCTACCTCCACCAGCTCCGTCTGAACCCTGTATACCACCTCTGGATGTGAGACTTTTTCTCACTCCCTCCACACATCCCAACTTGTATTTTCTTTTTCCTTCCCCACTTTATTACTTCTCTTTCCTCTCTTTCTCTCTCTTTCTTTTTTTGTCTTCTATTCAATAAACGTCTGGCTTAGCTGACCAAGACTGTATTTTTTGCAACACTGATGTAAGCCTGTTACCAGAAAAAGGAAGCTAAATGCAATGCCTTAACCAGCCAGATGGTGGTACAAGTTTGCCAGGTCTCTAAGTGGCTGGCAAATCCATGTGTTGTGCTTGTGTTTCTCCAGCATTGAATTTGCAAGTGAGAGTCAACATCAGAGACAGAAGCTGTATTTTCCATCTTTGCTATTCATTTCTCTCCTTTTTTGTGTGTGTTTGTCTTCTTTTGACTTCTAGGAAACAGGACCGGACTTAACATCAAGAACAGCAGCAACATCTCGATTAACTTCTTCTCTTTTCCCCAAAAAGGATAATTACCATTTAAAAGATTGTTGGACATGGTGGGTTTCCTTCTGAAGACTGTCCAGTTTGAGAGAAAGGGAACAAGGAATGCTGTTATAATGAAAACCTTATTTAATACTTTACATTTCAACTGCTCTGTTTTTCCTTTTTTCAGTATCTTTAATAAAAGGTTAAATGGTTTTTTAGTGGTTTGTCAGGGCACTAAGCAGGTTGAGGGCTCTGTCTACCAAACCCAAATCATCTTTAACACTGTTTCATGTTGGACAGTGACAGCGTCTTGCTAACACTTTTAATTCTTTGGGCCCATATATTCCATCTAAATTAATAAAACAATGCCCACAATGTACAAGAACTGTGCACTCTTTCCTCAGACTGCACAGTCATCTTACATGCAGCTAAGTAATCTTTTAGAAAAGTCCACATAACAGTCATCTTGTGTTCCTGATTTAGTGCATATTTCCAGGCCTATGCAGCTTGGAAAGTCCCAGCTGCATGAAATAACCTGTTCTGCTATCTTTATTACTGTTATAAACTGGGAGCAGAGGGGAGAAAGCAAACTGGTATATGGATATTGATTTTTTTTTATGGATGGTACAATTTGAATTTGTTTGGATGGGGAATTTGGACATGATGTTCATTAACCAGTCAGCTGGCATGAATCATCGCTCACTATACTATTCAGCTTATAAAGAGACCTTTAATATTTTTGTAAATATCTTTCCTTGTAAGTTACTTAGCAAGTTTTCTATTCTCTCTGCCCTGTTTATTTCAGTTGGAGCTCTTGCTGGGTAAGAATGTAAGGTGATGAACACTCAAACTGGTATTTGTACTGTAGCTTGCCATGTCAATCATTGCCATTCCCTTGACCCATCTGCACAGGGCCGGCTCCAGGCACCAGCTTGCCAAGCAGGTGCTTGGGGCGGCCACTCCGGAGAGGGGCGGCAGGTCCAACTATTTGGCGGCAATTCGGCAGACGGTCCCTCACTCCCGCTCGGAGCGAAGGACCTCCCGCCGAATTGGCGCCGCAGATCGCGATCACGGCTTTTTTTTTTTTTTTTTTTGCGCCACTTGGGGCGGCAAAAACCCTGTAGCCGGCCCTGCATCTGCAATATCCTTTTTCTTTCACACTTGCTTAAAACACCGTTTCTTTGCCAATCTGATGCCCATACCCCTCTGCAGTGCTGTCAATCTCCTTCTAAGATAATGAGCATATCACTTCCACAGTGCATCTTTTCTCAACCAGTATGGTGCCTGAGATTCCAAATCCATATAAAAAAACCTCAAGTCTCTGTATAGCAACATGATGCACTACCACCAACCATGCCACTAAGTAGAAGTTATTAGGCTATTTCAGTGCACAAATAGCTAATAATATTGAACTGAATGTCCTGGGGTAGCTCAGAGCTAAAATTGAGCCAACACCCCCTAGGCACAGAACATTTGAATGCAAAATACAGATACCAATCACTCAGTATTAAAGATTAAATATGAATAGAAAGCTGAAAGTTAGAATAAAGCAGCTGAAACACATCATAATCTCACCTCTCTCTTTCTTTTGATATATCTTTATAATAGCAATTGATCTACTGTATAAAAATAGAAGCTATCAACACAGAAACAAAATATGGTAGAGACACAGTAGCATTTTAGGCGTATAACCCTTGCTTTCATTAGTTTGTTTCAACATAATTTTGCTGTAGTTTTTTACATATGTAACTCCTTTATTGATTTTAATTGGAGTATAGGGATATATTTGTCATTAAAGAAACATCTTTGAAGGGTTTTTTTAAGCCTAATTAAGGGGTTGTTTCTATACTAATCGTATAAACTGTTAGAATCACAAAACTAGTTACAGTGCATCTCATACAGTGTCAAGGCTGTTATTTCATTTATTTTCTTTGGGCTTTCAGTGTCATGGGCTTTAGCTCATAACAGTCTGACCTCTTGAGACTAACATTTAGTTGTCACATGTCTGTGGGACTCTTCTGTCCATACCTGAAGGCATTCCACATGCTGATTAAAGATCTTTGTAAAATTCACCTCTCAGTGCAACCCACCAGTGAGCCACCATCAAGCCAAAATGATGAAGTTGTACCAGCCTAACAGAGGAGAATTCTTTAAATTCTTGTGATTCTTTAAAAACAATCTGGTGTTCTTTTTTGTCTTCGCCAAATAGAACAACTTCTAACATCCAGACTGTGTATAAGGTACACTTACTGCCCTTAAAAACATTCCAATTTTGCAGTGTATAATTCTCAGGATTTCCACTTAGAGTTAGTCCAAAACTACAAAATGGTGTTTGTGAACAATTGTTCAAGATGCAAAAGTGTGGCTTAGTTCAGCCAGGTTTGCACCCTTTGTTATTCACTATTTGTGAACATTTGCAAGATAAAACTTTTTTTTTGCACAAATGTTTGGGGAAAACTTTGTATGAATATCCCTGTTCACATCCAACTGAATGCAAAAACAAGATTCCCTAGTTGAAATTCACTGTTTCAAAAGTTTCAGCTATACAGTCAGAAAGCAGAAACAATACTATATGATTAATCACAGACCACAAATCAGGACAAGTAAATAGTCAAAGTGATAATTTGCAAACAGCACGCAGGCTGAGATCCATCTGCATAAACTCTTCAGCCAATAGTTTAATAAAAAACAAAGTCTGTTCATAAATGATTTGTGAGCAGAAAAATAAGCTAAATTCACAATTAATATTATTTGCCATGGTTTATTCAATCAGCACTATTTATAGTATTCCCTCTACTTCTCTAGGCTTATTACAGAGAATATTGAAAACACTGAGGTAAAATTATTTAGTTCTCTAGAGCAATATAAACATTTTTAAGTATGACCACTATATTACTGTAAGCTTATTTACTGTCATATTTGCCTATACCACTATGCATATCTAGCTCATTATTTGTAAATGCTTTGAGATGCATTTAGTATGCTGCATTTAGACTGATTTAGTATGTAAATCATATAAAACAAACTATTCTATAATAATATTCCAGAAATGTATTTCTGTTCAGGAAAGAGATGATTTACAGGTTAAATAGACTCCTACGTTGTTTGGACAATGTATAAATTCATCGTCACTGCTTTTTCTTATACTGAGTACATATCAATACCCTTTTGTGCATTTCAGAACAACACAGAGTGCTAGAAAACATGGAAGGCAGCCAAAGAAGCAAAGAGAAGATCCAGAGGAACACCAGAGAGCTAGTGCAACATGGGAGATCCCAAAAGAGAATAATAAATGGCAAAGAAAAGATGAAAGAGGACACAGAAGAAAATGTAGAGAGCATTTTTGAGCTGGAAAACCATGAGAGAGCCAGGAATTAAAAGCCTGATCCAAAGTCCTTTCAAATCAATAGGCATTTTCCCCATTTACTTCAATGGGCTTTGAATCAGGCCCTAAGAGAACCTGGCTCACATGATTGAAGAAAGAGTGAAAATAGGTCTCATTTCAGAGAAAAAAAAAATGAAGATTTAGGTATCTGGTTCACCAAAACTCTCTGGCTTCCTAATGTGTTCAATTCTCTTGGGCAGCTTTGAAAATCTCAGCCTTATATTCTGAATGCCAAAGGAATTCCCATGGGAAAATATGAAAATCCTCAGAATTCATAAGCCATAAAATCTGATTTTTCTACATACGCGGTTCCATGGCCCCCTGTTAGCAAAATGGGCTGTAATATGCATGAATCCTAGATCAAAATCATATAGAAGCTTCTTACACCATTTTGAGCAGTTGAACACCTACACCAGAAACACTATGAAAGGAGAAACAACAACAAGGATCCTTTGAGCTGGCCAAATACAAGAAAGTATGGGGTAAAAACTGCATATGATTCAAAAACAATATAAACTGTCCAACAAATCTCTCTCTATGAACCTTTACACAGACTTCTAACGGGATCCTGTGTTCAGGAAACCTCCAAAACACTAAATGACAAAGAAGCTCCCAAGAAAACCAGCCAAATGAAAAAGCACAACAATAATCCTTGGTTGCCTATTATAGCTAAAATTATAATAATACTTTGCATTTCTGCAGTGCCTTCCAGTGGAAGATCAGAGTTCTTTACAATAATTAATGATTCAAACATCACAACAGCCCTATAAGGAGTCTGAAGAACAGCAGCAATGTTTTTGCAAATCTCCCAGCACACAGCGTATAAACCACTAATAACAATATATATGAAAGACAGGTATATTATATATTCCAGACACACAGAGCAATATGTACTTTCAGTCTAGGTTACTTTTATTTTTCATAAGGGAGATGCTTGGAAAAAAACAAGACAACACCAAGAACAAAGAACTAATGTATGATCTCTGTGAGAAAGCACAGTTGTGTGTGTCTCACTCTTTGAGATCAGCCTTACAGCAGTGCCCCACCTTCCCCGCTGACAAAACAGAGACTTCTAACATTGGTTAAAGGTGCAGTACAAAGAATGGAGGCATGACAGACATATCGCTACGTACCGCTCAGAGAACTCTAAGCAGCAAACTCTCACTGATGCATAATAAATATAAAGTTAGGCCAGAATGAGTAACTGGAGTCCCAGAAAGTTTCAGATTTTTCCATAGACAAACCTCAAGGTGCTGTGGAAACTATGCATGAGGGACAATCAGAATGAGATCACTGGATTATAGTTGTAGTTCAGTGATGGGCAACTTGCTGCCCGCAGGCCGCACGTGACCCATCAGGGTAATCCTCTGGCAGGCCACCAGACCACTTTTTTTACATTTGCATGGCTATCTGCAGCTCCTAGTGGCCACGGTTTGCTGTTCCCAGCCAATGGGAGCTGTGGAAAGGAAGGCTATTTTGGTTATAAAGGAATCCTGCACATGACTGTAAGGCATATTTGAGCACATTTGTGTTAATATTTTCATGATATGTTTTTATTTTCACTGATCGCCGAGTCAGATGGGAGGAGATGACCAAGAGGAGTTTTACCCACTCCAGCCTCAAGTGTTGGAGTCAGCTCCAAAGCCTTGGAGCAGCACAGCAGCCACCTGCACTCTGCTGACCCTCAGTGACACCCAATAAGGTAGTTGGACACCTACTTAAAGTGGTCAGAGATCTTTGGAGAAAAAGATGCGAAGACAAGTGAGGAAGGAATGGCGTATGTTTAAACATGTACACCAGATAAGAAGCTGCCCAGAACCATTCACTGTAACAGCGCTGGAACAGACACTGGATAGCATCAAGTGTGGAACAGCTGCGGGCTGTGACAACATACCTCCAGAATCCTGAAAAACCTTGGCTCCCGTGCTCAGCTTTGGCTTGGAAATTCTTCAAAAGGATCATCGGTGAAGGTAGGCTACCGAAAATATGGTGCATCAGAAAAGTCATTGGCCTCCTAAAGCCTGGAAAGGACCCAAATCAAGCATCAAACTATCGTCCCAAACTATCATTATTGTCGGTGTGCTTCAAGGCACTGGAGTGCTTTGTCCTACAGCGCATATTACCCAACGTGGAGAGAATTTTGAGCCCTGACCAAGCCGGCTTTCGCTGAGGCTGTAGCACATGCGACCAAGTACTCATGCTGACCACATTTGTTGCAAATGGCTTCCAGAGACACTTGAAAACAGGCGCTGTTTTCATCGATCTAAAAGTGGTGTACGATATGGTATGGCACACTGTCCTGCTCGTGAAGGTATCACGGGTCCTGCTACTTGGGTCACAGGCATCGTCAAACTATTCCTCTATGATAGGCAGTTCAGAGTCCATATGGGGGAGAAGACGAGTGCTTGGAGACGACAGAGCAATGGGTTACCCGAGGGGGCTATGCTTTTGCCAACCCTGTTCAATCTTTACATCAATGACCTGCCAACAACGAAGTCACGAACATTCATTAATACAGACGACATCTGTTGTGGTACCCAGGCCCGGACATTTCACGAGCTTGACGCCACTTTAAACCGGGACATGGTAAAGTTAGCTGACTACTGTAAGACTTAGCACCTCCAGCCGAACGTGAAAACAGTCTCCAGTTTGTTCCATCTTCTTCACGCCAGCGCAATTTGAGAACTGAATGTTTATCTGAATGGTCAGAAGCTGAAACATGAAGTAGAACCAGTCTATGTAGGTGTGACCTTAGACCGCATACTGAGTTACCTTGCCCACCTGAAGAAGACAGTAGCTAAAATTAAAGCGCGCAACAATTTTCTTAGCAAACTTGCAGGTTCATCGGGGGAGGAGGGTTTGTGCTCCAACTTTGTGGATGTCAGCTCTTGCCACCTCATATTCAGTGGCAGAGTACTGCACATCAGTTTGAAGTCGATCGTCACACACCAGACTGGTGGATATGCAGTTACATGCCGCTATGCATATCGTCTCCGGCACCCTGCATCTGACTCCATTCCCATGGCTTCCAGTTCTGAGCAATACTGCTCCTCCTCATATCAGATGAGAGGTTGCCACTGGCAAGTTACTGGAGAAAGTATGCGCCAACTCAAGCTGCCACTGCACAATGACCTTTTTAAACCACCAGATGCACATTTGCCGTCACGTTGCCCATTATGTCTCATCTTCCATGCCAGGATGTTAGGGTGGAAACACTCTGTTGATGAATGCCTGCTGACTAGGGCCAGCAGTGACCTAGAAGAACTGCATCACACCACTGAAGATGCCATCACTTGTTAGATGACTATGCACATGCTAAATAAATTTTCACTCCTGAAGGTCATTTTGGGACTACATAACTAATGAGGGAGGGTACAGTGTTGTTGAATCATCTGACCAAAGGTGTAACTGCTGGACCATGACAGTGGGATGAGGAGCTACAGCTGCAGCTCCTAAACAAGTTTATGTGGCACTTTTGTCAGTATGTTTTCCATGCAAAAAAACAGAATTTCTTTCTTACTGATTTTATAAGTGATTTTCATTAATAACTTGTAAACTTGAGACAAGTAGTTGCAAGAACATACATGCCAAGACACCTGAGTTTCCTTTACGAGGTCACACAATTTTCTTGTTCTCTCTGCTCCATAAATTCAACTCCATCTCTGTCACTTTTGGATGTCTGTGACAGTCTGTACCTCATGTTCGCCCTTTTTACGAGACTATGATAAATTTTGTACGAAGTATGCCTTGTGATGTATCATATGAAAACTCATAATCTACTGAACATTAATGTCCTGGTAAAATATATGTATCAACATTATATGTAAAGTTAGAACTTTGTATAACATTGCTATAAGATGATCCAAATTGAAGTAAAGCAGGCCCAAACCAGTTTTTCAGAGACAAAGACATACTGGTATGCCAGCCAGGTATCAGGATAATCAGATGAACTATTATGGACTATCACTTAGGTAAACAGCCATTCTTTGACAAGAAGAAGGGTGTGAGCGAGAACTTTACAGTTTGGCAATGGGACATCTGGCTATCACCTGAACCCCAGCAAAGAGGGGAGAAGGGTACAAGAAGGAGAAACAGTGGCCTTCAAATCACCTCCATGGCAGATACGACGCTTGAAAGACTAAGGAAGCATCATTGAACTGGGAGAGGGGTTCCGGCTGGAAGTAAGCATATGGTGAGGTAAAACCTTTGCTTTGATTCCATTTAGCTTGCTAAGTTAGGTGTTAGTTTGCATATTATCTTTTATTTTCTTTGTAATCAATTCTAACTTTATGCCTCATTATTTGTAGTCATTTAAAAATCTTTCTTTCTGTGGTTAATAAACTTGTAGTGTTTTACCTAAACCAGTGTGAGTTTGGATTGAAGTGTTTGGAAACCTCTATTTGAGGTAATAGGGCTATTGAATATCATTTTCCATTGATGAAATGATGAACTTTCTATGAGCTTGTATTGTCCTAAAGGAGAGACCTGGGCAGTACAAGACACATTTCTGGGGACAAGTCTGGGACTGGGAGTTGGCTGATGTAATTCTGTATGTAATTCATGAGTGGCTGGTCAGAGCATTCATATTTTTCACTTGGGAGTGATTTTGCATGCTAGAGGCTATGTGTGAGCAGGACCAGGAATGGTTTGTTCTCACAGCAAAGCAGTGTAAAAGACATCCCAGGCTGGAGCTTTAAGGGGACACAGCTGTTCAGCAATCCAGATTGTACACTTGGTAATATCACAGTGCCTTACATATTTTTTTAAACATATAAATTTAACAGTAAAAATTAAATCCACACCAAAAGGCTTATCAGTGTCATATGAAAAACTCAGTTAATGGCCTAATTAAAAGATGACGTTGTCCATCGTGTTTTGTATGCTTTGGGGCACTCCAGTTGTGATTCTGACTGTAGTTTGATTTGGCTGCTCAAGGCCTACTCTACACACAAAGTTGCACTCGATTAACTAAAGGCATGATTCTAAATGGATTTAATTAAATTAAACTAGGTCAGTTCATCTTACGCTACTTTTAAAAAAGCTAACTCCCCCTTTCAAACCTCTATTTAAAATAACCGCTACTGATCATTTGTTTCCCTTCTTTTCAATGGATTACTTAATCAGTTTTAATATATTTGTGTTAACAATAGAGGTATTTTAATATATTTCTTTTAATTGTCTTTAAGCAGCCCCTCTATTTGCTCTGGCAAGGCTGATGCTATTAGATAAATTATTAATTATTATTTTTATTTTTAAAACCTGGGCAACAGGTAACAGTAAAGCTTCCTAACAGGAACCTGCCTTGGCACTGCGTGCAGGAGCCTGTCAAATTCTGTATCAGATGAAAAAGGGGTGAGATTGCTGGATTATACATCATCCTGAGCTCTCAGTCCTTATTCAGAGATACCAAGGCTAGAAGGGACCTCTTGTGTAATATAGGCCATAAAACTTCCCCAAAATAATTCTCTTTGAACTAGAGTATATCTTTTAAAAAAGAATCTAATCTTGATTTAAAAATTGTCAGTGATAAAGGATCCACTGTGACCCTTGGTAAACTGTTCCAATGGTCAATTACTGACACTATTAAACATTTACACATCATTTCCTGTCTTAATTTGTCTAGCTTCAACTTCAAGTCATTGTACCTTGGTATACCTTTCTCTACTAGATTGAGGCGCTCATTGTTAAATATTTGGTTACAATGGAGACAGTAATCATGTCAACCTTTACCCTTCTCTTCTATTTACATTTGGCTGTATTAAAATATATATGGTTTGTTTGCATCTAGTTTGCAAAGAGATCTAGATCAGTGGGTCTCAAAGTCGGTCCGCCGCTTGTTCAGGGAAAGCCCCTGGTGGGCCGGGCCGGTTTGTTTACCTGCCGCGTCTGCAGGTTTGGTTGATTGAGGCTCCCACTGGCCGCAGTTCGCCGCTCCAGGCCAATGGGGGCTGCAGGAAGGGTGACCAGCACATCCCTCGGCCCGCGCCGCTTCCCGCAGCCCCCATTGGCCAGTGGGAGCCGTGATCAGCCGAACCTGCGGACGTGGCAGGTAAACAAACTGGCCCGGCCCACCAGGGGCTTTCCTTGAACAAGTGGCGGACCGACTTTGAGAACAACTGATCTAGATGACTCTGTATCAGTGATCAGTCCTCTCCATTATTTATTCCCAATCTTTGTGTCCTCTGCAAATCTGATCAGTGATGATTTTATGTTTTCATCCAGGTCATTGATAAAAATGTTAAATAGCGTAGAGCCAAGAATTGATCTCTGTGGGTCCCCACTAGAAACACAACCACTCAATGATTCCCCATTTATAATTGCATTGTGAGACCAAACAGTTAGCCAGTTTTTAATACATTTAATGTGTGCCATTTTAAATTTTGTATTGTTCTAGTATTTTATTCAGAATATTTTTCTTGTTTATTAAACACAGGGTTGGCCTTAGGGAAAATGATGCCCTGGGTAAACATGTATTTTGGTGCCCTTCCCCTGGACAGATTCTGTGTGGGAGGATGGAGGGAAAAGATCTCTTGGGAGGGGACAGGGAGGTGTTAGCCCAGCGTTCGGCTCAGACAGAGGTGGCTTCCCCACTGCCATCTGGACTGGAGCAGGTGAAAGGTGAGTGGGGCAGGGCAGGGTAAGAGACTGCCTGCAGCTTGGGGCTCTGGGTTTCCTGGATCCCACTTGCTGTCAAGCTGCAGAGGCGGCATGTCCTAGAAAGGGAGCAGTGATGTATAGCCACATGCAGCCCTTGGCAGCCAGCCTGAGTGCAAGGCAACAGGGCACCAGCAGGAGAAAAAGTCAGAGAGGGGAGCCTTCCAGCAGCTCCACACCCCTGTGGCTCCTGAACACCCCCACAACTGGGTCAGGTCAGGCCTGGCAGCTCCCCTCCCTCGTTCCCTGTGTTAAACCCCAGCAGCTGCATTGCATCACGGGGAGCCAAAGGATCCAACACCTCTGCTGCTGTGATTGCTGAGGTGATTTAACAGCCTATTGACCACTGCGTCCCCTGATCCTGGCGGTCACCCACATCAGTCATCCGTAAGACCAGCCCTGATTAAATATAACAAAATCAAAGCTACTCAGCAGCCTTCTTCCTAGGCTTAACTGGGCAAAATCCGAGTGTTCCAGACAATACCTTCCTCTTTAGAATGCTACTCCCACAGTATATTCAGGGGTGGAATTTGAGTTCAGTGAAGCAGCAGGAATTATCCTGCAGCTTTCTGTAGATATCTTAAACCCAGCTAATGTAAGGAACCTTCACCATGGGTTGTCAGCAGCATTTGAACACAGTGGCTTCAGCAACAATCTTCTGCTACTACAAGTTCATGTATGAAAGAGCTAAGAACTGTCACAGTCCCTAAGGCTGTCCTTTCTGAGACCCTTTTCCAGTCCTCTGAATGCACATGTTTCAAGAGACTAGCCCAGGGATCGGCAACCTTTGGCACGTGGCCCATCAAGAATATCCGCTGGCTGGCTGGGATCGTTTGTTTACCTGCAGCGTCCGCAGGTTCAACCGATCGCAGCTCCCACTGGACGCTGTTTGTTGTTCCAGGCTAATGGGGGCTGCGAGAAGCAGCGGCCAGCACATCCCTCGACCCACCGGGGGCGGGGAGGAGGGGAGATAGGACAACCTATAATCCAACCACTCTTGCATTGGGTGTCCAGGTTTGCACAGTTGCCAACTGTGACATCTACCAAGCCCAATGGGCTTGGCACCTCCAAGAGTTTCCCTCAGGAGTCTGTGGGACAGTAACAGTATGTACCACACAGAAGCAGCTTTTTAAAAACAAAATATGATTTATTTACCAAAAAGGTACACAGCACTTAGAGAAATAGATTTAAAACAACCAAACAACCTATATACATACTGTCTTCTCCAGGCTTGACATTTCCCTCAGACTGCTAGGTGAACATGACTTAGCCTTGGTGCCCCCCATTTTCTTGAAGACCACATCACATCCCACTTGCTGCAGATCCTGACTCTGTCAGCCTGTGCTAGCCTGCAGCAGCTGACAACCCTCTCCCCACACACTCCTTCTCTTTCTGCTGGGAGTATCTTGTTACTGATCGGTGTCTTGTCTTGTCTTTTGATCTCCAGCCTTTGAAAAACAGCTATGTCTTTAGAGATGGGGTTTAGGATTTGTCTCTTCACAGTTATTAACCTGGCTATTACGTTTGTTGGTATGTTCCTTATCTATGCCATTATGTTGCCTGTCATGCTTGGTTCTCCTAACAGCCCTCTTTTGATCTAACTCCATAGCAAGTAACACATCATAAACACATGCACAGAAGCATGTATGATATTCATAAAAATAATAGATACCTCCAAGTTCTCCTGTGAAGTATTTAAGCATTTTGTTGTCCCATTGAAGTCAATATGACTATTAATGTACTTAAAGTTAGCCATGTGCTTAAATACTTTGCAGAATTGGGACCTATGTCATTAGTTGGAGGCAGTAAAAAGTACTATTCAATGTGGACATGTCACAGTGGGGATGTATAACACTTCAGAAGCATGTGATACTAATAGATTGGGACAACTGCTTACACCCTGTTAATGTGACTGTAAGACAATGGAAGGGTTAATACAAGAAAAATGTGAGTCTTCTGTGGAAATCATAGTGAAATTGGTGATTTAAAAACCACAGAATAAAAACGAAAAGTAGTGCAGGTATCAAAAGAAGCATAACTCTGATTTCAAAACCAGAGCACACAAGGCTTGTTTAGCCTCTTCAGGCAAGTTTGTCTAGGAGAAAGAAAACTCCGATTTCAAATCCAAGCAGTCAAAGCTTGTTAGCCTTGGAAGGCAAGTGGAATATAGTAGAACCATTGATATCTTTTCCTAGCAGGCCAGCAGGTTATGACATGGCATTCCCATGAGCTGAATAGCATGGATTGGCCTAACTCAGCATTATATCCAAAATTCATTTGTTATAGAAACAGTACAGCAAACCATACTGATTTCTACAGATTTTGACCCAGGCCTATCAGACCTATAAAATGGAAATGGTAATGGATTTCGGGTAACGGCCACACGTATTGAGAATTCGAATGATAGAATTCTTGATGAGGCTTAGCTTAATGGAGGAATTAATGGTGATGCTATACTGCTACCCATGTCGGAAAAGATGCTCTGGGATGAAAGAGAGAGAGAGCCATCCAAGGCTCATTAACTTCATACACTAGCATTCATATTCTATTTAGCAAGTCTCCACATTGAGCCACTTTTCATTTACAGTATATTCCTAAAGGTGGAAGCAACAGGGAAATGAAATTGCTTCATTTACCAGAATTACAGCTCCTTTTGTATAAAATTTTAATCATTTTATATATGACAACCTTATGCTTAATGTTTTTGGAATACTCTTCATAAAACATTATTTAGCAAATGCAGCATAGGCTCTCCCACTGAGCACATTTCAGTTTTCAATGGCTGTGCTAATCTCGTTTGAATATATGCAGTATTTAATCTTAATTATGATGCTGAAGTCTATACAATGTTAATTATTCATTTCACATGTTCTTTCCACTTTATTGTAACTCCTAATTTGCTTAAACAAAATGTAGCTTTTAATTATAGCAGTGAGAATTTGGGAGAAACCTGCCTGGCAAGCAAGTGTGAATTTTTCAGTTTTGTTTTGCTTTAAGGGGAGGGGGATAAGGGAAAAATTGCCAAATTGGTGAGCAAAGAGATACTGAATTAGATAGGAAGCTCCCTCCCCTAGCAAGACACACTGAGGTAGTTAGAATCATCTGGAACACTTCTGCTGATGTTTGCTGAGTCAGAACTCCGAAGGAACATAGATTCTATCAAACTAACATAATATCATTTAAGAAAAAATAAAAAAGTTTGTTGATAAAGGTAATAGTTTTGAAATAATATCCCTGGACTGCTGTAATACTTTGAATAACAAACTAGAATGATTTAAAGTTAACTTGGCACACAGTAACTGGATTAAAAGCTGGCTAACTGATAGGTCATCATTGAGTGGGTGTGCTTTTTCTTATGGGGTCCACAGGGATCTGTTCTTGGCTCTATGCTATTTAACATTTTAACAAATGACCTGGAAGAAAACATAAAATCATCCCTGATAAAGATTGCAGATAACATAAAAGGTTAAGGGAGTGATAAATAATGAAGAGGAGAGGTCACTGATGCAGAGCAATCCAAATTGCTTTGTAAACTGGGTACAAGCAAGTGATATCCTTTTTAATGAAGCCAAATGCAAATGTATGCATCTAGAAAAAAATGTAGATGGTATTTGCAAGAAGGGATCTCTATCCTGGGAAGCAGTGACTTTGGAAAACATTTGAGGACATGGTGAATAATCTGTTGTATATGAGCTTCCTGTGTGATACTGTGACCTAAAGGGCTAATACAATCTTTGGATGCATAAATAGGGGACTCTTGTGTAGGTGTAGAAAGGTTATTTTACCTTTGTATTTGAAACTGGTTTGACTGCTGCTGGAATACTGTGTCCATTTCTAGTGTTCACAAGTCAATAAGGATGTTGATGAATTGGAGAGGGTTCAGAGAAGAGCCACAAGAATGATTAAAGGATTAGAAAACCCACCTTATATATTTAGCTCAATATATTTAGCTTAACAAAGAGAAGGCTAAAGAGTAACTTTGCTACAGTCTGGAAGTACCTACATGAGGAACAAATGTTCAATAATGGGCTTTTCAATCTGGCAGAGAAAGGTATCACACAATCTAATGGCTGGAAGACACAAAGAGCTCAATCTATTTATCCTAACAAAGAGAAGGTTAAGAAGTGACTTGATCATACTCTAAAACTACCACCATGGTGAATAAATATTTGATAATGGACTCTTCATTTAGCAGAGAAAGTTATCACAAGATACAATGGTTGAAATTGAAGCTAGACAAATTCAGACGACTGGAAATAAGGTCTACATTTTTAACAGAGAGGGTAATTAATCACTGGAACAATTTATCAAGGATCATGGTGGATTCTCTTTCACTGGTAATTTTTAAATTAAGATTGGATTTTTTTTAAACATATGCTCAAATTCATAAGAGGTTATTATTTTGGGGAAGTTCTATGCCCTGGAGGTCAGACTTGGTAATCATAATGGTCCCATCTGTCCTTGGAATCTCTGAATCTATGTTTAGACTGAGTTACTTTTGGTAATGAAATCAAACCCCAGGAAAGGGCTGGCTCACTGATACCACATGTGCATAAGCCTTTTGCTGGAACGTCCCTGCTCATTTTTAGTCATGTGAACAGCCACAGGATAAGGCAAGTTGGCTTTGGCCTTTAGTTTCTGCAGTAAAGAGAGTTTAACAGCTAGATTTTACTTCTATCAACAGCTGTGCAAGGAGGGGAAGGGAATGCACCACTTCAGTAGCAAAGGCATGATGGACAAGGCATGTTGTCTCATGAAGCATGCTAATAACTCTTGCTACATTTTGAAAAGGTGCAGTCTTTGGTCTTCTGTTGGTGGTGTCCGGTGCATAGGAGGGGACATGCCATATTTTGTCCTCCTATTGGGCCTGTCCAAGTTGGGACAGCTAATATTGCTGGCTGATACACCTCCCTTGCATACCGTCAGTGAACCCAGCTAAACTATGGTTGTCTCTTTAATGGGATGGGCTCCTTGCAGGCTACACACACACACACTTCTGCACAATCACTACACAAAGTATTTTTGACCCGCCATAATGTAGGAGTACACAACCAACTTTTGTGGAAATGGTCCGTACGTTTATCTTCTTTATATTCTAATTTTCCAGCAGCCTTTGAATGAGGTAGAATGACCAGATCTGCCTAACCAACTGGGAAGAGACAGTTCCTGAGAAGCCAGTGTCTCATTTACATGCATCTTACCCTGGATTTCACAAGAATGCAGAGTTTTTATGCCCTCCTGTGGTGTAAATCTTTTCCTTGTTTACAGCAAGAAATATTATTCTACACTAAAAGAGAATTAACAGGTAAAAAATTTGAACTGCCTTGAATGCATTTTTTGTTTTGTTTTTGTTTTTTACTTTCCTTCTGATGTACATTTGAAAAGACAGAAAAACATACTTTTTTTCCTATCATAGTGACCTATATTGTTTCATTGTTCCTCTGTGCTCCCCTGTCTGTCTGCCTCCATCTGTGGTCTCTTGTCTTATACCTCACTTGTAAGGTCTTTGGGGCAGGGACCATCCTTTTGCTTTGTGTTTGTACAGAGCCTAGCAGAATGAGGTTCTAAGGCCATGACTGGGGCTCCTAGGTTCTACCACAGTGCAAATAATAAAAGTAAGGAAGGGCATTTTCACTGAGCTCTTAATATAGTATTTTTGATGAGGGCTGTATGTCTGTACAAATAACTTAGTATTTTGGCAAACATGAATAACTCAGCTCTTATATTTGCATGTATGTTTTTTGTCTCCTTTCCTACTCACTATTAATTGGGTTGTGTTCTTCTCATGATATTTCCATATTTTGAGAATGGAAATACCTTGTGGAGAACTGATATAGTAGTGTTGGATGCTTTAAATGGCTTCAAGAGATTTAAAAGAAAAAAAAAAACCATACCAAATATAAACAAAAACATGCATAGAGTTGAAGCCCAACTTAGCTGGTCTCTCACTGACCCTGGGATCCAGGAAAAAGGTGTCCATAGCACAGAATGGATCACTTTGAAAATGAATACAGCCGCAGTATAGAACACTTTCCCCTCCACAGATCTGTCTGCAACTATGGGGCTTCTCTGGGGATAATATTGCACAAGGGACACTCTACTTTCCATGAAGAAAGGCTCTACTCTGCCGGGGGCCCCAGGGCAGACAGGGCATTCCATCACCCAATGAGATATATTTGACAGCCTCTCGCTGACTACTGATGAGAGAATCTCTGAAAGGGCCAGATATCAAATAATTAATTCAGATAAGCATTCAGAATTCATATACTTACACCAAGCTTAACCAAGCCTACTCAAACATTTTTGATTTAGAGATCTTGCTAGAAGAGGCACTCTTATCAGATTGACATGACTTTTCAGAAATATGTTGAGAATAGCCCCTTCTCTTGCTTCAGTTTTTCTATATAACAGTAGAAAAAAACAAAGTGCAGAGATGTTCAATAAAAATTGCCAAAACCTTTTCAAAACAAACTCTAAAGCAGTAGTGGGCAACCTGCGGGAATGGCGAACCACGGCCACTGGGAGCTGTGGGAGGCTGTACCTGCAGACGATCAATGTCAGAAAATGTCTCGCAGCCCGCAATCAGATTACCCTGATGGGCCACATGTGGCCCGCGGGCTGCAGGTTGCCCACAACTGCTGAAAATTTGGATTAGGCTCAATGTTTGGAGGAAGTGTTGGGTCAATACTTATTTTATCCAAATTGCCTCCTGACCAGTCCCCATAAGGAGACAGGCGCAGGCATGAAACCTAAAGTATTACTACATTTCTCAGAATGGTAAGTTCATTAACCAATGTAGCCTAGGCAACATTACCGTAACACAGAAGAAATGGCTATGAATATGGAAAACTTGCTATGAAACACGTATCATAATATTTGTTTAAGAGTGAAGACACACGTTTATTCCTCTCTATTGAGTGTGCTATAGAAAGCACAAAGATCATTCCATGTGTCTAGAATTAAACAAGTAGAAAAAAAAATGAAAAAGTGCATTTGAAAAAACTGTAACCATAACTGCAAATTAAACAAATTCTTGTTTAAAAATGGGAACACATTTTGGTGCAACATAACCTTTGCTTTATGGATTTATAATATGTTTTCAGACCTCAAGTTGAGTGCTAAAGACCATTATGATAACTATAAATTAAAGTTTATAGCAATATAATTGCAAGTCCTAAGTCTAGGTAGTATTAATAGCTTCATCAATTACAGTGCCATAAACATAGTTTATAGCAGTATAAATATTGATATTTATGCAATCAAGCATCAGCAGCAGTAATTCACAGTTTTTTGTTAAATTCAGCTAGTCTGTTATATGGAGTGTTTGACTTTACACTGGCTGTGAATGTGGATCTCCACACAGAATAATTTCATGTGCCAATTCTACTCGCATTTAAATACTGACTGAGACAAATAAGCTCCATTAAGTACTTCAGGTGAAAGATATTTTCATTCTGTAAACTGTGTTCATTAAATCAAGCTACAGTATTTTATATTGGGAGTAGTATTCAGATTAAAATGTTAATTCTGCCATTGAAAGCAAACAATAATGATGATCCATAACTCTCAAATGATCATAAAATCTTCTTTTTGAGCAATACCTCAAGCAAACTATATATAAACTAAATTTAAAAGGCAATTCACTGGATAAAGTAAATCTTTGATTTGTTGATTTTTCTTTCCAAATACTTGTCTTATTACCACTGGAAAACCCAAATGGCACTCATTCCTATTAGTGCAGGAGTCATGGTGTACACTTTGATTATGTCAGGAATAAGTTCAGATCTTTAACCGTTCAAGAAAGATACATGAAGTTCCAAGCAATTTTCTTGATATGAGTATTTCAGACCTTAACAATCTAGGTCCTATTTGCTCCTGGCCATTAAGGATCAGATGGCATTTCTCATAAGAAGAGGAATGTCCACCAGTGTCCATTTCTGCACTGTTGTACAACGTACTATTTACTGAGTATCTGTCTAGCTGCTTTGCCTTCCAGTCCAACAGTAGCTGAATTTCAGTGATCACTGCATGCACTGTACATTGTTCATAATGTGCTTTGGAATGAGAGGTTCTATGCAAATGTAAGACATTATTATTATATATGCCCTTTTTTGCATTTCCTCATAGTACCTAATTTTATTCAGAGACTTATCAGTATTTATTGTTTGAATGCTGATATCTGAGAAATTGATATCTGCTTCTTACTCTGATTGTGATACAGACTTAAAAGAGAATGCTAGAAAGCACACCTATATACTTTGAATAGAATTAGATCTATAAACCAGCTTTCCTGGTCAATGGGAATTTGTCTTACTTTCAGAGTGCAAGATTGGGCCTTATGGGACAAAGTGTCCATGTTATCACAGGGAAAAACATTAAATGTTCCCCTAATAACTCTAATTATTTAACAAAGTGTACCAGTAGCAACAACACAAAATAAGTATGTTTAGTATATATTTACCTGTAGTTTGAAAGGATAGCCATTTAGATGCTATATTAAGGGTCATTCTGTGATAGCACAGTGATTTCTTTTGCAGGATGGTGCTATCCAACCAGATGACTTATACATTCAAAGCACTTCACTGACAGTACAAATCTACTCTGAAAAGTTACTCAAAACAGCAGTGTGGGATTCCATGTTTATTGTCTCTCAGCCACTCCATATCAAATATGCTCAGGTTTAAAGTACAAAGATAGTTTTACGACAAAAGATGCAAATGTCATGCATGTTATGAGTCATAAACGTAGTAACACTTGTTATTAAACTTTCCATAGAAAGAGTTAAAGTTATCCTAGAGAGTAACAGTACCCAGAAAATCATTAAGTAGTCTGTGTGAGTTAAAACACTCTCCTTTCTCTGGATGGGTAATCAAACCTTTTCATTAGGTTACTTTGTGTTGCAAAAACAGCTACATAGGGGAGTTAATGGCCAGACCACCTTTCTAGACCATGTGGTCCTGAAGGTGAAGTTTTCCATCAGGGGTTTCCAAGGTAAAACTCAGGGGGAGCTGAGGCAGGAAAAGTGAACAGTGTATTAAACAGGAGAGTTCTAGGGAAACAAAGACCACAAAAGAGCTGCTTCTTGGTGACTGGGCGGTGGTGTCTTGGCTGAGATTTCCAGTTGTCTGTGCGCAGTGTGCACCAACTTCTGTTTAAGAAAGCAGGTTATGTGTGTATTCTGTTGTTTGCAGTGTTGTTGTAGCCATGCTGGTCCTGGGTTATGAGAGAGACAAGGTGGGTGAGGTAATATCTTTTAAAGGACCAACCTCCACTGGTTACTTTAAAAAAGTAATTCCCTTTATCTCTCCCACACACACTCACCAAATGAGAGGGTTTCTCATGAGATCATTGTTGGATGCTGTAGATATTAGACACCATTCAGATCATGGGCTGATCAGAGACCCTGCATGTATAGCTCTTTTTTCCCTATGACTGCAGAGATATTAATGGGGTACTCTACCTTGCTATGTGCTAACTACTTATGCTAAACAATCTGTTCCATCTTGCATTTAGCTGTGACACTCAGCATACCTTTTCCAGACCTGAAGAAGAGCTCTGTGAGGCTCAAATGATTGTCTCTCTCTCCAATAGAAGTTGGTCCAATAAAAGATATTACCTCTCCCACCTTGTCTCTCTAATATCCTGGACCAACACAGCTACAACTACATTGCATGCAACATTCAGATCAGACAGTCATGGCAGAACTGTCAGTGGTATCTCACTTATACCAGGAATGTACTTGGCTTACTGTGTTTGGATACTGAAGTTATAACCGCTCCCCCACCTTATTTTTTCTGGCAGTGGGTTGTGGTAGGGGAAGGGAAGGGACAGCAGGAAAGCCAGGCAACCTAATTAGCCAAGTAGCCAGGTAAACTGGGTATGTTAATGCCAGCTCATTTTTGACAATCCTTATCTTCACTTGGTGAGTTTGTGTGGAACTGAATCTGGATAAAAAGTTCAGAGGGGTTTGGATCTAGGATTTTGGTTTGGGCCTGGATCGACATCATAATCAGCTGTCAGGATTATTCATATCGGGGGGGGGAGGGGTGTGTGGCCTACTTCAGGCCCACCTCAGATTTAAATATTCTCTCAATATTTCTATTCTGAAATTACTCTAGTGATTTACCTTCAACAAAATACATTGACTGTAAGAACAGTTTGGAAATTCTGCACACATCATTCAGATGACATAAGAGGACTGCAGCACTTTAGTTGACTTTGGAAGCCACTTGTTGGTACGCTTGTGTCCAGAGTCTCCTACCTATATAACAGGCTATTCTGAGAATTGTAATCATAAGACCTTTGTATAAGGCTGAAATTTTTCAGTCTATCAGGCATTTAGGTCAATCTCCCTGATGATTAAAAATGTTGCCTAATCATATTAAAGAGCATTAAATCTTTAACTACTTGCATACTGGATGAAAGTTGTCTGGCAAAATTTCTGTTGATAGAAGAGAGCTGTTTCCAATCTGCCACTTCTCTGTGTGTCTCTAGATCTAACAATGTGGCCTCATCAGATAGATCTATGCATTGGGAAATGAAGCCAAAACTCTAGAGTTAGCAGGTATAGATACTATGTGATGCAGTATATCTCTACCATCCTAAACCAAAGAACCGTCTTCTACAGTAAATTAGTAAGGATATCTAAATCTGGCCCATATTTTGATGGGTAGGGTTCTTACTAATACTACAGTGACTTCTCACTTACATTGTTATTAATAAGGAAGTTATTACTATAAACTACATGTGAAATTACAGTCTACATTTAAAAGTTACAGAAGCAGCAAATGTATACACACACATAATTTTATCTTTATTGATAGTAGAGCTGGATGAATAACTGATTGGTTTGTTTCACTGGCAGTTAAAAAAATATCAATCAGTTTGGGACACACCAAAATCAAAAATTACAAAAAATACAAATAAATCAGTGAATTGAAAAAAGCTGAATTTAAATAATCTATAAATTAATGAACAGTAATTGGCACCGGGACTTGGGTGTCCCTCCTACTAGGTGAGTACCCTACCTCCCAGGCTATAGAATCATTTACACTTTCATACTGTGGCCCAATGACTAAATTAATACAAGGATGGTATTAAGGAAACAAGATGAAAATAAACTCCTCTACTATGATGGATGAAAACTTTCTTGTGTCCCCCATTACTTCTGGATTTGTGCTAGCATTTTCCCTAGATGTAGGTCTTAACATTTATTAACACAAAATTTTTGCTCCCATTGTTTGCACCTCACACTGCTCTAACCCTGTCCTGCTACATGTGTATCCCTCTTCCAGTTTTGGGGTCATCAACAAATTTGATCACAGTTCAGTGTTCACCAAAGAAATGCTTGTCAAAGGAAGACATTGACAGGCATTGGCATTAGGGAATTCTGCATGGGAATAGAGACATACACAATTAAAATTTTCTGAGCTGATAAGATGACCTCTTATTTCAATTGCACATTAGTCACCACTGAAAGAAGCTCTGAGTGTCCACACACCATTGTTTGAAAACAACAGTTCTATAGCATATGTAGTGCTGGGATGTTAGTTACAAGTATGTCAGGTAATTAATGTTACTTTCACAGCTAAGGTTAAGTACTCTGCTAAAGCACTTGTTCTTCACCTTGGAGATTGTGATTCAATTCTAACATAATCCTCAAATTAAAAACACATACATGTTAACATCAGCTCTGTTCCTTATGCACAGTAGTTCACATTATCCAAAAGTGCCCCCTTGGGTCCTGTTGCTTTGTAAGCCTTTAAAATTACTCTCACTTGTAACCTAAACCAGCATGGTTGGAAATAGGTTAAAAGAATAAAAAGGGTCATAAGAGCGTGTCTAATTAAAGTTTGCATGATTACAATGTCAAATTAAGACCCTGGAGAAAAATATCCAGTGGCTACAGAGAATATGTTATGATATCAGTAATGCCTATTGTTGCCAACCCTCCAGGATTGGCCTGGAGTCTCCGGGAATTAAAGATTAAACTTAAATTAAAGATTGTGTCATGTGATGAAATCTCCCGGAATACATCCAATCAAAATTGGCAACCCTATTAATGCCTTGAAATGGGTTTTACAGAGCTCATAGTGGGCACAGGAAGAAGGGAGGGGAATGTCTTCCCTGTTTACAGCAATCAGGTTGACCACACCTACATGCAACTGTGAGTCGTGGAGGCATGCACCCATAGTTGTGAATCAACAAAGAAAACAAGTCCATAAAGGAGGGAGAACAGAGTGGAAGTGGGAGGCAGAAAGGCCTGGGATAGCAGCGGCACAACAGCCCCACACTAAGCTGTCTCTAAGGCCAGGTCTACACTACCCCCCTAATTCGAACTAAGGTACGCAACTTCAGCTACGTGAATAACGTAGCTGAAGTTCGAAGTACCTTAGTTCGAACTTACCTTGGTCCACACTCGGCAGGCAGGCTCCCCCGTCGACTCCGCGGTACTCCTCTCGCCGAGCTGGAGTACCGCAGTCGACGGCGAGCACTTCCGGGTTCGACTTATCACGTCCAGACAAGACGCGATAAGTCGAACCCAGAAGTTCGATTGCCAGCCGCCGAACTAGCGGGTAAGAGTAGCCAAGGCCTAAGAAACTAACAAAGGACAAAAGAAGACTGAATTCCCTGGAGTTTAAGAGCTGAGAGTTTACAGTTTGGTCTAATTGTGGGCGTATTGAAGGGGACCAGTAAGGAAAAGCTGGGACACATGGAGAGACTGTAAGATCAGGTGATATGCCTATACAGTTTCCCTCTGGTTTTGTTTGAAGGGGATATCCAGACTTCTGCAAAATGACAAGTCATTTGCATATGGCAGATACCTGCTAAAGGGCTTGGTGTTCCCAGTAAATCCTATTTGGAAAATCTAATTTATTAAAATCTGCTAGAAGGTTTTACTTTTGGATTTACAATATGCCCAAGTGCATTCAGGCATCCAAGTGGAAAAGGTTGAAGAAAGTCTCTGTTAATAATGTTTCCAAGAGGAATATTTCCATAAGCTGTGTTGCCAAAGTTAAACATTAAAAAGGGGGAAAAATTTTTCAAACCAAAGCTCTACGTACTATAGTTAATCTAGACCCCTAAAACCACCTGTTGTCAGATGAAAAATAAGAGGAAAAAATAGTGTCTCCAATTCCAGGTAGAAGTCTTCTGGAGAATGAGCTCTAGGTTTTCTGCAAGATCAAAAGATTTTTGATCTGACTGCTGGGAAATTGGCACAAATGGACTATTGAATGACTGGATACAAGGAGTCCTTGATAAGGAAAAGACTGATAATAACAGAAAAACTATATAACTGAGGTTTTATGGTGAAGGGCTGTAATTGCCAGAAGACTTTATACGGATAATGATAGGCTTTTGAACCTAGTGTAACTTTAGCATAATAAAAACCTGAACTTGATTTCATTTTGCTACGCATATAATTACGTTTTGTACGAGACACAACTTCATGAGAAATCAGCAGCTTGGTTACTCAAATATACTGTATTGTATAGCAGGGCATGTTATATAGCAAGAAACTCATGAATCTTATCTTTCTTCCTACCATTCCAAAATGCTATGTCAAATAATTTGATACTACCATCAAATTGAAATGTGCGAATGTGTGCTCCACAAAATCAAAGTTACCATTGGGATGGGTTATAACTGATGGAGTGAAGCTATACTAGTATACATTTGGTTCAGCTGTGGCATTCTTTGAAGTTTTTAATGAGGAGATGGCCAATGTGTCCTATAGTGTGAATCAATTTTTTACCTACTCTATAAAAAGGTAATCTCCCTCAGGTGGTATTGAAATAATTGGTGAGCAGTGTAAAGAAACTTCTATTATGGCTGCTGGCTACTTGTACTATCACAATAACCAGTGGACAAAAGACATTCCAGACTTGAGAATCCAAAAAGTTTCACAGGTACAGTAATTACATACCACAGATATTAAGCTGGTACGTTAGCTCAGCAGGTTACTGTCATGAGTTGTACCAAGCAGCAAGCTTGTTATTGAAGGGTATCTTGTTTCATATGTTTACAGTCACTGATAGACTTGCTGTTTGCTTTTCAGACAATAAATGAAGCTAAATCATATTTATATGATTTAATAGATAATTATATGCATTTAAATTATTAATGCAAATATAATACCAGGAAAACCTAAATAATTAATGATGTACTTATAAATAATTTCTATTAGTGAACTAGATTGAGAAAATGATTTGTTCTTAACAGTAGGCTTATAAATATTTAATAACTACTAGCAATATAGTTTATAGTCACTAAAAAACCCTAATGCTCTTAAACCATTTATACAATGTAGAACATGGCTATTAAATTTGAAGATAAAAACAACAATGTGCTGGGGTTAAAATTTTGATTTATAACTAATCAATTGAAAATTATTTTAAATTTGATTTGAGACATTGACGAGCATTTTTTAAATAAGAACCGATTTCCAGAAAAAAAAAATTCACTACCTACAATTGAGTATCTGAACATAGATGAGCCAGAAGATTATCAAACTGTAATATTCAGGCAAGAAAACTCATGGTTCAGTGCTATTCATTTGAACCCTGTTCAGTAGCAGAGATGTTAGGCATATGAACCTGGAACCTGATCCTCTTCTTTAACTAAAATTATGTTTAGTGCAGGACTTGAGAGGTGGGAGACAAACATGGTAAACGTGGCTCTATTATACATTTACAATACTTGTCCCCATGCCCGCTGGGGATTAATAGCCCCCGGGATAAATTAGAACAGTCTTGGGACTGCTCTAATTTACTCATGATTGTAAAGGCAGAAGGGCCATTGTGACCATCAATGATCAACAAAGTAGTGGGTGCTCTTGCCACTCCCCCTTCTTCTGACACCATCCGAGCACCTTCCTATACTAGGTATCATTCCGAGGATTGATGTAGAATTTGCTGCTCAAGTTCTATGCTACCTGGGGACTGACTGATATAAAAAGAATTTCCAGCTGGTCACTTGGGCCAATTTTAAGACAGTTTTGTATGAATGGTACAAAGCGGCCTTCCCAGGGCCAAGGACCTGGCTAATAGTGTCACACTGGAGGCAGGGCGATCAGTGAATAGGGCACAGAATGGGGAATCAGAAAACCTGGGTTGTATTTTTCACTCTGCAACTAGCTTGCTAACTGACTTTGGGCAAGTCAATTGACTCTCCCCCCCTCCCCCCCCCCGTTCCTCATTTTCTCCATCTGTAAAACGGATACTTCCATACTATTATGAACACCTTAGAGATCTATTAATACCTCCCGCCTTACATTCCCCCCCCCAACATACATATAACCTTCCTTCTTATATTGTTACCCTTTTCCCTCATAACCTCTCTATTTTGCATTCTTCATGCTAACCCTACTACCAGCGAGGGGAACAATATAAGGGAAATGCGTGGAGAGAGAAAAGGTGACCCAAGATGATCGAGTTAGCATCTAGCACTGTAATACTTTGGTCCTCTATAGATGTCACACTACAATAACCTCATCCATTTGAAAATTGTACAAATGCAGCATAGGCAATGCATAACGCTGCAACCACTAAACCTTCTCCTGTCTGTGTCCACTGGCCTGAATACAGAAAATATGCCAGAGAAGTTCTCTAGACTTAGAGAATAAATAACCTTCTTAAAGAATTTTTAAACCGATCTGTAGATTTCTATCTCCTCCACGGAGGTAACTACTAAATTCTATAGGATTGTTTAAAAATTCTATAGAAAAAGTAATAGTCTCTCTGAAATTCTGTAGTTGGTTTGTATAGAATAATTTCCATACAACCTCATTTATTTTTTATAGAATTCTGTTGATTTTGATCCCTGTTGTATATACATGTCATGCCATACGGGTCTCATTATAGGTCTTAAAACCTTTTTGTAATTGGCTAAAACATCACATAGATCATCTTAAAACCCTGATGATCTTGAAAACTATACATGGTCCTAATAATTTAAAATGTGGTTTCACTATAGTGACACCTACACTTACATACACATAACCACAGCTGATGATGCCTGGCAAAAACTTAATTTCTGGGAGATTTCCTATTGCTTCAATATTAATTCACTCTGTCACAGGAGGCCAGCTGCCTAAAACATTTAGTGCTACTTGCAAACCTGCCCTACTGTGCAAATTGCATTCAGATTTGCAATCAGCTTCTTTAGGCAGACAGAAAGGGAAGCCATTTCATTTTTTTTCTAGTGTGAAGAATAGAATGTTAAAGTAGTTTAATATTTACCGTTGCTATTATTTATGCTGTGATAGTTCTTAGAAGTACCAGTGAGGGATCAGGGCCCCACTGCTAGACACTGTAAAAAAAGACAGTGTCTGCCCCAAAGAGCTTAAAATCTAAGTATATGATAAAAGGCAATCAGTAGATACATAAAGCAGATTTTTGGGGGGAGAGGGTGGGGAAAGGGAAAGAAAGTAACCCTGAGATGCAATTATATTGTACATTAATTTAAATTATTTAAGAAGTAAATCAGGTGTCATGGGGAGGGGGTTGTGTGACAAGACTTATCCAAATGCATAAACTGAAGTGAACTGGTAGTGTGTTAGTGAAAGTTAGATGTGTGGCTTGGTAGTTAGATTATATTTATTAGCCACCTGAACTTGTCATCATGATCAAATGTTATGACGACCAAACAATTCTTGAGTCCTGATGGTGGCCATTATTAACAGGTTTGACTGTACTTATCTGAAGAACTAGTTTGAATCCTGTTTTTATGTGTAATAATACGGTACCTGCATAGGTTATAATTTTTAAGTGGACAGTAACTTCCTGTTACAAATTACGGGCAGATTACTGAAATCATGGGCTACTTGCTCTCTTTTGTTCTGTGTAATGGAGGTAAGTAAACAAATTCACCCAAATATGGCTGGTAAGTATAGAAAGAATAGCATTGCTCCCCTCCACTTTCTAAACCATGAAAAAGACCTCCCAGTCTATTGTAAATACAATTGTATGTAGCCAGGGGAATTACCCCCTGAAAAGGGAGTAGAAAAGCTGCTTAAACCAGCAAACTGTCAATGCAGATGCAAGCAAATCATATGCCAGCTTGCTGTGGCACTTACTACTGCTCCTTTCCGTAATAAGTCCAGCTTGGTACACTCTCATTCCCTGGGCCCACCTCCCGCTCCACGCAGGAGGGGGTAGGGTGCAGCTCAAAAATGGAGGGGAACAGCTGCTACCAGGGTGGAGATGCCTATGAACTTTGTGTGGAACAGCAGTCACCTGGATCCCTGGACTGTCTGGCCCTTGCATTGCTATAACCCCCTCCCCACAGTGAAAGCATGCAACATGTTTCCTATGCAGACACCCAAGCACTTCTTAAAAAAATAACTTTTCCCCTTCCATGCCATAGAGAGGAAGAATCCAGCCTGTATATTATTAAATGCAAGACTAGGTTCTTTTACATTTAAAGGTGTGACACAAACTGACAAGGTAAGAAATTCAAAGCAGAGCCTGACATTTTGCCCTGAACTCATGCTGTGCTGTCACTAACAGACAAGCCTAAGATACAGTAGGGATGTGATGTTAGCCCTAACTTTGACTTCCTTGATTCCCAGCCTTTCTATTTACACATTAGGGGCCAAGTCATGGCTGGCCCTGTGGAATGCTACTGTGGGAAAGAAGGTTCAAAGAGACTCCTTCCACATCCCTCACACACATGCAGGAGGCAGTGATAGTGCAACCGTTTGTTCTTCCTGTGCAGCAAGCAGCTGTATTCTGGCTGCTTCAAAGACAGCCTGCTAGCACTGCTTGCAGCATTGCTTACCCCAAAAGAGGGCATTGCTTGGCCTGATATGGGCCTTTCTCCTACTCACGGAGGGGCACAAAACTTTATCCTCAGCATAACAAGTGCTGATGCACAGATTTTCCCTCTGTACCCCCAGTGATAGATTCTGTTCTTTGGCAGGCAGTGCCAGCCTTAAACATTTGTAGAGGTAGTGAAGAAAGTGCCAGTCTCTGCGTTTTCTTTTGCTGTGTGGCTCCCACTGCTCTCATCCCTTCTTTCTGCTTCCAGGCCCAGTGCTTAGGGTGCCAAAATGCCCCAATACTTGGCCATGTCGTTTGTGCTTCCCTTGTATCAGCTCTTTGTCCAGCATCCCCTGTTTGGGCATGACCAGTGCTAACTCACTGCCAGAAGTCTAAAGGGGTCCAAGGGCATGAACAGAACCCTAAGGTAAATAAATAATAATCATAATCAGTATAGAATTAAGAAAAACTGCTGTGTGTCGGCAGTCTGTGTTATCACGGATTAGTTATAACAATAGCCTGAAGATGCCCCAGCTGAGCTTAGGGACGATTGTTCTTGGTATACACAAATGTATAGTATGGAACAGTTCCTATCAAAAGAGTTGACAAGGTTGCAGAACAAGAACATTATCATCCCTATTTTACAAATGGGAACTAAGGCACTGTGAAATTAATGGCTAGATTTACAAAAGCGGTCAGCACCCACCAGCTTTTTTGACTTGCCTCAGATCATGCAGGAAGTCTGGGGCAGAGTTTTGGACTGATGTCAGGAAGTGAACCATTATATTCCAGCTGTGCACACACACTAGTGCCATTCTTTACAAAATCTACACCAGAGACCCAGGAAATCGGGTAGGGGACATGCTCGAGATCTGTTCAACAACCAGGGAGTGCCCAGTCTGCTCCCCACTGGTACAGCAGAATTAAATCATGTTTCCCAGTTGAGTCATTGGGTTTCCTGTGCTGAGCACAGCTGAGATGCAATCCAGGATTGAGGCTTTTAAATTAAAGAATGAGTACCATTATATTTCTTGTAAATGTAAAAGGATTTTAAAGGCATATAATTTATCCAGCAATGTATGCAGAGTATTTTGGCACACTTTATTTACTCAATATATTATAATGGCTCAGGTCCATTGGGTAAATGCCTATTTAGACACTTTTTGACCCCCCACACAATCTAATAGCTCTTATAAAGCTGTTATAGCTTTTTTTCTCCCGTTGACTCTTTCTTCCCTCCTTGGTTAGTGACCTGATAAAAAATATGGGCTTCTTTGAAGCCTTATAATTTATCATGTTAATCCAGCTATTATGAACTAAAACTGTGCTACAAATAAAAATAATGGGCATGTGCAAAAACAAACAAACAGATTTTTAAACAAAATTATTCCATCATTCGCCTTCTCCCTACAAAATACATTATGCTATTAAATTTCAGGTTGCAAATCAAAGTTATTTTGATTTACAATAGTGCATAAAAAGCATCCACTAATCTCCTTTCATTCTCCCCTCCTTCCTTCACAATTGTTGGTAACATTTAGTTACCCAACCAGTTTAATAGGCAGAAATATGTCTTAGTCATAAACCTATTATGTTTGCCTTATACAGAATTGCTGCCCATGCACTCTAAAAAAAAAAAAGGTTTTATGAACAGCTGAAGTTAAAGAATGCTGAGGCAATGCCCTGTATTTGTAATAAATGGGTTCTTTATTTAGAGATGTGTCTGATGCTGGAGCACCTACAATATGTCTCTTTATTTTCATACAACATTCATCTCCCGGGCATCTGACCACCTTGTTGACTAAAATCATCTACAAGGCTCCATCATCTCCAGAGTTTCCCCCCACAGTCTCTCTTACCTCCTTCCCCTCAATTCAATGTCTATGTCAAATCTTTGTTGGAAATTGTCAGGCTCAGGCAATGCTAGTGGGTAGGGGGAGATCCTGAAGAACTAGGCAATATTATCCCATGACCTTCAACAGAGGGAATCTGCTCCACCATGGTAACAATGGTATGCAGCCCAGGAGTCCTCTGGGACTTCTCTTTGGTATTAGACACCAAATAGCAACCAGAACAGCCTCCTTACACATTAGGTTGGCCAGAAAAGTCAAACACAGAACTGGCCATGGGGGTCCATTCACTCTTGATTTCAGACTTTAGTTTTTGCAACTTAATCACAGCCATTAAAAAAAACAACAAAACACAACTGCCAACCCAATGACAAACACATGTCAAAGAGGACTCAGATCCCTGCACTGGCTGCTGTTTAAATGTTAAATCCTCATCTTGGTGTTCAAAGTTCTCAATGAGCCCCCCTAGGCAGCTACATTCATCAGAGTCAATGGAGCTCTTAGAATGGGTAAGGCTAGCGGAATGGGAGAATGAGACTTTTGGGTGACCAACGATGAGAGTGAAACTTCTCCATTCCACAAGAGCTAAGGATAACAACAAACCTGCCCACTCCAAAGCCAAGATGCAGAATCCAACTCTTTGACTTAGCCTTCCCATAAGACATACATTCACAAAAAACAGGGAACATTACTCTGCTTCCTCTCAGAAAGTGAGAGAGAAGAACAAGAATGGCAGGCCATGGAGAGAGACGCTAAGTTCTTACAGAGCCTATCTACCTCTGATGTGGGCCAGAGGAGTTGGAAGAATCAGGTCTCTGTGTAGACCAGAAATATTTTATAAAGTGCTCAGATACCCTAATGGTGCATGGAGAATATAAACCTAGACATATTGTGTTTTTTATAATCTATCAAATAATTGAAAATATGTCCTCTGTTGATTTTACTTGCTATGGATAGGGTATAATTCTGACATATATTCTGTTTTGAAAATGTCTGTGAAGAAAATTAGATAAAGGAAATAAAAATTTTATTAATTTACATGGGTTGTCTATAGATTTTACTAGCACAATGGAAAAGCATGCAATTAATCAGAATCACAACAGCAGATTATGGGCCAGATTCTCTGCTCTCCTGCACTTCCTTTGAGCCACTTCATGCAAAGGGTGGTGACTAGCTGCAATCCCTCTAGCTGACAAGTCCTCCATAATAGGGAAAGCGTGTAACAAACCTACAAACAATTTTTATATCACCTCCTTGCAGCCCCTGGTATAAAATACATTAAATCTAGTGAATGTCACACTTTAATCATTTGTATCTCTGTTGACATCTCAGATGACACCAGTGTCTTTGTAATATTTGAAATCATCAATATGGTTATTATTATTTTAGACAAAACCAAATGATTAATAATGAACCAGTTCTCACAAAATTGTGTGGCCCTCTCAAGTATCATTCTGAAACAAAAGCAAATGTTTAAGTTGCATCTTCCAAAATACTATGGCTGGATGGTGAGAGTACTTGCTAAAACATCTGAACCTTCAAGGGCCAACTCTGAGATTCCTTCCTTATCTTAAGTCTTTCTTTCCAACTGACCCTCCCCTGCATCATATAACCTGGAAAAATCTATGTTACAAAGTATTTCTATTTTGTGTAGAAATGTGTTATAAGTTGTTTTCATGATATTATGTGACAAAATGGACTAATAAGGCATGATCTGGAAATGGAAATGCAACTTGGTAAACAGGATGTTTTAGTTTTTATTGCTACGAGGGTGTTTCTAGACCTCAGTGCCATTTCACACTAAACTTTGACTAATTGAAACCATGCATATATTTGAAAATGTGAAATGGAATTACTCACATGTGTATGTTTTTGCATTATCAGGGCTTAAACGTACAAAATATATACAAAGGTGCAAGTGTAATCCACACACCTTCTGGGTGTGGGGTTCTATCCCATATAGTGGCACTGAGACCACTTAAAGAGCATTAAATGAGTCTGCTCTACAGCCTTAGATAACAGCCAGGTGCTTTTTAGCTCATGCAGTAGAGGCTCATGCGCTAAGCTCCCGAGGTCCCTGGTTTGATTCCGCCCACTGACGACCGGGTCTGTCGGCCTTACACAAGGGATGCAATATAATAAGATGCTGCATACGTTATCTGTTTCATCACTTCTATAATTTAATCCGTATACAAAACCATCTCTCCAGCCTTTTTATGTCAACAATCCAGCAAGTTATTCTATGTGAAAAGAAATTCAGTGGCCATTATGTGGGAGGAAGATCTGCATTCATGGAGTAATTTGTAGGGTCAGGAACTTACCAACAAAGCACATAAGCACATGCTTATCTTGAAGTCTTCAGTGGAACTATACTACTCACATGCTTAAATTTAAGCATACACTCAAGTGCTTCATTGAAGTGAGCATAAGTTATTTTAAAACATGATATGAAAGAAACATCCTGAGTATATACCCTCTTGTTATATTTGGTGTTTTCCTTAAATCCCAAGATACTGGAATCACATGAATATGTCATAATCTCAGGGTTGGTTTTTGTTTTTGTTTCTAGCTCTCGTGGTTGCAGAGAAAAACCTGAAAATGTGCATCCTGCGAGTTCAAAAGCCACAAGGCAAACAGAAAAGATTTCAAAGGTAAGGTTTTAAAAAATGCATTCATTATTTTTGACCTGATTGTGAATTCTGAACATGTGGGGTTGGCAATACTGTAAATTATACATGATATGTATAACATCTACAGGTAAATTATTTACATAATGACAATGTATATCATTGATGTGTTTAGGAGGGTATATTAACTGTATTGAAAAAAAGCTGTGCAGATAAGGAGAAAGCTTGTAGCTGGTACAGAAAATGGATCCTGTACTACTTCTGCCACCCCTCTTGCTAAACTCTTGCTTTACGTCAGTTGGTGTTCTCAGTGCATAAAGAGTATAGGCTCAGTCCCTGTAATTGAAATTTCTTTATGTACAAAAATTAAACATTAGCTGGACTAGTTTTTTTTGTTTTTAATTTTAGTTAAATTAGGTTGGGTCAATTATGTTATTTAATGTAAAAAAGCATCAATTAAATTGCTAATATTATGTTTCCTTAGAAGTTTGTTATGCTCTAAAAAGCCAAATGCAAATGCTTTTTAATTCAACAGTGATTTTTTTAAAATAATGTATAAAGGAAATAAAAAATATCATACATCAGTTCTAAAATGAGATAAATGTCATTATGACCTTCATGGATTTTCATATAACCTAAGTAATCACTGTAAACCCAACCAAATCAATGCAGATCTTCAGACATTTCATTGCTATTTTGCGCTCTCTTTCTCTAATATATCCATTCAAAAAAAAAAAAGTGGTTTTTGTTAAAGCTGTAAAACTAAAAAAAAACCTCCGAGAACTTATCAAGGAGACATGCTTAGATACTGCTTCTGGACTTTTGTTGCTTTAATTACATTGTATTCTTGTCTTCTTTGCTGCTTTACTTCAGGTTGTGTCAGCATTTCCATTATAAATCCCTGTTCTTCAGGGTTTTATAACACATAGTTAAAGACTGCCCTAGGGCTAAGTCTTGGTATATAATATTTCAGCCTGGAAGTGGAAAGTTATCTATATCTACTGTTATATCGATATGATCTGGGGGTGGCAAACTATAGCATTTCAAAAGCCATAGAACAACAGAAGTTTGGTATTCTGATCATTTTATGTGTTTTTCTCTTTTATAGAGAGACCACTCAAAGACAGCTTCTTTTTATTAAATGAAACTTTTGTATCCACACATTGCTTTTATTTATCTAAGGCAGAGATCGGCAACCTTTGGCATGCAGCTCGCCAGGGTAAGCACCCTGGCGGGCCGGGCCAGTTTGTTTACCTGCCGCGTCCGCAGGATCGGCCGATCGTGGCTCCCACTGGCCGTGGTTCGCCACTCCAGGCCAATGGGGGCTGCGAGAAGCAGCGCGGGCCGAGGGATGTGCTGGCTGCCGCTTCCCTCCGCTTTGTTCTGACGAGCAACGTGCCAAAGGTTGCCAATCCCTGATATAAGGGAAAAAACAAATTTGAAGTAAAGACATCAGTTGATTTAGAATGCAAATTTCTGCACAAAGGGGGATTGTGTTTTTCAATGGAAATGTTAAAAAATGATTTTATACATCCATTTAGTGCACCAGATTATTAGGAAAGGTCTTGACAGCTTATATGTTTCTTGTGACAAATTCTGGAGTCCATAGGAGCACGTTTGTGTCTGAGGACAAAATGTGCTTTTCTTGGGCCTGCTCTTAAGCAGTGCTCTGCGCACACAACTCCATCTGAAGTAAATGGGAGCTGTGGGTGATCTGAAATTCAAACACATAGAGTATATCAATGTATTATTAATTGGCAATATATTACAACTCATTCTTCAGTGCAGTGCACCATCTGTTTAAAAGTGCAATGGAGCCCCATATACACTGTCTACTCTGAAACTCCAAAACTCCATCTGATTTTTTGTTATATATATATCGATGTCACCTTTTCAATGTCTGTAAGTGATCTCATGAAAAGAAATCGTGACACAACCATGACACTTGTGCCATCATATTGGTCACTCTGCTTGTGTGATTTACCCCTTCACCCTCCCTGTTTCTGCCTTGTCGATTTAGATTGTAAGCTCCTTGGGGCATGGACTGTCTGCTACCATGTGTTTGGACAGCACCTATCACAATTCTTAGTTGGTCCTTAGGCACTACTGTAACAAACATAATAATTATTATTAATATTAATAACATGCTTAGAGTTAAGCATGTGCTTAAGTCCTTTGTTTTAAAACTCAGTTTGGCTGCAACAAATTTTAAATTATGCTTAGTCTCAGCCAGTTTAGTTGGAAACCTGTGTGGAATGGATCAAAGTTAAGATAAAAGCTCCACCCTCCTGTATGTGGCTCATCTACTCCCACACTACACCCTCTTTATCTTCCCAGTTTTTGCTGATTGTGTCACTATCTTAACATTAGTTAAACAGAGTCTTATTTTGCATTTAACAACAATAATATATTTCTGCTCTGTTTCTTTTTCCTCTGTGCTCTGAAGTCAGACAACAGACTCGTGCAAAATAGTATTTATCAGAAGGAAAAAAACTAATTAAAAGTAAAAGCTAATGATAAGAATTATAATTACTACTCACTAAAGATGCAATTATAAGGAGATAACTTCCAATTACAGCAGCAGTGGTGAAATAGAAGAAGAACGACAATTAGTTCTTCTCTTTGCTGCTTGAAGACTGGTATTATTTAATATCCTGTGGGGCAAGACCAGCATGGATAACCATAAAATCTGACACAAGTATGAAAAAGTGCAAAATACTAATTTTTGTAGAAGTTTTTGAGAAGTTATTTGAGAAACTGGAATTTGTGCAGATCAGCTACCAACTCCCTAAATCACATCAGGAAACCACATTTTTCTCCATGACACCTTCCAAATTCATTCTCAGTTTGCTACTGTGGCCTCATTTGAGTGTTTATTACAGCCTTGTGATATTTTCAATACCAAATACAAATCTCACCAGGTTTAGGGTATGTTAGAAATGTGAAACTCAGTCCAAATATTCAACAAAAAGTTTACTAAGGTTCATTGATGGAGCTGGTCATATTATCTGTTGTGGATAATTATCCACAGAATTATAGTTTTTTTTTTTTTTTAAAGTCAGAAGAGACCATTAGATTATCTAGTATGTCCTGTATAACCCACGTCATAGAATTTCATCTAGTTATCCCTATATTCACTGAATAATTGTATGACAGTTAATTTAACCCTTCTTTCCACTTTCTACATTTCCAGATAGGTTCTAGTTTTATGAAGGGTTTTTTTTTTGCTACTAATTTTCTGATGAAGAATTTAAATGAACAAATTTTGCATTTGGTTTAGTTGTAAACTGGTCATACTAATTGTGCTGTATTACTGTTCACAAATTATCTGCACATCTTCATAATGAATCAACCAATATTATCCAAATAATACAATGATCATGAGAGCACTTCCCAAAAATGCATATAAATAAGCAAATTAAAGTGGCTGAACAAAACAGCAATGTAAGTTTGCAGGTTGTATTCCTAAGCGTTTTCATTAACACAAATCTTGGAAGAGAGCAGATTCCAGTTCAGAGTGATGATGGGTCTATCTCTGATTTTACATTAAAACCATGTGACACTGTCAGTTACATTTTCCTTTGATATGAAAGATATGAAAGGTGAACCTAAATAGATTTGCCCAGACATCAAGTAGTTTTTGAGTTTGTTTGATCCTGTAAATCAATGTGAAACTAGGCAGCAGACAAATCCCAGATGAGCAAAACCAAATAAAAGTTGATGCAAACTCTTCCAACCTGAAGTCACTGAGGTTCACACCGGTCTTCACCGTACTAGAGTAGGCACCTAAAATGGGGATGTTGGACCTGGAAGTTTGATTCATTCCCTGAAGAGTTGAACTTTCCCAAAATCTGGGACCTTGGATTAACTCATCACTTGTCTTCAAACAATATGGTAATTTATACCTTAAGAGACAAGTTCGGATCTCAGTTATGTTAATACAACCTTATGAAGTTCATGGCATTTACCTAATTTAAATGGCATAAGCATTTGGCTATCAGATAGTGCTTTTATCAGCACCATGAGAATCTGCCTAAAATCTTAACATTTAGCTTTTTATGGAGCAAAGGGGAGTTGTAACTGCTTACATTAGCAGTGAACTTGGCCCATGGCTTTTATCACCCATAGCTTTTTATCACCTCTGCTTTGCAGAGACTGCACTCTGATTTCCTTTCACACTCTCATAAGTGCAGTGCAAAGAATGCAGGCCCACTGGTAAAGGTACAGAGTGATACTTTAGAGCTAGTTAAAAACCTTCCAAGAACAATATGCACAGAAAAGCATCATGACTAGACTGCAATTAATTATGGACAAAAACTAACTAGAGCAAATGTCCTGTCCTATTTACACTACACACTGTCTCTTCTCTGTAATGCAACTCCAGAAGTAGAGTTTTCAATCATGAGCCCTTGGAGATCTTAATCCTACAATTTGCTGTTCAGATCAGAAGCTGAAATGTTTAAAACAGGTTTTTAAACTGCCAATAGTAGTATCCAATATGAAATCTGGAAGTCCTGTTAGGACATCAATATTTGACAACTGGGTTCGGTAAAGAGTTTTGGGATACGGTTAGCAGAAGAGACACTATGCAAACTCAGGTTGTATTGCATTGCATATTATTGACATAAGCTTTAGTAGCACAAAGGGATAGCAGTTCATTGATCAATGAGGGTAACTGGCAATGACATTATATTTTGTTCAGCACTGGCTGCATTTGCTTACTTCATGTGCATCCTAAGAGTGTGGATCTATATGTGCCATACTCAAAGGAGAACTCGTGTAGTTTTATATACATGAAAGGAATTGCAAGGAAAGCATGCAGCTCTTTTCAATAAGAAAAAGACCTTGGCCTAAATTTTTGTGGGAAAACATACCTGTAGATTTGCCTACACAAAAATTAAGATAACAGTACAGTGTGCATTTCTCTGAGACTCCATAATGTATTTACTTGCTTTTCTTATGGCTTTCAGGTACTAACAGGTATTAAATACCTCTTAAAGAAACCTGCACTAGATAAGGTTTCACTTAACTGCTAAGGGCTAGGAGTGATGAAGTCAGTGATAATATAGGACTAGAATCTGACTGGCCTTATGCAGGCACAGTGGAGGGAGAAAGAATAAGGAGCTTTCCCATCTTGGTGCAACTTGGATAAGTGCTGGCCAGAATTGGTTTACCTGTGTTGAGGAAAGCACGGGGCTGTGACCAAAATGCTTCTCATGAGCAGCACAGTGCCCAAGAGGGGGTGGGCAGTAAGCAGAGCCATAGTTCTTCCCCCATCTCTACACAATGGCCAATGAAGAGGAGTATATGCTGCATCCCTTAATGGGATGAAGCTGTGAGTGAACTGAGGAACTCTGATAGAGATCACGCCTCTTTAAGTCAGAATGTCTCCAGTATTTATTCTGGTGTGTATTCATTCTTTACCGCCCCAAATACAGGGCTATGCTGATATGGTATAATCTAGCCCCAAATGTACTGAGCTGCATGTTGTATAAAACAATATGGCATCCTAATTGGAAACTTCAGCTGACCTCAAGAGTTTTCTAATGGTGTCTGTGGATTTCTACATGGGAACCAATAGTCCCAACAACTAATGAAATTTCCACTGGGAATATATAAAAGAGGACTATGCAGTGCTGCTCAGATAGCCTTTGTACAGTCCAAGGAGAAGAAAGGAGATAAACATGTGGAAACAGGTGAATGCTGCAATAACATATAAGACAAAAACAGGGTCAAAATAGTATCACAGATTATGAGTAAATGCTTTGTGCTGGAATTTAAACCTGTCCAAATCATCCATCCCAGTCTGCAGCATATGAACCCAAACTTCTGCAGTGAGATGTTCTCATGACATGCTGCCTGCTCAGAAAAGTTTTGCATCCTAGAGCATGGGGGACAGTTTAGGAACAGGTTGTCAAAAGTGGAAAACCTAACCTCAGCCGTTTATTTGCCCATCCTCTAGCATAAATACATGCTCAACATAAAAGATAGCTAAGGGAGTTTGCCCTAATTATGTCTACAGCATCTTAGGTAAGTCCCAACAGGCTTTGAAGGCTACTGAACAGTGAAATCTAACAGTAGATCATCAGCGCAAATATATTTAGCACAGGTGTTTCTTTATGTGTGACGGACTGGGCAAATTTGCAGTGTTCAATGGCCTTTAAACTCACACTTTCAGATTATGTGATGTAGTGGTCTAATGGTAACACATTGAGCTGCAATATCAAAGATGACTGGGTCAAGATCTGCTAGAGGTTTTTATCTTACACTACCTGTGCTCCCTCTTTATCTTGATATGTTTCCTCTTTATCCCTGTGTTTTTCCTCATTTCTACAAAAGAGGCACATTTACCAAGAGGAACAGAGTGGTTTTACTAGGTTCTATTTCAGGCCTGTTGCTTAATCCCAGTGATATATTAATAATAAATATTATTTCAAATTTGCAAATAATTAATAAAATACTTCATAGTGGAACAGTTGGGATCTGAAGGTTTATCACAAAAATAATGAATTATGTCCCATAACACCCTTGTAAAGTAGGTAAGTAAATACTATGTATCCTCAGTTTACAGATGGGGTAACAAATGCAAAGAGATTAAAGATCAGATTATGACTTGTCCGTATCATCAGGGAAGAAAGATGCAGGGCTGCTCACTTTGTGCAGTTGAATGGGCATTGGATGGAGAGGGGTGATGAATGGGCGGAGTTTGGCTCTTTCCCACAGCAATGTGCCAGCTAGCAGAGCTGAACCAGCATAAAGGAGAGTCACCTGCTTTTGGTATGGGTCAGTTGCATAATTCCACATAAAACTCTGTGGAAGGAAAATAGCTTCAAGGATCCACAATTTTTGAGCTCCCATAAATCTACTGTTTGTATTTTCCCCTTATGAAGGTGGGGCCAGCAGCAGCAGCATGGCACAGATCAGAGGCAAACCTTCCAGTTCAAGTTGATTTCTGAGGTCTGTGTGTGTACACTCAACAAACCTGGTTCTAGATGTCTCTCTGTCTCTGGTAGCACAGCTGTCTGAGCTGCCATCCATTTATTGGCTGAAAACTTTCAGTTCCCTTCTATGACCACACTTCTAGGCTTCCAAAAACGTGTGGCATAAGTTATGTTTTTTCTCACATCCTTTTTGTTAGCTGGAGAGTGGCACATGTTCCATACAATGGTGGTTTGCAAGCTCTTCACCTTTGCCAGGCCATAACTCCATTTTGCCCTTGGAGTAAACCCAAAGGGGCTCTTAAGGATGTAGACAACTGTGGACTGGTGGGTTTAATAAATAAAGGAAACAGTGAGTTTGGAACAGAAACTCATTTATCTCACTTTACTAAAAGCAAACATATTTAGTTGTGGTACAAAACTACTAATTAAAGCATTACCTTTTCTTAAACATAACCAAAAAAATCTTACATAACTGAAAAATGTCTGGTCTTCACGATTTCTTTGTGGAGAGAACACGTGGAACTTTTGTTGGGGAAAGGAGGAGAGACAAGCTAATCATGAGTCTGACGAATGGCAGCTGAATGGACCTATCCCAGGTCTTCCTATAGAGAGGAGATCAGAAGTCCTCATGTACAGAGAAAGAGGGCCAGTAGCTTTTGTGAAAGAAGGAGGTAAATAGTCATCTTAGCTGCAGAAATAATGGGAGAAGGAGAGACAGGTGATCTTCACCCATACACACAGAATTCCCCTCCACAAAAAGGGGAAATCCTCCTTGTTAAATCATTTCCCAGCCAGGGTAGAACGGAGACAGCGCCTCCCTGAAGCAGAGACTTTCAACCTGATCCTAGCTACCAAAAGCCAGCTGATGCTTTGTGAAAAAGAGAAAGACTTCTAGCAACCAAAACCATCAGAGGACTGTACTATTCCTGGGATGAAGAAAACAAATTGTGAGTTATGAGGGGACTGTCCCTGCTACAATAATTAGGTAATGTAAAAATAATACTCAGCAGTTATTATTTTATTACTTTTAACCATAGTACCCAAATAAAGTAACATTTTCTGTGCCCCATAGCTTAAGGGAGTTACCTTTCCTCTACACATGGCCCTCCAACACATCCATGTCATGTAACAGCATAGACCATAAGAACCTAAATCAATAGTCATCATACGGGGACTTTTGGTAGAATACAGTTTGGAGAAAAAATCTGTGGAATTTAAACTTACCTCTCAACAAGTAAGTGCTACACTCAGGTTTTATTGATTGAAAAAAATATAAAGCTACATGAAAATACAGGATTGTAGGGTAGAGGAAGAGTTTTGTAAAAGTCAGACACTTGACAGTTTGAGTTTATAGTCTGAACTCAGGTAGTGACATTTGTCTCCCTGTAAAAATCCTCAATAAATGACATATTGCAACTGGTGCATTTTTTTTTACTCAAATAACAGTTGACAATGTGTGTCATCATTTGTTTACCCGCTCTATTTCATCTGCTTAATATAAGCAATAAAAAAGTTCCCAGGCACCCTATATTTTTAATGAGTACATTATTTTTCAAGTGATTTAAAAATATTTATGTCTCTTTCCAAGATTTCTTTGCCAGGGCTCTCTAGATACAATGACTAGGAATGTTCATTTTGTTTTAATTAATATACCTAATGTGTCACGACGATATGCATGTTGTAACACTGCATTAAAAATATTTTGGTTGGGTTTATTGTTTGAGAGGAATGTAGCAATGACTATATCAGGCACAGTGGGACCTTTCCCACATAGCAAACCTGCAACCATGGCCTTTTTTCCTGGCCTGGGCATTTTTTAAATAGAAACTACTAACCATACTAAGTTGTGCAGTGATTTTATGGCGTAAACAAATGGGAAGCCAGGATGAGAACAGAAGATTCATTTTCATTTGTTACATATTCAGGAACCAAAGGCTTCCAAAGATAAAAGCTAACACATTCATCCAGTGGGACAACTTCTATACAACATTTATTTTAACTACTGGGTTTTTGCCCTTTTAATTTGCTGACCTAGTAAACCCCAGGATGGCCACAGTATATGTAATAATAAGCATAAAATAATAATACAGAATTTTGCATTTTTAAAGCTTCTTTCATTCCAGGCCTTTTCGAAGCACTTTACAGATATTAATTCATTTTGCCTCACAACACCTCTGTGGGGTAGTTAAATATCATTATACCCATTAATAATTATACAGATGGATAAACTAAGGCACAGAGAGGTTAAGTGACTAAGTCACAGGGAAAGTCTATGCCAGAGCTAGGAATTCACTACCGGGCTAATGACAAGAGCACAAGAACCTCTCATCTCTCCTTTCCAAGTAAGGTTAGTGAAAAGTTGGTGGAGAATTCCCAACTCCAGCAGCTTCTTACTTCCTACCACACAGGGCCCCTCCCAATCCAGATTCACACAGATATTTCACAGATTAGACTAATTCCTGATCCAATGCAGATTCCTCTTTGAAGGCCTGGGGTGAAATTATGGCCAAATTCATGTCAATTATTAATCTCCCATTGACTTCATAGGGCTAGAATTTCACCCTGGTGTTTATTCTGAAAGCCATATATGAACTAGGGCTTAGCTGCCTATGATACTGCTTCTTGCTCTGCTCCCCAAAATGGCAGCTGTGTATGATGGAAATTTAATTTTCGTATTGTCGTATGACCCAGAGGTGCCATTCTGCTAAGCATTGCACAGTGATATGGGTGTACCTACCCCATGCGCTGTACAGCTTACAGACTGTAGGCTATTTGGTACTGACTGAGTGTGCGAGACTATGAATTTCTGAGGAAAGGGAATAACTAGCAATATATGAGGCAGTTTAAGGAACAAACACTAACCTATCCCTGACTCTCAGCAGTACTCCTTGGCTAACTGATTACATTTTTGGTTTAAATTAAAAAAAATATTTTCCCCAAACCTCCCCTTCCCTTCAGAGGCATGTTCATCAGTTACAGGGGGTAACTGTGTGAGTTTCTGTTGTCATTACAAAGGAGATCAGTGTTTCCCAAACTTGGTAGCCGCTTCCAGCAGCTCCCATTGGCCTGGAGCAGTGAACCACAGCCAGTGGGAGCCACGATTGGCCGAACCTGCGGATGTGGCAGGTAAACAAACTGGCCCGGCCTGCCAGGGGCTTTCCCTACACAAGCGGCGTCCCAAGTTTGGGAAACACTGGACTAGATGATCAAATGGTCTCTTCCAGCCTTAAAATCTATGAATCTTTTCAATTTCTATTGGGCCTCTGCTGATGAGGCTCCCGCATATATAGACTGTAATATGAAAGTAAATATGCTGTGATGAGTAGGAAAAATAATATATATAGTTACTTATAGGGTTGTCTCTTAGGTACTTATCCTCCAGTGATCTCCTGCACCCATGAAGAAAACCTAGAATTATAACAGGACCCACTGTTTAGGGATGGGCTGGAATTGAGGGAAGTCATGGAGGATGAATAGAGTTCACTGTGGGATCTCAACCTCTTAGACTCCTAGCAGTGAGTGCTATAACAGAATGTCACATATTATCTCTCTCCTTTTCATATTCTCTCTCCCCCTCTTTCCCTGTCATTTGTTAGGGTTATAAATATATTTACCAGTTTATTCAGTCTTTCCTGTGTTGATGATTCCTCTGTTGATGATTCCAGTCGAACCTTTTGGGTATGTCTACACTGCAATAACCCATGAATGGGCCGTTGTCAGTGGGCTTGGACTGCGGGGCCATAAAATTGAAGTGTGGATATCTGGGCTCCGGCTAGAGACCCATGAGAGAAGAGGTCTTCCAAACATCAAAGGTTAAATTTTAGACCTTATGCAGCACATAAGGCATTCAAAGAGGATCCTAAAGTTAGGGCAAGGTTGGAATTGAGGAAAGCAATTGGAAATTGACCATTGGGAATATTATATCTTCTTTAGTTTATCAGATGATATTACTCTAAGGTTAAACCAGGTGCCATTTTCAGAGGCAAATGTTCAAGAGGATTAGTTTAGGGTAAATATTCAAAAATTCTCATGCTTTGCCATCCCCAAATGCTTGGATCTTTCTCTTTAAAGAGCCTCAGTACTTCTAGTTTTATACAGACTGAGAAATTTGCAAGGACAGACTCACTGTATGTTGTTAATTCTTGTTTTGAAGGAAGCCACGAAGTGCAAATAAGTGAGGTTCTGTCTTCCTTTCTCTACCTTCCTTTCTCTTTTAAATAAAGTTAATAGAACTCTTCCAAACCTCAAAGGTTTAATTTTAGGTCTCTCTCTCTCTCTCCTTCCCCCGAATAAGCAATTCCAGCCCTAGCACCTATATCCCTGGATTAAGATTTAAAATTAGCTGCAAATGCTCCTGCCTGGATATGAAGCTGGGAAATTTTCCTCTTAATAAAATACAAAATCCACAATTATCTTTGCATCAAAAACTAAAATGCAAATAAAAGTTCCAAAGGCTCTCAATCTTTTAGTCTCTGCTATCAAAAAATCAGAGTCCTCTGGGGTTTTAATTTCCTCCAGATGTCAGCAGAAGATATTGAGTTTAGCAATGAAAGGCTCAGTAGGGGAAACTAGAACTGGAAGGAGAAAACTAAACAAATAGGCCCTTAAATCATTCCTTCACTCCCTCAGTACAGTGCCATGGCTATTTTAAGATGTTGTTCTTGTCCAGATACCTTAAATCAAATCATGTGGCTAAATATAAAACACATCCCCTTAGATCAGGGCACTCAAGAGCTACAATGCTTTGTATGGCAGCACCTTATTTTTCTAGTCCTTCTTTTCCATTTACTCCAGATCAATAGCCCTAATAACCTATAACAAAAATGTCCAATTGCTTGACACTTGAGGTAATCTGAACCAAACTTCTTGGAATTTTGCCCATTACAACAGCAGCTATTTTAAGCTTGCAGTGATAACTCTTCTAAATTAGAGACCACATAATATTATCAAAAAACCACTGAGATTAAGTAATGGAATTTCTTAGTCTTTGTCCCTATGTATGGCAGCTCTCCATTGTTTAGGTGTTATATATTACATGCATACCCTTTTAACAATTTATGCCCTTCAATTAGATGAGATATTTTTAATACCAAAAACTCACCATGCAAGAAATATGCACAGATCAAAATTATCATATTAATAAAATGTATCCTATTACTTGCTGTATTTGCTGTGCCCTGTATTGGAAACAAACATCAGCAACCTCTAACAAGAAAGACAGACAAAAGACGATTACTCACCGTTGTAACTGTTGTTCTTCGAGATGTGTTGCTCATATCCATTCCAATCAGGTGTGCGCGCGCCGCGTGCACGATCGTCAGAGAATTTTCTACCCTAGCAACACCCGGCGGGTCGGCTGTGGAGCCCCCTAGAGTGGCGCCTTCATGGCGCTGGATATATACCCCAGCCAACCCGGCGCCCCCTCAGTTCCTTCTTGCCGGCTACTCCGACAGTGGGGAAGGGGGGCGGGTTTTGGAATGGATATGAGCAACACATCTCGAAGAACAACAGTTACAACGGTGAGTAACCGTCTTTTCTTCTTCGAGTGCTTGCTCATATCGATTCCAATCAGGTGACTCCCAAGCCTTACCTAGGTGGAGGGGTCGGAGTGAGACATTGCTGTGTGCAAAACCGCTGATCCGAATGCAGCATCGTCCCTGGACTGCTGTACCAGTGCGTAGTGAGCTGGACTGATGACCAAACTGCAGCTCTACAAATGTCCTGGATCGGAACTTGAGCCAGGAAGGCAGTCGAGGAAGCTTGGGCCCTCGTTGAGTGAGCGGTGAGGTGCGGTGTTGAGACACCGGCCAGGTCATAGCAAGTCCGGATGCAAGACGTGATCCAGGAGGATAGGCGTTGTGAGGAGACCGGTAAGCCTTTCATTCAGTCGGCCACTGCAACGAAGAGTTGCGTCGTCTTTCTAAAGTGCCTTGTGCGGTCAATATAGAAAGCCAGGGCCCTGCGTACGTCCAAAGAATGCAAACGCTGGTCTTGGCGAGTAGCATGTGGTTTAGGATGGAAGACTGGGAGAAATATATCCTGATTCATGTGAAACGGAGAGACCACCTTAGGAAGAAAGGCAGGATGTGGACGAAGCTGCACTTTATCCTTATGGAAAACCGTGTAAGGGGGCTCGGATGTAAGCGCCCTGAGTTCAGAAACGCGCCTTGCTGAGGTAATGGCTACGAGGAAGGCTGTCTTCCAGGATAGGTACAGAAGTGAACAGGTGGCCAGTGGCTCGAATGGAGGCCCTGTGAGCTTGGAGAGAACCAGGTTGAGATCCCACGTCGGAACGGGCTGACGTTGTTGTGGGTACATCCGGTCTAAGCCCTGGAGGAATCTAACGACCATCGGGTTAGAGAATACCGAGTACACGAGTTCCCCTGGGTGAAAGGCCGATATAGCAGCCAGGTGAACCCTAATTGAAGATATCGCCAAACCCTGCTGTTTTAGGGAGAGGAGATATTCCAATATGAGAGGAATAGGTGCCTGTAACGGGGACACGGCTCGTTGTTCGCACCAACAGGAGAACCGCTTCCACTTGGCCAAGTACGTGGTCCATGTTGAAGGCTTCCTACTGCTCAGCAGAATCTGTTGGACAGAGTGCAAGCATTGCCGCTCTGCCTGGGTGAACCATGGAGCAACCACGCCGTGAGGTGGAGTGATTGTAGGTCGGGATGACGTAGTCGGCCGTGGTCCTGAGAGATGAGATCTGGACACAACGGAAGCGGGATCGGTGACTGAACCGAGAGCTCCAACAGTGTGGTGTACCAGTGTTGCCTCGGCCACGCTGGAGCGACTAGAATTACTCGAGCCTGGTCTCTGCGTAGTTTGAGCAGCACCTTGTGGACCAGTGGAAATGGAGGGAAGGCGTAAAACAGGTGGTCTTTCCAAGGAAGGAGAAACGCGTCCGATAGAGAGCCCGGAGCTCGCCCTTGTAGGGAGCAGAACGCGTGGCACTTCCTGTTGGCTCGAGATGCAAACAGGTCTACCTGGGGAAATCCCCACCTCTGGAAAACGGAATAGATGATGTCCGGACGAATAGACCACTCGTGCGTCTGAAAGGACCTGCTGAGTCGGTCCGCTAAAGTGTTCTGGACTCCAGGGAGGAACGATGCCGTGAGATGGATTGAGTGGGCGATGCAGAAGTCCCACAGGCGAATGGCCTCTTGGCATAGAATCGATGAACGTGCTCCTCCTTGCTTGTTGATGTAAAACATGGCCGTGGTGTTGTCGATGAGAACTAACACACAGCGGCCAAGTAGGAGATTGAGAAATGCCTGGCACGCCAGGCGCACCGCCATCAGTTCCTGAACATTGATGTGCAGGGCTAGCTGGGGTGCAGTCCACAGGCCCTGGGTATGGTGTTCATTGAGATGGGCACCCCAACCCAGAGATGAAGCGTCTGTGACCAGGTGCAGAGAGGGTTGTGGGGCGTGAAACGGCATCCCCTCGCAAACCACACTGTGATCTAGCCACCAGGTGAGGGAGGTCAAGACCGAGTTCAGAACCGTGATCACCATGTTCAGGCTGTCCCGATATGGGCGGTATACCGATGACACCCAGGTCTGGAGTGGGCGAAGCCGAAGTTTGGCATGCCTGGTTACGTACGTGCAAGAAGCCATGTGACCCAACAGGGTGAGGCACGACCTCACCGTGGTAATTGGGAAGGCCCTGAGTCCTCGAATGAGGCCTGTGATGGTATGAAAACGATTGTCTGGTAGAATAGCTTGTGCACGTCCGGAGTCTAGGACTGCCCCAATAAATTCTATCCTCTGGGTAGGCTCTAGCGTGGATTTCTCTTTGTTGAGTAGAATGCCCAATGCGTGGAATGTGTGTACTATTATGTGTACGTGAGCTCGAACTTGCTCTCTGGTGCGACCGCGTACCAGCCAGTCGTCTAAATACGGGAACACCTGTACCCCTTGCCGACGAAGGTATGCCGCCACGACGGCCATACATTTTGTGAACACTCTTGGGGCCGAGGATAGGCCGAAGGGAAGGACTGCAAATTGGTAATGCACCTTGTTTACCACAAATCGCAGGAAGCGCTTGTGAGGCGGGTAGATTGCTATATGGAAGTATGCGTCCTTCATGTCGAGGGCGGCGAACCAGTCTCCAGGATCCAGGGAAGGGATAATGGTCCCCAATGAGACCATGTGGAACTTCAACTTTACTACGAATTTGTTGAGTCCGCGTAAGTCTAAGATGGGTCGCAGACCCCCTTTGGACTTGGGGATCAGGAAGTAATGGGAATAAAATCCCCTGCCCCTTAATTCTAATGGAACCTCCTCTATGGCCCCCAAAGATAGGAGCGTAGAAACCTCCTGTATAAGGAGTTGCTCGTGAGAAGGGTCCCTGAAGAGGGACGGGGAGGGGGAGTGGGAGGGGGGGGAAGAAGAAAACTGGAGAGCGTATCCCCTCTCCACCGTGCGAAGGACCCAACGGTCCGAGGTTATAAGGGACCAAGCACGGTGGAAATGGGAGAGGCGATCCCGAAAGGAGGGGGCTGGATCCTGGGAGATGACTGGGGCGCCGTCCTCGACCACACCTTCAAAAGTTCTGCCTAGGGCCTGAAGGTGGCCGAGGTGGCCCCTGGTTCTGACCGGGTTGAGGGCCGGTCAACCTCCTCCTACCACCTCGCCCCCGCCTTCTGGCAGAGTCCTGTCTCGGACGAGGTGGGGGGGGGTAGAACCGCTGAGGCTGAGGTCGAAATGGCCTGTGCTGGGGTCCCGGAACATGCATCCCTAGGGAGCACATGATTGTTCTCGAGTCCTTGAGGCTCTGCAGACGAGAGTCCGTCTTGTCCGAGAACAATCCGTGTCCCTCAAAGGGTAAATCCTGCAGAGTTTGCTGCAGTTCCGGAGGCAAGCCCGAGACCTGGAGCCAGGAGATTCTCCGCATGGCGATACCTGAAGCCAGGGTTCTCGCAGCCGAGTCTGCTATGTCCAAGGAGGCCTGTAAGGAGGTCCATGCCACCTTCTTACCCTCCTCCACTAAGGCCCCAAACTCTTCCCTGGAGTCTTGGGGAACCAATTCCTTGAACTTCCCCATAGAGTTCCAGGAATTAAAGTTATAGCGGCTCAGGAGCGCCTGCTGATTAGCCGCTCTAAGCTGTAGCCCCCCGGCTGAATAAACCTTACGCCCAAACAAATCGAAGCGCTTAGCGTCCTTCGATTTGGGCGCTGCGGCCTGCTGACCTTGGCGCTCCCTTGCATTCACCGATGACACCACCAGTGAACACGGCTGGGGATGAGTGTACAAGTACTCATAGTCCTTTGAGGGGACAAAGTACTTTCTTTCCACCCCTCTGGCTGTGGGTGGAATAGAGGCAGGAGTTTGCCATATCGTAGTGGCGTTAGCCTGGATCGTACGGATCAGGGGCAACGCTACTCTGGATGGGGCATCCGCGGAGAGGATGTTCACAATGGGGTCCTGCACCTCCACTATCTCCTCTGCCTGTAGGTCCATATTACGTGCCACCCTACGTAATAGGTCCTGGTGTGCCCGGAGATCTATCGGGGGTGGACCTGTGCTCGTTGTGCCCACCACTGCCTCATCTGGGGAAGATGAGGAAGATGCCTCAGGTGGCAAGGGATCTAAGGGCGGGTCATGGTCCAATGAGCCCTGGAGCAGAGCATCACCTGCCCCTGGGTCCAGGACGTCAGGTGGTGCGGGCACGGAAGCCTCCATGCCCCCTGGAGGAGGGCGAGAGATGGTGGACTCTGGGGCCCTTCGCTCAGAGTGCACCGAGCGAGAGGCTGACGGTGGTGGAGCCCCTTGTGCTTGGTGGTACGCCCACGGGGTCCAGAACGACCAGTGTGAAGGTCCCTGAGCGGGATCCTCCGCTAGCTCCTGCCAGTGGCCCATGTCTGGCTCAGCGGCCTGCCCCTGAGGGGGGTATGCCGATCTCGATGCCCCATCGGAGGAACGGGACACTGATCTCGATGGCCATGGCGGTGCCGACCGCGCCGAGATGAGCTCCGGAAGATACGGTGCCGTTTGGTGCCGGTCTGGAGATGATCGGTCCCTATGTGGTACCGATGAGCGGTGCCGAGATCGGGATCGGTGCCGATGACCGCGTCGGTGCCGAGAGTCCGACCTGGACCTGGAAGGCGACCTCGAGTAGGCCCGGTGCCGGGAGTGGCCCCTCGACGTCGAGCGTCGCTCGTATCGGTGCCGGGAACTACGTCTCAAGTTCGAACGGTACCGATGATCATAACGGTGCTGGGACGTAGAACGGTGCCGCGACGATGATCTTAGCCGCGAGTACGACCGGTGCCGAGGTGATAGTCGGCGCCGGGACTGCGAGCGGCGTCGGGACCTGCTTCGTGACCTGGATCGGTGCCGTGGTTCCAGTCCTTGAGACGGTGGGCGCATCATGGCAGGTTTTCCCCTGGATTGCACCAGACGAGGAGCCAACGGTGCCGGTGGTTGGGGCGGTGCCGGCTCCGTGAGAGCAATCAAGTCTCTCGCCGTCGCGAAGGTCTCTGGGGTCGACGGGAGACACGGCTCTACCACTGACCGCGGTGGTGATCCCGTCTGCACCGGACTCAACGGCCTCGGAGCCGGAGTCGACGGTGCCGGAGGCACCTGTTTTTGGTGCTCCACCGGTGGATGCGGCTCTACCCCCGGCAACGGGGGGGGCCGGCGTCTTCAGGACGGCAGTCTCCTGCGCCTTACGGGATTTCTTATGTCCCGGGGATAACGATCGGCGTCGAGGCACTTGCGGTGGGTGCGGTGCCGAAGGGGTCCGGTGCCGCGGAGGCTTGTCCGACTCCACCCGCGGTGCAGGGGCAGTCGGTGCCGCAGGGGCACTGCGCACCGAGGCGCTTGGCGCTGGGTCTTGACGCGCCGATGGAGTGTCCGGGCTAAGTGCCGCCTCCATGAGGAGTTGCCGAAGCCGAAAGTCCCGCTCCTTTTTGGTTCTCGGTCTGAAGGCCTTACAGATCTTACACTTATCTGTTTGATGGGACTCTCCCAGGCACTTCAGACACGAGTCGTGCGGATCACTTGTGGGCATAGGCTTAGCGCAGGACGCGCACTGCTTAAAGCCAGGAGCCTTGGGCATGAGCCCGGCTATGCGCCGGGGGAAAAAGGGGGAAGAACAACCCCCTTAATCCCCTTTAACTATCTACAACTATTAAGGGTAAACTGAACAACTATCTAAAACTATATAACAACTACAACTACAACTATCTACAAAAACGGAATAAGCTAGGGAGAGTGGAGAACAGCTACGCCGCGCTCCACGTTCCAACGACCGTCAGGGGCGGTAAGAAGGAACTGAGGGGGCGCCGGGTCGGCTGGGGTATATATCCAGCGCCATGAAGGCGCCACTCTAGGGGGCTCCACAGCCGACCCGCAGGGTGTTGCTAGGGTAGAAAATTCTCCGACGATCGTGCACGCGGCGCGCGCACACCTGATTGGAATCGATATGAGCAAGCACTCGAAGAAGAACTACCCAATATAATCAGTGACACAGGGGTGGGTCCGCTGGCCACAGAGATGGGGGAAGAAGTAAGTAGGTCTCTTAAGCCTTCATCCACATTTGCAGTATTGTCTTCTGCAGGACCCATGTCTGTGTAGTGTGACAGCAGATACAACTTCACACTCCCTGCTCAGCACATCCCTCCAAACCTTGCCACCAAGGTACCCCAAATTGTGAAGCTGTTCCATTACTTCCACCACCCATTTGCAACATGGACCTGATCCAAGTCCCATTAAGGTCAAGGGTCACACCGTTTCCACGATAAACAAGGTCCTCCATGGCTGTGGAAGAGGGGGCAGGAAGTGACACTGTTTTTTGATCTGGCACTGTCTGCAGCCCCAATAACTTGGAGCATAGCAGGATCTATAGATAAATTTCATGGGGCCAGATCCTCAGCTGGTGTAGCTCCACTGGCATAAATGCAGCATTACTGATTTACATTAGCTAAGCATCTGGCTCATGGTTTACCTCTGGAATAATACAGCTGCCTGCAAATAATTCATTTCTCTCAATGAGCAAAATCCAAGGAGCAGAGCGGGATGACAGGATCTACAAAGCTGTCTGTCTGTCTGACTGTCAGTTGTTCCTCTCCTCATATTGTGACCCAACCGTTTCTCCTTTCTACTGGTGAATATCTTTTCTTCTTTTTCTTCTTCTTCTTCAAAAGTTCCTTATTTATAACACCTACCGAGACTATTCAATTGTCAATTAATTACCATGGGAAAGGCAATGCGTGTCAGGTGAATTTTACACACTTACCAGCTATGATAAAAGCTATTTTGTGGAGCTGAAGGGAAAGCTACAAGCTGCTGAAGGCTAAAAAGAAAACAGATGGGAAAATCAGAAGAGAATATTTGCTTGTCTGGGTTTTTAATTTTGCGTATCAATAGGTAATAGAGAATGCACTTACAATGGACTGAAAAGATAGTCGTGTGTCAATGCAGAAAAAAAAATACTTGAAGGCCAACTAATTTCAGGCTGATCATCCTGTGACTTTTTAAGGTAACTTCTCTACAGCATCTCTTTTAAGTATTCTGCTTTCCTAAGGCCTGAAGTGAAATCTGTGAGTTTACTTCAAAGAGACTGTACCCAGATGCAGATAAGAGGAGCTTAACACCTACAGCTGAGAAACTCTTGTCAGGCCTTAGGATGCATCCTGTGTATGATATCCTTTTTGTACACAATGGGACCGCAATAAATCATCTGTACCTGGATGGGCTGAGGGCATAACACTCAAGAGACCAATATACCAATTTTTGTTGTTACAGGTGACACTGACATAGCTGTAAATGTTTCCTCTGTGTGGAAACAAGACTCACTGTAAAATATTTGCACGGATTTCAATAGCAAACAATACAGTCAGAAGCAATGTACTGACTGAAGGAGATAAATAGTACCAAGGTACTTCTGACATCAGCAGACTAACCTGAACCCTTATTTTTAATCGGCATTTTAAGAATTCCTGTAACAGCTATGCAACTAAAATAATCAAGAAAGAAATAAAGGAAAGGAAAAAAATCAGGGTCTGAATGCTTTAATTGAAAACATCATCTGCAATTATGAAATGCAGAAAAGTACCTTTGAATAAAACAATAATTTAAAACAATGTTTACTTTTAAGGTATGTGTATCTCTTTCTCCCTCTTTCTTTCAAACATACACACCAGCAGGAAAGAGAGAGAGAAAGATGTAAAAACTATAGTTGCATAGTTAATTAACAAAATTGACAATTATTTGATATTTCACAAAAAAAGCATTTAATTAGAATCACAGGATTGTAAAGCACGCATGGAGAAAGTAGAAACACCAGGCGCTTGATCTTTCAGACCCTGAAGGAATACAATATGGGAGCATGGCACAGAATGTGAAAATTAACTGCGAGCAAGAGAATAAGTTGATAGTATAACTCTTCCTCTGACGGGAGGGATCAGCGACTGTTCCTTCTCTGTTGGGTTACCTTTTTTCTCCTTTGCTCCACAATACACTGGCAAATCAGAAAGATAGACGGGGCCTTAAAATTCACTCCATTCCTCTGGCTAGGTGAGCAAATGAAATGCATGGAAGAGGATTAATGTGATAGAATCATCATCAGAACAATTTTTCCATCAGAAATGGTATAAAAAGGTTTTTCTCCTATAATTTTAAATGAGTCTCTCTTTGCAAACATGGAGATTCTGTCAGGCAGATGCACAGAAGTCTGTATAACTCACACATATACATTTTTGCCTTGTTGCCAACCTCACAAGTTTTCATGCACTTCCCTCTTTCCGTTTTTTTCTCCTTAATTGCAAAATAGAAAGAACTGCGTTGCTCTAATTCTCTCGGTTTTCATTACTCTGGTGGAACACTTCCACTAGCATGAGGGATTAAATTGGGCTAGAATGAACTGAGGTTTATAGCTCCAGTTCCACAGAGTTCTTCTTAACAGGCACATTCCAGCACCTTGTGATGTCAGAACACTGGCAATAGTGCTTTCACTTTTCAAAAATCCTAATGTAATTCTCTATGGATCTCAACAGACTACAAATGATATTGAACCAATAACTGATAGGAAGCCAGCTCCAGGCTCTATATGTTAACTTCCCGAGGTCTTTCACGGCCTTTTCAACTTATTTTATACGTTGTGCAGCTCTTTTCCTGCTCCATTGAGAAATAATGGTCCTACCTTTAAAAGCTTGGCCCGGGGCATGGAAAGAGGAATGGTGTGCCTGGAAAATTACAGCCACCTTTTCTGAGACAGAGGTGTGTTTTGGGTTTTTTTGTTTGTTTTCATTGCAGTGGTGCTGTGAGCAGACATGGAACACAAGTAGCACTTTTTGTTTCACAGGTAGGATGGCTACTCTTAGTTCCATCTTAATGAAACCTTATTTGAGGAATACCAGTGCCACGGAGCTGGGGGAGAAGAGAATGTGCTCGTTGAATTTTTTGGCTCATTTTGTGGAATTTAAGTGGAATCTTAAAAATTGGGAAAGGGTAGGAAATCTTCTCTTATTCTTGGGCTATTCTGGAAACATATTTCTGCCTCCAGTGCTCTTCTTTTACTTTTTATGTGATACTGGGGATACAGTGGCAAGGCCTTCAGTTGTGCCTAGTGGTGTGATGGAAATGAGCTCTCTCTCGTGTGGTTCCACTCTGCATAGCTGGCTGCAGAACCTGCCTTTCAGTATGAATCCTGGTCTGAATATATTAGATTCAGAGAGGTGGACAGCCCTAGAAAAATGCATGATAGGGGAGATGAACAGAGCACACATGTCAGGTAGTGGGGAGAGCTATTTAGAAAAAGACCAGTTTAAGTATAAACCAGAATGTTCACAGCAATGCAACCAAGTCTCCATTATAAATATATACATTAAACAATTAATAGCACACCTGACCTACAAAATATTGGAGTGGAAGGTAACCCTTCACCTCTTTGCCTGAACTGCACTGGTTTAAGCCAGCATGAGATGCACTTCTTTGTGTTGCATTGTGGATTTCTTATGCAGCAAGCCCCAGTGGTGAGAAAACACAGTGATCCCATGATTTATTAGCATTCAAACAAACTCTGTACAGATTCTCACATTCCCAGTATTGTCCTTAATATTCTATGCCAACTCCTGTTCGTACGTGCATGGGATTCTGTCTGCATACAGATAGATCCTTGTGCTAGGCTTGTAGAGACTGTATAGTTTCTCTTAATGTATCTCTACTCTTTACAGGTCAGCTCTTAATTTTATTAAATAAAACTGATAATATAGTGGTTAAATATAAGTAGCATTAAGAAAGGAAACAGCAAGAGCTATGGGAATTCATGGCTAGAAACTGCTTCTTGCATGTCATTTCAGTATACAAATATCTCCAAAACGGGAGATTTTTTCTATACAACTAAATGAAATATTAATATTCTAATTTAATATTTGTTTTGTGACAGCGCTTATAAACCCTAGCCAGAGATGGGGGCTCCGTTGTACTAGTCACTGTACCCGCACATAACAAAAGGTGCTTAGTCTGAGTAATATTAACATATCCATCTCTCTTAGACTGGAGAAATTAGGTTTGAGTTTTCTTTAAGATCTATGGTTTAATCTCAAAGTCCACTCATAGCCAAATTTCACCCTTGGAGGAGATGCATTGGATTCTGAGACTGTAGTCTCTATGGCTAGATTTTTCAGAAGAGCTGAGCTCCCACAGATTCTGATGAAGTCAGTGTGCTCAACACTGCTTAAAACCAAGCCCCTAGTGTTCATTTTTGCTCCCAGTTTTGCTCATATTTCTTTCTGAACACTGCTGATCCTTTATAACTGCTATGCACACACTGTCGTCAAAGCTTCATACACTAACCAGACTAACCACATTCCACATTAGCCTTGTTCCACTTAAAATTTCCCACTGATGCTACTACCTGTGATAGTAATGGTGGAAGCACCAGTACTGACAGGTGTCCAGGTGACCATCTGTGATAACCACAGTGTCAATTAATCCCTGCTCTGTATAGGTCTGGGTAACAGTATTTAAAATGTCAATGACTGCCTTGGTTACATTAGTGCTCTGACAGTTGTGGCTACAGATGGAACTACACTGATGGTAACAACAGGAAGATGTTCTAGGCAAAAAAGTGTTGTGTAGAGAAGGACCTTGAGTCTAAGTGGAACTAGGTGCTTTATCATAGGTATCCTTGCTCCTGGACACAGCATAAAACTGATTGTCAATTTTCAGTCAGGGAAGAAAATTTCACACAGGAGGGGCCCAGTTGGGGTCTCACATTCCTCTGGACCAATGAACAGGAGGCTTCCAGTAGGATCAAATTAACGTATTCTACACATATGTTTTCCGTGGCAACAGGTAACATGGATTAATAGGTTTGTATCTTTCCTAGCTCAGATTTTCCTATGATTTTCCACCCTTCTAACCTAGGATTGGATGGCACCTCCTTCTGAACTCAGCAAAGCTGCACTTTGATCAGACAGAGTGGACTCCCTCCCAAAGCACTCCCTGTTCCCAAGAGATGAGTTTGCTTCTGAACTCAGCATAGACAGGCACTGATGGCCAGTGAGGTAAGAACAAGGAATAAAAGGCATGTTTCCCTGGAGACAGTTCAGAGCACTCTCAGTAGGTCACTGAACCAGCTACCATTTTGTTTATGTATTCATGTCCCTTTCGGTTGCACATAGTAATTAGCAATAACCTAACACAGTTGGATTACAAAAGTCTTTTTAAGTAGGGGGCCTGGATGGATGGCAACCATGGTTTCAGAATATCTTGCTGCATGACTCAATTCAAATAAAGGCTACGGTGTTAAAAGACCCTTACTTAATGAAGAAAGGCACTCAGCGTCTCAGTAATAAAGATCTACATTTACAGAGTGGTCCTCATAGAATGACAGAGGGAATTTTGATGAAGGACAACAGGCTAAAGCATAATTCTTAAGAAAATTGACATGGGACCTAGAATGCACATGCAAAGCAAATGGGCCACATCCTCAACTTGTGTACGTCAGTGGAGCTCTGTTAAAGTCAATGGAGCTACATAGATTTATAGCAGCTGAGTATTTTGACACAGTATCTTTCTTGAACTTTCTCAGCTTTTATTGCAACTTTGCAGAAATCAATAATTTCATTGACCTAATAGACTACAGTTTATGGTCCCAGTTTATTACAGATGATTTACATGGATACTGCTTAATTTTGTCTGGAATATTTTAACACTTAACACTCCTCCCGCACTAAAGTATTGGTGTCTATAAGGTTTTGTGAAGGGTCTTTTTAATATTCACCTATTTAGCATAGTATCTTGAGCTTCTACCAGGTAGATAAAACAGTAGTACACAAGATAATTAGGGCACATCTACACTGCAGTTGTGAATGTGCCCCCCAGTCCAGGCAGACACAGACACTCTCTCTTTGCTCTAGTTAGCATGCCAAAAACAGCAGCACGGACTTTACAGCATGGGTGATGACACACAGGCTAGCCACCTAAGTATGGACCCAAGGGATTGGACAGGCTTGTATTCAGGGGGCTACTCCATGCATCACAACATCCACATTGCTGTTTTTAGCATGTAGCTTGAGCATAGCCAGCCCATGACTGTCTACCTGGGCTGGGAGACATGCTTCCAACAGGATGTAGACATACTCTATCAGACCAAATGGATTGGACCAAGCGAAGCTGGTCTGTGCCTCTCTTGTGTCCCACTGTAGACTATAGTAATGTTTCGCGAAGAAAGGCTTAAGGACAAATCCAGCAGTCATGTGAGAGTTACACTATGAGTTAAATTCTGCTCTCAAAGGAGTTTCTCTGCATTTACCCCTGGGTAACTCAACACACTTTGGTATAACTGGGTCAAAATAATACAGATTGCATCAACTGCATGTGCAAAGTGAATGTAACTTACACCTGTTAGAGGTGTTCTCTGGGCACCAGTTTCAAACTCTGTAAAAGTCGGTGCAACCTCCATTGGAGTAAATGGGATTTTCTCCTGCTTAAGTAAATTTGATTGCAGTAACTTCGGGGATGGTTCAATTGTAACTCAACTTAAGTGGAGAGAGAGGATTGCTTTAATATATATCTTTCTATTATTTGCTTCTACTTAGCCCCTTCTGCTTCCTGGGCCTGTCATTCATTTTGTATATCCAAGTCAGTGTAAGTTATACTTATTTTGTCACTTCTACCACGTTATGGACAATGGTGAACATGGCCCGTTACTTATTTAGGAATTGGTCAATTAATCTGCTTGGCTCAGTACTCTGTACAGCTCCACACTAATCGCATGTGCTCAGGCTGGCCTGGATGGCAAAGACTGAGCAACAGAATATTCAGCAATATGGACCCAGATCAATGCCTGTCCAAAAGAGGCATTATACAGTGAGCCTTATTCTATATCGATATATATATACTATGGACTATGCAAATTCAACAAAGTACAAATGCAGAATTTTATGCATGCAAGTAAAAGTCCATTCAAATTTTATGGACACAGTTCTGGAGGCAGTTTTGAAAATGTTTCTGAATAAATATTGCAGGCTATTGTAAAAGCACACTTCATGCATGCCAACTCTGAAAGTGAAAACAATACACAAGGAAACATAATGCAATGGTCCTTTCTGGAGCAAAGAAACTAACCAGGACAGCGCAGGCACAACAGTAACAGTTGAAAAATGGAAGAGCTTAAACAATTTTCGAAAGAATTAGATTAACGGTGCCTGGAGGATGAAGTCAGAAGATGGTCATATGCCTCTATCTTTGAAATCAGCTCATTTCTATTCATTTTTGCCTGCTCCTGACCAATTCATGAACTTTTTTTTTTTTTTTGAATTTCAGAAGGCTTTTTATGAATGGGGAAAACTGACTGAAATAAAATAGGGAGGTAGTAAAGAAGACCAGCTATCCTTTCATCAATCCAACCCGTTCAGAGAGAGCTGGGGGCAGTGGGGAATAAAAGAGGGGAACATGATTTTGCTCTCTCAGATGTATCTGGATTTCCTGGAACCTAACCCAATTTGAGGTGAAAATTATTTAATTTAGACTTTGACAAAATGGAAGCTACTGATTTAAGAACTTCTAGGATTAGTAACGGAAGTTCATGTGCTGGAAACCTTCTTTGAAATAAACCTGAAACAAGTTAGCTGGCAGGTAGGTTTGCACTGCAAGAGATTCTGACAGCCTGTCAAAGTTCCACTTTTCTCACATTCAATCAACCTCTCTCTTTAAAGCAAGCATAAAATATGTCAAAATGACAGCTGCCGAAACACAGCAACAGCAGCAGCAGCACAGCCAGCTAGCTAGCTGCTAGGCCTATTACCTTGGGAAAGAAAACACTGAAAAGTTGGGCAAATGACACATGCTGAATTGGGATATAATTTGCCTGGTCAAGTCGTGGCTCAGTGGAAGTCCTCTTACCCCTTCAGAGGCTGCTGTTAACCCTTCAATATTTTCAGATGAGTCTGGCAGACAAGGAGGTTCTGGCTAGCATAGCAAGAAGGGATTGTTTTAAAGTATTGAGCACCTTGCACTTTATCTGTAATGATTCCCACAATTAATTTGCCACAACATTGACTGCAATTAATTTGAAAGCAAACCCAGCAGAGACAATGCTGTAATTACATGGGATTTTAAACTAGTTAGTTGGGTCAATATACTCATGATGATCTTAGAAGATGGAAAAATTAATAAAATTGTTTATTTGTCTGGAGTCTCAGTGCTCCTGTTGCTGTCTCTGCCCTTTAAAAATCTGGATCAGCTAAAACTTTGTATGTGGGGATTCCTAGCTTTGAACCAAGTCCCGCCCCACCTTCAAAATGGCCATTTCCTCATCCATCCTCCTCCCCCGAAAAACTCTACTATATGCCCTAGTCGACAAATTTGATTGAGCAGCAAACCCAACAATGTGTAAATTAATCCTACTGAACCACAGACCTATAAATTCTAATGTAACTATGCCAATATTACTCAAACCTTAGTTTCACAGAACAAAGAGCTGATCTTTCCATGTGCTCTTGAGAACATAACCATTCCACATGTCCCAATGTACCCCAGAAACCTGCTGTTCTCAACCACTACTAGCCTGCCTTCTGCAAGGCAAAGCAGCAACAGGTCCAAAACTATATAATAATCCCTCACTCTGTGTAGTGGGACAGTTGCCCCACTTTGGCAGACAAAGGGTTAATAGCAGCCCTTGGAGTGGCTGTGCAGAACCAGCCAATCAGAGAGGGCTTAGAAGCAGCCAGTCAGGGCCAGGCTGGGCCCTATATAAAGGCTGCAAAGCAGTGGAGTCAGGACTCTCTTTCTGACAAGCAAGGGAAAAGGACTGGCTCCCTGTAGAGAGAACACCTTAGACAGAGCAGCACTGGGCAGGCTCAGGGGAGCAGAGGGAAAGCTCCAGCCTGATACCTGCCAGGCTGAGACCCTGAAAGAAAGGGCTGAGAAGATCCAAGGGGAAGTGGCCTGAGGAGTGTGAGCAGTAGAGAGGAGAGAAGGAGGGCAGGACATGGCTGCCGCCAGAAGGTCCCTGGGTTGGGACCCAGAGTAGTGGGCTAGCCTGGGTCCCTTCCTCCCCCCTTACACTGCACCTTACCATGCAGGAGCATGGCCGATGGTCTGTGCCTTGTGTCTGAGGCAAGGGACTAGACTTTGGGGTGGCAGGTGGCCATGAAAGCAGGTGCAGACTGAGGACTGCTGATACCCCTGAAACGGGGGGGGGACAGAGCAGGGGCACAGCTGGAGGGCTGTGTCCAGAAGAGGACGCCACAAGCCAGGGAGCAACGCAGGTCCTAGGCAGCACAGCTGAGCAGGCAAGAGATGAGAGACCACTTGCAGAGGCGCTCCGTGGCTAGGGCAGAGCTAATTCTTGGAGCAACCAGCAGGAGGCGCCGTGGTGGTGAATCAGTGTTCTGTTACACTCAGCCACTCTTGTTTTAGTAAGGATGGTAGACAAGATTAATTTCCAGCATCAATATAATAGTTAACAAAGTGGTAGCAGGCTAGAGCATAAGACTCTTTTCCTTTACTCTTAAGAAGCCTCATTTTCAAGGAACTTGGAGTCACTTGTGGCACTGGGGGCAGAGAGGGGAGGTCAGATTCGGGCCCTCTGTAGCAGTGTCAAAGCAGACCTTCAGAATCTATTTGCAATGGTTCAGCATTGCTCATTAATTTTAATTCTCAGGCTATTAAATTCAGCTAGCCTCAGTGCAGGGTTACAGACCTAGGCAGGAAAAGAAAGAGGGCTCCCTATTCTCCACAAATACTGAAAGGAATTTTGTTGTTTGTTTATTTTTAACACATTATTTACCCTAAAGACAATAAATCCTGAGCTGCTCTAATCTGTCACGTCAACCACTAGCCATATAAAAAAGTCTCCAGTGGAGCTTAATGTCTATGCAATAAAACAGTTGTAGGTACTTTGTAAATGTTTACTGCAACCTGTAATTAAGGCATCTCTTACTAAAAATATTTTTCTTTTTTCTTTTATTTTTGTTAAAATGAGTGTTCTGGATTGAGCTGCAGTGACAGGCCTGGGGACTGAAGCCCTCAATCCATGAGTGCTGGAACAATTTGTATAGTGGGAGTGCTGAGAGCCATTGAACCAAACTGTAAACCCTGTAGATGATGGAAACCACTTCAAGCCAGGGGGTGCAGCAGCGCCCCCAGTTTCAGCACCTATGCCTCTATCCAGAGAAAAGGTACAACAGGAGCAGCAGCAATGGCAAAATCAACTTCTAATAACGCTAAATCAAATTATTTCACTCACAGTCTGTAACGACCTTGGAAAGATCTCTTCTGCTCTGGGCTCCTGATGACAGCTGATGCCCTGAGGTGAGGAATTGAAAGTCAGAAGTGTAAATGATTAAAATCCCAGCTGAAACTATATATTTTATGAAAACAAAACAATATGCAATCCTTAGAATCCTAAAACTTGGGTGGATCTCCAGAACCATCACTTTTAATACACAGGTGTGGGCTACAAAGATAATCAAGCACCTGGCTAGATTAGAGCGCAACCTAGTAGTGACTTAACTTTTGCCTAAGGAGGTTACCCACAAGGGAAAGGTATTCTAATTAAAAAGGAGCAGTGTATGTATGGGTGCTATAACTCCATAGCAAAGAAGCAAGTGGCATTGCCTGAATTTTAGGACTCATGATAAAAGTTTGCTCCCATCAGCATTTGTCTTCACTGAAAAAGTTACCATGTTTCAATGTAGTTGTGAAGAATCAAGTCAACTGATACAAGACCGACCACAATTTTACTGCTAAGATAGACCAGGACAAACCATGGTTAAACTCTGAAGGTTTAAACCATGATTAGCAAACATGATACTGAACATATATCCTGGTGTACCCTGACTGTGAGGTCATAGTTAACATTGTCAGCTAAGTTGATTCTTCCTAACCACATTCAAACACGGTATAATTTTGCAGTATAGAATTATAGATATGTAGGGCTGGAAGAGACTTCGAGACATCAAGTCCAGCCCTCTGCTCTGAGGCAGGACCAAGCAAACCTAGACCATCCCTGACAGGTGTATGTCAAACCTGTTTTTAAAAACCTTCAGTGATGGGAATTCCACAACCTTCCTTGGAAGCCTGTTCCAGGGCTTCACTATCCCTACAGTTAGAAAGCTTTTCCTAATATCTAACTGAAATCTCCCTTGCTGCAGATTAAGACCATTACTTCTTGTCCTATCTTCAGTGGACATGGAGAACAATCTGTCACTGTCCTCTTTATAACAGCCCTTTACAGATATGAAGACTGTTATGAGTACCCCTTCAATCTTTGTTTTCCCAAAACTAAACATGCCCAGTTTTTTTTTTAACTTTCCTCAGAGGTCAGGTTTGCTAAACCTTTATCATTTTTGTTGCTCTACTCTGGACTCTCTCAAATTTCTCCACTTCTTTCTTAAAGGGTGGTGCACAGAATTGGACACAGTACTCCAACTGAGACATCACTGACACTGAGTACAGCGGGACAATTACCTACCATGTCTTGCCTACAAAACTCCTGTTAATACATTGCACAGTGATATTTGCCTTTTTTCTGCAACAGCATCACACTGATGCATATTCTATTTTTGATCCACTATAACCCCCAGATCCTTTTCAGCAGTACTGCCATCTAGCCAGTTATTCCCCATGTGATAGTTGTGCATTTTGATTTTTCCTTCCTAAGTGAAGTACTTTGTACTTCTCTTTATTGAATGTCATAGAGGAGCCCTCAGGCAGCACCACTCATACTGTTCTGTATTGAGTTCTCCAAACAATTGCTTTTTTTGGTTTGCTGGCTATATACAAAAATTGAAAACAAATGTTGGCAAACAAAAAAGTCAAGTAAAAAAGTAAATGCCATTTCAGGTCACATGAAATGTTTCATTCAAACCAAAGTCACACATTTCATTTGTGTTTGAGTATTTAAAAAAATATAAAGGACATTTTGAACTGAAAAAGTCACTTCAAATAGAAAAAATCAAAAAGTTTCATATTGAGAATGTTGAAACAAAACATCAAGGCTTTTTCAGATTTGTTTTTAGTTTTTCCTTCCAATCTAAATAATTTAGAGATGTTAACATGAATTCATGAAATGTTTCTGTTGAGTCAAATCTGAAAGGTTTCAACCAAAACATTTCAGCCAGATATACCCTTGTATACAGCCCTTAGGGACCTGGCAAATTAACAATAGGGCTGTTGTATGGTCAGACTCTGTGCATCTGGCTATATTGGGAATGCAACCATTTAATATGCCTTATAAACAGTAGGCTCAAATTTCTTCAGGACAGGTATCAGGCAGGTCAGGTTACCAGATTACGCAAAGGTATTCTTGAAGTATCTACAAAGGCATTGACTGTATGGGTCAGGAATGTCCGTACTAATCTGTCTTCAGTTTTGGCTAAACTACAGTTCAGTATTTGATGTACGGCATTGACAAGCATGGTGTGGGGTTGAAAGGAAATCGGATGGGAATTGAACATAGATATTACTCTTCGCTACTCCAAGGCTCTGATCAGATTTTGAAAACAAAATATTATAGTTCTACATTTTCTAAGACTTCCTAAGTTAACAGCATTTGATTTTTTTTTCTTTACACATTGTTAATGCATAAGATGTGCCCTTGTGACTTCTCTGTTAGCTAAGAGATGTACAACACCTGGATAAAATCAATCTTAATTAAAGCAAACTCTGGAATTCTGATAGAAGGAAGCTACATTAGTCCACTGCTACCATACCCTCCCTCCACCACATATACACACAGAGACACGCTACTGTTATTGATGTTTGGAACGACTGGGAAAGTGAAGAAAGAGTCAATATTTTGATCTAGCTCTCTATGGATTTGAATTTCTAACACTTCCATAATGAGAACTGGTATTGTTTAATACATACTCTGCAACACATAGAAATGACTTAATGTGCCCAAGACACTAGCAACAGCTATCACCACTGTGTTGTCTGAAACAGGCACTGGGGAATCCAACATAAAAAAGTGAAGTCAAAGAGTAATTCTTTTCAGAGCTGAACTTTCTGAATATAATTCTTGTGCTAAAATCCATTGATTGCAGAAGCATTGAGATTGGGTCTTTAAGTATTATTAGTGACAAAGGAGCCTCCAAAGGTTTGGTGCTTGGGATTCATTCAGATATATCCAGATATTTGGATATTTATTCGTAGTAAGCAAACCTCTGGGGTCTGCAAAATTTGTAGCCTAATAATAAATCCTTGAGGATTATTTACATGAGTAAGGGTTTGTAAGACTGGGTTCTTGGATCATAATGGATATGACAACAGGGACAGCCTAGTTAATATGGGGCCTGATCCTGTGAGAATGCCGAGTGCTTCTTGCAAAGTGAGTGTCCTCAACTTCCATTGATGTCAATGGGATTATTGTGCATTTCAGAGCAAATTGCATGTCTAAGAGTATATAGGGCTTTTAGGCTCTCTCATGTACCCCAGCAATTCCTGCCTCTTGTTGGGCCAGAAATACAGGGAAAGCAGCATCTCCCACTGTATTTTGGCACCTTCACCCCTGCTCCTGACTAGAACCCAGAAAAGTAGAGGGGCACAAAAAATGTGAAATTATAGATGTATAAACAGTTGACAAGAAAAGGGCTTAGATCAGGTCCATAATTTGAATACTCCAAAATAAGAACGTGGTCAGATCTAAAGTTTTGATTCAGCTCACTGTAAACCCAGGAGCCATTTGCAAAACGTAGCTTCAAATCTAAGTTTGGGTTTAGAACACCTTCAGAGATTGGTGTTCAGATCCAACCCTCAAACCAAATCCTACTTAGAAAAATTTGGATAACTTTCAAAGTTAGCTTAAATTTTGGATAAAGATTCTGAGAAGGGAGGTGCGGAGATAACACAAACAGTTCCTGTTTCATCCACTCCAGTTCTTCCTTCTCTACACATGATCATGATCTGAACTTCTTGATGGGATGACAAAAATTTCTTTACAAAACAATTTAAAGGCACTAACTTTGTATTTTCATGAACTGTTTTGTAAACATTGGAAGAACCTGTGCTATACATTGTACACTGCACTACAAACATGCTGTCAATGGGAACCTTAGAAAATCTCATACCAGGCAACTTTCAAAGTGTTCAGCCACCATATAATTCAATTTGCACCTCAACTATAGGAGCAATATATATATTGATCACATACATATACACACACATACACTCTGTTCTGTTCTGTAAGGAGCAGCTGATCGAATGACTCTTATGATTTGTGAAGAAAAAAAAATCTCTTCCCTTTCTCTCTTACATACATCAAAAATGTGATGAGATGCTGCCAAGATCCTCTTGCCAGTTTTCTAGATATCGCTTAATAAAATGTGTTTGGGTTCATAATGTGATTGGATCAGGATTCCAATTCTAAATCTTCATGTGCTGTTACATATTTTCCCTTTCTGTGAATTACCCAGGCCTTCATTTTATCAGTAATTCATGATGAAACTGTTCTTAACCAAGAGCAAACCAATCAGATTTTAAGGGGAAAAAATATCTATTAACAACCATCTAGTGCTTTCAGGGGATTGATTCTTTTATAAAAAGTTGGCACTTTTGGATGACCTGGCTGCAACAAAATGAAGGTGGTCTGTGGTGTTTGACAGCTAAAGACAGTCATTTATTGACACCAGTCTAGTAAGCTCTCTTTGAAATCCTGAAGAAAGGGAAGCTTCAATTAAGAGTGAAGTTCAGTTCTCCCTTACGTTATTAAAGTCAGAATAAGAGCATTCTGAACATCTTTCCTGTAATCTCCTCATGCTTTAAAAACAAATAAATCAAATCTCACAACTCTTGCTTAATCATTCTACTGAAATCCACCCATTCTACGCTCCCATAAGATTCTGCTTCCTACCTCCAAAGTTCAGAGCTACTGGACTCAGGCCTTTCCTGTTGAGTGCTAAAATCCTGTCTGCAAATGTGTCTCATTGCAAAAGAAAGAAGGGGAATGGGGAATGAATCCTCATCTTCTACAATGAGACTAGTTCAGTGAAGAATGGGGAAAACACTCTTGTTTAAAAAGCCAGGGACTGTAAATACTATATATATTTAAGGCAGTGGCCTGTTTTCCCCTCCTGTTTCTCTTTAATGAGCCAGTTAACCCCAGGAGGAGGATGTAAGCAGTACGGCACTGCCAGTGAATTAGCGAATCTTCATCAGTGCAGATGGGTGACATTTGAAAGACTCAAACTTGTTACCTAGGGCTTATATCAGATTTTTTTTAAGTATTATAATTGCAAAGAATTTATTTAGAATGCATGCTCCACAGTGATTTTGGAATATCTGCTAAACACTTGCTATTTAAGCGGCTCATGTGACAGTGTAACAGCTACAACATTATCACATGAAAATGGTTTATTGGCAAATGAATAAATCAGAGATGAAGCATGCAATGCACAGACTGTAATTATGGCTGTACACTGTTTCATTATAGATTCAAAATTGTTTATAACTGTATTATGATTATAACAGATGCCCCCAAGAACTACGATGAACTTTAAGAGTGGCAGCAAGCTGTTTATTTGTGATGTAAACTCTGGTGGTAAGATTCTCTGGGATCCTGGGGTTAAAAAGAAAAATGCAGTCTCATGTCTTCTCCCTCAGGGCCTGACCAAAGCACATTACAGTCACTGGGGGCCTTTCCTTTGACTTCATATAGAGTCTGATCCAAAGTTGAGGTTCAAATCAGTGATTGTGCAGGCAGTTGCTGTGTATGTATGTTACCTGTGGAGAGGTAAGCCTGTTCCTCTTTTGCATTTGAAATGAAGACGGACAAGAAGATGAGGATCCATAGGAAAAACACTACAATGGGATCCTCCCCTGAAGGGCTGCTGTTTAATAAGTTCCCAACAAGAACCTGAGGGAGCCCTCAGAGAAGGCTAAATAATTGTTTGGGCTTTTAAAATGTATTTATATTTAGTCAATTTAATGCTAGTGAATCAATATGGGGGGCAGAGGGATAGCTCAGTGGTTTGAGCATTGGCCTCCTAAATCCATGGTTGTGAGCTCAATCCTTGAGGGGGCCACTTAGGGATCTGAGGCAAAAATCAGTACTTGGTCCTGCCTAGTGAAGGCAGGGGGCTAGACTCAATGACCTTTCCAGGTCCCTTCCAGTTCCAGTTCTAGGAGATAGAATATCTCCTTATATTATTATAATATCCTTAGAGGTAACAGGCCTTTTGTATCCAAAGAACTACAGCATAGGGCAGGTAAGGGAAATGCAAACTTCCCTAACCAACTCTGTCAAATTCTCCAACTAGAGCTGGTTGGAAAATTGATTTTGTTTTCCCTGTGTAAAATGCTGCAGTTTTGGTGAGAAATGTAAAGCCAAACATCTTTGGCCTAAAGCTGAAAAAAAAATCTATAATTGGGTTGTGATGTTCCCCTGGTGTTATCTGCACCGGTGATCTGCTAGGTCACTCCAATCCTCGACTCTGGGAGCCAGCACTATCCTGCTCTGCTGTGAGAACCTCCACTCCTGGGTTGTTCATGCACAGCCTCTAGCATGTAAGCTGCCCCCAGCTACGTGAGTGAGCACTTTTGGCCAACCGTTGCTTGGCCTGTGCAACCGAATGACACTAGACAATATCTCTGGTCCCAGATACAACCCTACGAACCTCTGTCTTGCAGTGTCCAGTTATGACCTCTGGATGCTGCAAGCTTATATAAGTTCAATTTAACAAAGAAATTGATATGTACCAGGCTTGTTATCCCAAGGGGAGTCTCTGACACACTTCAAACCAAACACGCTGCTTAAGGTAGAATAAACAAATTTATTAACTACAAAAGATAGATTTTAAGTGATTATAAGTCAAAGCACAAGTCAGATTTGGTAAAATGAAATAAAAGCAAAATGCATTCTAAGCTGATCTTAACACTTTCCATGTCCTTAAAAACTTAGATGCTTCTCACCACAGACTGGCTGGTTGCCCTTCAGCCAGGTTCTCCCCTTTGATCAGCACTTCAGTTGTTTGGGGGTGGTATCTGTAGATGGAGGTGGAAGAGAGAGAGAGCATGGCAAACGTCTCTCCCTTTTATCATGCCCTTTCTTCCCTCTTGGCTTTGCCCCTGCCCCAGAGTCAGGTGAGCATTACCTCATCATAGTCCCAAATTGACCAAGGGAGAGGGGGTGATTTACTCGAGAGTCCAACAGATCCTTTGTTGCTGCCTAGGCCAGTGTCCTTTGTTCCTGTGAGGCTGGGCTGGGTTTGTCCCATACATGCCCTGATGAGGTGTGAACTGCCCCTCTGCTCCTGGAGAGTTTTTTCCTGGGCTTGTTTTAAGCCATGAGGACACATTTTTAGCCTTATAACTATATACATGGAACTACAACCTATAACATTACTATAACAATGCTCAGTGCATCATGAGCCTTCCGAAGACACCCAACATGACAAACTTTGCATTGGATATCACACAGTCATACTATAAGGATGAATGTGAGGGTGCAGGGTGTTCCCCGAGGTACAGAGTGTCACATGGGTATCTAAATAAATGGCTCAATTTGAAAAGGTACTGGGCACTTATTACAATGCATAGATTTGGGTGCTTAACTTTAGACATATCAGGCTGCAAGCGTTGGCCTAAGCTTTTAGATTTTGTTTGTTTGATTAACAGTGGACTGATTTACAAAGATTCTGTACACTGGGAAATCCCATTGAAGTAGTCAGGCCATAAGTTAATAACTCTTTCCCTTGCAAAACTTCCCAGTTTTCCCAATATATTGTCCAACTATTTAGATGACAGCTAGATCTGGTAGAAATATTTTCAGCTAGATGGTTTTGGTTTTTTTAAAAAGGGGTACATTGAAAATAATGTTTTTCATAACAAAATATTCAGGTTTTTGTCAAAAATCACACAAAAATGAACACTTTAAAACTGAACATTTTTAGTTTTCAGTTGCTGAAAGCCAAAAACATTTCAATGAACTATTGCTGGATAGTTCCCAGATGCGGCCTATTGAAATCACATTCCTGGTGGCTTGCTTTTCTTCCGGCGATGTTTGGAACATCTCACATCTCTTTACCTTGTAGACAAAGGACTACTTTCTGTCTGGGGCTTATTATTAGTGTAGTTGAGATACTAACCTCAATACCCTAATAAAGCCATTTAAGAATAAGGGTTGTCTACACAGGAAAGTTTTACCAGTTATATAGGTATAGTTAAACTGATATAGTTATATATAACTCCCTGTGTGGACACTCTTATTCCAGTATAAGAGAGTTTTTGTTTTTGTTTTCAGTTTAGCTTATGTTGCTTTGAACAAGATTTAAGCTAAACCAAAAAAGACACTCAACATCAGAATAATAAGGGTGTCCACATAGGATGTTATAACATATAACTACATTGGTTCAAATTCACACCTTAGCTTATACCACTGTGACTTTCCCATGCTGTCCAAACCCTAAAATCTACAAAATTTGTCAAGTAAATTCTGATTCCAGAATCTTATTTACTGACATGGTGGTAAGGGACAGAAATACAAGTTTGATCATGAGAAAGGATCCAACTACAGTTTGTATCATTAGCAAGTACGAAAAAGAAAAATATCTTTTGTTTTGTAAACTGAGCAAATTTGATTGGGAATCATTAGACCTGGATCAATATGAAGCCCCATGATGTCATTTCTTCAGTGACTCCTCAGAGTACATCTGCACTTTAAATGCCAACACTATTAAGCAAACTAAAACTCTGTTGGAGTAAAGCACTTTAAAAAGAGAAATTAGGACAAACTAATCCCTGGTGATTAATGTTAGTGGATTTACACCAGCGATGGACTTGGTCCATTCTCTTTATGGACTTCTTCCACCGCTTTTCTGGGATAGCCTCTCTCCTTCCTTTTTGAATGTGAAATTCTTAGTAGTTTTACCGAATCATACACTAGTGGTTCATTAGCAAGTTTGTTTTATTGTTTAGCAATTGAATATGTAGAACTGTGATGTAAATTTCCATTAAAAAACCTAAACAGTGATTAAAGTCCAGACTGTGGTCTTTACTCACACTGATGAGCAGTTATTCATCTGGACAGTCCAATGGGACTAAATGGACTACTTGGGTGAATAAGATCTCACTAATTGGAGCATGACACTAAGGAGAACAAACTGATTTTTAAAGGTACAATTCAGATGTAAGAATGTTGGTCAGAGGGTGTAATGGACCAAGAGTTTTATTTTTAGGTGAATCTACAAGGGCTTGTTGATCAGAGTTTGAATCTTTAGTGAACAGATTGCAGCAGCCCTGACAATAATAATAGCAGATGGGATTAATTAACACAATGTCAGCTTTTTCAGCCCTACCTAAATTAATATTTTGTCTTCAAACACAATGCACAAATTTTAAGAAAGCAAAAATCAGAGTTTGCAGGACTCGATCTCGGGTATATTGCTTTTGTACATTCTACCGCAACTCGTGTTTACCCCAGGGACATACGTTGTGGTTATTCTTAGATATGCCACCTAGTTTTACTTGTAAGGAAAAAGAGCATCTTTGTCAAAGAACTCTGGCAACAAACCCAAGGCATCTCACTGTTAGATGCATTCTAATCACAAAGTTTCTCTCTGCCTGGGTGGTGAGTAAGATATTTTCCTTATTGTGTAAATTACAGCAACTGGAACAAAAACAGAAAACTGAGATGACAAAAGCACATTGAAAGCTGTTGTCTGCTCTACATGACATAAAACTGGAAGATGAAGAAAAATGTACCAAAAGAAATGTGGTCACTGCTTGCTGTGTTTTGTAAAGTTTCTTGTAGCTGATTAAAAAGATTCTTCATGAAGAAAGGCTAGCATGTGGTGGGAAACTCAGTACTCTCTCAGGTACAGTGTAATGAAAAATACTTAGTTTATTCAAAAGTTTGCACCCACAACCTCTTCACCCTCAGTTCAGAGCATCCGTGACTAAGCCTGAGAATTCATGAGAAAATAGAAATATACAAAGGGTACAGTCTAAGCAATAGAGATTGTGTGATTACCTCTACTACAGAATCTGTGCTCCACTCACACATTAAGGTACCCACCAACTTTCAGAACCCCTTCTCAGGATCATTTCTGATGCTGATGCTGCTTCTTGGGTATGATTTGATTAGTCATCACTGTGGTGCCATTGCCAAAGTTAATCTTCCTCTCCTTAACCCCTTCATGGAAAAAGGAGAAGGAAATTAGTGGAAGAGGTGTGCATAGTTAAGTGGGAAGCACAGCCACCTGGCTTGCATAGGCTTTGGGAGACACCGGCCTGGAAGGAGAGTTTCTAGGGCAAATGGGTGAGCATGAGCAGAGAGACACCTTTGCTAGGGAAGAGCAAGGGGACCTGGAGAGTTTGCCAACCACTTGTCACTGCAGCTAGGCTGACAAGCTACCTGGAAAAACTGCTGTATTTAGTATTCTAGTGGTGCTTTTGTTACAAGATAGACCTTGGGAAAAGGAAAAAACCCAGAGTTTAGGGGTGAGGATCTACACAAGTGGCAGGACAGCAGACCCTGCTCCAGAAAATTTTCAGTGGTTGGGCCGGGCCATTACTCGGTCTGCTACCCAGAATCTGGGCCCAATGGATTAGACTTTTTATTGATGTCTAACAACTAGACGGTTGATACACACACCACAAATCTATTCAAGGATCAGTTGTTCTAGACAACACTCAGTCTAAAAGGATACATTTTTTATTAAATACCAAGTGAATATTATGAGGAATAAAAACTCTAAGATAAATAAGCAGTATTTATTAAATAAACACCACCACTGGGTGTGTGGTGTTTATTCCCTGATGAACTGGGAATATGTCTGTACAAATTATTAATTGTGTATGAGATTATGAACCCTATGTGTCTCTGGCAGGCTGCCAACTCCATTCTGAAGATGCCACCTTTTGCTTTTCTCTATGGTCTGTTTGCCTCCATGTTCGGTTGGAAGTCCAAAGGATAGTGGCAAAAGAATAACAATAGAGGTTAGTTCTCTTAAGTCATTGGAAATCTATTTATTCTAGACTAAAGACTTGTCCCTGCCCAGAAGAATGGGTTTAGCAGGTGTGAAGTCACCTTGGCAACAAAGTTGCCTGACAGAGGTGTGTGCTTATGTGGGGAAGCTGGTAAGGGTGTCACCTGATTTATGGTACTGTTGGTTTTAAGGGCAGAGGCTGGTCTGGTTAGGGGGCATTTTCTCCAGTCCATAAGGGAGAGACCACTCACTATGTACCAGCACTATTGATGTGCTGGGAGATAGGCGGGTCCATAACTGAACCCCCCACTCCTAACTTAAGGGGAGGAGCCACTAGACCCAGACATTAAATAATTTCAGGGAATAATAAATGAAGAAAACAGGAATGGGAGTGAGGGTCACAGGGAGAAAACAAGAGATCCAGAGGGGGACACCAAGCAGAGAACCCTGCAAAGGCGTCAAGGGAGGCAATGGACATGGCCCAGAGGTACTCTGCCCAGAGTTGTGACCTAAGGAGGGATTAGAAATAGGCCCCACAGTCGCAGACTATCCCCCCCTTCCAGCTTCCTCCTCCTGGTAGCCAGGTGGTTGACGAGGAGGTCTTGAGACTTTGTGGGGCCAAAGACAGGGTGTGAATAAATCAGGAGGTGTGAGAAAATGAGCCTGCATGAGGCAGGGGTACTCGTCCTGTCTGCCTTCCTTCCTGTATCCAGGTGGATGCCCAAGGACTCCTGAGAGAAGGGTTAGATCAGAAGTGAAGGATGTGGTTCAGATGTTCATTGTTTTTTATTATCCTTATTCTCCTGTGCTTTACATGATTAAGGATAAAAGAGCATAAAGATGTTAGGCTGTACAAAATGTGTGGTGTGTTTTGACTGCTTCACAACTGCTGTGTGCCTCTGGAAGAGTTAAACTGTAAATGAGAAGCTTCATTCCTTTTGGGTGGAGTTCTGGAAGGGGTGTGTGTGTGTTCAAGTACTAGGGAGCTATGTGCCCAGAGGGGGTAGGTGACAAGACAGCAGGTTCCAACAATTGGAAGGTGGTGCCAGATAGGTCTGATCCCTGAAAGTGTGCCTGGGGACTCCAAGACGGGCACAGTGGACTCTCTTCAGGCTACAAGAGCTGGAAGCACCCTGGGGATGCAGAGCACAGAGGCTTGGATTCCCCTCACGCAGTCCTAGTGGTTGGCCAGGATGGGGCACTCACTAAGATCTGTGACAGTATATTAAGTTTGCTTTGAAGATGGAGAAAGTGGGAAGGAAAGAGATTTGCTGGAGGCAACATAGGGAGCTTGTGGCAGAGTCAGGAAGAGAGGACAGGTCTCTTGAATTCCAGTTTCCTGCTGTAACCATCAGGCCCAATGCTGCCTTTTAACACTAGTGTTTTGTTTGATCAAGAGCTATGTATCTAACATGTTTGTTATTCCTGTTTTATCAAATAAAAATCCCATCTTTGAGATGCATTACTGAAAACTCCTTCACATATTCTGACTCTTTGCATTTCTATCTTCTCGAAACAGAGAGAGAAAATATCTCACTCTCTTTTGCCCTGAGGAATGAATAGAGCACCACCTAGGATTAAATGAGCACTGAGATGAAAATTCAACCTTTTCTTACTAGAGTCCCTTTGGTGCAAGGTGGCGATGTGATTATATAATAACTCACACTCTTTCTCACACAAAAGGGATGGATTGGAAAATCTTTGTCTGACAGATGAGGTTTATTTTGTTGTTTCTATTCTGTCAATCTTATTTTCTCTGTCATACCTCTTCACTGACAATTTAGTTCACACATTACATTCATCAATATGCACACACACCTGCGCCTACAAAGAAGACTCAGCTATTACTAATAATGTAAATATATATATATAGTGCCTTTCATCCCAAAGCACCATAGAAGTATGCCCATGATCCTCCAAATGCATCTCTTGCTCCCACAGACGCCCCTTTGACATCCATAGTGATCTGCATGGGTGCGGGGGTCTGTTGAGGCATTTGCAGTATCAGGGTATATAAAGTAATCAGAGGAGCAGCCACCTATGGGTTGAATCACAACAATGAGTTTATAATACGTAGCAAAACTAATTTTGGATGAGAATGTTATCCATCTAACTGATGCACCAAACTGACAACTCTAACTATCTCTTGAACTGCAGAGAAAGATATCTGACCCATAAGTAAGGGTCAATGGACATTCTGCCTTGGAGACCAATCCTACTTTCATTGAAGTCAATACAAGGTTTAGCATTGACTTCAATGAGAGCAGGATCAGACATTAAAGAACTTTTCATTTAGCAAGAAAGAGCTAATCAATAGTAACCTCGAGTAGTACCCTCTGTGGCTTAATAAAATATATAGCAATATACACAGTACTGGTTTATTAATAGTGCCAGATTTTTGGCCCAGCTAACCATAAATGTCACGTATTAGTTGGTCTACTAGCCCTGTTTAGTCTTTCTCAGAGGGGAGATAATTAGAAGCTCTGTGATTAAACCAGAATCATCAACAATTAATTTCCATATGTTATATGTAGTTTCAGTCCATCCATATCAATACTTTCTCAGAATGGTGGTTCTAGTGTGGGTTAAAAGTGTCATGCATTCTGGCTTCCAGTTGTATATCTAGCCATACATCATCCAACACTGCAAGTAATCAAATCATGCACTTGATTTACCTCTGATGTGATATACAAGGTACCTTTAAACGCTAAGGTGTTCACATGAGTATCTCAAAATAATTCTGCTCTCAAACTAAGGGAAATGGGGATATTTTTCTACTGGAGGTGTGTCTGTGTAATGCAGCAGTGGAAATATCTGCAGGGCTACTTTGATTAACTATACTCAGGTTGAGATTACAGAAGGACAAATCAGTTCAGATGAGGAGAGATCAAAAACTTCCCTTCACTTCTGACTTTTGTTTTCCATTGCCACATACCTCTACACTTAATTATTTCTGCTGGGACCAGAAGTGGAAATGCCATGTGAAAGGCTATTCTTGCAGCTGACCCAGTCAGAAGTACTGTAAATCTTGCAAAAAAGACTTTTCTTGGGAGATTTCTATCCTAGCTCCTAAAACCAAAGGTGTTCATATAAGCTTTGCATCTGAATCAGCCACCACTTGATTTTCACCCATAAATTACTAAAGACATCAACTTTTTAAAAAAAGAAACCAGTGACCAATATTTAAATATGGGCACTAATTTCTGTCTGACTCTTCTCATTTATCATTCTAACTATAAATAAAATAGAAAATTAACATGATATCTAGTGACCAAACCAACAATATAAGAAAACAAGATTTTGCCTGAAGGATGGGTTTCATCTCCTCTGGTAATTACATAGAGCTTGCCATGAAGAACACATTTCATTACAAGAGGGCATCGGAAGAGATGTAGCTATGTTGTAGTGTGATCTGTCTTTATTTAACTGACTTAATTTGGGAGTGTGGAGAATTATCTGAGATTCCAAACTCCCACTGCATAACTGGAAAAAGGAGCCAAAGAGAATGGCAAAATGATAGACTATGTACAAAAGTTAACCACATTAGTGAAGTTTCTGGTTACAGGTTATAGTTTAGGAAGCAAACATTGCAAACCACTGTAAATGAGGGAGTTCTGATTTATTCTATTTCTATTCCAAAAGAAGTGCACTTTGAAACAACCTCACATTGCCATAGGCTGGTCACTGGAGTGGACTGAATAGACAGAAAGCAATTATTTATGCTAGAATCTTGGTCCTTTAATGGGGAAATTGTATTACTGTGTCTATTTTGTTAATCAGGGAGGGGAAAAAAAGATTTACCATATTTTTGAGGGTCTGTAAGAAAAAAGAAAAATGACAAACTGTGAAAAGGGCATATTTTTCATTAATAATGAAGCTAGAGTCCATAATCCAGGGTTTTGAGCCTTTAATTTACAATTTAACTGGCAGCTCAAACATCCGGATAAGACAGCAACTGAAATAACATTTTATCTAAAGGCTTATCTCCTGCATCGGAAAGGGTATGAGGATTTAATTCTGAGTTTATCCTGTGAGATCACAGAGAGCAAAGCCAGAGAGATATGCTGGATTAATCCCCCAACATGTTAAAAGCAAAACTCATTGTAGAGTCCAGTAGAAAAGAGAGTAAGGGGAATGGGACATAGAAAAGCAGCAAATGATTAATCTGGGGAAAGCCACTTGCATTGTGATTTTCTTTTCTTTTTATTATAGCAAACTTTTTATAACAAATCTCCATGATTGCATGTGGGATACATGATGTAAAATAATAAGGTTAAGGGTTTAAATACAAACAATCATCGCTGCTGACTTACAATAAAAAACTATTTTTTCTACCTCTCTCCAAATATCTCATTTTAGCATAAAAAGCTTAAAAAAAACTGTATACATTAGACCAGCGGTCGGCAACGTTCGGCTCGCCAGGGTAAGCACCCTAGCGGGCCGGGCCAGTTTATTTACCTGCTTACACGGCAGATTCTGCCGATCGCGGCCCCCACTGGCCGTGGTTCGCTGTCCCGGGCCAATGGGGGCAGCGGGAAGCGGCGCGGCCGAGGGATGTGCTGGCGAGCCGCATGCCGAACATTGCCGACCCCTGCATTAGACCCTCAGATCCCATCTCCCCATTGTCACAGTGGCACCTAGTTGACTATAGGATTCTCCCAGTGCTTTGTTCAACTAATAATATCCTTAATTTTTTTCCTCTTCATCTAATTATAGCCAAGTAAAGCAAACATTCCTGTCTTTCTGAAATGAAAAAGAATCTGTTTAGAATGAGTTATGGTTTTTTTTAATTGATTTTCACTGTTAACTTTGTAAATATATTTCATCTGCTAATAGGGACCTACCTAAGTATACGGGGCCAGGTTCTGATAGCTTTCCCGTATATCCTACATGGCTCTCTACGTGCCTAAGTAGTGACTCCCATGTCTACACTGCTATTTTAGTGGTGTACTGTCCCACTGCCACAGCCTTTCCCTGTCACAGTGACAGACTCCAGCAGCAGGGATAGGCTCTGGTGTGGGGAGGCTGTGGGGAAAGACTCTAGGAGCTTCTTGTCCCTGAAACCTTTGCCCTTAGCCTTTCATTGCTGCATGTAGCTACACACTGAAATGAGTGTGGACACAACCTGCCTATCACTGCAGCATGTAGCTACTCAAACTCTGCACACTGCCACAAGTGTAGACACCATCTTAGAATTCATAATGGAGACAAAGCTAGCTCCATCCTCTAAAGGTCCCATTTCCACTGCCCACAACATGTACATTTGTGCTTTGTTTGATGGAGACCTGTGCAGGATTACCCATGTTTACTCCCCCTCAAACATGCTGATTTTCTTGAAATGTTATCCCCCACACCCAAAGCATAACTGTCATCGGAAATAAATGTTTTGGTTTTCATTAAGGGTGATGTACAGAACATGTGCATGAAAGCAGTATGGCTGTTGGAAATGAGTGTCTAGAAATGGAAAGTATCATATATGAGGTGGAAGAAAATCTTAAAGAGCTTAATGCACTCAAATAAGAGGCATTGGACAATTTCCATCCCAGAATACTGAAAGCACTGGCACATGAAATTGCTAGTTTGATAGCAAGGATTTTTAACAAATCTATCTATTCAGGGGTAGTATCATATGACTGGAGAACAGCTAATGTCATACCTGTATTTCAGAAATTGAAAAAAAGGTATCCGGGCAATTAAAGACCTGTTAACATGACCTCAGTAGTATGCAGAGCTTTAGAACAAATTGTGAAGGATAAATAATTCAATTCACAGAGGTAAATAGTAAAGAATATGTAATTCATGATGATTTATCAAAGGTAGAGCATACCAGCCTAACATAACTTTCTTCTTTAAGAATATAACAGGGTTGTTGTTGTTTTTAAGAGAAGTGCAGTAGATCTAATTTACTTGGACCTCCATAAAGTATTTGACATGGTACCACATGGGAAATTATGAGTTAAATTAGGGAGAATGGAGTTTAGGTCGAGAATTGCAAAGTGGATAAGGAGCTGGCTAAAGGTGAGAAGGCAATGGGTTATACTGAAAAGTGATTCATCGGACTGGAGGGAGATTACTAGTGGAATTCCTCAAGGACTGGTCTTGGGACCAATAATATTCAATATTTTTTATTAATGACTTTGGCAAAAAAAGTAGGAGTGGGCTAATCAAATTTGCTGATGCGAGAAAGTTGAATGACATTGTCAAAACATAGTAGCTTCAGAATATTATACAGGAAGATCTGGATGACCTTGAAGACTAGAGTGCCAGAAATGTGATGAAATTCAGTGAGTGTGTGGGTCAATCACAGGATGATTATGAGCCACCAATGTGCTGTGGCTGTGAAAAAGGTTAATGTGCTCTGAGGATATATCATGTGAGGCATTTCCAGTAGAGACAGAGAAGTACTAATGCCCTTGTACAAGGCACTGGTAAAACCTCATTTGGAATACTGGGTACAGTTCTGGTCACCCATGTTCAAGAAAGATGTATTTAAATTGGAACAGATGCAGTGAAGAGCTATTATGATGATCAGGAAAATGGAGGGTTTATATTCTGAGAGGAGACTGGAAGAGTTTGGCTTGTTTAATTTACCAAAAGGAAGACTGAGACGGAATATAATTGTTGTCTATGAATACGTGTGTGTATGTGGGGGGGTAAATACCACTATTTAAAGGACACTATTGGCATAAGAACAAATGGATATAAACTGGCCATGAACAAATTCAGTCTGGAAATTAGAAGGTTTCCAGCCATCAGAGGGTAGAGGTTCTGGAACAGCCTCCCAATAGGAGCTATGGGACAAACAATAAGTTAGTTGGACAAATTTATTAGTGCATTGTATCATGGCATTGTTTGTGAAGGTAGGCGGCAGGGCTCAACAACCTTGAGGGTCACTTCCAGTTTATATTTTATGTTCCGAAAAGCTCATGCTTCAGGATTTCAGCTGGCAAGATGCAGGGATTAGGAAGGGATTTTTTCCCTCCACCAATGTATTGTTATTTTATTACTTTCCTTCCTCTGACGCATCAAGAGATGGCCACAACTGTACATAGGAACTTTCAAAGCGCCAGAGTAGCACTGAGCTTTCTCTCTCTCTGTCGGGTGCTTCACTGTCTGATTCTTGCTCACATACTCAGGGTCTATGCCATATGTGAGTTCAGGAAGGAATTTTTCTCCAGGTCAGATTGGCAATGACCTTGGATGTTTTATGCATTGTTTGAGTGTGGGTGGCTTACCAGGACTATCTGGGTATATTCCTCTGCCATTTCCCTCAGGTATTGCTGCACCTTGGTCCATCCTATTGTCTGCCTCTGCCACATAATACTCTAGCCTCCTGTGAGCAATAATACTTTGGTCCAATTTCAGTTGTTGGGTTTAGTTTGTGGGTTCTAGGTTGTGTTGGTAGCCTATGATATAAGGGAGGTGAGACTAAATTATCTGGTGGTCCCTCCTGGCCTTAAACTCTAGGACTGTATCACTATATAAAAGGAAATTGTTGAGGTTTTTATTTATGCAACACCTCCTGCCTCTTTTTTGTACATATAACTCAGCAAGGTGTGGGCCTTGTCAACCTCAATGGGCTAGGTTCAAACACAATAAAAAACAACTTCTGTAGGGAGATTATGGGGTGAAATCCTGACCCCATTATAGTCACTGGGAGTTTTGCCAAAGACTTCAATGGGACCAGCTATAGAGTCACCTGTGACTGCAGGTCCCCAGTGCTCTAGATCTGTTCTCCAGGCTGCTCTAAGAGCCCCAGTAGCCACTGTGCCACATGCTACTTTATCATCTTAAAAAACCTGATAAAACAAACAAATAACTTTTTTTAAAAGAGAGACAAGGTGGGTGAGGTAATATCTTTTACTGAACGAACTTCCATTGGTGAGAGAAGAAGAACAGGAGGACTTGTGGCACCTTAGAGACTAACAAATTTATTAGAGCATAAGCTTTCGTGGACTACAGCCCACTTCTTCGGATGCAGTGGGCTGTAGTCCACGAAAGCTTATGCTCTAATAAATTTGTTAGTCTCTAAGGTGCCACAAGTCCTCCTGTTCTTCTTTTTGCGGATACAGACTAACACGGCTGCTACTCTGAAACTTTTCATTGGTGAGAGAGAAACTTTTGAGCTACACAGAGCACTTGTTCAGGTCTCAAGAATTGTAGTTGTAGAAACAAGCAGATCACCAGTGTAAATCATGCTGTGGGATACCCGTTAATGGTTCAGAGATGTCCAGAAAGACCATGTAGGATGTGATGTCCCAGCCCACCCCCAGGCTCAAAAAATATAAGTTTTTGTCCTATGTCTTTCAAGAAGGCCCAGGACCACAAAGTGCACCTTGCTGCATTTTTTTTTTTTTTGCTAGATGGAAAAACAGCTTTTGATAGTGAAAAAAGTGCTTTTGCCCCAGTAAATTTTTTAGTTAAAAAAATGGCACATTTGTCTTTTCAGAAATTTGGTAAAATATTGGATTTCTTCCATCTGTAAAAATTACTTTCCATATTTTGATTGGGGCCAGGACTATCATGGGTTATATTCGAACACTCAACCCATGGCTCTTTCCTATTACAGAAATTATGAAAGTCAAAAGCTATTGAGCACTTTCTGGCCATTTTCACAGTAGATCAGCTCAGCTTTGATTAGTGCAGGTGTTTTTGAAACTGATACACTGGGAAGATTCACAGCATTCAATGGCTCTCACACTTCTCCTGTTACCTCTGCAGTATCTATTAGTACACAGCCAGGCTGTGAATGACATCAACTATGTAAGAAAACTAGTCATCTAGCAGCCAAAGTGTTAATTTTAACTATGTCTCTTTATGTGGAGATGATTATTGCCAATTAAAAAAAAGAGAAAATACTGCAAAATTGCTTCAAAACTTTCAGATAGAATCTTCCTCATCATACACGTGTATGATGAAACAGTGCTCCAGAGTTACTCAGAGAGGTACAGCATGATCATTATGAGTCCAGAATGCAGGCATCCCAAAATGTATTTACATATCTACTTTACAGTTGCCTCCCACCCAACCCTGTCCCCTGTAATTTTTAAGCTATTTAAGAGTGAGTTCCTTGGTAGGTATAAAAATGGGGATTATTTTTTGTGCGTGTGTCTTTGAATACAGTTACAAGTAGTTACATCTAACTAGTACACCTCTTTCATTACTTAATGTCTTGATTTTCAGTTAAGGCAATGAGAGTACTAAGTGTTCAGCACCTCTGTAAGTCAGCCTGTAAATACATATAGTGCACTGTACATAAGAATTTAGAAGTGCAGAAAGACTATACTGGATTATTATGGCAGCAATGTGCAAAGAGTGAAATATTCTGCTATAATGGAAGTATTCCCTAAGTAACAGTGGCAGGGCTTGGAAGATTTCTGGAAGAGACACATGGGCAGAGCCTCTCAAGGGAGGATCGGAAATTACAAACAGGTACAGCAACTGCTATACATTGTGGCAGGTTGCAGCATCCACTCCCTCCAGCACCAACCCTGGAATGTCAGTCAGTCAGTAAGGAAGGAAGATGGGCCCAAGTCCTTGATCCTATGCACTTTGGGATGTCTGAAACCAGCATGCCTCCTCCCAAAGCAATAACCCTAAGGGCTGGTCCACACTAATCCCCCACTTCGAACTAAGATACGCAACTTCAGCTACGTTATTCACGTAGCTGAAGTCGAACTATCTTAGTTCAAACTTACCGCGGGTCCACACAGCAGGCAGGCAGGCTCCCCCGTCGACTTCGCGTACTCCTCTCGCCGAGCAAGAGTACCGGCGTCGACGGCGAGCACTTCCGGGATCGATCCCAGAAGATCGATTGCTTACCGCCGGACCCAGAGGTAAGTATAGACGTACCCTTAGATCAAGAATTTGGCTGCCCTTTGATAAGCCTTGAGAAAAGGTTCTCCTTTGTCATTTGCCTGCACGCATGCAAGAGTAAACAGAATTTAACCTTAAGTAGCCAAGTTACTTATTTTTCTGTTTGCAGGTCAACATCAAATGTTTCTCTTAACCTGGACCAGAGCTTTACACCAAAGCTCACATGGCATTTAAACTCATTAATTCCTATTTGTAAAGGTTTGTTGGAAGGGGGGAAGGGGGTTGGTAACTGGAGAGGATAGTCAACAGTAACTGGGTAAAGAAATGGGGGCAGGTTCAGCTTCTGTTTAAACAAACTTAATAGTCACAGGTTACCCTGCTCACTCTGGAACCTAGCTTTCAAAGTTTCCCGGATGCACAGCGTGTCCTGCTGGGCTCTTCTAATCGGCTGGCTGTCTGGCTGGGCGTAATCAGCAGCCAGGCGATTTGCCTCAACCTCCCACCCCACCATAAACGTCTCCCCCTTGCTCTCACAGAGATTGTGAAGCACACAACAAGCTAAAATAACAATGGGGATATTGGTTTCGCTGAGATCACAGCAAGTCAGTAAGCTTCTCCATCTCCTCTTCAGATGTCCAAAAGCACACTCCACCACCATTCTGCACTTGATGAGCCGGTAGTTGAAGAGTTCTTTTTCACTGTCCAGGGCGCCTGTATAGGGCTTCATGAGCCAGGGCATTAGCGGATAGGCTGGGTCCCCAAGGATGACTATAGGCATCTCCACATCCCCAACAGTTATTTTGTGGTCCGGGAAGTAAATACCTTCCTGCAGCCGTCTAAACAGACCAGAGTTCCTGAAAACGCGAGCATCATGCACCTTGCCGAGCCATCCAAAGTTGATGTTGGTAAAACGTCCCCTGTGGTCCACCATTGCTTGCAGCACCATTGAAAAGTAGCCTTTTCGGTTAATGTACTGGCTGGCCTGGTGGGCCAGTCCCAGGATAGAGATGTGAGTATATATATATCTATAGCCCCACCGCAGTTTGGGAATCCCATCGCAGCGAAGCCATCTATGATCACCTGCACGTTTCCCAGGGTCACTACCTTTGAGAGCAGTAGCTCAACGATTGCATTGGCTACTTGCATCACAGCAACCCCCACGGTAGATTTGCCCACTCCAAAGTGATTTGCGACTGACCAGTAGCTGTCTGGCATTGCAAGCTTCCAGAGGGCTATGGCCACTCGCTTCTGGACAGTCAGGGCTGCTCGCATCCGGGTGTCCTTGCGCTTCAGGGCAGGGGACAGCAACTTACAAAATTCCAGGAAAGTTCCCTTACGCATCCAAAAGTTTCGCAGCCACTGTGATTCATCCTATACCTGCAGCACTATGCAGTCCCACCAGTCCGTGCTTGTTTCCCAGGCCCAGAATCGCCGTTCCACACCATCAACATGACCCATTGCACCATGATGTCCACGGCGCAGGGTCCCGTGCTTTTCGAGAGGTCTGTGCCCCTCTCAGACTTAATGTCCTCACCGCGCTGCCGTCGCCTCCTCGCCTGATTTCTCAGCATCTGCCTCTGAAAAAGGTGGATGATAAGGTGCGAGGTGTTGACAACAGCCATAACTGCAGCAATGATCGCAGCGGGCTCCATGCTCGCAGTGCTGTGGCGTCTGCGCTGTCAATCACCAGAAAAGTGCACGAACTGATTGCCCGCCGGTGCTTTCACGGAGGGAGGGCGGGAGTGACGGTTGAATGACGACAGTTACCCCAAACCACCCTAGACACAGTTTTTGCCCCAGCAGGCATTGGGGGCTCGACCCAGAATTCCAATGGGCAGCGGGTACTGCGGGAACTGTGGGATAGCTGCCCACAGTGCACCGCTTCCAATGTCGACGCTTGCCCCGTTAGTGTGGACTCACAAAGTCGAATTACTGTCCTTAGTGTGGATACACACGTTCGACTTTGTAATGTCGGTTCCACAAATTCGCTTTAAGTAAAATCGAACTACTCTCATAGTGTAGACATACCCTTAGAATCAAACGAATACTTAGCCAATATTCATAACTTTAAATACAAAAATGATACATAGATACAGACAGCATAATCATAACCAGCAAACCACAACCTTCCCATAGACACCCCACTTGGCCTCCTCTGTATAAGAACTGGTGCAACCATAGGACCTTGGTTGCAACAATGATCTATACGGTCAATGTTTATGTCAATAATGTCACAATATCCATATTCTATCCTGTTTCTGTAAAACACCATATGATATGATACTCTGAAAAACACAGAATTGTAGTAGTTTAATACAATTTTTGTGACTTCTCTTAAAAAAATAAGTTGTGGCTCAAACTGGCAAGTCATCTTTGCAGAAGGATTAGTACCTGCAGTAAGTGAGCTCAACCCTGCCGCCAGTGGAATTTAATGGTAAATTTCCCATTCATTTCAATAAGCCAAGTTCATTTTTTATGTTACTCAACTGGTATCAGAGGTGCATTTAGCAGCATCGAATCAGGATAACATGCCTTGCCAAAAAAAAGGAGGACAAGGACCAGGCATCTGTATCAAGATAGACAGAGATGTAAAAAATAAATCATTTAAAGTGGCATATTAAGTGCACAACTGCCCCTGTAGGAACCCACCTCCGTCAGTAAAAATAGTATTTAAAACCACATTAAGGCAGAACTGATTTGTTTGATGTGGAACTAATGTTATCTTTAGAGCTTTCCTCTTAAAAAAAAATAAAGTCAACAATGCTGGTATCCCTTTTGCAAGACTTTATGATTCAATTTGCTGAATTACATAAAGCTCCAGTAAGAAATGACACATATGGGATGGCTTTTTATTTGAAATTGTGTTTCTTATAGCAAGGTTCATCAAGCTGTTTCATATTTATTTCTCTGATTAATGATATGTCAGAATTCTAATTCTAGCACCAATTTATGGCTTGTTGGCAACTGGAGAATGAAACAGCTATGTAGGCAACAGGCAGTATTGATTTTTATCCATCTTCTTTGAGCTCCAGTAAATGTTTCCCAAATGTGCTTTACTCTTGCAACCAAACTAAATATTACAGTCTTATTTCTATCATCCATTAATTATGTTTCTTCTGAGGGTAGCATATTTCTTAAAGAGCAACAGTGCAGTTGGAGGCTATGATTTAATGTGTCAGTCAGACTGAATTATAGGTTGCATATTTAAGTATTCCTACTATTAAGTTTCCTCACTCACAAAGACAGATCATATCTTTTAAAGGTTATTGAATGTTAGTGGGTTTCTTAAGTCTGGGGAGAAAAAAAGAACAAGGATGCTTTGAACTGTTATAATAAGAAATTCAGAGCAGTGACTGTATTCCACATACAAAGAAAACAGAAATGGAGAAAGGGATGGAGGTAGTGGAAAATCTGAAAACACACAGTTCATATACTTCGGAGTTTGATCACTCATTACACCTGTTTGACAAGTGAGATTTAATCGACGCAGTACTACAGAAACTAAACAGTCTCTTCAAAGACAGTCAGAGCAGCATCAAAACAGAGATTACGCTGATGAAACTGCTTATGTTCTCAGTATTCTTATATGGATTCAGGGCATGAACTCTTAAGTCAGACAAGAAGAAATGGCTATTGGCATCTGAGATAAAATGCTAGCAAAGTCGGCTTTACATCCTTTATAATATCAGTAAAGAAATTTGATCATAAGATTAATGAGGTAGTGCTGCAGAGTCTCACAGAGAAAGATAGAGACTTATTTGCAAGTGACAAAAAAAGTGCAACTTTTTAAAAAAAGTGCAGGGTGTAGTTATAAAAGCCTCTATATGATGAGAAGTGGAAAAATTGATGTTTCAGCAGTATTCACCAAACAAAGCTCCTTTGAACTAAGAAGCTGAATGTGGGCAATAGTGGAAAGGACAGTTTAGTCTGCTTTTTGGTCAACACTAGAGCTGTGCAAAGTATTCACACCATAACTCAAACCATTCTGAGCAAAGTCTGGGTTTGAGAGCCTCTGGATTTGCATACTATAGCCACAAAGAGTTCACAAACATGGGCTGAGGTTTCTGAGTGGGGATGCAAAGGTCCCTTCCTTCATCAGCTTCCCTTTCATTTTTCCAAGGAGTGTCCATGGTCTTTTCCCTGTCCCACTCTGTATCTGTGGCAGGGCTGACCCACAACATTTTGGCACCTGAGGCGGGGAGCTCAAATGACGCCCCCATACCCCCTCGCTTGGGCCAAAACTTTGAAAGGTCTCAATTCTGCCTTCTTCCTGTTCTACTCTTCTCATGGTACTGCTCTGCTACCTACCCCAATAAAGGAGAACTAACAACTTAAAATGCCTTGTTCAAAAATTTTAAATAACACTTAACTTTCAAACGCCTGAACAGCAGAGGTAACTTTTCTTGTCTGCATAGTAAACACTGACATTTTTATCCGTTTGAATAATCAAAGTGGTGCTTTCTGTGCCTTCTTGGTTGCAAAGATTTGAACTGCTTCCTGAAGGTCCACAGCCTGGGCCAGCTCATGCTCTATTGAGATGGTTGCAAGGCTGGCCAGCTGATCCTGTGTCATTGTGGAGCGTAGATCTGTTTTTATTCACTTCAGCTTGGAGAAGCTGCGTTCTCCCCTGACAACTGTTATAGGAAGTGTTAGAAATATGGGCAGAGCAACAAAAGCATTTGGAAAGAGGGTGGTCATCTTATTTGTGCACATATATTCCAGAACAGCCTTTGGAGTTGATCCTGCAGAAATGCATCTTGAAAGGGCTTTCAGTTCATCACCTAAATCACTTGCATCAATATTGTGCATGCCATCATGTGTCAACATTGTCTCTAGTGTCCTGCATTGCTGGTGTAGGTCTTCTTCAGATATAGTGAGAAGTTTTGGAATATCATACAACATCCCAAATATACTGCTGTATTCCTTGAGCTGCATGAAACCTTCTTCAACTGACTGTATTGAACAATCTAGCACCTGGTTAAAGAATTCAATTTTGAATTGTTGTTTGGGCTCTCTTATGGGATTATCCCATGCCTCATAATCAAAATGTCTTCTTCTTCGATGACTCTTGTATTCCTGAATGGATGGGAAAATAGCTTCAGTGTGAAGTTCCTCTGCCTACTTCTGTGCACTCTTCAGAACATTTTGAAATCCCTCATCTGACCAGTAAGACTGTAGGTATGACTTTGCTTTGTCCAGTTGTTCCATTGCTCCAGATATATCAAGGTCAACACCTTGGAGTTTCTTGCTTACAACATCAGAGGGGTAGCCATGTTAGTCTGAATCTGTAAAAAGCAACAGAGGGTCCTGTGGCACCTTTAAGACTAACAGAAGTGTTGGGAGCATAAGCTTTCGTGGGTAAGAACCTCACTTCTTCAGATGCAAGAAGTGAGGTTCTTACCCACGAAAGCTTATGCTCACAATACTTCTGTTAGTCTTAAAGGTGCCACAGGATCCTCTGTTGCTTACAACATTTATTTCAAACATTATGTCATGCCACAACACTAAGCCACACAGAAATTTGAAGTTATGTATGTTTCTGGTGATTCCATTTCCCTCTGCCACTGTTCTCTCACGAACAGTTCCTGTCATAACATTATCCTCCATAATGTCAACTATGGCATCATCTATCTTCCCAATTTGGTGTTTGATAGGCTTTACAGCCTCCACTCGACTTTCCCATCATGTGGCACTCAGTGGTTTCAGTGTCAGAGAGGATGTTTCCAGATGTTGTTTCAAAATTTGCCATTGATGAGTTGATGCAGAGAAAAATACATAGATGCTTTGAATTACATTAAAAAATTCAGCAGCCTCACTAGAAGCTAATGCTGTATCACTGATCACCAAGTTCAATGAACGAGAACTGCCTGGGACAAAAAAAGCTCAAGGGTTTAACTCTCAGATCCGTGTCTGCACTCCTCTGTTCTTTTCTCTCATGTTGGCACATTTATCGTAGCCCTGACCTCTCATGTCAGCTATCGCAATTCCCGTATCTTCCATCTTTTTAAGAAGCACATTTGTCATACCAGCTCCTGTAGTATCATCAATGTCAATAAATTATAGAAGATGCTCTCTGACAGTCACCATTGCAGGGACATTTTCACTAGTTTCTGTTGTTGTTACAAAATGCACCATTAAAGTCATTTTTTTCCGTATGGCTGATGTCAGGTGTGCAGTCCAGAATAACAGAGTAATATCTTGCTGACTTTAGATCTGCCACAATCTTCTGTTTGACTTTTGTTGCCAGTAACTGTATGATCTTATTTTGAATTGTTCTTCCAAGGTAGTGGTGTATGTACATTTCTTTGGTGGTGACTCTTCTTAGATGCTCCTGGAGTACAGCATCAAACTCAGCCATCAGCTCCACAATTTTAAGGAAGTTTCCATTGTTTGGCACATACAGCTGATCTGAAGTGCCACGCAGTACTAGGTTTTGGGTAGCAAGAATTCTCAGAACATTTTGCCAGTAAAGAGACTCTGATGAATTCGTCTCTTGATGCTGATCATCTATGGTGACCTTTAACCTTAGTCTCATCTCAAGCTCTTTCCACCTATGGAATGCTCTCTGGTGATTTGCTGCCTTCTCATGGCATGCCAAATTTCTAGCCAGATTTTTCCAGTCCTTTGTTGCTATAGAACCCAATGTGGCTGGAACATTAGACTGGAAGAGTTTGCAATAAAAACAGTATGCAGCATTCTGGGTTTTTGAGTACATAAGCCATGGCCTCTCCATTTTGTCACCATTGGGGATTTCACACCAGTAATGTGTTGGATGGAAACTTCTATTTTCATTGTCTTTGGGGAACATCATGTTTTTCACTTGCTGTGGCCCATGCAGTATAAGGAAGTCCCTCAGGCTATTGCTCAAGTGGGTCCACAGTCCTGGATCATCTAGACTTAAGGAACTAAACTCAGCAGCAGCTGTTTCTTGCGCCTCCACCACACTCTTCTCTGATCTACACTTCTCTTTAGGAATGTGCATAGTTACATCCATTTGAGATGGAGATATGGATGCTGCAGTAGCTTCCAGGTCACCTGCACTCTGACTAACTGGAAGATCAGGCATCTCCTCACCACTCACATCCTCACTGGGGCCGGAAGGCTTACCGTGAACATTTGTATCTATGTATCTCAGGAGAGCTCCTTCCTGCTTAGATAGAAAAGCTTCCTTTGCTTTCTTTCTTTTTCTGATTGCTGCCCCAGAGGGGCGTTTTCTTCTTTCACTCATGACTGCTGTTCTCTGCCAGCTATGCTCAACACTCAATTGAAGGGGACAAATAAGCAGGCTGGTAGCAGGGCCTGAGTGAGGGAAGATATCAGCATCTTAAGAGCCTAACTGGCTCCTACTACTTCAGTTGACTGCCTGTTCTCCTCAAGTGGGTTCAGGGAAGCAGCAGGAAACAGAAAGCTCCCTTAGAAGCTGGTGTTAATCAGTCCAGGCTCCTGGGCGTGTTAGAGAGGTACATAAGAGGCTCCTCCTCCTCTCTCTCCCTGCAGCTCCTGCTGCTTTCTGTTATTCCCTCTCACCTTTTCTCCTGCCTGCCTGTTATGTCTCTTGTGCCCTCCTTCATCCAGCACAGCACTCCACCATCTCCGTGCATCTAGAGCAGACAGAATACATATGTACCAGCGGCAGACACAATTTTCTACACTCCGTGTCCTAGTGGCGCCACCCCCCCGCCCACAGTCTGGCACCTGAGGTGGCCACCTTAGTTCGCTTCATGGTAAGGCCAGCCCTGATCTGTGGGCAGGTAGACCTCTACTTGGCTTTACAAGAGACATCGGGGGCTACAGCACACTAGCAGCCACTTTCAGGCTTCTTAGTATTAGCAGCAAATTGTCCTGTGGCACTTTATAGACTAACAGATGTATAGGAGGATGAGCTTTCGTGGGTGAATCCGAAGAAGTGGGTATTCACCCACGAAAGCTCATGCTCCTATACATCTGTTAGTCTATAAGGTGCCACAGGACTCTTTGCTGCTTTTACAGATCCAGACTAACACGGCTACCCCTTTGATACTTAGTATTAGCAATTGCCTTTAATACTGAAAGGGGTCTTCGTGGTAACAGGAAAATGTCAACGCTAATATTGATAGGGCTTGAGGAGCTAGACAGGAACAAGGAGACCAGCTAAGAGGGAAATTTGAGAGGGTTCAGTTATTTGATTTCAAATCTCACAGGGAATCTGTAGGGGCTGGCTTGACACCAGTCCCTGCAAACAAACCTATAAAGTACAATTTGTAACTTCTCCATCACTGAACCTAGAAGTAGAGTTAGTTAGAAAATGGGAGTAGATGGGCAGGGAGAAGACAATATCAAGTTATTGGTGAAAAACTGAAACCTGAAAATTTCCCATCAAAAATCTGTGGCTGAAAATTGAAAATTTTTATTTGGAAATGCTGTCAGGATGTCTCATGGGAGTTGTATTTCAGGTGCTCATGCCTCCATTCTCCTCCCGTGGCCAGGCTCCCTGGAAAGACTATATTTCAAGGTATATTGTGGTTTCCAGTCTTAGTGAGCTGCAATAGTGTATCATGGGAGTCCCTGGCCACAGTCCAGGCACCCAACCATAACTCCCATGAGGCATCACAGCAATATTTTTGAATCATAAATTTTCCAGTTTTCAACTGAATTTTTTTTTGGTTTTCAAGTGTTCATATTTTATAGACTCAGAATTTAAGGCCAGAAGGGACCATTGTGATCACCTAGTGTGGACATTTCAGGCCACTCACCCACTCCTCTGATAGACCCATGACCTCTGAGTTATTGAAGTCCTCAAATCATGATTTAAATACTTCAAGTTACAGACAATCCACAATTTACTTTAGTTTAAACCTGAAAGTGACTGTGGCCCCATGCTGCAGAGAAAGGTCAACACCCCATGCCCCCAATACTCTGCCAGTCTGACCAGAGGTAAAATTCCTGCCTAACCCTGATATCGTGATCAGTTAGATCCTGAGCATGTTGGCCAGACCCAAAAGCTAGACTCCTGGGAAAGAATTATCTGTAGTAACACAGAGCCTGCCCCATATAATATCCCACCTCTGGCCTTTGAAGATATTTGCTGCTCGTAGTCACAGATGGACTACATGCCATCATCATATCATCCCCTCTATAAACTTATCAAGCTCAGGTCTTGAAGTCAGTTAGTTTTGTTTCCCCGCCCACACATACAATACTTCCCTTGGAAGACTATTCCAGAACTTCAGTCCTCTGAAATTTTCACTCATTAGAAACCTTCATCTAATTTCAAGCCTAAACATGTTGATGGCCAATTTATATCTATGTGTCAACATTGGTGTTTAACTCCTCTCCCTCTCTAGTATTTAATCCTTTGATGTATTTATAGAGAGCAATCATATCTCATCGCAGCCTTTATTTGGTTAGCTAAACAAGCCAAGCTTGAAAAAAACAATTTTCCATTGAAAAACAGTTTTGCAGAGGTTACCAACATTCTAGATACCAATATTCACAGTTCTAAACCTAGCCACCTTATTCTATCAATGGTTTATTACATACCAATACCCATCTTTTTTTAACATTAGTCCCACGGATGCCAAAGATATTTGTACATACAGTTAGATACACTCGTTGATAATAAATAGAGGTGCTTGAAATCTGAGTTGCAACTTATTTGATAATTGTAACGCCTTTTCCATTTGTGAGTTATCCACAAACTGATAATGTTTTCAATTAACTTTTTGTTATTTAAAATTGTTTGATGAATAGTGTTTACAACTATGTTTGAGTTAGCATTATTTGTGAACTGCTTTTACAGAGACTTTTTGGGTCAATTCAATATTCAGAATTTACTGCTCAAGCCATAGGACTCGTCACCAATGTGAAAAGGTAAAACATCTGTTTCTTAATTGGATGGTCTAGCTTTCATAAACTGCTTCTGCTCAAAATTAGGTCGGTTTAGCCATGACACAGATTTTTTTTTATTATTATATGAATCTCAGTGACAAGCATCAAATGTCACTAACAGGTCTTGCAAATATTCATGCAAAGAAAATCAGTCATACTGTAGGAAACTGGTTTTCACTCAGCTGTAATTATGACCATTTTGAACCTAAAGTTCAAAGTGAACACAAATTATGCATTTGAATTTTAAGGAGACCCAGACAAGTTTTTTAAAAAATCTAACCCTTATTTTTATTTTTCATTTTAATACATTTCATGGATCTGGTCAGGTGTTCTCTTCATATTTTTGGCCTTGCCAGAAGCACCAAATATTCACATAAAAGTTTGCAAGCAATTTCTAGCATGCTCTAAAGTTAAACCCCTTTAAGAAATTCATGCAAGTACCACAAAAAAGAGTTATTTGAATTTAACTAGAAGAAATGGCACATATGTCAGTGAGAGAGAAAGGACCATTTTCAGAGAGCAATACCACCACATGATTGCCACAGTGGTCTGGAAAAGACAATCAGAAAAGGCCCCAGTCTTGTTTCACCTGTATCACCTCACCATGGGCCTGATCCAGGGTTTATTGAAAGCGATAGAAGAAATCCCACTAACATCAGTGGGCATTGAATCAATTGTATAGTCCAATCCTACAATGACCTTCAGACCTCTGCCCCTGCAACATCCCCTATTGAAGCCCATTGCAAGATTACAGCCTGTAAAATGAAGCATTTTACACTAATATACTGATATACTGCTGACAAAATGCTGTAAGAGCACTGACAATCTTTTTTTGCGGGGTGGGGAGAAAGGGTGGGCCTTCTTGTTTTATTTGAAGAATAATCTGTGTGGTATTTCTCTTTATTTTTTCTCACTTTCATTTTTTGGATGAGAGGTGCAAGTTGTTTTTGAGTGACACATAATATAGTGCCATAATATTAATGTTATACAGTACAACTGTACAAAAGTTATGATAATTCCATGAAATTGCATAGAAACATATTCATCATTTTATTCCAAGCCATTATATGACAGGGAAATCTCCCTCCCTTCCCTGCCCTCCTCTTTCATGACTATTTCCACAAATGAACATTTCTACATATTTCCCATGCAAAATGATTTTTATCCAGAAGATATTTCAAATTTAGATTTTTTAAAAGAAATTTAATAAAATACTTTTGAGAGTCGATCAGAATATTTCTAATGGGTTTTCAGTGAAATTGGTCCATTTTTGAAAACCTCGGGTGAAATGAAATGACACCTTACTTCAGTTTTCAATGTTTTCAAATGCAATTTCCTCTTTTTCATGCTTTACTATTATATAGCAGTTTTAAGCTAGTACTCCCAATTCATAGTAACTACAGTTAAACCAGACCAGATTTCATCACCAGCTGCTGAATCCCCTATCTCAAACTCTTATCTCCTTCATTCTTCATGACTATCATCCTCCTAACTTTTAAGAAGAGATAGTTGATCCCTCTGCTTCTCTGTTGCGTTTACATTTCTCCAGTTTCAGTAACTGTTTATTCTAGGACCATGTGCATTTTGGTATTTAATGTGCATCAGACCACATGTGTATAGTAAACTATAGATTAGCATACACACTTTTGGATGCTTATTCAAAGAGACTGCTACTAACTGGAGGAAAGGAAACCTATTAACTTCAAGTTGGGTTATTATATAATTAAAATAATCTTTTATTTCCAGGAATGTCTAATATAATTTTCTGCCACAAATTTGTCACCGGTTTATCCTGGGTTTAGGGTTTTCTAAAAGAGCATACGGATCCTTTGTTAGTGAGAGTAAATGTTCATAATATATGCTGTACTGTCAGCTTAGAGTTTAATAACTGGAAAACAGCTGAAAGTAAAAATAGATCAGTTAAAATGTCAGAACTCCCGAACAAGACATTTTCCCTTGGGATGCACCAGATCTTGCGCAGATATCATAATCTCCCGGGGTTGACATTCGTGCAATACCAACAATCTCACTTTCTGGAAACCATCAGCACTTAATTCCCTGAAGACAAATTATGTATATAAAACTATCCATGTTGTTCTGATTCCCCGCACCTTAAGTTTCCTGTGTTCCTTTTACAGTTTTGATCTGTATTTAAAATTTTACAATTGCTGAAGCCTGCAGCTCCACTCAGCCTCAAACTCTGGAGACTTCATAGCAAAGAAATACCTATTCAACAGGTAATTCCAATGTTGTCCGGTGAACAGTTCTTAAGTTATCAGTTCAAGATTAGCTTCTTAAACCCTTCGATTGCACTGAGAAGACTATCATCTAGTTCACTTATGCCTAAAGTATACAACTTCTTAGGCAGATAAAGAACTAAATCCCAAACCTATTTGGTTAACATACCACTTTACAACTGTTTATATATATATAAAATCACGGGAAGCAAATATGGTTTCCAAAATTCAACAAAATCTGTTTAGCTTTTCTTCCTGTGCAAAACCATTGGCTAAGCAGGGCTAGTGAGACATGGGAGAAGTGGTACAAAGGAAAGGTGGTAGATAAGGAGAATTCCTAAGGCCCATTCCTAGATAGTTAGGGCCATATTTCTATAGGTATTTAGGCATGGGATTTTTTTTTTAATGCTTAGGTTCCTAAATCTCCCACTGATTTCAAAGGAAGTTAGGTGCCTAGCATCTTTTGAAAATCTCACTAGGTGCCTATCTGCATTTTTAGTCACTTAATTATCATAGAAAATCTGGCTGATAGATGTACCAGCACTGATACTTCAAACCATCCTTATCTTGCTTATAACCCTATGTGCAGGGCTTCCGAGTGCTAGCATTGGCTGCCTCTTGTGTACACTTGTGTGTACTGTAATACACAAAGGCATTGGGGCTGCTCCTAATGCAGAACTAAAAAAAAATCAGCATCAGAAAGAAATATCACCCAACACCAGTGTTCCCTCTAAATTTTACATCGATGTGAAGAATGAATTTTGTTATGTGCACCAATATGGAGATGATGGATCACCTTCATATTGGTGCACATAACAAAATTCATATGGTGGGTGTGGGGCCGAGGGGGTTGAAGTGTGGAAGGGGGCTCAGAGCTGGGGAAGAGGGTTGGGGTGTGGGGGGATGAGGGCTCTGGCTTGGGGTGTGGGCTCTGGGTTGGGGCTAGGTATGAGGGGTTTGGAGTGCAAGAGGAGGCTCAAGGCTAGAGTGTAGGGGGGGGTGCAGGCTTTGGGGTGGGGCCAGGGATGAGGGGTTTGGGGTTCAGGCTGCTCTGGGGCTGCAGTGGGGAGAGAGAACTCCCCCCAGCCCTCTCTTGCTGCAGCAACTCGGGGCCGGAGGAGAGGTGTCTCTTTCCAGCTGTGACAGCTCTGGCAGGGCTGGGCTGGGCTGAGGGAGGGGCTCCTCTCCCCGGCAGCTACGGCAGGCCTGGGCTGGGCAGGGCTGAGGGAGGGACTCCCCTCACCCGGCCACAGCAAGTCCGGGGCAGGTCCATGCTGGGGCCGGCGTGCAGGGGTGCTTCTCCCTACCATGGCAGGTCCGTGCTGGGGGAGAGGCATCTCTCCCGCCACAGCCCTGAGCCCCTTCGCGGGGCTTAATAGGCAGCTGCACGGCCGTGCAGCTTAGATGGAACTTAGCCCAACACTTCCTGCAAAGGTGAAGCAATAAGACAAATAGCTGTGTCTCATTCAGCTCTAACTCATCCATTCTGTGTCTAACTCATTCTTTAGCCATTCAATCAGCTGTAGTTTTGAGCAAATTAAACCAAGATACACTATTGAAAAAAAAGTTAAAATGAAGCATTTGGCAGGTCTTGTTGTATTAGGGTATAAATGGAACAACCTTAATAACTTACAGAATCTTCTCCTGTGGCACAGAATACAGGCATTAAAAATATAAGGGAGCATCTCATCGATAAATATTAGGGCTGTATGAAGGATGAAAGTTTCATTTTGCACACAATTTTGAGATTTCACAATCTGGCTTTTCTCTGAAGGGGAAGAAAAATTTGAAATTTTGAAATTCTCCATGAAGGATAATTCTGAAGGGAAACAAACTGGTTGTTCAAAGCATTTCATTTCAAAAAAATCAAATGCTAGATTTTGTTTTTGTTTTTTAAATTTTGTTTATTATAAGATTTTTTCCCAAAAAATTCAAAATGAAAAGTTGTTTCAAAATGAAAAATGGAAATGTTTTGTTCCAAGAAAGTCAAAGCATCTTCCCCCCCCCCCCATGTTTTCTTCTGAAACAAAATTTGACCCAGTTTTATGATGCATTTTGATTCGGACAGAACCACATATTCTGACAAAATACGGTTCCATGAAAGTTTATCTAACCAGCTCTAATAAATATCTTTTTCAATATCCTGTTACATAAATTTACTTTTTTCTTAGTGCACTTTTTATTATATCTGACAACTTTACCTTATGTGTTTTGATATTTGAGTCAATTTTTCATATTTAAAAGTCAGTATATTTTTTTAGTGGAAAAAGGTGTGGGGATTGTCACTAAGTTGTAAGCTACTATGCTTGACTACACCTTTCCTTCATACTCATTTAATTATTTATTAGAGAGATCAATTTATTCCTAAGTGGAGTACAGGATCTGGTCCAGGAGGTGAATATAGCTGAGTCACTTGGTAACAGTGACCATAATATAATTAAATTTAACATCTTTGTAGAGGGAAAATACTGTAGTATTTAACTTCAAAAAGGGGAACCACACAAAAATAAGGAAGCTAGTTAATAGACATTAAAAGGAGCAGTCACCGGAGTGAAATGCCTGCAAACTGCATGAACAGTATTTAAAAGCAACATTATAGAGACTCAAACTAAAAATGTGTCTCAATTAAAAAAAACACAAAAAAACCCAGTAAGAGGTTCAAAAAAGAGGCCACCATAGCTAAACAGCAGAGATAAAGAGGCAGTTAGAGACAAAAAGGAATCCTTTAAAAAATGGAAGTCAAATTCTGGAGAAAATAGAAAAAAAATTAAAAATAATGGAGATATCTTATCTCCTAGAACTGAAAGGGACCTTGAAAGGTCATCAAGTCCAGCCCCCTGCCTTCACTAGCAGTACCAAGTACTGATTTTGCCTCAGATCCCTAAGTAGCCCTCTCAAGGATTGAACTCACAACACTGGGTTTAACAGGCCAATGCTCAAACCACTGAGCTATTCCTCCCCCCTAAGGAAGGAGCATAAACTCTGGGAACTCAAGTAGAATAAGGCAGGCTAAGACAGAATTTGAAGAATTACTAGCTAAGGAACCCCTCCCCCCCAGCATTTCATTTAAAGTATATCAGAAGCAAGAAGACTGCCAAACAGTCAAAGGGGCCAGTGGGCAATTGAGGTGCTAAAGGAGCACTTAAGGAAGAAAAGGATGTTGCAGAGAACTAAATGAATTATCTGTATCAATCTTCACTGCAGAGGATGCAGGTTAGATCCCCATTCATAAGCCATTCTTTTCAGGTGACAAATTTGAAACTGTCCCAGATAGAGGTGCCAATAGATGAGGTTTTGGAAAATATTGACAAATTAGAGAGTAATACGTCACTAGGACCAGATAGTATTCACGCAAGAGTTTTGAAGGAACTCAAATATGAAGTTGTAGAACTATGAAAGGTAGCATATAACCTATTGCTTAAATCAGCCTCTGTACCAGATGACTGGAGGGTAGGTAAAGTAACGTCTATTTTTAGAAAAGGGTCCAGAGTTAATCCTGGCAATTACAGGCTGTTACCCCCCTAGAAAGAGATTTTGGGGTCGTTGTGCATAGTTTTCAATGTGCAGCATCAGTTAAAAGGGGGAAAAAAGCTAATTGAATATTAGGAACCACTAGGAAAGGGATACAAAAAATTAAAGCAGAAAATATCATAATGATGCTATATATATCCTTGGTATGCCCACACCTCAAATATTGTGTGCAGTTCTGGTCCCTCCATCTCAAAAAAGATATATTAGAATTGGAAAATGTGCACAGAAGGGCAATGAAAATGATAGAAGGATGTAACAGCTTTCGTGGAATGACAGATTAAAAAGACTGGGACCATTCAGTTCAGAAAAGAGATGACTAAGAGTGATATATGATAGAGGTCTATAAAATCATGAATGGTATAGAGAAAGTGAATAAGGAAGTATTATTTACCTCTTCACATAATGCTTGGATTAATTTCACCTGATGAAATTAATAAGCAGCAGATTTAAAACAAACAGAAGGAAATACTTCTTCACACAGTGCACAGTCAACCTGTGGAACTTGTTGCTAGGGGATGTTGTGAAAGCAAAAAGTATAAATGGGGTGAAAAAGAATTAGATATGTTTGTGGAAGATAAGCCATTCAATGGCTATTGGCCAAGATTGTCAGGGTCACAACCCCTTGCTCCAGGTGTCCCTAAACCTCCAACTGCCAGAAGCATGTAGCACTGGCCACTGTCAGAGATAGGATACTGGGCTAGATGGACCGTTGGTCTGATCCAGAATGGTCATTCTTGTGCTCTTATAAAACCACAGTTTACCAGCTCTGTCCTTGTTACCCTGCAATGCAAGTTAAAACATGTTGTTTTACATGATTAAACATAAACCCTATGTTGTAATTAAAATCACATTTAAAAATAATAAAGGTCACCATTTCAAATCCATCTTAGTTCAGCAGCTGCCAAGAGTTATTATTGTCTGACAGCTCTTTGATGGTGTATGTGAAATTGATCACATGGGAGGGAGGTGTCTCAATCCACTATCTAGTGGTCAATGGACCACATCACAAAATCTACCATCCCAGTTAGTATTTATTGGCATTCTCATCGACAACCTCATCAGAGAGATTGAAGACAGAGAGCCACATCCAAAGCTTATTGCAGTCAATGGAAAGACTCCCACTGATTTCAAAGGGCTTTGGATGAGGCCCTGATTGAGCACGGGCAATGAACTGCCTTTTAATTTCCTAGAAGAGATTCAACCTGTGTAGGAATTGAGACACAGTGATGAGGCACTGTGGTCATGTGGGGAAACTTGTACTTTGCTGTGCTCATTCAATGGATGAATTGTGCAGACAATCTGCCATTATTTGTCACCATCAGAACCACTTTTTTTTTTAATATTGACATTTAAAACATAGGTAATCAATAAAAATGAACATTTTCCACAGCCCAGAAAGAAAGCTAAAGGAATGGAATACTTTTGAGAATGAGAAAATGCTACTTGACCTTTAATAGGCTATTTCCTCCTCTTTTTGCCTGATGCTGTTTCATTTACTCCTTTACCTTTCATTGCTTGCCCCTTCCACTCCTTCTCTCCCCCCCTACTGATTCTCTCTTTGGTCCAGTGACTTCATTCTGGAGCTGATTCTGGCAGAAAGTGAGAGTGGTGTGTTAAAAAAAATAGCGTGTTTTCCTTTCTATCTCCGTGTTATGTTACGCCATGTCATGCCACAAAGGAATGAAACCAAAATAATAGACAAGAAAATGACAATACAGCTGGCAGAATTATTTTTCTCCTTAACTTCTGGGAGGAAAATATAGCAGAAAATCTTATTATTATAGGAAGGATGAGTGATTTATTAAAAAGGCTTGTTATCAACACAAGACAGCTTGTTACCGATGTGCTACATATTCTGCACAGTTGAAGTGTGAAGAAAATTGGTAGGGCCAATTATAGCAAAAGTCTGATATATACAGGCAGCAGAAACATCTCTTGATCAAAGTGGAGTTGGTGAAAAGTTTTAGTGCCTTAGACCTTCACTCATCAGAACTGGTGCCAGCTAACAAGTCAAGTTACAATATGGAGCACAAATGAAAGGTTGTAACATTTTATTAATATTTTTCATGTTCCTAGTGCAACATGTTGGGTAGTGTCCCATCCTTTCATCTAGCTAGACAATTACCTTGGCTTCAGTATAAATAAACATCCTTCATAACTTTATTAGCACGATAACAAATCTCAGCTCCTCTGGGCTAGTGCTTGCATTGTTTCCTCCTGACTTTGAGGTGTGCACTGAGAAAAGCCTGACTCCCTGTATAAATAATAGTCAAGATGCTTTTTGCTATCACAAGGCCAAATCTTGCTCATCTTACCACTGGATGAGTACATTGATGTGGCTTTGGCCCTCGGGTGAATACCTATTGAAACAGTGGGTAGATCTTAAATGCAACATCATTCAAGGAAACCTACTCATAAGATTCTGACATAGGGCTCTCTCTGCATTCCCTGTTCAGTTACTTCCATGGCCATTTCCTTCTTAAGGAGGAGAAGCAAGTTCTATTGGGCATTCCTTCCCCTGCACAGGTGAATGGGAAGCTGGCAGAAGTGGGCAGCGAATGGGTGGAGCCTTGGCTCTACCTCACCAATGTGTCTGCCAGCAGAGCTGAGCTGCCATGAGAGGGGAAGTAATCTGCTTCTGGTAATCACCTATACCTTCTGGAGTCCCTTCGTGGAGCACTCTTGGTCCAATGTACATTTTACTCTTCCCTCTCAGTGGCTCAGTGGGTCATGGGGTCTCTGTGTATTTTCTCACTTTCCCTTTAAGAGCAATAGAGGGTCTGCATCTCCTGCTCTTGGCATTTCCCTCCCTCCAGCCGCCCTGAACATTGTGTTTTCCCTATGCTCAGTTGACAAGCCTGGGCAGTCCCAACCACATGCAGAATACCCAGGACCAGCAACTGGATGTCATGGCATGTCAATTAGGTTCATTGTCTGGCACCTACAGGCTGTTCTCATCTCATGCATCTGAATGAGCAGATATTTGGGGTCTTGGGGGTCATTCTCCTCTCTGAAGTCTCCAAAGTGGCAGAAGGCAACACTTTCATGGGCTGTGACAAGCTACACATCTCCCCTTAAGCTAGGAAGGAAGTGACTATCTAGTTCTTATAAAAACAACACTGAGGTGCTATCGTGACCAGGACCTTACAAATGTGAGATTTGTTTTAGTTTGGAGATGGGTTAGCTTCATAAGTGCTACCTGATTAAAAAGGACCTTTATTTGTTACTACTGTGAAACAGGTGACTTTGCCATGGTATTTAAAAAGACAAGAAAGCAAAATGTTAAAACAAAATGAAAACTGGGAAGGTCTCTTGCTGCACCAGCTCAAAGCCACAGCTCTATAATAGGAGTAAGTCATTATCACGGCCTTTGAATCTTTTAAAGCTTTATTACTCACTCAATGACCTTTTCAAAACAGACTTTTTGAAAGGAAAACAAAAGTTTAAACTCTTCCCAAGCAGCTTCAGGGATTCACTGTTAAAGTCGAGCAGATCCAACATGGTGGCTGGCTAGGTCTTAATTCTAAAACCTTCTAGTGTTATCTAGGAGAAGTTGAAAGGGACTGATGAACTCACTGTGAAGCTGGAATTTGGGATAGTACATTAAGTGTCAAGAGTAAAGAATGGATCACAAGGCAAATTCAGTGTTGGACATGCTTGCACTGGGGTCACTTTGGAGGAAAGGATCCTGCTTCTTTTCCACAGGTTTGGATATCCTCCAGTGCAGCTCTGCTGATAGAGGTTTGAGGGTGCCACTAGTGAGTGAGGAGGAAGCATACTGTTGCCACTGGTGCCCCCATGGTATTGGAGCTTTGGTGATTTAAACATCAGCCCCAATGTATTTTCCCCAAGCTCCTACCATCCGTGGTCAAAATTATGAACCTGTGGGGCATAAACTGTTATTATACATCTTGCCTTAGTTACTCTACTAAGTAGTTACTCTACTCTACTTTACTTAGCCCTGATCTATACTATGAGCTTAGGTCAAATTTAGCAGCATTAGATCGATTTAACCCTGCACCCGTCCACACGACGAAGCCATTTTTGTCGACTTAAAGGGCTCTTTAAATCGATTTCTGTACTCCTCCCCGACGAGGGGATTAGCACTGAAATCGACATCGCCGGGTCGAATTTGGGGTAGTGTGGACGCAATTCAACGGTATTGGCCTCCAGGAGCTATCCCAGAGTACTCCATTTTGACCACTCTGGACAGCACTTTCAACTCAGATGCACTAGCCAAGTACACAGCAAAGCCTTGGGAACTTTTGAGTTTCATTTCCTGTTTGGCTAGCGTGGCGAGCTCATCAGCACAGGTGACCATGCAGTCCCAGAATTGCAAAAGCTCCAGCATGGACCAAATGGAAGGTACTGGATCTGATCACTGTTTGGGGAGACAAATCCATGCTATCAGAACTCTGTTCCAAAAGACGAAATGCCAAAATATTTGAAAAAATCTCCAAGGGTATGATGGACAGAGGCTACAACAGGGATCCGCAGCGTGAAAATTAAGGAGCTCAGGCAAGCCTACCAAAAAACCAAAGAGGCAAACGGCTGCTTCAGGTCAGAGTCCCAGACATGCCGCTTCTATGATGAGCTGCATGCAATTCGGGGGGAGGGGATGGGGGGGGGGAGGCCCTACCACTACACCACCCCTGTCTGTGGACACCTGCCAGGGGGGAGTCTCATGCAACAGGAATGAGGATTTTTGGGGACGAGAAAGATGAGGACGTGGAGGAGGAAGAGGATAGCGCACAGCACGCAAGCGGAGAAACCATTCTCCCCAACAGCCAGGAACTGTTTATCACTCTGGAGCCTATACCGTCCCAACCCTCCCAAGGCGGGCTCACGGACCATGAAGCCGGAGGAGGCACCTCTGGTGAGTGTACCTTTGTAAATATAATGCAGGGTTTAAAAGTAAGCATGTTTAATGATTAATTTGCCCTGAAGACTTGGGATGCATTCGTGGCCAGTACAGCCCCTCCTTTTAAATGGCCAACCCAATGGCTTGGTAGGGAAAGGAGGGCGCTGCTGTTTGAAAACATTCCCATATGTCATGAAGGCTGAAGAACTCGAAAGACCGTGGCTTACCATGGCTGCCTGCAAGCTGAATTCTGTTGCCTGGCCCTGCGTGTGTGATCTCTCACACCAAACCGGCAGGCCCTCAATATAAGAGGCAAAATGTGACCTTGTACTGAGAGCACATGTGCTATGTAATGTTAACAGCTTGGTTTACCGTGAAAGAGTCTACCCATTGTTCTCTAAAATGTGTCTTTTTAAATACTACTCTTCCTTTTTTTCCTCTCGCAGCTGCAAATGTTTCAACGCTCCCCCATCATCTCCATCCCAGAGGCTAGCACAGATAAGAAGGCAGAAAAAAAACTGCACTCACGATGAAATGTTCTCTGAGCTCATGCAGTCCTCCCGCACTGAAAGAACTCAGCATGGAGTTCTCAGAACTTTGCGTGGAGGCAAACAATATCAGAGTCCAGGAAAGCAGAAAATGAACACGAGGACAGGAGGGATGAGCGAGATGAGAGGTGGTGGGAGCAAAATGAGAAGTGGCGGGAGGAAGATGAGAGGTGGCGGCAGTGTGATGAGAGGCAGCAGGATGCAAGGCTGAGGCTACTGGGGGATCAAACTGATATGCTCCGGCATCTGGTGGAGCTACAGGAAAGGCAGCAGGAGCACAGATCACCGCTGCTGCCCCTGTGTAACTGCTTGCCCTCCTCCCCAAGTTCCATAGCCTCCTCACCCAGACGCCCAAGAACGCGGGCGGAGGGGGGGGGCTCCAGGCACCCAACCACTCCACCCCAGAGGACTGCCCAAGCAACAGAAGGCTGGCATTCAATAAGTTTTGAAGTGCAGTGTGGCCTTGTCCTTCCCTCCTCCCCTCATCCACCACTACACCCCGTGCTTCCCTCCTCCCTCATGCCTCCCGGGCTACCTTGGCAGTTATCCCCCTATTTGTGTGATGAATTAAGAAAGAATGCATGATTTTGAAATAATAATGATTTATTGCCTCTGCAAGCAGTGATCAAAGGTGGGAGGGCATTGGCTTACAGGGAAGTAGAGTGAACCAAAGGGGCGGGTTTTCCATCAAGGAGAAACAAACAGAAGTCACACCGTAGCCTGGACAGTCATGAAACTGGTTTTCAAAGCTTCTCTGATGCGCAGCGTGCCCTGCTGTGCTCTTCTAATCGCCCTGGTGTCTGATTGTGCGTAATCAGCGGCTAGGCGATTTCCCTCAACCTCCCACCCCGCCATAAACATCTCCCCCTTACTCTCACAGATATTGTGGAGCACACAGCAAGCAGCAATAACAATTGGAATATTGGTTTCGCTGAGGTCTAACTGAGTCAGTAACTGCGCCAGCAAGCTTTTAAATGTCTAAATGCATATTCTACCACCATTCTGCACTTGCTCAGCCTGTAGTTGAACAGCTCCTTACTACTGTCCAGTGTGCCTGTGTATGGGTTCATGAGCCATGACATTAAGGGGTAGGATGGGTCCCCAAGGATAACTATAGGCATTTCAACGTCCCCAACAGTTATTTTCTGGTCTGGGAAGTAAGTTCCTTCCTGCAGCTGTTCAAACAGACCAGAGTTCCTGAAGACGCGAGCGTCATGAACCCTTCCCGGCCATCCCACGTTGATGTCGGTGAAACGTCCCTTGTGATCCACCAGTGCTTGCAGCACCATTGAAAAGTACTCCTTGCGGTTTACATACTGGCTGCCAAAGTGGTCCGGTCTCAAGATAGGGATATGTGTTCTATCTATCGCCCCACCACAGTTAGGGAATCCCATTGCAGCAAAGCCATCCACTATGACCTGCACATTTCCCAGAATCATTACCCTTGATAGCAGCAGCTCAGTGATTGCATTGGCTACTTGGATCACAGCAGTCCCCACAGTAGATTTGCCCACTCCAAATTGATTCCTGACTTACCGGTAGCTGTCTGGCGTTGCAAGCTTCCACAGGGCTATCGCCACTCGCTTCTCAACTGTGAGGGATGCTCTGATCTTGGTATTCTTGTGCTTCAGGGTGGGGGAAAGCAAGTCACAAAGTTCCATGAAAGTGCCCTTACGCATGCGAAAGTTTTGCAGCCACTGGGAATCATCCCAGACCTCAACACTATGCGGTCCCACCAGTCTGTGCTTCTTTCCCGGGCCCAGAATCGGTGTTCCATGGCATTAACCTGCCCCATTACCACCATGATGTCCAAATGCCAGGGCCCGTGCTTTGGGAGAAGTCTGTGTCCAGGTCCTCATCAGTATCATGATCACGCTGTCGTCGCCGCCTCACCTGCTTTTGCAGGTTCTGGTTCTGCACATACATGCTCACAACAGCAGCGGTGAGCTGAGCGGGCTCCATGCTTGCTGTGGTATGGTGTCTGCAGGAGAGCAGGAGAGTAGAGTTGCAGCAGAAGCGGTGGATGATGACGGATGCCATGAGAATAGATATTTATACCGAATGACGAGAGGACCTGAAAGGTGGATTCATGGCACCAGAAGAGGAGGAGAGCAGAGTTGCAGCGTCTGCTGAAAGCAGTTTGGCGTCTGCATGGAAAAAAGGCGCAAAACGATTGTCTGCCGTTGCTTTCACGGAGGGAGGGGTGACTGACGACATGTACCCAAAACCACCTGCGATGATGTTTTTGCCCCATCAGGCATTGGGAGCTCAACCCAGAATTCCAATGGGCAGTGGAGACTGCGGGAACTGTGGGATAGCTACCCACAGTGCAACTCTCCGAAAGTCGACGCTAGCCACGGTACGGTGGACGCACTCCACCGACTTAATGCGCTTAGTGGGGACACACACAATCGACTGTTTAAAATCGCTTCCTAAAAATTGACTTCTATAAATTCAACCAAATTTCGTAGTGTAGACATACCCTTAGTTACTCTACTTTCCTTAGTTACTCTACTCTACTTAGTTACTCAATCCAGATAGACAGCCCTGTAGATTAGCACTATAATGGGGTGAGAATTTAAGACTATTCAGCACAGTTTCTCTCTGCCTTGAAGACCCTTGTTTAAACAAAGACCAAAAACAACAACAACAAAAGCAAGAGATCTTAGCTGCTACTCTACTGCTTCCCTAAAGTGCTGCCTTTAGTAAGCATGTAGACAGGCTGGTTGAGGACAAATCATTATGATACTATAAACTGTGTAATAGCTCCAGCTACATTACTTAGTGCATGCCCTAACTACGACCCAGCAGTTGGAAATGACCACTGGGACTGAAAATAATCTTGCCGATAATTACATACAATTAAAAAAAATGCTATTAGGCACTCTCAGGAAGAAAAGTAAGATACATTTGGAAAACAGGAATGTTTTACCTTTAGGGAAAATTCTGGGGAATATGGATTTATGAAAGGGAAATCAAGTCAAGAAAACTTGATTACTCTTTAAAATAAGGTTTCAGAGTAGCAGCCGTGTTAGTCTGTATCCGCAAAAAGAAGAACAGGAGGACTTGTGGCACCTTAGAGACTAACAAATTTATTAGAGCATAAGCTTTCATGGACTACAGCCCACTTCTTCGGATGCATATAGAATGGAACATATATTGAGGAGATATATATACACACATACAGAGAGCATAAACAGGTGGGAGTTGTCTTACCACCTCTGAGAGGCCAATTAATTAAGAGAAAAAAAACTTTTGAAGTGATAATCAAGCTAGCCCAGCACAGACAGACAGTTAGATAACAAGTGTGAGAATACTTACAAGGGGAGATAGATTCAATGTTTGTAATGGCCCAACCATTCCCAGTCCTTATTCAAACCGGAGTTGATTGTGTCTAGTTTGCATATCAATTCTAGCTCAGCAGTTTCTCGTTGGAGTCTGTTTTTGAAGTTTTTCTGTTGTAATATAGCCACCCGCAGGTCTGTCACTGAATGACCAGACAGGTTAAAGTGTTCTCCCACTGGTTTTTGAGTATTTTGATTCCTGATGTCAGATTTGTGTCCATTAATTCTTTTGCGTAGAGACTGTCCGGTTTGGCCAATGTACATGGCAGAGGGGCATTGCTGGCACATGATGGCATATATCACATTGGTAGATGTGCAGGTGAACGAGCCCCTGATGGTATGGCTGATGTGATTAGGTCCTATGATGATGTCACTGGAATAGATATGTGGACAGAGTTGACATCGGGGTTTGTTACAAGGATAGGTTCCTGGGTTAGTGGTTTTGTTCAGTGATGTGTGGTTGCTGGTGAGTATTTGCTTTAGGTTGGGGGGTTGTCTGTAAGCGAGGACAGGTCTGTCTCCCAAGATCTGTGAGAGTAAAGGATCATCTTTCAGGATAGGTTGTAGATCTCTGATGATGCGCTAGAGAGGTTTTAGTTGGGGGCTGAAGGTGACAGCTAGTGGTGTTCTGTTATTTTCTTTGTTGGGCCTGTCTTGTAGGAGGTGACTTCTGGGTACTCGTCTGGCTCTGTCAATCTGTTTTTTCACTTCAGCAGGTGGGTATTGTAGTTTTAAGAATGCTTGATAGAGATCTTGTAGGTGCTTGTCTCTATCCGAGGGATTGGAGCTAGAATTGATATGCAAACTAGACACAATCAACTCCGGTTTGAATAAGGACTGGGAATGGTTGGGCCATTACAAACATTGAATCTATCTCCCCTTGTAAGTATTCTCACACTTGTTATCTAACTGTCTGTCTGTGCTGGGCTAGCTTGATTATCACTTCAAAAGTTTTTTTTCTCTTAATTAATTGGCCTCTCAGAGGTGGTAAGACAACTCCCACCTGTTTATGCTCTCTGTATGTGTGTATATATATCTCCTCAATATATGTTCCATTCTATATGCATCCGAAGAAGTGGGCTGTAGTCCACGAAAGCTTATGCTCTAATAAATTTGTTAGTCTCTAAGGTGCCACAAGTCCTCCTGTTCTTCTTTAAAATAACTTAACTATTATTTGACATAAAATAAATTAAATACCTCTGGGTTTCACCACGAGCTGGGTGAACTATTCAAATAAATGATTGAATTTGACTTAAAAAATGACTTAAGTAAAAAACAAAATGATGATTCTGTTTTTCTTTGTTTTCTGACACGGTGACTGTGAAAGATTCTGATTTCTCACAAGTATTGATTTTATTCTTTTAGAATTTTTGAAATGGGTTGGTTGGCTGTGGCTGGTCCTATAAGATATATGATATTGGTTCTGGTGCTCACTGACTGCGCATACTCATTATGGTAATGAAATAAGCCAATAAAAAATTCTTTCTCTGACAGAGTGGGTACATTTTGTGGGAAAATGAGCCCATCTGTCCCTTGACAGATTCATGCCCCACTGATTTCTTCAGGCATTGCACCTCTTTATAATGTCATCCAATCAGGGAGAGAAACCTGATTATGTGACTTAGGCAACCAAACCCACACACTGGAGTACTGAACTCCAAATAGTGAATTCTCAGAGGGACACTAGCTGAGGACAGCCTGTGGAAACCAGTAGGCTGAAATACATTTCTAAAAGTTACTTATCTAACAATTACAAACCATGGACTGAGCCATGGAAACAATTTGTGGACTCCACAAACCAAAAAAGAGTCAAATCCAATAAATAAATTGTTAGCAACAAACAGTTTGACCAACTCTAGAACCTAGCATCAAAATCACCAACACTTCTAGACGTATACAAGTTGTAACAGTTTTTTAAATACACTTTGCTTATTCAGAATCAGCTTTTGTGTGGTTTTGTTCAGCCCCTGCCTGAGCATTATGCCACTGATTTCCTCAAAGCATCCACACACAACACTGGGCTTCAAGTACCTGCATACTACACCTTATCTCATCTGCTCACACCAGTGGTAAAGCCACAAGCTTTATTAAATAAAATGAAAACAATGAGCAGTAATGGCAGAGGGCCTTTGGGAACAAAAACAATCCATTCTTGAGGAAAGAAAAAACACAGTTCCAAAGAGCCCGTAGCCAGAATAGGGGCAGGGAGACAAAGCCATAGTGTCATCCTAACCATCTCCTAATCCGATACTTCAAGTAGAACCCCTCCAAATGAACTGCAAGTTACAACATAATCTCTTGCAACCCATGAGCCTTCCGATTTGTGTGATGTCACAGAATGATACATACTGGTGGTTCTTTGGCACACGTAGAGTTAGCAGAAGGAAAGGAAAGAGAATTATTTGTAATGATGGGCTAGTTAAAATTTTATTTATGTACTGAATATTCTCAACAGCCTGGTCACTGGGGGACAGTCAGCCAATAAATCTGGGTCCAAATCCATTCTAATTTTAGCTTTTGCAGGTCACCTTCAAGTGGTGCCTAAAGTGGACAGAACTGTGAAGCTGGGAGCCAGCAGAGCAGATAAGGAAAAGCAGAATGTCCGCTGGACCTGTCACTCTAAAATCTTCCTCTCTCCTTCTCAGATGCACTTCAAAGAAACAGCCATCGAAATGGGAGTGGACATAATTTAAAGCAAGAATAAGTATCCTTAATTAAGCTCTCTTTAGGATTGTAAGCTTAAAGGGCTTAATTCTTTATTGAAAAACAATAAGAGAGCGCTTACTTACCAAGCAGGATTTTTTCAAGTTCTCACAGCTCTAAAAGAAATCTATTACAGATAAAAAGAAGCTTAAACAGCATACATTATGTCTTGCTTTTGTTTATACATGGTGAAGAGTATTCAGGGTGGACCACATCTTAGACTTGCACTAATCCTTAAATAATTACTATTCATATACTCAACGCTGGAAAAATCTCATGGAATGTGACTTTGTTCTGCTGGTTTGTCTAATCCAATTCAATTACTTCAGTTTCCTATCCCAGAGGTCTCACACTCAGAAACTGAGCTCTATGTAAGTGTGCGCACACACACACACACACAAGAAAGAAAGAAAGAAAAAAAGAAAGAAAGAAATGGTTCTAATGGAAATGAACTGTACCCTTTTTTCCCCTCAGACCTTTCCCAAATATCAGTCCATCAGGAAACATGAGAAACAGCTTGTAATTCACAAAGTCTTTGGAAACTCTGTTGTGATAAAGGCAAATTGGTCTGGCTCTAGAAATGCTGGAGATGGGAATAGTTCAGTGGCTTGGACGAATTTGAATTGATGGAAATCACTACAGTCCCCGAAGCTGCAGAAAATGATGCTGTACAGCTGGCAGCAGCTTGTCATCTGCATGCAGAAAGTGACAGGAATATTAAAAATTTCCTGCACAAAGTGAACTATTTCAATCACCTGTAAAGAGTTCTCTTGTCAAACAGAACAGTGGCAGAAAAACTCTAACAACTGAAGACTTTTTTTCTGTCCCTTCCCCCTTTACTCTCAGATAACAGCCACCTGCCCAGAATTAAACTTTGATTTCAAAAGAGAATAAAATATCATAGTGAAGTGATTGTCGAACAGAAATTTCATAAAAGGAATGGTAATGCAATGAGGCAGTCAGAGGTACGATCTAACATATAGCAGTGTGTTTGAGGCTGTGAGATCTTCTTGAGATGAAAAAGAGCACAGCCTTAATTAAGGACCCAGATTTTCCCTGGAACTAAATGGTATTCAAAAACAATTTATATTGTCATCTGCACTTATCCCTATTCCTGACCTTGTGTTATATACTTTGCAGCAAATTAGAATTTTCATCATGAAACAGTCTTGATCATTCCTATAAGCTGCATGCAATTTTGCTGCTGAAGAGGGAATGAAGGAGGAAACGCAGTTGTGGTAGGACAGACTGAGAGAGCATAATTATCAAATACCGGGAAAGCAGTTTCCTCTCAATTTGGCATCTGCCTTATCTGTTCTCAGTCTACTAACTGAATTTTTTTAATTACAAAAAGGGGAGGAGGAAGAAGTAGCAGTAGTTGAAGAAAAGTAATTAGTCATCGACATTTCCAATAAAAGGAGGTGTGTGTATGTGTATGTTTCTTGTGGGAAAATTAAACCACCTACCATGGCTAGTTTTTCTTATGAGAATTAAAATTTCTTCTGAGTACTGTAACATTCAGCATTCTCCTACAGCCACACACTCATTTTTTTAACTGCACATAGCAAATCAGCTACAGGCTAAAAAGCATTTATCATCTCTAGACTCTACCTTATAGTGTAACACAAGGCCAAAAAGAATGTTTTGACATATGTTTTCCCTCCTTTTTCCTTCCAAAATATGAATTATTTCTTTACTACTAGAATTGCTCTTATGCAAAGGCTTATCAGCTCCCTAATTAACTCTATGTAAGAAATTTAAATTGCTTGGGCTAGTCCTCCAGCAGTCTACCACTGGTCTTAATCTTCAAAGAAATCAAAGGACTTGGCCATAGTCATCTCAAGGTCTTCCTCTCCCTGTCTTTTAACACTTCAACAGGGCCTATAGAACTAACAGTTCCCAGAGTAAAGCTTGCAAGGGCCAACTGGAGATCTAGAAATCAGGTTGACATTGGATTTGACTGCCTTCAGAGCAAAATGTAAGATATTGCTACAGTGACCCTGGAAAACAGTCTGGTAACATTTTCTTCAAGGAAATCTTCAGAAATAAGCTAAAGCTTATAAAATGAGAAGTAACCTCATATATACGTATGTCACAATATAAGAGAGAGAGAGACAGAGTACAGTTCTTTGGACAAAATACTGCTGTAAAGTGTGTTGGTACCAAAATTCCCGAGGGACAGGTGCCTTAGAGATTAGGACTGGTGAAAAAAATTGTCAACCCATTTTTGTTTGTCTGTTTGTTTGTTTTAGCAGAAAACTGGCTTTTCCAAAAAAGGACATTTTTCATGGAATGTGTCTGAATGCCCCAAATTATTTGTCTGGAAACTGAAAAATTATCTGTTTCTGGCAGTTTGTGGCCAAAAAATTATTGTTTGTTTTTTCAACAAAAAGCCAAAAATTTCTATGTGAAAAAAAGAAAAAAACCCAACATTTTCCAATGAGCCCAATTAGGGATAGAAATGCGTGAAATTCTAGCTTGGTCTCCTACAGGTGGAGGGAGCATGTGTTTCATGTCTCTCTGTGATATTCTATGGATAGTGCACAGAGCTGCTCTGACATACTCTGGAGAGAACCACAAATAGACCTTTACTGGAAGGAGAATACATGAGTTGTTATGACAATGGAAAACAATTAAACTGTATTGTACTTTCCATAATTCTTACAATTTTGCTTATATGAGAAAACACGAAATGGAGCCAGCAACATCTTTCATGTTTCAAGACACAAAATTTGGCCATCAGAGAGAGTGAGGAAGGAGATTTTCCCCATAAATAGCACTAGCTATAACAAACAATAACAAATTAACTAGGTCCATTGTGGAAGGTCTTCATTTTCTTCAGAAGCACCAAGTTTTTGGCCACTGTCTATGAAAGGGTACTGGGTTTCCATGATACACACCACTATAAAATCTGTCCAGTTCCATCATATCCAAGGAGCCTATCACCATGGTATCCTAATGCTATCCCACAATTAAAGATTATGCCCTGAATGGGAACAGTCTCCCAGCTTCTCTTGCTCCTGGTGTGCATGTTTGTGTAGAAGGTGCATTTTTTGTTTTCTTTTGTCCTCCATCCCCCTCCCCCCACCCTTGATTTTTTAAAACTGCTTTCTATTTCATCTTCTTCAATCTCCCCAACAGTTGGTAAGATTTGGGAAGAAGCCAGGAATGAGGTAGACCTTATCAAAGCAGTGGTTCTTGTATTTAGAAAATGATCATGGTCAGGCTCTTAACTGTTGGAATTCTGCCACAAAATGCTCTGCCTTCTTACCAGAATCTGAATGCTGAGTAGGGAGAGTGATGCTGGGCAGAGCACTGAGTATCCTATGACAGGGTGCCATATACACTAGAGTAATTGAAGTAATATTTGAGTGTAACTGTTGCTTCCATAATTAATCTTCTTTCCTGTTATTTCTTCCTTACCTGCCCATGTAATCTTTGTTTTTTTGCCTTTCTCATAGTATCTTGTTTCCTCCTCTGTTTTCCCCTTTTCCTCTCTTTCTTTGTTCTCCTTCCCCTTACCTTGCATTCTCCTTATCGTCTTATTAAATGTTTTATAATGCTAGGATCAAAATATCTCATTTCCTTAGTGATAAGTCAGCACTTTCCATTCATTCCAGTTTTTTGTCTGCTGAGTTTAACACTAGGAAGATGTGAGGATTTTAGTCAAGTTCCAATTTGGCACTTTGAAGTAGGGAAGTCTGGCACTGGCATTAGTGTGCATTCAAAGACGGTGCAGCACTATGGTTTCCTGTTACTGTTTTTTTCCTCCCTCCCTTTGATATCATTCTATACATTTTTAAATGTGTTGTTTTTGGCAACTGAGGATTTTTATAAGGTTTTGGGCACTTACTCTTTGTAACAAAGCATTTGTAAATCACAATGATGGATGAATGTTAAAGAAAAGAAACCCAAAAAGCATTGACCATAACTCAGTCTGAGCTGAACATTTGTTTGAGGATACATTGCATCCAAATAACTGCTAAATAGATAACACTCATAGCACTGCACTTTCGGCTCAAGCAAGGGAAAGTTCTATTATTATTTGTGCATAGATACCAGCACTTCTACTCAAGCAACTGGAAGTTCTGTTATCACAGTGCACAGATACCAATAATGAGGCATTATACATACACATAGTGAGATGTTCCAAAGAGCTTACAATGTAAATAGATGAAGGGTGGGAGAGGAAACAGAGGTTCAGAGTGATTGAATATGTTGCAGAATGTCACACAACTGGATAGCGGCAGAGATGGAAATATAACCAGTTATCCTTACACCTCACTTGTGGTATTTCCAGATTTCTTAAAAGCGGGTGGTAATAGAAATCTCATGAAAAGGGAAATCTCAGATTTTACAGCCTCCAAAGTTCAGATAGTTTGAATTATTATCGGGGCCTTATTCAAACTGATCTTCTGAACCTTTAAAATGTCCTCCCATACTAACAACCATTGGGAGGTTTGCTTTATCAATGTCGCTGGGCCTGAGGTAAAAGTCTGATCAGTTCCTGAGAAGTTTGCATTACAGAGATTATGGCAGACCTGTTCTCTTTGAAAGATGGAGGTAGAAGAAGCTCAGAAGACAAGTTGGTAGGAAGGGAACACAGGACAGTGGGAAGATTTAGCTCTGAGTTACACCAGCTTCTGCTTGGAAAGTCTACCCAAGAGTGGGCGCTGAAGCAATGCGAGATACTGCTCCTGTAATTCTGTGAGGGATCCCACACATAGCCTTAATCTTCAAAAGTAGATGACACTGTTCCTGGAGATGGCATGTCCAAGGGATATGCTGCATCAGCACCTCTCCTGGGCAGCTCCTCCAGCAGAGCTCCTCAGAACCTCCTTTTTCAAATTAAAGAGGTCCTCGCTGGTCGACTCCCTGAGCAAGAGAAGTGACGCAAATCCACTTGGCTTCCCTGGGATGAGTCCTGCTTGCAGTGCAATGTCTCCTGCTAGTGCAGAGAGCATCACTGAGCGTGAATTAAACCCAGCAAGGGAATTCAGAAGCAAGCCAATAACAGGAAAATTACAAGCAGAAGAAAAGCTACAGTAGAGGGATAATAGACAAATCTGCACACTATGGTCTTATTGTCTGAAGGAAGTTTATCAAACCTGAATAGCAGGATAAGGTAACAGCGCAAGATTTCAAAATAATAAGATGGAGGATATTAGGAAACTGGTTATCACTGCTGTGAACAGCTGGCTGGTGAGTCTAACTACCACCAATATCTGGGACTAGAAAAAAATAACCACTTATGATAACAACAGGGCCCATAGAGATGGAATTTGGGTCTTGGTCTCACAAAGGCCCACCATGTACTCAGGAGAAGCCAAAGACAGGATATTAGGATGAAATCCTGGCCATACTGAAGTCAATTGGAGTTATGCCTACTGTGACAGCCCAGACCCTGGTTCTGATGCAACAGCATAATGTCTTCAGGAAGGCAACCTATATCGAGGTGCATGATAGTAGATGTATACTAACTACAGGAATTATCCTGCACTGGACTACTATGGAAAATTTTAAATATGTATATTAGATCTTCAAGGAATTAGCAAGTTAAGAGGCAAAGAAACAGGCTAATTACATTAGATAGTATCTGACTGGCAATAACTGGGCACAATTAATCTATTCCTGGGCTCCTCCCAGGGATGACATATATGCACAGTGAAATATGGTAGCTCAATCTCTGTGAAGGAAAAGTATAATAACGAGTATTTTAGAGCTTGGGAGTTGCAGGATATATAGAATGCAGGCCAGTGTGCTGGAAGGCTTGGGGAATATAAAGCAAAGAAAGATACTCACCTTCAGCTCTCAAATCATATGTGTCTATGCTCTTGGGCTTGAAAATAGCATAGTACAATGCTCTAATGTCAATTGCCCTGGAGATAAATGGCAATTTAAATTAAAAAAAAATACAGAAAAACACAGTTAAATCTGTATTTGTGCTGGCAAATAAGTAAGGTAAGTACAAACATCTGCTCATACAATAACCTTTATTCAGCTCCTTGCACTAATATGTTAATTCTTTATTATAAATTATAACCATTATAAGTAATATGAAATAATGTATTGAAAACTTTATTTAATTTACTTTGTGCTGTCTGAACTGAAGGCTGAGTTTTACTGGCGAACAGGCAGTAGCTTGCACAGAGAAATAGGGTGGAGGAGATAGTGTTGGGCTGTTAGGGGATACAGTGAAGGCTGACTAAGAACTGAAGGATTTACTTATACCACTGCAAACTCACATATTGTGTACAAGGGATAAAATTTTGACATTTTTCTATTTTACTGACTTCTCTGTGAAAATTTCAATCTGTATGAAAATTCAGAAAAACTTGATCATCTTTGTAATGTAATGCCACTGTTGAACTCCTCCAAATAAAAGCAATTTTCCTTATAAACTCCAAATAAAGGCAATTTTCCTTAAAAATAAATGCTCAAACACATACACACACACACACAGAGAGAGAGAGAGATAAATTTGAAGTGTCCCCCCCTCCCAGACTATTGTGCAAATGGGGCCTATAAAGGTGATTTAGGATGGAAATATCAGCTAATGGATTGCCTGTAAGTGGTCTCCAGTACTGGCAAATCAGAGGAAGAAGGGGATACTCTGGAGTTTAAAGCAATAAGTGAAATAGAATAATAAAGATGGAGGTCATGGTTTGTATGTTCTGATGTTTTTGGAGTATCAGCGACTAAGAGCACTGAAATGAAGTAGCTTATATCAACTTCATGAGCAGGAATTCTGGAGCATCATTCAAGCAAGAGACCAGTTCAGAATGTCTTTCACAGAACTCCACCCCCATGTCTCCAGAACAAGGATATCCATTTACCTCACTCAACCAATAAAGAAACCAATTCAATGGGAGCATTGCACCCTAACAGCAAACTGTTACTGGCTGATTGCCAGTGAGCATGAGGACCTGACACTGTTTCCTGTTAATTCTGATGAACCATCTTGAAGATATTAATGTACACCCTGGGTATGAAGAGAGATTGATATGCATTCCAACGTTGACCAAGAACATGAAATTGGACATCAATAGGAGCACTGAGTCTGATGGAGCACTAGGACCAAATGTATTAGTAGGTAATGGGAACACCTATTTTTATGATGTGCAAGATGTTCTTTCAGTTTACGATTGAAACAAAAAGACTACAGTAAAGTATTACATGTATCATCTTTGACCATTATTTCCCCCCAGGACAATCACCAGCCCTATTTAACAGAAGAAGGTTCACTTTAAAGTACATGAAGAAAGTACTATTTTTTCCTGAGATTAATCCTTTCTGTAAAAGGAAAGGTTACCCGAGAGGTAACCATAACAAGGTAGATTATCATAGCTACCAGTAAAAGATGTTTTCACAACCCATCACTGCCATTCATTCATTCATTTTCCACCAACGCTTGCATTTTGCAGCACTTTCAGTGAGTGTGAGTTACATGTAAAGAAAACAGCTCTATGATCACTTGATTTGTTCAAAACACTAACTCCAAAACAGAATAGACTAAAGCAAAACTAGCCAGCTGGTGTTTTTTGACCTGCTGTTTGATGCTTTCTGAAACAGAAATAGAACTGCATATCTAGCTTCAACTTCCAGCCATTGGATTATGTTATACCTTTCTCTGATAGATTGAAGATCCCATTATTAAGTATTTTCCCACATGCAGATACTTGTAGCCTGTAACCAAGTCACCCCTTAACCTTCTCTTTGTTAAACTAGATAGATTGAGCTCTTTAGGTCTATCACTATACGGCATTTTTTTTTTAAATTCTTTAATCATTCTTATGGCTTTTCTCTGACCCTCTCCAATTTATCCGTATGGTTCTTGAAGTGTGGGCATCAAAACTGGATATAATATTACAGCAGCAGCCACACCAGTGCCAAATACAGAGGTAAAATAACCTCTCTACTCCTCCTAAGAGTTCCCTGTTTATGCATCCAAGGATCACGCTAGCATTTTTGGCCACAGTGTCACACTGGGAGCTCACATTGACCTTATTATCCACCCCAAATCTTTTTCAGAGTCTCTGCTTCCCAGGATAGAGTCCCCCATCCTATAAGTATGGCTTACATTTTTTGTTCCTAGATGTATACATTTACATTAGACTTATTAAAATGCATATTGTTTGCTTGCACACAGTTTACCAAAGTATCCAGATCTCTCTAAATCAAAGACTTCTTCATTATTACCACTCCCCACAATGTTTGTGTCATCTACAAACTTTAACAGTGATTATTTTATTTTCTTCCAGGTTATTGATTAAAAATGTTAAATAATGTGGGGCAAGGACTGATAACTGCATGACCCCATTGGAGACACACCTATTGGGTGACGATTCCCAATTTACAATTACATGTTGAGACCTATCTGTTAGCCAATTTTTAATATATTTCATATGTTCCAAGTTAACTTTATATTGTTGTATAAGATGTGGTCATATAGATTCCCACATAGGAAAGGAAAGTTAGAGTAAAAAAGCTATTTTGACTACTGTTTGACATCTGAAGACTGCTGTTGTTCACTAATCAGTCCCCAGACTCCTCTGCCTCCAGCAAGTGGAGTTGAGCTCTGTTAGTTTCATGGAAGAGGGGGTTCTATAAACTATATTATATTTTATGTCAAGCATTCACTAAAAATATCACCAAACCTAACAATGCCTTAGGAAGTCCATCACATGCCCAACTAAGTAGCATTTTGTTATGAATCTGTGTTTATTTCTGTTCTCATTCTCCAAACTGTAAAGAGACCTAAGTTTGCTAGGAGCATAACACACAGGGCAGTCTAGTTTGTATAATAGAGGTAATTCATATGAAACTGTGAGAAAGATCCTCAACAGGTGTAAACTACTGTTGCTATTGGAGCTACACTGATTTATTCCAGCTGAGGATCTGACCTTGTCACTGTGCAAAACTCAGTAAAACTCACAGGTTTAATCAGAAAACCAAAGTTTTCAATTAAACATATGGCGTGTTCAGAAGTACAGAGTAAGTGGAGACTCTGAGGAACTTTCTGCTGTAATAATACAAACACACATAATCCTTTGAAACAACTTTAAAGTGGATTTTACCCATGCTGCTGGAAAAGCCCTCAAGAACTTTGATTCACACAATCTTTTAACAGATGAATTGTGCAAATGTTTTGTGACAAAAAGGCTCAAAAAACCCACTTTCAGAGCCCTTTGCTGCCCAACAGTGCATTTCTAATAATGGTTAGTGTCAAATGGCAGGAAAAACGAGGTGGTGTTGTGGATGTGATGGCTCTGCTGGTATCTATGTGATCCAGCAAATAAGGGACTTGGGTTTGAGGCTGTTGGTGCAGCAATGTTGCTAATCTGTCAGACAGTGAAAGACTTATTAGCAGCAAGGGCAGGAGGCATTAAAAGTTTAAATAGCTTTGAGAAGAAAGAATATTTGTTCCCATTTTAAGCTTATCCTAAGAAAGAGGCAAAAAAAGGTCTGAGTTGATTCTTGCCACATAAACCATGGAGATGCCACTGCTTGAGATTCCTGATGGCATTTTCAGTGCTGAGGGCTGTGCAGACAGTGTGTATCATTAGAAAGGGATTCTGTCCATCTCTAGGTACTTTTAATCCCCTGTGGGAGACTAATTAAGGGAGAGAGCCATTCTTCTTCTGCAAGACTGACCATCTTATTCTTCTAATTATATGTTGTGTTTTTTATATATAGCTATACATTCCCAAGTGGTCAGGGAAGAATGGCAGTCAATGGTGTGCGTAAGCTAAGATTTCAACCATGGTAGTAAAAACAACACATCCATAGCAATTTATGGACAGGTGGGCAAATCCTGCCTCTTCCTCTTCAGGCACGAGTCTCCCTGGCAGCACACTTTCTTATATACACACCCGTTCATTCATGTGGAATCGTGGTGCTAAGTGGTGATGATCTCTCTCTGTCTGTCACTGTGGTATTTGTAAGGTGCTTATTATCTCAGGATTATGAGTGTCCTCCTTTACTTTGAGGCACTAGTCAATGTGAATCGGGGGGTGGGGTCACACTCTGGCTATTAGTACCTCGGTATCAAACAAAAGTTGAAAATAAAAAGAAAGAAAACTTATTGAGCCAACCCCAAAGAATGTTTTCCTCTTTCCTTTTACACAAGGTTCCATGGAGCATGAAAATTCTCTCTTATTCTGGATGGGAGTCTTTGCTGACAAAACAGTCTAATCTCATCTGGCAAATGTCCCATAACATTCATCCTGATCTTGAAAATGCTCTCTCCCTGAACCCTTGTGGGCCTCTCCTGCTGTATTGTACTTGCGGAGTTCAGCAGTGTCAGGGTTTGATGGGATGATGTGAGATAGTTGGATCCCAAACTATTAACAGTGTCTTAGTTGACGTCTAAGATGGGGATAGAGGCAGAGGGGGAACAGATCATCCAGTGGTGTATAGAAGCTGGAACTGCGCCAGAAAGCCCCTGGGGTAAATACCCCTCGTTCAGGCACAGTGGAGATCTCCCACACTTCTGCCGTCACAAATCCTAGTGCAGGAGGCCTTCCACCGATAGCAGAGTGGGTGGGACCACAGCACACAACACTGTGGGGATTCTGAGCTGCTTTTAGAAGGCTGTTGTAATTTAAAGCCCATCAGCCCCTGCAGCAACTCAGAATCCTGAGAAGGAGAGTGGGTAGAACCTTGGCTCTATCTCCCAATAAACTAGCCTGTGCAGTTGAATTGGTGTGGAGGAAAAACAAATATTTACCCTCTGGAGCAAGGAGGGAATCAAGAACCATACTGTACCTCCCAGAGTTGCAATATAGTCCCTGGTCTGCTCTTGGAGGAGTGCAACTACATGCCGCCCCTTACTCTACAATTTGCTCTTTAGATGGTAGGCAAAGCCATTTTCGAAGTGTAGATTCAACTCCAAGGGGAAGAAGACTGGCTGTAAGCATTAATAGTTCATCTAAGTCCTTCTCCACTTTCTAAGTTATATGGGTGGGGGGAAATTACCATGTAGAGAGTAATCCAAGATATGTTGGGGCTAAAGTATGTCTCTTAAATTTCAAAGGTAGAGTTCAAATGCTGTCAGGGTCATAATTTTATTAAAAATTCTTCATATCGTTTGATCTCTCTGAGTCAAACAGATCACTATATTTTCAACATTCAATTGATCTTTATCATCCAAAAATATCAATTTTCATCATTTAATTACAATATTAACTGTTTCTGAGAATGGAAAACATACATGGTCCAATGCTGCTCCCAGTGAAATTGGTGGTAAGATGGCCATTGACTTCAATGGGAGCAGAAAGAGAACTATAGCGTCTACTTTCTTTTTAAAAATGTTTGTTTGGGTTGTTTTGGTTTTTGGGGCTTTTTGCATAAGGGTCACTTGTTATTAGAAGCATGGGATTCTGTCTGTCAAGACATCCCAGCATGTCAGTGCTTTGTTTGAACACCAGCAAATCTGATTTTTACCATTGATGTACATTTTCTATTTCATTCATGGAGGTTAAAGGACTCCTTCTAGTGGCTAATTCTTGCCCTACAATTCTCCATCATTTTGACGATGGTTCTTATTAGTATTTCCATTAATCTTTCAGTGCAGCTGGGATGAGATTCTTATTGTATCAAGACCCAAAACCAGGTGTATGACTTTCATCTTGTTTTAGGTTTTGTTATTTCACATAGCTGTCACTTCTGGTAAATACACTAGTTCACTTGTTTCCACACTGTGGTCTATGGATCAGCAATGGTCAACAAGGTACTCGCTGATAGTGCCCAGTCAGCTGGTTACATGGCATTATGTCTCTTCATCATTTCCAGCTGCTAAAGTATGTCATAATTAGCTAAAATGCATTAAATATTTTCTTAATATTGCTTTTGTTTTCCAGGTAAATAATTACTGTAGTGATATAGGGATTTTCATCAATCATCACTGGGAGAAGAAATGGGTTACCATATAGTTGTGAAGGGGTGAGCAGGTGTTACTTCACACTGTAGTGATTAGCGCTGTGAGAAGGTGTGAGAACCCCCTTGCTAGCTATTGCAGGTGCTCATTATGCTGCTGTACCTGGTGATTTATGAGCTGTGTCGTAAGCTATCCCAGCTACGCTTGACACTCTTTTTTACAGTATCCTGTTAGTAAAAGTGATTTGAATCTTGTAAATGCCCCATGGTAGGAAAAACAATACACCTGTAGAAATTCATGGGCAATGGGCAAATCAAATGAGATGATTTAGTTGGGGTTGGTCCTGCTTTGAGCAAGGTGTTGGACTAGATGACCTCCTGAGGTCTCTTCCAATCCTAATATTCTATGATTCTAAATGCTGCCCTTTCTTCTGCAGAGCAGAGATCTCCCTGCCAGCAGAACCGGTGAGGCCCTATTTTACAAGGTGGGGGGCAAGACATGCATACCCAAAGGTGGGAACAGGCAGGGGAGGAGAGCAGCAGAGAAGTCATGGATCCATGGACTTCTCATCTCCCACTTCATCTGCACTACAGAGGTGAACATTGTAGCCATACTGGCAGCTAAACAGCGGCTCAACAGGTGTTCTGAAGCCTGCAGAGGTGGATTGTTTTCCTCACAACAACCAATGCTTGATCTGTGTGCAGGGTGAGAGGATTTGGGCCAGATAATTTTTCAAATATCCTTGCCTACGCTGTACACACAGAATGTGCATATAAACATGGCAAACAGGGAACTATATATGCAAATGAATGTTTTGCATGCTCAGTTATTTGTTTGCTTGGGTGCTGGTTATTGAAATACCTCACTATATTTTTTATGGTAAACCATTACCAAAAGTAGCAGCGCATCTGAAAAGATGCCATCTCCAGAATGCTGAATAATTTGGCACACAAGGGAATAGTGTTTTGTTTCTGCTGTGTATCTTAACCTTTGCCCCATGGGGAATATACTGTAGTATGGCATCTAAAGAAGGCATAATAGGCTCTATGCTAATCAGTCTTGAGCCTTTTAAGTAACGGCTGCTGGTTGTATCAAAAATGTGCCAAGAGAAACAAACTGAGAATGTAAATCCATTTGAATTTTCTTTTGAAGCTACAAGAAAAAAAACTCCTGGCAGCACCAGTCCTTTCAGCAGCATAATATTTTCATACTTTATGCACTTCAAAGTGCAAATGAAGATTATGACCTTATACATCCTATATGCACCTATATTTTATTTATACTGTATCTGTGCAATCAGGAACAAAAGGTATTTCTATGACCTTCTACCAGCAAGAAGCCTAGCAACATCATTCAGCCCCATTGAAAATTCACAGTTAATTAAAGGTTAAAAGGAACTTGCCAATTAGTAGGGAAGATAATTGTTCTCCTTTGGCTACCTGATTACCTTTTCTGTTGGATATGCTGAAATTTGTGTTGTCATGCTGTTGGTAAATGTAATCACAAGCACTCACAGTACCTTCTAGCTCTCCAAATACTTGGCCTTGAAAACCAAAGTTCTATGTGGAGGGAAAAAAAACCACCAAAAAAAAAAAAATCCAGTCTTTCTTTACAGAAGTAAAAGTCTTTGTATAGTTATAGGGGAAAAATAACATTCTGGGCCTAATGCTGATCAGTGCTGAACACCCACAGCCAATGGGACATGTAGCCAGTCAGCACCACCAAGATTAAGGTCTAATAGAGAGAGAAAGAGAGAGAAAGATCACTAAGCCTGCCACTGCAGAACCCATCATGCGAAGCTGTGATCAGACAAACAAGTAATCTAGCAGACATTCTAGCACGGATTGTGTCCTGCCTTTCCTGGATTCCTGCTTGTGTAACAAAAAATGATGCACAGTACTTTATTCAGAATTGAAATAAAAGCAAACTGTTCTGTGTCCCAGCTCATTTGATTTACCACTGGCAGCACAGATGAATGAACTCCCCTCAGAAAGAATTAGTGAACGGTTTCCAACTAGAGAAGGCTTTGGCTCAGATAAGGGTCTCTGAAATAGAGCCTAACCAATAATTCACAGTCAGTAGCAAAGACATCCTTTTTCTGTTCGCAAGGTACCCACAGACAGACTTTAATGTTCGAGAATATGTTCATTACTCAAAAATTTTCTGCTAAATGGTTTATGCAACCTAACTGCAGCCTATGGATTGGCCACAAACTATTTGCTCTGACTTTCATTCAGCATACACAATGACTTCATGACATCCCAAATTCAAACCCAATCAGACTTTGATTTTTGCTCTCCGGCTGGTCTTATGCTGTTCTGCCAAGCCTTCAATGTCTTCTGGGTCGCAGGGATGTAACTCTCCAGCTACATCATTTTCAAGGCACTCAAAATCCAAAACAAGTCTAAGGCAATACAATCTTAAACTCTTTCCTTTCCTCTGGAATTCTGTTAGGCACCAGTCTTTCCCAATCCTTAGTTCTAGCCAACTTTCTCTCCACTGTGAGAGCCCCACATCTGCTCACTGTCTACTCCTCTCTGAGGCCTGGTCTACACTGGGGGGGGGGGGGGGGGGAAATCGATCTAAGATACGCAAGTTCAGCTACGAGAATAGCATAGCTGAAGTCGACATATCTTAGACTGAATTAAAATTACTTACTTCGCATCTTCGTGGTGCTGGATCGACGGCCACGGCTCCCCCATTGACTTTGCTTCCACCTCTCGCACTGCTGGAGTTCAGCAGTCGACGGGAGAATGATTGGGGATCAATTTATTGTGTCTACACTACACATGATAAATCGATCCCCGATAGATTGATTGCTACCCGCCGATCCGGCGGGTCATGTAGATGCACCCTGAATGAGCATGGGCTCATCTTTTTGACTCTCTTCCTTTGAAATCTGCTCCAGATATCTCAATTTGTGCTGACTGGGCGTTCAGTATCCCATAAATCCCTTCTGACTTGCATGGTGGCTTGTGTGCCCCATTATAAACTCCAGCTTGTCCAGTAAATAATAGGGATGGCAGCATCGACCAGAGTCTGCATTGTCAGTTGTATCGATGGGAAGATCATTTCAAAATGCTCCTTGATTGTCCACTGTTTGCTTTTGCGGTGGGGCAGGAAGATCTGGTGGAGCCACCTTCCTTGAACAAAGAAGAGATCCTGATTAAAGTCCATAAATTGAGTCTGGGAAGGCACCCTTGAGTTGCTGAAGACAGGGGACATTATTGTTGTACATGTGTGCATAGGCTCTTCGAGACCATACGGTGCATTAATATCATCCCTGATGACTGCAAGAAGAAGGTTATTCTGCCTCAGGTCAAAAAGGGCAATAAAGACCAAATGTAGCAACAAGACCACTTATTTTGGTCCCAAGGGAAGTCTTTGCTTCCATGTTAATGTCTCGAATTAGTGATGCACTTCATAGCACAGACAAGAATACCTAGTGTGGCTTTATATCTGATTCCTTTGTCAACCAAATCTTTACCTTGAGACAGCTTTTAGAGAAGATGACTGAATTTAATAAGCTACTTGCAGCACTTTTTATAGACTTCTGTCAGGCTTTCGATTAGTGTATTGAGCAAACTTGTGAGATCTGTTGAGGTGATTCAGCATAGCTGGGAAGACAGTGTTGCTGGGTTTGCATTAACGGTAGATACATAACATGGTTTCTTATTTCCCCAGGAGTTCAACAAGGCTGTGTCCTGTCACCATCATTGTTAAATGCTGGCAATGATTGGTTGATGGATTAGTTGAGGAGGCAGCTGTTGAGATCCCCAAACACTGATTATATTGCCTTGTCGCCTTGGTGTGGTGCATCACTGCAGCTGATAGCTGATCTGGTTGGGCAAGAAGAACTGCACGTTGGTCTGGTTATTAATCCAGATAAAACTACGTCCTGGCCATTAAAATCAAAAGCAGCCTCCAACTCAAGATTACAGCCAGCTTAGTATTAACCTTAGTATTAACCTGTTCAGACAGCATATTAAACAAATGGCTATTGTCAAATATTTAGGGATTGTCACTGATAGTGCTGAAGGCTGTTTGAAAGTTCTGGATGCTCATATAGGAGCAGCTGCAGCCATATTCAGGCCCTTCAGTAGTCTCTGTGGAGACATCAAGCTTATCACAAAACCATGGATCTATACAACCACTTTTATACATTACTTTTATGCATTACTGCATGGCAATGAAATGTGGGTGGAGGCTAAAGAGCAGTGGATTGATAGTTTTAATTCTCATTGTCTTCATTAGGGGCTCTGTGTTAAGTGGCAGGACAAGATCAGCAATAAGAATATTCATAGCCAAAACCAGCATTCTCTTCCATCAGCACTGGTTCAGTTTCAGTGGTTTTTTTGGTAGCCACACATTATTAGTATAGAAAATAAATGAATTCCAAGGACTGCCACTACATGGTTAGTGATCATGGGGTCATCAAAACGTTTGGTAGCACAATAAGAGTGCCCATGATGGCTATAAAGTGAACATCCAACCAGACCATCTTAAGGACATAGATAGAGATCAATCCAGGGGACGCTCAATCTAGAAGGAGGCTACATTCCATTGGGATTTGCCATAGTTCAGAGTATTTACTGTTGGCACTGCAAGGCTGCTTATATATGTACTAAGATGATGTTTCTTCTCCTTCATTAGAGGACTATACGTTTTATAAAGAGGAAGAAGGCTTACATAAATTGCTTAATCTCGGGTGGCTGAACGCCACTTGTCCCTCTAAGAAATTGGATGCCGACCACTTGGGGGTCGCATAACTGGTGTATAAAGGGCAGGGACTCAATCAACGTGAGCTTATGACCCGCACTTACTGGGAATTCCTCGTTCATGGGGAATAATTGCAATCCCCAGTCCCCATCACGAATGGAGTTCAATGGGTTACCCGCACCTGTCGGCGTTGGGTAGACACATGCTGGCTCAGACACAGCTGCACAGGTATTTGCAATTTTTTCACTGTACATATATATTCACACCAGTATTGAAAACACTTTCTCTTTGTGTTCAGTTACCTGTACAAATTGTAATGTTGGAGACCAGGTGCCAGCTCATGCATAAGCCCCTAGGTCTCACTGAAAAATGACAAATGCATAGCTGGAAACCAGTCTGGCTCACCGGTATTTTAGTTCTGTTACGTTGATAAGAATGTGTTTAGTGTTTGAAGTTTATAAAATGCTTGAGAGTTGCTGCAATTATATGTAATTTTAGTGCCCTCGTGGCCAAGATGAAGTCTGCTCTGCAGCAGCTCTGGCCAAGAGAAGGCATGTGCAGGAACGCAGCATGGAAAATCCCTTCCAACCCAGGGGTACCTGTTCCAACCCCCCCAGAGTGAACGCACACACACTAGAAAAATACAATGAATATAGGAAAGAGAAATATTTATTTACAGACAGATGAAAGGATAAAAACAATAGGGGGAAATATAGAGGGAGTGGTAAAACAGGATTGCATTCAACACAAGGCCCCACAGGCCTAGTGGTACCACAGTCTGAAAGAGTAGACACCAAGCAATGTGTCTGCACACAGAGTTCAGGAGTCCTGGGCAAAGTTCCAGTCCACTGGTGAATCTTGGGTGCTCCTGGTTTTCTTTGGCATTAGTAAACTTCCCCCAACAAATCCCTCTGGTGTCCACTTCTGCCACTCTCTTCAAAGCCACACAGAGCGACAATTTCCCCACTTAACTAGCTAACAGCCTCCCTCCTTATTCCCAATGCAAAGTCACAAGTCCCAGTACACACAGCCCTATGCAGCTCTGGGAAGCAGTGATACTAATGGATCGATATATCACGTCTAGTGTAGATGCGATAAATCGATCCCCGATTGCTCTGCTGTCAACTCCTGTACTCCACCGTGGCGAGAGGCGAAAGCGGAGTCGACGGGAGAGCGGTGGCAGTCGACCCCGCGCCGTGAGGATGCAAGGTAAGTCGACCTAAGATACGTCGACTTCAGCTACGCTATTCTCGTAGCTGAAGTTGTGTATCTTAGGTCGATCTCCCTCTCCCCCCACAGTGTAGACCAGGCCTAAGTCCAGCTCCGGTCTATCCTTCTCGGGTAATTCCTCCCTAGAACAGTGCTCTTACTGGCTCCTGTCCTGGGGTGTCACCGATCAGCCACTCTGTCCCTCCCAGGCTTCAGGCATGTTCTTGACTGCTTCACTCTGTGAGGGCCTGCTTGCTGCAGCCCTTCTGTTGGGAGCTCCAGACACACACAACCTGTTACTCTCACCCCCCTCTCTGTGCTCCCCCTCCCACCAATAGCACTTCCTCCTTCTGGAACAATCAGCACTTCCCCCCCCCCTCAGGAAAAATATTTAAAGGGGCCGTGCTGTCTAAACCCCAACGTGGTTATATATAATATCTATATCCCATTTTATAAGGTAGTATATAAGGGATAGTCAGGAGAGAAGCATTACCGAGCATGAACTACTGGTTTACCACAAGAGGTATCATCTCCTGCCCAACAAAAGGAGGCCTACAGACACAAGGTGAACTATTGTCAAGTATCAGGGGGAAGCCGTGTTAGTCTGTATCTACAAAAACAACAAAGAGTCTGGTGGCACCTTAAAGACTAACAGATTTATTTGGGCATAAGCTTTCGTGAGTAAAAACCTCACTTCTTCGGATGCACTAAGGTGAACTATTGTGGAACATCAGTGAACAAAAGATTTTGTTAATTACTTCCCCCAAGCCCATGAAGAGGAGATGTGCACAAATCTTCATTCCATCATAGTTTGAACTATAGGGGAAAGGTTATAAAAATCCATGACCAGAAAGAACTGTATCCCTGTGCTGTTTGGAATTTGGAGAGGGCAATATTTCTAAACATAAGCAACAGATCTCCAAGCAGCTTAGCTTTGATTAGCCCTGAAGGGCATATAGAGTTTGCACATTTCAGCAACTTCTATTACTTTTAGAAACCTAAGATTGTAACTCGTTTGTGTGTGTATATTTGACCTGCTTTAACCTTGTAAATAAATATCATTTCTTTTTCCAAGTTAATAATCTTCAGTTAATTTATTGGCTACAAACATTGTCTTTGGTGAGAGACCTACAGTACAATTGACCTGGGGTAAGTGACTGGTCCTTTAGGACTGTGAATAACATGATTATGATTGTGATTTTTGGTGGAAGGAATAATCTGTCAGAAAGGCAGGCTTGTCAGGGTGGCAAGATATACTGGAGTATCCAGGGAGACTATCTGTGACTCCATGTCAAGGCTGCTATAGTGCCTGAGGAGTTCGCAGATGATATTGGGTTGGTGAAATCTCATTATAGAACATACAACCAATTTGGGGTTTGTGCCCTGGTTTCTGACAGTCTGACCTGAGGTCAGCAATCCAGAGCCACTTCAGAAAGCTTGACACAAATGTTTGGGGAAAACAACTAAAAGTAATGTGAATATGTATGTTTTATTCAAATGAATGTTCAACTATTTTTAAAATTATTTGGCCACCTGTGTTCTGGAGTGACTTTGAATAGAAGTTTTTTCCTCTTAGATACCAATGAGTAGATATTTTTGAATGTTCCATCTACCTCAGGACTAGAGGGCTATGCAGTTTTAAATCACATCATCGATTGTCTGTCACCATGGTATAGTTCATGCAAGTATTAATTTCCTATATGGTATGTGGGAGAAAAACACAGCTCCCTCCAATCTAAAGGTATTTTGGGCATACCAACAGAGACAGACATTTTCTCTCTAATTTATTCTCAAATATTAATCTCGCTGTACTTTAATCCATTGGTAAATTTCAATTCCATCCAACTTTCTTTACATAATAGTGAAAGTTAAAAGTTGAGGTATTAGTTTCAAATGAAAAAGTGCTTTGAGAGGTAAAGTAAATCACTTCCATAGTATTATCTGATAAGAGATGTGCCAACCTACCATGATTAATTAAGAAGTGACAAAAACAAGGCATCCTTTGACCTCCGGGTATGATGGCATACTCGCTGTAATATCTGTGACAATAAGTTCAGTGGAGACAATTGAAAAGTGGTGTTTTTTTCCTGAGAGCTATGCGACTGACACTTCAAGGAGAAATCTGAGCAAAATTCTAAAACTGTTGCTGATACACTTCCTGTTTCATACATCTATGATATATGTTCCTATCATTCAAGAGTGTCATGTTGCATTATTTCCCATCATATATGAGAAGAACTGGAGCTTAGCTTACCTCATATAAACTATTTTATGAATATTGGTTGTAACAAATAACTTTCCAGTTATATTAATCAGGATAATTAACCTGAATGGGATGAGGAAGTAATGACTTCAGCTTGAGCAAAGAGAAAAACGTCCACATGCTGTTTCAACCACAATTACCTTATCGTCTTTTAAATTACTCTCACACCTCATGCAGTGTTGTGCAATGCACACACACTTTTCTTGTATTCAGGATACTGTATGCTAGTATTCACGGTGCAAAATTGTTGGGGAAAGCTCTTTATCTGACCTAATCACATCATTTTTACTATGGTGCTCAAGGGAACTTCCCTTTTTGATTTCCCTGGTCCTTCCATGTGTTCCTATGATAATAAGAGTGTTTCTTTCCAAGGGGGAAATGTCATTAATGGTGAACTTGACATTTTGGGAGATACATCTGCATTGCAGTACATAGGGAGCTGAGCTTTCAGAGCCCGTTCATTAATATTACTTGTTGTTGTGTTCCTACTCCCCTCAAAGTGAATGCTGCAGCATGTTCATACTCCCTACACAGTAAATGCTAAACTGAATTACACAGGCACTGGTCATTGTTCTAGTACCACTGAGCTACAAAAAAAAAAAAAAAAAAAAAACCACCATGAAAATATGTGTGCATTCAATGACACAGTTTCAATCCAAGAAAGACTTTCCAGCCATAAGAATTTAAGGATGATGATTGTAAATGTAAGAAAACAAAATCTAGGACAGATGTTTCCAATATGCAAATGAGTGATTCTCCTAAAAATGTAAATCCTGTTTCATGCTATCTGTTAACACTAATATTAATTGAAACTAAAAGGGTTCCATGTAATAAACTTGTACTTTCAAACAAATAGTCAATTTGACTCTGCTAGTTAATTCTGTACTAGATTGGCATTAGCCTTAAAATCTTCAGGTTGGCTGCTTTCAAATGTCTGGAAGAGATATTTCCATGGGACAATAATTCTAGCCTGGAGTTTCCATTGTGGCTTTCATTGTTTACTGCACTCTGCCTTTTTCCTAAAATATCCTATCTCCTGCAAAGATGAAAACCTTCTGCCACTGCACTGCCTGCCCAAATCACATCACCACAGTAAGTGGCACTTCACAAGGTGTCACTTGAGCTGGTGCACAGTTCATCTTTTCAGTTTTACCTCTCAAGCACAATGAAATTGTTTAGTGTCTTTTTGGATAAATGGTGGTTGGATGTAACACTGATCAAAGAGTGGGCAATCAAATTCACAGTTAGACAAGCATTGCCTTTGGCTGTAAATTGGCATACTGATGCCAATCAACATGGTGTGATGAGCAAACCTCAGCTGGCGATGAGAAATCACTTTGCAGTCTTAGCTACATGCCTCTGTATAGTGCCATTTTGCCCAGCTTAAAAATGTACAAAAAATGTAGTTCACAAGTATAGCCTGACCGTTTGGGCCTACCATTTTTGGGAGAAGGAGGGAAGGAAGAAAAGAAAAGGGGTCATTCTGTCTCCATATTTGAAATTCCATCTCATTTTTTTTACCCCATCTCCTCCCCATCATTTTTTATGTCAGTTATTTGGGTCTCAGGAGCACGTATAATTCAATATCCACATCAACTTTATCTATGACTGCCCCACTGAAAATTTGGAATTTGGGTGGTTTGCTGCAGATGTTTTAGTAGGATCTTTAAGAAATAAATATATGCAGGAACTTAAAGGAGACTTTTCCATCTCATCTAGGAGATTTCTAAAGGCAGGGCAGATCAGCCAGCAAGTTAAGAAAGTATGGATTAGATGGATGGACTATACGGTGGATAGAAAGCTGGCTAGATTGTCGGGTTCAATGGGTAGTGATCAATGGCTCGATGTCTATTCGGCAGCCGGTATCAAGCGGAGTGTCCCAGGGGTCGGTCCTGGGGCTGGTTTTGTTCAACAGCTTTATTAATGATCTGGACAATGAGATAGATTGCACCCTCAGCAAGTTCACAGATAACACTAAGCTGGAGGAAGAGGTAGATACGCTGGAGGGTAGGGATAGGGTCCAGAGTGACCTAGACAAATTGGAGTATTGGGCCAAAAGAAATCTGATGAAATTCAACAAGGACAAGTGCAGAGTCCTTCACTTAGGATGGAATCCCATGCACCGCTACAGCCTGGGAGTCGACTGGCTAAGCAGCAGTTCTGCAGAAAAGGACCTGGAGATTACAGTGGATGAGAAGCTGGATATGAGTCAGCAGTGTGCCCTTGTTGCCAAGAAGGCTAACGGAATATTGGGCTGCATTAGGAGGAGCACTGTCAGCAGAGCGAGGGAAGTGATTATTCCCCTTTATTCGGCACTGATGAGGCCACATCTGGAGTATTGTGTCCAGTTTTGCACCCCCCTCCCCCACTACAGAAAGGATGTGGACAAATTGGAGACAGTCCAGCAGAGGGCAACAAAAATGATCAGGGGCTGAGGCACATGACTTACGAGGACAGGCTGAGGGAACTGGGCTTGTTTAGTCTGCAGAAGGGAAGAGTGAGGGGGGATTCGATAGCACCCTTCAACTACCTGAAGGGGGGTTTCAAAGCGGATGGAGCTGTTCTCAGCGGTGGCAGATGACAGAACAAGGAGCAATGGTCTGAAGTTGCAGTGGGGGTGGTCTAGGTTGGATATTAGGAAACACTATTTCACTAGGAGGGTGGTGAAGCACTGGAATGGGTTACCTAGGGAGGTGGTGGAATTTCCATCCTTCGAGGTTTTTAAGGCACAGCTTGACAAAGCCCTGCTGGGGTGATTTAGTTGGTGTTGGTCCTGATTTGAGTAGGGGGGTGGACTAGATGACCTCCTGAGGTCTCTTCCAACCCTTATCTTCTATGATTCTATGATTTTATGATCAGGTATCTTATATTTATTTATTTTATATCTATTGTGTGTATATGTAGAAAGAGGGCAGAAGAAAGATAGCCACCTTTCCCCTCATTACATGCTTCCCACAGTTCCACAATCAGAGAAGGGAACAAAGGGACCACAATGTATCCAGTTAAACAAAACAAAGAGCTGGATTATGTAAGTGGGAAAAACTTATAATGCAAGCCAAGGAGAATTAGGTACATCTTAAATATCTCTCAAACATTTTGGTTTACTGGTTGAACTGTGACACCAATAATGCTATGAAATTTCTGAGTTAGAAAAGCATTCTGGGTACTACTATGCAAATTGTTACACAAAGCATTTTACATTACTGCAAAATATCCAATACTGAGTATTGCTAAAAGAAGAAATTTATAAAATGGAACAGTATGTAATAGGGGATAAGCAAAGTGGATGAGATAACATAAGAACTGACTCAAAACCATTCCTCAGGTCCACCACAAATCCTTGTGAAAGTTAAACATTTTGCATTTGTTTTTTATTTCTAATTTTGGTTGAAATAGCATGACAAAATCTGTTTCCATGCAATTCGGTGACTAAAACCAACAAGCTGCAGAAATCTCAATCAGTCAGTCTATAAGTGTCCAATGAGAATGTACAATCGGTTGATGAGATCTTTTGCCCAGTCCTTCACTCTTTCCTTAATGAAACATTTTTGAATCTTTAAAATGAAAGCTCATCCAAAGTGACAGACAGTCAGAGAACCATGTCAGCTGTTTTCTTTAAATAATTTAATACACCTGTCTTCACATATTTTACAAATGCAAACCCAGAATGCTCTTTTGCAACTTGCAGTTGGTTCGTGGCTGAAAATTAGTAACACATGGTAGGTGTGTGAGTAACCTGAGTTCTCTGCAGTATTAGTGAAATAAACTGTACACCCAGCTGATGATGAACAAAGAAAAGACTCTCTTTGGGTTATTAAGTTGAAAAAGAACAAGTGATATTTTGAAACCATATACAGTTTAAGAGCATCGAGAAATCCTACAGTGAGCTGACTATCTCAGGCTTTCTAAACCATTTATATCTAGGAAGAACATCCAGAGAGCTCAGATCACATGCACATCTGTACCTACTTTCTACCATATGTGCCCTTTTAATAAACACACTTTCTAGTATTCTGTGTTTATCTCACATGCAACACAACCAGCTATAGCTCCCTCAGATTTACATATACTGTCTAAACAGACTCCAGCGATGATACCTATCCTTTGGTCATGCACAACCATTCAGAAAGTTAGGCTTGAAACATTAGCATGTTCTAAATCCCATTCAAAAACATGTGCATTCTAATTACACACATGCTTCTCTTGTTATTCAGCAAGAAGAAATACTGTTGAAAACTAGACTGAATTAAGGAAGGGAAGTCTATTAGTATAGTATGAGAAAACTAGACCGAGTTAAGGAAGGGAAGTCTATGAGTATGGATTTAGGTTAGGATACAGTAGCTTTGACTGCATTAATGTCTTGTGAGCTGTCATGTTAGGATTTTATCCAAACTCACATTAGAGGGTAGGCCCTTTGTGGCTTTGGATCCAACCTGTTTGTTATTTTATATCACCCAATTATGTTGGGCAGGTGGTAAGGTGCTTACCCAAAATGTAAGTGGACAACAAGCAGAAGGAAGCAGAAGTGAAAGGAACCTGAAACTAAAAAACTGTGGTGACAAGTTTAGATTAGAAACTAATTCAAAGATTGAAATTCAGAGGCTTCAGGTTCAAGATTTCGGTGTTAGCTTTCTCTGTTGAGAATAGAGATAAGCAAACAAAAGCTCTACCAGGGAATGTACAAAGAGGGAGGCAGCGGAAGGACAAATATTTCTTACTTCATTGACATAGAAACCATCCTCTATATAACTATGGATTTTGTGTAGCAATTCCTACTCAACCAGAAATACAACAATGAAGTTATAACTATCTTTAAACTAAGAATTTGTCCCTAGTTTATACTTTTCTATGTTTCTAAGTCAAGATTTGACAGACCATTCCATGAGAGAAGATATGAAACCTCATTTTCTTTTTTTTTTTTTTTCAAATTGAGAGATACTGAAAAGGGCAAAAATTGATTATCCAAAGATTGTTAAATATTTAGGTTAACCAACCCCTGGATTAAGTGTGAATTAGTCTAAAACAAATACAGCATCTGCATAAAACTGTTCAAAATTCACCCAGAACATGTCAATAGATATAATTAAATGAAGCAACAATTTTTCTTCCACTACTTGCATGCTGAAACTTAATTTCAATGAAATAAATGTCTTAATGAAAGTTGTAGATAACCCTCCCTCCAAAAAACCAACCCCCCCAAAAAAACCCACAAAAACAAAAGACAAGCAAACACAGTCTTCAGTTAAGTATTATCAAAGAATCATAGAATATTAGGGTTGGAAGGGACCTCAGGAGGTCATCTAGTCCAACCCCCTGCTCGAAGCAGGACCAATCCCCAACTAAATCATCCCAGCCAGGGCTTTGTCAAGCCTGACGTTAAAAACCTCAAAGGAAGGAGATTCCACCACCTCCTTAGGTAACCCACTCCAGTGTTTCACCACCCTCCTAATGAAAAAGTTTTTCCTAATATCCTATCTAGAAACAGAAAATTGGTTTGACTTGGACCTTAGTTCAAAGGCACATTTAGAAAAAAAACCATAAACCTTCTAACCTCATTCAGTTAGTTGTTTCCTTTTCAGTTTACAAGATTTCAAACTGCACTCTGTATTTATTGAGTTCGGTGAAGCAAATGTCTATTAAAACCACAGCAAGCAACTTAGAAACTATTAAAAATCCACCAAAGGGCCATCACTGTTAAAGTCAGTCAATAAATTAACTACTGGATTAAGCAGGATTGGGATTCATCTGTCTTTCTGGACACTGTTAATGAAGCCTACATTTTTGTATGTTAGTTGCAGTGAAGCTGCTAGTGACACATGTTTCTAAGCTCCTGTGCATCATGTCCAAGCATTATGAGTCTCATAGTTCATTAGAACACTGATGGTGTGTAATTATCACAAAAGTTGTCACCAAACAGAAATTCAGAGAACAATTATAATAGCCTGAAATTATTATTAGTCGGTCACTTTATCTGGGGATGTTACCATGCTTGCTTTTATGTCGGCTTCAAAGATAAATATGTGAATTGCCCATGATTAGCGTTAATCTTCTTGGTCATCAAATGGGAACTAAGCAATGTGCCTAATGAAGAATGCATAAAATTAGAAAATCCATAAAGCTGCAATTAGTATGAATTCCAGCCATATTTCCTTCTATGGCATCAAGTATCTAGGCAAAATTGTATGGATTAATTTTCCAGCCATGCCCTAACTTCTTACTGCTCTACTTAAGTTGCTAAAGGTAACAAATAAATTAAACGAGAGTGACTTTGTGTCAGATGTCAAAAGCAGAGTGAAGGCAACAGTTGGTTGGCGTTAAGGGGAAGAGTTATTGCCAATAGCTCTATTCACTCATTGGCTAGAAAAAGAGACCATCAGTACTTTAAAGAAATCTACTAAGGTTTATCTGGCATCTAGACGATATGGATGATATCAACAGCCAAGGCAGCCTACTGGTAGCTCTGACATTTAAAAGGAGGACACAATGAGATAACCAGGAAAAATAAGAAACCAAGATGTCATCAAATGAGACACACTCCGTAAGAAAAACAGCTCAATCTTGAGACACTTTGTAATAGGTACAATAATGACTAAAAGTCACATCTGCCCATCAATTTACACACAAAACTCCCATCAGTGTCAATGTCAGGAGTTGGGTACTTCTAAGATGGCAGCATATGGCCCTGTAAATCAGACTACAACATACTAGAGAGACAAGCCTCTATCAAATGTCAGTGTAAACATCAGGGATGTTTAAAAATAGTCTGTTCAGCTTTCTTAAACAGAGCCCACACACTAGCATATAATTCAACAATAGTAGTAACAACAACTAGGGAAGAGAACTTTTTTGCTTCATATTCAACCCATTCTTACATGTAAATTTTAAAAAAATGGACCCAGTCTTGAATGTCATTGGGTTGAACGTACATCTATGAAAAGGCTCAGAAAAATGATGTTGAAAGGAGGAGCAGAAAAAAAAAAGTGCAGTGAAAATACAAGTAGAAAATGGGATAAACCCAATTTAAAAAACAAACAAACAAACAAAAAATACAAGGTGAAAGTGCATCAGAGATCAGAGGATCTGTAAGCAAAAGAATAAAGGAAGGACAGAGAAAAAATCGGATGAAAAAATAAATACAACATGAAAAAACAATCCACCACTGAAAAATGATAGAGCCCATGGGGAAGAACAGATAGAGGATTAAAATAGAAACTTATCTTCATTTAATTAAAACTTTTAATTTAAATTATATATGACTGGACAGGAAGTGATCCATAATCAGTGGACATGAGATTAAGGCAGTGTTGTCAACACCCAAGGTATTTGATGTATTGAAGCACCAGTTCTGAGTCACATGAATATAATATTTTTTTAAATTAAATTTCTAGGCCTCATGGTTGCAGAGAAAAGCTTTAAATTATGATCCGACCGCATCCTAAAGGCTCAGAAAGCTAAAGAATCCAAAATATATACACACAAATACATATATGCATGCACATATACATATACACATTTTGGATTCTTTATTTAATGTTTAAGCCAATCTCATGATTGATTACATTACTCATGATTTTTGAATCCTTGTGGGTGGCAATACTCTAAAGGTATTGATTGTATCATTATGACCTGATGAAGCATCTTTGGTCTTGCTAGCATGAGACCATAGGTACAGGCTGTGGGGAACTGAGAGAAACAGCTAGAAGCCAACTTCTGTAGCAGGCCCCAGCTCTGACCTCCTGAGCTGTGTAGTCACACTGATATTCACTATTATAACAGGGTCTACATTTAATTTAGCCTTATGTACCAGAGCCTTTTCAAAGGGTAACAGGTAAGCAAAACTAATAGGGATTCTGTAGCTTAGTGCCTCTATGCTTTACTGATGCAGGCTGACTGCCTAGATAATAAGGAGGGAATCTCAAAGCACTTCAGAAAGGTGAGTAAGTATTAAAACTGGGTGAAAAACTTCAATAAGTTTGAAATTTTGGGGAGGAGACATGCACAAAATTTCCATTTTGTAACCAATTACCCACATTTTGCAGATGACAAAAGTTAAGGCAAAGAAAGCTTAAATTGCAGGTCAGTGTCAGGATCAGGAGTCAATATAGGACTCTGGGCTCCAAGTCCCATGCCTTAACTATTAAATTGCCTCAAAAAATGACCCAAGGAGCACTTCTCCAACCCTAATGAACAAGGAATAAACTGAAGCAATTTGTAAGTGAGGCTATCTAACTTGAAAGATAGAGTAAAATGAACCCTTCTAAATAAATACATTATAATTCAAGTTATCTAAATTCTTTTTATCTGAAAATCCTAGTTATATAAATCCACAGTGTCCCGTGTCGTCGTCCCCCCCCCGCCCCCACGGTAGCCCTATTTTTGTCAATAGCACTTCTGGTTAGCCAAATGCCTGGTTATCTGAAAATTTCCAACGTCCCCTAAGCCATTTGGATAAACAGAAGTGTTTACTTAGCCAGTATTTTCCTGTGCTTCTTTTGCTGCTGTCAAAGATTTGAGCTTGAATCATAGCTTTCTCTTTAATCACATTACTAAATTACCTAGTGCTCTGTTACATTAGGGCAAAGTCTCCCTCTAGTGGTGAATACATGACTTATGTTGCGTAATGCCAATGTTGCATATTAAAAAAAATCATTGTTGACAATTATTGTGATTGTATTGCAAGTTTTGTGGTCCATGATTTTTTCCCCTCAAAGCCCATGCTCTGGATTCATTTGATTAGGTTTAAAATATAAGTTTCTAACCCTCATGATGGCAGAAAAAAGCTTGAAAATGTGACCCTAAAAGCTCCAACAAATACAAAAAAACAAAAATATATTATTTTTAAAATCTCATGATCTTTGAGCCAATATCATGATTTTTGAAGTCAAATTTTTGAATGTTTGAGGTTATCAATATTGGAATTTACCCCAACAGGATAGTATCCTCAATAAAACATCCATCTATAATTCCTCCTGCAATGAAATAATAGTCCAATGCTGTCAATCAGAGATGTGGGTGCTCAGGATCTCTAAAATATCAGGCTGCTTAGGTGCATGATTCCTGCCTATCCTGACATAAAAAGTGGTCAGTGTATAACAGTCAATGAGATTTAGGCTCCTAAGTGCCTAAATCACTTTTAAAAGTGAGACAGACTCCTAAATCAGTTAGGTGTTGCAATACAGAGCACAGTAATGCCTAAATACCTTTAAAATTCTGGCTCTTAGATTCTCTGGGTCTTTCCCCATCTGATGGCACCCTTTATTATAAAGCATGGATCCTGTGATGATAGAAAGGCATTACAGACATTCTAATCTATTATTATTTAACTATTATACTATCATAAAAGTGGCAATGAGACAGATGGGGGGAGTTTGACACCTTAAATACATCATTTTTAAAAGAGTGCCTGCCTGCCTGCCTGCCTACATTATGTTCCAGATGGGAAAAGGTGAGTGGGAAAAGAGATGTAACAATGAGTCTTCACTCTGAAAATACGGTGAGCCATTTTTGCTACCGATTTCAAAACACACACACACACACACACACACACACACACACACTGCTTGCAACATAAAGGGATTGTAATATGACCGCAAATGCCCCAAAGAAATTCCTCTGGCGTAAAGAAACTGCTGGGTACAAGTGTGCCAGCTCTAAGTCTTCACCTCTGCCTTCCCCACCAGGGGATCCTATGTCAGTAATGGAAACTGGAACTCCCTATGAGCAGCTCAAAGTTGCATCCTGGCTGAGGCTGGCCCTGGGAATCAGGGAGGTGGAACAGACTCATTGACCACGCCTACACCAAACAGAGCTCTGGCACACAAGATAATCTTACCTAATGTCTCTGCAGCTAGAGCAAATTTTTAAATGTGTCAGTGCCTACTAGACAGTGGTAGACTGTAAACTCCTTGGGGGCAATTACCTCTTTCATACATCACTGAACTACCAACCCTTGATAAATAATAAAGGTTTTCACATCTAATCACTGGGGGTGGGAGGTGGGGGAGGGGTGAGAGCTTTCTGTCCTGAGATATAAAGTAGAACAAAATAATCAGCCGCCATTTTGCAAAAACTTTACAGAAAATCACAGCTGACTTTGAATTCTGATCCTTATTTATACCTGAAAGAGTCAGTTTGCGCTGACACAGAGGTACTCCCTAATGTGAACTGGTAGGAAATGTTTTAACACCTAGTGGTGATCCAGATGTACTTCATGAGTGTACTCCATGAATACACCCCAAAGGGGAAAGATTTTACACAAAAGATGAACAAGTTGCACTGTGTAGACCATCTCCAGATGATTACATGGTTAACAGAAGATCCAGTTACTTGGAGGTCCATTTTTAGCACAACAAACAAGGATTTAGCCTAATTCAGCAAGCAAAAAAGAGGACGGGAGGAGCCCCGCCCTAGCCCCGCCCCTGCCCCTCCCACTTCCCGCCCCCCCAGAACCCCCAACCCTCCCCCCGTTCCTTGTCCCCTGACTGCCCCCTCCTGGGACCCCTGCCCCTAACTGCCCCCCAGGACTCCACTCCCTATCTAAGCCTCCCTGCCTCTTGTCCCCTGACTGCCCCAACCCTTATCCACACCCCCACCCCCAGACAGTCCCCTGGGACTCCCACGCCCCATCCAACCACTCCCCACCCCCTGACAGCCCCCCCCCCGAACTCCCAACCCATCTAAACCCCTCTGCTCCCTGTCCCCTGACTGCTCCGATCCCTCTCCGCACTCCTGCCACCTGACAGCCCCCCCCAGAACTCCCAACCCATCTAAACCTCTCTGCTCCCTGTCCCCTGACTGCTCCGATCCCTCTCCCCACTCCTGCCCCCTTGACAGCCCCCCCCAGAACTCCCAACCCATCTAAACCTCTCTGCTCCCTGTCCCCTGACTGCTCCGATCCCTCTCCCCACTCCTGCCCCCTGACAGCCCCCCCCCCAGAACTCCCAACCCATCTAAACCTCTCTGCTCCCTGTCCCCTGACTGCTCCGATCCCTCTCCCCACTCCTGCCCCCTGACAGCCCCCCCCCAGAACTCCCAGCTCCCTACCCCCCTGCTCCTTGTCCCCTGACTGCCCCTTCCTGGGACCCCTGCTCCTAACTGCCCTCCAGAACCCCACCCCTAAGCCTCCCTGTTCCTTGTCCCCTAACTGCCCCCTCCTAAGACCCCCCCCAACTGCCCCCCAGGACCCTACCCCCTACCTGTACCCTGACTGCCCAAAACTTTCTCCATCCCCCCCAAAAGCCCCCCCCGTTTCTTGACTGCCCCCTCCAGAACCTTCCTGCCCCTGGTCCCCCTTACCCTGCTGCTCAGAACAGGGTGTTGGGCTCTGTGCGAGCCGAGCCGGACACGTGGCTGCGCTCCCCAGCACAACAAAACCCGGTCCCTGGCCCTGCACAACAAAACCCGGTCCCTGGCCCTGCACAGTGCTGCCGGACCGGGTTGCAGGAGAGGCCAACTCAGAATGCAGGGCGGCTCCGGCTCCTCTACAGCTGCTCAGGAGTCCAGCCCGGGATTTTTCTGCAGCCCTCCCAGCCGCTCGCTCTGCCGGGGGAGGGGGAAATCCCGGACATTGTGAGTGCTTTACAAATTCCCCCCGGACGCTATTTTTAGCGCGAAAAGGAGGACATGTCCGGGTAAATCCGGACGAATGGTAACCGGTCCTCCTGTTCTTCTTTTTGCGGATACAGACTAACACGGCTGCTACTCTGAAACCTATTTAATTGGAATCATGTGGTTAAGACCCTGTATATTGTGCTTCCCTTTTACCTTAGACTGCCATCTGTCAGAAGGTTTATATATTTGGATCCCAAGGACACAGCTTATTGTGCACTAGTATTTATTTTTCTGACTAAATGATGGACACTTTGGGTATCAACTCCCCATTGCATCCAGAGCATTTCTCCCTAGTGAAATTGTTAGGCATAAACAGATGTTCCCTTGAAGATGATGTGTTCTGAATCAATCAGATTTGAGCCAGATGTATCAAGCTTTTGCTAATAAAAAGGGGTTACTCAAACACATGCTAGAATTAGAAACTAATATAAAAGGTGACTACTGAGAAGTGTTTGTCACACTGTGTGAAATGGAAGGAATAAATACAGTGGATTAGGGTGAAGAGGAAACAGAAGTGGGCCAATACTCTGTGTACTGAAAGCAGTTCAGAGAAGGGGCACTAAGGGGTGAATGGGGAAAAGTGACAAGCTGAATTCAAAGGAGGCAAAGCAGAAACAGAAGATGGATGAGACAATTAGCGGATCTGAGAGTATGAGATCAAAGGGTCTGAAGTCGAGTGCTTAAACAAAAGGATGGTAATTTAGGCATTGGCAAGAAAATTATAATGGGGAGGTGATACTATTCAGAGATAGAAAACTGCATTACTGTGAGGTTAAGAGTCCGGCTAAACTCATAAATGCCAGGAAATTCAGTGAAGGTTGCAACTGTATTCTAAACTGGCCAATCTTGTGCCTAAATTGTGTGTATCATAACCTTAGAAGATCATATTTTTCATTTAAGCTGTACAGTCCAGTGGCAGACCTCCATTCTTTTCCTGTCTCTCCCATGGGCACACAGCATGACTGTGCCTCAACTTCCTGTTCTGTAAAATGACCAAAAATACTTACCCATCTTTGTAACACACTGAGATGTATGGATGAAAGGCCATAAAGATTTTATAGTGTTTCTTTACTGTGAAAATGTTTTGGGCTAGGGACTGTCATTTTCTATGTCTGAAGAGCTCTAACCACAATGGGTAATCAGCCTGGTAGCATCATAAATACTATCATAATATAAATGTTAAGCAGTGATAAGTGCTAATTTTTATTATTGTACCTTTTGAGAAGTGAGATATGTTATGGGCTGAGGCGGCCTTCAGGTTCCACTGCCATATTTAGGGAAACAAAATTAAACAAATATTGTAGTAAAATTCCCTGTACCTTTTGCATATTTTCTGTGCGCCATTACTGTATTTGGTTCTATGCTTTTTGCCTGTTTGCCTGAAATTTCTGTAGGCGTGAAGAGCAGTTTTGTGTTACTGACATCTATTTTTCTGCTAATGAATAAGACGCTATCCAGTAAGTAAATTAGAAAGCCCACAAGTTAACTGGCCTCAGAGAGATCCTATTGGGGTTCTTGACATTCCATCATACCTATGTCCTTCTTTATTTGTTTTGTCAGACCACTTCTTACTGGTTCCCCAGATTCTTTCCAAGCAGTAGCCTGTCGTGGACTGCATTGAGTGGTGCAATGCAATACACAACCTAATTAATCTAGATCCCTGTTGGAGTTCCTGCTAGTAGGGCCCTCTGCCTAGATTTATACCAGCAAGCCAGTAAAAGATACGGGTGAATTTAGTCTCCTGTAAATAATATGTAAACAATACATAATAGCAGAGGGCAAAAGACATGGAGAAGCAAAACATGTTTTTCAGCTTAAATTTGAAATGAGATGGAGAATAGTGAGAGTGTCTTGGCTTATAGCTGAGGTGAAGATAGCTGAGCTGAAAAGTTGGCTAGAAAGGGAGACAGAGGTTTAGGCTCAGTACAGTGGGCACTCAGAACCCAATTCTCTGTACAGAGCAGGGAAGGCAGCATGAGAAGATTTGTGGCAATGTGACGAGCTGGCCTGCTCACCTGCTGACAGTGCAAGATATATCTGTGCCTCATCTGCTCCTCTGTTAGGGTCTGATCTAGTGCCCACTGAAATCAATGGGATTCCTCTCATTGCCTCCAGTGGGTATGTGATAAGGCCCTTGTATGCCGGTCTAGGGAACTTTGAAGAGGGATAATGGTAAACCACCAAACAAAAATGGTTTGACAGAGAGCAATTTTCATACCTTTTAGGAAATCTCTTTGCCAGCAACTTTCATATCTGTTTGTCTACTCTGCTACATCAGTTTAATGCTGCTGTAGCTCCACTAAAATGAGTGGAGTTACTCACACAAGAAAGTGCTTTAGCAGAGTGGAAAATCAGGCCCTCCAAGTTTTGCTTTTTAGCTTCCTTGTTGTCCATCATTTTCATCTTTTATTTTCATATGTTGGCTGGCTCCCTTTTCCCTTTAAAACAATCTTGTTTCATTCACCTAATGCTAGAAGGCGCCTGATAGCATTTTCTCAAATCTGATTTCCAATTGCAAGCGGAGTGTGTTTATTCACTTTCTTGGTTTGCAGCCCAAACCTTCTGCATCAATTTTGTTCCACCAAGGGCAGCGGGAAGAGGAGTCATATGGTATTTTTACAGCCATTAGTTATTGCTCCAGTCATGAATTCTTTGCACAAATTGTCATCTGATGGGTGGATTATTTTCCCCCCTTCTTGGATTATCAACGGCTTTAACTCAGGTAGAGATCTGGGTGTAGGTGAAGCGAGGAGGGAGTATGTGAAAGTCATGTAACCAGTTATACTACAGTACAATAGTCTGTCAACACATTTTATAATTACTTGATTAGAAACCTGGAGCAAGCTCCCCAGAACATTTGTGAGGATAAAGATACAATACGAATATAAGCGGATTAATTGCACCAATGCTTCTCCATTCCAGCATCTTTGCCCACACACAGCTTCTGGTTTAATGAAATTTTGTGTATGTGCGGTGGTGGGAAGTGTAATAAGGATTATATGGCATGAATTTGCAACAGATACATTGTTCATGAGTATAAAAATGACAAGAGAGTCAGCAGTTCATGCCCAGTGAGTACCAATAAATCTACCACCCACCTTCCTGTAGTTTATGTTACATATTTTACAGATAAGATATTTTAAATTTTTTATTGGTGCTATTTCTCATATTCATAAACTCCTCTCTGTAAAACCAAGTTTCCTGAATAACAAGAGTCTAAGTGTAGAGCTGAAAGGGGGGGACAGGGATGACATTTTAAAACTAACTAGTTTTCCTGTAAGTCAGGATGTCATAATTTTAAGTTCACACATTTTCCATGTGACTAAAGATAGAAACTGATCCTCAATATCATTTAATATATCAGTGGGGAATTCCCAACTCTACAGGTGCCAGTCTAGTCTTGTTAGTCTATGAAATATATTAAAAACATAATCATGATGATTTGACACTGTCCACAAGTGTGCTAAGCAACATAAAACTGATCCTGGTTTAAAACTAAAAGGTATCAGTCTGGGACCATGAACTAGGGAGTAAATTCCACATTTTGTAGTAATGTTTTTTATGAAGGAAAAAACACAGAACTTCTTTGAAAGCTCATCAGAGGTTTAGAATGAGAGTCCCAGTTGACATGACTCAGTGGGAAGAGTGCAGGTAAGGAGATCGAAGATCGAACATAAGCATAGTTTATAAAATGGCTTGGCTATATTCTGATTGCTTGATAAGACTAGACCAAGTCTTAGAATTTTGGAGTGAGCCTCCAAATCAAATTCTTACTCAAAATCCCTCCTCTATTGACCACCCCATTCTGCACGGGATTTCGAGGAACAACTTAGAGATGGATTCCTGGTGTCCCCATAGGCCTTCAGGTGGCCAGAGTTTCATCCACTGGAGAAGTGGAGCAGAGCTGCTCATGCTGGAGTCTGTGCATATCTGTCAAGGGACTGTTTTCCAAACACAAGCTGGCAGAATAGGGGGCTGATAGGTCTCCATACACATTAGGAGTGTATGTGCCTGCTGCTGAATTTTATTTTATTTTCTCTGACTTATCCCTCCAATTATTCAACTAGTGATTCAGAGTTTTCAACAGTATTAATGTAACTTAAGTGCTCAGAAGCCTATCACTTTACCCCAGATATATATAAAAAGAAAAGAAATAGGCTCCTTTGGGGGCACAGAAGAGTATACATGAGGGGTATAAAGAAAATGAAAACCATTAACATAGAAGTTGTGTGCGCCTTTACTTGCTTATTCTTTCTTTCTTTCCCTGATTTCTGTGTACTTTTTGTCTTTGTGTAATATTCTCAATTTATCTGTACATAGGGTATGGATCAGTTTGCCGAGGAAGCAGCTACATTTCTCCTCTGATTACCAGACATTTTAATGTGGAACTAGTCAATGTTACTGTATTTTCAGCCCTATTTTGCATGGTGCTATTTGTTAGTGAACTTTGGGCCATTATGTGTTTGCTGAGCTATGCGGGAAGAACCTATGTTTCCTTGTTTTTAAAGTGCCTTTGCATAATCATCCTGAATGAGGCCATTTCAACAGGCAGGAGAGGAGTGACCGATGGAGGAAGGAGGCCGGAAGTATGCAGGGAGAGGTACTGATGTAAGGTCAAACAACAACTCTCCAAATTGAGGATTAAGATAAACTGGAAGTAGGGGATCCAATGGATAAAGCGGGGGTATGAGCTATCAGCCTTCTCCCAGATTGTTATCCCAGGAATGCACGGAGAGAGAGAGGACCAACCATCTGGCCCCCTCCCCTGAAGTATGCATATTGGCCACCCAGTCACTTCTCTGAAATTCAAGTGAAGGTGAGAGCACATTGACAAGCCACTGAGCTACCCCTACAAATACAGTTGGAGGTAATGCTCGGGGATGGAGCACAAAGTACATTCCATATTCAGTGTCTAAACTTTCCTGAGACTGTCTTGATTTGTGTTTCAGATTCAAATGATTCCTAAACACAGAGCATATATTGGGGAGCTGGATTCTATGGTGTGCTGAGCTACTGCTAAGGTTCTCCCAAAACTCTCTCATACTGAATCTAGCAGATTTTGCACAGCCCTACCAGTGCAAATTATATGTAGATTTATATCTCAGACATAAGCATGAATATAAAGTTGCTATCACTGGGACTATACACTTTAACCATGTCTGGTTTTTAAACAGCTTTGTAGTATGCTGAAATAGCAAACAAAACATAAAACACGGGAGAGACGGGAAATATGCTTTTTGTCCATGACATATAGTACGGCATTAGAACAATTATGTTGATTGTGTCAGAAGTTATTTTCTTCTGGCATTTGTTCTTAAATTTAAAGATACAAAGTTATTATCTATTGCTTGGGTTTTACCGTAATTGAAAGCACCTAATTCACACAGTATTGATTTTTAACCTTATCAACTGAAAGTATTTTATGTATTCAGAGACAATACCAAAATGATGAGGTGTCTGATTCTGAACGTTGACTGTTAATCAATGAAGCATAAAAAATAGGGTTTCTATTTTATTGAAAGGGAAAAATAGCAGGAGTAGGTCAACAGGTTACACCAGCCAAGCCTCATTTATTGGGTCTTTAGTTCTGCAGGATATTTGTGAAAATATATTCAAAGAATGAACATGTAACAGAAAGCCAGTGACTGAACCTTCACAATACACAGATGCACTTTCATTCAGATGTACAGGGGGCTACAGTTCTTCACACGTAAGAATTAACAATCCTGCTTGCAGAACTGTGTGGAAACAGGAAGTCTTAAAGGTTTTCCAAATGATCTGAAATGGGTACATATCTCTGCGTCCCAAAGTGTGGCAGCATAGATGTCACTTTCTCATATTGCTGGGCTGAAGTTTTTATGTGAGTTAATTGTATCCTTTTGCCTCCTTTCTCCCAAATAGGTCTGCTAAGAAACTCAAGCTTGCAGTCATTTTGAGCAGCTGTATTGCCACATGTGGAATGATATGAACTTTATCAAACAACTAATAACCTCCTCTCCCTCCCACTTATAATTATTCCTTATTCATAATGACAACACGTCTGTTCACCCTGATACTTATTTTCAAATCATCTATTGAATGATAATCAGTACTTGTGAAACCAGACATGATAAAGTCCAACATTCCACTGCATTCTATTTCACTAAAAGACCTGGTTTTGTGGGTATTTTATTTATTGATTTTAAAAGCTGTTAGAACAGAGAGAAATTGATGATTGGTTGATGAGAAAGTTATTTTATTATAGTAGGAGTCTTCCCTCTTTAAATTATTTATATCAGCAACAAATAATCCTGAAACAAAGAACCATATGGAACAACTTACAGTAATAACTGCTATCTAAATTGTTTTCATAGTTCACTTCTATCTAAGCATTATGCTATGAATGTCTGATTTCACTGGTCTACAATTTTTGAGAAGTCGTCTGCTTCAGAGATAAAATGTGCTATTTATTATGTATTTTGATGTGCTGAATTCAAATATGACAATTAAAACAACTGGCTACTGTTTCTAAGATATTTAAGTTTTTACATTTTATGTCTATGTATATTGTGTAGATAGTAGAGTTTTAATCATAAATTGTAAACCTAGGTCTTTTCATGTGTTTATGGTTGCTTTACATGATAATATTTCACCTGTCCTGTTTATGTAACACTTTTAAAATGATCAAAAGGGTTATATAAATAAAATTTATTATGAAACAAAAGGCAAAAAACTATTATGTACATAGTTTAGTCCTATTCAGTGTCTACTCGGCGCTTTTTGGCTTGTCTCCTCTATTCATTAAATGGAGCATCTCTTGTCACTGTCCAGCAATAGTATGCAAGCATTGATGGGCTCCATTTGCCCTGATAGCGTTTCTCCATTGTTGCAATGTCCTGGTGAAATCGCTCGCCGTGCTCGTCGCTCACTGCTCCACAGTTTGGTGGAAAAAAATCTAGATGAGAGTGCAAAAAATGTCTCTTTAGTGACATGTTGCAACCAAGGCTTTTGTATGCCTTGAGAAGGTTTTCCACCAACAACCTGTAGTTGTCTGCCTTGTTGTTTCCGAGAAAATGTATTGCCACTAACTGGAAGGCTTTCCATGCCGTCTTTTCCTTGCCACGCAGTGCATGGTCAAATGCATCATCTCGAAGAAGTTCATGAATCTGAGGACCAACAAAGGACTTAACCTTGGAAATTTTCCATGGAGGTACTTGAAAGCTGCTTGTGTTTTGTCAATGGCCTTGACAAAGTTCTTCATCAGACCCAGCTTGATGTGTAAGGGTGGTAACAAAATCTTCCTTGATTCAACAAGTGGTGGATGCTGAACACTTATACTGCGCTTTTGTGATGCAAAAGTCACTTTACCACAAACATAGCAGAAGTTATCTGTACTGTTCACACAAGTACGAGGCATCTCTGCTCACTTTGGCTAAACAGAAATGTGTCCCTTTGCAAAATCAAACACTGACAAATAAGAGAGCACGGCACTGTATGATTTCTAGAGCTGATATAGGGCAATTTGTTCAGCAGAGTGATGTAAGCTTCGTTATGATTGCATCATCCATGAGTTCTAGGAATAGCATGATGCAATTCATATCATGTATGACGCAATACCAGCTTCAGATTGCATCATTCATTGTTTTGCCTAAAAAGCAAGTACTGTCCAAACCCAGTCATAGATTTATTCATAGATCCAGTCAAAGATGTATTTTAGTCATTTTTGGTTCAAATTGAGATCCCATCCCTTTAGAACTCACTTATCCTCTGCCATTCCCAAGTCAAGGGTCGTATATACTGACCCAATAGCATATCTTGAAAACTAGAGCCAATCAACAATTTAAGTATCATTTTCATTCTCAGAGACCCAGAATTAGTAAAGTGTGACTACATTTATTTAAGAAACATTTTGGCTGTAGAGCAGTGTTTTCAGATTGAAATCAGAGGTTCCCATCTGCTTTTACTGGTACATTTGAACAACTACTTTTGCATTTGCAAATGGTGGGGATTATGTGTGAACATGGGTTGAAAAGCACTTAACTAATGGTGTGGGCACACAAAAGGGAAGGGTGGTTAAGTGTACATGAAAATTACACATACAAACTCAAATGTAGGCATGGATCTCTCTCTTTACCTTATGAAATTCAGACCTAGTTTAAATGGTACAACTTATCCACATTTGTACCACTCCCAGGATGATAATTATGTACCATAAGCATAATGACTAATGACAACTACTGATTTATAAAATAATAATACTGAAAGAGTTTAGTTGTATTTGAAGATCATCTTTGTCACTGTATTCCATTACAGGACCTGGGCAAAAGGCTCAAGTGCAGAATAAAAAAACAAAACAAAACAGTACGTCATTGGGGGTTAGTACTCTGAATTTTCCCTATATGCTACATACATAAATGAAGCCTTTCATACACGACAACTTCTCATTCATTCCGCATGAAAAAAAGCAGATCTTACATTCAGCAGGGATCAGCTCCTTTCTTTCCTACAAAATCCTGTTCAGGATAAGAAATGTTTTGGTAGTTGTGAGTTAAATCAACTCATGTACATGGGGAAGTGTTTCTTTCTTAGGCTCCAATTCAACAAAGCAAAGTGCTTATGTCCATCTCTATACAGTAAAACACATAAGCAGGTACTTAGGTCCCATTCAAGTTAATGGGACTTGAGCATGTGCTTAAAGTTAAACATGTGCTTTGTCTCTTGTCAAAAAAGAATGGGCTTAAGTATGTACTTAAAATTTAGCTTAAGTACTTTACTGATATCTGAGCGCTTAAGCAATTAGATACCATGGTGAAGAGGATGGTACAAGAACCTGTGTAGACTAGACTAGACTAGAATAAAAGGGCCTACTGAGACTCTAGAAAATCCCTCTTCAGAAGAAAATATGGCCACTTCTGCCTTGATGAGGATCTTCCTCTTTAAATGTGTCATTTGATAATGGGCCCAACCAAATAAAGGAAGAAAACAATGGGAAATGTCTGTCTAAGTTTGTATGTCACTGTGGTATCTGAGAGCCTAGCAATTAAAATATCTACCAATGTGTCTTTTACAAAGATCATGTAGATCATGGTTTTCCTTAAATATAAGTAATTACACTGCTCATTCATTATCTTCTTCATAAATTCTATTAGTTTTGAACCACTATATCCTGGAAGTGCAGCTGAGTCTAAATGAACCTTATTACACAGTGTCCATGAAAGTGATAAATGAGGTAAGCACATGAAATGCAGATGGTAATAATTAATTGCTCGGCTTCCAGCAACACAAACTTTAAATTGACAATATTATTTAAAAATAAAATGATCTCATTTGCTAGAGGCTTTCTACTACAGTCCACATGCATTGGTGGCTGTTTCCTTTTAATGCAATTTTTAAATGTTGAAAAGAGATAAACATGCTGTGATTTTTATCTATGTTTTTGATAAATGAATGTCTTGGCAAAAATTTACAGCTAAAAAGGTTATTTACTTAAGAGAGATTTTCTGTATGTGTAAAGGTCAGATTTTTTTTTAGATTGCTGTGAAATTGCTTCTGCCTTTTAGCAAATCTTCCAAGACAGCTCCTCTCCTTGTAGTGTTGATAAGGACACAGGAAGGATGTGGCCTGAAGAAATCAAATGAGCAGCATAAATTCCTGTCTTGAATCTTCAGCAGCCATAGTTTCTGGTTTTTGAAATTCTGTCAAAAAGTTGAACAATATGAAAGGAGAGAGAAGACTTCTGAGCAAAAATCAATATCTGGGTCTTTTGAACTGCCCATGTACAAAGTTCTAATGAAAATGTCCTTGAGAAAGTTTTAAATAGTGGACCTTGAGATCAGCTCTTCCACTGTCGTGATAGCACTGCATAGCATTTGAAGTTTCCAAATGTACCAATGCACAGAAAGTATGTCTCAAACACTGAGGATGTAGATGCCTCCAAGTGATTTCAGAAACAGAAATCTGCCACTGAAGCCTATATAGATTATTGTATGTATTATTTGCACCACGTCAGCTTTTAGCTAGAGGATACAATTTTTACATCAAGGGGGTTTTGTAAGTCTTTAAATAGCATCACTCCATGTTCAAACTAATAACTGATCAGACACACAATGCAATAGGAAAGGGGCACTACTCTCAGCAAAGGAATCTCATTTATGATACTGTAAATACCACTTGTAAAACATTAAATAAGGTTTGGATGTAATGTTGCATTAATTGGAATTATACTTCTTTATATTTGTTCAAGCCTGTTTAAAAATGTAAAACATTCAGTAACATCAAGGTCATTCTGGGAGAGTTACTATGCACATTAAATTGAGGTTAAAATGGTTGGTAAGTGCAGGGTTATACAGTAATTGCACTGCTGTTCCCCTAAACCACAGAATGCATACATTTACTGTCTTTGGAGGTGCTTTTTCAGTGCAATTGAGAATTCACATTTATTCTTGCTCTAAATTATAGTTAAAGTTATTGAAGTAAAATCTTCTGACATTCACATTTAGGAAATCTGTCCTCAAGTGTTAGGAATGTTTTAGTTCTATCTAGGAATGTTAATTAAAACTACACACATATATTTATGTTTCTTTAATATATAATATGATTAGATAGATAGATAGATAGATAGATAGATAGATAGATAGATAGATAGATAGATAGATAGATAGATAGATAGAACTATCTGTCTGATAATATATGTGAAGACAATATCATCAAGTAAGTGTGTGGTTTCACACAGACAGACACATAGTCCTGGAGCTTTAAAATTCCTTCTGTCCCACAGGAAGGGAGTCTATTTTTTTAACAAGGTTCTATTCTATCTGGGTCCTTATGGCATACTCATCATTGTAGCATCTGGGTGTATCAGTGTATGAGGTCAGATGGAATTTTAAAGGCATAATTTTCAGTTGTATGGCACACTCACAAGATCAATTGACTTCAATGGGATCTGTGAAAGCCCACCATGTTGGAAAAACGGACTCTTAAGTCCCTACGGCTGTACTGTGTTTGGTATGAAAACAGTCAACCATTGTTAAGGTTTACAACAGTCATATTAACATTATTATCAATAATAATAAATTAATGTATTTACCTTCTAACAGTTTCAAAGAACGTCATATATATTAAATACACTATTAAGAAAAACCAAAAATACCCTGTCTAAAACAAGTATGGAACTCTGAGCACAGAATGTACTAAATTACACAGAGTATCAGTATGTCCTCGGAAGAATCCAATCATGAAAAAAAAAATACAGAGCTGATTATTCAAGTTATTAATGTGTGAAAGTGTTTGCAGGAGCAGGTCCAAAGTTTGTAATAAAGAAAAGAAAAGGATACATTCTAATTGCTAGGGTCTGCTCAGCCTCTGACTGAAGCCAGTGGTAAAAATTCATATTGACATCAATGACCCATCATTGGTTAGTTTAAACAACTGCAATATTGTCTGGTATTACACTATGCTGGTACCATAACGTGTCTGGTTAACTGAACACACACAGTATCTGGTTTTGTCATTTTTCTTTTCTTTGTTGCTTAATATTTTTATGGGTCAAGAATTATTGCTTGTGTTTCCTTTTAATTTCTGGGTTAGTGTTATGGTCGGCTTGATTTGGAGTTCTCCTTTGAATTGGTTGATGTGAGTATTTTTTAGTTCTGTTCCTTCTTTTAAAAGAATACATTTTATCTAAACCCACTAGCCATGAAGTAACTACATGTTACAATTCAGCAATAATGAAAACACATAACATTTTGCCACTGGGCCTTTTCAGTAACATCATACAAAAAGTCAGGGAGAAAGATGATAATATACATTCAATAATTATGGTTGTAGCCCCAAACCCTACCAAGACATATTTTTTTAAAAATTCAAAATATTATTTCATTCTGATTTCCAGTGGTAGTATCATGCAGGTGAGGTCCAGATAATGACACCATTTTTCTACGGATTCACTGTAGTGAGTAGAGATGGAGGGCTCACCTCATACCATTTGGGTCAGGGATGTAAAACAATGCAACCCATTGTTTTGGGGGGAATGCTGGAAGATTCACACTGAAATAAGTATTCATGTATTTCCACTGCAAGCATTCCTCAGGTGTTCTGTTTGGAAGGGTGACATTTGTTTCACCTAACAGGGGCTCCTGCTGAATGCACTGCATCAGTGCATCTCCTGGCTGTTCTGACTTTGCTACCTTCCTAGCCAGCACTGTAAATACTATTACTTACTTAGTTTCTTTGGGCCAAGAAACTTGGCCACTGATTTTGGAATGCCCACATTTAGATAACCTGGGACTGATTTTCAGAGATGCTCAGCACTTCTGAAAATCAGGTCCCTTTAAAATGTCTCAAGCTGAGCACCCAAAATTTTATGCACACCCAAATCTGCATCTCTTTTTGTTTGTTTGTTTGTTTGTATATTTATTTTATTTCCATGTGTTTTTTGCATGTCACTTTTAAGGTGTGCGGTGGGTGCCGAGTTTTCAATATCTGAAAAGGATGAATAGTGTAAACCCATAGCAACGAAGCAAATTACACTGAAGCAATCCCACTTGTTCAAATTGCACTGGTTCAATTGACTAGTGCAGACAAAGCTACTCTGTGCCCTCCTCTTTGATGTGCTCTCACTGAATTGACTGTTCTTTGAGTGGCCATTGCCCTTGTGAGGCTTCCACAGTTAAAGGACCATCTTGGACCTTCAACTATTAAGTTTAATGTACGTCTTGAACATATATAAAGACACCTTGACTTTATCTTGACTTTAGTAAAGCTTTTGATACTGTCTCACATGATGTTCTCATAAACAAACTAGGGAAATGCAACCTAGATGGAGCTACTATAAGGTGGGTGCAAAACTGGTTGGAAACCATTGCCAGAGAGTAGTTATCAGTGGTTCACAGTCATGCTGGAAGGACATAACGAGTGGGATCCTGCAGCGATCAGTTCTGGGTCCAGTCCTGTTCAATATCTTTATCAATGATTTAGATAATGGCATAGAGAGTACATTTATAAAGTTTGCAGATGATACCAAGCTGGGAGGGGTTGCAAGTGCTTTGGAGGATAGGATTAAAATTCAAAATGATCTGGACAAACTGGAGAAATGGTCTGAAGTAAATAGGATGGAATTCAATAAGGACAAATGCAAAGTACTCCATTTAGGAAGGAACAATCAGTTGCACACACATACAAAATGAAAAATGACTGCCTAGGAAGAAATACTGCAAAAAGGGATCTGGGGGTATTAGTGGACCACAGGCTAAATATGAGTCAACAGTGTAACGCTGTTGCAAAAAAAAAAAAAAAAAAAAAAAAAAGCTAACATCATTCTGGGATGTATTAGCAAGAGTGTTGTAAGTAAGACACGAGAAGTAATTCTTCTGCTGTACTCTGCACTGATTAGGCCTGAACTGGAGTATTGTGTCCAGTTCTGGGCACCACATTTCAGGAAGGATGTGGACAAACTGGAGAGAGTCCAGAGAAGAGCAACAAAAATTATTAAAGATCTAGAAAACATGAATATGAGCGAAGATTGAAAAAAATTGGGTTTGTGTAGTCTGGAAAAGAGAAGACTGAGAGGGGACATGATAACAGTTTTCAAGTACGTAAAGGGTTGTTACAAGAAGGAGGAAGAAAAATGATTTTTCTTAACATCTGAGGATAGGTCAAGAAGAAATGGGCTTAAATTGCAGCAAGGGAGGTTTAAGTTGGACAATCAGGATGGTTAAGCACTGAAATAAATTCCAGGGAGGTTGTGGAATCTCCATCACTGGAGATTTTTAAGAGCAGGTTAGACACACCTGTCAGGGATGGTCTAGATAATACTTAGTCCTGCTGTGAGTGCAGGGGACTGGACTAGATGACCTCTTGAGGTCCCTTCCAGTCCTATGATTCTAGGATTTTATGACCTATACTGCACACATTATAGCATACACCATCATTGTCAAACACATGCTGATTGCCGCAGTGTTAAGGCTTCACCATTGCTCCATTTAACATACATAGAATAGACAAAACATGACCACATTATAAACTGTAGGCCCTGTAAAGTTTTCCTGTGTGGTTGCTAATGAATCTTTCTGGGATCATTATTCATCACCACATCAATGGATACACACAGGACAAAGAAAAAACATATGTGTGTTCACAGGAACATATAAAGGGATGGAGAGCAGCATAATCATTGTAAGTCACTGTGAAAGTTTTAATTGACAGAAAAGCATGCCAAACCTCCACAAACACTAAAAAGGTGTCAAGTAAAGGGTTTCACATCTTTCACAGTATGGGTAATTGGAAAATATCAAGTAGGAATCACACACTACTTAGAGGCTCCCAGACCACAAATTAATGGATATGTACAACAGTCTCCTGTGAATGATTCCTGAATGATCATGAACTGAATGCTTAGAGAACACCCAAATACCATGACTTTCACTCCAACATTTACTTAATGTCATTTCTTCACTCCATAAAGGAGAGGAAGCATAATTCACTGAGCCATTTAGTCTTCTATAATGCACTTGAGTCAATTCTATATCTGGCTGCAGAGAAAGATGCCAAAGAATTAATCATCACCTGGCTTCTAGTTAAAACTATAAAGGCCAGTTTTGCTCATTGTGAATATTCATTTAGCCCTAATTGAATAAGCACTTAAATACCACAATAGAACAATTCTCTTTTGGAGTTCTCCCCCATGCTCAGCTTCTCACCCCTTCCATCGCCCATTAAAATGTTTTCTGCTTTAAATTCAATGTACAGCATAAACTTGTCATGCATTTTTACTCCTGTTACAATGCATATGGATGGAATGCAAGTGATACAGGAAGGACAGTTGGAAATGAAATGAGATTTTTGTCATTGCTCTCACTCTGCTAATCTGTTTTGAAATACAAAATGCATATCCACAAGCGGTGCTTAATATAAAACAATGAAAAATAAATGAAATAAATTTTTCATAATGTTTTTGAAACTGGCATAATACAGCAGCTGACAATTTAAAAAAATAAATCAGAGGACTACTAGCAAATTACAATATCAAATAGAACAAGTTTAGGTTCAGAAATGTAAAAAAAAGTACCGTAATTTAAAATCAAATAATATAGTCATTATTTTAAAACTGTAAACCAAGTAACATACAGTACAGAGGATATTTTAAAAACAATGAATTAGTTCCAGCTAAACCAATAAGTTGTAGTTGTAAGGAAGAGAAAAATGCCAACTGTTTGCTTTTCTCAAGAGATGTCATGTATGTGTATGCCTAATACCACCAAAATATCTACATACACCTCTACCTCGATATAACGCTGTCCTTGGGACCCAAAAAATCTTACTGCACTATAAGTGAAACTGCGTTATATCAAACTTGCTTTGATCCGCTGGAGTGTGCAGCCCCGCCCCCCCAGAGCACTGCTTTACTGCGTTATATCAGAATTCGTGTTATATCAGGTCGCGTTATATCGGAGTAGAGGTGTATACAATATCAGCATGGATGGGCATCATATATTACTGTATCTTTTTTGATAGGTGTGACTTTTTTTTTTTAACTTAAAAAAATCTATGGGAGATGGGATACGACCTACCCTCTAAAGTCTAACCCCCAAAAGATCAGATTTAGGGAGAAGCACAAGCATGTTGTTTCTTAAGATCCTAGTCCTGCAGAAAATATCTGTGCACTTCTAATGTGGGCAAGATCCAAAAGGCCACAGATGGTTGTTTTGCAACAGGCTGACTTATACAGGGTAAGAATCTGCTTGCTCCTTCTACCTTTTCAGCTCCTTGATGAGGAGGTTTGCTTCAGAACTTCACCCGAGAGAGCCAGTACTGGACTAACCAGTCACTGTGATATTTTCCATGACTAATGTCAGACAGAGAAGAGCCCTCCAGATCAAATTCTGCTAAAAGTCATCCCGGTGTAAATTCAAAGTAACCCCCATCAATCCCAACTGAAGTTAATGGATCATTACTGAAGAAATACACGGTTTTAATTCAGAGCAAAATCTGGACCATCCCTTTTATTAGGAGGCAGGAATGTTAAATGAGCACATTTTCATGTGTCTCTCCCATTTAAATTCAGTGAGCATGATTGCAATATCATCTCTATGCCTCCAACCATGGCAAGGTGGCCATGGTGGCATTATGCAGCTATTTTTAAGGAGGACAGGCAGACATTTGCAGCTTACAGAACTTCTGAGTGCTTGTAGCCATAGACGCTATTTTGGCCTGAGTGGGTCCTTAATTAGACTATTGGCTACTCCACTCATAATACAAGATAAATAATAGAACTGGCATGTTGCGCAATTTCTGATGTTCCAGCAATAGCACACATACAATTCTGCACAGATCAGATCTGGCACATTGCTCTTTAATTATGTATTTACTAGCTAACTAAGAAGCTAATAGTTTAGGGGCTGGGGACTTGGCCTGTACTGTTGACGAAGATAAAGGAAGAGAAGCCCACAGGTATTTCTGCACTTTCCAACTCAGAGAGAGAGAAAGACAAAACATGGGTTTTATATTTTGGGACAGATTTTCAAGACCCTTGAACAAGCAATTGCACAGAAGAGTTCAGTTCCTCTTGTCCAAAAAGCCATCCCAAATAGCACCATGTTTATACCATAAGTGTGAGTCTGAACATTTGTGCATTGAAGTGAATGTGTACATGGCCCTGTCTGTGAGTCTTCAGCACTGTGCTCCAGCATACTCTACTTCTCTATTATGTCCCCCTGTTGTATTTTCCCAATGTTTCCCCCTAGTCCCTTAGTGCTTGGTATGCCCTTGTTCTCTGAAAACCCCTGTGCCCGTTAACAGCTCTGTGTCCATCCATCCCTCTTTGTTCCTGTGCCCCCGCCCTATTACACTTGGAATTCCCCAGTGCTCTGTGAACACTCATACTCCTACCCCAGCTATCTCTGTCCTCTGCCCTTTGAGTCTTGTCTCCCCGGTAGAGGATATTTCTCTCCCCCCATCCCAGCACTATCTTCCCTTCTACATATTGGAATGAGGCTGGTGGGTGTTCTCAACCACCTGCTATGTGCCTCAGACTTGCAGGAACATTTCCTTCCATCCCTGTGAATGCAGCCAGCAAAAAGGGCAGCTCGAGTCTCCCCTCTGACTCCCTGTGCTGACTATCACTTTAAAATGGAGAGTGAAGCTCTTCTCCCTGCTCATCAGCTGCTAAATAGCTCCCCTGGGAGGAGAGGAGAGAGGGCTTAGTGCTGCTGCTGCTGCTCTACCTAGCAGCAATTTGGCTGGTGAGTGGTGGGGCTGGGCTTGGCAGACTACCTCAATTCTTTCATATCCTATCTTTTGAGTGCTTGACTTAGCACCTTAATGTTCTTTTAACATAGTTTTTTTTCATGTAATACATAAAAGGAAGTGTGTGAGGTACTGTATATAAAATACTTTAGCCTGTTAGCTCATTTACAATTGCAAGGTATTAGTAATGATGATTGATTGATTGATAGATTTTTTGTTACTTCATGCTGGGTGCTCCTGTCTTATTTAGTACCTGTGTTTGTAATTTTGTATGCACAGCCCAAAAGCAAAAGAACAAGAAGTAGATATTAACTCTCACATTGCCTGCTGGGGTTCCATTAACATACCATTTACATCTTTGAAATTTGGAGTTGTTTCTGGCATGTAAGGCAGTACTAAAGTGGAACTAGGTGGGAGGGAAACCTCACTGTACAGTAAATGAGAAACATTCTTCCTCTCCACCTCCAATTCTTCATGAAAGACAAGTATCATTTTCACTAGAGATAAACTGTCATCTGTACTCCAAAAAGCTTATGTGCTAGTAGTCCTTACTCAGGTTTTATTCAGGCCTTACTCTGTAGACTCCTCCTGAGGAAAAACAAAATCAATAAAAAACTGGTGCGCAGACTGTTGACCATAATTCATGCACATAAGGGACTGACTACTCAGATTTCCCTCCTTCATGGTTGAAGATGGAATCAAGTTCTGCACAGGGGATTGAGAACCGTTTGCTGGGGGCTCACATAGAGTTGGGGCCAGAGCATGACGCAAATCTATACAGGGACCTTATGGGAATTACAGAGAAGTGGTAATACAGCTCCAGGAGCCTACTGTTAGGCAGCCATAGCCAAAAAAGGGACTGCAAAGGAATGGAAAGGGGGAGGCAGGTGCCCAAGCTTGTGTAATAGGGTTCTGTGTAGATTACTGACCTCCTGACTTTCACACAAGGGCTAATTCTGCCTGGAATGATGTGGGGGAACATCCCTATGAGGAGATCAGACACAGTACTGAGCATATTATTATGGGAAAGGGCAGTTAGAGCTGAGGAAGAACATCAGGATTTGACTCCATGACATGCTGACATTTCTCCTCGGGAAATGGGCATGCAAAAATTCACTGTTTTGTAAAGGAGAAGGATTTTCTCCATATTTACCCTCAGAAATATGCTGGAAATGGCAGCATTTGTTCCTGGATCAAATTCAGTCTTGACAATCAGTTTTTATATATTAATATTTGAAGAGAAAAAACTTTACGTTGCTTAAAACAGAAGTTACTATATGGTTTGCTGTACAACTTAGTATGTTTGGAAGCAGCTAGAGAGATAAACATGATCTAATTCTTATGCCTATCCTTCCTCACTCAGAAAAGACCCTATACACAGGTCTCACATGAGCACAGGACTGAGTAGCTAAAATATTTTGCCTTCCAACCAACCCAACCAATCTTTATGTAAAAGATTACATTTAAAGATGCATTCTGTTTACATAGACCAGAGAAGGGTGCTTTATAAATAAACAACACAAAATGAATACAATATGTCCATCTCTAGTTGTGCAGAGGTTTATGCACAAGTCTCTGTTAGACAGCAGAAGCTATAACCAAATTGATTGAACTATAGTTTTCATAGCAATTGATTTACTACCTGGGTGTGTACCAGTAAACTATACTTTCAATGAGAAAATGTATTCGTTGTGCCATACTCATGTACATCCCACTGTAACCAACATTAATTATCCTACATATTTTAAAAATTTCACTATGGATTAACCATACTAAATACCTCTTCTCCTTTGTAAAAATCTCCAGTGTAGGAGTCACCCAAGATAAACACAAGAAAATAGTGAAAATTGTAGTGCTTGTGACAAACTACATTATATATCATAATCATAGTTATAGAGTTTAACAGTCCGTAGGACATTGTTCTATTTCAGAGTGAAAATGTATAAACTGTTGTACCAATTTAATGAAACCTAATGTGCATCAATATCATGTAGGAATTCTGGAACTCCTAACAAAGTATGATCTTTCCAAGACCAGTGGTGAGATTCTGGCTCCTTTGAAATCAATGGTGAAACTCCCATTAACTTTAATGGGGCCAGATTTCCACCTGAAATACCAGTAAATTAAAACAATATAAATGAAGATCTGTATTACCATATCTAAAAAGACTGAGGGCCAGTGTTTGGTGTCAAAAATTGAGCAGCTTACATGATGATTTTGAAAAATATTTCATGTAGCTTGGGGGAACCTTTGACTTCATAAGGTTCTGCATGGCACAGGGTTCCTTCAGTGTAGAACAACTGGCAAGATTGAGGACTAAATCTGTATTTACAAACCTGGGGGAAATGGTCTGATATTCAGAGATGCTGAGCATTCACAGTCCTCATTGTGTCCTAGGCTATGAAGTCTTTGGTACTAGCAGTGTACATTGGCAGGTGTTTAATTAGTAGAATTAGCAGAATTTTGGGGGGGAAAATCAACATTTTTCCCAACTATCTTAGTCAGCATTGTTCCCTAAATGAAACAAAACTATACTTTGGAGTATAATTAACACAAAATAATGTAAGGGCTGTAGATAGTTCATACTGGCTGCATTCCCTGATGCACATAAATGTCCATTTCACTCCATTCAGACTTACCGGTAATTTACTGGAGATTTCAACAAAAAGCATGAAGACGGGAAAGGAACCAGATTTTCCTGTTTGTTTGGATTTTTAAACTATAATTTGCTCCATAAACTGGACAGATACTAAGAATGTCCTTACAGCAAACAAGTTGTTGATTAAAGTTCATGTAATCTTCATCTTAATGGCAAAAGCTAGTTTGTACAGTCTCTCTGAAATGCACACACTGAAGTATTTTTAAATTTAGGACTTGTTGATATTAACTTTCACTGCACTTTAAACTGCTGCCTCAACATCTAGCTGAAGAAGCTGTATTCCTTTTTTCAGTACATACTAGATTGACTTGGCTGATCATAGCAGACTGAATTGTATTTTTGTAAGGCTCTTCAACAGGCAGCCAAATAAATAGCTTTTTCCCTGCTGCATGGTTTACTGTTTGCTTAAGCAAAAATCCAATTTCTGGAGAAGGCTCCACAAGGGCTAAATTCCCTGCCATTTACAAGTGTCCCATTAGAGTAGCTTTCTATATGGAAATAACATTCTAAGACAAGGAGAGAAACACTAGGTCTGAGGTCCACTGTTCCTGATGTGTTTTATTATTTCTTTTTCATTTGAAGAGTAGAGCTGTGCTCCCATGAGAAAGAGAGGGAAGGAGAGAGTAATATTTGAATACAAATGTCTCAAGAAACTGGAGCTTCTTTAAAAGTAAAATCTCTCTCTCTCTTTTTGTATGTATCAAGGACGAGGGGAGAACTGACAGATTCGGACTCGTGCTGCCTTTCATTAAAAGGCTTTTAATTAGGAATTCAAAACACACATACACTCCCATCCTACCGGAGAAGTATGTATTAGAGATGTTGGGATTTGGACTTGATTACTGTTTCCTTTGGTGGAAGCTTTTATTTGAAAACAATCACAATTAGAAGGATTGGGTGAGGTAGACGATGTGCATGGCTTATTAGAGGCAGTGTGCAGAACTACTAGTTACTAGAGTTACCACATTTCAAGAGGGAGAAAAGAACAAAAGATTTGAATAAAAGTTTGCAAACATGCATGTAATCCAGATCTAATAAGACAGGTGTTTTATGTTAGCAGAATTATAATTGACTTTTGAAAACATACTTATTGAGGTTTAACAGCTATTTAATGGACACTGACATCCGTCTATTACATAATTAATGCTCAAACATGTTTTAATAATCAATTGGTATTTATTTAACATCACTGTGTACTTAACGCTGCAAGTTACATTTAATTGAATATTTTCTTCTTTTGAGTTCAATGAATTGTATTAAAAATAAATGTTAACAAGTACCAGACAGTGCTCCTGGCAATGCTAAGTTGACATACATGGAGGGAAAAGGAAGTTAAGTCAGGGGGCTAATCTTGTGTCCCCACTCTAGCAAAACCCAACTGAGTTTAATACTCCCTGTTGTACACATGTCATGGGATAATAGAGAATTCTCTGGTAGCATGAGTTCTTTGACGGACTAGGAAGCATGTGGCCTTCAGAGAGGGCTGCCAGCTCAGTGGCCTATCCCAAAAGGATGTGTTGGGCTGGAATTCAACTACCCATTCCTTACATGACTAAGATGTTTTTCCTGGTCATAAAAGTCAGTTTGTACAGAAGCTTCCTGATGCAGCACATGTTTGAAGAAACGTGCTGGTCACCACAAACCTACTGTGACCTCCGAGCAATGTTGCTCTGCTGTCATAAGAGTGTGTGAAGAGAAAGTGCAAACAGTGGAGCATTTGCAGTGAGGGATTATAAAGCTTGTTCTTTCAGTTTGTTGTGTCTGAGGCTTTCTGAGTGGCAATGACCATGGATTATGCAAATTATCAAGTTAGGCCAAACCGGCTAGGCATTTGTGGCAGCCATCTCACACAGGAGAGTATATAATCGTAAGAATAAGCTGAGGTCTTCAAAGATGTACAAAACAGGCCATTGTGTCCTTAGTCACCATGAGATGGAAAGGAGAGTATCAAAACTCTTGGATGAAGCAATTATGAGTACTGGGAGAGTGTGTTTATCTTGTGCAGGGATAGTTATGGGTACCAATATACTGGAAATCAAATTTCATTTTTGAGCTCAAGAAGGAATCCTTTAATGGATAATTATTAAAGTTGTATTTTGTCCTTTGCTCAGACAATCACCTATGGTAGTTAGAAATCAAGCTCAAAACTGTGCCCCTGACTCAGTAGTCCAGCTCTATTAAGTAAAGCATGTGCTTGATTTTACATGTAAATATGTCTGATTGACTTCAACAGGACTGGAGCATATGCTTAAAGTAAGCAGGCATTTAAGTGCTTTGTTGAGATAGATTTAAGCATGTATTTAAATGGTTTGCTAAACTGGGGACATTGGGGTATGAGTGGGGGATCTGCTGTGTATACAATATCCTTCTCCAAAAATATCACAAACCACTTGAAAATACCATTTATCTATGTCATAGGGGGGATAATAGTCTGTTTGACCTGAGTCAGAAGATGAAGCATGAGTCAAAATCAAGGCTCCTACACCCTGTTTGGATAGGGTAGTCTAAAGTACTTGATTCACCGGGGCTAAAAAGTGGATGTCATATGGTGAGCAACTGGACACTTTATGTCATATATCCAAAGCTTCTAGAAATATATTCAGACCAGTTTGAGTAGAGAATGTGCACTTGGAAGCTCACCAAAACTTTGTACCAGATGAACTTTGCATCTCAAATAATGCAAGAGTAGCCATTCTTTCACCTTGCTGCTTCTGTTTTAGCCAAAAACAGGATGTGTAGAGGTGTGTGTGTAGAAATTAACTGAACTTTTCAAGCCTCAAAAATGGTTTGACTCAATTTAAATCAGTTATTGTATCCAAACTGATACTATCACTGCTAATAGAAACAATAACCACCATCACGCATATGTGCATGCAGTTGGATCTGCCCATATCTGGAGGTAGCAATAGTGACCTTCATTCAAGATACCCTGCAGCTTTAGATCAAATCCAGCTTATTTTACCTGCTTGCTCAAGCCACTTGGACTGCACACACCAATAAGGCAAAAAGATTTGCCCATAGAAATACTGAACTCTATCTGATGGATGTCCTTGACAAATTTCTATCAGGCTAATTAGATTCTACCTCTCAAATAAGTCACCTGCTATTTCATCTGGTTACAGTGTTATTTTTCACTTCCTATTTTAATCTGTTGTGTTGTCAAAGCAGTGTATTATTTATGGAATGGTTAACAAACTGTGTATATAAAGGCAGGAAAGCACTTGGGGACCCTTCAAGATGTAAGTCAGCAAAAATATGATGAGATATAATAATAAATTATTATACTAATATAAGATGATGATGATATTACTGTGGCAGCTCAGAGACAAACCTCAGCAAGTCTTTTCCAGTAAGACCAATAAAAAAGATCATTTTCTAGGAAAGTGTGCATGAGCCATGGTATGCAAGGTTTGAAGTCTTAGTTCAGTAACATGCATAAGCACATATTTAGCTTATCTTTCACTGACTTTAATAATATTCGAAAGAATTCAGACCCTTTCTAACCAGTTTGGCTCATCTCTACTATGAAGAGGATTGTTTTAAATCTTTTATATTTGAATCAGATTCAGACTTTAATCATTTTATTTTTAAAAACTTTGAAATAACTCTTAAAGTAGATATATTTTGTAAAAAAAAAAAAAAAAGTAGTGCGCTGAAATGGTACACATTACTACAGAGTCCTGAAACTTATGGGTAAGGCAGTACTAATAGACAAAGAATTGCATTAATCTTGTTTACAGAACTTACCACAGCATCTCCTTCTCTGCAATTACATTCTGTAAAAGAGCTATATTTTTATTCAAAAGAATTTTTTTAAGTTTTAATACGTTTTTTGAATGCAAGTCTCTTAACTACCTTGGAATCTATTTGAAGTATAGCAGAAAACATAATTCTCTTTTAAAATATTACAAAAGCTTAAATGTGCATAAATCTTTCTAGAAAGTATCATTAATAAAAAAAATAACCTAAACAACCTCTCTTGAAAGGGTTCAACCACAATGTACTTAATACTAGAATTTCCTGGCAAGCCTAATGAATTGTTATAAAGTTGTTCCATATAATTACACATCTCAGTGGTACTGCTGTTGAATAAAGAGTTCAAATTGCCTTTGGATATCCTAGGTGTGTTATCAACTTACAGTAGTTAAAGTAACAAGTGAACTAACTTATTTGGAAAAATACCAATAACTCCTGGCAACAGTGCAGCATAAGACACCTGCTGCTATGTCTTTATTCTGAGCTACATTAACTCCCAGTTCCTGAAACAAATTTGATATGTTTTAAAGGACTTTTAATGGAGTTTTCTGTCCATGTAAAATATTATTGATTTGTTTAACTGTGAAATAGATAGTTTTGAGCCATATATCATTGTTAACATTGTATTCAATTGCCAGAATAAAGAAAGAGAATAACCTAATTTTCTGGACAACCAAGGTTAGTACAATTGAAAGTGTTGAGATATTTTTTATTTATGTATGTTTGAGCAATGACTGCAGTAGGAATACGTGACAATAATGTATTAGAGGTGAGAATCAAAATGTGTGAATAACTGCAGATTATGTTGCATTACTAAACATCTATGATCATTTTCACCAGCATAGTCTTGCAGAACTCTTGATGGTTAGTAACTTTGGGCTCAATTAAATCTTCAGCTACAGCTCATGTATCTCCATTAAAGCTGAATGACCCAATTGTTCCCTAGTGTGGAGACATCCACTGAAGTCAATGGAATTACAGCAACAATGAATTTGGCTTAGTGGGGATGAATGGGCTGTCCATCAGGGGACAATTTACCCATGAATTAGTTAGTGCCATTTTTGTCCTATTAAAATTGATGATCTATTGTATGGTTGGATGTCAACAGCCCAACATGATAAATCGTATGAAGAAATTGGAAAAGAGACATTTATTAGAACAATTTTCAGGATTTGGATCTGTTTTGCCCACAACACAATTTTTGATGTGCTGCCCCCCAGAAAGTGGGCAGAACACACTTATGGTGTCATACACTTATGGTGTATCAGAACACACTTATGGTGACATTCACTCAACTCTAGAAGGCCTTTTAAACCTCATGATTCCCCTCCACTTTGTGATAAGCGGTAGGCACTATGCCGCTGAATGGCATGAGTATTGCAGAAGGATTCTTTCCCAATCTTGAATAGACCAAGTACAGAGTAGTACATGAAGAGGTGCCACTGGGTGAAATCTTGGGTCCATTGAAGTTGACTTTCATTCACTGTATTCATGTTTTTGAGTATCTACTGAGACAAAACCCCACACAGAGAGGTAGTAGTCACTACTGCTGCCTATCAGCTGGTATGACATCCATGGAAGGCCTGTGCTCATGTGTTGATGGGGTAACTTTCATCCCTGCTTAGTCACCTGCACAAATTCCAAAGGTGATGAACAAGTTGGTGTATTAGAAGTTAGATTCTTTCACCTTAACAGACTCCCTTCCCCTCAGTCACAGCCACTCAGCACTATTTCTACTCACTAACATATGAGTATGTGGAGGAGGGGGTCTAAGTTCATGCAACTTACATGATGAGGAGCTAAAAGAATGTATAAGAAGGTGTAAATTAAAGTAGGGTTAGGGGTTTGCTCCTTTCTTGTAGACCCTCAATTTAAGAGCTACACCATTAGAAATGGTCAGAAACATTGTGAAAAAATTGTCAATTCCCTCCCCCTATTTGGGGGGTCAAAATCTAAAACTGACTGAAGTTGGGGGTGGATAGAGGGCGGAATACAAGCTCTGTGGCTTTGTTTGAAAAACATGAAAAACATTGTGAAAAAATTTGACAAAATTGAATTTTGGAAAAATTTAACTGGGCCTATACACCATTTTAAATTCCAAAGTCAGTGATCTGGCTGACAAAATTCAGGAAGCACAACTTCACTGGTTTGGATACATACAGAGGATGAATGAAAAGGACCCAGTGAAGATAGCATAGCAGGAGAGGGTATTAGGGAAAAAAACACTGCCAAAAGCCAAAGGAAATGATGGATTGACTGCATCAAAGAATATGTTTAGTAGGTGGATCTTGGTACTGTCTTTGACAAATGAAGATGGAGCATACTTGCCTGACTACCCAACCCCAGATGATGGGATAAGACCTAGATGCTTGGATACCTATGCAAAGCTCATCCAAAATTATCCAGGCCTCTGAGAAGTTTGTCTGGTAGTCTCATGAGAGAAATATTTTTGGTAGTATATCTAGTTTTGGTTATGTTGGTGAGCTCTTTGTTTAACAAACTACTTGTATGGTAGTTCGAGTTCCCCAAGTCAATCTATCCTAAAGATAAAACTAGCACTTTTCCAATGTGAAAAAGATAGTAAGCTGAAATCTTATATTCTTGTGTTAGGACTCTTCAACTTAAAGCAACTGATATTTAAAAACCAGTAAAGTTTATTTACTTTCTCTAGTACTACAATACTCCAATTCTGAACATTGGAATAGATGCTGGTCCTACTGAAGTCAATGAGAGTTTTGCTTTTGACTTCAATAGCACCAGGATTCTCTCCCTCCCCCCTTTTCCCCTTTATTTTGGCACCAGAATGTGACTTTTGATGGACATAGACACACATATATAGCGAATAATACAGACATACATGCATCTGAACATTCATATGACTGGAAGTCTGAAAATTGCCTAACAAAAAGTGAATTTTGGGCATTCTGTTTTTGGGAAACTGGAAGTCTTTGTGTTCTCTACACTGTGAAAGGGAATGGCATGCATTCCTCACTCAAATGCACGGCAGAGGTTTACTTACATTTTAAAATGTGCAGGCTTTTAAAGTTTCCATAAAATGAAGCTAAACAAATGCAGACATTTCTGTTAGAACAACCTGTTTAAGTTTGTCTAAGGTTTATAACTCAGGTTTGAAAACATTGTTCAAATAGTAACTAGGCATAGAAAGTCTCATCCTGAGATGACGATGATTGTTTTTATTATGATGTTAATGACAAACTCGTGGCTAAATCACAACACAGGGTATTTTATAAAATCCCTGTTTTTAATTCCTAGCTGTGCTACAAACTTTCTTTGTGACCCTGGACATGTTATTGAACCTCTCTGGGATTCAATTTCTCCTCTATAGTATGGTGATAACAAGACTTCCCTATCTCACAGAAGTATTGTGGTGTTTACACTGAGGCCTTGGCTACACTTACCCGCTAGTTCGACGGCTGGAAATCGAACTTCTGGGTTCGACTTATCGCGTCTAGTCTGGACGCGATAAGTCGAACCTGGAAGTGCTCGCCGTCGACTGCGGTACTCCAGCTCGGCGAGAGGAGTACCGCGGAGTTGACGGGGGAGCCTGCCTGCCGAGTGTGGACCAAGGTAAGTTCGAACTAATTCGAACTAAGGTACTTCGAACTTCAGCTACGTTATTCACGTAGCTGAAGTTGCGTACCTTAGTTCGAATTAGGGGGGTAGTGTAGACCAAGCCTGAGTGATTTGATAGCCTTGGATAGACATATTGCCTACAGCGCAAAGCACATTGTTATATCAATAATAAATAATATTAATAATATAATGTATCATTTTCAAATGTTTTTGAGTAACTCAAAATTATCACGATTTTTTTACACTCAAAAGCTGTTTTTGAGTTTTCAGTTGCTTAGCCCATTAAATGAAATTTTCAGTTGCTTAGACCATTACATGAATAAATCTTTGTTTTGATATTATACAATATGTTTTGAAACTGACTTGTCTGCAGTGTATCATTTTATGTGTGTGTATTATGTTACATATTATACACACACTATGCACAAATTCTAATTGCTTAATTAAACAACAGGATATCACCTAATCAGTTTTCTTATTGTGGTTCATAATGTCTTACCCTGGAAGGACATGGTATATTGTATTTTGACCATGAATCACCTGTCCTTTGCCGGTTTGTTTCAACCTTTAATGGTCTTACAATAGCTTTGGAGTACATGAAATTGGAAATGAACAAAAGGAGGAAAATCCCTCTGCCCATTCTTGACACTTGCTCTCAAGGTTACAGGTGACAAAATCCCACTTATTGTAGGTAAGACTTTGAAACCAATACTCTGCTGTATATTTTGAGAGTGCTTTGTGATGCATAACATGCAGCCAATGCACCCATCTGACAATGTAGAAAATCCACAGGAAAAAAGGAAGGAAGGAAGGAAGACAGTAAAAGCTATGTGCATGCAAGTCAGCTATTTTTGAACAGTTCACAAGTACTTTCCTGATCAGACAGACGCTGTCATTGAACTATAAAGCCCCTTGTCTCCCAAGAAAATTCAAAGGTGTTTTTTTAATTGTGTATGTGTAAGAAGACAGATACTAGGTAGTGAAGTTGTTTGATTTTGTCAGGAGGCGAATTAAAAATATTTTCAAAGATTTTGCTGTTACTTTTTTAATGCCATTTTTCTTGGCTGATTAATGAAGAACTTTTGAAACAATTTAATCTATCTTGGGATGTGAGTATTAGTTTATATTTTTCAAGGCTGATTACTGAAGAACTTCTAAAACAGTTTAATCTGTTCAGGGATGTTAAATAAATACGTCAACATTCATTCATTGAATGTTTTGTGTCTGTCACAGCTAAACTAGAGGAATGCTGAAATAAATAGGATTCAGAAGTCTCTCTCTCTATTTGCTCAAGAGCTAAGAAAATGTCAATATGTTTCATATTATATGGAAGCTTCAAACTCCTTACTAAGATGAATGTGTTTCAGATTGAAGATTTTAGGAGCTTTAGCATGCAGTTTATAGTCTGGCATTCTGCCACATCATGGTCTATAACCTTGTAGCTCACTATTATGCAAGTAACAATTTGGCAAGGAGACCAGAGTGCTTAGATTTTCTCTAAGGGCAATCATATGTTTCAAACTTCTTATACCAAATTATATTTGACATTTAATTTGAACCCAACTTATCTTGAAAAATAATTTAAAAACCTCTTGTGTAATGCTGCTAATAAGCCAAGTGTGTTTCATTTTAATTTTGAATTTTTTCATTTATTTTCATATGTAGTTATATAGACAGCATATATTTAATTTGGAAAGAGAAAAATACAAATATATATGGAACATTTAGAGCATCAAGGTAAGGATTGCCGAATATAAAATTAAATAAAGATGATAATCAGTTGCAAAAATGTTAAAATTCATACATGCATCTCCCATTAATTAATTCTTACAAAACAAGACTGACAAGTACACATGCATTCAACCATGTTGTACAGGGAATTAATACTGGAGAATGACATATGAAACATAATCATGTTCGGAAGTTGGTAATTAATCTGGGAAAGGTCAGTTCTAAAATGCTTGCTTCCTTTCAGACCTCTTAAATTTAGCAAACAGAGGTCAGAATCACATTTGTGACAGAGCACATTTAAATGAAATCCTAGATATGGCTGGGATGAAGGTTGACATAGACCTATTTTATACTGATAGAGCAATCCCTCATTTCAGAAGCAGCCTGAACTGTAGATTTGAGTGCCTTCTAACTGACAAGATCCCCAAACTGTGTATTCATTATTCATATTCTGTTAAACATGAGTGATATTTTGATACCCCTATAGTTTTGTAACCCTTCTAAACAAAAGGACCTGATGCAAAGCTCTTTGATATAAGCAAAACGACTTCCACTGACTTCACAGGACTTTAGATTAGGCCTTATATTAGCTTATTCAGTACCATATTGATAAGTTACATAATGAAGCATTGTTGGCCATTCCATTTAGTTTATAATGTAACAAAATGAGATGCCGAGATGGATAACACAAGGAGATGCCAGAGACTTGGGGAGCAAGTTACCTTTATCTGAAAATGTTTGCTTTTCATTAGTAAAAGAGAGAGTTTAGCAGCAGGTGTTTTGCTTTTTGCCCCCTTGAATCTCATATTAGTGTTGAGAACTGAAAAGCTGTAGAAAAAAAGTGTGCAGACTGTAAAGATGTACTCAGATTTAGAAGAAGTTTGGTATCTACACACACAGAGCCTGCAACTTCTCCCACTGCAAATAATGCCAGAGGATTGGACTCCTGGGTTCCATGTTTCTGCTTTGATTGTGAAAAGGGTAATCATTTTGATAGACCATAAGGGAACTGCTGCTACTGAAAGTTAAGGAATGTCTGCGTGAAAAGCATTACTTGCAAAGAAAGACTGGCAAAACTTTTGAATTAAAAATAAATAAATGAATAAGCAGCATTCAGGCTGCTTCTGAAATTCAATAGCTTGGTCAGCTACACGCTCTTATTATTCTTAGAACAGTTACACTGCAGGGAGAAGTGGTAAAGCATTCCAGAGACATCTCTGAAAGTGTCTCTCAACCCTGTAGGATCTCTTCTGGGAATAAGAGTCCTCGGCCATACTGCTGAGATTGCTAACAAAGGATTGGCGCCAGTGTTGTAGTGCTTTGGTGTAAGGAATACCAGTCCACTCGGAATTGGACAAAGATAATCAGATTCATTTAATATAGGCCATAAAATAGTATCAAGGTGATTGTATTTTATAATCTACAGTGTTGGATTTTAATTGGGGAGCCAAAGATTAAAGGTTCTATTATCCTACAACCAATCCCCTGAGCCACTCGTTGCCCTTGAACATTTCATTTGCATAAAGAAAAGAAGAAACACCCTTTCATCAATGTTCTTTCTTGTATTTTCACTATAAACAAAATAATGTTTTCACCAGCCAAATTGCTTGTGACTTCATGAAGAGGAAATGTGAAGTCCAGTAGAATAAAGAGATGTAGGACAAACAGTAAATCCTGTTTATTGAAGAATGCTTTTGGCCAGCTGAATCAATTCTGAAGATATTGCAATTTAAAATTGTAAACTCCTCAAAGCAGGGACTACTTTCTATGTGTTTATACAGCACCCAGCAGCACAATGGAGTCCCCAGGGGCGGCTCCAGGCACCAGCGCAGGAAGCACGTGCCTGGGGCGGCAAGCCACGGGGGGCGGCCTGCCGCTCGCTGTGAGGGCGGCAGTCAGGTGGCCTTCGGCGGCGTGGCTGTGGGAGGTCCGCCAGAGGTCCGCCGGTCCCACAGTTTCAGCGGTAATTTGGTGGCAGGTACGCCAAAGCCGCGTGACCGGCAGATCACCCACAGAAATGCCGTCGAATCCGCGTGACCGCAGACCGCCCACAGGCATGCTGCCGAAGGCCGCCTGATGCCGTGCTTGGGGCAGCAAAAAACATAGAGCCGCCCCTGGGAGTCCCAATCTTGAAAACTTCTCTACCAGCTTGGATCTTTCAGATTTGGGAATAACAGCAACAATTTGGTTAAGCAACACTCTCCCCTACCTGCCAGGCAGGATTCCTTCTCTGTGAGGGAAATTCTCACTCAGCACCAGCATGGGGACTGAAGGGCATGTTTTTTGCCTCCCCTTTCCTGGGGTTGCCATGTTAAGTCTCTGGGGAAGGTTAGCACAGACCTAAGGGCTGCCCTAACTTGTGACCAACCTGCAAAAGCCACTATGAGCCGTGACAACTAATGGCCACTATTATAATTCACTGTCAACAAATCACTGAGAAAGAAACTCAGTCACATTAACACTCCTGGCAGGGACTAAAAGCATACCAATATCACCTCATAATCACACCACTTCATGATCCACATTCTCAAAGGCAGCCAATAGACTAGTATTACAATGTAATATTACAATGATCAGCTGCTTTGCATTCAAACAATATGACAAGTGTAATCTCTGTGCCATATCTAGGTCAGAAGTCGGATTGATGAGGACATCAACATTTTCTGAGATGCACCTTACCACAACTTTACCCACAAAAATGGAAGATGAGATATCAAGTAACAATTAGATAGACGATCAGGGTCAAGGGATGGCTTTTTGTGTGGAGACTGAACACAGATCCCTTTAAAGCACAGGACACTCTGCCTTCTTCAAAGAGGAGTGTGACAATCTCTGCCAGCAAAGCACCCATTAATTCCCCATTGGCTTTCATCATCCAGGAAAGTCAAAGATCCAAAGTGGTATGCAGTGTAGTTGTAGCCATATTGGTCCTATGGAAATCAAGTATTAGAAAGACAAAGTGGATGAGGTAATATTTTTTATTGGACCAACTTCTGTTGGTGAGAGACAAGCTTTCAGGCCTAGATAGAGCTGCTCTTCAGCTCCTGAAACCAGTAGATATGTACTCAGCACAGCTCAGACATGCTCCCATGACTGCTAGCCAGTCTAACATGGCTACATTGCTATTTATACTCATGCTAGCTGAATGAGAGCTGGCACCATGTGTACATGGGCAGGAGAAGCACACCCCTAGCTCACTGTGTAGGTGAAACCTTCTTTGCTTCCAGCAGTGCCACAACTTGAATTAAAATAAAATGTCACTATTTATCAGCTTTTCCATGAAACTTCTGCCACTGGTCTTCCAGCTGTCTTCCCCTTCTCTTCACCTATTACAGATCATCTGCATGTAATCTATGCACACTAAGCAGGGGAAGAGAATGCTTAGGGCCCATTCTGTTGATAGTGGATGACGAAAGTTCATTATAAAGTCACCAATAAACAATCAACACAATAACCTCCCAGGGAACACAATCAAAATTGGACTTACTAAAGTACTATGAAAAGATAGGTAAAATAGGTTAGCCCTCTGGCCAAACTTGGAGAGATTTCTCCTTCCAGAGTACCAAAATCCAACAAATGAAAAGTCCAAGGAAAGTTCAACTTTTCATTCCTTGGTTCCAAGCTCACCTCTTTGATTCATGGGTTCACATCTAGTACTTCATGATTGGGCTTCTTGCACAGTAACCCACCCAGCTCTAGTAGAGATCTACAAGCAGTTCAAGGTGTCACCCAAACTCCAGCTTTCTGGTCCATAACACCCAATTCTTGGAGTACTTTCCCCAGCCCTTTGGCTGTCCTTCTAAGGCTCTTCTAAAACTACTGCCAAGACTCAGGCTTTGCTTGGACAGACCGAACAACACACACTATTATTCCATTCAGCTCTCTCACTGTTCCCACTATTTTGAGAAAATGCTACTATTTATGCCCTGATAACTTTTGCAGCATTCCTCACTGTTCCAGCCTCCAACTCCCAGGCTCTTTCTGGACCATACGCCCCCCATATCCCTCTGTTCTGAGCTGGAATTTGGAACAGAAATGCTCTTGAACCTAGGTCTGCATTTGAAGGGCCAGAACACCTGGCTTTTTCTCAAAACTAGCTTTGGTTTAATCATTTTCATTTCTAGAAAGGGCAAGAATGTCCAGTGTCAGAAACCTTTTTAATGAGAAAAATGGTATTGATCTCACAAGCTCACATTTCCCACTAGTTGAGGAGTATAGGATCTTAACTGCTATCAGTTCTCTAGTAGATACTGTAGTTTGGCATACTGTTATCAGCACAAAATTTGCCTTGTCTTCTCTGTGTTCTGTTGTTCCAGGAGTATTTAAGCATGTAATAAATTGAGTTCCAATGAGCTGGAACCTCCTGCTTCAGCTGATTTTCAGCAAATTGTTTTCCAGCTGCAGTTTCGGAAGGATTTTTTCCTATTCTTGAAAGGAGGACTGTAGCAGCCACACATTTTATATGTCAACTCTAAAATAATTTTAATTGCTTAGTTATTATCCACTAAGTCGGTGAAGAGTCTAAAGTGTGCTGAAATCATCCTACAAGCACAGCAACTTCTATAGTTTTATTTTACTGGCACAAACCCTGCTATGAATAAATGCAATCTCTCTGTTTCTCTCTCTCTCACACACACACACACACACACACACACACACACACACACACACACACACACACACACACTCTTATGTTAAAAGAATGTTAAGGTTGCAAAGTCAAGGACTCGAAAGCTAGGACATGCCAGAACTAAGATTGCCTGTGTGACCTTAATTCACCACCCACTTGTGAGCATGCATTGTGATACAGTCTTTAGTTTTCTTCACTAGACCTCTACACGTGTGAAATGAGAATTCCCAGAGGCTTATTTTTCAAAGATTTTTTGTCCAATCTGTCTTTTCCACCTTCTCCACTCAGGTGGCACTACCAGCTCCATTATAATCAAATAGTAATAATAGCAACCAGGGAATATAGTGCTGTAGCACAGAACAATATTTTAATTCTCCATCCACAGTGTATTTTTATACAATGGTCACCTTTCCAATATCTTTCTGGAAAATTCTGCAAGCTTTCCTTTGAATGTGTTGCACTTTCTAAACATAGCATTGTCCTGCCCCATGGTGTTTTACTAAGCTGGTGAGTTGAATTCAAAGCCCTTTTCACATTGGCTAAAAGCCACACCCTGGCACCCAACCAAAGCAGTTAGCTTATTTACTTGGGAGATGAGCAGAAGATTAGAAGGGGGTGTAATTTACTTCCTGAATCATGGAGTGGATTCACACATGTCCTGTGGATACTGCTTCATCCCTAGTTCTGTCCTGGTCCCTTAAGGATGCCACATAGAGCAGGATTTGGCACTATGCAGACAGTGAGTATCACGAAAGTGCTCGCATACGGCACCATCACAGCACATCAAAACTGTGTTGATAGGTTCTTCATGGTCACAGGGAGGGGGCTGGATTTGCCCTGTTATGCACCACTCTGATATTTTTACTGTACTATATGGCAATATTATAAACTTTGCTCAGATGAAGTTAAATTCATGGACATATATCAGGTTGTGAGCACTTTTAGGGACATTACAGAAACCTCAAATATCAGAAACCCAGGAAACAAAGAGCTATGGTTGCACTTCTTAACAAGGCCCCCAAAGTAGCTTAATCCTACCTCCACAGGAATGTCCTCAGAATAATCAAACTCATACTACTTTATCTATCCCTGCCAAAGACTTATTTTACTACTGATCATAGAGACTAAAAGCCCTTACTCTTAATTCTATGTTGGTTGTGGGGAAACCTACAGGGGGATGATGGGTTTTGTTCAGGTGGCAGTGGGAGTAGATATGTAGGGAACGAGTGGATATGTAGAAGGGCAGGCAGAGTGAATGGAGTTTGGGAAGACTGGGGGTTGACCTATGATGTGCAGGAGACCTAGTGAACGATCAGGAAAGACTAGAGCTGTCCAGGAGCCTCAAGGGACAGGGCCGGCTCCAGCATTTCTGCCGCCCCAAGCAAAAAAAAAAAAGCCACGATCGCGATCGCTGGCAGCAACTGGAAAAAAATAAAAGCCGTGATCGGCGATGGCAGTTCAGCGGCAGGTCCTTCGCTCCTAGAGGGAGTAAGGGACTTGCTGCCCCCAAATTGCCACAGGTGCTGCCCCTCTCCCTTGGCCGCCCCAAGCACCTGCTTGTTAAGCTGGTGCCTGGAGCCGGCCCTGTCAAGGGAGGAGGAGCCCATTGCCACTATGCTAAAGTATTGGCACATCCAGAGCTTCTCACAGCATGGCTTTCTTGGCTCCTTGGTACACTGCCTTAGCAGTACCATGGCTAGTCATTGATATGCTAATACTTTAGCCCAAGGACACCTGGCTTCTCCAACACTGCTACTTTGGTGCACTAACATACTGAGAACCTGCACAAGCCACGCCCACACATCCCTTTTGATTTCTCCCATCCCAGATGTTCCCAGACAAACTTACTAAATACCTTATTAACTGTTGATAGGAGAGTTTACCATACAAAATTATGGTCCTGGGCATTAGATCTCTGATGGAGAAACAAAATGAAGTAAGTTTTATCTTTCTCCCTCTTATAGTATTTTTGCTAGAAACTGGCAAAAATTTTGATAGTCAACACTGTATTTTTAGGGTGCTGTAACTAAAGAACTCATTATAGTCACCTCAAATTTTGTTCTAAAATTTGACTCGATCCACATCTAAGTGTATTTCAGAAGAGAGTGACAAAATTGGGATTATATTGGAAAGTTAGTCCCAACTGGAGGTGGCCAACATTTTTCAGCCAAATTTTTATTTGTATGAAAAATACAGATTTGGCAACACCAACATGGTTCATGAATTTGTGTTGATTTTGCCTAATTGTTTCCAACCCCCCAAAAATCTAAATGAAGCGGTTTGTTTCAAAATGAAACATTTAAATCTTTTAGTTTGAAACAACTTAACATCAACACTTAAAAATGGTCAAACTCAAATTAGTTTTAATTTGTTGAAACAAAATATTTTGTTCAATGCAAAATGATTTTACTACTTTTTGATTTACTGAATTTAAAAAAAAAATCATTTTGGTATGACCTGAAACATTTTTTTTTAAACTTTTTAAAATTGCCAACAAACTAAAAGACCCATTATTTGACCAACTCTATTTCCAGTCTTAACTATGGAGTGACTGCTGATGCTCTATTATGCATATGAAAAGCCCATTTATAAAAGGACAGCTAGTCAGGTATGTGGATTTCTGGAATAACTAATAACATATTTTTGAAAGATTGCAAGCATTAACTGACCTACAAATGCTTCAAAACTGCAGTGACTGGCCATCTGAATAATAAGGAATATTTTTATTGGGCAGTTTCAGTAAGTGCTAGTTGACTTTCCTCAGGCAATAATCTGGCTGAAGCAGACTGCATGTTTATTTTAAATATCAGCTTTCTTTCAGTTTCACCATGTGTGAAGCTGGTTATTTAGACACTTCCATATTAATATTAATGTGGGCAAGAATAAGAAGAAACTTGTGATGATTTATGAAACGTGTTAAAGGTATTCCCTCCAAGGGCTTGATCTTGGAAAGTGCTGGTGTGGAGTGCTGCACACATATACACAAGTTTAAAAGTGCCGAGCAGCACCGGGAACACAGCCCTGTATTAATGAGTGCTGCTTTATGACTAATATAGTACTCGTCTCTAGGAGGAGGCTTAAGGCCAAAGAGGGGAGGGTATAGCTAAGGACCTCATTTGCATGTAGAAGGTCACACTTAAATCTATGTCTCAGACACGTCCATGCTTTTCCAGCACCTTGCCCATTTTTGTTACTCTGAAATTTTGAGAGTAGAAGAATGGGCACACAGGGATATTGAGGCATACGCTTAACACAAAACCTTAATTGTGGTGTTGTGCAACAACCCTGCACTTTTTGCTCCGCACTGAGTAAGGAGTTGTGGGTTTAAATCCAAAATGTCTCTTCCTCCAATCCATCCCCACCAACTCTTTTTTTTAAATCAGTATTCTATAAAAGATTTTGTTATTATTATTAATTATTATTATGCTGAAATGTACCCCAACTCTGTACTGTAAGCTATAGGGTGCTGAGTCCATTATTGTAGACTATTGAAATAATTTTATATAGGGGTTAGTTTCACCTCTTCCTGATCATCTTTTCAATCACTCAACACTTTCTGTTTAGCTATGTCAATACCTTTTATCTCTGGTGGTGTTTCCCTTCTCAGAGGTACACAACTCTGACCAGCAATCATCCATCTATCCTGTCTTGAGTGACATTTGTGTGTCAGGCAATGCAAGTGGTGTAGATCGTTACAGTCTGTAACGATCACTCTGCCTGGAAACAGTAACAAAAGATAGTGGTTTTAACACTTCAACTTTGATGATTTGGGTAACAGGAAAGACAGAAATGCCAGATTTCAAGTTCCACTGTTTTTGTTTGAACCTATATGGGTTGTTCAGATTATAACAACACTTCTACTAAAGCTATCATTGACTTCTAAGTAAATTGGAGCCAGGAGACCCAATAGACTCATACTGCAGGTGTGAGTTTTCTATTATGGCAAATATGTTCTTGGCTTACTACTAGTCTTTACAGTAATGCATAATTGTTTAATACTAGGAAATCTTCTTTTATTATGGCAGCATTTGCTAATGCTGTTGTAACTAAGAGTCTGTCAGCACTTCTATTATAAAATCCATTTTCAAAGGTTTATAACTTGGCTATAAAATTCACTCTTGGCTGAAATTTGGCATGCCAACTCTCCACCTGGGACTAAATTTAGTTTTATAAAATAATCATATTTAGGACATAGGGATGTAGCTTGTATGATCCTCCAGGAAATTATCTGTTTCAGAAAACTGTGTGCATGTTACTGACTCCCAAAATACAATTTTAGAAACAATTATTAATATGAAGTTTTGCAAGCCAAAATTATTTCCCCCTGATCAGTTTTCATCCAACAGACAGGTTGAGCCAGTGAAATTTTAAGCATTTCACAAACTGCTGGGTGACTTCCATGAGGCTAGCTGTTTCAATACAGTGTACAGCACTTGTAACTAAATGGGTCAATTTTTCACATAATAATGATAGGAAAATAATCATATTTCTGGGAGTTTTAAATGCAAAAACAAAAACTTGAAATCCAGTTGATGTCATTTTGTGTGAAAAAAACAAAAATGAGCAACAATTTTCCTGTGAAATTCCATGAAACAAAAATAGTGTATTTCACACAGCTTTAGTATTTAAAAAAATTGTTTAAAAATGGACTGAACCCTATGATGACCAAGAAGGTACATTTCCTTACTGAGCAGCTCTGGCCTAAGGGGAGAGCGTGGCAGGAGAGCTTACTTTGGGTAAAAGTGAAAATTAGTGATGGTAGAATTAAGATTTAATTATAGGTTCTGTATTTTCACTGATAATACCTGAAAAAATAAGTTAGATCTATAAAGGCTCAACGGCATCACTCTTTAAAAATAAAATTACTATAAAATTTTGTGACAGAAATTTAAATTTAATTTTCTCTTCATACACTCACACAAAGTAAAGCACATACTAAATGATACTACTTGTGAAAGGTGTGATCAGATCTTTATATACCTTATTTCATTGCCTCTGTACTATGGTGAAGGATTCTAGAGAATTAGCCTGTCTCCTTCCCATGTCAGAGAGTGTCCAAAATATAGTACGTGTATTAATTTGTTTTCACTATTTACTAATTCTGCATGTCTTAACATACAACAAAAATGTTTGAAAGCATGCACATGAAATATATTGGGGCATATGGAAAGCCTGACTACTACCTGGTATTAAAACAACTGGAGATATATTTTATGAGGGGTCCTTTCTGTGATGAGGTGCTGTAGTCAGAGTTTTCAAAAATGGATGATACTAACTGTGAAGGAAAATCATACAGTCTGATGCATCTTTCACTTTCCCTTGGCTTATTGCTACTGGACATGACTGCATCAGGACATTTAGAGCTATGCTGTGGCTATAGAAGTCAAAGCTGTCTTGTGAAAAAAGGATGGATGGAGGAGTAGCATACCGATGGCAGTCCTCAGAGACATTCGACCTGCTCATGGGATAAGGAAACAAAAAGACTGTGTTGGGGAAGTGCTGAGGAGCAGTCCCTACAACTCCTTTTTGGGGTGGCAAAATGTGCTTACCCCAGTCCAACCCCATGCTCCCAGATGGTGTGGAAGGTTGCCAAGCTCTGGTTGTCCTTAACCCAACCCATCATGACATACACTTTGAGCTCACTGGCACCACTGGTAGTGCTGTAATTCCCTAGTGCTAGTGCGCAGGGCTTGCAAATGTGATGGCAACTGTCTGGGCCAACACCAATGACTGAACTGGAGACTCTCCAGGGATGAAAACATGAGTATCTATACCTTCAGATAAGGAGCCAGGCTCTGTTGCTGAGCTCTAACAGACAATGTATGCATTGGACAGACATAACAAACACTGACTAGGGGGCTCCACAAGCACCAGTATTCTGTACAGGTATGTGAGGAGAAGAAAGGCTCCTTGGACACCAACACCTCCTCCATCACCTGCACGCCCTGTGCTGAAGCTATCAAAATACACCCCATAGATTTTTCCCATGCATGGACAACTATTGGATCATTCCTGCTCCTAGGACAATTCTTGACAAACATAACATTATATCATAACAAACAATGCAGGGAGAACTAAACAGATAGTGCTAGGAAAGATTGGTGCTTGGTTGCTAGAAAATCTGGAGTAGTACTTTGGCAAATGAAAAATCTTCATAGACCCCACTGGACCCCAAGGAGGGATTGTTCCACAGGGGTGCATGGGAAGGTGTAATCTAATGGCAAAGAAATACAATACATATTTTAGGCTTCTGTAATAAATTGGCTACTTGTTACCAGTGAATGACAAATATAATATCTGATATTCTGAGCCATAATATTAAGTGGTCACCAAGGATGGAGATTGTGTGTGATTCTGGAGAGCTGACAGGTGTTTCTAAAGTTAGTTGGTAGTGACTCATTGTAAATGTTTCATTATAAGATGCTGTAAATCAGTAGAATCACCTACAGTAAAGGACTAATATTGAGAGAACATCATATGAGCAGATTATTTATTCACTAAGGCCTAATAACAGAACATATCCCAAGTAGCTAGTTATATACTGGAGAAATTCCTGAGGTTGAGGACAAAGAACAGCAGTGAAGTAAATTGAATTAGGAGAGGAAGTGCCTGCCACACAAGTCATGGAGGAGAAGAAACTGTGGGGGAGGGCTGTTTAACCAAGCCAAAAAAATAAGCATTCCTACTCATCCTTCCTTACACTAACCCCGAAGCACATAGTGGCAACAAAGTAACTCTATCACCACTACTGAAGCCTCAGGGCTACAGCAGCCCTTGCTCCATAGTGGTTAGTGAATAGCCAGGTAAATCTGCAACTATACCTCCCTATGGCTTGCTCTCCTCCTTCTGAACCCTGCTTCTGGCTAGGGAAACCCTATAGAGCACAACCGTGTAGACCTCCTATATGTTGTTTTGCAAATCTCTTGCAGGAGTGAAAGCATATTGGTTCTTCTGTAGCTCAGACAGGAACAGGATTTGTCCCCAAATGACAAAAAAAAAAAAAAAAAAGAGTAACTAATTGCATATGGGCTGACCCTTTTCATCATCTTAGGCAATGGGATGGCCACATGTCCATCTCCATAATATAGATCTGCTAAGGTAAAGCTCAAAAAAGAAACCTACAGTAATGTTCCAAACCCATAAAGCTAATTCTGGGCCTTACCACTGGCTTAAGAGGATTCACAGTTCAATTCACTGCTCCCAGATAGCCTTAAACAATAAACAAGACTGATTCATCCTTCAATTCTTTCTTTCCTTTTATAGGTTGGAACTGTACTTTGGTGGTTTAATTTACCAAGCCTTCTAATATTTAGTACAGAAATAGGAACCCTCAGTAATTATCAGGATATTTTCTTTCTTTATTCTCTTCTAGTTCTGTAAAACAAGTTGAAAATTAAAGAGGACAAGAAAAGGAAAGGAAAGAGATGAATACTAATATCAATATCACTCTCACTGGGTAGTTTCTATCAGAGTTTACTCAAATTTTCTCAAGCATGGTTTTGTACCAATACTACTTCCTCTTCTATTATGGGATATTTGCTGGTTGTATATCTACTGCAATGCAACCACTGCAAAGAGAAAAGATATCAAAATTCACTAAATTACAGAAGTAGAAATAGCGCCTCATGTCCTTGGCATTCAAAACTAAAGAGCTATTCAGCCTTCTGCAGTGACACATACATACGTGATGCATAAAACATCTAGCAGTGTTGTTTTCAGGGTTTATTACTGATTGCTAATGCACTTTTCCCATGCTGATAATATTGACTGAAGTTTCTAATTTTTGTAAGGTGCTAAAGTGTCCCAAGAAGCAACCATATTTGTGGTAAGTTGTCAGTTGAACATCCACTAAAATTGGGGGCATTTTTTGTAATTCTAGAAAATATTTTAAAACCATATATGTTTAAAACCAATACATTTCTAATGATCATAGAGATATATCAGTGCTAGCAATGTCTTAGGATGAAAATCCTTTATTTATCTGCATAGGTTCAGCAGCTTCATTGTTACTACCCAGGTGTATAACAGGAGCAGAAAGCAAGAGGAACAATAAACCAATAGTTAGGTTACTAGCCATAGATCTAGGTTCAATTCTTTGCTCCTTCACAGACTTCTTGTGTGACCTTAGTCAAGTCATGTAGGGCCTGGTTTATAAAGGTATTTAGGCATTTAGGAATGGAGATAGATGCCTAACCACCTAACTCCCATTGATTTCAAGGCCTAAATGCTTTTGAAATCCCAACAAAGTGCCTAAATACCCTCCAAATCTGGCCCTTTGGCACCCTGTGCTTCAGTCCATCATAGCATTTACCTACTTCACATGGATGTTGTGAGGATAAACACATTAAAGATTGCGAGAAGCTCAGATACTTGAATAATGGGGACCATATATGTACCTTAGATAGGTAGAGAGGCTTTGGCTTATTGGTAGTAACAGAGATAACTAAAGGCAGAGATAGTTTTTCACAAGCTCAGAAACTTATACAATGTGTCAAAATGGTAATGGACTCAGGATGACTTCATGAAATATGAAAGTGATCATTGATAAAGAGATATAAAATTCTATGCTCTCAAAAATATACATCACATTTTAAATCAAGGGGTAGTATTTTAGAGTTATACAGATGCCATGTCCAGTCTGGATTATTATTTAGATTTTAAAAATCTACTGCAGGTAGAGATATGTAAGAAATATTAATGTTAAAGATAGCCATCTAACCAGGTGTTTAGCATGACTCTAGAAAGAGGAAAGCACTGTATTAAAAATTGGAGATAAAAAAATACTGGGATATTACAGCTGTTACAAGAGAAATCTCTGTAAAATGGAGAAATGAGCCATTTGGAAGAAAAGATGAGCAGTTTTATATTGCATGCAAACTGTTTTCACTCTGTCTCAATCAAACAAAGAGAGATCAAGATAACAATATCCAAGGGAAGAATAATAGGAGGAATAAATAATTAGGGATAAACTAAGTACCATTTATTGATCAAGGTCATAAACTTTATCAGCTATAAAGACATGGGATGATTAAAATTTTATTAACCATTGGGAAATTCTACTTGAAACCCTAAAACTAAAACATTCCCCCTTGTGCCAAGACAGGATGAAACTTTATGCTGAGAGTTATTTAGGAAGAAGAGTCAGGGTTCTTACTTCAGACAGACCTTCCTGTAGCATGATCTATAAATTTCTCAGTAGCCTGAACCGCAGGTCTATATTGAAGCATGAACCATGACCCCTTTTCACAGTCAAGTCAGGTTATCTTTAGATTTGGGTACATCATATGAAAAAGTGTGAATTATTTAGCCTTTATAGCTCCAACCTCTAGCGTGGGATTAGGAAGGTGTCTTTTGTATATGGGGTGGGGGGAGAGCGAAGCAGAAGGAAGGGTTGTAGTAGCATAAAATTTCCTTTGATAAGGTGCTAAATTAAACTATATACGTTGTTTTTTTTGGGGGGGGGGTTGATGGAACAAGCTGCTATTATAAAACCTGCAATACATTTACATCTTTAAAACCACTGCTTGGACCAGCGTAACATCTATCCATGTATGGAGAAGCTCACTTATAAAATGGACAGATTACAATAGAAAATAATAAGACAATTAAAAGTTTATATTGAAAACAGCCTAACTTCTGTTACAAGGGCAAGTCATGAAACGGTATTTCAAGGGGACTAAACTGACCACTTATAGTTGAAGGGAAAAAAAGGGTGAGTGTTTAGGGGATGGGGGGAGGGGGAAAAGCACAAAACTTCTTTTTCAGGGATAGCAGCAGCCCACAATCCTTTATCTGTGGCATAAACTCTTCCATTTGAACAAATGGGTAGGAGCCTTTGATAGCTCATTGAGGGAAATATGGGCCAAAGAGAATCATATTTTTACCTGATATGTGGACACTAGGCATCAAATAAAGAATTGCCTTAAAATAATGAATGAGCCACCAAACACATATTTACAAAATGTACCCCCCGTCACCCCAGATTTGATGTGGTCTTATTCCTGTTCACTGCTCCTTCATTTTAATCCACACATTATTTCCTCATCCCCATTTCCTTCCTATAACCATGTTCCTGCACATCTACATACACCCCATTCTTCACCTGATGGCTCTTTGCCTAGCCCTAACTAGGGATGTGTGAATAACTGATTTGTTTGTTTGTTTAATGGCCAAACCAAAGGTAAACAAAAAATATTTTGGATTGACCAAATTTTTCATTTGGCTTGAAACTAAATATTTCATTTGAGTTCTTTTTGCTTTTTACAAAATAAAATTGAAGATAAATTTGAAACAAAAAGTGATTTCAAAATGAAAAATAAAAAAATGTTTTGTTTTAAAAATGCCCAGATGAAGATTTGATTTCTTTTAATGTTTTTAAATCAAAATAATTTGAGAAATTCAACACACATTTGCAAAATGTTTCAATCAACCTGAATTTGCTTTTTTCGGTGAAAAATATTTTGTCCAAAAATTTCACTCAGCACTAGTTCTAACACATCTAATTCCCTATCTTTCCCCCCAAGAAAACTACTTCCCTCTTTGTAGTTCCATTCCTCTTTATATAGTCTGTCACACCTAGTCCTCCTTCTTTGTTCTATGCCCCAACTAAGCTGAGTTATCCGTGCTGCTCCAGTGTGGTGTCTACAGGTTGTATCCGTTACCTTGGAAAAGGAACATGCAGGACTGCACCTGTGGTTTTCCTGGTTGTAGGAGGGATGAGCCTGTGCAACAGAAGCAGGCATATGCTAGTTTTCCTGCCTTCTGGTGGTCTTCCATTCCCCCATTCCTTGCACTCTACTGCTTCTCCCTCACCCTGTCCCCAGTCAGTGCAAAAGGGGACAGGTAGCCCTAGGCGATTTTTACCTTCTTTTTCAGAGCATTGCACTCTTGGGGACCTTATGCCAGTGAAAATAGTTGCAAAAGGATTACTGTACTGAGTCAGATCAGGATCTTTCCAGTCCAGTATCCTGTCTCTTACAATGGCCAGTACCAGTTGCTTCCAAAAATAGTGAGCACAGAGGAAGATTAGCAGCAAATTTAACTCCCTTACTCTCTCATATCTATGTATAGCCCATGTTTATCTCTGCATATGTTTAAAAATATTCCTTACAAGTCAATCTCTTTCACACATAGCCGCAAACTACAAAAACGAAACTGAATAAAATATCAAATGGGTGAAGAAAATAAGATGGAAAAGAAATGAAAAAATTAATTGAAGAACGTATAATTTAAAAAATGAAGGACTCAAATGAATTATTCAGCAAATATTTTTCAATCAGCGCAAATTGCAAACAGTGATTAAAAATGGAAATTAGAATCACCTTGATAGACCAGTACCATGGCAAATGAAGTATTCAAATGAATAATCTTACTGAGCACATTCAGTAATATATTATTAAGATGTATTTTTCAAGCAGAAGTTATAGTATTATGCAGAAATAGTATGGGACCATTTCTTCATATAGCAGCATACCATGTAAATGAGAACCATAAAGGGAAGGATGTGTGTGTATGTGTGTGTGTCTGTTGGAAGATAGGTGTAAGAAAGAACAAACATTTATATATACAAATTTAAGATCACAAACAAAATTCCAGATAATATGAATTGTAAATCAGGAATTGTGCATTAATATATCCATTTGTATTTCCCTACATGTCAAGGACTTGTTTACCAAACAAGCTAATCAATTTATCAACTCTCTCTAATTAATCAGAAGAATACAATTATCTTGGATGTGCTGTTGCTTTATCAAATATGTGACATTTGTGGCAATGTAACATGACAGTGATATTGAAATTACAACATTAACCAGTGCTGAATAAATAAAACCTCAAGTACTGTCCTTGTTGATGCTGAGAGAGAATACCTGAGATGGAATTGAATATTTCAGGTCCAAGATTAAACTTTAAATCACACAGAACTTAGATGATACAATTTCAACACAAAAATGTGCAGTATTTATGGGAACATCCTCAATGGTGTAGCTAGTGATAAACAGTATAAAGAAGTTTTGATGTACTGAAAATCTTATTGCATTTAAATTATTTTAAAATAATCTAACTTTTGTCAAGGTGCAATACATTATATTCGGCATGTCAGGAACACAGCCTTTTACTTGCCAATGTGAAAGTGTTTTTGTATATTACACATAAATTATTCAAACATCTCATGTCTGGATTGGTTGGTTTTAGTACTTTGTTGATATTTAGTCTTCAACCAGAATTTGAACTAAGTCTTTCTCTAGAGCAGTGGTGGTCAACCTGCGGCCCATGGGCTGCACACAGCCCATCAGGGTAATTCACTGGCAGGCTGCCAGATAGTTTGCTCACATTGGCACAGCCGCCCACAGCTCCCATTGGCCGGGAGTGGTGAACCGCAGTGACTGGGAGGTGCAGGCAGCCATGCAAATGTAAGCAAACTGTCTGGCAGCCCGCCAGCGGATTATCCTGATGGGCCACGTGCAACCCGTGGGCCGCAGGCTGCCCACCACTGCTCTAGAGATACAGCAATGTTTGACTGCCTTTATTTTCAATTTTCACTGGGAATGGGCTAAATCCTATTTTGCAATTTCCAAATCCTTGATCCTGCAGAGTGCTGAGCACTCTGGCTCTGATCTGGCAAAACACCTAAATACATGCTTAACTTTAAGCACATGAGTAGTCCTGTCAATGTCATGAGGCTACACACTCACTTAAAGTTAAGCACATGCTGAATGGGAGTCTTCACTATTCTAATTTAATCATTTAAATCCTCTACACAGATAAAATTGTTGTCAGACAAAAATGACACATCTTGGGCTAAAAATTCAAAACAAAAATATGCAAAATAAAGTGCACATTTTCAGGATGGCTTTGTTGCAGAAAGTTATTAAATTAGGCTATTCTACCAGTTGTTTTCTATGCCATTTTCATCTGTCTGCCAGACACAAGCATGCAAATATGTCTGCTAACTATGTACATTGAGTAACATGAATTTAAGTACAAAATAGTTATCAGTAGAATTAGTCGGAAAATGGGAAAATATTTTGCACCTTTTTTTTCAAAATATTGTCCTCTTTTCTTCATCAAAATATTGAAAAACTCAAATGTTTGGCCCGCTTGCCCTATAGCTGTGAGCGGGGGAGAAGGAAGGAGAGAGGGGAATGGGATGAAAATTTAACAAGACTTCTCCCTTTTTCTTATCCAAATATTTTGACGGGGTTTTGTTTGTTTTGTTGTTTTTTGACCAGCTGTGATCATCAAGACATCTGTCATTTCCATTTTTCAGGTACCTGCCTTGGCCATCTGACTTCCCCTATAATTTCAGCCATTGTCACTGAATATGATTCAAACATTAAGGGCCAAAAATGATGATGTTTGCTTATGCGCAAGTGCATTAAAGGACTGTCCAAAAATGGCTAAGCAAATTGTTTAATCTGCATAAGTAAGTGGAACTACAATGCTTCACTACATACTTGATGACTATTCCTTCCATTTGCCATGGGGGAAGCAAATCAACCCCCAAAAGGCAACGCTATCCACCTTCATACCAGACTACGCATCCAGCTGGCTGCTAATAGGGAAGCAGGCTGGGGACTAAATCTCCAAGAGCTTCTGTTGTGGTGGTGGTGACTGCCTAAATCAGGAATATTGTTCTGTGACTTAAAGACAAAATATATATTCTCCTGAGATATGTGGGGCACCTAAAAACTTCAGGATCAACTCCAAACATATCTTACACATATTGAATGTTTGTATAACTGAAAAAAGAGTGATATTTGTTCTTTTCTCAAAAAGAAGAACAGGAGTACTTGTGGCACCTTAGAGACTAACAAATTTATTAGAGCATAAGCTTTCGTGGACTACAGCCCACTTCTTCGGATGCATATAGAATGGAACATATATTGAGGAGATATATATACACACATACAGAGAGCATAAACAGGTGGGAGTTGTCTTACCAACTCTGAGAGGCCAATTAATTACGAGAAAAAAAACTTTTGAAGTGATAATCAAGCTAGCCCAGTACAGACAGTTTGATAAGAAGTGTGATAATACTTACAAGGGGAGATAGATTCAATGTTTGTAATGGCTCAGCCATTCCCAGTCCTTATTCAAACCGGAGTTGATTGTGTCTAGTTTGCATATCAATTCTAGCTCAGCAGTCTCTCGTTGGAGTCTGTTTTTGAAGTTTTTCTGTTGTAATATAGCCACCCGCAGGTCTGTCACTGAATGACCAGACATGTTAAAGTGTTCTCCCACTGGTTTTTGAGTATTTTGATCCCTGATGTCAGATTTGTGTCCATTAATTCTTTTGCGTAGAGACTGTCCGGTTTGGCCAATGTACATGGCAGAGGGGCATTGCTGGCACATGATGGCATATATCACATTGGTAGATGTGCAGGTGAACGAGCCCCTGATGGTATGGCTGATGTGATTAGATCCTATGATGATGTCACTTGAATAGATATGTGGACAGAGTTGGCATCGGGGTTTGTTACAAGGATAGGTTCCTGGGTTAGTGGTTTTGTTCAGTGATGTGTGGTTGCTGGTGAGTATTTGCTTTAGGTTGGGGGGTTGTCTGTAAGCGAGGACAGGTCTGTCTCCCAAGATCTGTGAGAGTAAAGGATCATCTTTCAGGATAGGTTGTAGATCTCTGATGATGCGCTGGAGAGGTTTTAGTTGGGGGCTGAAGATGACAGCTAGTGGTGTTCTGTTATTTTCTTTGTTGGGCCTGTCTTGTAGGAGGTGACTTCTGGGTACTCGTCTGGCTCTGTCAATCTGTTTTTTCACTTCAGCAGGTGGGTATTGTAGTTTTAAGAATGCTTGATAGAGATCTTGTAGGTGCTTGTCTCTATCCGAGGGATTGGAGCAAATGCGGTTATATCTTAGAGCTTGGCTGTAGACAATGGATCGTGTGGTGTGTCCTGGATGGAAGCTGGAGGCATGTAGGTAAGTGTAGCGGTCAGTAGGTTTCCGGTATAGGGTGGTATTTATGTGACCATCGCTTATTAGCACAGTAGTGTCCAGGAAATGGACCGCTTGTGTGGATTGATCTAGGCTGAGGTTGATGGTGGGACGGAAATTATTGAAATCATGGTGAAATTCCTCAAGGGCTGTAGTCCACGAAAGCTTATGCTCTAATAAATTTGTTAGTCTCTAAGGTGCCACAAGTACTCCTGTTCTTCTTTTTGCGGATACAGACTAACACGGCTGCTACTCTGAAACTTGTTCTTTTCTGAGCACTGAATTTGCCACAGCACACCAGTTCACTGATCTTTGAAATCCATTGCACTGAGTATGGTTGAGGCCAATAAGGGTCACTTCTGGAAAGTGGCAACAGAGCCAATTTTGCAAAACTGTGCCTGGAAGGATTCCTTGCTGATCTCTTTTATGCTCAGATTTCACCCTGAAGAGGTCAATTACTCTCATTTTACTATGCATTTTTTTTAAATAAAGCAACAACACTCAAGTATGGGACATTTCTTGCCATCCCACCCTACCCCCTTCCTCTTCTCCACACTACCAACCAAACAAAAAAATCCATGTTTCACAGGATGAAAAATATCTATATTGGCCTCCCTGACCTATCTCATCATGTTGCAGTATTCAAGACTTTTGCAAATAAGGATCCTCTTTCAATTTCACCAGTGTGTGGAGATAGCTATCATTCATTCTTAAGGGATAAAGATTTAAAAATCTATTGAGCCAGCAACAATGCCCCTCTTTTACTAAAATAACTTCTCCCCTAACTTCTCCCCTGGCCTGATGTAGCTACAATAAAAGTCGATTAGAAACTCAATTATGCTTTAAGTAGCTAACAAAAAAAGAGCACGGAGACCCCCTTTAGAAAGTCAACTGACAGATAAATCTGAAACCACATTACCCCTGACTGTTGCAAAATTAACCTTAACAAAAGCCATATTTAACCAGAATTTTAGACATTTCTATATAGTATGCAAAGCCAGCACTGTTCTAATGGGGCATTAAAACTGGCAGGCTGAGATCCAAGAGTCTTAAGCAGGACAATGGCCCTCTCACAACTGCTGCAGTTTAAAATGGCTCAGGTGCTAAGTTCAGAGATTTTGGAGAGACGAGCAGGCTTTTGAAATATTCCTAATAATATCCCTGCATGAGCATGAACTGTGTCCTTCATCATGGAAATATTCATTATCTCTGAGCCTCGTGGAAGCTCCTCTTCAGCCTGATGTTGATAGTGCTCTCTAGGATGAAATCAATATGCCTTTACGAAAACACTGAAGTCATACGAAGTTACCAAGCTGGTAAGCAACCAGGACAGATGGCTTTACCAGTGAGTGTTATAAAATGCTTATCCAGCCCTTAGTGGACTCTGCATACTAGCCAAGTTTAAGGGTTTTGTTTAAACGCCCAAGTTACATTAACTGCAGAAAACAAAGAGGCAAAAGTTCAAGTTCTTTGGCTTATATGAAACTATACTGTAATAAAATATTTTTGGTTTAGGACCTAGAATGTCACACACAGACAATCCTTAAAGTAAATCAAGACAGATGTGTTAGTATCAGTCTCCCATAATAGAGCATGAAGGTTAATTTATATGATTCATGCTTCCCAGGAATATGGCACCTCCTTTTTTTAAATTTAATTGATGCAGAGAATGAATATAATTATGATAACGAAGTATAACAGAGTGTGTGTGTGTGTGTGGGGGGGGGGAGGTAGGGGCCAGGCATTGGAGACTGAAAGTTTAACTGTAGAACTCACAGCTGTTACACATTCTACAAGCCTCTCTTGTTAAGGTCATCAGTGAACTGTTTTCCCCTGGGTAAAGGCACTTGTCAAGCCTGAATCAAGTCCTTGTTCCTCTCTTTCTCTTATGGAACAGTTCTTTGTAATAGACATAGGATGAAATAACTGATGATGTAATTTCTGTAGATAAATGAGATATCTGAAACCACATGACAGTGACATGCTAATTTCCCCTACAGAGCTGGATAATTCTGTAGTACTGGTTTTCCAGTTGTAATCGTTAAAGATGTTATGAGTAGGGTTTTTTATTCTTAAGAGTAAATTGTTGGCTCTGAAGTCCTGGCAAAATTCCAACTTTGGAAATAATACTCTGAGTGTCTAAATGCTCCTTCTTCTCCCCCTTTTTCTTTTTTCAAGTTGCTTTGTATTATTTATTCTTCTCTTTTTATAAGTTACAACATCACAATGAACATTGCTTGAAAAAAAAATCTTGCTCAACACACAACCATGGTACATTTATCTTTTAGAATCCTGTAAATACTACTGCTTGGAGGCAGGTCAGATAGTTTTAACCTTTTTAGTGCGGAGCCTCTTGCTACTAAATTCTTGCCTGAAGTATGGCACATTCATAATATGTGAGTTTACTTTCTCACTTCAAAATATATATTGTGTATACACACACACACATGCAAACCCTGATGCCTTCATAGATTAGTCACGTCCAGTATTACCTTGGAGGTAACTGTGTTTCAGTGCTGTTCAAGTGATGATATTACTATATACACTTGAAAACTGTATTAAATATGTAACCTTTCTGCCAGGTAATATCAGCAGCAACAAGAGTGGGGTTTAATACCTAGAGGTTCCTGTTAGCATACAAAACAGAAAAGGCTTAAGCCCACCCATAAATCTGGGAAAACTACACACCACTGGTGGGTACATTTAGAGGCCATATTTCCCCACTCATAAGCACTGAGCTTGTGTATAACAAAAGAAAACTTACTAAGAGAAGAAAACGCAACTGCAACAATGTCTCAGAAGTATGCAAACTGTAAGTAAAACACCTAATCCACAGTATCTTGGGCTGTAATCCTTTGCCTCAGTTTTCCCCGTTACGTTGTGAAAGTCAGACAGATTGAAGTTCCTTTTAATAGGTCTCTTCCCTTTTCCCTCCACTGCTGGCTACTCACGGTTTGTTATCCAAGGCCAGCAAGGTCCTGGAGTCCAGTGGTGCATTCAGGTGGATTCAGCTTCCACCTCTTGAGAGAAAAAGGGTCATCCTGTGATGCCTCCACCTCTGCTGCTGCTGTCACTGTCGCCTCTGCCACTGCTTGACTTTGTTGCTGCTGTATCTGCCATTGCTCAGTGCTGCCACTTTCTACCTGAGTAGCTGCCACTGCCTTCAGGTGCGACGCCACATTCTGTGTCACGTTCTACCACATACCTCAGGCCTTACTGATTTCAGCTCCTATTAATTCACTGGGTAGTGGGAAACATCACTGCTGCTGTCTCCTCTGTGTTGTCTTTCACTGCAATACCATCCATACCACCAAGTCTAAGGCTCAGCCCATAGGCCTGCTTATCAGTCATTTCAGCATTAGCAATCACTGAGAAGAAATCAAGACTCTCAATTGAGTCTGGTCAGCTCTATCTTGAGGGAGGTTTTTAGGACCCTTTAAATGAGTCCACACCACCAGGTACAAACATCTTTCACTCGGATTTGGCATCACTACCCCCCATTTAATGAGTGAGTGCCTGCCGCCAGACCCGGAGGTAAATGTAGACGTACCCTTTAACACTCATCATTTTAAGGGGGAAAATACCAGAACACCATAAAAGAACATTGGCATCATTAAAAATCAGACCCCTTTGGCAAAGTTCCCCTTTACACTACCAGTGTGGAAAGGGTTCTGAATATGAGAATCATGATTTATCATTATGATTGGGTAGCTTTCTACACCCACTTCACACTCATGTTGACTGGTTTAAATAACACCATAATGGAGAATCAGGCCCAAGGAAGTGTAAGCATTCATCCTTCCATCTCGGCTACTTCAAGCTGTTGGCATGAACTCTTTGAATAACTGATTATTAAAAAAAAAAAAAAAAAGATTGTCACTCACAATGTAAAGTGTGTGAATTAGAGGCTGGAATTTACAAAAGTCATTCGCTTCTGGTTGGATAATTCTTGATGGTTGCAAAAGGAATTTGAACTCTGTGTACAATCACTCTTTCCCTATGACATCTTTCTAATGTAGGTGGTATTTAGGAACCTCCCCTCACATTAATCGGAAATGTAGTTGAGTTTCAGAACTGCACAAGCAATATTTAATGATTGCTTTTTGCAAGGCTTTGAAACTAAGCACTTACCAACCCAATAAAATTTTCAAGAACAAAGTTTGCTTAAAATATTACAGCTATAATTTCCAAAAAAGCTGGTTCTTTTCTTTTTATGCTTCCTATGAATTGTCACTTTGTCATGTATTATTTCATGTTATACTGTCCTTGTTCCACATAACACATGAAAGATGACCAAGAAAATGTTTTAGAACTTCTCCATGGAATCTTTCCAGCAATAACTTGGCCCAACACTGCAAGTGTTTAACATCCACATCTGCTTACAATTTATCTGTGTAAATTATGGGTAATTTATCCCTTGGAAGTTATGGAAATTGCATGAATGAGTTAATATGCATAACCAGAATTAATGAATATTAAGTGATAGACACTCCAGACAGTGCATTTCTAAGTTATTATTGCAAGCTTCAGGTGTGCTGGGAAACAGGAGGGTGAAGGCTGTGTGACTTCAGCCATTCGAGAACTGCAATAATCCCCCAGAACTGCACTGCCCAGAGTGTCATATTATTATTATAAAATGGAACTTATTTTAGGAAGTGAAAAGATCATACCTATGCATTAAACAGGGAATATTGAGTTAGGGATGACATCTCTGGCAGACAACCAGAAAGTTCCATTTGTGTCAAAAGCTCTAAAACTACTTCTGAAAGGTTACTGTTACTGCACAGCATTTTTGCTAACAAACTATAGCTCTGGTAATATGGAAAAATATGCTAATGCATACCCTGGAATTACTGATGCACTACAGGTTTTGTTAGAAAAAAGGTGCTGTTTTGCTTAGACATATTAACAACAAAATAAGGGACTGGTCTTCAAGGTGGGTTCAAGATTTACTCTTTCACCTCTACACAATGAATATCTCCAATTAATTTTTCAAAGAGGTGCCACATTCAGAGTTACCTAGGCCACTGTTTGACCAAATGCTGACTTTACAGAAAACTGGACAAAATTGGAACCATCATGAAAAACACCAAGATAGTAGAGACAAAAGATATTACCTCAACCACCTTGTCTCTCTAATATCCTGGGACTGACACTGCTACAACTATACTGCACTAAGATAGTAGGACAGTTCCGGGTTTACTTTCTGCCACCACAGTTTTCTGTAATCAAGAATACAGATAAGGTACTCCAACTCAAAACAGTAACAGTTGAATGATGTAGTAAAGCAGCATTATCTCCAGAGCAAGGACAGCACCATTGTATGTATTCAGATTAAGACCCAGCTCTTGCAAATGGATCCTATGCAGGCAGACCCTGTCCAAATAAGATGTGCAGATACACATGTATTTTTTCTGTGTGCAATCGTGTGTGCACACACGTTAGAAAATTAGGTCCATAAGCTGATATTTCAAAACCACATGGGAGATTTAGATGCCTACCTAATTGTAATTGACAACACCTGTGCACCTAAATCCCAGAGATGGTTTTGAGAATCTCAAACAGTGTACAAAATAGTACTAAAAAGCAGAAGAAACCTAGTCTTCAAAATGAACTCTATTCAGTCAATACAAAAATCAACTCCTCTGGCTCTGTTAGTAACATGCTTTCTTGTATTGTCTCTGGATAGATACAGCAACTCCAAAACAATACGGTTTATTCTTTCTGATTTGGTTAAGATTGTTACTTATTAAAGGCTTGAGACCATTCTTATTGTGGTAGCACTATTCCCTCTAAGCCAGAATGTTGTATATTCAACCCCCACACAAGGATTCTGAACAGTTCTTAGGCTGAGACACAGTGACAATGCCAGAGTGGAATCCAAAAAAGTTGCTTTAATATTAAAAGTGCCATCCTTTGAATGAGACATTAGATGGAGGCTCCTTCTGCCCACGTCTAGAGGATGTGAAAACTTCTGTGGCATTGTTTAAAAAGAATGAAGGGAGGAAAAAACATGCTGTACTGCCCAGAATTGCTTCTTCCTAAACAACATATTGTAGTGGGCTGAGCTATGTGTCAGATGAACTAGTCCTGATTATTTGAAGGCTGCTTTTGCATACAAAGCCACAGCACTAGAGTGTCTAATTCATTGTTTTGTAAAGTTGCTTAGGATAATGCTGTAATGGAAAACCAAATTCTATTCCATTTTGTTAGGTCTCAAGAATTTTATATTGCCCATATCCACAGGCTAACACTTATTAGAACATTTCTGACCATCATAAAATAAATTACTTAGTTTATTGACTGTACTCGGGACATCAGTTTCAATAACTATACTTTTTTATGTTGTCAAGGCTAATTCCCCACTCTGGCACTTCGAGTGCAGAAGGTGGGGGCCTACAAGGTTTCTAAAAATTAAAACTGGCCACTCCAGGCTTATATTAAACTCCCAAGGTAACAGCTTCTCTCTGACCTTGGATTGGTAGATGCTGCCACCACCCAAGTTCAGAACCCTTTGAGAGCCTAGGAAGGCACTTGGGAATGCCTCCTCCAGGGAAGTGCTGAGAAAGCAAGAAAAAAGGAAATCAGCTGTTGCCACCAGCTAATTAAACAATATATGCACAAACCTCTTAAGACACAAAAATCCAATTCTGTTCTTAAAAAAGGTAAATTTTATTAATTAAAAAAAAGAAAGAAAATACATCTGGTAACTCAGGTTATTGTTAGATGTTAAAAGAGCAATTACAAGGATTAAGCACCAAGAATAGCGTTCTTGAGGTCCAGCTTAAAGGTTACAAGCAAAACAAAAGCACCTGGGGTTAGCACAGAGGAATCTACAAGCCATAACGGAATAAAAGGGATAAATCTAATCACATCTTCCTAGACATTTCCTGATCTACTCACATATCTGGGGTTTTAAGTGAGTGGTTTCTAGGTATTATACTGACGATTTTTCATACCTGGCCCAAGCTTCTTACAGCATAACTGCTTTCCTGTCTGACCCTCTCCCGGGGAGAACAACAGACAGACAAAAGGGGAGTCTTGTTTCAATTTTAAAAAGCTTTAGCCTTCCCATTGGCTCTTTTGGCCCGGTGCCCATTCACTTCCTTTTACCTATGCATCACAGTGAGACTTTTTAACCCTTTAAAGGTAGAGCAATTAGAAAACAGCTACTAAGAGGGATTTTATAGCTACTGGCTGGCTGGGTGTCCAAGAAAGGGAGCTACCCCTCCTTCCTTCATTTATCACATATGTACTGCTGATGGTGCCCATTATCAGTATTATAGAAGATAAATAACATAAAAGAAACTTAGGAATCAAGAGTGACCAGAATTCTGAACTAAGGGAACAGTGGTCTTCAGATTATCCAAAGGACAGCATGAAAAATTGTGCAAAATCACATGCCAGATTGCACTAACCAAGAAAACGATGTATGCTATCTCAGTGGATATTGGAGAGAGGCAGACACAGAGATAGAGTTGGTAGTCTGCGGTCCAAAGATGCTCAGAAATATCTGAATAGAAAAACTGAAACCCTAGTGCAATTGGAGCTGCTGGAAGCGGTGGCCAGTACGTCCCTCGGCCCGCGCCGCTTCCAGCAGCTCCCATTGGCCTGGAGCAGCGAACAGCAGCCAGTGGGAGCTGCGATCGGCTGGACCTGTGGTTGTGGCAGATAAACAAACTGGCCCGGCCCACCAGGGGCTTTCCCTAAACAAGCGGCGTCCCAAGTTTGGGAAACACTGCCCTAGCGAGTATAGGATATAGCCAAGATTGAAATGCATTCATTTAACACATGTATTCCAATGCATCCATCTGCATTTTACTATGGAAAAGATAAATGGAGAACCTCAACATTCTCTGCTCTGTAAAATGGAAATCCTAAAAGTCGAGACATACCTGCTTTGGACATAATCCTTCCAATTCACAAACACTGCCAATAAAACTGAATTTTACCTGTGTTAATATTGGTGATGGTGGTGGTATATTAATATTTATAGCTTAGCAACCAGCATAGAGATAGCAATTGTTTATGGTGCAAGGGACACAGACAATGCAGCAAAAGAAATCCAGTTTTCTCGATCAATAATCATATATACAAACACATTCTCAAGTAAGGCTAATGAAGCCAAAACATATTTATGATATGAAACCCTACATTTGGTTCACTCCCATGCCTTCTGGTTTTCGAGCACTGACTCCTTTAAAATGATCTATTTTTTTTCTGGAAAAAAAACCAAACACCCCACAACAAACCAGACTGGTTTTGTTATTGTTTCCCCCACACCCACGGCAGTGTTATTGTGTAAAAATAAAATACATTTTTTTCACATTGATTTAAGCATAAACTCAACTTCCTCATTATATAAAACATTACTTTATGCAAATGTAATGAAAAACTAATTATGGTTTCCCACTAAGCCATGCAAACAGTGCATTTAGACAAACAGTAATTGTATTGGTCTGTCTTCTATTCTGATATTGCTCTGAAACTTGGGTCCCTCAAATGAATAATTACCTACAAAATAATTAAATGTTGCTGATATGCCCTACTCATCCCCCTTGTACACAGAAACAGCGAAGTCTGTCTTCCCTGAAATCTATCTCTGTCATGTTGGATAAGCTTACTGTCCATCACAGAGCTGGCATCGATCCCTAGTCAATTACAGAAGAACATAGCACCATATTAAAAGACAAATAAGGTTTAATTTTAATCACAGGCAGCCTGTAAGTCCATGTTCCATTATAGATTAAAAGAAGCAATTATTTTTAAAAGTAAAGATTTAATGAAAGGTCTTACTAATATATGGACATGTTGCCCCCTCGGCATTCTAAATCAGACTTTCCAGTAATGGTTGAAAGAGCAGCAAACAAGCTCAGCATGTCATGAAGATGCTTCCCAGAGAGTGCTATTTTTCCTAAAATTGCTAAGCAATGCAACTTCTCATGAAATTTGCTCTGTAAGTTTACAGGTATTAGAAAATGTCATTTTTTAATTATTGAAAAGTACATCTTTATTAGCCAACAAGTACACATTATTGGCTAGATTCTTCAGTCACTTACACCAAAGCAATGCAAATTCCATTGACTGCATTAGAATTACTCCACATTTAGGAATCTATCTATCTATTCAACTTCCATTGAAGTCACTTGGATTCTTTCCACTGACGTCAGCAGGAACTGGCCCTTAGTGTAACTGACAGAAGAATATAGCATGATTTGTGTAGTATATGTAATTGAGGATTATTTTATTTTAACACCCCACTGGTGCAACTCTTCAAAATGGTAACTCCTCTTTCAGGAATGAGGTGCAATTAGAATTTAGGCCCTGATCCTGCAAAGACTTAAGTGCATGTGTAACTTTATGCTGATAAAAAGTTCCGTGACATCTACAACACTACTTGTGTATGTGAAGTTATACACATAGCTTAAGTTGAAGTATCAGAACTGAAGGTTCTGGTATTTGTAAGAATCCCTGAATAAACCCTGTCTCCCAGAGTTACATAATGGAGGTGCTATGCTGATTTAATGGGTAGTAGCAACCATAAGACCTGAAACCCCTACTTTTGAGGGAAAACTCCATTTTTATTCTCAGTATCCACCAAAACATTTAGACAAAAGACTTCACTCCAAATGGATATTTAGAATTTAACTGATCATTTCAGTTAAAAATGGAGAAATCTTCTCAAACTCGTTACAGTCAGGAACAGTCTCATTTTCATGAAGTCCTTTGTTTTTTTCTATACCATCTCCTGACAAAACAATGTCAAGCTACTGGATGCATACAGTAATAATGCATACCACACAGTGCTGATTGTAAGTATGTATTCCTTCCATGTCAAAGGATTCCAAAGTACTTTATAAATTAAATATTTACTTCATTATTGAAATGCTGCAACTGCTGAAAGGGAATTGGGAGTCAGATTGGGAGGAAAGAGAACGAGTTCATGATTTTTTTTTAATACTATTCAATCACCACTCATCTTAAAGACACACATACAGAGTCATAATACAGTTCAGGGAAACCAATTAATCTACATCTGATGGGTGAAGGAATGAGTGAACTCTGCCAAGATTCACCCTACTCGTTCATAACAGATTCTTAGCACATTGCACCATACCTGCCATCCCCCAAGCCTTTAAGTAGTCCTCTTACAAATCTGGGGGACTTTCTGATGATACATAATTTCAGGTCCACATGAGACTCATGCACTATTAATATACTTGCTTCATTCCTAGCACAGAAAGTCTTCTGCTTACAGTATTTCAGAAAACAAGACAAAGCATGCTCCATATCCTTAATTGGCAATAAGAGGATATAGTAGTTTGTTGAACCAAAGTAATATATCTTAAAGAAAAACCACTTAGATCACTTTTTCATTCCTTCTAATATCAGGTCAAGAACAGGATTACTGGACCTAGTGAGGCTTTAATTTTATTTTGATGAATTTACAGTGTAGAAAATATATTGTTGATTGATTTCAAACTCACTGAAAACTGAGATAATCAGTATGATGAGTTAATAATCACTTGATTTTACAGGCTTTGTAATTAATTACCATCTATTTAAAATGGTGTTAGAGACTTCTGTAAACAGGAAGTATTTTTGTATGTAGAGGTCTTCACTTATTCCCTCAAGCAACATGAACATATTCTTCCAAATAAATACATAGTTTGAATGTAATACATCCATAAAATTATTAATATGAATAATACTGGAAATCTGACCAGTACCTAAAGTAGTGAATGAAGTATGCTACCAAAGTATCTATTGATAGCTCCAAACAATAATTTGATCTAATATATTCTTATTATGTGAGAAAATATTATTCAATATCATGTTCACTGTTTCAGAATACAAAGATTCAGCAAAAGGATTTTTGGCTTGAAACAGTAAGCTCCTTCCTCCTTCCATCCTTTCAAAGAAGTAAGTGAAGCAGAGCCTGGTGGTTTGGACAGGACTGTTGACCATACACTCTACAAAATACTTGTATATTTCACTCTTATGAGCAGAGTCTTCTTGAAAAGCTGTACATTCAGGAATTATATTAATCTGTCAGAAAATACATCTTGGTAGACAATGCTGAACCACTTCTACGAACGTGGTGCTCTGTACCTGGCTTGAGGTGGTGAAAATTAAGATATATAGTGGGGGCGGGGTAGTGATGTATGTTTTAGGCTCTGCTCATTTCTGTTTTCAGTAGTGCCATTACATATCTTGTGATAATAGCGATGATTCTACTTATGAGGATGTAACAGTAACAGATACCCTAGTAATAGTCCTCCACACTGGTGGAGATTGTCAAAGCACATATGATAGTTAGATGCCTAACTCCCACAACTCTCAAAGGGTGTTAGGCAGCTCTCATTTGTGCCTCGGAAGATCTCCCCCACTCCGTGCATGTGAATGTGTGGCTATATTAGTATACAGAACTTTAGATATAGACAGATAATGTAATATGCAAAATACACTCACACATACACATATAAAGTATGTGTGTATGCGTGTATATACACATTTTTGCCTTCAACTTTCGGTTTCAACAACAGTGAATTACAAAAAAACAATGAACTCAAAGATTGAAATACTTAATAAAATTGCCAGTTTTTATAATCATCATTTTGAAATTAACTGAGTCATTTTGGCTGCATAATCATACCCCTGAAGGGATGCAATAAAGTATAAATTTAATCAAATACATTTTTAGAACAGGCTTCAAGGTAGCGCATGCACAATTTCTGACCCAAATATCTAGTCATGAGTATAATATCAGACCTTTAATTATAATTTCTATTATAATGGTTCTATTGAAGAAAATGTAACCAGTGCACTTACCTGCAATTACTCACAGAGAGTCTCCAGAAAGTGCAGATAAAGGCTCTCCTGTGAACCATCACTTGCTGAGACAGTTCACACAACTGTTTTAATCTCTTTTGCCCTCAGTCTATCATTACAGTGATTGTACCTTCATGAAGGGAAAAGACAACTAAATACCAATGATATAAAATCAAATTTGTTCTTTAAATTTTCAATTTGATTTTTGCATCCATAATCAGAGAGTTAGATCACACATGGCCTGTGTGAAGAACAGCGAAGTATAAAGCATTTGGGGCTGAAGTTTGCTTGACTGAACATTTTCTGATAACATGTCTGAATATCTTATCAAATATTCAGCCTCGTCACACTTCTAAAAGACGCAGGGCTGGATCATGCACCCATTGAAGCCAATAGTAAAGCCCCTGTTAGCTTCTATGTGGAAGGACCACATACTTTAGCATTAGGATATAGTGGCTTGCAATCCCATAAAGAACACATTTCTGTGGAAGATTTACTACTGGAATACCAACTGCTTTTCAGAACACATAGGCAACTGCTGCTTCTATATAGAGTCCCACTGATTTGAATGGGGCTTCACACAGAGGCAGCAGTCCACATGCATGTTGTGCATTGAAGGATTGGGACATAATATGGTAGTCAAGCATGGCATCATCACCTTCTTTACTCATCCGATGTAGTACTTAGTATGCAATTGGTTGTATGCACAAAATTAGAGACTGGCTGGAAATTTGGCTACACACCTATATTCCAGAGATTACCATCACTACTGAAATCTTGGTTAGCAAACTCAGCAGAGTGGTAGAGGTCTGAAAGACCCATGAATACTAAACTACACTTCTACAATACAGGTAGTTCTTTTAGGGCAATTCTGAGAACTTTAGTGGAGGAAATTGCCTTTACTTTACTACATCTCTGAAGCGAGGAATTCAACTTGGAGGGATGTCAATTATAATTTATGACCACTAATTTCATACTTTTATGAGGCATTATAAATATGAATTTTTATTTATAGAAATTCCAGAAGGAAATATGCTGTCTAATTTCTAGCAGGTGACCAAAGTAAAGAAGTATTTTCTAAATTCAGTTACTTTGCTAGTGAGTCACCATTCACTAACTTTGTGATGCCTTATTGAGTTGTTTCACATCAGATAAGGTGTAATTTAATAGGAAATTACATGATACAACTCAACCCAACATAAAATGCTCAAAAATCTACTTTTATTTTGTACCCAAGTGTACAATGTATTTTAAATTCAGATACATTGAAAATAAATAATTAATTGACAATGTTAGTCTAGAACAGACCTAAAATCTATTTTATCTAGACATTAGGAGCTAAAGAATGGATAGATTAGTCTCTGTTACAGCAACAGTAATGTTAAATGTTTATGTTCCATGTTTGAAGTTAACTGTTGTTGAGGAACATTTTGAAGTTGGAGGAAGTGAATTATTGGTACACCAACCTTTGGAAATAAAAGCACAGTAAAAGCATAAAAGGACCATTGGAAAGAATGGTGTCATAGGCAGGACAGATTATCTGAGAAAGCTGTATACAATAAAAATAAATCCCTGAGCTGAAAATAGTTCCATGTATTGTGTGACGTGCACTGTTAATTACTGCACCAATAGTGGAAAGACTTACACATATCCTTAACTTTATGCACTTTCTGCTGATCACTGGTTTCAAGGGGATTACTCAAACATAAAGTTAAGCTCATGCATAAATCTTTTCAGCACCAGGTCTTGAGTGAGTAAAACAAAATATATTCTATACCCTATCAGTTCTCTTTTGCCTTAAGGCTAAGTAAATTATCAATATCAGTAATATATTCACAATAATGACACCTACTTGTCCAACTCCATAAGCTGTGGAATAATAAAAACAATTGTAAAATAATCTATTTTAAAAATATTGTGAAATTCAGTAATAAATATTATTCAGCAATCTCTACTTGCTATATTGTGACTATCAACTTGTTCAATATAGTACATGCAACTGCTATCAGATGGAGACATTTTACAGTCACTTCTCATGGATGTTAACTGCTGGCCTTCACATGAAAGACTTTGTATCTCAGTACCATGCCCTAAAACATCCGATCCCTTATATAATTTTCGTATGATATTGTAACATAGATTTCTATTGTTGAGGGATTTGTTATAAAATGGTTATACCATTCTTGACATTGATTTATATAACAAGAGCTCTAGTAAAAGGTACATTTCTGTTATGTTAATATGAGCATCAGAAGTAAATTAGATGAATGGGGTAATTGTTTCTCTGTATGTTGTTTAGAAAGCTTCTCACTTCACTGGAAATTTCAAGTACATTAACAACATTATTGAAATCATATTGTGGATCCTTAGAAACTATTTTCCAAACATAAGTACTGTACTTTTTAAACAACCTCATCTCTCTTAATTTACCAAAAATAAATTATTTAAAATAAATGAAACATTGTCAGTGTTTTGTGAATTACATATGGGCCTACCTAAAACTTGTTATAAGTTGGTAAATGTAATTGATGTATTAAGTACGTTAATAAATAAACATTGACATGAAAAAAGGACATGCTGAGTCATGCGAACGCTTGAAAGCTTATTTTAAAAGAGCTTCATAAAGAGGGTCAAAATAGGACCAGTGTGTGTATATTCATCCAAGAATATGATGCTTGAGAAGGTGAATGTTCATCTGAACTCAGTATGCTCAGGGGTAAATCTTTTTGATTGATTGCTCACCAATTTATTTATTTATTTATTTATTTAAATCTAGGTATAAATTGTGAAACATGAGACCAACCATCTGCGTTTTCTTTTTCTGACTTTCCTGGCTGAATGAGAGAACTGAACTGTAACTATGCCCAGCTGGGATTGAACCCAGGGCCTAGTCTGAATGTAAAAAGCACAAGCTTTTACTGCTTCTGTTAAAGAATGTGCCCATTATGCTGAAGGCAGTAGCAGTCTCTATATGTGCCATCCACTCAGGGGGGACAAAGACACTTAGACAGCATGTTGCACAACTAAATACACCCTCTTTGTGAAACCAAATAAAAGTGACTTCTGCTGAACTGAGCTGGCCCACTCGGGGGGTTTTCTTCACAAAGCCATGGTTGTGTGCAGGGGATCAATGAAGGTGAACACAAAAATGTCTCCCCACAACCTGGAGGCTGGGTGAATGACAGTTGAACATTAAATATTGCAACTTTTTTTTATGGAAAGGGCCTCCGAAATTGCTTTGCCCCAGGCCCCCTGAATCCTCTGGGTGGCCCTGTGCCACCCACTTAATCAAATGGGTCAGGGATAAGCAAGTCAAGGGCCTGTGAAATATAATATGACTTCCCCCATGTAACTGTCCTAAGTGACCTAGTCCCAAAGAACCTGACTACCTCAAAATGCACCATGGATAGCAGTTTGATAAATTCCTCACAAACCCAGACACAGGGAGAGAGGAGAGGGGGGCAGAAGAGAAGTTTGTTAATTGCAGTTAGCAACCATAAGAATAGTCCAATAAATCATTGCTGGCCCACAGATGTAAATCAAATTTGAACAAAGGCCAATTTAAAGTATTCGTGCAGTTTGAGCCAGACATTTCACATAACTCTGATTCAATGTAAGGTGAAGGTGTTAAACAAAACAGTTGTGTAAATCTGAGGTCCATTCAAAGCATGAGTGGAAAATAATCAGTGTTTGCCTAATACAGGAAGACACAATCAAAAGCATTTTTAAAGCTTCATGTCAAGGTAATATTCACAAAAATCAATAAGGTGATTATAATGTATTTTTCTTTTTGTTACAGAGAAGGCCAGCAAAATCAGTCAGAGTGACTCCCCAAGTAAATTCAGGGCTAGATTTTCTAAAGGGCTCAGTAACCCATTTTCCCAATCCACAAAATACGTGGCCAAATTTTCATAAGTGCTCAGCTCCCAGTTTGGGAACCTAAATGAAGTGAGCAAATTTTTCAAAAGTACTATGCACACAGCAGCAATATAAATCCTACCCCCTATTGCTAAAGAAAATGCTCTTAAGAGTTTAAGAGGTTAGTAGAGAATAAGCTGCCACCCTTTATTACTATTATTAAAATGACTCAATACTTCAGGGCCATTTTTCCACCCTCTGACGCCAAACTTAAATGTTCCTCTCTTTATGCAACTGTTTGCATCCACAAACACTGTTGCACATTCTTTGTCTGTAAGCAAACAGCTATTTGAACATGCCATGCAGGTATTTGGGTCTCAGCTGTCCACTCTTCACATGCTGAATTGCGCAGTGGTCATCACGTTCAGGTGACCAGAAGTAGGGGTCCCTTTAGATGCCACAACAGGCATGATGGGCTGGGCTGTAGGGACACAGAGGTGAGCCCCATCATGTCCCTGGGCCAATATTGCTGATGGTGAGAATGGGAAGGCAGAAGAAGGGATCTGGAAGCCCTGTCTGGGTTGATGACTCTCCATCCGGAATCTGGAGGGATGATCAATAGTGTTATGTTTACATCTGATGAATACATCCTCATGTTCCAACGGTGGGGCAAGTAATGCAGTGGGATCTGGTTTCAGTCAATTGGGAGTGGGGACAGGTTGGAAGCGAAGAGGATGAGGCTGGTACTCTGGTTCCTGGCTGGGTCAATGGGGTAGGGATATCCCTCACCAGGATCAGTTGTGCTTCCACCTTATGAAGCCCCTGTGCTTGGTGGAGGACTCCAAAATGCTGCTACCAGAGGCTAATGAGGTGCTGCCCGGTGGCTCTGGATGGGTGGAAGGGGACCGAGAGTGTTCAGGATCTGTGTGAGGTCTAATGGACAGCTCCATAAGATGTTTTTGGAGCCTAAGTTTACAAGACTGCTTCATATGTGGCAGGAAAGCATAGCAGATGCTCCACCTCAAAGGGATGTGAGCCTCCCTAATGCAATACAGAAGTTGTTGTGCGGGTTGTTCACCAGGAAGACCTTGGAGCAGGCCAGTAAAAGTGTAAAGTTGATACTTTAGGCATAATAGGTATTCCCAAAACAAGGGGAGGTATTGGTGGGGTATGTGTGGGGCGGAGCGGAGGGAACTCACCAAGCACAACTAAAAACTAAACTAATCTACTCTCCTAGGTAAACTATTATTTGCAGTATTTACAGATTGTATTCAGAATAGGAACAGACACTGGAGGATCCAACTCAGACCACAAGAATTAGGAAAGGAATTAGAGAGGCAGTTGGTCTGCGCTGGTCTTTAAGCCCTCAGTTGAAAAGCCAAAGGTGGCACAAAGCATTGGCACAGACCAAATGACACTGTTATTGAAAGAAGAACAGGAGTACTTGTGGCACCGTTAGTCTCTAAGGTGCCACAAGTACTCCTGTTCTTCTTTTTGCGGATACAGACTAACACGGCTGTTACTCTGAAAACTGTTATTGAAGAGTTTCTGATCCTGGGTGTACAGCACATATACACACCCCCATTGACTTCAGTATTCCACCAGTTTATAACATCTGAGGGTCTGGTCCCTTTGGTCTAGTTTTTAATTTCCGGCATTCCGCGGGGGCGGGGGCGCTCCAGCGGCGCGGCGCTCTGCTGGGGGGACTCGGGGGCGGCGCTTTTTTTTGCTGCTTGGGGCAGCAAAAAAGCTAGAGCCGGCCCTGATTTCACAAACAACAAATATGCCACTCTTGGATTTAAAGAAAGGAGTTATGGTACTGAGATGCTGGAGGGCAGCAGCTAAACCATATCAAGCCAGCAATGACTTGCATTTCATTCATAATGCTTAATAAGGGAAGAGCTTTCTATTTCTTGGGAAATGACAAATACATACACTTCATATGCCAAGTGCACAGAATAAAATCTTTTTTTTAAAGCACCTATTTAGTACAGGAAGAACTCCTCATTACAGAGGGTACTGAGTATCTGATTTTCTTAAATGTGAATATCAAGAATATATGTTCACTCCTCTTCCTTTAGCTTATTGGGTCTCCCCAACTACTAGCTAAATAATTAAGGTTTTAAAACATTGTTGGGCAATATGCTCAGTTTCTCAACAAAAATAATTATGTTCCATTGCCATAGTTAGATATTGAACATCCCACAAATAACTTCTTTCCTTTGTCCCTCATTTTTCTTAAGCTGAGTGAAATCTTGGTTTTCTTCACAAAGCCATGGTTGTATGCAGGGAATCAATGAAGGTGAACACAAAAATGTCTCCCCATAACCTGGAGCCTGGGTGAATGACAGTTGAACATTAAGGCTGTAGCATTCCTAATGTCAGTGCACTGTAGTGGTAGTTGCACATGGACTTTGCGACAAGTGGATTCACTGGTCACATACTCACTGGCCTTGCCTCGTGCCATTCCCCCAGCATCCCACTCCACCACAATGGCAGAAGAACCACCTTCCCTATGAAGCCTTCCAGCAGAGCTGTGATGCAGGCACAAACAAGGAGTACGGATACCACATAGTACGACAATGGAGAATAATGACCTAGAAGTGACACACAAGAGTCAGTCCTACTTTCACAGGTGTAATGAGACCTACAAGATTACATTTTAAAGTTCCTTCCAGCACACCTCTACTTCATGGCCCTCAGTGTGATGGATCAAATGTTTTTTGTACTTTGGCTGCAGTTGATTTGAAAGTATTAATCCAAAAGTTAATTTAGCACTTGTGAAAGATACCAGCTTGACAGAGGTTTTCTATTTATACAAAGCAGAGGTAAAGTCCAGGCACTGGTAGTGCAAGCTTCCTCAAACTGCCTGACAAATGTGCCTCAAGCCCGAACTGGAAGGACCACCAAAAGCAGTGAAAAGAAAGCTCAGCCTCCATGTCTAGTCAAGTCTCAGCTTGTCGTCTAGGCGAGGCTGCCAACTAACATCAATAATTCTGGTGCCTTTTCTATGTGGTCACTTATCCATAAAGTACTGGACTGCAGTCACCAATTCATTTCCCAAAGGACAATACACAACCTTCAGGTAGCAATGATCGACATGCATTTTGTCTTATTCCTGATCCTTTGTGACTGCACAGGAAATAGATGAAATGCATGAAGATTTCAATTTCAGTGCAGGATTGGCTCCACAATAATGGTCAAGCACATTTAGTTCCTGATTATCCTCTCACTTTCACTAGCACAACTCCACTGATCTCCACTGGTTTCTGTTTGGAGGAATGGTCATTGGTATTCCTAAACTAATTCTGGAAAGCCAAAGTAAACACTAGAGATAGCGGGAAATCAGAATTTTCACTGTGCATTTTGAAAGGGTTTCCATTCAACATCTGAACAAAAAGCTGAAATTTTGAAATTTCCTGTGGAACTAAAATTCTGATTAGAGACCACAAAAATGTTTTACTTCAATAAAGTTGAAATGTTTTGTTTCAATAATATTGATTTCATTTGTACTTTTACACTGTATTAAATATTAAATATATGTTACAAGTTAAATATAACAATATACTATAATATTAAAATAATAATTTAATATAAAATATATTTGAAACAAAATTAATCGAACTTGTAATTAAAATGAAATGTTTCAACATGATCAAAACAAAATAAGAAAGTCAAAACAAAGGTTTAGACTTGTTCTTATAGGACATGTTGTCAAAATCAACATTCCCACAAAACACGTTCATTTCAATTATAATGATTTTTCAACAGACAATCATCAAAAAAATGACCAACTGTAGTTAGTCATGTGGTAACTCCTGTCTTCCAGTGTTTCCCAGGAATTCTCATTCTAACATATTTATCTCTAAGGAAATGTAACACTTCTACTACAAATTTCTACTTTCTCTGATGTGATTCTCTCTGCACTAAATCTCTTTTTTACCAATAAAAAAAAAGAATATTAAAAATATGCATATATCAAAACGAACCTCTCTTACTTCCAATGACAAACTGGCTTGACTTACTGGCTTGTAGATAATGTAAAACATGGAGACAGTAATGATGGAGGTGATTAAAACACTGGCTTTGACAGGGAAATAACTATAAAGTCTTGCTTCTAGTTATAACCCATACAGTGCAACAGCAATACCCAAGTGCCATGTGTCAACTTATAGTGATCCATCTGTAGTATTGCCAGTTATTTATGCAGGGTTCAGAGGAACATATGATCATTTTTAAGAAAAAATATTGACTACAGAATCCTTTTCTCTACTCTCTGTTGTGTTTCTTTCCCATGCTTACTATGTGTTGTCTTTATTTAGTGAATGTTGTACATGACTATATTTTCAAAATAGAGCTTAATTGGTATACCAACAAAAATGTATATATAGCTGATGAGCCCTGAAAAGCTTATATTTGCACACTGTTTGGGTTGAGAAAGTGTCTGGTCCTTTTGTCAGGGCTTACCACAGGAGCTCATGCCTATACAATCCTTTCCCAGTGTCTCTCCTAGCCTTTGCCAGCAGCACTAGGATGACCATATTTCCCAAAGAGAAAACTGGACACCCCCAGCCGCTCGTCCGAGACACCCCCCGCCCCGTACATGGCTGTTGCCGGTTGCTGGAACCCTGCCCCCTCCCCGGCGAGGCTGATGCTAATCGTTGGAACCCTGCGGGGGGGCCACACATATAGGAATGCTGTCTCCGCCCCATCCCTGCCTCTCCTCCTGCAGGGGTCTGGCATCTCCACTCGCCCCCCACACGTTCCTCTGCACTGCACTCAACTTTTTTGACAAAAGTGGGCATTTGTCCCATTTGCTTTTGCCAACTGATCAAGTAGGCAGGAGCAAATGGAACAAATGCCTCCTTTTGGGGGAAAAAAAAAGTCATGACAGCTGACAAGGCTTAAAAAAGGGACTGTCCCAGCTAGTGCTTACTTCTCAGGAGATGTTCCCAAGGCTTACTCTCTCCTTCGGCCTCCTTTCTACTGCATTGAAGTCCTTCCTTTCTTAGTCACCTGGCTCCTCTCAGCTGGGACTTATCCTTAATTCATCCATCCAGTTCCACCATTGCTGAGCCTAATCGTAAATTGGACCCAGAGCATCCTTCAGGTGCAAATGGTTACATGAATTGCTTTCTGGCTCCAATTAACTCTCTGCCAGTGAGGTATTCACACCCCATCACAGATATACTTTCAAACTGTTGGATGTTTATGCTAATTAAACCAAACTGTTTTTTAATCTTTTGAGATAAATAACCTAAAACCATCTCAATTCTTATGTTTTCCATAGAAAAAAGAGCAACCATGTGTTTTTAATATTAGTGACCTTCAAAAAAATAAATTAGGGGAAAGTACAAAACAAGACAGAACAAATGTAAAATCTTCCTGAGAAAACACTATGTGTGCGTGTTCTTCTAACAGGCTACCCCTGAACTGAGCACAAAATGGCAGCTGCCTCCCATAGACTTGAAGAAACTGAAATGTGCAGTGCACAGAAAACAAAAATCAAAATATTTGTGTAGCTATGTATATACCGCCCATATTATGCTATTCTGGGGGACTATTTTAAATATTGTGGAGCTAATCCACTAGTGTAGACACATAGAAAAACTATACTAACCACAGATACAACTGAAATGTTGATGACTACTGTGCTAAATGAAGTACACTGACATGACAAGCTGCAAATGAGGCGCACCAATTGGAATTAAAATTCCTAAGAAATTGCTTATTTTCTCAGACACCCAGTCCAGTAACAAGGAGATGTTTCAAATTAGCCCGTAGATGGTTCAGGCATAAGGACAGCTTGCTAGAAGCAGGACCAGGCTAATTAGCCCATCATGCCTGCCCCTTTTCTTCTTTACATTAATTCCCTGACCGTTTCTCCCCACTTTCCTCCATATAAGTTTTCCAGCCTCACATTGGTTAAAAAATCATATAGACCTCAGCAAGGCTCTTTTGCAGCAACATGCAGTGCAGAACTCCTGCAGAATAAGCAAGAGATTTTATCTAAATGGGAAGCCTGTGGGAAACTTTTGCCTTCTTGGTAGGTGTGCTACACTTTCCAGTGGCTGTCAAGGCAACTGCTCTTTTGCTTCAATATTCTTTGCTCTTAAATATAAAAATCACCTGGAAATACCCTATGAATATTTATGCAGATTGACTACTGGGTTTGTATGGGGTAGTTATCCAAAATTAAAGGCATGTAAATTTATAGGATCAAAACAAAGTGAATATTTTTCACTGATCTACTAACTTTGGACTTGACCTCCCACAAAGCAACATCACAAGGCTGTTGTGCTCTAGTGGAAGTGGAAGCTACACATGGGAACAAGTAAAGTAGTTCTTTGCCCAGAGGAATAGTATGGATCGAGCCTTTGCATACCTGCTCCATTGCTCTCAAGGGCACAGAACTTATGGGACTGGGGAGGGGGTGAGAAGTGGGCTTCACTCTGTCCTCATCACGCTAATGACATGCTTAGCTATGCAATCCCCTCTTAGGTCTTACTCTTGATATCAGGTAGCAGTTAGAGTAGGTAGGAGTTCAGCAACATTCTCATTAATCCACGATCAGATTTCCCTGCACCCCTTGTACTGCTCCATCAAGTTTTACCTTAGGATTTATAAACACAGCAGTTTGCCCCTGCAGTGTGCATGATTAAGCCCTTTGCATAGGGATGGGTAAGGTTATTGTCTGTCTGATATGCTAAAAATTGCAAGTCTGCTTTGAGAGGAGAAGAGAGAAAATACCTAACCATCCTTAAAATACCCACAAGCGAGAAAATGACCATGACCATCTAAATCCCTTATATACCTTAAATCCGCAATGGGAACTGCATTACAAATTACAGTCAAGCCTCACTGTCTTTACTCTATGTCCATTTATAAAAGTTACGAGTAATAAGAGATTAACAGCTGCATTTATTAAAGATTCATTGGGGCCCCTTTTCATTAATATATTATGGGATGTTATACACACTAGAAATTACTTCAGATCTAATGTAAGAGAATGCCAAGTATAAAGTTTACCACAGCTTATTATTTTGTTCCTTTGCCTAAATGATTTAAAACAGACATGATGCTTCTGCTTATTTTTATATCAAGGTCTGTGTAAGAGGAAACATTTCATGCAGGTGTAGTAGGGCAAGCACCCCACTCCAGGGAAAAAGGGGTTAAAACCAGCTCTGAGGAAGGACTGCCCCAAGGAGTCAATCAGGGGAGGGCAGGTATCAGCCAATCTGGGCCCAGTAGGGCTGGTATAAAAAGGGCTGTGAGCTAGGAAGCAGGCAGTCTTACTCCAGCCTTGAGGTGGGAAGGACTGGGCTGCCTGGGAGCACAGGGTACCTTCAACAGAGCAGTGCTGGGGAAGGGGCAGGCTGAGCTGGGAAGCTCAGGCCTGGTGACCTCCCAGGCTGAGGCCTGACAAGAAGACCTAAGGAGTTACAGGGGCTGCAGGGAAAGGCAACAGGTCCAACCTCCTAGCCAATGATGAGTGGCCATTGCAGACTGCAGTTTGCCCCTGAGTAAAGGGGCTAGATGAACACTGGCAGTGGGTCACTGAGGCAAGCTGGGCTCAGGGGAGTGGGGTTTCCTAGGTGAAGGGCAGCACCCCAAGGTAAGGGGCACCATGGTCCGGGAGGGACGTGGGGCCTACACGTGGTGGAGATAAAGGGACTGCAGAGGGATAGGTAACAGAGGGTAAGACACCGGCCCATAGAGGGCACTCCAGGGCTGAGAGAGCTAATTCCCGGATGACCAGCAGGAGGCGCTGCGCCAGTGAGTCAGCGATCTGCTACAGCAGGTTTATACTCACGAGTAGTCCAAAAATATGTGACATTTTACAGCACAATGGGCACCTAACACTAGACCAGCAGACCACATAGGTGGAAGAGCACATTGACCACTGTGAGATTCTTCAGTGGAATCAATTACAGCCGTGTCTGTGCTGAGCCACTGTGAGCATTTGCACATTTCAGTAGCCCTCAAAATGTTCTCATTTCTTACCTTAGTTGGCTGGGGTGAGAGGGGTCTAGTGGATATACAATAAAGTAAGTTGAAGCACAGGACATGAGATAACATTGGTTAAATAAATCTGAAAGGTAGTTTTGTGAGTTTATATACATACACACATATTTTCACACCAACTGCATCATAAAATTCTGCAGGCGTAAGCGTGTTCTCAGTTACCGTGCTGTAAATGTGTTGTAACTCCATTGATGTCAATGGAACGACTTCAGATTTACACCAAGGTAATGGAGAATGGAATTTCCCCTGCTTTTTTATCAATGTATATTTATTTCTGACCTTCTATTTAAACAGAGTTAAGTAGGCTTTAAAGATCCTCTTGATATAACACTGGGTGACTACAGAAGTCATATAAGGAGTAGATGAAAAATGTAAAACATTAATATTAAGGGGGCACAAATGTTATTTCTGAAAAGCTTCTAAGATTCTCTGAAGCCATGGTCCACAGAGAGCCAGAATCAAGTTGTCAGTCTAGCCCGTCTCACAAGCAATAACTCAATTTAAAAGAACAGCAGCAACAAAAAAAGAAAACATGCACTATGCCCACATGACATAAATGTTTCTGCTAACTATAAATGTGGAACGGGATTGAGATGGCCCTTCTGCATCTTCAATGAATATAACTCAGGTTGCTTTTCCTATGTGTTTAGGAAGCATGTACAATCCATTGGTTTGAACAGAAAACTGGGAGTCAGAACTCTGATTTTTTTCCAGACTTTGATGCTACTTTCTGTGCAACAGTCGTTAAGTCATACAGGGTGGGATTTTCAAAAACATCCAAGAGATATAGGAACACCAGTACTGTTGACTTTTAATGGGATTGTGCTACTAAGTCACTTGGGTGCTTTTGAAAATCCCATCCTTAATCTTACTGTGCTGCAGGTTACTCACCTATAGAGTGGACAGAATACTACTTACAGACTACACCCTGGGCAAAATTCAATTTTCTGGGGGTTTGGGCAATGCATTTAGTGTTTAATTTCTCCTGACTTCACACCCCCTGGAAACCCAAAATCTAAAAGCAAAACAGCTGAAATGGCTCCTCAGTTTTGCTTGGTTTGGGATTTTGTAACAAAAGTTTCCACATGGGTCTATTAACAACTTCATAAAAGTCTGGAGCGTCTTCATTCATTCACAAACCAAGCATCTGCTGGAGTAATAGATCATAAAAAGTTGTACAGTCACGAGGTGTAAGATTGGTGAGCATTTTATGATGTAAAGTATATACATTCATTGAGAGCAAATTTTCAGACACTGAGGGCTCAATCCTCAACCACTCAGCTGTTTTTCACTGTTTTAGCAGCATGAGGCAGATGAGGATTTTCTCTATACACAGAAATCTTGAAGTGACAAAAGCTAGCTCTGAATCACCTGTCCCACCATACCTTTGTGTAGGGGACAGGTGAGGTGAGGGATAGGGAGGGGCAAAGAAATGGGTTTGCCAGGGTAAGAGGATTCTCCCTTCTCACAGTGCTCCTTCAGATCTTCAGCTGGTGCAGTAGCTGGCTGCAGCCATGGCAACATAAAGTATCCTCAGGGCTGTTCTAAGTTGCTTCAGGGACCATTTTGACTCCCAGAAAGCTCAGGATAAGGGAGTGGATACACAGCTTAGAGACATCTTTCTGTCTTTCCCCCCAGATGCCTCTGAATTTTAATTAGACACAGCTGAGGACTGGTCCCTAAGAAATTAGTTTTTTTCCCCTCTCTCTCTAGGCAACACTCCAGTGTAAGAGTATGTCTTATTTAATTTTAAAAAAGCAATGCCCCGGCTGAGCTCAATGGAAGTCAGACAAACAAAAGCTGCAATATCTGGCCCCAGAAGATATTCAAGCCAGCTCCCGATGCAGTAATACTTAATATTAAATATGTATAAAGAAGTATTGTGGAAGCTGTTTGACTGAATTTCCTGAGTTTTGTCATGTAAAATCTGAGCCATCATATGCAGTGAATATAATATATTATATTATTATTATATTTATTAACATTTATATTGCAGTAGTACCTAAAATTCTCACTCAGGTCAAGGCACCATTGTGCTAGGCACTGTGCAAACACCTGGGAAATGACAATCCATGCCCAAAAGAGATCAATCAACTGTAGTTTGTTCTGCATTAAAAGCATAGATGTTCTCTGCATGTGCTGGCAAGTTAGAGGAAAGAAAAGGACTCCTAAAACAATTTAGACAGGCAAAGTGTGAAAATGATTATTTAAATGGAATGAATGCTGTACAATACTACTGCAAATATTCGTTTGAAGTAAGGGCAGCCATACAGTACAATAATTTGAAGTTGAGGGGTTTTAATCATGCCATTGGGGACGCGGAACTAACTAGCAGAAGGGTGTTCCTATTAGTGTCTCTAACAGTAATTGTTATTTTAATTGGCTGAAATAAACTATAGTGCCCTCAGGCCTGTGATAAAACTGTGCGGGTGTGGAGCTTCTTTCCCTTTAGACTCTCGCCCTTTGAATTAAAAACAATTATATTGTTATTAATTTTCATCACGACTGAATGGTGGGAAAAACAGATGAAGAGATTCTATGTAATTTCTCCTGGATCTAAAGGTTCCTGCTATGGTACAACTTTCTAATCTTGCATCTCATTCGAAAGTTCATGGAAAGATGACAGGTTTACAAATGCTCCAGCTCCTAGCACTTCTGACAAAGATTAGTGTATGCAGATTTTTAAATGAGTACATTACACTTTATTTATAAGGTTCACACCATTTTGCTACTCCTTGTTTCCTATTGAAAATTCAGTTAAGTTTGGACATCTCTTGAAGCAAAGCATGTGTGGAATGATCCTGCCTCCATTTGGATTATGTGTTTCTTAGGGAGCCAGTAGGTTTTATGGTTACCTTTATGTCTGACCCATCCTGCCTCTTGCCTTCCTCATTCCTCCCTTCTTTAGAATAAGGGGATTTGTTTAGAAGACACTGCAATTAGACACATGGGACTGGCCCGTGCCCGTGGGGTTCACGCTAAGGGGCTGTTTAACCTCGGTGTACACATTCAGGCTCAGGTGTCAGCCCAAGCTCTGGGATCCTCTCACCTCACAGGGTCCTAAAGCTCAGGCTGCAACTGAAGCCCAAATGTCTCCATAGCAATTAAACAGCCCCTTAGCCCAAGCCCTGCAAGCCTGATTCAGCTGGTACAGGAAAGCTGCAGGTTTTTAATTGCAGCTACAATAGTTCCAAGAAGACCAAATAAGGACTAGACTGTGCATCTAGCAAGTGAGAGTCCCTATCTCAGGGAGGTTACAATGTAAGGAGACAATGAATATAGAAAAGATGAGAGGAAAGTGGAATGAGAGAGAAACAAATAAATATATTTGCTAGCAAGATTTTAAGAAATGAGTGCCTAAAGTTAGGCTTCTGAATCTTAGGCTTATATCTAAATCTATAGCTCCACTCCCCTACCTCCCACCCCCACAGCATGTATTTTTTTTATTATGATAAAGGAAGTCATTTATCAACAATTGCCACTCAACCATGGCATTATTACTTAGTTCATTTCTCACAGCACTATAGCTCTTTGGAAAAATAACAAATATTCTTGAAAGGAGCATAAAAAGGTCTCTGATGTTCATCTAGGGTGAAATTCACCAGGATGTACATGGCAGGTGCAAGGTCTTCCTCATCATGTAAGCTGTGCCTTAAGGCTCCAAATGTGAAGTGCCTTATGGCTGCACATGCAGAGTACACAGCTACCACACAACAAAGATTAGGTCTCTGTGCCAGTCTAGCATAAGCAACTGTGGAAGGCCTCAGGATGTCTGTGCAGGGAGTTTATTTCACTGTTTTGGCCTCTAAATGCTCCACCTAGGTAAGTCACGTGGGCTTTCGAGCGGTAGTATTCATTTCACCTGTATTAATCAATGTATATCATGCCCTTATATTGAAAACATTTGGCACAGCTTAGCAGTGGGTGTGTATGGATATATGGTGTGCCTGGGGTTAAATATTTAACATCTGATACTCATGAAAGAGTCAGAATTTCAATACTTTTCCCATTTCTACTCACATAACCAGTCTATTACTAAAACTTAACAGTAAATGAAGATCTATATTTAACACCAGCTTGGTTTTTCTCTGTATTGAGGAGGAGAATATTAAAAGACAATGCTTTTATGAAGGGTGTGTTCATTAAACCTGGAGAGAACTTTAAGTTGATGGACCTACCTGTTGTGAATAAAAGCTTTTATTGTAGGAGATTGTAGCCACACAAGATTTCCTGCAGATCAAATCCTCCTGAAGCATATAAGTATTGTCTGCTATTTTCTTGTCTGGTATCTTCACCTCTCAGTGCTTAATAGCAATGTTTTAAGTACCTGAAAAAAGGGGAAATGTCATTGTACAAAAGGCAGGCTAGTTTTAGCAATGTCACCTTGCTCCTGATTGTGCTTACTGTGTACTAAAGGAGAGAAGTGACAAATTGTGTTATGGCAGCCAACAAGCTGGAAAAGTGGGATTTGTTGAAGTTCAAGGGTGGGTACCTGTCACAGTGAAAATAAATAAACATTCTCCTTTAAGGAATTTGGACACCCGGATTTGCACTAGGAATTGTTGTACTTCAGGGGTTTAGTTAACCTCAAACTATATTTTGGATTTGCAGAACAAGCAGAAGTTGATACTTAAATCTCAACATTTACCAGCTGCTAGCAAATAGTTGTGCCCCAAACTACACAACTAACCTTGTCCTATGATGTCCTTCACACACCCTCATCCCTAGCCCTTCTTCTATGAGCATCTCTATCCTCTGGAATCTCTGTCCTTCTGCTTCTCTCCCACCATTCCTCCTCTGAATCCCTCCTTAAAACACACTTCTCCCAGATGTCTATATACCCTAATCCTTCCTTCATACCATCTTTTTCCTCCCATGAAGTGTGAGGAAATTAAAAACTAGACCAAAGGGACCAGACCCTCAGATGTTATAAACTGGTAGAATACTGAAGTCATTGGAACTACGACATTTCACACCACCTAAGGATCTGTCCCAAAGTGTTCCTCTAACTAAAGAAAGCATGTACTGTGCTTCAGGGATAGAAGATACCTCCTCCTCCTCTTCCCATCTGGATTGAAGGAAGTGCTAGTCTATTGCATCTACTTTCCCCCCCACCCTCATTCTCTACTTCTCTGTGTCTAGTATTTTCTGTATTTGATTTTCACTTTGCCCACTCTATCCTCCACTACTCACCCCTATTTTTCGTGGGGGGGGGAGGGGGGGGTTCCCTCTACATGTCTTTTGTTACAGTCTTTCCTAAGTGGAATACAAACTCAGTAACAGTTGAGTCAATTTTTGGAACCCATAATCAAGTGGGTTCAAAATTAAGTGGAACACGCTACCCCTCCCAGCATTGAGCATGGTTACTTGGGAGAAATACTTTGTTGAATCTTTTATACAGGTACTTCTGTAAATTATTTACTCTGAATATCAGCAATCTGGGGCATTTTTAATCATTAATTTTAATCGTCTTTAACACAGAGGGCTTTAATCATGGCAGTAGCTCTACTGAAGTCAATGAGGTTATTTTGTAAGTATGGCAAGCAAGATTTTGCCTGTACACTGTTAATACATAATATTTGACACTATACTTGCTTAAATAATTACAACACTCATTACATTTTGGAAGTATAACATAAAACATTGTAGTCAAATAATATATATTTGCATTCATGCTTGGACAGACTTGGTTTACCTTCAAGTCACTGAATACCTTTCATGAACCGACTGTTTTGCCAATTAACTTCAATACAAATTTTAATGATTTGTGCTGTTTTCAAAACCTATCATTTCCAGAAATTACTGTCCCTTAAATCTATAATTCTGTGAACAAAATCCCCATCAGTGTGGCATGGGCAATGTCATGAGTTCTTCTTGTAAGCTTCAGCTGTTAGAGGGGCTTGTTATTTCAAAAATGATAGGAAAACAGATTTGGTGCAAGGAAATGCATTAGTCCCGACAAAGGGATTTGATAGTCAGATTCATTGGGATTCAGATGTGAACTCATGTTCCTACCTAACATATTGTTTGGGGGGGGAGGGTTTGTCGGCTTTGTTTTGTTTGTTTTTAAGATATTAAGGAATACTTTGGAAATGTGATATGCTAATGTGGTTTAAATGTCTAGTAATAGGAAATGATAAATACCTAATACTCAAACAACAGTTGCAGTGAATAATTTGAGAGCATAAACCATTCATTCAACAATTTCAAATAATTAACTAATTAATAACAATGACTATTTATTTATTGATGGATAATTCATGAGCAGATAAAGGGGATGCATTAAATAGGCTGATACAAATAGTTTGCCAGATCCTGCTTATGTCACATACGCATCTCTGGCTGATGCATTGTGAGCTAATGAGCTCTCTGTAGGCAGAGGCATTCAGATCTCTTTAGCCAATGGGAGGATCATAGTGCTATGCAACCTTTATCTCCAAGCAGTTAGGGCTGAGGAGGAGAAGGTGGTTGTTTGTTAAATCTATTGCTTTAGATGTGGACCAATGAGACCTTACAGTTCCACCAGGCTTTAGCCTCAAATTGTTGTTTGTTGAATAGAATTTTTTTTCAACCCAGCTGAAGGGTCTGATTTTTCAGTCTACATAGCTATGTGCTTCTCACTCTCTTGTATGAGAGAGGAAGCACAGGCAGCAGTACATTTTGTTAACATTGCCCATTCCCAGCACTTTCTGTTATAGAATCATAGAATATCAGGGTTGGAAGGGACCTCAGGAGGTCATCTATCCAACCCCCTGCTCAAAGCAGGATCAGTCTCCAGACAGATTTTTGCCCCAAATCCCTAAATGGCCGTCCCAAGGATAAGATATTGCATTCAGTTACTTATTACTTTACCAAACATGAACCATTCATAAAACTTTCCATGCTCGGTGTGTGCCTCTGCCTCAATTTTTTGAGATTAGACACTGAAACTTGTGCATGTGCTTAAATGCTTTACTGGATCAGGCCTCTGTGAGTGAAATTCTAGCTTGCTGGCAGTAGTTGTCACTCGTAGTACTGTAATTGATCTAGGAGAACACATGTAGATTTAAATTTGCTAATCCATAGCCTAATATATATACTCTATTCATATCATAGACATTGTTTAGTCTATGTTTAAATCTGGAAAGAGAAGAACTATCGAACATATTTTACACTGAAATGATGATTGTGGCATGGAAGCTTTTTCCTCAAACACAGATGCCAGAGAAAGAAAATAGAATAGCACTACAAAGAGGGAAGAGAAAAAAAATGAACACAAATGGGAATTAAGAGAGTAAATGTTTGTACAGTGCTTTGAAGATAAAAGTTATTATGCTGTATAAATACTAAAGGTTATTATTTTTCATAATAATAAAAAAAAAGATTGCCAGGGATTAATACCATTGAGACTACTCTTAAAATAAACAAAATAACTTTTTAAAACCTAGATGCTGTCCTGAGGCAAAAAGGATATGCAGAACGAAGGAGGAAGCTCAATTGGACAAGTGCACTTTGAAAGTTCCTTAAAGAGTTTCCTCTCCACCCCCCCTTGAGAGACAATCTTGACAGATGTTTGCAGTGTATGTTGGACCCAGTATAGTAGAGAGACAAAGTCAGTGAGGTAATATCTTTTATTGGATCAACTTCTGTTGGTGAGAGAGACAAGCTTTCAATCTACACAGAACTCATAAGAACAGTTCAAAAGTTTGTCTCTCTCACCAACTGAGGTTGGTCCAATGAAAAATATTACCTCACCCACCTTGTCTCTCTAATCTTGAGAGATTACATTTCTGATGTATTGTACTTGCAGACCAGTTTTGCTTATCTAGGACTTGAGTCAATGTCCATTGTAGTAAATGAGAGTATTTCCTGGGCTTCAATAAGTGTTAGATAAGGCCCCCAGGCTCAGATTTTGTAATATGATCCATACAGGGAGGTCCTTGTTCATATGAAAAGCCCCTTTGAATTCAGTGGGATTGGTATGGTAAGAAGGGTCTACCATTAGGATTGGATTGTAGGATCAGAGCCCTAAAAGTACAATTTTTTAAAAAAACCCTCTAATATGATTGTTATTACTTACCAATGTGAATAAGCCAAATATATATGAAAGCCATACCCTAATACCCTATTTTGAGGAAGATGGTACGATCAGTGAGGCTCTCAGCAAATAACAGAAATAATATACTGAATGACTCTCCTAATAGCTCTTGATAAACTTGAATCTGTACAAGCTACCCCTCTCTAGTGAGAATTCGTTTTTGACCACAGTTAAGCCTCCCCTTTTCATCTGAAGCAGCTTGTTTGGTGTACAGAAAATGGTGTCACTCAGAAACATTAGGATCAGACCAGGCTGATTAATAACTGTGTAGAAAAGAGAAATGTTTGTGATAGACCACATAAATCTCTCTAATACAAGATGTCGACTCTGCAGCCTATTGCATTGATATTGTTTATCTTACATTGTTTCCCCCAAAGTGTGAGTGATACGCCACAGAATAGTAAACTTCATTAGAGGCATTCACACTTTGTTAATGGATGGAGGTAGTGAAGAGAGAGACAGGATTTGTGTGAGTGTGAGCTTACAGTGTGAGCCTACAGTGCTTCAGAACCACGGAGAACCAGTAATATGTTGCTTAATCTTGGTAGGGAGTTCAATTTAATCAGAAGCACTGATAACACTGATCTACAATTTTTGAGAAGTCGTCTGCTTCAGAGATAAAATGTGCTATTTATTATGTATTTTGATCTGCTGAATTCAAATATGATAATTAAAACAACTGATTGGCTACTGTTTCTAAGATATTTAAGTTTTTACATTTTATGTCTATGTATATTGTGTAGATAGTAGAGTTTTAATCATAAATTGTAAACCTAGGTCTTTTCATGTGTTTATGGTTGCTTTACATGATAATATTTCACCTGTCCTGTTTATGTAACACTTTAAAAATCAGCAAAAGGGTTATATAAATAAAAATGAAACAAAAGGCAAAAAACTATTATGTACATAGTTTAGTCCTATTCAGTGTCTACTCGGTGCTTCTTGGCTTGTCTCTTGTATTCATTAAAAGGAGCATCTCTTGTCACTGTCCAGCAATAGTCTTCAAGCATTGATGGGCTCCATTTGCCCTGATAGTGTTTCTCCATTGTTGCAATGTCCTGGTGAAATCGCTCGCCATGCTCGTCGCTCACTGCTCTGCAGTTTGGTGGAAAAAAATCTAGATGAGAGTGCAAAAAATGTCTCTTTAGTGACATGTTGCAACCAAGGCTTTTGTATGCCTTGAGGAGGTTTTCCACCAACAACCTGTAGTTGTCTGCCTTGTTGTTTCCGAGAAAATTTATTGCCACTAACTGGAAGGCTTTCCATGCCGTCTTTTCCTTGCCACGCAGTGCATGGTCAAATGCATCATCTCGAAGAAGTTCATGAATCAGAGGACCAACAAAGACACCTTCCTTTATCTTCGCTTCACTTAACCTTGGAAATTTTCCACGGAGGTACTTGAAAGCTGCTTGTGTTTTGTCAATGGCCTTGACAAAGTTCTTCATCAGACCTAGCTTGATGTGTAAGGGTGGTAACAAAATCTTCCTTGATTCAAAAAGTGGTGGATGCTGAACACTTTTCCTCTCAGGCTCCAATGACTGTCGGAGTGGCCAACCTTTCTTGATGTAGTGGGAATCTCTTGCACGACTATCCCATTCGCAGAGAAAACAGCAGTACTTGGTGTATCCAGTCTGCAGACCAAGCAAGAGAGCAACAACCTTCACGTCGCCACAAAGCTGCCACTGATGTTGGTCATAGTTTATGCACCTCAAAAGTTGTTTCATGTTGTCATAGGTTTCCTTCATATGGACTTCATGACCAACTGGAATTGATGGCAAAACATTGCCATTATGCAGTAAAACAGCTTTAAGACTCGTCTTTGATGAATCAATGAACAGTCTCCACTCATCTGGATCGTGAATGATGTTGAGGGCTGCCATCACACCATCGATGTTGTTGCAGGCTACAAGATCACCTTCCATGAAGAAGAATGGGACAAGATCCTTTTGACGGTCACGGAACATGGAAACCCTAACATCACCTGCCAGGAGATTCCACTGCTGTAGTCTGGAGCCCAACAGCTCTGCCTTACTCTTGGGTAGTTCCAAATCCCTGACAAGGTCATTCGGTTCACCTGCTGTTATGAGGTGTGGTTCGGAGGATGGGAGAAAATGTGGGTCCTGTGACATTGATGGTTCAGGACCAGAAGTTTCATCCTCTTCCTCTTCCTCGTCTGACTCAAGTGAGAATGATTCTGGTGCATCAGGAACCGGCAGTCCTTCTCCGTGGGGTACTGGGCGTCTAGCTGATGAAATGTTTGGATAATGCACAGTCCACTTTTTCTTCTTTGACACACCTTTCCCAACTGGAGGCACCACGCAGAAGTAACAATTGCCGGTATGATCTGTTGGCTCTCTCCAAATCATTGGCACTGCAAAAGACATAGATTTCCTTTTCCTGTTCAACCACTCTTGTCCTGATCTCTAATTTTGCAGCCAAAATAAAGGTGATAGGCTTTCTTAACCATAGTGGTTATACTGCACTTTTGTGATATAAAAGTCACTTCACCACAAACATAGCAGAAGTTATCTGCACTGTTCACACAAGTACGAGGCATCTCTGTTCACTTTGGCTAAACAGAAATGTGTCCCTTTGCAAAATTAAACACTGACAAATAAGAGAGCACGACACTGTATGATTTCTAGAGCTGTTATAGGGCAATTTGTTCAGCAGAGTGATGTAAGCTTCGTTACGATTGCATCATCCATGAGTTCTAGGAATAACATGATGCAATTCATATCATGTATGACGCAATACCAGCTTCAGATTGCATCATTCATTGTTTTGCCTAAAAAGCAAGTACTGTCCAAACCCAGTCAGAGATTTATTCATAGATCCAGTCAAAGATGTATTTTAGTCATTTCTGGTTTAAATTGAGATCCCTTCCCTTTAGAACTCACTTATCCTTCGCCATTCCCAAGTCAAGGGTCGTATATACTGACCCAATAGCATATCTTGAAAACTAGAGCCAATCAACAATTTTAAGCATCATTTTCGTTCTCAGTGACCCAGAATTAGTAAAGTTTGACTACATTTATTTCAGAAACATTTTGGCTGTAGAGCAGTGTAATCTGACACTTCCACCATTAAAAAACTATATTTATTAATTATTATTATTGTTTATTTTTTCATAACTTTGAGATAAAACCTACACACAAGTTATCATGGCAACAAATAATTCATCAGGAATATTACTTTGAGCTTGCTTATTTTTTTCTCTCAATCCAGTAACCATTTTTAAGTTCACATCTGAAATTATTTCCTTCTTTCTGGCCCAGTCCTGCAGTTACTTGGTACACTGATTTCAGAATCTTTTGCGTGGCTAAGGGTATGTCAACACAGTAAAAGCTGTGCATTCATTAGCCTACCCAAACTAGCCTGAATCCAACTAGTATGGATAATCATAGCAATGAAGACAGAGCAATGTGTGTTTCAGAATGGGCTTGTGAGCTGAGTACATACCCAGGGTCTGCGCTGAACTTGTACTGCCTGCACTGTTATTTGTATTTGTGCTTACTGGATTCAAGCTAGCTTGGGGAGGCTGGACTATACACAACTTTTGCTGTCGAGATATCCCTAAGAACTATACCCATAGGATCTTAAGGGTCCATTCCTGTATAGATTAGCTCCTGAGTGTACAGTTTACTAAAGCGAATATTCCCCCACCAGCTACAACATAAACAGAACAAGATTTGGGTTTTGGTTGCTTTGGGGTGTTTGTTGAAAAAAATGTACTCAGTAGTATGTATTTGCAGGATTGGGCTGTTAGTTTGTAAGGTATTATGCATATTTACACCACTCTATACATGAACATCTTTTGTTTCCAGTCAATCTGGAAAAAAAACAACCAATTTTTATTTTTTAGATTTGTTTGGTTTGGCCACTAAACCAAAAAACTGGTTATTTGCATACTTCCGGTTAGTTGCATTAATACAATTAAACTCCCCCAGAACCATCCCACAAATCCGTTGTGCACCAATATCCTTTCCTTTCCTCACCATTTAAAACAAAGCCTAGCTTTTTTTCATTTAAACAAGAACCATAGTAATATGTACATGTAAAATGTTAGTTTCCCTGAGTCTATATTAAATTAAATATTGACTTACCAAGCACTATATCATTTATTATTTACCGTACTCAATCTGTGGGATTTATTAAAAAATTGATAAGAAAGGCTAGTGGTAAAATCCCTACAGGTATTGAAGTGAGATCCAAGGCCAAGCCAATTATGAAATCAACAAGCCTATAGTTTCAGTGATAAAATGACAGAATTAGATTTCAGCAGTATTTGTTATTTTAGGACACTTTAAGATACTTGCTTTAAAGGAATAATGCTCCACAATATGCGTGTGTATATATATTGCTTTTCTTTGTTATTTGCCTTTAGTTCTCTTCTGACCTTTCCTAATTGTTGATTCCTTTTTTTATTGAAATGAAAAAAAAATGTTGAGCTTATAGCCTGGTGATTCTCCCTCTATCCTTTCTATTTTTTTTTGTAAAGCAGTTTTAATGTGTGTGAAGATACTAGATACTAGATAAAGGACCCATGCTGTAAATATTCTGTGAAGATACTAATTTTCAATATCCTCAGCATGTCTCAGTGCTGATATGGAAGGAATACCACTAGAAGTAAGAGGACAGTTCCATTATATAATCCATTCACCCCTTACCCTCTATTCTGAGTCTTCCAACAAAAGTTTCGATTGTGCTGATGGTTGTGATGTGGACACTGAGGTCATGAATGATCCAGAAAACAGTTATGCCAATCAGTACCTTTTACTAATGTGAGCAATTCCACTGAAAGTGACAGAGTACCATCAATGTTTGCATGAAGGGGACATGTGTTTACTAAATGTCCTAGACATAAATTTTCATGGACACTATGCCCTCAATCGAAACCTGAATCATTTACATTTCAAAATAAATCAAAATCTTTCAGTATCATGGGGAAGAACAAATGCTCCCCCCCCCATCAGTATTATAGGAAATATACAAATGAAGTATGTGTATCCAGTGTAAACCATTACTTTCAGTAGTTAATAAATATTAAACAACTAAGGAAAAGAATCATGATGTATTAAAACTTGACTGTTTCTTATATGACATTTCAGGCTGTCTCTGATTACTATGTATAACACAAGATCGTGTGCTATATTTAAATCAAAAAGGCAGCACAGGACAGGTGTTGGTTATTATCTCACCTTATGAAAAGCCCCGTTGCCTAAGTTTTGTGCTGGCTCTTTGCACATGGGTGAAGTTCACCCTCAATTCATTACACTCATTCTAAACTCTGGAACAGGGTTCCAAGTTAGTTCTCCAAACGCAGAACAGCACTGGGTTTCAAGAAAAAAAATCACTGTGGGGTTGGGAGCTTTATTGGTCACAACTTTCCTTTTCCATGCAGATGTTTTGAGACGAGAAAGTCCAAACTTGTAAACTTTAAAAGCTAAACAACTCCAAGCAGAAAGATCTTATCTTGCCTCTAACCCAAACAAATAGGATACCTGTAATTTGCACATGCATGTGATGAAATATCCTGAGGGCAAACTATCTTAATTCATTTTATTATTTGAGTACCCCTCAAATGTCAGCCTCTGGCTCCACTACTGAAGTTTTTCATAGAAACTAAGGGACTTTCATTCCAAAACAAGGTTCTTGTTATAGCAAAAATCCATTGTGAAGTCACCAGACAAGATGTGGTAGCATTTTATTAGAAGAAAGCATATGTCTGAGAGCTTGAAAAGGGGAGTTCATCATTAAATGAAAAGGTCTTTTCTTGAGCTGCTGCTTCACTCTTGGAAAAAAAAGCCTGATCTGAGGGAACTTTGTTTGCTCGAGCATAAAACTTTGCTCAAGCTTTGCAGAGACTTAGATGAAAGCAAACAGCATGAGAAGCAAAGTTTATGATTTTTCATTATGGTTGGATACACTATTAATAAAGATTTCTCCACAGTAAATCTGCAGCAACATCATATCTATCAATACCAGCACTCAAACATTAATGCTATCAACAATAAAACAGTGATCATAATCTTACAACTGCACATAAAGAGCTTATGGGCTTTTAGTCGATAATGAGTTACACAGATGGTCTGTGACTCTCTCTCAAAAAATTTTTCTGCAGGAGTCAGGGTAGGAATTTACATATTCATGATAATAAATTCTCATGTTGTGCTTTTGTATACCAGAGTGTGTGGGGGTGGGAAGGAAGTCTAGGCTAGAATATGAATGTATATCCCAATTAAATATTAGCATGATAGAAAGGGGATAAGACAGGAGACATAGTTTTTAATAACAACCTCAGGTCATTTAGATTTTTTTTTTTCAAATCACAAATTCACTGTTTTAACTTCCAGATAGTAATTTGGGAACAGAACACCTGGGTTCTATTTCAGCTCCACAGTAACCTAATTGGGCAATTCCATTATGTCAAAATTTTCACAGGTGGGATCCTAAAGTTAGGATCTACATTCATATTTAGAAATCAAATAAGTGACTTGATTTCGAAAAGAACTACAAGTTCCATTGACTCAAATCTAAAGTTATTCAGTATAAAGAATTCAAAAATATTTTCTCCAAAATGTGACTATTTGGTTTTTAACCTCTGTGTACTTAAATTTAAACATATTCAAAATAATAGTATCATTTACATGTATTACAGAGATTTGGTATCGTTTAATTCATTATTGTTAAGCATTCTGAGAGCTAGAGTGCAAGCTAGAGATAGGCCCAAGCCAAAACCTTAAACAAATACCAGGGAATCTCTGTGAGAATTTATATAACTGAATCCAAACTTCGTGGCCAGATTGCAACCCCACAATAGGCTAAACAAAAACCAAAAGGCTGAATCCTCTTGTGTTTTGGTATTCCTGTTTATTTTCCATAGAAAGAACAACCTACCTTAAAAAATTTGAGATGCAGAAATCATTTAAAATCTCAGTGTTCTTTGGAAAACTCCAACAATAATAGAAGTTATATTGCTGACCTGTAGCTTGTAAACTCTTTTATTCTGATCTATCAAAAGCCCAATTTTAACACCTCCAAACTAAGGAATATCAGCTATGTATCCAGCCTCTACAGCTCCAGGTCCTGTATTTACAAATTAGCGTTATTATGTGTGGAGAAAATGTCTTGGTAATTTAGGGCCCGGTGGCTCTTTTGTTTTATTTATTTAATTTATTTATTGAGGGGGAAAGTTTCCATTTTATGGTCTTTGTAAAAGAATGGTCCTGAACTGTTTAAATTTCTAAAGCTCACATAAATATGTATCTAAAAATAAACAACATGCAACAGGGCACTGTGGAATGAACAGTTTCCGAACATTTAAATATGTACTTATGGTGAACAGCTGTAACCAGATGACAGTGCACTAGATGCAATCTGCAGGTTCAAAACTTGCTTCGTAAAAACCTAAATTATACTTTCTTTCTTTCTTTAAAATAGGCTTCCATATATGCATATAATAAAACAAAGGAACGTACTCACAAGCGGTAAAAGAAAAAATAACTCAAATGAAAAATAACTCAAATTAGTGACTTACTAGTAACTTTTGTACTTGTTTTATATTACTGTATCTATGTGTTTATTTTAGACCTACACCTCACACAAGTGGAAGGGTCAGTTCTTGGATCACAGAATACTGAATATTCCCACAGAAGCACAATTTGAGACATTTCTGTACTAACTAACTTAGTGGTAATACGCTGTGAAAATTCATAATTTTCATTATCTCCTGCATTTCTTAATAATAATCTATTATTATCTAAACCTATGCTTTACTTCTCATCAGCACACTGAGCATCATCATGTAGTAGTTACTCTTCATTAGTAAGTGCACTGTTATCATGCAGAAGTAAGAAAAAAGTTATTCAATTACTGAGGAAGCTGCCCACTGTCAGTGCAAAGCCACAAGGGGAGGAAAACAGAAATTTGGACTTAGTGATTAGGATTTGTTGCAACCATTCAGCTGTATGGATCAAAAAATACTTTCCAAAAGTGATTTCCTAACAGTGTTGAAATGTTTGCCCCAAGCTTATACTAATCCATGTGTATTTGTATACCAGGATCAGACTGAGAGCAATTCACCTGATTTGTCTTAATTTCACACATTTTGAGTGCCACTTCATTGCACGTAAAGAATGTTATAACTTGTGGAAGTGGCAATTTGAGTCCATTATCACCTGAATGACCTGCGTTGGTATTAAACTGTCTAACAGAAGTTGCTCTGTCTTTGCAAAATGGACATGTTGCCTCTATGCATGTATCAACTTTGGACAACGGCAGTTTTTATAACAAGGATATCAATATAGCCCAACAAGTAACTAAGAATGGAAATAATATGTCCCACAGATCCCTCAATCCACGGTTCCTGGAAAACCCCAAGAAAACAGATGAATCTGAAGGTCCACAAATCTGAGTTGTGCTGGAACAAAGTTCAAAACTACAGGAACCCTCTTAGAAAATTACCAGCCAATACCACCATCCCCTTTTAACCAGGAATCGCTAGCTCATGCAGCAACAAATAATCACAACTGCTTCAGTACATACTTACAGTATACAGATGAGTGCTAAATTGGGGAAAGAAATTAGGAACACTTATGGAAATTGTCATGAAAATTTTCAAAATCTTTTTTTCCCTTTTTCTCCCCAAACAAAAATTTTTGAATTTCATTTTTTTAAATCAGATTTAGGAGCTAGTTTTCTGTTCATTCTAACAATTCACCATAGAAACCATGCAAAATCCTGTGTAGTATCACAGCAAGACTATTAATGATTTCTCAGAGCAACTGAATGAAGAAGTTTGGGCATAATTTAGGATTTTATGATTCATAATTGTATGAAGTTTGGGTATAGCTAATGACACAAAGGTAGTAGGAAAATAATTCCATTTTGTTTTGCTGGGGTATTGGGAATATGGTATCCTTGAGTGGGAGGGGCATAACCATACTCACTTGCAGAAAGATCAGAAGTGATTATCTCACTAAAGATAGCTCCTATTTATGTCTTGAATTATATTATGTATTCATTTTCTAAGGCTACGTGAATGAGGCACACAATGTTAAAGAACTGATTTGAAAAGGGATGCCATAAGTGTGATTTGGAGTGTCTGATGACTATTTCAAATGTGCAGAAATAAATATTTATGTAGTCTAATAGTGTGTTTCACTTGCCTCTTTCAGATTTGACATCCAGGAGGACAACCTCTTCACTAGGTTCACAGTTCTGTCTCCTCTATCTTTATCTATTATATCGTGGCCAAAAAAAATCCTTTTGTTTCTCACAATGCCCCTGTACATGTAACATGTCCTTCAGTACTCTAGTTATTAACACAGTAAGCCTCGATGCTGCACGATATTCATAACATACCAGAGAATGGGGTGCAACTACTGCATGAAATGCCTACATGCAAACTCATACTATCCCAACAGAAAAAAGCTAAAGGAAACTAAAGGGAAGAATAACAGTAAAAATTATAAAGCCAAAGATACTTTATTGGTTCTGATTATTTGCATGCATTTCTACCTATTCACACAAATATGTAAAATAGGCATTATAAAAAAACACATTGCCTCTTTATACTTAGTCAACAAAGAAAAACAGGGATGGACTTAAACTTCTGCAAGAATCATTTAAATCAAACATTAGGACAATAATCTCTATATTAACTATGAAAAGTAATAGACAGTGGAAGAAGCTGTCAAGGAAGCCTGGGGAGGGATAATTATAGCAATGTTGTCCGAAAGCGGGAGAGGTAATAGAGCAGGCCATCCTCTAGAGAGCCGTTCCTGGTGCTTCTATGAAGCTATGTGATTTCTGGAATCTCTGCTCCCATCTGATATTCCAAGAGCATTATATGGGATTATTGGTTAGATTTTAATCTTTCCAAGTAGTTTTTGTTAATATTAAACATTTTTATACCAACCCATTTCTAACATCGTCTATGATGAACAAAAATGCCTAACATATAAAACCCTACTCCAGCAAAACACTTAAGCAGATACTTAATTTAAAATGTGTGAGCCTTCCTATTGACTTTATTGAGACTATTTATGTGCTTAACATTAAGAAGCTACTTAATTGTTGTGCTGGATCAGTGCCTAAGTACAGATAACCAAGCTTCTTCTCCATTGCCTTTTCACTCAGTTAAGTATTGTGGTAAACTTGAATAATTGATTGTGATTTCACAATTCAGACCCATCATGTGCAATATAAAAATTAAGCATTTAAAGATCTACTGATGAAAGCAATTGAGTTATATATCTTCATTAGCATACATACATATATATGGCTGAGCTACTTTCACTCCCATTGTTTGAGGATAGTCACAGGAGGAACTCAGCCCTCCTCAATATAAGTTTAGGGTCACCAAAAGCCCCTTCTGGTTGCCAGTACTTGAACTTGTTCCTACAGATCAGCCAGTATAACATTGTCAAGGCTGTATCCCCACTTTGAACTTTAGGGTACAAATGTGGGGGCCTGCATGAAGATTTCTAAGCTTAACTACCAGCTTAGTTCTGGTCCGCTGCCACCATTCTCAAAAACTAATTCCCTTCCCTGGATAGCCTTGAGAAACCTTTCACCAGTTCCCTGGTGAATACAGATCCAAACCCCTTGGATCTTAAAACAAGGAGAAATTAACCATTCCCCTCCTTCCTCCCACCAACTCCGGGTCAATACAGATCCAACCCCCTTGGATCTAAAAACAAGGAAAAATCAATCAGGTTCTTAAAAAGAAGGCTTTTAATTAAAGAAAAAGGTAAAAATCATCTCAGTAAAATCAGTATGGAAATTAACCTTACAGGGTAATCAAACTTAAAGAGCTCAGAGGACTCCCCTCTAGTCTTAGGTTCAAAGTACAGCAAACAAAGATAAACACTCTAGCAAAAGGTACATTTACAAGTTGAGAAAACAAAGTAAAACTAAGACGCCTTGCCTGGCTTTTTACTTACAAGTTTGAAATATGAGAGACTTGTTTAGAAAGATGGGGAGAACCTGGATTGATGTCTGGTCCCTCTCAGTCCCAAGAGCAAACGAACTCCCAAACAAAGAGCACAAACAAAAGCCTCCTCCCCACCCCCAAGATTTGAAAGTATCTTGTCCCCTTTTTGGTCCTTTGGGTCAGACGCCAGCCAGGTTACCTGAGCTTCTTAACCCTTTACAGGGAAAAGGATTTTGGAGTCTCTGGCCAGGAGGGATTTTATAGTACTGTACACAGAACAGCTGTTACACCCTTCCCTTTATAGTTATGACAAACATCTAGGCAGCCAAGGGGTAGCTCACAAGAATAAGAGGCAAGGTGATCTACTGAACTAAGCATGGGTCTGGGAGCAAGGAACTTCTGCTTTCTATTACTAGTTATGATTCCCTCTGTCGAACTTGATCAATTCACTTATTCTTTCTGCCTCAATTTCCCCATCTGAAAAAGGGGGGGAATGCTTACTCACCCAACAGTGATTCCCTGTTTATTAATTAATGTTTGCCATACAAGTTTAATTATTGTTTGAGATGGTGGGAGAAAGAGATACTTACAGGAGGAAAAGAGTGAAGGAGAGCTGAGACTGTTGGGAGAAAATGGGACAGAGACATAAGAATAGGAGCAAGGGAGATGGGACAAAGAGACAACATAATCTGGGAGAAAGCATGAGGTCAGCAAGGGCAGGGGTGAATGTAAAAAATCTGAGAGGAAAGGAGATGCTGCTTTTCAAGAAAGGAAAATAAGAGAGAAAATGAGAGGAAGACCAGCAAAACAAAAAAATTAGAGAAAATAAAAAATCTTATATGAGGTGGATAGAGTGACCCACAAAGGGAAGGTTAGAAAAGGAAGTAATAAAAGAGAAAAGGAATAAAAAAGGTAAGACACACACCCAACTTTTCAGATTAATGTGTTTTAATTACACCTCCTGGATTAATTGTACTTACCCAGAGATGTCCTATGTCTCAGTAGGGATAGGATATTCCTTTAGCCATAAATATTAATCTAGATTCTGTAGTTCAATAATTGGAGAAATATGATGAAGCTTTAGCAGCTTCTAAATATTAGGGTGACCAGATGTCCTGATTTTATAGAGACAGTCCTGATTTTTTTGGGTCTTTTTCTTATATAGGCTCCTATTACCCCCACCCCTTGTCCCGATTTTTCACATTTTCTATCTGGTCACCCTACTAAATACCCAATGTGTGTAGAGAATTGTCTCAATTTATTTTCAGATATTGACTACATTATACACAGACCCCAGCACAAGCAGCTGTGCTTCAGCTCTCCTGGAGTAGGCCAGGCTGGTGATAGTTTTCAATAATGGAGAAATGCAAAGAACCCTCTCAAAGACCCTACCCCAAAACCACTTTGGATGATATGATCAAGATAGAAAAATAATTCCACTGGTCCATCCCAAAATTGTGAGGCTGGCTCTGAGTGAGAGAACAGTGTGACCCTTAAATTCTCAGGGTCTCAGTCTTCCATAGGTGTAAAGTGTAAATAATTATATTTACCAACCTTACAGGTGTGTGGTGAGAATTAGTTAATATTTTGTGAAGTATTTTGATGGTAACAAGTGTTCTGTTACTACCAAATGTCTACTTCATACCTGAAACATGTATTAGATGGGATTCTCACTCACCTTACTGTAATATAAAAAGCCCCTCAGTGACAAACTGCTAATGCAAACATGATCAACTTTGCTAATTCTATCATCCTTCTCCACGCTCCCTATTTAGCAGTTTTTTAAGAGAACTGTAGTTGCAGGAGTTGATAATTGGTCTGTCTCTGTCTTGTGTGATATTCTGCCTCTGGCAGGAGCCTAGACACGGTGCTTCAGGAGAAGGTACATTCCTTCTCTTTAATCAATTAGAGTGAAAAGTTTTGTTAAAGGGCAGGGTTGGTCCATCGAGAGAGACATCCCAAAGCAAGCAAATGGTCTGCACATGCTGTGAAGTGTGATTTTCTCTCTTTCTCTCTCATTATCCATTTTTTATCTAACTTTCTAGCTTACTGGATAGCTATATAGGCTGTACTTGTAAATGTAGAGAGCCCCTTTTAAATCTCTTTAAGCTGTTTGGCTCAGTGATTTCCTGTGGCTGTCAACTTCATGGATTTCCTACAAGCTGCAAAAAGCAATATCTTTTTATCAGTTTTAAATTTGCTTTCAGCCAGTTTCACTGAGTGCCCCCTTGTTCTCATATTATGAGTCTGGATGGAGAGAAGCAGTAGTTCAGTGTTTAACATGCCATCTGTTATTAGTATACATCCATCATGTCTCTTCTCAAAGGACCAGATCTGAAACAGTTTAGTAGCACCTTACTTTACAAGTAGGCCCATTGATTTTAAAAGAACTAGCGGTGGAATAAGGTACTGAGCCTCATTGCAAGAGTGTCAGAATCTGGACCTAAACCAACAATCCAATTTTCTATAGTTTCTCTTGTGCATGACCTCCCAAACAACTTATAACCTTGATTTCCATTTTCTGGGGTTTTTTTTTAAGTACAGTTATACCCTTTTTGAGTGAGACGATGAGACAAATTTCAGTATTTGGGGTATATACCCACACCACTGAAATAAAGCATGTACTTTTATTAAAGAGAAATGGAGATGTTGACAGTTCAAGTTATTCTCTTTACACAGGCAGGAAAAGAAAGGATGTCAGATACAACACAGAATCCTGTTAGCCTTTGACTGCCACTGAAAACTCAGCAGATATCTTAATTGAACTGTCTACAATTACCGCTAGATCTTTTTTCAGGAAAGGTGTCAGCTAATTTGGAACACAGAAGTGTGCATGTAAAATTAAAATTAGTTCTACTGATGTTTCATTATTTTGCATTCACCCAATTTAAGTTCCATCTGCCATTTAATTGCCCAGTTGACAAATCCAGCTACAAATTTTTGGAGCTGCACAAAATCTCATATTTCCTTGACTATCTTAACAACATGTGATACCAATTAATAAATGCTGACAGGGAGCTCAGTGCTTCACAAGACATAGTTGAAGGAATGGACCTTGCCCTGAAGATCTTAAACTCTAAGAAGTATCCTACAATTATGTCCTAGGTTCCTCTGATAAATGTAGTCACCTTACTGCCCACCTTCTTGAACATTAATTAATGATTTCCTATTTGTTCTCATCTACAACCCACACATTTGGCCTCCACACCTTTGAACATGCTGAGCCTTTCCACAGTTGAAGCAGTCACTCATTTTTACTGATCCATCATACCTCTTTATTTACTTTTGTGCAAGTTTTCCAAACATAAAGTATGGACCCTACCCTAAAGTGCTTACACTTTAAGTAAGACAAAGCAAGTGACAGAGTTTTGCTGTAAACTAGGACGTATCAATTGGAAGTGACAGAGGAAGAGAAAGACCTGGGTGTATTGGCTGATCACAGGATGAGTATGAGCTGCCAATGTAATGTGGCTGTGCAAAAGGCTGATGCAGTCCTAGGATGCATCAGGTGACTTATTTCCAGTAGAGAGGGAAGTGTTAGTACTATTATGCAAGGCCCTGGTGAGACCTCATCTGAAATACTGTTTGCAATTCTGGTCTCCCATGTTTAAGAAAGATTAATTAAAATGGAACAGGTGCAAAGAAGGGCTACTAGGATATTTGAGCAATGGAAAACGTACCTTATGTGAGGAGACTCAAAGAGCTTGGGCTGTTTGTTTAAAGACTAAAGAAAAGAAGGCTGAGGGGAGTTATGATTGCCTCTCTATAAATACATCACAGGGATAAATACCAGGGAGGGAGAGGAGTTACTTAAGTTAAGCACCAACACGGACAAAAGAAAAATGGACATAAACTGGACATAAGCTTAGGTTTGAAATTAGACAAAGGTTTCTAACCATCAGAGGAGTGAAGTTCTGGAACAGCCTTCCAAAGGGAGCAGTGGGAGCAAAATACCTAACTGGCTTCAAGACTGAACTTGATAACTTTATAGAGGGGATGGTATGATGAAAGTGCCTTCAATGGCATGTAGCCAATCTGTGACTGCTAGCAGCAAATATCTCCAACAGCTGGTGACGGGACACTAAATGGAGAGAGCTCTGTATTATTATATAGAACTCTTCCCCAGGTGTATGGCTGGTGGGTTTTGGCCACCTACTCAGGTTCTAACTGATCACCATATTTGGGGTTGGGAAGGAATTCCCCCCACCCCTCTCAGGTTGGCAGGTTTAAACTAGTGTAAATGGTGGATTCTCTGTAACTTGAAATCTTTAAAGCATTTGAGGACTTCCATAACTCAGCCAGAGGTTAGGGATCTATTAGAGGAGTGAGGTGAGATTGTGGCCTGCAATGTGGCCTGCAGGAGATCAGACTAGATGATCATAATGGTCCCTTCTGACCTTAGCGTCTATGAGTCTATGAGAGGTGGAAAGTAGAGGAAAGGGAACATGGGTAAGGAAATTGGAAGTTCTCTCTCTCTCTTCACAAGATGATCCACAGAGTCACTTCCCTGAAAGGCATTATGTGATGCTTTATATGAAGGCCATATGAATGAAACCTGTCTAGTCTCATAATGACCCACTAACTGGGCTTTCTAATGGGTATTCGGTGGGGACTGGTAAAAACAGAATTATCCTCCCAACTCAACCATCAAACAACTGCAGGGTTTCATTGCAACTACCCCCATGCCTATCCCCCACAAATATTTCAGCCTAATGCTGAAATACTAGAAAAAGCCCATAGTCTCTATGCAAATATTCCACTGGAGTTGTGCTGATCTAGTGGTCCCTCCTCTGGCCTCCCTCCAATGACCCCATCCTCCCTGAATTTTCAGGGCCCACAGCCTCCCTTCTATGATGTATAAGGATGCAGAGGCTTCACCCACCCCTGTTTCACTGCAAATTATGCAAACAAAGAGACTGACTTTATTTAATGCACTGCACTTCTGAGCTAAACCAGATTATACAAGCCAGATGTACAAAAGAGAGTGGCAACGTATTATCCCAGTTTCCAATATTTCTGGTGCAAGCTGTTTGCAATTGACTCAAGACATCAATCAGACATAGATCAATTTTTAATAATGACTGTATTTTTTATTTTTCCTCTAGCTTAGTGCATCCATCTTGCTGCTTCTTCCCTCCATCCTTTTACAAAAACTCTTATTGCACCAAAGAAATATTTGTTCTCTTTGGTCACATTCCTCCTAGCTTTAGGAAGACGGAAAATTAAAGAGACTCTCAGGTTCTTTGGGGAGACTGCGACTGAAACTCCAATCTTGAATTTTTTTTTTTTGAGTAAACATGTCCTTAACATACCACAGGATTTGTAACTTTCTTGATTGAATGTATTATGCTGTTCTTTGCTTTACAGTGTTTCTTTGCAACACAGAATAAAGCTTCTGTGGCTGTTGGACATCATTTTAGACCCTCCGTCTGATTGGCAGATCACAGAAAAGAAACATATCCCATGAGCCTCTATGTGAGGTCATTACCAACTGATTGAGTATTCACTTTCATGCCTTAAATCTCTGAAACCCAGGTGTGTTGTAGATTAGCACAATTTACAAGCAGTGTGTGGAGATTTATTATGATAATTGTTGCTTTTATTTTTTATTTCCCTGAACTCAAAGATAATTAATGCCAGTATGTGTCCTGGTGTCTGACTCCCTTAATTGGCCCTGTGGTGCCTTGGATGTTTGAAAATCCACTCACTTAAAGGCTTTTTTTTTTCCTTTTGACTTGTTTTCCTGGAGCTGTTCATTAGTGCCTAAAATATTTGATTACATTTAATTGTGATGTCTTCAATTCCATGCACCTGCTGCAATTTATATGGGGGATGGGGAAGACGGGGAAGGAGCTTGCAGGAGCTAAAAGAGTGAGATGAGGGAATTCAATGTAAAAAGAATTCCCCAGCAAAGGGTAATTGGGGTTAAATACAGAAACAAAATAAACATATTATGCAGTTTATATATTTCTAACTACTATGGTAGCACCAAAAGGATTTATATCATAATGGCTTCATCCTTCAATCTTTCTAAAATATTTCCACTTATCTTCAGAGGCTTTCATCTCCAGTTGGACATCTGCAGTTAGTTTAAACCTAATCTCTAGTATTAGAAAGTCCACATGTTGTTCTTCCTGACAGTCTGGCAGCATTGAGTCCCAATCCTACTTGAAGATGTTTTGCTCTGGTATAAATCTTTCTGGCTCTTGCCAGCTTTCTTCCTGTTTCAGCAAGTGATGTACATTTCATCACCAGTTTTTCGTTAGAAATCCTGAAGTGGTGACAACATTCTAAAGCCCAAGGTTAGTTTTCAAAACACAACTTACAACAAATGTACAAAGCAGCCCAATGGTACCAAGAGGAATCAACAGATTGACAGAAAGATATTGGCCTGAATATTCCAATTCAGAAAGACCTCCACAAGGCAGGGATGAGGGAGGGAGTAAAACTGGAAATCTCTTGCATTTTCAGGAGAAATGAATCATGCGTTCTGTCTTTTCTCTTAAACTCTACCATTTCTTTTCATTTATCTCTAAGGAGCAGTGTAAACCTCTACAACTGCTTCTAAAACATGTTTTCAGAAGAAAAGTAATTAGAGTGGTTTTAACAGTCCTATAATGTCAGGATTGCCTAATAAATCCCACTTTCAGCACTGCAGTGGAGAAGTAAAGGAGTGCAAAAGTATTATCTATTGAAGGATACAGTTATTTACAGAAAAAAAACTTGTTAATCTGACCCATTAAATGCTTGCTGTCAGGGAAATCTCAGTCTTGTACACACCAGCATCCTGTATATATTATGAGAGAAACAACAAGGTCCTTGTTATTTTTTTCTGTGCTGACATTTTATTCCCCAATTTTATTACTGACTCACTGCAAGATATTTAAATATTCCATGATTCATTTTTCCCATCTGTAAAATGGAATTAATAAATGCTTACCCTGAAACTTCTAGAACATATCTTTTGATACCCTAGGATGAAAGATGCAGTTCTCATTAATTATTATTATTATGATGTAATTAATATCATATCATATGGCACTCAAATGAAAAAGTTTGGCTTTGGAGCTGAACTTTCTCAAAGGTCACAGGGATTGAGAAGTAGTTTTGTGAGTATGGATCATCTCTACTATTTTTCAATTTTTCTGGTTTTATTGGTAGTGGTGGCATAGGGTTGTGTGTTTTTTATCTGTTTTTTGTAATGTGGAAGTTATAAGCAACATACTTCCATAGTTGCCATCCATATCTGTTATGACATGATGTCCCACTGCGATGTCACTGGAACACAGGTACATCAAAGGCAACTTCACCAAAGCAAAAAAGCTGAAGTGAAGGACCTGCCATGCAGCTGTTACTATTTTTGATGGTCCACACTTAGTTTAGGCTTCTTCTAATTGACCAGGAAACTTCTTTATGTCTTGCACTCAAGATGGAAACTGTCAATTCTTTGGCACTCAGATTGAAGGCATGAGATGAAAACCAAAACAGAAAGATTCGAACGGATGCTGCAAGACAACTATCCCTTTTGAATGGATGCTACAAGACAACTATCCCTTTTGAATGGATGCTACAAGACAGCTGCAAGTAGAGTCTTTCTTCCAAACTAGCCAGGGTGAAAAGGAAACACGAGCATAAATTCTCAGTAAAACAGTTGAGCATATGGGAGCCAATCACATCCCCTCTAATGTAAGAGTTTAGGAGTTGAGATCAGAGTCCCCATCCAAATACAGGACTCGTGTAGGGAGATGGACCAACCCTAATCTATCTAACTATCTACGTTAGGATTTTATACTGCTGCCCATTACTGTACTATTTGAGCACCTTTCATGTAAAACCAATAGCAATAGTGAAGATTCTAGTGGACTTAAAGGTATTTCTGGCACTTCTCCCTTCCCGACACCTCAGAGCTAATGGAATTTTTTCTCTAATTGTGAGAATGTCACTCGTCTTTGTTGCATTTGGATCCCACATTCGGTATACTGTAATCATAGAACATAAAACCACCCAAGATATTATGTTTCAGCCTAATTTCTTAGTGATTATTTGGCACAAAGATGGGGGGAGCCAAGAGAAGGATTTCACATGAGAAAAGGAAATAGACCAACCAGTTAGAGTGAATGGTCAAGATTGTGTTTAATAGCTTCAGTGCATTTACACTTGTAACCATAATCTGTAGAGATCGCCTATCACCCATGTCTCTCATACCCACCAAGATAATAGGTAGCATGGTTTAACATATCATTCACAGCACCATGCCAGTATTTTCTGTACATTTATCATGGGCACAAAAGCAGAAAGAAATGTGCCAGACTAAAATATTAGTGTGAAAACAGATGATATTTTAGACAAAGGAAGTTTAAAAGCAAGATAGCAAGACAAAAAGAAGAACCCTAAAACATTTAGGACATGATTTTCAAAAAAGACAGGATTAAAACTGTGCATTCAAAATGTATATTGCATTGTTTGCCTGATTTGCATGTACAGTTACTAAAGTTGTTGTCACAAAATGGATATTTCTATGCGCAAATGGCCAATTAGATACACAATTAGCCATTCATTCACCAAAAGCCCTAGACAATGTAAATACACAGACAGTGTAAGTTTGCCTGGGATCGTACATATTTGCAGCAGTACCCATTGGCCATGTCTGCTAAAACTACAGAATATAAATATCTCCCTGGGTTCTTAAAGCAAGTCCATCACCAAGCTATCTATATTACTGTGACTATGGAAGGATTCCTGCATTTCTATCTCTCTCTCCTTCCTAACATATCCTGAAGAGAGATTCTTATTTAATCATTTAAAAATGTGGCTTTTGATTTGGTTATTGAGGGATGGTGGACTTTGGCCTCAGACTTTTTGAATTCTGAGCTCCAGTTATGGTTCTTGCCTCCAATTCTTTGTTTTAATCACAAAATCATTGAACTATTATTTATTTATGAAACAAGTTAAACATATACACACTAGTCAGTAACAATCAAACTACACAAGAAATCTATATATATGGTGCTGAAGTGTGAGATTTTAATAGATAGTGGCATGTGTCACATTCTAACTTGAGTCTCTTTCCAAGAGAGAAACCAGTGTTTCCCTTTCCTTCTGGGAAAACTTGCTAGATCTGCCTGATTTTTGTCCCAAGAATCTTTTTTCCACTTAAAGGATGTAAACAAAAAGGAATAAAAGGAAAGAAAATTTAGGCTTCTCAATTCCTGGTCCCTTTTTGTCTAGGCAGCAATGTTTTTCAAACTCACATTCCAGTCTGTTGTTTTGAGTCTGGCTTGTACATCAGTGTTTGACTCCAACTGAAACAGTCAAGATCTTCAGTTGCAGCCTAAAATGATTAGATTAGTACCAATTCAGTCTAAGGTAATTGCACAGTCCCAACTACTGTATTATCTGAGTAAAGGTACATAGTATACTATGCTGAGAAGGATCTGGAAGTTGCGGTGGATCACAATTTCAACATGAATCACTAATGCAATGCTATTGCAAAAAAAGAAAATGCAATTTTAGATTGCATAAACAGAGGCATAACATGCAAGTCACAAGAGGTGATAGTACAGCTTTACTCGGCACTAGTTAGGCTTCAGCTGGAGTACTGTGTCCAATTTTGGTCATAATGTATAGAAAGGATGTAGAGAAACTGGAAAGGATCCAGAGGCAAGTGACAACTATGATCAAATGTATGAAATCTGAGCAAAGGCTGAAGGAATTGGGTATGTTTAGTTTGGAAAAGAGGAGATTAAAGTGGGATGTGATAGCGGTCTTGAGATACTTGAAAGGCTGCCAAAAAAAGATGGAGAACATTGTTCTTTTCTGGCACAAAGGGCAGGACAAGAGGCAATGGGTTCAAACTACAGCATAGCAGATTTAGATTAAATCTCAGGAAAAACTTCCTAACTGTAAAAACAGCAGAACAATGGAACAGACTGCTCAGGAGGTTCTGGAAACTTCTACACTGGAGATTTTCAAAAGGAGGCTAGATAGCCATCTGTCAGGATGGTTTAGATACAAATCCTGATCTTGGCAGGACCCTTGCAGTCCCTTCTAACCCTATGATTCTACAATCTTCAACATATTTGTCCTCAGGATACCACTGTAAGATATCTTAATACTACTATTGCCATTTACAGATGGTCAGCTGAGGCACAAAGAGGCTAAGTGACTTCCCCAAAGTCACACAGATAACCTGTGGCAGAGAAAGGAATTGAAACTAGATCTTCCAAGTCCAAGACTAGCTCCCTCATCGCTGGACAATTTTTTTCTCTCCTCCATGCAGGGAGCAAAGACAAAAATGTCATCTGCTATTGCTCTGTTAAGACTCCCAACTGCTGCTCTTCCAAATTACAAAAGAAAGGCAGAAGTCAACTCACCTTCTCCTTGAGCATCTGATGGGGGATATGATGAACTCACAGGGTAAGGTGGTAATTGAGGCCAATCTCATGGAGATATTTGAAGATTGGGAGTCTTGTCATCAAATGTTGCTGTGTTATTGTGCTTGTTTTCCAGCTCTCTACAATTTGAGTGACAGGAAACCTTCTATTCTTATATTCAAAAGACAGCTTTTAAATAGCATCTAGTTTTGCCAAAGAGATGTTTGCCTTTGCCATGCTGAGCAGATATCTGGAAAATGCACCTTTTTTTAGGCTAAATAATTAAAAGAAAGAGATGGTGGCATGGGGAAGTGAACATCAAGGACAGCTTACTCTATACTCTAATGATGAATGTTCCAGCATATTCATACAAACAGGTTTCTATTGAGATGGTTTGAATGGAAATAATGTAATTGCACAAATAGGGTAAGCTGGGTTTGTGTGTGTGTGTAGGAAAAAGAAAAGGAGAGAGACAGGCAGCAGTCTTGCTTCTCTGAGTTGGTGGTGTGTGGTGAATAATTGATCATCCCTTCCTTCCATCTGATGTGTTCACTAATTCTCTCAGTGCCACACTCCTACAAGTGTCACGATCACTATTAAATCAGCAGAGGAACCCAAAAAACCCTTGAGAATTTCATCTGTCTCAGATGCCTTTTAAAGCACCAAATGAAAAATTAAATGTGAAAAGCAAGAAAATGACTCTGAAGTCTTCTTCACCTTTTCTGAGTGCAGTAATGCTACACTTAGCAGGCACCGTTCCACATCCGAACACAAGACTAAAAGTGCTTGCAAGTTATAACAAAAAGAAGGTAATGATGATAGATGCATTGGTAATGAGAAACAAATATTTCTTCTCTGTTTTTATTCTACTCACAGTGAATTAGCAGCACAATTTGTAGCTTTTATAAAGATTTGTGACTAAATTAGTGTTCATCAATGTGAGGGACAAATAGAATTGTCAAGAGTTGTGGTTGATCTGGGCACACACTTCATAAATATCTCCAATGAATTAGTATCCCCACTGTGCAGTTGTAATCCAGATGTAGCGCCTCCTTGATTTTCTAGGCTTGTGGATCTTTGGAGACTCCCAAATGTGCCAAAGTATGTTGTGTATTTTGTGACTTGAAGAAATGGAAATGAGAAAGAGATGACTAAATGCATTGTAATTCATTTCCCAATCGCAAACTATAAAATCTAGTATTTTAGGGGTGACCCAGCTCCTGAACCCCATCATTTCCATTGTTGCATACTTCAAATCCAACATTGTGAGTTTGTAAGTCAGGTGTTTGGACCTCAGAATGGGAACTATGACATTTAAACAGTTCTGTGAGTCAAGCAGGTGAACACTAATGAAGAGAGTGTGTTAGCTTCTACAGGTAACCAAAATCTCAAAGAACCAAAATCTGCCCTTGGATGCATATGTGAACATCCTAATGGAAACTCATGTAAATATACTATATATATAAGGATAGATTTTGCCCCAAAATGTTTTGAGCAAATATGCACCACCATTTGACCAATAGACTACTGCTACCATCAATCAGTAATATTATATCCTATAACTTAATGCCTTGAACAGTAAACAAAAAGAGCTAGATTATTACAAAGGAGACTAAAGAATTGGGCTCATTTAGTCTAGCAAAATGAAGGCCAAGAAGGGATATTATTGCTCTCTATTAGGTCTTTCAATTGATTAAAAATTATTAATCGTGATTAATCATGCTGTTAAACAATAACAGAATACCATTTATTTAAATATTTTTGGATGTTTTCTACATTTTCAAATATATTGATTTCCATTACAACACAGAATACAAAGTATACAGTGCTCAGTTTATTTATTTTTATTAGAAACTATTTCATTTTTTACAATGCAAATATGTTTCAATTCACCTAATACAAATACTGTAGCACAATCTCTTTATCATGAAAGTGGAACTTACAAGTGTAGAATTATGTACAAAAAAGCTGCATTCTAAAATAAAACAATGTAAAACTTTAGAGCCTACTAGTCCACTCAGTCCTATTTCTTGTTCAGCCAATCGCTCAGACAAACAAGGGTGTTTACATTTGTAGTAGATAATGCTGTCCACATCTTGTTTACAATGTCACCTGAAAGTGAGTACAGGTGTTCGCATGGCATTGTTGTAGCTGGCGTCGCAACATATTTATTTGCCAGATGCGCTAAAGATTCATATGTCCCTTCATGCTTCAGCCACCATTCCAGGGGGCATGTATCTATGCTGATGATGGGTTCTGCTTTCGATAATGATCCAAAGCACTGAGGACCAACACATGTTCATTTTCATCATCTGTGTCAGATGCCACCAGCAGAAGGTTAATTTTCTTTTTTTGGTTGTTCGGGTTCTGTAGTGTCTACAACAGAGTGTTGCTCTTTTAAGACTTCTGAAAGCATGCTCCACACCTTGCCCCTCAGATTTTGGAAGGCCCTCCGATTCTTAAACCTTGGGTTGAGTGCTGTAGCTATCTTTAGAAATCTCACATTGGTACCTTCTTCGTGTTTTATCAAATCTGCAGTGAAAGTGTTTTTAAGACGAACAACATGTGCTGGGTCACAATCAGAGACTGCTATAACATGAAATATATGTCAGAATGCACTTAAAACAGAGCAGGAGACATACAGTTCTCCCCCAAGGAGTTCAGTCACAAATATAATAAATGCATTATTTTTTAAATGAGCATGGAAGCATGTTCTCTGGAATAATGGCCAAAGCATGTAGGAGCATACGAATATTAAGCATATCTGGTATTTAAATACCTTGCAATGCTGGTTATAAAAGTGCCATGCAAATGCCTGTTCTCACTTTCAGACGACATTGTAAATAAGAAGTGGGTCTTAATGACTAGTTAAACAAGAAGTAGGACTGAGTGGACTTGTAGGCTCCAAAGTTTTACATTGTTTTGTTTTTGAGTGCAGTTATCTAACCAAAAAAAATCTACATTTGTAAGTTGCACTTTCATGATAAAGAGATTGCACTACAGAACTTGTACAAGGTGAATTGAAAAATACTATTTCTTGTTTATCATTGTTACAGTGCAAGTATTTGTAATAAAAATAATATAAAGTGAGCATAGTACACTTTGTATTCTGTGCTGTAATTGAAATCAATTTATTTGAAAATGTAGAAAAACATCCAAAAATATTTAATAAATTTCAATTGGTATTCTATTGTTAACAGTGTGATTAAAACTGTGATTAATCATGATGATTTTTTTTAATCGTGATTAATTGTTTTGAGTTAACTGTGATTAATCGACAGCCTTACTCTTTATAAATACATTGGGGGATAAGTACCAGGGAAGGAGAAGAGCTATTTAAACTAAAGGACAATGTTGTCACAAGAACAAAAATAAATTCGAATTAACAAATTTAGGCTGGAAATTAGACATTTCTAACTATCAGAGGACTTAAGTTCTGGAACAGCCTCCCAATCGGAGGAGTCGGGACAAGCCACCTAACTATTTTTACAATGGAGCTTGATACATTTATGAATGGGATAATATGGTGGCATTGCCTGTGACAGCAGGAGACTAGACTTGATGATCCAGGAGGTCCTTTCTAGTCCTATGTCCCTATACTCCTATTTATTTTATTTGTATTGCAGTGGCACCTAGAGGTCACAACTGAGATTGGGAGCCCATTGTGCTAGGCGCTGTATATACAGACATTAAAAGACAATCTCTGCCTATAAGAGGTTACTATCTAGGGTTACCATACATCCTCTTTTTTCCGGACATGTCCGGCTTTTCGGCACTCAAACCCCCGTCCGGGGGGAATTGCCAAAAAGCCGAACATGTCTGGGAAAATGCCGCCCAGGCACTTCCCGTCCCGCGGCGGCTCTGCTCCTCCCCTGACTCTTTGGCTCTGTTTAAGAGCCAAGCTGCCCGAGCGCTATGGGCTTCAGGCAGCCCCCTTGCCTCCGGACCCCAGCCGCCGGCTGGGCACTTCCCCTCCCGGGCTCCGGCAGCGCAGGGTCCGGAGGCATGTGGGCTGCCCGAAGCCGGTAGCACTGGGGCAGCTCGGCTCTTAAACAGAGCCGAAGAGTCAGGGGAGGAGCAGAGCCTCCGGCCGCAGCAGCTCTGCTCCTCCCTGACTCTTCGGCTCTGTTTAAGAGCCGAGTGCTACGGGCTTTGGGCAGCCCCCATACCTCCGGACCCTGTGCCGCCGGAGCCCGGGAGGGGAAGTGCCCGGCCGGGGGTGCAGGGTCCGGAGGCATGGGGGCTGCCCGAAGCCGGTAGCGCTCGGGCAGCCCGGCTCTTAAACAGAGCCGAAGAGTCAGGGGAGGAGCAGAGCCTCCGGCCGCGGCGGCTCTGCTCCTCCCCGACTCTTCGGCTCTGTTTAAGAGCCGAGCGCTACCGGCTTCGGGCAGCCCCCATGCCTTCGGACCCTGCGCCGCCAGAGCCCGGGAGGGGAAGTGCCCGGCTGGGGGTGCAGGGTCCGGAGGCAAGGGGGCTGCCCGAAGCCCAAGCACTACCGGCTTCATGGTTTGCCGGGCAGCCTCCAGACCCTGCTCCCCCGGCCGGGCGCTTCCCCTCCCGGGTTCCAGCTGCGCTGGGGAAGCGCCGGCCGGGGGCGCAGGGTCTGGGGGCTGCCCGGCAAACCATGAAGCCGGTAGCACTCGGGCAGCCCTTTCTGCGTGGCTGGGAGTGGGAGGGAGGAGTTGGGGCGGGGGGGGTGGGGGTGGGGAAATGGGCAGGGCCAGGGCCCATGGAGGGTCCTCTTTTTTTATTTGTTAGATATGGTAACCCTATTACTATCTAAATAGACAACACACAAAAAAGATTGGTGAAACAGAATACTCAGTTGCAATGGGCAACTGAAGCACAGTGGGTGTAAGCAAATTACCCAAGTCCACACCGAAAATCTGTGGCAGAGCCAGGAATTGAACTCAAATCTCCTGAATATCAGGCCTAAAATGTAAAACTATCCAAAGGACAACAGGATCTCTTCCAGTCATTGGGACTGTAGTTCACAATTTAATTACACTCAACACTGGAGGCTAGATGCTGTGAGTTGTATTAAATGACACTGTTACCCTGATTGGAATATACCAGTTTCAGGGAGGAACAACGCAATATCCCATCAGGGAGACAGGGTTACAAAAAGGGTGAAGAACCTGAAGTAATGGAAAAACATAAGAGCAAAAGTGAGATGGACAAATAAGACAACTCTCCCCAGAGAAGATTTTTTAAAAACTCTTCACAACTTTTTTTCTTGTGGTAAGGAAAATTCATGAGCAGAAAAAGACTTTTCTCTTATTAAAAGTATGAGTGTCTAGGGCGAAATGCCAGAAACTGTTGACCCGCATTGGCATAAAGCCCCCAAGTTCCTCTGTTTCACTTGTTGTGTGACTCGTTTCACACAGACTGTACCTTTCATGGAAAAGGTTACGCTCCCCATTAAGAAAGCAGTAACTGCTCCAGCAGCTCTTTGTTGAAGTAGACAAATCTTCTAGGAGTTGTATTTTTGATAAGTATTTCTGCAACAGTAGTCTGAAGGTTTAACTGTGTGCAGTGTTTCAGTTTAATAGTTAGACTAGGATAGTAAGCTATAAGAAATGTTCTTAAGTAGCCCTATGCTGCCCTGCAGCTCCTGGTTACTGAAGGGCATGCTCTTTTAAAGTAAAAACCACTTAACACATTACTAAAAAAGTAATAATTGAAGATGCATTGCACTGATTGCCAGCTTGTGTTTTCCATTGTCTTCTGGCCTCAGTGGACTTTTTCTGGCTGTGTTTCACTGAATGCAACACATCTGTGTGAGGTGCAGCAATTACAGCAATGCAGAACTGAACATAGTATGAATTCCATGTTTAACATGGAGCACATAACACAGACAACAGCCCAACCTGGCAAATTGGGTACCGGTTTCATCACAAGCTTAATGAATGCTAAGCGGATACAACTTATGGTACCGGTTTCATCACAAGCTTAATGAATGCTAAGCGGATACAACTTATATATATATATAAGTTGTATCCGCTTAGCATTCATTAAGCTTGTGATGAAACCGGTATATATATATATATATATAAACATTTCAGAGTTGCTACTTGAGTGCATAAATCAGGCTTGTTGGTTTTTCTGACCAGGGCCCAATAGTATTCATAAGTATCTCATGTGACATTCTACAATTTTCTGAGTTACTGTGCAGAGAGATCCCTAAAGAAAACCCACAGTTTGGATAGCAAACATTTCAGGCGACTACAATGTCCATATGGTATGCAAAATAAAAGATGTAGGAAGTGGGGTTGGCCCTAATATCTTCTGCACTTATGTGCTGATTATCAGAAGTGCTGAAAACCCACAAGTAACAGTGAAATCTATGGGAGCTGCTGGTGCTCAGCATTTCTGAAAGTCAGATTTTTTCAAAGTGCTAAATGTTACAAAGGCTTGTGTAATGCCAACAGACCCTGGTCGTCAGCGGGCAGGATCGAACCTGAGACCTCTGGAGCTTAGTGTATGAGCCTCTACTGCATGAGCTAAAAGCCAACTTACTGTTAGCTAAGTCTGTAGAGCAGACTCATTAATCTTTCTCTCTAAGTGGTCTCGTGCCACTAGATGGGACAGAACACAACACCCAGGAGGTGTGAGGGTTACATACTTGCCGTAGCTGAGGAAGCGTGTCCCAAGCTTCAGAGACTTCCTAGTTGAAATCTCGGACAAGCCCCCACTTGTAATGCTGACAGACCCTATCTCATAGAGCTGGAAGGGACCCCGAAAGGTCATTGAGTCCAGCCCCCTGCCTTCACTAGCAGGACCAAGTACTGATTTTTGCCCAAGATCCCTAAGTGGCCCCCTCAAGGATTGAACTCACAACCCTGGGTTTAGCAGGCCAATGCTCAAATCACTGAGCTAGGGAGCAAACCTGGGACCTCAATTCATGAGCCTCTACCACATGAGCTAAAAGTCAGCTGGATGTTAGCTAAGGCTTTAGAGCAAACTCAATTTCTCTCTCTAAGTGGACTCGATGCCACTAGATGGGACAGAACACCACACCCAAGAGGTGTGTGAGTTACACTTGCTTATCTATGATAACTAGAATATGGGAAAATATTCCATGGCGCATTAGGCAGGGCACTGATCATGTACTGGTAATTCCAGTCACTAAAAATACGTCCTTAAAAATAAAGAGCTACATTCAAAGCGATTGCCCACTTTTCCCCCCATCTTATCAGCTCTTGACTCTTCTCCCTTTCATCATTTAAAAATCATTCTATTGCATTCTATTCTATTTAGAGACAGCAGTCTAGTCCTCCAATCCTAGACTATCTGTTTTTGTTTTGTTTCATTTTAAATAAGAAGAGAGCGATATCTTGGTTTCCATTAACTCATAATTTATTAAAGATTTTCTAAAAAGTCAGATCATATCTTTCCAAATTTGTCTGAGGTCCTTCTTCTCTGAAACATTACCCACTCTTTAGCTGCCAGGTCAGGCAAGTGGCACACAAAGCCAAGCACCACGGAGCTGTCAGAAGATGCTTCCACTCCAAGCAGAATAAAAGAGAGGGGAAAAATAATAATTATAATAAAGAAAGAGGGGAACAACCACACACAGAGAAATAAAGAAAGATGAGAAGGGAATAAAGGAACAGAGGCAGAAATGGACAAAAGAGATAAAGTTAACACACACACATCCGCAGGCACATACACACAGACATGTTGGGCATTGTATGAGATGCACTTATGTGCCAATCTATCACAAATACAGGCTTTACTAGAAAAGGATTGGAAACCACTGTCCTAGCAGCTATCCTCCATAACCACCATAGCAGCTAGTGTCCATTGGAGAACGGGTAAGAAAAATGACTCCCTTGGTGTTACTGTTTAACAGTATCCAGTTCTCCCTGATTACTAACATTAAACATTCTTTCATCAAATGAAGGCGTATGACACATACTATAGGAAGTGGGGAAGGTGGTGGCACACACAGCAAAGAGAGGCAGAGATTTCACGTGGACTGGAATTAGGGAGGGCACATTGTAACATTGGCGAGGGCAGTATGCACATGTCCATCTTACGTAGATGGATCAGATCTAGTTTCAAACTGGTAATAGAATCAGAAATAGAAAGAGCACAGCACACTAGCATGAGCATAAACAGAAAGGACTTACAGTAAAGAGCACACGGTTTCTGCCCTGGACTGCCCAGGGTGGATAGGAACATAAAATCTTAATGCCATAAAAAGGAGTACAGAGTGCTGACACTAACAGAGTTGAGTTGGCAGCTGATAGACTGCATCATAAACCATCAGCATCCCAAGAGCAGGATAGGAGAAGGGGAGTGAACTGCAATAGTCTCCGTTTTTGTTGTTGTTGTTATTAGTCACAAGACAGTAATGACATGGGGTCCAACACTAGATTGACAGCTATCATCACAACCGGCAATTAATGACACTAAAGAGGTGAGTCACAAAAAGTCACACATAATTAAGCCTAAATCCAGCCCACCAATCAGCTGGAATACTTTCATGAGACTGTGACATCTCGCTCCAATCCCTCTTTGGCATATAATTTTCCAGATACCCAGAAACAGTACACTGGCCTGTTAATATTGGCAAAATTCAGCTGGTCAAATATGGTTAAAATTCATTATATCCTACAAATGAACTGTTTAATTCACTCATCCCTAGCACAAGATTGGGTGGAGGTAGTTATCCTAATGCTCTTTGGATTTTAATAAAGATTTGGGGGCACTCTCGGGACGATGAGTTTCTCATTTTTACTGAAACCATTTGCACATTTCTCATTTGATGAATAATAATTTAAAATTGAAATGTAGATTTGGAGATACTTATTAACTAGCTAACTGCTGTACTGCCAGACCCCTTCAAACTTTCTATGATGTGACATAAGGAATATCATTATTATTATTATTATGAATTACCTACAACTCTGTTTCTACAATTTAAAAGCTATGAAAGTAATTAATAGAGCTCCCTGTGGTTGTTTACTGCAACAAACTACCATTTGGCTAAAAAATGAAGAGATTTGTTGTACAGTAAAAGAATTAGAGTTTCAAAATGTTGTTCCTCTTTACTGAAAAAGGGAACATAAGGTACCAAACAATTCTGATAGAGAAAAGCTCATAGTTTTTGATAACGCTATTAGCTGGCGAATTAGACAGCAGATAGTCTAAACTAAATAAAGCATGAGAAAAATCTCTTGGACTTGGAAGAGAGTGTGAGAGCATAGATAGGATTAGAGCATTTTCTATGTATTGGTGAGGATCCAGGTGCAAAGACACCTGGTGAGTGATCAATAATATAAAGGTGCAGGAGAAATAAAGATTCTTGTTCTTTTGATGCTGATGTTATCGCAAATAACAGTGGATGAGGAAATAATAAATCAAGTTTAAAATATATTTCTGCATTTTGCTTTCTAGTCTCCTTATAGCGTCAGAATTGTAAAAGAGGTGGACAAAGACTGGAAAAAAATCTATGGCTATTTGTTCACATATTTAAACAGATTTTTTCTGCCTTCATATTGGCTCTCCACGTACATTCTAGTGAACAAGTATTACTAGCATGAATACTTGTGAATAAAAAAACAAAGTTTAAGCTTGAATGCTTGACTATGCACCAAAAGCAATTTCATATTGTATAACTAATCAACAATAGCGCAACTTACAAAATGCATATTGCACTTTTTACAGACTAATAGGTGATTCCACGTTCACACTGCTTGAGGATAGTTGCATAAAATATCCAAATCAGGGAACTGAAGTAACATGTTGTGTGCTGTGTTGCTGCTCTCATCAGTAACATTTTAATATAAACAACTTTTGTGACTCACCTCCATGCAGAATAATTTGCAAAGAGGCAAAATGCATCAGCTACATTGTTTGTTGTGAATTACTCATTGAGCCCTAATCTGAGATTTAAACCATAAATGTGTGTTATACAGCAATTAGTATATCCCCGCTCTGATCAGACCACTTATTTATTACATTAGTTTATTTATATCACTATTTAATATGCTTACATGGTACTTATGTAGTCATTGACATGCCAGTGCTATAGTATCAATACAAAGAACTCAAGGGAAATCTTTGCACAGTAAGGTACTACTCAATGTAACAGTGGCAGAATTAAGCCCTAAATAAAGACTCAACTAATGCATATAGCCCACCTGAAGTAGATGATCTGGAACAAGAGCAAATCAATAACACTCAAGCAGCCACCTTACAAGACAAAAAGGATAAATTCTCCATTAATTAAAGGGAGAGGAGAAAAGAAGTAGGAACTATACAAAAGGTAGAAGACCCAAAAGACAGACAAAGCCAAACCTACCTAAATACATTGGGCTTGTACTGTACCCTAAAGACAACCAGCCAAAAGCTTGGGCAGAATTCTTTCAAGATAAAGTTCCTTCACAGAAAACCCTCAACTGAGACAGTTCTCTCCCTTCCCTGGTTCTGACTGCATCTAGGGACCAAGAGAAGAACCACCCATTTCAATCATGACTATCAGACACGGACACATGCAGAGACAATACTTTTCAGGTACTTTGGTCTTAGATTATGAAGAGCTTTACATGTCAATACTAAATTGTTCTAAAAAGAAAATATACACACATTGATAGACAATGACAACGTTTTGTTGTTTAACTCAGAGATGCAGTGTTGTTTGGGACAAAATTTAAATGGGCAAACTGACAATAGATGCATGATAATTTTCATGGGGACTCTTTGAATTTCTCATGGCTCTCAGTGCAAAGATAATAGCAATGATTAAATGACACTAATCATGGAGTCAATTAATGCCTCAACTACAATCTTAGCATGTTTATCAGCTAGTAATCCAACTAAGCTGAATGCTTAAAAAATGCACAGTTTTTATGTAGTGGCATTAAGGGCAGGACAGAAATAAAATTCCTTTACAATTCACACTGATGAAAAGATGTGTTTTTCCTGACCACTGTGAAGAAATCTAAACTAATAATTGACCCAATAAACTTCCTGCAAGCAATTTCATAAACATTATTATAAACATTATTCATTTTCAGTCAGCATTTTCTACACTAAAGTTATTCAGTAGCAGGACAAGAATACATTCTTTTGTAGGCAGGTTTTGTGGAAGAAGTCAATTTGACTTATTAAACCAAAACATTGGGATCCAGTTGCATCATTGAGTCATCTTGGGTTTTATTGTGCATTCAGAGCCAGGTTCTCAGTTGGTGTAAATCAGTGTAGCTGCATTGACTTAAATGGAGCTCAACATTTAACACTAAATGAGGAGCTACTTCTCAGAATCAGGCTGAGGGCTTTTCCGTGTGGCAGTGTGGGTGTCCTGTCTATGTATAGTTTATGAATTCTGTATGAAATTATGAGCTCTCTATACGTATCTGTATCAAACTACCAGACTCCATTTTGTTTTCTGAGCATGGTGTTCATTGAAAGACAGTTCTGTGCCTTCACCATAGCTCTGTAGCCCTCAGATTGAGGAGTCAGGAGAAAGTCCCTTTGGATAAAGAGCTGACTACAGCCCAGGGTAAACCAGTTTTTCAAGTCCAGACTGACCAAACAACAGATGTGAGACTTTGAGGTTGAAAAAAGTGTCATCCAGAAAAGGGAACTGGAAATCTATAAAAGAAAGGTTCTCTCACTGGCCATCAGAAGAGAGAGAAGAGACAAGAAAGCAATACTGTATAGGAGGAGAAAAGGGAGAGGAAAGATCTGGACTCCATAGAGGACTCTGATCAAATACCAAATAATGCTCAAGAGTGGTGACAAAACGGAGGCAGAGAACTGTATAAAGTTATCTATTATTTTACCTATATCTGTATATCTCATGTCTGTCTAAAGTAAAGAATGATTGTCTGACACATCCTTTTGTAAAGTCTGCATCTATTTGCTACAACTATTGTGTGTCCCTGAAGAGGTAAACTATAAACTAGAGTACCCATAAGGAGGGAAACTGTGAAAGGGTCCTCAAATTACTGAGCTGTCTTTGGAGGGTCAGTACTGGTCCTGGGGGCCTAAAGAGCTAGATGCGGATCTCTACTTCCAGGTGAAAGGTACCAGTCTATACTCATGAAGCGAGCCAGAGTTCAGAGCCAGAGATGGTGACTGAAATCTACCCAGGGACAAAGGAAGCTTAAACACACACCTGCCCAGCATATGGGATCAAACACAGCAGCCTGGTAAGTGTTCACCCAGGGGAACTTGACCAAGGCTGTGACATCATGTTTGGGTGCTAAAGTGTTCTGAATAGCCTTTCTGTAACAAGTCACAATTTATCATGGGACTCTGAACTGAGAAAGTTGGATGTAATGCCCAAACAAAAATGTTACATGGCTGTGTTAGGAAAATGAAAATGGGGTGTGGGAGGGATGAGGGCTCTGGGTTGGGGGTGCTGGCTCTGGGATGGGGCCAGCTCCTGGCCCCTTGGGCAGCTCCTGGTCAGCGGTGCAGCGGGGTGGCTAAGGCAGGCTGCCTGCCTGTCCTGGGGCACTGCGTGGTTCCCAGCCAATGGGAGTGCGGAGCTGGTGCTTGGGGCAGAGGCAGCATGCAGAGCCCTGTGGTGCCCACCCCACCGCCTAGGAGCCGGACCTGCTGGCTGCTTCCGGGGCTCAGTGCGGTGCCCCAGGACAGGTAGGGACTAGCCTGCCTTGTCTCTGCTGCACCACCGACCAGACTTTTAAAGGCCCAGTCGGTGGTGCTGACAGGATCCACAAGGGTCCCTTTTCGACCAGGTGTTCAGGTCAAACACTGGAAACCTGGTCACCCTACTCCTTTGTCCTACTGCTGCAGAGTTATTAACAGCCCACTTCACCTTGAATGGTTTCTTACAACAAGTGTTAATTCATTATGCTAAACAGTTTATTCCATCTTGTATTTAGCTGTGACACTCTGAGTACCTGAACAAGAGCTCTGTGTAAATCAAAAGCTTGTTTCTTTCACTAACAGAAGTTGGCCCACTAAAAGATACCACCTCACCCACATTGTCTCTCTAAGTATACCTAGTTGATCCCCAACAAATGCTGCTGAGCTGGAATTGATATGCAAACTAGATACAATCAACTCAGGATTGAATAAGGACTGGGAATGGCTGAGCCATTACAAACATTGAATCTATCTCCCCTTCTAAGTATTCTCACACTTCTTATCAAATTGGCTGTACTGGGCTAGCTTGATTATCACTTCAAAAAAAAAATTCTCTTACTTAATTGGCCTCTCAGAGTTGGTAAGACAACTCCCACCTGTTCATGCTCTCTGTTTGTGTGTATATATATCTCCTCAATATATGTTCCACTCTATATGCATCCGAAGAAGTAGGCAGTAGCCCACGAAAGCTTATGCTCTAATAAATTTGTTAGTCTCTAAGGTGTCACAAGTACTCCTGTTCCCCAACAAATGTTTATCCAACCGGTTCTTACAGTCCTCCAATGATGAGGATTCCACAACCATACTCAAAAGCCTGTGCCAGTACTTAAATATTCTTACAGCAAGAAAGTTTTTCCGAATATCTAACTTAAATCTCCCTTGCTGCAAATTAAGCTGATTACACTGGTCTACAATTTTTGAGAAGTCGTCTGCTTCAGAGATAAAATGTGCTATTTATTATGTATTTTGATGTGCTGAATTCAAATATGACAATTAAAACAACAGTTTTAATTAAATTAAAATTAATTTAAAAGCTACTGTTTCTAAGATATTTAAGTTTTTACATTTTATGTCTATGTATATTGTGTAGATAGTAGAGTTTTAATCATAAATTGTAAACCTAGGTCTTTTCATGTGTTTATGGTTGCTTTACATGATAATATTTCACCTGTCCTGTTTATGTAACACTTTTAAAATGATCAAAAGGGTTATATAAATAAAATTTATTATGAAACAAAAGGCAAAAAACTATTATGTACATAGTTTAGTCCTATTCAGTGTCTACTCGGCGCTTCTTGGTTTGTCATTTGTATTCATTAAATGGAGCATCTCTTGTCACTGTCCAGCAATAGTCTGCAAGCATTGATGGGCTCCATTTGTCCTGATAGCGTTTCTCCATTGTTGCAATGTCCTGGTGAAATGGCTCGCCGTGCTCGTCGCTCACTGCTCTGCAGTTTGGTGGAAAAAAATCTAGATGAGAGTGCAAAAAATGTCTCTTTAGTGACATGTTGCAACCAAGGCTTTTGTATGCCTTGAGGAGGTTTTCCACCAACAACCTGTAGTTGTCTGCCTTGTTGTTTCCGAGAAAATGTATTGCCACTAACTGGAAGGCTTTCCATGCCGTCTTTTCCTTGCGACGCAGTGCATGGTCAAATGCATCATCTCGAAGAAGTTCACGAATCTGAGGACCAACAAAGACACCTTCCTTTATCTTAGCTTCACTTAACCTTGGAAATTTTCCACGGAGGTACTTGAAAGCTGCTTGTGTTTTGTCAATGGCCTTGACAAAGTTCTTCATCAGACCCAGCTTGATGTGTAAGGGTGGTAACAAAATCTTCCTTGATTCAACAAGTGGTGGATGCTGAACACTTTTCCTCCCAGGCTCCAATGACTGTCGGAGTGGCCAATCTTTCTTGATGTAGTGGGAATCTCTTGCACGATTATCCCATTCACAGAGAAAACAGCAGTATTTGGTGTAGCCAGTCTGCAGACCAAGCAAAAGAGCAACAACCTTCAAATTGCCACAAAGCTGCCACTGATGTTGGTCATAGTTTTTGCACCTCAAAAGTTGTTTCATGTTGTCATAGGTTTCCTTCATATGGACTGCATGACCAACTGGAATTGATGGCAAAACATTGCCATTATGTAGTAAAACAGCTTTAAGACTTGTCTTCGATGAATCAGTGAACAGTCTCCACTCATCTGGATCGTGAATGATGTTGAGGGCTGCCATCACACCATCGATGTTGTTGCAGGCTACAAGATCACCTTCCATGAAGAAGAATGGGACAAGATCCTTTTGACGGTCATGGAACATGGAAACCCTAACATCACCTGCCAGGAGATTCCACTGCTGTAGTCTGGAGCCCAACAGCTCCGCCTTACTCTTGGGTAGTTCCAAATCCCTGACAAGGTCATTCGGTTCACCTTGTGTTATGAGGTGTGGTTCAGAGGAGGAGGTTGGGAGAAAATGTGGGCCCTGTGCCATTGATGGTTGAGGACCAGAAGTTTTATCCTCTTCCTCTTCCTCGTCTGACTCAAGTGAGAATGATTCTGGTGCATCAGGAACCGGCAGTCCTTCTCCGTGGGGTACTGGGCGTCTAGCTGATGAAATGTTTGGATAATGCACAGTCCACTTTTTCTTCTTTGACACACCTTTCCCAACTGGAGGCACCATGCAGAAGTAACAATTGCTAGTATGATCTGTTGGCTCTCTCCACATCATTGGCACTGCAAAAGGCATACATTTCCTTTTCCTGTTCAACCACTGGCGAAGATTTGTTGCACAAGTGTTGCAGCATATGTGTGGGGCTCACCTCTTGTCCTGATCTCCAATTTTGCAGCCAAAATAAAGGTGATAGGCTTTCTTAACCATCGTGGTTATACTGCGCTTTTGTGATGCAAAAGTTACTTTACCACAAACATAGCAGAAGTTATCTGCACTGTTCACACAAGTACGATGCATCTCTGCTCACTTTGGCTAAACAGAAATGTGTCCCTTTGCAAAATCAAACACTGACAAATAAGAAAGCACGACACTGTATGATTTCTAGAGCTGATATAGGGCAATTTGTTCAGCAGAGTGATGTAAGCTTCGTTATGACTGCATCATCCATGACTTCTAGGAATAACATGATGCAATTCATATCATGTATGATGCAATACCAGCTTCAGATTGCATCATTCATTGTTTTGCCTAAAAATCAAGTACTGTCCAAATCCAATCAGAGATTTATTCATAGATCCAGTCAAAGATGTATTTTAGTCATTTCTGGTTTAAATTGAGATCCCTTCTCTTTATAACTCACTTATCCTCCGCCATTCCCAAGTCAAGGGTCGTATATACTGACCCAATAGCATAACTTGAAAACTAGAGCCAATCAACAATTTTAAGCATCATTTTCGTTCTCAGTGACCCAGAATTAGTAAAGTTTGACTACATTTATTTCAGAAGCATTTTGGCTGTAGAGCAGTGTTATTTCTGTCCTATCTTCACTGTTGTCTTTATAAGAGCCCTTAACATATCTTAAGGCTTATCAGATCTAGGGACACATCAGTAATTCCAGGCCCAATAGGACCAGTTTGAGAGATAGAACTCAGTGGAACCAGCTTACTTTAATCTTTGTCATATTTCCTTGAACAAAATGGCTAGATGGTTGTGAACACAAGATCAGATGCTTAAACACAGGGACTCAGTTTACAAAACAGGGTGAATGCCTCAAAAATGGACTGTCAATATTTGTTCAATTTAAAAAGAAAATTAGCTTATGCTCTTTTTGTGGTTGATTTCAATAAATTCTTGTTGGCATAGGCCTTCCCAACCAGTAGGTTCCCTGGTAAATTACAAGGGAGCACTCACTGGACACACCCTACTAACCGAGAAAAAAAATCCATCAAAATCCTGTGGTCCAAGGAACCAGGGCAGTTGAGAGAAGGAGCAGCACTGATCTCAGCTCCTAGAGACAGGAAAGTCCGCTCAAATAGGCTGTGCAGCTAACTCCACAGCCTCTTGAACAGGTACTGTTCCCAGAACTAAGCAGTGTGCAAACAGGCTGAATTCAGAGCAGAGGGTGAGTGGGAGGGAAGCAGTGACATCAGCATCCCCCCTGCACAAAGCACCAGGTCCCTCACTTGCTCAGCTTCCACACACCATCAATATGATCTGACCCCCAACACAGCACCAAGACCAGTAACACATCTCTAGTCCCCTAGCCCCATCATGCAGCAGCAGCCTCATCATGTGTACCAGATCCACAGCCTAGTTCATTAAATTAATCAACCCAGACCCCGCCTCATGCAATGCTCTCGCAGTGCTCTCACTGTGCTCACAAAGCATCCATTTTCATGCCCTCCGCCCACAGCACCTAAAATCCACACGTGAGGTTTTGCTGTGATTCCAATCCTTTGAGGTCATACAAGATTGTGGGGTGGGGCGGATCTTGGCAAGAATCTATTGGTGGACTTTGGGTTCTGCATGAAAAAAAGTGTTTAGAACTACTTCTCTAGTGAAAAAACATTTGCAGAAACAAGACAGTAAGTAATTATCAGAGAGTATTTGTGGAAAGACAATTTCCAACTTGCAAATGTGAATATTTGCCTTTGACATTATGGTGATGGGGATGATATAAAACCTAAAGAGAATAGCTACGATAGCAGTTACTATCAAAAATCTAATAAAACAATCAGAAATGATGCCTTGTGACATGTCCCTTCAAAACTAATGTTCGAACTAAATTTCAAATATTGACTATACAAAACAAACTGTTTGAGATCACTGCCCATCATGCTGATCAGTATTGTCTTACTGTTTCTTTGTCTATCTGTATCTGTTGTTTCTTGTCTTATACTTAATTTTTAAGTTCTTTGGGTCACAGACCATCTTTTTGTGCTGTGTTTGTACAGATCCTAGCACAATGAGAATCTGGTCACCACTAGGGGGCTAGACACTGCAGTAATAAAATAATAATAATATAAACAAGAATTATTCATATAAATTGTTAACCAAATGTATTTTAATAACAGACACATTCCAGAAAATTATAAACTGATCACAGATTACATTTCACAAGTATACACAGAAATTAAATTCACTGGGGTTTATCAATAATTTATCAATTATTCACTCTGCTCTACCTGTCTGTAGGAAAAGAAGGCAGTATGGACTATATCGTTAGCTGGAATAATAAGCATAGCTCCATATTTTTCAACAGAACTAGTCTTTTCTGGTGACATCAGTGCAGCAATACTGATTTAAACATGCTGAGGATCTGGCCCTGTATCCTCAGTATAATTAAAATATTCATTGCAATTGTGTCTTGTTATAATCAAGGCAGAACAGAAATATTCTTATCGCTCTATGCCAAAACGTGCTTATTTGACTGTGTTTGTAAATGTTACTTACATTGTGACTACCGCAACCAATTGTCTGCATCTCTTAATTATTCTCAGCAACTCAGTGTTCAATTTGATTGGATTATGCACTGAAGTTATTACATGGAGAGAAGTATCACTGCCTTATTCAATGTTTTATAAGAATTTGAATCCAGTTCACCTGGGAGAATGGATAGCCTCCCTGTGCTGCTTATGTTATGTGGTCTGTGGTAGTTAGAAAGGTAACACAGGCATTTTGGCTAGATCGTATTAAATACAAAGGAATGTTTTGCAAATTTAAGATTCTGTTTGCTTATGTATAGTCACTGGAGCTCCTGCTGAAAAAAACAAGCAGTTGAGTTTGTTTGTTAGATCATAAAAAATGAAATAGCAATAGTTAAGCTTGTGATCTATTATTCTCTTTACATGAAATAGTGAAGCCTGGAATGTTCATTGAGTTGCAGATTATAAACAACAGCAAACATGTCAGAATAATTTTTCAAATAAGAATATATCATTAGATTTCACTATGACTCTTCATAGTGTATTCATTTGTTCTGGGATGAAGAATAATGTAAAATTAAGAAAAATACTGTGGTTAAATGATGCTCCATCTTAAAAACAAAAAAAACCCCACCCCCACATTTAAAAAATAAAAACAGAGAATATACTAGTCTGTAATTTCTTTGTAATACCTTTCCAGTATGTTAATATATTAATAAAAATATGTAAACAGATACCATGCACTATTTATAATATGCTAATAATTTACAAAGGAAATATGATCCTGATTATATTGCTATTAAATGTGCAATTTGAGTAACTTGTTTACTTAACAATCTCTCTAGTAGCCAGGTGCTTCAATTACAGTAATTAAAACACAAAACTAAACTAAAACAGTTAATCAAAGGCTAAACAAAATAAATTAGTCCTGAATCGTGTTCTAAAGGCTGCTAGACTCTAGCTCTGATGTATTGTCAAAGGGACTGAATTCCAAAAGCAGGAATCCTCAAACAAAAAGGCCCAATTACCAGACATGTTCTTCTCGAACACAGGTAATGAGAGTAAACCTCTAGCAAGGGATCTTAGCTGCCATGCTGGTAAACAGAGTAAGAGGCAATATATCACAAAACCAGGTTCCAGACCATTCCCAAGCTATAGCTGTCACTATAGACACTCCTAAATGAAGAAGCAAAAAGTAACCCACTGTAGAGAAATGAGCACAATCATGTTTTATGTTGACCTGTATCAATGAGGTGTTGGGCAACTCTGTATTTGTGGCTTTCATCTGAGGTCACCCAAAATAGAATGTATTACAATAGTCAAACCCATTAATAACAAAGGTATGCATGACCATTGTGAGGTCTGCACCTAAGAGATATAGCCACAGTCTTTTGACGAGCCACAGTTGATGGTTAAAAGCACTACATACCACCATTACTATCTGGGGAATCAGGAGGAGTGAACAATTTTGATAAGAGTCAGGTACCGGCCTTTAAGAGATTTTGAAGATACATCCTCTGGACACTTATCTGTATGCTTTTTCCTACCAACAAGCATTCCTTCCATCTTATTTCAGTTTGGTTGCAGCCATACTCTCTCTATCTCTCACACAGTAACCAAGTAAAGAGTTTGTAAAATTTCGGTTTAATGAAACTGAGACTTAGAGCCAATTATCTTCAGCATATTGACTGCAATGTTCCCCAAACATATCAACATTTTCCCCAAAAGCTTCAACCACATGCACAGACCTTTAGCAAAGATGTGCTGAAGGATGGTCCCTGGGTTTGTGGCAGTACTTTGTTAAAATTCCACCTTGCAGTGATGGCTAGATAATAGATAATGTTATAGAGAGTACATTTATAATGTTTGTGGGCAATACCCAGCTGGGAGGGGTTGCAAGTGCTTTGGAGAATAGGATTAAAATTCAAAATGATCTGGAAAAACTGGAGAAATGGTCTGAAGTAAATAGGATGAAATTTAATAAGGACAAATGCAAAGTACTACATTTAGGAAGGAACAATCAGTTGTACACATAAAAAATGGGAAATGACTGCCTAGAAAGGAGTACTGCGGAAAGGAATCTGGGTGTCATAGTGGACATAAACTAAATGAGCCAACAGTATAACACTGTTGCAAAAAAAGGGAACATCATTCTGGAATGTTTTACCAGGAGTGTTGTAAGCAAGAACGAGAAGTATTTCTTCCACTCTACTCCGCACTGATTAGGCCTCAATTGGAGTATTATGTCCAGTTCAGGGTGCCACATTTTCAGGAAAGATGTGGACAAATTGGAGAAAGTTCAGAGAAGAGTAACAAAAATGATTAAGGATCTAGAAAACATGATCTATGAGGGAAGAGTGAAAAAAAATGGGCTTGTTTAGTCTGGAAAAGGGAAGACTGAGAGGGGACATGATAACTGTTTTCAAGTACATAAAAGGTTGTTATGAGGAGGAAGGAGAAAAATTATTCTTAACCTCTGAGGATAGGACAGGAAGCAATCGGCTTAAATTGCAGCAAGAGAGGTTTAGGTTGAACATTAGGAAAACTTCCCAACTGTTAGGGTGGTTAAACACTGGAATAAATTGCCTATGGAGGTTGTGGAATCTCCATCATTGGAGATTTTTAAGAGCAGGTTAGACAAACACCTGTCAGGGATGATCTAGATAATACTTAGTCTTGCCATGAGTGCAGGGGGCTAGACTAGATGAGTCCTTCTCAAAGCCGGTCCACCGCTTGTTCAGGGAAAGCCCTTGGTGGTCCGGGCCGGTTTGTTTACCTGCCGCATCCGCAGGTTCGGCCAATTGTGGTTCCCACTGGCTGCGGTTTGCCTCTCCAGGCCAATGGGGGCTGCGGGAAGCGGCGCGGGCCGAGGGCTGTGCTGGCCGCCCTTCCTGCAGCCCCCAGTGGCCTGGGATGGCAAACTGTGGCCAGTGGGAGCCGAACCTGTGGACTTGGCAGGTAAACAAACCGGCCCGGCCCACCAGGGGCTTTCCCTGAACAAGCGGCAGCCCGACTTTGAGAAGCACTGGACTAGATGACCTCTCGAGGTCCCTTCCAGTCACATGATTCTATGATTTCCCCTGCCTCCTTTGGAGTCACTCCCTTTCTACTTAAAATAATGTATCCTGAGGGTTTTTTTTTTGTTTGTTTTTTGTTTTTTTAAAGGGTGTTGCCTATGGAATGCACCAGGTTGCATTAAGTATTAGATACATTTATATCTCACCTAGAATTGGGCAAAACTATTCAGACAAATAGCTTGCTTACTAAAAAAAGGCTGCTTCAGTCCATCCAAAACTATTGGTGAATTTTACACAAATTAGCCAAATAGTTTAAGCAAATTTGTTTGTTTCTTCAGGATTTAGATGCTCGGTGGTGGCAGCAAAGGCCTTCTTTATACCCTTCAGTTTAGTGGTAAGAGCACTCACCCAGGATGTGGCATGCCTGCGTGCAATTCCCCCCTATTTTTGATGTGGAGAAGCAATTTGAAATTGGGTCTCCCATATTACAGGAGAATGCTATAGCTACCAGACTATGGAATATTCTGGGAGGGCTCTCTCAATCTCTTCTGTTGAAGCTGTTCCCCTCTGTTTCAATAATTAAACAGTCATTAAAGCAAGAACTTGAGTCTCCCACCACCTTGGTGAGTGCCCTAACCACCAGATTACAAAGTCTTTCTGACTCTCTTTTCGTAGCCCAAAGACTATTCATTGCCTTTCATATTGGCAATTCATAGCCATTAAACATTCAACCTGAAACAGATTTCTTTTAATTTAAGTTTTTCTCAGTTTATGGATTTGGTTCAGCCTAACCCCCTCTCCCCTCCCCCCAATGTTTTGGAACTGCCAATGAACTGAAAAATCAGTTATTAGCCCAGCTCTAGCCTTGCCTCAATTTCATATTATAGAAACTGAACACCATGCTATGCTAATAATATACTCTTTACCTTTGGAGGTAAATATTTTCACTGAAATCTACTTAACATGAGTTGATTTGTCCATTGGCACTGGCTTCCCCTTTAAAAAAAAGCATATTGCTTAAATGGGAAAACAAATGAATAGAGCCCCACAAAAATGCCACTTGCCACTGAACCTACTCTCTCAAAATCCCACAAGGGTCAAAAGTCACTTTATAAAGTCAGCATGGGAAAGCTGACCTGATTCATCAGTCACCAGTAGTGATACCATCTAATTTCCATATACACAAAAGCATTTGGAAGAAAACATACATTTAAATTTTAGCTTCATAGCTTAGTATTTTCAAGACACGTGGTGATATGAGGAGTCAGTTCTAAATGTTTTAAAAATCAAATACCAAGTAATTATCTTTCCATTTTACAGTTATTCTTAATCTGAAATGAACCAGGATCTGTGAATGATGCTCAGAAGTACTAAAACTCATGATAGTATATTTTCATACTTGAGCATGCTCTTGGCATAATGGTAGCAATTTGTACTTCATCTTCAATTCACTAAGATATGCTCCAATAAATCATGTAAAAGGAATAATGGAACACAGTCCTCACACTAAGTATTTCAATTTATTTATCTGTTAAGATTTTAATGCATTTGATGTACTGGAAACATTTCCAAGTTGCTCTTTTGCCTCAAACGGATTGTGGTAAATATAAACAACCAAAGAAAACTTGGATTTTTATGAACAGCTTTCATGGCAACTATATGATACAAAACATTGCCCAATGAAAGAAAGGCATGTTGTGACGGTACCTCCCATAAGGCTTTATGGAAATATGCTTAGAATGTGTTTTATGCTACATATGCCATGTAACATATCTCCATAAATGTTATGATCTACTGAATGTATTAATCCTATTTGTATGCATGTATCATTTTTGTATTCGAAGTTATGAATATTATGAATGTTGGCTGTGTACTGGCTTGATTTCTAAACAACCTTAGTAGAGCATTTGGTCAGTTCCTGGAGAAAGGAATGTTGAAATTAAATACCTAATGAAGAAACGGTTAAAGGACAATGGATCTTGGAATGCTCCAATCCACATAGGAAGTCTACTTGAGGATGTTCAAGGTAGCATGTAAACAATGGATGCTACCTGTAAAAAACTGTGAGTCATGCATGGATATGTGACTTGCCCAGGTGACTCCTAAATTCCATCTTGGAGCTGGACTTTGCATAGGAGTGAGGAGGGGGTCTCCACCCACAAGAGAAAGTCTATTTAAATCTGTGGGAGACCCCTCCATTTGGTCTTCAGCTGGCTAAAGAAGGAGCCTCTCCACACACACCCCACCCCACCCCCCAGGATACTTGAAGGAGACTGAAACAAAGGACAGTAACTATAGGGGGTGTGAGTGATTGCTGGACCCAGGGGGTGTGAGTGATTGCTGGACCCAGGCTAAAAGGAGATTAGCCTGTAAAAGGGAGCATTCTGGAACTGGTGAGGATCTTATCTGTATTCAGTTTGATTAGACATAGATTTGCGCATTTTATTTTATTTTGCTTGGTGACTTACTTTGTTCTGTCTGTTACTACTTGGAACCACTTAGGTCCTACTTTCTGTATTTAATAAAATCACTTTTTACTTATTAATTAACTCAGAGTACGTATTAATACCTGGGGGAGCAAACAACTGTGCATATATCTCTATCAGTGTTATAGAGGGTGAACAATGTATGAGTTTACCCTGTATAAGTTTTATACAGGGCAAAACGGATTTATTTGGGTTTAGACCCCATTGAGAGTTGGGCATCTGAGTGTTAAAGACAGGAACACTTCTGTTAGCTGCTTTCAGGTAAACCTGCAGCTTTGGGGCAAGTAATTCAGACCCTGGGTCTGTGTTGGAGCAGATGGGCATGTCTGACTCAGCAAGACAGGATGCTGGGGTCCTGAGCTTGCAGGGAAAGCAGGGGTAGAAGTAGTCTTGGCACATCAGGTGGCAGTTCCCAAGCGGGTTTCTGTGATCCAACCCGGCACACATGTTATTAATGTCCAATCAATTTGTAGTGTCTCAGGGCATATAGCACATGCCCTCAGATGTGCTACATATTACCTGATAGATCTAAAACCACATTCTCTGTTTTTCCTCTTTTCATTTGAGACAACATGGAATGTTAATGGGCATACAGACCTTTAAAACATGTGACTAAACAAATGCAGAGATTTGTTCCCCCCAATCATTGGGTCTGTTGGGACTCTAGAGCTGGACAAACCCAATATTTTCTGTTTATGTTTTCCCTGCAGAAAACCTGCGATATTTTCTGGTTTATAAAGTAGCTGTTACCAGGAGGTTACATTATAATGACGTAAAACTCACTTTGAATAAAATTTGTTAGTTAGATCCGTGAGAGCTTAACCCATAAGCGACTTAACCTATTCAGTTCTTATTGATTTCAACCGATACAGAATTGTGCCTCACAGGCCTGATCCAGTGACTAAGGTAGCCAATGGAAATCCTTCCACTGACCTCATTAATCACTGGGTCAGACCCTTAGTGTGGTTAAATGCAGCACCACATGTCATATCACATAGTGGAGCTGTGTATGGAAGTATGGATTCCTGAAAGGAATTCTTTTGGTCATAAAAAGCTACATTCAGAACGCTGACCAATTGATATGAATGGTTTTGTCCAAATACCAGCTACAGTGAGATCCAGGGAAGACATTGAATTTAAGCCACACATGGCATAGTTTAACTCCCAGTGCTTGGCTTTCTGTCAACATATATTTTAATAAAATACCTCTAGAGTTGCAAATGGAAACAACCTAGTGAAAAATGCTGCATCCCAGAACTTCATGTCAATGCTATGTGGTAACTGTTGGCGTTTGATTCCGTGAAAATGAATAAACATAACCATATAACATACACAATCCCATTCAAGGTAAAATATATGCCTTTGCTTTAGACTAGCCCTGCAATAAACATCAACCCTAGTCAGTTTGTTAATACAGTAGTTGGTCAAATTAATAGAAGGAAAAATAGATATAAAATGAGATAATTAAAACCTTATAGTATACACAAAACAAATACTAAATGTAATTAATTTAGTACTTGCAGACTATTCATTTGGACTCTGATATTTCAACAGAAACAGAAATGTGCATCAGTTATAAGTTAGAACAATGAGCTGTGTGGTGCTTGGTACTAAAACAGACATGTAGTATACTAATATCTTACTGGAAAACCAGAAACTGAAGAACACAATTATTCAAACATGCTTCAGGATAGCCACAGAAACGGGGCTCACTATAAATTGAACCCTACCATCATATTGCAAAGGAAAGTGTGTGCTGCAAGCCATTCCCAAAGCCTGGTAAGCACATTGAAAATGTGTGTCTTTTTAACAGAGGCACTGAGAATCACCGCTAAAAACTCTGAAAGCCTAAGTCCCATTCTGAAAAATCACTTAGGAAAACAGATCTCTTATGGGACAGTTTCATCCCTTATAATTTAGGCCTGATTCTTCCACTGTTACTTCTGACTCAAGCAATACCCTGTTCTGTGCCCTACTTTTAACACCAAAATGAACTACAAGTTCACTGTCAGTAAGGGCGTCAAAGTTAGGCTCTAAGTATCAATAAGTGTAGCAGAGGTAGGGTTTCTGTTATTAAGATGGAAGCATTAGACTCTAGGCATCATGTCTTCTTACCTGTTACAAATGAAATGGTCAAGAGCTGCCCAGCAAATAAAGAGTTTCCATTTTACTGACTGTAAAAATACAAAGTGCATTCTTCTTGCCATATCCATTATAAAAATTCTACCCTGTTCTTCAGTATTGATTGACCCAACACAAGCTGTACCGACCTGGTACACTGTAGTGTTTTGGACCATTACAACATTGTCATCTTATTTTAATGAATCACACATAGAGAAGCAACTCCTTGTCAGCGTTTGGCACTGAGTATCAAGCAATATTCTGGCAAACAGCTGACATTAAAGATCAATGACTGCTTATTAGTGAGAAATAGAAAAGCCATTAGAATAAAGTATATTGATGAATGATCTGCAAAGGCTAGACAAAATAAGCACTTACTCAAGCCACAATCAAGACTGTACTATCATGCACTGCCAAATCTAATAAATATATTTCCTTGAATGACTTCTCCTCTCACTGACTTGCAACCACAAAGATGAAAACAAAAGCACATACACATCACCATATATAAGTACAGTCCACGTTCCCTAATTCTCATTTAGCTAACATACAAACCTGATAATAAAAAATAATCCTGAGATATCTCCTACTATTAAGACTTTATAACTTTTGCAAGATATGCTGTAGTATACCTACAAACATAAGATGAAGCAGTAGCTTACATTTAAACTACACTTGGCAAAATTTGTGATGTAGCACCCTTCATTAAAAAAGTTTTTGCCCGTTTGCTCACTCATCAGTCCACAAAGGCCTTAGTTCAGGAAGGTGCATAGCCTCTACTTAAATTTAAGCATGTAAATAGTCCAATTAAAGTCAATGGGACTGCTCACATGCGTAAGCATCTTGCTGAATCAGGGCCAATATGCAATAATCTGTAATGGGTCTCCCAGTTGCTAGTGTGAATTAATGAGATTCTATGGGCTGTAGCCCACGAAAGCTTATGCTCTAATACATTTGTTAGTCTCTAAGGTGCCACAAGTACTCCTGTTCTTTTTGCGGATACAGACTAACACGGCTGCTACTCTGAAACCTGAGATTCTATGGTTTCAGAATGTTGAGTATGTAATGCTGTTGCTTTGTGTTACAAACAGATTCAGAACTGCAGGACAAGACTCTTAGAAAATGGAAGAGACAGCAAAAAGAGTTTTTCTTCCTCACACTCTCCCAACAGTTTTGGATTGAAACAATGAGTCTTGTGCATTTGATTAACTTTTAACACTTCACAACATCAGTAACCATCTCTCTATGAAAGTAGAGTTGCATACGGTGATTTTTATTAAGTTCATTTTCATTAGCCTTATTTTTGCAGGTAGGAGAGAAGGATTTAATGGATCTCTCTAAAATACTCAGAGAAAACATGACTGTATAATTCTCTTTTATAGGAGAGCAAAGATTCAGAAACCAGCATGGACTGTTTCTGAATTTCCAGTTTACGTTGGTATTTTCAAATGATCTTTGAAATTCAGTGAGCGCTAGGCACCTAACTTCATTAGACATATTTGAACATCCCAGCCATAACTGTTACCTGGTAACAGGTGTCCCTTTTCTAAAGGTAAAACACTTCTGTATGGTTGTAGATTTTAGTTCATCCTTTTTTCCACTGAAAGAAAACAGCTTCTTGAAGCTCACTTCTAACTAAAATTAGATGCCCTGCAATCCACAATCATGGTATATTTGATTTTACTTTTACCACCAAAATGTACGTTGTTATTTGAACAACCATGTTACACAGAACATGGTCAACACTAAGTTCAATTTACTGAGAAAATAAACATATTTCCAGTGTTAAAAAGAGGTAATCTGACTTGTAATGAAATTTAACAGATGAAAGCCTCCAATAAATTTTGTTTAGAAAGTGTTATCCTAGATTTAATAGTAAATTCCTACAGATATCATTTTTAGAAAGGCAGAAATACGACAGGACAGCAGTGCAATAGAGTGTGCCTAATTCATTCCAATTCACAGAGTAATGCATTTCAATTCACACAGTGATGCATTCTAGTCTCTAACATGAGAATCCAATCTAGTTCATGTTTAGTAGAGTTGAAACAAAATCACAGCAGCAGAAAACTGACATTGTCTATTTTGCTAAATAGAGAAGTACTTTATAAATGGTTTTTGAGTGTTTTCTAAACTGGCTCAGCTTTATTTATCAAAATATATATTATGACAGTAGATCTAAACTAGTCATGAGAAATGTCAATATTCAGTTGTAGTTTTCTCATTTTGTTTGACAAGAGTAGTTTAGCATGTTATGTACATGCACCTGTGGAATGTGATTTCTCTTGACATCTATGGACCTGTCACTGACTCTTTTTAAAATCAGATGTTAATGCTTACCTGTTGCTTTGTCCTAAACCAGTTGATAAACATTGATTTCCAAGGAAATAATTGCCTTACATTGTTTTGAACTGCAGTACACTCATGCCATGGGCCAAATTCTGACTTCACTTATATCTATGCAACCCCACTGAAATTAATAAGAATAAGAATAATAGAAGGGTTGGGTACCATTCTAACTCTCTGACCACTGGACTTTTAGGCTGACATTTTCAATGCTTTGTGTCTGCTTGAAGATGATATATAAAAAATTAAGCAAAAACTATGCTTTTCAATAAGAGGGAAGTAGAAAAAATTATGCTCATATACATCAACTATATTTGGCAACCTTACAAATGGCACAAGTCTAGAAGTTTCAGTTTGTCACAGGATGACTATGAGCTGCCAATGTGATACGGCTACGCACTGGTGAGACCTCATCTGGAATATTGTGTGCAGTTCTGGTCTCCCATGTTTAAGAAGGATGAATTCAAACTGGAACAGGTACAGAGAAGGGCTACTAGAATGATCCGAGGAATGGAAAACCTGTCTTATGAAAGGAGACTCAAAGAGCTTGGCTTGTTCAGCCTAACCAAAGAAGGGTGAGGGGAAATATGATTGCTCTCCATAAATATATCAGAGGGATAAATACCAGGGAAGGAGAGGAATTATTTAAGCTCGGTACCAATGTGGACACAAGAACAAATGGATATAAACTGGCCATCAGGAAGTTTAGACTTGAAATTAGACTCTAACCATCAGAGGAATGAAGTTCTGGAATAGCCTTCCAAGGGGAGCAATGGAGGCAAAAGATATATCTGGCTTCAATACTAAGCTTGATAAGTTTATGGAAGGGATGGTATGACGGGATAGCCTAATTTTGGCAATTAATTGAACTTTGACTATTAGCGGTAAATATGTCCAATGGCCTGTGATGGGACACTAGATAGGGTGGGATCTGAGTTACTACAGAGAATTCTGGCTGGTGAGTCTTGCCCACATGCTCAAGGTTTAGCTGATTGCTATATTTGGGGTCAGGAAGGAATTTTCCTCCAGGGCAGATTGGCAGAGGCAGATTGGTAGAGGCCCTGGGGGGTTTTCACCTTCCTTTGCAGCGTGGGGCATGGGTCACTTTCTGGAGGATTCTCTGCACCTTGAAGTCTTTAAACCACAAGTTGAGGACTTCAATAGCTCAGAGATAGGTCAGGGGTTTGTTACAGGAGTGGATGGGTGAGATTCTGTGGCCTGCATTGTGCAGGGGGTCAGACTAGAAGATCATAATAGTCCTTTCTGACCTTAAAGTCTATGAGTCTATGAGTCAGAGAGTTTTCAGCAAGGAAATAGATTTAAAACTTGACCAAATTTGAAGTATGACAATGGGGTCAGCAAAAGATGATGCATAGAACATTAGGGATGTAAGGTGCAAATTTCTCTAGTGCCTAAGGGTACGTCTATATTTACCTCCGGGTTCGGTGGTAAGCAATCGATCTTCTGGGATTGATTTATTGCGTCTTGTCTAGACGCGATAAATCGATTCTGGAAGTGCTCGCTGTCGACGCCGGTACTCCTGCTCCCCCGAGAGGAGTACGCGGAGTCAACGGGGGAGCCTGCCTGCCGCATGTGGACCCGCGGTAAGTACCTTGTAGTTCGAACTAAGGTACTTTGACTTCAGCTCCGTCATTCACGTAGCTAAAGTTGTGTATCTTAGTTCGAACTGGGGGGTTAGTGTGGACCAGCCCTAAGTGACTTAGAAGCTGCAATCCCATTGACTTTCACTTTCTAAGTTATTTAGGAAAATTTGAAAATCTTACTCAAAGTAGTTGTGTGCCTTACTGGGAAGACGCTATGGTACTTGATAAGCATCAGCTTACTTTATAACTTGGATACATATGAAGCTAACTTAGCTTGACATTGAACCATCTAGTCTAGAGTACAGTATAGTATGGCTTCAAACAAGCATAGACAATACTCTAAATAGTTTAGGAAACACTTATCCTTCCACTGATTTACCACCAAAATGACTTACTCATCTATAGGAAAATAATTATGTGATATAAGTTTGTATTATTTGAGAACTACTATGTGATCCTGTATTAAATACTACATCATAATGTAAACACACAAAGGAGCCATTTCTTAACTGCTGAGAACATAAGCATGCAATTTTAGTGTCCCATAGGGCCTGCTTCAGCTCCCAGTGAAGTCAATAGTGCAAGATATGGCCCTTAATACAGGTTTTTTGTATTAGCAATATAGAAAGATTTTATCATATATATCTGTAAATACATACATACATAAGAGTCTGAGAGGGAATTTTGTTTTGGTAAACAAATATCTAAGGAAAATAGCGAGTCATAAAACTATATTGGAATTCATTTGCCATAGCTAAAAGGCAAAGTCATACCCATGTCAATGAATGGAACTCCAGGATGAAAAAGGTTTTATAAGTTATACTATTTCAGGATGTGCTGTTGTAAAGCCAATTGGATGTGCTATGATGCAGGGATTGAACCAGATGAACTTATTGTCCTTTCTAGCCAGTCTTTCTAGGTTGTTGGGTTTCTCCCTCCCCCCCCCATAAGATGTTGCTCCTCCACTAATTTTTTTCAAAGTATTATAGCTTTCTCCTGTGCTGCAAGGTAGAAGTCAGTCTCAAAATAAATATGATAAACGATAAAGACATTTAACTATGATATCAGAATTTATTCATTAAATGCCATATGCATTCAAGATATAATTTCATTCTGAAATAAACCCAACACAGCCCATGTAACATACCATTTGCATGCCAATCCACCCAGAATATGTTGCAATTAGAACATTGAACTTGCTTGATCTTAAACTATCGTATCTTGGGTCACAAGAGTGTCTGAAATACTGAAATTCACCTTGAATATTACTATATTACTAGCCCTTTTTATGACCTGACATTTTAGCAGTACAATCTAAATTCTATCAGTAAGTATTGGTGAAAGTGTATCCTTGATCCGCACTTATTTTAGTTCACAAAAGGTCCCATTTGTTTTTATTGAGGTTAATGGATCTGTGAATACAGATCCATTAACCTCAGAATTTTTAAATGTTAAATCAGCAGCTTTAAATAAATGTTAATGTGAGGCAGCAATTACTGATACCGTAATACCAACTGGAGGGCAAAGTTTGGAGCATTGCCTAGTAAGAATATGTTAAAAACACTGAACTCCTTTATTAGTGAGATAAAAACAATATAAAGAAATGCGTATTGTCTAGTGCAACCACCAAGAAAAATGGATTAATTTACTGTTTCAGCATGTAACATTTAACTGAAGGACTATATATTTTGTGAATCACATTATTGTTATTTTTATGACCAATTGCCTTAATGTAATAACTGCATCTGCAAGGCAATGATATTACCTTCCAGTCACAGTCAGTGCCTAGCTAAGGAAGTTTGCTATCCCCAGGATGGCGCTTGTATATAGGCTGGATAAATTCACATTCAGATTCAGATTTTATCACAGCCCAGACTTTAATGTGAAATGCCCTCCCTGATCTCAGGGAAGTTTGTGGGAGTTTTGCCATTAACTTCGGCAGGAGCGGCACTGTGCAGCAAAATCAACTATAGTACAACCTTCTACTGTATTTTGCCTTCTACTGTATTTTGTATGAGCCTCCAATCATAGATTTTCTTGAGCCCTATCTCATCTCAGTTAGGGAGCCTGCCAGAGAAAACATGTTCATATGCTCAGACCAGGGTATTTTAATTCCACAGAAGAACATAAGCAACATCTGATTTTCAGTTACTGTAGATTGCGTTTTGTACCTCTGTTTTCCTGCTGTGTTGATTTGATAATAAACATAAGGAGATTAATAGCCTTTCCCAAGCCACATATTGAGTCAATAGTTTGGCTCAGATGAGATTAGGTTTGTGAAACTCACTGAATTGCTGTTTTAATTACCATGGTCCATGGGCCACAACTATAAAATCAGGGCTATCTTCAACGAACAACAGATTTCCCACTGATGACAAAAGACACTTGCTGAAAGGAAGAGAATAGGATAAGGCCCTTCTGCATCACTCAAGGTATTTTTTGGACCAGTGCTAATTCTGCCCTTTTTTATATGGCATCTGTGCACCTGTACATGCAGTTGCAGCAATTGCATATAAAAAAACAGGTTTGGCCATATTTTTGAAGTTCGGGGGTAGGAGGGGAGGTTAATCTAATCAAGTCTGATGTTTTCTCATCCTAACTTTAAGGGAGTATTGCAGTTCATCTTGCTTCTTATAGCAATGAAGGTGCAGAAAGGAGTTTTCTGTAGGTGTCTGGCTGGCTGAGATTCTGATGAAATGTTTACCTTAATGTTTCTGGAATTTCACTGTAATGATCGTACTGTTAATGATTTGTTAAGGTGCCTAGAGACTTGGATAGGTGTATTTTAAATCTAAATAGATAAATCTTGAATTTGAAAAGTGGAACTGCTTGTGACATAGTAGCAGGATAAGACTTAAAGAGCCTCTCAGGATAGGGGCATTATTAACTTTATGTTAGTGATGGTGTTTACATTTTAAATAATTATATAATCAGTGACAACAAAAATAATGGGGAAAATATATTAGGTGACATGCACTCTATAATTCCCAGTGTTTTATGACTTGCCAGAAAAAAGTAGCATTTTGTCAGACTAGCTCACATGCTTTCATGACCAGTATATTTTCCAAGTTTAGGTCCTGGACCAATGATCAGAAAGTGGGGGGGGGGGGAAATCTATTCCTAATTACCAGCTGTATCATCTCCAGCACCATCACCCATGTGCCTCTAGAACCCTCTAGCAGATCTAAGGACTAGCACTTGAGGTGGGATTTTCCTGAGCTAGGAAGGACGGGGACGGGGGGTAGAGGAGGCATGGTTGTTGTGATAAGGTCTTGTAGCATAACTTGGTCTTTGACCCCCATCCAGTCTGCTATCTCTTTCTTCCAGCCCATAGAGTGAGTGTGCTGTGTCTCACATATAACATCTTTGTGACGTTTAGCCCAGTCATTCAATCAGGCCAGGGCTATTTTATTTTATACTGTAGACTTCAAGTCATGTAACTTTGTCTAAAGCTTTGCCAAGGTTATCCTTTCAAAACTGTTCTCCACTATCCTTGAAGATCTCCTACTGTGCTAGCTTTGATTTCATTGTGGCGCTAAGCATACAGGCCAGTGGCCAGCTGTGTGCAGCCTGATGAGCTGTTTTTATATGTATTACACACATTCTACATTGTTCAGCAACAACTGGATCAAGTATGTATTTCTTTGAATCAAGTAACCCTTCAAGAATTGAAATTCTGCTGGAAAATATGTCCAAAGTCCAGAAGTAGAACATTTACCATTTAAATCTGGACATATAACCTCACACTTTCAACAAGCTCTCAAGACACAATAAATAAAAGCTTACCTTAAATTGGGAATATGTGATGGAATGCACCCCTGTATGAACACCCTACACACTATGTTAATAATCTTTGTATAAGGCATACCTTGTGAAGTATCATTTGAAAACTCATAATTTGCTGATCAGTAAAATCATGGTAAAATGTACACAGCAACATTATATGTAAAGTTATGAATATAAGCTGAAATCAGGACTGAATTTCATACTGAAGTACGTTTTCCAGATAAGTCTGAGGAGTGGCTAAACCAGTTTCTCAAAGACAAATGGCAAGCTGACCCCGTCAGGTGTCAACAATGCTGATGGACCATCACCTATCCAGTGGCCATTCTTTGGCAAGAAAGGAGGGACAAAGAGATCTGCATCTTAGCAAAGAAACAGAATGAGGTCTCCTTCCACCACCATACCCGGTCTCTTGGTTCTCAGCTGGAAATGCTTTTCAAAGAGGTACTGAAACTATAAAAAGAAGGGGAAAACACCCAAAGAGACCGCTCCTCTCTCTCCCTGTCCATTTCACTTTTTGCACCTAATATGCCAAAAGAAGCAGCCGTTGGACTCTAGGGGAGTTCTGACCTATGTGCTCTGTAAGCTGCATGGTGCTGAGCGGTCACAGCCCAGGAGAGGTGCCTCTCACCTGGCCCTGAGCTGCTGCAGTGAAAGAGGGCTGGGGGGAATCCTCTCTCCCCACTGCAGCCCCGGGGCAGCCTGCATCCCAAACCCCTCATCCCTGGCCACACCCCAGAGCCTTCACCCTTAGCTGGAGCCCTCACCCCCTGCGCCCAACCCTATGCCCCAGCCCTGAGACCTTTCCCATACCCTGAATCTTTCAGCTCCACCTCCACCACAGGCATTTTTTTTATGTGCACCAATATGAAGGTGATGTGTCACACAACATCTCCATATTGGTGCACATAACAAAATTCATTCCGCACATGGATATAAAAAATTAGAGGGAACACTGGTTCTGACCTATTTTTCTTTTAACCATTTCTGACTTTCATGCCTCACTGCTTGTACTCACTTAAAATCTCTCTCTTTGTAATTAATAAACATGTTCTATTGTTTTATCTAATTGAGTTTGTTTAAACTGAAGTGTCTGGGCAAAAAAAAATGGTAGCTCCATTTAGGGTGGCAAGTTGTATGTAAATTATCCACGTAAAGGAATAATATATTTGAACTCTACAGGATAGGGCTGAGCAGCACAGAACATACATTTCTCGGGGGGAAATCTGGGACTGGGGTGTGTTGGGGTCACCCTGCAGCATAACCAAGGCTGGTGTGAGCCAGAGTGTGACTGGCAGGCTGCAGTTACACAGACACATCTGTGAGTGACCTGCATGCTGCCAAAGCTGTTTGTGAGCAGTTCAGTTTGGCTGCCACAACAGTAAAACATTGCAAGGCACTCCAGGTTGTATGGCAAGGTAACAACCCTCCACACACACACACACACATCCGGATTGCACCCAAGTATGTCACAAAATGAAATTAGGTTACAATAGTTATCTTCAGTAGGCAAAGGATGTTCTGTTTCTATATCACTTTATAAGACCATGTGGCAATAGTTCTCTAGTACATGCCCCAACTTTGATAAACATATAACAAGAACACACTCAGGGCAAAAAGTACATTTTGAGATGTTGTGACTTCCTAAGGCAGATTGGCCTCTGCACAGCAGCATAAGGGTGTATTGGGTATATGGGGGAAGTGAGCAATAAATCTCTTGTCAGAAACAGAAACAGTTATATTTCCTGTACTCTTCTGAGAATAGCAACTGATGCCTGCTAGCAATCTCTGGGCTCAAGTTGTCCCTGAAATGGTGATGAGGGGCACAGAAGAAATGTGGCTATCACCCATCTTACAAAGGCCTGCTGGTTGTAGAGCTAGCTAGTCATGGACGAGAGCCCCTACACATCCATTATTTCTAAAGGGATGCAGCACTGGATACTTGCTGGTTGCATGTCCAAACAGTTTCATATTTGAGTATAACTCCTGTTTAACATAGTTTTTATTTTTTTTAAATTAGTCTGATTTTAATCCTCTGGGCTTTCCTTCCCTGTTATTTTTAGTAAAATAATGGCCAACTGTACTAACACCTATTGGAAGAGCTCACCAAGAGCATTACATTTATGCATTTTTCCACACTATTATTGTCTAGCACTTTACATATTTACCATTCTCTCTTGATCCCTGGTGAAATCCCTATTATTTTATATCAAACATACAACCAGTAATAATCAAGAACAAAGTCATAAAGTTAAAACCATTTAATCCTATTAAAGCCTCATTAAATCAAGGCAGTATTTATAGGATAGGACTTTATTCCCCTGCTCACCAGCAAATCTGCAACTCAAGTCAATGTTCACGAATTAATTAGTGACTTGACTAAGTGCAGGTGGTTGAGTGACACTTCTCTTGATCAATTCCCTCTAGGTGCATGCTGTACAGTCACATGATTCTTTGCCATTAATCCCTAACCCCACAAGAACATTTGTTGATTTTACTGAAAAAGGCAGCCACTGCAAAACAAATAAGCAGATTGCAGAGGAATGCTTTTAAGATATAATGTTTTTCATATCAAAGTGGAAAGCAGAGAAGCAATATTTAATAAGTGGCCACTTAGCTAGAAACATAAGAGAATCACTCTCTGCATTATATTACACATCTATTTAATCCCTCTAATGAAAATACACAAATATCACTATGATAAAAAAGTCAAGGTAATAAATTACTAAGGAATTCATATACGAGGCCTACCTTAATAGGAATATTTTCTCTGCTAAAGTCATACATGTAAATTTCATTGGAATGATGAGAAGAGTGCTAGATGTTTAAACATATAAAAGCAAAGTCATCAGGTAGTCATAAAAATACTAATGGTGCTATAATAATTCTTATGATACTACTTAATCTGTGTGTGTGTGTGTGTGTGTATATATTTCCAACAGACATTGCAATTAGGATTGAGAAGCCTATCCCTCCGAAACCCATTTTCATTTGCTCAGGCATTATCCTATGGGGTCTCTAAACTTGGCATCAACACAAAGAGAATATTTTGAGAAAGCCTCAGTGAGATTAGTCCAGATGTTCCTCAGTTAGGTAGCTATGTGAATAAAATAATCCTTTCCCTCTGGGAAATCTGCTCAGCACAAAAAGCATTGTTTAAAGTTCTCCCCACCCCTTTGCAAACTGGCTGAAAATATAGAGAACCTGACTCATCATTGTGTTACTCTAAAGTTTTAAGTCACCATCAGTTAAATCAATGGAGTCACTTGGACAAGAAACTGAAGTATTCTAGTGGTAGAATCAAGTCTATGTTTGCAATTATGAGCAAAGTCATCATTAAAGAAGGAAACACAAGCTGTGGCTAGTACATTTTTAAGGTTTAGAACTAAAAGGGTTTCCATACTCTGTATAAAAGGTTAAGAAAGGTAAATTGCCTGCCCTAAGCCAGAATAGAATACTATTGATGCACTGTCCTGCAATTGCAATTCATGCTTCAGAATATATCACTTGCTCTGGGATTACTTAGTTGATGGGACTCCATCCCTTGACCATATTGAGGAGTCTGGGCCCAAGTGGGGAGAACAATTCCATAACCAGGGCCCCCATCTCCATTTTGGGAACTGAAGAGGAGCAGCTTCCCGACTAGTAGGGCCAATTATCTGATGGGAACATGTCAAGAGCCATTTCTCTACCAAGGGAGCCCAGTCCCAATTAAGCACTAGGGTCAATGTGTGCCTGAGTCTAGGCTCATAGACTTTACATCCAGAACCTTCATGATCAAATAGTCTGACCTCCTGCACATTGCCGGTCACAGAACATCACCCACCCACTCCTGTAATAGGCCCATAACCTCTGGCTGAGTTACTGAAGTCCTCAAATCTTGATTTAAAGACTTCAAATTACAAAAAATCCACCATTTACTCTAGTTCAAACCAGCAAATGACCCAGGTCCTACACTGTAGAGAAAAGCAAAAAAAAAAAAAAAAAAAAAAACCCAGTGTTTCTGCCTATTTGGCCTGTGGAAAAATTCATTCTCACCCCCAAATAGTTAGACTCTGAGCATGCAGGCAAGACCCACAAGCCAGGCACCAGAGAAAGAATTCTCTGTAGCAACTCAGAATCCTTCTTATCTAGTGACCCATCTCCATCCATTGGAGATATTTGCTAATAGCAGTTGCAGATGTGCCATATGCCATTGTAGGCACTCTTATCATACCATCCTCTCCATAAACTTATCAAGCTCAATCTTAAAATAACTTATTTTTTGGCCCCACTACTCCCTTTGGAGAGCTGTTGCAGAATTTCACTCCTCTGATGGGTAGAAACCTTCTTCTAATTTCAAGCCATCTTGCCAAACCATAGTTATGATGTGAATATGGCATAACTAAGATATACTTTATGCAAGATGGCTCGTGTAGGATATCATTGGAAAAGTTATGATCTACTGAATGTGATTACCCAATTTGTATGCATGTATCATTTCTGTATCTGAAGTTCGGAATATTGACTATGTAACAATTACATCTGTGTGTGTACTTGGGGAAACACCCACCACAGCGTAAGCAATCAGCCTTTATAGGCCATCAGAAAACGACAATGAGTCTTTGAAGATGTGGATTTCCCATCTGCCTGGAGTTCCTTCCTGAGGACATTGCAAATAAATCTGGTTTCATAGTTGCTTTGACACTGCAAGGTCAGGTGATAAGATCACCTGATACAAAATACCACCTTGGACACTGCTGGTACTTTTCATCTGTAGGGGGATGGGGATCAAACAAAGGTTTCCCACCTTAGGTAAATCCTTTTTAAGGCTGGGGAGGGGGTTAATTTAGGCTCTCTTCCATTGCCTACCAAGAAGAAAGACTGCTAAAAGTACTTGAAGAGGAGACAAAGGAACTAACCTGAGGGGAAAGGCAGGGGTGAGTCCAGACTGAGACAGGGGTCCAGTCTGTAAAACAAAATAACTGGAACTCTAATCTACAGACACTCTTACCCTAAATGAAATTACTTCCTGAATCTAGTCTCTTTAAGATCTTAAGCTTAGTATGCGTGTTTCGTTTTATTTGTTCAGTAATCTGCTTTGTTCTGTTTGCTATCCTTTATAAACACTTAAAATCTGCCTTTTATAGTTAATACATTTTTTTGTTTATTATTAAACCCAGTTTGTGTAATTTCTAATTGGGGGTGGGGACAAGAAGTTGTGCATATCTCTTTTCACATTGAGGGAGAGGGCAAAGTTTTATGAGCTTGCACTGTGCAGATCTTTCTATACAGTGCAAGACAATATTATTTTGGGTTTATTTCCCAAAGGGGGTGTGCATGTGAGTGCTGGGTGAATCCTCTCACACAGAGCTGACTTCAGTCTGTGTCTGCAGCTCGGTGTGGCCCTACCTGTGTATGCATGCTGCAAGATGCTGGAGAGCCTAATGCAGCAAAACAGAGAGAAGGAATCCAGACTGGTGGAGTGGGAGGGGCTCAGTGAAACCCCAGTACATCAGGTGGCATCTCAGAAGGGGAGTCTAACCTGTCACAATAACATTGGCCATTAACTTAAATAACTCCTCTCGTGCTGTGGTGTTTATCTCTCTGATGTATTTAGAGAGAGCAATCATACCTCCTCTTATCTTTCATTTTTTTAGGCTAAACAAGCCAAGTTCCTTACGTCTCCTGTCATAAGGTAGGTTCTTCATTCTTCTGATCATACTAATAACCCTTCTCCGAACCTGTTTCAGTTTGAAATCATCTTTCCTAAACATAGGAGATCAGAATTGCACACAGTATTCAAGATGAGGTCTCATCAGTCTCTTGTATAATGGCAATAACACTTCCCACTCTCTACTGTAAATACCTAACCTGATGCATCCTGTAATTGCATTAGCCTTTTCATGGTCGCAATACACTAGCAACTCATAGTCATCCTGTAATCGGCTAATACACCCAGGTCTTTCTTCTCCTCTGTTACTTCCAACTGGCAAGTCCTCAGCATATAGCAAAAAATCTGGTTAGTTGCTAAGTGCATGATCTTGCACTTTGCACGAGTACATTTCATCCCAGTCTATCATTCCAGTTTTCAAAGTCATCCAGATCTTCATGTATGATATTCCAGTCCTCTGCCATATTGGCAATACCTCCCAACTTTGTGTCATCTGCAAATTTTCTTAGCACACTATCACTTTTTGTGCTAAGATCATTAATGGAAATGTTAAATAAGATTGCCCCCAAGACTGATCCTTGAAGAACTTCACTAGTAACATCCCTCCAGCCTGACAGTTCACCTTGCAGCATGACCCTTTGTAGTCTCTCCTGCCACCGTTCTTTGCATGCTGTGAAGGGACACACCCTCACTCTGGTGGTGAGGATACTAACAAGCTCTTCTGAGACTGTCCAGTACTAATGAGGCACATCTACATGGCATGTTCTGTGTGGAGGGGAAGGAGCTTAAAAAGGGAAACCTGGCACAGGAAGGGGTGGTAAACAGGAAGAGAGCTACTCCACTGCAGAGACAGGACAGCCAAGAATGAGATAGTTCTGGGTCACACCACTCCCAAAGCTGCACAGACCATCTGTAAAGCAGTAAACTCCAAGAGGAGGGACTGAAGGCAAGCCCACTAAGCGGCAATAGACTCTGATAGACCAAGCTCATACAGCTGAATCTAGAAAGACTGCCTGAAACACAGGCCACCTTTGCCTTTCTTTGTTTTCACATAGATTCCCCTCTCTCTTAAAAGAAAGAGTGGGACAAGGACCTTTCTTTTGCCTGTTTGTTTGACACAGAGATCCCCTCATGTGATATGAACTGGGAGGAAAAACAGTATAAAAGAAAGTGGGTCTGGAGTGGGCTGAGGGAACCCCTGTCCCCCACACCCAACTTTTGATTCTCATATTAATCCAAATTTTCTCCAATTTAGCTAATAATTTCCCATGTGGAACTGTATCAAATGCTTTACTGAAATCCAAGTAGATTAGATTGACTTCATTTCCTTGGTCTAGAAAATGGGTTATTTTCTGAAATAAAAAGATCAGGTTGGTTATATAGTCAAACTATGTTGTATTTTATCCCAATTACCATTTACCTCTATGTCCTTATTTTCTCTCTCTCTCTCTCTCTCTTTCTCAAAACTTGTTCTAAGACCTTGCATATAAATAAGGTCAAATTAATGGGGCCTGTAGTTTCCCAGATGACTTAATTTTTTTCCCTTTCTTAAAAATATCGGTACTATATTTACATTTCTCCAGTCCTAAGGTACTACTCAAACTTTACAGATTCATTAAAAATCCTTGCTATTGAACTTGCAATTTCATGTGCCAGTTTGTTTAATATTCTTGGATGGAGATTATCCAGGACCCACCATTTGCTCCCATTAAGTTGTTTGAGTTTGGCTTCTTCCTCAGATGTGGTAATTTCTACTTCCATGTCCTTGTTCCCATTAGCCACCCTGTCACTTCCCCCAAGCTCCTCATTACCCTTATTAAAAATGGAGGCAATGTATTCATTTAGGCATTAGGCCATACATAGATTATCTTTAATCTTGATCCCATCCTCAGTGCTTAGCAGTCCTGTTTCTTTCCTTTTCTTTTATATATATATATAAAAGCAAAAAATCTTTTATTATTGGTTTCAATTTCCTTTTCAGGGTCCAACTCTGCTTGGCTTTTGGCTCCTGGCTTAGGATTCATGTGAGTACTTGATGTTTGTGATGATGTTCTAGTGTTTATAAGAATATGGCTTGGACATGGACAGCTGCATAAATCTCCAACCCTGCTGCTGTGATCTAGTTGATGGGAAAGAAGTCCTGACTTCCTGCTCATCCCTTTACATAAGAGGAACTACTAATACTAGATCTCAGTCTTCTTGCAGCACCTGTTCCTGTACTTCATGCAGACTAGAGCCTGGGAGCTATAGAGAGCCTAACTTTTATACTACCATTGCAAGTGGGCCAGGTAGGAGGGAACACAATCATTGCCAGTCATGGACTTCAGGTAGACTGCCACCTCTCTCCTTACCAGTCCACTGCAGCAAGCTTTGGATGGGCTCTGGCCTTCTCTTGTCCCAGACTGCCATTACTATGGCCCTTTGGGTGGGCCAGGAAAGTGAGAGGCCCTCAGCCCACCATTGCAGCTCTTCAGAGCATCCCATTCAAACAGAGGTCTTGAAGGGGGAAGCAGTTCCACAGCACCCAAGCAGAGTGGTCTATATGAGGCCACATCAACCAGTCTAATAGAGCAGAGGAATTCCTAGAATATAAAGCTCAGAGGGGTTATTTACCTTCTTCCCCATGAGCAGCGGACTCTGTGAGGAACTGTTTTCCTTATCCCCCTTAGCACTGAGATCTGTGGTGTCCACCTGCCTAAGGAACGGATGTTGGCTGTGCCAAAAGTGGGTGGGGCCCACAGGGAACAGGGCTGCCAGGACCCAGTGCAACAGGATGAACCCCACATTTTTACTGTGTTTACAGTCCCAGGTTACCTTAAGCTGGCCCTCAGAGAGGCCATTAATATGTATGATCTCCCATGCTGCCATGCTGTAAATTCAGTGCTCCCTAGGCTCTGCTGGGATAGATCAGGCAGGATTTCATCTCCCTTCTGGGAAGGTGTCTAGTGGTGTACGTGGGTATCTGGATCATGTCTGATTTTGTATGGTAATTCCATTAATGATTTGGCAAGATGGATAAATATCTTGTTAGTAAAATATGCTGCTGCTACTAAATTGAGAGGGATTGCAAACACCAGCCAAGTTCAATAAATAAAGCCAATGGTCCTAAAGAGATTGGGAAAAATGCAGTGTAATACATCTCAGGGGAAATAATTGGAAATACAGATATTCAGCACTGTAATAAGAACCCTTTGCAGCTGCCTTTTCTCCAGTCTATATGTACTTAATCTCTTCAACCTCAAACTTCCAGCTGATAAAACCATCTTGCTGCACTGCTCTATGACAACTATGGTAGGCATGGTGGTTTTTATTATAACAATTTAATAGATAATTGGTGGAAAGGACGTTCTATACTTTCTGCCTCTCAAAGTACAGAACATGTAATGATAGGGCTCCTCTCTATGCTGCTCATCACTTGACACTTATGAGAAGTTCAATTAAGTGACCTTTCATCTCTCCTTGTATTTACAATACATCTTTGCCTTCCTGTGGCTAACTATCAGGCCAGAGTACTTAGCTTCTCTGTGATTCTAAAGCTTGGTCATTCACTTAGGAGAATGAAGTACAAACTGCCACAAAGAGTTGGCACAGAGAAAGAAGATAACCTGAATAACATTTCTCACCAGCTTCTTGACCTCCCTGTAGGATTTTTTATATGTGTGCACTAGAATAGGAAATGGGTCCATTAATTTATAAGACTCCCTGCCATATTTGTGCTGAGTGAAGTTAACATACTATACTTAAGCCTAAAAACATGTGGGCACTACACTTTGTAACGTGAATTACATTTAGAAATGTGCATGTTTGGTGCAGGAATAAAAGCCCATTTTTACTGGTAAGCCAATTAAAATGTTATCTTAGTCCTGAGAGGTTAACATTCTTGGGAGCTGGAAAGTAGGCTATTTTTTTTAGTAGAAATAATGAGCGGACAGCAGACAAAGGATTAATAAATTATCCTAATCTGTGTTTGTTTACAAATGTACAATTCATACAGATGGCTTTGAGCAGAAAAAGGTTTTAGCAGCACAATTCAAGCATGCACAAAGCGATTATCAGCCAAAACTTTAATCACTAGTTTCTTCTTAGACAATTCTCTGTGCATCCTTGTTTGTGCACAGCACGGATTACTCTCTGCACAGTTCACTTGATATTGCTTTGTTTATAGGTTTGCTCACAGCTTCAACAATGTGCTGAAACATCTCATTCCAAGCACATTAAAGACCATACTTTAGAATTTCAACTATGCCATGTACCCCTTGATGAAGAGGGGGTGGAAGAGGCAGATGTATAGTTATGACTTCCTGGTGCTCAAGGTTGTTAACTCTTACAATACTTGGTGGTTTTCTTAAAGACCAAGCACCAGGAGGCAAGTGATTTCATGAGAATCTCTGCTTCCAATTAAAAGAAAAAAGTAAATTCCTAGTGCTCACGCTTGTGCAGAAATAGCCTGAAAACATGAGTCAGAAGGCTTAGAAATTGGAAGGCATATAAAAAGAAATCAACATTTATAATTTTTAAAAATCTCATGATATTTAGGGGCCTGAGGCCTGATTTTGAATGCCTGGGTTAGTAATGCTGCAAGCTGCTACTAGATAGCTCCAATTCCTAAGGGACCATATTCCAGTTGAGAACTGGCAGAGTACAGTTACACTCCACCTTACCCCGTTACACCTTCTTCCACTCCTATCCCAGCCCATATGCAAGAGAGTGTGTGCCTGCTTTATTCTACACATATTAAAAAAAAAGATGGGTGCACCAAGAGTCCCACATATAATAATTTATCTATCTGAATTTATTTTCAAATACACAATCAAACTTATACACTGCTCATGCTTCTCACTGAGGGATCTTCCAGAACAGCACAGTGACCAATACTGTATAACTTTCTTTTGTCATCCCAGATCTAAGTGACATGATTTATGTAATCTTTCTCCACCCATAGTGGAAGATTCATCTACATCTCCAGACTGATTTGCAAATCTCATCCTAGGCGTGAGAGAGAACGACAGAGAGAATAATAGTATCCTGATCTTAGTTGGGGCTTTTAGGTACTATTGTAATACAAATAAATAATAAAGTGTGGCTACTGGAAAAGCAGGTGAATTAGACCATTTTTTTTAAAAAAGCCTATGTATACACATAGAGGCCCCAACCAAGATTAGGACACCATTGTACTAACACTGTAGAAAGACACAGTAAGAAACAGTCCCTACCCCAGAGGGTTTACAACCTAAATAACAAGCCAGACAAAGTACTGGAGAGAAGTAGTATTATTATTTTCACTTTGCAGTTAAAGAACTGATGCACAAAGACTTGCCAAAAGTCACATAGTAAGATGATAACAGAGCCAGAAATTTAATCCAGCTCTCCTGCATCCCAACAATGCCTTACTTTCTTTTCACCAAAGTTTCCTCCCCTAGAAACTTGGGCTTTCAAAATACTTTAGGATATAAGTATATAGTACCATATATACTCGTTCATTAGCCTGTTCATTTATAAGCCAACCCCCAAAGATGGATAAGTAAAAATGAAAAAAAATTATGACCTGTTCATAAGCCGACCCTATAATTCAAGGGTTGGCAAACTTTAGCTCCTGGCCATCAGGGTAAGCTGCTGATGGGTCTGGACTTTTTGTTCACCTGGAGCGTCTGCAGGCAGGGCTGGGAATGGTGAACCGCGGCCATAGGGAGCTGAGGGGCTCCATGCCTGCAGACACTTCAGGTAAACAAAACGACAATATATTAGATATTCAATTCAATGATTCCATAGGGTTTAAAATCATCAAATTTTGGTGTAGACCCATTTATAAGCCGACCCCCGCTCTTTGATGCGTCACTTTTTTACCAAAAATATTCAGCTTATGAACGAGTATATATGGTATTTCTTGTTGGAAAGCTTCAAATATTAGATATTCTTAATAGACATTAGTAGAAAAATACACAACATCATTAATATCTCTGATAGTAAAGGAGAATTTTAATCTTTTATTCTTGGCTGCCTGCTTCCCCATGTTGTATCTATGGTTCTCTCCTTCACTCACTCAGATACCTATGGTTAAAATGTACTACTAACAACATGGTTTTCCATTATATTTAACAACATGAAAGCCCCCTTGAGTAGTTTGAGGACATTGAGAGGGAAAGTATTAGGGGAAGAGGTAAAATATCTGTCACATCGCGGGGTGGGAAAAGAGGGGTCGGAAAAGGATTTAGGTCAGATACTGTTCCCATCCCTAGAAGCGATACAAGAAGAAATCAGGAAAGAAGACAGCTATATTATATTCACTCTTATTAGTATATACTCGATCATAAGCCGGTTCGTTTATAAGCCGACCCCCCCAAGATGGATAAGTAAAAATGGAAATTTTTTATAACCTGTTCATAAGCCGACACTATAATTCAGGGGTCAGCAAACTTTGGCTCATGGGCCATCATGATAAGCCGCTGGCGCGCCGAGATTGTTTGTTTACCTCGAGCGTCCGCAGGCACGGAGGTAAACCTAAGTAAACAAAGTGTCCCGGCACGCCAGCTGCTTACCCTGACGGGCCGGGACAGCAACTGGTGGGGAAATTTTGGGTGGGGGGGGAAGCTGGGGGTCACGGGAGTGACCACTGCCCACATGACCCCACCCCTAGCTCAGGACCCCCACACTCTCCGCATCCCATCCCTTCCTACCTTATCTGGGGAGGGCCAGAGGAGGATGTCTCTGGCCTGGGTGGAGCTGCTCTGGCAGGCTGGGCATCGCGGCCGCAGCCTGCTGCAGCAGGCCAGACTGGGCGGCGCAGCTGCAGCATGTTCCAGAGGGCTGGACCAGGCGGCATGGTGGGCCGGGCGGCATGACCACAGCCTGCTCTGGGGGGCGGGGCCGAGTGGCACGGCTGCAGCCTGCCAGCCCCAGAGATGCAGCTGCTTCGGAGGCTGGGGGGAGAGCAGCGTGGCCAGAAGTGGAGAGACTCTGGCCCCGCCTCTTCCCTTTTGGCGCTGCTGGCTGTGCTCCCTCTCTTTGCGCCCTCTGTTGGGGGGAGGGGCGGTGTCCCACCTCTCCCTCTCTATACCCGTTCATAAGCCGACCCCCTTCTCTGGTGCTTCCCTTTTTTACTAAAAAATTTCGGCTTATGAACGAGTATATACGGTACTATTTTTTATTTTAAGCATTCCAGGAACTTAGCTATATTAGCCATAAAAGGGATGGTACCATGGTACTGTGAATAGTAATTTAGCACTAAAACAGTTGAAATTATTATTTGTATGAAATGAATGACTGAGTATTCCTGTAAAATATTAAGTTTCAGCTAGCATTTCTTGTTGTCATGGTAGCATCTCCCATTCCCCTGGCCCCCTTTTATAGAAAAGGTGGTGGTGGGTTATTTTCTGTTGCTTTTTTTAAATTGTCTAGAGACATTAACATGACTCTTAGTTCTTTCACAATTCAATATCACTTCAATTATTAGCACAAATCCTTAATACTCTATGATCTGGTCTCAAGAATGACCTCCAATTTAGCGGACGAAACAATAAATGCTCCTATCCCTGGTGTTTACAATTAATTGAGCATACAAATTAACAGCACAGATTGAGGCCATTTCCCAATATCAAGCATTTTGTCCCAAATCCTGGGTCACCCAAGTAATGTGCACTCCTCTTCTCCACAGAGGGTGGAATGGAGAAGAAGCCTTCCTCTTCTCTTACCAATCCACTCAGTCACTCAGCTGAAATACCCCCTGTAGCCACTGTGTCCTCTTCATTTATGGGAGAAATAGCATAAACATAGGTCATCTGGCTCCCAACCCCCCGTACACCACTCACAATGCAAAATCACTTGGAATCCTGACAACCCTTACTCCATGCAGTTCCAAATATCCTGGAAGCCTCTGTGCCTAGGGAGGTGGAGGCAAGATTTACTCCTTCAAGTGGAAGGTGTCTCTTTCCCTTTTTTAGTTGCACATGTGTAAGAAGTGCACATGTGTAAGAAGTTACATAATAGTTTCCTATAGCTCCACATTTAACTAGTAGGTACCACAGGAAGTGTCATCCTGGATGAAGCTTGTACAGCTGCCTTGTGCATGGAGATCACTGACCAAAATTTCACCTGCTTGCTATAAAGTGGCAACGGGCAACTCTTATGCCCATACGCTATACAGCCTTTGACCCACAAGCCAAACTCTCATTGTATGTGACTCTTATTTAATTAATGTATTTTTGTGAATGTATACAGTGTACATACAGCAATGGCACATGTATGTAAATTGTGTTATTGCACCAGATGGCACACACACACAGATTTACAAGTCCTTTTAGTTAGTGGGCAACCACTGATCAGTCTTTGAAGCAATGCCGTGTTGTGGTTAAGTTTTGTAGTGCAATGCTGTTGCAAGCAGCAGGAGAGTCATTTATCTGCCTTTATCTCTCTAGCTAGAGTCAATTCTTGGGACACAGTGGGAGGTGAATATTGGTGATGTCGCTGAGACTCCTTCTGATGGGGCAGAGCGGCCTGCACTGGTACTGCAGGGATTAAACCTTCCCTCCTAGCAGAGGAAGCCACACCCCTGAGGCTCCAACTGGAGAACAGGTATAAAAGCCTGAAGAGCTGCTCAGTCTGGGCTGACCACCGGAGGGGAAGGAGGCATGCCGCCAGCTCCCAAGGAGGGACAGCCTGAGCTCCAGGATCCAGAGGGCCACCAAGCCGGGAGGCACCCTGAGGCCCAGATGGAGTATGTCACAGGCAGGGAACAGACTGGAGGACCGCCCCAAAGCGGAGAACCCGGTGCTTATGGTAGGAAGTGACCCAGGGGAACTTTAGAGGCAAACAGCGTTAGAGCTGCACAGACGCTCGGCATGTTTTGGACAGCTCCCTGCCAAGCTGGTGGCAAGGGGAACTTGCCACTACCAGGGCCCTGGGTCGGGACCTGGTGGAGAGGACGGGCCCGGGTCCCCCTACCATTCCCCCACACCATGGGAATCATACGGACTCTGGCCGCTAGGTCACGCTACCCTGTCTGAGAGGGGTGATTATATGGACACTGGCCATTGGGCCATACTGCCCTGACACTTGGGGTGAGTTATATGGACTCCGGCCGCTGGGCTGCACTACCCCACCTGCGAGGGGGGAGTTATATGGACTCTGGCCATTGGGCTGCACTGCTCCAACGCTGGGAGTGATATGGAACCTGGCCATTGGCCCTCACTGCCCAGACGTTTGGGGTGAGTTACCCAGACTCTGGCTGCTAGGCTGCACTACTGTGCTTGCGAGGGGGATTATATGGACTCTGGCAATTGGGCTGCACTGCTCTGATGCTGGGAGTGATTTACATGGGCTCTGGCCATTAAGGAACACTACCCCGACCAAGGGGTGATTGCATGGAGGGAGGCCATTAGGCACATCGAGCCGCGTACAGTGAGGCGAGCATCTGAACTTGGGAGTGGCGAGATTCTGATACCCCATCACTCCCCTGCCACAAAGGGGCAGTGCGATGCCAGGCCCGCCACACTCCTGAAAAAGGATTTTGCTTGAATGCCATTTGAACACCTCTGGTCAAGGATTAGTACTGATAGCATAAAAAAAAACAATTTACAGTAAGAAAATACCCAGATTCCTTGTCACTGATTTCTTATCCAACAGGAAGTTGGCCAGCCTGAAATGTGCTACCACTCAATAGAGGAACAACAATAATATAAACATCACAAAAAACGGATGACTGATGTCAAGGTAGCTCTATAGAGACTGCATCCCACCATTAGCTATAAGTAGAGCTATACTACTTACCATTATCCTATACTTTAGAACACACAAGCTTAGAACTTGACAAATTATATTTATTAAATCTTTTCTTTAAAAAAATTGCAATACAAGCCTAACTGATTATTTCCAAATCTATCCTTGGAGAATTAAACTGTTCCCAGCCCTTGTATGGCTTTGCATTTGGGGATGGGAAAGTAGAGTAAGTCTTTCCTCTATTTTTATGGCTCAGGATAAGAATGTAAGGACAGTGTTGTTCCCCCTAGGAGCAAGTTGCTAAAAAGGAGTGAGTAGGCAGAACTCTAGTCAATCCTCCTACTAGAACTGGCCATCCATGCCCTGAGGAGTCTAATGCAGCCTTAAGAACATGTAGCAAATTGCACTTTCCAGAATAGAACACTCCCCACCCCGGTGCTTCCCAGGGATGGGGCAACTCTGTAAGAGTCCTTACAGTTAGTTATGCCTAATAAGTAGTTGTGGCCCTGAATTCTGAGTGCAGCTCTACAGCTGTTTGAATAATAACAAGAAAAACATTGAGTCTATATTTTAAATCATTTCATGAAATTCATTGAATTATTTTTGGAGAGGGTGGGGGAATAGTTATTCACTCAGCTCTACTAACATGACTAAGCTTATCACAATTCCACAAGTCACTATTCCCAAACAAAATCAAGACAACTCTGTTGAAGAATGTGACTTTAGCACTGAAATCTATTAGTTTGATCATGATAGAAAAAATGTATCATTAGATTAATTAGGCAATTATCAAAATTCACAGCTGCGCTCTTTGACAACTGAGTCAGTGGTTTTGTATTAATGAGGCAGTCCATATACTTTCCATGAATAAAAGTTCATGGAAGCATTCATTTCTTTGATATTTATCATGAAAGCCAAAAAAGAACTTCCATTCAAATAAACCAAGCTTCTATTCACAGATTTTGATCAAAAGCCAGTCTTTGCCTTCTTTCTTCTATTTAACTAATATATTGCATTCAATAATAAAGTTGTGTCTTCTCCAACTCCCATTTAAATGAACAGCAAAATTCCCTGACCTCAATAACAACAGGATTGGGCCCATTATCAGTTATGACCTTTATAACTGTAGCATTCCAAACACAGCTGATCTGCAAGTGAAAAACCTGCAGACAACAAATGCAAAACAAGAACATGTATGGTAGCTTCCTTGTTAGTGAAGTATATAAAAATGATAGTTAATGTAATATAACATCATCTATCTTCACAGTACAGCTATTGGGCCACATCACCAGCTGATGTAAATTGGTTTAGCTCCATTAAGTCAGTGGAATAATGTTGGTTTACACCAACTGGGCCTCTTGTTAGCTAATTCTATAGGTTCAAAAATAAACCAATCCTTCTAAAAATCTATATATTTTTCATGTCATGCTTGTAGAGCCCTACACTCTGAATCCCCTTTATGGTTGCGACCATGTAGGGAGCTAGGTCAGAAAGACAATCATAGTTATCTTCATTTCCTAATTGGGAGGGGTGAACGTAAGAGTTTGTAGCACTGCATACAAAAACAGCATTAAGTTTATACTGTGTATGTACAATTCATTTGTACAATACATTAGTGATTTATCCGATTTTTGTCCAAATGTATAAACTACATGCATGTGTGTAAATTGGGATTTAAAATATATTTCCATTAGGAGCATAACTTAATATTTTAATCTACTGTACTTATTCATTTGTATATAAGCCCAACATTAAAATTAGTTTGCTCATTGCTCCAAGATGAGCAAGCAGTTATATACACTGATGGGTGCCTTCAAATGATAACTTAACAAATATTCACACATCCAAATGTTGTGTTTTAAGAAGTGTCCAGCTGAGCAGCGAGAGGGTTTGCAAGGAAACCCAGAACCAAATGATGCTTGGCTGGCTTTGGGTTTTCATTACAAACTCTGAACATAGCCAGGTTTGTCACAAAAGGTTTGGAAATGTTTACGAACGTTTCAAGTAAACCTGGCTTCATTTGTAATTGTACATCTTAACAATGGGAAAAATACGGTTTTAACATAGAGGGGTTTCTATGAGTTTTCTATTATTTTGGAACCCAAAACAATATGTGGGATGAGTGGTGGAGGTTGAGGAGTTTCCTTTGTGATTGTAATCAAAAGGGAAGTTATACACACACACTGATATTTTACATAGTTTTATGCTCCAGTTGGTTCACATTAGGATAATGTATATGGTTAACAAAAAATCTGAACAAGAACATCAGCCTTGCATCTGGGGAACAATTCTTCATTTCAGGTCCTCCAGAGACAGGAGCCTTTCACAATCATATGACAGATGTTAGTTGCACCACTTAATACACTACTAGAAGGTGTTCAATTCATTATGGTGATAAGGGTGATATAAGAAGCTAGACTGAATAGAATCACAGTCACAAAGAAGCCCTAAAGGTATAGTTACTGTGACAGACCCAGACCAGTGGAGTACAGGAGTCTGGTCCTATTGGGATCCAGGATGTGGGCGGGCTACAGGAGTCTGATAGAGGGCAAATATACTGGTCACTGGATGAGTAGTTTTCTGTTCCCTGAGTGACCAGAGCAGGGGCTGCACTAGAGTAATCAGGAACCTGCTAGAACCAGTTAAGGCAGGCAGGCTAATTAGGACACCTGGAGCCAATTAAGAAGAAGCTTCTAGAATCAATTAAGGCAGGCTAATCAGGGCACCTGAGTTTTAAAAAGGAGCTCACTTCAGTTTGTGGTGGGAGTGTGAGGAGCTGGGAGCAAGAGGTGCAAGGAGCTGAGAGTGAGAGGGTGTGCTGCTGGAGGACTGAGGAGCACAAGTGCTATCAGACACCAGGAGGAAGGTCCTGAGAGTAAGGAAGGTGTTTGGAGGAGGCCATGGAGAAGTAGCCCAGGGAGTTGTAGCTGTCATGCAGCTGTTACAGGAGGCACTAGAGACAGCTGCAGTCCACAGGGCCATGGGCTGGAACCCGGAGTAGAGGGTGGGCCTGGGTTCCCCCCAAACCTCCCAATTGACCTGGACTGTGGGTTCTCCCAGAGGGGAAGGTCTCTGGGCTGTTCCCCAACCTACATGGTGAATCTCCGAGGCAAGAAAATCTGCCAATAAGCGCAGGACCCACCAAGATAGAGGAGGAACTTTGTCACATTACACAGAACTTCAAGTGCTTCACAACAGCAGGGGTTCATGTAAATTGGATAATTACATCACTGCTAGTTTAAATCCATAACTAAAACTTTTTCATGAACTGGTGTTAGAGAAATAGTAAAGAGTGAGGGGAAAGTGCTTGAAAAGGAAAATAACTACCAGAAGAGAGGTGGCCCACAAGAGCCCAAGGTTTAGACTTCGGAAGGTACTTTCCCTAGAGGAAGCTATGTTGTGCTGTAATTGTACTATTAATGAAGAGGAGATTGATATGGGTGAAACTAGCACTGTTGGGTTGACTAATGTCTGAATTAGGAATCTGGAATGTATAATGTGGATAGCAGTGAGCAGGGCCGGCTCCAGGCACCAGCTTAACAAGCAGGTGCTTGGGGTGGCCAAGGGAGAGGGGCGGCACCTGCGGCAATTCGGGGGCAGCAGGTCCCTCACTCCCTCTAGGAGCGAAGGACTTGCTGCTGAACTGCCGCCGCCGATTGCGGCTTCCCCCCCCCCCAATTGCCGCCGCCGATTGCGGCTTTTTTGTTTTTTTCTTGGGGCGGCAGAAATGCTGGAGCCGGCCCTGGCAGTGAGCTTCGGAAGCCCACTGGCATAAGAACTCAGAGCTTTTTATTTTATTTATTTATTTAACATAGACTTCCTGCTAGGCAGAGCCTTTGCAAACTCTCTCAGCTTTCCTTAGCAGTTTACATAATCTCCTTACTCCTGGCTATACAAGCCTCCTCCGGCAAATTCTGAAAGCCGCTTTTAGATCTTGTACAAACAGTAAACCCTCCCAGATTTATTACTGGTTTTTCTATGAGGAATGATCTGACTGTCTCCGCTAAATCCCTGCTGAGTTTTGTGGATATTCGTGAAGGATAAATACAGCACGTGCAAGGCAAATTTGCTCTTCCAGTCAGTAGGCTGGATTACTCAAATGCAACTAATGCAAGGAGGCAGAAAGGATATACTACTTTGATTATGGCACGCTCTCTAACCCTAAGCAAAGATTTTATAGGACAGTGGCCATATATTTTAATCATTTAGCAATTCCAAATAAAAACAAACAAACAAAAAAACATATTCCTGACAGGAAGGAGGCTTTTCCTTTTCTTGTTTTACATTTTGTTATCTATTCTTTATTGAATTCTCTGTCTGAACATGTTTTCAGGAGATACTCATAAATCCATAAAGCCTCTGGGAAGTAAAGAATTTAGTTCCTTTTTCAAAATCTGTGATTTCTCAAACTACTGTAAATGTTTCTAAAACTTTATTTTCATTGTGTTATCATTATGCATAAAAGAAGCAGATTTATCTTGTCAAATATACTTTGATATCATGTCACACATTCTACTTATTTTTAATTGCAGGCCTTAAAAATGATACTCCAGAAATGCCAGTATATAGTAAGAGTATTTCCTCCTTCTCACTCTCTGTTCCAGTCTGTATGCCTAGCCAGTTGGAAGAGACTAAGCAGTTCTATGGCTACGCATGAGGTAGGTCTGTCTGCTTGGCAGCTGGGAGCGAGCCTCCCAACCCAGGTAGATTGATTCACGCCAACGGGGCTTGAACTAGTGCACTAAAAATAGTAGTGTAGATGTTGCAGCTTGGCCTTGAGCTTAGGCTCTCAAGCTGCAGTATAGACATAGCCGCAAAGGCTTGCCTTATCACCAGGTACACTAAACACTCTCACAAGTGCTACCTTCAGAACTGGTTTGCTGTCTTGAATTGAGTTTTGGCAATGAGAAGCCATTATTTAATGGACAATATTCGCAAGGGGAAGCATTAGCTCCACCGGCACTGCATTACCCATAGGAAACTTTTATATTTCCTGATAAAATATGAAATGTAATGGCTACTGCCATTGAAAATCTTACATTTGTTGCTGCTGCTTTATTCATGGCCTGACTATATTTATAATGCACTTGGAATGTGGAATACCATGGTAACATGCAGCACAGTAACTGTCAAGTTTGTAATGGTGCCCACAGAATCATCACTTTCCTTATCCAAACATGTAGGGGTTTAATTAGCACAATATTGTGGATTACACAGTCCCATAGGTGTGTAGGGCACTCTACAAAACATGTAAGTCTAGACTGAGAAGTTTGTAACCACAGCCACATTAGGTAGGTGTAAAAGGGTGCTGTGGAGTGTTGAGACGGGAAGAATGCTTCTGGGGCTTCTGATGAAGAATACTTAGGAGGAACAACTATTATACCCTTAAAAGATGCAGTAGGCCTTGCTCTCCACACCTGGCTCTGGGTGCAGAAGCAAGGCAGGTTCCAATCCACATCCTAACTCTGTTTGGGTTGTGGAGCACCTAAGACTGTTGGGGAAGGAAGTTGACAACAGAGAATTTCAGTTGCTCACCAATAGAAAACTAAGCTTTTGATCTTCAGTAAGAAAACTGGACAGTGGTGATGTCCTATGTAGTGTTAAAAATATTTCAAAGTCAGGAAATCTATGTCCTCTTTTTTTCCTATGGGCAAAGTGAGAATGTAATATTTCATCCTTTTAAAAAATCATATTGTATTCCAGTCTTTTTATAGCTCCATATAAATGCTAAGAGACTACTAGAGTGGAATATATAATCTACAGGCATAATCCTTTTTCATTTGGATATGCAAGTAAAATCTATTTGAGTCTGGTACAAGATACACCATCTTATCAAATTTTATAGGGGAGGGAGGTCAGAAATACATATACTTTTTAATATCTTGCAAAATGCTATAAAAACAAACCCAACCCTAGTAATTTCCCAGATTTTGCTGCTTTTATTTTGTCCTAGAAGTTAGCTTTATATGAACTCATCTTTTCTTCTGTACGTACACGTCACCCAATTCTTGAGAGTTGCATGTATTTAACTGAAATCAGAATTTGGCCTCAAGTTTACACTTTCCGTGAAATTCTCTCCCTGTCATGTGCAAGTCTCCCTAGTGTTCTTTAAACTTGATTAACTAGTAACAGGTCATTAGTAAACGAGTCATATTTTTGTAATAGCCCTTCATACTTTAGGGAATTTTCTCTTTAAAAGCAAGTGCATTACCTGCTTTATTACCAAGTGGATGACGCTTCACCAAGAACTTCTTGAATACAAGAATCTGTACAATACAAATGAATCTGTATTTAGTATGTTATATCCCACTGTTTCCAAAGAACTTGTAAACGTACTTAATCACTGATCTAATTATGTCTTTAATATTGTTTCTGATTTTTGACTGTTGCCTATCATAAAATTAATCCTTATGCACACACGCACAGAGGCTGAGTTAGTTTAATCTAGAAGGGGTTCCTCTGGGTACCAGGCTGCGTATGTACAGTAGGCATGGTACAGTATTCCTGCCTGGTGAAATGGGATCATACAGTAGCTGATATTTCTAGTTCTTTTCAATAATCCCCTCTCAGGAATGATATACAACTGCATAGAGTATCTGCAAGTATTATATCAGATATTGGGCTAAATCCATAAATTATGTCTATTAAACATTCATTTGTAGTCTAAGGGATTTCCATGGTTATAACTGAGGGCAGAATGTAGATTATTTTATTTGCGTAATATCATGGTACTTTCTTGTTAACCACTGACTATTAATAACGCAGTTAAGAGAAGACTGAAGCATGATTTCAAAACAAGTTGATATATTTTATCTCTTAAGAGTGTTATAATTATTGTCCATCTTTGAACTCCAAGTGGACTCATACACAATACAACTTCTCATAGAGGGTGATGAAAAAAGACTGACATGGAAAGGAAAGTTCTTTGCAATCAGCCATGTGCCCCAGGAATAAAGAAAATATGTAAGTAGGTTGGTTATTTAGGGTGTTCTTATGTGCAGACAGGCAGATTTTTCAGTTTCTACCTGTCTCTCCTTCCTTAAACCTTTTTTCCAAAATTCAATACTAATGTTGGCGTATGAGAATTTTCCTAATATTGTACTCCATAAAAGATACAATCACTTCTTTTGTTTCTATTGAAATCTTGATTTCTATCAATCTCCCGGTATTTGGACTATAAATAGCAACGGTGTAAAGTGAACCATCATTAATGCCTGGCTATTACTGTAATAAAGATCTTTTGCTACAGAAAATCTACTATTCTTGACACTAAGTATCATCACAGTACAAATTAACTTCTGCATTAATATGTGATATATTTATTTGAAATTTACTTACCCACAGCTCTAGGAGCTTGTCAAATTTGTGTAAAAAATGCATAATTATAAAATGCACCAATGTCAACAATTAATAAGACCTAATTGTTATATAAAGCTTTTTGTCAGTAGATCCCAAAGAGGTCAGAATCCTTACCTCCATTTTAAAGAGGAGAATTGAGTCACGAAGAAGTGAAATGACTTGCCCAGGTCACCCAGCATGTCAGTGGCAGAGCTGGAAATAGAACCCATATCACCTTGGTCCTAGTCCAGTGTACTACCCATTAGGCTATGCTCACCCATCTCTCCAGAACAGACATTCACTCCTGACCTACCAATCCTTCAATCTACCTCATCAGATTGACTCTTGGAAAACTAAGAGGATTGAAATGTACCCTGAAGGTCAAGACATTCAGGCTCTGTCAGCAGGGAGCAAATTCCTGTCTTGAGGACCCCTCAAGGGAAACACCCTTTTATTACTACTGTCCTGTTTAAATCTGAGGAGGTGTCAGCTTGAATGCCATAGATGAGTTCAACTGCTGCTGTATGACACAAGCAGACAGCTGCTCTCTAAATAAGCCCGGGTCCAATCTGTCTCACAAGGTATCAAAATATGCTTCATCAACTCCACTCTTCTCAATGCCTTTTAATCTTCCTTTAAAAAATCATTTGTGACTCAAATTGCAGTGTGAATTATCCACTTCATTTGTTATCCATCAGGTAAAGTGAAATTCAGAATAATGGTCTCTGCTCAGTGTAAAAAAACACTGAATATTTACCAGCTAAGAGATCCTGACTGTTCTAGTGTTACCCTCCATCTGCTCAGCATTGAACTAACTGAGTAGCACTAAGTTGTGGTTTCACTCACAAAACAGCTTTGTTTTTACAGTGGATAACTAATGTGTGTTAGTTACATTGTTGTAAAAACATAGTGGAGGCAAAGCACATGCAGTAAACTAGATGATGTCAACCAAGGGCATTGGGTATAGTGCTGATATATCTACTTAGCCTAGCCACCTTGTGGTAAACACTACAAATGTCCTGTCTCCACTTAGAAAATGTGTGAGGTAATATCCTTTATTGGACCAACTTCTGTTGGTGGAAGAGACAGACTTTTGAGCTTACACAGAGCTCTTCTTCTCCCCTTAGGATTTTAAAGTGACATAACTATCACACATTTGTTATCTCACTGTAAAAGTAACTGCTTTTTGTCAGAGAGGACAAAGTTTAAGTCAACAAGGACAGTGACCATGGGTAGGCATCAAGTGGGTGACAACTGGTCATTCCAATAGTCAGGCAGATAAAGGGTGGAATGGCAGCATCAAGGGACAAGCAACTGTGACTCTGCCAAGAAGAATTTGGATAGAAGACAAGAAAACAAAATGTAGTGTAAAACAAGACAAATCAATGCAACAAGCTTTTCTGGCTAATCACACTTACACAGATGTCAAATTATCTGTATGGCCCACTCTGGTTTCAAAATCATGCTACTTTATCTAAATTATCTGTTGTATTTCTAAGGCATCCATCACCATAGTATTTATCTGCCAATAGCCGAGGATTGTGGTAATAGTGCTAAATTGTTTCCTCTTTGCTTTTTATTATTGGAATTCACAGGTAAGTGAAAGTGTAGTTCTATAAGCAAAAACTAGAGTAATGTAGTATGTGCAGGTGCTGTGGAAGCTTCCAGACCCAGCATTTTACCTTCAGAGCTGTAACAGCTATTGCACTAACAAACCTCTGCCCTACACCAAGGCTACTCAAATAGTGTGATCTAATGTATACTAGAGTCTAGAGTGAGAACACATATTTGTGTTTATGACTAACCAAAAGCTTTGACCTTTGATTCCTAGAAGTGAAAGGGTCACACACTAAAAGCACTAGATCATTCCTTTCTAATGGGCTTCTAGTCTGAAATCTGGGGGGCAGGAAGGAATGGAAGCTTTCTTACCCCGTTTGTTAGCTATCACAGATCCATTTTAAAATGGGATTGGTAGATTGGAAATAAAAACATTTCAAAGGCTTTTGAAACATAGCTTGTGTGAATATAAACACTCAGTTAACTCTCCACTTTCTTGAAGCAAAATGCGAGTCCTCAACTATTATGAATTCTTCCACTGGTTTTATTTATTTCTAACTAAATTTGGTTTTGGCCAACTCAAGAAATAGCCTAATCTCCTCACTCTTTACTGTCTCCTACTTCATCTTTGATCTCACTGGACAGCCTTTCCTCTTAAGAACATAAGAATGGCCATTATAGGTCAGACCAAAGGTCCATCTAGCCCAGTATCCTGTCTTCCGACTTTGGCCAATGCCAGATGCCTCAGAGGGAATGGTTCTCTATTGCTGCTCAAGGCTATAGGCAGAAATTCTTCATCATAGACTTAAAGCTCTTAGGCTTGTTAAGAATTATTTTAGTATTTTTTTTCCCCCTTGGTTACTCTCATCAGCCCAACATTTCAACCAGGAGTTGAAGCTATGACTTCTTGGAGAAGATGGCAGCTACGATGTTGTCTCCAAGTGCAAGTCTCCTTGGTGATAAATTTTTTTCATTGTTTTCTTTTGAGAGTGTGTTTTTTTATCATCTTAACACCTTTCCAAAATCAATATTCAATTTAATCTCCTCACTGCACATCAGGCCACACAATATAAAGAAAATTTGTCTTAAGCTCCTGAAGTCCCCCCCACTTTTTGAATCACATCCATTTTCTCTGTGTTATTTCTTTCCCGGCCCTCAACCTCCTATATTAAAATTACTTTTTCCCTGATAGCATATTACTTTTCTTTTTATGAGGTAAGCAGTCTTTAATAGCAGAGTTGCACTCTGTGTTGGTGAGATGAAAATTATATCTATTTGATACACTGGACCTGCTGCCATATGTGTATCAAAAAATACGCTCAAATTCCAAAGCATTCTTTTGTGAAATAATGGACCTATGAATGATATGGAATAATGTCATTGAAAATCAACATTAATATTATCAGGGAAGACTAATTTGGATGTACCACGCTGTTTCTTTGCTAAATGGTTGGAGGTAGCGACTGTTACTATAATGAAACTCCCCGTGTGATGAATTTTTATTTATAAAACAATAGTCACAGATACACATGGAATTTCACAGCTCAGCGATTGTCATCCATCGCCGTTTTATGAGATTTAATCCTGAGTGATTCAATAAAACATCTGCCCTGAATATGTGGTAGGTGAAGTTGCTGTGTTCTCTAGGGCCGGCTCTAGGTTTTTTGCCACCTCAAGCAAAAAAAACTTTGTTTGCCCCCCACCCCATCCCTAGGCTCCCACCCCGCTGCTGCCCCAGCCCTGGGTTCTCTCCCACCGCACGCCCTGCTGCCCCAGCCCTGGGCTCTCCCCAGCCCCAACTGCACCCTTCTGCTGCCCCAGCCCTGGGTCACTGGTAACTGCTCCCAGGGCGGGTCATTCAGGAGGAATTTTGGATGTGCACAGAACACAGACAGGATTGGTTCCCATATGGTTACAGAACCGCAGTAAAATGGAACAATTTTCAGCTTGTGTGATTAAAGGATATCTGGATGCATATTATAAGACTGTCCTACATAAATGAAGAAAAGTTGAGGTGCCTTTATTATTCTTTTGTTCCACTCTTTGTTTCTATGGCGAATTTGCCAATGCAATATCACTGTCTTCCTTTGAAACAAATAAAACTTAAAAAAAAAGGCAATGGCTGTTGAAAATAGCAATTCCAGTCCTAATAACCACTGGGAAGCATTTCTTGCTCAATTTTATCCTACTTTTTCTACAGCAAGTTACAGTGGATCAGTATATTTGATTTGAGAGAAATGAAGTAACAGCTACCCAAATTGAACTTGAGCACTCCTGAACTTTGAGGGTGTTCAAATCTGGAAAGCAGGTGCTAGATTCCCTTTCTGAATATTGGATAAATCTGGAAAGGAAAAGTCAATTTCTGCTTCCATGGCTCAGAAGTGGAAAATCTCCTGTATGACTGGTACTGTATCTAAAGCTGTCCAGGTCCTCTAGTAGAGCCTCCCCTCCCTTACTTTTCATTTTAAATTCTATTGGATGTACCTCCCATGCTAGGCTTCAGATAGACAGGTGCACTGTCCATTTAGTACACCCAATTCTTTCTTTGGGGGCTACAAGGTGAGGTCACACCAGTATCCCTAATCCAGTCTGGGGATGTCTTCTGAAGGGGATATCTGGGTCAAAGCCTTCTACTCCTTGGGCATACTTGTTCCCCCGTTTACAGTGCCATCTGGTTCTAGCAGTGAGCTCTCCATTCACAGCAAGCTGCAGCATGAGTTGTCAGCTACCTCCCTCCCTCTCCCTCCCCCTCCCTTTCCTGTTGATCACTGCCAAAGGAATGCTGGGAAATATAGTTCTTTCCCTGCTCCAGGACTGGCTCTATAGGCAGGGAGCTAACCAAGGAACTACAGCTCCCAGGGCCCCCTGTTGATTCTCAGCTCCCATGCTGGATCCCTGCCGCCCTTGCAAACGTGCTGCAAATGTGCTGCCCCAAGCACCTGCTTGTTTTGCTGGTGCCCAAAGCCAGACCTGGTGATCTCAGACATACCAGTCAGCCATTCAGCCTCACAAGGAAGGAGAAGGGAAATTAGCGAGTTCTGAAATTGAGTTTTAACCAAGGCATCTAGAACATATATATTTTCGAGGTAAGACTTGACCTTCCAAAACTAATTGCATCTGAGTTCATCATTCCACTAACTCCAAACTTGCATCTAAAATAAGATCTGAGTTCCCCACCTCTCAGAAGATTTTCAATTGTGTTTTGTATTTATATCTAAGAAATGGAGATGAACAAGTTAAATGGGTATATGGAACCTAAAGAGATTTTTTTTTATATAAATCAAAACTGTCTTGCTGTAATCATTTTATAATATCAGAGTGCACCTTGACCGTAGGTCATTGGCAGCACAACCAGAGAATAATTAAATTTAATGCATGTGGTTCTCACCATAGAAATATAACATAGTTTTAAAAATCTGGACTCCTAGTTGCAATGTTAACATAGATAATAATGAAGGCAGATAAAAAGTAAGATGTATAACCATAGGAGTGAAACAATGTTCTCAGACAAGAAGATAGAGGATTATGGAGGTGGAGTTAGACAAAGTTATTACAGATGACAGGAGCTAGAGGAGAAGATATTTGCACCAGTGGTGGTAAGAATGTGATAGGGTAAAGGAAGATAACATGAGCGATAATATGTAGTGAAGTAGGAAAAGAAACAAGATCTATGTTTATTATGATCAAGAGACAAAGAAATATTAGGTGAGGCCTGCAGTTCATTAAGGCTTCCTATTTTTGTTTATCTGGTATTTAATGGTAGAAAATAGTCAGAATTGATCAGCAAGACTGACCATTGAATAGTGATTTAAATCAGGTTTCTTCCCTGCTCTAGCTGAAACATTCCTGTTACTGTCAATTTCACTGTGGGAAGCAATGCAGGTGTCCTAGCAAAGGGGACATATATGGGCCTGGTCTTGATCTTGCACTGGTTTTATACTAGTTTGCATTGACTTCAAAGACACAATGCTGTAACTAGGGTGACCAGATGGCAAGTGTGAAAAATCAGGTCACTGTCTTTTTTCGGGGGTGGGGGTATAGTTGTGCATATAAGGAAAAGCCTCTAATATCAGAACATCTGGTCACCCTAGTTGTAACTGAGACCAGAATCAGGCCCATGAAATGAAAAAGGCATTAAACTACTGGAGAAAAAAGAAACATATGAGAAACAAACAAACAAAACCCCCTCCGCTATGACAACAATAGGACAAAACAGTTATTCTGCTAACAATAGCATATCCTATTTATACTAGGACTGCAGTGTTTTAAACTTTAATTATTTAAAATTATTTGTAATACCTTTTCTTTAGAGCCCCACAAGTTGTGCAGCTCAATAAACTACCTACAACTGAACCGGAGATGGCCTGGTAGGCTTTTTTTTTCTCCTCTTACATACTGATTTAGCTCTTAACTTCCTGAAACCAAACAAGGACACAACACAACCCTTGTTCCAAATTCCAAAACTTTAATGTTTCTTGCAGTTTGCTTTTACAGTCTCTAATACCAGTCTAAAATCATCTAAATCTTCAAATCCTACATTTCTCTTTCAGATCTAAACCTTGAACACCTTATGAAATATTAGTGAAAATGAAGGGATAGTCAGAGAGTTGATGACCTGATAGACCATTGAACAGTCCCTCTCAGTTCACATTCAACTGTTTCTTCTATCATCAAACTAGACAAAAAATGTTCTCCAGTGCACTTGTTACTTATATTCCACAAACTTTTAAACCAAGAGAGAAAACCCATAACCATTTAAAAATTTTTATCATAAATGTAGCTACCAAACTATTACCAAAGTTTCACTAAGCTAAACCACTTCTCCACAGCACCATCTTGTGACATTAGCTGCAGTCCAACATATCATTTAGACCCATGTTAACCTTTAAGAGTAAGTAATCCCATTGACTTTAATTGGATTATTCACACACAAAGTTAAGCACCTGATTAAGTGCTTTGTAGGACAGTGGGCACTGAGAGGTTGTCATTAGATCCAAGCTTCTAGAATCTTCCCAGTAACACTTCTACAACCTTATAAAAGATGTTCGTACTCACGTAGCCCAGAGGTAGATAAAGCAGTCTCAAGACATTTCACACCTCTTTATTCATGCACACATTAAAAAGTTGTTAATACAAAATAGGGGTATAATTAAAACTCTCAAAAATATTATGTCATAAATAAATTCCTTTACTTCCAGTACATTTAATCCAGATTCTTCAATCAAAGGGAAAATCCCCAGTCACCACAGTCCTCTTCACCCACCTGGGAATTGAATTAAACCAATACAATTTCCTATGTCCTTAGTTGAAATGCCCTAATCTTTTCCTGGCTAGCCCCATGGCAAAAAAGTACCTCTTCTAGATTAAACTTTAAGACTGTAACTTTGCTAAAAAAATTCTTTGCTAGAAGGAAAAAACAGTACTGGGGAAAGGGAAAAACACAACTCTAGAGAATGTTTTCCCCAAATGAAGTTTTTTATTGCAAGTACAGGTAGACTGTATTCCTGCTTCACCACCACAAGTGGGCCCAACAAAATCACTTTTCTAAGCAACCCAACTGCTCTTTCAGTTTTTAGCTCTTAGGTAGCAACTCTACCTCAACTCAACCAAATTATATCCTTGGAATGTTTATTTATTAAGATGTACAAATCTTTGAGTCAAGCAGTATGAAGAGTTCATGGACAATAACCAGAGTTTTTAAAATCTGAGTACCCCCCCCCCCCCCCCAGCTAGCTGAAACAGTAACATAGGTTCAATCATAGCAAAAACATACAAAATCATGAAGATGTGAAAGTACCATTGGTCGATGCTGTAGCAAAGATGCTTTGTGAAGGTTAATAGTGATTTGCATTCCACACCAACTGACTTAAGGGGGACAGAAGAATCGTACTGGGATGAGCAGGGGAGAAACTGAGCAGAGAAAGCTTCTGGAGACCTGCTTCTTTCCTCACTGGAGCAACTCAAGCCAAACTTGTACAGAATATAGATTCCCATAAAGAACAGCTTCCCAGGCTGAGGCATTTAAGCTCCTGCACTATGAAGATCATCCCAAGTACACAGATATTATTTTGATGTGTCCTATGTATAGACAGCTTTCTAACCATCAATAAAGAGAGAAGACTCCCTCACTGAGGCGTTCACCCTAATTTGGAACACAGTGGATCCTAGAACAACTCTTCACCCTGCAAAAGTATGATATCCATGACTCTTGTTCTTCTGTAATGTTTGTCCATATCTTGGTACATGGTCTCTCTCCCTTTGTGATCCCAACACAAATCTTGTCCCATTGCCTGGGAGATTAGCCCAGTAGAGCTATTCTTGCTCCACTGACAAAATGGCTTGGCATGCTGAAAATTATCATTATCCTGGCATCCAACCTCTTTCTGAGAGCAACCTGTCTCTCAACGTTGATAGTGAAAGCATAGAAAAGAATGAAATGTTTTGCCTAGAAGGACTTTCATTGGTTGAATTTCAAAGTTTTAAAGAAATTTAATCTTTTAACTAAAGTAAATAACTAACTTCTGAAATGACATAACCTTTATTTCATATACAGTGTGTGTTATCCCCCCTAGATATGTGAATTTCTCATTATATTATTTTTTCTCTTTAAAATAATTCAGAAATATTAAATGTTGATACTCTGATAAAGCCAAGCAGTCAGTTCTAACTTGTGACTGAGCACTTGAATGATTTATCTCAAAGCTCCACTAAGTCTGACTTCAACTGATCATCTCTAAGGTTTTGCACTCAAAAAAAAAAAAAAAAAAACAGAAAACAAAATCTCATCCCATTTTTCTCAGGAGTCAAGATCAGGAAGTTAAAGGTCCCAAGGCATCCCCAGGTGAGACTTCACTGAATTCATTGGTGTTTCAAGAGGGAAGAATTTGGCCCAAGATCATTAAAAAACCTAGATACGGACAAATCAAAATGAAGTGTATTCTTTATAACTATTCCAGTGATAACATCTATTGAATTTGCTCCAGGGGTGAACATTCATGTAGGGGATTCATTTCTTATCCTACGCAGCAACAAAAACATTTGACATAATCTAATATAAGACTATATACACATAGTATATAATCACAAATTCCTAAGCCTCATAGCACAATATACTGTATGCTATTCAGCTCAATTTCAAACATGGTAGTCTTAATAGTACCTACAAACTGTATGTTTGGACACCACATAATATGCTGATTTATGCCCTTGAATACATGCATGATTATACAAGGAGCACAAGAATTAACCATTACAGGCTTAACTGTAACTTCATTTTAGATTCCCTTTCACATTCCCTTACATGGTTACCCATGGGAAGGACTTGTCAGCGCTTTAACATGGCTTGTGTGGTCCTGGCACTCTAAAAAAACCACCTCCTCAAGAGCATAGCTACCAGCGCTGGGAGCCCGGTTCCCAGCGTTGGTGTACCGTCTACAGGAATGCTTTACAATGCTGAAACTTACCCTGAGTGAGAAAGTTGCAGTGCTGTAAATTGCCAGCATAGACAAGCCCTAAGAATGGGTGCTTGAGAAAGAGAGGGATACAAATGAATTTCAGAAGGTAGGAATGGAACATTTTCTAGTTCCTTCTCTGCTATATTAACTTATTTTACTTTCCTTTTATAAATACTATCCCTTGTGATAAATACCTTGCTGGGTACAGCTCGTTCTCCCTCCCCCTCCACTAAGTCATTTTACCAGCTTATATAGATTATAATTTATAAAAATTAATATGTTGATATATGCATCAATTATCCCTATGTATGCACAATGTAATATGCTAATTTATGTGCTATATTTATACACCAATTTAGAACACTGAAAGGGCAGGATTAATTTTCACTGTCTTCACAATGTCAAATTCTGCCTCAGCAGAAAGTTAAGATAGAGGTTAGATTAAAAAAAAGTAAGTATAAGTTGGGTAACAAACATGTAAACACAGTAGAATCTTGATTTTATTAAAACTAATCTTATGAATGACCAATTATACAAACCATTTTTTCAAAACCAAAAAAAAAAAAACCACAACAAAAGCGATGTTGATGAAGAACAAGTCGACAATCCTTCACATTCTGATGCCTGCAATGATTGGGAAATCAGTTTGTGCTGGTCTGAAGGACAAGAAGAAAATGATGCAGGTCACAATACTGCAACATATGCACCGTACCTACTGTAACTTTGAGATGTTTGGTTGTATTAACTTTTTGATTTTATCAGCTTCTCAGTCCCCACTTAGTTCATGAAAGAGGGGCTTTCCTGTAGTGCTATAACTCTGTGTGGCGCTTTATAGAGATTTTTTAAAGACAGGATCCCCGCTCCAAAGACCTGACAAACATAGTACATAAAGGTAACATAAAAAGGAAGGGGGTGAAGATATAAGAAGTGAGAAATGGAGCTGTGTGAAATGTCTAAGACTGCGTATGGGCTTTGGAGGCCAGGGTGGCGGAACTGGAGGAGCTAAGGTAGGCAGAGAGGTATGTTGATGAGGCTTTCCAGGACACTGTAGATTTGTCCCACCTCCGGTCAGACAGCCCCGGTGCTGTTAAGGAGGATGAAAGGCTCAGGGAAGGAGAGCAGTCAACGGGAGCAGAGGGAAACCTTCCCATGGTTGGGACCCTCCTTCCAGATGATGTTGAGGTATCCTCTCGCACTGAGGTTACCTATCCGGGGGAGGAAACTCGTCATTAGGAAAAGGCAGATGTTAGTAATGGGAGATCCGATCATTAGAAACCTAGATAGCTGGGTTTGTGATGACCGGGAGAACCATATGGTGACTTGCCTGCCTGCTGCGAAGGTTGCAGATCTCTGGAGGCATCTAGATAGACTTATATGTAGTGCTGGGGAGGACCCGGTGGTCATGGTACATGTAGGTACCAATGACATAGAGAAGGGTAGGAGAGAGTAGGAGGCCAAATTTAGGCTGCTAGGAAAGAGACTGAAATCCAGGACTTCTATGGTGGCATTCTAAGAAATGCTTCCAGTTCCATGCGCAGGGCCAGGTAGGCAGGAAGAGCTTAAGAGCCTCAATGCATGGATGAGACAATGGTGTAGGGAGGAAGGGTTTAGATTTATTAGGAACTGGGGAAACTTTTGGGATAGGGGGAGCCTATACAGGAAGGATGTGCTCCACCTAAACCAAAGTGGATCCAGACTGCTGGCACTTAACATTAAAAAGGTTGCAGAGCAGTTTTTAAACTAAGAGATGGGGGAAAGCTGATTGCTGCATGGATTGGACAGAGACTTCTCTTAGAGGAGAGTCTATTGATAGAGATTCTCTAGGTTTTAGTCAGGAGGAGAGGATGGGAGAGGATGGAAGAGGATAAAGGATGGGCCAGATCAGACAAGAAACATTCACATAAAAAAGAATCCAACACATCAGAAAAGGGCAGCCAGACATGTTTTTAAAGTGCTGTACACAAATGCTAGAAGTCTAAATAATAAGATGGGTGAACTAGAGTGCCTCATGTTAAAGGAGGATATCAATGGGATATAATCATTCCAGGGTACAAAATATATCTGAAGGATAGAACAAGGGGGGAGCAGGGGAGTGGCACTATATGTGAAAGAAAATGTAGAATCAAATTAAGTAAAAATCTTAAATGAATCCACATATGCCATAGAATCTCTATGGATAGTAATTCCATGCTCTAATAAGAATATAACAGTAGGGATCTATTATCCACCACCTGACCAGGACAGTGATAGTGACTATGAAATGCTAAGGGAGATTAGAGAGGCTATCAAAATAAAGAACTCAATAATAGTGGGGGATTTCAATTATCCCCATATTGGCTGGGTACATGTAACCTCAGGATGAAATGCAGAGACAAAATTTCTACATACTTTAAATGACTGCTTCTTGGAGCAGCTGGTATAGGAACCCACAAGGAGAGAGGCAATTCTCGACTTAGCCCTGAGTGTGGCGCAGGATCTGGTCCAAGAGGTAACTATAACAGAACCGCTTGGAAATAGTGACCATAATATAATAACATTTAACATTCCTGTGGTGGGAAGAACACCTCAACAGCCCAACACTGTGGCATTTAATTTCAGAAAGGGGAACTATGCAAAAATGAGGAGGTTAGTTAAACAGAAATAAAAAGTTACAGTGACTAGAGTGAAATCCCTGCAAACTGCATGGACACTTTTCAAAAACACCATAATAGAGGCCAAACTTAAATGTATACCCCAAATTAAAAAACACAGTAAAAGAACTAAAAAAGAGCCACCGTGGCTTAACAACTATGTAGAAGAAGCAGTGAGAGATAAAAAGGCATCTTTTAAAAAGTGGAAGTCAAATCCTACTAAGGTAAATAGAAAGGAACATAAACACTGCTAAATTAGGTGTAAAAATGTAATAAGAAAAGCCAAAAAGGAGTTTGAAGAACAGCTAGCCAAAAACTCAAAAGGTAATAACAAAATGTTTTTTAAGTACCTCAGAAGCAGGAAGCCTGCTAAACAACCAATGGGGCCCCTGGACAATCGAGATAAAAAAGGAGCACTTAAAGATGATAAAGTCATTGCCGAGAAACTAAATGAATTCTTTGCTTCAGTCTTCATGGCTGAGGATGTTAGGGAAATTCCCAAACCTGAGCCATCCTTTGTATGTGACAAATCTGAGGAATTGTCACAGATTGAAATGTCATTAGAGGAGGTTTTGGAATTAATTGATAAACTTAACAATAACAAGTCACCGGGACCAGATGGCATTCACCCAAGAGTTCTGAAAGAACTCAAATGTGAAATTTCGGAACTATTAACTATGGTTTGTAACCTGTCCTTTAAATCAGCTTCTGTACCCAATGACTGAAACATAGCTAATGTAACACTAATATTTAAAAAGGGCTCTAGAGGTGATCCCGGCAATTACAGACTGGTAGGTCTAAAGTCAGTACCAGGCAAATTAGTTGAAACAATAGTAAAAAATAAAATTGTCAGACACATAGAAGAAGATAAATTGTTGGGCAAAAGTCAACATGGTTTCTGTAAAGGGAAATCATGTCTTACTAATCTATTAGAGTTCTTTGAAGGGGTCAACAAACATGTGGACAAGGGGGATCCAGTGGATATAGTGTACTTAGATTTTCAGAAAGCCTTTGACAAGGTCCCTCACCAAAAGGCTCTTATGTAAATTAAGTTGTCATGGGATAAGAGGAAAGATCCTTTCATGGATTGAGAACTGGTTAAAAGACAGGGAACAAAGGGTAGGAATAAATGGTAAATTTTCAGAATGGAGATGGGTAACTAGTGGTGTCCCCCAAGGGTCAGTCCTAGGACCAATCCTATTCTACTTTTTCATAAATGATCTGGAGAAAGGGTTAAACAGTGAGGTGGCAAAGTTTGCAGATGATACTAAACTGCTCAAGATAGTTAAGACCAAAGTAGACTGTGAAGAACTTCAAAAAGATCTCACAAAACTAAGTGATTGGGCAACAAAATGACAAATGAAATTTAATGAGGATAAATGTAAAGTAATGCACACTGGAAAAAATAACCCCAACTATACATAAAATATGATGGGGGGCTAATTTAGCTACAACTAATCAGGAAAAAGATCTTGGAGTCATTGTGGATAGTTCTCTGAAACCGTCCACGCAGTGTGCAGCGTCAGTCAAAAAAGCAAACAGAATGTTAGGAATCATTAAAAAGGGGATAGAGAATAAGATGGAGAATATCTTATTGCCCTTATATAAATCCATGGTATGCCCCCAACTTGAATATTGCGTATAGATGTGGTCTCCTCATCTCAAAAAAGATATATAGGCATTAGAAAAGGTTCAGAGAAGGGCAACTAAAATGATTAGGGGTTTGGAACGGGTCCTATATGAGGAAAGATTTAAGAGGCTAGGACTTTCAGCTTGGAAAAGAGGAGACTCATGAGTGGTATGGAGAAAGTGAATAAGGAAAAGTTATTTACTTGTTCCCATAATATAAGAACTAGGAGCCACCAAATGAAATTAATGGGCAGCAGGTTTAAAACAAATAAAAGGAAGTTCTTCTTCACACAGTCAACCTGTGGAACTCCTTGCCTGGGGACCTTGTGAAGGCTAGGACTATAACAGGGTTTAAAAGAGAACTAGATAAATTCATGGAGGTTAAGTCCATTAATGGCTATTAGTCAGGATGGGTAAGGAATGGTGTCCCTAGTCTCTGTTTGTCAGAGGGTGGAGATGGATGACAGGATTGAGATCACTTGATCATTGCCTGTTAGGTTCACTCCCTCTGGGGCACCTGGCATTGACCACCATCGGCAGACAGGATGCTGGGCTGGATGGACCCTTGGTCTGACCCAGTATGGCCATTCTTATGTTCTTATGTTTCAACAAATAGTTTATTCACCAAAAAAATGCAGTTTCTGGTAAACCAAAATTTGATACAATTTTTTTTTAGATGCAACATTTTCATGCTAGATTCATAAGGAGTTTAGGTGCCCCTCACAAAATAATGATAGTGGAAGTGGTGGCTTCCCTACCCTGACCTGTTATTCCCAACAGCCCAGTGGGTAGGGCACTCACTGGAGATGTGGGAGAAAGAAGTTCAAATCCCCTCTTGAATAGCACGTGGGCCAGAGAGAGGAAAGTCTCCATGAGCCTGGTGGGTAGAACAGGCATTTGGGAAGTGGAAGAACCAAGTGAAAGTCTCTGCTGATATGATTATTTATACACAGTGGAACAACTTCAATAGGAGACACTGAGATAGGCTTTTCCCATACTGCTCCATAGGCTGGTGGTTAGGATGCTGACCTGGGAAGGGGAATATTTGTGTTCAAGTTCCTGCTACAGAGAGGGATTTGAACCTGTAACCCCCACATTCCAAGTGAATGCCTTAAGTACTGGGCTACTGGGGATAAAAGAGGCCCTACCACATGCTCCTCCAGTTGTTTTGTGCATCTAGCCCTTCATTTCCTTTGCTTTTATCTTTAAAAAGTTTAAAATGACCAGAAGCAAAATGTTTCATTCAACCCAAACCAAAATTTCTGTTGACTTTTTTGATTTGCCAAAAAATTAAAAAAAAAATCAGTTTCAGTTCAACTCAACGCAAAACTTTTTTATTTTATTTTTCAGAACTGCTAGTGAACCAACAATTCAATTATTTGCACAGCTCTATGGATAGATAAAACTATGAATAATATGAGACATACAGTAAGCAAGATCTGATATTTTTAAGTAGAGACTGAGCTGGAGTCAAAGAGGAGGCCACAGCATAGGGGTAGAAGTCAATGGTGGAAAGTAAGTGGCATATAGAGGGAGAAAGTATAATTTGTTGGCTAGGAAATAAGTAGGCAACTAGAACAAACATCATGGAAGCAAACTTGGATCTACTATATATGTAGGTTAAGTATTACTTACCATTCCTTAATGCTAACAAACAAAGGGAGTTTGCACTGGTTTGAACATCTCAAAGAGAGAAGAGGAGTTTTAATTAAAGTATATAAAACCTTGAATGAAGCAACCAGCATGAACTTGTGCTACAAAACATAAATAATTGGGCAAAGACTTAAGTGGGAACTAAAGAAGAAAGAAATTAGAAGCAGAAGGCAGGAAACTGCTTTTTTTTTAATTTAAGAGAATCATCTGTGCATAGAGTGACCTGAGAGGGATGATGTTAGAGGAAAGCACACTGAAATCATTAAAAGCAATTTTCTAACTGGCATTTTAGGGGAAGGAAGAATGAAAGAGGGGATTATGATGGACCGAATGGCATGGAGACATTCACAAAGAAAAAATCCTCACCTTAGGGAATGGGGTTAAACAGCAGAATTATCAGGTTTATAAAAATGGTTCTGTGGCTTTACAAATTGGATTTCTATATTGAACACACATTCCTGTTGCACCCAGGGGTCTTCATTCAGCCCTACATGGACAATCTGCATCAGATGAGATGTAGAACTGCTGCAGTCACCCTCCACTAGTGTGAGTGGATCTTAACTGTAGCTGAGGTCTCACAGGAAACTTACTGGAGGGAGCTGCTCTCTAGTGCTCTCTTGCATTTCATACCACATCAGCCACATCTACTTTGTAGGCCACACCAAACAGCTTTCCATTCCAGAATGCAGTATGAGCTGCAGATGGAAAGTGCCTCTGTGAATCTGTGGCCAGAAATTAAGCTACTGCTGCTATCAGTAGGAACTCTTTGGGCATAAGTGTGCATGCAGTGAATGTGAGGAATAATATTATCTGAGGAAACTGGTAAGAGTGAGGTGCAGTGAGAGAGAGACAGAGAGAGGAGGAGGAAGGGAAGGGAGTTCAAGGACTGTATCTGTGTCCAGACATGCAGAAGTCACAAGGTGGGAGGGAAAGGACAACAATTTAGTTCAAAATGTTAGTGCCCAAAAGGATAATCTCCTTCAGCTCTTGTAAAAGAAAGGATTCATTATTTTGTTCTGCACTTTATTCTATCTTCTCATCAGAAATACTGTGAGAGGAATATGGGGGAACCCAGACATATCCTTTGCAATAGACAGAGTAGAATATGGTTCTTCAAGGAGAATAAGGAGAAAAGTCCATCTGCTAGTAAAGAAAGATCTTTTTATTTTATTTTTTTTACCTAAACCAATGTAGACATTGCTCACAATTCATCTGTATGAAAATTTGATCTCTGGTAGTGCTTCCAGCCAAGGTCATTCATGTCTGCAGTGATCAGTTGGGTATGTACCGGTGAACATATAAAATAATAGGATCAGTTATTATAAAGCAGTTAAACTACTCATACATTACTCCCTAAAATAAATAAATACAAAGTAAATTGTCTGCCAACTGACAGTTTGAGACATCGTTGTACCCATTGTGTGACATATGTCCCCTGCCCTATATAGGTGCTAAAGCTGCTGAGAGAGACACTAAGGACAAAATCATGTCCTCTCCTCTATAGTGGTGGAAAGGGGCACAGGACACCTCTTTCCAATCCCTCCCCACATGCACCAGTAAAACAGGATTCAAGCAAGCACTAGGCAGAGGACACAGACTAATGCACTACAGCCTCAAGAGGGTGTGGATTACAAGCCTAGCTTGCCTACAAAACATGATATCCCTGTATGACTACAGCAAAGCAGCAGGTGCCAAAAAGGACTCACTCTTCTTTTTGAGCAGTAATACGGAGCTAGATCCTAAGCCAATTAAAGACTTTAATGAGTTTTGGATTAGGCCTAAAACACACTACACAACACCTGTTCTCTGCCTCTATGAGTCATCATACCTGCAACTGACTGGAAAGCAAAGGGACCCTCCATACTGCCACTATTGTAAGGGCAGGACCTTGCCCTACATCATAAAAAAGAGAATACTAGATTAACATGGAAGAGATAACCGTATAGTACTCCTTTCCCCTTCCTTCAAATAATGAGACTATTCAAGCTAAAGTACACAACCCTACAATGCAAGCTCATCACTCCAAGGTTAATTGAAATGTGAGCAGAATACAATACACTGAGCACAGGATCCTTTTATAAGTTTATTTCTTTTCTCGTGACAATAGAAATGACATATTTTTAGCTCCTTTATTCGTTTAAGGAACACAACAGAACATTTCAAGAACAAAACAGGTCATCGTTTTTCATTGACTTATTTACTCAACTTTTTTTTAATTCAATTGAGTACAATTGGGGAATTTTTATTCAGCATGACACATTTACTGAGCTCAGTACACAAGATAGCAAAGAAGACACAATGGGCTGAAATAAACTAACCTCTTGTACTACTTGGGCATTCCTGGTTCACTCATCAAGTATAAAAAATTTCAAATGCATAAATACACACATACACTATACATACACACTCAAGCACAAACTGCTGAAAGACAAGCTTATTGAATAGACTACTCAACAGAGTATTTTCACATACCTCAAAGAGATTGATTCTATCATCAGTCAGAGTAAATCAATATTTATGTCAGCCAAGAAATCTGACTAATGTTAGAATTTATTGAATAGGCAACTGAATCTTAGATACAAAATTAAATAAAAGTAATACAGGACAAGTAATAAATACAGCAGGTACAACAGAAACCACTTCAAAGGAAGATCTATTTCCTTGTGGCTCCTTCAAACTACAAGACAGATCTCCAAACAGTACAGCAACATTTAATGCCCTGGGGACTAGACTCGATGACCTCTCAAGGTCCCTTTCAGTCCTTGAATCTATGAATCTATGAATTACCAGTCATAATCCTTTATCATGGTTTATTTTTTCTCTCCATATTTATGTAATTTTTAAAAGAACATTAGGGTCATCATCCTGCAATTGTTTCCCAAACACAGCTCTCTGAAGTCAAGGGGTCTCCATGCAGCAGAGGTTTAATTACCCTTATACTGTTCCACCACTTAATAACTAAAGGTATTTAGGTGCCTAAAGATTCTTATTTGTTCCTAGTGGGATTTTCGAAAGCACCTAGGCACCTAACTTCCATGTATTTCATGCACCAAGATACATTTGCAAATTCTCCTAGATGCCCAATCTGCATCTTTATATATCAAATACCTTTTTATCCCAATTTGCGATGGAGAAAAAAAAATTAAATCTCAAAAAAATTCACAGGATGGGAAAACTATTTCCTGCCCAGCTCCAGTTCCAATATAATATCTACCTGTTCAAATGCAAACAAGTTAGAAAAATGGAGATGATCAACTACAAGAATAAAGGGGAGTGAGGTAGGGAAAAGTAAACATGGGGCTAAACAGGATCTTGCTAAAAACATCCTGGGGGGGCTTAAGAAGCTTTTTTAAGTGGGGGAAAGAAACTGAGATGGATTTTAAGGAAAAGAGGGATGAGTAAACCTTATTTCTAGGTGTTCACAATTTCTCTTCTCAATTAACATTTTATTCCAATATCTTCCTTGTTGCTAAGTTTAAGCTCTCAGATGGGCAGTTTCCTAGTTCTTCCTTCAATCTTTTCTTAAATATTAAGTTTTGCCCACCTCCTCTTGTTTCCAAAGAAGATTGTAATATATCACTATTTCATTCCCCATTTCCTGGGGAAATCAGAGCTAGATCCTGTCTGGCCTTGCTGTTTTCTCAGCCTTCACTCTATAAACCTTTTTTATAATTTATTGATTTTCTAGCAAAACATCTTCTCCTCTTAGCAAACATATGTTGGTTTATAGACAAAGTACTGTACGCATTTAATTATTTTTTATACAATGTCTCAGTACATCCTACAAGGTTTGCCAGTGACATCTTAGTCCTTATGTAGTTTAAGCATTTTTTTTTAATTTATCACAGCTACTAGTACATTCTTTGTTTAATTTTCAAATACCTTTCTTAGCCTTCACTGTTTTATGCACCTGCTTGATCATCCACACTGGTCCTTTTCACACTCCCAGTAGACACATGCATACCCTTGAATATACACTAATCAATCATCCAACAGTTCTTTCTCTTTTATGTTATTTGTTTCTCTGTTTAATATTGTCTCATGGATTGCCATGGCCCCCTTTATCTCATCAAATCCCCTCCTACTCCACTGCGGGCCCCCCCCTCCAGCTAACCCATTTCCCATCCAACAGCTCCTGCATTCTACACTTGACTTTTCAGCACCTCCCGCTGTTCCAGATGTCATTTCTTTAGATACTGTAGCTTTGCTAACAAACACAGTTTACTCAAGACTGTCAACTCACTGCTGTCGCAGACCAGTACAATACAGAGACAGAGGCTCAAGAAATGATACAGTTGTGAGATTCATTACAAAGTCAGATGAGCTCTTTGTCATTTAAGTAGATAGGAGAGACTGACATTAAAATATGGTTCATTAAAAGTGAATTTGAGTCTTGCCACTCATGGTACCAAAACATCTGGAGATGATCTAATTTGTACTGGAGTGCCTTAGAAAATATTTGATCGTCTAACTAAACACTGGGGATTTGGCAAGTAAAAAGCTGCAGCTTTTCTACTGCTATACATTTGGAGAGGATTTATTGCTTTGAATTCCACAGTACCATCAACCAAGAGACCCCTGGACTGAGTTCCTGTCCCTGTTAACATGTTATTATTCCTAAAAACAACACATTCCAGAAAACACTGCAAATTGTTTGTTTGCTTGGACAAATATTGACAATTAGTCCAGGCAAATAAGCAGTTAAATAGCTCAGCTGCCCTGTATCCTTTTCCCAGATTTGTCATTTCTGTCTAGATAAGAAAGCAAAAAATCAAAGTCAGGGAAGAGAAACACAGGAAATGTGCAAGAGAATCCTACAGATAGGTATGCCATGGAACTGTCTTTTCTTGTCCTCGCATCTCAAAAATACTGAGAGATCTAGTCTAAATATCATTTTATTCTTCTTCTATATTTTGAAAGGCTGATGTTATTTACATGGTGTTCCATATCATCCTTGACCTTCACATTTTATATTCCTACGTAGCATCTCCGTGAAGCGTTAAGTGGCAGCTCCTGTATAAAGTTAAGCAAACATTTTAAACACTTTTGTGCAGAGCTGGCAAGCAAACTCAAAGAACCCTTATGGCATGACAGCCAAATTCTCAACGCGCTTGTGCGCCAGTCAATGACTCCTACCCATTAACGAAAATAATTAAGCACATATTTGTGCAACGTCTAAGTACATTAGCAAGGAAAAACATTTCCAAGGAAAGCAACAAGACCAGGTTGTATGCTGTGAGAATTATGCTGAAAATCAGTGCCATAATCTCCCACCAGCACAGGCATGTACAATACCTGTGCAATTCTATGCTTATTTTACACATACTGTTACCATTATTTGTGAATGTAGCTGAAAACGTTTACACAAGCTGCACATAGATAATGATCAAGGACTGAGACTATAACCAGAGCCAATACCCAGTTCTAAAAATTAGCAGTGCCATCTTACGGGGGGGAGGCTGCTAAACCCAGGCTTGTGAGTTCAATCCTTGAGGGGGCCACTTGGGGATCTGGGGCAAAATCAGTACTTGGTATTGCTAGTGAAGGCAGGGGGCTGGACTCAATGACCTTTCAAGGTCTCTTCCAGTTCTATGAGATGGGATATCTCCATTAATTATTATTATTATAAAGCTGGATATTTTAAGGCCAGATTTTCATAAAACAAGGACTACTATCTATAATGCAGCTACTTTTGTACATACATTTACTGCAAAACTGGAACTATTCTGTGCATATATACCTAGATTCTGTATACAGCCATCCCTGAATTTCACATGCACCTGAAGTAAAGACACATGCAAAAACAGGCCTCTTTTTAAACATCAGGCCATTAACCTGGCAGCCTCCTTAAGACATGTTGTAAGTTCACATTCAGTCATTTTCATTGTGATCCCTTATTTATAAGATTTTATTTTAAAAAATCTTACGGGAAATGTGCTCTAGGCTAAGCTTGGTGCTCAGCAGGTCAGCCCAGAGCAGTTTTTAAAATTTAAAAATGACAAAAACAAAGCAAGCCACCTCCACTTTAAAAAAAACCCCTGCTTATTGGGAAAGATTTAACATAGTTTATAAATCATGAATGTACAAGCCTCAGAAATATAATGTCAAATATTAGTGCATCAATTTTTGTTCAGATACTTTACACAAGACAGAACAGAAAGCAGGTTACCAGTCTGGGATGCTCATAATGTTCCTGTCAATTAAGATTTTTTTTTTAACCATTAAACATTTTAGATCATTAAACAATGGATGTTTTCATCTTAAAAAAATAAAAATCTGATGTCAATAGAGTTATGTTTGCCTTTCATATAAGTCCTGTTTGTGCTTCACTTTAACATGCCCTACCTCAGTATCCCACCTAACTTACATGGAGTCTTACACCTCAAATTGTGCCACTAAATTCAACTCAGGGAATAAGGTCCCACTCAATGTACAACAAATGTTTAAAAAAAATTTCATTCTGAAAAGAGTCAGAGAAATTAAAGCAACTGCTGTATACTCTACATGCCAAGTCAATTGTTTTAAACATTTATTACGTGTTAATCTTTGAGCTCTGCCACTTTTCAAATGTGCCAATATGCAAGCTTTCAAGTCTTGCTGTAATCTCAATAAGACAAAACACCTCACACTGGTAAGGTAGGATCAGTTGCTCTCTTGAAATGCAGAAACATATATATCACCAAAATAAGTTAATTGGACAGTTAACTTCAATAGATTTGCCCCCGTAACTGAAAGCAGAATGTGTCCCTTTGAACCATATATTTATCATGAAGTTAATTCCAGTACATTTTTGAATGTGTAAATATATCTTTTCCTAGTTTGAGAACACTTGCTTCTATATCACTGGACAAAGGAAGAAGTTAAATTGTTCAATATCTCTTCTTAACGTTTCAGACAATATGACTCCCTATTGATTTTCCTGCTGATGTTCTGGTGGGGTACAACAGAAAGAAACAAGTATTTTATGCTTTACTAAAGTAAGTAAACACTCATACACTGAAAGTACAGAATAAGACCTTGGAAGAACAGTAGCAAAGAAATGTAAAGAATCACCACAATCACCGGTTTTATTGTCAGCAAAAGTACTGGGTCAAATCCTCAGTTGAAATCAACTGGAGCTATGCAGATTTACACTAGCTGAATATTTGGTCCATTCTGTGTAAATGTTAGGGATTGTCTTATGAAGAGTAAGAAATCTGATTTTAGCATTACTAAATGTTCCCTATTCAAGTCTAAAGTGGTTAAACTCTGGAATTTGTCTATGATCATTGTGAAGGGCCAAATTGCGCCCAGACCTTACATGGGTGTTTGAGACGGGAAGGAGGCACAAGGAGGTTTCCTTTTCCACTTGCCCGATTTGCAGAAAGGGTAGTAGGCACAGGTTCAGCCCCTACACTTAATTGCTAAATCCTAGGGCCTCTGGAGCTACAATTGAGCCCCAAAGAAGTGGCGATGTTGGGGTGGAAAAAGGTCCCCTTGCACGCTAGACCTCAAAATGGAACTGGCTTCCAAAGGGGAGAAAGCAGCACTCTGGAACAGGTACAGAATGTGCTTGCTTTCTCTGAATGCTAGGGAGCTCGGAGCGGAATTCTGTCTCTAGAGGCAGTGTGGCCCTGAATCAATCCCATAGAAAAATAGCCAATATTTGGTAACATTCTGACCACAGCAATAAAACCATGACCGTATGCATGATAGACTTGATCCAAAGCCCATTCAAGTCACTGTGAGACATTCCAGTGAGTTCAGTGTGCTTTGGATCAGGCGCTACATGTACAGTGTAGTGCTGAAAATATTATTTATTATACTGCTCTCTCATGCCTTGTTTGTTTTTAATATTCCTTTCTTCCTTGACTTTTCTGGTGGCTGAAAGAACTGCACATTAAAAAAAAACCTTAAGGAGATATTACGGACATCTCCACACAGAAAATCTCCCTTTGAATGAATGCAGAGGAAGTTGGAAGAATTATATGTTTTTATTAATTATAATTTATTTTTAAGTTTCCAAAATAAATTTAGAAACATGTGTGAAAATAGTATGGGCTGTTGTTTGCAAACTGACCAACAATACAATTACTGAGAGCACTAATCCATCTTCTGAGTTATTTATTTGTATTACAGTAGCGTCAAGAGGCTGCCCCAGGCGAGATCAGGGCCCTATTAGGTTAAGCAGTGTGCAAACACATAATGAGAGAAGAGAGCTCCTGTACAGTAGGGCTTACAAGCTATACAGACAATGTGTGTCAAGTGGTAGGACAAAGGAAGTATTTCCCCCCATTACAGATGGGGGGACTGAAGCAATGAGAGACTAAGTAACAAACATAAGTGTCAGAGCTGGGAATTGAAACCATAACTACAGTCCCAGTTCAGTGCCTTAGTCACTTTCAATGTAACATTGTTAACACTGCTACTTTAAAAGATCAATAGGACTAGTAAAACAAATACCAACTGGGTTGGATGGCAAGAGCAGTAAAAACTTACCTATGGGTTAAAATGCCTTTTTCAATTATCCTTATTGCCTAAAGCCTTAATGAACATTTTTACTATTTTAATGTACAAGCAAGATTTTGCAGCTGTTGCCCCAAATCCAGTCAATATTTGTATATTACTTTCATGAGTTGCTGATAATAAATTAAATCCTAAAGGACAAGCTGTGTCTTCAGAATCAAATGTGTGGTTCCCATTGACTTCACAGTCACCAGTGAAAGTACAGCATTTTCTTCCGCTGCTTTGCCTTTCTATTTCTAGCATGGAAAGTTAGGATTTTTTGTTTGTTTGTTTTTCATACTTTTCAAATAAGTCCTATATGGAGAGGTGGTGTTTGGTGCCCCAGCAAGCAGCTCAGATGCTTTGAAATATACTAGAGTCCAGCTGTGAATGTAGATTGAAGGATAAGTCAAATACCAACCGGCTGTGATTTATAGGATTTGTATTGGTTTTACAGGCCTTGTGAAAAACATGAGATTAGATTGTTTGTCAATGCGCAGGTATGGACAAACAAGTTTACCAATAACTGTAAATGAATCATTAGTCTGGATCACCACTTAACTCTTGGGAGACTGCTGACTAATATATGCACCTTCTCCTAAGCACATGCCTGTAGTTTAAGTGGTAAAAAATTACTCACATACCTCATGGCCAATTTTAAAAACATTCTTCATCTTAGAAGCTATTCTGCTTCGCTCTCATGTTTTGAATAATACCTTATTTCCCTTATTACTAGGGACATTTATATCAAAACAAATGTTTTTATTTCCTCATCCACTCTTGCTGCATATTCCATACCTGAATTTGATTTTTGTCACCCATCATGTAAGCAGAATGTCACAAGGGGCTCAGTCATTAATAAAACTCAGTTCCTCACAGGATCAGGCCCAAAGGCAGGATTAGGATTACAGGAATAAACTGTTTGGTTGTTGTTGTTGTTGTTTTTAAATGAACTAGAGCTGCTCAGAAAACAGGAGGAATGGCAAACATTTACACTTTCTTCCCCAATGTTTTTTAATCAAATTTTGTTTTGATGGAAATTTTCCAATCAACTCTGTGAAGAGACTATGGCCTCATACACACTACCACTTATATCAGTGTAATTTGTGTCACTCAGGGGTGTGAATAAGCCACCCCCTGAATGATGTAAATTTCACTGACCTAAGCACCGGTGTGGATGGTGCTATGTTGGATGGTGCTATGTTGTTGGGAGAGATTCTCCTGCTGACAGAACTACTGCCACTTGTGGAGGTGGTTTTATTATGTGGACAAAAGAGCTCTCTCACGTCAGCATAGAGCATCTTCACCAGACATGTACAGCGGTGCAGCTTCACCAATGCAGCTGCACCAATGCTGTTATAGCACTTCAACTGTAGACTAGCCCTAAGGCTCTGTTTTCATAAGGTATGTCTACACTGAAATAAAACATCTGGGGCGGGCCTGTGTCAACTGACTGGAGCTTGCAGGGTTCAGGCTGTCAGGCTACAAAATTGCAGCATAGACGTTCAGACTCAGGCTGGAAATGGCTCTGGGACCCTGAGTCAGTTGACATGGGCCAGCCATAGGAGTTTTATTCCAGTGTAGACATACCCCTAGTGGACCAATTACTGAAGTTGTTAAAAACAGTGGGAGATTTGCCTGGAATAAAGATTTACTGAAGACTACAATGGGCTTCAATATTAAACCTAATTTTATTTAGCATCAAATTGACTTTAGAAGTTGGAATCCATGCTGTAGGTAAGGAATCAAAGCCAAGGGACAGTCTGTTACCAGAGTAAAGACCCAAGATGAGGAAGGCATCAGGGAAAATGGGATGAAGGACATGGCAGATTCAGAAGAGGATCATAGAAATCTTTGTGGAGATAAAAGTTTGGGTTTAAATTACAGAAGAAAAGGGGCTGAATTAAAACTACTCTCAGTTCCTAACTTCCTCGGATTTCAATGGAAGTTAGGATCCTTAATACCTTTATCAATCTTGGCCTGACTCCCTAAAAAAAAAGAGTTTGAGAGATGCACAAATCTCAAACTCCCTTATCCCTATGGGAAAGAATGTTGCAAAATCCAACTACCTCCTTTTTGGGGGTCAGAGAAACACACAATTATATAAAATCCAGCCTCTGAGCATAGGGAAGAGAAACTAACACAAGAGCAGTATCATCTCCAGGAAGAAAATTCCTCCACTCGTTTTTGGGAAAAGAATCATGGCTGGGATCGAGTCACTTATTTCCTCCCTGCACATCCACCATACCTCACCTATAACTTTCTGCAACCGCAAACTGTATTATACGTTTGCTTTTTAAAAACCTTCATGTAGCTTTCCTGGGCCATTGTAGATTCTAGTGCCATGTTTTCCCCGATGCTCTGTTGTCACATTGCGCCAAATTAGAATTATGTTTCAGTGACTACAGCCATAGAAGAGAGTTTATTATAAAAATACCATGCTCTAATGAACAATCTAGGAATTCACTAAAAGAAGCTACAAACCATCCTGCCTTGTAAAAAAAGTACAATTGTAGAAGGCAAGCAACTGTCTTCTTGTGCTGCAATGCTGACAAATATTGTTTCCATGGCTAGTCTGCTCTGAGTGCTTTTCTGCCCTTACTAGATAAAAGGCAAACAGAGGAAAACACCAACATTGCCTTAGTTAGTAGAAGAATCTGGATTTGCAACAAGGGAACCTAACAATTATTTGGTTTTCTGGGAAGGATTTTTTGACATGTTGCGTGTAGTTTGCTTTTCTGATATTTGCAGATTTCCCTGGCATGCCATCAATTTTCAATATCCCAAAGACAAAGTAGGGATTTTGCAATGAGGGATTCTTAAATAAACACAACACCCTCTATATGCAGACTAATTTCAGACATTTTGACAATTGTACATGAGGTCACATCTGAATTTCATTCTAGTACCTATAATCTTCCTAACTCTAAGATATTTGCATCAAAATCTGCTTTAAGAATTAACTCATTCCTAAGGTTCTGCATTTAAACCTGTAACAATTCTCCAAATCTACATGGCATCTGAAGAGGAGCACAAAACTGCATATTCTGTGAAAGAAAATGCTGTTTTGTAATATTTTGACCTTTTGTAATGTTCTTGCAAAGGAATTTGATTTGCTTGCCATTCCTACTCTCCCTTGTTTACAGCTTCAGTAATCTGGGAGAGAGGTGAAATGGACAGACAATCAAAGGGTAGAATATTGAAAAATCAAAAAATGAGGCATTGCAATGCAGAAACTTTACTCTTATGACAATGATTGCAGCAGAAATTAGGGATTGACAACATGGATGTATGCTTGTGATATATAATAACATACACAAAGGAGATAATACAGACCACTGTAGGAATGCACTGAATGCAGGAATGCACTGAAAGGGATTGTTATTACTGCAGTACATCCAAGCGCATGATTTCATGTGCAGTCAGACCTTGGATTGGCAAAAAGGGTGTTTCTACTATGTCAAATTACTTAAGAGAGAGGAAGTACACTTTCACTAACATAGCTTTTAGGACAAACCACAACCTGGTGTAAATCAGCATAACTCCACTGAAGTAAATGGAGTTATATCCATTTACAATAGGTGAGGATTTGGAACTCAAGGCAACATAGAAAGTATTAAATATAATTTAACATCCTTTCCATCAGGCTCTTCATTTTAGACAAAAGAACCTTGTGCCACTAGATGTCACTATAAACAGAACATTTTCCATTGCACTTATATTGCATTTTCAGAGAGTATCCCGATCTTGTTTTGGGAGGTGTTCTAAGCAATACTGATTGAATCTAGCACCTTGTCTGTTTACTCAAAGGCTACTAATTGCAAATTTCTACTGCCAACTATAGCCTCACTATAGCATCTAAAGCTACAAATAGTAACAATGTTAAAGATGTAAGATTTGCAGCACGGGGATTCTAAAAGCTGTCATTACTTTAATTAATTAGCCAGCAGTGTCATGCATTGCCAGTTTATTATTATTTCTTAAGAAAGCATTATAAGTATCTGTCTCATTAGGGAGCAGAAGTAGCAGACAGATTAATGCACATATGCTACAACATTAATTAGAGAATCAGATTTTGCACAAGATTGATAATTTGATAGTGACAATTGTAGTTGCAATTAATTGGGTCTCTTTTGGAAGGCTTCTGATGAGATGTAGTAAAAGAAAAGCACAAGGATGCGGAGACCCAGCTTTAGGTGGATGGAAGGCAGTAATCATCTTCAGTGTAAGATAAATTGCATCTCAATAGGAGTTTGCATGATCATTTTGCAATTATATTCCATTGTCTGTATCCTCTTCTTACCCAAGGAAAGGAAAATCAGGCCACATTAAAAACAAGTTCTAAGCCCGAAGGAATTTGTTTTTAATTTTTTTTTTTAATGGAGACAAAGGTTCTAATCAGCAATATAAGCAATCAACAGTTAAAATGCCATTAATAATAGGATGGTGGCAACCGAATAATGGGAGGAGAAAATAAGTATTCAAATTATCCTGCTCGGCTGACATTTAATAAATTCATATTTAAAAAGTGACATTTGGCAAACTAGATGAAAATGCAAATGAAGGCTATATTTACGGAAGGGTGAAAAACAACTTCTAATCTCAAGCATATCCATATCCATTGGAATACCTGCTAAGTACTGGTGCCTGGAGACTAATAGCACAGAATTGCCAGTTGCTGGCCTAGTGGTATGGTATTGGAATTGAATCTAGCACCTTCTAGATGGCTGCTATGGGTCCTCCATCCAATCAGCATTTCCATTACTGAAATCATAGTTTTGTAGCTCTGTTTCATTGTTTGTGGTAGTAGGTAGGGAGAGGCACAGAAACTTAGCAATTGTATTCCTTACCAAAATTAATTAATCTGCCCTGCACCTCTGTTCTAGGACTCAGTCCTGTAACACACTTGCTTTCCCCAAAGCTCAGGAAGCCTGCACCAGGGCATAATGTAAAAATGTGGATGGAGCTTCAAGTAGCCACCTTACAAATGTCCAGTATTGGTACTTGTGACATTTTCTCGAGGCATCCAGAACTGTAAGCTCCCTTGTTACCCATCTCAGCGAGAGAGACTTGTTGATGCTAAACTGTGTCTCAACTCCCTGACACTCCAGTCTGTTAATCAGCCCAACAAACTCTTCAGGACTCCACCAGTCTTTACTTTGCCTTGCCTCCACCAGTCCTTAATTAGCCTCTGCACATGAATGTTCCGGTCTGATGCCCATCCAAAGTGCACACTTGGTGCACTTCAGCTCCTGAACCCCCTTGAAGAATGTTGGCCTTCTGTATCCAGCCCCTGTCACTGGACATGCACAGAAATTACCAAGTGTGCTGTCCCCAAAGAGAAAACATATACATTAGATTGTTAGCTCAGCTGAGGATTCACACTTCAGTATATTACACTGAGATGAACTTGTAGTAAAATAAAAAATAAGTTATTTATAAAGAGAGATTTATAAAGGGAGATTCAAATGATACTAAGCAAGGATAACAGAAACAGAAAATGGTTACAAATAAAACAAAGGTACTACACGCTTTCTAGTGACTAAAACTTAACAAGTTACAATCTTTTTCTAAGGGAGTGTCTCAACAAAAGCCTTCTCTCAGCATCACAAGATCCTTTGGGCCAGGATCTAGCTTCACAGATGCAAAAAACACTGCTTCTTTTGATCCTGCAGTGATGGATAACCACTATGTCTTTTTTCCTCTTCTTATAGTCCAATAAACCTTTGAAATGTATTCTTTGAAGTGCCTCTCTCACTGTTTTTCAGGGTACAGACGCCATGATGTCTATGCTATTCTAATAGTCTCATTCTTCTGTTAATTTGCTTTTCCTGTTGACTCAATGTGCAAGCATAATTCCCCTTGTCTCTGGCTAAAGCTCCTCCATTTACATTTGAGACCTGGGAGACAGGCATCCCAACATTCCTTTGTCTGGAAAGCCTTGGTTTATCAACCCAGCCTGGTTTAATTGGTTTAAACATATTTTCAGTATACATATACTACTACTTAATTGTTGTCCATAAATGCATCACACAGTGATCACGATGACCACAAAAATGATATAAGTTTTTGTTTGATACCTTACACAACAGTCTTTGTAGATGATTACCATGCCAGCAATTTGTTAGGATTTAGTGGGTTGAACAGACCAGCTAGGGGTTGCTGTTACATCATAGTTAATCCTCTGCTAGTGGATACTGAGGGGCTCTTAGAGTCACGGTACTTATTGAGGAGATGTTGTTGACTTGCTGTGCTCTCACCGAGTGGCCCCTCACCTTGGGCTTGGGAGGTATACGTGCCAACTGATAACACAGAATAACGCATCCAGAGATCCATTTAGAGAGCCTCTTGGCAAAGAGGTGTGGGAGAGACCATGCTTGAGCAAGATAAGACAGAAAGAACCCAAGGACTGTAAGCCTAAGGTAATGGTGAAGATGATTGGACAAACTGGGAAGCAGCCCATGGAATGCAGCAGCAACGATTAAGAGAAGCACTATGTGGGAGTTGTTTACAGGGTCCCTGGGTTGTGATCCAGAGTAGTGAGCAGACTTGGGTCCCCCCACCAGCCAATGGGGAAGTGGCCTGAATCCTGAAAATCTTTGCTAAAAGCCTGAGAAAAGGGATGGAATTTAAATGAGCCCAGAGACAGGACTGAAGATCTTGGAGAGGACTAACTATTTGTTGAATTTTGTTACTCCAGAAGGGGTTCAGCCAGCCAGCCATCTATTAACTGTGTGACTTAGCCGGAAGGCTGAGCCACTGAAGACCTACCAAGCAAAGTCAAAATCATATTGGGGTGCCAGGAACAGAAGACCTACCAAGCAAGGTCAAAAACATATTGGGGTGCCAGGAACAGAAAAGATTGCAGCATCATATCCATCCAACAGGAGGCACTCATGAGAGGTGAGTGTCCCCCATCACAGATGGCAATTAAGAAGGCAAACTTCATGGAGAGGTGTAGCACGGAGTATATGGCTATTGGTTCAAAAGGTGGTCTGGTAAGAGCTGAGAGTACCATGCTGAGATCCCATTGTGGTATGGGTTTTGTCACCAGCAGGAAGGTCCTAAAGAGGCCTATCAAGAATTGAATTGTGGTAGAGTGAGTAAAAATAGACTGGCCTTCCATTGGAGGATGAAAGGCACTGGTTACTGCCAGGTGGACTTTTAATGAGCTAATAGAAGGCCCTAACATGTTGATGGACAGCTGATGATTTGTGGAGATAAATATTTTTTTGTGACCAGGTAGAGAAATAACTGCTTAACTAAATAGTATTTTGTAGTGGAGACGTTTCTGTTGTCATTCTGTTGTCATTGGATGGCCTCTAAATATGAATGTTCCGGTCTGATGCCCATCCAAATGCTAGGCTGTGAGATGAAGGTGGTCTGGGTTGGGATGTCTGATCCTATCCTTCTCCTGAGCTAACATATCCAGAAAGTGTTGAATACAGATGGGAGGACAGGAGGACATTCGTAGAAGGTCCAGAAACCAAAACTGTCTGGACTAATTGGGTGCAACGAGGATACCCCATCCCTCTTGTGGTGAATTTTGTGGAGAGTCTGAGGTAGAAGGGGATGGGAGGAAAGAAGTACCTCAGATGGTCTGTCTGGGATAACAGAATGATATTGCTCCTGGAGTCTCGGTCTAATGCTACTCTAGAGAAGTAGAGATTGAATCTTTTGTTGGTTTGGGAGGTAAAGAGGTCCCAGAATGCTGTTCCCCACTGGGGAAAGATGTCAGTCAAGCCTGAATTGTGTATTTGCCATTTGTGGTCTATGAAGAAGTACATGGTAAGATTGTCTGCCAGAGTATTTTGCACACCGGATGGGTATGTCTCCAAGAATGTAATTTAATTATTGATGCACAATTTCCATAACTTTACTGCCATTACACACAGAGGATGAGCTCTCACTCCACATTCTTTGTTAATATCAAAGATGGTTGTCATGATGTTCATCAATATCAGGATGTGGTGGGACAATCCAAGGGGGAGGAATGCATTGCAGGCTAGGTGAACTCTCACCTCCAGCAGATTGATATGTATTCTGGTCTCCTGGATGGAGGAGTGTCTGGATCAAATTTCAGTGGCGTTGCGACCATACAGCCAGCACCATGGTCCGGCAGCTGCCATATTGATTTAGCACAGGACTATCACTTCGAAGTGGTTGAGCCATACCCCCCTTCCCCAGTTCTGCAGTCTATGGTACTTCGATCGAGTGCAAAAACCATGTGGTAGGCATTTGCTGACCCCAGTCTTCCCTAATTAGCATCACTGCACTGTACAGAGATTGATGCACAGTACCTTTCTTTATATGATGAACATCACAAATTCAAAACACAGTCCAGCACAGCAGTCAACAAGAGTGACCTCAGTTTGGTATATGAGCTGTGTTGAAGGTAAGAAATAAGGAGTACTGGAAACTTTTTGTATGGGAATTCAAACTTGTATATTACCTAACACCTGGCAGCTGTGGACCTGGCTTGGGTCAGATCCTATTCAGATTTCTTTACATCAGCATTGAATCCACTTACAAATATAAAAGATAAAAAGTCCAAGCTAGCCTTTGACATTAGCACTCCATTAAGATGAATGTGGAGTTCCCGCCTCTCCCCCTTTAGTACGGTAATGTCGCAATCTGCATTGCTACCGAACAAATATTACACTGATTTCCTCTCTATACATTTCTGTGTGGTGGGCTATTTTGTTTTTTGGATGTTTTTTTAACATACTCTGGATATTTGTAGCCTTGGAATACTCACTGACCTATAGACAATAGTTATGTGTTAAAACAGATTTTCATAATGCAGGAATTCTTTTGATTAATTTCCTATTACTCATAGTCTGTGCACCAAAAACGTTCAGTGAAGTCAAAGGATTGGGACCTTAATTAAACCAATTAGCAAATATTTATAGATGCACATTTTGTCTGATGTAAACAATTATAGATGCAGGTGGTGAATAACACAGGTGCTGATTTACAGTGATAGTTTGGATATTATTCACACATACTTTATTTGACAAAACATTTCCTGCTAATTGCTGAAAAATTATTTGCAAATTGTTTACGTTATTGATCTAGCTCTACAACTGGTTGAATAGTGTTAATCAAACAATGTTATTTATAATCTCCCTCTCCCCCAATAAATCAATGAATACATTATTTGTGATCTTTTACGGTTATTCTGCCAGCTCTACTCATCTGGGTCCTTCCAAGGTGTATAAATGAAATTAGCAAATATAGAGCCTGATTCTCCATTATCTTGCCCTTGGGTAGTTATTTTCTTGTTCACAGTAAGTGAAAAATGCTGCTACTCTCATCTGGCAACGTTTTACATACATTGTGCACTCACATGGCACCAGTACACAAGGTACAAGGAAGACATAAAAAGGTAGAGAAGAAACTGGGTGTCCCCAGGAATATGCAATATACTATAAAAACCACTAGCAGAGCTAGTTTGATTTCACTGGGTCCTCTTAGAGCATTGAGCAAGGGGCTCATGTGCATTCCACAAGAATGTGAATTCTGCCCTCATGTTAATTCCATGCAGTCACTGTATCCATAGAGGGCTGGTGCAAGCACTGAGCGTTATATAAACTAAAACTATGGGTTTGCTTTTGCTTTTTCAGATAACAGTTTGGGTCTGAATAGCACAGAGAGCTTGGTGAAAGATGCATGAAATTTGGGAGCTTTTTGAGCAACAGTTGGGGGGTTGTAATGAGAATCAATCTGAAAGAAATACAACTCACTTCAGCTCCCAAATATGGAGGGAGGCTGCAAATCCCCACCCTATCCCCCACGAAACTTTAAAGGGAAACTCACAATAGGAACAATGCTCACAATCTAGGGAATCAACAATGCATATAAAACTGCACCACACCACTGTAAGTGGGAAAGTCCTTCCTAGATGGCTTTATCTGAAATAATAAGGAGAAAAACTGAAAATAGAAAACTGGAAAAAGTCTGAATAAATAGCTGCATTTTAAGGAAAATCTATTTTCCCTAGAAATTCAGTTGAATCTTTTAGTTTCACTTCAGTTATTGGACTTCAAGTTTACTTATTTTAGTACTATTAATAAGCACTGATATTGTGCATAGCTCTTTTCAAGAACACACAGGTACATTGACTGTCTCACTTGATACAGGATTATATTTTCATAGACTCATAGACTCATAGACTTTAAGGTCAGAAGGGACCATTATGATCATCTGGTCTGACCCCCTGCATGCTGCAGGCCATAAAACCGTCCCTACCATTTTTCAAAAATGAGTGCCTAAATTGAAATGCCTAAATTCATGTTTTGAAAAATGCCAATCAGCCAGCAACTCTTATGGGCTTTAGTAGGATTTTTGGTCACTTATTTGGGTGTCTAAGTATCAGTTTAGGAGCAGAATTTTTGGAAATCCATTTTGGAAAATTTAAGCCAAAAGTTTCAGAATGACCAGAAGAAGGCTCTATCTCACACCACTGCAGGGGTGTTATTCCCGCCCCCCCCCAAAAAATGACCCTAGTGCATTAGTTCCATTCTTGAAAAAGTGTAATGTTCTATATTAAACATAGCACTTATTTTGTCCAGTGTTGTGCTATAACCCACATCACTGAAATGTATATGATGTTCCCTGATATCATATTCAAAGGGATTTTATTGGATTAATGTATGTATTTAAAACAAGGAGGAAAATACTTGAGTTAAAACACTATGACACAAACACAATTTTAAATGTGTGCGCATATCATAATAGCCACTTCAGCATTATGGTTACAAATGCAAACATTTTAATTTAATGTTAGTATACATAATAATGTAACATGTAGCACAATAATAATAAATGTTTTGTGCCAATGGTGAATAAGTTATAGGCATCAAGTCTGCAAAAATCAACAAAAGAGAATCTAAAATTAGACTGAGAATAAAAGGTTAAATTAATTACACTTATAAAATACTCATCTCATGAATCCTCCTCCCCCCTGGAAAGCTACATTTTTTAAAATGGAAAATCCAGTTCCAGTTTGTTGAAACTAAGATGTTAATTACTGCTACAAAACCATGTTAAAATTACTCAGATCAAAAATCAACACATAAATCAAAACCATCCCATCAATACAGCCGCTATAATGTATTTGGCATTCAATTCAGTGTCTTGATCAAAAATCTTAGTTAGAATAATTTGAAAAGGAAATAATCAACATCAGTCATTTAAATCAAATTGATAAGCTTTCAGATTTAATCAATCACAGGCCTGAGTCTTAAACAATCAGATGGGGACTTCAGTTGCTTTGTTTAATCAAGTAAATACCAACCCAATTCCTGAGTCTAAAGTTAAAATAACTTTGTAATTTAGACTCAATTAATGCATGCCAATTAAACAGGTTAATAAAATGCTATTCTATAAAGAAAAGCCTCCTACAATGCAGGCTGCAAAAGATCATCTCTTCTAGTATATTTCATCTGTTAGAAATGGAGGAGGAATTTTAAGGGAGGAATGTTAAAAGTTCAGCTCTTTTACAAAGGAACAATGTATAGTACATGTACTAGCCAGGTTGAATTGTCTAAACTTTATAACTGTCTTCAGCTCACCACATTTCCCCTTTAGGTACTATTAGAAGAAGAATTTGCTCAAGGGAGATTTCTACACTCACTGCCAGGAAGAAAATGGCAAGACTGTACCTATTTGGGATTGTTCAGCCCTCAGTTCAGTTACATAGTTGTTCATAATGTGTTAACATGCATAACTGAGATCTATTTTGTCAGTATCTTAGAAATGAAAATACTCTCTTAAAGTTAAAGCAACAGTAATTCTCCTAGGGCAACTTGATGGCTCAGAGGACCAGAAATAGGATATAAAGCATATCACTTCTAGCTCACCTCCTCAAATTGAGCCCATGTCAAACAGAAAGGGCCTGAGTCTGCTCTGATATAAAGGTGTCAATGTTGACTTCAATGGGTTTAATCCAGATTTACATCAGTGTAACAAAAATCAGAATGTGTCCCAAAGTTCTTATCTTGTGAAGGAGGAGAAGTGCCATATATGAAATGAGTCTCAGTCCCATTAGATAAGTATTCAAATCATATAACTCATGGTAACAGCTAACAGACAAGGCACAAATGTGTCAAAGGGGCCCTGGAGACTGAATTATGCTATCATCCCTCCCTCCAGAGGTAGGTTCTTCCAGAAGAGGGTGGATGGAGATATTGGGAAGCTTGCACTACTACTGCCTATAATGTACCTCTTTTGTGGGTAAACAAAGGATATCAGTCTCCAGGGATTTTCATGTGGCAACTTCACTAATCAAATTCAAAATCTCCATTCCCATCTCATTAGACCCTAAGGTAATCCGTTCCTTACTCTACACTGTTTATTGTTATGTTCATGGCATACAAACAGAGATATTAGATAAAAACATAAAATTATATTTCTGGAAGGTGCTAAAATAACACCACTGTAGTTATTAAAATCCAGGACCTTAACACACAAAAATCTAACAACAGAGAGAGAGAAAGCAGGTTGTTCCCTACTCACTCTGCACAACTCACCCCACTTTGTTCTAGGCTGGCTCTTTGCAGACTGCTCCTAGACCCAGAATGCATGCTTCCCTACCGAGCACCTTACCCTGCAAGCAGGACCAGGAAAATCCCTGAGAATGTAAAGAGACAGCTACAATTTTAACACACATTTCAATACACCACATTTATAACTTCTAATGGTCTGAATACCATCTGTGAGAAATCATATTAGGTATAAATAGTGAAGTCACCTCAGTACAGTATATGGGTTTACCATGATCTGATTAAGCTAGCAATTAAGCAAGTTAAAACAAAGACACCTTAGTGGATATGAAAATCTGACTCTTCAGTCTGGGATAAAGAACTATGTATGTGCTAATGGTTTTAACGGGGGTAGGGGGGCAAGGACTGCTTAATCATTTATTTATCCCATCAAGGTACATTTGAGGAAGAGAATATGGATTGATTTGGGGAAATGAAACTCAAATATGGGGTAAACTACAGTCTGCAGTAGGAGATTGGAATTTTGGTTTGGCGAAACTGAAATTATGTGCATTAAGTCATTTCTCTGGGCTTCACCAGCTGTGAAAGAACCTCAAAGGGATCACAGCAGTATAACAAAACAAAGCACAAATCAGCCAAAGGGTGTTTAATGAAGGTGGTCCTCAATTTCAAAGATGCATATGAAGCTGACCCTGAAATAAAGGATCTTTATTGCCACAGGATGCCAGATAGAACTGGAGATGCTAACAGAATATTCAGCATGAATAGCACTCAGAAGCCTAAAGCTTAGGATGGGACATTGAGAAGAACAGTTTGTAAAAGTTTTTCCATTGACGCTAAGGTACTGGGGAATGTTGTAACAATGACATTCTATCTTGCTGAGCTAAAGCTTTGCGTAGTTGCTTCACTAAGCCAAGTTGATTCAATTTAACTGTTGTTCTCTTGAAAATTTCTCAGTTTTCTAGTAAACCTTGTTTTCTTTAGGATAGTCTGTTTAATGGACTGATTTATTGGCCTCTGCAGGCCATTCCAAGGAAATGAATTCTGGAATGATGATAGATCTGGTGGAAGTAAAAGGTTTCTGGCATGGAGCACTTAGTGAAATGGGGCTGGGCAAAAGGCTGCCCATTCTTAGAAGATATCACAGAGATCCTAGGTAAAGTGAGCGACACAAAGTGAGCCTGAAAACTGAGGCATGTAACAGGGCCTCCTTAAATACCTTGCAACAATCGATCTTTTTTCTGAGGGCATGTCTACACTTACCTCCAAAGTGATCAATCCAGCAGGGGTCGACTTATCGCATCTAGTGGAGACTTGATAAATCGACTGCTGAGCACTCTGCCATCGACTCTGGTACTCCACTGGAGCGAGAAGCGTAGGCAGAGTTGACGGGGGAGTGACAGCAGTCGACCTACCGCAGTGAAGACACCGCAGTAAGTAGCTCTAAGTACGTCAACTTCAGCTACGCTATTTTCGTAGCTGAAGTTGCGTAACTTAGACTGACTTAGCTCGCTCCCCCTCCCTAGTGTAGACCAGGCCTGAGACTAAACCAACAGGTCTCAATTTACTGAGTGATTTCAATATATTTAGCAGGCAAATAAGGCTTCTTTACTTCAGGGATTTAACCATAAATATATTTTCTATACAGCACACAGAGAAATGGTTTTAATATTATACATACACATTATATATGACTCATATTCTTCACTATTATGCACCATGTAATTTCTATTAGCACTAATGTAAATTCTGTTAATCTAGCAATGGAGGAATCTACAGTTAAGAATTAATATAGACTTAGGATACTTACACCTAATGAAAATCACTCTAAAACATTAAGTAGGAAAAAGGCAAGAAAAAAATGAGAGAAATCTGGAGTTAGGTCTTTGGGGGATAATTTAATTGCTAATCATGACACATTACCATTAATGATTGCACAATTTTATATGTGGTATATAAGATTATTCAAAGTATCCTCACTAGCTTTCTAATATACTTGCAAAGTAGACGTGGCTCTTTTGATCCTACATGTCCTATAGGCTAAATTTAACTTGCTGGCCAGCTGCATGCCCCAACATCAGGAGCAGCCTCTGTTCTAATGCATTATTTGGGGATCCCTAGGAACCCTGCTGTTGAGGCATTCCAGAGGCCCTTGCATCAACATTCCCCAGCCAACACTAACCACACTTCTGGAGTTGCCTTGGCCTCCTCTGAGCCCTGCAATTTTCATCCCAATTTGTGACAAAGTTTTTTCCCCCAAACCCTCAAATTTTTTCACAGAAATGAAATGTAGTTGCCCAGCCAGTTTTACCTGTGAATAAGAGATCTGTGCCTCAACAAGTCAGATAATTAATTATTGGGACTGTGGGGTCAGTTGTGCCCTTGAAATATGGTTTTGCCAGTTGTTATTTGTTTGTAAATATATGACTATTGTGTTTTTTCCCCAGATAAAAGGTGGAGGTACTTTTATATTTCCAAGTACCCTGAAGTGTTTGTGACAAGGGAAGAAATACTAGGAAAAGTGATGGTGAGAGGATGGAGCAGTAAAATGTTAAATTCCTGAAGTCTGAGATTAGATAAAGTTTTAGGTGGAGACTTTAAACCAATCATTTTATTGATTTTAAAATCTGGTCCTTAATATTACTAATGACACCTGGCAGAAGGCCTAACCATTTCTGAGCCAGGAATAGAAGCCAGGTTTCTCAAATTCCAGTCCCTTGCTGTAACCACAGAAACATTCAATATCTTCCCAAGCAGGTCTTGACCGGGTTGCAGTCAGCTTTTGTTGCTGTCTATTTCCTCACTTTCAGGAAATAACACATCATTCAGCATAAAGGAAAATGTTACAAAGTAACTGGGCTACTATCCGCACATTATGGATATATGACTGTTTAACTGAAAGTTAATGGCCAGGTGAGTAGTAATTTAGGCCTTAATTGTCTTCACATTAAATATCCACATGCAAAGTTCTTGTAACAAATTGTGTCTAACAGCTGCATAAGAAACAGAGGTGATTCTTAGATATCTGAAAATTTAAGAGAGCTGCATGCGATCCATGCTAGGACAGCACACCTGGAATAGGTTGTGTCATAACTATAAAGGGAAGGGTAACAGCTCTTCTGTGTACAGTCCTATAAAATCCCTCCTGGCCAGAGACTCCAAAATCCTTTTCCCTGTAAAGGGTTAAGAAGCTCAGGTAACCTGGCTGGCATCTGACCCAAAGGACCAATAAGGGGACAAGATACTTTCAAATCTTGGGTGGGGGAAGGCTTGTGTTTGTGCTCTTTGTTTGGGAAGTCGTTCGCTCCTGGGACTGAGAGGGACCAGACATCAATCCAGGTTCTCCACATCTTTCTAAACAAGTCTCTCATATTTCAAACTTGTAAGTAAACAGCCAGGCAAGGCGTGTTAGTTTTACTTTGTTTTCTCAACTTGTAAATGTACCTTTTACTAGAGTGTTTATCTCTGTTTGCTGTACTTTGAACCTGAGGCTAGAGGGGGGTCCTCTGAGCTCTTTAAGTTTGATTACCCTGTAAAGTTATTTTCCATACTGATTTTACAGAGATGATTTTTACCTTTTTTCTTTAATTAAAAGTCTTCTTTTTAAGAACCTGATTGATTTTTTTCCTTGTTTTTAGATCCAAGGGGGTTGGATCTGTATTCACCAGGAGTTGGTGGAAGGAAGGAGGAGGGATGGTTAATTTCTCCTTGTTTTAAGATCCAAGGGGTTTGGATCTGTATTCACCAGGGAATTGGTGAAGAGTTTCTCAAGGCTTCCCAGGGAAGGGAATCCACTTGGGAATGGTGGCAGCGGACCAGATCTAAGCTGGTAGTTAAGCTTAGAAGTTTTCATGCAGGCCCCCACATTTGTACCCTAAAGTTCAGAGTGGGGAAGCAGCCTTGACAGGTTGATACAGAACATCGAATTCAATCAGAATAACCTATGGGTACAGTCCAGAAAAATACTTGCAAAAATCAAACAGAACATGAGCAAAGCTTTCTTTTTCTTGACAGCATTCCCTTTACTAATGATCTAGCTAAATATACACAACACTTGCATGTGGCCTTATTCACTTAAGGCCAAATCCAATTCCTATTGATGTCGATGGAAGTTTTGCAATTTACTTCAGTAGGAACAAGATAAGTCATTAAATCATGGATAAATCAGCAAAATATTGGACTGGAGTTATACAGGGCATGACTTTGGCTAATTATGATTATGAGTGCCTTGTTGAGCTTTCAGGGCAGCATGGTGCTCAGGGAGTTTACTAAAATGTAATTTAGAAAAGAAGAACCAACCCTTAATTATAATTATTGGCACCTATATTTCTATTGCACTGCTTCTGTGACCTTGAAAACCATAATGTTTTTCTTTTCTAAATAATTGGAAGTTGTATAAAACATAACTAAGGACATCTTTTCATCAACACAGGTAAGAACTACTTTGTAAATGCATTTCTTTACAAGACTACAAAATTTATTATAGACCGATATGGCAATATTGAGTTGCATTTATAGAAGACCTTTTATCTGACTGAAGCTTCCAAGATGTATTGCAAACAATGATTAAATAAAACTCGCAACAGACCTGCGATGCAAATAGTGCACTCATTGTACCCATTTTCCAGATAGGTAGATTGAGACTCAGAGAAGTTACCAACATAACTCAGCAAGTCAGCAGTACAACCAAAAATGGAGTTGAATCTCAGTCCACTGGTTTTACCTCAAGAGTAAACTACTACTGAGACTTAACGATTATTTTGCTGGATTTAAGATCTTTTAAAATTGAAATCTGTACAATGCTATTCTAAAATTTAATGAAGCAGACCAAGGGCACCTGCAGATATAAATGTGTTGCTTACCATTGGCTGGTACAGAGCCACCCAGAGGGGAGGGGGCAAAAGGGGCAGTTTTCCTTGGATTCCCCTATTTAAGCAGGCCTCCAAATCAAGTAGTGCAATGGCCTCACTAAAATTTGGCCCAGTGAGCCTCAGTCATGACTGAACTTGAGTGTGCTGTGACCCAGCAGACTAGATCGCAATGCCACTCACTGAAATTTGTCTTGGTGGCTCCTCCATCACAACCAAGCTAGAGTGGAGCTGTGACCAGTCACAACACCATCATCGAAACTTATCCTGGCTGCTCCTCCATCCTGAGAGAGGCAGCCTAGCCAACCTGAGTGGTGCCATGCTAAGTGATAGTGGTTCAGCTGTGCACACCATGTGAAAAATTTCTGAGGGCACCCTGAAGCAGTCTCAGTAGCACAACATACCCAGGTTCCTGGAACACTCAGGTCTCCAGGTTGGAATCACATCAGGAAACAAATTATGCAAACCTGAATGACATTGTGAGATCTGTACTACTGCCTCATAGATTATTTCTCTTGATTCAGATCACATCCTAAATCAGCTGATATCTTGCTCATCTCTCATTAACAGCAAACTAGCAACTTGGGTAGGTAGTGGTTACACAGCAAACTCCAAATGCCCCTCTGTCATCATGCACTTATTCTTAGAACACAAGATTCTGAGCTATCACTTCAAAGAAAACTGTTACATACTTAGTGCTCCAGTCTAAGCAACAATGTACAGCCAGCTTGCTCTTCAGTTACTAAAGCAATATGAAATTTCACTTCCATCTAAAAGGGAGATACAGGTCAGGTCTACACTGCAAAAAGCAAAACCAAATCCTGCGGCAATGAGTCTCAGAGCTTGGGTCTACAGACTTTGGCTGCTGCTATAGCGCTAAAAATAGCTGTACTCTAAAATAGCTTTATAACTCAGTGTAACAGAATAAGACCTTTGCGGCAAGCCATAACTACTGTTGGTGGATTCTGATTTGAATTGTGATTTGTTGGAGCTCCCTGTTAACGTGTGAGCCTCACTGTCTTTGAGTAAGTACACGCTATTAAATCAGACATGATTTTACCTCTGAGTATAAATTTAGAGAAGTAGATGCTCTTCCGGTTCTGTTGATATGGTCCACACAAATGACTTTGTGCATGTATTCTCAAAATCCTTCCCAAGCTTGGATGAAAATATTAAGCATAATTGCTACACCTTAGATTAGAAAATACTGTACCAGACTAATCATAGATATTTATAGTCTGTACAAACTTTGCGTGCCCATCCATGGCAAACATTTAATAAAGCTAGTTCATCTGGAAAGGAAGCTAAATTAAATAATCCAAAATGAGTGATGCATATTCAGAAAAAATATGGTGTTAATAACAAAAAGGAATCTAGGCCTTAGTACAAAGACGGAGCCTGTAATTCATTTCACCTTTTTTCATATATTTTCTTCCACTACTAAACGAACCATCACATTTGAAAAGATTAGTATTTTACCAGTTTGTATAAATTCCTCTTAATATCCAGCATCTTTTTGCGTCTTCCTGGATATACATCAGCTAAAATACATATTCATTCTGATATGAGGCTAAAGGCCAAAGAAATTCATTATTATATTATTAATTATTATGATTATGATTATTATTTATGTTTAATCTTACTCCAATTCAAAAGCCACTTGATGCGGGACTGATTGATTCCCCTGGATGGGAAGAGTGCCTATAGTCCCGAGTAAGAGTACAAGAGACATGAATTGGTGGGTTTTAGCTGCGTAAGCAGAGTCTGAATGAGCTCTCCCCTGACATCTAGTGGTGAGCTGTGGAAAAAGACTTCAGAAGCTGATCTTATTTGCATGGACACACCCACCCTGCCTAGGTGTTCAGCATGATGGAATTGCTTGCCCAAATGATCAATTGTGGCTGGTGATGGATCCCCAGTCTCCTTGTTATTGGGGCAGGAGTAATAAAGGGTTGTTATCCTTGTGTGAACCGAGGACAGCAGAACTGTACCTGGCATACCCCAAAGGAGGGACTCACCCTCAACTTAATGGCACTCACTAGGCAGGGGACATGGGTTCCAAAGCCCAATGAGTTGAGATAGGGTGGGGACAGGTACTTGTGTGGACCCTGTTTAATGTCACCCTTCCTGTCTCCAGGTATAATAAAAGAGCAAATTTAGATTCAGTTGAGAGTCTTGTTAAATGCTGCAGAGCTGAAATCACTGATACCTAGGTCTAAGTATTAGACCTACTTTGGGACAGTATCTTTATTGCAAAAGACTGCCCAGTGTGCACCAGCAGTGAGGCTCCCCCACTAACAGCTGAAATCACTGAGAGCTGTGTGAAGTGTGTATGTGTGTGGGGGATGGGCTGAAGACATCTTGGTGAGTGGCCAGCCAGGCAGTTGGTGGAGAGGCACGGCCAGCAGGGAGGCTGCTGGAGAGGCGTGGCAAGTGGTCAGCAGGGCAGCTGGCAGAGAGAAGTTGCCAGCGGGGAGGCTGGTGGAGAGGACCAGAGCAGAGCCCTGCAGAGGCGCGGCAATCTGCTGTTGGGACGACGAGCGAGTGCCCGAGCAGTGGAGCATGTAGGGTGCCTCCTCACCCCCACCCCCTGTCCACACAGGGTGGGAGGTGAACTCTGCAGATGAACCTCTGAACTCTGGGGTTGCACTGGCCAAGGACAGCAACTGTGAGCGGGGTACAGAGAAGGGACAGGCACGTTAAAGGGACTTTTTGGTTGCTGGACTTAAGAACCTGAGGGGAAAAGGACACTACCCAACTTATTTGGGAGTGGGTCTTTTGCTCATGGTTTGTGTTTCTGAACCCTAATTGTGGTGTTTTCCCAAATTAATGCTGAGTTATTTCCCTCCTTTTGGTAAAAGTTTTTGCTACACTCAGACTCTGTGCTTGCGAGAGGGGAAGTATTGCCTCTTAGAGGCACCCAGGGAGTGGTGTGTAATTGTCCCAGGTCACTGGGTGGGAGCTTGAGCCAGTTTTGTGTTGTATTGTTGAAAAGGAATCCCTAGAAACTGATCCTTGTTGCTCTTGGCTCCACATGGCAGAAGGGTTACATCTGCAAGGGTATTTTTACCTTTTTATTGTATTCACCCGGTTCCAGCACAGAGGGTCATGACAAGCCAAGTAGGAAATAAACACAGAGGATATACTTCTCATCTCCTTACATTCTCTGCAGCCCAGTCCTACACTTCTGCGACATCACAAAACAGGATACAATCCCACCTCTACAAAACACTGACAAAAGTAGCCAGTTTTTCATTACTAATTCATAGGCTAAAAGCTTTACACCCTCACAGGCTTCTCTAGGAAGACCCTTAGTCTGCAGCCACTAACTGTGGTTCTGAGTCTTCCCCAGAGAAATCAATTACTGGCAAGCACAGGAAGGCTAAATTTCTGAGTTCTGATCTAGGAAAGGCTAAATTTCCTCCACTGTCTGTCCCAGGGTAGATGTCCAAGAGGCCAAGACTCTATTTCAAAACTAATCTTTATCAATAAAACTAAACAGAGATGTCTCCCTGTCTGTAGAGAAAGAAATCTAGAGTCCTAGGCTTTAGAAGTAGTCACAAAAGGACGGATAAGTCTGATATTTGCTGTCCCTGTGTCAACTGCATAGTTAGTCTAATTCTCCCTCTAAAACTTTCTCTGTCCGTGAAGATATTAGGCATGGACAGACACAGTGACTTAATAGTCCAGTTTTACAAAGAGAATTCGTTGGTGAACATAACCCTAAGCATTCCCAGGCAACCAACTTATAATGCATTATTTTGTTCCTTCTGCTCCTGTTTTCCTCCAAGAATTCTCCCCACTCCCTGGCTACATCCTGCACCTGTTCTCAAAACACTAGATGCAGCTGGGTTCTCCTTAAGGAAAAATAAATAACAGAGAAATATATCTATATATAGATATTATTTTAAGCCACTCATATTTTGGGCACAATAGGATCTGACTCCATATTTGAATCCTTGGGATTGGACATACTGAATTCTATATATTTGCAACATTCAACTTCTTAATAAATTTCAGTTTATGAAATTATATTTCTCCCCATAAATACTCTTGAGCCCAATATCCACAATATTGTTCTATTCACTGTGGAAATCTTTTAAAGCTTTCCCCTTCTGTTTTCTCTAACCTAAACCCCTTTAATTATGTGTAGTACACTTCTGAATCCCATTTGCCATGCTAGGATTTTTGTAACCTGGGTTGCATGCACTCTTAAATAGTAGCCTAGTCGGTTGTTGTTTTAAGCGTGCCTTCTAACCCATGCTCGTCTCATATGACTTATGGTCTATTTCATCATCATGAATCTGAGGTCTGCATTTTCAGTAAATATTAGCAAATGTGAAAATGCATTTCAGGAGCTAATATTGCCTAGTTTATTCTATTTCAAGCTACTACAGGGATATGACAAATCCACTCATGCAGAGACAGTAGCAGTTTTTTTTTAACATTCAGATGGGTTGTGTTGGACTGGGGAACCATGAGCTTTTTCCCTGGAAGAGGTGGAGGGAGAAAGGAACAATGCAGCCCAAATGTTGCTTCTGCTTCTTTTACAGGAGGAAAATGGGAAGGCAGGAAGCAGAGTGGCAGGAATCATTCTGCTTTGACTTGGGACCATGGAATTGCTGGTACTTTTCACCCACACTAAAAGGTGTTAAGGGATTTTTTCAGGGTATGTGCAGTATAATTAATGCAGAGCAATGTTATTACCTTTTTATTAGTAGTAGTTTAATTTGCTCCTAAAAAAGGTGAACAATCTACCCTTGAAAATCTGTCATCAGAACTGCTCTTTAACAGTTTTCTCTACTTTTAACTGGGCACTGTATCAAAGTAACACAGGGAGTGACTAATATTTTTATTAAAGTTTCCTCTTCCATTTTTATTTGAATTTGAGCTGCTACTTATCCTGCCTTTAGCATTTTGAATACAAATATCACTTGACGTTTATTAAGTGGCAGAGCTGAATTTTAGACCATCTCATCTTGTTACCTTTGTGTGGGAAATTTGGGGCATTCCAGCTGCTCTGGCAGTCTTTAGTTTTTATTCTGTGAAACATACCTCTCTGCAAAGATTCTAATATGGGGCACAGATCCAGAATAACTGCACTGTGGGATGACAAGCAGGGTACAGACCCCCCAAAAGGGAGAACAGAAAACTTTGCCCCAAGAACTAGCAGTTAAACCAACTGATTGCATGCTATATTGTTGTACTATGAAAGTATATTGAGTAACGTCTTCTACAAAAGCTTGTAATGTTCTCAAATTAATAATCATGATGATATATAGAATAATAGAATATCAGAGTTGGAAGGGTCTCTAATGTAATTAACTTAGAATGACTAAAAGTGAGCTCTTGCTATCGCAAACAAACTTGTTCTTAATTCTGGGTCTAAATGTAATGAGTCATGTCCTTTGGAATGGAGGAGAATTAAAATGTACAGCACACAGCTGGATGTGACATTTCATATTGATATTGTAGAGTCAACTGTGAATATAGTCCATTAAGGGCCTGGTCTTTCATCCCTCTAATAGATTCAACATTGGGCCTCCAAAATCAGCATTGTTTTATGTTATGATTAAATCCGTAGTGAAGGAGGGTGAGGTCTATCACTTTATGCACAAAACAAGGAGTCAGGAACTCGTGAGTAGCTATCTTGGCATCTATAAAATGGAGATATTCCTTCTTACTTAATACAACTTATTGTACATGTCAGAGAATTCATTCATATTTGCAAACTATTTTGAAAATAGAAAACTTGATAATTTCCTAAATATTTTTATTAAACAAACTTAAATCATTGAATTCAAATTGGACATGAAATATCATAATTCTAGTGTTCTGGATAGTGTCAAAGAAAATTTTTCTACATTAATTTCAATAATCATACCAGGTAACAGATGATTTAAAGTCATGATAAGGAGAACATATCATTCTTGAACAGTTTTCCTGAAAGATGAAAACTCTAATTTGTATCTGTTAACAACAATAGCAGTTCCTTTCCAACAATGTCAATGGCAGTTGGATCAGGCCCATAAAGTACTGATCCAATGTCTTATTTTATAACATTTTGAGACAGATTGGTTTTAGTATGTCACTGGGGAAAAAGTTTGATTTTTAAGATTAAAAATGATTTACTTATACCGTATCGTCCTTTATTCTAGTGACATAATGTAAAGTTATTTTTTAAATTTCATTGCCCAGCTGAATTATCTGTATATATGGATTGAGCTATATATTTTTATTAGTATTGATTTGCAACCAAATATTGTTTGGACAGAATTGGGCAATACTAATTTCTTTTTAACCCAATTGAAAGATTATTTAGCAGCATTGGATTTAAGCAATTTTTAAAATAAAGACCATACTTTTTCTACCACCACTTGTTCAGGTCCCTTTAGCAAGCTTACTTCTATCAATGGAAGCAAAGGAAAAGATCTGTTAGCAGGCTAATGTGTGCTTGCTTTAATTTGCATTTAAGCTGCAAACAGAGTCATCAAGAAGGGAGGAAAAACAAAGGAAGTTCAAACAGGTGACAGAACACTGTATATTGCACAACTTCAAACACCAGTCCAACATGATCCATGGACCTATGTGGCCCACATGGCATCATCAGATTCTGTTTTTCTGTTTTAAAGAGCCTAGACCTCATGGTTGCAAAGTAAAGCTTCCAACTATAAACCTATGTCTTCTGAGTCTGCTGACAGCCTGTAACAATAGCTCTGAAAGGTATGAAGTCCTTCACCATGTTCTCCATTCATCTCATAGGGGTGTTAATTCTAAAGCCTAATGAAGTCATTTAAAATGTTACTAATTATGTCATTGCTGATCTTGAGTGGATAGTAGTGGAAGAAGCTACACAGAAGGAAGGAAGGAGACAGACCAAGGATAAGAAAGAGAGAGGGCAAAAGAAAGGTAGATGAGAAAGGAGGAGCAGAAACAAAGGGCAGAAAAAAACAGTGATTCTAAAGGGGACCATATTTTCTCAGTGAGTGATGTTGAACGTAACAATTAGGTTTTGAACAAATAATAACAAAACGTTTAAATTCTACATTCTATCTTTAATGTTTTTTTTTTTCAAATCTCCCACCAACAGTAGGGCTTGGGATGTGGATTCAGGGACAATGTGGAGTTCAATATTTATTATTCCCTGGCCCTCACACCATAACTAAAACTGGAATTCAGCTATCCCCACAGAATTAAATGGACATCTTGGTATGCAGCAAAACATTAAAGAGCCCCTGATGGGAAAGGCACAAAGAATAAATTAACTGTATTGTTAGATTAAACTTGCCAAATAATCAAGCTTTCTAGGGGGAGTGTTGGGCAACTGATAGACTGTATAGCAACTCCAGCAGAAGACCGACATCTTTTGTTAACAATAAAAACACTGTTAGAATAATGTGCTAATGAGGGAAGTTAATAATGCAAGGATTAGCAAATTCTAATAAGCCAAGGATCCATAAATTTGCATAAGTGTGTAGCAGTTTCATGGGAGCATATTCTGTCCCAGGAAATAACTTCTTAGAGTGAAATATCAGAATAAAGAGGAAACAAAGGTTTATTTTAATTGTATTGCTAATGTGGAATATATTTCATCCTTAAAGGCAGAATTTGGCATCTATGTTTGAAGTACAATGGCACCAAAACTCAACCTAGGAGTTAAAGAGAACATAGTAAACATCTAAATAATCAACTGCTCCACATAGGCACTGAGTAGCTTTAACTCACCTGAGTAGTCCTATTGGCTACATTAAGTCTACTGATGTGAACAAAGTTAGAAGCTTAAGCCCTAAAATAGTTCCAGGATCAATCCCTGAAAATAGCATTGTGCTCCAACTATCATCTGAAATATTACAGGACAAATCCTGAAGAACTATTACAAGCAAAATTCCAATTGATTTCAATGGACGTTAGAACATAAGAACAGCCATACTGGGTCAGGCCCAAGGTCCTTCTAGCCCAGTATCATGTCTTCTGACAGTGGCCAATGCCAAGAGCCTCAGAGGGAATGAACAGAACAGGTAATCATCAAGAGACCCATCTCCTTTTGCCCATTCCCAGCTTCTGGCAAACAGAGGCTAGGGACACCATCTCTGCCCATCCTGGCTAATAGGCATTGATGGACCTATCCCTGAGGAATTTATCTAGTTCTTTTTTTAACCTGTTATTGTCTTGGCCTTCACAACATCTTCTGGCAAAGAGTTCCACAGGTTGACTGTGCATTGTGTGAAGAAATACTTCCTTTTCTTTGTTTTAAACCTGCTGCATATTAATTTCATTTGGTGACCCCTAGTTCTTGCGTTATGAGAAGGAGTAAATAGCACTTCCTTATTTACTTTCTCCACACCAATCATGATTTTATAGACTTCAGTCATATCCCCCCTTAGTCATCTCTTTTCCAAGCTGAAAAGTCCCAGTCTTATTAATCTCTCCTCATATGGAAGCCGTTCCATACCCCTAAATAATTTTTGTTGCCCTTTTCTGAACCTTTTCCAACTCCGATATATCTTTTTTGAGATGGGGCGATCCAGTGATGAGCTTCCAAAATCTGAACAACCGGTTCCCTCCTCATCCCACAAGGGGGTCATGGCCCGCCCCCACCCCCCAGGACTCCTGCCCCATCCAACCCCCCTCATTCCTTGATGCCCCCCGGGACTCCCGCCCCATCCACCTCTCTTCCCTGTCCCCTGACTGCCCCCCACCACCCCATCCAACCCCTCCTCTCATTCCTGATGGCCCCCAGGGACCCCTGCCCCATCCAACCACCCCTTCTCCCTGTCCCCTGACCGCCCCTGGAACCCCTGCCTGACTGCCTCCCACCACCACCCCATCCAACCCCCCCTCCTTCCTGACTGCTCCCCCAGGACCTCTTGCCCCCATTCAACCCTTCTGTTTCCTGCCCTCTGACCGCCCCGACCCCTATCCAACCCCCCACCCTGACCACCCCCCTGAACTCCCTGTCCTCTATCCAACCCCCCGCCCCCATTCCCTGCCCCCTTACTGCGCAGCCTGGAGGTGACTGGCAGCACTACAGCCTTGCTGCTCAGCTGGAGCCGGGCCACGCCGCTGCCACGCAGTGCCTGGAGCACCGGGTCAGGCCGAGCTCGCAGCCCCCCCTGCTTCCCACAAATCAGCTGTTTGTGTGGGAAGCCTGGGAGGGCTGGGAAGCAAGCGGTGGCTTTGCGCTCAGGCCCAGGGAGGCGGAGGCAGAGCGGAGGTGAGCTGGGGCGGGGAGCGGTTCCCCTGTGCGCCCCCGGGTTACCTGCTGTGGCACGGGCGGCCCCCTCCACCCCAGCTCACCTCCGCTCCATCTCCACCTCCCTGGGTCTGAGCACAAAGCCGCCGTTTTCTTCTCCGCCCTCCCAGGCTTCCCTTGCAAACAACTGATTTGTGGGAAGTGGGGGGGAGGGAGAGAAGCAGGGTGGAGCTGGAGCACCCACGGGGTCAGTGCCTAAGGCGCCACTTTTGGATAATGTGCTCAGGGGGAGCGGCCGCTCCCCCTGCTCCCTCCCCAGCTATGCTCCTGGGTCACTTCAACTTACCGGTTGTTAAATTTAGAAGCCCTTTTAGAACCGGTTGTCCCGTGCAGGACAATTGGTTCTAAAAGGGCTTCTAAATTTAACAACCGGTTCCCGCGAACCGGTGCGAACCGGCTCCAGCTCACCACTGGGGCGATCACATCTGCACATAGTATTCAAAATGTGGGTGTACCATGGATTTATATAGAGACAATATGATGTTTTCTGTCTTATTATCTGTCCCTTTCTTAATGATTCCCAATATTCTGTTTGCTTTTTTGACTGCTGCTGCACATTGAGTGGATGTTTTCAGAGAACTATCCACAATGACTCCAAGATCTCTTTCTTGAGTGGTAACAGCTAATTTAGTCCATGTAATTTTATATGCATAGTTGGGATTATATTTTCCAACGTGCATTACTTTGTATTTATCAATACTGAATTTCATCTGCCATTTTGTTGCCCAGTAACCCAATTTTGAGAGATCCTTTAGTAGCTCTTTGCAGTCTGACTGGCACTTAACTATCTTGTGTAGTTTTGTATAGTCTGCAAATTTTGCCACCTCGCTGTTTACCCCTTTTTCCAGATCATTTATGAATATGTTGAATAGGGTTGGTCCCAGTACAGACCCCTACGGGACATCAATATTTACCTCTCTCCATTCTGAAAACTGACCATTTATTCCTACCCTTTTAACCAGTTACCAATCCATGAGAGGAGCTTCCCTCTTATCCCATGAGAGCTTACTTTGCTTAAGAGCCTTTGGTGAGGGACATGTTAAAGGCTTTCTGAAAATCTAAGTACACTATATCCACTGGATCCCCTTGGTCCACATGCTTGCTGACACTCTCAAATAATTCTAGTAGATTGGTGAGGCATGATTTCCCTTTACAAAAAACATGCTGGCTCTTCCCCAACAAATTATGTTAATCTATGTGTCTGACATATCCGTTATAATGAATAAGCGGAATATCTTTATTTAAACTTGTGTTTCAAGACTCCCCCTTTAATGATATTTGACACAGGAATAAACCTCTGCCTCAAATCAGAAGTTGTCACAATTTCAGGGGCCTGTAAAAGAACAAACAATCTCAGCAAAAAATTCAAAAAGAGGGATTTGAAATTACTTAGAATTCAGAAACTGCAGCTGGATGTAGTATGAAAATTACCCAGGAAATTTCAAGTCCTGAAATCATGCAAGTTTGGTGATGGTCTTAGTACAGTTAATTTCAGGGATCTGAAACCTCCTTTAAGGGTAGAACTCAATCATAACTATGGAGCTACTAAAGGATTGCCATATAATTTTCAGATTTGTATATAGCTCCATAGCTGCACATGGGGTTTTGCTCAGTGAGTTAAGCAACAGTCCCTACCCCAAACACTTCACAATCTAAATTGCTTATGACAGGGCAGTACACTGCAGGAAAAAGACAATGCTTGATTTAAACCCCTCTGCAGTACTTCTTAGTAATTTGCCCTGAGCAACACACAATTTTTCTTAGAAAAGTAGCATATAGACAATGCTTCTGTGCAGCGGACCGAGAGGAGACTATAAAGGCTACAGACTATCTTAGAAGCTTGCAGTAAACAATTCTTGTTTTGGCAACAGTTATGGAAAAATATATGAAAAGAGTAGCTAAACAAATCTTTGACTTAGAATGTAATAAAAAAAGCTTACTTTACTGTTGGACCATTTGCAAAAAGCTGTAGTGAAATGATTAAAAAGGAGCAAAAAAGAAACAATATTTGCATTCATTCTGGTAATAGAATATGAAATTAAAGCATGAAAGGATTAATGTTTTAAAGCTTGACTTGCAGCGATAAAGCTAAGGTATTAGAAGAGACAACATAACCGTTACAGGACAGACAAGCAAAGAAAAAGCAGCACATGCCTTAAAGATGAGCAAGTCAACCTAGAATGGAATTACAAACTGATTAATCAATACAAATGAGAAATTGTACAAGGAAAGAGAGCTTGCTGGGACTTCATATGGGACACAACATTGCAGCCGCTTAAAGATAATGAAAGGAGCACAGCAAAGCCAAAGAAATGCTTTCATTCAGTAGCAAAGTCATTTGTGAACAGTTTAAATTACCCTAATCACCTCCCCTCCAGCCGTCAGTATGCTCTGTCTCTTTAGTTATTTAAAAACTGAGTTTGGGGAAATGAGTTCTGCGAATCTAAGCTGCAAAATAATTATACACACACCGTTTTAGCATTTTAACAATGCAATCCCAAACATTTGTTCTCATTAGAATGCAAATCGACTCATTTAATAATCCCACATGAGAATTCCACCACACTCAGCTTAAAAAGCTCAGTAGTACTCAAAATATTATTAATAAATGCCATGTATGGAAAAGCCAGTTTGTTTTGCCAACAGCTCAGGGTAGATAAAAAGAAATATACTTACATTTCTAACATTTTTTTTCAATCAAATTTTAATTGAAATTTAACAGTGGGAATGGTCTGGGACAGTCTAAAAAAAAAAAAAAAACGAAGAAGGTAACATACCCTCTGCTTAAACAATCACACTTCTTACAGCTAGAGAACTTCAACTTGTCATACAAATCAATGACATCAGTTATTTCAGGTAGAATCTAATTTCAGTAAGCTACATCACTGTTAATAGTTTTAACCTCTGGTACAGGTTCAAAGCAGCATTCTGAGTTGTGTCATTTCCCATTTATCAGCCCAAATGGTGGTGTCATACAATTATCTTCAGAAGTTAGATAATTGCTGGAGGATTAAAAAAAAATAAAACCCTTGAAATATCATCACAGTCAAATTTCCCAAACTATGTACATTTTCCTAGAACCTTCTATATTTCCTCAGAGAATGCATTCAAATATTTATAGCCTACAATATTTTAAAATATGTTTTTAGATGAGCTCTTAGTGGAAATACTTTAGATTTTTGGGGGGTTAGCAAAGATGATCATCATCTGAGTCTGAAGCATCTAAGATAAGAGTTTCAGAGTAGCAGCCATGTTAGTCTGTATCCGCAAAAAGAACAGGAGTACTTGTGGCATCTTAGAGACTAACAAATTTATTTGAGCATAAGCTTTCGTGGGCTACAGCCCACTTCTTCGGATGCATCTGAAGTGGGCTGTAGCCCACGAAAGCTTATGCTCTAATAAATTTGTTAGTCTCTAAGGTGCCATAAGATAAGAGTGTTTTAAACCGTTTACTCTCATATAAATATTTACTGGAAGAAAGGCAGCAATGGCCGTATTACTCCTCATGAGGCCTTAAGAGCCAAGGTTCATTTCAGAATTTAAAGATACCTTGTTCCATTCTAATTTTGAGCATATAGAACCTTTATTCAGCAGAAATGTGGTGTATGGGTTGAACTGCCAAAGGTCTATGAACATTTTTTCAGCATCTATTTAACCAAATCATGGTTCAGAAGACATTTCCTCCTTGAAGGGCCAAATTCCACACCCTTACTCACATCAAGTATTGCCATACTCTGTGAAGCATGCCATGCAAGTCAATGGTATCATATGCTGAGTAAGCGATTACTCAGTGTGAAGGATAGCCACAACTGTTCATCGTTCCTGCTCTGTTCTTCCAGTTCTCATTCGGTGAGACTGTTATTAGCTTCCTCCTAATCATGAGATAAGTGCTTAGGCAGGCTTGTCCTGTGGAGTGGTGGAATCTAAAGAGAATCCCTGGGATAATTTATTTATTCAATAAGGGGCAATTTTCCGATACTGATCGCTAGGACAGCAATTGTCGATATGAAAAGTTTAAAAATAGACTCATCTGATGCAGCATGACAACAAAAACAAAGTAAATATTGTAATTTGACAAACATATTATTATCCTTGACTCCAAATTATGGAGATTTTCAGATTATTTGTTTTGAAAATGTCAGATTTTGTTAACTATGAAAATAAAGAAATCTTCTATAGTTTCCTTAATTGCTTTTACAAAAATACTGATATGCATTTAAGCCAAAAAAGTCAAACATGATGAATGATTTTAGGTGCCTCAATATTTGGGTATTCAACTTGAGTGCTCACTTTTTAAAACCTTGGATAGACATACAGACACACACACACAGGCAAGATTTGGTTTTCCTGAGTCTGGATTGCTGAAGATCTACCACATTCTTCCTTATGATACATTAAGCTGTAAATCATTCTGATAATAAAGCAATTAGATTACACATATGCACAAAATAATCTCCATTCAAGACTTATAATAAGGCAGTGTTTATCAATCTCATTCTGTCCTTGGGGGGCATGGATCAGTGTTCATGTCGCACTCCCCATCAGTACCCTGCTGGGAAAGCTAATGATCAACAAGCAGACCAAATTCGGTGATGAATCCTGGTCACATGCCACTGGAGCCACATTATGCATATGCTAAGAAGATTCTGTCTTTGTTAATCATAAAATATATTAGATAGTTCAGAGAATACTTACGTTTTCAGAACATCAGAAAAGGGAGCTAAGAGAGTTCAAAACCTTCCTGAAGGTACTGTACACCTTACAGGATCAGGTCCTAAGTGCCACACAAAGAGTTCTGCTGGATCTAGGATTAGTACCAAGATGTCCACACTTTCCACCCTGTTCTCCAACCATGAGATATTATTGCTACCCAGAATTATACTACATGGAGGAGCTACCCATTTTTCAATACTTATTAATACAGTACTTATACATTGTAGTAACTCTCAGTTAAATAAACAATACCTAGCTTTTTCATAGCACTTGTCATCTTTAGATCTCAAAGCACTTTTCATAGGAGGTTGTTATCATTATCCCCATTTTACAGATTGGGAACTGAGGCTCAAAGAAATGAAGTGATTTGCCCACGGTCACCCAGCAGGCCACTTGCAAAGCTGGGAACTGAATCTGAATCACAGTCAGGTGCCCTATTCAGTAGGCTATACCGTAAATTTATTATAGTGACCATGGAATGTGTGTGTGCATCAGAGAGCAAAATTTAGCCCTATTCACACAGAAGGAGACACATGGGGCCTGCCTCTCCACTGCTTTCCTCTTGTGCAGTATTTTACACATACTTTGCATAGGTGTAAGTGACTACATGGGCGGCAAGACAATAGCAAATCATGCCCATGATTACCTGAATTAATAACATACGGGGTGTGTACAAGGAGGCAGGGGGATGCAGGGGCACAGGCCTCCCCAATAATTGGCGGGGGCACAGAACTCCTGCTGCCCTGGAGCCACAGTGCAGAGAGCGAGCCCCTCCAATAGTGGTGGAATTTAAATTCCTGTGCATGCCCCTGATACCACTCCAAAAAGTGCCCTGATCGTGATGCATCTAAGGCCCAGTCTACATCCAAAGTTGGACTAGTTTACCTAAAGGTGCGGGTTTTCATCCATTTACTTGAACACTCCTATTAGTTTAAACCTGGCTTATATTGATTTAACTTAGGCTGGTAAATGTAGAGAATAAAGTCAGTTGCAAAAACAATATAAAGGCCCCAGTCCTCAAAACACTTATTCAAGACCTTAACTTTACTGGAGTGAGCAGTCAGACTACTCACGGTAGTATTAATAATCATAGGTGAAGTTTGCACAAGTTTATCTAAATCATTTTTAAACCAATTTAAGTTAAACTGGTGCAACTAATGTGTGCAGACAAATCCTAACTTTGGCCCATGGAATGACTCCAGGGTAGTGCCTTCTTGAAGTGCATATCTGGACCACTCTGTTGTCTGATACATAGAGAGGGGATGGAGCCCCAGGAGTAGTGAAGGAGCAGTCCCTGTGTTCTCCTGGACTGGAATTGTGGCTGTAGCTCTCGCCCTATTCCAAGGATGTGGCACCATCTGGTCCACTGAATCATCATGGAGCACACACATACAGATCCAGCAGGAAACATTCACAGTGAATTGACCGTTATAAACTTTTGCAGTTTCTGAGAAACACAGGGAAGTCAATGTAATGGAATTTAATAATACTTTTATTTAATTAAACAATTTCTGCTTGCTTGTGGCTTATGCAGTTTATTTAGTGTTGTGTTCTCCCTTTGTTTATCACTTATGCAATCGCACATGACACAACGTACAATTATTCTGGAAAAACTACTTGCTAAGATCGTATTTGCCTCGTGCTTTCAACCATCCTAGATATGCAATTATTACACAGTTGTGTCTGGAAAACTATCAAAACAGTGTGTTTATAAAAACAAAACCAAAGCCATACATATGAATTATCAAATTAAACTGCTGAGATGTGTTTTTTACAATGACTGTACATTTTATAGCAAGACAGTTCTGCAATAGCTCCATTGTTGGCTGATGGGATTCTTACACTTGCAGTGATTCAGCCAGTCACTAAACAACACACTTTTATGGATTTGCATCCTTATGGTTCAAATCTTGTAAATGTCATCTAATGGTTAATGTGGTGCCAGTGCCCTAGAGAGTCCCCCCTCTTTTTAATTAGAATTGGGTGTGTAGGAATGACATTTACTTGGGGTGGGTTCAATATTTGAGCAGGGAGTGTGGGAGAATGTACTTGCCGATCTCATCTTCTCTCTCTCCTCACAGCCCTAGTTCGTACCAGCCTGTTATTTTCCTGGATGCATCCCACCCCATGCCTCACGTTCCACCAAAGCCTGGAATAAATGATAACACTTGGCAATTATCACCTCCTCCCCTTTTCTCAGATGGTGAAACTGAGGCACAGGTTAAGTCCCAGGTCAAACAGCAAGTCAGCGAAAGAGCTGACAATAAAAGCCAGGTCTCTACCATCCAGTCTAGCCATTCGTCAGTATTACCTCCACATTGTTGCTGCATCAAGAATCCTTCCCCACATGGACACAGAAACCCAGCAGGCTGGTGTCTGGTAAGTCCACTATTGTGATCCTTCCCTTACTAAGAGTAGAGATAGTAGATAAAAGAGAAAAAGGATTGTACTATGATTTGACTATATTTAAGAGGTTCTATAGGGCTATTACTATTCCCAGCTTATCCACAGAAATACAGTAAGACTTGTGATAACTAATTAATGAGTCCAATAAGAGACAGCTGATTTCTTTAAGATTGGACCAGATTTCTACCCTACTCAATACACACTGGATTAATGTACAAAACTCACTCCTTCCCAAGGTTATCCTTTATTCTTAACAACCAAATACAAACCTAAACCTGGGCTTTTCCTGAGCTGGCTGTTTCGAGGGTTTTAGCCTGCAAGACATCCTGTCTCACCTCCCACTCTGATACTCTGAGCCTTTTATGCTCCTGGATTGTGGCAAACACAACCCACCTAGTCTAGCTGTCAGCATGAGTCAACAGACTTGCCCTCCATCTCCTGTAGAACTTGATCTCTGATCACACCTGAATATGGTACAGAGACACCACTGATTTCATTGGATGATGATCACAAAAAGGCAAAAAAAAAGGTTCTCATGCTGATTTTGATTAGCTCTGTCAGCATTTTGTGATAGTTAATAACACTGGCCAGACAGATTTCAGAGGGTGGTATTGGGAAACTTGAAACCACAGGGAGAAGTAGGATTCATTGTTGCTAACCAGCCCCGACTCCCAGTTCAATGGATATGTAAGACTGCTCTGAGAGACTGTATGGCATTGTGAGCTGCCATCTCACTAGTATGCCATTGGTACTCATCAAACCAAATTTCTTTACCCAAATGTGACTGGACAGAAAACCTTTTTCTTTCTGATGTAGAACCAACCCCATAGTTTATGGACTGTATTGTGCAGGAGTCAAACTAGTTGATCATAATAGTGCCTTTTGTCCTTAAAGTCTATGACACTGTCTTCTGTAGGAATGACTATAATGGGCTTTATGTGGAACAGCCTCCAACAAACCATTGGAAATGTCTGATAGGGCAGACCATAGTAACCCCTCTTCTTAATCTGTCTGGTTGTTCTGCATGCCTAGTTCCTGTGGGCCTACTGACCACGTTCTAAGCTCTGAGTCAATTCAATGAAGTGCTGAGGGGATGGGAGGGGCTCCTGAAGGCCCCCTCCCCTTATATAAACATCTATTAAATTGAGGGAAGCACATAGGGGATAACTTCCTTAAAGGCAGAGACATCACCCCATTTTTGGATACAGCAAACTCCTCCCTTATCTCTAAGCCTTCCCCTACTTCTCCTTTTTAATTTTTTATGAATGCACACTGAGCATTTTACAAACATTTCCTGGGGGAGATACTGAGCCCACCTATGAGGTCTGCACCTTTTCCCCCTCCCACCAACTCACACCAGTTGAACCAGGCTACATCATCAGTGTCCCTGTTTAAGCAAGGCTTAAATTTCCAGCAACTCACACTTAAATTCAAGTTTGTTAGCCAAACAGTTTTGCCCTGGACCCAGTTGTGGTTATGGGAAAGAGTTTAATGCTAAATTAAAAAGTAAGTATATAGATTTTCCACAGTCCCCCATGCCCAAATCCTCCTCTCTGCCACATGTGTTCCTGGTTCACAGGATTCAGCAGAGGACTGGCGGGGGGAGGGCATTCTCATAGTAGCCCTTTGTTTTGGCAGCATGTCCCTGGCAGAATCTAGGGTGCTAATGACAATATTGAAAGTGCAGTAAGGTCTGGAATTCAGTCATTTAACCAAGCTCTTTCTTCAATGCTCTTTTTGCAAGAGTGTATATAGTTTATTTATATTCATTTCCAGTGACCCATCACCGTAGTATCGTGGCAACCATATACAAAATCAAAGGTTACGTGAGAAATAGAAGAAAATTGACCATAGCACATGGGAACTGTAGGTAGTTATTTTCAGGAGAAATGTTGACAAGAGACATTAAGCTGCTTTTAGGGAAAGTTTGCTGGTTTTGCTCTGAAAAACAACCATATACCTTGGGGTACTCTATACCACCCATCACTCTACTACCTAAGTGCTTCCCAAGTAAATTGATGAACTCAATCAGCAGTGGATCTAGGATGATTACTAATGCTTTCACCCATCATGGAGGCTACAGGTCATTTTCACAGGTGATGGGATGGTGTCAGAGCTCACCACGAGCAAGGCATCTCCTGCAGCGAACCCTTTATTAAACTTGTAATAGTTGAAATTCAACTCAAAATGCCTGCCTCGGCTTTTAAACTCCACAACAAATAAGCAATTTGTCACATGCTTTAACTGAGGGTGTAATCAATTTATCGGGTCCTGGCCCGTGTCTGGGTGTTTTGAGTTAGGACCAGGGAGCTCCTCTACTATCTCTGCTTCACCCAGCATTGCTCCGTAGAAGAAGCAGGCAAGACTTCCTATCTCACCTGATTGGCTGCTGCCTCCCTCCTGGACTTTCTAGCTGCTGTAGGACCGAATTTTGTTGATTCTGCATATAGCAGCACCAAAGCGGTCTCTTTAGGCAGTCTTCTTAGAGTATGTGCAACATGCCTCAGGAAGCACGTCACCAAATTTGGTCTGCTGGTTGGATCATTAGCTCTCCTGGCTTTAGCCGGGTACTGATGGGGTGTGAGAAGTGAATGCTGTGCTTGAAGGTCTCAATGCACTGCTCCCATTCCTAGGTGACACTTTTCCTTAGCTGGGTATGTCAGGGCAGCAATGCCTCCAGCAGAGGGCGGAGAGGGTCTGGTACATCCTGTCACACACAGATTCTAGTTACCATTTTCTTAACATGTAATGGGGTCAAAAAGTCAGTCCAGGAAGTTGGACATGTTTGCCTCTTTCTGCTTTTTGCTCAAAAGCAAATGGAACTTCTTAAATTTTGAATCCATCTTTTTTCTGTGAAATAGGATACAAGCTCCAGATGTCAGGACTCAGGGCCGGCATTTCCATTTAGGCGACCTAGGTGGTTGCCTAGGGTGCCAGGATTTGGGGGTGCGGCAATTCGGCGGTGGGGGGTCCTTCTGCGCTCCGGGTCTTTGGCGGCAATTCTGCGGCAGGTCCTTCACTCGCTCCGGGACCCGCCGCCGAAGTGCCCCGAAGACTGGGAACGCGGAAGGACCCTCGCGCCGCAGAATTGCCGACGAAGACCGGGAGCGCGGAACGACCCCCGCCTAGGGTGCCAAAAACCCTGGCACCGCTCCTGCAGGGAATGTGTGAGACAACCCATAATGATGGAGAGAAAAAGATTAAAAAATTATCTCTAAGCCTATATCTACACTTACATTGATGTATACAACATAGGCACTACACATGTAGCTACATGCTACAGTGACAGGCAGACTGCATCTGCACATCACGGTGTTATGTAGCTACACATGGCAGTGAAAGGCTCTGGCATCAGGACAGTACACTGCTAAAAATAGCACCATAGACATGGGAGACACTGGTTGGGAATGTAGAGAGCCATGTAAGAGATATACTTTTGAGGTCCAGGCACGTAGGACACTATTGTGCTCACCTAAGCTGTGCCTCACCTTCTACACTGCTTTTATACCCATGCTAGGTAGGCATGCAGTGTCTGTACTCTACAGGTTGCCATTAAGTGTAGCCAAAATCATATAGACACTCTCAAAAATATACATATAATATATCAAAATTGGAAATTAAAAATTTGATCCTGTTGGAAAATGTGGGTTATGCCTTTATCAGAGTATTGCACTTATGAATTCTGTATGGGTCTTACTGCAGCACATCAGCCAAATCCAGTACTCCTAAATGTCAATATGTGACAGTAAAGAGCAAAATGTGAAGGAAGTTGTGGGAAGGAGGGAGGATCCAACTTTAACAAGAGCTTCACAATCTGATTCCAAAAACATGGTGTGAAAGAGTTACAAACAGGGCAATGTAGGTATGTCCTTGGCCAGTCTTTCAAACTTTTCCACATACAATTTGATGGGGCTTTTGTTTGTATTTGTTTATTTCATGACTCTTTCTCAATTTTGTTCTTGACATTTAGGAGGACTGGATTTGGTTGATTTGTTGCATAAACCCCCATGCAGAATGCATAAGAGAGCTTCGTTGATCAAGAAGACATAAAAGGAGATGTTTTTCCCCACTTACTATATTTGTCATTTGTTTTAAAATGAGAAGTCTAAACAAAAAATAAGTCCTCTTTGGCTTAGTTATATGGCCTCTCGTGTTAAATATTAGGAGGGCAAAACTTCCAGAGTCCTTACCCAAAGAAATCCATAGATAATGATAAAGATATAAAGTAATAAACGTTGTTTAAAAAAGAGATTAGGAAAGATCCCATAACTGCCATTATCATTATCATTTCTCATAGTCATTGTATCTTTCTTTCTTTATTCCTCTTGTATTTTGGTCAAACAGTTCTCTTATCTTTACTTTTCCATAATTAGCTATGTACATATTACAGTTCAGTGCGATGGGAAAGTTTGGGAGTAGCTATTGATAGAGCTAACTGTCCACAATTAAGGAGCTAACTGCAAGGAAACACGTATGCTGCATGTATTTGTTCCTGCCTGCTCTGTGGTTTGAAAATGGTGGAGAAGGAAGAAAATAAAATGCAGATAAGTATATAATAATATACTGAGGATAATGGCAGATAAGTGAAGAATAGGCACAGTCTGCATTGAAGAAATTAGGGAGAAGAAGAACTTGGGACCCTAAGTGATAGGCTAGAGCGCACACATTTGAGGTGGGATGGACACATGATAAGAATAGGAGAAGAATAACCAGCAAAGAAATCATGGGAGGAAAATGACAGCAAGAAAGGATGTGGGAGATCAAGGATACAACAGAAAGTCTCTGTCAAAAGAAGTTTTAAGTTAAATTGACTGCAACTCCAAAACCTATGAACCCATGCCATGGAACAGAAGGAGTGGCAAAGAATTGTGGCACCTATGACCCCATGTAAATGGGAAAGAGAGTTGAGAAGTGAAGTAATATGTGTGTATATATATACAAATTTATGTTGAAGAACTTTATTATGGTTGTAAAGTCAAGCATTCAAAAGTTAGGAAATGCCAGATTTATATGTGTACATTATGTTTCAGTCTTTAATTACATGATCTCATAGTTTTTTCCCCCTCTGGATATCTGCCTCATGCAATACACCGAATGGACTTTGCTAATTAATAAGCAGTTATTCAATATATAGTTATGAGCTGGATGAAACCTTGTTATGGGTTGAGTTAAAACCCCATTGAAGTTAATAAGATGTGAACTTATCCTTCAATTAACATAACTGTAAATGTAAACACCACCTAACATAAAAGCTGTGTGAGGCCTCCCAGGAGCTTTTGGACTGAGTATTTGTGACCCAATACACCTGTGTATTCACATCCTGCACACTATTGTAGTAATATTTTTTTTTAAATATGCCTTGTGAGGTATCATTTGAAAACTGATAACTCACTGGCCAATACTATGGTGAAATTTATGTATCAACATTAATGTGTAAAGTTATGAAATCCCTCCTGCATGATGTTAAAGGCACATGTTCAAACTCACATAGCCCTGGTTAGGTAGAACTGGTCAAAGAGGCCTGCCTTAAACAAAGGGATGGGTGTTTACCTCAATTTGTATATAAGTTGTAAGCAGAGTCCTCAGACAGCAAGAGGGGGAAGAAAGATGACAAAGAAAATCTGCATTTCGGCATAAGCAGGTGAAAAACAACAGCATAACAGCGCTTCCTCCACGAGACTCCATGTCTCCTTGCTCTCAGCCGGAAAGAAATTTAACTAGGGCTCACACTCAGGAAAATGCTTTTCAAAGAAAAACTATAAAAGGGAGGAGCAAAAACATCCCAACTTCTCTTTCCCTGTCCATCTCTCTCTTTTCACCTAAGACAGTGGTTCCCAAACTTGTTCTGCCGCTTGTGCAGGGAAAGCCCCTGGCGGGCCGGGCCGGTTTGGAAGCGGTGCAGGCCGAGGGACGTACTGGCCGCCGCTTCCAGCAGCTCCCATTGGCCTGGAGAAGCAGGCCAATGGGAGCTGCTGTTCCAGGCCAATGGGAGCTGCTGGAAGTATTGCATGCCTCACAATACTTTTCTGTTGTAGCTTCGAACTTGGGTCACTCACAAACAGCCTGCCAGCATATAGGTCACACTCTGAGTGTCTGTGTAGAGATACAGCCCTGGTCCAGCAGCCTGTCAGCACACACCAGCCATGCTCTGGAACAGCCTTGGTTACCACATACAGGGTGACCCCAAAACACTTCCAGTCATGGATATTCCCCCAAAACATGTGTTCTGCACTGTCCAGCCCTCTCTTGGACAGTCCAGATATATTAGGTCTTTTGCCCCACTAAGGAGTCAATACACAACAATGTGCCACTTTAAATGGAATTACCCACACAGTTCACAAAACTGGATTAGTTTTGATTAAAGAGAGATTTACCTACGGAGAGATCGGTTTAAGTGAAATTTCATGATGAAATTCTTACCATGGATTTTCAGTAGCACTGCTGACCAAGTTTCAGGTCAGGATCAGTTCCCAAGGTTTCTTTTGTCATCTTAGGTGGTTCCAGAACTTGTTCCGCTGCTTGTGCAGGGAAAGCCCCTGGTGGGCCGGGCCGGTTTGTTTACCTGCCACGTCCGCAGGTTCGGCCGATTGCGGCTCCCAGTGGCCGCGGTTTGCTGCTCCAGGCCAATGGGAGCTGCTGGAAGCGGCGGCCAGTACGTCCCTCAGCCTGCACCACTTCCAAACTGGCCCGGCCCGCCAGGGGCTTTCCCTGCACAAGCGGCGGAACAAGTTTGGGAACCACTGTCTTAGGTGAAAAGAGAGAGATGGACAGGAAAAAAGAAGTTGGGATGTTTTTGCTCCTCCCTTTTATAGTTTTTCTTTGAAAAGCATTTTCCTGAGTGTGAGCCCTAGTTGAAGTTCTTTCCAGCTGAGAGCAAGGAGACATGGAGTCTCATGGAGGAAGCGCTGTTATGCTGTAATCCCCTCAATAATCTGGATTAGATGGGTGTGGGAGTAAGAAAGAGAACACAGATACTGGGGTCAGAGACAAGAATAGAGAAAGAGAGAGACAGAGGAAAAGAGGCAAAAAACAAGTGAAGCAGGAGTCAGTAAGTACACTGTGACTCTGGAAAATATGCTTGACAGACAGTTTTTGAGTTTCGTGTTGGCTAAAGAGATTGGGGGGCTGGTAAAGAGAGATTATGAGGAGAGATTAAAAAGAGTGGGACTTTTCAGCTTGGAAAAGAGGTCACTAAAAAGGGATAAAATAGAGGTCTATAAAATTGTGATTAGTGTGGAGAGAGTGAATAAGGAAGTGTTATTTACTCCTTCATATTACTCAAGAACCAGGGGTCACTCTATTAAATGAATAGGCAGCAGGTTCAAAACAAATGAAAGGAAATACTTATTCAGTGTACCGCCCACCTGTGGAACTCATTTCCCTGGGATGCTGTGAAGTCCAAAACTATAAAGGGATTCAAAACAATTAGATAAATTCATGGAGGATAGGTCCATCAATGGCTATTAGCCAAGATGGTCAAGGATGCGACTCCATGCTCTGGGTGTCCCTAACCTCTGACTGCCAGAAACTGGGAGTGGATAACAGGCAATGGATCACCTGATGATTGCCTGTTCTGTTCATCCCCTCTGAAGCACCTGGCATTGGTCACTGTCAGAAGACAGGATACTGGGATAGATGGACCATTGGTCTGACCCAATATGGCTGTTCTTATGTTTGGGTATGTCTAAACTAGAAATGCAACAGTGGCACAGCAACGTAATTCTTCTGTCAACCTAGCCCTGGCTACTCTAGGGCATTGTGAATTTTTAACACCTTTGAGCAATGTAGCTAGGTCGCCCTAACTTTCTAATGTAGGCTAGACATAAGAAACTGCTCCTTTTTGTTCTTGGTTCCTTCTGCATTCAGACACACTGGACTTTGTACATTCCTTTTATACAAAAAAGGTTGCATCAAAGAAATATCTGGCTACCACCAATTTCTACTCCCAACTAGAGTGCCCACATAGCCATAAACTTTGACTAACCACTTGGGTCAAAATAGGGCAAGAAAATAGTTTTCTTCTTGTTGTTCAAAGGGTGACCTTATTTACTGCACAAAATTAAAATCCTGCTCTAAAGACAGAAGTATTAATTTTCTCATGGGCTTTTATAGAAATATATTTCATAACTCTGGAGTGCTTTTGCACTCCTTCTGAATTCAACTTTTGCAACCTTAATGTTGTTCACATAGTTTGTGTGTGTAATTTCCTAGGTTTTAACACCCCATTGGGTCATTAGCAGGGTTGGGTCCTTTAGATCTACACCACAGACCTCTGCCACTTGTGCTAACAGAGAAATGGATAGCAATAATACTAGTCTGTCATTCTGTATGAGGTCCAATCCTAGAGGGGGATGAGACATTTTGACACAGGGTTTCACATATACTTGTTTGATAGCAGAGGAGTCATGAGGCTCAGGAATCTTAGGTTCCATTCCAGGCTCTGGAAGGAAGTATGCGGTAGTGAGCACAGAAAGAGATCTTGGAGTCATTGTGGAAACATCTCTGAAAACATCCACTCAATGTGCAGCGACAGTCAAAAAAGCAAACAGAATGTTGGGAATCGTTAAGAAAGGGATTGATAATAAGACAGAAAATATCATATTGCCTCTATATAAATCCATAGTACACCCACATCTTGAATACTGCATGCAGCTGTGGTTGCCCCATCTCAAAAAGATATATTGGACTCGGAAAAGTTTCAGAAAAGGGCAACAAAAATTATTAGGGGTATGGAACAGCTGCCATATGAGGAGAGATTAATAAGATTGGGACTTTTGAGCTTGGAAAAGAGACGACTGAGCGGGGACATGATAGAGGTTTATGAAATCATGACTGGTGTGGAGAAAGTAAATAAGGAAAAGTTATTTACTCTTTCTCATAACACAAGAACTAGGGGTGACCAAATGAAATTAATAGGCATCAAGTTTAAAACAAACAAAAGGAAGTATGTTTTCACACAACGCAGAGTCAATCTGTGGAATTCCTTGCCAGAGGATGTTGTGAAGGCCAAGACTACAACAAGGTTCAAAAAAGAAATAGATAAATTGATGGAGGATAGGTCCATCAATGGCTATTAGCCAGGATGGGCAGGGATAGTGTCCCTAGCTTCTCTTTGCTAGAAGCTGGAAATGGGTGACAGGGAATGGATCACTTGATGATTATCTGTTCTGTTCATTCCCTTTAGGGCACCTGGCATTGGCCACTGTCAGAAGACAGGATACTGGGCTAGATGGATCTTTGGTCTGACCCAGGATGACCATTTTTATGACTTAATTGCCCATCTCCCCCAAGCTTTATCTTTCCTTCCTCCCCCGTCTACTATCTGTCCCCATCCCAGTCCCACCTCTTCCCCACCTCTCGCTTCTTCTCCCACATTCTCTTTGACTGCCCAGTACCAATCTCCACTCCTTGCCTTTTTGTCCCAATCCCAGTCTCCTTACCTAAGCAGTTCTAGTCTTCTCCTGCAGACTTCCTGTCTCAGTCCTGATCTTCCCTCCTCATTCTTTCACCTTTCACACTTGTCAAACCAGTCCCAGGCATCCCCCGACCTGGCTCCTTATTTGATTGGTCTCTCCCTTATCCCCTCTGACTCCCAATCTCCCTCCTCCCTGGCTCCTTACCCCAGTCTCCCCTTTAACAGTTTCCTGAACCCATCTCTTTGTCCAGCCAGTCTAAGTTCTCCCCTGATATCCCAGTTCCTTGTTAATCTTTGTCCCTGTCCCCAACCCAGTTACCCCTTTTCTGGTTCCTAGTCCCAGTCATCCACTTTACCCCAGCAATCCCAACTGACTCCCCATTGTTTTCCTCACTGGCACCCAGAATACCCTAACTTTCTTGTTCTGATTATGGCCCTGATCCAGCAAACAACTGTAAATTTACTCATGTGAGTAGTTCTAGTGATTTCAATGGGACTATTCAGGTCAGAAAAGTTATGCACATGTTTGAAGGATCAAAGATAATATTTATTCTACAAATATTTTAGATAGTCACCCTCTCTCCCCCTGAACCATCTCAGTGATATATTTCTAAGGTGGTTTAACCACCCTGCAGACCCAGTTCAAAACAGGCATTGGGTGAATTCACTTTGGAGATATATTTCATTTGCTAAAGTTTAAAAAAAAAAAAAAAAAGATAGGAATGCAAACCAAGAATTACACAAGCAAAAGCGTAAGCACAACATTTTCCATTATCAAGACAGGGGAAAAGCAGGCAAGTTAATCATTATAACTTTGAAGAGGAAGAAACAATTTTACTGGGAAAGCTATGCAGAGAATATTTTGTGTAGATTTATTGGTGAAATAATGTAATGGGCTCATTTAATATATTTACATTATAAAAAGCCTAACATTTATAATTCACTAAAACATTCAGCAGTCTTTTCCCAGTTTAGTGTCAATGTCTTTACAAGACACCAGACCTGCAATCTGCTGTGTGTGGGCAGACTCTGTCTCTTGCATTAAGCCCAGCTGACTTTAATCTGGCGCCACATGAAGGAGGGAGCTCTACTTGCAACAGTTTGCAAGATTAGAGTCAAAATTATTAACTGTCTCCAGTGCGATTAATTGTTTTTAATGCTACATAAATTGCATTCTTGCTGCTAATTGCAATGTTTATATCAAAGATTGGTGACAAACTATTTATTAAGTAGAGAAACTCGAGAAAACACTGAACTGTTATAGCATTACTCCATTTTTTATATTTGATAGAATGGTTAAATTTCATTAAAATGGTTGTACCAGATATGGCCATGTATAAGTTTCATTATGGGATTGTTAATTCTAATTAAAAGCATTTACTTTTTTTCATCTGAATATCCTATGCTGTGAAGTTTGTGTATTTATTTACGCATTGTCTTATACTGAGTGGAGGGAGAAAGGATAGCTGGAATGATCATCACTGGGGATGGAAATGTGCCCGTTCTGGATTGTTTTAACTTTTTGTGTGTGTGCAAGACAAATGATTTGTAACATGAAGATTTTCTTACTAAAATCTTTAAAGTCACAAGCATAAAGGAAGGGTTCAGTGCAGATCAGTGGGTTTGATTTCTGCAGTTATATATTCACATTCAAAATAAATGGCCAATTCAGTGACTTTATTTATCCAATTCACTCATCCACATTACCCACAAAACTATAAAGCAAACCAACTAAAAATATATTCCTGGAATGTTCATGGCCTTAATGAACCAACAAGGGTAAAAGTCTTAAGATATTTCAAATCAATGGAGTATCAAATAGCAACATTGCAAAAGACTCACTTGATGGAAAATGATGTCAGTAGAATTAAGAGGATTGGGTAGCTGGCAAAACATACATCCTTTTACTCCAAGAATAGCAGTACTTAACAAAAAGTACCACATCAGTTTATTAAGTCTTGGTGTGACCTGGAGTGCAAATATATCATAGCTAAAGCCAAGGTATCATCCAATCTAAAGAATTCTCTCTGGACATTGCATATTACCCAAGTAGCAATAACTTAGTTCTTCAGGGAAGTTTCACAAATGTTACCCCTTGGAAGAAAACAAAACAAAAACATACTAGTAGTGCTGGCAGGAGTTTGGAACTCTGTTGTTAACAAGCATCTAGACAGATGTAAGGTCACAAGATGCAACATCAGTGGAGATTTTAACCAGCACAAATTCTTCATGGAGACAATAAATCCAAAGGACATTTGACAAACCAGGTGTCCAAGTGATTACATTTATTCTTTTCAAACATGAGCTCAGCATAAGAAGAAACAGACTGGTACTTTTTTGTTTCTGCTTCTTTTGTTCTTTCTACATATGTAGAAAATATATTAATATTGGTCATGTCTTAATTTTGATGGCATGTAAAAAATTTAAGAAAGCAATATGTAGATTTAACACCTCGTTGCTGAAAAATTTAGCCTTTTGTACTCAATACTGAAAAAACTCAACAATTATATCCTGCTATGTGAAAGAAAGTTATGGCTGTGCAGATTCAGAGGCTAAACTCTGAAAGTCATGGATGTGGTAGAATGTTTGAATGATTTTACAAGGTGGGAAAAAAGCAGAAGCCCTTTGCCAATTAGTTGATGAAATGGAAAACTTAGAAACAACACATAAATTGACCTGAGTAATGAGGAAGTTTTACAGCAACTTATCTACATAAAATATAAAACACTGTCGATGCCTATCAGGACAGATTAAATTTATGCTCCACAGAGTTAAGCAACCATACTAAAAATGGAAGGATAACGCAAGCAAAATATTAGCAAACACCATTAAAGCAGAGCAAGCTGCCAGCTCCATCTCCTTTGTCACTCTAGGAAATAAAAGTTTCAGTAGACTCTGAAATCATTAAATGTCAGGTCAGTACATTTTATCAGGTCTCTTTGTATTTCATAAGGACACTTTGATTAAACTGAATTGACTCATGAATGATGTCATCTTTACTAAATTTCAACCACGTGATAAGACATGGAGCTGATATAGAATAATGGTATGCATGCTGAGATATAATCAGTTTGTGAATGCTGTATGGGGTCTGGTCAGTGAGGGGATTCTATTATATATTGGGGTTACAAGACTTCACTGTATGAATGCATTCACCTAACTTATGTTGGAGTGGGATAGCGTGGAATAGTTATTATATGCTTATAATGCTGGAATTCAATTATGACTGTGCAGAAAGACCACACCATGGATCCCCAGATAAGCAATCTCCCAGCGAACACTGGGGGGCAATTACAAAACAATGACATGCTCTCAGGCTGAACTGTCAAGACTGGTTTGCCAAAAGAAGACTGAAGAGTTAAAATGCCTTTCTGAAGAGGGGGGGGGGTCACTTGTCAGCAGCTGTCAAGGCTGGAAAGGAAGAATTGGGCCTTCCCAGATCCAGGGAATAGTAGGACTTATGGAAAAGCTAGATATGCATATAGTCAATTTTATTGTCTTTAAGAAATGTTTTTATTCTACATAAATAACTTCACTTTAAGGAGGCTGTTTGGTCACTGTTTATCATTACCATTGCCGAGAAAATAACTGAACTGCACGATCTGAGCCTATAGGGTGACCAGACAGCAAGTGTGAAAAATCGGGATGGGGATGGAGAGTAATAGGAGTCTATATAAGAAAAGACCCAAAAATTGGGACTGTCCCTATAAAATCGGGACATCTGGTCACCCTACCGAGCCTCAGAGCTGGTCTACATTGAGAACTTACATCAGCCTAGCTACATTTCTCCAGGTAGTGAAAAATCCACAACCCTGAGAGACATAGCTCTGCTGACCTAACCCCACCAACCTAGCTACTAGTTCTCGGGGAGGTGAATTATAAATGTATATCTATGCCGATGGGAGAACCCCTCCCATTGTTGTAGTGTCCAGATTGAAGTGGTACAAAGCACTGTGCTGCGATAGTTGCTTAAGTATAGCCATATCCTGTTGAGGCGATCATGGTTAGTACCAGGGGAGTGCAGCCAACGTCTGCTCTGCAAGTGGGAGAATCGCTTGACTGCATGCAGAGCCAGATGACAGGCAGAGGCCTGAGTAAACACCAGGAGGACTCAGAGGTGAAGTTGTGACAATCAGCACTATGAATAACTGAGTACCAAGAGAGAAAAACTGCAGGTGAATCTCCAGGTAACCATCTGATTTCTATATATTTCAAAAACATGGCTGGTATCATTTACTGTCAAAAGATGTGTCCCTGAACTGTTCCGGAAAAGTAGTATTCCCCAAGATATTAAAACTGCCTAAATTATCATAATACTTAAGAAGGCAGAAACTTTCACATCATATCTTACCTGAAAATAGAATGGGAATTCTTAGAAAAGATACTCTTCATACAAAAATGAGACTAGAAGAATTATTTGTCTCCTACATCAAGCTCAGGTGAAGGATCACACTGCCTTTTTCTATCAATGGATGCAGAAAATGCATTTGGCAGCATTAAATGGCCCTAACTACCCAATTTTTTTAAAAAGGCTTTGGGAAAGCCTTCCTTGAGTGACTTAAGACTTCTATGTTATTTACCATTAGCATTACTATTAACATAAGGCAGAGGTACTGCTCTTTAATTTGTCATAAGACCTCTTGGTATGCTGACCAGCCTAATAACGATTTAATTATTTTGCCTAATCAGCGGAGCCAATAGTTCTAATATTCCTAGTTCATTATTTTGTTCTGACGTCAGTAATAACTGCTAAATTCATTTAACTGTATGGGTCATTGCACAGTAGTTTGTTGTAATTTTCTTCAAAATTCAGAAGACTGAAGTGCAGCTCTACAACATAAATTCCACAACATACCCATAGCAACAAAAGCTCCAAGATAAAACATCCAGCATATTCCAATCTGAACTTCCTTATTCTTGTCATTTACACCTCTGCATGTTCAGCATAAAATTCCACATATAGGGCAGAGTTCTAGGTCTATAATTTTTCCATTAAAAAAATCAGCGGAAAATTGGGGTTTTGAGAAACATTTTGTGGGGATGGGGAAATGAGTCATTTTGGGGGTTTGGTTGAAAAAAAAATCAATTTTTTTAATTAGAATTTTCTGCAGAGAAAAAAAAAATTCCAACCAGCTTTACTACACTTTAATCTTACATTCTGCCCTGATTAATGAACAGCACATTGTTGTGCTGCTCCAAGAGAAGAACAGTCATAATTGGGTTCTTGTCTTCCCTCTTGATCCCCAGTGGAAGTAGTAAACTGCACTAGAATTTTTCCTGGAACAGTTTATTTTCCTCTATGCCCTGGTTCAGCTAGATCCCCTGCCCACTTCTGCCTACTACAGTTAGAGGGGGAATAGCAGCCCTATAGCTGCTGGGCTCCCCACAGACTGCTGCTTGTGGTCTGAGTAGGAAGAAAAGCTCTCTTGTTTTCCTTATGCCCTTTTCTCTCCTCAGCGAGAATATAGAAAGACCTGGCTCTTAATGCAGATCACAGATTCCATGACATACAGGCATGATATCTACAATATATGAATACAATCAATTCCAAAATGCACAAATGGTCAGAAAATAACCTAAGACAAATCTACTGAACCTATTCATTCTATTTCCAAGTTTTAACCCACCTGAAGATGGATGAGAAAGGAAAAAATACAAACCCCCTGAATTTTAAAACAGACACTACCAAAATTATTTGAACCTCCGAATTTAAAAAAAAAATCATGCATTAGCCCTGGAATAAAAATATACTATGTCACTGGTGTTTAAATTACTTATTATTGACCAAAAGCCAGTAGAGAAATGAAACAATGGATTAACATAAAATGTCCAAAATGAGATTACAATTCTACTGAAGCAAAATCCCAGGAAGCTGGAGGCTCTCTCTCACAATCATTGGCAATAACAATTATAGTAAAGAATTTGATAGATCTCACTGGTGTTAGCAGCCACTAGAAGACCTCACAGCTACAAAGTTGATAGTACTTGATCAACTATACTTGACTAATTGTTTCACACTGCCACTATGATGGCCAACTGTGGTACTCACTTAGGTGCCTAATCCACAGCCCATTAACTCAAGGAAAAGACTCCCATTAACTTAACTGGGTTTTGAACTAGGCCATATATCAACTTCAACTGGCCAAGGTGGCAAGGGTTCAGCTGTATCTTTTGGTATCACAGTACCAGCCTTGCTGGGCAGGATTTTGCCCTACACCAAACCAAAAAGAGATGTGATGGCCATGATGGCTTTCTGTAACCAGAAAGAGATAATTACAGAACCAACTTATTTTCATGACCTGAAATTTCTGAATACAGTTTGTGTTGGGGGAGAGGGGAAATCTCCGCAGAAAAGATATTGGATACTACAGACTCACTCTCAAAGATTTTTCTTACTGTAACCTAATTCCAAGTACATATAATAAATCATTCCCTGCCCCCAGTAAGAGATGAGAGGAAGAATCATAATTGTTTTATTTCTTAAACTTAAATAAGGACAGTATTAGTGATTATTTACTTTCTATTTAGAATCACCATATACCCTGCTGGCATTATATGTGTGGTTTGCAATAATGGAAAATCTATTTGCTTTTATTAGAATGTAAGATACTCAGCTGCTATAAAACTTACTGTCGAACTAGTGCTGGCTTAGCATAAAATGATCTAAGATTTTTTTTATTTTATTATGTTAAACAGATTCTTTTAGTTCAATTGTTCTTCAGTGGATGATTATAGAGGTAATAAGCCAATTATCACTGCTTTAATTGTTAAAGTGTGAAGAATCAATCATTTGTAAGTAATGAAAAACCTAAGTCAAAAAATTCTGAACACCCATTAAACCTAGTACTGTACTTTACTTATGTAGCAAGGAGGGCTTTATTACACTACACTAAAAATACCATTTTTTAAATTTTTTTATTTTTTTTGGTCTGAACACACAGACCAAAAATGCAGAGGGGAAGATTCTTAGCTGGTGTAAATCAATAGAGTTCCATTTAAGCCAGTGGAGTAATGCTGATTTAAAAACCCTGAAGATCTAGTCTGGAGTTACAGTATATTTTTTGTGCTGTGTTAATTAACAGAACTGGTTGAGTCCTGCCAATGGTTTATAAGCAAATATTTTCTATATAATTCTCAGCAGTGAATCAACTGAAATGGTTGAAATTCTGATCTCATTAATACCTGTGTTGATCTGAATTGTCTTCATTTAAGAGGCTGATTTATACAGGTGTAACAAAACAGAAATTAGGCCTGCATGATATGGAATAAGTCAATATATATCTATTAAGCTATACTGAATATCATAAAGTTATACATTATGCAGCTCTTTGAGCAACAGTTATATTACCAGTCATTACAGATATGGAGTTTATATGGAGACAGATTTATAATACTGATGGACCTATACAACTGTGGCTTTCTACAACAGCTTATATGGGAACTAAACAAGTACAAGTACATTCAGGTTTTCTTGGAGGTGGGAAAATGTGGTGCTGTTTCTGCCTTGGCCTGGCTTAGGGATAGGTGAGTCTTTACATTTGAGACTGTAACATTCCCCAAGAATACCCAGGGTTGTGAGGCACTTCGCTACCACACACTTTTAGCATGGGGAAGCCTGGTCAGTGCCTGCCAGAGTTCAGCTCCTTGACTCTCCTTGCTACCGGCAGCGCAAGCATACCCCTCTCACCTCACGCAGGCTAGTGATAGGCATGCTCCAAGTCCTGAGTCCTCTGAGTGTCCAGCCCCTTCGCCACTGGACACTCAGAGAATTACCAGATCTGCTGTTCCCAAACAAACTGTACCCCACAGCTCACTGGTTACACCTTAGAGCACAGCCCCATCTAACATGCAGCACTAGATATGTTTATAGTGAAAACAAGAGATTTGAATGATAGCAGAAACGGTTAATGGAAACCAAAGGGTGTATATCAAATAAAATCATAACGCATCCTAGAGCCTAAACTCCACTAACAAGATGTCCTCTTGTCTAATAAGTTACAGCTTACCCCAAAAGCCCTTCTTATGGTATTTTCAAACCAGGATGGCTGAGACCTCCCCTCCACTGTTTATCTCTTCCTTTTACTTTTCTGTCTGAAGCCCCACAATCCCTCCATTAGTATTTGATTCAGTATACAAATAGGCACCCATTGTAAACCACACAATACACAATGGTCAACCAAGGACCTAAGTTCCTCCCGCCTAATATCTGGTGGAATTTGACTTAAGGCACACTACTGTTGGATGAGATGCCTTTAACTACAAGGCCTTAGGAACATATTTTTCAAAATATATACATATCTCTTTACACATTATCTGCACAGACATTTTGTAAAGATTATGACCACCACTGTGACACCAACTTTTAGTAGAAACCTTGCGTAGACATTCTCTGGTGAACCAGACCCAGAGGAACCTTATAACCCTTCTGCACCCTTGTACCCCGTAGCATTTGGCATCAAGAGGCCCTTAGGTCATAGAGAATGAATGAGAGACAGAATTCAGATATTAATGCTAATTGAGTAAATCCCTATTTATGAAACTCCAAGCTATACATTCAAAATGTTAGACAGAGAATTAACTCTTGAAAACTTTTGAAAATGAGGAAAGTTATGTAAAATTATGTAAAAATCCTCAGTAGCAGATGATTGTGCTTTATCACTTTCACTGTGTAAAGATGTTACATGTACTGAAGTTCACTTACTGGTGTTATTACAGATGTTAGAAACTGTGGGCTCATACATAGTCTAGTCCTGTGTCTGAGACAGGAAACTTTGAGGTTTTACAGTGGTAGCAAGTAGGTCTTTCCTCATCATGGAAGAAGCAGGGGACAAAGCCTGTCTCCAAATCAATGTCTTCCTAAAAGTGAACTAGAAATACAGAAAAGCTGGTAAGAAAACTTTTGATTTGTGGCCCTATCCTGAGAGATACTGGACAGCATAATTTCCCATCAAAGTCAATGTGAGTCGCAGATACTCAGTACCCTTTAGGAAGTTTTGCAATCTCAAGTATTCAAATTTTTGGCTCAACCAAATCTGAATTACAAGCCTTTTGAGGTTTGACCATTGAATAATCCTGCTGCAAGGAGATTTTTCAGACACACTTTACAGACTGAAGTGAATTCACTTGTTCAGAAAAGCATAGAAAACTTTGCTTATACCAAACCAGACTTGTTATGGTTAACATATCCCTAAAAATAATTTGTATGTTCTTCTGAAGGACTGAAAATCTAATTGGCCATTTTAGATAAAGATCAACAAATTGAACAACAAGCTACAATATCACGAGAGCTTTTAGAGTTTGATTTGCTCTTTACAAATTTTCATGTGCAAGAATTACCCCCTTCCTTTGCAGGAAACTACTTTTGATTTCCACAAAAAATAAAAGTTGAAGGTGAAAGTGACTAAATCAGATGGTTTCAGTTTTTCCATAAACACTTAATTTCAGTTTACTCCCCAGGAAGATCCCCCCCCCATGAATATTTATTTACAAATTATCACTAATACAAACAGATACTTATTATCTTAGTAAAGATTTGGGAGAGGATCCCGGAAATCCTTCTTATGCAAATAGATCATGTTTACTTTTTATGCTGCACTGTAGACCAAAATTCATAATTCTTTAAGTATTTGCACTATTAATCATGTTCATTATGGTGCTGCCTAGGAACTAACTAAGATTAGGATCCCATTGTGCTTGGCATTGTACAAACACAGTAGAAACACCTGCCACAAAAAGCGTACAATATAAATTGAAAGACAGACAAAGGGTAGTAGAAAGAGGTATAACATACAAGCAAAGATCCTCAAATTCTTCAAGACTAAAATGTACTTGCAAACTAAAACTATCCTTCTCACTGTATTGACTTATGAAATATTTGTACATTGTTGTGAAACTTTACATTGCCCTATAATCTGCACAAAAATAAAACAGCCAGGGTTTTACACTTTCTACTTGGGGCTGACCAAAAGAAAAAAAATCCCTTAGGCTGGAGGGATATATAACTGAACTCACCAGTCACTAGCAACCTAGAGAGAAGATTTTACATTATTCAGTGGCAGGTTCATGAAAAGAAAGCACAGATGGAAGTTGGTTAGCTTCAATGAACAAAGATCACTTTGGGACCAGAAGTGCTCTGCTTTTTTTTCCATTTGCACTCCTGTCTCTGTCAACAGTCATATCTGGATATCACAGATGAATAAATTAGTTGGTGAAAATGGAGATTACATGCCACAAAAAGTGCAGGTATCCATGGAGAAGAAAGGTCACAAATATACAATAAATCCAGCACTACTATTTTTTTTGTAAGTTTAGAAACAGCTCTCTAATGTTGCAGGAACTCTACACTAATCTTCCAAAGGTACCATGCTGCATATGTCCAAAGCAATCCAAGAGAGTACTATACTGAATCTGAACAGCTGTTTACCTCCTATTATAGTGCTGAGTAGGAAATTGAGCAATATATGTTTTTTATTGGCTTAGGATACCTACCTACTATCTGAAATTACTTCTATTTCCATATCCATTATGTGAATAGGCTGTGGAAATTGTAGTTTCAGGTTTCTTGTGGCATCTGCACACTAATGCAGATAGTGTGTGGACTCAAACCCATTGGAAATAATTATATGAGATCACTCACACCATTACATTTGATGCATTAAGTCTATTACCTCCTCACAGAGATCTCTGTCCCCACTTCTGTGAGCTCTCTCTTCAATAGTGCTGAGATCAGGGATAGAAATTCACCTCTTATTTAATTATAATAAATGTGATATTTCAGGGTAAAAGCTGCTCCCAAGTAAAATCAACTTCCTGTTGATAACAGACGTGCTGATCTCATCCAAAACAAGACTGGCATCTTTTCCCCTTCCATAATAGCAAATGTCAGCATGAAAATGCACTCACTGATCATCAAGGAAGGCTTGTGCTTTCCCCTGCAACTAGAAAGTCATTTGTATACATTAGTTATGAAATAGTGCATCAAGTTAACATGCACACTATACATTCTTCCAAGTCAGGCCCACATCATAGCAATACTTCTTGATTATGAAAGGTTCAGCCACACTTTTAAAAAACCCATCACATATTAAAAGGTGAGCTATACAGTTTTGTTACTTATTTCTCAAATTTGTAAGATTACAAACCAGTGACAGAATATTAAACAAATGTGCATATACATTCTGTTCTAACAGGCAAAGAATTGAACATCCAAATGTCCATACAGCCACCTCAGTTATGTTCACAAATTGAGTAACTGCCTGTAAAAATGACAGTAAGTCCTTTGAAGGCAAAATTAGCAAACTTGCAAATGCACTTGTAAGAACTACCTATGTAAATTAAATGCAAAATTGCATGCATATTCTGCATGTGACATTATATATCTCACTATTTAATCAGCAGGTACTGAAGATTGAAATGTTTGTTTTATTTTTAACAAACTAACTGAAAGTCAGTTACTCCTTTCATTTTCTATCAAAATCTTAGTTCCCTGTTCCATATTTCTCCTGCAACAGTTAACATCACAACCACTTAAAACAGTGTAGGCAGAACTTCTGATTAAAGATGGACAAATAAGAACCCTCACTTCTCATCAGTCTTCCTAATACTATGTACTCTGGTGCCTTTAAAACGTGGAAAAGGCAGATCAGTAGGTCTGACCCCAGGCACCCCTGTATTCACACACTACTGCAGAGATTTGGGTACAAAGTATGCCTTGTGAGGTATCATTTGAAAATTAATAACACACTGATCAATAATATCATTGTCCAATATATGTAACAATGTTGCATGTGAAATTATAGATACTCACTAATATTATGTTTTAAAGTCTGTGACTAAAAGTTGTTTAAACCAGGCATGTTGGGGAGAGTTGATAGGTTTTCTTCAGACAAAGAAAAGACATCAACACTTCAAACCAGATGTGACCCCAATTGAATGGGCTATTCATTTGTATTGAAGGGTTCAGCAGGAAGAGATAATTTGCATAGTAGCAACTATAATAGAGCCTTATCATCCAGGGCTCAGGGCTCTTTTACTCAGTACAAACTAATGAACTTAGTTCTGGGATACCCTTCAGACGAATACATTTTAAATGTTCACTGAACTATAAAGAGATGGGGGAGCTAACTCCTAAGTTTCCTTCTTTTTAAGGAGACAAAGAAACAAAACAGTTTAATCTCTGTGATGGATCCGGGCTAGGAAAGGAGACTGTGGGTGAGAGAGCCCATCTTGAACAAAGACTGTACCTTGCTAGATTAAGTTTTAGACTTCTAAATGCATGTTTTCACTTTTATTTGCTTGTAACCATCTCTAGCTTTATTTTTTCTTAACTTGGTATCACTTAATTTGTGCTCTTTTGTTAATAAACTTGTTTTGCTCCCATATTAAATTATCAGTGCTGGGTAAGTTCAATAAAATTTGTGCTTCTAGTAAGCTGACAGTTGGAATATTATATTGTCTCTGTAGAGGCAGAAAATCTAATACTTCTTCTCTGAGGATCCAGTGAGTAGGACTGGACTTTGCAGGAGGATAATTTTGGGACAAATTCTGGGCTGGAAGGGTACTCAGGTCAGTTTGCAAGGAGTATCCATGTTGGGCACAACTAAGGTGAAGCTTGTGGGCTACTGGCAGAGTGTTGGAGTCAGAGATCTGAACCAAAACTGCACAACCACAAGACACCCAGGGTTGCAAGGCAGATGTTGATGGAACCCAATAGTGCCCTGTCTGAATCCTAAAACATCACACTAGGACACATACTATTTATTGTTCCCGCTGTGCCAGAGTAGGCTGTCCAGTTGTTCCCAGAAGAGGATTTTTGCTTGGATTAAGCCAACTGGTCAACCTAGAAGATTAGAGCATATTTGTAGTAGGTAGTGGACTAGCTTCTGGATCTTTGCTCTCCCCAGAACAACCCTACAGGTGGTAGGGAACAGGGGTACATTAGGAAGAAAAAGGCTGTGTGTCTTTTGGTGACCATGGATGAGTCTCGAAAGAAAGATCAGTTGACTTTGGACAAGCATCTGATCTGATGTTTTGGGTGGTCATCCAAATCAAACCTCCACAACTTTTGATTTCTGGCCATCACTCATTGTAATGCTATCAAGTGTTGGAAGTAAGTAAAGGAGATTTGTACTACCTAAGTCTAGAATTGTGCCATGAAAAGGCCGACTGGTTTGAAAGATTCTACCAGAATTTCCAACTTTTAAGTTCTCTCTGTAATTGGTAGAATATTTCAGACTGGAGGAACTTTCTGAGAGTACTTTCTGAGTGGCTACATTCTATTACTAATTCCAGGTGTTAACTTAAAAAAATCAAGTTTTTAGAATGCCAGTGGAACCCCACGATGGAAAAGTCCTTATATTGCTTTCCATTTTAAACTGTATGGATTTCAGAATCTTTTAAATATTTATACTGTAACCAATGCCATGGTTTTATATAGCATTGTCCATACATAGCTTTCAAAAGTGATTTACGAAGAAAGGTAAAAATCCCCTATTTACAGATGGGAAAGGTGAAGCACAAAGTTGTGAAAAGACTTGCTCAAGATCATATAGCAACTCAGTGGTAGAGTGAGAAGGAGAACCCAGGTCTCCTGACTCCAGTTTGTGTGGAATTTCTGCTTCAAACCCAAAACTCAGGCCAGGTTTACCTAATGACTCGTGATCCTGGGCCAATGAATTTGGGCTGAGTACTAGGGATGGATTTACGGGTTTTGGTAGAAACCAGGAAAACCTCTGGCTTTTTGGCTGTGCTTCTATTTCATCTTCATTTCAACATTTAAAATAAAAGGCAATAGGGAGTTGGACCAAAACCAGAATACAGGGTCAAATAAAACCCTTGCAAATCGGAAACAAACAAGTTTTGCATAGCTTCTAGATTTTAAAGGGCTTCCCTGGTTTTATTGCCTTGTATGACAAAACACAAAATCATTTTGCCAGGGGAGATCTCTCTTCAACATTCTTTTTCTTCCCTCACATTTTTAAGGGGGGAAATCCTTAATTGCAGCTGCAGTATTTCTAAGACATATTTTTTTCATTCTGACAATAGCTCTGTGGAATACAGCTTTTAATAGGGATGGGCTTCCACCTAAAAAAAATGAACATTTGATTCAAGAAAGGCATCCAGAAATTCAGAAGCCTATATGGAGCTTAGTGAAACTACTCTGAATCTCTTGGATCTACCATATTGGAATAGACTTTCTGACTGGAAAGAGGAAATATAAATGCAAGTGAAAACAACAACAACAAAAAACAAAAATCAAACAGCTGGACAAATTTCTCCAAACCTCAAAAAAGGTTCCGATTTAGACCAATTCTTATTTCATCTGCACTAGTTTTTATGACAGGCTATTTGCATCATCCATTTATAAAAAAAGTTGTTTGCATAGATGTATATACTCAGGGTTGGGGCTGTAACTGTGCAGTAACTGTGGAAGCTAAATATAGTAATATGAATTCAAATTTGATGTCAGTTAGCACCAAATGATGATATCTAAAGAGGAGACTAAAATTACAATCTAATGATAATAATGACTGTGTTAAGTCTGTGCCAATACCCATTTTTATTATCATTTCATCTGTTTGCGACAATCTTTGTCAGAGGAATAGACACTGTAGCCACATTTCTTATCCCATATATTCCGTTCATTTATAGTGTTGTGTGATGTTACTTACACCTTTCAGGAGCTGAACAAACCTATTCTGCTCTTACTTGGATTAGTTCATAGAAAATCAGGATTGGAAGGGATCTCAGGAGGTCATCTAGTCCAACCCCCTGCTCAAAGCAGGACCAATCCCCAGACAGATTTTTGCCCCAGGTCCCTAAATAGCCCCTTCAAGGATTAAACTCCCAACCCTGGGTTTAGCAGGCCAATGCTCAAACCACTGAGCTATCCCTCCCCTCACATGACCCTTCCTAAAGTTCCCTCCAGTGACTTGTTCTGGCATGGTGGGACCCACAACAAGGCAATGATCAATTCCCTTTCAATAGCCATTCCCACCTCCCCAAGTCTTCTGTCTTAGTGGTGGTAATGGGTAGGAGAATGGATAATTGGGACTTCTGCATAGATATATGATTGATTAACTCTGAGCCCTCCCAGACTACTCAGTCCATCGGGGTCAAGTTTCCTCCCCAGACTCACTCAGGAAGGTGTGGCTACTCCTCCAGCCCTGTCAGGAGAGGGAACAGGGCAACTCCCTAGGCCCAGTGGAGGGAAAGGGGAGGGGTCATGCCGGGAGCAGGGAGGGAGTCTGCGCTGCTCAGCAGGCCCAACCAGGGGCTGGTTTATTAATGTGTGTGTGGGCAGTGGGAGAGAGAGGGTAAGAATGGGATGGACAATCTGATCACCATACCGTGAACATTAAGGGAAACATCTTCTGTTCTATTTCACAGAAAATATATTAAAATTCAAATACTTTCTCATGACAGATTGTTACAAGAATGGGAAATGGCACAAACAATCCATTATGATGACAATGATTTAACAAAAAAAAAGGAAGGTTAATTATAATTGAACATTCCCTATGGATATCTCAGGAGCTATGTCTCAGTCTATTTCTTATTGACAGGTGGTAGTGTAAATTAAATGTGGTATTATGAATTCAAATTGGATTTCAACTGCTCATCATGCAGGCTATGGCATTAGAATAGGTGGAGATGATTATAGTGTAAAGACCATAATGAAATTGGGTTACTTTGTGCCATTTTCCATTCTCACTGATTTTTCATGAGGATGATTTTTATGGTCTTCTTACAATATATGTCACTCAAAGAATGTATTAGTCTGAATTTTCTGTCCTTGATACTTAGGCAATGGCATCAAGTATGGTATCAACTCAATAAATAATGTTATTGCAGCTATTTTGGTCCCAGGAAATTAGAGCAGCAGAGACAGAAATGACTCATGTACAGAAGAGGTATAGCACGGGCAGCAACAATGCAAGCTTCCCCTACTCTTTCAATTCTAACTACCTGAATGCTTATCAGAATGGTCATGGCTAGGACCTGATCCTAAAACAACACACATCAGAGGAAACACGACAAAGACACACTGAAAGCGTATCTTAAGAAAATTGATGTGGACATGACAAGCTGGGAAGAGCAAGCTACCAACCGACCCCAATGGCGCCATATCCTCCATCAGGCAGTGGCCCGTTTCAAGGAGAAGTGCCTTGCCCTCAAAGCTGAAAAGAGAGACAGTAGGAAGGAAAAAGAAATAACTTTCTGCCACAAATTGTCTGTACCTACTGCGGGTGGATTTGTGGTTCCAAGATCAGACTCCTGAGTCATCTCAGGACCCATATGTAAATCCATGGTAGAGATCATCCTCGAATCAAGGGATTGCCAATCAATCAAATTAACTCATATATGTGGACCCTCCTATTGATTTCAATGGAGCCACTCAGGTGAATAAATGTAAGCATGTGTTTAAATGTTTCTAATATTGGTAACAAAGTAGTTCAGGCTTTAATCCTATTTGTATCTTGTCCTCTCTAATGGAGACTACCAGTACAGTAGATACTATAGTGATAGGGACAACTTACATATGTATATTACACACAAACAAACCTATATTCAAAGAATGTTTTTAAGATTGCAAAGTTTGCAAAGATTGCAAGGCATGCAAACGTTAGGAAACGTCAGAATTAGGTTGGATGGCCAGCTTTAATTCTGCCCTCTCTGTGTATGCATTGTGACATGCTACTAGCTCTGCCTGCACTAAAGGGACAGTGCTAATTAGTGTTAATTATTGTGTTGATTTTAGAGAGGTGGAAGTAGCAACTTTACAATGTGCCTCAATAATGTACCAAATTAAAAAAAATGCTCTTCCTCCTCCCCACATTTCCAGTTTCAATTCTATTATATACACAGTAAAGAGGAAACATGCCATATCTGACATACAGCTGAAAAATTTAGTGTGAAATAATATTTAAAAGAATAGGAGAGAATAGAAAGCAACTAAATTTTCAAACTTGGGTGGATCCCTAAAGCCCTGTATCTAATATGGCAGAGATGCCTTTGCATGCACAAATCAGATTAATTGTTCAACAAATTGATATTTAAATACATAGTTATCTGGTTTGCCCACAAAACATGTGGTCTTTTGTAGGTGCAAGCAATCACCGCCCTGCACTTTAAGCGGGGCAGGGGTGTTGTCTGGATGGCCGGGAGAAAAGGGAAATGCTTTCTGGCTTGGGGGAGGAGAGGAGATGTAAAACTGCTGGAAAAGCAGTCAGCGTGGTGGATGACTCACCACCTAGGAATGAGGGGTTTAAAAAGGTCAGCCTGAGCGTGGGCAGGGAACAGGCTGGGCTCCGGTGCATGGCTTCCTGCAGGACCACGTGCAGTCAAACGGTGAGCGGGGATAGTGGGAGGGAATTGGCTGGAATTTGTAATGTCCCGGCAAGGAAATTGCTGGAGGGACCTGGATGAAAAGGGGTGGAGCTGGTGGAAGCCTCCCACCCCCAAAATTGGCTGGAATTGGAGGGTCCTGGCAGTCGATCTGCTGAAGGGACATGAACGGAAAGGTGGGGGAGGGGACTGAAAAAGCATTCCCCCCCCCCCCCCCGGTGAATTGTGGGGGTTTTCACCTGCACGGCTCATTTTATCCGCCAGGTTAGTCCCAGACATCTAATAATAAAGTTCTGGCCTGATTAAACCCATATCTAATGTCTCCTATCATTCTTTCAGCATAGCCAGACAATCACATTCTAGCAATCATACCTATTGTGGCCAGGTTTGAAAATTAGTCCCTAATTATTTGACTAGAAATGAATGTATTAGCATTTCACAGAACTATACAAAATAGCTTAATCTTTCACTTAGTGTCTGGTTCCAAACTATCTTTACACGACAAAACAATTGTAATAGTATCTGATTTAAAACACTTCAGCTCAACAGAAATGCTTTTTTCCACCCATTATTATTAACAACATGTAATTATTCATGACATTTGGGATTATTGAACATAAATAGAAGAAAGAGAGAGACATGTTAAGCCTTTCTGGAGATGAAAAGGAATTGTAGATCTTTATTGTGCCACCTAATTTAATTAATGTATTCCTTATGCCATCTGGTCAGATTAATTTAAAAGTTAACAAAAGAGATCACTCTGAATTAAAACATAATAAATGGAAAGCAACTTTAAAAAGAATATTTTAGATTATGTCATCACTATAACAACTGGACTGTCAGCAAAGTGATAGATACCATAGCAGCCAATTCTTTAGACACTTTGTGTGATATCTTTACTACATGCTTCCATATATGGATTGCCATATCACCATTTTAAGATAAAGTAATTAGAGGGGTAAGGGATTAATTTAAGGGCCTGTTGGAGAAACTCAGTACTGTAATATCTTTCACTGTTCAGATGTGTGTTAAAGATGGGTGAATACCTCAGGAAACAAAATATTTTGTATTTGCAGAGAACTTCTAAACACTTGACAAACACTAAATTATGCTTTGCAAAGCCTCTGAGGCACTGCATTCCCATTTAACAGATGGGGAAAATGAGAGGCAGAATGATTCAGTGACTAATGCAAGGTCACACAGCAAGTCAATGACAAAATTGGGCATAGCAGACAGACCTGTGTTAAACCCATTAGACCATGTCACCTCTTCCAAAATATGAGACATCCAAGCAAGTGTAAAGCACTAAAGCCAAATTTCACAGCTTCCAGCAGGCTCAGACTTTAAACCCTGATGTTGTATCCTGTTATGATGCAACCCTCAAAAAGTATGTACTATGGGATGCCATCCGTGGAGTATGAATGGTAGGAGTGGACTAGCTGTCCATAAATGCAGCTAGCCACATGACCCTGAAATATGGGAGATGAAGGAGAGGGATGGACACTCCTGGCAGTTCTTTGAAGTATCTATTTCTAATCAACCCTATCTCAGGTCATATTGCCAGTACTGGAATCAATGAAAAAGAATTTTAATACTACAATGATAGTAGTACAGATGAACATATTTCTCCTGATTATCAAACAATGCTAAGGTAGGATGGAGTTGTTTAGCTTATTTTTTTAATAGTCTCTTATGTCAGTTGCCATGTTACTTGGGTCACAAATGATGCCATTTAAGTTGCCAAACAACAGCAAGAAGCTGAGAATTCACAGCTGTCCTGATAAACTGAAAGGAGAGAGAGATCATCTAGTTCCTAATGCCTAAGGTCTGTATTCACAAAAATCATTGGGAGTTTTTGGGGTGTGGTGGTGGTGGTGTTGATGTTGGGGTTTTTTGGCAGTCTCAGCAGAAAGGCCAAAAACTGAATGGTCATGGAGTCTGATCCTTTGATCAAGAGGTATTTCTGGGCTTTGTGAGAGAAGATTGCACAGTATGATAGATAAATTCAACCTTTATTCTCCAGGGCTGTCACCCCAATACCTTCCACCAGTCCTAAATTCACTTGAATGAAGACGAAAAAAAGGACTGTTCAAAACTAAATAGTGTGCAAAGTAACAGTTTGGTCACCAGGTGAATCACATCATCTGCTGCTCATTGTAATTGAATACAAAGTTGAAGTAGATGTGAGGGACATCAGTGCAGATTTTACTGACACTAGGAAATCCCCCCCCACACACACACCCTTTTCTGGTTCCATGGAATACACAATTACGTGTTGTAATCTGCATTGCAGAGTAAGTGTGAGTTGCTTTTGTTATTCATTCACAGGTTAGAGTAACTTTTTGTTTATCAAGCCATACATAAAAATGTAATCATTCCATTGTCAGGAGCCTAAAGCTAATGTTAATTACAGTTTGAAACTTCGATTATTAATGCATCTTTACCTACTGAAGTGTGAAATAAGCAATAGTAGTTGGAATACACCAATTAAATTAGCTTCTGAGACTGGAATTCATAAATAGGATACTCTCTGGCATTTACAGCTAACACTGTAACACAACATGTAAGGGCTGGAAGATTCTGTATTTGAAACAATATACCTTAAAAATGATAGAAATGAGGAAAGAGAATTGTGCCTTTTATGTAAAGGTATAGATAAATAATATGCATACGGCATGCTTTATGTGTTGTGGATGAAGTTGCTGTATGTATTCTATTCAGCTGCCCATTTGCAAATTCAAAATAATATTTCTATAAGTCTTACGGCATACACCACATATACAAAGCCACATAAGCAAATGCACTCACAGGAGAGCTGGGCAAATATGGTAAAAGCTTATGTGAGAACAACCATTCAAATAAAAAGCATAAATATACTTTAAAGCTAATTCATGCCTCCATCTATTTTATTCATTTTCTGAGATCATTCATATGAGCAATATTATTATTATTATTATTATTATTATTATTATTTGATAAGGCTAGCTTTGCAAAAAGAGAAAGGGTCACAGATACTTTTGAGAAAAATCAAATCATTAGGCTTACAAATATCCTTGTGAATCAGTTAAGAACGATCCTTATGTTCAAGTACAAAGAGGATGCAGAGAGATAATAAGGACCACATTTTGAAAAACATGTATGCAAAAATGTATATATACTTTTTCAAGGCCCACATGCAAAATTGCACACAGAAAGACATGTGAAAGGGGAGTGCCAATCCCAAACAGATATTTGGTCATCCTAGCTGGGTGCATGTACTTATTTGACCACTACACACTTGCAAAATGTAGAGCTAAGTGAGTGTCCAAGATCATACAGAACATGTATGGGAAAGGCAGGAACAAAACCTGTGCCTGTGTCCTAACCATTAGAACAAGAGAAATATCTAGAATTTCTTGAGGGTATTTTTAAAATATAATTTAATATTTTAGTTTGTAGAGATTTGTAAACTAAAAGCAGGGAGAGAAAAAAGATAAAATAGACAAGAGTGCCTTATAAGAAGAAAGAAAATGAGATTTGGTATATGCATCTCTTACATAAAAGAGCATAGCTGAAATTGTTATATAATCTGTATATATAAATATAAAATAGTCAGTAACCTTTTAATTATTGTCATAGAATTATAGAAGCCTAGGGCTAGAAGAGCCAACAAGGGTCATCTAGTCTATTTTAATAGAAGTAATTGATCGCTGGATTTCTGAAGCTAAGAGAAGGCTCCAACTACTCATGTTTGAGAGGATTTATGCTACCAATGCTATACCATAAAATGCATTATATCCATAAAGGTTTGTTTGCTGAAAACAACCTTTCTAATTTTGTAAAGTACTTTCAATTACCAGTATTGACATAAATTTAAAGCCAGAAGGGACCACTAGATTATCTCATCTGACCCTCCTCTATATCACAGCCCATTAAACTTCACCCAGTAACCCCTGTATTGAGTCCAATAGCTTGTGTTTGACTAAAATGTACTTTGTGTTTTGGCTATAGTATATTTTTCAGAAAAACATCCAGTCTTGATTTGAAGACTTGAAGAGATGGAGAATCCACCACTTCCCTTGGTTGTTTGTTCCAGCGGTTAATCACTCTTACCATTAAATAAATGTGCCTAATTTCTAATTTAAATTTAACTGGTTTCAGCTTCCACCCACTAGTTATTGTTATGCTTTTCTCCGCTAGATTAATGACCCACCTTAGTACTCAGTATTTTCTCCCCGTAAAGTCACCTCTCAATCTTCTTTTTCTTTGAGACTCATTGTAAAACATTTTCTCCAGTCCTCAGTTCATTTTTGTGGCTTTCTTCTGCACGTTCTCCACTTTTTCAACATTCTCTTAAAAATTTGTACACCAGAACTGTATGCAGCATTATACTATTGAACTCACCAATGCTGTATGCAAAGGTAAAATTACTTCCCAATCTTTCTCATTATTCCCCTGTCTATACATCCAAGAATTGCGCTAGTCTTTTTTTTGCCAGAGCATCACACATTCAGTTGCTTGTCTGTTATAAACCCTCAATCTTTTGCACTGCTTTCCAGGATACAGTCCCCTATTCTGTGTTTCCTAGATGTATAACTTTTCATTTGACTTTTCATTTCAATACATTTAGTTTGAATGGGCCAGTTTATCAAGAGATCCAGATTACTCTGTCCTCATTATTTACCATTCTGCCAATCTTTGTCTCGTCTGCACATTTTATCAGCAGTGATTTAGATTTACTTCCAGATAACTGACGAATATTTTGAATAGATTTGGGTCTAGTACTGATGCCTGAAGAAACCCACCACAAAGACCCTTGTTCTATAACAATTCTATGTTGATTATAATTTGTAAAGATCTGTCAGTTAGGCAGATCTTAATCTATTTAATGTAGGGTTTAGTGATATTTTTGTAGTGCATTTTTAAAAATTAGAATGCAAGTCAAAAGCCCTACAAAAGTTAAATATGTTATATCAACACAGGTTCCTTGATCAAACAAACGTCTAACTTCTTCAAAAAATTGCTTGACAATCTATTTTCTATAAAATGATATTGACGGGCATTAATTATATTCCTATCCTTTAATTCTTTATTAATTGAATCTTGTATCAGCTTTTCCATTATTTGGCCCAGGACTGATGTCAGGCTATTTTTGGTATGTTACCAATGCCATTCTTTTTGCCCTTTTTGAATATTGTTACAACATTAGCACTCTTCCAGTATTCTGTAATTTCTCTGATATTACAAATGTATTGAAAATTAATGTCCTTGGGCCAGAGGATGCTATTTATCTAGGTCTGCTAATTTTAAATAGTTTTTCCCTAGTAGATATTTTTTAATATCCTCCTTGGATACTAATAAACTGGAAAGTATTTTATCATCCTCAAGGTATATAATATAATTCTACATTTGTTTTTTCTAAATACAAATGCAAAATATTTAATATGTTTGCCTTTTTTGCATCACTATTATCAATTTTACCATCTCCATCTAGTAAAGGGCCTAAACCATTGCAAGAATTTCTTTTGTTCCTAATATACTTAAACTTCTCCTTATCCTTATCTGTGCCAGCTATGATTTTTTCCTGAAGTCTTTAGTGTCCCTAATCAATTTTCTACACTTCATCACTTCTAATTTACATTGATTGCTATCTATTTTCCCTTTTCGCTACAAAAAAAAATACTCCTACTAGCTAGGAAGTCTTTGAGCCTAATTTCCCTCTCACACGTTCATAAATAAGAGATAACTCAAATTAAATGACTGGAGTTTTGTTGGGATAAAATCTTTTTTTTAAAAATGCAACAATTGTATATGCCAATCTTTGTCTCGCTCTTTATTTGTTGTGAAAACAAGCTTCTAGTGTTGGAGCCATTTTGTCCAGATACCAAGTTCAAATTATGCTTCTGGTGTTTATTTGACTTATATTAGCACTTAACAACTTCATTTAGAAACTATTTAGTGCTTTGATGACCTCCTTCACCATCCCACTTCCCCTTCAACTTTACCACCCTTTTCCCTCCATGCCATCCCAACCCCCTCCAATGATTTGGATAATTTTAATTGCACTAACCTTCCTTAAAATTTTAGGGTCAGATTTTCAAAGAGGCCTAAGGAAGTTAAGCACCAAAATCCCATTGACACAATGACAGATGTGCTCTATTATCCTCTTTAAAAAGCTCAACCTTAGTTCTTAAGGTGGTGTGTGGGGAGTGTATTTTTAGCGCTGATTAACAGTCTTTTCTATTTTTGTCTTAGCTGTTTATAATCACAGGAAGACTATTGTAATTTTGATCTCAATTCTCTAGTAAGTTAGTATGCTATAATGCATAGATTGTTTCATGCTGGCCAGCTATATGGTATAATATGAGAGCACATGCTGCCACACAGGAGTAGTAAAATCTATCAAAATAGAATAATTGTCCAACTAGTTCAATTTATTTAACGTGTTTTCAATTTTTTTTTCTCAGAGTCTCAGGGAGGACTTCCGTCATACAGACTTACTCCAGCATTGTTTGCTCTCTCCATTTTACAATGTTTTTTACTCACTCAGGTCTAAAATACCAAATAATACCGAGCTGTCAAAAATTCTGTGAGTTTTGCAATATCCTGTCTCTGAAGGTAGACAAATGCAGACACTTTGGAGAAAGGCATAATGCCTCCTAATTGTGCACTACTATACTACAGGGGGAAATTTTACCCTAACTCCAGCTGGTGATTAGCTTAAAGCCTTCAGCATGAGGATTGATAGCCATTGTAATTTTATACTAGATAATGTAACTGCAGATATTATCCTTGCTACGCAGTAATTATTGCTTCCTGAGCTGGCAGAGGATGGAAGCCATGCAGTGGCAATGCGCTTCACTCCAAGCTGTAGAAGGATGGGAGGGGGAAGGAGAGGCAGGGAAAGGGAGTGTGAAACATATCGCCCTTCAGTGACACATGTAACTCTTCCTGGTGAACTTTGGGGGATATTTCTAAACCAGACAGGTAAGTCAGTTGTTACATTCTACACTTGAGAATAGGGAATAATGCAGGTAAAAAAAAATAGTGGGGTCCTTGAAGAGGGAATTGGAAGAGCTTTACTTGGGTAATGACTCCACTGTGTTTGATACATGTTCAATGGTGATTTTTTCCCATTAGAACTGCATTATAAATTAATATGAAAGACATTTTGGTGAAATGGAAGATTGCAAATTAGCATCCCAACCAATCCATCCCTCTAAGGAAGTTGAAATACTTTATCTGCTGCCAAAGGTGAATTTCATTTTTACAACCAGCCAAGAACACTCAAAATTTGGTATTTTGCAGTTGGCAACAAATGTTGGTTAGTTATATAAATCATCCAGGCAACAGAAACAATACCTTCTTGTTTATGCAACTAAACAAGCACAGAAGTATCAATTTCAGTTATTTTCAGAGTCATTTGCAAATAATTTACAGACAGAAATATTCACTGAATAAATTTGCAAATAATGTTCTGAATTTTGTGCAATAAATTGCCCAGTGTCAATTATTCACCCAGCTCTAATCACAATATAGGCTTAAATATTAAAAGGCTACACAGAGTCATCCAAAAAGATAGTTATAAAACAAGTACCTTGCAATCTGAAGTATGTAACACAAAAGGAAACTGCATTGCAAAATTAAAACTAGATCATGGGCTTAAATTAAAACACAGAATACATTTAAGAATGCTCTTTTAAAGCTCCCCCCTTTGAAAGCAACACCAGAAACCATCCTGTTCCTCAGGGATCTGAAAGTGGTGACAAGTGAATAATAATTAAGGAGGAATTCAAAGAAGATTTTCCACATCTTTCTAAAGGCATGAGTACACTGGAGAATAACATTTAAAGACTGAAAATAGAGTGTAGAAATGACTTAACTCCTACATACCACTGGGAGAGAGAGATCAGATAGCTCAAGTCTATCATTACCTTATAGAGGACTGTTTATTGGGCTGGTTTCAGGAGACATGTATCCAACAACATAGCTGTATCTAATGATTTCAGCTTTACATATTTTAAGAGTTCCTAACGGCCTCTTGTTTATCTTAGGCTTGGTCCACACTGGAGCAGGGGATGGATCTAGGAAACGCAACTTCAGCTACGAGAATAGCGTAGCTGAAGTCGACGTTTCCTAGATGGAATTAAGTTTACTTACTGTGGGTCCATGCGGCGCAGGCAAGTTCCCCCGTCGACAGCGCTTCCTCCTCTCGGTGAGCAGGAGTTCCGCAGTCGACATGGGAGCACTTCTGGGATCGATTTATCGCGTCCAGATGAGACGCGATAAATTGATCCCAGAAGATCGATCTCTACCTGCCAAATCAGGCGGGTAGTGTAGACCAAGCCTTAGAGTTACATCTAGCATCAACAGTAAGGTGTTGTGTCAAACAGTCACTAGCCAGTCGCACCATGATGTCTTATAACATGGCAATTGGGGTCTTCAATTAGGTTTCCAAGCAGACCTGCCTCAGTTTTCTGGAACTGTTTCTGATTACCTGGCTCCCACAGATTCTGGTCTGGTGTCAGGATGGATGGAGGCCAATGGTTAAATCTCTCTCCCTGCCTTGATAGTCAAACAGCTTATTCCCCTGGCTTACCTTCTCCATTGAGAGTCCCAGACAGAGATGGTAGAAAAGCTGAGGGATTGGATCATAAGGATGAGCGAAAAGGAGGGAGTTGCAGCAGCAGTCTGCTGAGCCTCAGCAGGTGCGTGGAGAAAGTTGAGCAGCAGCAATACAAAAGCAGAGCCCAGAATGTGGGAAGAACTGAGAGAGTATTACTTTATCATAGCACGGAAAGGGGAGTATTCTTAGTGGACTGAGGAAATAGGGTGAATATTGAGGAACAGAGGGTGAGGGAGGAATGGATAGGCTGTAGGATTCAGAGGAAGAACTAGTGGATTGATAGGGGCATTGATGGAATTTGGGGACAGGGACAGCTGATATATTTTGATGGGGGTGTTATGTTCACACAGAGTGGAGTTAGATAAAAACAAATACTCATGCTGGAAGTAAACCCACGTTACATTAGGCTGGCAGTCTGCTGACTGACTGCTACTCCTAGACACTTCACTATAGAACCACCTGGCCTGCAAAGAGGACCAGGAAAAGCCTCCCCCCACCATGCACACATACTCTTAAGGTGATAGCTTGCACTTCCAACAGTCCTCAGTACACCATGGTGGGGTTGGTACCTGACAGGCCTAAGGGGAAATTCTATGGGGGACTGCACCTTTTGGGCACTGTACATGTTATTTCCAGGGCCAATGGGGGGTGGGGGGAAAGGCAGGAGGGCCATTTGGCCTGAGCCTCAAGCTCAAAGGGGCCTCAATTTTAGACACTTGTTAATTTTTTGGCATTTGATAAATTTTGCAACTTGTTTTTATGTGCATCCCTATAGGACCACAATGTGACAAACACTCTTAGCTTAGAACTGCAAATTTAAGCAAATAAGAGATGTGATTTGGTAAAAGACATCATTCTTTTGTTTACGGATATAGACTTTGTCATATTAAAGAGTTAATAAAAATATATTGGTTCTGATGGCACAAGATTAGACCATGTGTTGCCATTTTTTATTTTTATTATGGCTAGGGGGCTCAAAAGCTGGAAGTGGCCTGGGCCTCTCTGGACCTCTGAGAGGGCTTGGTTATTTCTCGAGCTTTCTGTTGTACTTATGGAACAGGTCTGGTTCCAAGCTCCGTGGACTGGCAGGAGCAGCAAATGCTGAGGAGAAAATGTCAGCCTCAGTGAGGAGATAATGACTAGTGGCACTTGGGACAAGCTGCAAGCGCAACTACTTTCTTTAGCACGAAGACGGAGCAGTCAAGCTTAGAATGTGCCTTGGGGAGGAAGAAAACCTGACCCAGGGCACAAAGCTATGTCCCCCCCCATATAACTGGTTTTCCCGTTAGATTTGCTTCCCATGGGATTTGACCTACCGACTCCCTGAGTAGCTAAAGTCTGCCTTCTTGAAATCCATTATCTTTATTGTGCTGTTTCCCCCTCATCATTCCTTCAAATTATGAATGCTATCATTGCATGATCACTTTCACTTATCTACTTCCAAATTCTTATACAGTTCCTCCCTATTTGTCAAAAGCAAATCTAGAACGGCTTCTCCCCCTTCTGAAATAAAAACTTGTTTCCAAATTATGCAACAAAACACAAACAAAAAAACCCACACAGAGCCATAAAATATTTACAGTACAAATGAAAGTGACAATTGTAATCAAATTGTTATAAGGATTAACAGAGTTTGGATCTGGCCATCTGAGATTTACAGGTGTTCATTGTCACTATCAACTTTCAAGACTATTACCTAAGAAGGGCACCAGAGCTGTGAACTGTTTGGAACCATGCATGGTTTGGGTCCATCCCTAACATTAGTGCAAGTTTTGCAAAGAAATATAATTCACATGTGATGTCCCATTACTTTTTGAATCTGCAGGAGTAACCTTACACTTGAGTATCATGTGGATGCATCACTGAACCAGCCTGTTAGCCTTTATTGCTTATGTCTTGGGGAGAACTTTGATGCTGTCATGATGCTACATCAGAAGTCAGGAAAAAAATCCTGTAAAAAAAAAAATCTTCTGACAGGAACATACTGAGATGTCTTACTGAATTCATATAAAATAAAGAAAGAAGCAAACATTAAATTACAGTGATCCAATTCCATTTCAGAGTTCTGGTAACTACGCAAACCTCTTGGGCTTTGCTCTTGTCACCTTATAATGTCACCAGAATCTCTGGAAGGAATTATAGCCCCATAATTCGGTGTTACTTGTTATTTATTCTATTACTCGATAAGATTCTATATCTCAGTGATATTGTATCATATAACAGAACTCATCCAAAGAGACTGTGCTTGCAGCAGGTTCTAACTCATGTTAAAAACCCACTGGAATACTTGGTATAGTGAACAATTGTATTGGTATTTCTTTATTTGTTCTGATGCAGTATTAACTCATCGAGAAAAAACAAACTAAAAATATTTCAAGATACAGATTTTGATAGAATATTTCATATGACAATAGTCCTCTTCAATGGAAAATCCTCATTTAAAATAGTTGGTTTTCTTACTACTCTGTGCCTCTACTTCCACTTGGGACACTATTCAATCACTCATTTATCGCAGTGCAGGCTATGGTTGCCAACTTTCTCATAGCAGAAAATCAAACACTCTTGCCCCGCCCCTTCCCCAAGGCCCCGCCCCCGCTCACTCCATTTCCCCTCCCTCCCTTACTTGCTTTCCCCCACCTTTGATCCCTAACTCATTTTCACTGGGCTGGAGCAGGGGGTTGGACTGCAGGAGGGGGTGAGAACTATGGCTGGGAGTGCGGGCTCTGAGGTAGGGCCAGAGATGAGGGGTTCATGGTGTGGGAGGGGGCTCCAGGCTGGGGCTAAGGGGTTTGGAGTATGGGAGCGAGAGCTGGGCTAGAGGCAGAGGTGTGGGAGGGGGTACGGGCTCTGGGCTGGGGTTGCAGGCTCTGGGATGGGACCAGAAATGAGGGGTTCATGTTGTGGCAGTGGGCTCAGGGCTGGTGCAGAGGATTGGGGTGCAGAAGGGGATGATGGCTCCGGCTAGGGCTGCAGACTTTGGGGTGGGGCTGAGAATGATGGATTTAGGTTGCTCAAGGCTCCCAGCCAATGGGACTGCGAAGCCAGCGCTCAGGGCGGGGTCAGTGCACAGAGCCCCTGTCATCGCCCCTGCACCTAGGGGCCTCAGGGACATACCGGCCACTTCCAGAAGCTGTGTGGAGACAGATAGGGAGCTTGCCTTCCCCCTAGTGCAACTGATCAGACTTTTAATGGCCCGTCAGGGGTGCTGACCAGAGCCGCCAGGGTCCCTTTTTGACTGTGTATTCTGGTAGAAAACTGGACACCTGGCATCCCTAGTGCAGGCCTTCATCAGATAGTAAAAATGTATAGCTTTAGGTTTGGAGAGATTCTGTTTCTGTGAATTTTGATGGCGTCATATTAAGATTTACTTTTTAAAAATGTTTTATTAATGCATGTTTGTGAGTTGGCAAAAATATTTTTTCTAAAATAATCAATGTATCAACTGTTTATTAACATTTAGATTAGTATTTGATCTTGGGGCTCACTGGTATGCTTTAGCTCAGGGTTTCTCAACCAGTGGGTTATGACCCAAAATTTCAAAGGATTGCATGGCACCTCCTGCGGTTCCAGTCCTGGGGAGCTGGCTGGGATCAGCTCTCTTCTCTGGGTGTTACGACCTATGGGATGGCAGCGCTGCTCCAGTTTGGCTCAGCCACTCTTCCATCATGGTACCCAAAGCAGTGAGCCGAGCATATTGGACTGGAGCCACAGGAGGCGCTGATATGGGATAAGTGAAGGGTGAGCTCTTCAACTCTCCCCCACCAGGACTTATTTACTGGGTCATGACAGGCCATCAATCTTTACAAATAGGTCTGAGCCCCAAAAGGTTGAGAACCACTCCTTAACCGACTTTGTGCTGCTCCAGTAAAGCAAAGCTAGTCATATAATTAGTCTAACTGTTAGGCAGCGTTTACAGCTGCTTTACAAACACCAGAGTTGAGGAAACCATCTAAGGCCAGATTTACAAAGACCAGATTTACTCAGGGGCTAAGAGGCAGATATGTAGCTAGTAGAATTTACAAAAGCATCTAAGTAGGTTGGACATGTAACTCGATTAGGAACTTATGTAAATCACATGTATCTGCATTTTAGGCCCCTAAATACCTTTGTAAATCTGCTCCTGTGCCCCAGAGTGTAGTGATGAATTTGCCCTTACAATTACAATATTATTATATTAATGTCATTAAATATCAGACACTATGGATTTGCACACAATACACTTTTTACCTTTCAAATAATATTGTACTTTAAAAATAAACTTTTCCTTTCTATTCGAAGATTAATTCCTTTGTGGAGGTGGTGCAACAGCAATTGATCTCTATCAACAATTACCTATTAAAATAGATTTCTACTATGCCTACATATAATGCTATCTGTCACAGTGGTCCAATGGGACATTCAGCTCTGGTAAATTGATTTCAGATTAAGTCACAATCAGCAGAAAAAAAATTCTATTTTCCCTTTCTAAAGGCCTTCAAATCTCTGCCCAGCAAGTGATGGGGGTCCCATGGTGTTTTATCGGACAATGGGTGGCCTTGAATTGTAATACAACATTCAGAAGCCTTTACAGCTTCAATGGATTTTTATCAAATGAGTGGGAAAGTTTGTGCAGCACCTGCTTACATTAAGCCTGACTCAGGCCAGTGTTATTGATCTTTCACTTTCATGAGCACTAAATTCACTCATTAATTTTGGAAAAGAAAAAAAAAAGAGGACCTACTATTCTAAAGCCAGATTTCTCAACAGCAGGGAATGTTTGCTGGTTACTGTATATTTTATATTAATCTATTGCTGAATACTCAGTAAGAGTCAAAAGCTATAGCAGTCTTAACCTTGTCATTAACTACAGTACTAACACAACATTTAATGGGGATTTACTTACTGCTGTTTATAGTCATGACCAATTTTTTTTACATTGACAATTAAGTGGGGGATGGGGGAGGAGTGGGATAGAAAGTGAGCAGCAACAGTAATGGCTGAATGAAAAAAATCAGTGAGTGATCATTGTTTTTTGACACAATTTTAACAAATAAAGACGAACTTAATTGAATATGAACTACCGTGTCTCAGAAATAGAGACACATAGCTGAGCCCTGCTGCTTACACCAACCCTTGTCTGATTCAACACACTGGTATTTTCAAGATGTTCTGGCTGATGATGGATTTTCTCAGTAATCCAGGACTAGTCTGGGCGCTGGAAGGACTGGTGGCCACTCTGAACTGCATGTTTCACATAAAGTGCTATATTGCACCTGACTATTATGAGAATGTGCAAAGGCAGAGATAGTGCGTAAGGAGATTCTTTCACTCTTTTCCCATCTCCAGATTGGGGCTTTTGCAGGGTGTAATATGACTCCGTGAGCTGAAGGAATCTTCAGGGCTAGTGATGCTGTCAGTGATAGTCTCTGAACTTCAGGGAAGGAAGATTAGTAAACTGTCAGGGCCATTATCCTGTGATGATGAAGCAGTGGCTATAGTCTCTCATGCTAGGAACATAGGAAAGACCAATAGTCCTCTACTGCATAACCATGTTTCTGAAGGTGTCCTGTATCAGATATTTGTATGTATAACCAGGAACTATTGAATAAAAGTAAGGAGGTGGCATTGCCTTGTATACAACATCAGTGAGACCTTTACTAGAATACTGTCCACTTCTGTTCTCCACACTTAGAAAAAAGGACATTGAAAAATTAGAAAGAATTCAGAAAAGAGCTACAAGAATGAATCAAGGTCTAGAAAGCAAGCCTTATAATGAGAAAACTTGAATGCTCAATCTATTTAATTTATCAATTGAGACAATTAAAGGGTGACTTGGTCCCAGTCTATAAGTACTTACATGTGGAGAAGACTTCCAATAGCAGAAGGCTCTTTAATCTAGCACATAAGTGAATGACCAGTTCCAATAGCTGGAAGCCGAAGCCAAATAAATTCAGTTTAGAGGTCAGGTGTAAAGCAAATGAGGGTAATTAACTACTGGAACAACTTACTCTCAGATGCGGTGGATTACTCATGACTAAAAGTCTTTAAATAAAGATCTAGAACATATGGGCTTCATGCAAGAATAACTGAGTAAATGTCTTTGGCCTCTGCTATGCAGAAAGTCAGACAACATGATCATAACAGTTCCTTCCAGCATTAGAATCTATGCATCAGAGGAAGGTACAAGAAATGCCATAGTCATTTATTATGGTCTATAGAAAAATTTTAGTCTTAACCATCAGTTATTGGTGACTTATGCTGTAATGTTCTGTTCTTTTTTGTTATACCCTAATTAGCATAAGTGCAGATGGTCTCATTATTTATATAAACATCTATTACCTTTTTGAATCCTGCTAACCCTTAGCTTAAATGATATCTTGTGACAATGAGTTCCACAAGTTAATTACATATTGTGCATAAAAGCAGAGCTCCTGCTAGGGTGGAGGTGGCGCTGCACAAAACTCCACCATGGACAAATGCCTTAAAGATGCAGATAACTGTCAGGGTTCAAAAGCCAGTGGTCAACAAAGAATCCATTGGAACTATTCAGTGCCACCAAGGTAATGAGGAGTATTTTTAGAAAGTTCACATAAATGACTTAATTGTTACTTTCAATGACAAATGAGCTTACGCATGCCACTGATGAATATTTGTCCTTTGATTTCATATTAGACAGCCTTTCAAATTTGCACATACCACCTCCCACCCAGTAAAAGAAAACAGATGTTAAATGGGTCTGCAGCTCATATTTAGCCTTTGAATCTGACTGGTCCTTCCCCATCCCTGAATGCCACTGAAAATCACTAAAAAAGTGAAATCACAAGTCAGTACATTCGCTTAGATTTAACTATTACAGAGGGACTATGCTGTTTTATTGTCATGATGTAATGAGAGCTGTGAAAACATTTCACTATAAATCCCCAACCCAAGAGGTAAAGGGGAGGCAGTTTTTAGGTGGAAACCAGGTGAAACTCAATGATTTTTTCTTTACTTGGAATGAGGAGTCATGAACTAACGTAAGCCAACCCCCAAAACCCCCATTTGCTGCCCCTCTTGCAAATGGAAGAGAAATTCTGGCTTCAACAGATAAAATCATTGAGAGAAGAAATCAAGTGTCATTTTCACCAAGCTCTATAGCTATCTTTGCCTCTTCAAGGAAGCGATTCAAAGAAGAAAGGACTGGAGTGGTTTGAATATCGGATGGTCGGGGAGCATCATGAATGCATTTTATGCAATTTGGAAATCACACTGGATCACAGATAGGAAATAAAAACAAAAAGTCAAAAGCTTTGCAGAAGTGTAGATGTCAATACAGAAGATTTTTTTTCGCATTTGTTGCTTTGATTTATGTCTGTTTGTTTTATAGCTGCAGTAATTTTAAATGCATTTTTCTCTCCTGTGAAATGCACTCTCTTTCAACTTTCCTTAAGGTGAGCTTAAGGCATTAATTTATGGTCAGGTATGTGCACACACATATATGTGCACATATCTGACCATAAAACACACTGTAACTTAGCTTTTACTGTTGGGAGACAAACATTTCCCCTGGTTTCATGCCAGAGCCGTGGAATTAAAAAATTAACCCACCTGCTGTATACAGGTAGAACAAGGTTTGTTTAATAAAAAGGTTGTTAAGTCTAGCTGTATTTTATCTTATTTCTAAAGCTTTTGCAAACACAGAATATACTATATATTTCTTAATGGGAAAAGATTCTGTGAGGTCTTTTGTGGGGTTAGAGTTTAAGAACATACGAACGACCATACTGGGTCAGACCAACGGTCCATCTAACCCAGTATCTTGTCTTCCGACAGTGGCCAATGCCAGGTGCTTCAGAGGGAATGAACAGAACAATTATCAAATGATCCATCCCATGTCGCCCATTCCCAGCTTCTGGCAAACAGAGGCTAGGGACACTTCAGAGCATGGTTTTGTATCCCGGCCCATCCTGGCTAATAGTCAATGGTGGACCTATCCTCCATGAACTTATCTAGTTCTTTTTTGAACCCTGTTATAGTCTTGGCCTTCACAATGAAGCAAAGAGTTCAACAGGTTGACTGTGCATTGTGTGAAGAAATGCCTCCATTTGTTTCTTTTAAAGCTGCTGCCTATTAATTTCATTTGGTGACTGCTAGTTCTTGTGTTATGAGATGGCATAAGTTAAACTTCCTTATTTACTTACTCCTCACCAGATATAATTTTATAGACCTCTATCATATCCCCCCTTAATTGTCTCTTTTCCAAGCTGAAAAGTCCCAGTCTTATTAATCTTTCCTCATATGGAAGCTGTTCCATATCCTAATCAATTTTTGTTGCCCTTTTCTGTACCTTTTCCAATTCCAATATATATTTTTTTGAGATCAGAAGATCAAATCTGCATGTAGTATTCAAGAAGTGGGCATACCATGGATTTATATAGAAGCAATATGATAGTTTCTGTCTTATTGTCTATTCCTTTCCTAATGATTCCCAACATTCTGTTAGCTTTTTTGACTGCTGCTGCACATTGAGTGGATGTTTTCAGGGAACTATCCACAATGACTCCAAGAGCTCTTTCTTGAGTGGTAACAGCTAATTTAGACCCCATCATTTTATATGTATAGTGGGGATGTTTTCCAATGTGCATTACTTTGCATTTATCAACACTGAATTTCATCTGCCATTTTGTTGCCCAGTTTTGTGAGAATCCTTTGTAACTCTTCAGAGTCTGCTTTGGACTTAACAATCTTGAGTAGTTTTGTATCATCTGCAAATTTTGCCACCTCACTGTTTACCCCTTTTTCCAGATCATTTAAGGATATGTTGAACAATACTAGTCCCAGAACCCTGGTAGACAACACTATTTAGATCTCTCTATCCTTAAAACTGACCATTTATCCCTACCCTTTGTTTCTTATATTTTAAACCAGTTACTGATCCCTCTTATCCCATGATATCTTACTTTCCTTTGGTGAGGGACCTCATCAAAGGCTTTCTGAAAATCTAAGTACACTATATCCACTGGATCACCCGTGTCCACATGCTTGTTGACCCCTCAAATAATTCTAATAGATTGGTGAGGCATGATTTCCCTTTACAAAAAGCCATGTTGACTCTTCCCCAACAAATCATGTTCATCTATGTGTCTGATAATTCTGTTCTTTATTATAGTTTCAACCAATTTGCCCATTACTGAAGTTAGGCTTACTGGCCTGTGATTGTGGAGATCACCTCTGAAGCTATTTTAAAATTAGGTTTCAAATGAATAGAGTATAATCTATAAAAGGAAGTCAAATTTAGTTCTTTTCAACTCACACTGAAGACAGATGAAGGCTGAAAATATTATAAGGTTCATCACTTCACATTTTGGGGTAGATAACTTTGCCCTCTGTAGTGTATAGGAATTATCCCTATGAACAGTTTGAGAGTTATAGAAAGGCAATTCCATTTAATGGAGGATTTTAATATTTGGCTTTGCTCTGCACAAGGACAGCCCCAGGGTTTGACTCCAGGAAACTCTACCTGGTTGTCAAAGAGGCACAGGAGCCCTGGGGTCCCCAGACTGCTAAAGAACTATGATCCTGGAAGCTTGAAAGCCAGCACTCCCAGGGCTTTCAGGCTCCCAGGCTTCCTATCAGCCCACCAGGCAGCTGGAGGCCTGGGAACACCGGATCCCCAGCAGCCTACCAGGTGGACTGCCATGGAGCAAGGTGAGTAAGATGGTGTGAAAACAGACAGGTTTCTGATGGAAACTTTGTCTGCTTTCTGTTCTGTGGAATGTTTTGATTTTGACAGAAAGTTATTTTCATTAGAGAATGCTCATTTGTCACAGAATTTCCGACCAGCTCAATTGAGAACTCTCTAGTGACCTCCCTGTTTTCCATAGCAAAAGCTAAGAGATTAAAGCCACTAGAACTTAACATAGCAGCATACATATATAGGCCTTGTAAATTTATATATAGTTAGTAAACATGATTATTTTAAAATCAATCGGATCCATTTGGCTGCTCTGTATATAATCTTAAGAATATGAAGAAAAGACGCAACATCCCTCTAATCTATACTTGAGGTAGGAAGGATGGATGCTCGAGACACTTAGCTTCAGGGGTGCTGAAACAATTTTTGTAGTGGGGGTGCTGATGATGGAAACCATATATTTGGTGTTTGTTATTACTACTTCAAGCAAGAGGTGCAGCAGCACCCCCAAAATCCCTAGTTCCTGCACCACTGCTCAGCTTTGTTGTAAGTGTCGTTGACATGACTTGGGAATCTTCCTTCTGGCAAATCTCTTGCTCCATCATCAGCTCCCCTCCTCACAAACATAAGATAAGACACTGAAAACTCTGGAATTTTCTCCCCTCCTCAGGCAGGGAGAAAGGTAGTGTTTTAAGCACATGGAGCTATTAAGGATTCTATAGGTTAAGAAAAAAACTCAAACACCGATAGTCCAATAATATCTGGTATTATACATTTGTGTGTAAAATAAACTGCAGCTTTATCACTGAAATACTATACTCTAGAACTACCGTCAGTTTCTGAATTGTTTGAAGGTGTAACCCCATGTACTGCACATTACAGAAACCTAACCTTAAGGTGAGAAAGGCATCAATAACTGAGGGACAGGTCTGCATTTGAAAAGAAAAAGAACAAAACTTTCTTGACCAGTGACATGCTGCCAATATCTTAAGAAGAACTCTCAACGAAACAGGAAGATATGTCCTACAGAAAGCAGTAATGGCTATTCTAACACTTGGTCCCCAAAAAATTTAGGTCAACCTAGGTACACTGATCATGGCTGTGAAAAATTTCACATTCTGTGTGATGTAATTAGATTGATCTAACCCTCACTGTAGACAATGCTATGTCAATAAAAGAATTCTTCCATTGACCTAGCTACTACCTCTCAAGATGGTGGATTTACTACAGTGATGGATAAACCACTTCTGTCAGTATAGTAAGGGTCTACACTATAGAGGTGTAGCTGCAATGCTGCAATTGGGCCACTGTAGCACTTGTAGTGTAGACGTTCCCTAAGATAAAAGCCCAAGTCTTCCCAGGTTTACCTCATGATACAAATTCATGTCTTTTAACAAGTAAAGAACTGAACTGAAAAATAATCCTGCACATCTGTTTTAATAAACATACTGCCTACTTCCTCTTAGATCTACAGGTGTTATCTGTGGTGGGAAAAGATAGCCACTGTGCTCCTCTTTCTTGAGGGACTTCTGAATACATGTAATAGTATCCAGATATTAAGGAAATGTCTGCCCTACAGCTAGATAAAGAACATGAATTAGTGTGATATGCTAGCATTCTGTGCTTCCTTCTGGTTCCTTCAATGCTTTGAGTGACAGCAATACTTTACCACAATTACAAACCGATACCTGATTTTACTGTGGTTGGCAGCCTTGCCAAGGCCTGACCACTGTAATAAAGTAATCACTCTTCCAACTGTTGTCAATAGGATAAATAAATGATTTGGATAAGAGAAGAAGTAGAAAGCCCGAAGTGCTACACAATAATTTTGCCTTCGTAGGGGATGAGGTGCAGAGAAGCCAGATAGAATCACAGCTCCATTGTATTACTGTAGGAAGGCACCTCTGACAATCACAACATTCAGTGCAGTTAGCTACAAAATGGAAGTTCAAAATTAAGACAGTCTAATTTTAACTTTCCATTGGATTTCAAAGTAATGTCACTTAAATGAAGGACTAATCCAAACAGACCTCCAGCCTGATGTGAATCTTTCAGAGTTCAATTCTTCTCTGAAGTCCAATTCCACTATTACACCATTTATATCACACTTACAAATGACAAAAAAAAAAAAAGAATTAGAATGCAGGTTTTTCCTTTTCTTACCTCTTTTATATGGTTATATTACGACTACTAAAAAGTTAGCCCAGAAATATCTGAGTTTATCATGGATTAAGTGCACCAAAATCAGATGCCTACAAGATCTAAAGCTTTCCTAACCCTCCCCGGTCTGGAAAATTGGCTTAATATCTTTGTAAAAGGTTTCCTTCTTAGTGTGTTCTAGTACTTTCTGTTTTCATCTGTGTCTGAAATTATGGAAAACCCTAATTTCTTGGGCCTTTTGGTATTTCTATTTCTTTCATCCAAAACTTGGAAGAGGTACTGTACAGAAATGAAAATTTGAGGGGGAAAAAGTAAGATTTCACAAAGTTCAAGATAACATTTGATTCAGTTACGTTTTTATTTTATCCTGACCAGTTTGTCCATAGAACTAACCATGAGTACTATAAGAAAAGTTCAATAGTATAATCTCTGAGGCAGTGAAGAAACCAAGGTTTGAATTGTTGTCTATCTGATGATATAGAATTCTGTATTAACTGAATTTTTAGGGCATTACACTAATAAGCAGGACCTTTCTGGTTTGTTCATTGCCTCTTGGAGGCAACATCAAGAAAAATGGTACCCCTTAAATTTCAGATGGAAGAAAATGCTATTTTCTTCCATCTGAAATGGAACATTCTCAGCTCATTTGAAGTCTGAAGGCTATTGTACCCATTTTTTTTAACCTGATCAAAATTCAGTCTGCTGTTTGTTACTAAATTATGTATCTCCGAAGCATAAATGTGTTGGCTTTAGAAAGTTACAAATTAGTGCATTTCCATACAGCTAGGGAGAATATAATTTTAACCACTTTGTTTTGGGTAGGAAAAACATTGTTTGCATTATTTTATAACACTGGGGAGCTGTCAGCATACATGGACAGACAATTTCTTCAGCAGAAAGATTCCTTTCATCTTAGGTTGTTGGCCATAAATTACCTAATTTTATTAACAGTGTTTCAGACAAAATCTGATTTTTACTCTTTTGTTATAGGAAAGGTATAAGGCCCTTCATTTTCACTTGTATTTAATTTCTACAAAAAAATCTGGGAGTGAGATAGCAGGGTACCAGAAACTGTGACCACCAGCCGCTGTGAGTACCGAGAAATGCTCACCCCCACTTGCTGCCTCTCAGAAGTACTGGGCACCCAGTACATGCCCACTGGTCCTGTGTTTTCAGTTTTTACTGATTTTCATTCAATTTTTTCATATGAACGCTGATAAATTCCCTGGAAATTTTAAACACGATATAAACCAAAAATGAAGGACTTTAGCTATACAGGAAATGTTTTCAATAACATTTCAGGTACCTCCATGGAGAGATGTTCCATTTTTCATTTAACTGTCATTTTATTTTGAGACAATATATTTGATTAGATCTATTGTTCTTACACTTATTTGTTTGAAAGCTTCCAGATGTAAAGTTTCTGTGTGTGTGACAGAGTAATTCTGTACTAGTTTATCCTATAGTACTAGTTTGGTTAAATTGCCTGAACTGCTCAGTGAGAACTAACTGTTTTTGGAAATGCCATCTGAAAATAAATAAGTGCCAAGTCCTAGTGAAATCAAGGGAATTTTGCTAATCACTTTGATGTCTCTAGGACATAGGCACTGACTCCATGGGTGCTCCGGGGCTGGAGCAACCAAGGGAAAAAATGTGTGGGTGCACTGCACCCACTGGCAGCCAAGCTCCCCTCATCTCTCTCTCCACCTCCTGCTCCTCCCGCCCCCACCCGAGCACACCGAGTCTCCGCTCCTCCACGTACCTCCCAGTGCTTCCTGCTCAGCCGCTGCCAAACAGCTGGAATGTGGCGCGCTCAGGGAAGGAGTCGGGGAAGAGGTGGGGCCGGGGTGGGGATTTGGGGAAGAGGTTGGAATAGGGGCAGGGAGGGGGCGGAATTAGGGAGGGGACTTTGGAGAAGGGGTTGGAATGGAGGTGGGGCGGGGATGGGAAGAGGTGGGGCAGGGCAGGGCTGGGTTGAGCACCCAGGGGAAAGTGGGGAAGTCGGCATCTATGTTCTAGGATTTGGATTTATGTCATAGACAAGCACCAGAACAATCTACTTAAAATCACAGGTTCTTTCTGGGGGCAAAAAGGTCAATAGGAGAAGGAAGCAAGGAACAGGAAGAAGATAGGACAGAAGCTTTTAAAAAGAGAGAGCAGAGGAAATGAGAGATAAGGAAAGCAGGATAAGAGGAAGCAGATGGAAAATGCCAGGATATTTGCTAAGGGAAAGGCAAAGAATAGATTGAAAGTCTGTTCTCCTTCCTCCTCCTCCTTTCTCCTGTCAGAGCTCAGCATGTCCCAGGTGATGTTACACAGATTAAACCAAAACTAGAAACTAGCAAGAAGTTTCCCTTTTCTTTCCTGTAATGCATATAACTGAAAAACAAACAACAAACCAAAACATTTTCCCCAGACATTTTTGAGGAAATAGGGTATTTTAACTTTTAATACGCTAACTACATAGAGAACATGGGAAGCCTATGACCCAGAAACTTTCCTGAGTATTGCCAGACTTGAGAGCAAGAAAAAGATGCAGCACCCCATATTCTGGATCCCTTAGAGTACGTCTACACTGCAGATAAAAATAGTGGAGTAGCTGCAACGGCCTGGACTAGCCACGTGAGTATAATCCCCATCAGAGACTCTAGGTAAATATTTGAATAGCTAGTCAGTGCAATTGCAACTACACGGCTATTTTTAGTGTGTTAGCTCAATCAAAGCTAGTGAGTGTACATGTACCACAGCTAGAAATTCCACCTTCAGCTGCTGTGCATACACAAACATCCCCTATTGCTTTAGCTGAGCCTCAAGTTCCAGAGTCAAAAGATGTCTTAAAATCAAGCATACAAGGCCACAGCTTGTCTCCTAAAGTAGTGGGAGCATGAGACTTTTTTTTTTCTCAACAGGTTATTGCAGAGAACTAAGAGCCAGGATTCTGGATCAGGACTTCAATGCAACAATTATGCATTTACACCAGCATAAATGAGATCAGAATCTGTCCCTCTTGGACTTTATTCTAATTTCTACCAGACTTGTTAGGTGGCCTTGAGCAATCACTTAATCCCTTCTGTGACACACTTTATCAATCTGGGGGGAAAGATATTTCCCTCATTTACTTACAGGCTATTGTGGAGAAAAGTAATCTAAACAATTTGTATTTGTAAAGGTAGAAGTGTTAAGTATTATTAATTTTTGAAGATGATGGTTATTAGAATTCACATTTTTGCAGGAAAAGGGTGATGGAGTTAGCAATGAAAACCTTTCCTGATCAGGAAAGCAGGGTTCTCGGAATCCTTAAGACAAGAAAATCTACCTGCATTTTTCCATATTATCCTTTTATTTTTCTCCACAAGAGATAAGTTTGTGAATAAATATGATAGCTGATCTTTATTTCTGACATGATTCTCAGATACTATTCCAGCCCTATTCAAAACACAGCAAAATAAATAAATTGTGGCCAATAATGATAAGCCTATAAGCTTCATTTTGTGTAAAAAACCACAAACCAATCAAACAAAAAACCCAACAACCTTCCTTTCTTAGATTGTTGGAAATAATTTGCTGGTGAAAATCATTTAAAGTTGCAGCTAAGCTCTTTCCAGTCCTTCAACTTGCTAACAAGACAGAGAGAGTGACCTCAAATCTTCCCCTATGAAATGTTACTTAATTTGTATAATTTGAACAGGTAAAACTTCACTTCTCACCTACCATCTTGCCTTCTTGTTAAGCAATTCAAGGCTTTCTAAGCAATTTCCAAGCTTTCGCATGGTATTTTTTCAGAAGAACATATAAGTGCAGTATCTGAAATGCAATTTTTTGTCAGAAATGGCACCAACACCATGTCACATTTTGCTCCTGGTCCAAAGTCAATAGCAGTTATAAGTCAAGTATGTAGCTCACTTGGGTACCATCTCCATGGTAACTTGTTTACAAGAGCTGAAATACATACTCAAAATTCAAGGTTAGCTTTTCCTTTGTTGCTGTTTTGATGTTTTTGGCAATCTGAATAATGTGGGCATAAGCCTTGATTCAAACAGCTTCGTGGCAGACTGAGTCGAAACAAAACTCTACACAAAATGTGCTTTCATCATCTCCATTAGCAAAAGGGAATTCAAAAAGCTGCTTAAATCACAACCATCAGTTACATCTCCCTTTCATATTCCAGAAAACCAGTCCTCATGCTGCACTTTGGCTGCATATTTTGGGAAATAAGTACTGTATAAGGTTTTATGTCTTTCAGAGGCAATAATTTTGTGTGTGCACTTGCATGCATTAGTCTAAGGAATTTAGGTTGCCTAACACCATCAGCAGATCAGAAGTATAAATACTGTTTCAGAATATAAGCTAAATCATTTTAAGGGAATCTTTTGTACTCTGAAAACTGATTGTAATAATAAAAATACTTTTCACTTCTATATCCTCTTGCAATGTTGTTATAAAAAATGTTTCAGGCTGATCCTGCATCTTTTACTCAGACATAACTCTGATTGATTGCACTGGCAGCTTTTCCTGAGTAAGGATTGTAGGATCAGGAGGACACGGCTTTCTCATACAATTAGTTGTAGGTCTGCTTATAATTTCTCAGCATTCATTTAATTAAATATTTAAAGGGAACCTTAATAAAAGAAATTAGATTTGCTCAGCTATTTTTTTCCTAACAAATAATATATTAACATAATTTATGTACAAATGAGAAGTTCTGTAGTTTTAGATTTACCAACATGCAGCATTAACTTTTAATTTTTGCTTATTGTCGATTTTTTGCTTACTGTATGTTTCCCCTAACTGGTCAAAAAGGACAGCATGAAAGTGCATGTTGCCCACTTAACAGAGCTGAAGCTAAAGTTGCTTATTACAATAAAAGGTTCTTGGGATTTTCGCCAAAGTTCATTTGTACTTATTTTTCAAGTCACTTTAAATCTTCTCCTATTCATCAGAATTGTATTACTGGATTTGGCACACACTCTCTCTTTTTCCTTTTTTTTTTTTTTTGGAAGACTATAAAACAATACAAATGGGTAGATAAAATTCTCCTTTTGAACAGGACACTTATTTCTTAGCTGCTTCAACTGATACGTATTGCAATCTCAATGTCCCTATTAGGAAAACAAGTAACAAACTGTTGAGCTGGTAGATAGATCAAATCTTGCAAAATTTGATGTCAAAGATATTGAAATGAATAAACTTATTAAGAATTCAATCATTACAGCAAACTCTAAGTCTGAAACAGAATATTCTTTGTTTTTGTTGTTGTTGTTGTTTTGTTACATGTAAGGTCCATCCCTGGCTAAATAATGAAGGGTGAAGCCCTCAAAACAGAATTTTTGGTTTAAGAAAAACAAAAAGAAGCCATTCAACTCCACATCTTGTCTATACCAGTATAGCTATATGGCAAATCCTAGTATAGACACAGATTATAGCAGTCAAAGTATTCTTTTGCTGGTATAACTTACACCCATTCCTTGGAGGTAATAAGCTATACTGGTAAAAGCACTTTTTTGCTGGTATAAACAGAGAGACTAGGGTTTTTGCTGGTATAAAAATGTCATTAACAAACATACCTAACTGACCTTGATATAGTGGCAAAAGTCTCTAGGGTTGACCTGGCCTTAGCAACTGAAGGAAAATGAGACAAAAGAGCACTCACAACAGCACTGTTCCTTGGAGATATACTCTCTTGTTGTATGTGATTTGAATGAGGTCCATCATGATGAGAGTATAGGACTGTGTGATATACAACAAAGGTAATACCACTTTCAGAATTATTTCTCTATTTTCATTTTAGTATCTCCATGGTTCTATCTAGGCTTTCATGTAAGACAAGTCAGAAAGGCCAGAAAAAGAGACATATTAGTTTTGAATATGGAGTAAGATTCACTGACAAGCTTGAGATAAATATAATGAAAATGAGAAACAAATATAAAGTCAGAAGGTCACCATCTTTAGTATATCATCTTTTGTATGTGATTTGCCTGGGACTCTAATTTCCTAACCAAACTCTCTGCTAATGCTGTTATTATTCTTGCTACCAGAGGGATAGAAGGATTAGTTGGATTCAATTGGAAAAGTTCAGATATGGATCAAGGTTCTCCCAAAAGTCAGGAGTTTTAATTTGGATGTAGGTTTTGGTCTTATGATTTATAGCAAGAAGGCAACTGTAACGTTTGGAGAAGATCCAAACTTTCTTAATGTTCAGGTCTGGGATTTTGATTTCAGACCCATCTTTAAAACCCAAAGCTTCAGTAAAAAATGTGAACATGGTCCAATCCTGAAGCTCTCTCTCTTTTCTTTTCTTTTCTTTTCTTTTCTTTTCTTTTGGCACATTTTTGTACTTCCTGTCTTTGGAAGTGCAGACATTACTGCAAAGAAAAAAATACTGTTTTCCTGTGCTTTCATCCCACTTGCAACCAAGCAGCAAAGGATACAGATAGCTATGTGAAGTTCTGAGTTGGTAAGGTCTGAAGGCTAGGGAAAACTGTAATCTTTAGCAGCCACAGATTTGTTTCAGTAAGGCCATGTCTACAGTAGCTATGCTACTGTAGTTTAGATGCTACATTGATGGAAGGGTTTTTCCATCAATGTAGGTAATCCACCTCCCTGAGTGGCAGTAGCTAGGTCAACAGAAGAATTCTTCTGCTGACCTAGCAGCGTATACACTGGGGGTTAGTTCAGCTTAACTATGGCACTTGGGAATGTGAATTTTTCACAACCCTGAGCACTGTAGCTATGTCAACCTAAATTTTAAGTTTAGACCAGGCTTAAGTGTCCCTTACACAATTTTTGAGCCAGCATAAAGCAAGCTAGCTAATTCTCCTGTACTCCACTAAGACCCCAAACCAAAAGTTCTTCCTTAGAAACTTAACATCCATCTGGGCATAGACAGTGCTGTTCCCATTAAATGCATTATTTCATGTGTCTCCATTGTAATGTGTGTATGTATCATCAGTAATTTACTATGTTACTGATTACCCAGCTGTTCTTGTTCTATATCAGAATTATTTAGAGAGATGTTAACCTCAAATTCTATTAATACCACAGCTCACTTAGTGCCCATCTTTTATTTAAGATACACTAACTGGGTAAGCCATGCTCATTCAGTTTTCCCACAGATCAGTGTTTCTAGGTGGAATATTGAGACATTTTATTGAGTAAAGGAGCCTCTAGATAGTGTAAATAAGGGATTCCCAAATGTTTTATATATAGGACTACATACACATAACCCTTACCCATTCAAATTCTGCCCATTCCGCAAAGTCAAACACCTGTGTGCTAGATATAGTCAATTATCTGTTTGCCATTGCTAAGCTATCTGCAGATAGCAAGACATGCTAATTGCTTTATATAGAATGAGTTGGTGAGATCCATTATATATTAAGTCAACAACATAATTAAGAAACAACATGCTTTCCCCCTGCTCTTAAACTCTCCATTGACTTTAATTAAACTCACACTGTGAGTATGGTGAACTTGGATAACTATTATTCTTGGGGTTTGTTTGTGTTTGTTAATAAAAAAAAGAAGGCTTTTTGAATGGGTGAGCTTCCCCCCCCACCCAAGATCGCTTCTTATTTTATACTTGCTATCACACAGGGTACTGCTGAAATGTGAAATCGTGTGGCTCCAAACTTTCTTAGTCTGATAAAAGTTGTTATCCTTGGTCATGTATTAGTTTTTCTACTTCAAAGAAATTCAAAGATTCAAAGCTTTTTAGTGGAAGTGCAAACAAAACAGCAAAAGAAAATAGGTTCTGGTCCCCTGATGCACTGACTGACAGCTGACTCTGCATAGCACAATGAACAAGACATGCATCGCTTGAGAAGAGCAGGAAAATGTCAGTTGGGGCTATTCATATAGTGAATAGGATGTGATAACCTTTAAGTACATATAAACAATATGTCCCCATATATTGTACTTTGCTGTTCCTTTCAGGAAGAGATCCTCCTACAGTTCTGCCTATGGCTCTGGAAGTAGTAATGCTTATTAATTGCAGATTAATGATTTTGCTCAAAGGCACAAATAAAATTATCTAAACCCGTGGTTAATAACCATGGCAAAGGCAAGTATTTAGCTTTATAGTAAGGGGTCAGAAATGGAGCCATGCATCTGAATCACATTGGCTTTGGATAAACAGAATCCAAAACCAGCAATGGTTTGGATTTAACAAAAGAAAAATCTAGCAGATGAAATCTTTCAAAACCAAACTATATCACATTTTCCCAACCTATTTGAAAAAGAAATAAACTCAGGTTGGAAATTTCTCCTCCCACTCATGAACACTGAGTCAGACAAGTGGGATTTGGATTGGAACCACTGTTGTTTTAGTTCTACAGATAAAAGCCTTGCACACCGAGGGGTTCGGCAAAAGCACCAACCATTTTATCCGTATCTAGAATATTTTGATTTGCTTATACGGGAGCTGTGATGTAATACTACGTGGCATTACTGTACTGGTTTGCATAAAGGTGTCCAGTACTTATTACCTTTATGAAAGTTCTGGTTCATTTGAAATATCTAATCCATTTTAATCTTTAATTATATGCACAGATTTTGAGGAAAAAACCCTACATTTATATATATATCTTTAGGTGACAATTCAGTATCTCTGATGGGATGAATCCCTCTGACTTCCATCAATCATTTGATATGCCTGGGGAAGCCTTAAAGCATGTATCCAATCCCAGTGTAAACATTTACAAGAATGATGTTGGTTTCTGGAAACTGATGTTTGAGAAAAAACTACAATATTTAAAACAACTTTTCTCTTTTTAAATAAAGATCTACTAGAGACATAAAATGATTTCAAATAGCATTTGCTTTAGGAAAAAAAGTAAAATTGTTATTTCACAGCACACATCATCAATTTTTGGTGCTTGAGAATATGATGTCACACAACAAATGTGTGTGTCACACTCAAGAACACAAACTAGAGCAAATAAAAATTTAATATTAATTGAATAAAATAAAAATGGCAATCTTCAGATTATTTCATCTGGTGAATAACAGTCAAGCAGCACTGATTTATACATAGAATCACAGATATTTAGGGCTGAAGGGCCATTGAGAAGTCATCAAAATCCTGCTGAGCTGAGGCAGGACTAGATAAACCTAAACCATCCCTGACAGGAGTTTGTCCAAAATGTACTGAAAAACCTCCAGTGATGGAGATTCCACAGCCTCCCTTGGAAGCTTATTCCAGAGCTTAACTACTCTTACAGTTAGAAAGCTTTTCATAATATTTAACTTAATTCTTCCTTGCTGCAGATTAAATCCCAATGTTTCTTGTCCCACTTTCCATGAACATGGAAAACAATTGATCACAGTCCTCTTTATAACAGCCCTTAGCACATCTGAAGACTTATCAGGTCCTCTCCCTCCCACACTTCCCCCACCCCAATCTACTTTTATCAAGACATGCCCAGTTTAAAAACATAATTTCCTCATAGGTCAGGTTTTCTAAATCTTTTATCTTTTTTGTTGCTCTCCTCTGAACTCTCTATAGTTTGTTCACGTCTTTCCTAAAGTGTGGTGCCCAGAATTGGACACAATACTCCAGTTGATGCCTCCCCAGTGCTGAGTACAGCAGGACAATTGTATCCCTTGTATCATATGACATTCCTGTTAATATGCATGAGAAGGATATTTGCCTTTTTTGCAGCTGTCACACTGTTGACTCAGATGCAGTTTATGACCACTACAACCCCCAGATCCTTTTTGAGCAGTACTATCAGTCAGTTATTCCCCATTTTGCAGTTGCACATTTGATTTTGCCTTCTTAGGTGAAGTAATTCACAATTGTCTATAATGAACTTCATCTTTTTGCATTCAGACCAATTCTTCAATTTGTCAAGATAATTTTGAATTTTAATCCTGTACTCCAAAGTGCCTGCAACCCCTCCCAGCTTGGTGTCATCTGAAAATTTTATAAACATACTCTCCACTCCATTATCCAAGTCATAAATGAAAATATTGACTACTATCGGGCCCAGGACTGACGGCTGCAGTATCCCAGCAGACGCTCTCTTGCAGTTTCACAGCAAACCATTGATTACTATCCAGGTACAATCTTTCAAACAGTTGTGCACCCACCTTCCAGTAATTTCATCTAGACCACATTTTCCTATTTGGTAGTGATCAGTCACAGACATCTCATAAACTGCATGTTAGACTAACTCTATTGTACTTTTAATCTCCAACAGTAGTTCTTCTAGTGTTCCAGATCTCTGAGAATCTTCAAGTAGCAGCCATTTCTTTTCATTTCTCTCTCTCTCTTTCTAGGCCTGGGTCAGCTGATTCAGGCTTGCAGTACTCAGGCTGAAGAGCTATAAAATTGCAGTGCAGACATTCAGTCTCAATCTGGAGACCATGCTCTGACCCCCGCCCCTGGGTCCCTGAGCCCAAGCCCAAATGCAGCCTGAGATCTAGAGCTCTGAGATCTGGTGCTCCAGGTTTTGTTTTGTTTTTGCAGTGTAGACATGCCCTTAGTGTCCGATTCAAGCAGAGGCCAGTGTAGAACCACTTGGTCCTACAGCCTGAGAGTACAGGGGAAGTGTATAGATGTTGTAGACTGCTGCTCCATGCCACTCTCTGATTGGCTCCAACCTCCCCAATCCTTACACTCCAGGCACCCCCAACAAGGCACCACAAAAGCATAATCTGCAACAAGCCATTGTATTGGCCACTGAAAGGGAGTAGCGTCCTTCCATGCTCCCTCTTCCACAATGCTTCAATTCCAATATCTGTCCAAACCTGGCTTTGTATTTCACTACACATGTGGAATTCATCTTTAAATAAAAACAGGGTTCCTTCCTGATGCAAGAAAAAAGATAAAGATATAAGCTAGGTTTTTATTGGCTGCATAACAGATGTCATATTCTGTTTTCTCAGCACATTCACACTGGCTAATTGCATACATGGTCATGCACAGTCCCTGTTGCATCTAGATCCCTCTGGGATTCACTGACCTACTTGATTGCCAGGGCTGAGAGTCCAGCGGGTATGAAGAACTGCCCCATGGAAAACCAATACAGCACATTGTTCCATGTCTATAAATTATCGATACAATCTGACTCACCTGAAAGTTTGTGAATAAAAGGCCAACAAATACCAGCCAAATGAATTGCCAAGTTTAATTCAAGAAAAGTTGCAGGTACATTTTTGCTCTTTTCACCCAGCTCTTTTGGTGACTTAAAGGCAACCGTAACCCCCAAAACTTTAGCATATCTTATCACTTCAATCAATGGGAGTTTTGCTATTATCTTCAGCAGAAGCTGGAACGGGTGCATGTTTAATAAGTAACGAGTCATTTGGACAATATTAGAACAATCTCTCACAATTGGAACACTTTGCAATACTTAATTATACATATGAATGCTTTGTCTGAACTATCATCTGTTTGCATTTTGGATCTCAGCCATACAATCTGCTGATGGTTTCAGGGTTCTCTGTACTTTTACTTTTTAGCAGAACACAAACCAGAAGAAGGGCTAACTGTAATCTGGTAAGCATATGTTCTTCTGAGTGTTTCTAACCCCAGCCTCCACATTTTTTTTTATTCTTGTATAAACTGTAATTGAGAAGCCATTTGTCAACTATGCTCTAACTATATTAGGACTCTCTAGATAGTGTACATTGTTTACTGTTTGTTGGCCGACCCAGTTTAGTAGTATTTTGCACCTATATGCCTTCCTTTGGAAGATTTCAAAGCAGCTTATGAGAGTGGGTAAATGGTATAACAGACAAGGAAACAGAGGTACAGAGACATGAAGGGACTTGCCCAGGTTAATGTAGCAAGTCTGTGGCAGACCCATGGGCGCTGCATGTCCATAATTTGTCCCCATGTCTCCAAGACTTTCAGTACCCTGGTGCAGTCCCCCAGGTCTGATTCCTCCAGATCACGAATATGTAAATTAGAAAGCAATTTGTCTCTCCCACCTATTCTACTCATCACTTTATTCCTCTGGGAACTTTCACCTCTACAGCTTTCCCTTATTTACCTAGCCAATGGAGTGCCAAACAGACACAACAATTATGTCCATTAATTAGACCATCCAAATCATAAACCTATGGAAGTACCGGTTAATGAAAATTTCATTAAGCAAACGCCTGCAGTCTAGATTCTCACGTTGTTTTAGGATGTCTCCTGGAAGAGTTTGATTCAGTAACAATAATTTAAAATAAAACTATGCCATTAACACCTTACTCTTACATGTTTCTTTTTATTTAGCTATATCCATTTGCCTTAAAAACAGCTCTGAAACTTCAAAAATAAGAACTCTCTCATAGCAATAATAGATTTTAAAATAATTTGGCATCTTTTGAAATGTTAGAATATAGGAATAAGTTCAACAGTGTGATGAGAGAACAATTTGTGTGATTGATTTTAGAGTATGATTCTTCCCTCTCTTTTTGTTCTTGGCACTTGTCCCATAGAAAACAATCTCCTCTTTCTGTTAAAAAAGCTTAAGAAAATAGATTTTGAGGATTTGATCCTAATAATTACAGCAGTTGTCAGAGGCTAATCACTCAGAAGTTTACCTTTTTGCACAGTCAGTTGTAGCTGCTCCCAGTGTTCAGGATCCATTTTGAGGTGGCTAGATTTGGACCTATATAGAACATGAATGACCAAATCTTTAAACTTGTTGCAGTCTCAAACCCAGATACCTAATTCTGTTACTTTCCTCCCTAAAATTCCAGTTGGCATAGTGAGACTTATAGCACTCACAGTGGTCTGAGGTTTATTGCAATTAGCTTTATAGTTAGATATGCCCCTCAAAGTCAGTAAGAATTTAAACAGTGTAACGTGGATGTGTAACAAACAAGGGAATAGCAACATATAAACCTACTGATCCCTAGTCCTCCTTACCCGGCTCTCAGTTTTGCCCATTTGCTATAATTAACAGCTCCAAGGCAACACCAGAAAATAGTGGGGACATAGGGCAGCCTTGCCTGGTATCCTTGAAAATCGTGAAGGACCTTGAAAAAAATCTAGCATTACTAACAACTGCTCAGTCTAGGGCAATTCAAATCGTTGACAATTGAAAGCCTAACCTTCGTAACAATTGCTAGTTCAGTGTTTGTATAGAGCAATTTAAAAGCCAAATCTGTGTAACACAGAATAGATATTTCCAACCAATTCTTTCAAAGGAATCATCAAAGTCCAGGATAACAGCTGCAATTTGGGTATCTTTACGGTGATTCAAACAGCAGAAACTCTCTTAGTTGTCAACATTCCACAGAAGTTCAGTAGGGACACACCATGTCTGGTATATTAGGTGGTGCAGAAGCAGCTAAAGGGGAAAACCAGCTCCTCTGCTTGGATGATGCCTTTTCTGTGGTATTTGCTATCCTTACAGCATGTATAATACACCTCTAAGTCTGTCATGATCATTTTGGAAATTCAAGTATTCCACTTACCTCTTTGCACTCTCAGTCCCAAATTTATGACAGGATTCTTCACACATTTTGATAAAGTATCCATTCATATTTTTTGTATACTCTTTGTAAATGCATCCTGCCATAAATTCACCAACTTAGCGTGCTTCCTTATGGTGAGACCCAGCATTGCAGCCTCTCTGCTTCACTCTCCTCTTTTCCCTCTGATGGTCTGTGCAGTGATTTGGTCCTCCAGCAGGTCACACTAACAGTCCCACCCCTTCCAAGATGACAATGTCGAAACTCAAAACCCAAGGAACAAAAACTCTTCCACCCTTCCTGGGCTCAGTCTGCAGCACATCCTTTGCCCCTCTCCTGGGCTCTGTAGAATGTTGTTTGTTTCATTCTGTCACAGAGTGCTGCCTTCTGGGACTTTTTTCCCTAGAGGACCACCTCCTCTCAAGCTACTGATCTTCAGAGCTTTTTTCCCTTGGACTCTCCCATGGCTACTTTAGAAGGCTCCTTGTCCCCAGCTGCCTGCTCCCTTCAGGAACAGTCCCAAGGGACAAGCTCCATCCTGAAGGACCTTCAGTGGTTCCTTTCCCAGAGAGAGAAAACTCTCAACTACCTCTCCCCTGGGTTTCTTCCCCTCCTTGCCCTGCAATCCTTCCTTTATAGGAACCACTATGCTGCTTCTCCCCAGCGGCTCTAATCCTTAATTAATTGTCTCTCCTCCAGGTGCCACCGAATGGGCAAACTGAGCTCTCTGGCTCCCCTTAATACTGCCACTGCCATATGTGGTATCCACTCACATCCCATAGTAATTAATTTACCATCAAAGGCAGACTGCTCTCTCTCATTAACCTCTTTGAGAGATCACGGTTTGTTCCCAGCACTCTTCCTGCACCTCCTGCATTCCATGCTGCTACTAAATCATTTTACACAGACAAACATGGGTAAGTTTAGATATAATATACATATCTATAAAATGGGCATTACAAATGGAGTAATGTTATTTATACTAAGCCCCATAAATTAGCAAAGCACTTAAGCAAGCGCTCAGCTTTAAACATATTCTTAAGTGCTTTGCTGAATGGGAAGACAATACACAGACTCCAGCTGGTACAGAATGTGACTGTCTGTCTTCTTCATGGTTTAGATTTTCCCTGAGCACCTCAGACCCATGCTCCAGTCCTTCTACTTCTCCACGTGAGTTTTCAATACCAGTTTAAAGTCTTCACCCTAATTTTCAAAGCAATTTATGGATCAAGTCCCAGTTACATGAAAGAACAAATTTTGATTTAGGAATTGCCCATCTGTGCAACGTCTAGTAAAACTTTATGGCATTAGGTTTCTTAACCAACTGTTCTATGGATTTAACAAGCTAGAACATAACTTTACAGAACTGAACAGGCACATCAGTGTTATGACTGTAGGTAAAATTAGTGAAAGATTTTTCAAGGGAAAATTTTTCCATCAGAAAATGTTGATTCTTCAAAAGTGAAACATTTGTGGAACATGTTGATTTTGACCAATAAAAAATCATTTAAGAACAACAACTGAAATTTAACAATTTGATTTTCCATTTTGAAATTATATTTGTTTAATTTTTAAAATACACTATACAAAATAAAAAATTCAAAATCAGAACATACATTTAGATAGAAACAACTATTTTTTCTAGAATTTCATTTTTGGGATATTTCATTTTTTTTTGATCCAAACTAATTTACTGGAAACCAGATGTATGTGCTTTAAATGGTTGCTTAAGACACAGTCCTTTGCCAGTAGATGTGTTCCTCAGAGCAAGTATCACCAAAATAATTTTAAAATCAGTGTAGAAAGATTGAAGTGTAGAAGATTTTTCCTTATGCTTTAATCACTTATCTTTAGCTTTCAGCACATCCCAATCACTATTGCTGTCAGGTTAGATGTCAGATTAGCTTGCAGTTAGTTGGCTTAGTGACAGGGTTTATTTCAATTGTCTTTGTTTCAATTACTACTTATACTATCTTTAATAATAATAATAATCTGTTTTCCCAAATTTGTCCTATTCCAATATTGTATCACCTCTAATGTCCAGTATTAACAGGTGTCTCCATATTGCATTTGCTTCTCTGTCCAAAAGACTCATTGTAACTTGTCCCAGACTGAATCAGTAAATAGCACCTATCATAGGCTTATTAAATACAGAATGCTGCAGACATTTGGAGATGATAATGACTCGGTCTTTGACAAGCACAAGCAAAATTGCTTGTGTACTTCTGAAGTAATGTGAGCTCAGTCAGTGAACATTAGTAGCATACAATCCTCAGCTCCAGAGCCACTGTTTAGTGGTGTTCAAATTGACCGTGAGCTCTTAACTGTAATTCTGTTTTTACAGCCTGTTCAGAGTCTGAGGTTTCATGTTTCTTAATTGATAATTATGTCTTGAAGATGATAATGTAGTACATCTAGTGGTGTGCCATGTGTTTCTAGCACTTTCACTCAGTGTAACTAATCAGATCAAAGGTGAGCAATAAATACTAGTACCATGGAAGATGTCAGCTGGTGTTTGATAGTGTTTGGAAAATGTGTGACAGTTGGAAAGGGTATTAAAAAATCCTTAATCTTTGAACAAATAGAATCAGCGATAGGAACAGCAATAGAAGACAAAATTATTTCTTTTGGACTAGAAAGGGATGCATTGAAATAGTACGTTTGAGCAAAAACTGAACAAGATAAACTGCTCCCATGAGTTTCCCAGCACAGTTTTTCACAAAGACATACAGATGAGGCCTTTACTACTTTTCAGTGCTCATCTGAAGCAAACACCTCTCAAATTTTGGGGACAAATTCATCCCTATTAACATCAGTGGAGAAAATATGACTGCCAACGAAAGCCCCTCAAACCATTATACTAATTCTAAGCTTGCCTAAACTAGCTAACGGTTTACTTCAGACACATAGCGAGATCTGGGCAGACTTTGTAGCTAAGCTATAACACACATAAGATACTAGTCTGCAATACATCCACTATCTGTCAACCTCCACTCACTTCCTAACGCAGTTCATTTTCTTCCATTTGATAGAAATAAAGGGGAGACAGGTGTGGCAGGGGGAGGAGGGAAGATGGAGAGATGGAAAGAGAGCAAGAGACTTATTCACAATGATATCAGTCTTCACTTAAGATAGTGAACGTGAACCTTGCTCTCAAAATACTGACAGTATCATCTCTTATGACAATTTTAAAGCATTAACAGTTCCAGGGTTTGCACAGACTCAGTATTTGAAAGCATTTGTAGAGTTTACAAAACCCTTGCCTATGTTAAGCCTGAAGGCTAGTGACAACACACTTTTTAGGCATCAATGCAGTTAATTCAGAATAATTTTAAATGTAGTAGAAGCAAAAGTGAGATTTTCCCCTGAAAAGGCCAACGTATTGGGCTTATATGACCCAATAGTGTGGGAGTAAGATAGCCCCTTGCAAATAAAATCCAAAAAACACTGAATGACAAAAACTGTCATTGTTGTTAAGGATGGTAGAGAAGTTTGCTGCAAATTTTACCTTGCAGACTTTTTAGAACATTGCTAGAAAGAATTTGCTAGAGTCTTGGGAAATGTACTTCCCTTTACTTGCTACTAGCAAAATCTTTTTATGGTGGCGTTACTGTCAAATTCACACACTTCACGATGTCAATTGTTCATGGTGTCTGCTTCCTCAGTGCTAGCCCCAAAGTACATCCAAACCTCTATGACAGATCTCTTTTTTACCGAGATTTGTGATTCATTTAAGGAAACAACTGGGGAAGTACCCACATTGCTGTTATTGCATAAGAAGAGTGCAGGAGCCCGAAGAGAAATATACTGAATGTGTTAAGGCTTGAAGCTCAAAAGAAAAAGGAAGTTACAAAGATCAGAATGAACTAGTGGACCACAAAGATAGCAAGGGGAATAGGAGGAATAAGTAAAAATATATCCAGAAAGAAAAAGGAATGAGGGCCAGATCCAAAAACTCCCATTAACTTAAACGGGCTTTGGATCAAATCCTAAGTGGTGGATGGATGAGTGAAAAAAGGATAATCTAACCATAGAAAGGAAGGAGCTATGAACATCATCAAGTGCATTATGGAATTTAATACAAATCTTGGTAACAATCTGAGGTTGCTGTTATGAGACTGGAGCTCACCAAAACTGGAAAACTGTGCCTAACAATACCTGCAGGGGTGGTGCTCATGCCCTCTAGTCCCTTAGTCCCTCAATAGACTATTTAAAGGCAGAAATACTCCAGCCCCCTTCAGTTCCTTTGCACCCAATGTCAAGAGTAGTGACTCTGATGCACAGGAGATGGAGGGTGGGTCGTGGAACACACATCAGCATTCACATCTCAAAAAACTAGAGTTACAGTACAAGTAAGTAGCCATCTTTTCTTCAAGTGGTTGCAGACATATATTATACTCAGGTGACTCACAAGCAGTATCAGAAGGAGGTGGAGCTCAGAATCTATTTAAAAAGCAACTGCAAGACCATCTTCCCAACATTTGCATCTGACCTGGATGCAGATGTAACAGCACAACGTTTGGTAAAAGTATGTATGGAAGATCAAGCGGCACGCCTGCAAATGTCCAATATTGAAATGTCACTGAAAAATGCAATAAAAGATGCTTTGTATGTTGTCAAATTGGCTTTTAATCTCTGCAGAAGTGAAGTCTGAGCTATCCCCATAAGTCATTGTGATACAGGATGTCTGTGCAGAGACCGCTTGACCCTTCGTGCAATCCTCAAAGGAAACAAAAAGATGAAATGATGAACGAAATGGCTTAGCTCTTTCTAAGTAAAATGTCAAGCACAGTCTTACATCCAAGGAGTGAAGATGCTGTTCGTCAGCAGTGTAATGAGGTTTGGAAAAAAAATATATAGGTAAGTAAATTACCTGGTTAAGATGAAATTATGACACCACCTTAGACAGAATCTTAGGACGAGGTTTTAAGGCAATCTTGTCTTTGAAAAACTGAGTACTTGAAGGGTCGTCATTAAGGCCTGCAGCACACTAACTCTTCTTGCTGAAATAATGGCAGAGACAGAGAACAAGGTCCCACTGAAGAATCACTTCCTTTGCTGGTGGAAAGAATCGGGTAAACCCCTTTCAGAAATTTGACTATGACGGAGTTAATAAAAACTGACTTTCCATGGACTGGAGGATGAAATGCCAAAATCACTGCCAAGTGGACCTTCAGTGAATGAAGAGATAGATCAGAGGACTGGAGAAGTAACAGTTCAGGATATCCTGAATGCAGAGCCACATCAGTTGAATCCCATGGGCTAAGGAATAGTTGGAAAAACATTTCAATTAAACAAATAGGTAGTACCCATCAAGAGCTTTCTACTATTCAGTAGAACCTGCCAAACAGCTTTGGAACAATGCCCCTCTTCCTTGTCCAGTGCTAGATGTGAAATCCAACCGTGGTAATGAGTCAGCATATAGGTATAAACAAGGGAGAAGAATGGGTGGATGAATGGAAAGACTGAGGAAGTCAGAAGAACAACATTGTCTCGGCCAAGCTGGTGTGAAGAGAATCAGTCAGTCTGGCAAGATCCATACTCAACTTACAGATAACCTGAAGAATGAGTGAGATCAGAGAGGAAAGCACCGATCCTCAATTCAGATGAAACTATACTCTGCTGAACATAAGGAGCTATGCAGGAATTCTGCAACCATGAGGCCCTTCTCATATCCACAGCTGATGCCATTATTCCGGAAGACGCATCCTTCACATCCAAGGCCAATTGGAACAAAGTTTTGGACAGCACATGGTCCTCTGCAATGAATGCCTTAAACTCTTCCTTGGAGATTTCTGGCAACTTATCTGTGAATTTGGACGTAGTGCCCCATTGATAACAGTGCCCGTTGATTTGCAATGCACATCTGCAATGATGAAGTTGTATACATTTTTCTCCCCATCAAGTCCAGCTTCTTAGATTCTTTGTCCTCGGGGGTGGACTTATATCTTGTGAACTAGAGCCCTGCGAGTCTTCCAGTGGTAGTGGAGGAGCTACCCCCAATGGAGCAAATTAACAAACAGCCTCATCCAAACATCAATATGGAGATGGCATATATACCGTGGATGAACAAGCAGTTGGTACTTTCAGTACCAAAACAGGCATTGCAGATCCACTTGGTACCAGAGCAAATGACAGTCCTAGAGCCAAGGCCAATACCGACCCCGAATACACGATCTGCAGTGAAAACATTGTTGGTGTAAAGACAGCATCTGTACTGATGGGCCTCTCAGTATCGAAAAGGATGCTGACCACAATGCTGCATTTTGACATACGGTGCCGATGAATGAGGCAGCTTGGCAACTCTGAGGTATAGCAGTAGAAGTGGCAGCAGCCCTGGCCTCTGAATGTTCCTGAATTACTTGGGAATCAGAAATGGAGAAACAGAATGGATCTGACACCACCTAATACACTAATGGTGTAGAGACAGCCGGTGCTGATGCCATTGTTGTCAGTACTGGACTCAACAGATGCCCCATGGCTGGAACTAGCATTGAGGGTACAGTGGCCAAGTGCTGATGGCACAATAATGGGAAGGGGTTAGATGGCCCAGTTCTAACCAATGTACCAGAAGAGTCATGGTGCCAGTCAGCACTCTTCTTAAAAGATGAAGAGGAATCTCTCTGTGTTCTGGAATGACCTCCGTTCATTTTTGAATTCTTCCTCAGAGCACCAGAGGAGGGAGGACCATCCCTCTTCCTCATAGGGGAAGCACCAGATTGTGCCAGGAGCAATGTCCAGTGTTGTCTCGGAAGGAGAGTGCGGGGCCATATGCACTGTGCCCAATTACCTAAGTGGACCTTACAGCCTGCCCTAGAAGATGCTGCTTCAGACCCAAGTCCCTCACCATCTGTATTCTCTTTTAAAATTACTTGAAGATGGAGCACCTTTCTTTAATGTGTCCTTCTTCCAGGTGCAACAAACATCGCATGCAGGGGCATCACTACTGGGGATAGCCATGCCAAATGATGGACAATGTTTAAACCAGTGAGGGCAACAGAGTTAGGGGAGGGATAGCTCAGTGGTTTGAGCATTGGCCTGATAAATCCAGGGTTGTGAGTTCAATCCTTGAGGGGGCCATTTAGGGAACTGGGGTAAAAATCTGTCTGGAGGTTGGTCCTGCTTTGAGCAGTGGGTTGGACTAGGTGACCTCCTGAGGTCCCTTCCCACCCTGATAGTCTATGATTCTATGAACTATCTATCTATCTTAACTAACAACTACAAATTCAATCTAAGGATATTGTTAAACTATACTATTTACGATATACAGTGAAGTCCCAGAAACACGGAAATAAGAAACATGAGGTATACTACCACATTGATTGCTCTAGCCGAGGGCAGTGAGAAAGAGTGAGGGTGTTTGAGAGATGCTGCCTTTAACTAGCCTGGAGAGGAGCAAAGGGACCAGAGGGCACACACACCACCAATATGGGTACTGCTAGGTAAAATGCTTTGGTGCTCTTGGCATGCACACACTTGAGTAGAGTACATATCTGCAACCACTCAAAGAATGTGATATAAAACAATAACCTGCAGTGATACTAAGTGTTAGATGAATATCTATGGTACAAAAGGGAGACTGAATTCATGCATCTTGATGATAACATCATGGAGACTTAGGACTTCTTAGGTACACAGAGTGAAATTCTTCCCTGTGCACAGGTCCAGCACAAGACCTATGCATTACTTATATCCTTAAAATAGGACTCAAGTGGGATTTAAGTGGTGCAAAGGTCTTGTGCTGCAGAAAAGTGAATTTAGATACAAGATCCATTGTAAAATTGTGCCTTATACTAAAGTCCCCCATCCCATTTTTTTTTTAAACTAAGCAAGGAGAAATTGCTTATAGCTAAAAGAGTTCAGGACATCAGAGCAAAAGATGTGGCCAAGAATTCACTTAACATTTTAATTTCTTCGATGTTCTAATGGTCAAGATTTTGCATTCCTGCAATTAATAAAATATTAGATTCCTGCAAGAAGAGAGCCTGCATCATGCCATAAATATTTTGTATGTATCCCAAACCACACACATTAAGTCGGCAGTCATGTGCATTGTTTTTGCAGCCTCTAAACTAGTGTTTAAAAAGTTATTTCCCCTAAAATACAAGTGGTAAGTGATCAGCAATGTTTAATAGTCCTTAAACTTGGAGATCATTGTTCATAGAACAAACAATAACTAACATTTCTCCAACAAAATTGCTTTCATTTATATAATTGCAATAAGACCAGATCTGTGCCAAATACTAGGGGGTATTTGCTGAGTTTTTAAATGCTTTAATTAAGTTTATAACTTGTCAAGTTCTGTTGATATCATTGCTTAATGTACTCTATTCAAAATTAAATAGAAGAAAATGATTTGTTGGGCTTTTTAGGAAAAAAACATATTTGTTAACCATTCAAATAGTGACTATTCAGCCCACTTATTTTCCTTATCAGCCTCAAGCAAGATGAGCATTCCCTAATAAGATGTTTTTCCCTTATTGTATTTACAAACTGTTCACAAGGATGAAACATATGGGGCCAGTCTCTCTCTCTCTCTCTCTCTCTAAACAAACATACTGGTACTGTATGTAGCACTTCTAGCAGGCTTTAGTGAAACTGCCTAAAATCTGATGCCTCTCCCATGGCAAAGAAGCCACAGTAAGACCTAATACTGATAGGTATGGTTTACTTGCCTCAAACAATTAAAAAACTAAACCCAATCTTTTTGAGGATCAAGAGTTCACCTTGTCTCTGCTTTTTTTTCCTCATCAGTTCTGGTCAGATCTTTACTTCCAGGGTTCATTTGAAGCTGGAAGTGTTAGTTCTGCAGCCTTGCTTTTTCCCAGCCCAACTCCAACATCAGCACATTAGACCACTTCTTCATCCTTCTGCATCCATTACCTCAGCTTAGTTTTGCTTTTATCACTGTTCACTTAATAACGTGTATAGGAATAACATAGTATCTCTTTAAATAATTTGTGAGCCCTCCAAAGACCTGCACAGTGTTCTGTGTTGTGGAAGCCACCAAAACCCACCAGAGCACATGAATGTAAGTAGCTAGGCACAGCATGTTTGTGTATATTTACTACACTGATTATTGGGAACTCAGGTGTACCTGGGTGATTTACTTATATAGTTTTTATTGTATAAGGAACGATATAACACTTAATATGTAACACAGGGCTTTCCACTACATACTGTAATTTACATTTATGAGGTTTCTTTTGACTTTCTTCTTTTTTGTGGGTTTGCTTCCTGCTCAAACTTATTTTTCAGTAATATTTTTTTCAGCCATTCTTCCTCCCACATTGTATTACTTCCCCGTTCTCTCCTGGGTTATTTCAGTCACTCCTCCCCTTCAATCTCTTCTTCACCGTCAATCCTACCCTCCTCCTTTTTTTACTCAACCCCCTCCCCCCAGCCCTATCACTGTTACTGTCTTCTCTACCCCCTAAACACACACAATGTTGCTAATTCTCACTTTTAAAAAAAATCATGCATCTTACCATATCTAGTGTTTCTCATAAAGTCTCAGCTTCTGGAATCATGTGAACACATCCGAATCTCAGCTTTCATTTTTAAAAAGTTTTCAGACCTCATGATTGTAAAATAATTGAAAATGTGAACCTTAAGGGCTCACAAACTAGAAGGAAAATAACTTTTATTTTTTTGAAGCTAAATCTCTTTTGGGGGGGTACAGGGAGGGCTGACTCATGGGGTGAGAGATTCTCTTCTCTGATCCAGCCCCTTTACACCAGGTAAAAAAAGCTGAAGAAGTGGAAAAGGTATCTAAAAGTCCCAGATCTAGCCAGAGATTTAATCCTCCCTGCCCAATGCAGGAAATGACGGAGACATTGCAGGCTTTCCAACAAGTTTCCCTTTAAAAGTCCTACCATACTAGGTGTGCTAGGGTGGAGGTGTGGCAGGATGGGGCTGCAGAATGCAGTGCTGCAGATATTCTGGGCAGTGCTGTGTTCCACAGGGAAGTCCAGAGAGGCTGCTTTAACTTAGGTCTGGTCTACACTACAGACTTATGTCGGTATAACTGCATTGCTCAGCGATATGAAAAATTCTACATCCCTGAGCAATGTAGTTATACCAACCTCTCAAGGATTAACTATGCTGATGGGACAGCTCTCTCCCCTCAGCATAGAGAGTCTTCATTAAAGTGCTACAGTAGTGCCGTTGAGCTGTTGCAGCATTTTAAGTGTAGACGTGCCCTTAGATAGCCCACTTGGTTGTCTAAATAACACTGGAGGTGACAAAACCGCACCATTTAGAGGTGCAGCACAGAATCTCATCCATTATTATTGAACACTTGGGATTGGCATTGACAATATTAAACACAGCCCTCTCCAGTCCATACATTTACCTTCCCAAGACCCTGTACAGCTAGAACACCAGAACACCTACTGGGAACGATGTTGGAGCTGGAGTGAGGTAGGGGGAATGGTAATTCACTGGGCAGTAGCTGCAGAAGGAGAAGGATGGGAAACAGAATAAGAAGCACTGCAATGAGCCGGGGGGAGGAGGTGCATCTGCATGACAACAAGCACAATGTAGCACCATGTGCTGTCTGACAGAAGTTGGTGGTAGTGGGGTAGGGGTGATGTGAACAGGAGCTGCAAAGCTATTTCAAGAAAAGGGCTGTGTGGAAAATAAAGGGCAGTATACCAATGAGCCCTCTATTGCTTTCTCAGCTGTTCCCTGTCCATTGCTTTAATAGTTAAGAATACTTTGGGGAGGAAAGAGCACAAAATGTAAGGCCTGTTAGATTGATCAAGTTCTGTAGGTGGAGAACTGAGACCAGGGTATTGTATTGAGAATGGGAAGGCAATCTGAGAGGCAATGTTCGGGAGAACTGATACATGTACATTCACGCTAACTTTACACTAAAACAAATGTAAAAACCAATTTTCAAACACAAGGATGGCCTTCAGCATACAACACTTGCATTTAGTCTCAATATTTTGCAGAACTCTATACAGCTTTGATTTTTACCCTCGGGAGGTATGTGCTGCAAAATTTTGCTTTGTGCAATTTATTGTGCCAATTTCCAATATTTTCACATCATTGATATGCATCTCACAAATGGTTTAAAGATCAGCAGCCCAGCTGCGAATAGCAAAACATACGGACGTGTGATATTTATAGAGAAAACTGTCAAATTTCACTAATCCAAAGTAGTCTTTTGAAAGAGAGTGAAATATGAAAACTTAGGTGCAAACACACCCCATGCTTTACAAATCTTACATGATGGAGTTTTTCTTCTTAGTATAAATCCCTGGTTCTAGTTCCAAAATATGGATGATATTGAAGAGCTCTATCACAAGGCCTCACATTGTCTGATATTTCTAATGTCAACATGTCATCTGCTGTTGCCAAAGGAGCCAATGGAGAACCGTATTTTTAGCCATTTTAAATTGCACACATGTTGTTAGGAGTAGCAAACTGCCCAGTCTATTTGCAGATTGGCAGGGACCCAGCACCTGCCACTTTCCAAATTATAATTGATTCTTTTGGCAAACCTCTAGCTGTGCTGTCCATAAAATAAGGACACATACCCTGCTTCTTTTATTCATCTTAAACAATATTTCACAACTAAAGCTACTGGATGAATGACAAAATAAGCTTCAAATTGTACTCTGCAAGTTGCTCCATGATGAACAGTCAAAACGAAATGAAAGGATACCGTAAAGTGCAATCCAAATGTATGCATTCTAAGGGTATTTTCATCTTCTGCTTTAACCAATGAGAAGAGGGAAGAGAGGAGAGTAGACATGGCTGCTAGGGAGGAATCTCAGGCATCAAAACTGGTGGCAGATAGGATGACCAGATGAGAGATATCGGGATGCAGGGGCGGGAGGGGGGAAGGGGGAATGTTGGAGGAGGGAAAAAAAACAGGAGCCAGCGGCGGAGGAAAAAAGCAAAAACAAAAGCAAAAAAAAGCAAGAGCCACTGGAGCATAGGAAAAATTGGTGGGGGCTGAGCACCCACCGGCAGCTCCATGCCCTGCCCCCTGTACCAGCTCGCCTTCGCTCTGCTTCCACCTCCCCTGGGCTGGGTGCCACGTCCTGCTTCTCCCCCCTCCCTCCAGTGTTTGCACCACCATATAGCTGATTAGCACAAGCCTGGGAGGGAGGGAGGGACGGATGAGGAGGAGGAATGTGGTGTGCTTGGGGAAGAGGCGGGGCCAGGGTGGGGATTTGGGGAGGGATCCAATGGGGCAGTGAGGGGGTGGGGCTGGGGGCAGGGCAAGGGCAGGAATCTGGAGAGGGATCCAATGGGGGAGGGAGGGGGCTGAGTCGGGATGGAGTTGGGGCAGGGGGGCACAAGCCCCCTCCGCCTGTGCGCCGGAGGGCAAAATATCGGGACAATTCATGTCCCGACCGATGTTCTGTCAGGACGCGGGACAAACAAGTAAATATCGGGACAGTCCTGATAAAATCGGGATGTCTGGTCATCCTAGCCCCGCTGGCAGATGCTCCCAAATGATTCAAAAGAAGCCAGGCTGGTCTTGCTTTACAGCTGCTCCCCATTAGAAGTGAGGATATTGCCTTTCATAGCTACCATCTGCTTTCAATGCCTCCTATAGAAAATGAAGGGAGGTCATGTAATTACTCAGGATGGCAAGGGGAGGAGGAAGGCAGGATTATTTTTGCAGGCAGATCCTCTAATCTCATAGTGAACTTTTGAGTGAAAGAGAATATATCACTTGGTGTCAGTTTGCATATGCCTTACTCCCATTGCTGAGCACTTACTCACATGAGTAAGGACTTTAATGGGATTACTTAATAACTCAACAGCAATATTACCAACACTAAGAATTTCAAAATGAAGAATCAGGCCCAAAATAAACAGAAGATTCTCTTACAATTCATGAAATCATGAGATTTTAAAAATAATAAAAAAATTGTTCTGTTTTCTTGAGACTTTAGGGTTCATGTTTTCCAGAATCCCGGGGGCTAGAAATTGACTTTGTTCAAAATAAGGACTGAGAATCTCACAATCATATAATTCCAGGAGCTAGGTTTTTTAAAAAAAATAATCAATATCATGAGACTCGTGATTAAATTGGAAGAATGTCTCTAGTGGATTATCACAGGGTTGCATCCTGGATTCTGTACTTTTCACTATTTTCATTAATGACTTGAGTAACAGAATACACTTATAGAATTTGTCGATGACACCAAGCTGGGAGGATCTTCAAGTATTCTGGAGGACAGGATTAGAATTCAAACTTACCTTGACAGTTTAGAGAACTGGTCTGAAATCAACAAGATGAAATTAAATAATGACAAATGCAAACTACTACGCTTAAAAAAAAATCAGTTGCACAGCTACAAAATGGAGAATAACTGGTTGGACAGTAGTACTGCTGAAAAAGATCTGGGGAGGGCGTGGCTACAGTGGATCACAAATTGATTAAAAGTCAACAATGTGATGCAGTTGCAAAACAGCCTAATATAATTCTTGGGTATAATAACAGGAATGTCATCTGAGACACAGGAGGTAATTGCCGGCTCTACCTGGGACTGGTGAGGTCTCAGATGGAGTTGGGTGTCCAGTTCTGGGCACCACACTTTAGGAAACATTTTAACAAAATGGAGAGAGCCAAAGTACAGCAACAAAAATGATAAAGTTTTGAAAACCTGACCTATGAAGAAAGGTTAAAAAAAAAATGGGCAAGTTTAGCCGTGAGAAAAGAAGGCCGAGCAGGGACCTGGTAATCTTCAAATATGTTAAGGGCCATTATAGAGAGGACTGCGATCAATTTTTCTCCATGTACACAGAATTGTACCTGGTAGGACAAGAAGTAATGGGTTTAATCTTCAGAAATGGAGATTTATGTTATATATTAGGAAAAGCGTTCTAACTATAAGGATAGTTGAGCTCTGGAATAGGCTTCCAAGAGAGGTTGTGGAATCCCCATCATTGGAGGTTTTTAAGTACATGTTTCACAAATACCTGTCAGGAATTGTCTAGGTATATTTGGTGCTGCCTCAATGCAGGGTGATGGACTAGATGACCTGTCAAGGTCCCTTCCATCCCTGCATTTCTATCATTTTATAAATTCTGAGAGTTGGCAACACTGTATACCCATCAGTAAAGATTTCATAATCTGCCCTTTTAACAGCTTTCACATTTCATTAGGTACTTTGGTGTATATAACAATTATGTAAAACAAAACTTCACTGAAACTTGAATGAATTAATTCAAATGTTCTGTGAGGTTCAAACTGAGCCAAGGATTTTTAAAGATACCTTTCTAATTTCTAGGTAATACATTCCTCAAATTTGCATCCATTTATTACAAGGGAAACAACAAAGTATTTTGGGTATGTTGTTCTCCCTTCACACAATTATCTCCTCTGAAGATGTAACTCTCTAAATTATTCAGAAAATTTAACTCTTCCTCACCCCAACAAAAAAGAACAGAAATAGTTATTATATAGTATAAGATATTAAATTGTATTAATAGATATGGCAATGCTTCTAATACACCTATATGTGTAACTGTGCATTTTAGGGAAACACATTACGTTATGCTGCCTCTTTGTCTTGCTATGTGTCCTTTAATAAATACCATCTTTTAATAAAACCTTTGTATAAATAGATATTGCTCTTTCTTTGCAACAAAAATACGGCTTACGGGATTTATAAGACCCGGGATTTATAAGGTACTTTCTTTGATTTACGCCACATGCACAAGCAGCATTAGAAAACACTTTGTGAAATCTAATATGGTATTAGAAAAGAATGAGAACGTACATTGGACCAGATCTTCAGCTGATGTATATCCATGTAAAGCCTTGTGACTTATCAGCTGAGGATCTGGCCCACTGACTCATCAAAAGCTTGTGATATAATTACTGTGGTACTTTTAAAAAAGCTACAATGCTATTTAGAATATATTAATAATGCTGTCCAGAGCTAAATGGATTTGGCAGCCAAAGTAATGCATAACAGAACTCTTAAAAAGAAAACATACTACATGATTCAAAAGGAAACTCTTAGATATAGCAACAGAGAATTAGGACAAATATTTTCACTTATAAACCATAAAGCAGACTGCCTCTAGCCCACTAAATTTCAACAAAGAGCACACTATCAAACCTAGAATATGTATATGTTGTTTTGCGAATGTCGAATCAACATCTTATATGGCGCACATTGGCACTGGTGCCACTTGAGAATTTGGTCCATCATTCCAACAGCTCTTTTCTGACAGTGATTATATGAAAAACGTTATTCTACAAATATGAAACACCTGATATGTAAGCAATCTACCCAGATCCTGTGATTGAATGGTAAAAAACATTGCTGCTAAGGCCATGGGGAAAAAACAAGTAAGTGCACAAATGACATCGGGGCTTATCCATTCAAGCCTCTGATATGTTGGATTTCACTTCTTTTTTTCTCCTGTTAAACGACACTGAATCTTAATTTCTTCTATGGATCATTCTGCGTCAATATTTGTGCAATTAATTCTACCGAGACAAGACAACAGTCCAAATCCATAAATATTTACTTCCCACCACAATGGGAATAAATAGAAAGTTGATGTTACCATGAGAAAATTTTAATATGTTTTCATGTTTTTTTACCAGCACAGCTTTGCTGGTCATCCCAAGGTTGTAAGAGCAGTTTAATGTAATTGAGGGTATCATCCAAAGGATCATAAGAGTCTTTCTATTGACTTCAATGGACTTTGGATCAGACCCTGAGTGAAAACAAGCCTATATCTACGCCTCAGCTGGTAACCTTAACAGTTGGTCATTGAAGGAATAACAAAGATCTCAGGAAGGATATTTTTAAAAGGGCTTAGGGACTGATTTTTAAAAGATATTTATGTGCTTAACTACCATTGATTTATATGGGAGTTAAGCAAAATAAGCATAAAAATCTTGCCCTTGATCCCTTGGATCCCTTAAGATCTAATGAAAGCTAATAGGTCTCAGGTCCTAAAATCTGTAAATTGCATTCACTGTGCATGTTAGAAATTGGAATCAATTGTTATTTAATCACATAATGGGGGAGTGTCAGTGCTGGTAAGGTATCCTCTGTAAAAAATGCAAGCAGTAACTGTCACTCTGCTTTTTAAGATGAATGACTTTGGTTCTCAGTGAAATGGATACAAAAACATGAAGCCATAAAATGCAATGAAAGTTCATCAGTTGTACAATAGTGTTTTAGTCAGGTTGTTTCACCTCTAGGGGGCAGGAATTCACTGAATTTCATTCAAGCACTAGAGGTAGATAAAAAGGGGTAGATATCTTTGGGTGACCCATACTAACCAACAATCACATTAAGATGGTACAAACAATTACTCTATTAAAAATACATGGAATAACTAAATACATAAACATAAAAGCCACATAATAAAAGATAACATTGATCTTTGCTCAGTTAGCTATATACATATCAATCAAATATTGAACTCTTCCTGGCATCATCATTAATTATTGTTACAATTATTTAAAAAAATTACGAACAGGAGGTGGATGTAATTTTCTATGCAGTCCAGCTTTCACAGCACAAAGGTAGCTGACATTTCAAAAGAAAAACACACACACACAAAAAACATGATAATAAAATAAAACAACCTGCATCCATTTCACAACAGGAAACTTTGGTGATTCCAAGATCACTCAAGCTGTGCAAGAAATTCAATGCCTCAGGATAAAGCTTTGGCCTTCTTAGACAGTACTGCAGAATGGTAATAGTCAAGCCAAGAGTACTGAGGCCATCTTGTCAAGCTGAGAAGAGATTCGGGGCAATTTGCTCAACAGTGCTTCTTACTGCTGCTCCAATGCATGACCCCTAACTCCTACAGCTGACCACAGCAACATACCCATAAATCTGGAGACCGCAGAATGCAGACCATGTCTCATAGGGGCTACATAACAACACTGATCTTATTAACCAGGTCACCTGCCTAATGCTCAAGGGAGTAATTGGTTAGAAGCTTGCCAAACTGCTTTTCTACTGAAGCAAGACAATATCCTCCTCTTTCTCACTCCATCAGTGGAAAACTGAATGTACTGAGCCACTTCAAAATGATCCTTTTTGTTCTTAAAAATGAACAGTTCATGATTATTTAAAACATGCCTGGGTCATATACCTAGAGTTTGTCAACAGCTGTTGGCTTCGTCTCCAGTTCCTCCCCAGAATCTGACCCCAGGCCCAAAAGGTTTAATCATGATAAATATCCACTTCTGGTTAATCAAATTGGTATTTTTTCCACATAAATATGTTCTATAACCTCTTAGGGCCCAGATTTTTGAAATAGTCCCTAGAATGTTGCATGCACTTAAAACTGCATTTTACATGTAAATAGAAACTTGCAGGCACAAAACAACTAATTCCCATTGGGTCATTTTCTCCATTTGCATTCATAATTTTGCAGGTCACTTTTGAAAATGCAGGCTTGAAGGGCTTTATGGATTTCTGTTTAGTATAAATCAGTGGTGTTTCTTTCCTGTCTATATCGTAAGAAGTTATTTCTTTACAGTATGAAATGCCTGTATTTGTTTCATCGTGTATTTTAGAAAACAAAAAATGTATTTTAAAATTGACAAGTTACTTAAACAAAGAGCCTGATTTATTAATAGTTTTGCTTAACCAGTTTTTGAAGTGTAATGGATAACCACTGAGTTACAGGCTTAGGTTCCCTATAGTGCTGAGGGGAAGGATTTGTGCCCCCCTCACCCCTCCACCCCCATGGCAACTACACAGCTGCTCCATAACCACTACTTCTGCCCTGAAGATATAGCGGCTACCACAGTAGTGTGTGTGGCTCTCCTCACCTGCAGAAGAGGTCATGAACAGCAGAGACAGGATTTTCCCATATATACCTGGAATGTATACACACGCTGGCTATCACCCCATCTAGCCCCAGTAATCTTCCTTTCTTCAGGGAAATCTGTGGAGATGTGAGAGACAGAATTTCACCTACCCCAATCTGCAGGCAAGCCATAGGATTGACACAGAGCCTTTACTACAACACGTAGGCAGCTCATGCCTCACTGCAATCCTTATACAGAGCTTTGGTTTGCTTGATGCTTCTCCCAGTCTGCCCACAATATTCCTCAACATTGTCCTATTGGGCTGAATATTCATCTATTTCTAGTGGGTGTGTGACACTCCTTGAATCAGTGTGTTTCATTCAATGATTAATATGACATATGATTTCTACTTTATTTCCACAATTCAAATTTACATCACACCAATGTACAACAAGCTTAGGGAGACTGGCTAATAAAGCTTCAACTTGAATTTTCTTGACTCTCTGCTGATGGATTCTGTCTAAAAAGACTGTGATGGCTAACATGATCAAGATGTTCAATCTGAAGATACCAGTATTTCATATTGCTTGGAAGGCACAGAATGGAGAAGGGATCAAATTAATCTACGTGTTTCTCAGTTATTCACCAGGTCAGGTATGGGACATTCACCTCCTTATACCAGACTCCTGCGTTTGTTAGCTGACTGATATCTGAGGGGACAAATACTTGTGTGATTCAACAGGATCAATCCCATTAAGTGGGATAAACATAATCTGATGATCAAACTGTCCTGGTGAATGTTCATCCAGTCTCAGTTTTAGAAACAGTAGCGTGTCCTGTTGCTCAGATATTGGGACTAGCTGATGGGGACCCTGGAGAAGTGTCTGCTCAAACATAATTGAGCATTGAATAATGGTGGCTCCTGCTATCAAGGCTGTTATAGGCAATGTAAAAATGTGAATCCAGTTATGTGTATAAAAAGCAAAACAAAGTACATCATAGAGAGAAATACACCAGCAGGGAAACATATGGACAGAAGTATGTCTGAACACTGTCCATGAAGTATATACCCATTCACAGTGCTGGTAATGTTTCCTTTGGACATGAAGATATGTGTCACATTTTTCCACTAATGCACTTATTGTAGTTAAAAGGGCAGAATCTTGTCCTAAATACACTGAGGCTTTTAGAGAGAAGTAGCAAACCATGCCAATAATGACATCTGCTTAGCAGAAAGGTCCAAGGCTAAAGTTTGAGTGTTTACTGGATGGAAAAATAATAATTCTGAAAACATTTACAGCTTTTAAATGTTTGGCATTTTGTTTTCTTTTTTTCTTTTCAATGCTGAACTCCTTTTATTTTGTAGTTTTAAAAAGCTTCTAATGGTCTGTGCTCCATTATGACTCACAAAGGAAAAGTGCATGTTGAATTATGTGGCCCACCAATTCTCTGGAGAAGTGTATATGTATTACATTTTTTTCATTGATTGATTGAAAACTAGTGTTTTTGAATTTCTCCTTAAAAACAGATGTTAGTCTGCAACCTGCTCAAGATTTGCCACAAAAGTATACACTACATTAAATAGCATGTAGTAAGTAGTTTTATAAATTAGCATCAATACAACTGTTCAGTCTGATTATATTGTCACTGAAAATTATAATATAGAAGGTTTAAAGAAAACTATACAGTGGTTGAGTCAGGCTAAAAGGAAACAATTTCATCTTTCCATCAAATGCGGATCTGAATTTCTCCATTGTTCCCATATTCTGAACTTAGCCGCTGAAACTTCAGCTGTTTGTACAGAAATGTTCAATTCAATATACTAAGCAAAAATATCTACTGCCAAGGCCGGCTCCAGCTTTTTTGCCGCCCTAAGCGGCAAAGTGTGGGGAGGTGGGGGGAAAGATAAAGCCGATCGGCGACACTTCAGTGGCAGCTCAATTGTGCCACTTCATTCTTCGGCGGCACTTTGGTGGCAGCTCAAAGAGGAAGAGAGGGACTGAGGGACCCGCCGCCGAAGACCCAGATGTGCTGCCCCTTTCCATTGGTCGCCCCAAGCACCTGCTTCCTTCGCTGGTGCCTGGAGCCCTGTCTATTGCACATGTGTTAAATTCAGTGGCACTTCTTCCCCCCAACCCCGATAAATGGGAATGCATAACCTGTATACCTGAGAGTACAATCAAGCCTGTAGCCTACTGTAAATGTTCAAATTTAGCAAGTCAAATTTTAATCTTCCTCAACACTGAAAAAATTGAGTATATATGTATCCTAGCTGTAAGGTAAAACAATTAAAATTAGCTACTTTATATTTTTTTCTCTTCAAACACACTAATATAGATTTTGTTTTTTGTTTTTGGTAAACTGTTTAGCCAGAAGAAAATACAAATATATTAACAAGACACATTAGTAACAGCCCTGTAGCTTTTTCAAAAGAATGAAAAAAAAACCATATTGTCAGGCTATTATGTTCTCCCCTGTGGTCAGTTTATAATAAATTTTGTAGCCTCTGCAGTTTTCAGCATCTTAATGATCTCACTCTGTACTAGCAAATGGAGGCACTTTCTACCCATTGCTCTTAGCAACAAGAACCCATTCATGTAGTATTTATCTTGCAAAATATACAGTGGCTTGACTGAAGGTGAAAGCTCAGGTCTAAAAAGACCTGAAAACACTTTCCACACATTGTTGGAACGTTCTGATACATTGTTAGAAAAGAGAGCCCCTAAGTATTCCTCTTGAGCACTAAGAGTTTATAAAAGTAGAATTTAATGGAATCCACTAAATTATGCTATTGTTCAGTTTAGAGAACACCACTTTTATACATGGAACAGGTCATTAGGAAGGGGTAAGAGACGAAGTTGTTTGGATCCCACAGTAGGGGAGAGATCACATTTTCAATGGTTTTGAGAAGAGGATGACATTTTAAAAGCTTCATTTGACTCATTTATTTTTCTTTGCTACATTCAACAAAAAACTAGAGATTAGGATGAATGACTGTCTCAGGGAATTGGTAATGGATTATGTAGCCCTTAACCTCAAGGGACCTGGTTTAAATACAGCTTATGTTACTAGAGCTAGTAGACCAGTAAACAAACCAAAAAAAAAAAAAGATTTGCAAATGATTTCAGGAAAAAAACTAAAATAAAATTGTGGGACTCACTATTATTCCTTATGTGACTTGTTATTTGCAAGTACACGGACGAGTATACATGAAAGTCTTTATGAATCCTGAAAGTGAAACAAATTTTAGCAAGGATTAATAGGAAAATGCATGTCATAGTTACATTATCTCTTACTAATTATGCTCATTATGGTAGTGCCTAAGAGCCAACCAACAATGAAGTCCCATTGTGGTAGGCAGTGTACAAACACAGAGTAGTCAACAATCCTTGTACCAAACAGTTTACAGTCTATTTTCTACTTTGAAAGTTTCAGACATCTATTTGGAGGAACAAAAATAGTAAGTGACTGAGTAGGTGAGCAATTCCACTACAACAACAACAGAGTGTCTAGCCTAAAGAAACCGTTCAAAACACAACCCAGTTTCAGCCTATGAGGTATAATCTATTCAGGAAATACTTGTGAATAACAAATACACTATTGAATTGACGAACCGTGGACAAGTTTATATCCAGATCTGAACTTCGCAACTATATGTAGTCTATTCTGCATGCAATTTCATTCTATTTTACTGGGGGAAAATAATTACTGAAATGAAGAAAATTTCACCCTTGATCAGATGTGTCAAGATTTGAAAAAAGTAAAAAAAAAAAAAAAGGCCCCTAACTCATTTTTTTCTCCAGCTCTAGGAACCAGATCACTATTTTTAAGACAATAAGTGGGTGGAACCTTGGAAATAATGACCAAGTGCATGGTTCTTTAATAGTCTATTGACAAGGGTATTGAGAATAAAAAGGTATGGTGGTCAGTCTAGTTTAGATTTAAAAACTTAGCTCTTTTCCAATAGGATAGTTTTATTAGAGATGGTTCATGCTGCTCAGAGGCCTTGGCTCTGGTCTGTTGTCTGTCCTTATCTTTTTACTTGTCTTTAAGCACTCAAAATGCAAAGACTTTCCTTTGGTTTGGTTTGGTTTGGTTTGGTTTGGTTTGGTTTGGTTTGGCTTGGCAGAGTTGAGTAGCCATGTTATGTTTTGTTTTGTTTTGTTTTGTTTTTTTAATCTTTGTGGCTGGGCTAGGATGCTGTTCACGGAGCAGCTGCCTGTATTTCCATCAATTAAGCAAGATAACTACATTCTTCCCTCTAGATGGAGCACAGAAGTTCTCTGTTTCATTGAAGATATTGCAGGATGAAGAACTGTGACTTGCTAAGGACAAGGTATGTTACTTTTTTAAAGTGAATTCAGCTTTTGTGAAAAATGAAATACTGACAGCCCAGGATATCTCTGATATATCAACAGAGCAGGTATAGCATACGAAAACGGAAGTGCAAACCTGGCGCACGTCTATCCTGAATTGCAAGTGTAGTAGAGTTCTGTTCAATCTTTGGCCTTTCTTCAGATACTGCCAAGAAGGCCATCTTCCTATGGTGATGATTTGGTATCACTGCTGAGTATTAAAGACCGGCCTGAAGGCCCCTAACTCATTTCACATAGGACACAAAACAGCCACCAGACAGTTACATCACTACAATCTGCCTAGATCTAAGAACTAGATTAAGTCAAAAGGCTCACAGGTTTTACCGCTTCTGAGCCTCCACTCTATTATTTTCTTATGACCTTGTGTAATTTTCATGATTAGCATTGGATGACTGACATATGATTGTCTTGTGTAAATAAAATAGCGATCTTTTCTTGTTCCATATTGCTGGGGTGCTATTTTAATTAAATAAGGAAATGGAACCATGGGTGAACCTGTCAGTATTATGAGCAATTCAATCATTACAAGACAGAGATTTTCTTCATGAATGAGATCATGTTATTTTTTTATAATAGAACAATTCTGTAATTTAAGATGAGGACGATACAGAAGAGGGAAAAATAGAGATGGAAAAGAAAAAAAAGATTTTATTTTCTCTTTTGAAATATAGATGGGAAACTTGAGTGTTTACAATTAATCTAAGATTCTCAAATTCTGCTGATTCTGGGTTTTTTTTATTACTGGTGTATTTACTGTATTATTAATTGCATTCCAATTTTAAAATATGAAGCAGTGGATTAGCCTAAGGTAGCCAAATAGAAAATTGTAGACACCACTTTTTATTCCTGTAATTCTTCTAAAAGATAAGTAGGGTCCATTATTTATGTTTCACGGTCAGACTTCCAAATAATTTAGGCAAGCAACAGCTCATGCAATCTGTGTGCAACTGATGAGTGATTCATACAAGCAGTGATCATAATTGTGTACATCAGATATCTGCACAAAGCCTTGTAACTGTGCACAGGAGCAAAGGTGACCCCGACATCAGAGTCAAGAAACTGAATGGTTTTCCATGGCTTGTGCATCATTACCAGTAAGCAATTCCACAGGCCAAATTCAAACCTGAATTACATCAGCAGAACCCTATCATCTTCAAGTAGGATTGCACAGATGCAAACAAGTTTGCTCATACAATTGGAACATTAGAGATTAAGGCCAGAAGGGACCGTCAGATCAACTAGTCCGACTTCCTGTATATCACAGGTCACCAGCACCACCCAGCACCCTCACACTAAACCTAACAACCAATATTATATCAAAGTATTACAGCCCACAGGATATTATACTATTATGTGCTACAGGCAGAGAAAGGAGGGACAAAAGTGCACCAGTGTCCAAGCCCCCTACAATAGCAGGAAAATTATAAAATATAGTTTACAATTCTTATGATTATATAAAAATGGCATATATTCCAGTTCACTTTTCCATAGCTGTGTTGAATCTGTCACTAATTGTTGAAATATTGCTTTGTCATTGAAGTCAGTAGGTATGATTAGATATACATAGTGAGCAAATATTCTAAGTAGGAAATACCATTCTTAAACAGTCCCTTTTTAGGGTACAAACACACTGTATTCCCTCCTCTTTGGTGATAGTACAACTTAAACAACAGACACAGATCTTAAACTTCTAACTAAGCTTTCTCCCAACACTTGGCTGTTGCTAGGGCTTTCCTTGTAGGACACATTTGCCTCCAGTCCCAATTTCCTTGGACCCAAAGACACTTCAGTCCCTCTAATATCTAGGTTGAAGGTAACAATATCCAACTGCTATTATGAGCCATCAGTAATTATTCTGAATCTTTATAAAAAGGCCTACCACCTGATTCTATAAAGGAGCCATCCTATAATTCCACACCTTTCCAGAGGTGTGTTCAAAATTCAAGTGATTGATGTCTTCTCAGCTGATAGTGCATCTATATCATTTAGTGTGTTTAACTCTACAATGTATATATGTCACTAGGTGATATACGGTATACAGTATGGTTTTGTGTGTGATGTATATGTTTCCTCAGTATATTGGTTTGAATTGTCTCTCTTGTGGCCCCTTATATTTCAGGGCTTGTCTTATGAGTGATGAGGGAATTGCTATGCTAAGATTATAGTCGGAGGGTGGCTACTATTCAAATGCAACTGTGTATAAAAATGATCAATTTGGTTGCAAAAATAATTTGAGGGTGGACACAATGCAATGAAAGATGTAATTATAAGTGGCACAGCGGATGTAATTGTCTTGTCTGAGTCTAAAAGCATTTTGTTTTGCTGCAGTTGTCTTGATTATTGTATTGGTACTGCTGTTCACATTCACATTTCAGAGCATGATAGGCTGGTGTGGGAATAATTCATGAACTTCACAAAATTCATGGTTTCCCTAGCTTAGGCAGTGCTTTTGAATTTTACATCCAACTGCTTTCAAGGATTATTCTGTATTACATTTTCTACATAGCAAAATAAACCAACACCTTTGCACTGAAATGCTTATCTGTTTTCACTTGATCATGCTGTAAAATAACTATAGTAGCTTGAATACAACTGTGGGAATGAATTTGTAAGATTCCCACACACTATTTGTAATAAATATTTGCATAATATTTAGTCAAATCCCTACTGAACATACTAAGACCTTAGATTTGTTTCAGGATGGAATCTTGAATCTATAAAAGCCTGTTCATAGTATTCATTTATAGTTTTAGACATATTTTCAAGACGGATTCCATTCCTTAAGATTGTTCCAGAAGTGAAAGGTCACTGAAATGGATTTCTAGGAAGAATTAACTTGTGAAGAGTTTTTAATCTCAGTTTTGACTTGTGTGCACCATTTATTGAGGATCCTTAAAATAGGCTATGAGCAATGAAAAGAATCTGCGAGTATCTGATTCTATTGCTAGTGGCTATTGGAGTACAAAACTGATAGGATTTACTTTAACATAACTCTGCTACTGGGATCAAAGGATGACTCATTATGTATTGAGGATTGTAGGTTTTAATTCAATCTGACTAGAAAAGCATGTACCATATTTTTAAAAATAAAATGCATCATATCTCAAATTATTAATGAAGAAAATAAATCCAGCATAACAAAGTTGATAGAAGACTATTAATTTCTGGATTTGGAAACCTGTTTTTACTAGAAAGCTATAAACATCTGGTTATATATCTAGGTATGCTTGTGGCCTCTCATCAATTACCATAGTATCTGAGTACCTCTAGGTCTAAACAGGATCAAATATCAAGGGTCCCTTTCCTAGAAGAAAAGGAATTTTTCCTCATTGAAGAGGAGGGAAAGCACCTACAATCTTTCCGGACCTGTATAAAGTGTAAAATGTTGCCCTTGGCATATCTTACACTCTTACTCTCGGATTCTAGGATTGTATTTTGGACTACATGGACTCCTTTCTTTCATATGCTTACTACTCTGGAGTGCAATTTCACTGGACTTGAACTATTCAACTATTGCTCTCTAGGTCTTCTCTGATTTTGCCCTTATCTTGTATTTATTTATATTGCTATTCTTACTGCTATTTCTAACTCCAGGTACAGTAAGTACTTGATGTTGCAATAGTCTGAGCAAAGAGCTAAATAAAGAAAAGGTAAATATAGTTTGTGTTTGTTTTAATTTTTAATATTTTAATGCATAGGCAGCTGTTTTATATAGGCAGAGATACACCATAACGGTATATGAAGATCCAAACAGAAAAGTGAAACAGAGCCTCCAAAGCATAAATCTACAACGGATCCCATCTTCTACCTGCTTCAGGTAGACTGTGAGACTGATGGAAGCATTCCTAGCAGCACAATGTGTTCTCTGGGAACATCCAAAGAATTCCTTTGGTTGTAATAATATATGCCACTGTGATATCTTTAATGTTAAAGAAATCAGTAGGTAATGGTCCTGGTTCTCCCCTCAGACTGGTTTTCACTCGAGTAACCCCACTAATGACAATGGGATTACTCCTGATTGTCACCAGTATAAGCAAGGGAAGATTCAGGTCCAAATGCTTTAAGGAGAGCCAGCTGGAAAATTAACAAAACTGAAGTGTCATTGTTACAAATGAGATGTGCCTAGCTAAAGAGCACTTCTGTATTTGGTTCTTCTAAGAAGTGTTTTTAGAAAATCAGATATAGGGCCAGATTCACTGGAAATATGGGGTCCGGTGGAGAAAATAGTATGTGCTCATAAAATTAAAATCTTTCATAATGAATACGCAATTAACGATGCACAAGCAACCATAAATCTGGCATTTCACAACTTTTCAATTAATTGTTACCTTAATTGTAACAATTGTAACCTGAAATGTTCTTCTAATGTAGTTTTTGTACATAATTTATATATAATAATCTGCCAGGACTGAGCAAGGCAAGGAACACTACCAATGTGAATCAAAGAGGCAGGGATTGTTTTATTTACCATGCTCAGATACCAGAGCCATGGCCACATTATAACTACATAGAATAGAAAGAGAGAGACAATCTCAGCCTAAAACTGCAGAAATACTGATGAGAGAAGGTTCTTCCTGAATGGCAGAACTCACGAGAAAAACAAAACAAAACAATCCCAGCTATTAAAGTCAGAATTGGTAAGGTTTCACAACAGTTATATAACAAAGCTTGAATGTATTTTTACTATTTATTTAAAGAACTATGAATCTGTAATGCTCTTAGATAGAGTATATCTTTTGTATTGAAATACGTGGGGAAAGGCGGTCCCTGATTCTCCATTGCCCTAGTCCTTTTGTAGTCATTTACACTGTGTAGAGTGTGAAACACTAGTATTCTGATTTATTAGCACATCACACCCATTTATCACTGGTCTTAAAATGACAACTGACAATAAGATAATGAATGTTTTCCTGTATAGCCTTCCAGCAGCTTTCATTTCTGTTTAATGATATAGGCTAAATACTGAAACAATATCTCTTTGGTTTCAACTGTAGGCCATTTGGATATATTTTGGCCTGAGGCTTAGCTAGACATTAAAAATACTGCCAATGGATAAGAGTTAAAATAATCTTTCACACTCTTTGAAGTCATCACTATAATTAGCAACTATATTGTTTAATGTTCTAAAGCTCCAGCTTAGATGATGTATCTAAAACTATGTCCCCTTGGATGAAGGAACTTTCTTTGGCTTTGAACAGCTTGTTGAACAATCAGAAAAAGTGAATACGTCGGTACTCTGGAGTTCTCCTTTACCTTAATAAGTGCCACACCTGACAAATTCCTCTAGAAGACAATGAGCAGTCACTTTGAAGTCATTTATGATTTAGGGCCTGCTTCAAAATCAATTGAAGTCACTGGAAGGTCTTTCCATTGACTTAAGTGACCTCTGGATCAGGCTCAAAATGCATCTGAAGTGGAGGAATGGTAGAAGAGATATAGATGAGCGACATTTGTAATCATTTGTTTTTTCCCCTAGAATTAATAAGTGACTTTTTGAATATTAAGTGGCTTAAAGGGCAGTGGGAGGGGGGAGGGGCAGAGAGTAGGAGATTAATATGTTTAGATTTTGGTTTCATCACAAAATAATTCTGCAAAAAAAATTGATTGAAGTTAAAATTTCCATTTTATTCAAGAGTTTTTGCAGAAAAAATGTCAATCAACTCTATTAGAGACATTAGCTTAACTCAGTGAAATCTTGTTTAACATGACTTGAATAAACCACATCAGTTGTGTGCTCTTATCTGTTCAGGCACTTATCGGGTTGTTTGGTTGGTTGGTTTGGTTTGGTTTTGTTCCACCAGGGAATTTGCACTCTGCTCTCTGTACAAAGAAATGAAATAACAGTTTTGTTTGATGCTATGAACAATATGAGTGCAATTACCATTCCTTGAAAATCTTTGGATGATAAATTCTCTCTTTTATGTTGATCATTAAAAATGTACCTTTGGTCAAACAACAGTTTGTTGTTTAAATTAATTATGGACACTGGTATCCATTTTCCATCTATTATTTGATTGAGCTGCACTCCTTTCATTCATGTGCTAATAGCTCCAAAGGATCTAAACTATATTGAACAACTTTGCTCTGGATGTGAAAGCAATAACAATCAGGAAATAAAAGCTATCAGACTGCCTTGTGAATGTTGCAAAGATTTGCTTAGCAATAACAAAAAAAATGGTAATTTTTCTAGTGCCTGCCTTTCATCTACATGCATGACACAGAGGAGGGGAAAAGCCTTTCACTATTTCAAACTCACCAAGTCCACAGACCGTTCTTTTCGCTGTGTCTGTAAGCTCTACCCACCAATAGGGGTGCAGACCTCACTCAGAACCCTCTTCTGCTTAACCAATAGCAGCTCGTCTAACAAGGAAGGGATACCATTGGCCAGCAGAAGCCATACCACCACCCTGAGGATATGACTTGCCCTCACACCTCAGTCCTGCAATCTAGCAAAAACTGGGATAACTGTTTTTTACTAAAATCTCATTAATTAATATTGTACTAGATTTAGGGCCACTTCATATGAAACTCCCAATCTCAAGGTAATGAAAACAGGTTAGAGGCAGCAGAGAAAATGCAGGCATGCTGATAGTTTTCCGGTCTTTAATATCTTAGCTTCAAATTCAAGCCTGCTAACCTCAGCAAATTACTCTACCCAATTTAATTGATACCCAATACGTGGCTTATGTATGGGTAATGAATCTCCCCATTAAAGAACAGTTACTCACCATTTATAGGTTATTAGACTTTGATCTGAATAATGTCATCCTAGAGACTACAAAATATTGTTTGGCCAAAACTCTTTTTAAAACCATCAACTCTTCATGTTTAAAGTAACAAGTCAAATTATCTCAAGAACCAACTTCCAAACCACATAATTACTTTCAAATCATAATAATGATTTAATGATTCTTTAAATGAAAATAACTTTGCAAGGGAATATTTAAATATTTAAAAAGTTATTTTGAATGGTGAGCTATGCTTTACTTATATGCAAAATAGCTCAAAAATTTATTTGAAGTCAGAGCAGAGTATCTGGAAGGAAAACAAGGAGGGGGGAGAAAGTAATCTGTGTCAACTAACAAAACCTGATTTATATTCCAGGTCTGAGAACACTGATCAGAAAGAAACCAAAATGAGATTGCTTGACCTATGTACCAGATACAGCATATGCTTAAAAAAAACACCTTGATTACAATGCAGCCCTTATTATCTTCCTTTGCTTGGATATGTTCAAAGGGAAGATGTATGAGATAAATGTGTAGGGGCTGAATTTTCCATGAACAGTTTGACAAATTAAACAATCGTGGAGATGTGAGATTTCCCAGATCTTGGGTGAGAATTCTTCATAAGTGATATATTGTTTTCATTAAAGTTTCAAAAACAATTTGGTGTATAAAGCTCTGAAAAAATATCTTTAAAGAATACAAAAGAAAATGGGTTATACAGTAAACACCAATTGAAATAATGAATCAATTGTAAGTTTCCAGAATAGTTCATTGGGGTTTAGAGACACTTAATTGAAGGATGATATTATTTCATCTGTAATTAGAGCCATTTTAAGAGGGAGGGGCATATTGATTTTTAAATATTAGATTTGAGGTGGTTCAGTTTCCATTCTATTGTGGATCTTGCTTCATCTATGGACAAATGCCCAGATGACAATATCATGTTGTCCAAAATCTTACTATTATTATATGGCCAAGATTTTCAAATGTGATTGGTGATTTTAGTTGCTTCAACAAATTTGACACTTCCTCATTTTTGGAGGGCAAGTGGCTAGTACATTCTGAAAATCAGGTCCCTTTGTGATGTTTCAAGTTGGATATGCAAAAACGGAGATATCTAAAATTATTTGTCACTGTTGTAAAATCTTGGCCAATAATACCTCCTTGTTTCATGTAAAGCTTGAGGACCATATGAGTGAGAGAGAAAAAACATGAAAAGCTTTGGTAAGAGTGGGCAGAAAAAATCTTGCTAATCCACTTCTTTTCAAATCCACAGCAGTACTTCTTACATGGGGTAACTTTCTCCTCAAATCCCATTGCAGCAAAATCACTTATATCCTTCTGGTCTTGTATTTATTTTCTCTTACTACACATGATATGTGCCTCAATCTGAACTTCTCTCTATTGTCTTAATTTACAGTGTGTGATTCTGTATGGTACCACTCAACACTAAGATTTTGCAACAAGTGTCATCAGGATGCAATCACTGAACATATGCCCTTTAATTACTGTAAACCTGAAAGTAAATAGAGGAATTATACATCAGATAATAACTCCATATTGCTTTTCTAGATGTAGGTTGTCACTTTTCACATTAAGCTGATATCACAGTCAGGTGAAGACCAAAAGAGACACTGCACCACAAGTCCAAATCTCCTCCCTTTCAGTAGGTTGTTCCCTTAGAGAAATAAACAATGATTTCACCTGATATCAGATGATGGGTGGTTGCACAGAGTACTTCATCCTCCCCTCAGAGGTAGCCTAGATAGCAGCATCACAACTGGCTAACCAGCTACTTGAGGCTTTAGAGGTAGTAGCAAATAGAAATATCCAGAGGTGCATGGATAACACCAAGTAAACTGTGGTTTACTGCAAGCTTTTAAATCTAAAACCTTTGAACTATGATTCCAAAGTGACTTTGCATGGGCAAGAGGAAAACCCTAATGGGTATTGCTGTGCATTACTAAATCTCTGCTCCACATATTCATCTGTTATTACTTTGTTTAATCCAAGATATAACATTGAAATAGAGTAGTAGTAAATTCTGCTATGTAGATTATTGAGCTAGTGTATAAGTAATCTGCAATCTCATCTGCTTTCAAAGATCAGTACATTTCTACATCTCATTTTTTGTCACTTAAAATGCCCAGAGAATTGGTATGAATCAAGGATTTTCAGGCATAGATTTTATTCTTTATTTCAGTCAACAAAATGATTAAGCTGGTCTAATACTGCTCCAGCTGGTGGTTAAACAGAGACATCTTTGATGGTCCTGTATGTGTGATATAAGACTGGCTATATTTTGACATTTACTGTAATAATAATGAAATACTTTCCTAGTAGCCATGTGAGCGAATTAACTTTGTAGAACTGTTTCTGTTTTATCTGAAATACATAAGTTGCTCTCTACAGCTTCATCTTTGGTCACTCCTTCTGGGTCACTTAAGACAAGTAGTGTACCCCAGTGTTTAGAAGTACTGAAATCACTCAGCATTCATTTGGCCTAGCTCAGATTGTAAGCTCTTTGGCATAGGGACCATCTTTTTGTTCTCATTTGTAAATTGCCTAGCACAGTGGGATCCTGGCTCATGATTGAGGTTCTCAAGTGCTATGATGATAATAAGTGTTCATCGATTATATACCCAAATAAAAATATGTATAAGAAAAACCTTTGGAAGTATGGAAATGCATAGTTTAGGCCTCAAAACAGCTTAACTCTATCCCACAGCGATTGCAGCCTTCTACATATCCTTCTTCATTTGTTCCATACCTACTTTGTAAGTTGTCTTTGACACAGATCAGGGCAGTTGCATATATATTCCCACTCTGTACTCCAGCAAGGGCACTCACTCTAGGCTCCAGGCTCCTCAGCTATTGCCTTTCTGGGATGCAGATCTGCATCTCTCTCCCTCCTACCCAGGATATTTCCAGACTGCACAGCTCCCTATCTACACTGTGAGCTCCCCAGCAAAATTAGGCTGCCTAAACTCTGGCCAGCTTTAACTTTTCTCCTTAGAGATGGTAAACAGTGTAATTGTCACAGGGAAGCTACCACAAAGCTCTTTCAAAGCAAGCCCATTTACTCTAAAAGTAAAAGCACTATAGAGAAAACATATTAAAAACAATATACACACATGCTAATACACTTACCAAAGAGCACACCCTGTCTCTGACAAGGACCCTAGCTGGTGATTAGTCTTTGAAACACCACACAAGGATTTCCCTGTGGTCAAAAGTTCATCACAGCTTCAGCTGAGAACCAGAGCATTCAGTTTTTTTAGGGCCTCACTACGCTATAGTTATTCCAGTCCTTCCCTAAGCATTGGGGCCCTCTTCAAACCGGAGGCCTTATCTATTTGCAGGCTCAGAAAGAATGCCACAACTCAATTTAAACTGAAGCTATTTATCCAAAAATCCTTCGTATATTGGTCCCTGGGGAATTCAATTTGAACCAGTATATTTGAGCCTCTCTCCAAGTGTTGGTAGCTTTGTACAGGTGTTACATCCTGAGTGAATTTGCCTAGCCATCCCGCACTGTTCTTAGTTCCTGGAGGGCTGTGGGTCCTCCTCCCCCATGGAATTACATACAATTACTGGCCCACAATGATACATAAACTTAATATAATAAGGTTTGTCCAGGATATTGAAGGAAATTGCCATCTATCTCATAATTTTGTCTTCCCCATTTCCACAAAGGTTTCAATAAATCTTCAGTCTATGGCTCTAGATGTATTAGATTGACTGATGTCATACAGATTTTAGATAGAATATTCAACAAAGAGCTCTGCTTGTATAATTATTGTCGTACATGCATCTCCAATACTCTATGTTTGATTCTTCATCACCAAACTAAGCTTTGACTTTTTTCATGAAAGTGCACAATTTCAAGATCGGATCCTCAGAGGTTTCTATTTATAGATATGCTATCTCAGTGCCTAATGACACTTGCATAATTGGTGGGACAGAGAATCTTAAAGAGTATGGAATGATTGCCTTCTAGGGAGTCATAAAGAAAGTCAAGACCAAAAAAATGCTGCATGATTCATAATAAAACACTCGTTTTTGTGGTCAGTGATGAGAGGAAACTAATTATGGACTGAAAAAGCAAATTCAGAGTTTGATTTTTCCACAGGCCATCATTTTGGGGCTAAAATAAAAGCAATTTTAGTGCATAACCTATTGTCAGGAATAAGAATTTATAGCTGTGCCTGCCCAGTCTCCATGCAGTCTATGAGCACAGTTGAGCCACAGCAGGACCTTCTGATTGACCATTTTGCCAGACTGGCCAAGGAAGTCAGCGAGTGTTCTCTGAAGCCCAGCAGCAACAACTGATAGCTAGCTGCTCAATGCACATGTCCACATCCGCAATCTCTTCTTTCCCAGCCTTGCTGCTGTCCTGCCCAGTCTGTTCCAACGTTGCTCCGTTCCTGACACTCACTCTACTCTGACTACTAGACTTGACTGCCCACATCCTTGTTCGTGATGCCTTTGCATGTCTATATTGTAAAATAGTTGAGTTTCTTTTAAGTTGCCCTTAACTCTGAAATGCTTGAATTCCTAACGCTGGATTTTCGATAGCTACAGTGTTCTTGTAAGCCTTTTTTAAACCCTCAAGTTAGGAACACAAAACTGAATAAATGTTAATGCAGAGTCAGTATGCATTAACTTTTAAGTAGATTTTCCCTGGGATTGGTAGTGTAACAATGGGTACAAACTACCTGCTTACACTGACCTGCCCCTGTCTGCATACAGCACATTCTGACACAGCAAAGGGCCATCAGTGAGGTCTAGGGACACTACCACAGAGGCAGCATGGAAAAGGGAAGGTGCCAGTACAAGACAGACCTTCCACCTGCTAATCCTGTCCAAATTAAATTGTTTTTAATTGTTAAATTAAATTTAAATTGTAAAATTATGACTCTTGCCATCAGGAGGTTTAAATATCATTGCTTTGATATAACAAAAAAATCCACTATGCTTCTTGAAAACCACAAGCATGGTGCTTTGAAGTAAGGTGACTCCTCCTATACATTGGATTCCACCCTATGCCAATGAGGTCACACTCACTAATAGCATGTTTCACCCTCCTAAAATCCAAATGTGAGACAATGTGTGACAAAGACTCAAAAGGAAGGAAACAAAAAGGTTGTTCATGTAGGAAATTTGAAATACTGTAAAGATTCCTTCCCCTCTTCCAATAATTCTTTCTATAACCTCAGTTTCATGATTTCTTCTCTCTTATGTAAGTCACTTTCAATAGTAATAATTAAGTAACACAATACATTTGTGTTAAATGAAGGTAGCTTTAGAATTAAAATAAAGAGAATTTGAGAGGTATTCTCTCTCTCCTCCTATTTGGCAAGAGGCTGTTTGAAATACAGAGTATATCTGAACATATATACTATTTACTGTACTTGCTCTATGCAATGAATGGCTGCTTATCAGCACTGGAAAAGACAGAGCTAATAATAATGCTAGAAAAAAGGCTGGAGGAAAAAAAAGGAATGTAATTCTGAAGAAAAGTATAATGCCCCAATGTGGTGAGAATTTTCTGTTCTCTTTACATTTGAGCTAAGCCTTGTAGTATAATGGTATATTTCTGTGTATGTTGTGTAATATCCGAGAGTTATCACTGAAGTGAAGTGATTTCCATGGAGAATTTAGAGTGGGTTTTCTTCTCCAGTCAATTGTGATTGTGATGTTCCACATTGTTACAGCATTCTTATTTCATTAACACCTAATTTACAGGCATAAACCATGTAAATAGTTGGAACAGATGCAGAAAAATAATTATAATTGAGGCTTAAATTTTCAATTCATAACGTATTTCAATAATCATACAACCATCTATCTGAAGAGCAAGGCAGTGTCTTGTTCCTTTTAGGTCACACCTTCCACCCTGACTTTACACACAAGCTCAAGTGAGTGAACCATTCTCTTTGATCTGGGCATTTAATTCCTGGAAATTATCCACCTATGGAAAAGTATTCCCCAAAGTCATGAGACAACAGTGAGGGACATTATTTTCAACAGGAGAAAGCAATCCAAATGTAACAGAATAGGAATTTGACAAGGCCCCAGATCAGAAAGTTACTTAAGCATGTGCCTAACTTTAAGCCCATTCGCATCAATAGAACTGCTTATATATCTTAATTGGGGACTAAATCAATCAGGGGAATACCTACAATCTACTACTGTTGCTCCCTGTAGAGCAGGCATGCTGTGGCCAAAATCTGGCAATAGAGGAGATTTGCTACCTCCCAAGCAGATTCTTTCCTCTAGTTACCAGGAACAACTCCTTGAATCACACCTGGATATTCCTGCTTCGGTGATGGGGCAATTTAGGTCTTAAGGCTGCAGTCATTTGTGATGCCTTTTTTCTCTAGCAAAGTGATTCCCCCACTCCCCCCCAGAATTTCAGATATCATTATTTTAACATAACAAACATTTATTTTACTCCTCCCACATTTCCCACACTGCCTGTGCTGTTGGCATGAGGTACCAATATTGTGACAATTTACTTTGGCATCAGACCAAGTACCAGGTTTTGGCCAGGGCATGGGACACTTGATTTGTTAGGAGTTGTTATGGTTTTCTTCACTCCAGGACACACAAATTACAGGCACATATGACACATAGTAAGTATCATGCCATCATAGAGGAAATTTCATAGTATGTGAATGCTGTAAAACCAGGCATCAATTCCTGCACCAAGCTCTGCATGGGTTGACTCCTGCATACCACTGAAGCCAAGGGCTGGGGTCTTCCATGCAGAATTCAGTGCCAGAACAGGACTCAAATCTGTAATCTTTGCTCAGATTTTTAAATTAATTCATGTTGGCAATACTTCGACCCCCTTTTGTGTTTGGGCCACAATTACAGTTGCTTGACTTAAACTGACCCGCACAAAGGTTTGCAGGAAACCAATTTTAAAAAATAATTTCTAACTGCATCAAAATGTAGCATGTGCTCATCTGATCCACTACCATGTGATTTATCAAAACAATCCCAACTAAGCAATCCAGCTTGGTTTCTGAATATTTGCTGCAAGCTGTCCATTATTAATCCATGAAGTTAAAACCATGTTTTTTAAAAAAATAAATACATTATAGTTTCAAACCAAAAATTAAGAAAATCAATCTACTCATGGATATTTCACAGGCTTGAAGACTAATTTGCAATGAATAATTTAGCCAATTATTTTCCTAATTCTAATAAATATGAGATTTTTTACTATTTTCTAAATCACAGTGTAGGGCACATAGTAATTATTTTATATCTGTTAAATATAGTGGCACTTAGAAGAAACTAACTAGTCTGTCATTATTATTTGTACTGCAGTAGCACCAGAGTGTATAACTATCACAACTTTCATCTTTACTAGGAAAAATCTGTTTTCTTATCATATTAGAACTGGTACTATTTGTAAACCTACCTATCTGCTAGTAGCAGGGAAAATAATTCTCTATTTCCCACAAGCAAGTGATCATGAACACTAGAGAAAATAAATATAATCTACTGCTTGGTACCAGTGCTAGTGTCATGTGTAGAAACTAGATGAAGGTATTTTGTGTGTGCCCAGTTAACCAACACCACTTTCCTTGCCCCCAACCCTTGGGTCTTCCAAAATCATTTCTCCCCCATAGCCTTTCCCTCTCCTTTCAGATTAGGCCTTTTGTCCCCTTCCTCCTCCTTTGTCTTTTCTCCCACCATTAAGATCCAAAACCTGCCTTCAGGTTGGCAGTGAACTTCCCACCTCCTAAACACCCAAACACCCTTTTCATTATCATGAAATTAATTGTATGATTTAAACCTTGCAAACGTACATTCATACAACAGTAGTAATATCACAGAATTGACAGACACTTTTACAGAGGAATATCAGAGGGGTAGCCATGTTAGTCTGAATCTGTAAAAAGCCACAGAGGGTCCTGTGGCACCTTTAAGACTAACTTTAAGACTTCTGTTAGTCTTAAAGGTGCTACAGGACCCTCTGTTGCTTTTTACAGAGGAATGGAGACAAGGGTCCTGCCCCATGGAGAACACTGCCTAAAGAGCTAATATCTATTTCAGTAGGAACTGAAGTCTCAGGATCTCATAGGACCGGGTCTTAAATTAGATGGATGAAACAAGAGATAGCAATACACCATGAATGAGGATGAAGACAGGAAACCAATAAATGAAGGGAAAGGATCAAACATACTTGGGAGAATTTTAATATTTTCTGAACACTTTTATAGTAGTTCCATTCTGTATTTCTTTGTGTCCTCTTTCTCCTTTACTTTTTAGACTTTGTGATTTCTCAGTCTAGTGTTTATTTCCATGCAGTGAAATTCACTGAAATGTTCTCAACTGTGCACCTTAAGTTGCCACCTCTCCATCCCATGCCGACAATTACCTGTGCCTGGCAAACAAAATGTAACACAACTGGGTAACAACAATAAACTGTCAGTATGTGTGTAGAGATGACACTTAATGACACTACCAAGTGTCTCAAAACTGTTAGCAGTTAGTCCTAAGATCCTTCTGGGGAACAAGAAAAAGTTTTGTTAAGCAAAAAAATAAAGAAATTATTGCAAAACAGATGTTTCTCTTCCAGAGGTTCACATGATTTTAGAATTATTGAAGATAATCGGATACATGTTGGGACACATTAAGCATCTGAACCCTGAGCCTTTTCAAAATTGTTTGACTAGAAGTGAAAACTTCTCATTACTCTACTTCTTTGAGAAGTAGCAAAGCTCTTTTATACAAACACTCTTTGAGAAATGACTGCATGACTCATTGCCCAGCTGGCAAAAAAACAACAACATAATAATCGAGTTGTAATCTAAATGTTTTTTCTCAGCAACATCCTGTTCTAATGAAGCAGCTTCATTGAGAAATGCCACTGCAGCATTGAAGGACCAACTCTGCAGAGAATGGAGAAACAAAAATAAAGCCCCTACCTTAGCAAAGTAACCTCACACTCCCACCACAAGCCTTTTAATCACACCGTAAGCATAAGCAAATAATTGTGCAATTATTAAAATGCTTCTTACAATACAGAGCTCAAAATGAGAATGAACTAAGCTCCTGCACTCTTTTCCCCAGCAGGAGCAGAACTTCTTTTGAAATAAGCACACATGCACATAACACACACAAAGCAAACAAATAGACAAAGCACATTTGTAATTATTTTCCTACAATGAGAATATTGTGCTGCAATGGATTAAAGAATGAATTAAAAGGTTAAAATAAATTGGGGTGAGGAAAGGAAAGTAGTTAAATTCATCTCAGTGGGAGATGAGGGAGTTCTGCACCTCTTGGCAGGTACTCAGTATCATGCTGGATTGGTTCCTAAATCTGGAAAAATATTAGAGTTTCATGATTCAGGGCTAACAATCAGGCTCTAACATACTATTTCTCTTCTACCTTACACTGTGGAGAAATGGGCATCTGCATTAACATTATCACTTGTTCCATTTTATTGGCTCCCATTACATCAGTCTAGGAGCACTTCTTTAAAGGTTTGATCTTTCCATTAAATATGAAGTCTGCATCTGCATCCAGCCTATCAGATACAGCCTCAGAAGACCCTGGAATGCCCAGGCAGTGGCCAGTGTGATAAGTAATAGCAATTAATAGACCAAAGGAACAGTTGTCACAATGCTGACTTTTCCTCCCAGTCCTCAAAAGGAAAGCTCTGTTTTTGAAAGACTGGGCTTGATTCTTTTCTCACTTATACTGGTGTAAGCCAGAAGTAACTTCTGAAGTCAATAGGGCCACACTGGTGTAAAACTTATGAGAGAAGACAAACAGGACCACAATGCTTGAAGAAGTTCAGATTGGATGCATGGACAATTTCCCTCTCTCATAGTTTTGTTCTACCTCAGTTCACTGTAGTATATGAGCACCCCCCAGGTTAATAGACTGGCATAGGCCATAATAAACTTCTGGGAGTCTGCAGCTCCTCTATACCTCTAGCTCTTCAATGTACTATAATTCTCTGAAATAGGTATTTTTTCACCTCAAAGTATGGAATAATCTGAATTTTCACATGGTTGCTGAAATGTCCCCTTTCACTTGAAAGAAAGTACATTTATCTTTTGAAAATAGACCAGTTTTCTACTGTACATAATGGTCCAATTTTTCAGCAATATATATATATATATATATATGAAGTTTGGCATTTTATTCCTCAAACATAGACATTTTTTTCCTTCCAAATAAAATGTGAAGAAACAAATTTTAGGCATTTCATTTACTATGATTATTCCACATGACTATCACTAGAACAGACAATTCTATCAACCAAAGGAACACTTCGAGTCCTGCAGTGGGACTCATTCATGACTACTTATACTGCAACAATATCACATTAGAGATTGACTGTTCAGCTACAGAGGTCAGTTCCTTTCATTGGCAGAACCCAGGCTGTGGGCCTCCCACTGGCATATAATCTGTTTAAGCGCTGGGGAAGGATTGGGGCTTGCAGCATTGCCATGGGTTACCCAGGGGTTCCAAAGCTGACCAACACAGACCCAGAAATGGATAGTTCTGAGTGATGAGGCCAGGGCACTTTTCTCCAAGTTTCCTTAGTGAGGAGTATATCTCTCCCAAGTTACAATTGTCTTGCTTGTACAGGTGTGTGCATATTACCTTCCCTCTGTAGGGGTCAGGGTCAATGATCAGTCTTTCGTGTTTTCTGCCTTTTTCAACAGAACAAATGATGGAAATTGTTAAACACAATGCTTCACATAATAAAGAATGTTGCATTACGGGAAATCATTGCAAATGGCTTTATGATTGGGTGGCTGGAAGAAATATTCATCACCATTTTTTATTTCAATCCATTAATCCAGGAAAAGCACAATGCCTGGTTGTGGGAAGGTTAGTCCCAGTCCACTGTGAAATGTTCCTCAAAGGAACATTTGGAATGGCTTGGAAACATACAGGATCAATTCTGTTTCTGTTCCTCTCGTGAAGTATTTTTATTTATACTGTTGCACTGTTTTCAGTGGAACTACTTCTTTAAGTAAGGATGATTCACCTGAAAACTTTGTTGAAGAGTTGGGCCCTATAATTATACAAACACTTGATTTTCCTTTCCTTCACTTGACTCTATTCCCAAATAATACATTGATTTGCAAGACTAGATAGTTTGCACTTTCTAGGAAAGATATCAGAGTCACCAAGGTTACAGTCTGAAAATAACATGAAGACAGTGTGCCAAGCATGCACAGTATCATTATTTTAGCTGTTATAAGATAATGTTCATAAGGTTTAAATAATGTAAAAAGTTATAACATCACATATGTATCTAACTCATATTTTATTTACTAGTTAGGCAAAATCTGTTTTGCTTACATGAAAATCTACCTATTCATGAGACATTCAACCTCTTTCCGATGCTTGGATGCCTTGCTTTTCATCATACAGCTGACCTAAAAAAATATGCTATAATAGCAGAATATAGATGCATCAAGAGAAAGTCACGAGCAACAAAAAAAGAGTCATAGGAAGTACCACAAAGACGTAAAGGTGCATGTGAGGATTAATGGGAACAATGTAACAATGGACGAAGAAGCCACTTCTGTTCCCACTCCCCTGTTTCCAAAAAGAAACCAGAACACTGTCAAGGGATAGGGGAGGATATGTGATGTGGGAGGGGGAAACTTTGTGTGAGGGGCACTGTAATGATGACAAGCAGCTCATGAACCCAAATTTCACTTACTACAAACTAGAAAGATTGACTTTGGAGCACTGGACACAGCCTAGCTATTTCAGTAGGGACATGATGCACTTACTAGGGTCAACAATAGTGCAGAATTTTGCACTATGGGAGGAGTTGTGTTGAAGATAGTCATGCCAGCATAGAGAAGTAATGCTGAGGGAGGATATATTTGGGGGGTGGGGGGGGGAGAAGACTCATTTTCTCAACTGTTAAGTCTAAAATTTTAAAATATAAAGAACATGAATGGTACTATTATCACCTCCATATACCCAAAAAAGTTTGTGATGGACCTTAGACTGAGAATTTAACTGAACCCTCTTTGAGGCATATGCTATTGTTATGAAACAATTCTGTTTTGAAAAAAGTTCTAGGTTAAACTTTTGTTATGAGTTGAGTTAAAACCTTGTACATCTCTACCCCGATATAATGCAACCTGATATAACATGGTAAAGCGGTGCTCCAGGGGGGGCGGGGCTGCGCACTACAGCGGATCAAAGCAAGTTCGATATAATGCGGTTTCACCTATAACGTGATAAGATTTTTTGGCTCCCGATGACTGCGTTATATCGGGGTAGAGGTGTATGTGGAAACTTAAATGTGAACAGGCCTCCATTTAAGATAGCTGTAAGAGACAGTTAAGTAGCCACACCTAAAACAAGGCATAATAGAGTCTACCCAGAAACTACTAACATGGGGGCATTGTTCTAATGAGGTAGGTGGATGTGGAAAACTAGCAACATGGGAGAAGACAAGAAACAGAGAGACTCAGAGGCAGGAAGAAATCCACACCGCAGCCTGTATGCCCAATGACCCTGGAGAAGCCTAGAAAAAGGTTCTGGATGTGGTGCTAGCTAAGGAGGCTTCGGGATGTAAGCCCAAGAATAGATACCCTGTTGTTTTGGTGTTTGTTTTGTTTTTTCATCCTGTGTTCACAGAAGCAGGGCTTTGTAGATTCCTCATAAATAAACAAACAATATTGCATGCAAACAAACAAACAAACAAAAAAACTACATCATCAATTTCTATGCCCAACTGGAACATTCCCAGGGCCCTGAACTTTGACTAGCTACTTGGGTCAAAATAGGAAAATGTTATTTTGAACTTACTTACATGTTTGCTTTTGTCTACTTGATCTCCTTCTCATCCTTTGGACTTTGTTTGTTTATTTTCCTCTTGATATAAAACCTAAACTTGTAGCCTAAAGACTTTACATTTTTCTCTTGTAGTCACAGACTTGTATTACATGACTGGGTGCCTTTGCTGGATTCACTAAGAGACTATACTTAAGCTCAGTGCTCCTGGACATTTTATGAACTACAATAAATTGTATCTTATAACTCCCTAGTATTGTTGTTAGAGGGAATAGATGCAAGTGAACCTGAGGAGCTAACTGGACTCAATAGTTCTGTCAACACTTATGAGAGCTGGTACTTAGACAGATGGCCAAGAGGAGGAGGAGTGGATAATGAAGAACACTGACAAACAAACAGAGACTGAACTAATTTGTTTTTCTTTTCTTTTCTTTTTCTTTTCCTTAGTTGTAGTGTGGTGAATAGTTTGAATGAAGGCAACTACTGCTATTTTCTGTCTTCCTTCCTGAGCAATAAATAGAATCAAAATAAGATACATTGGAGAATATGAAAAGGCATGGTGCCATCCAAATTGTTATTGAAAAATATACATCCTTATAGCACAAAAGAATTCCTGCTGAGCTGGAGTGAAGGTGCATTGACTAAACATTTCTCTCACAGGGTTTTTCCTGTTTTATTTGCTTGAGTTTGGCAATTGCACTTGTTTGAAGTTGTTCAGAGATACAGATCTGGCAGTAGTCCTGGCAGAAATTAGTAAGTAATCATGGCAGAAATTAGTGGGCAATGTAGATAAGGTGATCAAAGTTGCATGATAAAATGCAATTTACCACAACAGTCAGTAATCTGCTATATGGCTATCACTACATGTCGTGTATGTATAGATATCTACAGATAGATCACTCACTTCCTTTTTATATATGATTTACAACATATTTGAAAGTGTTCTTATTTTTACTTTTGTAGTGCAGACAACAAAAGACAGTCAATAGTTCCAGGATGTGTTTTCTGTGATTGTATTAGAAAAAGTAAATTAAAATTCAACAATGTTTGTTTTAGACATTATTTACCTAGAGTGGAATCTACAATACTCATCTTTTAATTTATTTCTTATACGTATAACTATCTTCCACTGATATTGTAGAACTGCTGGTAGTATCCTGCTGGATCACTAGGAGGGAGATCATTTGAGCACTGAGTTTGATTGGTTTATGTATGTATGTTTGTACCATGTCCATTTTTATATCTTAATTTAGTGTACAAAACACACTGTTGACAGATTTAGTTGTTCCAAGGTTCCATCTGAAGTCCCTTGCTGTTCAATATTTGAACACAGAATAAGTGAAATTGCATGCATTACTGTTATGTGTGTGACACTCAGATCTACTTGTCTTTCTTCAAAGTGACTTTAGTGATAGAATATTATGCAATTCTGAAAGTAAATGTGTGGTTATAAAAGATTTTTTTTAAAGAAAGAAATATCAACCAAATGGAACTGTGTTCTATCCCAATTAAAATCCTTTGGGGGATTAAGAATTTTGTTTTCTGTACACCGCATTTACAAAACTCACTGTCTCTTGAAGTCTGGAATTAGAAATCTCTGACTTTCTTTTACATCAAGATCAGAGCTCTTTTCTGTTTTTTTTTCCCTTTTCAATGTATCATTTTGTTAATGTAATTTTATGTTAATTCATTGTAAAAAATCATGAAATGGTTTGTCAGTAGCACAAAAAAATAAAATGTGCGTGATTTAAAATCTATAATGTATTATTTAGCTGAGAGCAAACAAGTTACACACTCTGATTAAAAAGAATATTTTGTGAATTGTTATCTGGGATCAAGGTAGCTGAAAAATTCTCAAGGTGGGAATTCTTTCTTTCTTAAGAAAGGTAAATATGCTTTTATTATTCATGTGCCAGTATGGAACTGATCATCACATTCCATAATAGTGAACTACATTGCTTTGCTCCTTAATACTACTTATTTCTTTAGTGCTTTCTACTGAATAATCTGCTGTGGTGACAAATGCTATTTCCCCAGCCTCAGCAACACGGTGACATTGTGTATGGCTTTGTATGCCATGTCATGTAAGCCCAGAGTGAAAAGAAGCTAGTCTGTGAGAAACAGTGGCAAATGGGAGGTGACAGACAACTCATGTTGACCCTCTGCAACTCGATAATGACATTATCTCCCATAGCTCAGAAGAAAATGTGTCACCACTACAGATCTAAGGCTACGAATGCCTCAGAAGATCCCATATAAAGCACAACCAACCAAGACAGCCCCATCAAGGTCAATGCTTTATGACATCTCTCTAATCCCTCCCAGTCAACAATGTATATTTGGTGCCAACAAGCAATTCATTGTCTTTTTTATTTGGTATTCAACATCTATATTAGTCAGAAGCATTTCAGGAATGAAATTCATTACTACATGTTAGTTAGACTGTAAAGAGGCTTGCTCTGAATTTAGTGTGTGATGGGGTATGCATATGAAGCATAAGGTGATAATAGTACCACAGTAATATAGTTACTGTCTACTCATTTCAGGGTAGAATTTAAGGTATTTTAAGTAAATCTATAGAGCCCTGTCTTGTGACTTGCCTATTTGAAAGACAGCCTCTCTCCCTGCCTGATTATACTGCAGCTACAACTAGCATAGCATTTGAGCTGGAGCCGAATAGGTTTAAGAGAAAGGGATAACAGCAGGACTTGTGAATTCACATCCCACCTTGATCTGAAAATAGTCTGAGAAGGCTGACTTTCAAAGTATGCTGTGGGCCACAGCCTGTGGTTCATTAGGCAGAGTGGGCCAGGGTATTTTTAATCGCCTACCAGCTATCTTAGCCATCATCATTACTCAGAAATATAAGGAGTAAGCCTAAAATTTGGTGGGGTGGGGAGGGTTAATTGTTATTTAAAATTAATAAAGTTTTATGTCGGTGGACTGCATTATGTATAATATTATGTTAGGGGCATGTACCAGTAGTGCTGATACCAGTGCATTGGCTGCCATTAGGCCTGGGGGAGGAGCAAGAGAGCCAAGAATCCAGAAATAACAAGTAGCTCAAGGTGCTTAAACCCTGCCCATAGTGACACCTTGGACGTGTTCCCATCAGGCCTAGTTTTCAGCCCTACTATAAACACCCATAAAGCTTTATGGAAACACACATCGTTCTGAGGATGCAAGAAAACACTTGCTGGCAGGCACACACTATTGTTCTTTTGAAAGTCTGTCCTGTAAGAAGCCATGTGAACTAACCAACTCTAAAATGCGAGTCCATCACTAAAAATCAACCAACCTCGCTTGAGAAAGTGATTAACTTGAATTATCTATGCACTGTAAACCAGCGTGTCATTTAGAATTCACCCATCTTGTCCATTTCCCCCCTCACCTATCATGTGCTCAGTAATGAGCAAGGTGCTGTTTTAATTCGTCTGCAATCTGTGTTGACTGATTGTAAAAATGGTTTTCCTGATGGTAAATTCAAACTAAACTCAATATAACAGATTTCAATAGGGTGTCTGATAAGTCTTATTCTTGGGCACTAGATGGGTGAAAATAATATTTTTCAGTCACATAATTTCACATGTCCATTTTAATATTTAGTGAGTGAAAGACTGTCAGTAGCTGTTATCACAAGAGACATGATACATCCCTTTGTGTTGGTGAACCAATTGTAAGCTGTGTTGTATCTCGGTATTCTGCGATAAGATGCCAAATGGGTACCTGCAAATGGAAAAGCAATTTTCTCTTGTGCTTGACATAATCGAGTGTCAAAATACTCTAATTCTTTTGCTTTCCCTTAAACAAAGGGAGGTTAGAAGATGTAGGGTAGGAAAAAATTCTAACTATACAGCTTGAAATTTGGGTGTCACAGCCCATGAAGAGGGAGGAAAACAAATCAAACCATTGCATTGCAATGTTTAAAAAACAGGATTTGGTACCCTATTATTATCTTTTTCATTCTCTACTTGACCTAGGATTAAAATACAACATTTCTAGCTTCATTTTAAAAGATACTTTTACATTTGGGCTTCTATTTTTCTGGTGGTTTTGGACTTGTATTTTACATAATGTGACACAAATTGCACAGTACTGAAGGAACTGTCTGTCTCATTGAATGAAACCATTTTAATCTCGAGTTTTATTATCTGTTAAAATCTATTTAAATATAGGCATTCAATTTTACATTGCTTGACATTTATGGAGAAGCTATTTTACAGCAGCAGGATTCTGAATAGACAAGATCACAACAAATACTTGTGATTATGTGACATTCAAGATTGAAAAATATGGGGAAAGAATGAGCTAAATATTCTCAGCTATTCACATATATATCAAAATACTTTTATGGGTCAGAAACCGACTAATATCCAATACTTGTTTTGGAAATGCCGTTATGACATGTAGCATTATAAATACGAAAGAGGATAAAACATACCCATTCCAGTTATCTTTAGTTTTAAAACTACTGAAGTGTTTTGGTATTTAAATCATGGAACTGCATCATTTTGAAATTATATTTTGTTGTTGTTCAGTAACAACATTCAGTATGTTACTGAATATGGAAAAGCATCCATTGATATTTTAGATTTGCATGCTTACGATACAGTATACACATACAACACCAATAGACCTGAAATTGAGGTACATAAGGTTAAACTTCTGTTTCAGTTTTGTTTTAAACAGATGGAACAGTAAAAAGACAACTAGACTCATGCTGCAAGTGTAGTTCCTCGGCACTTGTTTTTATTTTTACTGTGTCATGAGACATCTCTGTTATAACACTTGACCAAATCGCCCACTCTAGTTAGGGTTAAAAGAACTGAAAAAATTAACTTCGCACATTGAATTTTACAGTGCTATCCACTCTATATGCCTGATGTATAACAAAGAAAACAGAGATTTTTATGAACAAGAAAAGAAACAAATCAGTGCAAGATTTTAAATTACACAGAACATTCTGCATGAAACTTCAATCCATCAAATGGCCACTGAAAAATGAGGTAATTACATAAAATAATTTGCATGTTAAGAGCTAATACAATATTACAAAGTAAAGTCCAGTTGCACATTAATTGTGAAAGCAATGCATAATTTCCTGATTAATGTTTCATGCCTAATATTATTCCGTGTTCTCTGAGATGCTAAATAACAATATGGCCAATCAATCTACAAAGCATAGGATAAACTCAGACAAGGACTGAGCTCAGTTTTTATAAATCAAGGATTGAACTCCTATAATTTCAGAGTTATGATACGTTATCACAATGCATTGTAATATTTTAAAAGCAATACTTTAATTGGTCTCAGATCTTTTCAGCAAGAGATCCCCACCTACAATATGTGAATTTCTAATCCTTGCTACTTTCTAATATAAAAGCGCACAAAGCCACAGCCTATTTGGAACTCATCTCACAGAACAATAAGAAGGTAATATACTGTCACCCATATATAAAACTTAGGCTCATGGGCCTCTGGTCAGCAAAGGCTAAGTGTGTCAAAGAAGTGATATGTTCAATCTCTCTAGAGGAGGATTACTATCCATGCTCTTCTGCCAAGACAGGGTAGAAAATTCCTCAAGGAGTACAACTCACCGGCCCTGTCAGCAGGAGACAGGGTGTCACAATATACAAAGAAAGCCAAGCAGAGAAATGAGAGAATGACATAAGGAAGGAGAAGTAATGGGAAAAAAAGATTGCCAAGACTAGAGCAACTAACAATCAGCAACTGAAAATAGGCTTGGTCTACAGTTCGCTCCGTTAAATTTTACAATCTAATCGCCAATGCTTTCTTATAGAAATTTTGTCTATAGATTAAGAATAGGGGGAAAAATCACTTCTCAAATTCAGAATCCACTATTGGTTCAGTGGTAAATACACCATTGGCCTGGTTGGCTGAGTTAGAAGTTAATTTAATGATGCTGAGGATAGAAGCAAATCACCTGACGCATGACAGGGAGACACCGTTTGAGTGACATCTAATGGCAAAAACTTTGGAATGCAGAACATGATAAGTGAAGGAATAATAGATACAAATTAGAGCCAATTCTCCTTTTGATATGCACTTACACTTCCATTGGCATTAAGGGAATTAGAGTGAACATATGGAAAGAAGAGACTCTAATGTGAGAGAAGAAAGGAATTTGATTTTCACTAGAAGCCTAGGGAAATTGCTGGAAACCATGTGGTCCAATGGTCCAAAGAGGGACTTGAAATTTGGTGTTCTATTCCCAGCTCTGCTACCGGTTTAATGGTGTGACCTTGAACAAGTTATTTCACTTTGAAGTGCTTCAGTCTCCTCATTTGTAAAAGGGATTTGTAACACTACCAGCTGCACATGGGTGGTGCAAGACTTGATTAATCTACAGAAACTGCCTTGAGATTCTTGGAGAAAAGGTGACTCTTAACTTGATCATCCCTAAAGCAGACAATTCTGATGAGAATGAAGATGGCAGTGGAGTAACTAGTAACTACACATTTTCAATCAAAGCCAGACCCAAGGGACAGATGGTAGTGTGTCCACTTTTTAATCCTTTAACACAATAATAAATATTTGTTTGGGATGATGGGGAACTTCTGTGTTTCATGTTAATTTTCCAGCATAAACGGAAGCTTTGTATTTCTCCTCTCCAGGGCTGAAAACTATGACTCCACCCTCTGTGTGATAGAGGTCAGAATAATCTACCTTTTCATTACACACTGAACAATATGATACAAACTTTATTACATATATATATATATGTACAAACCATTTTGAACTTGATTATATATGTTAGAGAACTGCTCACAGAAACCCACTGTTTTTTTTATATATATATATTCTTGTATCATTGTTCCCTCACCTTACAACCTCAGATAAAATGTCTGGCGAATCCTAAGAGAAAGCTCAGAGACAAAGAGAGCTAAAATGCTCATCACAATAGGTGACAGCAACTCTTCTTCAGTTTTTCACAACAATTTTCTTCTCACTCTCTCAAATTCTCAACAATACTGTAAACTCTTTGCTACTTTTTTTCAGGATTACTCATTGACCTGATTTTTTTTTTAACATGTCACTTAAAAGATATTCCCCACACTTTTGCTGCTGCTTCAATGCAGTATCAAAGTAAGAGCCTCTCTAAGCACCATCAATAGAGCAGGCACATTTTTTCAGTGAGATTATTAAATAACACCGTCACTTATTAAGATCACTACTGCCTTGCTGCAGAAATATTCTATTCACACCTACTTAGCAGGTTCCATAGAAAGTGACTTGCACTTCCGCAGAGAGGTACAAAAAATAAATAGCCCAGGGCAGCAGAAGCAGAGAAAGACAGAGAAGGAGAATTCATAGTTCAGTTTGTCTCTGTCTTTTTTAAGAAAACAAAAATTATTTTTTTTTAAACAAGTGTCTCACTGTGCTATAGCCAGCCTCTCAGGCTCAAGCTGATTCTTGTTTATAATGAATGCTGCTCAGAGAGGCCTGCAGCTAATACTATAAACATCTTTTTATACTCTCACCAATACTTACAGAGATTGTATAATACAACTTAAAGGGACTCTCGACCAACTCAAAACTTACTTTCCTTTCTTCCAGTTTTTTATTTTATTATTGGTAGAGGTAACACCTCATGTGGCTAAACTGAAAGATTATAAAGAGAAAATTGTCTTTATCTCTTCCCATTGGTTCGATCTTTGTATTTGACAGAGCTTTGTGCACAGTGAGTTTCCCTTCCTACTCTCATGCAATGGCGTAAGAGTTTGAATTTAGATAAGATTTTGTGCCCACAGATGTCAAAGCGTTTTACAAAGGTGGGTAAAGGGATGCATGCTCTTCCCTAGTCACTCTGGACACGGGTAACAATATAGTACCCCAACCACATAAACCCCAGGATGGACCCAGGTATGGAACTGGTGTAGGCCTGGCCACCGCTTCCCGCAGCTCCCATTGGCTCCGAATGGTGAACTACAGCCACTGGGAGCTGTGGACGGCTATGCAAATGTAAACAAACAAACTGGCGGCCCATCAGCGGCTTGCCCTGATGGGCCACGTGCGGGCCGCGGGTTGCCCACCACTGAACTAGGGGGACATAGGTGCCTAATTCCAGTATTTAGCCGCAACTGGAATTCACAAAGCCACTGCTCAGCTGCTGCCTAACCCTGTAGGCACCTAAAGTGCCTTGGTGCCTACATTTCCACTAGTGAAATCCTTGCAGCACCTAATTTTGTGCCGCTAGAAACAGACTAAGTAATTGTAACACAAACTGGAACTTGGGTCTCATATGAAAATGCACTAATCACTAGGTTATGGAGTCATTCTTCCTCTCTCCCTGGCCCAATGAATATTTAAGTATTTCAGACAAACTGAAACAACAGCAAAAGGAGAGACAGGCAGACACACCTAAGACTATCTATATCCTAGATATAGATTGGGGCACTCCACTGGGTGGGGGAGTGATCTGCATTCTGAACCAGACAGAGTAGGGATTTGAACCTGGGTGTTCTACAGCAGAGGCTCTCAAAGTGTGGAGGCAGGCATGGAATGTATTTGGGGGAGGGGGAAAGGCGTGAGACACTTTAGGGGGGAAAAAACATACTGCACACATTTTACCCTTAGCAACTAATAACTAGCAAAAGCTGATTCCTCCAGACATATCAGGTCCTCAAATAGTGCTGTGCATTTGACTCTAGATGGTGCTATGCATTTTGACAGATTTCTGTTAAGCTTGCATGGCATTATACAAAGTCATTGCCATCCGTACATTAGTCCATTTGCTACAACACCGTGTGCACATTAAATTTTAAGCATGAACCACAATTGCAATTTTGCTGTTATTACAGTACATTGTTGGCTCTGTTTGAATCAACGCCTTGCTGTTTTTACTATTTAGTGAGAGTGTCATGGTTTTTTTTTACTGGAATATGTACTTGTGTGGCGATGGGGGGAGGGGCATACACTAGTATAGGCACAAAGAAGGGGCACGATCAAATACGTTTGAGAACTATTATTCCATAGTCTTGGAGGGTGCTCTAACCACTAGGTCATTGGCTGTAAAGGAGGAATCACCACGGGCTCCACCCTTGCCCATCTTTTTTTCTTAAGGAAGGGCTGACCTGGTCTAAGCACCTAACAGCAGGACAAGGTTCATGGCTCTCAACTCTGAGCAGTGGGAGATGATGCCTTCCAGCTTGGAGTCAGGTGCCTACATCCCTTGGAAAGAATGGGGGACTTAGGCCTCACCCTTCTTGGCATTTCTTATTGGCTAGTTTAGGGGCTACCTGCTCGGCATGCTGGTTTCTGTGACTCTCTTTTTTAACTCCCCAGGCATTATATAGGGTGCCTAACTCAGGGTCATTAATTCCACTAGCTGGAAGGGTGCCTAAAAGTTCAGCACAATAACACGCAACATTGTAATGCCTAAATCTCCCTTGTGAATCCAGCCCAAAGTTTACAAGGTATTCTCACATATTTTACTAATTATTTCCCCAATTTTCCAATTAGATGTTTTTTATAATGGCAAATAATGTGGAAATAAGAGTGTTCTGTATTATCTTTACAGCCATCAGATTTCATTACATTGCTTTGCACTCTTATATTGATTCTCGGAGGAATAGGAAGTTAAATAGTTGAGTACAACTTGGTGAAAATTAAAAAAATAAATAAAGACTGTGTTCTGATCACCTGCCCAAAATCAATTTAAAGAACATTATTCTATTTCCATATCCAGTGCTGCAGTGAATTATGACTCATTGTTTCTGCCACTTGTAGAAAAAGAAAATTAATCCGTTATTTTTCTGCCAGTGCAGTATCTCATAGACAGTATTGCTATAAATGAAGGGCTGTTTTGCTCGATAAAAATAGAAAATGTAACGATACAAGCAGTCTTTTTTTTGTGTCAACAAAAAGCACTAGAATTACAACAGACTTATGACCTTTGATTAAATGTTGTGCTGTAAATGTTGTTTGTGTTTGAATGGGGATTATTTTCGCAGTAGTATGCAGAGACGCTGCACATCTCTTCTACAAACCATGCACTGTTAAAAGTAATTTCATTAGTGTTATGAAAACCATGATCAAGCTATGACAGAACTAGTATTTGGAGAAGGAGAATAGTGTAAAAGTAATTATTGTCAGATGACAAAGAAAAACTCTGTAAGCTCTGGTGTCTATGATCCCATGATTGCATTGCTTACAATATATTTTTGAGGGAGTATTGCATAATGGCTAAATCATTGAAGGTGGAGTCAAGACACTTAGCTTCTCCCCCTGGCTGTTCCACTGATTCTCCTCATGGATGCTACACAATGGGAGCACTGGGGTGTGGGGAGGAGGGCATGAGAAGTACTTACATAGTTGCAGGACTGTAGGGGAGGGTTCAGCGATAGTGCTGCTGCCAATGGATAGCACCACAAAAAGTATCTATTTCAGTGGGAAAGGAGTATGACCATGGCCCAACCCCCTGTGAACCAGTCAATGGACTATACAAGTAGATTGAAGCCACCAATGACTAGAACGGCACTATACCTGCTCCCAGTATCTATTGGGAGTGGAGATGTAGCACATTCTATCCCTCCTCTTGCTAGCACAGCTCAGCCTTCTTAAACTACAATGAATCCCTCAGTGTGTGTGTGTGTGTGTGTGTGTGTGTGTGCGTGCATGTGTCTCAGGTTATTAGGAGATAGGTATAAATAAAACTTGCCTGACAAACGTTAGTAAACCATGTTAGATGCTAGTGTGAAAAATGCCTTGTAAAAGGCTAGTAGTCTTTATTAATCTCCAATGCTCTGCATTGGGCACCAGGAACACAGAGGAGAGCTTAGTTCCCAGCCCTTAGAGTGTGCAATCTAATTACAGGGGTAGTGACTGACATACTTAGGATGTCTAACACTTTCCATTATATATAAGATAAGATAAGATAAGATAAGATAAGGTAAGATAAGATAAGATAAGAAAGGTTCATTCTGGGTAAAGGGGTACTCTCCTAATGTGTCCTCATTTACAGCAATCACTTTGCTCTCTGGCAGAATTCAGGTCTTGACTTTGTGATTCCTACCTGGTCCCCATCAACTGCTTTCCTCTCTGTGGTTTAGATGAGACATTGGATATGGTGGAAAAACAGTCTTTGCACAAAAGTTAATTCTAAGTTATTTCCACTGTAGATGAATAGGGTAAAGCCCTTGTATTGCTGAGGGCCACATCAAAAACTTGCAACATGGTCCGTGAGCTGCCTCTAATTTGCATATACATTTTCTTTCGTTGATGCATACACAGATACTCGAGCGTTGAAAATGTACAGTTCTTTTCATAACTCAGGCAATCACAAATATGCTTTGACTAAACTTATAAGGAAGGAGTATTACTGAGACCGTCTTTGGAATCAAGTTCCAGATGTGTGCAGCAAACTGTAATAAACTCACTCTGTCACTGAGGTCTAGCTTTGCTATCAAAGGCATTAGTATTAACAAAGTTCAGTTCAAGCCTTCCTCCTTAGAACTGGCTGCTTCCAGGGTTCGTATCTCAGGACTGCTCAACCCACACCCTACATCTTCTCCCCAGTCCTACTTCCTTTTCACCTGGGAAGGGTTTGGAGCCGTCAGACTCAGGGAGAACCTTCAGCTTTTTGCAGGATCAACACCCCATAACAGGATGAGGTGTTTCACTCAGAACCATCAACTTGTTGCACCAACCCACAAAGAGGCTAGATTACTGCTTTCCCAGAAATTAATGAAAGACAAATGCAATAATTTTCAGAAAATAGAAATGTTTTCAAGCCAGCTCTACTTGGGAAAAGGTGTAAAGCAACGTCATAATCATGGTCAGTTTATTTCTGTGACCAGTCCTTCCAGCAAACCACGCCTACGTGGTTTGGAAACCATGTGTCAATTCACCCCATGGCATTAAACAAACAAAGTTGGAATTTCTAATTCTCACGTCTGAAACATGCCATTGGTTGCAGAGTCTGAAGTTACTTTAGAAGCAGGAATTATTACAAAAATTACCATTGTCTATTATGGTTTTGAATTTGTTGGCAGTTTTTTCCCCCTGAACTCAGACTTGCTTGATCAGCTTGACTTTCAAACCTACTCAAGTTGAAAGAGGTAGAGAACATTGATTAAGGTGGCAAATACAACTGTTTGCAAAATGTCTTTCAAAAAGACTTTTGCCCACAAAAATTATTTCAATTTTTTGATCTGCTCTAGTAAAATAGATTGACAATGAGAACTATATCTGCCTTTTTAATTTTGTGATTGCCTTTGCAGGAATATTCTGATTTTTGTTCCCAAATGAGTTACGTTTTATGGTAGACTTCCAGTAAGATATAAACTGACTTTTGGACTATTTATGTTATCAGTCATGGGTTTCCTGGTTTTGATAGAATGAAGGGAAGTGTAAGACAGATCATACATTTCAAAACAGCACTTTAAAACTCATATATAGTCCATGGTCCCAACATAAGTAATAATGTGACTGGCATTTTTTTACCTTTGTTCATATACTGCATTATTGTTCAAAGAATGGTTTCACAACGTATGATGATCTAAAAGTTTGAGGGGAAATAAACCAAACCCTTTGTAACTGGGATAGTTAGAAAACGTAATTTTTATGAATATGCCTCTGGAAACCACAATGAATACATGTTAGCAATCACCTTTTAGAATATATCCCTTTTTTCAACCCATTCAAGGTACCTTTCTAATAAATGCACTGTTAAGTAATATTGGTTGCCTTGAAACTGGGCCTTCCATGTGCCAGATGAGTGCCCTAATCACCAGGCTATGTTTCCACAAAACATTTTGGCTTTGTTAAAATGGCATTTTCAAAGTTAAAAGTGTTTGTATGCAAATGTGTACATACAGAAATAATCCTATTTAGCAGAATCGCTTCTTTAAACAAATACATGAGTCAGAACATAAGGTATGGAAATTGTAACAAGAATTCATCATCTGGAACCTTTTTCACCTGAAAGGCTAGAAATTATCACCATTTCAGCAGGCTACCGGCTTATTGTGTTGTTTAAGGCTGATTGAACTCACTTTAGAAATCAGTCTGTGGCCAGAGCAATTATGTTTTAATTAGTACTGTTTCTTGTTTACATTAAGTTGAAAACAAAAATATTGGTCCATCTGGCTGGCTGGCTGTCCTGTAGAGTGTCCTCTCTTATTGTATTTGTCTTACACCATACTATATTTGTGAAAAATATTTTGGTTTTATCAAAATGACATTTTTCAACAGAAACAAAGTTTTGCTGAAAATTCCTCCCCCCCCCAAAACAATTGGGTTAAATCCAACAAGTATTAAACACTTGGAAATGTGCTGTTATGGGGGCGAATTGTTTTATGATAATCAATGGAGGCTTTATGATTATATCATTACAATGTTATGGAAAGTAAGGAAACCAATGTAGACTCCTTCAGATAGTCTCTGTCTACTCCGTAAAAGAATCAGTATCATGTTTACTCTATAGACACCATTACATACAGTTTTCCCTACCTCATGTTCAGACATCCATTGGATGACAACTTGTTACAATACCAAAAAGGAATTTATCCTCGTGATAAGCCTAAAGATCTTATAATCAGGGCTGTGTAATTCTCCTTTCACAGAGAAACTCAACCTAGGACAAAGCTTCCCTAATTTCCAGTTCCGATTCTCATCTGAGGTTCAAGATTTGTTTGAAAACATTTTGATTAACCTGTCCTGAATTCAGAAAACCACGGGATTTAAGCATGTTTGATTTGAGGCATAATCCAGGCAAAAGGATCAGGAACTTCAACTGAGTTTCTCTGTAGGTGTGGGAGTTCAAGTAAAATTCAAGAGGCGAGAACCCAGGTTAAAACAAATATTACTAGTAAACTGAAACTTCTGGAATAATATTATGGTTGGGACTTAATCTTCAGGAACAAGGACTTTCTTAGTTAATACTTCCATACCATCCATACGTTAGGCCCATGGAGGAAATGTATCTGTAAGGTTGGACGGGTATCACAAAAACAGGTTTCTACTTTGTGAGTTTGTCACTGAGGGACCTTTAGCAAGTCACTTAAGCTCTCTCTGCTTCATTTTTCATACCAAGAAAAGCTAAGGTTTTCTAAGTACCCTGAGAGAGATAGAAATTATTTTTTAGATAGTTGGCAGTGAAAAAATGAACTAAGACCCATGAGCTGTTTGTTAGTAAATAAAATTGACAACAAATTATACACTGAAACATAATGTACAAGGACTTTGATCTACTGAACTTCATTTCCGTGTGTGCCAACTATTAACTGCTTGTAAGATCCCAGGATAACATAAGTGCTCCTATATATATATATATATATCTGTGTGTATATACACACGCACAAACCTTCACTTCTTGACTGCAGTACGTTTGCTTATTCTTTGTTTTGCCACTTGAAGAAAAATCTAATTTGCAAAAGGCACAATATATGAATATTTCATAAAGGGTGGTAAAACAGCCACATGAAAAAATAAAGACACTAAGCCAACATTGTAAACACGCCTTGGTTGTACAGTGAAGAGAGGATGAAAATGTGATTGTGAATGACATAATAGCAGTCCTGTATCCTTATTATGATTTTATCCCAAGGCTCATGATATCAATTGTTTATCTTTGGTTTCTCATGAGACATGATAGGTGAGTGGCTAAGGCACTTGACTACAATCCCAGATGTTGTGGGTTCAAGTCTCATTTAATCTCATATTGAAAACCTGCCTCCAGTTCACCCAGCTGAAAAATGGCATCTGAGCCATAGAATTAAGAAGTCTAAGGTGGGTCAGACATGACGCCAGCCACATCAGTCTGTGTGTACAGTTGACTATGGAAACTGACATACTTTAGAGTGCATCAGCCTGATGAACCCTCTATGACTCAGGACAGACTTTGACAAACCTAATCCAGCACCTATTGAAATCACTGGCTAAAGTCCCATTGATTTATCTGTACACCTATAAAACCCAAGAGGAGCTACAAGATGGCACAGAGAACTGATGTATGGAGTTAAGAACATTTATAAATGTGTAATACAATTCTAGATTTGATTGTTAGAGATCATGAGTCTTGCTATTTCTTTTTTTCCTCCCCACTTTAATATTCACTATCTCATGTCTAATCATGAGTGGATCAGATTTCCACGTTATTGTGGTTATCTGAATTAAACATTGAATATCTACCTTTTAAACCAATGACAACAAAATGATTTTTCCCAGGATAGGATTTCCTGAAATTCACATTATAATTTATACCATATGAAATGACATTTTGATGTATGTGGTGCCAATTTTCAAAAAATAACAGCACCCATAATCAACTGCAGTCAAAACTTTTGGATGCAGACAGTTATAGGTTCAGAATGGATTTAGCCCTTCAGGGTGAGATTTTCAAAGGCACTCCAATGACTTAGGAGCAGAAGTCTACTCTGTTATATGTAGGATTTTATAACATGCTCATCATCATATGGGAAAAGCCACTGGAGTGCTTTTGAAAACTCTTACCCTCAATTACTTTAAACTTACAAAGTGGTCAGCTGTCTAAACATAACTATATGTACCTCAATTACCTTCACAAAACTATGGGCACAATATTAGAAAACTTGCTGGGGTGTCTTTGAAAATATGGCCATTGATGATGGCAATTATGTACAGATCAGTCAAAAATAGATCGAGACTTTTTTTTTCAATTTACCTTAATTCCAGAGAATTAATATCTTGGATTGCTTAAATGAGTCAGGTTCTTTCTCTATAGGTATGTGGAGTATTGAATGTTCCAGGAACTACTTAGTTTGGAATTACATTTCTAACTTAAATACTTCAAGATATAGAGGAAACAGCAGGTGCATTTTTAGCTATTATTTTTATTGATTTACTTGCTGTTTGATTGCCACCAAAAGTTTTAAAATCAGACTTTTCTTCATGTCTTGCTCTTATAAGAGCCATAATTCACAACATAGCTGTTTATTTAAAAGTCATAATGCAGAACTGCAATAAATCACTGAAAAGTAATTCTTGTACATTAAGTAGAGCACAACTGATTGAGGCAATCATAATTTACCAGCTTGTACGATATTGTACATATTTCTGATCTGATGATTGCTGCATGTGGATACAGGTTATATCAAGTGACAAAAAAATAAAACTAGAACTTACCTCTACATTCGAAAAAAATCTATGAAGAGAATTCAAGTTGTCTTATATTCTCTGAGCGCCACTGAGACCTGAAAAATAGGTAATGGAAAAAAAGTTATGGATATGAATTGCTATTAAAGTTTTATGTCCCTGTAATTAGATTGCAAAGAGTGATCATTTCACGTCTCAAAAACAAAATTATTTATAAGCTTCCATAGCTGCACTTTTGATATTGTCAAGGTAGATTCACATAGCAGAAACTTATTTCTTGGTAAAAAAATAAAATTTTGTTTTGCAAATTGGCATAGTTAGCTACAATGTAGACCTCTGTATCACAAGCATTTCTTCTTATTATCCTCCCTTTGACCGTGTAATGTTCATATATCCATCTATATAAGATAGTGTAGCAGATAGCTTTATCTCCAAAATTACCTTCCTCTAGTATATTGACCATGATCCTTCACCATGTACATTACCAGGTAGTACAAAATCATGTCATACCCATGCCATTTTGTCAATTGCAAAAGTCTACTTTAAAAGGAGAAACTATCCAGTCTACCTTTTAGATAAGGTGTTGGGGCTCATTATAGTATGACAAAGGACAAAAGAAAATGTGAGTGCTATGAATTGGCACCCTTAACACTTGAAAAAACAGTATTTTTTCTTACACTTTTTTTTTTTGGATACAAGCAACCCAAAATGATTTTTGTTATTTTGTTATGTCACAGTATTCTTGGTCTAGTCATATACAATATTTGATTGGCATTGTTGTAAATGATCTCCATTTTGCTAAGCTGAAGCTGTTTTAATATAATTACAAAACAAAACCAACTAATCTCCAAAGGTTGCAATCATATCCCAGTGTAATTTAAAGACATACATGAGAAGCAAAGGATCTGATTCTGATGCTCATACTGGTAAATCAGGAGGAGCTCCACGGAAGTCAATAGAATTGCACAGCATAAAATTGTTGTGAGATCAGATTCAGGCCCAGTGTGTCTGTTAGAGGCCGCTCACACCATTCAGTTAGTTGTGTCCATTATCATAATCCATAGGAGATGGGTGCAGCACCAGAATTTTGATTTGTGTCTGGCCGATGCACACAAGAACAGCATTTCTCCCCACCACCCACTCCTCCTCTTGTCCCGCTTCACAAGAGATGTGCTTTGTTTCTGCTTCCCGAGCTCGATTATATCAGCCATGATTTCTGTAACCAAAACTATAACAATTTAGGAATTTTCTCAACAACTCAAGGTCTTAGTCACCATGAATTTACACACATTTGGCTATCTGTACACCCTGGGAAATTGAAATAGTTTAAAAATGATTTTTTGCTATTAAAGGATATTTTGCCCTAAATAATGTGATCCCCCCCCTTTTCCCTAAAAATGTGTGACTTTTGCATTGGTTTTTGTGACAAAGCCACAAACTTTGGTCTTGTCCACACTAGAAAGGTGTAAGCGTTTTCCTGTACTACTATAGTTAAAGCAGTGCAAACCCCGAGGGTGGACACAATTCTATCAGTATAAAGTTGCTTTATACTGGTATATCTATTTCCATATGGGAAATGCTATAGCTATACTGACATAAGGCACCTTTATGTTGGCTTGGGCCATTCACTGAATTCATCTTTGCATTAAGTACTGAAAAACAAATTCATAATAATTAACATATTACTCAATTATTATGTTGTGTAAAAGGTAATAGAAAGATCCTAGCCCCAGACCTTTTTAACATAAAGATGATCTTAAGAAGAAGGTCAGTGCAACAGAAAAATGTTCTCTTCTTCATATCAATCACACTTTGCAAGTTCTACTAACCAATGCATAATATTTTAAGGGTAAGGGATTTGGGGAAATTTGCACCAGTGTAACTACATTGATGTAGCTGCATCAGTGCAAACCCCCATAAAAAACACAGTACCCCAGTGCAAAAAAAGGGATTGCACTTCTCAACGGGCCATGTATTGCCCCAATTAAGCAGTCCTCATTCATGTTTACACTAAGGCCATGTTAAACTACTCTGGCCATGTAAATGGACTTTAACGTGAGAATAAACTATATTTATTTTCACTTTTCACAAAGGGATGTAAAATGGCCTTTGTGTAAATGAAAATCAGGGCCAGTGTGTCTACATTAACAATGATGTAACTGTGTCAGTGAAATGTCAATTTCCCTAGTCTAGACAAGTCTTTAAACTGTTACAACTAAAGATTTTAAGTGTGAAAACATCTTTCACTTATGTAACTTTCCTCTTATAATAGAAAAAGAGATGCATTATGTCTGATACTCCTCATCCAATAAAGCATTTTATTTTAGCCCAAACATGGTCTAAAATGTTTATGAAAATTAGGATTAGTGCATGAAACATTTCAACAAAGTTTTTCTCTCAGGCTAAATATACAGTATAATGAGGAAAAATTCCCATTTTTTTCATGCGTAAGTAGTAAGTGCTGTATTTATCATTTGCTAAATCACACTCATTTTTCTGCATTTCACCAGTGGTTGCATCAATTGTCATTTAACTGCTCTAAATAATGTGTTCTCTTCCCTGTTGTATTAAACTATTTCTATCAAGGCTAATGATTTTCTGATTTCCACATGCCAGTGAGTTTGGCAGTAATGAATGATGCCTCTCTTTTGCATGTTGCAAGTAGTTTAAATTATATTTTACATACCCATTTAAAGGATCATTAGTTAAGTTAATATCCTTGCTATTCATGAGCATCAAGCATTTTGGTAAAGGAAAATCTCACTATATATTCTCTAGTAGCTCTGATTACATCTTAAAAATAGATTTGGATCATGAAAGAAATACCCACTGCCTACTAGTGGCTATAGATACCTTAAATGCCCATAAATCCCATCACTCTTGATGCCTCGCCTTCACCTCCTTCCATGCCCCTCTGCCCGGTCATGTCATTCTTATAAGAACTCCCCCTGGGACATGGTAACTAGTAGATACCACCATGCAATCAGTTAGCATTTAAATCTTGGCTACTTTTATGGGGGCAGACTTTTTAAAAGAATGCTATAAACATGTAGTCACCACAGTATTGGCCTTCGGGTGGTCAGAGAAAGCTCTGCCAGCCATTCCAGTGCTGAGGCAGATCAGTCACTTTATTATTAGTTCTGATTAGGATTTCCATAAGCGATGGCACTACCTATAGCCTATGATCAATCAAAAACGCACAAACATATTTCCTGCCTTTGGAAACCAGCAGTATTACCCAAGGCCCCAAGATTTGTGGCACATCAGACCTAAACTGTGTGGCAGCACAGCTGCATTAAATTATGCATCAATCTGGGAACCAAAGGGCAATGATTAGGAAGTCATTTGACAAACTACACATTGCAAAGATTATTTCTTTGCAGAATGGCAGAGGAATATCAGCTTAGCAAGTCTCAGGAGTTCTACTAGGAGAAACATACATCTACATAACCCCTGATACTATTGGGGAGAGAAGGGGGCGAGATAAATGCCCTCTGGGATTCCTAACAGTACAGAAGTACAACTCCTCATAGCAGGTCCCTTCCCTTGTGCAGATCCCTTCCTCCTTCCTCCTAACACAGACAGGAATGAAAGGCTGAGGGAAACCTGGAGGACAGCCATTCTCCCAGTCTCCACCTACTCCACCCAAGACAGGGATTCCCCCTTTTTTGCTTCTGGGACTTACAACCATCACATGTTCTTTTCTGCTGCTTCTCACAGCAGAGTGCTCTAAAACCCACTGAATTCCTTCTAATGAGGAAAACACAAAGGAACCCCAATATAAAGAAGGAGAGCAAAGCAATATATGGAGAAGCTGAAAGGCTGGGAGAAAACAGGAGAATATCCATTGTTTTGCATTTGTATTAACCAGACATATTGATACTGTTATCTGTGTGATGTGAATATGTGGAATTCTCTTCAAAAACAAAGCAGAAATTAAAAGCACTTACAAAACTGTGAAAGGGAGAAGCAGCAATTAGCTCCAAAATGGCTTATGGCTACAGTTTTTTGGCTTGGATAAATTTAAAAGGGCAGCCCCAGAAAGGTATGCTGGTAAAATAGTTCCTATAAAAACACACCATAGAGTTACTAAGGATTAAGTCAGTGAAAGATACTGTTGGTGAAGGTTTTTTCCTCTGGGTTGTTACTGTTATGTCATTTATAGCTATGAATCTGGACTATAAACAGGGTTCTGCTTATAACAGGGGTCAGCAATGTTTGGCACGCGGCTCGCCAGGGTAAGCACCCTAGCGGGCCGGGCCAGTTTATTTACCTGTTGACGCGGCAGGTTTGGCCGATCGCGGCCCCCACTGGCCGTGGTTCGCAGTCCCGAGCCAATGGGAGCAGTGGGAAGCGGCGCGGGCGAGGGGTGTGCTGGCCGTGGCTTCCTGCCGCCCCCATTGGCCCGGGACGGCGAACCGCGGCTAGTGGAGGCCGCGATCGGCCGAACCTGCCGCATCAGCAGGTAAAAAAACTGGCCCGGCCCGCTAGGGTACTTACCCTGGCGAGCCGCATGCCAAACGTTGCCAACCCCTGGCTTATAACCTGAAGTTCCATTAATACTTCAAAGGAAAGGCAAATGCATCAGAACTAATAACAACTGAGTTTTGGAAACAGAGACATATTTTCACTACAATCAGCAGATGATAAAACTGCGCAACTGCACAACAAGTTATTATAAGCTGTGTTTAATATTAATAAAGAAACTTTCAAGTCTGTTTCTACAATTTCTCCCAATAGTCTGGTAATGGTTTAAGATTAAATGCAACGTCCATGCTTGAGCTGTTATGGTCTACTATGTTAATGAGCTGTCCCTCAGTAGCTGCTTTTTAAATACATAACTACCAAGGACTTTTTTCACTCTCTTCAAAGCTATCAGACTCATTACTGAGCTCTAATATAAATGTTCATTTATTTTGTAAGGAAGCAGGAAGTATAGATTGGTTCACCCTTCACACAGCACAAGCGTATCCCCAAGTAGCATTTTCTTATTGATGTGTAAAATGAGCAAACATATGCTCCTAGGGCATATTGTTTGTACTAGTGTTGTATTTGCTAGAAAATCTCCTGGGAGATTCATTTTCATATTGGAAGAAAAGCCCTCTATATTGGCTAAATAGGTGCTCTGGTATGAGCAAAGACATGCGTGAAAGACATTTTACTCTGTAGTTTTCTAAACTGCTGATCATTAACCACATCTTCAAGCAAAAGTAGATCCCGCAGAATCATGGGATTAACTGACCGAGTGAATATGAGACAAGACACTACAACGTGAGGGAAGGCTTAGTTAATTCTCACCCTCTAAATGACAAATATTATCTACCTCAGACATGGGAAATGCTGACATTGGGACAAATTTGACGTTGAATCTATCCCACAGCACAAGCCTTAGGAAGAGCTCGTATGAGTGTCATTACCTTTCTCCAACCAGAAATATTTAAAACTAGGTTTTAAAAAGATGAAGAAGGAATATGTGAGAGCTAAAGCTACTAAAAGCAGGACATTGTCCTAATACTAGAGAAACTGAAGATAAAAAGGCTATCGTCATTACCTTATATAGTAGCTACAGAGTGTTAAGTGCAGTACCCACAGGCAAGATGGCTCCAACCAGCTTATCTACAACACGACAATACAAACAATAGCTAGGGCATTGGATTTAACAACACTCCAATTAAATCAGTGGAACCAGGATCAAGCCCATACTTGACATGGGTGGCATCTTATTCGTTCCATGCTTGTTTAGTTGAGAGGAGTGACAAGGATTCCAGTAAAGCAGCATGCAACTTTCTCAATAAAGACTCAAAATCAGGTGCAATTTGGTTAACAACCAAATACTTGAGATGTCTTTGCAGATAGCTTGGATAAATTTTGCCAAACTTTTGGTGAAATTGGTCCAAGTTTTGAGAGAAACAAAAGCAACATTTAGGACTAAATATAAAACAAAGTAAGGCCCGGTTATGATTTGAAGAGGAGAGTCTTCTTATGGTTTCACTTAAACTAGGAATAACTCAATGCTCTGAAGCGGATATTTACATTAGCTTTTTGCCTGAACCTGAAACCACCACGTTCTGCATGGTTCTGCCATTATTATAGACAGAGCAGGTGGTGCTGTGTTTATTTAAGGTTGACCAACACTTTCCAGTGTAAGAACCTGTTTTCAGTTATTTATAAATTTGCTTGAAGCATTTAGTATTGAACTATTTGAATTAAAATTTTCCATTACAGTGTCTAGGTCAGGCTGATTTTATTTTATTTTATTTATTATTATGTATACAGCTCAAACGGTGTGCTAGATCTGAAGATAGGAAAGGATGGGCTACATAAACCTAACCAGTGAGGAAAGTTTCCTAAAATATATTTCTAGTGATTAATCCAGTTTAATATTAAATGACTAAAGTATTTGAGTCTTCTCCACTTTCCTTATCAGACTATTTCACAGACAGGAGATTTCACAAGAGAGAATTTTCCTGATGTTCTGTCTAGAGCTGGTCAAAATAAAAAAAAAGTTTTGATTTTTTCCCCCTATTTTTGAATTTTGTCACTTCCAAAATTTGGAAAATGTCAACCTCCTCTATAGCTGCCCAAAAAATGTGATGGCAGGTGGGGATTTGTCACTTTTTCTTTTATTGAGCTTTGACAAGATGTCACTGAAACTTGAAAATTTCAACCAGCTCTAACAGACTCAATTTATCCTTTTTTAAATGTTAACCTTTGACTCCTGGGACCTCCTTATGCAATTTCTCTACATTTTTAGTGTTAACACTCTTCAAATAATTAATTTTAATTAATAAATGCATATCTTATCATTTGGTAGTGTGATGATTACATTTGTAAACCTCTACAATCATCCAGTGAATTCAGTACTCAAGAAGAACAGACAGGAAATGGCTAGTACTCAAAAAACACATCAATTTTTAAGAAATGACACACAATCTCTGTTAAAGAGCCATTCAAACTGGAACATAACTGTTAGCTACACCAGACGCCTTACATATTTACCAACGTATAAAGGCAGTGATCTTAGCATATATTGACTTGAAAGTTTGACTGCCTGTCATTTCACTAACAGTTGATTTATTTTACCAAATGTTGCCTTGGCTATTTTACTTGTGTAATTTTGATAGTTAATATCCCTGAATTACTTCTAGACAACATACCAGTACAACTTCATGTATGTTGTGTGACCAACTAAATACTTAACTGATTTGCTACCTGTAATTAGCTCTTTGAAACACAAATATTATTTACAAAGTCAATAAGTTAACAAATAAAAGAAAAGAAAATACAATGTCTGAGCAATATGTTTAATCACAGAAGGACTGGATTGGTCATAGGCTATAGAGCCTTTTAATTCTGAATTGCTGGTCTAAGTCTGCCTAGATTAGTTGAGTGAAATACATCAACATCCAAAGGCTGTTCAATATTGTCTGTGCAATGAGGTGGGTGAGTTTCAGTCCAATTCCAAATGTTCACATCCCAAATCACCACAACTGGCACTCCCAGTAGGGAGGTCACAGAATAAACTGCCATACAGACCCCTAAATCCCTCATCTCCAAGGGACTGCACTGCTACAGACTAGGGACTGAATGGCTAGGCAGCAGTTCTGCAGAAAAGGACCTAGGGGTTACAGTGGACGAGAAGCTGGATATGAGTCGACAGTGTGCCCTTGTTGAGAAGAAGGCTAATGGCATTTTGGGCTGTATAAGTAGGGGCATTGCCAGCAGATCGAGGGACGTGATAATTCCCCTCTATTCGACATTGGTGAGGTCTCATCTGGAGTAATGGGTCCAGTTTTGGGCCCCAAACTACAAGAAGGATGTGGAAAAATTGGAAAGAGTCCAGTGGAGGGAAACAAAAATGATTAGGGGACTGGAGCACATGACTTATGAGGAGAGGCTGAGGGAACTGGGATTGTTTAGTCTGCAGAAGAGAAGAATGAGGGGGGATTTGATAGCTGCTTTCAACTACCTGAAAGGGGGTTCCAAAGAGGATGGAGCTCGGCTGTTCTCAGAGGTGGCAGATGATGGAACAAGGAGTAATGGTGTGAAGTTGCAGTGGGGAGGTTTAGGTTGGATATTAAGAAAAAACTTTTTCACTAGGAGGGTGGTGAAGCACTGGAATGGGTTACCTAGGGAGGTGGTGGAATCTCCTTCCTTAGAGGTTTTTAAGGTCAGGCTTGACAAAGCCCTGGCTGGGATGATTTAGTTGGGGATTGGTCCTGCTTTGAGCAGGGGGTTCGACTAGATGACCTCCTGAGATCCCTTCCAACCCTGATATTCTATGATTCTATGACTGTTCCAGGTCAGAGGTGGGGCAAACTGGGAGGGCAGCACGGGGAATTGTGCAATGTTGTTAAGAACTACACCTACTCCACGGATAAATAAATGACTCTGGTCCCTAGATCTGTCTGTCCGGCTTTCTTCATCAACATTAAAGTTACACACTAATTCAGATCAACAAAGGATAATGTGACCCATAGCAACATCACTGTTCAAACCAGCTCAGTCCATCACTAATGAGCAAGTTTTGGACCATGCAATTCAACCTTGTGTTGGATCAGTTGTTATACAGAACAAGTACTGCTCGGTAACTTACATTATAGGCACAAAAGAAATGAAATGATTGTATATGTTTCTTATCACATCAACATCAGATATAATTCAGAAATGCTTGTGTGAGGAAGTATTGAAACTTACAGTTTAGGCTCATGTTATGCTCTTGTCCCATTGCAGCATAGGCTCCAGAACAGCAATACAAACACCATGCAAAAACTGTAATAACATGTTTAACAGGGGTAGCCATGTTAGTCTGTATCAGCAAAAACAACAAGGAGTCCTTGTGGCACCGTACAGACTAACACATTTATTTGGGGATAAGCTTTCATGGGCTATAACCCACTTCATCAGATGCATGGAGTGAAAAAAGTAGGCAGGTATAAATATACAGCACATGAAAAGATGGGAGTAGTCTTACCAAGTGGGGGGTCAGTGCTAAAAAGACCAATTCAATTAGGGTGGATGTGGCCCATTCCCAACAGTTGACAAGAAGAGGTAAATATCAACAGAGAGAAAATTATTTTTTGATACTCACACCTTCTTGTCAACTGTTGGGAATGGGCCACATCCACCCTAATTGAATTGGCTTCATTAGCACTGACCCCCCCCCCCCCACTTGGTAAGGCAACTCCCATCTTTTCATGTGCTGTATATTTATACCTGCCTCCTTTTTTTCACTCCATGCATCTGATGAAGTGGGTTATAGCCCAAATTAATGTGTTAGTCTCTAAGGTGTAATAATATGACACAGATAACCATCTATATTGCAGTGTTTTGCCACAGGTAACGGGTGTTTTATTCCTCACAATTTTCAAATGTTCAATAAAAGTAACAAATTAATTTCTGATTCTCCAACATACACCGTGTGCTTCTTCCTAAATACATTGGTAATGAATCCAGATTACTCATAGCCTTGCTCCTCTCTAACAGGCTTTGATGTGTTTCTGAGTAAGGAATGCAAATTAAAGCCCAGAAATCTCTATCCAGTTTTTCATATTAAGAAGATATCATACACCTCATGCTACAAAGAAGTGAAATGAACATGAATGTCTTGGTTTTAAAATCTTAATCTGCTGAACTAAATATTTGAAATTAAGAAAAATAGTTAGCTCAAGCAGAGAAAAGGACTGGAACTCCAAGAAGTGGTGAAGAATCATGGGCACCTCCGACCCCAAGTAAACAAGAAAAGGGATCAAGATGTGAAGTGAAGTGAAGTTAGCTCAAGTAGCAGTAGCAGGTTTATCTTCTTTGGACTAGCCACTGAAAGAGGACAGGACTCATTCACACAGCCTATTACAACTACAGTATTGTATTTTCATTATATAGCATTTAGTAACATGGCATCTGTGTCCTTATAATAAATTAACATTAAATGCTATATACTGTTTAAAGTGATCAGAAAATACTAAATTGTGCTTGTCACAGTTTCATGGCAAATGCATCTGTATTGTCCCTCATAGTCCCTCAAGAGTACCCACTATTCTTTGCTTCTGGCTCCCAGCCATCACCTCTCTTAAGCAAAGACCCTCATCTCACTCCCTCCTGAGCAGGGGATCTTTAAGGCTGCAGCGTTACTTGACTACACTATGATATCCCCAGCAAGACAGACTGCCTAAAAGGCCAGCTTCTGAACTTCGCATTCTCTCTAGAAGCTATGACCAGCGTATTGCCCGCAGTTCTAAGTTACCACACAGCTCTTTCTAGGCAAGCAAATGTATTCTTAAGGTGAAAGTATTACAGAGAAAACATACTAAAAACAATAAAAGAACCTACTCGCATGCTAAAAAACTTACCAGAGTTCACCCCCAACTTCAACCTCTGTCTCTGGTAAGAGTCAGTCCTTCAAAACCCACAGTTGTATTTTCCACGTGGTTACAAGTTCACAACTGTCTTAATTCAGAACCAGAACAGAGACTGGGCAGATCAGCCTGTTTCTTTATGCATTTGGACCTTTGCTCTCCAGTCTCCAGGAACAAATGATCAGCAGACGATGACCCCCTCCTCAGGGTATAGTTTCCAAAGCTGGGGTTTTGCATAACCAGAGGTGCGGAATTTGCATTAAGCCTCCCACAGGTGTTTCTCAGGAAATCCACTTCACACTTATATTCCCAAAAGTCCATTCAGCCCCACTCCCACTGAAGCCCCGAGCCCCAGCATGTGCCCCTCACGGGACTGAAGCCCTGAGACACCCCACCACCCCATCTCAGGGCAGAAGCCCCAAACTCCTCCAAATAGTCTGGCGAGCCACACTTTAACTGTAAAACAGCTGCAAGCAGCTCACAAGCTACTGTTTGACCACCCCGATATAGTCCCTTTGAGCTCCTAGGCCTCACATTACTTTCTTCTCCCCTACTTCTCCCCTAGAAAGGTTACATACAATCCTGGTCCTCAATGATACATAAACTTTGCATTTAATTCAGTGAACCCCAAGGATACGTAAACTTAATTCAATAAGGTCCCCCAAGGATACTGCAGGAAATTGCCATAGCTGTCACAAATCCCCACTTAAATGAAATCTATAGAGTTATTGTTAATTCTCAAGTTAATAAAACTAAACTTTTAGAACAGTTTCCTCTACTGCACTCAGTATCCTGTTTCTCTATAGGTCTTGCCTATATTTGACCTATTTTCCTAAAATTTTCCACCACTGATGATAGGTGTATTGGTAGTGCTCATGTAGCTAAAGTGCTGCCATTTCAACTCCATGTGACATAGCCTGGCTCTCAGCAGGGGTAGATGAATCAGTGGTTAAAACACTGGTGACCTGTTTACACTGGTGTTTCTACCTTTGATGCTGCACCAGTGGGACAATCTAAGCAAATAAGGCTAATGTAGATATGTCCTTATTGTTGTGGTGCATACACACTGTACTTCAAATCGCAGTATCCACAGAATATGACTCAAAACTTACTACTTTCCTGGAGTTAAACATAAATATCAACATGATATATATCTCAGCCTAAGATGTCTCCTAAGTTTGGCCAATACTAAGGTTTTCCCAGATGGACCTTTCTGTTCCTGCCAGTAGTTCTTCTCTGCCTCACAGAAGGCCTTCAACCCCTCTGACCATACTGAATTGCAGTTAATAGTATTCAATTGAGCTAATGCTGAAGAGTCAGCATAAATAACTCAATGTTTATGCAGGGTACTGGACTGTGACACCTTATTGTATTAGATAAGCAAGATGGCTCCTTCAGTGTATGATTTAATTGTTCCCCTCTGATTTCAAACTATCTGGATCAGGTGGATTCTGCAGTTTCCATTGGCTATGGAGTGGAATCCACTAAAACTACCCTCACCATTTCTGCTTACATCTTCGGTAAACTTGGCCAAATTCACTCCATTGTAATTCCTCTGAAGACTCCATTTCTCTCACTTCGTTTAATTGAAACATTACATAAGAACATTACACTTTTTAATAGTCCATGTGATAATCAAGGCCAACTCAGGTACCTGGCAAAAAATCAATGGTGAGTTGGTTTGGTCAGACTTCATTGGTGCTGGCTATTTTGAATGCAAGTAAGTACAAAATTGTACTATTAAAACAAAATGTTTCAAATAATATATTAATTTCCCAAGATTTGCTTAGCTAGCATCTGGTACTCATATCTAAACATGGGAGAAGAGAGGGGAGAGCTCTACCCCCCGCGAAACCAGCGCCTCGGGGAAAAGATCTAAACCAGGATATAGAAGCTGTAAATACAGAGTTAT